>NC_087343.1:207620000-217620000 GCF_030014295.1 Loxodonta africana | reverse complement strand
AAAGATTACCACTTCCCATTTTTATCAACTATTGTCTTACACATTTGATTTGCATTTGATATTTAGATTTGCATATGATAATTAGAAGGGGCAGAGATCTAATTAATCATTAAGGCTTCAATGTCTTTGGGAAAGAACTTGGCTTGAGTCTATAGCAGTGTGTCTCTAACTTGAGAGCTTGCTCTGCAGTTCTCAATTTGAGAAACATTGCATTTAAAAATTAAATGCTGTCTGTTTAGGAGATTGCTTGGTGCTGACAGTGTCATAAACTCTAACACAAATAAACCCCATTGTCATTGAGTTGATTTCAACTCATAGCAACCCTATAGGACATAGTAGAACTGCCTCACAGTGTTTCCAAGGAGTGGCTGGTGGATTCAACCTGCCAGCCTTTTGGTTAGCAGTCGAGCTTTTAACTACTGTGTCACCGGGGCTCTGCAAATAAGGGCCCTGAAATATCATGGCAACGCATAGCGTTACTATCCAAATAATGCATAATGTGGTTATAAATGTAAACACATAAAGGTAGAGTAAACCTAAGTGAAACCACACAAGAGAAGTCTCAAAGAGAATTCATGGGTCCCCAAGGAATGTAGTTATAAAGCAACTTGGATCACCTCATAGATCTCATGAAATCTAAGGTGAAGCTTTAAATTTATTAAAGACCAGCCTTCTAAACTAATACCATATACTAGCCACCACTGGTCTATCAGTTTGTCATACTGTGGTGGCTTGCATTTGGCTATGATGCTGGATGCTATGCCACTGATATTTCAAATACCAGTAGAGTCACCCATAATGGACAGGTTTCAGCAGTTTCTAGACTAACACAGACTGGGAAGAAAGGCCTGGCAATCTCCTTCCAAAAAATCAGCCAATGAATTACAACAGAACATTGCACAACTTGCTTGCTTTAGACACATCATTGAGATGGACTGATCATTGGAGGAGGTGATCATGCTTTGCGAAGTAGAGGGCCTATGAGGCAGAGCAAGACCCTCAGTGAGATGGATTTGTGCAATGGCAGCAATGATGGACTTGAACGTGCTGGTGATCCTGGGGATGATGGAGGACAGATGACATTTAATTATGTTGTATATGGTGTCTCTATGAGTCAGAGTTGACTTGAAAGCAGTTTATCTATCTATCTATTCATCTATCTGTCTATCCATCTATCTGTCTATCCATCTTTCTATCATCCATCCACCCATCCATCCATCCATCCATCCATCCATCCATCCATCCATCCATCCATCCATCCATCCATCCATCCACGTATTCATTCAATAAATATTTACTGTATCCCATCTTTTGAGAGACAAAAGACCTAAACTGAGAGAAATGAAAGTTACATGACTTGTGGAAGACCAAACAACATTTTACTGGCAAAGCTATGCCTCTGTCCTAATTTTCAGTCTTTTTTCTCCTTGCATTTCATGTACCTAGATATTTTTGAAAGGAGCTTTGATGGCGCAGTGGTTAAGCATTCAGCTGCTAACCGAAAGATTGGTGGTTTGAACCGAGGGAGAAAGACATGGCAAGCTGCTTCTGGAAAAGTTCCCATATCAAAACCAAACCCATTGCTGTAAAGTCAGTTCCAACATTGTTGTAGATTCTCTCCTGATGTTGATAGATATTTAGTAATGAATTAGTTCTATATGTTTAAATTTTTATGCCAATTTTTAGTTATGGCGGAGTTCTGAAATTAGACAGAACACGTAAAATGATTGCAAAAGAGCCTACATGTATGGCCCCGTCAGGAACTAGTAATACTGACAGCATTTGTTTCTGAAACAAAAAGCTCGGCTATTAACCAAAAGGTTAGCAGTTTGAATCCACCAGCCACTCCTTGGAAACTCTATGGGGCAGTTCTACTCGATCCTATACGGTTGCTATGAGTCGGAATTGACTCAGTGGCAATGGGTTTGGTTTTTATTTGGTTCAACGAGTGCAATGTTTGTCCACCCAACCCCGACCTGCCTAAGTTCCCAGATGGCCACATTCATGGGAAATGAAGTGGCACATGCCCATCCAGCTCTTTCCACTCCAGCTTTCCAACATCAGGGACTTAAACACTCAAAAGATCGCCTTAAGGGAAAGCAAGAAATGTAAAGCATCTCAGTTTTAATTAAAAAGAAAGACCCCATTAAAAGAGGGAATAAACTGCTATGCTGATAATTATCAATTCGAAAAGAGCAAAATGATAATTTTCTCGTTAGGAAATAAGTATCAGCCCCCCACTCCTGTTTAAGCCAGCCCCCCACCCCTATTTAAACTTTTAATTTTCTTCTTGTTGATATAATTGAGGAATAGTTGCCAGATTTGGGGAAAGGGAACTGCATCCTTCTGCCTGGGAAGATGGGAGCTCTTTCCTTAACTTTCACATGCGCAATTAAAGCTTTGAACTGGCCTTTCTCAGATAGGGATTTTTGTACTTCCCACTTACTCATCCTGCCAAAAATAAGGAGATTAATTAACTTCACACGGTTCGGGAACTGTGCTTATCGTTGAGAAGTCTAGAGTGCGCTCTGTCTGCTGTGAATGAATGATGGTTTCTCCTAAGGTAAGCTTGGATCCAGGAGTCCTTGAAACCAGAAGAAGTCTGATTTCTTCCTTCTTTCAATCATCCCCCATGGTTGAGCTCCTCCACTCATTATCATTATGAGAGATGCTCAATGAAGCAACATGGAGGGTCTCCATATAATAATATCCAAAGGCTGAAAGCACAACAATAACATGTTGTCGAATGAGCGCCATATTTAGATTGATTTTACAGCAGTACGGTTTTTTTTTTTTTTTTTTTTTTATGGGATTAGGGACATTAGGGCTTGTTCCTGGAGCAGGGGGGAGGCCAGAGGGGAAGCAGTCGTGGCATCCCCCATGCCTCTCTCATTTATTATGCTGAAGTAACTAGAATTAGCCAGAAAAATCATTTTAAGTAACTAGCCACTACAGTTCCCAGCTGTCAAAACATTTGAATAGCTCATTCTTAGCATTTCCATTTTGTTTTTAGCTATGGAGATAATTAACAATACCCTATTTGAGCCTGGTGCCCAGCTACCACCAGGCTGTCAGTGGAGGCTCATGTGTTACTATGATGCTGAACAGGTTTCAGCAGGGCTCCAAGACTAAGACAGACTAACCAGAAACTTCTGGTGATCTACTTTCAAAAATCGGCCAGTGAAAACCCTATGAACTACAATGGTCCAATCCACAACTGATCATGGGGATGCCGCAGGACCAGGCAAAGCTTTGTTCTATCGTGCATGGGTTGTCACGAGTCGGGGGTCATCATGAGTTGGGGGCCCACTTGATGGCATCTAACAACATTTGAGCCTGATCCAGCTTTAAAGATATTTAAGATGAAAACGTGTCTTTTTTTTTCCCTTACTTTCTCCCTTTTCCTTTTCCCTGCTGCCAGGTGGTAGTACCCTTCAAAGTAAAATATAGCTTCCCTTTTAACCATCCTTTAGTTAAAGATTAATCATATTCCTGCAAAATGCCAGAAGGTCAGACTAAGGGGAGAGTGTTGCAGACAATGAAGCATTGAAATGTCAAATAATCCACCATGAAGTGTTAAAGTGACAAATCACATTTACTCTGGACACAATTTCTCTTTTCTGCACCAACAAGAACATGAGATTTTTCTTAGCTAAGCCTTTAGGCCATGGCACCTTGGCTGTTCTGGACAAAACAAGGAGCAGAGAGTAACTGGGAGTTATCGTCAGAAGGAAATACAATTTATTTTTCTCTAGAGCAGGGTTAGGGAGCTCTGGTGGTGCAGTGGTTAAGAGCTAGGCTGCTAACCGAAAGGTCGGCAGTTCGAACCCACTAGCTGCTGCTCCTTGGGAGAAAGATGTGGCAGCCTGCTTCTGTAAAGATTATAGCATTGGAAACCCAATGGGGCAGTTCTACTCTGCCCTACAGAGTTGCTATGAGTTAGAATCGACTCGATGGCAGTGAGTTTGGGTTTAGGGCAGGGTTTCTCAACCTGAGCACTCTTGACATTTTGGGATCGATCATTCTTTGTGGTGGGGCTGTGCTGTGCACTGTAGGGTGTTTAGGAGCATTCTTGGCCTCTACCTTCCAGATGCTGATAAAACCTTCCCCAGCTGTGAAAAACGAAAATGTCTCCAGATATTGCCAAATGTCCTGGAGGCAAAATCGGCTCCAGCTGGAGCCAACACCCTAGAATAACGCAGCCTCGGGTTGAATAACTTTGAATTCTACATGTTGTTAACTCAACTCCGACTCATGGTAAACCCATTTGTGCACAGTAGAACTGCTCCGTTGTATTTTCAAGGCTGAACCTTTCTGAAGGAGACTGCCAGGCCTATCTTTCTTGGCACCTGTGGGTGGGTTCGAACCGCCAAACTTTCGGCCAGTTGTCATGCGCTTAACCATTTGTACCACCCTGGGCTTCTACATACAACATGTAATTAAAGTGGGAAATATACCATTCAAATCTCCACATATTCCTTTGTTGCCTTTTTTAATAGTAGTTGTGAATAAGTGAGCACTTCTATAGCTGTTATAAAAGTCATTCGGAACTAGTAATACTGACAGCGTCTGCCTCTGAAACAAAGACAAAATGTTTGGATTTCTTCCGCAGAGAGTACCAGTGATGAGGATGTTCACATTTGCTTCTTAAGAAAATAAGAAGAAATTGGTCTCAGTAAAATGAACATAAAATAAAATTGGCTCCCCATAAAAATAAATGAACTCTATCATGTTGCCTATTTTCCGTATAATTATACTGAGAGTAATGCATGATCACCAACTAATTGATCCCCTTTTTAGCAAAACGTCTCTATAACTTTTCTCTTACCAAATTTCCCTGGCCATAATATTATGCAGGTTCTATCAGATGTTGCTACCTACAGACAAAATTCTCCTCTCTCCATGTAAGAGAGGGCTCTCTCTGGAGCGTATCATTTGTTGTTGTTAGTTGCTGTTGATTCTGACTCATGGTGACCCCAAGTGTACAGAGTAGAACTGCTCCATCAGGTTTCCAAGTCTATGACTTTTCAGAAGCACATCGCCAGACCTGTCTTCCCAGGTACCTCTGGGTGGGTCCAAACCACCTACTTTTCGGCTAACCCTTTGCTGTTCAGTAGAGGGAGCTGCTACACCTGGCAATGAAATGCTCTCACCTCCTAAACCTCTCACCTTTAAACATCTTACATATTTTCTGCCGGTTTATAAAAAAAAAAAATCAATTGTCCAGTTATCTGATATAGAGTGCTTGAGGTTTTATGAATCGGCACTGGGGAAGCCAGGCAGGCTACATAGGGAAGTGGGAAGTCCATTCCAAAAAGAAAAGGTAGAATAGAGCTACAAATCCCCCCGAGTTTCTGCTCCTACCTTCTATCCAACACACACACACACACACACACACACACACACACACACACATCCGTACCCCATTGCTGTTGAATTGATTCCAACCCATAGCAACCCTATAGGACAGAGTAGATATGCCCGTTGGGGTTTCCAGGGCTGTAATCTTTATGGAAACAGACCGCTACATCTTTCTTCCATGGAGCTGCTGGAGGGTTCTAACTGACAACCCTTCGGATAGCAGCCAAGTACTTAACCACTGCCCCAACCAGGGCTCCTTAGCGTGTGTGCGCGCACGCACACACATACACACACAGACCCCTATTTTCCAGGAAGGTGCTGTGAATAAGGACAAGAATGCTTATTACCATTATCATTGAGAGCATCATTCCCCAGACTCCTGCAGACTACATCTCCTGTGACCATAGATGTTGCCAGAAGCCTTTCTGGGCACATGTGGGAAGACAGATTCGACAGCTTTTGCATTTTCCAACATGCATCTTAGACAGAATGCCAGCAGAACACTTCAGGCATGCCAAGACCCTGCAGTCACCACACCTGGCCTTCACTGCCTCCCAACACCAAGGTCATGACTGTAGTTCAGCCATCTGGTGATGCTGGCAAGGTGAGAGTCAGGCTTGCTGGGGCCCTGCTGCCTGGGACGTGGGCCAGAGGAGCTCCACACCCCATCTTTCTGGCATGGTTCTAAGCCAAAGAATGGAGCCATCACCTAGCAGGACTACAAGAAATTGAAACTTGGCAGTTGAAATGCCTCACTTCAAAGAGGAGGAAACCAGGGCTCAGGGAGTTTAAGAAATTTATCCAACGCCCCACCAACAACAAATCCAGAACAGATGATTTTTACTGAGAACCAAGGCATCTGAGAGGCCCTGAGTGGTACAAACAGTTACCATGGTCAGCTACTAAACAAAAGTTTGGCAATTCTAGTCCACCCAAAAGTGCCTTGGAAGAAAATCCTGGTGATCTACTTCCAAAAAACCAGTCTTTGAAAACCCTATGGAGCACAGCTCTCTGACACACATGGTGTTGCCATGGGTCTAACTTAACTCTACAGCAACTGGTTTTTCTTTGTACAAGGCATTGTTATGAGTCCTGCTGGGCATACAACAAAGTATAAATCATGGCCTCTACCCAAGGAACTTACAAGACACAGTCCTGAAAAAAATAACTAAGGTGCAAAGAGACCAAAACAATAATTGAGGAGATAACGCAGGAAGTGTTCAACCATGCCCAATAAAATTAGATACACGGCATTTAGTTTAGTTCAGTGGACCTAGTCTGGAACTCTTCAGGGTCTGCTTGGGAAAATTTATACAGAGAAGGTGAGATTTAAACTGGACTGTGGAGGATATACAACCTTTGACCAGGTGCAGAGGAAAAGAAACATAAATTCAGACAGGTAAACAGCAAGTTAGGGTCAGGAAAAATAAATAACTCTGCTGATGTAGAGTGTAGGCATGTGTCATGGATGGAATTTCATCCCTCCAAAATATCTGTCACCTTGGCTAGGTCATGATTCCCAATATTGTATGGTTGTCTACCATTTTGTCATCTGATGTGATTTCCCTGTGTGTTGTAAATCCTAGCACTATCATGTAATGAGATGGATGAGGGGCAGTTATATTGATGAAATCTACAAGATTAGATAGTGTCTTAAGCCAATCTCTTTTGAGATATAAAAGAGAGAAGTGACTAGAGAGAGAGGGAGACCTCATACCATCAAGAAAGCAGTGCTAGTTGGTAGCAGAGCATGTCCTTTGGACCTGAGGTTCCTGTGCTGAGATGCTCCCAGACCAAGGGAATACTGGTGACAAGGACCTTCTTTCAGAGCTAACAGAGAAAGAAAGCCTTCCCCTGGAGCTGGCACCCTGAATTCAGATTTCCAGCCTACTGGACTGTGACAGAACAAATTTCTCTTCGTTAAAGCCATCCACTTGTGGTATTTCTTTTATAGCAACACTAGATGACCAAGACAGCATGTTAAGGAAGAATACTTACTATAGAGCAGAAGGATCTGGGTTCAAATTCCATGGCTATTCTTTACCAGATCTGCGATTCTAAGCAGTGACTCAACCTTAAAGGGCCTTGACTTCTTCACTGTGAGTGCAGGTAGCAATTCCTAGCCAATGCAGCAGCAGAGTGAAGCTGATGAGATTGTGTATACATTGCCCAGACAGCAGCAGTAGCCTCTTTCCTCTGAGAGAAAAATACATTTGACTTAGTCCCCCATCCCAAGTCTTGGGGGAAGTTTCGTGGCTTCCTCAAGATTTCTGCAAGTATCCAGTGGTTCAGATGATCATGGTCATTTCCTGCTCTCAGGATTCCCCCTCATTGAATTCTTAGTCTCCATTATGTCTCACCCCCATGACTATGTTCCCTTTGCCCAGCACTGACACAACCCTGAGCACAAAGTGCAAGATGCCTTAGTGCTGGAAGATGAGATGTGAGACAACAGAGGGTCTAGATGCAAAGACAACTATTTGAGATATCTTGATGTGAGCTGGCGCGACATGATGGAAACCTTGAGTAAGGGCCAGAAATGAGAAAGGAAACAGGAGACGGAGATGAAAAGATGTCTGAGGACAAAGCAATATGTCCTTTTGGTGTGGCTTTGAGTTGGAGGAAAGAGAAAATGATGAGTGTACATTTTCAGCTTATTGTGCACAAGAGTGAGAAAATACCTGCTCATAATGTTTGTAGCACATATGTAACTAGTAGTCGTATGTCAACTCTATGTGTTGTTATGGTCAGCTGCTGTCAACTCAATTCTGATTCATGGCGACCCCATGTGTTGTTGTTCTTATTGTTAGGTGCCGTACAGTTGATTCCCATTCAGATCAACCGTATGTACAACAGAAGAAAACACTGCCCAGCCCTGTGCCATCCTCAAAATCATTGCTATGTTTGAGCTTGCAGCCACTGTGTCAGTCCATCTCATTGAGGGTCTTCCTCTTTTTCACTGACCCTCTACCTTACCAAGCATGATATCTTTCTCCAGGAGCTGATCCTTCCTGACAACGTATCCAAAGTATGTAAGACACAGTCTCACCATCCTTGCTTCTAAGGAGCATTCTTGATGTAGTTCTTCCAAGGCAGATTTGTTCATTCTCCTGGCAGTCCATGGTATACTCAATACTCTTCACTGTAATTCAAAGGCATCAATTCTTTGGTCTTCCTTACTCATTGTCCAGCTTTCACATGCATATGAGGTGATTGAAAATAGCATGTCTTGGAACAGGGTCATGTTAGTTCACAAAGTGTCATCTTGCTTTTTAACACTTTAAAGAGGTCTTTTGCAGACAATTTACCCAATGCACTATGTCGTTTGATTTCTTCACTGTTGCTTCCATGGGCATTGATTGTGCATCCAAATTAAATGAAATTCTTGGCAAATTCAATCGTTCCTCCATTTATCATGATGTTGCTTATTAGTCCAGTTGTCAGGATTTTTGTTTTCTTTATGTTGAGGTGTAAGCCCTACTGAAGGCTGTAGCCTTTGATCTTCATTAGTAAGTGCTTCAAGTCTTCTTTGCTTTCAGCAAGCAAGTTTGCGTTATCTGCATATAGCAAGTTTTTAATGAGTCTTCCTCCAATCCTGATGCCCTGTTCTTCTTCGTACAGTCTACCTTCTCGGATTATTTGCTCACCATACAGACTAAATAAGTATGGAGAGAGGGTACAACTCTGAGGCATACCTTTCCTGATTTTAAACCATGCATTACTCCCTTGTTCTGTTCCAGTGACTGCCTCTTGTTCTACACAGATTCCTCATGAGCCAAATTAAGTGTTAAGGAATTGCCATTCTTCACAATAGCATGCATAATTTGTTATAATCCACACAGTCAAATGCCTTTGCACAATCAATAAATACAGGTAAGCATCTTTCTGTTATTCCCTACCTTCAGCCAGGATTCATCTGACCTCAGCAATAATATCCCTCATTTCAAGTAGTCTTCTGAATCTGGCTTGAATTTTCGGCAGTTCCCTGTCGATGTACCATTGTAACCGTTGAATTGTCTTCAGCAAAGTTTTACTCGTGTGTGATATTAATGATATTTTAAATGATTTCTGCATTCTGTTGCATCATCCTTCTTTGGAATGGGCACAAATACTGATCTCTTACAGTCAGTTGGCCAGGTAGCTGTCTTCCAAATTTTTTGGCATAGATGAGTGAGCAATTCTAGCTTTGCATCCATTTGCTGAAACATCTCAATTGGTGTTCTGTTAATTCCTGAGCCTTGGTTTTCGCCAATGCCTTCAGTGCAGTTTGGACTTCTTCCTTCAGTACCATTGGTTCTTGATCACATGCTGCCTTCTGAAATGTCTGAACATCGACCTATTCCTTTTGGTACAGTTATTACCTTTTCTTGATGCTTCCTGTGTCATTCAATATTTTGTCCATAGGCTTCTTCAATATTGCAACTTGAGGCTTGAATTTTTTTTTTTCTGTTCTTTTGGCTTGAGAAATGCTGAGCGTGTTCTTCCCTTTACTTTACTTTGTCTTCTCCAGCTACCCTTCAAAATCTTTTGTTCAGCTCTTATTTCTTCCATTCACTTTAGCTACTCTAAGTTCAAGAGCAAGTTTCAGAGTGTTTTCTGATGTCCATGTTTGTTTTTTCTCTCTTTCCTGTCTTTTTAATGACCTTTTAATTTCTTCCTGTATGATGTCCTTGATGTCATCCCACAACTCATCTGGTCTTCAGTCATTAGTGTACAGTGCAACAAATCTATTCTTCAGAGAGTCTCTAAATTCCGGTGGGATATACTCAAGGTTGTACTTTGACTCTTGTGGATTTGTTTTAATTTTCTTCAGATTCAACTTGAACTTGATTATGAGCAATTGATGGTCTCTTCCACAACCATTTCCTGGCTTTGTTCTGACTGATGATATTGAGTTATTCCATCAACTCCCCACAGATTTAGTCAATTTGATTCTTGTGTAGTCCATCTGGCAAGGTCCACATGTATAGTCACAGTTTATGTTGTTGAGAAAAGGCATTTCGTATGAACAGGTTGTTGGCCTTGCGAAATTCTAGCATGCAGTCTTCAGTGTAGTTTCTATCACCAAGGCCATATTTTTCCACTACTTGTCCTTCTTCTTTCTCAGCTTTCACATTCCAATCACCAGTAATTATCGGTGCATCTTGATTGCATGTTCCATCAATTTCAGACTGCAGAACTTGATAAAAATCTTCAATTTCTTCCCAAGAATCAACTGGAAATATGTTACTGGCTCTCAGACAGCTATCTCATAACCATTTGGAATTTGGGATACAAATAAATGAAAAGAACAGCAATGGAACCCTGATGTGTAGGCAGAACTGTAACAATGGGCTTGGGAGTCATATTTCCTCAAACACTTGCCCCCCTCCTTTCCTGGGGAAGAAGGGATGGAATGAGATCCTCACCCCACAAATGCTCCCTGGGGCATTCCTGCCAAGTGAGAATTGCTCTGTCTCATGTTTATAGACAGTGTTGAAAATTCAAGTGAAATTAATTTAAGCTATGGTGACTTTCAATCTCCTTCAGAGCATACACCTCATATTGATGCTGTGAGGAGACCTGCTTCAGCATTCTGCCTACCCAAACCTGAGAAACATAAGTAATCAAGTCACTGTGATTTATTTATTTTTGTAGCCTCCAATGAAATTGGACTGAGGATATACTTAGAGATTTCAGATTTTAATTGCGACTAATTACATTCAGACTCATAAAATAGCGAAACAACACCCGAGGCCAAATTAGAGGAAAGTAGAACTCATTTCACTGAAGTGAATTCATTAATCATATTCACAGTTTGTCTGTCAGTCATGTCTGCTTATTACCTAGAAAAAACAGGTGTGTGCAGATGTTGGGGGTGTCTGAGCCAACTCTGATAAGGGAAAGTGAGTTGGCTTCCCTTCTAGGTCCTGAAGAATTCCAAGACAACGTTCAACTTGCCTATTTTTTGGTATGAAAAATACCAACGAAAATAGTGAGGGGGCACTAGGGGTTTAGTGGTAGAACTGTCACCTTCCATGCAGGAGGCCTGGACCTGATTCCCAGTCAATGTACCCCATGCCAGCTACCATCTACCCAGCGGTGGAGTTTTTTGTGTTGCTAAGTTGCTGAACACATTTCAGTGGAGTTTCCAGACTAAGATGGGCTAGGAAGAAAGGTCTGGTGACCTATTTCTGAAAATCGGTGAAAATTCTATGGATCACAACAGTCTGATCCACAACTGATCATGGGGATGGAGCAGGAACTGGGCAGTATTTTGTTCTGCTGTGTTCAACTCGACAACAGCTAACGACAACAATGAAGTCATGAGACAAGAAAGGTCGACACAGAGTTCACTTAGAAGGAACCAAAGCACAGACCAACAGCCCCTGTCTTCAGGGGAAGCCGCACGAATCAGAGCAGTCAGGAGGATGGCTTGATTTACTTATTTCACCATCATTCTGGAGTCTGGAGTCTGGACTCACCACTTACCCTGGAATGGGAGCTGACACTTTTCAGAAATCACCAAGGAATTGTGAAGGCACCCACCAGTTCATTAATACTTGGCAAATGAAACAAACACCTTTGATAATGGTGGAAAATCAAGTATAGATGATATCTTTGCTCAGGAAGCTCAGTTTGGCAAGTAATAAAACATGTTTACAAATAACAAGATTGAAAGTGGTAATGCCATGTTCCTGTTGGGTGATGTCAAGTAGATTCTGATTCATAGCAACCCTATATAAGGAGAAAGTAGAACTACCCCATAGGGTTTTCTTGGCTGTGATCTTTATGGAAGCAGATCTACTAGGTCTTTGCAGAGCTGCTGGGTGGGTTTGAACTGCCAGCCTTAGCAGTTGAGTGCTTACCTGTTGCACCACCAGGGCTCCAGTAATGCCATAGATAAGCACAAATTTAGGGCTCTAGAAAGGGCTTGTCTCATTCATGCCTTTTCTGAGCCATGAGCTCATCAATTGAGATATCATAATGAGTTTAGGAGGGAGCCTACTTTCTAGTTAACATATGGGGAAATATCTTCCCTAAAGAAATCACTGTAATATTAGGTTTCCAAATGGTGCATAATCATTTTTAGGGTTTTGTTCACTGATATGCCCACTCATCCAGAACAGGTGCTCAGTGAATATTGGTTAAGAAGAATTCAATTATTCTTTAAAAATGTTCAATGGAAAAGGAATTTGTCATCTGTAGGCGTGAGAATCAGTGGTAAAATCCAGTTGTAAGCCCCTGAAGTTGAAAACATTTAGCAACGTTGAGTCTGACATTTTACAAATATCTTGGTTCCTGAACAAGTGATATGGACACTCTGCTGACTGTTTCTGATTTGATGATGTCTGCCATGATGGATTTGTGAGCATACATGAGGATTTTCTGAATAACACAAGAGGGTGACGTCCCAGTATATATTAAATACAGATGTAATATGGTCCTACCCCTGTCTTCCCACTCAGTGAAATGGAAGATAAAAAGGAAATTAATATCAATATTTGGAATTATAAATAAATTGGAGATTTTGAGATCAAAACCACAGCAAATAAAAGTAATAAGCCCTGGAGAACTCTGGAACAAAACCTCCTGAATCTAATACTAAATTAAAAAAAAAAAAAAAAAAAAACTTTATTTTAACTGAAAGTAAAAAGGAAACAAGAGTTAAAGCAGAGATGATAAAAAATACATATATATTTGAATAAAATGCTGAACCAGTGCTCATTGCTCTCATTGGTAGGTCTTACTCAGCCTCCTAGAAACCTGAAACAATAAACTGTGTGTGTGTGTGTGTGTGTGCACGCGTGTGTGCTTGTGCGCACACAAGTTTTTTGCTGGGAGGGAGGGGGAACAGGTAAATGTTTGCATTTAATATTTCCCAAACATTTATGTGAAGTTCTTTTAAAAAAATCAAACTAGCCTGCTTTTGCTCTCTGAACTTGAGGGTCGATAGGCTTTATTTAGTATCCCGGGAAGAATAGTTCACAACCCTGATCAATGAGGAACAGAGACAGTAGTAAGGCAAATGCGTATGACCTAGGCCAATACTGAAAAGCGCTAAGGATATTAGGCCAGAGTCCTGGCAGGAAGCAGGTGGCACACTCCAACCAGGTAACAGAGCCAAGCTTAATGAGACAGCTGTTAACCAAGGTGTGGGCAGGGCTATGGGGATCTCTTATGGATTGAATTGTGTCCCCCCAAAACATCTGTTGTAAATCCTAACCCCTTGTCTTAGTTATCTAGTTCTACTACAACAGAAATACTGTAAGTGGACGGCTTTAACAAGAGAAGTTTATTCTCTCACAGTGCAGAAGGCTACAAAGTCCAAAATCAGGGCATCGACTCCACGGGAAGTCTTTCTCTCCATCAGCTCTGGAGGAAGGTCCTTGTAATCAGTCTTACCTTGGTCTGGGAGCATCTCAGCACAGGAACCTCAGGTCCAAAGGACATGCTCTGCTCCTGGCACTGCTTTCTTGATGGTATGAGGTCCCCATGTCTATGTGATTGCTTCTCTCTTTTGTATCTCGAAAGAGATTGGCTTAAGATACTACCTAATCTTATAGACCTCAGCAGTATAACTGTCGCTAATCCATCTTATTACATCACAGTGATAGGATTTACAACATATAGGAAAATCACCTCGGAAGATAAAACGGTAGACAATCGTAAAATCATGCAAGGGAATCATGACCTAGCCAAGTTGACAGATAGTTTTGGGGGACATAATTCAATTCATGACACCCCTACACCTGAGGTTATAATCGCATTTGGGAATGGATTTTCTTTGTTATGTTAATGAGGTAGCATTTGTACGGTGTGTTTTAAGTCAATCTCTTTTGAGATGTAAAAGAGCAGATTATGCAAGAGAGCGAGCACAAACAGGGGGAAGACACATTTCACATGACCATCAAGAAGCCTAGAAATAGAAGCTGAAAAGAGTTGGGGACCTTCTCACAGTGTGGACAGAGAGAAAGAATTCCCCTAGAGACAGCCCCACGAATTCAGACTTCTAGCCTCCTAAACTGTGAGAAAATAAATATCTGCTCATTAAAGCCACCCACTTGTGGTATTTCTGTTAGAGCAGCACTAGATAATTGAGACAGAAACCAGCAAGGGATATTGAAATATCCATGGGTAGCAACCACAGGAGAGCTGTTACCTCCCCTAGGACTGATGGGACAGTTTAAGGAGAGAAGTTACCAGACTCCAGAGAGCTGTAATTGCAACTAGAAGAGAGGACTTTGGATCAGGAACTGTGGTCTTTAGCACAGAAATGCAACTACTAGCAACACATGGCCTGGGAGGTAGGGGTTTGGGAGCATAAATACCCCAATTAGTCTCTCCTCCTACAAAAACTTCTTTTGGTGCTTCCATTGGCTGAATTCCATGAGAAGCCAGAGGGCAAGGGAGCCCAGCTGATACTGTTGATAGAGGTCAGGCTCCTGGGACTCAGAAGAAAGTGGGAAAGGGTGGAAGTGGATCTGGAAGGACAAACAGAATGCCCAGCACATTGTTATTGTGTTGTTTATCCGATGTTCCTAAACCTAGATCACTTAAATATCATGATTTAAAATATGTTTTACCAAGATTCTATACTGTTATTTTTTAAATTTTCATTTGTATCTATAAATTCACGTCTTAGGAGAAATAAAGTGATTACGTCTAAAAAGAGAGAACAGAGTCATTCAGAAAAATCATAATATATTTGCTCATCAAGTGTCATAGTTACAAAGTATTCTAAAATGTATAAGAAGGAAAACTCTAGAGGAAAATAACTAGATGTCTGTGCTTACACAAAATATTTCACAGACATTTTATTACCATGCTCTTTAAAAAAAAAAAAAAAACTAACCATTATTGTATTATGCATTAATCATCTGGAATTTTTAGTTATTCTGAATTCTCTGGTTGGCAGCCAAACTCCCGTCTGTGGGAAAAGGTATGGGCCAGCAAATGGCTTACATAATGACTTTCCACAGAAGCATTACAATTAAAGTCATATGAATTACTCCTGACCAATGACTGTAAATTAAACCCTGAGTGGTACAGTTAAGCACTCAATTACTAAACAAAAGGTTGGCAGTTTGAATCTATCCAGAGGCACCTCAGAAGGAAGGCCTAGCAATCTACTTCCAAAACACTATGAAGTACAATTCTACTCTGTGACACATGGATTCACCATGAGTTGGAATTGACTGTAGAGCACCTGATAAGGATTTGTTAATTGTCTTTGAAAAGGGACAAAAGCATAAACTCAGAGTAGGTGAATGAAGTTCTTTCAAACAGTGAAAGAGGAACGCCATCAAGGTTTCTTTATTTTTGCTCAGCAAAATGGAGCTAAAGAAACAGAAGAGGTTTTTCACCAAGTTATGGTAGCAGCCATTATATTTTTGTTCTTCACAATTCACCCTTCAGATCCGCGAGAATACTAATGGTGGCCCATCCAGGTATAGTGGGGAACATACCCCCACAGAGTATCTGTGGCCCAAGGTAAGGTTCCCTCCCTCATAGAAGAACATTTCTATTCCACTTTTGAGACTCAGGGAACAAACACAAAGAAGGAGGAGTCAGGAAGGCCATGACAGTGATGAGGCTTATTATACTCACAGTTCCCAGAGACAGGGAGGCACAACACGCCAAGAATCATGGTCAACACGGGGTTGTTCCCTGGGACAAGGGAACATTAAGTTGGAATTGTAGGAGAGGGCTTATGTATGACAAGCAGGGTAGGGTTAGCCAGGTTTCGAGGGCTTCCTGGGGACTGGGCATTTTGAATAATTCCTCAGGCTCAGGAGATGTAGAGGTTGTCCCTAGTTGTTTGGTACCTGATTCCAGAGCCATTAGGATGGGTGCATAGTGGTCCAGAAATGTGAGAACCTGAGAGGATCACCATTAATCAGAGCTGTAACAACACCAACTAACAACGACAGCCCAGCACCTTTGCTCAAGGTTCTAAAGTTGTTAAATTGTGGAGCTGAGATTTGGTTCAATAGGTCTGACCACAAAGGCGTGTTCTTTCTGTTCCACTACTCACATTTCCATGTAAGTGTTTCTGGAACTGAGATACGCATAATATATGTTTATGTCGCCTGAATTTTTATAAATGGCATGAAATGAAAGCAAAAAGACCATTAACACATCAAATTTTTGTTGTTGTTTGGGGAAAATACTTGAATAAAAACCATGACAGAATTAACCATCTTTAAAATTAACTTTTAGGCATAAATCCTTAAAACCGTTACTGAAGTATTGATTAATCTAGGTTGAGTATAACTCTTTCATATGTAATGGCAGAATCTTTGAAGCAATGGTGAAAATTTTGCCCAACTAAACTCTGTGTAAACCGTATGAATAAGAAACAAGTGAAAGCTCATGTAGAGAAATAGAATGTTGAATCATTAAGGAGTATGATATTCCTTTTCTGTAAAATGAAGGTAATAATAGGCACGGTTATCACTTATTGGACCAACTTACTCCCATCCCCACCCGGAACTCTAGCATCCCTCAATCACAAGGGCAAGGTACTGAAGGCACAAAGACCTGTCTGCAGTGGAGTCTTGGGAAAGATTAAAAAAACAAAACAAGAAAATAACAAAAATGTTGGCAAGAATGTGGGGATATTGGAATCCTTATCCATTGCTGGTAGGAATGAAGAATGGTACAGCCATTGTGGGAAATGGTATGGTGGTTCTTCAAAAAACTAAAAATAGAACTACCATTAAAAAAAAAAATCCATTGCAAACTCATAGTGACCCCGCAACACAGAGTAGGACTGCCCCATATGGTTTCCAAGGAGTGGCCGCTGGATTCGAACGTTTAACTTTTGGCTAGAGGTGAACTCCTAGCCACTACACCACCAGGGCTCCAGAGCTATCATACGACCCAGCAATTCCACTCCTAGGTATATACGCAGGGATTTGAGGGCAGTGACGTGAACAGACATATGTACACCAGCGTTCATTGCAGCACTATTCACAATAGCCAAAAGGCAGAAACAACCTAAATGTCCATTAATGGATGAATGGATAAACAAAATGTGGTACATACATACAATGGAATACTACTCAACCAGAAAAAGAAATGAAGTGCTGATACATGCTACAACACAGATGAACCTTGAAGACATTGTACTGAGTGAAATAAGTCAGTCACAAAATGACAAATACTGTATGATCTCACCTATATAAAATGACAAGAATAGGCAAATATATACAGACCAAAGTTTTTTAGTGGCTACCAGGGGCAGGAGAAAGGTAGAGAAAGGAAGCCATTGTCTGGGAAGCAGTGAGTTCCTGTTTATGGTGAGAGCCTCTTTTATATATATATATATATGTGTGTGTGTGTGTATATATATAAAATAAGTTTCTTAATTCTATTGAATGCATGTTCAGCACATGCAAAGATGATTATTTAGTCTTTTCTTTGAACTTTGATATGATACATTATACTGATATATTTCCTAGTGCAAAGTGATTCTTGCATCCCTGCAATAATTCTACCTGATTCTGGTGTGTTCTCAATTTTATTTAGCCCTGTAACTGATCTATTAGAATTTCATTAAAAAATTTTGTACGTTTATTCATAAGTGAGAGTGTCTCATATGCTAACTTTTTAGTTGTGTGGTTTTGGTGCTCTCTCTCTCCCAAGCGCTGGCGTCAGATTAATCAAACTTCTTAAAAATAAATTTAGATTTAAATATAACTACATGTTTAAAAAAATCAAGCCTCAAGTTGTAATCTAGAAGGATTGCATGGGCCAAAAATTGAATGGCACAAAAAGCATCAAAAGAAAAAGGAAGGAATACACAGAGTCACCGTGCCAGAAGAATCAGTTGACGTTCAACCATTTCAGGAGGGAGCATATGATCAAGAGCTGCTGACACGGAAGGAAGAAGTTCAAGCTGCACTGAAGTCATCGATAAAAAAGCAAGGCTCCAGGAACTGCCATAATACCAACTGAGATATTTCAGCACAAGGATGCAGAGCTGGAAGCGCTTACCTGTCTATGTCAAGAAATTTGGAACATAGCTACCTGACCGACCGACTGAAAGACATCCACGTTTGTGCCCATTCCAAAGAAGTTGATCAAATGGAATGTGCAAATTATCAAACAATATCACGAATATCACATGCTAACCAAATTTTGCTGAAGGCAATTAAAAAATGGCTGCAGCTGTACATCTCCAGGGAACTGCCAGAAGTTCAAGCTAGATTAAGAAGAGGATGTAGAATAAAGAATATCACTGATGATGTCAGATGGATCATGGTGGAAATCAGAAACTATCAGAAAGATGTTTGCCTGTGTTTTATTGACTATGTGAAGGCATTCAACTGTGTGGATCAAAAAAAAAAAATTATGTATAACATTACAAATAATGGGAATTCCAGAACATTTAATTGTGCTTATACAGAACCTGTACGTAGATCAAGAGGCAGTCTTTCAAACAGAATGAGGGGATACTACATGATTTAAAACTGGAAAAAGAGTGCAGCAGAGTTGTATCCTTTCACCTTACTTACTCAATCTGCATACTGAGAAAATAATCAGAGAAACTAGACTATATGCAGAAGAACGGAGCATCAGGATTGGAGGAAGACTTATTAACAGCCTGCGACATGCATATGACACAGCCTTGCTTGCTGAAATAAAGACCACTTGAGGCATTTACTGATGAAGACCTGAATGTGAAGAAAATCAAAATCCTCAGAACTGGGCCTACAAGCGACATCATGATAAGTGGTGAAGAAATTGAAGATGTCAAGAATTTCATTCTCCTTGGATCAACACAAGAATCAATGTCCATGGAAGCAGCAGTCAAAAATTAAGTGATGTGTTGCACTGTGCAAATCTGCTGCACAAGACCTCTTTAAAATCTGAAAAAGTAAAGATGTCACTTTGACAAGTAAGAGGTGCCTCACTCAAGCCATGATATTTTCAGTTGCCTCATGTGCATGTGAAAGCTGGACAACGAAAAGGAAGACCAAAGAATTAATACCTTTGAATTAGGGTGTTGAAGAAGAATATTGAATATACCATGGATTGGCAAAAGAATGAACAAATCAGTCTTGGAGGAAGTACAGCTAGAATGCTCCTTAGAAGCGAAGATTGTGAGACTTTGTCTTTCTTACTTTGTATATATGTCATCAGAAAGGACCAGTGGCTGGAAAAGGACATCGTGCTTGGCAAAGTAGAAAAAAAAAAAAGTAGAGGGCCCACAAAAAAGAGAGAGCTCTCAAGGAGACAGATTGGCTGACATGGTAGCTGCAACAATGGGCTCAAACAAAGCGTCAATTGTGAGGATAGAGCAAGACCAGATGACTTTTAATTTTGTTGTACATGGGGTAGCTGTGAATCAGAGCCAATTCAATGACACCTCACAACAATATATACTAAACATATACCCTATATTATAATATTATAAGGTAACTTTATATAAAACCACTTGAACTTGAAATATTGCAGAGTACATTTCTGATTTTTTTTTTTTGTAGCATGCCTAGTAATTAGCCTAATCAGATTTTCTGCTCCCTTTTTTAAAGTTTTATAATTTATACTTGCAGAAATTTTTCCACTTTATAAAAGTATCAAATGTATTTATAGAACATGTATTTTTGAAGTTACACTTATTTTTGAAGTTTCCTCTGAATCTATAGTCACATAATTTTTTCCCCAATCTTATATTTGTGTATTTGTATTTTAATCAAATTTATTTTTTTTAAATAGTAAAAATTGATAGATAATACCTGTCTTTTGGGGGTTTTTCTTATTCAATAACTAGCTCTAGATTTATTAATATATCATTCAATTTAACCTCAGCTTTTATGTTTATTATATGTATTCTATGATTCTTATGTTTGTTTTTATATTATTTTCTTAATTTCTTAGATGAGTAAGAATTTTAAAAATACTTTAATGTGTAGTGTTTAGTAATGATATGTAAGGTATGAATTTGGTTCTAAAAAGAAATTTCATAGTCTTTGCTAAATTTTACCATTGTAACTATAATATACCTAAATATGATTGTCTTTTTTCTTTTTTTTTTAAATCTACTTGAGACTTGCTGATATACTGGGGTTTCTTGTATATGACTTGAGGTAGTTCATCACTTTTGACAAATTTTTGGCCATTATATTTTCAAGTATTGCTTTTACCTCATTCTTCTCTTCTCTTTCCTCTGCCCTCCGCCCTCCTCTTCCCTCCTCTCGTCTGCCCTTCTCTCCCCTCTTCCCCTCCCCTCCCCTCTTCTTCCCTTCTCTTCTCTATTATTCTCTCTCACCTCTCCTATTCTTCCTTCTCTTCCCTTCCCATTCCTTTCCTTCACTCTTCTCTTCCCCCTTCTTCTCTTGTTCCTTCCCCCCTTCCTTTCCCTCCACTTACCTTCTCTTCCTTTCATTCTCTCCTCTCCTCTGTTCTCTTCTCTCTGTCATTCTCTCTTCTCTTCTATTCCTTTTTTCCCCTTCTTGTCCGTTTTCTTCTTGCTTCCCTCTCCCCTCTCCTCTCCTCTATCCTCTTCTCTCTTTCCTTGCCTTCTCTTCCCTTTTCTTCTCTTCCTTTCTCTTTTCTTCCTTTTCCTTCCCTTCCCTTCTCTACCCTCCCCTCACTTCTCTGTCCTCTCCTCTCTTTTCTTTCCCCTCCCCTTCCTTCCCTCCTCTCCTCTCTCTTTTTCTCTTCCCTTCTCTCCTCTCCTCCCCTCTCCTCTCCTATTTCCTTCCCTCCCCTTGCCTCCTCTCTTTTCTTCTATTCTATCCTCTTCTTTCTGTCTTTTCTCTTTTCCTCTCTTCTCTTCCCTGCTCTCTCTGTCATTAACTCTCTGTCCTCTAATCTCTTCTCTTCCCTTCCATCCCTTCCCCTACCCTTTTCTTTTCTCTTCTCTCTTTATTCTCCCTTCTCTTTTCTTCTTTTCTCTCTCTCTCTGTTGTTCTCTCTCCTCTTTTTTCTTCCCTTCCCTTCACGTCTCTCCTCTCCTCTCCTCTCTTCTCTCTATTCTTTTCTCTCTCCTCTCTCTTCTCTTCTCTCCTGTTCTCTCCCCTCCCTATACCCCTCCTCTTCCTCCATTCCCCTCTTCTCCTTTCTTCTTTTCTCTATCATTCTCTCTCTCCCTCCTCTTTTCTCTTCCCTTCCCTTCTCTACTCTTCTCTCTCTCCCCTTCACTCTCTGCTCTTTCTCTCTCTCCTTTCCCTTTATTTTCTTCTCTTCTCTGTCTCTCTCCTCTCTCTTCTCTTCTCTCTCTGCTCTTTCTTGCTCCTCTCTCTTTCTCTGTCATTTTCTTTTCTTCTTTCTCTGTCATTCTATTCTCTTTCCATCACTTTCCTTCCTTTCCCTGCTTTTCCCTTCCCTTCCTTTCTCCTCTTATCTCCCATCCCCTCTTTTCCTCTCATCTCCTGTCCTCTCTTCTTCTCTCCTCTCCTCTTCTTTTGTTTGTTTTCTTTTTCTCTTCTCTTATTATTTCTTCTATCTGTTTTTCCTCCTCTTTCTCTCCTCTCTGTCCCCCTGTTTTTCTCTCCCTGTCTCTCTTTCCAACTCCAGTTATACACATGCAACTGTAATAAGCGTCAGTCCATTTCTGGTCCATCCTTCTTTCTCAGGCAAGGCACTCTAGGGCTTTGAATTGATAGCCTGATGAGTTGCTGTCTCCACAACCATGAGAGACTGGAAAATTCACTTCTAACCTTTGGAGGTTTAATCTTGGTTCTTTAGCTCCCACTCTCAGCAACTTTAAAATGTTGCAAAATCTTGGAGTGGTGATTGGTAGAACATGTCCCCCTGGAGGAATGTGACCTCTCCAACCCTGTGAGAACAAAGCAGATTGGACTGACTTTTAAAAATCTTTGGCCTTGCTTTCCAGTCCTTTGTGTGTAGTCCCAGAAAACTGGCCATGCTCGGAGCTTCTCAAGTTTTAAAATCTGTCACACCAGCACCAGCCCTGAGTAACTGCCAAAAATGTCTCTGTTTCTCTGTCTCTATATATGGGGCAAATACTACATTATTCTCCAGTGACAATTTGCAAAAGCCCTACCTAAGAAGGCTCCTTCTCTGATATTCCAGTTCACCTAGCTCTTGTTGTTTCACATCTCTGATGCTTTTATAAATATATGTATATATGTATTTGTAATTTCTCTGGCTTTTTTTCTAGTATTGTGGTAAAAGCATTAGGTTATATAATTCACATACCATAAAATTATCCTATTTGAAGTGTACAATTCAATGGCTTCTAATATATTCACAGAGTTGTGAAACCATCACAAGAATTAATTTTTGAATGTTTTCATTGTGCCCAAAAGAAACCCCACATCCCTTAGCCATCATCCTCCAAAACCCCCATCTCCCTCCAGTCCTAATAGGCAGCTGCTAATTTACTTTATTTTCTATAGGTTTGTCTATTCTGGATATTATAAAAGGAATCATACAATATTTGGTGCTTGGTGACTGGCTTCTTTCACTTATCATAGTTCTTTAAAGGTTTGTTCACATTGTAGCATGTATCAGTAATTCATTTCTTTTTATTTCCAAAAAAAATTCCATTATATGGATTTACTACATTTTATTTATCCATTCATGAGTTAATGGACATTGAGTAGTTTCTACTTTTTGACTACCATGAAGAATGCTTCTATGAACATTTACATACGAGTTTTTGTGTGGGCATGTGTCTTCAATTGTCTTGGATATATACCCAGGAGTGGAATCGCTGGCCATATGAGAGCTCTATGTTTAACTGTTTGAGGAACATCCAAACAGCTTTAAGAAGTAATTGCAACATTTTACATTCCTATCAGCAGTGTATGAATGTTTCGTTTTCTTCATATGCTTGTAGTCTTAGGCTGGGCTTCCTAGAGAAGCAAAGCTAGTGAAGTGTACATATATACATATATATATATATATATGCCCTCCCTATATATATATATGGAGCCCTGGTGGTTCAGTGGTTAAGAGATCCATGCTAACCAAAAGGTTGGCAGTTCAAATCCACCAGTCACTCTGTGGAAGCCCTATGGGGCAGTTCTACTCTGCCTTATAGTATCACTATGAGTTGGAATAGACTCGACAGCAACAGATTTACATATATATATATATACACACACACATATATACAAGTATATATACATATAACTATATGCATACACATATACATATATATATATATACATACATACATATGTTGTTGTTAAGTGCCATTGGCACTTAACATTCTAACTCATAGGAACCCTATAGGGCAGAAGAAAACTGGTGGACTTGGATTGCCAATCTTTAGGTTAGCAGCCAAGTTCTTAATCACTGCACCACCAGGGCTTCGTATATATGTATGTATATGTACACGTATATGTATACGTATACGTATATGTATACACTTCACTAGTTTTGCTTCTCTAGAGAACCCAGCCTAAGACTGCAAGAATACAAAGAAAATGAAACACTTATACACTGCTGATAGGAATGTAATATGTTGCAATCAATTTTGAAAACCATTTGGCTGTTCCTCAAATAGTTAAACATAGAGTTCCCATATGACTCAGTAATATACAGAGAGAAAGAGGGAGAGAGACTTAGCTCAAGGAAATGCCTCATGCAGCTGTAGAGATTGGCAAGTCCCAAGTGCATGGGTCAAGCATCAGGCTGGAGGCTTCTCCCGACTCATGCAGCTGCAGGGGCTGAAAAACCCAAAATCAGCAGGTCAGAAGGTAAGCCACTGGCACATGGGCTGTGGAGGCTGATGAATCCAAGATCAGCACGTAAGAGGGCAAACTGTTGGCTCAGAGGCTGCAGAAGCTGGTGAATCCCAAGTTCAGTAGATAAGATGGGAGGCCACTGGCTCACAGGATGCCAAGATTAACAGATCCCAAGACCATATATGACAGGTAGCTGGCTCAAATCCCAAGAACTAGAGGTCAGATGACAATGAGATTGATGCAAGATCCAAAGCAAGCAAGCAAGCTTTGCCAGAACATCCATATGTATATCGGATAAGGCCACACCACCAAGGAAAATCCCCTTACTACAGATTGGCTGATCACATCAGATCACATCAATGAGTACAACTACATCATTATACAACTGCCAAACCACTGAGAATCATGGCCCAGACAAGTTGACACACAACCTTAATCAACACAGTCCACCCCTTTTCAGTTTGGCACCTGTACATATCTCCTACAAAATCTCTAAATAAAGAAAATTACAAAGTCATACTTGTGCCTAACATGGTACAGCTAATATGTGTACAACCGAAAACACACTAGACCCATTTACATCTTATATTTTACAAGTGAAGAAAACATAAAATATTTGATGCACACAAATGAGGAAGAAATACTCATAACAATTGCAGTCTTCATTTCTGCAACTGGTCACGTGGTCATAACTGGTATTTAGAACTGTCTTCTTCCACCACCTATTCCGTATTCCCTTTACCCTCAGCAAGCACCTCAGCTGGTTGTAGTTCTTTGCCTGGTGGGGTAACCCAAACCTTCATTGCTAAAGGGCCTGGGCCATTAGTAGTCATGTCAGAATTGGGTTGCTGTAGTTTGAATTCAGTCACAGGGCATGGTAGTACTAAAAGACACCCTAAGAGATCTCCTATATTCCAGGCAGACTTTTCTTTACCTCCTTTATGCAACACCAATCCAATTTCCCCCTGGTAGCCAGGGTTAATCACACCAGCCAACATGTTAACTCCCTTCTTTGTTGATCCAGAGACATGAGGAGCCCAAAGTGGCTGCGTGGCATTCTTAACTTCCAATTCAATGGAATCCATGTGTGCTTCCAGGTGGAGCATTACTCCTTTTGAAACTAAAACTTCTAGACCTGCAGAGCTTAAGGTTGCAGGGACAGGAAACAAAACCTTTCTGAGTGGGTCACTAGGAGTAATAATGAGTAATACCACCCCCAATTCCCCCTCTTGATTCCTAGAACTGTGAATCCTGGCTATGGGAGAAACAATACCATATACTGAAGGCTGGTTTAGAGCATATACAGACCCCTGGAGAACACTGCCCCAAACCTTCAAGGTACTGCCTCCTAGCTGGCACTGTAATTGTGTCTCTAGAAGGCCATTAAATCATTCTATCAAGCTAGTTACTCCAGGATGGTGGGGGACATGGCATACTTCAGTTGCTGTGAAGTGAGTCCCTTGATCAGAGGTGATGATGTGTGGGATACCATGACAGCCCATAAGGCATTCTGTGAGTCCACAGATGGTAATATTAGCAGAGATATTGTGTGCAAGAAAGGCAAATCCATATCCAGAGTGACTACCCCAGTAAGAATAAAATACTGCACTTTCCATGATGGAAGTGGTCCGATGTAATCAACCTGTCACCAGGTTCTGGCTGATCATCTCGAGGAATGGTGCCACATCAGGAACTCAGTATTGGTCTCTGCTACTGGCAGATTGGTCACTCAGCAGTGGCTGGAGGCAAGTCAGCCTTGGGGAGTGGGAGTCCATGTTGCTAAGCCTATGCATAACCTCTATCCCTGCCACCATGGTCCTTTTGTTCATGAGCCCATTGGGCAATGACAGAAGTGGCTGGGGAAAGAGGATGACTTGTTTCCACAGAAGGCATCATCCGATCTGCTTACTTGTTAAAATCAATCTCTGCTGAAGTCACCCTTTGGTGAGCCTTCACATGAGACACAAATATCTTCACTTCTTTGGCCTATTCAGAAAAGTCTGTTCACATACCTCTTGCCCATACTTCATTGTCACCAATTTTTCAATCATGTTCCTTCCAAGTCCCTGACCATCTGGCCAAATCATTGGCCTTAGCACACGAATCAGTATACAATCACACATCGGGCCGTTTCTCCTTCCAAACAGAGTGAACGACCAGGTGCACTGCTCAAAGTTCTGCCCATTGGGAGGGTTTCTCTTCACCACTGTCCTTCAGGGAGGTCCCGGAAAGAGGCTGCAGTGCTGCCACTGTCCAATTACGAGTGGTGCCTGCATATTGAGCAAAACCATCTGTAAACCAGGCAAAAGTTTTCTCTTCCTTAGTCAACTGATCATAAGGAACTCCCCATGAAGCCATAGGTGACATCTGGGAAAGGAAAGGTAATGTGACAGAAGTAGAGACTGTGGACATTTGGGCCACTTTCTTATGGAACTTACTTGTGCCTTCAGGTCCTGCTTGGGCCTGATCTCGTATACACCACTTCCATTTGATGATGGAGTGCTGCTGTGCATGTCTGACTTCACGACTCTGTGGGTCAGACAACACCCAGTTCATTATGGGGAGCTCAGGTTACATGGTGACTTGGTGGCCCATAGTTACGCATTCGGTGTCTAGTAAGGCCCAGTAACAACGCAAAAGCTATTTCTCGAAAGGATAATAGTTGTCTGCAGAGGATGGCAGGGCTTTACTTCAAAATCCTATGGTCTTGCTCTGCAATTCACCAGTAGGGGCCTGCTGAAGACTCCAAATGATATCTCTATCTTCCACTGATACTTCAAGCACCACTGGATCATCTGGATCATATGGCCCAAGTGGCAGTGGCTCGCATGGCAGCCTGAACCTGTTGCAGAGCCTTCTCTTGTTCTGGGCCCCACTCAAAACTAGTAGCTTTTAGTCACTTGATAAATATGCCAAAGTAGCACACCCAGTGCTTCAAAATCCAAAGAGTGGCACCAGTCATTACTCCTTCTGAGTTGTAGGAGGAACCAAATCACTTTAGAAGGAATATCTTGACATGCTCCACACCACTGGATTCCTAGAAATTTCACTGAGGTGGTAGATGCCTGAATTTTTGTCAGGTTAATTTCCCACCCTTTAACACACAAATGTTTTACCAAAAAGTCCAGAATCATTGATACCTCTTCCTTTCTAGGTCCAATCTGCATAATGTCATCAATATAATGAACAAGTGTGACATCTTGTAGAAGGGAAAGTTGATCAAGATCCCAGCAGACTAAATTATGACATAAGTCTGTAGAGTTGATATAACACTGAAGTAGGACAGTAAAGGTGTATTGCTGACCTTGCCAGCTGAAGGCAAACTGCTTCTAGTGCTCCTTTGAAACTGGAATCAAGAAAAATGCACTAGCCAGGTGAATAGCTGCATTCCAGGTACCAGGAGATGTATTAACATGCTCATCCAATGAGACCACATCTGGAACAAGAAGAGCAACTGGAGTCACCATCTGGTTAAGGTTATGATAATCCACTTGTCATTCTCCAAGATCCATCTTTTTTTTGTACAGGCTAAATAGGTGAATCGAATGTGGATGTGGTGGGAATTACCACCCCTGCATCTTTCAAGTCCTTCATGGTGACAGTAATCTCTGCAATCTCTCCAGGAATGCGGTATTGCTTTTGGTTTACTATTTTCCTAGATAGGGGAAGTTCTAATGGCTTCCACTTGGCCTTTCCTACAAAAATAGCCCTTACTTCATTTGTCAGGGAGCCAAAGTGGGTGTTCTGCCAGCTGCTGAGTATATTTATTCTGATTATGCATTCTGGAACTGGGGAATTCACTACTGGATGGGTTTAGGACCCCCTGGACCCACTGTGAGATGAACCCAAGCTAAGAATCCATTAATAACTTGACGTCCATACTCCCCCACTTTGACTGGTGGGTCACAGTGACATTTTGTATCTCCTGGAATTAATATCAGTTCAGAGCCAGTATCCAGTAATCCCTGAAAAGACTGATTATTTCCTTTTTGTCAAAGAACAGTCATTCTCTTAAAAGGCTGTAGATCCTTTCGGTGAAGGTTGGGAGAAAGATTAGCAGTATAAATTTTTGTCAGTGTTTTGGGTTCCATCCTCAAGGGGACCCAGCCTCCCCTTCATTCAAGGCGTTATGGCTTTGTAAACTGGCTCAAGTCTACAGTTTTGTTTCTCTAGAACCGCTCTCAGTACCAAATGTGTTAAATGGGGATTTTTAGAAAAGCAAAACCAGTGAAGCATGTGTGTGTGTGTGTGTGTGTGTATCTCATACCCTCCATAAGATACGTGCTAATGTTTTTTCAGAAACATGAAAAGTTGTACTGATGTTTGTAGGGTAAAAATTTTAGTATCTATTAATTAAATCTTATTAATTACATTATTAAAACGTAATTTTTTGGTCCTGTTATGAATATGAGGAAATTTGAACATTTTTATTATCCTCAAATAATAAAATTTTCTACTTGTTATTTGTATTTCCGAATGCTTTTATTTTGTTTAAAGATATGTTTTTCTGTGTATTAAATTTCATGACAATTGTATCTTCACTGTGATTTTTTTTTTCCTTTGTTCACTTGTCAGTATAAAATGAACATCTTTGTCTTCTCCAATGTCTTTTTCCTTTGGCGTTTATTTCGTTCTGATTTCCTTTCGTTTGTGTTTATTTGACATATCTTTTCACATGCTTTTCTTTTTCAATTCTCTGGGTTATTATATTTATATTAATCTTTGCCTTTTAATAGAAAAGATTAAAATATTGAATTCAAATTTCAACTACTTAAATTTACTTTTATAACTGAAATGTACTGTGGTAATATCACTTTGGTAAAGACTGATATTATCAATTGTTGTCGTTAGGTTCCATCAAGTTAGCTCTGACTCAGCAAGCCTACGTACAAAAGAACGAAACACTGTCTGGTACTGTGCCATCCTCACAATCCATGTTATGTTTGAGCCCGTTCTTGCAGCCACCATGTCAATAGTAGTAATAATAATTATTCTAGCAGAGTACCGATTGAGAGCCAGGTACTGCTAAGTACTTTATGAGCATTATTATCTTCTTCATCTTCACAATTAGCCTATGAATTACGTTTATCACAACCCACATTTTTGTACATGAAAAAATAGACTTTAAGAAGTTGGCATTTTATGTCTTTATTTTTCTGCTTGCTTGCTTTGTTGTTGTTTTCTCTTTTTGTAAAATCAACTATTTTTAGTGCTTTTCCCTCTAATAACTAGAAAGATACATAGTTTGCTTTTAATTACCTGAATAAGCTGCTTTATGTCTTAAAACATGCACTTGAACCTGTAGTCATCTAGTTACTTCTTCCAAGACGAGACAGTTTCTATTGATACTGTTACATAAAGTTAGAAAGTTAGCAATTTTTGATTTCTTTGTTTTTCTCCATCTCATTTCTTTCTTTTTATTTTTTTTAATTTTGAAGGCAATGACCTGGCATTATGATTGTTCTTATATATGACGATAGAAAAGTTAAGAAACTGTTATAGCAGCTTCGGATAAGAAGAGACCAATACACCATCAGATAATTTGATCAATAACTCAGACAGAAGTTAGAGATTAGTTATCTGCAACTTTTTTTTTTTACTTTAGTTGCCACTGCAAATTTAGCCCTGTGAGAACTAAAAGCCATTCCTTCCCCACAAAAAACTTCTAAACTAATCTATGTTAAACTTTTCATTACCATTAGAGACTAATAGAACGAACACATAGCCTGTTAGGGTCTGTGAGTATATATGTTAGTTAAATACTTTATTTTGGACTACTGTAATTGAAATTAGTGTGGTGTATCAAATGACCTTCAGTCAGTAACTCTAGCATTTACAAAGATACCAAGTATTAGCTGTGAAGAGTATATATGCATGATAAAAGAAAGCATAGAGCACCTTTTTTACAACTTTGAAATCAAGAATTTTCCCTTGAAAGTGAGATGCCAAGAATTCTCCCTTTGTGTGCCCATGAAGGAGGTAAGTTGCCTTTTGAAAATTCAGTCCTAAAATGGAGAAATCTCATCTTAAAATCAACTCATCTGAGATTTAATTAGATTTTTTTACACATTTCTTCTAATGTCTCTAGATGCCTATTTCTGGTAACAAATGAGGAGATAAAAAAAGGCTATCTTTGCTTTGTCCAATCAAAGATGAGCATATGGGATGAAAATAGTTATGAAAAATAACTTAAGATAGAAGATTTTACAGTTGGTTGGACTTTTTTTTTCTTTCTCAGAACGTAATTACTATTTTTAATCACATAGTCATTGTCTTCAAATATGACCTTTCCAGGGCATCTTTTGAACAGTTAGAGTTTGCACTCAAATCATTACTAAAATATTATTCATATGGCATTTTATATTTTAAACATATTGGCACAACAATATATTTTTTAAAAATTCAATAAACTTGAATATCCTCAGACCTACCACAGTAAGGTCTTTCACGCCACTCCCAAATTTCTGTAATTAGTAATGTCGTACAGTAAATCAGTCTTTCTCTCTTTCTCTTGTGAGTTTGGATGTGTAATCTCTTGGTACTAAATTCATATTTGCCTTGTGTATAAGTACAGAGTTCAAATGCTGTATTCTTCATATACAAAAGAAAACCTCTGGGTTCTTTCCTCAGCTCTTCCCGCTGACTTGTGGATCCTAGAGCTCACTTCCTCTCATGACAGTCCCTGTTCAGAGTTGTCCTCAATTGGAGGAGATTGAGAACCTCTGCCTTGCTTCGCAGCATCATTTTTTCTCTTTTATCCATTTTTCCCGTATCTTCCATGTCCCTTCTTCATTACCAGCTTGTCCCTCTCCCCCGCCCCCATGGGGTCAGAGTTTGGCAGAAGTTAGAACAAATGGTCTGCTTAAAGTCTCATTCCAAAAAAAAAGAAAAACTAAATCAGTTGCCATCGAGTAGATTCCAACTCATAGCAACCCTGTAGGACAGAGTAGAGCTGCCCCATAGGATTTCCAAGGAGCAGCTGGTGGATTTGAACTGACAACCTTTTGGTTAGCAGATGTAGCTCTTAACTGCTGTTAGATACCAATATTATCTCCATACTTTTTTTTTTTTTTTTTTTAGTTTTTTGAATTCATGTTCAACGTCTTTGTGAGAACGACAAGGTTCAGATAAATTCCTATCTCATCCTTCACAATTTAGTGTGACACTCTCTTTCTTTAAATATTTAGTGTAATATACCCTCTCTAAATACACTCACAGCTGCCAATTTTCACGTGTATCTTAACATCTGGAACTAGAAATGCTTTCTTTAATATAACTCGTTACTTCCGCCCAATTAGTATTAACTTACTATTCTAGATAAGAGATTAGTCCTTAATCTCCTCAAATTGGGGGCAGTTTCCTGACCTGTGTGCCCCCAGATACATGTCTTCATTTAGTTCTTGGGGAGTAACAAACCTCAGTCATCTCAGCTTTATTTTAGGTGAATTTTACTGAACTCTTTAAATCACTAAGGCTTTTGGTTGATATTTTTTGAGATTCATGAAAATTAAAGAGAATACTGTCAACATTCTCAAATATTTGCTTTCATAAAAGCTACATCCAATTAGTAGAAAATTTAATTGTGGTCCAATAGCTCAATTGTCAAGTACATTTATTTTGTATAATAAGACCAGTTCATGAATATACAGGGCAACAGTATTCAGTTCAACAACAGTGTCTTATTTACCTAGCATTAAAAAAGCATTAGTATAGCACAAATAGCACAAGTGGGTGGCTGTAAAGAACATAAATTTATTTTCTTACCATTCTGGAGGTTAAAAGTCCAAATCAGGGTCTCAGCTGTATAGACTGCTTCCTTGTCAACAGCCCTGGGTGTTCCTTGGTTCCTTGCCAATTATCACATGGTATCTGTCTTCCACTATGTGTGCCTCTTTGTCTAATCTGCTCTTTTTATAACTCAGAAATGATTAGATTTAATCACTCTACTCTGGTATGACCTCATTAGCATAACAAAGAAAACCCCATTTCGAAACCTAGAATTACATCCACAAATATAAAAACAAACAAGCAAAATTTACTGCTTGAGTTGATTCTTACTCGTCCCATCCCCATGTGTGCAGAGTAGAACTACTCCATAGGGTTCTCAAGGTTGTGACCCTTTGAAAGCAGATCACCAGACCTTTCTTCAGAGGTACCTTTTGGCTATTAGTCCATTGCTAAACTGGCTGCACCACCCGGGACCTCTTCCACAGGTATAGGAATTAAGATTCCAATACATATTTTTAGGGGATGTAATTCAATCCATAACAAAGAAAAGGGACTTTTTAACAGCCTAAGCTCTGTAACATAAAGGAAGTTGGGATTAATTAGTGCCCCAGTGCTGGAGGTTTCAGCAGACGGCAACTTGTCCCTTGGTGATTAAGGGAATTCAAACATAGTACAGGAAAGATTAGACTGGCTGTCAGGTCCCTTCTTCTCAATAGCTAAGACACCAAGATAACCAAGTACGTGACAAAAGCTATAGAACATTTCAGACAAGCAAAACGAAAATAAGATTTTCAAAGGTATCCTCAGATGACTCATGTTGAAGAGCTATTTTCTTATTACATACTTGGGTTTATTATTTTTGCTGTACCTCATCCCTCTTTCTCTCTGTCTCATCCAAGCCTTCCTCATCATTTGAACCAATGAGCAAAATGAACATAAATGCCTTCTTCATGTCTTTTCCTATAACTGTCTCAGGCAGAAAGAAAGCATGAGAAGGTGACAGCAGATTGATGAGATACACACATTTATGACAGGTTCACAAAATATCTCCACGACAAGGTAGAAATAAATGAATGTCACCTGCCTTCTTTTCCTCATTATCACTGCTGCCATATTTTTCCTTTTTTTTTTTTTTTTTTGACATTTTCCATCTTTATGAAAGTCTACAAGATTTAAGTGACAACATAAAGGATGAGTCTCTACCCTCCTTAGGGAGCCAGCATACTAAAAAGAAATTAAGAATAGAAGTACATGGAAGTCTTATGCCCCAAGGGATAGAAAGAGGTAAAAATACAAATCAATTTAGAGTCAGAGCAAAAGGCCATGTTGAAAGTGAAGATCCCTCATCTGCCAAGAGCTAACTATGTGACTTTGAACCAGCCTGTCTGGGGCTCAGTTTCCTCATATTTTAAATATGCTCTAAAAACCTTCTTGTTCCAAAGTGTTATGTTTTTTTGATTTTATGGTTTCCTGTGATTTTGTGAAAAATAGATCCATAACTGGTCAGGAAGCTGAAAGTATTTGGAGGTTGCTTTAGCCTTTTTTTTTTTTTTTTTAGCCTCTGAGGGCTTTGCTGTCCCACAAAATACCCTTGACTGCCACAGTCAGAGAAGGTATTGAACTGGATAAACTGTTGCTCTCTTCCATTATGGTACACCTTAGTTTTTATGGTGCACAGCTTTTTCAGCACTTTCCTCCTGGCCTCCTTCCTCCTTAAAAGATGGGCAGATAGAAAAGTTTATGCATTGGCATTTCCTTCCTTTTTACTAATTGACGTCAATGGTATCACTAAATAGCAACAAGCAGATGTCGTCTTACTTCCTTTGGACACATCATCAAGAAAGGCCGATCCCTAAAAAAGGACGTGGTTAGTAAAGTAGAGGGGCAACCAAAATGAGGGAAACTCTCGATGAGATGGATGGACACAATAGCCTGAACAATGGTCTCAAACATATCAAAGATCATGAAGATGTCACAGGACTAGGCAACATTTTGTTCTGTTTTACACAATGTTGCCCTGAGTTGAAGCCAACTTGATGGCATCTAACAACAACAGATGTTGGATTATTTACAGATTTTGCTTCTTTCTTAGAATATGGAGAAGGCTCTGAGATAAAAGGAGAGAGTCTTGGGACTTCTGCTTTCAGATCCAACATGTAAAGAGTTTGGAAGCCATCATTCCCATCCTTGTAACAAGGAAAAGCTGGATCTTTTTCTTAGAAAATAAAAGACATTTCATGGATCCTGCAGACAATTGTGGTTATAGGACAAATTGCCACCCCCAAATCTGGAGAGACAAGTGAGTATAGAGAGTCACATCCTTGATCAACTTACTTGGAGCAAAGGACACCAGAGCTACAAATTGGGAGGAACACTTAAATGATAATTTTGACAAATTACTGGAGGCTCATTAGCTTGAGAGGGATCCTGGGGACCATAGTCTTTGGGGGTGTCCCACGTTTTTGTAGGCTTTACCTCCACAAACTTCACCAGGTTCTCATAGCAAAAATCTGGGAAAGATCTCCTGCCATGAAAGGAAGAGTAATCATTGAGAAATATGCCCAGAGAATTCCTCATAGCAAAAGTCTACTTTCCAGGGGAAAAGACTTTACTAGAGCCATATTCTAGGTGGGAACAAGGTATTCATCTCTGTCTAGTCCTCTCTGATCTTTCAGTATAGCCTAAGGTGGGAAAAGTAGGCAATAGGAGTCACGGTTTCAAGGAGATAGTCTGGGAATGCTGCAACCAGGAAAGGTAGTATGGGGCAGTGGAAAAAAACGCCATACTAATGGAGAAACACTTGTGAAGGTCACAGCCCCAAGGCAGAGGCTCACTAGAAGACTAAAATTTATTCATAAGATTATGTAACGTTTCTCATCCCTATACCTTACCATCAAGTCAACAGACCTTCAGTGTAATAACAGTGAACTGTAGTTGAAAGAGCTGCAAAACATAGATGATTTCTGAGGTGGAATACTTAGGGAAACCCAGAGACAACAGAGGAGATGAAAAGAAGGATACTAGAGGAATCGAAAGCCTTTGGCATCTATAGCTACAGCAAACGTTAAAAACAGCTCAACTCCACACAGATTAACATACATCTTCAAAATAAAGAGCTATTCACCGAAGTTCCTGTTACCTGATATAACATTTCTGGCTTTCAACAAAAGAGAAAGAGGAATACCAAGATGGGAAAGAAAAAAAAAATCTGAAACAAAGTAAGCATCAAACTACAGACTACAATATGATGTAGATGTTGGAATTATCAGGTGGGAAATTTAAATAAGTATGATTAATACGTTAAGGGCTCTCATGGAAAAAGTAGACAACATGCAAAACAGACAGGTAATGTAAACAGAGACGTGGAAACTCTAAGAAAGAACCAAAGGGAAATATTAGAAATCACAAATGCTGAAACAGAAATGAAGAATATCTTTGATGGGCTCAGTGTGCTTGACACAGTGGGGGAAAGAATCAGCAGATTTAAAGATAGGTCAACAGAAACTTTCCAAAATGAAAGGCAAAGAAAAAAAGAACGAAAACACAAGGCAAAAAAAAAAAAAAAAACCCTACAATACCCAAGAATTGTAGGACAATTTCAAAAAGTGTAACATATATGTAATTAGAATACAGAAGGAAAAGAAAGAGAAAATGGAACAGGAAAAAAACAAATTGAAATAACAATAGCTGAGAGCTTTCTGAAAGTAATGAAAACCACCAGCCATGGAATCCAGGATACTCAGAGAACACAAAGCAGGATAACTAACTGTTGTAATAAACGAACCTAGGCATTTCATATGCAAACTACAGAAAACCAAATACAGAGAGAAAATTTTGCAAGAGACTTGGGTTTAGACAGAAATGGATGCAGACTTATTATAAAAAAAAAAAAAAAGAAGAAGACTTATTAGCCAGGAAATATTTAAACCTAGTTGGCTTCCTTACTTTCATAAGGGACGTACGAATACATGTAAGGATACTTCATTCATAAGGGACGTACGAATACATGTAAGGATACTTCATTATAGGTATGGGTTTCTTCTTTATTTAAGTGAAGATCGATGAAGTCATATATGTATGAGGAAGCACTTTTTAATTGCCGCGTTCTCTGAATATGAAGGTTTACAGTTATTAATGGATTGCCTCCTTGTCACCCTTCCAGGGACCTTGAAATGAGTTTTCTCAGCAAAGAGAACTTTGAGGTATATTTTGAATTGTAAGACATCACCTAATGGATGTAAAATTTGATATTGTTTTTGGCTAAGATCATAAAAGGGAGTGGCTCAAATGTTTCCAAGGCAAAGTTAATACAAGAGGTAAGCCAAGGGGGAGATGCGAGCTCATGAAATAAATGGGTGGAGTAGGAGTAAACCCATTGAAATGCTTTAGAATTAGGCAGAAAATGCAGATCAAAAAAAAAAATCTCAGATTTCTCAGGGAGATATCTGAAGTTAGGAATAATGTATTTTAATTTTTTTTCACTGATTACAGCAGAAGTATACCAACAGCAAAAAATGAGAAATCAGACTTTAGTACAGAATACCAGTTATAGAATTGAACCGCCCCATAGGGTTTCCAAAGAGCAGCTGGTGGATTCGAGCTGTTGATCTTTTGGTTAGCAACAGTAGCTTTTAATCATTCTGCCACCATGGATCCTGAGTAAGAAGTAAACAAAAAAGAAAGAAAGAAAACCTATCCCATTGCCATGGAGTTGATTCCAACTCATACTGACCTTATAGAACAAAGTAGAGCTGACCCATAGGGCTTCCAAGGAGCACCTGTTGGATTCAAACTGCCGACTTCCTGGTTAGCAGCCCTAGCGCTTAACCACTATGCCACCAGGATTTCCTGAGTAAGAGTAGAGGAATTAAAATAAATAAATGACATTTGCATTGAGTATTAAAGTTTACAAAACACTTTCACACACATGATATCATTTGGGTTTCCTAACCAAGGGCACTTAGATTCAAATAAGTGAAGAGATTTTTCTGACTTTGCTTGACATCTGTAATGGTTGAATAATTATTCTCCCTGCTTTCCCTTTTAAACTCTGAACCAAGCAGCTCATAAAAGTATTTTTCCATAAGGGTAGGCAGTAGTGGCCATAAGCTGAGAAAATCTCCATGTAGACATTTGTTAAATTTCAAGATAATACCAAATGAATTATTTATTTAATACTCAGTTTATAAAATGCTTTTGTGTGATGATCTCATTTTATCTTTATACACCAGCCTCCTAAGGTGGGTGGCGGTGAGTGCATTCATTTTCTTCTAAATTAGGAGACCAGGAGCAATAATAATACAAAGCACCATGCCACCATCCCACAGCTATTAAATGCCAGGGCTAGGATACAGAGAATCCTGGACCTCTGATTCCCCATTCCAGTTGGTTATTGCTTGGCTTTATTTGCTGGATTTTTTTTTTTTTTTTTGGTCATTAGAATATCACTTGTTTGACCTCGGCAACAACAATAATAGCAAAAAGAAATGGTGTTTAACCTTAAATCGTTTTGTCTAATTTTAATTTTACCTGTTCGTTTCAGATTGCTAATCAAATCCATTTGAGAAAGAAATCCTTCTAATTTTCCTTCCCAGCATTTTCCTCTAAGCGATCTCGTTTTGATTTGTTCAGTGATATTTGATAGACAATTTGCTTAAAGCTACATCACCGCTGGCTATTTTAAACACTGTTAGCAAAGGGTTCTTTCTTGTTCCTCAACTTGGAAGACTAAATCCTGGGAATCCAGTTCAGTCAACATCTCTTTAAACGTGACACCATCAACTCTGTTATCAGTTTTACTGCTTGAAAGCCCTCTCCTCAAAAAAGAGGCTGTCAGTTCTGATTCATGATGACCCCGTGTTGCAGAACATAACTGCACTCTGTAGGGTTTTCAGGACTGTGAACATTTGGAAGCAGATCACCAGGCCTTTCTTCAAAGGTACCTCTGGATGGGTTCACTGCTAACCTTTCGGTTAGTATTTGAGCATACTAACTGCTTGCACCCACTCAGGACCCCAAATGAGAATCAGGACTATAAAACCAAAAAAACCAAATCCAGTGCCCTCGAGTGGATTCTGACTTGTAGCGACCCTATCGGACTACAGAAGCTGTATTTTTACACAAATAACACTTACCTTCTATATTTGTTTGACAACTTCGCTCTACCTCTGCCAGATATTTTTGTAATTGCTCTTCTCTAATTCTTTGTACAGCAACATGTTTAAAAAAAAATTGGCATAGTGGTGCTTACCAAACTACCTCGTGGGGGCGGGGGCATGGTTGGCAAACAAACTTGAAGGCGGACTTTATTTTCGTCAAAATATAGTATGCGACAAATTTTCTCAGTATGTGACAGTAAATTTCTCTAAATGTATCGATTGTGTTGAATCTTTTCAGCCCCTAAACAACCCTATTACATCTTTTTGTTACCAATGCTTTCTGCACACAGGTTAGATTTATCACTGCGGTGTTGAGACATAGCCGTGCCACCACGCTACCACTAATTCAACGTCATTTGAGCTGCTCTGAAAAATTGGGTGTTGTTTCTGACTGCACTGCTTTATAGTGCGACTGAATTACACTGTATATTTCACCTCTGAGACATTCAATTGTCGTCCATCAGTGTTCTCTCAGGGGGCAGCCTACCCAGCCCTGAATTAAAAGGAAAACATCAGCACGTATTGACAACTGATCTCGGTTTTTGACGCACGCTAACTTAAAGTGTTTTTTTTTTTTTTTTACTAGCAAAAAATTGGTGAACTGTAACATCCAGACATTTTGAATGTCACAGATGTTTTCAGTGGTAGGCAGAACTGATGGACGTTTATGTGGCATTAAATAGTGTTGCCAAGTCTCATTTTTTAATGATAATTAAACATTTGTAGAGAATTTTAGAGTTTGTGAGCTCTCTATTCCTGTTATTTCCTTTGATTCTCATGAAAATATAGAGTGGTAGATATTGAGGAATGATTAAAGAGATGGAGTGCTCAGATGCAATTGAGAACAGCTACACCCAGCTTACAAGACAGAGTTCTGAGTCTCCCTGGCTCTACTGTCCTTTCCTCCTTCATTGTTCACTGGTGTTGTAGTTATCTAGAACAATAAGTATTTGGAGAGGAGGAATTTTTGATTCCATAGCAGTGATAATAGCGCTTTGTGTTTCTGTGGTGCCTTTCTTCTGATGCGCTCACATACCACCAGTGGATGACTTTAACAAAGAGAAATTTATTCTCTTACATCTGGGAGGCAAGAAGTCCAAATTTATGGTGCCAGCTCCAGTGGAAGGCTTTCTATCTCGCTGTCAGCTCTGTCATCAATCTTCCCCTGGTCTGGGAGCTTCTCAGCACAGGGATTCCAGGTCCAAAGGATGTGCTGCCCTCTTGGTTCTTCATTCTTGGAGGCATGAAGAACCTTTCCTCTCTGTTCACTTCTCTCTTTTATATTGCAAAAGAGATTGACTCAAGATACAACCTAATCCTGTAAATTGAGTCCTGCCTTGTTTAACGTAACTCCCTGTAATCCTGCCTTACTGACATCACGGAGGTTAGGATTTACAACACATAGCATAATCACTTCAAATCACAAAATAGGGACAACCACACAATACTGGGAATCATGGCCTAGCCAAATTGACACACATTTTGGGGGGATACAATTCTATCTGTAACAACTGGGTCTGGCCCATTACGGCTTACAGAGAGACCTTCATTTAAGACAGAGGCTTATTAATTTCTCTTTTGTCCATTTTACAATTTCCTGGGTTTTGTTCATTTGGGCTTAAGGACCCATCTGAGAAATTAATAAAAGCTATTGATCCAACCCTATGAAGTGGACATGATGTTGTTGTTAGTTGCCATTTGAGTCAGCTCCAACTCATGATGATCTTATGTATAACAGAATGAAATGTTGCCTGGCCCTGAACTACTTCTTGAGTCCGTTGTTGTAGCTAATGTGTCAATCCATCTCAGAGAGGGTTTCCCTCATTTTCATTGGCCTTCTACTTTACCAAATGTGATGTTCTTTTTATAGTGATCGGTCTTTCCCAATGATGTGTCCAAAGTAAGCGAGTTGAAGTCTTGCCATCCTAGCTTCTAAGGGACATTCTGGTTACATATGTACCCTCAACTTTAACTGTAATTTCAGGGAATTCAAGACTTTATGCATTTCACCCATAACCCCCTCAGGCAAGAACCTTGGGTCTAGTTAAGACATGAGATCCTAAAGTATATCTTCATTCATGAACTGTCTTCTGAGCTTGAGACCCACACCTCCAACCAAGCAGGTACTTGTGCCAAACTGAACAAATTATCTTCCCTCTGCCAGGAATCACTCCCTTTTTTGTCCCTTCTTGTCTACTATCGATTGAAGTTTTCCTTTTATCTCCATCCCCACTCCTCTTGCAATTGATCAGGTCTCACTATCACCCTAACCCATCCTCTGTCTTTCACCCACTATAGTATTGTTAGCTGCCATCAAGATGGGCCCCAACTCATTGCGATCCCACACACAAGGGAACGAAATCCTGTACCACCCATGATCAGTTGTAGATTGGACCTTTGTGATCTATAGGGTTTTCATTGGCTGATTATCAGAAGCAGATCACCAGGTCTTTCTTCCTTGATGGACTGCCCATGAGGTGCACAGGACTGGAACTGAACCTGGCTCTACCACATGGAAGTTGAGAATTCTACCACTGAACCACCACTGCCCCACCCACCAGGGTAATCTCTTCAAAACCCACCAATGATTCTATAACTCATGAGGTAGTACCAAGTTCTGTATGTAGCACGGCACACCAGAAACTTCACAAGTGGGGCCCTGCTTGCCCTGCCAGGCTCATCTTACTTAATTGCCTCCTTCCCTCCTGCACAAGTAGCTTCAGCCCCAGGTAGGTGAACGAATTCTCCACTCCCTGAGTGCACAGAGCTCTCCCCCATGCCCATACATGCAAATGCTGCATGTTTTCCAGGAATGCCGTGTTGTCACATTTCCCATTTTCCTACATGTTGAATTCCTACTCGTTCTTCAAGACCCAGCTCCAATGCCACATCCTCTGTGGAAACTTCCTTCCTTCCGCTGAGCAGAGACAGGCACTCCCTCCCTTGTATTCCCATTGAGTTTGTACATGAACTGATCAGGGCACTTGGTACATTCTGATTATTTACATTCTGACTTCCGCCTGCCCCCATACACACACACACACACACTAGAATTTAAGGTTCTTGAGAGCAGGACAAGGCATCACCTTGTCTATTATTTTTCTCCCCTGCTCTGAAAACTCCTCAAAAAAAAAATTTTTTTGCAACACCTCAAATATAGCAGGAACGCAGTGTACACAAGAATGACTTTATTGTTGAATCTCCCCAAGGAAGCTGGAAACAGATTTTAACCGCCCTTTTCTCTTTAATTTCTTATTTTGAGTCATCCTTCCCTTTCACTGCTTCCTACTACCTCCAAACTCCAGATAGAAATGAAGTAGAAAAAGAGCTTAAGAGTTAATTATACTCAGCCCTTTTATGAAGCTTGAGTTTTAATACTCTGAACATCTATGTTTAGGACCTGTTTAAATACATGTGGAAATGTTATGATGAGAAATAACAACATCCCAGGAAGCTGTAGAGGAAATGAAAAACCTGTTTTATTGCTATGAGTTGTCCAAATGAGCCCAGTTGGCATGCCTGCTTACCAGATAATTGCCTTTCCCATTTCTTTGCCTGTATAGATGCATCCAGTGTATAAAGTGCAATCACAGGAACATTTTAGGACAAAGGGAAACACGTTACTTGAATATGTATGAATAATACAATGCCCATTAAAGGTTAAAGTATAATTATTATCCATGACATTTTCATCTTCTAGAAGATCGGCCTCAATAGCCTCCTGTATCTGATAGAGAATTACAAAATTCTATTTTAGTATACTTGTTATAGATTGAATTGTATCCCCCAAAAGTATGTGTTCTAAATCCTAACCTCTATAAAAAAAGTGGTTGTAATCCCACTTGGAAGTAGGGTTTTCTTTGTTATGTAATGAGGCCATGTCAGTAGGGGGTGTGTTTTAAGCCAATCACTTTTGAGATATAAAAAGAGCAGATTAAGCACACAAGCAAGCAAGTACAAACTGGGAAAGATTAATGGCCAAGGAACAGAAGAATAGAAGCTGAAAAGAGACAAAAGGGCCAACAGAGAGAGAAAGCCTTCCCTGGAGCTTGTACCTGAATATGGTCTTTTAGCCCCCTACACTGTGAGAAAATTAGTTTCTGTTTACTAAAGCCACCCACTTATGGTATTTCTGTTATAGCGGCACTAAGAAACTAAGACATAATGGAGTGAAAGATTTTACCTCTCCCTCAAGTAAAACAAATTTCTTCTTTAAGAGTCAGGGAATTTAGTTTTCTTTTCCCCAACTAAATATGTTTGGAAGCCCTCAAAAGATAACTAGTCATGTCACCCTTAGTTTTACCTTGTCTATCATGAGAATTCTACTACTGAACCACCCCACAGCTGTAGTCATTGAAGAGAACTTGAAGCACTTACTGATGAAGATAAAAGACCATAGCCTTCAGTATGGATTACACCTCAACATATAGAAAATGAAAATCCTCACAACTGGACCTATAAGCAACATCATGATAAACGGGGAAAATATTAAAGTTGTCAAGGGTTTCATTTACTTGGACCCACAATCAATGTCCATGGAAACAGCAGTCAAGAAATCAAACAATGCATTTGACTTAGTTATCCAGCGCTGCTATAACAGAAATACCACAAGCGGATGGCTTCAACAAAGAGAAATTTATTTCCTCACAGTTTAGTAGGCTAGAAGTTCAAATTCAGGGCATCACTCCAGGGGAAGTCTTTCTCTCTCTCTTGGCCCTGGAGGAAGGTCTTTCTCATCAATCCTTCTCTACACAGGAACCCCTGGTCCAAAGGATATGCTGTGCTTCCAGCACTGTTTTCTTGGTAGTATGAGGTCCCCCATCACTCTGCTTGCTTCTTTTATATCTCAAAAGAGATTGGCTCAAGACACAACCCAATCTTGTAGATTGAGCCCTGTCTCTCATTAACATAACTGTGCCCCCCCAACCCACCCCATTACCATCATAGAGGTAGAATTTACAACACACAGGAAAGTCACATCAGATCACAGAATGATTGACAATCACACAATACCGGCAATCATGGCCTAGGCAAATTGATACACATAGTTTTGGGTGATGCAATTCAATTCATGACAGCATTGCAGTGGGTAAATCTGCTGCAAAAGACCTCTTTAAAGCATTGAAAAGCAAAGACTTCACTTTGAGGACTAAGGTGCACCAGACCCAAGCCATGATTTTTTCAATTCTCTCATATGCATGCGAACGCTGGACAATGAATAAGGAAGACCGAAGAAGAATTGATGACTTTGAATTATAGTGCTGGTGAAGAATAATGAATATCCGTGGACTTCCAGAAGAAGGAACAAATCCGTCTTGGGAGAAGAACAGCCAAAACGTTCCTTAGAAGCAAGGATGGCTAGACCTTGTGTTACACACTTCCCATATGTTATCAGGAAGGACCAGTCCCTGGAGAAGGTCATCATGCTTGGTAAAGTAGAAAAAAAGAAGATCTTCGATGAGATGGATTGACACAGTGGCTGCAACAATGGGCTCAAGCATAACAAAGATCATGAGGATGGCACAGGACCAGGCAGTGTTTCATTCAGTTGTACATAGGGTGGCTATGAGTTGGAATCAACTCAACAGCACCTAACAACAACATATTCATTGAGTCTCTGGGCTGTACAAACGATTAAGCCCTTGACTACTAATCAAAAGCCTGGGGACTCAAGTTCATGCAGAGGTGCCTCAGGAGAAAGGTCTGATGATTTATTTCCAAAAAATCATAGCCACTGAAAACCTTAGGGAGTGTAGTTTTACTCTGCATATATATATATATACATATTTTTAATGTGTGTTTATTTTTCAAAAAATCAGTTGTGTACAAAAGCGTTTTATAGTTTTAACTCTCAAGACAAATACCCAACCTTCCACGCATAGCCTGCCCAACTTCAGTGGTCTTTCTGGTAACCCACTCACTTTCTCCTTATAGGAAGTTAGCCGCTCAACCCTCCTACAGAATTTATCATCACTATTTTTTTTTTTAATAGACTGTTCAGAATAGAGATCTAGAGAAGTTAACAAGCAAGGTTCTTTCTCAGTGAGATTAACTAGTTGGAACTGACTCCGCAACTGACCTGGTTGTTTTGGTTATATTCACTGAGTTTCCCTTCAGTGTCAGGCTGACTACCAGGCTTTGGACTGGCTACCTATATAAAGTCAAATGTAAAGAACTTCTGTTTTCAAAGACACAAATTCATTAAGAAGCTGGATTATGAAATCGATCTTTTCATTCTGACTTCTTCAATCCCAAATCTTTCCATCTTATACTAAATTAATGCACTTGCCTTTATTTGGAGTTTGTTGACAAGCAAGTATGCAGAAGAGAATAATGCAAGCAAAAAAAAAGGCGGGGGGGAGGTATAATATCAGCTGAAATTATCATGGACATTCTGATTTCATAATCTTTCTTGTTGGGAGTAATTTAAAACTCTTAATGGTGACCAGTGGGGATTTCATTTCAATCCCCCAAAATCTAAATGTGGGCAGGGCACTTCTTGCCTTGTTCAGAGCACGTCTGGAAGCAAAAGGAACAATGTGACTTGGATAACTATGAGTTTGGAAGCTCACACACACACACACACACACACACTTAGCTGGTTGGTTGGAACACTGCAGAGTGACAAAAATAAGCGATCGATCCTTTAGGCACACTTAATTTAGGCCCCTCGCCTTTGAAAACTGCCTTAATTTTTCAAGTCACATTTAGCAGGCAATAATCTATCACCCCGTGTAATAACATCAGGTACGTTTTATAACTAGCCATAAAAGAGATCTTTTTTGCCAAGCCTGAAAATTAAGTTTGAGCTCCAACATGGTGCAAAGTACAAGCAACCAGAAGCGGCCTTTTCTGGGTAGTTCACAGTGTGCATTTGCGGTTGCCTTGACAACCGCCTAGCTGGGGCTTCCTCGCTGGGGAATGAGGACGCTTGTGCTTGAAGCAGCCTCTAAGAAATGATAATGAACACCAAGCAAAATCATGCCTACAGTAGCAACTTTAAGTACATAAATATCAGAATTCTGCCCAAGTCACATCCTGGAAGGGAGGAAGAGAGAGAAGATTGGGGGGTGGGGGAGGGGTTGGAATCTCATTCAATTCTAATTTTAAAAAAAGAAAATAGGTGATAAGGTGAATATTCCACCCCACTATGAAGCAAAGGCTCAGTGTGTAAGGAATCAAAAGTATACAAAGTTTGAGACTCAATGGGCCTCTGCTGTTCTTAGCTGCCTTCAGGTGGGCTGGTGACTCATGGTGATCCCATGCTCAATGGGATGAGCCCAGTCCTCTGCTATCCTCTGTTACAGATTGGACCATTGCAATCCATAGTGATTTCCTTGGCTGAGTTTCAGAAGTATATTGCTAGGCCTTTCTTCCCAGTACACCTTAGTCTGGAAGCTCCAGCAAAACTTGTTCAGCATCATAGCAACACATAAGCCTCTGCTGACAGACACGTGGTGACTTCACATGAGGTGCATCGACTGGGAATCGAATCTAGGTCTCCTGCATGGAAGGGACGAATTCTACCACTGTGCCACCATTGCCTCATTAGGCCACTAACAGTTTTGTCAAAATAGAATTAGTACACACAACCCTGATATTTCAGGGTGTAAAGACTAAAAAAAGTAAGAGAAAATGAAAATTCTTTATTCTGTTTCATCAAAATCAAGCCCTGGCTCAGCCCGTAATTTTTATTTAGGTTCATTTCCACTTTTATCCTTCAAGGAAGTGAGTTTTCATCATGTTGGGTGGAGGCACCCTGCCCCTGTATTCAAGTCTGCAGCCCTTTCCTGCTTCTAAGGAAGGTCTAATCTGCCATTTCATTTTCCAATTCAAAGTACAGAAAATGTAGTTTTGCTTTGAGACCTTCCGGACAGCCTTTGGAACCATCAGAAGGTTCTGGAATTTCTTGATGTTCCACTTAGAAATTAATCATTCTTAGTAGCAAGTGCAAAATCTAGATTTCAAAATCTGCTCTCTTTCCTTGAATTTTAATTTGAAATACGTGATGCCAACTTCAGATATGCATATCACTTACCAGCTAACAAAGTCATTTTACCCTCACAGTCTTTTTCTAGGCTTCCTAACAAAGCCCTAGAGGTGTTGCCACCTTTCTTTTAGGAATAAGGAAAGGGAGATTGGCAGCTAGTCAGAGGCTTGCAAACGCCTATCCAAGTGGCTCTCTGACTCATTAGGAGACTTGTTTCTTGAGGCGAGACCTGATCCTTGGAGCTAGACACCCAGCAGCTACCTATACCGCGAGATGTGTTCTCTAGCCTCAGCTGTTTGATTCATGCATAGATCCTTGACCAAGTTGGGCCAGTTTGGGAAGGAGGTATGAAGACCAGGATTGTGGGAGCAGAGTCACAGTGACAACAGAAAATCTACAAACTTCTCTTTAGTGAGGTTCCTGGTACTTCCTTCCTCCAGTCTGAAATGTTTAAAATTTCCTTAACATACTAGAATCTTTCAGTATCTTTCCCCTCAAAAATAAAAGTACGCATTCTCTCTCTCTCTCTCTCTTTTTTTTGTTCCTTAATTAACCAAAATTAATTTCTTCCTCTTTGCAACAAAGACAAACTTTGCTTTTGCAGCATATATACAAAATATTTAGATGTTTTGTTTGGCTTTAGATTCTTCCTTTAGGCTGTGAGCTCCTTGGGAAAGGGATCATGTTTTTAATCTCTGTGTCTTCAGCACCTAGCAACCCCTGACATACAGGAAGTCGTCAATACATGCTTGCTCAGTCCAGTACAATTGCCATCAAGTTGACTTTGACTCCTGAGACCCCCTGTCTATCACAGTAGAATTGTACACCATAAGATTTCCACTGGCTGAATTTTTGGACGTAAATCATACAACCTTTCTTCCTAGGCTCCCTTGGGGGGGACTCAAACCTCCAACTTTTCAGTTAGCCTCTGAGTGTGTTAAGTTTGCACCATCCAGAGACTACATATGTGTTTACTAAGTGAATGTAATAGTTTGCTATCACTGTGGTAACAAACTAACACAAATTTAGCAGCTTAAAACAATATCCACTTTCTATCTATCTCATAGTTCTATCTCACAGCATGGCGCAGCTGGTTCTCTGCTCAGGGCCTCACAGACTGAAATCAAGGTGTCAGGCGGACTATGTTCCTTTCTGGAGTCTGTGGTGATGAATCTGCCTCCAAGCTCAGACAGGTTGTTCTCAGAATCCAGTTCCATGTGTTTGTAGGACTGGGGTCCTGGCTTCTTGGCTGGCTGCTGGCTAGGTGTCATTTTTGGCTTCTAGGGGCCACGGCATTCTGTGATTTGTGGTCCCCTTCTTCCATCTTCAAAGCTAGCAATGGCAGGTCAAGCTTCTTTCATACTACCCCCGAGACTATGACCCTAAGACACTCTTCCAAACTGGAACTGAAGCTATTCCTGGAGATCACCCTTCAGACAAACCAACGACAGGCCCATAAAATAAACAATAAAACCTGAGAGGAACATGAACCTTAGGACAAGCAACTGTATGAGATCAAAAAGGCAACAATTGCACAAGGGCAAAGATGAGCAGGCAGGAAGGGGTGGCAAATCAGGACAAAAGGAGATGGGGAACCTAGGACAGAAATCAATGCATCAAATCTGTTCTTGAGATGGTCTCTACATTCAGGTGGGATATACTCAAGGCTGTATTTTGGCTCACATAGACTTGATCTAATTTTTTTCAGCTTCAACTTGAGCTTGCACATGAGCAATTGATGGTCTGTTCCACTGTGACCCCTTGGCCTTGTTCTGACCGATGATATTGAGCTTCTCCACAATCTCTTTCCACAGATGTAGTCAATTTGATTCTTGTGTATTCCATCCAGTGAGGTCCACATGTATGGTCACTATTTATGTTCTTGAAAAAAGGTATTTCCAGTTAATAAGTTGTTAGCTTTTCATAATTCTATCATGCAATCTCTGGGATCATTTCTATCACCAAAGCCATATTTTCCAAATAGTGATCCTTCTCATTCTAATCATCAATAATTATCAATACATCTTAATTGCATGTTTGATCAATTGAAGACTGCAAAAGTTGGTAAAAATCTTCAATTTTTTTCATCTTTTGCATTAGTGGTTGATGCAAAAATTTGAATAATAATCATATTAACTGGTCTTCTTCATGGGATTATGGATATTATCCTATCACTGATGGCATTGTACTTCAAGATAGATGTTGAAGTGTTCTTTTTGACCATGAATGTGACACAGTTACTCTGCTATTTGTCATTCCCAGCATAGCAGACAGCATTTCAAGAATAGATTTGATGTACTGAACAGTAATGGCTAAAGATCAGGTGAGTTGTGAGATGACATCAAGGACATCATATATGAAGAAAGCAAAAGGTCATTAAAAAGAAAGAAAAGACCAAAATGGATGTCAGAAGAGACTCTGAAACTTGCTCGTGAACATAGAGCAACTGATGAGAACGGAAGAAATGAAGTAAAAGAGCTGAACAGAAGATTTCAAAGGGTGGCGTAAGAAGACAAAGTAAAGAATTATAACGAGATGTGCAGAGACCTGGAGTTAGAAAAACAAAAGGGAAGAACACGCTCAACATTTTTCAACCTGAAAGAACTGGAGAAAAAATTCAAACCTCGAATTGCAATACAGAGGATTCTATGGGCAAAATATTGAATGACACAGACAGCATCAGAAGAAGGTGGAAGGAACATTGAGTCCCTGGACCAAAAAGAATTGTTCAACATTCAACCATTTCAGGAGGTAGCATATGATCAAGAACCAATGGCATTGAAGGAAGAAGTCCAAGCTGCACTGAAGGTACTGGCAAAAAACAAGGCTCTAGGAATTGTTGGGATACCAGTTGAGATATTTCAATAAACAGTTGCAGCTCTAGAGATGCTCACTTATCTATGCCAAAAAATTTGGAAGACAGCTACCTGTGCAACTGACTGGAAGAGATCCATATTTGTGCCCATTCCAAAGAAAGTTGATCCAACTGAATGCGGAAATTATCAAACAACATCATCAATATCACACCCAAGTAAAATTTTGCTGAAGATCATTCAAAAGTGGTTGCAGCAGTACATCAACAGGAAACTGCCAGAAATTCAAGCCACATTCAAAAGAGGATGTGGAAGGAGGGCTATCATTGCTCATGTCAGATGGATGTTGGCTGAAAGCAGAGAATACCAGAAAGATGTTTGTCCGTGTTTTATTGACTATGCAAAGGCATTCGTCTGTGTGGATCATAACAAATTATGCATAACTTTGTGAAGAATGGGAATTCCAAAACACTTAATTGTGCTTATGAGGAACCTGTACATAGACCAAGGGGCAGTCATTCAAACAGAACAGTGGGACACCAAGTGATTTAAAATCAGGAAAGGTGTGCATCAGGGTTGTATCCTTTCACCATACTTATTCAGTCTGTATGCTGAGCAAATAATATGAGAAGCTGGACTATAAGAAGGAGAACGGGATGTTACGATTGGAGAAGACTCATTAACAACCTGTGAAATGCAGATGACACAACCTTGCTTGCTCAAAGCTAAGAAGACTTGAAGCACTCAATGAAGATCAAATACTACAGCCTTCAGTATGGATTACACCTCAACATAAAGAAAACAAAAATCCTCACAACTGGACAAATAAGCAACATCATGATAGAGAAAAAATTGAAGTTATCAAAGGTTTGATTTTACTTGGCTCCACAATCCACACCCATGGAAGCAGCAGTCAGCGATGCATTGCATTTGGCAAATCTGTTCCAAAAAACCTCTCTGGAGTGTTAAAAAGCAAAGATGTCACTTTGAGAACTATGGTGTGCCTGATCTAAGCCATAGTATTTTCTTTCTTTCTTTTTTTTTCTAATTGTGCTTTAGGTGATGGTTTACAGAGCAAATTAGTTTTTTATTAAACAATTAATACACATTTTGTTTTGTGACATTGATTGCCAATCTTGAGATGTGTCAACACTCTCCCCTTCTTGACTTTGGGTTCACCATTTCCATTTGTCCAGCTTTCCTGTTCCCTCCTGCCTTCTCATCCTTGCCACTGGGCTGGTGTGCCCATTTACTCTCACATACATGGTTGTTCTTTGGGCTTGTCTTATCATTGGCTGAAGGATGAACATCAGGGTTGACTTCATTACTGAGTTCAAAGAGAGTCCGAGTGTCATACTCTCGGGGTTTCTCCAATTTCTAGCAGACCAGTAAGTCTGCTCTTTTTTTGTGAGTCAGAATTTTGTTCTACATTTTTCTCCAGCTCTGTCAGGGACCCTCTATTGTGATCCCTGTCAGAGCAGTTGGGGGTGTTAGCCAGGCACCATCTAGTTGTGCTGGACTCAGTCTGGTAGAGGCTGGGGTAGTTGTGGTCCATTAGTCCTTTGGACTAATCTTTCCCTTGTGTCTTTGGTTTTCTTCATTCTCCCTTGCTCCAGATGGGATGGGAAAAGTGGAATATCTTAAATGGCCATTCACAAGCTTTTAAGACCCCATGCCCTACTTAACAAAGTAAGAAGTAGAACATTTTCTTTGTAAACTATGTTATGCCAGTTGAGCTAGATGTTCCCTGAGATCATGGTCCCCAGCTTTCAGCCCAGTAATTCATTCCCTTAGGGAGTTTGAATGTGTCTATGAAGCTCCTATGACTTTGCCCAAGCCATGGTATTTTCAGTTATCTCAAATACATGGAAAAGCTGGACAATGAATAAGGAAGACAGAAGAAGAATTGATGCCTTTGAATTATGGTGTTGGTGAAGAATATTGAATATACCATGGACTGCCAGAAGAACAAACAAATCTATCTTGGAAGAAGTACAGCCAGAATTCTCCTTAGAAGCAAGAATGATGATACTTGTCTCAAATACTTTGGACATATTATGAGGAGGGATCAGTCCCTAGAGAAGGACATCATGCTTGGTAAAGTAGAGGGTCAGGGAAAGAGAAGAAGTCCCCCAACGAGATGAATTGACACAGTGACTGCAAGGATGGGCTCAAGCACAGTAACAATTGTGAGGATGGCGCAGGACTGGGCAATGTTTTGTTCTGTTGTGCGTAGGGTCGCTGTGAGTCAGAACCAACTCTAGGGTGCCTAACAACAGCAACAACAACAACAGCAGGGAAATTGGGGCATGCTGGCACATTGTGGGGGATGAAACCAATGTTATGGAAAACTTTATGTACAAACAGCCAAATGGGAAAATAATCTGCTCTGTAAAATTTCATCTAATGCACAATAAAATTAAAAAAAAAAAGTTTCATACTTCCAATCTCTCTGCCTTCCTATTTTGCTTTTAAGAACTCTTGTGATTACATTGGACCCACCACATAATTCAGACTGTTGTTGTTGGTTGCTATCAAGCCAATTCCAACTCATGAGGACCCCATGTGTGCAGTGTAGGACTGTTCCATAGAGTTTTTAAGGATGTGACCTTTTGAAAGCAGATCACCGGGCCTGTCTTCCAAGGTACCTCTGGCTGGGTTTAAGCCTCTTAGTAGTCGAGCACTTAATCATTTGCACAACCCAATCAGTACAAAAGCAAACGCATTGCCTTCAAGTCGATTCCAACTCATAGTGACCCTGTAGGACAGAGTAGAATGGCTCCAGAGGGTTTCCAAGGCTGTAAACCTTTCAGAAGCAGACTGTCACATCTTTCTACAGAGGAGCGACTGGTGGGTTGGAACCACTGATCTTCCTGTTAGCAGCTTAGTGCTTAATCACTATGTCACCAGGGCTCATTTTGCACCACCCAGGGACTACTCCCAGTTCAAGATAATCTCCTCTTTTAAGGTCAGCTGATTAGCACCTTTAATTTCATCTGTAAGGTCCCTTCACAGCAGTACCCAGATTAGTACTTGATTAAATAATGCTGAGATGTTGGGGAGACATCTTTAGAATTCTGCCTGGTATTAGTAGTGAATGAATGAAGTCAGTTGAGACTGGTATTGCTCCAGCTCTTCCCAGGCCAGACAGGAAAGGTGTAGAGCAGCAGAACCCCACCCTCCTCTCTTCTAGAGCTGGCTGGTTCCACTTTCCCTGCTTTATGTGGCTCCCAGGGAGGAGAAGTTTGATTCTGAGCAGTACTCTGGCCCTGGCTTTTGGGTTGTCCCAGAACACAGAAGTCTTTATTGCCGATAGTTAATCCAGTCTACCAATATTTTTTCTCACCAAACAATACATAAAAATGATAATACATCATGACCGAGTGGAGTTTATTTCAGGAATACAAGGCTGGCTTGATATTCAAAAATAATTGTAAAATATTAAAAATAATTTGTTATCAATATTTTATCAATTCACATATTAGCAAACTAAAGAGTAAAAATATATATATGATTTAGTAGATACAGAAAAAGCATTTACCAAAATTCAAGATCTATTCATGATAGAAACTTTTAGTAAACTAAGAATAGAAAGTTACTTCCCTAACCAGAAGAAATATATCTGAAGAATGAAGTAACAATATACCTTTTTAAAAATTTTTTCTTATTGTACTTTAGGTGAAGGTTTACAGAGTAAACTAGTTTCTCATTAAACAATTAATACACATATTGTTTTGTAACATTAGTTGCCAACCCCATGACACAAAAAAATATGGAATGCTTCATGAATTTTCATGTCATCGTTGAGCAGGGTCCATGCTAATCTTCTCTGTATTATTCCAATTTCAGCACTGAAGTAACAATATACTTAATAGTGAAACAAGGCAAGGTTGTCCTCTCTGACAACTTCTATTCAACATTATACTAGAGGTTCTAGTCAGTGTAATAAGGCAGGAAAAAGAAATAAAAGCATTGAGACTGGAAAAGGAGAAATAAAACTGTCTCTATTCACAGACAAGGTGATTTTCTACTTAGAAAATCCCAAAGCATTTACAAAAATCTCCTAAAACTAGTGAGTTCATCCAGGTCACAGAATACAAAGCCAATATATTAAAATTATTTGTATTTCTATAGACTAGAAATCAAGAGTCAGAATATAAAAATTAAAAAAAAATTGTAATAAATCTTACAAAATATGTGCATGATCCGTATGCTAAAAACTATAAAACTCTGATGAAAAAAAAACTGATCTATAGATTTAATGCAACCCAAATCAAAATCCCATAAGGAGTTTTCTTTCTTTTGTTTTTTGAAGACTACTGAAAAACTGATTCTAAAATGTATGTGAAAAAGTAACAGAACTAGAAGAGCTAAAAAGATTTTGGAAAAGAAGAACAAAGTTGAAGGGCTCAGACCACCCGATTTCAGTACTTACTAGAAAGCTACAATAATGAAGAGAGTATGATATTAACAAAAGGCCAGACAAATATACCAATGAAACAAAATAGAGACCCCAGAAATAGACCCACATAAATTTAGTCAATTGTTTTTGGCAAAGGTGTAATGGCAATTCAATGGAGAAAGGCTAGTTTTTTTCAACAAATAGTGCTGAAATTATGGGACATCTATATGCCAAAAAAAAAATAATAATAATAACCTAACCCTCTTACTTTGTACAGAAATTAATCAAAGTGGATCATAGATTTAAATGTAAATTGTAAAACTATAAAACTTCTCCAAGAAAACATAGGAGCAAATCTGCATGACTTTTAGTTAGGCAAAGAAATTTTTGTGGATAACACCAAATCATAACCTATGAAAGAAAAAATAAAGATAAATCTGACTTTACAAAAATTAAAAACTTTTGTGTTGGAAAAGACATAGTGAAGAGCTTGAAAAGGCAAGTCACAGACAGGGAGAAAATATTTATAAACCATATCTCTGACAAAGGATGTATATCCAGAATATATAAAGGACTTTTTAAAAATCAGAAAACAGACAACCCAAGTTTAAAATATGAGCAAAAGATCAAAACAGGTACTTCACCAGAGATGTCAATTGAGCATATAAAAAAATGCTCAAACTCATATGTCATTAGGGAATTCCAAATTAAAGCAACAATGAGATAGCTCTATCTCACCACTAGAATGGCTAAAATCCAAAACATTAACAACATCAACTGTTGGTGAGGATGTGGAGGAACAGGAACTCTTACTCATTGCTGGTGGAAATGCAAAATGGTACAGCTACTTTGAAAGACAGTCTGGCAGTTTCTTACAAAGTTAAACACAGGCTTATCATTTGATCCTACAATCATGCCCCAATATTTACCTAAATGAACTGAAACCTTAGGCCCACATGAAAACCTATACATGAATGTTTATAGCCACTTTACTCATAATTGGAAACCCTGGTGGCATAGTAGGTAAGTGCTACAGCTGCTAACCAAGAGGTCAGCAGTTCAAATCTTCGAGGCGCTCCTTGGAAACTCTATGGGGCAGTTCTACACTGTCCTACGGGGTCGCTATGAGTCAGAGTTGACTCAACGGCAGCAGGTTTGGTTTTTGGTTTTTGGTACTCATAATTGCCAAAAATTGGAATCAATCAAGATGCCCTTCAATAGGTAAAGGGGTAAACAAACTGTGATACATCCATACCTTGGAACGTTATTCAGCAATAAAAATAAATGAGCTATCAAACCATGAAAAGACATAAAAACATAGAGAGACTTTAAATGCAAAAGATATGGAGAAAGAAGCCAGTCTGAAAAGTTACACTGTATGATTCCAAGTATATGACAGTCTGGAAAAGGCAAAACTATAAAAGACAGTAAAAAGATTAGTGGTTGCCAGGAGTTTAGGGGAAGGGAATGGGGACAAATAGGTGGAGACAGGTATTTTTAAGGGAGTGAAATTCTTCTGTATGTGCAACAAAGCATGAACCTTAATGTAAACTATGGACTTACTTCAGTGGTAATATCAGCTCATCAACTGCAACAAATGTATCACACTAGTACAAAATGTTAATTAAAAACAAAAAAAAGAAAGAAACTGTGTTGGGGGTGATATATATGGGAACTCTCTGTACTTTCTGTGCAATCTTTCTATAAACCTAAAACTGTTCTAAAAAATAAATTCTATTTTGGTGAAGAATATTGAATATACCATGGACTGCCAGAAGAACAAACAAATCTGTCTCGGAAAAAGTACATCCACAATGCTCCTTAGAAGGGAGGATGGCGAGACCACATCTTACAAACTTTGGACATTGTCTTAGTTATCTAGTGCTGCTACAGCATAAATACTACAAGTGGATAACTTTAAAAACAAATTTATTTTCTCACAGTTTAGAAAGCTAGAAGTTCAAATTCAGAGTGTCAGTTTTAGAGGAAGGCTTTCTCTCTCTGTTGGCTCTGGTGGAATGCCCTTGTCTTCTTTTAACATAACATATGTGGGCCTGGCATTCTTTGGAGATCTTCATGTGTCTTAACATCAGTCTTTCCCTGGGTCTAGAAAGTTTTAGCACAAGGACCCCAAGTCCGAAGGATGTGTTCCACTCCTGGCTTTTCTTGCTTGGTGGTAGTGAGATCCCGCTCTTCTCTGCTCACCTCTCTCTGCTTTTACCTCTTGTAAGATAAAAGGTGTAACTCAAGCAAGGGTATGACTTGAGTAAAGGTGTGACTTGAGTAAGAATGCGAGCTGAGTCACATCCTCTTGTAATGCTGTGACTCAAGATACACCCTACACTGATCCTGCTTCATTAATATATAGAGGTTAGGATTTACAATATATCACAAAATAGAGGACAAATACATCAGATCACAAAATGGAGCACAACCACACAATACTGGGAATCATGGCCTCAGTACGTTGACACAAATTTTGGGGGGACACAATTCAACACATGAAAGACAGGTTATCAGGAGGAACAAGTCCCTGGAGAAGGACATCATGCTTGGTAAAGCAGACAGTCATTAAAAAAAGAGGAAGACTCTCAGGAAGGTGGATTGACGCAGTGGCTTCAACAATGGGCTCAAACATAGCAACGATTGTGAGGATGACACAGGACCAGGCAGTGTTTTGTTCTGTTGTACGTAAGGTTGCTATGAGTTGGAACTGACTCAACAGCACCTAGCAACAACATTAAAAAAAAAAAAAAGTATGTAAATTTTTATAGAAACTTTATTCATAATTACCAAAAGCAAAAGAATGGATAAACTGTGGAACACCCACACAATAGAATACCACTCAGGACTATATGGGGGCAAATTACTGATTTACACAACAACATGGATGAATCTTAAATGCATTTTGCTAAGCGAAAGAAGCCAGCCCAAAAGACTACATATCATATGATTCTGTTTATATGACATCTTGGAAGAAGTACAACCAGAATGCTCCTTAGAAGCAAGGATGGCGAGACTACATTTCACATTCTTTGGACATGTTATCAGGATGGATCAGACCGTGGCAAAGGACTTCATCCTTGGTAAAGTAGAGGATCAGCAAAAAAGAGGGAGACCCTCAATGAGATGGATTGACACAGTGGCTACAACAATGGGCTTAAGCATAACAAAGATTGTAAAGATAGTGCAGGACCGGGCAGTGTTAAGTTCTGTTGTACATACGGTCACTATGAGTCAGAACCAACTCCATGCCACCTAACAACAATAACAATTTATATGACATTCTGGAAATAACTAAGCTATAAAATGGAAAACAGGTCATTGGTTTCCAGGGGCTGGTTGGTAATGGGAAGGGTTGACTAAACGGGTGTCACTAAGGAATTTTTGAGGTGAGAGAATTATTCTCTAAGGAACTGTGGTGGTGAATATATGACTCCATGCATTGGCACTTTCCATGTGTCTTGGCATCAGTCTTCCCCTGGGTCTAGGAGGTTCTAGAGTAAAACTTACTGCAAATAAATCAAATTTTACTGTAAGTAATTTAAAAAATCAACCAGGATGAACGGGAAACTCAAGAGGAAATGCAGATTGTAAAAAAAAAACGGATAAATCTGTTACAAGTGAATCACCTAAACTCACTGAATAGGGTGGGGAAGAAAGGAATTGACCTATAAATCACTGGAGGACAGTGTTTCAACTATACACTGAAAAGTTAGATACAAAAAAAAAAAAGCATACAAACACTGTACTTCAGTTGGCAAATTTGTTTTCCACAGGGGTTAGCAATTTTGAAACTACTTTACATGTGTACTAAGGGTTGAACAAATAAGAAAATATGTTGTAAATAACAGAGACAGATTTCTCAGAGTCCAAGAATGAAGTTATAAATTAGGAGAGGGAAGAGACTTGAGTGAACCCTTTGTTACTGTATTGAAATCAGAAATACCCATGTGAATTCTTTTTTTTTTTTAAATATATATGTATACAGAAAAATAGAAACAGCAATAAACAATTATGTGTGTGATGCATGGGTTAGTATAACACATTTATTTCCTAACGCTATCTGATGAAAGGCCTTAGAAGTAGTGACATTCCACTTAGCACCAACGTTGGTTTCTAATACTATTCTCCAACAAAATAAACCAGAGCTGTTGGAGAAGTGGTTGATTCCAGGACTGCCACAAAGAATATGCAAGATGAACCTTCAGGTTCTGTAGTGTCAGAAAGTGAAGGAGTGCACAAATGGAAGGACTGAGGTATACAATACAGTGCAGGAACCAGCCTGAAAGAGCTCCTAATGGCCAAAGGTAGAAGAATTTGACCAAAAACAACAATAACAAAAATTAATGATAATACTAAGAGATAACCCAAAGGAAAAAAAATCTCTGAGTCCATACTCATTTATATAAATAATGGAATAAATAAATTAATGAAGGAGAAGAAATAACTCTTCATTATAGAATAAATTCAATTTTTAAATGCAGGAAGAATGAGGAAAATGAAAAATCACCTTTAGAACACCACAGAACTAATGGTTGCAGCCAAGATCCACCCATGGATACTAAAAGGAGGGAGCAAAATTTTAAGAAGGAACAGGCCATTTTCATAGTCTCAAAATGTCCCCCTCAAGGTAAATATTTTTTAACTACAAAGGGAAAAAGAGTAGCTATACCATGGAGAAACCTGGCAGACTCTACCTTAGCCAAGTGATCATGGTCAACATTAGCAGTATTTTTAAGACAGATAGACATCATGGTACCCTCCGATATGATGCACTGAGAAAGTCTCATCACCCCTGTGGTTCTTCTAAAAAAATGCATCATCTCAGTCTAATCAAGGAAAAACCATCTGTAAGCCTTTTGTACTGCAGTGGCTTTTGTATTGCTATGATGTTGGAAACTATGTCACCAGTATTTCAAATACCAACAGGGTCAGCCATGGTGGATAGATTTCAATGGAGCATCTAGACTAAGACAGACTAGGAAGAAAGGCCTGGCAATCTATTTCCAAAAATCAGCCAATGAAAACCTTATGGATAAATACAAATAATTGTAGAATGGTGAGGAGGGGTGGGGAGGGAAAAACACTAAGTAGACAATAGATAAGTGGTAAATGTAGTGAAGGATAAGACAGTACACAATACTGGGGAAGCCAGCACAACTTGACCAAGGCAAGGTCATGGAAGCTCCGTAGACACATCCGAACTCCCTGAGGGACTGAATTGCTGGGCTGAGGGCTGTGGGGACCATGGTCTCAGGGAACATCTAGCTCAATTGGCATAACATAGTTTATAAAGAAAATGCTCTACATCCTACTTTGGTGAGTAGTGTACAGGGTCTTAAAAGCTTGTGAGCAGCCATCTAAGATGCTCCACTGGTCTCATCCCTTCTGGAGCAAGGGATAACGAAGAAAATCAAAGACACAAGAAAAAGATTAGTCCAAAGGACTAATGGACCACAACGACCACAGCTTCTAACAGACTAAGTCCAGCACAACTAGGTGGTGCCTGGCTACCACTACTGACTGCTCTGACAGGGATCACAATAGAGGGTCCCAGACAGAGCTGGAGAAAATTCTAACTCATTAAAAAAAAACAAAACAGACTTACTGCTCTGAGAGAGACTGGAGAAACCCTGGATGTATGACCCCCAGACTCCCTTTTAACTCAGTACTGAAGTAACTCCTGAGGTTAACCCTTCAGCCAAAGGTTGGACAGGTCCATAAAACAAAATGAAACTAAAACGGCACACCAGTCCAGGGCAGAGACGAGATGGCAGGAGGGGACAGGAAAGCTTGTAACCAGGAACCTCAGTTTGAGAAGGGGAGAGTGTTGACATGTTGTAGAGGTGGCAACCAATGTCACAAGACAATACGTGTATTATTTAAAGAGAAACTAATTTAGTCTGTAAACCCTCATCTAAAGTACGATTAAGGAAAAAGAAAGAAAAGATCTTGGAGATGGCACAGGACCAGGCAGAAATTCATTCTGTTATCCATAAGATCTCCATGAGTCAGAACCAACTTGATCTCAACTAATAACGACAATCATGAAAACCATCAGACAAACCCAAACTGAACGATATTATACAAAAAAAAAAAAAAAAAGATCAATACTCTTCAAAAGTGTCAGGGTCTTAAAAGGCAAGGAAGGACAGAAGAATTGTCACAGCTTGGAAGAGACTATGGTGACATGACAGATAAATGTAATGTGATATTCTGCAGCAGAAAAAGGAACACAGAAGAAAAACTTGAAATCTGAATTAGGTCTTTAGTTTGGTTAATAGCATGGCACAAATGTTAGGTTTTTGGTTGTGATCATTGTGCTATGGTTGTCTTAGTTAGCTAGTGCTACTGTAATACAAATACCACAAGTGGGTGTCTTTAAAGTGCAGAAGCTTATTTTCTCATATTTCTGGGTGTTCTTTGGCTCGTAGATCATCCTCACACATCATTCATCTTCCCCAGTTTGAGCCCGCATCTGTGTCTCATATGCTGTTTTTTAAAACATCAGAAGTCATGAGGTTTAGGACCCACTCTACATTGATGTGACCTCATTAACATAACAAAGAAAACCCTGTTTCCAAACAGGATCACATCCACAGGAATAGGGGTTAGGATTTCAACACATTTTTGGGGGGACACAATCCAACCCATAATGATGGTTATTTAAGATGTTAGCATTAGGGGAGACTAAGTGAAGAGGATGTGGGAACTCTCTATACTACCCTTGCAACTCTTTTGTAAAAGTCTTACAAGTATCCAAACTAGGAAGTCTTTAAAAAAAAGATATGACTTGATTTCTGCTTTAAATGTCTTAATACTTTCAAACTATTGATCTCCCAGTAAGGTTCCTAGTTTCTCCAGAAGCTGCTTTGATTTTCTCCTTCCAGCCCTGTAAATATGGATTAATGTTATGGCAAATGCATTCTTTCCTTTTTTGAGAGTCTATTATTCACCAGTTCGGTGCCCACAGAGTTCACGTTGATCAGCACACAAGGCAACATGCTAAATATACTGTCAGTTCCCAGCTGCTATTAATAGTCTCATGTTTTGAACAATGGAGCTGTTGATCCAATAGATGCTATTATGTCTCATGAAATCAGACAGTTAGGGAGTCTTAATTAAAATTTTCAAGCAGAATTACAATTCTTGAGGGTGAGTGGAGGAGGTTCAAAACCTAATTTCAAAGGGATCAACATAAAAACCAGCTGCTTTCGTTATTGCTAAGTTTCCCTGCTGATGGTTGTGGCCATGGCAAGCACAGTCTCCTTCCCCAAGTCCACACAGGTGGTTTGGCTCAGCTGGTGTGGATGTCCGCAGGTAGGAGATGACGAAGCAGAGGAGAACCATCCCCTGAGCCCAGAACCATGGCTCTGCATCTTCCCTAGGCCCATGCAATTCAAGGCACTTTGTGTGATGAGAGACTACAGTGGATTTTCTGAAGTCTTGGAAATTGCCAAAGTGCAGGGATGTAGAGATATGTCGGGGGGAGGCGGGGGGGTGGGGAGTAGAGTGAGGGACATTATTGAATATTAATAGGAATATTAACAGTCAAGAGCAAGCAGGAAGGTTTCACCAGCCAAAACTATATTATTATTTTGCAATTTTTTTCTCTGACCATTCCATTGTGTGTGTGTGTGTGTGTGTGTGTTTAACTACCCATTCATCCCTCATCCCCTGGTAACCACTAACCTTCCTTTGTCTCTATGGATTTACCTATTCTAGATATTTCATGTAAGCGAGATCATACTTTTGTCCTTTTGTGTCTGGCTTATTTCACTTAGCATAATGTCTTCAAGATTTATCCATGTTGTAGCATGTATCAGAACTTCACCTCTATGTTGGATGATTCTCCATTGTATGTATACACCGCATTTTGTTTATCCTTTCACCTGTTGATGGGCACTTGAGTTGATTCCTTCTACCTTTTGGTCAGTGTGAGTAATAAGACATTAATTGACATGCCGAGTCCCTCTGCTCTACCCAAAAAAGAGCAGATGACTCGGTGAGGTTGGCACATGCTCCATCCAGATGTCCTAGGACTTGTCACCTGGGTGAATGAGCAGCCTCATCTTGGTAGAGAGGCATTGAGGGTGGCTTAGTTTCTGCCCAAGACACATTGTTGGATCAGGGTCTCAGAGCCTGGCCAATGCCTCCACCTTTGGCTGATTGAGTTTGTCATCAACTCTGATTGGGTTTGTGAAGTCTCTCCATCGTGTCTGGGGTGGGGTCTTAGGCAGAGCAGAGTGATATGAACATCAGAACATTAGCGTAAATGAAAAGAGAGAAAGAATAAAAACTATCAACAATAAAGTTTACCAGTTAGGGAAGAAAGATTCAATGCCTGATTTCATCATTTGCATCCAGCTCAGAAGCTGTAACAAATCAAATGCAGTTGAAAATTTGAAGACAAAACCGCATCCTTATTTGAGCTCATGAGCTCCCTCCCTCCTGGCAGCTAGATCTCTTCTCCTGGGCTGTGCTTATGACAGGTGCGCTCTATAGATGTATAGATGCACGTTTTTTCCTAATTGTATATATTTGCATATATGCTAGTACAGTGAGTTCTGGGGCTTCCATCTGGGACTCATGGGGATGCCCCCTCCCATCATAGACTACAAAGTTGTGCTTCAAACCTGCTGCACACCCAGCTGTACCACAGAGGTACGTTCAGCCCCACAGAGGAGCCAGACTGAGCACCAGCAATGGGAACTAAGGGTGAATGTTTGTTACCTTGAGAGATGCCACTTGAGCTAGTGAGATAGCTTTCAATCAAGAGAAACCATAATAATCTTTAGGCTTCTCCAGACGAAGTCAGTCCATCATGGCCATTTTGATGAATTATAATTTAATATATTATCCTTGCTGTTAAAGGGTGGCTCTTGTTGCCGTGTGCCATCGAGTTGATTCCAACTCATAGCGACCCTATCAAACAGAGTCAAACAGCTCCACAGGATTTCCTAGGCTGTGATCTTTATGGAAACAAATCACCAAGCCTTTTCTCCCGTGAAGCAGCTGGTGGGTGTGATATGCTGATTTTTCCATTAGCAGCCGAGTGCTTAATCATTACACCATCAGGGATCCTTAAAGGAGGACTAAAAACATTCAAACACAATTATTCATTTCTCCTACTTTTTAATTTTACTCTATAACATGTCCACCTAGCACATAGAATATAAGGTAAAATGGAAATATAATCAATCTTATCAGCAAGAAAGCATGTAAGTCTTTACTATTTTGAGTTCTAAGGGGAATGACTGTTTCTTCATTCTCTGCAAAAAATGTAAAAAAATAAAACAAAAAAAATCAAATGTGTTTTCTGACCTCTAAGGCATATAAGGAAACACTGGTGGTGTAGTGGTTAAGAACTACGGCTGCTAACCAAAAGGTGAGTAGTTTGAATTCACCAAGCGCTCCTTGGAAACCCTATGGGGCAGTTCTATTCTGTCCTATAGGGTTGCTGTGATTTGGAATCGACTTGATGGCAACAGGTTATAAAACAAACAATAACACATGTGAGGAACATGCTTCTTGGTTCCATCAAGTATACCAGACCCAATAGGCAATACCCGTCCAAAAGCAAAGACGAGAAGGCAGGAAGGGACAGAAAAATGGGACAAATGGACACAGGGAACCCAGGGTGGAAAGGGAAAGGGGGAGAGTGCTGACACATTGCAGGGATTGCAAACAATGTGACACACACACACAAAATTATGTGTACGTTTTTGAATGAGAAACTAATTTGCGCTTTAAACTCTCACCTAAAGCACACACACACAAAAAAAACACTTCTTTTGAAAATTCTCCCCGGAAAAAATCTGAATAAATAGCTTTTAAGTCTGGTGTATAGTTATTTGATATAGGTAGTTACATCTAATATTTCCTGTGCCTGCCACACACAGATACACAGTCTTTCTAGCCCTTTCCCTCTCTCTCTCTCTCTCTCTCTCGCTGTTTCTGGCTCTTGTTCTTGCTCTTTCATTATCTCTCTCTGTCTCATGAGGATTTTATTTTAACATAAGCAGAGAAATGCTGGGGTTTGTCAGCATAAACTCATGTAGTCTATGTAGTTTATAGTGGGGTGGTCATGGCACAGTCCACAGCTAGACCCCAAGACATTCACTTAGATGTGGAGAATCGGGATAGGGTAAAGTTAGTCTAATAATTAAAGTCCAAATCTTCAGCCTGCAAGTGTTTATCTTCAACAAGTGGTCTCAGGAGGAAGCCTTGAGTAGCCAGGTTTGTCCTTGGTGGAGTATCAACATAGCTGGGGTTCAAAGTGGCCAACAGAGGGCAGAGCCTCTGACAGAGCCTCAGTCTTCAGAGAGCATCAGAGACTGATTAAGGGAGACTTGAAGGCAGTGGGTTTAGCTTTCCTCTGCCTTGTTCTCACTGGAAGAGCAAAAGCCCAGGATTTTTACATGGTTTAGTTCCTCTGGTCTTGCATGATAAGAGTCTTATCAGGGACATCCAGTTCATATCAAACCAGGTTAACTTATATCAGAGGTTCATAATCAAGATTTACTCAAAACATCTAACACCGATAAACTGAAGGTTATTTCACACCATATTACAACATTAGAAGTTGTTTGTCAGAATTAAGTTGTTCACAGCTCAGCGTACATGTCCAAGTCACACATTGTATCTTCCACACGTATGTGGTTTGAGGAGAACACTACCTTATACACATACATCTTTCACTCTCTCCGACACACATACACACTCCTCTCCACACTCAAAGACGTTTTGAATGTCCCGTAGTTGCTGGGTGAGAAGCATTACCTTTACTCTTGCCACTGAGGTAAGACTTCACATTGTGCTGCAGACTGGTGGCAGAACAGTGGAGAAGACTGCCCCATGCCATTGGAGTGGCTCTCACTACTGGCCTCTGCCTCCAGGGGGTGCTGGTCTAGCCTTGGCGGAGAGGACAGGCTTGTAAACCCATGGGTGATTTAGATGAAAACACTGAGTCTTAAACAAAAGGTAATGAAAGCCCCCCGACCCCGCTGCTGGAAAGGACTCATGTGATGGGGGTAGGGAAAGGAGGCATCAGGGAGAGAAAGCTTGGTGGGAGGTAGTGTTTGAGTTTGGTTGAATAAAATTTCTACAGCTCACAAGGAGTGCATGAAATTCCCAGCAGAGAGGAAACAAATAATGCTGATAGATTTGATAACTCTGAAGCACAGGGCTGAGGAAGTAGTGAGAAATATGGCTCACGGGATTTGGAGGTTCTGATGAAAATGGCTTCCTCAGCTCTCCAAAGGCATGATCATTTCATGTTTAATATGGTTCTGGGATTCTCAGAAGATTAAAAAATCCTTATTACTATTATTATTTTTTAAATAATGATGGTGGCCTGGGAAATTGACTCCCTGCTACATGAAAAATCTCTACAACCTCCTGGGCAGATTACAGTCCCCCTTCAACAGCTACTGCGACTCAGTTACCTAGCCTCAGGCTGCTGAGAAAAGAAATATGAAAGTCAGTCACTGCCACTTATCAGGCTTAAAACCACAGCAAAAAGACCTGATCACAGAAGCACTTTCCTCAAACTGTTAGAAATTAAATTTTCTCAGGGTAATTCCATTTAAATCCAGATGCAAATCTTGCAGTGTCTAAAGATATTAAATAAGAAGGCTCCATCTCTGACTCAAGTTTCCTACGGTTGTCATTCTCATAGTCTTAGTAGATAAGGGCTGCAAGCCACTGGGTTCTGAGTAAATGTGAAAAGCTCAGACATGTTGCTTTATCAGCATTTGGCTGGCTGACTGGCTGTAAAGGCTGAACGAAAATAACAACACATTGAGATGACGAGACTGTCCTGAGAATGACAGTATTATACTGAAGAAGGAAGACAGCAGGCTGTGCTTCTGACCAGTGGGATGAGACAAAGAGGCAGGACTGCAATGCTCCCTTGAGTAGCCAGCAAGCTGACAATTCTTAGGAACAGGAGCAAGAAAGCCCAGAGACATTATTGAGTCATTTCCATTTTTTGAGATAAGAAAATGGACCTGAGGGGAATATATTATTTTTATCTGAATTTTTTTTCCATTAAAGCTAAGGTTCTCTTCCAAGTATAAATGAATTACAGATACCCAGCACTTGTCAACATTGAATCCTAGGAAATATTTTCCACAAGAATGGAGTTGTTACCTATTTTGATATGGAACTCTTCAGGAATTCTCATTTGCCATTTCTTTCCCTGGCTGAGAGCCCAGATCTTCTTCGTCTTTTTCTTCCTCTTTTTTTTTTCCTATGGTTACATCTTCTTATCATTTCAACTTGTGTTTTATCCTCACACACTAAAATAAAGGCGTGTGATTAAAATTACTAAATAAAATGAGACATGAGACAAGAGAAACATGGAATATTAATCTGGAAACATGGTAGAATTAGAATATTTGGTTTAAAAAGCAGAAAATTTTAGAAATGGTGTTATGAATTGAATTGTGTCCCCCAAAATCTGTGTTGTGAATTTCAACCCTTATTACCTGTGGATGTACTTCCTTGGAAATAGGATTTTCTTTGGTTTGTTAATAAGACCATATTAGTGTAGGGTGTGTCTTAAACCTAATCACTTTTGTGATATAAAAACAGAAGATTAGGCACAGAGAAAAAAGCACAAATGGGGGAAAAATAGACGCCATGCAGATATCCCCAAGGAACACCAAGAGAGCCTTCCCCTAGAGTTGCTACCCTGAATTCAGATTCTAGCCTCCTAAACTCTGAGAAAATATATTTCTGTTAAACCCATCCACTTGTGGTGTTTCTGTTATAGCAGCACTCAGTGACTAAAACAAATGGTAAAGGCCAAAATCATGGTAGCGTGGGTAATGGAGAAGAGTCAGCAAAAGATGATTTAACCTTAGGATGTCCACTGTCTGAGGGGCTCTCAGCCTAGTCCTCTGGGTCTCTCAACCATGGGGTTCTACTAGCACTACTTAATCTAGGCCCCTATCCCATCATCCTTATTTCTTCCTCCAGAGGTTATTGCCACAATCCCCTTACCTATTCTCCCCTCCCTTTTTCTCCCTTCTAAATTCAGTCAGTGCTATATACTGATGCCAGGTGAACCTACTGAAAGCACAGCTCCAACTTAAGTTAATCTTAAAAAGTAAATAAATAAAAAACACTTCAATGGTTTTCCGTTGCCTGCTGAAGTAGGTACGGGTTACTCAACATAAGGAGATCTTCAGTAGCCCTTAACCTTTCTCTTCAGCGTTGTTTCTATCCTCCCTCAGCTAAACAACTGTTTCCCCAATTCAGCACACAACACTTTCCATGTGCCATGGCTTTACATTGTTAAAGTATAATTTTCAAAAAGGTAAAATTATGACTCTTGGACAAACACAAAATGAACATGTAAAAATTGTATTGAACTCATTAATTAATGGAAGAATCAGTAAGAAAGCTAAGATATTTATAGGCAGTTTTTATAAATAACTTAGCTTTTCAGGAAAGTTAAAGAAAATAAAAGCAAGTCCATGAGAGCCAAAGTACAACCTTGGGTATATCTCACCTGAATTTAGAGAACATCTAAAGAATGGATTTAACTCACTGTTCAGTAATGACCAAAGACCAGAAAAGTTGTGGGATGGCATCAAGGACATCATACAGAAAGAAAGCAAAAGGTCATTAAAAGGCAGGAAAGAAAGGGCAGATTAAAGTGGATGTCAGAAGATACTATGAAACTCGTTATTGAACATAGAGTAGCTAATAAGATTGGAGGAAATAATGAAGTAGAAGAGCTGAATAGAAAATCTCAAAGGGTGGCTCAAGAAGACAAAGTAAAGTATTATAATGACATGTGCAAACACCTGGAGATAGAAAACCTAAAGGCAAGAATACACGGCATTTCTCAAGGCTGAAAGAGGTGAAGAAAAAATTCAATCCTCAAATTGCAATAATGAAGGATTCTACAGGGAAAATACTAAATGATTCAGGAAGCATCAAAAGAAGATGGGAGGAATACACAAAGTCACTGTACCAAAAAGAACTGGTTGATGTTCAACCATTTCAGGAGGGAGCATATGATCAAAGAACCGATGGTATTGAAGGAAGAAGTCCAAGCTGCACTGAAGGCATTGGCAATAAACAAGGCTGCAGAAATTGATGAAATACCAATTGAGACATTTCAATAAACTGGTGCAACACAGGAGGCACTCACTTGTCTATGCAAAGAAATTTGGAAGACTGCTATCTGGCCAACTGATGGGAAAAGATCCATATTTGTGCCTGTTCCATAGAAAAGTGATCCAGCAGAATATGGAAATTATCGAACAATATCATTAACATCACATGCAAGTAAAATTTTGCTGAAGATAATTCAAAAGTGGTTGCAGCAGGACATTGACTGGGAACTGCCAGAAATTCAAGCCAGATTCAGAAGAGGATGTGGAATGAGGGATATCATTGCTGATGTCAGAATGATGGATCTTGGCTGAAAGCAGACAGTACCATGAAAATGTTTACCTGTGCTTTACTGACGATGAAAAGGCATTCAAATGTGTGGATCATAACAAATTATGAATAACATTGTGAAGAATGGAAATTCCAGAACACTTAATTGTGTTCATGAGGAACCTGTGCATAGACCAAGAGGCAGTTTTTCAAACAGAATAAAGGGATACTGCGTGGTTTAAAATCAGGAAATGTGTGTGTCAGGGTTATATCCTTTCACCACACTTACTCAGTCTATACGCTAAGCAAATAATCCAAGAAGCTGAACTATATGAAGAAGAATGTGTCATCAGGATTGGAGGAAGAGTCATTAACAACCTGTGATATGTATATGGTACAACTTTCTGAAAGTGAAGAGGACTTGAAGCACTTACTGATGAAGTTCAAAGACCCTTCAGTACGGGGATTATACCTCAACATAAAGAAAACAAAAATTCTCACAATTGGACCAAAAAGCAACATCATGATAAAAGGATAAAAGTTGTCCAGGATTTCATTTTACTTGGATACACAGTCAACGCCCACAGAAGCAGCAGTCAAGAAATCAAACGATGTATTGTGTTGGACAAATCTGCTGCAAAAGTTCTCTTCAAAGTGTTGTAAAGGACTAAGTTGCACCTTATCCAAGCCACAGTATTTTCAGTTGGCTCATATTCATACAAAAGCTGGACAATGGATAAAGAAGGCTGAAGAAGAATTCATGACTTTCAATTATGGTATTGGCGAAGAATATTGAATATACCTTGGACTACCAGAAGAAGAAACAATCTGTCTTAGAAGAAGTACAGCCAGAATTCTCCTTAGAAGCAAGGATGGAAAGACTTTGTCTCAAATACTTTGGACATGTTATCAGAAGGAATCAGTCCCTGGAGAAGGACATCATGCTTGGTAAAGTAGAGGGTCAGTGAAAAAGAGGAAGACCCTCAATGAGGTGGATTGACACAGTGGCAGCAATGATTGGCTCTAGCATAACAACAGTTGTGAGGAGGGAACAGAACCGGGCAGTGTTTTGTTCTGTTGTATATAGTGTCGTTATGAGTGGGGACTGACTGGACAGCACCTAATGACAATAACACATTCAAGGGTAAGTTTCAGAGTCTCTTCGGACATCTATTTTGGTCTTTTGTTTTCTTTCTCGTCATTTAAATGACCTTTTGCTTTCTTCATGTATGATGTCCTTGATGACATCCTGCAACTCGCCTGGTCATTAGTGTTCAATGCATCAAATCTATTCTTGAGATAGTCTCTAAGTTCAGATGGAATATACTTAAGGTCATGCTTTGGTTCTCATGGACGTTTTAATTTTCTTCAGCTTCAACTCCAACTTGCGTATGAGCAATTTATGGTCTGTTCCACAGTCCTGGTTTGTACCTCCACTTAAATATCTTAGGATCATTTTAAACTTAATATGACAAAACATCAGTGTGGTTTCCACCCTCCATACTATTTTGCCCCCCGAGTTTTCTGCACTTAGCATATGGCATCATTGCCTGCTTGTTGGCCAAGCTAGAAGCCTAGGGGTCCTGCTTGTGGTCCTCCATCTTCCATATCCAATCAGTCACTGTGACGATTAATTTCATCTGCAAATTTGGCTAGGTTATGGTGCCCAGTTTTTGGTCAAACACAAATCTAATCTCTGTTATGAAGTACTTACACACAATTAAATCACTTAAAACAGATTAACCCATTGCTGTTGAGTCAATTCTGACTCATAGCAACCCTAAAGGACAGAGTAGAACTGCCCCATAGAGTTTCCAAGGAGTGCCTGGTGAATTTGAACTGCCGACTTTTTGATTAGCAGCTGTGGCTCTTAACTACTATGCAACCAAAAAAAAAAAAAAAACCCACTGCCGTGAAGTCACATAGCGACCCTGCAGGACAGAGTAGAACTGCCCGATAGAGTTTCCATAGAGCACCTGGCGGGTTTGAATTGCCAATATCTTGGTTACCAGCCCCAGCACTTAACCACTGTGCTACCAGGGTTTCCACTATGCAACCAGGGTTTCCTCTATGCAACCAGGGTTTCCTAAAACAGATTACTCTCCACAATGTGCATGGGCCTTATTTAATCAGTTGAATTCCTTAAGGGCAAAAATGGAGTTTTCCCTAGTGAGTATTTTGCCTCCAGACTGCAAATAGACATCTTGCTAGTACTCCTTCCCTGTACAGATTTTTGGACACAAGACTGCAGGAGTCTTCAGCCTGTCAACTGACCTACAGATTTTGCACTGGTCAGCCTCCGCAAGATCCAATTTGTTAAAATAAATCTCTCTCTCTCTCTCTCTATATACCACTGTATTTGCTTCTCTAGAGAACCCTGACTAAGGTGGTCACCGAGTTTTCTATTGCTGCCATAACAAATTATCACAAATTTACAGCTTATACAACACAAATTTATTATCTTACAGAATTCCAACACAGATATCACTGGGCTAAAATCAAGTTGTCAGTGAGGCCATGCTACTTCCTGGAGTATTTAGAGGATAATCCATTTCCATTCAAGTTGTTGGCAGAATAAAGATCCTTGTGGTTGTAGGATAGAGCTCTCTATTTCTTTGCTGGCTGTCACCTGAGAGCCTCTCCCAAATTCTAAAGTTCACCTGCATTCCTTGGCTCGTGGCTCACTTTCTTCATCTTCAAAGCATCAGTGGTGGGTTAAGTCTCTCTCATGCTTCACATTTCTTCTCCTTCTTCCATCGCGACTCTCTCATCCAGCTGAGAATTGTTCTCTGCTGTTAAGAACTCATGTTATTAGATTGGGCCCATCCAATAATCTAGGATAATGTCCACATCTCAAGGTCTATATTCTTCAGCACAACTGCAAAGTCTCTTTTGCCACGTAAGGTAATATATTCACAGGTTCCAGGAATTAGGACTTGGACATATTTAAAAAAAAAAAAAAAAAGCCCCAGTGCCATCGAGTCAATTCTGACTCATCGACCCTATAGGCCAGAATAGAACTGTCCCATAGGGTTTCCAAGAAGCACCTGGTGGATGCGAACGGCCAACCTTTTAGTTAGCAGCCATAGCTCTTACCCACTAAACCACCAAGGTTTCCTGGACATATTTGGGGGAACCATTATTCTGCCTCCTATAGCCATCTACTCTATACCCAGCATATATTTGAATCAGTTCACCTCTTTCCACTCCCGCTACCCTTGACCACGCCACCATCATCTCTCATTGGATTAATCTAATGACCCCCTCATTAGTCTTTCTGCTTCCACTCTTACTCTTTTCCATCTAGTTTCCACATAGGAGGCAAAGTGATATTCTAAAAACTTAGATCATGTTATCTTCCCCCTCCTCCAGGTGAAAACCTTTCAGTGCCTTCCCTGTGGAAAATCAAATGCTAAAATGCCTTTGTGATTCAGTAACTGCTTCCCTCTCCAGTCTTCCTTCCCACCACCCAGCCTTTGCTCGCTAGACTATTATCTAGTTTTCTTTCCTTGGAAGATTAGATTCCTTTCTTCAGCTCTTTAAGTGGTTGGCTTGATCTTATCCTTTGGACAGCAGGCCAAAGGGTCTAAATCAAACCTATAATCCCATCTCATCTCATTACTCTCTATCACAGTACTCTGTTTATTTCCTTCAAAGCAATTCTCACAATCTGTGTTTATCTTTTTTTATTTATATTTGATGTGTTTATGGTCTCTCACTCCAAGTTGAAGGTAAATCTTACCAAGTAGGAACATTCACAAACACAATATCCACAAGTATGTTGTCTATAGTGTTGACTAATCTCTCTGGTGAGCACCAGCGTGTTGTTTTTGTTAGGTGCCGATTTTGACTCATAGTGCCCAATGTAACAGAGTAGAGCTTCCCCAAAGGGTTTCCGAGCCTGTAATCTTTACGGAAGCAAATCACCAGATCTTTCTCCCATGGAGCAACTGGGTGGGTTTGAACCACCAACCTTTTGGTTAGCATCCTAGCCCTAACCATTGCACCACCAAGGCTCACTAGATAATTATTTGTTGACTCACTGAATAAACATAATTGATCCTCACTATTTGCGGATTCTTTATTTGTGAATTCTCTTACTTGCTAAAATTTGTTTGCAATCCCCAAATCAGTACCTGAGGTATTTTCATGGTTATTCATGGACATGGCTACAGCAGTGAAAAATTTCAGTTGCCTGATGTGCAAGTTCCCAGGAACCCACTGCCTTCTTGTTTCAGCTCTCATACTGTAAACAAGGGTCCTTTTTGCAGCCTATTTAGTGCCATGTTTTCACATTTTTTCTGGTCTTTTTTGGTGATTTTTCTGTTTAAAATGACCCCCAAGCATAGTGCAGAAGTGCTCTCTAGTGTTCCTAAGATCAAGAAGATTACAATGTACCTTATAGAGAAAATATGTGTGGTGGATAAGCTTCATTCAGGCATGAGTTATAGTGCTGTTGGCAGTGAGTTCAATGTTAATGAACCCTCAATATATATTAAATAAGGTGTTTTAAAACAGAAACACGCATAAAATTAGGTTATGTATTCATCAGTTAAGGAGCCCTGGTGGTGCAATGGTTAAGTGCTTGTCTGCTAACTGAAAGGGTTGATGGTTCAAACCCAACCAACCACTTCTGGGGAGAAAGACCTGGCCATCTGCTCCTGTAAAAATTGTACCCTATAAAACCCTATGAGACAGTTCTACTCTGTCACATGTAGCTGCTATAAGTTGAAAATCAACTTGATGGTGTCTAACAACAACAATATTGATCAGTCGATGAAAATGTTGTAACCAGAGGCTCACAAGAACATAACCGTGTATCTCCGCTAGGAAATACTTGCTAATTCAGAGTTCACAGCAGCTTTACAGAACTACTGTGAATAACAAGAATCTATTGTACGGCCACTCACCAAGGCATTAGTGTGATTCACAGCTACATACTCATAGGAGAGAGAAATTCTTACTAGGTGGTTGGTGCATGTCATCTTTTTATCACGTAAGCAAGAGGAGAGAAGACTGATAACAACCATTAATATTTCCCAAATTCTAGAAAGTAGAAAACCACACCAATAGAACAAGGCAACAGAATATTGCATTTACCTTAAAAAGTAGGAACACCTGAGATTTTTTCTTTGAAGGAAGCAGAAGTCACATAGGGAAAACATTTTATGAGTCTGAGCTGGTATTGTAATCAACTGCTGAAGATCTATAAAGACCATTATGCAAAGGATGGATGAGCCTTGCTCACCATAAGCCCAAAACAAATGGTTATCAGCATGAGCTCTTGCTTTCTCATGCTAAGTATACAAGGGCAAGCATATGTACTTACGCTGAATCTTTTTTATTACTGACTTTTACACTTTTGTATTTTCCTCTTAGAGGCAATTTGTCCATTGCTTCAGGAAAAAAAAAAAAATCCACTTTACTAGAATAACCAAGGTCTTTATTGCCAGGTTCTATGTTTTTTCACTGCCATACCTATCTTTTCTGAGACAACTTTATGACTGAGTCATTTTTACTCTAAAACATATTCTGGAGCTGGACCTGCCAACCCACAGAGCAAGAGAGCTGAGTGCCTTCTGGCTGAAGTTACTGGCAGGGTAGAGTGCCTCCAGGCACTTACTGATGGAGCTAGGGAACTTTAAAACAATTGCCCCAGCAGAGCAGATACCAGCCTAGGAGACAAGAAGCCACGGAACCAGGAAGCGAAAGCTGAAAAGACAAGGAATACAGGAAGCTCTTGAGGTCTCAAAGGGTATGGCCACCACCCCTGGTCTCAAAGAGTGAAGCCGTGGCCTCTGGTGTTTCTAAAGGTGAAGCTGATACTCAGACGGACTAGGAGAATGGTCTATCTAAAGCAGAGGGAGCAGAGTTGCTGTCCCTGTGGGCCTGGAAGGCGGAGCTGAAATCTAGGGCCAAGGGGCCTCCACTCAGAACCTGGAGAGTGTAGCCAATACCTAGAGTCTGGAGGGCAGGGCTATTGTGTGAATGGTCTCAGAGAACAGAGGATTATTTTCAAGCCTCGAGGGCTGATGTAATATGTTTGGCTAACTTTCTTGGTGCCTGTTATCTCTTCTTTCCCTCCAATTTCTCCCATTTGTAATGAAAATGTCTAGCTTGTGCCTGTTCCACCATGGTACTTCGGGAGCAGATAACTTGTATCTAGATTTCACAGACGAATAAGAGTTTTTTTTTGGATTTTGGACTTAGAATTGATTTAAGACTTTTGCTCTGATATGATGGGGTGAATCGTTTTATGTGTGGCAAGGACATTAATTTTGGGGGGGTCGAAGTGTGGAATGTCATGGATTGAATTGTGTTCCCAAAAAATATGTATATCAATTTGTCTAGGCCATGATTCCCAGTATGTGTGATTTCTGCCATTTTGTCATCTGATGTGATTTTCCAATGTGTCATAAACCCTATCATCATGATGTTAATGAGATGGATTAGCAGCAGTTATGTTGATGAGATCTACAAGATTAGATTTTGTCTTAAGTCAATCTCTTTTGACATATAAGAGAAAGAAAAAAGCAGAGAGACAGGAGAACCTCATACAACCAAGAAAGCAGTGCCAGGAGCATAGTGCATCTTTGGACTCAGGGTCCCTGTGCTGAGAAGCTCCCAGACCAAGGGAAAATTGATGACAAGGATCTTCCTCCAGAGCCACCAGAGAAAGAAAGACTTCCCTTGGAGCTGATGCCCTGAATTTGAACTTCCAGCCTACAAGCCTGAGAGAGAATAAACTGTTTGTTGAAGCCATCCACTTGCGGTATTTCTGTTACAGAAGCAGTAGATGATTAAGACAACATTGCATGCTCCTATCATGGCAAAATTTTCAAAAGGTACATCTTGATCTCCTTTGCTTCATATCTAAAACAATCGATTTCAACCTAATGGGCAATTTTACCCCCCAGGGGGCAGCTGGAAAGGCCTAGAGACATGTTCAGTTATCATAACTAGGATGGGGGAGGTATTTGCTTGTGACGTCTAGTGGGTAGAAACCAGGGATGCTGCTAAACCTTCTACAATGCACAGGACAGTTCCCAATAACCTGGTCTAATATGTCAATGGTGCTGAGGTTGAGAAATTCTGCACTAAAGAGAGAAAGAACACATTTGGATTATATAAAGTAGACTTGATGCCTTTGAATTACGGTGTTGACAAAGAAGATTGAATATACTATGGACTGCCAAAAAAAGGAAGAAATACAACCAGAATGCTCCTTAGAAGCAAGGATGGTGAGACTTCATCTTATATACTTTGGACATGTTGTCAGGCGGGATCAGTCCTTGGAGAAGGGCATCACGTTTGGTAGAGTAGAGGGTCAGCAAAAAAGAAGAAGGCCCTTAGCCAGATGGATTGACACAGTGGCTGCAACAATGGGCTCAAGCACAACGATTGTGAGGATAGTGCAGGACTGAGCAGTGTTTCCTTCTGTTGTACATAGGGTCACTATGAGTTGGAACTAACTTGGTGGCTCCTATCAACAACAACAACATGTCTTCTTTTGGGAGCTCTGGTGGAGCAGTCTGGGGCCCTGTTGGCACAGTGGTTAAGACCTCGGCTGTTAACAAAAGGTCAGCAATTTGAATTCACCAATTGTTCCTTGGAAACCCTATAGGGCAGTTCTACTCTGTCCTGTAGGGTCGCTATAAGTCAAAATCAACTTAACAGCAAGGAAGCTTTTTTTTTTTTCTGTATGTCTCCTTTTGAGGCAGTGGCAGTTCAGTGGTAGAATTCTCCCCTTCCATTCAGAAGTCTCAGGTTTGATTCCTGGCCAAAGCACCTCATGCATAGCCACCACCCGTCTGTCAGTACAGGCTTGCATGTTGCTATGATGCTGAATGGGTTTCAGAGGAGCTTCCACAGTAAGAAAGACTAGGAAAAAAGGCCTAGCTATCTACTTCCAAAAATCAGTCAATGAAAACCCCATGGACAACAATAGCCTGATTCACAACTGATCGTGGGGATGGCAACTTTTTGCTCTATTGTGAATGCAGTCATCACGAGTCGGGAACCAACTGGATAGTAAAAAAAAAAAACTGTCTTCTTTTAGACTATATCCCTTTGATGGCCATGGGCTATGTTGTATTTAATGCTGTGTGGCACGGTGCCAGGAACAGAGCTGGTACAGTAATTATTTGTCAAGTTAATTAATTGAATAAGGATGTACTTTTCTCCAAACTCTTCGCCAAGTCTTGGATTGGCCAATCTTTGGGACTAAAAAAATCAACCACTCTGGCTTGAAATTCAATTTCCCACAATCCTTTTTGTATCACCCAAAATTTTAATGCTTACTAGGCTTGTGTAAATTCAAAAAGAAGTAGTACATCAATAGCCTTTTTCCATGAATACAATGGGCCATGACAAACATCTGTGTAAATCCATTTTCATCTTAAATTGCCTCCCTTTTTCCAACTATATAGCATCAGTGAGAACAAATACCATTTAGAATTTCCTGTCCATAAAGTAATTTGTAGTTTCCTACTCATTTATGCAAACCATTATTAGTTTTATAATATATAGCAAAGCATAAGGTAGCCAAGCTTATTGATGCTGACCTTATGCATAAGCATACTTACATACCATTTCTCCTTCCTACCATTCCCCCACCTGCCCTAAACCTAATGAACAATGAAGCACAGGGAAGGAAGACTCTGATAATTTATTCAACAGCCTTATTTTCTTAGTAATATTTTTAACTTATTCCATCAAAATATAACCAATGACTCGAATGTATCACAAGTCATCAAATTATCAACCTTGCCTCGGAAGTTTATTATAAAGATAAGCATGAAAATACGGTGTTGCATGGACTGCCAAAAGAACAAACAAATCTGTGTTGGAATGGTCCTTAGAAGCGAGGAAGGCAAGACTATGTCTCACATACTTTGGACATGTTGTCAGGAGGGACCAGTCTCTGGAGAAGGGCATCATGCTAGGTCAAGTACAGGGTCAGTGAAAAAAAGGAAGGCCCTCAGTGAGATGGATTGACACAGTGGCTGCAACAATGGACTCAGGCAAAACAGTGATTGTGAGGATGGCACAGGACTGGAAAGTGTTTTGTTCTATTGGACGTAGGGCCACTATGGGTTAGAACTAACTCAGCGACACCTAACAACGACATGAAAATATAATTATAATATCCTATGAAGGAAGAGCTGATAAGGTATGTGTTGTTGTTAGTTGCTATTGAGTTGGCTCTGACTCATGGTGAACGCATGTACAACAGAACAAAATGTTACCTGGTCCTGTACCATCTTCACAATTATTGGTATGCCCAGGTTCATTGTTGTGGCCAGGGTATTTTGAACACCTTTCAACCTAGGGGTTCATCTTCCAGCACTATATTGGACAATATTCTACTGCTATCTAATTTCAGAAGGACATCACCAGACCTTTCTTCCTAGTCTGTCTTAGTCTGGAAACCCCACTAAACCTGACCACAATGGGTGACCCTACTGGTATTTGAAATACCACTGGCATAGCTTCCAGCATTACAGCAACATGCAGGCCACCACAGTAGGACAAACTGACAGTGACGAGGCATCTCCTTTAGAGCAGGGTTTCTCGATCTCTGCACTGTTGACATTATGATAGATAATTCTTCACTGTGGGGGCTGTGCTGTGCGTTGCAGGAAGTTTAGCAGCATCGCTAGTCTCTAACCATCAAACACACCCTCATCCAGTTGTGACCACCAAAAATGTCTGCAGACATGCCAATGTTCCCTGGTGTGGGGTTGGAGGGAGGGCAAAATCATCCCCAACTGAGAGTTGCTGGCTTAGTGTAAGTTGCTGTACATTCCCCAGCTGTTTTACAAAGAAGCAGATCATCTAGGAGGGGACAGCAGATGCCAATAGATGTGATACAGATCAGAGGTACAGGGACTGATGGTTCTAATAAGTCGAAGGTGACCGAACTAATCAAGAACATGTTTTTGCGGAATCGGGGATGGGGAGGGTAAGAAAAGCACTTAATTAGAAAACAGGCTCAGCCTTTGATTCCCTACGTCTGCAGATAGGCTGGTGTGTAACTTAGACCAAGTGGTCCTTGCTCTATGTCTCCCTCCAACAGGATGGGAAGACCAATGATCTAATAGTAACATTAGGAGATTCCTGTGAAAGCAAGGTCCATAAGTGTGCACTATGCTTCACACCTACATTCAAATCAGCATCTGCTAATACAACCAGAGCTACATCCAATGCATAGCAAAATAGCCGGTGTACATGGCAACCATGACAAACCATGAAGAAGCAATTAAACTAGGATTGATATCAACTGATTTAAAAGGTAAGACATACCCCCAGCAAAAATAAAATAACAAAATAAAAATACAACTTAGATTTTAATGTTCTAGAGAGTAAGAGGAGTCCCTAGGTGGTACAAATGGTTCAGTATTTGGCTATTAACCAACCACAAGGTTGGTGGTTCTAATCCACACAGAAGTGCCTCTGAAGAAAGGCCTGGCAATCTACTTTCAAAAAAATTAGCCATCGAAAACCCTATGGAGCACAATTCTACTCTGACACACATGGACACAAATTGGAATCAACTTGATGCAACTGCTCTGGTTTTATTTAGGTGGTAGGGGTGGATAAGAATGGGTTGCCCTTCAGCTATCTGGTCAATTTGATTATTCAGAATACTTTGTAGAAGGTACTGGAAGGCTGATATTTTACCATAAGCAGCTAAACTCTGTATCCTCAGTATTCAAGCATATAGTAACTAGATATTTATTTTAAGCAAATCCTTCTTTGGAAATCATATAACAAGACCAGTAAAGGTCACAGCCTCTGAAGCTTTAGGAAGGATATTAAAGTATTACCGCAGTTACGGTGGCAGTGGAAATAATTCAGAACAAACACTTCCATAATCAAAAGTGGCCCAAAGCCTTCACAGACAGAGCAGGGCTAATATTTGGATGGAGCACAGATAATAAGCCTGAAGCCGTGATAGAAGAGTTACTACCAAAGCATTGCTTTTATCCCGTTGCATACTGGCAGCTTGGGGCAGGGGAGTTAGATGGATACCCCTCCTAGGCTCAACAGAGCCTTTATGGAGATCTGCTCACAAACACACCTCAGAGCATGAGCCTCCAAGCCGTGAGCTAGCCCTGTCTGTGTCTCTGTGTGCTTTGGCCCTGACTCCATCCTGAGGACCCGCCTGTCTCCCAAGTGTCTAGGAGCTGGACAGCAGATGATGAAGGGTGCTATCTTAGTTGCCTACTGCTGCTGTAACAGAAATACCACAAGTGGTGCCTTTAAAGAAAGAAATGTATTTTTTTCACCATTCTGGAGGCTAGAAGTCTGAATCCAGGATCTCAGCCACATCCATTCCTTCTGTGAGACTCTCTCCCAGTTTCTGGCATCTATCTTTCCGTGCACTTGTCTCTGTGTCTCATCTGATCTTTTTATAAGACACCTCTGAGAAGTGATGAGGTTTAGGACCCACCCTACTCTGGTATGGACTCATTAAGGTAACAAAAGAAAATCACTAGCTCCGAAAAAAGGTCATATTTATAGACTCAGGGGTTAGGATTGCAACACATATTTTTAGGGGGCACAATTCAATCCATAACAGTGCATACACATTACCTTTCTGGACAAGCAGTGTCCTGGGTCATATCCACAGTCTGAGGATCAGACAGCCTGGGCTCAGAGCAGGGAAGCATGAGTCAAGAGAGAATTAGAAGGTGGTTTTCAGGGATGAAGCCAGTCACATCCCACAGACAGTCAAACCAAAGTGCCTGTGAAGGGTGGGAGCTAGGAACGAGAAGACCAAGTGGAGAACGTGAGATGATGGACAAGGAAGCAGAGCTTGGAAGGGGGTGTTTCCTGAGACGCTCAAGCGTTGCCAAGGCCTTATTGAAGGGATTGTTTTTATGAACCCCAACTTGGTATCAACAAAGGATAAATTTGCATATTATCCTTTCTGGGACAACACCAGAAAGCATTACTTATCTGACATCCTAAAGAAACCTTTCTATAGTCAGGGGTTTTAATATTCCCAAGAAGTCTTGAAAATATTAAAATGGTTAAGCACTGGGCTACTAAACGAAAGACTAGAAGCTCAAACTCACCCAGAGATGCCTCAGTGATGGCCTGGTGATCTGCTTTTGAAAGGTCACAGTATTGAAAACCCTATGAAGCAATTCTACTCTGCACACACAGGGTTGGCATGAGTGAGAATTGACTCCACAGCAACGAACAACAACTGTATTTGTAAAGCCTTTTTTTTTTAAGACTCAGAGTTTTGATGACTTTATACTTAATATTTTAAAGAACATGAAAGCATATTTGTGTGCTGATTTGACTAGTAGTTTATTTTAAAAAAGAATAACATTTTAGAGTGAGAACCCCATTTTGTTTTGTTCCCATCTTTGAAACGTGGTTTGAAGATCTCACTGTAACCACTCCTCCTTCTACAAAGATTTCAATAGCTTTTGGGTGAAAACCAATACAGTCTGGCTGTGAACTGGCCTGGCTATCACTATGAGTCTGCATTTGCTCAGCCAGCTGCTCTTTGGTAGATAATAGGATGTGTCAGAATGGTATGCAAGACAAAGTAGTCACTGGGCCTGAGCCCGAGAACATTTAGATGGCCTTTGTCACTTAAAGTATATCTCCTGTATTAGTTTCCTGTGGCTGCAGTAACAAAGTGCCACAAAGTGGGTGGCTTTAAACACCAGAATTCATTGTCTCACAGTTCCAGAGACTGGAAGTCCAAACCAGGGTGTCAGCCTTGTTGCTTCCTTCTGAGGGCTCTGAGAGAGAAACTGTTCCATGCCTCTCTCAACTTCTAGTGGCTCCTGGCAATCCTCGGCACTCTTTGGTTTATTTTATTGTTGCTGTTACTTGCTGTCAAGTTGGCTCCGACTCATGGTGACCCCGTGTACAATAGGACAAAATGTTGCCCGTTCTTGTGCCATCTTCAGGGTCACTGGTATGTTCAAGTTCATTGTTTTGACCACTACATATTTTGAGTGCCTTTCAACCTGGGGGCCCATCTTTCAGCACTATATCAGATAATATTATGTTGTGATCTTTAGGGTTTTCATTGGCTAATTTTCAGAAGTAGATAACTGGGCCTTTCTTCCTAGTCTGTCTTAGTCTAAGCTCCACTAAAATCTGTCCACCAGCGGTGACCCTGCTGGTATTTGAAACACTGGTGGCATAGCTTCCAGCATCACAGCAACACACAGGCCACCACAGTAGGACAACCTGACAGTTGGATGGTGGCCTTGGCTTATGTATCATTCCTGTCTCTGTCTCCATCATCACATGACTATCCTTCTTCTGTCTCTGTGCCTCTTTGCCTCTTGTTACAAGGACTCACTCATCTAGGATTAGAACCCACCCTACTCCAGCGTGACCTCATGGTAACTGATAACAGCTTCTAAGATCCTATAGACAGACAAGCTCACGGTCACAGGTACGGAGAGTTAGGACTTCAATATATGGTTTTGGAAGACAAAATTCAATACTAACATCTGCCAGTAAAACCTTTTACCCTGAAAAGTTGCATAATATTTTAAGGCATCTACTCTGTAGAGAATTAAATCTGTATTTCAAATAACGGTACCAAAGCAAGGCCCGAATGTTTTCAACTTATATTATGAAGACAATAATCATCATACTCTTTGGCCATTTGGTCCTATTTAGCTGTTAAATATCTACATTTAGCTGACAAAGCATCATTTTCTCTGAGATGTTAATTACATGATGATCCTTAGAATAAGCACATGAATAATGATCTCAGTTAGCAAGATCACAACCTAACAACGTCACATGAAAGAGCTCAGACCTTCCAGTGAGACATACGCAGACACGTTCCCCTTGTTCCTGATTGTGCTGTTAGATTTGCAATATTTTCTAATTTTCCCTGAGTTTACATTATCTATGTTGGTATCAAATTTATTTGTGCGCATTTATTTATAATCTTTCTGATGACCATTCAGAGGACAAGTCATCCCTGCTGTGACAGCCTAATTATATCCATGCTTAGAGTTGGGGGGTATCACGTTGGTCTAACACTTAGGTTGGAGAAATAATGAGGAATTCAAAAGATTGAAGGGCTGTATTTTTTTAAATGTGGAGCTAAGAAGATACACAAACTGATCTAGTGTGTGACTGTTCCTGCTGGGTCAGAGGGCTTTGAAGAGTCCTCTGTCTTCTCAATGGAAATCCTGGGCAGTGCAAACGGTTAACACACTCAGCCACTAACTGGAATGTGGAAGTTCAAATCCACCCAGCCATGCCTCAGAAGAAAGCCCTGGCAACCTACTTGTGAAAAATCAGCCATTGAAAATCCTGTGGAGCACACAGTTCTACCCTGACACACATGGGGTCATCATGACTCAGAATCAACTCAATGAAAATCCAGTCATCTCAACACTGAAAAGGGACCGAAAATAGCCACTATGTCTAGCAACACAAATAATAGTATGATCTTGCTAACCATCTCACAGTATCCAGACCTGGACTCACCAATTTCCCCCTTGAAAACAAATCCTAGATATATACCCAAAAGAGCTGAAAGCAGGACATGAACAGATTCTTGCACACCAATGATCATGCAGTGCTATTCACAACAGCCAAACAGTGGAAACAACCCAAGTGTCCATCAACAGATGAATGGATAAACACAATGTGGTGTATACATACAATGGAATACTACTCAGCCATAAACAGGAATGAAGTTCTGATGCATGCCACAACGTTGAATGCACCTTGAAAACATGATGCTAAGTGAAATAAGTCTGTCACAAAAGGACAAATATTGTATGCTTTATGAAATATTTAAAACAGGCAAGTGTATAGAGATCAAAGTTTATTAGGGGTTACCAGGAGTGAGAGGGAAAGGGAAAGGGGGAGTTGTAGCTTAGGGGCACTGAGTTTCTATTAATGATGAAACAATTTAGAAACAGGTAGTGGTTATGGCTGCTTAACAAGAAGAACGTGTTAAATGTCACTGAATCATACACAGAAAAAATGTTGAAATGGCAAATATTTTTGTTTTATATATGTATACATATATTTACCACAATAAAACAACTTTAAAAAATATTTCTAATGCCTCTGTTTCCATTTACAAACATTACCATACTCCAAGTTACCCAGGCATAGAACCTTGAAGTTATTATTATTTTAATAGGCCTCTAAGCATTGTGGGGGGCTCACAGCCTGGTAGGATGTCAGAAAGCATTTCCACAGCGTGAGCTAGGAGTCTGGGCAGCAGAAGGCAGAAGGGTCTGCTGGACCACAGGCAAGATAAGGTCCAGGGTCTGAACCAGCCTGAGAAGTGGGCATGGACTCCTCCTATACCTCTGCCCCCCCTGTCCACACATCCAATCTCTCACAGAACAGGAATTGAGTTTTCCTCTTTCAAACTGATTATAGAGAAGCAGATGTAACCCATTCCTCAAGAGAAGGGAGCTCCAAGAATCCCCTGCATCACTTTTCCCACTGGTGAAAAGTGAGTTTCCCTAGAATGAATCTAATAAACCAAACCAGTTGCCGTTGAGTTGATTCCAAGTCTTGGCAACCCAATGTGTGTCAGAGTAGAACTGCACTCCATAGGGTTTTCAAGGACTGTAATCTTTCAGAAGTAGATCAACAGGTCTTTCTTCCTTGGGTAGATTTGAACAGTCAACTCTGTGGCTAGTAGCCAAGCGCTTAACCATTGGTGTCACCCAGGCACTCCCAATGAATCCAATAAAAGTCTATAAACAGTGAGCATTTGAGCTTCACTGAAATATAAGCACCACTAGAGAAGAATTATTTTCTATTTTGTCTGTGCTTGGCAGTTAGAAGGTGCTCAATAAACATTTGTTGAATGAATGAGTAAATAAATGAGGAAATTTCCTCCCTCTTCCATGGCCAGTGTGAGCCAGCAATTCTGGGTAAATGAATCTGTTTTGGAGACACAGGCAAACCTGGAGGAGGGCTATGCCAAGGGCTAAGCAGTGGGAAGGGAGGCCCGGAGAGGACAGCATTAGCCAGTCCATCTGGTGGCTGACCTGAGCCATGTCCTCCAAGCCAGCTCTGATCAGTAATAAACTTGCATTTTGTCCTTCTCATGTTTGGTTCTGTGTATTCTTTGGGTTAGGAAATCATGTGAGAAGAAGAGGGGTGTTCCTTACTGACCACCCAAAATCCCAACATCTGGTTTTGGGACTGTAGAGAAACCCAAGGTTGAGAAGGGAGAGTGTTGACATGTCGTGAAGTTGTTAACCAATGTCATAAAACAATATGTGTACTGTTTAATGAGAAACTAGGTTGTTCTGTAAACCTTCATCCAAAGTACAATAAAAAAAAAGAAATTAAAAAAAAGGTAGCTCTGACTCTCGAACAAATAAAGGCATGCAAATTATTTTATAGTTAAATATCATTTAGATCAATCTCCTCATGAAAGAATAGCAGCAATTATTTTAAAAATTATCATTTTTTTAGAGAAGAGAGAGGAAAAAAACAACTTAATTCAGTTTTTGTAAACTCAAAGGCTAGTAAGTACAATGAAAAGGCTCAAGTCTAGATTACTGTGTCTATTAGTGTTAGGCTTGCTAGAGGAATGGAAGTGGAACTAGAATACTGTGAAAGTTTGCTGTTGTTGTTAGTTGCCGTTAAGCTGGTTCCAATTCATGCCAGTGATCTTGTGTGTAACAAACAGAATGACACATTGCCTGGTCCTGTCCCAACTTTGTAATCGTTGGTATGTTTCAGCTCATTGTTGTGGCTACTGTGTCAATCCATCTCATTAGGGTTTTCCTTGTGTCTTAGTTATCTAGTCCTGCTATAAAGTAAACATCACAAACGATGACTTGAACAAAGAAATTTATTCTCTCATGGTCTAGGAGGCTAGAAGTACGAATTCAGGGTGCCAGCTCCAGGGGAAGGTTTTCTCTCTCTGTCACACCTTGTTTTCACTAACTCTCTGCTTTGCCAAACATGATGTCCTTTTCCAGTGATTTGTCTTTCCTGATGACTTGTCCAAAGCAAGCAAAACCAAGTCTTACCATCCTTGCTTCTAAAGAGCATTCTGGTTGTATTTCTTCCAAGCCTGATTTGTTTATTCTTCTGGAAGTCCACAGTATATTCAATATTTGAAAGTGTACTTCATTTTTATTATTAGAGGAGGATCTATACAATAATCTATTTTTTAAAGGAAGACAGGATAATTAAGTTGAGGGAAGAGAGAAGGAGCTCTTTAGGAGGAAAGCAGCCATTTCAGAGGGGAATCCAGGTAGATAGAAAAGGGAAGATGAGACCTTAAAGGCCAGGATCGGCAAACATGAAAGAAAGGAAGGAGGAAATGCAGGCGTACCCATACAAAAAAGTGGAGCTGCAGATTCAGTCTTCCTAGGGTGAGCCCAAAGAATCTGCATTTCTCACATGCTATCAGGTGCTCATGGCCTGTGGACCACACTTCGAAGAGCAATGCATTAGAGAAGGAAGGAAACAATCTTAAAAGCAGGTACAACTGTGTAGAAACACATGACAGAGGACCCTCTCCAGGTCCCCTAAGGTGGTGGTTCTCCACCTGGCTGCACATTGAAATCACCAGGGGAACTCTAAAAAAATGTAATGCCACTCACAGGGGATGAGATTTAATGGGTCAGGGTGCAGCCGAGGCCGCAGGATTTCTGAAGATGCCCATGGGCTTCTAAAATGTGCTCAAAGGTGAGACTTTGACTCTATGGCAGAGATTTTTAAAGAATCAACAGCAGCTTCTGTTCAAGGATCTTCTAAGCATGATTTCCTACCTGAAAACCAATGTGAGGACTAAAGGGATATTGTCCCCAGTGTCCAGGTTTCCCAGGTCTAGGCAATTCCACAACAAAAGGCAATGGAAGTAAGTCACTATGTCTACTACTACCAGTTGCCTTCAAGTTGATTCTGACTCATGCTGACCTGATATGTGCCAGAGTAGAACTGTGCTCCATGGGGTTTCCAGGGTCTGATTTTTCAGAAGGAGATTGCCAAGGTTTTCTTCCGAAGCACCTCTGGGTAGATTTGAATCTCCAACCTTGTGGTCCAAAGTATGTGAGGCAAAGTCTTGTTATCTTTGCTTCTAGGGAACATTCCAGCTGTACTTCTTTCAAGATAAATTTGTTCTTTTGGCAGTCCATGGTATATTCAATATTCTTAGCCAATCACCATAATTCAAAGGCATCAATTCTTTGGTATTCCTTATTCATTGTCCAGCTTTTGAATGCATATGAGGTGATTGAAATACCGTGGCTTGGGTGAGGCGCACGTTAGTCCTCAAGGTGATGTCTTTGTTGTTTAACACTTTAAAGAATCCTTTTGCAGCAGATTTGCCCAATGCAAAGCTTCTTTTGATTCTCGACTGTTGCTTCCATGGGCTTTGAGTAAAATAAAATCCTTGACAACTTCAACCTTTTCTCTGTTTATCTTGATGCTGCTTATTGGTCCAGTTGTGAGGATTTTTGTTTTCTTCATGTTGAGGTGTAATCCATACTGAAGGCTGTAGTCTTTGATCTTCATCAGTAAGTGCTTCAATCCCTCTTCACTTTCAACAAGCAAGGTTGTGTCATTTGCATAGGTCAAAATTTTAGTAAGGATAATGTCCTGAGAACCACATTTTGCTTGGGTAACTCTCCTGCCAGCTGAGGTTGGTTGGTGTTGTAAGATCAGTGCTGTGATAATCTTGTGTGTCCTATGGCCTCTTTATATTCTTTAAAGTGGAGAATGAGAAATCGAATTAACTCAACTTGTATAAAGGCATTGTGATGAATGGCAGCCCAGTTTGCCTGGGATTGTTGAAGAAGCTCAGACTGTAACAAGCAGAAAAAGAAATTGAGAAGGACATTAATTTTTCTGAGCATTAATTTAAACTTAATTACAGACAATGGACTAGACTTTGGACTTCAGACTTCAGACTAGAATTCACAAGAATGTATTAATTTTGGACTTAAATTACTTTGGACACAAATTATTTGAATTTCAATTTACAACGGTATTTAATATTTGTGACCTTTAAATTCTCCCTGAGAATTTGTGCTAGTTTAGGGTTGTTTATAGTATTCCAGGTCTCGTCCTCCAGGGACATAGGAAAATTAAGCTTTCGTGCCCTTCTTGAACTCAGGTGTTGCCATATAATTTGATTTGGCCTATGAATGTGAGCAGAAATAACATTGTCATTTCCAGGTAAAAGCTTTAAGCACTAATGTGTCCTTAGCTAAGCTTGAATTTTTCCGCTCGCACAATGACCAGCAACATGGTGGCTACAGATGGTAGCTAGGCTCTCAGCTAGCTAACAGAATGAAAATCACAGTGATGCAAGACATAGCCTCCAGCTAACCACTAAAGTACATGGAAATAAATCTTCCTAGCGGTAAGCCACTGAAATTCGGTGGTTGTTTGTTACTACAGCATAGCATAGCTTATTCTAATAAAACATAATTTAATAAAGAAAGGGTCGAAGTCAACTTTGAGTCATCTTAAGTTGCTGACATTTTATTCCTGATACATTTAATGTTGACATTTCATCACATTGCAGAATCTCAGATAAGCTATTTGGGGCAACACGGCTGGAAAAAAATGCAAAGATAGAAAACAGGATAAATTTCCAACCTCATCTACAGTGTGGCTCAAAGTTAATTTGAATATTTTACTATTCTGACCCAACTGACAGCTCCTGGAAGCAAAATATATACTACCCAGCAGCAGTCCCCAGAAGGTATTTCAAGGCACAGAGGATAGTATTGGGGAAAGGGCTGCCAAAGGTGGAGCAGGACTGTCCTGATGGGTAGTCCCCCAAAGGATGTCAGTGCACCCCTGGCTGATCAGAGGCTCAGTGCTTAAATCCAATGGGTAAGCATTAAAAAATAAATAATTAATTAAAAGGAGGGTACTCTGAAATTTTCATTCTTCATGAGTACATGAAGAATGCTACTGAATAACACTCCTGGCCTCTTATTCCAGCCCCACTGACTCCTCCCCATGGATGAGTGAGTTGGTAGATAAGTAGGTTGTAGATAACTAAATCAAAATCAGTTACTACATGGTCAATTCGGACTCATGGTGACTTCTTGCATATCAGGGTAGAACTGTGCTCCATAGGGTTTTCAGTGGCTGATTTTCTGAAAGAGATGCTGAACCCTTTCTTCTGAGGTCCTCAGGGTGGACTCGAACCTCCAACCTTTTGGTTAGGAGCCACATCCATTAACCATTTCCACCAAGAGAGTCCTGGTGGGTGACTACCATTGGTTTATGCTCCAAGACTGGGTACAGCTAAACTATAAAGGAGGAAATTCCTGGGTGGTGCAAACAGTTAAGCCGTCAACTACTAGCCAAAGGATGGCAGTTTAAACCTACCCAGAGGTACCTCAGAACACAGGCCTGGAGATCTGCTTCAGAAGGATCACAGACTTGAAAACCCTATGGAGAAGGTTTACTCTGACACAAATGGGGTCTCCAGAAGTCAGAATCAACTCTCAGGTAACTAATACCAACAGCAAAAATCTATTAAAGACTGTAAGCAACTGATATTCTATCTCTTTTCACCTTGAACCAATGAGAAGCAGCAGTCTTGAGTAAACTGGCTGATTTGGAGATCCCAACTTTCCCTCATGGGCTGCTCCAAAAACCAGTGGGACAGGGGAACAAGCAAGGAAGTAGCAAGTCCATCAGGGTGAATGTATAAGCCACATTCAACAAAGCTCCCTTTTATCAACAACAAAGCTGACATTCTGATCTCCATCTGTCTGGTCTTTGTGTCTACTCAGTTGGTTCACATCTCCAGTGGGAATGAGAGGAGTATTATTTACAGATCCCTAAATAGCCCAACAAAATGTCTCCTACTGAGTGGTCTGTATGGAAAACCAACAGCCAAGGTGTGGCAACAATAACCGCAGGAGGATCCGTCCTGTGCCCAGGCCTTAAGGTCATGCCGGTTTCTTGAAGTTCCTTCTGCTACCAGCTGCTCACTAAGGCCTAGAAGACCCCCAAGGGGAAGAAGCGGTCTGGCAGATGCTTAGACAGCTGCCTGGAAGTTGGGGGAAGTGTGTGTGTGTGTGTGTGTGTTTGGGGTCATGGCGTACTGATATACTGTGGAGACCCTGAGTACCAGAAAACCTCTCTGCCTTGGCAGAACAGAAGCAACCGAGAGAGAGAAGAAACTCACTCTTTTTAAACCATAGAGGAGATCTCGAAGAGAGTGAAACACAGAAAAACTATGTGATGTAATTTGCATCTAGAGGGTAACCCTGTGTGAGGGTTAATTTTCTGTGTCTGCTTGTCTAGGCTATGGTGCCCTGAAGTTTGGTCAAACACTAGTTTAGGTGCTGCTGTGGAGATATTTGGAAGATCTGATTAACATTTACAATTCATTGACTCTATAAGGGAAGGGTTACGTGGGTGGGTCTCATCCAATCAGTTAAAGGCCTTAAGAGCAAAACCAAGGTTTCTGGGAGAAGAAAGAATTCTCCCCCAAGACTGTAATGTGGACATGCTAATGGAGTTTTCAGCCTGCCACCTGCTGTACAGATTTTGGACTTGCCAGCCCCCACAATCACATGAGCCATTGCGAATTGTATACAGGTATATATGTACAGGCATAGACATAAATTCTCTTGGTTCTATTTCTCTGTAGGACCCTGACTACTACACCCTCTTTTGGGGGAAATAGCTGTCATCTGTTTATTTACTATAATATTACTTGGGAGTACTTAGATAGTTTTTGACAATGTTTATTAAATTTTTATTAAATTAAGAAATATAGGAAATAGTAGTTTCCATAATCTATTCCTTACTTTTCATTCTCTCTACTACTTACTGCCCAGTCCAGGCTTTTCTCATCTTTCCTCTGATTAATTGGTCCAAATAAAGACACGGAAAGAAAGGAGAATTCAGACCACTTACTTCCCCATCTGCAATCAGCTTATCTGAAAGAAAAGCAAGGCAGGAGAGCAAGGTTCTCCCAGGGCCAGGAAAGGAGCAAGGTGGGGCCACTGCTTGCCCTCCTGGCATCCTCTGTGGCGCCTCTGGTGGGCAGGGGGATACCAAACCAAACCCGTTACTCTGGAGTCATTCTGACTCATAGTGACCCTACAGAATAGAACTGCCCCATAAGTTTTCCAAGGCTGTAAGTCTTTACATAGCAGATTGCCACATCTTTCTTCTGCAGAAAGGCTGGCAGGTCCAACCACTGACCTTTTGGTTAGCAGTCAAGCACTTCAACCATTGCACTACCAGAGTTCCTGGTTGATAGGAGAGTCCCTTGGGCAGGCAGTTAGGAAGCCATGCCTCTCTTCCTTTTAAATGAGACTCTGTCTTGGAAGGGTGTGTGCGGTTGAGAGAGGTATGGCGCAAGTCTAATTGTCCATGTGAGGGGCAACGGTGTGATCCACAGTTTTTGCAGAACTCCTGAGAGAAGAAGGAGGCACGTATGTGACTCCCACTGGCCAGGAGATTCTGAAGGGCTCTGACCTGGGATTTACTCTACTGAGTGACGTACGCAGCCTTGATGGGCTGTGTTCCAAGCCTAGGCAGGGAGGCATGGGCCCATCCTTCTCATGGGGAGAGAAATTTCTTTACTAATGTGTGAAGAAGGTCACAGCTGAAGTGAGAAGGGGAAGAAGGCTCAAGCCAGAACAAGGAGTTGACTAGACAGCAGGACACTCAGGAGAGGACCAGCTATGGACAGCTTCATGTTCTTGTGTTTGCTCTTCCAGGGATGAGGGGAAGGTTCATATTTAGTATGCTGTTGTTAGGTGCCATCAAGTTGATTCCAACCCATAGGGACCCTAGGTACAGCAGAAAAAAACACTCCCCAGTCCTGTACCATCCTCGTAATCGTTGTTATACTTAAGCCCATTGTTGCAGCCACTATGACAATCCATTTCCTTGAGGGTCTTCTTCTTTTTCACTGATCCTCTACTTTACCAAGTATGATGTCCTTCTCCAGGAACTGGTCCCTCCTGATAACATGTCAAAAGTACGTGAAACGTAGTCTCGCCATCCTTGCTTCTAAGGAGCATTCTGACTGTACTTCATCCAAGACAGATTTGTTCATTCTTTTGGCAGTCCATGGGTACATTCAATATTCCTCTCTAAGACCCTAATTCAAAAGCATCAATTCTTCTTCAGTCTTTCTTGTTCATTGTCCAGCTTGTGCATGCAGATGAGGCAATTGAAAATGTCATGGCTTGAGTCAGGCGCATACTAGTCCTTAAAGTGACATCTTTGTTTTTTAACACTTTAAAGAGGTTTTTTGTAGCAGATTTGCCCAATGCAATACATCATTTGATTTCTTGGCTGCTACTTCCATGGGCATTGATTGTGAATCCAAGTAAAATGAAATCCTTGACAATTTCGATCTTTTCTCTGTTTATCATGATGTTGCTTACTGGTCCAGTTTTGACGATTTTTGTTTTCTTTATGTCAAGGTATCATCCATGCTGAAGGCTGTGGTCTTTGATCTTCATCAGTTAGTGCTTCAAGTCCCCTTCACATTCAGCAAGCAAAGTTGTGTCATCTACATATCACAGGCTTTTAATTAGTTGACTTTGTGCTATTTCTGACTCATGCTGACCCCTTGTGTTTCAGAGTAGAACTCTACTCCATGAGGTTTTCAGTGGCTGATTTTTCATTAAGTATATCGCCAGGGCTTTATTCCAAGGTCCCTCTGGGTGAATTCAAACTGTTAAACAGTTGGTTAACAGCCAGGTGCTTAACTGTTGTGCCACCCAGGGACTCCATATGAATGTATGCACAGATGATATGTGTATATATATGTATATATATACATACACACACAGACTGGGTATACAGATGATTAAAAACCCTGTTGTCATCGAGTCAATTCCAACTCATAGCAACTCTATATACAGATGATATATATATATACACACACACAGTCTAGATGTCTTAACTTGCTTAAGATCTCCTCAATTCTTATATCGATATTTAGTCACCTAGATTTTCTTCTAAGCTTTTTATTAATATATTATTTACATTTAAAATTTTAATTCATCTGCTCAGTTGTTTCTAAATATAAAAATTACTTCAAAAAGTGTTGGATTAAAATAATAACGACCTTATTTTTCTCATGATGTTGTGGATCAGGACTTCAGGAAGGACTCAGGCCTTCCTTGGGGTCTGTCTTGTAGCTACAGTTCGATGTTAGTGGGACTGAGTCATTTGAATGATCAACTGAGCTGGATCCTCAGGATGGCTCATCCACATAGCCAGCAGATGATGCCGGCTCTGTCTACTGCTGCACCCACATGTGGCTTCGCTAGCCAGTAAGTCTCAGCCTCCCTTTTCTGACCTACCTTCTAAAGTTTGCAGTGTCACTTCCACTGTTTAGATTACAGGTGAGTCACTGAGACTAGCCTAGATTCAAAGGGAGGTGACATCGACTGCCACCTCTTGGTGAGGGAAGTGTCAAAGAATTTGGGGACCTGTTTTAGAACCACTACAACTACTCCCATCCAGGTGGGAAAGTCTATTTTTCCACCACTAAGATTTTGGCTCCGCTGCCTAACTAGCTTTGGTAATGGGATATTAACAAATGTGGTGCAAGCAGAGGCTTGAAAAGTGCTTATGCATTGAGGCTTGTCCTTTCTTATTGCTCATGGGAACTCTGCAACACCACCATGTAAACAAGCCCAGAATAGCCTGTTGGGTGGTCAGTAACACATCACCCAGATACCTCCATCAACTCTGCCAACCAGCTGATCGGTAGCCATGTGTGTGAGGCCATCCAGGATCAGCCAGCCCTCAGCTGACCCACAAAATGACCTCAAAACCTCAGGCTGACCCCAGACGCAGGAGTGAGCCCAGATGGCACCACACAAAGTGGAAGCGAACTGTTGTAGTAAGCGTGACCAAATTGTGAACCCACACAGTTGTGAGTAGATAAATCGTGGCTCTGTTAAACCACTTGTTTTGGGGTGGTTTGTTATACAGAAAACCTGACTGATAAAATAACGGCTGTCTTCATGACCTCTCTTTCCCAGGTCACATTAACCATCACCTCACACACCTTCCTGGGCTCCAAATTTTTTCACAGGGATGTTAAGAAGCAATCATTGCTATCATTTTTATGTAATATTCTGACTTACAAAAAAAAAAATTAGACATTTTAAATCTTAGGTGGGGCCCCTGGGTGGTGGAAACAGTTAACACACTTACCTACTAATCAAAAGATTGGTGGTTTGAGTCTATCCAGAGGCAACTTGGAAGTAGAGCCTGGCAATCTACTTTTGAAAAATCAGGCATTGAAAACTCTACGGAGCTCAGTTCTACTCTGGCACGAATGGCGTCACCACGAGTCAGAGTCGTCTCCATAGCAACTGTGTTTTGTTTGTTTTAATTCTTAGGTGGCTTAGTTTTATCTTTAATTTCTGACACAGTTTTAAGGGGGTAACTGGGAGAGCATTTGTATTTTTTCTGGTGTACCACAGAAGAAGTGTTAGTCAGACTTTTACACGTCATCCTAGGACCATCTTAGAGTCACAGAACTGGACTTGGAAAAAGCCTTAGCTACCAACTCCAACTGCACCCCATAACAAAGGAAGAAAGTGGCCCTTGCAACATCTTGGAACTTCAGTTTCTAATGTTTTAAAACTTATTTTCCAATGTTTAATTTAGAAATTGTGGGGGAAAAGTATCAGTGTTCATAATATTGCTATCTGTCCTTCCCAGAAGATTTACAATGTTATCAGTGGTCTTAATGTATGAGGAGAAATCATAGCACACTAATGACTAAGACGGAGCCAACACATTCTGATATCTCACAATTTCATTATGTATATTTCAATCCAATTACACACAGAGCAAGCAACTCCAGAGCTAAAAGCAAGAATTAGGCTCGATCAATCAGAATTAATTTTACCTAAATGATATTATGAGATGCACCAATATGGCTTTCGTGATTAGATACTGAAGCCAGCATTCTCACTGCAGAGAATATTAATGCTGAGATTCACGTCTCAGGGAGCCCTCTGTGGGGCCACCACAGACTGCCCCACTGCCAACCTGTACCCTGAAGTTCCCATGACAATCAGCTTGTCCACTGGGGAGTGCTGTGATGAGTCTGCATGGACCCATTTAGACTCTTTTTCCTCCTCATTCATATTCATCACAGTCGGTATGAATTCACAAGTGACAAAGGCATAATGTCTCTGTCAGCTCCTAATGCCTCTTAGAAAGATGGGCATTTTTAACAAGTGATTGCCTGATTGCCAAGCAGAAGCTCTACAGTAATTTTTCTGGAGAGATGGCACTTCATTAAGCAAGGACACTCCCAGAAAAAGCAGAATTCCTGTTCATCTGTCACAAGGAAGCCTAGTTCCCTGGTCACTGTGTCACTGTGCCAGCACCATGTGGACACAACATGTGTGATGCACTGACATTTTCCGCCGTTCTCCATTGTTTCTGACCCAATGGCTATATTTATGTGGAAAATAGTAGTTATTTCTGCAACACATGAATGAGATCCATCAACGATGCTGGCAGCTACGCCACCAGAATCTCTAATACCAGCAGAGTCATCCATGGAGGACAAGTTTCAGTGGAGCTTACAGACTAAGACAAACTAGGAAGAAAAGACTAGCAATCTACTTCTGATAATTAGCCAATGAAACCTTTATGGATCACAACAGAACACTCACTTGCCATCATCAGAAGGGATCAGTCACCAGAGGAGGACATCATGTTTGGTGAAGTAGAAAGCCAACAAGGGTGAGGGAGAACCTCGGTGGGATGGATTGGTTCAAACATACTGGTGACTATAAGGATGATGCAGGACTGGCAGTGTTTTGTTTTATTGTACATGGGGTATCATGAGTCAGAGTCGACCCCATGGCAGCTACAAACAACAGCAAAGGGATTTAGGTGACACGGAAAAGTACTGAAACACTCTTCTTTTCTTTTCTCTTCTCTCCTTGGGATAGCGTATTCCCGGGAGATTGTTTGGACTCCACAGGAAACTCCCAAAAAGGACGGCTGCCATCAAAGGGATTCAAATGTTAACCTTCTCCCCCGCAAATGAGATTCCTGGAGAGGACAAATAAGACCTCTGTTCACAAAGAGGAAACCCTAGTGCCATAGCAGTTAAGAGCTACGGCTGCTAACCAAAGGTTGGCAGTTTGAATCCACCAGGAGCTCCTTGGAAACACTATGGGTCAGTTTTACTTTGTCCCAGAGGGTTGCTCTCAGTCAGAATCATCCTGAGAGCAGTGGGTTTGGTTTTTTTGGTTTGGTCCATAAAAACTACATGTGGGAGAAAAGTACTTGGTGGCTATGGTTAAAAGCTGTCTTTTCTTATGTTCCCATTTTGTTCTAAAATGTGTAGGCAATATCTAGGGTAGAGTGAACAAGAAGAATTACTGAGTGGCTGGGACACCAAGGAGAGGAGCCCAGTGGCCAGGGACACAGGAAGGAGGGAAACTTTTCACTGGCTGCCTTTTGTTTCTCTTGGCTTCCGTATCATATTTTAATAATACTCCCACTCCTCACTTATCAGCATGGTTAGGTTCCAAAGACCAAGTCGTTATGCAAAAATTGGTGTTATGCAAAAAATGGAGGATGTCCACATCAGATCACAAAATGGAGGATGGCTACATCATTACATAACTGCCAAATTACATCATCACATACACATACCTGCCAAACCATTGAGAATCATGGCCCCAGTTGACACATAACCTTAACCATTACAGCCAGTGTTACTCTAGTCTTGCACCTCAATGTTTGCTACAGCCAGATATACGTTGTTAATGTGCAAAATAGTTGAATGATACATTTTTTTACTCTTTTCATAAATGTGGTTGTCAGATAACAAGACAGGCAATAAGTGAGAAGTAGGTATACCTATTTTTTTTTTAAAAAAAAGAGAATGAAATATTTCAAAAAAAATTGATGTAAGTAATTTTAAGAATGCTTCAGAGAGCCAATCTCAAAGAATCAGTTGTTAATTTAGGTAAGGAAAATCAATGCTAATTATAGACTATTGTTAACTATCTTTCATCTATAATTTTTCTTCTTTTAACCATGTTCTGAGTTATCAAGTAGACCAAAAATTTACTGAATGAAAAGAATGAGTTTCCACAATTCTCATATGAAGTGGTCCATTGTCTTGAATACAATATGAACTTTATTAATTTTATAGTGAATAAATAAATATGTAAATAAATAATATTTTTAAGTATTTTTTAAATCAACATGTTCTGTATCCAAACCATTTTTCTATACTAGCAATTTCTTCTAAAATCAATGCCATATGATGTTTGCCACTGGGCGAAACATACAAATAAGTGTGAGATCCCCCAGATGCCCAATTTCTGGGTCTGAGGACCCCATTCAGGAGTTCAGATCAGCCTTTGGGTCTGTTTTTGTGGCAAGCCAACTTTTTCAGGGTCTGCCGAGCAAACAGAAGGAGCATCGTTAAAGGCACAAAAGGATACCCGAAATGAACACTTCATTTACTAGTATGCCATTCTCTCTCCTCTGATCCTAACTCCATTTATTCATTTCATAAAGCATTATTGAATATTGCTGTCAACTTTATGGGCTTTTCTTACCATAGTTCATACTCTGAATGAGTAGTTTTTTCATAATTTTAAAAGAGTTGTCATTCGTTTTAAATTTCATGTCCGCCTTCCTCATTTCCCCTGAGTTCAACCCCTTTCTCTGCCTAGTAAAAAATCAAACTGGTTTGATTACTTAGGAGAAATTTAACAACAAATTCTCCTGACTGACTTTTGTAATTTAAAAGCTCTAATTATTTTTTGTGAGTGGGTAAGCACTGCTATTTTATAAGTGGAGATGCTGGATAAAGAGATTCACTTAACTCACTAGAGGTGGTAGCTTAATAAATGCTCAGGGTTATCTCATATTCTAAACATTACATGCACACTTCCCCTCTTCCCTCTGTAAATTAGCTCACTATAATGAATCCCAAAGATGAAACAAATGAACTTCCCAGAACCATTCCATTATATTAAGACATCTGTTCAAATTGGACTAAACAAAAAGCTAAGAAGATTCCTGAACACAACAAAACACTTCGAGGGACAGAGTAGGTCTGGAGACCATGATTTCAGGGGACATCTGTCAATTGGCACAACAAAGTTTATTAAGAAATATTTTGCATCCCTTTTTGGTGAGTGCCATCTGGGGTCTTAAAAGCTAGCGAGAAGCCGTCTAAGATGCATCTACTGACCCCAACCCACCTGGAGCAAAGGAGAGTGAAGAACACCAAAGACACAAGGAAAATATTAGCCCAAGAGACAGAAAGGGCCACATAAACCAGAGATTCCATCAGCCTGAGACCAGAAGAACTAGATGGTGCCTGGCTACCACCAATGGCTGACTTGACAGGGAAAAAAACAGAGTCCCTGATGGAACAGGAGAAAAGTGGGGTACAGAACTGAAATTCTAGTAAAAAGACCAGACTTAATGGTCTGACTGGGACTGGAGGAACCCCAGAAGACATGGCCCCTGGACTCTCTTTTAGCCCAAAACTAAAACCATTTCCGAAGCTATCTCTTCAGACAAAGACTAGACCAGACTATAAGACATAAAATAATACTTGTGAAGAGTGTGCTTCTTAGTCAAGTAGATAACATGAAACTAAATGGGCAGCTCCTGTCTGGAGGCAAGATGAGAAGGCAGAAAGGGACAGGAGCTGGTTGAATGGACATAGGAAATCCAGGGTGGAAAGGAGGAGTGTGCTGTCACATTACAGGGATAGCAACTTGGGTCACATAACAATGTATGCATAAATTTTTGTATGAGAAACTAACTTGAGCTGTTAACTTTCACCTAAAGCACAATAAAAAATAGACTGAAATGCCTGTTTGGCCATTTTTATTTGATATGCAAATTCAAGACCAGTATTAATGTATCATAAAAGCGTGAGACTCTGAACCCAGTGGTGGCATTTGTTTTCAGTATGAAGAGTTTACTTCTGCAAAAAGCTGGTGTGTTTGTCCATAGACACATTTCGGCAGCTGTCACCTTATTGAAAGCCTGATGTTATTAACAAAGCTGTGTCCCGCCACTCACCCAACCCTGAAATCTGCAGACCCCCCTCCACTGCAGTACGTTCACTGAAAGGGTCTTTAAATCCACGCACAAGTAGAGTAGAGGAATACCTTGAAATGGTGAAGACTGAGCCAGGCAAATAATCATGTGCTATTTTTTTTTTTAACATTTTTATGTACAAAAAATTCAATAAAAAATACTACCCAGCTTGCAGAAAGAACTGGACACTGTCTTCAGCCCTCAGTTATTTCAGAAATAAGATGTGTCTCAAACTCAACACGCCCCAAGCATTAGAACAAGCTACCCCTAAAAGCGGAGGCTAAGACTCACAGGCCTCTCTCATCTTCCTCTTCTTTCTTGGACCTCCATTTTGAAAGAAGGTTGTGGAGCAGGAAAGATCTGCAGACCTCTGCTACTGGCATGTGTGACAGGCCAGAAAACAAGTCCATATTGGGGACAGAAGTAGCTATAGAGTCACCCCCAATTAGTGTCAAACACAAAGCCTGCCTTGTCATGAGGCCCATTTATAGTAGCTGAAATATGAAGAGGAAGGGACCATGGGTTCTCTGGCCTATTCCCACATGGCAAGGAGAAGCGCCTGCAGAGAGCTAGGCAGAGGAGCTGGCCTGGGGATTTCCCAGCTCTCCTGGTCCTCGGCAGGTAAATGTGGTGTCCAATAAGAAAGACAAAGAGGCTGGAGAGCACCAGCCTTAGAAATCACTAGGCGTTTCTTCTTCCCCTTTGGGCCAAAGTCATACGAGCTTCTTAATAAAAGAGTAAGAGTCTTAGCTTACTTTTTCAGAGTCCTTTGCTTTTTAATGTAGACTTACTCTCACTCTTGGCTACTAACTGAGAAGTTGATGGTTCGAATCCACCCAGAGGCACCCTGGAAGAAAGGCCTGGTGATCTACTTCTGAAAGGTCACAGACTTTGAAAACTCTGTGGAGCTCCATTCTACTTAGAAACACATGGGGCCACCGTGAGTTGGAATCAACTCAGTAGCAGCTGTTTTTTTGTTTTATTTTCTTTTTTTGTAACAACCATATGGGGATAGGACAGGTTTTATTATCCACAATTACGGATAAAGAATCTTGAGTTTCAGATGTGTTAAATGACTTGTCCAGGTCATGAAGTTGGTAAACCATTGTGCAGGAACCATTATCCTGCATGGATGGCAAGAATTCTACCACTGAGCCATCAATATACTCTTGCTCAGTTATAGTTCACTAATACCAAGGAGCTAATACCATGCAATATTAGAAAAAGCAGACCTGGCCACCCAGAAAGAGAAAAGATACTGTCACCCTAGGGATATAGGTAAATGCTTACCTGGCCTAAGGATATGCTAACCAGGAGAGAAAAACCAGAGAAAAGATATTTAGAGTTGTCAGAAATCAGAGGGGTCAGTGGGTCAGGGTTACAAAGGCCACAAAGCTGGGGACACAATGTATGAGGAGCCAGAGAAGGCACGCAATTAACCCAGGGGAGGAAGTCATCAGGTGACCACAAATGTCAAGATTCCATACAGTGGGCTTCACCTTGTACCTGGTGAGGTGATATTTCTGCAGTCATCAGCATGGCCATAATGCAGAGAAGACAGAGATGTGTTGGGGTAATGGTGTCGTAGAAGGTTTTAGTGAGCTCATTGTACATCTCAGGAGTAGCTGTGACAGTGAAGCACGCTCTTCCAGAGACTTAGGTAGAAGAATGGCCTTCTGAAGACTATCAAGAGAAAGTCACTTTAGCTTTGCTGCAGAGAGGAAATCAGAACTCAAACATGGAAATGGCTCCCTTCGCCCAAAGGAAGCTATGTGGAGCCCTGGAGGCAGCCAAAAGTTATCACCAGAAACAGGGCTAGTGGGTCCTTTCATGTTTGAATGTCTGAGGAAGGGAAATTGTCCAGACCTGAAGTTATGGATCCCATGGGAGGGATGGTGTCAGTGCTTGGGACCCAGTAGGGGAGGAGACTATGTTTTAGGCTGTGGGCATCCTTTAGGGGGTTGTGCATCGAGCTGAGCACCATAGGCTGTGATCCCAGAAGCCAAGTGAAAGTGAAAGAGAAATGAAAGAGCTTGGCCTGAGGGAGTGGATTATCTACCTTTGAAGGTCCATGAGGCCTGAGCTGTGGGTGGCTCCTTCATTGGCCCCTATTAGCAGAGAATATTGTTCTCATGTTCACAACCCCATTAAAAGAGTGATGAGTAGTTGAATGCGGGCTGGCTACAGTGGACTGAGAGCCTCCACCTAGCACACACTCAGCAAATGTTTATTGCTTTTTTATCTCTTTCCTGGAGAAGAAGGATGTTTTTAATTCCCCCTCTTTGCCCTTAATAGGAAAAATCATCCCAAATCAAATCTCTCAGCAGCTATCCCCATCTGCAATTCGAAGGACTGATAATGGAACAGAACATAATCAATATAGAAACAAGGTCATGGGCTTTGTCTTCTTTCATTTTTTTTTTTTTAATCTCCTCACTAAGGGTGTGCTTGGCAAACTTTGACCAGCCTACTGAGACATAGGTGACATGCAACATCCTTTGTGGGTGTGACAATCCAAAACTCATTGCCCTCGAGTCGATTCTGACTCGTAGCAACCCTATAGGACAGAGTAGAACTGCCCCATAGGGCTCCCAAGGCACGGCTGGATTCGAACTGCAGACTTTTTGTTAGGAGTCAAGTTTTTAACCACTGTGCCACCAGGGCTCCAGGACATGACAATAGGACATGATTATTCGAACATTTTTAAACAAAACCATTAATAAAGAGATTATTTTTCTATTTAATTCTTATCCAGAAGAATAAAATGACAAAACAAGATGAAATATCACATTTTGGTTAAATACGTATTTTATGTCATGATTTTCTAAGCTGTGATCTCCAGAGTATAGTACATACACAAAATAATCTACTGTGGTAGGCAAAGAAGATATTTACATTTATATCAGGAAAAAAGAGAAAGAAATACACTTCACTAAAACTGGGGTTTTTAAATATTTAATATGGAGTACCTGGGTATTAACACACTTAGCTGCTAACCAAAAAGGTTGGAGGTTTGAGTCCACCCAGAGGCATCTTGTAAGAAAGTCCTGGCAATCTACTTAAAAAAAAAAAATCAACCATTGAAAATTCTGTGGAGCTCAGTTTTACTCTAACATACATGGGGTCTCCTTGAGTTAGAATCAACTTGATGGCAACGGTTTTCTTCCTTTTTTCTTTTTTTAATATTACATACATATTTATATATATATACACACACACATATATAAAACACACACACATATATATATAGTTAAAGACAATAAGATTTTAACAATTACAGAAAGCAAGTATTTATTAAGAGTGAGAGAGAAAGAGAAAAAACGGCGTTTGCAAATGGGCAGTCAGTTCTAGAAAAACAGCTGTGACTGTGGCAGAGGTTTTTTGCTTTTATGCCGTTTACAATCTTATGATGAAAGAAAGAACATATAGTTGGTTTTTTGAAGAGTATACAGTAGTGCAGAAGAACAAGTCACATGGAATACACGAAATCCTGGAGACAAGTCTTAGGAAAAAGAAACTTTTGGATTTAGCATCTACCATCTGTTACTTCAAAGTGAGCAATGACCCTGGGGAAAAAAAGAAGGGGCATTCTTGAGGGATTAATGAGGCTGGTTTGCAGGGCTATGTTTAATGATAAGACGCTGAGACATCTTGGATCATTGTCCAGACTTTTGGGGAGCTGTTTAATTTCATCTCTCTCTCTCCCTCTATATATATATTTTTTACCCTGTGTGGTAGAGATTTTAGTGTTCCTTAAATACCCATGTGCTCCTGTGTATTTCTCAGCCTCCCTTGAAGCTATGTCAGAGTCATAATGACTGGCTCCTAGCAATGGAATCAGTCTCCCAGGCCAGATCACAGTCTTCTCTTCCCTTGCTGCAGTAATGCTACCCGAGCCAAAACTTACTGCCATCAAATTGATTTTGACTCATAGCAACCCTGTAGGACAGAGTAGAACTGCCCTATAGGGTTTCCAAGAAGTGGTTGGTGAATCTTTTGATTAGCTGCCGAGCTCTTAACCACATGCCACGAGCGCTCCTCAGTGATTCTAGGACTGCTCAAACCACATTGGTCTTTCTGTGAGTGGAAAACACTTTTTTTGTGTGTTAAGCCACTAAGAGTTGGGGGAGGAGGGTTGCTTATTACCACAGCACAGTTTAACCCACCACAACAGGTGTGTACTACTCACTACGTGAAACCAGATTCTCATGTTTCATTTGTAGCCAGCGAGATGTCTTGAGGGCTTGGGGAAAAAGAAACTTTGAAGTTAAATATGAGTGAGGCAGGTTGTACTGTAACACTGAGGGGACCTTCTTTCACTAGTAGAGTTTCACATATCACAACACATTGCAGTTCATAAACGCCTGAGTAGGTGAATCTAGGAGAGCAATGGCGGTTCAGTGAGAGAATTCTCACTTTCCATGCAGGAAACCAGGGTTTGAGTCCTAGTCAGTGCACCTCATGCACAGCCACCACCCATCTGCCAGTGGGCTTGTGTGCTGGAGGTATCAATTGAGCTTTCAGACTAAGAAGACTAGGTAGAAAGCCCTGGTGACCTATTTTCTAAAATTAGCCGATGAAAACCCCATGGATCACAATAGTCTTATCTTGTTGTATATGAGGTCGCCATGAGTCAGAAGCCACCTTGACGAAAGCTAACAAGTGACCTTAGGAACTATAGTACCTCATTTAAAGTAAACTAGCCCTCACAAAATGAGTAAGTGTTTTAAAAATCAATCCCCTAGACTTCTAAGCCCATTGGCAAAATAATTCTATTATGAAAACATTCTGCATCCCACTTTGAAATGTAGCGTCTGGAGTCTTAAATGCTAACAAGTGGCCATCTAAGATGCACCAATTGGTCTCAACCCACCTGGATCAAAGGAGAATGAAGAACACCAAGGTCACACGATAACTAAGAGCCCAAGAGACAGAAAGGGCCACATGAACCAGAGACTTACATCATCCCGAGACCAGAAGAACTAGATGGTATCTGGCCGCAATCGATGACTGCCCTGACAGGGAGCACAACAGAGAACCCCTGAGGGAGCAGGAGATCAGTGGGATGCAGACCCCAAATTCTCATAAAAAGACCAGACTTAATGGTCTGACGGAGACTAGAGGAATTCCGGCGGTCATGGTCCCTAAACCTTCTGTTGGCCCAGGACGGGAACCATTCCCAAAGACAACTCATCAGACATGGAAGGGACTGGACAATGGGTTGGAGAGAGATGCTGATGAAGAGTGAGCTATTTGTATCAGGGGGACACTTGAGACTGTGTTGGCATCTCCTATCTGGAGGGGAGATAGGAGGGTGGAGAGGGTTAGAAACTGGCAAAATTGTCACGAAAGGAGAGACTGGAAGGGCTGACTCATTAGGGGGAGAGTAAGTGGGAGTATGGAGTAAGGTGTATATAAGCTTATGTGTGACAGACTGACTTGATTTGTAAACTTTCACTTAAAGCACAATAAAAATTGTTAACTAAAAAAAAATTCCCTATAAAATCTGTGAATTGAAGAAAGTACTGAAAATGTAATCACAAGAGAACCATAAAAAATGGCAACTAACGTACCTCTTTTTATCGTAAACCTATTTGTCACCACATTACAAGATAATGGAAACAGCAGCCTCATCCAAACTGAGATGAAACTAATTGAAGAAATTCAAAATTATCCAGAAGAATATTGGAAAATATTTTTCATTAATCAATATTTATTGAGTGCCTACTATATACCAGGCACCATCTAGGTAGGTACTAGAGATAAAACAGTGAAAAAAACAAAGGCCCACCTCCACGGGAGACAACACACACATGTATAAAACGGCTAGTGGTGAGAGATGCTACGGAGAATAGGGATGTGTGGGAAGCTGCTGTATATAGTGCTGGGGAAGGCCTGTCTGAGGAGACATGTGAGCAGACCCTAAAGGAAATGAGGAAACTCGTCTTGTGAATATCTAGGAACGGAGAATGCTCCTAGTAGAAGGAAGGGAGCCTGGGTGGAGCAAGTGGTATTAGATTGACTACTAACCTAAATGTTGGCAGTTTGGACCAAGGAAGAAAGGCCTGGTGATCTGTTTCCATAAAGATTACAGCCAAGAAAACCCTACAGAGCAGTTCAACTCTGTAATACATGCGGTAGTCATGAGTCGGGGGCTGACTTGACGACAGTTAACAACAACAACAGAAGCTTTCTTGCTCATTCCAGGATGTCAATGTAGCTGGAGAAGGGTGAGTGAGAAGGAGTATGGGGCATGACAAGTTCCCAGTATCGGTGGTAGAGACAGGTGAAGGTCGCATACAAGCTTATTAAGACTTGGGCTTTTACTGTGAATGAGATGGAAGACACTAGAGAGTATGAACAGGATGTGACAGGACAGAACCTGATTTTTTTTTTAATAATTTTTATTGTACTTTAAGTGAAAGTTTACAAGTCAGTTTCTCACACAAAAACTCATATACACCTTGCTACACACTCCCAATTACTCCCCCTAACGAGACAGCCTGCTCTCTCCCTCCACTCTCTTTTCGTGTCCATTTCGTCAGCTTCTAACCCCCTCCACACTCTCATCTCCCCTCCAGGCAGGAGATGACAACCTAGTCTCAAGTGTCCCCCTGATCCAAGAAGCTCACTCCTCACCAGCCTCCCTCTCCAACCCATTGTCCAGTCCAATCCATGTCTGAAGAGTTGGCTTCGGGAATGGTTCCTGTCCTGGGTCAACGGAAGTTCTGGGAACCATGACCACAGGGTTCCTTCTAGTCTCAGTCAGACCATTAAGTCTGGTCTTATGAGAATTTGGGGTCTGCATCCCACTGCTCTCCTGCTCCCTCAGGGGTTCTCTGCTGTGTTCCCTATAAGGGCACTCATCAGTTGTAGCTGGGCACCATCTAGTTCTTCTGGTCTCAGGATGGTGTAGTCTCTGGTTCATATGGCCCTTTCTGTCTCTTGGGCTTGTAATCGCCTTGCGTCCTTGGTGTTCATTCTCCTTTGGTCCAGGTGGGTTGAGACCAATTGATACATCTTAGATGGCTGCTTGCTAGCATTTAAGACCCCAGACGTCACTCTTCAAAGTGGGATGCAGAACGTTTTCTTAATGGATTTTACTATGCCAATTGGCTTAGATGTCCCCTGAAACCATGGTACCCAGACCCTTGCCCCTGCTACGCTGGCCTTCGAAGCATTCAGTTTATTCGGGAAACTTCTTTGCTTTTAGTTTAGTCCAATTCTGCTGACCTCCCCTTTATTGTGTGTTGTCTTTCCCTTCACCTAAAGTAGTTCTTATCTACTATCTAATTAGTGAATGCCCCTCTCCCACCCTCCCTCCATCCCCCCTCTCGCAACCACAGAAGAATGCTTTCTTCTCAGTTTAAACTATTTCTCAAGTTCTTATAATAGTGGTCTTATACAATATTTGCTTTTGCAACTGACTAATTTCACTCAGCATAATGCCTTCCAGGTTCCTCCACGTTATGAAACGCTTCACAGATTCCTCACTGTTCTTTATCGATGTATTCCATTGTGTGACTATACCATAATTTATTGATCCATTCTTCCATTGATGGGTACCTTGGTTGCTTCCATCTTGCTGCAATAAACATGGGTGTGCATATATCTATTCATGTAAAGACTCTTATTTCTGTAGGATATATTCCAAGGAATGGAATTGCTGGATCATATGGTAGTTCTATTTCTAACATTTTAAGGAAGTGCCAAATCGATTTCGAAAGTGGTTGTACCATTTGACATTCCCATCAACAGTGTATCCAATCTCTCCACATCCTCTCCAAAATTTATTATTTTATGTTTTTTGGATTAATGCCAGCCTTGTTGGAGTGAGATGAAATCTCATTGTAGTTTTGATCTGCATTTCTTTAATGGCTAATGATTGTGAACATTTCCTCATATATCTGTTAGCTTTCTGAATGTCTTCTTTAGTGAAGTGTCTATTCATATCTTGCGCCCATTTTTTAATTGGGTTATTTGTCTTTTTGCAGTTGACTTTTTGCAGTACCGTGTAGATTTTAGAGATCGGGCACTGATCAGAAATGTCGTAGCTAAAAACTTTTTCCCAGTCTGTAGGTAGTCTTTTTACTCTTTTGGTGAAGTCTTTGCATGAGCATAAGTGTTTGATTTTTAGGAGCTCCCAGTTATCTAGTTTTTCTTCTACTTTCTTTATAATGTTTTGTATACTGTTTATGCCATGTATTAGGGCTCCTAACGTTGTCCCTATTTTTTCTTCCATGATCTTTATCATTTTAGATTTTATATTTAGGTCTTTGATCCATTTTGAGTTAGTTTTTGTGCATGGCATGAGGTATTGGTCTTGTTTCATTTTTTTGCAGATGGATATCCAGTTACGCCAGCACCATTTGTTAAAATGACTGTCTTTTCCCCATTTAACTGTTTTGGGGCCTTTGTCCAATATTAACTGCTCATATGTGGATGGATTTATGTCTGGATTCTCAATTCTGTTCCATTGGTCTATGCATCTGTTGTTGTACCAGTACCAGGCTGTTTTGATTACTGTGGCGGTATAATGGGTTCTAAAATCAGGTAAAGTAAGGCCTCCCACTTTGTTCTTCTTTTTCAGTAATGCCTTATTTATCCGGGGCCTCTTTCCCTCCCATATGAAGTTGGTGATTTGTTCCTCCATCTCATTAAAGAATGTCGTTGGGATTTGGATCAGAGTTGCATTGTATGTGTAGATGGCTTTTGGTAGAATAGACATTTTTATAATGTTAAGTCTTCCTATCCACGAGCAAGGTATGTTTTTCCACTTACGTAAGTTTCTTTTGGTTTCTTGCAGAAGCGTACTGTAGTTTTCTTTGTATAAGTCCTTTACATCTCTGGTAAGATTTATTCCTAAGTATTTTATCTTCTTGGGGGCTACTGTAAATAAATGGTATTTATCTGGTGATTTCCTCTTTGATGTTCTTTTTGTTGGTGTAGAGGAAGTCAACTGATTTTTGTGTGTTTATCTCATATCCCTTTACTCTGCTGAACTCCTCTATTAGTTTCAGTAGCTTTCTGGAGGATTCCTTAGGGTTTTCTGTGTATAAGATCATGTCATCTGCAAATAGAGATACTTTTACTTCTTCCTTGCCAGTTTGGATGCCCTTTATTTCTTTATCTAGCCTAATTGCTCTGGCTAGGACTTCCAGCACAATGTTGCATAAGAGAGGTGATAAAGGGCATCCTTGTCTGGTTCCCGTTCTCAAGGGAAATGCTTTCAGGCTCTCTCCATTTAGGGTGATGTTGGCTGTTGACTTTGTATAAATGCCTTTTATTATGTTGAGGAATATTCCTTCTATTCCTATTTTGCTGAGAGTTTTTATCATGAATGAGTGTTGAACTTTGTCAAACGCCTTTTCTGCACCAATTGATAAAATCATGTGGTTTTTGTCTCTTATTTATGTGGTGGATTACATTAATTGTTTTTCTAATGTTGAACCATCCCTGCATACCTGATATGAATCCCACTTGGTCATGGTGAATTATTTTTTTGATATGTTCTTGAATTCTATTGGCTAGAATATTGTTGAGGACTTTTGCATCTACATTCATGAGGGATATAGGTCTATAATTTTCTTTTCTTGTGGTGTCTTTACCTGGTTTTGGTATCAGGGATATGGAGGCTTCATAGAATGAGTTTGGTAGTATTCCGTCCTTTTCTATGCTCTAAAATACCCTTAGTAGTAGTGGTGTTAACTCTTCTCTGAAAGTTTGGTAGAACTCCGCAGTGAAACCATCTGGACCAGGGCTTTTTGTTGTTGTTGTTGGGAGTTTTTTGATTACTTTTTCAATCTCTTCTTTTCTTATGGGTCTGTTTAGTTGTTCTACCTCTGTTTTTGTTAGTTTAGGTAGGTAATGTGTTTCTAGGGATTCATCCATTTCTTCAAAGTTTTCAAATTTGTTTTAGTTTTTCATAGTAATCCGATATGATTCTTTTAATTTCAGTTGGGTCTCTTGTAACATAGCCCATCTCATTTCTTATTCGTGTTATTTACTTCCTCTCCTGTTTTTCTTTTGTCAGTTTGACCAGTGGTGTATCAATTTTGTTGATTTTTTTCAAAAAACGAGCTTTTTGTCTTGTTAATTCTTTCAATTGTTTTTCTGTTTTCTATTCCATTTAGTTCTGCTCTAATTTTTATTATTTGTTTTCTTCTGGTACCTGAGGGTTTCTTTTGTTGCTGTCTTTTTGTTTGTTCAAGTTGTAGGGATAATTCTTTGATTTTGGCCCTTTCTTCTTTTTGGATGTGTGCATTTAAATTGGCCTCTGAGCACCGCTTTTGCTGTGTCCCAAAGGTTCTGATAGGAAGTGTTTTCATTCTCATTGGGTTCTATGAATTTCTTTATTCCATCTTTAATGCATTCTATAATCCAGTCTTTTTTGAGCAGGGCATTGCTCAGTTTCTAAGTGTTTGATTTCTTTTCTCTGCTTTTTCTGTTATTGATTTCCACTTTTATGGCCTTATGGTCAAAGAAGATGCTTTGTAATATTTCAATGTTTTGGATTCTGCTAAGGCTTGCTTTATGATCTAATATACGGTCTATTCTAGCGAATGTTCCATGTGCACTAGAAAAGAAAGTATACTTGGTTGCTGTTGGGCGGAGTGTTCTGTACATATCTACGAGGTCAAGTTGGTTGATTGTGGCATTTAGATCTTCCGTGTCTGTATTGAGCTTCTTTCTGGATGTCCTGTCTTTCACCGAAAGTGGTGTGTTGAAGTCCCCTACTATTATTGTGGAGCAGTCTATCTCACTTTTGAATGCTGATAGAGTTTATGTGTCTTCAGCCCTGTCATCAGGTACATAAATTTTTAATATGGATATTTCTTGGTGTATTGTCCCTTTAATCATTATGTAGTGTCCTTCCTTATCCTTTCTGATGAATTTAACTTTAAAGTCTATTTTGTCAGAAATTAATATTACCACTCCTGCTCTTTTTTTGATTGTTGTTTGCTTGACATATTTTTTTCCATCCTTTGAGTTTTAGTTTGTTTGTGTCTCTAAGTCTAAGGTGTGTCTCTTGTAGGCAACATATAGACGGATCTTGTTTTTTAATCCATTCTGCCACTCTCTGTCTCTTTATTGGTGCATTTAGTCCATTTACATTCAGGGTAATTATGGGTAGGTATGAATTTAGTGCTATTGTTTTGATGTCTTTTTTTGTGTGTTGTTGACGTTTTCTTTTTCCCACTTGATTTTATGTGCTGAGTAGATTTTTATATATTGTCCTTTCCTCATATTTGTTGTTGTTGATTTTGTTTCTGCTGAGTCTGTATTTTTCCCTTGTATTTTATTTTGATGAGTAGGATAGTTTGTCTCCTTTGTGGTTATCTGATTATTTATCCTTATTTTTCTAAATTTAAAGCTAACTTTTATTTCTTTATATCGCTGTATCTTCGTCTCCATATGGAAGGTGTATGATTACATTTCTTAGTCCCTCTTTATTATTTTAATTTTGTCTTCTTTTATGTAATAACATCGCTATTACCCTGTTTTGGGCTTTTTTTTAATAATCTTGCTTTGTTTTTTTTGATTTCCCTGTCTGGTTGACTTCTGGTTGCTCTGCCTAGTGTTCTAGTCTTGAGTCAATACCTGATATTATTGATTTTCTAACCAAAAAAACTCCCTTTAGTATTTCTTGTAGTTTGGTTTGGTTTTTACAAATTCCCTAAACTTGTGTTTATCTGGAAATGTCTTAATTTCACCTTCATATTTAAGAGACAGTTTTGCTGGATATATGATTCTTAGCAGGAAATTTTTTTCCTTAAATTTTTTAAATATGTCATCCCATTGCCTTCTTGCCTGCATGGTTTCCGCCGAGTAGTCCGAGCTTATTCTTATTGCCTCTCTTTTGTAGGTGACTTTTCATTTATCCCTCGCTGCTCTTATAATTCTCTTTATCTTTGGTTTTGGCAAGCTTGATTATAATATGTCTTGGTGACTTTCTTTTAAGATCTACCTTATATGGAGTTCAATGAGCATGTTATATAGATACCTTCTCATCTTTCACTATATCAGGAAAGTTTTCTGCCATCAAATTTTCAACAATTTTCTCTGTATTTTCTGTTATCCCTCCCTGTTCTGGTACTCCAATCACTCGTAGGTTATTTCTCTTGATAGAGTCCCACATGATTCTTAAGGTTTCTTCATTTTTTAAAATTCTTTTATCTGATTTTCCTTCAAATATATTAGTGCCAAGTGATTTATCTTCGATTTTGGAAATACCAGCTTCTACTTGCTCAGTTCTGCTCCTCTGACTTTCTATTTAGTTTTCTAATTCTGTAATTTTATTGTTAATCTTCTGAATTTCTGATTGCTGTCTATGGATTTTTCCAGATTATTAAACTTTTCATTATGTTCCTGAATAATCTTTCTAATTTCTTCAGTTGCTTTATCTGTGTGTTCCTTGGCTTGTTTTGTGTATTGCCTCATTTCCTTCCTGTTCTGTATAATAAACTTTTGTATTCTGGCTCTGGTAATTCCAAGAATGCACTTTCATCTAGAAGATCCCTGGATTCTTTGTTTTGAGAGCCTGTTGAGGTGATCATGGTCTGTTTCTTTATGTGACATGATATTGACCATTGTCTCCAAGCCATCTATAAGTTATTGTATTAGTTTATGCTTGCTTACTGTGTCGTAGCTGCTTGCTTTGTTTTGTTTTGGTATACCTCTATGGGTTGCTTGAGTGAGCTAGCTTGATTATTTTCACCTTTAGAGCCCTGGCATCCTGTCCCCAGCTGGCTAGAGCTGTTATAGGGTATATCAGTTTAGGAGTCCATTCAGTTTTTTTGTATGAATTCAGCTCAGGTTTCCAGGTAGCTGATCATCTAGTGTGTGGTACAGGCTCTGTCCTACAGTCTTAGAGGGGCAGGGGTGATTGATGTATATACCAGTATCTGATTGCAGCAGGGGATCACGCTCTGAAGAAGGTAGGGGGCTGAGAACTGACCCCCAAGTGTCTCTGAGGAAAACGCGTCCCTGTTCCCTAGAGTGTGCTGGTGGGTGGATTGTGGAGAGGGACCATGGGCACCCAAAGTTTTGGGTTGTAAGGACTGGGAGGTACCAGTTATCTTTGGACCCGTGTTGCAGGTGGCTGGGTGACCTGAGCGGAGCTACCAGTCCTTAGGTCCCTGATGTGGGTAGGTGAGGACCTTGTTTAATAGGCAAAGCAATATCAAATGTCAAACACCCACCCCTCCACCACACAGCTGAAATGGTTGGAGTTTGCCAACAAGGGCCTATTCTCCCAAACTAGGCCCACAGAGGTGCTCAAGGTCCACAGATGGTTTATGCCTAGACAGGAGCTGCTTTTGACCTGAGCTCCTCCAGTTAATGGAGCTAGCAAATTATCTTTTCCCCCCAGTTGCAAATTTTTTCCTTCCCCAAGGCCAGGAGGATGGCCCTAGGTGCTCACCAGGGTCTAACTCAGGCCCAGGGATTCAGCTGCTGAAACCAGCTTAGGGGTGGGGGAGTGTGGTAAAATATATGCAAGTACTTAGCTTTTGCTGAAAGCACTGTTCTCTAATTCTGGAGGTGTGAGTAGGCTGTGTGGCTGGCTGCTTCTCCCTGAGGAAACTGCAGCTGAATGCTAGTACCAGCCTGCCGCCATTGCCGCTCTGGGAATGCTGCCAGAGGGCTCCCTGCAGTTCAAGTCTGGTCCACTTCTGAATGGTCTCTTCCTCCCACTGCCCCTCAGTTCATTGTCTAAGCTTGCCTTTGATGCTCAGGGCTCCCAGCTTGTCACAAACATACTCGTTTCACTTGTTTTTGGGGGGTCTTTGTTGTAAAGAGGGCTTGCCAGAAGCATCTGTCTATTCCATCATCTTGGCTTTGCCTCCAGAACCTGATTTTTTAAATGATCTCCTTGAAAGGGGAGTGAGGGTGGAAGAAGGAAGATCAGATAAGAGGCGACTGCATTGGAAATATATCTACTTTTCTTTAATAATGAAACTTGCCTTAGGTGTATATTGAACCTTGAGCTAATAATTATTGATTCCATCATTGTCCTGGATTGAATTGTGTCCCCCTGAAATATCTGTCGACTTGGCTAGGTTATGATTCCCAGTATTGTATTATTGTCTACCATTTTGTCATCTGATGTGATTTTCCTATGTGCTGTAAATCCTATCACTATGATGTAATGAAATGAATTAGTGGTAGTTACATATATGAGATCTACAAGATTAGATAGTGTCTTAAGCCAATCTCCTTTGAGATATAAAAGAGAGAAGTGAGCAGGGGGACGTCATACCACCAAGAAAGAAGCACTGGGAACACAATGCATCCTTTGGACCTGGGGTTCCTGTAAGGAGAAGCTCCTCATCCAGGGGAAGATTGACGAGAAGGACCTTTCTCCAGACCTGACAGAGAGAGAAAGCCTTTGCCAGGAGCTGATGCCCTGAATTTGGACTTACAGCTTTCTAGTCTGTGAGAAAAGAAATTTCTCTTTGGTAAAGCCATCCACTTGTAGTATTTCTGTTCTAGCATCACTAGATGATCAAGACAATCATGATTAGCAAAGTGTTTAAACACAAAGTATCCAGAACATAAAGACAGCCTCTATTTCTTGTTCTTTTATTTTTTGCTTATGTTTAAAGTTCCAGGATACTCAGTACTTCACAAAATTCCACTAAGCTTAAGAATAATTGTGTAGAAATTTCACTGAAGCTTCTGATTCAGTAGCAAATCTATCATTAGGGAAACGCTCATCCTCATGAAGAAAAATGGCTGAACTGATAGTTAGAAATCAGTGCATCAACAAATTAAAATGCTTTCCTTTATTTACAAATCTGCAAGAGATTTAGAAAGTATCACTAAACTATTAGAGATGAAAGTATTATAATAAATTATGCCATGAGAAATTTGAGCTATATAGTTGGATGAAATAGATGCTTCCACCACCTCAGCTTATATAACTGGTAGGTTCTGTTTCAGTAAGGGAATGCATGATAAAATACATTCGAGTGTGTGTGTGTGTGTGTGAGCCACAAAGTGAAACATTTATTGGAGAACATATCTTTGTAAGAGTAATTTTTTAAAATAAAAACAATGTTTTATGGAAAGGCAGTGTAGTGGAACCCCTGATGAAGAGGCTTCTTTGACTGGAATTTTAAAAACAACTCCTTGGTGAAGATTACAGCAATAGCCTCACACATGAAATGAATTCACTGTGTCCTTCATAAGCAAGAATTGGTTACTTTTATAAACAATTGCTGCAAATAATTAGTTATTTTTATAAAGGCAACATCTGTGTAGTAGTTACCAATTGCTGTGTAACAATTTACCACAAACTTAATGGCTTTTAGGGCACACGTTAGTATCTGACAGTTTCTGTGCGTCAGGAGTCCAGGCAGACTTAGCTGGTCTTCAACATTAGGGACTCTCTCAAGACTACAGTTAAGGTGTTTTCCAGACCTAGGGTCTCACTCGAGGCCCACTTGAGGAAAGATATTCTTTCAAGCTCATGGGCTTGTGGGCAGCATTCAGTTTATCACTGGTGGTTGGCCTGAGAGCCTCAGCTCCTTGCTGGCTGTTGACTGGAGGCCACCCTCAGTTCCTGGCCATGTGGGCCCCTCCATATAGTTACTTAGTTCACCAAAGTCAACAAGGCAGAGAGTCAACAGAGTCTGATAGCAAGCCAGAAGTACAATCTTACGTAAAACAATCATGGAAATGACATCACATCAACTTTTTCATGTTCTATTGGTTAGAATCAAGTCATAGGTCCCACCCATACTCATGGAGATGGTTACACAGGGGCATGAATACCAGAAGGTAGGAGTAACTGGAGGCCATTTTAGAGTCTGTCTGCTGCAACCCACAAAATGTCATAGAATCTGTACAATACTTCATAATGAGTTGGGCGGTACCACAAATATCTTTTGCTAGGACAGAGTTCCATTGCCTATTTTGTGACAATATACTAAAGAAAGTTATCAAAATTGAAAAAAAAAAAAAACAATCAAGTATGTTGCTTTCATGAAATGACCACTGTTCCAGAAAAGCAACTGACAATGATCCACTACCTAGAAGATGCTTTGAAAAGAAAAAACTATTGTTTCCTTTCAAAATAATGGTGAGGCTTTCACAACAATTAAGAAATGACTACTTACAGAGAAACCAATTTAAAAACAAATAAAATTGGAAAGAGTTTTTTTAAGTTTTTCAAAAGAAGTTCAGTGAGTTTTGAATCATTTGCTAAGCATATATACAATTTTGCTTTCAGCTATGAGTTTTTTGTTCTTTCTCCTCTCTCTCTCTCTCTCTGTGTCTGTGTGTATATACATACACATAGAGAGAGAGAGACCTGCAGCCATCTATCCTCCCAGCAGCAGGAAAGCTGAACAGGGTGTTTTCACGGCCTCCACATACTCATACCTATATTACCACGTGCCACAATCTATTATTCCTCACTTCTGTGTGTGTGTGTGTGTGTGTATGAAGAAGTACAACCTCAATGCTCCTTGGAGCAAGGATGGTGAGACTGTATCTCACATACTTCGCACATGTTGTCAGAAGGGATCAGTCCCTGGAGAAGGACATCATGCTTGGTAAAGTAGAGGGTCAGCGAAAAAGACGAAGACTCTCAATAAGCTGGATTGGCACAGTGGCTGCAACAATGGGCTCAAGCATAGCAACAATTGTGAGGATGGTGCAGGACCAGGCAGTGTTTCATTCTGTTGGGCATAGGGTCACTGTGAGTCAGAACTGACTCTACAGCACCTAAATGAACCTAATTTCAACTCCACTTAAGTGTTAAGGGGTTTGCCGTGTTAAATTAGCTCTAGTTCACACTATATTATGATTTGTCTTCTTGATAATGAAAAAAGTGAATTGGCTAAGGACCTGTAAGTAACCAGATTAACTGGAAGAGCAGAACCACCAGCATGAATCTCAAAATGCATTTCCTCATACTTGGAGAACTATCAGAACTGCTAAATTAAGCATTAAGCAAAACTGTATTATCTACCATAAATGAGTGTGTCAATCCTGGCCTATTTGTCTTCCAATCCATTTCCCAGATATCTTGGTTTCATAGTAACACACAATGTAAAATAAGTACTATTCATTAGTTTTTTTACAGCTTCTTTAAAAATGTGTTCATGAGTTTAGTATTTGTACCTTCTGGAATTGTTTTGTAAATTAGGGGTGTGTGTGTGTGTGTGTGTGTGTGTGTGTGTGTGTGTATGAGACAGAGACAGAGAGAGAAAGAGTAATGAAGAGGAAAAAATTATTCTTCCCAGAACACTTGGTTCAGTTACCATGTTGTAGTCATTCTTGTCTTCCACGGACAATGAGTTTGTGTGTACATGTGCGTGTGTGTGTGTTGTATTCCACAATATCATGTTTCCAAATAACTTTAGATAGTCTGCTTACTTTCCTGATCCTTGGAGATTCACTAAGTGCATTCATATATTGAAAGCTCTTTGAAGTTTTACATTTAAGAAACTTATTTACTTTGACTTAACCTTGCACTTCCTAAACAGTTGTCTAACCATTACAGGAGGTGACCAGGGAACATCTTTGGTTAATAGAACAGTCTTAGTTTTGATTCATCTGAAATTACAGCACGATGAGTTTATTTGGGAGATAGTTCCAGTCTACTACAATGGTGAGACCCCAGGGGATATTTCAGGGCACCAAAATCTATCTATCACCAACTTGTTTTTTACCTTCAGAACTTTCAGGTGGTGCAGAATATAGTCTGGGAAACATTGGCATCTACCTAGGATTTTGTACACATAAATAATAGTGACACTTTCACTGGACATGTTTGCTAGAGAAGACATGGGAATACCTGGAGGAGTAGGATTTGCAGAAGGAAAGGACAGCTCATTTAGTGGACAACAGATTGACAATTGGAGTTCAGTTCCAGTGCTCAACAGAGTTTTGATCAAGCTGGGGAAGAAGACAAAGGTTAACAGATTCTAAAACTAGGGAAAAAATACTCTCTCCAGCTTTTTCCATGAAACTGATGATTCAAAATCCAGGACGTTCTTATGACACAGTGGCTGGAAGAAAAGAAACCTACATCAAAAGGTGGAAACAAAGGTAACATCTGGGTTTTGAGTAGGCTTTAAAGAGTTAAACGTAATATGGAAGAACATGTCTCTTCTAAGAGTCAAAATGAGAGTTCTCCAAAGGACATCAAAAAGATGTCTTATAAGCCTGTGCTGGTGAAACTGGGAAGCTCACAAGAGTTTCTCACCATTAAAGGGTCAGGAGAAATTGAAGAAACAGTGGCTGCTTAGCCGACGTGGGACTTTTAGTCCAGGAGGCTTTATGTAGAAAAAGGACGAGGAACTGTCTTCTGAAAAGTAGTAACAATAGTAGCAAACACTTTGCTTTAGTTTAAATTAAAAAAAAAAACCCTACTACCGTTGAGCCTATTCCAACTCATGGTGACCCTATAGCATGAAGAATGCTTTAGTTTAGGTTTGCCAAAAAGCTAATGTTAAGACAAGATGAGACATGAAAGAGATTTACTGGAGGAAAAATCATGAGACAATGATGAAGATGGGGAGTCTTCAAACCCTGATGCACATCTGATACCAGGAAAAGGAGAATGGGAAGTAAGAAAGTTTGGATTAGGAAGCATTTCAGAATGCAGCACAATTCCAAGAAGTTTTGGGCAGGCCAAGGGGGTGTCCTCAAGCTAAAGACACCCATTAGAAGAGTCTGCATTAGTATCTCTATCACACTGACATTGGCTAAGAGCCACCTGTGGGAAGTGTGATCCTCGTGTAAGCACCACAGTCAGCTATACTCCTAGCAGCAGGAGAGCTGAGCAGCGTGTTCTCGTGGACACCACATACTCATAGATACATTACTAAGTTCCAAGCTTGTTATTCCTCATCTAGTCCTCATATCCACCCCATGATATGGCACTAGTATTATGCTCATTTTACAAATGACTCTGTTCCGGTGAATACAAATGGACTCTTTTCCTAGTAGTTGGAATGTAGAGCTTATTTCAATTCTGCTCTATCATTGTTGCCTAATCCTGGAATCATTTTTTGGTTATTATTGTTTTGTTTAGTTTATATTTCCATTGCTCTTTCAAAAATGCTTATTTTCCAAGCCAGCATTGCGCAGCAGAACTTTTTAAGGTGGGAGAGCTCTATATCTGTGTTGTCCAATAAGGGGGTACTGGCCACAAATGGATATTCAGCCCTTGAAATTCACTAGCACTAGTGGCTATTGAGACTAAAGTACTGACTTTTTAAATTTCACTTAATTTAAATTTAAATGGTCACATGTGGCTAGTAGTTACTTTGCTGAGCAGTGCATCTTTTAGATTGGCTAGAAAATGTGGAGAGTCTATAGATCTCCCCCCAGAAAGCTCAAAGTGTGTCTTTCATTTCACTGGAGAATATACCATGGCCTATTTTCAGGCCCTCCATCTTATGAGTTCAGTATCTAATCTGCCAACACCTCAAGAGCATAAACTCAGGCATAAACTCACTTTAGTTTGGCTCAGAGAGCTGGTGTATAAAACCACAGGGACAACTTAATTTACAATAGAAAGATCTGTCATGTAGACAGCCAAGTTTCTTGAGTCAACCCAATCAACACAGTCCCTCCCTACATCCACAGTGACTAGGAATGCCAATGATAAAAGTAGATCTTACATTAAATTACATTGAGAAATTACATCACAAAGACATGAAAACCCAAAATTCATAAGGCCAGATAATTTCTTCCTCTAGATAGAAGACAGACATTAAAAGCTACCTCATAAACAGAAGTTCACTACGGCATTGGGTGAGAGAGGATGGTGGTTGCTTAAGTAAAACACGTGGCAGAGATGGTCTTAGCAATGGCTCCATTAACTCTTAATCCCTTTATCCATCACCTCACAAGCCGTGGTCCTGTCTGTGGAACCAGATCATTGAAAACCAACTGGCTCTTCCCCCTGGGCTGCAGAGCTCAGATAGGTGGTGCCAACGTTCCTCTGCTTATTTTCCTTTTCTTACTTACAGAGACCACTGGTGCTCCTTCTTCTGATGGACACATTTTCTTTCTTTAAACGTGCTCATGCTTTCAATAAAATGACTGCTACCATCTGACATGGATTGAATTGTGCCCTCCCAAAAATGTGTCAACTTGGCTAGGCCTTGATTCCCTGTATTGTGTGGCTGTCCTCCGTTTTGTGATATGATTACCCTCCACTTTGTGATGTGTTGTAAATCTTAGCCTCTATGCCTGTGGTTATGGTCCCATTTGGGAGTGAACAGTCCATTATGTTAATGAGGCAGAATTACATCATGTTAATGAGGATTAGAGAGGGATGAAATACCCTTACTCAGGTCATAGCCCCAATCCCATGCAAGAGGAGTTTTCCTGGGGTGTGGCCTGCATCACCTTTTATCTTACAAGAGATAAAAGGAGAGAGAAGCAAACAGATAGGGAGAGACCTACTACCACCGACACAGAAAAACCAGGAGAAGAGTACATCTTTTGGACCTGGGGTCCCTGTGCTGAGAACCTCATAGTCCCAGGGAAAGATTGATGCCTAGGCACGTGGAGATTTCTAAGGAACAATGAGCCCACAGATGTTGAAAGGAAGTGAGGACCTTCTCCCAGAGCTGACAGAGAAAGAAAGCCTTCCTCTAGAGCTGGTACCCTGAATTTGGACATCTAGCCTCCTAAACTGTGAAAGAATATATTTCTGTTTGTTAAAGCCATAGATTATGATATTTCTCTTATAGCAGCGCTAGATAAATAAGACAGAATTTGGTACCAAGAGTGGGATGCTGCTCTAACAGATACCTAAAATGTAGAAGCAGTTTTGGAATTGAGCAATGAATAGAGGCTGGAAGAGTTTTAAGGTGCCAATAGTAAAAACCTAGGTTGCCTTGAAGAAACTGTTGGTGAAATTATGGATGTCAAAGGCAACTCTGGTGAGGACTCAGAACGAAGTGAGGAAAGCTGTAAACCTGAGATGGTGAAAATGACGAGAATCAGTATCAGAGAAATGATGGCAGCAAACCAGGAGACTGGCATGAGATGGCACAGGAGCCGACCCCTGGAGCGAGAGACCTGGGTGCCTTTAGGCAAGAGGATTTCAGGAGGAGTGGAGTGCCTCTGGGCACTTGTCGGCATGGCTGGGCTTGCCAGTACACTGAGCAAGAGAGCTGAGCACCTAGCCTCCTGAACTATGAGAGACTAAATCTCTGTTAAAGCTATCCACTTGTGGTATTTCTGTTATAGCAGCACTAGATAACTAAGACTCCATCCTCTATGCCTGGAAACCACTCTGTCCCTTTAAAGTAAATTTACCTATGTCTCCTTTGATCAGCTTATTGCTTATTTCAGCAATTTCAAGGCTTTTTTTTTTTTGAGGGGAGAGGGGCTGAATCTGTATAGACCCCCCATGTACTGAACAGGGGCAATCATAAGAATCTGTTAACCTCAGGACTTTTTCTAGAGCAAGCTACCTCTCTGCCTTACAGGAGAAGAAGGAAGAAGTCAACTAAAATAATTTGAAGAGTTCTACATGCTACATAATGATTAAGCACTATACAAAAGATTAGGACAGAATTATTGCCTTTAATAAATAAAGATAAGACAACAGGGACAGACCTAATTTGTTCAGTTCCACTCGATAAATCTTTTAAATCACCCATAGCTTGTCTTCTAAACAATTCATGATGCTAATGGCTTAAGCATTATTATTGCCACTGGGCACAGTATATTGCATGGAGCCCTAGCAAGGACAACATTGCATAGGGAAATTTTCTTCTTTTTAAAGAAATGTATGTTCCTCTCAGGAGTTTGCACAGAAGTACAAAAATTAAATCTGAAGTCATTTCCAAGGCTGGGATTTCTTTAAACCAGCAGGCAAAAATATGTTATAATTTACAGCAGGAGAATTTATGCCATCAGAGCTAAAATTTCTTACTAGAAATATACTTCTATGTGGTCAACAGGACAAAATCATAATCTGTGGCTGAAACTTCTAGATGAGTCTGTTAAGTTTCTTTTGCATGGCATTTAATATTTCATATGCTGTGTGAATAGAGGTGAACAGGTTAACAAGTTGACTTATTCAACTGACAATTTTTGTCAGTTGAAAGTCTTTACTGTGGTATCTGTGTACTTTTAAAAGCAAGGCAGAAAGACTTTATTTTACATTAAAATCACAGGTGATGACTTCAAGTAATTGACTGCATGCAAGCATCGCAAGAGACAGGGGTTTTGGTGTTTTTCCAATTCACACTTTGTCAGGTTTTGTAGCCTCAGTTCATTAACAGTTTCAAACTATGAGAAAGCCAGTGACGTGACCCTGCAAATCACCGTTGATATTGATGACACAAAGCTCTTACAGAACCAAAATCCTATCCAGATAAAAAATATCCAAATACAAGTGTGGAAATCTAGTCCATGACCTCTGTTGTGAGTTTGGATGATGTTTGACAGTGTCATGATTGGTTTTATAACAAGAGACCCTAGAACGCCTAGATCCTGCTCTGCGAGTCATCTCTCCTCCCCATGGGCTTCCCAACAAAGCTATTTACCCAAGAACAATAGCAGAGTGAAAGTCATGTTATCACTTTATTAACAGATGCTCAAGCTCTTCCAGATGAGCTAGGGTAAAGGTTGTGTTGGAGATTTATGGAAGCACATACCTGCAAGTCCTATGTCTGGTCAGACATGAGTGAGCCCAAGATGCAGGACCAGGGTCCTGCTCATCTCTGTCGTTTGCTTGTCTTTCTTCTGCGTCAGCTTCATTCTCTGGTAGGCTCCCCATTGTGGGAGTCTGGTATGCCTCAGCATACATCCTACTGCTTAGCAACCATAAAACAGTGTCTCTTTCCCCACAGGTCCAGCGAGAGTCCTGGGATGAACTCTGTCTAGTCTGACTCGGGGTGTGCGACCATTCTGAAACCTTGCATTCGACAGGAGTGGGGAGCATGCTGATGGCCTGGCCTGGGTCATGAATCCATGGCAGGAATTAGGCCAAGCCACACCAGAGTCACACAGATTGATAGTGGAAAAGGGCAGTTCCCAGAAGAAAACTTATGTAGTGCCACCAAAAAGATAAAGAAAAGGGAACAGAAGACCAGCAACAACAGATATTCACTGTATCCTGGAATTCAAATCTTGGAAACAGCATATTTGTGTATGAGGAAGTGAGAGAGAGAAAATTCAAGAGTTGTTGAAGGCCTGATATTCTTTCGTGGCTCCCCTGTGGTGTTTCACTCATGCCTGCACCACTGCATTCATTATATCAAGTTCACTGGGTCATGTCTGCCCCCTTCACTTGACTGTGAGTGGCCTATAGGCAGGGATGTGTCTTCACCCTCTTTAAGCACTTCACACAGAAAGTGATTTTAATAGGTATCCAAGAAGGGCTGTGGATTGAATTTTCAAGAAGGAGAAGTAGGCTCCACCTATAATATCTTCAAGGACTTATGCCCTAAAATTTGCAAAATAATCCAAGGAAAAGTCAACCAACTTGGGTTCTCTCTAAAAATAGAAACTAATAAACACTTTAGCATGGTGTGACACAGTGTGTTATTAAGGCTTGTTTTTCTAAGGCAACAACGTAATATGGACAAGTTCCTGAAAAATGTTATCTCATGAAAGAGGCAAAGTAGCTTAGAAGAAAGAATGCAGGCTGTGGCAACATAATGGCCTGAAATCCCAATTTCACCACTTACCAGGCCTTGGGAAAACCATTTAACTTCTATGATCTTCTGTTCTCTGATCTGTTAGAATGAAACCATGAATTTTCCTCTCACGGTACCTGTATGGATTAGAAAATTGTATGTAAACTGTTGGAATATGAAGTTATTAGCTGCTGTTTAGTCAGCCCCTGAATCATGGTGATACCATATGAATGAAATGCCCCTCAGTCCTATGTCATCCCCATGGCGGGTTGCAGATCACGCCACAGTGATCCATAAGGTTTTCGTTAGCTGACTTTCAGAAGTAGATCACCAGGCCTTTCACCTTAGTCTACCTTACTCTGGAAGCTCTGCTGAAACCTGCAACATGCTAGCTTCCACTGATAGATAGGTGGTGGTTGTGCTTGAGGTAAATTGACCAGAATCGAATGGAGATCTCCTGCATGGAAGGCAAGAATACTACCACTGAATCAGCAATGACCCCACACTACTCAATAAATGTTGGCCCTATTGCACCTCAATAGGGACCCTACTATGATTTACCCTCTTAAGCTGCTGAGGGACCCATGATGGTGCTGGGGAGGCTCTGGACACTCAACAGAGAGACCCTACTGTTGAAGGAAGCAGCTGTTGGGAACATGATTGGGTTGGGGGCAGAAGACTGAGTGTCAGGCTGAGAAGAACTGATTTCCTGAGTTCTCTTGCCCTGTCTGCTCTCTGTTTTATCATTCTGTTTCTTGGTGGTATTAGAAGATTTGATGGCTAACCTAACTCTCCGTCTCCCAATCTGAGGGACAGCACACCAAAAAATACAAGACTCTGGATGGTGGTGTTGGATGAGCTGGTTTAGAAATTTTTCAATCCAAGGAGCACCCTAATTTATCAGTTTACAGATGATACCAACATCTTGTGCATCTCCCTCTGTTGATGGCAGCCGAAGGCCCTTAGTTAACCTATCTGAAAAATTCTGTGGTATCTTCACAAAATGTTTATATGTTCTGTGCACAAGTGTTCCAATTTGTCTTTAAGAGTGGGGCAGTTATATTCTTAAAACAAATAAAGGCAATTTAATGAGGAGAAAGAAATCTGACAACCAGCCAATTCCACAAGGAGGGAAAAATCAGCAAAACCAGTTGGTGGACTAAATCGGCTGGATATTTTATCTCACAGAACAAACCTTGGTATTCCATGTATATGAGTCGTATGTCGGTTGAATTTCCCCCTGGGTTTCTTACCCTCTGGTGTTGCTTCCTGGGCTTGTTATGCCCTCACTCCACCTACTAATTCAGTCTCATCACCATGGCTGTTTTTTCTGTTACCTTTGAGTGATTTTACTCCCCTGACTTTCTCATCCCTAATTTTATTTTTTCTGATTTTTCCAATTAGCTTTGTGTTCCTTCTGCATAAGCCATACTTCTGAGGATAATTAACAGGAAACCGGGCTTTGTTTATGAAGTATCCACTGGCTGAAACTTCCTGAGATGTCCAGAACTCCAGTAGATAAGTATTCATTATTCTTTCACAGGTGGGAGCGCTGCCCTAGGTGTTGGTGAGTATACCACACTGAAAACAGAAACAGGGGGATGGCTAACTCTCTTAGTCACCACAAGAAAGGCCAGGACACAAGAGTGTGATCAAGACACAGATGTGGGTGGGTTAATGCGTGGGCAGAGAAATTTCCAAAACTCATTGGTTCTCTGCTGCTATTCCTTCTGACAGTTACTTGTCTTGGCTGGATGAAGAGTTATGCTGGTATGTGCTCAACTTGTGGCTCTAATTCTGGTGACTTTTTCTGTTAAAAAAAAATTAAGGAACAATTAAAGAGGTTGAGTTGAGCAGAGGTAGGTGGCTTCACTCTTTTAGAAAGCGCCCAAGGGTGCTACAGAGCCCTAAAGGTGGAAAGCTCCTTGTTTGCTCAGAGCCGCAAGGCTAGCTGCCCAGTTTTCACAAAATTGACCAGAAAGATCTCCACGACTTTGCATCAGGGGTGAGGTCACTGCAGATGTTCAGCATGTGCTACTCACTTGTCTACCTTCTAAAAAGGGCAAATGGCCCTTTGCCATCTGTCCAATGGCTTGTTGCACACAGTGTGATCCTCAATAGGATATAAACCAAGAATGCTTGATGATCCTCAATTGAGTGAACCCATAAGAGCTTATAACTATGAAGCTCCAGCTCTTTTTTATTATTATTGTCTCCTCTTCTGCCATTTATAGAGTGCACAAACTGTGGTAAGTCCTATGTAAATAGAGAAGACCTAAATCTTAGGTCCTGTTGGGCTACACTTTAAAATGGTCATCATATTTGCATACATTATGCAAAATTCCCCATATGATCCATTAACAGAAATTTCTATAACTGTAGGCCACCCCTGACCTAGAAGCAGCTGGTGATAAATTCCAATCAGCCAACAGCAAAAACAAAATAAAAATAAAAAGCAGGATACAGAAGGTCTTTCTTCCCTGGGGCATGCATGGGAAGAGTGTGTAGATCCCCCCGTACAAACATCCTGTGTTTAGCCTCTTTCTGAGAAAAATGACCATGACAAGCTTTTCCTGAAGAAGCTGCTATTGCTCAGGAAGAATGCTTTGTGTAAACTAAACCTATTTTCCATGAAGCAACAGTTTAGACCTTGGCCCAGAGCTGGACCTGAAGGAAAAGTATGGGCCGTGTAGGAGAGAACTCAAAGCCTTCCCAGGTGACAGGCATGACTTCTGCAGAGTGAGATGTCCTTAGACTAACCATTGCATGTGCAGAGGAGAACTCAACATGCTCATGAGCCCTGATTTCTTCTGATAGTAGGCGGAAAAAATGTAATCCTGGGTCTTCAAGGCAACTCATTCACTTCTGGTTTAAAACCAGTCTTGTCCAGACAGATCCTCAGACAATTCAAAGTTCTGATACTTGATCACATGTTTTTAGACCTGTTTGGATGAGGAAGTGTATTGTTTTCTAAGATATCTACTACCCCATTAAGCAAAGCCCTTACACACCTGCACACATTTGAGTGGGGAAGGAAGCACTGAGCAACTGGTGCTGCGGTGAGGGCTTGGAGGAGCTTTTCTGAAGAGGCTCATACACTGCGGAAGGGGAGTAGAAGGAGGTGGTGGTCTAGACTTGAGGGGGAAGTTTTGTTTGCTCTAATTTACTGCAAAAAAACTCATTACATGTAGAGATTTGCATCTTATAAAGTAGAGCATATTAAAGAAAAAAGTAAAGCAATTTTTCTTTAAAAGGAATGAATGTATAAATTTTAGGAGAATAACAAAAAGGTGAATCAGCTCATCTTAGACCATGTTAAGGGTTAATTGTGTCCTCCCTTTCATCCCCTCAAAAGATGTGTTGAAGTTCTAACCCCTGCACCTCTGAATGTGACATTGTTTGGGGAAATAGGGTCTTTGTTTGCACATGTTTTCCATTAATGAGGTCATATCTGAGTAGGGTGGGTCCTAATCCTAATCCCTTCTGAGTGGTTACAAAAGGGGTAAACAGACTTGGAGAATGAGACAAGGAAAAAACAGATAACATGTGATGAGGGAGACAGATGCATCTATAAGCAGCAAAGGAACGCCAAGGATTAGCAAAAGCCACCAGAGAGGCATGGAACAGTTCCTCTCTCAAAGCCCTCAAAAGCAATCAAGACAACCAATACCCCAATTTGACTTCTGGCTGTCACAACTGGGAGAAAACCAATTCACATTCTTTTAAGCAGTGCACTTTGTGGTATTTTGTTATGAAACCCTAGAAAACTAAGACAAGCCATAATCTGGAAACTCTTCAAGAAACTTATCACTTCTGACACTTGTCTAGAAATTCTGGGATGCAGGGTGATGGTGAGGCTGATCTGCAACCTCCATGGCTACCTGGTCTCTCTGAGACCTTCAGTTCCTTAAAGAACTTAGCCTGTGTTATTTTCTTGCAGTCTTAAAGAGAAGCAATGATACAGGGTTTCAGCCCTTTGTTCTCCTCAGTTCTGAAGAGGAAGCTGTGAAAAGGAGAATAGGCTTGAAGTTATGACATGGTATGGTCAGAAATTATGGAGTTAGGGAAGAACATTGAATATACTATGGACTACCAGAAGAAAGAACCAATCTATTTTGGAAGAAGTACAACCAGGACGCTCCTTAGAAGCGAGAATGGTGAGACTATGTCTCACATACTTTGGACATGTGATCAGGAGTGACCAGTCCCTGGAAAAGGACATTGTCTTAGTCATCTAGGGCTGCTATAACAGAAATACCACAAGTGGAAGTCTTTAAGAAAAAGAAGTTTATTCTCTCACAGTCTGGTAGGCTACAAGTCCAAATTCAGGGCATCAGCTCCAGGGGAAGGCTTTCTCTGTTGGCTCTGAGAGAAGGTTCTTGTCATCAATCTTCCCCTGGACTAGGAGCTTCTCCACACAGGAACCCGAGGTCCAAAGGACACGTTCTGCTCCCAGTGCTGCTTTCTTGGTGGCATGAGGTCCCCAATTCTCTGCTTGCTTCCCTTTCCTTTTATCTCTTGTAAGATAAAAGGTGGTGCAGACCACACCCCAAGGGAAACTTCCTTTACATTGGATCAGAGATGTGATCTGAGCAAGGGTGTTACATCCCACCCTAATCCTCTTTAACCACGGGCAGAGATTATGATTTATAACACATAGGAAAATCACAAAATGGAGGAAAACCATGCAATACTGGGAATCATGACCTAACCAAGTTGACATATCCTTTGGGGGGACACAATTCAATCCATGATAGACATCATGCTTGGTAAAGTAGAGACTCAAGAATGGCAATGATTGTGAAGATGGCACAGGACCAGTGTTTTGTTTTGTTGTACACGGAATCTCTCTGAGTTAGAACCAACTTGATGGCACCTAACAACAGCAACATGGTCAGAAAATGGCAAAACCTTAAGAACAGCCACAGTTTCAATTGAAGGGCAAGAGAAGAGAGCTGAAGCTTGAAAGAAAAGTAGGTTTAAACCATCAAGATTGATGCTAAGGAGCTGAATGCATACTAAACATGATGGGAACCCACAGAAGGGTTTCCAGTAGAGAAGTAATGGAGTGAGATTCGGGTTCTGTAAAGTTTATGTGAAAGCAAATTTAAATCAGGGACTTGACCATGAGAATGAAAAGATTATATTAATAATAATTTTAAAAAATCATGGAGAATAAAAAGGGTTTAAATACTAATTGAATATGGGGTATGATGGAATAAGGGGAGTGATTCAGGGGGGGTCCCATTTTTCTTCAGTGGGCATAGGGCAGATGACAATGCCAGAAACTGAAATAGGGGCACACAAGGCAGAGTAAGCTGAGAGGAGTATAGAGGGAAATGGGTAGATAATGAGCTCAGTTTGGGACATGATGGGTTGGGAAAGAAAGATTATTTGTGCTTCCAAGCTCCTTTTTTCCCACAAAGTGTGTGTGTGTGTGTGTGTGTGTGTACAGGCATGGGGGTGAGGTTGATTTTGTAATGAACATTTCAGTTCATTGTCACCCACCTCCTCATTCCTCCCAAAGGCAGAGGAAGTGAAAACAGAGAATTTAAACTGGCATGTTTTACTAGTGGGCACAGTCACTATGCCTCAAAGGCGGGTGTCTCCTTTCTCCTCATTTATGCAGCAGGCTTTCATTTTCCTGGCATCCCTGTTATGTTCAGGTACTATGGCCTATCTTCACTTCCTCTCTCTTTACAGCTAGCCACCTGGGGAACATCTTTCTGGAGTAAGTGAGGTCTGCCATTATCTTTCGCTCTGGCTCCTAGGTGCATGGGACAGGCCACCATCTGTAAGGTTGGCTTGGGTAAGTGGAAGGGGAGTGGAGTCTGTCCAACTGACCGTAACTACATGCATACCTGAATGCCAAGGATGGATGCAGGAGGCAGATAGGAGGCCCTACTCCAATCACAAGTTAAACCTGTGTCCTCTAATGAAGTTTATACTTGGGTGGGCATTGGGCACTGGCTTCGCCATTAATATAATATTTTGGCCTTACGTGGAAAGTAATCTTTGTGTCTATACTCTTGACCAAAATTCTAGAGGTAGGGAGGAGTCCTATGCCCTGTTGTTGTTGTTAGTTGCCATCAAGCTGGCTCTGATGCATGGCAATATTATATATTACAGAAGGAAATGTTGCCTGGTCCTGTGCCATCTTCATGATTGTTGTGGCTATTGTGTCAATCCATCTCATCAAGGGGTTCCCTCATCTCTGCTGACCCTATACTTTACCAAACATTATGTCCTTTTCTAGTGATTGGTCTTCCCTGATGAAATGTCCAAAGTAAGCAAGTCGAAGTCTCACCATCTTGGCTTCTAAGGAGCATTCTGGTTGTAGTTTATCTAAGGCTGATTTGTTTGCTCTTCTAACAGTCTACAATATATTCAATATTCTTCACCAACATCACAGTTCAAATGCATCAATTCTTCTTTTAAGCCTAGACCTCTCTGCAGCTAACTTTAGATGCCTGCAGGCTTCCTGTTAGATATCTACAACTCACTGATGAAGACTGAAGCTCAAGAAGAGGGTATTTTTCTAAGAGAAAATGTCTCATGACGCCAAAGGGGAGCTGAGGACCAAAATCCAGCTTGTGCTGGAGACAGCCACTACAGCAGGTCTCCTGATCCTCCGTCTTTTGTCTGTCTCCTGAACAAACAGAGCCTACTCTCAGAAGTCTGAGTGAGGGTAAATGTATCTCTGGCTTCCCTGACTGAACCACTGAACCATATCTATTAGACGTGGTGAATGGCTGAGAGAAAAATTGGTTGTAAGTACTTTCAGATCATTGATAGTTTCATAATCTTCACATACCCATCTGTTGACTTAAAGACCAAGTTTGGCATTATTTTTCAAACTACCAATGAGTTCAAACTTTCATTCAACTGACCCAGAATCGAATTTCTGAGACAGAGCCCATATGTATTTTAAGGGCTGCATTTATTCCAGAAATGAACTTTCCCTAGTTAGACTTTAAATAATTCTGTTTACTATCACCATGAAGAACAAGGTAACAGTTATCAAAGAACCAAGGCAAACTTATTTAAACAGTCTTTTTTAGGTTCCATGAAAACCAGGTGATAGACAAAGGCTGGATCTTTTTAACTTATTTGTGAAGTTTTTGTGTATCTCATTGACTTCCTGACCTCTGAGCACATTGCACATATCTGAGCATCTCTGTTTAGAATCAGTAAGTCAAGAACTAGTAACAGCTCATTTCATCAGACTTTTCCATCTCAGTCTACCAGGCCAGTGCTTTTCACACTTTGGTTAACATACAAACCATGCATGGCTCTTGCCAAATGCATATTCTGAGGTTCAGCATTTCTAACAGGCTCTAGATGATTCTGATCCTACTGATCCATACTATCCTACCTACCAGTTGCCACTGAGTCAATTCTGACTCATGGTGACTCAATCTATGAAGGAGTAGAACTGTGTTCCATAGGGTTTTCAATGGCTGATTTTTCAGAAGCAGATGACCAATCTTTTCTTCTGAGATGCCTCTGTGCAAATTCAAACCACCAATGTTTCAGTCAGTAGTCAAGTGCTTAACAGTTTGTAACACCTAGGGACTCCACTGCTCCATACAGACCACACTTGCGTATTCTGGTAGTCAGGTCCTAGGAAATGTAGATAAATAAACCAACATGATTAAAGCTATAAATTATTAAGGATTTGCCATTTTCCAGACACAGTACTAATTTAGCAATTAACAAAATACAATATTTAATTCTTACAACTCTATAAAGTAGATATTTTATTTAACACTGGTGGCATAGTGGTTAAGAGCTACAGCTGCTAACCAAAAGGTTGGTAGTTCAAATCCACCAGGCGCTCCTTGAAAACTCTATAGGGCAGTTCTACTCTGTTCTATAGGGTCACTATGAGTCAGAATCAACTAGATGGTAATGAGTTCTTAAGTTTCAAGTGATGGAAACTCAACAAAAACTAATGCCAACAAGAAAAGGAAGTATACAAAATTCTAACTCTCACACACACACACAAAAACAGACTCACTGGTCTGACGGTCTGGAGAAATCCTGAGAGTATGGCTCCGGGGCACCATATAGCTCAGTAATGAAGTTACTCCTGAGGTTCACCCTTCAGCCAAAGATTGGACAGGCCCATTAAAAAAAAAAAAAAACCTAGACTAAAGGGGCACACCATCCCAGGAGCAAGGACTAGAAGGCAGGAGGGGACAGGACAGCTGGTATTAGGGAACCCAAGTTTGAGAGGGGAAGAGTGTTGACATGTTGTGGGGTTGGCAACAAAACAATACGTGTATTAATTGTTTAACGAGAAACTAGTTTGCTTTGTAAACCTTCATCTAAAACAAAACAAACAAACAAACAAAAAACCCAGTGCCGTCATCTGAAGAACACCAAAAAAAAAAAAAAAAAAGGGAAGTATATTGGCACACGTAACAGGAAAATCTAGGGGTGAATTTGGTCTCAGAAATGTCGGGGTGAGAGTATCCTAGAAGTCATCAGCTTGATAACCCTCTCTCTTTCTCTCCCTCTCTCTTGTACCTCCCTTCCCACTTATGCCTGACTCTCTTTGGTTTATTCTCTCCAACTACAGACAAGAGTAGAGATATGTGTGATAGAGTACATGGCCTTCAGAAGCCCATTTAAGCTCGTGACCCAAGGAGACAGCCAGGTTGGTTTATTTGTTTTTTTTCTCACATCATCTATAAGTAAAACCCCAGAGAAGGGGTTTAGTTGACCTAGCTGGAGTCACATTCCCAGCCTTGGGCCAGTCTCTGTTGCTACAAGGATGGGTCACTATCATTGCCCAGCCCTGAGTTACATGTCCACCCCTGTGGCCAGAGAGGTGGATCTTGAGATTGGCAGTCTGCCAGCACCAGATGGCATAGGACTTTCTCCCCAGGAAAAGGCCATAGGACAAGAACAACAGACACTAATCACAGCATCAACATCTCTACTTAGTGATCAGTGAGAAAAACTGAGGTCAGCAGATTGAATTATGCCCCCCAAAAGTATGTTAGAATCCTAACATTTATACCTGTGGATGTGATCCTGCTTGAAAATAGGTCTTCTTTTTCTTGTTAATCTTATCATTCTCAAGCTAGGTGGATTCTAAATTTAATCACTTTTGAGTAATAAAAAGAGCAGATTAGACACAAAGACACACACACAGGGGAAGACAGACACCACTGAGGATCATCTACAAGCCTGGAGCTACCAACAAGGAAGGAATCTACATGACCAAGACCCTGATTTGGACTTTTATCCTCCAGAACTGTGAAAAAAAGTAGATGTCTGTTCTTTAAAGCCACCCACTTGTGGTATTTCTGTTACAGCAGCACTAAGAAACTGAGACAGCAGAGTTCCAGCACACTGTCCAAGTAGTGCGACTGCTAAGAAGAAGAATCAGGTTTTCCCATGCCATGTGACAAGTGCTGGTCAGACAGTAAGCAAGGCACAGCAGAGCCTGGAAAACTCTATGTGTCGCTTAGGTTCTACTCACAAAACAGAGTTGGCCAGCAACTGCAGGACAAATTTGACTTCGCTGGAAGAGTGCTCTTCTCACTTGCAATGAAAGGAGCTTCACAAATCTCACCACATATTTTATTACATGAGTGTATCTTGGCCTCCTGCAATTGGTGATAAGAGTAAAACATTTCTCTCCTAATGCTAGATTTCCTGTTGGGAAAAGACCTATGCTGGAAAGAGAAGAGAACATAATAGAAGAGACACGGAAGTGTGAAGCAGGGACTCAGGTTCAGGAATTCAGGTGCAGGAAAGAAGGTCTAGAGCTGGAAGCGTGACTCTCAAGGCCATTTACCTGGACAGAAGTGGTAAGGGGAAGTAAAAAAATAGAAGAGGTCCTTTTTTACAATGCGAAGATTGTAACATGGTAGGTTTGAAGCAGCACCTGAAATTTGGAAGATAAGTAGGAAACTATCATTGCCTTGTGTTGTACAAAGGATTAATGTGCTTGGCTGCTAACCAAAAGGATGGAGGCTCGAGTCCAGCCTGCGGCACCTTGGAAAAAATTTCTGGTGATCTACTTCTGAAAAACCAGTTCTTGAAAACTCTGTGGAGCACAATGCTAGCTGAGGCACATGGGGTCACCATAAATTGGAGCAGAAAAACCCACCCAGTGCCCTCAAGTCGATTCCGACTCATTGCAACCCTATAAAACGGTGTAGAACTGAGTGGCAATTGGTTTTTATCACTGCCTTGACTGGCAAGATTAAAAACAAGGTCACTGGATGATTCATTACAATGAGCTGAATTTTAATTTTGTGCAAAAGTGTGAAGCTCATGGAAATAGTTTTATAAAAATGCATTTTCAGTAGTAGTCAAAAACTGGAAACAACCCAGATGTCTTTCAACAAGTGACTGGTAAAACAAACTGTGGTTCATCCATACTGTGGGGCTACTACACCTCAACAAAAACAACAGAAGAACAGACTATTGATACACACAACAACCTGGATGAATCTTCAAAGAATTATGCTGAGTGAAAAAGCCAATGCCAAAATTTACATACTATATGATTCCATGTACACAACACACTTAAAATGGCAAAATCATAGAAATAAAGAACAGATTATTTGTTGCCAAAGATTAGGTGGTGTTGGGGGCAAGAGGCAAGTGGGTATTGCTACAAAAGGGCAACATGAGGGATCCTTGTGGTGATGAAAATGCTGTGTATCTTGCCTGTATCAATGTCAGTATCCCAGTTGATACTGTACTAGTTTTGCAACGTGTTACCATTGAGGGAAACTGGCTAAACGGTACATGGAATCTCTCAGGATTATTTCTTAGTAAATGCATGTGATTCTACAATTATTTCAAAATAAAAAGTTTAGCTAAAAAAAAAATCAGTAGTTCACAGTCACAGATAAATTAGAAGTCAATGTAATTTACTTTCCAATCAATGTTGACCTTTGATTAGCCAAACAGCTTATTTAGCTTTAAAGCAGCATTTCCCCAATTATTATTATTATTATTATTGAAGAACATAGGATGTTTACCCCAAAATAGAACACACTGAGCTCCTTCTTGGTAGAGGCAAATCTCTAAGCCAGGACATACAGGATAATTAGGAGGGGGGTGTATGATGGGAAACCCCAGGAAGGACATCAATAAGTGGCCAACCTATGAAAGTCCCCACGTATTCCAGAATGAGAAATAAAGTGAACAGTCTATACTGGTCTGTTTCTACAGATCAACCTTCTTGGCTTGCAGAAACACATACTGGACCGAATGTATGTCTTTATCTTCATTTCCTCACTAAACTCCTTTATGATGGCCACAGAGAAATTTTAAAAAATGATCATATAAAGAAGGAGAATGGGAAAAGAGAAAGACCAGGCAAGTGATGTGCGCTAAATTTGACAAAATGGAAATAGACAGGTGAGTGGTAACTGACTCAGCAAAGTGGAGAAAAGGAGGCCTAAGTGAATGCAGATGGAGAAATAAAACAGGAAGCAGGCCTGTACAGCTGTAGACACCTTAAAAGGCTCAGGAGCTGGAAGCCCTGGACTCTTTGAAAGTGGAGGTAAAGTCTGCCTGAGAGAATTGGACCTCAGGCTGTTGCCCACAACCTCAGACGCCACACAGCAAATCCTCTTTTACTCCAGTGGGAGACAGAGAAATTGATCCAGAGATACTAGACTTAGTGACGCCAAGCATAGCTGAGATTGGGATAAAGAGCTCATTGAAAGAAAGGGGTTTAGATAGAAATTGAAATACTTAACAGTGGTACCCCTCAGGCCCTTTCTCTAACTTGGCTCTCAGAACATCTAAAGGATTTATAACCCCCGGAAAGGAGATTGGAGAGTTATGTTTTGGAGAAGCCACCTGGCTGGAGAGACAACCAGACAGATACTGATGGTCAAGCTCCTCCATCAAAAGAGCCAGGTCCCTCCCTGAGATCCCCACTGTGAGGACACCTACAAAAATGCCCCATGCATAAGCTCCAGCCTTTTACTATCTCTCCCATAAATACCACAGAGCATCAGCAGCCAGTTGAGAAAAGCCTTTAACATGAATGACAGACATGAAAGCTAACAAACTTGGGGGCAGGGGGGAACGTCACAGAGAGCAAAACAAGCAAATGAATAAAACTATAATATACTTCAAGTGCAAATGAAAGATAATATCCATTAAATGAGAATAGCATACTACTCAGAGAAATTCAGAGAATAAGAAAAAGGTCTTAAGAATTAAAAAATAATAGAAATAAAAGCATTCAACAGAAGGACTAAGAGAATCTGAAAGAGAGAGACATAGAAAATAGAAGAGGAAAGAAAAAAAATTAAAGGGTCAAACCAGGAATCCAATATCTGACTGATAAAAGTTCCAGAAAGGAAGAAGAAAAAAACAAAGGGAAGGAAATTAAGAAATAATCCCAAAAAAAACTTGCTGGAAAAGGAGGGCTATGAGTCTTCAGAATGAATGGGCCTACAAAGTTCCCAGCCCAATGAATAAACAAGTCGTACCCCAAAGCCTAATAAGCCCATTATTGTAAAATTCCACGGCACTAAGAGAAACAACACTCTAAGGAAGAAGGAAAAAAAAAAAAGTCCATCCACACAAGCAGGAGTCAAATGGCATTGCTGTTGTCAAAAGCTGCTGAGACCACGAACAAGGGCTTCAAAATTCTGAAAGAAGATGATTTCTGATTCAGAATATTAAACCTGCCAAGCAAATAATAATTAATGTGGAAGTAAGATATTAAGTGACAAGAAAAGTTGAAATGTCATGCATCCTTTGCAGGAAGGTACTGAAGTGAATTATTTGCTGAAATGAGGGAGAAAGTCACAACAGGGAGAATAACAGGTTCAGAACAAATGAAATCCAGCCCAGCAAAGAAGCAAGGGCATTCCCGGATTGCTGGTATGGGAAGCTCGAGGGTGGCACCTGTTCACAGGCTTAGGGGAAACCACAGAGATAGGTTCCAAGAGAGATATCTCTAAGGGAAAGAAAAAAAAGGAATTGGTACTTGACTGTGCTAAGAGGCTAAGAGGGGTAGGCCATTCTGTCAAAGAGTTTGAAAGTGGAATTAACCATAGGAACATAGATAACCAAGTAGATGAAAAAAGAAAACTTAATCATAGTACACTAGCTTAACTCTAAACTACTTACATATTCTAACCAGTGTAAACACTGATTATTAATTTACCTAAAAAATTAAGATAGAGCTTTATAGGAAGAATGAGACAAAGGAAGGGCGTTTGTATGTGTGTATGTATGTATGTATGTATGTAAGTGTGTGTATGTGAGTGTGTGTGAATGTGAGTGACTGTGTGTGTGATTTGTGTATATGTGTATGATCTGTGTGATTAGTGTGTATGTGAGTGTGGGGTTTGTGTTTATATGTGTGCGTGACAGTGTGTGTGATTAGTGTGTGTATGTAAGTGTGAGTGACTGTGAGTGTGATTTGTGTGCATTTGTGTGGCTGTGTGATTTGTGTGTGTGTGTGTGTGATTTGTGTGCATATGTGAGTGTGTATGTGATTGAGTGAGCATGATCTGAGTGGGTCGAGAGGAGGTCTCTATTGGGAAGAGTGGAGGAAAGAGCTCCATTCTCATTTTTTATCAGAGGAGTAATGTGGTGATGTTTAAAATGAAAATCTCAAAAGTAGCAGTAGAAACATATTATTTTGAAGTGTATTATCTTGATATTTGGTCCAAGAAAAGCATAACTAAAAGACTTAAAATTGGTTTCTTAGGCTTTGTGGGGGAGGGTTGGGTGGAGACCACTATTTTTCACTATAAGCTGTATAGTACTATTCAACTTTGTAAATTGTGTACATGGTATTGTTTTATAAAAAATAAAATTGGTTTAAAAAAATTATTTCAGTTCTTTGAAAGCACTATGTCCTTCCTTACCTCCAGGTTTCTGGATTGTTCTAGGTTGTTCTCCTTGATCACTTTTCCCCCTAGCTATACGTCACTTGTTCCTCAGATACCAACTCAAGGTCCCTTCTTCCTGGAGGCCCTTCCTGACCCTTCAAATTTCACCACTCTTCCACACCCCCACTGTTTTAACCTCTCATTCTACCCTGCATCCTACTTTTACACAATTATCACAGTTTCCAGGAGCACTGGTGGAGCAATGGTTAAGCATTCGGCTGCTAACCAAAAGTTGCTGGTTCAAACCCACCCAGGGACTCCACGAGAGAAACACCAGGTGATTTGTTTCCGTAAAGATTACAGCCTAAGAAACCCTATGGGGTAGATCTACTCTGTCACTTGGGGTTGAGGGCATTCAACAACAACAATAATCAAGTTTGTAATAATACATTGTGTCATCCTTTATTAATGACCTTCTCCCCCACTAAACTGTGAGTTCTGTGAAGGTGGGGCCTATGTCAGTTTTGTTCCTCATCGTACCCCCAGTAACTCACATGCCTGGCACAGAGTACATGCCCAATTAATAAATCTTGAATCATTATTTACTTCTAAATGCTTAAACTACTGTTCCATGAAATTTTTATCAGTAAGCAAAACAGGCACAAAATAGCACATAACATGATACCATTTTAAGTAATTATATAGGAATACAAACCAAATCCCCACAAGTCTGTCAGTTTGTTGTACTGTGGTAGCTTGTGTGTTGCTGCAGTGATGGAAACTGTGCCACTGGCATTTCAAATAGCAAAAGGGTCACCCATGGTGGACAGGTTTCAGTGGATCTTCAAAACTAAGACTAGGAAGAAGGACCTGGCAGTCTACGTCTGAAAAAATTAGCCAGTGAAAACCTTATGAATAGCTGTGGAATATTATCTGATACAGTGCCAGAAGATGAGACCCTCAGGTTGGAAGGCAGTCTAACTACCATTGGGAAGAGCTGCCTCCTCAAAGTGGAGTCAACCTTAATGATGTGGATGTAGTCAAGCTTTCAGGACCTTCATTTACTGATGTGGCACGACTTAAAATGAGAAGAAACAGCTGCAAACATCCATTAATAATAGGAACATAGAATTTACAAGGTACGAATCTAGAAAAATTGAAAGTCATCAGAAATGAAATAGAATGCATAAAGATCAATATCTCAGGCACTATTGAGCTGAAATGAACTGGTATTAGCTATTTTAAATCAGACAATCATATGGTATAATATGCCGGAAATGACAAATTGGAGAGGAATAGCATTGCATTTGTCATCAAAAAGAACATTTCAAGATCCATCCTGAAGTACAACGCTGTCAGTGATAGGATAATATCCATACACCTACAAGGAAGACCAGTTAATATGACTATTATTCAAATTTATGCACCAACCATTAATGCCAAAGATGAGGAAATTGAAGATATTTACCAACTTCTGCAGCCTAAAATTGATCAAACATGCAGTCGAGATGCGTTGATAATTACTGGTGATTGCAATGTGAATGTGCGAGTTGGAAACAAAAAAGAAGGAACAGTAGTTGGAAAATATGACCTTGGTGATAGAAATGACACCAGAGATCACATGATAGAATTTTGCAAGACCAACAACTTCTTCATTGCAAATACCTTTTTTTTTTCAACTACTTTATTCCATCTGACCTTGCCAGATGGAATACACAGGAATCAAACTGACTACATCTGTGGAAAGAGACAATGGAAAAGCCCAATATCATCAGTCAGAATAAGCCAGGGGCAGAGTGCGGAACAGGCCATCAATTGCTTATATGCAAGTTCGAGATGAAACTGAAGAAAATTAGAACAAGTCTACAAGAGCCAAAGAAAATTACATCAGATGACAAAGTGGTGGACAATCACACAATACTAGAAATCACGGCCTACCAAGTTGGCACACATTTTGGGAGGGACACAACTCAATCCACAACACTCAACACTTTGCTCCCCCCCCAAATTCATGTCCTTACCCCATATAACACACATTCACCCCATCATAGCATATCAAAAGTCTTAAATCAACTCTAAGTACAAAATCTAGTAATTCCTCTTCATCTGTGAAATCTAGAATGCAAGTTATCTGCATCCAAAGTACAATGGTATAACAGGCACAAGCTAGACATTTCTATTACAAATGGGAGAAATTCGAGGGAAAGAGAAGGGATAACAGGCACCAAGCAAGTCAGCAGAACACGTTACATAGGTTATCTAGTGCTTGAAAACAATTCTCTGTTCTCTGAGACCATTTAGGCCCTGCCCTCCAGACTCTGGGTGTTGTCCACACTCTCTGGATTCTGGGTGGGAGCCCCTTGGCCCTGGGTTTCAGCTCCGCTTTCTAAGACCACTGGAATGACAATTCTGCTCCCTCAGCTTTGGGTGGTCCGATTCTCCTAGTCCAACTGGGTGGTGACCCTACACCCTCAGCCCTAGCAGGCCCCTTTTTTTATGCCCCTTGGACATGGCAACCCTGCCCTCTCAGCTTTGGGCAGCAAATCTGGCCCCATCCCACTGGCACTGGTGAATGGCAGCCCCACAGTCCAGAACAAAGATGGTGAAGATCTGACCTTTTGAAACCTGAGAAGCCATGGTTCCACTCTTTGAGACTATGGGAGATCTGCTTCCTGTGTTCCTTGTCTCTTCAGCTTCTATTTCCTGGTTCCTTGGCCTCTCAGTCCTGGGCCTAACCACCTGTGTCTGCCCTGCTGCGGTAAGTGTTCCAAAGCTCTTTAGCTCCACTGATATGTAAAGTCTTATAATGAACATTGCAAAGACCTGGAGATAGAAAACCAAAAGGGAAGAACACATTCAGTGTTTCTCAAGCTGAAAGAACTGAAGAAAAATTCAAGCCTCAAGCTGTAAGACTGAGGGATTCTACAGGGAAAATATTAAATGACAGAGGAAGCATCAAAACAAGATGGAAGGAATACACAGAGTCACTGTACCAAAAAGAATTGGTTGATATTCAACCACTTCAGAAGGTGATATGATCAAGAACCGATGGTACTGAAAAAGGAAGTCTAAGTTAGGAAGGCATTGGTGAAAAACAAGGCTTCAGGAATCGATGCAATACCAATTGAGATGTTTCAACAAATGGATGCAGTGCTGGAAGAGCTCACTCATTCATGCCAAGAAATTTGGAAAACAGCTACCTGGCCAGCGAACTAGAAGAGACCCATATTTATGCCCATTTCAAAGAAAGGTGATACAACAGAATGTGATAATTATCAAACAATTTCATTAATACCACAGGCAAGTAAAATTTTTGCTGAAGATTATTCAAAAGCTGATGCAGCAGTACATCAAGAGGGGACTGCAAAAATTCAAGCCAGATTCAGAAAATGAAGTGGAACAAGGGATATCATTGCTGATATCAGGTAGATCTTAGCTGAAAGCAAATAGCAGAAAGATGTTTACCTGTGTTTTATTGACTATGCAAAGGCATTCGACTGTGTGAATCATAACAAATTATGGATAACATTGCAAAGAATGGGCATTCCAGAACACTTAATTGTGCTCATGAGGAACCTGTACATAGATCAAGAGGCAGTTGTTCAAAAAGAACAAGCGAATACTGTTTAGCTAAGTCAGGAAAAGCGTATGTCAGGTTTGTATCATTTCACAATACTTAATCTGTATGCTGAGCAAATAATCAAAGACGCTGGACTATATGAAGAAGAACTTGGCATCAGGATTAGAGGAAGACTCATTAACAACTTGAAATATGCAGATGGCACAACTTTGCTTGTTGAAAGTGAAGAGGACTTGAAGCACTTACTAATGAAGATCAAAGACTATAGCCTTCAGTACAGATTACACCTTAACATAAAGAAAACAAAAATCCTCACAATTGGACCAATAAGCAACTTCATGATAAATGGAGAAAGATTGAATTTGTCAAGGATTTCCTTTTACTTGAATTTACAATCAACGCCCAAGGAGTCAGCAGTAAGCAATTAAATGATGCATTGCACTGGGTAGATCTGCTGCAAAAGGCCTCTTTAAAGTGTTAAAAAGCAAAGAAGTCACTTTAAGGACTAAGGTGTGCCAGACCCAAGCCATGGTTTTCAATTGCCTTGTATGCATGCAATGAATAAAGAAGTCTGAAGAAGAATCGATGCCTTTGAATTACAGTGTTAACGAAGAATACTGAATATACCATGGACTGCCAGAAGAATGAACGAATCTGTTTTGAAAGAAATACAGCCAGAATGCTCCTTAGAAGTAAGGATGACAAGACTTTTTCTGACCTACTTTGGGCATGTTATCAGGAAGTACCAGTCCCTGGAGAAGGATATCATGCTTGGTAAAGGAGAGGATCAGCAAAAAAGAGGAAGACCCTCAGGATTGACACAGTGGCTGCAACAATGGGCTCAACCATAACAATTGCGAGGATGGTGCAGGACCAGGCAGTGTTTCATCCTGTTGTACATAGGGTTGATATCAGTCAGAACCAACTTGATGACACCTAACAGCAACAACAATAAACCAAATTATTCATAAGCGTTATATCTGAGTGGTGGTATTGGAGTAACTTTGCTTTTTCATTAATACTTAATTTTTTTTTTTAATTTTTCTATAGTGAAAACTTTATTATACAACTTCTAGTGTAATAAAAGTGACACAGGGGAAAAACAGTTGTGCTCTGTTATTGAAAGTTGCCATCAAGTCGGCTCGACATCATGGCAACCCAATGTACAACAAAAAGAATGTTGCCTGGTCCTGAGCCATCTTCACAATTGTTGGTATGCTCAAGTTCATTTTTTTGGCTGCTGTGTATTTTGAGTGACTTCCAGCCTAGGGGCCCATCTTCCAGCACTATATTGGACAGTATTCTGTTGTTATCCACAGGGTTTTATTGGCTAATTTTTGGAAGTAGATCTCCAGGCTTTCTTCTTAGACTCTCTTAGTTTGGAAGATCTATTGAAACCTGTCCACCATGGGTGACCTTGCTGGCATTTTATATATCATTGGCATAGCTTCCAGAATCACAGCAACACATAAACCACCACACCATGACAAACTGACAAACGAGTTGCAGCTGTTATGCTCTAAGTCACTTTATTTAAAAACAATCAGGAACTCCTAGATATTAATCTAACACAGAGTTTCCAACCTGCCCAATCCTTAATGTTATCAATTATATTCACGGAACAGTATACTTCATATGGTGAACAAAGACGGTCAAGGGCTCCTGCATTTGAACATTTGCATTTGTGTGCACTATTTGCATTTAAGTGTGTCGTTTTCTAAAATTTCAACAGAGTCAGAATTGGGCCATGACCTGAGGACAGGTGGCTCCACCCACATCACCTAGCCACCTGTGACAGGCGTTCAAGAATAAGTGGTGCCTCCCAGTCCTTACAGCCAACAGTATTGGGTGCTCATAGTCGGGCTGCAAAACCCACCCACCTATGAGCTCTAGGGAACAGGGACATGCTTTCCTCCCAGGCACCCAGGGGCAGCTGTCAGACATCTGCCTTGCTCAGCACATGAATCCTTCTGCAGCCAGATACCTGTGCCTGCACCAATCACCCCTGCCCATCTAGCACTGTAGGTGAGAGCCTGCACCACACACTTGGTGACCGACTACCTAGACTCCTGAGCTGAATCCATACAGGAAAAGAAAATAGACTCCTGGGCTCACATAGGAAACCTTAGTGGCATAGTGGCTAAGAGCTCTGTCTACTAACCAAAAGGTCGGCAGTTCAAATCCACCAGGTGCTCCTTGGAAACTCTGTGGGGGAGTCGTACTCTGTCCTATAGGGTCGCTATGAGTTGGAATAGACTTGACAGCATTGGGTTGGGTGGGTTTGGGCTCACATACCTAGTAACAGATCTAACCACCTGGTAACAGGATGCTAGAGCTTCAAAAGCACCAATAATCAAACTAGCTCACAAGAGCAGCCTATTTGGGCACATCAAAACAAAACAAGATGATAGCACACAGTAGGCAAACAAATAAATAAATATAATAACTTATTTATAGCTCTGACACAACAGTCAATATCAAATTATATAAAGAGGCAGACCATGATGGCTTCAGCAAGCTCCCGAAACAAAGAAGCAAGAAATCTTCCAGAAGAAGACATCTTCCTGGAATTACCAGAGGTAGAATACAAAAGATTAATATACAGAACACTTCAACAGATCAGGAAGGAGATCAGGCAAAACAGAGAACAAGCCAAGGAACACACAGAAAAAGCAATAGAGGAACTTAAGAAGATTATAGAAGAGCATAATGACAAATTGAACCGGCTGCAAGAATCCATAGATGGCAAGCAGATATCCAGAAGATTAACAATAAAATTTCAGAATTAGACAACTCAATAGAAAGTCAGAGAAGCAGAATTGAGGCAATGGAGGTCGGAATTAGTGAGATCAAAGATAAAACACTTGACACCAAATCATTTGAGGAAAAATCAAATAAAAGAATTTTTAAAAATGAAGAAATTCTAAGAATTATGTGGGACTCTGTTAAGAAGAATAACCTACGAGTGATTGGAGTACTGCAACAGGTGGGATAACAGAAAATGCAGAAAGAATCGCTGAAGATTTGTTGGCAGAAAACATCCCTGATATCGTCAAAGATGAGAAGATATCCATCCAAGATGCTCATAGAACCCCACACAAGGTAGATCCCAAAAGAAAGTCACCAAGGCATATTACAATAAAACTTGTCAAAATCAAAGAAAAAGGGAGAATTTTAAGAGCAGGTAGGGATAAACAAAAAGTCATCTACAAAGGAGAGTTAATAAGACTAAGCTTGGACTACTCATCAGAAACCTTGCAGGCAAGAAGGCAATGTGATGACATATATAAAGCTTTGAAGGAAAAAAATTTCCAGCCAAGAATTATATATTCAACAAAACTGTCTCTCAAATATGTGGCAAAATTAGGGAATTTCCAGATGAAAAGAAGTTTAGGGAATTTGCAAAAACCAAACCAAAACTACAAAAACTACTAAAGGCAGTCCTTCAGTTAGAAAATCAATAACATTAGATAACAACCCAAGACTAGAACACAGGACAGAGCAACCAGATATCAACCCAGATAGGGGAGTCAAAAAAATAAATCAAAGCTAAAACACTGAAAATAGGGAAGTAGAAACATCAACATGTAAAAGATGACAAAATCAAAACACAAAAGAGTGTCTTCATATGGAAAGGAAGTCAAGGCAATATAAAGAAAGAAAAGATTGGTTTAAACTTAGAAAAATAGGGGTAAATATTAAGGTAACCATAAAGGAAGCTAACAATCCAACACCTCAAAATGAACAAGGAAAACATAAAGACTCAGCAAATACAAAATGAACAACAATGAAAAAGTTGAAAAGAAAATACATAAAGAAAAATCACAGCACAGAAAATAAAGTGGAACAAAGAAACAGTCAACACACAAACAAAAAAAGATATCAAAATGACAGCACTAAACTCATAAAAAATTATCAATAATTACACTGAGGAGGTGGGGCCAAGATGGCTGACTAGGAAGAAGCTACCTCAGATCCCTCTTGCAACAAAGACTCGGAAAAACAAGTGAATCGATCACATACATGACAATCTATGAACCTTGACCATCAAACACAGATCTAAAGAGTTGACCTGAGTGACAGAGACTGAGAACGAACAATCACGGGGAAGCGGCGACTGTTTTCGGAGCCTGCAGCCAGCACCCCAGTCAGGAAACCTTGGCGCCAGGCCTTGGACTGGGCGCAGGGGAGCTGAGCACTGCATCCTGTGACAGCGCAAACACGGGGCACAGCCCTAGCCCCCTGAACTGACCTCGGGGGAAGCCCAGCCAGTGCACGCAGGCAGCGCAGCGATGCGGCTGACAGGAAGAAAAGTCACCGGGAGGCAGCGACTGATTTTGGAGCTGGGAGTGCAGTGTCCCAGCTGGGGAACATTGGCGCTGGGCTTTGGACTGGGAGCGGAGGAACTAACCGCGTCTTCCGAGACAGCCCAAGCACGGGAAGTGGCCTGACCCATGGGGGTAATCTCTACCCAGCCAGCTCACATAGTCCACGTGCCGCTCGGGAATCTCAGATAAAACAGTCATCCCAAGCAAGATAAGTAACTTTGTCTATACTCCAGGATACTATTCTCTCCTATTTATCTGAACCCTCCCCTCCCCTCCACAGATGGCTTCATTAACATTGGAATTTCCTGATCCAGAGAGTGAACTGCGCTGCGTTTTTTCTTTCTTTCTCTCTTTTTTTTTTTTTTTTAGGTCTTTTCCTAACGCATTCTCCTGGCCTGAGAGAAGCAGCTACAAAAAACCCAGGGATCAAAAATCCTTCCCTAATTGGACTAAAAACACAGAACCAGCTCCAGCAAGCATATGTGATCCACAGTCTTGGCCTTTCATCCCTACAGGGAACAAGGTGGCTATTATAATGCAAAGGCATTTCTGATAGGGATGTGAATGTAATTGTTTTAGCGGATTACTAGAAAGACAAGTTTCTCAGGTCTGATATCTCTGTGTATTCAACAGAGCCCTCACTGACCCACAACAGGGAACTGAGGGCTGAAGCTCCCCCCAGACCACCTAGCCTCCTGCCTTAGGGGTCTAAGGAGGGTGACACCTACCAATCTGTAGAGGTACTTGCATTGGGGGCCTAAGGTACAGCTGCAGAGCCCACCCACCAAAGTGCTTTAGGAATAAAGACACACCTACCTCACCAGCACTTGGGGGAAGCCTGTCAGCATCCTGCCCCCCCTGGAGTGTGGACCCCTGCTGCTACTAGAATCTGGTGCACACACTATTACCACTACTTCTCTAGGTGGATAGGTGACAGTCTGCACAACACACTTGATGACCCAAAATCAGAATCTACTCAAGAATAGTAAATGGATTCTTAGGGTTATATATCTGGTAACAGCCCAAACCAGCTGGTAATAGGACATAAGTGACTCAAAGGCTACAACAATCAAGACAGTGCAATCTAGTAGCCCATCTATGTATACTGAAAGAAAACAAAACAAGATAAGACTCAGTGAGCAAATATAGAATAAATCACTACAATACTTTAGTGATGGCTTGGAGACAGCAGTCTATATCAAACCACAAAAAGAAGCAGACCATGATTGCTTCTATAACTCCCCAAACTAAAGAATCAAAATCTTTCCCAAATGAAGATACAATCCTGGAATTCCAGATGCAGAATATAAAAAACTAATTTACAGAATGCTTCAAGACATCAGGGATGACCTCAAAAATGAAATAAGACAATCTACAGAAAAAGCCAAGGAACACACTGATAAAGCAGTTGAAGAACTCAAAAAGATTATTCAAGAACATAGTGGAAAAATTAATAAGTTGCAAGAATCCATAGAGAGACAGCATGCAGAAATCCAAAAGATTAACAATAAAATTAAAGAATTAGACAACACAATAGGAAGTCAGAGGAGCAGACTCGAGCAATTGGAATGCAGAGTGGGAAATCTAGAGGACCAGGGAATTGACACCAATATAGCTGAAAAAAAATCAGAAAAAAGAATTGAAAAAAAATGAAGAAACCCTAAGAATCATGTGGGACTCTATCAAGAAGAATAAATCGCGTGTGATTGAAGTCCCAGAACAGGGAGGGATAACAGAAAACACAGAGAGAATAGTTGAAGATCTGTTGGCAGAAAACTTCACTGACATCATGAAAGACGAAAGGATATCTATCCAAGATGATCATCGAACCCCATTTAAGATTGATCCAAAAAGAAAATCACCAGGACATATTATCATCAAACTTGCCAAAACTAAAGCTAAAGAGAAAATTTTAAAAGCAGCCAGGGATAAAAGAAAGGTCTCCTACAAAGGAGAATCAATAAGAATAAGTTCAGACTACTCAGCAGAAACCATGCAGTCAAGAAGGCAACGGGATGATGTATATAGAGCACTGAATGAGAAAAACTGCCAGGCAAGGATCGTATATCCAGCAAAACTCTCTCTAAAATATGAAGGTGGAATTAAAACATTTACAGATAAACAGAAGCTTAGAGAATTTTCAAAAACCAAACCAAACCTACAAGAAATACTAAAGGAAATTCTTTGGTCAGAAAACCAATAATATCACATACCAGCACAACACAGGGTCACAGAACAGAACATGCTGATATCCACTCAAATAGGGAAATCACAAACACAAATTAAGATTAATTTTAAAAAGAAAAAAAACGCTCAAAACAGGGAATTATTGAAGTCAATATGTAAAAGGTCACAATAATCAAAAAGAGGGACTAAATACAGGTGGCATAGAACTGCCATATGGAGAGGGATACAAGGCAATATACGACAATACAAGTTAGGTTTTTACTTAGAAAAATAGGGGTAAATATTAAGGAAACTGCAAAGAGGTATAACAACTCCATAATTCAAAATAAAAACCAAGAAAAACATAACAATTCAGCAAGCATGAAGTCAAATACTATGAAATGAGGACCACACAATTTACAAAGGAAAACATCTCAACACAAAAAAGTAAGTGGAAAAATGAAATTGTCAACAACACATACAAAAAGGCATCAAAATGACAGCACTAAACACATACTTGTCTATAATTACGCTGAATGTAAATGGACTAAATGCACCAATAAAGAGATGGAGAGTCTCAGACTGGATAAAGAAACATGATCTGAATATATGCTGCCTACAAGAAACACACCTTAGACTTAGAGACAAAAACAAACTAAAACTCAAAGGATGGAAAAAAAATATATCAAGCAAACAACAAGCAAAAAAGAAGAGGAGTAGCAATATTAATTTCTGACAAAATAGACTTTAAAGTTAAATCCACCACAAAGGATAAAGAAGGACACTACATAATGATTAAAGGGACAATTGACCAGGAAGATATAACCATATTAAATATTTATGCACCCAATGACAGGGCTGCAAGATACATAAAACAAACTATAACAGAACTGAAAAGTGAGATAGACACCTCCACAATTATAACAGGAGACTTCAACACACCAGTTTTGGAAAAGGACAGGACAACCAGTAAGAAGCTCAATAGAGACACGGTAGACCTAATTGCTACAATCAACCAACTTGACCTCATTGACTTATACAGAACTCTCCACCCAACTGCTGCAAAGTATACTTTTTTTTCTAGCGCGCATGGAACATTCTCCAGAATAGACCACATATTAGGTCATTAAATAAAGCTTTGCAGAATCCAAAACATCGAAATATTACAAAGTTTCTTCTCAGACCATAAGGCCATAAAAGTGGAAATCAATAACAGAAAAATTAGGGAAAAGAAATCAAATACTTGGAAACTGAACAATATCCTCCTGAAAAAAGACTGGATTATAGAAGACATTAAGGAGGGAATAAAGAAATTCATAGAATGCAACGAGAATGAAAATACTTCCTATCAAAACCTCTGGGACACAGCAAAAGCAGTGCTAGGAGGTCAATTTATATCGATAAGTGCACACATACAAAAAGAAGAAAGAGCCAAAATCTGAAAACTGTCCCTACAACTTGAACAAATAGAAAGGGAGCAACAAAAGAATCCATCAGGCACCAGAAGAAAAAATAATAATAAAAATTAGAGCTGAACTAAATGAATTAAAAAAAAAAAAATTAGAGAACAGAAAAACAATTGAAAGAATTAACAAAGCCAAAAGCTGGTTCTTTGAAAAAATTAACAAAATTGATAAACCATTAGCCAGACTGACTAAAGAAATACAGGAAAGGAAACAAATAACTCGAATAAGAAACGAGATGGGCCACATCGCAACAGATCCAACTGAAATTAAAAGAATCATATCAGATTATTATGAAAAATTGTACTCTAACAATTTGCAAACCTAGAAGAAATGGATGAATTCCTAGAAAAACACTATCTACCTAAACTAACACAATCAGAAGTAGAACAACTAAATAGACCCATAATAAAAAAAGAGATTGACACGGTAATCGAAAAACTCCCAACAAAAAAAAGCCCTGGCCCGGATGGCTTTACTGCACAGTTCTACCAAACTTTCAGAGAAGAGTTAACACCACTACTACTAAAGGTATTTCAAAGCATAGAAAATGACGGAATACTACCTAACTCATTCTATGAAGCCACTATACCCCTGATACCAAAACCAGGTAAAGACATCATAAAAAAAGAAAATTACAGACCTATATCCCTCATGAACATAGATGCAAAAATCCTCAACAAAATTCTAGCCAATAGAATTCAACAACATATCAAAAAAATAATCCACCACAACCAAGTGGGATTTACACCAGGTATGCAAGGCTGGTTTAATATTAGAAAAACGATTAATGTAATCCACCGTATAAATAAAATAAACGAAAAAACCACATGATCTTATCAATTGACTCAGAAAAGGCATTTGACAAAGCCCAACACCCATTCATGATAAAAACTCTCAGCAAAATAGGAATTGAAGGAAAATTCCTCAACATAATAAAGGGCTTTTTTTTTTATACAAAGCCAACAACCAACATCACTCTAAATGGAGAGAGCCTGAAAGCATTTCCCTTGAGAACGGGAACCAGACAATGATGTCCTTTATCACCACTCTTGTTCAACACTGTGCTAGAGGTCCTAGCCAGAGCAATTAGGCTAGACAAAGAAATAAAGGGTATCCGGATTGGCAAGGAGGAAGTAAAATTATCTCTATTTGCAGATGACATGACCTTATACACAGAAAACCCTAAGGAATCCTCAAGAAAACTACTGAAACTAATAGAAGAGTTTGGCAGTGTCTCAGGTTATAAGATAAACATACAAAAATCACTTGGATTCCTCTACATCAACAAAAAGAACATCGAAGAGGAAATCACCAAATCAATACCATTCACAGTAGCCCCCAAGAAGATAAAATACTTAGGAATAAATCTTACCAAAGATGTAAAAGACCTATACAAAGAAAACTACAAAGTACTAGTGCAAGAAACTAAAAAGGACCTATAGAAGTGGAAAAACATACCTTGCTCATGGATAGGAAGACTTAACATAGTAAAAATGTCTATTCGACCAAAAGCCATCTATACATACAATGCACTTCCGATCCAAATTCCAATGACATTTTTTAATGTGATGGAGAAACAAATCACCAACTTCACATGGAAGGGAAAGAAGCCCCGGATAAGTAAAGCATTACTGAAAAAGAAGAAGAAAGTGGGAGGCCTCACTCTACGTGATTTTAGAACCTATTATACAGCCACAGTAGTCAAAACAGCCTGGTATTGGTACAACAACAGGCACATAGACCAATGGAACAGAATTGAGAACCCAGATATAAATCCATCCACATATGAGCAGCTGATATTTGACAAAGGCCCAGTGTCAGTTAATTGGGGAAAAGATAGTCTTTTTAACAAATGGTACTGACATAACTGGATATCCACTTGCGAAAAAATGAAACAGGACCCATACCTCACACCATGCACAAAAACTAACTCCAAGTGGATCAAAGACCTAAACATAAAGACTAAAACGAAAAAGATCATGGAAGAAAAAATAGGGACAGCATTAGGAGCCCTAATACAAGGCATAAACAGAATACAAAACATTACCAAAAATGACAAAGAGAAACCAGATAACTGGGAGCTCCTAAACATCAAATACCTATGCTCATCTAAAGACTTCACCAAAAGAGTAAAAAGACCACCTACAGAATGGGAAAGAATTTTCAGCTATGACATCTCCGACCAGCGCCTGATCTCTAAAATCTATATGATTCTGTTAAAACTCAACCACAAAAAAACAAACAACCCAGTCAAAAAGTGGGCAAAGGATATGAACACACACTTCACTAAAGAAGATATTCAGGCAGCTAACAGATACATGAGAAAATGCTCTTGAACATTAGCCATTAGAGAAATGCAAATTAAAACTACGATGAGATTCCATCTCACTCCAACAAGGCTGGCATTAATCCAAAAAACACAAAATAATAAATGTTGGAGAGGCTGCAAAGAGACTGGAACTCTTATACACTGCTGGTGGGAATGTCAAATGGTACAACCACTTTGGAAATCTATCTGGCGTTTGCTTAAAAAGTTAGAAATAGAACTACCATACAACCCAGAAATCCCACTCCTCGGAATATACCCTAGAGAAATATGAGCCTTCACACAAACAGATATATGCACTCCCATGTTTATTGCAGCTCTGTTTACAATAGCAAAAAGCTGGAAACAACCAAGGTGTCCATCAACAGATGAATGGTTAAATAAATTGTGGTATATTCACACAATGGAATACTACACATCGATAAAGAACAGTGACGAATCTGTGAAACATTTCATAACATGGAGGAACCTGGAAGACATTATACTGAGTGAAATTAGTCAGAGGCAAAAGGACAAATATTGTATAAGACCACTATTATAAGATCTTGAGAAATAGTATAAACTGAGAAGAACACATACTTTTGTGGTTACGAGGAGGGGAGGGAGGGTGGGAGAGGGTTATTTACTGATTAGTTAGTAGATAAGAACTACTTTAGGTGAAGGGAAGGACAATACTCAATACAGGGAAGGTCAGCTCAAATGAACTGGACCAAAAGCAAAGAAGTTTCCGGGATTACCTGAATGCTTCAAAGGTCAGCCTAGCAAGGGCGGGGGGTTGGGGACTATGGCTTAAGGGGACTTCTAAGTTAATTGGCAAAATAATTCTGTTATGAAAACATTCTGCATCCCACTTTGAAATGTGGCGTCTGGGGTCTTAAATGCTAACAAGTGGCCATCTGAGATGCATCAACTGGTCTCAGTCCACCTGGATCAAAGGAGAATGAAGAACACCAAGGTCACACGATAACTATGAGCCCAAGAGACAGAAAGGGCCACATGAACCAGAGACTTACATCATCCTGAGACCAGAAGAACTAGATGGTATCTGGCCACAATCGATGACTGCCCTGACAGGGAACACAACAGAGAACCCCTGAGGGAGCAGGAGATCAGTGGGATGCAGACCCCAAATTCTCATAAAAAGACCAGACTTAATGGTCTGACTGAGACTAGAGGAATCCCAGCGGTCACGGTCCCCAAACCTTCTGTTGGCCCAGGACAGGAACCATTCCCGAAGACTACTCATCAGACATGGAAGGGACTGGACAATGGGTGGGAGAGAGATGCTGATGAAGAGTGAGCTACTTGTATCAGGTGGACACTTGAGACTGTGTTGGCATCTCCTGTCTGGAGGGGAGATAGGAGGGTGGAGAGGGTTAGAAACTGGCAAAATTGTCACGAAAGGAGAGACTGGAGGAAGGGAGTGGTCTGACTCATTAGGGGGAGAGTAAGTGGGAGTATAGAGTAAGGTATATATAAGCTTATATGTGACAGACTGACTTGATTTGTAAACTTTCACTTAAAGCAAAATAAAAATTATTAAAAAAAAAGATAAAGAATAAGGATGAATCTGAGAAACATCTCATAACATGGATGAATCTGGGAGGCATTATGCTTAGAGAAATTAGTCAGTCACAAAAAGAGAAATATTATATGAGACCAATACTATTAGAATTCAGGAAAAGATTTAAACACTGAAGAAAACATTCTTTAATCGATACTAGGGTGGGGAGGAAGGGAGAGAGGTATTCACTAACTATATAGTAGGCAAAAGTTGTCTTAGGTGAAGCAAAGAACAACACACAATACAGGGCAAGGGAGCACAACTGGACTAAACCAAAAGCTAAGAAGTTTCCTGAATACAACCAAACACTTTGAGAGACAGAATAAAAAAAAAAAACAAGTAGCAAGGACGAAATGGGCAGCTCCTGTCCAGAGGCAAGATGAGAATGCAGAACGGGACAGGAGATGGTTGAATGGACTCAGGAAATACGGAAAGGGGGTGTGTGCTGTCACATTATAGGGAGAGCAACTAGGGTCACATAACAATGTATGTTTTTGTATGAGAAACTAACTGGAACTGTAATCTTTCACTTAAAGCGCAATAAAATCAAACAAACAAAGAATTGGGCCTTGAATCTTTTCACCAAGTGGAAAGAGTCAGAGAAAATGCCTCCCAGTTTTGCATTCCCTAAGTGTCTGGCTTCCATCTGTGACATATTAAAAAGGGATCATGCTGTCTTCAGAAATGTCTGCCCATTGGAAGCTTTAATTAAGCTTGCAAGACGAAACAAGTGAAGGTGTTAAGGATAAAGGTAAAAATCATCGAACGAAATCTGGAGGGCATTGTGCTGAGTGAAATAAGTTAATCACAAATGGACAAATACTGTATGAGACGACTATTATCAAAACTCATGAAAAGGCTTGCACATAGAATGATACAATCTTTGACGGTTACTAAGGAGGGGAGGGGTGGGAAGGGAAAACCACCAACTAGGCAATAGATAAGTGCTGCTTTGGTGAAGGGTAAGACAGTACACAATACTGGGGAAGTCAGAACAAATTGACCAAGGTAAGGTCATGGAAGCTTCATAGACACATCCAAACTCCCTGAGGGATGGAATTACTGGGCTAAGGGCTAGCGACATCTTGGGGGACAGGTAGCTCAATTGGTATAACGTAGTTTATATTATATAGACAATATTCTACATTCTACTTTGGTGAGTAACGTCTGGGGTCTTAAAAGCTTGTGAGTGGCCATCTAAGATGCTCCACTAGTTCCACCCCTTCTGGACCAAGGGAGAACGGAGAAAATCAAAGACACAAGGGAAAGATTAGTCTAAAGCACTAATGGACCACAACCACCACAGCCTCTACCAGACTGAGTCCAGCACATCTAGATGGTGCCCAGCTACCACCACCAACTGCTCTGACAAGGATCACAATAGAGGGTCCTCAAAAGAGCTGGAGAAAAATGTAAAACAAAATTCTAACTGACAAAAAAAGCCCAGACTCGCTGGTCTGGGGGAGATTAGGAAAACCCGAGAGGATGGCCTCCGGACACCTTTTTAACTCGTAATGAAGCCACTCCTAAGGTTCACCTTTCAGCCAAAGATTAGACAGGCTCACAAAACAAAATGAGACTAAATGGGCACAAGAGCCCAAGGGCAAGGACAAGAAGGCAAGAGGGGACAGGAAAGCTGGTAATGAGGAACCCAAAGTAGAGAAGGGGATAGTGTTGACATGTCGTGTGGATGGCAAGCAAGATCACAAAACAATAAGTGTATGAATTGTTTACTGAGAAACTAATTTCCTCTGTAAACTTTCATTTAAGTGCAATAAAAAAAAAGTATTCAGAAAAGTTAAAGAAAAAAATGAAAGTCCAACAAAAGGCAAGAGGAATGTAGTTGGGAGAAGGGGATATATTTCATTAGAATTGGCAGATAAGGATTGAAATATACAAAATGAGCCATTCCGCCTACAACTCAATTGTTATATCTTAATCACGCTGTGAAATTCTACATCCCATTTACCATCCTGGGAAAGCTTTTCTCTGGGACAAATAACTGACTCAGAGAAACATTCTCCATCAACTAGCTGAGGCTCTTTCTATATTGCTATATTTATATGTACAGTTAAACCTGCAAACACCAGAACTCAATGGGGCTGCCTTGATTTTTCTGGGTCTTGCAAGTTTTCTGCCTTTGGCAGGTTGCAGCCACCACTTTTCTATCGCTCTCTATTTAGTGGAAAATATTTGCATTTTCCTTCTCTGAGAGGTTTCCACCTTATGCAGGTTCTGGCTTCCACAGAGTTTACTGTATATGTTTCTTCCCTTGAAAAAAAATTAACCAGTTCTTTGGGCATCACGTAAACACAAAGAACTTTAAACTGGTTAATACTAAATGGAGGAAATAGCTGAGAAAAACTAGATAGTGATAAATGTTATGAGTCTTGGGTAATCTACCTCTGCAATACGTTTTGAGTATATCCTCTGGTTTCTATTTTTGCTCTCCCAATCTTAGAATAGGGTCTTGTTGCCCAAGACATGGGTGGCTCTGGAAGATTCCCAACCCATCCTCAGCCTCCAGCTGTCCCCTCTTCTGGTCAATCCTTTTTCTACCTTTCTACCTTAGCCACAACCATTTCCCCTCAACTTTGGGACCACAAATTTAGAGGTCCCCAGCACTCCACAAAACAAAGTCCCAGATGCTCTGATGGAGCCAAGCTCTTCTATGGTCCAGTCCCAAGGTGCCTTCCTAGACCTCACTATTTACCCACAACAAATCACAGGGCTATTTCCAGTTTCCTGAAAAGCACCCTACACCTTCCCACTCTCTTGCCTTTTTGCACAGGCTCTAAGACAGAGGTCTCCAGGCTGGGGAAAATTCCACTGCCTCATGTAGCTTGCGTGGCAAGCCCTATAGCTTTGTATTAAAATACTGGCTCCCTTCTCCTTAACTGCTTCCCAAAACTAGAGGAAATTGGCAGAAACCAATTTAGATGCCATGTTCACATTCAGGAAAACATTTTACCTCATTAAATACCTCATACATAGTAACTTCCCAGCTCTGAGTGAAGTTTAACATTTTCTGAACAGGCAATGCATGAAGTTATATGTAAACCCCATGGTGCCTGTGTAGTATGATTAAGAATGTTGCTGATCTAACTTGTATGAACTTCCTACTTGTAAACCCCTCAAAAGTAACCTTCTCCTGCTGAGCAGCCTTGGTGGCAGCAGCCCTGACTTTTCCTTTCCTTGTGCAATGAAATAAAGATTCTTTCCACCCTCCCACCTGGACCTCTCATTTATTGGCTGAGACGAGTCACACTGAGCAGAACCTGGGGTTTCCACCTGACAACAGCTCTGTCTACTACCACACGGTTTTTGTTATTAAGAAGTGCCAGGCAATGGAGAATGATTAAATGCTTCAAACAGGATTTCACAACTGCCTTTAGAGAGGATTTGTAATCAATGGGGTCCCCACAAGTTCAGAACTGGGGTCTCAGGTTTGTCCAGAGATCACTGGGTTGTGGAAGAATTGGCTCACATGGCTGAACACTGCAAGACTGTGAACCTATCACAACCAAATAATAATAATAAAGCCCATTGCCATCGAGTTGATTCTGACTCATAGTGACTCTATAGGACAGAGTAGAACTGCTCCACAGGGTTTCCAGGGAATGGCTAATGGATTCAAACTGCCAACCTCTTTGGCTGGCAGTGGAGCTCTTAATCACTAGGCCACCAGGGCTCCTGAACCTGTCAAACTACCTGTCAAAGATTTTGTAGTCTTCCTCTCTGTTCCATGCTATGGATTGAATTGTGTCTCCCTAAAAGATAGGTTGAAGTCCTAACCCCTATTACCTGTGAACGTGACCTTGTATAAAAAGAGGGCCTTTGGAGATTTTAGAAGTTAACATGAGATTATACTGGAGTAGGGTGGGTCTTAATCAAATCTGTGTGTTGCCCTATAAAAGAGGTCAGGAAATGCAGAGGGACAGAGGAAAGATTGCCATGTGGTGATGGAGCTATGCTGCAGCTGCAAGCCAAGGAATGCCTGAGGCTACCAAAAACTGAGAGTAACAAGGGAGAATCTTCCCCGAGGGCCCTTAGAGAGAGCAGGGTCCTTAGAGAGAGCATGGCTCTGCTGACACCCTGAATTTAGCCTTCTAGTCTCCAAAACTGTGAGAAAATAAACTCGTTCTTTAAAGACCCTCACTTTGTGATATTTTCTTACGGCAGCACTAAGAAATTAATATACTTCCCAAGCAACTGACAGAGCCCAAAACAATGCAGGCACCTGGATTTCAGTAAATTCTTAATAAATGAAAGAATGTCCTTTTAAAATCAAAATAGCAGTTCACGACACTTCCTCACCATTCCTTTTCATGGGCACCCCATCCTGGAGGGCAAGTTCACACAGGAGATGAATTACAGATCAATGTCTTCACAGGTAGCCTGCACTGGAACAAAACTTAACACTCAGCTGATGGCCTTGTCTGCCTTTGACTCTGACTTGTCTTGGGGCCTGTTTTCTCTAGTTTCCTACTAGCCCAGGTCCTAAGAGCAAGTAGATGACTCTATAAATATTGGCTGAATGACTGAACACATCATCCATTATGTTCAATGGACAATGAAGGGTGTTTCATTTTATTTGCAGAAATTCAACATTTAAAAAATTAGAAAATGTTAAGGAAGGTTAGTCCTGCAGAGATTGTCTAATTTGAGGAGATGTGGTTTGGGGAGGGATGGATTTTAACCAGGGCATGTGTAGGAAGGGAACCCTGGTGGTGCAGGGGTTAAGTGCTCAGCTGCTAACCAAAAGATTGTCAGTTCAAACTCACCAGTAGCTCCACTGGGGAGACGTGGCAGTCTGCTTCCATAAAGATTACAGACTTGGAAACCCTATGGGACCATTCTACGCTGTCCTATAGTGTCACTATGAGTTGGAATCAACTAAACTAGATGGCATGCAACAATGGCAACAGTCTTTACTGGGGGGCAGTGGTGATTCAGTGGTATAATTCTCACCTCCCGTGCAGGAGACCCAGGTTTGATTCCTGGTTAACGCACCTCATGCACAGCCACCACCTTTCAGTCGGTTACTACAATGCTGAACAGGTTTTAGTGGCGCTTCCAGACTAAGGTAGACTAGGAAGAAAGGCCTATCAATCTACTTCCAAAAATCAGCCAGTGAAAAATCCTATGGATCACAGTGGTCTAACCCACAACTGACCATAGGAATGGTGCAGGACTGGGCAGGCGGTGTTTCGTTCCATTGTGCATTTGGTCGCCATGAGACAGGGAGCCAATTCAATGGCAGCTAGCAACAACAGTGGTTACCAGGGGCTAAGAGGAGGGGCAGTGTTTCATTCTGTTTTACATAGGGCCGCTATGAGTTGGAACTGACTCAAGCAGCACCTAACAACAACAAGAGAAGGGGAAATGGAGAGTTATTACTGAAGGAGTACTGAGTTCCTGTTTAGGCTGATGAAAAATATTTGAAAATAGTGGTGATGGTTGCACAACATGGTGAATGCAATTAAAGTCACTGAATTGAACACTTAAAAATGTTAAAATAGAACATTTTTTGTTATGTATATTTTACCACAAAAAAGTTTTTTAAAAGAGAGAAATTTCCTAAAATGTCATTGATCTTAAATAATGCTTTTGGACATACATTTGCTATTGACATGATTTGCCCTTCTTGAGCACCTTCATTGTACCTCTGGGAAACTAGGAGGAACATCAAAGCCACTTCACAGGTCTCTGACTATATTTGAAATTTGAAACAGGCCAAGGGAACATTAATTTATATTGTCAATCATCTCAAATCTGTCTGAGATGTAACTGAGGACAAATTATGAATAAATAATTAGCAAACAAACAAATGTAGCAGAATGTTAAAATGTACCTCCAAGGCACAGCAGATATGCAGTTCCAAACTGAAATGCCAGGCTGACAAGCAAATCTCAAAGGACTTAGCTGAATATTAAAATCAGTTACAATACTAATGAACCCCTCATCATTACAGGTTTAAAAGGGTGGGAGTGTGTGGAGAAAGGAAGGATTATGAAGGACACTTCTTTGGTGAAAGCAGGCCGTGAATTTCACTCCAAGGACAAAGAGTGGGGATGCCTGCCCCTCCCTAGAATGGAGTGAGAGAGTACAGAGAGGACACGTGAAAAGCTTACGATGGACCTCCTGTAAGGGAAGGAACAGGGGTTAGACATGTCTGATTCCTTCTGAGGTTTCTGAAGTTCTAGAGACTACCTGGCTGGCTGCTTACAGAGGAGTTTAAGGAAAAGCAGTTGTGCTGGATTGATCACCCCGAGTCTGAGAGGGAAAGACTTGACAGAATGTGATTGTGTGTAACACCTCTTCAACTGGGAGCACCTTTGGCAAACTGTCCTTAGCAGAGAGAAGTTGTAGGAATTGAGGGTTCCTTGGGTCTTCAGACTCATTATGATGGCTCTACATGCCCAGAATAGAACTGTGCTTCATAGGGTTTTCAAGACTGTGACCTTTTAGAAGAAGATTGCCAGGTCTTTCTTCCAAGGTGCCACAGGGTAGATTTGAACCACTGACTTATCATATCCTCCAGTTTTACTTCTTTATCTCCTCCAATATGTAAAGAATCCCATGAATATTCTACACTCACACGCAAAGGGTATTGAGGGAATGAGGCCTGGAAGAATTCCTTTTAGCATATGAGCATTAAAAGGGGTTATCTTCCATGTTCATCAGAATTCAATAGCAATACAAGTGTGAAATACGAATCTAGGAAAAGTGGAAGTTGTCAAAACTGAAATGGACCACATGAAGACTGGTATTCTAGGTATTAGTGAGCTGAAATGGACTGGTATTGGCCATTTTGAATCAGAAAATCATATGGTCTATTATGCCAGGAATGAGGAACTGAAGAGGAATGGCATCACAGTCATAGTAAAAAAGAACATTTCAAGATCTATCCTGAAGTACAACGCTGTCAGTGATAGGATAATAGCCATATGCCATCAAGGAAAGACAGTTAATACGACATTACTCAAATTTATACACTAACCACTAAGGCCAAAGATGAGGAAATAAAAAATCTTAGCCAACTTCTGCAGTCTGAAATTGACCAAAGATGCAATCAAGATGCATTGGTAATTAGTGGTGATTTCCAATTCAAAAGTTGAAACAAAGAAGGAACAGTAGTTGGAAAATATGGCCTTAGTGATAGAAATGACACTGGCGATCACATGATAGCATTTTGCAAGACCAATGACTTCTTCATTGCAAATACCTTTTTTTTTTTTTTTACTACATTTTTTCATCTGACCTTGCCAGATGGAATTACACAGGAATCAAATTGACTACATCTGTGGAAAGAAACAATGGAAAAATTCAGTATCATCCGGCCATCCATTGTTCATAAGGAAGTTAAAGTTGAAGTTAAAGAAACTTAGAACAAGTCCAGGAGAGCCAAAGCATGCCCTTGAATATATCCCACCTGAATTTAGAGAGCATCTCATGAATAGATCATTAGTGATCGAAGACCAGGCGAGTTGTAGAATCGAAGACCAGGCGAGTTGTAGGATGACAGAAAGCAAAAGGTCATTGAAAAGACAGTAAAGAAGGAAATGACAAAAACGAATATCAGAAGAGACTCTGAAACTTGCTGTAGAATGCAGTTAAAATGAATGGAAGAAATGAAGAAGTAGCTGGGAGAAATGAAGAAGTAGCTGAATAGATTTCAAAGGGCAGCTCGAGAAGACAAAGTAAGGTATTACAATGAAATGTGCAAAGACCTGGAGTTAGCAAACCAAAAGGGAAGAACATGGTTGGCATTTCTCAAGCTGAAAGGACTGAAGAAAAAATTCAAGCCTCAAATTAAGATTTCGAACGGTTCTATAGGCAAAACCCTGGTGGCTTAGTGGGTAAGAGCTACAGCTGCTAACCAAAAGTTCGGCAATTTGAATCCACCAGGCACTCCTTAGGAACCCTATGGGACAGTTCTACTCTGTCCTATAGGGTCGCTATGAGTTGGAATCAACTCGACAGCAGTGGGTTTGTTTGTTTTCGGTATAGGCAAAATATTGAACAACACAGGAAGCATCAAAAGGAGATGGAAGGAATATGTAGTCACTGTACGAAAAAGAATTGGATAATCAACCATTTTAGAAGGTAGCACACAATCAAGAACAGATGGCATTACCAGAAGAAGTCATTGAAGGCATTAGTGAAAAACAAGTCCCCAGGAATTGATGCAATGCCAATTGAGTTGTTTCAACAAACGGATGTGATGCTGGAGGTGTTCACTCACCTATGCCAAGAAATTTGGAATACAGCTACCTGGTTAACCAACTGGAGGAGATCCATATTTGTGCCCTTTGCAAAGGAAGGTGACCTAACAGACTGTGGAAATTATCAATGTCATTAATATCATACCCAAGTAAAATTTTGTTGAAGATAATTCGAAAGCAGATGCAGCAGTACATCAATATGGAACTGCCAGAAATTCAAGCAGGATTCAGAAGAGGACATGGAAAGAAGGACATCGTTGCTAATGCCTGATATATCTTGAGTGAAAGCAGAGAATACCAGAAAGATGTTTACTTGTGTTTTATTGACTACGCAAAGATATTTGACTGGTGGATCATAACAAATTATGGATAGCGTTGTGAAGAATGGGAATCCCAGAACAGTTAATTGTGCTCATGAGGAGCCTCTACACAGACCAAAAGGCAGTCATTCAAACAGAACAGGGGATATTGCATGGTTTAAAATCAGGAAATGTGTGCTCCAGGTTTGTATCCTTTCACCATACTTATTCAATGTCAATGATGAGCAAGTAGCCCAAGAAGATGGGCTATAAGAAGAAGCAGCACCAGCATTGAAGGAAGACTCATTAACAACCTGTAATATGCAGATGACACAACCTTGCTTGCTCAGAGCAGAGAACTTGAAACATTTACTGATGAAGATGAAAGACTACAACCTTAAGTATGGATTATACTACAACATAAAAAAAACAAAAATCCCCACAACTGGACCAATAAGCAACATTATGATAAATGGAGAAAAGATGGAAGTCAAGGATTTCATTTTACTTGGATCCACAATCAATACCCATGGAAACAGCAGTCAAGAGATCAAATGACATATTACACTGGGCAAATCTTCTGCTAAAGACCTTTTTAAAGTGTTGAAAAGCAAAAATGTCACTTTGAGAACTAAGGTAAGCCTGACCCAAGCCATGGTATTTTCAATTGCCTCTTACGCATGCAAAAGGATGCATTAAGAAGATCGAAGAATTGATGCCTTTGAATTATGCTGTTGGCTAAGAATACTGAATATACCATGGTCTACCGGAAGAACCAACACATCTGTCTTGGAAGAAGTACTGCCAGAGTACTCTTTGGAAGCCAGAATGGTGAGACTTTGTCCCATGTTCTTTTAACATGTTATAAGAAGGGACTAATCCCTAGAGAAGGACATCATGCTTGGTAAAGTAGAGGGCCACAGAAAAAGTGGAAGACCCTTGACAAGATGAATTGACACAGTGGCTCCAACAGTGGACTCAAATATAGCAACCATTGTCAGGATGGTCAGGACCAGGAAGTGATTCATTCTGTTGTACACAGAGTTGCTATGAGTTGGAACTGACTTGACAGCACCTAACAAAAATAGTGCTGCTTTTAAAAACAAAACACTAAACAATACTGTGGGGGATATGGCAATCCCCAATGACCCCCACCTCCTGGTATTCATGGTATCCCTTCCCCTTGAGTGTGAGAAGAACCTGTGTCTTGCTACTAACAAGTAAAATATTTCAATGGTCAAGAGATTTTCAGATGTAGTTAAGGACATCATGCTTGGTAAAGTAGAGGGTCACAGAAAAAGTGGAAGACCCTTGATGAGATGAATTGATACAGTGACTGCAACAGTGGACTCAAATATAGCAACCATTGTCAGATGGTACAGAACCAGCAAATCAATTGATTATGAAGTAATCTAAAGGGAGATTACACTGCGTGGGTCTGTCTAAAGCAGGTGAAAGCTTCTAAAGAGCAACTGGAACTGGACCTTCCCTGAGAGAGACACTCCCTTGCTGGTTTTGAAGAAGTTAAGATGCCAGAATGTGTTGTGGGAGAGTCTATGGTGAAGGCCATGTGGCGGAGGTTGTGGGCTGATCTCTAGGAGCTAAGATTGGCCACTAACAAAAAATGGAGAACTCAGTCATACAGCCATGTCTTAGTTTTCCTAGGACTTCTGTAACAAAATACCACAAAGTAGGTGGCTTTAAAGAACAGAAGTTTATTGTCTCACAGTTCTAGAAGGTAGAAGTTCAAATCGGGATATCAGCCATGTTGATTCCCTCTGAGGGCTTGAAGAGAGAAGCTGTCCCAAGCCTCTCTCCTAACTTCTGGTGGCTCTTGGAAATCCTTAATGTTCCCTAGTGTCATGGATTGAATTGTCTCTCCCAAAAATATGTGTCAGCTTGGTTAGGCTGTGATTCCTAGTATTGTGTGATTGTCCACCATTTTGTCATTTGATGAGGTTTTCCTATGTGTTGTAAATCCTATCACTGTGATGGATTAGCGGCAGTTATACTGATAAGATCTACAAGATTTGATAGTGTCTTAAGCCAATTTCTTTTGAGATATAAAAAAGAGAAGTGAGCAGAGAGACATGGTGAACCCATACCACCAACAACGCAGTGCTGGGAACAGAGCGCATCCTTTGGACTTGAGGTTCCTGTGCTGAGATGCTCCCAGACCAAAAGAAGGCTGATGCATCACAAGAACCTTCCTCCAGAGCCAACAGAGAGAGAAAGCCTTCCTTTGGAGCTGGCATCCTGAATTCGGACTTCTAGCCTACTGGACTGTTGTATTTCTGTTACAGCAGCACTAGATGACTAAAACACTTAGCTTGCATCTGCCTCCATAGTCATGTGGCCATTGTTATAGGTTGAATTGTGTCCCCCCAAAATGCGTGTTGTAAATCCTAACCCCTATACTTGTGGTTATAACATCATTTGGGAATGGCTTTTCTTTGTTACGTTAATGAGAAGTGTTAGTGTATGATGTGTGTTAAGTCAATCTCTTTTGAGATATAAAAGAGATTAAACAAGCAAGTGAGCAAGCGGAGATGAGGGAAGATAGATGCCATGACACACGGTTGCCAAGGGATAGATGCTGAAAAGAGATGAGGATTTTCCCCAGAGGTGACAGAGAGAAAGATGTCCCCTAGAGCTGGCACCCTGAATTTGGACTTCTAGCCCCCTAAACTGTGAGAAAATAAATTTCTGTTTGTTAAAGCCATTTGCTGTGGTATTTCTGTTACAGCAGCACTAGATAACTAAGACAGCCACCCTTCTTCTAACTCTCCATGTCTGTTCTCCTTTTTTATTAGACACACTCAGATGGAATTACTATCTACCCTAACCCTAATCTGATAGGAGCCCTGGTTGCACAGTGGTTAAGACCCCAGCTGCTAACCAAAAAGTTGGCAGTTCAAACCCACAAGCCACTCCTTAGAGATACTATGGGGCAGAACTACTGTGTCCTATAGCATCACTATGAGTCGGAATCAACTATACGGCAATGGGTTTCATTTCTAACACGGTATTACCTCATGTTAACTGATAACATCTTCCAAGACTCTATATCCAAACAAGGTCATGTTCACAGGTACCAGGAGTTAGGATTTCTTATCTTTTGGGGAGACACAATTCAATTTATAACAAGACACAAAAAGATGAATTTTGCCAACAACATCTGTGAGCCTGGAAGTGAATTCTTCCAAGTTAAGACTCCAGGTGAGAATACAGCACAGCCAACATCTTACTTGCAGCCCTGGGAGACCCTGAGCTAACCCATAACTGAAATCCTAACCCACAGAAACTATGAGATATAAATGCATATTGTTTAAAGCTCCAGACTTGAGAGTTGTTATGCAGCAATGGCCAACTAATACCTATGGATGAAAGTAATAGTTTATCTTCCCAAAGTAAATAATAGAAATTTACTATCTCAAATTGCCTTAAGAACATAAGAATAAAGGCAGTTCAGGTATTTAGCACATTTAAGTGTGGCAGTTCAGGTGTTTAGCACATTTAAGTGTATTTAAAAGAGTGGCCTCATTATACAAAAATGGATTGGACCATTGCTTCAGAACCCTATGCATTTCATTTTCCAAGAAATATTCCATCTCTCTTTGGTGTCCAAGTCCTCATTACCTTGCTCATAAGGTAGGCAGGCAGCCGGCAGAGACTGGCCTCCTGACCCGACTCACAGGTATCACGAATATCATCTTCCTATAATGGGACTCTTCCAAATTACACACTGATCCATTCCAGTCTTGTGACTTTCCAAATTATCTGTATCAGAACACAACCCCTAAGAAACATTTCCAGGCAAATGGTACACTATAAAACATAACCTAAATTAACTTGGCCATAGGCTTCATACCGTGTAGGTGGATATTTGCTAGTTAATATTTGCACAACTTATTACCACTTATTTTGTATGTTTAGACAGCTTATCTCTCATTTGTCCCCGTAATTAGCATTTTATTTAGATGCAGTCTTTGCTCTCTGGCTTATTCCCTCAGGCAGGGGCTTGGGGCAGTCACTTGTCATGTACTTGTTTATCAGGCGAATGACTTGCCTATAGCTGCCTTCCAGGCTGCCTAAGGCAGTGAAGATGTATTCTGGAATAAGTCATAAAAAGAAAGTCATAGTTAACATATTTTCCTTTTCCTAAGACTGTCTCTTTCTACCTGTTTGTCAAAACACCAAATTTTTCCTCTTTCAATTGCTTTCTTTAATAGTGTGCAAGGACATCACCCTTATCAATATGCCCAGCGTCGTTTCATATGTATATATACATAATCTGCCAGGCGCTCCTTAGAAATTCTATGGGGCAGTTCTACCCTATTCTATAGGGTTGCTATGAATCCGAATCAACTCGCTGGTAGTGGGTTTATGTATATATATATATATATACATATATATATACACATACATATATCTTTACTCTTGTTCAGATAAAAAATTTCTAGAGAAGTTATAGGGTAGAATACATGTTCAGTAAAATTATGCACGGGTCAAAGTTTATTTTGGGACAATTTATTCCTGATCCCTTTTCTGTGGGAATCCCTTTGGCATACCCTTGGGGACCTGACTTCTTCAGTGTAACAAAGATTGACGTTGAAGGTGCAGGAGTCCCTGGAGACATCTGAAAAGACAGGTGCAGAATTGGCCCTCAGAGTCCACCAAAGTTTTACTTGGATAGTGTCTTGGGCTGGGTTTTAGAGAGAAGAAAAACCAGTGGAGAATATAGAGAGAGAGAGGTAGAGATTTTGATCCAATCCTGTGTAGGTTTCACTCTTCATACATACTCCTTTTGGGGTAGGGTTGGGATTATGACAGTAAAGGAGATCTTTCCCAACTAATAACTTGAGGTACCCCATGGTATGTGTGCAGAGAACAACTATCACATAGTGTCAAGCTTCTTGAATGGGACGTACCAGACACCTGAAGATAGAGACTGCCTACAACCACATAACCATCAGGAAGGGGAACTAAGGCCACCTATATCAACATAACTATACTATTTTATTAGAAAATTATTGTCCAGAAAGATAAAGCTATAAGCCAGTGAATAACTTTCATTGTTCGTTTCAGGAACTTTCCCAAACTCAATTTACCTAAAAAATAGACTTCCCAAACAGCTCCTTTTCTGGACATTCACTTGACTGGGCAAATTGATGGTTTATCAACCAACAGTTTACTTACCAAGACTTGCTTCAAGACCCTTGCTGGGCTGTTTTCCTTGGTCCTGAATGAATATATTATAAACTTTTCCCAATCTCAGTTAAATCCCTTCATGAAAAGAGTCATCTTAAACCCCTAGAGTCCATCTCCCCAAACCCATAAATATGCAACCTAACCTCCCCATCCTGAGACACAGCTTTACTCTGTCAGGATGGTACCCTCCTTCACTGCAGATGGTAATAAACTTGGCCTTGCTGGTTGGCATTTGTCACACACCAAAATTAGCTTCTAATGAACAATGAAGGCTTTGGATTATTCCATAGGTCAATTTTTACCTAACAACTTCTGCAGAATATGAAAAACCTTGAAGGAAACATCAGAAATGCAAAGTAACTTCACTCTTGCCTTCCTCTGATCTGTTACTGCAGACAGAATCATCTTTTTAAAAACAAACTGATGAGATTGCACTTTCAAGTGTCTCTCAGTGTCCTTAGGATCTCTGCATGTCCTGGTCTCAGCCTCTCCATCTTGGTCATCCAGTGCTGCAATCACAGAAAAGCCACAAGTGGATGGCTTTAACAAGGAGACATTTATTCTCTCACAGTCTGGTAGGTTACAAGTCCAAATTCAGGGTGTCATCTCCAGAGGAAGGCTTTCTTTCTCTGTCAGGTCTGGAGGAAGTTCCTTGTCACCCTAGCAGCATTTATTCCAAGATTTGAAGGACTCAGTTGGGCTAGGGCAACCATTAAAAAAAAAAATTGCCATTGAGTCAATTCTGACTCATGGTGACACCATGTGTGTCAGAATAGAACTGTGCTCTGTAGGGTTTTTAATGGCTGATTTTCTGGAAGTCATTCTCCAGGTCTTTCTTCCAAGGAGCCTCTGGGTAGACTCTAACCTCCAATCTTTCAGTTAGCAGCAGAGCATATTGGCCATTTATACCATGGAGGGGCACTCATCACATGATTATCGTGGTCTGATGCCAAGTCAGAGGGCAGGTGTGGTCTGACTTGATCCACTGAGAGCTGACCTCAAGTTGGGTGTTGGTCACAGAGAGCAGGGGCAGAGCTCATTGTCTCTTGTCTTTCCCACAGCCTAGTCTCAATGTCGTCAAAGGAAGCATCAATCTACTAATCATATTTACCCCCTTCACCTCTGAGCTTTAGCTATCCTGTGACCCAGGGCTCTTTTTCAGTCACAAAATTTTGGGGAGATTTGCTTTACTGAAAGTTTTCACTGAGATCAAATGACTTATAAATGACTCTCTGAGCACTTATTAAAAAAGGTAACCTTTTCTTGTCATTGTATATGAATGTGAATGCTTTTGACTGTGTATAACACAACATTCAACTAAAAGTCATTTGAACAAACAAGGACCTTTATCATCTGTGGTGGCAGAAGTTTGAAGGAAGGCAGTTCAGCAGGTCAATGATGCCCATGAGGCTAAAGGTTTTCTCTTCTTTCTCCTTTGCAGCCTCAAATTACCGGGATGTTGTCCCTTATGGCCGCCAAATGACTGCTCCATCCCTGAGCATCACATCCTCTGTTGACAGTGTCCAAAAGTAGGAAGGCAGTTGTGGACAAATTAAATTTCTCCAAGTTTTTCAGTGTTGCTGTGAAAAAGCCCACTCTCCTAAGACTCTTCCCATGCCATGAGAATTAGATCTATAGCCATTTGTCTAGTTAATTGTCCAGATCCAAAAGCATAATAATAATAATAAAGAAAACCTTCTCATCTCCTCTAGAGGACCAAATGGTTACAGCCTAGTGTGGGAACCAGGTTGAACTCCCTGAGTGCCAGAAAAACTGGAAAGGCCAGGTTGTTATTAGGTGCCATTCAGTAGATTTTCACTCATGGTGACTCCGTTGCGCATGGGGTCACCATGAATCAGGGGTTGACTCGATGGCAGCTAACAACAATAACAACAGTAGTTGTCTAAGTTATCTAGTGCTGCTATGACAGAAATACCACAAGTGGACGGCTTTAACAAAAAGGTTATTTTCTCACAGTAAAGTAGGCTAAAAGTCCAAATTCAAGAAGTCAGCTCCAGGGAAAGTCTATCTCTCTCTGTCAGTCTTCTCATCAATGTCCCCCCAGATTAGGAGCCTCTTTGTGCAGGGACCCCAGGTCCAAAGGATGTGGTCTATTCCCAGCACTGCTTTCTTGGTGGTATGAGGTCCCCCTGTCTCTCTGTTGGCTTCTTTCTTTTATATCTCAAGAGATTCCCTCAAGACACAATCCAACCTTTTAAATTGAGTCCTGCCTCACTAACACAACTGCTACCCATCCTCTTTCATTAAAATCCTAGAGGCAGGATTTACAACATACAGGAAAATCACACAATACCAGCCAAATTGATACACACATTTTTGGGGGGACACAATTCAATCCATGACAGTGTTGGAGGAAGGCTATACTAGAAAGGGAGAAGGGCAGAGGACTGGTGCTGTGTAGGCAATCTATATCATTGGCCACATGTTGTTCATATCAACAGAGACAAATAGGTCTTTTAATAGTCTATGTTTTTAGTCCATTTTGGACAATTCATTACTCTTTGTGCATGGTTCAGCAATACTAAATTTTATCACTCATCCCAGTTTAATTTCTGTCACATCAAAAATTACACAAGGAAAATTTGCTCTGACAGAAGAATACGATATTGGCGGAAACAGTGGTGATGCAACTACTCTTCTGAACAGACCCGGGCTAGTTGCAGGTCTCCTGGGCCCAAGCTTGCAAAAACCAAGCCAAAGACACCTTTTCTGTCTTGGCAGCTGAGTTCTGTTTGTATCTATGGTCAGTTCACTAACCCAAGATTAGCTTCTAGCAACTGCGACATCATTGCTGTGTGAGACGTATGTCTCCCAATCAAAATAAAATAATTCATGCGTTAGTTTATTTATGTCAGAAGGGGCTCAGAATAGTGCTATAATTTACTGATATCTGGGAGTTTCCCTGTACTTCAGTTGTGATCTGAAGTGCACACAAATCACTAGGTTTGCCTCACCCTGGGCAAATGCCTGTGTTTCTCACAAAGGAAGAAGAGAGAAAGTTTGACATCCTCTCAGAAGAACTAAAACAAAGAACTTGGTAACCCAGGAAAACACACACTCACCCACACATGAGTGTTCACAAGTACTCTCACACAGTCATACTCTTACCACAATTTTGTGAGTTAGAGCCACCTGCCACAAATAGCCAATTCTTGAGACAGGGGTGAGGTAGGTAGCAAGAGCTTTATTAGATACACCAGTATATGGAGACAGAGGGCAATGATCTCCTCCTAAAGTCGTCTGTCTCACCAGACTACCAATCGGCTCAGGTTTTTAAGGGATAAAGGAGCCAGAAGTTTTGGGGACTTGTGGACTGTGCAGCACTTTCTTCTGTTTGGTTTTAGTGGTAATATCTCAAACATGTTGATCTTTTCCTGCCATTATCCCACTAGCTCAGGGGGGTAGCTGGCGCCATCCTTCCTCTTATTTGACAGGCTGAGATCAATATCACTTGCTTTTCACAGTCCTAGAGAAAACATTGGTTAACACTTAACCATTTGGTAAGCTGACATCAGGATCTTACATGGAGGCAAGGATGGGCTGGGGAAGGGAAAGAAGAGAAAAAATGGCTCAGGTATGGTTCAAGATATGGCTGAGCAGCCTGTTTCGACACTGTCACATACACATTATCGTAGATTGAACTGTATCCCCCCAAAAATATGTGTATCAATTTGGCTGGGCCATGATTCTCAGTATTGTATGGTTGTCCTCCATTTTGTGATTGTAATTTTATGTTAAAGGAGTTAGGGTGAGATTGTAACACCCTTACTAAGGTCACATCTGTGATCCAGTGTAAAGAAGTTTCCCTGGGGTGTGGCCTGTACTACCTTTTATCTCTCAAGAGATAAAAAGGAAAGGGAAGCAAGCAGAGAGTTGGGGACCTCATACCACCAAGAAAGCAGCGCCGGGAGCAGCCTTTGGACCTGAGGTTCCTGTTCTGAGATGCTCCCGGGCCAAGGGAAGACTGATCACAAGGACGTTCCTCCAGAGCCAACGGAGAAAGAAAGCTTTCCGCTGGAGCTGGGGCCCTGAATTCTGACTTCTAGCTGACTGGACTATGAGAAAATGAACTTCTCTTTGGTAAAGCCATCCACTTGTGTTATTTCTGTTATAGCAGCACTAGATGACTAAGACACACATGCTCTCACACTCACACACATTCACGTTCTCTCTCACAAGGTCACTAATGCATATATGCTCTCACTTCCATTCATGCTCTCTCTCACACATTCTCACCCTCTCATACTCCCACACACTACCTCACACAAATACACACAATTACCTCTCTCACACTCAAACACACTTATAAATGTTCACTGTCACACACACACTCACACTCACACTTATACACACACTCTCTCTCTCTCATATACACCACATTCGAAGCCACCAATAGAAGGGCAATGCTGTGGCCCAAATTACTCTTTTTGAACATATGCCAAATTTCTTCTGCTGCCCTCATCACTCAGATCTGAATGTAATATACCAGGTATAATTTGAATAAATTAAAAGAGAACAGACCTATCATCTCACTTTTCTTGAAAATATATTTCTGTTCATACAGCTTAGCATAAAATTTATTCTCTGATGCCTCGTATTATGTCTGTCTTCTTCTAAAACCTCTGGCTTTGCTTTGATGTTTTAATCCTCAATGCTATTGTAGCCTTTGATATTCATCAGTAAGTGCTTCCAGTCCTCTTTGCTTTCAGCAGTTCTACTTTGTCCTGTGGGATCACTATGAGTCGGAATTGACTCAACAACAATGTGTTTGTTTTGCTTTTGTTCTTGTTTTGGGGTGAGTGCTTTCATCTTGTAGCTCTGTAGTAAGTCTTCGAAAATGCACCATGCTGTCTGGAGGTGTTGACCTTTCAGCAAGGAAGCACAGGTACGTCTTGTTTGCTCACTAATGGGAAAGGAGTAGTGGTCATTGTGTTGGAGGTGAACTGGAGCAGATTTACTTCTTTGCACGGCTTTATTAAGGGGGCCTATGCTGGCAAGCCAGGCAGCTCCTCCTACTAAAAAAAAAAAAAAAAAAAAAGGTTGCTTTTGAGTAAACTCCAACTCATGGCGACCCCATATGTTGGAACAGAACAGAGTTCCATTGGATTTTCTTGGCTGTAATCTTTATGCAAGCAAATTGCTAGGCCCTTCTTCTGTGACACAGATTAGGTGAGTTTGAACCACCTACCTTTAGGTTGCTCCACCAGGGACTTTTTACTCCTGGGATTTAGCACAGAACAGTAAGTCCATCTACCTTCAACTCTCCAGTTACATTCTTCCCCATCACTCTTTTCTCCTCCCTTCCCTCAGTTTCACCACAGGAGTGATTCCAGGGTCTGACTGGAAGCCCACCAGCCTCTATCAACTGCCTCTTTATGTCCCCTTTGCTGTAAAAAGCGTGGGAAGAACCAAAGCCGGCTTGAAACTCCAAAGGGTTTCGCCAAATGATTCTAACACTTGTCTCATAGGTTGTGGCCAATGTTTTGCAATAATTAGAAGAAATCATAAATGGTGGCAGATAGGTTTGTACCATGTCTCCTGTGGCTGTGTATGTCTGGGTTTCTGCACTATGGGTCTGAAAGAGGATAAAGAAAGTTGGGAGGACAGGCAGCTTCAATAAGCATCTGTTGAGTGTTCCAAAACCTGTGATTATTCTAGTTTGCAGAGGTAAACATAGATGAGACCAGACTCTTTACACAAGGCATTCAGGGAGTGAACAATAGAACAGTTGATGTAGAATTCCTACCCAGTGGAGAGAAAGACCTTGAACACTAGACCAATTTAAACTTGGGGATCTAGAAGCTAGTGTTGGCCCAGCCCTACCACTTACCCACTGTAGCTTTTGGAATGGCATGGTGGAGATCTACCACAGCAACCTTGCTATATAAAACCAAAAATACAAGTTGTTGTTGAGAGGATTCCGACTCATGGTGAGCCTATGTGTGTCAGAATAGAACTATGCCCCACAGGGTTTCCAGTTATTGGTCTTTTAGAAGTAGATCACCAGGCCATTCTTCCAAGATGCCTCAGGGTAGACTTGAGCCTCCAACCTGTCAGCTGAGCACATTAACCATTTGCAGCACCCAGGATACCACCTTAGTATACAGATGGAGTAAATGCAGAGAAAGGCCACACTGCTGGCAAGAATGATTATGGCCCCTGACCAGGACTAGTGCTAGTTCTTCACTCCCCACTGCCTCCTTTCACAGAGAGGGGCTAGAGAGGCATGGAGTTAAACCTACTCTGTGATCTGCCCATTGAGATACTTAAGATAAAAGTACAGCAAGTTAGTATTAAAGAAAACTTTTTTAAGGTTGAAAAGTGAAAAATGCTGTATCCTGAGACCAGGAGAACTAGATGGTGCCCGGCTACAACTGATGACTGCCCTGACAGGGAACACAACAGAGAACCCCTGAGGGAGCAGGAGAACAGTGGGATACAGACCCCAGATTCTCATAAGACCAGACTTCATGGTCTGACTGAGACTGGAGGGACCCCAGTGGTCATGGCCCCCAGACCTTCTGTTGGCCCAGGACAGGAACCATTCCCGAAGTCAACTCTTCAGACATGGATTGGACTGGACAATGGGATGGAGAGGAATGCTGGTGAGGAGTGAGCTTCTTGGATCAGGTGGACACTTGAGACTATGTTGGCATCTTCTGCCTGGAGGGGAGATGAGAGGGTGGAGGGGGTTAGAAGCTGGCGAAATGGACACAAAAAGAGAGAGTGGAGGGAGAGAGCAGGCTGTCTCATTAGGGGGAGAGTAATTGGGAGTGTGTAGCAAGGTGTATATGGGTTTTTGTGTGAGAGACTGACTTGATTTGTAAACTTTCACTTAAAGCACAATAAAAATTATTAAAAAAAAAATGCTGTAAAACTATTTATTGATATTATGTAAACTAAAACATAACAAATCAAAACCAAATAAGTGAAAAAACTAAGCAACCCACCAGTTCCCTCCCCTGCCCAACCACCAAACGAACACATAAGTTTAATTGTACTGAAGTCAACTTGTGTTTAAAAAATAGAATTCAGCAGGATAGGTCAGCAAGTCGACAGAGCATGTGGGTGTTACTGCCACCCATAAATCAGCCTGAACCTTCCAATTATACTGCGCTTTCCTAATTTGTGAAATGGGCATAAAAATAGTTCCTAATTCATAAGGCTTTCCTTATAATACTTTACAAAGATGTCACTTAGAGGACTTGGGTGTGCCTGACCCAAGCCATGGTCTTTTCAGTCACCTCATACGCATGGGAAAGCTGGACAGTAAATAAGGAAGGCTGAAGAAGAATCAACGCACTTAAGTTATGGTGCTGGCGAAGGATATTGAATATATCATGGATTTCCGGAAGAATGAATAAATCTGTCTTGGAAGAAGTACAACCAGAGTGCTCCTTAGAAGCAAGGTTGGCAAGACTTCCTCTCACTTGTTTTGTACATGTCATCAGGAGGGACCAATCTCTGCAGAAGGGCTTCATGCTTGGTAAAGTAGAGGATCATCAAAAAAGAGGAAAGCCCTCAATGAGGTGGATTGATACAGTGGCAGCAACAATGGTTTCAAGCATAACAACGATTGTGAGTATGGCACAAGACCAGGCAGTGTTTCGTTATATTATACATAGGGTCGCTATGAATCGGAACCTAACAACAACAGCAACAAGGCTTTTGTGGCAATAAAATGAGTTACACATATAGAGCTCTGAAAATAGGTCTTCGTACATAGTAAGAGCATACGGTTGTAGGTATTATAGTTATTTTAAGTGGAATATTTCTTTATATTCCCCATATGTACAAAAGCCTCTTATTCAAAGGATTCCTAATCTATACCTTTTTTTATTACAATTGTTTATTTGGTTATGTTGTTGTTGTGTGCTGTCAGTTCAATGCCAACTCATAGTGACCCTCTAAGACAGAGTAGAACTGTCCCACAGGCTTTCCAAGGGTGTAACCTTTACAAAAGCAGGCTGACACATCTTTCTCTGGTGGGTTTGAACTGCCACTCTTTCAGTCAGTAGCTGAGTGCTTTAACCTCTTTGCTACCAGGGCCCCATGGTTATAGTTTCTTTATTTCTTCATATTGTATGAGAAATATTTGCTCTTGGTAGAAAGTTCAGAAAAGAGAGAAATGTTTAAAAAAAATTGTTCATACATTTTTGTTGTATTTTATTTTAATCTTTCTATATATGCGTTATATACCGTTAAGAGTTGGAATGACTCATCTGCAACTAACAACAACAACATATTATATTTTACAAAACTGGGATCATATGCTTCACTTTTGCGTAATATTTTAAAATCTAGTATTCTGTTCTGAAATGTTTTCTAAGTCAATGAGTGTCTTTTGAAAATAAGTGTGACTTCAATTCTTGCATAGTATTCCATTGTATACATTCACGCTCCTCAATCTTGAGCGTGCCTACATATAACAAATGCCGATCACTAGGCCTGTACTGGGCCTGAGATGCTACATCCAGTGCCCAGGTGATGTGCATGCTGCTGGTCCAAGGACCATACTTAAAATAGCAAAACTACACCAGTTGTCATTGAGTTAACTCTGACCAATGGCAGCCCCATGTGTGTCAGATTAGAATTGTGCTCCATAGGGGTTTCAGTGGCTGATTTTTTTGAAATAGATCAACAGGACTTTCTTCTGAGACACCTCTGGGTGGACTTGAACCTCTAACCTTTTGGTTAAAGCCGAGCGTGTTAACAGTTTGCACCACCCAAGAACTCCAGCAAAACTATAGATACAGCATAATTAATGTAAATAATCACTTATCGTTAGATGTATCATCAAAAATTTTTTGATGCTTTAGAGCACTCTCTAACGAGCCTTGTATACAAATCTTTTCCTAATTTCCTGGGTGTGGAATTGGTAGGTCAAAAACTTAAAATTTATTGTCAAATGCTCTGATCAATAATGTGTACATTTATGGTTCCACCAGCAACATAGAGAGCTCTTCTACTTAGCAACTAGAAAGTCCCTGAAACCTGATTATAAGTCCATCTGTCTAAGGCCCCAGTGATACCACCTGTTTTAGCTTTCCATTGTTGCATAACAAATTATCACTCTCATCAGCTTAAAACAACACCCATTTATTAGCTTGCAGTTCTGTAGGTCAGAGTTCAGCACACTAAGAGATGGATTCTCAGCTCAGAGTTTCATGAGGTTGAAATCAAGACGTTGGCAGGGCTGGGCTTGCATCTGGAAGCTCTGGAGGAGAATTTGCTTCCAAGTTCATTCAGGATTTTGGCAAAATTCACTTCCTCAGGGTTGTAGGACTGAGGTCCCTGTTTCCTTGTTGGCTATCAGATGGAGGCTGCCCTCAGCTTCTCCAGGCGCTACCCGCATTCCTTCCTATGAGGCCCCTCCATCTACAAACAGCAACAATGAGTGGAGTGCTTCTTATACTTTGGATCCCTCTGTCTTCTCCTTCTACCACTAGCCAGAGAAAGCTCTCTGATTTTAAGGGCTTGTGTGATTACATTGAACCCACCAGGATAACCCAGGATAATCTTCCTACCTGAAGCTCAACTGTGCCATATAACATAGCATCATGGGAGCGATATTTCATCATATCCACAGGTTCTGGGAATTAACGATAACTCATGATATTCACAGATTCTGGGGGACCATTTTAGAAATTCTGCCTGCCATAGCACTCAGGAAACCCTGGTGGCAGAGTGGTTAAGAGCTATGGCTGTGAACCAAAAGGTCAGCAGTTCAAATCCACCAGGTGCTCCTTGGAAACTCTATGGGGCCGTTCTACTCGGTCCTATAGGGTCACTATGAGTCGGAATCGACTCTACCACAATGGGTTTAACGGGTTATAGCACACAAATAAAATCTGTTACTTCCTCAGTTTTAATTGGTTCTGTTCTCCTGTAATAGTTTTCTACCTCTGCATCCTAACATTTTCAATCCTGTGTTGCTTTTGTATTTATCTGACATGATGGTGTTAATGATGTTCTGAAGGCACTCAGAATACAAGCCAAAACCAAGAAAATGCATCATAGATTAAAAAATGATGTGATGCCCATGGTTATTATGACTATGTTAAACTGTTAACAAATTCTTAAGTGGTGGCCAGAACTGCTATACTTATGCTCTGAGGTTTAGACTTGACTGTTTAATTTTGAAGGTTCATTAGGTTGGAAGCGGCAGAAGACCAGTGTCTTAGTTTCAGAGTGCTGCTATAACAGAAATACAACAAGTATGTGGATTTAATGGAAAGACTTTTTTTTTTTTTCCTCACAGTTTAGGAGGCTAGAAGTTCAAATTAAGGGTGCTGGCTTAGGGGATCCTCTCTTTATCCACTCTGAGGGAAATTCCTTGTGTTTTCAGCTTTTCTTCCTATGTTCCTTGGTGCTCTCCACATGGAGACCTTGCTTGCTTCTCTGTGCCTTATCTTCTCTTTCTATATCTCAAAAGTGATTAGCTTGAGACTACAACCTGCCTGACATGGCTTCATTGACACAACAAAGAAAATCCTATTCCCAAATGGGATTACATCCACAAGTGTAGGTGTTAGGATTTACCACACATATTCAATCCTTACAATTCAATCCACAATATCCAGTCTCCCAGCATTCCTGGGATCTGACCCGTTCCAAATTAATGACATTTCCATATTTTTGGAAACTAAATCCAAAATAATGAAGCTTTGGATGTTCAGAGATAGTATTCTTGCCATCCATGCAGGACACCTGGGTCTTATTCCCAGCCAATGTACCTTGTATACAGCCACCACCTGTCTGTCAGTGTAGTATTACATATTGCTACGATCCTAAGCGGGTTTCAGTGGAGTTTCCAGACTGAGACAAACTAGGAAGAAAGGCCTGATGACCTATTTCTAAAAATCAGCCAACGAAAACCCTATGGATTATGATGGTTGGACCTACAATCAATCATGTAGATGGCGCAGGATGGGGCAACGATTTGTTCCATTGCTTATAAGGTCACCATGAGTTGGGAGCTGAATTGATAGCAGCTAATTTTTTTTTTTTTTTTTAATAACAGCAATGAAACCCTGGTGATGCAGTGGCTAAGAGCATGGCTGCTAACCAAAATGCTGGCAGTTTGAATCCACCAGCCACTCCTTGGAAACCCTATGGGGCAGTTCAACTCTGTCCTATAGGGTTGCTATGAGTCAAAATTGACTTGATGGCAGCAGCTTTGTTTTTTGTTTTTTGCTTGTAATAACAGCAACAAACCCTAGATAACGAACTGATTGAAAAAGGATGTTGTTACACATAAAACCATTATTATAGATTGAATCGTGTCCACCCAAAATGCGTGTCAACTTGGGTAGACCATGAGTCTCAGTATTGTGTGATTGTCCACCATTTTGTCATCTATTGTGATTTTCCTATGTTTTGTAAATCCTACCTCTATGATGTTAATGAGGTGGAATTAGAGGCAGTTGTGTTAATGAGGCAGGATTCAATCTACAAGATTAGGTTGTATCTTCAGTCAATCTCTTCTGAGATATAAAAAAGAGAAGCAAGCAGAGAGACAAGGGGACCTCACACCACCAAGAAACAGCACTGGGAGCACAGCAAGTCCTTTGGGCCCAGGGTCCCTGTGCTGAGATGCTCCCAGACCAAGGGAAGATTGATGACAAGGGTCTTCCCCCAGAGCTGACAGGGACAGAAAGCCTTCTCCTGGAGCTGGCACCTTGAATTTGGACTTCTAGCTTCCTAGACTGTGGGAGAATTAATTCCTGTTTGTTAAACCCATCCAGTTGCGGTATTTCTGTTACAGCAGTTTAGGTAACTAAGACAAGCATATACACATGTGAAGAAACAAGTTACCTATTAAGTTTCATGCTGTGCTTTTTATCATGAGATGGGGCCATCTTTACATCACCAACTGTGAATGCTATCACCACATGCCACACACTGCAGGCAATTGTTCTTCACTGGTTAAAAATGCACGCTTGTGCAAAATTCTTTTTGAAATAATGCATTTGTTTGCCTCCCAGAAAGTGAGAGGCTTCTCTGTAAAAGAGTATCCATTTTACCACAGCTTAATTTTTAATCAGCAGTAGAAATTATTACTGAAAGAAACTTGGTTAATTTGAGCAAAGAAAAATTATATCTCAATTTGAGTGAGGCTGAACATTTTTATGCTAATTAGCCATTTATGTTTCCCCTTTGGTGATTTGGTTCTTACCCATTTTCTATCGGGTTGTAATCACTTTACGTATTCAGAGTATTAACATTTTATCTAAACTATTTCTGATATACATATGTTGTTTAAAGTCACTAAGTTTGTGGTCATTTGTTTTAGCAACAATAAGAAACTAATACAGGTGCTCACTGTGGAGATATAAAGGAATAGAAGACATAATCCACAGTAAAACCAAAAAAAGAAAAAACATTACCATTGAGTTGGTTACAACTCATAGCTACCCTATAGGACAGAGTAGAACTGTTCCATAGGGTTTCCAAGGAACAGCTGGTGGATTCAAACTGCCAACCTTGGTTAGCAGCCAAAGGCTTAAACCACTGTACCACCAGGGCTCCTCAATCCATACTAAATTACTTACATAGTTGTAGTTCTAAAAGCAAAGCAAAAGTACAAGTATTTAAGGGAAAAATAACAGATGATGAGTGCATGTTTTGAGAATAATAACTGACGTGGAAGCCTGAATCTGAGTATTAATTGCCTGCAGTTCTTGCCTTAGTCATTGTTCCAAGTCCATTCCTGCTTCATAAATGATGCCCAGAGACAGGCCAGGGCATACTGGACTGCTCAGGGTTCTGCCTTCATCCTTGACAGGTGGTCTGCTGGGCTCACCCTCGCTCATATCTTGGTGTTCCTCCAAATCAGTATCGCTAATTAATGATTCTGTCATTGGGGGGGCCTAAGTGCAACATCGAGGGCAGCGGTAGTTCAGCGATAGAGTTCTCTTCTTCCACGAAGGAGACTCGGGTTAGATTTCTGGTCAGTGCATCTCATGTGCAGCCACCACCCGTCTATCACTGGAGGCTTGTGTGTTGCTGTGATGCTAAACAGGTTTCAGCGGAGCTGCCAGCTAAGATGGGATAGGAAGAAGGTCTTGGTGGTCTACTTCCAAAAATCAACCAACGAAAACCCAATGAATCACAATGATCTGACCTGCAACAGATCATGGGGCTAGCAACATTTTATTATGTTGGGCATGGGGTCACCGTGAGTCAGTGACCAACTCAACAACAGCTAACAATAACAGTACATCCAGCATCAGGGAAGGGAGGAGGTCACTGGTTATCTCACAGCACATGTGCGGGGGTGTGGTTTCAGTTGGTTTGTCTGAAAAACATTGGTACGCACAGAGATTAGAAGGAAACATGATGGCGATGGAGTGCTCACAAGCTTGCCTGCAATCTGCTGTCTAAAGTTGCCCTGGAAAATCCTTCACTGGCACTGCTCCCAGCTCAGGGCCTGTCTGTTTCCTAACTGGTCTCACCATGAATAGTCATGCACAAGTTTTGTGTAGACATATGTTTTCATTTCTCTTGTGTATATACCTAGGAGTGGAATTCCTGGGTCGTATGGTGACTCTGTCTAACCTTTTGAGGAACTTTCAGACCGTTTTCCAAAGCACTTGCAGCATTTTTACTTTCCCACCAGCAATGCATGAGCGTTCCAGTTTCTCCACATCTTTCCGACATTCATTATTGTCTGCTTTTCAATTATAGCCGTAAAAAAAAAAAAAATTTTTTTTTTTTTTTTACTGGGTGTGAGTGGTATCTCTTTGTGGCTTTGATTTTCATTTTTCCTATTGTCTAATTATGTTGAACATCTTTTCATGTGTTTATTGGCCATTTGCATATCTTCTTTAGAGAAATATCTATTTAGACCCTTTGTCCATTTTTTAATTGGGTTATTTGTCCTTTTATTAACAAGTTTTAAGAGTTCTTTATATATTCCAAATATAAATCCCTTATCAGATATTTTATTTGCAAATATTTTTGTCCATTCTGTCTTTTCACAATCCTTGTAAACCTAAGCCTTTTCACTCCTCAGGCACTCCTTATCACTGAAGAAGACCGTTAAGAGAACTTCAATTTTCTGAGGTCCTGTTTGATCTGATCTCCTCTTAATTGCCCATCTGACCTCATCTCTTACTGCTCCTCAGCTCACTCACCCCACTCCAACCATTCAGGCCTCCTGATGGTCCTCAAACTTTCTAGGAATGTTTATAACCCTGGAACTTTGCATTTTCTGTCCTTTCCCCAGATATCTGCACGGTTCCCTCATCTCCTTCAGGTCTTTACTCCATGACAGTTTTTCAGAGGAGCCTTCCCTGTCCACCCCTTTTTAATTGGCAACCACCTCTCTATCCTGGAGTTCCTCCTTCCTGTCTTTGCTTTTTTTCCTCTGTAACACTTATCACCACTGATGTAAGACGTATCATTCTTATTTACCTGCTTATTTTCTGCCCCCCCTTAGTAGGCTATGATTCCATGAAGTCAGGGTTTCATCTCTTTTATTCATTGTTGCATTCTCAAACATCTAAAACAGGTTCATAGGATTTGAAGTAATAATTGTGCTCCTGAAAATCTGCAAGGACACCTGAGTTTTGACGTGCAAAATAGTTTAAATTCAACTGAGGAACCCCCTTCCTAAAGTAAGTATGCACTTTTTATCGCATAGCCTGAGAAAAAGGGGCTCTTCCAGACCTGTCCTTTCATACTTTTTCATAGAATTTTTTTTGTTTTATTTTTAAGTGAGTGCTATTGAACCATTCAAAAGAGACAATTTTTATAATCAAAGAAGAAGGGAGGAAAAAGAAAATGAACATATGAGATAGATAGGGAACCTTAATTTGCCCTCATGCTATAGATGGAAGTGATGGTGTTACATTCTTGGCCAATCCTGAAAACCAATTATGAAAGTAAACATAAATGGTTTTCTGCCTCATGGTTCAGAAGCACGTCTGTATGTTTGTTCACTGAATTGATGTGGTGTTTTTTGCCCCCTGATTTGGAAACCAAACCCATAAAGCAATTTAATCCTCTCAATTTACTTATGTTGCCTATTGCCCTAACCTATAATGAAACCAGCAACTGGATTTATAATTCTGTAATTTTATGGTAGAACAGCAGCTGCAATACTTTGCCTACGCATCAGCCATTTCCCTTCGCTGTGTATAAACACTTAGCAGCCTGCCAGTAGGACCCTCTTTCTTCTCATCATTTGATATGGATTGAATGGTGTCCTCCAAAAGCTTGTGCTGAAATCCTAACCCCTGGATCTGTGAATATGGCCTTGTTTGGAAAAAGGATCTTTCTTTGAAGATGTTATCAGTCAGGTTTATACGAGGTCATACCAGAGTAGAAAAAAAAATACCAGAGTAGAGGAGGTCCTAATCCCATCTGCGTGGTATCTTACAAAAGAGACACAAACAGAGGAAGAATGGCCATGTGATGATGGAGGCAGACACAGCTATAAGCCAAGGAACACCAAGGATTGCTAGGGGCCACCAGAAGCTAGAAGAGAGGCATGGAACTGTTCCTGTCTCAGAGCCCTTGGTGGGAATCGACACAGCCGATACCCTGATTTAGACTTTTAGCCTCCAGAACTATAAGACAATAAATTTCTGTTCTGTAATTACAGCAACCCATTTTGTTATGGCTGCCCTAGGAAATTAAGCACCATTTCTTGATCCAGCTTGATTTTTTTCATCCGGATTTTTTCCCTCCAACTTTGCAGCAAAGCATCACATCACTTCACCTACCTCCTCTCTTCCAAGGGCCAGGGGAGAAATCCTTCAAGTTACCACTTCCACTGCTATCACCTAATTCAAGTTATCATCATTTCTTGCCCAGGTTATTGCAGCAGCCTCTTAGCTTCCTAGTCCTAAAAACCAGTAAACAAGTCTATTCCCCACTTAGTACCCAGAGTGATCCTTTTAAAACCGAAGTCATATCACATCACTCATCAGCCCCAAACTCTCCATGGGTCCCCATTTCTTTCAGAGAAAAAACCTTCACCTTTACAGAAGCCAAACCGACCCACTCACTCACATCCTGACCTTATGTTCTTTTTGCTATCCCTTGAATGTGCCGGGCACAATCCCACCTCAGGGCTTTTATACTGGTTACCCCTTTGCCTGGAAAATTCTTCTTCCAGATACCTGCATGGCTCTCTTCCTCACCTCCTTCAGGACTTCATCCAAATTACACCCTGCATGAGGCCTTCCCTGACCACTGTATTTAAAATTGCAATGTCACCTCCAGCCTAACACTCCTTATCTTATTACATATTTTACTTATGTTGTTGATGGTCTGTGACCACCATCCCCCTCAATATATTATAAGGTAAATGAGCTCGGGGTTTTCAGTCTATTTTATTCACTGCTGTTCCCAAGTGCCTGACACATAGTAGACACTCAATATTTATTGAATGAATGAATTCAGTCAATGAACGTATGTATGTATGATGTTGGTTGCCTGTGTGGGTAACAGCTATAATGGCTCCTGACTAGCTTTCCCAGAACCAATGAAAAAGATGTGGGCAGACATCTAAGGGATACATGGACACAACTGGAATAGCCTCTCAAGTCCTGGGCTCACCTCCAAAAGAACCTCAACCAAAAGGAAAAAAAAAAAAAAAACAGTTGCCTTTGAGTTGATTCTGACTCATGACAACCCCAGGTGTGTCAGAGTAGAACTGTGCTCCATAGAGTTTTCAATGGTTGAGTTTTTGGAAGTAGGCCCCCAGGCCTTTCTTCTAAGGCACCTCTGGGTAGACTTGAGCCTCCAACCTTTTGGTTAGCAGCCAAGTGTATTAACCATCTGCACCACCCAGGGACTCCTAACCAGAAGGCATAAGGCAAAATTGGCCATGGATGAGTTGCAATGTAGCCCACAGTTCTCTTTCCTGATCCCAGGAATGATCAGAGAACACCAGTGGAAATAAAGGATACCCAACTAGGGGACAGATCCATACTGCAGTTCTTTCAAACTTCACCTTTGGCAGTTGAGTGAGTTAAAATTACAGGTTTATTTCAGTGTCTTCCATGGAACAACTCCTATTTCAATGACAAGAATGGTGAGAGTTTTATTTGGGACACTCATCTCCAAGTATTTTGAAAATCATTCAGTTTATAAAAGTCCAGTTGGTCAGTTGTATTTTGGTCTCACCGATCCTGCCATCTTTTAGAGGATATCTTCAGCCAGAATTGAGGGACCTATCCTGGATTTCTCAGTGAAAACCACTCAGGTTAATATCCCTACTTTGCACCTACTGTGCATGAAGGGTGTTACAGTTCTCCCTCTGTTCTGCAGATGCTTAACTATTGAACAGGAATTATCTAAATCCCTCGTTTAAAGAATACTTGGCTTTCTCCATCCTGGTTGATTATGTAGCACCTATGTCCTTCCGGGAAACTCTGGTGGCATGGTGGTTAAGAGTTTGGCTGCTAACCAAAAGGTCAGCAGTTCAAATCCTCCAGGCAGTCCTTGGAAACCCAATGGGGCAGTTCTACTCTGTCGTATAGGGTCACTATGAGTCAGAATTGACTTGATGCCAAAGGGTTTGTTTTTTTTTGTTTTATGTCCTTTTTTTTTTAATTAATTGGTACTAGAGCTTGGGGGCGTACCCTCAAGCCAAAATGTCAGTCTGATTGTTCCAATAAATTTTGTGGTCTCCAGGAGAGTTAGAAGATCTTCCCAAAGGAGTAGCTGCCACCATAACCATCAGAAGTGAACCTTTCCCTCTCTCCCTCAGCCTTCCATCACTCTGCAGAAAGAAGGCAGAAACTGTGAAAGGTGAGTGAACCCTTAAAATGAGAATGAGCAGTCTAGGTCTTACTTGGCACTTGCCCTGAAGGTCAGTAAAACCTGCTAAGATTTCATAAGCAAGTGTGAAAGCTCTCCTGGCTCCTCATAACTCTGACTGTCAGTCCCTTTAATACTTATTACTTATCAGTGTGTTCTTATTTCACCATGCCTGGGAATATGTCTTAAGGTTCCTGGGTGGTGTAAACTGCTTGTACTCAAATAGTAACCTAAAAACTGGAGGTTTGAACCCACCTAGTGATGCCTTTCTTGGCCTGGTGATTTGCTTATGTAAAGATTACAGGCAAGAAAACCCTATGGAGCAGTTTTACTCTGTAATACAGGCGGTCACCACGAGTTGGAATCAACTCGACGGCATGGGTTTGGTTTTTCGGTTTGGTCCCATCTCTTATCGCCACAGTGAGCTTGTAATTCCTCAGGGGCAGAGACCACATCTTGGCATTCTCTGCTTTCCGTTGAAGTGCCCACCAAGCCCAGCACCATCTTCCCCGTGGGTACCCAGCAGATTCCTGTTGAATTGAACCTGCCAATGTCCTCCACCCAGCCCTGCATACTTCCTATTCCTGCAGACTCACTGTGGCATATCATGAAAATATGGGGGATATGCAGAGTGAAGGAGAAGCATCCTTTCACATGAAGTATATAAAATGATTGAGGGGCAGAGCTGAGACTGGATTTTTCCATTCTGGGTGGGCCATTGCCTGATTTTTTACTGAGCTCAGGGACCTTAGGTGATTTCCATGCAGTTGTCTTCCGTACTCCTCTAAGCAACCCTCCACATCCAGAGAGCTTCCCAAGAAAGTTGCCATCTTCTTGTCTTCAAGGAAGGAAGGGCTTTACCAGCCAGTGAAAACCCTACAGATCGAATTGCTCCAATCCACAACCTATTGTGGGGATGCCATGAACCAGGGCCAACTCAATGGCAGTTGACAACAAAATCTTGCCTTTAAAGACATGAACCCGAAGTCCATAGAAGCCAAATTATTGGCATAATACGATAATACCATTTGGTTGTGAGGCTGGCACTAATTTTAGGCTCCACTTTTAGATTCAGTCCCCTTAACCGTACTGTTTTTTTTTTTTTATTGTGTTTTATGTTAAATTTTATAGCTCAAGTTAATTTCTCACTCAAAAATTTGTACACATATTGTTTTGTGACATAGGTTGCAATCCCCACAATGAGACAGCACACTCTCCCCTTCCACCCTGAGTTGCCTGTGTCCATTTGTCCAGTTTTAGTCCCTTCCCACCCTCTGGTCTTCTTTTGGACAGGAGGTGCCCATTTGGTCTTGTATATTTGATTGAATGAAGAAGTATGTTCCTCCCATGTGTTACTTTTTGTTTTATAGGATTGTCTAATCTTTGTCTGAAAAGTGGGCTTGGGGAATGGTTTCAGTTCTGGGTTAGCAGAGTGTCTGGCAGCTATAGTCTCAGGGATTCCTCCAGTCTCAGTCAGACCAGAAAGTCTGATCTTTTGTGTGTGTGTGCATGAATTTGAATTCTGTTCTATATTTTTCTCCCAGTCTGTCCAGAACTCTCTGTTGTGATCCCTGTCAGGCCAGTCATTGGTGATAGCAACCCACCCTCTAGTTCCTCTGGTCGCAGGCTGGATGAGTCTCTGGTTCATGTGATCCTTTAGTCCTTTGGGCTAATATTTTCCTTGTGTCTGTTTTTCGTCTTTCACCTTTGCTCCAGATGGGATGGGACCAATAGATGTGTCTTAGATGGCCACTCACAAGCTTCTAAGACCCCAGAGACTACTCAACAAAGTAGGACGAAGAACATTTTCTTTATGAACTATGTTATGCCCATTGACCTGGATGTCCCCCAAGACTATGGTTCCCAGTCCCCAGCTACTCTGTCCCTCAACCTGTTTGGATGTGTCTAGGAAACTGCTTGGATTTTACTTTGGTCCTGTTGTGCTGACTTCCCCCTTATCCTATGTTGTCCTTTCCTTCACCAAAGTTGACATTTGTCTACTATGTAGTTAGTCAATTCCACTCCCTCTCCCTCCCCACAATCTTAGCCATCAAAGAATTTTTTTGTGTGTAAACCTTTCCTTGAGTTCTTATAATAGTGATCTCATACAATATTTGTCCTTTTGTGACTGACTTATTTCACTCAGTATAATGTCCTCCAGATTTATCCATGTTGTGAGATGTTTCTCGAATTTATCATTGCTCTTTATCGTGACATATTATTCCATTGTGTGTATGTACCATAATTTGTTTACCCATTCATCAGTTGATAGGCATTTAGGTTGTTTCCATCTTTTTGTTATTGTGAACAGTGCTGCAATGAACATGGGTGTGCACATGTCTATTCATGTTGAGATCAGTTAGGAAACAGACAGGACCTGAGCTGAGGGCTATGCCAGTAAAGGATTTTGCAGGACAACTTTGGAGAGCAGTTTGCAGGCAAAATTGTGAGCCCCCCCATCCTAATCTCCCTGCTTACAGATGTTTTTCAGACAAACCAGCTGAACCAGGCCCCTATGAATGTGCTGTGAAATAATTGGTGACTTGAAGTTAAGCCTGAGCTCTGAGACTTATACCAAGAAACTAAAAATCACTGGACTTCAGAAGCAGGGTTCATCTGCTACTTGCGTGCTAATTCCTAGCCTGGCTCCACAATAAATATACATGCCACTGTCCAGGAAGTTAGTGAATATGTATGACTTCCCCTTTCCTGAGTAACATAAAAACTTCCTCCAGCCCTTTGTTTGAGGAGACGGTGCTTTGAGACCAATCTCCTTGTCTCCCTACTTGCTGCAAGTAATAAACTATGTCTGCTTTTAGTCTGCTTGATTCTTATTCTTACCAAGAGTACAAGCAACAAATCCACTGCATTTCGTAACAATGTGACTGCTCTTATTTCTCTAGGGTATATTCCTAGGAGTGGGATTGGTGGATCATATGATATTTCTTTTTCTAGCTTTTTAAGGAAGCGCTGTATCATTTTCCAAAGGGGCTGTATCATTTTACATTCCCACCAGCAGTGCATAAGAGTTCCAATCTCCTGACAACCTCTCCAACATTTGTTATTTTGTGTTATTTGGATGAGTGCCGGTACTTTTGGGGTGAGATGGTATCTCATTATAGTTTTGGTTTTCATTTCTCTAGTGGCTAATGATCTCGAGCATTTCCTCATGTGTCTGTTGGCCATCTGAATGTCTTCTTTGGTGAAGTGTGTGTTTATATCCTTTGTCTATTTTTTTAAATTGGATTATTTTCCTTTCGTTATTGAAGCGTTGAAGTAGTTTGTAGATTTTAGAGGTTAGACCTTCATTGGATATGTTGTAATGAAAAATTTTTTCGCAGTCTGTAGGTTCTCTTTTTACTCTTTTGGTGACATCTTTGGATGAGCATAAATGTTTAATTTTTAGGAGCTCTGTTATCTAATTTATCTTCTGGTGTTTCTGCATTGTTAGTTATGGTTTTCATAACTATTCATGCCATGTATTAGGGCCCCTAGTGTCCCTATTTTTTCTCTCATGATCTTTATCCTTTTAGATTTTATATTTAAGGCTTTGACCATTAGTATAGAATGAACCATATTAATTTTTGAAGTTTTTTTTCCTTTCTTTTTAATCTTCTCATCCCTTTCAAAAGTCTAACTTGGTCTTCCAAGACTGCCTGTTTTGTATTCACACAGACATTTTGTTACCTTATGGTCTGCAGTCTGTTCTGAGACCCACAGAATGAACTCAATAAACATGGTGACACATAAAAGCTGCTGGGGGTATGCTGAGCAGGAGTCCTGTGTGGATTGACAAATTATTCATGACAGGTGAGCACAGCATCCTGTGTTCCCTCAACAATGAGCTGGACCTTGGCAGATCTAAGGAAGCAGCTGTCCTTATAATTTGTTTTTTCTCTTAAGTGTCTTTCAAGTTTATTCTCCTTTCCTGTTAAACATCCTTCCTCTTATTTCTTTAATTTTGTTTCTTGAGGCTTAAAATTGTACTTGGATCTTTGAACTGTCTGCCCTTCAGGTCATAAATATTTTTAATTTTCAGCCAGTTGTAAGTGTTGCCAAGTATATTAGTTTCCTAGGACTTCCATACAAAGTACCGTAAACTTAGTAGCTTATAAGAACAAAAATTTTTTCTCTCAGTATTCTGGAAGCTAGAAGTCTGAAATCAGCCATACTGATTCCTCCTGAGGCTCTGAGGGAGAATCTGTTCTATGCAACTCTTCTAGCTTCTGGTGGTAGCCAGTGATCCTTGGTGTTCCTTGGTTTGTAGATGCATCGTTCCAATCTCTTCCTCTGTCATCACATGGTTGCCTTTCCTCTGTATCTTTTCTCCTTTTTTATAAGGACACCACTCAGATTGGATTAGGGTCCATACTACTGCAGTATGACCTCAAGTTAACTGATAACATCTGCAAAGACCCTATTTCCAAACAAAATCATATTCACAGGTATCAAACAAAAAAACAAATCTGTTGCCATCAAGTCAATTCCGACTCATAGCGACACTATAGGACAGAGTAGAACTGCCCTGTAAGGTTTACAAGGAGCAGCTGGTGGATTCAAACTGCTGACCTTTTGATTAGCAACTGACTCTTAATCACCCTGCCACCAGGGCTCTTTATTCACTGGTACAGGTGGTTAGAAATTCAACATATCTTTGGGGGACACAATTTAACCCATAACACCAAGAGTTTGGTTTTGTTTTTAACAGTACAGTCCAACAGAATTTATTCAGATTTCACTAGATTTACAGGAAACCCTGGTGGCGTAGTGGTTAAGTGCTATGGCTACGAACCAAGGGGTCGGCAGTTTGAATCCACCAGGCGCTCCTTGGAAACTCTATGGGGCAGTTCTACTCTGTCCTATAGGGTCGCTATGAGTCTGAATTTACTCGACGGCACTGGGTTTGGTTTTGGTTTGGTTTTATTTGTGTGTCTGTGTGTATACATAGTTCTGTGCCGTTGTATCATATTTAGTTTTTAGTACTATTGCCACAATCAAGGTGCTTCACAACAAGCTACTTGTGCTCATGTCGTTCTCTTCTAGCCCAATTCCCATAGCCTCTACACCTGTTTCTAACCCACGCTAACTATTAATCTGTTCTTCATTCCTATATTTGTTATTTCAATATCATCATATAAATGCTATCATACTATATAACTTTTTTATTTTTTTTGCAATTTAAACTGTTCTTAAGTGTTTAATTCAGTGCATTAATTACAATCACAATCTGCTAGACTACCAGCTGAAAGGGTGGTGGTTTGAACCCACTCAGACATGCCTCAGAAGACAGGCCTGGTGATCTGCTTTCAAACAGAAAGCCTTGAAAACCCTATGGAGTAGTTCTACTCTGCACACGCAGTTGTTATGAGTCAGAATTGACTCTACAACAACTAATAAGAGTCTGTTTTAAACAGATACAACTTCTTGGTTTGAGCCAGAGGCTGGTGATGGTTTCTGCGGAGGAGACAGTGTCACAGGACTCCAGAGGTCAAGAGTTTGGTAACTACATTGTTGTACACTCAGTCAAATCCCTCAGCAGAAAGGCTAGAGCTCTTCCCGCGGCCAGCCCTACACAGTGATATTATGTCCCCAAGTCCAAAGAAGAACATATTCCAAAGGAGGAGAAGTCAACAAGAGGAAAACTCTGACAGAAATAAAGCTTCCTCAGCCTTATTTGTAGGAGTTCTTTCTCAAATAGAAGTTTGTGCTATATGGTTATCACACATTCCAAAAAAACCCAAAACCAAAGCCATTGCGATTGAGTCAATTCTGACTCATAGTGACCCTATAGGACAGAGTAGAATTGCTCCATACAGTTTCCAAGGAGCGCATGGTGGATTTGAACTGCTGACCTTTTGGTTAGCAGCCATAGCACTTCGCCACTATGCCATCAGGGTTTCCTGTCACATCTTAGCACATGGAAAATCCAGAATCACAAAGCTCAAGCAGATGAGCTGCATCCTGCTTATGAGTTTCTGGGTGATTCAAACAGTTAAGCGCTCAGCCTCTAACTAAGAGGTTGGAGGTTCGAGTCCACCCAAAGGGGCCTTGAAAGAAAGGCCTGGTGACCTACTTTAAAAAATTCAGCCATTGGAAACCCTATGGGCCACAGCTCACCTCTGATATGTATAGGGTCGTTACGAGTCAGAACTGATTCAACAGCAGGGAGTACTGGTGCTTATGAGTTTCCCATCAGTTGATACACTGTGCAAAAAGTCAAGAACTGCCTTCTTTATATTCCTTCCCTGGGAGATCTTTTAGCAACAGCCATTCTTAAATCACAGCCTGTTTTTGCCAGGTATGTGTGCACTGTCAACGTGGAAGAGGGCTCAGTGACTTTAAGTTGCAGCATTATACATAACACATTTTATTTTAAATTTTTAAAATAAAAAGTGGAAACAACTCAAATGTCCATCAACTGATGAATGGGTAAATAAAATGTGGTATAGCTATACAGTAATGGGATCTCTGCTGGTGCAATAGTTAACAACTGGGCTGCTAACCAGAAGGTCGGCGGTTCAAACCCACCAGCCACTCATCTGAGGAGGAAGATATAGAGGTCTGCTTCCATAAAGATTACAACTTTAGAAACCCTGTGGAGCAGTTCCGTTCTGTCCTATTGGGTCACTATGAGTCGGAAATGACTCAACAGCAACATGTTTTTTTTTTTTTTCATATCCATAAAAAAACCCGTGGCTGTCGAGTCAGTTCTGACTCGTAGTGACCCTATAGAACAGAGTTCAACTGGCACATAGAGTGTCCAAGGAGGGCCTGGTGGATTCAAACTGCCGACCTTTTGGTTAGTAGCCGTGGCACTTAATCACTACACACCATGGATAAACCTTGAAAACATTAAGTGAAATAAACCAATCAGAAAAGAACACAGATTGTATGATTCAATTTATAAGAAATATTTAGACTAGGCAAATCCATATTTGCCTATTTTCGGAGAAAGAAGGTAGAGTAGTGGTTGCCAGAGGCTTGAGGGAAAGGTCATTGGGAGTGACTGCTCATAGGTATGGAATTTCTTTTGGGGATGATGAAGATGCTCTAAAATTGATTGTGGTAATGGTTGCACAACCCTATAAATACACTAAAAACCATTTAATTGTACACTGTAAATGGGTGAATTATGTGCATATAAATTATTTCTTAATAATAATAATAAAACCCATTCCCATCGAGTTGATTTTGACTCACGGCAACCCCATGTGTTACAGAGTAGAACTACTCTATAGGATTATCTTGGCTGTAATCTCTACGAAAGCAGATCACCAGGCCTTTTCTTCCAAAAAGCTACTGGATGGGTTTGAACTGACAATGTTTAGGCTAGTAGTTGAGCAAAAAATCATTTGTGCTAACCAGGGGTGGATTATCCAACAGGCAAGGTAAGCATGGTGTTTACCTTGCTTATCAGATCATCTGCAGTGAACAATTTCACATTTTTTCTCCACATCAAACATTCCACTTCTAGGTATGGCTGGCATCTGTCTTTCTCCCAGCCCACAGCATCTTTCTAAAGAATCAAAGCCTCCTTTCAAATTTACAGTCCCTGACAGGAACAGATTACCCAATCAGCAAGGTAAGCTCGGGCTTACTTGTGCTTACTTACGCGTACTTACTAATCTGTAGTGAACATTTTCACATCTTCGATGTGTTGAGATGTAGCGAAACCCATGTGAAATTGTTCATTGCAGAATAGTAAGCAAGCACAAGTAACCCCATGTTTACCTTGTTTATTGGGTAATTGGCTCCTGACACCACCCAGGGACCAATTTCTTAATAAGGATGTTAAAAATAGAACAAAAAGGGCTGCTCTGTGAAGAATCTGCTACAGAGGTGCCATCGTGGGTGGTGGGAGGAGAGATGAGGGGTCAAGAAGCCCAGTGAGGAGACTGTTGCATGGATCCGCCTGGTGGTGGCTTGGACCAGGGTGGTAGTGGTAGAGGTGGGAGAAACGGTTGGGTTCTGGGTACATTTTAGTAGCAGAGCCAAGAGGATTTGCTCACAGGCCAGCTGTGGGTGTGAAGGCTGTGGGCTGTGCTATTGCTACACTGTGAAGACTTGGGTTCACTGAGACGGACATAGGGGGTAAATCTGTAAATGAGCAACTCCAGGGCCCACCTATGGGCAAGGAAGTTTGCTAGGTGCCTGGGAAATGCAAAGCAGCCTAGACCCTAGTCCTTGGTCTGGAAGGTTACCATTTGACTAAGTTACCTAGCACTGTTGTAACACAAGTACCACAAGTGGGTGGCTATAAAGAACAGAAATTTATTTTCTCACAGTTCTGGAGGCTGAAAGTCCAAATCAGGGTCAAAGCCATGTCGATGTCTCCCTTGTTGGTAAACCAAAAAACCAAACCAAGCCCATTGCCATGTGGTCAATTCCAACTCATGGTGACCCCATGTGTTACAGAGTAGAAATGCTCCATAGGGTAATCTTTATGCGAACAGATCACCAGGCCTTTCTTCTGTGATGCCACTGAGTGGGTTCAGACTGCTAAGCTTTAGTTTAGTAGTTGATTGTAAACCATTTGCAGTACACAGGGACCAGTAATTGATTGTGAACCATTTGATTCACCCAGGGACCAGTAGCCTCAAGCATTTCTTGGCTCTTTGGTCTTCACACAGCATTGTTTTTCCCAGTATATGTTTTTTCTGTATCTAATCTGTTCTTGTTATAACTCAGCAGTAATTATATTTAGGGCACACCCTACACTGATATGGTCTCACTAACATAACAAATGAAACCCAATTTCCAGATAGGATTACATCCCCAAGGTTAGTATTTCAACACATATTTTCAAGGGACACAGTTCAATCCATAACACCATCACAGTACAGATTTCAACATAGGAACACAGAAAAAGTTTAAGAAATTTTAGTAAATGCTCCAGGCAACACCAGAGGAGAGCTTGAAGGCCATGAAATAATGTTGACCATAAGAATTCAAATATATGACTTTGGGTTGAAATACCCCCGGGGGGTGGGCAGAAAGGAGAAAGAGCTATGGAGAGAGCCCCTAAAGTACAGGGATGTGGGGACATGGAGAAGAGGGAGGGAGAGACAGAAAAACCCACATGTTTAGGACCCAGGAAACAGTTTTGGCTGAAGATAATTTCACATGGAGATGTTGACAGGAGTAAGGTTGGGAAAAGTAGAAGACAATTCCCTTTGAAAATACAGAGAGGGAAATATTTTGTCATCATTTGATCAGAAGAATGAGCAAAACCAATTTTGTTCCAGATTATAAACCAATTGCACTCTTGCGAAAGATTGACTTTTAGAAAGACCGACTGGCTTGCTCCGATTAGGGGGCTGTAAACAACGCCCTGACAGATTGCTTGGAAAAGAGATGTAGTAATGAGGGTCAAATATTATTATTAAATCCATGTGGAGGGGAATCAGGAGGAGGGGGACTCACTGCTAATTATGGCAAGAAGGCTGAATTACAAAACAACCAGAGGGGCTTTTTTTTTTTTTTAACAGATGTTTGAATTCAATACGTTATAAGACTGTCAAAGAGGCACACTAAAATCATTAAATATGGTGAGGCTACATTTGGAATTAACTACATACAAGGGTGCCATGTGAATTTTTTAGTAACTGAAAACTCTTTTTTCATTTTAGATTTTTTTCCTCCTTGGGAAAAATACATACCTCACTCTCAGGTATTGATAATCATGTTCTCTGTGGCCCAGAAACTGGGAGTCCATGGGTGGTGCAAATGGTTAAGCACTCGACTACTAACTGAAAAGTTGGAAGTTCAAACCCACCCAGAGTCATTTTGGAAGAAAGGCTTGGTCACACCCTTGAAAACTATGGAGCAGTTCTGCTCCGCACACGTGGGGTTGCCATGAGTCAGGATCAAATCAATGGCAATGGGTTTGGGTTTTTTTTTTTTGTTTTTGTCCTAGAGCTAGGCTGCCTCTGCTTAAATCCCAGCTGCATGCTTGACTCCCATTTAATTTCTCTGTGCCTCAGTTTCTTCATTTGTAAAATGGGGATGATGGTAAGATCCATACCTAACTCATGGGGTTGCTGGGAGGATTGATTGAGTCAAAGCACTTAGAGGGGTTCCTGAAGTTTGTAAGCGTTTATTAAGTGTTAGCTGTGAACCAAAAGAGGGTCTGACTTTCTGTCTATTCCTCATTTCTGCTCAGTTTTATTATAACTAAGCAGTGTGTTTCTCCTTTATTATAAACTTCTTTGTGACTCCAGTTGAAGGTTCAACCATCTTTCTGTGAGGAGGGGCTACTTTCCTTTCCAGAAGACTGATTAGTGTCTGGAGGAGGGATGAAAAAATCTCAGGCAGGGATGGGGCTGTGAGCTTATTGGTTGATCTCTCAGTACAAGGCTCAGTGGAGCTCCTAGAGGCCTCGGCTAAGTGTTGGCCTGTGACAGTAAGCACTGGCTCAGAGGAAGAGCTGACAGGTATGGTTTTCAAACTGATTGGGCAATTGCTTTTGATCAACTCTTAGGTTGAATTGTAAGAGAGTGCCATTTTTATAGGTCAAAAATGATTGTATATTAGCAATTTCTTATGGTTCGACCTAACATTTAGGGTTTCCAACCACGGCTGATTAATCCAATAAAAGTTAAAAGAAAACCAAGCAGTTGCCCTAGAGTCCACTCTGACTCATAGCTACCCCATGTGTATCAGTATAGAATGGCTGTATAGGATTTTCAAGGCTGTGACCTTTTGGAAGCAGATTGCCAGGTGTTTCTGGGTGGGTTTGAACAGCCAACTTTTCGGTTAGTAGACAAGTGCTTAAATATCTGCGATACCCAGGGACTCCTTATAATAGATATAAATAGTTACATCACTCACTACTTTTTAGCAGTAGCCACCAACATCACCAGGCTGCTTTAATGAGTCCCTGGGGAAGAAAGAAAATCTCATTCTAAGCCCATCTCAAATTCCTGACTAAAGTGCCTTCTACCAATCACTTACTAGGGGCCTCTATGTGCGAGGCATAAGACAATACTTAACCACTAGGTATACACGTCTAAAGTAATTTAAGTTTCCTCATTACCATCATCATGATGGACAACGTACCCAAAAATCCCACTGCCCCTATAGGGCAGACTAGAACTGACCCATAGAATTTTCAAGGCTATGGAAGCAGACTGACACATATTTCTCCCACAGAGCGTCTGGTGGGTTATAACTGCCAACTTTTCAGTTAGCAATCAAGCCCTTAACCACTGCACCACCAGGGATCCTTGAATGGATGACCTACAGGAGTTAACAAATATTCCTAAGTATTTTTGAAGGTCAAAAAAGGACCTCAGGTGGAATATAAAGTGAAAAGATGGTGCCAAACTTATGCATAGGCAGACTCAGGAAACATCTTTGGTATGATTTGGATACATGAGAAAGAAAAAAACTTATTGCCATCGAATTGATTCCAACTCATAGCGACCCTATAAGACAGAGTAGAACTACCCCACAGAGTTTCCAAGGAGCACCTGATGGATTTGAACAGCTGACCTCTTGCTTAGCAGATGTGGCTGTTAGCCACTACACCACCAGGGTTTCCATGAGGAAGAAAAGAGAGGGCTAAAAAACCTCCTTGACCCAAAATGTCTCTCCTTATCTCACAGCGCCAGCAGAAATTCCTAGGGTTAGCCCATGTCTTGGTTATCTAGTTCTGCTATAACAGAAATACCACAAGTGGATGACTTCAAGAAACAGAAATTTATTTTCTCTGACTTTAAGAGGCTAGAAGTATGAATTCAGAAGGCTGGCTCTAGGGTAAGGCTTTCTCTCTTTGTCAGTTCTGGAGGGAGGTTCTTGTCTCTTCAACTTCTTTGGGACCTGCATTCCTTGGAGATCTTCATGTGTCTTGGTATATGTTCTTGGTGGCAGTAAGGTCCCATCCCTCTCTGCTTGCATCTCTCTACTTTTATCTCTTGTAAGATAAAGAGTGTGACTCAAGCAAGTGTGGGACTTGAGTAGGAATGTGACTTAAGTAAGGGTGTGACTCGAGTCATACCCTCCAATAAGGGTGCAACTCAAGATACACTGAACACTAATCATGCTTCATAGAAGTTTTAGGATTTACAACACATAAAATGGAGAATAGTTACATAGTATCACAAAGTGAAGGATGGTTACATCAGATCACAAAATGGAGGATACTATTGGGAATCATGACCTAGCCACGTAGACACATATTTGGGGGACACAATACAATCCATGACAACTCAGAATTAACATGATTGAGAAATTATTATCTATTCTAGTCTAGCCTGGGCTTCTCTTGTTCACCTTTAGCTAACCTGTCAGTCCTCTTCTATTCCCATGCCACTCTTGCCTGGGGTTGTTCAGCATAGAATTGGCCGATTCTTCCTTCAGGGCTTTTATGAATAATTGCAGAAAGTCATTAGACTTTGTTTCTCAAAAGCTAGAAACTGAATCTTTTCTTCAAGACTCATATTCTATGGAAGATTTTGCTTCCCTTTAACACACTCTGCCAAATACTGGTATATCCAGCCTTAACAGTTAATCAGTCAGGATAGGCTAGGCTATGCTGCAATAGCAAATAACTGCAAAGTCTCAGTGACTCAGACAACAAAGACTTATTTCTTGCTCAAACTTCATGGCCATTACAGTTCAGGAGGCACTTCTGTGCAGTCCATTTTCACTGAGACATCCAGACTGGGAGAGGCTTCAACTCTGTACTTCCATAATTGCTTAGGCAAGAGAAAGAAAATGTGGCAAATTACATACTGGTTCTTAAAGGTTCCACTCAAAAGTGACATATGTCCTTCTTACAAGTCACATGACCACATGAAGCAATAAGAAACAGCAGAGAAGTGCAATCAACCATGTGTACAGTAATCAGAGCATTGAGACTATCTGGTAAAGAGAAATAATGGCCACTACAAGTGGGCAATGGTATGCAGGCATAATGCTGTGGCTATCTCTCTGTGTACTCTATCCTACAACCTAGTTTGCTCAACTTGTTGCACTTTGTTGGGCTTTCTGGGAAGAAGGAAGGAGTTGCATTCTGTTTCCTTTGTTAGAAAGAGATCTTATGTGACTTCTGATACTCAGTTGTATGGGCACCATAATATTTCCTGTGTAACTTTGTGAAATATCAATATTTTGTTGTTACGTTGTTGTTAGGTGCCCTCAAGTCAGTTTCGACTCAAAGTGACCCTATATACAACAGAATGAAACACTGTCCAATACCTCACCAGCCTTACTCTCACTGCCTGTTTGAGCCCATTATAGCTGCCACAGTTTGAGCATATTGATGTGTCAATCCATCTAGTTGAGGTCCTCCTCACTTTCCCTGACCCTCTACCATGCATGATGTCCTTCTCCAGGGACTGGTCCTTCCTCACCACATGTCCAAAGTACGTGAGATGAACTCTTGCCGTCTGTTATGGATTTAATTGTGTCCCCTAAAAATGTGTGTCGCCTTGACCATGATTGCTAGTACTGTGTGAATGTCCACCATTTTGTCAACTGATGTGATTTTCCTTTGTGTTGTAAGCCCTATCTCTATGATGTTAATGAGGCAGAATTAGAGAAATTTATGTTAATGAGGCAGGATTCAATCTACAAGATTAGGTTGTATCTTGAGCCAATCCCTTTTGAGATATAAAAGAGAGCAATGAGCACAGAGACAGAGACGGGGGACCTCATACCACAGAAAAATGTAGTGCCAAGAGCAGAGTGTGTCCTTTAAAACCAGGGTCTCTATGATGAGAAACTCCTAGAACAGGTGAAGGTTAATGACAAGGATATTCCTCCAGAGAGAGAAACCCTTCCAGTGTAGCTAGTGTCCTGAATTCAGACTTATAGCCTCCTAGACTGTGAGAGAATAAACTTCTGTTTGTTAAAGCCATCCACTTGTGGTATTTCTGTTACAGAAGCACTAGATAACTAAGACACCATCCTTGCTTCTAAGGAGATCTGGCTGTACTTCTTCCAAGACAGATTTGTTTGTTCTTCTGGAAGTCCATGGTATATTCAATATTCTTTGCCAACATTATAATTCAAAGGCATCAATTCTTCTTCCATCTTCCTTATTCATTGCCCAGGTTTCACATGTATATGAGGCAATTGAAAATACCACTACCTGAGTCAGGCCCTCCTTAGTCTTCAAAGTGACATTTTTACTTTCCAACACTTTTAAAAAGTCTTTGGCAGCAGATTTGCCGAACGCAATACGTTGCTAGATTTCTTGACTGCTGCTTCCATGGACGTTGATTGTGAATTGAAGTGAAATGAAATCCTTGACAACTTCAATATTTTCTCTGTTTATCAGGATGTTGCTTATTGGTCCAGTTGTGAGGATTTTAGTCTTCTCTATATTGAGTGTAATCTGAAGGCTGTACTCTTTGATCTTCACCAGTAAGTGCTTCAAGTCCTCTTCACTTTCAGCAAGAAAGGTCGTGTCATCTGTATATCACAGGTTATTAATGAGTCTTCCTCCAGTCCTGATGCTGCATTCTTCCTCATATAGTTCAGCTTCTCAGATTATTTGTTCAGCGTACAGATTGAATAAGCATGGTGAAAGGACACAGCCCTGGTGAACACCTTTCCTGATTTGAAACTACGCAGTATCGCCTTGTTCTGTTTGAATGACCACTTCTTGGTTTACTTACTGGTGTCTCATGAGCATAATTAAGTGTTCCGGAATTCCTGTTCTTCACAATATTATCCATAATCTGTTATGATCCACACAAGCAAATGCCTTTGCATAGTCAGGAAAACATCTTTCTGGTATTCTGTGCTTTCAGCCAAGATCCATCTGATATCAGCAGTGATAGGCCTTGTCTTAGTCATCTAGTGCTGCTATAACAGAAATACCATAAGCGAATGGCTTTAACAAAGAGAAATTTAGTTCCTCACAGTAAAGTTGGCTAAGGTCCAAATTTAGGGTGTTGGCTCCAGGAGAAGGCTTTCTGTCTCTGTCAGCTCTGGAGGAAGGTCTTTGTCTTCAATCATCCCATGGTCAAGGAGCTTCTCTCAGGCACAGGGGTCCTGGGTCCAAAGGACACGCTCTGCTCCTGGTGCTGCTTTCTTGGTAGCATGAGGTCCCCCACTCTCTGCTTGCTTCTCTTTCCTTTTATCTCTTGAGGGATAAAAGGTGGTGCAGGCCACACCCCAGGGAAACTCCCTTTACTTTGGATCAGGGAGGTGACATAAGTAAGGGTGGTGTTACAATCCCACCCTAATCCTCTCAACAAAAAATTACAATCACAAAATGGAGGACAACCACACAATACTGGGAATCACGGCCTAACCAAGTTGATACACATATTTTGGGGGGACACAATTCAATCCATGACAGCCCTCAGCTTGAATTTCTGGCAGTTCTCTGTGGATATACTGCTGCAACCACTTTTGAAAGATCTTCAGCAAAATTTTATGTGTGTGATATTAATGACGTTGTTTGATAATTTCCACATTCTGTTGTATCACCTTTCTTTGGAATGGGGACAAGTATGGATCTATTTCAGTTGGTTGGCCAGGTAGCTGTCTTTCAAATTTCTCAGCATAGACGAGTGAGCACCTCCAGTGCTGCATTTGTTTATGGAAACTTTTCAATTGGTATTCTGTCAATTCTTAGAGACTTGTTTTTCACCAGTGCTTTCAGTACAGCTTGGACTTCTTCCTCAGTACCATCTGTTCTTGATCATATGATACCTCCTGCAATGGTTGAATGCAAACCAATTCTTTTTGGTACAGTGAATCTGTGTAGTCCTTCCATTTTCTTTTGATGCTTCCTGCGTTGTTCAATATTTTGCCCATAGAATCCTTCTATATTGCAACTTGAGCCTTGAATTTTTTCTTCAGTTCTTTCAGCTTGAGAATTGCAGACTGTGTTCTCATCTTTTGGTTTTCTAACTCCAGGTCTTTGCACATGTCATTATAATACTTTGTTTTTTCTTCTTGAGCCACTTTTTGAAATGATCTGTTCAGCTGTTTTACTTCATCATTTCTTCCTTTTGCTTTTGCTAGTCTACATTCAAGAGCAAGTTTCAGAGTCTTTTGACAATTTGGTGTTTTCTTTCTTTCCAGTCTTTTTAATGACCTTTTGCTTTCTTTATGTATGATGTCCTCAAAAATGAAGAGGACTTGAAGCACTTAGTGATGAAAATCAAAGACTATGGTCTTTAGTATGTATTACACCTCAACATAAAGAAAACAAAAATCCTCACAACTGGACTGATAAGCAGCAACATGATAAATGGAGAAAAGATTGACATTGTCAAGGATTTCATTTTACTTGAATCCACAATCAGCACCCATGGAAGCAGCAGTCAGGAAATCAAACGATGTACTGTATTGGGTAAATCTGCTGCAAAACACCTCTTTAAAGTGTTACAAAACAAAGTCACATTGAGGACTAAGGTGCTCTTGACCCAAGCCATGGTATTTTCAATTGCCTCATATGCATGCAAAAGCTGAACAATGAATAAGGAAGACCAAAGAAGAATTGATGCCTTTGAATTGTGGTGTTGGCAAAGAATATTGAATACACCATGGACCACCAGAAGAACGAATAAATCTGTCTTTGAGGAAGTATAGCCAAAGTGCTCCTCGGTACCGAAGATAATGAGACTTTGTCTCACATTCTTTGAACCTATTATCAGGAGGGACCAGTTCCTGGAGAAGACCTGGAGAAGAACATAATGTTTGCTAAAGTAGAGGGTCAGCGAAAAAGAGGAAGACCCTCAAAGAGATGGAGTGACACAGTGGCTGCTACAATGGGCTCAAGCATAACAATGATTGTGAAGATGGCTCAGGACCCAAGTAGTGTTTTGTTCTGTTGTACATAGGGTCGCTATGTGTTGGAACCAACTCAATGACACCTAACAACAACAATGCCTATGATATTGATCTTTATGCATTCCATTTCATTTCTGATGGCTTCCAATTTTCCTAGACTCATACTTCATACATTCCATGTTCTGATTATTAATGGATGTTTGCAGTTGGGTTTCTTCTCATTTTGAGTGATGCTACATGAGCAAATGAAGGTCCTGAAACCTTTACTTCATTCAAGTCATTAAGATCGATACTACTTTGAGGAGGCAGCTCTTCCCCAGTTGTATTTTGAGTGCCTTCCCACCTGTGGCGCTTATCTTCTGGCTCTGTATCAGACAATGTTCATCTGCTGTTCATGAGGTTTTCATTGGCCAACTTTTTCAGAAGTAAATTGCCAGGTCCTTCTTCCTAGTGTCTTAGTCTGGAAGCCCTCTGGATCCTGTCCACTATGGATGACCCTGTATTGAATACCAGTGACATAGCTTCCAGCATCACAGCATCACGCAAGCCACTACAGTATGGCAAATTGACAGAGTGGTGGCAACATACATTAGCAATATTTAACTCAACATCACTGTCTTAGTTGTCTAGTGCTGCTATAACAGAAATACCTAAAAGTAGATGGCTTTAACAGAGAGAAATTTATTTCCTCAAGTAAAGCTAAAAGTCCGAATTCAAGGCATCAACTCCAGGGGAAGGCTTTCTCTCTCGGTCAGCTCTGGAGGAAGGTCCTTGTCCTCAATCTTCACATGGCTGAGGAGCTTCTCAGGTGCAGGAACCCTGGGCCCAAAGGACACACTCTGTTACTGGTGCTGCTTTCTAGGTGGTATGAGGTCTCCTACTCTCTGCGTGCTTCTCTTTCCTTTTATCTCTTGAGGGATAAAAGACTGTGCAAGCCACACCGCGGGGAAACTCCCTTTACTTTGGATCAGGGAGGTGAACTGAGTAAAGGTGGTGTTACAATCCCACCCTAATCCTCTCAACAAAAAATTACAATCACAAAATGGAGGACAACCACACAATACTAGGAATCATGGCCTAACCGAGTTGATATACACATTTTTTGTGGGGACATAGTTCAATCCATGACACTCACTTATAGCTATTTTCCATGGAACTATATCCCAAACTTGGTGACTCACGGTCTGTTTTAGCCTAATAAATCTCTGAGAATTCTGCAGGAAAGAAATCTCTTCATCTTGGCTTAACACAGCATTTCCTAAATTTATTTGATCAAATTTGTATTGCCAAATATTTTATTTTTGATTGGGATATCTCCTAACCCCATGTAATGTGGTGCAGTGTAGGAAGTATTAACTAATCATTCAGCTTTCTGTATGATGTGGGCTGGGCAAGCAATGGCTAAATGACCTAAAGGAAAACCTGAAATGGGAAGAATAAAGATACCACAGTGTGACTGGTCAGCTCACTACCCAGAATTCTGATTGGCAAAAAAATTGCTATGAATGTCTAATTTCAAAAAAGCTGAAAAATACAGATAAACAAAACTAATGAAAGCTGGAAAGAAGACAGGGAAGAGGGCAGGGAATAAAGAGGAAAGAAATACGTATCCATGGAACATCTCTTGGTGCTGATGCTCACATCCCTTACTCATTTAATCTGTGCATCACCTTGGAAGTAGGTTTGTTATTTCCACTTTCTGGCTGAGGAAACCGAGACTCAGGACCATACAATTGGTAAGTGGTGGTGCTGGGACTGGAGCACTGATCTGTCTGACTCTGACTCAGAGACAAGAAAGCAATGGCTTTCAGCAGATAACAAGGCAGCAAAAGAATTGTCTTCAGAGAAGAGGCACACCTGGCTCCTGGAGGAACGTGGTGGCCTGAGACAGTTGAGGTATGGACAGACAGCCCACTGACCACAATGCTTTCCAATATTTTTCAGGTAATTTTATAGGTGGAAAATGATTGTACCTGTGAGGCATCTTGGGATAAATAGGAAAAGGCTGCTTGAGACTCCTTACAGGTCTGGCGGCTCTAGACATCCCAGACCTCTGCCCAGCTCCCCTATAGACTGCAGGGATCACTACCTAGGCATGTCCATACCCCAGGGGCTGCCCACCAGACAGGCGTGATACCCCAGTGGGAAGCTCTGTCCTAAGTGGGTTACTATATTACACCATAGCACCATCCATGAGAATGACCTATTTCAAAGTGAAATAGAGTTCAGAATACCCTTGTTTTTGTAGGCATGCATGTGTGAGCATAGGTTTATTGATTGATAATGAGAATTGTTAAAATACAAAGTGTTGTATTTCCATAGGCTTTTCTTTTTAAAATAAACCTTTCATTTGGAATAATGTTTAGATTTACGGAAAAGTTGCTAAGGTTGTACAGAGAGATCCCATATTGCCCTCCCCCCATTCCAGTTCCCCCTAATGTTATCATCTTACATTACCAAGGTTCATTTGTCAAGTTTAAGAAACCACATGAATATATTACTGCCAACTGAACTAAGCATTCTTCAGACATAGGTTTACTTATAGATGTTTGCAATGCCTTCCTCCTTCTCAATTGTTCAAAGTAGTTATTAAAGATCTTAGGTTTTATATCTTCCATTCTTGAAAACAATACCATTACCTGGTTTAAATCACCTGCCTGAAATTTTCCGGAACTCATTTAACTCTGAAAGAATACTACATATTATTATCAAATGTGTGCTTTTATCTCCAGTAGTTTGGGCAGAAGAACTAAGCAACAACACAATAGGCCCTCATCATGACAATTATAAACAAACAAAAAAAAAACTTTTTGCCGTTGAGTTGATTCCAACTCAGAGTGACCCTACAGGACAGAGTAAAACTGCCCCATAGAGTTTCCAAGGAGTTCCTGGTGGATTTGAACTCTCGGCCTTTTGGTTACCAGCTGTAGCACCTAACCACTATGCAACCAGGATTTCCATTTGGGTTTAAGGAATGCCTAATCACATTCTTTATCAGACAATTTGCATACTAGTTTAACCTCATTAAATCCAGCATGTCTTTAGGATTTCTTTCTGGATCTCTAGTTTGTGACGTGAATCTTTATATCATTATTCCAACAAGAAAAAATATACTTTAAGTGTGTGTTCAGACTAATGATGGGATAGAAAGAGGAATGGGCTCTTTCTCCCTTCATTCACTCACAATTCATAGTTTGACAAAGACATTTTGATCCAAGTAATGTATAACTAGCTGAAACTCTACTTCGATTGTCTTGATCTAAAAAAAAAAAAAGTTTTTTAGAACAGTTTTACTTTGGGATTTTATTGATAGGTTACGAGTTTACGATAAAACAAAATAATTTGAAATTTAAAAAAAGTTAAAAAAGAAGACATTGTTGTTAGGTGCTGATGAATTGGTTCCAACTCATAGTGGCCCTGTGTACAACAGAACAAAATACTGCCGGGTCCTACACCATCCTTAAAATTGTTGCTATGTTTGAGCCCATTATTGCAGTCTCTGTGTCAATCCATCTCTTTGAGAGTCTTCCTCTTTATATCTGACCCTCTACTTTACCAAGCATGATGTCTTTCTCCAAGGACTGGTCCCTCCTGATAATATGTTCAAAGTATGTGAAACTAAGTCTTGACATCCTCACTTCCAAGGAGCATTCTGGCCGTACTTCCTCCAAGACTGATTTGTTCATTCCTCTTAAAAAAATAAATAAATAAATAAGTAGGCTCGTAAGCTGAAGAAATATGAAAATATGGGTCATATTCAAAATAAATTAGGAAAGTTAGTTTTTATGTTAAGTGCTCAGCTACTAGCCCAAAGATTAGTGATTCAAACTCACCCAGAGGCACCTCAGAAGACAGACCTAGTGATCGGCTTCCATAAGGTCACAGTCTTGAAAGCCCTATGAACCACAGTTCTACTCTGACACACATGGGGTCAGAATCAACTTAGGACAGCTAACAACAACAGCAGTTTTTAGATTAAATGACTACACCCAAGAGAATTAATAAATTAATTGATGTCTATGTGGGGAAGTCTTCTGGCGGTGTGATACAACACTTGTCTTCAACATTTTCAGTTTTACTCTCCAAATAGATATCAACGACACCCAAAATATCACCACCAGCAACACTAATAAACACAGGTAATAACAAGTATGTGCTAACTATGTGTTAGGTCTTGTGCTAAGTATTCTACATTAATATCCAACTTAATTCTCCAGGAGATAAGTCTTATAATGAACTCATTATTGTAGGAGGAAACTGAGGCACAGAATCAAAATGTACCCAAGATCACAAAGGATTGGAGCTAAAATTCAAACCCAGGTTTTTGACTCCATTGTCCAGACCCTTAACCACAGAACTTATGCATGGTTTAAAACAGGAATTGCTAGAGGGTGTCTACAAGCACCCTGACAGGCTCAAGCGATGATCAAAATCTTGCAAAATGAAATGTAACGCGGTTAATGGTAAGAAACTACACTCGCATCCTTATACTCTTTGTATAATTATTGAAAGAAGGGGGAGTTATTCAGCAATGACACTGTTATGGATTGAATTGTGCCCCCCAAAATAAGTGTGGAAGTTCTACGCCCATATCTGTAAATAATACCCTGTTTGGAAATAGAGGTTTTCTTTTTTTATGCTAATGAGGTAATGCCAGATTAAGGTAGGTCCTAAACCTAATCACTAATAAGCAGTGTGTTATAAAAGGAGTAGAGCAGACACAGAGACACACACAGGGAAGACAGACACCAAAGAATGCCAAGGATTGCTGGCAGCTACTAGAATCTGAGGTCGACAAAGAAGGACCTCCTCCTAGAACCATGCCCTGAATTCTGACTTCTAACCTTCTGAACTGTGAGAAAATATATTTCTGTTCTTCAAAGCCATGCACTTGTGGTATATCTGTTACAACAGCACTAGGTAATTTAGACAAATATCTCCAAGAAGACTAGAGGTTCTAGTTGGCAGCATTTTTGCAGTGAGTCTACTGTATGATTTGACCTTTACAAAAGCAGACAGCATATGAGAAAAGGCTTTATAGCTCATGAATCATTACAAATTTTCCTATGTGTCCATGCATTTTGCACTAATAGACATTGATTCTAAGAAGGAGGGGGAATTTGAGCAATTCTCCTTGGCTCTTGACTAGAGCCCTCCCCTCTCCAGCCTGTCCTGGGGCGGCACATTCTGGGCTCCACACTTAGTAAATTAAGGCTCAGAGAAACTAGACCACATTAGAGAAGCGTCTTCAGGTCAGTGAAGAAGTTAAGCCAAAGTTATACGAGGAAGATTAAAAGACTCCTGAGGGTGAGTACTGTTTTCAAACAGCTAAAGAAGTTCCTTGAGGAAAGGAAATCAGGCTTGTTACCTGTGACTGCAAAGTCTGAACCAGAATTAATGAGCGTTAAAAAAAAAAAAAATTTTTTTAGATGTGGGAGGGTGGATTTTGGCTCTATACAAGGGAGAAAGAGTAGATTGTTGTTGCCCAGATCAGAAAGGGCTGCCTGGCAAGGTAGAATGTTCAGCCACACACTGGGTGAGCTCATGGTGGAGTGTTTGTGAGAGCCATGGATCCTAGGCTCTCTAGACTCACTCCTATCATTAGAGACAGGCTGTCAGTGCCATTAAACAAATCTATCAAATCAACCAGTTTATCTGAACCTTTGCTACATCCAGAAACAAAATCTCTCTGTCCCTAATTCAAAGAATAAAGTTTTAGATATATTTAATAGTATTTCTTCTATAATACAATAGTTTCGACTAATACGAGGTTAAAAATCTAAAGTTTACTAGAGAAAAATAACACCAAGAGGTGCGCACTTAAAAAACAAAAACAAAAAATTGGCCCTATGTGGCATGTGTTCAATTTTTCTTTTTAAGGGGACAAGAAAGCATATAATGTATCCTCGGTTGATAGTTAACCCAAGACAGGATATCACACTTTCTTCTAATTCACAGTTCCTTCTTTCCAGGATGAGGTGAAAGGGACATTCTACATTTGTTCAAAAGTGTTTTGGCTAAAAGGAGGTAAGGAAGTGAATTTAGTATAGTAAAGGGCTCAAGAAAAACAGCTCCTCAGTGCAAATCAGGAAGAGTTATTAGAAGCTTTTTTCCAAAATACAATAGCCAGGTGTTCTCCACTTGGTGCCAGGTTAAATACTCAGTCCTTGTACTCAAAAGGAGGCCACTATGTGAGACAGCATCACAGACATGGAGATAGTAGACACAGCATACTCACCACTGCGCATGTCAGAAGCTGCAGGAGGGTGTTCTGTAGACGTGGCTGTTGATTATGTGTTCTGCTTAATTGCAGGGAACAGTCACATAAGTAAAGACAAAGAACTTGAGGGAAAACTACTGTTTCAAAAACGATTCTTACATATCAAGAATTCTCTTCCAACCTGCCCTTCTCCAAGTATCCATGTAAACTGAGATAGCCTTACTGACGTTCAGTGAACTAAAAGCATGGGGTCTAAAGTACTACAAGGACTGCACACATATGTTCTCTTAGTTTACATGGCTCAGAGAGAAGGGCTATAACCACAGACCAGAAACTCTCCAAGGGGAGAAAAAGAGGAAGGAAAAAAGTAAAGTTTGCCTAGCACCAAGCCTCCAAGCTTGAGCAGACAACTGAAGTTTTGGTTCATTACCCTGTAGAGGACAGTTCAGTTCTTCAGTGTTTCAAATTCATTTCACAAATAGTATTGACTCCAGGTGCCAGCTCTTTATAGAGAAAGGTACTGTGCGAAATGGAAAGGAATCCCTCTATGATTCTTAGGGAGTGTCTTAGTTATCTAATGCTGCTGTAACAGAAGTACCACAACTGGGTAGCTTTAAAGAACAGAAATTTCTTTTCTCACAGTTTAGGAGTCTAGAAGTCCAAATTCAGGGCACCAGCTCTAAGGGAAGTCCCTCTCTCTGTTGACTCTGGGGGGAGAATACTTGCCTCAACTTCTGTAGCCTGAATGGTCCTTGGTTCCTTGCAAATTCCACACGGCATCTATCTCCCACCCACTCCCATCCCATGTGTGTGTGCATCTCCGTGTCTATGCTGCTCCTTATAACTCAGAAATGATTAGGTTTAGGACATGCCCTACAATGATATGGCCTCATTGACATAACAAAGAAAGCCCTATTTTCAAATAAGATTGTATCCACAGGTATAAGGGTTAGGATTCCAACACATATTTTGGGGGACACAACTCAACCCGTAACAAGGGGTAAGGAGGTGGGGCTGAAAATCAGTACACTTTGCTGTTATTTATCTTAGTCTGCTTCATTGACTGTCTCATATGTGTGCCATTGTAATCTAGGACATGACTCCTTTGTTATATCTTGTAATCAAGAGGAATTTGAGGATAAGAGTTGCCACAACTTTGATCCTCACCCGAATCACCTGACTCCTTTCCAAGGTTGAAAGTCCTGCCATACACCTTGGTTCTCAGCTGAGAGGAGATTCAGCAGATGGAGAAACTCAGTGGGTCCTGCCTTTCATAACACATGGTGAAAATTACTGTATGCAACAGACATCAGGAATTCATAAAATGTAGAATAAAGCACCACTTAAAAACCAATTGGCTTGCTTGGCTCCCTGTAGACTAAAAAGTATTCTTTTACTGATTTTAGATTCAAATCAATTAATATCACAGGATTTCATTTGGCTTGAGCAACAGCGATCATTCCTTTCATTTATTTATTATTTTCAGCCACTTCCATGTGGAAGCTGAAATGACCATCTCTCCAGGCATGTGTCCCAACTAAGTTTCTTTAAAAAAAAAAAAAAAAAACTTTTTTTTTTTTCTGAATACAAAAGCAATGCATGTCTGTTGAGTAAAAAACAATCATAATGATTACAGCTATTGTTTTTGAGTGCTTTCTATGTGTCTGACTGTGGCATTTCATATGGATGTTTGTATGTCACCCTTACAATTCCAGGGCTTCAAACCAGTTCTTCCAGGTTTAATCATGGCTGAGGAAGTGACAAAAGAACAGACTCAAATTTAAAAATTTAGGTGAATTGGAACCATAACCAGAATGGGAAAAATTGCGGGGCAGATCCCTCCTGGAAACTTAATCTTCGCCTTGGAATACAAGGGCAGCATATGCACTGCATAGCAACCGAATCTCTTGCCCATTGGATTTTGCCCAGAGTTGGAAACCGTGGTGTCCCACTCGTAGACAGTGGCCAATCATGCCACTTGGAATGTGTGTCACTCTCCTCAGTCCTGGCAATAATCCAATCTCATGCATCAGGCTCCTAAAAGGGTTCACTATGCCTCTTCTGAGTCTCCTATTCCAGGGCTTTGGGCTTCAACCCACAATTTTTTCCACTGTGGTTATGGTTCCGGATCATCCAAATTTGAATCTGTTCCAGTTTTGCTTCGTCAGCCATGACTGAAAGATTGGTTTGAAGCCATGCACAATTCACAAAGATAGATATTGTTTATTCCTAATTTATAAATTAAAAAAACTGAAGTTTAGTAAAGTTCAGAATTTGGCCATGGCCACACAGTGAGCAGGACTCAAACCTAGGCATTCTAGTCCAAATCAGCACTCTCATCACCTTATTAGATGCTACAAAGTAGAAGAAAGCACATGAAAGTCACTCATATACTACCATGAAGAGACAACTACAATTATAGCTTTATAAATATTCCAATAGTTTTTCCATACATCTATTACTGACAAAAGATTTCATGCCACACAGGTATTTTGCAGCTTGCTCCTTCCTCTTCTCCCTCCACCCATTTAGTAATATGTCTCAAACATCTATCTGGGTCAATACACGTAGATCACTTACATTTATTTCCTAGGGCTGTAGAAACAAAGTACCACAAACTGGATGGCTTAAAACATCAGAAATTTGGAGGCAGAGCCAAGATGATGCAAGAGACAGACCCTTCCGGCTAGCCCTCTTTACAACAAAGATCCAAAAAAAACAGTGGAACGAGTATATTTGTGACAAGGTGGGAGTCCTGAGCTTCAAAAGCAATCTTAGAAAATGAACTGAGGGGCAGGGGGTAGAAGAGACCGTTCAGAAGCGGAGAGGAGTTCCCGGACCTGAGTCACGGCAAGCCCTCAGGCACCATTCCCGGAGCCACTGCAGAGGCAGGCTGGTACTAGTGTTAGGCCGCAGTTTCCACAGGGAGAAGCAGCCGCCACACAGCCTACTCACACCTCCGGAACCAGAGGAGAACAGCACTCTTGGCAAAAGCTAAGTACTTGCAAATATTTTAATGTGGCCCCCACCCTCGAACTGGCTTCAGAGGCTGAAGTCCCTGGTTGAGCTCTAGGTTGAGCACCTAGAGCCATCCTCCTGGCCTTGGGGAAGAAAAAATTTGCATCTGGCGGAAAGATAATTTGCTTGCTCCACTAACCAGGGGAGCTCAGGACAGAAGCAGCTCCTGTCCAGGCATAAACCGTCCATCGACTTCGAGCATGTTTCCCTTCTGCAAAGACCTGTGTGGCCCTATTTCCAAGAGAACAGGCCCTTGTTGGCAGACTCCAACCATTTCAGCCATGCGGTGGAAAGGTGGGAGTCTGATATTTGACATTGCTTTGCCTATTAAGCAAGGTTCTCACCTACCCACATCAGGGACCTAAGGACTGGTAGCTCCACTCAGGTAACCCAGCCACCCGCAACAGGAGTCCAAAGGTAACTGGTACCTCCCAGTTCTTACAACCAAAAACTTTGGGTGCCCATGGTCCATCTGCACAACCCACCCACCTGCACGCTCGCTTTCCTCAGAGACACTCAGCCCCCTGCCTTCTTTAGAGCTTGACCTCCTGCTGCAATCAGATACCAGTATAAACACCAATCACCCCTGCCCCTTTAAGACTGTAGGACAGAGCCTGTACCACACACTTGATGATCAGCTACCTGGAAACCTGAGCTGAATTCATACAAGAAAACTGAATGGACTCCTAGACTGATATACCTGATAACAGCTCTAGCCAACTGGGGCCAGGACGTCAGAGCTCCAAAGGCAAAAATAATCAAGCTAGCTCACTCAAGCAACCCATAGGGGTATACCAAAACAAAACAAAGCAAGAAGCTACGACACAGTAAGCAAGAATAAACTGATACAATAACTTATTGATGGTTTGGAGAAAACAGTCAATCTCAAGTCACATGAAGAAACAGACCATGATCACCTCAACAGGCACTCAAAACAAAGAATCCAGGGATCTTCTAGATAAAAGTGTTTTCCTGGAATTACCAGATGCAGAATACAAAAGTTTAATATACAGAACCCTTCAAGACATCAGGAAGGAAATGAGGCAATACACAGAACAAGCCAAGGAACACACAGATAAAGCAACTGAAAAAATATAGAAAGTTTATTCAGGAACATAATGAAAAGCTTAATAAGCTGGGAAAATCCATAGACAGACAGCAATCAGAAATTCAGAAGATTGACAATAAAATTACAGTAGACAACTCAATACAAAGTCAGGGGAGCAGAATTGAGCAAGTAGAAGCTAGAATTTCTGAACTTGAAGATAAATCACTTGGCATTAATATATTTGAAGAAAAATCAGGTAAAAGAATTTTAAAAGATGAAGAAACCTTAAGAATCATGTGGGACTCTATCAATAGAAATAACCTACAAGCAATTGGAGTACCAGAACATGGAGGTATAACAGAAAATGCAGACAGAATTCTTGAAGATTTGTTCGGAGAAAACTTCCCTGATATCATGAAAGATGACAAGATGTCTATCCAGGATGCTCATCGAACTCCACATAAGGTAGGTGTTAAAAGAAAGTCACCAAGACATATTATAATCAAACTAGCCAAAACGAAACATAGAGAATTTTAAGAGCAGCTAGGGATAAACGAAAAGTCACCTACGAAGGAGAGCCAATAAGAATAAGCTTGGACTACTTGGCAGAAACCATGCAGGCAAGAAGGCAATGGGATGACATATTTAGAAAATTGAAGGAAAATAATGGCCAGCCAAGAATCATATATCCAGCAAAACTGTCTCTTAAATATGAAGGTGAAATTAAGACATTTCCATATAAACAGAAGTTTAGGGAATTTGTAAAAACCAAACCAAAACTACAAGAAATACTAAAGGAAGTTCTTTGGTTAGAAAATCAATAGTATCAGGTATCAACCCAAGGCAAGAACACTGGGCAGAGAAACCAGAAGTCAACCCAGACTGGGAAATCCAAAAAAACAAAGCAATATTAATTTCTGACAAAATAGGCTTTAAAGTTATATCTGTCATGAAGGATAAGGAAGGACACTATATAATGATTAAAGTGACAGTACACCAAGAAGATACAACCATATTAAATACTTATGCACCCAATGACACGGCTGCATGATACATAAAACAAACTCTATCAGTATTGAAAAGTGACATAGACAGCTCCACAATAATAGCAGGAGACTTCAACACACCACTTTCGGTGAAGGACAGGACATCCAGAAAGAAGCTCAATAAAGACACGGAAGAGATAAATGCCACAATCAACCAACTTCACCTCATAGACATATACACAACACTCCACCCAAAAGCAACCAAGTATACTTTCTTTTCTAGTGCTCATGGAACATTCTCAGAATAGACCACATATTACATCTTAAAGCAAGCCTTAGCAGAATCCAACACAATGAAATATTACAAAGCATCTTCTCTGACCATAAGGCCATAAAAGCGGAAATCAATAATAGCAAAAGCAGGGAAAAGAAACTGAACAATACCCTGCTCAAAAAAGACTGGATTATAGAAGACGTTAAGGATGGAATAGAGAAATTCATGGAATCCAAAGAGAAGGAAAACACTTCTTATCAGAATCTTTGGGACACAGTGAAAGCAGGGCTCAGAGGCCAATTTATATCAATAAATGCACACATCCAAAAAAAAAGAAAGGGCCAAAATCAAAGAATTATCCCTACAACTTGAACAAATAGAAAGAGAGCAACAAAAGAAACCCTTGGGTACCAGAAGAAAACAAATAATAAGAATTAGAGCAGAACTAAATGAAATAGAAAACAGAAAAACAATTGAAAGAATTAACAAGATCAAAAGCTGGTTTTTTGAAAAAATCAACAAAATTGTTAAACCATTGGCCAAACTGACAAAAGAAAAACAGGAGAGGAAGCAAATAACCTGAATAAGAAAGGAGATGGGCGATATTACAACAAACCCTACTGAAATTAAAAGAATCATATCAGATTACTATGAAAAATTGTACTCTGACAAGTTTGAAAACCTAGAAGAAATGGATAAATTCCTAGAAACACACTACCTACCTAAACTAATACAAACAGAAGAAGAACAACTAAATAGACCCATAACAAAAGAAGAGATTGAAAAGGTAATCAAAAAACTCCCAACAAAAAAAAGCCCTGGTCCAGATGGCTTCACTGCAGAGTTCTACCGAACTTTCAGAGAAGAGTTAACACCACTACTACTAAAGGTATTTCAGAGCGTAGAAAAGGACGGAATACTACCCAACTCATTCTATGAGGCTACCATCTCCCTGATACCAAAACCAGGTAAAGACATCACAAGAAAAGAAAATTATAGACCTATCTATATCCGTTATGAACGTAAATGTAAAAATCCTCGACAAAATTCTAGCCAATAGAACTCAACAACGTATCAAAAAAATAATTCACCATGACCAAGTGGGATTCATACCAGGTATGCAGGGATGGTTCAACATTAGAAAAACAATCAATGTAATCCACCACATAAATAAAACAAAAGACAAGAATCACATGATTTTATCAATTGATGCAGAAAAGGCCTTTCACAAAGTTCAACACCCACTCATGATAAAAACTCTCAGCAAAATAGGAATAGAAGGAAAATTCCTCAAGATAATAAAAGGCATTTATACAAAGCCAACAGCCAATATCACCCAAAATGGAGAGAGCCTGAAAGCATTCCCATTGAGATCAGGAACCAGACAAGGATGCCCTTTATCACCGCTTTTATTCAACATTTTGTTGGAGGTCCTAGCCAGAGCAATTAGGCTAGATAAAGAAATAAAGAGCATCTAGGTTGGCAAGAAAGAAGTCAAAATATCTGTATTTGCAGATGACATGATCTTATACACAGAAAACCCTAAGGAATCCTCCAGAAAACTACTGAAACTAATAGAAGAGTTCAGCAGAGTATCAGGATACAAGATAAACATACAAAAATCAGTTGGACTCCTCTACACCAACAAAAAGAACTTCGAAGAGGAAATCACCAAATCAATACCATTTACAGTAGCCCCCAAGAAGATAAAATACTTAGGAATAAATCTTACCAGAGATGTAAAAGACTTATACAAAGAAAACTACAGTACACTTCTGCAAGAAACTAAAAGAGACCTACATAAGTGGAAAAACGTACCTTGCTCATGGATAGGAAGACTTGACATTATAAAAATGTCTATTCTACCAAAAGCGATCTGTACATTTAATGCCGCTCCGATCCAAATCCCAATGACATTTTTTAATGTGATGGAGAAACAAATCACCAACTTCATATGGAAGGGAAAGAGGTCCTGGATAAATAAGGCATTACTGAAAAAGAAGAACAAAGAACATGGGTGTGCACCTATCTGTTTGTGTAAAGGCTTTTGTTTCTCTAGGATATATTCCAAGTAGTGGGATTGCTGGATCATATGGTAGTTCTATATCTAGTTTTTAAAGGAAGCGCCAAATCAATTTCCAAAGTGGTTGTACCATTTGACATTCCCATCAGCAGTGTATAAGTGTTCCAGTCTCTCCACAGCCACTCCAACATTTATTGTTTTGTGTTTCTTGAATTAATGCCAGCCTTGTTGGAGTGAGATGAAATCTCATTGTAGTTTTGATCTGCATTTCTCCAATGGCTAATGATCGTGAGCATTTCCTCATGTATCTGTTAGCTACCTGAATGTCTTCTTTAGTGAAGTGTCTATTCATATCTTTTCCCATTTTTTAATTGGGTTATTTGTCTTTTTGTAGTTGAGTTTTTACAGTATCATGTAGATTTTAGAGATCAGACGCTGATCGGAAACCTCATAGCTAAAAACGGTTTCCCCGTCTGTAGGTAGTCTTTTTACTCTTTTGGTGAAGTCTTTGGATGAGCATAGGTGTTTGACTTTTAGCAGCTCCCAGTCATCTAGTTTTTCTTCTGCATTGTTAGTAATGTTTTGTATACAGTTTATGCCATGTATTAGGGCTTCTAACGTTGTCCCTATTTTTTGTTCCATGATCTTTATCGTTTTAGACTTTATGTTTAGGTCTTTGATCCATTTTGAGCTCATTTTTGTGCATGGTGCGAGGTATGGGTCTTGTTTCATTATTTTCCAGATGTTTTTTTTTTCTTATCCAGTTATGCCAGCACCATTTGTTAAAAAGACTATCTTTTCCCCAATTAACTGACACTAGGCCTTTGTCAAATATCAGCTGCTCAATATGTGGATGGATTTATATCTGGGTTCTCAATTCTGTTCCCTTGGTCTATGTGTCTGTTGTACCAGTACCAGGCTGTTTTGACCACTGTAGCTATATAATATGTTCTAAAATCAGGTAGAGTGAGGCCTCCCACTTTGTTCTTCATTTTCAGTAATGCTTTACTTATCTGGGGCTTCTTTCCCTTCCATATGAAGTTGGTGATTTGTTTCTCCATCACATTAAAAAATGTAGTTGGAATTTGGATCGGAAGTGCATTGTGTATATAGATGGCTTTTGGTAGAATAAACATTTTTCCTATGTTAAGGCTTCCTATCCATGAGCAAGGTATGTTTTTCCACTTATGTAGGTCTCTTCTAGTTTCTTACAGTAGTACCTTGTAGTTTTCTTTGTATAGGTCTTTTCCATGTTTGGTAAGATTTAGTCCTAAGAATTTTTTTTATTTTATCTTCTTGGGGGCTACTGTGAATGCTATCGACTTGGTGATTTCCTCTTCGATGTTCTTTTTGTCGATGTAGGGGAATCCAACTGATTTTTGTATGTTTATCTTGTAACCTGAGACTCTGCCGAACTCTTCTATTAGTTTCAGTAGTTTTCTGGAGGGTTCCTTAGGGTTTTCTGTGTATAAGATCATGTCATCTACAAATAGAGAAACTTTTACTTCTTCCTTGCCAATCTGGATGTGCTTTATTTCTTTATCTAGCCTAATTGCTCTGGCTAGGACTTCCAGTGCAATGTTGAATAAGAGTGGTGATAAATGGCATACTTGTCTGTTTCCTGATCTCAAGGGGAATGATTTCTGGCTCTCTCCATTTACGATGATGTTGGCTATTGCCTTTGTATAAATGCCCTTTATTATGTTGAGGAATTCTCCTTCTATTCCTATTTTGCTGAGACTTTTTATCGTGAATGGGTGTTGAACTTTGTCAAATGCCTTTTCTGCAGCAATTGATAAAGTCATGTGATCCTTGTCTTTGTTTTATTCATACGGTGTATTACATTAATTGTTTTTCTAATGTTGAACCATCCCTGCATACCTGTTATGAATCTCACTTGGTCATGGTGAATTATTTTTTTGATATGTTGTTGATTTCTATCGGCTAGAATTTTGTTGAGGACTTTTGCATCTAAGTTCATGAGGTATTTAGGTCTGTCATTTTAAAAAAAAAAAAATTTTTTTTTTTAACTGGTTTCGGTATCAGGGATATGCTGGCTTCATAGAATGAGTTTGGGAGCATTCCGTCCTTTTCTATGCTCTGAAATACCTTTAGTAGTAGTGGTGTTAACTCTTCTCTGAAAGTTTGGTAGAACTTTGCAGTGAAGCCATCCGGACCAGGGCTTTTTTTTGTTGGGAGTTTTTTGATTACCTTTCTAATCTCTTCTTTTGTTATGGGTCTACTTAGTTATTCTACCTTTGCTTGTGTTAGTTTAGGTAGATAGTGTGTTTCTAGGAATTCATCCATTTCTTCTAGGTTTTCAAATCTGTTAGAGTACAATTTTTCATAGTAATCTGATATGATTCTTTTAATTTCAGTTGGGTTTGTTGTAATATCGCCCATCTCATTTCTTATTTGGTTTATTTGCTTCCTCTCCTGTTTTTCTTTTGTCAGTTTGGCCAATGGTTTATGAATTCTGTTGATTCTTTCAAAGAATCAGCTTTTGGTCTTGTTAATTCTTTCAATTGTTTTTCTGTTTTCTATTTCATTTAGTTCTGTTCTAATTTTTATTATTTGTTTTCTTCTGGTACCCAAGGGTTTCTTTTGTTGCTCCCTTTCTATTTGTTCAAATTGTAGGGATAATTCTTTGATTTTGGCCCTTTCTTTTTGGATGTGTGCATTTATTGATATAAATTGGCCTCTGAGCCCTGCTTTCACTGTGTCCCAAAGGTTTGGATAGGAAGTGTTTTCCTTCTCTTTGGATTCCATGAATTTCTCTATTCCATCCTTAATGTCTTCTATAATCCAGTCTTTTTTGAGCAGGGTATTGTTCAGTTTCCAAGTGTTTGATTTCTTTTCCCTGCTTTTGCTGTTATTGATTTCCGCTTTTATGGCCTTATGGTCAGAGAAGATGCTTTGTAATATTTCAGTATTTTGGATTCTGCTAAGGCTTGCTTTATGACCTAATATGTGGTCTATTCTAGAGAATGTTCCATGTGCACTAGAAAGGAAAGTATAGTTGGTTGCTGTTGGGTGGAGTGTTGTGTATATGGCTATGAGGTGAAGATGGACGATTGTGGCATTTATCTCTTCCGTGTCTTTATTGAGCTTCTTTCTGGATGTCCTGTCCTTCACCGAAAGTGGTGTGTTGAAGTCTCCTGCTATTATTGTGGAGCTGTCTATGTCACTTTTCAATGCTGATAGAGTTTGTTTTATGTACCTTGCAGCCCTGTCATTGGGTGCATAAATATTTAATACGGTTATATCTTCTTGGTGTATTGTCCCTTTAATCATTATAGTGTCCTTCTTTATCCTTTAGGATGGATTTAACTTTAAAGTCTATTTTGTCAGAAATTAATATTGCCACTCCTGCTCTTTTTTGATTGTTTTTTGCCTGATACATTTTTTTTCATCGTTTGAGTTTTAGTTTGTTTGTGTCTCTAAGTCTAAGGTGTGTCTCTTGTAGGCAGCATATGGACGGATCATGTTTTTAATCCATTCTGCCACTCTCTGTCTCTTTATTCATGCATTTAATGCATTTGCATTCAGTGTAATTATGGATAGGTATGAATTTAGTGCTGTCATTTTGATGTCTTTTCTTATGTGTTGTTGACAGTTTCTTTTTCCCACTGAATTTTATGTGCTGAGTAGATTACCTTTATATATTGTCCTTTCCCCATATTCGTTGTTGATTTTTTTTCTGCTGAGTCTATTTTTTTCTTGCATTTTATTTTGATGTGTGGGATAGTTTGTCTCCTTTGTGGTTACCTAATTATTTACCCCTATTTTTCTAAATTTAAACCTAACTTTTATTTCTTTATATCGCCTTGTCTTCTTCTGCATATGGAAAATCTATGACTGGATTTCTTAGTCCCTCTTTATTGTTTTAATATTGTCTTCTTTTACATAATAACATCGCTGTTACTCTGTTTTGAGTTTTTTTTTTTTTTTTAAATATTGCTTTGTTTTTTTGATTTCCCTGCCTGGGTTGATTTCTGATTACTCTCCCCAGCGTTCTAGTCTTGGGTTGATACCTGATATTATTGATTTTCTAACCAAAGAACTCCCTTTAGTATTTCTTATAGTTTTAGCTTGGGTTTTATGAATTCCTTAAACTTCTGTTTATCTGGAAATGTCCTAATTTCACCTTCATATTTAAGAGATTGTTTTGCTGGATATATGATTTTTGGCTGGCAATTTTTTTCCTTCAAATTTTTCCATAAGTCATTCCATTGCCTTCTTCTCTGCATGGTTTCTGCCGAGTAGTCTGAGCTTCTTCTTATTGGCTCTCCTTTGTAGGTAACTTTTCATTTATCCCCAGCTGCTCTTAAAATTCTCTATCTTTGGTTTTGGCCAGTTTGATTATAATATGTCTTGGTGACTTTCTTTTAACGCCTGCCTTATGTGGAGTTCGATGAGCATCTTGGATAGATATCTTGTCATCTTTCACAATATCAGGGAAGTTTTCTGCCAACAAATCTTCAACAATTCTCTCTGTATTTTCTGTTATCCCTCCCTGTTCTGGTACTCCAGTCACTCATAGGTTATTTCTATTGATAGAGTCCCACATGATTCTTAAGGTTTCTTCAATTTTTTTTTAATTCTTTTACCTGATTTTTCTTCAAATATATTAGTGCCAAGTGATTTATCTTCAAGTTCAGAAATTCAGCATTCCACTTGCTCAATTCTACTCCTATGACTTTCTATTGAGTTGTCTAGTTCTGTAATTTTATTGTTAATCTTCTGAATTTCTGATTGCTGTCTGTCTATGGATTTTTCCAGCTTATTAAAATTTTCATTATATTCCTCAGTAACCTTTTAAATTTCTTCAATTGCTTTTCTGTGTGTTCCTTGGCTTACTCTGCGTATTGCCTCATTTTCTTCCTGATGTCTTGAAGGGTTCTGTATATTAAACTTTTGTATTTTGCATCTGATAATTCCAGGAATGCACTTTCATATAGAAGATCCCTGGATTGTTTTGAGAGCTTGTTGAGTCAATCCTGGTCTGTTTCTTTATGTGACTTGATATTGACTGTTGTCTCTGAGCCATCCGTCTATAAGGTATCATATTAGTTTATTTTATGTTTGCTTTCTGTGTCATAGCGTCTTGCTTTGTTTTATTTTGATATGCCCAATTTGGTTGCTTGAGTGAGCTAGCTTGATTATTTTTGCCTTTGGAGCTCTGACATCCTGTACCCAGATGGCTAGAGCTTTTATCCAGTATATCAGTCTAAGAGTCCATTCACTTTTCTTGTATGAATTCAGCTCAGATATCCAGGTAGCTGATCATCAAATTGTGGTACAGGCTCTGTACTACAGTCTTAGAGGGGCAGGAGTGATTGGTGTAGGTACCGGTATCTGGTTGCAGCAGGGGCTCACACTCTGAACAAGGCATGGGGCTGAGAATCATCCTCCATATGTCTCTGAGAAAACCATGTCCCTGCTCCCTAGAGTGTACAGGTGAGTGGGTTCTGCATACAGACCATGGGCACCCCCATGTTTTTGGTTGTAAGGACTGGGAGGTATCAGTTATCCTTGGACTCATGTCGAGGGTGCCTGGGTGACCTGAGTGGAGCTACCAGTCCTTAGGTTCCTGATGTGGGTAGGAGAGAACCATGTTTAATAGACAAAGCAATGTCAAACATCAAATACCCACCTCTCTGCCACACAGATGAAACAGTTGACCCTATTCTCCTGAAATAGGTCCATACAAGTCTATGTAGAGAGAAAAAGTACTCAAAGTCCACAGACCGTTTATCCCTGGACGGGAGCTGCTTCTGTCCTGAGCTCTCCTGGTTAGTGGAGCTGGCAAATTATCTATTCCTCCAGTTGCAAATTTTTTCCTTCTCCAAGGCCAGGAGGATGGCTCTAGGCACTCAATAGGGCCTATCTCAGGCCCAGAAAATTCAGCTGCTGAAGTCGGCTTGGGGGCAGGGGGTGCAGTAAAACATACACAAGTACTTAGCTTTTGCCAAGAGCACAGCTCTTCTCTGGTTCCAAAGGTGTGAGTAGGCTGTGTAGCTGGCTGCTTCTCCCTAAGGAAACTGTGGCCAAACTCTATTTCCAGCCTGCCACTGCCACTGAGGGAATGGTACCTGATGGCTCCCGCGATTCAGGTCTGGTAACTCCTCTCCACTACTGAACTGTCTCTTTCTCCCCCTGCCCCTCAATTTGTTTTCTAAGCTTGCCTTTGGTGCTCAGGGCTCCTAGCTTGTCATAAATATACTCATTTCACTTGTTTTTTCGGGTCTTTGTTGTAAAGATGGCTCGCTGGAAGGGCCTGTCTATTCCGCCATCTTGGCTCAGCCTCCTAATCCAGTCAAGGCTATTTTAATTTTGAGTAGTATTGGACAAATTGCCTTTCAACTGGTTGTACCAATTAACATCTCAAATAACAGTTCATGAGGTTGTTTATTGTCCCTTTATTTTCTCTAATCCTAGGGAAAAACTATATTTCTTATTTTTCTGATCCAATATTTTTTTTTTTAATAATTCACATTTATTTGATTTGAGTGAGATTGAACATATTTTTGTATTTGTTGCTCATTTGATCATCCTTCTTGTATTTGGCAACCTTAGAATTGCTAACCATGCATGTGGACATGCTCAGTCAGATAACATATTAATTTCCCTAATAGCTGTGTTATCTTTGCAGATTGAACAAAAATAAAAGTTGAAAGATATATGGAGCTAATTGGAATTCACTGTTTACCAACATCCACTTTTTCCTAAATATTGTCTCTTCTGCTCTTCTTCTTAGTAAACCTTCCCTCCAAGCCCCCCTGAGAACCCAGTTGACCCTACAGCCCTCTCAAGTGATGATGTCTTCACTTCTGTGACTCTTATTTGTAGCACGTGGCCTGGAGGAGGGTGTGGTCTGTCTGCAGCATTTAATATGGTTAGTCACTTCCTCACTCTAGACTGCTCTTTGAGTCTCATGCCATCAGGCCGTGCCACTTATTTACCTTATTTCTTGCCATCATTAACTGACTGACAGTTAACTTTCCCTCATTCCTTGAAGATTTACAAGATAAAATAGATTTTAAGGCAAAATTAACCCGAAAAGACAAGGAAGAATATTGTGTAATGATTAAAGGGTCAACCTACCAAGAAGACATAACCTTAATAAATATCTACAGACTCAATGACAAGGATCCAAAATACATAAACTCTAACAGCATTGAAAAGAGAAATTGACAGCTGCAAAATAATACTAAGAGACTTCAAAATAGAACTCTACGTAAAGGACAGAACATCTAAAAAGAAAGACAAAAAAGGTACAGAAGAATGAAAGGCCACAATCAACCAACTTAACCTCATAGACAGAGAACACTCCACCCAGCAGCAGCAAAGTATACATTCTTTCCCAATGCACGTGAAACTTTATCCAGAATACACCACATAGGCCACAAAGCAACCATCAATAAACTCCAAAACAGCAAAATAATACTAAGCATTTCTCTGACCACAACACCATAAAAGTAGAAATCAACAACAGGAAGAGCAAGGAGAAAATGAAATACATGGAAAATGAATAACTCTTGCTTAAAAACAACTGGGTACTCCAACAGGGCTGGCATTAATCCAAAAAACACAAAATAATAAATGTTGGAGAGGTTGTGGAGAGACTGGAACACTTATACGCTGCTGGTGGGAATGTAAAATGGTACAATCACTTTGAAAATCCATTTGACGCTTTTTTTAAAAAGCTAGAAATAGAACTACCATACAATCCAGCAATCCCACTCCTTGGAATATACCCTAGGGAAATAAGAGCCTTTATACAAACATATATATGCACACTCATGTTCATTGCAGCACTGTTTACAATAGCAAAAAGATGGAAGCAATCAAGGTGCCCATCAATGGATAGGAATGGATAAATAAATTATGGTATATTCACACAATGGAATATTATGCATCAATAAAGAACAATGATGAATCTGTGAAGCATTTCATAACATGGAGGAATCTGGACGGCATTATGCTGAGTGAAATTAGTCAGTTGCAAAAGGCCAAATATTGCATAAGACCACTATTATAAGAACTCAAGAAATAGTTTAAACAGAGAAGAAAATATTCTTTGATGGTTACAAGAGGGGGGAAGAAGGCAAAGAGGGAGAGGGGTTTTCACTAATTAGATAGTAAGTAAGAACTATTTTAGCTGACGGGAAAGACAACACACAATACAGGAGAGGTCAGCACAACTGGACTAAACCAAAAGCAAAGAAGTTTCCTGAATAACCTGAATGCTTCGAAGGCCAGTGTAGCAGTGGCGGGAGTTTTGGGACCATGGTTTCGGGGGACATCTGAGTTAATTAGCATAATAAAATCTACTGCGAAAACATTCTGCATCCCACTTTGGAGAGTGAGGTCTGAGGTCTTAAATGCTAGCGAGCAGCCATCTAAGTTGCATCAATTTGTCTCAACCTACCTGGAGCAAAGGAGAATGAAGAACACCAAAGACACAAGGTAATTATGAGTCCAAGAGGCAGAAAAGGCCACATAAAGCAAAGACTATATTGGCTTGAGATCAGAAGAACTAGATGGTGCCCAGCTACAACCGATGGCTGTCCTGAGAGGGAACACAACAGAGGGAGTAGGAGAGCAGTGGGATACAGACCCCACATTCTCGTAAAAAGACCAGACTTAATGGTCTGACTGAGACCATGGTGGTCATGGTCCCCAGACCTTCTGTTGGCCCAAGACAGGAACCATACCCAAAGCCAACTCTTCAGACAGGGATTGGAGTGGACTATGGGATAGACAATGATACTGGTGAAGAATGAGCTTCTTGGATCAAGTAGACACATGAGACTATGTTGCCATCTCCTGTCTGAAGGGGAGATGAGAGGGTAGAGGGGGTCAGAAGCTGGTCCAATGGATACGAAAAGAGAGAGTGGAGGGAAGGAGTGTGCTGTCTCATTAGGGAGAGAGCATTAGGAGTATATAGCAAGGTGTTTATTAATTTTTGTATGAGAGTCTGACTTGATTTGTGAACTTTCACTTACAGCACAATAAAAACTATATATAAAAAAAACTAGTGGAAACTGGTTTAGGGGCCTTGTTGACATTCTTAATAACCTTGTAGCTCATTAAGTACCTCATACATATTAACTCCGCTGCCTCTGGATGGAGTTTAACAGCCGTTTTCTGAACATGTGATTCATGAAGTTACATGTAAACTCCACTGCACCTGCATGGTATGATTAACCTGTATGATGCTGATGTAACCTGTGTGAGCTTTCTGCTTGTAAACTCCATAAAGGCAACCTTCTCTCCAACCCTTGCTGAGTAGTCTTGGAGGCAGCAGCCCCAATTTTTCATTTCCTTGGACAACAAAATAAAGGCGACTTTCTAATCTCTCCCCCCGCAAAAAAACTACTGGATAATAGAAGAAATCAAAGAGAGAATTTAAAAAATTCCTAGAATCAAATGAGATTGAAATGTATCATACCAAAAAATTTGGGACACAGCAAAGGTTGTGCTCAGAAGTCAATTTATAGCAATAAATGCACACATCAAAAAAGAAAGACAGGCCAAAATCAAAACGTTAGCCTTACTGGTCAAACAAATAGAAAGAGAACAGGAAAAGAAGCCCACAGCTACCAGAAGAAAAGAAATAATAAAGATTAGGGCAGAAATAAATAAAATAGAGAATAGAAAAACAGTAGAAAAAATCAACGAGACCAAAAGTTGGTCCTTTGAAAGGATCAACAAAATCGACAAACCATTGGACAAATTGACAAAAGAAGAACAGGAGAGTATGCAAATAATCTAAATAAGAAATGAGATGGGAGACATTACAACAGACACAACTGAAATAAAAAGGATCATAAATACAGTGAAAAATTGTACTTCCACAAATTTGAGAACCTAGCAGAAAAGAACAACTTCTAGAATCACATTACCTACCTAAACTAACACAAACTGAAATAGAAAATCTGAAAAGACCCATAACAAGAGAAAATATTGACGACATAAAAAAAAAAAAAAGAAAAACTTCCAACAACAAAACTCTGGCCTAAACTGCTTCACTGGAAAATTCAGTGAAACATTCAGAGAAGAGTTCACAAAGAGTACTACTCAAACTATTCCAGAGCATACAAAAGGAAGGAATACTCTCAAATCCATTCCATGAAACCAGCATAACCCTGATACCAAAACCACGTAAAGACACCACAAAAAAATAAAAAAGAAAATTACAGACCCATATCTGTCATAAATATAGAAGCAAAAATTATCAACAAAATTCTAGCCAATAGAATTCAACACTATATCAAAACATAATTTACCACAACCAAGGAGATTCATACCAGGTATGCAAGGATGTTTCAGTGTTAGAAAATCAATCAACATAATCCACCACATAAATAGAACAAAAAAAAAGAATCATGTGATCGTCTCAATCAACACACTTAGTAAAGTCCAACACTCATTCCTGATAAAAACCGTCAATAAAATAGGAATAGGGGCAAAATTCCTCAGCATAATGAAGGACATCTATACAACAGCAATGGAGCCCTGGTAGCTTAATGCTTTAGAGTTCGGCTGCTAACCAAAAGGTCGGCAGTTCAAATCCACCAGCCACTCCTTGGAAACCCTATGGGGCAGTTGGAATAGACTTGACAGCAAGGGTAATACAATACCAACAGCCAACATCATTCTCAACAGAGAGGGGCTGAAAGCACTCTCCCTGAGAACAGAAACAAGACAAGGGCCCCTTCATCACAACTCTTATTTAACATTGTGGTTGAAGTCTTGGCTAGAGGAATAAGGCAAGAAAAATAAATAAAGGCCATCCAAACTGGAAAGGAAGAAGTAAAATTTTCCCTGTTGGCAGATGATATGATACTATACATAAACTCAAGGATTCCAGAAGAAAACTACTGGAACTAATATAAAGATTCAGCAGAGTTGCAGAATGCAAGATCAACCTACAAAAATCAGTTAGATTCCTATACGACAACAAAGAAAACTTTGAAAATGAAATCAGGAAAGCAATACCATTTATAACAGCCTCTAAAAAGTTAAAATACTCAGGAATAAATCTCGCCAGGGACTTAAAGTACCTATACAGAGAAAAATACAAAACACTATAGCAAGAAACTAAAAGAGACCTACGTAAATGGAAAAACATACCATGCTCATGGGTAGGAAGTTTTAACACTGTGAAAATGTCAGCTCTACCCAAAGCGATCTACAGATACAATGCAATCCGAATCCAAATGGCAACAACACTCTTTAACGAGATGGAGAAACTAATCACCAACTTTGTGTGCAAAGGAAAGAGGCCCCACATAAGCAAAGCATTATTGAAGAAATAAAAGAAAGTAGGAGTCCTCACACTGCCTGATCTCAGCACCTACTATACAGCCACAGTAGTCAAAACAGCCTGGACTGGTACAGTGACAGACATAGGCCAATGGAACAGAATTGAGAACTCACATGTAAATCCATCTGCCTGTGGTCAGCTGATATTTGACAAAGGACCAAACACCTTAAGGAACCAAGTTACTGAGGCTAAAGGCTGGAGGCCATGGACTCAGGGGAAATATAGGTCAATTGACATAACATAGTTCATAAAGAAAACGTTCTACATCCTATTTCAGTGAGTAGCATCTGGGGTCTTAAAAACTTGCAAGTGGCCATCTAAGATACATGTATTGGTCTAATCCAGTCTGGAGCAAAAGAGAATGAAGAAAACCAAAGACACGAGGAAAATATTAGTCCAAAGGACTAGTGGACCACACGAACCACAGCCTCTACCAGTGTGAGTGCAGATGAATTAGATGGTGCTCAGCTACCACCTCTGACTCCTCTGACAGGGATCATAATAGAGGGTCCCAGATAGGGAGGGAGAAAAATACAGAGCAAAATTCGAATTCACAAAAAAAAAAACACACTTACTGCTCTGACAGAAACTAGAGGAATCCCTGAGACGATGGCCCCCGGACACCCTGTTAACTCAGAACTGAAGCCACTCCCAAAGTCCACCTTTCAGCCAAAGATTAGACAGGCCTATAAAACACATTGGAAATGCTGATGGCATAGTGGTTAAGAGCCACGGCTGCTAACCAAATGGTCAGCAGTTCAAATCCACCAGGTGCTCCTTGGAAACCATATAGGGAAGTTCTGCTGTGTCCTACAGGGTCAGTATGAGTCAGAATCAACTCAGTGGCAACAGGTTTTTTTTTTTTTTTGGTTTATAAAACACCTTGAAGACTAAGGTGCACCTGACCCCAGCCATGGTATTTTCAAATGCCTCATATGCATGTAAAAGCTGAACAATGAATAAGGAAGACCAAAGAAGAATTGTCACCTTTGAATTATGATGTTGGCGAAGAATATTGAATATGCAAGGGACGGCCAAAAGAATGAACAAATCTGTGTTGGAAGAAGTACGACCAGAATGCTCCTTATAAGCAAGGATGGTAAGACTATGTCTCACATAATTGGGACTTGTTATCAGGAGGAATCAGTCCCTGGAGAAGGACATTATGCTTGGTAAAGTAGAGGGTCAGCAAAAAAAAGGAAGACCCTCAATGAGATGGACTGACACAGTGGCTGCAACAATTGGCTCAAGCATAGCGACAGTTGTGAGGATGGCGCAGGACCAGGCAGTGTTTCGACAGCACCTAACAATAACATAAACCAAACAATAACACCCGTGAGGAATGCGATTCTTTGTTCAATCAAGTATACCAGACCAAATGGGCAACACCTGCCCAAAAGCAAAGACAAGAAGGCAGGAAGGGGCAGGAAAACTGGATGAAGGGACCCGTGTAAAGAGAAAGGAGACGATGCCGACACATTGTGGGGATTGCAACCAATGTCACAAAACAATTTGCATATAAATTTTTAATAAGAAACTAATTTGTGCTGTAAACTTTCACCTAAAGCACAATAAAATTTTAAAAAAAGGAAAAAATAATGCAGGCAATAGTCCAAAAAAAAAAAATCACTCATTAAATGAATAAATAAATAAATCCACATTTAATTTTATGCTGGTGTGCTGTAGTGGTTAAGTGTTAACAGCTACTAATTAAAAGGTTGGCAGTTCAAATCCACCAGGCACTCCTTGAAAACTCCACAGGGCAGTTCTACCCTGCCCTATAGGGTTGCTATGAGTAGGAATCGACTCAATGACAACGGTTTTTTTGGGGGGGGGCGGTTTGCACTCTCAGTAGATATAAGATTAATGATAAAGTTCTGAAACTAAAGAAGCAACAAAATGCTATGCTAATGTAAGAACAAGAGACACTGGTTTAAAATCAGGAAAGGTGTGTGTCAGGGTTGTATCCTTTCACCATACTTATTCAATCTGTAAGCTGAGCAAATAACCTAAGAAGCTGGACTATATGAAGAAGAATGCAGCATCAGGACTGAAGGATGACTCATTAAAAACCTAAGATATGCAGATGACACAACCTCACTTTGCTGAAAGAGAAGAGAGCTTGAAATACTAACTGATGAAGATCAAAGACTACGGCCATCAGTAATGGATTACACCTCAATATAAAGGAAACAAAAATCTTCACAACAATAAACAAAATAATGATAAATGGAGAAATGATTGAAATCGTCAAGGATTTCATTTTACTTGAATCCATAATCAACACCAATAGAAGCAGCAGTCAAGAAATCAAACAAAGCATTGCATTGGGCAAATCTGCTGCAAAAGGCCTCTTTAAAGTGTTAAGAAGCAAAGATGTCACTTTGAGGACTAAGGTGCACCTAACCCAAGCCATGGTATTTTCAATCACCTAATATGCATGCGAAAACTGGACAACGAATAAGGAAGACAGAGGAAGAATTGATGCTTTTGGATTATGGAGTTGGTGAAGAATGTTGAATATACCATGAACTGCCAGAAGAAAGAACAAACTGTCTTGGAATAAGTACAGCCAGAATGTTCCTTAGAAGTGAGGATGGAGAGACTTTGTCTCAGGTACTTTGGACATGTTATCAGGAGGGACCAGTCCCTGGAGAAGGACATCATGCTTGGTAGAGGGTCTGAGAAAAGAAGGAAGACCCTCATCAAGACGGATTGACACAGTGGCTGACATAGCAACAATTGTGATTGATAGCGCAAGGACCGTGTAGTATTTCATTCTGTTGTACAGAGGGTTGCTATGAGTCAAAACTGACTCAATGGCACCTAACAACAACAATATAAGAAAGATATTTTTGGATGAATAAATAAATCAATGAATGAAAAACAAAATCTTACATCTCTATTACAAAAAGACTAAAACTAAATCAAACTAGTTGCTGTTGAGTTGATTCCTAGTCATGGAAACCCCATGCGTTTCAGTCCCCATGTATTTCAGAGTAGAGCATAGGGTTTTCAAGGCCATGGTCTTTAGAAAACAGATTACCAGACCTTTCTTTCAAGGCTGTTCTGGATGGATTAGAACTGCCAACCTTTCAGTTAGTAGAGGAGCACTTAACCATTTGCACCACCTAAGGACTCCCTACAAGAAAGGCAAACAAGCCAACTTTAAAATGGGCAAAGGACTCAAAAAGACATTTTTCCGAAGAAACTATTCAAATGACCAACAAGCACATGAAAAGATGCTCAACATGATTAGTAATTAAATCAAAAAACTAAAGCTATTGCTGTCAAGCCAATTCCAACCAAGAGTGACCCTATAGTCACTAAAAAAAAAACCCACTGCCACTGAGTCGATTCTGACTCATAGTGACTCACGGGACAGAGTAGAACTGCCCCATGGGGTTTCCAAGGAGTGGTTGGTGGATTTGAACTGCTCACCTTTTGTTTAGCAGCCATAGCTCTTAACATATATGCCACCAGGGCTCTGTAGTCATTGGGAAAATGCAAATTATAACCACTGTGAGATGCCACTTTATATCTATTAGAATTTTTTTTTTAAGTGGAAAATAAAAGTGTTGGTAAGGGTATGAAAAATTGTAACCCTCTTACACTGCTGATTGATATGTAAAATGGCCACTGTGGAAAAAAGATGGGTGGCTTCTCAGAAAGTTAAACAGAGAATTGCCATATGATCCAGCAATTAAACACTCAGATATACACCAAAAAGAATTGAAGACAGGTATTCAAATATTTGTACAAGGATGTTCATAGCGGCATTATTCACAGTAACTGAAAGGTGGAAACAACCCAAATACTCATTAACGGATGAATGGGGTGGGAGGAGGATGTGGTATAAAAAAAAAGCAATACCCACACCAAAACCAAAAAAAAACAAACTTGTTGCTGTCGAGCCAATCCCAACTCATTGCAGCCCTATACCAAAAAAGAAAAGCCAAACCCATTGCCATGGAGTCAATTCCAATTCATAGCAACCCTAGGACAGAGTAGAACTGCCCCATAGAGTTTCCAAGGAGCCCCTGGTGAATTTGAACTGCTGACCTTTTAGATAGCAGACGTAGCTCTTAACCACTACGCCACCTACAATGGAATATTATTCAGCCATAAAAATGAAGTACTGAAACATACTATAATGTAGATGAACCTCAAAAACATTATGCTAAATGAAAGATGTCAGACAAAAAAAGGTTACATTTGGTATCATTCCATTTACCTGAAATACCAAAAATAGGTAAATCCATAGGGACGAGAAGTAGATTAGTGAGCGCCACGGGCTCAGGGGAGGGAAATGGGGAATGACTATTTACTGGGTGTGGGGTCTCTGTTGGGAGTGATAAAGATGTTCTGAAACTAGAGAGAGATGATGGTTCCCAACATTGTGAACATACCACTGGATTAACACCTTAAAATGGTTAATTTTATGTTGCGTGAATTTCACTTGGCAACAACCCAAAAATGATTCTGTGTGCAGTCACGTGTCCCTCACCTAATAAAACAGTCACCAAACAGACCGCATCCCGCCTGCCCCCCCCCCTTTTTTAATCATGTTGATGAATCATTTTCAAAATTGGCTTCCAAGCCAAGGATATTCAGAAGGGACAATTACCAAGGGTCGCTGCTTACACGTTGATTATTGGGGTCCAGGTAGAACCAGCATCTGTTCTGAATCCACAGACCAGTTAATATAAATGCTACAGGGCAGAGGTGTAAATGAATGTTTTACAAAGCAGGAAAAAAATCTGAGACCTAAGAAAGCATAGGATTTTTATGGATCCACTTTTCCCAACCAACTGGACTCCGATTTTTCACAAATATCTTCTCTCTGTTCCGATCTTTGAAATGTAAAAGGAAAAGTAAGAAGGAGAGCCAGAGGGACTGGGAAGCAGAGAAAGGGAAGGCTTCTAGGCACTTTGCTGTATCTCAGAGTGTGTGTGAACCCCTTTCTGTCACTTCAGTTGCTGAAAGCAACAGGGAAACAAACACGCTTTAAAAAAAAAGAACAGGATTTTTAAAGAAATTGTTCATAGAGAAAAAAAAAAGACATATTGTGCTCTTCCTCATCTGTTCTCAAACAAAAAATGCTATTTTTATTTAAACCAGACTTATTTCTGTTCTTATACTGATAAGTAGGAAGTAAGCCTTTGGACAGAAGTGGCACACTTCCAGCCCTTCTGGATGAACCCACTCTTACTCCAAAGCAAGGCTATAGCCCACGGTCTCCTGGGAAATGGCTTAGCCATCCCGGCATCTCAGTGCAAGCTCAGTGACTGTGGTTGACTGTCAGTAATGGGACAAAAGCCATATGGCATGACTCTATTAGGCAGCATAAGAGCCAGAGAAATGAGTGCCAAGTGGGCATGGTTACCTGGGGCAGAGCTGTAACCTAGGGCAGGCACTGGGAGGCCTTCACATCAGGCACAAAACCACAGCAAGGGCACACTGCACTAACTGAAAGTCACCTTCCTTTGGCTTCAAAATTGATTTTCAAATAAAAGCTTCAGGGCACTGCTGATGGCTGAATGGAGCTGCTCTCTGAGGTCTCTTCTGACTTCTCCCCATCTCCTGAGTGGAGGGTTGTGCTCAGTGCCCCAGGAGAGCTGGGCATCCAGCCCCACCCTGCTGGCTGGGAAGGCTGTGGGAGTGGATGGCAGCAGAAGAGGAGCTGCCTTCTGGGGGCCCTGAACAGGCAACCTTCAGGATAAACACCTTAAATACAGATTCCAATAGGCAGAAGAGAGGAGAGGTCACCATTCACACCCTGAAGCAGCGAGGGTAAGAGAGAGGACTTTCTCTGACAGAGGACACTCACGGCAGACACAGAGATACAAACAGTGCCTGGCCAACTTGTAAATTGGGCCTAGTGTGGCACTGGTGGTGCAGTAGTCAAGTGCTTGGCTGCTGACTGAAAAATCAGCAGTTCGAACCCACCAGCCACTCTGTGGGAGAAAGATGTGGCAGTCTGCTTCCATAAAGATTTACAGCCTTGGAAACCCTCCGGGGGCTGTTCTACTCTGTCCTCTCTGGTCACTATCAGTTGGAATCGACTCGACGGCAATGGGTTTTTGGGTTTATGGCACTGGTGGCCTCCATTTCTCCATCTCTCTACTGCCTCCCCCTGTCTATTCCCTCCTTACCTCACTGCAATGCCACATGAACATAGAGTGTGAGGTGCTGTCTGGGGGTAAATGGATGAACAAGTCACAGTTCCTAATCTTATGGAATTTACAATCTTGCAGGATGAGTAAACCAAGTACACAGATTAAACACACACACACATACACACACAAAATCACACACGCAAGGCAAAGGAACTTCATGTCATGGCACAGATATACAATGCTGGGTGGCTGTATCAGTGTCTTGTTGCTGCTGTTACAAATTACTGTGAACTTAGTGGCTTAAAACAAAAAAAATTATTATCATACAGTTGTGGAAGTTTGAGGTTCACTGGGCTAAAATCAAGGCGTGTCTGCAGGACTGCTCTCCTGGTGGCTCTAGGGGAGAATCCATGTTCTTGCCTTTTCCAAGTTCTACAGGCTGCCCATATTCTTTGGTTTATCACTCTTTTCTACAAGTCCTTCTCACACTACTTCACTCAAACCTTTCGTAGTCACATCTCTCTCTGACTCCTTTTTTCTGCCTCCTTCTTCCAATTTTAAGGATGGTTGTGATTACACTGGACCCACTTCCCTATCTCAAGGTCAGCTGATTAGCACCTTTAATCAATCTTATCAGCAATGGTAATTCCCTTTTACCATTTAACATATTTACTTGTTCACAGGTTTTGGATATTAGGACATAGACATCTTTGAGGGGATATTATTCTGCATGGTACAGGGTCCAGAGGACAAAGGGTATGGAGGGCTCAGTATGCTTTCAGGGAGGAGGAGGAATAAGATTTAGCAGACAGAGATGGCAGAAGAGGGCAAGTGCTTCAAGTGCACAGAAGAGCATGAGTGAAACCAAGACAGCAACAGAGGTAGGGATACCCAGGACATGGAATCAGCTCGTTTTGATTGGAGCATATGGCTCTGTAGAGAATGGGGATCTTCTTCATAGAGTCCAGCTTCTCGGATTATTTGCCCAGCATACATATTGAATAAGTATGGTGAAAGGATACAACCCTTATGCACACCTTTCCTGATTTTAAACCAAGCAGTATTCCCTTGTTCTGTTCAAAAGACTGCCTCATGGTCTATGTATGGGTTATGCATGAGCACTATGAAGTGTTCTGGCTTTCCCATTCTTCATGATGTTATCCATAATTTGTAATGATCCACACAGGCATAAGCCTTTGCATAGTCAATAAAACACAGGTTTTTTTTTTTTAAACATCTGTCTTAGTTGTCTAGTGCCACTATAACAGAACTACTACAAGTGGATGGCTTTAACAAAGAGAATCTTATTCTCTCACAGTCTAGAAGACTAGAAGTCCAAATTCAGGGCATCAGTTCCAGGGAAAGGCTTTCTGTCTCTGTCAGCTCTGGGGGAAGGTCCTTGTCATCAAACTTCCCCTGGACCAGGAGTTTCTCAGTGCAGAGGCCAGGGTCCAAATGACACACTCCTGGCAATGCTCTTTTGGTGGTATGAGGTCCTCCGGTCTCTCTGCTCACTTCTCTCTTTTATATCTCAAAAGAGGTTGGCTTAAAACACAATCTAATCTTGTAGATTGGGTCCTGCCTCATTAATATAACTGCTGCTAATCCCACCTCATTAACAGCATAGAAATAAGATTTACAACACATAGGAAAAACACATCAGATGACAAAATGGTGGACAATCACAGAATACTGGGAACCATGGCTTAGCCAAATTGATACACAAGTTTTTGGGGGACATAATTCAGCCCATAACAACATCTTTCTGGTATTCACTGCTTTCAGCCAAGATCCATCTGATATGAGCAATGATATCACTTGTTCCATGTGCTCTTTTGAATCCAACTTGAATTTCTGGAAGTTCCCTGTTGATGTGCTTCTGTGATTGTATTTCAATGATCTTTAGCAAAATTTTCCTTGTATGTGATATTAATGATACTGTTCAACAATTTCCAAATTCTGTTGGATTGTGTTTTTTTGGAATGGGCACAGATATAGATATCTTCCAGTCTTATCACTTAGATGTATTAATTATACATCCAGACTGCTCTATTAATTCCATTTCTTCAGGTGTACATTTTTCCATTTACTGAGTCTTACAAGTTAGAGCTCAAATATTCTGGGAGGGAGAAGTGAAGGAGTGGCTCTAACAGATGACTCCCACAGTCATATCCATCAAACCATTCTTTGGGTTTCTCCTGAGAACTTACTTGTTTCCCACTTCCTCCAACTCAGGTAAAGAAGGCCTTATCTGTTGCTCTCAACTTCTATGGAAGTATGAACCAAAAACGCCAAACTCATTGCTATACAGTCACTTCCGACTGATATCAACCCTATAGGACAGAGTAGAATTGCCCCTCAGGGTTTCTGAAGAGCAGCTGGTAGATTCAAACTGTTGACCTTTTGGTTAGCAGCCAAGCTGTGCCACCAGGGCTCAAGTATATGCGTGATCACATCTTGGGTTGTGAGTTCTGTCTTCAGTCTTGTGTCTGCTTTCAAACACTCAGGAAGTATGGCATACATAGGAAAGCACAGCAGGCTTCAAGTCCATCATTACTAAACAGATTCAATAAAACTTGAAATTAAAAGTTGGTGAAAGTCAAATAAGATAGATAGAGATTGCAGATTGGAGAACTTTACTATGTCCCTGAAAGAGCAGCTGGTAGATTCAAACTGTTGACCTTTTGGTTAGCAGCCAAGCTGTGCCACCAGGGCTCAAGTATATGCGTGATTACATCTTGGGTTGTGAGTTCTGTCTTCAGTCTTGTGTCTGCTTTCAAACACTCAGGAATTATGGTGTACATAGGAAAGCGCAGCAGGCTTCAAGTCCACCATTACTAAACAGATTCAATAAAACTTGAAATTAAAAGTTGGTGAAAGTCAAATAAGATAGATAGAGATTGCAGGTTGGAGAACTTTACTATGTCCCTGAAATTAAGTTGCAAACTTTGCTGCCTACTCTACATACAAAGAATTTTGTCCATAGACACTGTGCCTGAAAAAATATAGAAAAGCTTTATTTGAGATGTCCACACTGCGATTGTGTATTGGATATTGGTTTTGATATTAAAATGGAAAATAAGAGGGGCCAAGATGGTGAAGCAGTCAGAGGCTTCCAGTGAACTCTCTTACAATAAAGACCTGAAAAATCAAGTGAAACAATTATATTTATGACAAATTAGGAGCCCTGAACATCAAAGGAAAAGTTAGAAAATGGAATGAGCGGTAGGGGAGGGAGAGATGGTTCAGAAGTGGAGAGGAGTTGCCAGACCTGAATTGCAGGGAACCCTCAGTCACCATTCCTGGAGGTATTGCGACAGGCTGGTGGTAGCATTCAGCCACAGTTTCCTCAGTGAGAAAGAGTCAGCCACACAGCCTACTTATACCTCTGGAACCAGAGAAGAATGGCGCTTTTGGCAAAAACTAAGTACATGCATAAATTTTAACACACCCTCAGCCCCCAAGCCAGCTTCAGTGGCTGTTGATTTTCCGGAGCCTGAGATAGGGCCTGCTGTGTGTTCTGAGCCATTCACCTGGCCTTGGAGAAGGAATAAATTCAGGATCAGGGGAAAAGATAATCTGCAAGCTCTACCAACCTGGGGAGCTGAGGACAGAAGCAGCTCCTGTTCAGGCATAAATGGTCAGTGGACTATGAATACCATTCCCTGCTGCATGGGCCTATGTGGGCCTACTTCAGGAGACTAGGCCTTTGTTGACAGGCTACGACTGCTTCAGCTGTGCGGTGGAAAGGTGGGTACTTGATGTTTGACACTGCTTTACCTATTAAACGGAGTCCTCACCTATCCACGTCAGGGGGCTAAGGACTAGTGACTCCACTCAGGTCACCCAGCCACCCGTGACAGGTATCCAAGGATAACTGGTACCTCCCAGTCATTACAACCAAAAGCATTGGATCTCCATGGTCCATCTGCAAAACTCATCTACCTGTGCACCCTAGGGAACATGGAGGCACTTTCCTCACAGTCTCTCAGAGGATGGCTGTCAGCCCCCTGCCTTGTTCAGAGTGTGACTCCCTGCTGCAACCAGATACCTGTACCTACACCAATAATCCCTGCCCTTCTAAGACTGTAGGACAGAGTCTATACCGTACACTTGATGACCAACTACCTGGACACCTGAGCTGACCCCATGCAAGAAAAGTGAATAGGCTCCTAGGCTGATATACCTGATAAGAGCTCTAGCCATCTGGAGACAAGATGTTAGAGCTTCAAAGGTGAAAATAATCAAGCTAGCTCACTCGAGCAACCTATTTGGGCATATCAAATCAAAACAAAGCAAGAAGCTAGGATACAGTAAGCAAGCATAAAATAAACTAATACAATAACTTATAGATGGCTCAGAGAAAACAGTCAATATAAAACCACATAAAGAAGCAGACCATGATCACTTCAACAAGCTCTCAAAACAAAGAATCAAGGGATCTTCAAGAAGAAAGTGCCCTCCTGGAATTACCGGATGCAGAATACAAAAGATTAATACACAGAACTCTTCAAGACATCAGTAATGAGATCAGGAAGGTGATCGGGCAATACATAGAACAAGCCAAGGAACACACAGATAAAGCAGTTGTAGAAATTAAAAAACTTGTTCAAAAACATAACGAGAAATTTAATAAGTTGCAAGAATCCATAGAGAGACAGAAATAAGAAATTCAGAAGATTAACAATAAAATTACAGAATTAGACAACTCAATAGAAAGCCAGAGGAGCAGAATTGAGCAAGTGGAAGGCAGAATTGGTGATACTGAAGAAAAAGCACTTGGCACCAATACATTTGAAGAAAATCAGAAACAAAGAATTTAAAAAAAAGAAGAAACACTAAGAATCATGAGGGAATCTATCAAGAGAAAGAACCTACGAGTGTTTGGAGTGCTAGAACAGGGAGACATAACAGAAAATACAGAGAGATTTGTTGAAGATTTGTTGCAGAAAACTTCCCTGATATCTTGAAAAATGAGAAGATATCTATGTCCGAGATGCTCATGAAAATCCACATCAGGTAGACCTTAAAGTTACCAAGACATATTATAATCAAACTTCTCAAAATCAAACATAAAGAGAGAATTTTAAGAGCAGCTAAGCATAAACAAAAAATCACCTACAAAGGAAAGTTGATAAGAATAAGTTGGGACTACTCAGTAGACAAGAAAGCAATGGAAAGACTTATATAAAGCAGTGAAGAAAAAAAATTGACAGCCAAGAATCATATAGCCAGCAAAACTATCTCTGAAATATGAAGGCAAAACTGGAACATTTCCAAATAAAATGAAGTTTAGGGAATTCATAAAAACCAAACCAAAACTACAAGAAATACTAAAGGGTGTTCTCTGGTTAGAAAATCAATAATATCAGATATCAACCCAAGACTAGAACACTGGACAGAGCAATCAGATGTCAACTCAGACAAGGAAATTGCAAAAATAAATCAAGATTAAGAAAACTCTCACAATGGAAACAATGATGTCATTAAGTAAAAGAAGAATAAATTAAAACAATAAAGAGGAACTAAGAAATGTAGACACAGATCTTTCACATGGAGAGGAAGACAAGGCCATATAAAGGAATAAAAGTTAGCTTTAAACTTAGAAAAACAGGGCTAAGTATTAAGGTAACTGCAAAGGAGACTAACAATGCTAGTCATCAAAATAAAATACAAGAAAAAAATAGAGACTCAGCAGAAACAAAATCAACAACAAACTGAATAACAGGAAAAGGTAATATATAAAAATAAACTACTCAGCACAAAAAAATTAAGTGAGAAAAAGAAACTGTCAACAACACACAAAAAAAGACATCAAAATGACAGCACCAAACTCATACCTATCCATAATTACGCTGAATGTAAATGGACTAAATGCACCAATAAAGAGACAGAGAGTGGCAGAATGGATAAAAAAATATGATATGTCTATATGCTGCCTACAAGAGACACATCTTAGACTTAGAGACACAAACTAAAACTCAAAGGATTGAAAAATATATATTAAGCAAACAACAATCAAAAAAGAGCAGGAGTGGCAATATTAATTTCTGACAAAATAGACTAAAGTTAAATCCACAACAAAGGATAAGGAAGGACACTATATAATGATTAAAGAGACAATATATCAGGAGAATATAACCATATTAAATATTTATGCACCCAATGACAGGGCTGCAAGATACATAAAACAAACTTTAACAGCATTGAAAAGTGAGATACGCGGCTCCACAATAATAGTAGGAGACTTTAACACGCCATTTTCGGTGAAGGACAGAACATCCAGAAAGAAGCTCAATAAAGACATGGAAGAGCTAAATGCCACAATCAACCAACTTCACCTCGTAGACATTTACACAACACTCCACCCAACAGTAGCCAAGTATACTTTCCTTTCCAACACACATGGAACATTCTCTATAGTAGACCACATATTAGGTTAAAGCAAGCCTTAGCAGAATCAAAAACATCAAAATATTACAAAGCATCTTCTCTGACCATAAGGCCATAAACGTAGAGATCAATAACAGAAAAAGTAGGGAAAATAAATCAAACACTTGGAAACTGAACAATACCCTGCTCAAAAACGACTAGGTTATAGAAGACATTAACAATGAAATAAAGAAATTCATAGAATCCAAAGAGAATGAAAACACATACTATCAGAAACTTTGGGAAACAGCAAAAGCAGTGCTCAGAGGCCAATTTATATCACTAAATGTATACATACAAAAAGAAGAAAGGGCCGAAACCAAAGAATTATCCCTACAACTTGAACAAAAAGAAAGAAAGAAAGAAACCCTCAGGCGCCAAAAGAAAGCAAATAATAAAAATTAGAGTAGAACTAAATGCAATAGAAACAGAAAAACAGCTGAAAGAGTTAACAAGACCAAAAGTTGGTTTTCTGAAAAAATTAACAAAACTGATAAACCATTGACCAAACTGACAAAAGAAAAACAGAAGAGGAAGCAAATAACCAAACAAGAAATGAGATGGGCGATATTACAACAAACCCAACTGAAATTAAAAGAATCATATCAGATTACTATGAAAAATTGTACTCTAACAGATTTGAAAACCTAGAAGAAATGGATGAATTTCTAGAAACACACTACCTACCTAAACTAATACAAACAGAGGTAGAACGACTAAATAAACCCATAACAAAAGAAAAGATTGAAAAGGTAATCAAAAAACTCCCAACAAAAAAATCCCTGGTCCGGATGGCTTCACTGCAGAGTTCTACCAGTCTTTCAGAGAAGGGTTAACACCACTACTACTAAAGGTATTACAGAGCATAGAAAAGGACGGAATACTCCCGAACTCGTTCTATGAAGCAAGCATATCCCTAATACCAAAACCAGGTAACCCACCCACCCAGTGTCGTCAAGTCGGTTCCAACCCATAGCAACCTTATAGGACGGAGTAGAACTGCCCCATAGAGTTTCCAAGGAGCACGTGGTGGATTCAAACTGCTGACCCTTTGGTTAGCAGCCATAGCACTTAACCACTACACCACCAGGGTTTCCAAACCAGGTAAAGACACCACAAACAAAGAAAATTACAGACCTCTATCCCTCATAAACACAGATGCAAAAATCCTCAACAAAATTCTAGCCAATAGGATTCAACAACATACCAAAAAAAAAAAAAAAAATCACCTTGACCAAGTGGGATTCATACCACATATGCAGGGATGGTTCAACATTAGAAAAACAATTAATGTAATCCATCACATAAATAAAGGATAAGAACCATATGATCTTATCAATTGATGCAGAAAAGGCATCCTACAAAGTTCAACACCGATTCATGATAAAAACTCTCAGCAAATAAGGGATAGAAGGGAAATTCCTCAACATAATAAAGGGCATTTATACAAAACCAACAGCCAACATCATCCTAAATAGAGAGAGCCTGAAAGCATTCCCATTGAGATCGGGAACCAGACAAGGATGCCCTTTATCACCACTCTTATTCAACATTGTGCTGGAAGTCCTAGCCAGAGCAATTAGGCTAGATAAAGTAATAAAGGGCATTCAGGTTGGTAAAGAAGAAGTAAAAGTATCTCTATTTCCAGATGTCATGATCTTATATACCAAAAAACCTGAAGAATCCTCCAGAAAACTACTGAAACTAAGAGAAGAGTTCCTCAGAGTATCAGCATGCAAGATAAACATACAAAAATCAGTTGGATTCCTCTACACCAACAAAAAGAACATCGAAGAGGAAATCACCAAATCAATACCATTTACAGTAGCCCCCAAGAAGATAAAATACTTAGGAATAAATCTTACCAGGGATGTAAAAGACCTATACAAAGAAAAGTGCAAGACACTACTGCAGGAAACCAAAAGAGACCTGCATAAGTGGAAAAGCATATCTTGCTCATGGATGGGAAGACTCAACATTGTAAAAATGTCTATTCTACCAAAAGCCATCTATAGGTACAATGAAATTCCAATCCAAATTCCAATGAAACTTTTTAATGTGATGGAGGAACAAATCACCAACTTCATAAGGAAAGGAAAGAGGCCCAGATAATAAAGCATTACTAAAAAAGAAGAACAAAGTGGGAGGCTTTACTTTACCTGATTTTAGAACCTATTATACCGCCACAGTAGTCAAAACAGCCTGGTACTGGTACAACAACAGATACATAGACCAATGGAACAGAATTGAGAATCCAGACATAAATCCATCCATATACGAGCAAATGACATTTGACTAGGCCCAAAGTCTGTTAAATGGGGAAAAGACAGTCTCTTTAACAAATGGTGTTGGCATAACTGGACTTTCATCTGCAAAAAAATGAAACATACCTCACACCATGCACAAAAACTAACACAAAATGGATCAAAGACCTAAATATAGTATCTAAAACAATAAAGATCATGGGAGAAAAAATAGGGACAATGTTAAGAACTCTAATACATGGCATAAACAGTATACGAAACATTACTAACAATGCAGAAGAAAAACTAGATAACTGGAAGCTCCTAAAAATCAAACACCTTGCTCATCCAAAGGCTCATCAAAAGACTACCTACAGCCTGGGAAAAGATTTTTAGCTATGACATTTCCCATCAGCACCTGATCTCTAAAATCTACATGATACTGCAAAAACTCAACAACAAAAAGACAAATAGCCCAATTAAAAAATGGGCAAAAAATATGAATAGACACTTCACTAAAGAAGACATTCAGGTAGCTAACAGATACATGAGGAAATGCTCATAATCATTAGCCATCTGAGAAATGCAAATCAAAACTACAATGAGATTCCATCTGACTCCAACAAGACTGGCATTAATCCAAAATCACAAAATAATAAATGTTGGAGAGGTTGAGGAAGACTGGAACAATTCTGCTGGTGGGAATGTAAAATGGTGCAACCACTTTGGAAATTGATTTGGCACTTTCTCAAAAAACTAGAAATAGAACTACCATACAGTCTAGCAATCCCACTCTTTGGAATATACCCTAGGAAAATAAGAGCCTTTACATGAACAGATATATGCACACCCATGTTCGTTGCAGCACTGTTTACAACAGCAAAAAGATGGAAGCAACCAAGGTGCCCATCCACAGATGAATGGATAAATAAATTATGGTAGATTCACACAATGGATTACTATGTGTCAATAAAGAAGAATGATGAATCCTTGAAACATTTCACAACATAGAGGAATCTGGAAGGCATTATAGTGAGTGAAATCAGTCAGTTGTAAAAGGACAAATATTGTATAAGACCACTATTATAAGAACTCAAAAAATAGTTTAAACAGAGAAGAAAATATTCTTTGAAGGTTACCAGAGTGGGGAGGGAGGGAGGGAGAGGGGTTTTCACTAATCGAATAAATAGATGAGAGCTATTTTAGGTGTCGGGAAAGACAACACACAATACAGGAGAGGTCAGCACAAGTGGACTAAACCAAAAACAAAGAAGTTTCCTGAATAAACTGAACACTTCAAAGGGCAGTGTAGCAGGGGTGGGGGTTTGGGGACCATGGTTTCAGGGGACATCTAAGTCAATTGGCATAATAAAATCTATTAAGAAAGCATTCTGCAGCCACTTTGGAGAGTGGCGTCTGGGGTCTTAAATGCTATCAAGCAGCCATGTAAGATGCATCAGTTGGTCTCAAACCACCAGGAGCAAAGGAGAATGAAGAACACCAAAGACATAGGTAATTACAACCCCAAGAGACAGAAAGGGCGACATAATCCACAGACCAGATGAGCCTGAGACCAGAAGAACTACATGGTGCCCGGCTACAACAGATGACTGCCCTGACGGGAAACACAACAGAGAACTCCTGATGGAGCAGAAGAGCAGTGGGATGCAGACCCCAAATTCTCGTAAAAGGACCAGACTTAATGGTCTGACTGAGACTAGAAGGAGCCCGGAGGTCATGGTCCCCAGACCTTCTGTTAGCCCAAGACAGGACCATTCCCAAAGCCAACTCTTCAGACAGGGATTGGACCGGACTGTGAGCTAGAAAATGATACTGGTGAAGGGTGAGCTTCTTGGATCAAGAAGACACATAAGGCTATGTGGGCAGCTGCTGTCTGGAAGGGAGAAGTGAGGGCAGAGGGGGTCAGAAGCTGGCCAAATGGACACGAAAATAAAGAGTGGAGGGGAGGAGTGTGCTGTCTTATTAGGGGGAGAGCACCTAGGAGTGTATAGCAAGGTACATATAAGTTTTTTTACGAGAGACTGACTTGATTTGTAAACTTTCACTTAAAGCACAATAAAAATTTTTTAAAAATGGAAAATAAAATTATCTGAGAGTTCTGGTCCTGCCTTAATAGCCCTATCTGTACCACTAACCAAACTTACTAACCCTTGAGCTTTTTAGTTTCATCAGGAAAATGAGAGGAATTGAAATGGATAAACTCAAGATCACTTCTTTTTCTATGACAAAATGAAAGGTGAAAGAAAAAAGTGAACATCGCTGATATTAATATAGTGTGACTCTTATTTTTTCAAATATCCCTTAACAAGCAGTTTTTCCTTACTGATTAAGTGTAGTGGCCATGCACTCTGTTTAGCAATGGGAGGCCTATGATAAGAATATTTCTGGAAATACCTAGTTGCCACCTTTGCAAAATTTGGCTGGGGGAGGTATGAACGTAAGGTGAAAAAAAAAAATCCAGCAAGAAAGTGATTAAAAATGGTTCAAAATATAGAAAGAAAACCAGAAAGTAGTAATGTGGAGTATATAAGGAGAGTGAGAGAGAAAGGTGGGCGGAGAAAAAACGAAGGGGGAATGAATAGATAGAGAAGCATCCTTAAGGGTTAGCTACGAATGGCACTGGGGCTTGAGAGAACAGTAAAGGGAATGAGAATTGGAGGCCCTTTTGCAGCCATACGGAGCCCCTTCTGCTTTGACAATGAGAAAACATGAGACTTTTTGGTCCTGCACTGTCCGAACGACCGTATGTTTTCATTACTAGTAGGACTCATCAGAGTCCTGAGTAGAACATCTGAGAAGACAATGCTATTCAGGACCCTCCCAGGACAGCAAGCTGCCCAGGCAAAAGAACTAGTTTCCCAGAATTTCTTGTATTCTTTCCAAACTTTCCATGCCTCTGCCCTATTTCCTATTTTCTCAGAGCCCAAGGAACATGTATAGAGCAATCCAGGCTCAACAGAATAGAAACAATCCTTGGGAATCATTTGGAACAGGACCTGTAAATAGCCATCTGGGTTCAACTTTCTCCTCTTTCATTCTCTCATGTCCCCCCTCCCAGCTGAGCTCTGGCATGACCTTAATTCCTCCCAACGCAGTGTTTCAAGGAGTTCGTACCCATCAATCACGATGGTTTTGGAGATAAGATGCATTTGCCATCCTGATATAGATAAAAAAAAATCCTCATTCTATAGATGAGGTTCCAGGAGGTAAAATGCTTGCACACAGCCATACAGATGGACTTGGAACAACTTAATCCTACACTCCAAATCCTAAGGGCAGTGGTGGTTCAGTGGTAGAGTTCTCACCTTCCATGCGGAAGACCCGGGTTTGATTCTCAGCCAATGAATCTCATGCATATCCACCATTCATCTGTCAGTGGAAGCTTTCGTGGTGCTACGATGCTGAACAGATTCCAGTAGAGCTTCCAGACTAAGACAAGGTAGAAAAAAAAGGCCTGACAATATACTTCCAAAAATCAGCCAATGAAGACCCTATGGATCACAACGATCAGATCCACAACCAATCATGGGTAAGGTGCAGGACCAGGCAGCCTTTTGTTTCTTTGTGCATGAGTTTGCCATGAGTCAGTGCCTGGCTTAATCCTGAACTGCCTTCCATATAAAAAAGTGAGTAGTTGCATATCAGATTTTTAACAGGGGCTTTGGGAAGTAAATGCCTTGATTTGGAGGTGTACTTATGATTTTAGGCATCCCATCAGAGGTGAGGAAAGATTTCTCAGGACACTTCACCCTCACCCTGTAGGTTCTGCCTGCACACGGACCTGATCTGCTTCCTAGGTGAAGCACCTCCCCATGCTGGCATTTAAGAATTTCCCATGGTCTCCCAGAAGGCACTCTGTTTTCCACAGAGGCAGCTTTTAACTGAATCGCATTCCCCACAGATAGGTCTACCTGGACCAGTGGCCATTTCTGAGGTGGAAGAGGTCAGCCTGATGTGACTGACTTTGCTCTGTGATCAGGGAGAGGTCCTTCTCTCCAGGGCTGAGTCCCCACAGTAGGGAGGCCCTATGCAGTCCAGGGACCCCCTTGTGTGAAAAAGAGGTGAGGTTAGATGAGATGGAAGCAACGTGTTTGTTCCTAAGACTCATCTTCTCTTCACATTGTAGGCTTTGGGGGGAATAATGTGTTGAGTCCTGATAAGAAAGCAAGAGCAGCCACCCGAGCTGCTCTACTGGGCAACTGAGCACCCCATGGAAAACAAAGGAATGGATGAATAAAAGCTTTTAGCCAAAGAGTTTTGCACAATAACAATTTTTTGGGTTGAACTATATGAGACTGCAATACTTAATGATTTTTGACTTAGAAAAAATCCCAGTTTTATGTGGTTCAGTCTAACAATAGCTGGTATTTATCGAGCACTGTGCTAAGAACTTTGCCTGTACAATCCCATTCAATTCTTGTAACAGCCATAATACGTAGATGCTATTATTATCCCAAGGTCTCTGGGTGGCACAAATGGTTAAACATCTGGCTACTGACTGGAAGGTTGGGTTCAATACAACCAAGGGTGCCTCAGAAGAAAGGTCTGGTGACCTGCTTCCAAAACGATCAGCCAATGAAAACCCTGTGGAGCACAGTACTACTCTGACACACATGGGGTCGCCACAAGACAGAATCAACTCAGTGGCAACTGGTATGTGGTATCTTATTATCCCTGCTTACAGATAAGGAGACTGAGGCCCAGGGAGCTTGAATAACTTACCCAAAATCACACAACTAGTAGGCAGCAGAGCCAGGGTGCAAAGCCAGGTAAGCAGTCTGGCTCTAGAACCCACACACATGGCTGTGCCTCATAGTGACCTTGTATATAACAGAACTAAATGTTGCTCAGTTCTTCATTGCTATGTTTGAGCCCATTGTTGCATCCACTGTGTCAATCCATCTCATTTAGGGTCTCACTCTTTTCCATTGTCCCTCTACTTTACTGAGCATAATGTCCTTCTTCAGCAGTTGGTTCCTCCTGATGACATTTTCTAAAGTAAGTGAGATAAAATCTAGCCATTCTCACTTCTAAAGAGCATTCTGGTTACATCTTTTCTAATATTGATTTGTTCTTCTGGTTCGAAACAAAAACCAAAGTCTTTACCGTCAAGTCTATTACTACTCATAGTGACCCTATATAGAATAGAACTGCCCATGAGATTTCCAAGGCTGTAAATCTTTACGGGAGCAAACTGCTATACCTTTCTCCCACAAAGCAGCAGATGGGTTCAAACTGCTGACCTTTGGGTTAGCACTTCACCACTGTACCACCAGGATTTGTTCTTTTGGCAGTCCATGGTATATTCAATATTCTTCACCAACACCACAATTCAAATGCATCAAATCTTCTTTCTTCCTTTTTCACTGACAAGTTTTAGCATGCATATGAAACAATTGAAAATACCATGGCTTGGTCAGGCACACCTTAGTCACCAAAGTGACATCTTTGCTTTTCAAGATTTTAAAGAGGTCTTATGCCCAGTGCAATACATTCTTCAATTTCTTGACTGCTGCTTCCATTGGTGTTGATTGTTGATCCAAGTAGAATGAAACCCTTGACAACTTCAATTTCTTCACCATTTATTATGATGTTATTTACGTGCCCAGTTGTGAGGATTTTCATTTTCTTTGCTTTCAGGCAAGAAGCAGGAAGACCTCTCATTAAACAGAGAAGATATACCAAGGGACACTGGAAATGCCACTGAACAAAATCAAAATGGTGGATGGAAAACTTAATTTTCACTAAAAAGAGAAGTAAATATCAGTTCCTGTCTGTTGCAAATTTGTGGGAGGAACATGAGTGGACGTGCTCCTGGAACCTGAACGAATTGTGTCTTGTCAAGGGAGGATGAGATCAACCTCTGGAAAGCAAACAATAAAGAGACAAGCCATCTCCTGGGTGATGGAGCTTCAAACAGCCCAACATTCAGCCAAAATCTCTGACCTCGACCAACACGCCAGTGGAACAGAAGGCATGAAAATGCCAGTGGGCTTTGGAGTCTGTTGGATCTGGCCTCTCATTATGGCTCTGGGTATGCTTGCTGCGGGAGGGGCAGATGGTTAAGTACAATTTAAACCTACTCAGATCTGCTTCTGGAAGGTCGCAGCCTTGAAAACCCTGTGGAGCAGTTCTACTGTTCATACATGCATACTCGGAATTAACTTTAGGGTAACTAACAGCACTAAAGGGAAGCTGGCCGGTAAAGTACCTCTAGGCAGTGGCTACATGGCCTCCTCCTCTCACTTCCCTCCCACTCCCCTTTGTGACCCTAGAATGTAGCAAGCACAGTGTCTGGACAAAATAGGTATAGTCGATTCCCCTTATTCATGGTAATTACATCTATAAAGTCACTGTAGCACAAATTAGTGAATATTAAACCATTGCTCCTAGGGGAAATACAGGACTAGGTACCTGTGAGACTCTGGTCATAACATTTTCATCAGCCAATCAATACACAACCTTGTTTTGATGTTTCTGTTTAAACACACCTTATTTAATACATATTGTTGATTCATTAACATTGCACTCAGGGCCAAAACTAATATAACTCATGCCTGAACAAAGCTTATCTAGTACACATGTTGCCACCATAAAGCACACCACAGCCTTCCTGCACTCAGGAAAACTAGGCAGCACTTCACCTCAGCACTGTGCTTTGGAGCCATTTTAAACAGCAAAATTGCCAACAAAAAGCACAAAAATGTGAAAAACATGTTGTTGTTGTTAGGTGCCATCAAGTCCTCTCAACTCCTAGCAGCCCTATGTACAACAGAAAGAAACACTGGCTTCTCCTGCACCATCTTCACAATCATTGTTAAGTTTGAGTCTATTGTTGCAACCACTGTGTTAATCCATCTCATTGACAGTATTCCTCTTTTTCGCTGATCCTCCACTTTACCAAGCATGATGTCCTTCTCCAGGGACTGGTCCCTCCTAATAACATGCCCAAAGTATGTGAGACAATGTCTCCCCACTCTTGCTTCTAATGAGCATTCTGGCTGTACTTCTTCCAAGACAGATTTGTTTGTTCTTCTGAAAGTCCGTGGTATATTCGATATTCTTCACCAACACAATAATTTAAAGGCATCAATTCTTCTGCAGTGTTTCTTACTCATTGCTCAGCTTTTGCATGCACATGAGGTGATTGAAAACACCATGGTTTAGCTCAGGTGCACCTTAGTCCTTAAAGTGACATCTTTGCTTTTTAACACTTTAAAGAGGTCTTTTGCAGCAGATTTGCCCAATGCAATGCGTCTTTTGATTCCTTAATTGCTGCTTCCATGGGTGTTGATTGTGGAGCCAAGTAAAATTAAATCCTTGACAACTTCAATCTTTTATCCATTTATCATGATGTTGCTTATTGGTTCAGTTGTGAGGATTTTTGTTTTCTATATGTTAAGGTGCAATCCATACTGAAGACAGTGGTCTTTGATCTTCATCACTAAGTACTTTAAGCCTTCTTCACTTTCAGCAAGTAAAGTTGTGTCATCTGCATAATGCAGGTTGTTAATGAGTCTTCCTCCAATCCTGATGTCACATTCCTCTTCACATAGTCCAGCTTTTCAGATTATTTGCAAAGCATACAGATTAAATAAGTATGGTGAAATGATACAACCCAGACAAACACTTTTCCTGACTTTAAACCACAAGTATCCCCTTGTTCTGTTTGAACGACTCCCTGTTTGCCTAAGTACAGGTTCCGTTGAAGCACAATTAAGTGTTCTGGAATTCCCATTCTTCGCAATGTTATCCATAATTTGTTATGATCCAAACAGTCAAATCCCTTTGCACAGTCAATAAAACACAGGTAAACATCTTTCTGCTATTCTCTGCGTTCAGCCAAGATCCATTTGGCATCAGCAATGATATGCCTGGTTCCACGTCCTCTTCTGAAACCGGCCTGAATTTCTGGCAGTTCCTTACTGAGGTACTGCTGCAACTGCTTTCAAATGATCTTCAGCAAAATTTTACTTGTTTGTGATATTAATGATATTGTTTAATAATTTCTGCATTCTGTTGGATCACCATTCTTTGGAATGGCTGTAAATATGAATCTCTTCCAATCAGTTGGCCAGGTAGCTGTCTTCCAAATTTCTTGGCATAGATGAGTGAACACTTTCAGCGCTGCATCCATTTGTTGAAACATCTCAATTGGTATTTTGTCAATTCTTGGAGCCTTGTTTTTCTCCAGTGCCTTCAGTGCAGCCTGGAGCTCTTCATCCAATAACATCAGTTCTTGATCATATGCTACCCCCTGAAATGGTTGAATGTCAACCAATTATTTTTGGTACAGTGACTCTGTATATTCCTTCCATCTTCTTTTGATGCTTCATGGGTCGTTTAATATTTTTCCTGTAGAATCCTTCAACATTGTAACTTGAGGCTTGGGTTTTTCTTCAGTTATTTCAGCTTGAAAAATGCCTATTGTGTTCCTGCCTTTTGGTTTTCTGTCTTCAGGTCTTTGCACATTTCACTATAAGACTTTACTTTGTCTTCTAAAGCCTCCCTTGGAAATCTGTTCAGCTCTTTTATTTCATCATTTCTTCCTTTTTCTTTAGCTACTTTACTTTCAAGAGCAAAAACATGGTGCTAAATTAACCACAAAAAGGACACTTGTTTATAGTATGAGAGCTGAAACAAGAAGATAGTGTGTTGCCTTGTCCAACCTCAGCTGAGAACATGCATATTGGGCTTCTCAAATTTTTCACTGCACTGTACATGTCTATGAATGAACATGAAGCATCATGAATATTGATTTAAGGGTTACAAATAAATTTTAGTAAGTAGGTGAGTTTGCAAATATAGGATCTACCAATAATGAGAGAGGATCAATAGTACTTAATAAAAGAACCTTTCTCCATTTTAAATTGAGGAAGTAAAAGCACAAAGAAGCATACCGTGAATGTGTTTTACAAGCCTCCAGTTACAGGGAGTGTGACTGACTGAAGGCTCAAGACATTGTGCTCTGAAATCCACCATGGTTTTGTTTGCATGAATTCATACTTCCCACGGGCTGCTCCCAGCCACTGACCAAGCATGACAGGGTCATTAAGCGGGCTAGTTGCTAGGAGACACAGGACGGGACGTCTCTGATGGTTGACTTTGACGCAAGGCCTCCCCTACAGCCTTGTAGAAACTTTCAGAGACGTAACAAAGCAGCTTATGATGCTTACCCCCAGCCTTCCTTCTGTCAATTCTCACTCCACTCAGACTTGCTTCATGGTTGGGCAGCTCTCTCAACGTTCTCTGGCTCCCTCCTTATTTTCTCTTCCTCAGGCATTTCCCATAGTAAAATCTATGCACATTTAATCCTGTCTTGATGCTTGCTTCTACCTGACTTTGTGTTCCAGTCAGTTCTTGATCAAGCTCCCTTCATGGTTGCAAAGCTCCCTCATCTTTGCAGCACTATTAGTGGTTTTTCCCTCTCTTTTAGGAAACTGCTGTAACTAGCAAATTTTCGCTGTTTAATTATTCACAATAGCAAAAAAGATGGAAACAACTAGATGCCCATCAACAGATGAATAGATAAACAAACTATGGTACATACACACAATGGAATACTATGAAACAATAAGGAAGAATGATGAATCTGCAAAACATCTAACAACACGAATGAATCTGGAGGGCATTATGCTGAGTGAAATAAGTCAATCACAAAAGGACAAATACTGTATAAGACCACTACTATAAAAACTTATGAAAAAGTTTACATATAGAAAGAAACAACCTTCAATGGTTACTAGGGAGAGGAGAGGTGGGAAAGGAAAAAACACTAGTTAGACAATAGATAAGTGGTATCTTTGATGAAGGGTAAGACAGTACATGATTCTAGAGAAGCCAGCACAACTTGACCAAGGCAAGGTCATGGAAGCTTCATAGACACATCCAAACTCCCTGAGGGACCAAATTACTGGGCTGAGGGCTGGGGACGATGGTCTCACAGGACATCTAGCTCATTTGGCATAGCATAGTTTATAAAGAAGATGTTCTACTTTTATATCCTACCTTGGTGAATAGCGCCTGGGATCTTAAAAGCTTGTGAACAGCCATCGGAGATACTCCACTGGTCCCACCCCATCTGGAGCAAGGGAAAATGAAAAAAAACAAAGACACAAGGGAAAGATTAGTCCAAAGAACTAATGGATTACAACTACCACAGCCTCCACCAGACTAAGTCCAGCACAACTAGATGGTGCCTGGCTAACACCACTTACCACTCTGACAGGGATCACAATAGATGGTCCCAGACAGAACCAGAGGAAAATGTAGAACAAAATTCTAGCTCACGAAAAAAGACCAGGGAAGGGCCAATATGGCAGAGTAGTCAGACAAATCCTGTCATCTCTTTTACCACAAAGACTTAAAAAAGCAAGTGAATCAATTATATATTACAATTTAGGAGCCCTGATCATCAAAGACAAAGCTGAAGAGTCAGACTGAGTGGCAGGGGGAAGGAAAGGCAATTCAAAAGCAGTGAAGAAGCACCAATCCGTGAGGTTGCCGGCACCCTGCTGGCTGGGTAGTCTGGGGCACACAGGCTGAGCTTAGCAGAACCTTTCGGGCTGCATCTCACCACATTGGGAGAGACCAGGTGGCACAGAGTCTGCACAAGCCTCAGGAACTGGGTGGAAGTGGCACTGGACCTGTGAAAGTTAAAAGCAAGTGTCTAATCTACCTCACAGGGCCAAAAGAATCCCTCCCCCTCCAAAAGTTTCACAGCAGAGAAGTGCCTCTTTCCCCTCACCCACTCCACTCTGCTTCAACACCATTCTGGCAGCGTTCAACAACTGCCACACCCCCTAAGCCAGAACTCAGCCAGATCAGGAATCCTGGCTCTTTGCCTAGGCACTGGCATAAAGGGTTCATGGACTTGCAGCGCCTTTCACTCCTGTCTAGACCTGTGTGGGCCAAGTCAACACAACATGCTTCATTAGCATAAAACAACAGGGCATACACCTGAAGTCTGTTTTCAACTGCAGCAGCCAAGGGGGAGTTGCAGATTCATGACATTTGACACTGCCCTCCCCATTAAGCAGGGTCCTCACCCATCCACATCAGGGGCCTGAGGGCTGGTAGTATCATGCACTCCATCTAACCACCCACAACAGGAGTCTGAGAATAAATGGTACCTCCCAGACCCTCCAGCCAACAGCATCAGGTGCCCAAGGATCGGCTGCACAACCCACCCCCTATGCACTCTAGGGGACAGGGACACACCCTCCACCCAGGCACCTGGGGACAGCCATCAGCCCCCTGCCTTGTTCCACACATAGCCCCCTACTGCAGCCAGATAACTTTGCCTGCTCCGAACACCCCTACAAAGCCCTGCCCATCTAAGACTGTAAGTGAGAGGTTGCACCACATGCTCAGTGATCAATGACCTGGATACCTGTGCTGTATCCATTCAAAAAAAGTGAACAGGCTCCTAGGCTCACACACCTAGTAGCTGCTCTAACCACCTGGAGACAGGATGTGAGAGCTTCAAAGATGTCAATAATCAAAGTAGCTCACAAACCCAACCTACTTGGGTATACCAAAACAAAAAACTAAAACACACTAAACAAACATACAATCAATAAATATAATAACTTATTGATGGCTCAGAGACAACAGTCAATATCAAATCACATAAAGGAATAGGTCGAGATGGCTCCAGCAAGCAACCAAAATGAAGAACCAGGAAACCGTCTCGAGGAAGATAAGGTCACGGAATTACCAGAAATAGAATTCAAAACATTAATATGCAGAGCTCTTCAAGAGATTAGGAAGGAGATCAGGCAAAACTTAGACCAAGCCAAGGAACACACAGATGAAGCAATAGAGGAATTCAGGAAAACAATACAAGAACAGAATAAAAAATTTAACAGGCTGCTAGAAACCACAGGGATACAGCAGCTAGAAATTCAGAGCAATAAAATTTCAGAATTAGACAACTCATTAGAAGGTCATAGAAGCAGAACTAAGGCAATGGAAGTCAGAATTAGTGAGACTGAAGATAAATCCCTTGACACCAATTTATTTGAGGAAAAATCAGGAAAAAAAGAATTAAAAAAAAATGAAGAAATCCTAAGAATTATGTGGAGCACTATCAAAAGGAAAAACCAATGAGTGATCAGAGTACCAGAAGAGGGGGTATAATGGAAAATTAAGAGAGAATTGTTGAAGATTTGCTGGCAGAAAACTTCCTTGATATTCCTTGAGAAGCTCAATGACCCCACACAGGTTAGATCCAAAAAGAAAGTCACCAAGACACACTATAATCAAACTTGCCAAAACCAAAGACAAAGATAGAATCTTGAGAGTGGCTAGAGATAAACGAAAAGTCACCTACAAAGGAAAATCAATAAGACTAAGCTCTGACTACTCAGCAGAAATCAGGCCAGCAAGAAGGTAATGGGATAACATATATAAAGACTTGAAGGAAATAAATTTCCAGCCAAGAATTATATATCCAGCTAATTTGTCTCTCAGCTATGAAGGCAAAATTAGGGCATTTCCAGATAAACAGAAGTTAAGGGAATTTGTAAAATTCCAAACCAAAATTACAAGAAATATTAAAGAAAGTCCTCTGGCTAGAGAACCAACAATATCGGACTACAACCCAAGACTATAACACAGGACAGAATAACCACAGATGAACCCAGATAGAGAAGTCACAAAAACAAGTCAAAGCTAAAAGATTGAAAATAGGGAAATAGAAACATCAATATGTAAATGATGGTAATGTCAAAACAAAAAAAGGGGGACTAAATAGTGTAGCCATAGTACTTCCACATGGAGAGGAAGTTAAGGCGATATCAAGAAATAAAAGATCAGTTTAAACTTAGGAAAATAAAGGTAAATTTTAAGGTAACCGCAAAGGAATCTACCAATTCTTCCCATCAAAATGAAAGAATGAAAAACATCACAAATCCAAAAAACACAAAATAATAAATGTTAGAGAGGTTGTGGACAGACTAGAACACTTTTGCACTACTACTGGAAATGTAAAATGGTACAACCACTCTAGAAATCGATTTGGCGCTTCCTTAAAAAACTAGAAGTATCACATGGCCCAGCAATCCCACTTCTACTAATATATCCTAGAGAAATAAGAGCCATCACACAAATAGACATATGCACACCCATGTTCATTGCAGCATTGTTCACAAGAGCAAAAAGATGGAAACAACCTAGGTGCCCATCAACAGACGACTGGATACAAATTATGGTATATTCACACTATGGAATTCTATGCAATGATAAAGAACAATGATGAATCTGCAAAAGATCCATAACATGGATGAACCTGGAGGGCATTATGCTGAGTGAAATTAGTCAGTCACAAAAGGACAAATATTGTATGAGACTACTATTATAAGAACTCAAGAAAAGGTTTAAACACAGAAGAAAACATTCTTTGATGGGGAGGGCAGGAGAGAGGAATTCACTAACTAGACAATGGACAAGAATTTTCTTAGGTGAATGGAAGGACAACACACAATATAAGGGAAGTCACCACAACTTGACCAAAGCAAAAGTTAAGAAGTCTCCTGAACACATTCAAACACTTTGAGGGAGCAGAGTAGCTGGGGCTGGGTCCTGGGGTCCATAGTTTGGGGGGGCATCTAGGTCAACTGGCATAACAACATTTATAAAGAAAATGTCCTGCATCCCACTTTAGGGAGTGGCATCTGGGATCTTAAAAGCTCGTGATGCATCGTTTGGTCCCATTCCACTTGGAGCAAAGGAGAATGAAAAAAACAAAGACATGAGGAAAATATTAGCCCAAAAGACTAAAGGTCCACATAAACCTGAGACCCCACCAGACTGAGACCAGAACTAGACAGTGCCTGGCTACCAGAAATGACTACCCTGACAGGAAACACAACAGAGGGTCCCAGATGGAGCAGGAGGAAAATGTGGAGCAGAACTCAAATTCACATAAAAACACCAGACTTAATAGTCTGACAGAGACTGGAGAAGCCCCTGAAACTATGGCCCCTGGACTCACTGTTAACCCAGAACTGAGACCATTCCAGAAGGCCACTCTTCAGACAAAGATTAGACAACACTACAAAACAAAAAATAGTACAAGTGAGGGGTACGATTCTTAGTTCAATCGGGTACACGACCCTAAATGAGCAGCTCCCATCCAGGGGCAGAATGAGAAGGCAGAATAAGGGACATGAACTGGTTGAATGGACACAGGGAACCTGGGGTGGAAAGAGGGAGTATGCTGTCACATTGTAGGGATTGCAACTAATGTCACAAAACAATATGTGTATAAATTTTTGTATGAGAAATTAACTTGAGCTGTAAACTTTCACCAAAAGCACAATTAAAAAAAGGAACAATTTATCAAAAAAACAAAAAAGGATAAATCAGGAGTTGGGGCCAAGATGGCTGACTAGGTAGAAGCTACCCCGGATCCCTCTTGCAACAAAGACTCGGAAAAACAAGTGAATCGATCACTTACATGACAATCTACGAATGCTGACCATCAAACACAGAACTAAGTTGACCTGAGTGACAGAGAAGCAAAAAGCCATGCATTGAAGCTGTGACCACTTCTGGAACCGGTGTCCTGCACCACAGCCTTGAGCACTTGTGGTTCCCTGGTGCCAGAGTGGTTGGGCTGATTGTGGCTTACTGAGATGGGGCAAGCAGGAGAGGCAGCCCTAAACCCTAACTCCCTGCAGTAACCTCGGCAAGGACTCAGCCAGCGCAAGCAGGCTGCACACTGAAGCAGCTGACAAGAGAACAAGAAACCATGGGGAAACAGCGACTGTTTTCAGAGCCTGGAGCCAGGGTCCCAGTCAGAAAACCTTGGCGCTGGGCTTTGGACTAAGCGCAGAGAAGCAGATCACGGCTTCTTGAGACGGTTCAAGCATGGGACGCACCCTTAACCCCCTGGAGTAAGCTTGGCCAGAAACCCAGCCAGTGCACACAGGCTGCACACCGACACAGCTGACAGGAGAAGAAGAAACCACGGGGAAGCAGCGACTGGTTTTGGAACCTGGAGTGCAGTGTCCCAGCAAGAACTCCTTGGTACTGGGCTTTGGACTAGGAGCGGAGGAGCTGATCATGACTTCCTGAGACAGTGCAAGCATGGGACGCAGGCTTGACCCTCGGGGACAATCTTGACCCAGCCAGCGCACACAGACTATACGCCCCTCTGGAATCTCAGATAAAACAGTCTTCACCAAACGAGATAAGTAATTTTGTCTATATTGCCTTGCTACTCTCTCCTGTCTATCTGATCCCTCCCCTCCCTGCCCCAGGCAGCTTCATTAACTTTGGAATTTCCTGGGCCAGAGAGTGAAGTACTCTGTGGGTTTTTTTTTCCCTCTAACCCATTCTCGTGGCCTGAGAGAAACAGCAATTAACAATCCAGGAGGAAAAAATCCTTCTCTGACTTCCCTAAACTGGAATAATAATACAGAACCAGCCCAGCCAAGCAAAAGAGATCCACAGTCTTTGACTTTCATCCCTACAGAGAACTAGGTGGCTATTATAATGCAAAGACAATTTTGATAGAAATATGACTGTAAATGTTTTAGCGAAGTAGTGCAAAGACAAGTTTTGGAGGTCTGATACCTCTCTACCTATTAAAAAGAGCCCTCACTGATCCACAGCAGGGAACCGAGGGCTGAAGCTCCATCCACACCACCTAACCACCTGCTAAAGGGGTCTGAGGATAGTGACACCTAACAATCTTTAGAGGTACAAGCATTGGGTGCCTAAGGTACATCTGCAGAGCCCACGCACCAAAATGCTCTAGGAATACAAGCACTTCTACCTCACTGGCATGTGGGGGGGAAAGCTGTCAGCATCATGCCCTCTTTGGAGTGTGACCCCCTGGTGCTACCAGAATCTGGTGCATACGACCATCACCAATACTCCTCTAAGTTAATACGTGACAGCCTATACCACAGATTAGGTGACCCACGATCAGGACACCTAAGCTGATTCTATTCAAGAATAGTGAATGGACTCCTAGGCTTATATATCTGGTAACAGCTCAAACCAGCTGGTAATAGGACATAAGCAATGCAAAGGCTACAAAAATCAAGAAAGCACAATCTAGTAGCCCATCCGGGTATATTGAAACAAAACAAAACAAGAAGATAAGACTCAGTGAGCAAATATAACATAAATCATTACAATATCTTATAGTTGGCTCAGAGACAGCAGTCAATATCAAACCACATAAAGAAGCAGACCATGATTGCTTCTACAACTCCCCAAATTAAAGAATTAAAATCTTTCCCAAATGAAGATACAATCCTAGAATTGCCAGATGTGGAGCATAAAAAACTCATATACAGAATGCATCATGACATCAGACATGAAATAAGGCAATCTACAGAAAAAGCCAAGGAACACACTGATAAAGAAGTTGAAGAAATCAAAAAGATTATTCAAGAACATAGTGGAAAAATTAATAAGCTTCAAGAATCCATAGAGAGACAGCATTCAGAAATCCAAAAGATGAACAATAAAATTACAGAACTAGACAACTCAATAGGAAGTCAGAGGAACAGAATCGAGGAATTGGAAGGCAGAGTAGAGGAGTTGGAGGATAAGGCAATTGACACCAATATAGTTGAAGAAAACTCAGATAAAAGAATTAAAAAAATAAAGAAACCCTAAGAATCATGTGGGACTCTATCAAGAAGAATAACTTGTGTATGATTGGAGTTCCAGAAGAGGGAGGGATAACATAAAATACAGAGAGAATAGTTGAAGATCTGTTGGCAGAAAACTTCCCTGGCATCGTGAAAGATGAAGGGATATCTATCCAAGATGCTCATCGAACCCCATACAAGACTAATCCAAAAAGAAAATCCCCAAGGCATATTATCAACAAATTTGCCAAAACCAAAGATAAAGAGAAAAATTTAAAAGCAGCCAAGGATAAACGAAAAGCCACCTACAAGGGAGAATCAATAAGAATAAGTTCAGACCACTCAGCAGAAACCATGCAGGCAAGAAGGCAATGGGATGACATATATAGAGCACTGAAGGAGAAAAACTGCCAGCCAAGGATCATATATCCAGCAAAACTCTCTCTGAAATATGAAGGCGAAATTAAGATATTTACAGACAAACACAAGTTTAGAGAATTTGCAAAAACCAAACCAAAGCTACAAGAATTACTAAAGGAAATTCTTTGGTCAGAAAATCAGTGATATCAGATACCAACACAACACAAGTTCACAGAACAGAACATACTGATACCAACTCACATAAGGAATCCCCAAAACAAAATAAGATTAATTTAAAAAAGAAAAAAAATGCTCAAAACAGGTAATCATTGAAGTCATTATGTAAAAGATTACAATAATCAAAACAGAGGGACTAAATACAGGAGGCATAGCTCTTCCATATGGAGAAGAAAACAAGGCGACATAGGACGATACAAGTTAGGTTTTTACTTAGAAAAATAGGAGTAAATATTAAGGTAACCACAAAGAGGTCTAACAATTCCATACTTCAAAATAAAAACCAGGATAAACATAATGACTCAGCAAAAATAAATTCAACTACTATGAAAATGAGGAGCACACAATTTACAAAGAAAAACTTCTCAGCACAAAAAAAGTGGAAAAATGAAACTGTCAACAACACACAAAAAAAGGCATCAAAATGACAGCACTAAACTCATACTTATCTATAATTATGCTGAATGTAAATGGACTAAATGCACCAATAAAGACACAGAGAATCTCAGGCTGCATAAAAAAACACGATCTGTCTATATGCTGCCAACAAGGGACACACGTTAGACTTAAAGACACAAATAAATTAAAACTCAAAGGAAGGAAAAAAATATCAAGCAAACAACAATCAAAAAAAAGCAGGAGTGGCAATATTAATTTCTGACAAAATAGACTTTAAAGTTAAGTCCACCACAAAGGATAAAGAAAGACACTATATAATGATTAAAGGGACAATTCACCAGGAAGATATAACCATATTAATTATTTATGCACCCAATGACAGGGCTGTAAGATATATAAAACAAATTTTAACAGAATTGAAAAGTGAGATAGACACCTCCACAATTATAGTAAGAGACTTCAACACACCACTTTCGGTGAAGTGTAGGACTTCCAGCAAGAAGCTCAATAGAGATACTGAAGATCTAATTGCTATAATCAACCAGCTTTACCTCATGGACTTATTCAGAACACTCCACCCAACAGCTGCAAAGTATACTTTTCTTTCTAGTGCACATGGAACATTCTCTAGAATAGACCACATATTAAGTCATAAAACAAACCTTTGCAGAATCCAAAACATTGAAATATTACAAAGCATCTTCTCAGACCATAAGGCCATAAAAGTAGAAATCAATAACAGAACAATCAGGGAAAAGAAATCAAATACATGGAAACTGAACAATATCTTGCTCAAAAAATACTGGATTAAGAAGACATTAAGGAGGGAATAAAGAAATTCATAGAATGCAACAAGACTGAAAACACTTCCTATCAAAACCTCTGGGACGCAGCAAAAGCAGTGCTCAGAGGTCAATTTATATCGATAAATGCACACATACAAAAAGAAGAAAGAGCCAAAATCAGAGAACTGTCCCTACAACTTGAACAAATAGAAAGCGAGCAACAAAAGAATCCATCAGGCACCAGAGAAAAACAAATAATAAAAATTAGAGCAGAATTAAATGAATTAGGGAACAGAAAAACAATTGAAAGAATTAACAAAGCCAAAAGCTGGTTCTTTGAAAAAATTAACAAAATTGATAAACCTTTGGCCAGACTGACTAAAGAAATACAGGAAAGGAAACAAATAACCCAAATAAGAAATGAGATGGGCCATATCACAACAGACCCAGCTGAAATTAAAAGAATCATATCAGATTACTATGAAAAACTGTACTCTAACAAATTTGCAAACCTAGAAGAAATGGATGAATTCTTAGAAACACACTACCTACCTAAACTAACCCAATCAGAAATAGAACAACTAAATAGACCCATAACAAAAAAAAAGAGATGGAAAACTCAAAAAACTCCCAACAAAAAAAAAAAACCCTGGCCCAAATGGCTTCACTGCAGAGTTCTACCAAACTTTCAGAGCAGAGTTAACACCACTACTACTAAAGGTATTTCAAAGCATAGAAAAGGATGGAGTACTACCTAACTCATTCTATGAAGCCAGCATATCCCTGATACCAAACTAGGTAAAGACACCACAAAAAAAGAAAATTACAGACCTATATCCCTCAAAAACATAGATGTAAAAATCCTCAACAAAATTCTAGGCAATAGAATTCAACAACATATCAAAAAAATAATCCACCATGACTAAGTGGGATTTATACCAGGTATGCAAGGTTGGTTCAATATTAGAAAAACAATTAATGTAATCCACCGTATAAATAAAACAAAAGACAAAAACCACATGATCTTATCAATTGATGCAGAAAAAGCTTTTGACAAAGTCCAACACCCATTCATGATAAAAACTCTCAGCAAAATACGAATAGAAGAAAAATTCCTCAACATAATAAAGGGCATTGCCATCAGCCAACATCATCCTAAATGCAGAGAGCCTGAAGCATTTCCTTTGAGAACAAGAACCAGACAAGTATGCCCTTTATCACCGCTCTTATTCAACATTGTGCTGGAAGTCCTAGCCAGAGCAATTAGGCTAGACAAAGAAATAAAGGGCATCCGGATTGGCAAAGAAGAAGTAAAATTATCTCTATTTGCAGACGGCATGATCTTATACACAGAGAACCCTAAGGAATCCTCAAGAAAACTACTGAAACTAATAGAAGAGTTCGGCAGAGTTTCAGGTTACACGATAAACATACAAAAATCAGTTGGATTCCTCTACCTCAACACAAAGAACATTGAAGAGGAAATCACCAAATCAATAGCATTCACAGTAGCCCCCAAGAAGATAAAACACTTAGGAATAAATCTTACCAAAGATGTAAAAGACCTATACAAAGAAAACTACAAGGTACTACTGCAAGAAACTAAAAGAGACCTACATAAGTGGAAAAGCATATCTTACTTGTGGATAGAAGGCTTAACATTATAAAAATGTCTATTCTACCAAAAGCCATCTATATACAATGCACTTCTGATTCAAATTCCAACTACATTTTCTAATGTGATAGAGAAACAAATCTCCAACTTCATATGGAAGGGAAAGAAGCCCCAGATAAGTAAAGCATTACTGAAAAAGAAGAACAAAGTGGGAGGTCTCTCCCTACCTGATTTTAGAACCTATTATACAGCCACAGTAGTCAAAACAGCCTGGTATTGGTACAACAACAGACACATAGACCAGTAGGAACAGAATTGGGAACCCAGATATAAATGCATCCACATATGAGCAGCTGATATTTGACAAAGGCCCAGTGTCAATTAACTGGGGAAAAGATAGTGTTTTTAACAAACGGTGCTGGCATAACTGGATATCCATCTGCAAAAAAATGAAACAGGACCCATACCTCACACCATGCACAAAAACCAACTCCAAATGGATCAAAGACCTAAACATAAAGTCTAAAACGATAAAGATCATGGAAGAAAAAATAGGGAAAACGTTAGAAGCCCTAATGCACAGCATAAACAGAATACAAAACATTACTAAAAATGCCAAAGAGGAACCAGATAACTGGGAACTCCTAAAAATCAAACACCTATGCTCATCTAAAGACTTCACCAAAAAAGTAAAAAGACCACCTACAGACTGGGAAAAAATTTTGAGCTACTACATCTCTGACCGGTCCTGATCTCTAAAATCTACATGATTCTGCTAAAACTCAATCACAAAAAGACAAACAATCCATTTAAAAGTTGGGCAAAGGATATGAACTCACACTTCACTGAAGAAGATATTCAGGCAGCTAACAGATACATGAGGAAATGCTCTCGATCATTAGCCAGTGGAGAACTGCAAATTAAAACTACAATGAGATTCCATCTCACTCCAACAAGGTTGGCATTAATTCAAAAAACACAAAATAATAAATGTTGGAGAGGATGTGGAGAGATTGGAACACTTATACACTGCTGGTGGGAATGTCAAATGGTACAACCACTTTGGAAGTCGATTTGGCATTTCCTTAAAAAGCTAGAAATAGAACTACCATACCACCCAGCAATCCCACTCCTTGGAATATATCCTAGAGAAATAAGAGCCTTTACATTAACAAATACATGCACGCCCATGTTTATTGCAGCTCTGTTTACAATAGCAAAAAGATGGAAACAGCCAAGGTGTCTATCAACAGATGAATGGATAAATAAATTATTGTATATTCACACAACAAACAGTGAGGAATCTGTGAAACATTTCATAACATGGAGGAACCTGGAAGGCATTATGCTGAGTGAAATTAGCCAGTTGCAAAAGGACAAATATTGTATAAGACCACTATTACAAGATCTTGAGAAATAGTTTAAACTGAAAAGAACACATTCTTTTGTGGTTATGAGAGGAGGGAGGGAGGGAGGGTGGGAGAGGGTTATTTACTGATTAGATAGCACATAAAAACTAGGTGAAGGGAAGGACAACACTCAATACAGGGGAGGTCAGCACAACTGAACTAAAGCAAAAGCAAAGAAGTTTCCTGAATAAACTGAATGCTTCGAAGGTCAGCAAAGCAGGGGCAGGGGTTTGGGGACTATGACTTCAGGGGACATCTAAGTCAATTGGCAAAATAAAATCTATTAAGAAAGCATTGTGTATCCCACGTTGAAGTGTGGCATTTGGGGCCTTAAATGCTAGCAAGCAGCCACCTAAGCTGCATCAATGAATCTCAACCCACCTGGATCAAAGGAGGATGACTAACACAAAGCTCACAAGGTAATTATGAGCCCAAGAGACAGAAAGGGCCACATGAACTAGAGACTACATCATACTGAGACCAGGAGTACTAGATGGTGCCCGGCCACAACTGATGACTGCCCTGACAGGGAACACAACAGAGAACCCCTGAGGGAGGAGGAGAACAGTGGGATACAGACCCCAGATTCTCATAAAAAGACCAGACTTAATGGTCTGACTGAGACTAGAAGGACCCCGGCGGTCATGGTCCTCAAACCTTCTGTTGGCCCAGGATAGGAACCATTCCCAAAGCCAACTCATCAGACATGGATTGGACTGGACAATGGGTGGGAGAGAGATGCTGATGAGGAGTGAGCTACTTGTATCAGGTGGACACTTGAGACTACGTTGGCATCTCCTGTCTGGAGGGGAGATGGGAGGGTAGAGGGGGTTAGAAACTGGCAAAATGGTCACAAAAGGAGAAACTGGAAAGAGGGAGCGGGCTGACTCATTAGAGGGAGAGTAAATGGGAGTATGTAGTAAGGCGTATATAAGTTTATATGTGAGAGACTTACTTGATTTGTAAACTTTCACTTAAAGCACAATAAAAATTATTTAAAAAATAAAAAAAGACCAGACTTACTGGTCTGACAGAGACTAGAGAAACCCTGAGAGTATGGCCCCCAGACACCCTTTTAGTTCAGTAATGAAGTCATTCCTGAGGTTCACCCTTCAGCCAAAGATTAGACAGGCCCATTTAAATAATAATAAAAAAAAACGAGACTAAAGGGGCACACCAGCCCAGAGACAAGGACTAGAAGGCAGAATGGGACAGAAAGTTGGCAACAAGGTCCAGAAGGGGAGAGTGTTGACATGTCGTGGGGTTGGCAACCAGTGTCACAAAACTATATGTGTATTAATTGTTTAATGAGAAACTAATTTGCTCCATAAACCTTCATCTAAAGTACAATTAAAAAAAATTTTTTTTTCGCTGTTGCACTTAAGTGACCCTGAGATACACGAGCCCCTTTCCCAGAAGATAACTTACTTACCCTGTTACATAAAAGGCACGTGGTGCTTCAGTGATGTTGACCGAAAAGATGCTGACTTTCTTTTCAAAGTTACAGCACATCCCGTAGCCCAGCTAGGAAAAAATGGGCTGTGAGTGGAGTTCAATATCACCTTGACCCCAAGGAAGATCAAATGCAGGATCAAGACCTCTCCCCTTTGAAGCAGATACTCAGTAGTGGGCAAGAACATCAACATCCACCAACCCCTAAACCACAGGAGAGCTTCACATATTCATACAAACACTGGAAACATAAATCTGTCAAGCAGAGGGCTGGAATTAATACAGCAACATCAGAACGCTGAATGATACTGCTTGGAGCAGAGGGCAAAGAGGCAGCACAATAACATTTTCGTGGTTGCCAAGACTCTTGGTGTTCTGGAAATTCCACCAAATTCTTTTTTAAAAATCCTGGCTTAAAAAAAAAACTCAGGCTCAGTCCAGAAGAAGAATGTCACCCTTAATTTTTGGCCGCCATCTAATGTGCTAGTCCAAGGTCACCTAGCTACACATAAGCATATGTTCCTGGGAAGAGTGGGGTGATTTGGGGAGGAGGGAGTTCCCTGGTGGAGCAAATGTTTAATGCCCTCGGCTGCTAAGGAAAAACTTGGAGGTTTGAGTCCACCCAAAGGCACCTCAGAAGAAAGGCCTGGCAATCTCCTTCCAAAAACTCAGCCTTTGAAAACCTATGGAGCACAGTTCTACTCTGACATACATGGGGTCACCATGAATCTGAGTCTATGGCAAGTGGTACTGTGGGAAAGGACAGGACAGGTCCCCAGCCTGGCTTACACTGAGGGGTTTTTCCAAAGCTGAAGATAAATGGTAAACTGTCATGGACAATAGCAAATTTAAGACAGTTTAAAAACTGGTTCTCCTGGAGAGTTCTGTTGTATGCACCAGCCCCTTTGCACACCACACAAAGATAACTCCCGAGAGAGCGGACACAGATCAGTATCAAATGATGAAATATTGCAGTCCCCAGAGTGCTTTATTAGACTGTCTGCATGTCCAAAGCGAAATGAAGAATGATCCTCATAATCTCTGTGATGAGGTTTTGAGTAAAACCATTTGTTTCCAATCCAAGCTTATGATTCAGACCGTTAATATAGTAATACTGCCTGAAATGGCATTCAAACCAATGGCCAGAACACGGTCTCATTAATATTCATCTTCCTAGCGGAGGCGGTGATTGCATGGTATTTGGAATTGTTTATAGACAGGATCTTGCCTATTTTCTGTTTTTAAAAGCTGAATTAACAACCAGGGAAAATGACATTTATTCCTATGACAATAGCAATGGCAGGGGAGGTTAGAGTCTAATAACTTCTCTGAGGGTGATAAATTGCTGTTAATAATAATAATAAAGGAAGGCCAGACCATTAGAGCCACACAGACATTAACACTTATTATGAATATTAACACTGGTAACTTTACGCTAATTTTTTTTTTTAGCATTCATGCACACACACACAATATTTTCAATATTTCAAGCAAGTTTGCTGTTGTCATTGTTGGGTGTCATCTTGTCGATAATGACTCATAGTGACCCATGTGTCAGTACAACTGCCCCGTAGGGTTTTCCTGGCTGCAATCTTTATGGAAGCAGATTGCCAGGTCTTTCTTCCAAAAAGCCATTGGATAGTTTCGAACCACCAACCTTTAGGTTAGCAGCTGAATGCTTAACCACTGAGCCACTGGGGCTCCTTTTCAAGTAAGAAGGAGAGGACAAATTTACTAAATTCAATCCTGCTAATCTGAATTCCAAAATTCAGCTCAAGCTCAATCTAACCTCAAGTTTCTTAATCCTTTTCACAGCCACACTTCCTTCCTTTCACCCCTCTCCACCTAAAATATATTTGTGTTTCTTTGCCATAAAAAGCAGTAACAGTGCCTCAGCTAGGGCAGCACTCAAGGTTCCCAGTGCTATGATTCTTCTGCTCCCCACACCACATCACACAAAGCTCACATACTAGACTCTCCTCTTGTTTCCAGTAGTGGCAGTGGGGGACAAGCGGTAGAATTCCCATCTTCCTTGCAGGGAACCCAGACTCAATTCCTGGCCAATGCACCTCATGCACTGCCACCATCTGTCCTTCAGTGGAGGCTTGCTTGTTGCTATGATGTGAACAGGTTTCAGCAGAGCTTCCAGACTAATACAGACAAGGAAGAAAGGCTTGGAGGTCTACTTCTGAAAATCAGTCAATGAAAACCCTCTGGTTCGCAACAGCCTGATCCTCAACTGATCTTGAGGATAGTGCAAGACCGGGCAGTGTTTCCTTGCATTGTGCATGGGGTTCTCAAGATTTGGGGCCAACTTGACGGCAGCTAACAACTAGTTTCCAGTGGTGGTGTTTGTATAAGTTCCAACCTAGCTGATAGGTAATGTCCTGGATGATCCTTGAGATACTTTGCTTCTGAGGACCCCGGGAAGACTCAGGGCGAATACATTATCCTAGCTGACTGGTCACATGGATGAGAGAATTACTTGGTCACTTCCCATAGCACGAGGGATGAGTTCACACACCTGGTAAGATCATAGAAAAAAACATGGATGTTGGAGTCAGATAGACCCAGGTTCCAATTCTGCCTCTGACATTTATTGTATGACCTTGGGCAAGTTGCTTAACCTCCCTAAGCCTCAGTTTCCCCATCTCTAAAATGAAGATAATAGGTTGCTATGAAGCAGAATTGACAGCAATGGTTTTTTGTTGTTGTTTTATTTTTATCCTGAAATGTTACTGTGAAGGATAAATTGGAAAATAGATGTGAAGCATTTATCAGAGTGACTGGCACAAACGTATGAGGCAACATTGTGATCGCTGTTATAATGTATAATAGTTTTATTCTGAATCTTCTCTGCTTGAGGAAGAGGACAAAGGAATTGAAGGAAAGGGAACCTGCACAATACTGGAGAAAGTCTTAAGGGGTGAGCTGGACCATCCATTCCAACCAACAAAGGCAAAGTGACAATCCCTTGACCTACATTGTACAAACACAGCCAGTTCTGTGACCTTCTCTGAGAAAGAACATAATGAGCAATAACAATATGATAGCGTTCAACAAACTATGCCCAGATCAGCGATAAAATACCAATGTTAAAATGTTACTGTCTAAGAAGCCATACCAATTGTTAGTCAACATTTCTAAAAGGTCAATTCTTGGCCACTCATATCTTGTCTTCACATTCTCCAGACCAGGAGGTGGCGAGTGGGTTTTCTTACAGTCAATAGGAAGGTAGCTGCCTGACTTTATGTTGATAAAGAATCTGAGGCTGAGTTGGAGTGACATCACCATTTAGTCATGTCTTCCAGTTGACTGTAAGAGTATGGGGTGTCATGCTACAAACTTGTCATTCTCTCCCTAGACAATTCAGAAATAAAAACAGTTATGCAAACACATAACATTTAGAAATGTAATACCTTCATCAGGAAGGAGTTAGTTCATCATTGTCAAACAACATTTATAGCATAATTGTCCCTGTAAAGCTTTGCCTGTCTCTCAACATCAAAGAAAAAGATGAATATTTGATGTCTGGCTCTGCAGTGATGTGCTGAGATGGAAAAGCGGGGCTGAAACAAACACCTCTTGCTCACTGACCGCTCAGAATGGGGCCCCCTTGACCCCAAAGATGCGTCCGCAGGAGTTCAAGGGTGGCTAATGCCAGACTCGGGAGAAGTCCTGAGATGTTCTATCCCTACCAGATGCTGAGGGTATGTGTGTATCTTCTGAATCCTGCCGTCTCTCAGCTGAGCTAATGGCCTGTTGATTTCACTACTGTATTTGCATCAAGTACGCAGTTGGAAGCGGCTTCCTCAACTCTTAGGAGCCACCCACAGTGGCTGCCCAGCCCGGGGATGAGATCGGAGCTCTCTGTTGGGGCACCTCCTCACTCTACCTTCCTGATGGCTCTCTGATTCCTTCGTTATTAACCCAGATACTCTAGATCGAAGTGGCTCACCTTCCTTTTTATTCCTTGATCATGAATCCAGATACTCTAGATTTGAGGTAGCCTACAAGCTTTGGACATGTTGTCAGGAGGAATCAGTCCCTGGAGAAGAACATCACGCTTGGCAAAGTACAGGGTCAGTGGAAAAGAGGAAGACCTTCAACAAAGTAGACTGACACAGTGGCTGCAACAATGGGCTCAAGCATAACAAAGATTTTAAGGATGGCACAAGACCAGGCAGTGTTTGGTTCTGTTGTACATAGGGTCACTATGAGTCGGAACCGACTCAACGGCACCTAACAACAACAACCCTCCATTCTGCTTTGGCTGGTCTCCCCCAGGCTCCATCAGCCTCTCCTCGGTTGTCTTGAGGGATTCTCAAACACATTCAAATTGGCACAAGTAAACCCTGTGGGTGGCGGGCCCAGGCCCCTTAGGAGGGTTTAGTAACCCGCTCCTTGGGTATCACATTTGCTCCCCCTCAAGCAGCTTATCCAAGAACTACTTTCAACCGGGTGGGCTACTCATTTTGAGAAGAGTTCTGATAAATTCAGTTTTCGTCATCTCCCACACCCCTTTCCGGAGAGGGTTTCCTTCCAATGTTGCTACATTAACTTCAGCCCCCTGCTTGACAGATTTATTTTTTCAGCACTTGTGTGAATATGTGTAGCTCCTTAGTGACCTCCACACATGGCATCAATCTTTCTCCATCTAGGCCTCCTTGCTTCTGTGCCTAATCTGCTCTTTTATATCTCATAAGTGATTGGCTTCAGGCATACCCTACACTACATAGCCTCATTAACATAACAAATGGATTACATCCACAAGTATAAGGGTTAGAATTTACAACACATATTTTTGTACCTGGACACAATTCAATCCATAACAGTGTCAGAGAAGACCACCTGGAACAGTGGGGTACCTGGGCATCCCTGTGCCAATTGTTCGATAAAGTATTAATTGATCAGCTACTCTGTGCTCGGTAAATGTATGAGGAAGAGCAGGACTCTGAAAGACAGTTAAAGAAGTGCCGTGGAAGGCGAGCAGAGCACTTTTAATAAAATGATAGCTGTTATACGTCAAACACATTCCCAAACATAAGCACTTGACGTTAATATAACTGCCTTTGGAAACCACTGGACATGGAATGACATTCATATGAAGACATTTAACATATATTCTGCAGAATAATCAATTGCCTTGTACAGTGTTGTGAATAACAGGTATTATACTTTGCTTTAGGCTGTAATGAGAAGAATTGTGACACTCATTATAGTTTGGAGTAACTGTTACATTCAGTCAACTTCAAAGTGAGCTCTTTAGCCAGATTAAATTATACCATAAATTTAAATGGAAATGGACTGAATAAATAGAAAGAATAAGATACTCATAAGACTTTCCTTTTCTGTGCTATAGTAAATTTCATCAATTTACCTATTTGTCATCAATGTTTCAGGACAATAAAAGAATAATAATAGAAGAAAAATGCTTGTCAAAAAACTTCTCCAAAAGGGTAAAAAGAGAACCTACAGACTGGGAAAAAAATTTTGGCTATGACATAGCTGGCAAGAGACTAATCTCTAAAATTTATAGAAATCTTCAACACCTCAAAAACAAAAGACAAAAAATTCAATTTAAAAAATCCAATTAAAAAACAAAAGGCAATCCAATTGAAAGGATATGAACAGACACGTCACCAAGAAGACATCCGGATGTGTAACAAACACATGAGGAAAGGCTCGCAATCATTAGCCATTATCCATAAAAACCAAACTGGTTGCCATCAAGTTGATTCCCACTCATAGCAACCCTGTAGCCATTTAGAGAGATGCAAATCAAAACTGCAGTGGGATACCATCTCACCCCGCACTAATACAAAAAAAAGAAAGTATTAAATGTTGGAGAGTTTGTGGACAATGGTACAAACACTATGGAAAACAGTGTGGTGCTTCTCAAAAAGCTAGAAATACCGTATGCTCCAGCAATCCCACTTCTAGGTATATACCCTAAAGAAATAAGAGCCTTGACAAGAATAGATATATGCCCACCCACGTTCATTGCAATATTATTCACAAAAACATAAAGACAGAAACGACCTAAGTGCCCATCAACAGAAGAATGGATTAACAAACTGTTGTACATACACACAATGGAATACTAACCAAAAACAAAATCCATGGCCACCGAGTTGATTACAGCTGCATAGTAACCCTACAGGACAGAGTAGTACTGCCCCATAGGGTTTCCAAGAAGCGGCTGGTGGATTTGAACTGCTGACCTTTTGGTTAGCAGCCAAACTCTTAACCACTGTGCCACCAGGGCGCCAATGGAATACTACACAATAATAAAGAATAGTGACGAATCTGAGAAACATCTCACAACATGGGCGAATTTGGAGGACATTATCCTGAGTGAAATAAGTCAATCACAAAAGGACAAATATTATAAGAGACCACTATTACAAACAAGAGAAGGTTTACACATGAAAAAAAAAATTTTTTTTTTTGATGGTTACAGGGATGTGAAGGGGAGGGAGGGAAAACTACCAAATAGATAGAAGACATGTGTGTTAATATTGGTGAAGGGAAAGGCAATACACGATATGGGGTAAATCAGCAAAACACGATCAAGGCAAGAGAGGACACTGAGAGAAACGCAAGAGCAAAGGGCAACAACGGGAATTACTACTACGGCATAGACAATCCTGCAACACTAGTATTAACAAACATTAATTTATGAATGGATACATGGTAGATAGGTATATGAAAAAATAGTAGAAGAAAGAATAATAAAAATCACTGTCCTATGTATGAATTCAAGGTGCCATAAAATGCCTCTTTCATTTCTTCTTTCTCCTTGCATTCCATCTTCAAGCCTATGTTTGTTTGCTTTAATTAGAATGTGGAATGTTTTCTCCAAATGGATCCATTGAAATGGTATTGCTGGTGTATTTTAGTGGACTTTATGTCAAACTTCCACCACCCATCTGTCAGTTTGTTGTACTGTGCTGGCTTTGCATGTTGCTATGATGCCGGAAGTTAAGTCACTGTCTTTCAAATACTGGCAGGGTCACCCAAGGTGGACAGGTTTCAGCAGAGCTTGCAGACTAAGACAGACTAGAAAGAAAGGCCTGTGATCTACTTCTGAAAATTAGCCAACGAAAATCGTATGGATCACAACAGAATATTGTGTGACTCACTTGTTTTGGACACGCCATAAGGAGGCATCAGTTACTGGAGGAGGACATCATGTTTGGCGATGTAGAGGGCCTGTGAGGGCAAGGGAGACCCTCGGTGAGATGGATTGGCACAATAGACAGTATGATGAGCTCGAACATGCTGGTGATCATGAGGCTGATGCAGCACTAGGCAACATTTCATTCTGTTGTACATGAGGTCACCATGAGTTGAATTTGGCTTGATGGCAGCTATCTATCCACATATATCAGGCTTGCTCTCAAGGGGAAATAAGGATGGGGGTCTCTCATTCCACCAACCTTCAGCTCCCGTAGAGCAGTCTGACATAAAATTTATTGGTGGGGGGTGGCTATGGCCATAGAACATGCTAGAATTCTCTCTATGGAGAGAAGCAACCCCTGTGTATTTCTGCTAATACATCTTTCTCTGTTTTCAGCCATTTATTGATGTGGGTGACCTCAAGGATAACAAGCAACCAGCTAATTAGAAATGCACTTTTCCAAGCCTTTCTGTTTTTTCAAATGAATCAAGTGCCCTAGCTATTTTCAAAGAAGGGTGGGTGTTTCTAACCGTAAAGAACATTTACGTTACAATTTTTTTTTTTTACTACTTTTTAGACTCTTAAGTGAATATATATATAGACATCAAGGGTGTGAGAGGTAAGCATGAGATAAGAACAAAGTAGGAAAAGGAATTATGAGAAGAGGATAAAGAGGACCAAGAGAAAAGAGTGGAGAAGAGAAGCCTGAAAGAGAGGAGGGCTTAGGAATAAATACGGTTCAGCTCGGGTTCTGGGAGGGGGAAGAGGTTATTACATTATTCACCACACAGCACGACAGGGGGAAACCCTGGTGGCGTAGTGGTTAAGAGCTACAGCTGCTAACCAGAAGATTGGCAGTTCAAATCCACCAGGCGTTCCTTGGAAATGTATGGGGCAGTTCTATCCTGTCCTATAAGGTCACTATGAGTCAGAATTGACTTGACAGCAATGGGTTTTAGCATGAGATTCCTCTGTGTGTGTGTGTGTGTGTGTGTGTGTGTGTATAATTACACACACGCACCCCCACACACATACATGCATGCAATGTCGGCAACTTAATCTACTCCTCACTTTCTAACATTAGGAAGGGGTACCTGAGTGGTACAAATGATTAACATGCTCAGTTGCTAAGAGAAAGGTTGGAGGTTTGAGTCCACCCAGAGGTACTTCGGAAGAAAAGCTGAGCAATCTACTTCTGAAAATTCAGCCACTGAAAGCCCTATAGAGTACAGTTCTACCGTGACACACATGGGGTTGCCATGAGTCTGGACTGACTGAACAGTAACTGGCAGGGCTAAGGGACATTGAGAAAGTGTCCATTCTTCACAGTGAAACAACTTAACATGGGCTTCTGTCCTGCTTGATAAATGTGTCTTCTGGGGATGAAAAGCAGCTCATTTCCACAGTTAAAAGCATTTTTAAATGTGTAATCCCTTTTAAAGGCCAACCAAATGATCTCCACTGCCTAGCACGCAGAAGCGCTGGTCATGCTGTGGTTAAGCACTGGGCTGCTAACAAGCCCCTCTGTGGGAGAAGGATGTGGCAGTCTACTTTCATAAAGATTAGAGTCTCAGGAGGAACCCTATGGTTCTACTCTGTGTTAGGGGCATGTTCTACTCTGTCCTTTAGGGTCTCTATGAGTTGAAATCGACTCAGCAGCAACGGGTTTGGTTTTTGTTCGGTTTGCCTAGCACGCAAAATAGACTACTCTGACTACAAGTGCATTTCAACATTCAGTCAATCAATCAACCGATATATGCATATAATAAAGCTAGCACTTATTGAGCTCTCAGAATTGGTTCAGTCTCCTGTTTTATAAGCATCATCTCATTCAATTCTTTCAGCTGCCCTATAAGACAGCTACTAGTATAATCACCAAATCACAGGCTTACTTTAAACTCCTTGCCCAAGGTTCTCAACCAGAATCGAGAACCCAAATGTAACATATGCTATGTGTGTCTCTATATTTTAACTGTGTCATGCCTTTTCGTATTTACCTAAGGACATCCTAAGGTCCCCTGGCCATGCAGATGGTTTGCCCTCAGCTGGCATCTCAAAGGTTGGCAGTTCAAACCCACCCAGAAGTGCCTCAGAAGAAAGACTTGATGATTTGCTTCCAGAAGATCACAGCTAAGAAAATCCTGTGGAGCGCAGTTCTACTCTGCAACACATGGGACACCATGAACTAGAATCAGTTTGATGGCACAAAACAACAACAACAACAAGGACATCCTTCCTTCTCTTGATAACAACATTGGGCTCCAACATTGTGTGAACTTTGCCCACCACCCTGTGACTTTTTTTTTTTTTGCAAAAATTTCATTAAAAAAAAAAATTATTGTAGTTTAGGTGAAAGTTTGCAGCGCAAATCAGTTTCTCATTCAAAAATGTATACACAAATTGTTTTGTGACATTGGTTGCAAACCCCGCATTGCGTCACCACTCTCCCCCTTCCCTTTCCAGCCCAGGTTCCCTGTGTCCGTTATGACTTTTGTTCTAGGCTTGACTCAGCCTCTCTTTCTCTGGCTGGACTGTTGTGGAGTGAATTTAAATTATGTCTTGAAAATTCATAGGGAGACCATCTCTATCTCTGAGCTGAGGTTTCTACCTTTCACCTGCACTGGCTTGGCGCTTCAGAGTCCTCCCATCCTGGACAAACAATCATGGCAGGGGTTGGGCATGCTATGGACTACTAAGTGTAACCGGTGGAAGCCTGAAGAAGGGCAGCCTGACTCTGCCGTTCCTGAAGGGTCATAAGCTACATTCTGCAGGAGAAGAAAGGGGTGAAGCCAGGAAGGTCTCACACAGCCAGACCAGCGTCCCAAAACGCCAGTAAGCCACCTGCACACATCCTCCCACCCTGGATGCACATGGAGCTGACTGCTTTAATCTGAGAAATCCAACAGCAGCACCCCAACAGGGTTCCCAAGATCCTTGTAGGCTCATACAAGGAGAATGCACTGCTCACCACCACCTGAAGGAGGACCTTCTCCAACCTGGATTTTCTTACTCACAAAACGCTGTAGTGTCGAGTTTCTGGTGTTTCAGTGTTTGGTCTGATCATGGGGCTGATATTTAACTTTGGGGGAACAATACTAACTTGAGCATATGATAGGAATTTCTCTCTCCTCTCCGCCTGTATACTTCTAGTGCCCCACACTGGCCAGTCCCAACCAAGCCAGTGTGGTCCAATTACAGCAGCAAAAGGAATATATTGATTCCCGTGGCCCCCTTGTCCCTCTAAATGACAACTAAGTGTCTGTCCCCAGGTCATCCCTGTGGCAACCCTATCCTCATCGGAGGCTTTAACAAGAACCCCTGAGGTCTCTAAATTTTGGACTTTCATTCACTCCTCACCAATGAGCACCTTCCTCCATTTTTAAAAACTTTTAATTTCACTATAATTTTGAACTTATAAAAGTGTTGCAAGAATGACACAGTGTTCCCATAGCTCCTTTGCTCGGATTCATTAATTTTTAATGTTTTGCCATGTTTGTTTTATCATATTCTTCCTCCCTACATATGCACATATATACATATGCATATGTACCTATACAGAGCCCTGGTGGAGTAGGGGTTAAGAGTTTGGCTGCTAACCAAAAGGTCCGCAGCTCAAATCCACCGGGCGCTCCTCAGAAACCCTAGGAGGCAGTTCTACCCTGTCCTATAGGGTCTCTATGAGTCAGAATCGACTTGACGCAATGAGTTGGTTGGTTGGTTGGTTTGTTTTAATGTGTATATATATAGAAAACGCATGCATAATTTATTTTCTCTGAACCTTTTAAGAGTAAATTGCATACCTCCTGCCTCTCTGCCTCTTAAGATTTCACTGTGTATTTCCTAAGAACAAAGATGTTCTCTTGCAAAACCATAGTTCAATTATCAATTCGGAAAATTTAACGTTGATAAAATACTCTCATCTAATCTACAGGCTATATTCCAATTTTGTTAATGGCCCAAAAAATGCCCTTGGTAGCATTTCCCTGATCCATTATATGATCCAGTTAGTACCACTACCACACATTGTATTTAATTGCCTTATCTTTTTAGTCTCCTTTAATCTGGAACATTCTCTCTTCTTTCTTTATCATGATAATCGACATTTTTGGAGAACATGGGTCATTTATTTCCTAAAGCATTCTCAGAGTGGGTTCATGTGATGTATGCTCACTGTTAGATTCAGGTTATACATCCCTGGCTGGAATTCTACGTGGTGGCAATGTGTCCTTCTCAGGACATCACATCCAGAGACACGTAACATCTGTTGTTGCACCCTAAGGATCTTTGTTTTGGTCATCCGGTCAAGGAGTTGTCCGGTTTCTGCAGTGTACAGTTACTTTTTTTTTTCCTTAGAATTAATAGTAATTGATAGGGAGCCATGTTGAGACCATGCAAACTTTCTTCCTTAAACCTAGTATCCATTGATGATTTTTGTCCAATTTAGTCTCTACTATGATGGCTGCAAGGAGCCCTGGTTGCACAGTGGTTAAGCGCTTGGCTGCTAACTGAAAGGTCGGCGGTTCAAACCCACCAGCCGCTCCATGTGAGAAAGATGTGGTAGTCTGCGTCCATACATTTTACAGCCTTGCAATGAGGCGGTTCTACTCTGTCCTATAAGGTCGCTATGAGTCGGAATCAGCTCAGTAATGGCAATGGGTTCGGGTATTTTTTTGATGTTGTTTGTTTTTGAAACAGTTGCAAAATGCAAATGTTTCAAGGTTTTTTTTTTAGTGACATCCTTTATTTAACAGTGTGATGCAGAATACTTGATTTTTTTTATTCACTGAAGAAATACATTGAATCATCAGGGCTTTTAATGTCTATACTTCCAAGGAAGTACTCTCTGGACCTTGGGTCCCTAGGTCTCACCTAGTCACGAGGAGGAAGATTCCAGGGAGGTGTTTATCTCTCCAGATGGGAGCGGGGATTCTGAGGAGACAGGGAGTGACTTTGTCCAAAGTCTAGAATGGGCTCTTACTCCAGGCCTGTGGGAAGTCTGCACAACAAGTGGGCAAATCTTGCTTTACAAAGGTGCCTCTTAAAGCTGAGATCCAAAGGCAAGACCATGTTTTTCTTAACTTTGAGATCCAATGGTGTTGGACATTTTAAAAAGCACCCTCAAGTGGTATGTTGTTTAATTTTAAGAAGTATTTGTCAATATTAGTTTATATGGTCTTACATATAGATGACCAAACATTTAGATTTTCCTGGGACAGTGTTGGTATATGCAAATTGTCCTGGTATAATTATTAAGAGTTCCCTGAGTAGTGAAGAAATAACTACCCAAAGGATTTGGCCTTTGTCCCAGGTCCAGGGAGCTAACCTCTAAACCCTTGAAATTTTCTGAGTGATTAGGGTATCTGTTATTATTGCAGTGCCCAGGAGAACACCTGAGAGGTTACGTTAAGGAGATTGGGGCTAGAGAGAAACACCCACTGGATGATAACAGCCCAACCTCTAGGGAAGGAGGAGCTGGGCCTGGAGATTGAGTTCAATCATGTGGCCAGTGATTCAATCAGTCATGCCTACGTAATGAAACCTCAATAAAAATGCTAGACACTGAAGCTTAGGTGAGCTTCCCTGACTGACAATATTCTTTGTTGTTGTTGTTGTTATTAGATGCTGACGTGTCAGTTCTGACTCATAGTGACTCTATGTACCACAGAACAAAACACTGCCCAGCACTGTGCCATCCTTACAATTCTTGTTATGCTTGAGCCCATTGTTGCAGCCACTGTGTCAGTCCATCTTGTTGAGGGTTTTTTTCACTGACCTCTACTTTATCAAGCATGATGTCCTTCTCCAGAGACCGATCCCTCCCGACAACATGTCCAAAGTATGAAAGATGCAGTCTCGCCATTCTTGCTTCTGAGGAGCATTCTGGCTGTACTTCTTCCAAGATAAATTTGTTTGTTTCTTTGACAGTCCATAGTATATTCAATATCCTTCGCCAACACCAAAATTCAAAGGCGTCAATTCTTCTTCAGTCTTCCTTATTCATTGTTCAGCTTTCACATGCATGTGATGTGATTGAAAATACCATGGCTTGGGTCAGGCGCACCTTAGTCTTCAAGGTGACAATGTTCTATGGCATGTCCTACTCCAGTGTAGAAGAAACGAAAGCTCCCAGTTTGGGACCCTCACAAACCTCATCTTAGGAGTCTCATCTTGGCTGATTCTAATTTGTAAACTTTTGACTATAATAAAGCTGTAATCATATGCATATAGATTTCACGATTTCTTCGAGCCATTCTAGCAAATTATAGAACTGAGGTGATAGTGGGGATCCCCATGTTTGTAGCCAGCAGATAAAAAGTTCAAGTACCCTGGGAACTGCTGAGCTTATGCCTGGTGTCTAAAGTGAGACCTGTCTTGTGGAGACTGTGTCCTTTAACCTATAAAATTTGGCCTAACTCCAGGTAGTTAGGGTCAGAACAACTAATTTCGTATACCATCTTCCCCTTTGCTCTCAAATAATTTATCTTAGAAGATAAATTATACTTTTACGCCTATTTTTCAAATAAATGTTATAGGCCTGCAATGTCTTTTTTTCCCCCCAAAGGAAATGAATTTATATTTTTTCCCTGGTTATTAAAATAACTCATCTTTATAGGGAAAAAAAATCAGAAAATACAGAGGCAGAAAAAAGAACAGAAAGAAAACTCTCATGGGATCTCATGTATTACTTTGTTTGCTCTTGTAATACTGAGTTAGCACATGAGCACTTCCTTACACATTTTCACAATTGGTTTCATAGCCACACTGCAGTACGGCTGAGCAGAAATGATCATTTTCCTCGTTTTATAGCTGCAGACACCGAGACTAAGAGAGTCCAAGCCTGAGTAGTCTACCTTGAAATCTCATTCTCTGTCCACTATATCCACCACCCATCTGTTAGTTTGTGGTACTGTGGTGGTTTCGTGTTGCTCTGATGCTGGAAGCTATGCCACCAGTGTTTCAAATACCAACAGGGTCACCCATGATAGACAGGTTTCAGCAGAGCTTCCAGACAAAGAGAATGGGAAGAAAGGCCTGGAAAGCCACTTCTGAAAATCAGCAAATAAAAACCTTACGAAGCACAACAGAACATGGATTAACAATTGCTGGGCAACATTTTGTTCTGTTGTACTTGGGGCTACCATGGGTCAGAGCCTACTTGATGGCAACTAATAACAACAATTCGACTATATCACATTGTACAAGACACACACGAAGGAAAATATGCACAGAAATAGTGGCTAGTATTATTGAGTTCTTACTCAATATCATTAATGCTCTAAACAATCTTAGGATGTAGATACTAATGGAGAAAATAATTTGTGTGTGTGTATGCGCTTTAGATGAAAGTTTACAGAGATTTACAGAGTTTCTATTTAAGCAATTAATATACATATTGTTTTGTGACACTGACTGTCAACCCCAACAACACGTCAACACACTCCCTTTCTTGACCTGGGTTCCCTATTAGCAGCTTACCTGTTCCCTCTTGCCTTCTTGTTCTTACTTCTGGGCTGTTGTGCCCCTTTAGTCTTGTTTTGTTTTATGGGCCTGTCTAACCTTTGGCTGAAGGGTGAACCTCAGGAGTGATTTCATTACTGAGTTATAAGAGTGACCAGGGGCCATATTCTCAGGGTTTCTCCAGTCTCTCCCAGACCAGTAAGTCTGGTCTTTCTCTCTCTCTCTTTTTTTTTTAGTGAGTTAGAATTTTGTTCTACATTTTTCTCTAGCTCTGTCCAGGATCCTCTATTGTGATCCCTGTCAGAGCAGTCAGTGGTGGTAGCTGGGCACTACCTAGTTGTACTGGACTCAATCTGGTGTAGGCCGTAATACTTGTGGTCCATTAGTCCTTTGGACTAATCTTTCCCCTGTGTCTTTGGTTTTCTTCATTCTCCCTTGCTCCAGACAGGGTGGGACCAGTGTAGTGTCTTAGACAGCTGCTCAAAAGCTTTTAATACCCCAGATGCTACTCATCAAAGTAGGATGTAGAACATTTTCTTTATAAACTATGTTGTACCGGTTGAGCTGCATGTTCTGAGACCATAGTCCCCACCTCTCAGCCTAGAAATTCAGTCCCTCAGGGAGTTTGGATGTGTCTATGGAGCTTCCATGACCTTGCTTTGGTTAAGCTGTATTGGTTTCCCCAGTATTGTGTACTGTCTTACCCTTCACCAAACTTACCACTTACATATTGTCTATTTAGTGTTTTTCCTTCCCCACCCCTCCCCTCCTTCTTAACTGTCAAAGATTTTTTCTTTTTTAGTGTAAACCTTTGCATAAATTTTTACAATAGTGATCTTTTGCAGTATTTGGCCTTTTGTGATTGACTTATTTCACTCAGCATAATGCCCTCCAGATTCATCCATGTTGTGAGATATTTCCCAGATTCATCGTTGTTCTTTATTGTTGCACAGTATTCCACTGCGTGTACGTACCATAGTTCGTTTATCCATTCATCTGTTGATGGACACTTAGGCTGTTTTCATCTTTTTGCTATTGTGAATAATGCTACAATGAACATGGGTGTGCATATGTCTATTCATGTGACAGCTCTTATTTCTCTAAGATATATTTTTAGGTGTGGGATTGCTGGATCATATGGTATTTCTATTTCTAGCTTTTTAAGGAAGTGCCATATCATTTTCCAAAATGGTTGTGCCATTTTGCATTCCCACCAGCAGTGCATAAGAGTTCTAATCTCCCCACAGCCTCTCCAACATTTGTTATTTTCTGGTTTTTTTTTTTTTTGTGATTCATACCAGTAATGTCAGGGTGAGATCATATCTCATTGTACTTTTGATTTGCATTTCTCTGATGGTTAGTGATAGGAAGCACTTCCTTATGTGTCGGTTAGGCTACTGAATGTCTTCTTTGGTGAAATGTCTGCTCATATCCTTTCCCATTTTTTAATTGGATTATTTGCCTTTTGTTGTACAGGTGTTGGGTTTTCCTAAAGGTTTTAGAGATTAAAATCTTTGTCTGATTTGTCATAGCCAAAAATTTTTCTCCAGTCTGTGGATTCTCTTTTTACTTTTTTGAAGTCTTTTGATGACCTCATTTTTCTCTAGCTCTGTCCAGGATCCTCTATTGTAATCCCTGTCAGAGCAGTCAGTGGTGGTAGCCAAGCACCGTCTAGTTGTACTGGACTCAGTCTGACAGAGGCTGTGGTACTTAAGGTCCATTAGTCCTTTGGACTAATCTTTCCCATGTATCTTTGGTTTTCTTCATTCTCCCTTGCTCCAGAGAGGGTGGGACCAGTGGAGTATCTTAGATGTCCCCTGAAACCATGGTCCCAGACCCCTGCCCCTGTACTCTGTCCCTTGAAATGTTGGTCTTATTCAGGAAACTTCTTAGCTTTTAGTTTAGTCCAGTTGTGCTGACTTCCCCTGTGTTGTATGTTGTCCCTCCCTTTGCCTAAAATAATTGTTATCTACTATCTAGTCAGTGAATACCCCTCTCTTTCCCTCTCACCCTCGTAACCACCAAAGAATGTTTTCTTCTGTGTTTAAACCTTTTCTTCAGTTCTTATAATAGTGGTCTTATATAATATTTATCCTTTTGCTCCTGACTAATTTCACTCAGCATAATGCCTTCTAGATTTCTTCATTGTATGAGATGTTTCACGGAATCACTGTTGTTCTTTATTGTTGCAAATCAAAACTACAATGAGATACCATCTCACCCCAACAAGGCTAGCATTAATCCAAAAAATACAAAATAATAAATTTTGGAAAGGTTGTGGAGAGACTGGAACACTTATACGCTTCTGGTGGGAATATAAAATGGTACAGCCACTTTGGAAATCAATTTGGTGCTTCCTTAAAAAAGCTGGAAATATAATCCAGCAATCCCACTCCATGGGGTATATCCTAAAGAAATAAGAGCTGTCACAAAAATAGGTATATATATATATCCATATTCATTGCAGCACTGTTCACAGTAGCAAAAACAAGGAAACAGCCTAGGAGCCCATCAACAGACAAATGGTTAAACAAATTATGGTGTATTCACACAATGGAACACTATGCACTGCTTTCCTGGTGGTATGAGGTCCCTCATCTCTCTGCTACCATCTTTCTTTTCTGTCCCAAGAGATTGCTTCAAGACACAATCCAATCTTGTAGACTGAGTCCTGCCTCACTAACACAACTGCCACCCATCCTCCCTCATTAACCTCATAGAGGCAGGATTTACAACATACTGGAAAATCACACAATACCGGGAATTATGGCCTAGCCAAATTGGCGCACACATTTTTGGGAGAACATAATTCAATCCATGGCAATGTTTTTTTTTTTTTTTAATAATCTTTATTGTGCTTTAAATGAAAGTTTACAAATCAAGTCAATCTGTCACATATAAGCTTATATACACCTTACTACATACTCCCATTTACTCTCCCCCTAATGAGTCAGCCCGTACTCTTCTTCCAGTTTCTCCTTTCATGACCGTTTTGCCAGTTTCTAACCCTCTTTACCCTCCCATCTCCCCTCCACACAGGAGATGCCAATACAGTCTCAAGAGTCCACCTGATACAAGTAGCTCACTCTTCATCAGCATCTCTCTCCAACCCATTGTCCAGTCCCTTCCATGTCTGATGAGTAGTCTTCGGGAATGGTTCCTGTCCTGGGCCAACAGAAGGTTTGGGGACCATGACTGCCGGGATTCTTCTAGTCTCAGTCAGACCATTAAGTCTGGTCTTTTTATGAGAATTTGGGGTCTGCATCCCACTGTTCTCCTGCTCCCTCAGGAGTTCTCTGTTGTGCTCCCTGTCAGGGCAGTCATCAGTTATGGCCGGGCACCATCTAGTTCTTCTGGTCTCAGGATGATGTAAGTCTCTAGTTCATGTGGCCCTTTCTGTCTCTTGGGCTCATAGGTATCATGTGACCTTGGTGTTCTTCATTTTCCTTTGACCCAGGTGGGTTGAGAAAAATTGATGCATCTTAGATGGCTGCTTGTTAGCATTTAAGACCCCAGATGCCACAGTTCAAAGTGGGATGCAGAATGTTTTCATAATAGAGTTTATTATGCCAATTGACTTAGAAGTCCCCTTAAGCCATAGTCCCCAAACCCCTGCCGTTGCTCCACTGACCTTCAAAGCATTCAGTTTATCCCAGAAACTTCTTTGCTTTTGGTCCAGTCCAGTTGAGCTGGCCTTCCCTGTATTGAGTATTGTCCTTCCCTTCACCTAAAGTAGTTCTTATCTACTAACTAATCAGTAAATAACCCTCTCCCATCCTCCCTCCCTCCCCTCTCTCATAACACAAAAGAATGTGTTCTTCTCACTTTATACATTTTCTCAAGAACTTATAATAGTGGTCTTATACAGTATTCGTCCTTTTGCATCTGACTAATTTCACTCAGCATAATGTCTTCCAGGTTCCTCCATGTTAAGAAATGTTTCACAGATTCGTCACTGTTCTTTATCGATGCGTAGTATTCCATAAATAAATTATGGTATATTTGCATTGTATGTATAGATGGCTTTTGGTAGAATAGACATTTTTACTATGTTAAGTCTTCCTAACCATGAGCAAGGTATGTTTTTCCACTTATGTAGGTCTCTTTTAGTTTCTTGCACTAGTACTTTGTAGTTTTCTTTGTATAGGTCTTGTTATATATTTGGTAAGATTTATTCCTAAGTATTTTATCTTCTTTTTTTTATTTTATCTTCTTGGGGGCTACTGTGAATGGTATTGATTTGGTGATTTCCTCTTCGATGATCTTTTTGTTGATGTAGAGGAATCCAAGTGATTTTTGTATGTTTATCTTATAACCTGAGACTCTGCCAAACTCTTCTATTAGTTTCAGTAGTTTTCTGGAGGGTTGCTTAGGGTTTTCTGTGTATAAGATCATGTCATCTGCAAATAGAGATAATTTTACTTCTTCCTTACCATTCCGGATGCCCTTTATTTCTTTGTCTAGCCTAATTGCTCTGGCTAGGACCTCTAGCACAATGTTGAATAAGAGTGGTGATAGAGGGCATCCTTGTCTGGTTCCCGTTCTCAGGGGAAATACTTTCTGGCTCTCTGCATTTAGGATGATGTTGGCTGTTGGCTTTGTATAAATGCCCTTTATTATGTTGAGGAATTTTCCTTCAATTCCTATTTTGCTGAGAGTTTTTAATCATGAATGGGTGTTGAACTTTGTCAAATGCCTTTTCTGCATCAATTGATAAGATCATGTGGTTTTTGTCTTTTGTTTTATTTATATGGTGGATTACATTAATGGTTTTTCTAATATTAAACCAACCTTACATACCTGGTATAAATCCTGCTTGGTTGTGGTGGATTATTTTTTTGGTATGTTGTTGAATTCTATTGGCTAGAGTTTTGTTGAGGATTTTTGCATCTATGTCATGAGGGATATAGGTCTGTAATTTTCTTTTTTTGTGGTGTCTTTACCTGGTTTTGGTATCAGGGATATGGTGGCTTCACAGAATGAGTTAGGTAGTATTCCATCATTTTCTATGCTTTGAAATACCTTTAGTAGTAGTGGTGTTAACTCTTCTCTGAAAGTTTGGTAGAACTCTGCAGTGAAGCCATCCGGGCTGGGGCTTTTTTTTTTTGTTGGGAGTGTTTTGTTTACCTTTTCAATCTTTTTTTTTTTTTGTTATGGGTCTATTCAGTTGTTCTACTTCTGATTGTGTCAGTTTAGGTAGGTACTGTTTTTCTAGGAATTCACCCATTTCTTCTAGATTTTCAAATTTGTTAGAGTACAATTTTTCATAATAATCTGATATAATTCCTTTAATTTCACTTGGGTCTGTTGTTATATGGCCCATTTCGTCTCTTATTCAGGTTATTCGTTTCCTTTATTGTATTTCTTTAGTCAGTCTGGCCAATGGTTTATCAATTTTGTTCATTTTTTCAAAGAACCAGCTTTTGGCTTTGTTAATTCTTTCAATTGTTTTTCTGTTTTCTATTTCATTTAGTTCAGCTCTAATTTTTATTATTTGTTTTTTTCTGGTGCCCGATGGATTCTTTTGTTGCTTGCTTTCTATTTGTTCAAGTTGTAGGGACAGTTCTCTGATTTTGGCTCTTTCTTCTTTTTGTATGTGTGCATTTATCGATATAAATTGACCTCTGAGCACTGCTTTTGCTGCATCCCAGAGATTTTGATAGGAAGTGCTTTCCTTCTCGTTGCATTCTATGAATTTCTTTATTGCCTCCTTAATGTCTTCTATAATCCAGTGTTTTTTGAGCAGGGTATTGTTCAGTTTCCAAGTATTTGATTTCTTTTCCCTGATTTTCCTGTTATTGATTTCCACTTTTATGGCCTTGTGGTCTGAGAAGATGCTTTGTAATATTTCGATGTTTTGGATTCTGCCAAGGTTTGTTGTATGACCTAATATGTGATCTATTCTAGAGAATGTTCCATGTGCACTAGAAAAAAAAGTGTACTTTGCAGCAGTTGGGTGGAGAGTTCTGTATAAGTCAATGAGGTCAAGTTGGTTGATTGTTATAATTAGGTCTTCCGTGTCTCTCTTGAGCTTCTTACTGGAAGTCCTGTCCTTCTCTGAAAGTGGTGTGTTGAAGTGGAGGTGTCTGTTTCACTTTTCAATTCTGTTAAAGTTTGTTTTATGAATCTTGCAGCCCTGTCATTGGGTGCATAAATATTTAATATGGTTATATCTTCCTGGTCAATTGTCCCTTTAATCATTATGTAATGTCCTTCTTTATCCTTTGTGGTAGAGTTATCTTTGAAGTCTATTTTGTCAGAAATTAATTTTGCTACTCCTGCTCTTTTTTTGCTTGTTGTTTGCTTGATATATATTTTCACATCCTTTGAGTTTTAGTTTGTCTGTGTCTCTAAGTCTAAGGTGTGTCTCTTGTAGGCAGCATATAGACAGATCGTGTTTCTTTATCCAGTCTGAGACTCTCTGTCTCTTTATTGGTGCATTTAGTCCATTTACATTCAGTGCAATTATAGATAAGAATGTGTTTAGTGCTGTCACTTTGATGCCTTTTTGTGTGTGTTGTTGACAATTTCATTTTTCCACTTACTTTTTTGTGCTGAGACTTTTTCTTTGTAAATTGCGTGCTCCTCATTTTCATAGTAGTCCAATTTATGTTTGCTGGGTCTTTATGTTTTTCTTGGTTTTTATTTTGAGTTATGGAATTGTTAGACCTCTTTGTGGTTACCTTAATATTTACCCCTATTTTTCTAAGTAAAAACCTAACTTGTATCGTCCTATATCGCCTTGTTTCCCTCTCCATATGGCAGTTCTATGCCTCCTGTATTTAGTCCCTCTTTTTGATTATTGTGATCTTTTATATAATGACTTCAATGATTCCCTGTTTTGAGCATTTTTTTCTTTTTAAAATTAATCTTAATTTGTTTTTCTGATTTCCTTATTTGAGTTGATGTCAGGATGTTCTGTTCTGTGACCTTGTGTTGTGCTGTTACCTGATGTTATTGATTTTTTGACCAATTTCCTTTAGTATTTCTTGTAGCTTTGGTTTGGTTTTTGCAAATTCTCTAAGCTTGTGTTTTTCTGTAAATGTTTTAATTTTGCCTTCATATTTGAGAGAGAGTTTTGTGGGATAAATGATCCTTGGCTGGCAGTTTTTCTCCTTCAGTGCTCAGTATATGTCATCCCATTGCCTTCTTGACTGCTTGGTTTCTGCTGAGTAGTCTGAACTTATTCTTATTGATTCTCCTTTGTAGGAGACCTTTCTCTTATCCCTGGCTGCTTTTAAAATTTTTCCTTTATCTTTGGTTTTGGCAAGTTTGATGATTATATATCTTGGTGATTTTCTTTTTGGATCAACCTTGTATGGGGTTCGATGAGCAACTTGGAGAGATAACCTTTCATATTTCACAATGCCAGGGAAGTTTTCTGCCAACAGATCTTCAACTATTCTCTCTGTATTTTCTGTTATCCCTCCTTGTTCTGGAACTCCAATCACACGCAAGTTATTCTTTTTGATAGAGTCCCACATGATTCTTAGGGTTTCTTCTTGTTTTTAATTCTTTTATCTGATTTTTCTTCAACTATATTGGTGTCAATTGCTTTATCCTCCACCTCCCCCACTCTGCATTCCAATTCCTCGATTCTGCTCCTCTGACTTCCTATTGACTTGTCTAATGCTGTAATTTTACTGTTAATCTTTTGGATTTCTGAATGCTGTCTCTCTATGGATTCGTGTAGCTTATTAATTTTTCCACTATGCTCTTGAATAATCTTTTTGATTTCTTCAACTGCTTTATCAGTGTGTTCCTTGGCTTTTTCTGTAGATTGCCTTATTTCATTTTTGTGGTCATCCCTGATGTCTTGAAAAAAAAATTCTGTAAATTTGCTTTTTATTTGTGTCTTCATTTGGGAAAGATTTTGATTTTTTAATTTGGGGGTTTGTAGAAGCAATCATGGTCTGCTTCTTTATGTGGTTTGATATCGACTGCTGTCTCCGAGCCATCTATAAGATATTGTAATGATTTATTCTATATTTTCTCACTGAGTCTTATCTTGTTTTTTTTTGTTTCAATATACCCAGATGGGCTACTAGATTGCGCTATCTTGATTGTTGTAGCCTTTGAATCACTTATGTCCTCTTACCAGCTGGTTTGGGCTGTTAACAGAAATATAAGCCTAAGATTCCATTCACTATTCTTCAGTAGAATCTGAATTTGGGTCACCAAGCGTGTGGGGTAGACTGTCACCTATTAGCTTAGAGGAGTAGTGGTGATAGTTGTGTGCACCACATTCTAGTAGCAGCAGGGAGTCACATTCCAGGGGGGCAGGATGAGGACAGGCTTCCCCCAATTGCCAGTGAGGTAGGTGTGTCTCTATTCCTAAAGCACTTTGGTGGGTGGGCTCTGCAGCTGTACCTTAGGCACCTAATGCATGTACCTCTACAGATTGGTAGATGTCACTATCCTCAGACGCCTATGGCAGGAGGTTAGGTGGTTTGGGTGGAGCTTCAGCCCTCGGTTCCCCATTGTGGATCAGTGAGGCCTCTGTTTAAAAGGTAGAGATATCAGATCTGGGAAACTCATCTTTCCAGTAACCTGCTAAAACAATTACAGTCAGATCACTATCAGAATTGCCTTTGCATTATAATAGCCACCTTGTTCCCTGTAGGGATGAAAGCCCAAGACTGTGGATCTCATATGCTTGGCTGGGGCTGGCTTTATATTTTTAGTCCAATTTCGGGAAGTCAGGGAAGGATTCTTGGTCCCTGGGTTTTTTGTAGCTGCTTCTCTCAGGCCAGGAGAATGGGTTAGGAAAAGACAAACCAACCAAACAAACAAAAAACCGCAGAGCACTTCACTCTCTGGCCCGGGAAATTCCAATGTTAATGAAGCCACCTGGGAAGGGGAGGGGAGGGATCAGATAGATAGGAGAGAGTAGCACCCAGGAATATAGACAAAGTTACTTATCTGGCTTCGTGAGGACTGTTTTATCTGAGATTCCCGAGGGGCAGGTAGCCTGTGTGCGTTGGCTGGGTCTAGATTGCTCCTGGGGGTCAGGCCCACGTCCTGTGCATGTGCTGTCTCAGAAGCCGTGGTCAGTTCCTCTGTTCCCGGTCCAAAGCCCAGCGCGATGGTTCCCTGGCTGGGATGCCACACTCCCGGCTCCAAAACCAGTTGCTGCCTCCTGGTGACTTCTCCTCCTGTCAGCCACATTGCTGCACTGCCTGCGTGCACTGACTGGGCTTCCCCCGAGGTCAGTTCAGGGGGCTAGGGCTGCGCCCCATGTTTGTTCCGTCTCAGGATGCCGTGCTCATCTCCCCTGCGCCCAGTCCAAAACCCGGCACCAGGTTTTCTGACTGGGACACTGGCTCCAGGCTCCAAAAACAGTCTCTGCTTCCCCATGGTTGCTCGTTCCTTCTCTCGTTAGCCCCGTTAGTGTGCAGCCTGCTTGCGCTGGCTGAGTCTCTACGGAGGTTACCCCAGGGGGCTAGGGGTTAGGGTTGTGTCCTGTGCCTGCCCTGCCTTAGCAAGCCACTATCAGCCCCACCACTTGGCACCAGGGAACCGCAAGGGCTCAAGGCTGTGGACTCAGTTGCGGATTCCAGAAGTGGTCGCTGGTTCAGGGAGCAGCTTTTCACTTACCTGTCATTCAGGTCAACTCTTTAGATCTGTTTGATGGTCAGGGTTTGTAGATTGACATGTATGTGATCGATTCACTTGTTTTTCCGAGTCTTTGTTACAAGAGGGATCTGAGGTAGCGTCTACCTAGTCAGCCATCTTGGCCCCGCCTCACCAATCCATGGCAATGTTTGTAAGATTTAATCGTGTTTTTCCATGTGTCAGTAGTGTGTTTCTTTTTATTGCTGAGTAGCATTCTGTGAATATGAATATACAACAGTTTGTTCATCCATTTACCAATTGATGGGTAGTTGAGATGCTTTTTGGTGTTTGGTTGCTATGAGCATTCTTGAACAAGTCTTTTTGTGGACATGTGCTTTCATTGCTCCTGGGTAAATGCCTAAGAGCGGAATTGCTATTTACCAACATTCAAGTTGATAAGGGATAAAATCAAAACAGAGGAGTCTGACCTATTTGTAAAATGACTTAGCTAACTTTCAGAGCTCAGTGTAACCTTTCTCCCCACTCTACCTTTGTTGCCTAGGAACCAACGCCTATTACTGTTAAGGAAATACATTTTTTGTGGTCAGGCTAAAGAATGTGACTACTTTCTGGAAACTCATTTTTTCCCTGATGGAATCTCTTTTTTTCCCAATCTCCTCCAGAGATTGATGCTCTGAGCAAGGTAACTTTTAACAGAGCACTCCTGAAAATTTCCATCATGTCATTGCTTTGTAACCAACAAGAAGCCCTCCCTCTTGATCGCATATCTTTCAATTATTGTCTTTTAGCCAATCAGTGTATTCCTGTAACTAATGATGTCCAAGATTATGCTTTATTTTGTCTCACTTTTGACTGACCCCAATCACTGTAAACCAATCAGAATACTGTGTTTTGTGCTTCGTCCTCTAGCCCAATAACCATGTGTCCCCAGTTGCTCCCTCTTGGATTCATGCGTTCCATTAGCTGGGACTCCATGTTTCCCCACTGCAATGTTCTTTTGTGCTGCAGCTGTCTCTACTTCCTCAATAAAACTCTTTACTTTCAATTTTCATGATTTTGCTCTATGACAAAGTATAATGTCATAACTTTCTCTCCTTTGATGGTAGTAACAATTCTATGAGGACCAATATAGAACAGCATTTTTCTGATTGAAAAGCTCCCAGCAGTGAGAAGTTACATTGAAACTGGGGAAGGACTTTTCAGGGTTGCTTTACTTTCGTTTTACTCATATATGAGTAAATGTGACAATTCCTTTGAAAACATAAGCTGCAGATCAAATTCTCTCATTACCAAGTAGCAATTCCATCCAGTGCAATACCATAGAAAAGGTTAGAACACATTCATATAAGTTTCTAGCAATACACATGTCCCTTCTGCTAAAAAAAAAAAAAAGGATGGCTTCAATTTGCCCGTTTTTAATGTTTTATTCACAGTTATAAATATTATGTCCTTTTCTTCTTTGCATCTGTTGCACTCCCCTCCTCTCCTCTCTCTAGTCGAGTCTGGTTTATTGTGTTCATAAATAAGAAATGGCAAACATTTCTTCTTAAGAAAACGAAAACACATTTCTTTTCATTCTATCAAATTAAGTTCAGCTAATCTACTTGCTAGAATCATGCAAGCCAATTTCAGTGAGGAAGAAAAAAAATGAGCATTAAAAACAAAATCCACATTTGATTAGAGATGGAAGAGCAGAATGAGGACAACATACAAGCTTTCCTTTGTGAATTTTCATTTCCGCTTTCAGTGGCTTCTGCTCAGATCCCCATAGCACTCTTCAGCCTGGTTTATTTCCTCTCTTCTGGTCTTCCTTTTGCCAGAGCCAAGCCAGGTGACCAGGGCACCAACACGGTGTAGAGGTGTGAAGAGAAGAGCTGAAGAACAAGCCAGAGAGGCTTGTCGTTGTGGTTGATAGTTGCCATTGAGTAAGAAGCTCCAACTCATGGCAACCTTATGTATAACAGAACAGAACGTTGCCCAGTCCTGCACAACCTTTGTGGTCATTGGTATGTCTGAGCCCATTGCTGTGGCTATTGTGTCAATCCATTTCATTGAGGGTTTCTCTTGTTTTCACTGATCCTCTGCTTCACCAAACATGATGTCCTTCTGTAGACACTGATCGCTCCTGAGGGCATGCTTAAGCAAGCAAGTTAGACAATGTTCTGTTGTGATCATAAGGTTTTCATCATCTACTTTTTGGCAGTAGATTGCCAGTCCTTTCTTCTTAGTCTGTCTTAGTCCAGAAGCTCTACTGAAACCTGTTTACCATGTGTGACCCTGCAGGTATTTGAAATACCAGTGGCATAGTTACCAGCATCGCAAGCCAACGAAGTACAACAAACTGACAGACAGGGTGGCAAGAGAGGCTAGAAAGCCTGTAATGGGTCTCTGTCCTAGACAGTCTTACAGTTCTAGAAAATAATTTGCTTTGACTCCATTTTCACTCTAAACTTTTCCGCTTACACAGATCAAATACTTTCCAACTTCACAGCACCTTGTCACCTAGTTTAGTGCTTGTCAGAATCACTGGCTCTTGACATCAACAATCTACAGCATTTAAATGTTTAAATCCTGCTGCTCCTACAAACCAGGCTTACCTGGTCATGGTGGATTTTTTAGCAGAAACTCATTCTCAAGTTAATTAGGTAGTATTCACTGCTCCACTCTCCAATTAATGCCTTAATTCCTACATAAACATACTGCAATTTTATAATCATTGAAACACAAGTTGCTTGTGATTACAGACTTATAAAACAGAACCAGCTAGCCCCATATTAAGATATCTTGAAGGACTGAATAAATACACTTCTGGTTAAATGTTTCTGTGAGTTTGTTTTGTTGTTAGTGTTCTGTTTTTGTTTTTTATTTCTCTCTCTCTCTTTTTTTTTTCATCTCCCAGAATCAAGCAGCTTGTTTCTTTGTTTTTGTTTTTCAGCTGGAGTAGGCCAAATTGTAACCACTTTTAACAGGTCCCTCCACCACCCTGTTCTTCTCAACCTCTCTCTGTTATTTCATAACATGTGGCTAAATATTGTAAAATTGGGGCCAGGTGGGATTGTTTCTGCAAGTCCTGGCTGGCCAAACTGCTTCTTTATAGGAGGTATAAAGGCAATCTGGAGCCCCCACCTCGAAAGAAACAGGAAGGACTTATCATTGGTGCCAGCATCCTTCCTCCATTACAAGGGGCCAATTTCCTCTGCTGAAAGAGTCACATTGTCCAGACAGTAGGGTTGCCAGATTTAGCAAGCAAAAATATAAGACATCCAATTAAATTTAAATTTCAGATATCAACTAATAATTTTTAGTATAAGCATATCCTAAATATTGCATGGGATACACTTACACTAATTTGTTTTTTCACTTGTTTATCTGAAATTCAAATTTAAATGGGCATTCTGTATTTGATCTTGCAACCCTACCAGACAAAGATGCCCAAACCTCCAAGAATTTATGAAAGACTTGCAGTCTGTAGTCTGTTACTGAACTGAGTATCTAAATGGACTTAAATAATAATGACAAAAAATACAAATTGAGTCTTTATTCTCATGGACTAGACCATACGCTTTCCCTCTTTGTCTCATTCATCTTTACAATCCCATTGCTGTTGTTGCTAGTTGCTGTAGAGTCAGCTCTGACTCATGGTGACCCTATGTACGACAAAATAAAACACTGCCCAGCCCTGAGTAGGCATGCTCGAGTCCATTGTTGCAGCTACTGTGTATTTTGAGTGCCTTCCAACCTAGAGGGCTCATCTTTCAGCACTATACTGGACCTTACTCTATTGTGATCCACAGGGTTTTCATTGGCTAGATTACAGAAGTAAATTGCCAGGCCTTTCTTCCTAATCCGTCTTAGTCTGAGAGTTCTGCTGGACAGAAGATATGTTGTCCACCATGAGTGACCTTGCTGGCATCATCACAACACACAAGCCACCACAGTGTCACAAACCGACAGTAGTGGACAGCCCCCTTAGGAGGTAGGTATTATTGTCATCCTCATTGTGAGCTGGAATCGACTCGATGGCACTGGGTTTGGGTTTATTGAAAAGAGATAGAAAACTGAATGTGCAGGGAGGTAAAATCAGCTTCCCAGGACTCTGGCCCACCTCCACCCCCAAATCCAAGCATACAATCTGTATGTAATAGTGCCCCTCTCCATATATTATGCCTTCCCCTTAAGTCATTGCCATTGGGTATCACCAAGAGAAAGAACCATCGGTGTAACATCTCTCTCCCCACCCGCCTATAGAGATCAGCCCCTACAATTGTTTCTTTCTCATTTGGGATTGAAACATACAGATGCTACCACGCTGGCAGAGGCAGCACATGGAATTACATCGGTAGGTCTCAGGTTTTAGTCTACATCAGAAGCAATTTCTGGGGTGGGGGCTGGGAGGCAAGAATTTGCATTTCTAACAAGTTCCCAGGTATTACTGATGCTGCTGCCCAGGAACTGTGGTTGCCACTGGTTGAGAGCACAGTCTTTAGAGTGAGCTGCCTTCGATGTGCATCTGGGGGCCAGCCACCTGGGCGCTGTATTGTCTTACACGGGACACTTAACCTCTGGGTGCCTGCATTTCCTCGTGTAGATAACAGCAGTGCGTACATCACAGGAATGCTTTTAAGATTACATGAGATACTGCATGTAAAGTGCTCAATACTGTAGCTAGTACTCAAAAAAAGGGGGGTGAGGGGTAGCTCTTATTATAAGTGTCTTTATTTGACTATTGAAAGACCATTCTGCTAAATCTCTGAAAGAAAGGAGAGCTAAGTTCTAGATTTTTCTCCATTGCGTACTATCATTGTGGGCCAATCACTGAACTATCCCAGGCTGCAGTTTATCTTAAACATAAAATGAGGCTCAGAATTTCATTCTGAAAATCACTGAATCCTGGAGCAGATGATGTTTAGCCTTCACTATTCAAGAGTTTTGAGTTTCTGTGTTAGTTGGGGGGTAAACACTACCTGCTTTCAAGAATTATTATAAGATTACAGTAACCAAAACAGTATGTATTGATGTACAGATAGATATATAAAGCAATGGAACAAAATAGAAAGCCTGGAACCAGGCCCACACATAAAAGGCAATTCAGTGAAGAAAGGATAGCCTTTTTATCAGATATGATGGACCAATTTAATATTCACATGCAAAAACAAACTACAATTCATTCCTTGCATCATGTACAAAAATGAACTCAAAATGGATCTGAGACCAACATGCACAATCAAAAACTAAAAATCATCTAGAAAAAAAAATAATATAGGAATGAATCTTTGGAACCTTGAATAAGGCAAAGATTTCTTAAATAAAACAACAAAAGTATGAAATATAAAAGAACATATTAATCATTGCACATTGTTATGGATTGAATTGTATCTCCCAAAAAGATATGTTGAAGTTCTAACCCCCTTATCAAATGCAACTTTATTTGGAAATAAGGTCTTTGGAGGTGTAATTAGTTAGCATGAGGTCATAGTGGAGTAGGATGGGCCTTAATCCAATACGAATACTGTTCTCATAAAAGAGAAGAGACACGGAAAGGACATCATGTGAAGACAAGGCAGAGATGTACTTTTGCTGCAGCTGCAAACCAAGGAATGCCTGGAGCTACCAAAACCCAGGAAAGACCAGGAAGAACCCTCCCCTAGAGCAGACAGAGAGAGCGTGGCCTCCCTGACACCTTAAATTCAGGTTTTCAGCCACCAGAATTGTGAGAGAATATATACCCACTCCTCACTTATCAACATGGTGAAGTTCCAAAGACCAGGTCATTATGTGAAAACTGAGATTATGTGAAAATGGAGGATGACCACATCAGATCAGAAAATGGAGGATGACTACATCATTAAATAGCTGTCAAATTACATCATTACATAATTGCCAAACCACTGAGAGTCATGCCCAACCAAGTTGACACATAATCTTAGCCATCACAGCTCACATTACTCTTGCCTCACAACTTGGCATTTGTTACTGCCAGACATACCTCATGAATGTGAAAAATAGTCAGATAGTAGATTTTTACTATTGTCATAAATGCAAACTATCAGATAACGAGATAGTCAATAAGTAAGGTGTAGGTGTATTTCTATTCTTATAAGCCACCCAGTTTGTAGTGCTTTGTTATGGCAGCCCTAGGTAACGAACAGACACTTCATAAAATCCAAAGCTTCTAGGAAGGACCGGTCATCTTTCCACTCTCACCCACCTGTCCACTCTTTAAGATAAACAAGAGGCTCTGGGTCTCAGAGAGCATTCGCTGATCATAGCATCACTGGGATCCTTAAGCCTTCAAAGCCCAGTCAGAACTCAAGGCCAGTAAAAACAAAGCCAGGTGTCCAGTGCCCCAGCCTCCACCCACAGTAGGTTTTCTACCTGTAGAAAAAGCCTGTCACAGCTATGTTTAGGTCACCACAAGGCACTGGTAGCTCAGTGGGAGAATCTTGCCTCCCATGCTAAAGACCAAGGTTTAATTTCCGTCAGTGATCCTTAAGCTCAGCCACCATTTGTCTGTCAGTGGAGGTCTGCATGTTGGTATAATGCTGAACAGGTTTCAATAGAGCTTCCAGACTAAGACAGACTAGGAAGAAAAGCTTGGCAATCGACATCTGAAAATCAGCCAGTGAAAACCCTAGGGACCACAAGGGTCTGATCTTCAATTGATCACAGGGATGGCAGAGGACCAGACAGCCTTTCGTTCTGAAGTACATGGGGTCACGGTAAGTCAGGGGCCAACTCAATGGCAGCTAACAACAGCAACAGGTCACCACAGCTGCTGAAGAATCTTCCCAGGAGCAATGGGCCTCTTTCAGTACATCACACCAGGAGGGCAGCACAGGGTGACATGGGAAACGAGGAATGCTGGAACAAACGCATCACAGCACTTACATCACCCCCATTTCAAGTTCCACCCCACCTCTGCTTCTGCCAGCTACCCCAGGCAGAAGTGCCTCAATTAAAACATAGAATAACAGGTCACACAAGTCTCTGCCAGGGGCCTGCCAGCCAACTCCACGGATGAGCCAGGTCCAAGCTCATTCTGAAGTCTCTGATTCTGTGAATGCAGTTGTGGGGACATGCACATTTGCACTAATGAGATCGCAGTGTGGCTGCCCTGATGGCGTACTGGTTAAGAGCCACAGAGGGCTACAGCTGCTAACCAAAGAGGTCCGTGGTTTGATTCCACAATTCACTCCTTGGAAACCCTGTGGGGCAGTTCTAATCTGTCCTATAGGGTCGCTATGAGTTGGAACCAACTCGACGGCATGTAACAACAACAACAACTAATGAGAACTCAGTGTGACTGCCCTGATCCTGTCTTGCCTTGCTCTACCAGAGGCTGAGAACCTGTTTTTCGTTGTCACCATGCTGAATCCCTGGCCCAGAGACCTAATTCATGAGCTACCCTGTGATTCACAGTAGCACAATTTGGCATATCCATGAAGCAGTGTCACTCATGGAAAGGGGTGATTTACAACCCCAGACCCGCACCTTGGCTGACTGGCTTTCTCAGAGGACATGCTGTTAACAGCCTGTGCATCAGGGCTTGTCAGGGAGGTGAGGGAGAAGACTAATGATTTTCAGCAAATTTATTTTCCTGTCCTGGCAGCATGTTATTTTGGCTCAGATGGGTGGGCTTGCTTTATTCAGTAAACAGAAAAGTTTGATTCAAAAATAAATACAGGTAGTCCCCAACTTACAATGTGTTTGAGTTACAATGAACTGCACTTAGAACTGTTTTTTTAAATTTTATTTTTGTTTTACAACTTATCTTTAGTAATATGTACTACATACAATGTCGCAGCATGTAAATTGTTTCATCCCAGAAGTGGGAGCCTACTGGTTTGAAAATAGCGTTCATTTGCAGATTCTGCTCCTACTTGATAACGAATGCCCCAGGACAACCTCCTCATGTAGATGATCTAAATCAGGGTATGAACGTGGTGTATCCACCTCCCAATATGAAGCTGTGATTCAGCCCGTGGATCAAGGTGCAATTGCCACTTTCCAGACACTACCTACAGACTACTTTTCCTCATATAATAACTGCAACAGGTGGGCATACGCGGCTGCGCAATTTCTGGAAGAACTATAATATTCTTCAGTGTATCCAGAACATTGCATCTTCCAGGGAGACAGTTATGGGAAAATTCATGCAGGGAATTTGAAAAAAATTGTGGAGTTAAGTGAACATGCTCCTAGCATTTGATTAGGATAATATGATGAAAGATATCAGTGGAAGAGTTGTCATATGGCAAGAATGATGAATTTAGAATTTAATATCACCAAAGTGGATTTATGAAGGAGTTGACAGATTAGGATTTAAGGAATTTTGAAAAGGAAATAAATGCTGAAGAAGAAAGAAATAATGAGAAAGAGGAAAGAGAGAAGTTGTCAAAAAATTTTACAGTGAAAAGACTAGCTAAAGTTTTTTCTAAACTGAATCATGGGCTTCAGTTGCTGGAAAACACGGACAGACACGCTGACTGATTTGCTAAAATTGATAGGCAGGTTCAGGAAGCAGTGAGATGTTACCACAAAATATGTGAATAAAAGAACCACACAGACAACCCTCACTAATTTTCTAACTGAAAGCACTATCTCTATTCCCAGGGATAATCCAGATGATCCAGAACCTTCCACAAGTGGAGTTATTGACACAACTGACAAAGTGCCAATGTCATCTAACTCTTCTTAATCGTCAAAGTAAATTTTTATGATTTGTGAATTTTTTTATATATGTAATGATGCATTAAAATATATCTGTAAGTTATATGTAATGTTTCCAACCCCCAAAGACAAATAATTGGACTTAAAAAAATACTGATAATAAAGACAATAATAATGAATACTAAAAAAAAAGAGGAATTTGACTATTATGAATTGAATTGTGTCCCCCCCAAAATGTGTGTCAACTTGGCTAAGCCATGATTTCCAGTATTGTGTGGTTGTCCTCCGTTTTTGATCTAATGTAATTGTACTAAAAAAAAAAAATACTACGTCTCGTAAATCCTGACCTCTATGCTGTCAATGAGGCAGGATTAGAGGCAGTTAGATTAATAAGGCAGGCCACAATCTACAAGATTAGGTTGTGTCTTGAGTCAATCTCTTCTTAAAAATAGAAGAAAGAAATGAGCAGAGAGAGAAGGGCCTCACTACCAACGAGCAAGAAAAGCCAGGAGCAGAGCACATCCTTTGAATTCTGAGTCCCTGTGCTAGACAAGATTGTTGAAAAGAACTTTCCCCCAGAGCCGACAGAGAGAAAAAGACTTTCCCTGCAGCTGGCCCTCTGAATTCAGATTTCTAGCCTCCTAGACTGTGAGAGAATAAATTTCTATTTGTTAAAGCCATCCACTTGCAGTATTTCTGTTATAGCAGCACTAGAGAACTAAGACACCTGGTTTTTATTGACTATGCAGAGACATTGGACTGTCTCCACCATAACAAATTATGGATAACTTTTCAAAGAATGGGAATTCCAGAACACTTAATTGTGCTCTTGCGGAGCCTGTACATAGACCAAGAGACACCTGTTCGAACAGAACAAGGGAATACCCCGTGGTTTAAAATCAGGAAAGGTGTGCATCAGGGTTGTATCCTTTCACGATACTTATTCAATCTTTATGCTGGGCAAACAATCTGAGAATAATCTGGACTATATGAAGAATGCAGCATCAGAATTGGAGGAAGACTCATTAACACCCAGCATTATACAGATGACACAACTTTGCTTTCTGAAAATGAAGAGGACTTGAAGCACTTATTGATGAAGATCAAAGACTACAACCTTCAGTATGGATCACACCTCACACAGAGAAAACAAAAATCCTCAAAAATAGACCAATAAGCAACATTATGGTAAACGAAGAAAAGATTGAAGTTGTCAAGGATTTCATTTTACTTGGATCCACAACCAAGAAACGTGGAAGCAGCAGTCAAGAAATCAAATGACACATTGCATTGGGCAATCTGCAAAAAAAAAAAAATACCGCTTCAAAGTATTAAAAAACAAAGAAGTCACTTTGAGGAGTAAGGTGCACCTGACTCAAGCTGTGATATTTTCAACCGCCTCATATGCATGGGAAAGCTGGACGATGAATAAGGAAGACCAAAATGAATTGGTGCCTTTGAATTATGGTGTTGGTGAAGAATATTGAATACACCATGGACTCCCAAAAGAACAAACAATTGTGTCTTGGAAGAAGTACAGCCAGAGTGCTCCTTAGAATCCAGGATGGCGAGACTTCTTCTCATGTATTTTGAACATGTTATCAGGAAGGACCAGTCCCTGGAGAAGGACATCATTCTTAGCAAGGTAGAGGGTCAGCAAAAAAGAGGAAAAAGACGGACTGACACAGTGGCTGCAACAATGGGCTCAAGCATAACAATGATTGTGAGGAGGTGCAGGACTGGGCAAGTGCTTCATTCTGTGTGTATAGGGTCACTATGAGTCAAAACTGACTTGTTGGCACCTAACAACAACAACACATACAATATATTTATAAAAAAAGTATTCATTGTTTATCTGAAATGTCATGGAGCTTTGTGTATTTTATGCAACAATTGACTGGGAGGATCTGAGGAGCTGAGAAGATATGGCGGACTGAGCACAGGGCAGCACATGGGAAAGCCCAAATTGTGGCGTTTGGAAGGCCAGAATCTGACTCTCAGCAAATGGGAACTATTTACATACATACTGGTGGTTTGGTGGTCAAGAGCTCAGCTCCTAACCAAAACATCAGCAGTTCAAATCCAGCAGCTGCTCCTTGGAAACCCCGTGGGAGAAGTTCTACTCTGTTCTATAGAGGTCGTTATGAGTCAGAATTGACTTTATGGTAACAAGTTTGGCTTTTTGATTTGGTCATGCAAGTACTGATACACAGATTAAACTCCAGATATAGGTAATCATATCATTCTGGGCAGCATTTTGTTCTGTTTTGCATAAGATCACCATAAAGTCAGAGTTCTGTCGACAGCAACTAGCAACATCAACATAGACAATTTTTTGCCTAGCTATATAATCTATCTTGGATAAAAGTTTACCTAAATCTTCTCAACTCATCAGTGAAAATAAAATGAGCTTGTAACTAGATAAGACCTATATTCACACGTGCATTTTTAGTCTTTAGATGTTAAGGCTTACAAAGGGTGAAAAGACATTTAGTTCCAAGTTAGAAGGCGGAGTTCTTCAGCATTCTTCCAAGGGGGGTGCATAAATCTCTGCTGTTTAGATATCAGCTCAACAATGATTTTGACCATAGCAGCTGGACGGTCACTGTGTAAACAACCACCCTTTATATTATTGAAGCATTTCGTGCACCAAAAGCTCAGAACAGTAAAACCAAACCAAACCCATTGCTGTCGAGTCAATTCTGACCCATAGGGACCCTAGAGAACAGAGCAGAACCACCCCATAGGGTTTCCAAGGAGCAGCTGCTGGATTTGAACTGCTGGCCTTTTGGTTAGCAGCTGTTATCACTTAACCACTGCACCACCAGGGCTTCAGACAGGACAGTAGTAAGAGAAAAAAACAAACAAAAACCAAACCTGTTGCCATGGAGGCAATTCCAACTCATAGGAACCCTACAGGATAGAGTAGAACTGCCCCATAGCGTTTCCAAGCAGCGGCTGGTGGATTCAAGCTGCCGACCTTTTGGTTAGCAGCCGTAACTCTTAACCACTGAGCCACCAGGGCTCCAGCAAGAGAAAAGCAGGGCTTAAATTAAATTTCCAACAATATTTTTTTTTCAATTTCTATTCCAAAGAGCAGAAACAGGTAGAAGGTTGCTACCTACTTTTATAAAGCTACACTTAGTTTTTTTTTAATGTTCAGGATATTGTTTGTTTGGTCTAGCCAAAGTGATGTCTGCTCAGGTGGGATGCTTAACTGGAATGGCAGGTTGGATAACGGCGTTTGGACGGAAGGTATGAGAGATTTCCCATGGCCCTTTTTTAAGTGTGAAAAGTTACACAAATACAGAACAGTACATAAAAAGAATATTCAATATAAGGAATTATAAAGAAAACACCCACGTAACCACTACCCATATCACACTGACAGCATCCTAGAAGCAATTCCCCTGGTCAAGATCCCTTCCCCAATTCAATCATCTTCATCTCCCCAAAGGTGTGATTACCATACAAATAAAAAGTTAGAATACTGCTGGGGCTTTAGAACCACCACCTGCGTGTCGGTTTGTTGTACTGTGGTGGCTTGCATGTTGCTTTAATACTGGAAGCTATGCCACCAGTATTTCAAATACCAGCAAAGTCCCTCATGGTGGACAGGTCTCAGCAGAGCTTCCAAACTATGACAGGCTGGGAAAAAAGGCCTGGCAATCTACTTCTGAAAATTAGTCAGTGGAAACCTTATGGATCACAGCAGAATATTGTCCTATGTTATGCTAGAAGATTAGCCCCCTAAGTTGGAAGGCACTACACAATAGCTGCATCAATGGGCTCAAACATGCCAACAATAATGAAGATGGTGCAGGACAGGCAACATTTTGTTCTGTTGTACATAAGATTTCAATGAGTCCGAGCCAACTTGATCCAACTAACACCATACCAACAAGGCCTTAGATACCCCACATGTGCCTTTCCTTGATCATAACCTTCATAGTCTTTGCAAAAAATAACCACAGTCCTGACTTTTATGACTATCTCTTTCTTGATTTCTATAATTTTACCGAAAGATACATCCCTGAACTATCATGTAGTTTTGTCTGTTTTTGAACATTTTGTAAATGGAATCATACTGTCTATACTCTTTTGAGTCTGGCTTCTTTTTTTTTTCGTTGTGCTTTAAGTGAGAGTTTACAAATCAAGTCAGTCTCTCATACAAAAATTTATATACACCTTGCTATCTGTTCCTAGTTGCTCTCCCCCTAATGAGACAGCATACTCCTTCTTTCCACCCTCTATTTCCGTGTCCATTCAGCCAGCTCCTGTTCCCCTTTGCCTTCTTATCTCCCCTCCAGACAGGAGCTGCCCACATAGTCTCATGTGTCTACTCGATCCAAGAAACTCACTCCTCACTCGTATCATTTTCTGTCTTATAGTTCAGTCCAATCCCTGTCTGAAGAGTTGGCCTTGGGAATGGCTCCAGTCTTGGGCTGACAGAAGGTCTGAGGACCATGACCTCCAGGGTCCTTCCAGTCTCAGGCAGACTGTTAATCTGGTCTTTTTTTGAGAATTTCAGATCTGTATCCCACTGCTCTCCTGCTCCATCAAGGATTCTCTGTTGTGTTCCCTGTCAGGGCAGTCATCGGTTGTAGCCAAGGGTTTGGCTTCTTTTGATCAACATCATATTTAAGAAATTAATGATACTGTTGAGTATAGCTGTGTTTCATTCATTTTCTTTTCCACAGAGTAATCAATTTTACAAAAATATTAAAACTTCTTATCCACCTCAATATTGATGAGTATTTGCACTGATTTCAGTGTGGTGCTATTATGATTGTCTCTATGAACATTCTTACATATTTCTCCTGCTAAAAGTCCAAATCAGAGTCTTGGCCATATGGATTATATCTTTATAGGTGCCCTGGGCATTCCTTGGTTCCTTGATTTATAGATTGTAAAAGATCATCACGTAGCGTCCATCTTCTCCCATGTGCACGTCTGTGTCTAATCCGCTCTTTTTTATAGCTCAGAGGTGCTTAGATTTAAAACCTACCCTGCTTGGATATTATTTAATTAACCTGACAAATAAAACCCTATTTCCAAACAGGATTATATTCACAGGTACAAGGATTGGAATACCAACACGTATTTTGATGGAACACAACACCACACATAACAAACACCTTTTCATGTATTTCACCAGGACATCTTCTTTCATGGAAGTACCTGTTCAAGACTCTTGCTGCTTTTTCTAGTGAGTTGTTTATTCCTTCTAGAAATGGAAACAAACAAACAAAAATTCTCCCTTGGTTGCTTCTTTTTCTCTTATTGGTATTTTTGGTAAAGAGGAGATCTTAATTTTAATGTTGGCAATTTATCATGATTATGTTTAAGGGTTTTCTGTACTTTCTGCACTCTGTTGATTATTAGAGTCTTTAAATAAGTCTCAATATCAAGAAGGGTAAGCTTATCTTTGCATTTTAGAATCAGATCATCAAATTAAAACAAACAAACCAAAAAAAAAAAACACATAATGGATTGCTGTCTAGTATCACACTGAATCAATAGATCAGTCTGGGGAGAGCTGACGTTTTTACATTATTGAATCTTCCATTCCATGAATATGGTATATATCTCCATTTATGGAGCTCTTTTTAAATTTTTCTTAATGATATTTTCTTGTTTTTTTCTTTCAAAGTCTTGCACATGTTTTGCTAGAATTATTCCTTGGTACTTGTGTTTTTGTGCAATTTTAAATGATGTCTTTTTTAATTTAATTCTCTCATTGCCTCTGGTACACACTCATAAAACAAAATTTTGTATTTTTGTTTTGTATCCAGCAAACTTGCTAAACTCTCTTATACAATCTAATGATTTATTTGTGTGTTTTTTTCTCACAATCACATCATATGCAAGTAAAGACACTTTCGTCTCATCCTTTCAAATCCTTACACCTATTATTATAATTATGATGCTTTCTACACTACGTAGGACTTATATAACAATGTTGACCAGTAGTAGTGAGAGAAGACACCTTTGCCTTTTTCCTTCGGGAAAGCTTTCAGTATTGCATAATTAAAAATGATGTTTTCTGTCGTTTATTGATTGATATTCTTAACAAGATTAAGAATATTCTCTTCTAAATTGCTATATATTTTTTTAATCAGGAACTGATGTTGAATTTGAGCAAGCATTTTTTAATCAGTTGAGATGGCTATATGATTTTTCTCCTTTAATTGGTTAATGTGCTCAATTCCATTAACAGATATTTTGATGTTAAAACCAAATTTACATTACTGAGATGAATCCAATTTAATCATGATATATTATCTTTTTTACGTATTGCTGAATTTTGTTGGCTAATATTTTAATTTTTTTACTTACTCATCTTCATGAGTAAGATTGGATTGTAATTTTTCTTTCTCACAATTTTCTTGTTGGATTTTGGTATTAATACTCTGTTTATCTCAGAATTTTTTTTATGGTCTTTTTCTAGTCTATAGATGAGTTTGGTTAAGATTGAAATTAATTTTTCCTAAACTATTTGGTAGAATTTCTTGGCAAAGCCATTTGGAACTAAAGTTTCCTTTGTGGGAAGATTTTCAATTATTCATTCAATTTCTTTAATTCTAATTGAATTATTATAACTTCCTTTTTTTTCTTGTGTTAGTTTTGTTGAATTAATTACTAAAAGGGAGGTCTCAAATTTTTCCATTATGATGGTAAAATTGTTTATTTTTTCTTGTAATTCTGTCAATTTTTATTTTAAATATTTAGAGGCTATGTTAAAAAAAATGTTAGGTGCTTATAATTCATAAATGTTTCTGGTAAATGAAGTTTTTTCACCAATATGAAGTAACATCCTTTTTCCCTGTAAATATTTTTCCTTAAAGCTTATTTTTTCTGATATTAATACTGTTTCACCAGGAACTAGGCATGTGTATTTTCTTCATTTTACTTTCAATCTTCCTATATCTTTAGGTTTTAATTATGTCTCTTGTAAAAAAAAAAATATAATGGGGTCTTATTTTTTGATCCAGCCATCTGATGATCTTTGTCTTTTAACAGCATTTAACCTGTTTACAAATAAGGAAATTACAGAGGTACATTGGTATAAATCTAAAATCTTTTTCTATGCTTTTTACTTTTCTGAATTTCATCTTTTTCTTCTTTCTAAACTTGTTTTGAACCTATTTTTCTATCGTTCTATAAAATGTTCACTCTGGTTCTGTTTCTTAAACCCTAGTCTTACCCAAGTTTAATATTAACTGATACATTTACCCTTACCCCAGACAATGCAAGAACATTAAAAAAAAAAAAAAAAAAAAAACTGGAGGGCCTGTGTGCATTTTACTGTTGCCAGTTATTTCTACTATTTCTTGCTTATAGTATTTTTTTTTTTCTTATGTCTGGCTATCTTAGATTGTGTGTTAGACATTGTGTTTTAAAAATTATTCTTAGATATTGTCTTAGGGCTGGGTTCTCTAGAGAAGCAAAACCAATAAAGTGTATAAATAGATATAAAAAAGAGATTTATATCCAGGAAACAGTTCACGCGATTGCAGGAGTTAGAACATCCCAAGTCCTTGGATCAGGATAGAGGCCTTTCCCAATCCATGGAGTTGCAGAAGCTGATGAACCCAAGAAGAGTGGGCTGGAGAACAGGGCTGCCACTCACAGGCTGTGAAGGTCGAGGAATCCCCAAGGTCGGCAGGCAAGACCACAAGGTTTCTCCTGATTCATGTGGCTGCAGGGGATGGCAAACCCAAGATAGGCAGGTTGGGGGGGTAGGACTCTTGGTCGCAGGCCATGAAGATCGGCGAATTCCAAGATGGACAGGTAAGCTGCTAGCTCAAGTCCCAAGAACCAGAGGTTAGACAAGAGACAGCTGCTGGATCCAGAACAAGCCAACAACATTTGTAAGGCAAGCAGGAAGGAAGTAGGTGGTGGAAAGCAGAAAGATGAAGGCTGAAGGAGTGGTGAGCCACTATATATTTTGAATCCCTTCCAACCATGGGGGGTCACCTTTCAGCACTATATCAGACAGTGTTCTGTACGATTCATAGGGTTTTCTTTGGCTAGCTTTCAGAAGTAGGTCACCAGGCCTTTCTTCCTGGTCTGTCTTAGGCAAGAAGCTCTGCTGAAACATGTCCACCATGGGTGATTCTGCTGGTATTTGAAATACTGGTGGCATAGGAAAAACTGACAGATGGGTGGTGGAGTAGAACACAGGGAATGGGAAAAAAGCAAATCTCCTGTGGGCTTGACCCAAAGCCAGCTTTGCCCTCTTCCCCAGTCTATGTGCCCATTGGTATATGCATTTAATACATTTTGGAAATATCGATGTTGAAATTCCACATACTTTGGTCACGAATTGAGCAAATGTGGGGTGACTTCTCCCTTGCCCACTCGGAATCTTCATTTTCCCTCATGCATACAACCAAGCTGATAACATTCCTGTTTGTCTGAGAGGTAATGCTGTTGTTAGTTTCCATCGAGTAGGCTTCAACTCATGTCAACTCCATGTTTGTCAGAGTAGAACTGTGCTCCATAGGGTTTTCAATGGCTAATTTTTAGAAGAAGACCACCAAGCTCTCAATAAAAGCAATAAATAAACCACATCACGGCTCTGACTATGATGAGCTAAGTGTATTTTTTTAATGCAACCTGGGGAGGATAATTTTTAACAAAGAACTGAAGATTAAAGAAAAGGGTTTTCAGGGAGGGGCAATTTGTAGATTTGGAGAATAAGTGGGTATTATATAAAACATACTATTGTCTTGCTGTTCAAAGTTAAGCCTTCCCTGGAATTTTTCAATGAAGTGGGATATTTTCTTGGAATATGTTTTCAGCCCCCATGGTAAGACTGTGGCCACCCCTTTGCCATAATCCCCAGTTCTTCACTTACCAAGCAAACTCTGCTTCTCTAAGTGCATAAAAGTAAAAAAGTAATAAATGACCAAAACTGAAAAAGATTTAAATTAAAATCATATACACTGGAAATGCCATGTCACAGTATTTCAACCCTTTTAGAAGTTAATTCTTCCCTCTGCCTCATTATTCTGAATAATGCTGCAAATGATATGACATCTCTGGTACTCCTGAAAGCTGTCTGTGCCCTACTTTTCCTCAAAGTCATTTTGGTCAGGGATGCATTTAAGATTTGTCTGTGTCTTAGGCTGGGTTCTCTAGAGAAGCAAAATCAGTGAAGTGTGTGTATATATACAGAGAGAGAGAGAGATTTATTTCAAGAAAATGGCTCAAGTGGTTGTAGTGGCTGACAAGTCCCAAGTCTGTGGGTCAGGCATCAGGCTGGAAGCTTCCTCTGACTCACATAGATGCAGGGGCTGACAAGCCCAAGATTGGCAGGTCAGACAGCAGGCCACTGGCTCACAGGCTGCAGAGGCTGATGAATCCCAAGATTAGAAGGCAATATAACAGGCCACTGGCTCAAATTCCAAGATCTGGAGGTCAGATGATGGTGAACTGAAAGCAGGATCCAGAGCAAGCAAGCAAGATTTGCCAGAACATCCATACATATTGGTTGCAGGCCACACCCCTGAAGAAACTCCCCTTCAACTGATTGGCTGCTCACACCATGAAGGTGATTACAGTATATCACAAAATGGAGGATAACTACATCATTACATAACTGCCAAACCACTGAGAATCATGGCCCTGCCAAGTTGACACACAACCTTAACCATCACAGTCTGCTTTGTGTTGTGCTTATAGAGTCCTTGGGTGGTTCAAATGGTTAATAGGCTCAGCTGCTAACCAAAAGGTTGCTGGTTGGAGTACACCCAGAGGTGCCTCAGAAGAAAGGCCTGGCAATTTACTTCTAAAAAATCAGTTACTGAAAACCTTCTGGAGCACAGTTCTAGTCTGACACACATGGGATCTCAATGACTCAAAATCAGGTCTACGGCAACTGGATATTATGCTTACAGGGTCTCAAAGCAAACTCATCAGCTCCATTGTCTTTAAGTTTCAGCATTCAGAAACTTATCATTGGGGCAGTCCTGGTGGAGAATGGTAATCAAGCTCCAGTTTAATGATTTTCCCCTAAGGTTGCGATTAGCTCCCCCTCCCACCCTTCATGAGTTAGATTCCAGCAAGCTGTGTGCCAAAGCGCCACTCCAATATCAGACAGAAGGAGTCTGGATTAGGATACTGTTGGCTTCTCAGGTAGAGGTTTTATCCATCCAAAATCCATCTTGTTCAATGTGAAAATCTCTTCTAAGACTGTGTTTAAAATAATGTTTCTTTTCCACCTGGAATATTACAGAAGTCAGTTTCTGCATAAAGCCACTAGCAAAAATGGTAACCTAAGAATTTAGTAATCCAATGTAGAGGTGAAAAATAAAAATGAGTATGACAATCATAGAAGGTAACAGCTCCTGGAGAATGATGAAGAAGGAATTTCATTCATTTAAAAGCAACCACCACTCAAACTAAAGCAATCCAGACTTCTAAAACTACTCGTGGATCTTATAACAATATTTTGTACTGTACTTCGCTGCTGTGCGTGCCCTGCCCAGATCCCCTTTGCCCGGCCAGTGCACCTGTCCCCCAGCTAGCTGAAAAGTGCTCACAGCTGCCCCCTCTATGGAGAATTGCCCTTAGCTACAACCTTTTTCTTTTTTCTACCACCCTCAGCCTGCAGACAATGAGTAGCTAATCCCAAGGTCAGAGGGCCAAGATTCCCTTTCCTGAAGGAGGGACTAGTGCTGTGCTGTGATTCTCACTCAGAGCACCCATTAAATTGGGCTGAAGCAAGGTTCCCACTGAGACCACACCCTTGCTGAGCGTCTTCCCTGCTCCATCCTGCTTCCCTCTCCTGAGAGCATGTCCTCTGTAAACCACATGCACCTGAATCCCTGCCTCAGGCTCCGCCTCCGGGGAACCCAACCTGAGGCACGCACCAAGGCTTTAGAAGCCACCTGTCCTGACATATTCCAGTCTCATGCCCCACTCCCTTAATAGGCTCAAGTGGGTCCCTGGGAAAATAAATGAAATCCAGCCTCTTCTGCTGGTGTTCAAAAAGGTGTTCAAGGGCCTCCATAATCTGGTTCCATCTTCGTCTTCTGTCGCTCCTTCCATTTGATCTTTCAAAACCTCAGAATCGCTTCTGTTCTCTGCTCCCCTCCCCTACTTTGCCAATTCCACCACACAGGCAAGCATGCACTCACACACACATACATACACACACAAACGTGCATACACACAAACACATGCACACATACATGCAAATGCCAACATAGATGCCTGAACACACATGTAAATACAAACATGTGTGTGCCATACATATACATACAAATACACACATGCACAGATAACACACAAACACAATGCACAGATACAAATATGCACAGATACACCTACATGGATACACACACACATACACACACACTGCTGTTACTTGTCTTTCTGCCTTTGTTCATGCTGTTTCCTTTTCTGAAACATCCTATCCTCTGTGTGGTGTAAATAATCCTATTCCTACTTCCAGGCTAACCTGAGGGGACCACCTCCTCCAAGAAGCCTTCCTTGGTTGGATTAGATTTTCCTTTCTTACCTCAGAGCACCCTGAACATACTTCTGTCACAGTTCTTACATATTATGTTTAAATCATCTGTTCACGTTCAGTTCTCTGACGAGATCGTGAGCTCCCTAAGGGCATGGACATTTTATTGATTCCTCAACACAGTGCTCCATATCCAGAAGATACTCACTAGTGCCTGAATGTTTCTAGTTTCTGAATGAACTAGAAAAGGGTTGAAAAAGTAAAGGACTCCAGCTCCAGGGGCTCTAGAACTGTGGCCTAGATTGACCTTTGTTGTCAGAATAGAAGGAATTTTCTTTTAAGTATATATAGAATAAGTTCTTTAGTAGAACAAAAGATCTAGTATCTCTTTGGAGAGTCTTTCAGTATCTCACAAGGTTGAAGGGAAATTGGTATCCAGGTCATAAAGGCAGGAACGGGAGGCATCTATGCTGTTAAAGGAGTGAGCTGAGTCCAGTATCCCCATCTAGCATCCCAACCCCGCATCCTGGCCCAGCATCATGAACCCCTGATCAGAATCCCAACCCAGTACCCAGGCCTTGAATCATGGCCTAGCATCATGGCCCAGCATCACAACCCACCATCACAACCTAGCATCACAGCCCAGTATCCTGGTCCAGCATCACATCCCAGCCTAGCATCACAGCCCAGCATCCCAACCCACAATCCCAGTCAAGCATCATTGCCCAGCATCCCAGACCAATATTATGGCCCATCATCACAACCCAGAATTGCAGTCCAGTATCATGACCCATCCACATGGCCTAGAATCCCAGCCCAGCAACATAGCACAGGTGGACCATTCAGGCCCCCATGTGGGGTCCTCACCAGTGAGAACCACCAGACCCAAGGAGAGACTCTGGTGGCTGAGCCAAGGCTCTCTACACCTACCTCCCCTTCCAGGTAAGGTGTTCTGGTGGCTCTCCTGCTTGACTATCCTAACCCCTGGGGGTGGGCTCCACCTCTCTGTGTTAGCCAGGTCTAGGTACCACAACCAAGGCACTAAGCTGCTACAACTTCTAACTACCCAAACCAGTTTCCTGAGATCAGCATGTGGGAAGAAGGAATCCTGCCATGAGGTATCCTCTCCTGCAGAGAAGACCCCCAGGAGACCAGAGGAGGCAGTGTGCAGGTATGAACCATTCCACTTATTTACACCAACCTCCAAGTTGGTAGGTGATACAAGAGGCACCAAGGCTGCAAGCTCAGTGCATCACCTTTAATTTACAATCTCAAAACTCAATTCCTGCACAACTGCTGACTCTCCCTTGACCCTCCCCCCACCCCCCGCTCGGACTTTCCTTAAGGTGGCTGGAGGAAGTGGCACCAGCCCCATATACTGCTCACTCCTTTGGCATGAGGTTTTTGTCACTGTGAAATCATGAAAGGGGCAGAGGGCCTGTAACCATGATTCCTAGCCATAAAGCATAATCAGGTTCACCTACTTGAGACCTTGTTCCACAGGCAGTCCTAGCTTGTGACAGTCAATGGTCTCAGAAATGCGAAATTTCTGCAATCGTTTCTTCCTTCCCTTGTAAGGCACCACCCCAGAACTACTGAGTCATAAACTCAGTGAGTGGGCCCAGCAATTTCTGTTCTAAGAAGACCAGCAGGGAATTTATGGTCGATATGAGTCAGATATTGACCCTAAAATTCCCTGCTGGGCTTCTTACAGCAGAAATTGCTGTGCCCACTGGTATGAGTCAGAATCGACACCACAGCACACAACAACAACGAGTGTGAGAACCACTGGATTACAAGATAACCAATCATAATCTTCTATCGCTTGCTAGCTGTCAAAACTTTATTTTATTGATCAATATTGAGAATCCTAGTCAAAGAGAATCACTGCCAAGGAAGATAACAAGAGAGAGGTATCAGGGGAAAAATGCTTGTTTGCTCATTTTCTCTTCAAAACCAACCAGCTTCCTTCCTCTTCAGTTGTCATGGTTGGTTACTGTCGAGTTGATTCCAACTTATGGCAATGTCATGTGTGCAGAGTAGAATCACTCCATAGGGTTTTCAAGGCTGTGAGCTTTTGGAAGCAGACCACCAGTCCTGTCTTCCTCAGTGCCTCTGGTTATGCTTAAATCGCCAACCGTCCAACGGTTAACAGTCCACTGCTTAATCATTTCCACCATGTTTAGGCTGAGTTCTCTAAAGGAGCAAAACCAGTGAAGTGTAGATATACACATAAATATATATAGTTGATTTGTTAGGTGCCTTCAAGTCAGTTCTGACTCATAGTGACCCTATGAACAACAGAACAAAACACTGTCCGGTCCTGTGCCATCGTCCTAATTGTTGTTATGCTTGAGCCCATTGTTGTGGCCGCTGTGTCAATCCATCCAACGCGGGTCTTGCTCTTTTTCTCTGACCCTTTACTAAGCATGATGTTCTTCTCCAGGGACAGATTCCTCCTGATAACATGTGCAAAGTAAGTGAAACGAAGTCCCACCACTCTTGCTTCTAAAGAGCATTCTGGCTATACTTCTTCCAAGACAGATTTGTTTGTTCTTCTGGCAATCCACTGTATATTCAATATTCTTCACCAACACCATAATTAAAAGGCATCAATTCTCCTTGGTCTTCTTTATTCATTGTCCAGCTTTCACATGCATACGTGGTGATTTAAAAGCACACCTTAGTCCTTAAAGTGACGTCTTTGCTTTTTAACACTTTGAAGAGGTCTTTTGCAGCAGATTTGTCCAATGCAACGTTTTGTTTGATCTCTTGGCTGCTGCTTCCATGGGCATTGATTATAGATCCAAGTAAAATGAAGTCCTTGACAACTGCAATGTTTTCTCCCTTTATCATGATGTTGTGTATTGGTCCAGTTGTGAGGATTTTTGTTTTCTTTATGTTGAGATGTAAACAGCACTGAAGACTGTGGCTTTTGATTTTCTTCAGTAAGTGCTTTAAGTCCTGTTCACTTTCAGCAAGGATTGTGTCATTTGCTTATCCCAGGTTGTTAACGAGTCTTCCTCCAATCCTGATACAGCATCCTTCTTCTTACAGTCCACTTTCCCTGATTATTTGCTCAGCATACAGATTGAATAAGTATGGTGAAAGGATACAACCCTGACGCACACCTTTCCTGACTTTAAACCTCACAGTATCCTCGTGTTCTGTTTGAATGGCTGCCTCTCAGTCTAAGTACAGGTTCCTCGTGAGCACAAGTAAGTGCTCTGGATTCTCATTCTTTGTAATGTTATCCATAATTTGTTATGATCCACACAGCTGAATGCTTTTGCAATGTTAATAAAACATAGGTATACATCTTTCTGGTATTCTTTGCTTTCAGCCAAGAGCCATCTGACATCAGCTGTGATTTTCCTTGTTCCACGTTCTTTTCTGAATCTGGCTTGAATTCATGGTAGTTCCCTGGCAATGTACTGCTACAACTGTTTTTGAATAATCTTCAGCACAGTTTTACTTGTGTGTGATATTAATGATATTGTTTGATAATTTTCACATTCTGTTGGATCTTCCTTCTTTGCAACAGGCACAAATACAGATCTCTTCCAGTCAGTTGGCCAGGTAGCTGTCTTCCAAATTTCTTGGCACAGGCAAGTGAATGCTGCATCCATTTGTTGAAACATCTCAGTTGGTATTCCATCAGTTCCTGAAGTCTTATTTTTCGCCAATGCCTTCAGTGCTGCTTGGACCTCTTCCTTCAATACCATCGGTTCTTGATCATATGCTACCTCCTGAAATGGCTCAATGTTGACAATCTTTTTGGTACAATGACTCTGTGTATTCCTTCCATCTCCATTTGATGCTCCCTGTGTTGTTTAATATTTTCCCCATAGTACACTTCAATATTGCAACTCAAGGCTTGAATTTTTTCTACAGTTTTTTCAGCTTGACGATCACTGAGCATGTTCTTCCCTTTTGATTTCCTATCTCCAGGTCTTTGCACACGTCATTATAATACTTTACTTTGTCTTCTCAAGGCCCCCTTGGAAATCTTCTGTTCAGCTCTTTTACTTTATCATTTTTTCCTTTGCTTTAGCTACTCTACATTCAAGAGCAACTTTTAGAGTCTCTTCTGACAACAATTTTGGTCTTTTGTTTATCATCTTTTTAATGCCCTCTTACTTTCTTCATGTATGATGTCATTCCACAACTTGTCTGGTCTTCAGTCATTAATGTTCAATGTGTCAAATCTATTCTTGAGATGGTCTCTAAATTCAGGTTGGATATACTCAAGGTTATACTTTGGCTCCCTGGACTCGTTCTAATTTTCTTCAACTTCAATCTACGAGCAATTAATGGTCTGATCCACAGATGGCCCCTGGCCTTGTTCTGATTGATGATATTGAGCTTTTCCAATGACTCTTTCCATAGATGTAGTTGATTTGATTCCTGTATATTCCATGCGGTGAGGTCCAAATGTACAGTCACCATTTATGTTGTTGAAAAAAGGTATTTGCAGTGAAGAATTCTTTGATCTTGCAAAATTCTATCACCCTATCTCCAGCGTCATTTTTATCACCAAGACTATATTTTCCAACTCCCAATCCTTCTTTGTTTCCAACTCTCACATTCCAATTGCCAGTAATTACCAATGCACTTTGATTGCATGTTTGATCAATTTCAGACTGCAGAAGTTGGTAAAAATCCTCAATTTCCTCATCTTTGGCTTAGTGGTTGATGAGTAAATTGGAATAATGGTCATAATAACTGGTCTTCTTTGTAGGAGTATGTATATTATCCTATCACTGACAGCATTGTACTTCAGGGTAGGTCTTGAAATGTTCTTTTTGACAATGAACGCAATGCCCTTTCTCCTGTATTTGTAATTCCTGGCACAGTAGACCATGTGATTATCTGATTCAAAATGACCAAGATCAGTCCACTTCAGCTCACTAATGCCTAGGATATCGATCTTTACAAGTTCCATTTCATTTTTGACAATTTCCAATTTTCCTAGATTCATACTTCATATATTCCACATTCCAATTATTAATGGATGTTTGCAGCAGTTGAGATTTTATACAATGTGATCACCTCCATCATGGGGTCTGCCCTGGCAATCTGTTGAGAGAGAGTTTCCCTGGGAGCATGGCCTTCATCTTATGTTAAGCAGACTTTCCATCAAGACTTGTGGGCTTTTGCTCACTCTGGATCCTGAAGCTGGCTCCTGTTCATCTGACCTCCAGCTCTTGAGACTTGAGCTAACAGCTTACTTTCAGTCTTGCCTAACAATCTTGGGATTTGTTGGTCTTCACAGCCTGTGAGCAAGACCTCTGTTGTCTGACCAGCCAATCTTGGGTTTGCCAGCTTCTGCTGCCATGTGAATCAGGAGAAGCCTCTAGCCTGACCTATGGATTTGAAACATTCCAGCCTCTGCAACCACGTGACCCATTTCCTTGATGTAAATCTCTTTATATAGGTATTTACACATGTTGCTGGTTTTGCTTCTCAAAAGAACCCAGCCTAAGACAGGTTTCTTAGACAAAACAGCAAAAGCACAAAGAATAAAAGAACGGTTTAATAAACTGGACTTAATCAAATCAAAACATCTGCGCTTTAAGACATATTGTTAAGAGAATGAAAAGACAAGCCACCCAATAGAAGAAAATATTTGCAAAGCATCCATATCATAAAGGACTTATAACCAGAACACATATTTAAAAAAAAAAAATCTCAGTATTCAAAATTAAGAAACAAAAAAAATTTTAGTGGGCAGAGAATTTGGAAAGATCACCAAATATATATACATGGACTGCAAATAAGCATGTGGAAAAAAATGTTCACACTCCTTAGCCATTAGAGAAACACAGATTAAAACCACAACATGATACTCCTACATACCCTTGAGAACAGCGAAAGTTAAAAAGACTGACCAGATCAACTCTTTGGCAAGAACATGGAGCAATTGGAACTCTCATACACTACTAGTGGAAACAGAAATGATAAAAACCACTTTGGAAAACACTTTGGGAGTTTCTAAAAAAGCTAAACATATACCTGTCATATAATTCAGACATTGCACTTTGCTCTTGAGTACTTACCCTAAAAAAAAAAGAAAGTATGTATCCATACAAAGACATATATGCAAATGTTCATAGAAGCTTTATATATAATATCCAACAACTGGAAAAAACCCAAATGTTCATCGAGAGATAAAAGGATAAATAAATTGTGATATATTCATACAACGAATACTAAACCAAAAAGAAAAAGAAAAAACCCCAAACCTGTTGCCATCCAGTCAATTCTGACTCATAGTGACCCTACGACAATGTAGAACGACCTCATAGGTTTTCCAAGGAGTGGCGGGTGGATTCGAACTGCTGGCCTTTTGATTAGAAGCCAAGCCCTTAACCACTATGGCACCAGGGCTCCCCAACGAATACTACTCCACATTAAAAAGAAATGAATTGATACACATAACAACATAGATAAATCTCACAATACTTACGATGAGCGAAAGAGGCCAGGCACTCCCCCTCCCCTCCAAACAGTACATACTATATACTATAGGAGCCCTGGTGGCACAGCGGCTGAGAGCTCAGGCTGCTAATCTAAAGGTCGGCAGTTCGAATCCATCAGTCGCTCCTTGGAAACGCTGCGGGGCTGTTCTACTCTGGCCTATAGGGTCACTATGAGTTGGAATCGACTCAATGGCAATGGATTTGGTTTTGGATTTTATTCATGATTCATTATGTGAAACTCCAGAAAATGCAAACTAATCTAAAGTGACATAATGTAGTCCATTGTTGCCTGGAATCAGGGGGATAAGGATCAACAAAAAGAAGGAATTACAAAGGTGTATGTATTTTTTTTTTTTTATGTAGAAACTTTTGGGGTTGATAGGTATGTTCACTATTTTGATTATGTTGATAGTTTCATTCGTGCGCACATGTCAAAACTTATCAGATTGTACACTTTAAATATGTGCAGCTTATTGTGGGTCATTTATATCTCAATAAAGATGTTTTTAAAAATATCTTGGCAACAACCTACAAGTGGGGTATGAATTAGGAGAGGTTGGGGCCAGGGTAGCATTTGGGAGGCAGATGTAAAAGAGGCTTGGCGTAAGTGGATAATAATGTGAACTCTACCAGTTCCATGGAGGGGCACAGGGAAGGCAGAATGTAATAGAAGTAGCTCCTACCACGTGTTGGGTGTTTATTCTGTGCCATGTATCAGGCTAAGTGCTGGGACATGCAAACAATAGTCTTTTTAAAATCTCAGCAGGAACCTTAGGCAGTAGGTGCTATAATGAACCACATTTTATAAATGAGTGTATTAGAATTAGAAATATGAATACACTTGCTTGAGTCACCCAACTAAAGTGGTAAAGCTTGGATCCGATTGCAAGAGCTATGTTTTGAACTACCTGGGGAAGGAGGTAGACAGCATGTGGTCACCATCTAAATAACTGTGCTATATACCCTGCCTGGCTGGGCCCCTGCCTCGTTACCCAGTTGTATAATATTGGAATTATTTATACATGTGCAGATGGGCATTACCTATTCTCAAAGAAATATATTTTTATAAAAAGAAAAGATATGCAGGGAATCAGTTGCCGTGCCCAGCCGTGACAGAAAGTAGGCAGGATAGACACCAACTCCTACGTGACACAGGCGTTTCACACAAGGCTGGAGTGCTGTCTGCCAGATGAGTGCTCCATTCCACCTTCCCCACAGGTAGCCTGGATGCAGAATTCAATCTCATATTCCACCTGGCAGATTTCACAGCCTGGATGCTTATCTTTCCTACTGGACTTCTAGACATTAAGTGATCTTGTTCCCAGCAGAAAATTAGCCAGCCAGGACCAGAAGCATTTGCACCCTTCTTGCCTTCTTTTTTTTTTTTTTGCCTTCAGTGCTCATGGCCCACTCCTTGTACACCACGGAGTGTCTGGCCCAGTGCCAGGGTTCTGAGCCTCCCATCCTGCAGCAGGCCCAGCACAGTTTGCTGCTTCTCTCTCTGCTGCCTTTCTCAAGGAACTGGTAACCTCACCTGCAGCATATAGCCCAGGATACTTAAGACATATGACAGGTTTTCTTTCACAGTTCAACCTGGTGGAGGAGACTCTACACTGAATCATAGGATGTCTGATTGCATGGTAGATGGTTATCCTGATTGGCATTATGATTTCCTTTCTATTTCCCGGAGTATAAGTTTCATTCTGGGTGGAATTAGGTAAGCAGGAACAACGATTAACATTTTCTATAACCCCTTTTCATTTCAAAATCCACATACTGTCTCAGGATGTTTTCTGCAGAATGCCTCAAATGCCTGCTATTGTTTAAAAAAAAAAAAAAAAAAACTTCTCAGAATCTGGGCTTTAAAGGCAGGTGTCCATTATGCAAAGAAATGGAAGAGCATGAAAAAGTGCTTGCAGAAAAGAAGAAAAAAGGAGGCACAAGTGCTACATTTATAACAAACAAAAAAAACCAAACCCATTGCCATCGAGTCAATTCTGACTCACAGTGACCCTGTAGGACAGAGTAAAACTGCCCCATAGGGTTTCTAAGCAGCGCCTGGAGCATTCAAACTGCCCACCTTTTGGTTAGCAGCCGTAGCTCTTAACCACTACACCACCAGGGTTTCCTACATTTATATAAAAAAAAAAACTTACACATTTTTTATAATTCAGACACTGCACTCCACTCTTGGGTATTTACCCAAGAAAAAAAGAAAGCATATATCCATACAAAGACATATACACAAATATCCACAAAAACTTTATTTATAATTTACAAAAACTGGAAACATCCTAAATGTTCATCAAGAGACAAATGGATAAATTGTGCTATACTCATAAATGAATACTAAACAACAACAACAAAAACGCATTGCTATTGAGTTGATAATTTGCTTTATCAGGTATTACATACGAGTTATCTCCAGATAACCAAAAGGTCCTTACCTAGCATCAAAATTAAGTTAAATAATTGAGCTGTTTTAATCGAAATTATCTTAAAATGAACACCATTGCTTTCTGCTTTCTAAAAAGGATACAATAAGCATGATTTAAAATTTTCTTGACGAATCATGGTTAATACAGTACATCAAATAAACACAGCTTTGTTTTGTTTTCCTGTTTTGTTTTTAATCATCAGTGACTTCTGCTGTTAATGGGCACTCTCCCAAGATCTTATATACTTCTCACTTGCTGTGGGCTGGAAGGCTAAATAATCAAGTTTGTTGGGATTATATGTAAGTAAAAGTCAGTGAAGAATAAATAGTTGTTACAGATTGATTTGTGTGTAAATCTGGCTAGGCTATGATTCCCAGTATTGTGTCCTTCGTTTTGTCATCTGATGTGATTTTTCTACCTGTTGTAAATCCTGCCTCGATAACGTGAATGAGGTGGGATTAGAGGCAGTTAGGTTAATAAGGCAGGACTCAATCTACAAGATTAGGTTGTGTCTTAAGTTACTCCCTTTTGAGATATAAAAGAAAGAAGCAAGCAGAGAGACATGGGAATCTCATACCACCAAGAAAGCGGAGCCAGGAGAATAGTGCATCCTTTGAACCCCGGGTCCCTGTACTGAGAAGCTCCCAGGCCAGGGGAAGATTGATGACAAGGACCTTTCCCCAGAGTCGACACAGAAAGAAAGCCTTCCCCTGGAGCTGGCGCCCTGAATTTGTACTTCTAGCCTCTTAGACTGTGAGAGAATAAATTTCTTTCTGTTAAAGCCATCCACTTGTGGTATTTCTGTAATAGCAGTACTAGATGACTAAGACAATAGTAAAGTGCATGACTTTAACACAGAAGGCGTTGAGAAAATTGTTCCCCATACTTAAACGCTTTTATTTTGAGGTTTAGGGTTAAAAAAAAAAAAAAAAAAAAAACCCTGCTGTGGCATCTAAGGACCTCAGGGTTTCCAAGGCTGTAAATCTCTATGGAAGCAGACTGCCATATCTTTCTCCCCAGGAGACACTGGCAGTTTTGAACTGCCGACCTTCAGCTAGCAGTTGATTGCTTTAACCACTGCCCCACCAGGGCTCCTTGATTTAGGGGGAGAAAAAAAGCTTTGCCGTGAAGTTGATTCTGACTCACATTAGGTTTTAGAAAATTGGTATGTATAGAAGGAATATTACTCCCAGCTAATTGGAATATAAGGAATATAATAACAGCAATAGTGTTCTGGAACTATATAGCAAAAGAAAATTAATATTTTATCTCATATTTGATGTGGTTTACACATCAGTGTAGGTGCCCATTCAACAATTTCTGCAGAAGTGTTTCTGTGACATTGGTTACATTCTTCACGATCGGTGAACAATCTCGTTATTTCCATCCTGGTTGTTCTGCTAAAAATGCTGTTTGTGTGGTGGCTTCTTTAACCTTCAAAACTGAGTCTTGAGAAAAGTCAGTCATCCTGTCAAGCCATACTTTCACTACTGACTCAAACGCTATGTATTTGTGAGAAAGAAACCAATGTCTGATAGATAATAAAATTTCAGATACTTATTTAAAGTTTGCAGAGACCGTCCTGGAGTCAGTGCTGTCTTGGGTTAGCTCTCTATACCTATGGATCCATATTCATCGAATTTTGCAATGAGAATTTTTATATGCAGAAAGGCAAACCTGGCAAACCCTAGGAGACCATCATGCTTGGTGTAAATATAGTGAGAAGTCTGCTTCATTGCACTCTCAGACCTTGATCGTTAATAATTGAAATAGTAGCCAGGCGATTCATTAACACTATACCCCACAACAATTCTGGATAAACAGAACATTGTGCAGGGGCTGGCAGACTATGCCCACAGGCCAGCCATCTGTTTTTATAAATAAAGTTTTTTTGGAACACAAGTACAACCACCATTTGCATGTTACTACGACTACTTTCACCCAACAACAGCAGAGTTGAGTAGTTGTAACATAGACTGTATGGTATACAGAGCTGGAAATATTTACTATCTGGTCCCTTTAGAAAAAATTTGCTAACTCCTACTTTATGTACCAAACCAAACCTGTTGCCATCACAGCAACCCCATAAAATAAATGGTCACAATATTTTCAAAACCAACATATGGAATCCATGGTCCAACAAATGTCAAACTATTTCCAGGATAATACTTTATGCATTCACTCAGTCAGTATTTATGGAGTGTCTATTATAGACCTGGCACCATATGAGTAGCCGTGATGAGTGAAGAAAACAATATCCTTGCTCTTTAAGTCAGACATTAGACACATAGTAAAAAATAAAATTACAACTTTGATAGCTTTCATGGGACAAAATCATAGTTAACGATATTTTAAATTAGAACTGTCCTAGAAAATTCACAATGCATCTCTCTGGTATATATATATGTGTGTGTGTGGGTGTGTTATATATTTATGTTTTGTATATACACACACACACACACACACACACACTAATATATATGTTTTATGCTTGTAACAGCCAAAGAAGCAGAACCGGTAAGGAGTACATATTTAGATATTTATTGCAAAAAATCAGCTTGCCCAACTGTGGGGGCTGGTGAGTTAAGTCCAAAATCTGCAGGGAACACCATCAGGAAGAGCAGGGTAGAACTCTTGGGCATGTGCTGAACCTGCTGTCCACAGATGGAATTTCTTCTTCATCGAGAAAGCCTCAGCTCTATTCTTAAGGCTTTTCAACTGGTAGAATCAGGGCCACCCAGATAATCTAGGCTAATCTTAGGAAACCCTGGTGGCATAGTGGTTAAGTGCTACGGCTGCTAACCAAAAGGTCAGCAGTTTGAATCCTCCAGGCACTCCTTGGAAATTCTATGGGGCAGTTCTACTCTATCCTATAGGGTCACTATGAGCCAGAACTGACTTGACGGCAGTGGGTTTGGTGTTGTTTTTTTTTTAATCTTCCCTACTTAAAGTCAACTAATTATGTATTTTAGTCACATCTGCAAATACCTTTATAGCAACAGCTAGATTAGTGTTTGATTGAATAACTGGGGACTATAACCTAGACTTGGCAGTTCGAATCCACCAGGCGCTCCTTGGAAACTCTATGGGGCAGTTCTACTCTGTCCTATAGGGTCGCTGAGTTGGAATCGACTCGACGGCACTGGTTTTTTTTTATAACCTAGACAAGTTCATGTATCAAAAGACCATCATAATGTTATATTATTTTTTATCTTATTTTATTGGAGATGTTCAAACTCATAATAGCTCTGTTGAGGTATAATTTACATAAAATTCACTCATTTTAAATCTAAAGATCAATGGGTTTTGATAAATGTATACAGGTATGCAAATTTCGCCAAGGTCGAGATTTTCATCACCCCAAAAAAGTTGCCCTGTGTCTCCTTGCACTCAATCCCTGTCCCTATCCTCAGCCCCAGGAATCAGTAACTACTTACCTGATTTCTTGGACTACAGCTTGGCTTTTCAGATATTTCATATAAACGGAGTCACACAGTATGAAAGTTTTTCCCTCTGGCTCTTCACCTAACATGATATTCCTGAGATTCATCCATGTTGTTGCAGGCATCACAGGTTTTTTCTTTTTATTGCTGAGTAGTATTCTAGAGTCCCTGGGTGGTACAAATGGTTAACTCATTCAGCTGCTCACTGAAAGGTTGGAAGTTCCAGCCCACCCAGGGGCACCTGAAAAGAAAGTCCTGGAAATCATTAAAAATTCTGTGGAGCACAGTTCTAATCTGATATACATGGAGTCATCATGAGTCAGAATTGTCTCTAAAAGCTGCTCTAAACATTCATATACAGATTCTTGTGTGAACATAAGTTTACATTTTCCTTGAGTAAATACTAATGGTGGGATTGTTGGGTCTTACGATAAGCGTGTGCTTAACTATATAAAAACGGCCAAGCTGGTTTCCAAAGAAAGTGGATAAATCTTTTGCACTCCAACAGCACTGTGTGAGATTTTCAAACCCTCTGCTTCCTCACCGGTATTTGATTTTGTCAGGGGGGGTTTGTTTGTTTGTTTTTGCTTTATTCAAATAGATACGTTGGTGTATCCCATTATAGTTTTAATTTGCATAATCCAATGACTAATGATGTTGAGCACCTTAAAGTTTACCACCCATACATCTTCTTTGGCAAAGTCACTAACCAAACTTTTCCCCATTTATTTTTTTTAATTAGATTGTTGGTTTTGTTATTACTAAGTTTTGAGAGTTTCTTATATACCCTGGATGCAAGCTTTTTATCAGATATATATTTTGTTATCATTATGCTGTCTTTCCATTTTGTTAATAATGTCTTTCACAGAGAAGAAGACTTTAATTTTAATGAATTCAAATGTATCAACACTTTACAGATTAACACTTTATTTTCGTATTATGCCTAAGAAATGTCTACCTAAAGTCATAGAGATTTTCCTCTATGCTTTCTTCTAGGAGTTTTACAGTTTTAGATTTTACATTTAAGTCTATATTTTATTTTGAATTCATTTTTGTATATGGTACGAGATGTTGGTCAAGGTTCATTATTTTACAGTTGGATGTTCAATTGTTCAGTGACCACTTGTTGACAAGACTATGCTTTCTTCACTGAATTGCCTTTGAGTCTTTGTCAAAAAAAAATAAAAGTGACCATAAATTTGTGGTCTATTTCTGGATCCTATATTCTATTGTCCACCATCCATCTGTTTGTTGTACTGTGATGGCTTACATGTTACTGTAATGCTAGAAGCTGTGCCACCAGTATTTCAAAAACCTTCAAGGCCACCAATGGTGGGCAAGTTTCAGCAGAGCTTCCAGAGTAAGACAGACTAGGAAGAAAGGCCTAGTGTCCTATTTCCAAAAATTAGCCAATAAACATGGTCCAACTCAATTGCTTTGGACACTTCATCAGGAGGCATCAATTGCTGGAGAAGGATATCATGTTTGGTGAAGTAGAGGGCCCGCTAGGGTAAGGGAGACCTTGAGTGAGATGGATTGGCACAATAGCTGCAACCATGGACTTGAACTTCCTGGTGATCATAAGGATGGTGTAGGGCTGGGCAATGTTTTGTTCTGTTGTACATAAGGTCGCCAAGAGTCAGAGCTGACTCTATGACAGCTTTTTGCCTGTCTATCTGTCTCTTCTGTTGCACTTATTTATATGTCATTTCTTTGACAAAATCACACTATTTTGATTACTGTACATTTATAGTAAGTCTTGTAATCTGGTTGCATACATACTCCATCTTTTTTCTTTCTCAGTATTGTTTTGTGTGTTCCAGTTTCTTTCACTTGTCTACTGTCCAATTTCTTCAAAACTGCCTGCTGAGATTTTGCTTAGGCTTTCATTGAATCTATGGACCAATTTGGAGAGAATTGGCCTATTAAAATATTGAATATTCTAATTCATAAACATGATATGTATCACCGTTTGTTTAAGTCAGGAGTCAGTCAACTTTATCTGCAAAGGACCAGATAGAAATATTTTATGACTTGGGGGTAAGAGGCAAAATCAAGAAAATTATGTTCGTATTTAAATAAGAGCAGAGAAAATAAATGTTTGCAAACCTTTCAATGACAAAATTTAAAATATAATACTAATAATTGTGTAATTTTTTGAAATATGAACATACTAATAAGAAGAATGGAATTTTTGGGGAGAGATAAAATTTCACTTAATTGAAAGTTCAGTTAAATTGCCTATCAACAAAATCTATTGCCATTGTTTATCTATTAATTCTAACGTGTAATGAGATTATATATTTTTCATCTTTGAAAATGTCTTTTCAAACAGATAAGTACTTCCAAATCCTGATATAAATCCACTGACATATGATTTTAATTGATTATATTTATTTCTTGAAAGGCATTTAGAGGATTCTACTTGATTATTCTCTTGTTATTTGTCTCTAGGTCATCTACATTGCAAATTAATCACTTCCAATTGAAGATTAGGTGAAAGCTCCTTAATTACACAGTTAAATACAATTTTTTAATGAAAATTTTATCTGAATTTCCCTGAAGTCTGAAAAATGCCATTGTAACTATACTTTTATCATGAAAATATGTACGATGCAAATTTTACAGGAATGGAAATCTCACTTATTGCTCTAACTTGTGATAGTACTGGAAGTGTATAAAATAGCTTGGCAATACTTGTGCTTCAAGCTGTGTTAGTTGTCATCCAAATGACTTTACCACAGCACAAGTTTCACATACAAGCATTGTTTTAAACTACTGGGTCATAGAAGAATAAAGAAATTCACAGAATCAAATGAGAGTGGAAACACATCCTACCAGAACATTTGAGACACAGCAAACATAGTGCTCAGAGGTCAATTTATAGCAATAAATGCATACATCCAAAAAGAGGAAAAGGCCAAAATCAAAATATTAACCCTACAACTCAAACAAGTAGAAAGAGAGCAACAGAAGACACCTTCGAGCACCAGAAGAAAGCAAATAATGAAAACGAGAGCAAATGAAATAGAGAATAGAAAAACAACTGAAAGAGTTAACAAGACCAAAACCTGATTCTCCGAAAAGATCAACAAAATTGATTAATCATTGCCCAAACTGACAAAAGAAAAACAGGAGAGTAAGCAAATAACCCAAATAAATGAAATGGGTGATAGGACAACAGACCAGACTGAAATCAAAATAATTAAAACAGAATACTATGAAAAACTCTACTTCAACGAATTTGAAAACCTAGAGGAAATGGACAAATTTCTAGAAACACACTACCTACCTCAACTAACACAAATACAGGTAGAACAACTAAATAAACCTATAATAAAAGAAGAGAATGGAAAGGAAATTAAAACACTTCCAACAACAAAAAAAAACCCTGGCCCTGATGACTTCACTGGAGAATTCTACCAAACTTTCAGAGAAGTGTTAACAAGTACTACTAAAGGTATTTCAGAGTATAGGAAAGGATAGAATACTCCCAAAAACATTCTATGAAGCTAGCTTAACCCTGATAATATAACCAGGTAAAGAAACCACAAAAAAAAAAGAAAAAAAGAAAATTACAGACCTATATCCCTCACATAGACATAAAAATCCTCAAAAAAAATTCTAGCCAATAGAATTCAGCAACATATCCAAAATATAATTCACCATGACCAACTGGAATTCATACCAGGTGCACAGGGATGGTCCAACATTAGAAAACCCATCAATGTAATCCATCACATAAATAAAACAAAAGACAGGAACCACATGATCTTACCAGTTAATGCAGAAAAGGCATTTGACAAGGTCCAACACTCATTCATGATAAAAAACTCTCAGCAAAATAGGAATAGAAGAGAAATTCCTCAACATAATAGAGGGAATTTATACAAAGCCAACAGCTAACATAATCCTAAATGGAGAGAGTCTAAAAGCACTCCCCTTGAGAACAGGAACCAGATGAGGCTGCCCTTTATCACCACTCTTATTCAACACTGTGCTGGAGGTCGTAGCCAGAGTAATTAGGCTAGAAAAAGAAATAAATAGCATCCAAATTGGTAAGGAAGAAGTAAAAGTATCCCTATCTGCAGATGATATGATCTTATACACAGAAAAACCCCAAAGAATCCACGAGAAAACTGCTGGAACTAATAGAAATTTGGCAAAGTATCAGGATACAAGATAAACATATAAAAATCAGTTTGATTCCGCTACACCAACAAACAGGACTTTGAAGAGGAAATCACCAAATTAATACCATTTACAATAGCTCCCAAGAAGATAAAATACTTAGGAATAAATCTAAACAGAGACTTAAAAGACCTATACAAAGAAAACTAGAAGATACTACTGCAAGAAACCAAAAGAGACCTACATAAGTGGAAAGACATACCTTGCTCATGAATACGAAGACTCAACATTGCGAAAATGTCAATTCTACCCAAAGCGATCTACAGATACAATGCAATCTTGATCCAAATTCCAAGACATTTTTTAATGAGATGGAGAAACAAATCACCAACTTCATTTGGAAAGGAAAGAGGCCCTAGATAAGAAAAGCATTACTGAAGAAGAAGAACAAAGTAGGAGGCCTCACTCTACCTACTTTTAGAACATATTATACTGCCACAGTAGTCGAAACAGCCTGGTACTGGTACAACAATGGATACAAAGACCAATGGAATGGAATTGAGAATCCAAATGTAAATTCACCTACCTATCAGGAGCTGATATTTGACAAAGGCCCGAAGTCCATTAAATGAGGAAAAGACAGCCTCTTTAACAAATAGTATGGGCATAACTGAATATCCATCTGCAAAAAAATGAAACACTACCCATACCTCATACCATGTACAAAGACCTAAATATAAAATCTAAAATAATAAAGATCATGGAAGAAAAAATAGGGACAATGCTAGGAGCCCTAATACATGGCATGAACAGAATACAAAACATTACTAACAATGCACAAACATCAGAAGAGAAACTAGGTAACTGGGAGCTCCTAAAAATCAAACATTTATGCTCATCCAAAGACTTCACCAAAGGAGTAAAAAGACAGCCTACAGACTGGGAAAAAAATTTTGACTACAACAATTCCAGTCAGGGTCTAATCTCTAAAATCTGTCAGATACTGTAAAACCTCAACAACGTAAAGGCAAATAGCCTAATTAAAAAACGGACTAAGGATATGAACAAGCACTTCACCAAAGAAGACATTTAGGCAGCTACAGATACATGAGGAAATGCTCACAATCATTAGTCATTAGAGAAATGCAAGTCAAAACTACAATGAGATACCATTTCACCCCAAGGCTAGTATTAATCCAAAAAACACACAATAATAAATGTTGGAGAGGTTGTGGAGAGACTGGAACACTTATACACTGCTGGTGGGAGTATAAAATGGTACAACCACTTTGGAAATCAATTTGGTGCTTCATTAAAAAGCTAGAAACATAAGTACCATACGACCCAGCAATCCCACTCCTTGGAATATATCCTAGAGAAGTAAAAGCCGTCCTAGGAATAGATACATGCACACCAATGTTCATTGCAGCACTGTTCACAATAGCAAAAGCAAAGAAACAACCTAGGTGCCCAACAACGGATGAATGAATAACAAATTATGTATATTCACACAGTGGAATACTATGCAATGGCAAAGAACAATGATGAATCCTCAAAACATCTCATAACTTGCATGAATCTGGAAGGCATTATGCTTAGTGAAATTAGTCAGTCACAAGAGGACAAATATTATATGAGACCACTATTATGGGAACTCAAAAAAATGTTTAAACACAGAAAACATTCTTTGATAGTTATGAGGGTGAGGAGGGAGGGAGAGGGGAATTCACTAACTAGATAGTAGACAAGAATTATCTTAGGTAAAGGGAAGGACAACACAAAATACAGGGGAAGTCAGCACAACCAGACTAAAACAAAAGCTAAGACGTTTCCTGAACACAACAAAACACTTTGAGGGACAATGTAGCAGAGGCAGGGGTCTGGGGATCGTGGTTTCAGGGGACATCTAGGTCGATTGCCATAACAAAGTTTACTAAGAAACTGTTCTGCATCTCACTTTGGTAAGTGAAGTCTGGGGTCTTAAAAGCTAGTGAGTGGCCATCTTAGATGCATCAAATGGTCCCAACCCACCTGAAGAAAGCAGAACGAAGAACACCAAAGACACAAGGAAAATATGAGCCCCACTTAAACCAGAGACTCCATCAGCCTGAGACCGGGAGAACTAGATGGTGCCTGGCTACCACCAATGACTGCCCTGACAGGGAACACAACAAGAGTCCCTGATGGAGCAAGAGAAAAGTGGGGTACTGACCTCAAATTCTAGTAAAAAGACCAGACTTAATGGTCTGAGACTGGAGAACCCCAGGAGACATGGCCCCCGGACTCTATGTTAACCCAGAACTAAAACCATTCCCAAAGCCTACTCTTCAGACAACAATTAGACTGAACTATGAAACTATACTCGTTAAGAGTGTGGTTCTTAGTTCAAGTAGATGAATGAGACTAAGTGGGCAGCACCTGTCCAGAGGTGAGATGAGAAAGCAGAAAGGGACAGGAGCTGGTTGAATGGACATGGGAAATCCAGGGTGGAAAGGAGGAGTGTGCTGACATAATATACGGACAGCAACTTTGGTCACATAACAATGTGTGCATAAATTTTTGTATGAGAAACTTACTTGAGCTGTAAACTTTCACTTAAAGCACAAGGAAAGAAAAAAGAATTGTTTTGCCTTGTAATTTTAGGGCAAATTCATTACAAAACATTATCAAATCAGCAGTAAAAACTGATGTTTGATAATAATGACTAAAGGTAATTCTTCTTGTTCAGAAAAATTTCAGTCTTGGTGCTGAACTCAAGTGTTGCTAGGCCTCCAAGTGTTGGTATGGTAGAGAAATTCAGAATATTTCACTTGTAATTTTGACAAAAATGTATGGAGCCAATGATGACTAAGTCCACAAGAACAAAGGAAGTTCACTGTTGACTCTACTGGTTCAATAACACATAAGAGATTCAAATGTATTCCACAAAGTACCTGATGAATAATAAAATGAATAACCATGGACTTTAAATTCCCTGGTTGCTCAGTGGTTAAGAGCTAGGTTGCTATCCAAAAGCTCGGCAGTTCAAATTCATCAGCTGCTCTTTGGAAACCCTATGGGGCAGTTCTGTTCTGTCATATATGGCGACTACAAGTCAAAATCAACTTGACGACAACAGATTTGGTTTTTTGGTTAAATGCCTTACATTTTCACAGTGTGTAAATTTGTCCAACTAAGTCTTTTCCTGTTCCACACTATATATACCACCAACTGTAGGACATCGTAGCAGATTCCACTTCAGGTTGTGCTAAATCAGTGTTTTCTCAGCTTTCTTGAAAATATTTTCATCTGTAGTTCCAGGTAGACTATTCAGAGAGGATAATTCTTCAGCAGCTTCAAATCAGCATTGACTTTTATAAACAACAACTGAGCGGTAAACTCATCAAGAGTCAAGAAAAATCACTCTAAATCATTTGTCTTGTTTTTAATCAACTATTGATGTGTCTTCTAATATTGTCAACTCTTCAAGTAACTGTTCTCACCAAAAGATGAGCAGTCTTAAACAAGTTTATTTTCTCTGAACACATTTTTTGGCTGTTGAAATAAAACATGATTTAATTAACTCACCATTCATAAACGACTATTCTTGTTTGCCTAACATATTCCCCTACTTCCCTGAGTAGTGTACTTTCCTCCCCCTGACATTAGCTTGGCTACATGACTTGCTTTGTGCAACAGAATAGTAAAAACAAACAAAAAAACAAAAGAACCAAATCCATTTTCATTGAGTTATGGAAACCCCCATGTGATACAGAGTATAACTATTTCATAGGCTTTCTTGGCTATAATCTAAAAGAAGCAGATTGTCAGGCCTTTCTTCCATGGCACTGCTGGGTAAGTTCAAACTCTCAACCTTAGGTTAATAGTCGAGACCAAACCATTTATGCTACTCAGGGACCTTAAAGCATTAGGTCCTACAGACAAAAACCAGTTGCCATCCAGTCAATTCCAATGCATGGTGATTATGTGTGTCAGAGTAGAACTGTGCTCCATAAGGAATAGTAAAGAAAAAAAAAAAAATTTAATAGTAGCAAGTATTAAATGACCAAAGACAGGAAAAGTGCTTGTGTAATTTGGTATGTTCCTTTGGGCCATGAGAACATGTCTTAGCTAGCCTTCTGGTCCATGGAGGATGAGAGGCACAGGAGCAGAGTCATCCCCTTCAAGCCCAGCCTGGATCAGTCAATGCCCAACTACCTGTCAAAAAAAGGCTGACGGATTTGGTCAGTAAAGCAACAACAAACCAAAAAAAAAAAAAAAAAAAAAACTGACCTGTCGCCCTCGAGTCGATTTCAACTCCTAGCAACCCTACAGGATGGAGTAGAACTGCCCCATAGGGTTTCCGAGGAGCAGCTGGTGGATTCAAACTGCTGACCTTTTGGTTAGCAGCCATAGTTCTTAACCATTGCACCACCAGGGCTCCAACAAACCCTTGTTAAATTGAAGCAGTTTATTGCTTAGACTGAGAATCAAGGCAAGAGTAGGAAAAAGTGCCAACTCCTTGTGTCCCTTGTTTCACAGATGACACTGAAACGGAAGGGCCATTTGCAGTTCTGGTGGTACAATAATGACCACAACAAATACCCTGCCCTAATGGAGTTTACAGTTCGGTCAAGGAGAAGGGGAAGGCAGACAACAAATAGGTGAACAGATCGTTAGAACCGTTAAGCACTAGGCTGCTAGCCGAAAGGTTGGCCATTCTGCTCAGGACTGCAACCTTAATGATTGGACACCCTGTTGCTGAAGAGACAATGCCACCCTGCAGATAAGCAGTTTATAGCCTGTAGCTATACCCTCAGGGATCAGAGCAGGAAGTCTCATATCTCATCAGGACCTGGGAGACAATGAGACACCCTCATTGGTAGATAGAAAAGCAAGCAAGAAATGGCAACGTGGTGACTTCTCACTAGTCTCCCATTCTCTCATGTTCCAGGAGTATTACTGCGCATTCTGCCAAAACTTAGATCAGCTGTGTTTAAGCCTTGGCTACACGGCTAATAGGGATATGTGCAAGGTCATCAGGGCACCGTGGTGAAGCTATTCCCATATACCATCCCCACAGGTGTGTGAGAAAAAGATAAAGGAGTGTGGTTTTTCAGAGATCTTTCATTCATATGTCATGGCTAGAAAATAGAAATATTAGTCCCAATCCTCTTGACCTGTCCACTTGGAAGCTATTCCTCATCACTTCAAGTTCACTTCCCATTATGGATTAAATTTTTCTCCTCCCCCCAAATATGTGTTGGAATCCTTACCCCTATACCTGTAGATGTAATCCTGTTTGGAAATAGAGTTTCCTTTGTTATGTTAATTAGACCATAGGGTGGGTTCTGAATCCAATCATTTCTGAGCTATAAAAAGTAGATTAGATGCAGAGATACACATACACGAGGTAAGACAGATGCCATGTGAGGGTCACCAAAGAATCCAGGAATTCCCAGGGCTACTGACAAGGAAGAAATTGACATGGCCGAGACACTGATTTGGACTTTTCACCTCCAGGACTGTGAGAAAATAAACTTCTGTTCTTTAAAGCCACCCACTTGTGAGATTCCTGTTACAGCAGCACTGGGAGACTGAGAAACTTCCCAAGGCTGCTATGCCTGGGACTGTCAAGCATCATCTAGAATCCTGGGACCATCAGTGGTCTGCATTCAGAAACTGCTCTTTCTCCCTCCACTGATGTCAGAAGTGGGTAGAACAAGCCACTGTTTTCATCATCAAACTGCCCTTTCATCTGTCTAAAGCTGAAAAGCTTGTACCAGCATATATGCATCTCTACTGGAAGTCTGAGTCAAATTACAACAGAAAACACTCTACATGAGGAGGAAAGGTAAAGCCAGGTACTAAATAACGCTTTTCCCAGAGTTTATAGAAAAAGCACCTAAGATTTTCTCACAGTAGTTGCCTCATGGGTAGGTCTCAACAAATTTTTTGCCATCAGAAAAGTGCCTTACCTGAAATGTCCTTGTCAACCCTTTCAAGTGTGAATCTTCTCCCAAATCTTGGAGAGCTTCACCTCTACCCAGAGGGAATCATCTCACACACAAAGCACCCAACCCATCAATTTCTCCATCACAATTAATGTAGTTCCTGAACCTGAGTCATTCAACCAAGGATTCAGCAGACACTAGTACTGGTTCATAACCTTCCAGGTTCCACAGACAACCTGATGGGAAGGGTTTAGGTATCCCAAGGATAGACCTCAGGATGGGATCTATTAGGGTGGGATCAGGGTGGTGCCAATTCAAGTAGGAGGCATACCTGCTTCTACCGTTGTCCTACCTATGAAGGCAACACCATATATGTCCATGCTCACGTGTGCGTGCATATGCACACACATACACACACACGCACACACCTTTCTCTGAGGTAAACACTAATTCTCAAGAATAACACTAATTCTACAGAGGAAAAAACCCTAACAATTTAAAAGATCTGTTTCTCTGAAATTATTATGTTGATTTCCACATGGGCCTTTACAGAATAGGGATGGCTTCACATACAGGGTGTACAGCGTCCCCTTATATACATGAAAGGCCCTATGAAATGATCATTCTAATAATGGTGTGATGGTTAAGATAATGTGTCAACTTGGCTGGGCCGTGATTCTCAGTGGTTTGGCAGTTATGTAATGATGTGATTTGGCAGACTTTGGACTGATTGCTCTTCCATAATGTAATCACCTCCATGATGAGATCTGCCATGAGCAGCCAATCAGTTGTAAGAGGAGTTTCCTTGGGGGTGTGGTTTGTATCCAATATACACACAAATATGGGCAAAGCTTTTCTGGCAAAGCCCGGTGGCTTTTGTTTACTCTGGATCCTGCATCCAGCTCATCATCATCTGACCTCCAGCTCTTGGGACTTGAGCTAGCAGCTTATCTGGCCATCTTGGGATTTGTCAGCCTCCAGGGCCTGTGAGCCAGCAGCCTGTCATTTGACCCGTCAAATTGGATTTGTCAGCCCCTGCAGCTACATGAGTTAGGAGAAACCTCCAGTCTGATGCCTGACCCACAGACTTGGGACTTGCCAGCTTCGACCACCACATGAACCATTTCCTTGAGATAAATCCCTCTCTTTCTGTCCCTCTCTCTCTATATACACACATATATATAGTTGAGTTGATTCTGACTCATAGCGACCCTGTAGGGTTCCCAAGGCTGTAAATCTCTACAGAAGCAGGCTTCCTCATCTTTCTCCAGTGGAGCCATTGGTGGTTTTGAACTGCCAACCTTTCAGTTGTTAGTAGTCAATCGCTCTAACCACTGTGCACCAGGGCTGTCTCTATATATATATACGTATGTGTATACGCACACATACACGCTTGACAGGTTTTGACTCTCTAGATAACCCAGCCTAAGACAAATGACTTGATTAAATTCTTAGCCACTGGCCTCTGTTCTCCTTAATCATAATCTGAGGGAAGGAAAACTTGTGATCTATTATTCTAGTTAAAAATGTGGCATTATAATAGTACCTAAATCTCACCTGAAGATATTACTTGTTAGATTACCATCAATTCCTTGAGAGTAGTGGGAAAATTTCTTATATACTCATTTTTTTTTTTAAAAAAGTTATCTGGAAAACAGAGTTGCTTAAAAACACATCCTGCAAATATATATATATATATTTCCATTTTAAAGCACTATGAATATCTCAAAAGACAAATTAATAGCTCAAAGTTCTTTGCCATTCTGACAGAATTTATCATTAAAGGTTAAAGAAAAGTGCATGATTTGTTTCATTTCAAGGAAATGAAAGCACAAACTAGAATTTCCCATTTCTGTAAATCTAGATTGATTTATGGCTACACTGTTTTCGAATCGGATCATACAACTCTGACTGTGAAGTCAGTGTCTGAAGGAAGAACACATAAATCAGAAGAGAAATAAAAACGTAGAAAGATCATTTTCTGCTTCCTCCAGGAGCTGGACGGGAAATATCTATGTCCCTGTGATGTGACAGTCTGGGATATGAGATCTTCAACTGTGATGCCGTTCCATCAAACCACATACATATCTTTGCCCTAGTTTTTGGCCCCTCACAAGCTAGTGACCAGTGAAAGTCATTTAATGATGCGAGCCTGGCCCACTGGGCACTTCACTTTTTAGCAATTTATTTCACATTTTATTTAGCTTATAAACAGTTACCTAGAGGAGTAGGGTTCTTTTTCCTTCTCACTTTCCTTCAAGTAACTATAACCCAAAATTATTTTAATTATTCGAAGCAAATCCTGTTTGTCTGAATTTTATTAATAATTATGGTTTGAACATCCTTTGGCATCTAACTCTGAGTTAAAAGCTGTGGTCATATAAAAGAAGTGGGAGGTTTGGCCTGTTCCTTTCTATTCTCAGGTATAAAGGCTAAAAAGCAGAAATAAATAACAATGCATGTTTTTGAAGGCTTTTCTGTTTTGAGAAAATGTTAATTGCTTCTGTAGCTGCATAAATCTAATGCCCTTCCCAGAAAACCATCAGAATTTTTTTTACTATAATAGATTTTGTTATCTAGTGTCTCCTGATATTTGTAATCCTTGCTTTGTCTACTGAATTAATTATTTCATAATTACGAATCGATTCTTTCAAGAGTCCTTCTGTTCCTACTGAGATAATCGGGTTATCTAGTATTCCCAGAATTCATTAATAATAAAGCATCCAAAATAAATTATAAACTGACATCAAAATAGCAATGCTTTGGGAGTCATAACCTCAATTTCCATTCCATAGTAAATCTCAGGAACATAGTTGTGATCAATCACAGGGACCTGATTGGAAATGGGATCCCTTGGAATGAAATGGAACCCAGGTGGCACAGTGGTTAAGAGCTTGGCTGCTAACCAAAAGGTCAGCAGTTTGAATCCACCAGCTGTTCCTTGGAACCCAATGGGGCATTTCTACTCTGTCCTGTAGGGTCACTATGAGTTGGAATTGACTTGACGGCAAAGAGTAGTAGTGGTAGTAATAGATGCTTCCTCCTAAGTACTGGTTTGCGTATAAGATCAGAAAAGCTCTAATCTGGTGGGCCTCATCCTAACTCAAGTTGCCTTTAGTGGAAATCCACAGCCTCTTTTCCAGTCCTCAGACCTAAATGGGGTCTAGACCAAGAGTACTTTCAAGGAAGAAGAAGAGGTCATATTCCTTTAAGGAAGGGCCCTGCAAAGAGGATGCAGGTGTTAAATAGGAAAGTGTACGGAGACTCTGGGAAGTTTTGATAGCAGAATCACAGAACAGATTCTTTGGCATTCAGAGTAAAGCCATGTTCTTTTCTGCTAACAGCAATTTTCCATTTGAAAAGCAGCTCCTTGCTTCATCTTGGGCCATGATAAAGACCAAATGCTCACCAGGGATCTTGAAGTGACCAGGCAACTTAAACCATCCTCCTGAACTGGGGGTTATCTGATCCACTGAACCATAAAAATAGATGTGCATAACAACACCCATTATAAAATGGAAATGGTATTGTATCAGCTATCTACTGATACACTCTTCTACTGGTTTTGCTAGGCCTACAAGGGCATGGACTGATTTGTTGGAGGGCATTGGTGTAACAGTACTTCGAATCACATCTGGAAAGCATGAGAAATCTGCCCAAGGAAATAACCAAGACTACTATGACACCTTGTCTTAATCTTTCCCTCTTCTCCATCAACCCACACCTATGGCTTCATAGGAATTTCTAATGACCATCTTCCACAGTTCCCCCTCTGTCCAGTGATTCACTTGCTTCATGTGCAAAATGCCCTCACCTTGTCTCAAGCCCCCTAAAGTCTCATCCAATCATGACATTGGGCTTGAAGTCTATGATCCTTTTATCTGCCTTTGTGGATTAATGACTCTTAATCTAGAATCCATGAACTAAAAATCAAGTTATCTATACCCCCACACACCCAACCGACAATGGTGACACAAGTACAGGATAATGGCAGTCAATACTTCCATTCAAACATGGAAGTATTGTGAGGTACCTTGTCCATAGCAATCCTGAAATACATCCATGAACATGTTGTCAGGGTCTGTGAGAGGCAGGACATGTTCCAGGATTTAGGTCCAGTTCTTCTCTATGGCAATTGCCCCTAATACATCATTTTTTGTTATTCTTGGCTTCTCTCTATGGGACCTTAGCTTTGCCACTGAGAGATCTTTCCTTTCCATAAGAAACGTCCTGTGTTTGCAAATGAGTGGCCCTCATAGAAAATCAGGGATTTAGAGCTTCTTTTCATTTTGAATGGTCTCTGTCTCTTTTAGTCCAAGTTGGTAAACACTTTCAAAAAATTGTAGGCCTTCTGTACAGTGATTGGGATTCATCCTACATTTCAAGACACAGTCATAGGTCCCTTCTGGACAGGTCACGCTCTACTTTTGGATTCATGTAGAATTTCTGGAGAATAAAGCCATCCAGATTCTTAAAAGTCTCTTTTCTAACTGAAGTACTAACCAGACACGACTTAAACCTTTTGAAGGTCTTAAAGTAGACTCTTATGGACCATAACCCATTGCCATCGAGTCAGTTTTGACTCTTACCAACCCTATAGGACAGAATAGAAATCCTCCATAGAGTTTCCAAGGAAAGATTCAAACTGCCAACCTTTTGGTTAGCAGCACTAGCTCTCAACCACTCTGCCACCAGGACTCCTATATGGACCATCTTTTGATTTCTTTACTGCTGCTTCCATGGGTGTTGATAGAAGATTCAAGTAAAATGAAATACTTGACAACTTCAATCTTTTCTCCATCTATCATGATGTTGCTTATTGGTCCAGTTGTGAGGATTTTTGTTTTCTTTATGTTGAGGTACAATCCATACTAAAGACTGTAGTCTTTGATCTTCATCAGTAAGTGCTTTAAGTCCTTTTCACTTTCAGCAAGCAAGGTTGCACCATCTGCATAATGCAGGTTGATAATGAGTCTTCCTCCAATCCTGATGCCACATCCTTCTTCATATAATCCAGTTTCTCAGAATATTTGCTCAGCACGCACATTGAGTAAGTACAGTGAAAGAATATAACCCTGATGCACAGCTTTCCTTACTTTAAACCACGCAGTATTTCCTTGTTCTGTTCAAATGACTGCCTCTCAATCTATGTACAGGTTACTCATGAGCACAATTAAGCATTCTGGAATTCCCATCCTTCACAACGTTATCCATAATTCATTATATTCACACAGTCCAATGCCTTTGCATAGTGAATAAAACATAGGTTTAAACATCCTTCTGATATTCTCTGCTTTCAGCCAGGATCCATCTGACATCAGCGATGATATACCTCATTCCACACCCTCTTCTTAATCCAACTTAAATTTCTGTCAGTTCCCTGTCACTATACTGCTGCAATCACTTTTGGATGATCTTCAGCAAAATATTACTTGTGTGTAGTATTAATGATATTGTTAGATAATTTCCGCATTCGGTTGGATCACCTTTCTTGGGAATAGGCATAAATATGGATCTCTTCCAGTCAGTTGGCCAAGTAGTTGTCTTTCAAATTTCTTGGCATAGACGCATGAGCACTTCCAGTACTGCATCAGTTTGTTGAAACATCTCAGTTGGTATTCTGTCAATTCCTGGAGCCTTGTTTTTCGTCAATTCCTTCAGTGCAGCTTGGACTTCTTCCTTCAGTACCATCGGTTCCTGATCATATGCTGCCTCCTGAACTGGTTGAATGTTGACCAATTCTTTTTGGTACAGTGACTCTGTGTATTCTGTCCATCTTCTTTTGTATTCCTTCCATCTTCTTTTGTTGCTTCCTGCATCATTTAATATTTTCCCTGTAGAATTGTTCAATATTGCAACTTGAGGCTTGAATTTTTTCTTCAGTTCTTTCAGCTTGAGAAATGCTGATCATGTTCTTCCTTTTGGTTTTCTATCTCCATGTCTTTGCACATGTCATGATAATACTTTAATTTGTTTTCTCCAGCCACTCTTTGAAATTGTCTATTCAGCTCTTTTACTTCATCATTTTTTTCCTTTTTCTTTAGCTACTTGATGTTCAAGAGCAAGTCCCAGAGTCTCTTCTGACATCCATTTTGGTCGTTTCTTTCCTGTTTTTTAAAAATAACTTTTGCTTTCTTCATATATAATGTCCTTGATGTCATGCCACAACTGGTCTGGTCTTCGATGATTAGTGTTCAACGTGTCATGCTTTGGCTTTTGTGGACTTGTTCTGATTTTCTTCAGTTTCAACTTAAACTTGCATATGAGCAATTGGTGGCCTGTTTCTCAGTTGCCCCCAGCCTTGTTCTGACTGATGATATTGAGTTTTTCCATCATCTCTTTCCACAGATGTAGTTGATTTGATTCATGTGTATTGCATCTGGCAATGTCCAAGTGTATATGGACCATAGCATCATTCATTTACTCCTTGAATCTCCTATTCTGATAGAAAAGACTGGGGATGAGAAACAGCTGTATTTTCCAACCAACAGGCCCTGTCTTTTTTATATTTCCTCCAAATAGACTGCAAACAGAACAGTTCTCTCCCTTTTCATACTTTATCATAAGCAACTAAAAGAAGCCACTTCACACTAGCTACCTGGAAATCTCCTTAGCCAATTCATAAGTTTAGGTACATTTTCTCTCTTCCAAGTTACTGTGGGTGACATTTTTACAAATTGTTTAGTTACAACAAAACTCGGGTTGCCATTTTTCTAGCCTTAATAGCAGTTTCCTCGTTTCACTTCGAGCTGTCACTCACTGGTCCCAAAGTCAATGCCTGATGTTTTTGGTTTTTGTTACAGCAGCATTCCATTTCTAGGTACTATTTTTTGCTTTAGTTATCTGTTGTTGAATTTAACAAGCACCCCATAACTTAGAACCTTAAAAGCAAAACAAAAACCTCAATGATTTATTAGATCTTATGATTCTGTTGATTGGCTGGAAGATCCGTCTACTGGTTTTACCTAGGCTCACTCAGCTGCATTCAGCTGGATGGCCAGCTGGGGCTGGGCTTAACAGAGAAAGCTGAGATGGCTGGGCCTCTCTCTGTCATTTTAAAGGGAGCTATATCAGGCTTTTCACATGTACTTTTGGGGCAGTGTTTTGAGAAGCAAAGCTCAATGCATGAACGTTTATCATATTTGCTGGTGCCCCATCAGCCAAAGAGAATCACTTGGCCAAGCACAGAGTCAGTGTGAGAAGGCACAGATACCTAGCTTATTAGGGGCCATGAGTGTAACAATATGAGGGTGCAGTGGTGATTCAGTGGTAGAATTCTCACCTTCCATGTGGGAGACCAAGGTTTGATTCCTGGCCAATGTACCTCAAGTGCAACCACTGTCAGTAGAGGTACATGTGTTGCTAGGATGCTGAATTGATTTCACCAGAGCTTCCAGAAGAAGATGGACTAAGAAGAAAGGCTTATCAATCTACTTCCAAAAATCATCCAATGAAAACCCTATAGATCACAACAGATCAATGTGCGTGGGTTTGCCATGAGTCGGGGCCAACTTGATGGCAGCTAACAGCAACAGTATAACAATCTATCCTAGGTATACAGAACTTGAGGTCCAAACAGGATGGAAGGTCCAAGTAAACTGTACAAGAGAGTGGGCCAGGGTCTTGTGATACTTGATCCTACTGCTTGCCTCTTTTCCATCAACATGTGCTATAAGGAAAACATCATGAACCAGAATCAGCATAAGGCCGGTTCCTGTGTGATGAAGGTCAAATATAACTCTGCCTTCCCACTTCTCTATCACTTCACTTTGAAACTATTTCTCTGCTGTATTCAATAATTCACTGCAATGGATACAAATGCCTCACAAGAACTCACAGACCTATACTCACAGTTAGGTTTATTGTTAAATGCAGAAGTAACAGGATACAATTCGGGGTGCAACTCAGGGTCATCAGGAAACTCAGGATACACCTCAGGGAAAGGTATAGGGCAAGGTCTGGGAAGGTCCTGAAGAAGAGAGTGCATCTCTCCCTTCATCAACAAGGCCAGCTTCAGTCAAACTCCACACCTGAACAGGTCTTCCTCAGGGTGATTCTTGGGCAGCTCTCCTCTCAATCATGGTAGCTCTTTCCTCAGGTTTCAGAGTTTTTATAGGCCAATCCATGTAGGCATTGTCTTTACAAGGCAGGCTCCTTCACCAATCGGAGTAAAGGTCAGACTGGGGGAGGGGACAGCCAGTCCTAGTAAAGGTCAACTACTGGGTGGGGCCCCTCCAGCCAATCCAGGTAAAGGTGGAGCATACACTGACCAATCCTTGCAAACCACTTATGCAGATAGTAAACTAACCAATCCCTTGCAAATCACTTAGCCAGTAGCAAACCAACCAATCACCTGGCAGATTGCAGCCTGACCAATCATTTTGGGAGAATTGCAGACTCAGGGCCAGAAAGGGCACATAAGAGAAACCCATTTCACCACACATGCTTATTGCTTAATGGGGAATTTTTAGTTATCAGTAAAGGAAGAAAACCAAGGCCTGATTTGTTTGTACCAACTGGAAGTAGACAGCTGGTCAGCAAAGACAGTGGTGAACAGAAATGTCCCCTTGAGCATATCTTTGGGTGGTATTTTAAATTTTCCACATAAAGTGGATAGAAAGGTGGGCTAAGATACAGATACAACCTGATCCATGTGATTCATGTTACCAGGAATGGAAAATTGATAATGAGTTCTGTGGAAGAAATACATGTATGGGCTTCTGTGAATGGGCACAGAACGTGAAGATATTTGTGTCTTATATAAAATCCCACTATCCTTTGCAGACGACTTGATATGACACCATCCCCTGAAGGGACCAGGCTGTCACTTGATAGTGGATTGATTGCACTGAGCCTCTTTCATCATGGATTAGGCTTCACTGCTTGAACAGCTTCTGCCTTACCAATTACCAGGGTATCCCCCTGATGAAGGTCAATTTGAAGTAAACTAAGTGTGACAATGGGCATATGCCAATGTAGTTCACTGGTTGTCATGGGTTGAATTGTGTCCCCCAAAAATGTGTGTCAACTTGGTTATGCCATAATTCCCAATATTTTGTGGTTGTTCTCCATTTTGTGATTGTAATTTTATGTTAAAGAGGATTGGAGAGGGATTGTAACACTCTTACCCAGGTCACATCCTTGATCCGATGTAAAGGGAGTTTCCCTGGCATGTGGCCTACACTACCTTTTATATCTCAAGAGATAAAAAGGAAAGGGAAGCCAGCAGAGGGGGGGATCCCACACCACCAAGAATGCAGTGCTGGGAGCAGAGCACGTCCTTTGGACCCAGGGTCCCTGTGCAGAGAAGCTCGTAGTCTGGGGCAAGATTGAAAAGAAGGCCAACAGAGAGAGAAAGCCTTCCCCTGGAGCTGATGCCCTGAATTTGGACTTTCAGCCTACTTTACAGTGAAGAAATAAATTTCTCTTTGTTAAAGCCATCCACTTGTGCTATTTCTGTTACAGCAGCACTAGATGACCAAGACACTGGTCCTACCACATAGCCCATCACCCAGAAGCAGTTGCCTTTGTAGAATGGTGGAGTGGTCACTTGAAGGCTCTAGTTACACACCAACTGAAAGACAGCATCTGCAAGGTTGGGATGCTGTGCTGTCTTATGGAATGTGATAAATGCCTTAAACTGGCAACCGATATATGGTACTGTCACTGTCACTGCCAGAATGCATGGATCCAATAACCAGTGGGGTGAAGGTGGGAGTAGACCCATTGTTGTTTACCAGATGATGTTTGCTTCTCCTCCCCATGACTTCGGCTGGTTTGGTTTGGAGGTCTTAATGTCCAAGGGAGAAAGGTATCTACCAGGGAACATGATAATGGTTTTGATGCATTGTAACTTAAGATTGCACCCAGCAAAGGAACAAGCTAAAAGGGTCAAAGTCGACTACCTACAGTTTCAAGGACAGGGAAAAAATGTTCAGAAGGAACAAAGGCAAGAAATAAGCTAAAGATCTGAGAGTTAGTGTCAAAGGCTTGAATTAGAGCTCTGATGTGGCTAATAAGAAATGTATGATCCAAGAGATAGGGAGGTAAGGGAAATGGAAATTAATCGACAGCTTTAGGTTGTAAAGCCAATCCAGAGATTTTTATTGGGGGTCAGAGAAGGACTCATGGATGTTAAAAAGAGACCAGACAATCTCTAAGGTGACTTGGAGGTCCTACAGTTTGTGATTCTACGGCCTTCAAATTGTCTTTCTTGCCAATGTTCTCTTTCCCGCTCCTGGATGGGTCTGGAGTCAGCAGATAAATACAGGTATTGGCAACAGCTCATGGACTTGAAGCCACAAATGAGATCTGCTCTTCTTTGTTTCCCACAAGCAATCAACTTCATGGATCCCAACATTAAAATGTGACATCACTATACCATCCAGGCTGGGGCACTAGTTTTCCTTGCAGACTCATTAGAACTTTTATGGACTTTATATTCCATTTCTTCTACTTTAGTTCTAAATAAAGACAAAATGGGAGGAAAACTGCCAAAACAAATCATAGACTGTTGAGAAGGAGTATGGCAAGAAAAAGTGAACCCATTGTCTATGGTTACTGAAGTCTCTTGTGAGCCTACAAAAAGATAATTCTTACCACTATCTGTTTTTAACAATGAGGGAGAGAACTAAACTTCCTTGTGTTGTAATTACAGAGTTATATAAAGTTTACTGAACATTTACAATTCACTAGACCCCTTCTCTTTCAGACTGAAGGAGAAATATTTAATGTGAGAGCTGTGGGTCCCTCCTATTCTGGATAGTGGTACAATGGTGGTATCCTCCTTCAGCCCTATATTAAGTTCCCTTCTGCGCATTAATTAGTGTGCCCTATTCCTGGGCCGGGGTGTCAGAAGTAGGGTGGAAATAGATGCTAAACATCAACAGACCATATCTAGTACAGCAACCTTCCAGCAACAGTGATCAGTGCAAAGATTGGGCTCATTAACTAATCAGAGACAATAAGAAGTATTCTTGGCATTTTACTGGTAATCGAAGGAGAACTTGAAATTGATTTAAAGTTTCAGTAGACTTGAAACTGGGTTGATGTAAATATCAAGCCACTTGAACTCAGTCCTGAGTTTATTTAATCATAAGAATGACAAACCTCACCATTAATAAATAAACCAAAAACCCGTTGCTGTCGAGTCGATTCCAACTCATAGCGACCCTACAGGACAGAGTAGAACTGCCCCGTAGAGTTTCCAAGGTGTGCCTGGTAGACTCGAACTGCCGCCTTTTTGGTTACCAGCTGTAACACTTAACCACTACGCCACTAGGGTTTCCCATTAAAAAAAAAAAAAAAAATTTCTTTATAGCTGACATTTATTAAGCAGTTATTATGTACCAGGTTCTGTGCCCCACTATTTAATGTGGATTATCTCACATAATAGTCACAACAACCCCATGCAGTAGGTGATACTATCTTTCCATTTGTGGTGAGTGAAGGGATATGTCACACAGATCCCTTTCAAGCAAGGACCTGTCGGCCTAGCCACTAGAAGTGCTGTCAGGAGACAGCCGTTAGCTGCCAAATGCAGACACCCACCCCTCTCAAAGTCATGCCCTTTCCAGGGAAGCCCATTCCAGGACCTGATGAGGTGGGAACCATTTTGGCCCAACACTGTATAACTCTAATGGGCCATTTGAAATGAAGAGCTCTTCATGAAATCAGCCAAGGCTGGTGTCAGCCCTGCTTTGTAGGGCAACGTCTCCCTCTTTTCAGTTCCACGCCTTTACCCTTGCTTCCATAGGTGTTGATCTCAAGGATACAACATTCCTTAAAAACATCCCTAATAAATATCCAGTTTAGTTTGATAAACTAAACTCAGTCCCAGAGTCTGTTTCCCATAGAACCCTACCTCCAATGCCATTGTACAGATAGAATGATACAGCAAGGGAACTCGGGCTATATCCCAGCCATTTGGCATGACGCTGGGAGGCTGAGATTGCCTAAGTAGTTAAGTCTTGCTTAGGATCACCAAAGTTATTCTGGAACTTGGAACTGTACCTCTAGGAGGGAAAGCTAGAAAGGGCTCTTTTGAAAGTTGTGGAACCCTGTGACTGTTGGATTCAAATAAGGTCCAGCCCATTGATGATTGCTCAGCGTCCAGAGTGTCTAGAAGACGACTCACAGAGTTGCAATATCATGCACAGAAGGAACATTGTCTCATTCTCTCCAACTCATAGCCTCTTTGTTAAGAGCGTTAGTAAAACTGAAGAATCTGGGCATTTTAACAAATGATTAAATGCAGAAAGAACATGTTACAAATTCCATTCCTTTATTTTGGCCTTGAATATTCCTGTTATGCAGATTTTGTTTTAATTAGAATTATTTCTAGTAAGAGATACAAGAAGACTAACTAGGTTTCATTTATGCAATTGTTTGTAATCATCACCTCCCGTGGTCTTTTGAAATATTATAGTTGAAGCTATTATGATCAAATTGCATTTTAGTGAATTCCTTGGGGACACTGTAATTAAAAAGTATGGTACCTACTAAACTATAAACTAATTAAACATTACGTAAGAAAGAATTTATCAGATGAGTCTTCAGATTGCACTCATTCATCAAGTCATGGAATAAAAATAAAAATGTATAATTTCAAAACATTTATAAGTACTGATAATTTAAGACTAGTAAGAATAGTGAATGGCTTTCCAAAGTAAGGAAAATGTGTAGGAGTTAATAGTGTATCAAGGAAAAAGGGAGGCATTCATTGAATAACCAGAAAATAAAAGTACTAGAGTATCACTAAAATATCTAGCACGCTGTTATGGAATGAATTATGTCCCCCACAAATATGTGTTAAAACCCTAACCCCTGTACCTGTAAATATGACCCTGTTTGGAAATAGGGCTTTTTGTTATGTTAATGAGGGCATACCAAAGCAAGGTAGGCCCTAAACCTCATCACTTCTGAGTTATAAGAAGAGCAGAATAGACACAGAGATACACAGAGACAAAAGACAGACACCAAGGAACACTAAAGAAAGCTAAGGATTACCAGCAGATACCAGAAACTAGAAGAGAGGCTCACAGAAGGAATTTGCACAGCCACGATCCTGATTTGGACTTTTACCCTCTGGAGCTGTGGGGAAATAAGTTTCTGTTCTTACAAGCCACCTACTTGTGGTATTTCTGTTATAGCAGCACTAGATAACTAAGGCACATGCTATGGAGCTGAAAACAGCCTGAAACACCTTTCTTAGCAGAAGTTCTTAATTTTTCACACCTGGAGGTATTTCCTAAGAACACATCTTCAAATTTATAATCAAAATCAAAGAGGAAATACAATAGTTCTTTATGGATATTCTCTAAATAAGGAATAATGCTGAGATCCATCTACTTCACTGGAAGTAACGATGTATAATAAAATAATGGTAAACCTTCTATTTCTTGATGCTCTTGAATCCAAACTCAACAATTTTTAAAATTACATGCCTATCTCTGCATTTTAAAGGTGCTGTGATTTGTATTTCGGAGGGCAGGCGGTAGTGGGTGAAGGGAAGTGTAAGAAAGAGGAACTGCGTCTCCACAACAGCCTAACATCTTAAATATAAAATGAGTGCTGGCCCAAGACCAGAAACCCCCATTATCACCTAGTTCTAGTGTGAACCTATCCAAAATAAGGCCAGATCTACATGTGGGCAAGGGAGACAGACTGGGCTGTAAATTGCCACAATCAATGATGAAGAAAAACAAGGTTACCCAAAACAAATGGCATTCAGTACAGATAATTCATTTTGTCAATTTTACAAGCTAATAAGCCTCCATTACAATTTGATATGTGGGGGAGAAACCAGCTTCATCTATAGAAAAGAATTAGTCAACTCTAGAAGCCACTCTTTGTATGTCAGCTTTGACTAAGAGATACTGATTCACCCAGACACCGAAGCAGCTAAAGACTTGAGAGCCCCCTTCCAAGGTCTTGCCTTTACCTGAAATCACAAAACAAATATGTAAGTGAGATTCCAGGCATGCTGAGCTCAATGCAGACTGAGGGACACGTCTCTTGGGGTGTTGGAAGAGCTGCAATTTGCAGCTCTGTAGCACAGAGTGCCTGATTTTAGACCCATGCAGACCACTACCTGAGTTCTAGAAAATAAATGAATTCAGTTAAGCCAATTGTTCTTGTCTGGCATTAATCAAATCCCATACCAGGCTAATGCAATCCATCTCGTTCAACACACACTTCTATACCTTTCATGAATGGAACCCATGTTACCCAGGCAGCTGTTTCAAGTTAGGGGGCATTTTGAAGTGTCCAAAGACAAAAAGCCTACTGCTGTCTATGGACTTATTTATTTAGTCTAGTGTCTTTTACGGGCAGCACCACCCACCACCCAGCAGGAGACTTGCCTGTTGATATGATGCTGAACAATCTTTAGTGGATCTTCCAGGCTAAGATGAACTAGAAAGGAAGTCCTGGTGATCGACTTCCAAAAATCAGCCAGTGAAAACGCTATGGATCACAATGGTTCTACCTGTACCTGATCATGGGGATGGCACAGGACCGGGCAGCCCTTCATTCCACTGTGCATAGGGTCACCATGAGTCTGGGCCTACTTGACTGCAGCTCACAACACAATATAACATCATCTATGGAATATGTGACTCAGAAGTCAGAGCAAGTGAGATTGCAGCCTCCCAAAGAAAGCCAGCAACAAATAAGAGCCCACAGGCTCTGTCCCTGGTTGGCTTGTACATAGCTGATGATGCAAAGGGAGGCAAGCACCTCTCCATACTTACAGGCATCTTTAGTGAGCAGATAGCATTCTTGAGGGCCTGAATGGCTCTGTAGTTAAAATGCATGAATGCAGAATAAAATAACCTTGAAAAAGAGGTCTCAATCAGCTGTTTCACTGAAACAGGGTCACCATCCTAAAGGTGGAGATTCTGTGACTTGTTGAAGGAAAGCCAGCTATTAAAATGGCCCTTATAACATTGTTAACTATTGGTATTAATTGCTTGTACAGTTTAGTTGTCAATCCATTTATCCCTAGGAAAGAGATGATATTCTACCTGTAGGATAGAAGCAAAGAAAAAAACCAAACCTAACCCCTTGCCTGCCAGTTGATTCGAACGCATGGCAACCTCATGTGTTACAGATTAGAACTGTGCTCCACAGGGTCTTCTTGACTGTAATCTTTAAACGGGGGTCCCTGGGTGGCGGAAAGAGTTAAGCGCTGGACTACTGGCCGAAAAGCTGGCGGTTTGAGCCTACCCAGAGACACATCGGAAGACAGGCCTGGCCACCTGCATAAGAAAGGTCACCACTTTGAAAACCCCATGGAGTTCTATTCTGCCCACATGAGGTGGCAGTGAGTCGGAATAGACTCCATGGCACCTAACAACAGCAACATTCTTTACAGGAGCAGATTGCCAGGGCTTTTCTTCCGTGGTGCCATTAGGTGGGTCAAATAGCGGCCTTTCAGTTACCAGCCAAGCAGAAACCAATTATGCCACCCAGGGGTCTTCAGTCTAACTCAAACAGAAGGCTCTGGGAAATACAGAACTACTATTGTCCATGGCCATAAGAAAAAAGAGGGCGAAGGAGAGAAAACAAAGCAAGTTAAAATTGTAGGAGGGGAGTAGACGGTTTTCCCAAAGGGATTGTCCTAACAAAGTCACCTTTGAGGGGAAACCGGATTATACATGAAAAAACGTCATAGTCCCTTCCTTGTCTCCCGTGCCCCTAAACAGAGACATCAGGGTGGGGGTGACGCAGGAGCCCGGGTCCCAGGTGCGGTGGACAAGACGGGCTGAAAAGCACCAGTGGACTGGCCACCGCGGAGTGCAAGCAAAGGCCGGGAATCAAAGTCCTGGGCAAAGCCCCTCCCTCAGACCCACCTGCTCGCGCGCCGTCTCCCGGCCATTTGGACCAAGAGCGCTTCAGCTCCGCGGTCCTGAGCTGACTTCGGATTTCAGCCCAGAGGAAGCCAGTGACAAGATCCTCTATCTCCTGGTCTCACAAAACCCTAAAGATGGAGCCCCCACACCAGCAAGAAAACAAACAAAAAATGACCCCCAAGCTTCGGCTCTTTCCTGCTTTCCAGGCGTTTCTCCAGGAAAGACTTACTTACTGACATGGGGCTGGGGGGAAAGGTGCGTGGGTGTAGAGGGCTAAACCCAAGAGGTTCCTGCAGCGTGGAGCGCCCCCTGTTTCTAGTTTCGTGTTTGAGTGGTGGGATTTGGCTTGTTTCTGGGCAGGCTTCGGCTTGGGGAGGGGGCGGTAGAGTGCCCCCTCCCTCTATCCTGCGCTAGAAAGATGGTGAGAATGGTGGTGGGGTGGGCGTCTCGGGGCCTCTCACTTACCGCCCCGCCCCCGCCCTCTCTGGAACAGGCTGTGTGGACTCTTCTCTCCAGCACGCGGCGCTGCGCACGCTTTGATTCCCCGAGCCGCGTCGCTTCGTGCGCTGACAGCGGGGCGCAGCCAGTCGGCTGGAATTGAGTAGCAGTCATTGAATCTGCGGATTTCATGACGTCTCCCTGCGTGGCCCATCACTTTGCTCCTAGCCGGGGAATTTTTTTTTTTTTTCCGCTGCTCTTGCCTTTTTCCCCCTCTTTCCACCCGTTTCCCTCCCGCGTCCCTCCCAAACGCACACCCCTCCGCCCTTCCTTCGGCCCGGCGCCCAGCCCTCCTCTCCGCTGTCGGCGAGAGGGAGCCCGTTTGCGGACGGCTGCACCTGGTCGGAAAGGCTGGACGGGCGGAGGGGTGGGATCAGCGGGAAGCAGGAACCTGGAGCCAGAGCTGGATGAACGGCGCGGAAATTGGAGTCTCCTGACAGCTTTCCCGGAGCTGATGTGAAATTTGACCACCTGATTCTAGTTTTTCTTTTCTTTTTTCTTTCTTTCTTCTTTTTTTTTTTTTTTTTTAATTTCCTCCCCTCGCCATCCACCGCGTAGTGAATCATTATCAAATCTTGCTCCGTTCCAAGCCAGGAGATCATGATTGAGTGAAACCACCCTGCCCACAACCAGGTAAGCGGTGCGCCGAGTTGCTAGAAGGCGAGAAGCTTGCATAAACCTAAGCCAGACGTTCGGTGCCCTCGGGTCCCCGCCGCCCCCTCCCCAGTCTCCGCCGTGGCTGCAGGATCTTCACTCCGACGAGAAGCGTGATGCTCAAATCGACAGAAAGGCCAGGGAGAAGCCGGTTACATAACAGAAGGGAAATCTGTTTCAGACGGTTTTCATTAGCAACTGAAAACTCGCAAGGGGGGCGGGGAGAGAAGGGGTCTGCATGCCCTGGGCGCGGAGAAACCCAGTTATTGCAGACATCATTTCGACATTCTCTGGCAAAGATGGAATGCACTGATGAACTGCCAGGAACGACTTACTGTGTAGTCATTTACAGTTGGGAAAAGCCATTGTCTCTGTTGAAAGCTTTATCTTTGTTCTGCTTTGCATAAAGAGGAGAGAGAGAGAGAGAACAAATATAGGAGAAGGAGAAAAAGTGAGGTGGGGAGAAACATGCGGAGAATGGAAAGCAGAGAATAACTCCTGACTGTTCTCTGTCAATAAAACCGAAGGTGTGATGCGATGACTAAAATCAGTGAATGGAAGCTCTCCTATAAGTAAGCCGAATTATTTTGTAATTGGGAAAGGAAAAAAAAAAACCCAGATAAAATTGGGTGTTCAGGGCATTTAGGGGGTTGGGTAAATCCAGTGATCTGGCTACCTCCTGGGTGTATTTTCATTTGCATCAAGACATTAAGCTTAGTTTTTAACAGAAATAACGTTAGTATTTCCCAAACCCAATAAAATTGTTGGTCAATCCACAGGTATATATCTCTTGTGCCTTGCTCAATATGGAGAGAGTCTGAGGGAGGGGGCATATTTTCATAGACACAGCAATAGAAATGGGGTGAGGTTAGTGGAGAAACAAAATACCAGAAATTTCCAAAGAATCCCGCCTCCGCCCCCAAAAAGGAAGGGGCGGCGGGGGGACCCTCCAGTGTTTAGGAGTTTGATATTCAGTATTTGCTTAGTGTATTTCCTGGCTGCTTTTGTCCAAAGTCTGACGGTCCGGGAGCCCCACGGTTCAGGGTGCAATGCCACTCCCTGCTGTGACTGTTCCCTGCCTGCCTTTCTTCTGCTGAAGAGCCGAGGAGGAGGTGTCTCAGTAGCAAGCCCAGGAACTGCTTAGCAAGATAGAGGGGCTTGCTGTAGTCAGGACTAAGCTTCGCCCATTTTGCCTGGAGAAAGAGCTCGAGTCTCCATGGCGACCCAGGTGGGCGGGGAGAAGCCAGCTCCAGCTACAGAGAAAACGTTGGACAAAACTTTCCCAGGTCCAGGCAAAGAAATAAGCCAGCCTCGTGCCCTGTGGAGGGTTCCAGGGCCTTGGTTATGCACAAGTACTTGTCGGCGTCCCGCGAAGGGACTCATAAAAGCTGGCCGGCCCCCGGGTACCCCCTCAAACCTCCCAAAAGTTGTCCGAGGCTGCTGAGATGGTTTCGCGGGCTAGTTCATGGTTCAGCACCAAGGCTAGAGCACAGGCGCCAAGGGTTCTCGCCTTCCGGGTCTGCAGCCCTAGAGAGCGGTGTTAGCTCCTCTGGTCGCAGGAAGTTGACCACTTTATACAAAGACACGACTCATTTGCCCGTAAAGAATCTGGATATCTGATTATCCACGGAATTATGTGAGGCAGGGGAGCTTACGAATCATCCATTTCACGCATGGCGGGGCATCAGAGTAGCTCTTCAAATTCAAGAACACGGAAACAGCAAAAGACCCGAGTTGAAGTAGGAATCTTGCCCCCAGGGGAGAAAAAGGGCGCGCGCTCACCGGGGCAGCCCCAGAAGACAGTGGGCTGCTTTCAGCTGAGCCCTTTTAGCTTACAAAAGCACCTTTTCATTTCTTTCTCTCGCTATCTTGTCTAACTTTTTGCTGCGGCAGATGGCAGAAAGACTCTGTGGGGGCTCCCTGTTCTGCAAGAGACCAGCCAACCAAGTCCTGCCTGGGGGTCCTGAGACCCAGAAGGCGGAGAGATAGTTTGCTTCTTAGTCGAGACCTGAAAGGACTCTAAGCAGAGTGGGCGAGCTCCTGAAAAGGGGAGAGGGTGCGTTAGCAGCCAAGGCGTCAAGTCCTCCAGCCAGCTTGTGAGCAAGGTGGATACACTCCAAGGTTGCAGGCTTAGGACGCTGAGAGTCGCTTCTGTTAATAAAAACAGGGAAGAAACTGCAGGAGGGGAGGCTTTATCATAATTCAAGCTCCATTTCAACAGTCTTACAGGGAAAGCAGGTAAGTCCATCTAGCCATGCTGCCTTCACCTTACACCAATCTGGTCTCTGCTCTGCTCTCCTGGTCATCTTTGGTAGTGGGTTTTTTATTTTTATTTTTGCTATATATATATATATGTTTGTTTTTTTTTTTTTACCTTCTCTGTCCTGATACTGATAAGTGAAGATTGTACAGGAAGGTGTCAGTCATATTTCAGGTAGAAAGGCTTAAAGGGGCATCCAGGTGTTGCCAGGTACAGTAGGAATTGCAGAGCTCTGGCAAGGTTTGGCAACTGGTTGGAAACTCTGGTAAATAAAGCCTCTATGATTTCCCTGGCTTTGTTTCCTTTTTGAGGATGCACCTGTGTCTATGGTCCTTGGGCTGTTTCTGATTTGTTATTTATAAAGGTAAACGTGTTTATCGTGGTTTTCCTTGCTGGGTTTTCCCACTGTGGGCATATTATTGTTTTCTAAAGATAATGTATGCAAAGGACTCAGGATTTGGTCAAAGCAATGTGTCTATACCGTTCAGTCTTTTGTTGTAATAGCTAGTGAAGGCAGAAGCAATCTATTTCAAACCTGGGCAACAGGATATTACACTATTTCTTACATTTCAGTTCCTGATGGGTGTTGACAAGTTTATTCATGATTTAATTTATGAGTTGCCATCTAAAGTAGAGAGAAGCGATGCATACAGTTTGTTGACTTAAACTAAGCAAGTGTACCATGGCTTTGTTCCATCTGATATTATCAGCAAAAGGAAGTAGAGCTTAGTTAAGAAGATAAAGCCATATACAAATATAGATTATTGGATAAAGAAAAGAATGTTCAATTTCCCTCATGAATTAAACAAAAAGTGTAAATGATCCAGGTATAGGAAATTGCCCAATCAATAATCTTTAGTTCTGGAAGATTCTGTGATCAGGCATTCCCAGCTGACTTGATTTCTTCCTGAGTGGCTAATTGCTGAGCCAAGCGAGCAAATGTCTTTGCTGAACAAAGTAGCATTACTTCTTTATGCCAGTCAGCATCATACTCCAAAATGATTGGTTTACCCATTTCAAGTAAGATTTGTTAAGAAGAAGCAACTTGGTAAATTGTCACCCCTGTGTGCTTGGTGTCACTTCGTGATTTGAAAAAAAATCATTTGATACCACACCTCAGTATTTCCAAAACATTCAGGAAATAGTATATTCAGTTGTATGACCCAAGTCTTTATCAAACACATAAGACTTACATAGGCTTGTTTCCTTTGACAGTATAAAAATGCTTCAATTCATTCTTATATTCTCCCCTATCCTCTCACAAATTATCTCTACAATGTAGGAAAAAAACAATAAGACATAAGAATAGCTGCTTAACATGCAGTTGAAAAAAATCATTGAAGATGAAAGATACTTAAATATATTCTTATGGGAGCTTAACCCCTTCAGTGATTTTTACAGGTAGAAAATGTTGCTCTCCCCAAGGGTTCTATGGAAATCATGTGAATCTTCATGAAAACAAAATAAACTTTCTTTACCAAAATGGACAGGCAGACAAAGCAAAGCTCATCTCTTTCTTATTAACTCATCTTTACTCAAACAAAATATAAGTAATATATATAGATTAATAAGGGATATTGGTCAGAGAAAGGCAGAGGAGGGAGTAGGGAGGAAACTAAGGAAAGATGGCACTTATTTATTTTTGCCAGCCATAAAATGATGATGTTTATCAAAGCAACATTTTTTTTTTAATTCATTGTAACAAAACTTCAGGGTCGATGGAATTTAGATGTTTAAATTCAGTGAATTTATATTTGGAGCTTATTGAGATACTCTTTATTGCATCTTTCCTTTATCTTCAATAATTATCATTTAAAAACCAAAAGAATTGATTCACTCTAGGTTTTTATGAAATTATTAAATTTAGTATTATAAATAAAAGGAGGAATTGGTAGGTCACTTTAAAAATCATCAAAACATTTATATTGAATTAGGGTTTTCCTTTTAATTGCAGTTAAAGTGTTTGGGGACATAGAAAAATAAAATGCAATTATTTGGGATAAAAATGTATTTTAAAATTTCTGTTGCAGAAGTAATTAGGATCCCATAGAAAAAAGGGATCATCGTAATTGCCATTAGTGCTCTCCTGGTGTTATGACTGTCCTCTGACATAGTGATAGAATATACATATCAAAATCCAAACACGTTGCCGTAGAGTCAATTCTAACTCATGGCGACCCTATCTGTGACAGAATAGAGCTGCTTCGTAGGGTTTTCTTGGCTATAATCTTTACAGAAGCAGATCGTCAGGACTTTCTCCCATAGCACCGCTGAGTGGGTTCAAACTTCCAATATTAGGTTAGTAGTTGAGGACAAACCATTTTCAACCACCCGGGGACCTAGAATATACATATACTCACTATCATTTTAATTGCATTAATTAATAATAAAATTATTTCTATCTCATAAAGGACAGCATCATCTTAAAATGACATTCAGTATCCTTTCCACGTTCTAGCCTACCATGCCTGCTAATAAATTGCATATATTCATTTGTTTATTTATTACTGAATGGCATAATTAATTAGACAAATTTTCGGAGGATAGCTTTGCTTAGTGTGCAATGTTCAAATGGCCAGCCAAATTTCTATTTTGTCCAGAATGCAATAAGAGCATCAATCAACTTCCCTAATTTGAATATGTGAAGTTAACCCCAAATTTTAACCCAATGGCTATTTAATTCACATCTGCACAGATGCATCCTGGTCAGATGACACCCAGTAACCCCTTCAGTCTCACACGTCACTGGTCCTCTCCATGGCTGGGCTTAGGACCAGGGCCATGCAGGTCTGGTGGTTCTTTAGTGAATAGACTTTCGCTAGCATTTACCACCAGCCATGTCTGCAGTCACAGAGATGTGGTGTCTGGTATGCAACTTTACAAAAAGAACCAGCAAGTGAATCTGTAAGTAGAAAATCCATGTTCTTGCCACCGAGAGCTTTGTGGGACTAAATCTAATGTATACATACAGTGTGAGAGACAAATCTATAAATTAAGTTTAAATCCTGGTGCTGCAGCAGGCTCCTCTTAAACTAACAGGCATCCACTCTTTTCCTACCCAGGAGGAGAACTGATTTAAAAAAGAAAAAAAATTACTAGCGAGTTGACTCTGACTCATGGCAACCCCATATGTGTCAACAGAGCTGTGCTCTGTAGGGTTTTCAATGGCCGGTTGATTTTTTGGAAGTAGATCACCAGGCCTTTCTTCCAAGATGACCCTGCGTACACTTAAACCTCCAACCTTTCAGTTAGCAGCCAAGTGCATTAACCGTATGCATCACTCAAGGACTCCTTGATTTGTTTACTGCTGCTTTAAATCTCCCTCACCTCATCCAACAGGAATTTGTGTGAGTCTGACAATGTGCGTGGGAGGTAGTGTTGCTCGGTGATTTGACAGGCTCTGGTGTCTGATTGGAAACCTTGGTGGCATAGTGGTTAAGTGCTACAGCTGCTAGCCAAAGGGTTGGCAGTTCAAATCCTCCAGGTGCTCTTTGGAAACTCTATGGGGCAGTTCTACCCTGTCCTATAGGGTCACTATGATTCAGAATCAACTTGATGGCACTGGGTTTTGGTGTCTGATCGGAGACCTGGTAGCATAGTACTTAAGAGCTCAGCTGCTAACCAAAAGGTTGACAGTTTGAATCTGTCAGCTGCTCCTTGGAAACCCTATGGGGCAGTTCTACTTTGTCCTATAGGGTTGCTATGAGTTGAAATTGACTCTATAGCAACAGATTTGGTTTTCTGGTTTTGATGCCTGACTAGCTACATTTGAATCCAAGCTCTAGGTGGATCAGTCAGCTTTGGCTAGGTTTCGTGCAGTAACATCAACTCCAACATTTCAGTGGTTTGCAGACCAAAGGCTTATTTCTCCTTTGTTGGCAAGCTGTGGCTTTGCCCCATATGTGTTGTTCATTCTGGGATTGAGGCTGAAGGACAGTATCAGAGGGAAAGAAGACATGTCAATTTAAGCAATGCCTCTTAAAACTCCTACTCAGACATGGCACATTCCACTGACAAAACAAGTCATATGCCACTCCAGTGTTAGTGGTCAATGGGATAGAGATGTTCATTTCTCCCACAGTGAGGCACTGCAAGTCATATAGCAGCAGATAAGGACATTTACTCTCTTTGCGGAGAAGTAAGTGGATAATTGGAAACAATTATATAATTCACCACACTAATTATGTGACCTTGATCAACTTTATGTCTTGGTTTACCATCTATAAAATGAAAATAATGATAACATCTACCTCAGAGACGTTATAAGGATTAATGTGATCATGTAAAATTCTAGGCACAATGTCCAGCACAAAGCAGGCAGTCTATAAGCAGTAGACACTGCTGTTAATTTTGCTACAATGTGGCTTTAAGTTCAGTCCTCAATGAGGCTGTGTGTACTGTACTAATGAGCCAGCTGCTGCAACGGAAAACTCCCTAAATCTCAGTGGCTTAGCAAAGTAGAAGATGATTTCTCATTCCCGTAAATCTAATTGGCTTCTGCCATGCAAGGAACCAGGCTGATGGATGCTTTGCTATCTTTAACACATGGCTTCCAAGATCCCCCTAGTGTTGATATACCGCTGGCAGGCAGGGGAAAAAGGAAAGTAGATGCTTATGTAGAAGATTTTAATGAGCCAGGCCTGGAGGTAATGCATATCACTTCTGTACATATTCTATGGCCATACCTAACTGCAAGAGTAGCTGAAATCACAGTTTAACTCTGTGCCTCAAAGGAAAGAAAATTGGTATGCTGAACACGCTGGAGTCTTTGGCATACATTCCCAGTGCTAAACATGCCTATTTGATTGTTTTAATATAAATGTCTGGCATTACAGAAATATAGTTTCTGTGGATCAAGAATAGGAATAATCAGTTACCATCAAGTCAGTTCTGACTCATGTTGACCCTATATGTGTCAGAGTAGAACTGTGCTCCATAGGTTTTCAGTGGTCGATTTTTTCAGAAATGGATCACCAGGCCTTTCTCTCAAGGTGCCTCTGGGTATGCTCAAGCCTTCAGCCTTTCAGTTATCAGTGAGCATGTGAAACTTTTGCACTACCCAGGGGCTCCAAAAATAGGATAGAGAAAAGCAAATGATTTGCCCCAGTGGTGAACAGATCCTTGGTGTAGATGACATTTCATTGAGCCCTTGAATCATTCTTCAGTGGTGTATTTTTTAACAAATTAATTGGGATCGTTTGACTTTTGGAATAAGTGTAGATGATGCTTAGAAGAGAGATGCTAATCCATGTAGTTATACTTCTATTAGGTGAATCAGTAAAGTAGATGCAAAGAAGAAGAGCCAACTTCACACCCATACTCAGGAGTAACTAATCCCAACAATTACAGCCCACATGGTGTCTAAGAATGCTGAAGAATTAGAAGCTGTCTTCCAATATCTAGTACTTGCTGTTGACTAGCAATTTGCATTCTGTTTTGAATCACATAAATGTCTATGGGTTAGACATGTGCTGTAAATTTCAGTTGAGTTAATCTAACAATAGTCGGTATTCTCCTGAAAATAGACCATGTAATTTGTAAGGAGTCTTTGAGAGCTCCTGCTTCCCTCAAGGAGAGCAGGTACCCTTGGAAACTAAGATCCATACCTTTTCACAAACAGTGAGAGACTAACTTGAATGATAAACTCACAGCCTAGAAAAGAGGAACATCAGGGGGAAATATATCAGAAGGCTATGAGAGAAAGGGAGAGCCAAGAAAAACATGGCAGGAATCCATAATGCCTCCAGCTCTCTTCCGTCACGCTCCTCATCTGAATGGCAAAGCCAGAGTCCATTCATTCAGGGCCCAACATTTGTTGTTGTTGTTAGCTAGTGTCAAGTCAGCCCCTGATTCATGGTGACCCCATGCACAATGGAACAAAACGCTGCCCAGTCCAGCACCATTCCCATGATCAGTTGCGAATTAGACCATTATGATCCATAGGATTTTCAGTAGTTGATTTTCAGAAGTAGATCACCAGGCCTTTCTTTCTAGTCTGCCTTAGTCTACACACCCTACTGAACTTCTTCAGCATCACAGCAACATGCAAGCTTCTACTAACAGACAGGTAGTGTCAGCGGATGAACTGCATTGGCCATGATGGAACCCATGTCTCTTGCATGGATGGTGAGAATTCTACCACTGAACAGCCCAAATTTACTAAACTAAATAGTGAGCATCACTAATCAGTGCTAATTCTTCCATGGCACATTTATACTGGACTAAAGAATTCTTGACAACTTTAAATACCTTACATTTCCAATGTAAACAATGTCTCATAGTGGAATTTCTGCTTATTGAAGACGGTGTTTTTGCAGAGGGTTTATTTCACTGCTACCTGTTATCATTTCAGTCTGTAGTCACCTACTCTCAAAGGGACATAACGCAACTCATTCATGAGCAGAAGGAAGTAGTCATGATGGTAGGTGGGTCCAAACGATGTAATATCAGTGAAGGGATTGGGGGTGCTTCCCCTAGAGAATATTCAGGGGAATATTCAGTTGTTTTCTAGTGTCTTGATAATACTTGAGAAACCCTGGTGGCATAGTAGTTAAGAGCTACGGCTGCTAACCAAAAGATTGGCAGTTCAAATCTGCCAGGCGCTCCTTGGAAACCCTATGGGGCAATTCTGCTCTGTCCTTTAGGATTGCTATGAGTCAGAATCAACTCTATGGCAATGGGTTTGTGTGTGTGTTTGTTTTTTGATAAAACTTGAAGATGAAGGAGGGATTAGAATTGTTCTGCTAGGCTCTTAGACATGGGACCAGCATCTGGTGGTAGGAGCTACAAAGTGACATACCTATTTTGGTTCAGTATAAGAAATAATTGTTGGTAGTCAGAGCTGAACAAAGACAAGAACAAAGGTAAAGGTCTGTCCTCTATGTTTGCACAGTTCTGAATTCCCCATCACAGGGGGCACAAGGAAGCTGGAGAAGCTAAGAAGTGGGCTTGGAGTGCTCATGTTTTAAAGTGGCTGCCAACACAGACAGCTTCTAACCCCCGTGAGGGCAGCGACAACCTTCCATTTCCGGCAGGAAATCAAACTGGACGTCAGCATCCTGTGGGGCCCTTGTTTTATTACTTGGGGAATGTTTTGGTTTCCTAGGGCTGCCACACCATACAAGATACCACAGAGTGAGTGGTTTGAAAAAACCGAAATTTATTGTCTCATAGTCCTGGGGGGAAGAAGTCCAAATTCAGGGCATATGCAGTTTTCATCTTTATTTCTGTCAGTTCTAGGGAAATATCTTTCCTTGTCTCTTTCAGCTTCTGGTGGCCCTGGGCATTTCTTGGCATTCCTTGTTTGGTTAGAGATGCATCTGCTTCCGTTGTCACATGGCGTTTGTCTTCCCCTTGTGTGACCAATTCTGTGTCTGTTCTCTCCTTTTATAAGACACCACTCTGAAGGGATTAAGACAAGGATCCATGCTAGTATGACTCAACTGATAACTTCCAAGAAAGACCCTATTTCCAAACATGGTCACACTTACAGGTACAGGGGTTAGGATTTCAACATATCTTTTGGGGGGACACAATTCAATCCATAACCAAAACCAAACCAAACCCATTGCAATCGAGTCAATTATGACTCATAGTGACCCTATAGGACAGAGTAAAACTGCCCCATAGAGTTTCTAAGGAGCACCTGGTAGATACAAACTGCTGAACTTTTGGTTAGCAGCCATAGCTCTTAACCACTACACCACTATGGTTTCCAGTCCATAACAGGGAACGATTATTTTTCTATAAACAAAATGAACTATATTTTACCAAAATAACATCTGATCCAGACACAAAGATCTTGTCAATGAGAACAGGCCTGGAACACAGTGACCCTATATAACTAGACCACAGGTCTATAGAGTTTACTACCTGTCTTAGTTACTTAGTGCTGCTGTAACACACATATCACAAGGGGATGGCTTTAAAGAACAGAAATTTATTTTTTCACAGCTCAGGAGGCAAAAAGCCCAAATCAAGGTCTGGACAGTGTCAATTCCTTCCTTATCACTAGCCCCAGGTGTTCCTTGGTGTCTTGGCTTATAGAGCATCCTCACATGGCATCTGTTTTCTGTGTGTGCATATCTCTGTGTCTAATCTGCTCTTTTTATAACTTGAAGTGATTATATTTAGAACCCACCCTACTTGGGTATGATCTAATTAACATAACAAAGAAAACCCTCTTTCCGAACAGGATTACATCCACAGGTATAGGGTTAGGATTCCAACACATGTTTTGGGGAACACAATTCAATCCATAACACCATCTAAGGAAAGGACTTCCCTTCTGCTATGTATTGTGAACAGAATTCTACTTTCATTTACTAGATGAAAAATTTTTTGCTGTTGAATCGATTCCAACTCATAACGACTGTATTGGACAGAGTAGAACCGCCCCATAGGATTTCCAAGGAGCGTTTGGTGTATTTGAACTGCTGACCTTTTGGTTAGCAGCCAAGCTCTTAGCCACTGCACCACCAGGGATCCTAGATAGGAAGAAAATACTGCTTTGGAGGCTTCCTGCAGGATTATGAACATTCCTATTTGTAAAAGGCCTCGTGTCCCTTTCAGAGTTGAGATCCCAGTTCACCTCACACAGAATACTTGAGACCTGTTGCCATCTCCCAGGTGCAAAATATGGTGCTAATTAAGATATAATTCCTACTCGCAAGGAATCCAGGTGCAATAATGGCAAAGAAGGAAGAGATCCCCTCCATTTCGGCTGAATCCTGAAGTCTCACCTTTCGAATACACTAAATGTATACTCACTTTTCTGCATTTTCACCAGCCCTCTTGGGGTGGCCAGGCCCACAGGAGTCATGCATATGAAGCAGAAGGCACAAAACGGAAAGAATAAAGAACCTGTTATAGTTGTGTTCTCATAGAAGGGACTCCTTCACTAGGAAGGAGGCTGTGTTAGGTGGCTCCCTTTTTTATCAGTAGCTGAGGACTGTTGGGCCCCAAACCAACCCCTCTGATGTCTCCTGGACTGTCCACAGGTAGAAACAGGAGTCAGAGTAGACAAGGAAGTCAGCTTAGGACAGAGATTCTCGAAGTACGTCCCCAACAAGCAGCAACAGCATCACCTGGGAACTTGTTCAAAGGCAAATTTTTGAGCTCCATCCCAGACCCACTGAAGCAGGGACTCTGGAGAGGAGAGCCAGTGAAGTGAACTTTAACAAGCCCTCCAGGAATTCTGATGCACACGGAAGTTCCAGAGCTACTGACTTAGGTCTTCCTCAAGACTGCTGGGAGGAGGAACTCTGAGACACATGGCCTCTCCTGCAGACTCTTCCCACAGTAAAGGCTTCCAAGTGTACTCATTCCAGAGCCATGCAGATGCACAGCTGCAGATGGAATGCCAACCAAGTCTGCATCTTCCCTTGCGTCAGCAAATCTAACCTGAGCTCAGTGCCTAGGAGGAAAAAAGTATATACCTTTTGGTCCCACAGATAAAATATGCACTATCACACAAGAGGCTTTTCTGTCACTCTCATTGTATAAATGAACTGCTTAGTCTTTTGGAATTGCAGTTAATCCATGCAGAAATTTTCTTGTTCTTTTTTTAAAATTAATAGTCTCATCTATTATCCTTTAAATAAAAGATGCTATCAGTGAATAAGAATGGTATACTCTCGAGAAAAGCCACGTTAAGGAATTTGAATAGAGGGCTTATCATGGCAAAACTTAATGCAGTTGAGTGAGAAATGATTGGAGTTATATAACACTCCCTTTTATTTAACACATCTCTTGACCATCTTACTATTTCCAGAAATTGACATTTAATAGATTTGTCCTGTATTGTCATAGCTCCTTGGATCAATCAACAAATCTTTAATGAATGCCTACTCTGTACTGAAGACAGAGGAAGAAACAGGAAGGGAAAAAAAAGTCAAGATTCCAGCCCTCAAAGGCCTTAGACTTTAAGAAAATAACAGTTTCAATGAAATAATCATGTATAACACACAAAAATAACATTAAACTAGAGAGTGTTATGCTAGACCTTAAGTAATTGAGGTGAACATTAATAAGGGTGGTGCAAACAGTTTGCGCTTGACTGTTAACTTAAAGGTCAGCGGTTCAAACCCACCCGGCGGCACTGCACAAGAAAGGCCTGGAAATATGTTTCCACTACGATTAAAAAACCAAGAAAACCCTATGGAACAGCTCTACCCTGTAACACATGAGGTCGCCGTAGTCAGAATGGACTGGACAACAATGGGTTTGGTTTGGTTTTGGTGAGTAGAAAACATTGAAAGATATATTGGAATGTGAACAAGACTTGGAAGATGAGGAGGGCTTGGGAGGGTGAAGAGAAAACGGAGGGCTTTCCAAACCAGGAGTCTACCTGCGTCCATTCAGACAGTGTTGGCAATGAAGATTGGTCAGGCAGGAGCATGGTTTACTCTGCCATGGAGGAAACAGACAGGAATTGGCATGGCCCTGGATATTGTAGATCTTTGAGAGGTAACTGCTTTGATTAGGGGGAAGGGGAAGGATCCACAAGGAATTTCAACTTCCTAGCTGTGGGCAGGGCAGACTTGAAAGGAAATGCTGGGTTCAGGAGACAGCTAGGAGGCTAATCAGAAGGGAGGAAGACCTAAGCATGCTGGGAGTAGTAAACTAGTCATGGAAAGATGGCCCAACTTTACCACCATCAGTGTTGTGCTGGGAGCAGATCATTCATGAGCCCGGAGAACAGGCTGATCATGGACTCAGTCCAAAGAAAGCTCTAACACAGCAAGTCGTGAGCAAGAGGGATTGCACGTGGCCACGGTCCAGGTGCAGAGTGTTGAGCTTATTTCAGTGAATAAATAACATGGTTGGGAAGAAGGCCGAGCAAGCCACCTCAGCAGCAGGTTAGAGCTCGGGTTGCAGCTGAGGTTTGTGGCCTCCTTTCTCAGGAAAGCAATTGGTTGATAGCATTGAAAAACATGTCTCTCAGAATTTAGCCTTCCTGAGGCACTGTGGGAGCCCTGGTAGTGCAGTGGTTAAGAGCTTGGGTGCTAACTGAAAGGCTGAAAGTTCAAATCAATCAGCCACTCCTTGGAAACCCTATCGGGCAGTTCTACTCTGTCCCATAGGGTAGCTCTAAGTCAAAATCAACTTAAAGGCAATAGGCTTGGTTTGGTCTGGTTTGAGGCACTGTGGGGAACAGGTATGCACTGGGCTGTGAATGGAATAGTTTTTTAATCCTGAAGATGATGGGACCATTTTATTTTGTGATCTGGAACAAAGAGCAGAATGACTCATTTCTCGTTTGCAAAAACAGTGATGCTTGAGGTTCATAGAATATATTATATATGCCAGAGGAACAGGCTCTCCATCATCTAGAAACAACCAGTTGCCATTAAGTCAATTCCAACTCACGGCAGCCCCATGCATGTCAAAGTAGTACTATGATCCATGGGTTTTCAATGGCTGACTTTTCAGAAGCAGATAGCCAAACCTTTCTGCCAACAACACATTGCTGAATGGACTCTAACTTCCAATCTTTGAGGTTAGCAGCTGAGCGCATTAACCGTTTGTACCAACCCCATCTTCTATGTCTGTACAGTCTGGAGGATTACAAGAAACTGGAGGGACACATATGTCAAACTATAACCATTTTCTATACCCATGGAAGAAAACTCACTTATGACTTTATGCAAGTCACTAGGGATTTAGCCTGGCTCAAAAGCAGTATGAGTGGAGACCTCACAGAAACATGGCGTCCGAGGTGGGTCACCTTAGTACCTGTCACTAAACCAAGGCTCTAATGAGCTAGGAGCAAAGAGAAAATACAAAATGGGCTTTAAGTGGAGCCCGCATTGGTCTGGGGACACCTCTATAGCATAGCCCACTTCCATACAATGTGAGGTGTGGGTTATATTTCAAATTGAAAAATAAGAATTGAGTTGATCATTCAGGTAACTTATGAAAAAAAAATTTTTTTTTTTTTTTTTTTTCAAAATAAAGATGCAAATGGCTTATTTGACCTGCATCATTGGGATGACAGTCTTCCTTCTCTGTTTCGGTTGTGCACATAAGTGGAGTTTGTTTTAAATTGCACTGCTGAATCTTTTGTGAAACTTGGGTATCATAGGGAGCACTGAGAGGGTATGTTGCGCACCAGGTTAATAATGGAACCCTGGTGGCGCAATGGTTAAGAGGGCAGGCTGCTAACTAAAAAGTCAGCGGTTCAAATCCACCAGCTGCTCCTTGGAAACCCTACGGGACAGTTCTACTCAGTCCTGTAGGGTCACTATAAGTCGGAATTGACTTGACGGCAACGGGTTTGGTTTTTTTGGTTTGGGTTAATAATGGCTATTATGTGGGTTTCCAGGATCAGAAAGTAAGTCTTGCCTTAAAATCCATAGTTATAAATAATCACCAAAACAATACCATCACCATGCACAGTGTCCATCCACAAAGGTGTGCAAAACCTGGATTTTAGAGCAATTGATTGAGAAGATGACATGGTGGTTATAATGACACACAAAACTAGTTTGGGACAGGATAATTTAATTAAAGCCCACCAGTTAGTTTCAAACTCTCCATTTTTTCACTTAATAAAAAAAGTTGTAAATACAAAATTGTTAAACTATACTAGACCATTTTTAGTTACCCCCAACAAATCCAAAGTTGTTGTTAGTTGCCGTTGAGCGGGCTCCGACTCATGGCAACTTTATGAATAACACAATGAAATGTTGCTCTGTCTATGTCATTGTCTTAGTTACCTAGTGCTGCTATAACAGAAATACCATAAGTGGATGGCATTAAAAAAAGTTTATTTCCCCACAGTACAGTAGACTAAAAGTCCAAATCCAGGGCGTCAGCTCCAGGGGAAGGGGCTTTCTCTCTCTGTCAGCCTTCTCATCAATCTTCCCCTGGACTAGGAAAATGGTGCGCCTAAAGCTGAGGGAGCAGAGTTGCCATTCCAGTAGGCCTGGAAGGTGGAGGTGAAGCCCAGGGCAGAGGGGTCTCCACTCAGAATCCAGAGAGTGTGGCCAATATAGAGTCTGGAGGGCAGGGCTATTGTGAAAATGGTCTCAGAAAACAGAGGATTATTATCAAAGCCTTGAGGGCTAATGTAATGTGTTCTGCTGACTTGCTTGGTGCCTGCTTTCCCCCAATTTCTACCATTTGTAATGGAAATGTCTAGCTGGTGCGTGCCTGTTCTACAGGTGTACTCTGGAAGCAGATAATTTGTAATCTAGATTTCACAGACAAAGAGGAATTTTTGGATTTTGGACTTGAAGCTGGTTTAAGACTTTTGCTATGATATGATGGGGTGAATGTGTTTCACATGTGGCAAGGACATGAATTTTGGAGGCCAAAGGGTAGAGTGTCATGGATTTAATTATGTCCCCCCAAGATATGTGTCAACTTAGTTAGGCCATGATTCCCAGTATTGTGTGGTTGTTCTCCATTTTGTGATTTTCCTATGTGTTATAAATTATAATCTCTGCCTGTGGTTGAAGAGGTTTAGGGTGGGATGTAACACCCTTGCTCAGGTCACATCCCTGATCCAATGTAAAGGAAGTTCCCCTGGGGTGTGGCCTGTACCACCTTTTATCTTACAAGAGGTAGAAGGAAAGGAAAGCAAGCATGAGTTGGGGACCTCATACCATCAAGAAACCAGTGCTGGGAGCAGAGTGCATCTTTGGACCTGGGGCTCCTGCTCCGAGAAGCTCTTAGTCTGGGAGATCAGCAAGAAGGACCTTCTTCCAGAGCCGACAGAGAGAAAAAGCATTCTCCTGGAGCTGATGTCCTGAATTTGGACTTCTAGCCTACTAGACTGTGAGAAAATAAATTTCCCTTTGTTAAAGTCATCTGCTTGTGGTATTTCTGTTATAGCAGCAGTAGATGACTAAGACAGCCACCTTCATAACCATTGGTCTGTTTGAATCTGTTGTAGCTATTGTGTCTCTCATTACTGCAAAAGAAATATCAGGACAGAGTCCTTTAAGTATTTGTAAAAAAAGAAAAAAATTTCAATCCTTATCTGACTGCTTGAGTTTATTCCTTCCCTCATGTAAGGAATTTGGATCCACGGTACTTCTTTCCTTGTTAAATTTCCAGATGAACTGTTTGACATTGCTAGGATGAGACAACGCTTGATAGGTGGAGGGCAGAAAACAGAGCAGTCACCCTGGGTGCCTATCCCAGCTTCTTTGCAGGCCCAATTTTGAACATTGGTGTCCTGGTTGGGTCATTTGATGTCATATTCTAACCACAAAAAGTCAGAGTAAAGATCAATTACTCTGCCTCCTTAATGCACCCCAAGAGTCCATAAAGTGATCAGTTACATGAAGAAAGACCGGAGAAATCCCACTGAGTTGGCAGAGAAAGGAAGAGAGAATTGAGGAAGGTCTTGATGCCCCAAGTATATAAAGAGGAATCTTCAGACAGTGTGCATTGGGGAAGCGAAGGGTGGCAGTTGTTTCTAATGGGGAGATGGAAAACACAGTCTTGAGATACACACAGAAAGACCTTATTGAAATCAAGGGTTTCTGGTACCCTGGAATCATCTAAAATGGAGGGCAGGGTAGTTTATTTGATGTCATTACAGAGAAGACAAGACGATAAACTAGGTGGCTTCCTGAGGTAGATGTCCAATTTATTAAATTTGGGATGTCAATTAAAGTATATCTGAAAGTGTCATCAGAATTCAAAGGCAAGCTCTCCCTCTCACCATGGGCAGGGTTCCATGGTACTTATATTGAGGCTACTTTTGCCATCTTTACCTCTTTGCCAGGGTCCAACCTCCTTGTCAACAAAGGCTTGATTTGGACGTCACTGCACCCGCCCTGGGTTCTTCACAAGAGTTTCCATGTATGAGCTACTTGGTAAATGGTGCTTGAATATTATTCCTTTAATGTCTAAAGTGTTCTGATTCCAATTAGCATTTTTAAATAGTTTTCTTTAGTAAATGAATACATTAGAGTATATTATTCCATGTAATCGCGTGGTAGCCATCTTTAAAAGTTCAGCAAGTACTCACTAAACAAGAACTAACGGTACCAGTTGCTACTGAGTCAGTTCCGACTTATGGTAACCAACCCCATGAGTGTCAGAGTAGAAATGTGGCCCCTGAGGTTTTCAGTGTTTGGTTTTTGGGAAGTAAATCACTGGGCATTTCTTTGAAGGAACCTGTGATAGACTAAAACCACCAACCTTTCAGTTAGCAACAAAGTCAGTTAAACTTTTGCACCACCTGATACTTCAAACAAGAACTAAAACTCCCAAATTCTATATATGGAGGTCAGAAAGAGCTTTTTCCTTCTCTTGGTAACTTTTCCTAGTTAAAACAACTAAATTGGATGTCACCCGAAATACAATATTTGAATGATGGAGGAAGAGGCATAAGATTCATGTTTCAGATGGGACGAAGTAGGTAAGATTTGCTTTTCTTAGTCAGTGGGCACAGTGCAAGTCATTGGTTTCTGACATTTCTGTGGGTGTACTGTCCTTCAGGACTGCTCTGGAGACCTGCAGAAGCCAAACCCTGATACCGTTAGCCGTAACCACATTTCTTTTCAATAAGCCTGAGAGATTGGAGTTAACTTTGAGTCATGCAGCTCTGCAAAAAATGAGCTTTGACAGATACTCGGCTCTGTTGGATGAGCTACTTAACTTCTTTCTACAGTAGGTTTTCCAACTATACGATACAGATCATTCAGGAAAAAAAAAAAAGAAAGCGAAGCAAAACCGTAAATTAGTAGGCTATTTTTCATGCCCCCTGCTTCTAAATAGATATAGAAAATTATAATAAGCAATTTAAGGAATTTATTTTGTTAAATGCCAAGCTTATACATGACTTCAGGAGGCAGGTGTGCAACTTACAGCTACACCTGTAGGACATTAAAGGAGAAATAAGTTTAAGGGGAGAATAATGAGCCAGATATATTTCCGGTGTCCGCGTCCTCAAAGACTGAACTGCGTTCAGTATAGCACACTCGCCGACACAGGAAAGTGAACGCACATTTTAGAAAGATTTTACCAACTAAATTCGAAACCCTAGGAATTCTAGGTTGAAATTTTCTTTAACCCTGGATCGAATAGATAATCCTAGTCATTCAATTATACCAAAACACTCCATTCCAGAAACACTCTCAATCTTCACTGTTTTACCAAAAGCCTAAATCAATACTGAATCTTGTGAGGACAAATTGGTTTCAGAAATGGAAATAGGTGTTTGGAGTCCATGGATGGTGCAGATGGTTACCATGCTCAACTGAAAACCACAAGTTGGGAGGTTTGAGTCCACCCAGGGGCACCTCAGAAGAAAGGCCTGGGGATCTACTTCCAAAAAATTAGCCATTGAAATCACACATGGGGTCACCATGAGTACCGGTTATATAGGTGTGTGTGTATGGCGGAGGGGCTACCTACATTTTTACCTGTATATCCATGTAGTAATATATGTGGTTTCAATACAAGCAGCACTTTTCAGATCCACTCTAGGAAAACTACCAGTGGATATTTAGAGAAATTGCATTTTGGGTTTGACCTTACTTGTGGAAACCAATCTACTCTTTCTTTAAATAACACCTTTAATTAACTTCCCAGTTTTAACTCTGCCATTGCTATTACATTCCCATAAAGCAAGGAATGTTTATTACTGATTTAGACAATTAAACGTGCTCTGACATTAATGAATCCTGTGTTCATTGCAGTATGGTCAAAGAAAAAATTCAGTCAATTTATTTTACCTGGGTATTAATCATTTATTTGTTGTACAAGTAACCTTATAGAATGTAGAAAATGTGAAAATTTAAAGTAGAGAAATGTGAAAATTCAGAGAAACCGTCTCTTCCCCTGCCAAAAAAAAAATAGAAAGGCAGGTGGGCAGGCAGATATGAAAGAAGGGGAAAGGGAAGGAGAGAGGAAGGGAGGAAGGGAGAAGAGAAGATTTGGGGTTTACCATAAATATGTGTATTTATTTATGATTTTTAGCAAAACTTCAACTATCATATACACTATTCTCTTACCTACTTTTCTTACATGGTAATGCGTCACTAATTTCTTTCCAAGTCAGTAACCAATCACTAGCAAAGGACATTATGTTTCATAAAGCAGAGGGTCAGCAAAAACCAGGGGAACCCTCCATGAGATGAACTGACACCATAGCTGCAAAAATGGGCCTCAACATACTAGCTGTTGTGAGGATGGCACAGGACCAGGCGGTGTTTTGCTCTGTTATACGTAAGGCCGCCACGAATCGGAGCCAACTCAAAAGCAACTCACAGCTACCGTGGATAAAAAAAAAGATTGTATTTTTCTTTGACATCATCTCCTACTGTGTGGCTCATTTTCAGCGATCTAGCCACCTTGCTGATGGCCCCTTTTTTGTTGTCAGGTGCCATCATGACTCATAATGACCCTATGTACAACGGAACAAAACAGTGCCCGGTCCCATGCCATCCTCACAGTCATTGCTGTGTTTGAGCCCATTGTTTAAGTCACTGTCTCAATCCATCTTGTTGAAGGTCTTCCTTTTTTTTTTTTTTTTTGATAATTTTCACTTTGCTGGTCCTCAAATATAATAGGTACCGCTGTTTCAAGACCATTTAGCATGCTACCTGAAACGTTTTTCCTTCAGATTTCTCTTCCTTCTATCAAATCCTTACAGAAATGTCACTTTTGCAAGGAGGTCTTCCATTACTATTCTCTTTAAATCTGTGGCCCCACAAGTCCTCTACCTGTTGTGCCATATCCTCCTTTCCTGCTTTCCTTTCTTCCATTGTGCCAGATAAATTAGAGGTTGATTGTGTTTGTTTTCTGTCTTCCCCAATAAAAGCCAAGCTCCCAGAGGGCGGGGTTTTGTCTAATTTGTTCCCTGGTTTATCCTTAACATCTCAATCACTACCCGGTACATAGTAGGTGCTCAGTTAATATTTGTTGAATACATATATTGTTCAGTCATTCTGTCAGCTGCATTTTAAGTAAGTCTAAAACATATTTACTGCGTATTATATCCTTTCTTTTAGATATTTGAGTAGTTTTTGTTTTCTGTTGTTGTAAGAAATGCTATTTTAAGCATTTTTACACACTGTATCTTTGTACACACCGTATCAGATTGTTTTTTTAGTGTAAAACCAAAACCAAACCCATTGCCCTCAATTTCTACTCATAGTGACACTACAGAACAGAGTAGAAGTGCCCCACAGGATTTCATAGGTTGTAAAAAAAAAAAAAAAAACAGGGAAACCCTGGTGACATAGTGGTTAAGTGTTACAGCTGCCAACCAAAAGGTCAGCAGTTTGAACCCAACAGGCGCTCCTTGGAAACTCTATGGAACATATCTACTCTGTCCTGAGTCAGAACTGACTCGACGGCAACGGGTTTTGGTTTTTTTTTTTCTTTTTTCAGGAATCTTTACAAAAGCAGACTGCCACATCTTTCTCCTGTGGAGCAGCTGATGGGATCCAACCACCAACTTTTTAGCTAACAGCTGAGCCCTTAACCACTCCACTACTGTAGGTCAGTTTTTTAGTATTAACTCCTTATAAATGTAATTGCTAGGTAAAAAAGGTAGGCACTTTTCCAAGGCTGTTACTGCATTTCTCCAAATTGGTCTCCAGAAATACTGTACCTAATAATATTCAACAAAAAGTCACTCCCTAATCCATTTGTGAGGGCAGTGGTAGTTCAGTGGTAGAATTCTCGCCTTGCATGTGGAACACGCGGGTTCAATTCATCCATCAGTGGAGGCTTTCGCGTTGCTAGGGTGCCGAACAGGTTTCAGTGGAGCTTCCAAACTAGGAAGAAAGGCCTGATGATCTACCTCTGAAAATCAGCCAATGAAAACCCTGTGAACCAAAATAGCCCAGTCTACAACTGACCATGGAAATACAGGGTTTGACAGCATTTCTTTTTTGTTCTTTGTGCATGGCAATTAAAAAAAAAAAAAACCCACTGCTGTCAAGTCGATCCCGACTTATAGCGACCCTATAGGACAGAGTAGAACTGCCCCAGTAGAGTTTCCAAGGAGCTCCTGGCAGATTCGAACTGTCTGCCTTTTGGTTAGCAATTGTAACACTTAACCACCACGCCACTAGGTTTTCCACTGCACATGGAGTCACCAAAATTTAGGGACTGAGTCGAGAGCAACAAATGACAACAATCCATTGATCCATCGGGTGCTTAACCAACGTAATTTGATATGAGGACATTCAAAGAAACTGGACCAGACCCTTCACAACTTCCAGAGCCAGTGCCCGCTTAAGCCACTCATTCACACAGAGCTGGCCGGTGAAAAAGAAGGAACTAATTAAAAAAAAAAAAAAAACTTTTTTTTCTTTACATCAGAGGCTGGGCAAAAGTTTTCCTAGGGTGAAACTCATGTAAGTTTTCAGAAATAGTGTCCCACCCATTAAGCCAGCTGAGCCTCACAGTAACCTGGTAAGAAGGGGCACACCCCGTTGTGTAGATGGCAAACAAAATCCAAGTTCATCTGGTAGGCAGTGTGAGAAAAGCAGGGTTTGTAATCAGAACCAGGACTCTGGACTTCCTGGCCTTGAATTCTTCCCACTTGTGCTCTTTAAATATCCTCACAGACTTTATCAAGATCCATTCTTCTGTTGATATTCACACTGGCTGCCCAATGCCCAAGGTGTGTGTGTGTTTTTTTTTTTAACTTATTGTGCTTTAAGTGAAAGTTTAAAAATCAAGTCAATCTCTCATACAAAAACTTATGGACATCTTGCTATGTAACCCCAGCTGCTCTCCCCATAATGTGGCAGCACACTCCTCCTCTCTAGCCTGTATTCCCTGTGTCCATTCACCCAGCTCCTGTTCCCCTCTGCCTTCTCACTAGCCTCCAGACAGGAGGCTAGTATCATTTTCTGTCTTATAGTCCAGTCCAGTCTCTGTCTGAAGAGTTGTCTTTGAGAATGATTCCTGTCTTGGGCTAACAGAAAGTCCAGAGGCCATGCCCTCTGGGGTCCCTCCAGTCTCAGTCAGACCATTAAGTCTGATCTTTTTATTAGAATTTGAAGTCTGGATCCCACTGTTCTCCTGCTCCGTCAGGGATTCTCTGTTGTGTTCCCTGTCAGGGCAGTCATCGGTTGTAGCAGGGCACCGTGTAGTTCTTGTGGTCTCAGGCTGATGTAGTCTCTGGTTTATATGGTGTTTTCTGTCTCTTGAGCTCATAATTACCTTTTGTCTTTGGTGTTCTTCATTCTCCTTCACTCCACGTGGGTCGAGACAAATTGATGCATCTTAGATGGCTGCTTGCTAGCATTTTTTAAGGTCCTAGATGCCACTCACCAAAGTGGGATGCAGAGTGTCTTCTTAATACATTTTGTGATGCCAGTTGACCTAGATGTCCCCTGAAGCCAGAGTCCCCAGGTCCCTGTCTCTGCTACTCTGGCCTTAGAAGAGTATGGTTCTATTCAGGAAACTGCTTTGCTTTTGTTTTAGTCCAGTGGGGCTGACCTCCTCTATATTGTGTGTTGTCTTCCCTTTACCTAAAATAGTTCTTGTCTGCTATCTAATTAGTGGATACCCCTCTCCTTCCTTCCACACCCTCTTAACCATCAAAGAATATTTTCTTCTGTGTTTAAACTTTTTCTTGAGTTCTTATATAGTGGTCTCATACAATATTTGTCCTTTTGCAACTGACTAATTTCACTCAGGATAATGCCTTCCAGATTCCTCCATGTTATGAGATGATTCACAGATTCATCATTGTTCTTTATTGTTGCATAGTATTCCGTGTATGAATATACCATAATTTGTTTATCCATTCGTCTATTGATTGGCACCTTAGTTGTTTCCATCTTTTTGCTATTGTAAACAGTGCTGCAATGAACATGGGTGTGCATGTATCTATTCAAGTAAAGGCTCTTATTTCTCTAGGATATATTCCAAGGAGTGGGATCGTATGGTAGTTTTATTTCTAGCTTTTTAAGGACACCCCAAATTGATTTACAAAATGGTCATACCATTTTACATTTCCACCAGCAGTGTATGAGTGTTCCAGCCTCTCCACAACCTCTCCAACATTTATTATTTTGTGTTTTTTGGATTAATGCCAGCCTTGTTGGGGCAAGATGGTATATCATTGCAGTTTTGATGTGCATTTCTCTAATGGCTAATGATCATGAACATTTCCTTGTGTATCTGAAGCAGCCTGAATGTCTTCTTTGGTGAAGTGCCTATTCATATCCTTTGCCCATTTCTTAATTGGGTTGTCTTTTTGTTGTTGAGTTTTTGCAGTAGCATGAGAGTTTAGAGATCAGATGCTGATCGGATTCGTCATAGCCAAAAACTTTTTCCCAGTCTGTATGTAGTCTTTTTATTCTTTTGGTGAAGTCTTTGGGTGAGCGTAAGGGTTTGATTTTTAGGAGCTCCCAGTTATCTAGTTTCTCCTCTGTTGTTTGTGCATTGTTAATAATGTGTTGTATACTGTTCGTGCCATGTATTAGGGCTCCTAGCACTGTCCCTATTTTTTCTTCCATGATCCTTATCATTTTAGATTTTATATTTAGGTCTTTGATCCATTTTGAGTTTGTTTTTTGTGCATGGTATGAGGTATGGGTCTTGTTTCATTTTTTTGCAGATGTTATCCAGTTATGCCAGCACCATTTGTTAAAGAGACTGTCTTTTCCCCATTTAACAGACTTTGGGCCATTATCAAGTATCGGCTGCTCATATGTGGATGGATTTATGTCTGGATTCTCAATTCTGTTCCACACTGGTCGACATATCTGTTGTTGTGCCAGTACCACGCTGTTTTGACTACTGTGGCAGTATATTAGGTCTAAAATCAGGTGGTATGAGGCATCCCATTTTGTTCTTTTTCATAATGCTTTACTTGTCCAGGGCCTCTTCTCCTTCCATATGAAGTTAATGATTTGTTTCTCCATCTCATTAAAAAATTTCATTGGAATTTGGATCTGACTTGTATTGTATCTATAAATCACTTTGCATAGAATAGACATTTTCACTATGTTGAGTCTTCCTATCCATGAGAAAGATATGTTTTTCCACTTATGTAGGTCTCTTTTGGTTTCTTGCAGTAGTGTCTTGTAGTTTTCATTGTTAGATTAGATTTATTCCTAAGTTTTTTTTTTTTTTTTTATCCTCTTGAGGGCTATTGTAAATGGTATTGATTTGGTGATTTCCTCTTGGACATTCTCTTTGTTGGTGTAGAGGAATCCAACTGATTATGTATGTTTATCTTGTATCCCGATACTCTGCTGAACTCTTCTATTAGTTTCAGTAGTTTTTTTTGTGCATTCTTTAGGGTTTTCTGTGTATAAGATCATGTCATCTGCAAATAGAGATACTTTTACTTCTTTCTTGCCAATTTGGATGCCCCTTATTTCCTGATTGCTTTGGCTAGGACCTCCAGCATAATGATGAATAAGAGTGGTGATAAAGGGCATCCTTGTCTGGTTCTCGATCTCAGTGGGAATGCTTTCAGGCTCTCTCCATTTAAGGTGATATTGATTGTTGGCTTGTATAAACGCCCTTCATTTTGTTGAGGAATTTCTCTTCTATTCCTATTTTGCTGAGAGTTTTTATCACGAATGGGAGTTGGACTTTGTCAGATGCCTTTTCTGCATCAGTCGATAAAATCATATGGTTTTTGTCTTTTATTTTATTTATGTGATGGATTACATTGATTGTTTTTCTAATGTTAAACCACCTCTGCATACCTAGTATGAACCCCACTTGGTCAGGGTGAAATTTTTTTTTTTTTGATATGTTGTTGAATTCTATTGGCAAGAATTTTGTTGAGGATTTTTGCATCTAAATTCATGACAGAGATAGGTCTGTAATTTTTTTTAGTGATGTCTTTACCTGGTTCTGGTATCAGGGATATGCTGGCCTCTTAGAGTGAGTTTGGGAGTATTCCGTCCTTTCTCTATGCTCTGAAATGCCTTTACTAGTAGTGGTGTTAACTTTTCTCTGAAAGTTTGGTGGAATTCTCCACTGAAGCCATCAGGGTGAGGGCTTTTTTTTGTTGTTGGGAGTTTTTTAATTACCTTTTCAATTTTTTGTTGTTGTTGTTGTTATGGGTTTATTTAGTTGTTCTACTTCTGTTTGTTTTAGTTTAGGTAGGTAGTATGTTTCAAGAAATTTGTCTGTTTCCTCCAGGTTTTCAAATTTGTTAAAGTACAATTTTTCATAGTAATCTGATACGGTTCTTTTAATTTCAGTTGGGTCTGTTGTGATATTTTCCATCTCATTTCTTATTTTGGGTTATTTGCTTCCTCTCCTGTTTTTCTTTTGTCATTTTAGTCCATGGTTTATCAATTTTGTTGATATTTTCAAAGAACCAGCCTTTCAGTCTATTAACTCTTTCAATTGTTTTTCTGTTCTCTGTTTCATTTAATTCTGCTGTCATTTTTATTATTTGCTTCCTTCTGGTGCCCGAGGGTTTCTTTTGTTGCTCTCTGTCTATTTGTTCAAGTTGTAGTGATAATTCCTTGATTTTCGTCCTTTCTTCTTTTTAGATGTGTGCATTTATTGCTATAATTTGACCTCTGAGCGCTGCTTTAGCTGTGTCTCAAAGGTTCTGATAGGAAGTGTTTTCATTCTCATTGGATTCTGTGAATTTCTTTATGCTCTCCTTAATTTCTTCTATAACCCAGTGGTTTTTGAGCAAGGTGTTGTTCAGTTTCCATGTGTGTGATTTCTTTTCCCTACTTTTTCTGTTATTGATTTCTACTTTTATGGCTTTATGGTTGGAGAAGATGCTTTTTAATATTTTGATGTTTTTTGTTCTGTTAAGGCTTGCTTTATGACCTAATATGTGGTCTATTCTGGAGAATGCTCCATGTGCTTTGTAAAAGAAAGTATACTTGGCTGCTTTTGGGTGGAATGTTCTGTATATATCTATGAGGTCAAGTTGGTTGATGGTGGCATTTAGCTCTTCTGTGTCTTTGTTGAGCATCTTTCTAGATGTTCTGTCTTTCACCAAAAGTGGAGTGTTGAAGTCTCCTTCTATTATTGTAGAGCTGTGTGTCTTGCTTTTCAGTGCTGTTAGAGTTTGTTTTACATATCTCAAAACCCTGTCATTAGCTGCATAAATATTTATTATGGTTATATCCTCCTGGTATCTTGACCCTTTAATCATTATATAGTGTCCTTCCTTATCCTTTTTGGTGGGTTTAATTTTAAAGTCTATTTTGTCAGAAATTAATATTGCCACTCCTGTTCTTTTTTGATTGTTGTTTGCTTGATATGTTTTTATTCCATCCTTTGAGTTTCTTTTTTTTTTTTTTGAGTTTTAGTTTGTTTGTGTCTTTAAGACTAAGGTGTGTCTCTTGTAGGCAGCATGTAGACCAATTGTATTTTTTTATCCATTCTGCCACTCTCTGTCTCTTTATTGGTGCATTTAGTCCAATTACATTCAGGGTAATTATGGATAGGTTTTTTTTATGAGTTTAGTGTAGTCATTTTGATGTCTTTTTTTGTGTGTTGTTGACAGTTTCTTTTTTTATTTAATTTTTTGTGCTGAGTAGTTTTTCTTTCTATATTGTCTTTTCCTCTTTTTCATTGTTGTTGATTTTGTTTTTGCTGTCTTTATGTTTTTCTCGTATTTTATTTTGATATGTAGGATTGTTAATCTCCTTTGTGGTTACCTTAATATGTACCCCTATTTTTCTAAGTTTAAACCAAACTGTTATCTCTTTATATCACCTTGACTTCCTCTCTATATGAAAGATCTAAAACTACATTTTTTAGTCCTTCTTTATTGATTTAATGTTGTCATCTTTTACATAATGACATTGCTGTTTCCCTGTTTTGAGCATTTTTATCTTGATTTATTTTTCTGATTTCCCTATCTGGGTTGACATCTGATTGCTCTGTCCAGTATTCTAGTCTTGGGATGATATCTGATATTATTGATTTTCTAACCAGAGAACTCCCTTTAGTATTTCTTGTAGTTTTGTTTTGGTTTTTAAGAATTCCCTAAACTTCTGTTCATACGGGAATGTCCTAGTTTTGCCTTCATATTTGAGAGACAATTTTGTTACATATATGATTCTTGACCGGCAATTCTTTTCCTTCAATGCTTTATATAAGTCATCACATTGCCTTCTTGGCTGCACAGTTTCTGCGGAGTAGTCCAAGCTTATTCTTATTGGCTTTCCTTTGTAAGTGATTTTTCGTTTATCCCTAACTGCTCTTAATAATTCTCTATCTTTGGTTTTGGCAAGTTTGATTATAATATGTCTTGGTGACTTTCTTTTAAGACTTACCTTATGTGGAGTTCAATGAGCATCTTTGATAGATCTCTTCTCATCTTTCATGATATCAGGGAAGTTTTCTGCCAACAAATCTTCAACAATTCTCTTTGTATTTTCTGTTATCCCTCCCTGTTCTTGTACTCTAATCACTCATATGCTATTTCTCTTGATAGAGTCCCACATGATTCTTAGGGTTTCTTCATTTTTTTTTTAATTCTTTTATCTGATTTTGCTGCAAATATATTGGTATATCTTCAGTCTCACTAATTCTGCCTTCCACTTCCACAATTCTGCTCCTCTTACTCTCTACTGAGTTGTCTAATTCTGTAATTTTGTTGTTAATCTTCCGAATTTCTGATTGCTGTCTCTTTATGGATTCTTACAGCCTATTACATTTTTCATTATGCTCTTGAATAACCTTAATTTCCTCCACTGCTTTATCTGTGTGTTCTTTGGCTTGGTCTGCATTTTGCCTGATCCCCTTCCTGATCTCTTGAAGAGTTATGCATATTAATCTTTTGTATTCTACTTCTGGTAATTCCAGAAATATCCCTTTCTCCAGAACATTCTTTGATTCTTTGTTTTGGGAGCTTATCGAAGCAATCATAGTCTGCTTCTTGATGTGATTAGATATTGACTGTTGTCTCCAAGCCATCTATAAGTTCTTGTATTAATTTATTTTGTATTTGCTTAGTGTGTCCTAGCTTCTTGCTTAGTTTGGTTTTGAGATGCCGAAACAGGCTGCTTGAGTGTGCTAGTTTGATTATTGTCACCTTTGAAGCTCTAATGTCCTGTCACCAGATGGCTAGAGCTCTTTCCACATATATGAGCCCAGGAGTCCATTCACTTTTCTTGTATGGATTCAGCTCAGGTGTCCAGGTAGTCAGTCACCAAGTGTGTGGTGAAGGCTCTCACCTACAGTATTAGAGGAGCAGAGGTGACTGGTGTAGGCACAAGTATCTGACTGCAGCAGGGGGTCACACTCTGGGCAAGGCAGGGGCTGACAACTGTCCTCCAAGTGTCTGTGAGTAGAGCACCTGTCTGTTCCCTAAAGCACATACGTGGACTGTGCAGCTGGACCATGGGCACCCAGTGCTTTTGGCTGTAAGGACTGGGAGTACCACTTATCCTTGGACCCCTGTTGCAGGTGGCTAGGTGGCATGGGTGGACCCAGCAGTCCTCAGGCCCCTGATGTTGGTAGGTGAGCACCCTGCTTAATAGGTATAACAGTGTCAAACATCAAAACCCACCTCTCCACCACACAGCTGAAACAGTTGAAGTCAGACCTCAGGCACATACACTGTTGCACTGTGCCAATGAGGGCCTAAGCTGTTGAACTGGGCCCACACAAGTCCATGCAGGAGTAAAAAGCATTTAAAGGCCATGGATCACTTGTGCTTGTTCCCAGGCAAAGGATCTGCTTCTGCCCTGAGTTCCCAGCTTAAGGGAGCTGGCAGATTATTTTTCCCCATTTTTTAATTTGTTCCTTCTCCAAGGCCAGGAGAATGGCTCAGGACATGTAGCAGGACCTATCTCAGGCCCAGGAAAAGCAACCCACCACTGAAGCCAGCTCGGGGGCTGGAGTAGAGGGAGGGGGGATCAGATAAATGGGAGAGAGTTCTTTCAAAAAGGGTGCTTTTTTGTCCACGTGGTAAATTAGATGCAAGCACTTATCTTTTGCCGAGACTGCTCTTCTTCGCTGATTCCAGAGGTGAGAGTAGATTTTGTACTGCTTGCTCTCTCTCGCTGTGGAAACTGCATCCCAAATGCTACTCCCAGCCCTGCTGCAGTTGTGCCAGGGTTTCAGGCCTGCAGGGTGCCAGTTCTCACCACGTCAGGTCTGGCAACTCCTTGCTGCTTCTGAACTGTCTCTCCCTCGCCCTCCTGCTCAGTCTGATTTCTTAACTTTGATATTCGGGGCTCCTAGGTTGTCATATATATAATTGATTCACTTGTTTTGCGAAGGGGTCTTTGTTGTAAGAAGGACCACTGGAAGCATCTGACTACTTCACCATCTTGGCCCAGCCTCCCTAAGATGTGTTCTTTAGAAGATATTTTTAAAAGAGTCAGGAAAACTCGTAGTATATTAGCTTCTTGAAATACTGTTATAATTTTTAGACTTGAGAGGGTGGGGAGAGAGTGGGATTGACAAGAGATAGAGAGCAAGGTATCCAGCTAAGGGCAGTTTCCTCAACATTAGTTTTTCCACTCCAACTTGGCTGTATTTCAGGGCAAAACCTGTTTTTTGCACTGGATTCACAAGCTATTATTAGTTTCACATGTGCAAGAATATCATTAAAGAGATGTCATGATTTCTACTGAGATTATATACAAAGGATAAAAATCTCCCCCACTGCCATCACCGACTCCTACCCAGGAAAGACTTGGCATTTGTCATCTCAATACAGGGAGTCATCTCTCCCTTTGTTGGCTGGTTTTCTCCTGAAAACTTCAGAAAGGTATGCTCCTGGAGAGTTAGAGGCTTTTCACTTCTTAATAAAGTTGGAAAAAATCTGCATTTTTTTTTACTATGTGAGATTTTTATCTTTCTTATTTTAAAACATTGAAAAATATTTACCTATCCAAACAGGATATTCGAAAGTTTCGTCTACATTCAAAACTTTAACCAAGCTATGACAAAAAGACAATAACGTGTTAACGTTGTTGTTATTAGTTGCCACTGAGTCAGCGCCAATTCATGGTGACCTTACGTACAACAGAATAAAAAGTCGCCTGGCCCTGCATTATCTTCATGGTCATTGGTATGCTTGAGTCCGTTGTTGTAGCTATTGTGTCAATGCATCTCATGGATGGTTCCCATGAGTTTCTCTGACCCTCTATATTAATAAACAGGATGTCCTTTTCTAGTGGTTGATCTTTTCTGATGACTTGTACAGAGTAAAAGAGCCCAAATCTTGCCATTCTTGCTTCTAAGGAGCATTCTGGTTGTATTTCTTCAAAAACTGATTTGTTCATTCTTCTGGCAGTTCACGATAAGCTCTGTAAAATACATAGAAACTAATAGAAAGAGAAATCTATTGCCCTGGTTATGTTCTTCATTTTTTAAAAGTTCACAGATATTGTAATGACTCTATTCCTCCAATATATCTGATATCCAATGCTTTAATATTACACACATTTCACAGATGGAAATACTGAGGCTTGGAAATGAACATCTTTTATCCTCCAGAAGTGCATGAAGTATGTGGATTCTGATCTGTAATTTCATCCACCATCTATAGCCTGTCTAGAGAAATAACAACATGGTAGGGTCGCCATGAGTCAGAATTGACTCAACAGCAGCTAACAACACAGTAGCACATTATTGACATTTTTTTAAACATACAAGGAATGGTAGCAACTTTTGAAAGATGTCCCTGAGGTAGGAGGCACTTTAAAGTGGCTTATTTGGAGTGGAATTTTCCATGGCCAGTCAAGACTCTAGACCAGCCCCATGAGCACTAAGATGAAAAACAAGAGAACCCATGATCCCAGGCTGCAATCCGCAACCAAAGACCCCCAGAAGAAAGATGCCTCAGGACATCCTTGGACACTCCAGTGATACGAATTTAACTGGTGTCCCTCTTCCACCAGTCTTGGTCTCCTCAGAGTTTTCCAGGTGATTTTGAAGGGCAGCCAGGACTGAGAGCTCACAAAAGCACGTGCACAAAGCCTGGCTTTCAAGGTTGGCTTTAATAACAATAAAAAGAATCTTCTCTTACACTTACTCACCAGCTGCAGCTCACAAAGTGCTTTCTCACCTGTAATCTCACTTGATCTTCACACCTTCAGCAAACAGGGATTGGGCCCCTCTGAGTTCTAGGTGCTGTGGCAATGCTCAGGAAACAGTAAAGGGGGCTTTTCACACTGAACTCAAGAGCTGTACTTATGAGGCTGTCACTGAGATGGAGACAGGGTGATTGTGAGGTATGCACAAACCTCACAACTGAGCCAAGGACATTGGATCAGGACCCACTCTGTGCCAGCATGACCTCATGTTAACTATTAACATTTTCAAAGACCGTATTTCCAAACAAGGTCACATTCTTAGAGAGTTAGGACTTAGACATATCTTTTGGGGAACACAATTCAATCTATAGCAGTGTGTTTATACGATGACAGTTTTCATCGAAATACTTAATTTGTCAGTAAGAAAAACAATTGTGATGAATAAGAGTTATTTTCAGGACCACTATTTCCTAGTTCACCCAGGCCACCCAACTTAGGAGGTTATGTCTATGTAACCCATGTTTCTGGGCTTCTTACGGGCCCAGGACTTCTCCCACCCTTTGCAGTCACCTCTCCTGGAATGGGATTGACTGTCATGTCATATCACCATCCTCATAAGCTCCTGTCCATGATACAGTTACAGGTAGTCCCTGACTTACGACGGAGTCCTGTTCCAGCAACGACTCCGTCATAAGTCAGTGCTGATGTAAGTCAAATACCTCATTATTTTTTTCATTAGTATGGCCTTTTATTATCAGTATCTTTATAAATCCCATCTTTATTTGTCATTGGAGCTTGGAAACATTACATCTGAGAATGATAACATCAGCAAGTTACGAGATGCAACATTGTTTGTAGTACATATTAGTAACAATAAGATGTTAAAAAAAAAAAAAAAAAGGATGGCCATAAGTGTGGCTTGTCGTAATTCAAATACATCATAAGTCGGGGACTATCTGCACTGCTCCCTCGCTGCTGGACCAAGCCTTGGATTGTCCAAACACAGAGGCAGGGGTGAGGTGGAGGTCTGCACCCCAACCAGGAGACTAAAGAAGCCAAAAATCCTCCCAAAGTGGAGAGAGCTCACTTCTTGGCCAACACTGTCAGCCCAGCCCTTGAGTAGTCTAAGCCCCTCAGCAAGATGAAGCCACAGTTTTGATCCCCGAGGCAAACCTCCTGTTCCCACCCTCCTAGCTCTGTCCCATGGCAATTTCCACCTCAGGAGGAGAAGGCTAGACCTTCCCAGGGGGCCTTGCCCCATCTGGGAGCTGGGCAGGCCTGCGAGCTGTCCCCAGCAGCAGACAATCACCTCTTATTTCCCTTTTTGAAACTCAGGCGCATTTTCTAAGGCAAACCCTGTGCTCCAGGCAGTGTCTTCCCTCACCTGTTTTTGTTAGGGATGTCTTTGCCTTGTGGGGTTCCCTGTTGTCTGGGTCTTAGGTTTATCTTCACCAAAAGCTGTCAGCTTGTCTGCACCCTGACAGAAGCAGGCCAGAGTGAATTGTACAGTGTTCCGAAAATGTGTGTCCACACTCAAGCCCACGGGCCTGCCTCAGTGTCCCCTATGACACAGGGCTGCAAGGTTCTGCCCTCCGGGCCATACTGCAGACTGGAAGTTCAACTTGAGACTTAAGGAAAGTCACCTCTGCATCTTCATGGTCACAGGAAATGCATGTCCCACACCCAGGGACATCCTGGACACTGCCCCAGCTGAAGCATAAGAGAAACCCACTGTCCAGCCAGTAAGGTGCACCAAGTCCCATACTGACTGGCCTCACCTTAACAAAGGAAATGTGAAAATAGACAAAAGCCATCCCAAGGAGAACAAAGGCTGCTGATTCAGAACTTGCTGTAGCAAGGGAGTTAGGTACCACCACTTAGGTTTGGCAGAGATACAAAGGCAGACAGAGACTCCCTTATCTTTACAGTGGGAAAAAGAAAAGGCTTCACGTACCTTCCACCATGCATCTGTCAGTGTGTTGTACTGTGATGACTTGCTTGTTGCTGTGATGCTGAAAGCTTTGTCACTGGTATTTCAAATACCAGCAGGGTCACTCATGATGGACAGGTTTCAGTGGAGCATCCAGACTAAGACAGATGAGGAAGAAAGGCCTGGAGACCTCCTTTTAAAAATCAACCAATGAAAACCCTATAGATAGAAAGGTGGAGCCAAGATGGCATAATACACAGACACTTCCTGCGAGCCCTGTTTACAACAAAGACCTGAAAAAACAAGTGAAATGAGTATATTTATGACAAGCTGGTACCCCTGACCTTCAAAGGCAAGCTTAGAAAACAAACTGAGGGGCAGGGGGAGGAAGAGACCATTCAGAAGTGAAGAGGAGTTACCGGACCTGAATCGCAGGGAGTTCTCAGGCACCGTTCCCAGAGCAGCAGTGGTGGGCTGGTGCTGGCATTCAGCTACAGTTTCCACATGGAGAAGCAGCCAGCCACACAGCCTACTCACACCTCCAGAACCTGAGAAGAATGGCGATCTCAGCAAAAGCTAAGTACTTGCGTATATTTTACCATGCCCCCCCACCCCCAAACCAGCTTCAGCGGCTGAATTCCCTGGGCCTGAGATACGCACTGTTGAGTGCCTAGAGCCATCCTCCCAGCCTTGGGGAAGAAAATAATTTGCAATTGGGGAAAAAGATAATTTGCTAGCTCCACTGACCGGGGGAGCTCAGGACAGAAGTGGCTCCTGTCTAGGCATAAACAGTCCGTGGACTTTGAGCACCTTTCCCTTCTGCATGGACCTGTGTGGACCTATTTTGGGAGAATAGGCCCTTGTTGGCAGACTCCAACCATTTCAGCTGTGAGGTGGAGAGATGGATGTTTAAAGTTTGACATTCTTTGACTATTAAACAAGGTCCTCACCTACCCACACCAGGGACCTAAGGACTGGTAGCTCCACTCAGGTAAACCAGCCACCTGTGACAGGAGTCCAAAGATAACTCATACCCCCCAATCCTTACAACCAAAAAACTTTGGGTGCCCATGGTCCATCTGCAGAACCCACCCACCTGCATGCTCTAGGGACCAGGGACATGCTCTCCTCAGAGACAGTCGGGGGTCAGTTCTCAGCACCCTGCTTTGTTCAGAGCATGACCCCGTGCTGCAATCAGATACCTGTATATACACCAGTCGCTCCTGCCCCTCTAAGACTGTAGGACAGAGCCTGTACCGCACACTTGATGATCAGCTACCTGGAAACCGGAGCTGAATTCAGACAATAAAACTGAATGGACTCCTAGACTGATATAATTGATAACAGCTTTAGCCATCTGGGGACAGGATATCAGAGCTCCAAAGACAAAAATAATCAAGCTAGGTCACTCAAGCAACCCATTTGGGTATACCAAAATGAAACAAGGGAAGAAACTATGACACAGTAAGCAAACATAAACTAATGCAACAACTTATAGATGGCTTATAGATGGCTCAGAGACAACAGTCAATATCGAGTCACATAAAGAAACAGACCATGATCACCTCAACAAGCTCTCAAAACAAAGAATCCAGGGATCTTCTAGATGAAAGTGCATTCCTGGAATTACCAGATTTAGAATACAAAAGTTGAATATACAGAACCCTTCAAGACATCGGGAAGGAAATGCGGCAATACACAGAACAAGCCAAGGAACATACAGATAAAGCAATTGAAGAAATTAGAAAGATTATTCAGGAACATAATGAAAAATTTAATAAGCTGGAAAAATCCATAGACAGCAAATAGAAATTCAGAAGATTAACAATAAAATTACAGAAGTAGATAACACAATAGAAAGTCAGAGGAGCAGAATTGAGCAAGGAGAAGCCAGAATTTCTGAACTCAAATATAAATCAATTGGCACTAATACATTTGAAGAAAAATCAGATAAAAGAATTTTAAAAAATGAATAAACCTTGAGAATCATGTGGGACTCTATCAAGAGAAATAACCTACAAGTGATTGGAGTACCAGAACAGCAAGGGATAACAGAAAATACAGAGATAATTGTTGAAGATTTGTTGGCAGAAAACTTGACTGATATCATGAAAGATGAGAAGGTATCTATCCAAGATGCTCACTGAACTCCACATAAGGTAGATGTTAAAAGAAAGTCACCAAGACATATTATAATCAAACTTGCCAAAACCAAAGATAAAGAGGGAATTACAAGAGCAACGAGGGATAAACAAAAAGTCACCTACAAAGGAAAGCCAATAAGAATAAGCTTGGACTACTCAGCAGAAACCATGCAGGCAAGAAGGCAATAGGATGACATATTTAAAAAATTGAAGGAAAAAAATTGCCTGCCAAGAATCATATATCCAGCAAAACTGTCTCTTAAATATGAAGGTGAAATTAAGACATTTCCAGATAAGCACAAGTTTAGGGAATTGGTAAAAACCAAACCAAAACTACAAGAAATGATAAAGGGAGTTCTTTGGTTAGAAGATCAATAATATTAGGTATCAACCCAAGACTAGAACACTGGGCAGAGCAACCAGAAGTCAACCCAGACAGGGAAATCCAAAAAAACAAAGTGAGATTATATGTATTAAAAAAAAAGCTTAAAACAGGGTAACAGCGATGTTATTATATAAGAGAAGACAACATTAAAATAATAAAGAGGAACTAAGAAATGTAATCATAGACTTTCCATATGGAGAGGAAGATATGGCGATACAAGGTACTAAAAGTTTTAAATTTAGAAAAATAGGGGTAAATAATACAGTAACCACAAAGGAGACAAACTATCCTACGCAACAAAATAAAGTACAAGAAAAAAAAATAGAGACTCAGCAGAAACAAAATCAACAACAACAAATAGGAGGAAAGGATAATATATAAAGACAATATATTCAGCACATAAAATTAAGTGGGGAAAAGAAACTGTCAACAACACGCAAAAAAAGACATCAAAATGACTGCACTAAATTCATACCTATCCATAGTTATGCTGAATGTAAATGGACTAAATGCACCAATAAAGAGACAGAGAGTGGCAGAATGGATAAAAAAAATATGATTGCTCTACATGCTGCCTACAAGAGACACACCTTAGTCTTAAAGACACAAACAAACTAAAACTCAAAGCATGGAATAAAAACCTACCAAGCAAACAACAATCAAAAAAGAACAGGAGTGGCAATATTAATTTCTGACAAAATAGACTTTAAAATTAAACCCACCAAAAAGAATAAGGAAGGACACTATATAATGATTAAAGGGTCAAGATACCAGGAGGATATAACCATAATAAATATTTACGCACCTAATGACAGCACTTTGAGATACATAAAACAAACAGCACTGAAAAGCAACATAGACAGCTCCACAATAATAGAAGGAGACTTCAACACACCCCTTTCATGAAGGACAGAACATCCAGGAAGAAGCTCAATAAAGACATGGAAGATCTAATTGCCACTATCAACCAACATGACCTCATAGACATATGCAGAACACTCCACCAAACAGCAACAAATTATACTTTCTTTCCTAGTGCACATGGAACATTCTCTAGAATAGACCATATATTAGGTCATAAAGCAAGCCTTAGCAGAACCCAAAATATTGAAATATTACAAAGCGTTGTCTCTGACCATAAAGCCATAAAAGTGGAAGTCGATAACAGAAAAAGCAGGGATAAGAAATCAAACACTTGGAAACTGAACAATACCCTGCTCATAAAAGACTGGATTATAGAAGACATTAAGGATGGAATAAAGAAATTCATAGAATCCGATGAGAATGAAAACACTTCCTAGCAGAACCTTTAGGACACAGCAAAAGCGGTGCTCAGAGGCCAATTTATATCAATAAATGCACACATCCAAAAAGAAGAAAGGGCCAAAATCAAAGGATTATCCCTACAATTTGAACAAATAGAAACAAAATAAATAGCAACAAAAGAAATCCACAGGTAGCAGCAGAACACAAAATATAAAAATTAGAACAGAACTAAGTGAAATAGAAAACGGAAAAACAATTGAAAGAATTAACAAGACCAAACGCTGATTCTTTGAAAAAATCAACAAAATTGATAAACCCCTGGCTGAACTGACAAAAGAAAAACAGGAGAGGAAGCAAATAACCCAAATAAGAAAGGAGATGGACGATATTACAACAAACCCAACTGAAATTAAAAGAATCATATCAGATTACTATGAAAAATTGTACTGTAACAAATTTGAAAACCTAGATGAAATGGATGAATTCCTAGAAACACACTACCTACCTAAACTAACACAAACAGAGGTAGAACAACTAAATAGACCCACAACAAAAGAAGAGATTGAAAAGGTAATCAAAAACTCCCAACAACAAAAAAAAAAGCCCTGGTCCAGAAGGCTTCACTGAAGAGTTCTACCAAACTTTGAGAGAAGAGTTAACACCACTACCACTAAATGCATTTCAGAGCATAAAAAGAATGGAATACTACCAAACTCATTCTATGAAGCCACCATATCCCTGATACAAAAACCAGGTAAAGATACCACAAGAAAAGAAAATTATAGACCTGTATCCCTCATGAACGTAGATGCAAAAATCCTCCACAAAATTCTAGCCAATAGAATTCAACAACATATCAAAAAAATAATTCACCATGACCAACTGGGATTCATACGAGGTATGCAGGGATGGTTCAACTTTAGAAAAACAATGAATGTAATCCACCACATAAATAAAACAAAAGACAAGAATCACATGATTTTATCAATTGATGCAGAAAAGGCTTTTGACAAAGTTCAACACTCATTCATGATAAAAACTCTCAGCAAAATAGGAATAGAAGGAAAATTCCTCAACATAATAAAGGGCATTTATACAAAACCAACAGCCAACATCACCCTAAATGGAGAGAGCCTGAAAGCATTCCCACTGAGATCGGGAACCAGACAAGGATGCCCTTTATCACCACTCTTATTCAACATTGTGCTGGAGGTCCTAGCCAGAGCAATTAGGCTAGATAAAGAAATAAAGGGCATCCAGATTGGCAAGGAAGAAGTAAAAGTATCTCTATTTGCAGATGACATGATCTTATACACAGAAAACCCTAAGGAATCCTCCAGAAAACTACTGAAACTAATGGAAGAGTTCAACAGAGTATTGGGATACAAGATAAACATAAAAAAATCAGTTGGATCCCTCTACACCAACAAAAAGAACATCAAAGAGGAAATCACCAAATCAATGCCATTTACAGTAGCCCCCAAGAAAATAAAATACTTAGGAATAAACCTTACCGGAAATGTAAAAGACTTATACAAAGAAAACTACAATACACTTCTGCAAGAAACCGAAAGACACTACATAAGTGGAAAAACATACCTAGCACATGGATAGGAAGACTCAACATTATAAAAATCTCTGTTCTACCAAGAACAATCTATACATTTAATGCAATTCCAATCCAAATCCCACCGACATTCTTTAATGAGATGGAGAAACAAACCACCAACTTCCTATGGAAGGGAAAGAGGCCCCGGATAAATAAGGCATTACTGAAAAAGAAGAACAAAGTGGGAGGCCTTACTTTACCTGATTTTAGAACCTATTATACCACCACAGTAGTCAAAACAGCCTGGTACTGGCACAACAGCAGATATATAGACCCATGGAACAGAAATGAGAATCCAGACATAAATCCATCCACATATGAGAAGTTGGTATTTGACAAAGGCCCCAAATCAGTTAAATGGGGAAAAGACAGTCTTTTTAACAAATGGTGCTGGCATAACTGGATATCCATCTGCCAAAAAATGAAACAAGACCTATACCTCACTCCATGCACAAAAACGAGCTCAAAACATATCAAAGACCTAAATATAAAATCTAAAACAATAAAGATCATGGAAGAAAAAATAGGGACAATGTTAGGAGCCCTAATACATGGCATAAACGGTATACAAAACATTCTTAAGAATGGAGAAGAAAAACTGGATAACTGGGAGCTCCTAAAAATCAAACACCTGTGCTTATCCAAAGACTTCACCAAAAGAGTAAAAAGACTACCTACAGACTGGGAAAAAGTTTTTAGCTATGACATTTCCGGTCAGCACCTGATCTCTAAAATCTACATGATACTGCAAAAACTCAACTACAAAAAGACAAATTACACAATTCAAAAAAGGGCAAAAGTTATGACTAGACACTTCACTAAAGAGACATTCAGGTAGCTAACAGATACATGAGGAAATGCTCTCGATCATTAGCCGTTAGAGAGATGCAGATCAAAACTACAATGAGATTTCATCTCACTCCAACAAGGCTGGCATTAATCCAAAAAACACAAAATAATAAATGTTGGAGAGGCTGCGGAGAGATTGGAACACTTAATACACTGCTGGTGGGAATGTAAAATGGTACAACCACTTTGGAAATCGATTTGGCCCTTCCTTAAAAAGCTGCAAATAGAACTACTATACGATCCAGCAATCCCATTCCTCAGAATATATCCTAGAGAAATAAGAGTCTTTACATGAACAGAGATATGCACACCCATGTTTACTGCAGCACTGTGTACAATAGCAAAAACATGGAAGCAACCAAGGTGCCCATCAGTGGATGAACGGATAAATAAATTATGGTATATTCACACAATGCAATACTATGCATGGACATAGAACAGCGATGAATCTGTGAAACATTTCATAACGTGGAGGAACCTGGAAGGCACTATGCTGAGTGAAATTAGTTGCAAAAGGACAAATATAGTATAAGACCACATTTTAAGACTTGAGAAATAGTTTAAACTGAGAAGAACACATTCTTTTGTGGTTATGAGAGTGGGGAGAGAGGGAGGGTGGGAGAGGGGTATTCACTATTTAGATAGTAGAGAAGAACTACTTTAGGTGAAGGGAAAGACAACACACAATACAGGGGAGGTCAGCACAAGTGGACTAAACCAAAAGCAAAGAAGTTTCTTTTTTTTTTCAAAGGCCAGCATAGCAGGGGCAGGGGTTTGGGACCGTGGATTCAAAGTACATCTAAGTCAATTGACATAATAAAATCTATTAAGAAAACATTCTGCATTCTACTTTGAAGAGTGACGTCTGGGGTCTTAAACGCTAGCAAGTGGCCATCTAAGATGCATCAATGAGTCTCAACCCACCTGCAACAAAGGAGAATGAAGAACACCAAGGCCACAAGGTAATTACGAGCCCAAGAGACAGAAAGGGCCACATGAACCAGAGACTACATCATCCTGAGACCAGAAGAACTAGATGGTGCCCGGCTACACCCAATGACTGCCCTGATAGGGAACACAACAGAGAACTCTTGAGGGACCAGGAGAACAGTGGGATGCAGACCCCAAATTCTCATAAAAAGACCAGACTTAATGGTCTGACTGACACTGGAAGGACCCTGGTGGTCATGGCCCCCAGGTCTTCTGTTGGCCTAGTACAGGAACCATTCCCAAAGCCAACTCTTCAGACATGGATTGGACTGGACAATTGGTTGGAGAGAGATGCTGGTGAGGAGTGAGCTTCTTGGATGAGGTAGACACTTGAGACTATGTTGGTATCTGCTGCCTGTAGGGGAGATGAGAGGGTAGAGGGGCTTAGAAGCTGGCGAAATGGTTACAAAAAGACAGAGTGGAGGGAAGGAGTGGGCTATCTCATTAAGGGGAGACTAATTAGGAGTATGTAGCAAGGTGTATATAAGTTTTTGTGTGAGAGGCTGAATTGATTTGTAAGCTTTTACTTAAAGCACAATAAAAATTATTAAAAAAAAAACACTATGGATGACAACAGAATATTGCCCAATATTGTGCTGGAAGATGAGACTCTTAGATTGAAAGACACTACACAGTGGCCACAACCATGGACTTGACCGTGTCAAAGACCTTGAAGACAGAGCAGGACCAGGTAATGGTTTGTCCTGTTATACACGAGGGCACCATGAGTCTACGTTACCTCGACGGTAACTAAAGACAACATCAGAGATGTCCTAATTGAGGCATTGTCAGAAATGCCCTGTCCCTACTTGGCACAGGGAAGCTGGAGGTGAGCTAACGGGAAGCAGGCATCCTATGTGATTGGTTAGGGGAGCATATTTGGCTGTCTCTGATTGGCCCTATGTTGGAAGCAGGAACAAAAATTAGAGAATCTGGCAGTTATTAGTCATGTCTCAGCTGTTTTGCACTCATAGTTACAGGGGTTGTTGTGTGGCTTCCTAAGCCGATTGCTGTAGGTTATGGGTCAGAGTTCTGTTGTCATATATAGTCTAGCCATTGTTCATGTGGTCATTCAGTCTCAGAGACATGTGTGGGTACAATCATTACCCAGTGCTTCAAGAACATCAACAGTCATGAAAAGCCAAGAAGAATTTATCAGATTTTTGTGAGAAACGGTCCTGTTGTTAGAGATATGATTTCACATAGGAATACCTGCAGAATTAACCACAAGATTTTGTGATGAGGTCTAGCCTTGCATTTTTACCTTTTCAAAATTGGAAATTGGAACCTGGCAACAAGGCCAAGCAAGCCCTAGAAGTCCTTGATAATCTTTTCTCCACCTCAGAGTCCTTCTGTCTCTGATACCCTCCTTCTGACACCCCTTTGCTGTGGAGGTCATCAGAAGGCAACATACTTCACCCATTCAACAGAAGTTGGAAGGGATGGAGGTGGAAAGAGCTGTGCACCCTTAACTACAGATACTGTCCAACGGACAGCTGCCACAAGGAGGAGACCCAGGTCACAGAGAGGGGATGCAGTCCTCAACCAGAGACAAAGCCAGGTCTAATCAAAAGTCGGTTATTGCTTCCCCCGCTAGGAGCAGATGTCCCTAGAGGGCTTATTGTTGCTGTCATTAGCTACCATGGAATCAGCCCCTGACTGATGGCAACCCCATGCACAAGGGAATGAAACACTGCCCGGTCCTGACTCATCCCCATGATCCGTTGCTGATCAGACCATTGTGATCCATAGGGTTTGCGTTGGCTGATTTTCAGAAGTAGATTACCAGGCCCTTCTTCCTGGTCCATCTTAGTGTGGAAGCTCTGTTGAAACCTGTTCAGCATCATAGTAACATGAAAGCCTCCACTGACAGGGGGTGGTGGCTCTGCATGAGGTATATTGGCTGAGGATCAAACCTGAGCACCTTGCATGGAAAACAAGAATTCTGTCATTGAACCACAAAGGGCTTATTAATGGGGTTATTTTAAAATTAGTTGCTCCTCACTCTGCCCTAGCTGATGCTAGACACTTCCTATTCTGAGCAGTTAAAGTTGGGTAGATGGTGCCTTTTCACTAGTCTGTGCAGAACCAGCCATGTTACCTCATGACCCCTTAAGAAAAGTCCTTCTCTTATGTTTTTATTTGAGTTTTATAGCTGATCAGCTATAATTTGGAAGTTGTATTTGTCTTCTGTAAAAATGGCATGGTGGGGGCATCGTCTGACCTCCTCATCTAACTTCACGTGGGCTGGGGGTGGGGAGGAGAGAAAGAATCACCATCAATGACCCAAGGCTGATTGCTATGAGGCGGAGGTCAGATATACCTCCACCCTCCAACCGTTTTACCAATTCTGACACCAGCCGTCCCTCCCAGAGCACCTTGTACTTCTCTGCTGGGTTCCATAATTCATTGCAATGGCCACACAGAACTCACAGACAATACTCACAATTGTGGGATTTATTAGGGAAGTAAGAAGTTACAATTCAGGATCAGAAATGACTCAGGATATAGTTCTTTGGTCAGAACAGCTTCTCAGCAGCACACACAGGCAGGCCTCTCCCTGGCCCTCGGCCTTTCGGCCCTCGGCCCCTTGGGCCTTTTGGGCTGTCCCAGCCTCTGCCTTGCTCAGGCAAGTGTTACAAAGCTCTATAGCTCCACTGATAAGTGCCCAGAGGCACTTCAATGTGCCAGCAAGCCTCCTGCCCAAAAATGCTCAGCTTTCTCACTTCGTGGGCTGGGAAGCCCACCATGCCATCTTCTGTTGGTTTCCTGGTTCTGTTGCCTCTGCTACTGCCATTTCTCTGCCACTGCTTCTTGCTGTCTCCAGTGTTACAGCTCTCTGTCTCCTGGGTCTAGGAGGGTCTCAGTGCAGGGACCCTGGGTTCAAAGGATGCGCTCTACTCCTGTCTCCTTTTCTTGGTAGTAAGCTTCCCTCTTTCACCTCTGGGATGGGTTATTTTAAGCCTAGTGGGATGCCAGAACTGACCAATCCCCTCTTTAAGGTTCCATACTCATTATTTGCATGGCTCCACCCACACGAGGGTGCCATGCACCTTATTTGCATTAGCAGGAAGCTGTCCAATCTCTTTGGTGGGCCACAAGCACCTTATCTGCATAGTCCCACCCAATCATTGTGTGGAAGTCACAAAGACTATGGCTAGAAGGGTCATATTAAGTAATTCACTGCATCGCATCTTCCTTGCTTAACATATATAATTTTAATCTGAAAATATGACACCGTGAATATTATTTTTAAATAAAGTGACCATCTCAAGATTCTTTTGAAAACCTAGTGATATTGTAATTATCCGCCTGATGTTAACCAAAGAAATCTGGAGAAAGTGTTGATGTACTTGTGCCTTTTGTTGTCGTTTTTCCTAAAACTGCCTTATGCATAGGCAACCAAAGAGGGGTCCCAAAAGTCTAAGTTCCACTCTCCAGGCAGGTAAGCTAACATTGCGTATGGGAGTGGGGACAGGGTGGGCAAGTGTTGACTTTGTAGTTATGTGCTAAAACTAGTGTTTCTCAAATTGTTTACGTGCACAGGGATCTCCTGGGATCTTGTTAAATTGCAGATCTGGTCAGTAGGTTCGAATTGGGGCCTGAGATTCTGCATTTCCTAGACTCCTTGGTAGTGATGAGGCCGCTGTAGCCTCCACTTACTTGCCAAGTGACTTGTGTCCCTTTGCATGGGGTTGGACAGACACTAATGAGGGATGAGTAAGCTTCTAGAACTGAGCTTCCCAGGACATCTCTTCATATCACGTTTCTGAACAGTGAAACAAGGATTATAAGGCTTTCTGAAATTAAAAAGTAATGGAAGATGACAGGGTTTTGACTATACTGTAATTTAACAGATCATTTCAAGACTTCAGAGGGCATGATGCTGGAGAGAATGGGGGGTGGAGAAAGAGAAGGGATGAGATCAGCACTAAGCACAGCTTGTTTGTATCTATTTTTGACAGTACTCTGCATTATGTATAGTGTCTCTCTGCCAGAGTGAATCACGTGAACTTGGACTAGGGTGATATACTGAAGTATTTTGGAATTAAATCCTACCTATTTCAACTTTTTTAAAATAAAACAAACAGAAAAAAGTAAAATGTTGCCATTGAGTAAATGCCAACTCGTGTTTCAGAGTACAACTGCTCCATAGGGTTTTCTTGGCTTTAATCTTTTTTTTTTTGAACTTTTATTGAGCTCCAAGTGAACGTTTACAAATCAAGTCAGACTGTCACATATAAGTTTATATACACCTTACTCCATACCCCCTCTTGCTCTCCCCCTAATGAGTCAACCCTTCCAGTCTCTCCTTTCGTGACAATTTTCCCAGCTTCCAACTCCCTCTATCCTCCCATCACCCTCCAGACAGGAGATGCCAACACAGTCTCAAGTGTCCACCAGATACAAATAGCTCACTCTTCATCAGCATCTCTCTCCTACCCACTGTCCAGTCCCTTCCACGTCTGATGAGTTGTCTTCGGGAATGGTTCCTGTCCTGGGCCAACAGAAGGTTTGGGGACCGTGACCGCCAGGATTCCTCTAGTCTCAGTCAGACCATTAAGTATGGTCTTTTTATGAGAATTTGGGGTCTGCATCCCACTGATCTCCTGCTCCCTCAGGGGTTCTCTGCTGTGCTCCCTGACAGGGCAGTCATCGGTTGTGGCCGGGCACCAACTAGTTCTTCTGGTCTCAGGATGATGTAAGTCTCTGGTTCATGTGGCCCTTTCTGTCTCTTGGGCTCATAGTTATCGTGTGACCTTGGTGTTCTTCATTGTCCTTTGATCCAGATGGGTTGAGACTAATTGATGCATCTTAGATGGCCGCTTGTTAGCATTTAAGACCCCAGACGCCACATTTCAAAGTGGGATGCAGAATGTTTTCATAATAAAATCATTTTGCCAATTGACTTAGAGGTCCCCTTAAACCATGGTCCCCAAACCCCAACCCTTGCTCCGCTGACCTTTGAAGCATTCAGTTTATCCCAGAAACTTCTTTGCTTTTGGTCCAGTCCAGTTGAGCTGACCTTCCATGTATTGAGTATTGCCCTTCCCTTCCCCTAAAGTAGTTCTTATGTACTAACTAATCAGTAAAAAACCCTTTCCTCCCTCCCTCCCTCCCTCCCTCGTAACCACAAAAGTATGTGTTCTTCTCAGTTTATACTATTTTTCAAGATCTTATAATAGTGGTCTTATACAATATTTGTCCTTTTGCCTCTGACTAATTTTGCTCAGCATAATGCCTTCCAGGTTCCTCCAAGTTATGAAATGTTTCACAGATTCGTCAATGTTCTTTATCGATGCGTAGTATTCCATTGTGTGAATATACCACAATTTATTTAACCATTCATCTGTTGATGGACACCTTGGTTGCTTCCAGCTTTTTGCTATTGTAAACAGAGCTGCAATAAACATGGGTGTGCATATATCTGTTTGTGTGGAGGCTCTTATTTCTCTAGGGTATATTCCCAGGAGTGGGATTTCTGGGTTGTATGGTAGTTCTATTTCTAAATGTTTAAGATAACGCCAGATAGATTTCCAAAGTGGTTGTACCATTTTACATTCCCACCAGCAGTGTATAAGAGTTCCAATCTCTCCGCAGCCTCTCCAACATTTATTATTTTGTGTTTTTTGGATTAATGCCAGCCTTACTGGAGTGAGATGGAATCTCATCGTAGTTTTAATTTGCATTTCTCTAATGGCTAATGATCGAGAGCATTTTCTCATGTACCTGTTAGCTGCCTGAATATCTTCTTTAGTGAAGTGCGTGTTCATATCCTTTGCCCAGTTCTTGATTGGGTTGTTTGTCTTTTTGTGGTTGAGTTTTGACAGAATCATGTAGATTTTAGAGATCAGGCACTGGTCGGAGATGTCATAGCTGAAAATTCTTTCCCAGTCTGTAGGTGGTCTTTTCACTCTTTTGGTGAGGTCTTTAGATGAGCATAGGTATTTGATTTTTAGGAGCTTCCAGTTATCGGGTTTCTCTTCGTCATTTTTGGTAATGTTTTGTATTCTGTTTATGCCTTGTATTAGGGCTCCTAATGTTGTCCCTATTTTTTCTTCCATGATCTTTATCATTTTAGTCTTTATGTTTAGGGCTTTGATCCACTTGGAGTTAGTTTTTGTGCATGGTGTGAGGTATGGGTCCTGTTTCATTTTTTTGCAAATGGATATCCAGTTATGCCAGCACCATTTGTTAAAAAGACTATCTTTTCCCCCATTAACTGACACTGGGCCTTTGTCAAATATCAGCTGCTCATATGTGGATGGATTTATATCTGGGTTCTCAATTCTGTTCCATTGGTCTATGGGCCTGTTGTTGTACCAGTACCAGGCTGTTTTGACTACTGTGGCTGTATAATAGGTTCTGAAATCAGGTAGAGTGAGGCCTCCCACTTTGTTCTTCTTTTTCAGTAATGCTTTACTTATCCGAGGCTTCTTTCTCTTCCATATGAAGTTGGTGATTTGTTTCTCCATCCCATTAAAAAATGACATTGGAATTTGGATTGGAAGTGCATTGTATGTATAGATGGCTTTTGGTAGAATAGACGTTTTTACTATATTAGGTCTTCCTATCCATGAGCAAGGTATGTTTTTCCACTTAAGTAGGTCCTTTTTAGTTTCTTGCAGTAGTACTTTGTAGTTTTCTTTGTATAGGTCTTTCACATCTTGGGTAAGATTTATTCCTAAGTATTTTATCTTCTTGGGGGCTACTGTGAATGGTATTGATTTGGTGATTTCCTCTTCAATGTTCTTTTTGTTGATGTAGAGGAATCCAAGTGATTTTTGTATGTTTATCTTATAACCTGAGACTCTGCCAAACTCTTCTATTAGTTTCAGTAGTTTCCTGGAGGATTCCTTAGGGTTTTCTGTGTATAAGATCATGTCATCTGCAAATAGAGATAATTTTACTTCTTCCTTGCCAATCTGGATGCCCTTTATTTCTTTGTCTAGCCTAATTGCTCTGGCTAGGACTTCTAGCACAATGTTGAATAAGAGCGGTGATAAAGGGCATCCTTGTCTGGTTCCCGTTCTCAAGGGAAATGCTTTCAGGCTCTCTCCATTTAGAGTGATGTTGGCTGTTGGCTTTGTATAGATGCCCTTTATTATGTTGAGGAATTTTCCTTCAATTCTTATTTTGGCGAGAGTTTTTATCATAAATGGGTGTTGGACTTTGTCAAATGCCTTTTCTGCATCAATTGATAAGATCATGTGGTTTTTGTCTTTTGTTTTATTTATATGGTGGATTACATTAATGATTTTTCTAATATTAAACCAGCCTTGCATACCTGGTATAAATCCCACTTGGTCATGGTGGATTATTTTTTTGATATGTTGTTGAATTCTATTGGCTAGAATTTTGTTGAGGATTTTTGCATCTATGTTCGTGAGGGATATAGGTCTGTAATTTTCTTTTTTTGTGATGTCTTTACCTGGTGTTGGTATCAGGGAAATAGTGGCTTCATAGAATGAGTTAGGTAGTATTCCATCATTTTCTATGCTTTGAAATACCTTTAGTAGTAGTGGTGTTAACTCTTCTCTGAAAGTTTGGTAGAACTCTGCAGTAAAGCCATCCGGGCCAGGGCTTTTTTTTTGTTGGGAGTTTTTTGATTACCGTTTCGATCTCTTTTTTTTGTTATGGGTCTATTTAGTTGTTCTACTTCTGATTGTGTTAGTTTAGGTAGGTAGTGTTTTTCCAGGAATTCATCCATTTCTTCTAGGTTTGCAAATTTGTTAGAGCACAATTTTTCATAATAATCTGATAGGATTCTTTTAATTTCAGTTGGGTCTGTTGTGATATGGCCCATCTCTTTTCTTATTCGGGTTATTTATTTCCTTTCCTGTATTTCTTTAGTCAGTCTGGCCAATGGTTTATCAATTTTGTTAATTTTTTCAAAGAACCAGCTTTTGGCTTTGTTAATTCTTTCAATTGTTTTTCTGTTCTCTAATTTTTTTTTTTTAATTCATTTAGTTCAGCTCTAATTTTTATTATTTGTTTTCTTCTGGTGTCTGATGGATTCTTTTGTTGCTCACTTTCTATTTGTTCAAGTTGTAGGGACAGTTCTCTGATTTTGGCTCTTCTTTTTGTATGTGTGCATTTATCGATATAAATTGGCCTCTGAGCACTGCTTTTGCTGTGTCCCAGAGGTTTTGATAGGAAGTATTTTCATTCTCGTTGCATTCTATGAATTTCCTTATTCCCTCCATAATGTCTTCTATAACCCAGTCTTTTTTCAGGAGGGTATTGTTCAGTTTCCAAGTATTTGATTTCTTTTCCCTAATTTTTCTGTTATTGATTTCCACTTTTATGGTCTTGTGGTCTGAGAAGATGCTTTGTAATATTTCGATGTTTTGGATTCTGCAAAGGTTTGTATAATGACCTAATATGTGGTCTATTCTAGACAATGTTCCATGTGCGCTAGAAAAAAAAAGTATACTTTGCAGCAGTTAGGTGGAGAGTTCTGTATAAGTCAATGAGGTCAAGTTGGTTGATTGTAGTAATTAGGTCTTCCGTGTCTCTATTGAGCTTCTTACTGGATGTCCTGTCCTTCTCCGAAAGTGGTGTGTTGAAGTCTCCTACTATAATTGTGGAGGCGTCTATTTCACTTTTCAGTTCTGCTAAAATTTGTTTTATGTATCTTGCAGCCCTGTCATTGGGTGCATAAATATTTAATATGGTTATATCTTCCTGGTCAATTGTCCCTTTTATCATTATGTAATGTCCTTCTTTATCCTTTGTGGTGGATTTAAGTTTAAAGTCTATTTTGTCAGAAATTAATATTGCTACTCCTGCTCTTTTTTGCTTAAGGTTTGCTTGATATATTTTTTTCCATCCTTTGAGTTTTAGTTTGTTTGTGTCTCTAAGTCTAAGGTGTGTCTCTTGTAGGCAGCATATAGACAGATCGTGTTTCTTTATCCAGTCTGAGACTCTCTGTCTCTTTATTGGTGCATTTAGTCCATTTTCATTCAGCGTAATTATAGATAAGTATGTGTTTAGTGTTGTCCTTTTGATGCCTTTTTGTGTGTGTTGTTGACAATTTCATTTTTCCACTTACTGTTTTGTGCTGAGACGTTTTTCTTTGTAAATTATGTGATCCTCATTTTCATAGTATTTAACTGTATGTTTGCTGAGTCGTTATGTTTTTCTTGGTTTTTCTTTTGAGTTATGGAGTTGTTATACCTCTTTGTGGTTACCTTAATATTTACCCCTATTTTTCTAAGTAAAAACCTAACTTGTATTGTCCTATATCGCCTTGTATCCCTCTCCATATGGCAGTTCTATGCCTCCTGTATTTAGTCCCTCTTTTTGATTATTGTGATCTTTTATATATTGACTTCAATGATTCCCTGTTTTGAGCTTTTTTTTTAATTAATCTTAATTTGTTTTTGTGATTTCCCTATTCGAGTTGATATCAGGATGTTCTGTTCTGTGACTTTGTGTTGTGCTGGTATCTGAAATTATTGGTTTTCTGACCAAACAATTTCCTTTAGTATTTCTTGTAGCTTTGGTTTGGTTTTTGCAAATTCTCTAAGCTTGTGTTTATCTGTAAATATCTTAATTTCGCCTTCATATTTCAGAGAGTTTTGCTGGATATATGATCCTTGGTTGGCAGTTTTTCTCCTTCAGTACTCTGTATATGTCATCCCATTGCCTTCTTGCCTGCATGGTTTCTGCTGAGTAGTCTGAGCTTATTCTTATTGATTCTCCCTTGTAGGAGACCTTTTTTTTATCCCTGGCTGCTTTTAAAATTTTCTGTTTATCTTTGGTTTTGGCAAATTTAATGATAATATGTCTTGGTGTTTTTCTTTTTGGATCAATCTTAAATGGGGTTCAATGAGCATCTTGGATAGATATCCTTTCGTCTTTCATGACGTCAGGGAAGTTTTCTGTCAGCAGATCTTCAACTATTCTCACTGTGTTTTCTGTTGTCCCTCCCTGTTGTGGGACTCCAGTCACACGCACGTTATCCTTCTTGATAGAGTCCCACATGATTCTTAGGGTTTCTTCATTTTTTTTAATTCTTTTATCTGATTTTTTTCAGCTATATTGGTGTTAATTCCCTGGCCCTCCAGATATCCCTCTCTGCATTCTAATTGCTCGAGTCTGCTCCTCTGACTTCCTGTTGCATTGTCTAATTCTATAATTTTATTGTTAATCTTTTGGATTTCTACATGCTGTCTCTCTATGGATTCTTGCAACTTATTAATTTTTCCACTATGTTCTCGAATAATCTTTTTGAGTTCTTCAACTGCTTTATCAGTGTGTTCCTTGGCTTTTTCTGCAGATTGCCTTATTTCATTTCTGAGGTCATCCCTGATGTCTTGAAGCATTCTGTAAATTAGTTTTTTATATTCTGTATCTGATAATTCCAGGATTGTACCTTCATTTGGGAAAGACTTTGATTCTTTAGTTTGGGGGGTTGTAGAAGCAGTCATGGTCTGCTTCTTTATGTGATTTGATATCGACTGCTGTCTCCAAGCCATCACTAAGATATTGTAGTGATTTATTCTATATTTGCTCACTGAGTCTTATCTTGTTTTGTTTTCTTTCAATATACGTGGATGGGCTACTAGATTGTGCTGTCTTGATTGTTGTAGCCCTTGACTTACTTATGACCTATTACCAGTGGGTTTGGGCTGTTACCAGATATATATGCCTGAGTCCATTCACTATTCTTGAGTAGAATCTGATTTTGGGTCATCAAGTGTGTGATGCACACTGTCACCTATCCACCTAGAGGAGTAGTGGTGATAGTTGTGTGCACCAGATTCTATTAGCAGCTGGGGTTCACACTCCGGGGGGGCAGGGTGCTGACAGGCTTCCCCCAAGTGTCAGTGAGATAGGTGTGTCTCTATTCCTAAAGCACCTTGGTGGGTGGGCCCTCAGCTCTACGTTAGGCCCCCAATGCAAGTACCTCTACAGATTGGTAGGTGTCACCCTCCTTAGACCCCTAAGGCAGGAGGCTAGGTGGTCTGGGGGGAGCTTCAGCCCTCAGTTCCCTGTTGTGGGTCAGTGAGGGCTCTGTTGAATACGCAGAGATATCAGACCTGGGAAACTTGTCTTTCCAGTAAATCTGCTAAAACAAATGCAGTCAGATCCCTATCAGAAATGCCTTTGCATTATAATAGCCACTTTGTTCCCTGTAGGGATGAAAACCCGAGACTGTGGATCACATATGCTTGGCTGGAGCTGGTTCTGTGTTTTTAGTCCAATTAGGGAAGGATTTTTGGTCCCTGGGTTTTTTGTGGTTGCTTCTCTCAGGCTTGGCTTTAATCTTTAAAGAAGCAGATCATCAAGACTTTCTTCTGCGGTTTTGCTCAGTGGGTTTGAGTGAAAATTGTTTACACCATCAAGGGACCTTTTTAAAAAAGTACATATCTTGAATAAGGACCAAGGAAATTTCAGCTGCTATCCTAGGAATGTAATCCAGAATCCAAGGTGGTACTTGTTGGACAAAAACGTCAAAATGCATTAATTCTAAGGGAGGGCTGTCGGCAGAGGATAACACATGAAAGAAAGAACTACCCCTGCCATCCGTGAAGACCACACAAGTTGCCATTTTTGCAGGTTGCACTGGAGTTGAGCGCTATATACAAATAGATACTGACCAAAGAAATCAACATTTTTTTCTGCCAAAAAATAAAATAAAGAAGGCAGGAGGAGGGCAAGGTTAGAAGGGAGGAGTACTCAGGAACTTAATGAAAAGCTATGAAGGGAACCAGATGGATGACAGAGAAAGCTAAATTTTGGGGGATTTCTCACTCTCTTAAATAGCAGTTTCTTTAAAAAAGCAAAAAAAAAAAAAAATCCGTAATAAAAATACTGCAACTTCATTGCCAGGGCCAACACAAGACAAACTGGGGTTGATTTAGACACCCTGAGCCTTGCACCTATTCTGCACTTTTTCCCAATTTGCCTCCCCAACCTTCCCCAGTCTTCCTGCTCTACCATTACCCCCCATTCCCTCACTTATACTAAAGTGTAAATGACCTAGAAGGAATCAGAAGGAGCAACATGCCTCCCAAATGTATGTGTCCTAGTCCAGATTTCCCAATTCATTCACAACTACCAATATTTTGTAAGGCCACATTTTCAAAACTGATACAGAAGCAAATGTGGCAGGAAACTAAAACCCAGAAAACCAAACCCATTGCCGTCAAATTGATTCCGACTCATAGTGACGCTATAGGACAGAGTAGAACTGCCCCATAGAGTTTCCAAGGAGCACCTGGCGGATTTGAACTGCCGACCGCTTGGTTAGCAGCCATAGCACTTAACCACTACGCCACCAGGGTTTCATCTATTAAATCTGAAAGTGAGTCCATGGGTGTTCCCTGTACTTGCCTGAATGTTTGAAATATTCTATAATAAATATCGAAAAGTAAAGTGGATGACTTTATTATCTACCAGCCCCATAACCAGGCTGCTTCTACAGAGGAAGTGGTGCTGAGTCTGCGGTAGCTGCTGCTGGCGCCATGTTGGGTGCTGTGTCTGACCTGGGATGGTTCAACACCCTGCCTGCACATTAACACCTCCTGGGAGTTTTACGGAAACCCTGGTGGCGTAGTGGTTAAGTGCTACAGATGCTAACCAAAGGGTCGGCAGTTCAAATTTGCCAGGCACTCCTTGGAAACTCTCTGGGGCAGTTCTACTCTCTCCTATAGGGTCGCCATGATTCGAAATCGACTGGACAGCAAGGGGTTTGGTTTTTTGGTTTTTGTGAACTTTTACAATACTTCCACGTCTGCTCCTCACCCCAAACTAATTAACTGAGAATCTCAGGGGGAGCAGCTTCAGCACTGGTATATGTTAAAAGCTCCCCGTGTGGTTTCCGTGGGCAGCCAAGGCTGAGAACCACTGGTTTAAAGAATAATCACCAGAAGACTTTAAAAAGGTACCTGCCAATTCTTAAGTGTTTAAGCTCACAGCATGAAAACGTTTTCTTTTGCCTTTTTCTTATTGCCAAGAACCATTTGAAAGCTATATGCCAGGTCACACTCCTGGTCATCCACCATCTACCACCTCCAACCCACACAACCCCCACCAACATCACGGCTATCAACTACAGCATCAATAAGAGCAAAAAGAAGGAAAGAGAGCTGAGGCATTTACCTTAAATTATTAGAACTTGGGCATTGGGGTATACAAACCTTTAAAAATTATATTTGGGGGGTATGAGGGGGACCAGTAGCTAGGGGCTGAAATAGTTGCTGGCCCCCAATATTTCTAGATTTAATTGGGTATAAGAAACCCTGGCAATGTTCCTTCTTATCCAAACAGCCTAAAAGTAAGCCATCTATCAATCCCTGTTTACATAAAGTTAAAATTTGTATTGAAGTTGTTTGTAACTTTTAGGGACACATATCTAAGGAATGCTCAATAATTTTTGGTTTTCTAGTTAGTATGAACCCTTCACAAGTATGAGGCCAAATTTTGGTCAATCTATAAAACTAAGGTGACATACGGTATAGGTTATGCCTATGTGTGTGTGTCTTTACGTTCCCATAACTTGCGTCTGTCAAACTGGTGTTCGTCTTTTAATCCATGCAGCATGGTACTAGAGATTCAGCACATGAAACTATTCATGAAAACAGAAAGGAGGAAAACCTCTTGCCCTGTACCTGCCATTGTTCTTGTTCCGTCTATTACTCAGCTTTCTGGGGTAATTGAACATGATTTACTTAGATCCCAGAAATCAGAGTATACCCTGAGAATTTCTTGTATTTAACTTCAGGGGAAAATTTCTAGAATTTGTCATCAGACTTCGAATGCACATTATTTTCCAGGAACCATTTTTCTAAAGTTGCCCCCACATGCTACGTTCCATTTTATAAAGCTTTTTCAGAAAAAAAACGCAGTAGGTGATCACTTCATATGGGGTTTGTTTTGTTTGTTAGCTTACTTGCTTGCTTGCTGGGGCTGGGGGGAGGTGGATGGAATTACAGTCAGCATTCTCCTGAGTTGTACTGACATGGTTTTCCTTCCCCTGTGTGGGGTAAAGCCTTTTGACACACAGAGCTGCCACTGACTTCACATTGTTTTCCTCTCATAACCCTAACCTTCTGCAGTAGCCTGCCTTCTTCCTGTTAAAGCCCGACTGAGGCTCTGACGTTTCCATTCTGGTGATCTTCTCACTTGTTGAGTGCTGAACCTTATCTCTTACTGTGAAACGCCAGGTTTTTCTGCCTGTTGTAAGAATTCCTGTGGATGGCAAATATAAATTTCACAGTCACAAAACTTAAAGTGTTCAGAGGTGGAACTTCATTTCTGTAGACCTGAACTCCCCTTAGCTTACAAGTCCCCATTTCTGGGAAATAGCAGAAAAACTCTTGCCAATCCAAGGTAACTCAGTCACTTAGTGTTGACATCGGTCGTTAGAGGTTGAATTGTGTCCCCAAAGAAGATATGTTGAAGTCCTCACCCCTGTACCTGTGAATGTGGCCTCATTTGGGGAAATAGGGCTTTTCTTTGCAGATGTTATTAGTTAAGGAAATCGTAGCCGAGTAGGGTGGGTCCTGATTCTAATACCTTCTGAGTTGCCTCTTATGAAAAGAGGACGACTGAAATGGAAACAGGGTCACACACAGGAGGAAGACGGCGTGTGTCTGTAAGCCAAGGAACGCTAAGAAATGCCCAGGGCTATAGATGATAAAAGAGACAAGGAAGGATCTTCCCCTAGAGCAGACGGAGAGAGAGCATAGCCCTGATGGCGCCCTGAATTCAGACTTCAAGCCTCTGGAACTGTGAGACAATAAATTTCTGTTCTTTGAAGCCACCTACTTTCTGATATCTTTTATGGCAGCCCTAGGAAGCTACGACACTGGTCTTTTGGGCAGCTGCGCACACAGGTTGGAGTGTCAGGGGTCTGGCCTGGCAGCCTCCTCCCTTACAGATGGCATATGGGTACAGGGAAGACTACCATAGCCTTGTGTCATCAGGGCAGAGGGGAGAAGTGGGTTAGGGTTTGAAGCCCTGTCTTGTTGAACTCTAACAAGGCCTGACTTGACAGCAGGGCCCCAGGTGACAGCCTTGGTCCCGGCTGTGTCTGCTGCTTGTTCCACAGCATTACCTGGCTTCTCATCATCACACTCCTCATTCCAGTCACATGGTCTCTTTTCAGAGACCACCACCATCTTGGCCCTGCAACTTCCAGTGCCTCTAAAAGCTTTGCAGGCTTGCTGGGCCACACTTGAGCTAATGAAGTACAGATCTCCTCTGCATTGTAACCCCAAACTTACTTAAGGGTTTGTACCTCCTGCCCCCACCAGGTCTTCAGCTTCAAGGAGACAGCTGAGGGTGAGCTCCGTCCTTTCCTCTCACCTCACCAAGTTTCCTCCACCTTCCACCCACCCCCCACCCCACACGCACACACAAAAACCCTTTGCTGTCAATTTGACTCTAACTCATAGTGACCCTATACGACAGAGTAGAACTGCCCCAGAGTTTCCAAGGAGTGGCCAGTGGATTAGCAACTGCTGACCTTTTGGTTACCAGCGTAGCTCTTATCTGCTATGTCACGGCAGGGGCTTTTATCTTCTTTGGTGGGAAAGCTGCTGTTAAGTCATCACATTTTCTTCCCAAATCTGGAATTTATAAGCTGTATGCCCAGGCTTTGTGCCTGGTATCCAAAGCCAAACTTTGGAGAACTTAAAAAAAAAAAAAATTATCTCAAGTTCCTGGCTCTTGCATTCAAAAACCTTGGCTTCCAAGACTATTTTGGATGCCAGAGCCAAGAGTTTTGCCATTTCTCCTTGCTGCGTTCTTTTGTATCTTCCTTCCCTAGGGCTATAAGCTCCTACCTAACCTCTGGCTGGAACAGTGGAAAGGCTACAGGACAGAGTAGAACTGTCCCATAGAGTTTCCACCCACAGTTCATTACCATGTAGCCCCTTCCATAAAAAATCAAACCAAACCCGTTGCTGTCGCGTCAACTCTGACTCATAGCGATCCTATCATATGCCTTCTCGTGTTTTGACTACCTCTGTTTCTTCAAATATTTCCTGCCAGTCAGAGCCCAGCCCTTTTAAAGCCTCACCTGATTAGGTCAGGTGAACCTAAGATGGTCTTCCTCTCTTAAAGTCAACTGATTTGGCACATTAATTGCATCGGCAAAATCCCTTCTCAGAAGCAAATAGGCTACATTGTATTGGATAACTGAGAAAAGTGTTCATACACTGGGGGGCAAGGATTTTGAAAATCATCTTAGAAATGATGTCCATCACAAAGCACAAGAACCTTGTCTATGTCTTCTAGACCTCAGGGGATGCCTTATTCCTCTCCCCTACCATCGATCTCATCCTGAAGGGAGGGCCCAGTGAGCCCTGCTGTGTACTAAAGCAACCTCTTCCAGGAACCAGTTGTCAGCTCAGAAGTAATTATAATCCATCACTTTGCCAAACTCTCAGGGTACACTCAAAATGGGGATGGAATGGGTAGAATGAGGTAGGCTACGCTGGGTAGATAGATACTAACATATGGTATCATCGTCTATGCTTGGGAAGTGTGGCAGAGAAAACCAGGGCCTTAGGCACTGAGATGAATGGAAGAAGGCTCATCAAGGACGTGAAACTCTAGACCTGCCTTGAAGGAAAGGAAAAGAGGACAAAAAACTGGACAGCAGAAGATTGAGAAGCAGGAGGGCACGTAGCATGCTTTTGGTTATTTGTAACTAACACACCTCATGTGCAGCCACCACTTGTCTGTCAGCAGAGGCTTGCATGTTGCTATGGTGCTGAACAGGTTTTAGAGGCACTTTCAGACTAAGCTGGACTAGGAAGAAAGGCCTGGCAATCTACTTCTGAAAATCAACTAATGAATACCCTAAGGATCACAATGATCCTCAACCAACCACGGGAACGGTGCAGGATCAGGCAGCGTTTCATTCTACATGGAGGTCTCCAGGAGTCAGGGCTGACCCAACAGCAGCTAACAATAACAACAGCAAGTAATGACTTTCATAATTTTATTCTGACTCTACAAGTGACGCACATTTTCATTTAGCAAATTCAAGGATGGGTGAGAAGACTAGCTGGGTTTGAGCAGAGGGTTCATACAGGCAGTGGTGCTTGGCCCAGGCTCCTCCTGAGGAACTGGGGAAAAAATCCCAGGGCCTGGGCCTCACTCTGAATCATTTGGACTAGGTTTCTAGGATTAAGACCCAGAGGTCTTTCTTTATGACAATATTCTGAGGTTGGGACCAGGTACAGTGTAGACATCTGAGTTTTAAGGACTTTCGGATTTTACTTTGACTTTTGGGCGGTCACGAAACTTTTCTGAATAAAGTGAAACAAAGCAGTATCTCTGGAAGGTTAATCTGACTGCAGGATAGACAATGTCAGAGATAACAAAGACTAAAGACAAGGGACAGAGATTTGGTGCTCCCTAGAGGACTCATTGGAGTCCCTGGGGGGTGCAAAGAGTTAACCCGCCAGTCGGAGGTTCAAGTCCACCCAGCAGCACATCGAATGAAAAGCCTGGCAATCTACTTCTAAAAAAATCAGCCATTGAAAACCCTATGGAGTACAGTTTTACTCTGACACAACTGGTGTCGCCATGAGTTGGAGTCTACTCAGTGGCAACTGGTACTGGTTATATATAGCTTACCAAAGTGACAACAAGCTGGGTTCCACCTGTCTGCCCATTCCACTGATAGAGGCTTTGCAAAGGTGAAGGCTGAGGACTTGTTTCCAGGGAAAAGCAGACAGGGAGAGCAGTTGTTATTCATTGGGTATAAGTGACATGGAGAAAAACACAGTCACAGTCACAGATGAGCATTGATGAGTGCAATAAAATCCATGCCTGGCTGGTGGGGTCACCCGACCCCAGGGAGGTGTACATTGTAGCTTTCATTGCCCTCAGTGGATAAGGTTTTGTTAAACACAAATTTGATAGAGCAGACTGCGATGTGGATTTTTGAGGGTGTGGATTGCATACTCAGCACACTTACATGTTCACCCAAGGCAACAGCCCTCTCCTGCCCTGCCACTTTGGAAACAGGATAGAGAAATCCTTCAGATGCACAGTGAAGACTAGAAAAAAGAAGGTAAAGCTTACAGACTGAGCCAGATAAGATTTTAGAGGTGGAGGCTCTGGTGGCTTCTAATTGAAACCTCCCCCCATTGGAATCCCACCAGTAACAACCCTAAGGGAAACCCTCCAGCCTCTCCTCAGATTCCATCAAAGGTGTGCACTTGTTACTTCACCAGGAAGCCTAGTCATTTTTGAGCAGCTTCAGTTGTGAGACCCCCAATGCACCTTCCTGAAAGTTTTTCTGTAAGTCTTAGAACGTAACTCACAGGACCCAACTGTCTTCTCAGTGACAGACTGAACATATGTAGTTCCTACAGCCTTTCTTTACATCATATCCCAGACCTTTTCTCTCTGGACTGCCTTCCTTTGGATGTGCTCTAGAAATGACACCTGCTTCAGTTGTTGTTGTGGTGTGCTGTCCAGTAGATTCCAACTCAGCAACCTTACAGGACAGAGTAGAACTGCTTCATAGGATTTCCTAGTCTGTAATCTTTACAGGAGCAAATCACCAGGTCGTCTCTCCAGCCGAGCAGCTGGTGGGTTCGAACCGCCGACCTTCGGTTAGCAGTCGAGCATTTAACCATTGTGCCACCAGCCTCCTTCCTGCTTCAGTAGACCCCTTGTTTTCTACTCTGTCCTCCGAACTAGACCAGGAAATCCTTGAGGGTAGAAATCGTGTCTTACTTATGATGTATCTCAAGCACTCAGTTTAGTGCCTGGTACAGAGAACCCGTTGCCATTGAGCAGATTCCAACTTATTGTGACCCTATAGGACAGAGTAGAACTGCCCCATAGGGTTTCCAAAAAGCTACTGCTGGATTCGAACTACCAACCTTTTGGTTAGCAGGTGATCTCTTAACCATGAAGGGGCTCCATAAATATTTAATGAATGAATGAAAAAGAAAGTGCAGAGGAAAGATTACCTGACTTATCCTAGACTCTACTTCTACTTTAGCTCAAAATTTCATGAACAGTCTCAGCTTTGAAAGCCTCACACTTTTTCCTTGTTATGGGTTAATTTGTATCCTCTAAATAGATACATTGAAGCCCTAACCCTCAGTACCTGTGAATGTGACCTTGTTTGGAAATAGTGTCTTTGCAGATGTAATTAGCTAATGTGAGGTCATGTTGGAGTAGGGCGGGCCCTAATCCAATATGAGTGGTGTCTCTATAAAAAGAGGAGGAGACACAGAAAGTCAGACACACAGGGGAAAGGCCATGTGAAGACAGGTGGAGGTTGAAGTGATGCTGCCACAAGCAAGGGAATGTCAAGGATTGCCTACTGTCACCAGAAGCTAGGAGAAAGGCATGGGACAGATTTTCCCTCAGAGCCCTCAGAAGATTGATTTCACTCATTGATTCAACAAATCATGTACCCCAGCACCTGTCAATTGCCAAGCAATGTGTTTTCAAATGAATGGGGCTTTAGAGGCTATTAATGGATTGAATTGTCCCCCAAAAATGTGTGTCAACTTGGGTAGGCCATGATTCCCAGTACTATGTGACTGTCCACCATTTTGTCACCTGATATGATTTCCCTTTGTATTGTAAATCCTAACCTCTATAATGTTAATGAAGGAGATTAGAGATACTTATGCTAATCAGGCAGAGCTCCATTAAGTTGTGTCCACTACCAGGGCCTCTGCCAGACTAAGTCTAGTACAACTAGTTGGTGCCCAGATACCACCGCTGACTGCTCTGACAGGGTTCACAAAAGAGGGCCCCAGACAGAGCTGGAGAAAAATGGAGAACAAAATTCTAACTCACAAAAAAAGACCAGACTTACTGGCCTGACAGAGACTGCAGAAACCCGAAGGGTATGGCCCCCAAATACTCTTTTAGCTCAGTAATGAAGTCACTCCCTAGTCAAAGATTAGACAGGCCCATAAAACAAAACAAGACTAAAGGGGCACACCAGCCCAGGGGCAAGGACTAGAAGGCAGAAGGGGACAGGAAAGCTGATAATAGGGAACCCAAGGTTGAGAAGGAAGAGTGTTGACATATCGTGGGGTTGTTAACCAATGTCATTTAAAATAATATGTGTACTAACTGTTTAATGAGAAGTTAGTTTGTTCTGTAAACCTTAATCTAAAGTACAATTAAAAACAGAAAAGATCAGGTTGTGTCTTAAGTCAATCACTTTTGAGATATAAAAGAGAGAAGTGAGCAGAGAGACAGGGGTACCTCATACCTTCAAGTAAGAAGTGCCAGAAGCAGAGCATATCTTTTGGACCTGGGGTCTCTGCGCTGAGAAACTTTTCAACCAGGGAAAGTTGATGACAAGAACCTTCCCCCAGAGCCAACAGAGAGAAAGCCTTCCCTTAGAGCTGGCACCCTGAATTCGGACTTCTAGCCTCTTAGACTGTGCAACAATAAATTTCTCTTTGTTAAAGCCATTCATATGTGGTATTTCTATTATAGCAGCAGTAGATAACTAAGACATACACCAAATTAACTGTCGTAGAGTCGATTCTGACTGGTGGAAACCCCATGTGTGCAGAGTAGAACTGTGTTCCAAAGGGTTTTTAAGGCTGTGACCTTGCAGAAGCAGATCACCAGGCCTTTCTTATGAGGCACCTCTGGTAGGACTCAAACCCTCAACTTTTAGTTAGCAGTCAAGCACTTGACTGTTGCACCACCCAGGGACTCATGATGGTGGGCACAGCCCCTGCCAAGGACCTAGTGCTGAGACCTTGCGTTTTCCCAGACAAGCCTGGATTCCTGCTATGGTACTGGGCTGTGGCTTGGGAAGAAGGAGGCAAAATGACCAGTAACCCTGCTGGAAAAACAGCCTGAGCTGCCACAGGGATGTTTAGAGAGCTGTGGCTTTACTGAACTTTCTCCCCACTTGCCAAACTCAGAACACCACTAAATAAATCATTACAATCCTGCAAAGCTATTCACTTGGAATTTCAAGTAACAGTTGAAGAAAAGAGATGGAATATGAGCATATTTGTAAGAAATACTTATTAGCGCTGTTTCTCTCTAAAGAAGGTAACTAACTCTTTTTTAAAAAATTCCCATCAATGCAGCAATAGTCATCGTGGGATATGACATTATACCTCCATGGTCAGGAATAATTCAATTATCCTCAAAGGTTACTTAGTTTGAAACTAGCGTTTTGTTTGTTTCTCCTTTGAGCCACAACAATTCCAAGCTGAATGCTTGTTGTTCTCACAGCACAGGTTGACAACCAATGGGAAATCACCAAGAGTTCAGTCCCTAAATGGAGCCATTTAGCCATCCACCCTTATTTAGTGTATTTTCAAACTTAAGTTGTCTTTTTTGATTTACGCTCTGTGAGAAAAATCTCGTGATCTCTTAAATTTTCTGCAACTTGTGTTTTATCTTGCAAAATGTCAAACAAATTAAGCAGAAAAACTTCTGGAACGCTCCAGAGAAAGAGACTGGCAATCGACACCCACTTTTGTTCCCAAACCTGGTGTTCTATAAAGTTCAAACTCAAACAACAGCATGTCCAAATCCACAATCCCAGGAAATAAGGCCTCTGGAGAGGGAGCAATAAGCAAAGCAAGCTGCCTCAAAGCCCAGTGCTGGCCAGTCTGAGTGGGGCGGGTGAAAACATGTGAGAAACAGCACCATTTCTGATACGCTTCCCTAGTGGGTTCAGTAGTGCTCTCCCTAAAAGATGCATCCACCTAGAACCTGTACATGTGACCTTATTTGGAAAGGAGTCTTTACAGATGTGATGAAGTTAAGGATCCTGGACTCGATCATGTTGGATTAGGGTGGGCCCTAAGTCCAGTGGCAAGCCCTGTAAGAGAAGAAAAGGGGAAGTAGACATGGACAGGGAGAGACGCCATGTGAAAACAGAGGTGGAGATTGGAGTGACGCAGCTGCAATCCAAGGAACACCAAGGGTTGCCAGCAGCTACCAGAAAGAAGCCAGGAGAAAAGCATGGAAATGGATTGTCCCTCAGAGCCCTCCAGAAGGAATCAACTCTGCCAACAGCTTGACTTCAGACTCTGGGCCTCCACAACTGCGGTAGAATAAATTTCTGTTATTTTAAGCCACCCGAAACCAGTCACCATTGAGTTGATTCTGACTCATAGTGACCCTATGAGTGTCAAAGTAGAACTCTGCACCATAGAGTTTTCAATGGCTGATTTTTCAGAAGTAGATCACCAAGCCTTTTCTTCAAGGTGCCTATGGACGGACTCGAACCTCTAACCTTTCCGTTGCACCACTCAGGGATTCCTTAAATCACCCAGGTGGCGGTAATTGGTTTTGGCAGCCTCAGGAATCTAACATCACCTTCTGTAAGAAAGAAGAAATTCAGCCTCCACTTCTAAATCTCAGTGGCTTGTTAGCCTAACCAGGACTCATTCACTCATTAGGTTTGCTGAGCCAACAAATTAGCCCTGCTCTTTCCCTTTCATTTGGAAAGGAGTTGTTCATCTGGCTTTCATACTTGAGCCTCAGGTCTTCACACTTTGGGAGAAGAAGGTTCTCACAGCTCAGCAGTGCTTCTCCTATGCACATCCTGCAGCGAGCTGTCTTAACACCATCAGATAAAAATCACAGGAGTATGTTCATGCTGTTGGCTCTCCTTCCAGGCAGTGACTGGCGTGTCCCATGGTGGAAATTGTCGATAATGCCAGCAACAGGAAAGAACAGTTCTTCTGTGTCAGACTTGCCAGTTGTCATGAGAGACGTGGGGAGAAAAGGTGAGGGAGGGTGGGCTGTGGTTTGATCATTGTATTTAAACCCGTTTGAGAAATGAGGCTTTGGCCTATTTGCCTTTTTATTTCATCTGTGCAAATAGTGTTTGAGTGGCACCCAGATGCAAAACAGTGTCTGTAAAATCCTTTGACACCAACTCAATGGCCAGGATCTTTGGAGCATGACATGTAATTATAAAAATGTTAGGTTTCCTCTGACACGGACCACACAAGATAACCGGAACAGTGAATCTGTAGATCCTTACTGGTGGACCCACCAAGCTTTGTGCACTTGAATTAGATGAGTTCTTGGGTAATTAAATCTATACTGCCTCAGGTCCGATGTGTTTAGCCTCTTTCTTCTACTCCAAAGCAGGTGCTTTCATATAGTAAACTATCCAAAAGCCCCTCTGAACCTGGGCATGGCCAACTTGCCCATTTGCTGTTCAGTTTTCCAGTCTGTGTCCAAAAATGTCCATTCATTTTCTCTTCATTGTGTAAGTTTGTTCAGTGACTAACCCACAAGCATGTAAAACTGTGACCAAAGTGTTTAAAGGAGACACAATAACAACACAATCTAATTTATGCATATATCAGAACTTCCAGCCTAAGACAAACTAGGAAGAATTGCCTGATAATCTACCTCTAAAAATTAACCAAAGAAAACCCTGTATATCACAATAGCCTGATCCCATTGTGGTCACTGTGAGTCAGGGCTGGCTCAACAGCACCTAATAACACAAACAACAAGAAGCCTACATATACACAGACATAGATACAGATATGCAGGCTTCTCGTTTTTGTTAGCCGTTGTCGAGTCAGCATATACAGGTATATACACATATAGATGTGTGTATTTATATGTGTATATGTATATATATATATATATATATATATAAAACCAAACCAAACTCACTGCCATCAAATCAGTTCCAACTCATAATGACCCTATAGGACAGAGTAGAACTGCCCCTAGGGTTTCCAAGGCTGTAAATCTTTACGGAAGCAGACCGCCACATCTTTTCCCATGGAGCAGCTGATGGGTTCAAATCGCCAAACTTTTGGTTATCAGCAGAGGGTTTTAGCCACTGTGCAACCATAGCATCTTTTTACCACAAAGAAAATACTTCCAGGAGATCACATCCTTTGGACCCAGGTCCCTGTGCTGAGAAGCTCCTAGTCCAGGGGAAGATTGATGACAAGGGCCTTCCTCCAGAGCTGACACAGAAATAAAGCCTTCCCCTGGAGCTGACGCCCTAAATTTGGACTTCTGATCTACTAGACTGTTAGAGAGTAAACTTCTATTTGTTGAAACCATCCACTTGTGGTATTTCTGTTATAGCAGCACTAGATAACTAAGACAAGTAGCTAAAGCAAATTAAAGAAATGATAAAGTAAAAGACCTGAACAGAAGATTCAAAGGGTGGCTCAAGAAGACAAAGTAAAGTATTATATTGAAATGAGCAAAGACCTAGAGTTAGAAAACCAAAAAGGAAGAACACACTTGGCATTTTTCAACCTGAAAAAAATTCAAGCCTCCAGTTGCAACACCGAAGGACTCTATGGGCAAAATATTGAAAGACACAGGAAGCATTAAAAGAAGATAGAAGGAATACACAGAGTTACTGTACCTAAAAGAATTGTTCAACCTTCAACCATTTCAGGAGTTAGCATATGATCGAGAACCTGTGGTATTGAAAGAAGAAGTCCAAGCTGCACTGAAGGCATTGGCGAAAAACATGGCTGCAGGAATTGACTGAATACCAACTGGAATGTTTCAACAATTGGATGAAACCCTGCAAGTGCTCACTCATCCATGCCAAGAAATTTGGGCAACAGCTACCTGGCCAGCTGAGTAGAAGAGATCCATATTTGTGCCCATTCCAAAGAAAGGTGATTCAGCAGAATGTGGAAATTATCAAACAATATCATTAATATCACACACAAGTAAAATTTTTCTAAAGATAATTCAAAAAGGTTGCAGAAGTATATAGACAGGAAACTGTCAGAAATTCAGGCCAGATTCAGAAGAGGATGTGGAATGAGGAATATCATTGCTGGCATCAGATGGATCCTGGCTGAAAGCAGAGAATACTGGAAAGATGTTTACCCATGTTTTATTGAGTATGCAAAAGCATTTGACTGTGTGGATCATGACAAATTATGGATAACATTGCAAAGAATGGGAATTCCAGAACACTTAACTATGCTCATGAGGAAACTGTACATAGATCAAGAGGCGGTCATTCGAACAGAACAAGGAGATACATCAGGAAAGATGTGCACAGGATTGTATCCTTTCAGCACACTTATTCAATCTGTATGCTGAGCAAGCAATACGAGAAGCTGGACTATAAGAAGAAGAATGGGCATCAGGATTGGTGGAAGACTCATTAACAACCTGTGATATGCAGATGACACAATCTTCCTGAAAGAGAAGAAGACTTGAAATCTTTATTGATAAAGATGAAAGAAAGACTACAGCCTTCAGTATGGTTTACATGTCAACATAAAGAAAACAAAAATCTCCACTACTGGACCAATAAGCAACATCATGATACATAGAGAAGATATTGAAGTTGTCATGGATTTCGTTTTACTTGGATCCACAATCAACACCCATGGAAGCAGCAGTCAAGACATCACAGGACGTATTGCATTGGGCAAATCTGCTGCAAAAGACCTCTTTAAAGTGTTAAAAAGCAAAGATGTCACCTTGAGTACTAAGGTGTGCCTGACCCAAACCATAGTAATTTCAGTCATCTCGTATGTGTGTGAAAGCTGAACAATGAATAAGGAAGACAGAAGGTGCATTGATGCCTTTGAATTATGATGTTGGCAAGGAATACTGAATATACCATGGATTGCCAGAAGAATGAACAAATATGCTGCAAAAGAAGAGTTACAGCCGGAATGCTCCTTAGAAGGATGGCGAGACTTCCTCTCACATACTTTGGACATGTCATCAGGAGAGACCAAACCCTGGAGCAGAACATCAGCTTGCTTAAATAGAGGTTCAATGAGATGTCTGCAACAATGGGCTCATACGTAGCAATGATTATGAGGATGGCACCAGACAGGGCATCATTTTGCTGTGTTACATAAGGTCACTTAATCGGTGCCAACTTAACAGCAACTAATAACAACAACAACACAATGGAAGAAAAGAGGCCAGGTAGGAAGATATTGTAGAGACAGTAGTTTGGGTCTGGGAGGGAGGTAGAAGTGGAGGTGGAGGGCAGTATTTGGATTCTCAACATGTTAAAGAATTTTCTAAGAGATTGGAAGTGGAGTGTTTACAGGAAGAGAAGAGCCAACGTGATTTTGGGTGCAGACTTAAGCAAGTGGAGGAAGGCTTTGCTGTTGACCAAGTTAGAGAAGACTGTGGATGGAACAAGTATGGGCTACATATGTGGGGAGAGGTGGACACCTGGAGTTCAGTCGTGGACAGGTTAACTTTGAGACACTTATTAGATATTCGGATGGAAAGGCAAGCTGGCAGTCTGGTGTTTGAGTCTGGAGTTCAAGGCAAATACAGGCTGGAGATATAAATGTGGCCGTCACCAGCATAAATTGGTATTTAAAACTCAAATGAGATCAAGTCACTAAACTGCATGTGTAGAAACTGTTGGATTTGTGTATGTTTTGCTGTGTATATTCTCAACCACAAAAACAAAACAAATACAATTTAAGGGGAAAAAATGAACTGAGAAAAAAAAAAACCTCAAGTAAAGATAGTTAGAGAAGAGACAGCCTGAGGGCTGAGCCCCAGAGCATCCCAGATATGTGGAATCAGTGAAGAAAGAAAAGAGTGGCCAGCAAGAAGCCAAGTGAAGCAAGCGTTTCAAGGAGGAGGGAGTGATCAGCGTGTGACATGTTGCTGATGCGTCAAGCTAAACCAGAAAAACCAAACCTGTTGCCACCAAGTGAATTCCAACTCATGGCAGCCCATCTGTTACAGTGTAGAACTGCTCCATGAGGTTTTCTCGGCTGTAATTAAGCCCTCCCCTTACTGATTGGAAATCAACTCAACAGTGATGAGGCAATGGATTTTTTTGTTTGGTTGGTTGGTTGGTTGGTTGGTTGGTTGGCTGGCTGGCTGGCTGGCTGGCAGGCTGGCTGGCTGGCAGGCTGGCTGGCTGGCAGGCTGGCTGGCTGGCAGGCTGGCTGGCTGGCAGGCTGGCTGGCTGGCTGGTTGGTTCATTGGTTCACTGGTTTGTTGGTTCATTGTTTCGTTGGTTTTAAACACAGCTAAACTAGACTTTCGTGGATAATATACATTTTATTTAAAAACCCATGTATTTGGCTTAATAAAAAATGAAATTCCTATGTTTCTGACTTATTCTAAACCCATCAAAACATTTTAACAGCTGCCTAATGCCCAAGAATCATTTTGATATTTCTTTTTTTTTTAATAATTTTTATTGAGCTTTAAGTGAACGTTTACAAATCAAGTCAGTCTGTCACATATAAGCTTATATACACCTTACTCCATACCCCACTTACTCTCCCCCTAATGAGTCAGCCCTTCCAGTCTCTCCTTTCGTGACAATTTTGCCAGTTTCTAACCCTCTCTACCCTCCTATCTCCCCTCCAGACGGGAGATGCCAACACAGTCTCAAGTGTCCACCTGATACAAGTAGCTCACTCTTCATCAGGATCTCTCTCCTACCCATTGTCCAGTCCCTTCCATGTCTGATAAGTTGTCTTTGGGAATGGTTCCTGTCCTGGGCCAACAGAAGGTTTGGGGACCAAGACCTCCGGGATTCCTCTAGTCTCAGTCAGACCATTAAGTCTGGTCTTTTTATGAGAATTTGGGATCTGCATCCCACTGATTTCCTGCTCCCTCAGGGGTTCTCTGTTGTGTTCCCTGTCAGGGCAGTCATCAGTTCTAGCTGGGCACCATCTAGTTCTTCTGGTCTCAGGATGATGTAAGTCTCTGGTTCCTGTGGCCCTTTCTGTCTCTTGGGCTCATAGTTATCGTGTGACCTTGGTGTTCTTCATTCTCCTTTGATCCAGGTGGGTTGAGACCGATTGATGCATCTTAGATGGCCGCTCGTTAGCATTTAAGACCCCAGACGCCACAGTTCAAAGTGGGATGCAGAATGTTTTCATAATAGAATTATTTTGCCAATTAACTTAGAAGTCCCCTTAAGCCATAGTCCCTAAACTCCCGCCCTTGCTCCGCTGACCTTTGAAGCATTCAGTTTATCCCAGAAACTTCTTTGCTTTTGGTCCAGTCCAGTTGAGCTGACCTTCCGTGTATTGAGTATTGTCCTTCCCTTCACCCAAAGTAGTTCTTATCTACTAACTAATCAGTAAATAACCCTCTCCCACCCTCCCTCCCTGCCCCCCTCGTAACCACAAAAGTATGTGTTCTTCTCAGTTTATACTATTTCTCAAGATCTTATAATAGTGGTCTTATACAATATTTGTCCTTTTGCCTCTGACTAATTTTGCTCAGCATAATGCCTTCCAGGTTCCTCCATGTTATGAAATGTTTCACAGATTCCTCACTGTTCTTTATCGATGCGTAGTATTCCATTGTGTGAATATACCACAATTTATTTAACCATTCATCTGTTGATGGACACCTTGGTTGCTTCCAGCTTTTTGCTGTTGTAAACAGAGCTGCAATAAACATGGGTGTGCATATATCTGTTCATATGAAGGTTCTTATTTCTCTAGGGTATATTCCGAGGAGTGGGATTTCTGGGTTGTATGGTAGTTCTATTTCTAACTGTTTAAGAAAACGCCAGATAGATTTCCAAAGTGGTTGTACCATTTTACATTCCCACCAGCGGTGTATAAGAGTTCCAATCTCTCCGCAGCCTCTCCAACATTTATTATTTTGTGTTTTTTAGATTAATGCCAGCCTTGCTGGAGTGAGATGGAATCTCATCGTAGTTTTAATTTGCATTTCTCATTTTGATATTTCTTAATAGGTTTTAAAAATGCTTTTCTTTGAGAAATGAAAGGAGAAACGGGTGGTTATACTTTGTGAATGGGAAATAAACCCAAACACCCAACTTCTGTTGCTTTGGACAGGTTTCACTGTACAGATTCACCTCCCTCCTCACTGTGTCTCTCTTGGTCCACCCAACTGTCTGCCACTTTACTCATCTGTCTGCAGAAACACACTGTTTTTTGAGTGACTTTTTCCAGATTTGAAGGGAGAGTCATGAGCCACATATGAAGAATACCCAAGAGTATAAATCCTACTGCTATTTGGAAAAGGGCCTCAGAGCCCAGGGAGTGACTGTGTTCATATCCCTGCCCTCCTCTACCTGTGAACATGACCTTATCTGGAAATCGGATCTTTGAACACGTCATCAGTTACATGATATTAACTGGAGTAAGGTGGGTCCTAAGAGTGATGTCCCTATAAAAGAGGAGGAGACACAGAGACAGGAGACATGGAGAGAGGACGGCCATGTGAAGATGGAGGCAAAGATGGAGTGATGCACCAGCAAGCCCAAGTCACAGGCCATCACCAGAAGCTAGGAGAGAGGTGTGGAATACCTTCTCCCTCAGAGCCCTCAGAAGAAATCAACACAGCCAACATCCTGATTTTGGACTCCTAGCCTCCAGAGCTGTGGTAGAATAAACTTCTGTTGTTTTAAGTCACCCAGCTGGTGGCACTTTGTCACAGCAGCCCTAGAAATTAATACAGAGGATGGGCAGGGAGGGGTGTAGGGTCTCATGTCACCCCTGCATTTCACACTGCAGTTCCTGTCTACCCAGAACACTCTGCCCCAGGCTCCAATATGAGTGCTGGCCTTAGCCTGACATAATGGCTCAAGGCAGGGCAGGGTGCTAAGAGCAGAGGAGTCAACACATGCACAAAAGTAGCCATGGCTGCAGTATCTCCGAGCCGTGTCTCCACGGCTCCCATCTCACCCAAGCCCCAGAACTTGCCTAGTCCATCATGCCACCACTCATGTGAGTTCTCCTTAACTCCAGGCTATCCCTCAATCATAACTAGCCTCTCGTGTCTGTGGATAACCAATGGCTGTCAGTGTAGGGAGGGGAAAATGAAAAGAAGAAATGGGACGTAGTGATTAGAAAAGAAGATGACAAAGAAACTTGGGGGGACAGATAACAGGGCATATTCCAAGGCTTAGGACTGATGTCTGAGTCTGGGAGACAGACAAGGAATTCCCCAGATAAGACCACAAGATTCATGAGTGACCAGGTCCAGCTGCAGTGCCCAGAGAGGAATGCAGCCAAGCGTCAGTTGCTGAAGACATCAGGACAAAAATAGCTGTGGTGGAAAATAGTGTCACCATGGATTCTGATGTGATCACGTGCTTGGAAAGTCACTCTGAAAATTACAAATTTCTTTATCAAGTATCAACAGCTCTCATAAAGGGGCCCAAACACTCAGGCATCCTGGTGCTGTCTATAGTTCTCTCTCGAATGATTTATAACGGATTTAAATGTCTTTCTAAGAACTGCTTTTGAAAAAACAAAAGTATCGAATTATTCCAATAATTTTTGAGAGGTGCTACCTAGAATATCTCAGAATTATTCTCACAGAGCTCTGAAACTATCCTGACAGATTGGATTTTTTTTTTTTTTTTTTACCTCAAGAGGCAATTCTGAGGTGGGTTTGGGTCCTTGCCAGCTAAGTGCTTGGATCTGAGCCAAGGAGATAAATACTGGGCTTTGTATAAAGCAGATGCTCAAAAGATCTGTTCTGCTCCTGCAATCTCTGTTTAATGGCAGCTATTGCTGACATTGTTTTCAAATCTTTAATTTATCTAACCAGCTGTACAGTGCCACGTGTCGATCTGTGTTTCAGCTGTCCAGGGAAATGCCATCAATCACATGCCCTCCTAGTTACCCCGGCATACCTGGAGCCCTACCTGGAACCCAGCATCTAGGGAAACCTTCTGCCTCCCACGCTTGCAGGAATCAAGTGGTTACTACGTGAGATGCCCACTTTGGAGAATTGTGTCCTCCTGTTTTCTTCCCTACATCCTTCCACAGACCTGTGCCACTCTCTGAAGCAGATGCCATCTGTCTTGGCTTGCTTCTGCCTGTGTTGGCCCTTTGCATTTCAATGCCTAACCTCCCACAGCACCTTCTCCCTCGGGCCTTGCACAGAACACAGTCCGTGTTTTAAACTGCCCTGTCCTGGAGCCCAGAACTTTACTACTCAGTGTCTGCTAAAGGGAATACAACCATCTGGTCAACCCACATGCCAATGGAAGAAGGCCAGTACGCTTCCCTAGGGTTCACCCTTTAAAGGAGCCTAAATAGGACTTTGTTGCCTAATTCAGAGCCATGAATGATATGGTGGATTTAAAGTGTATAGGAGGATAAAGAGGTCATGTTACCTTAAGGGTGGAGAGTCTGTGAAGGGGTAGATATAACCTGTTTAGCTCCTTCAAATCACTCTAAGTGGTCAACCACCAAATCATATGTATACACTGTTCCACCTCCTGATGGGACTTGAGATGACTAGAGTGAGCTAAACCCAAAGTACGTGAACATGTGAAGGCCTGAGGCAAATGTTCCTAGAAGAATCCAGCTTAACCAGACCTGAGAATTATTGAAACTGACAATTTAGGAAAATGGTTGTAAATTTAAAATGGAAGTTCTAGTTAGCTTACCTGACAAGTTTCTAATGCAAGTCCCTAAAAATGCCTCTTGGATTATTTCTATGAATGAATACATGGAAAGCACATAAAGCAATGTGAATAAATGTTGGCCATTGTAAAGATTAGGAGAGAGGTCACCTGAGTGAGGGTTGCACGTTGGAGGCGACGGAAACATCACTAAGCAAATCACCATTGAGTCAACTCCAACTCATGGCGACCCCATGCATGTCAGAGTAGGGTTTTCAGTGGTTGATTTTTGGAAGTAAATCACCAGGCATTTCTTCCAAGGTGCCTTTGTGGGGGACTCAATTCGTCAATTTTTCGGTTAGCACCCAAGCACATTAGCACCGCCAAGGACTCTGGAAATGTCCATAGTGAACCCAGAACTCCTATTTCTCCTGTGTCCCCACAGAGTATGATTCATTATTTATTCCCCAGTCCTCAAGGGAATTGACTCACAGGCTGGTTCCACTGTCTCAAAAGAGCAATTCCCTAGCTGGAGCTCAGCTCAGGGATCCACAAACCCCAGGGCAGCTGTGGATTTCCTGCACAAAGTACAATGTACCCTCCATAATCCTCCCCAACTTCCATCTCCCCTCTTCTAAATGACCGGTGAGACACCAAGCACGCAGCCTGAGAAACGTGTTGTAAAACTGTCACCCACACAAACGACTTCCGAGAATTTTCTCTGCTGTGAATTCTGACCAACACTTTTGGTTTACTTTACCACTTACTAGCTCCTCTGCTCTTTCCACCCCAGCCTGCCCATCTCTCCTGGGAGCCCCTCGTAATTCACCTTGGGATATTTACGTGTCTGGAGCTGTGTCAAATGCACACAGGGACTGTCCCCTGACTGGTACATTTCCAGGGCTCTGAGGCTGGTTCTCTGAATTTTCCAACCAACTTTCATGCCCAACGCCTTGCCTTTGTGTAAAGCATGGACCACTACTGCCTGGAGTTCCTTTTGTATTCTCCTTACATGCCCCAAGGGAATGTTCTCCCCCCTTGTCTGGAGCTCAGTTTTAGTCTGGATCCTTCTCTGAGCAGCAGTCCCTACACAATAAAAGAATTATTATTTTATCTGTTTCCTGAATGCTTTTCTTCATTGAATGTATGATTTTTTTGCCTAAGGCACACAATTTTTTTTATACAGTATACCAAACCAAAAGAAAAAAAAAAAACCTGTTGCCATCAAGTCGATTCTGACTCATGGTGACCTCATATATTACCATCTAGAGCTGCTCCATAGGGCTTTATTGGCTGTCATCTTTAAGGAAGCCAATGGCCAGGTTTTTCTTCCATAGCACTGCTGGGTGGGTTCAAACTACCCACCTTTAAGTTCGTAGTCAGGTATAAACCATCTGTACCACCCAGGGACCTACTTATACAATATAAAAAAATGTACACATGTTGAATTTAATTTAGTGATATTTCCTTTAAATATGTCCTTTAGGAAATTAAAAAAAAAAATTATCCTGTGGACAGTATGAATCTCCATAATCACACATCTCAAATTTCCCCTGGAATTTGGACCAAAATGTCAGCAGTTCAAATCTACCAGGTGCTCCTTGGTAACCCTATGGGACCATTCTACTCTGTCCTATAGGGTTGCTATGAGTCGGAATTGACTCGATGGCAATGGATTTGTTTTTGTTGTTGTTGTTGTTGTTATCTTCTCTAGTTACATGTAGTAAGAAAACAGTGGAATGATGCTACACTACACTCCATTTATTGCTTTGTCTGCAAAGTGCTCACTGACCTCTGATAGCAATCCCTACTATCACCATGATGCAGGAGCAACAGGGACAGGTAGAAAGGACACCAGGCAAGCCAAGCAGAAGACCTGAGCTTCAAGCTTCTTTCTCCCAATTGGCTGTGAGGTCCTGGGGAAGGAGCTTTCCAACCAACTTTCATGCTAACTCCTCCTCCCTGCTACTGCCTCAGATTCTGTTTGTATTTTCCTTACAAGCCCCCAAGGGAGACTCAGAGTAGGAAGGGGAAAATGAAAAGAGGAAATATAAGGTAGTGAGTGGGAAGGAAAGCTTGGGAAGGTGGGAAGAAGCCCTGAGTATGACAAAGAAGTTTGGAGAGACAGAGATTATGGCGCATCTCCCAAGGCTTGGGATTGGTGTTGAGTCTGACCCCATTTCTGTCCCAGTTTATCCACCCATTCAAGAAAGCTAGTGATTCCTGTTGCCCAAGTCTGCACTGTCCCATCCCTACCCACTTCCAACCTGAAGATAAAGTCATAGTGAAAGTGAAACCTGGCTTGGTTCTTTGGAGTCTAATGATACAGAAATCCAAAGTGCAAGGTACTGTGAATATCTCAGAATGAGTGACCTTGGAGGATCCCTCCCCCTGGCTTTTCTCTTTCTGTGCATCCTACTCATTAGCTGTAATCTATTTACCATGTAGCCTTCTGTTATTTTTATCATATGGTTTTTTGCCATCTGCTCGGTGGTTCTACCAATGACATTGCTCTTTGTGAGGTTAAGGTCTGGCCTGCTACGCAATCTATTATTCTCTCTCCTTTTACCATTTGATCCATTTCTATTCTTCTCCTTTTACTATTTGATCCATTTCAAATGCGGTTTTTGGAAGCAGGGAGAATGTAAATTACAAATACACAAGCAACTGTTTATATAAAGTTGAAACCGTCAGTGAATTTAATTCTTCAAAAAACCATCAAAACATTCTTTAATATATATCTCAAAGGGCAAGATAACCAGTATTTTCCCCTTTAAAAAAATTTTTTTATTTAATGTTTATTCTTATTCATGTTGTCTCTTGCAAGCATAACTGCATGAGGCTTTCTGTGGGCCAGTGACCCACCAGCTTTCCTCACTTGGCAGATTCCTGTCCCTTCCTTCTTAAAACTATGCTGTCTATGATATTTCCCACTGGGTATACCCAAGACACCTCGGCTATTGCTTAAAGGATAATTTTCAAAAAACAAATGAAACAATGACTGTCATGCAGATATAAAATGCACAGTTATCAAAGATGTTATTTAACTCATTAACTAAATAAGGAAATCATATAGATACGACAACTGGTTCAAAGAAGAAATCAAAGAACCACCAGTTTATAAGGAGTAAACAAACAAACAAACAAAAACCCATTGCCGTCAAGTTGATTCCAACTCATAGCGACCTTATAGGACAGAGTAGAACTACCCCATGGGATTTCCAAGGCACGCCTGGTGGATTCAGACTGCTGACCTTTTGGTTAGCGGCTGAACTCTTAAGCACTAAGCCACCAGGGTTTCCATAAGAAGTAAAGGAATATTGAAATGGCTTTTCCAGTGGTGAGGGAGGTTCGTCAAGACTTCACTGGACATAATTTATTTTCAGATCTATAGACACAAATTATTTTGCATTGTTATCAGTTCCACACAGCTTATAAATTGTTAAATAGCTCAAAGGCAATAAACAGTAATGAATGGTAAGAATCAGAAAACCTAGAAGGGTGTGTTCTAAACAATGCATAGTTTTCCATTGAAGACATCCAGCAATCTTTGGAATAAATTTTTATTCCAAAGTTTCCACACGCAAATCTTGGCTTCCTGTTCTCAATTCTCCATTCACTTTCCAACAACCATTGGCTGTCTCCAGCTCATCCTGGGGCCTGCAGCCTTGACCATGGCTTGGCAATAGGTATATCTGGCTGATGCTCTGATGTCCCAGGAGTCACCAATCGACCTTTCAACTCCCTTCTGTACTGAGTTTCTGATCCACATCTCTCTTGCCCATTCTCTCTGTCCCCCGCTGTGGCCAGAGGGCAGTGGACCAACGCCCAGTCATTACATTTGAACACAGCCCTACCCTTACTGTTCAGCTGGGAGTAGACCCACTCCTTCAGCAGAAACTGCACAAAAGAATATGTTAAAAAAATAATCAGAGCACAAATAAAGTTGTTGTTGTTAGGTGAACCGTTGAGTCGGTTCCAACTCATAGTGACCTTATGTACAACAGAACGAAATACTGCCTGGTCCTGTACTATGCTCACAATCGTTATTATGCTTGAGCCCACTGTTGCAGCCACTGCGTCAGTCTATCTCATTCAGGGTATTCCTCTTTTTTGCTGACCCACCATTTTACCAAGCATGATGTCCTTTTCCAGTGACTGATCCCACCTGATAACACGTCCAAAGTATGTGAGACGTAGTTTCACCAACCTTGCTTCTAAGGAATATTCGAATATTCTAGTTATACTTCTTCCATGACAGATTTGTTTGTTCTTTTAGCAGTCCATAGTATATTCAATATTCTTTGTCAACACCACAAATCAAAGGCATCAATTCTTCTTTGGTCTTCCTTATTCATTGTCCAGCTTTCACATGCATCTAAGGCGATTAAAAGCACCAGGTACACAAGGTGACATCTCTGCTTTTGCAGCAGATTTGCCCAATGCAATGCATCTTTTATTTCTTGACTGCTGCTTCCATGGGTGTTGATTGAGGATCCAAGTAAAATGAAATCCTTGACAACTTCAATCTTTTCCCCATTTATCATGATGTTGCTTATTGGTCCAGTTTTGAGGGTTTTGTTTTCCTTATGTTGAGGTGTAATCCATACTGAAGGCTGCAGTCTTTGATCTTCATCAGTAAGTGCTTCAAGTCCTCTTCACTTTCAGCAAGCAAGGTTGTTAATGAGTCTTCGTCCAATTCTGTTACCCATCCTTCTTCATAGAGTCCAGCTTCTCGGGGTATTCGCCCAGCATACAGATCGAATAGGTATGGTGAAAGGATACAACCCCGACGCACACCTTTCCTGACTTTAAACCATGAAGTATCCCCTTGTTCTGTTCGAATGACTGCCTCTTGATCCATGTACAGGTTCCTCATGAGCACAATTACTTATATATAAGGTTTATTTCAGCAATTAAGCTGTGTGCATGCAGGGAGACCATTTCATTTCTAAAAACAAATGGTTCAGTGCAGGCTAGCTATAATGAGGCTCTAAAGAGAAAAGGAAGAAATAGAATAGAAATTAGCCATTGACTAATCTTAACATGATTGACTGAACCATGCCTCCTTTACTGACAAAAGCACTGGGACCAGGGTACTAGGCAGTCTGTGGCCTTGCAGGGGAGGGAGGAGCATTCATTTGCACAAATCTTCAGGTGTAGTCCAGAAGTTTTAAAATAATAAAGGTAGCTTAATTTTTCAGGGGATTCCAAGGATTATCTCGCAGGGAAGAAGAGAAATATCTAAAATTACAATCTTTGCATTAGATTAACTGTGAGCTAGTCATAGTGGTTAAGAGCTACAGCTGCTAACCAAAAGGATGGCAGTCTGTATCTACCAGCCTCTCCTTGGAAACCCTATGGGCAGTTCTACTCTGTTCTATAGTGTCGCTGTGAGAACTGACTGGACGGCAACAGGTTGTTTTTTGGTTTTTGTTTTTTTTTAAGCCCTTGATCAACAAATGTCTTAGTCACCAAGAGGAGTCTGCAGAACCTCACAGTCACTGTGTCTCCACATTATTTCTTTTTATCTGTTTTTGGGTGCATTTGACATGGTCAGTGACCTTTGTGCGTGTTCCTGTACACTCTGAAGAATCTGTCAATTCCCATTCCTCTTTCAGCACATGTGAAAGGCCAGACCTCTGGTTTGGTGAAGTAAAAAACAGTGACCTGGGCCCAGACAAGGTTCTAATTCCTCTTCCCATCATGTAAGAAAATCTCATAATTCGATCCCAGCACTCGAGTCCACTTAATAATTACAATGGCTCCCTTGGGGTACCTATCAAGGTTCAACCAGAGAAGAGGAACCCTTAGGAGATCTATACTAAGAGATTTATTATAAGGAATTGCCTCTGCAGTTGTGCGGGCTGGCTAAGGAAATCAGAGATCTGTAATGCAGGCAGACCTTTAGGAAGGGCAGGCTGGAACTCTCAGGCATGGGCCAAAGCTATGTTCACAGAGGAAATTTCTTCTTCTTCAGGAAAGCGTCAGCCCTGTTTTAAGGCCTTTCAACTGATTGATGCAGGCCCACTCTAGTTATCTAGGATAATCTTCCTTATTTAAAGTCAACTGATTATGGACTTTAATCTCATTTACAAAATACCTTCACAGCAACACCTGGATTAGCGTTTGATTAAATAGATTGATGTTCCATTGGAGACAGTTGCCTAGCCAGGTTTGCACATAGAAAAACTGGAAAATGAATGATTTGGGTAATGTCATAAATTGCATTGTTCCATGGTGAAAAAGAAAAAGCACTTGATTCAAAACAGTCAAGAATCCTGAGTTCTGGACCTGGCTTTATCACTGGATCCACCGGGCCTCCTGTCATCATTTCTTCATAAGTAAAATGGTCTCCTGAGCGAGCCAGGGTGTGATGTTTCTATTTGTGTAAGGGATTGTTACTGATGTTTGCACTGGCAATTAACTGGAAACATGATGTATGCTTTCCAATTTACCCTTAACAAAACACTTCCAAGTTCAAACAAATTAAGTTAACATGCTCAAGCATAACGATTGTGAGGATGGCGCAGGACCGGGCAGTGTTTCATTCTGTTGTACATACAGTCGCTATGAGTTGGAACTGACTCCATGGCACCTACCAACAACAACAAGGTAGTAGGGAGGACTAGCAGAGGAGAAAACACAGCTAGACGACCTGGCAAAACTCAAATCCAACCCAGTTGCTGTGAAGTCAGTTCTGACTCACGGCCGCCCCATGTGTTTTCGAGTAGAACTGCTCCATGAGGTTTTGTGGCTGTGACCTTTTGGAAGTAGATTATTAGACCTTTCTTCTAAGGTGCTTCTGGGTGGACTCCAACCTCAAAAGTTTCAGTTAGCAGTTGAGCACTTAACTGTTTGTGCCAGTAGGGCTGCCAGGAAGACCTGGCAGGGGAGGGCAAAAACAGGAAGTCCAACATTAAACGCGTTTTATTCCTTTGTCCTTTAACTTGTTCAAGGTAAGAGCAGCACTATACAGTAGCACTATAAGAGGGCGCTCCACAGTAGCTACATAGAACGCTATCCAGAGTTAAGAAGAAAAATCAAAGCCCAAATTTGCAGGAGTTTACTTTAATCCCACAACCTGCTAATACCAACCAAAAATAGAGAGAAGGTGACTCCCCAACTGTCCCCCCATTCTGAAGTCCACAGATTGTGCAGATCTACCCCTGGGAAGGGAAAACACTAGACCCTCAATTTTAAGAACTTAAATGTTGTAAAATTCAGCTTTCATGCATTTGGGCCTGAAGGCTTTTTTTTTTTTTTTCTTTAATCATGAAAAATTATAGCCAACACTTCCAGCATATGGTTCTATTAACCTCACCAGGCTGCAGTGACAAGGGACTAGAGCTTGCTCAAACTCGTTAAAGATGCTGAGAGAATCCATTGTTGAAATAAGCCCCAGCTTAACAAACTTCACTTGTCCTCAACGTAAAAATCATCACTCCTTTAACACAACTTTTTGGTTTTTAAATCAGCTACTCAATAAGACATGTCATAAGAACCAAAGAGACACTGGGTCAAATTCTTGAGTTATAATATGTTAAAGCTTCAGCAACAGCATAGTTCTTTAGTCCTCAAAAGGAAATTTCCACTTAACACTCAATAAGATGTCCTTAGGTGCCATCGAATTGGCTTCGACTCATAGTGGCCTGTGTATGTTGTTGTTGTTGCTGTTGTTAGGTGCTGTCCAGTCGGTTCCGACTCATAGCGACCCTGTGCACAACAGAATGAAACACTGCCTGGTCCTGAGCCATCCTCACAGTCCTTGTTATGCTTGAGCTCATTGTTGCAGCCACTGTGTCAGTCCACCTCATTGAGGGTCTTCCTCTTTTCTGCTGACCCCGTACTCTGCCAACCATAATGTACTTCTCCAGGGACTGATCTCTCCTGACAACTTGTCCAAAGTATGTAAGACACAGCCTCGCCATCTTTGCTTCCAAAGAGCATTCTGGTTGTACTTCTTCCAAGACAGATTTGTTCGTTCTTTTGGCAATCCATGGTATACTCAATATTCTTTGCCAGCACCGCAATTCAAAGGCATCAGTTCTTCTTTGGTCTTCCTTATTCATTGTTCAGCTTTCACATGCATATGATGTGATTGAAAATACCATGGCTTCGTTCAGGTGCACCTTAGTCTTCAAGGTGACATCTTTGTTCTTCAACACTTTAAAAAGGTCCTTTGCAGCAGATTTACCCAATGCAATGCATCTTTCGATTTCTTAACTGCTGCTTCCATGGGTGTTGATTGCGGATCCAAGTAAAATGTAATCCTTGACAACTTCAATCTTTTCTCCGTTTATCATGATATTGCTCGTTGGTCCAGTTGTGAGGATTTTTGTTTTCCTTACATTGAGGTGCAATCCATACTGAAGGCCGAGGTCTCCGATCTTCATTTGTATGTGCTTCAAGTCCTCTTCACTTTCAGCAAGCAAGGTGTGACATCTGCATAACGCAGGTTGTTAATGAGTCTTCCTCCATTCCTGATGCCCCGTTCTTCTTCATATAGTCCAGCTTCTCGTATTATTTGCTCAGCATACAGATTGAGCAGGTATGGTGAAAGAATACAATCCTGATGCACACCTTTCCTGACTTTAAACCACTCAGTATCCCCTTGTTCTGTCCTAACAACTGCCTCTTGATCTATGTAAGGTTTCCTCATGAGCACAATTAAGTGTTCTGGAATTCCCATTCTTCACAATGTTATCCACAATTTGTTATGACCCACACAGTCGAATGCCTTTGCATAGTCAATAAAACGCAGGTAAACATCCTTCTGGTATTCTCTGCTTTCAGCCAGGATCCATCTGACATTAGCAATGATATCCCTGGTTCCACTTCCTCTTCGAAATCCGGCTTGAAATTCTGGCAGTTGCCTGTTGATATACTGCTGCAGCTGCTTTTGAATGACCTTCAGCAAAATTTTGCTTGTGTGTGATATTAATGATATTGTTCTATAATTTCCACATTTGGTTGGATCACCTTTCTTGGGGATAGGCATAAATATGGATCTCTTCTGAAAGCCTGTGTATAACAGAAGAAACGTTGCTCAGTCCGACATCATCTTCATGATCGTTGGCATGTTTGAGTCCATTGTTTTGGCTGTTGTGTCAATTCATCTCATTGAGGGTTTCTGTCATTTTGTTGACCCTCTACGCATCATGATTTCCTTTTCTAGCAATTGGGCTTTCATGATTACGTGTCCAAATAAGCATGCCAAAGTCTCACCATCCTCACTGCTAAGGAGCATTCTGGTTGATTTCTTATAAGTCTGATTTGTTTGTTCTGTCAATCCACAGTGTATTCAATATTCTTTGCCAGCACCACAGTTCAATGAATCAATTCTCCTGTCTTCCTTTTTCATTGTCCAGCTTTCACATGCATGTGAGGTGATTGAAGAGATCATGGGTCAGACATACCTTAGTCCTCAAAGTCATCTTCTCAATAAGATAATGTGTACCAATTCTTTCTAAGCTATTTCCACATTTATAGAATGATTAATCCTATAAGCTAAAAGGGATTTCAAAAGGTTGCTGGTTTTACCTCTGGCTTTTCAACAGAAAAGCTGGTATCCCCATTCTACAAAAGAAGCCAATGCAGGTTCAGAAAGGTCAGGCCCATTGCCTTCCCCCCAGCCAGTGCCTTTCTCTTGCCACTTCATTTATCTTCTATTATTGTCTTGTCTCCTGCAAAATGGCAGAGCACTGAAGGCAGACATGGGTGGCACGTGGGTGTAGTATCAGAGGAGAATATACCCAGTGTCTTAGTCATCTAGTGCTGCCATAACAGAAATACCACAACTGGATGGCTTTAACAAAGAGAAATTTATTTTCTCACAGTCTAGTAAGTTACAAGTCCAAATTCAGCCCCCGGGGAAGACTTTCTCTCTATGTTGACTCTGGAGGAAGGTCCTCGTCCTCAATCTTCTCCCGGTTGAGGAGCTTCTCAGGCACAGGGACCCCATGTCCAAAGGACTCGCTCTGCTCCTGCTGCTGCTTTCTTGGTAGTATGAGGTCCCCAAGTCTCTGCTTGCTTGCCTTTCCTTTTATCTCTTGATAAAACGTGGTGCAGGCCCTACCCCAGGGAAACTCCCTTTACCTTGGATCAGGGAGGTGACCTCAGTAAGGGTGGTGTTACAATCCCACCCTAATCCTCTCAACATAAAATTACAATCACAAAATGGAGGACAACCACTCAATATTGGGAATCATGACCTAACCAAGTTGACACATATTTTTGGGGGGGACACCATTCAATCCATGACACCCAGTTACCTGAAAATGTGTGCACAATGCCTCTCCTGTTCTTTTTCGGCACAATGGTGACTTCTGTTTTTCATGTAGGCCAAAGCAGAATATTTCTTGGCTATTCCAGCATCACGTTAAAGATACAGCTCTTTCTCACTTGACACACACTTTACAACATTTTGAATTCATATTTAATGGGCACTCTCCAATCAAAAAAAAAAAACTAGTTTTTTTTTTTTTTCTCCAATCAGTGGTGAGCCTGGATTTTTAACAATCCTATAAGGATTTTCCATGCCCACGTTAGGGTTGGGGTAATGGTTAGGGTACTTGAGACCAGACACAATCTAATTGTATGAGGTGAAGGCAAGGAAACCAGCTCTTCCGTTGGGCATGGGCATAGAGAACATCTTCCTACTTGATTTTTCTCTTCATTTACTTGTGGGAAACTGAGCTGATGGAATGATTGGGGTGTGAAAGATCTCTAAATCATTTCCTGGTGTGTTCACTCAGCAAAAATAAGACAAAATGCTTCCCCCATTTTAAGAAGGGGCATTGGCAAGGCATATCTTTTCTAGGAGCTGGCGTCTTTGAAAACCCATGGCCGTCAAGTCGATTCCAATGCACAGCGACCCTGTAAGACAGAGAACTGCCCCATCGGGTTTCCAACGAGCAGCTGGTGAATTCGAACCACTGATCTTTTGGTTAGCAGCCGAGCTCTTAACCACTACACCACCAGGGCTCCAATTGAAGAGACCTCTTAGTGAAAGTCCAAGTTAACGCAATTCAATTACCAAAAAGGTCTGACTCCTTTCACCCCTGAAACTCAGTCACATTTTCAAGTCTTCATATTTTAAGATCCACCACTCATTTGTCAGTTTGTTGTACTATGGTGGCTTATAAGTTGCTATGATGCAGGAAGCTATGCCACTGGTATTTTAAAAACCAGGTGGGTCACACATGCTAGACAGATTTCAGCAGAGCTTCCAGACTAAGACAGACTAGGAAGAAAGGCCTGGCTATATACTTCTGAAAATTAGCCAATGAAAATCTTATGGCTTGCAACAGAGTATTTTCTGCTACATTACTGGAAGAAGTTGGAAGGGAAACATAGCAAAAATCACGAAGATGGTGCAGGACCCGGCAACATTTTGTTCTGTTATGCATAAGGTCACCGTGAGTCAGAACCAATTTGACAGCAGCTAACCACAGTACATTTTAAGACATCTAGTCACAAACAGAAGGAGCCTTGGTAGCACAGTGGTTAAGCACTCGGTTGCTAACCAGCCCACCAGCCACTCTGCAGGAGAAAGATGTGGCAGTCTGCTTCCATAAAGATCATAGCCTTGGAAACCCCATGGGGTAGTTCTTCTCAGTCCTGTAGGGTAGCTATGAGTCAGAATCAACTCATCGGCAACGGCTTTTGGTTTTAATCACAGAGTCTAGCAGTCTGGGTGAGTTTAGTTCTGTTTAAGTTTCATCTCTCACCTGAATTATTTTTGCAATATATTAAACAATGGCTTATGCTTACTTTGCATGCTGATAACTGTAAAAGAATTGGACAGTCCTTTCCTGAATCTCTGTCAAACATCAGGTATCTATTGATGTAAACTGCTTTCAAACCAGCATCAGCCTCCAACATGGCTTGTGATGCCAGATGACTCACTTGCCCCAAAAAGTCACATTTTTTAGATGGTCTCTCCCAAGGTCCCGTCAATTCGGGCAGTATCAGTCCAATCTCCAAAGTGCCAAATAAATAAAGTGCAAAATAAAATAAGCTCTATATTTTTTAATTGCTTAAAGAGATATACAAGGCAATAAGGCTTTCATAAACTGTTAAAGCAACCTGTTTTGTACACAAGTCACAGGAATGCGTAGAAGTATCAGCTGAACATTATTTTACAAATGGGGCCTTTATGTTATAAAGCCATTAGCGCTTCCCTCCTGCTAATTATGCATTCTGTCACACATAGCAAAGTGCCTGCGAAAACCTGTTTTAATGATATTTTAATAATGTTATTTCCTTATGCACAAACATCGATTTTAGATGTCAACCACACACTGCAAATAAGGCAGAATTCAGTCCAAACCATTAAAAATATGAGTGTCTGGCCCCAGATGTATTTCCCAAGCAATAACCTCTCAAGGACTCAGTAATAAAATGGATGCAGACCTTTTCATGTCTCTGTAGCCAGCCTAGGCCAGGTGCACAACAAAGCTAAGTTCTTCCTGGCGATACTTCCTTCAGAGTTAACAAGTTGAGAGCTTAGCATATGACCAAACATTCACTTAACTTCTCCTGTCTTTGGATGCCACTCTTTTGGTTATCTTTGGAGGGACAGTAAGGAGTCCAGGCGTAACGATCTGTGAATTTCCAACACTTAGAACCCAAGTGTTCTAAGTGTTTGAGCCCTGGTGGTGTAGTGGTTAAGAGCTCAGCAGCTAACCAAAAGGTCGACAGCTTGACTCCACCAGACAGTCCTTGGAAGCCCTAAAGGGCAGTTCTACTCTGTCCTACAGGGTCGCTGTGAGTCAGACTTGACTAGACAGCAATGGATTTGTTTTTTTTTTTAGAACTCCAAAGGTTATTATTTCATGTTTTTCTAATTTAAACAAAGACATTATAACAAATCAAGATGTTGTTGTTGTTAGCTGCCTTTGAGTTGTCTCCTGACTCATGGTGACCCCATGCACAATGGAATAAAACTGCCCAGTGCTGTGCCATCCCCATGATTGGTTGCTGATGAGACTGTTGAATCATGGGCTGATTTTCAGATACAGGTCACCAAACCTTTCTTCTAAGTCCTTCTTAATCTGGAAGCTCTGCTGAGACCTGTTCAGTTAGCTCTTCTAAAATAGTAATAGAACAAATAACACAAAATAAAGTCAATCTTAAAAGAAAAAAAGAATACAACACATGTTTTACTTCATCCCTCAGTTTCGCTGGGCTGATCCTGAGCAACAGCTTCTTCTGGCTGTTATTGTCAAGTGTCTGAATTCCTCATGAGCACTGCTCTGCTATTAATTCTCTTGAATTCACCTTGTCGGAATCTGTCCTGCTTTTGTAAGTTGCTTCCTACCTCCTGGGAAAAGTCTCCCAGCTATGGTTATTCTTGTGTAAACCCAACCCCTTCATTTTTGACTCAGCTTTGCTTTCTCGTAGTAGAGACACATGATGTCAAATGTCACTCAAGACGTCTACCCTAGCTCTTTCCAGTTAAACCCCAGGCCTTGCAGGGCAACGACTTGGCAACTTGATTTTTTAAGCAGCAGTTAAGCACTCGTCTGCTAATCGAAAGGTCAGCAGTTCGAACCCACTAGCCACCCCACGGGGGAAAGCTATGGCAGTCTGCTCCCATAAAGATCACAGCCTTGGAAACCTTGTGGGGCAGTTCTACTCTGTCCTATAGGGTCACTATGAGTTAGAATTGACTCAACAGAAATGGATTTTTTTTTTTTTTATATACTCTTTCACAAAGCCACCGAAATATATTCCACTAAATCAAGCTACCACGTATCGCAAACTGAAGAGGGAGAAGCCTCGATGTCTTCGCCTTTCCCTGTGGGTCAACCCATGGTAATTGTGGTCTCTGTGGTTTCTGTGGCAAAGTAGAGATTTACCAGGTTCCTACCTAGAGGAAAGCAGAATTTCCAAAGCTGAGAGATGTTGTTTCTGGGCTTTTCATGATGTTTTTGTTTAAACTAACCAGCTGGTGTCGAGATAATTCTGATTCATGGCGACCTCATGTATATCAAAGTAGAACTGTGCTCCATAGAGTTTTCAATGGCTGCATTGTTTTGGAAGTAGATCACCAAGTCTTTCTTCCAAGGTGCCTCTGCGTGGATTTGAACCTCCAACCTTTAAGTTAGTAGGATCATAATTTTTTCTGCAGTTTGAGTTACTTGATAAAGACTTCTCCTTTTGGGGGCCCTGGTAGCACAGTGGTTAAGTGGCTGCTAATCAAAAGGTTGGCAGTTAAAATCCACCACCCACTCCTTAGAAACCCTATGGGGCAATTCTACTCTGTCTATAGGGTTGCTGTGTGTGGGAATCAACTTGGCAGCAATGGGTTTTCTCCTTTTAAAGTTAAGTTAGAGTTAGACACCTGGCCCTCATAGAGGAAAAGGTAGAAGTGTGTATATGTGTGTGTGTATAATGGTCAGATTTACAAAACAGAAAAGATGAATTAAAGGTTTCCTGCTTGCCAAAAGAGGCACACTGGGTACTTACTTTAAATACATTTAAGGTACACTTGGATTTAAAATTCAGACAACCTTTGGGAAACTTGGCTATTAATAAAGCGAGACTCGCCTGGTTGCAAATAAGTAAAATACAGCCCTTTTCTACAACTCTCAAAGGAGAAATTCCCACAGTTGGTGATTCTGACATCCTGTGTGAAATCAGAAGACAGTTCCAAGAAGGGCTGACTGTCAAGCCTCAACCTAATGAAGGTGTTGAGCCAAGGAACCTGACATTGCTTTGCTTAGAAATAGATCTGTTCTGCTATGGAACTTGAAGCACCTTCTCAACTCTATGCTGGCTGGCAACCCTGCTACTGAAAGCTGGAAGTCATCTGTGTCTCCCTTCCTCTTCCAGTCAGCTAGTCACCAAGGAGGGAACACTGGTGGTTCAGTGACAGAATTCTCACCTTCTACGCCAGAGACCCAGGTTCAATTCCCAGCCATTGCACCTCGTATGTGTAGCCACCACCTGTCTGTTGGTGGAGGCTTCCGTATTGCTATGATGCTGAACAGGCTTCAGCGGAGCTTCCAGACTAAGATGGATTAAGATAAAAAGCCTGGAGATACACTTTGGAAATCAGCCAATAAAAACCCTAAGGATCACAATGGTCCAATCCGCAACCAATCTTGGGGATGGCGCAGGACCATGCAGCACTTCATTTCATTGTGCACGGGGCCACCGTGAGTCAGGGGCTGACTCCACAGCAGCCAATGACCACAACGAGTGGCCAAGGAGAACAACGTCAGCACCTCAGTGAGGCTGTTCGTTTCCTGCTTGCCACTGGGTTGTGAAGGAGTCTTTTAGAGTTTAGTGGGCAAAATCCAAGCTCCAAGGGATTGCTTCACTTGGTGCCTCCTGAGGCCTCCTGGTCCTCAAGTGGCCCCTGCATGGTGGTCAGATGCCCTGCACCTAATGGATACAGAGGTAGTAAGAGAGGGATGGGAGATGCACTCCATCATGCAAGAGACAGTTACTGAGTAACCGAAGCAAGTGAAGTACATTTCCTAGTTCTGAGGTACAGAGTTAACTAGGTCATCATCCTCATCCTTCAGAGTGACAGCCTAGGGTGGGAGTCAGGCAATAATGAGTAAATAAATGCCTCTTTTATCATAATAACAACCATTTATGTAGTATTCACCAGGTGCCTGCCACTTTTTTAAGTGCTTTTCATATCATCTCCTTTCGTCTTGTCCAAAAACTAGGTATCTCATTACCCCCATTTTACAGAGGGAAGTGGGCCACAGGGAGGTGAAGGACTTGCTCGATGTCACATATCTTAAGTGGCGAATGTGGGATTTAGACCCAGATTACCTCCTCCTTCCTCAAAAATGGTGATGATAAAATTTGCAAAGGTAAATTAAGCAGGAAAAAGGGTTCAAAAGTGATGGGAGAGGAAGAAGCACTGCACCAGATAAAGCGTCAGAGAAGACTTCTGAGAAGGTGACATCCCAACAATGACCTAGAAGACAGGATGGTACAAGCCATGCAAGGACATAGGGGAAGAGGCTTGCTGACAGAGGGAACAGGAAGTGCGATGGCTTTGAGGAGGGAATGAGTTCCCCAAAAGTCTGTGAATTTTAAATCCAGTCTACCATAAACACACCCTGGGTGGGGCTGAAGGGGCCACTATTTAAATACTCAGTGTGTGGAAAGAATAGTAAAAGAGTCAAAAACTGAAGGGAACCAGTATGGGGAGAAGTTGGAGAAGAACTTGGAGGACAGCTGGGCAGTGACACTGTGGGGTCCTGTAGATGACCTGAAGTTTAGATTTTTGTCCTAAGTGTGCTGGAAAGCTCTTAGGGGCTTTAAGCTTAGGAGAGATACTTAGATTCATACTTTAAAGCCAATGATGGCTCCTGTTGCCCTGTAGGGAACAGACTATAGGGGGAAGAAGAAGGAAAGTAAGAAAACCTAATGGGGTAGACCAGGTGGGAAGTGATGGTGGCTTGAATTAAGGTAGTAGCTATGAAGATGGTGAGAAGTGGTCAAATTTGGAATCTATTTCAAACATAAAACCCCATGATCTTCCCTCTGAAGGAGCTGAAACTCAAGCTGGAGAAAAAAATATCACAAATGGGATCCTTAGAGAACAATTAAGGGCTAAACTGAGATATTAACTGTGAGTATAATAGCATTTGACAGAGAAAGAAATTAATGTAGAACTGAGGAAGCAGGTGGGGTTGGGATGATTCCCAGCTAAGAAACCCTGGTGGGGCAAATGGTTAAATGCTCAGTTGTTAACAGAAAGGTCGGCGGTTCAAACCCTCCCAGCAGCTCTGCCGAAGAAAGACCTGGCAATCTGCTCCCATAAAGATTACAACCTAGAAAACCCTCTGGGGCAACTCTACTCTGTCACATGGGGCTGCTATAAGTAGAAATTGACTCCACAGCACCCAACAACAACAAAGGAGGCAACAAGAGTAAAAATGGAAGTATGATGTGAGCTGGTGCCCAGCCACCTGGGGCAGCGATGGGTCTATTGGAACCATGTTACCCTGAGCGTACAGAGTTTGAGAGCAGAGAGAGCTTGATGGAGCCATCAAGCCATCAGGGAGCCATCCTGGAAGGACCAGCTGGATGACAAATGAGGGAAGAGTGAGAACTGAAGGAGAGAGAGACCAGAGCCCTGGCAGTAAGCTAAGAGGCCACTAGATTAATTCAGGGCGGTTGAAAGGGAGGCAATCTAACCTTAACACAAAAATATAAATGATGACACAAAGAATCTAATGCCCCAGCACGTTATAACATACTAATTGAGTCCCCTCCCCTCCCCTTTTTTTTTCTAGTTGACGATCAGCTTTTGTTGAAACCAGGAAATTTCAGGCACAAGTAAATCAATAAGACTATTTGCTGGTCTGCCAAAGCACCGCATGAAATAGAGTGATAGCAGTCATCATCTTTATCCTTACCACTGAGAAACAATAAAACAGTCATTCGACTGTCAGAAGCCCTGAAATGAAAAGCCAGAGCTTCTCAGCCCCCGATGCAGGGCGAAATCACCTGTGGAGCTTTTGAAGTATATACATATACATGCGTATGTATGGAAACCCTGGTGGTGTAGTGGTTAAGTGCAATGGCTGCTAACCAAAAGGTCAGCAGTTGGAATCTGCCAGATCCTCCTTGGAAACTCTGTGGGGCAGTTCTGCTCTGCCCTATAGGGTTGCTATGAGTCGGAATCGACTTGACAGCAGCGGGTTTGGTTTTGGTTTTTATGTGTGTGTATATATATATGGGAAAACCTGGTGATGTAGTGGTTAAGGGGTCAGCAGTTCGAATCCACCCACAGCTCCTTGGAGACCCTATGGGGCAGTTCTACTCTGTTCTATAGGGTCACTATGAGCCTGGATTGACTCTATGGCAACAGGCTTGGCTTGGATGTATACATATTTATGAATCCCCATGGTTAATAAAAAATTATAATAAAGCACAAAGTCACGTATAGTAAAAACCTTCCCTAAACTCCAGTCCCCAGCTCTCTGTCCCAGCAGGAACCACTGTTTCCAATTTCTTCCAGAGTATGCATCCTTCCAGAGACAGGCCATTCACATGCTCACGCATGCATGTTTGTGTCACACATGCGTGCATGTGTGTACTCACATGGGTTTAGTTATATGTCCTTAAAAAATTTAAAGCACATATATACATTCTTAAACATAGATGGAAAGGAGCCCTGGTGGTGCAGTGGTTAAGCACTCGGCTGCTAACTGAAAAGTCTGCAGTTCGACCCCACCAGCCTCTTTGTGGGAGAAAGATGTGGCAGTCTGCTTTTGTAAAGATTACAGCCTTAGAAACCCTATGAGGCAGTTCTACTCTGTCCTGTAGGGTTGCTATGAGTCAGAATCAACTTGATGGCAATAGGTTTAATATAAATGGAAGATACCATACACGTTCACTTATAAATATCATTTTTCACTTAACAATATATCTTGGAGATTTTTCCATATTAATTCTCTGCCATACCAGTTGCTATCAAGTTTATGTTTTTGATGGCTGATTTTTTAGAAATAGATGGCCTGATCTTTCTTCCAAGACACCTCTGGGTGGACTCGAACTGCCAACCTTTAGGTTATCAGCTGAGTGTGTTAACCATTTGCACCATCCAGGGACTCCCCATATTAACTAGCTGTAGCTATATTTTGTTTTTTGTTTTTTTTTAGCTATATTTTGTTATTTTATTTATTAGAGTTGTGAGCTTATATTTTAAGTTTATATTAAGCCTTCAGGTCTTAATTTTTTTTTAATCATTCTTGTCCTTTCATTGTACGTTCTCTTTGCTTTGCTTTGTTGTGTGTGTGTGTGTGTTTTCCTTTTGCAAATTTGGTAGTTTGAAAGTCTCATTTTGAAGGACTGATGCTGGTATGGACTTTGACTTTTCCTTCAGAGCCTCTGAGGACCTGAGTCTGTGGGGGCTGTGGCCACAGGGGCTCTGCCCACCTCTTTCCATGTAGCTCCTTTGGGGAGCACTTGGGATTCACCTCCCCTCTACCTTTCCCCTCACCCTCAGCAAGCTGCTGAGTGAGACTGCCCCATCTCACCCTGTTGTCACTTGTCACCTGGCCTTCCAGGGGTTTCCAACACTGAATAATGGTGTCAGAGCCATGAAAGGCAGGGGAAAGGGAGTTGGGAGAAATCTCCTTGACATTCTCTCGCCACCTGCCGCTGACACCATCACTGCTGTTCTCCCAGCACTGGCCTAGTCCTTACGAACTCCTCACCCTGCTCACCACAGAATCTGTGGTCCTCAATAGATGAAAAGCCCATGTCAACCTGGAAAATGGTCTTCAGAAATACAAATGAGATGTATTCCAACTTTGGGTACAAAGATCCACTGCCAATGCCTATATGAAACTTGGTCTTCTCCCACTGAGCAAGGAGGGAAAATGAGGAAAGGGCTCTAGGAAGTCATCCCTTCTGCTCCATATTTGTTTTTCTTACTAGTAGTAAATATAGCAGGGTTTTACTGAGTCAGGCTTTCCTTATTTCCTGACCTTTCCACCCACTCTAGACTCTTGCCCTGGAGTGCCCCACACTCCCTCCTGCCTTGATCCACCTGACATCCCAGTGGGAATACTGAGAGTATTCCCCCAGTGAAATACTGCGGATTATGGTCAGATTCAACATGTGCTGTTTCCATGAACTAGTCTGAGAACCAGCTCCATGGGGAAATAATTCCAGATCACCAACCTATGCCTTATCTTTACCTGTTGCCATCAAGTCCATTCTGACTCTTGGCGACCCCACATTTTACAGAGTAGAACTGTGGGGCATAGGGTTTCTTGGCTGTGACCTTTGACAGCAAATCAGCAGGTCTTTGTTTCAAAGCACCACTGGGTGAGTTAGAACCGCCAACCTTTAGGTAAGTAGTCAAATGCAAATATTTTTGCCACCCAGAAACCTCATATGTGCCTTCCACTTTAATATATGGGACACAACCTCTTTAGTAACTTGAGTTCTATGGTCGGGTAGTGTAATATGTGAACTGTAATAGCTCTTTCAGACCATTCTTATAGCAGGGAAGTCACTGGGAGCCATGGTTTCTGCAGAGGATAGTTCCTGTCTGTAGGACTGAGTCTCATTTCACAGACCTGAGCCAGGTGCACTTTTTGGTGAGATTATTTTTTAGATTTCACTGTTCTTATCTAATTCTACACTAATGCATACAAATTCACACATTACAAAAAAATACAACCTTATAAAATGTAGAAAGAGAATGTCTGTAGTAATCCAATTCTATAAAGATTACCACCATTAACAGTTGGCACCTATACCTTCATTTATTTTTATATGCATATACAGTCACTATGAGTCAGATTTGACTCAATGGCAATGAGTTTTTTATGCTAATTGCAAGTATATATGTTTCTTACAAAAAATGGAATCACCTAATACATAATATAATCCTATAATAAATATTTGGAAACTCTGGTGGCATAGTAGTTCACAGCTATGACTGCTCACTAAAAGGTTGGCAGTTCAAATCTACCAGGCGCTCCTTGGAAACTCTATGGAACAGCTCTACTCTGTCCTATAGGTTGGCTATGAGTTGGAATCAACTCAATGGCAATGGGTTTGGTTTTTTGGGTTTTATAATAAATATTACTGAATTCATACTATAAATATTTCTGTCTTTTACAAAAAAAGAAAAACAAAACACCCTATAAGTCATAATATACATGCAGTTTTGCAACTTGTTTCAGCTACTAACAGAAAGGTTGGTGGTTCAAATCCACCCAGAGGCACCTCAGAAAAAAGTCCTAGCAGCCTACTTCCAGAAGGTCACAACCATTGAAAACCTTATGGTGTGTAGTTCTACTCTGAAACACACGAGAAGGCCATGAGTCAGAATTGATTCAACTGCAACTGGTTTGGGTTTTTGGCTTGGTTTTCCTCATTTAAAAATATTTTTTGGTCACCTTTCCATATCAATGTGTTTTAGCTCTGGCCCAATCTTGTAATGAGTCTGATGACATCTATTGCATAGATACAACTAGTCTCCTATTGAATGATGTTTGGGTTGTGTCCAACTTTTTGACATTAAAAACAAGGCAGTCTATTTCCTTTCACATCTGTGTGGGGTTTCAGCAGTGTACATTCTGAGAAGTAGAACCACTGGGTGGAGGTCTACAAACATTTAAAAATATTTAATAGGTATTGCAAAGTAGCTGTCATGGATTGAATTGTGTCCCCTGAAAATGTGTGTCAAATTGGCTAGGCCATGATTCCCAGTATTGTGTGATTGTCCACCATTTTGTCATCTCATGTGATTTTCCTATGTGTTATAAATCCTATGATGTTGATGAGATGGAAATTGCCGAAGTTATGTTAACAAGGCAGGACTCAATCTACAAGATTAGGTTATATCTTGAGCCAATCTCATTTGAGATGTAAAAGAGAGAAGCAAGCAAAGAGGCAACAGCCAAGATACAACAGCCAGGAGAATAATGCTTCCTTTGGACCTGGGGTCCCAGCGCTAAGAAACTCCTCAGCCAGGGAAGGTTAATGACAACGACCTTCCCCCAGAACCGACAGAGAGAGAAAGCTTTCCCCTGGAGCTGGCACCCTGAATTTGGACTTCTAGCCTCCTAGACAGTGAGAGAATAAATTTCTCTTTGTTAAAGCCATCTGCTTGTGGTATTTCTCTTATAGCAGCACTGGATGACTGAGACAGTAGCTTTCCAAAAAGATCATGCCAATCCAAAATAGCATTGTATGGAAGTGCCTCTGTGCTATTTAGAAAGCAGAATTATGTGGTTTTAAAATGCAGGGAGTGTGAAGAGCTTCAAGAAGCAGTGTTTGGACCACCATCAGTCTCAGTGCCCAGACCCCGGGGAGAATCAAGCCATAGGAAAGAGTTTCTGCCTTGAGCCCCCTGAATCTTGCCTGCACACAGCCCACCGCCCCCTGGTCTTCTGCTGTCCTCTGAGACATGAAGCCTGAACAGCTGCCATCTGTCAGAGACCAAAGTCCTTGGCCTTGCTTGGTCAATAGCCCACCTTGTTTAACAACGGAGGGAGTCATTTCTGCAAAATGACATTAAGCAAGTAGAGACCACAGAATTATCGATAAGAAGCCCATTATTGGGAGGATATGGTTTTAAGGAAGATTCACCATGTGTGCGTAGGAGCGGATTTCATGGCTCAGCAGTGCTGAGAGGGTCCTATGAACGCAGCACGTGGTTATGCAATGTTAGGTCCCCAGGAGGGAGAGAAGCCCAGCTGATGGAGTTACTCTCAAATTCTGCCTTTTTAATTACAAGTGTATGGTTGAATTTTTAGATCTCATAAGGCAGAAGGAAAGCTATTTATTCTGCTCCACTTATTTTTTTTTTTTAATTTTTTGGTCACAAAACCACTTAAATTGTACAAATGTGTAATTTTCAGTGACACAGACTCAGAATCTCAACCGTCCTCTTCTCTTTTCTGGTTTTACAAAGACAGGTGTCTGGGATAGTCACGACTTAACAAGATGAGGAATTGGGTAATTCCTCAAGAGGAGAGAGGGCTCCAATAGAGAGGCTTTAAAGAAAGTCCATTCTTCTTCTTCCTTTAAATCCCTGCATCATGAAGATCATGTCCCACTTTTAAAACATCCCAAGAACTGCACCCTCGCTGTACTCACGTCACATAGATGAAGGCAGGCTTTGATGGGACTGGGGATGGAGTTGCCACTGCATAAAGCAGAAAGAGAGGAAAAGAATAAAGACAGAAAAAAAAACTAAAAATAAGAAAATTATTTTTAGTTGGATCCCATTGTGGCCAGAAACCCCTGTATAAATTTGGCTTAGGTTTATTTTATGACATAGGATATGGTCTATCTTGTTATATATTCCATGGACACTTGAAAAGAAGGTATAGTACTGCAGCTGAAGTGTTCCGTAAATGTCTACCAGATTCTGTTCATTGATTATGTTGTTGAGTTCTTCTATATCTTTGTTTGGAGAGAACAAAGAGATACTGTATGGTTCAAAATCAGGAAAGGTGTGTGTCAGAGTAGTATCCTTTCACCATACTTATTCAATCTGTATGCTGAGCAAAGAATCCAAGAAGCTGGACTAAATGAAGAAGAACGCAGCATCAGGATTGGAGGAAAATTCATTAACAACCTTCAACATGCAGATTAATTTGTGTGCTGAAAGTGAAGAGGACTTGAAGCACCTATTGATGAAGATGGAAGACTACAGCCTTCAGTACGGATTACACCTCAACATAAAGAAAACAAAAATCCTCACAATTGGATTGATAAGCAACAGCACGATAGTAAATGGAGAAAAGATTGAAGTCATGGATTTCATTTTACTTGGACACACAATTTACGTCCATGGAAGCAGCAGTCAAGAAACCAAACGACGCATTGCATTGGGCAAATCTATTGCAAAAGACCTCTTTAAAGTGTTAAAAAGAAAAGAAGTCACTTTGAGAACTAAGGTGCACCTGACCCAAGCCGTGGTATTTTCAATTGCCTCATATATGTGAGAAAGACAGAAAATGAATAAGGAAGACCAAAGAAGAAGTAATACATTTGAATTACCATGTGGGCAAAGAATATTGAATATGCCATGGACTGCCAGAAGAACGAACAAATGTGTCTTGGAAGAAGTACAGCTAGAATGTTCGTTAGAAGAATGGATGGCTAGACCCCATCTCACATACTTTTGGACATGTTATCTGGAGGGACCAGTTCCTGGAGAAGGACATCATGCTTGGTAAAGTAGAAAAAAAAATCCCAAAAACACAGGGTCATTGAAAAGCTAGGAATAGAAATACCATTATCCAGCAACCTCACTCCTAGAAATATACCTGAAATACGAGCCGTCACAGGAACAAGCATATGCATACCCATGTTCATTGCAGAATTGTTCACAATAGCAAAAGAATGGAAACAATCTAAGTGCCCATCAACAGAAGAATGGATATACAAACTATGGTACATACACACAATGGAATACTATCCAATGATAAAGAACAATGATAAATCCAAGAAACATTTCACAACTTGGATGCATCTGGAGGGCATTATGCTGAGTGAAATAAGCCAGTCACAAAAGAAAAAATATTGTATGAGACCACTATCATAAGAACTCAAGAAAAGGTTTAAATGCAGAGAAAAGTGTTCTTTTATGGTTATGAGGGTGGGGAGGGGAAGAAGGGAATTCACCAAGTAGGCAGTAGAGAGATAAGCATCAGCTTCGGTGAAGGGAAGGACAACACACAATACAGAGGAAGTCAGCACAACTGGACCAAAGCAAAAGCTAAGAAGTTTCCTGGACACATCCCAACACTTTAAGGGACAAAGTAGCTGCAGCTGGAGCCTGGGGACCATAGTTTCAGGGACACCTAAGTCAATTGGCATAATGAGGTTTATTAAGAAAATACTCTGCATCCCTCTTTGGTGAGTGGTGTCTGGGGTCTTAAAAGCTTGCGAGCAGCCATTTAAGATTGCATCAGTTGGTCCATCCCACTTGGAGCAAAGGAGAATGAAGAACACCAAAGACACAAGGAAAATATTAGCCCAAGAGACTAAAGGTCCACATAAACCAGAGACTTCACCAGTCTGACACCAGAAGAACTAGGTTGTGCCCAGCTACCACCAATGACCACCCTGACAGGGAACACAACAGAGAGTCCCAGACGGAGTGGGAGAAAAGTGTGGAGCAGAGCTCAAATTCAAGTAAAAAGACCAGACTTAATGGTCTAACAGACACTGGAGGAACCTCTGAAACAATGGCCCCCAGACACTCTGTTAACCCAGAACTGAAACCATTCCTGAAGTCCACTCTTCAGACAAAGATTAAACAGGACTCCAAAACAAAAAATAATACACATGAGGAGTGTGCGTCTTCGTTCAAGCACAAATGGGCTGCTCCTGTCTGGAGACAGGTTGAGAGGGCAGGAAGGGACAGAAACTGGTTGAATGGACACAGGGAGCCAGGGTGGAAAGGGAGAGTGTGCTGTCATATTGTGGGGATTGCAATTAATGTCACAAAACAATATGTGTATAAGTTTTTGTATGACAAATTAACTCAAGGTGCAAACTTTCACTTAAAGCCACAATTTAAAAAAAAAAAAAAAGGTCATCAAAAAAGAGGAAGACCCTCAATGAAATGGATTGACACGGTGGCTGCAACAGTGGGCTCCAGCATGGCAAAGGTTGTTTGTCAGGCCCAAGGTCCGTAGCTGGTCTGCTGTTTCTTCTCTACCTTTCAGAGTTGGTTTTTTTTTTTTTTTTTAATGTTTGTGTTATACATAATGTTCCCAGTTTTCTCATCTTACTTAGCGAGAAAAAAGGGAAAAGCATATCTACTCCATCTTCCTAGAAGTTAAATACCGAAAAATAATTTCAAATAGAAAAAAAGGCAAAGGAACAACAAAAGAGACTGAAATCGTGTTTCCTTATTTTCATTCTTCTCAGAGATTTCTGCTGCTGAGAGCCAGTAATGAGGTACCTTCTCTTCCTTACCTTCCCTGCCCACATAGAGGTTTGTCTTAGCCATCTAGTGCTGCTATAACAGAAATACCACAAGTGGACAGCTTTAACAAAGAGAAATTTATTCTCTCACAGTCCAGTACGCTAGATGTCCGAATTCAGGGTGCCAACTCCAGGGAAGACTTACTCTCTCTGTTGGCTCTGGAGGAAAGTCCTTGTCATGGGTGTTCCCTGGGTCTGGCGACATCTCAGTGCAGGAACCTCAGGTACAAAAAAAAAGATGCACTCTACTCCTGGTGCTGCTGTCTTGGTGGTATGAGGTTCCCATGTCTCTCTGCTTGCTTCTCTATTTTATATCTCAAAAGGGACTGTCTTAAGACACTACCTAATCCTGTAGACCTCATCGGTATAATTGCCGCTAATCCATTTTATCACATCATAGCGATAGGATTTACAACATTTAGGAAAATCACATCGGAAGATAAAATGGTAGGCAATAATACAATCATACAAGGGAATCATGACATAGCAAAGTTGACAGATATTTTGGGGGGACCCAATTCAATCCATGACAAAGTTGTTATGGGTTGTATTGTATTTCCTAAAAATATGTGTAGTAATTCCTAATCTCTATGGTTTTTGAAACTCTGGTGGCGTAGTGGTTAAGAGCTATGTCTGCTAACCAAAAGCTTGGCAGTTTGAATCCATCAGGTGCTCCTTGGAAACTCTATGGGGCAGTTCTACTCTGTCCTATAGGGTCACTATGAGTTGGAATCGACTCGAAGACAATGGGTTTGGTAGGGTTTTATGCCTGTGGTTATAATCCCATTTGGAAATAGGTTGTCTTTATGTTAATGAGGCAGGATTAGTGTAAGGTGCGTCTTGAGTCAATCTCTTTTGAGATATAAAAAGAGATTAAACACAACTTAGCAAACACAGACGGGGAAAAAGAGATGCCAAGTCACATGAAAATTGCCCAGGAGCAGAGGCTCAGAAGACACAATGACCTTCCTCCAAGCTGACAGAGAAAGAAAGCCTTCCCATTGAGCTGGTACCCTGAATTCAGACTTCTAACCTCCTAAAATGTGAGAAAATAAATTTCTATTTGTTAAATCCATACACTTGTGGTATTTCTGTTATAGCGGCACTAGATAACTAAAACAGAATTTGGTACCAGAGGAGTGGGGTGCTACTCTAACAGATACCTAAAACGTGGAAGCAGTTTTGGAATTTGGTAATGGTAGAGGTTGGAAGAGTTTTACGGTGATAATAGTAAAAGCCTAGATTGCCTTGAAAAGATTGTTGCTAGAATTAAGGATGTCAAAGGCAATTCTGGTGAGGGCTCAGAAGGAAGTGAGGGGAGTTATAGAGAAAGTCTCTATCATCTTAGAGAATACATTTCATGCCAGCAACACAATGTTGCTAAAAACATGGAAGTTAAATCTGCTTCTGGTGAAGCTTTAAAAGAAAATGACAAGCATGTAATTGGACAATGGAGAAAGGGCAATGCTTTCTAAGAAGTGGCAAAGAACTTGTCCTTATTATGTTCAAATGTTTGGTGGAAGGTGGAACTTGTAAGTGATGAACTTGGACATCTGGCTGAGAAGATTTCTAAGCCAGATCTTAAAGGGGCTGCATGGTTTCTCCTTGCCTCTTATAGTAAAATGTGAGAGGAAAGAGATGGACTTAAAATGAACTGTGCAAAATGAAAACAGAACTTAAAGATTTGGAGAATTCTGTTGTACAAACTAAGGACACATGTCCTAGAATTTCCACCAAGGAAGTGGCTACACAATCTTTTGTTAAAGAGATTAAGCCAGTGACTAATGCATCTATCACAGCAGAAAACCATCAGTTTAGACTGAAGTAGACAGAGAAAGAACAAAAGGGAAGAAATCCGTCTGCCTTTTGGAATTCTACAGGCAGGAAACAGGCCAAAGGACCTGCATCTGTTGTCCTCCAAGAAAAGAAAAGTACCATCCCTGGAGCAGCTGAGAGATCTGTAGAACTTTTGGAAGGAGCACAGGAAGCAGGGCCTTAACAATTTCAAAGAGTGGGGCCACAGACTCCTAGGTTTCAAAGAGTCGGATCTTCGCCAACTCAGTTCCAGTGTGTAGGGCTGCTGTTAAGGTGTGCCAGGGGTATGGGACCTCTGCCCAAAATTGAGGGAACCTCTGCCATGACCAAGGGGCAGAAGAACAGGGCTTGTGGGGCCCAAGAGGGTGTAGTCACCACTCTGATGAACTAGGAGAATGGGGCCGTCTAAAGCTGAGGGTGCAGAGTTGCCATCCCAGAGGGCCCAGGGCCGAGGGGCCTCCACCCAGAATCCAGAAAGTGTGGTCAAAACCCAGAGTCTGGAGGGCGGGGCCATTGCCCAGATGGTCTCAGAGAACAGAGGATTATGTTCAGTCCTTGAGAGCTAATGTAATTTGTTCTGCTGAGTTTTGGACTTGCTTGGTGCCTGTTATTCCTTCCTTCTCTTCAATTTCTTCCATTTGTAATGGAAATGTCTGCCTTGTACCTGTTTCACAATTGTACTTTGGAAACAGGTAATTTATAGTCTATATTTCACAAGTTCAAATATGAAGAGGAATTTTGTCTCAGGATGGAATATGCCTAAAGTCTCACCCATATTTGATTTAGATGATCAAGAAAATGAGATTTTGGACCTGGAGTTGATTTCAGACTTTTGGGATGATGTGATGGGGTAAATGTGTTTTGCATGTGGGAAGGACATGAATTGGGGGCGGGGACAAAAGATGGAATGCTATGGATTGAATTGTGTCCCCCAAAATATGTGTTGTAATTCCTAACCTCTATAAAAACCTCTATGCCTGTGGTTATAATCCCATTTGGGAGTAGGTTGTCTTGTTATGTTAATGAAACTGGATTAGCATACGGTATGTCTTGAGTCAATCTCTTTTGAGATATAAAAAAGATTAAAAAAACAGGAGAAAAAAGGAGAGATGGGGTAAGATAGATGCCATGACACATGGAGATACCCAAGGAACCAGGAAGCAGAAGCTGAAGAGGCAGGGACAATCCTCCAGAGCTGACAGAGAAAGAAAGCATTCCCCTCTAGAGCTGGCACCCTGAATTCAGGCTTCTCACCTCCTAAACTGTGAGAAAGTAAATTTCTGTTTGTTAAAGCCACCAATTTATGGCATTTCTGTTATAACAGCACTAGATAACTAAGACAGAGGTACAAGCTGAAAATGGCAAGAAGAGCAAGAAAATGATGATTTGTATCAATAAATGTTCCTCATCCTCCAGCCGTAGTAAATGTCACATTTGGTTATGAAATTGAATTTCATAAAGTAACATTTTAAAAATATTACCCTGACTTAGTATCTTTTATAACTATTGATGCAGATGAAAGGATGAAGAATCACATTTTCTTTGGCCCCATACTGTTTTGCATACATAAGTAACAGACTTACTTCCTGGAGCTCTTAGCTTGTGGCTCTGCAGTGATCGAGCTCAGCAGGCATGGTATTCCATTTTAAGAGCAAGCGTCCACACCACTTTGCTGGATGCTGACAGTACCAAGAGTGACCTGGCCTAGGAAGAAGTCATGTTCTTCATTGGGTTCTTTGCCTGTTTGGGGGAGTCTCCACATAAGTGGGCATTTTAGGCTTAAAAAACCTGTTCATGGTTCTCCCAAAAGCCTTGCATTATCTCAGCCTCACACAGGTTGAGTCATGAATGAATGAGTGAAAAGATAAACGAATGTGTGAAACCTTTCCTCTTCATTACAATCCAGCCATTGCTTACGGGGAAACATGACAAATTGTCTCAGCAGCACAGAACAGCCCCAGGGGAGGAAGCTGACTCATTCCTGACAATAGAAATAGTAGGAAGAAGTTAAAAGGCAGGCATGCCTTGGTCACTGAGCAATTGTTTTCCTTTGGGTAACCAACAGCCTGCCACAAACACATCCTGTAGTGATTTCCCCAGTTCTAGAATGCATAGTTGGAATAGACATACTCAGCAACTGGCAAAACCCCCACACTGAATCCCTGACGTGTGGAGTAAGGGCTATTATGGTAGGAAAGGCTAAGTGAAAGCCATTAGAACTGCTCCTACCTAAGAAAATAGTAAACCAAAAGCAATACTACATTCCTGGAGGGATTGCAGAGATTACTGCCACCATCAAGGACTTAAAGGAAGCAGGTGCGATGATTGCCACCACATCCCCATTCGACTTGCCTATTTGGCCTGTGCAAAAAACACATGAATCTTAGAGAAAGATAATGGATTATCAAAAACTTGACCAGGTGATGACTCCAATTGCAGTTGCTGTTCCAGATGTAGTGTCATTGCTTGAGCAAATTAATATATCTCCTGGTAGCTAGTATGCACCTATTCATCTGGCAATTGCATTTTTCTCCATACCTGTTTTGAAGGACCACCAGAAGCAGCTTGCCTTCAGCTGACAAGGTCTGCAGTACACCTTCACCTTCCTACCTCAGAGGTGTATCAACTCTCCAGCCCTATCTCATAATTTAGTCCACCAGGACCTTGATCGCCTTTCTCTTCCACAAGACTTCACACTGGTCCATTACACTGATGGCATTATGCTGACTTGACCCAGTAAGGAAGAAGTATAAATAACTCTGGACTTGTTGGTGAGACTCTTGTGTGCTAACCAAGGAAATTAAACCAACAAGAATTCAGGCACGTTGCACCACATTGAAATTTCTTGGTGTCCACTGATGTGGGAGATGTCAAGGTAGTCCTTCTGAAGTAAAGGATAAGTTGTTTCATTTGGTCCCTCCTACAACTAAAAAGGAGGCACAACACCTGGTGGGCCTCTTTGGATTTTGGAGGCAGCATATCCTTGATTTGGGTGTGCTACTCTGGCCTATGTATCAAGTGACTTGAAAAGCTGCTAGTTTTAAGTGGGTCCCAGAAAAAAAGAAGGCTCTGCAACGGAGTCAGGCTGCTATGCAAGCTACTCTGCCACTTGGGCAATAGGATCCAGCTGATCCAGTGGTGCTTGAAGTGTCAATGGCAGATAGAGATGCTGTTTGGAGACTTGCATAGGCTCTTATGGTTTTTTTTTTTATTATTATTCATGAATCACAGTGCAGACCCTCAGGATTTTGAAGCAAAGCCCTTCCGTTCTCTGCAGATAACTACTCTCCTTTTGAGAAACAACTTTTGGCTTTTACTGGGCCTTAGTAGAGATTGAATGCTTATCCATGGGCCACTGAATCACCATGCAGCCTAGGCTGCCCATCATGAACTGGGTGTTGGATGACCCACAGAGTCATAAATTCAGACATTCATAGCAGCACTCTATCATTAAATAGAAGTGGTATATATGAGATTGAGTCAGAGTAAGACATGAAGGCACAAGTCAGTTGCATGAGGAAGTGGTCCAAATGCCTATGGTCTCCACTCCTGTCACATTACCTTACATCTCCTAATCTGCACCTATGGCTTCATGGGGAGTTCCTATGATCAGATGACCAAGGAAGAGAAAACTCATGCCTGGCTTACAGATGGTTTTGCACGACATGCAGGCACCATTCGAAAGTGGACAGCGGCGGCACTACAGCCCCTTTCTGGGACCTCCCTGAAGGACAGTAGTGAAAGAAAATCCTCCTAGTTGGCAGAACTTTGAGCAGTACACCTGGTTGTTCACTTTGCTTGGAAGGAGAAATGGCCACATTGTATACTGATTCATGGGCTGTGGCCAATGGTTTTGGTTGGATGGTCAGGGACTTGGAAAGAACATGATTGAAAAATTGGTGACAAGGAGGTATGGAGAAGAGGTATATGGATAGAACTCTCTGAATGGGCCAAAGAATTGAAGATGTTATTTATGTCTCATGTGAATGCTCACCAAGGGGTGACCTCAGCAGAGGAGGATTTTAACAAGTGGATTGGATGATGTGTTCTGTGGAAACCAGTCATTCTCCTTTCCTACCTACTCCCGTCATTGTCCAATGAGCTCACGAACAAAGTGACCATGGTGGCAAGGATGGAGGTTATACATAGGCTCAGCAACATGGACTTCCACTCACCAAGACCGATTTGGTTCTAGCCACTGCTGAGTGTCTAATCTGCGAGCAGCAGAGCCAACACTGAGTCCCCAATATGGCACCATTACTCAAGGTTATCAGCCAGTAACGAGGTGGCAGGTTGATTATACTGTACTGCTTCCCTCATGGAAAGGGCAGCATTTTGTTCTTACTGGAATAGACACTTACTCTGGATACCGATTTGCCTTCATGTATGCAGTGCTTCTGGCAGAACAACTATTCATGGACTTACAGAATGTCTTATCCACTGTCACAGTATCCCACACAGTATCACCTCAGATCAAGAGGCTAACTTCAACAGCAAATGAAGTGTGGCAGTGGACCCATGCTCATGGAATTCACTGGTCTTACCACGTTCCCCATCATTCCACAGCAGCTGACTTGATAGAACAATGGAATGGCCTTTTAAAGACACAATTACAGTGCCAGCTAGGTGGTAATACCTTGCAGGGTTGAGGCAATGTTCTCCAGGAGGCTGTATATGCTCTACACTAGCATCTAATATATGGTGCTGTTTATCCCATATCCAGGATTCATGGGTTTAGGAATCAAAGGGGTGGAAATGGGAGTGGCACCACTCACTATTACCCCTAGTGATCCACTCACAAAATTTTTGCTTCTTGTTCCCATGACCCTATGCTCTGCAGGTCTAGAGGTCTTAGTTCCAAAGGGAGAAATACTCCCACCTGGACACATATCACTGATTCCATTGAAATGGAAGTTAAGAATGCCACCCAGCCACTTTGGGCTCCTTATGCCTCTGGATAAACAGGCAGAGAGGGGAGTTACCATATTGGCTGGTGTGATTGATCCTGATTACCAAGAGGAAATTGGATTGATATTACATAATGGTGGTAAAGAAGAGTATGTCTGGAATTCAGGAGATCCCTTAGGGCATCTCTTAGTATTACCATACCTTGTGATTAAAGCCAATGGAAAACTGCACCAACTCAATTCTGACATCACTACTAATGGCCCAAATGCTTCATGAGTGAAGGTTGGGGCCACCCCACCAGGCAAAGAACCATGACCAACTGAAGTGCTTGCTGAGGGTAATGGGAATACAGAATAGGTGGTAGTAGAATGTAGTTCTAAATACCAGCTGTGATCACCTGACCAGTTGCAGAAACGAGGACTGTAATTGTTATGTGTGCATCAAATATTTTTGTTTTCTTCACTTATAAAATATTAGACTCAAATGGGGCTAGTGCCTTTTCAGCTGTATGTGTGTTAGTTGTATAACGTTACAGGCAAGTGTAACATTATAATTGTCTTTATTGAAAGATTATGTGTGGTTTAAGGAGATGAGTACAGGTTCCAAGTTGACAAGAGGTGGTCTATGATGGTTAAGGTCTTGTGTCAGCTTGGGCGGGCCAAGATTCTCAGTGTTTTGGCAGTTATGATGTAGTTTGGCAGTTATGTGATGATGTAATTTGGCACCGATGTAATGATGTAATCGACTCCATGATGAGATCAGCTATGAGCAGCAAATCAGTTGAAAGGGAGTTTCACTGGGGGTGTGATCTGCCTTCAGTATATAAATGGATGTTCGAGCAAGGCTCTCACTCTGAATCTTCCATCTGACACCTCATCATATTGGGACTTGAGCTAGCAGCTTACCTGCCAATCTTGGGATTCATCAGCCTCTACAGCCTGTGAGCCAGTGGCCTGCCATCTGACCTGCTGATCTTGGACTTCTCAGCCCCAGCTACATGAGTAGGCAGAAGCCGCCAGCTTGACGCCTGACCTACGGACTTGGACCTTGCCACACTTTTCTTGTTTTGCTTCCATAGAGAGCCCAGCCTAAGACAGGGAGGTTGTTTTCTCCTCTTTGGAAAAAAAGGGGCAAATCCTTTGTAGTTTTTTGGTTGTTGCTAAAGTTGTTGCAACTAGTCCTCTGGCCGGCTCTTTTATTTTGGAAGTCATGGCTCCAAATGACAAGTCCTGGGACAGAAGTGTATGAGATCCTGAGGTGTAGAGAGGACGGGCACCTAAGATGGTGTAGCCAGTGAGAATGTCAACCAGGAAGTCAAACCTGAATGAGTCCTCAAGGACGAGTAGAAATTAACTTTGCAGGTGAAGAAATCGGGACATGCAAAGGAACAGAGGGATTAAGAAATGCAATGTGATGAGGAGCAGTAGGGGGCTTGTTTGGAGAAAAGGTCCATATTTATCAGTTGCCATTGAGTCAATTCCAACTCACTGCAACCCCATGTGTACAGAGTAGAACTGTACTCCATAGGGTTTTCAAGGGCTAATTTTTTCTAAGTAGACCATCTCCAGGCCTTTCTTCTGAGGCACCTATGGGTGCACTTGAACCTTTAACCTTTATGTTAGTAGGATCATAATTTGGGTAGAAATGGCAAGTGCTGGAAAATGGGTCTGGCAAGGAGGTGGGAGACAGATCATGAAGTGGAGGGCCCTGACTTACTATGGAATGGGGCAGACCTGAGGGTCCAGAGAGTTCTTAGAAGACTTAGTGTTCCCAGAATTTGGGTGTATTAGTCTCCTAGGGCTGCTATAACAAAATACCACAACGTGGGTGGCTTTCAACAGCAGGAATTTATTGTCTCACAGTTCTGGAGGCTAGGAGTCCAAATTCAGAGTGTCAGCCATATTGGCTCCTTTGAGGGAGAATCTGTTCCATTCCTCTCTCCTAGCTTCTAGTAGCTCCAAGTGTTCTTTACATTCCTTGGCTTGTAGCTGCAGCATCACACAGCATCCTTCCTCTATCTCTGCATCTCTTCTCTTTTATAAGGACACCAGTCATATAGGATTAGGGTCCACCCTACTTCAGTATGAACTCAGGTTAACTTAACTGATAACATCTTCAAAGACCCTATCTCCAGACAGGGTCACATTCACAGGTACAGAAGTTAGGACTTCAGCATATATTTTGGGGGACACAATTCAATCCATAACAGTGAGAAAGCAGGAAAAGAAGTAATATGGCATCTTCTCCCTTTCCTCTTAGGGCCAGAGAGGATTTAGCAAAGCTTGTGCCTTGGAGGACAGTAGAGGGGAGGCAGTGACCACTGTAAGGTTCAGGATTTCTAGAGATAACCCTGGAGGCAAGCCCAGAGCCCCCAGAGAGTTGCTGGGAAAAAAGAGAGACAATAGATTGAGTTAATGAGACCAAGAGGAAATTTCCAGCTGCTTCCAATATTTGACACTTGTGGTTGAGTCCTGGGAAGCCAGGACCAAGCCTAGAGCAGGTGTGTCCTGGGAGCATAAGTCCCTGCCTAGGAGCAGGAAATCAGCAGTGATGGTTGTGGTAGCAGCTCATTGCCCAGACACACTCGGTGCCTATCTGAAGTCCAGCGACAGTGTTTTCTTTAAAGGGAACCGCTTGATATAACGTTGGTAACAATGCTTGTCCTGAATTTATGATATTTCCAGGAATTCTAGGAAAGGAAGAATGAGTCACTCATCAATATTCCAAGAAATCAACTACACTAGGGAATTCCTGAAACATTGCCTGGATGTTGATGCTGGGAGTCAAGATTTTACCCACAGGGTTTCAAGCAGGGGAGGAAAGATGGCAGAGTTGGGTTTGGGGGAATCATTCTGGAAGCTGTGTGGTTCAGCAGATTTCTAACTCTTCCCGCTGCGACCCTTTCCTCTTGGTGGGTGAAGTTCATGCGCTCAATGTGCTTCCAGGAAATACCCAGGGTGATGCTCCAAACCCTTTCCTCCCACCTAAGAATCCACAATGAAGCACAGGTGAATTGAAGGGATGTTAGTACAAGCACAACCTTGAATCTGATTTAGTTTATTTTTGTAAGACATCCTAATACCTCAGTGTATTACTGCTTTTTAACAGCACTCATCAATCACTACAAGTCTGGGTGTTTAATTGAAAGCCTCTGGTAAAGGGAATGGATGCAGGTGGGGAGATGTGAGCCTGGAGGCAGGAAGGCTGGCCAGTGGTCTGGGTCAGTCATCAAAAAACCTGACTAAGAGAGTGGCAAAAGGGACAAAAAGGACAGGATGAGGTTTGGGAAGTGGGCAAGGATGGGACCCTTGGCATTGCTAATATTTAAGGACTGGTTTGATTTAAGAACTTCCTGCTAACTAAAAGGTTAGAGGTTTGAGTCTACCCAAGTGTGCCTTGGAAGAAAGTCTTGGTGATCTACTTCCAAAAAATAAGCCACTGAAAACTCAATAGGTTTTACTCTGACACACATGGATTGCCATAAGTTGAATAGACGCCACTGCGACTGGTTTGAATTTTTTTTGTTTGTTTTGAGAAAAACCTACCAAGGAGCTAGGGAGAGGAGTTGCCCAAGAGCTGAAAGGACAGAGTCTCAAGAACGTAGTGAGGTCAATAGTGTCCGGTGTGACAAAGTTGTCATGGAAGATAAAGTCTGTGCAAGGTCCATTGGGCTGCTCCCAGCCAAGATCACTGATGGCCTTTGATGAAGACAGCAGATGGCAACAATAATGAGAAAATTCATATGGCCACAGAATGAGGAGAGGAGAAAGTAAAGATGGCCATCAGAAAGCACTTTTGACAAAAGCTTGACTGTGGAGCAAAGGAGGAAGGTGGGGATGTTTAAGCAACAAACGACCCCAAGAAGGACCTTAGTCCTGAATTCTCATGGTGGCTTTAGCTCTGACAGCCTCCTTCCCAGGCCCTCTCGCCAGTTTTTGGGGAGGCACCACTGCTCAAGGATGAAGAATACAGATGCTAGAGGAAGACATCTTGAGTTTGTTGCTCAACTCTGCTCCTTACCAGCTATGGGATCTGGGAAATCTGCTGAACCTCTCTGTGCCTCAATTTCACCATCTGAGAACTGGGAACAGTCACTTGGTCATTGTGAAAATAAAATGGGGTAATGCAGTAAAGCACTTAGTACAGCTCCAATACAGAATAAACGTAAAGTAAACAGTAGGGATTAGTATTTTTACTTCCCCAGACCCTTCTTTGATTCTGATCACTCATTTACATTAATTTTTCATTAGATAAAAAGTTAATTAGTGGTTCTAAACTTTTCTGGTCTATGTTTTTCAGCAGCAACTCAAGGCAATATGCTTGTTGTTGCTAGTTGCCATCAAGGCGACTGACTCATGTGGCCCCATGCACAACAGAAGGAAATATTTTCTGGTCCTGCGCCATCTTCAGATTGTTGGTACACTCAAGTCCGTTGTTGCAGCCACTGTGTATTTTGAGTGCCTTCCATCCTAGGGGGCTTATCTTCCAGCACTATGTTGGACAATGTTCTGTTAGGATCCGTAGGGTTTTCACTGGCTAATTTTCAGTAGGTCTCCAGGCCTTTCTTCCTAGTCTGTCTTAGTCTGAAAGCTCTGCTGAAACCTGTCCACGGTGGGTGACCCTGCTGGTATTTGAAATACTGGTGGCGTAGCTTCCAGCATCACCGCAACTCACAAGCCACCACAGTAGGACAGACTGACAGACAGGTGGCGACAAGGCAATAAAAATATCATATTATAAGAACACTTACCTGGTCGGCATCTGAGGCTGTGGCATTCTCCATTTAAATCAACCCTCAAGTGACCTGCCATTGCGTCCCTGTCAGGAAAGAGGGAGAGGGAGGGAGTGGATGAGGTCCCAGCCGGGACATTTGTAGAGAACCCAGAGGACAAGGTATGAGACAAGAGGCCCCTGCTTTCACCTGGACACGAGGTCCAGTTGCAGATGCATGCTTATAAAATGGCATTACCATTTCCGACATTCCATAAATGTTCCTTCGAATGATTGTAACTTGAAAAAAAAAAATCACAGCTTTCTGATGAATACATGCACACATTTTAGAGAGATAAAAATATTCAAGATGCAGATGTGACTGATGTGAAATCTATCAGACACAAAATTCCCCCTCCTCCTTAAAAGCCTCCTTCTGGGTAGGAGGAGCCCTGGTGAACAGTGGTTAAGTGTTTGGCTGCTAACCAAAGGGTCGACAGTTTGAATCCACCAGGTGCTCCTTGGAAATCCTGTGGGGCAGTTCTACTCTGTCCTGTAGGGTTGCTATGAGTTGGAACGAATCGATGGCAACAAGTTTGTTTTGGTTTTTTTCTTGGTAGTAGGAATCGGGCAGACCCGACTTCTGCCCTGGGTGTCTAGGCAGCCCAAGCAGCAGCTGCAAGCGCCTTCCACCCTTGCTAAAAGCTTTGCATTCGTGATCCCCTGACTCTCTCATGTACAGTGTCTTAGCCTTATCTTTCAGCTAGAGCCAGACTCACTTGTGATTGCTCTCATTACAAACACTCATCACAGGAGTCCCTGGGTGGGGCAAGCAGTTAAGTGCTTAACTACCAGCTGAAAGATTGGCAGTTCGAACACACCCAGAGGCATCTCAGAAGAAAAGTTTGCCTCCGGAAGACCACAACCATTGAAAACCCTACAGGGTACAGGCCTCCTCTGACACACAGGGGGTCACCGTGAGTTAGAATCCAATGGCAACTGGTTAGCACCAAACAATCTGGAATGAAATAATGAAGAAACATCTCTGTCACTAGAAAGCAGTGATCCAACTGACATATGTACACCAGTGTTCATTACAGCACTATTCACAACAGCCAAAAAGGGGAAACAACCCAAATGTCTGTCAACAGATAAATGGATAAATAAAATGTGTATCCGTACAATGGAATACTACTCAGCCATAAAGAGAAATGAAGTCCGGATACATGCCATAACATGGATGAACCTTGAAAACATTATGCTGAGCAAAGTAAGTTACAAAAAGACAAATATTGTATGATCTCACTGATATCAAATACCTAGAATAGACAAAGGTATAGAGATTAGAGTTTAATAATTGTTACCAGGGGTGGGAGGGACAGAGAAAGGGAGTCATTGCTCAGGTGGCATTGAGTTGTTCATGGGGAAGGAAAATTTGGCAACGGATATTCTGATGGTTACACAATATGATTTATGAAATTGGTTTTATTCAATTGTACATATGAAAAATGTTGAATTGGCAAATGTGTTCTTTATATTTTTACAACAATTTTTGTTTTTAAATACCTGTACTTCTATCATTTCAGACAATCTGAGGGAAATATATACAGGTGGGGTACGCTAGAAAGGCTCAGCTCTCTTTAGCTGAAACAAATGGATAGGTAGAGATCACACACACGGGCAAACTGCTGAGCCCTTAGTTATATTCCCCGGTGTGGTAGAGAGAAGACAAAGTCAGACAAAAAGAAAACTAAATGCCTATTACCCCCTGAGGGTCAATACTCTACCCAAGGTATCTGGTATAATTTTAACAAGGCATTTAAGACTTTTTCCTGCATCTGTGGACATGTTTTGCTCAAATATGTCATCGTGAGTCCTCAAACGTTAAATGTTTCTGTTATTCCATTAAATGCACGACAATAAATTCTAACTGGAGTACCTCCTAGAACAAAAGAACCCAGCTTTTTAAGCAGCATGGCAAGCTTCTAGAATTTTGTGTTCTAGTGGAGGATGTTGGCAAGTGGAGTGCCTGGTGCGTGGACACCAGTTGTTGACACTCATGATCAGCAGTTCTTTGGAGGCAGGCTGTCTTGGCTCTTGTTAGCTTCAGGGAGATAGCTTTGTTTTCTTTGGCACAGGTGCTAAAGGTCAATACTTGTCTTCCAGTAGCAGGAACAGGCTCTAACCCTTGGCCCCCACAAAGTAGCCAAAGGGAATAAGGATGACAAACACAACTTGAGGGCACTTATACATATTGTCTCGTTTGTTCCTCAAAACTAGCCTGTAAGTTAAAGAGCAATACTATATATCCCCACTTCACAGATGGGAAAACTAAGGCTCTCAGAGGTTAATTAACAAGCAGCAAAAAAAGAGAGAATGTATAAAAACGATAAATGGAAAACTCACCAGTGTACACATATTATTTAGAAATATGGAGGTAAATACCAAGGGAAAAAAAAAAAGCTTTGATTATTGAAAGTAGTTGCCTCCAGGAGAAGAACTCAAGAAACTCAAACCCAAAACCTATTGCCATCGAGTCAATTCCAACTCGTAGTGACCCTATAGGGCAGAGTAGAACTGCCCCATAGAACTTAAGAGAAGGGGTTGCTATTCGTCATTACGAATTCCTAAACTCTTTGATTTTTTAAACTACATACAAACATTAAACCGAACCAAACCGAACCCATTGCCGTAGAGTCAATTCTAACTGATAGCAACCCATGGATCAAAAAATTAAATTTAATTACAAAAAAAATTTTTAATGGCTAAGAAGGAGGTAAAGCCGGGACAAACAGCCTTCTAGACCCACGCTTCCAGGCTCCTTGCTCTCAAAATAATAAGGATATGCAGGCAGCAAAGACATAGTAAAGAAGAATAATGAATTTTCATACCAAAACTTTTTTCCAAATCCCTAAGAATCATGTATCCTGCATTCATTTTGTTTTAAAAGGAGAAGACAAATGGTGGCCTCAAAAAATGAAAACCCTTGGCTTTCTGAGGAAAGACATTTCTTTCACAGAAGTACACTAACACCTATCTGTCCTTTTCTCACCTTAAAATATCACCACTGGCCATACTCTCAGGTGTCCTCTTCAGGTAGCTGACTACCTCTGGGATGCACCTCAGGAAACAACAAACCACATCTGAAATGAGCAGACCAGAAAACTGGCTGGTAAAATGACCTGCCCCATATCAGAGGGCTTTGCAGTGCCCCAGTCTTCTGGTTCACCATGCTCTGCTTCCCAGCCACCATGGTTGAGCTGGCAGGAGCCTTCAGAGGAGGCTGATGGAGGGTGGAACTCTTTACTTTTCAGAAGGTCCCAGAGTCCATCTCCTCCATAACAAATTTTGTAATTGGATACATGTACACATTTGAGCATGAATATCCTTAGAAATAAAAGTCAGGAAAGAGGGTCAGAAAGAGCCGGGGAAACTGCAGAGATTAGATGGTTTCCCAGTGGACTTCTTAGGGATGAATATGACAAGAATGAGGAGGAAATAGAATTTGGGGTGTCTAGGCAGAGGGGAGGGGACATTAGTGGTTCAGTGGTGGAATTCGTATCTTTCCTGCGGTAGTACTGGGTTCAACTTCTGAACAGTGCACTTCAACAGTGCCATCACCCATCTATCAGTGGAAGCTTGTATGATGCTATGATGCTGAATAGTTTTCAGTGGAGCTTCCAGACTAACACAGACTAGGAGGAAAGGCCTGGCAATCTACTTCTGAAAATCAGCCAACCAAAACCCTATGGATCACAATGGTCCGATCTGTAACTGATCACGGGGGCAATGCAGGACTGGGCAGCATTTCCTTACATTGTGCATGGGACCACATGAGTCGGGGCCAGTTCGACAGCAGCTAACAACAACAGGCAGAGGGAATAGGGCTTGGCAAGGCAGGAAGGTATCCGACAGCCCTGGATTGCAGGGATCTGTAAATAGGGCGTGAGTGGAAAAGACAAAACCATCAGGACTACCAATCCTGGCTAAAGATGATGCTTGTGTACTTGCTAGAAAGGACTGGAGGATTTCAAGCAGGGGTGCCTCAGTCAGGTTTTTATTTTGGATAGATCTCCCAGGGATGCTTCAAGACAAATCTTCAGTGGATCAGGTGAGACCAAAAGCAAGTGGAGGAAATGATCACAGTGCCCTTAAGGGAGAATAGCCAATAACTGGGAGAGGTCAGGTTTAAGATAGGTAAAACCTTTGTTGTTGTTAGTTGACACTGAGTTGGCTCTGACTCATGGCAACCCCATGCATAACAGAATGAAATATTGCCTGGCCCTGAGCCATCTTCATAATCATTGGTATGCTCGAGTTCATTAATCCCACCACTGTGTATTTTGAGTGCCTTCACACCTGGGGTGCTCATCTTCCAGCAACATATCTGTCATGGATTGAATTGTGTCCACCAAAAATACATATATCAATTTGGCTAGGCCATGATTCCCACTATTGTATGATAGTCCACTATTTTGTCATTCAGCGTGATTTTCCTATGTTTTGTAAATCCTATCACTATGATGTTAATGAGATGGATTTTCAGCAGTTATGTTGATGAGATTTACAAAATTGGATTGTGTCTTAAGCCAATCTCTTTTGAGATATAAAAGAGAGAAGCAAGCAGAGAGACATGGGGACCTCATACCACCAAGGAACCAGTACCAGGATCAGAGCATGTCCTTTAGACGCTAGGTTCCTGCACAGAGAAACTCCTAGACCAGGAAGACTGATGACAAGGACCTTCCTCCAGAGTTGACAGAGTGAGAAAGAATTCCCCTAGAGCTGGCACCCTTGAATTTGGATTTCTAGCTTACCGGACTGTGAGAGAATAAACTTCTGTTTGTTAAAGCCATCCACTTCTGGTATTTCTATTATAGCAGCACTACATAACTAAGACATACCAGGCAAAAGTCTGTTGTGATCCACAGGGTTTTCATTGGCTAATTTTCAGAAGTAGATCACCAGGATTTTCTTCCTAGTCTAAGTCTGAAAGCTTTGCTGAAACCTATCCACCATGGGTAATTGAAATACCGGTGGCATAGCTTCCAGCATCAAGCAACACACAAGCCACCTAAGTATGACAAACTGACAGATGGGTGGTAGTGAACTTTTAGGATTTGGTAAATAGCATGGGTGAGGAAGAAAGAGGAGACGGGGTGATGCCTCACCTCTGGCTTAGGCACAGTGTGGATGATGACTCCATAAACCAAAGATAAGAATGAAAGAGGAGGCCAGGAGTGAGGGCTAAAGGGTGGTAGGTGCAAAGTGGGTGAGCAGTAAAGAGACTAGACTTGAACATGTGGGCTTGGGGTGTTCATTGGATGTTCAGGTAGTGCTGCCAGTAGACAGCAAGAGTTCAATGGAGAGGTCAGGGCTAGAGATACATTTTGGGAATGACCAGCCATTTGTGGAAATTAGAGACATGATTGTAGATGAGCCTGCTTGGAGAGAAAACACAGAAAAGGCAAATCTGGGGAACTCCAACACAGCACTGGGATTGTTACCTAAACATGCCCATGTGTGGTAAACCTCGAGGTTTCAGGGAGAGTGGAGGTGAGTAATGATGAGAAGAGACCAGCTTGGTCTAAATACCTTTACTGGCACATAACACTCATCCCTTGGGCTTCAGTTTTGCCAACAATTATCACTATAGGGTTGGACTTGAAAATGGCTAAAAGAATCTCTTCCAGTTTCAATATGTTATAAATCTAAATCCCTTCCCAGTTATATAAATCTGACAACCAGGAAATTTACTTTGGAAGAAACTCTTGGCTTTAGAACAAAGACAAGAATTTGTTTGAGATCAAGACTGGAATGTGAATGCTTTACAGATATATACTCCTTGTAATCGCAAATATAAACTTTCTGATCGTGAAGAAAGGACATAAGGAGTTTAAGGACATCACATAGAATAACGAAACTACTTACACAGAAACATATGTCATCATTTCCACCAGACGTTATAATATAGATAAGTCAAACTAAGGGAGCTAAATTTAGGATTTTTAAGGGTCCTCCCTTCCTCGGTGTCAGAAGATTCAATTTAACTATAAGAAAGAGAAAAATGCTGATACAGACAGTAATTGATTTCTGAGACCAATCAGTAGAAAGGACATCGTGGTTGGTAAAGCAGAGGGTCAGTGAAAATGAGGGAACCCTCAACGAAATGGATTGACTCAATAGCTGCAATAAGGAACTCAAACACACCAAGGATCATGAAGATGGCCCAAGACTGGGCAACATTTCATTTTGTCATACATAAAGTCCCCATGAGTTGGAGCCGACCTGATGGCAAGTAACAACAACAGTATATCGAACAACTCAGAATAAAAATAGCTGCAAGGGCTACCTATCAACAAGGCAGGGATACGAAAGGTAGCAGGGTTCTTGGGTCACGTGAGATAAAGTAGGCTTACACATAAGAAGATGGGCAAACTGGACAGGTCTTTGCAAGGATACAATGCCTGGAACCTGGATGCCTCCACTTTGAGGGGTTCTCACTACTAGGGTGGTCAGAGGTGAAGAGGTCAGTGACCAATTGGTAAGGGGACTGGTAGACATACAGACCCAGAGAGTGAAGGGAGAGCAAGTCACAGGCCCAGGAGAGTGTGTAAGGTAAAGGGACAAAGCCAGCAAAGCCAGGCTAAGGGGTGGAGCTGAGGGTCAACCCAAAGCAAGCAGAGACAGAACGAAGCTCCTGCAGTCCAAGGACTGGTTTGGGGCAAATTTCACTGCATTCTTCTCATGGAGTTGCTTTTATTTGTGAATTGTCATGACCGAATAGGTAGAGACTGGTCTTTAAGCAACTGCCTATACCCTCGTGTTTCATTACCAGCCAGTGCACCTCATGCATAGCCAACACCCAACTGTCAGTGGAGGCTTGTGTGTTGCCATGATGCTGAACAGGTAGGTTTCAGTGGAGCTTCCAGACTGAGATGGGCTAGGAAGAAAGGCCTGGTGATCTATTTCTGAAAATCAGCCAATGAAAACGCTATGGATCACAACGGTCCAATCCGCAACTGACCAATTATGGGCATGAGTCAACGTTTTGTTCTCTTATCCTTGGGATCACCATGAGTTGGGGGCCAACTTGATGGCAGTGAACAACTTCAACACCCAAACAGTGATACATCATCGACTGAAGTACTAGCCAAGCAGCTGTAATGGGCTCAGCACTCTACGAAGGCCATGGGAAGAATAAGTGTGATCCTTCACTTCTAAGGACTGAAATGTTGGCACCAGTGGAGCCAGAACACTGCAGTAGGAAGCTAAGAGTAAATAATGCAGTGATTAAATGTGAAGGAACCCTATGGTTGTTGATAAACAAAAGGTCAGAAGAAGAAATACAGCAGCATAAACTAACAAGATACCATCTTTTGCCTATCAGTTTAACAAAGATGAGGGGGAAGTGCTAATACCATTGGCAAGTTGGCAAGAATGTTAAGGAAAGGAACAGTTTTATACACTGTCAGATACAACCTTTGTAGGACAGTTGAGCAATATGTGTCAAAATGTTTAATATTCATACTTTTCATCCAAGTCATAGCAAACCTTAGAATTTATCCTTAATATAAGTGATGGGACAAGTGCCTAAAAATGTTGAGTTCAAGATATGTGCATCTCAGTGTTTTATGGAATAATGAGATATTGTAAATAAGTGGGACTTGATTAAGGAAATTACGGTATGGTTATGACGAAAGCTATGTGTTCATTAAAAATAACGATACATTCTTTACTGACATAGAATGTGATATGGTGTTAAGTGAAAGAGCAGTTTACAAAATGGTATGTATAGTATAGATATTTAGGGGGCAGTGATGATTCCTTGGTAGAACTCTTACTTTCCATGTAGGAGACCTGAGTTCTATACCCAGCCAATGCCCCCCAAGCACTGCCACCACCCATCTGTCAGTGGAGGCTTGCGTGTTGCTATGGTGCTGAACTGCCTTCAGTGGAACTTCCAGACTAAGGCAAACTAGGAAGAAAGGACTGGTAATCTACTTCTGAAAAATCAGCCAGTGAAAAACCCTGTGGATCATAATGGTTTGATCCTATTGTGTATGGAGTTGCCATGCTTGGGGGATGACTCAGTGGCAGCCCACAACAACAAGTATAGATGTTTACATTTATAAAAACTGGATCATTACCTCCATATCTGTACATGTTCACAGGTAGAGAAATAGGTAGAGAAAAGTGTTCACCAAAATGTAACAGTGGTTCTCTGGAGCTGCCATTATAAAAGAACTATATTATCTGATTTATAAGTTTTCAATATTTTCTAAAGTTTTTAAATAATGAGCGTGTGTTAGTTTAAGAATCAGAAAAAATAATAAGGCTACAAAAAAAAAGCAAAATAACAGTGGTCAGTATTTCAGTTACTAAACATGTTAGAAAGGAAATTACAGAAACTCAAAGAAATTCAAGAGAATTTTTCGGTAGAGATGACCATTCTTAATTGCCTCAAAGTCATTTTTTTAATTAGGACAGTCAATTTCTGTATGTATCATCCCAGCTCTCAAACTCAGTGAGTTATAACCTATATTTGGGCTGAAACAAAATGTTTTTAGCCCAAAATAGATAAGGTTAAAAACCCATTGAAAGTAATGACTTTCAAAAGATTCCAGGAACCCAAAAAAAATTAAGACAAAGATGTACGAAATCTGTTCAGTTTTTAGGAAAAAGAAACAAATGACTACAAAAATATCAGCTCCCAGAATACCCAAAGAACTTCAACAGGGGGGAAACCGAGAGCAAAAGATTGGCATTTAGCTGTCAAAAATCCAGTATCAAAAGAGGGTTTGAAAACTGGTCATGCATCACCAATTATATGTATCGAGATCAGTGTGACAGGCATGCATTTTCAAGAGCAATGGGAAGTTTTTTAATGTCCTAAAAAAATCTCTTTTCAGTGACTTCCTGATAATATAGCTATAATGTAACTTTTTTTTTGAATTCATTTCATCTTTGATGGCCAAATTCTGACCTAGAGAAGAAAGACGTAGCCGTAACCAACCATTTTACCAAGGCAAATCTAAGATTAGTTTTATACACAATTATCTTTTCTTCTCACCTCCAGGAAAAGCACAAAGAAGAAACCCCAACAATGGCCAAGCTGACAGAGTCCATGAGTGAGTAACTTGAAATTTATTCCTTATTTTTGGTTTTGAATGTAGAAACACAAAAATCATGCAAAAACTACATCCACTTCTGATTGGTCGATTTGACCTTCTCGTTCTCTCTTGCGATGAGCCAGGTCTATTGAACATACATTGCATCGTATTAATGTGCATTATTCCTTATGCAAAATTCACCTGTGTGGGTTAAAATTCTCTGCTGAAGTTGTTTCTCAAAGGATGGAGTTGAAGAGTCAAAATGGATTCTATGGATAGCACACTGCAATGGGGATCAGGACCCACAATAATCTCGATCTGACTTTTAGTCAAAGTCGACTGAGGTTTTATGTGCAGCTGTGCCATGGACTGAATGATCTAAAGAGAAGGAAAAAATGAGGAATCACTATAAAGCTTTCCAGTGTAGTTCTGACGTTTCAGACAGAACTATTGAACTATTGAAAAACTTGGGGTGTAAGTGGCTTGTAATGGTTTGGCATTTGAATACATCTGTGTTCCAATGCTCTAAGCTCCTCAGGTAAATAAACAGGAGACGCAAAGCATTTCTTGAGAGGAAAGGGGAATTCATTATACTAAATCCTCCTGCAAATGAGAAATGCCATTTCCTGTGTTGAAGTTTAAATATTAAGGGCCATGTGGATATGAAATAAACAGAGTGCAGAGTTCTCCTTGAAAATATATATTGCTCTTGGTGCTCTTGGTGGTAGAGCTTATATTTTGGGTTACAAGGAAGGCTCGTAAACACTTCTCCATTATCATTAGGGCCTTGAACGCCTTATTAAACTCACCTGCAAAATTAACCATTTGTCTTGCCCACATTAACTGTGTCCTGCTGCCTGCTTCTACTATCCCTCAAAGCATGAGACTATTAAAATACAAGTGTTCCCCTGTAGCATGAACAGTCAAGGAACCTTTATCCCCGAATATCCTCCCACCCCCACCCCGCCGCCGCCGCTGCCACCACCACCACCAAGGAACCAAAAAAACAAACCCAGATGGTTTCTGCTTGGCAGTTTAACAAGCAAAGTGTTAGCTGACTCTGGAAGCCCACTCAGAGCACTGTGTCCTCAGTATCTGGGGGCTCTGTTTATGTCTCTTTTCTCCTCGGCCACGGATTCGATGCTCCCATCAACTTTATTGTGTAGTAATTGCATGTTAAGGCTTTACTTAGGCTACTGATGTATTCTTCTTACATAATCACTTATGATTTTCTTGAAGTTCTGTATATTTTCCGTGACCTATGTAAAACAATGGTAGTCCCCGGGTGGTGCGAATGGTCAAGCCATCAACTACGAATTGAAAGGTCTGTGGTTGGAACTCATCCAAAGGCACTTGGAAAGTAAGGCCTGGCAACCTGCTTCTGAAAGGTCACAACCTTGAAAACCCCATGGAGCCATTCTACTCTGGGTCACCATGAGTTGGAATGGACTTGATGGTGAATTTTTTTTAATGTAAAATAAATATGTAGTTGTATATTGTATTTTATTAATTACTTTAATGAAACGTTTATTGTAGCATTGACTACAGGATTAGAATTCCTGCCAAGCAGAAACCATCTGGTCACTTGGACATCTCTGCGTTTAATTAAAACCAGATAGGAACCTCCTCATGTCGCCGTGGGACTAGTAGCAACATGGCAACAGGGTTTCACTGAGCGTGTTTCTTCCTCTTCTAGAGCAGGGGTGAGGGGTGCTTCTTCCTAGAGAAGGGGCTGAGTGCTGTTAATCCATCCTCGCACCCCAAATCAACTTCAGTCATTTATAAGCAAGAGACGTAAAAATGCGAACAGATTTCTTAGTGTTTAATTAAAAGCAACTTTATTATTTAATAAATACAAGATATTACTTTAAAATATTTTTATGCCACATTATTGAAATGGGGAGGGGGCATGAAAAAGAATAAAAAAGAAAGAAAGGAAGGAAAGAAGAAGAAAAGGAATAAAACAGATGTGGAGGAAGAGATGGAAAGGCGGCAGGAGAGGTATTGACAGAGAGAGGATCAATAGGGTCTAAAAATCAGCAAACTACTCATGTCCCTTCCACCTGTCTGCCAGTTTGTCACACTGTGGTGGCTTGCATGTTGCTGCGATACTGGAAGCTATGCCACCAGTATTTCACGTACCAGCAGGGTTACCCATGGTGGACAGGTGTCAGTGAAGCTTCTAGACTAAGACAGAGTAGGAAGAAAAGCCTGGTGATCTACTTCTGAAAGTTAGCCATTGAGAACCCTGTGGATCACCACAGAATACTGTCTGATATAGTGCTGGAAGATGAGCCCCCTAGGCTGGAAGGCACTACACAATAGCCGCAACAATGCACTCAAACATGCCAACTATCATGAAGATGGCGCAGGACCAGGCAACGCTTCGTTCTGTTGTACATGGGGTCACCACTAGTCAGAGATGACTCAACAGTAGCCAGCAACAACTCATGCCCATTTCCCAGCTGTGGACTTCCAGCCTTCTGAGGGCTGTCAAGTTTTCTCCACTACCCTCTGCCACTTTAATCTCTGTTTATATCTCTGAAATGGATACTTTCACACTTAGACCACCAGAAACCCTGTTCCAGACAGGCAACCAGAAAACCCACATTGGAGGAAGTTTTTCTGAGGTTGGTCACAGTGACCAGCACTACCTCACCTACTATCTGAAAGCCTGACCCCAATGGGGACTCTGAACCCTGCTACAAATAAGTATGCGATGACCCAACAGGGATACTGACCCCACTTCCCCCCACCCCCACCCCTGTGATGTTGGTGGTGGTCAGCTCTGTCCCCAGGCACTAACCTCGGTGAGCCAATGGCAAATTGGCGGGCGCCCAGTTACCGGTTGCCCTGGAGTCAACTCTGACTCCTGGAGACCCTATGTGTATCAGAGTAGGGTTTCCAAGGGTGATTTTTCCTAAATAGATCGTCACCAGTCCTTGCTTCCAAGGCACCTCTGGATGGACTCAAACCTCCAACTTTTCTGTTGGCAGCCGAGCACATTAATCGTTTGCAGCACCCAGGGACTCCCGCAGGTGTCCGGAGGTGTGCAAACAGCCTGGGGGTTCTGGAATCATGTTCTGCGTGGAACACCTTTGTAGGCTCTCTTTCCATAAGTCTCTCTAAGTAACTAGCTTCCTTGGTCATTGCCAGCTGCTAGATTAGCCCAACACCCCAGAACTCCTGGGAACATGGCAAATCCAGCACAGGGGTCTCACCCATGTTTCTACATGGTGAGATTGGATTATAATTGGATTATAATCAAAGATCTGGGCTGTGTGTGAAGGTGTAGTTGCAAGAGTGGGACAGGTGGGGAGACTTGGCTCCGACACCTTCTCCAGGTTGTGGACTCCCTTCCTGGGGTACCCCCACTTGCTGTGTTGTGGGAGTCCCTGGAGCTTCCACCCCATTCTGTGCTGTGCATCAGTCACCCTTCTTCAGTGCATCGCTGCATCAGCAGCTGTGGTCACCTGAGCTGCAGGCATCCCCCCAAGGCTCACTTTCCATCTTAGGCGAGGAGGTGACCTCCAGTTGTTCTCAGCCACCGTCTCCCCAAGCCTCTCTTGGGCACCTGTGGCACAAGCTTTTCCTTTGTCAGCCACCTATCTCTCCCAATTTTCCTGGTGAGTGGTTCTGCTCAGGCCCTCCCCTCCTGCAGGTCCACCTCCACATCACAACCATAGCATGCTTGCATGGCAAAGAGAAGAGTTAGGAGATGTCTTCGTTACCTAGTGCTGCTTCTGTAACAGAAATAACACGAGTGGTGGCTCTTGTAGAACAGAAATATATTTTCTTACAGTTCAGGAGATTAGAAGCTGGAATTCAGGGCATGGCTCTCGGGCAAGGCCCTTCGTTGTCCATTTCAGCTTCTAGTACCTGGCGGCGGTCCTTGGCATTCCCGGGCCTGTAGATGGATCTGTCTCCATCGTGGTCAGATGGTGTCTGTCTTCCCCTTATGTCTGCCTGTTGTTTGTCTGTGTCTATTCTGCTCCTTAGGAGCCCTGGTGGTGCAATGGTTAAGTGCTCGGCTGCTAACGGAAAGGTTGTCAGTTTGAACCCACCAGACATTCTGCAAGAGAAAAATGTGACAGTCTGCTTTTGTAAAGATTTACAGCCTAGAAAACCCTATGGAGCAGTTCTACCCTGTCCTATAGGGTCCCTATGAGTCGGAATCAACTCAGTGGCAGTGGGTTTTGTATAATTCAGAAGTGGTTAGGTTTAGGACCCACCTTACTCTAGCATGGCCTCATTAACATAACAAAGAAAACCCTTATTTCCAGACATAATTATATCCATCGGTACAGGGGTTAGAATTTCAACATATGTTTTGGGGGGGGACACAATTCAGTCCATAAGAGGGGGGAAGCTAATGATCCTTTTCCAATAAAACAAGGTTTATTCGCGTTGCTACAGGGCTGAGTCTTTTCTTAGCCAGAGAGAGGGGAGGGGGCCATGTTCCCTTTCACAGTCCAGCAGCCAAGGACCTGCTTTGGGAGGTGTTCAGAGGTCCTGACTTTCTGCATGGACATAGGAATTGCTCCTACAATTAAAGAAATGGCTCAAATTTAGTACAGACTTGAAAATGTCTAGAGTCAAATGAAATGAAGAGAGAACCAATTACAATCACTACACATTAAAGGAGCTGGATGAAAGCAGAGTGGTTTTTAATCATTTATCCCCTCCATTGTGGAGTGGCTATTATAACCCCAGCATTGTGTTAAGGCGTGGAAAGACAAGAAATAAGATCCCTGCACCCACTGCCCTGGGCATTGTTTTGTGGGGAAGGAAGCAGGAAACTAACAGCTCCTCACAGGCTACCACTGCCCAGCTGCCCCTTGGATCCAGGCCAGTACCTCACAGACCTCCAAGGGGCACACATCATAAAGGCACCTGTATAAGTGTCCTGGAGTTCCTGGGTGAGGTAAACAGTTAACATGCTCATTTGCAAACTGAAAAGTGGGAGGTTCAAGTCCACCCAGAGGCACCTCAGAAGAAAGGCCTGGTGATCTACTTTCAAAAAATCAGCCTTTGAAAACCCTGTGGGGCACAGTTCTACTCTGATGCACGTGGGGTCCCATGATTGGAATTGCCTCAATGTCAATGGGCATTAGCTTCCTAGAGCTGCCATAACAGATTACCACAAACTGGGTGGCTTAGCAACCAATTTATCTCACTGTTCTGGTGGCCAGAAGTCCAAATTCAGGGTGTTGGCAGGGTGTCCCCTTTGGCTGTGACAGCATCACTCCAATCTCTGCCCCGTCTTCACAAGGCCTCCTTCCGTGTGTGTCTGTGTCTCTTCTCTGTTGTAAGGACACCACTCAGATGGGATTAGGACCCGCCCTACTCCAGTATGATGACCTCATGTTGACCTAACTGATAGCATCTTCAAAGACCCTATTTCCAAACGAGGTCATGTTAACGGGTACTAGGAGTTAGGACTTCAACATATCTTTTTGGGGAACACAATTCAATCCATAACATGGGGGTGTGTGAGAATATCAGCATCTGACTCAAATTTATGCTGCAGTAACCAAAAATATCTTTGTGGCTTAGCAAAGACATGTGTGCACAGGCACATGTATGCACGCATGTACATGAGACACATGCATGCACACACACGTACACACATGTATATACATGTCTATTCCTCCTTCACACCACTCGTCAACACTGGTCAGCTATGCGCACTGGGATCATACCAGGAACGCGGCCCCCTCCTCAACCTGAGTTTCCACGTTCATTGCCAGGTGGGGAAGGGGACATGGCATATTGAATCTTAAAATTCCACCTGAGGTGACTCCTATCACTTCCACTCTCCTTCCATTAGCCAAATCGAGGCAATGGGCGCACCTAACTTCCAAGGGGGAGGGGACCACAATTCTGCCCTGTGCTTGGAAGGGGATATGTAGGTCAGTGCTAACCAGAAGACAGAGGGAGGAAGCTGTGTGCTGTGAGAACCAAGAGGCCAAACTGGGGCACAGGGAAGCCATTCATCTGTTACCAGTGGCCCAAGACCACCGCCACCCCAGGCCAGAGGGATGGAGGGATGACACAGCACTGGAGTTGACAGCTGACCTGGCTGGTGGATGTTGGAGCCACACAAGAGAAGCAGAAATTTATACTGAGGCCAAGGACTGGAAAGAAAAATACCTTGACCTCTCCCTTGACATCCAGGCTCCCAATGGAGGATGCAACTGGACGTCAGTGGGCAGAAAATCCCTGTGATGCAGACTTGAGCAGGAGAAGGTCAGGACAGCAACCTCAGGGGCACTGGGCAAAACCACAAGAGGGCTGGCTAGTGATTGCCACTGCGGCTCCAGAGTCACCCACATCGAGAGAAAGCTCAGGTTGAACAAGTGAAAGAGCTCAGAAAGCTGGTATCAAAATCTAGACGGGTCCATTTGTCTTGTGGTCATAGAGCTACGAGCAATTGGAGAACAGACCCATGATTCTCTTCTGTATGTTGCCTTCTGGGTTTGCTCCTGCTTACTGGGGTTTTGTAAGCTGGTCACTCCCATGGGAAAAATGTCCACCTTTACTGTCTTAGTTACCTAGCACTACCATCACAAAGATACCACAAGGGGGTGGCTTTAAAGAACAGAAGTTAATTTTCTCATAGTTCTGGAGGCTAGAAGTCCAAATCACGGTCTCAGCTGTGTAGATTCCTTCCTTGTCAGTAGCCCTGGGAATTTCTCGGCTTGTAGATGGCCCCTCACATGGTGTTTCCCTACGTATGTCTCTGTGTCTCTTGTTCTTTTTTATCAGACACCACTCAGAAAGGGTTAGGTTTAGGACCCACCCTACTCTGGTAAGATTCACTAACTTAACAGAAGAAAACTCCTGTTTCCAAACAGGGTCATGTTCAGGTACAGGTCACATTCAGCATGTGTTTTGGGGGGACACAATTCCATCCATAGCACCCACCTCCCCTCCTTGCATGTTTCTCAGCCTCCTCTGCAGTGGGGGTCCAGCCTGGCCGGGCATGCCTCCCACGGAGTCTGATTGGAGGTGAGTTAGGCGTGGGCGCAGGTTTTGATTTGTCATCCCAGGAGCAGGCAGAGGCAGCGATTCTCTTACCAAGCGGTTCTGCGTGCGCTTCTGGGAGTTGGGTCTGGAAGCCGAGAGCCTGGAAGCCCAGAGTCTGGTTCCCCTGTTCTCCTCATGACTCTGGGAGCTAGATAATATCCTTTAGCCATCCCGGCGGGCACACCCTCCACCGAGAACTCTGCCTGATGCAGCTCCAAGGCTGGCTGCTCTGGGTTTCCTGCAGGATGAGGGGTGGGAGGAACCAGAGCGAATAATCAGAGGAGACGGCTCAGGGTGGCAGCCAAAGCATCGCCTTATTTCCTTATCACCTAGATGGAGATCTCCACAGGAGATTATAGTGCACATTTGGTCCCCCGCACTATGTATACTTACAGCCTCACTGTCAGGCTGAGCAGCTTCCTGTAATCCAAAGCAGAAAAGCCAAGAGGCTCTTCCCAATTTGTGCTTCTCTCGCTGAAAATCTATTATTTTTTTCCCTAAGAAACAGAGGCTTGTCCTTACTGGGAAACATCTTTGAAATCCAGGGATAATTGCCTCCTGGTTGAGATGATGGTTCAGCTGGGATCCAAGATCCTGGCTCTGGGGGTGAAGGGGCTGCAATTCCCTGCAGCTGATGTCTCCATGGGGTGGGCTCCTCGCCCAGCCAGACCACCTCTCCTCTTCCCTCCCACACCCCTCAAGGTGGGGACTTTCTTGCTTCTGGGGTCTCTGGCAAGGTCCTTTGCCCCGATGGCCAGCTCCAAAGCAGAATGCAATTTCCTCCCTTGCCACCTCTGGAAGTTCCATGGAGTTTAAAGGGCTCTACTGCTAGAAACAAACAGGTCCGTCTTGGAGGAAGCACAGCCAGAATACTCCTTAGAAGTGAGGATGGCGAGACTTCAGTTCACTGACTTTAGACACATCATCAGGAGGGACCAGTCTCTGGAGAAGGACATCATGGTTGGCAAAGTAGAGGGTCAGCGAAAACAAAGGAAATTCTCCATGAGATGGATTGACGTGGTGGTTGCAACAATGGACTCAAACATACCAACAATTGTGAGGATGGTGCAGGACTGGGCAACGTTTCGTTCTGTCATGCGTAAGGTTGCCAACTTTATGGCAACTAACAACAACTGCTAGGAACACACAGGGATGGCCAAAACAGCAAAATCAGTGGGTAAATGTCAGGCTCAGGCAGAGGCGTCACTAGAGTATGGCAGGCATTGCACCAGCCATGGGTGTGTGGCACCACTGAGCAGTTCCTATTAAGCTGGTACAGCCAGCAGTTTATCTACAGAAAATGGCGCCTATGGCAAGCACTGAACTTGCTCCCTGTCCACCCCTCTTTTAGATAACCTTACCATAATATCACCTTAAAAATACAAGTCAAGCTCATTAGTCTTTTAATGAACACACTACCATGCTTAAGGAAGCATGTTGGGCCATACCAGGTTAATGGAAAATGCTCAGTGGTGCCCTGCGCCCAAGGCTGGTGCAATACCCTAGATATGTGACTGCCACTCAGGGTGCCTGGCACTTGTATCAGGCACTACTGGTCTTTGTTCCAGTATAACTGGGGTTAGGCCTGTTTTCTCCAATGCGTTTCCCTTCCTCCTAAAATCTTGAGATCGCTGTGACCTCTAATGAATGTGTCTTAGTGGATGAGAAACTGGCAGCTCTGTTATATACACCTTCTCCCTGGCACTAGGAAGATCTCAATGAGGGTTTTTCAACCTCGGCACTGTTGACATTTGGGGCAGGGTAGCTCTCCACTAGAAGCCCTGGTGGTGCAACAGTTAAGCACTCGGCTGCTAACAAAAAAGTTGGCGTTTCAACCCACCCAGCCACTCTGAGGGAGAAAGGACCTGGCAATCTGTTCCCATAAAGATTATAGATTAGAAAACCCTATCGGGCAGTTCTATTCTGTCACCTGGGGTCACTGTGAGTCAAAAATCGACTCGACAGCACCTAACAACAATTCTCCATTATGAAGGACTGTCCTGTGCATCTCAGGCCTCAACCCACTAGATGCCAGTAGCATCCTTCCCCCCGTCCCAGTTGTGATAACCAGAACTGCTTCAGTCATTGCCAAATGTGCTCCAGGAAGCAAAATTGCCCCCAGCTGAGAACCACTGTTCTAGATAAAACCAGGACCAATGAAACTAAGCAGACTCCAGTCATTTATTCTTCTGAACAGTGGTGGGGTTTGTGAGTCAATCAGAGAACCCCAATATCAGCCCACGCCACAGCCCCAACCCTCTACTTGCCGACATGGGAATGGTCAACCTGACGCCTCCTGGCACTGCCTCAGCCACCTGACATTGGGGCGACTGAGGCAATTGAGGCTCCAAAAGCTGAAGTGGTGTTCCTACTGTGATAATATTCAGAAGTAGAGTTGCCAGTGCCACAGCCCGTGGGACCGGTAGACACCGCAGAAGTGGCCAGTGAGAGGTTCAAGGAGGTGGAGACCCTGGTTCTTGCCCTTTTCCCCTGGAAGCTGGAATGAGTGCCTTTCTTTCCAAAGCAGCAGATTTTAGGACCTGCCCAGTGACTTCTTCAAGAAGAATTTTTCTCACTCATTTTGCCTTTCTGAGCCGTTGATTGGTAAAGCCCAGCTCCAGGCCAGCTGGATCCACATGGACTGTCTTAGCTTGTCCCCATGTGCCCAGCTCTCAGGGTGCACCACCGTGACTGGAAAAGCCTGCGTCAGGCATTTTAAGGCCATGCCTTCCTCTCTTGTTTGGGATCACAGGGACTTTGGTCCGCCCTCATTTTCCACTCCTTTCCCAGAAGGTAATCTCTCATAAAAGCAGCTGTTCAAGGCATGAGTCACCGCTCTACCAGCCCAGCTTGGCAACTCGAAAGCAGCCAGCCCAGCCAGGCTGCCACCACCATGTGCTAGGGCCCCGAGCCCCAAATCTCTCTGCTGCTCTGTCTCTGTCAGCCCCACGCCCACAACCCCCACCAGTCGGCTGTGCTGCCAGCCCCCACCCTCTTTGCCAGGCCGATGAGAGGTGCCCCGGTGGCACCCCAGGAGCCCTGGGCCCTGCTCCAGACCCATCTCAAGTGCAGACCCACCCCTACAGCCCCGCAGCTTCCACGAGAGATGTAAAACACATCCACCCCCACCTGCCTTTGCTCCAGCCCAAAGTAAAAAAGTAAACAAACACATTTTTAAACTCTTGCCTCACCCTTCCTCCTCTTGCCTTCCCTGCCTCCCACCAACTGCCACGCCGTCTCACTGTCCCTCCCCTCCTTGCACCTGGCTCCTGAGCCTGCTCCTCCTCCCACAGCCTGCCACTACACCCTGGGGTGCTGCCCTCCCGCCTCCCACCGTGCCTGTCTGCAGCCTTCCATCACTGCCAGAACCTCCTCCCAGGGCTGCTGGGAAACAACAGTTTTCATCTAGCAAGGCAGGGAAGCACCCAGAGGGTTTCCGCAGGGATCACACAGATCAGGCTGTGGGGCTGGGATCTGGGGTCTCAAGGTTTTCTGGAGCCTCAGAGAGAAGACAGAAGTGCAGTTGGCATGTGGGGGAGGGGATGGGAGTCTGTTTGGAAAAGATGCCCAAAGCTATGGGCGTGAGAAAGATGGGGGAAGGGGTACAGATGGTCAACTCTAAGGAAGTCGCTGTTGCTGTTAGCTGCCGTGACTTCAGCCCCAACTCAGGGTGATCCCATGCACAACGGGACCCAACGCCTCCCGGTCCTGCTTCATCCCCATGGTTGGTTGCAGATCAGACCACTGTGATCCGTAGAGTTTTCATCAGCTGCTTCTCAGAAGCAGATCACCAGGCCTTTCTTCTTTCTTCCTAGTCCAGCTTAGTGTGGAAGCTCCTCTGAAACCCGTTCGGCGTCATAGCAACACACAAGCCTCTCCTGACAGTGGTGGCTGCGTGTGAGGTGTCCTGCGTGGAACACAAAAATTCTACCACTGAGCCACCACCACCCCCAACTCTGAAATAAAAATAAAAAAAAACTCTGAAATAAGTGTGGCAAAATCTAGACCAAGGGGAAGCACGCGAGCGTGTTTGGGAGGACTGAGGCTACGAGAGCTGTACTCAGATGCGCGGGAGCAGATGGTCAGAGGAGGCAGTGGAGAACACTGAATTTTAAAGGCTCCAAGCCCCCAGAGCACAGCAACAGGGACATGAGGAAGGGGCCAGCCCACGCAGGAGCCCACAGGCCTTTCCTTAAAACCAAAAACCAAATCCAGTGCCGTCGAGTCGATTCCGACTCATAGCAACCCTATAGGACAGAGTAGAACCGCCCCATAGAGTTTCCAAGGAGTGCCTTTCCTTCGGTTACCAAAAAAAATACCCATTGCTGTCCAGCCTGACTCACAGTGACCCTAAAGGACAGAGTAGAACTGCCCCATAGCATTTCCAAAAAGTGCCTGGTGGATTCAAACTACTGACCTTTTGGTTAGCAGCCATAGCACTTAACCACTACACCACCAGCTTTTCCTTCCTTAGACCAGGGCAAATGCGAACCCTAATTGGAGAAACTTGCTTTTTACCTGATGCAGCTCCATTTGCCTCCTATTATGGTCCCAGCAAGAGGGAATGGAGCCTTTTGCACCTTCCCCACCCAACCACCTCTCAGCCTTGCTTTCTTGGTCTGGGGGCTGCTCTTTCTCCTGGTGACAGGCGTGTGGGCCAGGATTGCCCACAGCTCACCCTGGCTCCCTCTGTCCCCCTGAATTTATTAGTCTCCTTGCTGGGAGGGTTTCTAAGAGGGTAGGGGAGCATAAGACCGAAGCCCTGGCTCCCGGTGCTGGGGCAGATTAAAATGAGGTGGCATTCATCAGTGGCACCTCCTGGGAGCAAGTCAATCCCCAGCTGGGTTTCACCAAAAATGAAAAAAGTAGACGGGCGATCTTCGGCAGTAAAAACATCACTGCCTACACTTCTTGTGTATTTTTCTGCTTTGATTTAATCTTTCTGGTAAGAAATTAAATTTTAGGCTCAATGGTTTTAAGAAGGGGGGGGAAGGATGTTTCAATATTGACTCAGAGAGCTGCTCTGCATTTTAGCACTGCATGCATAAAGGTGCCTGCACAATGAGCAAACATGCCTTACCTCCCAGGACGGTGGGGTCCTTATAGGGAGGGGCACCACTCTGTGGTTTCGAGAGGCAGAAGCGGGGTGGGGGGTCTAACTCCTGCTCAGCCACCTAGCTGCTAGCCGAGTGCCTACCAACCAACCCGTTGCCGTGGACTTGATTCCGACTCATAGTGACCCTATAGGACAGAGTAGAACTGCCCCATAGAGTTTCCGAGGATCGGCTGGTGGATTTGAACTGTCGACCTTTTGGTTAGCAGCTGTAGCTCTTACCACTGCACCACTAGGGCTTCAGCTTAGTGCCGGTGGTGGGTAATTACTTAACCCCTCTCCTCTGAGAGCATAACTGAGCATAACTACTTGGCAGGGTTTTGATAGTGTAGATAAAGCTAACGTACGTATGTATACAAGCTAATATGTATATTTATGTATAAAAGTGTATCTAACTATGTATGTGTGTGTATAAACTAATAGGTAGATTGGCATATATAAAAGCTAATATATAATGCATATAAGGCATTTAGCATAGCAATTGGCCCACATTAGGTGCTCAGAAAAAATTATTATTATTATCCCCATACCTCATTTTGGAGCCCTGGTAGCATGGTGGTTAAGAGCTTGGCTGCTAACGAAAAAGGTCGGCAGTTCAGATCTACCAGCTGCTCCTTGGAAACCCTATTGGGCAATTCTACCCTGTCCCCTAGAATGGCTATGAGTAGGAATCCTCTTGACAGCAACAGGCTTTTTTTTTTTTTTTTTTTACTATACCTCATTTTACTTACTATTCTCCAGCCCACTATAAGAATATTCATATTGTCGAGTTTTGTCACCTGGCACTATATTCAACTACAGTAAAGATTTAAGGGTTACAACATGGCTTTATGATTTTATAACTTGGTATTAGGTATTAAAATGTATATGTTGATTGAGATTTTAATATGTTTGAGATTTAATATGTTTGAGATTTTATCTATGTTTGAGATTTTAATATGTTCGAGTCTACCCAGAGGATCCTTGGAAGAAAGGCCTGGTTATCTACTTCTGAAAAATCAGTCATTAAAAATCCTATGATGCACAGTTCTACCCTGACACACATGGGGTCACCGTGAGGCAGAAGCAACCTGACTGCCATTTTTTTATTACCTGTAGAATCTTTGTTCTGACAATTAATACTGCACCTTAGACTTGAACTTTCATCGTTGCCAAAGAGTCTACCAATGAGTTTCATTGCTAAATGCTGATAATCCTTTCAACTCACAAATGCAAATGCTTCCCTCCAAATACCATGCAATCTCCCCTGGAGCTGATGGCTATATTGGGAGTGTTTGCTTCCTGGATTCATATATGTTCCGCTCAGTTCAGCCTCATAGTATTAAGAGAGATAAACTATGCTTTTGGTTTCCTGAAGTCAAACCCAAACCAAACATTACTCCCTGCTTGGTTGCTAGGGATTTTTTTAGCAGGTGTTTACTTAATTCAGATTATAGCTATAGTCCTCAGCTAGGAGTAAATGTCCTATTAAGTCAAATAAAGGAACCCAATGGACAGTGTGCTCTGACTCTTAAATAATCCCCTTCCCAAAATTATTTTTTCCTCCAAGTTGCTGATTCCTAAGAATTCCGGGTGCCAGCTCCAGGGGAAGGCTTTCTCTGAGGGAAGGTCTTTGTCATCAATCTTCCCCTGGACTAGGAGCTTCTCAGCACAGGGAGTCCTGGTCCAAAGGACAGGCTGTGCTCCTGATGCTGCTTTCTTGGTGGTAAGAGGTCACCATGACTCTCTGCTCACTTCTCTCTTGTATCTCAAAAGAGATTGGCTTAAAATGCAACCTAATCTTGTAGATTGAGTCCTGCCTTATTAACATAACTGCCACCAATCCCACCTCATTAACATCATGGAGGTGGGATTTACAACTCAGAGGAAAATCCCATCAGATCACAAAATGGTGGACAGTCACGCAATACTGGGAATCATGGTCTAGCTAAGTTGACAGATATTTTTAGGGGACACAATTCAATCCATGACACTAGCCTACTGGGATGCACCTTTGCAATCCCTTGTTCCAACACTCATTCCCAGCAAGAACACTCTCAGTAAGACAACAAAGAGGAAGAAGCCAGTCTGGATTGGCTTTTTAAATCCAGGTGCTCTTCCCTGAGCATGTTTCTCTTCCCCTCACCCTGGCTTTAGTAAAAGGAAAGGGGATGGACACATCCCTAAGACTCCACCATGGAGGTTTCCTCACCACTTCCCATCAGACTTGTAAATGTCACTACATAACCATCGAGGAAGGAAGGAATCATTTCTCTGAGTAAATCAAGAGTTGTCATCAAAATTATTTTACACATTTTTCCCCCTGCATCCTATTAAAAATAATGTGAACTTTTTTTTTTTTTAAAATAAATCAAGGGTGAGCGTGTCACAAAAATTAACCAAGCAATTGGTAAGTGTTTATTCAGAGGTACTGTGCAAACTGGGCATGGGGGTAAGTTATAAAACGAGCCATACCCCTTAAGGGTGACATACAAAGTTAAACACTACTTTGGACAACCAGACAGGAGACATCATAAGGAAGTAGATGATAAAATTTCAATATATGGGGTAAACCTGCAGACCCCACCTTTTCTTTTTCTTTTTTTAACCAAGACACAGTATCAGGTGAAGTTCTGTAACAACAAACCACTTCCTGGAGGAACGCTAAGATTATGCTGTCATTCATTTCTGGTCTTTCCACGCTGGAAAGACCATAAGATCATTAGAGGAATAATCTTGAATCTGTGAATTGTAAAACCAAAAAAAGTAAATCTTGAAAATTTCTGTACTGTATTATTATTAACCCCAGAATATCTCCACGCTGAAGCTGAGATTTGAAAGGAGAGTGATCCCTTCTTGGGGGATCCAGGAAGGCTTTGGGAATATCGGGTCTTAGAGAAGGGAAAGGGTTTTAATAAGGAGAGGAGGGAGTAACAACATTCCAGGTGGGTGGGGCAGTAAGTCATTCTCCTAGGATACAATATGGAGTCAAGAGAGCACAAGGTGTGTTTGGAGAGCAATGATTAGGATATATTGGCTAAAGCTGAAAATTTTGAGTAGGGAAATAGTAAGAGAAAGCTTAAAATAAATTGCAAGTGGGTTCAGATTGAGCAAGGCCTTCTTGCATGCCAGATAAGGAGTTTCAATGTTATCCTGTAGACCATTGTTTCCCACAGTATAGTCCTTGGGATATTATATTATTCTTATGATAGCCTCAGAATAAATTTTTAAAAGCAGAATTAATGAGGGATGTTGGTGAGGCAGGAGCCCTGGTGGTGTGGTGGTTAAGAGGTCTGCTGCTAACCAAAAGGTCAGAAGTTCAAATCCACCAGCTGCTCCTTGGAAACCCTATGAGGCAGTTCTACTCTGTCCTATAGGGTCACTATGAGTCGGAATCGACTCAATGGCAATGGTTTGGTTTTGTTAGTCGGTGAGTCAATAATTTTCCTTCCTTTTGAAATTTCTAATAACTCTTAGTATAACAAAGACTTTAAGATACCCACAATGAAGAAAGCTGCTTGACTGCTTTTACCCATTGCTCTCCAAATACATTTGTTTATGGTTTCCTTTTTCTTATGACAGCGGCTCTCCACATCCTACTGAACCATTTGTCCTATGATCTACTTTGGGAATTGCTACTCTAAGACCATGCAGAGGCACTCAGACTGTAACCAGGAAAATGCATGTGGTTCAAGAGACAACATTATCTGGCAGTTAATTTGTAGGATACACTGAGAGGGAGTATAGGAAACCAGTGGTTAACCTGGAGGTTGTTGTTTTGATGATGATATTGTTAGTTGCCATTAAGTAGACGCTGACTCATGGCAACCTTTTGTACAACAGAATGAAACATTGCCTGACCCTGCATCATCCCCACAATCACCAGCATGTTCAAGTCCCTCATTGTGGCTGTGGTGGCAATCCATCTCACTGAGGTTCTCCCTTGTCCTCACTGGCTCTCTACTTCACCGAACATGATGTTCTCCTCCAGTGATTGATCCCTCCTAATGATGTGTCCAAAGCCAACTGAGTTGGACAGTGTTCTGTTGTGATCCATAAGGTTTTCATTTGTCAGTTTTTGTAAGTATATTACCAGACCTTTCTTCCTAGCCTGTCTTAGTCTGGAAGCTCTGCTGAAACCTGTCCACCATGGATGACCCTGCTGGTATTTGAAATATGGTGGCATAGCTTTCAGCATCACAGCAACACACAAGCCACCACAGAACAACAAATTGACAGGTGATGGAATCTGGATTTAGAGAGACGATTTAAGAGATTATTGGGATTTTCAGTTTAAAATGGGTAAGTGTAATGCAGTGCAAATTGGAGATAAAGATGATGGGAGAAATATTACAAAATATGACTTTCTCTTAAACTCACTTGCTCTCTTAAATCTCTTCAACTTATTAGACTCATCTATCATTGAGGGTTTTTTGTCTTTTTTTTTTTATCATTGAGACTTTTTAAAAACCCTATTTAGATTCAGTGACAAAAAATAGTTCCTCAGAATACATGGTAAAGGCCATTTCTGGATATAACTGTCTCTGAAGTGATATGGAAGGACAAAAACTTATAACAATCTATATTTATATACTTCTGACAATTTAGGACACTCTGAATTAATAAACTTCCATTTTTATTTGCCCACTCTATTGAGATGGAGTATGTTTAGATATCAGGAGACGAAAATACGGGTTAAGTAGTGGTAAAATAATGTCATTAATAGAAAATCTCATCCTTTTTCAGTCATGCAGTAAGGGAATATAAGCGTTGGAGGAACTTTAAGACTATCTAATCTATTCCAAACCATGAATTTATAAATGAGGAAACTGAGGGCCAGGAGGTTATGTGATGTTGCCAAAAATCTCCAGGTTTCAATCCAATAGTTTTCCGTATTTTAGAATCATTTTTTACTTTGTAAAGAAAATTAACCCGTTGCCATCGAGTCAATTCCAACTCATTTAGTGACCCTATAGGACAGAGTAAAACTGCCCTATAGAGTTTCCAAGGAGTGCCTGGTAGATCTGAACTCCCAACCTTTTGGTTAGCAGCCATAGCACTTAACCACAAACTCTACCAGTTTCCAAAGGAAATTAGTACAGTTTAATAAATTATGTTTAACATAAGTCTAAGTTTTTTTGGAGCCCCTGGGTGGTGCAAATGGTTAACATGCTCAGCTACTAACTGAAAGGTTGGAGTTTTGAATCCACCCAGAAGTACCTTGGAAGAAAGGCCTGGCAATCTACTTTCAAAAAATCAGCCATTGAAAACCATATGGAGCATAGTTCTGCTCTGACACACTTGGGGTCTCCATGAGTCAGAGTCAACTAAAAGGCAGCTGGGTGGGCAGAGCTTTTTTTCAACCTAAATTGCAAGGAACTAAGATGCCATGGGAAAGGAGATGTTTAGTTTCATGACTTGCCCTGGCTCTCTTTTCTCTCACTTTTTAAATTTTTTTTGTAACAATTATGAAAACATTCCAAGCAAATAAGAACAAGCTTTCTCTTAAATAATCATCAGTTATCCAAGTGGAAATTTTTAGTAGCAGTTAGGAAAGACATGAGCTATGAATTGAGCTGGAGCTGTAGGTGAGCAAAGCAAGTAACTGATGCAACATTCAATGTGTTTCAACAAAGTGTTAGGGGATGCACTAAACCAAACAAAACCCACTGCCATTGAGTAGATTCCAACTCATAGCAACCCTAGGCCCAAGGAATTCAAAACCAGATCCCCACTTTTCACATCCTAATCCCTGGAATCTGTGAATATGTTATGTTACATTGTAAGGGCTATTTAAAGTTGCAGACAGAATTAAGGCTGCTAATCTGCTGGCCTTAAAATAGAGAGATTATCCTGGATTATCTGGGTGGTCCAAGTAATCTGAGAAGCTGGTCTATATGAACAAGAACGTGGCATCAGGATTGGAGGAAGACTCATTAACATGTTATATGTAGATGACACAACCTTGCTTGCTCAAAGTGAAGCGGAAGCACTTACCGATGAAGATCAAAGACTACAACCTTCAGTATGGATTGTACTTCAGCATAATATAAACAAAAACTCTCACAACTGAACCAATAAGCAACATCATGATAAATGGAGAAAATATTGAAGTTGTCAAGAATTTCATTTTACTTGGATCAACAATCAACCCCCATGGAAGCAGCAGTGAAGAAATCAAATGACATATTGCATTGGGCAAATTTGCTGCAAAAGATCTCTTCAAAGTGTTAAAAAGCAAAGATGTCACCTTGAGGGTGAAGGTGTGCCTGACCCAAGCCATGGTATTTTCAATCACCTCATATGCATGCAAAAGCTGGACACTGAATAAGGAAGATGCCTTTGAATCACAGTGGTGGTAAAGAATATTGAATACACCATGGATTGACAGAAAACAAACAAATCTCTCTTGGAAGAAGTACAGCCAGAATGCTCCTTAGAAGTGAGGATGGAAAGGTTTTCTCTCACATACTTTGGACATGTTATTACTAGGGATCAGTCTCTGGGGAAGGACATCATGCTTGGTAAAGTAAGAGGGTCAGTGAAAAAGAGGAAGACCCTTGTGATGGTTTAGATTGTGTGTCAACTTGGCTCAGCCATGATTCTCAGTGTTTTGGCAGTTGTAATGTTGTGAACACTTCCCTGTTGAGATTTGACATGTGATCACCCCAATGATGGGATGTGCTATGAGTAGCTGTCATGGATTGAATTGTGCTCCCCAAAAATGTGTGTATCAATTTGGCTGGGCCATGATACCCAGTATTGTGTGATTGTCCACCATTTTGTTATCTGATGTGATTTTCCTATGTATTGTAAATCCTGCCACTATGAAGTTAATGAGGAGAAATGGGCACCAATTGTGTTGATGAAGCAGGACTGAATCTACAGGATTGGTTTGTGTCTTGAGCTGGTTTCTTTTGGGATGAAAAAGAGAGGAGTGGAGAGACAGAAACCTCATACACCAAGAAAGCAGTGCTGGGAGCACAGTGAATCCTTTGGACCTGGGGTTCCTGTGTGGAGAAGCTCCTAGTCCAGGGGAAGATTGATGAGAAGGACATTCCTCCAGAGCCAACAGAGAGAAAAAGCCTTCCCCTGGAGGTGATGCCCTGAGTTTGGAATTCTAACCTACTTTACCTGTGTAAAACAGGATGTTTACCTGTGTTTTATTGACTATGCAAAGGCATTCAACTGTGTGGATCATAACAAACTATGGATAACACTGCAAAGAATGGGAATTCCAGAACACTTAATTGTGCTCATGAGGAACCTTTACATAGATCAAGAGGCAGTTGTTCGGACAGAACAAGGGGATACTGACTGGTTTAAAGTCAAGAAAGGTGTGCACCTGGGTTGTATTCTTTCACCATACCTATTTAATCTGTATGCTGAACAAATAATACGAGAAGCTGGACTATATGAAGAAAAATGAGGCATCAGGATTGGAGGAAGACTCATTAACAACCTGCGTTATGCAGATGATACAACCTTGCTTGCTGAAAGTGAAGAGGACTTGAAGCACTTACTAGTGAAGATCAAAGACCACAGCCTTCAGTATGGATTACACCTCAACATAAAGAAAACAAAAATCCTCACAACTGGACCAATGAGCACCATCATGATAAACAGAGAAAAGATTGAAGTTGTCAAGGATTTCATTTTACTTGGATCCACAATCAACAGCCATGGAAGCAGCAGTCAGGAAATCAAAAGATGCATTGCATCGGGCAAATCTGCTGCAAAGGACCTCTTCAAAGTGCTGAAGAGCAAAGATGTCACCCTGAAAACTAAAGTGCGCCTAATCCAGGCCATGGTATTTTCAATCACATCATATGCATGTGAAAGCTGGCCAATGAATAAAGAAGACCGAAGAAGAGTTGATGCCTTTGAATTGTGGTGTTGGCGAAGAATATAGAATATACCATGGACTGCCAAAAGAATGAACAAATCTGTCTTGGAAGTTCAGCCAGAATGCTCCTTAGAGGCAAGGATGGTGAGACTGTGTCTTACATACTTTGGACATGTTGTCAGGAGGGATCAGTCCCTGGAGAAGGACATCATGCTTAGCAGAGTACAGGGTCAACGGAAAAGAGGAAGACCCTCAACAAGGTGGATAGACACAGTGGCTGCAACAATGAGCTCAAGCATAACAACGATTGTAAGGATGGCGCAGGACCGGGCAGTGTTTCATTCTGTTGTGCATAGGGTGCCTATGAGTCGGAACTGACTCGACAGCACCTAACAACAACCTACTTTACTGTGAGAAAATAAATTTCTCTTTGTTAAGGCCATCCACTTGTGGTATTTCTGTTATAGCAGCACTAGATAACTAAGACAGTAGCCAATCAGTTGAAAGGGAGTTCCCTTGGCCTTGTGGCCTGCATCAAATAGGAGTTGTCCAATGCACAGGAAAACCAAATAAGACAAAGACTAAAGTGTGTCTCCTCTATCAGTTCTGCAACCATTATGAACTCAGTGAGAGTGGTCAGTGGGGTTGAGGCATGAAGGAGGTGAGAAAGCGGGGGCAGGCTAAACATCCATCCACAATGGTTGGCTGGGAAAGAAAGGAGATATAATGGTAGCTAGAGCAAAAGGAAAGTAGAATTTTAAGATGGAAAAGACTTGAACGTGTTAGCAGAAAAAAAAGGCAGAGAAACAGGGACTTCTAACTCGAGGTTCACAGATGTTCTCCCTGTTGTTGGTGCCATTGTTAGCTGCCCTCGAGTTGGCTCTGACTTACAGAGACCTTATGTATAACAGAACAAAACGTTGCTCGCTCCTGTGCCATCCTCACGTTCATCAATATGTTTGAGCCCATTGTTGTGATTATTGTGTCAGTCTGTCTCATGGAGGATTTTCCTTGTTTTTGTTGGCCCTCTACTTTACCAAACATGATGTCCTTTTTTAGCAATCAGTCTTTCCTAATGGTGTGTCCAAAGTAAGCGAGTTGAAGTCTCACCATCCTCATTTCTAAGAAACATTCTGGTTATATTTCTTCCAAGAGTAATTTATTCATTCTTTTGTCAGTCCACAGAATATTCAATAGTATACTGTATACAATATATTCAATAGTGTTGTAAGATGGTTCCCCTAAGCATCCTGAAGTTGTTTGCTAACTTGTATGCCCATGTGTGCAGTTCTGTGTAGACAGGGTCTATACCAAAAAAAAAAAAAAAAAACCAAACCCAGTGCTGTCGAGTTGATTCCGACTCATAGCCACCCTATAGGATTCCGACTCATAGCCACCCTGTAGGACAGAGTAGAACTGCCGCACAGAGTTTCCAAGGAGCACCTGGCGGATTTGAACTGCTGACCCTTTGGTTAGCAGCTGTAGCACTTAACCACTACGCTACCAGGGTTTCCACAGGGTCTATAGCCTTCATCATATTCTCCCGAAAGTCTGTTACTCCCTAGAAAGAGCGGTTAAACATACAGGAAACAGACAGCTTGGCCTTGGGGGTGGGGGTAGGGATGGAGAGCAGAGCCGAATTCCACCCCCCGCCCTTAGACACAAGGGAGGCCTTCCTCTTACCCTGAGGTAGGAATGCAAGCAGATGGTGTCTAGTTGAAGGAGTTCCTGCCTAATGGACTTTACTGTCCCTAGGCAGTGGGAGACCATGAATAATGTCCCCCTCAAAGATACCAGGTCTTAATCTGTGGGACCTCTAAATGTAACCTTATAAGGAAAAAGAGTCTTTGCAAGATCTTGACTAGGAGAGACCATCCTGGATCATAGGGTGGGCTCTAAATCCAATCATGAGTGACCTTACAAGAAAGAGGAAGAGGGATATTTGGCATGGACAGAAGAGAAAGAAATGTGACTGCAGAGGCAGAGATCGGAGTGGCATGGCACAAGCCAAGGAATCCTGGCTGTCACAAGAAGCTGGAAGAGGCAAGGAATAGACTTTTCCCTAGAGTCTCGGAGAGAATGTAGCTCTGCTGACACACTGGTTTTAGGTCAGTGATACTGATTTTGGACTTCTGGCTTCCAGAACTACTACTACTATTGTTTTAAGCTTAGTTTGTGGTAGTTTGGCAGCTGGAAGGTGGTCCCCCTAAGCATCCTGAAGTTGTTTGCCAACTTGTATGTCCAGGTGTGCAGTTCTTTGAATTAAGGGAGAATGTTGGCTGAATGACAGAACTACATTCTGTATTGCATCAGAATTACATCTTCTAACTCTTGGGTCATTATAACAATTATAAAGGTGTTAGATGCAACATTAAGAAAAGATCTGGCCTATAAAATATCCAGTGGATTTATCAATAGGAAATTTTGAATTGCCTTGCAAATGACACTGACTTTCAAAATCGGCCAGCACAAAAATATCCATTATATTGTGTCAAGACCCTCTTTTTGATGCCATTTCCACTAATATGTGCAAACACATAGGACAAAGTTTAAATATTTGTGCATGCAAAAACTGGACAATGAAAAAGGAAGACAGAAGAATTGATGCAATTGGAAGTGTGGTGCTGGTGAAGAATATTGGACATACCATGGACTGCCAAAACAATGAACAAATTGGTGTTGGAAGAAATACAACCAGAATGCTCCTGAAAAGCCAGGATGGTGAGACTTCATCTTGCTGACTTCGCACAGATCATTAGGAAAGACCAATCACTAGAAAAGGACATCACGTTGGTAAAGTGGAGGGCCAATGAAACGAGAGAACCCCTCAATGAGATGGATTATCACAATAGTCTCCACAGTGGACTCAAACACTCCAGTGATCATAAAGATGGCGCACGATCAGAAAAAGTCTTGTTCTGTTGTACGTGGGATCACCATTAGTTGGAGCCCACTCAACGGCAACTAACAAAAACAACTAAATGTTCATTTAAAAAAGGCTTCATTCTATGGTCCTAGACAGAGCAGCAGTGCCTCAGTGCACAGAACGCCAGTTGTTAGTTGACACTGAGTCAATTCTGACTCATGGCGACCCCATGTGTGCGAGTAGAACTGCTCCATAGGGTTTTCAAGGCTGTGTGACCTTTGAGAAGCAGATCACCAGGCCTGACCTCTGAGGTGCCTCTGGATGGGTTGGAACTGCCAACCTTTCAGCTGGTAGTCGGGTGCTTCACCATTTGTGCCACCCAGGGACTGTGTTTTATATCTTCATAAAACAGAACCGAATGCATGGAGATTACAGGATTCTGTGAGAAAATCCCTACTTGCTAGTCTGTGTGAGAGAGCCCTAACTAAGCCATGGACTCCAACATCTAAAATGAAGAGAGAAAGACATTTCCTCTTGTTAAGCATCCCCTCAACAAAAATACACCTCTTAAGGCTGAGAGGAGCCCTGGTGGCAAAGTGGTTAAGAGCTTGGCGGCTAACTAAAAGGTCAGCAGTTCAAATCTACCAACCGCTCCTTGGAAACCCAATGGGGCAGTTCTCTTCTGTCATAGGGCCACTGTGAGTCAGAATTGATACCAGCGCAGTGGGTTTGGTTTTGATTTTTAAGGCTGGGAAGGGAAACACAATTAAGGAGTTTCCTTAGGCAGATGATTCCCAAGTCAAACCACAGCCTGAAGCCCTATGCAGAGAGGCTTAGTGAGCAGAGGGGGTGTGGGCTTTCAGGAACAAGAGCTCCCAGGTTGTGGGAGCCAAAGGAGCTGCTCCAGGGATGCTGGCTACTGCCTGAGGGTGGGAGGACCAAACCTCAGACCTGGGCACAGCCTCTTCCCCATATCTGTCTTCCCCATCCTTGAAGAGCAGGTGACTGTCACATCAGAACACACTCTTCATTGTGAAATGTTGTCTGAGAGGAATCCTCCAGCTCCTGGTCCTTACATAATGAGGAATTTGTCATCCTAAATATGCATGAGTATTGTTGGTACAACTGTCTCTCCAAAGGGCAACTACAGGATGACTGAGTCATCCAGGAATGGTAGCTATAAGTTACAGCTGAGTTCACAATGTCTCTTTTGAAACATTATGAATAATCTACACTATTACCATATAGGCATGACAGTACCTGTGTGTAGATTCTTGTCCTCTGTTTGAACCCTTGCATTGACTCAGCTATGAAACAGCATGTGATGAACACCCACCTAAGGAGACTTTAAAATGATACAGCTGTTAGCAATATAATTCAAATGCAATACAATTATAATAAAGCTCTGTCATCTAGCATTTACTATATATCTGCTCTGTGCCCTAACTTTTGCTGGATAAAATGAATGATAAAGACCCTGTTTATGGAATGGAATTTGCTATTTGATTAATCAGGCCCAGTTGACTAGAATCTTCATATAACCAGATCTGTCCTCTTTATACTTTAGGAGAAATAAGAAAATCTCAATTAAAAAAAAAAAGAACTGTTCAACACATGCCTCTAGCACTGTAGCTAAAAACCCATTGCCGTGGAGTCGATTCCAACTCATAGTGAACCTATAGGACAGAGTAGAACTGCCCCCATAGAGCTCCCAAGGAACAGCTGGTGGATTCGAACTGCTGACCTTTGGTTAACAGCCAAATACTTAGACCACTGTGCCACTAGGGCTCCCTCTAGCACTAAAAAAAAAAAATTTTTTTTTTTTTTTTTTTTTTTTAGTAGGAGGCATAAATATTTGTTAAGAGGACAAAGAAATTTCATTTAAAAATAATTACCCTCTGTATTACGTCCTACTGTACTAGGGTCTGAAAAAATTTAGACACATTTTCACATTAAAAAAAAAAAAAGTTTGCCTTCTACTCAATGCAAACTCACAGCGACCCGAAGTGTTACAGAGTACAACTGCTCCATAGAGTTTTCCTGCTTGTAATCTTTACAGAAGCAAATTGCCAAGTTTTTTCTGCAGTACCACTGGGTGGGTTTGAACTACCAATCTCTAGGTTAGCAGCTGGTTATGAACCGCTTGCAACATCCAGGGACCTAAAACCAACCAGTTGTCATTTAAGAGATTCCAACTCAAAGTGACCCCATGTGCTTCAGAGTAGAACTGTGCTCCATAGGGTTTTCAAGACTGTGAACTTTCAGAAGCAGACCACCAGGCTTTTCTTCTGTGGAACCACTGGTGGAGTTCAATTGTTAACCTTTCAGTTAATAGTTGAGCATTTAACCATTTGTACCACCCAGGGACTCCATGGGTATCTATAAAACCACTCAACAGTGGTTGTTCATGGTGATATTTGCAAATTATCTGAATATTGGGGATTACTAAAATTAGTAAGAACAAGGCTAATAGCCTATGACAAGGCACTTAATTAAAAATCACTTAATGATAGTTCTGCCATAGTAAACCAAAAACAGATTCCCTGCCCCAAAGAATTGGTCACTGAGACGCAGAAATGCCCATAGTCCAATAAATCACTGAATATGTAAAGCTTTATGCTGCCAGACTGTTTGGTAAAACAAAGTAATTCCAGAAAATTCTATTTGCCCCATCAATTTATGACTTTCTTAAGTTAGAATGGAGCACTGGTGGAGCAGTGGTTAAGAGTTCGGCTGCTAAACAAAATGTCAGCAGTTTGAATCTACCAGCCACTCCTTGGAAACCCTATGGGGCAGTTCTACTCTGTCCTATAGGGTCACTCTGAGTCGGAATTGACTCAACAGCAACAGGTTTGGTTTTTTGGTTTAAGTTAGAATATCCACATTGAATCTGAAACCTTTTCCATAAATATGGAGTCCTCAAAATTAAAAGAATGCTATATCCTTAAATTTCCTAGATGCCATAGCTTCTTTCATAAAGGAAGAATCTCTTCTTGTTGATGAGGACACTGAGCTAAGTGACTGGTTAAATGATTGGCCCAAGGTGAGGGAAAAAAAGAAAAGAAACTAGTTAGAAGTAGACCCAAAGCAGAGGCTACTAGATTTCTATGGCAAGGGAACAATTTTTTTTTCTTTTTTTTTTAATTGTAATTTAGATGAAGGTTTACAGAACAAACTAGTTTCTCATTAAACAGTTAATACACATATTGTTTTATGACATTGGTTAACAACCCCATGACATGTCAGCACTCTCCCTTCTCAACCCCAGGTTTCCTATTACCAGCTTTCCTGTTCCCTCCTGCCTTCTAGTCCTTGCCCCAGGGCTGGCGTGCCCCTGTAGTCTGTTTTATGGGCCGAGGGAATAATTTTTGACACAAAAGTCAGGGTTGAAAGAGGTAGATTAAAAAATAGAAATGATTAAAGTTGCAGCTTTGAAGATGGGCAGAACTCGTGTGTCATGATATTTTGATGTATTTTGGCAGAAATCAAAACAAATAACCACATAAAAGATTAGGCATCTGACAATAATGCTAGAGGGAAAGTGACAAATTTGGCAGTGATGTACACAAAGCAGTACGTGCCTGACATGGCGGAAGAAATGGAGCGACATTGTGAGTGATTATCTTCTCAAATATATAGAGTCAGGAGTCGCTGGGTGATGCAAACACTTAAGCACTCAACTACCAGCTAGAAGGTTAGCAGTTCGAACTCACCCAGAGGCACTGATATGCTGATAGGTTTCTGAAAGGTCACAGCCTTGAAAACCCTATGGAGTAGTTCTACTCCACAGTAAGGTCACCATGAGTCAGGATCGACTCAATACCAACTAACAACAACAACAACACACATATAGTCAAATCTATATATTGTCAAATCTATATGTAGTCAGTATATCCTACTGTGGTGCCTTGCATGTTGCTGTGATGCTGGAAGCTATGCCATTAGTATTTCAAATAACAGCAGGGTCACCCATGGTGGACAGGTTTCAGTGGAGCTTCCAGACTAAGACAGACTAGGAAGAAAGGCCTGGAGATCTACTTCTGAAAACCAGCTACTGAAAAATCCTTTGGATTACAACAGTCTGATCCCCACTGATCATGGGAATGGTGCAGGACTGGGTAGTGTTTCATACTCACGTGCGTGGAGTCACTGTGACCCAAAGCTGATGCCCCAGCAGCTAATAACCAGAACAATAAAGACCTATATTTAGTGGCATGGAGGGGAGGGACAGTAAACCTATCAAAAGTTGCTTGGCCATCAAACCTTGAAAGCACATAAACTTTCAGAGAACAAAAATATAGGATTCTCACATCATGATGCCCCTGGTTACTTAGGATTCCCGATGAAGGGACATTGCACTCTGAAATGCGGAATCAACCATGGTGGACAGGTTTCAGCCTTCCAAACTAACATGAGCTAGGAAGTCCTGGAGATCCACTTCCAAAAATTAGCCTATGAAAACTCTATGGGTCGCAACAGAAAATTGTCTGACATAGTGCTGGAAGATGAGCCCCCTAGGTCGGAAGGCACTCAGAATACACAGAGTGGTGGTAACAATGGACTTGACTGTACCAACAATCACAAAGACGGCACAGGGCTGGGCAACATTTAGTCCTGCTCTACACGGGGTTGCCATGAGTTGAAGCCAACACAACAGCAGCTAAAAACAACGACACAGAGTCAAATATGTATGTGTGTGTGTGTGTATGAGTAACATATTTCAATTTCTCCCTCAACAATGAATAACCTTCAACAGGTAAAATTCTGACAGTTTAGGAACCAAGAATAGGAAAAACTCCTTCGGAGCTCAACTAGGCCATTTATCTTTATTCATAATTATGAATGAAGATATAATCCTAACGCTATCTTTTGCTCTTTTTTTTTTTCAAAGCAGAAGAAATACAACTTCTACTCACATGAAATTAGTAATGTAGGTGGATTTTTAATCCACTTTTCCTGTCATCATTTATTTCCATTTTTCTGGTAGAAAATTTATTTAGAACTTAATTCATGCCTCCTTGGTTTTCTAGACAGCCAAATACCCTTGGCAAATTTTAAAAGTTGAGCTGCATTCCGTTAGCAGCCTTTACTTACATCAGAAACAATAGCATAAGTACGCAAGAAAAGGTGGAGTGTTAAGAGAAAGGAGACTGATAGCGTTACTTAAATAGCATAGCCACATAAACATTATAATTAGTTCATTACTTGAGGGAGAGTATGGTTTGGGGCAGTTTTGCTTTATTTTTTCTTGTCCCTTAAGTATATCATTTCCTTTCAGATCTGTCAAATAGAATTTCAATCTGTGAGCATTCTCAGACTGTAGTCTCTTGCCATAATCATTCTAATAATAAGTAATACCCAAAAAACCAAAACCAAACCCACTGCCGTCAAGTCAATTCCGACTCATAGGACAGAGTAGAACTGCACCATAGTTTCCAAGGACCGCCTGGTGGATTCGAACTGCTTAATGGTGGTTTTTAAATGCTAGGAGTTAACTAATTTAAGTGGCAAACAAACGAACAAGCTCAGGTTTTAATGCAATGACACTCTGATTTCAGTGCTAAAATGACAGAGAACTCAGGCACAATTTGTTTTCCAAATGGCTTTATTCTGCATTATTTTCTCAGAGTCTTCCAGACAAAACAGCCAATTAAATTGAAAGAGAGTTGGAATCTGTCACTATGTGCTTCCAGAAGGACCCAGAATAATGACAAAAATAACTATAAACAAAGAGCAAAATAATAACCACCTAAGGCAAATATCTAGGGGGTCGGGGAGGGGGGAGGGATAAAACCAAATAATTTGAAAAACTGTTAAAATGTCAAATTATAACCATACAAAAATAGCTTTAAAATAATGTACCTGTGAAAAATACCTGCAGGCTTAATTGTTTTTAGCTCACCAGATACCTGCTTTATTCCATCAGTTAATATGTCTTAGTTTCTAAGACACTTTTGAAATCTAATAGCTTGCAGTTCACTCCCTTTAACAGCAGGGTTCATGACTATTTCTGCCCCTGTCAGAAATCCAAAAAAGCTGAGCAGATATTGTTTGGAGCCTTAATACCCATTGCGGTAGAGTTGATTTGATTCTGACTCACAGAGACCCTGTAGGACAGAGTAGAACTGTCCCATAGGGTTTCCAGGGAGCTCCTGGTGGATTTAAACTGCTGACCTTTTGGTTAGCAGCCATAGCTCTTAACGATTGCGCCACCAGGGTTTCCAGAGCCTTAATGGCCAGCCTGTAATGGGAAAAGATTGAGGCGGGTGAGTGGTGAGGAAGAGGTAAAAAAAAAAAAAAAAACTAGAAAGTGTCAGGATTATTTCTCTTGAAATTACCACCTGTTTCTCAGTGGACTGAAAGATCGCTGTTATAAAAGAGTAAGAGGAAACACATTACGACAACACAAGAGGCCCAAAAGGCAGTTGGGTTGGGGGGGAGGTCTCATCATTACAGAGAAATTATAATAGCAAACTGCCTATATCATCGGTTATATTGGTGGTTTCAGTGACAGAACTGGTTTCAGTGTGGGGGACCTGGGCTCCATTCCTGGCCAACACACCGCATGCACAGCCACCCATCTGTCGGTGGAGGCTGATGTGTTGCTCTCATGCTGAACAGGTTTCAGCGGAGCTTCCAGACTAAGACGGACTAGGAAGAAAGGCCAGGCAATCTCCTAACAACAACAATACAGACCTACATTTAGTCAAATGGGGCAGGGAGAGAACCCTTCAAAAGTTGCATGGCAATCAAAGGTTGGGGGCACTTAGGCCTTCTTAGAATAAAAATGTGGGATTCCCTCATCATGATGCCCCTAGCTATTTAGGAATCCCAATGAAGGGTCACTGCACTCTGAAATGGCGTGTTGTGTGTTCTACTAAATTGCCTCATCAGTCCCCACCCTACAGATTATGAATTCCACACTGCAGAGGCCTGATGGATGGAGAGACTGGTTTCCATGGAGATGCTTTGCAGCGTTGCTGGTATTCCCTACAGAAAGGAAATACTGCCCAAAGCACAATGTGTACACACACATGAGCGTGCGCACGCACACACACACACTTCAGTTAGACAGAGGGGCTATAAATAGCAAGAGATGTAAGATAATTAAAAGAGGTTACTGGGGTTTGGGGAACGAGGACAGAATTGGGGAGTGATTCTGGAGAGGTGGGCTTTTTTTTTAATTATCTGTATCCTTGGAACTACGTGTTTAGCGGAAATGAAAAAAGAATGCCATTTTTGTCTGTGTTGTGGGCACAGGCAGATGAGCCTTGTAAAAAGACCGCCGAGCAGCCAAGACTGTTGTCTGCTGGAGGAAGTGCCTGGCCTGAGATGGAACTGAAAGCCAGAACCCGCCCAAGTGAGCCAAGGACGCCACAGAATCACTTCCCATGAACTATCCGTGTGCTTCAGCCAACCCAGCCAAACCAAACCAGCAGCAACAGCAGTGATCCTGCCCGTTTATTTCTGAAGCAGGGGAAGGGTTCTATTGTCTGCTGATTTCACATGGGCTGTGCACCTGGGTGATGCAGACAGTTAACGCGGCTGGTTGCCACCCAAAAGGTTGGAGGTTTGTGTCTACCCAGAGGTGACTCATAAGAAAGGCCTGGCAATTTACTTCCCAAAAATCAACCATTGAAAACTCTGTGGAGCACAGTTCTACTTTGATTCACACTGGGTCGGCTAGATAGTAACTGGTTTTGGTGCACAGACTAAAGATATTTTGAAAAGACAAAAGACATGCCTGTGGTGAAAACTCCCTTGGACTCTTGCCACAAGGAAAATACTTTAGAGAACTGATGGGAGCCTTCTCTTTTTTATTTGGGAACATGGTGTCTTGGGCTCCTAGACTTGGGCCTAAGTCTGAGCACCACCATTTATTAGCTATGTGAGTTCTGTGTGACTTCAGAAATGTCATTAACCTCTCTGAATCTATTCCCTCATCTGTAAAACAGAACTAATAAGTCAGTATTTACATAGCACTGGCATGTATCAGGGGCTTTTCTAAGCAAGTTATTTCCTCATTAATTCCTCATAACCACCCTTTGGGATGGGCACCATTTATTGTCCTCTCGCTCTGGCTGAGGAGAACAGAGAGGTTAAGAAGCTTGCTGAAGATCACACAGCTAGGAAAGGGCAGAGCCAGGATTCAAAAGTTGCTTAGTCTCTGTGCTGTAGCACCTCTCTATAATGCTAACAGGTACTGAACCATTTTTCTTCTAAATACATTACATCTATTAACATGTTTAAGCTTTTTTTAAAACATTTTGTTATGTTTTAGGTGAAAGTTTACACAGCAAATTATTTTCCCACTCAATAATTCATACACAAAATTTTTCATGACAATGGTTACAACCCCCAAAATATATCAGCACTCTCCCCAATGTGTTTAATCTTGACAACAATTCTATGAAGCTCGTGCTAATGGATCCTCAGATGAAGAAATGGAGTCATGGAGAAGTGAAGTAACTTGGCTACACAGATAGAATGTGACAGGACTAGAGTTTGAACTCATACATCCAGGCTCCGGAGCTCTTAGCATCAAGGATCAGAAAGAGTGGTATCTTAGGCTGGGTTCTCTAGAGAAGCAAAGCCAGTAAGAGAGAGATTTATATCAAGAAAATGGCTCACACAGTTGTAGAAACTGGAATGCCCCAAGTTCGTGGGTCAGGATAGAAGCTTTTCCTGATTCACGTAGCTGCAGGGTCTGGCGAACCCAAGATCAGCAGGTCAGAGAGCAGGCCTCTTGCTCACAGGCTGCAAAGATCGACAAATCCCAAGATTAGCAGGCAAGATGGCAGGTACGCTGCTAGCTCAAGTCCCAAGAACTAGAGATCAGATGAACAGGAGTTAGCTGCAGGATCCAGAATGAGCAAAAGCCAACCAGCATTGCCAGAATGTCCACTTATATTCCGTGTAGGCCACACGCCCAAGGAAACACCTTTTCAACTGATTGGCTACCCACAGCAGATCCCATCATGGAGGTGATCACATTATATTAAATCTCACGGTGGAAGTGATCACAACATTATAAAACTGGCAAACCACTGTGAATCATAGCCCAGCCAAGCTGACACACAACCATAACCATCACAGATGGCCAAAGGGAACCATCAGAAAGGGGCACCCTGTAGAAGCATATGTGGGCAGCGTTCAGGGTCAGATGCAACATCTCTTGGGTTCAGGTCAGATGCAACATCTCTTGGGTTCAGCACAGTGCTGTAAGTTAGGTCTGGGAGGTGAGGGGCTTGATTCTTGGGAGAGCAGAGCAATGGATCAGTCCATGGCACCAAGCAGAATGAGATGGCCCCACCAGCTACTCCAAGGAAGCCTGAGGCTGATTGAGCAATCATGCCTGACCCCCAGCACACTGTGCCTCCCCCTCCACACCTGCAGCCTGGGTAGCACCACTCTGGCCCTTCCCCCATTATTAAGAGGTCCATTGTAAGAAGATTCCACTGCTGTAGCCATGGAGGTGACCCCGCCTCCAGCCAACCAGCATGACCCTTGCCAGTGAAGGTCTAGGCCAATGCCTAACCCCTTCCAGTATCGGGATGACTTTATGACCTCACACAGTTCACAGACTCCCACAAGAGAGTGGGTGAGTTGAGAAAATACAAAACAACAAAAAGTTTAAACAAACTTACTCATTAACTGTGTAATTTGTTCATTGTCACAGCATGTAGTCATGTGGAATAACAACAGCACATGTATAGACTGGATAATTATATATTTTATCTACAGAGGATGCTCAGTGCACCTAAGTACCCAGGCTTTTGTTTTAACCCCTCCCTTTTCCTGCTAGGGACTACAGAGTTGAAAATCACTACTCTAAGCCTGTGCTCCTGAAATGCAAGAACCCTTATCCATCCTTGGTCCTCGCAGCATCCACCATAATGCCTGGCACAGAGAAAATGTCAATGCCTCAGGAAGGCTAATGTCTTTGTCTCCTAGTTCTGCTGTAAGAGAAACACCACAAGTGGGTAGCTTTAAACAGAAATTTATTTTCTCACAGTTTAGGAGACTAGAAGTCCAAATTCAGGATGCGGTTCTAAGGGGAGGAACTTCTTTGTCCATTTCAACTTCTGGTAGCTGCTAACAATCCTTGGAGTTCCTGGGCTTTTAGATTCATCTGTCCCTGCATTCAGAAGTGCCTATCTTTGTCCTATGTTTGTGTGTGCCTGTGTCCATCATGCTCTCTTTATAACTCAGAAGCGATTAGTTTTAGGACCCATCGTATACTGGTATGATTGCAACCAATGGACTGCATTACATTAGATTACGTTATGGATGATGATAACATTACACTGGATTACGTTATGGAGGGTGACTACATTACATTATATTACATTGTAGAAGATGATTACATTAAATTGTGGCAAATGATTACATTACCTTACATTAGATGTAAAGTTGTTACATTCTATTACACCACCGGTATAGAGGTTAGGATTCCAGCACATGTTTTGGGAGGACACAATTCAATCCATAATAGTTGGGATGGGCTCTCCAGCCCTGGATACTCCCCAGAGAGCTTCCATAGCTGCAGGGCAGGGAAAGGACTTAGGAGGGTACAGGCAGATTGCTGCTCTGGACTTGGCCTCTGAACTTGAGCTTTGTCTCCTTCAGAGGCCAGCCTGGCCACTGCCTTCTCCTGTGGCCATCCCCAAAGCTGCAGTTGGGGGCTGGAGCTGGGATGTGCAGGGAGCAGAGCCGATGTTCACAAAGACACCCCACGCTTCCACTCTACACTTCAGTCAGCACAGCTTTAGCTACTCTCAGGGTTTTCATCACACCTCCGTGGCCATATGCGGGAAGGTTAGCCTGGCCTCCATTAAACACTTGAAATATCCTGACACTTTGTGCGTCCTCATGTTTATTTACATAAAAAAAATTATTTTTTTATTTTTTTTTTTATTTACATAGTGCAGATTAAAGGCAGGGGCTCAAAGCTTTCATTAGACTCTCAAAGAACAGTTCCAGAAAACCTGAAAATGCCTGCCCCACTGAGCCTGGGTCTTCATGGTTCTTCCCTGACGTGGTCAAAGTGGTTCCCTCAGCTCCTCCAGAGACCCTTGCTCTCATCGCCTCTGCCCACTCTAAGCCACTGGCCAGTTTGGAGCCCAAAGCTCCTTCCACATTCTCTCACTATCCATCCAGGCACCGTCCACACTAATGGGGAACAGAATCCAAACTCACCTACTGTGTTATTTAACCCTCCAGGACCATTTGATAGATCTGCTTTGTCTAAGTCAGAGTGGATGGGGTTAGATGATCTCCCTGTACCAACTTTCAATGACTTCACCTGGAGGATCAACTCCCCAAAGCCCTTGATGGAGACTCAGCCCTGCTACCTGGGTCCATCACTACTGGAGCTGACCAAGACCTCAGCTGGTGGTTACATCCCACGGTGCCAGCTCCTCATCAGCTGTCACATTCATTTCCTTAATGACAGAGTAAAGGTGATCTTTTAGTTCAGTTCCCATTCTAGTGCCAAGGTAGATAGACACCTTTTTTCCTTTGTCTTTGTTATGTATTAAATTGTGTCCCCCCAAAAATATATGTTGGAATCCTGACCCCTATACCTATGAGCGTGATCCTATTTGGAAATAGGGTTTTCTTTGTTATGTTAATGAGGCCTTATAAGTGTAGGGTGTGTCTTAAACCTAATCACTTTTGAGATATAAAAAGAGTAGGTTAGACAAGAGACAAGCACAGAGGAGAGAGAGATGCCCTTTGGAGGAGCTGAGACAAGGATTTTCCCCCAGAGTGATCAGAGGGAGAGCCTTCCCCTAGCTAGAGCTGGCGCCCTGAATTCAGACTTTCAGCCTCCTATACGTCAAGAAAAGAAATGTTTGTTCTTTAAAGCCACCCACTTGTGGTATTTCTGTTACAGCAGCACGAGGAGACTAAGACAGTCTTCTTTTCAGCTAACCCACTAGCTAGAAAATACAGACTCTCGAGACTAAGTAATGCCTTACCCTGTTAACACTCACAGCCCTCAGAGGAACACCGGGGTGTGGATCTTCGGCACCACCATGGTTGGTGATGGAGCCGAGGGAGTATTTATAGTCAGGAGGATCCCTCAAATGCCAGAGTGGCAGGACATGATGTGATTTCACCACAAAGTTTGTGCAAAGCAATTTTTTTTTTTATAATTCATAATATTTACATTGTTTCCAGTTTCATGGGGAGGAGGGACTCCACATCCGCCAAGCTCTTGAGACCTCAGTTCTTCTAATATGTGAGACAATTGATTCCCTTCTCTCTACCTGAGCAATATAAATAGCCCTGCCGTTTAATCATCTTCCTTTGACTTTGTCTTCCGAATCAGCAGTGCTAAGATTTATCCTTTTGAGATGCCTTTGTATTTGCAAAATGTTTTTACCACTTTTATGTCTCTTGGCTAGTTTCCCTGCATCCCCTCTTTCATTGCATAATCAGCCTTCCCCAGGAGAGCCTCCCTATATTAACCATGAAATTGCCCTCAACTTTGTTGCTTTCTGACAAGCCTAAGGTTGAGAGGAAGCTCCCCTAGGCCTCTCACCCTCTCAAAAGAAAACAAAACAAGCCAGTTGCCATTGAGTCTTTTCCAACTCATGGGAACCCCATGTGTTACAGAATAGAACTGAGCTCCACAGGGTTTTTCTGCCTGTAATCTTTACAGAAGCAGATTGCCAAGTCTGTCTTCTACATTGCCCCTTGGTGGGTTTGAACCACCCACCTTTCAGTTAGCAGCCAAGTGCACCACCCAGGGACTCCAAACATCATTTAAATTCCAGTGCTTGGTAGTTATGTCAGTTTCACAAGCACATTCCATTGGCCAAAAAAAAAAACCAACAAACTAACAAATATCAAGAAGGGAAGACAAGCTCTTGCAATTGAGCTTGAACAAGGCAAACTCCCCAGTAGAAAAACTGGGCTAAAGATACAAACAGACCATTCACCAAAGAAGAAGCACAAATGGCCAATCGACATGTGAAAAACAAGGTCAGATTCAAAAGTAATAAAAGAAACTCATATGAAATCATCCCTGTGATCTCTCTTGGCCTATTAAACAGACCAAGACTCTAAAGTTTGACAATATCAGGAGGATGAGGGTGGGGAAAACTGGCCTTTTTCATTGGCTGTTAATTGACAAGCAGATTATCATAATCTCTTTTTAATTACAGATTTTTTTTTCATTGTGGTAAATGTATATGTAACAAAACATTTGCCCTTTCAATGCTCTTCACATGTACAATTCAGCAGCAGTCATTGTGATCATATGTTGGACAACCATCACCATTATCCATTTCTGAAATTTTAGAGAGCAGATTGGTGACATGGATCAAACCTTGCTATTGCAAACTCCTTGGGGAAGTTTATCTGAAAGTTATAATTGGACAAGTGTACAAAGAGGTGTATGCAAGGTTGTTCATCCCAAGATTGTTTATAATAATGAGAAATTGGAAAAAACCAAAATTTTCATCAATGAAACATTGATTAATTATGGTACAATTGTTCAATGAAATAGCATGAAGTCCTTTTACAAGGGTGAGATATATTAATGAACACAATATTTGGAAATACCTGCATCAAATATACTTGGGTAAAAAAGTGTCATGTGTATTCTGATTCTACTTGGGACAAAGTTGTGTTGTGTTTGTGTGTAACGTGCATGTGTATATGTGTGCATGCATAGGAGTTACTCATAGAGAGGTGTAGGGTTATATTCACTAAATTGTGTTGTTACCTCTGGTGGTGAGCTATTATACTCATCAGGGTCGGATAGCCTATGCTGCCTTAGTAAATAAACCCAAGCATATAACAACCCATTATAACAGAAGTTTTTTCCTCACTCATGTAAAGTCCAAACGAGGGAGGTGGATGGTTATGGGGGGTGTTATGGATTCAATTATATCCCCCCAAAATATGTGTTGTAAAACCTAACCCCTATACCTGTGGACCCTGGTGACATACTGTTTAAGAGCTACAGCTGCTAACCAAAAGATCAGCAGTTCGAATCCACCAGGTGCTCCTTGGAAACTCTATGGGGAAGTTCTACTCTGTCCTATAGGGTTGTTATGAGTCTGAATTCACTCAACAGCAACGGGTTTGGTTTTTGGTATATCTGTGGATGTAATCCCATTTGAAAATAGGGTTTTCTGTCATATGTTAATAAGGTCATGTCAGTGTAGGACATGTCTTAAATTCAACCACTTTTGAGATATAAAAAGAGCAGATTAGGCTCAGAGACAAGTGAGCACAAACTGGGGAAGACAGAAGCACATGTGAGGACCATGCAGAAACAGAGGAATGCAGAGTTACTGAGGCCGAGACAAGGATCTTACCCCACAGCTGACAGAGAGAGAGCCTTCCCCTATGGCCACTGCCCTGACTCCTAGCCACCTAAACTGTGAGAAAATTAACTTCTGTTCTTTAAAGCCACCCACCAGTGGTATTTCTGTTACAGTAGCACTAAGTAACTAAGATGGGGAATCCAGGCTCCCACCATTTTGTGCTGTGCCGTGTCCATGTGTGGTTCTCAAGGTCGCTTTGGGGGACCTCTCCATTCCAGTCAGATGGGAGAAGAGAAAGACTATGCAGCATCCTGAGGGAAGCTGTTGGTGAGCCAGATCCAGGAATAGCACACGTCCCCTCCTCGTGCCTACCTACCTACAAGGGAGGCTGGGATATCACTACAGCTGTGTCTCCAGAAGGAAGAGGAAATGGAGTTGGATGAATATCCCAGATCCGAGATATACTGAGATTTTCTTTTTTCTCTCTCTCTATTGCTTGAATTTTCTAAATGAGCTTGCATTATCTTTATAATCAGAGAAAAATTACAGCAATTTTTCTTTTTAAGAATATCTTTTTTAAAAAGAGAGAAGGATAGAGAAATTAGAGAGAGAGAAAAAAGGAAGAAATAAAGACGATTTGGGAGAACACAGGGACTTCGAGCCTTGCCGAGCCAGTGTAGCTGTATGTCCAGTTCTTTTATCCCAGGGATCAGGGGTCTTTCTTTCCGAGTGCTCACACCTTCGACATCAGTCAACAGGAGTTTGGAGAGTTGGATGATCTTAGCCCTTGAGAAACCATCTTACTGTTCTAACATTTGAGATCTCTAAGGCACAAAGCCAGGTGATATTGTTAATCTGGAGTTTTTAACACAAGGAAAAGCCAATTGCATTATTAAAGGATTAGCTGCTATCTTTTTAAAAGCACACCCAAGGCCAGCATAAGTCCGTGAAGTGAACTTCAGGGATGAGGCGGTGGAATGCTTACTGAGATTTCCACTTGACTTTTCAACAGTCCGTCTAACCTTTGGTTGTTAATTCTTCTTCATAGCTTTTGCTTAAGGCAGATTTTGGTTCTTTAGTTCCCTCTTCAGAATAGCATGGCAAAGGTAACTTGATAGCCTGCAATGGAAATAATCAGTCCATTTGAGATCTTACATAATGTTATGATTACCACTTTTAATATATTCCTTCAAGATTTCAGTAGACAGTTTGTTAAAATGTGTTCTAAGGGTCATCTTACTAGCAGGTAGCTGCTGTTTATTCATTCAATATTCATGGAGAGATTCAAGGATTTCAGGCTAATCTTAACCACATAGCAAGTATGTTATGACCTAGAATTCTACAGAGAAAGATTCCTCCAGAATAGAGTCACAAATTGGACCATAAATGGCCAACAGCATCCCATAACATGGTCTCTATGGGCCTCCCCTGCATGACACTCTAGGGCACGCTCACCATCAACCCAAAACCTCTACACGTGGCTGGTCTACCTTTGCCTAGGAGGTGAAGATTACTGAGGAGGCTAGCGCTGTTCTTGACTAGCCTTATGTCTCAGGACCCTGCAGGGTATGGGGTGATCCGCAGCTGCCACACTGGCCAGTTAGCCAGAAAGGAAATGCCAAGACTCAACCAGTTCTCCCAGTGGGGCTGTGGACTTGCAGAATGAAAACGCACATGGTCAAATGAGTATTTTTTTTCCATGCAATGGACTGCCATTGAATTTCGAGCAAAAAGACCCCAAATGTTTGACCTCCAGGCGCCATGTGACTTTTAAGACTGAGAACCACTTCACAGGGCTGGACTGTTGCGTTTCTTTTTTTCTAGCTTAATTTGATTATGGTACCTACCCTTCCATTCATATTCCCCATGGCCATGGGCAAATGGAGTAAACCATCCCCAAATACATCAGCAATTGCTCTAATGAAAGTAATTTTTCCAAACATTATAAAGCATTATTTTAATTACACTCAATGTTCCTGATGGTGGGGTAAGTATAGGTCATTAGATGTTAAAAAGCTGTCCCCAAATACACAGATAAGTTAGCAACTTCAAAATAAGCTAATCTTCATAAAGATTTCCTGGAAAAATGGGGCAAGAAATTGAAAAATAATCTTTCTAACTTTATACAAAATATTTTAAAGGAAATTATGCTGAAAAAAGAAAACATCTTGCATATCCTAATAAAAGATATTTCCATTTACTACTCCCAATGTAATAAAACAATTACCAATTGCTGTAAGTTGACTGCAACTCATGACGGCACCATTGCGTCAGAGTAGAACTGTGCTCCACAGGGTTTTCAATGGCTGATTTTTTAGAAATAGATCACCAGGCCTTTCTTCCAAGGCATCTCTGGGTGGACTCGAACAGCCAATGTTTTGGTTAGCATGAGAAGACATTAACGGTTTACACCACCCAGGGATTCTAATAAAATAATGTTGTTATTAGCTGCCAAGGAGTCAATTCTAACTCATAACGACCCTATGTTTAATAGAACAAAACACTGCCCAGCCCTACACCATCCTTACAATCATTGCTGTGTTTGAGCCCATTGTTGCAGCCACTGTGTCACTCCATCTCGTTGAGAGTCTTCTTCTTTTTCCCTGACGCTTTACTATATCAAATATGTTGTCCTTCTCCAGGGACTGATCCCCACTGATAACAAGTCCAAAGTAGATGAGATAGAGTCTCACCATCCTCACTGCTAAGAAGCATTCTGGCTGTACTTCCAAGACATTTATTTATTCTTCTGGAAGTCCATGATATATTCAATATTTTTTGCCAACATCTTAATACAAAGGCATCAATACATATTCTGTCTTCCTTATTCACTGTCCAGCTTTCACATGCATATGAGGTAACTGAAAATACTATGGCTTAGGTCAGGCACACCTTAGTCCTCAAGGCTATGTCTTTCCTTTTTAACACTTTAAAGAGGCCTTTTGCAGAAGATTTGTCCAACGCCGTTCATCTTTTGGTTTCTTGTCTGCTGCTTCCACGGTTGTTGATTGTGGATCCAAGTAAAACGAAATCCTTGACAACTTCAATCTTTTCCCCATTTATCATATTGCTTATTGGTCCAGTTGTGAGGATTTGTGTTCTTTGTTCAGGTGTAATCCATACTGAAGGCTGTAGTCTGACCTTCATCAGTAAGTGCTTCAAGTTCTCTTCACTTTCAGCAAGCAAGGTTGTGTCATCTGCATATCGTATGTTGTTAATGAGTCCTCCTCCAATCCTGATGCCCCGTTCTTCTTCATATAATCCAGCTTCTCAGATTATTTGCCCAGCATACAGATTGAATACGTATGGTGAAATGATATTGCCATGATGTACACCCTTCCTGATTTTAAACCATGCAGTATCCCCTGGTTCTGTTTGAATGACTGCTTCTTGGTTTAAATACAGGTTCCTCGTGAGTACAAATAAGTGTTCTAGAATTCCCATTTTTTGCAATGTTATCCATAATTTATTATGATCCACACAATCAAATGCCTTTGCATAGTCAATAAAACACAGGTAAACATCTTTCTGATATTCTCTGCTTTCAGCCATGATCCATCTGTCATTAGCAATGATATCCCTCATTCCATCTCCTCTGGTGAATACAGCTTGAATTTCTGGCAGTTCTCTGTCGATGTATGCTGCAACCACTTTTGAATTATCTTCAGCATAATTTTATTTGCATGTGTTATTAATGATACTGTTCAATAATTTCCACATTCCATTGGATCACCTCTCTTTGGAATAGGCACGTATATGGGTCTTTTGCAGTCAGTTGGCCAGGTATCTTCCAAATTTCTTGGCATAGATGAGTGAGCACTTCCAGCATTGCATCTGTTTGTTGAAATATTTCAATTGATATTCCATCAATTCGCTGAGCCTTGTTTCCTGCCAATGTCTTCAGTGAAGCTTGGACTTCTTCCTTCAATACTATCAACTCTTGATCCTATGCTATCTTCTGAAATATTTGAACACTGACCAATTCTTTTTGGTACAGTGACTCTGTGTATTCCTATCATTTTCTTTTGATGCTTTCTGTGATGTTCAATGGTTTGTGCATAGAATCTTTTAATACTGTAACTTGAGCCTTGAATTTTCTCTTCAGTTCTTTCAGCTTGAGAAATGCCAAGTGTGTTCTTCTCTTTTGGTTTTCTAACTCCAGGTCTTTGCACATTTCATTATAACACTTTGTCTTCTTCAGCCAACCTTTGAAATCTTCTCTTCAGTTCCTTTACTTCATCATTTCTTCTTTTCACTGTAGCTACTCTACATTCAAGAGCAAGTTTCAGAGTCTCTTCTGACATCCGTTTTGGTCTTTTTTTTTTTCCTGTCTTTTTAATGATCTTTTGCTTTCTTCATGAACTGTGTCCTTGATGTCATCCAGCAACTTGTCTGGTCTTCAGTCATTAGTGTCCAATGCATCAAATCTATTCTTGAGATGGTCTCTCAATTCAGGTGGGATATACTCAAGGTCACACTTTGGCTCTTGTGGACTTGTTTTAATTTTTTTCAGTTTCTACTTGAACTTGCATATGAGCAATTCATGGTCTGTTCTGCAGTCACCCCCTGGCCTTGTTCTGTCTGAGGATATTGAGCTTCTCCATCATCTCTTTCCACAGATATAGTCAATGTGATCCCTGTATATTCGTTCCAGCAAGGTCCAAGTGTATAGTTACTGTTTATGTTGTTGAAAAAAGGTATTTGCAATGAAGACATCATTCATCTTGCAAAATTCTATCATACAATCTCCAGCTTCATTTCTATCTCCAAGGCCATATTTTGCAACTACTGTCTTTTTCTTTGTTTCCAACTTTTGCATTCCAATTACTATATTTATCAATGAATCTTGATTGCATGTTTGATCAATTTCAGACTGCAGTAATTGGTGAAAAATCTTCTATTTCTTCATCTTTGGCATTAGTGGTGGTTGTAAATTTGAATAATATCATATTAACCAGTCTTCCTTGTAGGCATATTGATATTATCCTATCACTGACAGCATTGTATTTCAGTATAAATCTTGAAATGTTCTTTTTGTCAATGAATGCAACTTGTCATTCCTAGCATAGTAAACCATATGATTCTCCAGTTCAAATGGCCAGTACCAGTCCATTTCAGCTCACTAATGTCTAGGATATCAATTTTTAAGCATTCCATTTCATTTTTGACAATTTCTAATTTTCCTTGATTCATACTTCACACATTCCACATTCCAATTATTAGTGGATGTTTGCAGCTATTTCTTTTCATTTTGAGTTGTTCCACAACAGCAGATGAAGGTCCCAAAAGCTTTACTCCATCTGTGTCATTAAGGTTGACTATACTTTAAGGAGGCAGCTCTTCCCCAGTCATATTTTGAGTGCCTTCCAACCTGAGGGGCTTATCTTCGGGCACTACATGGGGCACTATTCTGTTGTTATCCATAAGGCTTTCACTGGCCAATATTTTCAGAAGTGGATTGCCAGGTCCTTCTTCCAAGTCTGTCTTAGTCTGGAAGCTCTGCTGAAACCTGTCCACTATGAGTGACCCTAAAAAAAAAAAAAAAAAACCTGCTGGTATTTAAATACCACTAGCATAGCTTCCATAATTACAGCAATATGTAAGCCACCACAGTATGATGAACTAACAGTTGAGTTGTGGAATAAAACAATATAACCTAAAATATCTTATATGTCTTCACGGAAATGTTTATAAATACCAGCTAAACAAAATACTTGTTCTCACTTGCAAAAATTAAATATAAAAACTCTAATTAAGTTTAAGGATTAGCTCTTCATGTTTCATTAATTAGTTCTGTTATTCATTTTAGTAACTTGTTATGTTCAAAAGAGCAAATGAACTTCATATATTAAAATAGATCATAGAAAAATTCTGTACTTGTGAATTTAGATCAAAGTCATTATACTCAGTGACTAGAAAAGGAAGTATAAAATTTTTCATTCAAAATTTGAGTTTATTAGGTAAGTAATCCTGATCATTTGCCAAATCAAACTGAAAGGCCCTCTTGCAGTTTGAAAACTCTTTGACCAATAGATTCCCTTAACAAAATGGAGGAAAGCAAGGCTTTGAAATTATAGAAACTTCGAGTCAAATTCTGGCTTTGGCATTTGAAAAGTGCTCTTAGACACACTCCCTAGCCTCTCTGTCTTCGTATTAATTGCCTAATTTGCAGGAATGTGGACAGAATGCTCATGGCCCAGGGTTGTTGAGAGAATTAAATGAGACCATGTACCCAGTGCCTGACTTGTATCAGACTCTTGATCAGGGTCATTTCTCATTTGTATCTTTTTTTATGAACTAAGAGTTGGAAGATCTGACTTGAATTTCAGGTCCCTCCTGCCTCATCACTCTGGGCTGACATGCCTCCCTGGTTCTAGCTTATCCTGACCTTCATCCTTGGTTCTTCCCAAAACTGCTGGGGCCTGAGCCCATCTGTGTGGAGTGACTAGGTAAGGCTCTTCCCTCCTAGGCAGCTATGGCTTAACCATATTAATATGCACAGATCCCAAAAAGGCTCCATATGGAGACTCTAGGGGTGAGATTCATGGGGCACAAGGTAAGCCAGTGGGAGGAAGACTCAAGGTAGAAAAAGAGTCTTCTCTGAGTCTCTAGAGACTCTGTATGGATAGATGCCTTCCCCACTCGTGCCAAAAGTAGCAGGTAAGAGTTTGGAGACACAGGCTCAAATCCTGCCTTGACCACTCGCAACCATGTGTTCAAAGGTCAATTATTTCCCATCTCTAGGTTTCAGCTTCTTTATCTTTAAAGCGGGGCTATTAATGGATGCGCTTCTGGGATTGTAAATCTAGAGTGATATAACAGAGAGCTCTTAGCACAATGTCTGGTACTTAATAAGCATTACTATAGGTTATTGAACACTAATGACCAAAGACCAGACAAGCTGTAGAAGGACACCATACATGAAGAAACCAAGAGGTCATTAAAAAGACAAGAAACAAAGAAAAGATCAAATTGGATGTCAGAAGAGACTCTGAAACTTCCTCTTGAACGTAGAGTAGCTAAAGCGAAAGGAAGAAATGACAAAGTAAAAAAAGCTGAACAGAAGACTTCAAAGGGCAGCTCAAGAAGACAAAGGAAAGTATTATAATTAAATATACAAAGACCTGGAAATAAAAAACCAAAATTCAAGCCTAGAGTGGCAATATTGAAGGATTCTACAGGAAAATTCCTAAATGATGCAGGAAGCATCAAAAGAAGATTCTTAGAGTCACTATACCAAAAAGAACTGGTTGACAATCAGCCATTTCAGGAGGTAGCATATGATCAAGAATCAATTGGCACCAAAGGAAGAGATCCAGGCTGTACTGAAGGCACTGGAAAAAAAACAAAGATCCAAGGATTCACGGAATACCAATTGAGATGTTTCAATAAACAGATGCAGCTCTGGATGTGTTTACTGGTCTATGCCAAGAAATTTGGAGACAGCGACCTGGCCAACCGACTGGAAGAGATCCATATTTGTATCCATTCCAAAGAAAGGAGATCCAACAGAATGCAGAAATTATTGAACAATATCAATATCATTAATATTACGCACAAGTAAAATTTTCCTAAAGATATTCAAAAGTGGTTGCAGCAGTACGTTGGCAGGAAATTGCCAGAAATTCAAGCCAGATTTAGAAGAGGATGTAGAACAAGGGATATCATTGTTGATGTCAGATGTATCGTGGTTGAAAGCAGAGAATACCAGAAAGATGTTTACCTCTGTTTTATTGACTATGCAAAGGCATCCAACTATGTGGATCATAACAAATTATGGATAACACTGCGAAGAATGGGAATTCCAGAACACTTAATTGTGCTTATGAAGAATCTTTACATAGACCAAGAGGAAGTCGTTCAAACAGAACAAGGAGATATTGCCCGGTTTAAAGTGAAGAAAGCTGTGCATCAAGGTTGTATCCTTTCACCATACTTAATGTGTATGTTGACCAAATAATCCAAGAACCTGAACTATATGAAGAAGAGCTCAGCATCAGGATTGGAGGAAAAATCATTAACAATCAGTGATATGCAGATGACAACCTTGCTTGCTGAAAGTAAAGAGGATTTGAAGCACTTACTGATGAAGATCAAAGACTACAGCCCTCAGCATGGATTACACCTTAACATAAAGAAAATAAAATCCTCACAACTGGGCCAATAAGCAACATCATGATATCATGATAAACAGACAAAAAACTGAAGTTGTCAAAGATTTCATTTTACTTGGATCCACAATCAATGCCCATGGAAGCAGCAGTCAAGACTGAAGAAAAGTTGATGCCTTTGAGCTACGGTGTTGATGAAGAATATTGAATATACCATGAACTGCCAGAAGAATGAACAAATCTGTCTTGGAAGAAGTGCAGCCAGAATGCTCCTTAGAAGCGAGGATGGCAAGACTTCATCTCACATACTTTGGACATGTTATCAGGAGGGACCAGTCCCTGGAGAAGGACAGCATGCTTGGTAGAGTAGGAAAAAAAAAAAATGCTGCCATCAAGTCAGCTCCAACTCATATTGACCCTATAGGACACAGTAGAACTGCCCTATACAGTTTTCAAGGAGTGCCTGGTGGATTCAAACTGCTGACCTTTTGGTTATAGGCATAGCTCTTAAGCACTATGCCAACCTCTGTATTGGTTGGTAGGCTGGTAAGGAAAAAGACAAAAAGCATCCACAGGTGAGAGAACATCTGTTGGTGGCTGGTCAATAGTGTCCACCATCTTGTTTCTATAGATGTGGTTATGTAACTCCATGTCATAGAAATGCAACCAGATAAATTATAGACTCTAAAACTTAGAATTCTGGGAGGTGGAGCCAACATGGCACTATAGACAGAAGTACCACACCATAGTTCCACAACAAACACCCAAAAAACTGAGTAAAACAGAGACAAATGTCAATCCTGGAACCCTTAACTTCAAATGAAAAGATAAAGGACTCAGCCAAGTGCTGAATGGAATAAGAAACTGACAGAGAACAGAGAGTGAGGAGAGATACTTGTGGAGGTCCCCTATCAGCTAATGCAGCATGGATTTACCATCTTGGACTCCTGGCAGAGATTGGTGGACAGGGAGTATGGGAAAGCAGCTTCACAGAGCTTCCAGCAGAAGACAGAGCACCCGGTAACCAGCGATATACATTTTCCCACTCCCCATCCTTCTCCCCCATGCTAGGCCTCCCCTGCTTCATAGCTAGCTGTGGTCACTCAGTCAGCCAGGAAGCGCAGGATCCATGCTGCTTGGATTCACCCCACCCACTCCAGAGATTGGCGGACAGGGAGTGTGGGAAAGCAGCTTCATGGAGCTCCCAGCAGGAGACAGAGCACCTGATACACAGTGATATATGTTTTCCTACTCCTCGTCCTTCTCCCCCAACTCTACCTCTGCTGCTTCCCACTGGCCACAGTCTCTTGGCCAGAAGACACCAGCTCCAAACCCATGATGCTTGGATTTGCCCTGCCCACACTGGCTGGCTCCATCAGTGCCATTTGTTTGTTGCTGGTGTTGCTTTCTTCCTTCCTCTTTTGGTTTCCTCCCTCACCATCTCGCCCTCTCCCCACATTCTCTTGAACATCTGGCTCTATGTGCCAGCTTTGCTTCTTCTTGAAAGGCCTGTGAAGTACTGCTTTGCTGGGGAACTGCTGTCCTGGACCATGCCACCACGCTGGTGGGACCCTCTGGGCCTTTTTTTTTTTTTTTTGTCCCTGGGGGCATTTCCTTTTTTGTTTTGTTTTGCTCTGTTTGTTTTTCTTTTTCTTTTCGAGACTTGGGAGCCCCTTCTAGCCAGGCTACTGCACGGCCTGGGAGCCACTGTCCCGGTCTTCGCAGCCACACCAGTGGGATCCCTAGGGGCTTTGCGTTTCCTTTTTTTTTTGTTGTTGTTTTCTGATTTTTTTCTTTTCGTTTTTGTTTTTCTCCGTTTCTCAGTTTCTTATCTCACCACTCCAATGGCAAGCTCCCTTAGCACTCTTTTTTTGTTGTTGTTTCTTTTGTTTGTTTTTGGCTCTTGTTTCTCTCTTCTTTCCCATACCCATCTTAGCTGCACACATCACAACTTCCCCACTTCTTCCTGCCTACCTGCACCATGAACTGAACATCACACCCCTGAGCAGCACAGGCACAGCCTGCCAGAACCCGCCCTGCACTGATTCCCAACCCACCCTGTCGGCCTAGTATTTTCCACAAATGACCCATCCCAAGCCCTACCCTTCAGCTGGACCTGCCCTGCTGCACCATAGCTGAGTGACTGGCCCTGCCCATTGGCTGTGAGTTCTTTGTTGTTTGCTTTTCATGCCCATAGACAAGCAAACAACAAAGAACTCACAGCCCACGTGCTCAGACATAACCAAATAAAACAAAAAACGGAGGAAGAAACAAGCAAATCTATAATCAATAAACAAAGCAAATAACTACAGAATGTCCTGAAGACAGCAGACGATATCAAAACATATTTTTAAGAAAAAGACCAGATGGTTCCAGCAGGCATCCAAAATAAAACACCAGATGACTTTCCAGTAGAAGAAAAGGCACTAGAACTACCTGATAGAGAATTCAAATCTCTAAAATTCAGAGCTACCCAAGAGTTGAAGCAAAAAGCAAACAAAAATGAGGAAAAAATAGATGAATTCATGGAAAAGGCAGACAAATTTCATGGAAAACACAGACCAAAAAAATGGAAGAATTCAGGAAAATAATACAGTAACAAAATGCCAAAATAAATTCACAACTAGAAATCATGCAAAAACAACAATTAGAAATCCAAAAGATAAACAACAAGATTTCAGAAATGGACAGTGCCACAGAACGGCTGAGGAACAAGGTTGAAACAATAGAAGACAGGATCAGTGAAATTGCAGACAAACAACTGGATACAACTTTGAGGAAAAATCAGAAGAAAAAAAATGAAGAAACAGAATTATGTGGGGTATAATCAAAAGCAAAAATTTTCATGTGATCAGAGTTCCAGAACAGGGGGAGAAAATGGAAAACACAGAGATGATCACTGAAGAATTGCTAACAGAAAATTTCCCTAATATCATGAAAGATGAAAAGCTGACCATCCAAGAAGCTCAGAGAACTCCATACAGGATAGACTCCAAAAGAAAATCACCAAGGCATATCATAATCACACTCACTAAAACCAAAGACAAAGAAAGAATTCTGAGAGCAGCTCAAGAAGAACAAAAAGTCACATGCAGAGGGGAAACAATAAGACTAAGCTCTGATTATTGGCAGAAACCACTCAGGCAAGAAGGCAATGGGATAACATATATAAAACCTTGAAAGGAAAAAAATTGTCAACCAAGAATAATATATCCTGCAAAACTCTCATTCAAGTATGGTGGTGAAATTAGGACATTTCCAGATAAACAGAAATTAAGGGAATATGTAAAACTTAGTATTCTATTGCCCCATTCCTTCCAGACTATAGGTTTTACAGATTGTCGTGGTTACATGAGTAATCTCCCTTGTTTCACTATTTACAACACACACCCAAATCCTTTGGCATCGTAGATACAAGAAGGTACAAAGGAGAATTGAGGGAAGCCCAACACAACCATATAGAGAAATAACATAGAGATTCAAGTCTATAGTAACAAAAGTCACATCTGGAAAAGTGGTACCCCAAGGAGACCTGATTGAGGCTGGGAGCCAGGGAACATCCCATTCTGACTACCTTAAATCTGAATATTAGTGGTGATGTAAAATTTACCAAGGGATATTGGTGATGGTTGCACAATATCATAAATATAGTCAATGTCACTAAATTATACATGTAAAACTTGTTAAATTGACAAATATTGTATTTTGTATACTTTTACCACCATAAATTTGTTTTTTTTTTAAATATCAGTATTAGAACCAGGAGGGACCTCAGAGACTGTCTCTTCCAAGGACTTCATTTTATATAGGAAAGAACTGAAGCTACACAGTGAATTAAACCCAAACGCTTCCAAATGAAATGAAGCTTGGTCCTGTCTGCTGCCACTTGGGTCTGGCAGTTGACCTGAACCTGCCACCTTAGACTTCCAAAGTAGCCAATGGCTTGTCCCCTTGCACTGCTCAGCAGCTGAAGTCAATACGTCCTTGGGTCCACAGACTTAATCTGCTTTAATATCACTTTAATTCTGCTAGGCTTCCAACACACAAAGCTCCTAAGAAAGGTCAAAGCAGAGCCCATTCATCCAGCTGACAGCAAATGAGATCAGGTTTGCTTTCTTTTTTGGCAGGATTCTAGCCTTGTCACCTATGTAGACTGTCCATAAAAAAGACAAGAAGAAAAGAGCTCTTTGCAACCTTGGGGCTAAGCCCAAGATAAGCTCTAGCTTCCAAGAGTAAAATGGCCCCAAAGCATAAACAGTGGCCAATCATAACTCTTTTCTGTTGCCACAGAGTCCTGATCTTTCTTGTATTATTCTTAAAAGGGTGTCCCTTCACCTCTGTCTCCCATAGAACATATTACTTTTCTACATCACAAATGTAAGGAATGGAATGAGACTATATCATCTTATATCACAACTGGGAAAAACCCAGAAGTTTAATGCCTAAGAAGTACCACACCTAAGACCCTAAGAGATTATTAAACTTACTTTCTTACATTTTTTAAACACTGGAAAATTGTGGTTATATTCCATCTGATGGTCTCACCTTCTCAGGGGCCTGACCCAAAGAAATCTCCTTGTCCTTCTTGAAAAGGGAGACCTGCCCAGGGGGTTAATGTAGCCTCTCCTTCCTAACTTTCCTCACTCAGCACCTTGTAAGGTACAAGATGTAAATTATGAGTGGAAAAATATCATAAAGCAACACTTCACCTATCCATAGGCATCGTGGAGAAAATGTCCCCAAGAAATCGTTCTTCCAGATAACACATGTTTACTCCTCCCTAACAGTGCTAACACTTTGATGTTGTTTTATGATCTTGATAGAAATTTTCTAAAATGTGTTACGTTTCCCAACTTCTTAATCACAGTTGTTTTTGTTATTAGTTGCCATTATGTAGGCTCTGACTCATGACGACCACATGTACAACAGAACTAAATGCTGCCCACTCCTGCGCCATCTTATGCAGAGTAGGCCAAGTGTAATTTAACCTTCTCTTGGTGACCTAGTGTCTGCATTATGAACATGTTTTCAATTTAGACATAGACTTATGTTTGAATTTTAGCTTTCTGCCTTCCATTTATGGTCAAGGGAGGGTGGTATTAATTTACTTCAAGTAAACTTCCACTTAAAATGGCATTGACACGAGCCCTTGCCTAAAGTGTGGCAATGTGGTTAAGACCTGAAGCTCTAAAGTCAGGCCAACCTGTGCTTCAATCTCAGCTCTTGAGTTTCCCAGTTGCATGACTTGGGCAAAAGACTTAACCCTCCTGACCTCAGGTTCCCATCTGAGCTAGCACGGTTCTTGTAAGAGTAAAGTTCTTATAAGGAGTAAATGAGATAATGTGTATCGCTTGTTTAGCAGAGAGTCTGGCACGTAGTAAACATTCAAGACTTGGTAGCTCTTGCTCTGTAACCCCACATTTCACTTCAGCACAGAATGCCAGAGAAGTGATGGGTTTGAATTCTGCTGTTCTGAGTGTAACGCCCAAGGCATCTCAGCCCAAGACTGGGGGTAGAGGTCGTTACTCATGGAGCTATACGTGTGATCACTTCATGGGGTGTCCCCTTTGGTCACATGAATACCTGTTGCCCTCACATGTAAATGAAATAGTCTGCTTTGTTCCACAAACCATGGGAAACTACCCTCTAAAAAGATTGTTGTTGTTCATTGCTGTTGAGTCAGCTCTGATTCATGGCAACCTTACATATAACAGCATGAAACATTGCCTGGTCCTACCCCATCTTCATGATGGTTGGTATGTTTGACCCCATTGTTATGATTATTGTCTCAATCCATTTCATTGAGGATTTACTTAATTTTCACTGACCCCCTGCTATACCAAATATGATGTCCTTTTCTAGCGATTGGTCTTTCCTGAAGACATGTCCAAAAAAAGCAAGACAAAGTCTTGCCATTCTCATTTCTCTGGAGCATTCTGGTTGTATTTATTCTAAGACAGGTTTGTTAGTTCTTCTGGCAATCCATGGTATATTCAATATTCATCACCAACACCACAGTTTGAATGCATCAAGTCTTCTTCTGTCTTCCTTTTTCATTGTCCAGCTTTTGAATGCATATGAAAAAAAAAAAACATGAGATGACTGAAAATACCATGGCTTGGGTCAGGCATACCTTAGTCATCAAAGTGACGTCTTTGCTTTATAAAACTTTTAAGGGTACTTGTGCAGCAGATTTTCCCAGTACAACAGAGCTGTTCCTTAATGTAGAAGGAGTATTCTAGAAATAACACTAAAATCACGAATATATTTAACCCTAAATCCTTTGCAGCTATATCAGGATTAAGCCATCCTATTTTTTTATCTTAATACATGGAGCCCTGGTGGCACAGTGGTTAAGAACTCAGCTGCTAACCAAAAGGCTGGCAAGTTCGAATCCACCAGCCACTCCTTGAAAACCCTATAGGGCAGTTCTACTCTGTCCGATAGGGTCGCTATGAGTCAGAACTGACTTGAAGGCAACAAATTTGTTTTGTTTTGTTTTGTTATCCAAACATATGGAAAAAATGACTTTTTCCAGGTTCTAACGAAGTATTATGGAAACCCTGGTGGCGTAGTAGTTAAGCGCTATGGCTGCTAACCAAAAGGTCAGCAGTTTGAATCCACCAGGTGCTCCTTGGAAACTCTATGGGGCAGTTCTACTCTATCCTATACAGTCGCTATGAGTCGGAATCGACTCGACAGCAGTGAGTTTGGTTTTTGGTTTTTGGGAATGAAGTATCAACTTGATAAGCCTTCACAGAATAATACTCCCCATGATCCTGAAAGAGACAAGCAGGGTCAAAGTTCACTTTGTACCTTGGTCTGGTCATGTACCCTGACCTGTGTGATAGGCAGCAACTCCCAAGAACTAGCTTCTTGGCTTCAGGACCTTGCCTTGTGTTCAAGCCTCATATGAAAGAAGACCCTGATCAGCTTATGTTGTGGACATTGCTGAACCATCAGGAACAAGGGACATTGACATGTAGAAAATAAAAGCAACTAGCTTTTGTAAAGTGCTTCAGAGTTTACAGATATGTTTTTCTTTGTATTGTCTCAGGTAACCTTTACCATAAAACATTCCTTGATTAAAGTGGACAGATATTTTCACAGTCAAGAAGATAAAACCGGCCTCAGGAACAGAAACCAGAGCAGGGGCTTTGGAGTCAAACTCCTTGAGTCATTACATATGTGATCTTAGGGAAATGACATAACCTCCCTGGGACTCATGTGCCTTATCCATAAAATGTGGTGTCTTAGTCACCTAGTGCTGCTGTAACACAAATACCACAAGTGGGTGGTTTTAAATAACAGAATTTTTTTTTTTTCTCCCAGTGCTGGAGGCTGAAAGTCCAAATCAGGGTCTTAGCCGTGTAGATTCCTTCCTTGTCAGTAGCCCTGGCATTCCTTGGTTCCTTGGCATTCCTTGGGTTGTAGACTGTCCTCAAATAGTGTCTGTCTTTCCCTGCGTGTGTGTGTCTCTGTGTCTAATCTGCTCTTTTTATAACTCAGGAGCGATTAGAAGTAGAACCCACACTACTCAGATATGGCCTAATTAATGTAACAAAGAAAATCCTATTTGCAAACAGGATCATATTTACAGGTGTGGGGGGGCCAGGATACATATTTTGGAGGTGCACAACTCAATTCATAACACGTAGATAATAACTAAACCTATTGTGAGGATTAAATGAAATAGGCACAAGACCATTAGCAAATAGTGGGTGCTTAAGAAACCATTGTCTCTTGCTCCCCCTTCCTTCTTCTTCCTAACCTACTGGGTTCCGGCATCTGTGCCCTTTCCTCAATATCGCATAAAGGTTTGCTTTGATGCTTGCAAATTTATCATTCTACTCTTCAAAAGATGGACAAAGAGAGACAAGGCTGTGTCTTTCACAGTGGGACACGGGGATAAATACAGAGGGGGAATTGGTCTTGAAAAAAACAAAACGTAATTAACTTGGTAATTGATCTGGGCAGCTGGTGCCTCATCCAGCAGTAAAAGCTAAGACCAGAGAACTCAAACACCACCTGGAGGAGATAGGTGGGGTTTGCTGGAGACTTGGAACTAAGCCAAAAGGCGACTAACTGACCACAGAGAGGCAAGCAGGAGGAGGCCAGCTGCCGCACAGGCATCAGGCCAGGCACCTATGGCCCACTCACTGAAGTATTTGGTCACTCGATTTTTCTTCATCTTCTAATAAACCTGCTGGCCTAGGAGAATGGGCACCTCTGTGTATCTTCTGGCAATTAGCGCGAATGGTTAAGCACTCAACTACTAGTGAAAGGTTGGCGGTTCAAACCCATCCAGAGATGCCTCGGAAGAAAGGTCACAGCCTTGAAAACCCTGTGGAGCAGTTCTACCCTGCACACATGGGGTCACCATGAGTTGGAACAGACTCAACGGCAACAGACAACAACAAAAACGTTACAGTCAATCACTGACTGGCAAACTCATATCTCTCGAATATCAGTGAAAAACGACTGCCCCATTCATAGAAGAGACTAAGGTGGAAAGAAATAAGAGGATTGTTAATTGGAAACCCTGGTTGCATAGTGTTTAAGTACTACAGCTGCTAACCAAGAAGTCGGCAGTTCAAATCTGCCAGGTGCTCCTTGGAAACTCTATGGGGCAGTTCTACTCTGTCCTGTATGGTCACTGTGAGCCGGAATCAACTTGACGGCAGTGGGTTTTTGGTGTAATGCAGGTAAAAAATAAAAACTTCAGTCTTTGCCAATAGATTTGAGAAGCAATTCCTACTGGCATGTTTTATTAGCCTGCAACCTTTGAGAGCTATAAGAAAAGCAGACAGGTGGACAATAAAATCTCCCATCAAGAAAAACCTCTTCAAGTATTAGAGAGCTATGGTCAAAATTATTCTAGAATTATATTTTCTGATCCCTTCTCTTATTAGAAGAAAGACTGGAAAAGAAAAATAGTGTTGACTCAGACTGCTGAACCATCTCTAAAGGTATACGAGAAACCTTTCATGTTTCTTGTCAAAGGACAATCTGCTGTTCCTCCCAGAGACCTGGTAAGCCCGACCTCCGGCTCAACATGCAGGTCACTTCAGCAGGGACCATGACAGCTAAGAGGGAGGGCAGTCAGATGATGGAAGCATTTACATTTTCTTGTGTGGATCTGGGTTCACAAACCCCAGATCATAGGCTGTTAGGAGTAACACTAACATTTTCCTCTCATTTTAGAACATATGAGAAAATTTGCCTTTTGCTTTGTTTTGTTTTGTTTTAAATGCCTGCAAATGTAAGTTTAATCAGAAACTCCCCTAGAGGAAAGAGGAGAGAGCTGTAGGTGTGCTCAAGGACAGAAGTCCTCTCATCACCTCCTGGTGGGTCTGGAGGACACTGTGTGGCTGGAGGTCAAGGTCCCTTTCAGGGTTGGCTTTCCAACAGCTTCATGGAGCCAACACTTTTCAATGAGGCACCCAATTGGATTGTGACACAAATTTAAAAATAGATGATAAGGATCTAGCAGAGGAAAAATCACAACGTAAATTGGCTTTTGCAACCCAACTGTGATAAACAGTGGGATGTAATGGAAATGTAATTGTAGAGTCCTTGGATGAGGTATTAAACTTTGAACAGAAAGGGTTCACATTAGCAAACACCAGTATGATCCCTTGTGGGGAGATGATTTTGATTTGATTAGCCTTACCGTTTCAACCCTATTTACAAAGTTTTCTCTAGATGCTTGCAAAAGAGGAAAAAATGAAGAAAGAGTCTAACAAAATATTGCCCTTGCATTTTGAAGACAATAGAGTCACAATCCCCTACAGTTATCAGAAATCCACTTTTGCTCTAAATCACTTGGTTTCGTCATTTGGAGTAAAGGCTTTAATTGTTTTAATTTTGCTTCCGCCACCTGTGGTCTGTGTGTCCTTGCATAAGGTATTTAATCTCTCTAAACCTCAGGATCCTCATCTATGAAATGGGGTAGTAACCATGCTGGAGTATAGGGGTACTTTCAGGACTAAATAAGAGAATTCATGTAGTCAGTGATACTGGCAAAATGATCACAATAATAGATGTTATTGTTGCTTTTCAATTTTACCAGTAAAACCACTTGCCGTTGAGTTGATTCTGACTCGTGACCACATGTATCAGAGTCAAACTGTGCTCCATAGTGTTTTCAGTGGCTGATTTTTCAGAAGTAGATTGCCAAGCTTTTCTTTCAAGGAACCTCTGGGTGGACTCGAACCATCAACCTTTTGGTGAGCTGCCAAGTGTGTTAACCATTTGCACTACCAAGGGACTCCATTTTTAATTTTGTGATACATTTAGTGGTAAACAAGCACCACTACCTCCATACAAGCTCCCTCCTTCCTGTTTCTCCTACTTCCTTTGACGGGAACGTCTAGGGAATTTATATCTTTTCCATGATCCAGTCAAAGCTGAAGAAGACACATCTCTTAGTCACAATTCAAGAAGTTGCAACCCTATGCCCCAAGAAGCCACCAAGTCACAGACTCTAAGTTCAATTGCCAGTAAAGAGTCTTTAAAGCTGGGCAACATGGCCAGCCTTGGAGGGTCCACTAGAGTCAAATTCCTAGGAGATGGAAAGACTAGATGGTCACAGTAGAGACTAGACTTTACTCCATTCCAACTCACTAGAACCTGAGGATGGCCCTTCCCCACCCTGCACAGATCTACAGGCCTCCCTCCACCCCATCCCTCACACATCTGGACATGCAGTAGCCTTTGGGTTCATGAAAGCTATACAAGTGTTTAGAACCTTGGGTCTTCCACTTGACCACCAACCAATGAATATGAGCCCAGAGGGACCTAAGATACCCAAAGCTCTGAGAGAATTATATATACCCACATCACAGAAGAATGTTATTGGCTGAAAATAACAGAAAATCTGACTGACAGTGGACTAGACAAGTGGGAAGTTGTATGCTTTGCTTGCATAGTATAAAATTAGAGGTAGGAGTTATTGGTATTGAGTCAGCTATTTAAAGATGCCATCCAAAGACTTAGGCTCCTTCTTTCATCTCTGCCAACTTTGGCAAGTTAACCTTTCATCCTCAGGCTTGTCATCTCAGAGAGTCAAGCTGGCTTCCACAGTCCAGGCATTGCAATCTTGGAAGGACGAAGGAAAAAAGGGTACAAAAATAAATATATATACACCTTTTTCATTAAAGCCAAAAGTTTACCATAAGCTCCTTGATGGACTTCCACTTAATGTCCCACGGCCATTTCTGGCTGTAGAGAAGACTTGGAAGTTAGACAGAGGTGACTGAGGAGGAAAAGGATGGGACTGACTGATGAGATGTCCCATCAAAGTCTCTGCCCCAGCATCCACTGGCTCTGTATAAGCAGTATACAGGGGTTGATATAATTGCTTTCCATGAATTTCTTGAGGGCGGTGAAAATGGCAAAGTTTCCAGAAGATACTTCAATCATTTTCATACTGTATCTACAATGAGAATCTTTTTTTTCTTAAAGAGGTTCTTAATGGATTAACAGGAAAAGGGGAAAGAAAAAAAAAAAACCTTTCGGGGGTTTTTTAATTAGTTTTTGCTTCATAACAAGCTACCTCCAAATTTAGCAGTTGGGCGAGTTGTAAATTTGAGCTGGACTCCTCTAGGTGGTTCTTCTATTCTTGCAGGGATAACACATACATCTAAGTTAGTTGTTAGGTATAGAATAGCCTCAGCTGGGATAGCCTATCTCTGCTCCACGTGGTCTCTCATCCTCCAGCAGACGGTTGTTGCTGTTGTTGTTATTGTTGCTGTTGTTGTTATTGTTGCTGGCTGCCCTCAAGTCAGTACAGACTCATGGTGACCTTATGTACCACAGAATGATATGCTGCCTGGCTCTGCATCATCTTCATAATTGTTGGTATGTTTGAGCCCATTATTGGGGCTATTATGTCAAACCATCTTATTGAGGATCTCTCTTGTTTTTACTGACTCTCTACTTTACCAAACGTGATGTCTGTTATGGATTGAATGTGTCCCCCCAAAATATGTGTTGCAAATCCTAACCTTTATGCCTGTGGTTTTGGAACCCTGGTGGTACAGTGGTTAAGAGCTATGGCTGCTAACCATAAGGTCGGTAGTTCATATCCGCCAGCAGCTCCTTGGAAACCCTATGGGTAGTTCTACTCTGTCCTATAGGATCACTATGAGTCAGAATCGACTAGATGGCAACAGGTTTGGTTGTTTGTTTTGCTTTGTTTTGTTTTTATGCCTGTGGTTATAATCCCATTTGGGAATAGGTTGTCTCTGCTATGTTGATGAGGCAGGATTAGTGTAGGGTGTATCTTGAGTCAGTCTCTTTTGAGGTATAAAAAGAGACTAAGCACAAGCTAGCAAGCAGAGATGGGGGAGGACAGATGCCAAGCCACATGAAGATCACCCAGGAGAAGCTAAAAGAGACAAGGAACTTTCTCCAGAGCCAACAGAGAAAGAAAACCTTCCCCTAGAGCCAGGACCCTCAATTCAGACTTCTAGCCTCCTAAACTGTGAGGAAGTAAATTTCTGTTTGTTAAAGCCACTAAACTGTGGTATTTCTGTTACAGCAGCACTAGATAACTAAGACAATGTCCTTTTCTAGCGATTAGTCTTTCCTGATGACATGTCCAAAGTAAGTGAGCTGAAGTCTTGCCGTCCTCTCTTCTAAGGAGCATTCTGGTTGTATTTCTAGGACTGATTTCTTTGTTCTTCTGGCAGTCCACAGTATAATCTGGGTTTATTCACATAGCACTTGGACAGGTTTCTGAGAGAGGAGAGAACTGGCACACTTTGACTTCTTCCACATGCTATTGGCCAAAACAAATCTAAGTTCAGCTCATATTCCAGGGGTGGGGAAGCAGACTCTACCTCTTATTGGAAGGTCATGAAAACAGGTGGGTTGGAAGAAGATTGTGGCCATTTTTGCAAGTTATCACAGGTACATTGGCCACAATACAGGAGCTATGCTGAATAAATATGGAGGTAAGGATAAGAAGAATGTTCTAAATCAGTCTTTTCTTGAGTTATTTTAATAAGCATACCCAAAGCAAATTGAAGTGAACATTCTATACTCTATCAAAAAGAAGCTCCACAGCCAACTACTGAAACTGGGCCGAAACTCTGTTACAGCTTCACTTATTCACCTTCCACCAAAGCAAGAATGACAAGCCCTTTGATGAATATTGTTTGTCTGAAATTAATGCAGGGCTCCAGAGGAAAACTGGAAATCCATGAACAGCTTCATTAAGTGATCAATAAGCAGTGAATGGTATTAAAACCGCATGAGTGAATGCCTTGAGCAATAACAGCTCTTCCTTCTCATCTTCTGGTATTTGTACACAACTGGTATTTGAGAAATATTAAAGCCAAGCCATAATCACATTAGCTTTCTGTTCATGACCTTTAAGGAGCAGTCTCTCCACCTGGGATGATAACGGCCTGAGGATGAGGTTAGAGGTTCTCCAATGCTCTTATTCTTAATTAAAGTCACTGCTGATGGACCATGACCCTTCCATGACTAGGCCCAAACTTGCAGCTTTAATTAATATTTCTACTAGTTTTTCTGGCAATTCTTTCTACCTCCATTCCAGATTTGTATGCTGATTTTTTGGGAGGTAGGGCAATTCCCTTATGCTTTCAAAAATAATCAGTATTAGGTTCCCACGGGCATTACTCACCACCTTCTCTGTTTTTTCCCAGCATGACTGTGTCCATTAGAATTCACTGCAAGTTCCCAAACAAATATGTTCATGTATTTGGGAATTCCAGGACAGATCAGGAGACCCACCCTTTGGATATACCAGGTAAAAATTCCGTTCACGTGGCTCAGAATGGAGTAGGCTGTCAGAGCCCCTCTCCCTGCTTTCAGAAGGAAGCGGATATTTTTTACATTCTTCAGTAAACTCCAATGTGAAAACAGTCAAAATACTTTACAAAATTACCACTAGAGGAAGGCTAACTATGCTGAATGAGGCATAGGTGGTTCAGTGGTAGAACTTTCACCCTTAAGCAGGAGACCCCAGTTCCATTCCAAGTCAACGCACCTCATGCACAGCCACCACAGCCGAGGCTTGCATGTTGCTAATGATGCTGAACAAGTTTCAGCAGAGCTTCCAGACTAAGATAGACTAGGAAGAAAGGCCTGGTGATCTACTTGTAAAAATCAGCCAATGAAAACCCTATGGATCTATGTGGACAGCTCCTGTCTAGATGGGAGATGAGAGGGCAGAGGGGATTAGAAGCTGGCTGAATGGACACAAAAATAGAGAGTGGAGGGAAGGAGTGTACTGTCTCATTAGGGGAAGAGCAATAGGAGTATATAGGAAGGGGTATATAAATTTTTGTATGAGAGACTGATTTGATTTATAAACTTTCACTTAAAGCACAATAAAAATTTTAAAAAAACAAAAAAAACCTATGGATCACAACAGTCAAACCCTCTACTGATCATGGGGCTGGTGTAGGACTGAGCAGCATTTTGTTCCATTGTGCATGGGGTCACCATGAGTTGGGGTCAACTTGATGGCAGCTAGCAACAACAAAGTGTGTCCCTGGTCTGCCTCCCAAAAGATGTCACATGAGAATTACCACACCAAGGGATGCAGAGTTCCCTGTGGAATGTGAAGCTGTTACACTATTCAAACCACCCCTCCCCACCCCACCAAGCCCCTTCCAGGCTCGGTTTTTCCCAAGGACTCCCAAGCAAGTTTTTATACAACTTTAGACAATTACTTTTATACACAGACTATGGGAGATGGTAAAGTCCTAACATCCTGTTCATTCATTGTTCTTTAAACTATTTTCTGAGATGCTGGCTTAGATTCAAGATGAAGTGCAAAAGAGAACAGAATCCAAGTCAACTGAAATCAGAATTTCAAACAACAGTGACATCAACCATGATTCAGGGAGGAAGTTCATAGGTCCTACTATGTGCTAAGCAAGCTCTGTGAAGTGCTCTGAGATGCTCTGTTTTTAAGGAATTTACTCTCTATCTGGAGAAATAAAATATGGACACAGAGAAAGTAACTGCCAACAACAATAGTTAACATTTTTACTCATTATTTATACAGTCCCTAGCATCTGCCAAGATCTGTATTAGGCACTTTATGTATATTACCACATCTAATCTTTACACCAGCTCCATTTAAAAATGAAGATTCCATGACACAGAGAAGTTAGGTAAGGTGTCCAGAGCCACAGCACTAATAAGTGGCAGAGCTAAAAGCCAAACTCCAGTTAGTCTCACTCAAGCTCAGTCTCTCCTCCATTCTAGAAAAACAGGTGGCACCAGGCAGGTGGACAGGAGGGTGGAAAAGTTGACCCAGATTTTTTTATATGGCCTTTAAGGCCACCACAGCTGGGGAAGCTGTACTTATACTTGTTTGCAGATTGCTCAGCTGCATTGTGGGGCAGGCAAAGGCAAAGAGTCAGAGCCTGCAGGTATGGATCCAGGTGCCACCCCTCTGGCCACAGTTCAAGAAGACCCCATGCCCTACCTTTTCCTTCCTGTGGTAGCTTGTACTTGGTTTCAGTTGCCTATGGGCCAGCATCATATCACCCAGTTGGGATGCATCATATCACCAGGTGGGCAAAGCGGTTCTATCTTTTATGTCAACTCTACCTCCAGCTGATGAATCCTGGCTGCTTGGAGGGCTGGGCTAAAAAAGGGTTGTAGGACCACATCACGGCCCATCAGGAGACAGCGCCATGATCCGTTAGCAATGCTTGCCCCGTGGAAGAAGCAATGGGGAGTCATCATGAACATATTGTTGTTGTTAGTTGTGTTGAGTTGGCCCCCGACTCATGGCAACCCCATGCAAAACAGGATCGGACCATTGTGATCCATAGGGTTTTCATTGGCTGATTTTCATAAGTAGATCTCCAGTCCTTTGTTCCAGGTCTGTCTTAATCTGGAAGCTCTGCTGAAACCCGTTCCACAACATAGCAACACACAAGCTTCCAGTGATGGATGGGTGGAGGCTGCTCATGGGGCGCATTGGCCAGTAAATGAATCTGGGTCTTCCACATGGGAGGACAGAATCCTACCACTGAACCACCACTGTTTCCTATCCTGTGCATGCAACCAAAAAAAAAAAACAACTAGTTGCCATCAAGTCGATTCAGGCTCACAGAGACCCCATGTGTGAGAAGTAGATCTGTGTTCCATAGGGTTTCAAGGCTGTGAAACTTTCAAAAGCCAATTGCTGGACCTTTCTTCTGAGGTGCCTCTAGGTTGGTTTGAACCACCAATATTTTGGTTAGTAGTCAACGCTTCACCATTTGCACCACCCAGGGACTCCATATCATGTCTATGTGTTGTTGTTGGATGCCTTCAAGTCAATTTCAACTCATAGCGACCCATGTGGCAGAGCAGACCTGCCCCATAAGGCTTTATTGGCTGGAGTCTTTATGGAAAGAAGCCCTGGTGATGCAGTGGTTAAGTGCTCAGCTGTTAACCTAAAAGTCAGGGGTTCGAATCTAGCAGCTGCTCCACAGGAGAAAGATGTGACAGCCTGCTCCTGTGAAGACTACAGCCTTGGAAACCCTACGGTCATCGCTGTGGATTGGAATCGACTCAATAGCAATGGGTTTAGTTTTTGCTTTAGTCATCTAGTGCTACTATAACAGAAGTATCACAACTGGATGGCTTTAATGGAGAGAAGTTTATTTTCTCACAGTAAAGTAGGCTAAAAGTCCAAATTCAGGGCGTCAGCCCCAGAGGAAGGCTTTCTCTTTCTGTCGGCCTTCTCATCAATCTTCCCACAGACGAGGAGCTTCTATGCGAAGGGACATTGGGTCTAAAGGATGCGCTCTACTCCTGGCACTGCTTTCTTGGTGGTATAAGGTCCCCCCGTCTCTCTGCCCACTTCTTTCTTTTGTATCTCAAGAGATTGCCTCAAGACACAATCCAATCTTGTTGACTAAGTCCTGCCTCACTAATAACAACTGTTGCCCATTCTCCCTTATTAACATCATAGAGGCAGGATTTAAGCCACATAGGAAAATCACACAATACCAGGAATCATGGCCCAGCCAAATTGATACACAGTTTTGGGGGGACATAATTCAATCCATGACAGTTTTGTTTTGTTTTTTTCTTGGTTTAATCTTTATGGAAGCAGATTGCCAGGCCTTTCTCCTGTGGAACCACTGGGTGGGTTTGAACTGCCAACTTTTTGGTTAGCAGCAGAGCATTTAACTATCATGCCATGTGCATACTACTTAATTAATGAATCTAGGGTAATGCCACCCAGACCTGTGTTCAAATTCCTACCACTTCCTAACTGTATGACTTTCAGCAAGAGAATTCAACCTTCCTGACCCCTAGTTTCTTCACCTGTAAAATGAACAAATCTTTCTCAAAGACTTATTTTGAAGATTAAAAGGTGTATTTATAAAGCACTTCCTACATTGCCTTTTAGATATTGTTATTTGCTAATAGTGCACCCTGACTAATGCACATCATCCTTGTTAAAAACACAGAAACAAAATCAAGCAAAGATGAAAACACAATGCACTGAGATAATCCAACTTCCATGCACCACCATTCCCACATGTTAACACATCAAAACCAAAACCAAGGTTATGACTCACAGCAACCCTGTAGGACAGAGTAGAACTGTCCCATTGGATTTCCGAGACTCTAATCTTCGCAGGAGCAGACTGCCACCTCTTTCTTCAGTGGAGCAGCTGGTGGGTTCAAACCACCAACCTTTCAGTTAGCAGCCAGGTGCTTAACCACTGTGCCACTAGGGCTCCTGTTAACACATCGATGCCTGTTAATTATGGAAATATATAGGTGGGCCTTTGGAAACTGCCTTATAGTTTACTTACACCTTACACTAATCCTGCCTCATTAACGTAACAAAGACAACCCATTCCCAAATGGGATTATAAACACAGGCATAAAACCCCAAAACCCAAACCCACTGCCTTTGAGTTGATTCCAACTCATAGTAACCCTATAGGACAGAGTAGAACTGCCCCGTAGAGTTTCCAAGGAGCACCTGGTGGATTTGAACTGCTGACCTTTTGATTAGCAGCCATAGCTTTTAGCCAATACACCACCAGGGTTTCTAACCACAGGCATAGAGGTTAGGAATTACAACACATATTTTCGGGCCACACAATTCAATCCATAACATTCCACCCTTTGGCCTCCAAAAATTTATGTCCTTCCACATCCACAACACATTCATCCCGTTACATCATTCCAAAAGTTTTAAATCAACTCCAAGTCCAAAGTCTCATCTTTTGAATCATCTAAATCATATATGGGTGAGATTTTAGGTGTATTCCATCCTGCGGTAAAATTCCTCTTCATCTGTGAACGTGTGGAATCTAGACTATAATTTATCTGTTTACAAAGTACAACGATAGAACAGGTACAAGGTAGATGTTTCCATTACAGATGGGAGAAATTGGAAGGGAAGAAGGGGTAATAGGCACCAAGCAAGTTCAAAACCCAGCAGAACAAATTACATTAGCTCTCAAGGGTTGAAAATAACCCTATTCTCTGAGACTATCTGGGCAACGGCCCCACCCTCCAGATTCTGGGTGTTGGACATGCCCTCTGGATTCTGGGTGGAGGCTCCACCTTCTAGGCCCTCTGGGATGACAACTCAGCTCCCTTGGCTTTAGATGGCCCCATTCTCCTAGTCCATCTGAGTGGTGACCCCGCCCTCTTGGGCCCCGCAGACATTTTGTTCTGCCCCTTGGTCATGGCAGTCCTGCCCCTCAGCTTTGGGTGGTGGCCTCATCCCCCTGGCCACCCACCTTAGTGGCAGCCTGATACTCTGGAACCAAGCTGGTAAAGATCTGACTCTTTGAAACCTAGGAAGCTGTGGCGCCACCATTTGAGATTCAAGAGACCTTAGCCCCACCCTTTGAAACTGAGAAGGCCCCGCTTCCCGTGTTTCTTCCAACATTGTGCTGATCTCTGAGCTGCTCCGAGGATGGTCCTTTTCTTTTCTTGGAGGACAACAGATGCAGCTCCTTTGGCCTGTTTCCTACTTGTAGAATTTCAAGAGGCAGACAGCATTCTTTCTTTTCATTCTTTCTCTGACCCCTTCAGTCTAAGTTGATGGGTTTTCTGCTGTGGTAGTTGCTTAGATCCATCAGTCACAGCCTTACTCTCCTTAACAGAAGACTGTGTACGTTCTACTGTATACATTCTTGGTGAACATTCTAGGACATGTGTCTTTGGTTTGTATAACAGAATTTTCCAAATCTTTAAGTTCTATTTTCATTTTGCACAGTTCACTTTAAGTCCATCTCTTTCAGATTTTACTATAAGCAGCAGGGAGAAACCATGCAGCCCCTTTAAGATCTTGTTTAGAAATCTCTTCAGCCAGATATCCAAGTTCATCACTTACAAGTTCTACCTTCCACCAGATATTTGAACATAATTCAGAAAAGGTCTTTGCCATGGATAAAAAGCACTGCCCTTCCTCCACTGTCCAATCACACATTCATCATTTTTTTTTAAAACCTCACCAGAGGCACATTTAACATCCACATTTCTAGCAACAGTCTGTTGCTGGCACCGTATGTATTCTCTAAGACAATGGAGACTTTCTCTATAGCTCTTCCCACTTCATTCTGAGTCCATACCAGAATTGCCTTTGACGTCCATAATTCTACAAGCAGTTTCTTCAAGGCAATCTAGGCTTTTAATATTGGCACCTTAAAACTCTTCCAGCCTGTACCCGTTACCCAATTCTAAAACCTCTTCTACATTTTAGGTATCTGTTAGAGCAGCAGCCCAGTCTTCTAATACCAAATTCTGTCTTGGGTATCTAGTGCTGCTATAACAGAAATATCACAAATGGGTGGCTTTTAACAAACAGAAATTTATTTTCTCACATTGAGAAGGCTAAGTGTCCAAATTCAGGGTGTTGGCTCTAGGGGAAGCCTTTCTCTGTCAACTCTGGGGGAAGATTCTTGTCCCTTCAGCTTCTTTTTCCTGGTTCCTTGAATATCCCCATGTGTCTTGGAATCTGTCTTACTCCTTTCTCTCTATGCTGGCTTGTTTAATCTCTTTTTATATCTCAAAACAGATTGACTAAAATATACCCTACACTAATCCTACCTTATTAACATAACAAAGACAACCCATCCCCAAAAGAGATTATAACCACAAGCATAGAAATTAGGATTTATAACACCTGTTTTGGGGGAACATAATTCAATCCATAACACTTACAAACTGGGTAGGTTTTCCTTGGATTACATAGTGCTAGTCTAAAACCTCCTTTTAAATTAATTTTGAACATATTCTATAATGCTCAAAACTCACTTATAACCTAAGTTTCCCTGGGCCTTACCACCTTGAGTACATGTGTTGTTATTGTTGATGTTGCTGTTGTTGTTAGCTGCCATTGAGTCAGCCCTGGACTCATGACAACCCTATCCACAATGGAGCAAAACACAGGCCAGTTCTGCACCATCTCCATGATTGATTGCAGATCCAACCATTATGCTTCAGAGAATTTTCACTGGCTAATTTTTGGAAGTAGATCTCCAGGCCTTTCTCCCTAGTCCATCTTAGTGTGGAAGCTTTGCTGAAACTTTTTCGGCATCATGACAACACGCAAGTCTCCACCGACAGATGGGGGTGGTGGCTGGGCATGAGGTTCATTAGCCAGGAATTGAACCCAAGTCTCCAGCATGGGAGGCAAGAACTCTACCACTGAACCACCAATGTCCCCATATCTTCAGTACATGTAGAGTGATACTAACAATAACCTGCATCCACTGGTTCTTGCCCATGGTGGGGCTCAGACTCTATCACTGCCGTTAAACTCCTGGAATTTCTTGGGGACAATTCCCTTGCGTTCACAGATGAATCTGCTCCCGTTGGCTGCCAGGCTGCCCACAGGGCTCTGAGGTACCCAAGAGGTGCTGCCTCCGCCTTCCTATTCTACTTAAAACACCTGCTCTCAATCAGAGGCAAACATGAGCCTGAGGGTTCTTAGGAGACATATCTATATGACAGCCCCAAACTGTCCAGAGTCACTCACTCCCCTGAAAGCTGAGACTTTGGGCTGGACCTAGAACAGCTAAGAAACATATCATGGATTTCTGGAGGAAAGTATTAAATTTTCCTAGGAGAATCATTCTGTGGAAATCCTCAGAGCATTTCTAGGAGACAAGTCACAACAAACAGATGGAAACACCGGGGTGCTGGGTGGGAACTTTAACATTCAGCTCTGCCAGCGATTTGCACGTCAGTGGAGCTGGGTGAATACACTCTCAGTGCTGTGAAATGCAGACCCTGCCCTGGGCCCTGATTAGCAGAACATGAGAGAGACAGGCCGGGGTCATCCACTGTGACTCAGTGCGGTACAAGATTATACCAGCTCAATGGTGTCGGGAGCTGTGCTTAGTTGCTCTGAGAGGCTCTGTGGATGAGGTCCCTGCTCCAAAGGACAGGTGTAAAATCAATACCTGTAATACATCATGTCTTAGCCAGGATTCTCTAGAGAAACAGAACCAGTAAGATATACATAAGAAGAGAGAGAGAGAGATTTCTTTTAAAAAACTGGCTCGTGTGATATTATGGGGGGCTGGCAAGTCCAAAACCTGTAGGTCGAGTAACAAGCTGGAGATTGCTGCAGTCTTGTGTCACACAGTCCATAGGTCAGAGAAGAGTGGAGGAGTTTCAGCAATACTTATAGTCTATATTTATCCATCTGTTTATAGTCTGGAGGCCAAGTACACCCTATAGGAAATTCCTTCTTTTTTTTTTTTTGCTCCTAAGGCCTCCCATTGATTTGATGTGGCCCACCCACATTGTGGAGGGAATTGGCTTTACTTAAGGGCAACTGATTTAATCACATATAACAACTTCATAACAGAACCTTGCCTAGTATTATACCAAACTTCTGGGTACCTTAGCCCAGCCAAGTTGACACACACAAAAAAGTAGCTATTGCGAAGCCCAAGTTGAACACACTATTTGGGTTTTTTCGTTTGGTTTACTGAAGGCAAGGTAACCCTGGTGACATAGTGATGAAGTGTTACAGCTACTAGCCAAAAGACGGCAGTTCAAATTCACCAGGTGCTCCCTGGAAACCTTATGGGGCAGTTCTTCTCTGTCCAGTAGGGTCACTATGAGTCAGAATTGACTCAATGGCAATGCTTTTTTTTTTTTTTTGGTTTATTGAAGGGAGAGGGAGCTGGGGCAGTCTGAGCGCATCTAGACAGTCCAAGGACAAAGCAATCTTCTAGCAGGGCTTAAAGAGGTCGTGCTGTTCACCTGTGGAGCTGGGAGGGGTGGCTTAGTGGGTGAGAGGCCCCTGCGAACCAGTGGAGCTGGGCAGGCCTGGCACCCAGTTTCGAGAAATTGGAGAGAATGTCGAACGAACAAATCTGTCTTAGAAGAAGTACAGCCAGAGTGCTCCTTGGAAGGGAGGATGGCAAGACTTCATCTCACATACTTTGGACATGTTATCAGGAGGGACCAGTCCCTGGAGAAGGACATCATGCTTGGTGAAGGTCAGTGAAAAAGAGGAAGGGCCTTCAAGGAGATGGATTGACACAATGGCTGCAACAATGGGCTCAAACCTAGCAACAACTGTGAGGATGGCACAGGATCAGGCAGTGTTTCGTTCTGTTGTACATGGGGTCACTATGACCCAACGGCACCTAACAACAACACCACTGAGTGAAGGGTGAACTGTTTAGATTGTTTAGAAGCAGAGGTGCAAGGGTGGGAGGGTGAGAGAGGGCTGAAAAGGAAGTGGGCACGTGGAGAAGTCTTAGATGGGACTCAATGGGAGAGAGCAAACTTGTTGAGCAGGGAAACTAATGCTCCAACAAAAGGCTACAGAACTCCTGCTCAGCCTGACACGTTACACCGATGTTTCAATGATGAATCACCTCCTTCCGGTCAGAGGCTGTGCAGAATTATGTGAATCCACAAGGCGGGTTCCCTGCGTGGAAGCATCGCTGGATTAAGTTAGGATTCCTGGGTTGGCACTGGTTTCCGTGTGACTTTGAGCAGAGCCCTCTTAAATTCTTTAGAACATAGCATCCTCCTGGAAAAATAAAGGGGTTGGGCTTGACAATCTTGCAGGTGATGCCGTAATTTGGGGGTTGGTATCAGGAGTTTTTTTTATCAGGAGTTTTAGACGACAGGAGGAAGTCAGCCTGAAATTAAAAGTGTTCGGGGACTAAGTCACATACAGGCAACCGAGAGGCAAGTAGAGGTGGAACAACCATGTAATTGATCATCCAAGCCAGGTCACATGAGTGAGTGAAGAGGGAGCTTGTAATGCTTACACAGGACAACAGGCACAATCTGGACGTCTGGGATGAGCTAGGGCATGTGGTCGCCCTGCTAAGAAGGAATGTCTAGCTCCACGCTCAGAGGAGGCAGAGGCAAGGACCAGGAAGGGGGCCACCAGCTTCCCCAGCAGGGCAGCCTGACTCATCCACGCTCTTCCTCCCCTGATAAATTTAGCAACATTCTGGGGCCCAGACTGCGAAGCTTCCAGAGTGTCTGTCACGTGTAATGGAGTATGAGCTACGACTGAACAGGGTTCCCAGGAAACCAAAACCAGGGACCCAAGGGGAGGAGGGTTTTGACTATGAAGGGAGGCTGGGCACACTGGGGACCCAGATCACCAGAAGAAGGTTAAAGAAGCAGGGGTCCGAGTCAGCAAGCCCAGCACTAAAATGAGCTGTCTATTTATAAGTATGTATTATTATGGATCTATGTATTCATATGCACATTATTATGGATCTATGTATACATATGTACATTAGTTTCTTGCTGTTGCTATAAAAAAATTATCACAAACTTAGTGGCTTAAAGCAACACATATACTTACTATCTTACAGTTTTCAAGGTCAGTGTTTTCAAATCAAAGTGTCGGTAGGGCTGGTTCCTTATGGAGGCTCTAGGGAAAAAATCTTTTTCCTTACCTTTTCCACTTTCTGAGAGCACCTGCATTCCTTGGGTTATGGCCCCACATCATTCCTACCTCTGCTTCTGCCATGACATGGGCTTCTCTGGCTCTGACCCTCCTGCCTCCCTCTTACAAGGACCTTGTGATTACATTGGGCCCACCTGTATAATCCAGGATAATTTCCTTATTTAAAGATCCTTAACTGAATCACATCTGCAAAAGTCCCTTTTGCAGTGTGAGGTATCATATTCATAGGTTCTGACTCATACCAGCCCTATGTACAACAGAACGAAATGCTGACCGGCCCTGCACCATCCTCACAATCGTTGTTATGTTTGAGCCCGTTGTTGCAGCCACCATGTCAATCCATCTTGTTGAGGTCTTCCTCTTTTTCACTGACCCTCTACCAAGCATGATGTCTGTTACAAATTGAATTGTGTCCCCCCAAAATGTGTGCCAACTTGGCTAGGCCATGATTCTCAGTATTGTGTGGTTGTCCTCCATTTCGTGATCTAACATAATTATACTATGTAATCTAACATAATTATACTATGTAATTATACCTCATACCACCAATAAAGAAGAGCCAGGAGTAGAGCACATCCTTTGGACCCAGGCTTCCTATGCTGAGAAACTACTAGATCAGGGGAAGGCTGATGACAAAGACCTTCCCCCGACAGAAAGAGAAAGCCTTCCCCTGGAGCTGGCGCCCTGAATTAGGACTACTAGCCTCCTAGACTGTGAGAGATGAAATTCTGTTTGTTAAAGCCATCCACTTCTGGTATTTGTGTTATAGTACCACTAGATAACTAAGACAATGTTCTTCTTCAGGGACTAAACCCCCAAAACCCAGTGCTATCGAGTCAATTCCGACACTAGTCCCTTGTAATAATATGTCCAAAGTATGTGAGACAAAGACTTCACCATCCTCACTTCTAACGAGCATTCTGGCTGTACTTCTTCTAAGACAGATTTGTTCATTCTCCTGGAAGTCCATGATATAGTCAATATTCTTCACCAACACCACAGTTCAAAGGCATCAATTCTTCTTCAGTCCTTCTTAAACATTGTCCAACCGTTACATGCATATGAAGCGATTGAAAACACCATGGCTTGAGTCAGGCACACCTTAGTCTTCAGGGTGACATCTTTGCTTTTCAACACTTTAAAGAGGTCTTTTGCAGATTTGCCTGATGGAATATGTCAGTTGGTTTCTTGACTGCTGCTTCCATGGGTGTTGATTGGGTATGCAAGTACAATAAAATCCTTGACAACTTAAATCTTTTGTCTGTTTATCATGATGTTGATTATTGGACCAATCGAGGATTTCTTTTTTCTTTGTGTTGAGGTGTCATCCATACTGAAGGCTGTAGTATTTGATCTTCGTCATTAAATGCTTCAAATCTTCAGTTTCTGTGAGCAAGGTTGTCATCTGCATATCACAGGTTAATGAGTCTTCCTTCAATCCTGATGCCGTGTTCTTCCGCATAGAGATCTGCTTCTCAGATTATTTGCTCGGCATACAGATTGAATAAGTACGGTGAAAGGATACAACACTGAAGCACAGCTTCCCTTGATTTGAAACCATGCAGTATTCCATTGCTCTGTTTGAACAACTGTCTTTTTTATTATTATTATTGTGCTTTAGATGAAGGTTTACAGAGCAAATTAGTTTCTCACTAAAAAATTAATACACATATTTTTATGTGACAGTGGTTGCCACCCCCACAACATGTCAACACTCTCCCCTTTTCAACCTTGGGTTCCCCATTACCAGTCTTCCTATCCCCTCTTGCCCTCTTCTCCTTGCCCCTGAGCTAGTCTGCCCATTTAGTATCCTTCTGTTTTATGGGCCTGTCTCATCTTTGGTGGAAGGGTGAACCTCAAGAGTTACTTCAGTATTGAGTTAAAAGGGTGTCCAGGAGCCATTCTCTCAGGGTTTCTCCAGTCTGTCAGACCTGTCTGATTTTTTTTCTTTAATTATTATCCTTTAAGTGAAAGTTTACAAGTCAGTCTCTCATACAAAAATTTATATACGCCTTGATATATACTCCTAATTGCTCTCCCCCTAATGAGACAGTACACCCCTTCCCTCTACTCTCTGTTTTAGTGTCCATTCAGCTAGCTTCTGACCCCCTCTGCCCTCTCATCTCCCCTCCACACAGGAGATGACAGCATAGTCTCATGTGTCTACTTGATCCAAGAAGCTCATTCTTGACCAGTATCATTTTCTATTACATTGTCCAGTCCAATTCCTCTCTGAAGAGTTGCTGTTGGGAATGGTTCCTGTCTTGGGCTAACAGAAGGCCTGGGGACCATGACCACTGGGGTCCTTCCAGACTCAGTCAGACCATTAAGTCTGGTCTTTTTACAAGAATTTGGGGTCTGCATCCCATTGCTCTCCTGCTCCCTCAGAGGTTCTCTGTTGTGTTCCCTGTCAGGACAGTCATCGGTTGTAGCTGGGCACCATCTAGTTCTTCTGGTCTCAGGATGATGTAGTCTCTGGCTTATGTGGCCCTTTCTGTCTCTTAGGTTCATGATTACCTTGTGTCTTTGGTGTTCTTCGTTTCCTTTGGTCCAGGTGGGTTGAGACCAATTGATGCATCTTAGATGGCTACTTGCTAGCATTTAAGACCCCAGGCACCACTCTCCAAAGTGGGATGCAGAATGTTTTCTTGATAAATTTTATTATGCCAATTAACTTAGATGTCCCATGAAACCGTGGTCCCCAAACCCCGGCCCCTGCTACGCTAGCCTTCAAAGTGTTCAATATATTCAGGAAACTTCTTTGCTTTTGGTTTATTCAGTTATGCTGACCTCTCCTGTATTGTGTGTTGTCCTTCCTTCACCTAAAATAGTTCTTATCTACTATCTAATTAGTGAATACCTCTCTTTCTCCCAGCCTTCCTCCCCTTCTCGTAACCATCAAAGAATATTTCCTTCTCTGTTTAAACTATTTCTTGAGTTCTTATAATAGTGGTCTTATACAATATTTGTCCTTTTGCAACTGACTAATTTCACACAACATAATGCCTTCCAGATTCCTTCATGTTATGAAATGTTTCACAGATTCATCACTGTTCTTTATCAATGCATAGTATTCCCTTGTGTGAATATACCATAATTTATTTATCCATTCATCTGTTGATGGGCATTTTGGTTGCTTCCATCTTTTTGCTATTGTAAACAGTGCTGCAGTGAACATGGGTGTGCATATATCTGTTCGTGTAAAGGCTCTTATTTCTCCAGGATATATTCCAAGCAGTGGGATTGCTGGATCATATACAAGTTCTATTTCTAGCTTTTTTTTTTTTCATTTTTATTGTGCTTCAAGTGAAAGTTTAAAAACCAAGTCAGTTTCTCACACAAAAATTATATACACCTTGCCACATACTCCCAATTGCTCTCCCCCTAATGAGACAGCCCGCTCCTTCCCTCCACTCTCTCTTTTCGTGCCCATTTCGCCAGCTTCTAGCCCCCTCTACCCTCTCATCTCCCTTCCAGGGAGGAAATCGCAACATAGTCTCAAGTGTCCACCTGATCAAAGAAGCTCGCTCCTCACCAGCATCCCTCTCCAACCCAATGTCCAGTCCAATCCCTGTCTGAAGAGTTGTCTCTGGGAATGGTTCCTGTCCTGGGCCAACAGAAGGTCTGGGGGCCATGACCACCGGGGTCCTTCTAGTCTCAGTCAGACCATTAAGTCTGGTCTTTTTACGAGAAGTTGGGGTCTGCATGCCACTGCTCTCCTACTCCCTCAGGGGTTCTCTGTTATGTTCCCTGTCAGAGCAGTCATCAGTTGTACCCGGACACCATCTGGCTCTTCTGGTCTCAGGTTGATGTAGTCGCTGGCTTATGTAGCCCTTTCTGTCTCTTGGGCTCATAATATACCTTGTGTCTTTGGTGTTCTTCATTCTCCTTTGATCCAGGTGGGTTGAGACAAATTGATGCACCTTAGATGGCCACTTGCTAGCATTTAAGACCACAGACACCTCTCTCCAAGGTGGGATACAGAATATTTTCTTAATAGATTTTATTATGCCAATTGACTTAGATGTCCCCTGTAACCATGGTCCCCAAACCCCCACTCCTGCTACGCTGGCCTTCAAAGCATTCAGTTTATTCCAGAAAGTTCTTTGCTTTTGTCAGTTGTGCTGACCTCGCCTGTATTGTGTGTTGTCTTTCCCGACACCTAAAGTAGTTCTTATCTACTATCTAATTAGTGAATACCCCTCTACTTCCCAACCTCCCTTCCCCCATCGTAACAGTCAAAGCATATTTTCTTCTCTGTTTAAACTATTTCTTGAGTTCTTATAATAGTGGTCTTACACAATATTTGTCCTTTTGCAACTGACTAATTTCACTCAGCATAATGCCTTCCAGGTTCCTTCATGTTATGAAATGTTTCACAGATTCATCACTGTTCTTTACCAATGCGTATTCCATTGTGTGAATATACCATTCTTTATTTATTTATTTATCCATTCATCTGTTGATGGGCACCTTGGTTGCTTCCACCTTTTTGCTATTGTAAACAGTGCTGCAGTGAGCATGGGTGTGCATATATCTGTTCGTGTAAAGGCTCTTATTTCTCTAGGATATATTCCATGGAGTGGGATTACTGGATCATATGGTAGTTGTATTTCTAGCTTTTTAAGAAAGCACCAAATCAATTTCTAAAGTGGTTGTACAATTTTACATTCCCACCAGCAGTGTGTAAGTGTTCCAATCTCTCCACAGCCTCTCCAACATTTATTGCTTTGCCTTTTTTGGATTAATGCCAGCCTTGTTGGAGTGAGATGGAATCTCATTGTACTTTTGATTTGCATTTCTCTAATGGCTAATGATCATGAGCATTTCCTCATGTATCTGTTAGCTACCTGAATGTCTTCTTTAGTGAACTGTTCATATCTTTTGCCCATTTTTTAAGTGGGTTATTTGTCTTTTTGCAGTTGAGTTTTTGCAGTATCATGTAGATTTTAGAAATCAGGTGCTGATCAGAAATGTCATAGCTAAAAACTTATTGCCACTCTGTAGGTAATCTTTTTACTCCTTTGGTGAAGTCTTTGGATGAGCATAGGTGTTTGATTTTTAAGAGCTCCCAGTTCTCTAGTTTTTCTTCCGCATCGTTAGTAATGTTTTGTATACTGTTTATGCCATGTATTAGGGTTCTTAATGTTATCCCTATATTTTCTTCCATTATCTTTTTCATTTAGATTTTACATTTAGGTCTTTGGTCCATTTTGAGCTCATTTTTGTGCACGGAGTGAGGCATGGGACTTGTTTCATTTTTTTTTTTTTTTTTTTGCAGGTGGATATCTAGTTATGCCAGCACGATTTGTTAAAAAGAGTGTTTTCCACCATTTAACTGTTTTGGGGCCTTTGTCCAATATCAACTGCTCTTATGTGGATGGATTTATATCTGGGTTCTCAATTCTGTTCCATTGGTCTATGTATCTGTTGTTGTACGAGTATTAGGCTGTTTTGACTACCGTGGCGGTATAATAGGTTCTAAAATCAGTAAAGTAAGGCCTCCCACTTTGTTCTTCTTTTTCAGTAATGCCTTATTTATCCGGGGCTTCTTTCCCTTCCATATGAAGTTGGTGATTTGTTTCTCCATCTCATTAAAGAATGTCGTTGGGATTTGGATCAGAATTGAATTAAATGTATAGGTCGCTTTTGGTAGGATACACATTTTTATAATGTTAAATCTTCCTATCCATGAGCAGGGTATGTTTGTCTACTTATGTAGGTCTCTTTTGGTTTCTTGCAGAAGTGTATTGTGGTTTTCTTTGTATAAGTCTTTTATATCTCTGGTAAGATTTATTCCTAAGTATTTTATCTTCTTGGTGGCTACTGTAAATAAATGGTATTTACTTGGTGATTTCTTCTTTGGTGTTCTTTTTGTTGGTGTAGAGGAATCCAACTGATTTTTGTATGTTCATCTTGTACACCGATACTCTGCTGAACTCTTCTATTAGTTTCAGTAGTTTTCTTGAGGATTCTTTAGGGGTTTTGTGTAAAAGATTACGTCATCTGCAAATAGAGATACTTTGACCTCTTCCTTACCAATCTGGATGCCCTTTATTTCTTTATCTAGTCTAATTGCTCTGGCTAGGACCTCCAGCACAATGTTGAATAAGAGCGGTGATTAAAGGCATCCTTGTCTGGTTCCTGATCTCAAGGGGAATGCTTTCAGGCTCTCTCCATTTAGGATGATGTTGGCTGTTGGCTTTGTATAAATGCCTTTTGTTATGCTGAGGAATTTTCCTTCTGTTCCTATTTTGCTGAGAGTTTTTATCATGAATGGGTTTTGAACTTTGTCAAATGCCTTTTCTGCATCAATTGATAAAATCATGTGATTCTTGTCTTTTGTTTTATTTATAAGATGAATTACATTAATTGTTTTTCTAATGTTGAACCATCCCTGCATACCTGGTATGAATCCCACTTGGTCATGGTGAATTATTTTTTTGATATGTTGTTGAATTCTATTGGCTACAATATTGTAGAGGATTTTTGCATCCAAGTTCATGAGGGATATAGGTCTGTAATTTTCTTTTTTTGTGGTATCTTTACCTGGTTTTGGTATCAGGGATATGGTGGCTTCATAGAATGAGTTTGGTAGTATTCCGTCCTTTTCTATGGTCTGTTAACTCTTCTCTGAAAATTTGGTAGAACTCTGCAGTGAAGCCCTCTGGGTCAGGGCTTTTTTTGGGGGGGAGTTCTTTGATTACCTTTTCCATCTATTCTTTTGTTATGTGTCTATTTAGTTGTTCTACCTCTATTTGTGTTAGTTTAGGCAGGTAGTGTGTTTCTAGGAATGCATCCATTTCTTCTAGGTTTTCTAATTTGTTGGAGTACAATTTTTCATAGTAATCTGATATGATTCTTTTAATTTCAGTTGGGTCTATTGTAATATCGCCCATCTCATTTCTTATTCAGGTTATTTGCTTCCTCTCCTGTTTTTCTTTTGTCAGTTTGGCCAATGGTTTAACAATTTTGTTAATTTTTTCAAAGAACCAACTTTTGGTCTTGTTAATGCTTTCAATTGTTTTTCTGTTTTCTATTTCATTTAGTTCTGCTCTAATTTTTATTATTTGTTTTCTTCTTGTGCCTGAGGGCTTCTTTTGTTGCTCTATTTGTTCAAGTTGTAGGGATAATTCTTTGATTTTGGCCCTTTTTCTTTTTGGATGTGCGCATTTATTGATATAAATTGAATTCTGAGCACTGCTTTTCCTGTGTCCCAAAGGTTCTGATAGGAAGTGTTTTCATTCTCATTGGATTCTATGAATTTCTTTACTCCATCCTTAATGTCTTCTATAATCCAGTCTTTCTTGAGCAGGGTATTGTTCAGTTTCCAAGGGTTTGATTTCTTTTCTCTGCTTTTTCTGTTATTGATTTCCACTTTTTATGGCCTTATGGTCAGAGAAGATGCTTTGTAATATTTCACTGTTTCGGATTCTGCTAATGATTGCTTTATGACCTAATATGTGGTCTATTCTAGAGAATGTTCCACGTGCACTAGAAAAGAAAGTATACTTGGTTGCTGTTGGATGGAGTGTTCTATATAAACCTACGAGGTCAAGTTGGTTGATTGTGGCATTTAGATCTTCTGTCTTTATTGAGCTTCTTTCTGGATGTCCTGTCCTTCACCAAAAGTGGTATGTTGAGGTCTCCTTCTATTATTGTGGAGCTGTCTATCTCACTACTTAATGCTGATAGAGTTGTTTTATGTATCCTGCAGCCCTGTCATTGGGTGTGTAAACATTTAATATGGTTATATCTTCTTGTTATATTGTCCCTTTAATCATTAGTGTCCTTCCTTATCCTTTATGATGGATTTAACTTTAAAGTCTATTTTGTCAAAAATTAACATTGCCACTCCTGCTCTTGTTTGATTGTTGTTTGCTTGATATATTTTTTCCATCCTTTGAATTTTAGTTTGTGTCTCAAAGTCTAAGGTGTGTCTCTTGTAGGCAGCATATAGACAGATGGTGTTTTTTAATCTGTGCTGCCACTCTCTGTTTCTTTATTGGTGCATTTAGTCCATTTACATTCAATGTAATTATGGATAGGTATGAATTTAGTGCTATCATTTTGATGTCTTTTTTTGTGTGTTGTTGTTAGTGCTATCATTTTGATGTCTTTTTTTGTGTGTTATTGAGTTTCTTTTTCCCACTTAATTTTATGTGCTGAGTAGATTATACATTGTCCTTTCCTCATATTCGTTGTTGATTTTGTTTCTCCTGAGTCAATTTTTTTTCTTGTATTTTATTTCGGTGAGTAGGATACTTTGTCTCCTTTGTGGTTACCTTATTATTTACCCCTATTTTTCTAAATTTAAACCTAACTTTTTTTTTATATATGTATTGCCTTGTCTTCCTCTCCATACGAAAGATCTATGACTATATTTCTTAGTCCCTCGTTATTGTTTTAATGTTGTCTTCTTTTTGGGTTTTTTTTTTTTTTTTTTATAACATCGCTGTTACCCTGTTTTGAGGTTTTTTTAACCTTACTTTGTTTTTTTATTTCCCTGTTTGGGTTGACTTCTGGTTGCTCTGCTCAGTGTTCTAGTCTTGGGTTGATACCTGATATTATTGATTTTCTAATCAAAGAACTCCCTTTTGTATTTCTTGTAGTTTTGGTTTGGTTTTTACGAATTCCCTCAACTTCTGTTTATCTGGAAATGTCCTAATTTCACCTTCATTTTTAAGAGACAGTTTTGCTGGATATGTGATTCTTGGCTGGCATTTTTTTCCTTCAATTTTTTAAATAAGTCATCCCATTGCCTTCTTGCCTGCATGGTTTCTGCTGAGTAGTCTGAGCATATTTTTATTGGCTCTCCTTTGTAGGTGACTTTTCGTTTACCCCTGGCTACTCTTAAAATTCTCTCTTTATCTTTGGTTTTGGCAAGCTTGATTATAACGTGTCTTGGTGACTTTCTTTTAACATCTACCTTATATGGAGTTCGATGAGCATCTTGGATCAATATCTTCTCATCTTTCACAATACCAGGGAAATTTTCTGCCAATAAATCTTCAACAATTCTCTCTGTATTTTCTGTTATCTGCCCCTGTTCTGCTACTCCAATCACTCGTAGGTTATTTCTCTTGATAGAGTCCCACATGATTCTTCAGGTTTCTTCTTTTTTTTTTTTAATTCTTTTATCTGATTTTTCATCAAATATATTAGTGCCAAGTGATTTATCTTCAAATGTAGAAATTCTGGCTTCTGCTTGCTCAATTATGCTCCTCTGACTTTCTATTGAGTTATCTAATTCTGTAATTTTATAATTAATCTTCTGAATTTATGATTGCTGTCTGTGTATGGATTTTTCCAGCTTATTAAACTTTTCATTATGTTCCTGAATAATCTTTCTAATCTCTCAATTGCTCTATCTGTGTGTTCCTTGGCTTGTTCTGCATATTTCCTCATTTCCTTCCTGATGTCTTGAAGGGTTCCGTATATTAATCTTTTGTATTCTGCCTCTGGTAATTCCAGGAATGCACTTACATCTAGAAGATCCCTGGATTCTTTGTTTTGAGAGCTTGTTGAGGTGATCATAGTCTGTTTCTTTATGTGACTTGATATTGACTATTGTCTCCGAGCCATCTATAAGTTATCATATTAGGTTATGCTTGCTTGCTGTGTCGTAGCTTCTTGCTTTGTTTTGTTTTGATATGCCCAAATGGGTTGCTTGAGTGAGCTAGCTTGATTATTTTCACCTTTGGAGCTCTGATGTTCTGTCCCCAGATGGCCAGAGCTGTTATCAGGTATATCAGTCTAAGAGTACATTCACTTTTCTTGTATGAATTCAGCTCAGGCGTCCAAGTAGCTGATCATCAAGTGTGTGGTACAGGCTCTGTCCTACAGTCTTAGAGGGGCAGGGGTGATTGGTGAAGGTACTGGTATCTGGTTGCAGCAGGGGGTCATGCTCTGAACAAGGCAGAGGGCTGAAAATCATCCCCCAAGTATCTCTGAGGAAAGTCCGTCCCTCTTCCCTAGAGCGTACAGGCGGGTGGGTTCTGCAGACACACCATGGGCACCCAATGTTTTGGTCGTAAGGACTGGGAGGTACCAGTTATCCTTGGAGCCTTGTCACGGGTGGCTGGGTGACCTGAGTGGAGCAACAAGTCCTTAGACCCCTGATGTGGTTAGGTGAGGACCCTGTTTAATAGGCAAAGCAGTGTCAAACATCAAATACCCACCTCTTCACCACACAGCTGAAACAGTTGTAGTCTGCCAACAAGGGCCTATTCTCCTGAAATAGGCCCACACAGGTCCATGCATGGGGGAAAGGTATTCAAAGTCCATGGACCGTTTATGCCTGGTCAGGAGCCACTTCTGTCCTGAGCTCCCCAGTTTAGTAAAGCTAGCAAATTATCTTTTCCCCCAATTGTGAATTTATTCCTTCCTTCTTCAAGGCCAGGAGGATGGCTCCAGGCACTCAGCAGGGCCTATCTCAGGTCCAGGTTAATCAACAGCCACTAAAGTCAGCTTCTGGGTGGGGGAAGAGTAAAATATACACAAATACTTAGCTTTTGCCAAGAGAGCCGTTCTTCTCTGGTTCTGGAGGTGTGAGTAGGCTGTGCAACTGGCTGCGTCTCCCTGAGAAAACTGCACCCAAACGCTACAACCAGCCTGCCGCAGCCACTCCCAGGAATGGCACCTGAAGGATCGCAGCTATTCAGGTCTGGCAACTCCTCTCCTCTTCTGAACCATCTCCCCCTCCCCCTGCCGCTCGGTCTGTTGTCTAACTTTGCCTTTGATATTCAGGGCTCCTAGCTTGTCATGAATATAATCATTTCACTTGTTTATTTGGGTCTTTGTTATAAGAGGGATCGTTGGAAGCATCTGGCTATCCCGCCATCTTGGCCCCACCTCCCTTTTTGAGTTACAATTTTTTTCTACACTTTTCTCCATCTCTGTCCAGGGCCCTCTATTATGATCCCTCTCAGAGCAGTTGGTGATGGTAGCCAGGCACCATGTAGCTGTGCTGGACTCAGTCCGGTGGAGGCTGTGGTACTTGTGTTCCATTAGTCCTTTGGACTAATTCTTCTTTTGTGTCTTTGGTTCTCTTCTTCCTTGCTCCAGATGGGTTGGGACCTGTGGAGTACCTTAGATAGCCTCTCACAGGCTTTTAAGACCCCAGATGCAGCTCACAAAGTAGGTGTAGAACATTTTCTTTATAAACTATGTTATGCCAATTGAGCTAGATGTTCCCCGAGATCACAGTCCCCAGGCCTCGGCCCAGTAATTCAGTACCTCAGGGAATTTGGATGTGTCTTTGGAGCTTCCATGACCTTGCGTTGGTCAAGTTGTGCTAGTTTTCCCACTATTGTGTACTCTCTTCACCAACGTTACCACTTATCTATTTATTTAGTGTTTTCCCCCTCCATCCCTTCTGTTCCTCGAAACCACCAAAGATTGTTTCTTTTTGTGTGTAAGCCTTTTCATGAGTTTTTATAATAGTTGTCTTATGATGGCACTGGGCTTTTTGTTTATGCAACATTTGTCCTTTTGTGATTGACTTATTTCACTCAGCATAATGCCCTCCAGATTCATTCATGTTGTGAGATGTTTCACAAATTCATCATTGTTCTTTATAGTTGGGTAGAATTCCATCATGTGTATATACTGTAGTTTGTTTATCCATTCATTTGCTGATGGGCATTTAGGTTGTTTCCATTTTGCTATTGTGAATAATGCTGCAACGAACACGAGTATCCATATGTCTATTCACGTGACAGCTCTTATTTCTCCAGGATATATTCCTAGGAGTGGGACTGCTGGATCATATGGTATTTCTATTTCTAGCTTTTTAAGGAAGCGCCATATTGTTTTCCAAAATGGTTCTACCATTTTGCATTTCCACCAGCAATCATAAGAGTTCCAGTCTCCCTGAAACCTCACCAACATTTCTTATTTTCTGTTTTGTTTTTTTTAATTCATACCAGTAATGCTGGGGTGAGATGGTTTCTCACTGTGGTTTAGATTTGCACTTCTAGTCATTGGGAGCATTTCCTCATGTGTGTTAGCCACCTGAATGTCTTCTTTGGTGATGTCTCTGTTCATATTCTTTGCCCATTTTTAATTGGATTATTTGTCTTTTTGTCATATAGATGTTGGATTTTCCTATAGATTTTAGAGATTAGACCTTTGTCAGATTTGTCATAGCCAAAATTTTTTTCCCAGTCTGTAGGTCTTCTTTTTACTTTTTTGGTGAAGTCTTTTATGAGCATAAGTGTTTAATTTTTAGACGATCCCAGTTACCTAGCTTATCTTCTGGTATTTGTGTATTGTTCGTTATGGTTTATATCCTGTTTATGCAGTGTATTAGGGCCTCTAGCATTGACATTATTTAGGTATTCGATCCATTTTGAATTGGTTTTTGTGTATGGCTTGAGTTATAGGTCCTGTTTCATTTTTTTGCACATGGACAACCAGTTTCGCCAGCACAATTTTTTAAACTGTCTTTTCCCCCATTTGATGGAATTTGGGCCTTGAACAACTGCCTTTTGATCTATGTACAGGTTCCTCATGAGCACATAGTCACAGTGCTGGGGATTAAGACTTAGACCAAATCAAAAAACTAAACCCACTGCCATGGTGTCAATTCTGACTGGCACCAACCCTACAGGCCAGAGTAGAACCGCCCCATAGGGTTTCCAAGGCTGTAATCTTTATGGAAGCAGACTACCACATCTTTCTCCCATGGAGCAGCTGGTGGGTTCAAACCACTGACCTTCTGGTTAGCAGCCAAGCATTTAACCACTGTACCACCAGGGATCCTTTGTAGACATTTGGTGAGGAGGAGCATTATTCAGTCTATTACAGTATGTGTGTATTGTTATGTGTATATTATATGTTATTTCCAAGGAAAAGCCCTTTGCTCTCCACCCCTGGGACAATGCTGAGTTTGCAACTCTTAACTGCTACCAAGAGGTGATTGGAAGCAATGGTGTTGGGGAAGGGCCACAGAACTTTGAGCTGGAAGACTGAATTCACATTCTGTTCTGCCTCTTACTGACTAAGCAATCTTAGCCAAGTTATTTGATCTTTCTAGTGTCAGTTTTCTCATCTGTAGAATGGGATAATGATAGATTCTATCTTGGTTTCGCAATAATTAAATGCATTTATGTTCTTAAAATGCTAAGAACAGTGCCTGACTCAGAGTAAATATTAAATGTGTGTCGCCATCACCATCTGTTATTGTTGTTACTTGCCAACTCTAAGAAGCTCTGGTGGTGCAACAGTTAAGCACTCGGCTGCTAACTGAAAGAATGGTGGCTTGAACCCACCCTGTTGCTCTGCTGGACAGAAGACCTGACAATCTGCTCCTGTAAAGATTACAGCCTGGGAAATCCTATGGGGCAGTTCTACTCTGTCACATGGGTTGCTATGAGTCAGAATCGACTCGATGGCACCCCAACAACAACATAATCTACCTCATCATTACTCTCATCATCATCACGGTTATAAGTGCCTTTCAAATGATAAAGCCCCTCTGACAGTATGAGTCATCTGTGTTGCTAAAGGTGAATCTGGTTCCTGACTAGGCAGTAAAGCACCTCCCAGGGCTCATTTGTCTAGGACATAAAATGGTTCCCTTCTTTCTAAATCTAACACCTGTGCCTCTGATAACACGTCCCTCTCACTTGTCTCTACCAAGGTTTGGATTATGATTGTGCGTGAAAATACTTGTCACACGATTGAGGCAGCTCATCTACTCATGAAAGAGAGGAGTCAAACTTGACATCCCCAGGGGAACATTCCCTGCATCAAGAAAATCTATCACAACTCGCATTATCAAAAACTGCATTTGTTGAAATGCAGGATGGGTAGTGTGTTGGAGGAGAGAGCTGTGCTATCTGCACTAGCTGAAGGAGCATGGCAGCACTGCCTCTGCTCCCATCCCAACTTTCAGCTCCCTGACACGCTTTCTAAAGTCCTTCATTAGAAGGAGAGACCAGCAGGCCACATTCTTCCTCCATCTTAGACTCCCAAAGTAGTAATTCTGATCTGTGCTTGGCTTTCAATCCTCAAACAGGAAGACTAAGCCCAGACCAACCCAGGGAAAGCAGGCAGCCAGAGGCCTCCCCACTGCCTCACTCCCATCTGTGCAGTGAGGTAACACCAGATGTCTCCCCTACCTGGTAGGGTAAGAGCCCGGCCAGGAGCTGACCGGAATCCCATCTGTCCTAGTGTCTTAGTGCTGCTATAACAGAAATACCACAAGTGGGTGGCTTTAATGAACAGAAATTTATTTTCTCACAGTTCAGGGGGCTAGAATTCCAAATTCAGAACACTGGCTGTAGGGGAAATCTTACTCTGTCAGCTCTGGGGAAAATTCCTTGTCTCTTTCAGCTTCTCTTCCTAGGTTCTTTGGCCATCTCCACATGGCATCAGATTTTCTCCATTTGTGCTTCCTTGGTTCTGTGCCTAATCTGCTCTAGGGGAAGGCTCTCTCTGCCCACTCGGGGGAAATCCTTGTCTCAGCTTCTCTAGCATTCTTCCTAATGGTTCCTTGGAGATCTCCACATGGCAACTATCTTTCCCTCATTTGTCTGTACTTCTCTGTACCTAATCTGCTCTTCTTATATCTCAAAAGTTTGTAGTTTTAAGAAATACCCTATACTAATGTCCTCATTAACATAACAATGAAAACCCTATTCCCAAACAGGATTACATCCACAGGTACAGCGGTTAGGATTCCAACACACAGAGGAACACAATTCAATCCATAACACCAGTGAACCAAATGAAGCCACACTTCAAGGCCCTACACAGTTTCACATTTATTTCAAGAATAGAAGATTTTAGGTATATACAATTTCATTTGTGACTCCAGAAAATTAATCTTCATGTCACACAACTGTATAGTCAAAGCTTCAAAGCTTATAGTCACCTCAGAATCAATTGTTTGTGCTCTTTTAGAGAAACACTAGCCTCTTCTCAAGGCCCTCACTCCTGCTTGCAACAGAAGATTCCCGAAGGTGCCTTGCATGGTTGTTTTCTCAGTCAAATTCTTCTCTACCTGACAGCCTTCCTGAATCACCTTTGAAATGAGCGCTAAACTTCTGAGGCAAAGGAAATTCACTCCCCAGCAGTCAATGTAGTCTCCACGCAAACATACTCACATACAGGTCAGGGGCCCATGACTGGGCTTTTCACAGAGTCATGATCTCCACAATGACCCTGAAGAACATCCTTCTCCCGATCTCATTGCTACATCTGGAGGTAACCTAATCAACAGGTACTGCAACCTGGCAAGTGTGGACCTGGGAAAGATGGGAAGTGGGAATTATACCCTCCCCTTACAAGGCCTGGAGTCTAGTCAGGGAGATCTGTGAAATGGGTCCGTCATACCTCCCCTGCATGCCTCACATACCACAACAAGGATTAAATAAAGCAGGGTCAGAACCAGGGTGAGGCCAGTAAGGTGCTCACCTTGGATGCAGAATTTAAGAGGGTGCCAAAAAGCTCAGTAATCAAGATAAATATTTTAACAAATTAAAATGAATGCAGACAATTCATGTGGAAAAAAAAAATCAAAATTTTAAATGAAGACAAAATCCAAGTCAGTGCTTGCATGGCCCTGAGAGCAAGACTCTCACTCTCCTCACCCTAATCCTGGCCGTGAGATGATGTGATAGAGGTGGACATGCTCTGAAAACTGCAAAGCGCTGTGCAACTGCCAGCTAACATTATTATCAGGATTTATTACAGGTAATAAGAGCAGCAACAATTCAGAGAATAGGGAGCTGTGTTTGGATGGACCCAGGTAGGCAGAGAAAGTATAGCGAATCAAAGCTGAGGCTCAAGAGGTGGGTCGGTTTTGCAGAGGCAGGAGTGGGGCGGGGGGAGGTGATGCTCCACCTGAGGGGGTGGGACATAAGCAGGGGCAAAGCATGGTGGGAGAGGGGGAAGAAGGGGTTACAGGCAATGGGGAAATACTGTCTTGATTCAAACACAGGATGGGTGTTGAAACGTAAAACTAAATATGGTGGGAAGTGGCCACGGTCTGAGAGCCTCGAAGTCTCACAGACAGTTTGGGATGGATGTGACAATAACAGTAGTTTCTCAAGCACAGAATTAACTAATATCAATTCTAAAGCAATAGCCAATGAATGGAAGCAATGCTGTTGCTGTTTTTTAAATATAACTGATTTTTTCCATTACAAAAATAATACAAGTGCATTCCATAAAATTGAGAAAATACAAAAAAAGAAAAGACAAACACCTCCCAAATTGTGGTATACCCTTTTTCCATGTCCTCTAGGAAGAGGAAGTTATGTTCAAAAGTCAGGTCTATGGAAAGGCTGATTTTGAAAAACGTAAGTAGCTATGGGGGAGAGGAACAAGTCTTTCCTTTGGGAATTCTCTGGTGTCTCTCTGGCTGAGGGCAAAACCATATCCCCCCCTCCCAGCATCATGTGCCATCAGACATCCCTATGACACTTCTGCTCAAATAAAATCTCTACTACAGATCAAGCATATGCCTTTCTCTAGTATGGAGGAAGAAGAATGGCCTAATGCGTTGGGTCCAGTTTTCCATTCCCGTTTTCAAACATAGGTTGCCAACTTGATGGGTTACCAAGGCCATCAGGAACATTTTCTTGTCCTTCTGAAACACTGATTATTCCTGGTTCTCTTACCTGCAGAGAATGCCCCTGGCTCTTGACAAAATGGGCTCCAGGTATGCTGACCTACAAATCAAGGGTGGTGCTCCTGGTTCTGCATGCAGGAACCCATTGCTACCGTGTCATCTGTAAAGGTTAAGATTCCTTTCCAAGCCCCCATGAAGCATCTCTTTCTATCAACAGATACTGGTAGCACTGGTGAAAGAGCCAGATAGAAAGTCTGCGCCAGATGCTTAATTTCCTCCAAGCAAATAGGTGAGATCTGTGTTATATGATTCCCCAACTGACATCTGATATGGTGGCCATTAACTCCACTCTATACTAATCTTTAAAAATGCAGCTTAACTTATAAAAAAGATGTCCACTCCCCAACTTTAATCAACTTAGTGTAATACTTGAGTACTCTATAAAAGTACTAACCATGAGCTTAGCTCTATTCTAAGTGCTAGAAAACATGGCATTGCCTTGAAGACATACTCAATGTCTACCAGAATTCAGAGCACAAGTAGCAAGTGTAACAGTTCAGATGCCAAAGGGCAAAAAACAAAAGCTGGATCCTTGCTGAGTGAGGGCAATCAGAGAGGGCCTGAGGAAGGTGAAACTGCCCATTGGAAAAAGGATGCAGAAAGGCATCTCCAGCTAAGGGGAGTGAAATGAGAAAAGGAGCAAAGATAGGATGGTGAAGCAGGGACAGTATGACCTTTTGTTTGGTGGAATACAAGAGCTGTGCTAAGAATAGTTAGAAGAAAGGATGGAGAGTCTTCATCTTGCTTACTTTGGACACATCCTCAGAAAGACCAATTGCTAGGAAGGACAGCATGTTTGGTAAAGTGGAGGGTCAGTGAAAATGATGGAAACCTTCCATGAGATGGATAGGCACAGTAGCCACAAAAAGGGACTCAAACATACCAACAATCGTGAAGATGGGGCAGGACCAGGCACACTCCGTTCTGCTATATATAAGGTCTCCATGAGTCAGAGCCAACTGAACAGCAACTAATAACAACAAAGCCTGAAGTGTGAGTTCCTATTGACTCCTAAAATTCTCACGACAAGCAACTATATAGCCCCTTGAATAATCCTATAAGGTTGATGCTTTATTGTCATGTTAGAGGTGAGGAAACTGAGGTCTGAGAGGTTAAGGAACTTGCCTGAGGTCACAGTTAGCAAGTGGCAGAGCTGGGTTTCAAACCCAAGCCTTCTGGCTCCAGAATCCTTATTCTTAACTGCTTCAGTCTCAGGTGAGGGAGATAAGATTTGGTTTGATAAAAATAGGGAAGTATTTAAGTTCTTGACAGAATAATGTAAAAATACTATTTAGGAAAATCACCACACCAGGATGACACAGGGGGAGGCAGGGGGTGAAGAGAAGTATGCATAGCCCCACGTGTGAAATGAAGAGGGTCTGGACAAGGGTAAAGCCAGCATACCTAGAGGGGATGCTTAGAGATGGATTTTCCAAACTCAGTGTCTGGTTTGGAGAACACAGGCGGTATGGAGTAAACATAACCCCAAGATTTTGAGTAGATAATATTTAGCAGTGATGTAGCCCTATAAAGAAATGAAACCCCAATTCTCTGACACCAGATATATTCATTAATCTAAATCAATTTATTATCAATTCTTTTTCCCTCTGTTCTACTTCTGACATCAGCTGCTTTGTAGCACTTTCTCCTCTCACCCTAATCACAAGTTAAAGGACAGAGCCTTCCACACTGCCAAGTCTGCCCAAGACCTCTGATACCAGCCACAAGCTTCAGAGTCCCCGTGAGACCCTCACTTCTGACCTAAAAAAATGCTAAAAACCCATTGCCATTGAGTTGATTCTGACTCATAGCAACCCTGTAGGACACAGTGGAACTGCCTCATAGAGTTTCCAAGGAGTGTCCGGTGGATTCAAACTGCCAACTTTTGGTTAGGCAGCCAAGCTCTTAACCACTGACCCACCAGGGCTCTCGCTTCTGAAGAGTTGGCTACATATTCAGGGGTTCCCTTTACCACCTCAGGATATCATCCATAAGCGCAAGAGTTCCCAGGCCTCCCTCACTTCTTAACTGCTGGCTTCCACTACTCCCTTGGGTTTAATACTTCATTAGAACAACTCACAGAACTCAGGAAAGCACTACACCTACGATTACAGTCTTATTATAGCAAAATGGATACAAACAAAGAGATAGATGGGGGGGGTATGGGAGGGTTCTAAACTCAGGGCTTCCATGTCTCAAAAAGGGACACACTACCCTTCCACATGCATCAATGTCTTTCACCAACCAGCAAGCCCATGGAGTTTCCATGTCCAGAGGTTTTTGTTTTTTTTGGGGGGGGGGGTGGTCTCATTACATAATTCAAACTCCAGCCTCTTTTCCAGGAGGTCAGTCAATATACAAATTGATATCACACAATGGGTCTTTCTGGCATAGTCAACTCCCACCCATCATAAACCCTCAGGTGTGGTCTGGAGTCCTCATTAAAAACACTTCAATCACTGGAGAAAGTTCAAGGTTTTAGAGGTTCTCTCTCAGGAACCAAGGACAAAGACCAAATTCTTTGGGTAAGGTTAACCAGACAAGCCCTAAGACAGGTGTTGGGAAGGGGAGCTTCAAGGGGTCCATATAGGAGTTGCTGGAGAGAATGAGAGATGATGAATTTAACATGCAACATGTTAAATTCCAGTTTCCATGCTAAGAAAACAATTACTAAGAAAAATTGACAATTCCATCCCCTCCTCAAAAGAAACCACTTCTACATAGATGTATAGTTGCCTGCTATCTGGGGGAGGAAGGAGAGAGGTGAAGGGGGCAGAATGAAATGAGAGCACTAGTTAGTGGTTTCATATCCTCCCTTATTCCCTGCTCACAGGAAGGAGAAAATAGCAGCTATACTTTTCTTACCAAGAACTATCCTGGTACTGGGAAGACGAAGATAAATAGGACTTGGTTCCTGCCTTTAAAAATAAAAACAAGAAAGTTGAGTGGCTTGCCCAGGACATGCAGCCAAGTGATGGAGCAGAGGTTGGAACCCAGAATCCACTGGAGGTCCCCTACTAAGCTGTGATGACTGTGACCTACTTCCCAAACCCCGCCCCCAACCAACCTCTCACTGCCCCATTCCATAAAGGGAACCCATCCAGGCAACATGAGCTGAAGAAATAATGAACAAGGGTCATAATCCACAGTTATTTAGCACCTCCTGTTTTTTTTTTTTTTGTATACAGACCACTGTGTAATACCCCAGGGACACAGAAACCCATAAGGACCTATGATTGCCCTAGAAAGGCTAAAAATCTTGTTAGAACAAAAGATGTGCACATAAAAATGTAGATTTCCTCAGCAATTATGAATTCCCTAGTGTACTACAGATAAAAAAGATCTTTCAGATGAACTCATCATATTTCCCGAGGGGAGGCAACCATTCCACAGCATCCTAACTGAGTTAGAGCTATACTATGGCATTTACACAGCATATAAGAAATGGTGTCAGATATCTAGAACTACTGAAATATTCAAATTCTATATATATTTTTGAAATTATATATAGTTTTAAGTGCATTTTACCATATTTGTTGTTGTTAGGTGCCGTCATGTCGGTTCCAACTCATCACAACCCTACAGGACACAGTAGAACTGTCCCCATAGGATTTCCAAGGAGCAGCTGGTAGATTTGAACTGCCGGCCTTTTGGTTAACAGCTGGGCTCTTAACCACTATGCCACCAAGGCCCCCATATCATATTTAGTGAAGAATAAAAATTTTTAGAAATAATATAAAAGTAAAGGTGATAAGGTGGCCAGATAAACTTAAAATCTTTGGCTGGAAGGGAGTAAAGAGCGAGAGAAGCATGTGCTATCCACATAAAAAACTGAAAAATTCTAGGGTGGCAGCGTAATCGTAGGGCATTCTACCCAAGTCTCTTGAGCTTTATAATTTCATCTTTTCAAATTAAACCCATTTAGAATATTTAATTTGCTTTAGTTTCTTTTTTCACTGTTGGAAAAATCGTACAGTAGAATTTAAGATTATGATGATCCTAAAATAAATATTAAGCGGCTGAATAAAAATAGGTAATATCCATCTGCAGTACCTTATAAATTGGTTGAATTTCTATTCTAAAGTGTGTGTGTGTGTGTGTGTTTCTACCAAAGAATCCTAGATGTACAGACTGAAATATTTCTGCTTCACCAATGGGGTATAAACATAATGATATCTGCAAAAAAAATGATGAATTCTCTCAGCACACTGTTTCTAGCAGATATCCTCTCAGATTAGGACATAAAAATTCTTTCAAATATAATTTTGGAATATTCTTCAGTTTTTGGCTGTGTTTATTTATTACAAAATGTCTTAAAAAGTAGGAGCACAGTGATAATTTATCATGGATAAAATATAAGGCAAGCTAATGAGATCAGAAATGTCCATTCAGAATTTTATCTATGGACCATAGAAGTATGCATCAGTGTTTCCTAAAATATCTCTCCTGCAATTCTACTGTCGTAAGACTCAGAGGAAAAGACAGCATTGCCTATTATGTTCCCTTCTGGAGCTCTCATGCCCACTAGCATTGTAAAAAAAGGCTCTGAGAATTCCTGAAGTAGAGAAGTATTTTTCACATCATGTCTTGAATTTATTTTTCTAGAGAAATCCCCTCCCCTTTTTTTCCCAAGAAGTTATGCTTTAGAAAGTTCAAAGTGATGCTCATAGAACTACATCAACCACAACCAAAAAATATTAATTATAAACTAAGTGGTCGTTGTAACACCGCCCATCTGTCAGTTTGTCATACTGTGTGTGGTAGCTTGCAGGTTGCCATGATGCTGGAAGCTATGCCACCAGTATCTCAATTACTAGCAAGGTTACCCATAAGGGACAGGTTTCAATGGAGTTTCCAGACTAAGATAGACTAGGAAGAAATGCCTGGCAATCTACTTGTAGAAATTAGCCAATGAAAACCTTATGGATCATAACAGAACATTATCTGACTTGCTAGCTTTGGACATGTTGTCAGGAAGAATCAATCACTGGAGGAGGACATCACATTTAGTGAAGTAGAGGACCAGCAAGTAGTCAGGTAGAGGACTGAGGGTGAGGGAGGCCCTCAATGAGATGAATTGGGATGACAGCCATAATGATGGACTCAAAAATATGCCATCAATCATAACAATGACACAGGCCCAGCAACATTTGGTTCTATTGTACATAAGGTCAGTATGTGTTGGAGTCAACTTGACAGCAGCAATCTAGCTCTATCTATAGCACTATTTACTATGAACCAGAATTAATTACCTGGAAGGTGTCCTCGGATCTAGCAGTGCTTCTAGTCCCACTTGTGATGCAACCTGCAGGGTCTCTGGTGGACCACAGGTTGATGAGCAGATACCACATCCACCCACCCACTAGAAGGTGAGATCAAGTGCAGTCAGCGTTTACCAGAGAGGCATAAAACCAGTAGGGAATATATATTAAGAAATGTTTTATAAGGAATTGGCTTACACAAGGTATAGCTGGCTAGGCGGTTCTAAAATTCATAGGGCAGGTCACCTGGAAGGGCAGGCTGGAACTCATGGGCCCGTGTTGAAGCTTCTTCTGTCTACAGGCAGTTTCTTCTTCTCTCAGAGAAGCTTCAGCTCTGCCTTTAAGGACCTTCAAATGATTCAATTGGACCCATCCAAATTATCTAGATAATCCCTTACTTAAGGTCAACTGATTATGAGCTTTAATTTCACCTACAAAATACCTTCACAACACCACCTAGATTATTTTTTTATTAAATAACTTTACGCCTCTAGCCTAGCCATGTTAATACATCCAAAAGACCATCGCTGCCCAGCCTTTGTTATCTTGGCAACTCTACACATGCCTTTAAGTCATACTTAATCTCCAAATAAAGAAAACATCAAAGTCAAAATACCATGTAATATGACTCAAATATTGTGCATACAACTGAAAATACACTAACCATTTCCCCAGACAAGGATTAAAACTCCTTGGGGGATGTTCCTTCTTATCTTTTGATATCCTGTACCTTAAACAATGAGATATAAAGTCAGCTATGATTAATACGTCTTATATTAGATGATAACAAAATAAGAAAAGAAATAAAACAAAAATACGTGGTTAATAGATATACAAACATATTTATAAGAATTTGGGAAGAAATAATCATAACCATTATTGCCCTCATTTCTGCAACTGGTCATATGATCATAGCTGTCATTTATAATTACCTTCTTCCACTACCCACTGTATATTCCCCTTGCTCTTATCAAGCACTTCAGCTGGCAAAGATTCTTTGCCTAGTGGGGTGACTCAAACATTCATTCCTGAAGGGTCTGGGCCGTTAGAAGTCCTGCCTCAATTGGGTTGCTGTAGCTTTCCATTGACTTAAATCACAGGACTAAGAGATGCCCTAAAGCATCTCCTATATTCCAGACATACTCTTTCTTACCTCCATTGATCTTTGGAAATCAGAATCAATCACCCAAGCCAGTACAGTAACCCCTTCCTTGCCTGTTGATTCAGAGGCACAAACCAAACCCGTTGCCTTTGAGTTGATTCTGACTCATAGCAACTCTATAGGACAGAGTAGAACTACCCCATAGGGCTTCCACAGCTGAAAATCTATACAGAAGCATACTGCCACATCTTTCGCCTGCAGAGCAGCTGGTGGGTTTGAACTGCTGACCTTTTAGTTAGCAGCAGAGCTTTTAATCACTGCACTACCAGGGCTCCTTTTTTCAGAGGCACACAGAGCTCAAATTGGCCAGGTAGCAGTCTCAACTCCCAACTTAATGGAATTATTGTTGAGTATAAAAATTCTCTTTTTTTTATCCCAGTGAAAGCAGTCCTTCCTTTGGTACTAAGACCTCTACATCAGCAGAGCCCAAGGTCATGGGGATGGGAAATAAACTGTTTGCTAACAGATAACTAGAGGTACTAGTGAGTGGAGTGACTCCCATTTCTGAAGCCACTCCCATTTCTACCCCTTGATTCCTGGACCTATGAATTCTGGCTATGGGAGATACAGCATCATATATTGGGTACTGATTTAGAGCATATACAGCCTCCTGGAGAACACTGCCCCAGCCCTGCAAGGTATTTCCCCCTATCTGGTACCATGACTAAGCTTTCAAAAGACCATTCCATTGTTCTGCTAGCTGCTTCAGGATAATGTGGAACATGCTAAGTGAATTCCATGAGCATGAGCCCATTGCTGCACTTCATTTGCTGTGAAATGAGTTTCTTGATCAGAAGCAATAATGTGTGCAATACCATGACAGTGGACAAGGCATTTTGTAAGTCCATGGGTGGTAGTTTTGGCAGAAGTATTGCATGTAAGGAAGGCAAATCTATATCCAGAGTAGGTATGTATCTACTGAAAGGGCCGTCCTTTCCATGATGGGAGTGGTCCAATGTAATCAACCTGCCACCAAGTGGGTGGCTGATCACCCTGGAGAGTGGTGCTGTATCCAGGGCTCATTGTGGGTCTCTGCTGCTGGCAAATTGGGCTCTCAGTAGTGGCTGTAGTCAGGTTGACCTTGGTGAATGGAAATATATGTTGCTATTTTTTTTTAAGCTCATGCATAACCTCCATCCCTGCCACTATGTTCACTTTGTTCATGAGTGATCAATGACAACAGTGACTGGGGTGTCTGACTGGTATCCACAGAATGGGTCATCCTGTCCACTTGATTTTTAAAATCCTCCTCTGCTGAGGTCACCCTTTGGTGAGCACTCACATGGGACACAAATATCTTCACATTCTTTACCCATTCCACATACCTCTTTCCCAACCTCCTTGTCACTAATTTTCCAGTCGTGTCCCTTCCAAGTTTCTGACCATCCAGCCAAACTCTTGGCCACAATTCATGAATTAACAGACTTGTACCTCTGGCATTTCTCCTTCCAGTTAAAACGAACAACCAGGTTCACTGCTCCAAATTCTGCCCCCTGGGAGGATTTCCCTTCACCACTGGGCTTCAGGAATTCCCAGAAATGGACTTTAGTACTGCAGCTATTTCCAGGTGGTGCCTGCATATTGTACGGAGCTGTAAAACAGTCCTAAGTTTTGTCTTCCTCAATCAATTGACCATAGGGAACTCCCCCTGAGGTCATAGATGCAGGCTGAGGGATAAAAAAATTTGTAATAGAGTAAAAGTAGGGATCACAGGCATTCATGCTATTTGTTCATGCAACATACCTGTGTCTTTCAGGCCTGCTCAAGCCCAATCTCATATACACCACTTCCATTTGATGATGCACTGCTGCTGTGTATGCCCAGCTTTATGACTTGGTGGGCTAGTGGGTCAGACAACACCTAGTTCATGATGGGCAGCTCAGGTCACATGGTAACTTGGTTACTCATGGTTAAGTGTTTAGTCTCTACCAAAGTCCAGTACAAAGCCAAAATCTGTTTCTCAAAAGGAGAGTAGTTATCTCCAAAATCCTAAGGGTCTGCACTATGATTCACCTATAGGGGCCTGCCAAAAGCTCCAAACACCATCTCTATTGGCCACTGACACTTCAAGCACCATCATCTGCTGGATCATATGGCCCAAGTGGCAGAGCAGCTTGCATGGCAACCTGGACCTATTGCAGACCTTCTCTTGTTCTTGGCCCGCTCAAAACTAGCAGCTTTGTGGATCACTCAGTAACACTTAAATAAGAAATATGTTGCTCCAAAATTCAAAGAAGCCCACTAGGCATTGTGTGTTTTTTTTTTTTGGTTGTAAGAAGGGCCAGATGCAACAATTTATCCTTCGCCTTAAAGAACGTCTTGAAATGCCCCACACCACTGGATCCTGGAAATTTCACTTAAATAGAAGGCTTCTGAATTTTTGTGGGATATTTTCCACCCTCTGACATGCAAACATACTTCCAATATGTATAGAGTAGTTGCTCAGTTCTTGTTCACCAGGTTCTTGTTCACCAAGTTCAGTCAGCATAATGTCATCAATGTAATGGACCAGCATGGTGTCTCATGGAAAGGAAAGATGATCAAGGTCCCTGAAGACTATATTATGTCATAGGGCTAGACAGTTAATATATTCCTGATAGAGGACAGTGAGGGTGTATTTCTGGGCTTGCCATCTGAATGCAAACTACTTCTGGTGGTGTTTACTAACAGGTATAGAGAAAAAGCATTTTCCAGTTCACCAACTGTATACCAGTTACCAGTGGATGTGTTAATTTGCTCAAACAATAAAACTACACCTGGAACAGTAGCTGCAACTGTAGTTCCCCCAAGTATACAATATTCCATTGTAATTCTCCAAGATCCCTCTGTCTTCTGTATAGATCCCAAAAGACTGATTATTTCTCCTTCCCTAATGCATAGTTGGCTAGGACAATGGCCATAGGTCCCTCTGGGGCCTGCTGGAGCTTGAGTCTAGTTATAGATCTAGAAACAAAGAGGATTGGTGGAGTTAAGTCCTAAGGAGAATCAACAATACCTTGCAAGACAACTACCTCAGAGGAGATCATTACAGATTCTTTAGGCAAAGCAGGTTTCACCTCACCAGACGGGGTAGAAGTGCTGCTTCTTCTGCCACAAATACCAGGCAGAATTTAGGGGTTCATTAGTACCTTCCCATGTGTCCCTATTCCAGTTTTCAGAATCTTCTTCCCAGTCAACTCCCTAAGTTGCAGCAATTTTCAAATTCTATTCTCTAGAGCTCTGGTATTTCTCAGAGGTGCCCCAGGGGAAAAGAGTAGATAAAGGACTGGGCTCAGGTACCAGCTGCCATTTCATTCAGAGCTGCTTGGCTTTATTTATATATACATAATAGATGTATGTAAATTTATATTTTAAATATATATATATAGTCCGCTGCTAAAAAAAAAAAAATGAAAGTCACAGGACCAGATTAGGTCTTAAGTCTCTTTCAGCTAAGAATGTCTATGATTGCATAAAACCAAAACCAAGGTAGTGTATCTAAGTATCACTGCATCCTGTGATCAGAGGCTGACATAAACACATTAGCCACTTTTGCCCAAGACCATACATTTTCAGGAGGAAAGAGAGTTCAGTTTTCATCTCTAACATCCCACAGGCTCTTAGGGGAAACTACCTTTACACTCAGGGTCATTCAAATTGACATAGCATCGATGCAGATTAACACAGTCTAGTGCCCTGTCTCCACCCCACATTGCCCCCATGCACTTTGGAACCATATGACCCATCTGTTAGTCAGCTGGTCAATACTGGCCTGACCTTGGAACGATCCATCTGTTGTGCACTAAGTCAGGGCCTGATGACCCCTCGTTCCGACAGAAGAGGTAATGGTTAAGTGCTCGGCTGCTAACTGAAAGGTCAGCAGTTCAAATACACCAGTTGGTCCACAGGAAGATGTGGCAATCTACTTCCATAAAGATTTTAAAAAAAACCCATTGCCATCGAGTTTCCTCCATAAAGATTACAGACTTTGAAATCCTCTGGGGCAGTTCTGCTCTGTTCAGTACGGTCACTATGAGTTGGAATTGGCTCAACAGCAATGGGTTTAAGGAAACCAGAGTCTGGTTGAGGGATGGAGAGCTGGAAAATGGCATTGACCAGAATGAAGCTAAGTCAGTTACCATGTTTCCTAGGTTGGGTTCCTCAGGCTGATTTCACCAAGGCTGTTATTTCCTCCAGAATACTACATCCGCATATAGGCAACCTCCCATCTGAACTGTGGATTCACTTTCAAATAGTTGGACTTCCAAAAAAATAGGTTTCCATACTAACTCAAAAGACATGTGTCTCTTCCATTCAATTATATTTTTCCATTTCTTGTGTCATTCTGGAAACCCTGGTAGCATAGCAATTAAGAGCTACGGCTGCTAACCAAAAGGTCAGCAGTTCAAATCCACCAGGCAGTCCTTGGAAACTCTATAGGGCAGTTCTACTTTGTCCTATAGGGTTGCTATGAGTTGGAATCGACTCAACGGCAGCAGGTTTGGTTTTTTGGTTTGTGTCATTCCACCTTATAACAAGAGGCAGTGGAACTAAAAGGCATTGAGAAAAGTCCTGTGTGCAGATTCCAGACTGACTTCATACTAGCAGCACTGGGACAGTTTGAGCCTGTTTCCTCGTGTGCTTATTGAAGATAATGATACCTATACCTAAGAGTGTATAAATATTAAACCAAGTGTGACAAACTCATAACTGTGCCTGTGGCACATAATAAAGATCGCTTCCTGCCTTTCACAAAGTAGCAGAAAAATTGAGGAGGCTCATGATTCCAGGTGCCATATAATTCCTACACCACTCTCCATCTTGTAAATTCATCTGTTTTATTTTGGTTGCTCAGTTTTTCATTTTTCTATTCCCTTACATTTTCCTCTATGTAATTGATAAGAATAAGGGAATGCCAGAAATTTTAAAAGATCCAAGTGTGGTAAACCCTGAATTAGCTTGAATGTCATCTTATTATGTTATTTTTAATATGCAAATTCAGAAGCCATAATGACCATGTATGTTCCCTCAGAGAGTTCCCTGGATGTCACAGATGTTCATCTCATGATGGATATGCCCGGATGCCATCTACGATGATAGTTGTCCTTAACTGCCATGTCACACAGTCGTTTCCCTGACTACCATATCACATGATAGATGTCCCTGGCTGCCATGTACCATGGTAAATGTCCCTTACTGTCATGTCACATAGTAGTTGTCCCTGACTACCATGTCAAACAGTAGATCTCCCTAACTGTATACCCCATAGTAGTTGTCCCTAACAGACATGGTATATGTTCTTGACTGTTATGTCACAGTGACCTTTATGGGGTGGTCTCAGTTCATCAACTTTATTAACCAAGAAGCTCAGGAAGGACAGATTGGCTGACATATGGCTAAGAAGAAACAGACAACTCCCTATGACTCATACAACCACTCAAACATAAAAAAAAAAAAAACCCATACACAGCCACCTACAGTATTTTAAAAATTTCATCCAAGTTCCTTCGGAAATATAATTTACATAAAAACTCACATTACAAAAAGATTTTCACATATGATTTTCCAGACACCCAGACTTCTGTATCTATCACCCCTCTAAGTACAGATCATTTTTCCAAGCTTTGGTGCATGAAATACAAACACCAATTTAAGCTGCAATCTAATCAATCCACTCTTTTAGTAGAAACATGATATTTTAACGTAAGTTCTCATATCAGAATTTTTTTTAAATAAACTTCAGGAATTTTGGAGGGAGAGAAAAACATACGTTTTGGCCATCATCCATCTTCTGGGTTTCTGACTTTCCTGTTCTCTCCCCATCACCCCCACCTTGGTGAGGAAGTGGTAAGAGTATTAGGTTGGCAGCCACAATCCTGGGTGTGGCCCAGCCTCTTCCCTGGAAATAGGTTGCTTAACTTCTCTGTTGCTTCCTTCTCTGTGCAGGGTGGGATTTTAAAGAGAGGGTCCAAGAGTCCTTTGCAGATCTTACATGTCATGATTCTGCTGTCTACTCCCACCCCATTCACGTATTTGAAAGCCAATCTGTGAACACAAATTATGACACACAGCTCAGGTTTCTCTGGGGCGAAGATAAGGCAAGTTGGATCCCTCTGTCCTCTTTCCTTCTCATCTGGACAACGATGTCTCTTCCAAATTCCCAAACCTATCAGATACAAGATTCAAAATTATTCAGATCTCATATACAGGGTGCTCAGGACTATATTGAGGGGGAAAATATTCAGAATATCATAAGTTGGCCTCATAAGAGTTGCACCCTATTTGCCTAGATTCAGTCTTCATTTCCTCACCTTGGTGCAGTTGAGGAGTCCCTGGGTAGTGCAAACAATTAATGTGCTCAGCTGCTAACCTAAAGGTTGCAGGTTTGAGTCCACTTAGAGCTGCCTCAGAAGAAAAGCCTGGCAATCTATTTCTGAAAAACTGAAAACCCTATGGAGGGTGGCTAACAGTTATGGAAAATTTACATTGATTAAGGGTAGGGTTGCACAGCTATTATTGTAATTGCTGTCCGTAAGTTGTACACCTGTAAAAAGTTGAACTGGCAAAATGGTGTGATAGGTATATTTACAACAACAACCAAAAAAAAAGAGCAGCTGCTCAGGCTGCTTATGTACAACCAAAAACCTCATGGGATTTGGTTCCTCGGTTTGGAGGTTTAGGGTCTTGGTTTCATGGGACATTGGCCTAATAACATGTTTAGTGCTTCTGTTCTACCTCCTCAATTTTTGTGTAGTACCTGGGGTATTAAAAGCTTGCAAGCAGCCATCCAAGGAACAACAATTGGTCCTATTTGCCCTGGAACAACAGAGGAAAAAGGAGAGTCAGGAATAGTAGGAGGATATGGAATGTGTGGCTAATTGCCTCAGTGAACAACTGCCTCCTTTGCCATGAGACCAGAAGAACCAGATGGTGCCTGGCTACCATTACTGAACATTTTGATGAAAGATTCTATACAAGAATCCTGATCAAAAGGGGGGAAATGCAGAATAGAATTTTTAATTCTGATGGACTCCAGACTTTCTGGAGGTTTGGAGGCTAGGTGAACCCCTGGAACTGTTGTCCTGAGATAATCTTTAAAGCTTAAACCAAAAAAATCCCCTGAAGTCTTCTTAAAACCAAACAATAGTTTAGTAAAAAAGGTCTTCCTTGAGCATTACGCTCTTTTAAGAACTGTCTATCTTGGATCAAAGTGACAACAGCAACTCGAAAGATCAGATAGGAACCCTCAAGGGCAGTGAGTTTATATTAACAGGGGAGGAACAACTCAGAAAAGGAGGGTGAGAATGGTTGCACAACTCGAAGAATGTAATCAATGTCATTGAATTGTACAGGTAGAAACAGTTGGATTGTTGTATGCTTCGCTTGTATACTCTCAACAACAACAAAATTTAAAAAATACCAGAATAGACATGGAGACACACACAGGGGGGTAACAAATGCCAGGGAATGCCAAGGAATATCAGCAGACACCAGAAACTAAGAGAGAGGCTCACAAAAGGAAGTGACATGGTTAAGACCCTGATTTGTATTCTAGCCTCCAGAACCATAAGGAAATTAATTTCTGTTCTTTAATTAAAGCAAAAAAAGAAAACCCTATGGAGCACAGTTCCACTTTGACACACATGGGGCCATCATCAATCGGCATCGACTTGATAGCAACTGGCTTTAGGTTATAATAATCGTGATTGTAAACTTCATGTGGCCAATTGATTCTTACAGAATGGCTTTTGTTGATTTTCACTGAACTCTTATATCTGCAGCCAATCTATGGTTACAACTGGCAAATGAGTGTAGTTCCAACAGGAAGTTTGGTTGATACCTGCATTTGGTAAAACAAGGAAGATGAAGATGTATGTCAGAACTTCACTTATTTGTCAACAACTTGATCAAATTCTTTGCTGAATGGGTAATAGTTTTGAAATCCTGGAAGAATATTTCCTCAAAATTTTTTGTCCTGCTCAAAATGTAACAGATATAAATGTGACACACATTTAAGTTTAGTCTACATTATTAAAAATTCCCTATTACTTTCTTAAATCTAGACCATGGGTTCTCAACCTCACCACTATCGACATTTTGGACCAGAGTCTTGCTGTGGGTGTTTAGCAGCATCCCTGGCCTCTCCCCACTAGATGCCAACAGCATCCCTCCCGTAATCATGACCGTCAAAAATGTCTCCAGACATCATCGAACATCCCCTGGGGGAATACCCTGGGGGCGTAGTGGTTAAGTGCTACGGCTGCTAACCAAAAGGTCAGCAGTTCGAATCCACCAGGCACTCCTTGGAAACTCTACGGGGCAGTTCTACTCTGTCTTATAGGGTCGCTATGAGTCGGAATTGACTCGACGGCAGTGGGCTTTTTTTTTTTGGTCAAGAACACTGACTTTGACAGTCAATAAAACAATATATCAAGTGTTGATTGATTGAGTTAACAATTTCTGGGATATAAGTATTCCCACTCATGTCAACTATCAAAATGATGGATGTCATGAATGGAAATTGGAAATAGATGTACAGTTAAAAAAATCCACTGCTATCGAGTCGATTCCGACTCATAGCGACCCTATAGGACAGAGTAGAACTGCCCCACAGAGTTTCCAAGGAGTGCCTGGCAGATTCGAACTGCCAACTTCTTGGTTACCAGCCATAGTACTTAACCACTACACCACTGGATGTACAGTAGCATGCAGCATATAATATGTCAGCCGTATTGACACAACAGGTGTAAATAACCTCAAGAGCACAGATAATAGTAAAATAAGAAGTGGTGTGTTTTAAGTATTTATTACCTTTGTTTTTAATATAATTAATTTAATTGTAAGCTTACATAATTTAATTTTTAACAATGGCTGTGTTTAACAAGTAGTTCATAAGATTCCTGAAAATTTAACCATCAGCTCTTGCAAGCCAGAATAAGTTGTCTCCAGCACACCCCTGCTTCTCACCCATGAAAAGGTGCGGGAAGGTAAACACCCTTAAGACAAGGGTTCTTAAACAAAGGCCAGTCATTTATTTATCACATAAGTATACCAGAGCTACATGAGCCACACAGACACAATCCTTATCCTCCTGTAATTTATACTCCACCGACAGAGCCAGCTGTCCCTCCAAGAATCCCTCCAATGCATCCTCACAAAAAATGCAGGGGCTTATGAGAGGGAGATGCATTAGAAAAGCCTGTAGAAGACCCCCAGTAGTCATGTCTGCTAAGAGAGGTTTTAATTTAGCAACTTACGGTAAAAGAATGCTTTAGTCAGGATGTATTGAGGTTGCATTTGACTCAACCCTCTTTTTTTTTTTTTCTGTCCTGCCCCAAAAGGTCAGAAGTTCAAATCCGCCAGTCACTTCTTGGAAACCCTCTGAGGCAGTTCTACTCTGTCCTTTAGGGCTGCTCTGAGTCGGAATCAACTCGATGGCAACAGGTTTTTTTTTTTTTTTTTTTGGTTTCTGTCCTGCCCCATGCTGCCTTGGGGAATCCCAGGTAGTTCTCAGAAGTCCAAATTCAGCTGTGCGAGCCTTGATTTATACCCTACCCACATGGGAGAAAGGAGACCTTGTGCTCAGAGGACATAGCTCATTTGGGCTGATCAGTCCCAGCTGCAGGAACTCAGGAAGTCAGAGGAGAAATACAGCCCTGGATGGTGCCCACTCACCTTATGTGACTCCTCCAGGCTTGGCAGGTGAAAGGCAACCTCGCCCATGTGCAGGGATAATGGAGACCTGCCCATGTGGGCCAGAGGTCTCCGGAGGGAGGCCCAGATCAGACATTTAGCCACCGAAAATCCTGCTCTCCAGGCAGGGACCAAGAAACCCTCTCTGTCAAGTCATGGATGGCTTGAGGGCCTGGTTGTTCCGGTCATCCTGTGGATGTCCTGTTGCTATCAAGTGATCTGCCTGGCTGGGTAGAACCGGGTGGGGCCGAGGAACCATACCTTGGTACTCTTGACCATGAATATCTCCAGGGCAGCCAGGGCGATGAGATCCACCCATGACCACCAGGCCAGGACATTCCTGTGGATTCCAGATGCCCCATGGCAAAAGGAAAACCCTGATGGCGTAGTGGTTAAGAGCTATGGCTGTCAACCAAAAGGTTGGCAGTTTGAATCCACCAGGTGCTTCTTGGAAACCATATGGGGCAGCTGGATGTAACTGGAGGCTGTAATGACATTTTCCAATCCATTCAGATTTAAATCATCTCCTGTCACATGCTGTTGGTGTTAGGTGCCATCGAGTCTGTTCTGACTCATAGTGACCCCATGTACAACAGAGCAAAATGCTGCTCAGTCCTGTGCCGTCCTCACAATAGCTGCTATGTTTGAGCCCACTCTTGTAGCCACTATGTCAATCTCTCTCGTTGAGGGTCTTTCTCTTTTTCTCTGACACTCTATTTTACCAAGTATGATGTCCTTCTCTAGGGACAGGTCCGTCCTGATAACATGTCCAAAGTAAGTGAAACAAAGTCTCGCCATACTCACTTCTAATCTCACCCGCCAAAAACCTTGCCCCTTGCCTTCAAGTCCTGGGTGCATTGAGAAGGGGTCTGCAGTGACCCCTGCCATGGGCAGGACACCCAGGATGGGAACAGCAGAGTCTGGCCCTCAGAACTGCACACAGCCAGCTGGGTGACTGCCTGCCTATGTGCTCACAGAAATTTTGGAAAATTCCTTTTCTTACGATTCAGGTCCATAATTCAATGCTGTGAATCAGTGGCTTTCAATGAATCTGGGTTTCTCGGAAGCCCAGGGAGTCACAGGAGGCTGTGTGTCATTTGATGCACATCTGCCGATGCCTATTCCTCCAAGTAGATTTGTTTAAAGAAAGAGTTCCCCTGCTGACATAAGATCTGAAAGGCCTCATTCTCCATTACTGGTTCTCACCCCTGTCCACCCATAAGAACCATCTGGGGAGATTTCCAGACATACTGAGGCCCAGCCCCACCACCTGAGATGGGGGATCTCATTGGTTAAGGTGGAACATCAAAACTTCTAAAAATCTCCCCCAGGTAATGGGCAAGCAGGGTTGGGACACCAGTTGATCAGAAGGAAAAAAAAAAAAAAGCCCATTGGCATCCAGTCAATTCCAGCTCATACAGACCTTATCAGAACTAGCCCATGAAAACGCTATGAATCTACAACCAATCAGGGGGATGGCGCGGGACTGAGCAGCATTTTGTTCCGTTGTGCACGGAGTCATCATGAGTAAGGGCCAACTGGGTGACAGCTAACAACAACAAACAATTAAACAGCTAGATGGGTGTGCTAGAGGGCAAAAGTGGGCACACCTGTCCATATTGGGCCCTGCAGGGGTCAAGGCTGTGGCACTGCTTGGTCTGGCCTTCTCAGGGCACCACCCCACATCCTTGTGTGAGAGCCCCTAGCTCTGTCAGCCAGTGCATACAGCTATAGGTGCTGGTGGCACAGAAGAGTGAGTATATCTCATCAGGGTCCTGCATCTTATTTAGGGCGCCAATTGGAGAAGCAGGCACCACACACCATGGCTGTGGGAGGAGTCTGTTCCTCCCCTGTGGCTCTGCCCCGCTCAGCCCATCAACATAGAACCTGAGGTCCTGTGGCCAGGTTAGATGTTGGTGGTTTTTTTTAGTAACTCTGGCAGGCAGACCTTGGATCTGCTCATCTATGCTCTCAGCTCTTTCATGAGGCTCTCTCCAAGGGCCAAGTTTCTGGGTGTCAAGAGGCTCTGGGTGAGGCACTTGTTGCAGGGGTTCTAAGTGTGGGGACACCCGGAGCCAAAAGGTGAGTCAGGGCTCTCGGGGAAAGGGAGGGGAAGCCACATTGGATGGGGTTTTACTCTACTTGACTCTCTTAGAGACTCCCTGGATGGTAAAAATGGATAATGCACTCTACTGCGAACCAAAGGTTGGAGGTGTGAGAGCACCCAAAGGCACCTCCAAAGAAAGGCTTGGAGATCTACTTCTGAAAAATCAGCCATTGAAAACCCAATGGAGCACAGGTCTACTCTGACACACACGGGGTTGCCGTGAATCAGAATCAATTCAGTGGCAACTGGTTTTATGCTCCTACCAAACAGTTCTTTCTGCACGGCCTCTGGGTGAGGGGACCGTGGTCATGGTGGGGAGGAGGGTGCAGGCTTCTTCCCGTGGATGAGGCAGCGTGGAGCACTCGATGCCAACCCTGTCACCACTGCCTACAGACAGAGGTTCTGGCTCCTTTTCCAGGGACCAGGGTAGTCTCCTTGAGGTGGCTCCCACCTGTGGGTGGCTTCGGGTGCTCCTAGCTCAGGATGACTTCCAGGCCTTCTTTATGGCAGCTGCCGGGGTCACTATATCCTCAAGGCTATTGAGATGCTGGTGGGCTCAGGGAGAGTGCTCAGATGGCCCTCACAGGGTTATTGACGAGAAAGGAAAGGGTACTGGATTTCCTGGCCAGGTAAATACCTTAACATTAGGAATTTCAAATGCAGGTCAAATTTTGCCCACACATTTGAGAAAAACCAGCAACAACACAGATCCCAGTCGTCATGGAGCTACAAGTTCCCTGGCTGGCCTGACACCCTATTAGCTACTCCCCTTCTGTCCCTATTCAAGCTGTTTCAGATGTACCCCACTAGGGCTTTATTGGACTCTGGAGTAAGATGTGTAAACGGTTCAGCCTACACACACACTCACACACAACAGCCTGCCCTTGCTCCAAGGGGCATACAGCTACAACCCTCTCTTGGCTGGAGTTTCCTGGGCCTGAAAACCAGATCCCTAGGATCCAGGAGGTGTCTCCCACCTCCAGGCTCTTCCTGACCTGCCTGCCTTTGCCTGAGCCAGCCGTGCTCCCTTTGAGCTCAGAGAACAGCCCAAGACCCTGTGGCCACCCCTTCTCAACTCAGGCCTAACTCAATGTCCATCCCCGCCACCCCCAGAAATGTGTGCTGAAGGGAGGGAAGGCCCATCCCAGCACAGGTAAGGAGAGAAAAAGGTGACTAAGGCCTGTCAGTCTTGGACCCCCTGCTCCAGAATGAGGACCGGGCTAGGTAGGCACCACTGAATGGCGGAGGCTGACCACACCAAGTCTCAGAGGAATTTTCTGGCATCCCAAGAGGTGTAAGACAGAGATGAAAGGAGAGGCAGGTTCTTGAGCATGGAATGCTCACCTGAAGTTCAAGTTAGACGCAGAAGCAGGGGACCCGCAAGGGGCTGTGGGACACGAGATTGAGCTGTAGCTCACCTCTGCTTTGCAGGCCTGGATCCAGATCTGGCTGGGGTGGGAAGGCTCCTAGGCCCACCCCACTGCCAATCAATTCCTTATTTGTGATAGATTATCCACACGTAAAAAACGGTTTGAGGACAGTGACTTATTGGAGGGAGATAGTACAGCATAGTGGTTGGGGGCATGGCCTGTGGAATCAGATAGCCTCTGTTCAAATTCGGACTCTGTGACCTGAGGTGAGTTACTTAACCTCTCTGTGCCTCAGTCTCCTTATCCACAAAAAGAGGATAATAGCACTGTAAAAAAAAAAGAGTATATTAATTCTCTGTTGCTGCATAATAAATACCCCCGAGACTTAGTGGCTTAAAATAGCAGGCAGCATTCTCTGTTGCAGAGAATGAACCAGGAATTGGAGACCGGCTTGGCTGGTCAGGTCTGGCTGAGGTTCTGTGTGATGTCGGCGGCCAGCTACAGACATCTGAAGGCGGACATCAAGAGCACTGAATAAAGATGGAGGCACCAGCAGCGAGACAGTTCGGAGTGGGCAGAGAGAAGGAAGGAGAGAGCTGAGCCGTGTGGGCTGAGGGTCCCTGGGATATGTTAGAATAAATCACCTCTCCAGGCCAGGCTGACCCCATCTTACCTGTGGGTGGAGAGGACAGGAAGCAAAGCCCCGGCATAATCTCCTCCCCAGCCTGGAACACAGAACCGTTCACCACTAGGCTGACAGACAGTGGCAAGGAGGCAGTAAAGAAGAGGGCCTAAAAGCAAAGGCTGTAGGGGTCAGACAGAGGTTCAGTTCCCACCAACCTCTAAGCCTCAATTTCCTCATCTATAAAATGTCTAATAATTACTTTCCTCTGTGTGTTTTTTTTTTTTTTTTTTTGGTACCTTCTAAGTGCTGGAGCCAGCTCCTCTGGTTCATGAGAGCTGACAGTTAAATATTCAGGAATTTTGTGAGGCAGCTGCTAACTTGTTGTTAAGCTTGAAATTGACCATGGTGAGAGTGTTTACACCATGGGAATTGGCAAAGGCTATAAATCAGGGCTTGCCCTTTCTTTCTTTTCTCCCCCTGGAGAGCTAGTTTACCAGAATACCACTGCACATGCTCTTGTTTTACTAATTGAAGGAGGAGGCAGTATTTACAGCACCAGGCACACGGTAACTTCTCCCAAAACAACTGCTCATATTCTACACACACTCTCACCAATGCAAACATAATTATCTCAAAACACCTTTTGAGTCGAATGATGATAGTCCCAGGGCCTCTGAGAAATTACACTTCGTCAGCCTTGCAGACATCAGCAATCACCTGCTCGCCTTCAAGGTGAAGCCCTGCCCTGGGCTCACACACTCTTAATCTGTCAAGGACTTATGCCCAGGAGCCCAGAGCCACCACTGCCAGGTGAAGCATGCCTTCCCCAAACCAGGCACAAGGTCTCCTTCCCTCGCCACCCCATACCCTCTTTCTACCTGCCAATTGAGAACCTGGCACTTCTCATCACTCAGTGCTCGGGAGTCTTTCACAGGTGCAGGGAGAGCAGATCAAAACCACAACTGATTCTAAGATTTGAGATTCTGAAGCCTTATTGTTGCTGTTTTAATTAGGAATCATTTGAGAAGGAAGCATTTTCTGGTATAATTGGATTTTAAGTCACACCATCTTGGCTCCAGCCAGCCAGTTACCAGATGTGTGACCTAATGCAAGTCAAAGTCATACTTTATTTTTCCGTGATGTGGAGTGATTGTTTGAACAATTGACGAGATTATCATCCTTTGACTGAGTGTTCACTATGGGCTGGACACTTAGCTTGGTGCTTTGCACTATCCACAGGCACAAAGCAGGGCAGGAGCCCCAGATGCCAGCAGACTGACTTCATGGGTAGGGAGTGGAGAAGCGTGTAAGGGAGAAGTCAGTGCCACTCAGCAGGCCAGAGCCCCATGTCCAGGACTGGGGCTTTTATTTCCATGCAAATCGGCTGTCTTCTCCCAGGCTCCCAGGCCAGCCCTCTTCAGTGGCACATTCTCTGAGAGTGGGGTCTGTGGTTCACATGGTCTTTCAAGGGATTATCTTGTGGACTCCATGTTTATTACAAATAAATGCCAAGGCTTTGATTTCTGACATGGAATGAATAACTACGGTATTGTTTATTTTCCTTGAGTCCGTTTTTCTATTTTGGTTCGTTTGTTAACATGGTTCTGCTCAGGTCATAAAGGAAGCCAGCAAACACTGAGTTGAGAGTGAGAGGTTGACAAATGTATCTCACAAACTCCTTTCACAAGCCTTTAGATGTAGGCTACCATCCTGTTTCATAAATGAGGGAGCTGTGACAACATCCATCCATCCATCAATAGAAACCAGAAGAGCTTTAATCCAAAAACATCTCAATGAAACTCACCCAAAACCAAAAAACAAACCAGTTGACATCAAGTCGATTCTGACTCATGGTGACCCCTACAGTGCTCCATAGGGTTTTCAATGGCTGATTTTTTTCGGAAGTACATCACCAAGCCTTTCTTGAGGCACCTCTGGTGGACTCGAACCTCCAACCTTTTGGTTAACAGACGAGCACTTGACCAATTGCACAACTCAGGGACCCCAGAAACTAACCCCACTGGGTATTTTGACTCTCAAGCTCTACTGAGTGATCACTGAAAGCCACAAAGACATAATCCATGCATTTAACATGAAGCATTCAGGCCGCTTGGAGATCTCCAGGAGTAGTTGATGACTCCCCCAAGGGTCTAAAGGAACATGTGAGACATACTTGGGTATACCAGCAGCCTCTGCTCAGCTAAGCACTGTGTTCCTGAGTGCCTGCACCCACATCCTCTTCTCTATCCCCCCCTACCTTGAGGCTGGCCCCTTGGTAGTGTCACTGTACCACCAAGTGGCTTCTTGTGAGATGACCAGGAACTTAAGTGGTCAGCTGTACTACCTTCCTGGTTAAAGGCAGATAGAAGACACCTGTGCTGTTCTCTTAGCATGGAGATCTAAATCCTAGGTAGTTCAGGTTCTTCTTTCCTTTAGTTGTAGCTTGTGGCAAGGAGCTCACACCTAAAGCCACTGTGTCTGTTTTCAAGAAATCCTGGGTTTCTCCCTGCTTCTTTTTTGGCTCTTACTTTTTTTCGTTTGTTTGTTTGTTTGTTTTCCTGAAGACTTTTGACTCCAGATGAAAAGCTCTCAGGTAGCATTTGAAGATAAGCAGGACTTAAAATAACAAAGGAAGAGTCTGAGAAAAGAGCCTCCAATCCGTCAGGCACAGATTTTTCTTGCCTTCTTTGAGAGCCTTTCCATGTGTGTTTGGGTTTTTGTTGTTGTTGTTGTTTAATTGCCACTGTCTTAGTGCTGCTAGAAGTCTGAATTCAGGGCACAAGCCCTAGGGTAGGCTTTCTGTCTCTGTCAGCTCTGGGGGAAGGTCCTTGTGTTTTCAGCTTCTGTTTTCCTGGTTCCTTGGAGATCTTCAAGATTGATGGTTGGCATCAGTCTTCCCCCATCTCTGCTTGCTAGCTTACTTGTTTAATCTCTTTTATATCTCAAAAGAGATTGACTCAGATACACCCTACACTAATCCTGTCACATTAACATGATAAAGACAAGCTATTCCCAAATGCGGTTATAACCACAGGCATAGAGGCTAGGATTTACAACACATATTTTTGGAAGACACAATTCAATCTGTAACATTCCACCCTTTGGCCCTGCAAAATTTATGTCCTTGCCAGCGGTTATAACCACAGGCATAGAGGCTAGGATTCACAACACATATTTTTGGAAGACACAATTCAATCTGTAACATTCCACCCTTTGGCCCTGCAAAATTTGTGTCCTTGCTACACACAAAACACATTCACCTCATCACATCATCCCAAAAGTCTGAAATCAACTTCAAGTTCAAAATCTCATCTTCTGAATCATCTAAATCAAATGTGGGTGAGACTTTAGGCATATTCCATCCTGGGACCAAATTCTTCTGCATCTGTGAGCCTGTGAAATCTAGACTATGAGTTATCTGCTTCCAGAGTACAATGGTGAAACAGGCCCACAGTAGACATTTCCATTACAAATGGAAGAAATTGGAGGGAAAAAAGGATAACAGGCATCTAGCAAGTCTAAAACTCAGCAGAACAAATTACATTAGGTCTCAAGGGTTGAAAATAATCCTCTGTTCTCTGAGACTATCTGGGCAATGGCCCTGCCCTCCAGGCTCTGGGTATTGGCCACACCCTCTGAATTCTGGGTGGAGAACCCTCAGCCCTGGGCTTCAGCTTCACCTTCCAGGCCCACTGGCATGGTGTGATGGTTCAGGTTGTGTGTCATCTTGGCTAGGCCATGATTTTCAGTGGTTGACAGTTATGTAATGATGTAGTTTGGCAGTTATGTAATGATATAGTTTGGAAGTTAGGTACTGATGTAATTTGGCAATTATGTAATGATGTAGTCATCCTCCATGATGTGATCTGATGTGACCAGCCAATCAGTTGTAAGGGGAGTTTCCTCGGGGGTGTGGCCTACATCCAATATGGACATTCTGGCAAAGCTTGCTTGCTTGCTTGCTCTGGATACTGTATCCTTCTCATCATCATCTGACCTCCAGTTCTTAGGACTTGAGCCAGTGGCCTACCACATTGCCTGCTGATCTTGGGATTTGCCAGTCTTCACAGCCCATGAGCCAGCAGCCTGCCATCTGATCTGCCAGTCTTAGGTTCATCAGTACCTGCAGCTATGTGAGTCAGGAGAAGCCTCCAGCCTGACACCTGACTCGTGGACTTGCAACTTTCCAGCCTCTACAACTGCATGAGCTTTACTTGGCTTTAGGCAGTCCCATTCTCCTAGTCCATCTGAGGGGCAACCCCACCCCCTCAGCCCTGTAAGGCCTGTTCTGCCTCTTGGGCACGGCAGCCCTCCCCCTCAGTTTTGGGCAGCAGCCCATCTGTCAGCACACCTTAATGGCAGCCCCACACTCCGAAGCCAAGCTGACGAAAATCTGACTATTTGAAACCTAGGAGGCTGTGGCCCCACCATTTGAGATCCAGGAGACCATGGCCCCAACCTTTGAGGTCCAGGAGACAGTGGCCAACACTTTGAAACCGAGAAAACCCTGCTTCCCATGCTCCTTCCAACAGTTCTGCTGATCTCTGAGCTGTTCCAGGGGTGGTCTTTTTCCCTCCTTGGACGACAATAAATATAGCTCCTTTGGCCTGTTTCCTGCCTGTAGAATTCCAAGATGCAGGGAGATTTCTTCCCTTTTGTTCTTTCTCTGTCCCCTTCAGTCTAAGCTGATGGATTTTCTGCTGTGGTTGGTTAGAGCCATCAGTAACTGGCTTAATATCTGTAACAAAAGATTATGTAGCCATGTCCTTGGTGGAAATTCTAGGACACGTGTCCTTAGTTTGTACAGCAGAATTTTCCAAATCTTTAAGTTCTATTTTCATTCTGCACAGTCTATTTTTAAGTCCATCTCTTTCCTATCACATTTTACTGTAAGAGGCAAGGAGAAACCATGCAGCCCCTTTAAGATCTTGCTTAGAAATCTCCTCAGCTGGATATCCAAGTTCATCAATTACAAGTTCTACCTTCCACCAAACATTTGAACATAATTCAGACAAGTTCTTTGCCACTGCATAAAAAGCATCGCCCTTCCTCCATTGTCTAAACACATGTTCATTATTTTCTTTTAAAGCCTCACTAGAAGCACAATTAATACCCACATTTCTAGCAACATTCTGTTGCTGGCACCATATGTATTTTCTAAGACAATAAAGACTCTCTCTATAGCTCTCCACACTTACTTCTGAGCCCTCATCAGAATTGCCTTTGATGTCCATAATTCCACCAACGGTCCCTTAAAGGTCATCTAGGCTTTTACTACTAGGCACCTTAAAACTCTTCCAGCCTCTACCCAATTACCCAATTCTAAAACCGCTTCCACGGTTACGGTATCTGTTATAGCAGCACCCCACTCTTCTGGTACTAAATTCTGTCTTAGTTATCTAATGCTGCTATAACAAAAATACCACAAGTAGATGGCTCTAATAAGCAGAAATTTATTTTCTCACAGTTTAGGAGGCTAAAAGTATGAATTCAAGGTACCTGTTCTAGGGGAAGGCTTTCTTTCTCTGTCAGCTCTGATGAAGAAAGGCCCTTTTCTTTTTGAGCTTCTGCTCCTGAAATACAGAACCAGAGACTATAAGAGTCAGCCAATTTCATTTTGATTCTATTCCTTCTTTATTGTCATTTCTGTTCCTTTCATGACATTGGAAAATTCTGCTTATCTTGACTTTTAACCAAGTAAGACAGTTAACTTCTTTTCTTATATTTAGAAGTGGGTCTCAGACCTAACAATTGTCCTTGAGGAATTAAGATTTGTTTCTCAGTCAGACTTACAGTATATGTATTTTATTATCGAACACATATTTGTCTAAAATTTGTCATTTCTCTACCAATTGAGACATCTCAACCCTTCGGAAGCCCAAAGAAAACCTCTACTGCTCCCTACCCGACCACACCATCACTCAGATTTGCTTACAGGTGTCCAGCCCTAAGACTGGCTACCCTGCAAACCCTGAGCACTGAAGTTCTAAGGGCAGCCTACAAAAAGGCAACCAGCCACTCCAGGTCCTGATGGAAAAAATCTAGTCCTTTCTACCACCATCCCAAACATATTAGGCAGAAAGCATATAAAATTAGGTGTGAGGCAAACCCAGCCACAAGATCTCACCCCACAGCAACATACCACCTCCCCATTCACGCTGCCAGTCCTGGTTTGTAAAGCCCTTTCACATGCATTGCCATGAGTCTCATACAGCCCATTTTATAGGTGAGTAAACTGAGGCATGTGGTAGGTGGCACAGTTAAATGCTCGACTACTAACCAAAAGGTTGACAGAACCCACCCAGAGGTACCTTGGAAGAAAGGCCTGGCCATCTGCTTCAGAAAAGTCACACCTTGAAAACCCTATGGAGCACAGTTCTTTTCTGCCAAAAATGGGTTCACCGTGAGTCAGAATTGACTTCATGGCAACTGGCTTGGTTTTTGTTGTTGTCTTTTTTGTTTTTTAATTGTTGTTGTTATTTTGGGGGGGAGCTGGTGGTATTAAGTCCAGTATACTTTCTGCTATATATAGCAGTCCTGAAGCAGGTAAGGCACAGCCACAGGAGATAAAGGAGTAGTGCTTTTCTTATTTCATCTTAAGCCTTTGTTTATTTAATAAAGCAACATTAATTGGGTGCCTACTAAGTGCTACAACTGCTGGTGTTTCAGTGGTTTAAAGCTCAGGCTGCTAACCAAATTCACCAGTTGCTCCTTGGGAACCCTCTGGGACAGTCCTGCTCCATCTTTATAGGGTCGCTATGAGTCAGAATTGACTTGACAGCAATGGATTTGTTTTTTTACCAAGTGCTAGAAAGACACATCAGTCCACACTAGCAGCTTCAAGCTAACATGACCAATTATGTGTTCAGCTAATGAACAATGAAGCTTAGAAAAAATCCCTGTAAAATGAAAATGTCCTAGTTATTCAGAAACTTCATGGTTTCTTTAAAAGCTGATATTTTTCTCAAACAAGCAGCACCTGAGAGTTAGACTGTTTTGTCTCTTTGGGATCCCAGAAGCTCTTATTTCCAGGTAAGCTTCACTATCCTAAGAAAAATTTAAAAAATTAAAAACAGGGACACATCCTCAGAAGCCACCTCCTGACATGCACCTTCCTTCCCCCTAGAGAGTCTGTCTTCTAGTAATATCTGTTTCACCTGCAAAATTTGGAGAATGAACTTACAGACGGCATCCATGTTTAACCCTCTGTTGGTTGCAATATCTTATGTATTTCTCCCACCACTCATCTGTTTGTTGTGCTGTGGTGGCTTATGAGTTGCTGTGAGGCTGGAAGCTATGCCACCAGTATTTCAAATACCAGTGGGGTCACCCATGGTGGACAGTTTCAGCAGAGCTTCCGGACTAGGACAGACTAGGAAGGAAAGCTTGGTGATCTACTTCTGAAAATTAGCCAGTGAAAACCCTGTGGATCACAACAGAACATTGTCCAACTCACTTGCTGTGAACACATCATCAAAAAAACATCATCAGGAGGGATTAATTACTAAAGGAGGACATCCTGTTTGGTGAAGTAGAAGGCCAGCCATGGTAAGAGAGACCCTCGGTGAGACAGATCAGTACTATAGCCTCATCAATGGGCTCAAACATACCAAAGATCATGGAGATGGTGCAGGACTGGACAACATTTCATTGTGTTATACATAAGGTTGCCATGAGTCGGTGTCAACTTGATGGCAGCTATCTGTCTTTCTCTACGCATTGCCCAGCCCCAGATATTTTCAAACATTCATGAAAACTATGCATAGGTTTGCCATGCTCAGTCTCGGACCCCATGAGGGAGCAGCCCTATGCCCAAAAGAGTCACTTAGCACATTCTCAAGGGTCCTGTCCTGTCCTGTCCCCAACGGAATAAGACCCAACCAAGGAAGATGAGAGCATCACAGAGGAGTTACGGTGATAGTGTTAGAGGCTTCAGAAGGCGAGGAAGCGAGGATTGAGACCAAGCCCCTGGTTTGACAGTCAGGAGGATCTTGGTGGGTTTTTTTAACAAGTCTCTTACTCTGCAAAGAAATCACCTATGAAACATACCACAGTGACAGTGTCCCCGTGTTCTACAAGTAACAGTATCAAAACATGAAAAGAAAAAGGACATAGGAGAATAGAGCATTCTCCAAATGCAATCTTCTTTGATGTTGTTGATTCCAAATGGGTCTTTACTTGCTTCCTCTCCAGATTTCCCTTTCAGCACCAGGAGCAGAACGTGGCTGAGAACTTCATGTCCCACTCGGTCACCAGGCAGACCACTGTCTGCCTCTCCAGAGCAGTCCTCCTATCTCTTTTGTTTACAAGGCCGGGATATATCCGTGGTGTGTGAGGAGAACACTCTGCAGCGCTTAGCAATTTACGCCTGGCTGCCCTTTCTCTCACATCCTGGCCTAGCTTCCAGCAGAAATCTGTGGTTCCCAGGAAGAAACGCAGACATGCCCTCAAATGTTCTCAGTACAGGGCACAAGGGAACATTCTAGATCACAGCTGTCACCCAAGCCAGGAAATACCATCTGGGCTCTAACCAATAGTTCACTTCTGTTTTAGGGGTTCAGGATGTCAGGCCCACCAATTTGTGGAAAGCCAGGCTGTCTTCCTCACCAGGGCTACACATGGTGCATGCTCTCTCCACTCCTGTGCCCGTGTCTTGCCGTCTCGTCCATGGGTACGTTCGGCTCCCAGCTTAAGTACCATTCTTAGAGGCTCTCCCGACGTTTCCTGCCCAGTCCAGGGTGCTCTCTCCAGCTTCTGACTCCTGGAAGCGCTCATCTTTCCTTTTGCTTTGGCGATTCAACATGTATCATCTTGAACACATGTATATGGGATTTTCTTGCATCTGCAACTCGAATATAAATTTCTTCCTGGGCAGAAACAAAGCCTTACACTTTCCCACAGCCTCCTCAGTCTCCCACAGCACCCAGGATCCTAAAATACTAGATCTTGGCGCTGCACCATCTAGAACAGCTTTGCTCCGTATGTACACCCAAGACCCAGAGAAGTGAATGCAGGAATGAGACTTCTGGCCGGGTTGCCTCGGGTCACGGGATTTATTTAAGCATGCCTTGGAAGGTAAGCATTGCTGCTAACCAAAAGGTCAGGAGTTGGAATCCACCAGCTAATCCTTGGAAACCCTATGGGGCAGTTCTACTCTGTCCTATAGGGTGGCTATGAGTTGGAATGGACAGGAAGGCAATGGATTTTGGTTTGGGAAGTAAAGGAGACAGATATCCTTTTCAGGAGCCCTGCCTAGTTTCCTGGGAACTAAAGTCTCATTGGTCAGTCAGGATTTATCAGCACAGTCGCATTATGGTGGCTCTGGCGGTTCAATAGTAGTGTATCCGCCATGTTTCGGGACCAGCATCTCTGCACCTACTGCTCTGCCTGCTGCATTTGCTCCTCGCTTTGCTCTCTTCTCGCCTTCTCCCTCAAAGTTTCTTCTCATTGCATTCCCTCTGCTTTTACTGTTACCTATGACTGTACTTACTTCGCATTCAGACTTTCCCTCAGTAGAGAGACTTTGGGCAAGCCAGCCACTATCCAGTATTCTAATCTCCTATTGGACAGAGCTTTATGTCAGGCCACCTCATAGGTTTCTGGTCAGCCTATAGAAGCTGCATCGTTGGTCAGGTGCCCATCTCTGATCCAATCAGCTATGATCAGAGCAGCAAGGCCACTTGGAATGAATTTATCTTGGAAATTTTTCCTGGAAAATTCCTCCAAGGGGCGCTGCAGGCATGGCTGGTACAAGTGTCCGAGGTCTGATGAAGGCACGGAGCAGCGTGTGTGCTCCTCCGCTTTCCACTTAGCCAGTCACATCTTTGAGATTCCTGAAGGGCTCTTCTTTGAGCGACACAGTTGCAGTAGACATTGGAGTCTGAATTAAATTTGCAGAGAAATAAGACTACTATACCTTCCAGGTAGCAGTCCATTATTGCCCATTCTTTAGCGGTTCCTAATGCACTCGTTTAGACAGTGCATTTTGTTCACGCAGTGGAAATGTCGTCCCTCATTCAATCGCCAAGAACGCATTGAGGACCTACCCTGCGTCAACTGTTGTGCTAGGGGCTGGGGATGATAAGAGCAAGAAACCACAGTCCCTGTCTTCAGAGACGTCATAATAGAGTGAAAGAGCTTACGACACATGGTTCGTGATGCATTCATCATTTCGGCACACCATTCTCCCTTCCGGTGAGGGAGTAGGGGTGAAAAGTTTTACGAGAGTGCCATAATTACACTTTTAAACTAATACCCAGTGCCTGAATTGCTTTGAGTCAGGACCCTCCTGTACACCATAAACATTACATGTAAATGGAAGCCCACACTCAGATGCAGCATCTTGGGCCAGCTGGATCCTCTACTCTCCTCAGCTCACTGGGGCTGCTAAGCCAAGAGGCTTCTTGTGTTTCTCACTGCACTCAGAAAGTGCAAAAAAATAAATAAACAAGCCCTTTGCAGTCAAAACCAACTCATAGTGACCCTACAGGACAAAGTAGAACTGACCCATAGGGTTTCCAAGGCTGTAGATTTTTGCAAAGCAAACTGCCACATCTTTCTCCCATGTGGAGCAGCTGGTATTTTTGAACTCTCGACTTTTCCATTAGCAGCCGAGGGCTTAACCACCGTACCACCAGGGCTCCTTGGCAAGTGCAAGTTCACCCCTAAGATAGGAGTGACCAAGCTTGCACTTCACTCCCAGAGCACTCTTCCCTGTAAGTGTGAAAATAGGCACGTCGTAATAGGAGTAAGCATCCCACTTCCCTCCGATGCTCCTGGGGCCCAATGAGACCCCAGGGAAGAACCAGAACAAGCTCAAACTCTTTAGCAATTCTGCAGGTAGCACTTTCTGCAGTTGGCTAATAAAATGCCCAGCAGTCCAGGACAGCTGAGACTGTCTTGAAGCATCATGAATTATTTTAGGCACAAAGAAGTCCAATGACAGCTCAGACAATTAGTGAATTTTCATGAGATAGAAGGCAAATGTTACTGCATCCTCTATTGTCTGTGGCTTTCTCTTTTCTCACTCTCCCTCCCCCTCCCTCTCCCACCCCTTTCTTGGACTTGCTTATGCATTCTCCTCCAAAACAAGACTATTTCTTCATAGCTCTTAAATATGTTTTCTCCCTGGTGAAGGGTAAGACAGTACACAACACTGGGGAAGCCAGCACAACTTGTACAAGCCAAGGTCGTGGTAGCTCCATAGACACATCCAAACTCCCCGAGGGACCGAATTGCTGGGCTGAGGACTGCAAGGACCGTGGTCTCAGGGAACATCTAGCTTGATTGGTATAGGTTCTACATTCTACTTCGGTGAGTAGCGTCTAGGGTCTTAAAAGCCTTTGAGCACCATCTAGGACACTACACTGGTCTCACCCCTTCAGGAGCAAGTAAAAATGAAGAAAATTAAAGACACAAGGGAAAGATTGGTCCAAAGGACTAATGGACCACATCTACCACGGCCTCCACCAGACTGAGTCTAGTACAACTACATGGTGCCCAGCTACCACCACTGACTGCTCTGACAGGTTTACAATAGAGGGTACCAGACAGAGCTGGAGAAAAATGTAGAACAAAATTCTAACTCAAAAAGAAAGACCAGACTTGCTGGCCTCACAGAGACTGGAGAAACCCTGAGAGTATGGACCCCGGACACCCTTTCAGCTCAGTAATGAGGTCATTCCTGAGGTTCACCCTTCAGCCAAAGATTGAACGGGCCCATGGAACAAAATAAGACTAAAGGGGTGCACCAGCCCTGGAGCAGGGACTGGAAGGCAGGAGGGAACAGGACAGCTGGTAATAGGGAACCCGGGGTTCAGAAGGGAGAGTGTTGACATGTTGTGGGGTTGTTAACTAATGTCATAGAACAATGTGTGTACTAACTGTTTTGATGAGAAACTAGTTTGTTCTGTAAACTTTCATCTAAAGTACAATAATAATAATTTTAAAAAAGATGTTCTCTCCCCAATTGCTTAGTGGCTTCTTAAAAAGGATGTCATAAAGCCCAAATACAGGCAGGATTCTCCCATTTCAAAGGCTTTATAGTTTTGTTAGTTTTATTAACCCTAAACTCATAACAGGCAGTGGTGGTTAGTGGTAGAATTCTTACCTTTAATTTGGGAGACCTGGGTTTGATTCCAAGCCAATGCACCTCATGTGCAGGCACCACCCATCTGTCGGTGGAGGCTTGCATGTTGCTATGATGCTGAACAGGTTTCAGCGGAGCTTCCAGATTCAGACTAGGAGGAAAGGCCTAGTGACCTGCTTTTGAAAAGCAGCCAACAAAAACCCTGAGGATCACAATGGTTCGATCTATAACCCATCATGGGGATGGCGTAGAGCTGGCCAGCATTTCGTTCCATTGTGCACAGGGTCCCTGTGAGTCAAGGGCTGACTCGACAGCAACTAACTACAACAAAAACCCATAACAAGGTATTTTTTTTAGTGTTTAACAAGATGGCATACTTTATGCTGTCTAGTTCTTTCCAAGTTTTAGTGTCTAATAAAAATATTGCATAAAGGTAGGCTTCTATGCTTTGCTACCAAAAAAAGCAACCATTTTTTTAAATATGTAAATCCAAATGTTTTATCCCAGAGATAAAGATTCAAATCTTGTGGCTCTTTAGCCCAGCCCTTACCTCTCCTAAGATAATGATCATCAGTCTGCACTGGTTAGGAGCTCCATGCTCAGTCCCTTCTCTTGGCAACAGTACAAGGCAGATTGGGCAGGTACGATTGTTGCCTTTGACAAATATCATGTGCTCGCTGGTCCTCTGGCTTCAAAGACAGTGGTTTGCTCTGCATCCTATGCTGCCTCAATAAATTATATCATTGCAGCAAGTTAGAGGACTTGCTTGAGACCACTTTTTCATCCCCCAAAGTCTTTTAGATTCAACCTTTAAGAGACTTGAAGTTGCTTAGGATCATGACCCCAAACATAACCTTCCTAGTTCCTTGCTAAACTTCTTAGCCATATGTGGATGATGAGCTTAAATGTGAAGCCCCCTGTACACTGGAATCTAAATCTTCTTGGAAGAAGGCAAAGACAGCCATGACATCCCTGCTTTGTCTCCACAGCACAGAGGGTTGCAGCCATGTCCCAGGCCAGGGCACCGCAAAAGTTCCATCTCACAGAGCTAGTGACAAATCAAGTTCAAGTGCATTTACTAAGCAGGTCCTGTGTGCTGCTCCTGGCATGCTGCTGCATTCTGCCCATTGGGAGGGGAGGTTTCTTCAGGTTCTGTCAGTGTTTGCCCAGCCTTACCCACGGTTACCTGTTCTCTGCTCAACTGTTTCCCAAGCAAATGTGCTCCTGGTTCTGTGACAGGCACAGAGTCAGCTTCTTTGAAGCAATGTCAAAGATTGCTCCCTTCCCTCTTTCCATGGGCAAAAGATGCCCTTGTGACCAGCTAGGGGATGGTCTACATATATCCACTACTGAGCAACCCAACCTATCTCCTACCTAAAAAAAAAAAAAGAACTGTTGCCATGGGGTTGATTCTAAATCATGGTGACTCCATGTGTATCAGAGTAGAAATGAGCTCCATAGGGTTTTAAACGGCTGATTTTTTGGAAGTAGATCACCAGACCTTTCTTCTGAGGCACTTCTGGGTAGATTTGAACCACCAGCCTTTACATTAGTAGCTGGAGATGTTAACCTTTTGCATCATCCAGGGAATCTACCTCCTACATACCACCTGGAATCTACCCCTGTCGTCAACTCAAAAATTATAAAGGTTAATCAATGTATTTGTAATATACCTTCCCATTAAAAAAGTATGTGTGCGTTTATCACCACTCTTATTCAACCTTGTGCTGGAGGTCCTAGCCAGAGCAATTAGGCTACATAAAAAAATAAAGGGCTTCCAGATTGGTAAGGAAGACGTAAAAGTATCTCTAATTGCAGATGACATGATCTTATACACAGAAAATCCTAAGAAATCTTCAAGAAAACTACTTAAACTAATAGAAGAGTTCAGCAGAGTATCAGGATACAAGATAAACATACAAAAACCAGTTGGATTCCCCTACACCAACAAAAAGAACACGAAAGAGGAAATCACCAAATCAATACAATTTACAGTAGCCCCCAAGAGGATAAAATACTTAGGAATAAATCTTACCAGAGATATAAAAGACTTATACAAAGAAAACTACAAAACACTTCTGCAAGAAACCAAAAGAGACTTACAGAAGTGGAAAAACATACCTTGCTCATGGATAGCAGGACTTAACATTGTAAACATGTCTGTTCTACCAAAAGTGATCTATAGATTTAATGCAATTCCAATCCAAAGTCTGAGGACATTTTTTAATGAGATGGAGAAACAAATCACCAACTTCACATGGAAGTGAAAGAGGCCCAGATAAGTAAAGCATTGCTGAAAAAGAAGAACAAATTGGGAGGCCTTACTTTACCTGATTTTAGAACCTATTATACTGCCACAGTAGTCAAAACAGCCTGGTACTGGTACAACAACAGACTCATAGACCGGTGGAACAGAATTGAGAATCCAGACATAAATCCATCCACATACGAGCAGTTGATATTTGACAAAAGTCCCAAAGCAGTTAAATGGGGAAAAGACAGTCTTTTTAACAAGTGGTACTGGCATAACTGGATATCCATCTGCAAAAAAATGAAACAAGGCCCATACCTCACACCACGCACAAAAATGAACTCAAAATGGACCAAAGACCTAAATATAAAATCTAAAGTGATAAAGATCATGGAAGAAAAAATAGGGAAAATGTCAGGAGCCCTAATACATGTCATAAGCAGTATACAAAACATTACTAACAATGCAGAAGAAAAAGTAGATAACTGGGTGCCCCTAAAAATCAAACACCTATGCTCATCCAAAGACTTCACCAAAAGAGTAAAAAGATTGTCTTCAGACTGGGAAAAAAGTTTTTAGCAATGACATTTCCGATCAGTGCCTGATCTCTAAAATCTACATGATACTGCAAAAACTCAACTGCAAAAAGACAAATAACCCAATTTAAAAATGGGCAAAAGATATGAACAGACACTTCACTAAAGAAGACATTCAGGTAGCTAACAGATTCATGAGGAAATGCTCACGATCATTAGCCATTAGAGAAACACAAATCAAAACTACAATGAGATTCCATCTCATTCCAACAAAAGGCTGGCATTAATCCAAAAAGTACAAAATAATAAATGTTGGAGAGGCTGTGGAGAGACTGTAACACTTATACACTGCTGGTGGGAATGTAAAATGGTACAACCACTTTGGAAATCAATTTGCCGCTTCCTTAAAAAACTAGAAATAGAACTACCATACGATCCAGCAATCCCACTCCTCGGAATATATCCTAGAGAAATAAGAGCCTTTACATGAACAGATACATGCGTACCCATGTTCATTGCAGCACTGATTACAACAGTAAAAAGATGGAAGCAACCAAGGTGCCCATCACATGGTATATTCACACAATGGAATACTACGCATTGAAAAGAGCAGTGACGAATCTGTGAAACATTTCTTAACATGGAGTGAAATTTGTCACTTGCAAAAGGACAAATATTGTATAAGACCACTATTATAAGAATTGAGAAATAGTTTAAACAGAGAAGAAAATATTCTTTGATGGTTATGGGGGAGGGAGGGAGGGAGAGAGGTATTCACTAATTACATAGTAGATAAGAGCGACTTTAGGTGAAGGGAAAGACAACACACAATACAGGAGAGGTCAGCACAGCTGGACTAAACCAAAAGCAAAGAAGTTTCCTGAATAAACTGAATGCTTCAAAAGCTAGTGTAGCGGGGGGGGGGGGGGGGGCGGTGGTTTGGGGACCATGGTTTCAGGGTATATCTAAGTCAAATGGCATAATAAAATCTATTAAGAAAACATTCTGCATCCCACTTTGGAGAGCAGCATCTGGGGTCTTAAATGCTAACAAGGAGCCATCTAAGATGCATCAACTGGTCTCAACCCACATGGACCAAAGGAGAATGAAGAACTCCAAGGACACAAGGTAATTGCGAGCCCAAGAGACAGAAAGGGCCACATAAACCAGAGACTACATCAGCCTGAGACCAGAAGAACTAGATGGTGCCCGGCTACAACTGATGACTGCCCTGACAGGGAACACAACAGAGAATCCCTGAGGGAGCAGGAGAACAGTGGGATGCAGACCCCAAATTCTCAAAAAGACCATACTTAATGGTCTGACTGAGACTAGAAGGACCCCAGTGGTCATGGCCCCCAGACTTTCTGTTAGCCCAGGACAGGCACCATTCCCAAAGCCAACTCTTCAGACAGGGATTGGACTGGACAATGGGATAGAAAAACGTGCTGGTGAAGAATGAGCTTCTTGGAGCAAGTAGACACTTGAGACTATGTTGGCATCTCCTATCTGGAGGGAAGATGAGAGGGCAGAGGGGGTTAGAAGCTGGTGGAATGGACAAGAGAGAGTGGAGGGAAGGAGCAGGCAGTCTCATTAGGGGGAGAGCAATTAGGAGTATATAGCAAGGTGTATATAAATTTTTGTGTGAGAGACTAGCTTCATTTGTAAACTTTCACTTAAAGCACAGTAAAAATTTTTTTAAAAGGTATATGTGTGTATGTTTAATATGTATATAATACAAACAGGAGCCCTGGTGGCACAGTGGTTAAGAGCTTGGCTGCTAACCAAAAGGTCAGCAGTTCTAATCCGCCAGCGGCTCCTTGGAAACCCTATGGGGCAGTTGTACTCAGTCTTATTGGGTTGCTATGAGTCAGAATCAACTCCATGGCAATGGGCTTGGTTTTTTTCTGTAATACGCACACAGATATGCATATATACATTTGAAATTTGAGAGTTAAATATCTATTACCTACCTCTGGTCAATTACTCCTTACCCATTAGAACACAGTAATGCAAAGATCACCTTGGAGCCCAATATTTAGGTGTATCCCACAGTTTTATCCCTCAATCTCTCGCTTATCATTGCAGCTTCATAGGCTGCCAAGACTCAGGTCAGTAAAACCTCAGTAGAAACTCTCAGACCCCAGCTGGGTTGGTCCTTTATTCTACAAAGCCAAGGATGAATTTGAGTAAATTGGACAAAAAATAAATCAAACTGCAAATTCCTGGAGCAGCTGCCAAGCCTCAACAAAGCTTACTGGGAATCGATGTTTAGTGGGAAGAACAAAAGACCAGGTCAATTACTGAAATAAAATGAATCTTTGAAACTTTCTGCTGAGACATGGCACTTTTGATTATAAACTCTTCCATTTTCAATCACCAGTGTACTTAATTTTATCATTATCTCACCAACACAAAGCCAAGCTCTGAGAAGATGTGAAACAGTGTCAAGGTTGCAAGGGATGGATTCCTAACATCCATCTCAGAAAATCATCTCTCCTCCCAGCCATGAAGTCACTGAGCCCAGTCCCCACCCTGCCCCCACTCCCCTCACCCAAACCCGCCCAAAGGCTCCTGTCTTTCACGATCTTGCTCTCACAAGTACAGTTCTGTACCAATTAACATGTTCTTTCAGAAAAATCTGGATTAGCAGAGCAGCTGAGAATCTGCTTACGACCCTCAGGTGCAAGGCACATCATAGTCCTTCATTTTCCCAGATAAAAATATGCTGAGGTCCTGCTGCCCAGGGTTGGGGAGCTCTCCTGTATCAGTGTTATGGATTGAATTGTGCCCACCCCTCCTGCAAAATATGTGTTGGAATCCTAACCTTATACCTGTGGGGGTGATCCCATTTGGGAATAGGGTGTTTCTTGTTATGTTAATAAGGTCATATCAGTGTAGGGTGTGTCCTAAACCTAATGACTTTTGAGATATAAAAAGAGCAGATTAGACACAGAGAGAAGCAAGCATAGACGGGGGGAAAGATAGGTGCCACGTGGAGATGGCCCAGGAACCAAGGAACTCCAAGGTTACAGAAGCTGAGACAAGGATTTTCCCCCAGAATGGACAGAGCTTTCCCCTGGAGTCAGTGTTCTGAATTCAGACTTCTAGCCTCCTAAACTGTGAGAAAATAAATTTCTCTTCTTTAAAACCACCTACTTGTGGTATTTCTGTTACAGCAGCACTAGGAGACCAAGACAGTCATTACAGAGAACGCTGTCCTGTGTCAGTGCGAATATATACTCACCACACTTCCCTGGGCTTCTGCAAATGTCCCAAGAAGCCTAAGCTGTTCAGAAAATTTGTGGTGGGGTTTCTGGTCTTGCTCTGAGCTGCTTCTCATCCAAGTCTGAACAGCCCATTCGAAGGCATGAGACTGGGTGCATGGAGCTCTCTCCCTCTGCAACCTTGCTGCCTCCGAGACCTTCACTGTGTCCCCCAACATTTCAGCATTCATGGCTTAGTCCCTAGTCATCCACATTCCACTCAGTATTAACTTCTTTCTCCTGCTGTAAAATATTACCATAAATACAGTAGCTTAAACTACAAATTTGTTATCTTGCAGTTCCAGAGATCAGAAAGCTGACACAGGTCTCACCAGGTAAAATCAAGGTGTCGGCAGGGCTGCACTCCTTTTGGAGGCTCTAGGACTTTTTTTTTAGGACTTGATGACAACTGACGACAGGGAAGAATCTCTTGGGTTTTTCTTTTCTTTTTTACTTTTCCAGCTTCGAGAGGCCTCTTATGTCCCTGGGTGGCACAAACAGTTTGTTGGTGATTACTAACCAAAAAGTGGGAGGTTTGCACTCACCCGGTGGCACTGGGGAAGAAATATCTGGCAATCTACTTCCATGAAGATTACAACCAAGAAAATTCTTGGAGCAGTTCTACTCTGTAACACATGGGGCTGCTATGAGTCAGAACTGACTCAACAGCAATGGGTTTGGTTTGATTTTTTATTTTAGAGACCTGTTGCCTTCCTTGGTTCCTGGCCTCTTCCTCCATCTTCAGAACTAGCAACAAGTTGAGTCCTTCTCACGCTGCCGTCTCTCTGTTCTTGCCCTTTAGCATCCCTCCTCTACTTTCAGGAGACCATGTGTTTACATTCAGAGCCCTGGGTGTTACAAACGGTTAAGTGCTTGACTACTAACTGAAAGGTTAGTGGTTCGCACCCATCCAGAGACAAGCCTTGGAAGAAAGACCTGGTGATCTGCTTCCAAAATGTCATAGCCTTAAAAACCTTACGGAGCAGTTCTTTTTTTTTTTTTTTTTTTTAACAATTTCAACAGTATATTTTTTTAAACACAATAATGTTTCCATTTTTTACTAGGTAAGCTAGACTGTTACTTGGTTTAAAGAAGGCTTCAGGTGATATTTTTGGTTTATGGTTTCAGGGTTTTACTAGATGTGATCAAATTGTTAACAGCAACTTGAAAAGTTAGATAAGAAGCATAAGGGGAAGTGAGTATATGTCAATAAGTGAGGAACAAATTGGAAAAGAAGGGTGAGAAAGACTGCACAGTTTAAAGAATATAATCAATGTCACTATATTATGCGTGTAAAATTGTAGACAGTGTATGTTTCACCGTGTATATTTTCAACAACAATAAAAAAACAAATAATTTTCAACTTAAAAATGTTATTTTAACATGAAATCATTACTAAAAAATTATTAGTGAGATATTTTATATTATTTTCTCTTTTCTAAGTCTTCAAAATCTGGTGTGCATTTTTTTTTATTGTATTTTAGTTAAGGGTTTGCAGAACAAACTAGCTTCTCATTAAACAGTTAGTACAAATATTGTTTAATGACATCACTTGACAACCCTACAACATGTCAACACTCTCCCTTCCCAACCTTGGGTTCCCCATTACTAGCTTTCCTGTCCCCTCTTGCCTTCTAGTCCTTGCTCCTGGGCTGATATGCCCTTTTAGTCTCATTTTGTTTTATGGGCCTGTCTAATCTTTGGCTGAAGGGTGAACCTCAGGAGTGACTTCATTACTGAGCTAAAAGGGTGTCTTGGGGCCATACTCTCGGCGTTTCTCCAGTCTCTGTCAGACCAATAAGTCTGGTCTCTTTTGGGGAGTTAGAATTTTGTTCTACATTTTTCTCCAGCTCTGTCCAGGACCCTCTATTATGATCCCTGTCAGAGCAGTCGGTGGTAGTAGCTGGGCACCATCTAGTCGTGCTGGACTCAGTCTGGTTGAGGCTGTGGTAGTTGTGGCTTATCAGTCCTTTAGACTAATCTTTCCCTTGCATCTTTGGTTTTCTTCATTCTCCCTTGCTCTATGGAGCTGTTCTAATTTGCACACATGGGGTCACCAAGGGAAAGAATTGACTCGAGGGCAACTGGTTTTAGTCTGTGATTACATTGGGCCCATTTAGATAATCCAAAATAATCTCCCAATCGATTAGCAACTTCAATTCCATCTGTAGCCTTACTTCCTCTTTATCAAGTTACAAAACATATTCACAAGTTCCAGGGATTAGGACATGGACATCTTTTGGGGAACATTACCCTACCACATACTATACAAAGAGGTTTGAAAAAACCTAGATCTGAATTTGTGAAGGAACACTTGCCTGCAATTCAGAGAAACTCTAATACTGTCTTCCTGCTGCCATCCCTTAAGTCATATACCCCAAATCAGCCTGTTCTCTAGTCTTGAGTATCTCAGAACCTTATTATGAAAAGCATTGCATAGGAGATAAATTACCAGGTCTGCTAAGGCAAGCTTGAGTTATTTCCTGCTGATTTCTGGTTCATTAATCACTTAATCTCCCCTTCTCTCACTTGAATTATTACTTTAAGTAAAAGATTGTCTTTCTGGAAAGGCTTTGGAATAGGACTGCTGCTTTCGCCATCCCTCCCCCTTCCCAAGAGGATGTGGTTTGGTAGGTGGAAACCCTGGATGAGACACATACTGATCTGAGTTGTTATTTCTTTGGATAACTAATTCCTTCTATTTCCAGCATATTACAGGACATCAGCTTTGCTTCCCAGTCAACTCTCTTTAAGTTTTCTCATCTGGAAAAATAGGTATCCGTGCTCTCCATCATTTATAGGGTAGTGCAGCTCCCTTTTTGATAGAAGGAAAAGTGAATTTTTCTGCAGAAGATAATTCAAAACATTTTCATGAATATATTTTACTCCCCACAAAATCTTTGTGGGATTATAGACAGAAGGCATAGGAATGGAGGCAAATGATGTAGAAGTATTGCTGACCACATTTAAAGACGATGACTGAGGTTTTAAAAATGGTGTAAGTGACTGCCCATGGAAAGCAGATGTTTGCATTTTCTGTTCAATACCCAAAACCAACCTGACATACAACCAGTTCATCTACAGATGTGAGTGTGTAAACATACACACACATTCATATCATTTCAACCACCCACCAACGTTTCACTCAAGAATGATCTCTTGAGCCTCCAACATATTTCAGACGCTGTCACAGATGCTGGGACTATGGAGGAAGTAAGTGAGACACATGCTCTTGCCCTGGAGAATCCCAGATACTGTCAGGGCAGAGGGATATGGAAACCAGCCTTATGCGGCAAGTGTTGTCCATAAGTCAGGCCCTGGATGGTGAGGAGGACCACCAACCAGCTCCTGGGGGCCTCCTGTGGAGGGGAGGTTTCTTGAGGAATGGCAGTGGATCTGAGAATTGAGGACTCAAATAAAGGGCAGAGGGGTGAGGAAGAGAATGAAAGACAAAGGAAGCATCACGGGAAAAGACAGAAGCCTGAAAAAGGACAATCCTTTAGAGAATCCTGAAATCTTTCAAGTGTGGAGAAAGATAGAAGGTTCCAGAAGACAGAAAGCCTGAGGTCAAGTCACTAGTGGTGGGGGATGCCTTGCTAAGGAGTTTGGACTATCAGTGGGACCACTGAACGATTTTACACAGTACCATGATTGGATTTCAATTGGAGAGAGCCCTCTCTGAAGCTCTGGAAAAAAGGAAGGAGACATAGGCAAGACTGGAGTGCTCAGTGATCCAGGCTTGGAGACTCGTGCAGTAATCCAGACATAAACTGATGAGGGGGCTACAGCGTGTGGTCTGCACAACATGGCACTTATACCTGTGTGCTGGTTCACAGAGAGACATCCGGAGAGACATTCACTAAAACATTAAAAGTGGTTACTCTGGCAGCAGGATACAGGATGATTTTTGCTTTCTTCCTTACACTCTCTTGGGTTGCTTAAAATTTCTACATGAAAAAATCTTGTACATGACTTGGCAGGAAGAGCAAGGTGACAGACTGCATGATTGTCAACCCAGGTGACGTCGAAACTGGGATCATGACTCGTTTCAGCACCAGATGATGATGTCTGATACTTAGCTATTGAAAAAAAAATGAAGAATTTTTAAGAGCAAAAAATTAAAAATAAATGAATAGAATATGCAGTCATCTAAGCCAAAAGATTCATTGCTTTCTCTCAGTTCACTTTGTCCATCGGCTGTTGCTGTTATTGTTGTTGTTAGCTGCCGCTGAATCAGCTCCAACTTATGGCAACCTTAGGTATAAAAGAAGGAAATATTGCCTGGTCCTACACCATCTTCATGATCGTTGGCATGCTTAAGTCCATTGTTACGGCCACTGTGTATTTTGAGTGCCTTCCACACTAGGGGCTCATCTTCCAGCACTCCATCAGACAATATCCTGTTCCATGAGCTGTTACCCCACCCCGTCAATGTCTACTTCTCTAGACCAAAAAAAAACTGTTCCCATCGAGTCAATTCCAACACATAGTGACCATATAGAACAGAGCAGAAGTGCCGCATAGGATTTCCAAGGAACGGCTGGTGCATTCAAACTGATGACCTTTTTTGTTAGCAGCCACAGCTCAGCATAGCACTTAACTACTGCACCATCAAGACTTCGTCTCTACCTCTCTAAAAACCAAAAAATACAAACCTGTTGCTGTCGAGCTGATTCTGACTCATAGTGACCCTACGGGACAGAGTAGAACTGCCCCACAGAGTTTCAAAGGAACGCCTGGTGGATTCAAACTGCTGGCCTTTTGATTAGCAGCCATAGCATTTAACCACTATGCCACCAGGGTTTCCTCTACTTCTCTAAAAAAAACTCTAGCCAGATACAAATCAGGTTAGCACTGGTGTGTGGAAAGCAGACAAGTGATTGCTTTGCACTTTAAAAAAAAATGAAGAAGCTGGCTAAAATGGCCCAGCCTCCAAACAAACACATCAGCAGTGCCCCAACCATTTTTCAATTAGTTGTGTCCTATTTCCAAACCCTTATCAACTGTGTTTCCAACTACGGAGCCCTCTATTAGCTTCTTCTACGTCAAAAGGTAAATCCCCAAATAGGCAGCCTTTTTCTTTCAACTTCTTCCAGTAAGGTGTGTGACCCTTCGTATCAATCCTGTTTCCAATACACTAGAAGGAGTAGACATTGCTGAGTATTGGATGTTCTGTAATAACCCTGTCCAATGGAAACATAATGCCAGCCACTGTGCAATTGGAAATTTTCAGTAGCCACATTAAAAAGTGAAAGGGAACAGGTGAAATTAACTTCCTGATATATTTTATTTAATCCAGTATATCCAGAATGCTATCATTTCAACATGTAATCAATATAAAAACTCCTGATGAAATGTTTTATTTTTCCCATTGTTGTCGTCGTTGTTGCTGTTAGTTGTCATCACAGAGTCGATTCTGATTTATGGCAACCCCATGCATGCGGAGTAGAACTGCTCCATAGGGTTTTCAAGGCTGTGACCTTTCAGAAACAGATTGCCAGGCCTTTCTTCCAAGGTGCCTCTGAGTGGATTCAAATGCTAACCTTTCAGCTAGTAGCCAAGCGCTTAGCCATTTGCACCACCCAGGGACTCCATTTTCACACCACAACTTCAAAATTACAGCGCATCTCAATTCAGACCAGCCACCTCTCAAAGGTCCATTGGCCCCATTTGGCTGGTGGCTGCCATATTGGACAGAGAAGATCTGCAAGATCATAAGAGACAAGGCAGCTTCCTGGTCCCTCCTCTGGTGATTGCCACAGGATTCTTTCCAGGAAAGTTACGCGTTTTCTGCAGATAACCTTGCCCTTCAGCCCCTCCAAGGAGGAACTTGCCGACTAAAGAGAATCTTTCGGTTTTGTCTGTATCAGGAAGTTATTAGCGTTGTGTTATCAACAACTTTATCCAACCCAGTGCAGGGTTCTAGTAACAACAAACAACAAAGTCTCTCCTGACTTACCTCAGAATTTGCTCACAGAACATGTCTTGGGGCTCAAGAAAAAGAGTAGATACAGGAATGATCTAAGGTCAGGAGCACCAGCGTCTCTGAATATATGATATAAGCCAGAAGTTGGCCAGACTGGATAAAACACAGCCTTCCAAGGATGCATCCTTTGCAAACCCTCAGTTCTGCAGGTATGGCAAAGCGAGAGAACAGCGCAGATTTCTACTTTTCTTTTTAAGAAGAGCAGATGTCATTACTTCGGTGTATGTACTCGTGTTGAGAATTCAATCAAATGACTTTAAAAAAATCAAATAAACCTTTGCTGGAGAAGCAAAAGGCTAGACTGATTCAGTGGGAGGCGGAGCAGAGCACAGAGCAGTGCCAATGGGCCCCAGGGGAGGAGCAGGGAAGCCAGAGAAAATGTAATTTTAAAAGGATGGTATCCCAACTGCATAAAATCCAAACAGCATTGCAGCAGGCGTGCCACAGGGGGAGGGGAGCACAAGTCCATTTGTAATTTGTGGACTATTAATAAGTCAGCCCCAGGAGAAACCCAGCACGAAATGGGGCATCTTACCCACCCGCAAGGGCTGCCTATCTCCACAGTTCGTGCCAAATGTCCTTCTGAGCAGAGAATCAGAAAAAGCTCACAATCTTGCTATATAAAAAAAGCATGATGTGAACATTAAACAAGTACAGTTCTGGAAAGCCCCAGAAGCCGCAGTGTCTGGGCCCATCTTTTCACAGAGCCTACCCCACGGCTGCCCAGACAAGAGCACGGTGTAACCCCAGAGATTTCCTCTGACTCGGGATGAGAGTTATCCCGTTTTCTCCAAGGGCATCTTCCCTAGTGTTTCGTTTCCTAGCGCTGTCGAAACAAATTACCACCAAGTAGGCGGCTTTAAACAACAGAAATCTATTCTCTCACAGTTCTGGAGACTGGCAGTCTGGATTCAGGGTGGCAGCAGGGCCATGCTGTCTCCAAAGGCTCTGGGGGAAGATTCTTCCTGCTTGCCCTGGGCGTTCCTTGGTGTCTTAATCATCTAGTGCTGCTATAACAGAAATACCGCAAGCGGATGGCTTTAACAAAGAGAAGTTCATTTTCTAGTAGGCTAGAGGTCCAAATTCAGGGCATCAGCTCCAGGGGAAGGCTTTCTCTGTCAGCTCTGGAGGAAGGTCTTTCTCGTCAATCTTCCCCTAGACCAGGAGCTTCTCTGTGCAGGAATCCCAGGACTGAAGGACGCACTCTGCTCCCAATGCTTCTTTCTTGGTGGTATGAGGTCCCCTGTCTCACTTCTTGCTTCTCTCTTTTATATCTCCTAAGAGATTGATTTAAAACACAATCTAATCTTGTAGATTGAGTCCTGCCTCATTAACATAACTGCTACTAATCCCATCTCACTAACATCACAGAGATAGGATTTACAACAGGTAAGAAAACCACATCAGATGACAAAATGGTGGACAGTCACACAATACTGGGAATCATGGCCTAGCCCAGCCGACAGACATTTTGGGGGGACACAATTCAATCTATGACAGGTGGTACAAACTGTTAACGTGCTCAACTGTTAACCAAAAGGTTGGAGGTTTGAGTTCATCTAGAAGCACCTCCAAAAAAAGGCCTGGTGATCTACTTCCCAAAAGAAAAATCAGCCACTGACAGCTCTGTGGAGCACAGTTCTACTCTGACGCACATGGGGTCATCATGAGTCAGAGTCAACTTGACAGCAACTGGGTTTTTTTTGTTGTTTTTTTTTTTTTTTTTGATGCAGCAATTTGCCCCCTTCTGTACAGAAGCAATCTCGTGCCAAGGCTCTTGGCTTGGTGGACAGAGAGCTACCTGGGAGCCTTTGCATCATTCTCATACCCTTTCCCCAGAAGCCACTCAGGCCTCACCCGTAACAGGCTATGAAAGGACAAGAAGGAACCAACGAGTCCCCATTCAGAACCTCTTTCCCTTCCAGCACGTAAGACTCAATTACAGATCAACTGTGGTCAGAACTGCCTAATGATATCGCAAAATGTAAGGTCTTATTGCTAGGAAAACTATTTCCTCCTCTTAGCAAGAGGATACCTGAACAAACAAAAAAATAAACCAAAGCAAAAAGCTAGCAAAGAATTGCAGAGAAACCACTCTTAGACTTCCCTTCTGCTTCACTTTGCAAATTCACTGAATCTTGTAAGAGAAACACAGCAGCCTAAGCTGGGAGGAGAGGGGAAATGCCTGATGAAAACTCACCAAGGGCTTCAAGTTAAAGCAGGGAATCATCTCAGGGAGAGAATGAATTTTGAGCACAATCCAGTTTACTTTTGGCCTTTCTAACCCCAAATGGGCCTTTCTCACCTAGGAAACGCCACTTATCTGTCAGTTTGTCATATGGTAGTGGCTGGTATGTTGCTAGGATGCTGGAAGCTACGCCACCAATATTTCAAAAACCAGCAGGGTCACCCATGGTGGACCATGGTTTACAGTGGAGCTTCCAGACTATGACAGAGTAGCAAGAAAGACCTGGCAATATAATTCCGAAAATGAGCCAATGAAAACACTGTGGATCAAACAGAATATTGTCAGCTTACTAACGATCATAAAGATGGTGCAGGACCGAGCAAACTTTTCTTCTGTTATACATGGGTCACCATTAATCAGAGCCGACTAGACGGCAACTAACAAGGACAAACACATCCAAGGAGGAAATAAATAAAACCGCTCTCCTCTCAGCATTCTGCTCTGACGTAAAATGAGGACTGCAGGGAAAGAACACCCTGTGTTTTCAAAGGAAACTCAGCTACTCCCCCATATCAGTGCCAACACAAGAACATAATGTTAAAGAGTAAAAGGGAAATGGGGCCATCACAAGAGGAAAAGTATAGCGCACACAAAGTAATTTGTTACGAAACTGATCCTAGGTAAAGCAAGTGCCACCCAGTCAACACATGTAATACAAATGTCTGATTTGCATAAGGATATTATTATGGCGGTACCTCTAGTCAGGTGACCATGAAACACAAAGTTAGTTGGAGCTCATGTGCGTTCATCACAGTCGCTGGTTATTAATGACTTGCCAGATCTTCCAGCCTGGCTTCAAGTAGGACTGTTGGTGCTGCAGACCAGAGAGGTCAATAGGATATTAACAGGGCCAGGAGCAAGCCTCTCCTGGTGCTAGGGGAAGTGCCCCTGCCTGGTACCCCTACCTGCTATCTGTCTGTCTCCCCTTGGGGGCAGTATTCCTGTGCAAATGTCCCCAAAGTGCTTTATCTCCCAATAGCTCATCCCACACCATGTGATTCTCAAGTTCAATGCAGATCGAGAAGCATGACCTTCCAGAGACGGCGGACTCCCAGATTTCCGCCATCCAAACCAACTTTTGAAAGAACATTTTGGCAATCACTCCTGTTTATACTGTCTCTGTAGCTTTATCTTTTCCAGAATGTCATATAGTTGGAATCATACAGTATGTAGCTTTTTCACACTGGCTTCTTTCACTCCTTTCACATATGTGTTTAAGGTTTCTCCACATTTTTTCGTACATAGTTTGATAACTCATTCCTTTTTATTGTTGAATAATACTCCACCATATGGATGTACCACAGTTTGTTTATTCACTCACCTGTTGGAGAACATCTTGGTTGCTTCCAATTTTTGGCCATTAGGAATGACACCACTATGAACGTGATATCCAAGTTTACACATGGACATACATTTTCAACAGATATGGGTAAATATTTAGGATTGTTACTGCTGGATCACATGGTAAGGCTACGTTTAGCTTCTAGGAGTTTGGAGGAGGTGAGAGAGATGACTAGATGGAGCACAGCGCATTTTTAGGCCAGTGAAACTATTCTGCAATTTACTGTAATGGTGGATGCATGACATTATACTTCTGTCAAAACCCATAGAACTGTACAGCACAGAGAGTGAGCCCTCATGTAAGTTGCAGACTTTAGTTAATAATAATGTATCGGTATGGGTTCATCAGTTGTAACAAATGTACCACACAAGAATGCAAGAACCTAGTAAGAGAAGAAACCGGGTGAAGGAGGAGAGACCGCGTATGAGAACTCTGTACTTTCCGCACCATTTTTCTGTGAATGTAAAACTGCCCTTAGTCTCCCAGTGCTGCTGTAACACAAATATTAAAGCTGGGTGACTTCAAAGAATAGAAATTTATGTTCTCACAGTCTGGGGGCTAAGAGTCCAAATCAGGATCCCTTACTTGTTGGTCGCCCGAGCTTTCCTTAGCTCTTGAGATCCTTGCATGGATAGCACCTGTCTTCCCAGGTCTGTGGCCTTCTGTGTCTAACCTGTTCTTTTTGTAACTCGGGAGTGATTAGATTCAGAACCACCCTACTCTGGCAGGACCCCGCCAACATAACAAAGAAAAACCTGTTTCCACACAGGATGGCACTTACAGGTATACAGGGGTTAGGATTCCAACACGTATTTTGAGGAGACACACTCAAATCCAAAAAATGTTCTAAAATATAAAGTCTATTAAAAGAAAAAAGAAAAGAACACCTTGTCTAACTTTAAATAATACCTTGTCTCCTCCATCCCGGCTAGTTTCCAGCCACAAAAGGAATGGACTTCTTCCTGTAGGGGGTCATGATCTATTTATCTTTGTATTCCCAGGGCCTAACACTGGGCTTGGCACACATAGGCGCGGAGTTCTTGTTGTTGTTAGGTGCCATCGAGTCAGTTCCAACTCATAGCCACCCTATGTACAACAGAACGAAATACTGCCCGATCCTGCGCCATCCTTACAATCATTGTTATGCTTGAGCTCATTGTTGCAGCCACTGTGTCAGGCCACCTCATTGAGGGTCTTCCTCTTTTCCGCTGACCCTGTACTCTGCCAAGCATGATGTCCTTCTCCAGGAACTGATCTCTCCTGACAACATGTCCAAAGTATGTAAAACTCAGTCTCGCCATCCTTGCTTCTAAGGGGCATTCTGGTTGTACTTCTTCTGAGACAGATTTGTTTGTTCTTTTGGCAGTCCGTGGTATATTCAATATTCTTTGCCAACACCACAATTCAAAGGCATCAATTCTTCTTCAGTCCTCCTTCTTCATTGTCCAGCTTTCATATGTATATGATGTGATTGAAAATACTACGGCTTGGGTCAGGCACACCTTAGTCTTCAAGGTGACATCTTTGCTTTTCAACACTCTAAAGAAGTCCTTTGCAGCAGATTTGCCCAATGCAATGACTCTTTTGACTTCTTGACTGCTGCTTCCATGGGTGTTGATTGAGGATCCAAGTAAAATGAAATCCTTGACAACTTCAATCTTTACTCCCTTTATCAGGATGTTGCTTATCGGTCCAGTTGTGAGGATTTTTATTTTCTTTATGTTGAGGTGTAATCTGTACTGAAGGCTGTGGTCTTTGATCCTCATCAGTAAGTGCTTCAAGTCCTCTACACTTTCAGCAAGCAAGGTTGTGTCATCCGCATAACGCAGGTTGTTAACGAGTCCTCCTTCAATCATGATGCCCCGTTCTTCTTCATATAGTCCAGCTTCTCAGATTATTTCCTCAGCACACAGACTGAATAGGTACGGTGAATGGATACAACCCTGATGCACACATTTCCTGCCTTTAAACCACTCAGTATCCCCTTTTTCTATCCGAACAACTCCCTCTTGATCTATGTAAAATTTCCCCAGGAGCAGAATTGAGTGTTCCAGAACTCCCATTCTTCAAAACATTATCTATAATTTGTTATGATCCACACAGTCGAATGCTTTTGTAGAGTCAATAAAACACAGGGAAACATCTTTCTGGTATTCTCTGCTTTCAGCCAGGCTCCATCTGACATCAGCAATGATATCCCTGGTTTCATGTCCTCTTCTGAATCTGGCCTAAATTTCTGGCTGTTCCCTGTCGATACACTGCTGCAGCCGCTTTTGAATGCTCTTCAGCAAAATTTTGCTTGTATGTGATATTAATGATATTGTTCTATAATTTCCACATTCAGTTGGATCACCTTTCTTGGGAATAGGATAAATATGGATCTCTTCCAGTCACTTGGCCAGGTAACTATCTTCCATACTTCTTGGCATAGATGAGTGAGCACTTCCAGCACTGCATCCATTTGCAGAGTAGAAGTTACAAAAAAAAACCAAACCACACCCGCTGCCGTCGAGTCGATTTGAACTCATAGCGACCCTATAAGACAGAGTATAACTGCTCCATGGGGCTTCCAAAGAGTGGCTGGTGGATTCCAACTGCCAACCTTTTGGTTAGCAGCCGAGCTCTTAACACTGTGCCACTAGAGTAGAAGTTAAGGAACCAGAATGGTAGAGACAGGCCTTGAAGACCTCCCTAAAGGTGTCAGGTATGCATGTTTCAGCTAATCCATTTTAAGTCCAGCCCTGAATTCACACTTTCTGTAGATTATGCATGAAGTTATCCTAAAGTTCTAAGCTACCTAGGAAGCCATTGAGAACAAGATAAGAGAAGGTTCTTTCCTGGATGGGGTTCTGACCCTGAAAGTGCGCCCCGATGGTGTGCCCATAGGTACAGCTGCGTGATGCTGTTCCCTCTGTTCTCAGGAAATCCAACCAAAGGCTGCCGGGGGCCTTTCAGTAGGTGATAACACCACAAGGGGGTTATCAAGTCTTAGTTTGTGTTCTCAGGAAGACAGAACCAATAGGATACCTAAATACGGAGAGAAAGACTGATTTTCAGGAATTGGCTCATGTGATTATGGGAGTCTGGTGAGTCTAAAATTCACAAGGCAGGATCCAGGCAGGAAAATTCTAGCAGCCTTGCATCCAAACCGGTAGGACAGGATGTAGGCTGGAAACACCAGCAGAATGTCTATTCACAGCCTTGAGGCAAAAGTCTTCTCCTTCAGAGAAATCTTAGTTATTGCTCTTAAGGCCTTCGACTGATTGGATGAGTCCCACCCACATTGTGGAGGGTAATCTGCTTTACTTAAGGTAAAAAAAAAAAAAAAAAAAAACAGTTGCCCTCGAGTCAAATCCAACTCCGATTCATGGTGACCCCATGTGTGTCAGAGTAGAACTGAGTTTCTACTCTATAGGGTTTTCAGTGGCTGATTTTTCAGAAGTAGGTCACCAAACCTTTCTTCTGAGGCATCTCTGGGTGAACTCAAACCTCCAAACTGGGTTAGCAGTCAATCGTGTTTGCACCACCCGGGGGTACCCATTGCTGTTGAGTCAATTCCAACTCATAGCGACCCTATAGGACAGAGTAGACCTCCCCCATAGGGTTTCCAAGGAGCACCTGGTGGATTTGAACTGCCAGCCTTTGGGTTAGCAGCTGTAGCTCTTAACCACTACGCCACCAGGTTTTCCACCCCGGGATACTGATTGAAATGTGAATCATGTGTACATGCCTTCATAGCCACATCTAGACTAGTGTTTGACCAGACAACCAGGCACCACAGCTGATCCAAGTTGACATAAATTAACCATTAGAGAAGGACATTTGATTGTGTCCGTTTATCCCCTCATAATTCCATCCTGCTCCAACAGCAGCGGCATCAGCAGCCCCAGAAGGGTACTTCTCCCCTCAGCCTCCCTTAGCTCAGCTGCCCTAGGCCTGAGTCAGAACAGATGTCCATATGTCCTCTGCCTCCAGCTGTGGGCTTCCCCCAAATGAAGTCCCTCCACGGCATCCCACCTGCCCCCGCAGGCAGCACCCTCCGCTACAGCTGCTCAAGGACAGGGCTTTAAGCATCCCTTCTGCCCCGCTCTGCTGCTAACTGAAAGGCTGGGAATTCCAATCCACCAAGAGGTGCCTCAGAAGAAAGGCCTGGTGATGTACTTCCAAGAAATCAGTCATTGAAAACCCTACGGAGCACAGTTCTACCATGAGTCAGAGTCGACCCTGTGGCAACTGGTGGTTTCCTCCCCACAGCCCACACACTTGGTTCTCTGAGAGCCTGCTTCTCTCTGCAGAGGGCCGGAGGGAGTTGCGTGGAGCCTTTCAGGCTGGAGACTCACCCTGGTCCTGGCACCAGCCTACCTGATTGTCAAACCGCAGCTCACCAAGCTGAGAGCCTAGGGGAAAAAGCTGGGAGGAAAGACCAGACTCTCAAGAGAATTTGATGTTCAGAGTGCTGAGGGCCAGGGGCTTCTTGCCCTCCTGAGAGGCTGCATCACACTCCGGTATAGAATGACTCCAGTTTCCAGCCCAGAAAAAACTTGGGTAGGTAGAAGTGAAGCATCGTGATTCGTCGGCAGGTAATTCCCAGCCCTGGGCTGTCCCCGTTTCCGGCTCTAGGATTCTATTTTAGAATCTTTCATCCTCCCCTCTGAGACTAGCAACAGAGTTGAAGCTAACCTCCCATTTGTGTCAGAGAATCCTCCTCTATTTGGATAATATGCCACTCTCGTCTCTGCTCATGGCTGGTTGACTGAGTCACATCTCTTTTTACTAAGGGGAGGCGAGGAGAGGGGAGGGAGTGGGCATGTGCACCGAGGACAATAGGGGATGCTCAGCGGTAAAAAGGACGCAGGCTGGCAGCTCTCAGCTGTGTCAGAGCAAAACCCGAAAAGAGGAGGATGGGCTGGCCCCGTGCAAATGGTGAAGGCCAAGTGTGGCACCAACAACTTCCAGTGTTCCTATCATTCATTCCAAGTATACAAAGTCAAATTTTTTTTAAATGCACAGAAACTGCGTATTTCCTTCTGAAACCCAGGTTTAAATCCCACAGAACCAAGGCACCCTGCACGAATGAGCCTGAGAAATGCTGGGAGGAACGTATATACTGTATACTATTGGAGCGTGGCAGTGGTGGTTCAGTGGTAGAATTCTTGCCTTCCATGTGAGAGGCCTGGGTTCTATTCCCAGCCTGGGTTCAATGCACCTCATGTACAGCCACCGCCTGTCTCTCAGTGGAGGCTTGTGTGCTGCTAAAATGCTGAACAGATTCAAGCAACGCTTCCAGACTAAGACAGACTAGGAAGAAAGGCCTGGTGATCTGCTTCTGCAAATCAGCCTATGAAACCCGATGGATCACAACAGTCCCATTTGCAACTAATCATGGGGATGGCACAGAAATGGGCAGTGTTTTGTTCCGTCGTGTATGGGCTCACCGTGAGTTGGGGGCCAACTCGACGATAGCTAACAACAATATATTAGAGGATTTTTCAGAGTTCTGAATATACTAACTTGTTCTAGGAGTTTCTAAGGGGGAGACAGAGTACAGAAATTTCCTAAACTGTCACCTTTCCTCTTCAGTTTTGCCCCCATCACCTCCCAGCAGAACAGGATCCTGTCACCCCAGGTTCTAGCATGTAGGATGTGATCCAGTGGGGTGCTGGAGCCAGCTCTACCAGCTCATAAGAGTGGATTGTTGACTCTTTGGGAATTTTGAGAACTGGTCAACAGTGATAGTTTGTAACAAGCCAAGGCAGGAGCATTTATACCGTGGAAATAGGCAATAGTGTAAATCAGCACCTCCCTCACGAGCGAGTGGTTTATCAGCACACAATTGGACCTAGCCCAATTTCCAGAGGCTCCTGGAATTGGAGGGAGCATAATGGGTTCTGAGGGAGTCCCTGAATGGCACAAACGATTGAGCATTCAGCTGCTAACCAAAAGCTGGCTGTTCAAATCCACCCAGAGGTGCCTTGGAAGAAAGGCCTGGTGATCTACATCTGAAAAATCCCAGCCATTGAAAATCCTGTGGAAGGCTGTTCTACTTTGACACACATGGGGTTGCCATGAGTTGAAATCAACTCAACAGAAACTTTTTTGTTTTTGTTTTTTCAGTAATGGCTTCTGAAAATTTCTTGCATCTTCTTTTCTATAGAATCCTTGAACCGGGCCGGACCCTCCCCTCTGTAGAACCTCTTGAAGCCTCAGCAATTTTCTTACTTTCACAGCAACCATGGGCAGGGAGAGAGGAAGCCCTGGGCTGAAACAGACAAGACACATGCACACAGCCACATTCCACTAGTTGTTGATTGCCGTGGAATCATTTACAACTCATGGTAATGGCAAGTGTGCTGAGTAGAACTGTGCACCAGAATAGGGTTTTCAATGGCTGTGACCTTTCAAAACCAGATTGCCAGGCCTATCTTCTGAGAGGTCTCTGGGTGGGTTCGAACCACCAACCTATTGGCTAGAAGCAGAGTGCTTAACCATTTGCAACACCCAGAGACTCCTCATTCTGCTAGACACCCCACCAAAGTGGGAATATCTTCAAACCATCACCCCACTATGGGCCCTAACTGGAGGAGGGTGGAAAGGGACCCATCTTATATTGTTTTTTGTTTTTCTTTCACATGTACAATTCAGCGACATGAGTTATGTTCACCATTTTGTTCAATCATCACCAGCATCTATTTCCAGATTTTCCCATCACCCTTAACAGAAGCTCAGTGTCTCCTAAGCAGTGGGTCCCCTTTATCCTCTCTGTCGTTCAACCCTGGTGACCGCTAATAAACTTTGGTATCTATACACTTGCCTACTCTAGATATTTCATATAAGTGGAATCATATAATATGTGTGCCTTTGTGACGGATGTATCCCCAGTTAGTGAAATAAATTGAGAAGAGAATTAATATTCCTGGATCCTGGAAAAATGAGAGGCAGGAACCAAACTAATGATTCTGACCTCTGTTTGCTGGCACCTCGAAGCCTGAGGGTACACAACACCCAGTGATTCAAACAAATGAGAACAACACTTCAGAGGCAGGTGACTGCTGACAACAAAGCAGGTGAGATTGAATACCCTTCAGATGGATCTCAGTGTAAGCTGTGGCCTGCTTCAATCAAGTGCCACACTGAAGAGAACTCACAACACTGTGCACGGTTTACAGAAAACAGAGTTCTCCAGGAAATGAAGGCAGAGGGCAAGAGAGGGGCCACACTCACAGATCCGAAGCAAGAAAGGAGAGAGGCATTTCTTTCCTGGAACTCAAGGAAAATGCAAGCCTTGCAGGACATCATCATGTGCGTGAGACATTGTTCTCAAATCAGCAGAAATCTGATGAAAATCTGCCTTTTGAAAAACAATAGCAACAAGAACAACAAAATAACCCAGTGCCTTCAAGTCAATTCCAAGTCATGGCAACTTCATATGTAATAGAGTAGAATTGTGCCATAGGGTTTTCTTGGCTGTAATCTTATGGAGGCAGGTTGCCAGGCCTCTCTTCTGCCGCACCACTGGGTGAGTTCAAACCACCAACCATTAGGCTAGTTAATAGTCAACCACAAACCATTTGCGCCACCCCAGGACCTTTAAACTTAGGTCTAAAATCATATACCATTTGCTTTCTAAGGAGAATAAGATGAGTTTGCTTCACTTGATAAAGACCATTCAAAAATACATCAGATACATGCTGCAACATGGATGGGCCTTAAAAACATGCTGCGGAATGAAATAAGTTAGTCACAAAAGGACAAATAATGTCTGATAACACTTACATGAAATATCTAGAACAGGCAAATGCACAGAAACCAAAATTTATTTGTGGTTACCAGAGGTGGGCCAGAGGGAGGGTGAAAGGAAGACACAGTGCTTAAGGGACACTGAGCTTCTGTTAAGGGTGATGGAAAAATCTGAGAACAGTTGAGGGTGATAGTTGAACAACACAATGAACATAAGTAATGTCACTGAGCTGTGCACGTGAAGACTTGAAATGGCAAATATTTCGTTCCCTATATATGTACTGGACACCCTGGTGGCATAGTGGTTAAGAACTATGCCTGCCAACTAAAAGGTTGCCCATTCAAATCCACCAGGTGCTCCTTGGAAACTCTATGGGGCAGGTCTACTCTTTCCTACAGTGTCGCTGAATCAGAATTGACTCGACGGCAACAGGTTTGGTTTGGTTTTGGTTTTGGTTTTATACATGTACTACGATTAAAAAAAGAAAAAAATCTTTCCTTCAGAAGAAATTTTTTCTTTCACCATTAAAAAATTGCATCTAGTGAATATTTTTCAGTGTGGAAGCTGGTAGGGTAAGCTGTCTATCGACAGTTGTTATAGGAAAAACACGGAGATGCAACATTAGCTCACTGCCCACAATCAAGTGCCAAATGCTAATCTGAGGTCTTCTGACCCCAAATCCAGTTCATGTCTCCTCCACGAAACCCTGGCTGAGGAAATGCTCACTTCCGAGGGCAAAGACAAAAGTGCCAATGGCTGGACAGAGTAAACATCTCTTCAAATACCCTGAAATACCTACTGCAGATTTCTCCAGAACAACACACATTTAATGAAGTGCAAAATGTAGGCCTTTTACATTCCAACCGAGTATCAGTAGGAATTTAAACCACAGCTAAGTAAAAGTAATTCTGTTTTGTTGATGTAGGAATTAGTGTAATCACTGGAATATATCCAGAGGACACAAGCCTTCACGGGAAAAGAGGAAGGTGTCATGAGTCAGTCAGAAATGCTAACCCCAAACTCTAAGTGCAAAGTTAAGCAACTTGAGACCTATGGATTGTGCATTGAAGGTGAAGTCAAGAGAGAAAATGAGGCAGAGAAGTGGCAGTTTTCTTGTAAATTCAAACATACCTTGTTAGAGCAGAGTCAATATCCTTTATCAAAACCCAAACCAAACCGAATACCCTTTAACACCCCCTTTTTTGCTGGTGCTGGGCCAAGCCACCCAAAAGGTGGTCAGTTATGGGGGATCAGTTATCCTTAATAATCAGTTACGTGGCCACTGCTCTCATTGAACTACAGCCAACCTTTCTTCTCTTTCTGAATCCCAGTTATTGATGTTCCCAGGTGAGGGACAGCAAAGGAGGTGGAATTCAATTTTCTGCTCACTACAGTTCTGAACAGAAAAGGGTTTGTGGGAAGTGGGTTGAAACATTTGTCTAAAATTGGAACCCTGGATAATGTGAGGGCTTGAATTGACTATTCTTTCCTCTGTCGTGAGAACACACAACGTGTGTGGATCGTCTGAGCAAGTCCAAATCAGTCTTGCCCCAGAAATTTACAAGCAAGTGTGGTATCCAGCAGCCAGGGAGGGGGTAGCTGTGCTGAAATAACTTCCCCTTTCCTTGCTTTAGAGCCCTGGTTGCTCAGTGGCTAAGAGCTCGGCTGCTAACCAAAAGGTTGGCAGTTCAAATTCACTAGCAGCTCCTTGGAAACCCTATGGGGCAGTTCTACTCCATTCCATAGGGTCACTATGAGTCGGAATCAACTTGACAGCAACAGGCTTTGGTTCCTTGCTATAGAGCTAACCCAGCCCTGTTAGGAAGATTTGGCATACCACAATTCTAGAATCTGAGGGAGGGGGAACTTGTATAGCAGCTCTACTGTTGTTGTTGTTGTCGTATGCCATCAAGTCAATTCTGACCCATAGCAACCCTATAGGACAGAATAGAACTGCCCCATAGGGTTTCCTAGTCTGTAATCTTTGCAGGAGCAGATCACCAGGTCTTTCCCATGGAGTCTCTGGTGGGTTCGAATCACCGACCTTTTGGTTAGCAGCCAAGCACTTAACCACTGCACCACCAGGGCTTCTAGGGGAACTAAAAAACTACTTTCTCACCTCTTTCTACACCCCTCCCCTCCTCAAGACTGGAAACTCAGATCTAATTGGTGGGCTTTCCAGGAAGGATGGCCACAGCTCGTTGACAGGAAGCAGAAAAGATTGGAAAGGCTGTCATTATTCTGAGTTGGGGCCTTGTCAACACTGCCGTGCCTTGCTCAGACCCTTAACAGGTAGGAAGGGGCTGGTCTTTCAGACTGCAGCACTCTGTGCTTGTTTCCATTTCTTCCCAACCCCCTGGGAGGTCTGTTTGGTTTCCCCTCCAGAATTTTCCATTGCTCCATTTCCACTGGCCCCTTCCGCTCCCTCTTTGGAAAACCAGGTCTCATGCTTATCGCTCCTCAGTCTAGTCTGCTATCCCTCTCCTCTGTCCACTAACAAAATATCTCTTGAGGCCTCAGCCCGTTCTCACCATCTTTCCGTGAAGGCTGACTTTTATCCTGACCACTCTATTCAGAGTCTCTAGTTGTTTCCTGGCTGCCAGATCCAAGGGCCTCTTCTGCTGAAGTCCTCACCTTGGATTCCTGTCCTGGGCCCTTCCTGTCGACAGGGTCTTCTCATCTCCATTCACTCCTTCTCCCTCTCACTGTTACACTCACTATTCTTTCTGGGCATTCTCAAAACCACCACATGCCTGAGAAAGCATTCACGGAGAGTAATAAGAAGGTTCTTTGGTTAGGGGACCTTATCCGGCAGAGCAGAGTAGCCATCGGAGGCCCTCGCAATTTTAGATGTCAAGGCAAGACTGAATCTTAATTTCAGGCCTTATACCACCCTGACATGCTAGAACATTCTTAGTCTCTTGTCCACAGTATAGAATGCAGCTGCACATTGATATGACACAGGTATACAAATTTTATGCCACCAAATAGGCTTTTAGCTTCCTGATGGGTACAGGCTGTGTCTTAGACTGCTTCTGAATTTCCCACAGTTTCCGGGACAGTGTCGAGCTTATAAAAATAGTGCTTATGCTAGCTACAAATTCAGTATCTTCTTTGACCCAGATGCTATCAAAATTGCTACCATTTGTTCAACGTCTGCTATGTATCAGGTACCATAATTACACAATTTATTTCATTCTCCCTGTGGTCCTACAAGGTAGGTCTTATTATTCTCATTTTGCAAAATCACTGCCTGATTCCAAAGCCAACGCCTTGACACCAGGCTACGCTGCCAACATACATTCATGCATTTGATTCTTCCAGCATCCCAGAAAAGTAGGTGTTTCACCCCATTTTGCAAATGAAGAACCTGTGGCTTCTGGTCCCATGGCTAGTGGGCAGCAGAGCTGGGATTCCCCATGTCTGGTTGACTCCAAGCACCACACTAGGGTAGTCAGGAGGAGTAGAGGGGTTCTTGTTCTCAGAATGAAATAGCCCACCAAGTCCAAGGTCTCTGAGGGACAGAAAAGCCTGATGCAACCACCACTTCAGATATCATGGAATGTAGAAGGGCCTAGGTCTCAGAAATCCCTCTGGCTCTACATTCTGGCAAGTCACTTGACTTCCTTGTGCCTCACTTTCTTCATGTGTAATAAAAAAGGAGGAGGATGTAATGAATGACCTCCAAGGTTCCAGGACTGCTGTTAGCCCATACCATGTCTTTGTGTGAATTACAAACAGCACCCTTTCCCCTGAGTAGATGCTGGCCTATGAAAGGGTATAGGGCTTGGCAAAGCACAGACTGAATTTCAGCCTTTTACCCCTTCAGCTAGGTGCCCTTGTGTAGCGGGCAATGTATACAACTCTACAAGGTGGTCCTGCAAGATTCCTAATGGTTCTGTTGACAGTTCTGATTATTGAAGTCTCCTTAAGAGACAAATCAGGGTGTCGAATGCCTGTCTCCTTCATCTAGCCCAAAGTGACCTGTCATTTATCTCCCCCAATCAAAAAAAAAATCACACATTTTATAAAGCCATATCCAGCAAGCATCTCACATCAGTTTTCTGACCTTGCAGTGGGTACCCAGACATTCTAAATTTTGTTTTTACGTTGTGTGGCCCCCAAGCTAAAATTTCAAGAGAACCCCTTTGCCCTTTATTAGCTGTTACAAGCTCCCAGTAGAATGCGGGAGCTGTTTTACCACACACACACACACACACACACACGCACATCCCTATGAGTTTAAGCTTTCCAGTCTGTCTGGATTTCTGACTATAATAGTCTCCCATAGTCACAATACCTCAAGGTACAGAGCAAATAAAAACCAGTTCACCTTCACATCATACTCCATACATAAATGGCAAGCATTATTACCAGTCCCTGACAATGGAAAAGTATCAGATAAGGATTTATGCAGGAAGATAAGCATCAGAGCAAAGAGCCAAAAAGAAATTCATCGATTTTGAACTTCAGGTACCACTTCTAACCACAGTTCTGAATTGTTGTTCAAACGTGTCTAGGTCCTAAAATGGGAGCCGCTCCTCCCACATACTCTTCTCTATTGTCCACATTACTACAGTTCAAAAATGTATAAATATATCCAGAGGCATCAGTAAGTAGTAACTGGTTATACATCAAAAACGCTGGAATGAATATAATGGAAAAATCTCAGCCTTTTTTTAGTCTGTAGTTTTCGTAACCAGCAATCCGTAGCTGTGTGTAAATGTCTTCCTGAAGTGACACATGCACGCATTTTAGAAGCTAATCTTCTCCTCTCATTTAAAAAATATATATGCTTTTCTTGACCAGCAGAGATGGGGAGAGCTTTGCCTGATCTGTGATTATGCTGAGTGCAGTTATTTGCATTGCTAGATGGATGCAGATTCAATTCAATGAATCTGCTGAAATATGGTTTTCTTGAAATCCACACACACACAAATGAGCCAATTTGGAGCTCCTTCATGAGAGAAATGGCTCCAAAATTCTTTCCCCATCTTTCTTCTTTCCCCCCATGTCATCCTTTACCTCCCTGAGAGGAAGTTTTGTTCTTTTTTCTGTACTCACCTATCCTTCCACCTTTGCTCTTGATAGCATTTTGTATCAACTTCTGTTTCATCAAACACCTTACTCCACCAATAATCCATCTTCTTTATACAGTCACCTCTCCCCTTTGGCTTCCTCTCAGCGTGTACATAATTCTCAAAACTCCCCCACTTCACATACACACCTCTACCTACACACGCACACATACACACACGTGTGTACGTGCGTGCATGCGTGCATGTGAGCTCCTGCCCTGCCCAGCTCCCCTGCAGTTTCTTTGCCTTTTTAACACCATCTACACTTGCTCTGTCTCACGTCTGCACAGACAACCACCCCTCAATCCACTGCAATCTGGCTTTAGACCCGGTCACTCAGCTGACACCACCCTCACCAAGGTCACCACTGAGTCCCAACTGCCAAGCCCAATGGACACCTCTCAGTAGCTCTGTGCAGGGTTTGTTTTGGTTATGATTTTTTTTAATGATAGGAGCATATTAAGGAAATTTTAAATATAGAAAAATCTAGATGGAAAGCAAAGAACACCCACAAATTTACAACTCAGAGATGAATCAAAATTAATATTTTGTAGAACAGTTTTCTATATATACAGAGTTGAAGACCCTGAAGTATTGAAAAAATCATTTTTAATGACTGCATAGTATGCTATTCTTTATACCTATGGCAATTTGTTTAACCAGTATTCTGTCCATAGACATTTAAGTTTTTTCCAATTTTTCAAAATTATAAAGAGGCTGCAACACATACCTGTGCACACAATTTGTAAATGTTCGTGAAATAACCTTCTTAGGACAAATGTCTAACCCAATTTACTCGTTTGTAAATTGTGATACTTACTGTCAGCCTGCCCTCCAGAAAGACTGTGCCATTTCACATATTTCAAAATATTTACAAGTTCTCAATTCCAGCCATTCTCCCAACACACACTTTCCACATACTGCTTTTTTCTTTTTTTTTTTTAATTTTACCAATTTTAGGATAAAGAATGTTATGTTGTTTTATTTGCTTTTTTTTTTTTAACCTTGCTTTATGGTTAAACAGTTTTTCATAAATTCATTAACCACATATGTTCCTTCTGTCATGAACTCCGTATTCATTTCTTTTGACCATTTTTCTGTTGGGGTATTTATTGCTTTTGTAAACCAGGGATATAATATTTATATTGTGTGTTGCCAGTATTTTTCCTGGTTTGACTTCTTATTTTTTCACAGGTATTTAAAATGTTTTTATTGTCAAAGTTATCCATCTCTTAAAATAATTTCTGAATTCATATCATGGTTAAAACAGCCTTCTCAACACTTAGAATTGTTGAACATACATCTTCTTCTAGTCCTTCTGTTGCTCTATTTTTTTCATATTTAAATCCTTGTTCCGTTTAGAATTATTCTGATACAAGGAATAAAGAAGGGATTCATTATTTGTCTTCCAAGGGGTCAACCAGTTGTCTTCACAGCATGTACTGAATAATGTTCCTTTTATGTCTGCCTCCTGTGATTGCCTACGGCTGCTAACCAAAAGGTCGGCAGTTCCAATCCACCAGGCACTCTTTGGAAACTCTATGGGGCAGTTCCACTCTGTCCTGTAGGGTCGCTATGAGTCGGAATTGACTCGACAACACGGGTTTGGGTTTTTTTGGCCTGTGACTCCAGTCCAACATGGCTTCCTGCCAGGACTCTTTCCTCCTCCTATTTATGTCTCTCCATCACTTTCTCAGCCCTCCTCTGGCCCTTCCTCTGCTTCTGACCTCTTGATGTAATTGTTTTCCAGGATCTGTCTTCTGTATTTTCTTCTCACTCTTTGCAATCTCATAATTACAACCTCATACCATAATTACAACTTCCACTCATATACGCCAATAACTTCCAAATCTAAAGCCCGGTCCAGGTTTCCCGAAGCTTCAGCCCCACCCTCCTGACTTCCTCCTGAAGAACTTACCTGGATGGCTGCAGACACTTTAACTGAACTAACCCAAACCAGCATCATCCTCTGCCCTCCAAAATCTATTCCTCCTCGTCTGGACCATCCTACATCCATTCTGTTGCCCACTCCCTTCCACTCTGTGCGTCTCCAAGTTGTATTAGTCCCACCTCTTAAAAAAAAAAAAAATCCACTACTACCTCTCTACTCTCACAGCTGCCCTCTCAATTCAGCTCCTAGCTATTTCCCTTTCTTACCAGCATCCCACTAATCCAGGGTTCAGCAAACTACAGCCTAGTGAGCCAAATTCATGCTGCATCCTCTTTTTGAACTGTCTGTAAGCTAAGAGCTAAGAATAGTTTTGTTTTGTTAAATATTCTTTAAGGTTTTAAAAAATAACCAGAAAAGAATATGAGACAGAGACCTATGTTACCCACAAAGCCTAAAGCATTTCCCATTTTCCTTTTACTGAAATTTGGCCAGCCCCTGCGCCTAATCTATACTCTACACCGTGACCCGCCAGAGGAATCTTTCTAAAACATGTAAAGTATTCAATCATATCACTCCTCAACCTGAAACCCACCTCTGTAGCCTGGCACAGAAGCCCTCATCTGCTTCTCTGTCCTCATCTCCCTCCTTTTCCCCCATGCACACCATATTCCAGTAGCACAGAATCTCCGTCATCCCCAAACAAAGCTGTTTCACGCCTTCATCACTTTTACACATGCTGTTCCACTTCCCAAATGCCCACCACCATCCCAGTCTTTGTCCATCAGGATGCACATACTCATCATTTCCTTGAACAAACCCATCCTGCTCTCCACCCAAGACAGATTTAGGAGTGATCTTGCTGATACTTTCTCAGTGCCCCTTTCCTATACCTCTGTTTTCACATTGTTTTATTTCTGATCCTTCTGACCAGAGAAAATCCCTTCACAATGAGGTCCTTTCAGAGCTCAGTAGTAGACATCACATGCCGGATGCCCTGAATTTTAAATTGCCCTCTATCGACGAGTGCTACAGCAAAGGTACAACATCCCTTTGATTCAGAGGATATCTCAGGCTCCTAGTGCTACTGTAACAGAAATACAAGTGGGCAGCTTTACACAACAGAGATTTATTTTTTCACAGGTGTAGAAGCTAAAAGTCTAAATGAGAGTCTCAGACATGTCAAGCCCTTCTTTGTAGGTAGTCCCTTGTTTCCTTGGCTTGTAGACGATCTTCACATGATGCCTGTCTCCCCAGTGTGTGTGTGTGCATGTGTGCCTGTATGCCTGTATCTAATCTGTTCTTTATACAACTCAGAAGTGATTAGGTTTAGGATCCACCCTCCACTGGTATGGTCTCAAATAATCATTTGATGACATCACATCAGATTGCATTATGGAAGATGATTATATTACATTAGATTGTATTACAGAAGGTGATTACATTGCATTAGAGTGATTATATTGCATTAGTTTTGATTACATCCAGAGGCATGGCCATTGGGATTCAAACACATATTGGGAAGGAGCACAATTCAATCCATAACATGGTAAACATGGTAGGGAGGAGAAAAGAAATAAAATAAAAGGAAAGTGAGCCCAACCTGATGGGTCACATAGGCCATTTTTTATGAGGAAGAACCCATGTGTCTGTGTCACTACGGGCACCACCTGAACCACTGAGACCAAAGTAACAGTCCTGTGAAGTCCACATGCCTCCCATGTCCCCTCCTCTTGCAGCCGCAGCTAGGCCAGCCACAGGGTGACTCACTGTGACCCTGCCTCCCCCACCTCAGTGGCCTCACGCCACGAGCATTTTGTATTCCCACTGCTCCTTTCTGTGGATTTGAGTTATCAATTTCTCAGATTCAAGGGGAGCAAATGTCTGTTTGTAAACTTCCAGAAAAATGGGATCGGACAGCTTCAGATCAAGTCCTTTTCAATTAGTTAGCTCTTTGTATGATAAATGCCTTAAATCAGACTTCAAAAGAGTGTCTCAACATTTTGCTTGAAAATTCCCCCCCTCCCCACCCCGGATTATAAAGGTGATATAGCAAATTTGGAAAAATCAGAAAACAAGAGGAAATTCAAAGGCACCCATAAGACTACCACCTAGAGTTACCCTGTTAACATTTAGGAGCGTTCCCGTCCAATCTTTGCACGTATGCATTGAAGATCATACAGCATAGCCTACACCATTTCTTCAGTTAGGGCTCTCTATGACATTAAAAGTCCTCAAGATACTTTTTGTGCATTTTCTTAGATACTGAAAGTTTCACCTGTAAAATTCATATCTAATTTAAATTGTAAACATTTCAACGGGAGAGCATCCACAATTGGCCAAGCCACCTCTTCAGCCTTCCCTGTAACAAAGCTGAACCTAGAATGTCACAACAGCCTTCCTGTGATTCGGAGTCCTGGCTTCTTCCTGCTTGTGGCTCTGTCATTTGCCAATACTGCTTTCTGGTTAGATTTCAACATGAGGTTGTTTTCCATCTTAGCTAGTTCTGTGTAAGTTGATCATTTTACTAAAGGAGAGAGAGAGAAAAGGATAGAGACAGAGATGAGCAGAGAGAGGGAACTGGCTTTTTCAAGCAGGTATACATTTACTCTGGGGCAAAACCCAGGAAAGGACTCCCGAGTAACAAATAAGAGCTGCCAGTGGACACCTACTCAACAGAGATTTCATGTGTGTCAGAGCAGAGCTGTGGTTCTTAGGGTTTTCAGTGGCTTGTTTTTTGGAAGTAGATCACCAGGTCTTTTTTCCGAGGTGGCTCTGGCTGGACTGGAATCTCCAACCTTTTGGTTAACAGCCAAGCATGTTAAACATTTGCACCACCCAGGGCCTCCCAAATAAACCGTCTAAGTCCTCAGAGGCCTTCCTCTCATCCTTTTGCACGTTTGTACAGCACTTCACAGTTAGCAAAGGGTTTCCTTTACATTCATTATCTCTTGTCAACCCATCTCCAGGATTCTACATGGCCACGCTGGCCAGGAAGGCCAAAGCCACAGCCTGTCCTTGAAGTGGCCACTCGGGGTGAGGGTGGTGAGAAGGTGTTTGTGTGGTTGGCTGTGCAGGAATGCTAAAAGCCTGTGTCTGCTTTCCTAACTGCAGCTGGGCTTGCCCTTCTGAGTAGCTCAAAATGCTCTTTGGAAATGCAATTCAAATCACACCCTCACATTCACACCTGGGATTCCAGGAAAGAAAGGAACATTAAAAGCCATCATTAACATTCCCTCTGTGTTTTCCCTACAAACATTTGCATGCACACCTGGGGGGTACCGCTTCCACCTCAGACCTGGAATGGCCCATTCTCCTGTGTCCAGCGAGCCCCTGGCCACAGCCACAGGGCTCTGCCCCTTCCCTCTCATCCTGGTCCCAAACCCTGCCAACTCCTCCTCACTGTCCTTTGCCTGTCTTGGCCCTTTGGGGCTCCTACTTTAGCCTCTTCTGCTCTCTAACCAGAGTCCCTGAGTGACAGTTAACACGCTCGGCGACTACCCAAAAAAGGTGGCTATTTGAGTCCAGCCAGAGGCACCTCAGAGGAAAGGCCTGGCAATCTGCTTCCAAAAGACCAGCCATTGAAAACTCTATAGAGCACATTTCTACTCTGACACACATGGGGTCGCCATGATCCAGAATCCACTCAACAGTGGCTGGTTTGGTTTTGGTTTTTAACTCTGCACAGCTCCCACAGTTCACTGGCTTTTTTGGTTCCTCTCACATCTGCGTCTGTTCCTCCTCCCAGCCCCTGTGCCACAAGATACAGCCTTGCCTGCCCATCTCCCCATGGATACACCCTACCTGCATCCACAGCCCCACCTACAGGGGCGCCACTCACTTGAGGCCACCCCCTAACCTCACTCACAGGGAGGGTTGGCTTTCTTTGCTTGCTTCTGTTTTTGTTTTAAAAGGCACATAAATAGCATATGCATTTATATTGTTGCCCTAATGTCAAACACAAGTATTCAATTAGCCACATGCTAATTCTTACAAATACTTGCCTTTCTTTCACACTCCCTGCTCTTCCCCTTAACCAGTCCCGCTATAATTCTTCTATCTGCTTACAGTTGTCAGTATTTCTGTCCATAAGGCATCTGCCCAAAGGCTGGAGGTGATAACAAACAAATGCCAAAACACATAATGGCTCAAACAATCCTTGTTTTCTTGTTTCTAGTCGGGAGGCAGGTCTCTGCCATGACTCAGGGACCCAGCCTCCTCCATCTCATGACTCATCACCTCCCAGGCCTCATTATCAATTCCCAGGGGGCGGGTGGAAGGGGCAAGGGCATGGGGGGTGGGTGGAGTAGCGCATCCTCTATTTAAGGCCTTGGACCAGAAGAGCACCCACCACTGTCAATCACTGGCTGCCCCCAAGCACAAAAGAGCCATGAGCTAGGAAACTTAGGAAATGGAATTGGGGGGATCTGGAACCACTGGAGTCTCCCCGACAAAGCCCAGAACACTTTTCTCTACCCCCTCATTACTCTTCCAGACAAGTTCCTCAGGTTCAGGGCAAATGACTCCATTCCAGTTACAGATGAGCCAGAAAAGGGCAAGAGCTGCAATGCTGGAGATAGAGATTTCCTCCATAACATTTTTAAAGTATGAATTGTCCTAAAGACTGCTAAGGATCAGCTAACCCCATGAATTCTCTTTTGCCCGAAAATGGTTAAGCACGCAAGTACTAACCTAAAGGTTGGCAGTTCTAACCCACCCAGAGGAGCCTCGGAAGTAAGGCTTTTTCCAAATGACCACAACCTTAAAAACCCTATGGAGCAATTCTACTCTGCACACGTGGGGTTGCCATAAGTCGGAATGACTTCTGCCATGTAAGGACTAAGAGAGACCAGGGCTCAGGGTGGCATTGGCACAGTCAGGCAGCTGATCATGGTCAAGGCAAGGGCTCATGCCAGCCTCCTGTGCCCATGAAGCTCTCTTATGGGCAAGACTTCCCAACCTTGTGGAGCTCCAGCTACAGGTCACCCCACATGAAATCGTATTTAGAGACTCTAACTCCCACTCCAGGCAAAATTAGCAGGGAGAGTTCAGACATGACCTTTCACAGCCAAAAAACAAAACAGCCCTGAGAGTGGGAGGTGCTAGCTGTGAGTAGAAGCATTGAATTTGACCTCCATGCAGACACCCTACCCCGCCTCCAGCTGGTCCCAGCCGAGTTGCCTGTCTCTAACTCCTGTCCCTAGTCTGTTCTAAGAAGAAGAAGGAACGAAAGGAAAGCTGCTTCTTTACAAATTAAGGGCGATTTAGGGCATTGATCTAAAAATCAAAGCCGCCAAACACAACAGCAGCCTCTGCAGACCAGAGGCTGTCACTTTCTTGGGCTGAAATATAAAAACAGATCTATGGGATTGATTTTTAAAGAAACTAACCAACCATGAGAAAGGTCAATCTATAAGTTAAGTTGGTACCACTCAGGTCCCATCTCCAGCTATTTCCTTATTCAAATAAATGATGTTTTCCCATCAGGCAGCATTTCTTATTTAACCACGGGGAAAATGAAATTACTGTAGAGGATAGTCACAGCAGAGTCAAAGGACACAAAATTGAAAGCCTGGGGTGAAGAAACTGCTTCTAAAACTTTTAGGAAGCTTTAAAATTATTCGTTGAACAAGTCATTTTATACTGTGGCTTACATGTGTTTAACAGGAGGATCAGTTCCAAATTTCCCTGTGCACTCAGATTTCAGGGGCACTTTCCCAATACATCGTTAAACAATGATTGTACCAATTTTTTTTTTTTTTATTAATCATGAAGGTCAGCAAGAAGAAAATACAGATGTGAAATGTTGAGGCAGAAACCAAATCATATGTGTAAACACACAAAAAGAGAGAAAATACTTTCCGACACTTTTTTTTTAACCTTGGCATTGAACTAACCATTAAAGTACAATGCATGCATATGTACCATCAAAAAATGAGAAAATAAAAAAATAAAATAAAAAACCCGACAGTTGACCGGCAATTCACAGAGCTCACTCAAAACTCTTGCACTAAATATGAAAAAAAGTCACAAGGGAACATTTATTATGTGTCTGTTTCTTTCCGGTCACTGTCACATATGTGGTTTCTTTAAACATTAAAACAACTGTGTGAGATGGGTTTTGTGTGACCACCATTTTGTAAATGAGGAAACTGAGACTCAGCAAATTTAGATAAAAAAAAAAAAACCCAAAAGCCCACAGCTGCTAAGTGGTAGAGCCAAGATTGTCTGAATCCAAAGATGTCTTGCTTCCCTCAGAACACACTGCCTCTCCCACTCCATGCATAGCGGTTAGATGGGGAGACATCCGGCTGTATGAGCTGACGCAGGGGAAACATGCCAGCAGGGAGACAGTTTCACAGCAGTAAGCTCTGTCCTGGAAGGGAGGGTGGTAAAGTATTTACACACGCTAGATCACAGGGTGCAGCAGTCCCAGTCAACTACAGCCCTCAAAGGATGATGCCAAATCAAAAAGGCTCCGTCTGCTTTGTCAGTAAAAGCCTCTAGGTGATGCAAATGGCTAAGCACTTGGCTGCTAACAGAAATATTGGTGGTTCAAATCCATCCAGAGGCACCTCGGAAGAAAGATCTGGCAATCTATTTCAAAAAAAATCAGCCACTGAGAACCTTATGGAGCACAGTTCTACTCTGACACACACAGGGTCGCCATGAGTCAGAACTGACTCAAAGGCCAGTGGTTTCATTTTTGGTTTTCTTTGTAAATAGCCACACAAATGGTAATGTTGTATTTCACCACCATCTACAAAAATATGTGATTTCCATGATCCTCAAAGAGCCAGCATTTCATTTTCTTTTCTTTTCTTCAAACCACCAGCTAACGTCCTGGAGGGGGACTCCATGGATCAGGACGTGGAGAGTCCTGTGGCCATTCACCAGCCAAAGTTGCCTAAGCAAGCTCGAGATGACCTGCCAAGACACATCAGCAGAGATCGGACCAAAAGGAAAATTCAGAGGTACGTGAGGAAGGATGGGAAGTGCAACGTCCACCACGGCAATGTGAGGGAGACCTATCGTTATCTAACGGATATCTTCACCACCTTGGTGGACCTTAAGTGGCGATTCAACCTGTTGATTTTCGTCATGGTTTACACAGTGACTTGGCTCTTCTTTGGAATGATCTGGTGGCTAATTGCTTATATCCGAGGAGATATGGACCACATAGAGGACCCCTCATGGACTCCCTGTGTCACCAACCTCAACGGGTTTGTCTCTGCTTTTTTATTTTCAATAGAGACAGAAACCACCATCGGGTATGGCTACCGGGTCATCACGGACAAGTGCCCAGAGGGAATTATTCTCCTCTTAATCCAGTCTGTGTTGGGCTCCATTGTCAATGCATTCATGGTGGGATGTATGTTTGTAAAAATATCTCAACCCAAGAAGAGGGCAGAGACCCTGGTCTTTTCTACCCATGCAGTGATCTCTATGCGGGATGGGAAACTGTGCCTGATGTTCCGGGTGGGGGATCTGAGGAATTCCCACATCGTGGAGGCTTCCATCAGAGCCAAGTTGATCAAATCCAAACAGACCTCGGAAGGGGAGTTCATCCCCTTGAACCAGACAGATATCAACGTAGGCTATTACACAGGAGATGACCGTCTGTTCCTGGTGTCACCGCTGATCATTAGCCATGAAATTAACCAACAGAGTCCTTTCTGGGAGATCTCCAAAGCCCAGCTACCCAAAGAGGAACTGGAAATTGTGGTCATCCTAGAAGGAATGGTGGAAGCCACAGGTAAGCCTTGTTCTATGTTGGGCCATCTGTGGGATAGATGCTCGTTTTAAAGCGTGGACTAACTGGATTTGAAGTTCTTATTTACTACAAAATATAAAAAGCTGATCCTCACCCACTATTGACATTAGCCCTTCGCTTCATGAAATACTACGCCTGTGTGTCCTTAACCTTACATATATCCACCAAGAATGCTAACCATTTGACTTTTAAATCACCCTTTGAAAAATAAGTTTATGAACAGAAAAACCCCACCATTTACTATATTTAAAATTTCTGAATATTAAAGTAAAATTCGATCTGTCTCTAAATCATGTTTAAACTTGTTCTAAAACATTGCTATTCTGAACGCCTGAGGTTATTTATTACCAAGCCAGGAGGAGAAAGGTAAGCCTTTCAAAGGAAGCCTGACAAACTGCTTTAATAAAAAACGCAATATCACCCTTTCTTTGGGAGCCATTTGTAAGACGCATACCGTGCTATATGCTACACTTTGTTTATATCAAGTGAGCACCTAGCATTTCTGGACACTCTACCTGCTAAACCTCCAGTACCATTGTAGACCCAGTAAATAACGGATAGGAAAGAAGAAAACTGAAAACCCATTCATTCTAATCCCATTTTCCTTTCCGCTGTTACGGCTAGTCATTGGTGTGTTTTAGGGAAGACGATCTTCCTCAAGATAGAGAAAATGCTCTGTTTGTATTCAAGTCATTGGTTGATAGTATTCACTCATATCTGAACTTTACATGAGCTACGCCTCCCAACAACAGCAAAACAAGTTCTGCCACTAATTATCGGTGATAACCCCCAAAACAGAGCCATAAGCTCTGACTTAAGCTAAGAGTAGCTATCAGTATAAACTAGAACCCTAATTCACTAACCCCTTTACTGTTCTTCAGAGTTGCAGGTAGTTGCCCTGGGATCTAATATTATACACTACGTTGTTGTTAGCTGCCGTCGAGTTGGCCCCTGACTCATGATAACGCAATGCACAACAGAACAAAACGTTGCCCGATCCTACAACATCCTCATGATTGGTTGTGGATCTGACTGTTGTGATCCATAGGGTTTTCCATGGCTGATTTTTGGAAGTAGTCCACCAGGCCTTTCTTCCTAGTCCATCTTAGTCTGGAAGCTCTGCTGAAATCCATTCAGCATCGCAGCCACACGCCTCCACTGATGGACAACAGGTGGTGGCTGCACACAAGGTGCGTTGTCTGGAGTTGAACCCAGGTCTCCCGTACAGAAGGTGAGAGTTCTTCTTTAGAATGACGTAACAATTAACCACCACTGCGTCTTTATATTTAGTTACACAATTGGCCCTTTAGTGCTTTTTCTTCACCTTGAGTCTCGGGTTGACTTACGTAATCTGAAAATGCAGCCTCAGCCATCAATACCTAATCCCAGGCATCCTTTTCAAATGAGAGGCACTGATCTCATGTTCCTGACTCCTTCTGCCCAACAGGAGAAGCCATGACCACAAACAAATTTCTGTTCTGGTGGCATAAACTTTTGCAATAGGCTGAAAAATTGTAACAAACAATGGAAATGTGAGTCAAGGACTGCCAGTGGAGCTCAGTCCTTTCCATACAACGAAAGGAACGTGTCCCTAATCGGCTGGGCTTTATGAATAACCAGATGATTGCTGTGAAATACTAAGTATGTGCTGCTGATGTTAGCAGGGCTAGCTTTGCCTTGAGCCTGAGTTTTAGGAGTTCTCTGGCATGGTTTCAGAAACCCTGGTGGCGGAGTGGTTAAGAGCTACAGCGAGCTACAGCCAGCTACAGCTGCTAACCAAAAGGTTGGCGGTTTGAATCTACCAGGCACTCCTTGGAAACCCTATGGGGCAGTTCTGCTCTGTACTCTAGGGTCACTCTGAGTCGGAATCGACTCAACGGCAGTGGGTTAATGGTGGCATGGTTGCCTGTGAGTATAGATGACAGGGGAGGAGGGACTACTGGGGAGAAGAAAACCAGTTGTCATCAAGTCCGTTCTGACTGTGCTACACAGGGTTTTCAACCAGGCCTTTCTTTCAAGGCACCTCTGGGTGGACTCGAACCTCCAACCTTTCAGTTAGCAGCCAAGTGCATTAACTATTTGCACCACCCAGGGACTCCTGAGGAGGAAGAGCAGGGAGGAAATTCATCTGGCAGGGACCTGTCTTTTCACAGGGACCAGAAATTTCAGCCTCGCTGAGCACGGGGACTCTGGGGCCCCCTAGTGGTAGCCACTGAGGTGCAGGCTCTGGCAGCATAAACTGACCCCTCTGGATGCGGTTTTTAGATTTGATTCTCACTATAAACTCTCCCAATAGGACAAGAGGGAGAACAGTGGACAAACCTTGTTAACGTTGCATCTTTGAGCTCAAGAAACAAAAGCCACTGGAGATGTACCCTCTGCTTACTGATGTTAATCTGAGCTTCAGGTTGCAGGACCTCAGCATTGTGTTCCCTCAACCCAAAGCCCAAACTCAAATGAATATGAAATAAGCAAATTATCTTCGTGATGTGCCTGAGTCCGAACACTCCTGGGGGCAGACCCTGTCTTTCCGATTATAGCTTGTAATGAGTGAGCCTTTCCAAAGGGAGGAACATCATTTTCTTGGTAATTAGCAGTGATCCTTGCCTCCGAGCAGTCGGTGGCCTTTCCACCACTTTCTTAGAGAAAACTGGGTAGTTGCCAGCAAAAAGGATCAAAATTTTCACCCACGTTTCTGGGAAAAGGAAATCAGTACTAATTTTCCTGGAGTCCTTGGGGGGTGCAAATGTTTTAACGTCGTCAGCTGCGAACTGAAAGGTTGGAGGTTTGCATCCACCCAGAGGTACCTCGGAAGAAAGGCCTGGTGATCTGCTTCCAAAAATCAGCCATTGAAAACCCTACGGAGCACCGTTCTGCTCTGACACACACGGGGTTGCCATGAGCCGGAGTCGACTTGACAGCGACCAGACTGGATGAATTTTCTAAAAATTAGTTTTCTAATTTCTGAAAAGCAGGGGGAAGGGAGGGATGTTCTAGAAAGTTCTGGGGGCATCAGTGGAAACTGGGCATGTGTCTTGATCCTTTCCTGACGGAATTCATACATAGCTGATCTCTAAAGATTCCAGGGATACTTTTTCTTTGTGAATGAAAAGCACAGTTGGGATTTATGGGCATTAAACAGTCCCCTGGGCGGGGGGGGGGGGGGGGGGGGAAGCTTCAATATATCAAAGCCATAGGAAAAAATATATATGGGCCAAATCGCACCCCAGGAAAACAAACCCACTAGCACTATAGTGCTGGGTAGGAAATCAGGAGCCATGAAAACCACAAGCCGACACAAAAACAGCTTTCTCTTTGCTCATTATTTCGTTCAGAAATGTCTTCTTTGACCTTAAACTACTATGCTCAGTGATCTCAATTAGCGGGCCTTTTTCAGGATGAGTTCCATGCTGCAACCTCGAGGCAGTACCCTCTTCCACAAACATGCATAGGTGGCACGCTGGGATCCGAACATGGTATCTTCTAGAGGTCCGCGATGTCCTGCAGTAGCCGACTACCTGGGTCCTTCCTTCGAGGGTGCTCACTCCCATGCTCAGTGGTGCTGTGCGGATGGCTCCGTCATGGGTTGAATTGGGCTCCCCTCTCCCCAAATATGTGTTAGACTCCCAGCCCTTATACCTGTGGATGTAATACCTTTTGGAAATAGGGGTTTCTCTGTTACGTTAATGAGGCCGTACCAGGGTAGGGCGTACCCTAAACATAAACACCTCTGAGTGCAGTGAGGAGCAGCACAGACATGGAGACAAGCAAGCACACCTGGGGGGGAAGATATGTCAGGCCCGCTGAGAAACAGGAATGCCAGGGCTACAGGCCACAGGGCTACAGATGCTGAGAGAGACAGGGATCTTCCCCCAGATCCCCCTCAGAGAGACTGAGCCTTCTTCTGCAGCCTGTGCCCTGAATTCAGACTTAACAGCCTCCAGAACTTGAGGGAATAAATGTCTGTTCTTTAAAGCCACCCACTTGTGGTATTTCTGTTACGGCAGCACTCAGAAGCTAACACACGCATCATGTTCCCGTACCAGCCGCACTGGGGCAAGCCTGCCCCGTCGCAGTGTCCAGAGTCAGGTTCCTCTCTAGAAAACGGGAGTGAGCTCCTTGAAGGCAAGAAGCAGGCCTGCAGGTGCCGGCCCTGGGCCCTCCTCCCTCAACGCATCCTCTGACCATCATAAGGGACGGCTTGGTGTGGTCCCACCTGGAGTCAGAAGAGTGTTTGTGGTGTCCTCTCGAGAACCTTCCAGTCATGTGGTTCTATTTTTGAACATGAATCAAACACTGGAAAAGTCTGCCACCAGCCACCAAGACATCTGGGAGCTGGCCATGTCTCATCCCGCAAATATTTCTAAAGGGGGCCGTTTATGTTCCTGACACGTGGGAAATTTTGAGATAGTGATGTTTACAGAAGGGTTCGTAGCTACGTAAACAAACATGCTCAGCAGCTGCGGCAAATGTGCGTTAAAATAGTAAAGCATTCATACGGACTGTTATTTATAGAGGGTAAATTGGTGGAGAGGCTAGATGACAGCCACACGGAGCTGGGCCCCTGTCAGCTCAGCTCCTACTATAGCCTTCCTGATTGATGAACTTCCAGATTTATCCCCAGTGATTATGCACCTCTGCCGGGCAGCCCTTCCCAGCACCTTGGCAAATGTGTCTCCTGAGCATGAGACCCCGTTATGCTCTCTCTCTTTTTATTACAGAAAATACAAGACTTATACAAAAGTAGACAGAATAGCATAATTTACCCCTGTGGACTCATCATTCAATCTCAATAATCGTCACCATACAGCCAAACTTGTTTCATTTAAACCATCACTCACTAACTGCCCCCAATTATTTGGAAGTAACTCCCTACCATCGTATCACTCCATTTCAGTATGGATTTCTAAAGTATATATACTCTTTTTTCCTTTTTTAAAACCAGCTTTATACAGGTATAATTGACATGATATATAGAAAGTGAAATTTTTTATTAGTTTTGGCTTCTGTATTCAACCATGAAACCATCGACACAATCAAGATGGTGAACAGGTCCATCACCCCTCAAAGTTTCCGCATGCTTCTTTCACATCCTTTCCTCTGCCAGTCCCTGCCTACCCCCATGCCCAGGCAGCCACTGCTCAGCTTTCTGTCACAATGATTCGTTGGCATTTTTCTAGTGTTTTATATAAATGGCATCGTACAGTATGGTCTCTTTTTGTTTCTTTGACTCAGCATTATTATTTTGAGATTTATCCATACTAACCCATTTATCAATAGTTCACCTTTTTTTTTTTTTTTTTTTTTTTACTGCTGAGTAGCATCCCAACCTCTTTTTAAAACAGACCTATAATAATGCTGGAGTCCTGGGTGGCACAGAGAATTAAGGCTTGACTACTAACCAAAAGGTTGGCAGTTTGAATCTACCTGGCGCTGCCGCGGAAGAAAAACCTGGTGATCTACTTCCCTAAGATTACAGCCATTGAAAACCCTATGGAACACAGCTCTACTCTGACACACATGGGGTCAACATGTGTTAGAATCAGCTCAATGGCAACTGGTTTGGTTTTTTATAAAAGCATTAACCCAAAACCCACTGCCGTCGAGTCGATTCCAACTCATAGCGACCCTAGAGGACAGAGTAGAACTGCCCGATAGAGCTTCCAAGGAGTGCCTGGTGGATTAGAACTGCCGGCCTCTTGGTTAGCAGCCGTGGCACTTAACCACTACGCCACCAGGGTTTCCATATAACAGTATTACGACACCTAAAATAATTAACAATAATTCATTAAGATTCAGCATCTAGTAAATGTTCCCACTTCTAATTTTCTCATAAACTTTATATTTGCTTAATCAGGATCCAAATAGTTAACACACTGTGGTTGGTTGCTATTTATTTTAAGCCTCTTAATATATGAGTTCCCCCTCCATCTCTGTTGTTTCTGTTTTTCTTTCCTATTAAGCTTTCCCTAAAGAAGAGAAAGAACCATGGAAAGATTTAAATACTTCATAGAAAACTGGGGAAAGTGAGGAAGGGAGGAAACCCACTTAGTGAAGACCTGCTAGATATGAGAAAATGTGCCAGGGTTCTCAGGTTATGGCAGAGGAAGCAGGGGCCAGAAGTCCTGTCTGTGGATTCCCGAGGAGGAGGGCTAGTGTATACTGGAAGAGGTAAAGGCAAACCGTCCTTGACATGGAAAAGCTCAGTCCGTCGCTGTCTTTGTTGGTAGTTGCCATCAAGTCTGCTCTGACTCACGGCGACCTTATGTATAATGCAACCTTACTATAACATATGTATACATATAAGATGTCACTTTGATGACTAAGGTGCGCCTGACTCACGCCATGGTATTTTCATTCACCTCATATGCATGGCAAAGCTAGACAATGAAAACGGAAGACTAAAGAATAGTTGACGCCTTTGAATTGTGCCCTTGGCAAAGAGTATTAAATATGCCATAGACTGCCAAGGAACCAACAAATCAGTCTTGAAGAAAGTATGGCCAGAATGCTGCTTAGTCTTGAGACTTCGTCTTGGTTACTTTGAACACATCATCAAGAAAGACCAAACGCTAGGGAAGAATATCCTGTTTGGTAAAATAGGTCAGTGAAAATGAGAGAAACCTTCCCTGAGATGGATTGACACAACAGCTGCAACAATGGGCTCAAAATACCAACAACTGTGAGGATGGCACAGCATGAGGCAGTGTTTCGTTCTGTTGTGCATAAGATTGTCATCAGTCAGAGCCAACTCCCTAGCAACTAACAATAACAGCATACATAAACCCAGAACCACACCCAGGGCCGTCAAGTCGGTTCCGACTCATAGCGACCTATGGGACAGAGTAGAACTGCCCCCATAGAGTTTCCAAGGACAGCCTGGCGGATTTGAACTGCTGACCTCTTGGTTAGCAGTCGTAGTACTTAACCACTACGCCACCAGGGTTTCCAATAACATACATAAATATGCATATGCACCTGTGTATTTAATATATAACATACATAAGTATACATAAATACACAGGTGCATATGTGTACATACATACATATGTGTATATGTGTATGACCGTATGTATAACATGTATAACGGAACAGACCTGAACAACAGGTCTTCATGAAGATGGTGCAGTTCCATTGCTAGACTAGCATTCTTCACATGAAAAGCATTTAGTCACAGAAATCACATCACAGGTCACAGGCTTCTTAACCAAGAAGGAATTTTTACCCAACTTTTAATTTGCAGATGAGGAAACCGAGGCCCAGCCACACTGGTAACTTAGCTCAGGTCAAATAGTCACTAGCAGAGCAGGAACTTGAGACCCAAAAGCACTGATGGCATTGTCCAGCAGTGTTTGCATCATGAACGCTGTTGGTTTGACCAGTATCTAGTGTGCTGACCGCGGTGTCTAAGCTGCTGACTACGGTATCTAACCTCCTGACCGCGGTATCTAACCTGCTGACCGCGGTATCTAACCTGCTGACCGCGGTATCTAACCTGCTGACCGCGGTATCTAATGTGTGGTATCTAACATGCTGACAGGCTCTCTTCTCTCTTCTCCCTCCATTAGCTCCTCTTTCTCCTTTGTGGTTGATTCTGTCTCTACTGGTCTCCAAATGTTATCAATTCACTTTAAACTTCTTTATTCATTCACACAAATTTTAAACAATTGTATATTAAAATAAGATAGGTAGCAAAACAATTCTGAGATCAAAATTAAGTAAGCATTGTCTAATTAAAAGACTTCTCAAATTTCTAAGTACCAGTTTTCTTTGCTGTAATCAAAATGCCGTTTTAAATAAGATTACAAAGTTTGAAAAGGTGGCATTTCTCAGATAAGATGGTTGAGGGTTAACATTACAGTACTCTTAAGCTGTTTCTAGTGATGATGTTTTATAGTCATTACATTTTTTTTTGAAATTTTATTTTCTCCTTTAGATAAGGTACTGCTAACCCCCCAATTGGCAAGTTGTGTCTCTTGACTTAACCCTTTTTCTCTTAAGAGCTATAACCCCTACTACGTAGCCCAGGGAAAAAAGTTAATTGATGAGATCTGAAATGCTAAGAATTTGGATGAAAATCTCCACAGCAGTTATCTTTCTGGTAAATCTCTATAAAACAAAAAACAAACCCATTACCGTCAAGTCAACTCCGACTTATAGCAACCCTAGAGGACAGAGTAGAGCTGCCCCATACAGTTTCCAAGGAGCACCTGGTGGATTCAAACTGCTGACCTTTTGGTTAGCAGCCGTAGCTCTAAACCACTACACCACCAGAGTTTCTGTCTATAATCTCTATAAGGTAGGAATTAAAAAAAAAAAATCAAAGACACACAAATATCATTTTCCTAGGTAGAAATCTACCACTCATGAACATCAAGAAATCCAACTATCCTTTCTTCTTTGAACATTTAGTTCGTCTCATTTATTCAGGGCTTTCTTCCAAAATGTCCACCTTAATATAATATATCCCAGTAGTGTCACTGGCTGAGCGAAAAGTGATAACAACTGCTCCCCACATATGTTAAGATTTTGTAATCCTAGGCCGCTTGGGGACACTCTGTTCTATTTCACCAAATGTCATAAGAATCTGAGGTTAGATGCCGTAGAACACACATAGATTTTTTTTTAACTTTCCTACCATTCCCTCCAAAAAGAATACTGTAAGAAATCTAACACTATAAAAAAAAAAAAAACACTATAGCTCTATAAAAATTTTCCCATAATTTAGATGGCATTTTTATAAAAACCAAACCAGTTGCCATCAAGTTGACTCCGATTCATGGTGACCCCAGGTGTTTCAGAGCAGAACTGTGCTCCATAGGGTTTTCGATGGCTGTGATCTTTTAGAAGTACATCACTAGGACTTTATTCCCAGGCACTTCTGGGTGGGTTCAAACCACCAACCTTTCAGTTAGTAGCAGAGTGCTTGAAAAGACCAAAGTACTGGGTAATTATGAAATTTTTCATTAGTAAAATATCAATGCCAAAAAAAATCCATTGTGCTTCCTTCTCCAAATGGTCCATGAGGAGCTACGAAAATAGGTGCTCAATGGAAGTTAATCATGGTCAGCCAGTATATACAATTTGGAATTCCAGCCCGAGAAAAGAACTGGACCAGTATCTAAATTTTAGCTCTGACCCAAACTCTAAAGTCAACGCTCATGTTGGAAAGAAGCAGCACCATTCCAATTAGGAAATGAGTGTCAAAGAGTGTGCAGCCTCGAATTAGCATGGCCTTAAATAGTGTTTTATTGTTTCCTAGGGCATTCAGTAATATGAGTGCCGACAGCATGTTGCCAGCGAAGCAGTTCTATCAGACAGTTTCTAATGACCGGAAAAGGCTCACTGGGGAAAAGCATGTAAATTATTCACGCAGGCACGCATGCACACACACACACACACACACACACCCCCCAAAGGGCTGAACATCCAGAGGAGCTTCTTCTCCAGGGAAGCATGCCCTTGCTGCTCGGTCCCACACCGACCCACTCACAAATCTTGTGTGTTATATTACTCCATAACCCAAAACCCATTGCCATCAAGTCGATTCAGACTCATAGTGACCCTATAGGACAGAGTAGAATTACCCCATAGAGTTTCCAAGGAGCGCCTGGTGGATTCGAACTGCCTACCTTTTGATTAGCAGCGATAGCTCTTAACCACTATGCCACCAGGGTTTCCATATTACTCCATAGCTGTCTTTTTATCAGATGCCATTCTGATCCCCCAGCTAAAAGCCATCTCTCTCAGCTATAAAAAAAAAAAAAACAGCTATAGCTGTTGTCAAGTCAATTCCAACTCATGGCAGCCCCAAGTGTGACAGAGTAGAACAGCTCCATGGGGTTTTCTTGCCTGTAATTTTTACGAAAGCAGATCACCAGGCCTTTTGGGGTGAGTTCATACCACCAACCTTTAGGTTAGCAGACAAGTGCAAGCTGTTTGCACCACCCGGGCACCTGATCTCGCAGCTACAGCTCAGCTTACCTTTGCTTCACCTGTGTCGTTTACGGTGCCAAACCATCATGGGTTCACACCACAGCTGCTGGCTTACTTGAACTCCCCTACACCTCAGTTTCTTCAACTCTAAAATGGGAACAATAATGGTGCCCTCTTCACAGGTGACCTTTCAACTTCTCAAATTCCATTAGAGCAGATCACCCCTTCCCCCATAGGCTGCAGGGGTGAAAAGCAATAGAGAGCAAAGCTTTGTAGGAGTGGGAAGCCAGACAGTCAGGAGGGCCAAGTCCCAGCAAGCCCCAGTTGTTCCCAGGGGCCTTGCAGCTGGTGCCACGACAGAATGACAGATGACTCCCCCGAAGTCACTCTGAAGAGTCAAAACTGAAAATGTCAAGAAAACGTTGACCTGAGTGCCAGGGCACACAAGGCACACTCAAAATGTGAGGGTTAGTGCCAGCCTGGCCTCCACCTGGAACCGACTGTGACTTACAAATCAATAGGACCTGAGATGACGAGGATCAGTGGACTCAGACAGGACTTCACATTCCTATAAAAAAATAGTAACATTTCATCGTCATCATTTCTGCCCAAAGTGGACATAAATGTAGATTATTCTCAGATCTTCTAAGGCAACTGCTCCATGAGGACAAGACAAGTAGTTTGCATTTGAAAGTAATATTTCCATTTTCCCAATTCCCCTCCTAGATTTTTCATAAGAATTCTGAGGCATCAGTTAAGGTACCAGTTTGGAACATGTGTTTTTGCACTATTAACTCAACACAACTAAATAGTATTTAACCAGTGCTGTTGAATCGATTCTGACTCATGGCGACTATGATGGTTAAGGTTGTGTGTCATCTTGGCTGGGCCATGATTCTCGGTGGTTTGGCAGTTATGATGTAGTTTGGCAGTTATGTAATGATGTAACTAACTCCATGATGAGATCTGATATAATGTAATCACCTCCTTGAAGATCTGATATGAGCAGCCAATCAGTTGAAAGGGCGTTTCCCTGGGGTTGTGGCCTGCATCCAATATATTTGGATTTGCTTGCAAAGTTTGCTGGCTCTTGCTCACTCTGAATCCTGCATCCAGCTTGTCATCATCTGGTCTCCAGTTCCAGGGACTTAAGCTAGCAGCTTACCTGCCAGTCTTGGGATTCATCAGCTTCCACAGCCTGTGAGCCAGTGGCCTGCCACCTGACTTGCCAATCTTAGGTTTGTCAGCCCCTGCAGCTACACGAGTCAGGAGAACCCTCCAGCCTGATGCCTGACCCATGAACTTGAGGCATGCCAGCCCCTACAAGCATGTGAGCCATTTCCTGAGATAAATCTCTCTCTCTCTCTCTCTCTGTCATATATATGTATATATATGCTTCACTGGTTTTGCTTCTACAGAGAACCTAGCCCAAGACAGCAACCCTATGAGTGTTAGAGTAGAACTGTGCTCCATAGAGTTTTCAGTGGCTGATATTTCACCAGTTGATGGCCAGGCCTTTCTCCCAAGTCATCTCTGGGTGAACTGGAATCTCCAATCTTTAAGTTAGCACCTGAGCACATTACCCATTTGCACCACCCAGGGACTCCAAATATTTATTTGCTTACATAATAAGTCCTTATAGATTCCTTTGCTTTAAAGTATTGATATACACTTTATACTTCAAATTAGTTTAAGCCTTAAACTAAACTTCGACTTCAGTGGAATTGACAGTAAATACGAATTTCTATAGAGCTGACTCCTTTGTTCTTCATTTACAAAGAAAGAGATGAAGGTGTTGCATCATCTGATTTTGCAGTAACAAACAGCCTCCAAATTTCCAGGGCTTAAAAGAGCAAAAGTTTCTCTTTCACACTACATGTCATCTACAGCTCTATTCACGTCCTCTTCACTCCAGGGTATAGACTGAAGAAGCAGCCCCTTTCTAGAATGCATCATTCTCATGAGAGAGGAGAAAAAAAGAGAGAGAGAAAAAACAAAACACCTCGCTTCTGCCCACAATTTATTAGACATAGCAAATCATATGGCCAATACCTGATGTCAATGGAATGAGGAAATATAGTCTTCTTAGAGCGGCTGGGAACAAATAATTATTAACAATAATACAATCTATCACTGATCCCCTAGTGATTTTGAAGACCAGCAAACTGAATTGAAAACTTTTTGTGACATGGGGGTTAAAATGTGTGGTAGTCATGGGTGTTGTTCACCAAATATGCCCAGCTTCACTCTTCCAAATACATGTTAGGATCACACTTCCCTATTCCCTTTGTTGCTGTTGTTGTTAGTTGACATCAAGTCAGGTCTGACTCCTAGTGACCTTACATATTACAGAACGAAATGTTGCCCCGTCTTGTGCCATCTTCATGATCGTTGGTATGTTTGAGTCTGTTGTTGTGATTATTGTGTCAACCTATCTCACTGAACCAAAAAACAAAAAAAAAAACCCATTGCCGTCGAGTCCCTTCCAACTCATAGTGACCCTATAGGACTGAGTAGAACTGCCCCATAGAGTTTTCAAGGAGCACCTGGTAGATTTGAACTGCCGGCCTTTAGGTTAGCAGCTGTAGTTCTTAACCACTATGCCACCAGGATTTCCATCTCATTGAAGGTTCCCTTCATTTTCACTGACCTTATACTTTACCAAACATCATATCTTTTTCCAGCAATTGGTCTTTCCTGATGACATGCCCTAAGTAAGTGAGCAAAAGTCTTGTGCCATTCTCACTTGTAAGGAGCATTCTCATTGAATTTCTTCTAAGACTGACATGTTTGTCCTATTGGCTGTCCACAGTATATTAAATGTTCTTCACCAAAGCCATAGTAGAAATACATTAATTCTTCTTCTATATTCCTTTTTCATTGTCTAGCTCATGCGAAAACATGTGTATGAGGCAATTGAAAAGACCATGGCTTGGCTCGGGTGCACCTTAGCAACAAATGACATCTTTGCTTTTTAAGATTTTAAAGAGATCTTTTGAAGCAGATTTGCCTAACAGAGTATGTCACTTGATTTCTTTTTTTTTTTTTAATTGTACTTTAGATGAAGGTTTACAGAACAAACTAGTTTCTCACTAAACAGTATGCATATTGTTTTATGACATTGGTTAACAACCTCACAACATGTCAACATTCTCACTTCTCGACCTTGGTTTCCCTACTACCAGCTTTCTTGCCCCCTCTTGCCTTCTAGTCCTTGCCCCTGGGTTGTTGTGCCTCTTTAGTCTTGTTTTGTTTTATGGGCCTGTCTGACCTTTGGCTTAAGGGTGAACCTTGGGAATGACTTCATTACTGAGCTGAAAGGGTGTCCAGGGGCCAGACTCTTGGGGTTTCTCCAGTCTCTGTCAGGCCAGTAAGTGTGGTGTCTTTTGATTTCTTGACTGTTGCTTCCATGGACATTGATTATTGATCCAAGTAGAAAGAAATTGTTGACAACTTTTTTTTTTTTTCTCCATTTATTTTGATGTTGTTTATCAGTCCAGTTGAAAGGATTTTTTTGTTTCCTTCATGTTCAGGTGTAACCATACTGAACAATGTAGTCTTTGACCTTCACCAGTAAGTGTTCCAAGTCACCTACGTTTTCAGCAAACAAGGTTGTGTCATCTGCTTGTCCTTGGTTGTGACTCCCTTCTGTTCTATCTACGTGAGCATAAGCAATTAGTATCACTTTTGGTGGAAACTTTTCAAGCCAGTTTATGATATTCCCTTCTCACTTCTATGGTCCTCACAGTAGCACATGTCATAATAAGCCTCCATCATTCTGAACCGTTGATACTGCCTTTGAAGAATAGAACAAACCCCCATCCCCCACCACCACCACCAAGCACTTGGGGCATGCTGCATGACTGAGAAATTGCCTTAAGTTAGGTTAAGCCATTAAAATTTGGGTTGTTGGTATCCAAAGTAAAATCTAGCCTATCTTGACTGACACAAAATGTCATGCTAATATATGACAGGTTGGCCATTGGGTACTGTCAACAGTGCTAGACTTGCCAGGAAATGATTTTGTAGCTAGCCCCTTTGAAGAATTTCTCCTCCATCTTTCAAATTATCCCTTCACCAGTTAAGAATTTAAGGTCAGGCAGACTGAATTCAAATTCTGTCTCCACTCCTATCTGAGTAATCTTGCACATCACATTGCATAACTTCACAAACCTCTCTCTCCATTCCAAAAAATGAGCACTGAGCACAGAACCTGGTGCATAGTAAGTATTCAATAAATTTAGAGAGTAAATCTATGATTCTGCAAATCATACTATTCTCATCTTTATTCTCATAGCTGTCGTTCATTTGGCACCTAAAAAAACAAAAAACATTGCTGTCGAGTCGATTCCAACTCATGGCAACTCCATGCGTTACAGAGTATAACTGCTCCATAGGGTTTACTTGGCTGTGATCTTTGTAGAAGCAGATCACCAGGCATTTCTTTCGCCGTGCTGCTGGGTGGGTTCAAACCAAAACATTTAGGTTAGAAGTTGAGCACAAAGCATTTGTGCCACCTGGGCGCCTCATTTGGTGCCAATTACTTTATTAGATGCTTTACATAGATTATTTTCAATCCTGAAAGTAATTCTGAAAGGTAGGTATCATCCCCATTTAACAAATAAGGAAGTTAATTCTCAGGTCAGGGATTGCAGAGAGTAATTTACCCAAGGTCACCCAGCGGGTATATTACAAAGCCATGATTCAATATCAGGGCTGCCCAGCTCCCCAGTCTACCTACCCCAGTGCCTCTCCAGGGGAGATAGTACACAAAGGCATGCTTGAGAATCTCCAAAGTAGTTGTTATTGATTAGAGTTCATTAGTGCACTGACAATTACATCTTGATGATATATTATCTCTTGATTACTGGCCTTGGCTTCCCTACCAGCTCACCTCATCTGACTCCGGAAGGCAGGCAGGGGCAATCCGCTCTTACATAACAGTTGATACTGAGTCCCTTGAGAGGGCAGCCTACTGGCTGGCACACTTAGTCCTACCCAACTCAATGTTATCAGGTGACTGTGCCAGTTGAAGCTCTGGGCCAACCCCATCCAAAATGGATTGGTGCCATGCCAAGTATAACCCAAAGTGCAACCAAGCGGCAGCTTGTAAACCCTTAGGGGAGGAAAATGTGAAGTTTAACACTGAGAGGGAAGAATCCATTTTGAACCTGAATTCCCTGCCAAAGAGCACTATAGTAAAAAGATTTAGGCTTTGGCCAGCCTAATTAAATCCTATTAGGGTTTGCATTTCAGGGTATCCAACAAGACCCTTTTTGGGGTTTTATAATGACGGTGGTGATGCTTATTCTCTAGTCAGTGAGGCCATCCTTGGAAGATTTTAATTAAACATTTTGCTAATTAAATCCATTTCCTTTTACATTTTCTCTCTCATGTTTTATAGAGAGTGAGTAATAATAGAAATCTGTGAAAGCTAATGGATAAGGTAGGGGCTCATGGGTAGTAACAGTAGAGAAAGACACACAACAGGGAATACTGAAGAGACAAGGTTGTAAAGATAGAGCCTAAAATAGAAAAATTAATGCTACATTCACATTGGCCCAAAATTGTTGTTGTTGTTAGGTGCCGTCGAGTCAGTTCCGACTCATAGTGACCCTATGTACCACAGAATGAAACACTGCCTGGTCCTGCACCATCCTTACAATCCTTGTTATGCTTCAGCCCATTGTTGGCGGCCACTGTGTCAATCCACCTCATTGAGGGTCTTTCTCTTTTTCGTTGACCCTGTACTCCACCAAGCATGATGTCCTTCTCCAGGGACTGATCTCTCCTGAAACATGTCCAAAGTATGTAAGATGCAGTCTCGCCATCCTTGCTTCTAAGGAGCATTCTGGTTGTACTTCTGAGACAGATTTGTTCGTTATTTTGGCAGTCCATGGTATATTCAATATTCTTTGCCAAACCACAATTCAGAGGTGTCAATTCTTCTTCGGTCTTCCTTATTCATTGTCCAGCTTTCCCATGCATATGATGCAATTAAAAATACCATGGCTTGGGTTTCAGGCGCACCTTAGTCTTCAAGGTGACATCTTTGCTTTTCAACACTTCAAAGAGGTCTTCTGCAGCAGATTTGCCCAGTGTAATGTGTCTTTTAATTTCTTGACTGTTGCTTCCATGGGTGTTGATTGTCGATACAAGTAAATGAAACCCTCGACAACTTCAGTCTTTTCTCTGTTTATCATAATACTGCTTATTGGTCCAGTGGTGAGGGTTTTTGTTTTCTTTATGTTGAGGTGTAATCCATACTGAAGGCTGTGGTCTTTGATCTTCATCAGTAAGTGCTTCAAGTCCTCTTCACTTTCAGCAGGCAAGGTTGTGTCATCTGCATAATGCAGGTTGTTAATGGGTCTTCCGCCAGTCCTGATACTGCATTCTTCTTCATATAGCCCAGCTTCTCGGATTATTTGCTCAGCATACAGACTGAATAGGTATGGTAAAAGGATACAACCCTGGCACACACCTTTCCTGACTTTAAACCACGCAGTATCTCCTTGTTCTGTCTGAACACCTGCCTCTTGATCCATGTACAGGTTCTTCATGAGCACAGTTAAGTGTTCTGGAGTTCCCATCCTCTGCAATGTTACCCATAATTTGTTATGATGCACACAGTCGAATGCCTTTGCATAGTCAATAAAACACAGGTAAACATCCTTCTGGTATTCTCTGCTTTCAGCCAGGCTCCATCTGACATCAGCAATAATATCCCTGGTTACATGTCCTCTCCTGAATCTGGCCTGAATTTCTGGCAGTTCCCTATTGATACACTGCTGCAGCCACTTTTGAATGATCTTTAGCAAAATTTTACTTGTATGTGATATTAATGATATTGTTCAATAATTTCCACATGCGTTTGGATCACCTTTCTTGGGAATAGGCATAAATATGGATCTCTTCCTGTTGGTTGGCCAGGTAGCTGTCTTCCAAATTTCTTGGAATATGCTAGTGAGCACTTCCAGCACTGCATCCGTTTGTTGAAACATCTCAATTGATATTCTGTCAATTCCCAGAGCCTTGTTTTTTGCCAAAGCCTTCAGTGCAGCTTGGGCTTCATCCTTCAGTACCATCAGTTCTCGATCATATGCTACCTCTTGAAACGGCTAAATGTCAACCACTTCTTTTTAGCATAGTGACTTTGTATTCCTTCCATCTTCTTTTGAGGCTTTCTGCATTGTTTAATATTTTCCCCATAGAATATTTCACTAGTGCAGCTTGAGGCTTGAATTTTTTCTTCCTTTCTTTCAACTTGAGAAATGCTGAGCGTGTTCTTCCCTTTTGGTTTTCTATCTCCAGCTTTTTACACATGTCATTATACTTTGTCTTCTCAAGCTACCCTTTGAAATCTTCTGTTCAGTTCTTTTACTTCATCATTTCTTTCTTTCAATTCAGCTACTCAATGTTCAAGAGCAAGTTTCAGAGTCTCTTCTGACAGCCATTTTGGTCTTTTCTTTCTTTCCTGTCTTTTTAATGACCTCTTGCTTTCTTCATGTATGATGTCCTTGATATCATTCCACAACTCCCCTGGTCCTTGATCATTAGTGTTCAACGCATCAAATCTATTCTTGAGATAGTCTCTAAATTCAGGTGGGATATACTCAAGGTTGTACTTTGGCTCTCATGGACTTGTTCTAATTTTCTTCAGTTTCAACTTGAACTTGCATGTGAGCAATTGATGGTCTATTCCACAGTCGGCCCCTGGCCTTTTTCTGACTGATGATATTGAGCTTTTCCATCATCTCTTTCCACAGATGTAGTCAATTTGATTACTGTGTATTCCATCTGGCGAGGTCCATGTGTATAGTGGCTGTTTATGTTGGTGAAAAAAGATATTTGCAATGAAGAAGTCGTTGGTCTTGCAAAATTCTATCATGCAATCTCCAGCATTGTTTCTATCATCAAGGCCATATTTTCCAGCTACCAATCCTTCGTTTCCAACTTTCGCATTCCAATCACCAGTAATTTTCAATGAATCCTGATTGCCTGTTCGATCAATTTCAGACTGCAGAAGCTGGTAAAAACTTGAAATTCTTCATCTTTGGCCTTAGTGGTTGGTGTGTAAATTTGAATAATAGTCATATTAACTGGTCTTCCTTGTAGGCGTATGGATATTATACTATCACTGACAGTGTTGTTTTTCAGGATAGATTTTGAAATGTTCTTTTTGACAAAGATTACAACACCATTCCTTTTCAAGTTGTCATTCCCAGCACAGTAGACCATATGATTGTCCGATTCAAAATGGCCCATACCAGTCCATTTCAGCTCACTAATGCCTAGGATATCAATGTTTATGTGTTCCATTTCATTTTTGATGATTTCCAATTTTTCTAGATTCATACATAGTACATACCAGGTTCCAATTATTAGTGGATGTTTGCAGCTGTTTCTTCTCATTTTGAGTCATGCCACATCAGCAAATGGAGGTCCCAAAAACTTGACTCTATCCACGTCATTAAGGTAGACTCTACTTTGAGGAGGCAGCTCTTCCCCAGTCATCTTTTGAGTGCCTTCCAACCTGAGGAGCTCATCTTCTGGCACTATATCAGACAATGTTCTGCTGCTATTCATAAGGCTTTCACTGGCTAATTCTTTTCAGAAGTAGACTGCCGAGTCCTTCTTCCTAGTCTGCCTTAGTCTGGAAGCTCAGCTGAAACCTTTCTTCTATAGGTGACCCTGCTGGTATCCGAATACTGGTGGCATAGCTTCCAGCGTCACAGCAACACAAAAGCCCCCACAGACAGACATGTGGGGGAGGGGGCCAAATTAAGTGTGTTTAATACAACTCAGAAAGCTAAAGTAGTAATAAAATGGTAGGCCTTTATCTGCTTAAGATACTCAGTTATCTGTACTGCCTGTCTCCCCAAAGTCAGAAAGGGTGTACATTCTTCGTGGGGCAAAAATGATGCTGGCCTATGATTTCCAAGTACTTCTTCTGTCTTTCCAGCATATTCCTTTGTTTTCACCCTAGGGACCTCAGCAGATCCAGCCTGGCCTGCAGATTCCTTGTCACTCCATGACCCCAAGTTTGGTGAAAGAAAGAGGTCACAGACATTAAGACAACAACAGAAAATCCAGGGCTACACATGTAAAGAAATGTAGCTTGATTGGCTACCAACAAATCCTGAGCAAGGAAGAGAAGGCACTATTTCAGACACAGCCTGCTGGGAGGTCTGGGACAGGTCGGCACCCTGCATTTGGTGGATGAGTGAGCCAAAGCCTCCCCTGTGGCTGGAAGTACCCATTTCTGATGTTGACAGGGCTCAGAGTGGACACTTTGAGTTCCTGTGTCTGCAAAGCAACTTGTCCTCTGTTGCCACATTGAAAAGTAGAATGACACAGTGGCATATCTTACCTGGGCCAGGTGCAATGGGGCACCTCATGAACACTGAGCATCAGTGACCCAGGAAGTTGGTGGCCCTGTGGAGAAGGGTCAGAGAGGGTGTTAGACTTTGTTGTGCAGTTGTCTTCAGGGGTACCCCTCACGTGTCCCACTTTAGGGTCTCTTCTCCTTATGATGTTGCAAAATCCACTGATGGATCCAAGAAATATGCATTAAAAGTTAAACGCTTATTTTATTCATTCTCCCACTCACCAAAATAATTATTTCCACCGTCTCTCTCTTCAATCCTCCAACACCACCACCTGGCCTCACACTTGTTGTTGTTAGTTGCCATCAACTGGGCCCTGACTTATGGCGACCTCTTGTATAACAGAACAAAACATTGCCCAGTCCCGCACCATCTTCATGATCATTGCTATGTTTGAGTCCATGGCCTCACACTTAGTTACTGTCAAGTCTACTCCAACTCATGGCAGCCCCATTGTGTCAGAGCAGAATTGTGCTCCGTAGGATTTTCAACAGCTGGTTTTTCAGAAGTAAATCACCAGGCCTTTCTTCTGAGGTGCCTCTGGGTGGACTCAAATCTTCAACCTTTCAGTTAGCAGCCGAGCACTATAACCATTTTTACCACCCAGGGACTCCTTAACCACTCAATAAAAATTCATTTTGCACATAGCAGTCAGAGTGCTCTTAATAAAATGTAAATCAGAGCAAGTCACATCCTGTGCTTAAAACCCTCCCATGTCTTCCATTACTCTTGCAAAACCAAGATTCTTTACCATGGCCTACGAGGCCTTCTGACCTGTCCCCAGCCTACCTGTGTGACTTCATCCCAACCACCTTCCCACCGCACTCACTGTGTCCCAGCCACGTGGCTTTGTGGTTCCTAGAACAAAGCTCTTCCTTGGGAAGGTCTTCCCTGACCACCCAATAGAAACCAGGTTTGGTCACTGGGCACCACATCACGTTGTGTGGTACATATCACCAGCTGAAGTTATCCCATTGATTTATTTATTAACAATTAAATGTAAGCTCCATGAGAGCAGTACCTTGTCTTGCCTGTTGCCATACTCCCAGTACTCAGAACAGTTCCTAGAACATAGTAGGCACTGGATAACTATGCACAAAATAAACTAATGGAGGAATGAATGAGTGAGGTATTCTATATGGTCACAAACCAGACTGGTCCCTTAGGCATTAGGAAGAAAGCATAGAGTCATCTAAGTTTCTACCAAAAAAAAAAAAAAAAGCCCAGTCTTGTCTCAGTTGCCCAAAGCCTCCATCTGTTGACAACAGAAACAACTCCAGGAAATCAGTTCTCTAGTCTCTAGTCAGTTTCCTTCAAGGCACCTCTACCTGGCATTTAAGATGCCAGTAGCTCCCCAGGGATCTCTCCTAGGCCCTCATCACTTTCTTTCTGCATATCCTCCCACAGCAACCCCATCCCTGCTCCTTGGCTTCAATTCTCATGGGTGTGCAGGTGTTTCCCACAAGTGAAGGCCCACAGCTTTCTTCTGAGTTACAGACCCAACAGGTAACTGTGTCCTGGACTGTGTCCCTTTAATATAACTGGTCTGTATTAGTTCCCGAGGTCTGCCATAACAAAGTACCACAAACTAGGTGCCTTAAACAACAGAAATTGATTCTCTCCCAGTTCTGGAAGCTGGAAGTCCTAAATCAAGATGTCAGCAGGGCCATGCTACCTCTTAAGGCTCTAAGGGAAGACCTTTTCTTGTCTTTTCTTAGCTTCTGGTTCCTGGCAATCCTTTGCATTCTTTGGCTTGTTGATGTATCTCTCCAACCTCTGCCTTTGTCCTCACATGATGTTCTTATTTCTGTGAGTCCATTTGTGTCTCTCCGTTTTTATAAGCACAGCATTCAGATGGGATTAGGACCCACCCTACTCCAGCATGACCTCAGGTTAACTGGTAACATTTTCAAAGACTCTATTTCCAAACAAGATACAGAGATACCAGGGGTTGAGACTTCAGCATATCTATTTGGGGAAAACAGTTGAATCCATCGCAGCCCTAAACTCAGATCTTCTCCTGTATCCCACATCTTGATGAACATCACCCCTAGTCTCCCAGTTGCCCAGGTCAGAAACTTCTCATCACCTTATGCTCTCCCCTCACTTGTGCTCCGCAGCCTTCTCCCTCCCAATCATTCATCAAGTCCTAGGCTGTTGCTAGCCCATAGGGCTCCTTTGTGTGAGTTAGAAAAAAAGGCATCTCTCCTCAAGAGACTCTACTGCCATCTTCTGGGAAATTCTTGCAATAAATATACAGTAAGTAGTGCAGTGTACAACCTGCATAACCATATGTGGTGGTCATGATCATGCCTCGTCCATTCCCTCCCATACCCATCTCTGGTATCCAAATATCCCCTCCTCTCCAGCATCATGGCCTCTGCACTGGTTCAGGCCACTACCTCCTCCCACCTGGACTATTACAATGCCTCCAAACTGGTTTCCTTCACTGTAGACTCTCATTTCTCCAAATGATATTCCTCATAGTTGTCAGAACAAACTTTCTAACATGGAGATTCCATCCTCTCACTCCCCAGCTCGGACATATTCAGAAGTTCCTTGGCCACTGAGGAATGAAGACCAATCTCCTCCGTGTAACACAGCCAGGCTGCTTCCCCCATCCAGATCCCTGTCCCTTGCTCGACTACATTGGTGTGCTGCTGAGGTTGCTGAATATACCACGCATCCCTTCACCTCCAGGCTGCACAGGTGCTAGAACTCCATCTCTCTCTGCAATGTCTTCCCCATTTACCTTCCAGATAACCCCTACTCACCCTTATATCTCCCTGCAGATGCTGCCCTTCTGGGAAGCCTTCCTACTGCTTGGTGGACTCAGAAGTCCATTCTCTCTACTCCCCTGAATTTCCACCAACTTCCACAATGCCCAGTGCATTGTGGGTGACTGAGCATATGGCTGTGTGTGCCCAACAGACTCTGCCTTTTTGAAGTCAAGAGGTTATGCCTTTTTTTCTATCCCCAACGCCAGCACAATCTGGCATATACTATGTGTTCCCTAAGAGGGATGAAGTTTGTTTTTTAATCTGGCCTTTCCAAAGTTGTCTCAAACTTTCTGAATTGCTTCCTTTTCATCTGGCGTCATCTTATCCAGACTGTACTAGGAGACAAGGGCAACATCTGGCTTTCCTAAGAAAGCTGCTGTTATTTAACTAAAAAATCTAAAGACACATTTTACTAAAAGAGTCTGTTTACTCCATAAAATCTATCTTGCATCTTATAAACACCACCTCATACAAATGTTTTTATTGTTGTTAGTTGCCATCAAGTCCACTCCGATTCATGATGATATTTTGTATAACAGAACAAAATGTTGCCCAGCCCTGTGGCATCTTCATGATGCTGGTCTGTTTGAGTCCATTGTTGTGGCTAATGTGGCAATCCACCCCATTGCCTGTTTTCCTCATTTTCACTGACTCTCTACTTTAGAAAACATGATGTCCTTTGCTAATGACTGATCTTTCCTGATGACGTGTCCAAAATAAGTGAATCCAAGTCTTGCTAGCCTCACTTCTAAGGAGCATTCTAAGGAACAAGTAGAACGTTCCATTCAAATACCAATACCTTACAGCAGAAATCCTAAAGACAAACTAGTACCAGAATTTGGTCTCAGAATGTCACAAGAGGCTCTGTTACATAGAAATATCTCTGTGCCCTTCTCTAAATGGGTCTAGTCTGAAGAGACTTCAGGGGCAACCTTCCCGCACAGCTTTCATTCCTCCTAATCACGCAGACAGGTTTCTCTTTGATGTTGCCAGGTTTCCCTTGAAAATCTCCTCCTCTCTGCCAAAGGAACTTGCAAGACTCTCAGAAGAGCAAAGCGTGGGAAAGGGCGATCCCTTTACATAAGTTTCTAATCCATAATTAAAGAAAGGATATATCACCATACAACACTGACTCACTGCAGTACTGAACGTGGAGGACAAGGGGCGGGTCCTGAATTCAGGGCACACCTCCAAGTCTCCAAAGTCTTCTAAGATGTGTTTCTAAAGGACAGCAAGTAAAATCTCAACAGGCAAAGTGTGGTAAAAACAAAAACACCAAACCAGTTGCCGTCAAGTTGATTCCAACTCACGATGACCCAATGTGTGTCGGAGTAGAAATGTACTCCATAAGGTTTTCAGTGGCTGATTTTTCAAAAGTAGATTGCCAGGCCTTTCTTCTGAGGCATCTCTGGGTGGACTCAAATCTACAACCTTTCAGTTAGCAGCTAAGCACATTAACTGCACCACCCAGGGCCTCCAATGAGGTATCCTTATTCTGAGGCAGTGATTTTTCAAAGCCTGCCATATGTCTAGAAACCCTGGTAGTGTAGTGGTTAAGAGTTTGGCTGCTAACCAAAAGGACAGCAGTTCGAATCCACCAGGCCCTCCTTGGCAACCCTATGGGGCAGTTCTACTCTGTCCTATAGGGTTGCTATGAGTCAGAGTCAACTCGATGGCAATAGGTTTGGTTTTTGGTTTTTGACCATGTGCTCAGCACTGTGCAAAGATAAAAAAGGGGCATAGTCCATCCCTTAAAGAACTAACATTTTAGAGCAGGTCTTTGACAAACTGTTTTCTGAAAAGGACCAGATAATAAATATTTGAGGCTTCACAGAAGGCCTCACGGTCTCTGTTGCAACCACTCAACTCTGGGTCTGTAGCCCCAAAGCAGCCACAGGCAATACATAAACAAACAAGTGTGGCTATGTGCCAATAAAACTTAATTTATGACCACATGTAATAGTCACATAGCACAAAATATTATTCTTCTGATTTTTTCCAACCATTTAAAAATGTCAAACCATTTTTAGCTCCCCCGTGTTCTAGAGGATAAGACTGACATAAAACAAATTTTAATACAATACACAATGGTATAACGTATACAATAAACCAAACCAAACCCATTGCCGTGGAGTCGATTTCAACTCATAGCAACCCTATAGGACAGAGTAGAACTCCCCCATAACGTTTCCAAGGAGCAGCTGGTGAATTCGAACTGCCAACCTTTTGGTTAGCAGCCAAGCTCTTAACCACAGTGCCACCAGGGCTCCAAATGTATATAGTAGAAAAATATAGTAGGAACAGTTTAAATGAGGAGATGGGCCAGAGGGAAGTCTGTGGGTTCTTTTCTCCTACTTGCAGGCGGAATTACACATTAAATCTGCCCCAGAAAATCATTACCAGCAACAGCAACAATGATGGAACCTCGTTGGACAAACAGAAGTAGCCGGGACCTGTGGAGACAAAGTAATTTGCATTTATATTTCGCATTTCCCTTCCCTCTGAATGAGAATGTAATAGGGAGCCGAGGTTTCTGACCTTTGGGAGAGAGCTAAAATTGTACTTCTGTTCAAAAGCAGAGACTTATCGGTAAACAGTGCTATTATTAACATTGTGTATTCAAAGAAAAAAAATAATAAAAGAACAGGAACATTTTTGTTTAACAAGTGTTTGCGTTAGGAGACTCTTGCATTTCTTCTTTTCCTTCCTCTGTTTCTCCATCTGTGAAAAATACTCCCACTACTTAAAAACTCTCAGCTCTTCTCATTGTAACATTTATTTTTAACATCAATTCATTTGGTTTTGAGGGTCTTTCATTTCTCTCCAAAAGAGCCTTCATCCAAACGTCCCTATGTCCCTAACCCCAGTTTTCTCAGGAGACCGAGGGAAAAATATAGCAATTAGCAATCAGCAAAGACACTCAACCTTTGCTACAAATGACACAGCCGCTCAATACAACCTTGCCCTCTATCAAGCAGCTATGCCCTGGCGTCACAGTGGTTAAGGCACTTGGCTGCTAACTGAAAGGTGGGCGGTTCGAACCCATCAGCCGCTCCATGGGAGAAAAATGTAGCATCCTCCTTCCATAAATTTTACAGCCTTGGAAACCCTATAGGGCAGTGCTACTCTGTCCTGCAGGGTCACTATGAGTTGGAATTGACTCAGCGGCAATGGGTTTTGGATAATGCAGAAGGGTGTCTTTAACAAACTCATCAGAAATGCCTCCAATCTTATGGAACAGCTTTTTGTCAATATAACCTACAGTGGAACTTTGACTCCAAGTAATATTATTTAACCTTTCTAGTCACTGACCCTAGGGGGCCGTGGGAGTTAGTGGTAGAATTCTCGCCTTCCGTGAGGAGACCCAGGTTCAATTTCCAATCAATGCACCTCCTATGCAGCCACCACCAATCTGACAGCGGTGGTTTGCGTGTCGCTCTGGTGCTTAACAGGTTTTCGCAGAGCTTCCAGACTAAGACAGACTAGGAAGAAAGGACAGCAAACTACTTCCAAAAAATCAGCCAGTGAAGATCCTATGGATCATGAAGGTCCAATCTGTACCAAATCATGGGGATGCCACAGGACTGCATAGCATTTTGTTCCACTGTGTTGGGGACTGACCCAACCATGAGCTGCCATTGGTGAGTCGGAGGCTGACTCAGCAGCAGCTAACAACAACAAATAGTCACTGACCCAATCAAATGTGATAGGTGAGAAGGCTTCACAAAGACGCAAAGATGTGCTTTGGCTATATTTCTATCTAATCATAGGCTCTTGGATCAGAATAATTATAGCAAATTCTTGAATAAGAGTAGAGCTTTCCTTAATAAAAACGCTTTTCCCTAGAATGGATTTTCACTAAAAAACGCACATCTGGAACCTCGTAATTCTCTCCTGGTTCACTTTTGTTCTCTGTCTCTCCCCACTTTGTTCCTTTTCTCCAACCAATTCAAAGACTCCCACCCCATGAGGACTGAGCAGCATCACCTGCTTTTGTTGATTCAGCCCTCCTTTGTTCTCACCTCCAAACAACCCCTCACTGCCCAGGAAGGGAATCACTTAATCAGGTCCTGGACTCTGTTTTCTCACCTGCATTCTCATCTCTCCAACTAGACTATAAGCTGCATAGTGGTGAGACCCTTGTTATGGGGTGAATTGTGTCCCTCCAAAAGATATGTTGAAGCCTAACCCTACACCTGTGAATGTGACCTTGTTTGGAAATGGGGTCTTTGAAGATGTTATCAGTTAACATGAGGTCACACAGGAGTGTGGTGGTTCTAATCCCACCTAAGTGATGTCCTATAAAAGAGGAGAACAGATGCAGAGAAGTGTCACATGGGGCGGGGGAAGACACCGTAGGAAGACATATCTACAAGACCAAGCAATGCCAAGAGACACCTGGAGCTACCAGAAGCTAGACAAGGAATGACATTCCGCTGGAGCTTTCAGAGAGACCATGACCTTACTGATATCCTGAATTCAGACTTCTAGACTCCAGAATTGTGAGACAGTAAATTTCTGTTCTTATAAGCTACCCACTTTCAGGGACCTTGTTATCGTAGCCCGAGGACACAAGACAACCCTATTCTAATGCCTCTCCTCTCTCTCTCACCCCCTTGGCGTATGCTGAGCATATGAAAAGTATCTACACTGCATGTCTTTGACAGCTTAGAGGACCTTTCAAGACACTTTCTGGCCTGTCCCTATGGATCCAAACCATATCAAGAGTTCTTTGACAACAATTTGACAAGTGTCAGAACCAAAATTGGGTACAGGTTCAGCTATAGAAGTTCAACATGGATAACCCATTTCTGATCTTCAAATTGATTTTGTTAGCAATGCTACATCAGAATTCAGGGGGCAACTGGAAAAATCTTCCACATTACTATTCTTCACTTTGTAAAAGCTGCCTCATAGATACTTTGAGACCATGTAAATATCCTGTTCCTCATCACTTTCACCCACAAGCATCCATCGATGATTCTTGCCTGAATCAATTATTACCATGATGGTTACCAAATGGTGATTTTCTAACTCCATCATTCTTTCTGCGTTTATATATTGGCTTTCTATTATAAAGAAGATATTTTCTTCTCCTTTACTTACCTATCTACTTATTTATATCAGAATGGACCTGTGGATTCTTATTTTATTGAATGGGTTAAAAACTGATACTATCTTTACTTATCTTTGATGTTCAAGTTATCCCATATTTCTCCAGTGGGGTCTCCTCCAGGAAGACTCCTGTGTCCTTGGGACATTCCCGCATCATTCTTTGAGCACTTTCTTACTTTCTAGCACAAAAACATGTTCAGACTCACTTTGTATTTTTCCAGCCCAGCTCTAAAATCAGACATATCTTAGTTCTTTTTAGTAGAGAATGCCCTTTATAAACCAAGATCTGGGAACTAGGGTTGCTGAGCAGATATTCAAGGCCTTGATCATTTTTGTGATGGAGGACCCGGGTTCTTCCTGCAGGTATAACTACAGTTCACCTCTAGATGCATCCAGGATAATCTTCCATTCAGGCCTGGATCTCAGCTGGGCTCCCAGCTTACAAAAAAGAAGGTCAGTTCTAACCCAGTTCAGCTGACTGCTACGTGCATGTATTTGAACTAAAATGGCAATGCAAAAACACTGCACTCCAGAAATTTGTCGGGCAGAAATGCTAAGCTCATTGTCTCCAACATTTATCAGAGAATTGGTCTAGGGAGAAAACATTTGAGGAGGTCTGCATAAAGACACATAGTTCCTATAGTCTTCAAAAAAAAAAAAAAGTTGCCATTGAGTCAACTCCAATTCATGGTGACTCAATATGTGCAGAGTAGAACAGCTCCATAGGGTTTTCAAGGCTGTGACCTCTTGGAAGCGGATCACCAGGCCTGTCTTCTGAGAAATCTCTGGGAGGATTTTAACTGCCAACCTTTCAGTTACCAGTTGAACCACTCAGGGACTCCTTACATTCTTCCAGAGGGTCTAAAACCTAGCGTTTGCACCTGCCGGAGAAGCAGAGATTGGTTCCATGACTGGAAGCCCACTGCAGATGGTTGTGTTGAACTGCATGATGTACAAATTGGCTCCATGAAGCTGGCCCTGTGTCTGCCAGAAGGCTGTACTGAATACAGTTCACAACCCCCACGCCCCTACTCTGCCACCTTACTGCAAACTTTCAGGAGAAATGTCATGTCATTGCACTAAAAATAGTTGAACTTTAGCTTAACGATTGATTTCCTTTTATGCCACTGGCACTGTAAATTGTGTAACTGACCAGGTCTCCCTCGTGGTTGCCGCAATCCTTAGACCCACATTTGTGGTGCAGGTACCATGGCTGTAGGTCATGATGCGGTACTTATCTATAACACCACATTTCTGGTGCTTTTCATAGGATTTTCAAACCCCATCCGAGCTGGCCTTCTCTCAGCTCCATCTCCATCATAATACTATCTTATATGCTATGTAACCTGCTTCTCTCCTCTCTGGAACAAGTCAGAGTAAGAATGTCTTCATCGTCACAAGGAGTCTTCAGCCTCCACATAAATTCCCCACACACCCAGACACTTAGAATGGAGAAGCTGCCTTTTTTCAGGGTAAAATTTAGCAAGGGTTGCACCTATGACTTGATTAAGATGAATTGTGCTCTATCTAAAATTATTACATAAAGCAAAATCCACTAAAATTTGACTCATTAGTACATAAATCTCCCAATACGGGAAAATGCTAAATGAGCCGTCTAATGTGGGAAATTCAAGGGTCTAAGTGTAGATGATGGAACGTTGTACTGGGAGAAGCACCAATACAAACACCTAGTGGGGCACTCTGTAGGTTGATATATTCCCAACAGCAGAAAGTGCCTTCAGGAAAAGCCTGAGAGAACATGACTATCTGAGGCAGGAGTCCAGGGGACATTACTTCTGTCCTCCAGCCTGGACCTCTCACCCTCTTTCTAATCCCCTTTAGCAATATGTTAGTTTCCTAGGACTGCCAGAGAAAAGTACAAAAAACTGTGTGATCTATAAGAACAGAAATATATTGTCTCATAGTCCAAATCAGAGTGTCAGCCATGTTGATTCCTTCTGGGGGCTCTGAGGAAGAATCTGTCCCTCTCTCCTAGGTTCTGGTGGCAGGTGCCAATCCTTGGCATTCCAATCTCTGCCTCCATCTTCACATGGCCATCTTCCCTTTGTGTCTATGTCTCTTCTCCTCTTTTATGAGAACACCAATCATATTGGATTAGGACTCATGTGCTCCAGTACAACCTAATGTTAATTTAACTGATGACATCTTCAAAGACTCCATTTCCAAACAAGGTGACATTGAGAGGTACCAAGGGTTAGGACTTGAACATATTTCTTTGGGGGACACAATTCAATCTGCAGCAGGCAAGAAATGCACTGTTTGCCTAATGGATGGCACAGTACACAAAGCCATTTGTCCGTAGGTCAAGGAAGCCCTGTTCTATCTCATTCAGTGGTATTTCTGCTTTTATTCCAAAATCACAAATAGCTTTATCTTCAATTATTAACTCTTTTGTGTCATCCACCCCTCCCACAACATCTTCCTGCCTAGTGTTGTTTGAGGGGCTCCAAGTTCTCCCCCAGAAGATTGCCTGCCCATGAGAGAGGTCCAATATCTCCATACGAAGCCCCCACCCACTGCATATGGCTGCCCCTCCCCATCTCCTGACTTACCCAAATCTATTCAGCCCACCATGCCTGGTATCCCTCAGACCTGCTTCTTGCCAATGGATTTGGCAGCATGAACTGTGTTGATTTCCAAGCCCTACCCCCTAGGATTCGTCATGTGTACTCTTTTATTACCATATACCAGTCCTACATACTCCTTCATTCTTCTTCAGCTCAGATCCCTGGGCCCCCTCCTTAACAATGGAAGTTGAGACACCATCCCCTAATTGGTGATGTTTGTAGAGAGAAACAGTATTTATAGTCCAGAGTTTCGAAGGGTTTGCTGGGGTAGTGCCTAACACATCAATTCTAATTTCAAGAAGCAAAAAAATAGCTATAACACAGCACTTGTACCATCTCATTCAAAAAGAAAAAAAATATGACATTTAAATAGTTTGTCTGATAGACTTCCAAACTGGATTCATGTTATTAATTTCCTGCTGACAAAATAGGAAGCATCACCAGGATGTTTCTCTTCAACCATTAACCCTTTCAATAAAAATTGGAAAACAAAATGGTACATAAATAAGATATAGCAAAAACCATTGCCATTGAGTCAATTCCAAATCATAGCAACCTTATAGGACAGAGTAGAGCTGCCCCAGGGTTTCCAAGGAGTGGCTGGTAGATTCGAACTGCCAACCTTTTGGTTAGCAGCCTGAGCTCTTAGCTACTGCACCACCAGGGCTCCAAAAATAGGGACCAGCTAGTCATTAAGGAGACTATTTTAGAAGGCTGCTTATAGAATTAGTTTTGTTGTGATTTTTTACAATGCAAATCAAGACTTGTATAAAAGATGTCTTTTCTTGGTGTCTGTACTAAGAGTTGTATTTCAGAACAGATCTTGAATGTTCTTTTTGACAACAAATGCAACACAATTCCTCTTCCATTTGTCATTCCTGGCATAGTAGAACACACAATTGTCCAATTGAAAATGGCCAATACCAGTCCATTTCAGCTCACTAATGACTAGGATATTGATCTTCAAACTTTCCATTTCATTTTTTAACAACTTCCAATTTTCCTTGATTCGTATTTTGTACATTCCATGTTCCAGTTATTAACGGATGTTTTCAGCTGTTTCTTCTTATTTTGAGTTGTGCCACACCAGCAAATGAAGGTCCCAAAAGCTTGATTCCATCCACATCATTAAGTTCGACTCTACTTCGAGGAAGCAGCTCTTCCCCAATGATATTTTGAATGCCTTCCAACCTGAAGGGCTCATCTTCCAGCACTATATCAGGCAATGTTCTGCTACTATCCTTAAGGTTTTCACTGACCAATTTTTTCAGAAGTAGATCATCAGGTCCTTCTTCCCAGTCTGTTTTAGTCTGGAAGCTCAGCTGAAACCTGTCTACTGTGGGTGACCTCCTGGCATTTGAAATACCAGTTGCATAGCCTCTAACATCACAGCAATACCCAAGCCACCATAGTACAACAAACTGACAAATGAATGGTAGAAAGTGAAGAGGAGTTGAAGCACCTGCTGATGAAGAAAACTACAGCTTTGAGTATGAGCTATACCTTAACATAATAAAAACGAAAATCCTCACAACTGGACCAATAAGCAACATCAGAATGAAAGAAGAAAATATTGAAGTTGTCAAGGATTTCATTTTACTTGGATCCATAATCGATGCCCATGGAAATAGCAGTCAAGAAATCAAATGACGTATTTCATTGGGCAAATCTGCTGCAAAAGACCTCTTTAAAGTGTTAAAAAGAAAATATGTCACCTTGAGGAGTAAGGCGTGCCTGGCCCAAGCCATGGTATTTTCAATTGCATCATATGCATGGGAAATCTGGACAATGAATAAGGAAAAGCTGAAGAGGAATTGATGCCTTTGAATTATGGTGTTGGCAAAGAATATTGAATATGCCATGGATTTAAAGAAGAACAAACAAATTTGTCTCCTTAAAAGAGAGGATGGGGAGATTTTGTCTCATATGTCCTTAAAAGAGAGGATGGGGGGATTTGTCTCACATACTTTGGTTGTGTTATCAGGAGGGACCCATTTCTGGAGAAGGACATCATGCTTGGTAAAGTAGAGTGTCAGCAAAAAAGAAGAAGATCCTCAACGAGATGGATTGACACAGTGGCTGCAACAATGGGTTCAACCATAGCAATGGTTGTGAGTAGGGCACAGGACCGGGCTGTGTTTGTTCTGTTGAACACAGGGTCACTATGAGTCGGAACCGACTAGACTGCACCTAACAACAACAACATGCTAAGAGTAAAGCTCAACATATCTAATCCAGCCTTTGTATTTCAACTTTAACTAAGTAATTTTTTACTTGTGGGAAGTGATCTTAGAAATTTGGACTTAATAGATGGGTCAGTCCTTAGCATGTCACTGGGAAATTGTGGGCCACAGTGGGGACATTTTGTTTCTTAGAGAATGTCTATTGTCTATACTCTATGTCTCTTTAATGTGAATTGTAAGTGCTCTACCATCTCCTGGATCACTCAGAAGCCTGTGTCTAAATCCTGTACTTCAGAAAAAGGGAAGGGCCTTGGCCATTGGGCCATGAAGTCCTGCCCAAACCTAATATGTGTGGCTGGCAGCATCCAATCAAGAAAGAGTTCAAATTAGCCCCCACATTCTCACCATTTTTGAAAGCCTTTTCTGCTAAAATGGGACTTAAGGACAAGGCTTTCCTCTTGCATCAGATGAGTGTGGGAGTTGCAATTGGTACAGCTGAGGAGATTGTACTTACTCTTCTGCTCTTTCAAACTACGAGTTTTAAACACAATTGACAAGAATTGTTGTGCTGCTCTTTGGAAATCAGTCTGAAAGGTAAGAAAAAAATGCATTTATTTCTTAAAAGTAAGGGGAGAGGAAATTGAAATACAAATTAAAATGCTAACGTTGGCACTGCTCAACACATTTTACTCTATGGAAATGGATGTACCCATCAAATTCCATTGCAGCAAACCCCAAGTTACTATCAGAATGTGTTAGAATTCCACTGCATCAAAAGTTGCTTGAAATAAATGGCCAATCAGCTGACGCTACAGAAATCCCTTTTTAACTGTACAGCAAAATGTCTCAAAAAAGATTTTTGACCTACAGCCCACAGTAGGGGATTATAGCACCAATGCATTGAACTGAATGCATTCTCATCACCACCACTATTTAACTTAACTGGTCCTGTGGGGTCCATGGAGTTCTAACAGCTGTGCTTTTCTGGTAAGCACAGGTGTGTTTGTGCTACACAGATTCCATCCTTGCCAAGTAGCCTCCAGCCATGTCCCACTACACACCGTCAACACCATTGGATTTCAGCTTGTGCCAAAAATCAAGCAAAGCTACAATAAAGACCGTAATCACCGAGCAGTGGACTGAAGCTGTTCCTGGGGGCCATTCCAGCCAGAAGGCAAAGTGTGAATCAGGCCTGCAACAGGGCGTCTAAAGAGAGCTCTTTAGACCTCCATTTCAGCTCATGCTCCAATCCAATAGATGTCAATTTCTCCTGCCTTTCAACAAGAGATGGGAGAGCTCCACGGAGGCTATACAAAGCAGGTGTTCAGAACCCAGTCGAACTCTTCACACACATTGAAGAAAAAGAGTCAGGAATTTAGGATTAGAGAGCGCGATTTGAGATCACCTCCCCCTATGAGGGTAGGATAGGAGATGTACCCGTGTCAAGCCTGATAGATGCCTCCTGGATCCTAGGAGATGTGGTAAACTCTTGTTTGATCCATGCCTGGCCAGCTGGCCAGTAGTGACTTGATGGGCAGTGGCTCTGTCAGGGCAGTTGATAGCCCCAGAGTTCTGAGGGCTGCTGAGAAGAACTGCAAAGACTGACTGAAGGTTTTCCATGGGCTAAATGTGGACCATGCAAGAGAAAGGGAGAGAGTTAGGGCTACCTGGAGGGGCGACGTGGCCCAGTGAGTGCAAACTGGCTGCTTGGGGGCTGAGAATGCAGTCCTAGCAACCCACCTGGGGAATGTTTCCACCTGCTTCAAGGGAACTGCTCAAAGACCTCAGGAAAGGTTCTAGTAGAGTGAGAGTAAGATTATCCGGAATCCAAGACCAGATTGTTGCTGTTAGCTGCCATTAAGCTGGCTCCCAACTCATGGTGATTCCATGCACGACAGAACAAACTGGTGCCTGGTTCCACACCATCCCCATGATCAGTTGCAGATCAGACTGCTGTGATCCATAAGGTTTTTATTGGCTGATTTTTTTGGAAGTAGGTGAAGAAGGCAGGAAGAGAGGGATAGGGGTCAGGAAGGAAGAAAGAGAGAAAATCATGCTTACTAAGAGCCTTCCATGTGACAGAAACTCTGCTTTACATCATTTAGCTGTTCACCACATTCCAAAGTCACAGTGTAGAGAGGACCTCTTAATTCCTAGCTGTGACAGAGGTATGAGAAAATAAAGGGAAATCATCATGCAATACACATCTTTCCGTTTGTCGTACTGTGGGGGCTTGTATGTTGCTGTGATGCTGGAAGCTATGCCACCCTTATTCAAATACCAGCAGGGTCACCCATGGCCGACAGGTTTCAGCTGAGCTTCCAGACTAAGACAGACTAGGAAGAAGAACCTGGCCATCTACATCTGAAAAGAATTAGCCCATGAAAACTTTATGAATAGCAGCAGAACATTGCCTAATATAGTGCCAGAAGATGAGCCCCTCAGATTGGAAGGCACTCAAAAGACGACAGAGGAAGAGGTGCCTCCTCAAAGTACAGTCAACCTTAATGACATGGATGGAGTCAAGCTTTCAGGACCTTCATTTGCTGATGTGGCATGACTGAAAATGAGAAGAAACAGCTGGAAACATCCATTAATAATCAGAACCTGGAATGTACGAAGTATGAATCTATGAAAATTGGAAATCATCAAAAATGAAATGGAACACATAAACATTGATAGCCTAGGCATTAGTGAGCTGAAATGGACTGGTATGGGCCATTTTGAATTGGACAATCATATGGTCTACTATGCCAAGAACGACAACTTGAAGAAGAAAGGCATTGCATTCATCGTCAAAAAGAACATTTCAAGATCTATCCTGAAGTATAATGCTGTCAGTGATAGGATAATATCCATACACCTACAAGGAAGACCAGTTAATATGACTATTATTCAAATTTATGCACCAACTACTCAGGCCAAAGATGAAGAAATTAAGATTTTTATGAACTTCTGCAGTCTGAAATTGATTGAACATGCACTCAGGATACACTGATAGTTACTGGTGATTGGAATGGGAAAGTTGGAAACAAAGAAGATTTGGTAATTGAAAAATATGGCATTGGTGATAGAAATGATGCCAGAGACTGCATGATAGAATTTTGTAAGACCGACGACTTCTTCATTGCAAATACTTTTTTTCACCAACAAAGACGGCGACTATACATGTGGACCTCACCAAATGAAATACACAGGAATCAAATTGACTACATCCGTGGGAAGAGATGATGGAAAAGCTCAATATAAACTGTCAGAAAACGGCCAGGGGCTGACTTCGGATCAGACCATCAATTACTCCTGTGCAAGTTCAAGGTGAAACTGAAGAAAATTAGAATAAGTTGACGAGACCCAAAGTACAAACTTGTGTATATCCCACCTGAATTTAGAGACCGTCTCAAAAATAGATTTGACATGTTGAACACTAATGACTGGAAACCAGACGAGTTGTGGAATGACATCAAGGACATCATACATGAAGAAAGCAAGAGGTCATTAAAAAGACAGGAGAGAAAGAAAAGATCTAACTGTACATCAGAAGAGACTGAAACTTGCTCTTGATTAGCTAAAGAGAAATGAAGAAATGATAAAGTAAAAGAACTGAACAGAAGATTTCAAAGGGCAGCTCAAGAAGACAAAGTATTATAATGATATGTGCAAAGAGCTGGAGATAGAAAACCAAAGGGAAAGTACACACTCAGCGTTTCTCAAGTGGAAAGAACTGAAGAAAAAAATCAATACTGAAGAAAAAGTTGCAATACTGAAGGATTCTATGGGTAAAATATTAAACGATGCAGGAAGCGTCAGAAGAAGTTGGAAGGAATACACAGAGTCACTATACCAAAAAGAATTGGTTGATGTTCAACCACTTGGGGAGGTAACATATGACCAGGAACCCATGGTAATGAAGGAAGAAGTCCAAGCTGCAGTGAAGGCACTAGCGAAAACAAGGCTCCAGGAATTGACGAAATACCACTTGAAATGTTTCGACAGATGGATGCAGCACTGAAAGTACTCACTTGTCTATACCAAGAAAATTTGGGAGACAGCTACCCAGCCAACCGACTGGAAGAGATCCATATTTATGCCGATTCCCAAGAAAGCTGATCCACCAAATGCAGAAATTATCGAACAATATCATTAATATTACATGCAGGCAAAATTTTGCTGAAGGTCATTCAAAAGCAGCTGCAGCAGTATATCAACAGGCAACTGCCAGAATTTCAAGCCGGATTTCGAAGAGGAAGTGGAACCAGGGATATCATTGCTAATGTCAGATGGATCCTGGCTGAAAGCAGAGAATACCAGGAAGATGTTTACCTGTGTTTTATTGACTATGGAAAGGCATTTTACTGTATGGATCATAACAAATTATGGATAGCATTGTGAAGAATGGGAATTCTGCAACACTTAATTGTGCTCATGAGGAATCAGTACATAGATCAAGAGCTCTTCCACAGAACAAGGGGATACTGCATGGTTTAGAGTCAGGAAAGACGTATGTCAGGGTTGTATCCTTTCACCATACCTATTCAATGTGTATGCTGAGCAAATAGTCAGAAAAGCTGGACTATATGAAGGATTGGAGGAAGACTCATTAACAACCTGCTTTATGCAGATGACACAGCCTTGCTTGCTGCAAGTGAAGAGGACTTGAAGCACTTACTTATGAAGATCAAAGACCACAGCCTTCAGTATAGATTACACCTCAACATAAAGAAAACGAAAATCCTCACAAGTGGATCATGATAAAAGGAGAAAAGACTGAAGTTGTCAAGGATTTCATTTTACTTGGATCCACTATCAACACCCATGGAAGCAGCAGTCAAGAAATCAAAAGACACTTTGCATTGAGCAAATCTGCTGCAAAAGACTTGTTTAAAGTTTTGAAAAGTAAAGATGTCACCTTGAAGACAAAAGTGTGCCTGACCCAAGCCATGGTGTTTTCAATTGCCTCCTATGCATGTGAAAGCTCTACAATGAATAAGGAAGACCAAAGAAGAATCGACACCTTTGGACTGTGGTGTTGGAGAAGAATATTCAGTATTCCGTGGACTGCCAAAAGAACAAACAAATCTGTCTTGGAAGTAGTACAACCAGAATGCTCCTTAGAAGCAAGAACAGCAAGTCTAGGTCTCACATACTTTGACATGTTATCAGGAGTGATCAGTCCCTGGAGAAGGATAACATGCTTGATAAAGTAGAGAGTCAGCAAAAAACAGTAAGACCCTGAACGAGATGGATTGACACAGTGGCTGCAACAATGGGCTCAAGCATAGCAACAATTGTGAGGACGGCTCAGGACCGGGCAGTGTTTCATTCCGTTGTGCTTAGGGTCACTGTGAATAGGAACTGATTCAATGGCACCTAACAACAACTAACAACATCATGCAATAAAATAAGTAACATTGGGAAAACATGAATCAGCTGTCACTAACTTAGACGTGGTTTGCCCACTGTGCTCATTAACAAAACTTCCTGGTGGTTTTTCCTGGCTATTCACCATACCATTAGCCCATCCAGCCCATTCTTCAGCCCTGGGCTCTCAAGAAATATAAATTTAACATAATGTAATCTTAAAAGAAAAAAAAAAAACCTTAGTTGGAAAGATACACCTTTGGTTTAAAAAGTTGCAACCAATTTTAAGGGCAAATGGTAGAGTTAGGAAACCATCCCTACTACTTAGCTCTCCATCAGCACAATTACTTCATTTTTACACGAAATTCTTCGAGACCACAGAGCTCAAGATCCAAAGGTTTTGCCACACCGAAAGGGTTCCCTTGAGTCTTGATTTCCTCCCAAACACATGAGGTAGACTTTAGTTCCCCAATTCCACATTTTTTATTGAGTGTCTTCTATGTAGTGAATACTATGTAGCCAACATTAGGCTGTGAAAGTACAAAGATTACTTTGGCCTGGTCCCTGATCTCAGGTGGTATACAGTCTAGTTGGGGGGTAAACATATAAAAGGGGAATTTCAAGAGAATAAGATGCAAGCCACGCAGAGAGCAACGAAGAGGGTTCATGTTAAGGTTTGAATTGTGTCCACTCAAAAAATATGTTAATGTCCTAATCCCCAGTACCTGTAAACATGACCTTGTTTGGAAATAGGGTCTTTGGGGATGTTATAAGTTAGGTTAACATGTGGTTGTAATGGGTCGTAACCCAATTTGAATAGTGTCCTTATAAAAGAGAAGAAGATTCACAGACAGGGAGACAGAGGAAGAATGCCATGCAAAGATGGAGGCAGAGACTGGAGTGATGCATCTACAAGCCAAGGAATGCCAAGGATTGCAAGAAGCCACAGAAGTTAGGAAAGAGGCATGGAAGAGATTCTCCCTCAGAGCCTCAGAAGGAATCAACACAACTGATAACCTTGATTTGGACTTCTAGCCTCAGAGCTGTGAGACAATAAATTTCTGTTACAACCACCCATTTTATGGTATTTTGTTACGGCAGCCTAGGAAACTAATACAGTTCAGTAAAAACCTCACCCTTGACTGTGTTACTTTGATCTATACATGCGTGCAATCCGTTTTCTGTTTAGAAACGGGGGCTCTGTGGATTTTGGAAAAATCCGTGTTTCTACCCTGCCTGCTGTCATAGGCTGATAATGGGTCAGATGCCATTCTTGGTAACTATGCTACACTTTTCAAAACTCAGGGAAATACCCATGTATTTGTCATTGTTATGCTTAAACCCATTGTTGCAGCCACCGTGTCAGTCCTTCTCGTTCAGCGTCATCCTCTTTTTCACTGACCCTCTACTTTACCAAGCATGATGTCCTTCTCCAGGGACTGATCCCTCCTAACAACACGTCCCAAGTAGGTTAGGCGTAGTCTCTCCACTCTTGCTTCTAAGGAGCATTCTGGTTGTACTTCTGCCAAGACAGATTTGTTCATTCTTTTGGCAGCCCGTAGTATATTCAATATTCTTCTCCAACGCCACAATTCAAAGGCATCTATTCTTTGGCCTTCTTTATTCATTGTCCAGCTTTCACATGCATAGGAGGCAACTGAAAACACCGTGTCTTGGGTCGGGGTGCCTTTGTCTTCAAGGTGACATCTTTGCTTTTCAACACTTTGAAGAGGTCCTTTGCAGAAATTTCCCCAATGCAATGTGTCTTTTGATTTCTTGACTGCTGCTTCCATGGGTGTTGATTGTGGATTCAAGTAAAATGAAATCCTTGACAACCTCCATCTTTTCTCTGTTTATCATGATGTTACTTATTGATACAGTTTTGAGGATTTTTGTTTTCTTTATGTTGAGGTGTAATCCATACTGAAGGCTGTGGTCTTTGATCTTCATCAGCAAGTGCTTCAAGTCCTCTTCACTTTAGCAAGCAAGGTTGTGTCAGCTGCATAAAGCAGGTTGTTAATGAGTCTTCCTCCAATTCTGATACCCCATTCTTCTTCATATAGTCCAGCTTCTCGGATGATCTGCTCAGCATACAGGTTGAATAGGTGTGGTGAAAGCATACAACCCTGACGCACACCTTTCCTGACTTTAAACCATGTAATACCCCCTTGAATGGCTACCTCTTGATCTATGTACAGGTTCCTCATGAGCACAATTAAGTGCCCTAGATCCCGTTCTCTGCAATGTTATCCATAATTTGTTATGATCCACACAGTCGAATGCCTTTGCATAGTCAATAAAACACAGGTAAACATCTTTCTGGTATCCTCTGCTTTCAGTCACAATCCATCTGATAGCACCAATGATATCCCGGGTGCTATGGCCTTTTTTTTTTTTTTTTTATGGCCTGTTTTAAATCAGGCTTGAATTTCTGGCTGTTCCCTGTTGATATACACCTGCAGTCACTTTTGAATGATCTTCAGCAAAATTTTACTTGCATGTGATATTAATGATATTATTCAATAATTTCCACATTTTGGGGGATCATGTTTCTTGGGAATAGGCATAAATATGGACCTGTTCCAGTCAGTTGACCAGGTAGGTAGCTGTCTTCCAAATTTCTTGGCATAGACGAGTGAGTACTTCCAGCACTGCATCCATTTGTTGAAACATCTCAATTGGTATTCTGTCAATTCCTGGAGCCTTGTTTTTCACCAATGCCCTCAGGGCAGCTTAGACTTCTTCCTTCAGTACCATGGGCTCCTGATCATATGTTACCTCCTGAAATGGTTGAATGTCAACCAATTCTTTTTGGTACAGTGACTCCGTGTATTCCTCTTATCTTCTTTTGATGCTTCCTGTGTCATTTAATATTTTCCCCATAGAACACTTCAATATTGCAACTCGAGGCTTGAATTTTTTCTTCAGTTCTTTCAGCCTGAGAAATGCAGAGCATCTTCTTCCCTTTTGGTCTTCCATCTCCTGGTCTTTGCACACGTCATTATAATACTTTTCAAGCCGCCCTTTGAAATCTTCTGTTCAACTCTTTTACCTCATCATTTCTTGCTTTTGCTTTTGCTTTAGCTACTTGATGTTCAAGAGCAAGTTTCAGAGTTTCTTCTGACATGGATTTTGGTCTTTTCTTTCTTTTCTGTCTTTTTAATGACCTCTTGCTTTCTTCATGTATGATGTCCTTGATGTCATTCCACAACTCCTCTGGTCTTTGGTCATTAGCATTCAATGTGTCAAATCTGTTTTTGAGATGGTCTCTAAATTCAGGTGGAATATACTCAAGATCATACTTTGGCTCTTGTGGACTTGTTCTAATTTTCTTTAGTTTCAACTTGAACTTGCATATGAGCAATTGTTGGTCTGTTCCACCGTTAGCCCCTGGCCTTGTTCAGACTGATGATATTGAGCTTTTCCATCATGTCTTTACACAGTCTGGCAAGGTCCGTGTGCATAGTCACCGTTTATGCTGGTGAAAAAAGGTATTTGCAGTGAAGAAGTTATTGGTCTTGCAAAATTCTATCATGCAATCTCCAGCATGATTTCTATCACCAAAGCCATATTTTCCAACTATCAATCCTTCTTCTTTGTATCCAACTTTTGCATTCCAATCACTAGCAATTATCACTGCACCCTGATTGCATGTTCAATCAATTTCAGACTGTAGAAGTTGGTAAAAATCTTTAATTTCTTCATGTTTGGTCTTAGCAATTGGCACATACATTTGAATAATAGTTGTATTAACTGGTCTTTCTTATAGGTGTATGGATATTATCCTACCACTGACAGCATTGTACTTCAGGATAGATCTTGAAATGTTCTTTTTGACGATGAATGTAATGTCATTCTTCTTCAAGTTATTGTTCCCGTCATAGTAGACCATACAATTGTCCAATTCAAAATGGTCCATACCAATCCATTTCAGCTTGCTAATGCCTAGGATATCAATGTTTATGTGGTCCATTTCATTTTTGACAACTTCCAATTTTCCTATGTTCATACTTCGTAATTCTATATTCTGATTATTAATGGATGTTTGCAGCTGCTTCTTCTCATTTTGAGTCATGCCACATCATCAGTAAATGAAGGTCCCAAAAGTTTGACTCCATCCATGTCACTAAGGTCAACTCTACTTTGATGGGAAATACTCATTGGCCTTTAGAAAATGGAAAAGTGTGAGATTACCTAACACATTCTCAGGTAGGGCATTTTACCCTAGCCCCCCATTACAAATGCAAAGATTTATTGCTCTACTGTAGATAACCAGTGAAGATTAAAAGCCACCCCATAGAGTACCCAGTTATTTCAATGCGGGCAAACAGTTTATTAGAAATTCTGTGGTAAGTAGTCCTTGAATTTTATAAACACAGGAAAGTTTTTACTTAAACACAGGTTCATGAGGAAATGGTTGACTATAAGTTCAGATTGTAGAGTGAAGGCCCAAATGTAAAAATAGATAAATAAGTGAAAAATGAACACATATGGACATGGAATAGTTCATATTTATGACATAAGAAATGTTTTAGTTGATAATTTATTTTTTAATAAATAAGGATATTTGAAATTCATTATATCATGTGCTGATTAAATGGAAATTTTAGTTACATGTTCCTGTTCTGAGGATAGGATTTTTATAAGAATAGTCTCTAGTTGGTTGCCGTAAGGGATGTCTCCCATTTTTCCAAATTAATAATCTAAAATTAAGTTCCCTAAGGATGTAACAGGAGCCCTGGTGGCACAGTGTTTAAGTGCTACTGCTGTTAACCAAAAGGCCAGCAGTTCGAATCCACCAGCCACTCCTTGGAAACCCTATGGGGCAGTTCTGCTCTGTCCTAAAGGGTCTCTATGAATCAGAATAGACTTGACAGCAATGGGTTATGTGTTAAGGATGTAACAACACAGGCCATTAATGAAGCATTAATTGATTGCTTGGCCATCTGAAACCCATGACCTGAGACGAAGTTAGCCTTGTTGATGGGAAGGAGCTGCTGCTTCCCTGGTGTGAACTAAATGGTATGGGGAAAGGAGTCTCAGCCCAAATACTTTCCACCCAACTCCTGACACTTCACATGCCTTAGGTAAGAGACTAAACCTTTTCTTTCACAAGCAGTCATGAGGTCCAACATACAAATAGCCCGGTAGGACATGTCATTTGTGATAGCCTAGACATAACTGTATGTCTTCTCATCGACAAATTGTTAATTATTGGAAAGAAGGGAAGAAGGAAGGAAGGAAAGAAGGCAAGAAGGAAGAAAGGAAGGAGGAAAGAAGGAAGGGGGAAGGGAGGGAGGGAGGGAGGAAAGGAGGGAGGAAGGATAGTAGGAGTCTATTGAGTGCCTACTATGTTCTAAGAACTAGGGATTGTGGTCAGACGGATAAAACCCTGAGAAAATTCAACCTAAGACATAAACGCTTGAGATAAAAACCTTTGTTGCTGGGAGGCTTTGGTAACAAAAAGACAGGAATGAGAACACTGAGCCCCCTTAAAAGGAAAGAGAAAAGCAAGGTGGAACTCATTGAAAGGGGGAAGTGAGAAGAAAAGGAAAATATACTTCACCTACCAATTCACCTCCAGTCACCCTTCTCTATAAATCATCAGAGCTTTTAATATTTGTGATTGTTGAGTGATCCCAGAGTAGAAAATTAGTGAATAGTCCATTCCACTGAAAGTAATGGAAAGTAGGAGAGCATCATTTTCTTTATCACTAGGGTTCTGTCCATTGGGAAGGGATTCGCTTTTCAAAAGCTACAGTCAGTGGTGTAGGCCTGAAAGTCCTGTGGCATAGGGACCTCTCACCTTCTTATGAGCCCTACGCTCTAATTCTAACTTCAAGAATACACATCTATGCATATATATGGAGTCACTGGGTGGTGCAGTTAACACATTCAGTTGCTAAGCAAAAGTTTGGAGGTTCAAGTTCACACAGAGGTGCCTCGGTAGAAAGGCTAATGATCTAATTCTGAAAACTCAGCAACTGAAAAACTTATGAAGCACAGTTCTACTCTGATACATATGGGATCATCATGAGTTGGAACTGACTTAACAGCAGATGGTTTGGTGGCTATACACGTATATTTACTTTATCTTCAATATAATGTATTGACACAATACATACTCAAAACCTTTTCCATTTTCCCTCCATCATGCTTTCCATGGATCTGAGATTTCACCTGTAATGTCACTTTGTCTATTAGGTAACTTTTCCAAAATAGTAATACTAAGAGAAAGTACTTACTCAGCAACAATATCTAGTTTTCAGCCAAGAACCTTCACAGAGAGATCTCATTAATAAATAATCTCAGGCATCTTATCTGATGCCTGCATCCCTCCTCTCACCCCTTTGGCCATTTGAATCCAACATCACAGAAACAAGCCTTGCCAGCAATGGGTGGTGTTACAGTGTTCCATTACGGTGATAAATAAGGATGAAGTTTGCTAGGAAGAACATTTCTATAATCAGAAGATTTGTGTTGGTGTCTTGGCTCTGCTGTGTATTAGCTGTGTCCTTGAACAAGTCATCCGATTCCCCTGGACCTCCATTCCTTCATCTGATTAGAGGGGATTGTACTGCCACACTTGGCTCTGATGATGATTAAACAAGGTGATATAAAAAAAAAAAAGCCTAGCAGAGAATCTGACATGTAGAAAACAATCAAAAAATGTTGCTTTTAAAATACTAGCCTGCCTCTAGTACTTAGAGGTTCTGTTGTTATTAGTTGCCACTGAGTTGGCTGTGACTCATAGTGACCCCACGTATAACAGAATGAAACATTGCCCTGTCCTCTGCTGTCTTCATAATTGTTGGTATGCTAGTCCATTGTTGTGGCTATTGTGTCAATCCATCTCATTGAGGGTTTTCCTCATTTTTTGCTGACCCTCTACTCTACCAAACATCATGTCCTTTTCTAGTGATTGGGCTTTCCTGAAACATGTCCAAGGTAAGCAAGCCAAAGTTTTGCCATCCTCACTTCTAAGAAATATTCTGGTTGCATTTCTTCTAAAACGGATTTGTTCTTTCTTCTGGCAGTGCATGATATATTCAATATTCTTTGCCAACAGTACAAGTCAAATGCATCCATTTTTCTTCATCTTTCTGTTTCACTATCCAACTTTTACATGCATATCAGGCAATGGTAAAGACTATGGCTTGGGTTAGATGCACCTAAGTCATCAAAATGACATCTTTGCTTTGTAAAACTTTAAAGTGGTTCTACTCACCTGCAAAATTACAAATGGTTCAAGCTTCTAAAAATAGCAAGAAAGAAAAATTGCTTACCCTTCTTATTAGCTGGTAATTCTTCTTTCTTAAATTGAATCTCAACCACAGGCATTGGGAATTCCATCATATATAATTCAGATACCTTTGGACACTTTAGCTCTAAAATTATCTTTATAAGAAAGAAAGAAAAAAAAAAAAAAAAACCTGCCTGCCAAGCCCTTACAGAAAATCAGCTAAGCTAAAGGTTCTCTTGTTCAGGTGTCTTATACTTGAAACAGGTCAGACAAGAAGGACCTCTTCTACATTGAGTGGTAAGGCTCATGAATAAAAAATCAAAAGCCATCCAGAATCATTAAATATGTTATAAATAGAACAAAGAGACTTTTCTATTACCTGGCACTTGTTTATCCAGCAACTATATCTAGACTCTAGAATATGACCAAGAGCCAGAAAGTAAGGGGAAAAATGCATCTAAGCAAGCACAGAAGACGCAGTACTCATACCTTAAGTACCATGCATTTCATTACAGCATCTAAGGCAGATGTAAAGCTAAGCAGAGGAAGGTGGAGCAAAATGGAGGAATGGATGCTCTCATTTACTCCCTCACCAATTAACCCACTGAACAGTGAATAAAAAAAAGCACTGGGCTGAGATCTTGGAACTCTGGATGGTAGCTGGGGTGTTGGAGAGATGGAGTGCATCCAGAAGCTGGGACAGAAGGGGCAGAGATTGCACAGAAGATGGGAGAGCCTACCCACTAACATCCAGAGTGCTCATTCATCACAGCCATTTTGGGATGGGGCTGGGCAACATCCCAGACAGAGAACACAGAAAGGGAGCTAATCTGAGGAAGCTTTTTGCTGTCTACAAGAAACACACCTTAGACATAAAGACACAAACAGACTGAAAATAAAAGGATGCAGAAAGATATTCTATGCAACCAATAAATAAAAAAGAAAAGAGTAGCCACACTGATATCAGATAAAATAGACTTTAAATCTATTACAAGAAATAAAGAAGGACATCACATAAAAATAAAAGAGTCAATCCAGCAAGAAGATGTAAAAATTATAAATATATATGCACCTAAGAGCAATGCACCAAAATACACATGGAAAAAATATTCATTAATATGAAAGGCGAAACAGACAACTCCACAATAATAGTAGGGAACTTCAACACACCACTTTCAATTATAGACAGAGCATCTAAAAAGAAGATCTCTAAGGACATTGAGAACTTAAATAAAACCATAAGCCAATTGGACCTAACAGACATATATAGAATACTCTACCTATCATCAGAGCAATACACATTCTTCTCCAGTGCACACGGATCATTTTCTAGAACAGCGTGTATGCTAGGACACAAAACAAGTCTCAACAAGTTATTAAAAATTGAAATCATACAAAGCATCTTCTTTGACCATAATTGTATGAAGCTAGAAATCAACAACAAGAAACATAAGGAAAAATAAATAAATACATGGAAACTAAATAATAAAAAAATAATAATAATACACTACTAAAAAAACTATTGGGTTATAGAAGAAATCAAAAGTGAGATTTAAAAAGTCCTAGAATAAAATGAAAATGAAAACACAATATATCAGAACCTCTGGGATACAGCAAAAACAGTACTCAGAGGAAAATTTATAGCAATAGATGTCTACATTAAAAAAAGAAGATCCAAAATCATTAACTTAAACCAACAACTTCAACAAATAGAAAAGGAAGAGCAAAAGAAGCCAAAAGCTACCAGAAAAAAGGAAACAATAAAGATCAGGGCAAAAATAAATGAAATAGAAAAACAATGGAAAGAATAAAAAAAAACAGAAGTTGGCTCTTTGAAAGGATCAATAAAATAGATAAACCACTGGCTAGATTGTCAAAAAAAAAAAAAAGGCAAATAACCAAATTAGGAAAGAAATTGGTGAAATTTCAACAAATCAAACAAAGATAAAGAAGATCATAACCAATTACTATGTAAAACTGTATTCCGAAAAATTTGAAAACCTAGATGAAATGGACAAACTCTTAGAAATATGCTACCTACCCAAACTAATACAGAGGTAGAAAATTTAAACAGGCTCATTACAAAAGAAGAGATTGACAATGTCATTGAAAAACTGCCAAAAAAAAGCCGAGGACCAGGTGGCTACACTGAAGAATTCTACCAAACATTCAGAGAACAGTTGATACCAATCCTACTAAATCTCTTCAAAAACTTAGAAGAGGAAGGAGCACTACCAAACTCTTTCTACTAAGCCAGCATAACCCTGATACCTAAACCAAGCAAAGACTTCACAAAAAAGAAAATTACAGAACAATAAATATCCCTATAAACACAGATGCAAGCGTTTTCAACAAAGTTCTAGCCAACAGACTTTAGCAACATATCAAAAAAATCATAAATCATGATCAAGTGAGATTCAGTTCTACATTAGAAAATTAATCAGTGTAATCTACCACATTAATAAAAAAAAGGAAAAGAACCATAAAAGAAAAAAAACCCACTGCCGTCGAGTCAATTCCGACTCAGAGCAACCCTATAGGACAGAGGAGAACTGCCCTGTAAAGTTTCTAAGAAGCATCTGGCGGATTCGAACTGCTGACCTTTTGGTTAGCAGCCATAGCACTTAACCACTACGCCACCAGGGTTTCCAAAAAGAACCATATGATCATATAAATTGAAACAGAAAAGGTATTTGATAAAACTCGACACCATTTCCTAACAAAAACTCTCAGCAAAATAGGAATAGAAAGGAAATTTCTCAACATAATTAGGGGCATATATGCAAAACCAGCAGTCAAGATCATACTCAACAGAGAAAGGCTAAGAGCCTTCCCTTTGAGAATGGGAATGAGACACTCTTATTCGACATTGTGCTGGAAGTCCTAACCAGAGAAATAAGACAAGAAAGAGAAATAAAAGGTATCCAGATTAGAAAGAAGAAGTAAGATTATCTCTATTTGCAGATGGTATGATTCTATACGTAGAAGACCCTAATGATTTCACAAGAAAACTGCTGGAATAGAAGAATTTAGCAGCCTTGCAGGGTACAAGATCAACACACAAAAACCTGTTGGATTCCTCCACTCTAACAAAGACTACTCAGAAAAAGAAATCAAGAAAACAATACCATTTATAAGGGCTCCCAAATTGATAAAATACCTAGAAATTAACCGAATCAGGGACATAAAAGACTTACTGTATTTTTATACAAATAATACTTGCCTTCTACGTTTGTTTGCCAATGCTTCCTTCCCCACAAAGTCTTTTCGTAAGTGTGCTATGCTAATTTTTTTTTTTTTTTTTAACAGCAACTTGTAAAAAATTGCCTGGCATAACAGCTCTTAAAAAATACCTCGAGGAGAGGGGGGAGGCATGTTGGCAAACAAATGTAGAAGGCAGGTGCTATTTGCACAAAAATACGGCATATGATGAAAATTATAAAATACTACTACAAGAGACTGAAGGAGACTTACAAAAATGAAACAACATTCCAGGCTCATGAATTGGAAGGTTTAATATAGTGAAAATGTCAATTCTACCTAAAGAGATCTACAGATACAGTGCAATCTCAATACAAATCACGACAACATTGTTTACTGAAATGGAAAAACTAATGACCAACCTCATATGGAAAGGAAAGAAACCCTGAATAGCCAAAGCAATATTGAAGAAAAAGAACAAAGCAAGAGGCCTCACACTCCCAGATATCAAAATATATTAAACAGACACATAATCAAAACAGCCTGGTATTGGTTCAATAGTAGACACATAGACCAGTGGAATAGAATTGAGAACTCAGAATTAAACACATCCACCTATGGAGAAATGATTTTCAACAAGGGGTCAAAGTCCATTCAGTGGGTTAGAAACAGTCTCTAATAAATGGAGCTGGCAAAACTGGATATCTACCTGTAGAAAAATGAAACAAGACCCATACCTAACATCATGCACAAAAACTAACTCGAACTGGATCAAAGATCTAAATGTTAAACCTAAAACCATAAAACTCCTAGACAAAAACATTGGGAGAAAACTATGGGACCTAAGCTTTTGCTAAAATAAGATAAACATAACAACGAATGCACGAATAGTAGAAGACAAAACAGATAGATGGGACCTCATAAAACTTAAAAATTTATGCTCATCAAAAGATTTTTTTAAGAGTAAATAGACAACCTACAGACTGGCAAAAAAATCTTCGGAAATGATTTCTCCAATAGGGATCTAATATCTAAAGTCTATAGAAACCTGCAACAACTCAACAACAAAAACTCAAACAACCCAATCACGACATGGGCAAAGGAAATGAACAGAACCTTCATCAAAGACATGCAAGCAGCCAACAAACATATGAAAAGATGTTCACAACCATCAGCCATTAGAGAAATGCAAATCGAAACTACAATAAGATGTCATTTTACCCCAGCTAAAGGGGTGTACTGATTTAAAAGAAAAAAACAGATAACAGCTGCTGGCAAGGACGTGGGATGATTGCTTATCCATTGCTTATCCTTATCCACTGCTGGAGGGACTGTAAAATGATACAACCACCATGAAAAACGGTATAGCACTTTCTAAAAAAACTAGATACAGAACTAGCCTATGATCCAGCAATCCCACTCCTAAGTATATACTCTAAAAAAAAACAACTCATATTGACCCTATAGGACAGAGTAGAACTGCCCCATAGGGTTTCCAAGGAGCAGCTGGTAGACTCAAACTGCCATCCTTTTGGTGAGCAGCTGAGTTCTTAACCACTGCGCCACCAGAGCTCCTCCAGAGACCTAAAAATAATGACGCAAACAGACATATGCACACCTCTGTTCATTGCTCCTTAATTCACAATAGCAAATAGATGGAAACAACAGAAGTCCGAATCAACAGATTAATGGGTAAGCAAATTGTGGTATATACACACAATGAAATACTATGCAACAATAAAGAACAATAATGAGCCCATGAAACATATTATAACATGGATGGGCCTGGAGGACATAATGCTAAGTGAAATAACTTGAGCATATAAGGACAAATAATGTATGGTCCTTCTTTTAAAAGAAGACAAGAATAGATATACAGAGAGACCGATGTTCATTGGTGGTTACTAGGGAGAGGAGGGGGGAGGGAATTACTCTTTAGATTGTAGAGAATTGGTTTTTTTGTTTGTTTGTTTTGATGATGGGAAAAGTGGCAATGAGTGTGGATTTAGTGATCACAGCACAACCAAAGTAAAAATTAGTGTTTGAGCATGTATGGACAGATATAGGCATATTGGTAAGCAGGTGTGTACATAGATGAGAACAGATAGAAGTATATATAGGTATGTATTTTTTTTTTTTTGAATACAAATGTGTGGGTGCAGGCACATATATTCATTGAAGACACAAACATGTATACTCCACAGGCAAAACCAAACACCTTCCAAGATTGGTTTTCTGGACGGGAGGAATCAGTCAACTGGCATAACTTAGTTCACGAAAATCATGATCTGCATCCTAGTGAAGTGAGTAGTATCTGGGGTCTTAAAAACTTGTGAGTGGCCATCTAAGATACAACTATGGGTCTCTACTGGCCAAAACAGTAAGAAGGTAACCAAAAGATCAGAGAAGAAACAGGTCTATATGAGTGACAACCTCGTCTACCCTGAGACCAGAAGAATTAGATGGTACCTGGCTACCACCACTGACCGTTCTGAAATGGCACACAAAATAAAGGATATTGCCCATAAGATAATCGCTCTACTTAAAAGTCATCAGTATGAGACCAAAAGGTCAACAATTACTCGAAAGCAAAGATGAAAAGGTAAGGGATCAGGGAAACTAGAATACTAGAAAGGGAGCAAATGGAACATAATTAAAGAGAATGTTGACAGATTCTGATAAATGTAACTAATGTCACTGAACAATTTGTGCAGAAATTGTCAAATGGGAACCTAACTTGCTGTATAAACTTTCACCAAAAACTCAGTAAGATATTTAAAAAACTACTTACTTGAAAATAATAAAGATAAGCAGAGCCAATCTTTCTTTTTTCTAATAAAAGATTCTAACAAGTTCTGATGATTGGATTCCCAGACTGGGAGCAACAAATAAAGGGAGGAGATGGGTTTGCTAGAATCTAGCACATTGAAAGAAGCATGAGGTATATTGTACTGGGTTGAATAGTGTCCCAGAAACGTCATGTCTACCCAGAACCTCAGAATATGACCTTAGTTGGAAATACAGTCTTTTCAGATATAATTGTTGCTGTTGTTGTTGTTGTTGTTGTTAGGAGCCATTGAGTCAGTTCCAACTCATAGTGACCATATGCACAACAGAACGAAACACTGCCCAGTCCTGCAGGATCCTTACAATCGTTGTTATGTTTGAGCTCATTGTTGCAGCCACTGTGTCAATCCACCTCGTTGAGGGTCTTCCTCTTTTCTGCTGACCCTGTATTCTGCTAAGCATGATGTCCTTCTCCAGGGACTGATCCTTCCTGAAAACACGTCCAAAGTATGTAAGACGCAGTCTCACCATCCTTGCTTCTAAGGAGCATTCTGGTTGTACTTCGTCTAAGACAGATTTGTTTGTTCTTTTGGCAGTCCGTGGTATATTCAATATTCTTCGCCAACACCACAATTCAAAGGCATCAACTCTTCTTCGGTCTTCCTTATTCGTTGTCCAGCTTTCACATGCATATGATGCAATTGAAAATACCATGGCTTGGGTCAGACGCACCTTAGTTTTCGGGGCTACATCTTTGCTCTTCAACACTTTAAAGAGGTCCTTTGCAGCAGATTTACCTAATGCGATGCTTCTTTTGATTTCTTGATTGCTGCTTCCATGGCTATTGATTGTGGATCCAAGTAAAATGAAATCCTTGACAACTTCAATCTTTTCTCCGTTTATCATGATGTTGCTCATTGGTCCTGTTGTGAGGATTTTTTTTTTTTTTATGTTGAGGTGCAATCCAAACTGAAGGCTGTGGTCTTTGATCTTTATTAGTAAGTGCTTCGAGTCCTCTTCACTTGCAGCAAGCAAGGTTGTGTCATCTGCATAACACAGATCGTTAATGAGTCTTCCTCCAATCCCGATGCCCCATTCTTCTTCATATAGTCAAGCTTCTCGTATTATTTGCTCAGCACACAGAATAGGTATGGTGAAAGAATACAACCCTGACGCACATCTTTCCTGACTTTAAACCAATCAGTATTCCCTTGTTCTGTCTGAACAACTGCCTCTTGATCTATGTAAAGTTTCCTCATGAGCACAATTAAGTGTTCTGGAATTCCCATTCTTTGCAATGTTATCCATAATTTCTTATGACCCACACAGTCAAATGCCTTTGCATAGTCAATAAAACACAGGTGAACACCCTTCTGGTATTCTCTGCTTTCAGCCACGATCCACCTGACATCACATCCTCTTCTGAAACCAGCCTGAATTTCTGGCAGTTCCGTGTTGATATACTGCTGCAGCCATTTTTGAATGATCTTCAGCAAAATTTTGCTTGCGTATGATATTAATGATATTGCTCTATAATTTCCACATTCGGTTGGATCACCTTTCTTGGGAATAGGCATAAATATGGATCTCTTCCAGTCGATTGGCCAGGAAGCTGTCTTCCTTAGGAATAGCAGTGGAATATTGTCTGATATAGTGCTGGAAGATGAGCCCCCCCAGTTTGGAAGGTACTCAAAAGATGACTGGGGAAGAGCTGCCTCCTCAAAGCAGAGTCGACCTTAATGACATGGAGTAAAGCTTTCAGGACCTTCATTTGCTGATGTGGCATGACTCAAAATGAGAAAAAACAGCTGCAAACATACATTAATAATCGGAACCTGGAATGTACGAAGTATGAATCTACGAAAATTAGAAATCATCAAAAATGGAACACATAAACATCGATATCCTAGGCATTAGTGAGCTGAAATGGACTGGTATTGGCCATTTTGAATCGGACAATCATACAGTCTACTATGCTGGGAATGACAACTCGAAGAGGAATGGTGTTGCATTCATCATCAAAAAGAACATTTCAAGATGTATCCTGAAGTACAATGCTGTCAGTGATAGGGTAATATCCATACACCTACAAGGAAGACCAGTTAATACGACTATTATTCAAATTTACGCACCAACCACTAGGACCAAAGATGAAGAAATTGATCAAACATGCAATCAAGATGCATTGATAATTACTGGCAATTGGAATGTGAAAGTTGGAAACAGAGGAGAAGGATCAGTAGTTGGAAAATATGGCCTTGGTGATAGAAACAATGCCGGAGATTGCATGATAGAATTTTGCAAAACCAGCAACTTCTTCATTGCAAATACCTTCTTTCACCAACATAAACGGTGACTACCTTGCCGGGTGGAACACGCAGAAATCAAATTGACTACGTCTGTGGAAAGAGAAGAGGGAAAAGCTCAATATCATCAGTCAGAACAAGGCCAGGGGCTGACTGTGGAACAGACCATCAGTTGCTCATATGCAAGTTCAAGCTTAAACTGAAGAAAATCAGAGCAAGTCCACGAGAGCCAAAATATGACCTTGAGTATATCCCACCTGAATTTAGAGACCATCTGAAGAACAGATTTGATGCATTGAACACTAGTGACCGAAGACCGACGAGTTGTGGAATGACGTCAAGGACATCATCCATGAAGAAAGCAAGAGGTCATTGAAAAGAAAAGAAAGAAAGAAAAGACCAAGATAGATGTCAGAGGAGACTCTGAAACTTGCTCTCGAACATCGAGCTGCTAAAGCCAAAGGAAGAATTGATGAAGTAAAAGAACTGAAGATTTCAAAGGGCGTCTCGGGAAGACAAAGTATTATAATGACATACTCAAAGAGCTGGAGATGGAAAACCAAAAGGGAAAAACACAGCGTTTCTCAAGCTGGAAGAACTTTAGGAAAAATTCAAGCCTTGAGTTGCAATAGTGAAGGATTCTATGGGGAAAATATTAAACAATGCAGGAAGCAACAAAAGAAGATGGAAGGAATACACAGACTCATTATACTAAAAAGAATTAGTTGATGTTCAACCATTTCAAGAGGTGGCATATGATCAGGAACCGATGGTACTGAAGAAAGAAGTCCAAGCTGCTCTGAAGGCATTGGCGAAAAACAAGTCTCCAGGAATTGATGGAATATCAATTAAGATGTTTCAACAAACAGATGCAGCACTGGAGGTGCTCACTCGTCTATGCCAAGAAATATGGAAGACAGGTTCAGATATAATTAGTTAAGATGAAGTTCTACAGGATTAGGGTGGACCCTATTGGTACCCTTATAAGAAGCCCATGTAAAAACATACACACAGGGAAGAAGGCCATGTGAAGATGGAGGAAGCGGAGATTGGAGTGATACAGCTACAAAGCCAATGAACACCAAAGATTGCCAGCAACCACCAGAAGCTAGGAGGAGGCAAGGAATAGTCCTCCCTTAGAGCCCTGTGAGGGAGCATGGTCCTGCCAACACCTTGGTTTTGGACTTCCAGCTTCCAGAACTATGAGACAAAACATTCCTGTTGTTTTAAGCCACAAAGTTTGTGGTACTGGCTTACAGCATCCCCAGGGCACTAACACAAACAATAAGGGAAATATACCCAGAGCTACAAAGTCAAAAGAAAAAGTCCAAAGCATAGCTGTTTGGAACCATTCATTAGAGAACATTAGCCAATATTCCAACCCACCTTGTAGTCTCCCAGGGTCAGGTCTGCATTGAAGGCCAGAACCATATTTGAGATTTCAGAAAGATGGCATGGAGGAAACATTAGGAAAAAGGCTAAATGATACTCAGTAAAGTCTGCTTGGGAAGAAAGGGAAGTATTTGACACACAATTTACAAAGATTTCTGGCCTGCATTGTGTTTATTTATTTGTATTGCAACTTAAAGGGACAAACTTCTATTATCTAGAAAATTCATCATGTGGCATAGAATCCCATGTTGTAAAGTATTGGTTGGGCCCCAATTATTAGCTTTCCTTCCTTCCAGCAGCCAATTTCCTCAGCCCAGCCTGTCCCAAGTTAGGAAGGTCCTCTTAGGCTCTTCTAAACTAAGCCAGCACCTGAAGCACTTCCAAGCCTCCTCCAGTTGCCACCAAGTCTATTCCAACTCACGATGATCCTATTTGTTACAGAGTAGAGCTGTTCTCCACAGGATTTTCAATGGCTCTGACTTTTCAGAAGCAGATTGCCAAGGCTTTCTTCTGAGTTGCCCCTGGGTAGGTTCGAACTGCCAACCTTTCAGTTAGTAACCCAGCACTTAACGGTTTGCTCCACTCAGGGATTCCTTCCAAGGCCCTGGGACCGTTGTATTAAGTGATGGGAGAAGATGATGCCCAGTGTTCTAAGGGGCTACCCTGTGTCATACAAGAAGCTCCTGCTGCCCGCTCTTCTGGGGGCTCAGGGCACGAGCAGCTCTCCTGGGCGCCATATTTCCAGGTCAGGCAGCTCTTGGAGCTGCAGATCCGTGCAGTGAGAGAAAACGCCCCCTGTGCAGAAGGTGAGGAAACCTGCAGTCAGCACTGGCCCCAACCAGCCAAGACACCTTACCTGAGTCACTCAACTACCCTGGGCCTCACTTTCCTCAAAAACAAGGTTTGTTTGGCAGAGTATTTCCTAGAAGTTTGAACTTGGATGTGTTTAGGAAGGGGGTTGCCTCAATTACCTGGTGCTGCTGTAATATAAATATCACACATGGGTGGCTTTAAAGAACCGAAATTTACTTTCTCACAGTTCTGGAATCTGAAAGTCTCAATCACTCTTGGTCATGTCGATTCTTTTCTTGTTGGTAGCTCCAGGCATTCCTTGGTTCTTGGCGATCCTCATACAGCATCTGTCTTCCCCAGTTTGTGTCTTTGTGTCTTTATACAATTTGGTAGTGATTAGATTCAGGAGCCACCCTACACTGGTATGACCTCAACCAATTGATCTATTACATTACATTATGGAAAGTGATTACATGACATTGGATTACATTATGGGAGGTGATATCATTACATGACATTAGATGTAAGGTCATTACATTATATTGCATTACATCCACAAGCATAGGGGTTAGAATTCCAACATATATTTGGGGATACAATTCAATCCATAACAAGGATACTTTTTAGGTTTTGCTGTAGACCACCCCACTCCCAGCCCAGCACTCTTTCATTTTTTTTTTTACAGTCCTTTGTCTCCCTCCCTATCATTTATTTCCTGGCACCTGAATGCATACCTGTGATCAGATTCATAGCTTGGAATCTACACTTGTGTCCTGATTAGTATTTAAAAAAGAAGAGTGTTGGAGGTCACAAGTTAGAAACACCAGATGCAACACATTTCTTAAAGCATAGTATTTCTTTCCAGATGATATCCACTTTAATCTTCCACCTACATAGCCAATTAGACTCAGGTGACAAATATCTCTTTATTTTACTTCAGTGTAAAAGCAGTTAAATTTTTCCTGCCATGTCCTCACAGAAAGTATGTAAAAGTAGCCCAGAGCAATCCTTTTCATCACCAGAGAAGGATTCATTACTTGTTCATCTTTTTTTAATTTGAATTTCAATGTCTTTACATTAAAATTAATACTTGCACAGGGTAAAAAATTCAAATAGCAACAACAAACCCTGGTGAGGTTGCAGGGAAATTAGAACTCTTATGCACTGCTGGTGGGAATGTAAAATGGTACAATCACTATGGAAAATGGTATGGCACATCCTTAAACAGCTAGAAATAGAAATACCATAGTATCCAGCAATCTCATTCCTAGGAATATGACAAAGATGAATCCTAGAGAAACAAAAGCTGTCACACAAATAGATATATACACATCCAAGTCCATTGCAGCATTATTCACAATAGCAAAGAGATGGAAACAACCTAAATGACCATCAAAAGATGAGTGCATAAAAGAACTGTGGTACATACATATAATGGAATACTATGCAACCATAAAGAATAGTGATGAATTCATAAAATATCTCACAACATAGATGAATCTGGAGGACATTATGCTGAGTGAAATAAGTCAATCACAAAAGGACAAATATTGTAGAGACTACTTTTATAAAAAGTTTAAAAAAAAAAAAGTTCATGCACAGAAAGTAACATTCTTTGTTGATTACCAGGGATGGGAAGAGAGGGAAAACCACCAACTAGATAGTAATAGATACATGTTAACTTTGGTGAAGGGAAAGGCGATACACAATATGGGGGAAATCAGCACAACATGGCTAAGATAAAGAAAGACACTGAGAGGTATGCGAGAGTAAAAGGCAACTACACTAAATACTACAACATATACAATCCTGCAACAATAGTAAAAACAAAAAATAATTTATAAGTGAATATACAGAGAGATATGTATGCTGAATAGGTATTGGAGGGTACATGTGAGTACACTCACGTGCATATATAGACTAAGTTGTGGATATCTCTACATACATACTTGTATGTATGCTGCACGTATAGTCATACATACATTGGAGCACACAGGGAGCACAGTCAGGGAAACTTCTTAGACATAACCAAACACTTCATGGGGCTGTTACTGGGCTTGAGGGCTACGGACAATTGTGTCGGGGGACATCTAAGTCAATTGGCATAACATAGCTCATAAAGTCAATGTTCTACATCCAACTCTGATGAGTCGCATCTGGGGTCTTAAAAGCTTGCGAGTGGCCATCTAAGATTCAACTATTGGTCTCTTTCCATCCAGAGCAAAGGTTCAAGGAAGCAATTAGTCCAAAGGACTAATGGCCCACACAAACCACAGCCTTCACTGCCTGAGACCGGAAGAATTAGATGGTGCCCAGCTCCCCCTACTGACCACTATGACTGGGATCACAATAGAGGGTCACGGACAGAGTAGGAGAAAAATGTAGACCAAAATCCAAATTCATAAAGATGACAAAATCCAAATTCATAAAAATGATGAGACTTACTGATCTGATAGAGACTGGAGAAACCCCCAAGCCTATGGCCCTTAGTCATCCTTCTAACTTGGATCTGAAGCCACTACCAGAGATCATCTTTGAGCCAAATAACAGACAAGCCTATCAAATAAACAATAACCCTCATGACGAAAGGGCTCCTTAGAACAATCAACTATACAAGACCAAAAGGGCAACATTTGCCCAAAAGCAAAGATAAGAAGGCAGAAAGGTTAGGGAAAACTGGACGAATGGAAACAGGGAACTCACAGTGGAAATGGGGAGAGTGTTGAGACATTGCAGGGATTGCAACCAATGTCATGGAACACTTTGTGTATAAATATTGAATGGGAAACTAATTTTCTCTGTAAACTTTCATCTAAAGCACAATTTTAAAAAATTCAAATAGCATTGAGCAATATATAATGAAAAATAAGTCCCCCATCTTCCCCCTAGTCTCCAGTCCCTCTAACCCCTAACCACTTTTCACAGTCACTCGTATGCCTTTCCAGAAGCGTATATACATGGGCAGTAACACATAATTACATCTTTGTACAAATAGAAGAATAATTTTTTTGCACACGGTTAATTGCTTTTAAAAATTTTAATATAAGCTGTAAATCTTTATTAACATAGTAACACATTCTTTTAAGCCGCTAAATAATATTTCTCTTTATGAATGTATGATCATTTACACAACTAGCGCTTTATTGCTGAACATAAAGGTAGCTTCCTATTTGTTCTCTATTACAAATAACACTACAATGAATCCCCTTGCCTTCCATAAGACAGGTTATTAGAATTGGGATGGATGGGATAAAAGAGGATTGCATATTTTGCTTTTAAAAATATTGCCAAGTTGCCCTACATGTTGTTAGTTGCCATCAAGTCAGCTCTGACTCAGGGCAGCCTGATGTACAATACAATGAAACGTTGCCTCGTCCTGCACCACCTTCATGATCACTAGGGCGCTCGAGTCTATTGTTGCGGCCGCTGTGTACTTTGAGTCCTTTCCAACCTACGGGGCTCCTCTTCCAGCATTGTATTCGACAATGTTCTGTTGTGATCCATAGGATTTTCACTAGCTGATTTTTGGAAGTAAATCCCAGGCCTTCTTGCCTAGTCTGTCTTGGTCTGGAAGTTCTGCTGAAACCTGTCCACCATGGGGATCCTGCTGGCATTTGAAATACCAGTGGCATAACTTGCAGCATCATAACCCAACAAACCTAACCAGTTGCCTCTGAGCCAATTCTGACTCATATTGACACTATAAGACACAGTAGGACTGTCCCATAGGGTTTCCAAGGAGTGGCTGGTGCATTCAAACCGCTGACCTTTCTGTTAGCAGCCAGCATCATAACGACACACAAACCACCACAGTACAACAAGCTGACAGGTGGTAGTGCCCTACATAGGTGGTTGCCTGTAGGATACTGAAAGCTAGGTGCCATTTACATTTCTTTGCTTAGAATGTAGTTGAGTACCTTTTAATAGATTCATTGGTGTTTGGTTTTCTGCCCTTTGCCTATTTTTCTAATGAGTTGTTGGCATTTTCTTGCTGATTTGTAAAGGCTTGTTATTTATGAAAGAAATTAGCCCTTAGTCAGTTACATGTTTTGCAAATATTCTTCACATGTCTCATGGATTTCTTTGTTAATGGTATTTTTATTATTTTTTATCTTTTGCCTTGGAGAATATTTTTATTGATATTTTCCTTTATGAGACATCAGTTTTATGTTGAATTTGGAAAATCCTTCCCTACTTCTATATTATGGACATAAAATCATTTCCTCCTTGTTTTCAGGTAGTTCTTTTAATAATCTAGCTTTATACTGAAACCTTTGATCCATCTGCAGTCAGCTGGAAGTCAGTTTGTATTATGTTCTGAATGGCCAGCCAGTTTCCTCAGCACTATTCACTGGATAATCCAGCTTTTCTCCAGTGACCTGCACGTTTGTCAGCTTTGCACTGGCTGACACTCTTCAGGAAAAGAAAACAAAAGTCAGTACATATAATTTGACCTTTGGGTTACGGCATCTGTTTCAAATATAAATCTAAGCTCCTGAGGGCACCTACGCCGATACAACACTTCACGGTTATCAAAAAACAAAAACCAAACCAGTTGCCATGAGTAGACTCATGGGAACCACATGTGTGCAGAGTAGAGCTGTGCTCCATTGGGCTTTCAACAACTGATTTTTCCGAAGTAGATCGCCAGGTTTTCCTTCAGAAATGCCTCTGGGTGGACTCGAGCCGCCAGTCTTTCGGTTGGTAGTCAACTGCTTAACCATCTGCGCCACCCAGGAACCTTTCACAATTATACAGAAAGGTTTTTTTTTTGGCCATACTGCTGGAGCCCAGCACATTTGCTGTTGAAGAAAGCAAGATGTGGAAAACCTTTCCTCTTTGTAGCAAAGCCCTCATAGGACGTGGTCACTATGCTTTTCAGGCCTTCAATTAAATGCACCCCTGACTTGGCTTCCACCCTGTGGAGTGCCATCACCACTCTGCAAGGCAGCCAGCTCACCAAGCTACAAAAGTGGTCATAGCTCTCTCTAGTCACCCTTCCCCTATGACACATCAAGAAAGAGCCCTGGCCCCTATCCAGGCCACCACCATTCCCCAATCCCACTCCTCCCCTCCCCAGTCCGAGGCTGGTCAGCTGGTCTAATGAGAGCAGAGTCTCTCTTTCTCCCCACACCAGACCTCTAATAGTAACCTCACTCCTGGGAGTTGGTTCCAGTCCTGTCTTCCTTTCTAGTGTTCTGCTGGGCTTTGATCTTTCCTCCTTTTCCCTGCTAACAAACATGCTGAGCAGGGCAAACTAATCTTCCCGACCCTTAAAGGGACAGTGCCTCTGAGGTTCCTCAGCTGACAGTATCAGCTGCTGCAGTATGCTAAGGGCAACTGTGAAGGAGTCAATGGACTAAAGGAGGACAAGGAGGAGAAGGAGGAGGGGGAGTGGGAGCAGGGGAACAAGGAGGGGAGGAGAAGGGAAGGAGGGATAGAAGGGGGAGGGGAGGATGAAGGGGGAGGAGAAAAAGATCAAGGAGAAAGAATAGGATGAAGAAAAAAAGAGGGAAAGGAGAGGCAGGAGGAAAAGGAAGAAGAGGAGAAAGGAGAGGAGGAGGAGGAAGACGATAGTTTGAGGAAATCCTGAGGAATTATTTAAAGTTGCTCTCTTTAAAAGCAAGAACATCAAAAATCCCTCCAGGAAGGGGGCCTTCTCCAGTGCCCCATGGCCTGGCAGCCACAGCCCTTTCTGTCGCTGGGAAGGCCACCTCAGCAACATTGGCTCCTTATTATTCTTCAATATGATTCTTCTTTCAGGCTTGCTTTGTGCTTACTTGTGAATTTCTAGTGATGTCTTGTAGCCAATTTCCTCCCTCTGGGAATCCATAGCTGAAGAAATTATAATGTGAATCAGGATGGTAATATGATTCAGAGGACACATTTTTTCCAGGAAGGCTTCCCTCAGCAGCGCCAGAGGCTGTGAAGCAGTTGGTGGAAGCAAGCTGGATTTACTTGGGGAAACAAAGGCAGGCGTGAAAGTTTCAGCACCTTCCTGCATGACCGTGGGCTGAGGCTGCTGCTCTCTCTGGCACAGCCCTGCCTTCCCTTCCCAATCACCGGAGCTCACGGGCACTGCAGGGCTCATGGCACCTTCCGCCAGGCTGCCAGGCAGAGGCCTGAGGATGGCAGTAGGATCCAGTGTTGGATCCACCCAGAAGCACGCTCTTCAGTGGTTCCTGGATGGACAGAGCGCCACTCTGGTCACTGCTTAAGCACCAGCCCACCTGAGTGTGTCCAATGATGGTGCCTCAAAAGACATCCACATCCCCAGAGCCTGTGACTGTGACCTTTTTTGGAAAAAGGGTCTTTGCAGATATAAATAAGATAAGCATCTTGAGATGAGATCAACCTGGATTGCTCAGGTGGACCCCAAACTTAATGCCAAGTGTCCTTACATGAGACAGAAGAGGAGAAGACAGACACAGAGGAGACAGCCATGTGACAATGGAGACATAGACTAGAGTGATGCAGCCACAAGCCAAGGACCGCCAGGAACCACCAGCAGCTGAAGAGGCAAAAAAAGATCCCCCTCTAGAGCCTCCAGAGGGAGTATGGCCCTGCACATGCCTTGGTTTTGGACTTTCAGCCTCCAGACTGTGTGAGAATACATTTCTGTTGTTTTAAGTAAGCCACCCAGTCTGGGTAATTTGTTACTGCAGCCACAGGACACTAATACCATCCCACTGAGTAACCTCTTGCTTTCTTCTTCTCAGAGATCATTTATACAAATAGTATTTGTGGGATCCAGGAGCCAACTGGACAGTGAAGCAGGAGGCCAAGGTCAGTCCCCCAACTCATGGTCAAGGCACACCTCTTTCCCCCAATGGACAGTTGTTTATGATGTTCATCAGGCATGCTGAGAACAGCACCACACACCCTGACCTCCAGTTCCACAGGATCTCCATGGGAGGACCACCTCAGTGTGCCAGGATGCCAACCACAGCCTGGGCCTTCCAGAACATTTGGCTTGGGCCACTCCCTCCTTCTCTTCTCTCTTCTCTTCTGGTCTCTCTTTTTTTGCTAGCTGAGTTCACTAGCACAATGAACCAGCCACCTACACTTACAAAAAGTAAGTTTAATGAACATCAAGAAGAGAAAACTTTACTCATTTATTTTTTCCTTTTGCGGTAAAAAAAAAGAAAAGAAAAGGGTTATGCTCGATAGGCATAACATAGTTTATAAGAAAATGTTTTATATCCTACTTTGGTGAGTAGCGTCTGGGATCTTAAAAGTGAGAGGCCATCTAAGCTACTCCACTGGTCCCACCCCATCAGGAGCAAGAGAGGATGAAGAAAACCAGAGACACAAAGGAAAGATTAGCCCAAAGGACTAGTGGACCACAAGTACCACAGCCTCAACCAGGCTGAGTCCAGCACAACTAGATGGTGCCCAGCTACCACCACCAACTGCTCTGACAGGGATCACAATAGAGGGTCCCAGACAGAGCTGGAGAAAACTGTGGAACAAAGTTCTAACTCACAAAAAAAGACCAGACTTACTGGTCTGACAGAGACTGGAGAAACCCTGGGAGTATGGCCCCTGAACACCATTTTAGCTCAGTAATGAAGACACTCCTGAGGTTCACCCTTCAGCCAAAGGTTAGAGAGGCCCATAAAACAAAACAAGACTAAAGGGGCACACCAGCCCAGGGGCAAGGATGACAAGGCAGGAGGGGACAGGAAAGGTGGTAACAGGGAGTCCAAGGTTGAGAAGCGAAGAGTGTTGACAAGTCATGGGGGTTGCAACCAGTGTCACAAAACACTGTGTGTATTAATTGTTTAAGAAGAAACTAACCTGCCTTGTAAACCTTCATCTAAAGCACAATTTTTTTTTTTAAAAAGGGGGGGGAGAGGCGGTTATGAAGAGTCCAGCTCAGTGCAGAAATTCCTGAGGAAATGAGCCCTCTCAAGACAGATCAGAGTGAAACCAATGGAGGCATATATATACCTACCAGCACCTCTTGACCTAACTGCAGGTTTATATTCCACTCAGGACAATGTGGGATCCAGTGTTAAATCCACCTGTCACTATCCTCTTAGACCAAAACCAGCAGAAGAACATGCCACAGAAGATGAAGAGAAGGGTCCAATCAGAGAAGCATGGCAAGTTTTCAGATTATCATCTGGCTCTTTCTAGATCACCTTTCATTAGATGGCACCATCCTTGCCTATAACTTGGGGGTTTCCTCTGCTAATTTGAGGCTTTTAGGTTGTCTGCATCAAATGTCAAATGCCAGGAAAGGCAAAGCCAAGAACTCGTCGCCCCTGGGGAGAGCCACCTCGGTGAGTTAGAGGGACCAAGGAAACCCAGCACCTTGGCGTCGTTATTTCTGGTGGGAGCCACAGGAAACTAAGGTTTTTATTCCTGAAGGTCAGGAACAGATTCCTTGAGATTAGTTAGAAATCTTGCAGTCAGCTCTAGGGGTTGTAGCTCCCCTACAATCAACATGGTTCTCACACCCAGTGCCTTTGATGGAAACCACAGAAACACAAGATCGCAGGTAACAGTGAGTATCTGCCCCTTAGAGAATGAACTTTCCAGGTGAGTAGCAAGGGCCCAGAGGTGTGGGTCAAAGAAGCTTCATGAAGGGTCACGGAGAGAGTGCCTGCTATGTTCTGCTCAGTAAGGACACCCAGGGACTTGATGGCAGTCACATGCAGCCCAGGGTCAGCTGGTCACCTGAGATCAGGCATGGAGCAGACTCAGATATTGGCATGATCTCAGGCCTTGTGGCATGGGGTTGAGGGTGGGGCTGGGTAAAACATAATAGACGGTCGTGGGACAAACAAGCCTGAGAAAAAGCCCTATAGTCAGGACTGAACTGGGCATGTCCTTGATAGCAGCTAAATATCTTGGGTGTCAGCACAGAGGTGCCATCATGATGACTTTGCCTTTCCTGTGGGTGCCATTAGAAAGTTGCCCCAGCCAGTCGCCGCCTTGGGCCCTGGCTAAGAGGACCAGGTCACGGTCTCTAGAGTAAGGACAGCTCACAAGTTGTTCTTGGCCACAAATTTCACACTTCACATAAAATCAGACCATTGTTTATTATATACTCCCGGCCAGTAGGGGAAACAAGTTGAACAGAATGAAGGGAGTCTACAAATCTATATTCTGTATCAGAGAAAACAGAGCGATTCCCTTAATGCCACTTTTATTCATACAAATATCTAAAACCAGTTGCCATCAAATCAATTTCTGACTCACGGCAACCCCCTGTGTGTTAGAATACAGCTGTGTTCCATGGCATTCTCAATGGCTGACTTTTTAGAAATAGATGACCCAGGACTTTCTTCTGAGGTGCCTCTGGGTGGACTTCAATCTCCAACCTCTTTGTTAGCAGCCGACCGCGTTAACTGTTTTCACCACCCAGGGAGTCCATACAGATACCTTGTTGTTGGCTGCCACTGTTGAGTAGGCCCCCGCCTCATGGCAACCCCATGTGTTACAGAATAGGACTGCACTCCATACGGTTTTCTTGGCCATAATCTTTATGGAGCAGCTAGCCGGGCCTATCTTCGTGGAGCTGCTGGGTGGATTTGAACTGACAACCTTTGGGTTAGCAGCCAAATGCAAAGCACTTGCATCACCCACGCTCCTTATGCAAATATCTAGCTGCTGTCAAATAAGAACCGTAACAAAAATGGTCACCATGGCAGTCGGCCCTTCTGCTGACTCAGGGCTCCCCTTGGGCATGGATGCCCATTGATGCTCTTTGTTGCTTCAAAAATTAGTTACGAGGATGTCCAGTGAAACTTTTCCAGGTTAATGCACAGGGTTCTTTCAACCACATCTAGAAAGGTGAATGTACGTGATACGCTGAATCGCTGCAGAGGATGACCACGAGAATCTACTGGAAGAAACAGGGCGCCAGATTCAGCACAACCCCCAGTGCACGGAAGGTCCGCAGTGAAGGTCACTTCCCTTGGACCTCACTGGCCAGCTACCACCCTTAACCTTATACTGTGTTTGGATTGGCAGAGCTTGCCAAATGGTTAAGATGAATCTTAATTTCAATTTTCCATTTGTTCAGCATGAGCTCTATTTCTTCCCCATTCCTTCTGCCTTTGCCTGAGATCATGCTGTCCCCAACAATTATTATTAAAAAAAAAAAAAACTCAACCTGTTGCTGTTGATTCCGACTCATGGCTACCCCATGTGTTTCAAAGTAGAATTGTGCCCCTAAAGGTATTTCAATGGCTGTAATCTTATGGAAGTAGATTGCCAGGACTTTCTTCTGAAATGCCACTGGGTGGATTCAAACTGCCAACCTTTTAGTTAGTAGCTGAGAATTGTTTGCACCACCTAGGGACCAAACAACAGTTATAACTAACATTTACAGAGCATTTACTGAAGGCCAGGCACTGTTCTGTGTGCTTCACATGTATAAACTCATGAAGTCCTTAGTCCTCCTCTATGAAGTAGGTACTGTTACTACTACCTAATTACATGGAGAAAGAAACAGAGACAAAGGAGGGCACATTGGTTTGTCCAAGAGCACAGGGTTTGTGGTTTAGTTATCTATTGCTGCACAATGACTTACTCCAAAACTTAGTGGCTGAAAACAATACACATTTATTATCTCACAGTTTCTGTAGGTCAGGAATTCAGAAGCTGTTGGGTGGTCCAGCTTAGGATCTGTCACAAGGTTGCAATCAAGATGTTGGCCAGAATGGCAATTATCTGAAGGCTTGACTGGGGCTGGAGAATCTGCTTCCAAGATGGCTCACTCATGTGGCTGTTGGCTGGGTGGCCTCAGTTCCTTGCCATGTGGGCTTCTTGATAGACTACTTAAGTGTCCTCACAACATGACAGCTAATTTCCCTCAAAGCAAGCCATCCCAGAGAGAAAGTCATAGTACCTTTTATGGCCTGGATGCTGAAGTCGTACACCATCACTTCCACTTTGTCTACTCATTAGAAATAAACGCTAAGTTCAGCCCACTCTCGTACACCATCACTTCCACTTTATCTACTCATTAGAAATAAACACTAAGTTCAGCCCACTCTCAAAAGGAGGCAAATTAGGCCCCATGTCTTGAAGGGGGGAAGTGTCAAAGAATTTGTGAGTATGTTTTAAAACCTCCACAGCTTCTAAGTGGTGGAGCTGGGATTTGAACCACTCATTTTGGCTCCAAAGACCACATGTTTCACCATAATGGTGGGAGTTCCTTGAGTTTACTAGGAAACACAGGTCTTGGCCATGTGTGCAAAGCTCCACAGTAGTGGCATTAGTACTCCTGTACCAGGCTTCTCCCTGAAAGCTGCAGGGCCAGGCACCAATGCTATCATGGACGCTTTCTGACTGTTGCTGGGAATTAAGCAGCAAGGCTAAGACCCCAGAACAGAGGGTTCTGAACCTCCCAGTAATTTTTAAGACATTTAGGAGCACACTCTCACATCTCTATATTTTTGCTGTAAAGAAGACATGGTTCCTAGTCTACTATCCCTGTTCCTAGAAGCATCTTCCTAAAATGCAGTGCTAACCACATCATTTGCCTGCTCAAATCTTCAATGGCTCCCTGTTGCCTGCAGGACTAAATTAAAATTCCTTGGTATGTCATTTAAGACCCTTTACAGTGTAGACAAAACTTACTTGTCCAGCACCATCTTCTGCCACCACTTTCACTTCAGCAACCCATGTGTCAGTCCCAATGAACCACTCACCAGCTGTTCCCTCTGCAGAAGTACTGGCTCTGCTGTCCTGTACTTATCCCCCAAGACTCTCCTTATAAGCCCCCTCCTCTTTGAGATCTTCCCTGACTACCCCTCAAGTTAGCCAGCTCCTTCACTCTTGTCCCACAGGACTTTGTACAAACCATTTGAAATGCATTTAACACTTTGTATTGTGAATTTCTAACTCTCCACTAGATGGTTATGTCTCTTAGAGTAGGATCTTCATAGGAATGGGCAGCAAGCAGGCACTCCAGATATTTGTGGATGAATGGACGATTGGGTAGATGAATAGATGAATGTACCAGTTAGTGGATGGACGGATGGGGGATAGACAGAAAGATGGTTAGATGGATGGAGAATAGGTGAATGGATGGGTGAGTAGGTGGATGGATGATGGATGGATGGGTAATGGATGATTGGATGGATGATGGGTAGATGAACAGATAAATAGACAGGTGGGTGGATGGATCAATAGGCGAATGGATGGATCAATAGATAAATGAATGAAGAGACTCATAGACTTCCTAGGCCTTACAACAGTCAAATAAGATGGGAATATGATCATATATTCTAGAGAAAATTACTAAAGAAAGATGTTATAGAAAATAGCCTAATCAAGATAAAACCATATGAAAGACAAAGCTTGTACCTTGAACACAAACAACAAAAAGGGGAGGGAGAAGAAAGGAAAGGGGAAATAAAAGCATCCATAGTTTGCAAACCCAAGGATTTGCTTCTCTTAAGCAAAGCAGGGATATTTTGTATTGCTTTTCCCTAAGGGATTGAAGATAACCCTTTTGGCTGACTGAGCCTCTCTGGATGGGGTTGGGGGAGCTGCACCTGCCCAGTGTGCAGCAGGATCAGGGTGGCTGGGGTGACACCAAGCTTTTGCCATTGAAAAGCCATCATCTCCTGGGCTGTTTACTGGCCTGGTCTAACATGAGTCCTCTTCCTCCCTGCCCCCACTGTCATGCTGAGGCAGGCAGGGGCTTGCCTTAAGCCACAGAAAGGGGCAGTCCTGCAGTCAGAGGCAATAGTCCAAGGGCAGCAAGGTGGGGCCACAGCCAGCCTCCTGGCCTCGGGGAGAGGAACTGGAACCAACTATCGATCCCTGCCACTGGACAATCAGAGCTTCCAGACTCGGTGTCAGCCTGGCCGGGAGCCATGTCCCTACAGTCGATGGGGACCAGGCTGCAGTCACTCCTAATGAGGTCTCAGGTCCAGCGACAGGAGCTAATGGAGGCTGGGAAGGAGATACAGAGCTAACTAGGGATTAGAAATGTCCAACAATCCAGGCAGCATCTCTCTTTCTCCGTTTCTTGGCCATGTACACTATTGATATTTGGGGGGGGGGTAGATGATTCTCTGTTGTGGGTGGATATCCTGTGCATTGTAGTATGTTGTTGGCAGCATCCCTGGCCTCTACCCACTAGATGCCAGTATCACCCTCTCTCCCAGTTCTGTCAATCAAAAACGTTTGCAGACATTGCCTCATATGCCCAGATAGGCAGAGCCTGAGAACCATCGCTCTGGCTGGGATGGCTGTCTCCTCTGCTCTCCCCTCTGCTTTCTTCATTCATTTGCCACTTCCTAGAAAGGTCAGCCCTGGGAATAGCTACGAGGAGGATGAAGTTTATCTTTGGGCACATCCCCTTCGCCGAAGTGCCAGCGCCCTCCTGGAGACCCCAGCTGCCCACGGCACCTGTGCTCACCCCTGCAGCCTTCTACACGGCACTGGGGTTATGTCTGCTCACATGCTTCTTTCAGCACATACTTGTCATCTGTCTTAGCTACCTCATGCTGCTATAACAGAAATGCCTCAAGTGGGTGACTTTAACAGAAGTTTATTCTCTCACGGTCTAGGAAGCTAGAAGTCCAAATTCAGGGTGCCAGCTCCAGGGGAAGTCTTTCTCTCTCTGTTGGCTCTGGAGGAAGGTCCTGGCCATCGATCTTCCTCTGGTCTAGGAGATTCTCAGTGCAGGGACCCTGGGTCCAAAAGATGTGTGTTCCTGGCTCTGCTTTCTTGGTGGTATGAGGTCCTCATTTCTCTGCTTGTTTCTCTCTTTTATATCTTAAAAGAGATTGATTTAAGACACAACCTAATCTTGTAGATTGAGTCCTGCCTTATTAACATAACTGTCACTAATCCTACCTCATTAACACCATAGAGAGGGTTTACAACACAGAAAAACCATATCAGATGACAAAATGGTGGACAATTACACAATACTAGGAATCATGGCCTAGGCAAGTGACACATATTTTGGGGGGGGACACAATTCAATCCATAGCATCATTGTTGTCACCTTCTGTGGAATCAGCACCGACTCATATTGACCCCATGCACTACAAACGGAAGCTTTGCCCAGTCCTCTACCATCTTGACGATCATTAGTATGCTCAAGTCCATTGTTTTGGCCATGTGTATTTGAGTGCCTTCCAACCGAGGGGGCTCATCTTCCAGCACTGTATCAGACAATATCCATAGGGTTTTCATTGGCTAATTTTTAGAAGTAGATTCCCAGGCCTTTCTTCCTGCTCTGTCTTAGTCTGGAAGCTCTGCTGAAACTCGTCCACCATGGATGACCCTGCTGGATTTGGAATACCAGTGGCATAGCTTCCAGCATCACAGCAACACACAAGCAACCACAGTACCACAAACTGACAGACAGGTGGTGGACACACATATGATGTATCCAGTCTTGGCTGGTGGGGAACATAATGGTGAGCAAAGGGCAGATGTGGAGCCTTGTAAGTGTAGAGCCCGCTCCGCCTCCCAGACCACTCACTTTCTGAGGTCACAGGACACATGCTTGCCTCAGGGCACAATAGTAAGACCATCTCCTGGAGGAAGGCACCCTCTTCCAGGCAGTCACTCCCTCAGGCCGGGGGTCCATCAACCCTTCCCGGCCTCGGTCAGACCCCAGGCCCCGAATGGGTCCTCTGCTGGCATTTCTCAAGTTTTGCTGTGCACAGGTGTTAAAATGCAGACTCCGATTCAGTGGGTCTACGGTGGGCCTGGGGTGGGCCTGCGATTCTGCACGTCCAACAAGTGTCCAGGTGATCCTGATGCTGCTGGTCCTGGACCACATGCTGAGGGCCAAGAGGCCAAGAAGCTAAAGTTAGAAAATCAGATGGAAGCTTCAGAGGGGACAGGACAGCAGGAGTCAACTGCAGGCCACAGAGCCCACTCCAGCAGTGGGGACATGGGGTCAGGATAGCACCAAAAACCATACCAAACCCATTGCCATCTAGTCAATTCTGACTGACGGCGGCCCTATAGGACAGAGTGGAATTGCTCCGCAAGGTTTCCAAGGCTGTAAATGTTTACAAAGCAGACTGCCACAGTATTCTCGCACGTGGAGCAGCTGGTGGGTTCGAATCCGCAACCATTTGGCTAACAGTCAAGTGCCTAACCATTGCACCACCAGGGCACCTTCAGGGGAGCACAGTGATGGATTATTGGAGATGGAGTTCCAAATTCTTTCTGGAGTACAAGGACGTTGTGAAGTCCTCGTGCTCTTTGGATGCTGCTGCCAGGAAAAGCCAAAGGCCCGGTGGCAATTTCTAAGGTCGGAATCTGGAGTTGGTCCTGATGCCAGGTCTCCACTCTATTTGCCATCCGCCCCCTCCTCAGGGCTGGAAAACTCCGCTCAGCTTGGGAGCAGAGAGGCCCCCAGCCCCATCCCTGCCAAATCCGGATGAGAGAAACGAGGATCCGCCCCTCCCAGAGATGCTTCGACCCGCCTCCATGAGGCCCCAGGTGTGGGCGCGACAGCAGTGGCCCTCTCCAGCGCTGTGGACCCCACAGCCCACCGGGTTCTGGCCGTCCCTGAAAGTCACGTGCAGCCGCGAGCGCCACCTTGTGGTAAAGCGACCACAGGGCAGCCCGACCGTCGCCGAGACCCGACGGAGGCAGTTTCTTAAAACAAGCACCTTCAACTTTATTTCTTCCCTTCTGAGGCTTGATCTGGGTGAGGTTTATATCTCAGAGGTTAAGCCATTCTCTCTGACACTCCACATAACAAAAGAACTTTTTGTGTTGTACTCACCGTTAGTTTAAATATTTACTGAGAGTGCAGAGAGAAACAAACCCCAGGAACCTGACACTGCGCTCAGTCCCAGGCAGGGGCTTAGGAAGTGCCGTAAGGGGCCTTAACCCGGCCCGTTCCCAGATCTGCGCCTTTACACCTCAACTTCTCCCCTCCCTCCCAGAGTCTGCCCTGCGTTAGAACCCCTGGGGAGAGCCACTTAAGCCTGTGCAAGCCTGGTCTTACCTCTAAAACTGTTTCGTTGCGGTGAGCTGCCATTGAGTGGACCCCAACTCACAGCGACCCCATGTGTTACAGTGTAGAACGGCTCCATAGGGTTTTCTTGGCTTCTTTATGGAAGCAGATCACCAGGCCTTTCTTCTGTGGTGCTGCTGAGTGGATTTGAAGCACCAACCTTTAGGTTAGCAGCTGATCGCAAACCTCTTGTCCTACCCAGTGTCCTTACCTCTAAACTGGGGAGTAATAATATTTTCTCTCAGATTCTCAGGGTGGCTGTGGGGTGTTCAGTGACACCACACGTGAAAAGTAACTAGCAAGGCCCCTGCACAGCAGAGCACACCTGTTTGCTGTTTCTTTTCCCGTCTTTCTAAACCAGTTGCTGTTGAGCCGACTCGAATTCATGGCAACCCCACGCGTGTCAGAGTAGAATTGTGCTCCATAAGGTTTTCAATGCCTGGTTATTTGGAAGTAGATCACCAGGCTTTTTTTCTGAGGCACCTCTAACCCACTGCCGTCGAGTCAATTCCGACTCATAGCGACGCTATAGGACAGAGTAGAGCTGCTCCATAGAGTTTCCTGGCGGATTCGAACTTTCAACCCTTTGGTTAGCAGCTGTAGCACTTAACCACTACGCCACCAGGGTTTCCGAGACACCTCTAGGAGGACTCAAATCATCAACCTTTCAGTTAGCAGCCTAGCATGCTAACCATTTTCACCACCCAGGGACTCCTTCCTTCTTCTACCCATATCCAGTCCATTCTCTGGACTCAAATCAAATCATCTGTCATCCAGGAAGCCTTCCCTAACCTCGCCTCTGACGCTTTGCTCCTCCAAACGGCCAAGCCACAAAACTTTCAGCACCAGCTCACACACCACCCTCAACTGCTGTCCAACTCTCTGTCAGAATAGTTTCTCTCTTGGATGAACTTTACTTCACTAAAGGGTGGGACCTGAATGCTGGGAGCAGATGGGGCAACGTGGGAATAATGGTCCCTAGAACCTTGTTATTGTTGTTGTTAGGTGCTGTCCAATTGGTTCCAACTCATAGTGACCCCATGCATAAAAGAACAAAACACTGACCAGTCCTGTGCCTTCCTCATAGTCATTGCTATGTTTGAGCCCATTGTTGCAGCCACCATGTCAGTCCATCTCATTGAGGGTTCTTCCACTTTTTCATTGACCCTCTACTTTACTAAGCATGGTGTCCTTCTCCAGGGACTGGTTCCTCCTGATAACATGTCCAAAGTAGGTGAGACAAAGTCTCACTATCCTTACTTCTAAGGCATTCTGGCTGTACTTCTTCCAAGACAGATTTGTTCTTCCTTCTGGAAGTCCATGGTATATTCAATATTCTTCACGAACACCGTAATTCACATGCATCAATTCTTCTTCTGTCTTCCTTATTCACTGTCCAGCTTTTGAATGCATATGAGGCAATTAAAAATACTACGGCACGGGTCAGGCACACCTTAGTCCACAAAGTGACATCTTTGCTTTTGAACACATTAAAGAGGTCTTTTGCGGCAGATTTGCCCAATGCAATGTCATTTGATTTCTTCACTGCTGCTTCCGTGGGCGTTGACTGTGGATTCAAGTAAAATGAAATCCTTGACAACTTCAATATTTTCTCCATTTATCATGATGTTGCTTATTGGTCCAGTTTGAGGATTTTTATTTTCTTTATGTTAAAGTGTAATTCATACTGAAGGCTGTAGTCTTTGATCTTCATTAGTGTTTCAAGTCCTCTTCACTTTCATTAAGCAAGGTTGTGTCATCTGCATATCACAGGTTGATAACAAGTCTTCCTCCAACCCTGAGCCCCATTCTTCTTCATATAGTCCAACTTCTTGGATTATTTACTCAGCATTCAGATTGAATAAGTATGGTGAAAGAATATAGCCCTGATGCACGCCTTTCCTCATTTTAAAACCACACAGTATTCCCCTGTTCTGTTCAAACAACTGCCTCTGAGTCTGTGTATAGGTTCCAGAGCCTTGGGTTTGCAAAATTCTGCAGCTATTTGTCTGCCTAGTCACAGAAATACTCTGATTTATCTTCACATCAAAAAACAGAAAAAAAACCCAGTTGCTGTGGAGTTGACTCATGGCAACCCCACGTGTGTCAGTAGAACTGTTCTCCACAGGGTTTTCAATGGCTGCTCTTTCAGAAGTAGATCTCCAGGCCTGTCTTCCAAGGCACCTCTAGGTGGACTTGAACCTCCAACCTTTCAGTCACCAGCTGAACCTTTTACCTCTCACAATGCTTTTGTTTTAATCCATTTACCCCACATCAGAATAACTATACAAGCTTTCTTTGGTTACTGCTTGCCTGATAAATCTCTTCCTATTACTGTCTTCAACCTTTCTGTGTCGTTTGGTTTTAGAAGGGCCTCTTAGAAACAATATGTAACTGGATCTTGAATTCTTTTTTCAATCTGTAGGGTAATCTTTGTCTTTTTGCTTGAGAATTGGGTGAGTGCTCCAGATTAGCGGTCTTCAAACTTTTCTACTCCTATACCCATTCACAGTTTTTATAAACTATTAGGCCTCCAACGTATTTTTAATTTACACATTGAGAATTTTTATCATAAGTTTAAATAATTGCAAAAGATGCTTTTTTCTGGCATATTGTAAATGTTGATATTAAAGATAAAACTACCATATAAGGCATTTAAATATATCTCATGGAATGTAAGTACAGAGTAAATCCATACCCCCCTTCATCCATTTAAAAACACAAAGCAAGCTCTTCTTTAAATGTCTGGAATTTTAGTGTCCATTTTTCCTTGAACTTATATTTCCATTTCATCACCCCCAAAGAGTTTTATTCTAATGTATTACGGTTTTATGTTTCAAAGTCTTTTTTTTTTTTTTTGGTAACCATATCAAAGTTTTTTGTATCAAGAAATGTATATAAATTTAAAATTTTGAAAAATTCCTTTAATCATAAGACATCAAGGATTAAGTGTTTTCTTCTAGGTGGTTATCATTGCAACATAAGTAGAACACAAATGTTCAAATACAAGTATATTCATTTTTGCTAAGTAATTATTAAGTACAAAAAGTTATTTCATTAGAAATGGGTCTCTTAAAAACATGGATGAAGCTTTTAAATGTTTACATGTAGCCATAGATTAATATAATTTATTGGTAATCAAATACAGGATCATCATTAATTTTATTCCAATTTTTATTAGCTTAGATGTACGAGCTGAGAAACATGACTCCTATAAATACATAAAAAGGAATAGAATGAGTGTTGACATAACACTTCACTCAGTTCCTGAAACTCTTCTAGAATTATTTGCTTTAAAAACCACATGTTGATTAATCATCAAAATTTATTTTAAATAACCCGTAAACTGATAAATAGACTAGATTCTCTTTCAGTTTTGTCGAAATGAATCATTGAAAACTCTCTGACTTACAAAAGGATTTGTCACTAGTTATTACAGTCAATCACCTTCTCAATTTCACGACATTATGCCCAAAAGTGGGGGAGGTATTAAGACATAAACCAAAAAACCAAACCCGCTGCCTTTGAGTTGATTCCGACTCATAGCAACACGATAGGACAGAGTAGAACTGTCCCCTAGAGTTTCTAAGGAGCGCCTGGCGGATTCAAACCGCCAACCTTTTGGTTAGCAGCCGTAGCACTTAACCACTATGTCACCAGGGTTTCCTTTAAGACATAGCCAGTAACTATTAATTATGTCTGTTACTCTTATAGTGAAGAGGCACTGCTTTTAGCCTGATATTTCCAAAATGAGTAGAAAAATAGAAATATTATTAATTCGTGTAGACTTTTGCCAAGGAAAAGTTGAATATGGATTTATGGCATTCAATACAATTTTGGCAAAAGGTAATAAAAATATTTCCCCTGTAAGTCTGAATAAATGTTGAAGAAACTCTAAAACACTACCTTACCTCCGATCTGTGTTACTTTCTCTCAAAGATGTTATATTGGTCTGTTAGAAGTGGACGTTTCACCTTATCCTCCTTAAAATCACATAAATAGTCCAACCAAGGCACAGATTGAAATGCCCATGAATGACAAAACTCACCAATATTAGTTGGGTTAATAAATGTTAGGTAATGAAAATGAAAGGTGGGTAGTGAAAAAGGAAGACAGAGAATGATGCATTCTAACTGTGGTATTGGCAAAGAATATTGACTATACCATGGACTTCCAGGAGAACAAATAAATCAGTCTTAGAAAAAATATAACCAGAGTGTTCCTTAGAAGCAAGCATAATGAGACTTTAACTCACTTACTTTGGACATGTCACAAAGACCAATCTCTAGAAAAGGACATCATGTTTGGTGTGGTAGGGGCCAATGAAAACAAAAAAAAAACTCTCAGTGAGATGGATTGACACAATGGCCACAACAATGGACTCAATATACCAACAATGATCACGAATATGGTGCAGGACCAGGCAACGTTTCATTCCGTTAGATATTAGGTCGCCACAAGTCAGAGCTGACTTGACAGAACTAACAACAGTCCCAATGCCTGGCTTATAGAACGCTCTATGCAAGGGTTCACTAACAAGGTCTTTCTATTACTGGGAATGGTGAGCATGCTCTGGAGCTGGTGGTATTTCCCAGCATGCCTGCTCCTAGTCCCGAATATTTCTAACAGGAGTAAGCAGATAAGTCATTGAGTCTTGCCTATGTTTGCTACCACCACCATCTAGGGGTCTCTGTTTTGTCCTTGTGGGAACAATGCGTTATGCAGTCATAAGGGATAAAGGGGGCAAGGTCATTCCAGAAACACTGGAGTGTTACTCCTGCTGGCTGACTCCACAAGACATAGGAACACGGAACATGGTGACCTGGGCCAAAATGGTCCACGTCTAGTGCTTCCTGAAAACCCTACAGATCACAATTGTCTGATCCATGGCCCATGATGGAGATGGCACAAGGCCAGACAGCATTTTCCTCTGCTACGCATGGGGTCACCATGAGTAGGGGGCTGACTCCATGGTAGCTAAGAACACCAACAAGCACTTCCTCTTCAAGGGCAGTGCATGTAAGACACGGAGCACCTCCAAGTCCACCCGTGAGAGGTGGAGTCTGATTAAAGGACCTCCACCAGCATCGATATTCCTAGCTGCCCCTTTGTTTGGGTTCTGGGGCAACGATCCTGGTGAACACTGGCCATTCTTTGGTCAAATGAAAGAGGATCATGAAAGAAGGGGGAAAGAGACTAAATGTGTATGTCCAGGCAGGTGTGCTTGGGAAAGAATACCTGGATGGGAAGGTCCTGTAGATGAGGCCCAAGCCTCCATGGAGTGTCACACGTGCCCAGATGGATACTGAGCAGATGACGTCACATGGGTTGGCCCTGGCCCTGGGATAACCCCACCTCAACTATCCTGGAGCTCTCTCCCATTTCCTTTTTTGCCCTCTGAGGACTTCCCTTTCCTTTCAGCTTACTTATGTGCTGGCATCTACATTTTTATAATATATGCAATATTTTAATTATTTTGGAGGAGGACAGCTTTGTGGGTTCTCTAGACAGCCATATTGCCAGAAATGAAAGTGCTCTTTTATACAAGGTTTGGAATCACCACCCATGGGGGAGGGCGGGGAGAAGCCAAAATTGTACAAGACTGTGTCCTGAAATAGCAGACTTTTAGTACGAGTTATCATATCTGTAATGGCTCCCATGCTGAGTCTGTGTCCCACCCCAGATGATGAAACTGAGCCTGGAGCTCCATGCCCACCCCTAGACTGCTGCATGCCCCACAGACAGGCCCCCAAGGTAGTGCTTAAAGCATGTTCTCTGCCTCTCAGGCTAGACTTCATTTTCTAGTCCTTTCTCTGCTCTTTCCCCCCCTCTTAGGTATATGGTGCTTCTGTAACAGAAATACCACAGGTGGGTGGCTTTAAAGAACGGAGATTTATTTTCTCACAGTCTAGGGGTCTAGAAGTCTGAATTCAAGGCACTGGCTCAAGGGGAAGGCTCTATCTCTGTCAGATCTGGGGGAAGATCCTTGTCGCAGCTTCTGTAACCCCAGCACGCCTCAGATCCTCGATCATCGCCACGTGTTATCTATCTTCGCCCTGCCCCCTGCTTTGTACTTCCTCCTGGGTCAAATCTGCTCTTTTTATAACACAGAAGTGATTAGGTTTAGGAGCCATCCTAGACTGACTAAGGGTCTCATTAACATAAACCGCCCCCCGCCAAAAAAAAAGCCAGTCAATACTGACTCATAGTGACCCTATACCAAAGGAAAAAAAAAAAAAAACATTGTCATGGAGTCAATTTTGACTCATAGAGACCCTACAGGACAGAAGATTGCCACATAGAATTTCCAAGGAGCACCTGGTGGATTCGAACTGCCGACTAGGACAGAGTAAAACTGTCCCATAGGGTTTCCAAGGAGCAGCTGGTGAGTTCAAATTGCTGACCTTTCTGTTAGCAGAGGAGCTCTTAACCACCAGGGCGCCATTAACGTAAAAAGGAAACCCTATATCCAAACAAGATTACATCCACAGGTACAGGGGTAGGGATCGAACGTGTATTGTGGAAGTGGAACACAGTTCAGTCCAGAACACCCTCTCTTATTCCTTAATCTTTCTCGTGCATTTTTTCCCTTCTCATCTCCTGGGCTACATCCCAGACTTGGCCATACATCTCCAGGAGTGCTCAGCCTGTTTCCAGCACTTGGGGCTGCACACCGTCTGCTGTATGCGTAAGGGGGTGACCCCTGCCCCCCTGCTTGGAACAAGGCAGGCTGCCTCCTGGTGGGTTATCCACCTCTCTTGGATCGTACCTTCCTGGTTCACAGCTATGGCTTATGTGAAGCTGAGTTCATTGTCAGGACCACAGCTGCAACTACACATTGTTCTTTGGTAACAAGCATTGCAATCTGACCCCTGATACCGTCTCCAGGAGTGCATGGGAAAAAAAATAAAACAGGGACTGTCTGTAACGCTCTGGCTGATCTCCACAAGAACTTCTGAGAATGTCATTTCTTCATCTTAAGTGAAATAAGTCCCAACCAACCTGAGTCCTTACAAAGCAGGGGAGTGTTTGATGCCGGGAAACTATTAAAACATATCTCATTTGAAAAATGAGGTAGGAGTATTCCCAACGTTGTTTCCAGCTCATGTAAACACTGAAAACAAATTAATCATTTGGGGAGAGAGAACAAAGAGTTTTATGTTTCCGAGCGTGGGAGCCAACAATTCCAGGCAGATACTTCATTGCTTGGCAAAGAGGACCAATGTGGGGACTGGAGGATCTGGATGAGCCTCAGGCCCCGCCAGCTCCTTGGCTTGGAGCAAACGACCTGCTGCTGCCTCGGTTTCCTCATCTGTAAAAGGAGGAGTGGGAAATGACCTCAGAAGTCCCCTCCACCCTGATGCGCCAGGATTCTGGGCTGCCTTGGATTCTTCCGGCCTCTACATCCTTGTGCCTCCCAATAGTCCTGCCTCTGTTGGTCAATGCCCCTGGTGTACTCTTGGGAATGAGCACAGTGGTTGGGTATATTTTCTCTTTCTATCCATTCTGCAGACAAGCAAAAAAAAAAAACCTTTAGCACCACCACCCACTTCTGCAGGGCTTTTTAAATCCATCAGAAAGTTGCACACAGCGGTGTCACTTCCGGCTGCTTGCTGCAACGTTTTAGCACATGAAAAGCTCTTCTCTGCGCTGCACTGCAGTTGTTTTTCGACCCTTTATGTGGCTGCACAGCAGCCGAGCTGACTGAGGCCGCCCACGTGCGAGGGCATTTCTGAGACGCTGCCGGTCTTCTCGTCCAGGCCAAATTGCAATGTCATGCTTGTCTCCAGGGACCGGTCGCTTCCGTCTTTCCACTTAATTGGGTGTGCGCTCCTGCCATATGCTCACCACGCTCTGATCTTGCTTTTTCCACTTAATCTCTAAAATGAATGATTCAGTCACGCCCGGCCACTGTAAAATCAGCTTATTGGGCCCTTTCCGTAGGCAATTAGATCCCCTGCCCAACTGCATTCAAAGCAACTCTGTTCCCTGTGTAATATACTGATCTGCAAATATTTACAGGACCGGAAGCCCCATTTTAAGGGAAAACACCCAAGAGACAAAAATGAGCCTCAAAACTTGAGCCCAGCTCCATATGGAATGGGCAGAGTGATGCTGTGTGGCAAACAGACCTGACCTCAAAGCTCTACTCATCACTTCAGCTCATCTGTGACCACTGATCGCATGAAGGACACTCATACAGATTTAATAGATACCATTCCCTTTTTTTTATTCCCTCAGAAAATGAGCTTCATGTTGCAGTTACTCTTCCAAACCAGGTGGTGGCCTAAAGGGGGCAACTTGGAGAAATTATCACTTTATTTAATTGTCTCTTCACCAGGAACGATATGATAAAAACTAGAGGAGTGTGATTTTTTAGGCATGACCAGAATGTTAGGAGGCCCCTTCTGGTTCATCAAAGTTCCAGGGTGGTCCAAACAGTTACCATGCTTGGCTGCTAACCAAAAAGTTCGAAGTTCAAGTCCACCCAAAATTATCTCAGAAGGAAGGCCTGGGAATCTACGTCCAAAAAACCAGCCACTGAAAACCCTATGGAGCACAGTTCTACTCTGATGCATCCGGGGTCGCCATGAGAATAATTTCATATTCCCAGCTCCTTCAGAGTGCCTAGAACATAGGAGCAACGAAGACACGTTTGCTCACTGATTCTATGAACAAATGAATGAAAAAGCAAAAAGATGATGAGCTAATGAACCAGGCACTTGTGCTCAACGCTTTACATCTGATGTCTAGTGCTCACAAAAATCCCACGAGGAGGCATATTAGGCTCCGAGAGGCAGTGAAGATTGCTCCAGGGCACCCTTGCCACAATTCCTACATGGCGTCTCTTGGGCCCTTTGGGGTCTCCACAGGAACCCCGGTGGTGCAGTGGTTAAGCGATCGACGGCTAACCAAAAGGTCGCCTGTTCAAATCCACCAGCTGCTCCTCAGAAACCCTGTGAGGCAGTTCTACTCTGTCCTATAGGGCCGCTATGAGTCAGAATCGACTCCATGGCTATGGGTTTAGTTTGGTTTGGGTTTGCTCTGCTTCTGAGCCACCTCACAGTCTTTAATGTCTCTACTGGGGTGTGGGTTACTTTGCTATCTTTTATAACATGGAGTTATTTTATCCAAATGCTCAAGAGCTATGAATATGTATCTCTAGCTTTCTGTGGGAAATGGTTGGGTGGCTAAGACAGGTCATATATTCTTACCTAGTGCAGCATGATAAGAATGAAAAATATTACATAGCAGAATGTGAAAGGCAAGATAATTAAATAAATACGTTTGCTTCGAATACTAACCTAGAATCACACCAGGGCTAGAGATGGGATGGGGAAGAGCCTGTGAAGAGGAGAATAAGTCAAATATCAGCGCAAGTCCTACCAGCCATCCTGGAATCACAAGCCAGTAAATAATGATGATTTCCTAGACCATTTAAATGCATTTGCTTTATTTTTTGTGGTAAACTATATAAACGCAAAAATTACCATTTTGACCATGCTAAACGTACAATTCAGTGATATTAGTTATACTCCTGATATTCTGCAATTATCACCACTATTTGTTTCTAAGACTTTTTCATCACCCCAAACAGAAACTCTATACCCATTAAGCAATAATCACCATTCTCCCCTTCTCCAGCTTCTGGCAACACTAACCTACTTTCTGTCTCTAAGCATTTGCTGATCCTAGATAATTCATATAAGTGGAACAACATAACATGTCTCTTTCTGTGACTACCTTATTTCACTCAGCATCGTGTTATCAAGTGTCAGGGAGACACAAAATCACAGAGGTGGACAGAGGTGAGAAGGACACTCATGAATGTCTTCTTTCTTGAGCTTATCATAGGGGCCCATCCCTAAGGCTTATAGACAATGACAACTGAATTGAGTTCATGCCCTGCTGTCACCTACTATGTGGAGACATAGAATACACATGTAGGGAACAAGTGAAGAAGCTCAGCTTCTCCCAGTTATGTACTTTGGTATCAGAGGAAACGTTTATCACAAATATGGCTAAAGCAGAACCCAGCCGTGTTCACGTGGAAACAGCACCTTCAGAAACACCGGCAAGGCACAGCCTACGTAAGCAATAAGAGCCCAATGAGGCACATCTGTGGGTACTAGATAGCCCCTGGCAAAGGACTGACTGTTCCCATCCCCACAGACTCCTACTACAGAAACCCATTTCTAATTACTTAGTCATGGGGTTATTGTGGGTGGCTTTTTCAACTTCCAAAAATCTCCTCTTTGTTTTTCCATTAATTTCTCATTTCATATTCATGAATAATTTCTACTGAGAAAACCTACAATTGTAATGACCCTAAGTCTATGGACCAATAATGAACAGTTATTGGCAATGAGAGGTGGGTAGCAAAGGAAAAAGGTGTCTTATCCTCCTTCCCGGATTCTGAATGCTAAAATTCCTTGGGTCAAAACCCTCAGCTCTCTTCCCAAACAGGTCAAGCTTAGCCTGTAAAAATTAAACAAAAATGAGGGCACAGGAAAGGAGACACACAATAAACTATGAGCTTCTTTTCTGTAGGTAGACAGACTTAAATATTTCCATTTATAAAAAAAAAACCCTTTAGAACCACAGTAATTAATTCACTGAAATGAGACTGGACAAATGACTAACCCTGGGGAAAAAAACAGAAAATCAGGAAGGAGATTGATTTCCTCTTTGTGTCAGACTGAGAAAGGGCCTGTGGCATTTATGGTGTGGGGCAGCGACACCCTATCCTAAGAGAAGAATCTGTAAATGTGTGCATATTGACAATTCGGTTAGGTGAGTGGGCTTAAATCTGCCAGCTACCACCGGTCTGTCGGTTTGTCATACTGCGGTGGCATATGTGTTGCTGGAAGCTATGCCAATGGTATTTCAAATACCAGCAGGGTGACCCATGGTGGACCAGTTTCAGCGGAGCTTCCAGACTAAGACATACTGGGAAGAAACGTCTGGGGATCTACTTCTGAAAATCAGCCAAGGAAAATCCTATGAATCACAACAGAATATCGTCCAATATAGTGCTGGAAGATGAGCTCCCTAAGCTGGAAGGCACTCAAAACACACAGTGGCCACAACAACAGACTCAAGCAGACCAAGGATTAGGAAGATGGCGCAGGACTAGGAAACGTTTAATTCTCTCATACCGGGGGTTGCCATGAGTCTAAGCCAAGTTGAAGGGAAAACAACACGTTATCCAGACTGCCACATCTTCCCCCTGCAGAGCGGCTGGTAGGTTCAGACCTCGGACCTTTTGATTAGCAGCCAAATACTTTAACCACTGCGTCACCAGGGCTCCTCTATGCTAGATACTCAGTTGTTATTTCATCGAATGTGTGACTTATCTTTCTCAAATTGGAACGGATAAAGGGATTCTATCTCTCCAATTCAATCTGATCCACGCACACAATCTATTCTACTACTGCGGAAGTGCTGCTGGTAAAACTAGCCTAAATTAATTGGAAATATTCTGTGACCCAGAACGCTGGCACCTGCTGTTCCTGCTCTCTCTGGAGCTCAGTGGAACACTGGGTGCTGCAAATGTGTCCCCCTTCCTCATCCCCCGGAGGAACAGTGAGATGAGATGGCGGGGATTAGTCCAAGGAGGAACTTGGTGTTATTATTCTGTTCTTTCTTGGCTTTAAAAGGCAGGGAGAGATAGATGACTAAGCCACAAGAGTATCCTATCAGCCAAGGATAATAACAAGCTAGAGGTGTGAATATAAATTGGTAGTATATGCCAACCCTGAGAATTATGTGGGATACAATCAAAACCAAAAATTAGCAAGTGACTGGAGTTCCAGAACAGGGAGAGAAAATGGAAAACACAGAGAGGATCATTGAAGATTTGCTGACAGAAAACTTCCCTAATATCATGAAAGATGAAAAGCTGACCATCCAAGAAGCTCAACGAACCCCATGTAGGCTAGACCCCAAAAGAAAAACACCAAGGCATATCATAATCACCCTTGCTAAAACCAAAGACAGAGAAAAAATCCTGTGAACAACTCAAGAAAAACAAAAAGTTACATACATACAGAGGAGAAACAATAAGACTAAACTCTGATTATTACGGCGAAAACATGCAGGCAAGAAGGCAATGGGATGATGTATATAAAACCTTGAAAGAAAAACATTGCCAACTATGAATAATATATCCTGCAAAACTTTCAAATGTGATGGTGAAATTAAGACATTTCCAGATAAACAGAAATTAAGGGAATATGTAAAAACCAAATCAAACTTACAAGAATTATTAAAAGGAGTCCTTTGGCCTGAAAACAAACATCAGACCACAGCCTGAATCTAGGAGGCAAGGTTGTACCAGCCAGATACCAACCTAGGAAATGAACCCTCAAGGACTATCCAAAACCAAAACAATTGCAACAGGGAACCAGAGAGGTTAATCTGTAAATGACAACAACGTCAGAATGATAAAAGAGGGAATAAACGGTGTAGGTGTAGAACTTTCTAACGGAGAGGAAGGCAAGGCGATAACAAGTAATAATAGACTGGTTCAAACCTAGGAAGATAAGGGCAAATTTCAAGGTAACCAAAAAAGAGTTAATAAACCTACTCAAAATAAAGAAGACAAACATAAAGTCTCAATAAAAACAAATCCACAAACAACAGGAACTCAGCACAGGACATCATGCTGAGTGAAGTAAGTCAATCACAAAAGAACAAATATTGTATGAGACCACTACTGTAAACACTCATGAAAAGGTTTACATACAAAAAGAAACAATATTTGATGGTTAGGAGGGAGGGGAGGGGTGAGGATGGAAAAACACTTAATAGACAAAAGATAAGCAGTAACTTTGGAGAAGGGCAAGACAGTACATTATACTGGGGAAGCCAGCACAGCCTGTACAAGGCAAGGCCGTGGTAGCTCCACAGACACTCCAAACTCCCTGAGGGACCGGATTGCTGGGCTGAGGACTGCAAGGACCATGGTCTCAGGAAACATCTAGCTCAACTGGCATGACAGAGCTTATAGAGAAAATGCTCTACATTCTACTTTGGTGAGTAGCGTCTGGGGTCTTAAAAGCCTGTGAGTGGCCATCTAAGATATTCCACTGGTCTCACCCCTTCAGGAGCAAGGAAGAATGAAGACAACTAAAGACACAAGGGAAAGATTAGTCCAAAGATCTAATGGACCACATCTACCTCGGCCCCCACCAGACTGAGTTTACTACAACTAGATGGTGCCCAGCTACCACCCCTGACTGCTGTGACAGGGATCACAATAGAGGGTCCTGGACAGAGCTGGAGAAAAACGTAGAACAGAATTCTAAATTAAAAAGAAAGACCAGGCTTGCTGGCCTGACAGAGACTGGAGAAACCCTGAGAGTATGGCCCCTGGATGCCCTTTCAGCTCAGTAATGAGGCCACTCTTGAGGTTCACCCTTTAGCCAAAGGCTGAACAGGCCCTTACAAAACAAGACTAAAGGGGTGCACCAGCCCTGGGGCAGGGACTAAAAGGTAGGAACAGGAAAGCTGGTAATAGGGAGCCCAGGGTTGAGAAGGGAGAGGGTTGACATGTCATGGGGTTGTTAACCAATACCATACAACAATGTGTGTACTCATTGTTTGATGAGAAACTAGTTTGTTCTGTAAAACTTCATCTAAAGTTCAATTAAAAAAAAAAAAATTGGTGGGGTATTCCTATGCCTACTGGAATCTAACCGTCAGGATAGAACTTGGTTTCCTGGTAGCAGAAGTTTTAATTTGCCACCCCAAATTCTTATCTGTCCTTGAAGTGTTTCGTTCCCAGTAAATAAACATCAAAAGTCCGTGTTGGAAACTTCAGACTCTTCTGGGTTACATTTTCACTATAAGCGGTTTGAGTGAAGAAGGTCGAGATTAGTTGATACATGAACTAACTTTAAATCAGTACTTCAGAACTGAATTTAAACTAAAGGAGGCTCTCATTTCTAGCAGAATTACGCATGTTTTTATGAGGATGTACTAATTCAGAAGGCACACCTCACATTCTGGAAACCAGGTAAAATGAATTTCGACAAGTCAGGCACGATTCCAAATTAAACCTTTGAAGAAAGGGCACTGGCTTCTTAGTAAAGTCGTAAGTCAATTTTACCCCATTTTCATTAAATACTGCTGTTAGTTGAAGAACAAGGAACGTCCAACTTATCTCCAAAAAAGCTTTGTACTACTGTTAGTCGCATGGACATCTTGGGACATTTCTGACAGTAAAAAGGGATCAGAACTGTAAGTAAGCTCTAGAAAAGGCTCATTAGAGCCTCCCACACAAAATGGGTTCTATCTATCAGCTGCTGCCAGACAGCCTGCCATGCCTTGGGGTGTGGCTGGGTTCTCACCTAATCTGGGATTCCTGTGGTTCTGGGGCAGCCTGGACAGGGATGCCTTGGGCTCTCTTGAAGAAAAGCTTACTTACTAAACATGGTCCAATAAACCCATTCTCACCAAGGTCCAAAGACCTCCACAACGTGCAGGATGCAGATGACATGCTTCCAAAACTTGCCCAATATTTCACTTTAAGATTATGTTTATAATACTGCCCATAGGAAGATTATTTCACTGCTTTTATAAAACAGGTCTGTATTATGTTACCTTCCTAGCACTGGGCTTGTGAGGCAGCCTATAAAGGTCTTATTTGTTCACTTCATTTAATTTTTTATTGTGGTAAAATACGTATATATAACATAATTGCCATTTGAACCATTTTTAGGTGTAGAATTCAGAGGTATTATAGCCACAACATCGTACAGCCATTGCCACTATTTGTTTCCAAAATTTTTCATCACCCCAAACAGGAACTCTGCCCATTGAATAATAACACCCCATTCTCCCCTTCCCCCAGCCCCAGGTACCCACGAATCTACTTTCTGCCTCTATACATTTGCCTATTCTAGATATTTCTTGTTAAGTGGGATCATACAATATTTGTCCTTTGGTGTCTGGATCCTTTCACTCAGCATAGTGTTTTCCAGGTTCATAGCATGTATCAGAACTTCATTCCTTTTTATGACTGAATAATATTTTATTGTATGGATATGCCACATTTTGTTCATCTGTTCATCTGTTGTTGGAATTTGTCATTTTCACCTTTTGGCAATTGTGAATAGTGCTGCAATGAACTTAGGTGTACCCCTTTTTACACTGGTAAAAAGTTCTTTAAAGTCTGTTTTAAAAAGAAAAACACCTCTCCCTTATAGGTGATGGTTCTCCCACTTGCTTCTTCTTCCCTTGCCAGCCGTTCTCTTCCCCCTGTGCAAAGGGCACCTTTCAGTTTTTCTGAAGATTACTCTGAAGACAGGAAGGAGGACAGAGTTTGACTACTGTTTTGCCCATATGCCATTAATTTAAGGAATTGAAAACATACTCAAGACATTTCATTTTGACAGGCTATTAACAAGGCATACTATAAACTGGTCTTCAGAGAATGTAGAAATTTTATCACTTTTCAAATTGATTAAACGTAGCCCCCAAGGGGCAAAATTAATGAAAACATAAATAATTATGATATGGCAAAATAAAAGTAAACTATGTCTAGGCCCAGCTCGACTATACTTTTTTCCCCAGTTTCTCTATACATATTTCTGAAATATCAGATTCATAGACCTCAAGGAAAGTCAGGCAGAGGTTAGCATGTTCTCTTTCCTTCCAACAAGTGAATTATCCAGTTATTCAAAATGATTGAATATTTCACACATGCATCTCATACAGCAGAGACAAATCTAAGTTTTGGTGCTCTTGAACATAGAGTAGTGACATGAATTGAATTGTGTCCTCCAGAAATATGTGTCAACCTGGCACCAGTATTACGTGGTTGTCCTCCATTTTGTTATCTAATGTGATTGCCCTGTGTGTTGTAAATCCTAATCTCTGCCTGTGGTTAATGAGGCAGGATTAGGTTATGTTAAAGAGGATTATATTATGTTTGTTATGTTAATAAGGCAGGATTATTGTGGCATGCAACACCCTTACTCAGGTCACAGCCTTGATCCAATGTAAGGGGAGTTTCCCTGAAGTGTGGCCTGTATCACCTTTTATTTTATAAGAGATAAAAACAAGACAGCAGAGAGAGAGGGATTTCAATACCACCAAGAAGAACAGTCTGGAGCAAAGCATGTCTTTTGGACTCAGGGTCCCTGTGCTAAGAAACTCCTAGATCCAGGGGAAGATTGATGACAAAGACTTTCCCCCAGAGCTGACAGAGAGCGAAAGTCTTCCCCTGGAGCTGGTGCCCTGAATTTGGACTTATAGCCTCCTAAACTGTGAGAGAATAAATTTCTGTTTGTTGAAGATATCGACTTGTAGTATTTGTGTTAGAGCAGCACTAGATAATTAAGACAAGCAGCTAAAGCGAATGGAAGAAATGAAGTAAAAATGCTAAACAGAAGATTTCAAAGGGCAGCTGGAGAAAACAAAGTAAAGCATTATAAAAACAACATGCGCAAAGATCTGGAATTAGAAAGCCAAACAGGAAGAACACACTCAGCATTTCTTAAGCTGAAAGAACTGAAGAAAAAATTCAGGCCTTGAGTCAAAATATTGAGGAATTCTATGGACAAAATATTGAATAACCCAGGAAGCATCAAAAGAAGATGGTAGAAGTACACAGACTCACTGTACCAAAAAGTATTGGTTGATGTTCAACCATTTCAGGAGGTAGCATATGATCAAGAACCAATGGTACTAAAGGAAGAAGTCCAAGCTGCACTGAAGGCGTTGGCAAAAAACAAGGCTCCAGGAACTGATGAAATACCAATTAAAATGTTTCAAAAAGCGGATGCAACACTGGAAGTGCTCCCTCATCTATGCCAAGAAGCCTGGAAGACAGCTACCTGGACAGCCGACTAGAAGAGATCCATATTTGTGCCCATTCCAAAGAAAGATAATCCAATGGAATGTATAAATTATTGAGCAATATCGTTAATATCACACACAAGTACAATTTTGCTAAAGATAATTCAAAAATGATTGCAGCAGTACATCAACAGGGAACTGCCAGAAATTCAAGCCAGATTCAGATGAGGATGTGGAATGAGGGATATCATTGCTCATGTCAGATGAACCTTGGCTGAAAGCAGAGAATACCAGAAAGAAGTCTACCTGTGTTTTATTGACTACACAAAGGCATTCAACTGTGTGGATCATACAAATTACAGATAACACTACAAAGAATGAGAATCCTAGAACACTTAATTATGCTCGTGCAGAATCTATACATAGACCAAGAGGTAGATGTTCAAATAGAACAAGGAGACACTGCGTGGTTTAAAGTCAGGAAAGGTGTGCATCAGGATTGTACCCTTTCACCATATTCATTCAGTCTGTATGCTGAGCAAATAATTCAAGAAGCTGAAATATGTGAAGATAAATGTGGCACCAGGACTGGAGGAAGACTCATTAATAAACTGCGATATGCAGATGATACAATCTTGTTTGCTGAAGGTGAAAAAGACTTGAAGCACTTACTGATGAAGATCAAAGACTACAGCCTTCAGTATGGATTATACCCCAACATAAAGAAAACAAAAAGTTTCTCATCTGGATCAATAAGCAACATCAGGATAAACAGAGAAAATATTGAACATCCCAAACACAAGAGAAAAGGCCCCAAGAGAATGCTCCAAGAATTTTGGATTTTCTTCTAGGGGCAATTGGAAGTCACTGGAAATCTCTAAAGCTGACCCAGATATAACCAGACCTGCTCTTTTCAAAGCTCACCATAGTGGCAGGGAGGAGAGAGGAAAGACTGAAGGCATGAGTTACTGCAGTCAAGGCTAGAGATGAAGGGCCCGGGCCACAGTGGTGGTGATGGAGTAGAGAGATGTGGAGAGGTGCAAGAATGACTTCAGAGGTAGAAGCAATCTCACGTGTTAAGGGATTTGATGTTGGGTGAAGAAGAGAATTCTGTCTAGGTGGTGGTGCCATTGACTGAACTTGGGAACCAGGGTGAGGACCAGCTTTGGAGGGAAAAGTGATATGAGTAGCATGTGTTCTCTTAGAGGCATTTAATGAGCCATTCAAAGGAAGACACCTGGTGAGCAGGTGAATCTATGGGTCTGGAGATGGGGAATGAGGCTGGGGCTGGATATGTAGGTTTGAAAGTCAGCAACATGTGAAACGAGTGAGAGAGCTCATGCAAGGAGAAAGTGCAGAGGAGGACTGGTGCTTCAGAGCCCCAGAGGGAGGCTCCTGAAAGTCAAGAAAAAGAAATTTCCTAGGAGAAGGAAAAAGTTAGAAGGGTCAGATGCAGAGCCAATCCAGCAAGCTGGCACATAGTAGAAGCTCCAAAAATACTCGACTGGTTCTCACAAGATGCCCTTGCTTTGTGTGCTTATAATCACCAATCCATTGCCAAAATAGTGGCTCCATCTGAGTTTTTGGTTTTACAGAGAGCTATATAGATGAATTAGATCTTCCTCTAGGGCTTGCCTCTGTTGTTCTTAACTCTTGATTGCTATAGAAACAATGTAATTTGTGTTTTATATAAACTTCAGTCTTCTAAAAGCACAATACTTGTTTTTAATATCAATGAATTAATGTGCTAGGAAATGGCCCATTTGTATGCTGTTTTGTTATTGGCTGCCACCGAGTCAGCCCCTGACTCATAGTGACCCCATGTACAATGCAACAAAATGCTGCCCAGTCCTGCTTCATCCCCATGGTCAGGGGTGGATCAGAGTGTTCTGCATCATAAAACATGCAAGCCTCCCCTGACAGATGGGTGGTGGCTGTACACGAGGTGGTACATTGGCCAGGAATCAAACCCAAGTCTCTACAGAATGGAAGGCAAGAATTCCCACTGGACCACCACTGTCTCATGCATGCTCTTTGGCCCATCAAAGAGATCCTAAGTCTCTCATTAAAACTGCCCCAGCTGAAGCCAGCACAACTTGACCAAGGCCAGGCCATGAAACCTCCACAGACACATCCAAACTCCCTGAGGGACCAAATTACTGGGCTGAGGGCTGAGGACCATGATCTTAAGGGACATCGAGCTCAACTGGCATAACAGTTTATAAAGAAAATACTCTACATCCGACTTTGGTGAGTAGTGTCTGGGTTCTTAAAAGCTTGTGAGCGGCCATCTAATATACTGCACTGGTCTCATCCCATCTGGAGCAAGGGAGAATGAAGAAAACCAAAGACACGAGGAAAAGATTAGCGCAAAGCTAATGGACCACAGCTACCAAAGCTTGCACTAGACTGAGTCCAGCACAACTAGATGGTGCTCGGCTACTACCACTGACTGCTCTGACAGAGATCACAATAGAGGGTCCCAGACGGAGCTGGAGAAAAATGTAGACTCACAAACTCACAAAAAAAGACCAGACTTACTGGTCTGACAGAGACTGGAGAAACCCCAAGGCTATAGCCTCCGAACACCCTTTTAACTCAGTACAGAAGTCACTCCTGAGGTTTGCCCTTCAGCCAAAGGTTGGATAGGCCCATAAAACAAAACGAAACTAAATGGGCACACCAGCCCTGGGGCAGGGACGAGAGGGCAGGAGGGGACAGGAAAGCTGGTCATGGAAAACCCAAGGTTGAGAAGGGGAGAGAACTGACATGTTGGGTGTTGGCAACCCACGTCACAAAACAGTATATGTACTGTTTAATGAGAAACTAATTTGCTCTGTAAACCTTCATCTAAAGTAAAATTTAAAAAAAAAAACCTGCCCCTAGCTACCTCTATACTGTTTAGATTATCAAATTCAAAACTTGAAGGCTTGTTTGTTTTTTACCAGAATTATAAAGTCAGTTGACATAAATTTTTCACGTTCCATTCTGCAAAGAATAAGAGAGCTACACAGTCTTTCGCAAGCTTCTTAAACTCTCAGAGGGCGTTGTCAGCATCACAGACGCCTCTCTTTTTCCTTCGGGATGAAGGCATTTTAGTTATAAAAGTTTTTGTTTGTTTTATTTGGGAAGGAGGAGTTTTAAGAATTTTAAGCCAAATGTTTCAAATGCGTTCCAGGGGAGTTTATCATCTACAAACATGACACTCAGATATGTAGAGATGGCGCTGTCCTTATTTGTCTATAACTGAAACTAACTCCACGTTCAAGCTGCCTTCAGGTTCCCAGCAGGATAAATAAATAAATAAATAAACTTGCCAACTAGAGGCACTTTAGTCATCTGCAGTTTTAAATGTGCTTGATTCAGGATCTAACCTCCCCCATTCTGCGGGTGATCTGAATCAGGGCTGGGTTATACAAATCAATCTTAGAAGAAATACACAAGAAACAAAAACCAAAGAAAGAAAGAAATACAACCAGAATGCTCCTTAGAACTTACAGGGGGGTTAGATTAACCAGTAAGCAAGGGACACACAGGCTTACTTGTATTTACTCGCTAATCTGTAGTGTGACAATTTCACCTGATTTTTATCACATCATAAGGCTGTGTGTACCTGCTTATTGGGCAACCCACCCCTCCATTAGAATCAAGGATGGTGAGACTTTAGCTCGCTTACTCTGGGCCTGTCATCAGGAAACACCAGTCGCTAGAAAAGGGCATGTTTGATAGACCCAAACCAAAAAAACCCAGGGCTGTCGAGTCGATTCCGACTCATAGCGACCCTATAGGACAGAGTAGAATTGCCCGATAGAGTTTCCAAGGAGCGCCTGGCGGATTCGAACTGCCGACCTCTTGGTTAGCAGCTGTAGCACTTAACCACTAGGCCACCAGGGTTTCCTACATTTGATAGAGGGTCAGCAAAAACAAGGGAAACCCTCAGTGAGATGGCTTGACACCATAGACACAACAATGAATTCAAACATACCAACAATCGGTCACGAAGATGGTGCACCACTGGGCAACATTTAGTTCTGTTATACAGAAGATGGCCATGAAACAGAGCCAACTTGACAGCAACTAAAGACAACAAGCACATGATGAATGAATAAATGAATTGTTATCACCTGGTCCCTTTTATTCACTTAGCCATTGACAAATATTTATTGGACATAGATTAGTGTCAGGGGACAGCCCCAGCAAGGAAAGACCCTCACTGTGCATCTTGGCAGATAATCCGAAGAAAGGGCTGACATAGAGCCCTTTCCAGATTCATGAGTTTATTCAGGGAAACTTACCAACACGGGCAAGCAGCTGCTCTCCAGTGGCGGCCGGCTGGAGCATTTTCCACAACCACCTAGCAAGGGACCCAAGCTTATATACCATTCCAGCTGGGACCAAGGCTCATTGTTTTCTCCCACATCCTTGGGCAGTCAGTGTTCCCAGGGACTTCATGTCCAGGCCCAGATGTTTTCCTTCTTGCTGCTAAGCCATTCTTCGGCCTTGGCCACTGGCCCAGTCATGCCACTCCCGGCCTTGTACCTTAGCCCGAGTCCATCCCAAATTCATCCCCAGCGTGCTTCGGGAAGAGCAAAGCTGATTCTGTTAGGGAGGGGATGCATATAGCTGAATAGCATTACCCTACAATTAGTTACCAAATACTGTACTAGGCGAAAGAGATAAAATGGTAAACAAGAGTCCCAGCCCGCAGGAACGCCTATTTCAAGACTTGAGGGAAGTAGATAAATACTCAAAATTGCTATTTGGCAGGAAAGATTCTGATGGGGTGAGCACCACACGCTGTGAAACACATGTGCGACCCACAACCCAATTACAGTTTAAGTGAATTCACTCCTCCTATTTGCAGTGGGTGGGATTTGTCCCTAAAGACCCCTGGTGATGCAGTGGTGAAGCACTCAGCTGCTAACTGAAAGGTCTGTGGTTCAAACCCACCAGCTGCTCCTCAGGAGAACCATGTGGCAGTCTGCTTCCATAAAGATTACCAAAAAACCAAAGCCAAACCCGTTGCCGTGGAGTTGATTCCAAGTCATAGCGACCCTATAGGACAGAGTAGAACTGCCCCATACAGTTTCCAAGGAGCGCCTCGTGGATTCAAACTGCCAACCTTTTGGTTGGCATCCGTAGCTCTTAGCCACTATGCTACCAGGGTTTCCCTGTAAAGATTGCAGCCTTGGAAACACTATGTGGCAGTTCTCCTCTGTCCTACAGGGTTGCTGTGATTTGGAATCTGCTTGACGGGTATCGGGTTTATTTGTCCCCTATTTTTCCTTCAGCCTCATCTCTCTTGCATGAATGCACATGCCTTCCCCCGAAAACAAAATTATTTCATTCTTCTTCTCATTTTTGTTTGAACGTGGGATCGCATGGGCTTTAACAAGTCTGTGAACGCTGGCCATTTGCAAACGTTTGTGTGTATGTGTATTTTAAGAGAAGAGCATCCATGAGTTTCATCAGCTTCCCAATAGTATCCTTGACTAAAAAATGTAGAATAAGGAGTGACGTTGAAGGGGAGAGTGATTCTTTTCAAATACAAAGCATCCAAGAGTATTTTGCAATGTTCAACCAAACCAAAAGCCAAACCCAGTGCCACCGAGTGGATTCCGACTCATAGCAACCCTGTAGGACAGCGTAGAACTGCTCCATAGAGTTTCCAAGGAGTACCTGGCAGATTCAAACCGCTGACCCTTTGGTTAGCAGCCGTAGCACTTAACCACGACACCACCAGGGTTTCCCAACGTTCAACAACTAGGCATAAAGTTAACCCTGGAATCAAGAGGAAGCTGATGCATGTCTCCAGTTCTTTCCCTGCAGGTTTTTTTTTTTTTTTTTCCATTTAAGAGAATCGACAGAAAACACTTGATGTAGGGGACAAATGTTATTGATTAATGCTGTTAATTCTACAAGAAAGGTCGGCTGTCGTGTTAAGTATTGTCACGTGTGAAATTTCATGTTGATGTCGTAACACAGCTCTATTCTGGTCATTATTATTCTGGTCATTATTTTTCCCACTATGACAGCTGAGGAAGTAAAAGAGGTTAAGTAATTAATCTGCCCCAGGCCACATTGCCACAACGCACAGCCAGATTTCAAACCCGGGCCTGTCTGCTTTCAACTCCCACGTTCTGGTCCCCAGACGTCATCCATGGAGCCTGTTCACTGCAGAAGGAAATGATCGATTAAGTAATTTCAAATTACTTCACCAGAAGGAAACCATTATTCAGTGTCTTGTCCTGAAACGTTATTGCTTCCATGGGGAAAGAATGGGAAGTAAGAATGTGTGTGCATGTGTGTTTGTTTATTTTTTACAGGATAAAAAATTATCTTTTACTAAGTATTTTATTTTACCAAAAAAAAAAAAAAAAGCCCACAGGTAAGATAAAGCAGAAGCCAATGTAAACCACTCCCTATAGGAGGTAGTTGGAAATGGGATGGGAACAAGACTTTTATGAATATGTCTTTTTATGCAGGCTTAACTTTTGAACCATTTAAATGGTTTATAAATGCAAGAAATTAAACCAGAAAAGACAGCAAAAGCAAATCCTAAAACCAAATACAAATAGAAACAACTGAACCTAACTAGATTAAAATAGATAACATAACCACATAGAAAAAAGAATGAATTTGAGTAATTTTTAATACAACTTTAGTGGAGTATTCAAAGTCTAGAAAGAACTGCAAAGTATTTTTGAATTTTACCTACTAGGCTTGTGGTAGTGTCGAAGGGACAAAGACCACATGAAGAATTAACGAATGGCTGTTTATTCAGATCATGCAAGAGGGTCTGCCATCATCACCTTGGTTCTGCTAGAAACTCAAAGGAGTTCAGAAAGAGGGTGGGCTTTATAGAGTGATCGCCTATTAAAAAAAAAAATGGACTCACGCATAACAAAGATTGTGAGGATGGTATAGGACCGAGCAGTGTTTCATTCTGTTGTACATAGGGTCACTATGAGTTGGAACCGACTGGAGGGCACCTATCAACCCTGTTAGCTTCTGAAATAGCCTCCTTACTGGTCTCGCTATTTTCACTCTTGTTCTCCTCCCCATTCCATTCTTCATTCAGCATACAGAGAGACTGCTAAAAACTTAAATTAGATCACTCCCCTTCAGTAACTTCCCATTTCATCCCACCTCCTTCCAAGGCCCGGCATGGCCCAACTCATGCTGATCTGCCAGTCTCCTCTCGGGGCTCCCTTTCGCTGCGGTAGGACACTGGCCACACAGTCATCTTTCAGTCACTGTAGCAATCACTGGGAGTTGAGTTCTTTCTCCCTATATAGCCCCAGCTACCACGGACTCCTCCCTCCTTTCTCCGCAATCTGCCCCTGGTCAATTTCCACTGAGTCTTTTGATCTCATTTTAACCAGTACTTTCACAATGAGGTTTTCCCCAACCGCCTTCCAAAACTGGCTCTTTCGGCTTTTCTCTCCCAGATATTGTTAAATGCCTGATGGAGCGAACAGATCACATTAAAATAATTTCTTCATTTGTATGTTTACCTGTTTAATGTCTGTCACTCACTAGACTCTCAGCTCCACGAAGGCAGAAATTGTGTCTGTTTTTGTTGCTTGTTGTACCCTAGTGCCCAGGAAGGCGGCCGGGTTGCTCAGTGCCTCTTAGGGTAGAATTATTAAAAGTGGAGAGGCTTTCTGATTGGCTCCCATGTACCTTTGTCAGCCTTCCTTTGGTCCACTATCTATAAGTGTATAACCAGGGGCTTTTCAGGCCGCGTGGGGTCCCATGGGTTTTCTTGTTTCAGCTTGAAGAATATCTGGTCCTCAACTTTGAGTTCTGAGTCATGAGTAAGCCATTCCTCTGGTGCATCATTGATGTGGTAATTACCAAACTGTTTTGTGTGTTTTATAGGAAATGCCAGTGAGAAATATATTGATTGTGGGTAACGAGGGTTCCCGCTGTTATAGAAGGAAGATGGAAGTACAGAATGTGAGAAGTTGAAGAAGAATCCTGAGATTTGGGATTAAAATTTGAGGATCTTTCATTATTTCTTTAAAAACAAGAAAAGAAATGAAAGTTGCTTGGTATCTCCAAGCAACTTTCCAAAGATGGTAGCCAGGGCCCCAGATTTGGTAGAGAATAAACAGCATTTGTATGGAAGACAAGGTAAGTGGAGAGGTTTAGAAGAAAGGCTAGTAGATAAAGATGGTAGGTGGAAGGGAGAGGCAACTTGACTAAGATGAATGGTGGGGGGGCAGGTTTGGGGCAGGTGTTGGTAGGCAACAAAGTCACAATGCCCAGTGGCAATATCCTTTTGGCCATTATGATTCATTCAAGCTTCCTTTTATTTTGTAAAATATGTCTTCATCCCTTAGGTGTAAGGCACTGTTAAGAGTTATAAAGATCATAATTAATACATGGTCCCCATCTTCAAAAAGGAAACTAATATGGTGATTGAGAACGTGGGCTCTGGAGTCTGACTCCCTAAATTAGAATCCTGGTTCCGCTCTTACTGTGTGACCCAGGAAAGTTCTTTAACCTCTCTGTGCCTTAGTTTGCTCATCTGTGAAGCAGAGATCAGAACATCACCCACCTAAGAGAGTTGTTGTAAGGGATTTGATGGCTGATACTCAGAAAGCATTCCGTGCCTGGCATACAGTAAGCACTCAATAAGTGTTAACGTTTGTTACTTCACTCAACACTTAACTCATGAATTTATCATCTACTTTGGTGAGTGTAGAATTAGGAGCAGACATGTAGAATGCCTTTTTTTTTTTTTAAGACTTTCAAAAAACGTGCATATCAATTTGTTTTTGCACAGTTTGAGGTGAACCTCAGGGGCCCTCCGGTAGGTTCAGAAGAAACACGACTGCTGACAGAGGGGATTTCTAACCTGAGCATAAGGCGGGGCTCAATGTTATTTAAATGATTAGCAGTTAGCTGAACCTACTGAATGGAAATCATTATACATGATGGTAGAGATTACAGCGTCCTGCATCTTTTTGGTACATCACCAGCATTATTCTCCCACAGGAAAGACAGCACAATACTGAGGCTAATAAACCCGAGAGCAGAACACTTTGTTACTGTGCTAATTCAGTGCAGTTCTTATCGGAGTGGGCACAAGGGGTAAAGGAGAAGGAAAACATCCATCTTGTAACCTGGTATTAGAAATAAAAGGGCAAAGTAGGTGCAATGAATGCTCTCTTTGTTTCTGAATATTGACAACACAGATTAATTTTACAATATTCAAAAGTGGTGAGAAAAAAGAGTGGTGAGGGTGGTTGATATCCATTTTATCTTATTGGAATCGCATTCTCCAAGCAATTTGGATGTGTTATCTGACTACTGCGTGAATGCCTCTGCCATGAACCAGGACGGCTCTCTCTTAAGGAGGGCTTTCATGTCGGTATTCTGCACACAAATATCTCCCATTGCAACTTGTCACTGTGACTCTGAAAATAGGGCTTTGCATGTTAAAATCCCCATCCTGCAGGGCCTGACCTTGTGTTTGCTTAGTACCAATTACAGATTCCTTAACTGTGCCTCGGTTTGTTTTCCTGGATCCTAGAGGGAGCGTGACTGGCAATCACCACCTCAATGGGCAAGTGAGCCCCCGAGTTTCTGTATCTCTGAGTTTCTGATCCTGTAGAATGAAATGGTGGGTCAGTGGTAGAATTCTTGCCTTCCATGAAGGAGACCCACGTTTGATTCCCAGCCAATACACCTCAAGCACAGCCACCACCCATCTGTCATTAAGGCTTGCGTGTTGTTGTGATGCTAAACAGGTTTCGGCAGAGCTTCCAGACTAAGGCAGACTAGGAAGAAAGACCTGGCAATCTACTTCTAAAAATCAGCCAAATCTATGGATCACAACGGTCTGATCCCATTGTGCATAGGGTCTTGATGAGTTGGGAGCCAACTAGATGGCAGCTAACAACAGCAACAACAGAGTAAAACCTGTCCCATCTTGACCTTATGGCACCCCTTACCTCTTACTTAGTCTTTCTCAAGAAATAAAATAGCCATGAAAAGATGGGCTGTTTCTATTCATTTCCCTGCAAGTAAAACTCGAAAACTAACCACGGATCCAAACATAGAAGCTCTTAGTGGAAAACTTTTGAAATAAAATAATTTTTAGAAGTTAAATACACACGCACAAGCACTTAGGCCTTCGTGGACATAGCTTAGACCAGACAATGCTACAGAAATCAAGCAGCCTCCTCTCCTCAAGCATAAAATCAAAGACATGCCTGGACCTGCCAACACTCAAAGAGCCCCTTCCTCCCCCAGCCCCGTCGTAGCTTCAAAACTACCTTGCAACAACATCTGCACCACGCAATATATAATCATTTCTTTGGAAATGGTGAAGCCAGATTCCCCAGTAGTGTGACTTGGGTACTATCTGCACTTTAGTTTCCTCGTCTATAAATCAGGGTTACAATAATAGCATCTACTCATGGGCTCGTTACAAGGATTAAATGAGATAAAGAATATAAACCAGTTAAAAACCTGTTGCCACCGACTCCTACTCCTGGTGACCCCTGTGTGTCACAGTAGAACTGTTCTCCATAGGGTTTTCAATGAATGATTTTTCAGAAGTAGATTACCAGACCTTTCTTACAAGGCACCTCTGTGTAGACTCAAACCTCGAACCTTTCAGTTAGCCGCCGAGTGCTTTAACCGTTTCTACCACCCAGGGACTCTAAAGAATATAAAACAAAAAAACCACACCCATTCCCATTGAGTCAATTCCCACTCATGGCAACTCCTTGTTTTACAGGGTAGAACCAAGCTCCAAGGGTTTTCTTGGCTGTAATCTTTACAGAAGCAATTCACCAGACCTTTCTTCCATGGTGCCGATGTGTGGGTTCAAACCGCCAACCTTTTCATTGTAGTCGAGTACAAACCATTTGTGCCACCCAGGGTCCTCTAAAAAATATAAAGGGCTTAGAAAAGCCCCTGGGCTGTAGTACGTACTCAGGAGTTTTATATGATGATGATGATGATGACAACAATGATAGTGAGAAAGAAGAAATATGGGGAATATCAGTCATGGTACAAGTCTTGGAGTCCATGCTCCCTCCCCAATTTAGTCTTGGCCACATCTATGTTGACTCTCAGTTCTGGAGTTTTCCATTGTGATTTGCATAGAAGGCAGGCAAGATTGCTACCCAGGCAGTTCTTTACTCAGACCCAATCCACCAAGCACTCCTTGGAAACCCTATGGGGCAGCTCTACTCTGTCCTATAGGGTCCCTACGAGTCAGAATCAACTTAACAGCAACAGGTTTGGTTTGGTTCTTTTTTTTTTTTTTTTTATGGAGGAAATAGTCACTGGGTAGCGCAAACAGTTAATATGCGTAGCTGCTAACCAGAAAGTTGGAGGTTCAAGTCCACCCAGAGACATCTCAGAAGAAACGCCTGGTGATCTATTTCTGAAAAGTCAGCCGTTGAAAATCCTACAGTGTACAGTTTTACTCTGACACACATGGGTTCGCCGTGACCCTTGAGTCAACTCGATGGCAACTGGCCTGGACTGACGAAATAAAAATGCATGAAGAACTAGTTGAAAAGTGGAAGAAACAATAATTGTTTTTTTCCGTTTAGCTCCACTGTAGAGAACGTGGAGCCAATGAGTCCACGATGTGGCTCAGGCCCCATCCACCTGGATCAGTAAGCCTGCCTCCCTTCCCCAGCTACCGCCATACATTCAGAAGGCCTGTGAATCCAGGCACTTGTTGATCATCAGGAGCCTTCAGCATTAGGGGACTGAAGCAAGCATCCTCACTCCCGGAAGTTCCAGTCGGAATACTCGGAGTTTGAGCAATGCAAGGATGCAAAGATGGACTGGAAGTTCCATGAGGGCAAGAACACAGTACCTAGCATTCTGTTTGCATTTAATAAATGAGCCCTGGTGGCACAGTGGTTGAGAGCTCAGCTGCTAACCAAAAGGTGGGCAGTTCGAAGTCACCGGCCACTCCTTGGAAACCCTATGGGGCAGTTCTTTGTCCTATAGGGTCACTATGAGTTGGAATCGACTGTATGGCAATGGGTTTGGTTTTGTTTTTGGTTTTTGGTTTACCTGGTTAACAGCTCTGAAAACAGAAGAGCCTGCACAAATGATAACAAGCAGGATAATAAAACAAACAAGCAAACAAAAAACCCAAACCAATTGAGTCGATTCTGACTCACGACAAACCCATGGGTTTCAGAGTAGAACCGCACTCCATAGGGTTTTCAATGGCTGGGATTTTTTGGAAGCAGATCACCAGGCCTTTTTCCGAGGTGACTCTGGGTGAATTTGAACCACCAACCTTTGGGTTCGCAGCCAAGTGCTTAATCGTTTGCGCCACCCAGGAACTCCAGCAGGCTAATACCCCAGCAAGGAATGAAATTAGTACTACAGAAGTACAAAATAATTTATGCCCCTATGTTTGAAAGCTTAGTAATAACACATTTGTGATCTGACCACCCAACTTAAGAGCGGGAACTTTACCAACCCTCCTCTATCTACTTCTGCGTTCCTTCCCCGCCCCAGCATAACTACTTGTTTTTATCGTTTCCTTGACTTCTTAAAAAATCCGTATGTATCCCTAAATAATATATTATTTAATTATGCTTATTTTTAGCATTACAAAAATGACGTATTTTATACATTCTATGAAATTTGCTTTTTCACTTAGTATTTTTTTCAAAGATTCAACCATATTGTAGCCTGTCTGTTTGGCTCACTTATTTTTCACTACTTCTTACAATTCTATCATGTGATCATGCTACAGTCTCTGTCAATGGATAGTTGGGTTGTTTCCAGTTGGTCATTTTAAGTAATACTGCTATAAACATAATTACACGTGTTTCCTGTTGCACGCGTACAAGAGTTTATTATGTAGGATATTTGTTTAGAATGTTATGTTATTAACATAAACCTTTGTTCGACTTTACAAAATAGTGTTAAATTGTTCTTTAAAGGGGTTGAAGCAATTTATAGGCGTACTAGCAGCTCATAAAATTTCCTCTTGTTCCACTTCCGTGGACAAATTTGGGACTGACGAGCTTCTTGATTTTTGCCTAATGGGTTTAAATGATCCCTCTTGTGATCTTAGTTTGCATTTCTCTGATGACTAATAACATTGATTGTCTTCGCATGTGTTTACTCATCATTCGTGTTTCCTCTTTGGTAAAAAGCTTGTTTCCATCTTTTGTCCCTTTTAATACGAGCTGGTATCTTTGTTATTATTTGTAGGAGTTCCTGACATTCTGGAGGCTAATGCTTTGTTGGTTACAAGTCTTGCAAATGTTGTCTCCGTTTTATAGCTTGTGGTCAAACGGATCATTTATTTTGTGCTTCATGTTTTTTCTGTCTCATTTAAGAAAGTCTTTCTTATCCTGGAGTCATATAGACATTCTTTTATGTTTTCTTTTAAATGATTGTCTTTCGTACCAAATCAAATCTTTAATCAATCTGCAATTGATTTTTTTTTTTTTTGGTATGCAGTGAGGAAAGAGTCCAATTTAATTTTTTCACATCTATATTTTTATACCCAACTGGCTAACTCCTTCTTTCCCCCAATGAATTGCAATGTTACCTCTGGCATCAGTCAAGTCTCCATTCATTTAAATGAGTGGATATCCTCAATGCATTGGTCGGATTAGCCTGCAGCTAATCTGGGTAGATATTAGGTCCTCTTCCTGGGGCTGAGCGATGTTCCAGAGTAGGGCCTGATTCTGAGAGTAGCTCCCTTGTTCTTTGGGGTATTTGTGGTCCTGGCTTCACCCTCCAGGGCTTCTTTCTTTCCTATTAACTTCCTTGGTCACATGTGAAGTACGTGTTGAGATTACACCTTCTTTGGGGACTGAGAAACTTCCTTTGAGGAGCATTGTTGTCTGTGACCTATTTAGTTACTAAATATATTCCAGTTCTAATAGCTTAACTCCCTAGGGTTTATTCTTCTTCAGAGTGCCTCGGCTCTTGAGCTTTTGCACTTCCTTATAATTTATTGATCACTCTGTCAAATTCTATTTTTAAAAAACTTTAGGAATTATTTTATTGTAATCTAAAATTTTATTGAATCTATGAAGCAATTTGGGAGAAAAAATTGATATCTTTAGGATGTTTAATCATCCTATCTATGAACATAATATGTTTCCCCATTTATTTAAATCTTCTTTACTGTCTTTCAATAAGTTTCATGGTTTTTTTCATAAGAAAATTTTCACTTTATACTTCTCTTGTTAGATTTATTCCTAGGTATTTTTTGTTGCTAGAGGCAATGGCAGGGTCTTTTTCCCCCTTGTTTTTATGTTTCCTGTTGGTTGTTGGGAAACCCTGCTGGTTTGGTTGGTTGTTGATCTATAGAAATGTAATAGAGTTTTCTGAATTTATTTTTTATTCCAGCCACCTTGCTAAATACTCTTGGTAATTCTAATAGTTGGATTTTTCTTGTAGAATTCCTATGTATACAATCATATCATCTGTAAATAATGAGTTTTGTTTCTTTCTTTCTGATCTAAAGCATTTTATTTCTCTTTTTTATCTTACTTGCACTGGTGAGGACCTTTAGTATAATAGTGACTAGGAAGGTGATAGCAAGCATTTATATATTATTTCTGGTTTTAAATGAAAGGATTCTAACTTTTCACAATCATCATTTAAAATGTTTGCTCATGTGTTGGTAGATACCATTTGTCTTCTGCTCCAAGTTTATTACTAAGTTTTATCGTGAATAAGTGTTGAATTTCATCAGATGTGTCTTCTGTATTTATGGAAATCATCTGTGGTTTTCTTCTTTCAATGTGTTAAAATGATAAATTATATGGTGATGTTATTTCTATTGTTGTTTTCATTGTCATAAAGTCGATTCCAAGTCAGGGCAAGCCCGTGTGTGCAGAGGAGAACTGCTCCGTAGGGTTTTAAAGACTGGCCCTTTGGAAGCAGATCTCTGGGCCCGTCTTCCAGGGCACCTCTGGGTGGGTTCAAACCGCCAACCTTTTGGCTAGTATTTGAGCGCTTAGCCGTTGGTGCCGTGTGGGGGTTTTCTAATGTTAAACCACCCTTCCATTCCTGCGATAAAGCCAGCTGGTCGCGATGTATTATTTTTTGTAAACCGCTGGATTTGGTTTGCTCATTTTTTCTCCGGGATTCTCGTGCCTGTTTATGTGAATGAGATTGGACAGAATCTCCCTTTATGCTGATGGACTTTTTCCACCCTTTCCAATAATTCTATGAATTTTTGCTGTATATACTTCGAAGTGATTTTTTTGTGTATACAACTCAGAGTTATTTTCCTGGTTAATTTAGCATTTTACCATTATGTAATAACCCTTTTTATTCTTAATAATATTGGTCTTAAAGTCTTTTCTAATACTAACACAGTTACTTCAACCTTCTTTTTATGGGTTTTTTCCTAGTTAGTCTTCCCCCCACCCATACTGTTCCCTTCAATCTTTCTCTATCCTAATGTTTTAGGTATTTCCCTGGTAAACAAATATAACTGAAAATTTCTACCTTTTAACTGAAAATTTAATCCATTTACATTGGTGCGAACGTTGGTATATTCAGATACATTTCTATCATCTCTGTGCATTCTGTTTTTCCCATTTTTAATACTTCTTTTTTTCTCCTTTCATGACTTTTTTATTCTGAGGACTTTTGTGTTTGTTTGTTCTCATTTTATTTTTTTCTTTTACTGTTACTGTTTTAGAACAAATATATTGTATTTTCATTTTTGGTGATCACTCTTGAAACTTTATTGTGTATTCTTATTGTAAAGACTAAATTTAAATAATATTCTAATTCTCTCCTATACAATTCAAAGACTTTAGAATGCCAAAAGGTTGGCAGTTCAAATCCATCAGGCACTCCTTGGAAACTCTATGGGGCAGCTCTACTCTGTCTTAGCAGTTGCTATGAGTCGGAATCAACTCAACTGGCAACGGTTTTTTTTTTTTTTAGAATAGCTTAACTGACTCGAATCACTCCCGTCCAAACATAGAATTTATTTTTGACCAGCAATTTAGTTCTATCCTTTTTTAACACCACAAACAAAACCCCGTTGCTGCCAAGTCAATTCTGATTCATAGTGCCCCTATAGGACAGAGTAGAACGGCCCCATAGGGTTTCCAAAGAGCGGCTGGTGGATTTGAAGGGCCCACCTTGTGGTTAGCAGTCAAGCTCTTAACCGTTGTGCCACCAGGGCTCCTTTAACACCACAGAGAGACATTACTGCTGTTATTACTATTATTATTGTTTAGATTTTCTTACATGTTTCTAATTATTTTCCTCACCATTTCTTCTTGCATGCCAGACTTCATTGTGGGATAATTTTCCTTCTTCCTGAAATACGTAATTTAGAGTTTCCTTTTTTTTTTTTTTTTAGTGGTAAGATCTGTTGGTAGGAAGCCACTCTCTTTTTCTTATCCGAAAATGCCTTTATTTTACCATTCTTCTTGAAAGATGGTTTTTGCTGGGTGTACCATTCTAGGTTGACAATGATTTCTCTCAGGACTTCAGAGTATTACTTTACTGTCTATAACTTCTACTGTTGCTGATAATCTAATTATTATTCCTTTGAAAAGGTTTGGCTTCTTTCTCAATCCTTTTAATTTCTTTTCTTCTTTGTCTTTGATGTTCTACAATTTCTTCACTAGGTGTGGGTTTGCTTTTATTTATCCTGCTTGGTATATATTATACTTCTTGTATCTTTGGATTCAAATTCTTCATCATTTCTCCAAAGTAATTATAATCTCTTCAAATATTGCCTCTCCTCCATTATATTCCTTCTCTTCTCTCCTCTCCACTCCTCTTTTCTCCTCTTACTTAATCTCCTCTCCTCTTCTCATCTCACCTCTTCCCTTCTTTCTTTTTTTAGTTGGAGTTCCCACCCACACTTTCTGGCTCAGAGGGGCACATCTTTCCGGTCCTTTTGGAGTTTTTGCTGTTAGTAACTGCTGCACAGTTCTGCACTGGGACCACCTTTGAGTTAAAGCCAGAAAATAAAAGAGGAAGCAAAAAAAAAAAAAAAAACAGGCAATTTACACCCAAACAAGGCATTCTGCAAGTTTTAGTTCTTGTCCCCCAATCTTCCTGCTCTCATGAACTTAACAGAGTCTTCAGATGGTTGCTTTTTACATTTTGCCTGGAGTTTTTAGTTGTAATCAGCAGAAAAGATTGGCTGTACAGGGCTTACTCCATCTTGACCAGCATCGGAAGTCCTTTCCCTTACTTTTTACTGAGCTTATGGATCTTGTCATTTTCCTGAATTTAGTTGTATTTTAGCTGAGGGTCCTTCCTATGTAGTCTGACATAATGCTGGAAACAGAAGTCTCTCACTTTTTTTCCTAAGGACTCGCAAGCTATCTTTTTATTTAATAATGAATTTTGAACACTTTCAGTGAACAGTTTTCAGTTGGTTATGTATAGTTTCCTAAGTCTACTGTTCTCCCTTAACAGCAAGTATCTATTGGGAACCACCAGTGTCAAAACACTATGCTAAATGCTAGAGATAAAGAAATAAATAAGAAAAATAAACCCTCAAGGCACTCGCAGTTCGACAAAGGAAATACACGGGTACAACCAACTGCAAAACCATGTGATGAACACTGTGATAGGACGTAGCTGAAGTGTCATGATAGCCTTGGGCTCAATAATTTAGGCTAGAGACTGGTCAGCCACAGAGTGCTTTAAAAAGGAGATAATAAATTAAGTTAGCTCTTGAAAGATGAGCAGATGTCACTGGGGGAAGGGCATTCAAGACAGAGGGAATAGCACGAGCACAGGCATAAAAGTGTAAATGCAAATGGCGGCCAGCACACCCGAGAACAGGATGTTACAGGGACTTGAAGATCAGGTTTTTTACCTTTTGCTCCTGACCCAGAGAAGCATCCCTTATTCCAGAGAGTATTTTGCTTACTAAGAACCCTACCTCAGAAGGACATTATAATATCTTTCTGATATGGAAAACACATACCACATAAATACACACTGATAGAATCTTGGCAGCTCTGACTTTCTTATGATGCTAAGCCAGTTGGTATTACTTTTTCAAATACATAAAAATCACATTTTTAAAGAATGGACTAGGACCAAGGTCAACATGTAAGACATGAATCTTTCAGAAGAAAATTAAAATTATCTGTTTACCCTAAGAACACTTTTTAATATTTTACTGATAGCAGACAAAATGCATTAATATTTCTTGTCACTTTTAAAATGAATTATAATACAAAAATTGGATAAGCATCCATGAGTGTTTATTTAAATCTTGCCGATTAGTGTTTTTTATTACATAAATTAAACTGATGGTATTTATGAACAGAATATTTTACTATACCTATGGAACTCAGTATACTTAGGACAACTTCAACAAACCAAGTCGATATTGTTAACAATTCCTACAACAAATAGCCCACCACATACTTTTGAATCACTTTGTCATATAGGTTAAATAAACTGTGGTGTATCCATACAATGGAATAGTATAATTGCCCTAAAAAAAAAAAAGTTATACTGGTAAAAAAAACTTATTGACTATGAATATGGTTCAAGATACTACAGAAAAGCAGGTTACAGAACATTTATCACCAAATTACTCAATTTTTCTTACTCACAAAAATATCAAGGAAGATCTACACAACCAAGTAACTGTAGATACCTCAAGGTTATGAAATTATGTTATTTTTAAATTGATTTTATCTGAGACTGAATAGATATGAAAGAACATATAGATGATGTTTAAGATATAAAATATAATGATACAATAAGCATGCATGTACCCACCACTCAAGCTAATAAATAAAATACAAACTTTACTTTCAAAGTTCCCTATGTGCTCCACCCCAGTTCTTACAGCTTGTTGTTGTTAGGTGCCGTCGAGTCAGTTCGGACTGGTAGCAACCCTGTGCGCAACAGAACAAAATGCCATCCTCACAATTGTTGCTGTGCTTGAGCCCATTGTTGAAACCACTGTGTCAATCCATCTCATTGAGAGTCTTCCCCTTTTTCACTGACCATCTACTTTACAAAGCATGATATCCTTTTCCAGGGACTAGTCCCTCCCGATAACATATCCAAAGTATGTGAGACATAGTCTCGCCATCCTTGCTTCTAAGGAATATTCTGGTTGTCAGTGCCATGGCAAAAAGGAAAGTGTACTCTGATGGGCCTCCTATTGACAATTAGATGCTCAGGCCCAGATGACATGCATTATGTCTGCTCAAAAGTCATTGGCCACAACTGGTTATATGGCCTCACCAAAAAGCAGGGGCAAGACCTACTATGTTCTGCAAGTGTGAGAGAATTGTACCACTGGGTAAACAGTGCTAATGATTGCCAAGGGAGTAAGGACAGGAGCTGTTGCAATGATCCAAGCAAGACCACTTAGGGGAATAGTTAAAAAGTTGTTGCAATAATCCAGGCAAGAGATGATGATGACTAGGACCAGGTAGAGCCCTGGTGGCACAGTGGTTAAGAGCTACAGCCACTAATCAAAATGTTGGCAGATAAAATCCACCAGCCGTTCTTTGGAAACCCCATGGGGCAGTTCTGCTCTGTCCTATATGGTCACTATGAGTCAGAATCAACTTGACAGCAACAGGCTTAGGACCAGGGTGAGCTCAATGGAAGTGGTAAGAAGTAGTAGGATTCTGAAGATATTGTGACTGTAGAGTTGACATTATTTGTGGATGGATTAGATGTGGGGTGTGACAGAAAGTAGAAAAAAAGAAGTTAAGGGTCACTTTGAAATTTGGGTCCTGAGCAACTAGAAAAATGGAATTGACATTTACTGGTGTGAAAAAAAAGTATATTAGCAGCAAATCAGTGATGCCTATTAGACTTCCAAGTACAAACCTTGCTTAGGTAACTAGATACATGAGTTCAGAATCCAGGACCAATGACAGGAGGGAGGCGTCAGGACATAAAAAGGTGTTTAAAGCCACGCAAGCCACAAAACTGGATTAGATCATTAAGGGAGTGGGTTTAGGTGGGGGAAAGGATTAGAACTGAGCCCTGGAACCATTCCAACAGGTAGTGGACATGAAGAGGAACCATCAAAGAAAACTGAGAAGAAGCAGTCTGAAAGACGGGAGGAAAACTAGAAAACGGTAGTATCTGAGGCCAAGAAAGAGACTCAAAGGGGTTAGAGTATCCAGCCCTATCAAGGTCTAAATAGAAACGAAACCACTGATTTACAGCAGACAAGATACAGTTCAGGTAATGGGTTACTTGATTTTTTTCTACTTGTCACAAGTTTTATAAGTTTCCTTTCCTTTCTTGTCCATTTTGAGCTGTTTGAGTAATTTTTATTTTCCAGTTTTTCACCCCATTAGTATGTAATCTAAATCTTCATTTCTTATGTCAGAAATATTAAGTTGCGTATTTAATATATCAAAACCTAAAATGAAGTGTGTCTTTCCCTTCCTCCCAAACTAGACAAGGACCTAAGAAAACTTAACTCTGATCACCCAACTGCTAGCATACATGCTCTTTTGTCATCTATTGTAATTCTTGTTTTTTTAATCCTATAAGATATTATTGTCATTGTTATATTCATGCAATACTGATTTAGATTTTCACCAAATTTACCATTTTGTTATCATCCATTCCTTCTTGTGTTTCAGAGCTTTTTGCATCTATATTCGTAAGGGATATTGGTCTATAGTTTTCTAGTAATATATTTGTCTAGTGTTGGTATCAGGGTAACACTGGCATTATAGAATGAGTTAGGCAGTGTTCCCACCTCTTCTATTTTTTGGAACAGTTTGTGAAGGATTGGTTTTAATTGTTTTTTAAATGTCTGGTAGAGTTCAGTAGTGAAGTCATTTGGAGCTGGGCTTCTCTTTGCAGGTAGTTTTTTTTGTTTGTTTTGTTTTTTTAGTAATTCATTTTCTTTGTTGTAGGTATATTCAGATATTTTATTTCTTACTGAGTGAGTTTCAGTAGTTTGAGCCTTTCTAGGAATGTGTAATATTTAATCTAGGTTATTAAAATTGTTGGCATACAATTGCTCATAGTATTTCCTTACAATTGTCTTTATTTCTCTAAGGTCATTAGTAACTTCGCCTCTTTCATTCCTAGTTTCAGAATCTGAGTCTTCTCTCTTTTTCTTGGTCAGCCTACGTAAGGGGTTGTCAATTTTGTTGATCATTTCCACGATCCAGCTTTTTAATTTCTTTGTTTTTCTAATATCTACTTCATTTATTTCCACCTTAATTTTTATTATTTCCTTCCTTTGCTTGCTTTGGGTTTAGCTTGCTCTTCTTTTTCTAATTTCTTAAGGTGGAAGTTTAGGTTATTGACTTGAGATCTTCTTTTTTAATATAGGTATTTACAGCTATAAATTTCCTTCTAAGCACTGCTTTAGCTGCATCCCATAAGTTTTGTTATGTTGTATTTTTGTTTTCAATCATCTCAAAGTAGTTTCTAATTTCTCTTGTGATTTCTTCTTTGACCTACTGCTTACTTAATTGTATGTGTTGCTTAATTCCCGCGTATTTGTTCACTTCCCAAATTTCCTTTTGTTTTTTATTTGTAATTTTATTCCATTGTCGTCAGAAAACATACTTCATATGACTTCAATGTTTTAAACTTATTGAGACTGATTTTATGGCCTATCCTGGAGAATTTTCCATGTCCACTTGAGAAGAATGTATATTCTGTTGTTGGGTGGAGTGTCTGTTAGGTCTAGTTGATTTATACTGTTGTTCAAATCTTCTGTTTCCTTGTGAGTCATCTGTCTAGTTCTTCTATTCATTACACCAACTCCTCACTTAACAACATGATTAGCTTCCAAAAACCAGGTCATAATGCGAAAATCAGTGTAAGGCAAAATTCCAGTGACCTAATGTTCCTCAGACTCCAGGAGTCATTCTGGAAGTGACTCCATAAGGCTGCTTCCTCCCCTGCAGCTGCCATCACAGCTCGCTTGTCTCCATGCCATGACTTCCATACTTCCTACTTCAGGCAGGTGGGTCGGCTTGTGCCATTTCAAATCACAGGCAGAGCTGATTGAGTCAGGATTTGCAGTCAAGAGGAGAGCTGACCTATGCCAACCCACACAGAGTTTTTACTCTCCATGGAAACAAATGCCCACCCACCCAGAACTACTGCCTGCTGGTCTCAGCACCCTCAAGAACAAATGGTGAATCTTAGAGTCTGTAGCGAAATAGCCATCACACGTCCCGTCTGTGCCCCTCTGCTGCATTCTTGCAGACTTGCAGCCCAAAGCCACAGCTCCAGCCTGCAGGCCCAGCGAGGATTCCAAGAGGCTATGGAGCACATGTTCAGGTTAATGACCCAGTGCGCTGGCGTCTGGTCTTTTCTCTCTCTCTCTCTTTAACTTTATTTGCATCCAAGACAGGGAAGAGATGTAGAATGGGAGGGACCAAGGACTTAAGCTCAGGAAGGAAGCACTCTCTCACTGAAAACATGTGGGTGCTTACCTGGTTTTAAGCTGATTTAAGTAGATTTTTTTTTTATTATTGTCATAAATGCAAAATGTCAGATAACAAGATAGTTAATAAGTGAGAAGTAGGTGTATTAAAAGTGAAATATTGAAGTCTTCAACCTTGTTAAATTTTTTACTTCTCCCTCCAATTTTGTCAGCTTTTGCTTCATATATTTTGGGACTCTGTTGCTAGGTTCATATATGTTTATAATTGTTATATTCCTTGATTAATTTATGCTTTTATTATTGTGCAGCATCCCTCTTTGTCTCTAGTAATATTTTTTGTTTTAAAGTCTATTTTGTCTGATGTTAGTATTTTTTTTTTTTTTTTTAGTATAGGCACTCCAGCTCTTTTTTAGGTTACTGTTTGCATAGTATATCTTTTTTCATTCTTTTACTCTCAAGTTATTTGTTTTTATGAATATAAAATGTGTCTCTTACAGATTGCATATAGTTGAATCATATTTTTTTCTCCATCTCTGCTTTTTGATTGGAATGTTTAAGCCATTTATATTTGGTGTAATTACTGATTTAGATCTGCCATTTTGATATCCGTTTTCTATATATCATGCCTTTTTTGTTTCTCTGTTCCTCCATTACTGCCTTCTTTTGTGTTAAATGGATATTTTTCAGTGTACCATTTTAATTTCCTTGTCATTTCTTTTACTATATTTTTTAAGTTATTTCCTTAGTGGTTTCCCTGCTGATAACAATTGATATTTTAATTTATAACAATCTAGGTGTCCTGGTGGGGCAGTGGTTGAGAGCTGCAGCTGCTAACCAAAAGGTCAGCAGTTCAAGTCCACCAGCCACTCCTTGAAAATCTTATGGGGCTGTCCTACTCTGTTCTGTAGGGTTGCCATGAGTCAGAATCAACTCAATGGGTTTGGGTTTTTTGGGTTTGGGGGTTTTTTGTCTTGTTTTTTGGTTTTGTTTCTTTTTTCTTTTTTGGTAATTTGGACTAATACCAACTTGATTTCAATAGGATACAAAAATTTTGCTTCTATATAGCTCCATTCCCTACTCCTCTTTTGTACTGTTATTTTCATACAAACTACATCTTTATATATTATGTGTCCATCAACACAGATTTATAATTATCGCTTCATGAAATTGTCTTTTAAATAGCATAGGCAAAAAAACAGTAGTTACAAACAAAAAATGTATTTATGCTATTCTTTATTTTTTTTTATATTTAACTATGTAATTATCTTTGTTGCTGTTAGCTGTTGTCAAGTACATTCTGACTCATGGCAACCCCATATATGCAGAGTAGAACTGCTCCATGGGGTTTTCAAGGCTGTGACCTTTTGTAAACAGATTGCTAGTCCTATCTTCTGGACACCTCTGGGTGGGTTTGAAGCACCAAACATTTGATTAGTAGCTTAGTAATCAGCTAATGACTGGGCAAAGATAATGGTGATGGTTAAGGTTGTGTGTCAATTTGGCTGGGTCATGATTCTCAGAAGTTTAGCAGTTAGGTAATGATGTAGTTTGGCAGTTACATAATGATGTAGTTTGGCAGCTATGTTATGATGTAGTTTGACAGTTATGTAATGATGTAGTCAACCTCCATGATGTGGTCAGCCAATCAGTTGCAAGGGGAGTTTCCTTGGGGTGTGGCCTGTATCATATATATATATATATGTTCTGGCAAAGCGTGCTTGCTTGCTCTGGATCTTGCATCTGGCTCATCATCATTGGACCTCTGCCTCTTGGGACTTGAGCCAGCAGCCTGCCATCTTACTTGCCAATCTTGTATTTGTCAGACTTCACATCCTGTGAGACAGCAGCTTGCCATCTGACCTGCAGACCTTGAGTCCCTCAGGATGTGAGTCAGGAGAAACCTCTAGCTTGATGCCTGACCCACAGACTTGGGACTTGGCAACGTCTAAAACCACATGCGCCATTTCCTTGACATACACAAGTAGCCTTCACTGGTTTTGCTTCTCTAGATAACCAAGCCTAAGACATTTGGTACCAAGAGTGGTCCTAGAGAAACAAAATAGTAGTAAGGATGAGTTTTCTAAATTGGTTCTTAAGTCTTACCAGTCTTAAAGGCACTGATGACTCTGCCTCTAGTAGTAAACAGGGTGCTGCTAATCCATAGCATAAAGCAACAATATTAATACTCAAAATATCACCACCAATAGATCAAGTATTGGTGAGAAGCAATGCTCTGGGTGATTGTATGTTTAATACTTTTCTACAATTTTGTCACAATGAGAAGCCGTCCCCAAAGGGATCCACAGCCTTTTACAAGACTGACTGTTCATTGGGGAAAAGGAAATAATCATTCTTTTCAGGGATTACTGGATACTGGCTCCAAACTGACTAATTCCAGAAGACCAAAACATCATTGTGGCCCCCAGCTCCAGAATGGATAATTGGAATAGGTATACTCAGCAACTGGCAAAACCCCCACACTGGACCCCTAACAAATGGTGTAAGGGCTATTATGGTGGGAAAAGCCAAGTGGAAGCCATTGGAACTGCCCCTACCTAGGCAAATAGGAAACCAAAGCAGTACCACATTCCTGGAGGCATTACAGAGATTACAACCACCATCAAGGACACGAAGGATGCAGGGGTGGTGATTCCCACCACATCCCCATTCAACTCGCCTATTTGGCCTGTGCAAAAAATAAGTAAATCATGGAGAATGACAGTGAATTATCATAAATTTAACCAGGTGGTGACTCCAATTGCATCTGCTATTCTAGATGTAGTTTCATTGCTTGAGAAAACTAATATATATCCTGGTACCTGGTATGCAGCTATTGTTCTGGCTAATGCCTTTTTCTCTATTCCAGTTTCAAAGGAAAACCAGAAGCAGTTTGCCTTCATCTGACAATCCCAGTAATACACCTTCACAGCTCTACCTCAGGGGTATATCAACTCTCCAACTCTATGTCATAATTTAGTCCACAGGGACTTTGATCACCTTTCCCTTCCACAGGATGTCACAATTGTCCATTACATTGACGACATTACGCTGAATGAACCTAGTAAGGAAGAAGTGCCAATGACTCTGAACTTATTGGTGAAACATTTGCATGCTGCAGGGTGAGAAATTAATCAGACAAAAATTCAGGTGCCTTCCACCTCAGTTTGAGATATAAAAGCAAGGTAGTGTTGATCTTTTCTTTTCAATACCTAGAAGCCCTGTAATACTTGTTCGGAGGCATACAGTGGGGATTTTGTGGACTGGCCAGGGAGACACTGAAGAAGGTAGCATTCACATTTTGAGAACAAGAGGAAGAGCACAGAGCTGGAGTGAGGCTGGTGCTGGCTCAGGCTCTGATAGCTACAAGTGGGTCAGTCACTTAAATCACTGGCCTCCCAGTTTCTTCTTCTGGCCACAAGGAGAAATTTCAGTGCTATGGATCATTTGGTGGCTCTGATCCCTTCTATGTAAATACCCACATGTATCTTCTTCTCCTCACTTCATCTGCTGAAAATTCAGTTGATTCTGACTCATAGCTGCCCTACAGGACAGAGTAGAACTGCCCCCATAGGGTTTCCAAGGAGCGGCTGGTGGATTCAAACTGCCAGTCTTTTGGTTAGCAGCTGTAGCTCTTAACCACTGTGACACCAGAGCTCCTCACCACAAAGCAGCTGCCTAATATATCGTATTGGCTGTGTTGGTATAAAAAATGAATATATTAACATTTTCTTCTATTTAAACATTCAGCATTTATTATGAATCTTAAAAATAAATTAAAACATTTTCATGGGCCACTAGAAGTATCATGGGCCCTAGGCACTGTGCCTCCTTGTCCAGTGGGGAAGTCAGCCCTGCACAAATGAATTAATATAATGCTTCCATTTCCCAAGAAATTCCCTTCTGACCTCAGAGCAAATGTACAAGTGGCATTTCCCATATTTTATATCAAGCCTGTTGCCTAGTTTTTGTTTCCAAGGAGATTGGTGGTGTTTCCCTCATTCTGCCATTTCTCATTTAAAAGAAAGCTACTCCTAACTCCAGGGCTGCAGTAGCTCATGCAGCACTTTTGTGAAAACTAGAAGAAGGGGGAAAAAAAAAACTTATTACGTTGTTATTATTATATTATCGCACAATCTGAACTATCCCCGTCAGACCTCAGGAAAGCGGAAACTCTGGTCCGTATCCCGCCCAAGCTCATGTGAGGACTGACTGCAGATACAGCCCACGTATCATGGCAGGTGGGAGGGATAACACTAATCTGCAGTCTCCAGCTTAAGTGCATCTTAACTGCAGTTCCATAACCCGATCTTCATTCAAAGTCTGTGGCCAGAGAACTGAAGTCCAATCAAGTCTCAGGCAAAGCTGTTGGGCCTTTAAAAGTGGTGGAAGGCCAAAGCCGTGACCTCATGATTCTCCCAGAGCAAAAGGTGGACAAGGCACAACCACACCCGTGTGTGTGTGTGTGTGTGTGTGTGTGTGTGCATGCGTGCGGGCGCACAGGTTTTCTTGTGTGTGTGCATGGCCTTGTGTGCAAGCGTGAGTTGCTGTGAACCAGGACTCTTGTCATTGTTCCCAGAACTCCACTGGGAAGTCTGGAATCCCCATGCTTACCCACATGCTCTTGTGCACATTAGCGTATGTCTACAATGTGAATGACACCTCCTTAGACATGGCACTCTTATTCACATCACAGTCTGAACAGCTGCATATGGCAGCCTTGCCCAGCTGAGTCTCTTTGGCCATGGAAAGCCCACACTCACACATACTAAAGCCTCCATTCTCCTCTCTGCAGGGATGACATGCCAAGCCCGAAGCTCCTACATCACCAGTGAGATCCTGTGGGGTTACCGCTTCACACCTGTCCTGACCCTGGAGGATGGGTTCTATGAAGTCGACTACAACAGCTTCCATGAGACCTATGAGACCAGCACCCCATCCCTCAGTGCCAAAGAGCTGGCCGAGTTGGCCAGCAGGGCAGAGCTGCCCCTGAGTTGGTCTGTATCCAGCAAACTAAATCAACATGCAGAACTGGAGACCGAGGAGGAAGAAAAGAACCCTGAAGAGCAAACGGAAAGGAATGGTGATGTGGCAAACCTAGAGAATGAATCCAAAGTTTAGTCTCCTAGCTGGGCAACCCCTTCTCCTCTCCCCCAACACAACGTTTCTTCGTCTCTCATCCTCTTTCTTTCTGTCTCTCGCTTTGTTCTTTCTTTCTATTTCATTTTGGCATTACCAGAAAACAAATCTTCAAGGTGTAAAATACCTACCTGCCCCCTCTCAGTTACTCAGACTGACAAGGTAGACACAGATTTGGTTAAGGTGTAACGTGCCCTCACTGTGGCCCACGCTGGGTATCCTCCCAGAATGCCCCACATCCAGCTCCTGCAGAGTTAAGCCAGTGACCTGCATATACTCTACAATACCAAAGGAGTGTGTTAAAGATACTACCTGGGATAAGACAAGGAAGGTCTCCAGTGCCTAATTATTCGCACAGCGAGACATAGAGTATAGCTCTCAGTTTTATAGGTTCAAGTGAATTCCATCTACAGGGTGAGGTGCTTGCCACATGTGGGCGTTGCAGTCACAGGGCCCAGGTGAGCTCAAGACAAAACATTGTATATAGATCTGCCTTATGTTATTATTTTCTTTTCGCAGTTAGTAATAACCAAGCATGTGTAAAAGTACTGTAGAACAGAACTCTTAAATAATGTACATAGATGTATAATTAATGTAGGTTTAGCTATACAACTTTAGAAATAAGATACAAAAAAAAAAAAAAAAGATTCCCAACTGTACCATAGACATTTCCATTCCAACGTCTGTGTTTTCCAGATTATTTTGACTCCTTTGACTGCTGGTCCCTTAGAGCATGGCCTTTCGTTCCATGTCCCAGACTGGCAGCTGTTTAGGGTATCTCCCTGTTCCCTTGCTGATCTTTTTATTGAATCTAATAAGCCATAGGTCTGGGAGAAGTTGGGAGGTCCAGTAGTTGGCAAAACCCACCACCAATATGCTGATATACTGTGAAATGTTTACAAAACCAGTGTCTTTTTTTTTTTTTTTTTTTTTTAAGATAACCAGGGCTTCACTGACTAGCCTGAAGGAGAATAATAGGAAGAGGAAATTCTACCATACGTCCCCAATGATGAGTTTAGGCTTTTCACGTGAGCTCTCACCTTTTGTAGTATAATAGTTCGGGGAACTTCTGTTCTGTAAAACCGTTAATTCTTCAGCTGTTCCGCTCTGTAATCATGAGAAACTATAGATACTGTTAAGATGAGACATGGTAAGTTAGCAGAAGATGGTATGGGTCTAAAGTCATGAAAATCCTGAAGGCATTTAGTGGGCAACATATACTCACTCACCTCATACCCTTCAACGCCATCTGATGCTCTGTGGAAGACAGCTTGCCTATCCCTGGGGCATGTCCATCAGCACTTCTTGGACTTAGATTTTTTATAATTATTATGAAGTAACCACAGTTCAATTTTCAAAGGTCAGATCAACAATCTTGATGACTGTCTAAGAACTCTCTCTAGAGCATGCCACAGGTTAGGTATCAAATCCAAGTATCTCTGAATTAAAAGAAAACAAATAAAAAACTGCAGCCTTAATTTATTTTCATCTGAAAAGGTAGATAGATATGGAAAGAAAGAAACAAAAGAAGGAAGGGAAGGATGAAGGGTATTTGTACTGAAAATCTAAGTTTCAAAATGGAAAAAAATAAAGAGAATCTTAGACAAAACCTCAGGGGCAGGTGGAGATTTTGCACTGTGACAGATCTTTCACATTAATTTCACATTTATAAACTGTTTGTTCCTTAACACAGTGGCCCATCATAAATATTCATTGAATGGATCCAAGTCTATTTTCAGCTCCTACAGCTGGGCTCAGTTTGAGGCTTTGTACCATGTAGGTCAAAGAGATCAAACTAGCTGTCCCTCTCTGTTTCCCTCGCCTTCCCTGACCAGATTGTACAAGCCTTTGCTGCAGTTTGGGGACCCTGTCTACTAAAAAGAATGTCCCAGAGACAAGGAAAGTGGCTCCTAAATTTAACATGGGGTCTCTCTCTTCCCACTTCAGAGACCTTGCTTTGGGACAACTGCTTCTTAGCACTGACTTTATGGGAAACAAAACTGTTGGCCGTGGCCCTGTCCTGTTTGGCAGCATTTCGTTTTTTGCATTGAATATCTGTTGAGTCATCTATTCATCCCTCACACTCTGAAGAGGAGGTTGTAGTCCAGGGGGAGGGAGCTCAGTACACTTCCTACGAGGCTGTGGGGAGGTACAGTGGCCTTACCTCAACTGTAGTCTTACCAAGGGCGCTCTTGGCTTAGAGGCACTAACCCCTACAGCAGCAGCAGGGTTGTGGGGCAGGGCATGGGAAGCACAAAGCAAGATGGAATAGACTATGAAAAGTCTGTTCATTTAGTTCTTGAAGAATCACTGGCCTTTTCAAATCCATTACGAGAGTTTAAAGGACAACACACCCCTGTTGTCTGGTTGGAAGAGCAGCTTGAGGCCTGATCACCTCTTGCCCGCCCATTAGCACAACTGAACAGAAAGCCTTGACAACATGGTAGCTACACGTATGTGTCAGCTCTGTATCTAGGACAGGGCACTGGATGGGAAGTTTCTCCCCATTCCTCACTGTCTTTGGTGCCAACCTAGGTGGAGACAGAACGCTAACCAAATCTCGCTTTTGTAATGTGAGCCTCTGAATCTTTAAACAGGGAAGCTCCAGAAGAACCTTTTAATAGAATGTCCCTATCAAACAGGTCTATTTTTCTACAATTACTGATAACACAGTTGAGCAGTGTATTTTGTGTCAAAACTGTTAAAATGTAGAACTGAAAGAAGTTAATTAAGACTGAACTTTCTAAGCAGCAAGTATTGAATGGTTGTTTTCATTAAGACAGCTCATCAAAGATGGTCCCACAGTTTCTACCCTTTCTATTTCACAATACCCAGTCCTCAGTCATTCTGTTCCCCTGTTAGCAAATCAAGTGTTATGAAAATAAATAAGCCTATTTTAATGCGACAATATCCATAACTCATAAGGGTGCACTCTCAACTTGATATTTTAGTCTGTTTGGTTAGTGTATTGGAGTCACTCTTCCATAAAGGCATGGTGGGATTCTTGAGACAGATGAGAACTATTTTATTTTTATGGGTTGCCATGGTCAACCCCAATCTGACAGAGCAAAGTGCGCCTGGGGGACAGGGCACGTTCAGCTGGAAGCATTTCCTCTTCAAGGACTGCTGAGCCCCCCAACATGCTGCCCAACTGGAAGAGCACTTATTCACTTATAAATCAACTTGATGTAACTAATAACATTGGTTATGTTTTCTACCATCCCTTAGGCAAATTGTACTCTTTTACATTAACATATTTGCAAATCATTGCTTTTCCATTCCTTCTACACATGGCATTCCTGCTTGACTGGCCCAATATATTGCCACTCTGTGTCCATGAGATGGAACCTTCTCTTTCCCACTCCCTTTCTCCATCTGTCCCTCCCTTTTGCTCCTTCCTTGATTCTCCAGTTTCAAATCTATTGATTTAGTGCAGCATCTTACGTTCTCTATCAGAACTGCAGCTATCATCTCTAAAAATGCCAACCTATTTCTTAAGCACAATTTTCTCTTGCAGGTTTAACCAAACTAGGGCTCTGAAATGTCTATTTTTTATTACAGGCTAATTAAAAAATTACTCATGACTTCATTTAAAAGCCTGAAGTTTTAAGTATCCTGAGCAACGTTCTTCTGGTTTCCCTCCCCACATTTCCTGCATTTCAGATTCTTACCTCCCCTCTCACCTTGATTTTCTATTTAAGTCATCATCTTTGGGATGCTCAGAAACTGTTTACAAAAGGGGAAAGCTGATGGACAGAAAAAGAGTGCATAAAATGAAGTTAGAAATCTTCCTGAATGCATCAGAAAACATGAAAATCACTTGATGGGCTGGGTGATTAAGAGAATACAATTAAATAGTCATAGTAAGTCACTTCCAAGGTAACTTTGCCAATAGCCTGACTAATTTCAGTCTTTGTTTCTTGACTTGGGTGATACTCTGTATGATTCAAAAGAGTCAGGAAGGTAGTTGAAACAAATGTCCTATGTATACTGTAAGCTCTGTCTTCTACGATTATTTCCTTTCAGTGGATGGTTATAAAGTCAAAAAACATATGCAAAATATGAATACATGATTCACTGGTATTACATTATAATATAATAATCTTATCTTGTTTCTAGATTTCATGGCCAACATGTATTTAAGAAAATGTTATCTTTTAATTTAAAATTGAGTAAAACACACTCCTTGCTAATATTTCTGCCCTTTGTGTCTTAGACTGCTCTTGATGAAGAAGGTCAACTAGAGGTCAAACCTATCAGGAGACTGCTAAGAGATGCTGGCAGAGCACAGCACAGTGTGTACAATAATAACAAAACAATATACCCAGCATCATGTGGCACTGCTGAGCATTCAGAGTACTCGTACTGTATATCGTTTAATCCTAACTTTCCATGGGAGCTTGAGTATCATAATTTCCATTTCGTAGATGGAACAACAGGGGTTCAGGTGAATTGAGTAACTTCTCCAAGGTTACAAGCCCAGCAAATCACAGGCCATGAAGCTCTAAGCCGTGGGCTCTTTCCACTATGTAAAGGGTTGGCAAACAAAATCTGTAGCCAAATCTCACTGTTTTGTACTGCTTGTGAGCTATGAATAATTTTTACATTTTTAAATGGTTGGGGAAAAAAATCAAAAGACTAATATTTTGAAATATGTGAAAATTACATGCCCGTGGCTGCTTTTGCGCTATAGCGGCCAACCAAACCAGTTGCCATCAAGTCAACTCTGACTCATGGCAACTTCGTGTGTGTCAGAGTAGAACTGTGCTCCATAGGGTTTTCAATGGCTGATTTTTTGGAAGTAAATCATTGGGTCTGTCTTCTGAGAAGCTTCTGGGTGGACTCGAACCTTCAAACTTTCAGTTAGCAGCTGAGCGCATTAACCATTTGCACCACCCAGGGACACCACTGGCAAAGTTGAGTAATTCCAACAGAGATTATATAGCCAGAAAAGCCTGAAATATTTACTATCTGGCCCTTTACAGGAAGTTTGCTGACCCTTGTACTACACTAAGTACCATTAAGAGATTCTTGGACAACTTAGAAGAATGACATTCTTTTCAAGTATGAATTATTGGAGTCACTCATAGATCAGTTCAAGAAGAAAATGACACATTTTTGGTAATAGGGACAACTGCTACACGAGGCTTCGAAGGCCCAGTAATCCAGCAATACATTAGGGCTTTCAAAGGGAAAGACTTTCCTTTTCAAAGTCATTCTCCCAGTGTGGTAAATAGGGTAAACTACCAACTCAGAAAGTTTTCCTGTTGTTTACCAACTCAGAAAGTGATAAAACAACCCATTCACTGACAATAAAGGAATGGAAGTATCCAGCCCAGCAACTGAGATCTTGCTTCGCTGGCGCCCATGGGCATTTCACTATGAAGATAGTTGGACCACTGGTCTCTGCTCAGTGAGTGCAGCTGGACTTGCAGCAGTTGCCACACATCAAATCAGCCTCCCCTTGCCCACATGGCTTCTTTCTTATGGATGGTCCTGGGGGAGAAACTCAATAGGCTGCTGAGATGTCTATGCTGTTTTCTTACTAGTCTTCTCTAGCCCACAGTTGATCAATGTGATGAAGATGAGTCTTGAGCTACTTCTACTCATGTTTAATCGTGCTAGTTTTGGCTCTTTCTAGCCATTCAGCTAAAATTCTACCACAAAAAGAAGAGGACTAACTGATTCTCTTGTGAAAACAACAGGTTCTTTGAATGGAGCTCAGGGAGAAACAGAAGGATTGTAAAGGGATTGTGGGATTGTTAGCCACTTTCTGAGCCTGAAGCACAAGATAAAGATTGGTAATTATAGAAATATCAAATTAAAGAAATCCAAACAGTGAGGTTTTTAGATAAGTCAATACTAAATGACATTGTGAAGTATCACTAAGCTGAACTCACTTGTATTCTAAGGAAGCATTTCTAATGCCAGACGTAGGTCAGCCAAGCAAGGCTCTTTATCTATTTAATTCTACTGAAAGACATAATAAGTTCTCTTATAAATGCTTTCCTGGAAATTAAGTGGGAAGAAAAAAGTTTTGTAAGAAATCATTGTGATATTGTCTTGCCAACAGATAAATGATGGAAATTGAGATAGATTTGGTCCCGTGTCTGACACAATATAGATCATGCAAAAATTTTGTGACCCCTTGACTGCATGGAACTCATAACAAATAAGTGGGAGAAAAATCTCAAAGTTCAACACCATAAAACGTAAATAAATGTAAAAGGAGTCAAACTTCTACTTGGCCTTATTGCCTTGGTAAAAGAAAGCTTCATGCAGCCACCTAACTCAAATAGGAGAATTCTGGGGAAAGGAAGGCAAAATACTTCAAGACTCACAAGATCATTTAATTGGTCAATGTGATTTTCATCCATGAAAATAGCACTTATAAAGTTGTTTTTAAGCACGCGTCCTAATGCATTCTGTGATCAGCCAGAGAATTATGACCACATAGTCAACAAATCTTGATTTCAGACGAACTGTTCCTCATGACAAAGTGTAATTGACAATTTCTAGATTAAGTCTCAGAGCCCATTGTATTAACCCTGATCATGAGTACTGTGATATCAACTTGCCAATCTTTATAACAATATGAAGGGCTGTTTATCTCAGGCAATGTAAATATCTGCTACCAACAGACACTAGTGAAATAAACATGTAATTCATCATCATTTTTTAAAATTCTGATAGGAATCCATCCATCTAAAGGAGCAAGATACCCAAGGAGCCTAAGACCAGGCTTCTTTGGCTACTAGTTCATGGTAAATACCTTAGGGAGTCTATTAATATCGGGTATGTCTCCACTAAACACAACTAACAGACCTAGATCAGCTGGAGCACACAGAGCTGGGTTCCTATCGGCTGTGCGTAATATGACCCTCTGGCTCTCCAGCAGGCTTTCTTAGAAAGGGGAAGGAACACTGCCCTCAGATCACCGTAGCAGGTGTCATTCAGGCATTGCTGCGCCTCGGAGTGGGTATGAGCAATACCCTCCCTTGGCTCAGCCTTGCACAGTCCAGAAACCTTGACCATGCATACCTCCTATGGCTCACCGGGTGAGCCACTCCCTCCAGGGTCTGGTCTCGCCCTTTTAGACAATGACCCCCAGAAGTGTCAGCTGGGGACCCTTGTCTTCTAAGCCTACTTTGGCCAGCACCCTTGAGCCCACATGGGTCAAGAATGATGACTCTCCCTGGAAGGACTGAATTAGGACCTTTGGAATCTCCTAACCACTGAGTGCCCCTCCCGTAGGTCAGTCAAAATAAGGCAATACTAAACCATTAATGCAGTAAGTGTAAGGAAGGCCAAAAAGTTCTGATTTTCCTGCGGTGACTATCTCAATGCTTCAAAAAAAAAAAAAAAAACTAATTCTTCGCCTCCTAGAAAATTCTCACTTTTTGGTATAGTGATACCATGAGCACAAACTCAGTTGGTTCATCAGGCAATCCCAGTGCCTCCTTGGATAGTCTAACCCTGTTCCTTCTTTTCAAGTAAGTCTGAGTGCTTGGTCTGGTCAAGCCCACCCATAACCAATTAAAGTGGTCAAAAAACCTCAAATCGCCTCCGTGTCCTCTGACAGGGCCGCCCCAGGAGAACAGCAATGTCAAGAGTCTCATCTTCATATGCAAGGAACTCCTGTGGCTCTCAACGCATGGAGGCACAACTGCTGCTGTCACAGCGATGGCAGATTGTCATATTATCCAGCTGCTCCTCCCGGGTTTCCTCCCTCAGCTCATTCCCAAAAGGTATCTTTCTTGGCCCCTTCCTTTGAGGGTTAATTGCATTCTTGAGTGTTGGTCACAATCTAAAAAAAACCAAACCCGTTGACATCAAGTTGTCTTTGACTCATGGTGACACCATGTGTGTCAGAGTAGAGATGTGCTCCTTAGGGTTTTCAGTGACTGATTTTCAGAAGTAGATCGCCAAGCCTTTCTTCCGAGACACCTCTGAGTGGACTTCAGCCGCCAACCTTCTGCTTAGTAGTAGTCAAGAGCTTAACAGTTTGCACCACCCAGTCAAAATCTGTTCTTGTTGTTGTGTGCCATCAAGTCGATTCTGACTCATAGTGACCCCATATGACAGAGTAGAACTGCCCCACAGGATTTCCTAGGCTGTAACTCTATGCGAGCAGACAGTCAGGTCTTTTCTCCCACAGAATGGCTGGTGGGTTCGAACCACTGACCTTTCAGTTAGCAGCTGAGGCTTTAACCATTGCATCACCAGGGTTCCTTAGTTACAATCCAGCAGCCTATTATTGGGAACTTGGTCCTACCACTAATGGCACATTGCTGGTTTTAATCAGAATCCACAGTCTGAGACCAAAACGTCAGAATATTTTGCTCCTGCCCATAGACACCTTAAGAGCTCACAACTGATTGTTGGGCATATATGATCCCAGTAACTGAAGACAGCAGAGTGTAAGATAAGGTCTTATGCCAAAAGAAGAGCTGGATGAGGACACCAGCTTGTCTAGTAAGATCTTCCCATCTTCGGCAACACGTGATTAAGCCCACCAATTTGCCAAAGAAGGTCCTAAATATCTCTCTTTGGCCTTGTGGTTCCTGGTCTAAAACACCAACCACTTTCACACGTGCTCAGGAGTCTGAAATGGTGGTTCAGTATCTGCCTGTGTTGGCAAAGTGGTCTTCCCTCCTCCACTGTCTGCACAGATCATGCTCTGGAGAAACAACTGAGCACCCAGGTGGTGCCTGGTTACCCAGCTGCCTCCATGGCAACCCCTAGCCTATCAGCATGGACCACTTTTCTGCAGACTCTTCGGAAGCCTGGCAGAGTCCCAGGGGGCTGGGGCTCCTGAAGGCTGCTCCACCTGCAGCCAGGTTGGGGATAACCAAGGAAATGTAGGGCAGTACCCAGGGAAACAGGTACTCAGCATGCCAGGTAAAGGATATTCTGAGTGCCCTTCTTCCTAGAATGGCATGCACTTAGGCAGCCAGACTGCTCTAACAAAGCTGTTCTTTAAGCCACAGCCCCAAAACCACCCACGCCCACACCCAGATCACATTTGTCTTTCTAAAAAAGATTCCAAAACTACATTTACACCATCTGATGTAATGATGTCCAAGGAGCTTTCATTTAATCATTGGTCCAAAACAAATAGTTAATGGCATTTCAACAACGAACCCAAGTACAAACAAAAGCCATAAAATAAAGTTTTATTTACTGATTACTTTGGGAAAATCCCATTTCAAATTGGAGGTGTTCATCTTTGCTCCAGGATGCAAAGTCCCCAGAAGAGTATTTTCTCTTGAATTTGCCTTTTCTCATCTGCCTTTGAACTGGAGAACAGACTCCTTTACTTTGGCATGAAATGTAAGTGGAGTTTACTACAGAAGCTTTCAGGGTTAAACTTAGTCTGGCCCCGTGGACGAGGCAGGAATAAGCTCCACTAACTAGAGCTCTGCAACATTTGGTTGGCCTCTGATTTCATGGAAATTTTGAAGATGGTGGCAGCTCAAGATGGTGAGGAGGGCTCTGGCCACGGCCTATGTTCAGAGACAGGACAGTATCCTTCACGTCTCTGAGTCATGCCCACACTCTGTGAGTCAGACCAGCTCAGACCCCACGCCTGCACTTTGTCTGATCACCTGGCCTGGTCTGTTGTTGTTGTTGTTGTTAAACACCACCAAGTCAATTCCAACTCATAGCGACCTTATAGGACAGAGTAGAACTGCCACCATAGGGTTTCCAAGGAGCGGCTGGTGGATTTGAACTGCTGACCTTTTGGTTAGGAGCCAAGCTCTTAACAACTAGGCCACCAGGGCTCCTCTGGGTGGGGCATTTTAGTCTAAGTGAGAACATTCCACAACCCAAAGAACCACATTGGATGATTTTACTTCCATGATCTTTTCTAATTCTGTTACAACAGGCAACCAAACCTGTGGCTTGTTATCACATGGTTCCCCTATTTGCATCTTCAAATAGTTTTTCTTTCTTTGTGTTCCAAAATGCTTTGCCTCATAGACCCCGTGAATGTTACACAATACAGGGTAGTGTTCCCAATCCTTCACTAACTAGGACACTAACAAATAAAACAACACACACATGCACGTACTACACGTGCACACACCATACACTCACACATGTGTGCACACATCCACACATGTGCACACACACGTGTCCACACACACGTGCACATCACACACACACATTCACACACATGGGCACACCTAACACACACATACGCAAGCATATACATACACACATACACCCACGCACACACACACACGCATCCTTCCCGAACAGGTCCACATTAGTAAATTTCCAGCAAACCAAAGCTTTAAGAATAACAATCACATCTCCCTCTGCCATCCTTCTGGCATTTTTCCTAAAACGTACCATACACTTCCCTGAATTCACAGACTATGGGCCCAAAAGCAGCCTTTCTGTCATTGTTTTGTAGGAACACTGACTCAGACTCAGGAGACCAGGATTCTGGTCCTGGTTCCGCCCCCAGGTGAGCTGTGTGCTTTCAGGTAAATCATTGAACTGCTCTGAACCTGTTGCTTTTCACAAGCATTTGAACCACGCCATCCTTGCTTCTTTGATGTTCCTGTCAGTACCAGCCTACGCCATCCCTATACTGAGTGGCCCCACATGGTTTGGCTTTAAGTCCTTAGCTTTTTGTAATAATTTCATTGATTTCTTTGCTGGCAGCTGTGACATTTCACTGCTACCCATATGGTTGTCTCTAGCACCTCTCACCAACCCCAAACTTCTCCACTTCTCCACCTCCACTAAACTCAGTGGCAGAAAGATAAGTGGTAAGTGAGGTGACTTCTGGAAAACAAGGTGCTACTGGAAAGCACCGTGGTCTACCCTACAGTAGAAAAATGCCCAGTTGAAGGCTGGCATCATTGATAGACAATAATTGCTTGGCTGCGCTCAGCCAGCTCCTCCACGCATACCCCAATCAGCTCCAACTGATTATCGGCAACTTGCTTTTAGACCAAATCCAGCTCTCCCTTGCTTCAAGTATGTGTCTGGGGGCTCCAGGCAGAAAGATTTTAACACTAAACCAAGCAGAACATAATTAAACCAGTTGCCATTAAGTTGACTCCTACTCATGGTGACCCCATGCGTGTCAAAGTAGAACCGTGCTCCACAGAGTTTTTAATGGCTGATTTTTTTTAAGTAGATTGCCAAGCCTTTCTTCCAAAGTGTCTCTAGGTGGACTCAAACCACCAACCTTTTGGTTAGTAGTTGAGCGCTTAACCTTTTGTACTACTCAGGGACTCCAGAACATAATTGTTGCCGTGGTGTGCTGTTGAGTCAATTCGGAGTCTTAGTGACCATATATGACTAAGTAGAACTGTCTCATACAGAGGTAAAAAAATTTAAAGCACAATAACATTTTAATTCAACTGCTTTATTTTAGCCATATTACTCTTTTCTGACGCTGTTAATTGAAAGGTATTGTTGTTGTTGTTTTTGTTGTTAGGTGCCATCAACTCAGTTACAGGTCACAGTGACCCTATGTACAACAGAACAAAACACTGCCCAGCCCTACCCCATCCTCACAATCATTGCTATGTTTGAGCCCATTGTTGCAGCCACTGTGTCAATTTATCTCGTTGAGAGTCTTCCCCTTTTTCGCTGGCCGTCTACTTTATCAAGCATGATGTCCTTCTCCAGGGACTGGTCGCTCCTAATAACATGTCCAAAGTATGTGAGATGAAGTCTCACCATCGTTGCTTCTAAGGAGCATTCTGGTTATACTTCTTCCAAGGCAGATTTGTTTGCTCTTCTGGAAGTACATGATATATTCAATATTCTTTAAAAAAAAAAAAAGTAATTCAAAGGCATCAATGCTACTTCAGCCTTCCTTATTCATCATCCAGCTTTCACTTGTGTATGAGGCAACTGAAAATACTATGACTTGGGTCAGTCACACCTTAGTCTCAAAGTGACATCTTTGCTTGTAAACACTTTAAAGAGGTCTTTTGCAGCAAATTTGCCCAATGCAATGCATCTTTTGATTTCTTGACTGCTGCTTCCATGGGCGTTGACAGTGGATCTAAGTAAAATGAAATCCTTGACAACTTCAGTCTTTTCTCCGATTATCATGACGTTGCTTATTAGTCCAGTTGTGAGGATTTTTGTTTTCTTTATGTTGAGGTGCAATCCAAACTGAAGGCTGTGGTCTTTGATCTTCATCAGGAAGTGCTTCAAGTCCTCTTCACTTTCAACAACCAAGGTTATGTCATCTCCACATTGCAGGTTGTTAATAAGTTGTCCTCCAAACCTGAGGCTGTGCTTTTCTTCATACACCCGGCTTCTCGTATTATGTGCTCAGTGTACAGATAGAATAAGTGTGGTGAACGGACACAACTCTGACACACACCTTTCTTGATTTTAAACCACAAAATATCCCCTTGTTCTATTCGAACGACTGCCTCTTGGTCTACATACAGGTTTCTCATGTGCACAATTAAGTGTTCTGGAATTCCCATTATTCACACTGGTATTCATAATTTGTTATGATCCATGCAGTCAAATCCCTTTGCATAGTCAAAGAAAACACAGGTAAACATCTTTCTGGTATTCTCTGCTTTTAGCCAAGATCCATCTGACATCAGCAATGATATCCCTTGTTCCACATCCTCTCCTGAGCCCAACCTGAATTTCTGGCAGTTCCCTGTTTATATACTGCTGCAACCGTTTTTGAATTATCTTCAGCAAAATTTTACTTGTGTGTGTGAAATTAATGATATTGTCTGATAATTTCCACATTCTATTGGATTACTTTTCTTTAGAATGACCACAAAGATGGAACTCTTTCAGTCAGTTGGCCAGGTAGCTGTCTTCCAAATTTCTTGTTATAGATGAGTGAGTGCTGCCAGCATTGCATCCATTTGTTGAAACATCTCAACTCGTACTCCTGGAGACTTGTTTTTCACCAATGCCTTTAGTGCAGCTTGGACTTCTTCCTTCAGAGCCATCAGTTCTTGCTCATATGCTACTTTCTGAAATGGTCGAATGCCAGCAAATTCTTTTTGGTACAGTGACGGTGTACTCCTTCCATCTCCTTTTGATCCTTCCTGCATTGTTCAATACTTTGCCCATAGAATCCTTCAATATTGCAACTGAAGCCTTGAATTTTTTCATCATTTCTTTGGGCTTGAAAAATGCTGAGTGTGATCTTCCCTTTTGGCTTTCTAACTCCAGGTCTTTGCACATTTCATTGTAATACTTTACTCGGCCTTCTTGAGCTGTCCTTTGAAATCTTTTGTTCAGCTCTTTTACTTCATTAATTCTTCCATTTGCTTTAGCTACCCTCCTTCAATAGCAAGCTTCAGAGTCTCTTCTAACACCCTTTTTGATCTTTTCTTCCTTTCCTGTCTTTTAAATGATGCTTTTTCTTCATATATGATGTCCTTGATGTCAACCCACAGCTTGTCTGGTCTTTGGTCATTAGTATTCAATGCATCAAATCTATTCTTGAGATGGTCTCTCAATTCAGGTGGGATATACTCAAGGTCATATTTTGGCTCTTGTAGACTTGTTTTCATTTCCTTCAGCTTCAACTTCAACTCGCATATGAGCAATTGATAGTCTTTTCCACAGTCAGCCCTGGCCTTTCTCTGACTGATGGTATTGAGCTTCTCCATCATCCCTTTCCACAGATGTAGTTGATTTGATTCCTACGTATTCCATCTGGCAAGGTCCACTGTACAGTTGCCATTTATGTTATTGAAAAAAAAGGTATCTCCAATGAATAAGTCATTGGTTTTGCAAAATTTTATCATGCAATCTCTGGTGTCATTTCTATCACCAGGGCCGTATCCTCCAATTACCAACCCTTCTTAGTTTCCCTCTTTCGCCTTCCTATCACAATAATTATTAATGCATCTTCCTTGCATGTTTGATTGATCTCAGACTGCAGAATTAGATAAAAATCTTCAATTTCTTCATCTTTGGCATTAGTGCTTGGTGCATAAATTTGAATAATAGTCATATTAAGTGGTCTTCCTTGTAGGCGTATGGATATTATCCTGTCACTGACTATGTTGTACTTCAGGATAGGTCTTGAAATGTTCTTTTTGACAATGAGTGTGATGCCATTCTCTTCAATTTTTCATTTCCAGCATAGTAGACCATGTGAAAGGTAATGAAATATATTTGTCTTTCCTAATACAATAGCATAATACTAAGACTTGAAATTTTTTTCAGGGCCCAATGTTGTTTCGTGAACATTTGCCTAAGATAGAAAGAATATTACCCTGAAAAGTTTGCTAGCTCTCAAGTTCACAGCAGTGCAAAGGTTTCAACAGCCTTTTAAATCCTGAGTATATGAAATGGAGGATAAGTCTGATCTTGGTTTGAGGATTGCGTGTTTGCAGGCATTCGTGTTTCCAATGACCTGGAAGTTCTCTTTCTGACCACCACACAGAACTATTGGAACTATTTAAACCAAACAAGGCCCAGCAGCTCTCAGAACTGGGCTGTCAAGCTAGGGGCATGATTTGAGTGCCGGTCTGTTTCCTAGCTAAGGTATCCGTTCCTATAGAGTACAGAGTTTCTAGAAAACAGCAAAGCACAGACGTACTTGACCTTCAATCTTAACCTCAGAAATATTCTTAAGAGCCTGAGTCTCTGATAAAATGTTTGCACTCTACAGATAAATAAAATATTTACTTTTAAAAGAGCACCAAGTTCACATCATTCTCAGGCATCTAGTTGACTAAACCTAAACAAGGACAAAATCCCACTCAAAATATTCTGAAAGCTGGTTGATGGCCCTATATATTATTGTTTAAATATGTACTCACTTACACATGGGGTTGCTATGAGTCAAAATCAACTCACTGGTGCACAACAACAACAACCTAGTGTTGGTACGTAAACACTTAGTGAACACTTGTATGACAGCAGGCAATGTCCTAGGAAAGTTATTATGGAGACTCTAAGACCCATTGACATCTTTCCCTGTCCTCAACAGGCCTACAGTCTCACGACTACCAGCTGTTACCATGTGACAGACATTTTGCCAAGTGCATCGAACCACAAAACTCTGCGAGGAAATATTGATTCCCACTTTACAAATGAAGAAACCAAGGCATAAAGAGGTTAGTCTAGTTTTAGGAAAGAGATAACCAAATGAAGAGAGGAGCAGGTACAACAGCCGCTGTGGAATTTAAATAAAGCAGATCAACTTGCCTTGAAGCAATCAGAAATGGTTTCATGGAGGAAGGAGGGAACATATGTCCTGAGCCTTGAACACTGGGTGGGTTTGGAAGGTAGAGATCCAGGGAGAGGGTGTTTCAGTTTGAGGTACAAGCATGGGAAAGGGTCCAAGGATAGACATATGCACAAAGCATGGCCAGCGGACAGTGCCTTGGTCAGCCTACATGGGGTGGGACGGCTTCTAGTCAGATTTGATAAAATGCACATTTGGAAAAGCCAATTGGTGCTAAATTGTAGACGGGTTTGAACTGTAGGCCAAGGAACACAGACTAAGGAGTAATAGCATGGAAACATTTGTTAATTAACCCATCATGGCACTTAAAGGGCTCTTAAGTCTTTAGGATTGAATAAAAAATAAGTAAATTTCACTGGATGGATTTGTGAAAAACAGAGTAACTCATTGGTGGAGTTTCACTATCCTGTCATAGTACACTACAAGTCCAGAGAAACCATAAAGCAAGGGTTACTATAGGCAGATTTATAGATATTAATACAATGCACAAAATAAAGTTTTCTCTGAGCAAAACCGATGATCCTTTAGAGACGAACAGAAAGAAAATGAGGAACTGCTTCTTTCAAAAATCCAACCAAGGCTTCTAACTTTTTTCATGATAAAGTAGCTGAGATTTGCTTCTGAAGTCAATATTGCCAGCCTTTCCACCAAACTTTTGAAAAAGGAAAGCCAGGGAGGGCTAAAGTACTGGTTTGGCTCCTGACCCACTTTTCAGTCCTTTTGTAACTCCCTTTACTCAATTCCAAGTATGTCTGTGCACGGACAACGAGACGAAAGCATGCTAACTGCGAAAGCACAAAAATATGTATTGAGAAATTCACTACAATGCCAAATTTTTTTAGAATTAAAAATGATACATCTTGAAGAACTCGCTGTGTTAGGGAAACTGTTTACATATTGAGGTGTTCCTCTTTTTTGACTGGAACAATAAAAAAATATTTGATATGGTCTTGATTTCTTCTTTTTTGTGTGTGTCCAAACAAGTCTGCTTTTCTCTACAGGTGGGAACTTGAATTTTTTTCAAAGCACAACGTCTGGCCACTAGAATGCCTGACTTTCTACCCGTATTCCAAGAATGCATCACTGGTGTAGAGTGATCTCCTCTCTTTCTCACTCTCCCTCTTCCTCTCTTCTCTATTCTTTCCCTCCCATCCCCACGTTCTTTCTGCAGTCACATCCCAGCAATGGTTCAGCTCTGCTCCCTTACACACCTGCCCACCAGATGAAACCCATTCAATGCCCATTTGCACTTTGCACATGAAAAAAAAAAAAAACATGATGGAACTTTAAAGAATGAAAGTATCTTAGGGACTTGAAAATCAGTTTATCCTGCCACTTGCCACAACTCTAAGTGTGCTATCAAGAGGGGGTTAATAATAGTAGGTGATAAAGTCCGGTGTTGAAGTAAGGAAATATTCTATAAGAGAGTTGTTCATGTTCTTCTTGGCTTCCAATTTTGCGTGAAGAGCAACATCCTGTGGGCTGGCTTTGCTGGACCCCAGCACCTCAGCTGTGACCCTGTAGCTGGTGGTTTAGTCAGCCATCTCTCTAGGGAAGCAGGAAGGATGCCTCTGAGTTTAAATAAGTTTTACAATGACATGTTAGTCACCTTGATACAAGATAACTCATGTAAACATATCCAGTTGCCATAGAGTCGATTCTTACTCATGGCGACCCATGTGTTGCAGAGTAGAGCTGAGCTAGATAGGGTTGTCATGGCTGTGACCTTTTGGAAGCAGATCACTGGCCTGTTTTCCAAGGTGTCTCTGGTTAGAACCACCAACCCTTCGGTTAGTAGCCAATGATTTAACCGTTTGCACCACCCAGGGTCCTTCATATACCTAAGTTAAGTCCTTTCCTAGAGGCTGATGGTTGGTGAAACAAAACCCTCAGGACCCCTTGATTATTTCACTCCATTTTTCCTAATGTAATTCCCCCTCCCAGCATTACTATTGTGCCTGATAGACTTATAACCTCTCACCTGCAGGCCCCAGCTGCTTGTGAGTGTGCCCCACTTAACACTTGTCATGTTTTGAAGGAAATCTCAGAGGCTCAATATATAAACCAGACAAATGGGAGTTGCTCTGTTGTAGCAGGGGTGGAAGCTCAGAGCCCTGTTTTTCAAACTCAAGTGCCCAGAATCCCCTGTTCTTGGAGCGCAGGTTAAATACCGGTGCTAGGCAACATGAAGTCCAAACTCCTCAGCTGGCCTACCAGGAGCTGCATATTCTGGGCCCTGGAACCCTCCATAAACCAATATTCCTCCCCACGACACTTCCTTACCAAACGTCCACAGCTTCCCAGGCAGTGCACACCCTCCCAGCCCACTTAGCCTTTGGAAACTTCATTCTTTCTTCCTAGAATGTGAATGTGTAGCCACAGAGTGAGCTCAGACATACTTTCTTAATTTCCCCTGGTACAGCTTCCTATTGTAGGTAACCTGAACTCTATAAACTTGCCTCTAGTCTAGCATTCAATCTTCCTTAGTAGACAAGAAGCTCTTGACAGCCAAAGTGTGTCTTAGTCATCTTTGTCCTCGGCAACTTCCATAATGCTTGGCACTTATTTGGTGCTCAATACATATTTGATGTATGTATGTATTTATATATGTATGTATGGGCGGATAACGATGGAGGGTTAAGTGGATAATGGATGGATGAATGCAAGATAGATGGATGGATGGATGGATGGATGGATGGATGGATGGATGGATGGATGGATAAAAGGAACAGAAAAAGTAAGGTATATTTGGAGTTTGTCATTCAGGTACTACAGTTGCATTTAGAACATGTAACTAGATTTTTTCCCTAAAAATGTACTTTTAAAATCTTACTCTTTGAAGGCAGAGCCAACAGGGTGCCCTAGATAGATGCATCATGCTGTCCCTCTGCAGCAAAGACCCAGAAAACTAAGTAAAACAGATACAAACATCAATTCGGGAACCCTAAGCATCAAATTAAGGGATAAAGAACTAGATCAAACACCAAATGGAAGAAGAAACTGAAGGAAAACAGAGAATGAGGAAAGATACGAAGTGGAGGTCCCCTGCCAACTAACATGGCACAGTGTCAACATCTTGGAGCACAGCCAGCAATGACCCTGGACAGGGAGTACAGGAAAGCAACTTCACGGAGCTCCCCAGGCACCTGCTCTGTACACCACTTCTACTCCTTCCCACTGGACCATGCTATACCATGGTAGAGAGCCATTGGCCTGCCACTACCTTGAGTCCCCTGCCCCCACATGCTGTCTCCTGCTGTGACATTGTTTTCCCTTTCTTCCTTTTCTTTCTCCCTCCCACCTAGCCCCATACTCCACCTCAACCCACTCCCATCAGACTATGCCACGCTGCCACAGGTAGAGAGCCATCAGCCCACCAACATCTTGGGCCTGCCCCACTCACACCTCCCTGGCTCCTGCACGTGCCATTTTTTTCTTTTTTCTCTTTTCTCCTCTTCTTTCTCCTTCCCACCTAGATCTGTACCCTTTCCCACTGGGCCACTCTACACCACCACGGATAGAGAGCCACAAGGCTGCTGCCACATTGGATCCCCACCATCCCTGCTGTGTCATTTTTTCCCTTTCTTCCTTTTCTTTCTCCTTCCTATCTATCCCTGTATGCCCCTTCCCAGCAGGTGATGCTGCACTGCCATGGCCAGAGAGCCACTAGCCTGCCACTACCCTAACTCCACCCCACCCCCACTTAATGGCTCCCACAACACCATTTGCTTCATTTCTCCCTTTTCTTTCTTCCTCCCTCCTTGCCCCATATGCCACCTCCCCCTGCCACCACCAAGCCATACTGCACTGTCGTGGCTAGAGAGCCACAGGCCCACGACTGCCTACCTTCCAGATAGCCCTGTATGTCACCTCCCCCCTTTTGTTACTGGCCCCCAGATTCACACTGTCATCCCCACCAGCTACCCTTTTTTCTTCTTCTTTTCTTTTCTTTGTTCCCCCCACCAAGGCCCATATGCCACTCCCCTTCCCATCAGCCCTCACCATGCTGCCACATCTAGAATGTCCCCAGCTCACCCCCACCACCACAATGGGCCTTCACTGCCCCTTCCCTCCCACCACTCAACCAGCTCCTGAACAGAGGGAAGTGAGCCCATACCACAGTCCATCCAACACCCCCACCTATCTGATGAGGGGCTGTGAATGGTCCCACACCACTGGACCAACATCAGTAGGCAGGCAACACCTGTCCAGTCCTCCCTCAGCTGCCTCACCAAACCAGCATACAGCGAAGAACGCTCGCCCTGCCTGCTGCTACCCTGCCCACACAGACAAGGCAGTAAGAGTTATTGTGCCCACAGAAGAGCAAGCACCAAGGACGACTGGCCCACCAGCCCTGATATACCAAAACAAAACAAAGAAGCAAGATGAAACAAATGTACATACAATCAATAAATAAAAAAAATAATACCTTAATGTCTCAGAGACAACAGAAAATATCAAAGCATATAAAAAAAGCAGGACAAGGTGGCTCCAGCAAGAAACCAAAATAAAGAATCAGGTGACCTTCTGATAGAAGAAAAGGCAGTGGAACTACCTGATATGGGATTCTAAGGACTAATATTTAGGGCTCTCCAATAGATTAGATTAGGAAAGAGATCAAGGAAAACACAGACAAAACCAAGGAAAGCACAGCCAAAATCAAGGAAAACACAGACAAAGCAATAGAAGAATTCTGGAAAATAATATAAGAACAAAAGTCAAAATAAATAAACAATTAAAATTTGTACAAAAACAGCAACTAGAAAGCCAAAAGACAAACAATAAAATTTCAGAAATGGACAACTCAATATAAGGTTTTGGGAGCAAATGTGAAACAATGGTAGACAAAATCAGCAAGATTGAAGACAAATCCATGGAGACAACTTCGAGGAAAAATCAGAGAAAAGAATGAAGAAAACCTAAGAATTATGTGACACAATCAATAGCACAATTTTGCATGTGATTGGATACCAGAATGGGAGAAGAAAATGAACAACACAGAGAAGATTGTTGAAGATTTACTGGCAGAAAACATCCCAAATATCACGAAAAACAAAAAGCTGACCATCCAAGAAGCTAAATGAACCCCATATAGGATAGACATCAAAAGAAATTTACCACGATATATCAAAATTACACTTGCCAAAGCCAAAGACAAAGAAAGAATCCTGAGAGTAGCAATGAGAACAATGAAAAGTCACTTACAAAAGGAAAAAATAAGATTAAGCACTGACTACTCTGCAGAAACTATGCAGGTAAGAAGGCAATTGGAAAGCATACGTAAAACCTTGAAAGAAAAAAACAACAAACCAGAATAATATATCCTGCATAACTCTCTCTTACATGTTGTTGTTAGGTACCATCAAGCCAGGTCATGCTCATAGCAACTCTATGTACAACAGAACAAAACATTGCCCAGTCCTGCACCAGCATCACAATCATTGTTATGTTTGAGCCCATTGTTGCAGCCACTGTGTCAATTCATCTCATTGAGAGTCATTGAGAGTCTTCCTCTTTTTCACTGATCCTCTGCTTTACTAAGCATGATGTCCTTCTCCAGGGACTGGTCCCTCCTGATAACTTGTCCAAAATAAGGGAAATGAAATCTTGCCATCCTTGCTTCTAAGGAGAATTCTGGCTGTACTTCCTCCAAGATAGTTTTGTTCATTCTTCTGGCAGTCCATGGTATAGTCAATGTTCATCGCCGACACCATAATTCAAAGGTGTCAATTCTTCTCTGGTCTTCCTTATTCATTACCTGGCTTTCACATGTATATGAGGAGATTGAAAACACCATAGCTTAGGTCAGGTACACCTTAGTCCTTAAAGTGACATTTTTGCTTTTTAATATTTTAAAGAGGTCTTTTGTAGCAGATTTGACCAATGCAATGTGTTTTTGGTTACTTGACTGCTGCTTCCAAAGGCATTGATTGTGGATCCAATTAAAATTAAATTCTTGACAACTTCAATCTTTTCTCCATTTATTATGTCACTTATTGGTCCAGCTGGGAGTATTTTCATTTTCTTTATGTTGAGGTGTAATCCATACTGAAGACTGTAGTCTTTGATTTTCATCAGTACGTGCTTCAAGTCCTCTTCAATTTCAGCAAGCAAGGTTGTGTCATCTGCATAATGCAGATTGTTAATGAGTCTTCCTCCAATCCTGATGCCAAGGTCTTCTTCATATAGTACAGCTTCTCAGATTATTTGCTCAGCATACACATTGAATAAGTATGGCCAAAGGATACAACCAGGACACACACCTTATCTGACTTAAAACAATGCAGTATACCCTAGTTCTGTTTGACACCTCTTGGTCTATATACAGGTTCCCCATGAGCACCATTAAGTGTTCTGGAATTCCCATTCTTTGTAATGTTATCCATAATTTTTTTATGATTCACACAGTCAAAAGACTTTGCATAGCCAATAAAGCACAAGTAAACATCTTTCTGATATTCTCTACTTTCAGGCAAGATCCATCTAACAACAGCAATGTTATCTGTCATTCCACGTCCTCTTCTGAACCCAGCTTCAATTTCTGGAATGTCCCTGTTTATGTACTGCTGCAACCGAAAATACACAAATCTTTCAAATATGGCAAAATTAGGACATGTCCAGATAAACAAAAGTTAAGGGAATTTGTAAAAACCAAACCAAACTTATAAGAAATATTAAAGGGAGTCCTTTGGTTAGAGAACCAACAAAGCAGACAACAACCTGAATCTAGGGCACAAGACAGCATCAGCCAGATACCAACCTAGGTAATGAACTCTCAATAATAAAACAAAGCTAAAAGACTTAAAACAGGGAAACAGAAACATCAATCTATAAACAGCAACAACATCAGAACAATAAAAAGGGGAATAAACAGTGTAGGTATAGAACTTTCAAAAGGAGCGGAAGTCAAAGCAATATCAAATAATAAAAGACTGGTCAAATTTAGGAAGATAAAATCTACAAAGAATGTTAACAAACCTACTCATCAAAATAAAAAGAAGAAAAACAAAGTCTCAATAAGCATAAAATCTACAACAATGAAAGAAAAGAAAACCCATAAACAATAGGAACTCAACACCACAAAAAAAGCACAACAATACGATAGCAATAAACTCACGCCTATCAATAATCACACTGACTGTAAATGGTTTAAACGTACTTGTGAAGAGACAGAGTGGCCAAATGGATAAAAAAAGCATGACCCGTCAATATGCTGACCACAGGAGATATACCTTAGACACGAAGACATAAATATATTAAAAAATCAAAGGATGGAAAAAATATATATCAAGTGTCATGGATTGAATCGTGTCCTCCAAAATATCTGTCAACTTGACTAGGTCATGATTCCCAGTATTTCATGACTGTCTATCATTTTGTCATCTGATGTGATTTGATGTGTTGTAAATACTATCACTATGATGTAATGAGATGGATTAGTGGTAGTTATATTGGTGAAATCTACAAGATTAGATAGTGTCTTAAGCTAATCTCTTTTGAGATATAAAAGAGAGAAGCTAGCAGAGAGACATGGGAACCTCACACCACCAAGAAAGTAGTGCCGGGAGTAGAGCATGTCCTTTGGGCCTGAGGTTCCTGTGCAGAGAAGCTCCTAGACAAAGGGAAGATGGATGATATGAACCTTCCTCCAGAGCTGACAGAGAGAGAAAGCCTTCCCTTGGAGGTGATGCTCTGGATTTGGACTTGTAGCCTACTAGATTGTGAGAGAATAAATTTCTCTTTGTTCAAGCCATCCACTTGGGGTATTTCTGCTATAGCAGCACTAGATGACCAAGACATCAAGCAAACAGTAACTAAAAAAGGGCAGGAGTGGCAACGCTAATCTCAGATAAAATAGACTTTAAGGCAAAATCAACCGTAAAATGCAAGGCAGGACATTATATAATGATTAAAGGGAACAACCACCAAGAAGACATGACCTTAATAAATACCTATACACCCAGCAACAGGGCTCCAAAATACATGGAACAAACTCTAACAGCATTGAAAACAGAAACAGACAGTTTCCCAACAATAGTAGGAGATTTCACCACACCACTCTTGGTAAAGGACAGAACATCTAGAAAGAAACTCAACAGAGACACAGAAGATCCAACTTGACTTTATAGACATGTATAGAACACTCTACCTAACAGCAGCAAAGTATGCATTCTTTTCCAACCCACACAGAACATTCTCCAGAAAAGACTACATTTTAGGCCACAAAGCATTCTCTCCGATCACAATGCCATAAAAGTAGAAATGAATAACAGGAAAAGCAAGGGAATACAATCAAATACATGAAAACTGAATGACTCGTTGCTTGAAAACACACCATACCAAAATCTTTGGGACACAGCAAAGGCAATGCCCAGAGGTAAATTTATAGCAATAAACACACACATCAAAAAAGAAGAAAAGGCCAAAATCGAAATGTTAGCCCTAAAACTACAACAAACAGAAAGAGAACAGTAAAAGAATCCCAAGCCACCAGAAGGAAATAATAATGATTAAAGCGGAAATAAATGAAATAGAGAACAGAAAAAATAGAATCAACAAAAGTTGGTTCTTTGAAAATATCAACAAAATGGACAAACCATTGGCCAAGCTGACAAAACAAAAACAGAAAAGGAAGCAAATAATCCAAATAAGATGGGGACTTTACAACAGACCCAACTGAAATACAAGGATCATAACAGAATACTATAAAAAATTATACTCCATGAAATTTGAAAGCCTAGAGGAAACGGGTAAATTTCTAGAAACACACTACCTACCTAAACTAACACAAGCAGAGACAGAAAATCTGAACAGACTCATGATAGAGAAGAGATTGAAGAGGTAATAAGATAAACTCCCAACTAAAAGAAGCCCTGGCCCAGATGGCTTCACTGGAGAATTCCACCAAACATTTAGAGAAAAACTCACACCGGTACTACTCAAACTATTTCAGAGTGTAGAAAAGGAAGGAATACTCCCAAATTCATTCTATGATGTCAGCATAATCCTGATACCAAAGCCAGGCAAAGACACCACAAAAAAAGAAAATTACAGACCAATATCTTTCATAAACATAGATGTAAAAATTCTCATAAAAAATTCTAACCAATAGAATTTAGCATCTTATCAAAAATAACATACCACGTCCAAGCGGGATTCATGCCAGGTATGCAAGGGTGGTTCAACATTCAAAAAGATCAACATAATCTACCACATAATTAGAAAACAGAAAAGAATCACATGATCTTCTCAATCAATGCAGAAAAGGCATTTGATAAAGTCCAACACTCATTCCTGATAAAAACTCTCAATAAAATAGGAATAGGATCTGCATCCCACTTTGAAGAGTGGTGACTGAGGTCTTAAACACTAGCAAGCACCCATCTAAGATGCATCAGTTGGTCTCAACCCACCTGGATCAAAGGAGAATGAAGAACACCAAGAACACAAGGTGATTATGAGCCCAAGAGACAGAAAGGGCCACATGAACCAGCGACTACATCATCCTGAGACCAGAAGAACTAAATGGTGCCCAGCTACAACCGATGACTGCCTGACAGGGAGCACAACAGAGAACCCCTGAGGGAGCAGGAGATCAGTGGGATGCAGATCCCGAATTCTCATAAGACCAGACTTAATGGTCTGACTGAGACTGGAAGGACCCCGGTGGTCATGGCCCCCAGACCTTCTGCTGGCCCAGGACAGGAACCATTCCCGAAGCCAACTCTTCATACATGGATTGGACTGGACAATGGGTTGGAGAGGGATGCTGGTGAGGAGTGAGCTTCTTGGATCAGGCGGACACTTGAGACTGTGTTCGCATCTCCTGTCTGGAAGGGAGATGAGAGGGTGGAGGGGGTTAGAAGCTGACGAAAAAGACACGAAAAGAGAGAGTGGAGGGAGAGAGCAGGCTGTCTCATTAGGGGGAGAGTAATTGGGAGTGTGTAGCAAGGTGTATATGGGCTTTTGTGTGAGAGAATGACTTGACTTGTAAACTTTCACTTAAAGCACAATAAAAATTATCTTTAAAAATTTGAAAAAAAAATAGGAATAGGAGGTAAATTCCTCAACGTAATAAAGTGTATCTATACACCCCTCCCCCCCCCCGCCCGCCACTCATCTGTTAGTTTGTCATACCTTGGCTACTGGCATGCTGTTGTGATGTTGGAAGCTATGCCACCGGTATTCGAATACCTGCAAGGTCACCCATGGTGGACAGGTTTCAGCTGAGCTTCCAGACTAAGACAGACTAGGAAGAAGGACCCAGCAGTCTGCTTCTGAAAAGAATTGGCCAGTGAAAACCTTATGAATAGCAGCTGAACATTGTGTGATAGAGTGCCAGAAGATGAGCCCCTCAGGTTGGAAGGCACTCAAAACACGGCTGGAGAAGAACTGCCTCCTCAAAGTAGAGTCAACCTTAATGAGTGGATGGAGTCAAGCTTTCAGGACCTTCATCTGCTGTTGTGGCACGTCTCTAAATGAGAAGAAACAGCTGCAAACATCCATTAATAATCGGAGCCTGGAATGTATGAAGTATGTATCTAGGAAAATTGGAAATTGTCAAAAAATAAAATGGAACAACAACATACAAAACCAACAGCCAACATCATTCTCAACCGGGAGATGCTAAAAGCATTCTCCCTAAGAATGAGAACAAAACAAGGATGTTCTTTATCACCACTCCGATTTAACAATGTGCTGGAAGTTCTAGCTAGAGCAATAAGGCAAGAAAAAGAAATAAAGGGCATCGAAATTGGTAAGGAAGAGGTAAAATTATCCCTATTCACAGATGATGTGATCTTATACACAGAAAACCCCAAAGAATCCACAAAAAAGCTACTGGAACTAATAGAAGAGTTCAGCAAAGTAGTAGGATACAAGATTAACATAAAAATCAGTAGAATTCCTTTACACCAACAAAGAGAACTTCAAAAAGGAAATCACCAAATCAATACCATTTACAGTAGCCCCCAAGAAGATAAAGTACTTAGGAGTAATTGATAAGTGGTAACTTTGATGAAGGGTAAGACAGTACGAAGTACTAGGGAAGTCAGCATAACTTGATCAAAGAAAGCTCATGGAAGCTTCATAGACACATCCAAACTCCCTGAAGGACTGAATTACTGGGCTGAGGGCTGGGGACCATTTTCTCAGGGAATATCTAGCTTAATTGCCATAATACAGTTTATAAAGAAAATGTTCTACATCCTACTTTGGTGAGTAGCATCTGGGGTCGTAAAAGCTTGTGAGTGGCCTTCTAAGATGCTCCACTGGTCTCACCCCACCTGGAGTAAGGCAGGATGAAGAAAACCAAAGACGCAAGGGAAACATTAGTCCAAAGGACTAATGGACCACAACTACTGCAGCCTCTGCCAGACTGAGTCCAGCACCACTAAATGGTGTCCAGCTACCACCACCGACTGCTCCAATAGGAATCATAATAGAGGGTCCTGGACAGAGCTGGAGAAAAACATAGAACAAAATTCTAACTCATAAAAAATGATCATTCTTACTATTCTGACAGAGACCTGAGAAACCCCCAAAGTATGGCCCCTAGACACCCTTTTAAGTCAGTGCTGAAGTCACTCCTGAGGTTCAACCTTCAGCCAAAGATTAGACAGGCCCATAAAACAAAACAAGACTAAATGGGCACATCAGCTCAGGAGCAAGGAAGAGAAGGCTGGAGGGCGCAGGAAAGCTGGTAATGGGGAACCCAAGCTCAAGAAGGGGACAGTGTTGACAAGTTGTGGGGTCAGCATCCAAAGTTACAAACAGTATGTGTACTAATTGTTTAATGAGAAACTAATTTGCTCTGAAAACCTTCATCTAAACACAATTAAAAAAAAAAAAAAAAACAGGAATAAATCTAACCAGGTACATAAAAGACCTATACAAAGAAAACTACAAAATGCTACTGCAAAAAACCAAAAGAGACCTACATAAGTGCAAAAACACGCTCATGGATAGGAAGGCTCAACATTGTGAAACTGTCAATCGTACCCAAAAAATCTACAGATTTAATGAAATCCTGATCTAAATACCAATAGCATTCTTTAAGACGATGGAAAAACTAATCACCGACTTAATATGGAAAGGAAAGAGGCCTGGGATAAGCAAAGCATTATTGAAGAAAAGGAACAAAGTAGGAGGCTTCACACTACCTGATTCCAGATCCTACTATATCAGCCACAGCAGTCAAAACAGCCTGGACTGGTACAATGACAGACACATAGACCAATGGAACAGAATCGAGAACCCAGATGCAAATCGAGCCTCCTGTGGTCAGTTGATTTTTGACAAAGGACAAAAGTCTATTGAATGGGGAAAAAACAGTCTTTTTAACAAATGGTGCTGGTAAAACTGGATATCCATCTTTTAAAAAAATTGAACAGAACCCATCCATACCTCACACCATACACAAAAACTAACTCAAAATGGATCAAAGGCCTAAAAATTAAACCTAAAACAATAAAGATTATGGAGGAAAAAATAAGGATAACACTAAACGAAAAACCAAACCAAACCAAACCTGCTGCCATCAAGTCGATTCCGACTCATAACGACACTATAGGACAGAGTAGAACTGCCACATAGAGTTTCCAAGGAGTGCCTGGTGGATTCAAACTACCGACCTTTCAGTTAGCAGCCATAGCATTTAACCACTACACCACCAGGGTTTCCAGGATAACACTAGGGACACTAATACATGGCATAAAGAGCATACAAGCCATAACTAACAATGCACAAACACCAAAAGAGAAACTAGGTAACTGGGAGCTCCTAAAAATTAAACATTTACGCTTATCAAAAGACTTCACCAAAAGAGTAAAAAAATAAGCCACACACTGGGAAAAAAAAATTGGCTATGACATATCCGACAAGGGTTTAATCTCTAAAATCTATAGAATACTTTGACATCTCAACAACAAAAAGACAAAAAAAAACAATGAAAAAATGGGCAAGAATATGAACAGACATTTCACCAAAGAAGATATTCAGGCAGCTAACACACACATGAGGAAATGCTGGTGATCACTAGCCATTAGAGAAATGCAAATCAAAACTACAATGAGATACCCTCTCACCCCGGCATTACTGGCACTAATTAAAAAAAAAAAGACAGAAAAGAACAAATGTTGGAGAGGTTGCGGAGAGATGGGAACCCTTATGCACTGCTGGTAGGAGTGTAAAATGTTAAAACCATTATGGAAAAAGATATGGCCCCTCCTCAAAAAGCTGGAAATAGAAATACCATAGATCTAGCAATCCCACTGCTGGGAATATATCCTAGAGAAATAAGAGCTGTCACATGAATAGAAATATGCACATCTATGTTCATTGCAGCATTATTCACACTAGCAAAAAGATGGAAACAACCTAAGTGCCCATCAACAGATTAATAAATAAATAAATATTGGTACATACACACAATGAAACACTATACAACAATAAAGAGCAATGACGAACCCATGAAACATCTCACAACATGGATGAATCTGGAGGGCTTTATGGTGAGTGAAATAAGTTCATCACAAAAGGACAAATACTGTATGAGATCACTATTATAAAAACCCAAGAAAAGGTTTATACATAGAAAAAAATAATCTTTGATAATTATGAAGGAGCAGAGAGGAGGGGAGGGGAAATCACCAACTAGATAGTAGACAAGTGTTAACATTTTTGAAGGGAAAGACAACAAATGATACAGGAGAAGTCCTCACAACTTGACCAAAGCAGTCATAAAAGCTTCCTAGACACGTCAAAAAACCTCAAGGTACAGAATTACTGGGGCTGAGGGCTGGGGACCCTGGTCTTGGGGGACGTCTAGCTCAACAGGCATAACATAGTTCATAAAGAAAATATTCTACACCCTACTTTGGTGAGTAGTACCTAGGGTATTAAAAGCTTGCAAGCGGCCATCTAAGATACATTTATTGGTCCCATCCTGTCCAGAGCAAAGGAGAATGAAGAAAACCAAAGACAGAAGGAAAATATTAGTCCAAAGGACTAATTAATGAACCACAGCCTACACAAGCCTAAACCCAGAAGATCTAGATGGTGCCCGGCTACCACCACCAACTGCTCTTACAGGAATCATAACAGACAGGCCTGGGCAGAGGAGAAAAATGTAGAACAAAATTAAAATTCACAAAAAGAAACCAGACTTACTGGTCTGACAGAGATGGAAAAACCCTCAAGACTAAGGCCCCTGGAAACCCTGCTAACTCAGAACTAAAGTCACTCCTGAAGTCCACCTTTCAGCCAAAGATTAGACGGGCCTATAAAACAAACAGTAACACACATGTAGCCTTGGTGGAGGCCACGGTCGACACATTTCCAGCTTCTTCTCACCAGGCCAGGCTCAAAAACCATTGTTTCTCCACTTTTATTGACTCAAAAACAAAGACTAGAAGGCAGGACGGGACAGGAAAACTGGATGAATGGACACAGAGAACCCAGGGTGGAAAGGGAAAGAGGCAGAATGCTGACATATTCTGGAATTGCAACTGATGTCACAAAACAATTTGTGCGTAAAATTTTGAATGAAAACTAATTTGCACTGTCAACTTTCACCTAAAATACAATAAATTAAAAAAAAAAAAAAAACCTAACTCCTTGCCAGCTATGATCTAGTGCTGTCTTTCATTTACTGTAAAAAAAAAAAATAAAAAAGAAGTTGCCGAGTCAATTCCAACTCAGGGTGACCCCATGTGTGTCAAAGCAGAACTGTGCTACACCGAGTTTTCAGTGGCTGATTTTTCAGAAGTAGATCACCAGGCCTTTCTTTCAAGGCACCTCTAGGTGGGCTTGAACCGCCAACCTTTCAGTTAGCAGCCAAGGGCATTAACCATTTGCACAACCCAAGGAGTCCCCCATTTATCACAGTAGAATTGTTCATTCTACTAAATTTCATCATCTGACACTTTTGACAAAACCCTGCACTGCTTACGCTACGGCATGCCCTTATCTGTGATTTCTGTGAAATTCATTAGTTTCCATTTTTAAATCACCTTGTCTAATCATTGCTCATTGTTGTGACACAAGTATTTACAACCAGTAGGCTGCAATTCTGCCACCTAAAGTCAGTACATGCCCCACAGAAATGCACGTGCCTGCAACATGCGCCACTTGACCAGAGTCCATCAGGAGGCAGAGACATTGTACCCAGCAGGACTCACACAGGCATCATGGTAGAGAGGGGCTCTGAGCTGCAAGCACCTCCCACTGCTAATACGGTCTTCAACGTCGCTTTCAGCTTTCTGCAGTCAGCACAAATGCATGCATTCTTTTACAAGCTTTGCTCATATTGTAGGATCTTCTTTCCCTCCTGAAGAAAAACAGTATATTATTTTCAGTTTTCCCAACATGGTTGGGTTACAATTTTCTTAAATCACATTTTTATGTTTCTTTTTTTTTCATCTCGAAATCCTGAAATCTGCCATCCAGGGAAGACTTGGGTGCTGACAACCATCCTTGAAGGATGCTTTGGGCAGACCAGAACCCATCTCCCTTGCTCCAGCATCATGGTACCCCAAACACAAGAAAAGGAGAATAACAGCTCTTTAAGCCACTCATTCCTTGTCCCTAACACAGCTCGGTAAACTGAGGACAGAGCAGCCTTGCTAAAGGCCGCAGTCACCACATTTTAGGACTCATTTCCAGCTTCTGTCTCACCAGGCCAGGCTCAAAAACCATTGTTTTTACACTTTCATTGACTCAAGTTGAGCCAGATAGACTCCGGCTATCTGATGGCAAAACAACAATAACCACTCGCTAGCCACACTTATATACAGATGCAGGACATCTAATTTTATTTACTCCTTACAACCACGCAACGTGAGTAATGTTAGTCCCATTTTCTAGATGAGAAAAGAGAGGCTCACCAACTGAAATGCTTAATCCAAAATTATCTTGCAAGCTAAGAAGTCTGTGCTCCTTTACATATCACAGAATTGTAATATAGGAGTGAAAGTTACACTGCCAGTTACATAGTAAACACTCTGAGATGAGGTAGTGAATGACATAGGCGTCTTTGTGTTTAAACAGAGAAATGTAAACCAGCATCATCACTGTCCACGTGATGACAGGGTGGTTAAACTCCAGCCAGCAGGGGGCAGCAGAGTATTAGCCAAGGAGCCAGGCCAGCAGGGGTGCAATGCCGGCTACTGATGGAGGAAACCAGCCAATGGAGAGTCAGTGACACTCTCAGCAGGGTCACTCCACTAACTCAAGGTACAGCTGGGTCCCTCCCCAAGCTGGGCATCAAGTAGGGCAACCCAGAGACACTGCCTCACAGTTGGAAATGGTATATAAAGGCCAGAACAGGAGTAGATCTGAAGACATAAGATGCATAAGTAGGGGGCCCAAACTTGCAGCATGCTTGCTCCTACTCCACCGCTAAACCAGATGCCATTGAGTCAGTTCTGATTCATGACAACCCATGTGTGTCAGAGTAGAACTGTGCTCCATAGGGTTTTCAGTGACTGATTTCTTGGAAGGTGACCATCAGGCCTTTCTTCTGAGGTGCCTCCAGGTGGACGCAAACCTCCAGACTTTCAGTTGGCAGCTTAGCATGTTAACTGCTTGCACGCACTCTCCCCTGCCCCACACACCCCCAGGACTCCATTCCACTGCTACCTCTTTCTTAACCCACTCCTAACACCTCATGGGACATTTCTATATCCAATTACCTGGGGAGAGGAAAACAAACAAGCCTGATTCCAGGGTGGAATGCTGTGCTATCACAGCCAGCGGTAAGCTGGAGCTGCCTTGGACCAGTCCACAACAGCTGATTGTTACATTTCCAGGAAGTTTGCCAACGGGTTGTCAAACACAGCCATTATTAGAAAGAAAATTATATAAGCTTACAGTTAATAAACTTTATTAAACATGAAGTTTAAAAAAATGCTCAGAGTCCATCACTTCTAATTATTTTCCTATTGTCTCTGCTTTGAGGTTATTTACATCTACAGTATCTATATGGTAGACAAACCATGCAGAGGAGTTCTACAGCACGTTTCTTCCCAACTCCACATTCACAGAAATCCAGCTGGTAGCTTGGAACTGGTCATGGTGGAAGTATTTATGCCATGGAAATAGGCAAATACTGCAAATTAAAGCTTTTTCCCCCCAAAGAGCTTAATGTTAAACATTTACCAGCAGAAACCAGAGTTGGTTCTGAAAGGCAGTAGAGAAAGTAAATATTTTTAGTAATCAGAACTTCAACAGTTCTCATTGATCACATTGCCTGACGGGAGAAATGACTAGAACAAGTCATAAGCAGTTATTATTGATTTGACTGAACTCTCAGGGTCTTGGAAAAAGCACAATTAGATGACTGATGTCAATAAACTGAGAAGGATGACCCTTTGGAATGAGTGATGAGTGTGAGGACATTTATATTCTATGTAAATGTTTATCAATAGGTCCTTCTGTGGAAAAAAAGCAGCTCTTAATTACCTGGTAGACAAGATGGCCCTGCCACCTATAACTGGCAGTCAGCTTCCGCTTCCCCCTATCCACTGCTTACTTGAGGGACTCTGAAACACAGGGATCATGGCAACAGGATGAATCCTTTCATGAGCTCAACAGCAAAATATCTCCTTTGCCAAGGTTGACCCAGTCACTAGACTGATGATACCCAATTTTCTGATGCAGTAACCACTTGTAAAAACCCAATTCTAGGCCATAACCCAGGTAAATGCCAGCTACCTGGTGACCAGTTGCTTACTTTGGACACCTTCCATCATTCCAGCAATGCATCCTCACTGGAAGAGACACTCTGATTTGGACTTGTTTTTTCTGCCAGCCTCACTTAAGCCAGCACCACCGTGCACAGACTTACTGATTGCCTTTCTCACTATCACAGCATCAGACACAACAGTGCTTCTGACCAAGGATAGCTATCACCTTAGCAACAGAAGGATTGATTGTTCAAGTCTACCCAAAAATGCTTTGGCAAAAAAGTGCTGACAATCTACTTCCAAAACGTTAGCCACTAAAATCCTATGGACGCAGCTCTGCTCTGACACAAATGGGGTCACCATGAGTTGGAATTGACTCAATGGCAAGTGGTTAGCAAGAGAGGTAAGGCCAAGAGTGGATGCCTGTGGAATTTGCAGGCCGTTCCATGTACCCATTACTTAAAAGCAGCTGGATTCTAAAGAGGGCTACTGAAGACTGAGTTACATCACCAACTCAGAGGCAATAGCTTGCAAGACAGAGGGACTATGTTGTAGAACATAGTGTATATGCTGAGCCAGTAATGCATATAATATGGGGCTATTTCTCCCATCACCAGAAGACATGGGGATGGAAATAAAGACAGAAAGGAAGGGTGGAATATTTTTGGATTACATTTAATGACCAATTTGCCAAATGTTTACATCCTACTCTGACGACTCTATGTTCTATTGTTTAGAGATCTTAGTACTTTTTATGGATTTAAATACGTCCCCAAAAAGACATGCTGAAGTCCTAACCCCTATGCTTGTGACTATGACCCTGTGGGGAATAGGGATTTCTTTTGTTATGTTAATGAGCTCATATCAGAGTAGGGTGGGTCCTAAACCTACTTCCTTCTGAGTGGTGCCTTATAAGAAGGGAAAATAGACAAGGAAAGATACACACATGTAGGAAGAGACCACGTGAAGATCCATCTATAAGCCAAGGAAGCCAAGAAATGATTGAGGCTATAGAAGCTGCCTCCTCAAAGTATAGTCAACCTTAACGACACGGATGCAGTAAAGCTTTCAGGGTCATCATTTGCTAATGTGCCACCACTCAAAATGAGAAGAAATAGCTGCAAACAGATGCAGCCCTGGAAGTACTCACTGTCTATGGCAAGAAATTTGGAAGAGAGCTACTTGGCCAAACAACTGGAAGAGATCCATATTTATAGCTATTCTCAAGAAAGGTGATCCCACTGAACGCAGAAATTATCAAACAATATCCTTAACATCACATGCACGTAAAATTTTGCCAACAACCATTCAAAAAAGTTTGCAGCAACACATTGACAGAAATTCAAGCCAGATTCAGGAGAGAATGTGGAACAAGGGATATCATTGCTGATGTCAGATGGAACCTGGCCGAAAGCAGAGAATACCAGAAAGATGTTTACCTGTATTTTATTGACTATGCAAAGGCATTTGACTGTGTGGATCATAACAAACTATGGATAACGTTGCGAAGATCGGGAATTCCAGAACACTTAATTGTACTCGTGAGGAACCTGTACACTAATCAAGAGGCAGTTGTTCAAACAGAACAAAGGGCTACTGCATGGTTTAAAGTCAGGAAAGGTATACATCAGAGTTGTATCTTTTCACCATATTTATTAGATGTGTATGCTGAGCAAATAATCTGAGAAGCTGGACTATATGAAAAAGAATGGGCATCAGGATTGGAAGAAGACTCATTAACAACCTGCATTATGCAGATGACACAACCTTGCTTACTGAAAATAGAGAGGACTTGGAGCACTTACTAATGAAGATCAAAGACCACAGCCTTCAGTATGGATTGCACCTCAACATACAGAAAACAAAAATCCTCACAACTGGACCAGTGAGCAACATCATGATAAACGAAGAAAAGATTGAAGCTGTCAAGGATTTCATTTTACTTGGATCCACAACCAACAGCCTTGGAAGCAGCAGTCAAGAAATCAAAAGACGCATGGCATTGGGTAAATCTGCTGCAAAGGACCTCTTCAAAGTGTTGAAAAGCAAAAAATGTCACCTGACCCAAGCCATGCTGTTATTAATCGCCTGTGAAAGCTGGACGATGAATAAGGAAGGCTGAAGAAGAATTGATGCCTTTGAATTATGGTGTTGGTGAAGAATATTGAATATACCATGGACTGCCAGAAGAATGAACAAATCTGTCTTGGAAGAAGCACAGCCAGAATGCTCTTTAGAAGCAAGGATGGTGAAATTTCATCTCACATACTTTGGACATGTTATCGGGGGCACCAGTCTGTGGAGGACATCATGCTTGGTAAAGGGTCAGTGAAGAACAGGAAAACCTCAATGAGATGGATTGACACAGTGGCTGCAACAATGGGGTCAAGCATGGCAGTTATTGTGAGGATGGCGCAGGATTGAATAGGTATGGTGAAAGGATAAGACCCTGACACACAACTTTTCTGACTTTATACCATGCAGCATCCCCTTGTTGTGTTCAAACAACTGCCTCTTGATCTATGTACAGGTTCCACATGAGCACAATTAAGTGTTCTGAAATTCCATTCTTTGCAATATATTCATAATTTGTTATGATCCACACAGTCGAATGCCTTTGCATAGTCAATAAAACACAGATAAACATCTTTCTGGTATTCTCTGCTTTCAGCCAGGATCCATCTGACATCAGCAATGATATCCCTGGTTGCACGTTCTCTACTGAATCCGGCTTGAACTTCTGGCAGTTCCCTGTCAATATACTGCTGTAGACACTTTCGAATGATCTTCAGCAAAATTTTACTCGCATGTGATATTAAGGATATTGTTAAATAATTTCTGCATTTGGTTTTCTTTCTTGGGAATAGGCATAAATATGGATCTCTTCCAGTTGGTTGGCCAGGTAGCTGTCTTCCAAATTTCTTGCCATAGAGGCGTGAGCACTTCCAGTGCTGCATCCACTTGTTGAAACATCTCAATTGGTACTCCATTGAATCCTGGAGGCTTGTTTTTCACTAGTGCCTTAGTGCAGCTTGGACTTCTTCCTTCAGTAGCATTGGTTCCTGATCATCTGGTGCCTCCTGAAATGGTTGAATGTCCACCAGCTGTTTCTGGTATGGTGACTTTGTGTATTCCTTCCATCTGCTTTTGATGCATCCTATCCTGTTTAAAATTTTTCCTGCAGAATCCTTCATATTGCAACTTGAGGCTTGAATTTTTTCTTCAGTTCTTTCAGTTTGAGAAATGCTGAGTATGTCTTCCCTTTTGGTTTCCTATCTCCAGGTCTTTGCACATGTCATTATAATACTTTACTTTGTCTTCTCAAGCCTCCCTTTGAAATCTTCTGTTCAGCTCTTTTACTTCATCATTTCTTTCCTTCACTTTAGCTACTCGACGTTCAAGAGCAAGTTTCAGAGTCTCTTCTGATATCCAGTTTGGTGTTTTCTTTCTTTCCTGTCTTTTTAATGACCTCTTCCTTTCTTCATGTATGATATCCTCAATGTCATTCCACAACTTCTCTGGTCTTCAGTCACTAGTGTTCAACGCATCAAATCTATTCTTCAGATGGTCTGTAAATTCAGGTAGGATATACTCAAGGTCATACTTTGGCTCTCATCAACTTGTTCTAATTTTCTTCAGTTTCATCTTTAATTTGCATATGAGCAATTGATGATCTGTTCTGCAGTTGGCCCCTGGTCTTGTTCTCACTGATGATGTTGAGCTTTTCCATCATCTCTTCCCACAGATGTAGTCAATTTGATTACTGTATATTTCATCTGGCGAGGTCCATGTGTATAGCCACCATTTATGTTGGTCAATAAAGCTATTTGCAGTGAAGAGGCCATCAGTCTTGAAAATTCTACCATTCAATCTCTGGCATTGTTTCTATCACCAAAGTCATATTTTCCAGTTATCGATCCTTCTTCTTTGTTTCCAACTTTCACATTCCAATCTCTAGTAATTATCGATGCATCCTGATTGCATGTTCGATCAATTTCAGCCTGCAGAAGTTGGTAAAAATCTTCAATTTCTTCATTTGGCTTTAGTGGTTGGTGCATAAATTTTAATAATAGTCATATTAACTGGTGTTCCTTGTAGGCATATGGATATTAGCCTATCACTGACAGCATTGTACTTCAGGATAGATCTTGAAATGTTTTTTTTGACAATGAATGCAACGCCTTCCCTCCTCAATTTTTCATTCTCAGCATAGTAGACCTTATGATTGTCTGATTCAAAATGGCCAATACAAGTCCATTTCAGCTCACTAATGCCTAGGATATTGATCTTTATGTGTTTCATTTCATTTTTTACAATTTCCAATTTTCCTAGATTCTAACTTGGTACATGCCACGTTCTGATTATTAATGGATGTTTGCAGCTGTTTCTTCTCATTTTGAGTCATGCCACATCAGTAAATGAAGGTCCCAAAAGCTTGACTCCACCCACATCATTAAGATTGGCTCTATTTTGAGGAGGCAGATCTTCTCCAGTCGTCTTTTGAGTGCCTTCCAACCTCGTGGTGTGGGGGCTCATCTTCTGGCACTCTATCAGACAGTGTTCCACTGCTATTCATAAGGTTTTCGCTGGCTAATCCTTTTCAGAAGTAGACCGCTGGGTCCTTCTTCCTAGTCTGTCTTAGTTTGGAAGCTCAGCTGAAACTTTTCCGCCACTAGTAACCCTGATGGTATTCGAATACTGATAGCATAGCTTCCAGCATCATAGCAACATGCAAGCCTCCACAGTATGAAAAACTGACAGACACATGGGGGAGAGCTGTGTTTACCTGTGTTTTATTAACTATGTAAAGGCACTTGACTGTGTGGATCATAACAAATTATTGATAACATTGTGAAGAATGGAAATTCCAGAGCACTTAGTTGTGCTCAAGAAGAACCTTTATATAGACCAAGAGGCATTTCTTCTAAAAGAATTAGGGGATACTGCTTGGTTTAAAATCAGGAAAAGTATGCACCAGGATTGTATCCTTTCACCATGCTTATTAAATATATTAAGCAAATAATTCAAGAAGCTGGACTATTTGAAGAGACAGAGGACATCAGAGTTGGAGGAAGACTCATTAACAACCTATAATGTGCAGATGACACAACTTTGCTTGCTGAAAGTGAAGAGGACTTGAAACACTTACTGAGGAAGATCAAAGACTGCAGCGTTCAGTATGGATTACACGTCAACATAAAGAAAATAAAAATCCTCACAACTGGACCTATAAGCAACATTATCAGAGATGGAGAAAACACTGAGGTTGTCAAGGATTTCATTTTACTTGGATCCACAATCGACACCAATGGAAACAATAGTCAAGAAATTAAAAGGCATATTGCATTGGGTAAATCTGCTGCAAAAGACCTCTTTAAAGTGTTAAAAAGCAAAGATGTAACTTTGAGGACTAAGGTGTGCCTGACCCAAGCCATGGTATTTTCAATCACCTCATGTGCATGCGAAAGCTGGAAAATGAATAAGGAAGACTGAAGAAGAATTGATACCTCTGAATTACAATGTTGGCAAAGAATACTGAATATACCACGGACTTCCAGAAGAATGAACAAATCTGTCTTGGAAGAAGCACACCCAGGATGCTCCTTAGAAGCAAGGATGGTAAGACTTGATCTCACACACTTGGGACATGTTATTGGGAGGGACCATTCCGTGGAGAAGAACATCATGCTTGGTAAAGTAGAGGGTCAGCAAAAGACAGGAAGGCCCTCAATGAGATGGATTGACACAGTGGCTGCAACGATGGGCTCAAGTATAACAATAACTGTGAGGATGGTGCTGCAACAGGGCAGTGTTTTGTTTTGTTGTATATAGGGTCACTATGAGTCAGAACCGGCTTGATGGCACCTAACAGCAACAACAACACAGAAGCTGAAAGACAAGAAAGGAACTACCTTTACAGCCGACACCCTGGTTTGGACTTCTGGCCAAAGGGCACTGCCCTGCTGATGCTCTGTACTTGAAGCCTCCGGAAGAGTGAGACAATAAATGTCTGTTCTTTAAAACCACCCACTTCAGGTGTTTTTGTTATGGCAGCCCAAGGAAACTAAGACAGTACCTAAGAGAAGAATGCTCAACAATGAGTATATGTAATTTGGAATATAGAGTTTTCCTCTTAAATTACCAGTACTAGAATTTCCATATTCGCATCCAAAATCCCTGACTGGTCCAGAAATAAGTGGAGGCATATTGATGATTTGAATGAATTGAGAAAATGAACAGACCTTAACAAACGTTCACCACTGAATCAGGAGAAAGATAGGGGTAGAAAAGAAAGAACGTGAGGGAAGACTAGGAAGTAGGGAGGAAGGAGATATAAAAAAAGAACTCTCTGGAGGAAAAAAGGAGCTGGACATGAATTTAAGGGAAAGCCATGCTTCACTCAGAGTCAGGGTTCAATTTATGTGTTCAATGAACGAATGAACTTTGAAGGATGAGCACAAGTATTGAGAAATAAAAACCAAAAAGCATTACATAGCATTTGTGCTTTTGAGGGCATGTGTCTAGACACCCCACTGCTTGGCTGGGCTGGGTTGTAGCAGTCAATTTGGCAGCACAGTCACTCCTTTCTCCACTCTTCTTTGTGTCTCAGAGAAGCCTGCATTTACCTTTGCCTGACTCTCCTTCCCTGGTCAGGTCTGGGTTAGTAGAGTCTGTCCACGAGAGGCACTGGTGTGGAATTTGGTAGGTGGAGGAGAAAGAGAAGCCATGCTTGTCCAGAAGCAGTGTCACCCAACTTGTGGGCAGATGTGAGACCCGCAGTGACTGGCTGATAAGCTCTTGGGAACATCCTGCTGAGCGGCCACAGCTGGAGAGAGCTGGTGTGAACTCCCCAAGCATCCCTGAGAGTCATAGAAGCTTCTCAGTGAGCTCCTGAGAACCAGCTGTTTCAATGCTCTGAGCTGAGATCTTCGGCAGCACCTTCCTGTCCTTCACTTCCCCAGCTCTCCCAACAGATGTGTAGGCCCCTAATTCCTTCATTATACGCTTCATCCTGGGACATAGAGAGTTGGCTTCTTTCCCTGGCTGACACAATGCGCCATCAATTCTTGGTCTAATGGGTGTTTGAATCTATCAAATTCACAAAGTCCAGGGTTGCTATGAGTTGGAATTGACTTGATGGCAACAGGTTTGGTTTTGGGCCATAACAAAATGCCACAAGTGGATGGCTTTAAAGAACAGAAATTTATTGTCTCATGGTTGTAGGGGCTAGAAGTCCAAAATCACGGTGTCAGCACAGCCATGCTTTCTCTGTCCACTCTAGAGGAAGACCCTTCCTTGCCTCTTCCAGCTCCTGGTAGCCCCAGGTATCTTCTGTGTTCCTTGGCTTGCAGATGTATCTTCATATGGCGTCTTACCCCTGTGTGACAGTCTCATGTCTGTTCTCTACTTTTAAAAAACACCACTCAGAAAGGATTAGGACCTACCCTACATCAGTATGACCTCAGCTTAACTGATCAGATCTTCAAAGAAAGACTCTATACCCAAACAAGGTTACATTAACCAGTTCTTAGGTTAGGCCCAGGGCTTCAACATGACTTTTTAGGGACACAGTGCAATCCATAACATCTGGCCTATAACTATCTGCTGCAAAGATCTGGAGCTTTCTGGGCACGGCCCACAATTTCATTTTCTGATGTTAGGGAAGAAATAAAGCAGAGCAAGGAAGCTATAGAGTTACGGGTGTCATTTTTATATAGGGTGGTTATGGTAGCAGAAAAATGGCCTCCAAAGTTATATTCATTTCCTAATCCCCAGAATCTGTGAATATTACCTCATATAGCAAAGGAGTGACTATTAACTTACATGGCAAAATACGTGATAAAGTTAAGAATCTTGAGATGAGGAGCTTATCCTGAATTATCTGGATGGACCCCTAAGTGTAATCATGTGTCTCCTTGTAAGGGAGAGGCAGAGGGAGATTTAAAACACACACACACACAGGAGATGACTATGGAAGACAGAGGCACAAATTGGAGGAGTGGCACTAGAAGCTGGGGGAGGCAAGGAATGTAATTGCCCGTAGGGCCTCCAGAGGAAGTGTGGCCCTGATTTTATATTTGGCCCCCGAGATTGTGAGAAAATAAATTCCTACTGTTTTGAGTCCCCCAGTTTGTGGTAAGTTGTTATAGCAGCCACGGGAAACTGATACTGTGTCATCACAGGAAGACCTCTGATAGGAAAATTTATTAATGGAGACTTACGGGAAGGGTGAGAGAACAATCTATGTGGATATGGGAGGACAATGTTCCAGAAAAAGGAAACAGACTGTGCAAGGGCCCTGAGTAGGGGGCGAGTTCGGTATATTTATGACAAAACAACAGGAGGAAACACAACTGGAGCTGAGGTAGCAAAGGGTGGGAAGTGCAGTTGAAGGGATGGCAGGTCGTATATGCAAGGCCCACTGCAAGAATTTGGGCTTTTACTCTGAGTAAGAAAATGGACCCCATCAGAATTTTTTGTGAGAAGAAATATGCTCATTCTGGCTGCCATGTGGAGACTAGAAGGAAGAACAGAAAAACCAGTTAAGAGGAAATGGCATTCATTCAGGAAAGAGATGAGGATGGCTTGGGTACTGGAGATGGTGGTCGATATTCTTGATAACTGTGGACAATAGAGCCAGTGAGATTGACTAGCAAATGGAATGTGGGTTGTGAAGTAAAGAGCAACGTCAAGGATACTCCCAGGTGTTTGGAATGGCATTTCCATTTGCTGAGGTGAGGAAGACCAGGGGAGGAGCAGACCCATCATGGAACAATCAAAATTCTACACATGATTCTGCAACCCACAAGCTAGTCAAGGCACAGTTGTTCATCTGGAATCACCGTTTGACCAGCCTATGAAGCCAGAAAGTGAAAGAAGCCCAAAAGAAATCTACACAGCCCTGGAGTGACCAAGGGGTAAGAAGAGATCCTGGGTATTTCCCTTACAACAATGCCATGGTTTTATCATCCCTGGTGGCAACAATGTCTCTTTACCACTGATCTCTGCCATCATAACATTGTAGCCATGAATAAATGTAGAGGGATATGCTGACCTGCCCACATATAGCTTGATAAAAATGTGTTTACACTGGCATTTAATCAAATATAACTGGACCTCCATTAGTCATAAAAACAATTATACGCATCACTTTATCTCATCTACTGCTATAGAATTGGTGATAGCATGTGAATATACATGTGCATAATGAGAAAAAGAAGAAGGAAATTTCAAATTAGCTGCTCATAAGTAGCTTTGGTGAAACTATTGATTAAATATATGGGAATAGTCTTTAAATTAAGTTTATCCACTTCCTTTTAATTCTCCATTAGTAAAGACCCATGAGGTTTTATTGTGTAAACTAACAGTGCTCTCTTTAGTCCAGAACCGAGCCCACAATAACATGAGTCTTCTCCAGAGAAGTATTGATGCTCCTTCTCTCACTCCAAGTCATAAACTATGGGAAGGGGAGGGACAAGTTATGGGGACCTTCACCCATTCCTTCTTGCCCAGAAACAAGAGGTGGTCTCATTAGGCGAGTCAGGAGAGCTCCACGTACCAGGAATGATCCTAAACTAGAGGAAAAGGATCGGGGCTTTGGTCCCTGTATTAGTTTCCCAGGGCTGCCATAACCAAGTGCCTCAAAGCACCTGGCTTAGAAGAAAATAGACATATTCCCTCACACTTTTGGAGGTTAGAAGTCCAAATTCAGAGTGTCAGCAGAACTATCCATGTTCTCCCTAAAGGCTCTAGGGAAGTTCCTTTCTTGTCTCTCTCAGCTTCCTGGTAGCCCCTGTGTTCCCTGGCTTGCAGCTGTGGCAGAACTCTATCTGCATACAGCCATCTTCCTTGGTCTGTCTCTCGGTGTCTCTTCTCTTTTATAAAGACACGACTCAGACACCATCCTACTCCGGTATGACCTCATGTTAACTGATAATATCTTCCAAGACCCTATTTCCAAACAAAGTCACATTCACAGGTACCAGGGGTTGTAACTTCAACGTACCTTTTTGGGGGACACAATTCAATCTATAACAGTCCTCAGATATGTCTCCCTTACTCACTGAGGGAGAGAGATCTTGCATGAGTAGGGAGATCCAGGGTTCCCCAAGGAAATCTCACCCATCTCTGTCCATCTGGATTCAGGAGAGTGGTCCTCATGAGAGATTGAAGGCCATAAGTTACCTCTAGGCTAAGAATTCCCAGAGAGTCCTCTGAGTACCCAGTACCCTGAACTAACATGGTGAAGCTCTTGGTGGGCCAGACTTGGTCTGGGCTGTGATCCCACTCTAAGTGACCTATGGAAACCTGGTTTCCCCTCTTGGGGCACACTCTAAGTTCCTGAGGGCAGAGGTTGTGTGTTTGGTGCCTCCCATCTCAGCACGCCAAGTATATGGCCAGGCACCAAGGCGGGGTGTGCCTAGTAAGATTTGCTGAATGTTGAAATGAAGGCTGAGACCTCTGGCATGTACGCTGAGTGCATTTACTGTTGGAATTACTTGTGCTCGCTCCCCTCTCTTGCACACAGAAGAAGTGAGAGCCGGGGCCACAACAAGGCTTGCACGGGGATCGATCGTACACTCTGACTAGTATTTGTCAGATGCCTCTCATCACCTCTATGAGAGCAGTTCACTCTTTTTTCTTTTTTTTCAATTGTTGCTGAAAGTATACACAACAAAACTTATACCAATTCAACAATTCTACATGTACAAGTCAGTGACATTGATTACATTCTTCAAGTTGTGCGATCATTGTCACCCTCCTTTTCCAAATTGTTCTTCCCCCATTGACATAAACTCACTGCCCCCTAAGCTTCTTATCTGATCTTTTAAGTTGCTGTTGTCAGTTAGGTTCCATATAAATAGTTCTTCAAAAGAGCATGATGTTCAAGGCAAAAACTCTTTACTAAATAAGATAATTTATCGTTTAGTTTAAAGAAGGCTTCAGGGTTTGTGTGTGTGTGTGCTTTAGATAAAGGTTTACAGAGCAAATTAGTTTCTCATTAAACAATTAATACACACACTCTTTTGTGACATTGGTTGCCAACCCCACAACGTGTCAACACTCTCCCCTTCTCGACCTTGGGTTCCCCATTATCAGCTTCCCTGTACCCTCTTGCCTTCTTGTCTTTGCCCCTGCGCTGGTGTGCCCATTTAGTCTTGTTTTGTTTTATGGGCCTGTCTAACCTTTGACTAAAGAGTGAACCTCAGGAGTAACTTCAGTACTGAGTTAAAAGGGTGTCCAACGGCCATGCTCTCAGGGTTTCTCCAGTCTCTGCCAGACCAGTAAATCTGGTCTTTTTTTTTTTTTTTTTTTTTTTGAGAATTAGAATTTTGTTCTACATTTTTTTCCAGCTCTGTCTGGGACTCTGTATTGTGTTCCCTGTCAGAGCAGTCAGTGGTGGTAGCCGGGCATCATCTTATTGTGCTGGACTCAGTCTGGTGGAGTGCCTTAGGCTGGGTTCTGTAAAGAAGCAAAGCCAGTAAAGAGTATAAATATATATAGAGAGAAATTTATATCAAGGAAATGGCTCACATAGTTATAGAGGCTGGAACGTCCCAAGTCCGTGGGTCAGGATAGAGGCTTCTCCTGATACACACACCTGCTAGGGCTGGCAAACCCAAGATTAGCAGGTCAGAGAGCAGGGTTCTGGCTCATAGGCTGGGAAAATCAATGAATCCCAAGATCAGCAGGCAAGACTGCAGGTAAGCTGCTAGCTCAAGTCTCAAGAACTGGAGGTCAGATGAACAGGAGCCAGCTGCAGGATCCAGAGTGAGCAAAAGCCCATGAGCCTTGCCAGAATGTCCACTTATATTCAATGCAGGCCACACACCCAAGGAAACTCCTTTCACCTGACTGGCTACTCACACCACATCCCATCATGGAGGTGATCATGTTATATCAAATCTCATTATGGAAGTGATCATAACATCATACGACTGCTAAACTACATCATAACTGCCAAACCACTGAGAATCATGGCCCAACCAAGTTGACACACAACCTTAACCATCACATGGAGGCTGTAGTAGTTGTGGTCCTTTAGTCCTTTGGACTAATCTTTCCCTTGTGTGTTTGGTTTTCTTCATTCTCCCTTGCTCCAGATGGGTTGGGACAAGTGGAGTAGCTTAGATGGCTGCTCACAAGCCATCTCACTTTGGGTAACTCACCAAACAAGGGTGTAGGACATTTTCTTTATAAACTACGTTATGCCAGTTATCCCCCAATTCAGGAAATATTTTTGGTTTGAGGCTTAAAGATTATCTCAGGGTAACAGTTTCAGGGGTTCATCCAGGCTCAAAAAGTCTGGATTCTGTATGAATTTAGAATTCTGTTTCTCATTTTCCCCCCTTTGATCAGGATCATAATGTTCAGAAATGGTAACTGGGCACCATCCAGAGTTCTTCTGGCCTCATGGCAAAGGAGGTATTTGTTCATGGAAGTAATTAGGCACACATTTCATTTCCTCCCCCTATTCCTGACTCTCCATTTTCCTCAGGAGTAACTGAATTTTTATCTACCGGTTTATTGGGCAACTTTCCTTTCAGCCACTATTACTACTTCATCCCCCACCCCAGCTGTGTAACCAGCCTTCTCTTATCTAAAAGTTCCAGTCATGTGCTGTTGCGTATCGAGCTACCCGAAACTTACCAGTGCCATTTGCCATTGAGTTGATTCCAATTCATGGTAACCACACTTGTGTCGGAGTAGAACGGTGCTCCATAGGGTTTCAATGGCTGATTTTTCAGAAGCAGATCACCAGGCCTTTCTTCCAAGGCATTTCTGAGTGAACTTGAACCTCCAATCTTTTGGTTAGCAACCAAGTACATTGATGTTTGCACCACCCAGGGACTCCACCCCAAACTTAGAGGCTTAAAAAACTGTTCGTTTTGCACATGATTTTGTAGGTCAGGAATTTGGGAAGGACATGATAGACTGTGTGTCTCTGATCCATATGGTGTCACTGGTTGCCTCAGGGCACCTTGGCGCACTCTCTGTCCCCAGGGCCTCCATAACACCTGGCTTTTCACAGCGTGGCAGTCTCAGGATCTTCATACTTCTTACAACGACATTCCCAAGGTCATATGGTTAGTTACAGGCTATCTAAGGGTTGAAACCAGGTTGTTGACCTCCAAAATGCAAGACACTGAAGCTTCTCAGCTAATGGCAACACAAGGAACTGAATTGTTGTCACATATTCTGTTGATCAAAGCAGTCACAGGGTCCCCAGATTCAAGGGGGGCCCCCAGATTCAAGGAGGTAGAGACACCACTTCTTGATGGGGGTATTACAAATCGCCAATCTGACACAAAGGTTCTTTGTCTTTTCCCAGGTAAGAATACACGCAAAAGACAAACTGTCTTCAGCAAGGTTTATTTTGCTTGAGTTAAGCAAAAGGAGTCAGTGGAGGACTAAGCCTCTCCAAAAGACTGACTCAAAAAGGGAAGCAAGGCCAGGGCTTAAACGGATTTGGTGGAGACAATAGAGTAATGAATATTTAGTGGGCTTCTTTCAAGGTGCAGGTGCATCTCAGAACGTCAGCGCATGCTAATTAGGTTGCACATGCATCTGAAATCCAAGAACCTGCTGATATTTAAGATGGAGTCCTGTTGGAAGCCCTTGGCATCACTTATTATGGGATATAGCACAAGTACACTGATCTTCAGCACTACTTGCCATCTTCAGAGGGCTAAGGAAGGTTAAACAGCGGTCACAGTTTGTTCTTCTGCTCATGCGGAGCCTGTAAAGGGGGAAGGGACTAGAAAAACACTGAGAAAAAAAAAAAATTGAGAAGGAGATAGTAATTCACAGGTAGTTTCAAACTTATCTCATGTTGACAGGGAGTGGTTCCTGTTTACCCAACTTCTAGATGGTAATCTTTTAACAGCTCTTTTGTTCTGCCAGCACAGTTAACCCTATCTGTCTCAGGGGAACAGCAAGATCATGTTACAAAGGAGCCCAGGAGATGAAAGACATCATTGCAGTGATCCGCGAAAAACACCATCTGCCATTTAACCTCACTGCGCTTTCCCTGGATGCTGGACATGGAAAGGCCATGGTGAGAAGGTGAAACTCCCTCAGCCCAGTTTCTACATGTCATCACCCTCTTCTGTACCTGTCTGGGCAACATCACCAGGGCCCTCCTCTACTTCCTTCTCCACAGTTCACAAGTGTCTTCTCCCACAAAAAAAAGAAAAATAGAACCTCATCATATTAATACTACGATATGACAAAAGTTCCAATTCAAGCATTATCGTGGTGGCCTGATGAAAACACCAACAGCCAAGATCTCTATTCACATCATCCCTTTGTTTTTTACCTATACCGAAGCCACAAATAGCTGCCCTATAAAACCCAATAAGCCTCGTATATACCCAGAAGAATTGAAAGCAGGGGCTCAAACAGATACTTGTACACCAATGTTCATTGCAGCATTATTTACAACAGGCAAAATGCGGGAACAATTCAATGTCCATCAAGAGATGAGTGGATAAACAAGATGCGGTGTATACATACCATGGAATATTATTCAACCATAAGAGAAGAATGAATACATGCTATGACATGGATAAATCTTGGAAATATTATGCTGAGTGAAAAAAGTCAGATGCAAAATGACAAATATTATATGATCCCACTTGTATGAAATATCTGGCACACTGTTGGCATTTAGTAAATAAGCCCTGGTGGCACAATGGTTAAAAGCTCAGCTGCTAACCGAAAGGTTGGCAGTTTCAATCCACCAGCCACTCCTTGGAAACCCTATGGGGCAGTTCTACTCTGTCCTATAGGGTCGCTATGAGTCAGGATAGACTCGACAGCAATGGGTTTGGTTTTTTTTGGTTTTGTACAAAATATCTAGCAGTCCTGCTGGTGCAGTGGTTAAGAGCTTGGCAGCTAATTGAAAGGTCGATAGATGAAATCTACCAGCCACTCCTTGGAAACTCTATGAAACAGTTCTACTCTGTCCTAAAGAGCGCTATGAATTGGAATCAACTTGACAGCAAGGGTTTGTTTTTTGTTTGTTTGTTTATATGAGATATCTAGACTAGGCAAATGCATAGAGACAAAAAGTAGATGAAGAGTTTCCAGGGCCTGGGAGGAGGGGGATGACAGTTAGGTTTACTGGGTACAGAGTTTCTGTTTGGAATGATGAAAAGTTTTGAAAACAAAGTGGTGATGGTTTTACAATATTGTGAAGATAATTAATGCCACCTAATTGTACACATAAAAATGGTTAAAATTACAAATTAATGTTATATATAGTTTACCACAATTTAAAAAAAAAAAAACCTATGTGCCTCAGCACTGCCAGCTAATACGCCCTAACCAGCCTTGGACATGAGAAGGCCAAGATGAAAAATGCAGGCAGACAGCCACTTACACAGCCCTGATTCAGCTTGCCCAAGGTAATTGACGTCAATTGGAACCCAAAGCAAATTGTCGCCAGTGTTTTCCTTTCTCCTTGAAATGCTGAAGGGAGGATATCAGCGCCAAAGATCCAGGAGAAACAAATTAGGGGAACACCTCCCCAACCATGTCACCAGCAATTGAAGGTGAGCCACTACCTTGGGCTGTGCCTTCACCACTGCGGGCCAGGTCACACCAGAGCCAGGCCAAAAGAGACACTCACTCACCTGCAGCTGACATCTCTGTCTACCAAGTGATGAGCCTCTAGGTGACAAACGGCCTCCAAGCATCGAAGTTGCATAAGCCCCTACTCACTGCCATCAAGTCATTTCCAACTCATAGTGATCCTATAGGACAGAGTAGAACTGCCCATAGGATTTCCAAGGCTGTAATCTTTACGGAAGCAGACTGTCACACCTTTCTCCCATGGAGGAGCTGGTGGGCTTGAACCACTGACCTTTTGGTTAGGAGCGTAGTGCTTAGCCACTGTGCCACCAGCGCTGCTTTCACATAAGGCTCTAAAGAATACAAACCAAGCACCCCAGCCCATAGAAGGAATGGAGGTTGGCTGGGATTGCTTGCTGGGAGCCTGGTCCCTACGGGCTGCCAAGAATCCAGGAATCTGTTACATGCATAACAAAGGCAGAATGAGATCCCCAGAAAGTCCAAGATGAGTGTAGAAATTGGAAACAGAGTCAATAGAGGACTGAAAAGAAAGACTCCCATTTGAACATTTTTGCAACCTGTTTCTTGCATTTATATATTCTAGTCATCTCCATCATCTTTTCAAGCTCCAAATAGTTTGTTTAAAGATATTCAAGGTGTTTTAAATTTAAAAGCTTTTTTACCTTCCCAGCCACCACAGTTTGCAGACCATCGTTGTGGTTTAATTATAGGTTACTTGAGATGAAGAATGGGGCATCAGAATTGCAGGAAGACTCGTTAACAATCTGTGATATGCAGAGGACACAACCTTGCTTGCTGAAAGTGAAGAGGACTTGAAGCACTTACTGATGAAGATCAAAGACTACGGCCTTCAGGATGGATTACATCTCAACTTAAATAAAGAAAACAAAAATCCTCACAACTGGATCAAAAAGCAACATCATGATAAACTGAGGAAAGATTGAAGTTGTAAAGGATTTCATTTTACTTGGATCCACAATCAACGCCCATGGAAACAACAGTCAAGAAATCAAACGACACATTGTATTGGGCGAATCTGCCGCAAAAGACCTTTTTAAAGTGTTATAAAGCAAACAAGTCACTTTAAGGACTAAGGTGCACCTGACCCAAGCTATGATGTTTTCAATCACCACATATGCATGCAAAAGCTGGACAATGAATAAGGAAGACCAAAGAAGAATTGATGCCTTTGAATTATGGTGTTCGCGAAGCATATTGAATATACCATGGACTACCAGAAGAACAAACCTACCTGTCTTGGAAGAAGTACAGCCAGAATGCTCTTTAGAAGCAAAGATGGGGAAATTTCGTCTCACATACTTTGGACATGTTATCAAGAGAGACCAGTCGGTGGAGGACATCATGCTTTGTAGAGGGTCAGCAAAAAAGAGGAAGACCCTCAACAAGATGCACTGACACAGTGGCTGTAACAACAGGCTCAAACATAGGAATGATTGTGAGAATGACGAGGGACTGGGCAGTGTTTTGTTCCGTTTGTTCATAGGGTTATTATGAGTCAGAAGAGACTCAACAGCCCGCTAACAATAAAAACACTTGAAATGCTGAAAGGAAGGAAGATTTCAAAAGGTAAGGCTGCCAGAAGAATGAGGGAAATGACAAGGAGAAGCAAGAAAGATCTCCAGAGCTTCCTTGGGTGCTGGAGAAAGGAGCAAATGGAAAGCCCTGTAGCCCCGTCAGTGTCAGTGAGTATATCCCCCAAATACTGAAAGGATATTCCTGCACGCAGGGCCTATCTCATCAGGGCATGGAGGAGGAAAGTGCTGGGCCACTTTGGTGTGAGTACCTTGCTGCCCCATGCTGACCCCAACATTAATGCCCCAGTCCTCAAACATCAAATCAGCAAAGAGAGGGAAATCCAGAAACAAAGACACAGACACAAATGGGGTGGGGGGACACGGAAAGGGGGTGTGATGATTAATGTTCTGTATTATCTTGGCTAGGCTATGATTCTCAGTGGTTTGGAAGATAGTGGACTGGTTGCTCTTCCATAATGTAATGTAATCATTTTCTAGGATGTGATCTGGTGAGATCAGCCAGTTGATCAGAAACCAGAGTTTCCTTAGGGATGTGGCCTGCCTCAAAAATATAAATGGATGTTCTGGCAAAGAATATAAACGGATGTTCTGCACTCTTCTTGTCACCTTCATACGTGTCATCTCTTCCTGGGACATAAGCCTACAGAAGTCTCCAGCCTGCTGCCTGACCTGCAGATTTTGGATTCACCAGCCCCTGCAATCCCATGAGCCAGCAGAGGTCTTCAGTCTGCCATCTGACCTACAGATGTGGAACTTGCCAGTCCCCACAATGCATGAGCCATTTCCTTGAAGTAAATCTCTGTATATGTATGTGTTGTTGTTCTCAGTTGCCGTCGAGTCAGTTCCGACTCATAGTGACCCTATGTACAGAAAAACAAAACTCTGCCCGATCCTGCACCATTTTCACAATTATTATGCTTGAGCCCGTTGTTGCAGCCACTGTGTCAATCCATCTCGTTGAGAGCCTTCGTTTTTCATTGACCCTCTACTTTACCAAGCATGATGTCCTTCTTCAGGGACTAATCCCTCCTGGTAACATCTCCAAAGTATGTGAGATGTAGTCTCACCATCCTTGCATCTAAGGAGCATTCTGGCTGTACTTCCTCCAAGACAGATTTATTCATTCTTCTGGCAGTCCATGGTATATCCACTATTCTTCACCAATGCCATAATTCAAACGCATCAATTCTTCTTTGGTCTTCCTTGTTCACTGTCTAATTTTTGCATGCAGATAAGGCAATTGAAAACATCATGGCTTGGGTCAGGCACACCTTGGTCATTAAATTGACGTCTTTGCTTTTTAACATTTTAAAGAGGTCTTTTGCAGTAGATTTGCCCAATGCAATGCATCATTTGATTTCTTGGCTGCTGCTTACATGGGGGTTGATTGTGGATCCAGGTAAAATAAAATCCTTGACAACTTCAATCTTTTCTCCATTTATCATATTGCTTATTGGTCAGGTTGTAAGGATTTTTGTTTTCTTTATGTTGAGGTGTGGTCCATACTGAAGGCTGTGGTCTTTGGTTTTCATCAGTAAGTGCTTCAAGTCCTCTTCATTTTCGGCAAGCAAGGTTTTATCATCTGCATAACGCAGGTTATTAAAGAATCTTCTGCCAATTCTGATGCCTCCTTCTTCATATAGTCCAGCTTCTTGGATTATTTACTCAGCGTACAGATTGAATAAGTATGGTGAAAGGATACAACCCTGACACACACATGTTCTGACTTTAAACCATGCGGTATCCCCTTGTTCTGTTCGAATGACTGCCTCTTGATCTGAGGGACTCATCTTCTGGTATTATATCAATGTTCCGCTGCTATTTATAAGGTTTTCACTGGCTAATTCCTTTTAGAAGTAGACTGCCAGATCATTCTTCCTAGTGTGTCTTAGTCTCGAAGTTCAGCTGAATCCTGTTCGCCACGGGTAACCCTGCTGGTATTTGAGTATTGGTGGCATAGCTTCCAGCATCGCAGCAACACAAACTGACAGACACGTGGGGGTATGTGTGTGTGTGTGCATATTACTGGTTTTGCTCTCCTAAGACAGGGGGTGAGTCACACTATGGAGGGTCCTGGATCTACCATGTTGTCCCTGATCTTAGGAGATTCTTGGTTCATGATCCTTCAATCTGAACAGGAATAATTCTATTGAAGAAGACATCACTGTAACACCCTGGATGGGCACGAAGGCACCATGCACAGTGATAGTTCCCATTTGTGGTTTCCAGTTAGACAGACACTGGACTGCGTGTTTCACACTGAACAAGTGGAAGAGCACATATTGCTCCTTCATAATTCCACAACCACCATATTAGGGAGGAGCTTTCATTAACTCACTGCACAGCCAGGAAACAAAAGCTCAAAAGGGTAAAGCGGAATGAACCGGTTCAAAACCCTGCTGAGAATTTGCACTTCTAACAAGACCTGAATGTAGAAAACCAAAAGGGAAAAACACACTCTGCATTTCTCAAGCTGAAAGAACTGAAGAAAAAATTCAAGCCTCGAGTTGCAACACTGAAAGATCCTATGTGGAAAATATTAAATGACTCAGGAAGCATCAAAAGAAGATGGAAGGAATACACAGATTCACTATACCAAAAAGAATTGGTCAATGTTCAACCATTTCAAGAGGTACCATATGAGCAGGAATCAATGGTACTGAAGGAAGAAGTCCAGCTGCACTGAGGCACTGGCGAAAAACAAGTCTCCAGGAATTGACAGAATACCAATTGAGATGTTACAACAAATGGATGCAGCACTGGAAGTACTCACTTGTCTATGCCAAGATATTTAAAGACAGCTACCTGGACAACCGACTGGAAGAGATCCATATTTACAGCTATTCCCAAAAGGTGATAAAACTGAATGCGGAAATTATCAAACAATATCCTTAATATCACATGCAAATAAAATTTTGCTGAAGATCATTCAAAAGTGGCTACAGCAATACATTGACAGGGAACTGCCAGAAATTCAAGCTGGATTCATAAGAGGATGGGGAACCAGGGATATCAATGCTGATGTCAGATGGATCTTGACTGAAAGCAGAGGATACCAGAAAGATATTTACCTGTGTTTTATTGACTATGCAAAGGCCTTTGACTCTGTGGATCACAATGAATTATGGATAACATTTCAAAGAATGGAAATTCCAGGACACTTAATTGTACTCATGAGGAACCTGTACGTAGATCAAGAGGCAGTCGTTTGAACAGAACAAGGGGATAGTGCAAGGTTTAAAGGCAGGAAAGGTGAGCATCAGGGTCATATCCTTTCACCATACCTACTCAATCTGTATGCTGAGTAAATAATCCAAGAAGCTGGACTTTATGAAGAAGAATGCAGTATCAGGATTGGAGGAAGACTCATTAACAAACTGCATTATGCAGATTACACAACCTTGTTTGCTGAAAGTGAAAAGAACTTGAAGGACTTACTAATGAAGAGCACGGGCTTCAGTATGGATTATACCTCAACACAGAGAAAACAAGAATACTCACAACTGGACCAATAAGCAACATCATGATAAACGGGGAAAAGATTGACGTTGTCAAGAATTTTATTTTACTTTAATCCACAATCAACAGCCATGGAAGTAGCAGTCAAGAATTCAAAAGACATATTGCACTGAGCAAATCTGCTATAAAAGACCTCTTTAAAGTGTTGAAAAGCAAAGATGTCACCTTGAATACTAAGGTGCACCTGACTCAAGCCGTGGTGTTTTCAATTGCCTCATACGCAGATGAAAGCTGGATGATGAATAAAGAAGACAGAAGAATTGATGCCTTTGAATTGTAGTGTTGGAGAAGAATATTGACTATACCATGGACTGCCAATGGAACGAACAAAACTGTCTTGGAAGAAGTACAAGGAAGCTCCTTAGAAGCAAATATGGCGAGAGTAACATCTCACATACTTTGGACATGTTTTCAGGAGGTACCAGTTCTTGGAGAAGGACATTATGCTTGGTAAGTAGAGGATCAGCGAAGAAGAGGAAGACCCTCGATGAGATGAATTGACACAGTGGCTGCAACAATGGGCTTAAGCATAGCAATGATTGTGAGGATGGTGCAGGGCTGGGCAGTGTTTCGTTCTGTTGTACATAGGGTTGCTATGAGTAGGAACAGGCATGATGGCACCAAACAACAACAACACAAATTCTCTGTTGAGAATTTACATTTCCACCCCAGATATACTGAATCAGAATCTACACTTTAACAAGATCCCCAGGTGATTCTTTTGTATAACTTCCTGGGAACTTGTTAGAAATGAAAATTCTCAGCAGGGGTTCAAACCAGAATAAATCTGTTGGAAACCCTGGTTTCCAGCCTTCTGCCTGCCCTACAGATTTTGGACTCAAGATAGCAGTATCAACTCTTGCCTGAGTTTCCTATTGGTGTGACTCAATTCCTTAAAATAAATAAATAAATAAATAATTCTTTAAAATAAATACTTTGTTGTTGTTAGGTGCCATTCCATCAATTTCAAATCACAGTGACCCCCTATGGGACAGAGTAGAACTGCCCCATAGGGTTTCCAAGGACTGACTGGTGGATTCAAACTGCCAAACTTTTTGGTTAGCAGCCATAGTTTGCTGTAGCTCTTAACCACTGTGCCACCAGTGGCACAGTGGTTAAGAACTCAGTTATTAACCAAAAGGTTGGCAGTTCAAATCCACTAGCCCCTCCTTGGAAACTCTATGGGGTAGTTCTACTCTGTCCTATAGAGTTACTATGAGTTGGGATTGACTCCGTGACAACAGGTTTGGTTTTAGTGTGTGTGTGTGTGTGTGTATTCTGTTTTTCTGGAGAGCCTTGACTGATACTCCAGGTAAGAGGCTGTTCCAGAGCAGAATCCAGGTGGTGGGGCTGGGGGGTGGGGCGTAAAGGTTACCACACAAAATCAGAGGGAGTGGCTGGTGAAGGAAGAGGTGACTAGGAACCCACATGTGGATTCTAGTGACCACTGGAGAAAATAACATGGCAGGCAGAGTCTCCTGGGTGAATCTAGGAGAGGGAGGGAATGGAGAAGAGGGACTGGGAACAAGGGATTCAGGGATTTGACCAAAGGGGGTATCTTGCATAAGTTGGAGCAAAATCCAAATGCAAACCACTTCTACAGCATTTGACAATCTCCACCATTAGGCAAATAAAAGACACTAAACGTTGGCACAGCTTCCTTCAGAGGGGATAATGAGAGGACAAGAAAGGTCAGCGTGCAAGGAAGTATGTTATGAAAAAGCAGAAATGCACCCGTGAAGTGATATTTAAGCTTCCTGCATACCTTTAGTCTAGCTACACTTTTTCCTTCGCATTTTAGATAAAGGAAAAATACACAGTTTTGAAGTTTGTTATTCTTTCCCTACTAGCTACAATCTTATGGGCCCATCCTCTGGGCCCAGCTGTCTGCGTGAAGCTAGACTACAGGCCTAGGAGGGGCTATCTGAGAGGAAGCAGTCATCCCTTCTCATCCACAGAAATGATGGCTGCAGGAGGAAAAAGGGAGCCGGTCCTTTTTGGTATCTTTTTCCTCCTGAGGAAGAAAGGCATGTTCCCCTGAGGGTCAAGACCTCCAGACTCTGTGGCATCGGGCACTGGTATTAGGGCAGGTTCTGCTCAATTGTAGAACTAACTCATCCTGCTTAGATGGCACTAGGGCATCACAAGCTTCCAGACACTCCCCAGGAGCAATACCTGGGCTTGGCTGACCCAGGGGCAGCACCAGGGCTCAGCTCACTCAGGCTCAGAAAAGCAAGAAAGGCTGTCCAATCCTAAATTCAAAGGTAGCTTTGTTTTTTCTCTGACCCTGACAAGTTTGCAAATGCACCCTCATACTCCCTTAACCTTCTCCCTGGCTGGCTAAATATTCTCTACTGGAATGTGCAAGAAAGGAAAGCCAGTCCCATCTCCAGCCTTCTAGCTTTCTCAGGCTTTAATATCATTAGTTTCCTGGAGACCTTGCCTATAGCAAGCAAATTCTCCTAAGTTTGACATCTAAGTATTGATCCATCCTTCAAAGAAAGCAATTTAGACAGAAACAAAGGTAGGCTGGCCACAAGCATTGGTTGACACGTGCTATGAATTGAATTGTGTCCCCCCAAAATATGTGCCAACTTGGCTAGGCACATATTCCCAGTATTGTGTGGTTGTCCTCCATTTTGTCATCTGATGTGATTATCCTATATGTTGTAAACCCTAACCTCTATTACGTTAATGAGGCAGCATTAGAGGCAGTTATGTTAATGAGGCAGGACAAAACCTACAGGATTATGTTGTATCTTGAGTCAATCTCTTTTGAGATATAAAGGAGAGAATTGATCAGAGAGGAGAGGGATCTCATCACTACCAAGCAAGAAAAGCCAGGAGTGGAGCGTGTCCTTCAGACTAAGCTGAAGAAGCTCCTAGAACAGGGGAAGATTGATGACAAGGACCTTCCCCAGAGCCAACAGAGAGAGAAAGCCTTCCCCTGGAGCTGGAGCCCTGAATTTGGACTTCTAGCCTCCTCAACTGTGAAAGAATAAACTTCTGTTTGTTAAGGTCATCCACTTGTCGTTTTTCTGTCATGAAGCACTAGATGACTAAAACAACATGGAAAGTTCCACTTGTGAGCCACCTGGTGCCAGAGTGAAAATAGCAGCTACTACATATCCACGTCATCATAAAAGACCAGTTGCTAGAAAAGGACATCATATTTGGTAGAGGGTCTGCAAAATGAGGGAAACCCTCGATGAGATCAATTGACACAATAACCACAACAGTGGGCTCAAACATGTCAAAGATGGCCCAGGACTGGGCAACATTTTGTTCTGTTACACATAAAGTTCACCATGGGTTGGCGCTGACTTGAGGACAACTAAGGAAAACATCAATGTCTCCAAATGCCTGGAACTGTGCTAAATGTTTCACATATATTAATTCTTGTGATCACCATAACACCCAGTAAGCTAGGCTTAATTATCCCCATTTTACAGATGAGGAAACTGAGACTCAGAGAGTTTAAGTAACTTGCCCCATGTCACAGCTAACAAAGGCTGGAGCCAAGATTCTATTCTCCTATGTTCTAACCTTGCATCCACAAGGGGCATTACCTACCCCAGGTGTCCTGATCATGTATGGTCCAATATCTCAAGTGTCTGAAGCTAAGATTTCCAGGTACCGAGTGCCGCATAACCAAACCAAAATCAAACCCAGTGCCATCAAGTTGATTCCGACTCATAGCAACCCTATAGGACAGAGTAGAACTGCCCCCACAGAGTTTCCAAGGAGCGCCTGGTGGATTCGAACTGCCGACCCTTTGGTTAGCAGCCGTAGCACTTAACCACTACGCCACCAGGGTTTCCTGAGTGCCGCATAGCTAACAGAAATTTCTGGGAGTCTTCAATGCCTGAATGGAAATAATTTATCTGTAAACATTCGGATTGGGAACATTGCTTCTGGTGGGCATGACTGTCAAGATGTCTGTCAATCTCATTTGTCACTCCAAATTAAGAATGTCAGCATTATTAAGACCGAGGGCAACATTGAGCAGCCACTTCCAATTATTTCATTAGCAATACTTTGCTGTTTATCACCATCCCTGAGACCAATATTTTAGGCATGACTGAAAGTTATCATTTCTTCCCTAAACTTGCTCTCACATTAGCTAACTCTGACCTGCAAATAAAAGATTAGGTGAAAAAGGATTGGGGATCTTACTGAAAAAATAAACCATCTCCTGATTTCTAAAGGAGTTCTCTTTTGAGAGAGATTTACCCTCCAGCTTTGCATGGACAGACCATGCAATGGCCTGGGTTTGAGAAATTACAGGGCTGGCCATCTCATCACCAAGTTCAGCCCAGATTGCCAAAATCCCCCAAATCCTGGTGTTATAGGTTGAATTACCCCAGAAAAAAGTACATTAAAGTCATAACCCCTGTACCTGTGAATGTGACCTTGTTTGGAAACAGATTATTCTTTGAAGATGTTATCAGCTAAGTTAATGAACGAGGTCATACTTCTGAGTGGTATCTTATAAAAAGGGGAGAACAGGAGATAGGGTCACACAGGGGGAAGACAGACACCATGTGAAGATGCATCCAAAAACCAAGGATGCCAAGAAATGCCCAGGCCTACCAGAAGCTGGAAGAGAAAAGGAAGGATCTTCCCCTAGAGCCAACAGAGAAACACGGCCCTGTCAACACCCTGAATTTGGACTTCCAGCCTCCAGAACTGTGAGACAATAAATTTCAGTTCTATAAAGCCACCCACTTAGAGGTATGTTTTTATGGCAACACTAGGTAACGAAGACACCCGGCAACGTTATGACACTGTGGATGGTATAGGGTGAAACGCTCCCTAAGGACCTAAAATTGAAAGAAGTACAATTGCTCCCTGAGAGTTGAACTGTAGTGTCAGATTGAGGGGAACAGCACAAAGCCACCCAAGGTATCCTGGCAACCCACCCTGACAGGGGAGGGCTTGGCTAAAGTTACTACCACACCTAGGGTCCCACAGACTCACTCAACCCTATCAAATTGGATAACTTAGACCTGGGGAAACGGAGACTCAGAAAGGATAGATATGAACCAGGGGTTAGGACGCAGGGCTGTCTGACTCCCAACTCCACTTACCCTCTGAGGCCATTGACAATCTGCACAGAAGGACCGACATGATCAGAACTATTTTGAGATTCCTTTGAGAGTGGAGGAGGTTGGGAGGCCAATAAGTGTGGTGCAGTCATCCACAAATGGGTAAAAATGACTGCTTTGGGTAGCCAAGCATGTTTTGGGGTAGCTGCTTTATTCATAATTACCAAAACTTGAATGCAACCAAGATGTCCTTTAATACATGAATGGATAAACAAACGTGGTACATTCATATAATGGAGTATTACTTGGTGATAAAAAGAAACAGGCTATCAAGCTACCAAAAGCCATGAAGGAGCCTTAAATACATATTGCTGAGTGAAGGAAGCCAGTGTGAAAAAGCTACTTACTGTATGAGTCCAACTATATAACATTCTAGAAAAGGCAAAACTATAGAAGACCGTGAAAAGGTCAGTGGTTGCCAGGGACTCAAAGTGAGAAGGGAGGGATGAACAGGTGGAGCACAGGGCATTTTTAGGGCAGTGAAACTATTCTGCAGGATACTGTAGTAGTAGACACATGACATCATGCACTTATCAAAACCCATAGGCCTGTGCAACACAAACAGCGAACCCTAACGTAAACTATGGACTTCAGTTAATAATAATGCGTCAATGTTGGGTCATCAGTTGTAACAAATGTACCACACTAACCCAAGGTGTTAATAATAGCAGATACTGTATACAGGGGGGAGAAGGGGCATGTGGGAACTCTCTGTACTTTCTGCACAATTTCTCTGTAAACCTGAAACTGCTATTTATAAAGTCTATTTTGGGGTCATGACTGGGACAATAAGGAGGATTGTGCTCCTGAGACGCTGTAGAAGTGGACTCCTTGGGATGTGGCTCCACTGGGATACAGGAGGGAAAAAAGAGGCAGGAGACGGAGATTCCAAGGCAGGGGATAGCAGAGGTGACACAGAAGGGGGAAATGAGGAAATAATGGGACAGGTGTGGTCAGTACAGCCCAGGACAAAGGCACACTGAGGCACCTGACATTTGAAAGACACATGGGATCACCATGAGTTGGAATCGACTTAATGACAACTAACTACAACAACAACTGGTCCTATTAGCTATCCTTCCCTCCAGGACTTCTAAATGCAAACCCTGTGTTCAATTAAATCATTAGGAAGCATGTTGCTTCAATTCTCCACAAAGAAAGCCTTAATCAGATTAGTATTGAATACAATGCTTTCAGATGCCAGAGAAAATCAACACAACACACTGTAATTGTCCTCAGCCAATTGCCATGATGCTGACTTCCTGTGCAAAGCTGAGAGATCAAGGCAGGAGATGGACATTGGGCAGGTTTCTACTGCTTTGCCAAACCGTTCATGAAGATATTGACTGTTATATTAACCCATGGCTTTTATGCTTGATCTCAAAAATAATTTATGTAACTGAACAAATCTCCCCCTTTTTCCTTTGCTGCCAGGAAGTACAGAGTTAAGAAAACAGGGTTGAATTCAAATCCTCAGTTTTATCCCTAGTGCCAGGAAATAGTTATTTAGATAGCCTTTTCATCAGATATTTTTCCATTTATTTTTAATTACCCTGTTGTCTATGCATTTGCTTTTATAAATTGCACCCAAGCTTTTCTGAAAGTAGGCAAGGAATGCATCGCTAAAAAATTTAAATGCTTTATCCTGTGCAGATCCTTCTGCAAATCCAACGGCTCTTAACAGAATGTTGGATACACGGTAGTACCTGCCGTCTAGTGGTTCCTAACCAGGCAGAATAAGAGCAACATCCTTAACACGAGACTAGGCACCTCCGTGACTTCACCTCCTATCGTTCCTTCCCCTCCTATCGTTCCTTCCCCTTTGCTCTGCTCTGGCCCCACTGGCCTGCCTGCTGCTCCTCAAGCCTCCATACAAGAGTCGTATTGGTCTTGAAAGCTCTTCCTCCCAACTTCTGCAGGGATTGTTACTTCGTATCTTCCAATTACCTGCATAACTATCCCCTGATCAAGGAAATCTTCCCTGACTACTCTCTATATAAATTCAAAAACCCACCCCACCTCTGGCTCTCCATACTTTCTACAGTGACCTGGTGTTACAGATTGAATTGTGTCCAAAAAAAATGTGTGACAATTTGGCTAGGCCATTGTGTGGTTGTCCTCCATTTTGTCATCTGAGGTAATTATCCTATATGTTGTAAGTCTTACTTCTATGTTGATGAGGCAAGATTAGAGGAAGTTATGTTAATGAGGCAGGACACAATCTACAGGATTAAGTTGTATCTTGAGTCAATCTCTTTTGAGATATAAAAGAGAGAAGTGAGCAGGGAGGAGGGGAACCTCATACCATCAAGAAAGAAGCACTGGGAGCAGGGCACAGCCTTTGGACCTGGGGTCCCTGCACGGAGAAGTTCCAAAACCAGGGAAGATTGATGATAAGGATCTTCGCCCAGAGCCTGCAGAGAGAGAAAGCCTTCCCCTGGAGCCGACACCCTGAATTTGGACTTCTAGCCTCCTAGACTATGAGAGAATAAATTTCTATTTGTTAAATCCATCCACTTGTGGCATTTCTGTTATAGCAGCACTAAATAACTGAAACAGCGGGCATATGTTTATTTTTTTCTTCACTGTCTATTATAATGTAAGCCTCATGTGGACAGGATTTTTATGTTTTACTCACTGCCATAGTGCCTAGAACTGTGTCTGGTATATAGCAGATGCTCAATAAGTATTGGTTGGATAAATTAACAAGTTTAAATGAATATTCTCGCTGTGATTGCTACCTCTTATACATTATCCATAATCTGCAGCCCAACCTTGCAAGACAGGCATGGTTATCCCCAAAATGCAGACAACAGACAAGAAGGCTCTGTAGGAGATTCCATGATCTCACATGGCACCCGCTGAGCCAGTGGTCAAGTTGGGATTCAAAGCTTCTCTGATTTTTTTTCCTGCACCACACAGCTTCTACCACCAAACAAGAAGTTGGTTCTTGAGCAGACAGAGAGAGGTGAAGGGCATGAGGCAGAAGGACAGAGACCTAGATTACCTACATGTGGCTAGGACCGTATTTTGGAACATTTGGGACTGCTGGCTGCTCAAGCTTGAATACCACTCTATTTCTTAGATTTTTCATACCTGAAATGCTGAATTCATCAACAGATGCTTTAGGTTATGTCTTAATCAGGGTTCTCTAGAGAAACAGAAAATATATAAAGAGAGGCGGACAGGTAGATTCACTACAAGGAATTGGCTCATACAGTTGTGAGGAGCTGGCAAGTCCAACATGTGTATATGCAGATCAGGCGACAGGCTAGAGAATTCTTCAGGCTTGTGTCTCAAGTTCTGTAAGTCAGGCAATGAGAAGAGTGAGGTGAGAATTCTGCCAAAATATCTATTTATAGTCTGAAGGCAAAACATACCCTAGGAAATTCCCTTTTTGCTCTTAAGCCCCTCAACTGATTAATTACATTACATTACATTACATTACATTACATTACATTACATTACATTACATTACATTACATTACATTACATTACATTACATTACATTACATTACATTACATTACATTACATTACATTACATTACATTACATTACATTACATTACATTACATTACATTATATTATATTACATAATGGAAGGTCAATACATTGTTGTTGTTGTTGTTAGTTGTCATCGAGTTAGTTCTGACTCTTAGCAACCTTATGTACAACAGAAACGCTGCCCAGTCCTGCGCCATCCTCACAATCATTGTTATGCTTAAGCCCATTGTTGCCACCACTGTGTCAATCCATCTCATTAAGGGTCTTCCTCTTCTTTGCTGACCCTCTACTTTACCAAGCATGATGTCCTTCTCCAGGGACTGATCCCTCCTAACAACATGTCCAATGTATGTGAGACACAGTCTCACCATCCTTGCTTCTAAGGAGCACTCTGGTTGTACTTCTTCGAAGATAGATTTGTTCATCCTTCTGGCAGTCCATGTTATATTCAATATTCTTCTCTAACACCACAATTCAAAGGCGTCAGCTCTTCTTCGGTCTTCCTTACTCATTGTCCAGCTTTCGCACGCACATTATGACATTGAAAATACCACAGCTTGGGTCAGGCACACCTTAGTCTTCAAGGTGATATCTTTGCTTTTCAACACTTTAAAGAGGTCTTTTGCAGCAGATTTGCCCAATGCAATGAGTCTTTTGATTTCTTGACTGCTGCTTCCATGGGTGTTGATTGTGGATGCAACTAAAATGAAAGCATTGACAACCTCAATCTTTTCTCCGTTCATCATGATGTTGTTTATTGGTCCAGTTGTGAGGATTTTTGTTTTTTTTTGTGTATGCGTAATCCATACTGAAGGCTGTGGTCTTTGATCTTCATTAGTAAGTGCTTCAAGTCCTCTTCACTTTCACCAAGCAAGGTTGTGTCATCTGCATAATGCAGGTTGTTAATGAGTATTCCTCTAATCCTGTTGCCCCATTCTTCTTCATATAGTCCAGTTTCTCAAATTATTTGCGCAGCATACAGGTTGAATAGTTACGGCAAAAGGATATAACCCTGCCTCACACCTTTCCTGACTTTAAACCACGCAATATCCCTTTGTTCTGTCTGAACAGCTGCCTCTTGATCTATGCGTAGGTTCCTCGTGAGCACAATTAAGTGTTCTGGAATTCCTATTCTTCAAAATGTTATCCATAATCTGTTAGGATCCACACAATTGAATGCCTTCCCATAATCAATAAAACACAGGTAAATATATTTCTGGTATTGTCTGCTTTCAGCCAGGATCTATCTGACATCAGCAATGATACCCCTGGTTCCCTGTCCTCTTATAAATCCAGTTTGAATTTCCGGCAGTTCCCTGTCAATATACTGCTGCAGCCGCTTTTGAATGATCTTCAGCAAAATTTTACTTGCATTTGATATTAATGATATTGTTGGATAATTTCTGCATTAGGTGGGATCACGTTTCTTGGGAATAGGCAAAAATACAGATCTCTTCCAGTGGGTTGGCCAGGCACTGTCTTCCAAATTTTTAGGCATAGGCTAGTGAGTACTTCCAGCACTGCATCCGTTTGTTGAAACATCTCGATTGGTATTCTGACAATTCCTGGAACCTTGTTTTTCACCAATGCCTTCAGGGCAGCCTGGACTTCTTCCTTCAGTACCATTGGTTCCTGCTCACATGATACCTCCTGAAATTGCTGAACGTTGACCAATTCTTTTTGGTGTAGTGATTCTGTGTATTTCTCCCATCTGCTTTTGACACTTGCTGAGTCATTAATATTTTCCCCATAGAATCCTTCAATGTTGCAACTTGAGGCTTGATTTTTTTCTTCACTTCTTTCAGTTTGAGAAATGCAGAACATCTTCTTCCTTTTTGGTTTTCCATCTCCAGGTCTTTCCACATGTCGTTATAATACTTACTTTGTCTTCTCGAGCCTCTCTTTGAAATCTTCTGTTCAGCTCTTTTACGCCATCATTTCTTCCTTTCATTTTAGCTACTCGACATTCAAGAGCAAATTTCAGAGTCTCTTCTGACATCCATTTTGGTCTTTTCTTTCTTTCCTGTCTTTTTAATGACCTCTTGCTTTCTTCATGTATGATGTCCTTGATGACACTCCACAACTCGTCTGGTCTTCTGTCATTTGTGTTCAACATGTCAAATTTATTCTAGAGATGGTCTCTAAATTGAGGTGGGATATATTCAAGGTAGCACTTTAGCTCTCATCTACATGTTTTAATTTTCTTCAGTTTCAACTTGAACTTGCATATGAGCCATCGATGATCTGTTCTGCAGTTTGCCCCTGGCCTTGTTCTGACTGATGATATTGAGCTTTCCATCGTCTCTTCATACAGATGTAGTCTATTTGACTCCTGTGTATTCCATCTGATGAGGTCCACATGTATAGTCGTCATTTATGTTGGTGAAAAAAAGATATTTGCAATGAAGAAGTCGTTGGTCCTGCAAAATTCTGTCATTCAATCTCTGGCATCATCTCTATCACCAAGGCCATATTTTCCAACTATTCAGATCCTTCTTTGTTTCCAACTTTCATATTCCAATCTCCATTAATTGTCAATGCATCCTGATTGCATGTTCAATCAATTTCAGACTGCAGAAGTTGGTCAAAATCTTCAATTTCTTCTTTGGCCTTAGTGTTTGATGTGTAAATTTGAATAATATATTAACTGGTCTTCTTTGTAGGTGTATGGATATTATCCTATTGCTGACAGCATTGTACTTCAGGATAGAACTTGAAATGTTCTTTTTGACAATGAATGTAACACCATTTCTCTTCAAGTTGTCATTCCCAGCATAGTAGACCACATGATTGTTTGATTCAAAATGGCCGACACCAGTCCATTTCAGCTCACTAATGCCTAGGATACGACCATTTATGTGTTGTATTTCATTTTTGGTGACTTTCAATTTTCCTAGATTCATACTTCGAACATTCCAGGTTCCAATTATTAATGGATGTTTGCAGCTAATTTCTTCTCACTTTGAGTTGTGCCACATCAGTAAATGAAGGTCCCAAAACCTTGATTCCATCCACTTCATTAAGGTTAACTCTACTTAGAGGAGGCAGCTCTTCCCCAGTCATCTTTTGAGTGCCTTCCAACCTGGGGGGCTCATCTTCCAGCACTATAATCAGACAATGTTCCACTGTTATTTATAAGGTTTTCACTGGCTAAATCTTCTCAGAACTAGACTTCTGGGTCCTTCTTCCTAGTCCCTCTTAGTCTGGAAGCTCAGCTGAAAACTGTCCACCATGGGTGACCCTGCTGATATTTGAATACCAATGGCATAGCTTCCAGCATCCCAGCAACAGGCAAGCCCCCACAGTACAACAAACTGACAGACACGTGGCATGTCAATACATTAGGTTACATGTAAGGTAATCATACTACATTATATTAGACTACATTATGGAAGATCATTACCTTGGATTACATTATGGAATCAAACATAATGGTCTCAAACATAGCAATGGTTGTGAGGATGGCACAGAACCTAGTAACATTTCATTTTGTTATACATAAGTCAGAACCGACTCAACAGCACCTAACAACAACACATTATGGAAAGTAATTTGCTTTAGTTAAGGCCGACAGATTTAATGACATGTAACTACTCCATAACAGCAACTAGACTAGCATTTGGCCAAACAACTGGGAACCATAGCCTAGCCAAGTTGACACACAAAATTAACCATCACAGATTACAATATATTAATGGAGATTCAAAACTGACTTTATGCATATTAATATAAATTAAGAGAGATCTTGTGAAATAAGGAAAGTGTAACACAGCCTTCTGGCTCTGCTAGAGAATATGGTTCATTTTTTATTAGGAAATAGAAGCTGCTGCTTCTCCCCTCTGCTTCCGCCCTTTGCCCTCAAGACTTAGGACCTACCCTCCCAGGAACCTAGGCTGCATCCCTCCTGCCCTACTGATGACTGACAAATCTGTCAGAGGACATACAGCTATCCCACATCTGGACACCACCCTGTAGCTGTGTCTTCCCCAGTTCTGATCAGGTTCTCCCATTTGGAGATAACAACCATTTTCCTCCAGTAGAGTATCAGACTCTCTGGGAATCACGTTAGAAATAAGCCTGCAAAGCATATTTTATGCCCAAGGTACCCTTTCTAACAATTGTTCTTTTAAGTGCTAGTTTAACTCATAGTGTCTGTGCGCTGCGTTAAGCATCACTCAGGAGGGCTCCTGGAGAAGTGGGGATTTACCAGCATCCTAAGTCTCTGCATACCTTGAGAGGAAAAAGCAGCCCCAAACCTATGGTTCTTGAGGCACTCTGCAGCCCAGGCAAAATCAGGGATTTGAGGTGCTGATCAGTTCTGCACCAGAGACCTTAGGGATGGAAGCACAGCTCTTCCTGCCTCAGCACCACCTCCTATTAAGTGAACACGAATTCTGCTAAGAATTGTCATCTTCCCTCTGTTCTCTTGGTTACAGCGGCAGCTCTGAAAAATAGGGATTATACATGATCACAAATTGTTGTGGTAATTATTATTGTTACCTGTTTATTTTTGAGCTAGTAAAATGGGTCTTGGGGCATTGGTGGTTCAATGGTAGAATTTTCACCTGCCATGTGGGAGACCCAGCCAATGCACCTTGTGATCGTTAAGGTTGTGTGTCAACTTGGCTGAACTATGATTCTCAGTGGTTTGGCAGTTATGATGTAGTTTGGCAGTCATATAATGATGAGATCTGATACAATGTGATCACTCCATGATCACCTGCTGTGTGTAGCCAATCAGTTGAAAGGGAGTTTCTTTGGGCGTATGGCCTGCATCCAATATAGTTGGGCTTTCTGGCAAGGCTCTCGGGCTTTTGCTCACTCTGGATCCTGCAGCTGGCACCAGTTCTTGAGACCTGAGCTAGAGGCTTACCTGCCTATTTTAGGATTCATCAGCCTCCACAGTCTGTGAGCCAGTGGCCTGCCAGCATACCTGCCAGTCTTGGGATTTGTTGGCCTCCACAGCCTGTGAGCCAGAAGCCTGTTGTCTGTCCTGTTGATCTTGGGTTCACCAGCCCCTGCAGCTACATGAGTCAGGAGAAGCCTCTAGCCTGGCCCATGGGTTTGGTGACTTGCCAGCCTCTACAACTGCGTGAGACATTTCCTTGATATAAATCTCTCTGTATACGTATAGGGAGGGAGAGAGAAATGCTTCATTGATTTTACCTCTCTGGAGAACCCAGCCTAAGACACACCTCATGCACAGCCACCACCCATCTATCAGTGGAGACTTGCATGTTGCTATGATGCTGAACAGGTTTCAGCAGATATTCCAGACTAAGACAGACTAGGAAGAAATGCCTGGCAATCTACTTCGGAAAATCAGCCAATGAAAACCCTATGAATCACAACGGTACCATCCACAACCAATTGTGGGGATGGCACAAGATCAGGCAGTGTTTTGTTCCGTTGTGCATGGGGTCACATGAGTCAGGGGCCAACTCTACAGCAGCTAGCCACAAAAACAACAAAATGGGCCTTAAAAGGTTGTGCAAGTACTACTAAGTGAGAGAAAGCAGTCTGAAAAAGCTAGATACAGTATATTCAATTATATAACATCCTATAAGAGGCAAAAAATAAGAGAGACAGTGAAAAGATCAGTGGTTTCCAGAGGTTCAGGGAGAGGGGGAAGGGATTAATACACGGAGCACAGGACATTTTCAGGGCAGTGAAACTTGCTTCTGGCTCTTATTTCTTGGTGGCAATGAGGTCCCTCTCTTCTCTGCTCAATTCTCTCTTTTATATCTCAAAAGAGACTGCAACCTAATCCTGTAGATTGTGTCCTGCCTCATTAACACAACTGCCTCTAATTCTGCCTCATTAACATCATAGAGTTTAGGATTTACAACACATAGGATTATCGGATGACAAAATGGAGGACAATCACACAATACCGGGAATCATGGCCCAGCCAAGTTGACACATATTTTTGTGAGAGTCAATTCAATCCATAACAAGATTCAACACAATTCCTTTCAAAATTCCAACAACCTTCTTTACGGAAATAGAAAAATCAATCCTCAGCTTTATATGGAAAGGTGAGAGGCCCCAAACAGCTAAAGCAAAGCTGAAAAAGAACAAAGCAGGAGGACTCACACTTCCTGCTTTTAAAACATACTAAAAAAAATTTTTTTTTTATACAGTTATAGTAATCAAAACAGCCTGGTACTGGCATAACAGTAGACACATAGACCAGTGGAATAGAATTGAGAGTCCAGTAATACAAGCACACATTATGATCAATTGATTTTTGACAAGGGTGCTGAGTCCATTCCAGTGGTAAAGAAGTCTCTTCAATAAATGGTGCTGGTAAAATTGGATTTCCACATGCCAAAGAATGAAAGAGAATCCATGACTTATACCATACACAAAAACAAATTCAAAATGGATTAAGGACTAAATATGTAAACTAAAACCATAAAATTCTTAGAAGAAAAACCAAGGACAACCCTGTCAGGCTTAGCTTTCAACAATGGATTATCTAATATAATAACAAAAGCATAAACAGCAAAAAAAAAAAAAAAAAAAACCCGACAAAATAAATAAATGTCACCTCATAAAAATTAAAAACTTTTGTTCATCCAAAGACTTTACCCAGAAAGTGAAAAGACAAGTTACCAACTGGGAAAATATCTTCGGAAACCATATATCTGACAAGAATCTAATAACCAAAATATATTTAAAACTTTGACAACTTAACAACAAAAAGATAAATAACCCAACTACAAAGTGGGCAGAGGGCTCGAATAGATATTTCACCAAAGAGGATGTTCAAATGGACACCAGACACTTGAAAAGATGCTTAGTCATTAGCCATTAGAGAGATGCAAATCAAAACCATAATGAGATACCATTTCACCCCCACAAGGATGGCTTAGGAAAAGAAAGAAAATAACTAACGTGGGGAAATTGGAAATTGCTGGTGGGAGTGTGAAATAGTACAGCCATTGTGGAAAACAATGTACTGGTTCCTCAAAAAAATAAAAATAGAACTATCATATGACTCAGCAGTTCCATTCCTAGGTATGCCATATTTTTATGCAAATAACACGCACTTTCCATATTTGTTTGCCAATGTTGCCCTCCCCCTTTGAGGTATTTTCATAAGTGCACTATGCTAATTTTTTTACAGCAACATGTAAAAAAAAAATTGGTATAGCAGCACTTATGAAAATACCCATGGGGGGAAGGAGTGCCTGGCAAACAAATGCAGAAGGCTCATGTTATTTGCATAAAAATATGGTATACCAAAAAGACTTGAAAGCAGAGACTCAGAGGCTTGTACACCAGTGTTCACTGCAGCACTATTCACAATAGCCAAAAGGTTGAAACAATCTAAATGCCCATCAACAGATGAATAGATGGAAAAAATGTGGTGCATACATACAGTGGAATACTACTCAGCCAGTTGGAGAAATGAAGTCTTGATACATGCTACAATGTGGATGCAGCTGGAAGACATTATGCTGAGTGAAATGAGTCAATCACAAAAAGCCAAATATTGTATAACCTCACCTATATAAAAAGACAAGAACGGGCAAAGTTCATTAGTGGTTACCAGAGGCAGGAGAGACAGGGAGACGGGAGGGTTAACAGTGATGGAAATATCATGTTGATTAAGGGTAAGGTTGCACAGCCAGTTATTGTAATTGCTGTCAGTAATTGTATACCTGTAAAAAGATGAATTGGTAAAAGTGTGTGATAGATATATCTATAACAATGATAAAAAGAAAGAGTAGCTTCTGAGGCTGCTTATGTACAACAAAAAACCTCATTGGATTTGGTTTCTTGGTTTGGAGGTTTGGTGTCATGGTTTCATGGAACATCCCAGTTAATTGGCCTAATAACATGTTTAGTGCTTCTGTTCTACCTCCTAGTTCGAGGTGTAGTACCTGGGGCCTTAAAAGCTTGCAAGTAGCCATTCAAGGCACAACAATTGGTCTCTATTCACCTAGAACAACAGAGGAAGAAGGACAGTCAGGAGTAGGAGTAGGATATGGAATGTGTGGCTAATAGCCTCCGTGAACAACTGCCTCTTGGCTGTGAGACCAGAAGAACTGGATGGTGCCCGGCTACCATCACTGAACATTTTGATCAAAGATTACATAGAAGAATCCTGATCAAAAGGGGAAAAATCCAGAATAGAATTTCAATCTCATGGACTCCAGACTTCCTGGAGCCACAAAGGCTGGATGAACCCCTGAAACTATTGCCCTGGGATTATCTTTAAACCTCAAATCAAAAATATCCCCTGAAGTTTTCTTAAAACCAAACAATAGCTTAACTAGTAAAAAAATGTCTGCCTTGAGCATTGTGCTCTTTTAAGAACTATCTATATGGGATGAAATTGACAAAAGCAACTCAAAAAAGATTAGGTGGAAACCGTAGAGGGCAGTGAGTTTATGTTAATGGGGGAGGAACAACTCAGAAAAGGAGGGTGAAAATGGTTACACAACTCAAAGAATGTAATCAATGTCACTAAATTGTACATGTGGAAACTGTTGTATTGGTGGTGTATGTATTGCTGTGTATATTCTCAACAAAAACAACAAATTAAATAAAATTATATATATATTTTTAAATTCAAAAGTCTGCTGCCAAACCCTCTCCCTCTCAGTCACAGAGATTTCAGCTTCCCCTCGAGCCCTATCTTCTGACAGTAAACTAGTTTGATTAAAATTAGCATCTTGTACTGACTCAGGCCAACTGGCCGAACCATATAACATTTGCATTGTATTAGGTATTATAAGTAATCTAGAGATGATTTAAAGTGTTTCAGAGGATGTGCTTAAGTTATATGCAAATACTACCCCATTTTACATAAGAGACTCAAGCATCCATGGATTTTGGTATGGGGAGGGTACTGGAATCAAACCCCCACAAACACTGAAGGATGACTGATCCTTCTTTGTTTCCAACTTTCAAATTCCAATCACCAGTAATTATCAATGCATTTTGGTTTCATGCTTGATCAATTTTAGACTGCAGAAGCTGGTAAAAATTTTCAATTTCTTCATTATTGGCATTAGTTGTTGGTACATAAATTTGAATAATAGTCATATTAACTGGTCTTCCTTGTAAGAGTATGGATCCTATCCTACCACTGACAGCGTTGTACTTCAGGAAAGATCTTGAAATGTTCTTTCTGACAATGAATGCCACCTGGTTGCTCTGCAATTTGTCTTTCCTAGCATAGCAGACCATATGATTGCCTGACTCAAAACGGCCAATACCAGTCCATTTCAGTTCACTAATGCCTAGGGTATCTATCTTCAAGCATTCCATTACATTTTGGACAGCTTCCAATTTTCCTAGGTTTATACTTCTTACATTCTAGGTTCTGATTATTAATGGATTTTTGCAGCTGTTTCTTCTCATTTTGAGTCATGCAACATCAGCAAATGAACATCCCAAAAGCTTTACTCCATCCATGTCACTAAGGTTGACTCTAGTTTGAGGAGGCAGCTCTTCTTCTGTCCTATTTTGAGTGCCTTCCAAAATGAGGGGTTCATCTTCTAGCACTGTATCAGGCAATGTTCAGCTGCTATTCATAAGGCTTTCACTGGCCAGTTTTTTCAGAAGTAGATCACTAGGTCCTCCTTCCTAGTGTGTCTTAGTCTGGAAGCTCTGCTGAAACCTGTCCACCATTGGTGACCCTCTTCGTATGTTAAATATCGGTGGCATAGCTTCCAGCATCACAGCAACACGAAAGCCACCACAGCAGGACAAACTGACAGACACTACATACTAAACCCACAGATGCTAAAAAGTCAATAAGAGAACGTTATGAACGACTTTATGCCAATAAATACAATGATTCAGATGAAATGGTCAAATTCCTTGAGACACAGGTTATCAGAACTAGCAAAACAAGAAATAGCAAATAATTTTAGTTTAAATATATATAAAATTAAATTTGTAATTAAAAACTTCCTTACAAAAAAAAAAAAAAAAACCCTAGGCCCAGATGGCTTCACTAGTAAATTCTACGAAATAGAAATAAAAATACCAATCTTGCTCAAACTCTTTCAGACATGGGGGAGGAGGAAGCACCTCTCTACTCATTTCATGACAAAGACAAGGAAACTACAGACCAATATTCCTCATGAAGACAGATCCAAACCTCTTTAAAAAATATTACCAAATAGGATTCAGGAAAAAATACATATTCTTAAAGTAATACATCATGACCAACGGAGTTTGTCCCAGGATTAGAAGGTTATCTTTTCCCCTATATTGGTAACAAGACATGATGTCCATCCTTACCGCTTCTCAGTCAGCATTATAATGGAGGTCTGCTCTCTCAGGGAGCTCTGGAAGCTAAAAGTCCAAATCAGGGTCAGGCCGTGTGGATTCCTTCCTCGTTGGTTGGTAGCCCTGCGCATTCCTGGGTTCCTTGGCGATCCTCACATGGCACCTGTCTTCCCCAGTTTATCACATGATTCTGTGCTTCATCTGCTCTTTTTATAACTCAGAAATGATTAGACTTAGGATACACCCTACACTGGTATGGCCTCATTAACAAAACAAAAACCCTATTTCAAAATAAGATTATATCCACAGATACAGAGGTTAGGATTCTAAAACATATTTCTGGAGGAGATAATTGAATCCATGACAGATGGTCTTTCCTAGATGCCCCAAATTAACACATGGGGGCCTGTGCTTTCTGTCTCCACATCTACCAGTCATTGCATCTGGGCTGCCACCAGGGTGGGTCTCAGCTGAGAGCCATCATCAGTCAGCCTCTCAGAAGGTGGGGAATGGGCGCTCAACCATGAAGGGGGGATCTGGGTGGTACCCACTGCAGTAACCATGGGCAAGATTGCCTAAAGCTGAACATATGCAGGCTGTATGGCCTAGCATTTCCACTCCCTGTACACCAAAAGTATGCCAGAAGGTTCACAGAACAGTTAATTGTAATCATCCAGCAGTGGAAATTATCCAGATGTTTTTCAACAGTCAAATGTGTTAATGAATGTAGTACATGCATACAATGAAATACTAAATAAACACAGAAAAATAAAGTTACTGCCATCGAGTCGATTCCAACTAATAGCAACCCTATTAGACAGAGTAGAACTGCCCCATAGGGTTCCCAAGGTGCACCGGGTGGATTCAAACTGCCGACCCTGTGGTTAGCAGCCATAGCACTTAACCACTACACCACCAGGGTTTCCGAAATACTAAATAGCCGAGGAAAATCAACAAAGACTATGACACACACATTATCACGAATCTCACAAATCTAATATTGAGCAAAAGAGGACAGAAACCAAAGAGTACTATAGCATAAATTTATATACTATAAATTTCGTTTGGTAAAAGTTTTAAAAAAGACTAAATTACTCAGAAGTCTGCATAGTGCTTACCTTTGGGGTGTGACAGGTGCTGGGAAAGTCCCAAGACAGCCTTGTTGGGGGCCAGTTATACTCTAATTCTTGATCTGGGAGGTAATTACATGGGAGTTGTCACTTTGTAAAAATTTGATGAGTTGTGCATATATAATCTCTACACTTTTGTGTATGTATATTATAATTTAACTTTAAAGTTTTACTAATAAAAAAATAAGCTGCAGGCTGGGAGAAGATGTTTGCAAAGCATATAATTGAAAAAGGGGATTTGTTCCTGTAATATATGAAGACCTCTTGCACATCAGTAAGAAAAAAAACAAATAACCCAATAAACCAAACCAAACCCAGTGCCATCGAGTCGATTCCAACTCATAGTGACCCTACGAGGTAGAGTAGAACTGTCCCATAGAGTTTCAAAGGAGTGCCTGGCAGATTCAAACTGCCAAGCCTTTGGTTAGCAGCCGTAGCACTTAACCACTACGCCACAAGGGTTTCCAAATAACCCAATAGGAAAAAAGAAAGGCAAAAGATATGAGCAGACCATTCACAAAAGCAGAAAACATAAGGCCAAGAAAATATATAAAAAGATGCTCAATATAATTACCAGGAACAAGTGGCCGTCAAGGCAATCCCAACTCATGGCAACCTCGTGTGTGTCAGAGTAGAACTGTGCTGCACAGGGTTTGAAGTGGCTGATTTTTCAGTAGATCACCAGGACTTTTTTCTGAGAAACCACTAGCGCTAGGTTAGACTCAAACTTCTAATCTTTCAGTTAGCAGCTGAGCATGTTAACCATTTCTACTACCCAGGGTCTCCTCAATATAATTACTAACTAGGAAATACAAATTAAAACTATGAGTAATCACTAACCATCAGATTGGAAAATATTAAAAATTCTAACTATTTCAGTATCAGTGCAGATAAGGAGCAAATAAGTCCTCTTACACACAGGTATTGAGGGGTACAATCTTCCTGGAGAGAAAATCAGCAGTATCCAGCAAAGTTAAAAATTAGCTTGCTCTTTGACTCAGCAGTTCCACCTTTAGGTAAATACCATGAAGAAACTCTTGCAACAGTTATACAGGGAAAAACACAAGAGAGTTTATTCCCATATTGTTTGTAATATAAAAATACATATATACAAAACGAGATGGATAAAATAAATTATGAAAACGAGCAGACATGGACTTACACATGGACAGTGTCTCAGTTACCTAGTACTACTGCAACACAAATACAAATGTGTGGCTTTAAAGAATGGAAATTTGTTTTCTCACAGTTCTGGGGGCTAAAAGTCCAAATCAGGGTCCCAGCCACGTCACTTCCTTCTTTGTCAGTAGCTCTGGGTGTTACTTGGTTCCTTGGAGTTCCTTGGGTTGTAGACGATCCTCACATGGCATCTCTCTTCCCGTTGTCTGTGTGTCTGTGTCTATTCTGCTCTTCTTAAAACTCATAAGTCATTAGGTCTAGGATCCATACTTCACTGGTATGACCTCTTTAACATAACAAAAAAGACCCTACTTGCAAACAGTTACAAGGGCCAACATCACAGCACATATTTTGGGGGGACAAAATCCAGTCCATAACATTGAATTTTAAAATGTCATTAAACATAAATACCAAATCCAAGATGGCAGTTGCCTCTTGGGGTATAGTGAAGGGAAAGGATCATGGAAGGGTATACTGGGGGCTTTGAGAGCTTGTGTATTGCTCTGCTTCATAAAAAAATAGGAAGCAAGTGTGACAAAGTGTTAGAACTCGGTAGTGTGGTAGCTGTGCTGTGTTTGTTATGAATTATGTTATGAACTTTTCTATATATCTGAAATATTTTCTATTTTAAGAAAAACACTGAAGTTATCCCTCTCAATCTAATTACTCTTTCTTTCTCTCTCAAACAGAACTCCTGGTGTCAGTCCCCACCATTGCCATGGGCAGGTGCACACGCACTATGCCTCTGCCATGTCTCACCCCGTGTGCTTCAAATACCCAGCCTCTGTAAGCGGAGAGAAGAGGATGAACTTATGCAGTTCTTCAGGCTTCCACCCAGCAGAAGGCAATATGAAATGTGTTCTCATCTCTTCTGGAAGTGGGCTTCCTCCTGCTGACTACTAGGTGGGACAACAGCTTGCCAGTCACCAAATACATACAATGCATCTAGAATTCTTGAAATAGTTCTCTGCTTCTGCAGAGAAGACCATCCTCAGAAGGCTGTTAGTGCAGCAGCTTAGTGGTGTGCTTTCCAAGTTTGGAAGCAACCACTCTTTGAACTACCAATGTTGAGATTTATTTTGGAGTGGAGTGAGAAATGTGTTTCTAATTTACAAAAATATTAATTAACTGGAATTCCCTTTTTTAGTTCATCATTGTTTTTTTTCTGGCTAAGTATAGGTTGAGAGAAAGAAGAGATGAAACGGAAAAAAAGCATTTATTTGGTGTCCATTGTATGCCAGAAAGTCCATTACAGCTTTATTTCATGTGACCCCCACAACCGTCATTCAAGAAGGGGCATCATTTCACATTTACAAATGAAGCAAAAGCCCCTGATCTGTTCAGTGACTTGCTCAGCATCCCTCAAGTGATGTTGTTAGTTATCATCAGGTTGATTCAGACTCATGATGACCCCATATGTGCCGAGAACTGCTCCATAGGGTTTTCAAGGCTGTGACTTTTTGGAAACAGATCACCAGGCCTGTCCTCCAAGGAGCCTCTGGATGGGTTCAAACTGCCAACCTTTTGGCTAGTAGTCAAGCTCTTAACTGTTTGTGCCACCCAGGTGACTCCACTTCCCACAAGTGAGCAGCAGACAAAAGAGGGAAGCCACCTTTCTCTGGCAACAAGCTTGTGTTCTTTCTACCATGCTCCCTTTCTGGAAAGTCTTTGAAGTGAAACTCAGTAGGAGAGAGAAAGAGACAGGGACAGAGAAGAGACAGAGTGAGCACGCACACACAAAAGATATTTAGTAAAATTTAAATGCTTCTAGGTACAACCATAATGTGAACAAATAATAAGAGAAGACGTAAAAAGTTAATCACCTCCCAGTTTTGCCTGGGCTAAAATCATAAAATAAAATAAAAATCATCTCACCTTATTCTCTCCACAAAATGAGTTTTTAAAGCACTGAGAAGTCCAGAGAGTTATGCTTAGAAATTAAGAGTGAAACAAGGGCTCTAATGTAGTCTTCTGACTTGGGAGTTTGGTGGACTGGGAACTGATCCTGGATCACAAAAGCAAGGTGTGTATGAGTGTGTGTGTGTGTACATATGCATGAGAGAGAGAGAAGAGAAAACATGGGGGCCCTTGCAAACCAGCATAGATTGTGGAAATGGCCTTCCCAAGCTGCCATACATGGAGAAAACCATCTTCTCCAGCTTCCCATTGGCTGCCATCATAGGGGAAAAGAGTTTATTAACTCTTTATTTTTTTAATCCTTTAAAAATAATTATGATGAGGATTCTGGGGAGCAAACAGGACATAATATTTTAATCTCAACACCCCCCTCCCAACAAAAATAGACTGAGCAACTAGTGTAGCAAAGTCCATAGGCTTCTACAACAAAACTAGGTCACAAGATATCCCAACAAATCTTACAATATGAGCGTGTGGGATAAACCACCAATAGCTACAAGAACTGTGTAGTATAAGAATCTATATAGGAGGAAACAGAGGGAGGTCAACTAGATTTCAACAGCCCAGAGAACAGTAAAACCACAAAATTGCTGACATGTATTAATTGAAAAGCACTAAGTTCTAGTCTGAGCATAGCAGACTGGGAAAGGATTCTACAGGATCCAATTTATAAGTGCAAGGGAACCATGATGCAGTATTCTGACAGTGCTGGTGTCATCTAAAATCCTTAATCCATCAAAACTAAGACATTGAAGCTACCTTTCACAACAAAATCCACAATGAAAACAGGAACAAGTAGTACGAAGAAAAGAGAAGGTTCAGAAAAAAAGCCGAGAAGAGGAGCAGAATGTCAGATCTCAGAAAACACAAGGCAGTATTTTTTAAAAATCATTTTTGAAAAACATCAATGTTAGAGCCATGAAGCTAGAGAACCTCTCTTGTCCTATCCTACTGTGATAGTTAATTTTATGTGTCAGCTTAGCTAGGTTATGATTCTCCGTGATTTTGCCAGATACTGGACTGGTTGCTGTTCCATAATGTAATGTAATGAATGTAATGAAATGGTCGTCCATGATCTGATCTGATGTGACCAACCAATCAGTTGAAAGGAGAGTTTCCTTGGGGGTGTGGTCTGCCTTCAGAAGATAAATGAATATTCTGGCAGAGTTTGCTCTCTCTTGACCCTACACTCTTCTTATCACCTGACCTCCAGATATTGAGACACAAGCCTGCTAAAGTCTCTGGCTTGCCACCTAACCTGCAAATTTTGGACTCGCCCACCCCTACAATCCTGTGAGCCAGCAGATGTCTCTAACCTGCTGCCTGACCTACAGATTTGGGACTTGCCAGCCCTCACAATTGAGTGAGCCATTTCCTTGAAGTAAATCAATATCTCACTCTCTCTCTCTCTCTCTATATCTATCTATCTATCTACATCTCACTGAATTTGTTCTTCTAGAGAACCCAGCTAAGATACCCTCACTCCCAAAAATACACAAAAACTCATCTCACTTAAAAAGAAAAAAAAAGAGCAATAGAAAAAGATCATGGCCAATTCAAATATAAACCTATTATAAGCAAAGGGAGAATAAGAATAAAATACACCCATACAATGAAAGCATGACAGAAAGATATACTCACAAAGCAAATGAAAATGTAAACTAATATTTGAAATGAGGTGAAAGAAGTGAAGAAAATGGTACATATTATTAAATTGTGATTTAAATCATAATTAGAAACATTCAGACATGAAATATTTGAAAAGACAGATGAGAGAATTCAGAACAGAAGTATAAGAAAAAAAACACAGAAATAAAACAAAATTAGAGGGGACATAAGAGACAATACACAAAACATATAAGGCCTTTAAAAAAACATAAAAGAGAAAATTTTACAAAATCAAAAAGAAATAAAGATGTTCCACTTCTGACTAGGATGTAAAAGATTACAAAAGATCACCACTTCAACATATCAATGAGAAAACAACAGATAAACTTTAAAATTGTATTTTTCTTTAAAGCCATTGAAGAGCTGTAGATTCAAAAAGGTCAAATAAACTAAATTCCGGAGAGGGCTGAGACCATCTTAGGTGAGTACAAACAAGTGGCCTCTTTCATTCCTGGGGCAAGTTGGCAAGTATGGGGTAATCTGCCACAGGCAGATAAAGTTGTCAGGGCTGAGGAGAAACTTAACATTTAACAGCTGATGTGCAGACTTGAGTCTGGAGGAGTTTCAAATATAGAGCTGGAAGCTTTGTCTACCAACTCTCCGCCACAGAAATTTTGCTGAGTAAATGGTGGCTGGGAAGTTGGGAGATGACACATGAAAACAGGGAGAAATTTTGTAGTGTCATGGTACTTAGATCTGATCTCAAAGCCCTACTTAAGGGAGAAAGATCCCACACTCAAGATATTTGAAACCAGAGATGAACTAAACTAACTAAAGTGGCAACCCCAGCCCTAATTCAGCTCTATTAATGATTAAAGAGATCAGATCCTAGTCCAAGATACTTGACACACGAAAGGGTTAGCACTTCCTGAAGAAATTGTTATTTCTTTCTGTCTTTACTATTCTGTTATACACAAAGTACAGCATTCAGTAAAAAACTAAAAGACCTGTGAATAAGCCAGAAAATGTGATCTATAATCAAGAGAAATATAGTCAATAGAAACAGGCCTACAGATGACCCAGATTTGGCATAAGCAGTTAAGACTTTAAATTCTTTAATATATAAATGCTAACATTTTAAAGGGAAATATGGGTAAAATAGGTGAAAAAATGAATTTCAGTATAGAAATAAAAACTAAAAAAGAACCAAATGGAAATTATAGAACTGAAAAATATAGTATTAAGGTAAAGAATTTAGTGGATGGGCTTAACTGCACACTGAACAAACCAAAGTTTGAAAATATGTCAGTAGGAATTGAAGCATAGAGAGAAATGAAGTATGAAAAAAAAAGAGGATAAGAGAAATGTGAGACAATATGAAATAGTCTAATATACATGTAATTGGAGTTCCAGTGTCTTAGTTTCTTCATATTGCTGTTAACAAAAATGCCACAAGTGGGTGACTCTGAAGAACGGAAATTTATTTTCTCACAGTTCTGGAAGCTAAAAGTCCAAGTCAAGGTCTTGGCTGTGTCACTTCCTTCCTTGTCAGTGGTTCCAAGTGTTGCTTGTTTCCTGGATGGTCCTCCATTGGCATCTATCTCTCCCTGTGTGTGCCTGAACGTCTCTGTGCCTCTGTGTCTATGATGCTCCTTATATAACTCAGAAGTTATTAGGTTTAGGATGTACTGGTATGACCTTCACTGATTAATTGTATTATACTACATTATAGAAAGCACATTAGGTTAGATTACCTCCACGGGTATAAAAACAAAAAATCAAATCCACTGCTGTCAAGTTGATTCTGACTCATAACGACCCTGTAGGACAGAATACAACTGCCCGGCAGAGTTTCCAAGAAGTACCTGGTGGATTCAAACTGCCATCTTTTGGTTAGCAGCCAAACTCTTAACCACTAAGGCCACAAGGGTTTCCTCCACAAGTATAGGGGTCAGGATTTCAACACACATTTTAGGGGACACAATTCAATCTATAACAGGCAGAATAAATATTTGGAGAGATATTGGCTGAATTTTTTCTCCAAAACTGATGAGTGACATCAACACATGAATCCAGGAGTTAGACCCCCTGTCTCTGTCCATTTCAACTTCCACTCCATCATACTGCCCCTCAAACCTGGTGGCACTGAAGTAGCTTCAAGAATTTTGGGTATCTGGCTGAGGTAAGTTTGAGACAGGTTTATCTTGGGTCTAATAAGATAAATTTATGTGTAAAGTTCTGTGTAAAGTTAAGTTACTGCTATATTCTAGCATAGGAATGGCTTCCGAGAATATTCCTCCAGCCCACTGTGCCAACTCCTTGGTTTGGTGACACAAATACCACAATTTATGTGTCACAGCAGCTCATTCCTTTAATCTCACTGGAGAAAAAGCAGCCAGCACAAGACATAAAGTTGTTGATTACCTTGATATTTTGCAAGTTACATGTTTTCTTTTCAGGTTCATTCACTGATGGAATATTTTTAAGCACATGAATCAACTGCATTTTTCTTTGAAAAGTCTAATTATAAAGAGATGCCATTGTAAATCTGTTCAAGCCTCGTAACATGCATATAACAATACTATAAGGACTCTAACATATATTTTTAAAGATTCAGAAGGGAAACCTGTTATGGATTGTATTGTGTCCCCAAAATATATGTGTTGTAAATCCTAACCCTTATACCTGCAGATGTAATCCCATTTGGCAATAGAGTTTTCTTTGTCATATTAATAAGGCCATAACAATGAAGAGTGTGTCTTAAATTTAACCAATTTTGAGATATAAAAGGAGCAGATTAGGCACAAAAACAGACACAGAGGAAAGACACTGTCTGAAGACGAGGAGGCAGACCAGTTTACAAGCCCAAGAACTCCAAGGATGACTGTTTGGAGAATCTGAGACAAGGATTTTGCCCCAGAGCTGACAGAGACAGAAAGCCTTCCCCCTGGAACTGTGCCCTGAATTTGGACTTCTAGTCTCCTAAACTATGAGAAAATAAATTTCTGCTCACTAAGCCATCAACTTGTGGTATTTTTGTTATAGCAGCAATAAGACAAACCCAAACACAATAGTGATGCAAAAAAAAAAAACTCTTCAGAAAGCTAATAAAGTTTGAATATGCCAGATTACCTGCATTTGGAGATATGCTTTGGAATGTTTCGATAAAACAAGTAAGAAATTACAAACTCCTGATGTGGACATCAATGAAAAGTACCTTCTTTCGACATTTTAAAAATATTTAAAGCACTGAAAAAATTCACACAAAATTTAATAGGACCTTTAAAAAGCAATAAAGAATAACATAGAGGGCGGGGCCAAGATGGCGGACTAGGTAGACACTACCTCGGATCCCTCTTGCAACAAAGACTTGGAAAAACAAGTGAGTCGATCACATACATAACAATCTACAAACCCTGAACAACAAACACAGACTTAGAGACGGAGAACGAACAAATACAGGGAAGCAGCAACTATTTTCGGAGCCTGGAGCCAGCGTCCCAGTCAGGTAACCTTGGTGCCAGGCTTAGGTCTGGGCCCAGGGGAGCTGAACTCAAAATCTTGTGATGGCGCAAACAAGGGGCGCAGCCGTACGCCCCTGAACTGACCCCGGGAGGGGGCCCAGCTGGTCCACGCAGGCGGCGTGGCGACGCGGCTGGTGGGAGAAGTCCCCGGGAGGCAGTGACTGGATTTGGAGCCAGGAGTGCAGCGTCCCAGCTGGGGAAGCTTGGCGCCGGGCTTTTGACTGGGCGCCGTCTTGGCGCAAGCACGGGGCATAGCCCTACTACCCTGAACTAACCCCGGGAGGGGGCACAGCCGGTCCGCGGGGGTGGCGTGGTGACACGGCTGGTGGGACGAGAAGTCCTCGGGAGGCAGCGACTGATTTTGGAGCCAGGAGTACAGCGTCCCAGCAGGGGAACCTTGACGCTGGGCTTTGGACTGGCAGGGGAGGATTTGACCACAGCTTCAGCGGGCCAGACCCTCGAGGACAATCTCCACACAGCCAGCACACATAGGCGACCTGCCCCTCAGAAATCTCAGATAAAATAGTCATTCCAAGCAAGATAAGCAACTTTGGCTATATTCCGGGGTGCTACAAAAAAAAAAAAAAAAAACACTCTGAACCCTCCCCCACCCTTTCCAGGCGGCTTCATTAACATTGGAATTTCCTGAGCCAGAGGGAGAACAGCTCCGGCTCTGCAGCGGCTTTGCTTTTCCCTTTTTTTTTTTTTTTTTTGGTCTTTTCCTAACCCAGTCTTTCGGCCTGAGAGAAGGAACCACAAAAAACCCAGGGACCAAAAATCCATCCCTAATTGGACTAAAGACACAGAAACAGCTACAGCCAAGCATATATGATCCAAATCTCGGACTTTCATCCTTACAGGGAACAAGGTGACGGTTATAATCCAAAGGCAGTTCTGATAGGAATCTGACTGCATTTTTTCTTTTTAGCGGATGTTCTGGAAAAACAAGTTTCCCAGGTCTGATATCTCTGCTTATTCAACAGAGCCCTAACTGACCCACAACAGGGAACTGAGGACTGAAGCTCCCCCCAGACCACCTAGCCTCTTGCCTCAGGGGTCTAAGGAGGGTGACATCTACCAATAAGTAGAGGTACTTGCACTGGGGGCCTAAGGTACAGCTGCAGTGCCCTCCCACCAAGGTGCTACAGGAATAGAGACACACCTACCTCACTGACACTTGGAGGAAGCCTGTCAGCATCCTGCCCCCCCGGAGGGTGAACCTCACCTGCTAATAGAATCTGGTGCACACAACTATCACCACTACTTCTTGAGGTGGATAGGTGTTAGGGTGCAGCACACACTTGATGACCCAAAATCAGATTCTACTCAAGAATAGTGAATAGACTCAGGCATATATATCTGGCAACAGCCCAAACCAGCTGGTAATAGGTCATAAGTAAGTCAAGGGCTACAACAAACAAGACAGCACAATCTAGTAGCCCATCCACGTATATTGAAAGAAAAAAACAAGATAAGACTCAGTGAGCAATTACAGAATAAACCACTACTATATCTTTTTTTGTGTGATGGCTCGGACACAGCAGTCGATATCAAACCACATACAGAAGCAGACCATGACAGCTTCTACAACCCCCCAAACAAAAGAATCAAAATCTTTCCCAAATGAAGATACTATCCTGGAATTATCAGATACAAAATATAAAAAACTAATTTACAGAATGCTTCGAGACATCAGGGATGACCTCAGAAACGAAATAAGGCAAACTGCAGAAAAAGCCAAGGAACACACTGATAAAACAGTTGAAGAACTCAAAGAGATTATTCACGAACATAGTGGAAAAATTAATAAGTTGCAAGAATCCATAGAGAGACAGCATGTAGAAATCCAAAAGATTAACAATAAAATTACAGAATTAGACAATGCAATAGGAAGTCAGAGGAGCAGACTCGAGCAATTAGAATGCAGACTGGAAAATCTGCAGGACCAGGGAATTAACACAAACATAGCTGAAAAAAAATCAGATAAAAGAATTAAAAAAAATGAAGAAACCCTAAGAATCATGTGGGACTCAATCAAGAAAGATAACTTGTATGTGATTGGAGTCCCAGAACAGGGAGGGAGGACAGGAAACACAGAGAAAATAGTTAAAGATCTGCTGACAGAAAACTTCTCTGACATCATGAAAGACGAAAGGATATCTATCCAAGATGCTCATCAAACCCCATTTAAGATTGATCCAAAAAGAAAAATACCAAGACATATTATCATCAAACTTGCCAAAACCAAAGATAAAGAGAAAATTTTAAAAGCAGCCAGGGAGAAAAGAAAGGTCTCCTTCAAGGGAGAATCAATAAGAATAAGTTCAGACTACTCAGCAGAAACCATGCAGGCAAGAAGGCAATGGGATGACATATACAGAGCACTGAAGGAGAAAAACTGCCAGCCAAGGATCATATATCCAGCAAAACTCTCTCTGAAATATGAAGGCGAAATTAAGATATTTACAGATAAACACAAGCTTAGAGAATTTGCAAAAACCAAACCAAACCTACAAGAAATACTAAAGGAAATTGGTCAGAAAACCAATAATATCAGATACCAGCACAACACAAGGTCACAGAACAGAACATCCTGATATCAACTCAAATAGGGAAATCACAAAAACAAATTAAGATTAATTAAAAAAAAAAATGCTCATAACAGGGAATCATTGAAGTCAATACGTAAAAGATCACAATAATCAAAAAGAGGGACTAAATACAGGTGGCATAGAACTGCCATATGGAGGCAATATAGGACAATACAAGTTAGGTTTTTACTTAGAAAAATAGGGGTAAGTATTAAGGTAACCACAAAGAGGTATAACAACTCCATAACTCAAGATAAAAGCCAAGAAAAACGTAATGACTCAACAAATATAAAGTCAAACACTATGAAAACGAGGATCTCACAATTTACTAAGAAAAACGTCTCAGCACAAAAAAGTAAGTGGAAAACTGAAATTGTCAACAACACACATAAAAAGGCATCAAAATGACAACACTAAACACTTATTTACCTATAATTACACGGAATGTGAATGGACTAAATGCACCAATAAAGAGACAGAGAGTCTCGGACTGGATAAAGAAACACAATCCGTCTATATGCTGCCTACAAGAGACACACCTTAGACTTAGAGACACAAACTAAAACTCAAAAGATGGAAAAAAATATATCAAGCAAACAATGAGCAAAAAAAGAAGAGGAGTAGCAATATTAATTTCTGACAAAATAGACTTTAGACTTAAATCCACCACAAAGGATAAAGAAGGACACTACATAATGATAAAAGGGACAATTGATCAGGAAGACATAACCATATTAAATATTTATGCACCCAATGACAGGGCTGCAAGATACATAAATCAAATTCTAACAGAACTGAAAAATGAGATAGACACCTCCACAATTATAGTAGGAGACTTCAACACACCACTGTCGGAGAAGGACAGGACATCCAGTAAGAAGCTCAATAGAGACACGGAAGACCTACTTACAACAATCAACCAACTTGACCTCATTGACTTACACAGAACTCTCCACCCAACTGCTGCAAAGTATACTTTTTTTTCTAGCACACATGGAACATTCTCTAGAATAGACCACATATTAGGTCATAAAACAAACCTTTGCAGAATCCAAAACATCGAAATATTACAAAGCATCTTCTCAGACCACAAGGCAATAAAACTAGAAATCAATAACAGAAAAACTAGGGAAAAGAAATCAAATACTTGGAAAATGAACAATACCCTCCTGAAAAAAGACTGGGTTATAGAAGACTTCAAGGAGGGAATAAGGAAATTCATAGAATGCAACGAGAATGAAAATACTTCCTATCAAAACCTCTGGGACACAGCAAAAGCAGTGCTCAGAGGCCAGTTTATATCGATAAATGCACACATACAAAAAGAAGAAAGAGCCAAAAGCAGAGAACTGTCCCTACAACTTGAACAAATAGAAAGTGAGCAACAAAAGAATCCATCAGGCACCAGAAGAAAACAAATCATAAAAATTAGAGCAGAATTAAATGAATTAGAGAACAGAAAAACAATTGAAAGAATTAACAAAGCCAAAAGCTTATTCTTTGAAAAAACTAACAAAATTGATAAACCATTGGCTAGACTGACTAAAGAAATACAGGAAAGGAAACAAATAACCCAAAAAAGAAACGAGATGGGCCACATCACAACAGACCCAACTGAAATTAAAAGAATCATATCAGATTATTACAAAAAATTGTACTCTAACAAATTTGCAAACCTAGAAGAAATGGATGAATTCCTGGAAAAACACTACCTACCTAAACTAACACATTCAGAAGTAGAACAACTAAATAGACCCATAACAAAAAAAGAGATTGAAACAGTAATCAAAAAACTCCCAACAAAAAAAAGCCCTGGCCCGGATGGCTTTACTGCAGAGTTCTACCAAACTTTCAGAGAAGAGTTAACACCACTACTACTAAAGATACTTCAAAGCATAGAAAATGACGGAATACTATCCAACTCATTCTATGAAGCCACCATCTCCCTGATACCAAAACCAGGTACAGACATTACAGAAAAAGAAAATTATAGACCTATATCTCTCATGAACATAGATGCAAAAATCCTCAACAAAATTCTAGCCAATAGAATTCAACAACATATCAAAAAATAATCTACCACAACCAAGTGGGATTTATACCAGGTATGCAAGGCTGGTTTACTATTAGAAAAACCATTAATGTAATTCACCACATAAATAAAACAAAAGACAAAAACCACATGATCTTATCAATTGATGCAGAAAAGGCATTTGACAAAGTCCAACACCCATTTATGATAAAAACTCTCACCAAAATAGGAATTGAAGGAAAATTCCTCAACATAATAAAGGGCATCTATGCAAAGCCAACAGCCAACATCACTCTAAATGGAGAGAACCTGAAAGCATTTCCCTTGAGAACGGGAACCAGGCAAGGATGCCCTTTATCACCGCTCTTATTCAACTTTGTGCTAGAAGTCCTAGCCAGAGCAATTAGGCTAGACAAAGAAATAAAGGGCATCCGGATTGGCAAGGAGGAAGTAAAATTATCTCTATTTGCAGATGACATGATCTTATACACAGAAAACCCCAACGAATCCACCAGAAAACTACTGAAACTAATAGAAGAGTTTGGCAGAGTCTCAGGTTATAAGATAAACATACAAAAATCACTTGGATTCCTCTACATCAACAAAAAGAACACCAAAGAGGAAATCACCAAATCAATACCATTCACAGTAGCCCCCAACAAGATAAAATACTTAGGAATAAATCTTACCAAGGATGTAAAAGACCTATACAAAGAAAACTACAAAGCTCTACTACAAGAAATTCAAAAGGACATACTTAAGTGGAAAAGCATACCTTGCTCATGGATAGGAAGACTTAACATAGTAAAAATGTCTATTCTACCAAAAGCCATCTATATATACTATGCACTTCCGATCCAAATTCCAATGTCATTTTTTAAGGTGATAGAGAAACAAATCACCAACTTCATATGGAAGGGAAAGAAGCCTCGGATAAGCAAAGCATTACTGAAAAAGAAGAAGAAAGTGGGAGGCTTCACTCTACCTGATTTCAGAACCTATTATACAGCCACAGGAGTCAAAACAGCCTGGTATTGGTACAACAACAGGCAAAGAGACTAGTGGAACAGAATTGAGAACCCAGATATAAATCCATTCACATATGAGCAGCTGATATTTGACAAAGGCTCAGAGTCAGTTAATTGGGGAAAAGATAGTCTTTTTAACAAATGGTGCTGGCATAACTGGATATCCATTTGCAAAAAAAATGAAACAGGACCCATACCTCACACCATGCACAAAAACTAACTCCAAGTGGATCAAAGACCTAAACATAAAGACTAAAACGATAAAGATCAGGGAAGAAAAAATAGGGACAACCTTAGGAGCCCTAATATAAGGCATAAACAGAATACAAAACATTACCAAAAATGATGAAGAGAAACCCGATAACTGGGAGCTCCTAAAAATCAAACACCTATGCTCATCTAAAGACTTCACCAAAAGAGTAAAAAGACCACCTACAGACTGGGAAAGAATTTTCAGCTATGACATCTCAGACCAGTGCCTGATCTCTAAAATCTACATGATTCTGTCAAAACTCAACCACAAAAAGACAAACAACCCAATCAAGAAGTGGGCAAAGGATATGAACACACACTTCACTAAAGAAGATATTCAGGCAGCTAACAGACACATGAGAAAATGCTCTCGATCTTTAACCATTAGAGAAATGCAAATTAAAACCACAATGAGATTCCATCTCACTCCAACAAGGCTGGCATTAATCCAAAAAACACAAACTAATAAATGTTGGAGAGGCTGCGGAGAGATTGGAACTCTTATACACTGCTTGGTGGGAATGTCAAATGGTACAACCACTTTGGAAATCTATCTGGCGATATCTTAAACAGTTAGAAATAGAACTACCATACAACCCAGAAATCCCACTCCTCAGAATATACCCTAGAGAAATAAGAGCCTTCGCACAAACAAATATATGCACACCCATGTTTATTGCAGCTCTGTTTACAATAGCAAAAAGCTGGAAGCAACCAAGGTGTCCATCAACGGATGAATGGCTAAATAAATTGTGGTATATTCACACAATGGAATACTACGCATCGATAAAGAACAGTGACGAATCTGTGAAACATTTCATAACATGGAGGAACCTGGAAGGCATTATGCTGAGCGAAATTAGTCAGAGGCAAAAGGACAAATATTGTATAAGACCACTATTATAAGATCTTGAGAAATAGTATAAACTGAGAAGAACACATACTTCTGTGGTTACGAGGGCGGGAGGGAGGGAGGGTGGGAGAGGGTTTTTTACTGATTAATTAGTAGATAAGAACTGCTTTAGGTGAAGGGAAGGACAATACTCAATACATGGAAGGTCAGCTCAACTGGACTGGACCAAAAGCAAAGAAGTTTCCAGGATAAAATGAATGCTTCAAAGGTCAGCGGAGCAAGGGCGAGGGTTTGGGGACCATGGTTTAAGGGGACTTCTAAGTCAATTGGCAAAATAATTCTATTAGGAAAACATTCTGCATCCCACTTTGAAATGTGGCGTCTGGGGTCTTAAATGCTAACAAGCGGCCATCTAACATGCATCAATTGGTCTCAACCCACCTGGAGCAAAGGAGAATGAAGAACACCAAGGTCACACGACAACTAGGAGCCCAAGAGACAGAAAGGGCCACATGAACCAGAAACCTACATCATCCTGAGACCAGAAGAACTAGTTGGTGCCCGGCCACAATCGACGACTGCCCTGACAGGGAGCACAACAGAGAACCCCTGAGGGAGCAGGAGATCAGTGGGATGCAGACCCCAAATTCTCATAAAAAGACCATACTTAATGGTCTGACTGAGACTAGAGGAATCCCGGCGGTCATAGTCCCCAAACCTTCTGTTGGCACAGGACAGGAACCATTCCCGAAGACAACTCATCAGACATGAAAGGGAATGGACAGTGGGTAGGTGAGAGATGCTGATGAAGAGTGAGCTAATTATATCAAGTGGTCACTTGAGACTGTGTTGGCATCTCCTGTCTGGAGGGGGGATGGGAGGATAGAGAGAGTTGGAAGCTGGCAAAATTGTCACGAAAGGAGAGACTGGAAGGGCTGACTCATTAGGGGGAGAGCAAGTGGGAGTACGGAGTAAGGTGTATATAAACTTATATGTGACAGTCTGACTTGATTTGTAAACGTTCACTTGAAGCTCAATAAAAGTTGAAAAAAAAAAAAGGCTCCAGAACTAGGGAAAAAAAAAAAGAATAACATAACGGAAATTATTGCAATATTGAAAACAGAATTTTAACAACAACAAAAATGATTATTAGATCATAGAAACTAGATTATACCAAAACATAGTAAATCATTAAGAGGTAGAAACAGATTTCTAATAGAAATAATAAATTGATTCTTGGATAGTCTATCCAATTAATGAAAAGAAGTGAATCATATGAACACATTGGAAAAAGATTTCAATTTATTGCTTATTTGACACTGAACATAGAATTCATAAGATGCCACCTCAACAAGGTTAACAAGGTACCTCAGGTCAAAGAATATGTAAGTATGGTCACTCACAAAAAAAAACTTGAAATGCCCTGAACTCTCAAAGCACACGCGTAAAAGAAAATTGACACAGATTTTTCCCAATTTTGACAAGAATCCTAAGGCTTTACATGACATTATGAGATCCAATGCTGAAAGGAGTCCCTGGACTGTGTTAAGGGTTAATGTGCTGGGTAGAAAAACCTGGCAATTTATTTCCAAAAAAGCGGTGATTGAAAACCCTGTGGAGCAGTACCATTCTGACACACGTGGTTGCCACGAGTCAGAGCCGGCTCAACGAAGCTAAAAACAAGACAACACAACAAACCAAAAATACTTTTTCCAAACAAGCAATAATAAATGTTGATCACACATGCTAGAGGAAAGACCAAATTAACAATCTATTCTCCTTTAAAAAAAAAAAATTATAAAATTATTGTCATAGGAAGAGACCAAAGAATATGCAGCCAAAAAATACAGGAAGAAAAACAACGTGGTTCAAGCAGTTCATTAATAAAATCTTACATATATTTTTTGGATTTTTTTTAATGTATATGTTATTAAATTTATTATTTATGGCTTTTTTTCACTTCTAAATAAATATTTGCTTTCATACCTAACTCCACACTGATAGTTTTATATTCTTGGTTATTAAAATGGGTCCCCCAAATGGGATAAGCTTCAGTCCCCACAAAACCTAGATCCTCCACCATAGGAAGCATTGGCCCGACCTCAGTGTGCATCTGCTGTTCTAGTGACACTGGAGGGAGAGGGGTGGTACAAGGATACTCTCAGAATTGTTTTAAAATAAATCACCAGTGTTTCTTATTTTTTTTTTTTGTTTTGTTTTTATGATTTGTCTTTTTCCCTGAAAAGAACCATTTCCTCAAGGTTGTCAATCTAGTTTCATTGTTGTTATAGATTGAATTGTGTCCCCAAAAAACATGTGTTGTAAATCCTAACCACTTTTATGCCTGTGGTGATAATTCCATTTAGGAGTGGGTTGTCTTTGTTACGTTAATGAGAAATGATTAGTGTAGGGTGTGTCTCAAGTTAATCTCTTACAAAATACAAAAAAAGCAGATTAGACAAGCAGGGAGAAGCCAAGTCACATGAAGATGGCCCAGGAGCAGAAGCTCAGAAGAGACAAGACCTTCCTCCAGGGCCAACAGAGAGAGAAAGCCTTCCTCTACACCCAGCACCCTGAATTCAGACTTGACAGAGAGAGAAAGCCTTTTCCTAGAACCAGCACACTGAATTCAGACTTCTAGCCTCCTAAACTGTGGAGAAAATAAATTTCTGTTAAAGCCACCCACGTATGGTATTTCTGTTACAGCAGCACTAGATAACTAAGACAACTGTTTAATAATTGAGAGCCAGAGTGCAGGGCTTTGGGAAAAACCATGCTCAATGATTAGAAAAAAAAGATTTTAACATTCAAATGTGAGACCATGAGAGTAAAACTACCAGGAACGATATAAAATAAGAGCAAAATGTGAGTTATCGTGTATAGGGGAAGAGCAAAAGGTAATGTAGGAGGAAGGGGATGTCACGGGTGGGGGTTGTTGGAGACACCCACCCCGTCACAATACTGCAGAGTTGCCACCCTGCCATGAGGTCACTCCTGGGCTCATTTATTTTTTAATAGTTTTAATGAAGGAAACAGCAAAACCCCATCTGCTTTGACAGCTGGGCCCACACGGCAGAAGACCTCCTGAGGAGATAAGGAGAGTTCAGTTTAATACAAGCAGACAATTAATACAGAGAATCTGTGCCAGCAGTGAGGTAGACGCAACCCTCCATTTTATCACAGAAAATCTGATAGCTCAAATCTACAGAACACTTGCTCTGTGCCACAGACTTTGCTAGGTGTTTTACAAACGTATTATGGCATTTAATTCTTCCACCAACCTCAAAGGTAGGAATTATTATCCCCACCTTACATGCAAGAGGAAACAGAAGCTGGACCATACCATCCCATATTCTATCTGCCACCAAAACCTGTGCTCCCATCCTTTCTCCCCGCATCAAAGCATTGTGAGTGCTGGGGCAGCCTCTGCAAACATCTCCCATGTTCTTCTGGGCTGAGTACTGGAAGGCTGAGTAACATAATTCCAGCAACTACATAATGAAAAGACCAAAAAGAAGTGGTGTGGACAGTCAAAAGGCAACGCCCCGGGAGTGAGAAGACAAGGATTCTAGTCTCAGATGTGCTCTTCACCAGCTTGGGTCTGCCATTCATTCCTTCACCTTCCTTTTCCCCATAAGCCAAACAAGAATAATCACACAGCCTACATTTATACAGCCATGGAGTCCCTGAGTGGCACAAACAGCTAAGTGCCTGACCACAGACAAAAGCTGGTGGTTTGAACCTACCCAGAGGCACCTTGTCTCTGGGTGGTGCAAACGGTTTGAGCTTATCTATCAAATTAAAGGTTGACAGTTCAAGCCCACTGAGTGGTGCCACAAAAGAGAGGCCTGGTGATCTGCTTCCATAAAGATTGTTGTTGTTATTGTTAGGGCCATCAAGTCAGTTCCGACTCATAGTGACTGTGTGTACCACAGAACGAAACACTGTCCGGTCCTGCACCATGCTCACAACCATTGTTATGCTTGAGCCTATTATTGCAGCCACTGTGTCAATCCATCTCATTGAGAGTCTTGCTCTTTTCCACTGACCCTCTACTTTATCAAGCATGACATCCTTCTCCATGGACTGATCCCTCCTGACAACATGTCCAAAGTATGTAAGATGCACTCTCGCCATACTTGCTTCTAAGGAGCATTCTGGTTGTACTTCTTCCAAGGCAGATTTATTCGTTATTTTGTCAGTCCATGGTATAGTCAATGTCCTTCGCCAACACCACAATTCAAAGGTATCAATTCTTCTTTGGTTTTCCTTATTCTTTGCCCAGCTTTCACATGATACGATTGAAAATATCATGCCTTGGGTCAGGTGCACTTTAATCTTCAAGGCGACATATTTGCTTTTGAACATTTTAAAGAGGTCCTTTGCAGCAGATTTGCCCAATTGCAATTCATCTTTCAATTTCTTGACTGCTGCTTCTGTGGGTGTTGATCGTGGATCCAAGTAAAATGAAATCCTTGATGTATTAGTCATCTAGTACTGCTATAACAGAAATACCACAAGTGGGTGACTTCAACAAAGGGAAATTTATTCTCTTACAGTCTAATAGGTTATAAGTCCAAATTCAGGGCATCAGCTTGAGAGGAAGGCTTTCTTTCTCTGTCAGTTCTGGAGGAAGGTCCTTTTTGTTAGCCTTCCCTTAGTCTGGGAGCATCTCAGCGCAGGAACCTCAGGTCGAAAGGACGCGTTCCACTCCCAGCACAGCTTTCTTTGTGGTATGAGGTCCCCAACTCTCTGCTTGCTTCTCTTTCTTTTATCTCTTGTAAGATAAAAGGTGGTACAGGTCACACCTCAGGGAAAACTCCCTTTACATTGGATCAGGGATGTGACCTGAGCAAGGATGTTACATCTTACCCTAATCCTCTTTAACCACGTGCAGAGATTATGATTTATAACACAAGGAAAAATCACAAAATGGAGGACAACCACATAATACTGAGAATCATGGCCTAACCAAGGTAACACATATTTTGGGCAGCCACAATTCAATCCATGACACTTGGCAACTTTAATCTCTTCCCCATTTATCATGATGTTGCTTATTGGTCCAGTTGTGAAGATTTTTGTTTTCTTTATGTTGAGGTGTAATCCATAATGAAGGCTGTGGTCTTTGATCTTCGTTGGTAACTGCTTCAAGTCCTCTTCACTTTCAGCAAGCAAGGTTGTGTCATCTGCATAAAGCAGGTTGTTAATGAGTCTTCCTCCTATCTTGATGCCCCATTCTTCTTCATATAGTCCAGCTTCTTGTATTATTTGCTCAGCATACAGATTGAATAGGTATGGCGAAAGGATACAACCCTGATGCACACCTTTCCTGACTTTAAGCCATGTAGTATCCTTTTGTTCTGTGCCAAAACTGCCTTTTGATCTATGTACAGGTTCCTCTTGAGCATAATTAAGTGTTCTGGAATTCCCACTCTTCACAGTGTTATCCATAATTTGTTATGCTCCACACAGTCAAATGCTTTTGCATAGTTAATAAAACACTCGTAAATATCCTTCTGGTATTCTCTGCTTTCAGCCAGGATCCATCTGACATCAGCAATGATATCCCTGGTGCCACATCCTCTTCTGGATCCAGCCTGAATTTCTGGCAGTTCCCTGTCGATATACTGCTGCAGCTGCTTTTGAATGATCTTCGGCAAAATTTTGCTTGTGTGTGATATTAATGATATTATTCGGTGATTTCCACTTTTTTTTTTTTGGATCACCTTTCCTGGAAATAGGCATAAATATGGATCTCTTCCAGTCAGTTTGCCAGGTACCTGTCTTCCAAATTTCTTGGCATAAATGAGTGAGTACCTCCAGCGCTGCATCCGTTTGTTCAAACATCTCAACTGGTATTCGGTCAATTCCTGGAACCTTGTTTTTCATCAATGCCTTCAGTGCATCTTGGATTTCTTCCTTCAGGGCCATCAGTTCCTGAGCGCATGCTACCTCTTGAAATGGTTGAACATTGACCAGTTCTTTTTGGTATAATGACTCTGTGTATTCCTTCCATCTTCTTTTGGTGCTTCCTGCGTTGTTTAATATTTTCCCCATAAAATCCTTCAATGTTGTAACTCGAGGCTTGAATTTTTCTTCAGTTCTTTCAGCTTGAGAAATGCTGAGCATGTTCTTCCCTTCTGGTTTTCTATCTCCAGCTCTTTGTACATGTCATTATAATACTTTATTTTGTCTTCTCAAGCTGCCCTTTAAAATCTTCTGTTCAGTTCCTTTACTTCATCATTTCTTCCTTTTGCTTTAGCTGCTCAACATTCAAAAGCAAGTTTCAGAGTCTCATCTGACATCCATTTTTGTCTTTTTTTTCTTTCTTGTGTTTTTAATGACCTCTTGCTTTCTTCATGTATGATGCCCTTGATGTCATTCCACAACTCATCTGGTCTTTAGTCATTAGTGTCATTAGATGGAATACACAGGAATCAAATCAACTACATCTGTGGAAAGAGACAATGGAAAAGCTCAATATCATCAGTCAGAACAAGGACAGAGGCATCAAGTATTCCTATACAAGTTCAAGCTGAAACTGAAGAAAATTAGAACAAGTCCATAAAGTTTACAGCCAAACAAACCTTATGGAGCATTTCTACTCTGTAACACAAGCGGTCACCATGAGTCAGAATTGACCTGATAGCAACATGTTTGGTTTTTGGTTTAGAGGCACCTCAGCAGAAAGATCCAGTGGTCTGCTTCCAAAAGGTCACACCCTTGAAAATCCTACGAAGCACAGTTCTACTCTGCAACACTTGCGGGCGCCATGAGTTGGAATCAATTTGGCAGCAACTGGTTTCTCTGTTTTGTTTTGTTTTAATAATGAGCCAGACGCCACTTTAAGTACTTTACACTCCTTCATTTACTAAACCCTCACAATGGTATCATAATCCCTATCTTACAGGTGAGGCACAGAGAGGTTAAATAATTTGCCCACGATCCGGATTTGAGCCCAGACAGGCTGGCTCCAGAATCTTCACTCCCAACCACTCTGCATGTGCCTTATACATCTGCAAGGCTACTGCTAGTCCACTGAGGGGAGTGGTCTAAATCAGTGGTTCTCAGAGTATGGTCCCTGGACCGGCAGCATCTGCTGACTTGTGAGAAATGTAAATTCTTGGACCACAACAGACTTACTGAATCAGAGCCTCTGGGGGTAAGAAATCTGTGTTTAAAAAGCCCTCCAGGTGATTCTAATGCTTGCTAAAGTTTGAGAGCCACTGTTCTCAATGATCTCTTAAGGTTCTTTCAAGAGCTGTGCTAGAAGGAGAAAAGGCGGTAAAAGGACTGAGAAGCAGGAGATAAAACAAGAACAAAGGGAGAAATAGAAACTGTGGGAACATGTTCCTTAGCAGACAAGCAGGTGTCTGCCCCAATATGGCCATTCTGCCCCAGGGAAAGAGGCCGAAGGCTGTCCCCCAGATAAGCAGGAGCCCAATTGGCCAGAGGCAGAATTTTTCAGGACACAGAGCCAGGTACAGGAGGTTTAGGCAACTGCTGAAACCTAGCTAAATCCCACCCCTTCCCCCCGCAGCCCTCCTCTCTCAGTGTTGCTTTCACTGCCTTCAGCTTCTTTCACCCCAGGATGAAGGCTTTTGGACACATTAATGAAAAGTGATGGCATCTCTAGGCGGGATGAATTCTGGGGGGCATTTCACCCACCAAGACCACTTCTGAAGCAGAAAGCAAAAGTTGTTCAAGCACCAACAAGAAGGGTCTCGTGGAAAGACAGGATAAAAACCACATCCTACCTAAACCAGGGTGCCCAGAGAAAGGGGTGCCAGCAGCCCCACAAGTGGTTCAACCACTGGGGCTTCCCAGGTTGGGTAACAGAACCCAGAATGTTGGAAAGTTCATGCTCTGTAAAGGGAATTTTGGCCACTAGAGACAGACCAGGAGGGATCCAACAGACAAACTCTTCTCCCTTCTCCTTTGAAGACAGTTCTGACAAGCAATGTTTCCATACAGCCTCCCTGGAGAGATTCCACAGAACTAAGCAAAAAACAAGGAGCCCTGGTGGTGCAGTGGTTAAGTGTCACTGAAGGGTCGGCCATTAGAAACCACCAGCCACTCTGCAGGAGAAAGATGTGGCAACTTGCTTCCCTAAGGATTCATAGCTTTGGAAACTCTGTGGGGGCAGTTCTACTCTGTCCTATAGCATCACTGCAAGTTGGAATCGACTGGACAGCAATGGAGTCTTTCTTTTTTTTTTAAGTAAAAAGCTGGGCTTTCTCGTGAAGCTGGGAGAAGATCAGTAACACATCACCTTATATTGCCTTCCTTCTTTCCCTGTTTCAATCCCTTTATCCCTCATTCTGGCTTCTTTAGGATTTTCAAACTCCTTCTCCAATACAGTGTTAGCTCATCATATCTGGTTTCAATTTTCAAAAGGTATATCAAGAAAATAGACCTGAAAGTTTAGACATAAAGTTGATAAAGTTTCAGTCAACTCTCCAGTTGGTTAAAAAAAAAAAAAAAATTTAGGTATGTAAAATGTGATGATCATTTAATCAGAAAACAGTCCCTTCCTGTCCTCATGCCTCTGCTATAAAGGGAGAATGACATGCCTGGATGTGATAAAGGGCTTGGGAAAAAAGGTCAGTGTTCTAGAGAGGAAACACAGTTTTCTCAGAGTAGTTATGACCAGGAAGAATTTGATAGTACAAGGATGAGTTGGATTAAAGATATAATCTAGTGAACTGGGAGCAAAGAGTCGTAGAAATCTGGGTGGAAACAATATAAAAGTAAGTTTCAAGCAAATGTTGAAATTAGTTAAGCTGCAAATAACAGAAATTTGTCAAAATCAACTTTTTCAGAACTCTGAAAATTAACCAAAGGCTTTCAACAATTGGAGGAGGTTTATTCAAGAAAAATAGCTGAATCTTGGTAAGAACTGAGAGCCTGGTATCATTTTAACTTACCCTATTTCCAATCCGTTCTTCCCTGCTCCATGGTAGACATAAAAATCAGAAGCCTAGCAGCCATTGGAGAGGACAGTGTGGGTTTGGAGCTTCCCAAAAAAGCTCATTCCTGGAGAATTGTCATTATCTGACCTTCCTGGAAACTCCCAGTAGCGACACATAACAAAGAACACAGGCTTTAGGTTTAGTTCAGGAAAGTCACTAAACAAACAGCAATGACAACAAATAAACAACAAAGCCTGGGTAAGATGTAATTTTTAGAGTTGCCACATTATATTATTTAATATGTCCAGTTTTCAACAACAACAAACTGAGACATGTAAAGAAACAGGAAAGCATGGCCCATATGCAGGGAAAAAAGCAGTCAATAGAAACTGTCTCTGAGGAAGCCCAGAATTTGAACTTATGACAAAAAGACATTAAATCAGTTATAAGAAATATGCTCAAAGAACTAAACGAAACCATGTCTAAAGAACTAAAGGAAAGTAGGAGCATAATGTTTCACCAAATAGAGAATATCAACACAGGGATAGAAATTATCAAAAAGAGCCAAATATAAATTCTGAAGCTGAAAAGTTCAGTAACCGAATGAAACATTCACAAAAGGAGCTCAACAGCAGATATGAAGATAGATCAATTGAGATTATGCAGTCTGAGGAATGGGGGAAAAAATGAATTTTAAAAAGTGAATAGAGAGGCGGGGCCAAGATGGCAGACTAGGTGGACGCTACCACGGATCCCTCTTGCAACAAAGACTCGGAAAAACAAGTGAATCGATCACATACATAACAATCTACGAACTCTGAACAACAAACACAGATTTAGAGACGGAGAACGAACAAATACGGGGAGGCAGCGATTGTTTTCAGAGCCCGGAGCCAGCGTACCAGTCAGGTGACCTTCGGCGCCCGATTAGGGGCACAGCCCAGGGGGGCAGACGGCACAAACAAGGGGCCCAGCCCTAGCCCCCAAACTCATTCCGGGAGGGGGCCCAGCCGGTTCGCGTGGGCGGTGTGGCAGCACAGCCGGTGGGAGAAGTTCCTGGGAGGCAGTGACTGCTCTTGGAGCGGGAAGAGCAGTGTCCCAGCCGGGGAGCAGTCCCGCCGGGATTTAGGCGGGGCGTGGGCACGGCATAAGCGTGGGGAGCAGCTCCATCCCCCTGAACTGACCCTGGGGGGGGCCCAGCCAGTTCGCATGTGCGGCGTGGCAGCGCAGCCGGTGGGAGAAGTCCCCGGGAGGCAGTGACTGGTCTTGGAGCGGGGAGAGCAGCGTCCCAGCCGGGACACGCGGTTGCGGCGCAGCCGCGGGGAGCTGCTCCACTCTCCAGAGCTGACCCCGCGGGGGGGGCCCAGCCGGTTCGCGGGGGCGGCGTGGTGACGCGGCTGGCGGGACGGGGAGTCCCGGGAGGCAGGGTCTGATTTTGGAGTCAGGAGTGCACTGTCCCAGTAGGGGATCCTTAACCTTGGGCGTGGGGCTGACAGCGGAGGATCTGACCGTGACTCCAGCGGGCCAGACCCCCCGGGAGCAATCTCCACACAGCCAGCACACACAGGCGACGTGCCGTGCGGAAATCTCAGATATAATAGTCATTCCAAGCAAGACAAGCAACTCTGGCTATATTCTGAGGTGCTACTCTCCTAGCTCTCTGATCCCTCCCCCACCCTCCCCAGGCGGCTCCATTAACATCTGAATAGCCTGAGCCAGAGGGAGAACCCTGATAGGGATCTGACTGCATTTTTTTTTTCGCGGATTTTCTGGAAAAACTACTTTCCCAATGATGGCTCGGAGACAGCAGTCCATATCAAACCACATAAAGAAGCAGACCGTGACAGTTTCTCCAACCCCCCAAACAAAAGAATCAAAATCTTTCCCAAATGAAGATACAATCCTGGAATTATCAGATACAGAATATAAAAAACTAATTTACAGAATGCTTCAAGACATCACAAATGAAATAAGGCAAACCGCAGAAAAAGCCAAGGAACACACTGATAAAACTGTTGAAGAACTCAAAAAGATTATTCAAGAACTAGTGGAAAAATTAATAAGTTGCAAGAATCCATAGAGAGACAGCATGTAGAAATCCAAAAGATTAAAAATAAAATTACAGAATTAGACAACGCAATAGGAAGTCAGAGGAGCAGACTCGAGCAATTAGAATGCAGACTGGGACATCTGGAGGACCAAGGAATTAACACCAACATAGCTGAAAAAAAAAATCAGATAAAAGAATTAAAAAAAATGAAGTAACCCTAAGAATCATGTGGGACTCTATCAAGAAGGATAACTTGCGGGTGATTGGAGTCCCAGAACAGGGAGGGAGGACAGAAAACACAGAGAAAATACTTGAAGAACTCCTGACAGAAAACTTCCCTGACATCATGAAAGACGAAAGGATATCTATCCAAGATGCTCATCGAACCCCATTTAAGATTGATCCAAAAGAAAAACACCAAGACATATTATCATCAAACTCGCCAAAACCAAAGATAAAGTAAAATTTTAAAAGCAGCCAGGGAGAAAAGAAAGATTTCCTTCAAGGGAGAATCAATAAGTTCAGACTACTCAGCAGAAACCATGCAGGCAAGAAGGGAATGGGACGACATATACAGAACACTGAAGGAGAAAACTGCCAGCCAAGGATCATATATCCAGCAAAACTCCCTCTGAAATATGAAGGCGAAATTAAGATATTTACAGATAAACACAAGCTTAGAGAATTTGCAAAAACCAAACCAAACCTACAAGAAATACTAAAGGATATTGTTTGGTCAGAAAACCAATAATATCAGGTACCAGCACAATACAAGGTCACAAAACAGAACGTCCTGATATCAACTCAAATAGGGGAATCACAAAAACAAACAAATTAAGATTAATTAAAATAAATAAATAAATACACATAAAAGGGAATCATGGAAGTCAATAGGTAAAAGATCGCAATAATCAAAAAGAGGGACTAAATACAGGAGGCATTGAACTGCCAGATGGGGAGTGATACAAGGCGATATAGAACAATACAAGTTAGGTTTTTACTTAGAAAAATAGGGGTAAATAATAAGGTAACCACAAAAAGGTATAACAACTCCATAACTCAAGACAAAAGCCAAGAAAAATGTAACGACTCAACAAACATAAAGTCAAACACTATGAAAATGAGGATCTCACAATTTACTGAGAAAAACATCTCAGCACAAAAAAGTATGTGGAAAAATGAAATGGCCAACAACACACATGAAAAGGAATCAAAATGACAGCACTAAAAACTTATTTATCTATAATTACGCTGAATGTAAATGGACTAAATGCACCAATAAAGAGACAGAGAGTCACAGACTGGATAAAGAAACACGATCCATCTATATGCTGCCTACAAGAGACACACCTTAGACTTAGAGACACAAACAAACTAAAACTCAAAGGATGGAAAAAAATATATCAAGCAAACAATAAGCAAAAAAGAAGAGGAGTAGCAATATTAATTTCTGACAAAATAGACTTTAGACTTAAATCCGCCACAAAGGATAAAGAAGGACACTATATAATGATAAAAGGGACAATTGATCAGGAAGACATAACCATATTAAATATTTATGCACCCAATGACAGGGCTGCAAGATACATAAATCAAATTTTAACAGAATTGAAAAGTGAGATAGACACCTCCACAATTATAGTTGGAGACTTCAACACACCACTGTCGGAGAAGGACAGGACATCCAGTAAGAAGCTCAATAGAGACACAGAAGACCTACTTACAACAATCAACCAACTTGACCTCATTGACTTACACAGAACTCTCCACCCAACTGCTGCAAAGTATACTTTTTTTTCTAGCACACATGGAACATTCTCTAGAATAGACCACATATTAGGTCATAAAACAAACCTTTGCAGAGTCCAAAACATCGAAATATTACAAAGCATCTTCTCAGACCACAAGGCAATAAAACTAGAAATCAATAACAGAAAAACTAGGGAAAAGAAATCAAATACTTGGAAAATGAACAATACCCTCCTGAAAAAAGACTGGGTTATAGAAGACATTAAGGAGGGAATAAGGAAATTCATAGAATGCAACGAGAATGAAAATACTTCCTATCAAAACCTCTGGGACACAGCAAAAGCAGTGCTCAGAGGCCAATTTATATTGATAAATGCACACATACAAAAAGAAGAAAGAGCCAAAATCAGAGAACTGTCCCTACAACTTGAACAAATAGAAAGTGAGCAACAAAAGAACTCATCAGGCACCAGAAGAAAACAAATAATAAAAATTAGAGCTGAACTAAATGAATTAGAGAACAGAAAAACAATTGAAAGAATTAACAAAGCCAGAAGCTGGTTCTTTGAAAAAATTAACAAAATTGATAAACCATTGGCTAGACTGACTAAAGAAAAACAGGAAAGGAAACAAATAACCCGAATAAGAAACGAGAAGGACCACATCACAACAGAACCAAATGAAATTAAAAGAATCATTTCAGATTACTACGAAAAATTGTACTCTAACAAATTTGAAAACCTAGAAGAAATGCATAAATTCTTGGAAAAACACTACCTACCTAAACTGACACATTCAGAAGTAGAACAACTAAATAGACCCATAACAAAAAAAGAGATTGAAACAGTAATCAAAAAACTTCCAACAAAAAAAAGCCCTGGCCCTGACGGCTTCACTGCAGAGTTCTACCAAACTTTCAGAGAAGAGTTAACACCACTGCTACTGAAGGTATTTCAAAGCATAGAAAATGACGGAATACTACCCAACTCATTCTATGAAGCCACCATCTCCCTGATACCAAAACCAGGTAAAGACATTACAAAAAAAGAAAATTATAGACCTATATCCCTCATGAACATAGATGCAAAAATCCTCAACAAAATTCTAGCCAATAGAATCCAACAACACATCAAAAAAATAATTCACCATGATCAAGTGGGATTTATACCAGGTATGCAAGGCTGGTTTAATATCAGAAAAACCATTAATGTAATCCACCACATAAATAAAACAAAAGATAAAAACCACATGATCTTATCAATTGATGCAGAAAAGGCATTTGACAAAGTCCAACACCCATTTATGATAAAAACTCTCACCAAAATAGGAATTGAAGGAAAATTCCTCCACATAATAAAGGGCATCTATGCAAAGCCAACAGCCAACATCACTCTAAGTGGAGAGAACCTGAAAGCATTTCCCTTGAGAACGGGAACCAGACAAGGATGCCCTTTATCACCGCTCTTATTCAACATCGTACTTGAAGCCCTAGCCAGGGCAATTAGGCTAGACAAAGAAATAAAGGGTATCCAGATTGGCAAGGAGGAAGTAAAGTTATCACTATTTGCAGATGACATGATCTTATACACAGAAAACCCTAAGGAATCCTCCAGAAAACTACTGAAACTAATAGAAGAGTTTGGCAGAGTCTCAGGTTATAAAATAAACATACAAAAATCACTTGGATTCCTCTACATCAACAAAAAGAACACCGAAGAGGAAATCACCAAATCAATACCATTCACAGTAGCCCCCAAAAAGATAAAATACTTAGGAATAAATCTTACCAAGGATGTAAAAGACCTATACAAAGAAAACTACAAAGCTCTACTACAAGAAATTAAAAAGTACATACTTAAGTGGAAAAGCATACCTTGCTCATGGATAGGAAGACTTAACATAGTAAAAATGTCTATTCTACCAAAAGCCATCTATACATATAACTCACTTCCGATCCAAATTCCAATGTCGTATTTTAAGGGGATAGAGAAACAAATCACCAACTTCATATGGAAGGGAAAGAAACCCCGGATAAGCAAAGCATTACTGAAAAAGAAGAAGAAAGTGGAAGGCCTCACTCTACCTGATTTCAGAAGCTATTATACAGCCACAGGAGTCAAAACAGCCTGGTACTGGTACAACAACAGGCACATAGACCAATGGAACAGAATTGAGAACCCAGATATAAATCCATCCACGTATGAGCAGCTGATATTTGACAGAGGACCAGGGTCAGTTAATTGCGGAAAAGACAGTCTTTTTAACAAATGGTGCTGGCACAACTGGATATCCATTTGCAAAAGAATGAAACAGGACCCATACCTCACACCATGCACAAAAACTAACTCCAAGTGGATCAAAGACCTAAACATAAAGACTAAAACGATAAAGATCATGGAAGAAAAAATAGGGACAACCTTAGGAGCCCTAATACAAGGCATAAACAGAATACAAAACATTACCAAAAATGATGAAGAGAAACCAGATAACTGGGAGCTCCTAAAAATCAAACACCTATGCTCATCTAAAGACCTCACCAAAAGAGTAAAAAGACCACCTACAGACTGGGAAAGAATTTTCAGCTATGACATCTCAGACCAGCGCCTGATCTCTAAAATCTACATGATTCTGTCAAAACTCAACCACAAAAAGACAAACAACCCAATCAAGAAGTGGGCAAAGGATATGAACACACATTTCACTAAAGAAGGTATTCAGGTAGCTAACAGATACATGAGAAAATGCTCTCGATCATTAGCCATTAGAGAAATGCAAATTAAAACTACGATGAGATTCCATCTCACTCCAACAAGGCTGGCATTAATCCAAAAAACACAAACTAATAAATGTTGGAGAGGCTGCGGAGAGATTGGAACTCTTATACACTGCTTGGTGGGAATGTCAAATGGTACAACCACTTTGGAAATCTATCTGGCGATATATTAAACAGTTAGAAATAGAACTACCATACAACCCAGAAATCCCACTCCTCGGAATATACCCTAGAGAAACAAGAGCTATCACACAAACAGATATATGCACACCCATGTTTATTGCAGCTCTGTTTACAATAGCAAAAAGCTGGAAGCAACCAAGGTGTCCATCGACGGATGAATGGCTAAATAAATTGTGGTATATTCACACAATGGAATACTACACATGGACAAAGAATAGTGACGAATATGTGAAACATTTCATAACATGGAGGAACCTGGAAGGCATTATGCTGAGCGAAATTAGTCAGAGGCAAAAGGACGAATATTGTATAAGACCACTATTATAAGATCTTGAGAAATAGTACAAACTGAGAAGAACACATACTTTTGTGGTTACGAAGGGGGGAGAGAAGGAGGGAGGGAGAGGGTTTCTTATTGATTAATCAGTAGATAAGAACTGCTTTAGGTGAAGGGAAAGACAACACTCAATACATGGAAGGTCAGCTCAATTGGACTGGACCAAAAGCAAAGAAGTTTCCGGGATAAAATGAATGCTTCAAAGGTCAGCGGAGCAGGGGCAGGGGTCTGGGGAACATGGTTTGAGGGGACTTCTAAGTCAACTGGCAAAATAATTCTATTATGAAATCATTCTGCATCCCACTTTGAAATGTGGCATCTGGGGTCTTAAATGCTAACAAGCGGCCATCTAAGATGCAGCAATTGGTCTCAACCCACCTGGAGCAAAGGAGAATGAAGAACACCAAGGTCACACGACAACTAAGAGCCCAAGAGACAGAAAGGGCCACATGAACCAGAGACCTACATCATCCTGAGACCAGAAGAACTAGTTGGTGCCCGGCCACAATCGATGTCTGCCCTGACAGGGAGCACAACAGAGAACTCCTGAGGGAGCAGGAGATCAGTGGGATGCAGACCCCAAATTCTCATAAAAAGACCATACTTAATGGTCTGACTGAGACTAGAGGAATCCCGGTGCCAATGCTCCCCAGACCTTCTGTTGGCATAGGACAGGAACCATCCCCGAAGACAACTCATCAGACATGAAAGGGACAGGTCAGCGGGGGGGAGAGAGATGCTGATGAAGAGTGAGCTAATTAAATCAGGTGGACACTTGAGAGTGTGTTGGCAACTCTTGTCTGGAGGGGGGATGGGAAGATAGAGAGGGAAGCTGGCAAAATTGTCACGAAAGGAGAGACTGAAAGGGCTGACTCAATAGGGGGAGAGCAAGTGGGAGTAGGGAGTAAGATGTATGTAAACTTACATGTGACAAACTGATTGGATTTGTAAACGTTCACTTGAAGCTTAATAAAAGTTAATTAAAAAAAAAAAGTGAATAGAGCCTCAAAGACCTGTGAATACCGTCAAGTGTACCAATGTATATACAATGGAGCCCCAGAAGGTATGTTCCACCACAGGACATTTGCACCTACTGCTCCTCTGCCTGACTCATTCTTCCCTTATACATAAGCATGGCTCACTCCCTTTTCTCTTCCATGTCTTTGTTCAAATATAATCTCAGCAGTGAGGCCTTCCTTGACCTCTCCATACAAAATAGCAGTTCCCTATCCTTCTTCGCCTCCTACCTTTCTTTATTTTTCTCTATAGCCAACATCACTATCTGATAGTCTATTCATCTATTTATTTATCTGGTTGTAGTCTCTACAAGAGGTAAATTCCACAAAAGCTTAGAGTTTGTTGTTCGATTCCCTGCCATATGAGCAGCTCCTGACTCAGTTCTGGTATCCTACAGATGTTCAACAAATATTTTTTGAATTAGTGAGTTTTACCAGCCGTAAAAACATCTATATGGTTTGATCCGACAAACTCACTCCTACGAATTTAGGCAAATGATTCCAGAGAAGAGAAAAGTTATATGAAAGCAAATGTCATTGCTATAGAGTATGTTTGTCAAGTCTTATTTTACCAACGGCATAAGGAAAGCTAATAATGAAAAAAATCAGCATGTGGATGTCAGGCTTTTAGGAAAGGTACCTTGGAAAAAAGTTTTTAAACAAGTCTGACTCTTGAAGGAAGTAGCAGATTTGGTTTAGCAGAAGACAGACTCTAGCCAAAGACCCAGGAAGAGGAATGTTGTTGTCAGTTGCCGTCAAGTCAGTTCCAACTCATGGCAACCCCACGTGGGCAGAATAGAACTGCTCCATAGGGTTTTCAACACCGTGACCCTTCAGAAGCAGATCATCAGACCTGTCTTCCGAAGCACCTCTGGAGTGGGTTCAAACCACCAACCTTTTGGCTATTAGTCAAGTGCTTAACCGTTTGCACCACCCAGGGGCCTAGGAAGAGGAATGGGGCCTGGCAAATAATACCTAAAGGAAACCAGTCACCCAAGCCAGTGAGCCCCTTGGGAGGAGTAGAGTTTGGGGACCAGAGAGAAGTTGATAGGTGAGGTTACCTGGGAGGTATTAGAACACACCTGAAATTCAGTCCAACCATGACTCAGCTCTTCTCTTTAAAAAAAAAAAAAAAAATTGGGGAATGCCAAAATATTGTAAATGTAATGCTTGCACCTTGTAAAAACCATTTTAAGATACCTAGAAATGTGTAAAATATCTGAGATTTGCTCTTCCAGATCAGGAGAGTCATTCTACAGTTCCTGGCAGATCCTGTCAAACACACGCCCACCTAGGTTCTAACACGAGCCAGCACAGATCAGCAAGGGCAAGACTTCTCCAGTGCACACCTCCAGCCTATTAAGGATCCCTTAATGAGATAATCTGGGGGCTGTCACCATGTTTGCAACTCTTTCAGAAAAGATTTGAGACTAATTTCAACAGAAAGAACGAAAAGTAATTCTTCTAGGTGAGAAAAATCCTCAGACAGGAAAACTCTTCAGGAAAAAATATTTGGGGGGAAAAAAAACTCTCAGGGCAAAGAGCTAAACTAACCAAAGGACATTTAGGGGCTCTGTCTTAACCAATTACCAATTATTTAAAAAATCTGAACCAGAGGACAATGAAGGTTCAGTGGTAGGATTGTCTCCTTCCTTGCAGGAGATCCAAATTTGATTTCCAGCCAATGCACCTTAAGCACAGCCACCACCCATCTGTCATAGGAGGCTTGTGTGTTGCTATGACATTGAACAGGTTTCAGCTGAACTTCCAGACTAAGACTAGGAAGAAAGGCCTAGCAATGTACTTCTAAAATCAGCCAACGAAAACCCTATGGATCACAGCAGACAAATCCGCAACTGATCATGGGGATGGTGCAGGACCACCTAGCAGTTCTGTTCTGCTGTGCACCGGGTCGTCACGAGACAGGGCCAACTTGACAGCAGCTACAAAAGCAACAAATCTGAACCAGAGTTATGAGAGCGTACAAGTACCAACTCATTCTCTCAGCAAATCCTTATGGGGACAATGTCAGTCCTGAGACTACGTATGTGGTCTCTGCGCTCATGGAGCCCATGAGGGCAGTCTCTGGGCCTAGATGTTCCCGAGACAAAAAGTAGGGCAGGTGCAAAATCCATTATCTGAAATCCCTGGTGCACTTTGTAATTTAGAATGTTCTGGATTGATTTCATTAAAAATATACAAGTGCGCAGACCTTATATTTCGTAGCAGCCCAAGCAAGGTCCAGTGCAGCACGCTGTAATCAAACATATTAGTATTGTTGTAGTAAAGCATGGATACTTATCCTAAGTGGGATAAATAAGACCATAAATAGCCTCAGTTCAGGTCAGCATTTTTCCACCAGATGAATTGGCTTCAAAGTTATGGAAAACCGACTTTTCAGAGCTTTTTGGATTTTAGGATTGTGGATAAGGGATGGTGGATTTTGGACACATGCTGTTTTCAGAGAAACCTGACATTCCTGAAAAGAGTGAATGCATGTAACAAAGCAAGCAGAGTTGGGATCACTGGACTTCAATTGCTTGGGCTCTCAGCTATCTTTACCATCAATGATATGCTCGAGTCCATCATTGCGGCTACTGTGTATTTTCAGTGCCCTCCAACCCAGGAGGCTCACCTTCCAGCACTATATTAGATAATATTCTATTGTGATCCACACCATTTTCATTGGCTCATTTTTGAAAGTAGATTGCCAGCGCTTTCTTCCTAGTCCGTCTTAGTCTGGAAGCTCCACTGAAACCTGCCCGCTATGGTTGACCCTGCTGGTATTTGAAATACTGGCGGTATAGCTTCCAGTATCATAGCAACGCACAAGCCACCACGGTACAACAAACTGATACACGGGTGGTGGCCACCACCTATAGCCCCATGTAAATTAAATGGCGATATACAAGACAGTTTGACATCCAGGACAGGAGCTCCTTGATGGAGAATATTTTGCAAATATAGTTTGGAACATGAGGATGTGGTGTTGTTTTAAAATATACAGATATATAAATGAATTTAACAACAATTACACAAAGTATGGTGCCCTGGTGGTGCAGTGGTTAGGAGCTATGGCTGCTAACCAAAAGGTGGGCAGCTCAAATCCACCAGCTACTCCTTGAAAACTCCATGTGGCAGTTCTGCTCTGTCCTGTAGGGTCGCTATGAGCCAGAATCAACTCGATGGCAACAAGTTTGGTCTGGTTTGGTCTGGTCTGGTCTGGTCTGGTCTGGTATGGTCTGGTTGATACAAAGAATGCTAGACCATTTGGTTTAAGTAATGCTCATAACAGTAATTAATGCATAAAGCACTCATCACATGCCTGGTAGTGTCTGAGCTCTTTGCCAGATCAACTCATTCATCTTCACAACAACCCACAGGGCAGGTATTTCCATTTTACAAATGAGGAAACTGAGGCACGGAGCAGTTACATGACTTGGAGTAGGGCACAGCTGGAATTTGCACCCAGGAAGCCTGATTCTGAAGTTCATACTATTAACTAAAACCCTAAACTATAAGAAGAAAGGAATCATGGATTACAGGTATTTTCTGAGAAGGCAGGAGGGGAGGAAAAAGTCTGTTATAAGTCCTTTATATTCATTGGTTACCAGAAAATATAAACACATACCCTAGATGATGATACTAAAGGAATGACCTTCTGCAGATTTCTTCAGGTTCTTTGCCATGCCCTTGGAGTCAAGATTCAGATATATTGAATCTATAGAAAATGATCACAGACATTCTCTCCCCAACATGGAACCTGGGAGGTGCCAGTGCCCTTGGAGAGCTTTACCGCAGCTTTAAGTGTCCCGATGGGCAGTACCTGTGAGCTACTCCTAGCCCATCACTATTATCCCTCAGGTGTAGCCCAGCAAAGCCAGAGGTCACTCACAAATCTGCTTGGCCTAACAGCAACCCATCAACTTCAGGGCAGAGCATCCCTCCCCCATTTGTGAAGATGAGGGGTCCTTCAGGGAGGACCCACACTGCCCAGTGACACATCAGCATGATGGACATCTCCCGCCCCATGCTGCACCAGAGTCTTCTAGCAGGTACAGGCTTGCGTGCCCACACTTTTCCAACCCCAGCTCATGGGAAGGATTTCAAGACACCTCTATACTGTCCAAGCCATCTCCCCTAATAGTGTCACCCCACAAATGACTACTTAGTGGGACCCTATGGTTCTGATATCCTTGTTCTAGAATTACTTTCCAGAATGCTTGCTTGTACTTGTGAATGAATTAACTCTTAGTTTTCATCACTACAAGTACCAAACATGTAGGCTCCAAAGGGAAGCCCCTTCTCTAGGTCATGGTGTCGCCAAAACAAATTGTTTCTTATTAAGAAAAGCCCTTGTTTTCTTTTTGTTTTGTTTTTTCTTCAACAATAATCAGTCTGACTCCATACAGATTCCTCCCAATGCCTGCTACCACCTCTATTTCCTCTGCCACTAAACCGATGAGAGACTGAGGAGTGGAAAATGGCTAGGATGGCTCTCACTTACAGAAGAGCTGCTAAAGACGATGAACTTTTAAGCTTTGGTTTTGTCTTATCTCGTTTACTCTAAACAGAAGCAGAACAGTGTTTTGCCATGAAATACATTTTTATGGTGAAGATGGCTAGATGGTTTTTCTTATATATTGGACTCTTAAACTTCAAGCACCATTCCCTTTGCTGTTGTTGTTGTTGTTAGGTGCCATCGAGTCGGTTCCGATTCATAGCGACCCTATGCACAACAGAACGAAACACTGCCCGGTCCTGAGCCATCCTCACAATCGTTGTTATGCTTGAGCTCATTGTTGCAGCCACTGTGTCAATCCACCCCGTTGAGGGTCTTCCCCTTTTCCACCGGCCCTGTACTCCACCAAGCATGATGCCCTTCTCCAGGGACTGATCCTTCCTGACAACATGTTCAAAGTATGTAAGACACAGTCTCACCATCCTTGCTTCTAAGAATTCTGGTTGTACTTCTTCCAAGACAGATTTTTTGGTTCTTTTGTCAGTCCATGGTATATTCAATATTCTTCGCCAACACCACAATTCAAAGGCGTCAATTCTTCTTCGGCCTTCCTTATTCATTGTCTAGCTTTCACATGCATATGATACCATTGAAAATACCACGGCTTGGGTCAGGTGCATCTTAGTCTTCAAGGTGACATCTTTGCTTTTCAACACTTGAAAGAGGTCCTTTGCAGCAGATTTACCCAATGCAATGTGTCGTTTGATTTCTTGACTGCTGTTTCCATGGCTGTTGATTGTGGATCCAAGTAAAATGAAATCTTTGACAAGTTCGATTTTTCTTGGTCCAGTTGTGAGGATTTTTGTTTTCTTTATATTGAGGTGCAACCCATACTGAAGGCTGTGGTCTTTGATCTTCATTAGTAAGTGCTTTAAGTCCTCTTCACTTTCAGCAAGCAAGGTTATGTCATCTGCATAACGCAGGTTGTTAATGAGTCTTCCTCCAATCCTGATGCCCCGTTCTTCTTCATATAGTCCAGCTTGTATTATTTGCTCAGCATACAGATTGAATAGGTATGGAAAAAATACAACCCTGACGCACACATTTCCTGACTTTAAGCCAATCAGTATTCCCTTGTTCTGTCTGAAAAACTGCCTCTTGATCTACATACACATTCCTCACCAGCACAATTAAAGTGTTCTGGAATTCCCATTCTTCACAGTGTTATCCATAATTTGTTATGATCCACACAGTCGAATGCCTTTGCATAGTCAATAAAACACAGGTAAACATTCTTCTGGTATTCTCTGCTTTCAGCCAGGATCCATCTGACATCAGCAATGATATCCCTGGTTCCACGTCCTCTTCTGAAACCAGCCTGAATTTCTGGCAGTTCCCTGTCGATATACTGCTGCAGCCATTTTGGAATGATCTTCAGCAAAATTTTGCTTGCGTGTGATATTAAAGATAGTGTTCTATAATTTCCACATTCGGTTGGATCACCTTTCTTGGGAATAGGCATAAATATGGATCTCTTCCAGTCAGTTGACCAGGAAGCCATCTTCCATATTTCTTGGCATAGACAAGTGAGCACCTCCAGCGCTGCATCTGTGTGTTGAAACATCTCAATAGATATTCCATCAATTTCTGGAGCCTTGTTTTTCACCAATGCCTTCAGGGCAGCTTGGACTTCTTCCTTCAGTACCATCAGTTCCTGATCATATGCCACCTCTTGAAATGGTTGAACATCGACTAATTCTTTTTGGTATAATGACTCTGTGTATTCCTTCCATCTTCTTTTGATGCTTCCTGCGTCGTTTAATATTTTCCCCATAGAATCCTTCACTGTTGCAACTCAAGGCTTGAATTTTTTCTTCAGTTCTTTCAGCTTAAGAAACGTTGAGCTTGTTCTTCCCTTTTGGTTTTCCATCTCCAGCTCTTTGCACATGTCATTATAATACTTTGTCTTCTTGAGATGCCCTTTGAAATCTTCAGTTCTTTTACTTCATCAATTCTTCCTTTTGCTCAGCTGAAACCTGTCCTCCATGGGTGACCCCGATTGTATCTGAATACCAGTGGCATAGCTTCCAGCATCACAGCAACACACAAGCCCCCACAGTATGGCAAACTGACAGACTTGTGGGGGCCATTCTCTTTACATTACCATATATAGTTACCATCAACATTTTGTGTCAATGGAAAACAATGCCATTAAACACTTTGCCTTTGCCTTTGGCCCTCAGTTTTTTTTTTTTTTAAGTTCCACAGTGACCTAGTGCTTTGGGCAAATGATTTCAACTCTGCTCCTTCACTGCACAGTGGAAATAATGATACTCATCAGTCCAAAAGTCAACTTTAATTAAAATACTGGAAGTGTGACCCACAGGCTGAAATAAGACTCAGATTGTGAGGAATCACTATCCTCAAATAAAGGGTGACCATCTGAAAAATGGACAAATGTTTTGTGTACCGCCAAATTTTAACAGAAACAGTATTTAGGCAATGCCTGCCTGCTGCTAAGTAGCTTACAGTGTCACCTAGGAAAGAGACTCAACACATGGAACCACCAAATGACAATTCAGAACAGAGTATTGATAAGCCCCAAAGGAAATATGTAGGAAATACATAGTAGAAATAAATTAATATGAGGAAGACATCAAGGGAGAAGAAAAGAAGGGATTCAAAAAGTTGCAGAAAGATGAGTTAGAAAGAGCTGGAGCTGGGTAGGTATGAGCACAGCGGTTTAGAGGAAAGAGAGGAGAAATATGTGACAGGGTAGAGGGTCTACATTAGAAGGCGAAGAAATATAAGATTGGCTAGAAAGGATGGGGGCAAACTATAGATTACGTAGGAAGATATGCATTTTCTTTTTCATGAAAAGGAACTCCTTGCAATTTTTCCACAAAGAAGGAAATAATAGAGCTCTTCTTTTGCACTTTCTCCTGCAGTAGTTATCCAATGTAAATGCGATGATCTTCTCCCTCTGGTCCCTATAAAAAAAAAAACCAAACCCACTGCCATCGATTCAGCCAGCCTGTAATTTCATACTATCATTAAGAGCAGTACTGCTCCAACTGTGTATGAGAACCACCTGGTGATCTTGTTACACTGCAAGTGTTGATTTGCTAAATCTGGGGAGGGGGCCGAGATTCTGCATTGCCAACAAGCTCCCAATGATGTGGTCTAAGGACCACACTTGGACTAGCAAGGATCTAACTCTCAAGTTAGGGAGAAAGAGATTTCTGAATCCCCTAGGGAGCTTCCTCACACTCCACCCACCTGCTCCTGCCTGCACCATGATCAATACTAATCCATGATGTTAAAAGGTCCCCGTTCATGCAGTTTTTACCCCCAAAGATTCTGCTGGGATAGCTGCTGGCAGACTGAATGACAACAGAGCTAAAATACTATTAAATGATAAGGGTTTTTTTTAATACTCAATTTAAAAAAAGAAAAAAGTCCAATATCTTCTGCCTCTTCTCACCAAACACAAAAGTATAACACCCAAGAAGTCAACTTGGGAATTGTCTCCATTTATCAGTCTTAAAGAGTTCCTGAGGCTCTGTTTGCACATCTTTGCTTCCTTTCCCACTCACTAGCTCTTCATTCAAGTTCCAGCCTTCACTGTATCAAAGGTGCCCTGAGGGAGCCCCTTGCAGGAACAAAGCCAAAAATATAGTCACCATGCTGAAAGCTCACAAAGATGATAGGTCTGAACCCTTCTGAGCTCAGATCAGGCCGTTCTGAGACAAAACAGGAACTGAGTGTTTTGGGCTTCCCCCAGCCTATTTGTTCATGTACATCTATTAGACCCGTTGGGGCAGATCTTGTGACACCAATATTTACACGTAAGTGAGGGTTACTGTCTTAGCTTCCTAGGACTGCCTTAACAAAATACCACAAAATGGGTGGCTTTAAAGAACAGAAATTTATTGTCTCACAGTTCTGGAGGAGTTCTGAAGTCTGAATTCAGGGTGTCAGCAGGGCCATGCTCTCTGTCTGCTTGAGGGGAAGATTCTTCCTTGTCTTTCAGCTCTGGTAGCCTGGAGTTTTCTTGCCATTCCTTGGCTTGTAGCTGGATCCTCTTATGGTGTATTCCCCCTGCTTGTGTGACTCTCTCTCCATTTATGTTCTCCCCTTTTATAAGACATCACTCAGAAGAGATTAGGAGTAGTAGGACAGTCTACTCCAATATGACTTACCTGATGATATCTTCAAAGAAAGACCCTATTTTCCCAAACAAGGTCACATTCACAGGTACAGGGGTTAGGACTTCAACAGATCTTCCTGGACAACACAATTCAATCCACATAGTTACCAGCTGCTACACACTCACACCCACACACAGAGACACAGACCCAACCTCCATACCCAGTTATATCAAAAGCTGGTCTCAGATAAATTATGTTAGTCACACAGCCAACGACCCACGAGCATATGCAAAAACAATCATACCACCATGTGTGTAAGTTCTTGTCATGTCCCAGCAATCTGAGATTTTTATTGACCAGAACCACTCTGCATGAAAGGTTCCCAGAGGCTGAACTGTGGCAGGATTCATCTAACCATCTGTCTTAGTTATCTAGTGCTGCTATAACACAAATACCACAAGTGGGTGGCTTTAATAAACAAAAGTTTAGTTTATTCTCTCACATTTTAGGAGGTTGTAAGTACAAATCCACAGTGCCAGTTCCAGAGAATGGCTTTCTCTTTCAGTTGGCTCTGGAGAAAGGTCCTTGTCATCAATCTTCCTCTGGTCTGGGAGCTTCTCAGCACAGGAAACCTGGGTCCAAATGACGTGCTCTGCTCCCAGCACTGCTTTCTTGGTGATGTGAGGTCCCCATGTCTCTCTGCTCACTTCTCTCTTTTATATCTCAAAAGAGATTGGCTTAAGACACAATCTGATTTTGTAGATTAGTCCTGCCTCATTAACATAACTGCTGCTAATCCCATCTCATCAACATCATAGAGATAGGATTTACAACACATAGGAAAATCACATCAGATGACAAAATGGTAGACAATCACACAATACTGGGCATCATGACCTACCCAAATTGACAGATATTTTGGGGGGACACAACTCAATCCTTGACACCATCTATCAGGGAGGTAGAGAACTCTGACCCAGCAGCAGGGCTACGGGACTGTTGGGGGATGAAGTCTGGAGCCCCAGCCTGAGACCAAGGGTGAAGGGACTGCTGGGCTTCTGCACGGATGTCTCTGAGGGAAACAAGGGAGAGTAGGCCCCCTGTGACAGCCTGGAGGCAGGGGTGTTGAAGACCTGGCACTACAACCATACTTGGCCGCTTTCAGACAGTGTGATTAGGGCAGACCATTAAAGCTCAGTTTCCCTGACTGTAAAATGAGGGTTCTACTGATGACCTCCCAGGCCACTGCAAGGGTAATGCGAGAGAAAGAGCCTCATGGGAAGCTGTGCAGCAAGGGCAAAAGCCCCAGGCAAAAGTTAATTACCCTGACTACTCAGCCTGTAGTAGTATCCCTGACCTTAGGGCAGACTTTCTTGGCCTCAGCACTGCTGACACTCTAGGCTGGATAATCTTTGTTGGGGGCACTGTCCTGTGCACTGTAAGATGTTTGGCAGCATTCCTGGTCTCAACCCACTAGATGACAATTGGACCCCACCCAAGCTGTGACAACCGAAAATGTCTTCAGACATTGCCCAATGTCCCAGAGGGAGGAGAATTCCCCTCCCCTGCTCCTTGAGAACCACTACCTCAAGGGACAGGAACCTCAGAGACACACTCAGTGGCAGACCTCTGCAGAGCCCAGGGGCAGGCTGCATCCTCCCTTCCCAAGGTAAATATGGAGCAGAAGGAGAGAAGGCCAGTGGGAAAGACGCCGAATCCACAACAGCTAAAAACCAGGACATCTAAGGGCATGGTTTGGGTTTGGAGAGTATGCAGGTTCTCCATTGTATTTCTCTATGTGTATAATATGGTGTCATGCTGAAATCGATACAAATTTTTTCTATTGATCTGTTATATCCTAGAGAAGATAAAATATTTGTCTACGAAAAGAACACATTGTTCATGAAGGTAAACAAGAGCAGTGGCCTATCATGTGCCAAGGTGTGAAGTGGGGCAAATGGCTTCTGTGGGAAGCACGAAGTATCACACGTAGAGCAGAAGGGTACACTGTCCTCCTCGCTTGGCAGGTGTTCCCATTGGAAATCAAATCAGTCTGTGCCTGAGTACCACTTACATTCTAAAGGGAGATGTCATGGATTGAATTATGTCCTCCCAAAAATGTGTGTATCAACTTGGTTAGGCCATGATTCCCAGTATTCTGTGGTTGTCCTCCATTCTGTGATTGTAATTTTATGTTGAGAGGATTAGGCTGGGATTGTAACACCACCCTTACTCGGGTCACCTCCCTGATCCAATGTAAAGGGAATTTCCCTGGGGTGTGGCCTGCACCACCTTTTCTCTCTCAATAGATAAAAGAAAAGTGAAGCTAGCAGAGAAGGGGACCTCATACCACCAAGAGAACAGCACCGAGAATACAGTGCTTTCTTAGGACCTAAGGTTCCTGCACTGGGATGCTCCCAGACCAAGGAAAGACTGATGCGTCACAAGGACCTTCCTCCAGAGCCAATAGAGAGAGAAAGCCTTCCCTTGGAGCTGACGCCCTGAATTTGGACTTCTAGCCTACTAGACTGTGAGAGAATAAATTTCTCTTTGTTAAAGCCATCCACTTGTGATATTTCTGTTACAGCAGCACTGGATAACTAAGACAGCAGAGTTCTGGTCAATCAAGCAATGGATAAAAATGTACAGACACTAGTACCAAGCAAGAAAGGCGGAAAAAAAGCATTGGGCAATAAAGGAAAGTTCCAGAAGGTAGGATTTAGAGTTTGATGTTTGGACATATCTTTTAGAAGCCCTCTTTAGTTCTTCTTTCCAAGATCTAACTCTACCTCCTGTTTGCTGAGAGGACACTAACTGGAAGCCAGGCTATGTGAGCAGGCTGTGGTGCCTTGCAGACTGAAAAGCAGCAGGACACAGTGTCAGCCCCAGCTTCTGACCTCAAACACAGACCTTAGCTTTCCTTCTGCCTTCCGTTTCCCAAACCACACAACAGAAACACTGGCCTAGACAAGCCGTTCTCTTAATTTTTACAGTGCTTCCACAGCTGCTAAGAGCTCATTAAAATTGCAGATGCCCAAACCATCTCCCCCAAAATGTCCATTTCAGTAAGTCCTACTGGGAACCAGGAATTGATCTTCAGATCTAGGTAGGGCCTGGACCACACCTAGGGAGGTATGGAATCGCCCCAGGATCCTTCCAGGGATGTTCACCTGTATGTTTCACTTTGGGAAGAACATCAACTCCGCTCAAATATCTTAAGAGCTGTTTAACTGTGTAGTTAACAGTTATGTTCTGATGAACTTAGGTAGCCTTGAGGTCTTCCTCTGAGGGTGCAAGCAAAAAATAAAAACAATGACTTCAGAGCTCTTAAAGAGTAATGTATATTCTTCTGTAGGATTTTTTTTTTTTTTGTCACAAAGCATTTCAACCATTTTTACACGTACAATTCAGTGACGTTAACTACGTTCACCATGTTGTGCAACCATCATTGCTCTCCATCTCCAAGTTTTTTAATCACCATTGACAAAAACTCTGTACCACTCAGGCAACACCCCCTCCTCCATTTCCCTCTCCCACCCACCACAGGTAAGCACTCATGAACTTTGGTCTCTATCTAATTGCCTATTCTGGATATTTATATAAGTGGAATAATACACTATTCATACCTTTGTGTCTGACATTTCATTTAGCATAATGTTTTCAAGGTTCATTCGCGTCGTAGCATGTATCAGAACTTCCTTTCTGCTGAATATATTCCATTATACATATATATCACATTTTATTTACCCATTCATCTGTTGATGGACACTTGGATTGTTTCCACCTTTTGGCTATTGTGACTAGTGCTGTACTGAACATTGGTGTACAAGTATTTGTGCTCCTGCTTTCAATTTTTCTGGGTATATATCTGGAAATAGAATTGCTGGGTCATAACGTAGTCCCATATTTAACTTTTGAGGTACCACGAAACTGTTTTCCATGAAGTTTGCACCATTTTACAATCTCACTAGCAGTGGATGAGGGTTACGATTTCTTCACATCCTCACCAACACTTGTTTCCATTTTTATGATCATAGCCATCCTACCCACCCCGTTGCCACTGAGTTGATTTCGACTCATAGTGACCCCATAGGGTTTCCAAGGCTGTAAATCTCTATGGAAGCAGACTTCCACGTTTTTCTCCTGTGGAGCCACTGGTAGTTTTGAACCACTGACCTTTCAGTTAACAGTCGATCACTTTAACCACTGCGCCACCAGGGCTCCTTACAGCTGTCCTAGTGGGAGTAAAGTAGTATCTCATTAAAGTTTTGATTTGTATTTCCCTAACGATGTTGAACATCTTACTGGCCATCTGTGTATCTTTTTTAATGAAATGTCTATTTAAGTCCTCTGCCCATTTTTAATTGGGTTGCTTGTTTCCTTTTGTTCAGTTGTAAGGGTTCTTTATATATTATGGATATTAAACCCATATCAGATACATGGTTCCCAAATATTTTCTCCCAATCTGTAGATTGTCCTTTCATTTTTCTGATAAAATCCTTTAGCAAACAAGTTCCTAATTTTAATGAAATCCCATTTGTCTCTTTTGTTGCCCATGCTTTTAGTGTTATGCCCATGAATCCACTGTCAAAAATTAAGTCTCAAAACATTACTCCTATGTTTTGTTCTAAGAGTTTTATGGTTTTAGTTCTTACATTTAAGCCTTTCATCCATTTTGAGTTAATATTTGCATATGGTGTGCAGTATGGGTCCAAATTTTTTGTTCTTTTTTCATGCAGATATCCAGTCATCCCAGCACCATTTATTGAAGAGACTATTATTTCCCCGTTGGAGGGACTTAACAACCTTATAGAAAATCAACTGGCCCAGGATTATGAGTTTATTTCTGGACTCATAATTTTATTACATTTTGTCTGTCTTATTATAGGGTCGCTATGAGCTGGAATTGACTTGACGGCATTAGGTTTGGCTTGTTTTTTTTTTTTTTACCAGACTGTTTTGATTACTGTAGCTTTATAGTATGTTTTGAGATGGGGAACTGGGAGTCCTTCTACTTTATTTTTCTTTTTCAAGATTGCTTTGGGTATGCAGGGCCCCTTGCAATTCCACACAAATTTGAACCCTGGCTTTTCCATTTCTGCTATGAAGGCTTGGAATTTTGATGGGGATTGCTTTGGGTAGTATTGATATCTTAACAATATTAAGTCTTCCAATTCATGAACACAGAATATCTTTCCATTTTTTTAAGTCTTGTTTAAGTTCTTTCAGCAATGTTTTATAGTTTTCAGTGTACAAGCCTTTCACCTACCTGGTTAAATTTATTCCTAGGTATTTGATTCTTTTAGATGCTATTGTAAATGGAATTGTTTTCTTAATTTCCTTTTCAGACTTCTCATTGCTAGTACAAAAACTCAATTGATTTTTGTGTGTTGATCTCATACCCTATAGCTTTGTTGAATTCATTTATTAGCTGTAATGCCTTTGGCATTTTCTATATTTAGGATCATGTCATCTGTGAATATAGTTTTACTTCCTTCCAGATGTGGATATATATCTTTTTCTTGCCTAATTGCTCTGGCTAGGACTTTCAGTACAATGTTGAATAGCAGTGGTGAAAGTGAGCATCCTTGCCTTATTCCTGATCTTAAGGGGAAAGCTCACAATTTTTTCCACTGAGTATGATGTTAGCTATGGATTTTTCAAAAATGCCCTTTATCACATCGAGGGGTTTCCCCTCTGTTCCTACTTTGCTGAGTGTTTTTCTCATGAAAGGGTGTTGGATTTTGTTGAATGCCTTTTCTGCATGGATTAAAATGATCATGTAGTTCTTCTCCTTTGTTCTATTAATGTGGTATATTACATGGATTGACTTTATAATGTTGAACCACCCTTGCATTCCTGGATAAATCCCACTTGGCCATGGTAGACAAGTCCTTTAATATGGTGTTGGGATTCTGTTTGCTAGTATTTTGTTAAGGATTTTTGCATCTATATTCATGAGGGATATGGGGCCACAGTTTCGTTTTCTTGTGATGTCTTTGTCTAGCTTTGGTATCATGGTAATGCTTGCCTCATAGAATCAGTAGGAAGTGTTCCCTTCTCTTCCATTTTTTGGAAGAATCTGAGAAGGGTTGGTGTCAGTTCTTTAAATATTTGGTAGATTTCTCTAGTAAAGCCATGTGGTCCAAGACTTTTTTGTTGTTGCTGGAAGGATTTTGATTACTGATGCAGCCTCTTCATTTGTTACGAGCCTGCTGAGATTTTCTATTCCTTCTTCACACAATTTTGGTAATTTGTGGTTTCTAGGAATTTGTCCATTTCATCTAAATTATCTAATCTGTTGGCATACAACAGTTTATAATATTCTCTTATGATTCTTTTTATTTCTGTAGGATTGTTTGCAATGCCCCCACTTTCATTTCTAATTTTTGTTATTTGCATCTTTTTTCCTTTGTCAGTCTAGCTAAAGGTTTGTCAATTGTGTTCATCTTTTCAAAAATCAACTTCAAGTTTCATTGGTTCTATTGTTTTCTATTCTCTATTTCATTTCTTTCTGCTTTAGTCTTTGTTATTTCCTTCCTTCTGGTAGCTTTGGGCTTGGTTTGCTCTTCTTTTTCTGGTTCCTCAAGTTGTAAGATTAGATTGTTGATTTGAGATCTTTCTCCTTTTTAATTTTAGGTATTTACTGCTATAAATTTCCCTCTGAGCACGGTCTTCACTGTGTCCCATTGGTTTTGGTATGTTGTGATTTCATTTCCATTCAACTTTTAAGTATTTTCTGATTTCTGTCTTGATTTATTCCTTGACCCATTGGCTATTTAATACTGTGTTGTTTAACTTCCACAGATTTGTATATTTTGCAGTTTTCCTTCTGTTACTAATTTCTAGTTTCATTCCATTATGGTCAGAGAAGATGCTTTGTATTATTCCAATCTTTTTACATTTATCAAGATTTACTCTCTGATCTGTCTTATGGTCTACATGGAGTATGAGCCGCATGCAATGAAGAACGTATATTGAGCTGTTGTTGGGTGGAGTGTTCTATGTATGTCTGTTAAGTCCAGTTGGTTTATAGCATTGTTCAAATACTCTACTTCTTTACTGATCTTTTTTCCTAGATGTTCTATCCATTACTGAAAATGCTGCACTGAAATTTGTAGGTTTTTGAAGGTACAGCAAGCACGGTGCCTCATGCTGAACAACACCAATTTCTACCACCACTCCCCCGCCACCTCCCACAAAGCCATCCTAAATCACTCCCTCTCTCTGGTCCTGCATTCCTCACCTTCTCTACCTGTGCCCTCCAACAAGAGCACCTGGACCCTGCTTCCTAGGTCAGAGACTCTCCCTGACATCTGTGGCCCTCTGGGAAGTACGATCTGGTTTCCTGCCCCAGTACTTTTCTCTCATATATTGGGGGCCTGGAGTTCTACAGAAATCCCTCAGTGGCACAAACAGTTTACTCACTCAGCTGCTAACCAAAACGTTGGAGGTTTGAGTCCATCCAGAGGCACCTTGGAAGAAAGGGCTGGTGATCTACTTCTGAAAAACCAGCCACTGAAAACCGTATGGAGCACAGTTCTACTCTGACATACATGGGGTGGCCATGAGTCGGAATCAACTCAGCAGCAACGGGTTCGTTTTGTTTTGGGGGCTCTATGGAGTATCCACTGTGTTAACCTTACATCACAGCCAGAAGTCCTATAATTAAGTTTAAATTACAACAGGAAAAAGCTAGTGAAATACAAGGATCCCATAGTAGTTGGGAATGCCTTTTGGTTTTGAGGAAAAGTATGTATTAATTAGAAAGTGGAGGGTCCCCCCAAAGGACTTCAACCATATGAAACCAAAACAAGTAACACCTTAAAAGTTGGCTAGGTGGGAGGAGACCTCACCAGTGGTTTCACAAAGTCTAGCCCATGAGTCTCCTTATGAACAAGTGAGAACCAGGGAGCAGAGCCAAGCGAGGTTTTCTACAGGGACACAGCCCAGTGACACAGCTCAGCCCACGTGGCTGGCCAACGATGCGCAAACGATCTGCTGCTGCACAGTAAGCAATGTGCCAGGCCCTGTGGAGAATACTAAGGTGCACGAGGTCTGGATTCCGGAGTCAAGATGCATGCTCAAACAGCAGAATGCAGCCCAGGAGACAGCAACATCTACATGGGCAATAAAACAAGTAATGAGAGTTCAAATTTGAGGATGATGCAACTGGCTGAGTTAACAGGGAAGATGTCATGAAGGAAATGGAATGTGAGCTGGATATTCAATAATAGGCTTACAGGCACAGAAACCAGAAAAGATATTCCAGGCAGTGGGTACCAGTACGAGCAAAGATTTGACACAGAAAGGCATGAGGCTGACGTGAAAAAGAGCATAAATCCCACCTACAGGGAAGCACAGAATAATATGTGGAGTAGAGAGCAGAGCAATGAGACTGGAACCACAAGAAGTTTTGAACATCTGCTGCCAGTTATTAAGCCCTGGTCTCTCAGCTCCAAACACATTCCTCTATTCTGAGCTTTGTGATGCTGGGGCTGGGGCTCAGCAAATAACATTCCTGCTTTGCCAGGTGCTGCTAAAAAGGGGCACCAGGGGGAGTCTGCAAGGCTGGAGGAGAAAGGGGGACAGGCTCTCTTCTGTTCTACTTCCTGTACCTATTTCAATACCTGTCCCTGCAGCCCTTCTTCACCTTGACAAAGCATTTGCTTCCCTTTGAAACCAAACTTAATGCCATCAAGTTGATTCCGACTCATGGCAGCCCCATGTGTTACAGAGTAGAACTGCTCCAAAGGGTTTGTTTGGCTGTAATCTTTATGGAAGCTGATTGCCAGGCCTTTCTTCCTTGGTGCAACTGATGCCAATCTTTAGGTTAGTAGTCCAGCGCAAACCATTTGCGCCCAAGGACCTCCCTTTGAATCCAGTTTGGGTGTTTTCCACTTGCAGAACCGGCCTTATTACACAGCCTGTCAGCAGCACCAGCACCAGCCGAGCAGCGCCTCCTCCTCAAAGGCCTGAGTTTCACCTCCAAAGCCCTTCCTCCAAGCTAATACATTCTAATAACTCCACCCAGTTCCCTTTGTTCTCCCAGCCCAAGGGAGACTGCTGTTCCTGTAGCTGCTACCTCCATGATGAAGAGTCATCTTTTTACCTTTTCAGTCACCTAGTCAATAACTTTATGCCTAGTTGACAATTCTTTATATTAAACTCTCGCTGTTAAAATAGCTGTTTTGATTTACGTTTCCTGATTGGACCCTGCCTTATGAAATCAGGAAGAACTAAATCTTTATACAATGAGAACAACTCTTATCCGCAAACTTAGAAGCAGAAGAATATCTTTTCCATCCTTTCATTTAAAACAAGTTAAATCCTAACACAACAGAGAACCCCAAAGGCAGCAGAAGGGCAGTGGGATGCAGACCCCAAACTCTAGTAAAAAGACCAGACTTAAGGGTCTGACTGAGGCTAGAAGGACCCCGGTGGTCATGGCCCCCATATATTCTATCAGCCCTAGACAGAAACCATTCCCAAAGCCAACTCTTCAGACAGGGATTGGACTGGACAATGGGATAGAAAAAGATGCTGGTGAAGAATGAGCTTCTTGGATCAAGCAGACACTTGAGACTATGTTGGCATCTCCTATCTGGAGGGGAGATGAGAGGGGGTCAGAAGCTGGTGGAATGGACACGAAAAGAGAGAGTGGAGGGAAGAAGCGGGCTGTCTCATTGGGGGAGAACAATTAGGAGTATATAGCAAGGAGTATATAAATTTTTGTACGAGAGACTGACGATTTGTAAACTTTCACTTAAAGTACAATAAAAAAAATTTTTTTAATAAAACAAGTTAAATCCTACCCTGTGTCCTCATCCCATCAGGCTAGACATGACCAGGGTTCCGGCCCCCAGCCAGAAGCAAGAAAAGACCCAGGGGACTTACACAGCACCAGAACATTCATTTGTGAGGACTCCCTGGTCGCTTTTGAGATACCTTATGTCCAAGCCAACTGACCCACAAAATCTAGGTGCTCTGGGTTTTCTGCACCTGATCGTCAAAGGCCCAGAGCACTGAAAAGATTGTGGTACCCACCCATACGTACTTCAAATAAAAATAATATTAAAGCTAAGTTAAACATCAGGAAGTCCAACAAAATTCAGATTTTTTTTTTCCTGCAGCAATGACTTTGGATTTCCTTTTTAACATCAAATCAATTCTGAAAATTGTCTTCTCACTGCTTTGTGTCCCTGTTTTGCTGGTGCTCTAAGTACACCAGGAAATACTCCCGGGTGATCCAGCACTAGCCTCACCTCACCAGACCCTTCACAGAAGAGTGCCGGCTGTGTGGTCCCATTTACATGAAGTTACAGGACCTCAGAGCCTGCTGGCAGGGAGGAGACGTGAGGGTACCTACTGCCCCCTACTCCCCACTCTACCCACGGGTCTCGAAGAGCTCACTTCTTCCCCTCTCCTGCACAGACCTCAGAAGCACTCCCTCTTAAGTCAGCACAAATTGACCAAGTCAAGGTCATGGAAGATTCCTAGATACCTCTGAACTCTCTGAGGGACCAAGTTACTAGGCTGAGGGCTGGGGACCATGGTCTTGGAGAACATTTAGCTCAATTGGCATAACATAGTTTATAAGGAAAATGTTCTCCATCCTACTTTGGTAAGTAGAGTCTGGGTTTTTAAAAGCTTGTGAGTGGCCGTCTAAGATACATCTACTGGTCCCCCTCCCCTCCACCTCCCACCATCTGGAGCAAGGGGGAATGAAGAAAATCAAACACACAAGGGAAAGATTAGTCCAAAGGACTAATGGACCTCAACTAATACAACCTTCACCAGACTGAGTCCAGCACTAGATGGTACCAGGCTACCACCACCGACTGCTCTGACAGAAATCACAATAGAGGGTCCTGGACGGAACAGGAGAAAAACGTTGAACAAAATTCAAACTCACAAAAAAAGATCAGACTTACTGGTCTGACAGAGACTGGAGAAACCCCAAGTGCATGGCCCCTGGATACCCTTTTAACTCAGTACTGAAATCACTTCTGAGGTCACCCTTCAGCCAAAGATTAGACAGGACTACAAAACAAACAATGCCCGTAGTCCAACCATGTATACGAAACTAAATAGCCACACCAGCCCAGGGGCAAGGACAAGAAGGCAGGAGGGGACAGGAAAGCTGGACGAGTGGAAATGGCGAGCCCGAGGTCAAGAAGGGGAAAGTGTTGACATGCCATGGGGTTGGCAACCAATGTCAAAAAACAATATGTAGTTTAATTGTTAGATGAGAAACTAATTTGCTCTGTAAACTTTGACCTAAAGTGCAATTTAAATACAAAAAAAAAAAAGCACTTTCTCTTTCCCCTCCCCACAAATAAACTTTTAGCAAAGCATTTTCAACAAGTTCAGACTCCCACAAGGCTAGAGGAAGGGTAGTCTTCAGCCAGCTTCTTAAAACCCCTAAGGCAAAGAAATGTGAAGAGTAGGTATACCTGCTTAGAATGGGGCAGAAGGGATGCAATGAAGAAAACAGAGAATAAAACACTAATCTCAATTATACATTTCAGTAAGTTATCCTGCCTTGTTACTATTGCAGGGAATTGCAAGCCATTGGAAGTGTCTGAAAAGGGTAAAAGAAAATTATCAAAAAGAGTTTAATAGAACCTATGCTTCAGGCCTTGATGGAGTTATCAGTACCAGATAAGCCCTCCTGCTATCCAGGAAAAAAAAAAATTAAACAAGACAAAATATAGGAAATACCTGTTTTGATTCCCTGGACAACAGGAAAGAAGGAACCCAAGATGAGTCCTATGGCCACTCTGGTTTTCTGCCTGGAGACCCGTTCTGGACTGAGATCGAGAACGGAGTACCGACAATGAGCATTGCAGTTCTGAGCTGAGGAGACAGAGATGAGAGCTCAAGGAGGCTGAGGCAGTTGGAAGTTTCAGAACAGACCGCTGGAGAGGAAGGGGCTAGACACAGAAAAACTAAAAACCAAACTAGTTGCCACTAAGTCAATTCCAACTCATGGTAACCCCACGTGTGTCAGTAGCATTGTGCTCTGTAGGGTTTTCAATGGCTGTGATCTTTTGGAAGTAGATTGCCAGGCCTTTCTTCCAAGGTGCCTCTGAGTAGACTTAAATTGCCAACCTTTCAGTTAATAGATGAGTGTGTTAACCATTTGCACCACCCAGGGACTCCACATACCATTCAAAAACAAAAAACCAAACCTATTGCCATCTAGTGGATTCCGACTCATAGCAACCCTGTAAGACAGGGTAGAACTGCCCCGTAAGGCTTCCAAGGAGTGGCTGGTGGATTCAAAGTGCCGACCTTTTGGTTAGCAGTGGAGCTCTTACCCACTGCATCACCAGGTCTCCACATACCCACTAAAATGGTAAAATTTAAAAGTTTGACAATACTAAGTATCGGTGACATTGTGGGGAAACTGCAACTCTCATAATTGGTGATACCAAAAAAAAAAAAACCAAACCCAGTGCCATCAAGTCGATTCCAACTCATAGCGACCCTGTAGACAGTGCAGAACTGCCCCATAGAGTTTCCAAGGAGTGCCTGGAGGATTTGAACCACCGATCTTTTGGTTAGCAGCCATAGCACTTAACCACTACGCCACCAGGGTTTCCATAATTGGTGATGGGAGTCTAAAATGGTGCAACCACTTCTGGAAAACAGTTTGGCAGTTTCTTGTACAGTTAAATTTATTTTTTTTATATGACCCAGGGAGGGCTGGTGGCACAGTGGAAAGTGTTTGGCTGCTAACCAAAAGGTCAGCAGTTCGAGTCCACTAACCACTCCTTGGAAACCCTATGGGCAGTTTTACTCTGTCCTATATGGTTGCTATGAGTCGGAATTGACTGGACAGCAGTGGGTATAGGACCCAGAGCTCCCACTTCTAGGTATTTACTCAAACAAAATGAAAACATAAGCTCACAAAAAGATTCATCCTCGTATGTTCATAGCAGCTTTATTCAATAACCAAAAATTGGGAACTCAAATATCCATTAATAGGTGGACGGATAAACAAACTGTAGTATATTTATGCAACGGAATACTAACAGTAATTTTAAAAACAGTTCTGATACGAGCATGAAATTCATAAATATTATGCTGAGTGAAAGAAGCCAGGTACCGAAGAGTGTGTGCTGCATAATCCCATTTATGTGGATGAAATTACAGAACAGGCGAGATTAATCTGCAGTGATAGACAGGGGTGGATTAACCAGTAAGCAAAGTACACATGGGTTTACAGTCAGCAAGGTATACACGGGCTTATTGCGTTTACTAATTTGTAGTACACAACTTCACATGAGTTTCACATCTTTCACGAGGTGAAATTGTGCATTCCAGATTAGTAAATAAACACAAACAAGCCCATGTATGCCTTGCTTGTCAGGTGATCTCTTCCTGGTGACAGACGTCAGATCAAGGATTATCTGGATCTACAAGGTGGCAGGAATTGAAAGGGCACAGGAAATTGCGGAGGGATGATGGAAATATTCTTGATCTGGATTGGGTAGTAGTTACATAAGTATATATGTTTTTCAAAACTCAACCAACTGTACACTTTTAAAATTAGTTCTTTTTCCTGTATGTAAATTATATCTCAATAAAGTTAATTACAAATATAAACTTAAAAAAAAAAAAAGAGTACTGGAGAAATACGTGTCAGTTAGATGAGAAGAGTATGAACTGAAAAGGTGAGAGACTAGAAACAAGGATCTAGACTTCCCTACTGAACAAGCCAGAAGCCCAAGTTCTCACTTGAGTTTTGGTCTTTCAAATCAAGCCCAGTCTCAGGGTGTGGGGTACAGGGGAAATAAAAATAAGCATTTAGAGGTGAAGGTGGTCCATATGAAGTATTTGATCCATTGTGAAGAGAAGTGGGAAGACATTCAGACGAAGAGAGATCAAAAGCAGGTCTAGGCCCAAGGACTGAAATAGGATCAACAAAATGGCAAACACTGGATTTGATGAGTTGCGATTCTAAGTGTACCACATTAGTGCGGATGAGCAGGGAAGTCAGTTTGCTGACTACTGCAACAGTCCAGCCTGGTAATAGTCCAATAGGCAATGGACAAGGCAAGAAGCAGAAAATTTGAAAGGCCCTAAAAGATGGGCCAGATATACCAGGGAAGAGGGAGTGCTTGGCCTGGGAAATGCTGAGCTGGAGATGCCCACAGGATAACCAGGCAATGCCAAGCAGTGGCTGAGAATGGAAGAGCAAAGCACAAGAAAGAAGTCGGAACAGCAAATAGGCATTTAGGAAGCCCACTGGAATGATCCTTGTTCTTTTGTACCAGGTGCCTCTACACACAGCCTTTGCCTGAAACACCTTCCCCTTCTTCCCTATCTATCAAGTTAATTCTGCCTAAAACGCCAGTTCAAATGGAACCGTAAAAGCAGTCCCGGACTCCTATAAACCAGGTGCCAAGGAGTCAATTCCAAATCACGGCAACCCCATGTGTTTAAGTAGATTGTCAGGTCTTTCTTCCAAGATGCTTCTGGGTGGACTCAAAATCCAACCTTTCATTTAGTAGCCAAATGTTAACCCTTTGCACCACCCAGGAACTTACAGGCAAACTTATTATAGCATTGGCCCCTAGCATCTTATTGCGCTAATTGGGATTTAGTGCGAAAGTTTAGGAAAGAGTCTGAGCTCTGGGGTCAGAGTAATCTAGTTTGAATTCCAACTCTGCCATGTACCAGCTGTGTGACTCTAGGTAATGCACAACCTCTAGACTGGACAGGGCTTCCAATATCTTCTGCAGGTCTCCGTAGCCCTCTTCAGACCAGGGAAGAGGATGTAGAGAAGGAAGATCGGCTGATCATCCAAGCAGGGCTCGTGGGTGTCCTGAGCATAGCTTGGCTGTGACACTCAGAATTCACGTGCAGCACTTGCCAGACACACAAAAATGAGGCAAGCATCAGCCCTGCCACCTTCTACCAGGAAGGTCTGAGAAATAATGTCTTGCAACTACGAGTCACTGTAGATTCCACTGCAAATCTGCCTCGGGGAGCCATTCAGGTTGTCCTGAGGCCCAATCCGCATTCCCCAGAGGAACCGAGGGTTGAAAACTGGGAGTAGGCTCGGACTCAGTGGAGAGCGGGAGATGGCCTATGCAAGACTTTTCCCGGGAGAGGCCCCTCAGCGTCCCGAACCTACCCCAAGCACAATGACATGGGGCTAGAGGAAGGATTTGACACCGTGGTGGGCTTGCTTGCTTTCCTAGAACAACTCGGGATCTTTGGAACACTCTTTGAAGCCTCCATTCCGGAAAGCTGCCCAGCACATTGCTGAGGACCAAGAGGTAGGGCACCAAAGGGCAGAGTCCCGCAGGGCGTGAAACTCAGCACAGGGCCCAGCAGCGCAGATCCCGAAACGACACCTGGGCGGGGGATTACGGCGTGGCGTCGACTACCGGGCCCACAAGGCCCTACCGCGCAATACAGACGCCGCTCCAACAGCGGGAGCGCTGCCCCTCGGGAACCCATGGCCCGGCGCTTGGGGCGTGGCCCGGGAGCGTCTGGCCAATCGGCGCTGCGGGTTGCTGTCACGTGCCCACCACGACGCACGGTCACGTAACTACCAGCCTGCCCCGGGCTCTGACTCCCGCCGGCCCGGCCCGCTGCTCCCGGAAACGCCGCGAAGGAGCGGTTATGTGCCCGCAGCGGCTAGGCTTCTTGCGGAAGCAACGTAGGTGGGTCGTCCTCTCCTCGGTCCGAGAGACGCTGGGCGTTGCACCCCTGGACTGCGAAGCGAGGCGGGTGCGCAGCTCCACCAGAGTGCAGGGGGCGCCGGGCACGGGCGTTAAAAAAGGGGCAGCGGCCGGCCAGGCCTCTGGCGGCGGGACTCGGCGGGGCTGCACGCCGCCCTCCATCTTGCCGCGGCCAGCCGCGCCCCCGGGGCTCTCAGGCCGTGGACGTGCATTGTCCTTGTCCCAGGGAGAGGTGGCTGGGTTAAGGAGTATCTGTGGGGGGCCTCAGATCCAGTGCTTTTCAGCGTCTTTCTTAGCAGTCACGTCTCTGCCCACTGAAAAACTCGAGGCGTGGGAGAACTTTTCCAGCAGGAAATCGGGGGTCTGCCCCAAGAGAAAATGTGACGAGAGCCACTGCAGTGTTCATGCACTAATGCACCTTAGTTGCCCTATCTGGAATCCTTTTAACTACTCTGTAGGGCAGGCTTCACTGACCCATTTTAGAGGTGAACAGTGAGGGATTTGAGAAATTTGTCCAAAGACACACCACTAAGAAGTGACATGCTTTTCGTGTCAGAAACGTGGCTCCAACCAGAACACGCCATGCTCTGCTTCTGTGTGACCAGCTGCAGGTCCGCACTTGGGGCCTAAGGTCTGAGGGGTAAAGGCCTTAGGTAATACTCCCGTGCACTTAATCCTCTGTCCCAGAGGTAATACCTACCAAACCCAACCTCAGGTCTCCAGAAGACTGAGCCTGTCACCCTTTCGTCTCACATTGCCTCTGGTCTTAGTGCTGTCCCTGGGCCCAGAGTTCTGAGCCACATGCCTTGGTGGTGCTTGGCCCGGAGGCAGGAGGAAGCTGGCCATGGGCTCAGTTGTGTGAGTATACTCTGGCTATGAAGGGGCCACCCCTTAACCACAGTGCCGGCGGGACTGAAAAATGGACTCCTTCAGATACACATATCTGAGGGGACTCCTAAAGTGATACTAAAATTGTCCCAACTTTTATTTATTCATGTCAAATAAATGACATTTGTCTCAAGCCTAAAACCAAAGAGATAACAATAGAGCCAAACTAATCTACTGCAACCACCTACCTACATGTGAGGCAGAGGCCGTCCTACCATTTAAAACACGCCTTGGAATTGCCTGAAATCCCACTATTAGCAATTTTCCAAGATTAAGGATCATCCTCTTTAGATTCATTGATCGACAAATTGGGCTATACTCTAAGCCTCTGACAGGAGAGAAGGAGGCAAGTTAAATCTCTGAGTTGCTAGGGAGAAGGTAGAGAGGACACAACGGGGAGAAGGGGCTCCCCTTTCAGGAGAGAACCTGGAGGCAATCTAAGAGAGGCCACTGGATCCAACCCATGCAAATCACTCAGGAACTTACAAATCCTGGTGTATCCAATTCAGCACTACCTGAGCCTTAGAAGGTGATTTTCTGCGCCTTATAGGGTCCTGTAATGGGCACCACATGAACCTACTGAATGTCCACAGCCACATGTGGACATTGCTCACAAGGGTGTGGACAAAGAATGCCAACACTCTACTGGCCAAATTCCCTCTGACCAGCCACGTCATCAGAGTAAGATTTCAAAACTTGGCTCCTCCCAGGATTCATCAGAACCAATTCTGTTTCCCATTCCAGGAAGCAAAACAAAGCCAGTATCAGAAAATAATGAGAAAGAGTGGGACAGTCTAGTCAACTGGCATAACACGTTTCTTAGAGTTTATGTTCCACCTCCTAGTTTGGTGTGTAGTGTCTGGGGTTTTAAAAAAAACCTATTGGTCTCTATTCATCTGGAGCAAAAGAAAAAAGAAGGGGAAACCTAGAATCAAAGAAGGAGCTAGACTGCAGGATTGTCTCCATCAACCTCTGCCTCTTCCACCTTGACCAGAAGAAGTAGGTAGTGCCCAGTTGCCCTTACCAGATGTTCTGATCAGGGACACAGTAGCTGTATGCTAATAGGGGGAAAAATGTGGAACGGAACTTTACGTTTTTAAAGACTCCAGACTTACTGGACCTGTGAAGCTGAAGGAATCCTTGAGACACTTGACGAGATACACTTTAAACCTTGAAGTGAAACTATCCCCTGAAGTTACCTTTAAACTAAATAGCAGGTTAGGTCAAAAAGTAAAGAATGTCACACTTGATTAATGCACTCTTTTAAAAAAATTATCTGTATGAGACCAAATGGAGAACAGTTACTCTAAAACATAGATAAGAAGTTTGGGGGACAGGGATTCTAAGTCAATAAGAGTGAAACAGCCAGAACAGAAATAACCAGAATGTTGACAGGAAGTGTAGAATGTAGCCAGTGTCACTGAACATTATGTGTAGAAATTGTTGAATGGGAGCATGTTTTGCTGTGATATTTTTCATCAAAAATACAAAAAAATATTTTTTAAAAAAGAAAGAGCCATTAACTCAAAGAAAAACAAGCCAATGAATCAAATATTTTATAGCTCCAAAGAAGGGAGTAAGAACCCCAAGGTGACATTAGCATTAAATATTATTATGAATATGAGAAATTCTCTTCCATTTGGACATGCTCTTGACTCATATCTCTTCATCTGCTGACTTCAAAGAAAAATCCCAGCTTGGAAGCAGGATGCTGCAGAAGGGGCACCAGTCATTTATCATTTGAGGGAGAGATTTGAGTTTTCTTCCTCACCCTTCTAGAAAACAAGATTCCTTCCATAAATTTTGAGAATTGTTATCACCAAAATGAAGCATATGGTTCAAAGGAAATTACATCCATCTTGGCCCCACCCCTAACCCCACCACCACCAGTACCACCAAAGGCTTGCTCAGGGAGTAACAGTGTTTAGATGTCTGATGAGAGTCAACCAGTCAAGGGACAATAAGTCGCTCTCTCCACTCAGCAAGTGACCTTGCTGGACCCTGTCATGGATTGGATTGTGTCCCCCAAAAATATGTGTATTAACTTGGTTAGGCCATGATTCCTAGAATTGTGGTGGTGTCCTCCATTTTGTGATTGTAATACTATGTTAAAGAGGATTCAGGTGGGATTGTAACACCCTTACTAAGGTCACATCCCTGATCCAATGTAAAGGGAGTTGCCCTGAGGTGTGGCCTGCACCACCTTTTTTCTTACAATAGATGAAAGGGAAGTAGGCAGAGAGTGGGGCTTCATACCACCAAGAAAGCAGCACCAGGAGCAGAGCGTGTCCTTTGGATCCGGGTCCTGCACGCAGAAGCTCCTAGTCCAGAGGAAGATTTATGAGCAGGGCCTTTCTCCAGAGCTGACAGAGAGAAAAAGCCTTTCCCTGAAGCTGACACCCAGAATTTGGACTTCTTGCCTACTAGACTGTGAGAAAATTAATTTCTCTTTGTTAAAGCCAACCACTTGTGATATTTCTGTTATAGCAGCACTAGATGACTAAGACAGTTGCTCAGTAAAGACATGGAGGAAGGACCTGGCAGGCATCTGAGGGATCACAACCATAATTTCTAACACACCCAGAACTCTCTGAGGGCCTCTGACATCTTGGGATGCCCCTCACTTCCCTGTTTACAAGATGAAGAGCAACACCACTTTCTCGTGCCCTAACCCCATCCCTTGTATCAGCTGACCCCACCTGGTATTTCTGCCAGATCTAAACTGGGTCATATCAGGGATCTAGGCACAAGTCATCAGGACTCAGGAAGTAACACCACTTTAAATTTGCACAGGACTTTTTAGTCTATAAAGCACTTTTACATAATTTCCTTTAAGAAAATTATCATTATAACCCCAATTTAGCAATCAGGTCCTGGAAGCACAAAGTAGTCACTCAGCCAGAGAGGAAAAGAGGCAGGATTACAACCCAGCTAGTTGAATCCAGGCCCAATGTTCTTTTTCCTGCTAGGCTGCTTGCAGGATGCACCTCTACATGAATTAGTAAAAGGCACTTCATTCAAGATACACTACTGCTCTCTGCCAGCAGATTGACCTAGGATGCCTAAGGAGAATGATGCCCCCTGGAGTTGTCTAGCTCACAACATGCACAACCGTACATTGGCAGCCTACAGCAGAAAACAGTCCATGAGCACATTCCGTGCAGGGGCACACAGGCCACTGACTAGGGGAGGCCACCTAAACCCCAACCATAGTCTACTCTGTAGATGGAGAAGAGCCAGGGAGGCCTCATGGGTGTCCGAGCAGCCCCTGCATCAGTAAGGCCCAAAGCTTTCTTTGGCATCCTCTGAGACACTTGTAATATATGACTGCAGAGGGGCCAGGTGAGCCCTGACTCATAGATGGCCCCGGCTACCTCAGTAAGTTTTTAATATTGTAAGTACTTTGAAATCTACATGTAGCTTTAGGCTTGTCTTTTGCCTAAATAATATGAGGTTTTGATTTAAAGGTGATTTTGGTCAACTGGTCCAAATATATGTCATAAATGGTGGCTAAGTGCTGTGGCCGCTAACCAGAATGTCACCAGTTTGAATCCACCAGGCACTCCTTGGAAACTCTACGGGGCAGTTCTCCTCTGTCCTATAGGGTCACTATGAGTCGGAATTGACTCGAGAGCAACAGGTTTTTTCTTTTTTAACATTATTTCTGAAGAGGAACTGATGCATTCGAATTGTGGTGTTTGCATAGATTATTGAATATACCACAGACTTCCAGAAGAATGAACAAATCAGTCTTGAAGAAAGTACAGCCATATTGCTCCTTAGAATCAAGGATGGTGAGACTTCGTCTTGCTTACTTTGGACATGTCCTCAGGAAAAACCAATAGCTAGACAAGGACGTCATCGTTGGTAGAGGGTCAGTGAAAAGGAGGGAAATCCTTATTGAGATGGATCGACACAATAGCTACAACTATGGGCTCAAACATGCCAACGATTCTGAGGATGGCTCAGGACCAGGCAGTGTTTTCATTCTGTTATACATAAGGTCGCTGTAGGTCAGAGCCAACTTGATGGCAACTAACCAAATTATTTCCACCACCTCTCTGTCAGTTCGTGGTACTGTGGTGGCTTGTGTGTTGCTATGGTGCTCTAAGCTATGCCACCAGTATTTCAAATACCAGCAGGGTTACCCATTGTGGACAGGTTTCAGCAGAGCTTCCAGACTAAGACAGACAAGGAAGAAGACCTGGCAATCTACTTCCAAAAATTAGCCAATGCAAACCAACAGAACGTTGTCGAACTCACTTGCTCTGGATATGTCATCAGAGGGATTGATCTCTGGAGGAAGTAGAGGGCCAGTGAGGGCAAGGATCCATCTCAATCCTCAGTGAGGTAGATTGGCCAAGTGCCACAACGATGGACTCCAACATTCAGGCGACTGTGAAAATGATGCAGGACCAGGCAATGTTTTGTTCTGTTGTATGTGGGTCACTAGGAATTGGCATCAACTCGACAGCAATTAACAACAATTATTTATTGTCAAATGAGTGGTTTTTGAAACAAGACCAGCAAGCCAAGTTGAGGATGAGGAGTGGTTACAGTTTACATGGCCACTGTCTTAACCTCAGCCTTCTCTTTGAAAAGTAAAATCTGTCAAAACCTCAAATCTGTCAAAAGCACCTTATATTTCCTCAAATGGTTAGATTACTGAAGGACTTTAAGAAAATACAACTGTTTCTGGAAGTATTCTTTGAAAGAAAAAGATTATTCTTTATTTGAAAAGCTATTTTTTCTAACATGCGTAAACACAGAGAAAAAAATAAGATCAGATAAGATGAAAATAATGGGGGGGCAGATAGCATGAGAAGAAAGGTCTCTTAAAGGCTCATGACAAGGTTGTTTGTATACACTACACTGGGTACACAGTGAAGAGTCAGTGAAGTAGAGTAAAAAATAATTTTTGATTAGACTAGCATCAGTCTTTCTCTTAGAGAACAAATTTTTGTTTGAGAAAAACTGTGTTATGCTGTATGGCAGATTAATCTTTTCAAAAACTGAACACTGTCACATTTCAAGTCTCACATTTCCTCCAGAATCTTGCCACATGCCTTCTAAGAGATGGTGTCTCTTTTCCCTTCCCCTTGAAACTGGAAGGGCCTTATTGTGAGTACTTTGATGAATGGAACCCTACAGAAGCGATACTGCATGATTCCCAAGGCTAGGTCATAATAGCGTAGTAGGTCATAGGGTTTCTACTTGGTTCTCTCTCTTTCTCTCTCTCTTCTGTCATGGATTGAATCATGTCCCCCAAATATTTGTATATCAATTTGTCTGGGCAATGATTCCCAGTATTGTGTAGTTGTCCTCCATTTTGTGATGGTAATTTTATGTTAAAGAGGATTAGGGTGGGATTGTAACACCACCCTTAGCCAGGTCACATCCGTGATCCAAGGTAAAGGGAGTTTCCCTGGGGTGTGGCCTGCACCACCTTTTATCTCTCAAGAGATAAAAAGAAAGGGAAGGGAGCAGAGAGGGGGACCTCCTACCACCAAGAAAGAAGCACTTGGAGCAGAGCGCGTCCTTTAGACCCAGGGGTTCCTGCTCAGAGAATCCCCTACTCCAGGGGAAGACTGAGGAGAAAGACCTTCCTCCAGAGCCCACAGAGAGAGAAAGCTTCCCCCTGGAGTTGACGCCCTGAATTTGGACTTCCAGCCCGCTAGACTGAGAGAAAATAAATTTCTCTTTGTTAAAGGTATCCATTTGTGGTATTTCTGTTATAGCAGCACTACGTGACTAAGACATTCTCCCTCTCCCAGCATGCTCATCTGTTGAATCCCAGCCACCATGTTGTCAGTTGCCCATAGGACATCCCAGCTATATTCAGAGCCAGATCGGAGGGTTCTAGGAGGGAGGATTCCAAGAGAAACACAGGAACACGATCGAAGCAAATTGCAAGACAGAGGTAAAGACAACCAGAATGTCCAGGGAAGAAAATACCCTACAAGAAAATGTAGTCACGGTGTATGAGTTGGCTCTGCAGGAAATGATAGCTATGTAATCTTAATAACATTGACCAGTACAGGGGGAGGATATGGGCTAACAATGTAAGGCTAAATCCTCACTTCCCATAATAGAAAATCAGCAGATAAAGTCTAAAAGGTAGGTGTATCAGGAAATAACAGGATAAGCACATATGAAAGTATGGTAGGCAGAATGGGTCCCAAAGATGCCCAGGTCCTAATCCCTGGAACCTATGATTATGTTACTTTACATGACAAAAAAAATGTTTTGCAGATGTGATTAAGTTAAGGATTTTACTATTGGGAGAGTATTCTGCGTTTATCCAGGTGGTCCCAATGTAGTAACAAGGGTCCTTCTATGTGCGAGGTAGGTGGGTCAGAGCCAGAGAGGAGAGGTGAGGACAGAAACAGAGGCCAGAGTGATATGATTGCTGGCTTTGAGGATGGAGGAAGTGGTCACAAGCCAAGGAATGCAGCTGGCTTTCTAGAAGCTGGAAAGATAAGGAAACAGATTCCCTCCTGGAACCTCCAGAAAGGAATGCAGCCCCTTCTAATACCTTGATGTTAGCCCAGCAAGAGCCATTTTAGACTTCCGACTTCTAGAACTATAAGATAGTACATTTGTGTTTTAAGCCAGTAAGTATCCGATAATTTTCACAGCAGCAATAGGGAAGTAACATAGGAGATAAGGACCAGAAGATACAACTGAAAGAGTTGAAATAGTTTTCTGGGAAGTGTGGGTGGAGAGGAGTGAAGAAAGGGACAGCTCCCCCCTCCCATCCAGTGCCTTTCAGTTCCGTAGAATTCTTTAACCACGTGCATCTATTACTTTGATAAACTTTTAAATGCTCGATAAGGGATTCTTCACATACTATCACCCTAAAGAGAGGAATATCCAAGAAAACTAATCATAGCACCTATAGGGATGGAGCCAAAACAATTAAACAATCAGCAGGGTGTTCTTGAGCACCCCAGTGGGTACACCACACATGCTAGGTGTTGAGAGGAATTTATAAAAAGACCCAGCCCTTGCACTCAGGGATCTATCCATCCCACTAGACAGGCATGCCTCGCACTCCACGAGACCCAGAGCCTCGGTAGGAACTGCCTGGGTGCACGGGCCTCCAGCCCATTGAGAACTGGTTGGTATCACCAGGAGTGTTCTGGTGGGGCACTCAGGTGTGACTCAGACTCCTTCAGTGGGCTAGCTTCACAGGTGCCCTACTCAGGTGAGCCAGTCCCACTCAGAGAGGTAAGAGGGGGTCCATGATACCAGCAGCTTCAAGGTCACACTGACACATCTGCTGAGATACCTTGTCTGCCATCAATTCATTCCACAGACTCTTCAAGTAACCTACCATGTGCCAGGCACCATTCGGTCATTAGCTGCCATCGAGTGGGCCCCCTGACTCCTGGCATCCCCCCGTATACCAGATCTAAACACTGCCTATTCCTGCACCATCCCCACAACCAGACCATTGTCATCTAAAGGTTTTCAGTGGCTGATTTTCAGGCCTTTCTTCAGTGGTGAAAGTGATCGACTGCTAACCAAAAGGTCAGCAGTCAATCCACCAGCAGCTCGGCTGAGAAAGCTGTGGCAGTCTGCTGCTGCAGAGAGTGACAGCCTTGGAAGCCCCACGGGGTCACTGTGAGAGGAATCAACTCGAAGGCAGTGGGGTTTTTTTGTCATTGTTTTTGGTTCTTCCTTGTCCATCTTAGTCTGGAAGTGCCACTGCAACCCGTTCAGCATCACAGCAACGCTCAAGCCTCCACTGACAGATGAGCGGTGGCTGCACCTGAAGTGCATTGGCTGGGAATCGAACCTGGGTTTCCTGCACAGAAGCTGACAGTTCTGCCACTGAACCACCACTGCCCCTATGCACCTGGAATACTATAATGAATAGGACAGCCTGGGAGCCTGCCCTCAAGGGCTCACGATCCAGCAGGAGGACCACTGAGAAACACTGCTGCCAGAGGGTGAGAAGTGCTTAGAGGCAGAACAAAGCAGGGTGAGAGACAACGTGTGCGGCCCTAGACTCGGGAATCAAGACATGAGTCTGAGAAGATGATACTTGAGCAAGAGGGAGTGAGTGCTGGGGGTGACTTACCTGGCCACGGCGCCACTGGTGAATCTCTGCCCTCACCCAGTGAGCTTCCTTGCTTTATCCTTTGCATCTGCTGATGATACTAACGACAGCCCCCTTGCTAGAAGCAACCATTCCAGATGTTTGTTCCCCCTTTGCAAAGGTTATAGCTCAGCTGCCTGGCTCTGTTTGCTACGAGCATTTATCAGCTGTTCACCAGACTGGGCTGGGCAGTCTCCAAAGTTAGACATGGACATATGGTGACCTCCTGACATATGAGCTCCCCAGAGCACTGAGAACCGGCACGTTCAAGAGCATGCTGAACACGCTGTCCTCTGCAGAGCCCTCCTGGGGCCTCAGCTCTCTATGTGAGGCCACGCAGCCACGCACACACACAGACACCCAGAGTCATCAGCACAGCTTTGGGGTTGCTATCTTTGCCTGTGGAGTCCCACTGACAGCCATGTCCACCTGTGGTTATCTTCTGGCAGGGCGCTAGTCTTAGAAAGGCACACACATGCCCATGCCACTCAAGCTGAAGGAATTCGGGCATGTCGCTTTGGAGCTCCGAGCATGAAACACCCCACCTAAGGACTTTGGGAGTAAGACTGGGTTCAGAGTGCAGCTCAACTTGCTGAAATGGTGCAGCAGTGTTTCTTAAGCTTGGGTGTGCTTACACATTAATTAGGTGTGTGTTGAAACTGCAGATCCCTGGGTCCTGCAACCAAGAGATTTGGGTTCAAGCAGTCTGAAGGGGAAAGTGGAAACCTGCAACTGACAAGCCCGGGGTGGGGGGAGGGAAGGGGGTTCTGATGCAGGTGGTCAACAAAGCATACTTTGAGAAACTTTTCCAGCCAGAAACTAGCATTGATGACAGGTTTTTTGAGACTCCGCCTCCTACTGCGGCATGCAGCCAGCTGTAAAGAACACAGAAACGAAAAAAAAAAAAAACCAAACCAGTTGCTGCAGAGTCAATTCCAACTCGTGGTGACTCCCTGTGTGTCAGAGTATAACTGTGCTCCACAGGGTTTTCAATGGCTCTGATCTGGAAGTAGTTTGCCAGGCCTTTCTTCCGAGGCACCTCAGGGTAAATTCAGACCTCAGCTTTTCAGTTAGTAGACAAGCACTTACCATCTGCACCACCCAGGGACTCCCAAAGAACACAGAACAGCTCTTTTTAAAAACAAAGAGCAAGCTTCTCCAAAGTTTAACAGGGAAGAGGTATAGAAAGAGATGCTGGTGGAGGAGAGTCTTTTTAAGCTCATCTCCAGGGTTTCTAGGCTCTTACCTCTAAGATTCACTTTTCCCATGGAGTTTGTTTTGTTTTGCTTTTTGTTTGTTTTTGTTTTGCTTCTCACTGTGCCCATCAAAATTCTAACCCTAGATCAAAAATCCCTTTCCTCTTATCTCCTGGGTGTAGCTAAATTTAGCTGATATTTGCAAAGGAATGTTAATTAAGAGTGAAGAAAACAGAAACAATTATTGAAAATACAAACACCAAAGAACATTCAAGTTTCCAAAATGTAGGTTTCTAACTCTTAGATGACCGTCCCCCAGCAGTGAATGGGTGCCTCATTCCCACGCCCAGTGTCCTCCGTTCCTGGGCTTCTGCCTCCTCCTGGGCTGTTGGTCTCCACCTCCACCATCTACTGATCCAACGCAGCCATTGCCTCCTCTGAGAACTAAATAAGAAAATAAATTTCTTGTCCACGGGCAGACCTCCCACGCTGTGGAATGTGAGGCTCCCTGGTCTCTTACCCCTTCATGGGTAAGCGTGATATACCAACCGGTTGCTGACAAGTCGACTCCAAATCATAGCAACCCCATGTGTGTTCGAGTAGAACTGCATTCCACAGGGTTTTCGACGGCTGATTTTTTGGAAGTAGATCACCACGTGGCGTCTCTGGGTGGGCTCGAGCCTCCAACCTTTTGGTTAACAGCCAAGCGCGTTAACCGCTTATACCATCCAGTGACCCGAAGTATGATATACATGCCATAATCACACACACAGAGCAGCTCACACGAGTGTACTCTGCAAAGCCTCTACAGTATTGCATGAGGCAAGCAATATACCTAATAGAGCAAAAAACGAGAACTGGCCCCTTGGATCTACAGCCAACAAAATACGTAAAGCTCTCCTAGCCATGAAGTTTAAGACTGTCCCCTCACACACTTTCAATGACCCCATGGTTTGTTTTGTTTTGTTTTTTGCAGGTTTTTTTATTGTGCTTTAAGTGAAAGTTTACAGTTCACATCAGTTTTTCATACAAAAACTTATATACACATGATTATGTGACCCTAGTGCTCTCCCTATAATGTGACAGCACACTCCTCCTCTCCACGGTGTATTCCCCATGTCCATTCAACCAGCCTGTCCGCCTCTGCCTTCTCATCTCGCCTCCAGACAGGAGTTGCCCACTTAGTCTTATGTGTCTACTGGAGCTAAGAACCACACTTCTCACCAGTATCATCTTATGTCTCATAGTCCAGTCTAATCTTCGTCTGAAGAGTTGGCCTCGGGAATGATTTTAGTTTTGGGCTGGCAGAGGGTCCAGGGGCCAGGTCCTCCGGGTCCCTCCAGTCTGACTGAGAGACCTGGTCTTTTTACTAGAATTTGGTCTTTTTACTAGAATTTGTATTTGAGTTCTGTACCCCACTGTTCTCTTGCTCCCTCAGGGGCTCTCTGTTATGTTCCCTGTCATGGCAGTCATTGGTGGCAGCCGGGCACCATCCAGTTCTTCTGCCCTCAGGCTGATGGAGTCGCTGGTTTACGTGGCCCTTTCTGTGTCTTGGGCTCATATTTTCCTTGTGTCTTTAGTGTTCTTCATTCTCCTTTGCTCCAGCTGGGTTGGGACCAATTGATGCATCTTAGATGGCCGCTCACTAGATTTAAGACCCCAGACACCACTCACCAAAGTAGGATGCAGAACATTTTCTTAGTAAACTTAATCATGTCTGTCCCCTGAAACCATGGTCCCCCGACCCCTGCCCCTGCTACTCTGTTGCTCGAAGTGTTTGGTTGTGTTCAGGAAACTTCTTAGCTTTTGGTTTAGTCCAGTTGTGCTGACTTCCCCTGTATTGTGTGTTGTCAGTGACCTCACATTTTACATCCGCCTTCTTGAATTCCTATCTACATAAACGTTCTTAACTTGTAGGAAAAAGACCACAGCTACGAGGACTACATTTTCATAACAACTCAAAAAAAAAAAAAAACGAGGGATGACATGATAAAGCATTTGTTTGGATTTGTGAATTAACTTATGCACAATATTCTGTAAATCCATAACTTCAAGTCTCTTCTAGACGTTTGCCAGGTCACCCGTACTGAGACGAGCCCGATTACATGGAATAGAATCTGCCCTGGAAAATCTGGGATGTGTGGTTGCCGTAGTAATTGAAGCCTTCTAGAACAAATCCATGCTTGGCTAATTACAGGCTTCTATTTTTAAACTCATCCACATTCTTCCCCCCACCCCAACATTTCTCACTACTTCAGCATTAAAATACTATTACTGTTATCTGTACAGGCTGTGCTGCTCTCAAAATAACATGTTTGCAGGCGGCCTCAGCCTGCATGTGAGGTGAGAGGCTCTCTAGCTTCAGAGGCTTGCTGCTCCCCAAGCACCAAAAAAAAAAAAAAAAAAAAAAAACCCATTGCCATCAAGTCAATTCCAACTTATAGCAACCCTATAGGACAGGGTAGAACTGCCCCATAGAGTTTCCAAGGAGCGCCTGGTAGATTTTAACTGCCGACCTTTTGGTTAGCAGCCGCAGCACTTAATCAGTACACCACCAGGGTTTCCTCCCCAGGTCCAGGAAGGCCAAATAAATACCTTTGAAGGAACCCCAATCATTTTACATGCTGGGAATAAAAACAACAGCACAGGCTGCCAGGGCTGCTTCCTGGGCTACATCCGATGCATGAGCACCAGGGCCAGGGGCGAGGCCTACTCCGAATTGGCTCACAACCTTCTGGAGCCAAGGCTCTGGCCGTTGCACTGTCTCATAGGAAGCTCTTTTGTGACAGGCTCCAGACAATAAAAAATCAACCAAACCAGTTCCCTTCAGCTCAACTGATTTTTTGTTAGTAGATTACCAGGCTTTCTTCCAAAGTACTCCTGAGTAGACTCAGACCTCCAACCTTTCGGTTAGTAGCTGAGCACATTAACCATTTGCTCCACCCCCGACTCAACAGGCCACAGAGATGATATCTAAGTAGCACTGAGGCTGACCTGGAAGTCATTCCAGACCTGAGTGTCCAATCCCTCGGTCTGTGTCAAGGCCTGAAAAAGGCTTCCATTGGCCTCCATGCTCCATGCCCCTGCCTGCTCCTCAGAAAGCCCGATGTCCTGCTAGCTCTGTCTGAGGGCCTGTCCTTTCCACAGCAGGGGTGCGGAAATAAACGAAGACCACCCAAAATGAGAACGAGCAAAGGCTACTTATTCAGAGCTGTCTATAGCAAGGGGGTCAGCCACCATTACTACGTTTGGCAGAGACTCAAAGGCAGGCAAAAACCAATTAAACCCATTGCCATGGAGTCCATTCTGACAGAGTAGAACTGAGTTCCATAGGGTTTTCTAGGCTGAAATCTTTAAGGAAGCATATTGCTAGCATATTGTTGAGGTGGTTTGAAGGGACAACCTTTCAGTTTGCAGCCAAGTGCAAATTGTTTGCACCACTCAGGGACTTCAAAGGCAGGCAGGCAAGTGGGAAAGCTTTAGTGGAAAAGGGAAGGCTTCAGGTGTGCCCTGACGGGAGGATGTTCACAGGGGAGGCTGGAGGCAGTTCAACTCGAGATGGGCATACTATGTTATTGGCTGTGGTGGTTGTGTTCCGTTAAGTCAGCTCTGAATCATAGCCACCCTAGAGGACAGAACAGAAGTGCCCCATAGGATTTTCTAGGTTATTTTTAACCTTTACAGGAGCAGATTGCCAGGTCTTTTCTCCCATAGAGCCAACGGTGGGTTTGAACCACTCACCTTTCAATTAGAGGCTGAGTGCTTAATGATTGCCCTACCAGGGTTCATCAACTCCAGTTGGTTCTGAGTTGGAAGTGGGGGAAAAATAGGGAAGCTGGCAGCCAGTGATCAAGTCCTGGCCGTCTGAGCCAATTGCTGCAGAGGTTGTGGTTTGGCTCCCCTTGCTGGATGCCGCAGATGGTGGGTCACAGGTCTAGTTTACAGTAAAACCTTCGAAAGCCAGAACTTGTGTAAAGCAGACACCTGTCAGAGAAGGAAAACTCAAATATTTTCCACTAATAGAGAGTGATAGGAAAGTGGTAAGGCTGCACCCTGTCAAATGTGGAAAACTCGTGAGACCCAGAAAAACAAGGCAGTCTTGTTGAGTTCTGGCTCTCACAGGTTTCTCTGTTCATGGTCTGGCCGTTGTCCGTTTGTATATTCAGTCTCTCAGCAAATGCCACCTTCCACAGGCCTCGGGTGCTGCTTCTGCTGGTGGCCTGGAGGAGCCTGGAGAGAGCCCGGGCATGCAGTCCATGAGGCCTCAGGAGCACAACCACAATCCCATTGTGCCAACCCACCCTCCCTCCACCCCGCCCTGCCCAGGGGCCTTTCTGCCATCTTCTCTTCTGATTTCTACAAGGCTCTGCACAGATGTGGGAAAGTGCAGATACACTTACTCCTAACCAGCTGTCCTTGGGCTTTTTGTCTTAAGGTCCTGTTGTGAATTGAATCATGTCCCCCAAAACAATACGTTGAAGTCCTAACCTCTGGTACCTGTGAATGTGACCTTGTTTGGAAATAGGGTCTTTGACGATGTTACCAGTTAGGTTAACATGAGGCCATGATAGAGTAGGGTGGGTCCTAATCCAACCTGAGTGGTGTCCTTATAAAAAAGGAGGAGAGACAGAAGTAGAAGGAAGATGGCCACATGACAGCTGAGGCAGGCATAAACCAAGGAACACCTGGGGCTACCAAAAGCTGGGAGAGACAAGGAAGGGTCTCCCCCTAGGGCCAGCAGAGAGAGCACGGCTCTGCCGACACCCTGAATTTAGATTTGTGGCCTCCAGAAATATGAGAGAATGCATTTCTGTCATTTCAAGCCACACACTTTGTGTTACTTTGTTACAGCGTCCCTACGACACTGATCAGACCCCAAAGAATATTTTTTTAATGTGAGTTATATCCGTCATTGGAGCCCTGGTGGCCCAGTGGTTAAGAGCTATGTCTGCTAACCCAGAGGTCAGCAGTTCGGATCCACCAGCTGCTCCTTGGAAACCCTAGGGTTTTCAATGCTGATTATTTGAAAGTAGATCACCAAGCCTTTCTTCTGAGGTGCCTCTGGGTGGATTCTGTCCGCCTTTTGGTTAGTAGACAAATGCTTAACCATTTGCACCACGCAGGGACTCCTGATATTGGCAAATATATATATACCCGTTGCTGTCGAGTCAATTTCAACTCATAGTGACCCTAAAGGACAGAGTAGAACTGCCCTGTAGGGTTTTGAAGGAATGGCTGGTAGATTCAAACTGCCGACCTTTTGGTTAGCAGCCAAGGTCTTAACCACTGTGCCACCAGGGCTCTGGTATTGGCAAAACAAACAAACCCTTTGCCATCGAGTTGATTCTGACTTACGGCAGTCCTAAAGGACAGAGTAGCACTGCCTCACAGGGTTTCCACGGAGCACCTGGTGGATTTGAACTGCCAGCCTTTTGGGTAGCAGCTGAATTCTTAACCACTATGCCACCAGGGTTTCCCAGTATTGGCAGAGTGCCGAGTGATAAATAGACCACTGCCTGGAAAAAAGAATGCAGAAATGGGTCTTATCTGACACTTACATGACCAATTGATTTTCAACAAAGGTGCCAAGGTAATGCGATGGGGGAAAAAGGATAGTCTTTTCAACAAATGGTGCTAAAACAACTGGATATCCGTATTGGAGAAAATGAACCTCAAACCTGATCTCCTACCATGTACAAAAATTTACTTGTAATGGATTCTTGATCTAGATATAAGTGCGAAAATTATAAAACTGATAGAAGAAAAATACTCCAGCTAAGGGACCTTTTTGGTTAGCAGCCGTAGCTCTTAACCCCTACACCACCAGGGTTCCCGGTGGGAGTATAGAAAGGTAAAACTGCTTTGGGAAAATGTTTGGAAGTTTCTTATTAAGTTAAATATTCAACTGCTCTATGACCAAGCAATTCCACTTCTAGATATTTACCCAAAAGAAATAAAAACACATGTCCAAATAAAAATACTTGTACGAGGATCTTCATAGCTGCTTTATTCTTCATAGCTAAAAACTGAAAACAACCCAAATTTCCATCCACAGAGCAGATAAGCTAATTGTGGTATATTCATATAATGGAATACTAGTCAGTTATGGAAAAGAACAAACTACAGCTATACAAAGCCAGATGGATGCATCTTACCAACATTATGCTGAGCAAGAAAAGCCAGACACAAAAGAATACATACTGTTTGATCTGTATATGAAATTCTAGAACATGGCAAATGAATCTATTCTGATAGAAACCAAAATAGTAGTTGACTGTAGAGGTGGGGATAGAGTGGAGACTGATAGAAGGGACATGAGTAAACTTTATCTGGTGATGGGAATGTCCATGTTATGATAGGGGCAGATTTGTTCACTTGTCAAAACTCATTGAATGCTACACTTAAGACCTATACATTTAACTTTATGTAAATATTACCCAAAAAGAAAAGGCAAGGAAAACATCTAACACATTAAAGAAAAAAAAAGATGAGAGTTAAGTCTTAAATGTGTAATCCTTGGGATGTGGCGGGGGGTAGTCACAGATAAGAAGTGAGGGGAACCAAAAATGTTTCTGAAATAGTGATGCTGGTGAATTTTGCAGTCGTTGTGCGAGGACATCAGAGTTCATTGGAGAATCTTGTTTATGAATTTATGAGTAGTTTCTATGAAAGATTTGAGGTCAGGGACATGAACCACATTACATTCACTATACAGACTCAGACATGTAATAGAAGGGAGGAAGTCTTTTCAAATTATTGTATTTATTATAGAATCCTCTAATAAAACAAATGTAAAATTAAGCTATCTAAATTAAACCCTTTTTCAAATTTTTACTATACACAACTGCAGCCCCAGTGGCAGAGTGGTTAAGAGCTCAGCTGTTAACCAAAAGGTCGCCAGTTTGAATCCTGCAGCCACTCGTTGGAAACCCCATGTGGCAGTTCTACTCTGTCCCGTAGGGTTGCTGTGAGTCAGAACCAGCTCTACAGCAGTGGGTTTGGTTCGGTATACACAACCCACAAGTTTCTTTGAGGCAGGAATAGTAGTCCAAAGGACCTTAACTTCCAGGTGTGTGTCCTCTTGTTTTTATGCATACTCTCCCTGAAATGGCCACACAGGCCATTCCTACGGATTGGATTCCGTCCAAGGGCTTTCCTCAGAGTGAGATCCAGATCTTCTGGCTAAAGACTAACCCTCTTTTAATGTTAAGAGAGGAGAGACACATGGGAGCAAGTGTCCCTGAGCTCTGAAAGCTCAGAGCCTTTACATTCAGTCAAACCTAATATGTTGGTCTGAGATGTGGATAGTGCCTATACTGGCTCTGCTACCCCATCCACCTCCTTTTAGGGTTCAGCACATGCCAATTACACACCCTTAATGGTTAATCCTGGTAAGATGTGGTAACCTTCCCTGGAAGTAGCCCTCGTGAGAATTGGTACTGATTAGGTGCATTGGTGGTTCAGTGGTAGACTACTCACCTTCCACGAGGGTGAACTGGCTTGGATTTCCAGCCAGTGCATCCCATACGCAGCCACCACCCGTCTGTCAGTGGAGGCTTGCATGGTGCTCCGATGCTGAATGGGTTTCAGCAGAGCATCCAGGCTAAGAGACTAGGAAGAAAGGCCTGGTGATCTACTTCTGAAAATCACCCAGTGACAGCCTTATGGATTACAATGGTCTGATCCACAACCAACCAACCATGAGGGTGGTGCAGAACCCAGGAATATTTCCTTGTGTTGTACATGGGGTCACCATGAGTTGGGGGCTGACTCTACGGCAGCTAACACCACCACCAAGTGAGTGCTATGGCCATAACTAAGATTTAGAGTCTCAGTTCTCACTCATATATTATGCACCTGCATTGAGATAATTGTATTATTATTTCATAATTGACCTGAGCAAAGCAGGTATTTAAAACTCATCCTAAGAGCACCTGAAGGAGAGAAGTTGGGCTGTTGCCAAAGATATAAACCAAAAAACCATACCCAGTCCCGTCGAGTTGATTCCGACTCATAGCAACCCTAGAGGACAGAGTAGAACTGCCCCATAGAGTTTCCAAGGAGCACCCGGCAGATGTGAAATGCTGACCCTTTGGTTAGCAGCCGTGGCACTTACCCACTACACCACCAGGGTTTCTGCCAAAGATACAGGAGGGAAAAAGTACAAAAGGAAAAACATCACCCTCCGGCTGTGAGGAAGACCTGGAGCTTCTGCAGGGAGGTGCCCACAGTAACCAGGACGTTGCCTCTCAAGCTGGGGGTTGAAATTTTGAGGCCTTCTGGGTGGCGGGTCCTGCCTTTCTTGCATTTCAGAGAGAAAGGGGCAGAAGGAAATCCATTTAGTCCAAAGAAAAATCCCAGGCCCACCCATCATCTCTTCGGACAGCCTGATGGACTTTGAGCTATAAAGGTGTGAGGGTGTGATTAGCACAACATGGCGAGGCCTTCTCCAGTTGAGCTAGAGCCAAGAATAAGGAGGCTTTTGGGAAAGTACACACTTGTGTTCCAGAATGTACCATTGCTACTACCTAATAACTTTAATATCACCTTCCAGTTCACATACTGATCTAATTTAATATTCAAAACAATCCAGGCAGATAAATAGGATGGGGGGGGGGGACAGTGGTGGCTCAGTGGTAGAATTCTCACCTTCCGTGAGAGAGACCCAAGCTTATTCAAACTAATCACCTCAAGCTCAGTTACCATCCATCTGTCAGAGGAGGCCTGTGTGTTGCAATGATGCTGAACAGGTTCAGTGGAGCTTTTGGACTAAGATGGACTAGGAAGAAAGGCCTGGTGATCTATTTCTGAAAATCGGCTGATGAAAACTCTATGAATCACAATGGTCCGGTCTGCAACCACTCATGGGGATGGTGCAGGACCAGGCAGCGTTTTGCTCTGTGGTGCATAGGTTCCTCTCGCGTTGAGGGCCGACTCAAGGGAAGTTGACAACAGCAAGTAAGATTATTCCCCTTTTACAGATGAGGAGCCTGAGAGTTTAGTGGCTTGTCCTAGATCACATGGCCATAAAACAAGAGAGCTCAAAGTAGGTTTGTGGGACTGCCTGGGTGTGAAGGACTTCCCCACCCACCCTGGAACTGCCCTGTCCATCCCCAACTGCTCTCTTTGGAGTTCATGGCGGACACTGACCTGACAAAGCCATTGATCTTGCTGGAGCTTCCCAAACTACTCCAGCGTGAAAATCTTCCAGAAGGATTCTTTGCAGGGCAATGAGACAAGAAATTTATGGCTTAGCCTGATTAATGGGCCAGGCAGTTAAGAGTTCTTTGCCAAGCAATGAGCATAATTTATAGCAACCATGGCAGGAGGAAAGGCCCATAACTCACATCCTTAAAGGGCTCTTAGAACAAGAGACACGTTGAATCATTGAAAATATCTCCACTCCCCGTGTCAAAAAGAGACCAGCGTGTTTCTGGGTATTTCGGTCAAAGAACAAGGAGTCTAGATTAATTTACATGGTAGAAAAAGTAAGGAAAATACAGGTCATAAATTCCTGCCTGATATTTTCTTTGTTGTTTTCTGACGTGCTTGGTATTTCTACAGCCATGGTCCTGCTCGTCCCTCCCCTCGTCCAACCTTGTAAATACCGCCGTTTTAGCTGTGCCATTATTCATCTTCTAGAATGGAAGTGCTGCCAGGAAAGAGGCTTACAGGATCGTAGAAATAGTACCATAGGAAACAGATTAGAAAAAGGTCCTGAAATGGGAACTGAAGGCCTGGTTCTGTCCCAGCCCCTTTACTGTGGCTGTGTGACTTTAGGGATGGCACTTCTCTCTGGGCCTCAGTCTCTTCTGTAAAATGAAGAGTTTGGAGGGAATCGCGCTCTCTGGTTTGAAAGTTCTGTGAATTTCTTGCAATCTTGATAATCGCAGCATCATTACCATTCAGCATCTGGAAGGCATTGCTCCCTCTGCTAAACTCTCAGAGCATTTTATCTGTATATTAAAAAAATAGCATTCATCACTTTTTATCTCAAGCTCTAGTTATTTATGAGCTTCTTTTTCTTCACAGCTGGACTGAGTACTTTGGCTGGATGTCTTTTTCATCCTTGTATCTCCCCAGTCCCACCCAGCACAGTGTTTGGCACATGGTTGTCAACCAACAGAACTCTGGAACTTGGATGAAAAGTGAATGAAGCAAGATGGCCTTCCCTCACGATTTGCCCTTAGCTGGGGAGACTTGGTTTAGAGCTGTCCTTACAACAAGTACATTCTTTCTATTTGATATAATTTAATATCACCAAAAAAATAAAAACCAAATCCAGTGCCGTCGAGTCGATTCTGACTCATAGCGACCCTATAGGACAGAGTAGAACTGCCCCATAGAGTTTCCAAGGAGCGCCTGGCGTATTCAAACTGCCAACCCTTTGGTTAGCAGCTGTAGCACTTAACCACTACGCCACCAGGGTTTCCATAATTTAATATATGTCTTATAATGTGGAGGTAGAAAGAGATTTCATTTTTCCAAAGTCCTTATTAAAGTGTTCCCCTATAGCCCCTGAATTCTTAAAACAAACAATAGTTTAGCTTAACTAGTAAAGAATGTCAGCCTTGAGCATTGTGCTCTTTTAAGAACTATCTCAAAACCAAAACCAAACCCATTGCCATCGAGTCGATTCCGACTCACAGCGACCCTATAGGACAGAGTAGAAATGCACCATAGAGTTTCCAAAGAGCGCCTGCGGATTGGAACTACCAACCTTTAGGTTGGCAGCCGTTACGCTTAACCACTATGTCACCAGGGTTTCTAAGAACTATCTATATGGGATCAAACTGGCAAAAACAATTAGGAAAATTAGATAGAACACTTAGGGGGCAGTGGATTTATGTTAATGGGGGAGGAACAACTCAGAGAAGGAGGGTGAGACTGGTTGCACAACTCAGAGAATGTAATCAATTCACTGAATTGTACATGTAGAAACTGTTGAACTGGTGTGTGTTTTGCTGTGTATATTCTCAACAACAAAATAAATAAAATTATTTTCTCAAAAATGTTCCCCTACAGGGTCTCTTTTCTGTACTAGACTTTAAATCGAAGCAACATGTTTGTCAAGTTTTCTGGAAGATACTGCTCCACAAATGCCATGTCTGCTGCTCCCGTCTCCCTATCCTAAGGTGGCTGTGTGGATTATTCTTCATGAAATATTCATTTCCCGTCCCCCTTTCACTGTGAGCAGAATATATGCATTGATATTGGGTCTGACCATGTGGCTGGCTTTGGCCAATCAAAGGTTAGCAAGTGTGATGCAAACAGAGGCTTTATTATGTGCTTGTGCGGTTTTTCTTGCCTCTTGTAGTCATGCTAGTTACTATGAAAAGAATACGGGGAGTAGACAGGAATCCAGCCTGCAGCCTAGATCAACCAAACCATAGTCCATCTGCAAAACCATGGCAAGATTCAGCAAGGTACTGAGTTTTGGGGTTATTTGTTATGCAGCGTTATTGCAGCAGCAGTTGACTGATACTTTCAACTTCCATGCTTCATCCTTGTACATGTTTACTTTGCCCAACAACCCTCCATCATGTCTGTCTTTGTGCTTTTTGGGATAGAGATAGAAGCATGGCTTGGACATCTACTTTTTGGTGGAGATGGGTCTGTCAAGCAGGTGATTTTGGAAGAAAACCAAAAAAAAACAAACCTGTTGCCATCCAGTCAATTCTGACTCATAGCAACCCTATAGCAGAGTAGAACTGCCCTATAGGGTTTCCAAGGAGTGCCTAGTGGATTCGAACTGCCAACCTTTTGGTTAGTAGCCATAGCTCTTAGCCACTACGCCACCAGGGTTTCTAAGATAGAATTGCCCCACACGGATTTCAAGGAGCAGCTGGTGGATTTGAACTGCTGACCTTTTGGTTAGTAGTAAAGCTCTTTAGCTACTACACCACCAGAGCTCCAATCTTTGAGAACTGATTTTAGTATTTCTGATTATTTATGGTATGATGGTATGTCTCCACTTAATTTGTTGCTCTGTGTGTTTTAAAGTAATTTGATGCATAACCTTTGGAAACTTTACATGATTACAAACTTTTGAAAAATTAATATGTACGTCATGTATCACGTTGTACAAATAACTTCAAATGTTAAGAATCACCATCAGCACAAAGCTGATTCCTATGAGATGGAGGTCACGCATACCTTCACTCTTCAACCATTTTATCAATTCTGACACCAGTCATCCCTCCCACAGCACTCTCTGCTTCTCTTCTGGGTTCAATAATCTGTTGCAATGACCACATAGAACTCACAGACTATGCTTACAGTTAAGTGGTTTAAAATTAAGGAATAGGTTACAACCCGAGATCAGGATCAGGAAGCAAGTAGGCAACGTCTCCCTTCTTCAGTGCGGGACAGCTCTCTAGTTCCACTTGGTCATGCAGGCCTCCTCTTGGCTCCCTGAGGACAGGGTCCTCTTGGCCCTGCCATCTGTCACCACTGGCTGTGCCACTGGGCCCCTTCTGACTTTCACTGTCTTCAGTGTTACAGCCTTGACCCATGTTACAGCTCTTTTAGGAGGTTCCTTGCCTCCTCTCTCTCTCTGCTTCTTTCTGCTTTCTTCTGCTGCTTCTCACTTCTTTCTGTCTGCCTTAACTCTGTGGGGCTGGCTGTATATGTGTATGGATATGTGTATGTATGTGTGTGTATATGTATATATATATCTCTTCTTATCAATTTTAAGGCATGATCCCTCTCAGTGGGGCCACAAACTGACCAATCTTCCCTTGGTAGGTCAGAGAGAGTTCATTTGCATAGTAGGCATGGCTGGATTACCACTCACCTCATTTGCATAGTCCATTGACCAATCCCTGCAAGGTGCATACCAATCAGGGGGCAGACTGCAGCCCAGGACCAGGTAAAAAGTATCAAAGCCAAGTTGTTTACAGATTACCCAGGAAATGTCAACCAAACTGGACAAAAGTAACAAATCCTCTGGGGTAGAAAACTGGGGCAAAGGTTAACTCCTCAGGGATTAGGGGGAAAATCTCTCAAGCTGTTTTTCCAAAGAACCAGGGCAAAAGGCCACAGAAAGAAACTGATTTTACCACACTAAATATTTCAGATTTTTATGAGATTTAAAGCATAACATCATTCAAAATAGCAATTTCCAATTATTTGTTCCCAAAAGCCATTGCCATCTAGTCAATTCTGACTCATAGCGACCCTAAGGACAGAGTAGAACTGCCCCATAGGGTTTCCGATGAGCGGCTGATGGATCTGAACTGCTGACCTTTTGGTTAGCAGCTGAGTTCTTTAACCACTATGCCACCAGGGCCCCCCAAGAATATAGAAATATAACTGTTTTTTGTATATCAGTCAACCTTGTGTCCTGTTTTCTTGTTAAATTAACTAATTTTTTAGTAGATTTTTGAGTGGATTTCTAAGTATTTTTGGTGTACATAATGTTGTCTGTAAATAAAGACTTTTATTCTTCCTTGATGATTTTTTTTCTTTTTCTTGACTTTTTGGAATATCTAAGATCACCAGTATAATGCTGAACAGAAGTGGTCCAAGTGGACATAATTGCTTTGTTTCCAATATTAGGGCAAAAGCATTCCAAATTTCACCACTAAATATAATATTATCTATAGAAGCCTTTATCAGATTGAGAGAGTTTCCTTTTATTCTTAGTTTGCCGAGAAGTCTGTCAAATAATTTTTCTGCATTTATGGAGACAATTGGAGATGAACATATAATTTTTCTTATATAGTCACTTAATGTTGACAATTACCTTGATCGGTTTTCCAATGTTGTAATGACCTTGAATTCCTAGAATATCCTTTTTATATAATTCATGGATTCTATTTCCCAATATTTTCTTGAAGGTTTTTGCATTTACGCCTTAAAAGATATTGTTCTGTAATTTTCTCTTTTTTGTAAAGTTCTTGTCTGGTTTGGTGTCAGGATTATGCTGGCTTCATGAAGTTAGTTGGGAAGTGGTCCCTCATTGTCTACATTTCAAACAAATTTACAGAAGATGGGTATTATTTCTTTCTTAAATATTTGGTAGAATTGACCAGTGAGAAATCAGGGCCTGGAGTTTCTTTGTAGGAAGGTGTATTCATTTCCTAGAGCTGCTATAGCAAATTATCACAAGCTTGGTGGCTTAAAACAACAGAAATTTATTCTCACAGTTCTGGGGGCCAGAAATCTGAAATCAAGGTGTCAGCAGGGCCATTCTCACTCTGAAGAATTCTTGCCTCTTCCTAGCTTCTGGTGGCTCACAGAAATCCTCAGCATTCCTTGGCTTGTAGCTGTATCTATACAATCTCGGCCTCTGTCTTCATACAGCTTTCTTCCCTGGGTGTCTGTGTGTGTTATCTCCTCTTCTTATAAAGAAACCAGTCATTGGATTTGGGGCCCATTTAATCCAGTATGACCTCATCTTAACTAATTATATTTGCAAAGATGATATTTCCAAGTAAAGTCACATACTGAGGTTCTGGGTGAACATGAATTTGGGGAGGGGTCACTATTCAACCCACTAAAGAAGGTTTGAATTACAAATTAATTTTAACAGGTGTAGCTTTTTTTTTTTTTTAGGGCTAATCAGGCTTTCTATTTCTTCTTGTTTCAGTTTTATAAATTGGTGTCCTTCAAGAATTTGACCATTTCAACTAAGTTGCTGAATTTATTAGCAGAAAGATGTTCATAATATTTCTTTATTATCCTTTTCATGTCTTTCAAATCTTTAGTAATGTCCTCTCTTTCATTTCTGATCTTAATAATTTTCATTTTTTCTTTCGTCTTCATTAGTCTATTTAAGCATTTATCAATTTTATTAATCTTTCCAAAAGAACCAACTTTCTGTTTTATCGATTGTTCTCTATTGTACATTTTAAACTTCTTATTATTATTGCCTTCCTTCTACTTATTTGGGATTTAATTTGCTCTTAATTTTTATCTTCATGGGGCATTGGTCTTAAACTTTATTTAAAATATATATATCTGAAGTTATAAATATCCCTCTACACACTGCTTTTGCTCCATTTCACACAATAAATTTTTTTTAATATTTAAAAAATATTTTCTAATTTTTGTTGTGATATATAATGTAGTCCATTGGTTATTTAAAAGTATGTTGCTTAATTTTCAAATATTCGAGGATTTTCAATGTATTTGTAATTGGTTCTTTTGGGGTCAGAAAGTATTATTTCAATACTTTTTAAAGTGTTGAAATTTGTTTTATGGATTAGCCTCAGGTGTAGTTTAGTAACTTCCAGATACACTTGGGAAAAAAAAATGTATTGAGCTACTGGTAGATGTAGTGTTTTGTAAATATGAAACAGGTTAAGTTGGTTAACAGGATTATTCAAATTCTTTTTATCCTTACTAGATTTTTTTGTTTTTTGTTTTTTTTACTTATGTTTATGTCAATTACAGAAAAAGAATTTATAACATCTCCAACTATAATTGTGGATCTGGCAGCTTCTTCCTACAGTTCAGTCAGTATTCACTTTATGTATTGTGAAGCTGTTATTAGATACATACACATTTAGGATTGTATGTCTTCTTGGTGAATTGCTCCTTTTGTCATTAAGAAATGTCCCTCTTTATTTCTGTTAATATACCTTTATGTCTTATAATCTGATATTAATATAGTCAGTCCAGGTTAGTGTTTGCATGGTATATATATATATTTTTTTCTTCATTTAATTCTTGACCTAACTCTGTCTTTATGTAAAAGCATATTTCTTGTACACAGTATATAGTTGATTTTCGCTTTCTTTATCTAGACTGACAATGTCCACCTTTCAAATGGATTTTTTTAAATTTGATTTACATTACATTTAGAGTAGTTAGTGAAATGATTGTGTTTAAATCTATTATCACGCTATTTGTTTTTTATTTGTCCTATACAGCCTTTATTCCTTTTTTTCCCTTTCTGCCTCCTTTTTTATTAATCAAATATTTTTCACATTCTTGGTATTTGTCATCTACCACATACTTAGCTATTGATGAATTCGATTTTTTAGTGGTTGCTGTAGAATATGCATCCTTATCACAGCCTGCATGAATTAATATTATACCACTTTTCATATAATTTAAGAACCTTACAAAACGGCATTTACCTTTTCTCCATCCCTTGTGTTCTTTTGTTTACTTCTACATATGTTATTAGCCCCACAACATGTTATTATTTTTACTTTAAAAAGTCAACTGGTTTTTAAAGAAATTAAAATGAGAAAAATTATTTTATACTTTTCCATACATTTACTATTCCTCAGCTCTTCATTCTTGTGTGTAGATTGAAATTTCCTTTAGTATAATTTCCCTTTGGCCTAAATAACCTCCTTTAACATTTCGTATAAAGCAGGTCTGTTGGTTATACAAATGCTTCCAACATTTTTGTATCTGAAATATCTCACCTTCATTTTTTAAAGATATTTTCTCTGTATAGAATTCTAAGTTAACAATTTTGCTTTTCAGCACTTAAAAACTGTACCCTCATATTCTGCTTTGCATTGTTTCTGATGAGAAGACATTGTCATGCATTTTGTTGTTCTTCTATATGTAATATAAAGTATTTTTTCTAGCTGCTTTTAAGTTTTTTGTTTTTTACCTTTGATCTTTCAGCAATTTAAGTATGATGCACCTAGGTGTGGTTTGTGTGTATCCTGCTTGGGTTTTATTTAGCTTCTTGGGTATGCAGATGGATATTTCTCATCAAATTTGGAAGATGTTCAGCTATTTTTCCCTCAAATACTTTTTGCTCCAACATCTTTCTCCTCTTCTTCTAGAATCCCAAAAACATGTATATTATGTATTTATGTGGCAGAGGTCTCTGAAATGTTATTCAGTTTTCTTTGTGCTTCATGTTGGAGAGTTTCTATTGAAATGGAATTATCTTTTTCTTCAGCTGGGTCCAGTATACTATTAATCCCATCCAGTAGACTTTTTATTTCAAATCCCAAAACCATTGCCATTGAGTCAATTCCAACTCATAGTGGCCCTATAGACAGAGTTGAACTGCCCCATAGAGTTTCCAAGGAGCATCTGGTAGATTCAAACTGCCAACCTTTTGGTTAGCTGCCACTGCATTTAACCACTATGCCACCAGGGTTTCCTTTCAAATATCATCTTTTTCATACCTAGAATTGCAATTTTGTTCCTTTTCAAAGTTTCTAATTTCTTTGCTGAGACTCCCCATTTGTTCACTGATTATCCTTCTTTTACTTTAAATCCATGAACGTGCTTATGAAAGTTGTTTTAAAATCCTTGTCTACTAATTCAAACATCACTTCTGGGTCTATTTCTACTGGCAAGTTTTCCTCTTGGCTATGGGCAACAATTCCCTGTCTTTTTTTTTTTTTTTTTAACACGTATATTAGTTTTATATTGTATACTAGATATTGTGGATGCTTTGTTGTTAAAAATCTGAATTTTATTTTCTCTTTTCAGAGTATATTGCATTTTGTTCTAGTTTGGCAGCTAATTACTAGGGGATTGTCTTGATCCTACCAAGATTTATATTCAGAATACATAACTAACTTTTACAACTCAATGATAAGAAAACAATCAACCAAGTAAAAATGAGCAAATTTTTTTAATGGATACTTCACTAAAAAGATATATGAATGGCAAATATGCACAGGAAAAAATGCTCACTGTCATTAGTCACAAATTAAAACCACAGTGAAATACCACCTTGTACCTGTTATGGATTGAACTGTGTCCTTCAAAAATATCTGTTGTAATCCAAGCCTTTATACAATGTGGATGGAATTCCATTTGGAAATAGGGTTTTCTGTGTTATGCTGATGAGTGTAGTGTAGGGTGTATCTTCAGCCAACAACTTTTGAGGCATAAAAGGAGTAGATTAGGCACAGAACCAACCAAACATAGAAAGGGGAAGATTGATGCCACGCCACATGAAGATAGCCAAGTAACTGAGGAGCAGAAGCTGCAGAGACAAGGACCTTCCCCCAGAGTAAAGAGAGAGAAGAAGCCTTCCCCTAGAGCTGGTGCTTTGAATTTGGACTTGTAGCCTCCTAACTGTGGGAAAAAAAAAATCTGTTTATTAAAGCCACCCACTTGTGATATTTCTGTTATAGCAGTACTAAGAAACTATTAGAATGGCAACAATCAAAAGGACTGACAATTCCAAGTGTGGATAAGGAGGTAGAGAAACTGGAACCCCCATACATTGCTGGTGGGGATGTAAGTGGTATAGCCAATTTGGAAAAACACTTGGCAATTTAACGAGATGTTAAACACATACTTACCATAGGATCTAGCAATTCTACTTCATTTCCCATGATAAATGAAAATATATGACAACATAAATATTTCCAGACAAAACAGCAGCATTCATAATAGCCAAAACCAGGAACAATCAAAATATCCATCAACTGGAGAATGGATACATAGAATGTGGCGCATGTATACAACAGAATATTGTTTAGCAGTAAAAGGAATGAACAACTGATACCTGCAATGAATGAATCTCAAAATCAGACATGTATCTACATCTTGTGTGATTCCATTTATGTAAAATTTCCAGAAAAGGCAAACTGGCAGAAACAGAAAGAGGATTACAGGTTGCCTGGAATTTGAGCAGGATGGATTGGAAATGGCCATGAAGGAAATTTTTGGGGTGATAGAAGTGTCCTAAAACTGGATTTTGTATAAATTTATTAAGACTCATCAAACTGAGCACTTAAATCAGTGAAATTTATGGTAAGTAAATTATACCTCAATAAAGTTGTTAAAGATGCATTAAGTTGAGTGAAAGAACACTAACACAAGAAAGTATAGCTATAGATATATAGATATATGTAGGGATGATTCCACTATATGAAGCATCAGAATAAGCTAAACTAATTTGTGATGAAAAGATCTGAACCAAATAGTTACTTACGAGTGCTGTGTGTGAGAAATGACTGGAAAGGAGTGTGATAAGTCTTTCTGGGGTGATGATAATTCCTATATTTTGACATGTGTTTGGTTACACAGGTTATGCATTTGTCAAAACTCATTGAATATTCACTTAAGATTTGTGTGTTTCACTCTATGTAAATTTTGCCTAAAAAATAAAAACCGTTAATAATTATTGAACTGTAGTTAATGATATGCATGCTAAAGTGTTTAGGGGTGAAATCTATTAATGGCTGCAACTTACTCTGAAATACATTTAAAAAGAGAAGTATTCATGTATACATAAAGGGATGGTAGATATTTGATAATGGAAATATATCAAAATGTTAATTGTATAGTCAAGATGATGGGTATATCAATGTTCACCGTACATTTCTTTCAACTGTTCTGTATTTGTATATGAAATGTTTCCTAATAAAATGTTGGGGGAAAGGCGGCATACATCAATACTTATTAACTAGAACCAACAAATAAAATCAAACTTGAATATGATCAAGCCTGTAGATCAAACTACCATTATTCTGGAAAACCGAAAAGACAGAGGAATGTTTTAAATGTCACTACAGATACACAATCAGCAAAATCTAGATGGTATGAAACTCTACAGGACAAACAATCCAATTTCTTCAAAATAAATTACAGGAAAAAGGAAAGAGATAGAAGGGAAAACTATGAGATTTAAGAGATGCATTAATCAATTCCAATAAATAAACTTTATATGGACATTTATGAGACAATTAGAAATTTGGACACTGGCCTAATATTTAATAATTTAAAACAATTCTTTAGATGTGATAATGGTATTATGTTTGCGTTTCTTTAAAGTTTCTTTAAAGCCCTTATGTTTTAGAAATACTGAAATATTTGCAAATGAAATAACATGCTGAGATTTGCTTCAATATAATATGGAGGGGGGCTGGTGGAGACAGAGATGAATCAAGTTGGTAATTGTTGAAGCTGAGTAATGGCTAAATGCAAATTAATTAAATGATTTTATTTTTGTATATACTTAAATTTTTATATAATAAAAAGCTAAAAAAGAAAGAGATGAAAAATATGGGAGGAAAGGTTCAACATCACTAGTAATACAAGAAATACTAATTAAAGCAATATAGTTTTGCATCACCAATTTGATAAGTTTATTTAAATAGCATGATCAATTTTACTTGGTAATATAAAGCTGCATTTTTACCTCACCACACACACATCATCTATCCTGGTAGATGAAATATTTAAATGCAAACAATATCATAAAAGTAGAGGAAAATACAGGAGAGTGTTTACATTATCCTGGGGTGAAGAGATCTTAGTATGAGAGAAAAGTAAAAAACTATAAAGCAAAAGTTTGACGAAGACATCTAATATCTCCATATGCCAAAGATATCACAGACAAAAGACGAAGGGCAAACTGGAAAACATATTTGCAATATATGAAACAGCCACAGACTGGTTAGCTTAATATATATAAAAGACTCTTGGAAAATCAGTAAGGGATGCCTTCAACTGCATTAATAATGTTATTTTAAAGTATTTGTTAAGTAAATAAGTTTATTTCTGGAATTTTTATACCTTTTTGTATGTATTAGATATTTTATATTAAGTGTAAGATAATGAAAACAATCAACAAAAAAGAGGAACAACCCAGCAGAAAAAATAACAAACATGGGAAAAGATGCTTATATGACTAATTAGCCAATGTATGCCAACTAATTAGCCAATGTATGCCAGCTCTGGTGGTGTAACAGTTAAGTGCTTGGCTGCTAATCAAAAAGTTGGTTGTTTCAACCCACCCAGCAGCTCTGCAGAAGAAAGACCTGGTGATCTGATTCCATAAAGATTAAACAAACCTATTGCCATTGAGTGGATTCCGACTCATAATGACCCTGTAGGACAGAGTAGAACTGCCCCATAGGGTTTCCAAGGCTGTAAATCTTTATGGAAGCAGACTGTCACATCTTCCTCCCACAGAGCAGCTGGTGGGTTTGAACCATCAACCTTTCAGTTAGCAGCAGAGTGCTTAATCACTGCTTCTTTCCATAAAGATTAGAGCATAGAAAACCCTATGGGCATTTCTACTCTGTCCTGGGGTCACCATGAGTCAAAATCGACTCATTGGCACCTACCAACAACATGCAAATTAAGGCAAAAATGACATGTGGAGGGGTGAGAAATGGGCATTCTGACACATTTGCTTGGAAGAAAGTACAGACTTTTCTAAAGGGCAATTTGAAAATATGCAACATACTGTAAACTATGAGTACACTTTGACCTAGTTCAACACTTATGAACTAGAGTTGACAAATAAAATCAAAGTTGAATATGATTAAACCTTTAGATTAAACTACCATTATTCTGTAAAACCAAAAAGACAGAGGAATGTGCTAAATGTCACCATAGTTATGTAATCAGCACAATTTAGAGTCTACGTGAAACTCTACAGGACAAGCAAGCCAATTTCTTCAAACTGAATTACAGAAAAACAAAAAGAGATGGAATAACTGAAAAGGAGGAGACTGACTTAAAGCACGACAGCATGAAGAGCTCTGCTGACCTGCTTCCCAGCAAAACTGGTGGGGGGGGGGAATATATATATATATATATACGGAAACCCTGGTAGCGTCGTGGTTAAGAGCTGAGGCTGCTAACCAAAAGGTCGGCAGTTTGAATTCGCCAAGCGCTCCTTGGAAACTCTATGGAGCAGTTCTACTCTGTCCTCTAGGGTCGCTATGAGTTGGAATCAACTCAACAGCAGTGGGTTTGGCTTGGTTTTATACATATATATAACATATACATTTATTTTGACTTAAAGCTTCTGGAAATGGTCCTAAGGGCAAACAGCAAATTAAAAAAAAAAATCTAACCAAGAAAGTCTATGAAATTCAGTAAGAAACATGAGGTCTGGTATTTGAATCAATTCCTCACTCCTCCCTCCTCCCATCTCAGTGAGGTGGACACTCACTCCAGACTGCTGCAGCCAGAAACACAGGGACTATTCTACTCCAGCTCATAGCTGGAAGATTTTATTCCAGGGAGTGGCAAAACTTCAGTATTCATCATACCACTCCCAGCACCCTCTTCCTGAGAATAAGTCCCAGGTGAGTATAGTCAAGTCCACCATCTATTCATGGAATGGGCGCTCTAACTTGGATGTAGTGCACTGAAAATACTGGGGCTCCCATCACCCTTCCTTTGTCTCATGAAGCAGTGTTTCATGCCAGGGGAGGCAAGCCACGAGGACCTCAGGTTTTTGCTTTCCTCTCCATGGAGCACTCAGCTCCTAGAATGGAGGTGTCGCTCAGAAAAAAGCTTCCCCTTATCCCCACTCCCAGTTTCACAGTCCTGGCCCAGAGATTTTGCCTGGAAACGGGGGGGTGGGGGGGTGAAGCAGGCTGTAAAACAGATAGTTACTAATCTCTTACAAAGGAACTGACTTCACTTGCATGGAACATGGAGAAGTCCAAACCTAAAGGAACTCTCAAGAACAGTATAGGCTGTGATGAAAGGCAATCAGGAGATTTGTGAATTTAATGAAGATACAGCCTACATTGTAGGTTAGCTAGTTTGCAGGAGATAACTGGAGAATCAGACAGCGGGGAGGAGCTCTCCTGGGATCAGAAAAAATATCAAACACAGATCTCAGAAACTATTCCTCCAAAGAAGACATGACTTGATTGGATTAGTTTATGCCACCAGACGTTGTTGAAAATAATAGATCAATCAGCTGACAATTAGTAGAGTTTATAGCTGGATGTGGTCAGGAAAAGAGAGGAAATAAGCCGTATCAGTATTATTGTCATTTCAAGATGACTGTGATAGTCTACTCAAAGCTGTGCCTACCTGACAAGCAACATTATAGCTGAACACTATAGAGGGAAAGTAGACTTCACTAAAATAATCCACTTAGTCATTAAACAAGATGAACATGCATTTAACAATAACAAACACTGGGATGGGAGTGGGGGACCAGTATCCACAGTTGCTACATTATATAAAATGTCCAGTTCCTAACAAAAAACTACAAGGCATATAAAGAAACAGAAAACTATGCCCTATACACGAGGGGGAAAAAAAAGCCAGCAACAGAAACTGTCTGTGAAAGCAACCAGATGTTGGATTTAACAGAAAAAGATTTCAAAGTAGCTATTAAAAATATGTTCACAGACTAAAGAAAAGCTTGGTTACAGAAGTAGAAGAAGGTTTAATGGGAAGGTACTGACCCACTGATGGGGGGGACCTGTATAATTGTTTGAAACAGAAGAAACAGACATATGCCACAAATAACTGTTTTTACAGGATACTGCATGAGGTGGTGCATCCTGGAGGTGTGATTGTGCAAAACTTTTGTCCCTTTTGGCTTTTGTACTGAGAGATAAGCATTGTAAGTATATTTCTGGGTTCCTGTGTGTTATTTAAAAGTTGTGTTTCTCATGATGATTCCATGTTCACAGGAATACCTCATTTTCAGGTGCCAGCACGAATTGCAGAGTACTTGATGTACCACTAATCCTACCCCCAGAGCCCAGGGGGACATATGTGTCCCACATAATATGTATCAAAATCCATATTACCTATCGAAAATTCAGATATACTCATGATTCAGCATGTGTTCCATTAATGAAAAAACATACCAACAAAAAATTAAAAGCAAAAAATGACTCAGTCATGAAAGGGTTTAATTAATGCATACATACTCAGAGACTGCAGCAGTGCACAACCACAGGGACAGCTCCAAAAGGGCTGAGATCTGAATCAAGATGTGCAGTGGCTGTCATGGCTGAAATGTCCAGGGGCCCCTTAGGTGCAGAAGGGGACCAGCCCCGCCCTGTGTGGTCTCCACTGCTCCTGCCACCATTCTGCACCCTAAATTCTTCTTCTCCTCCTTGTGGCTCTTACCCATTGCTCCCACCTGCCAATGGCTCTTCATGGCACCTGAACCAGGTGAGACTGTAGAGGAGGTAAAGCTAAACTTCATGGGAAACCTGAAATAGAAAGGATAAGAAAGGCAGGTTGAGTAAAAAACCTGTGACCCTTCACATACAGTGACAATGATACCAACTGATGCTTCTCTTGAGGGATTATTTTAAAGACGAGCTTACCAAGATAAAAATTACATTAATGTATAAGAAAAAGTACATTCTCTAACTGCTTCCTTTTCTCAAAACCATCCTACCAAAGTGATTTTCCTAAAACGTGCATCACTGTCAACATCTCCTATGGAATCAAGCACCTTAGGGTGACATTCAAGGACCCCAGGATTTGGCCCCTGATCCTCACTCTACATTCATCCCTCTCCAGGTTGAATTTGATCTTCTGCCAATCTTATCTACCTGGTGCATGTATTGTTTTCCTATTGCTGTTGTAACCAATTAGCACAAATTGAGTGTCTTAACACAAATTTATTATCTTACAGTTCTGGAGGTCAGAAATCCAAAATGGGTCTCACGGTTTCAGCAGGGCTGCATTCCTTTCTGGAGACTCCTTGCCTTTTCCGGTTTCTAGAAGTTGCAATATGGAGATGACACAACCTTGCTCGCTGAAAGTGAAGAGGACTTGAAGCACTTACTGATGAAGACCAAAGACCACAGCCTTTAGTATGAATTATACTTCAACATTAAAAAAAAAAAAAAAAACACAAAAATCCTCACAACTGGACCAATAAGCAACATCATGATAAATGGAGAAAAGATTGAAGTTGTCAAGAATCTCATTTCACTTGGATCCACAATCAACACCCATGGAAGCAGCAGTCAAGAAATCAAAAGACACACTGCACTGGGCAAATCTGCTGCAAAATACTTCTTTAAAGTGTTCAAAAGCAAAGATGTCAGTTTAAGGACTATGGTGCACCTGACACAAGCCAGGATGTTTTTAATCACCTCATATGCATGAAAAAGCTGGGCAATGAATAAGATAGACCGAAGAATAATTGACACCTTTGAATTAAGGTGTTGGCAAAGAATATTGAATATACCATGGGCTGCCAAAAGAACGAACAAATCTGTCTTGAAAGGAGTACAGCAAGAATGTTCCTTAGAAACAAGGAATGGCGAGACTACATCTTACATACTTTGGACATGTTATCAGGAAGGATCAGTCCCTGGAGAAGGACCTCATGCTTGGTAGAGGGTCAAAGAAAGAGAGGAAGACCCTCAATGAGATGGATTGACACAGTGGCTGCAACAATGGGCTCGAGCATAACAACAATTGTGAGGATGGCACAGGACCGGGCAGTATTCCGTTCTGTTGTACATAGGGTCTCCGTGAGTCAGAACCAACTTGGAGGCACCTAACAACAACAACAGAGGTTGCCTGCATTCGTTGACTCATAGCTCTCTTCCTCCATCTTCAAAGCTGGTAACAGTAGGCCGATTCTTTCTCACAATGACTGCCATTTCTCTGGTTCTGCCTCCCTTTTCCACTTTTAAGGATCCTTGTGATTACATTAGTTCTACCCAGATAATCCAGAATAATTTCCCCCATCTCAAAGTCAGCTGATTAGCAACCTTAATTCCATATGCAACCTGAATTCCTCTTTATCAGGTTACTGAACATATTCACAGTTTCCAGTGAGTAGGATATTATGATGATTAATTTTATGTGTCAACTTGGCTGGGCGTTGGTTCACAGTGGTTTGGCAAAACACTAGTCTAGTTACTGCCATGGAATAGTTACATGTGATTAAATCAGTTGGCCTTGGGTAGAGCAGATTACCTACTGTTGTTCTTGTGTGCTGTCGAGTTGCTTCCCGACTCATAGCGACTCTATAGTACAGAGTAGAATTGCCCTATAGGGTATCCTAGGCTGCAATCTCTACAGAAGCAAATCATCAGATCTTTTCTCCTGCAGTTGGTGGGTTCAAACCACTGGCCTTTTGGTTAGCACCTGAGCACTTAACCATTGTGCACCAAGGCTCCTTTTACCTTCCATAACGTAATGTAATGTACTTTACATGTAATATAATGCAATCACCTTCCATAATGCAATCTAATGCAATTGATCAGTCAGTTGGGTCATACCAGTGTCGAGTAGATCCTAAACCTAATCAATTCTGAATTATAAAGAGACCAGAATAGACACAGAAACACACATGCATAGGGAAAGACAGATGCCATGGGAGAATTTTAAGATTGTTTTAACCAGTTAAAATTGCTCTGGGCAGATCAGTGGTTGCCTGGGAATGGGGCAGAAAGAATGACGGATCACAAAGGGGGCACAGGGGACTTTTGGGGGAGATAGAATCATTTGTTATCCTGAGAGAGATGCTGGTTACATGGGTGTATACATACGTGAAATTGTACACTTTAAATATGCTCATCAATACCTCCAGGCTATTTTTGAGAGTATTTATTAAGACTGCAACTAAAAAAGTAAAAAAAAACTTTTAAGAGTGCAACTAGTACCCTCTAATTTGGCAAATGAGTGGGGTGGTTAGATTAAAACTAAGAGTCATTATTTTCCTGTTAAAAAAATTAAACACTTTACCCCATATTAATAACTTTGCTCATTCAGTATTAATCAACAGGTAGAGAGAAGTAGACAGATGGTGGCAAATCACCACAAGCAGCAGTTTATTAAGTTCTTCAGCTTGGTTCTCAATGTCTGATTCTTTTCTAGCTCCAAGTATGTGACACCTGCTAATTTATAAGGTGGACAAAGAAAAGACATAGTTCAAATGTAGTTCCCTAACTACCAGTGACATTTTGCAAAGTTTGAAGGAACTTCAGTTAGTGACTAATGAATTTAATGATTATTGATTCTTAAAGGCGATATTTCCTCTCCCCCCCCAACCCCCCAAAAAAATCACCTCTGGAAAATCAAGTCAACACATTCTCTTTTGTTAAAAAAAAAAAAAAAAATCCCTTTACTGCTCATCTATAATTGAACACACCTGGAGCTGGAAGTTCAGTCTGGGACGAACTTGCTAAAGCCCTTTGTGGACACCCAACAAGAGTTCTGCTGGATTTAATAGTTGCCTATATATGCTATGAGTTGGAATCGACTTGACGGCAATGGATTTGATTTTGGTTATGTATGGAATGGCAGCCCTCCACCTCCAAACTCCCTCTCAATTATGCCTCTGAAATTCGCCAGAAATTGAGCTCAACTCTGTTTGCGTTATGTTAGGATTTCTCTGAGATCGACATTTCAGCAATATGGCAGACTAAATATTCTTTCAAATATCTAGTTGGGCTCATGAAAAAAAGCCAGAGAAATCTTCAGAGGCTCAAATGAAGATGATGCAGCTCTCCTGATTGAGAGTGAGGAATGGGATTTGTTGATCTCAGTCCCAAAAGGGAACGTCTTGGAATTTATTGTCATGAGTCACTGAGTGGCACAAACAGTTAAGTGCTCAGCTACTTACTGAAAGGTTGGCAGTTCAAATCCACCCAGAGGTGCCTTGCAAGAAAGGCCTGGTGATCTACTTCTGCAAGATCACAGCCACTGAAAACCCTATGGAACGAGTTTTACTGTGCAACACGTGGGCTGCCATGAGTCAGAATTGACTTGACAGAAACTTGTTCACTGATCATGACAAGAAATGAGACAGTAGGCCCATATGAGGTGTGGAGTAGGAATAGAGAAGCCCACATAAAGCGGGGACTCTTGATGACTGTTCTTCAGTTTAACTGTAGGCAGAAGACGAGGTTCTGGTTCTGAGTGGAGTGTAGTGACAGCGTGGTTTTAAATCTTCCCAATACTCCTCCAGAAAATCAAAGACAGCACAGATGATATCTGCCACTAAACTAGGTGACAGGAAATCCTTATAAACAGTAAAATATGGGTGTGGTCAACCCATACCAGGTGGCAGAACCACTGCAGGGTAAGCAAGGAGTAACTGGAGTAGTGGGAAGGAAAAGAGGAGGTCCTATGAGTTGAAGGTTGCTATGAGTCAGAATCGACTCTACGGCAATGGGTTATGAGTCAGGATGCCAGCAATTGCAGTAAGTGCTCACCCCCCAAAAAGAGGAGGGCTCTCAGATCTGATGAATGGGTCTGAGAAGAAAAAAAGTAACTGGAAGCCACTGAAGAGCCAAGTCCTTCCAGCCTCCAAATTCCAAGTGAGTGCTGATGAAGGTAGAACCTAGAGCAAATTACAAGGGAAGTCACTAAGGAGCAATGGGAGAATGATGGAGGGCTGAGATGACCTAAACCCTTGAGAATTATAGAAACCCCCTGTGTGTGTCTATTTACAAAATGACAGAGTCTTGACCTGAGTGGGGCATGCGGAGAGCAGGACTGATACTGAGCAGGGAAAGGCCGCTGAAGGGAATGGAAACGTTCCATTCAGACAGCAAGAAATAGTCCAGAGGAGGCAGGTCTAAGACAGTGTCAACAAAACACAGCTTCTAAACAAAGGTGCCACTGTCTTAGCTATCTAGTGCTGCTATAACAGAAACATCACAAGTTGGTGGTTTTAACAAATAGAAATGTATTTTTCACAGTTTAAGAGGCTAGTAGTTAGAGTTCAGGGCACTGGCTCTAGGGGAAGGCTGTGTCTATCTGTCAGCTAAAGGAGAAGGTCCTTGTCTTTTTTCAGCTTCTGATCATCAGCTCCTTGGCAATCTTCATGTGGTGTGTACCTTCCCCTCCATTCATGCTTCCTTCTCTGTGCCTGATCTGCTCTTTCTATATCTCAAAGGTGATTGACTTAAGACACACCCTACATTAATATAGTCTTATTAACATAACAAAGAAAGTCCTATTCCCAAATGGATTACACCCACAGGTATAAATAGGAGTTGAGAATTCACAACCCATATTTTTGAGGGACACAATTCAATACAAAACAATCACTACGAAAGGGAACAACTGTTAGAGTTCTGGGAAGCACAGACCAGGAGGCAGAAGCTCTCTGCGTCAGGTTCGGCACCTTTTTAAAGGCAAATAAAAAGCTACGAAAACACCATTTTTTACTCATTCATGATACCAAGAGAAGTGAGAGCCCATGGGTCATGAAGCTTGGAAAGTTGCCCTGACCAATGACTCCCTCCACAACCTCCTTACCTCCATACAAAGACAGCATGAGAAAAGGGACTAAAATAAGCAGAACAGTTTTTAAGAAGATGGTCAAAATGCACTTTAAAAATGTAACCACAGAACCAAAAAACCAACCAAACCCACTGCTGTTGAGTCGGTTCCAACTCATAGTGACCCTATAGAGAAAATAAAAATTGAACCTATGTTTAAGATAAGCTAAAAGAAATTAAGAAAATCGTCAAAGCTTTAAAACAGCACAAAGAAGGAATAGAAAAGGTTGTAAAAAGAGATAGCCAGGTAACGATTGGATATGAAATGAGAACAGATGGAAATAGGAAAAATAGAAACAAAAAAGAAAGGAAAAGAAATCAGAGATGAAGACTAAATTACTAGGAAAACACACACACACAAGAGATTCCACAGAAAGTATAGTAAAGGAAATATAAAGATAAAGAGGATTCGAAAGAAAATGATAGATATGAATTTAAAAAAAAATTGTTTTTTTTTGAATTACAGAGAAAAAATCCAATATTTATACATGTGTCTTAGGCTGGGTTCTCTAGAGAAGCATATATATATATATATACATATATATATACAAAACCTGTTGCCATCGAGTCAATGCTGACTCATGGTGACCCTATAGGACAGAGTAGAACTGTTCCATGGGGTTTCCAGGAGTGGCTGGTGGATTAGAACTGCTGACCTTTTGCTTGGCAGCCGTACCATGCCATTGCTCTTAACCACTGAGCCACCAGGTCAGTGGTTAAGAGCTTGGCTGCTAACCAGAAGGTGGAGAGAGAGATTCATCTCAAGAAAACAGCTCACACTGTTGTAGAGGATGGCAAGTCTCAAGTCTATGGGTCAGCCATCAGAGTGGAGGCTTCTCCTGACTCACATACCTACAGGGGCTGATGAACCCAAGAACAGCAGGTCAGACAGCAGGCTGCTAGCTTACAGGCTGTAAAGGCTGATGAGTCCCAACATCAGCAGGTAAGATGGCAAGCTGCTGGCTCACAGGCTGCAGAGGCTGACAAATCCCAAGACTGGCAGGCCATACAGCAGACCACTGGCTCAAGTCCCAAGAACTGGAGGTCAGGTGATGATGAGCCACATACAGGATCCAGAGAAAGCAAGTAAGCTTTGCCAGAATGTCCACATATATATTGGATCCAGGCCACACCCCCAAGGAAACTTCCCTTACAACTAATTGGCTGATCAAATCACAGAGGATGACTACATCATTACATAACTGCCAAACTACATCATTACATAACTGCCAATCTATATCATTACATAACTGCTAAACTATATCATTACATAACTACCAAACTACTGAGAATCATGGCCCAGTCAAGTTGACACACAAAACTTAACCATCACAATATGTATATATAATTGGACTCCCTGAAGAAGAAAACTGAGGCAATTAAACAGAAAAAAATACTTAAGTATTCTTAAATAACTCAAGAAATTTTTCTGGAAATAAAAGAAGACTTAAAAGAGGGTGGACCGCAGCTATTGTGGTCACTTGGCAAACAAAGGTAGTAATAATTGTTTCTGGAAAGAATCATCAATGAATGCTAAAATTAGTGAGTAAAATTATGTTGAGAAACAAGATGTTTACATTGTTCAGTAGCCAGTCACCAAGATGGCACCAATGATCCTCATCTCCTAGTAATGGTGCTCTTGTGTAGTCCTCCGCCCACCCCCACCATACACACACTGAATAGGGTTTCCATCAGTACCAGTAAGATATTATAAGATATTACAGAAATGATAGCTTGTGACTTTGGAGGATAGGTCATAAAAGACATTATGGTTGCCATTTTAAATATTTGGATCAACTGTTCTGAAGGAAGCCAGCTGCCATATCATGAGGATTGAACAGCCCTACTGAAAGCTACACATGATGAGGAACTGAGGCTTCCTGCTGACAGCCATGTGAGTGAACCATACTGGAATTGTTTCTCCAGCCTCAGTTAAACCTTTGGCTGACGTATTGACTGCAACCTCACGAAAGATCCTGAGCCAGAATCCTGAATTCCTGTTATACAGAACTTATGGGATAATAAATGGTTATTGTTTTAAGCCACTAAGTTTTGGGGTAATTTGTTATGCAGCAATATAATAAAGAATGCATCTCTGGTATCAAGAGTATGAGGCTGCTTAACAAATACCTAGAAATATGAGTGGTTTTGAGCCGGATAGTAGGCAGAATTTGGATGACTTTGAAAAGTGTGTTAGCGAAAGCCTAAAGAGCACGGAAGAGACTATTAGTAGAAGCTCGATGGCCTTTGAAGAGTGTCAAAGTAAAATGAAGATAATGTTATTGGAAACTGGAGGAAAAGGAACTTTTACCATGTAGTGGCCCAAAGTTTAGCAACACCGTCACCTGAAGTAACGTAGTAAATAGAAAACACACCTAATGAACTGGAGATTTCCAGGCAATGTTAAAGTTTTTTCTTGCTGCTTATACTAACATGTGAGAGAACAAGGGTGTCTTAGGCTGCGTTCTCTAGGGAAGCAAAACCAGTAAAGTGTATAAATATATATTTATATCAAGGAAATGGCTCTAGAGGCTATAACGTATCAAGTCTGTGGGTCAGAAAAGAGGCTTGTTGACCCCAAGATCAGCAGGCCAGAGAGCAGGACTCTTGCTCACAGGCTGCAAAGATCAACAAATCCCAAGATTGGCAGGTAAGACTACAGGTAAGGTGCTAGCTCAAGTCCCAAGAACCAGGGGTTAGACGAACAGGTGCCAGCTGCAGGATGCAGAACAAGTGAAAGTCGCCCAAGCACTGCCTGAACACCTGACCACACTCAATGCAGGCAACTCGCCCAAGGAAACCCCCCTTCAACTGATGGGCTACTCACAGCAGATTCCATCATGAGGGTGATCACATATCAAATCTCAACAGGGAAGTGATCACAACATTATACAACTGCCAAAACACTAAGAATCATGGCCCAGCCAAGTCGACATTCAATCTTAACCATCACAAAGGGCTAAGACAAAAAAAAAAAAAAAATGCTGTTAGCCAAAAAGTAGCAAGGACTTGCTGGTTTTAAAAATTTCCAGTTTCTCTAGATGGCACACTATGCAAAATTAAGAAATTGATTCCAAACAAAGACTAAATCCTGAGCACTTCCAGGAAAACACGGTGTCTTAGTTTCTCAGTGCTGCTGTAACAGAAATACCATAAGTGAGTGGCTTTAATGAACAGAAATTTATTTTCTCACAGTTTAGGGGCCTGGAAGTTCCAATTCAGGGTATCAGCTCAAGGGGAAGGCTATCAGCTCTGAAGGAAGATCTTTTTCTCTTTCAGCTTCCAGTATTTGGTTCCTTGGCTATTTTCATGTGGCATCTATCTTCCCTGATTGTCCTTGCTTCTTTGCCTAATTTTCTCCTTTTGTATTTCAAAAGTGATCCGTTTAAGATACACCCTACACTGACATGGCTTATTAACATGACAAAGAAAACCCTGTTCCCAGGTGGGATTACATCCACATGTACAGGCGTTAGGGTTTACAACACAAATTTTGGGGGAACACAATTCAATGCATAACACATGGTATAAAAATGAAGCCAAGGGGGTGACTCTAAAATTTTTTGTTAAGACTTCAGAATTATCCAAGGCAGTCTCTGAGAGAACTGTTCAAACAATAGGGCTTCTAAGAACCTTAAGGATGCTATCCCTGCACAGACTCAGCAGAAGGGTTTGTTTCAAGATTTGTGGGTGTGACATGTGTCCAATGGTGTGAATTCCACTAAGATTAACAGGACACCCACAAAGTTTTGAAAAAGAATTGTACTGGCACAAACACTGCCAACTTGGACTGAAAGGGACTGAGGCAGTAGAAAATGAAAAGATGTCTTGGACCCCAAAATTCTACTTGAAGGAAGTAGGCTGTGTCAGTTATCAACTTACTTGTCTCAGCTCCAAATCTACCCTTCCTTGTATGCTCTGCAAAAATGAAGATGAACTCTGTAAACATTTCTCCTTTGTCAGCTGGCCCAATGTTAGACTTTGCCAGTAGAAGGCACTGGAGGGACACTGGAGAAGAAGAGGTTTCTTCCCTGGCTCTGGTGTGCTTGTCTTTTGGAGCTCCTGAAAAGTACATGGTTTGTTATTTAATTTTTTATGATACATACATAGGAAACCCTGGTGGGGTACTGGTCAAGAGCTACGGCTGCTAACCAAAAGGTCGGCAGTTCAAATCTGCCTGGCACTCCTTGGAAACTCTATGGGGCAGTTCTACTCTGTCCTGTAAGGCCACTATGATACATACATAAAACATATGGTAAATACATATTAACAAAATATTTGACATTTCAACAATCTTCAAATGTACAGTTCAGTGACATTAATTATGTTCATCACGTTGTTCAACCAACGCCCTTATTCATTCCCAAATTATACCAACACCTTTAACAGAAGCTCAGTGTATGATTTTTTTATAGCAGTACTCAGCAGCCAGAAGCAAGCTGCACCTTCCTCCAGCACACTCCTTCAGGTAACGTCGTAGCAGAGTGCCAATCATGGTGCATCTCATCATGACTGGCTTCCCCTGGCACACACTTCTCCCTTGCTCAGGTGGTTTCATAGTAGAGTGCTGCTGGCTAGGTACCTCTCCTTGGATGGCTTCCCCTGCACCCCAGAAGCTTGCAGAGGGTCCCCCCACATAAATGGCTTTCATGAGGTATATCCTGCTCTGGCTAGCTTCACAGCAGAGTGCCAGCAAATGGGACATCTACAAACAGCTTTTCCTTTGCACATCCCCTCAGGCAGCTTCACAGAAAAGTGCTTGTGGTCAAGGCACCTGTGAACAGCTTTCCCTTGGCACGTCACCCTCAGCAGCTTCACAGCAGACTGCCAACAACGGGACACCAACCAATAGCCTCCCACAGTTTCATAAAAGAGTACCCTTGGACTGCTTTTATAGAATTCTATTAGATTCTTCTCTTGATAACGTACCTATTAGCATGCCAATATACTGCAGATTAATCACTTCCAATCGAAGATTATGTGGAAGGTCCTCCGTAGAAGTTAAATAGATTTTGAAATATGGAAATTTGGATTTACATTGAGGTCCATAAAACACTGCTGGAATTGTAGTTTGAGCTCAGATAATATACCTTCTGCAGATGTGGGTGGAAATGGAAATATTGCCTCTCATTTTAACTTTGACAGCACAGGAAGTATATAAAGCAGTTTGCATTATTTTTGATTCAAATATTAGTTGTCTAAATGGCTACTGCAGTGTGTTTCACATGTAAGCACTGTTTTGCCTTGTGATTTTAGGTTGAATTAATTAAGAATCATTATTAAGTCTGCAGCAAAAGCTAATTTCCAAAGCTATTCAGTGTTTGATAATAGTGGCTGAAGGCAGTTCTTATTCAGAAAAATTTCTATCTCAGCTCTGAGCTCAAAAATTGAAATAAAACTTCACTATTACCAAGTCACCAAACTCTTGTATGATGGGGCATATAAGGATGTACAGGTACTATTTCTGACAAAAATTAATGGAACTGTTGATAGTTAAGTCCACAAGAATATTGCTCATGATAGACAATACTGGTTTAATAACACATGATAGATCAAAATATTTTCTTCAGAGTCACTGCTGATAAATAATACAATGAAGAACCATAGGCATTAAACACTTTATAGCACAAGCTTTGCACATTTGCTTAACTATGGCTTTTACTGCTCCACACATATTTTACCACCATATTTGTAACACATACTAGCAGATTCCACTTCAGGTTGTACTCAATATGCTTTCTCAACTTCTTTGACAGTATTCTTACCTATATTTATTCTACACAGACTATTCATAGAGGTTATTTCTTTAGTTACTGCCAACTCACTACTGGCTCCTGAGTAAACAACTGAGTGGTATTGGTAATATCTGTTGATTCACCAAGATTCAGGGAAAACCACTCAAATAATTTGCCTTTTTTAAAAATTCACTATCGATGCTGTTCCTAATGTTCTCAACTCTTTGAGCAACTGTTCTCACTGAAAGGCGAATAGTCTTGAACAAGTTTATTTTTTCTGGACATGTTTCTTCAACTGCTACAGTCAAACACAATGGCATAGTGGTTAAAGAGCTCAGCTGCTAACCAAAACGCATCCACCAGCTGCTTCTTGGAAGCCCTCTGGGGCAGTTCTACTTGGTCCTATAGGGTCACTGTGAGTTGGAATCAACTCAATGGCAATGAGTTTGGTTTTTGGTTTGGTTATATGGCTTTCCTTACTTGGCTAACAAATGAACCAATCAGAAACTTACTTCGGTTCACTTTATATTTTTGAAGGAAATCTGCTGCATATAAGAAAACCAAACCAAACCTCTTGCTGTTGAGTCAATTTTGACTCATAGCAATCCTATAGGACAGAGTAGAACTGCCCCATTGAGTTTCCAAGGAGCTCCTGGTAGATTCGAACTGCCAACCTTTTGGTTAGCAGTCATAGCTCTTAACCACTACGCCACCAGGGTTTCCCACATATGAAATAGGCCATACTAAATTTTCTAATTTTTCTGATCACTGCTTTCTTGTAAGAAATAGTTTAATGAGTGCTTAGACTGGTAATGTTGAGTATATTGTATTCTTTTAGCCCAGCTGTAGTGTCATTGCACTTTGCTACTTTATTCAATAACATAGTAATCTACGTTCTATTCTGCCTTAAAAGACAGTAACATTCCAGAAGGTGGATTACAAGTGAAGCCTTCCTCAAACCACCACAGGGCCACTGGGGCTCTGAAACCAACAAGACAGATCTCTCAGAGGCCCTTCTGAGGCATGCTAGCCCCTCCTCCTCCTGGAATGGAGGAAAGTCTACCTGTGTTTCTCCCAAATGCCAGCTCAGGTATAAGCAGTCCCCACAGTGCAGGGAAGGAAACCTGGGGCAAAACCAGATAGCAACATGCAGCCCTGAAAGGGGATCACTGGACGTGTGTTTTCCAACTAAAAATCTGGTTGCAGAAACAGTGAAGGGAAGAGAGTAATAACCAGAGGGGGAGGACTGCACCTCCTGGTGAACAGATTGATTACTACACAATATCTCACCTGAATGGTGGTGCTCACTGGTGGACAGACTGACCACAGCATGCTCTCTGGTGTGTTTGAAAGAGATAAAAGTTGAAAAACAAGATCTGGAACACTTGAATCTCAGTTAAACCAGGGAGGTAGAAGGAGCTATCACAGAGAGGGAGGGGAAAGCAAAGGCTCTGCCCATCTAAGAGTTTCTCGTGGAAAGTAGTGCAGGCAAAAACACCAAACACTGGGGAAAACAGAAAGTCAACACCTTGAAAATTTCAATGCCCCAACAAAAAATTACAAGACACACAAAGAATGGAGAAACAATGGCCTAATCAAATGAACATGACAAAGGCAGTGAAAGAGCATCTAGGGATGACCAAATAATGAAAATGAAATAATATAATACAACAACATTAAACATAATTAAAGAACTAAGAACAAAATAAGGATCTAAAAAAAGAGAGAGAGATTGCAACTGAAAGGACAGTAACTGAAATGAGAAATACAATAGGACTTACCAACAGATTTAATCAGGTAGAAGAAAGAATCAGCAAATTAGAGGACAAGGGAGTTAAAATTACAGACACTGTAGAGCAACAAGGACAGAGGCTAAAGAATGCTGAGCACAGTTTAATGGAATTACGGGACAACAACAAGACACCTAATATACAGATATGGGAATTGCAGAAGGAGATAAGAGAAAAAGACAGAAAGAATATTTGGAGAAATAATACCAGAAAACTTTCCCAATCTAATGAAGGGCATAAATCTACAAATCCAAAGAACCCCAAGCAGGATAAACCCAAAGAGATCTACACCAAAACACATCATAGTTAGGATCCCAAAAGATAAAGAGAGAATCCTGAAAGCAGCAAGAAAGAAGCAGTCACATACAAAGGATCCCAAATAAGATCAATTGCCAATTTTTCCTTAGAAACATTGGAGGCCAAATGGCAATGGAGTGATATATTTAAAGTGCTGAAAGAAAAAACTGTCAACCAAGAATACTATACCCAGTAAAACTATCCTCCAAGAATGAGGGTGAAATTAAAACGTTCCCAGACAAACATAAGGTAAGAGAGTTCATATCCACCAGACCTGCCCTACAAATAATATTAATGGGAGTTCTGTAGATGGGAGGGAAAAGACAATAGAAAGTAATTCAAACCTGTACATAAAAAGAAAGATCCCTAATAAAGGGAAATGCATGGACAAGTACAGGGCTAGAAATAAGGTATTCGTGCGTGATAATTCTAAATAACATAAAATTATATAAAAGGTAAGGATAAAATTATGTTACAGGGCACATGAAATATAAAGACATAATTAGCGATAGCAACAACAAAGGAGGAGAAGAAGAGTGGTATAAATACAGAATTCCTTATATGTTACTAAAGTTGCTACCAACTTACCCTAGAATGTTATAAATATAGGCTCTTAAATCTAATATTCATGGTAACCACTAAGAAAATATATTTAAAAAACATACACAAAGGGAAAGGAGAAGGGAACCAAAAAAGCTCACTACAATAAATCTACAAAACACAAAAGAAAGCAGTACTAAAGGACAAAGACAAAAAAGGCTTAAGACACACTAAAAACAATTAACAAAATGGCAGAAGTTTGTCACTTCCTGTCAGTGATTACAGTGAATGTAAATGGCTTCAATCAAAAGGCAGAGAGTGGCAGAATGGATTAAAAAAACATGATCCAACTACATACTGTTTACAAGAGACACACCTTAAACCCAAAGACATGAATAGGTTGAAAGTGAAAGGATGGAACAAATATTTCATGCAAATAATAATGAAAAAAGAGCTGGGGTGACAATTGTAATATCAGAAAAAGTACATTTTAAGACAAAAACCTGTCAGAAGAGACAAAGATGGATATTACACAGTGATAAAAGGGCCAATTAATCAAGAATATTTAACAATCATAAATATGTATACACCCATCACTGGTATATCTAAATATATAAAACAAACACTGATAGAATTAAAGGGAGAAATAGATAGTACTATAATAATGCTTGGAGAATTCAATGCACCACTTTCCATATCGGACAGAAAACATCTAGAAAGAAGATCAACAAGGAAACAGAGGACCTGAATGACACTATAAACCAACTAAACTTAACAGACATGCACAGAACACTCCACCCAAAAACAGCACAATATATATTCTACTCCAGTGCACACGGATCATTCTCAGGGTAGACCACATTTTAGGTCACAAAGTAAGTCTTGATAAATTTAAAAAGATTGAAATCATATAAAGTAGTTTCTCTGACCGCAATGGAGTGAAGCTAGAAATCAATACCAGAAAAAAACTTGGAAAATACAAGAACATATGGAAATTAAAAAACACACTATTAAGCTACCAGTGGATAAAGGAAGAAATCAAAGGACAAATCGCAAATTTCTTAAAGTAAAATGAAAATGAAAGCATAACATATCAAAACTTATGCGATGCAGCAAAAGCAGTACTCAGAGGGAAAATTATAGCAATAAATGCCTACATTTAAAATTCACAGCCTAACCCAACAACTCCAGGAACTAGAAAGAGAAGAGCAAACTAAGCCTAAACTACCAGAAGAAAGGAAATAACAAAGATCAGAGTAGAAAGAAATAAAATCAAAAACAGAAAAACAATAGGATCAATAAAATCAGAAGATGGTTCTTTGAAAAGATTAATAAAGTCAACAAATAATCAAAACAAAATGAAAGACGGGACATTACAATTGACCAAATAAAAACAGAGAGGTTTCAACAGGCTTTTTTTACAGAAATAGAAACACCAATCCTCAACTTTATATGGAATAGCAAGAGGCCCTAAATAGCTAAAGCAATGTTGAAAGCAAAAAACAAAGTAGGAGAACTAGCGTTTCTTGATTTTAAAACATTCTACAGAGTTATAATAACCAAAACAGCCTGGTACTGGGATAACAATAGACATGTAGACCAATGGAATAGAATTGGGAGTCCAGAAATAAATCCACACATCTATGGTCAACTGATTTTTGACAAGGGTGCTAAGTCCATTCAATGGAGAAAGAAAAACCTCTTCAATAAATGGTGCCGGGAAAATTGGATTTCCACATGCAGAAAAATGAAACAGAAAAATTGGATTTCCACATGCCTCACACCACACACATAAACAAATTCAAAATGGACTAAAGACCTAAATGTGCAAACTAAAACCATAAAATTCTTAGAAGAACAAGCAGGGGTAACACTGTCAAGCCTAGCTTTCAACAACGAATTATCTAAGATAATAGCAAAAGCACAAACAGCAAAAGACAAAATAAGTAAAAGGCACCTCATAAAAATTAAAAACTTTCGTTCCCCAAACCAAAAAACCAAACCTACTGCCGTCAAGTTGATTCCGACTCATAGCTGCCCTACAGGACAGAGCAGAACTGTCCCATAGGGTTTCCAAGGAGCACCTGGTAGATTCAAACTGCTGACTTTTTGGTTAGCAGCCGAGCTCTTACCCACTGAACCACCAGGGCTTTTCCAAAAAAGTGAAAAGGCAAGCTACCAACTGGGAGAATATCTTCAGAAACCATGTATTCAACAAGAATCTAATAACCAAAATATAAATAAAACTTTGACAACATAGCAACAAAAAGACAAATATAGCCAATCACAAAATGGGCAGAAGACTTAAACAGACATTTCACCAAAGAGGACATTCATATGGCCACCAAACACATGAAAACATGCTCAGCATCATTAGCCATCAGAGAGATGCAAATCAAAACCACAACGAGATGCCATTTCACTCCCACTAGGATGGCTGTTCTTGTTAGGTGCCAGAGAGTTGGTTCCAACTCATAGCAACCCTGTGTATAACAGAATGAAACACTGCCCAGTCCACCAGGATGGCTAAGGTTAAAAAACAAAACAAAACAGAAAATAACAAATGTTGGTGAAGATGTAGGGAAATTGGAACCCGTATCCATTGCTGGTGGGAATGCAAAATGGTACAGCTGTTACGGAAAAACAGTGTGGGGGTTTCTCAAAAAAAAAAAAACTAAAAATAGAACTACCATATGACCCAGCAATTCCACTCCTAGGAATATACCCAAACGATGTGAAAGCAGAAGCTCAGAAGAGACCTGTATACCAATGTTCACTGCAGGACTATTCACAATTGCCAAAAGCTGGCAACAGCCTAGATGCCCATCAACAGATGAATGGATAAATAAACGTGGTACATACATACAATGGAATACTACTCAGTTGGTAGGAGAAATGAAGTCTTGATAGATACTACAATATAGATGGAGCTTAATGACATTATGCTGAGTGAAACAAGCCAATCACAAAAGGACAAATATTGTATGATCTCACTTGCATAAAAAGACAAGAAAAGGTAAATGTATAGACATCAAAGTTTATTTATGGTTACCAGGGGTGTGAGGGAGGGGGGAAAGGGAGTTAATGGTGATGGAAAAATCACATTAAGTGTAGGGTTGCAGAGCTGATTATGTCCATTGCTGTGAATAAGTTGCACACCTGTAAAAAGCTGAATTGGCAAAAGTTGTGTGATAGACATATTTACAACAGTGACAAAAAAAGTAGCTGCTGAGGCTGCTTATGTACAATCAAATACCTCATGGTATTTGGTTCCTCAGTTTGGAGGTTTAGGGTCATGGTTTCACGGGACATCCCAGTTAACCAGATTAATAACGTGTTTAGTGCTTCTGTTCTACTTCCTTGTTCGTTGTGTAGTGCCTGGGGTCTTAAAAGCTTGCAAGCAGCCATCCAAGGCTGCTTTAGTTTCTGTTCACCTGGAACAATTGGTTTCTATTCACCTGGAACAATGGAGGAAGAAGGAGAGTCAGAGACAGGAGGAAGATATGGAATGTGTGGCTAATTGCCTCCATGAACAACAGCCTTCTTTGCTTTGTGACCAGAAGAACTGGATGGTGCCCGGCTACCATTACTGAACATTTTGATCAAAGATTCCATGGGAGAATTCTGATCAAAACGGGGAAAATGCAGAAGAGAACTTTAAATTCTCATAGACTAATGACTTTCTGGAGTCATGGAGAGTGTATGTCACCCCTGAAACTACTGCCCTGAGATAATCTTAAACCAAAACCTTAAACCAAAAATACTCCCCTAAAGTCATAATAGTTTAGCTTAACTAGTAAAAAAGTAGCCTTGACTAGTCAGCCTTGACCATTATGCTCTTTTAAAAACTATATGGGATCAAAATGACAACAGCAACTCGAAAGATTAGATAGGAACCTTAAGGGACAGTGGGTTTATGTTAGTGAGGGAGAAACAACTCAAAAAGGAGGGTGAGAATGGTTGCGCAACTCCAAGAATGCAATCAATGTCCCTAAATTGTACACGTAGAAACTGTTGGGGGAAAAAGAAGATGGTGACATTCTTAGTCGGCTATCTGACATGTTTTGACATGTACTGGTAGTAAATAACAAATAAATTAAATGTTGTGGTATGGCTATATGTGTGGGTCTCAAAATGTTGCCGAGTTACACCTGTATTACAGCAATTTGTAATGCACCGAGCAGCAGTGTGAAAAGATGCGTGCCTGTGAATTTTAAGTAATTTTCACGACATGAAATATTCTTCTTTTGATATTTTTCAACCATTTAAAAATGTAAACACCATTCTTAGCCTGCAGGAGGGGGCTTGGATTTGGCCTGTGGGCTGTCTCTTATTGAGTCCTAATCTACTGCTGTAGCCAGGAGGCAGAAGGCAATGTGGTCTCTGTTGTTCCAAACTCTCTTGTTCCTGGAGGGCCCAAAACCCTGGAAGGATATGCCAAGGGCTCTGCTGCCAGCCACCAATAGGGAAATGGTGAGTAACAACAGCAATGAGAAAGCAAGCTGAAACGTCGAGGAGTCAAAAAAGGCTTCCCTGACAGTCACAAGAACATAATTGAATTTCTCTTGTTTTTTTCTTCCACTCACAACCCTATGTTACTTTTGTTCAGAGTCCCAAAGAGTCTCCCTGTCTCTTTTAATCCAGAGACATTGCCCTGGGATCCTCTCCCACCTACCAAAACCAAACCCACTGCCACCAAGTCAATCCTGACTCATAGTGACTCTACAGGGCAGAGTAGAACTGCCCCATTGGGTTTCCAAGGCTGTGTAACCTTTACGAGGAAACCCTAGTGGTGTAGTGGTTAAGAGCTACGGCTGCCACCCAAAAGGCAGGCAGTTCAAATCCACCAGGTGCTCCTTGGAAACCCTATGGGGCAGTTCTACTCTGCCCTGTAGGGTCACTATACGGTCGCTATATCTCGGAATTGACTCGATGGCAATGGTGTTTTTTTTTTTTTTTTTGTAGCCTTTAAGGAAGCAGACTGCAGCATCTTTCTCCCATAGAACAGCTGGTGGATTTGAACCACTGAACTTTCGGTTAGCAGTTGAGTGCTTAACCACTGCACCACCAGGGCTCCCACAAAGAAAGGGCCTAAGAAAAAATTCATCTAGCTGACGAATAATATGTGGTGCCCAGGACTGGGGGAGATAGATGGAGGGGTACAAGGAGGCTATGGATGCCACAGGGGAGAGGCAGTCACTCCGAAGTGTTACCCAACCTCTGTGTCACAATCCCTCAGGGTCTGCTGCTGCTGTGGCCACTGCAGACACCAACCTGAAACTCCTTGGGATAATGTTGAAGCTGGATTCTGGAAACTGGAAAGGGGGAAGATGACCTAGGGGAGAAAGGCAGGGGGTAAAAGAGTAGGATTTAGAGCAGGATGGATGAAGAAGCAGCCCCAGAATCTCTCAGTCTTGACTCTTCAGAGCCCCTGGCAAGCTATTTTAGTTTCATACTTAAATGAAAAGAATATCAGGGAGAAACCTGTTCCAAATTCATGAAAGGCTCATCAAAACAAAGATTTCTTTTAGGTACAATGGTGGCTCCTTAGGACAACAACATCATTCCTAAATAACAAAACTTTCCCTAGCCCATCTGCCAGGGGCCCACATTAATAGGTATTAAATTTGTCTCACTGTTAATCTGCTTCCAGTGGCCACAACAGCTAGAAGGATCACCCAGCTGTAGTCTCAAAACCCAAGGTCACCATGGAGAAGGGGAAAGAGTCCTGGACGAGAAGCCGGGACGCTTCTGGTCGTCATATCATTTTGGCAAGTTGCTTAAACTCTTAAAAAAAAAAAAAAAATTTTTTTTTTTTTTTAGGTTTTCTGAAATGCAAAGTGAGGCACTGGCCAGTCCCTCTCAAACTTTAACTGCATGTGAATTACCTGGGAATTTGTTAAAATGCAGATTCTGATTGAGTAGGGCTGGGGAGCAGCCTGAGAACCTTTGTTTGTAACAGGCTCCCAGGTGCTGCTGCTGGTCCAGGAACCACCCCGAGTAGCAAGAGACCAGATGGTCTCTAGGTTCCCTTGAAAGATATAAAACATCTTAACGCTCAAGGAAGATATCATGGTATTAATTCTCAGAGCACACTGGCTTCTCCTCCCATTTCCCTTTAGGTCATTTCCTTCATCTCTTTGCCTCCTGATTCAGAAGGACCAAAAATCTATCTTTCCCAGGCCTGACAGTTTTTTTCTTTCTACAATACATTCTCATATCTAATTGCTTACTTGACCTCTCCGCTTAGATGTCCTATAAGCCCCTTCCTTACACTCCACAAATCTGCTCCACCTCAAATATTCCCAATACCAGTAAATGGCACCTCCATCCACCACATTGCTCAAGCCAAAAATCTGAAGGTGTGATGCCTTTCCCTCTCACCACTGCCCCCACCCCATCCCATCAATCCCCAAGTTCTATCAATTCTATTTCCTAGGCAGCTCTCTATCCACTTACAAACTGATAAGGGCATGGCCCTTTACTTTCTTTTCACACAGGCTTTGAACACACTGTTTCCTTCTCCTAGATTCTAGAACATCCCCATCACTACCTGGATAAGAGATCGGCTTAAACTTCAATTCCTCAGGGAGATCTTCTTCAGCCCCTCTGGACCAGAACAGGGTCCCTGTTCACACTCCTACTATGGTAAGCCCCAGGAGTATCCATAGTCACTTGTCTGTCTTCCCCATCAAAAAGGGACATGCTTTATGCTCTAATCCCTCCACCTACCCCACTGAAATGAAGCCAGTTCTGATCATAGAGACCCTATAGGACAGAGTAGAAATGCCCCATAGGGTTTCCCAGGCTGTGAATCTTTACAGAAGCAGACTGTCTCATCTTTCTCCCATAGAGTGACTAGTGGGTTCAAACCTCCCACCTCCTTTCAGTTAGGAGCCGAGCGCTTAACCACTGTGCCACCAGAGCTCCTTCTCAACTGCAGGATCTAGCAAAGTGCCTGGGGGCATGACAAGTGTTCAATAAATATCTGTTGATGATTGCTCTTAGATGCACCTTATGCCTGCTGCCCCAAGGCCCTCCCTCAATTAGACTTTATTTTTCTTCTGGGCAGAGTTTTCATTTGTTCTTAAATTCCATCCCCAGGGGTAGGACTACAATAACTGCTTTCTTTGATTGCAAATGTCTTCTGAGGAAGGAGGGGAGACATTTCAAGTTTGCTATTCTACTCCTGGCACTAAGAGAGAGTTGCTGTTTTGCTTAGATACTGACTCACTGCTAATTCCCCCACTTTTAGTGAAAACAAGGAAGAACTGCAGGTAAAACTGAGCTGAAAGACCAGGATTAGTGAATATTCACCTGGGATGCCTCCCTGGACAGGCTCCTACCTTGAACTTTAGACAACTCAAGATGGTAAGCCATTGCCATTACAGGATGGATGGGCGGTACCTCCAGGAAAATATGCTCACAGGAAAGAGGAGCCAGTTCCAGCAGCCCACGTTTCTACATGTGGCCATGCTGCAGGCACAGGGCGGCAATCAGAGGACAGGAGTCCTGGGCAGAGTATCACTCAAGTCTAAATGTTGTCTCAGTCATAGCCCAAGACCGAGGGGATTCTGCAGTCCCCTCTGGGCCTCCTGGCACCAGAGGCATCTCATATATGTACAAATGGGTCAGTGAAAGGGCTAAGCACAACTAACCCATTGCCACTGAGTTGACTCCAACCTATAGCGACCCTACAGGACAGAGCAGAACTGCCCCATAGGGTTTCTAAGGAGCGGCTGGTGGATTCGAACTACCGACCTTTTGGTTAGCAGCCATATCACTTAACCACTGCACCACCAGGGCTCTAAGGGTGACTAGGAGCCATAAAAGCTAGTCCTGCTGGCCTTACACAAGTAGAAGGTGGTCTATGTGATTTGAATTTTAGGAGTATTTTATCTCCCTCAAATGAACACTTCAATCGCACTATTAGATCCATGGTTTCTAACTTTATCCATCCAAAGGCACAGGCCATTGTAGGGCTAATGTCCCTAAGAGATACCAGTCATTTATATTTCAATACAAATGAACAATATGCACTGAAACATAAATGTCCTAACAGCTTTTTTGTCCTAAGAACTTTTTGTCCTTCGGTTTGATATCAGGAATGGAGGAGACCTTAGGAATGAAGAGAGTGGAATAACACTAGGAGAAGGCAAGCTAGATGTGCTGAGTACCCCAACATATGAATTAAAAACAGCAACAAAAACAACTAGCCCCTCGCAGGAGTCCCTGGGTGGTGCAAACAGTTAACACACTTGGCTACTACCAAAAGGTTGGTGATTCGAATCCACCCACAGGCCCCTTGGAAGAAAGGCCTAGCAACCTGCTTCTGAAAGCTCACAGCCACTGAAGACCCTGTGGAACACAGTTCCACTCTGCACACATGTGGTTGCCGCACATCAGAATCGACTTTACCACAACTGATTTGGTTTGGTTTAGCCCCTTAAAAAAAAAAGCTCACAGCCACTGAAGACCCTGTGGAACACAGTTCCACTCTGCACACATGTGGTTGCCGCACATCAGAATCGACTTTACCACAACTGATTTGGTTTGGTTTAGCCCCTTACTGCCTTTCAAATGTGGTTTAAAACCCATTAAGTTTCAAAAGCTTTCCCAATAAAACCACTGTTTATGAATTTAAGAACTGATTCTTATTGGTCATCCTCTTCTCCCCGATCTAAGCCAACTCTCTCAAGGCTAAAGATGTAACCGACATGCCTGGCATGGAGCTGGGAGGGCAGGTGGGGACTGTCACTGGACACGTGATCACCAGGGTCTAATGAAAGTGTTAAAACAAAGGACCCTTAGATATTCCTCTGACAGCCTCCTGGAGAACATAGAGTTCGTCTGAAAAAACCATCCTTTTCAAAACATTTGAATATCATACATTTATATCAAGGCAAAATGAACACCCCCAACGTTCTAAAGTAGATGTGGAGCTGTGTTAACATCCAGTCAGAGAGCCCAGAAATGAAAGCCAACTGAAAAATGAGCGTTCAGAGAAACCAGCACTCACCTAAATTCCCCGATCCTGGTGTTCGTTTCTACATCCATATCCATGTAGAAAAAGTAGATTTCATTCATGGGGTAGACTCAAGATCTATATTTAGTTAGCTACCAATTACACTAGTCATTGTGCTAAGTTTTTATGTACATTATCTCATTGAAGGCTGCACAAAATCCCGTAGAGTGGGTACTACAGTTATCCCCATTTTATAAAAGAGGAAACGGAGGCTTCCAGAAGTAAGCGATCCGAGCAGGGTAACAGCTAGCAAGCGCTTTAACAGGGTTTGAATCCACCTGTCACTCTAGAGGTTGAAATCTGACCTCCACACCAAGCTGCCTTCCCACCCCGGGGCACTGAGACCAGAGGGCTCTAGGCGGGAGAACCTCCCACTTCTTAGAAGAGATCATGTGAGCGGGAGGGTAGACGAGCAAATCCCAGCCCGCTGCTGGCAAATAAACTTCACACGTGCCATTCTCAAAGACAGGAAGTCACATCAACACACTTTCAAATTAGAAGATGACAGAAGAAATTGTCTTTTAATGAGAAACTAAGTTGCTCTGTAAACTTTCACCTAAAGCGCGCGCGCGCGCGAGCGCACACACCCACACCCACACACAAATTGTCTAAGTTATATATACTTACATCTGGTAATTTCTGCCTTGGGGGAGCGGGCTTGTTTATAACATTTTATAATGCAGCATGTCTTGTGAATTTTACTGTTCATTTCATTTTATATGTTTGTGAGTCTGTGTGTACATATGTACACACACATACTTGAAAACAAACCTACATTTTAAAAGCTCTGTAACTCAGGATCCCGCCGTTGGATTCACGCACACACCTCCTTGTCCTGAGTCATCCCTGGCTGCAGATGCGGAATCACCTGTAAAGCTTTAAAAAAAAAAAAAAAAGAAAGAAAGAAAAGAAAAGTGCCCGGGCTCCACCCCCACTCTCTGACTCACAAGTCTTACGAAGCTCTCCGGATGGGCCGGTTGTGCAGCGGGGCTAAAAGCTCCTGTTTTAAATTGGTGAGTATCATTTACCAGTCTAAGATCATGGCTTATCAGAACCCTTCTTGATAGAACGTGCTTACTTATTCCCTGGGCGTGAGCGGCGAGCGGAAGCCGAAGTTGCAGGACGTCACCCCACCACTGGGTCACCTCGCTCCACGCGCCCTCACCTCTCCAGACTAGGGCTGGTCTGGGGCGTATACAAAACCAGGTTTCCTCCTTCAGGTCACTATTTGACTCTATTGTGCTGTCTTTAAACCCCATTGCCCTCTAGTTGATTCCAACTGTAACGACCCTGTAGGACAGAGTACAACTGCCCTGGACGTTTCCAAGGCTGCAAATCTTTACGGAAACCGACTGCCATCTTTCTCCTGCAGAGCAGCTGGTGAGTTCGAACCGCCGACCTTTGCCTTAGTAGCGGAGCGTCTAACCACTGCGCCAGCAGGACTCCTTAGAACTTTAAAAACAGAACCGTTTTACACCACCAGAAGTACTTTTACTTTCAAAGGGAATGACCAAGCCCCATCCTCACCCCACCCCGCTATTGCACTTCTCTGCAGCATTTCTCTGCAACAGTGAGTCAAAGATGGTTCAATTCACCATCGGGCTCTATCTTGACCAATTTAGCCTTTTTTAGCGAGGTAAGCTGTTCTCTGTGGCCTACCTCGGTCAGGCTCAGCTCTCTCACCTCCTGCTTGTTAATGATCCATCCACCAGCCACACTGGCTGGGCCGGCTGCTTGGCCTCTGCTGCCCTAGGGAAGACCTACCACCCACCGGCTGGCTACCTGCCCCTTTCCTGTGGCGCTGCCTCTACTTAACTCCCGCAGCAGAAGAACTCAGGGGCAATTATAGTATTAATGAGGAAATATTGGGAGGCACATTTACAAGAGTACAATAAAAAAAAAAAAAAAAAATCCCAAAGGTAGCAATTAAAAAGATTTAATTGGAAAGAATGAAATAAACTATGGTCTTCCAAACAGACAAAATGCAATACCTACTTGGCTTTTCTACATGTTGCAACTTGAAAAACTTTCAAGTATTCTAGATAATAGTTGGGTCGGTCATGTCCGCTGATGAGTCCCCTACTGGCACTATGGTCCTGTATGAACTTCCAGTGTAAATATGCTCTGTTTATTCACTCTATTTACCCCATCCTTCACTGGGAGTATGGCCACCATTTTTCTTGACCCAGATTTTAAAATGAATTTATTGGTCAACATGACTCCTAAACTGATCCTCTGCTCCTTCAGAACCCAGTTGAGACGAGACAATGCTAACTGTGAAAGCAAACGGAAGTGAGTTCAAGGCTTCCTCGCTGTCTGAAGAAGCATCCACACATTTTGCGGGGGATGGCAGGGATTTCTTGCTCCCCAGAAACTGAGATTCCCTCACACTTCTCACTTCTTTGTAGAGAGGCACACTCTAACAAGGAGGGGGAGTTAGAGGGCAGAGGGGAGTGTTTTCAGGTAAGGAAGCTGCATATGGAAAAGCAGCCTGTGGGGTTACAGGTACCAAGTTGTTAACTGTATGTGTGTAATCAATGTTCAGTTGGAGAAACACCTTGCGTTTGAAGATGATTTAAGGTGAGAGATGAGAAAAAAATAATTATCTTGTGCTCTGTCTTATGGTGAACGTTATTTTGTTTCAAGAACTGCCTGGCTCTTTATTGCCTTTCACTGTGAGTAGGTGGCATCTGGGCCCTTGACTATGCGTACTGCTGCAGAAAGAGAAGCACAAACCAACAAACCACTTACCTTACTCAACAAGTCTTCCATCAAAAAACTCTAATGTTTTAAACACATGTGGAAATCACTAATATAGGGTGAAGACCCAAATGGCATTCACGGTACGTCTCTCAGTGGACACATTTAGGGTAGAGCTATGCCATTAATGATGATGATGATGAATAAAGTAAGCTATTTGCTCAGAGGTTTTCCGTTCTTTGTACTAAAAGGAGGTAAGTCTAGGTAAGGAGATCCAAGGCTAAGAAAATAAGTATCTGCTCTATTTTTCCTGATACGAAAGGCTTTCTAGCAGGGCTTCAAACAAGTTCATTCTGGTTCAAGCCACTTGCTGAGAATTTCCATTTCTAGCAAGTTCCCTGCTCAGAATTTACATTTCCACCCCAGATAGACTGAATCAGAATCTATATTTCAACAAGATTCCCAGGTGATTCTTATGTATAACTTCCTGAGAAGTTGTTAGAAATGCAAACTCAGGGATTTGAGCCTGAATCAGTATGAAGCCCTGCTTTCTAGTGCTTAGCCAGTAGGCACACCCCAAGTGGGATTTTATGAAACCTGAATACAGGCAGTCCTCGGGTTACAAATGTTCAACTTACATATGTAGTGAAGAACCAACCCCCGTAAAGCCTATTATATGAAAAATTCAAGGTACATACAATGGTTTGTAATAACAAGCTGACGCTACTTTGCGACGCACATGGAAACATTATTACTGTATTGGTATGTTAAAGATGTTTTAGTGTATCTGGAAGTGTTTAATGTTTTTTATGCATAGAAAGGTACACTATATACTAAGACAAACATCATTGACTTTAGATACGAACCGTACATAACTGTTCCAACTTACGTACAAACTCCACTTAAAAACGGACTCGGGAACAGAACCTTTTTTGTAATCCGGGGACTGCCTGCCTGTAGAGTCTTAGTATACCAAAGCTGCGCTCATCTCCCCCCACTTTAAATTTTCAAACTTTTCTCACATATGGCACTAAACCAAGGCCTGTGTACAGAATAAACCATCTGGTCTACTATGTATGGTCACCACTACAAAAAATGGATATGAGTTCTGAACTTGTACCCTGAAGGCTAACAACAACAACAACAACAAAAACCAAACCCATTGCTGTCTAGTTGATTCCAACTCACAGCGACCCTATAGGTCAGGGTAGAACTGCCCCACGGAGTTTCCAAGGAGCGCCTGGTGGACTTGAACTGCCGACTTTTTGGTTAGCAGCTGTAGCACTTCATCACCATGCCACCAGGGTTTCTCAACAAAATAAAGGTAGGTCAAAAGGAAATTGGGGAGCTGGCCTAGAAGAAATTTAGCATTTGCTATCTTGCCTTTATGTGTATTTTCTGTTTATGCATTTCCTTATTATACTAATATTTCAGTAAGTTTAACAACACAGGAGCTGGAAGAGAGGGTACAATGGCAAACATGATAGTCATTCTGTGAGCATTATAGAATTTTTGCAGCCTTGATGATTTCTTACAGTTCTAATAGTCATGAAATAAAAATAAGCCTTTTTTTAGCCCAATATCACAAAATATGTCACTTATCTAAGTAAAATTCTCATACCCTTAGAAAAAATTAAAGGAAGTTCTTTTTTTTACATGTAGTAAATTCAGATTTATCTAGCCAACCTGAATTATACAAAAATCACATTTAACTTTTTAAGTAAGTTTCCTACTTCTCAAAGTCAACTTAATATACACTTCTGCAGGTTCATTTATAAAACCAGAAGACTTTAGAAACTAATTCCCTGTGGCAGGAATTCTAGAATTTCTACCAGAAAAGTCCCTGATAGGTCCCCACACTAAGATTTGGACAAGGAGGAACAATATTTGTATTCTGTCTTGCTTCCAAGCAGGTCATCTAACTTCCACATTCATTCTAAACACTGCAAACTAAAACATGAGCACTCTGAATCAGAGAGAAACGGTGTAAATATAGTATATAAATATAGTAACCATTCAATTTTAAAAATCAAATTGCTCTCTTGAACCTCCAATTTTTACTTTCAGAGATGTCCAAAGCCTATGTTGATGTAACTAATACTTTCCTTTGTTACACGTGACTCAACTTTTACTCAGTATACCTACCAGACCGTTCGTTACCTGGACCAGGTTAATTGCATAGGAAGATTTTTACTATGTTTACATTTTTCTTAAATTAATTTTAAAAAAGCATAGTAAAGAGTCTGAGGACAAATTATTCAACTGTTTATCATACATAAGACCGCATGACTATAATACAAAGGGGGTTCTTTTTTCATTTAACGTTACAATATACACAGCAAGTCCGGACTAGATCTTACAATCTGAACACAGGTATTTAACCTTTTCCATGCTGTTTATGTTTACAATGCACAGGAGTCCTGTAACCAAACTGTGTAGTAAAGCACACAAAACTGGACTGTAACATAACACAGTATGCAGAAGCAGTGGATCGTATGTGTGATTTTCTTTATGTAAATATCGGTTTAAAAACTGCTTTTGTTTTTGGTGCTTGCTGTGGCAACCAGCACAGAAAAAAATGACCTGACCCATATAATATCTGAACCTTATATTCCTAAACAGCAGTAACTACTGAATTCCTTTGGATATTGCTATACTCAAGATGATATCCTTTTATTTACTGTAAACCTTTATGAACTACCAAGTTCAAAAATCATCCACAGGCTTGACATTTAATTACAAAATAAATATGGGTTTCCTGATTCACAACAAAAAATTTTGTGGTTTATAAAAACGGTATTTCCAAGTTTCCATTCACATTTTTACATAGTTGTAACCCTTTCTTTTTGTCACTGTTTACATATAAAAACCTGCTTTTGTTCAGAAAAACTGGACCTTGTCAGCCACATGGAATTGACCAATAAAAAGTAATGTGGTGTTCTGCTGAGCTGTTTTGAACAGGGTTTATTGGCAGAGGTAGATTACTGCTTCTTTTCTAGGCTTCTTTTGACCCTGGACAGATAACATTACTTATCGCCATTCTCCCAAGTCAACCACTCAAAAGTATAACTCTCTAAAACTGATCAATTTAAAATGGGAACACAAATTGAGCAACTGCCAGACTGTGTTACATTAAGGCAGCATAATCTCAAAACTAGGCACCTGTTCAATACCAGCCTGTTACCTTCAGGTCGTGGGTGAGGGTTCTGCTTTACTCCAGCTCATATTCGGGACCTGCTGGTGCAGTCAAGGTCTTGCTTTCAAGTTTACAAGTGGGTTCATCAGGACCACGAGAATCAACTGCTGGCTCCACAGCTTCTGGATCCAGTGTCCCTTTCCCTTCAGAAGCCTGAACACATTATAATGTAACAGATGTTGCAATCTTGAGTTAGATGTCAATCTGTTATGTTCAGTACACAGATTGCTGTAAATGTATTGGCTATGGATTCAACAACAGTTCCAGTTTTGTTTAAGCAATAGTACAGCCATAATTTTCAACTGACATTTAAAAATGGTCTAGTTACACCTTGTGTCAAAGTGCAGAACTGCTACATTATTGGTTACAGACATCTATGTGCTATAAAAACAGCTTTGGTACAATAAATTATCAAAAAAGAAAATAAATTTTTGTAAAATTCACAGCATAATTGTGAGGCAAAAAAGCAGTCACATAAAATTCTGCATTTTTTAAAAACGTTCAGGATGAACAGAAGACATCGTTGTGCAGAAGAAATGGTGGAGATACCACGTGCCGAGAAAAAGCAAAAGAAAAAGTAAAAAGCAGGAAGGGACACAGCTGTAGCTATTTTCGTCAAAGCAAACCACTACTTCTGTGACCTTCAACCAATAAAGAAGTCAACTTTATGACACACGCAAAGTGACCTTGCAATACCTTACAATTAGTGGGTCACAAAAGTCTATTTTAAAAGAAAGGCCTCTTGAATTACCCATTCTCTGTGTTTTCAGCATTAAGGACTGTCTGCAAAAGCATGTCCAAAAGTGATTGCATCTGAAATGGCAGGCTCTTCTAATTTAGAGTCCAAATCCATAAGGCCAAAGGTTATCCCAAAGACCACCACTCAGACCTCCCCAGGACTGGCCATGACTGACCCGTTGATTGCTTCTCAGTGCACCTTGGTTAGGAGACCAGTCACGTTCCATTACTATCTCCCTGCTGCCTCGAAAAACAGGAGGCCCACAGAGTCCCACGTCATTGCTGCTTTGCTCCTCAGTAGGTTCAGACAGGAGAGTTCTGATCCCCGCCACTTAGCATGCTTACTGTGCCTTACAAACTTCAACACAACCGTCCCTTTCGTACAGCTGAAGATGATGTTTGTGTCAGCTGGAGGTCCCTCTTCCCTACAGTACTGCATTTCCGTGCCCAAGTGTGTTTAGAGGACTTACAAACCCAAATTCCCCACCCCCACCCAAAACAGAACAAAACAAAAACGGGGAGGAAAGGAAAAAACAAAACGAAAACAAACGGGGGCGGGGGGGGGGGGACACCCTCATGGGGCCCTTGATGCAAATTATGTGCAGTGCCTTTTTATTTTAAAATTAGTTGGCAAATGACCAAGACCAACATCTGACCATTAACTTCTGCTGAATAGAAAGACAAAAAACCCCACTATGATTGGGATGTGGCAAGTTAAAATAGGGGAGGCAAAAGGAGAGGTACTACCTCTGAGCTATCCGTGAAGATGGGTTTGGACATGGCTCTTTAAAAAACTTCATTGTCCCTCTGCAATCTTTTCAAGTTAAAAAAAAAAAAAAAAGGGGGGGTCAGCTTTGCCCTCTTGTAGCGGTTCAGTGTGTTAATCTCCTTCTGATTCAAGCAGCTTTGCACTTTGTTTTTGGAAAAAAACACCACTTCTATAAAAACACACAAGAAACAAACTCAAGTTTCAATTTAGTCACGAGCTAGCTACAGGACTTTGTTGAACACAAACTCCTGTCATAGGAGACTCTTCTCTATCAATTCCTTGTCTCATTGTCAGGTGTCCTTCAGTCATGTAATGTGCAGGACCTGTATTAGCAGAAAATTGGTATGTTGGATGTCCAGCTATGCCAGTCTCTTGGCGGGGATTGGAGTAGACGGTTAAATTAACGTCCATAGCTCCATTCTGTCCAAAGTCCAAGGTATTAGCAGCCACTGGGCGATTCTGGTAGGCCTGATTGCCTTGATTACCAGTAGAGGAGGAAGATGTAGAGGAAGAAGTAGTTGAGGAAGACAGGGATGTCATGGAGTGGTGACTATGGCCAACCTCCATAGAATCCTGGGTAGAGGAGCTATTCGTTGGAGAATTGTAGACCCTTGGCCTGGTCCGGTTACCCAAGGCTTGTTGTCCATGGTGGTGGTGGTGGTGGTGGTGATGGTGATGGTGATGGGAACTATTTCCATGGTGATGATGCAATGCATTCTGTTGAGGGGCTACATGAAAGGTTGTTTCTTGAACAGGATGAGTTTCAACAGTGACTTGTGTAGGAGCTTCAGTGCCCGACCAACCAAGAGGAGCGGGAAATTGCTGACGCACCTGTAAGAACAGATTTTAACAGTATTCAGAGCACTGTTTCCATGCTTTTTCTTCAAAGTCTATTAACACTAGCATTTATATCAATTAGGGAGAAAGAGTTTTGAAACTTTAATGTGTAAACAGTGCAAAAGTCCAAATATGTTCAAGAGTAAAAAATGTATTACTATGGAAACTGCAGTTTTTAATAAATTATATCCACAAATAGGCTCATGTATTTCATTAGCCACTTCCTTTCCTTGGCAGTTTATTATGCCAAAATTCAGCAAACTTTTTCTATGAAGGGCCATATAAACTATTTTTAATGGACTCAAAAGGAATTCTTCACTTTCCCCACTAAAAGCCCTCCTCTCTCTACCTTTCCTGTTTCAATAAAGGCATTACGATAGGGTCGCCATGAGTCGGAATCAAATCGCCGGCATACAACCACCACATACATCTAGCTGCTCAACAATTCCTCCACCCAATCAATAAGCATAACTCTCCTGAGTCTACGTTCATTGTATATTCCACATGGCCCCTTCTCTCCATCTATACCACATCACTCCATTGTGTATTCCACACGGCCCCTTCTCTCCATCTATACCACATCACTCCACTGTATATTCCACACGGCCCCTTCTCTCCATCTATACCACATCACTCCACTGTATATTCCACACGGCCCCTTCTCTCCATCTATACCACATCACTCCACTGTGTATTCCACACGGCCCCTTCTCTCCATCTATACCACATCACTCCATTGTACATTCCACATGGCCCCTTCTCTCCATCTATACCACATCACTCCAGTCTGGGCCACTAACATCCCTGCCTAGAGCAATACAACAGCCTCCTAAACAAACTCCCTGCTCCCACCCATTCTCCAAAGGAGCAGTAAGAATGATCTTTCTAAAATATAAATCCTATCACCTCCCTCTTTGAAATTCTTTAATGACTTCTCATTGCACTTACAAAAACAAAATACAATTGATTCTTGTTATCCATAGTAGTTCTATAAAGTTCCTACAAACAGTGAATTAGTGAATATTGGAACCAGCTGGAACAGGCCCTTCAAGCAACTTAATTTGCTGCTCTGCACATGTACATGTCTGAGTGACCCCAAAAGTGCAGTGAGCATAGATTTTGGGGTTATGAATAAACTTTAGTGAGTAGGCACATTCACAAATACATGATCCATGAATGGCGAGGATCCACTGTAATCCAAAATCCATACAAATGAGGTGCATAATTTGCCCAAGGCCCATCTCTCCAATGTCTTCCTTTAGCCATCTTCCCATGCTTTCTGGGTTCCCAGGCACAAAGGTCATTCCTTCTATTCCTCTACCTGGCCAAGATCTTCCAAATGCCTCACACACTAAATATCTAATCAACGATGATGGTGTCAGAACCAAACTTTAATAAGAAATACTACCAAAAACAGCCCAGTAGAAAAATATATGGAGTTCTCAGAAAACAAAATCCTTAAAGGTTCTTTTTCAAACTATGAAGCTGCTCAAACACATGCATAATAAGAAATAAAACTATACTCTAATTCCATTTTTCATTTCATCTACTGGCAAAGATCCAAAGGCTGATCACATTGACTGGTGGGAGGGTAAATTATCAAAATTAAAAATTATATTATACTTTAACCCGCCAAGTTTTTATATCATTGATAAATTAACATATTTGAATGATATACACACAGTATTATTTGCACAATAGTAAAAAAAAAAAAAAAGCTTTCTACACACTGATACAGAAAGATCTTCAAAGTATAGTTACATGTTTAAAAAAAAAGATGTGAAATGGTGTGTATGGTATGCTACTATTCGTGTACAAAGGTTGGGAGCAAAATATGTATTTGTATTTGCTTGTATGTACATAAGATATCTAAGAAAGGATACATTAATAATAGTTTAAAAATTGGGTGGCTAGAGGACATAGATTTTTCACTGAATCCCCTTTTATACTTACTTTTTTAACCATGTAAATATATTACCTACTCAAAAATTAAATAATAAAAAAGGATCTGAAGCAAATAAGGCAAAATAACTTTTATTACATATGGGTAGGAAGTAAACAGGTGTCTTATGTTATTCTTGGTACTTTCCTGTGTTTGCAATATTTAATATATTAGCGAGGGAGGGAGAAAAGAAAGAAAGGGAGGGAGGAAGGAAGGAGTAGTGATATTCAAATGTAGATGTGAAGCATAAACAGTAATTACAAAAGCAAAGAGAGGGAGAAAGAGTATTGCAGGCTGAAAGTACAGTAAATGTGAGAAAAGTGAGAGAGAACATAGCAAGTTCCAAAAAAAGAAAATCGAGTGAGATGAGAGCTAGAGAACAGGGGGAAGAATGGCCTGGTAGGGGCCAGATCATGGAAATCACTGAGACTGTGGTAAGAAGCCTAAATTTTACTTTAAGTACAAAGGAAAGCCAGATGTTGGTTTAAAGTAGGAGAAAGAGCAAGATCAGACTGCTCTTCTGAAAGTTCACAGGCTGTAGAGACAGCAATGGAGTTCATGGGTGAATAGAATGCTGGAGGACTAACTGGTCTAACGGGAAGCTAGAGATGGTGGCAGCAATAGGGGAACAATGAGGTAGAGAGAATAAAAACATTACTTAAAATCCACATCATTTAACTTTCATTCAGTGTTATGGGGTGAGGGAAAGGAGCAAAGGATAAACCTCTATATCCCAGGCTTATGACTGGAGCAAATGGGTGCATGTGGGCCATTTACAAATAGCTAACACTGGAAAAATTGGGGTGAAAATGAAAATGACGACATTAGTTTATGTGACACATCTGCAATTCCGGTTGGTGAGACGCTCAAAGCGATATTTATAGTCAACAGTAGGAAAATAAAGGCTCTGGGCTCAGGAGTGAAGTCTAGGCCAGAAATAAAGATGCAGGAATGACTTACATAAAGATAGTAACTGAAGTCATTGGTAAGAGTGGAGGAGATCATCCAGGTAGAGTGGCAAGTGAGAAGAGACAGGCCCCAGACCCCAGGAACACCAGCGTTTAAGTGGTGGCTGGAAGAAGAGAATCTAGAAAAGGAAACAGCCAAGTAAAGGCCAGAGAGATGGGGAATGAAGGGGGGATCCTGTCAAATAAGCCAGAAGAAGAGTATTTCAAAAAGTAGGCAGAAGTTGACACTGTCAAGCATTGTCGAGGGATGAAGAAAGGCAAGCCATCAAAGCATCTGCTGGGCACGTCCAACAGAGAGCTTCACTGCAACTCTGGCAGTGGAGTTGGAGGCAGAAACCGAATTGGAGCATGCTAACGAGCTTTTAAAAGGTAAAGGACTGGAGACCACAGGTGGCAGAAACATAGGATGAGGAAGACATGGGGCTAGGAAAAGGTTTTGTTTAAGATGGGAGAGACCTGAGAATGGTTAAATGCTGATAAGAAAGAGTCAGCAGAGAGGAGCTAGAGGAGTGACCATGAACAAAGCCTGGTGAAGGACAAGGACACGAGGAGGGTACCAGGTGGGCTTAGCCTTGATTGAGCAGGAAGATACACATAGCTCCTCATGAAAAGAGGGAGAAAGAGACCCAGACAACTGCACATATAGATAGGACTGTATATTCGATGATAAAAAGTTGAAGAATATTTTCCTTACAAAGCAAGGAGAGAGTGAGCATGGAGAAGAAAGTCAAAAAAATGTAAGAAGGGTAGAAAAGTTTGAAACAATTATTACAGAGAATCGGACCTGTAAGGTTGCCCAGTGGAGGTGCGTAAACACCAGTTAATAGTGGTAAGAATGCACCCATGTGTGTGACTTTGTCCGGTAGTATTCAGCAGCTCCGGTCACAAGAATGAGAACGATACCAATGAATTTCACTTTTACTTCACCCATTGAATAATACACTGACTTCTCACCATAAAACACCCTAGTGCCGTTCTCAGTATAGACTAATCTAGTATTTTACAGAGAGGATTTAAATACTTTTACCACCATCATCTGTTTCATCCTAATTTGTTGAAAATTATTTAATTAGATCCTCTTCTTTAACAGGCTTAAAAAGTAAAGTGCAAAAAAACACAGAGGTTTAGCATAACGAGTGCTAAAAGACTATGGGATCTTTTACATTATATGTATCACATATATGTAGATATAAACATATATAACTTAGTGTAGCATAGTAATTAAGATTGTGACCCAGGGAAAGTTAGTTAACGCATGAAGTCTCAGTTTCCACTGTAAAATGCAGCTCAAACCAGTGTGAAGCTCAAAATGCTATTGTGACAAATAAAGTGACACAGGAGAAACGTTTGGAACAATAGCTGGTATGCACCCGATAAATGTCAGCTAGCTCTAAACAAGGAGGCAGAAAAATGGAAGGATGTGCTCCTTGAACTGTCATTAAGTTACACTTCCTCATAAGTAAGGAAGCCATGAACTTGTAGAGTAAATGACTTATGATTAGAAAGGCAGTACTGCTGAGCCCGAGGCCTGGAGCCGGGTGTGGCGCAGCGTGAACGCTGACCTGGGGGCTGTGGGTCTCACAGTCCATGGCCTGGACTGCGGCTGTGAAGTGCCCCCCGCTGTGCCGGTGCTGGTGCGTCGGGTCTGACCGCGCTCTCCCACTGTTGCTCGTCCCCGATGATCCACCTTAAATATCACAACACAGCACAACTTGTGAGTTCATTTTGTTTAAGTTTACATTCCAATGCCATAATATGAAAACTGACAGCCTATCACAAACTCCTAAGGCTTTTGGCTAAAACTAAGCTCTTTCTCATCAACCACTGAACTAAGTAAAATACAATCAACTTTGTTTAAGCTAAGGGAAAACGTCAGTATGTGGGCGAAGCAGTTCCACTTAAAAACAATTCAAAAAAAATTTTTTTATAGTGTGTTTCCAACTATCATGCAGAATTTATTACATAATTTAAGTATTAGTGCTTGGGGGTAGATGACTTTATTACCAATACAAAGAAGAGATTATGTAAAACTCATTCCTTCCCGCCCCATTAACAAATTTTATAAACACTTTAAAATAAAGCCCACCTCACAAACCAAGTACAGAACATTTCAAAGTCTAACATCAGAGAACAGACCTGAGCTTGAAGATGTACTAGAGGTGGTGCCTGAAGACTGTGACTGCTCCATCGCCGGACTCGTGGATACGCTATTACTTGTATTTGTACCTTCATCAGCTGTTTTCTTGAAAAAACTGTGCTGCAGGGCATAGTACGGTTGGATTCGAGTTTTGGGGTCATAATCAAGCATCCTTAAAATGAGGTCTTTGAACTTCAAGTAGTCAGCTACTGTATGACCCGACTCCCCAGCACGGCGCCCACCAGGTCCTCCTGTTTCTACTCCAAGGATATTATGGAGTTTACGGGTTCCTGGGGGTTTGTACTCCTAAAGGAGAAAAAAGAGAAAGAGGTTTTCTTTAAATTTGGTGGAATAAGTAAAAACCTACATAATTTAACTTCACAAACGTTTTAACATACTATTTGTTGAGGCCTTTGTTAGAAGGAACAGTTTATAGTCAGACATTCTGTATTTTCACACATTACTATTCTGAACACCCTGTAGTTAGAGAAATTAAACACAATTTCGAGAGCAAAGATGACTTTAAAAATTATCTAGTCCACGGAGCAGCAAAGTATGGCCCAGCTGAGAGTCTGTTTTTGCACAGGCCTAGCTAAAAATGGTTTTTGCATTTTTAAAGGGTTGCAAAAAACTAGGAAGAATATGCAACAGAGGCCTGCAAAGCCTAGGACATTTACTCTATGGCCCTTTACAGAGGTGGCAGGCGGTGTACCGTGCCTGGCCAAGCCCAGGGGTCCTGACCCTCTCTCCTGCCCTACCACACAGACACCTGAGTGCACTTTCTTCAGGAGCGCTGGCTACTACAGCTGCACTGACCACCCCAGGGAAGTACATCCAAAGAAAAAATCACTACCTGCTCGTATATACAGAAATTAAAACCAAGTCATTTATGCTTCCCTTTAATAAATATATTTAATATTTCACTCTAACACGTGCTGAGATTTTTTTAGAAAAATACTTTTATAGATGATAGCATAACCCTTAAGTTGTTGCCGTTAGTTTCCATCGAGTCGATTCTGACTCATGACAACCCCATGTGTGCAGAGTAGGGCTGCTCCATATGTTTTTCAAAGCAGTGACCTTTTGGAAGCAGATTGCCAGGCCTGTCTTCCAAGATGCCTTTGGGTAGGTTCAAATCACCAACCTTTCAATCAGCAGTCGAGCCCTTAACCTTCTGTACTACTCTTAAGATCCCTATGAATTTTTAATTTGTTCAAACATCTTTGGACTTTTGCTTCTAGTTACAATGTAAAAATTTGCAAGAGACCACTGCTTCCACTCTAAAAGTGAGAACAAGCCAGGTAAACCACAAAGTCACTGCTTTTCAAAAACGTATCAGAAAACCAAGCACTCAAGCCATAATCAACTAAATTCTAGATAATGAAACACCTTTGCTGGGAGAGAAGAGACCTCTGGTGGGAGCAGGAACAAATATACCAGACACGTGGGTAAGGAAACCTGACCAACTCTGAACAAACTTCCAGTTGGCCAGTGAGGGGAGGTCCTGGCTAGGACCAGACAGGAGAGCCAGGAGAGGTTCCCCCAGGGCACAAAGAGCTGTGACTGACTGCAAGGTTGGGGGTAGAGCAGTGATGGGGAAAGATTTCCTGATGGGGGCAAAGTCAGTAGTGGGACCGCTGGCTGGGCAGTAACACAAAGACTTCTGGAGTCTCCCACCCAGTGCTCTGAACATAAGAACTGCTTACGGGCAAGTCCTGATTCTGCCCTCCAAACATGATGCCAGTGGTAAACAGATCCTAAGTCATATAAACAAACAAAGCCCAGATCCCCTTAACCTACAAAGCAGAACAGCTCAGCCCCATACTGGTGACCTGGACACTGTAAAAGGCATCCCTCTTTCTGAGGGGAAATATGACTGACTTCAATCTTTATTGTTCTCAAGTACAGTAAGTATGACATACATTAAAAAATTACAGACACAAGCAAAAAAAAAAAAAAAAAAGAGGCCCATAATCAAGAGAAAAAAATAGTTGAAAGAAGAGCCACATAAAGAGAGTCCCTGGGTGGCCCAGGTGTTGAACTTAACAGACAAGCATTTTAAAGTAATTATGATAAGTAAGTTAAAGAATCTAGTTTAAAAGGTGGATAAAACTTTTTTAAAGGACAAATACAAACGCTAGAATTAAAAAAAAAAAAAACCTATCAGAAACAATGAAGCCATTTAATGGTTTTAACAGCAGACTGGACTCAAAAGGAAAAAAAAAAAAAATCAGTGAACTAGAAGACAGGGCAGCAGATATTAACCAAACTCAAACACAAAAAGAAAGCAGAATGAATAAGCCAGAGACCTCTGCGATAGTACCAAGCACTCTAACATACCTGCAATTAGAGAACCCCCAAAGGGAAAAAATATCAAAGAAAACCATATTTAGGACATAAATAGTTTTAGTTCAATCAAACTGCTAAAAACCAAACATTAAATATTAAAATCAGCCAGAAGTTAAGAGGGAGAAATATTACACACAGGAGAGGCAAGGGTAAGAGTGGCCAGTGAGTTCTTATCAGAAGTAGTGAAAGCCACAACACAATGTCTTAACATTTTTTCTTTTTCTGAAAGAAAAAAATATTATTCACTTAGAATTCTATATCCATCAAAAATAAATTCCAGAAATGAAGGTAAAATAAAGACATTTTCAGATAAATGAATGCTTGGGAGAGCTGGTCAACAGACACCATTCACTATAAATGAAAAAGTTTAAAGGAAGTTCTTCAGGCTAAAGGACAAACAACACCAGATGGAAGCCGGGAATTGCAGAAAGGAATTAAACAACAAAAAGGGCAAATATATCGGTAAATATAAAAGATCTTTTTTTATTACCTTTATTTTTTATGTGTTCTAAAATTTCTTTAAAGGTCTATTTTTTATTTAAACAGCCAATAATGTGCTGTGGGGTTTTAGCATTCACAGAAGTAACACATGGCAAGAACACAAAATATGGACGGGGTTAAACAGAATTGTACAGTTATTACATTGTTTATTATGTGGTATTATCTGAAGGTAAATTGAGAAATCAGAGATGCATATTATAAAAGAAACCCTCTGAATAATTAAACAGGCTAAATATTGTAAAACAGATTATCAGACTGGATTAAAAAATATGGTCCAAGTATATGATGAATATAAAAGTCATACTTTCAAGATATGGACAGGTTTAAAGAAAAAGGGTAGGAAAAAAAATACCATGGAAATGCTAAGGATAAGAAAGCTGGTATGACTATAATAATATCACACAATGTAGACATAAAGATAAAAGCATTATTAGAGATAAAGAGGAATATTTCAGGATAATAAAAGGGTCAATTTATCAAGAAGTCATAACAATCCCCAGCTATTAAAGAGCCTCAAAAAACATAAAGCAACTAAAGGGAGATTTAGGTGAATCCAAAATTATCGTTAAAGATTAACACTTTTCTCTGAGTTATTGAAAGAACATACATACACATGTATGCATTCACCCTCACACAGAGAGTAAGGATGGATATACAAGATGCGAAGAAACACACAGAATGACTTACACTGATGTTTACAGAGCACTACACCAAACAAATACAAAATACTAATTCTTTTCAAATGCATATGGAACATTTACCAAAATGGAGTACATAAAAAAAAACTAGGCCACAGAATAGTCTGAACGAATTTCAAAGGACTAAACAATAGTGATTTTTTTTTTTACCATACCCAAAACCAAACCAAACTCACTACATCAAGTAGATTCTGACTCACAGTGACCCTATAGGACAGAGTAGAACTGCCCCACAGGGTCTCCAAGGAGCAGCTTGGTAGATCTGAACACCAGACCTTTTGGTTAGCAGCCAATCGCTTAACCACTGCACCACAGGGCTCCATTTCTGATCACCCATAAAACCAATACAGCGCTCTTAAATTAGAAATCAGTAACAATAAAAAATCCTCAAATATTTTGAAACTATGTAACAAAATTCTAAATAATGATGGGTTAAAGAAAAAATCACAAGAGAAATTTAAAACTGTTTTCAAAATGAATGATAATTATAACACACAATGTATTAAGTTTCAGGACGCAGCTAAAGCAGTGCTTAGAAATTTATTCATTAGATGCTTTTATGAGAAAGATTTAAAATCAATGACTTAGGTAGAAGAAAGAGCACATTCAAGCCAAAGTAATTAGAAATAAAGGAAATAATAATAATAAAAAAAATCAACTAAATAGAAACTAGACAAAGAAAGGGGGGGCAACAAAGTCAAAAGCTGATTATTTGAAAAATTAGTAAGTTTGATAAATCTCTAGCAAGACTAATCAGAGAAAACACAAATGACCAGTATCATCAGTAAAAGACTATCACTACAGATCATCCTGAAATTAAAAAAAAGGATATTATGGATAATCTTACAAATGCAACAACTTAGATGAAAAGGACCAGTTTCTTGAAATACACAATTTACTGAAATTGACTCAAAAAGAAAATCTAAATAGCCCTGTATTTATCAAAAATACGAGTCACAATTAATAACCTTCCAACAAAGAACACCCCAAGCCATGATGCTTTGTTTCACTGATGAACTATGTTAAAGATTTACAAAAGAAATAATGCCAATCTTATACAAATTCTTCCAGAATATTAAGAAAGAATAGTTCCCAATAGTTTTATGAAGCCAACCTAATCCTGAGATCCAAATCTAATAAACGTTACAAGAAAATTTTAGGCAATCATCCATTATTAGCACAGAAACAAAACTCTTTACCAATAGAATACAGTAGCAAATCAAACCAGCAATATATAAGAAGGATGGATAGCACATTCTGGCCAAGTTTGGTTTATCACAGGTTAAACATGCCAAATATCAATTAATGTATTTCACCACATTAACATGTGAAAAATCATATGATCATCTGCAGATGCAGGAAAAGTATGACAACATTTAAAACCCATTCCTGATTTAAAAAACTTTCAAAAAAACTAGAAATAGAAAAGTACTTTTCCAACCTGATAAAGGACATCTACAAAAAAAAAAAAGGTACAGCTAAAGTCAAACTTAATGTTGAATGACTGAATACTTTCCCCATAAGATTGTGAACAAGGCAAGATGTCTGCTCTTTTTCATCATTATTCAGCGTATGGAGGTCCTAGTCAGTACAATAAACCAAAAAATAATAATAATAATAAAAGGTATATACAATGGGAAGAGAAAAATAAAAAGGTCTTCATTTGCAGAGGGCAAGATTGTTTAAGTAGACAACCCTATAGAAACAAACCAAAAAATTAACTTTTTTGGTGGTGGAAATACTCTATCTTATGGTTTTAGGTAGGAATACACTGTTGTATATAAAAGTTAAAGCTGAACTGGACACTTAAGATCTATACATTTTATTGTATGTAAATTACACTTCAACAAAATAGCATCATTTATAGTCTCAATTTTTCATCTTCCTTCCCAGCCAAAGAGAAAAACTTGCTGTAGTTATGGATTTCATTATCGGAAAAGCCTAAAATGGATTCTTAAAACAGAAAATGAAGCACTAAAAGTAACAAAATCAATGATGGTGTGTTCACATGTATTTATACCTATGGATAAAGGCCTTAGTGTATCCTTCATAATATAATTACTTGATTATGGACTTGATTTTTTACTTTAATATTTATTTTTATTAGAAGAGAAATAGTTATTTTATAATTTAAAAAATTATGAGTCTTATATTAATTGCTAAATGTAGCTAAGGAAAATCTCATAAAATCTAAAGCCCATTTGTTGTTGTTAGGTGCCACTGAGTTGGTGCCAACTCATAGCGACTCCATGTACAACAGAACAAAACGCTGCCTGGTCCTGTGCCATCCTCGCCATCATTGTTATGCTTAAGCCCATTGTTGCAGCCACTGGGCCAACCCATCTCATTAAGGGTCTTCCTCTTTTTCACTGACCCTCTAATTTACCACGTATGATGTCCGTCTCCAGTAACTCATCACCTCTGACAACATGTCCAAAGTACGTGAGATGTAGTCTCGCCATCCTTGCTTCTAAGGAGCTTTCTGGTTGTACCTCTTCCAAGACAGATTTGTTCGTTCTTTTGGCAGTCCACGGTATATTCAATATTCTTCACCAACACCACAATTCAAAGGCGTCAATTCTTCTTCAGTCTTCTTTATTCATCGTCCAGCTTTCATGTGCACAGGAGGCGACTGAAAACACCATGGCTTGGGTCAGGCGCATCTTATCTTCAAGGTGACATCTTTGCTTTTCAACACTTTGAAGAGATCTTTTGCAACAGATTTGCCCAATGCAATGCGTCTTTTGATTTGACTTCTGCTTCCATGGGTGTTGATTGTGGATCCAAGTAAAATGAAATCCCTGACGTCTTCAATCTTTTTCCCATTTATCATGATATTGCTCATTGGTCCAGCTGTAAGGATTTCTGTTTTCTTTATGTTGAGGTGCAATCCATACTGAAGGCTGTGGTCTTTGATCTTCATCAGTAAGTGCTTCAAGTTCTCTTCACTTTCAGCAAGGAGGGTTGTATCATCTGCGTAACGCAGGCTGTTAATGAGTCTTCCTCCAGGTTAATACGTATTAAATGTAGCTTAAGATACTAACTTTCAATTTAAAAAGGAAAGGTTTATCACTTATTTCTAAAGCGCCCCCCACCAAAATAATAATAGTTGCTTAACCGCAGCTTAACTGGTTTCAGAAGACAGATTGTGGGATTGGGGGGAGGAGTTTAATTTTGGGGGAAGGGGGAAACAGGAGCAAAAAATTTTTTAAAAAAAGGAAAAAGAAATTCCAATGGGAAAAGAAGGGGCAACCTCTATTGCAGAGAGAGAGAACATAAAGAAGGTTTCATATCCTTTCTGCAAGTTCCAATCAACTGGTAGGGGCTTGCCCTGAATGCTGAAGAGCTAAGGAGGATTCCCAGGCCACGTTCTGGTTCAGCAGTAAAAGCGGTCATGATTGATAAATTACGTGGACACAGGTTAAGGAGGGAACTCAGGACGTGTGCTTCGCAAGTGGGCAAATTTAGCAGTTGAAAATTTAAATAAGGCAGAACGGAATAAAAGTTATGAATTAGTTTTGAAAGATACAATTACATATCTATTTTAGAATGTTTTCAAGTAAATCACATGATACTCAAAGTTGAGTCCATAGCTATGTGGAGGTGAATTAAAGCAAACCACCGTTATCTTCAGTTCCTTGAAAATGACACCTGGTGGCAGCATCACTAAAACGCATGGGCAAAATAACAACCGGAGCAAAAGTAAAATCTCCAAACTACAAGTCACAAGGTTATACTAGGGCCAGACTGGATTATAAAACTATGATTATTTATAGATACATAAAACAAAAATAAAAGCCAAGATGCAAAATTACTATCATTTCTCCTATTAAATTGACATTAGCTCAATATCTGAAAAAAGTCCTCAGGAAAAAAAGGAAAATTACTAAAACAAACTTAATGTTTTAAGAACTTTTAAAGATTCTGGAGATATATGAGCTAGGAATCTGAAATCTATCAAAGGACTATTTGGTCAGTTCATATCATTTAAAATAATACAAATTTCTTCTACCAGCAAACTTCTCCCATATTCCATCAACTTAAAAAAAAAAAAAAGGCCATCTACTACAAGTGTAACCTCGGTTCACAGCGGCTGTATTGTGAACTGTGGCTTCACTGTATGCCCAAGCTGTGAGAAACAAAGGTCAAATTTATCGATTCTACTATTGAAACAAGACATGGTGATCTGATCAGCAATCTCAAAAAAAAAAAAAAAAAAGGTGAGTTTCAAAATGAAGTCTTAAAGGGAACCCTGGTCGTTAAGTAAACACTGGTCCATACAAATAATTCAGGCCCAACTATTATTCTACTTTAAATAGTAGGCACCTAAGTTATCAACAAAATCACTAAGTGTGACACTCCCAAGTAAATACAAAATGAACTGTAAAAAGAAAGCTCCAGTGAAAGAAATAACAAAGGCTCGGAAAAAACTGATCCTATTTTACCCGTTTTCCATCTTTGGTCTTCTTTAAGTTCCAAGTGCCATCTGGCAACTTCTCAAAGAACTTTCTTGCTTTTGGTGCTTGGTCAAGAATATGAGCAGGTGGAATACCCAGAACTTCCACTATTTTATTCATCTGATCTACCTGTATATATTAAAAACAAAAACAAAAAAACTGTAATTTCTACTGTACGTTCTCCTTCGGTCCATTCATTCACTCACTCACTCATTCATTCATAAATAAATTAAGCACCTCCCACGTGCCAGGCAGCCCTCTAGGCACTGAGCTTCCTCCTTCCACAGAGGGGAAGGCAGACAATTAACAAACACGTGAATCTACAGTAAGTCAGAATACTATGGAGAAAAATAAGAAAGGACAGGAGAGAGTTTTAAAGCTTTAGTTTTGGGGGAGTTTTAGTTAAATAACCATCACTAAAAAGTCTACAGGTTTAATAAAGTCTAGATCTAATAAAATGTTTTTAAAAACTGTAGATTCATTTGCTCGTTCATTCATTAAACAAATACTATTGCTTACTATATGCCAGAAACCATGCTCAGCAGTATAACATAGCAGTAAACAAAAAAGAGACAAAAATGCCTACCAAAAGAAGTTTATGTAAGAGGATTAAGTTCTACTGAGAAAATTAAAATGGGATGGGGAGTGAGAAGGGGTACTACACGTTTAAATAGGGTAATCATGAAAGGTTTCATGGGAATGTGACGTTTGAAAGAAGACCTAAAAGCAATGAGGGAAGGAGCCAAGTGCTACCTGGGAAAGAGCTTTTCAGGCACAAGAGAGAACAATCGCGCAGACCCCAGTACAGGCCTGTGCATGGTGGCCAGTGCCTGGTGTCTCCTAAGGACAGTAGAGGAGGCTGTGTGCTGGGTGAGAGAGGGAGGGAGAAGAGTAGGGGACGAAGTCTGAGGTCCCAGAGAACAAGGGCCAGAGTAAGCAGGGATTTGTGAGCTACTCAAAGGACTTGGTTTGTACTATGAGCGACACGGGAAGCCAATGGAAGTTTCAGGTCCCTTTAATATTGCTTAAGACCTAGAAAAGTATTCCAAGGCAATATTATTTATATTTAAGCAAAAACAAATACAATGGCAGATGCTGTCAAACAGTAGCTCACTCACTGTAGCTGATGTGAATCAAAAGAAGGAAGAACAAGTTTCTGACACTATCTATTCACAGCAATAAAATCCACTACAAGTCATTTAATTTCTTTGATCTTTCTTTTCTCATTTACAAGTGAATATCCTGATCAAGATCAGCAAAGGGTCAACCTTTCTTCAAGGAAAAAACAAATGAAGCAAAATAAAAACCCCACAAGTGAATAGTTTTAAAGCACCTGAGAGCCAGATTCCTTTGACTTAAAGGGAACACTGGCCTCTGCCTTGCCACCCCGCCCTGCCCCAGGCACTGCTCCACTCCCCCTCACCCCCTACCCCCCGCCCGGTCCCCCTCATCCCCCAGGCACTGCTCCTTTCCTTCTCACCCCTCCTCAGTCCCTCTCACCCCCCAGGCACTGCTCCTCTCCCCCTCACCCCCCCAGTTACTGCTCCTCCCCCTCACCCCCCCAGCACTCCTCTCCCCTTCACCCTCCCACAAGCACTGCTCCTCTCCCCTTCACCCCCCTGTACAAAGTCTGCTCCTCTCCCCCTCACCCTGCCCTGCCCCAGGTACTAATCTCCCTCATTCTGCCCCCCTCACCCTCACAGGCACTGCTTCTGAACTTCACCAATGTCCTAACAACACAGACTGAAAACTAGTGGACTAGAGAATTATGCACCTCCTCTGTAGCTCTTCAATTCTGTAATTATTATTACCATCAATTACTGGTCATTACTTCTTTACAGAACAGAGTCTCAAAATTTATAGTGACATTCACCAATCTTCAGGTTGGGCCTCACCCCTTTGCTACTGTATAAATTACCCCCAAAACACTTTACTTCCTAATCTAGTAGTTCATGTCTCCCCCTCACCCCAAAATGACAAATATCCTACTTCTCATCTCATAATTCTAAGCTCACCATTACATGATAACTGACAAAAATAGACAATAAAAAATAAACTGAAAACTGATCTCATATTGGAATGATCAAGTTGGTAGGCAGCCATCTTTTATCCCTAAAAACAACTTTCAGATCACGCTCTCAAAGACAAAAAGCAAAACCAAAAAAAGGGGTCATGAAAACAGAAACAACGTTTCTGAAGTGACACGTTCTTTACCTCATTGGCACCACTGAACAGAGGTTCTCCAGTGTGCATTTCAACCAGAATACACCCGAGGGACCACATGTCGATAGCAAGGTCATAAGGCATTCCCAGTAGCACCTCTGGAGACCGGTAGAAGCGACTCTGAATATACTGGTATATCTGAAATATATTTCAAAACAGTATTAATTCTAAAAGATGTTTTGTTTAGATTTTTAGACAACATTTGATTAAGAATACTGATCTGGTATTAAGGGGCGGGGGGGAGACCCTGATAAAATTCCTGCTTAGGGTTTTATTTACACTGACTTAAGACCAACTTCATGAATATTGTTTAATGAGCCAGACATTTCAAGGTATTGGTTTATCTGACTGTGAAATACAAAAAATATGTAAAGTGCAAGCCCTTTTTATTCAGTCCAACCCTAACTGGTAATTAAGGTACATTTAAAACAAATAATTACACTTTATTTTTTAAAAAAGTATTGAGAGTATTTCATTTTCCTATTTATTATTCTTTCCGGCTATGGCTAGCACTTGGTTTGTCATTAACTTGATAGCCGAACTTGCACTAGTCTCACTGATAAATCCTAGCAAAGCTGCATAGAAAGATTCAAATGAAAGCTGAATCACTTCTTCTCTGCCCTGCACCTCCATCTCAATCCAAGCCTTCTCAGGAAAATAACATCTGTATTGAAAGGAATTGTTTTCAATGACCTAATCTTGGAAGACCAATTCATCTTCACTTAGCCACTGTAAATTTATATCCAGAAATATCATTAAAACAAAGAATGTTTCATTAAAAGATAGAGAGAAAAAGAAAACTCTCATAATTAAACTCCCAAGCTAACACCTAAACCACACAGCCAGCCAGGGTGGTACGGCTTCATCATGAGAGCTCTGTGGCCCCATTTGAAACTCCAGTCAAGTTCCCTACAATCTCCTGCCTCCACAGGCTCTTCCACCCACTGAAGGCTATGGGAAGAAACTCTAAAGCAAAAGAACAAGGCAGAAGTACTATATGTGCAGGCTCTTACATGCCAACATCACTGTTAAACCTCCTAGGCACAAAAAATCCCCTTAGTACTATGACTAGCTTATGTAAGGAAGTTTGTCGCCTCCATATCCAGTTTGGTTAAGCAGTAGCTAGGTCCTCCACAAGGCTGAGGAGCTTATTCCAAAACACACTTGCCCTGCCACCTTCTGGTTCTGACCCAGAACCAGGGAGGGTAGGGCCACTGCATATGTATTTTGGAAATGACCTCCCCTGAGATTCTGAAGCACGTGCATGGTTAAAAACTCACTGAGCTGAAAGGACAGTTAGTTTGGCTGGATGGAGATATTAGGACAAATATATGATTTGGTTTAAGGAAAAAAAATTTTTTTCCAAGCCTAAAATCTTATTTAAATTCCTCTCAAGATGGGTATATATATTTCCATTCACAATATACTTTATTCCATATTCACATAACTACCCACATCCCTAGATTTTCAGAGGCTTAGAACCTTTTAAACTGCAAACTCTGTTGTCTACTCCTTCAACTTTTAAAAACTGTACCAATGATCACACGTTAATTTGCAGAAAAAAAAAACCAAAAATCAGATGATCCTGTTTAACTTGCTATAAACCTTCATGATTAACCTGCTCTATTTAGAGCCTCGATAAAAAATTGAACAGCAGTGGAAAAAATCTAATTTGGAAGAATGAGAAATAGGAAAACCAGTAGGAAACAGTAACACCGAAATGTTTTATTTTGTAAAGAAGTGCAGTTTCAGTACTTTCAGGTAAATAGAGCAGTGTCAAGAATGAATATTATCAAATAGTGAGTCTAATTTCTTTTAAGAGAATAATTTATAATTTCTATTTTATATGCAAAAGATGCTAGAAAGAATGGTAAGAAAAACTGCTTTCCTAAACAGCTGAAGTTTTATCGCGACTGATACGGCTTTTTCCAGTTGAGTCTGAATAAAACCAGTCTGAAATGTCAGAATTTATATATAAATTGTAAACTGGTGGGGGGAAAAAAAAGATTTAAACTTATTTATCAAAACAAGTATGTCTATCAATGATGCAATTTCTATGCTATCCCTGGTGACACAGTGGTTAAGCCCTTGGCTGCTAACCAAAAGGTCGGTCTGCTTCTGCAAAGATTACAGCCCTGGAAACTCTATGGGGCGGTTCTACTCTGTCCTGTAGGGTTCTCTATGAGTCAGAATTGACTCAACAGCTTTAATTCAAAGCATTATTATTTGTATTTTAAAAGATGTAGACATTGATACAAGGTGATTCAAGAGTCTACATTTTAAAGATAAATAACCATAATCGTCTATGCATTATTAGTAACATTTCAAGTGTCCACCTATGTTGTTTTACCTAATTCCACTTTAATTCACAAACTATGAAATAATACTTACCCTCTGCCCCAACTGGCAAGAACTGCCAAAGTCCACAATCTTGATTGCACTGCGTTTCGGGTTACAGAGAAGGATATTCTCTGGTTTTAGGTCACAGTGAATGATACTAAGTTCTGGAGTGGCAAGGAAAAGCAGTGCAGTGCACATCTGCTGTGCAAACTTCCGTGTTAGGTTCAAAGAGACACCTCGAAAATTGGTATTCCTCAACAAGTCATAGAGGTTGTAGGACAGCATTTCAAAAACTAAACAGAGATGGTTCCGAAACATAAAGTGGCGCTTCAAATGCACTGAAAGAGAAAAGTTTCATTTTAAATTAGACACACCTATAAAGCTCAGAGTAACGTGTGCTTCTGTTCTCAAGCAATCTAAAACTCTATAATGTCAAACGTACAGTAAAATCAAGTTAAAGCTTGGCCATTAGCAGTCTGCAGTAACAACACAGTCTTTAATCAGTCGAGAGTATCTAAACAGTTTTTCTGCTGAATGGAACAGGTGTAGTGTCTATCAGTAAGAGATATATTGTGAGAAGTACCTCTGAAAACCAAGTCAGGTCTGAAAACACAAGTAGCAAACTGACAAAGACAGTACTGATGGTAGTTCAGTAATTTCCCCTTTATTTATAAAAGAGAGCCCTTTTTCCACTTCCTGAGCCCTACCTCCCAACTTCCTACGTCTCTGCTCCACCCACGGACCTCTGGTCTGCTCCATGGCTCCCTCTGAAGGGGCACTGGCTGCACACTCTGCTTTGCTGAGGATTAGGTTTCTCTAGTAATTTTCTGTTAACTAGAGCAACTGTCAAAGAAAGAACAGATTTCTTTTCTTTTAGGCAAATACAGCAAATGTTTGAAAATCATGCTTTATAAAATACTTGGGCTCATACTCCAGGCATTTGATTTTGCTTATCAAATTGATAAATGGTAAATTTTGTGCAAGACTGGTGGTTTGGTGAACGTTCAAAATAAAGCTCAACCACAAGAAATTATCAATAAGCTTATGACTGGGGAACAGTACAGAATGCAGTCATTACTTGATACCACTGCCGATCGCCTAAAAAGGTGTAATGTTTTCTAAATTGCTTCAAAGACTGTACTTTAAGTATTAACACTGACTTCACATCAGATGAGACCATTCAATATGGTAAAGCGTTGCCCAAACCAAGCGCCTGCAACTCAACTGCAATGACATAAAACTACCATTTGTCAAAGCTGTCTTCGTTTTAGTTTTTTAGTATCATAAAAACGGAGGTTTCTCTACAGAAATATCTGGAATAACTATCACGGTTTCAGTACCTAGTCACTAAGAATTGCACATACACTATGCTGTCCTGGTAGCAGTCTTGGACTTCTTCTCTTGAAGCAGTGTGTGTCAACATTGTCTTTTGATACACATGATTTAAAGTTAAGCAACAAAAATACCACATTGCTAACAGGAGTTTGCAGTCCTACTTGACACACACTACAGAATGTGTAACAGCTGCCCTTACCCACTTAAAGTTCCCAGGTTTAAAACTAAAGAGATAACTCCATGTGACACAGGATATCCCACAGACATGGCCAATGCATGCGTTTAAATTTCCTGGTTAAGCAGTAGCCATGAAAGAAACCAAAAGGTAGATGATGTCGGAATCCCAACATAATTAAGAAAATCCCTTTAAGAAGGGCTATGTTTATTTAGAGTGGTGTCTGGGGTCTTAAACGCTAGCTAGTGGCCATCTAAGATGCATCAATTGGTCTCAATCCACCTGGAGCAAGAAGAATGAAGAACACCAAAGACACAAGGTAATTATGAGCCTAAGAGACAGAAAGGGCCACATAAACCAGAAACTACATCAGCCTGAAACCAGAAGAACTAGATGATGACCAGCCACAACCGCTGACTACCCTGACAGGGAACATAACAGAGAACCCCTGAGGGAACAGGAGAGCAGTGGGATGCAGACCCCAAATTCTCGTAAAAAGATCAGACTTAATGGTCAGACTGGGACTGGAAGGACCCCGGAGGCCATGGTCCCCAGACCTTCTGTTAGCCCAGAACAGGAACCATTCCCAAACCCAACTCTTCAGACAGGGACTGGACTGTGATAGGGGATGGAAAATGATACTGGTGAAGAACAAACTTCTTGGATCAAGTGGACGCATGAGACTATGTTGGCATCTCCTGTCTGTAGGGTGGAATGAGATGGCAGACGGGGCCAGAAGCTACCTGAATGGACGCGAGTAGAGAGAGTGGAGGGAAGAACCGTGCTGTCTCACTGGAGGGAGAGCAATTAGGAGTGCATGGCAAGGTGTATGTAAACTTTTGTATGAGAGATTGATCTGATTTGTAAATCACAATTAAAGCACAATGAAAATTAATAAAAAAAAGATGTTACCTTCAAAAAAAAAAAAAAAGCTCTATGTTTAGAATGATCTTCCAGTGGAAGACCAATCCATTCAGGTACTTTCTGGGTACCTGCAATGAGCTGCCCACTAAAGACAAGGTCAAAGGAAGTTCAATTGTAACCTATTTGTTCAGTCTTTTTAACTGGACTTTGGAGAGAAAGGAAGGTTAGCAAGACTTGTTTCAGGCTTAAACTGAAGACTTGTTTTAGAACTACAATGAGTTTTTCTTTTAACTACACCATCCATGGTAGGTACCAAATAGTCTAGATAAAAACTTATGCCATATGGTAAAGAAGTAATGATAGATTCACATTCAGTTTTTTTTTGTTGTTGTTGTTAAAGGTCAAAGACTTAAGACTACAAAACTCAGAACAAATTGTATCAATTGATCACTTAAAAATTATTTATATCATATAAGAGGAGTACCAACCCTCAGAAACCTTAGATGTAAATTATCAACTCAAATGACATGGCTATGTCTAATTCTAATGCTCTTTCCGCCCCCCAAAGTAGGACCTATTTCTTGAGACACTGTGCCTTCACCACCTTTCTAGATAAAAACTTTAAAAAAGTCATCCAAAAGAATGTATGTAACAATAATTGCAAGCAATAAAGAGGTCACTTTATTCAAAACAAAATGATAGCTACTCATAATGGACTCGATGGCATCCAACATCAACAACTATGTTTTGTTGTTTTCTTTCAATAAGGCAGAAAATGTCCCATCAATATTTTCATACTATCACCATTTTCCCCCTTACTTAAGCAAACACTCAACATACAACGCAAGAGAGTGGGGAGAAAGAAGTGGGGAGGCATGTCCAGAGACCCCTTTGTAAGCCAAGCACCGTTAGAATGTCATTCTTGTGCTTCTAAGCTCCTTAAATGGAAATGGGCTCATCTTGTACTAAATTAAATTATACTTGACAATGAACAGCAAAGTTTCAGTGAGTGTAATCAGTAAAGGTTTTAAGATGCAAACATTATTACTACGTATTAGTTATCTACAGAGGAAAAGAAACTACAGAAGAAAAAGTAATAGTACAAGCTCATTTTTATTGTAACAACAGGGAATGATGAATGTCTTATGAATGATATCTAATGACAATATTTGAAACTTACACCTTTAAACACCAATTTCTGTTTCCACTATTTTGAGGGAACTAAAGAACCATAACATACCCTCCTAATTTCTTAAAACTAGTTGCTAAATAAATTTAACCTTACATTTATCAGGTAAGGCCAGCATTTCTGACCATGAATTACTACGTATCTATGCCAACAGAAACTTCCATAATTCACTAATCCTGAAGTCTGTATCTTAAAACTGATGATGTCTTACAACTCTATTCGGCGGCAATTTTTTCCATAGTAGTACATAAAATGGTGTCGTACAATCGCTAACATCTTGGACTTCATTAAAAATAGTATTACAGGCGGTATAATTAGAAGATGTTTTGTACATATGTCAACTGGCCCCAGGCTTCAGTATTTTCCTAATTCTTTGGTCTCCTCTTTTTGTTTTCAGAAGGGAGATCATGTGACAAACACATGCTTTGGAATCAGGCCGAAGTCGGTTCAGATCCTACCTCCAGAGCCCCATAATGTTGGGCATGTAACTGCCTGAACAAACTATTTGTTAAATAAGGATACTACTGCTCTTCCTTTTAGGACTGCTATGATTACTACAGATGATGGAAGAAAAGCCCAAGGAATATGGTAGGAGCTCAGTAAATGGTGGCTTTTATCCTTTTCTATTATAATAAGCCTAACAGCTTCTAATGCTGCCAAACCGGCAGGTAACAGCCTGGGCAGGAGCTTGAGATCTGGGCTCAGACTTCTTGCAGTTCTTATAACCATTAAAAACATACTGGCTTACTTTAAGTTTCTGAGCTATATTAGAAAACGGTTAAGTTACCAAAAGTCCCTGGGCAGTGCAAACGGTCAAGAGCTCAACTACTAGCTAAAAAGTTGGTGGTTCGAACCTACCCAGAAGCACCTTGGAAGGGTGGGTTGGCAATCCGCTTCCAAAAGGTCACAGCCTTGGAAACCCTCTGGAGCAGTTCTACTCTGCACACATGGGGGGGTTGCCATGAGTCAGCCAAATCGATGGCAACTAATAATAATAGGTTACCAGAAAGATGACCCTCTGAATAAATGTGCAACATTAACAAATAGCAAAAAAATGACACTACTCATTTCTTTCTACACTGTACACCACCCGGAATACACATTCCAAAAGATTTAGAAAATTACTGTCAGATCCATTATATAAATCTACGCTCTAAAGCAGAAATAGTCTGAATTTTTAATCAATCACCTAAAGATAAAATCAAGAAATTTCTGGTCTGTGTTTGGGTACACTTGCTTTGTTTACCTACCTATGTAGTACTTCATTTCTGTGTCATGTTTGTTCATGAGCTCAAGAAGTCGCACTTCTATCTGGGCTTGATTCAGAAAAGCCTTCTTGTTCTTTATTATTTTAATGGCAACCCATTCTTGTTCCACGCGATCATATGCTTTTACAACCTGAAAGAGGAAAAAGATGAATAATCTTTTTATTTCATTAATAATAATTTCACAAGTTTACAATTCACTTCAGTTGTACATTTTCATGTCATTTAACTGTGTCTTTTCAACATTTTAATTTTTTGACCTTCCTAATTAGAAGAGATCCTATCTCTCTGTTCAATTCAGTGCAACATTCATTTACTAACACAATAATTTTAAGTGAATCCTTTTGCATCCTTACGGTATTTCTAAATATCTACTGTACAGATAACTTTATCAAAATTAGATGAACTGCTTTCCTCCAGAAACAAATTATGAATCTTGACAAAGGTTTTGGTTTTTCATTTTTCTTCCTAAATGATATTATAATTCATACCACTGGTTATTCTTTTAATGAGATAAAAACCTGGTTTAAATCCTAAGTATATGTGTGTAAAACCCACTGCCGTCGAGTCGATTCTGACTCATGGTGACCCTATAGGACAGAGTAGATCTGCCCCACAGGGATGCAAGGAGCATCTGATGGATTCAAATTGCTGACGTCTTGGTTAGCAGTTGTAGCTCTTAACCACTATGCCACTATGCTAAGGCACTGGACTGTGTGGATCATAACAAATTATGGATAACACTGTGGACAATGGGAATTCTGGAACACTTAATCGTGCTCAGGAGGAATCTGTACATGGATCAAGTGGCAGTCATTCAAACAGAACAAGGGCATACTGCATGGTTTAAAGTCAGGGAAGGTGTGTGTCAGGGTTGCATCCTTTCACCATACCTATTCAATCTGTATGTTGAGCAAATTATCTGAGAAGCTGGACTATATGAAGAACGGGGCATCAGGATTGGAGGGAGACTCATTAACAACCTGCATTATGCAGATGACACAACCCTGCTTGCTGAAAGTGAAGAAGACTTGAAGCACTTACTGATGAAGATCAAAGACCACAGTCTTCAGTATGGATTACACGTCAACATAAAACAAAAATCCTCACAACTGGACCAACAAGCAACATCATGATAAATGGAGAAAAGACTGAAGTTGTCAATAATTTCATTTTCCTTGGATCCACAATCGACACCCATGGAAGCAGCAGTCAAGAAATCAAGACGTATTGCATTGGGCAAATCTGCTGCAAAAGACCTCTTTAAAGTGTTAAAAAGCAAAGATGTCACCTTGAGGACTAAAGGGCGCCTTACCCAAGCCACGGTTATGCATGCGAAAGCTGGACAATGAATAAGGAAGACCGAAGAGGAACTGATGCCCTTGAACTGTGATGTTGGAGAAGAATATTAAATATGCCATGGATTGACCAAAGAACGAAAAAATCTGTCTTGGAAGAAGTACGACCAGAATGTTTCTTAGAAGAAAGGATGGCGAGACTACGTCTCACATACTTTGGACACGTTATCAGGAGGGGTCAGTCCCTGGAGAAGGACATCCTGCTTGTTAAAGTAAGAGGATCAGCAAAAAAGAGGAAGACCCTCAATGAGATGGACTGACATAGTGGCTGCAACAGTGGGCTCAAGCATAACAAGAATTGTGAGGATGGCACAGGACCAGGCAGTGTTTTGTTCTGCTGTACGTACGGTCACTATGAGTCGGAACCGACTCAACGGCACCGAACAACAGCAATGTATGTGTTTAATATTTGAAAGTTTCCAGTTCATTTCAGAAATACAGATAACTTTCTCATTTTAAATCAGAATCTCGAAGATAAAGATTTAAGCATATAAAACAATTAGTTTACACTAAATATGTATATGTGGAAGTTAAATGCCATAACAAGGGGATTTTGAAAGTTGTTTTAAAATGAGAATTATTACTAAAAAAAAGGCGAAGTGTTCATGAGCAAATCAGCATGCACACTTCTAACTTAAAATTGTAGTCATTTAAAGTAAGTTTTATAGTATTAACAAAAATTTACATAAAAATGAGGAAATCAATACACAGATAAAAGAAAACTAACCAGAGACAACCACAATAACTGATTAAAAATAAGTTATATTTAGTATATGTAGTCTGAATAAGTAATAGTTTTAGATACAGTTTCTAGAACATTCAAAAAGTCTGGGGTCAGAGGAACTTCTATTTTGGAGTTGGGGTAAAACCCCAGGTATAGGTTGAGAACCACCAGACTAGTAGAAGAGAATGGAATGCATGTTTCAGAATCTACATCCATCTAGGCCAACTACATTGTGAATGACAGATAAAATGGTTCAGCTAAAATCAAAACCTAGAAAGAAAAATGCTATATCCCTTGTTTCACTCAAATCTGAGCGATACTATCTGTCATCTCTCAAATCAGAGGCTATCACCAGGTAAAATCCAGGTGTTTTTGATATTCCCGTTTCACTGACTATACTGACTGCACCAAGAGTTACATTTCAATGCCCAGATTCTGATGGTCTCCAGGACAAAGATCGCTAACATGGGCCCAGCTATTTACTGACCTAGCAAATAGTTAACCAGTTAAATGCTAAAGTAATGGTTTTCAACCGTGAATTACATATTCAATGAGGAGTTTTTAAGAATACCAATGCCCAGTGTCCACCCACAGAAATTCTGATTTAATTGGTTTGGGGCCCAGGCACCAGTACTTTTGAGAGCTCCCTTGGAAATTTTAAAGTGCACTCAGGATTGATAATCGCTGGCTAAAGTAATCCAGGAACTCCTTTGACAAGGACTTGGCACTGGATTTAGTGCAAGTCTGACCAACTTTACACTGCCAAGTCAATATGGAAGACATTATTCTGGTGAGAGACAGGCCCTGAATCTGAATGTGGACACTGAACAACACTTCGGCCTGGTAGGGGACTCAGTCTGACCTGGTGCAAAAGAATTTGATCTCAAACAGGCCTGTATTTTTACAGGTTTACTATGCTCACCAGCTTTTAGGAATTAAAGTATGAGGAAATCAAGGTGGGGGGAGAAGGAAAACAGCTACAAGTATAGAGACTGATAATTTGCTGACAGCTAAGGTAAGTGGCAAACAGGCTGTACAGACACAATTTCCATGGTGGATGTTAGAAAAGTTAGAAAAATGTCTTGGTGACAATAACTGTCTAAACGTTGTGCAATTTTCCAAGATGGAGAAAGGCAATCATTAAATCTACGGCGTTTACCGCCTCGGTAAAGCTAGGACTCAGAAAGACTTTAAGAAGTTCAGATAGAGAAGGAGAAGTTACTTCTGACAAAATAGAATACCTTCATAGAGAGGGCTCCCAAACCACTGAGAAACTCCTGATTCAGAAGAACAACAGGTTATGAGTCAAGGAAAAAAAAAATCAATCCCTCGATTATGTATAAACCCCAGGAAATCAGGTGTAGACACACTATGCAGGTGACACCAGGGCCTGACACAGCCACCATGGAGTTACACACGTCATCTCACACCCCCGTCCACGTTTTCTTACATATTTAATAGCTTATATTTTTCTGTGTTGAGCAGATCTGTGGCCGCTAATGACCCACAACATATACTTTGTCTAAAACATGATTAAATTGACATATAATGAATTTTTCCTGACAGCCAAAAAGGGCTTATTTTACTTTCTCTTAAGGTAAAAACAGGGAAGAGTGTGTAGGTTTTATAGTTTTAAAAGAACAAAAACAAAAAAGGTCCATCCAGGAAAGGGTCATTTTGAGCCCCATTTTATCCTCACGAACTGAAGTCGAAAGTATTTGGATGGCAGGCTACACACCGCACAAACGTTGCAATGCAAAGGAGACCAAGATTAAGAGTAAAACATGTCCAATTGGTCTCAACCCTCCTGGATCAAAGGAGAATGAAGAACTCCGAGGACACAGGCGATTACAAGCCCAAGAGACAGAAAGGGCCACATGAACCAGATACTACATCATCCTGAGACCAGAAGAACTAGATGGTGCCCAGCTACAACTGATGACTGCCCTGACAGGGAACACAACAGAGAATCCCTGAGGGAGCAGGAGAGCAGTGGGATGTAGACCCCAAATTCTCATAAGACCAGGCTTAATGGTCTGACTGAGACTGGAAGGACCCCGGCGGTCATGGCCCCCAGACCTTCTTTTGCCCCAGGACAGGAACCATTCCCGAAGCCAACTCTTCAGACATGGATTGAACTGGACAATGGGTTGGAGAGGGGTGCTGGTGGAGTGAGCTTCTTGGGTCAGGCAGACACTTGAGACTATGTTGGCATCTCCTGCCTGGAGGGGAGATGAGAGGGTGAAGGGGGTTAGAAGCTGGCGAAAAGGACACGAAAAGAGAGAGCGGACGGAGAGAGCGGGCTATCTCATTAGGTACAGAGTAATTAGGAGTGCGCAGCAAGGTGTATATGGGTTTTTGTGTGAGAGACTGACTTGATTTGTAAACTTTCACTTAGAGCACAATAAAAATTATTTAAAAAAACAAAAGTAAAGCATGCCTGAAACAAAAGTGAGATCTGTGCCTTAATTAAAAAAAAAAAAAAAAAAAAAATTTTTTTTTTTTTTTTTTTAGATGGGCAAAATTTACCAAATGGGAACAGCTGGGGGACCTGAACCCAGAGAAAAAGCTTTCTCAAAATGTAACGAAGAACTGTTAGCTCTGATAATCTAGGAATAACTGATGAATGAGCTAGTATTTTGAGGGTACTGTGCTTTGTGTTGGAGCCCTGGTGGCACTGTGGTTAAGAGCCTGTCTGCTAACCAAAAGGTCGGCAGTTCAAATCCATCAGCTGCTCCTTGGAAACCCTATGGGGCAGTTCTACTCCATCCTACAGAGTCGCTATGAGTCAGAATCAACTCAACAGCAACGAGGTAACAAGGTAACGGTGCTTTGTGTTGAGGATGCGTGGGGGGTGAGGAGAGAGGAATTGTGGGCGCAGAGAAAAGAGTGGAAGGAGGAGAAAAAAACAGGTGTGTTGGAGTCCCTTCCTCACCCTTTTTCGTAGAAGCTGCCTGGCTGATGCTTTCCATCAGAAAGACCCCAACCACAATAGCAGCAATGCTGGTGCTGGTAAAGACTGGAAGAGGAAATCCCACTTGGAGGCCTAATACAGTTAGAAGATAACACGGGGGAAAACCGCAGGCTTGAAGCCTCCAGAAAGTGGGAGGGCACCTGCTGTGCCAGCTGAAAAGGGTTAATTCCCTCTTAGGTGAAGTCTATCAGACAGAAGGGTAAACAGCTCTCTATACATAATGAAGACACAGCCATATAGATTCCATCATATAAAGTCTCTATGAAAGGGGTGATAGCCATAGAAAGTAAGTCAAGAAAAAGTCTAAAATTTTTTTTATAGCTGATGCGCAGTGGTTAAGAGAGTGGCTGCTAACCAAAAGGTTGGCAGTTTAAATCCACCAGCTTGCTCCTCGGAAGCTCTATGGGGCAGTTCTACCCTGTCCTACAGGGTTCCTAGGAGTTGGAATCGATTCAATGGCAACGAGTTTGGTGTTTTTTTTTTTTTTTGGTGACACTTTCACTATCTTTATAAAAACAAAACAAAAAAATCTTTATAGAACTGTGATAATCCAAATATTTACATACCCATTGTTTAGATGTAAAAATATTAAAAGACAGTACACTTTTAATTTATGAAATTCATCATTTTCCATTACCTGTCCAAAAGAACCTTTGCCTATCAAGGAGTCAATTTCGTAACGATCCATCCACTTTTCTCCGTTTTTTACAATATAATCATAGTTATCATCATCATAACCATCATTGTAAACCTTCCGCTCCTTCTTATGACTGGAATCGTCTCCCTGACCCTGTTGGTGTCTTCGCTTCTTTTTTGCATAGTAAACCTGAAATGAGAACATGTAGTTTTAACTGTACAATTTAAATCACTAGGGGTGGAAAAGAAAAAAAAAGAATCAAAGTATATATGAGCAAATCTCTTCTCTGTAGTTAACTGATAAATTTTTATCCTTTGGTACTAAATACAAAAAAATTAATTTTCTACAACTGAGATTTTAATTGTGAAAAGAACATTGACATAACCAAAGAAACAATATCTACAGGGAAATTCACTTTATAGTTATAGTACTGAAAGGTGACAAAAATAGTTTTTGTATAAATCTCTTCATTTTATAAATAGGGAAATCAGACCAGAGACTTATAAAAACAGACTTATAAAAAAGTTTCTAAGACTAGTACAAAATAATAGGTAAACCTGTCACCAGTCGCAAGTAATTGGTAATGAACTTTGAGAAAATTATAAATTACACAGCATAGAACACTATCAGAAAAACTCTAGTTTACAAGGTAGCAACACATTTTTAAAACTAGCTGCAACAAAGCTACTTTTAACAATTTATCAGGTATTTTCAGATTATTAAATGCTATTTTGGTAAATCTTTTATAACATATTAATGCGTACAAAACCCAACTCAGAAATGTTCATTTAGTTTATTCTAATTTTGTCTGGCCACATCCACAATAACATAATAATATCGGCATTCAACAGCATCAAACTGCTATAAAACTGGTGTGCACTTAAGAACATCTTTTGAGTTCAATGGCTCTAAAACCAGCAGAGGGTAAGCTTTTATGGTGGAAGGCTCAGGACTTGCATCAGAAGAGGAGAACAAGCTGGAGCACTCCCACTCTTCTCCAGAAAGGCTCACTTAATACAGTAAAACCTGAGAAAGCCGGAACCTGTCAGGGAAGGACAATGCAAATATCTGCCACTAATAGATGGCAACAGGAAAGCGGTAAGGCTGCACATGACAAAGGTGGAAAACTCACGAGACCCAGAAAAACAAGGCAGTCTTGTGGAGTTCCAGCTCTCACAGGTTCTACTGTAATTAATTTCTGAGCTACAGCTGAGGACAGAAGCAAATGGCAATCAAGCCAAAGGCCTAAAACACCAGAAAAGTTTCTCTTGCCAGCAAAGAGCCAAGTTATGAAACAAGTAATTCAAAGTGCTGTCTATGGTTTTTATCCTACTTACTACCACCAAAAAGGCTTTCAGACATCTTACAATGAAAGACGTAAAAGAGCACACAAAGTTTTAAAAAATTTAAAACCACAGAAATACAGAGATCAAATAAACTAGGCCAAATGACTTTAAATATATCTCAGCACTTCCTGACACCTATGGCACAAGTAGAAATAGGTATGTAAAAATTTAAGCAAAATTCTTAACTTAAGCATATACTTTTATAGTCTCATTATTTCCCCCTTTCTTTTGGGGGGAAGAGCTATGACAAAAATGATAACTTAGCATATGCGTATTTGGGGGGGGGGGAAGTTATCCACAATTATCCTTTTTTTTTTCAGTCCTTATTAATATAGCTTTCTTTTACATAGCTGTAATTATGTTACCTGTGAATCAGTAACTTAACCAGTCTTCAGTAATTTTAATAACAATCATTAGGAATAAAAAAAAGTTTAGAATGTTTAAGTAGGTCACGAAGTAACTTTTTCCCCTGATCCATTACAAGACAGATGCTGTTATAACAAATCAACAGTCTTACCTCATTAATATGCTTATATGTTTTGATCAAGTCAACAGAAAGTTTTCTCAGGGGAGCGGTTGCTGGGTCACGGAAGGTTTGGGGCATCCGCCTCTGTAACATGACAATATCAGGCATCACCTTAAATAGACAGAAAAGACTAGCACTTTAACTACATAAAATGGTATAAAGTCCCTCTTCTGTGACCTATTATCTATTTAAAAAAAAAAAAAGGGTATCTAAATTAAAAGATTACATATTCGCTCTCAGAGTTATTTCTTTCATCCGAATTCCAATGAAGACAACCACTGAAACAAATAAATTAGAAGATGATGTGCCCAGCTGCCCAAGGCTTCAACCCTGTTCACCCAAATTGAACAACAGGATTACAGACGTACAGGAGACAAGCATGATGCTATCCAAGAGGGCTCCCTCACCATACAGTCAGCCCAAGGAAAATTCTTCTGAATATATTTCTAAAACCTGCTCTGGCTCACAAGAGGCAGGCAAAGCCAAACCCAACCATCAGGGGCAACTTTCAGCTTCAAGAACCAGTTAGAAGCTGAGGCTGCTTAGGTACAACCAAACACCTCATGGGATTTGGTTCTTTGGGTTGGAGGTTTAGGGTCATGGTTTCATGGGACATCCCAGTTAATAAGCCTAATAATGTGCTTAGTGCTTCTGTTCCACATCCTAGTTCGTTGCATAGTGCCTAAGGTCTTAAAGCTTGCAAGTGGCCATTCAAGGCACAACCATTGGTCTCTATTCACCTAGAGCAACAGAGTAAGGTCAGGAATAGCAAGAAGATACGGAATGTGTGGCTAACTGCCTCCATGAACAACTGCTTCCTTTGCCAAGAGACCAGAAGAACTGGATGGTGCCCCACTACCATTACTGAACATTTTGATCAAAGATTCCATAGAAGAATCCTGATCAAAAGGGGGGAAATGCAGACCATAATTTCAAATCCTCATGCACTCTAGACTTCCTGAAGCCATGGAGCGTGGAAAAATCCCTGAAACTATAGCCCTGAGATATTCTTTAAACCTTAAACAAAAAATATCCCCTGAAGTCATCTTAAAATCAAACAGTTTAGCTTAACTAGCAAAAAAGGCCAGCCTTCAACATCACGCTCTTTTAAGAACTATCTGTATGGGATCAAATTGACAACAGCAAGCTGAAAGATTAGACAGGAATCTTACGGGGCTGTGGGTTTATGTTAATGGGGGAGGAACAACTTGGAAAAAGGTGAGAATGGCTGCACAACTCCAAGAATTCAATCAATGTCACCGAATTGTACATGTAGAAACTGTTGAACTGGTGTATGTTCTGCTATGTGTTCCGTTCAACAACGGAAACCCTGGTGGTGTAGTGGTTAAGTGCTACAGCTGTGAACCAAAAGGTCGGCAGTTCAAATCTACCAGGAGCTCCTTGGAAACTCTATGGGGCAGTTCTACTCTGCCCCATAGGGTCGCTATGAGTCGGAATCGACTGGACGGCACTGGTTTGTTTTTTGTTTTTTTTTTTTAATCAACAACAAAATAAATAAAAATTTAGGGGGGAAAAAAGAAGAACCAGTTGGCACTAAAAAACAGGTTGGCAGTACGCTTGGTGCTGAAGAAATCTGGCTACCCACAACACGCCCTGTCCTTCTACAAGTATCTGTCACTTAAGAAGCAAGGTTGAAATCTGTACTCGTTTAACACAATTAAGTAAAACATGTCATTCATGGTAATGCCTCCAACATACCCCCTATATTCTTTTCTCTGCTTTATTATTCTCCAGGGCACTTACCACTACCTGACATACTATATATTTATTCATTGTTTCATTTTTTATCCCCCACCTTCCACTCCAAGGAAAACTTAACAAGGGCAGGAACTCTTTTGTTCACTAGTGTATTATCTGCCTAAAACAGTGACTGACACATAGTAGGTATTCAATAAATACTTGCTGAATAAACAAATGAACTCATAGTGCCAATGCCCCTACTTATGATAATACTAGGAGGTGACCACAAATAAGTTCCAGAGGACATAATAAATCTAATGAATGGCATTTTCTTTTAAACTTCATTAACTTCATTTCAATTATACTCCACTAACCCTCACCCCCAGTCCTAAACCATGTCTCCTTCATCATCCAGTACATAGTGGAAGGTTCAAGCACGAGCTTCCCGCCAGACCAATTTCACTGCAGACAGAGCAGGTGCATGAACGGCCTCTATACACATACCCACACATGCTGCAACTAACATGCCAATGATTCCAGACTGACATTTGAGCCCCATTCTTCCCCCAAGTGTCTGCCTCATTAAAGGGGTTCCCAGTGGGGCTTTGTGCAATCAACAGATCCTCATCCAATTCACTACATCAGGGTGCCCACATAACCATTACCACTATCCCATCCTTGTGTTCCTGCCTAGCTCTGAGGCATTTAAGCCAGTGAAATCTACTGAGCCGAAGTCCCCAACACAGCCCACTTTCAAAGGACACTGAAATCAACTGGAGGGCACAGAGTGCTGATAAATGTATTACACCAAGGCCTCAGAGAAATGTTTGGAGTCTTGAGATAATTACTACCATAACCCACACTAACAAACAAGAATGGAGGAGGGCTGTAAGGTGAGAGTGGACAGACAGGTAACCATCATCATCTATACAGACTGAAAAGTGGAATGGTTACAGGACGTACCTAAGTGCATTTTCTCTTAAACTAATATAGAAATTATTTTTCACTGCACAAATACTCAAACGGTAAAAAGTTGTTATCCAGGTGGTGAATTCATGGATTGAATCACTGTTTCAAGTTAATATCATCTTTTTTCACGTACTTTCAAAGTTACAAATATAATTTATAAGGAAAGAAAAAAAAATTCAGTGATTATAATTATTTGTCTGAAAAGACAGCTAGAATAAAAAATCTGAATTACTTTTTTTTCAAATATATTGTTTTATTTTTCTAAAGATAAACAACAGGTAGAGCTAAGTTCATGTAATACTCCATTCTTATGCTATTCATTGGAGACTTGAATAGACAAGTAATAAGCATGTCAATTCTTTTTACGCAATCGTTGCTATAAGCATGTAAGGTGATAAAAGGGGCTTTCCTTAGCGTGTCTTTTTTTTTTTTTTAAGTCTCATGCAAGTAACATACTCAGTGAGCCCCTTCTTGGACTAGTGGAGCACAGCCTCAATGTGAAGTTTCGCAAAATCTGAATCAGTGAAAGTTTCATTACCACTGTAAGACAAGTTGATAGAAAGTATAACTACTGATACAACCAACTGAATAACAACCAAGTAATAACAAGGTAATAATGGCAGCAAATATTTACTGCACACCGTTTTTAGCGTATGTATTTTTACACATCTGTCACATAATACTCTCAACAAACTCATAAGTACTATTCTTATCACTATTTTACAAATGAAGAACTTGAGACTCTGGATCAAGGTCCTAGAGCCCGGGAAGAACACAGCTAAAATAAGAAGGCGACAGTCTCACACCAAACCACAGCGTCGTAACAAGAGCTCCCTGTCAACCTCAGGCCTCTAGTGTACCCTTGTGCATGAGTCACTTTTAGGCCATTTATTGGGCAAAAGACTTGAAGTATGCATAATAAATACCAATAAAATAAGCATATGCATTTATTAAAATTAGTTACATACAAAACTGTGAATTTAAGTTTTAACTTGCCTATTTACAATGCCACTGTCAAGTATTAGGAAGAATCAATAATCAATGACTACAGCTTTCGAGGAGTAATTATGTTCACTCAAAACACCAAAATCATACAATCAAAAAAAGCATTTAAAATGTGTTAATACATACATGAAACTGGATATGAATGTGACTTTGAGAAACATGATCAAGTTTCTGCAGTGAGGATTAGTGTGTGCTGTGTGCTTGGCACATCACAAAATATCATTAAGCTTTTCCACACTAGTTAAACTCTGCCTATGAAGGTCTAATCAATTAGCTAATTCATTCTCAGTAACTTAATTTTCCAAAAACTTCTGGCAACAGAAGTTACTATTTCAGGGGGCACCTCGATTTATAAAACAGATGCATTCTGCCCGCCAAAACTGGCCTTTAACGTGTATTTTAGGGCTTCAGATAACACTATGAACAGGGTAAATGATCAAAATATATGGTAAGAACAAGTAATTCCTAAAAAGTAAACAACACTCTTTTTGCTGACATTCATTGTGATTTCACGTTAACGAAATTTTCTATTTACAATATTATGCTGTCATAAGCACAAATCTGGAATTAGAAAATAACTTTTCCAAATACTCAGAAATCTATCCTAAGACTCAAGGCCAGCCCTAAACATCTGATGCTTTCTCTACTTCCTGCCTCTCAAAGTCAGGAGAATGTAGAGTGATGCAGCAAACTGTCTTCTTGCCTTCTAGCACTGACAGTAAGCCCATGGTGTTCAGAGAGCCCAGGAGCTCACCAAGCTGCGGGTGGCTAGCACCCCCCCCCCCAACGTACATGCAGACACGCACGCGCACGCACATATGCACGCATAGTGTTCTCACTGCAAAAAGGAAAGCCGATGAGATGGCATCCTGCTGCCTCAGCTATCTGGCTCTGAGAGCTGGAAAAAGCCACTGCCCTAACGCTCACACTCTTATCGTTTCTCTTCACACAGCTTACAGAGCAAAAGAAGAGCAAGAGTTGTTTGTACCTCCTGTTTAAATCAGTTACAAGAGTTAAAACAACCATTAATTTTTTTCCCCCACAACATAAGCTCCAGGACTTCATTCAAAAATTATTTTCTAGTTTAATAATATCTATCTCATTCATTTTATTCATGCTTACCCCTATTTTCATATATAAAGAACAATCAGAAATACTATAGTCTGCCTTTCTTGCTATTCTGACAGATACTGCTGAAGCTGGATAGCATATGGAACACACATCCTAAGTACGAGTACAGCTTAAGAATTATGAAAGGTACTGCAAGAACTATAAAAGCCCAAAGAGACTCAGCATTCCAAGGATCAATCACAATTTTTCCACACTTTTCTACTAGATTTCTCTCGTTTTCTAAATATGTTTTTGAATAAGATTGTTTTTAAACTTCTATCAACCCAAACGCCTATGAGAAATATTAACTACCAGAAATAAAATGGTAAAGTTATCTTACTTGAATTTACTTGTACAATGTATCTTATTTTAAAAGCACTGATATGGTGATTAACAAGAAACGATGAAAATTTCATTCAAATAACGAAACAATAGAAGCTCAGAGCTAGAAGGAACTTTAGGGAATCTGGTCTCACGTCCCCACTTTACATGCAAGGAACAAATATGAAGGGTCCACGTGACTTGACTCAACATACTATCAGGTCTTGAGCTAAGCCCTTGAGTTCACATCTGACAACTTGTAGACCATTCCACATCAGCACACAGCTTTCATGTTTTACACTTCAGTTATAAGACATCTTCTAATACGACTGCGTTATTAGGTTCAGAAATTTCTGGGTTTCGGCAAAAATATTTGCCTGGGTACTATTACTTAAAAGACAGTCTTATTATATCATAGGAATCTTTTAAAATACTTTACAGTTTAAAATGGAAATGCTAGGGAAAATATCTTTTACTGTAAAATAAGATGTTCATTGTATCTAAAAATAGGTGCTTTGCTAACTAAATTACCTACTAAAATTATACAACTATAAAAGTATCTTTGAAAAGAAGAAAATTCTGGTGATCTACTTCTGAAAGGTCACAGGCTTGAAAGCCTTAGTGAGTCCAGTTCTACTCTGAAACACATGGGGTTGTCAGAAGTTTGATTTCATTCAATGGCAACTGGTGTATGTGTGTATACACACACACATACACACACATATGTATATATACACACACATATATATGTTGCGGCTTTTTTTGCCAACTACGCCCTCTTCCCCATGATGTATTTTTGTGGGCGTGCTATGCCATTTTTTTAACATGTTGTTACATCAAGAAGAGAGAAGCCTGGGCTGGAACTCAGAGCCTACTGCTTCCACACTTGGAGAAGTTCAGTCCCTTCATCTGTAAAATATAGATTATAATAGCACCTTGCCTGAGAGGCTGCTTTTGAACAAGTGGTAAAATGAATGTGAATATACTTTGTTTATCCTTTAGACATTCTTCTGGTATACAGTTTCCAAGCTTAGTGAACATTCTCACCAACTGTTCCAATTCTCAAACACACGACTACATTCCTCTATCAGTTCACTGCATAAAACAAATTACAACACTCCTGAGTCCTGCCATAATTCACCCTATTCACTATTTAACTGTGAAGCATTTTATAAATGCAATGCCAGCTTACATACTGGTAAAATCTTATCACAACACACACAAGAGCACTCCCTAAGAAAGATATTACTTAACTGCAGCCAACTGCTCATTAAAACCATGTATTATTGAATTCAGGAAAATGCAATATTCTCATACAAACAATTTTGTAATAAAACTATTTTTTAATTTCCAAAATTTTTTACCACCACTTAATATATTAAGATACCTAAACAAAACAGTGACAACTGAAATTTATATTTTTATGCTCATATGCCCAATAGCCAGTGGTGAAAGAAACATTACAACCATAGCTATTAAGAAAACTTTCCCCAAACCAAAAATAAATGTAGAAAGTGCAGTTAATTCAGGAAGATATTAGACACATACACACACACGTACACTGCATATACACATATGTGTATGTGTGTGTAAAATGAAAAGACTTTATTATTCCTTAAAATTGCTGAATCTCTGGTCTGAACGTTAGAATGAATGTTGTCGTCATTGGGTGCCACTGAGTCGATTCCGACTCATAGCGACCCTACGCACAACAGAACGAAACACTGCCTGGTCCTGTGCCATCTTCACATTTGTTGCTATGCTTGAGCCCATTGTTGCAGCCACTGTGTCAATCCATCTCATTGAGGGTCTTCCTCTTTTTTGCTGACCCTCTACTTTACCAAGCATGATGTCCTTCTCCAGGGACTGATCCCTCCTGATAACATGTCCAAAGTATGTGAGACGTAGTCTTGCCATCCTTGCTTCTAAGAAGCATTCTGGTCGTACTTCTTCCAAGACAGAATTATTCATTCTTTTGGCAAACCATGGTATATTCAACATTCTTCACCAACACCACAATTCAAAGGCGTCAGAAATTCTTTGGTATTCCTTATTCATTGTCCAGCTTTCGCACGTATATGAGGTGACTGAAAATACCACGGCTTGGGTCAGGTGCACCTTAGTCCTCAAGGTGACATCCTTGCTCTTGAACACTTCTAAAGAGGTCTTTTACAGCTGATTTGCCCAGTGCAGTATGTCTTGATTTCTTGATTGCTGCTTCCATGGGTGCTGATTGTGGATCCAAGTAAAAAAGAAATCCTGGACAACCTCAGTCTTCTCTCCATTCATCATGATGTTATTTATTGGTCCAGTTGCAAGGATTTTTGTTTTCCTTATGTTGAGGTGTAATCCATATTGAAGACTGTGGTCTCTGATCTTCATTAGTAAGTGCTTCAAGTCCTCTTCACTTTCAGCAAGCAAGGTTGTGTCATCCACATAATGCAGGCTGTTAGTGAGTTTTCCTCCAGTCCTGATGCCCTGTTCTTCCTCATATAGCCCAACTTCCTAGATTATCTGCTCAGCATATAGACTGAATACATACGGTGAAAGGATACAACTCTGATGCACGCCTTTCCTGACTTTAAGCTATGCAGTATTCCCTTGTTCTGTTTGAACGAATGCCTCTTGATCCATGTAGATTCCTCATGAACACAATTAAGTGTTCTAGAATTCCCATTCTCCACAACATAATCCATAATTTGTTAGTGCAGTCAATAAAACATATGTAAACATCTTTCTGCTATGCTCTGCTTTCAGCCAAGATCCATCTGACATCAGCAATGATATCCCTTGTTCTACCTCCTCTTCTAAATCTGGCTTGAATTTCTGGCAGTTCCCTGTCAATATACTGCTGCAGCTGCTTTTGAATGGTCTTCAGCAAAATTTTGCTTGTATGTGATATTGATGATATTGTCCCATAATTTCTGTATCCAGTGGGATCACCTTTCTTGGGAACAGCCATAAATATTGATCTCTTTCAGTCGGCTGGCCAGGTAGCTGTCTTCCAAATTTCTTGGCATAGACAAGTGAGCACTTCCAGCTCAGCAACCAATTGCTGAAACATCTCAATTGGTATTCCCTCAATTCCCGGAGTCTCATTTTTGACCAACGCCTTCGGTGCAGCTTGGACTTCTTCCTTCAGTACCATCGGTTCCTGACCATATATTACCTCCTGAAATGGTTGAATGTCAATCAATTCTTTTCTGGTACTGACTCTGTGTACTCCTTCCATCTTCTTATGATGCTTCCTGAATCATTTAATATTTTCCCTGTAGAATTCTTCGCTATTGCAACTCGAGGCTTCAATTTTTATTTCAGTTCTTTCAGCTTGAGAAACGCTGAGCATGTTCTTCCCTTTTGGTTTTCTATCTCCAGATCTTTGCACATATCATAATACTTTACTTTGTCTTTTTAAGCCGCCCTTTCAAATTTTCTGTTCAGCTCTTTTACTTCATCATTTTTTCTTTTGCTTTAGCTACTCGACATTCAAAAGCAAGTTTCGGAGTCTCTTCTGACATCCAGTTACATCTTTTCTTTCTCTTCTGTCTTTTTAATCGTCTCTTGCTTTCTTCATGTAAGATGTCCTCGATGTCATTCCACAACCCATCTGGTCTTCGGTCATTAGTGTTCAACACATGAATTCTTGAGATGGTCTCTAAATTCAGGTGGGATATACTCAAGGTTGTACTTTGGCTTTTGTGGACTCGTTCTAATTTTCTTCAGTTTCAACCTGAATGTGAATACGAGTAATTGATGGTCTGATCCACAGTCAGCCACTGGTCTTGTTCTGACTGATGATATTGAGCTTCTCCATTATCTCTCTCCACAGACGTAGTCGACTTGATTCCCGTGTATTCCAACTGGCGAGGTCCATGTAGTTGCCACTTATGTTGGTGAAAAAAGGTATTTCAACAAAGAAGTCACTAGTCTCACAAAATTCAATAAAGTGATCTCCAGCATCATTTCTATCACCAAGGCCTATTTTCCAACTACCAATCCTTCTTCATTTCCAACTTTCACATTCCAACCTCCACTAATTATAAGTACATCCTGATTGCATATTCGATCAATTTCAGACTGTAGAAGTTGGTAAAAATCTTCAATTTCTTCATCTTTGGCCTTAGTGGTTGGTGCGTTAAGTTTGAATAACAGTTGTATTAACTGGTCTTCCTTGTAGACGTATGGATATTATCCTAACACTGACATCACTGTACTTCAGGATAGATCTTGAAATGTTCTTTCTGATGGCGTGTACAACATCATTCCTCTTCAAGTTGTCATTCCCGGCATAGTACACCCTATGACTGCCCTATTCAAAATGCCCAATACCAGTCCATTCCAGCTCACTAACACCTATGATATCGATGTTCATGCATTCCATTTCATTTTTGACAGTTTCTAATTTTCCTGGATTCATACTTCGTACATTCTAGGTTCTGATTATTAATGGATGTTTCAGTTTATTGTACAGTGGAGGCTTGTGTGTTGCTGTGATGCTGGAAGCTATACCACCAGTATTCAAATACCAGCAGGGCCACCCATGGCAGACAGGTTTTAGCAGAGCTTCCAGACTAAGACAGACTAGAAAAAAGGACCCGGTGGTCTACTTGTGAAAATAATTAGCCAGTGAAAACCTTATGAATAGCAGCGGAACACTGTCTAATATAGTGCCAGAAGATAAGCCCCTCAGGTTGGAAGGCACTCAAAATGCGACTGGGGAAGAGCTATCTCCTCAAAATTAGAATGAATAACATGGTTAATTTGCAGGCATTTTTCTGTGAAACTTTAAGGAGTTGCGTATTTATTTTTAGAAATGTATACTAAAATAGTTTATAACAGCATAAAATCAGTCCTGTAAGTTTGCTGTAATAGAATCTGACTTGTTTTCCCACAACTTATATTCTTCTACTTAACCACCTTTCCATGAAAATGAGCTTTTTCTTTAACTTCCTTTATTTTAACTAATACTGTCTAGAAGTAACTTTTTCCCTTTCTACTTCAGAATGAGAGATTGTGGTTAGTTTATGACTTTTTTTTTTTTTTTCAATTAAGTGAAATAGAATGAAAAAAAAAACAATAACAAACATTTTAATGCAAACTTCTTAACATCAAGTTTTGCCAATCTGGAATTCTATGTATTACATAAAGCTAAATGCCATTAAAAAATGTGCCTATTTGATATCGCAGAGTTTTAATGAATAAACTACCATTTGGGCAATTGTTTCTGATACATCATGAACTTACCTGGTTAGTTAGAGGTTGCTGAATCTGGTCAGAATAAGATAAGGCAGAAACCTGTTGGTCACTTATGTTTGGCTGGCGACGGTCACTGTACTGATGTGAATGGGGCATCTGTCCAGCCATCTGAAGGCCAGCAGCATGGAATGAAAACGACGGTGCAAGCCGAACGGATGAAGGTTTGCATGCTGAAGTCTCTCCTCCTATGAGAAGATAGTAAGTGACCTTTAAGGAAGTATTCACATCCTAACATTCATTACCATTTGGCATATCTGATAGTTCTTTAAGTAAGCACTATAAAATAGCATGCTCAATAATATTTTTTAAAACCTTCAGAAATACAAACAGGAATATGTCACTCAGCACAACTATATGTTAAATGGTATAAAATATATAAATTGATTAAAATAAATATCTATAAATCTGTAGTAAGAGAAAATTTAAGTAAATCTTTTTGGATCGTAACAGGGATAACTTTTAATACTTAATTTTCATACATGAAATTTTTGTCAATTGAGAACCATAATATGTTACATAAATAATCTCTGGATTCTTGAGAATGGCCTCTCCCTCGGGTCAGCTCCTCAACAAACCAATTAAAAAAGGACACTACTGAGATGCTGCTTTAGGTCTTCCAGTTATACAACCAATTCCCCCAACAACCTCCGTATCAGGCGAACGATTTGTCCTAACAGTGCTGCTGTCCACCGACATAGGTTGAACGTACAATACAAAGAAACAAATTCACAGGATGTTGGAATCCTCTGGACCCTTCTGGCATAGTTAATATGTCTCCTAAAGAGAATCCCCCCTATATACAACCAAACTCGTATCACAGACTAAAGCCAAAACGCAAAGCTTAAACTCTGGCCTACAAACTCTAGACCCAGAATACTTGTGATTGTCCCTGAATGTACCAAGTAGCTATTGCCATCCAACAGACCATCCTGTTGAGCACCAGGATACTTTTTTCTACAGTCTACTATTTCAGAGACAAACAAGAGTAGGCCCAACAGTGAAGAGTGTGGATGCGCAGCCAGGCTGCAGGGCTGGAAATCCCAGTTCCACTACGTATCAGTTGTGTGGGCTTGCACACCTAGTTTCCTCATCTGTAAAAAATAGCTGATAATAATACCTACACCTCAAGAGACTGCTGGGAAGGTTAAGTGCTTTAATATAGGTGAAGTCCTTAGAACATCTCTGGTATTAGTAACACTTGGCTCAATGTTAGCAGCAATGACTGTATGCTAAATGTGCTATCATGTACAGTAAAGAATGATGGTGTTAGTACTCGTTCTTGTGGCACATATGCTCTCTATCTGGGTGTTGTAAAGAGTTCCCAAACTGAAGACAACAAAGCTCAACGCGCCCAAAATATACATTCCACTTCTATTTCCAACCACCGTTTTCTACCCAGTCACCTGAATCAAAAATCTGAGTCACAATGGAGTTCTTTTTCCCCATAGCCCACCTCATATAGTCACCCAGTCTTATGGATTCCACCTCCTATTTAAAAAAAAAAAAAAAAAAAAAACCACATCACCGTCAAGTCGATTCCACCTCATAGCAACCCTACAGAAACTCAAATACAACCTCTGCATCTCCACTGCAACATTTTTCACTTGGATTACTAAAACAGATTCCTAATAGGTCTTTCTGTCTTTACCCAATTAAAGCTTCCTATTTCTTTTAAAAGACAGCCAGAGTGACCTTTCTAAAATGCTAATCTCAAGTGCCCCATCTCTACTTAAACTTGAATATCACCTACCCTCTGCATGGTCTCCTTCCATTATAGCATGAAGTCAACTGACCCATAAATCAAAAAATTAAACCTGCTGCCAAGTCGAGCCCAATTCACAGTGACCCACAGTACATGACTAATAAATAGCTGCTGAATAAAAGGACAGTGTACCCAAGATGATAAATGGGAATAACTTTTTTAAAACATTACACTGATCATGCTGAAAAATAAGTTCAGTCAACTCAATTACGTGCAACAAATTCAATTTGTTCAGTTAAAAAGAAAAAAACTAGGAGCTTATCCTATAGAAATAATGTGCACAAAGGTGGTTATTATTGTTTGGAATAGCAAAAAACTGAAAACCTAAATGCCAAACAATGGAGAAAGGGGAGGCATGGGGTTTAAGCCTGTATGTCAAAAACAAAAACTGGGAAGGAATATAAACAAACATAAATACATATGAAAAGAACTGAGGTCCCTGATATATAAAGAGCTTTTATAAACAGTAAAAATACTAAGGCTCTGAATGGCAAATTACTTAACCACTCTGGGCCTTAGTTTCTCTATCAGCAAAGCAGAAATAGTTTTATACTAACCCTGTCCTCCTAGGTTTAAATGAGGTATCGCAAGCAGGCAATTAGAATGAAACCTGGTACATAACAAGAACTTTTTAAATATTTGCATCTATTTTTATCATTAATGTAATCCTTTTATACTGTGTTTAAACTAATTTACTGTAATATAAGCAAAAAAGTAAAAGCCATTAGTATAAAGCTCAGAGAAATTATAAAGTGAACAACCTGTATTGCAAGAAAGAATCATAACTAGCACCCCAGAAATCCCTACACCCTGACCTCAATCAATACCTGCTTCCTCTTCCCCCCAAAGTTAGCATTATCCTGACTTTCCAAAACCAGATTAGCTTTACCAAACCAAAACCAAATCCAGTGCCATCGAGTGGATTCCCACTCATAGCGACCCTATAGGACAGAGCAGAACTGCCCCCTAGTTTCCAAGGAGCATCTGACGGATTCGAACTGCCAACCCTTTGGTTAGCAGCTGTGGCACTTAACCACTATGCCACCAGGGTTTCCCAGATTAGCTTTATAGAAACGGCTTTGTTCCCGTAATGTTATACCTGTAAGCTGTTGTTTGTTCATTATCACTGTTTAATATTATTCCATTATATAGCATATGATGATTTACTTAACCATTCTACTTTTGATTGACATTTGAATTAAAATTGAAATTGAAATTTTAATAGCCACACGAGGCTACTGGCTACCATTTTAGATGGCACAGCTATGGAATAATTTGGGGAAAACTGAAATCTTCCTAATACTGAGTCTTCCAATGCACAAACACTGTATAGTCCTCCACTGATGTGCTATCGCCTGTTGCTGGTGGCCACTGAGTCACAGCCCAACTCATGGTGACCCCACGCACCACGGAATGAAGCACTGCTTCGTTCTGCGCCATCCCCACAACTGGTTGCAGACTGAACCATTGTAATCCACAGGGTTTTCACTTACTGATTTTTGGAAGCAGATTGCCAGGCCTTTCTTCCTAGTCCATCTTATTCTGGAAGGTCCATTGAAACCTGTTCACCATGGGTGACCCTGCTGATATTTGAAATACCAGTGGCAGAGCTTCTAGTACCATAGTAAGATGCAATCCACCACAATACAACAAACTGACAGACAGACAGCAGAACAGTATGTTTACTTCATCTAAATTTCCAATGCACTGGCATCAAGTACTTTGTAATATCCTCTCTTTTGTGAGCTTTTCAGTGTCGGTAGAATTGTAATGATACCCTGTTCGCTTCAAGGCTGGTTACTGGGACTTTCTCCTCCTCCTTTGCAATCAGTCTCAGCAAAAGTTTATCAATTTTATTAAATCTATTCAAAAGAACCAAATGTGGCTTTGTTGATCCTCTTATGTGTGCTTTCTATTTCTGCTCTCATCTTACTCTATCAATAAGCCAGAGAGATGCATAAAATATTACCACTATAACTGTGCATTTGCTATCTCTCCATTTGTTATCGGATTATACAAATTTTAGAGTTGTTACATTTTCCAAATAAAATCTTTTCTAATTATGAACTGACCCTCTTTATTTCCCATAATGCTTTTCACCTTAAAATACAAGTTGTGTGATATTACTATGACTACACCAGGCTTTTGCTTAATCGATGTCTTTTGTCCATCCTTTAACTTTCATCCTCTGTGTCCAAAACAGTATGTTGCATGGTTTTATTTATGTATAAAGACTAAGAAACAACCCCGTTACTTGTTCCAATGATTTTATGTTCCTTTCTTGTCTTCTGCTGAGCGGATCTTTTAACATCCCCAACACATGTAACATTGTTTTATTATTCTCTTATATATCTTATAAAGTATGATATAGATTTTATAGCCTGGATCCATCCAAATCTAATAAAATTAGCACCCCTCCCTTAATTTCTATATGATTGTTGGCTTGTATCTTAATCCTATCTCTCTCTCTCTTCATATATAAACACACAACACACTTCATTATTGTTTTATACTGTTGTTATTCGTTCATATTTACCCTTTTAGTTGTTCTACATTCCTCCCTGCATTCCCAACCTTTCATCTGGGATCATTTTCCTTCTTCCTAGAGAAAATGCTGTTTAATACTTCCTTTTTTTTTAGTACAAGTCTGCTAGTGACAAGTTCTCCCAGTTTTTACCTAAAAATATCTTTATTTCTCCATTATTGAAGCATATTTTTGCTGGGTATAAAATTCTAGACTGACTTTTTTTTTTTTTTAGCATTTTGAAGTTACATTTCATTATCTTCTGGCTTCCATTGTTTTTGTCAAGCTATTCATCTCATTTTTTTTTCCTTAAAATGTTCTCTTTTTTCTCTGGCAGTGGATTAAAGCCAGCCATTAGGTTCTTAACTTCAGTTTTTGTATTTTCTGTTCTAGAAGCCCCCCAGTTCTCTGCCAAAATTCTCAATCTGGTCTTTTAATTCCTAGAACATATTAAACAAAGTTATTTTTAAGTTTCTGATGATTCCATTATTTGGCTCTCTTATAAATCTTTTCCTACTGTCTTTCTTCTCTCATTGTATGCCTATTTTTTTTTTTTTAATTAAGAATAAAGATGGTATAAGAAAAACCCACAAAGATAACTTGAACCTTAAAACAATATTATCTTTATCCAAAATGGGCTTGTGTTTTTTTACAGCTGGTAGTCTGGGATCCCAGCAATCAGGGATTAAAATGATTCAAAGGAGGGCTACAGTCCCTGTGAGGCAGATCTGTTTGCAGTTAACCCTTATTCTTATGCCTTTATGGGTCCCAACACAAACACTGGAGGGTATCGCAAGGCTGCCTTTCTTTGGCAGGCCTGGCCATATAATTTTTATATCCGTAGTTTCATGAACTGCAAGACTATGCTCCGCTTCTTAGCCTTTCAGTGCTTCTTCCAGAATTAGCTGGCACTCTTGAGAGGAAAAGTGGTCCCAAATGCCAGGCTCACCTCTTTCTTTCTCTGGCATCCTGACCCCATAATTCTTCAAAGCCTTGTCAGCTCATTCAAGCCTTCAAACATTTTGCTTTTCAGACTTTCTTATTGACCTCAGAGATAGGACTGATACAAATTACACAGTGCATCACTATTGGAAACACAACTCCTTTATACCTTTTCTAAGAAAAAAATATGTGCATATAAATAGAAAATATATTTGTAGGTCACACAGAAAAATATTAACAGTAGTTATCTTTGGATGGTGACATCAAAAGTGGAGATATTTTTTCTCTCTTTTTTTTTAATTGTTTCCTATGTTTTCTGCATGAAGAATTTTTGGTTTTGATAATAAATGATTTTTTAAAATCCCTACCTATAGAGCCTAGCTTAATGACACCCATCGCATGATGTGTTCCCAATCGCAAAGGATTTCTCCTTTCCTGTGTTGTAAACTCTTACTGTATTCAATTTTTATCATTCGTAAGACATGTATTACAAACCATATTATTAACAGTTACGGAAAGACTAGCTCATCTTCCTTACGAGAGAGAGAAAGCTTCTTGAGAGCAAAGTGTTTCTCTTCTATCAAACACACCCTAAGCAATCCCTGGCACATGACAGGAGCTTGAGAACACAAATTAATGAAAGCGGGTATAAGGCAAACTAAACTGCCATGGTTCTACCTGTGATGCCATTTATAGGACTTTTTTTTAGAGATTTCCTTTCATGTCAGATTAATGATGTGTTTCTCTTGTGCCCGTGCCCTGTTCATGGTCTAAGTATTTTCACTTGAGAAATATTCATAAGAACTTTTACAGTCAAGAGATCTTAGAAAGGCTTAATACATGCATCTTTTCAAAAGCTGGTTTGGTGGTCATGGCAAGTGGAAGCCATATCCCATTTGTTAAAGTGTGTAACTATTGAGATACTTATGGCTTATCTTTATTATCAGCTTTCTGATTCTGAAAATCAGATTTACCACTGCCAACAGTTCGTTTGGCAGAGTTTGAGCCTAGGAGAAAGATGATAATGACTTAAAAATATTTCTTATTAATAATGTATTTAATCATTGAGAAAAGGGCAATCTATTAAACTACCGAATTCCCTTAATCCATTTAAAAGTCTTGTTGGTTTTCCTTTAGCAAAACTTTCCAGATAACCACCCCTCTCCTTGCTTTTCCTCTCCGACACTATCTAATCTGCGTCAAGGTCATATCATCTCCTGCCAAGATTACTAACAGGTCCCTACGGCTAATTTCATTCACTCTGCCCCCACAGCAACCTATTCATCTCCACCAGCCTAATCGTACAGAAACACTTCCTTACCTTATCTTCACCCAATGCAAGATCCCAAAATGAATACTTCAAGTCTTCATCTTATTTGACCATTTCTTCATTATATACCAGAGTTAACCATTTATTTCTAAAAACTTTGCCAACCGTATCTTTCATGGTAACATGCTAGAATCTCCTAGGTCACCATGTAGCTCTCTAACCTCTATTTCTGAGTCTAATCTAGGGTCTTTCCCTAACTACTACCCTCAACCCTCTCCCCAGGAGCAATCTCATCCATTCTCATGGTTTTAATAACCAACCCTAAACTGAAAGCTCTTAAATGCTATCAATTGCAGTGAACGTATATTGAGTGCTTACTACGCACCAGGCACAATACTAAGGGTTTTGCATTAATTATTTTATTTAAGCATAAATATCTTCATGAGATAAATACTATTATAATCACCACCATTTTACAGAAAATTGAAGTTTGGAAAGATTAAACAATGTGCCCAGGATCAAAGAGGTACTAAGTGGTAGAGTCACAACTCCAGAGCCTGTGTACCTAACACATTCTGCCTCCAGGATACAACGCCCCTTAGGAACCTCATACTCCACAGGGCTGAACCTGAAATCACTCTCTCCTCAAACTATGACCCACTCCTCTTCCAAGAAAAAACCTCCCACATGGATTCGCTACCCCAGTTAGTGGCAACACCAAAGCACCCCATCTTCCCTCATTCCTCAAGTTTCTATAACTGCCCCATCCAATCAATCACTCAGAATGTAATCTGACTCAAGGATGCATTTGGATGGATGATTTTGTGATATCCAGATAGCTACAAAAGAATTACAAACAAACAGCTGCTTCGGCATTATTATAGTAACCATCCTCCTAAAATAGATGCATTATTTTTATTCCAAAAGTCCCTCACATATATTCTCTTACCTTACCCTCACAACTGTGTACAAGTGGGGGACGGATCTTTATTCTAGTTTTGCAGGTGACAAACACATGATATATATGTGATTTAATACACAGCCCCATGTCTAGCAATGATATGCTAGCTGACAAAAAATCTCATATTCTTTTTGTAATTTGCTATAAATAATCTACACGTAGATTAATAACTTTATATTTTTTGACTTGTGGGAATTCTTCCACTATTTACTATACCTTCTATCATAACTAATTAGTAACATTACCAGTTATCTGAAAAAATGAAAAAGATTAAGCCTCCTGCACTGAGGCCTGGTAACAACAGTCTGCACATAGGTGTGTTTGTCACATGCTCATTATCTCTTTTCTTAGGTCAACTGCTGTGATAATTTATACGAAATCCAGGAAGTTAATTAAAGTTTCACATCCTCCCATAATGCCAAAAAAAAAAAAAGTATTTAAGTTACCCGCTCATTCACTTCTTTCCTATGACAAGATCCTAAGGGGACAAACTAATACAGGCATTTCTAGTCAACTGGGTCTTACTAATCACTACATTTTTTTTATACTAAAGTATTAGGCTGAATCATATGAAATTGCTGATATATGACTTTTTTTGGCCTACAAAACAGCAATATCATAGGGTTCAACCTGATGGCTACTATGTTAATATAATCTTTATTCAAGTAAGTTAAAAATTACCTATGATAATATGTAACCCAAGAATGTATCAAGATATATTTCCCAGCATCAGATAAAGCTATAGTTTATAATAAACTTACATTAATTCAAAGCTATCTTCAAAATCATTATTTGGAGTTTAAGTCCAAACTAATCTTTAAAAATTACTGTCAAATAGTGTAAAAAGCAAGTTGGAGAAAAGTCTGAGTGCAGGATCCTATTTACATTTTTTTATACTCTTCTGAACTATATGGATCGCTAGACAGGGGACCATCCTTCTAAAGCATTAATCTACATTAGATTTTAAAGAGAAACAGTTAAGTGAAAGAACAATGTTAAAGAACAACAACAAAAAGAAAACTAAAAATAACTCGTTAACTAAAACTATAGCATCCAAAACTCTTGAGGCTGAGGTTCTGAGACAGAGTCCCCTAAGAAATGAAGGGAATAATCAAGCATATGTGGGAAGAAACCTCCAAGGTCTCTAGTAACAAGACATGCCCAAAATGAATGAGAACACAAAATGTTAAAAGGACAGCCAACTGCAATTTTAATGATGGCTGGAAATAAAGGAGGACGACTGAGAGGATGACTGAATTTAAGTTCATGAGTAAGTTTTGTTTACCACTTCATTCCTAGCACTGAGAACAGCACTGGCACACGGCCTGCGTTTAATACATATCTCGTCAATCACGAACGAATTGAATCCATCAGGGTAGTATTTCAACACCGGGAAAAAATGGTGGAGGGTGGGAGGGACTTGATAGGGATAAGGATGAAAGAAATAAATGAGTGATTCATGAGTCAAAACGAAAGCACAGAATTATAACACAGGCTACGACTACTGCTTAATAGTCAGTCTCTTACCCATATTTCTATTCCAAGCACATAGCGCTGTGCTTAGTCACACAGTAGGTGTTAAATACCATATTTTATGCAAATAACGCATGCCTTGTACATTTGTTTGCCAACTATGCCCTCCCCTGGCAAAGTACTTTCGTAAGTGCAGTGTGATAATTTTTTACAGCAACATGTAAAAACACATTGGCAAAAAGAACATAGGCGGTGCATGTTATTTGCATAAAAGTACGTATATATTAAAGTTATGCAATGACTATTCAAATTATCCCATGATTAAGGGCAAATGAACTGACTTATTACCCTCTAGTGGTCAACAGGCATCACTACAGCAATCATACAAACGTGAGCCTACACATACACACATATCCTACACATACACACATATCCCCTACTAGCAAAGACAGCAAATACTCAAATAGCCTGCAGATACAATGAAACTATTCACACAGGCCTAAATAAAAACTCAGATTTTTCAGTCTGCAATATTAAGTCAATGTATTAAATTGTTAAGAATGACAATGGAATAAAGTGGGATAAAATATGTATCTTTAAAAGGTCTGAAATATTAGACTTCCACCTCTGACCATTTGGAGTACCTGGTATCAAACTAGCTTATCCACTATAAACAACTATAAAACTGGTCAAAATATACGGAATAACTATTTTCAGACACTGAGCAATAGGCAGTACAGAACTGTGATCGCTGAGAGAAATGAAAGAAGCTAGGTAAGCCTCACAATCATCTTGGTTTTCTATATGGAGCCAATTTTCAGAGGATAGAGTATCTAGCGAGTGAAAAAAAAAAAAAGCCCCCCCAAAAAACACTGCAGTCTTGGTGAGCTAAGGACACAAAAGATTCAGTGCAAGTGACTTGGCTGTCATTTGTGAGGCAGGTAGCAGAAACAGAGCTATGCAGAGAAGCTGTAGTAATCCATACGTGGGGATCCCTTTAACTCTTTGGCCAAATACTAAGCTGCACAAGCACTGGGCAAGACTCCATGAGGTCAAGCCAAGAACAATTACTAGGGAGCTGTGAACTGAACAGCTAGCAGAACTCTCACAGGCCTGGGAGACATTAAGTGTTCCAACCAGCTAGAGTGGAGAAACCTCAATAAACACTAGACATTCAGCAGAGACCCAAAAAAAAATCTACGCTTTAGGAGTGGGACTAACCTACTCCTAAATGAAGACCTTAGGATAAAGGCAGCCTTCTAAATGCCCTAATAGAGACTAAAAAAAAGTCACGAAGGGCCAAGCTGATCTACAAGCTATCTAAATTAACGGCCTGTCAGGATAAAATTCAACACTCTTTAGAGGAGGACAACAAAATCCATCCTTAATGCCCACAGCCAATCAAAAATCACTAAGCACACAAGAAGCAGGAAAATATAACTTGTATTCGGGGGCGGGGGGGAACCTGTAAGTCTAGAAATGATAAGGGGGGAAAAAAGGGGCAGACAAAAAACAGCTATCGTAAACATTTCAAAACATGAACAAAAAATGGGAATGGTGAATCATAAACAGAAAATACAAACTATAAAAAAGAATCAAATGGAAATTCTAGAACTGAAAAATAATATAACTGAAATGAAAAATTCACTAACGAAACAGTAGGCTGCACACGGCAAAAGAAAAGATCAGTGAATGTAAAGGCAAGGCAATATAAATTAACTAAATTGAAAAACAGGGCACAAATTAACGGAAAAATATGTAAACAAGGTAGTCAGCAACTCTGGAACAAAAGCTGTCTAACCTTTCCCCTTGGAGGGGCAAAAATTAAGAAAAAAGTTGAAGAATTAAAAAAATTCAACGAAAAGCATCAACACACATATCCAAGTTCAATGAAACCCAAGCAGGACAAGCACAAAGACACAGACAGATAGATAGATAAGCAGGCAGGCAGGCAGGCAGAGAGACACACACCACACCACACCACGCCAAGCCACTCAACCATAGTGTTGAAAATCAAAGATGAAGAAAAAATCTTAAATGCAGCCAGAGGGGGAAAAACGACACATTACATCCAGGGGAACCAGTGACTTCTCATCAGAAACAATGCACACAACAAGAAAATAAAGTCTTTAAAATGATCAAAGAAAAAGACCTTTAACCTACGATTCTATATCCAGTAAAAACATTTTTCAAAAGGAAGGCAAAAGACTGTTTCAGAAAAACTAAGTGAGAGAATCTGTCAGCGGCAGTAGACTCAAAAAATCTTCATGTAAGTTCTTCAGGCTGAAGGAAACTGATTCCAGATAAAAACTGAGACCTACACAAAGGAAAAGACAGCACTAGCAATGGTAAATATGCAGATACATGCGAAAGGTATTTTCTTGTTTCTTAATATTTTTAAAAGGTAACTGACTGTTGTGAACAAAAACAACAATGCACTGTGCAGTTTAACCTATATAGAAGTAAAACATATGACAACAAGCACGAAGGATGGGAGAGGTAAAATGGAAGCACAGTGTTGTAAGGTCCTTACATTATGAGAAGTGGTATATTATTTGAAGGTAAAATGCAATAACTTAAAGATACATATTGTAAGCCCTAGAGCAACGATTAAAAAAATAAGAGACATTACTAACAAGCCAATAGCGGAGAATGTGGAATACTAACTGTATTTAAGAACCAAAAAGTATAGTCTCAATGTTTTGAGGCTAGTATATGAATGCACACATTTCACTCCTTCTGTATTTAACGAGTACTTAGTATTTTTTTGGCATTACACTATCCTCAACAACTAGATTACAGAAAATCTTACCGCTTTCAACTACAAAAGGCAACCAAATTCTTACAGGTGAAATAAGAGACCAGGAGCTTAATTTTAGTAATAGCATCTGGAAACAGAATTAAAACAGTCACCCAAAATACAGCTGCTGGATTCCATTAATTATTATAATGTACGTAATATAAAATGCAATGTGAATAAATTTATATTTTCTTCAATATTCTAAAATTACAAAAACGTTTTTAAATAATAAAAATAAATAAAGCAGACAATGCCATCTTATGGGTTATTAGTTATCAGTAGTCATGAACATCCCAAGTGGTTGTTTTATTTTTCCTATAATTAAAACTGTTTAGTCAATAATAAATCCCATCTAAATAAAATTCTTTATTTAATATCAAATACCAAGCAGCCTTCACACACTAAATATCCAGGAATGAAGTGGGGGGAGGGGGAGTATGAAACAAAAGACAAGTAAACAAACACACACAATGTCTCAAGAGAAATTTTAGAGGTGAGATTTAAACCTTTTAAGAGATCAAATCCAACCACTTGATGAGGAAACTGAAGACCAGTGATTCTGTGATGTGCCCAAGTGGCTAGTTAGTGGCTGACTAAAGATCAGAAGTGGAAATCTAACACCCTGTGCAATACTGTTACTAAAAGGTAAGCTCCTGGAGAACAGCCCCCTCCCACCTTTGACCAGGGCCTGCACTCAATACAAGCTTGGTAACAGGGCGTGCTGCCTAACTGAAAGAATGCGCAGTACATGAGAAGCACAGGTAAGTGACTCTGCCATTAAGAGAAGATTCAGAAATTCAGAAATACCAACACTAAATGGCACTGCAGCCAATGAAACAAACGCTGCTGAATTTTAGGTTTATGATTAACTGATAATTGATTTTAAATGACTACAACAGAACTTCTGAAAAGCTAAAAACTAATACTTTATTGGAAAAATTCTACACTAAAGAAAACAACATATCTAACATAGCCACTGACATAATGGTCACTTATACAAAATGCTCACAAACATTTTTAACTCTGAGGCAAATACAATTAACAAAATATTCATCTTCAAAAGAACTGAAAAATCCAAACATAAATCCATCCACATATGAGCAGCTGATATTTGACAAAGGCCCGAAGTCAGTTAAATGGGGAAAAGACAAGTCTTTTTTACAATGGTGCTGGCGTAACTGGCTATCCATCTGCAAAAAAATGAAACAAGACCCATACCTCACACCATGCACAAAAACTAACTCAAAATGGATCAAAGATCTAAATGTAAAATCTAAAACTATAAAGATCATGGAAGAAAAAATAGGGACAATGCTAGGAGCCCTAATACATGGCATAAACAGTACACAAAACATTACTAACAATGCAGAAGAGAAACTAGATAACTGGGAGCTCCTAAAAATCAAACACCTATGTTCATCCAAAGACTTCACCTAAAGAGTAAAAAGATTACCTACAGACTGGCAAGAAGTTTTTAGCTGTGACATTTCCAATCAGCGTCTGATCTCTAAAATCTACATGATACAGCAAAAACTCAACTACAAAAAGACAAATAACCCATTTAAAAAATGGGCAAAGGATATGAACAGGCACTTCACTAAAGATATTCAGGTAGATAAAAGATACATGAGGAAATGCTCACCACCATTAGCCATTAGAGAAATGCAAATCAAAAACTACAATGGGATTCCATCTCACTCCAACAAGGCCGGCATTAATCCAAAAAACACAAAATAATAAATGTTGGAGAGGTTGTGGAGAGACCAGAACACTTACACACTGCTGTGGGAATGGAAAAATGGTACAAGCACTTTGGAAATCGATTTTTTCCTTAAAAAGCTAGAAAGAGAACTACCATATGATCCAGCAATCCCACTTCTTAGAATATATCCTACAGAAATAAGAGCCTTTACACGAACAGATATATGCACACCCATGTTTACTGCGGCACTGTTTACAATAGCAAAAAGATGGAAGCAACCCAGATGCCCATCAACAGATGAATGGATAAATAAATTATGGTATATTCACACGATGGAATACTACGCATCAATAAAGAACAATGATGAAACCATGAAACATTTCATAACATGGAGGATACCTGGAAGGCATTATGCCGAGTGAAATTAGGCAGTTGCAAAAGGACAAATACTGTATAAAACCACTATTATAAGAACTTGAGAAATAGTTTAAACAGAGAAGAAAATATTCTTTGATGGTTATGAGAGGGTGAGGGACGGAGCGAGGGAGAGGGGTAGTCACTAATAGTAGATAAGAACTATTTTAGGTGAAGGGAAAGACAACACATGATACAGGAGATGTCAGTACAACTGGACTAAACTAAAAGCGAAGAAGTTTCCTGAATAAACTGAACGCTTCAAAGGCCAGTGCAGCAGGGATGGGGGTTTGGGGACCATGGTTTCAGGGGACATAGGTCAACTAGCATAATAAAATCTATTAAGAAAACATTCTGCATCCCACTTTGGAGAATGGTCTCCGAGGTCTTAAACACTAGCAAGCGGCCATCTAAGATGCAATTGGTCTCAACCTACCTAGAGCAAAGGAGAATGAAGAACACCAAAGACACAAGGTAATTATGAGCCCAAGAGACAGAAAGGGTCACATAAACCAGAGACTACATCAGCCTGAGCCCAGAAGAACTAGATGGTGCCCGGCTACAACTGATGACCACCCTGACAGAGAACACAACAGAGAACCCCTGAGGGAGCAGGAGAGCAGTGGGATGCAGACCTCGAGTTCTCTTAAAAAGACCAGACTTAATGGTCTGACTGAGACTAGAAGGACCCCAGAGGCCATGGTCCCCAGACCTTCTGTTAGCCCAAGACAAGTACCATTCCCAAAGCCAACTCTTCAGACAGGGATTGGACTGGACTATGGGATTGAAAATGATACTGGTGAGGAGTGAGCTCCTCAGATCAAGTAGACACATGAGACCATGTGGGCAGCTCCATCTGGAGGTGAGATGAGAGGGCAGAGGGGGTCAGCAGCTGGCCGAATGGACACAAAAACAGAGAGAATAGAGAGTGGAGGGAAAGAGTGTGCTGTCTCATTGGGGGAAGAGCAACTAGGAGTATCTAGCAGGATGTATATAAATTTTTGTATGAGAGACTGACTTGATTTGCAAACTTTCACTTAAAGTACAATTAAAAAAAAAAAAACCTCATCTTCATGACTGCAGTTGTATGATCCTTGCTGGCTAAATTAGGCACTTAACCTAATGCTCCCAAACAACTATGAATAATTTTTTGAATTTATATATTCTCTATTCCCCCCCTGCCCCGGTCTTTTGAGTGGAACAAAAAGAAAACTCATTTTGTGGTGAAAGTTTAGTTTTAGCTGTTGTTTCACGGGACAGCCCTGCAGAATGGGATAAAAGGGTGTCAAGCGGAACAGCAGAATCCTGGTAGTAACACAAGGGAACAGTAAATGAGACAAAGATGCTGAGGAAGCCATATCAGGGAGTGTCAGCATCTTAATATAAAAACGGTATATTTTATATATACATACATATATATCAGAGAATTAGAATAACTTTTTTACTCAATAACTAATCAGGCTAAACTTAAGACCATGCCCATTTAAAAAAAAAACAACCACTACGTCGAAATCCAAAAGACGAACACAGGACAGTGATGGCTGCTCTACCAGGCATCAAGGTCAGTACTAAAGAAAATAAGCAAATAATCAGTGCCTTGTCTAGACCGCCTGTGTCAATGCTAACCACTTATCTCCCTGAAGGAGTCATACTTTTACTGCAGTCATTTCAGCCATCAATAAATTTAGCTTTCATAAATACACAGAGATTTCAGAAGTTTTACAAAAACGACTAAAGTCATTCAAACTGAAGCACTATGCCGGTTATATTATAATCAAGGTACTGATTGTTTCAAAAGGAGCCCTGGTGATACATGATTAAGCACTTGGCTGCTAACTGAAAGGTCAGATGTTTGAGCCCACTTCAGTGGCTTCGGGAGATAAAAGACCTGGCAATCTGCTCCCATAAAGATTACCGCCTAGGAAACCTATGCAGCAGTTCTGCTCTGTCCTATATATAGGGTCGCTATGACTAGGAATGGACTCAATGGCACACAACAACAACAATTCTTTCAAGAGAGCTAATACATTATTATCCTTCAAACTAGCGGATAGGCTAGATTCTAGTGTTGCCTTTCAAGAAAGAAATGTTTACAGTGGTCGTACAGCTCAAGGCTATCAGTATGATTTCAGTTTCTCAGATGAGGTGCCCTTATTTATGGCTTAGCAAACACAGTCACCCAAGAGAAGATGAGAAACAGCCGTCAGCCTAACTATCACTGACAGGACAAGTACATTCGATGAATACCACTTTCCATTTTTCATCTTCCTTCACTTTGTCCCAGGTCAAAGCCATCTGTAGGGTAGATAACAGAGCACTTGGGAACACTCTAGACAGGAGCACTGTAGGCCTTGAGCTGCTCAAGACCTGGTGAAGCCTATGTGCTGGGTCCTGCTGTTTCTGAGACTCCTCTATAACATAAATGTAGCATCTTCATTTACAAAAAAGGTAAAACAAGAAATACACTGGAAATGTCAGCTTGCTAGGGCAGAAATACACCGGACCAAGATTTAAGAGCCTCTTTGGAAACCCTGGTGGTGTAGCGGTTAAGAGCTATGGCTGCTAACCAAAAGGTCAGCAGTTCGAATCCACCAGGTGCTCCTTGGAAACCCTATGGGGCAGTTCTACTCTGTCCTCACAGGTTGCTGAGTCAGAATCGACAGCCTGGCGGCAAACATGTCAGCTTCCTCATACATGAAATAAGATGATTTATCATCATGTTTAGTCACGTAAATCCGAAGTACTCCTCCTCCCCTCATCAAATGCCATGGATCTGAAATGTTAAACGGTTGCCAGAGTACAGAAAGGCTGCCCTCAAGAGGTAGTCCGAAGTCTCTATTTAGAGAGCTAAAAACTGTATTTCAATAAATGATGGTTAGATTCCAACTTTTTTAAAAAAATCTAAACAAGAAGCAGAATACTATTTATCTAAAATAAAAAAAAGTGTACATATGTATGTACGTGTGTGTGTGTGTGTGTGTGTGTGTGTGTGTATCTCCCCTCCCTTCTTCAGAACCCTTGATCATAACTTTGCCAGGGCCTACAGCACACTAAGGCAGCCTTTCAGCAACCTTAAGGTACAGTAAGATGTGTTTATTACAACACATCTAAAAGCTGAAATATTATGAAGTCATTAAAAAGTGGAACACTGCCTACTTAGCTACTTTTCCCCTCAGAGGAAAAAGGTAAAAACTCAGAAAGAGGGGGAACATAATGCAGGCAGAAATCCTACCTACCACAGACCTTCAACTATGCCACAACCATGCTATTTTAAGAGGTGTAGGAAGATGCTACTAGCTTTCCGGCACATGATGTTTCTTTGGAGAGAAAGCTGCCCCAAGCCTTCCCTGATCTTTACCTTTGCCTTTTCCTAAAGCAGGCACAGCAGTAGCAGCTGAGGAGATAAAAAGAAAACAATTCTCTTTTTTAATTTTCCCCTCTCCTTTCTGAGAGAGAAGAGAAGAGAGGAGAACCATAACCACAACCACACAACTCCTCACTCTTTCATAGTTCTAGCTCAACAGCTGTAAGCACACAGGATATTTTTAAATCTAGTTAAGTACTCGGGTACTTATAATGAATTACAGCACAATACTTAAAATTATCCAATGAGGCAATCACTTAGCATTGTGATTCCAATTAAAACACTGTATATTTACGGGAATCTTCCATCATAAAATACCCAAAAGGCAAGATACATTGACAGAGATACTTCAAAAGTTGTACTGAGCAAATTAACTGTTCAAAAGAGGTTATAAAATCATATTAAAAAATTCCTTCATTAAAAGTATACTATATTTTTACACAAATAACGCACACCTTCAGTGTTTGTTTGCCAACTGCATCCTCACCCCTGGGATATTTTCATAAGTGCTGCTATGCCAATTTTTTTTTACATGTTGCTGTAAAAAAAATTAGCATAGTGCTACAAAAACACCCTGCAGGGGGAGGGCATGGTTGGCAAACCAACGTAGAAGGCATGCACCATTTGCATAAAAACATGGTATTTATGTAGTAAATACAAACATTTTAAAACTCATCATTTTCCCTTTTCCATATATACTGTACGAAAGTATTTAACACTTACATCTCAATTCTATACTGTCCAAAGTGTTATTTAATATCCTTAATATATAAAAGAAAGCTTTCTAATGATACAATTAAAAAAAAAAAAAAAACACTTAAGCCTACCACCCCCCCCCGCCCCAAATGAGGCTAAAGGTGCAATTCTCACAAACCAGTCAGTATATACAGGTCAACTTTCAAACTCAAAAAGTAATAAGTAAGTATGTAATAACGAAATTTCATTTTTACCTGTCAAACCAGTAAAATTTTCCAAACCAGAAAGAGGAACCTCAATAACAACAGTATGGATAAGAGAAGCTTTCTTTAATCCACAAAGAAAAAGTAATTTAAAAAAATGAGTACTGGCAACATTCACTGGACTCCTAGTTTGTACTAAGTATTGTTCCAGTCCCATAAAGTCCTTAGAAATTAAGTGGCATTATTACAGCATTTGTTGTATTTTACATATAAAGAAGTTGTGGTCAGGTAACTCCACGGTGGCCCTAAGTTCACACAGCCCCTAAGTGGCAAAGCCAGGATGCAAACCAGCTCAGTCTGCAGGGCTCACCTACCCTCCTCACCACCATGAGCTTGAGTTTCCAAGACAGAAGGGGTGGGAAAGTACTCAAGACACGCTAGAAATTCCTCCTAATAGACACTAGAAACTCCTAAAGCAATCTCTGCAAACAGATGGAGATAAACTAGCAAGGAAGAGAGACCCAGGGTGACGAACAGCACCCTGTCTGAGAACATCCTTTCCCAAATACTACCTAGTTCCAGTGAAAATAGGCAAATGGGTGGCTGTGGCTGAAAGACAGGGGAATTAAATAAGGAGACCAGGAAAATGAGAAAACTTCACATCAAGTTTTACCAAGCACCGTAGAAAAAAGAAAGCCGGTTATCTAGGTATCCATGAACCTATGAGCAGCTCACAAAAATGTACCGTAGAAAGAAGACAAGGCCAGGAAGCTCTCTGCGACCTGGCTGATACTCCTAGCCTACCAGCCCTTGCCACCCACCCTGCGCTCCAGTTCTTCCAAGGCACCCCAGGCTCTCTCAAGCACACTCTTTGCTCTGTCTCAAACATTATTCCCTTATTGGTTCGTCTGATTGACTCCCACTTCTATTTCAAGTAGCAGCTTAAACGTCACCAAGTTTAGCTGGAAAATACAGACAGAGGAGTAGGTTAAGACTAGAATGGTAATCTATCTGGGCCAAAAGAGTCTTAAGTGCCAGGCTAAGGAATTTGGATTTTGCAAAACAGGTGAGAGGGCTGGCAGTGAAGACTCCAGCTGTGTTTTTACTGTAGAGTAAAAAATACTCTGGACTACCTGGATTCAATTCTGCCATCTATTAGCTATTAGCTAGCTGTTAGGCTAGCTACTGTGCAACTCTGGAGAGGTTAATTAAATCTGTGCTTCCCATCCTAACTGCAGAGTGGGATAATAACAGTACTTAAATCGCAAGATTGTTACGAGGGTTAAAGAGTTAATGTTTAAAACAGTATCTGGCACATGATAAACGCTCAATAAATGTTCTGTTATTTAGGCATATTATCAAAGAACTAACGTGTAAAACGGACTGGAATGAGAAACCACAGGTAGAGATCAACTGGGTGGTTATTTCAACAGCCCAAGCAAGGGATCGTGGGAGCCTTTGGGAAGTTAATATTGGAAAAGGAAAGGAAGGGGATGTATGAACAGACACCTGAGGATAGAACTGACAGGCGTTGAAAATGTGTTTCCAAGTCGTGTCACGACTTGGAAAACAGTGGTGATAACTAGAAAATCCAAAAAGGGTACTCAGGTAAGATGATAAGCCAAAACCAAACCCGGTGCTGTCAAGTCGATTATGCTGGGGCAGAAAAAGAGGTTGAGCACCCCTGAAAAACAAGCTCTACAGTCATTTCCAGCTTTGACATTATCGTATTTACCTCAACACACCATAATCCAGAAAATAAGGCTGTACCAAAAGCAAGATCTCACACTTGCCAGTGAGATCAATACTCCACACATCAATACTTTAACTATAATCTATATATATGAGGCATCATTTCAACATTGTCAAAAGCCTACTTCCATCTTTCAGCATTAGTGCCTCTGTCATTAGATTTCCTCTTGAGTCATCTATGCTTTCCAGAGCACATAATCTTCTGTTGTAGATATACTTTTTGAATCCCTGCATAATGCCGTAACTGAAAATTTACCCCAAGTCACAATGGGATGAAACTTTTTAACATTAGAACAGTTGACATTTTCCATTAATCCTATGTGCATGATTTCCACTTACTACAATGGTTTTTAAAATGGTGTTTACAAGTTTTATTTACAACATCCAACACCTAAAAATAAGAGGTCATAACCTCAAATATCAGTGCAAATTTCTGTGTCCTGTTCTTTACAGTTTCATCCCACTGAGTAACCCTCTGTGAGCATCCCAAACTAATACTGAATGAGGGTCCCCCCAGGCTTATGTGTTGTCCTCAAATAGAACACATTATTCAAATGGAGAGCACGTCCCATTATATGACAGACTATATAAGAGATTCAAGTACGTGTTAGCACTCAAGTATGTAGGGATTGAGGGATAATTTTGGAGAAAAAACCAGACTTTATATTCAAACATGTATAATACATTTTATAAAATTCCAAATATAATCACAATGCTAAAAATCAGACTCAATAAGCTATCTTTTAATACAGAAAATATCTCTATTTCACCTTAGTTCTTTTAAACATTATTAAAACCAAACCCACTGCGTCGAGTCAATTTCGACCGAGTAGAACTGCCCCACAGGGTTTCCAAGGAGCGTCTGATGGATTCGAACTGCCAACCTTTTGGTTAGCAGCCAAACTCTTAACCACTACGCCACTAGGGTTTCCAAGCAATATTAAAAGGGTTCTCAAAAAAATATATATTTTTCCAGTTAAATGATACTGAAGCAAAAATACTGATACATGTCAATAACACCTTTTCCTACTCACCACTTAAAAGGATGTTTTTCTTTCCTTTAAGTCACTCGAGAAAATACCTTAAGACTTTTTAAATGAACTTCAATCCCTAAAATGAGGAAAAGGAATAGTTCTAACACAATTCAGTTTTAAGTATGCTAGACAAAAATAACCAGATTTGAGCCTCATTAAAACTGGAGAGGATCCCCCCCTCAACAGGGATGAGACAGTGTCATGGATTGAATTATGTCCCCCGAAAAACATGTGTATTAACTTGGTTAGGGCGTGATTCCCAGTATTCTGTGTTGTCCTCTATTTTGTGATTGTTATTTTATGTTAAGAGGATTAAGGTAGGATTGTAACACCATCCTTACTTAGGTCACCCCCCTGATCCAACATAAAGGGAGTTTCCCGGGGGGTGTGGCCTGTACCACCTTTTATCTATCAAGGGATAAAAAGAAAAGGAAGCAAGCAGAGGTTGGGGACCTCATACCACCAAGAAAGCAGCACCAGGAGCTGAGCGCATCCTTTGGACCTGGGGTCCCTGCGCCTGAGAAGCTCCTCGACCATGGGAAGATTGAGGACAAGGACCTTCTTCCAGAGCCAATAGAGAGAAAGCCCTCCCCTGGACGTCTTGAATTTGGACTTTTGGCCTACTTTACTGTTAGGAAATAAATTTCTCTTTGTTAAAGCCACCCACTTGTGTGTGGTATCTCTGTTATAGCAGCGCTAGATGACTAAAACAGATAGCAAGAAGCGGTCCATGGCATCTGCCTGGGCTGTAGATCCCAGCCCTGTCTAGGCCGCTCGTAGGAGGTCTTCCTCCATCAATTAGCCCCTCTGTCTCCTGTTATCTTTCACTTCTCTCTCATCCAGTTGTCTTAAACATATAAATATGCTCAACTTTCTTACTGCAAAAACAAAATCCTTCCTCAATTCTATATGCCTCCTTTAGCAATCTCTTAATTTATTCGTTTCTTTATTCATTTGTTTCACAAATATTTACGATTTGTTAATGAGCCCCTCCTACGCTCTAGACCTGTGCTGTCAATATGGTAGCCACTAGCCATAAGTGGCTAATGAGCACTTGAAACGTGGCTAGCCCAAATGGAATACGAAAAACAAAATGTGAAGTATCTTGATATTTCTTCAATTTGATTACAAGGTGGAATAATGTATTCTGAGTATACTGAATAAAATAATTACTAAAATTAATTTCACTATTACTTTTTACATTTTTTAAATGTGGTTCCTATAAATTTTTAAATTTTGTGAGTGGTACAAGTTTTATTTCCATACAGCACTGTTCCAGACAATTATTTTTAGCATTAGGGACACAAATGTGAAGACGATGGGCAACGTCTCTGGCCTCCTGGAGTTTACATTTTATTGGGGGGAGGGGGTATCCTTAGACAATAAACAAGTAACACAATAATATCAAAAAAAGGTGAGTGTTCTGAAGAATAACACAGGGAGGAAAAGACTGGGGAGAGAATGAGTTTCTTGCCCTCTTCCTCTCCCCTTCCCAACTCTCTAACAGGGAAGCCAAATAGGTTTCCTCTCAAGCACCAACTCAAATAGACTGGCAGTGGCTGTCTGGAGCACTCACTGCTATAGAAAAGAAGCCAAGGCTAACTTCAGCCTAGTTGGAAGGCCCAGCATGCTGTATCAGCCATGTCTGCATGGGCTTGGGAGACGGCAGCAGTGCCAAGTGTGACAACCTTCTATAAATGGCAGCTCCATACAGCCATCCACTCAAACTAAAAGCCTCAGAGTCCTATTCACTCCCTCACTGTCTCCTCCCCAGCCTTTTAAACACACACGCACACACACACATATCCAATCTAACTAAATTCTGCAACCTTTGCCTCAGGAATGCCTCACAAATCTGGCTGTTCATGTCAATCCACTACATCACAACCCTAACTCAGAAGAAAGGTCATGAGAGGGGATTCTATAGTAAGTGCTCCTTATCTGGTCTTTATGCCGACAGTTCAATCTGCCCCTGCTGTCAAAGCCTACTTCCTTAAAAAAAAAAGTCTCAAATCATCAACACTATAAAACATTCAGAGCTTCCAGGTTTAAGTGTAAACTCTTTAACTTCACACAATCTGAAACTACAAGACCTCTCCCTATCACATTTCCCACATTCTCTCTCTACCCTGAATCCTCAGCCCCACCTCTCTCCATCCTGTATCCCCACCTCTCTCCACCCTGTATCCCCATCTCCACCCTGTATCCCCTTCTCTCTCCATCCTGTATCCCCATCTTCTCCACCCTGTATCCCCATCCACAGCCTTTCCCTCAACCAAATGAACTCTTCTTCATATACACTAAACCTTTCACAACTCCACACCTGTGCAAAACTGTTCCCTCCATCTAAAAAGCTGTCCTCGCTCTCCCCTTTTCTGCTCCTACGAATCTTGAACTCAAACTTCCAGACCCAGATCAAAGTCATCTTCTCTAAGAAACCTTCTCAAAGTCTTACAGAGTGACTCACTCCCCTGGCTCCCTCCTTCCCCTTATACTCTGTTCTTATCTCAATGTAGCAAGTATGCTAGTAACCTTAAGGGAAGGACTGAGCTTACTTGTTTTTTATTCTCATAACTACAACAATGCAAAGGCAGAAAGAAAGCATTCAATAAATGAATGAGTGAATGAAGCAAAGAGCAATCCCTGAGCCTCTACCCCACAACCCTCACTCACAGTCTGGATTGGATACTCGTGCACTCCTGTAACACCCAGGCTGGACTATTAGAGCACTTCACCTGAACTGTATTAGACTGATTCCTCTACTCATCCACTAAGCCACAGAAAGGCAAGGATGTCTTCCTTACCTTTTTGATGCCAGCACATAAAAGACACTCAGTCAGTATTTACTTAGTGAGTGAGTGAATGAATGGACATCGTCAAGTCATCTAATTCCCCCACTTCAATTTTTATACAGAGGACAGCTGCAACCCAAAGAGGTTTAGTGACGTATACAACAAGGCCAGTAGCAAAATCAAGACTGGAACAGTCTTCTATTTTATACACAACTTTTTTCCTCCTTATGAAAAGGGTTCTTAAGTAGCTATTTGTTATTTTTTGGCCACTGAGTATCTGGACATTCTTCATAGCTTGTGGGAATCATGGAAGGCAAAAAAGGTTCTGCCTTCTACTATAAAAGCCAAATGTAACAAATATTTCCTCTTCTCTACTCCGTAGGGTTTTGTTAGTGGCTCAAGTTTGGAAATCAAATGCTCCTACTCAGAGCTTAGAATACTGAATATTCACTCTTGCAAGATGCAGGGAAAGTGAAAGAATATTCACTGTGGGGACAGGAGCGGGAAAGCTGAGCCTCTGGCAGCAATTCACTGCAGAAGTTCCAGGAGAGGCATCCTGAACAGACCGGTCCTATGGCCAATCCTTGCTGAGCCCTCTACTGCCTGCCACCTCGGTTCCTACTTATTTCTCTAGCTCAGTTGCCAGCTTTCCAATCAATTCTCTGAGCTACCTTATAGCCTTCCATTAAATTCATTTTCTGTCCAAGTTAGCCAGAAATGGGTTTCTGTTATCCACATCCAAATCAAACCTAAAAGTAACAGAACTATTTACAGTCAGTCAGTGACCAAGGGATATTCTCCTTGATGTCAAATAGTTAAAGTGATGAAATGCCATATAATACAGGCAACAACTACTTATCGAGCACTCCTTGTGTCAAACATTTCCTCTTGGTGCTGGGGTTATAGCAGTGAATAGGACAGAGTCTCTGCTTTCTGGAGGTTACTTTCTAATGTAAGTGGACAAAATGAACATCCAAACAAGCAGATGGTTGGGGGAGATGCTGTTTTTGCTAGGAAGGTCAGAGAAGGCCTCTCCAAGAAAGTCCTTAGCTTCAGTTTCATTTGACTCATTTCAAATTAACTAATGTGTCTGCGGAATATATTAGTTTATAGCACCAATCACAGCCAGGCGTAAGATCTTAACATTTTTTTTCCCAACTGAAGTAGAGAATCATAGTGTTTCCATATGAAAACCTCAGAACCTCAGTATGAAAGAGTAATCACTGCCCATCTTGTCACTAGGCCAAGAAAAAGTTGGGAATTTTGCACCTTGCCCATTATAAGATTAACAGTATTATTCTTATTATAATTAATTTGAGGGTAAGGGCTTCCCTGCTTATAAAACAGTGAGTAGATTCTGATACCAGAAATGACCTAAACATTGGGAAACAAATGTTGCAACATGCAGAAAAATTTAACTAATGAATGCTAATGATACACACTCAAAGACACACACACACACACACACACACACACACACACAGGAGCCCTGGTGGCACAGTGGTTTAAACACTCAGCTGCCAACCAAAAGGTCAGCGGTTCAAACCCAACAGCAGCTCTGCAGGAGAAAGATGTGGCAGTCTGCTTCCTTCTAGATTTACAGCCTTGGAAACCCTATGGGGTGGCTCTACTCTGTCCTCCTATAGGGTTGCTATGAGTTGGCTGTTAACTCGATGGCAGCAGGTTTGGTGTTGTTTGTTTGTTTGTTTGTTTGTTTTGGTGCAACTCAGGTAACAAGTTACTTTTATTTTTAAAATGTAAAATAAAAATAGCCTATTCAGGTCCATAAGAAAAAAAAATTTAATATTTAAATTGACATTTTTTTCCTATTCAGTAAATAGTTAATGGGAAAACTGGCACCGCTTTCCAGCTATTAAAATATTACTAAACTGACATCTGAGAAATTAACATAAAGGCGGCTTTCTAGTCGTTCATCTTTGAATTTGTGTGGTGTTTAAGAGTTTATAAAGTGTGCTCACATGTGCTATCTCATGTGAACCCCTCACAGGAGCTGGAATTATTTATCACTCCCACTACAAAAGCAAAGGAATGGGCCATGGAGAAGGTCAAGGTCACAGAGTGTGTTAACAGTAGGAAAAAAAAAAAAAAAAACAGTAGAGCTGAGGCTAAAGTTTGTTTATTCCTTTGAACGTACTATTTACTTAGTGCCTGTTGCATGCCATAGGCACTATATAGACCAAAATGAGAGAGAAATCCTGTGCCTGCACTCCAACTTCCAACTGTAGAAGCACAATGTCCAGGATGGGCAGGAACAGTTCTCAATCAGTCCCTCTGCTACTTGGTGATACTACTCTTTGAACCTTTCTTGTCATTAGCACTCGTTTCTCTTTGTCAGCGACAACGATGGCTTGGGAAGGAAGAAGGGGCAATAATCATCTGACTATACAGGCATAACTTAAATATTACAATTCCTCTACCCTCCTCAAAGAAGACTTGTTACTTCTTTTGCATCCCTCTCTTCCCAGTTAAAACCAAACCCAGTGCCGTTGAGTAGATTCCAACTCCTAGCGACCCTATGACCCTCTTCCCCGTAGGAAACCCTGGCGGCGTAGTGATTAAGTACTATGGCTGCTAACCAAGAGGTCGGCAGTTTGAATCTACCAGGTGCTCCTTGGAAACTCTATGGGGCAGTTCTACTCTGTCCTATAGGGTTGCTATGAGTCGGAATTGACTCGACGGCAATGGGTAGTAGGTAGCTTCCTCATCAATGTGTGTTCAGGTCTCATGAGGTGAGTTAGTTGAGTCAGTCAACAATATTTTTTGAGTGCCTGTTATGTGCCAGTAACCAAATATTTGTCAGTGAATGAAGCAGCAGCTCCATCCTTAAGGGCCTTAAACTGTATGCTGGGAAAGAGACAATAACGCAAACACATGTAATATATAGGTAAGACGATTTTGGGGTACCTCACAATAACCTTGCTTCTTAAGACTCAAGACAAAGGACTCTAGGACACAGGTTAGGTAGGGTGATGAGGTGACTCTGGGGTGGGGGCTAGCCAGGCCAGAAAGATCTTATGATTGCCTCGTTATATCAACTGACCTCAGGGAGAGGGGCTGGTCAGGCCAGAAAGACCACCTCATGATACTGACTGACTTCAGGGAAGAGGGGCTAGAGTTTGCATTATCTAATGAGAACCCTAATAAAAGCTCAGGACACTGAAGCTCCCTGGGCTTCCTAGTTGGAGAAAGACTTAAGCGTGTAATACGGCCCTTTTCGGGACATAGAAGGTCCACACCGGACACCCTTCCAGACTTCTCCCTGCGCATCTCTTCACTTACATCCTTTTCCTACAATAAAACTATAACTATAGCACTTTTCATGAGTTCTGTTAGCTGTTCCAGCAAATTCAAAGGAGTTGTAAGAGCCAGCAGGTCAGAAGTGAGGACGGCTGGGAATCCCTGAACTTCCGGCTGGTATCCAGAGCGGGTACAGGGAACTCCCAAATTTGTAGCCAGTAGGTCAGAAGTGAGAGGAACACTGGAGACTCCCAAGTTTGCAGCTGGCGTCTTAAGCCTTGGGCTGATTGGATAATTTGAAGGATGGCATCTTTTTAACGTGTGAGATACAACCTAGCTGCATGTGGCCAGGGTGAAAGAAAGAAGCTTCATGAGCAGCTGGTGTCAGAATTGAACAGACAAGTGGAAAAGTGGGGATTTGTTATATTCTCATACTCTTAATAGGCAGCAAAGTCCACAAGGATAGAAGCAGATTCTAAATTTTCACAGCTCTATTCCCTACACATAGCAAACAGTTCTGAACTTGGTAGGTTCAATAAACACTTAATAAATTAATGCATGTCTAACTTACGTTAATAGCCTCCTAAATGCCTTACCTGATTCAAATGCCTCATTTCAACAGCTTGTCTGCTCAGACACATTAATGTATTCAATCCAAGTAGCCACTAGTTATAAGGTACTACAAGTGGTACTGGGGACAACAAAAGAAATGGGATACAATACCAAATTCAGTCTCCAAAAACGTTGCAAATATGTGTGGAAAATGCCAATGTAAATAACTACTTTAGTTCTGATAAGTAGGTGACGACTTTTAAACAAGATAGGCAGAGGAAAGGAAAGGGGCATTCCAAGCTGAGGAAAGAACATGAATTAAGATCCTATGAACTTAAGGGACATGTTGGTGGGAGAATGCCCGGTTTCATGTAAGTAGAGAAATGAGAATGGAAAGGTTACAGAGGCCTTGATAATCACAAAGAAGTATGCTCCACAAAACCATGAATACCACTCACCAACCAGGAGTAATCCTTCTAAATGTAAATCAAATCACATCATTCACTTGCTTAAAGCCCTCCAATTACTCTACATCACAATTAGAATACTCCTTACCCTACTTATAAGACCTTTTAGAATTTGGCTTCACTTCACTGGCCTCATCCTGTACCATCCTCTTTTACCCTCAAACCATAGGCCTGACTGGCCTATTTTCTGGTCCAGTAACATTCTCAGCATTGTTCCTGCCTTACGCTCAGCTCAAGTGGGTTATTCACACTTCACTCTCCTAGATTACTATTTTATACCACCTCCTTTTGGCTAAAACTCTTCACACTTCCTCCTGCATCCTCATTCTCAGCTTCCTGCTTCAGAGAAAACTGTAAGAGAATACCCATACTCCCACTTCCACTTACTAGTCTACCAGCATCTACACCCACATACTCTGCCTCCCCACTGTTAACCACAGATAAACTTTCCAAGTTCCTAACTGAAGATAATCTCTCCATTTGCACACAAGATTCCTGCCATTCTCATCTACTCAAGGGCATCAACTCCAGTAAGTCTCCCCTTCTATCACCTATGTTAATTTTTTACTGTTACTTCTCCCCATTTAAAAAAAAAATTTTTTGACCACATTTCTTCACCAGATACTACTCCAATCCCTTTATAGTAAAACTCTCCGAGTTTTCTCCCACTCTCTCTTAAACCTACCCCAAATAGATTTTCACTCTCGAAATCCACCAAAAATATTCATTAAGATAACCAGTGACACACTGCTAAATCTAAGTCAATTTTTAGTCCTCACTTTACCTGATCTATTAGCACCATATGACAGAACTGAATGCTCTTCCCTTCTAGAAAAACTCTCTTCACTTAACTTAAACGCTGCCATACTTGCCAGGATTTCTTCCTCGCTCACTAGTTTTTTTTCACTAGTTACTTCTTTCCAATTTCTTTGTTGATTCCTCCTTTTCTTCCAATCTCTAACATGGCAGTGGCTGAGGACTTAGTCCTACCTAGGCCCTCTTCTATTCTCTACATATATAAATTCCCTCATCTAGCTCACGGCTTTTGAAACCATTGATATGGTAAGCACTTCCAAATGCACGCATCCAACTCAAACTTTTGCCAGACCTGTAGTTTATTTAAAACTCCATCTAACTACTCAATACCTGAAACTGGGTATCTAATAGACATATTAAATTTAACCCACCCGGGAACTTCTACATTTGGTCAAGATGGAGTATTTACCTTCATGCTCAAGACAACGAAAAAACGGACTAAATATATGAAACAACAGTTTTAAAGACAATGGACATCAAGCAACAAAGGACAGCAACGCCTGAGATGAAAAACAAAAGAATGAGCCCTACAACTGCCCCAGCGTAATAAACTGCCCCAGCGTAATGCCTTTCAGTTTCTAGCCCCCACTGCAGAGATTCCAGCAGACTCCTTTAGTAATAAAGACAGAACTCAGAGCACCAAAGTGGCAAGCATTCACAAGAAAGAGTGCCAGAGAGGAAAGTGTTGGACATAAAGTTCCAGAGATCTGTACAGGATACATCCCACCATCATACGTCCCACCGTCATATGTCCCACCTTCATGAGTATTCAACTGAGTACTTACGTGCACATGAATGTTAGAAAACCACTGAAAGCCTAAGAAAGGACCAACCAAAAAGACTGGAAGTAACAGTGCCTAGTGCTCACACAATGCTGGGAAGTGTGCCTGTTCCCATCAGCCAGACTGGGAAACCTCAATATTCAGTGAACATTAGATTAAAAGTACACCGGCAGTCTTTACTCAGTAAAAATAAAAAAAAACTGAGGAATAATTAGCCCAAGACTAAATACTGTGCTGGTCCCATCTACAAAGTCTCATAAGTAACCCCCCTACACCCAAAATCAAACTATTTCCAAGTTAACGTAACTGTGTCTCAGAAAAAAGGTCAAGAAAATTTATAGGAATACAAAAATATTCAGGACCCAACAAAATAAAAGTTCGCAAATGTCTAGCATATAATGAAAAATTACGTGGCATGCAAAGAAGCAGGACAACACAACTCATAATGAGAGTTTTAAAAGAATAAAAGAAATTAATCAAACAAACCAAGCCAGAACTGACACAGCTATTACAATTAGCAGGCACAGACGTTTTAGCAAGTATTATAACTGCTATATTCCATACATGCAAATAATTAAAGAGAGTCATGGAAAATATTTTTAAACTCGAACTTCTAGAAATGAAAGCTACAAAGACTAAAAAAAAAAAAACTAGACATAGATGGATTAATAACATATTAGACATTGCAGAAAAGATTAGTGAACTCGAAGACACCAGAATAAAAACTATCAAAAATGACACAAACGAATCTGTGAAACATTTCATAACACGGAGGAACCTGGAAGGCACTATGCTGAGCGAAATTAGTCAGAGGCAAAAGGACAAATATTGTATAAGACCACTATTACAGGATCTTGAGACACAGTATAAACTGAGAAGAACACATACTTTTGTGGTTACGAGGGGGGAGGGAGGGAGAGTGGGAGAGGGTTTTTTACTGATTAGTTAGTAGATAAGAACTACTTTAGGTGAACGGAAGGACAATACTCAATAAACGGAAGGTCAGCTCAACTGGACTGGACCAAAAGCAAAGAAATTTCCGGGATAAACTGAATGCTTCAAAGGTCAGCGGAGCAAGGGCAGGGGTTTGGGGACTATGGCTTACGGGAACTTCTAAGTCAACTGGCAAAATAATACTATTATGAAAACATTCTGCATCCCACTTTGAAATGTGGCGTCTGGGGTCTTAAATGCTAACAAGCGGCCATCTAAGATGCATCAGTTGGTCTCAACCCACCTGGATCAAAGGAGAATGAAGAACACCAAGGTCACACGATAACTGTGAGCCCAAGAGACAGAAAGGGCCACATGAACCTGAGACTTACATCATCCTGAGACCAGAAGAACTAGACAGTGCCCGGCCACAACCGATGACTGTCCTGACAGGGAGCACAACAGAGAACCCCTGAGGGAGCAGGAGAATAGTGGGATGCAGACCCCAAATTCTCACAAAAAGACCAGACTTAATGGTCTGACTGAGACTAGAGGAATCCCGGTGGTCATGGTCCCCAAACCTTCTGTTGGCCCAGGACAGGAACCATTCCCGAAGACAACTCATCAGACACGGAGGAGACTGGACAATGGGGTTGGATGAAGAGTGAGATCCTGATGAAGAGTGAGCTACTTGTATCAGGTGGACACTTGAGACTGTGTTGGCATCTCTTGTCTGGAGGGGAGATAGGAGGGTAGAGAGGGTTAGAAACTGGCAAAATTGTCACGAAAGGAGAGACTGGAAGGGCTGACTCATCAGGGGGAGAGTAAGTGGGAGTATGGAGTAAGGTATATATAAGCTTATATGTGACAGACTGACTTGATTTGTAAACGTTCACTTAAAGCTCAATAAAAATTATTTTAAAGAAGAATGACACAAAGGGCGGGGGGGGGAAGACATTCAGTGAGTTCTGGGACAACCTCAAGTACCCTAAGATACATGCAACTAAATCCCCTAGTAAAAGGAAAGAAAGAGAAAACAAAAAAAATTTTTTTTAAATAATTGGTCAAGAATTTTCCAAATTTGATGAAAACCATAAACCCACAGATTCAGAAATTCGACAAGCACCAAGCACAAGAAAACTACGCTATAATCAAAATGCTCAAACCCAATGATGAACAGAAAACCTTAAAAACAATCAGGAAAAAAAAAACTAACCTCGTTGTCATTGAGTCGATTCTGACTCACAGAGACTGTGCAGGACAGAGTAGAACTGTCCCATAGGGTTTCCAAGCAGCTGCCGGTGGATTTCAACTGCTGATCTCTTAACCACTATGGCACCAGGGCTCCAAAGTGAAGAAAAGCCAACCAAAATGACTGCTGGAACAGTTAAGATACTAGCCCTTATCTTAAGAAGATGACACCAGCTGGCCTGCAAGCTCAAACAGTGAAATAAGACACTGGAGGTCTTGATCACTCTGACCACCTGTATTTGGTAAATGAATAACCCCAGTAGCCTTGCTTTTGTTCAATTTTTATTTACTCTCCACCCTAAAACATTCTTCCTTCCTATTACTCACCAGCTATCTGAATCCTAAATCACGTTTAAAACCTAAACACAAGTTCTATGGGCTTCCTTTTTTTAAGTGTTTCTCAGGCTACTCAATCCATTTCCCATGTCCCTATCCTTAAAACTCCTAGTGATTTTTTTTCTATACTCTACTAGATAAATCCTACGGCACTTTCTGTATGGTCATCTTATAATTTGCACATATTTACTTCTCGACTCTTGAACAAAACCTGGGTTTTGTATTTCCTCCAGAACCTCCCATGTAACAGTATCCAAATAAAGGCTTAAAGTGAGCCAAAGATAATAGTATAAGCAATAGTTAAAACACCTGACTTAAACTAGAAAGGTAATAACAGCAAGGGGCAGTGAATAAGAATCTGATCTTCAATCTGATCTTCCAACAGAACATGAACAGGGGGTTCAAGTTTATGCTCCTTTTTGCTGTTATTAAATGGACAGTACAACATAAACTCTGCCCAGAAGCCTTACCAATTTATGAAAAACAAACATGTATTTTTATAAAAAGGTCAAAATCATAAGAAAAATCAAATATGCTACTTATTCCAATGGTACTACTTCAAACCTGGGGGGGGGGGACAATTTTACTGATCAGAGTTTTAGAAAACCTGCACATAGTGCTGTTACCTGAGACTTACATTTTAAGAGACAAAGCCAAAGTATTTCCCTTTTATGTCATAAAATATTTAAAGATTTTATACAACTCAATTTCTATAATTTAATACACATATATTGGTTACAAGTATTTAACAGAGCAATTAAATCCTATTTCCACTTCTGTTCTAAAATCCGCCTGCCCGCAGTGAGTGGGAACTGCTGCAGATCATTAAACACTCATTTATCAATGTCTCTTACCAGGCAACACAATGCAGCAGAATAGCACACAGAAACCATCCTGAACCCCAGCAACAGCGGCTAATTAGCATAGCCTACCACTAAACCGACACCGTATGATTGGAACTGTTAGTCGGAATGTTGGCCAATCAAACTAGGTTATGCAAATAGCCTATTTTAGTTGCTGGGGTAGAGATACTTCCAATTGTCCAATAGGAAAACAAGCAATAAACAAGAAATGAAATTTCAGCTTTGTCAGATTTTTAAGTTGCTATTAACACTTTCAGGTTTAGAGCAAAATTAACAGCAACTGGTAAAGGATTAGAATCATATTCCACAGTCTGTGTGTATGGTAATACATACAGAATACAGTTAAAAGTAATGCATTTGTTATAATTTTAACTTTTTACTACATAGATACAAGTTTTTACAACAGAAACTGCCATCAACATTTCAACTTTTTTCTCCACCTAATCAAAACTTTATGTAAATGTCTTTCCATACATTCAAGAAGATTCTCAAACATTACACATTTTAGAGAAACCTTACAAAACATTTTTATTCTATAAAGAAAAGACTAATAAATAGTGCGCATAAGAAAAAGCATGGCTCACTTTTCTCAAATAAGCTTCTATCAGGTGAAAAAAAATAACATTTTGTTTTCGATTATGCATACATTAATGTATGATTTCAAAAATAATTTTAAAATAATAAAATCCAAATTAAATATTAACCCAAAAGGCTTAAAACAGGCACACTGGAACGAAGTAAATAATACTCATATCCTTGGAGCAAAGTTCAAATAAGATGTAAGTATAATATAAACACATTATATTCATATATAAAATTTCTGATGATATAGAAAACATAAAAACTTCAACTCTGTCAGTACATACTAACATCTACAAAAATCGTTTTAAAGAACATCAGTGTTCTGACAATTCTTAGTGGTTGAGAGAATTTCTTTTAATCTCACATATCCAGAGAAATGCTTTGAAACATGTCAAGGAGACACAGTTCCCGTTTGTGCCTTACAAAAGATATAATTTTATTTTAAAATAGATCAACTTGTCCCACCTATTCTCACAATTATCTCCTTCTAAATGGAGTACAGATTCATACCACACCATGGAAATGCTAGTGACTTTTAAATACATTTTTCCATATAATGTCTATAAATGTCTCCAGAAGGATTTCTAGCATTGGCAAAATACACTCAACCAAGACACAGAGCAGACTTCAAGCATCAGATTCTAAGAGAATATCATGCTGGTCCTATTTCTATTACTGCAATCTATCTTCCCTCCTTAAGAAAACTGAAAGTCACTTTTCCACCATCTCCATGTACCTACCACCCACACCTGTCCCCTAATTTTTTCCCATTTTCTCTGTAATCTGGGATTCAGAGATGCAAACTACTTTAAGCCCACTAAAACCAAGATTTGATAAAGTCAACTTTTATGGGGGAGAGAGACTACTAACTGAACTTCAGAGCTGGAAGATCATCTGATACTAACCCCTCGCCCTAAAAACAAAGAAACTGCATACACTTCCAGAAACACAGTGTAGAAGATAAAAACCCTATACACAGAAGCCAAAGCCCTCCCAAACTTTCCTCTAACACTATCTAAGACCAATCAATGTATCAGGCAGGTATCAATAAGCCTCTGGGTTTCTTGTTCATATGAAAACATACATAAGCGTTCAAAAAAGATCAGCTCAGAATCATTCCCCACGTCATCATCTACAATACCTACGAACCAAAGTTGAAGAAAAATTTAAAAATCACTCTCCGATCAAAAGCATTAAATGCACTCCCTGATTGAATCTCAGTTTACTTCAAACTTTGACATCATTTGGTGTTGTTTTTGAACTACTGGAACCCTCATATGCCTCCTTTAACTCCTAAGGATAAAAAGGGAAGGGAAAAGATAAGTTTTATTTTTAAGCCAATTTTGTTCACACCCTTACCCATGCATCTTTAACATTTTTGTTCATCCAAGTTTCAACCTTGTGTTATTCCTTCCACATTGGTAAAGCAATTCTAACCCAGCCTATCTTTCCATCTATAGCAGTAAACAGGGCATTTTCAACATAAACAAGGACTGTTACCTGGTTCACCTCTTGAACATTCTTCCTACCTATCACAAAATCCCCATCCTGGAGGGAGAAAAGTAAAACCTCCACATTCCTGTTTTCCTTCAGGGCCTAGAGACACAAGCAAGCCCATTATCTGCCTGGTGACAGATGCACTGGGGTAAAACATCCAAAAGTTAATGTCATTTAGCTTATCGTCAATTCTCTTTAAAGCCACTTAAATTGTGGCAGTTAGAGAAGTATCAATGAGTAACAGTTTTAGAATTGGAAATTAAACATTTAAAATTCTTAAAAATAGTTAACTCACAGTTAGAAATAGAACTACGACACAACCCAGAAACCCACTCCTCGGAATATATCCTGGAGAAATAAGAGCCTTCACACAAACAGATATATGCACACCCATGTTTATTGCAGCTCTGTTTACAATAGCAAAAAGCTGGAAGCAACCAAGGTGTCCATTAACGGATGAATGGTTAAATAAATTGTGGTATATTCACACGATGGAATACTACGCATCGATAAAGAACAGTGACGAATCTGTGAAACATTTCATAACATGGGGGAACCTGGAAGGCATTATGCTGAGCGAAATCAGTCAGAGGCAAAAGGACAAATATTGTATAAGACCACTATTATAAGATCTTGAGAAATAGTATAAACTGAGAAGAACACATACTTCTGTGGTTACGAGGGGGGAGGGAGGGAGGGTAGGAGAGGGTTTTTTACTGATTAGTAGATAAGAACTGCTTTAGGTGAACGGAAGGACAATACCCAATACACGGAAGGTCAGCTCAACTGGACTGGACCAAAAGCAAAGAAGTTTCCGGGATAAACTGAATGCTTCAAAGGTCAACGGAGCAAGGGCGGGGGCTTGGGGACCATGGTTTAAGGGGACTTCTACGTCAACTGGCAAAGTAATTCTATTATGAAAACATTCTGCATCCCACTTTGAAATGTGGCGTCTGGGGTCTTAAATGCTAACAAGCAGCCATCTAAGATGCATCAATTGGTCTCAACCCACCTGGATCAAAGGAGAATGAAGAACTCCAAGGTCACACGATAACTAAGAGCCCAACAGACAGAAAGGGCCACACGAACCAGAGACCTACATCATCCTGAGACCAGAAGAACTAGTTGGTGCCCGGCCACAACCGATGACTGCCCTGACAGGGAGCACAACAGAGAACCCCTGAGGGAGCAGGAGAACAGTGGGATGCAGACCCCAAATTCTCACAAAAAGACCAGACTTAATGGTCTGACTGAGACTAGAGGAATCCTCGTGGTCACGGTCCCCAAACCTTCTGTTGGCCCAGGACAGGAACCATTCCCGAAGACAACTCATCAGACATGAAAGGGACTGGACAGTGGGTAGGAGAGAGATGCTGATGAACAGTGAGCTATTTGTATCAGGTGGACGGACACTTGAGACTGTGTTGGCATCTCCTGTCTGGAGGGGCGATGGGAGGATAGAGAGAGTCGGAAGCTGGCAAAATTGTCACCAAAGGAGAGACTGGAAGGGCTGACTCATTGGGGGAGAGCAAGTGGGAGTACGGAGTAAGGTGTATATAAACTTGTATGTGACAGTCTGACTTGATTTGTAAACGTTCACTTGAAGCTCAATAAAAGTTAATAAAAAAATAAAAATAAAAAATAGTTAACTCACTAAATTAAAATCTTCTTTACATAAAAATATATTTCAGAATTTCTAGTAAAGTTTTCTTTACTAGAAGTTTTCTCGGTATACAATTAATCATTAACATTTCTCTAAATACAATATTCCTATTGCTTTTTCCCCTGTATTTTAAGAAGAAATATATTTAGGATAACTGGTAACTTCTCATCGGCAGTTACTGATGTTCAAGATATATACAGCCTCTATCCTCTCAGTGTATAACAGCCATTATTATACCAAGTAATATATCACAGAAGATTATCTCAAATAACAAATCATTCCATACCAACAATTTTGTATTTTAGGGAGAAGTACAATGCAGCTTTACACCTCTGAGAAAACAGAAAGTAGATAAAAATGCATTTTTTTTTTTTTTTGAATTTGAAGCCATCTAAGTTGGAAAAATATTCAAAAACTTTGGGCAACTCAAGGTTTTAATTCTATAAAGTGAGGCTGCCACCACATTGTTTCACTGGATACCTTTAACAAAAGATTAAGCCCAGTAAGTATCTGTAGTCTCAAACTTAAGAGCAATCAATACTTTTTCCCTACTTCTCCTAAATTTACTTAAAATATTGGAAGGTAAACTATCCTTTACATCTGGATTACAGACATAATTTTTTTAAATCTTGGGCTGTTCTTTACTTCTGTGGATGAACTAATTCATGTTTGGAGAATGGTACCATTCTCCTCCTCCTCCCAAAACTGAAAAGCCACCTAGAAAATTATGAAAAGTCACTGTTGTACATCAAATACACTTTTACTTCCTCATTCGGCTATCGTGGAAATCAACCCTTTATTGAGCCAAATCTTAATAATAGTATATTGCTAGAACAAAAAAAATTAACTTTGGAGTTAAAAAATACTTTTGTATTGTACTTATCAGAATAATAAAATATAACAATTTCATCTTTCTTACGTATCTTCATCTATACAAACTACATTAAGTATTTACTTGCTAATTCTGGTATCATGTGAAAACAAGTAGACAGAATTAACAAATTTAGGCCTGACTTAAAAATGGACAATACAAAAAATTCACATTTAAGAGCCCTGAGTGGGAAGCATCTGAAGCCGAGGTAACAGAGAGAGGCTATGTGTCTGTTCATGAGGAGGTGATAGGCAAACCACGTGAACAGGCCAAGGACAAAGAAAGCAGTGCTTCTGAGCAGAGCCCAAAGCAAAGTCACAAAAGCAGAAAGTGAAGTACAGGTGTTGTTAACTTTCAATAGAACAGCCTCTCACAGGCAATTTTAAGTAGCAAGCTACAGGGTGAGTAGCAGGATGAATTTTTTATTGAGGCCAGGAAGGCCACCTAGTTCTTAATATGTGTTAACGAAATTCATTAGTAAATAGAAAACTAAGGATAGCCACAAAACAGAGCAGTGCCTGAAAAAATCCTTTAAGACTGGCAGCAAAAGAAGGACCCAATACCAACCACATCCAGAAGTTCAGTTTAATAAAAGAGAAGGGTGCTTCTACCAAGAAAATCTAAAGCACCTGATAAAGAGTTTCCAGGTCAAGGTGACAGACTAAACACGCTTCATTGTATCTACCATGATAAGCACTGAAGTAAAGAAGCACAAAATAAAATCACTGGAAGTATGGGATGGAGACACACCTGTGGACCAAAGATTCCGACAGCTTTCAGGAAAACAAAAGACAAACGGAATCACAACATTAGGTAAAAGAAAGTCAAAGACCTAGAGCTGAAAGCTCGTGCCAGGAACCGCAGAAGCTGCAAGTGCCCTTTTGGGCAGGAAGGAAAACTGGAAAGGAAGGAGGGGCATGGGGCAGCCTGACTTATTCCAGAACTCTCTGCTGTAAAGTTGGCCTCCCTCAATGGCTCTAAAGCAGTACCTACTGCACAGTCAGCATGCCTCAGCCACTCAACCACACATGCGCAGTCCCACCCCTCCCAAGCCGAAGCCAAAGAAATGCCCTGAAAGGATGCAAAGCCACCTGCCTAAGAAAGGCTCGGTCACACATGCCCTTACTGCTTGGTGAGCCTCCTCAGCCTGGTAGCAGAGGAAGTGACCGTTCCTTCCTGCCAGGGCCTCATTCACATTCACTAAACTAAAAGCCTGTCATCAGTTCACATGCCTCACCCACAAGTGGCAAATCTGCACTCAGTCCTCCTCACGTTCGGGACAGCAGCTGATGAAGGCAGAGGCAATTCTGGTTCCTGGGCTGGGCTACAAGGGGTTCAGATATTTATTTTTAAAATAATATAATAAAGAAGGGCCCTAAATGGATCAAAGATGACAAGTGTCATAAATAAGACACTTAAAACTCTACGTCTGAGATAAAAAAAAAAAAAATTCCTAGTGAAAGCTGAATGCACAGCACACAATTAAACCATTTCTTAAATCATCACTACATTACAATACACCTCAATCCCACTTTTAACATTTCTCCTATGAGCAGAACAAACTTAGTGACAGAGCATTCTAGCTCCCTCCCTGCAACGCATGGTGCTTTTCCAGAATAGTATTCTGTTTTCAGTTTTCAGAACCAACTCAAGTCAAAAGCATGGCATTCAATTATAGCTAAAAAGAAAGGTGTGTAAGTAGATAACCTGTATACAATGTAGAAGTAATTGGTGGGCAAAGGTTGTGAGGTAGAAAGAAATATAAAAGATACTAAAGCCCTCATTTTACATCAAGGGAAACTTATGGGCAAAGAGAGGTTTAAATCAATTTTATAAAATTTTAATAACAGAAACAGAAAAACCTTTAAAAACGGATAGGAGAAACTGACAGGAAAAAGGTAATGTAGAGAACTGTTTGGTTTCATCCTTCTGGGACCAAAGTCAGTAGTTTTTTAAATGATAAACCGAAACAGCTATAAACACATCACTTTAAATACATTACTATATTTAAAGTGATGGAAGTAGCCAAGAGAATAATTAAAAAACTCAATAGATTAAAAGGAGTTACTAGTAAGAAGTGGGAATAAGAAAATGAAAACTGCTATTTCATTTTTTCTTCCAAAATGGATTAAATGTCATTGACAACTGCGTGTAAATTGGTGATTCATGCTTACTATTGAAGAAAAACACAAATCTGAACGCAACCTGTCAGCTGAGCATGACCTGAAGAATAATGCTGCTGGTAGGTGGGGGAAAAAAGGCTGGCTGTAACCACTAGGAGGCTACAGAAAGAGCACATTTTAACAAGAAAAAACTTTTTAAGCTTTTATAACTTTACACAACAGAGATTTACGTTTGTACTAACAAGATAAATATTTGTATTTTCAAGTACCTGCTTTTTGAGTGGTAGATTCTTTGCAGTATATTTTGTGGGTGTTTTATAAAACCGGAAAGGAACTTATTTGTGTTTCTCTCTAATATAGATCTATTGAATAATATGGATTGCCATACTTTTTAAAAACACTAGAATACAGGGTAAACAGGCCCATACCAAACTAAACAGAAAACACTAAACATCCTCAGGAGGAAGTATAATCATAATTTATGCCTTCTGAGGAGTTGATCTACACTATCCAAGCGTTAAGCAGTAAGCACTTTTTATATGGGTTTCTTAGTTTGGATTTTCTGTGTAAAAAATCTTATTCCTTAAAGTTCAACCAAAATCTATTTTTAAAAACTTTTTAAATAATGCCCAAATCTATCCATTTTCTAACAATACAAAAACTAAGCTCCATCAAAATATTCCTAGAACCAAAAGCACATTTCATTTCACTTAAATCTACAATTCAAATCAATGTCCATAATACACATTCTTCACAACTTACACTTGCCTGTTTGAGAACACATGCTCCTTTTTAAGGCAGTGATAACTTCTACAGACGTTCCAGAAAAGCGAATACTGATAAGCTTATTGTATCTTATCAAAACTAAGGAGTCCTTGGGAATTTCTTTAAAAGGAGAAATACACTACACAAAATAAAAGGTCACTACCATCAATAGAGTGTTAATGGGTTTATTCTCATTTGTTCAACAAATATTTGAGAATCTAGTACGTTCCAGGCATTGCACTAATAAATAAGACCTAGTCCCCGCACACTAAAACTGACAGATACTATGACCAAAACTAAAAGGCAAACAACAAACTGGAAAACATTTAGTCCCCGCACACTAAAACTGACAGATACTATGACCAAAACTAAAAGGCAAACAACAAACTGGAAAACATACCTATAATAATGCTGGTTAAGAGTAGGGGGCTCCAGAAACACACCGCTTGCTGGGTTTGCATCCTAGTTCCATCCCTTACTAGTTGTATGGCCTAGAGCAAGCTACTTAACCTCTGGCTAGATTAACTGTGGTACCAATTGCAGAGTTATTAAGTGTGAGTAATACCTGCAAAGCATTTAGAATACCTGGCATGTAGCACGTGTTCAATGAAGAACTCTTATTAAAAAAAATTAAAACTCTAAGAGAAATTATCAGCCAAGAACATTAAAAGGAAATTCACAGAAGAACATGAGTAACAACCGTAAGAAAATATATTCAATCTCATTAATACACAAACAAATGTAAATTAAAATACTGAGTTATCTTTGATAGTTAAGAGGGCGGCAAGGGAGGTAGAGGGGTATTCACTAACTGTACACAAGAATTATTTTACATGAAGGCAAGGACAACATACAATACAGGGGAAGTCAGCACAACTGAACTAAACCAAAAGCTAAGAAATTTCCTGAATACAACCAAACACTTCAAGGGATAGAGTAGCAGGGGCCGGGGTCTGAGGACCATGGTTTCAGGGGACATCTAGGTCAACTGGCATAACAAACTGTATTAAGAAAATGTTCTGTATCCCACTTTGGTGACTGGTGACTGGCGTCTTAAAAGCTAACAACAAGCAGCCATCTAAGATACATCAATTGGTTCCAACCCACCTGCAGCAAAGGAGAATGAAAAATACCAAAGACAGAAAATATTAGCCGTTAAGAGACAGAAAGGGCCACATAAACCAGAGACTCCATCAGCCTGAGACCAGAAGAGCTAGATGGTGCCTGGCTACCACCAGTGACCACCCTTACAGGGAATACAACAGAGAGTCCCTGACAGAGCAGAAGAAAAGTGGGGTGCAGAACTCTATTTCTAGTAAAAGACCAGACTTAATGGTCTGACTGAGACAGAATGAACCTCTGAAGACATGGCCCTCTGACTCTCTGTTAGCCCAAAACTAAAACCACCATTCCTGATGCCAACACTTCAGACAAAGATTAGACTGGACTATAAGACATAAAATGATACTCATGAAAAGTGTGTTTCTTAGCTGAAGGAGATACATGAGATAAATGGGCAGCTCCTGTCCAGATGCAAGATGAGAAGGCAACTAGATATGTGGACACAGGAAATCTGGGGTGGGTAGGAGGAGTGTGCTGTCACATTATAGAGAGAGCAGCTAGGGTCACATAGCTATGTGTGTATAAATTTTTCTATGAGAAATTAACTTGAGCTGTGAACTTTCAATTAAAGCACAAAAAAACAAAAACTGAGTTATGTTTTATCTATCAAACTGGTAAACGTTTTTAAATACTCAGGATCCCAGGGTATGGGAAAATACTGATGTACACCTGGTAGAAGCACAAATTTTAGTTTAAAAAGGTATTTGAAAATACATATCAAAAACCTTTAAAGCGTATGTATGCTTTAACCCAATAGCTCCAACTTCTAGGACTTGGAACCAAGGCAATAAATCACAGATGAGCATAAAGACTTCCTATAATAATGTTCACTTAAACATTATTTATAAATTAATTAGCAAAAATAAGGAATAGGTTATTAATTATTACCAATATTAAGACCAATTTGTGGCATACTAATTAGTTATTAAAAATGACACTATAAAAGAATGTTAATGATGGGGAAATGTAGACCAGACTATAAAAAGTAAATAAAATATGATGCTAATTTTATTTCTTATATAGCGTGTGAATGAGCCACAGGCACATGAAGTAAAACATAATATACACACCAAAAACTTATGGTATTTTCTTTGAGTGTTAAGACTACTGGTAATTTTTTTTTCTTCATTATAGTCTTCTATCTGAAATTGAATTATTTTTAATTAAAAATATATATAAACTGCATTGTGGTGATGATAGCTGCACAACTGTATAAATTTACTGTAACTCGAACTTACTTGTAAAAGGGGTAAATTTTACAGTATGTTAATTATGCTTCAAGGAATCTGTACACATATACGTAACTTATTAAAACGTTGTGGGGTGGGGAAGAGTCCCTGCCCTCAAGGAGAGAAAAAAATTACACGCATTTTATTTTCTTTGGTGGGAGAGGGACTACTAGTGGGGGAAGGGAGTATTTCAGGTATCTTTCAACAATAAATGTGCATGATTCCAACAACTTTTTTACTACTATAGCATGTAAAAACAGATACTATGTAATCATTTCAAGCACATCAGTATAAAAAACAGAATATTAACTTTTCAACTAATTCAGTTTCCAGAACCCCTTTATCTACTGTCACATTCTTTCCCTATCTGTCTTACTCTTGCAAATCCTTTCTGAATAATTCCAGAGTCCAAATTATAGGCCACAGAAGTGGTAGACAAGCAGAAAAAATAGGCCTACTTTCAGTATCTAATAACTAAAACACAGTCTTGCAACACTAAATTATATAAATGAGATACAAATTTGAGCCTCACTGTAATTCTGATAATCCCAGGTGATGCCAATGGTTTATGCACTCAGCTGCTAACCCAAAGACTGGCAGTTTGAGTCCACCCACAGACACCTCTGAAGAAAGGCTTGGTGATCTACTTAAAACATCAGCCACTGAAAACCCTATGGAGCACAGTTCTACTCTGACACACACGGGGTCGCCAATAATCAGAATCGACCCCACAGCAACTGGTTTGTAAGTCTGATAACACAGGTAGAACAAATAAATGTTACAGCATTAAAATGTAATTTGAGAAGGCATCAATTTCTTAAATGGGAGAATTTAAGAAAATGAAAGCACCATACCCACAAAATCAGTACGGTAACAATTCAGAGGGCAGATAATAAAAGAGTAAGGCACGTCTACTAGCAAGCACTATGCACTCTGCTCTGTATTATGAAGTATTATCACCATTATTATGATTATTATTCCCCATCTGAAGAAACTGAGAGTTAGGGGTTTGTATTTTTATTCTAATGGTTACCTTAATACTAATAACTTTATATCATATCCTAAATCATCCCCTTTTTTTCTTTCTTTTCATTATGTGTCAGGGCGGAAAGGCAGGGTGGAAAGGTAGGACCTATTGAGCCCCCTACTTAGGAACAACACTGGAATTTAACCAATAACATTTTTGCCCCTTTTCCCTGTCCCCACCCCCCAGCATCTGATTTGAAGTAATATTCTTTTGTTATTGTTGTTGTGTACCATTAAGTCAATTCCGACTCACAGCAACACTGTATGACAGAGTAGGACTTTCCAAGGCTGTAATCTTTACTGGAGCAGGCTGCCAGGTCTTTTCTCCCACGGAGCCCCTAATGGGTTTGAACCACCGACCTTTCAGTTAGCAGCCAAGCACTTAACCAGTGGGCCACCAGAGTTCCTTAACATCCTTCTTCACCCAGTTAATAACTATAAAGCAATCAGCAACCTTATTCTACTTTTGATTTTTGGATTTGTACTGTATCTTCATTGCACAGAAGATAGTCATTACATATTACACCCTCACTTATAACCATCATTTAGTCTAAATTCTACAATACCTATTCAATGCTTGTTCTCCTTATCATCAATATCCCTCCAGCCTTTTCGGTTGCCTGAAGTTTGTTCTCTAGTAGATTCCTCAAGAAGGACTCACAGAAATAATATTCCCCAAGCTCTGGTGTTCACTGCTTTGTCTGCTGTCTTTACAGCTGGAAATCCATTTAGCTGGATATAGCACTCTCGGCTCCCATTTACTTTCCTTGAGTATATCAGATGTGATTTCACTGCTTCTGACATAAAACATGGCGGTCAAAATCTGATGTAATCTAATATTCTTCCCATTAATAATGACTTATGTCTTTTTTCCTGGATGCCCAAAGAGGTTTTTTTTTTTTTTCCTTTTAGAGTCCAGTAATTTTTAATAGAACAAGTCTACAGGCTAGTCAGTTCAGGATCAACTTCCCAGATATACAACAAGCCCTTTCCAAATGTGGTGGCAACTTTTTTTTTTTTTTAAGGAAATTTTCTTGAGTTATTAATTAGCATTTGTTCGGTTTCATTGCTCCGATTCTTCTTTAGGGCCTCCTATTATTTATACGTTGAGACTTCTTTGCCTGTCTTTAATAACTGTCACTTTCTCTGGAACGGTTCTCCCTTCCCCTCACCCATTTCTTTTTGGTTTTTTTTTTTTTTATTCATCTTCTGTTTCTCTGAAGGAATTTTCTGTTGTATATTTTCACTCTCGAGTTCCTTCTAGTTTACCTTCAATTTTGAAATGATTTTTTTCCTTTATTTTTCTTTCCTGAGTTATCACCACATTTCTGAGTTTTCCTTATTTGAATTTATGTTGCTCTTTCACATTTGTATCATTTTCTAAATTTCTTCGGGTTTGTTTTGAAATGTTAGGTTATAGTTTTCATCTGTTTTTGTGAACACTTCTTTCTGGCATGCTTTCATTGTCTGCAAGGCTATACTATTCTGCTTCTTGTTTCTTTTTTCTTATAAAAACTCTGTGGGCAATTTGACTGTGATTCTTGTCTGTTGCTCATTTTTATGTGAAATAAAAAACTTTTAGGAGACTGGAGTGGGTCATAATATCCTTTCTGGCTTCAGTAGGAGTCCTCTGCTTTCTTCATGAAGTATAAGAAAACTTCTACTGCATATATACTACCCTCTTTTACATTTTTCTAAAACAGAGGATTCTTCTTTTTGCCTGCTGAATTAGAGATTTATTTTTAACTACAAAACCCAATGCTGACAAAGGTTTGTTAAAAGAGACACATTTATATAATCCTAGTGAGTACAAACTGGTACATATTACAAAATAGCCACAAAAAAAAAAAACCATAAAGCCATTGTGGAAAACAGTGTGGTGGTTCCTCAAAAAACTAAAAACAGAACTACCATATGACCCAGGAATTTCAAGCCCAGGCATACACCCAAAACCTGAAAGCAAAGACTCAAAATGACACAAGTACACCAATGCTCACTGCAGCACTATTCACAACAGTTAAAAAGTGGAAACAACTTAAATGCCCATCAACAGATGAATGGATAAACAAAATGTGCTACATACATAAAATGGAATACTACTCAGCCAATAGGAGAAATGAAGTCTCGATACATGCTACAGTATGGATGGAGCTTGAAGACATAAAGCTGAGCAAAATAAGCCAGTCACAAAAGGACAAATACTGTATGACCTCACTTATATAAAAAGACAAGAAAAGGCAAAGTTTATTAGTGGTTACCAGGGGCAGGAGGGAGAGTAAAAAGGGGGTTAACAGTGATGGGAAAATCACATTGATTAAGGGTAGGGTTGCACAGTCAACTGTTGTAATTGTTGTCTATAGGTCCTACACCTGTAAAAAGAGTAGCTGCTGAGGCTGCTTATGTACAACCAAATACCTCATGGAATTGTATCTGGTTCCTTGGTTTGGAAGTTTAGGGTTATGGTTTCATGGGACTTCTCGGTTAATTGTCCTAATAATGTAGTTAAAGCTTCTGATCTACCTCCTAGTTCGTTGCATAGTGCCTAAAGTCTTCAAGTCGCCATTCAAGGAATGACCATTGGTCTCTATTATTTGCCTGGAGGAACAGCAGAAAAAGTGAGAGTCAGTGATACTGCATGGTTTAAAATCAGGAAAGGCGTGCGTCAGGGTTGTAAACTTTCACCATACTTAATCAATCTCTATGCCGCGCAAATAATCCGAGAAACTGGACTATATGAAGAAGCATGGGGCATCAGTGTTGGCGGAAGACTCATTAACAATCTCTAATATGCAGATGACACAACCTTGCTTGCTGAAAATTAAGAGGACTTGAAGCACTTACTGATGAAGATCAAAGACTACAACTTTCAGTATGGATTACACCTCAACATAAAGAAAACACAAATCCTCACTAGTGGACCAATAAGCAACTTCATCATGAAAGACTGAAGTTGTCAAGGATTTCATTTTATTTGGATCCACAATCAACACCCATGGAAGCAGCAGTCAAAAAAAATCCAACAACTGACTGTACTGGGCAATTCAGCTGCAAAAGATCTCTTTAAAGGTGTTGAAAGTAAGCCACTTTGAGGACTAAGGTATGCCTAACCCAAATCATACTTTCAATAGCCTCACATGCATGGGAAAGCTGGACAATGAATAAGAAAGACAGAAGAACTGATGCCTTTGAATTGTGGTGCTGATGAAGAATAATGAATATACCATGGACTGTCCGAAGAACAAACAAGTCTGTCTTGTAAGAAGCAGAGCCAGAGTACTCCTTGGAAGTGAGGATGGCAAGACTTTGTCTCATGTACTTTGGACATGTTATCAGGAGGGATCAGTCCCTGGAGAAGGACATCATGGTTGGTAAGGTGGAGGGTCAGAGAAAAAGAAGACCCTCAATGAAATGGATTGACACAGCGGCTGCAACAATGGGCTCAAACACAGCAACAACTGAGAGGATGATATAGGACCATCATTCTGTCATACGTAGGGTCTCTATGAGTTGGAATCGATTCAACAGCACCTAACAACAACATGGAATGTGTGGCTAATTGTCCCCATGAACAACTACCTTCTTTGCCACAAGACCAGAACAACTGGATTGATGTCCAGCTACCATGACTAAACATTTTGATCAAAGATTCTACAAAAGATTCCACAAAAGATTCCTGATCAAAAGGGGGGAAAAGTAGAGCAGAATTTCAAATTCACATGGGCTCTAGACTCTCTGGAGCCATGGAGGCTGAATGAACCCCTAAAACTATTACCTTGAGCTAACCTTTAAACTTTAAACCAAAAATATCACTTGAAGTTAACCTAAAACCAAACAATAGTTTAACTAGTAAAAAGGTCTGCCTTAAGCATTGTGCTCTTTAAAGAACTATCTATTATGGGATCAAATTGACAAAAGCAACTCGAAAGATTAGATAGGAACCTTGGGGGCAGTGAGTTTATGTTAATGAGGAGGAAATAAGTCAGAAAAGGAGGGCGAGAATGGTTGCACAAGTCAAAAGAACTTAATCAATGCCATTAAATTGTATGTGTAGAAACTGTGAATTGGTGTATGTTTTGCTGTTTATATTCTCAACAACAAAATAAAATTTAGAAGGAAAAAAAATCTTAACGAGAATACCAGAAGCTACACTGCACTGTGAACCAATTAAAAAAAAGAAACTAAACCTGTTGCTGTTGAGCCAATTCCGACTCACAGCAACTCCACGTTAGCACTCTTAAAAGTTCTATCAAGGGTCTTAAAATTTCTGAAACCCTATGACCCAAGCGTTATCATGCCTAGGAATCAATTATAAGAAATATTTTAATAAATTTTAATAATAATAATTTTAGCATATAGCCAAACATTTATGCACTGATGTTAGTACTTCAGAAAATTTAAAAAAAAAAAAAAAACTTAATGTCTAAGAATAAAGACTAGCTAGCTTAACTAAGAAATGACCACACACTGAAATAGTCTCAAATCAGCACACTTTAAATTTCTAAGGTCATTCATCCTCAAAAACAATTACAGTTCTCAATGCTCTAGACCTGCTCCAAGTCCAGTGTGACAGCAGACCACTGTTGTTAGTATTTTTGATGACACGGGGAAATGTTTATGATCTAAAGATATAAAGTTAGGCAATTAAAAAAAAGATATAAAACAGATTTTCAGGATTATCTCATTAATCAGAAATGATAAAGAAAAAAACAAAACAAAAAAGATTGGAAGGGATGTGCCACAGTACTTTGGACAGCTGAACTTTTCAGTGTTTCTACTTTTCTCTATTTTTCTAAATTTCTAAATGTTTTCAATGGCTGTTTATTACTTAATAAACAGAGAGAGAAAGTAAAAACCTGGGAGCAAAAATACATCCACTGGGTTTATCATTTACCAAAAGCAATCTCACTGAATTAGGAAGAGCAAATTATCAGATTGCTCAGGGCTGAGAAACAAATGAAACCTAGACAAACTAAACATACATAGATGACACTTAGAAAAAGATACATAGGACCATATGAACAATTCCAAAATTGGCAATATGTACCAAAATATGAAAATGCACATACCCTTTTATTCTCCTAATGAGCAGAACAAAAGTTTTTTTTTACCCAACAAAATTCACATTCTAAAATCAGAGAATCTCAAGTTGAAAACTCTGCCACATCAAATGGTTTTAATTAAGCCCTTAAATTCTTACATATAAGAATTATGGCAAAGACTGAATGAACACATCAATCCATTTTAAATAAGTTTCTAAGATTATTCACCTCCAAAAAAAGTTATAGTTCTGTGTGCTCTGGAACTATTCCAAATTTTAGAATGAGTAGCATATCGCTAAAATTAATTAAAAAAAAAAAAAAAAAAAACCATTACTGCTTGTTAAAGAAGTCCACATCAACGAAATAAAAAATAGTATCAACTGTTGTGTCTGACAGCTTTTCCCAATTATTTCATGGGATGCTGATGGGTATAAATCAAAATAAAAGAGTGGATGTCCCTTAATGAAATAAACTGAAGAAATGCTAGGTTAAGCAGGTTTCTTCATGTAAGAGCCTTTTGTTAATGTGCATAGTAATCTCTGAGGTATTGTATTTTCTAAATTTAAGCTTAAAAAATAAGTGATTCTATATCCTACAGTGAATTTGGTTACCACTTGATTGGAAAGGGAAAGAGTGGCTTCCAGGATGATAGTGTGATAGTGTGCTTGGGTAAAATGATATCATTCATCGATAACGGGAATAAACAGGAGACAGGGCGGGGATCTGTGCAGGAGAGGCATCCAGAAGGCAATTATGTGAGTCTGGAACTAGGAGAGAAGGCAGGGACACAAACACATTTTATTAACGTCAGCATGTAGGTGTCCTCAAAGCCTTTACTATGAATGCCATCACGCAGAGGGTGTTTTCTGTTTTTAGTTAAGGTGCCTTGAGCTCAAGAGCTAAGTCTTAAAAATGTACCATTAATATCCACGGCATCATTTATTTGTTTACATATCTGCTACCTCCCCCAAATGAAATGTACTTCTTGATTCTTAAGGACATGAATTATGTAATTTATCCTTGTAGACAGAGTACCTATTACAGTACCTGGTAAAGCAAATCCTAGCTAAATGTTAGTCACACAAATGAGCTGTTGTCTTCTAAACATCCAAAGACAATTTAATTTTATCTCCTTTATGTTCTAATTATATTTTTTAAAACATACAAAAAGAACCCTAAAATTAAACACCTATATACACACTTATGTGAGTTACACCAAAGTCTGACTTTAGCTTGGTGTTCAGTCAAAATCTATTCTTAAGCTCTGGTTTCTGACAGACTAATTAGCCAATGCCTACTTTAATGTCCTTTCTAGTATCCCCGAATCAACGGGATGGTATGAAAGAGTAACTCAGCATTACATCTAACCAGCATAACACAATACCACGAACAATGCCTGGTGAAAGCAGAAGCTTTCAAGTATGCATAAGCATTCTATTGGCTGAAGAATAATAAACGTGAACACAGTTAGCTAGTACAGGAGCTAACCCCTCCATTAATTAATGATGATTACAAAAAGTATTAATTGTTTAACATAAAATTAACTTTCAAATTGTTAAAACGGGAAATATACCAACAGCTAGTACATGTATTTAAGAGAGTGCTAGATCTTTTTCTCTTATATGCCAAAAAAATTTGGTAATTTTTAATTAATACAATGTCAAGTAAGAGATTGGATTACATTGTAAATCTGATTCATCTTTGTTCAATTTTTCTTGTGTTCTAACATTCATAAAATTAACCAGATAACCTTTATAAACTGTATTAATTTAATTCTATTGAGGCCGTCTTTCAAGAAAAAGGAATAATTGAGAGTCCTTCATATTTTGAGGATAAACTAGAAGTATCAACTTTGCCACCTCAAAATTTCATGAGGAGAATCTCCAATATCAATACTAGCCATGGATAGATCTACGAGATCCCTCAAAGATACTGTGTCCTGTACTGACCTCAGTTGAAAGTGAGCATCTACTTGGTATAGTCAATGTGCAGTAAAGTGCCCAAGGAACAATCCGGGAGTGGGGACAGTGCTGAGAAACTGTTCCTGCACCAAAAGGTCAAGCTTATAAAATCTGAAAGCAAAAAATTTTCATAAAATTCTAAGAACTTTCTGTAAACATCCCTACTGATTTCTCTCTAATGATCGTACTCAGCCTTGGCATACTGTTGACCTTAACGAGGCCCTCAGAAAGAACGCATAATCGGTGTACTTCTAATACATACAATCAAATACATACGTACACACGTGTCCATGTAGAAGAGAGAGACACAGTCGGGAGATGATTATTACTCAATTACCTTTGACTTAAAAAAAGACTCACCATCAGCTTCTTACAGACAAGTCCCTCATGATTGTTAAAACAGTTTATCTATAATTCAATTCACAAACATATTCAAGCATGTTTCTCCATATGAAATGGTACACTCAAAACATTAAATTTTAAAATCCTACTTTAACATCAAAAATGGTAACTTTTTCCTTTTGGAAAAGATGTATCACCAAGAACAAGAACGGATCACAAAAACTTTAACAGCTATACCAACAATGTAACTGGATACCTATTCAAGATTCAACATTCACGTAGTTACTTCTCTTCCAGTTAAAGGCCACATTTTCAGATATTAGTTCATAACCAAGTAAGACCTACGGACTCTACAAATATAAATCACTTGGTTCATCAGAATGCCTCACTATCTGCCTGATTCTCAAGAACCTACACGTTTAAACGTTATTTAGAGTTTGAACAGAGCCATATATTTAATAGCCTCCATTTTTCCACGTACAAATAAGATCACCTCAATTAATTATAAAGCAATAAAAAAATATTCTTTCAAGAGCACCTTCACACTGTTTCTCCTATATAAATACAAATGGCAAAAGGGAGAGAGGGACCAAGAAAGGAAGGGAAAAGGGACAGAGAGCTGAGAAAGGCAAGGGACAAGTAAAGAAAAACCAAAATCCCAGACACAGATTTTCTTAACGAATCAAACAACTGCATGGAATACTATTAATATTCTGAGCTTTATTAAAGATACATTACTAACATCTACTCCTTATGCCTTTAAAAGATTTGCTATATTCTAATAAGGATTTGCAGGAGACATTCATTCAACCATAAAGGTGGATATTTATTTTATTAACAGAAATAATTCAATTTCCACCAAAGCATTAACCAACCATCCACTTTTAAAAGCCTCAAGCACCAGCAATCAGTATATTCTATTTCTACTAACACCACGATAAGTCACTGATTATCAGACAATCTGAGTCCCAAAGCCAAGTTTAATAAATATCCCAGCTACCTTCGGCATTTACTGATCTAAGTAATCTCCCCCCGCTCAACACACCCATACTAATGGATATTTATCAAAAACCAGGCCGTTCCAAATATATCATCAGTCCCCACATTCTCTCAGACAACCATAGTTTTACTGTATTTCAAAACATGAGTCACCTGTATGCATCGTCTTCTTTCAAGTCTCATATCATCCTGATGGGGTGGGGGGAGGGAGGGAAGAGTCCAGCAGCAAAACTATAACACTGTGTGAAGAAAAACAGATTATGATAAGAGATAATGATGCAAGACAATTACCCCTAATTGAGGAATATCTCACGTAACTACAATCCCCAAAACATACAGATAGAAGTACTCCATATTTTCAAAATGTTTACTAACACTGAGTTATGCTTACTTGAAAATTTTCCTTAGCCTTCATTAATCAAAATCAATTTTGTGTGTATAAAAAAAAGTATTTGTCAGGAAGAATAAAAACAGTTTTTAAATGTGCATGCTACCAACAAAATCTTCAAGCATTTCTAGGTATGGAACAAACACTGACTTATTCAGCTATTCTATTATTAATGTTAAAAAAAATCTACATTTTGTAATCTCCATCAATTTGCGAATCAATACAAAGGTGAGTTAACTTTTCATAGTGACTTACTATCAAAGCAGGCAACGAAGGTTACTTTACAGGAAAGACAACATGTCAATCTAGCAAAAGTTATTTGTAAATTAAGTACTAAGACACTTCTCAGAACTGTTTCACTAAGTCTATATAAAAACCCTCCTGCTGTCAGAGTGGCTTCTCTTATTTACTGTAATTCTTTTACAGTACTTTCTACTTAGTGCTTCCACTGCTATTCCATGATTGACCAACAACTTTCATAATAGCCGAGGAGAAAGTGAAAGCAACCTCATCACTGTTATCGACTAAGAGCAAACGATAGCAGCCAAAGAGACAAAGTACAGGTTAAAATCTAATTTATAAATGGGTAGAATCGAAAAATTTATTTTTAAAACTGATACTGTAGATTTAATAACTACTCCTAATGAAGAAATTTTGCTAAGACCAGGCTAGTCAAAAGAAACCTTTTGATTCCAAAAGATATTACTAAGGACCATGCAGGGGGAAAGTAGTACAGAAAGTTATCCAATTCTAGATTCTTCAATTACCTGGACAAATTCTACGTTGTTCACCTTTGTCTCAATCCTGATGCCTATAATCCTCTAAATTTTACATTGTGGCATCCCAACCATTCTGCTTTATATTTAATAGTTGCTTTCCAAAAGTAGTTCTATGCTCCTAAATTACCAACCAACGTTTCAATGGCCTCAGTGTAGTTCTTTTGAGGTGTTAGGGAAGAAATCAACCGTACTGAAATAATCCACACAAATATTTGCAATTTTCAATGAGGATGGTAAGCCTGTTGCTGTCGAGTCAATTCCAACTCATAGAGGTCCTACAGGACAGAGCACAACTGCCTCATAGGGTTTCCAAAGCTGTAATATTTGGGACATCATGCTTAGTGAAGTACAGGGTAAGCAAAAGAGAGGAAGACCCTCAACAAGATGGAGTGACACAGTGGCTGCAACAATGGGCTTAAGCATACCAACAATTGTGAGGATGGTGCAGGACCGGGCAGTGTTTCGTTCTGTTGCACACAGGGTCGCTGAAAGTCAGGGCCAACTTGATGGCACCTAACTAAAACAATCTTTACAGAAGCAGACTGCAGCATCTTTCTCCCTCAAGGTGGCTGGTGGGTTCAAACCACCAACCTTTCAGTTTGAGTGCTTTTACCATTGTGCCACCAGGGCTCCTTATAAGGATGCTAATTAGCCCAAATGAACCTCTAATTGGTAGAATTCCAAGTGGTGTTGCAAAATAAAATACTACTCAGGCAGTCTGAAGAAAAACATTTGTAGGCAAGTGGTTACATACATTTGAATCTATATTTATCACCCAAAACTATTTTCTGCTTTCACTTATTTCTCCTTCTACTTCTGAACTCCTAGGTTCTTTAAAATCTCCAAGTGTATACGTCAAATAACAGCAAGAGCAGGCACTTCATTGGAAGAGAAGCTCAGGGACTGAGGCTTAAATGTATAAATCATTTGAAAATTGGGAACTGCCTACATCTGAAATCAACTATAATCCAGAATCCACTTTTCAAGAACTACATTCCCAGTTAGGATACTGCTATGGCTTCAAGTAAAACCCTAGACAAAGGTACCCAATTTTTTGAGTGGATGGTTGGATAGATGGATGAGTGGTCAAACGTTGCTATCTGCTGTCAAGTTGATTCCAACTCAGAGCAAACCCATGCGTGCAGAGTAGAACTGCTCCATAGGATTTTTAAGGCTATAGGCTTTCGGAAGCAGATCACCAGGTCTGTCTTCCAAGGCACCTCTGGGTGGGTTCAAACTGCCAACCTTTTGGCTAGTAAACAAGCGCTTAATCATTTGCACCACCAGGGACTCCTGGATAGACTTTAAAATTCTGTCTTAGTTTTATTTACAAAAATAATCAATAATTAGAAAATCTAGATTAAATTATTTTTACTGTAAAGACCTACTTTTCTAGGAATTTTCTCCCCTAGAAATGGTCTGTCTTAAAAATTCTAGTATGGATCATGGAGAAAGAAAATAGCTATGAACTATATATAATCAAGTTCTTCAAGCTCTCAACATCATATTCTACCTATAAAATATCACAATATTAGAATGCTACCACACCTTGTCAACTTTAATGGTTTCAGCAGAAATAGGTATTATTCATATACTTCATAAGAAGCAAAATCAATTAAGATGTTAGAATTCTTTTTATTTTATTACAAGTTATAAAAAATTAGCCAATTTACTTCATTACGGTTTGAAATCCAAAATCTAAAGGTAAGGAACTTGCATCAAAATTGCCTGACCCTAAAACTGACACCTCTTAGAAATGTCATCCATTAATCACTATTCATCTCAAAAGCACCCTTCAGCAAAGGATGAAGTGTCTCCACAAGTCACAGAATTTGCTGCCGACACAGGTAGCAACTAACCATCATAAACTGGGTAATAATAAACTCCAGAATGCTTGACCTTAGATTGTTTAAATAAAGATTCTAGGGATTATTCATTCCATATAGCCTTCAGGCTAGTCCCTTTTCAAGAAAAAATTGCTTATACCAGGTCACAGTTTTACGACAATAAGTAGATAATACCAAACACTAAATGTGCCTGGCAGACAGATTGTAGATACAATATCCTTTCTAAAAAAGCTTTAAAATCCAGTCATGTTTTTTAATTTTTCTGAGAAAACTTTGCAATGCATTCTACCTCCCCCGCTCCCTGATCTCAAATGGAATCATTTAAAAATTAGGCTCCCCATCTCAAATGGAATCATTTAAAAATTAGGGAGCAAAATGTAGATGCTAATGAAAAGCATCTACTAGCCTCCCCATAAGAAGGTCCATAATCCTCAACACATCTTTTACAGTATGTTTTAGCTCACATTTTGCTGAAGGCAATACAATGGTCTATGAACAATCCAGGAACTGAGTTTAAGTCATTTTTTAAGCTAAACTTGCAAACCATTTTTTTAGTTGCCTCAAAATCACTGCATAAAATTAACCCACAGCATATCTTCAGAGGAAGTAAAATTTCAACAAGCTGTCTGAATTTAAGCACATGGTATACACTCAGGTATGGGTCAGATAATCTCTGATTAAAGGATATGGTTTTATTTCAAAAACTAAGTGGAAGTACAGTTTTTTATTTATTATTATTCCTTTAATGTACACATTACAGATATTCTCATATGTATTTCACAACTTAAAAAATTTAACCCATGTGAAAAAATAAAACATAATGCACAATTTAAATCTACAATTTAAAGAGCTGGAAAATGCCAGTTAAAAATAACTGCAAAAAAAAGACAGGGTACAAAAATGAAATCAAGGGAAGACAGATTTAAAACGTAATTCCATGAATTAAAATTACAATGATTATTATATATTATGCCTCTCGTTTCTTATAAACTTTTGCTCATTTACACTAACAGATTAAAGCGACAGAAGAAAATGTTTTCTTCAATATAAGAATTTTAGCGATATTCTAGAATTATAATAAAGGAGTCGAGGGGAAAAGAAAATAGGAAAAAGTTGATTCTCATGCCTAACCCACAAGAAAAAAAAAAATGTATAATTCTAATTCCTAGTAAATGGTCAAATGACATACAGAGAAAAAGCTCCTACACTAATTGGGGATTTCAAGCGAAAACCTAAGAAGCAAGAACATCTATCACCCCTTCCCCAAATTCCCTAAGAAACAATCACAGGTTTTAAAAATAAATAAAGCAAGAAGCACAAAACTTTAGAATGTGATATCACACCAAAACTATGAGTAAAACCATAGGGAAAAGAACCCTTGCAGAATGCTTACTATGCACCAGCCACCCAGCTGAGACACTCTACAGATGCTGACACATTTAATCTCCTGACAGCTCTACAGCAGGCAGTGCTGCTGCCATTTTATTACTGGGCAAATGAAGGGTCAGAGAAATTAACTGGCCTTAAGGTCATAGCTTGTGAACTCTGGTCCCCCACGCCAGAGTTCACCATTCTTCCACACGCCAAGACGCCTCTCATAAAGACCACAGAAACGGTTGTGAGATAAATCATAATAAAGATGCAGGAATCCACATGTGTCTGAGTCTGATTTTTGACCCTGTGCTCACTCTTTAGGAACCCTGATGGCACAGTGGTTGGCTGCTAATGGAAAGGCTGATAGTTCAAATCCACCAGCTGCTCAGGAGCAGAAAGAAGGGGCAGTCTGCTTCTGTAAAGATTTACAGAAGTTCTATTGCCCTACAGGGTCTTTATGAGTCAGAACTGACTCGATGGCAGTATGTTTGGCTTTGGCTTGCTCACTTTTTTGCCTTACCCATCCCAAACATGAAAAAAAATAAAATAAAAACGAAAGCTCAAAAGAAGTAAATTAACCGGTAAATGCATTTTCGTTTAGGAGAATGGAACACTAGTTCTCCTCAAAGGTTAGTCTAGTAGAGAAGTTCTGACTCTGGCATATAACAGACGGCTACCAGCATACTTAAAAGGAGACAAACTGAAAAGAAGGTAAACCTGATAGCAGATGACTCATTTTTGCACTAAAGCCTTGGACAAGACAGAAGAACATTAAGGATTATAAACCTGGGTTTTGGGTTATACTATCCCCATGGCATCGTGGAGGTAGGAATAGGGGAGATATATGTGCTAAAGGCAATAGCAACATGCGATTTCTCATGAAATTCCATGAGAAGAGCTGATATAACCTGAGTAAGCACTAAGGAGAACGGTCAGGCACTAAGACCTGCAGAGGTTAAAATAAAGGCTGCCCAGAACTTCTGCTCTCCCAGGCACCAAGTTACTCAGCCTCTCCGAAACTAGGCCTGGGCTCAAATAAGATAAAAGTAGGTACAGCATATTTGGACACACCAACAAACACAGCAAATCAGGAGGGAAATGCCTCAAGTACACATTCTCTGTAACAATGTATATAACACACTGACAAATATATTTTTAAAAACTGCCAAGGGAGAGACTAAAAAGTTTCCAGGGGCAAGCTATAATCAGTAAGTACACACTAATTCAAACTATGTAAACTGCCACTGATATTTCATTTTGCTTGCTATTCTGTCTTCCTTTAGTGAATGTGAAAATACTTATAAATGATTGGCAAAGGTTTATATCAACCGTCAAGTCTATCAACAAATTTCTATCCTCTTGTATTTTGAGTTCTTCAAGCATGAATCCTCAGACCACAAAACTTTTCAGTAACCTAAGCAGGACCAGGCAGTGTTTAGTTCTGTTGCGTCACAATGAGTAGGAACAGACTTGATGGCACCTGAAAACAACCACCTCCCACTGCTGGGAAGTGACCACTATATATAAGGTCCCTATGATAGGGTTGGAAACCCTAGTGGCGTAGTGGTTCAGTGCTACAGCTGCTAACCAAGAGGTCAGCAGTTCAAATCCGCCAGGCGCTCCTTGGCAACCCTATGGGGCAGTTCTACTCTGTCCTATAGGGTCACTATGAGTCGGAATCAACTCAACAGCAGTGGTTTACAATAGGGTTAAGGAGCTCTGGTGGTGCAGTGCTTAAGCAACCAGCTATTAAACGAAAGGTCAGCGGTTGGAAACCACCAGACGCTCAGTGGGAGAAAGATGCAGCACTCTGCTCTGTAAAGATTTACAGCCTTGGAAACCCTAAGGGGCAGTTCTACTCTGTCCTATAGAATCCCTGTAAGTCGGAATCAACTTAGTGGCAATGAGTTTGGTTTTGGGGGGGTTTTTTGTTGTTTCGTGTAACAGAGTCACTACGAGTTGGAATCGACTCAATGGCAACAAGTTTGATTTTGTTTGGTTTATAACAAGCAGATCCAAGTTCCAGAAAGCTCATTGCTAATACAGTTGATTCAAAGTCAATATTAAGTACAGAATTAAACACATTTTTATAAAGCTGACTTGCCTCTCCCTAGAGTGCTAGGCTCACATTTCCAATAGCCCAGTGAACCAAACTTGAATCTCCCATTTATTACTGTTTCACTCCATCTGTGGTATCTTTAAAGAGCACTGTTCTAAATATTTTACTTTAATTCACTTCATCACATAAGGTAGGTGGCACTGTTAGTCCCATTTTACAGGTAAGGAAACAACGGCTCAGAAAGCTGAATTAAGGCTGCTCCAAGTCACACCTGACTAAATGTGGAGACAGGATTCAAACCCAAACAAACTGACCCCAAAGCCACTACTCTCAGGCACCAAATTCAACTGAATTTATAATCTCCTCACCCTTTGCCACAACTCAAAATGAAAGGAGAGAAAGACCAGGGAGACCAGGAAAAAAAAAAAAATTCACTTCCCACTCTTGGTTAAGGTTAAACTCTTGGTTTCACCATTAGCACAATTTCCCAAACTGAAACCCTAATCATCTAGAACTCTTTCCTCTTCCTTATCCCACATGCAATCCACAAATTCTTAAGGTGGATTTCACCTCAGAAATGTTTCAGACTGGCCTCATCTCTCCTCTTCTTTCTTAGTTAAGGTCCTCCTCATTCTATTTGGACTCCCTGCTGAATCAAGTTTTCACCCATGCCAGAACATTTTCCATCAGAACTACATGCCTTAAAAGCATATCCAATCACCACTGTGTGAAATTATATTGTTCAGAAGCTAGAATTTAATAATGATAGTCTTTTCTTCGTTCGAAATTTAAAAATCCAAGGTTTTCTCCCATCGTTTCTATCTGAAATAAACAGGCTTAGACCGTTATCTGATTATAAAGTATCACATGATCATTATTAGAAAAAAATTAAGTGTAAAGAACAAAAGCTTACCCTAGAATATGTTTTGTTGTGGAAATCTTGCTCTTTTTTGTTTAGGTTTACATCTTTACATCAAGAATTTGTATTTGCATCATCATTTTTAGTAGCTACATAGTACCCCAATGCATAGATGTAAATTTACTTCCAGTAAATGCCTCCTGCAGGATATTTGGCTTGCTTCCAATTTTTCACCACCATAAATTTTGAACCTTGGAGCATGTTTCTAACCATCTACTAATAGGAATTAGGAGCAAAGTTATATGAACAAAATACCAAGGGCCAACAAGATTATTTCAACTGTTTTTTGTTGATGTGCATGCTTACAGATGTGATCTATCAACTACACATAACATACTCAAACTTTCTATTACTCAAATCGATCCTAGATTATAAGAGGAATTAAAAAGCAGTGTCCTGATCATCTCCAGATGCTCTGCAAATCAAAAAAGCTTGAGATTCAGTGCTCAGAGCTATCTATAGCTGTGTTCCCCTTGTTGACCTGAAACTCGGGGGGTAATCTGAGTCATGTACATGCCCCCTCAACACACAGTATCTATCACACAGAAAGGACTTAAGATGATTAGGTTAAATCAACAGCTGCAAGCCCTTCTCATAAGTTATTTGCAAGAAATGCATTCCAATTTCCAATAATCAGGAAAACCACTGTGTTCCCACCTCTCGGATAGCACCTACTTTTCTAATTAGGATGGTCTAAAGTATAATACATGCATACACACCCATATGCTGAATTGGTTATAGGTACTTTTATGTATAATTATATATAACTTTATAAACCACTACTTTTAATTATCCTTACATTTCAGAAATACAGAAAAATAGCAAGGCCCAGAAATAACCAAATAATGTCATTAACAGCTTAAATTTTCCTCCAACAAGCCTATTACTTTACTAAGAGTAGTAAAATACATTTAGTTTTACTTATTTTCCTTGCTACATTTTGGTGAAACCTACAAAGAAATGATACCTTCTTAAAAATTCTTCAAATTTGGTCTTGTATTTCCAAGTATGGGTTATTCTTCAACTATTCCGTGTTTCTTCCCTTACCTGTCATCCTTCTAGTTCTAACCTCAGGTGTTAGCTCCAGTTCTAGCCCCTGGCCCCTCGACTCATATCTTTACACATTCTCTTTCCCTCAGAAAGAAGTATGTTCAAAGCTTTGTTCTACACTAATAGTTTCAAACTCTGTTCTTTCTCTACTCTAACCTTGCACTCAATATCCAGTCCAACGACCTGCTGGCAGTGTCTGCCCACAGTGCCGCTTGACTACCTCCAGCCGACCCAGTGCCGTCGACCTCAGTCGCTAAATCAACAGCGCATCCTCATCGCCTTCGCTTTGCAACTACCTGTCTAGCTTCCCATCCTGTCCCCTGCACCACCATACTTCAGTGACCTCGGCAGAAGCGGTGGACTTATCTACTCTAAATGGTCTGACCAAGTACTCTCAATTTTCAAAACACCTCATGGTTTCTATTTCTCTCCATGCCAGCTATAATCACCTTGGTCCAGTCTTTATTACACACCTAGATATCACAGATGCCTCCTAAAATTAAGCATCTCTCAGGCCTGATGATATCTCAGAAACAAAAGGAGAGGTTTCTAAAACTGCAGATTCTAGGCCCCACCACCAAAGATCCTGGCTCATCCATCAGGAGGCATGGAGAAGAGCCCAAGGACCTACATTTTTTTTTGAAGCACTTCCAGATGATCCTTGAGCACAGCCAGGTTTTGGGAACTGCTGTGCCTTTTCAAAGGCAGCTTAGCTGATCCCTTTTTCCTATTCATTCTGCATATATTTGCCACATGCATCTTCCTTTCAACCTGGATTTAACCTCTTCAAAACTTAGGGAACCTTTTATTACATCTTATTTCCCTGAGCCAGAGCTCAGTATTGGCATTCTATAAAGTGCCATCTAACCCTCTTCTGCACCAATGTTTACATGATTTCCCCCATCTGAAATGTGTCCCTTCTGTATCTAAATCCTACCCATCCTTCAAGACCACCTCAATTCCCCTTTTGTCCAGGCGAGAGCCACCCTGGATTCACCTCTGTACTTCTAGAATACTCAGAGTAGCTACTATAAAATTTTACACTTAATTATCTACCATTATATTTTATAATTGTTTATGTTAGTTATATTTTCACTCCAATGATATTACCTACTGCTTGGCGAAAAGTATTACTAGGTCTCATATTTCTGTATCATAGTAGATGCTCAATAAACAGATTGACAGAGTAGTAACAACACAGAAAACAGTTTTATGTAGAAAAGCTGGGTTATAAAACAGTGTGCATACATCATAAAATCACTTTTTTTAAAGATGAGAAAAATAGTTGTGTGTTTAAAAAAAAAAAAAACCCAGGCAGGATAACTACAAAATTCAGACAGTAATTATCTCTGGAGAGAGGAACTGCAGGAAACTGTTATTCATATCTTCTGTATTTCCTAAATTTTCTAAAATGAACATGTATTTTGGGATAAAAACAAGTGTTTTAAATCTTAAGCTAGAATGTTCTTCATCAGTGGAAATACTGTAAACATGGCTGAAATGAGGTACCACCAGTAAGACTATCACAATTCAAATGTAGATGTCAACATTTCCATATCCCCTGGCCTCATCAGACTGGGGACCTTGCAAACCAATTATATACAGGCATGCCATTCCTTGAGCTGTCTAAAACCAAAAACCAAACCCGCCACCATCGAGTCAATTTTGATTTACAGCAACCCATCTACAGGACAGAATAGAACTGCCCCACAGTTTCCAAAGAGCTGCTGGTGGATTCAAACTGTCGACCTTCTGTTTAGCAGCCGAGCTTTTAACCATGTGGCCGCCAGGGCTCCTCGAGCTGTACAGATGGGAGTTTTGTTTTCTTGTTTTGGTTTGTAATTTCAGTCAAAACTAAAAACCTTAACATAGTATAAATGCTTTCTTATCTCCATATAAGACCAGAAGACATACAATAGGTAAGAAAACTGCAATTAGTATTAAAATAAATCTTAGACATAAAGTTCTGGAATAAACATTTAAGCATTCCCTTTCCTTAAGCAGAATATAATCCTAAATACAGTGAAATCTACCCATTACAAAGAGGGATTCTCATGATAAACTATGCCAAAAACTTTCAATCCTTAGATACTAATTATATCCCAAATTCCTCTAATTAACAACTTAAATTCATGCTGTTTTTTCCTGCATTCTGAAGAAAAAGAAAATAGCTACACATGGCCTACAAAACACTCTGCATACGCACAGACTTATTACTCTGCAGCTTCTTCTCCAACTGAACACCAAGTCTCTCAATCTTTCCTCCCAAATCTTATTAGCCAGTCTCCGTAAATTTTATTGCTCAAATCTCGTGCTCTGTTTCTCAGTTTCTGATACCCAAATCTGTACACAATACACTTAAACATGAGCGTTGGCAACAGTAAGTATTGTTCTACAACCTTTTCTTCATTACATTCTTTAAACGTGTTAACTGTAGCACTGATCCACGTTCCAGCTGCGGTCTATTTTGCCTCATAATCAAATCTCTACTTTTAGGTGCCCACTTCAGTAGAGATGATAGGAAATATAAAATTTATTTTCAAAAGTTGACAATTAAAAATAATAAGAAATTAGAAACAATAAAAATACTCAACATTACAGAAAAGGTGATATAAATTACAGTAAATCTACTTGATAAAATACTACATAATCATTTAAATTCTTTATATGATAAGTGCACTGTATATAAGAATGCAAAACCTTCCCCAGTCTCAGGAAAGTAAAATAAATGTACAGAAAAAATCTGGAATATATATAATTATTAAAAACAAATGCCTTTGGTTAATAAAATTCTGGCTGATTTAAAAATTTTCTTCTTTATATCATAAATTTTATGATCGGGGAAAACAGTCCAAGAAATTCAGCTTCCATTTTAACATAAAAGTCACATCATTGTGGAATCTAGCTAAGGGCCACAACTATGAGAACCACCTCTAAGTATGTGTGTGCAATTTTTAAAACTCCAATATAGGTAAAAAGCTCATCATAATAAGATATTAAGGATGTCTGTTTCTTAAAACCAGTTAATATACTGCTAGGTGCCATCATCCAAAAGATCCAAAAAACTGGCCACTCAAGGCCCTAAGTGATCCAGCTGGAGTGACCCTGCCCAGTTCAAGTCCTGGCTCTGCCACAGGACTGGGTGGATTCATGCAAAGTTCTTTACCCTTCTGTGACAAAGCTTCCTCATCTACAAGATGGGGGTAATCCCGTAGTTTGTTGTATTATCAGTGAGAAAGCCCAAATAAAAAGCATGCAAGAACATTTCACAATTTAGTACTCGGTCCATGTTCTCTTCTTTATATAATACTTGATATTTTTATCATTACCTCCACCTTTTCAGTCTTTATCTCCTACTATTCACTGTCCCAGCCACAATGGACACTTTTTTGCTAAGACGAATCCATAAGCCTTCTTCATCTATCTCTCCCTATCAAGAGTGTGCTGAAAGCCCATCGCCAATGCTTTTTCATGGGAAGCTTCCCACTAGTATTCCTTATAAACATGATTCCCTCCCTAAACCTTGTCATAGTATCGCTTATACCATGAAAGCAGGGAAAAGTCCCTCCATGACTGCATCTAGTCCCTCAAAGCGGGAAAAAAGCCATGTTCATCTCACCCTATAGAAGAGCCAGCTTCCTCAACAACGGCCAATTTTCACGAAGGGAAATAAAGAAGATCGTAATCATCAAACCAATTTGGCACCCACAATATCTCCTAATAGTTGCTCTGTTGAAAGAAGTCAAGTGGGCTGAAAATTTTACATAGATGAGATAATAAACACAGTTAATGGTACCTACAACCCGAGTGAAACTAGTCAGTTGCAAAAGGACAAATATTGTATAAGACCATTATTATAATAACTGGAGAAATAGTTTAAACACAGAAGAAAATATTCTTTGATGGTTATAAGAGGGGAGAAGAAGGGAGAGGGGAGAGGAGTTTTCACTAATTATTTTAGGTGAAGGGAAAGACAACACAATACAGGCAAGGTCAGCACAACTGGACTAAACTAAAAGCAAAGAAGTTTCCTGAAAAAATTGAACGCTTTGAAGGGGTGGGGTTTGGGGACCATGGCTTCAGGGGATATCTAAGTCAATTGGCATAATAAAATCTATTAAGAAAACATTCTGCATCCCACTTTGCAGAGTGGCTTCTGGGGTCTTAAACGCTAGCAAGCGGCCATCTAAGAGGCATCAATGGGTCTCAACCCACCTGGAGCAAAGGAGAATGAAGAACACCAAAGACATAAGGTAATTATGAGCCCAAGAGACAGAAAGGGCCACATAAAGCAGAGACTGCATCAGCCTGAGACCAGAAGAACTAGATGGTGCCCGGCTACAACCGATGACTGCCCTGACAGGGAATGCAACAGAGAACCCCTGAGGGAGCAGGAGAGCGGTGGGATGCAGACCTCAGTTTCTCGTAAAAAGACCAGACGTATGTTTTAATGGTCTGAGACTTAAAGGACCCTGGAGGTCATGGTCCCCAGACCTTCGTTAGCCCAAGACAGGAACCATTCCCAAAGCCAACTCTTCAGACAGGGATTGGACTGGACTACAGGATAGAAAATGATACTGGTGAAGAGTGAGCTTCTTGGATCAAGTAGACACGTGAGACTATGAGGGCGTCTCCCGTCTGGAGGGGAGATGAGAGGGCAGAGGGGATCAGAAGCTGGCCGAATGGACACGAAAATAGACAGTGGAGGGAAGGAGCATGCTGTCTCATTAGGGGAAGAGCAATTAGAAGTATATAGCAAGGCGTATATAAATTTTTGTATGAGACTGACTCAATTTGTAAACTTTCACTTAAAGCACAATAAAAATTAAAAAAAAAAAAGAGCACCTACAACCTAATGGTGGAACAAATGGATTTGCTATGGTTTAGGTCTGTGACATAATCTAATGCAAATGGCACAAAATCTAGTATTTTTACTAACAGGGGGTAATTTTTATATGAGCTAAAATACAGTTTACACAATTGTCAACTCCAGCCGTAACAAGATAAAGCTTGGGAATAGTCTGGATTTTTTGTTTATTTGTTTGTCTTGGCGGGGGGGGGGGGGTGTTAAAATATCTTAAGAAACTATTTTCCATTAAATGTTGTTTTTAAATAAGTCACTAACAAAGATGTACCTACATAACCTTTTGATTTCTATAAAATTTTTAAAGAGGCATTCATTGTGTTAATAAATGTACAGTTGTGATGTGAAAATTCTAGGAGTTGGGGTGAAATTCCCTTTTAGGATGTCATCAGCTAGCTTTGCTGAATCAATAAAGCTCAAACTTCCTACTGCCAAAGTCCAAAACATAGACAGATCCCAGTACTAACTAGTTTAAGCAGCATTTTCTAGCCAATTTTTTTTTTGGTGGGGGGATTACAAATGCTAAGAACTCACCCCAAAAGCTTCCTTTTGCTGCCCCAAGTCATATTTTATTTTTGTCTTCATATATTCTCATTATAGCATATTCTTCGTCATATCCAATACAGATGAATTATACAATGACACAATTTTTATCAGATCTAGAGGTACGGGGTCTTTCATTTGGTTGAAATCTATCCTTTAATAGATGTGGGAACTGAGGTCTAGAGAGGTTATGGGCCTTACTTAGGATCACCTGAAAGGAACATAAACACTGAAAAAGTTTGATTATCAAACCAATGATAACACCAAAATAATATTCAATTGCCACCTTATACATTAATATAGTATATGTATGTATAACAAGATCATGAACATACTTACATAAAAATGGAAATGCTCAGGACAATATCCAGAAAGATATCAGTAAACCATTAGCAGAGTACCTCTGGTCAGAGTAAAGGGACTGAGAAGATAGTCAGGTAGAAGTTGGGGGGAAGAACTGACAGAGGGGCAACCATACATTCTTCTGTATACACTTTAGTAACATATCAATGTGAACATACTTATGCCTATTCATACAGCTAAAAAATAATTTTAAATAGCTGCTTATATACAAATAATATTCTAAAAGTCAGATGGTATCATGACATGAATAGAGTTTCCAAAATCCATCATTTATTTCCTCTACAATCATGTGCTGACACTAGGGACATAAAGACACACTATCACTCCACCTGCCCTCATGGAACTCACAGTTCAATATGGAAAACAGATAAAATCATCCCAAAACACAACTACAAGCTGTGCTAAGTATTACAAAGAAAAGTACAGATTGCTGAGCAAGAATATCACGAGAGAAACCAATCTAGATTTGAGGAAGGACATTATCAAAAATAACCTTTCCGAGAATATGACTGGTGACACCTAATCTGTAGTCTGTAATAGTTCTTAAGCTCACAACTTTTTTAATTTCTAGGTCCATATAAAGAGTTGCTGAGAAGTTCAAAACTTCTGGGAAAATAATGGGTAGGTGCGGATCTGGACGTATCAAAGCTATTCAGCCAAGATAATAAAAGACTAAAAGAATGGTGAATGCATGCCTTAGAATAATTAACCAAGTCTCAAAACGAAAGAATGAATCCACTTGCTCTCCGTAGTTTGACATGACAAGAACCAAGAGTAAGTAGAATGATACAGAAAAGAAAGTAGGGAATGAATAAAAGAACAAAGGCATCCAATGATGCAACAGTCATTTCACAATGTCAGCCCCCAGGCACTACACATTCTGCAGAGTCTGGGACCCAACGGGTCTAGCTTGACCATGATTCCAACACTAGGTGGGAAGCAGTGTTCCATTGCTCTAGAGCCCATCCATCTGGCTTGACTTTTTACCCAAAGGCCCATATCACTAAAACATGACTTAAAAAACGTCTGCCCCCGAATGAAAAACTTTTATGATCAGGGAAAAAGCTAAAATTTCAAAGAAATCATCCCTCCAATGAACCTGTTTTGTTTTGTTTTTTTGCCCTCAGATTCTGTACTCTCTGAACATACTCATACCATGGAAGCTGTATTTTGGAATCTTGAAGTGGGGTATTTTTTACTGAACCCTTCAGAATGTATACATCCCACTTCACCATCCACTCCACCCCTCCTCACCTGCAGAATCCTAACTGGCTCTAAACACCACTGAAATAGGGACCTGATTGTATTACTCTTCATATTCCTCTGTGCATCTACAAAGGAGCTGTCTACCTCACAAGTATTGAAGAGTAATCCTTAAGATCTTGCTTCTGGCTGGGAAAAAAAAAAAAAATGGCACTGATTGGCTCTCCCACTACAAATAACCATAAAATTGCACAGAACATTTAAGCCAACTGTTTTCCGGCAAAAGATAAATGACAACACAAGACTGTGGTCCCTAAGGGAAAGGGGTTACGATAGACCTGATTCTCTGGAGGCAATTTCTCAACATGGTGGAGGGAGCTGGAATCCAAGCAAAGCATAGTGATCCTACTGAAACGTGGAAGTAAAGATCCATAAGGAGAGGAGCACAAAAAAGGAGGAAGCTGTGCAGAAAAGGTTCTCCAGAAGTCTGTGTACAGTACCCACGAGTCCTTGGCTGAGGACTAGAGTGCACATGGACAGGGTGAGACCATCTGAGACTTAACAGAAAGTGATCGCTAAGAGGCTGGGACCAGAACAGAGATGAGAGAATGAGCAAGCCTGGAGGATCTGGGAGTTCCTGCCCAGCCAAGGAAGTGAGATCTCATTAACACCTTCTGAAACATTCCCTTTCCATTTTGATGACTAAGGACCACACCCTAGAGTACACTCTACTAGAGACCAGGTTGAACCAGATGCTGGATTTAGCAAAGACTTAAGAAAATATGTACAAAACCTTAAAGGAATATATGGTCTTTAATACCGTGGACAGACAGGGTAGTTCGGCAGAAAAACGGCAACTACAAAAAAAAAAAAATTTTTTTTTAATTCTAAAGCTAAAAACTATAATAACTAAAATGAAAATTATACTGGATGGACTTAACAGCATACTGAAAATGACAGAAAATCAGTAAACTTGAAGACAGATCAATAGAAATTATCCAATCTAAAGAAGAGAGAAAAAAGACTAAAGAAAAAAAATTAAGTGACCTTCAGAGACCTGATGGACAATATCAAATGTTCTAACACACATGTAAATAGAATCACAAAAGAGAAAAGTGGCATAAAAATATTTGAAGAAATCATGGGTAAAAATCTTCCAAATTATAACCACACCCAGGCACATCATAGGCAAACAATTTAAAACCAAAGATAACCAGAAAATCTTGAAAGTAGCCAGAGATGAAAAAAAAAGACACCATATATACAGAGAAACAAGGATAGTAATTTCTACTGACATCTCACCAGAAACAAGGGAGGACAAGGGACAGTGGAACAACATCTTTAAAGTGATGAACAAGAGAACTATCAACCCAGAATTCTATATTCACTGAAAATACCCAAGGAAAAACGAAAAAAAAAAGCAGACCTGCACTACAAAAAAGCCAAAATTAACTACTTAAAACAAAATATAACATAAGAAAAAATGCAGTCTAACAATGAACTTTCAAGTTTGATATAACCAATAAAACTTCAGAAAAGTATAATCATAATACTTTTCACTATCTCCAGCAATCTGTGCCTTTTAACACAGTCACTAAATCCCTATATTGCTAAAATAGAAGTTCTAATAATTTATGTATCATTTCCCTAAACTTGGACTCACCATACCTATTCAACCTGTATGGTGAACAAATAATACAAGAAGCTGGACTATACGAAGAAGAACGGAGCATCAAGATTGGAGGAAGACTCATTGACAACCCGCAACATGCAGATGACACAACCTTGCTTGCTGAAAGTGAAGAGGACTTGAAGCACTTACTAATGAAGATCAAAGACCACAGCCTTCAGTATGGATTGCACCCCAACATAAAGAAAACAAAAATCCTCACAACTGGACCAGTGAGCAACATCGTGATAAACGGAGAAAAGATTGAAGCTGTCAAGGATTTCATTTTACTTGGATCCACAATCAACAGCCATGGAAGCAGCAGTCAAGAAATCAAAAGACGCATTGCATTGGGTAAATCTGCTGCAAAGGACCTCTTTAAAGTGTTGAAGAGCAAAGATGTCACCCTGAAGACTAAGGTGTGCCTGACCCAAGCCACGGTATTTTCAATGGCATCATATGCATATGAAAGCTGGACAATGAATAAGGAAGACCGAAGAAGAATTGACACCTTTGAATTGTGGTGTTGGTGAAGAATATCAAATACACCATGGAATGCAAAAAGAATGAACAAATCTGTCTTAGAAGTACAACCAGAATGCTCCTTAGAGGCAAGGACGGCGAGACTGCGTCTTACATACTTTAGATATGTTGTCAGGAGGGATCAGTCCCTGGAGAAGAACATCATGCTTGGCAGAGTACAGGGTCTGCAGAAAAGAGGAAGACCCCCAACGAGGTGGACTGACACAGTGGCTGCAACAATGAGCTCAAGCATAGCAGCAATTATGAGGATGGCTCAGGACCGGGCAGTGTTTCGTTCTGTTGTGCACAGGGTTGCTACAAGTCGGAACCGACTCAATGGCACCTAACCACAACACCTTTTATGGTACTTTGCAGTACCATAATTTCAACTACAACTCATTTCATGCCCTCTGAACCCTGAGAAGTACGGTAGCCAGGAAAGTATGATTACACACTTTCACATGTGAGCCAAATGAGCAGACTACCAAAGGCTTTGGTCCCCATACCACAGAGAGCAGTACCAGAATCACCCCGAGAGGCTTGTTAAACTCAGATTCAGAGACATAACCATCAGAATCTCCAAGAGGTAGGGCCTGAACCTATATTCTGAACAAGGGCTACAGGCAATTTTGACGCCTGGTCAAATCTGGAAGATTGTCATAAGAATTCAGAGTCCAAGAATACTGATGATAATTAAGAAGGTGCTTCCTTTGATTGGACTAGTTTACCAAAGTGAACTATGGGCTACGCTACTCCTCTGGAAAAGAGAGACATCACTTGTTATGAATGTGCACCTAAGTGTTCCTAAGGACACAAGGTAACTCAAAGATAAAATGACTCTTCACCTGGCTTGTACTTTGAGGAGACAAAGGTACAGTCCATTGGGGCTGTTTAATTTTATGTCTTTAAATAACTTCAAAACTTGTCTTTCAATGTATTTACCGTTTTAACCAATCACAAGCCAAAACAATTGACTATCTCTTAGTATTAATTCCACAGCTTTTGGTAAACAAAAATGTCACGCAAAACATTTCCCCTAAAAAGTATACTAAGAAAATTAAATAGCTTCATATATACTATTTGTGGCAGAGATAGCTAGTTATCTCCCCATCTTTAATTGTAAATTAACTCCAGTCAGCCTCCCTTGCAAATGTGTATGGCCCCAGGGTCTAAGTTCTCAGGGACAAAATGTCGTAGGCCTCTTCTCTGCCTTAAGACACTAAGCAAACATCCTCCCTCTGTCTCTTCACCTTCCTGTGAGCTGGTGCAAGGAACACACAGATGTGGATGTACCCAGTACTTAGGTAGAACAACATGATGAAAGAAATCTGTGTCTCTGAATAACCAAGTATGAGTCAACCCACCAACCAGGCCATTCACATCAAGACTTATTCTATGTTCTCAAAGCCATTGGAATGCTGGATGTCTGTTACAGCAGCTTAAGTGCTTACCCGGATATACTACTGTTTACAAGATGACTGGAACTAATTCCCTCTTACTAACTGCCATCAGGTGAGGCCATTTCTAATAATGTGCTCACAATATCTGGTAACAGAATTTGCATCCTGAAGGGCTCTTAAAAATCACCTACCAAATCCCTCAAGTTTATAGCCAAGGATACTAAGTAGAGATAGATTAAAAACATGGCAGGTAGAACTTAAATGAGATAGGCTAATGTATAGAGACCAAAGCTCGTTAGTAGTTAACAGGGGTAGGAGGGAGGAGGAAAGAGGCAATCATTGCTTGGGGGGGGCGATGAGTTTCTGCTAATGGTGGCGAAATAATCTGTAAAAGGACAGTGGTGACAGTTGCACAACATGATGAATAATTGTACATGCAAAAACTGTTGAATTGGCAATTGTTTTGTTATATACTCTTATCCCTGCACCCCCCCACACACACAAATACACACCAAAAAAAATGGCAGGTAGAAAGAACGCTGTACCCCAAGTCTCTTAACTTCCCAGTTCGTTTTTCCTTCCATATTATGCTACAGACTAGTTTCTAAAATCACCAAAAAGAAAATTACATTTTTTTAGTAATCTTTTAGATTAATTTCACTCATTGATTCAACAAATCATCTACCCCAGCACCTGTCAATTGCCAAGCAATGTGTTGTCAAATGAATGCGGATTTAGAGGCTATTATGAACTGTGTCCCCCCAAAATGTGTATCAACTTGGCTAGGCCATGATTCCCAATATTATGTGAGCATCCACCATTCTGTCATCTGATGTGATTTTCCTATGTGTTGTAAATCCTACCTCTATGATGTTAATGGAGCCCTGGTGGCTCAGTGACCAAGAGCTTGCTGCTAACCAAAAGGTCAGCAGTTCGAATCCACCAGTCGCTCCTTGGAAAACTTCCGGGGCAGTTCTACTCTGTACTATTGGGTTGCTATAATCAACTCAACAGCAACTGGTTTGGGTTTTTGGTTTATGATGTTAATGAGACAGGATTATCAACAGTTATGTTAATGAGGCAGGACTCAATCTAGAAGATTAGGTTGCACCTTGAGTCAATTTCTTTTGAGATATAAAAGAGGGAAGTGAACAGAGAGACGGGGGGACCTCCTACCACCAAGAATGAAGAACCAGGAGAGGAGCTAGTCCTTTGGACCCAGGGTCCCTGCATTGAGAAGCTCCTAGATCAGGGGGAAGACTGATAACAAGGACCTTCTCCCAGAGTCGACAGAGAGAGAAAGCCTTCCACTGGAGCTGGCACCCTGAATTAGGATTTCTAGCCTCCTAGACTGTGAGAGAATAAATTTGTTTGTTAAAGCCATCCACTTGTGGTATTTGTTATAGCAGCACTAGCTAACAAAGGCCTTCATTTTCTGGCTATACTAGGCCTTTAACTCTCCTAAGCCTGGGCAAATTACACAGAAAATGAAACAAGTACAAAGAACACTACCTTAAGGTACGTAAAAATATTCAAATCAAAGTTTGAAAGTTTTCTTTACAGAAGGTAATACATTGGAAATCCTCCAAAAAACTGTCCTCCAAAAAACCCTCATCCCCAAAAAGCATTTTTATTTGCACCCAGCCCAAAGCAAAGCAAGCAGCCAGCATGCCCAGACAGCAGTGTGCTCTTTCTACACTCCTTGTCCTTCCTGGAGAACTGAGGCCTGTCTCGCACCATACCCCGCACTGCAGATGACACACAGATACATGGGGACAGGCCTGGCCCAAGATTTGGGTTGGGGAGCCCACAGAACGGGACAGACACTATGTTAGAATAATTCTTATAGGACAATGTTTCTCAACCTTTTTTTAATTATTGCTACTCCCAAGGAGAAAAACTTCAATTAAGTTGATTTAAATTTCATTTCTCCTTAGCAAGAGTAATTAAATACTAAGGAATAAGATTTCATTGGGTAAGGTTGAGTTTTGGAGGGCCACAACCATTGTATTGAAGTTTTTCTCAGCCCCTAAGAACAATTTTTTGCCCTCTTAAGGGGTGATATCACCCCTCTGAGAACACATACTGGGCCTAAAAATGTGATTCCCAAACTTTTCATCACCCTAGGCTCCTTCTCAGACACATGAATATGGAAGGTCTAGGGTTAGACCCAAGAATCTGCATTTCTTAATAAGCTTTGCAGAGGACTCTATACGGTCTATGGGCCACAATGTTTCTGCTCAATTTCCATCATCATACCCAAACCTAACAACAAGATGACCACCCCTCAACTTGGAATCAAGATGAAGACCGTTTCAATGAAATGAAACACTGCCAAGTCCAGGGCATTCAGAAAGGATGCGATTTGTTTGAAAGATGAGATCTGTTTGGGGAGGGGGGATATGTCTGAGCTGCAATTACAGAAGATGTGAGATTGTCTCTCTCTCCCCTGCACAATGGACAATCATAGGATTGTTACCATGGGAGAGTTACTTGAGATATTTTATGGATTGTAACATGTGACCCAAGAGGAGCTTTATGTCACTTATTTTACAAACTACGTATTCAGGGTTTGTATCCAGTACTTTGGTACTTCACAACTTAGAAATGAGTATCCCATAAAGTATTCATTATCCCTTTCCCCCCACCCCAAATCTATATTTATGAACCCTAACAAAAGTACCAAAATACAATTTAATTAAATTTGACAAATTAAGATTATACAGCTACTTAAATGCAGTTATGGCAAAAAGTTAGGCATACAACTATATCACTGCATTATAAAATGAATATGCCAGTGAGATTAGACAATAAAGAAACAAACAGAAAAAAAAGTTACCTCTTTTCCTTTTTCCCCTTCAGACAGATACTTGGTTCATGTGGTAGACTGTCCCTTGGTGGCTTCAAGAAGCCACTCTTCCCAGTATCCACTACAAAACCTGTGCCAGTTCCAGACCTACCTGGCAGCTTCCACTTTGGCACCTCCGGAATCCAGTCACCACATAAGAAATGCTGTGAGAAACCCTGAGCTAGCCAGGTGAAAAAGCCATATGGAGAAAGATGCCAGAGGCACCACCATATAAGGCAGTAAGTCATCCTGGACTTTCCAGTCCTCACAGGTGCCATGTGGAATAGAGACAAGCCCTGCCCAAACTGAAGAATCGTGAGCTAAGAAATAAGTATTGTTATTTCCTGGTTTTGATACTGTACTAAGGCTCTGTAAGACTTCACTTCTGGGGGAAGTTGGGTGAAGGGCACCCAGGACTTTGTACTATTTTTGAAACTTCCTGTGACTCTACAATTATTTGAAAATTAAAAACTAAAAAAAAAAAAAAAAAAAGAATCAGGGCCTGGCAAAACGGCCAATTCCAAGGCTGGTACACAGGAAGTTCAAGATAAGCCCGAAAGTGCTCAAAAAATGAGGGACACATGCCACAAGGACACAGGAGCCAGCCTGAGGGGCTTCCACTGGCAAAATCTAGAACTAGAGCATCAAAACAAGTAATTATAGTAATGGATTATAACTCACCAACTAAAACAGAAAATTAGGTGTCCACAGTGATATAAAACATGCGAATATATTAAAAGTCTGATTACTAATGATAGATTTACATAGTCTCAAAGTATCTCCACACAAAATATTTATTAATTACAAAGAGGAAAAAAGCAGCTTTAAAATGGAGAAGTCTGGAGGTGCACCATCTTAATCAAATGACCAAAGTGATTATCAGTAATTGGAAAACAGAAATCCTGTGCCACTTGTGGCAGGCAGCATAATGGCCCCCCAATGATATTCACTGTCTTAATCCCTAGAACCTGTGACCATGTTAATTTACATGGCAAACAGGGCTTCCAGCTGGTTCATGCTGGTTCGATCTCCTGTTGACAATTTTCATTTCCGTTCCCAGATATGCCGGATCAGAACTTGCCTTTTCATAAGGTCCTCACGTGATCTTATTATGTATACCTTTTTTTTTTTTTTTAATTAAAAAATAATTACTTGGGATTTTGTTAAAATGTAGATTCTGATTAAGTATATCTGGGGTGGAAATGCAAATTCTCAGCAGGGACTGAATGGGTTTGTCACCCTGATAACAAAAGGGAATTAGGTTACTAATGCTCTAACTTTAAAATAGGGAGATTATCCTGGATTATGCGGGATGACCCAAAGTAATTGCCAGGGTCCTTAAAAGTGAAAGGAGGTAGAAAGAGGGAGGAATAGAGAGATGGCAGTGTGAGAAGGGTTTGGACGAATGTTGCTATCTTTGAAAATGGAGTAAGGAGGCTATGATCCCAGGAATGTGGAAAAGGAACGAAAATGGATTCTCTTCTAGAGTCTCCAGAAAGGAACAAAGCCTGCCAACATCTTTTTTTTTTTTTTTTAATTGTGCTTTAAGTGAAAGTTTACAAATCAAGTCAGTCTCTCATACAAAAACTTACATATACCTTGCTATATATTCCTAGTTGCTCTCCCTCTAATGAGACAGCATGCTCCTTCCCTCCACTCTCTATTTTCGTGTCCATTCAGCCAGCTTCTGATCCCCCTGCCCTCTCATCTCCTCTCCAGACAGAAAGAAGCTGCCCATATAGTCTCATGTGTCTACTTGACCAAGAAGCTCACTCTTCACCAGCATCTTTTTCTACCCCATAGTCCAGTCCAATCCCTGTCTGAAGAGTTGGCTTTGGGAATGGTTCCTGTCTTGGGCTAACAGAACGTCTGAGGACCATGACCACCAGGGTCCTTCAAGTCTCAGACCATTCAGTCTGGTCTTTTTAAGAGAATTTGAGGTCTCCATCCCACCGTTCTCCTGCTCCCTCAGGGGTTCTCGGTTCTGTTCTCTGTCAGGGCAGTCATCGGTTGTGGCTGGGCACCATCTAGCTCTTCTGGTCTCAGGCTGATGTAGTCTCTGGCTTATGTGGCCCTTTCTGTCTCTTGGGCTCATAATTACCTTATGTCTTTGGTGTTCTTCATTCTCCTTTGCTCCAGGTGGGTTGAGACCAATTCATGTCCTGCCAACATCTTGATACTAGCCCTAAGAGACCCATTTTGGACTTCTGACCTACAAAACTATAATAAATTTGTGTTGTTTTAAGCCATTAAACTTGTGGTAATTTGTTATAGCAGCAATAGAAAACTAATACACCACCTAAGAGAATGCACCGAGAAAAACACAGCTTCATTTCTGTGATATTCCCGCCAAAGGTGCCTAACCTGCATCTAATATGAGGAAACATCAGACGAAACCTACACTGAGGGTGACTCCATAGAAAAGCTGGCCCATATTCTTCAAAAATATCAACCTCATGACATAAAGGACAGCTGAGGAACCACTCTGTTCCTGTTAACTGCCATCCAGTTGGAGAAACTGTTGTAGATCAAGAGAAATGGGGAAAAAACAAAATGTGAAAAGTGATCCTATCTTCTTTCTATAAAGAACACTACTGAGGTAACTGTCGAAAACTGAATGAAATCTTAAGGATTCGGCGACAGTGAGGTATCAATAAAAAGCCCTGGTGGTACAGTGGTTAAACATTTGGCTGCTAACCAAAAGGTAGGTGGTTTGAACACACTAGCGGCTCCATGGGAGAAAGATGTGGCAGTGTGCTTCCCTAAAGATGAAAGCCTTGGAAACCCTATGAGGCAGTTCTACTCTGTCCCACAGGGTTACTATGAGTCGGAATCAACTCGACGACAACAGGTTTTAAGGTATCAATGATGAATTTCTGGTTCTGATGGCTGTATTGCTGGTATGCAAGAGAATGAATTTGTAGGAAACAAACACTAAAGTACTAAAAAATGAAGACACGTAACGTCAGCAACTTTTTTGCACATGGCTCAGAAAAAGTTATTTGCACTATACCTGCAACTTTTGAGTTAGTTTCAATAAAAATAAGTAAAGACAGACAGTAAGACCCCGAACTGCAGCCCTAACAGCCTGTCAACTGCCCTATCCTCAGAGACCAGAGGCATATTCTTCAGGGAAGGGGGAGGAGGGATGAGCACAAAGGCACTGTACTTAGAGCTATTGAGCACAGCAGAGAAATAGTTTTGAGGCTAGAGGCTAAAGGTCAAAAACAGAAGAATTAAGTAACAACCTATATACAGAAGTGTGGACTCAAGCACCCAGTTCTCTCGATGAACACAGGCATGGAATTTACATTCTCAACTGGAGACACTAAAAGGCCAAAGTAAAAGCCTAGGGGTACTCATATTCCTGGGTCCCTCAATCACCTTCCGTGAACAAGCCCTGCCTTCTTCCCAAATAGCTTCCAATCAGATTTATAGTGCTTGACTCTTAAATACAAGCCACCAGCTCAAGGATGGCCAATTATTTGAGGAAAGCCGCCAACGTCAAAGACAGAAACCAAAACAAGCAGAAAAACAGGAATCCAGAAGAACGTGAGACAATGCCATGTAGAGGGAAAAAAAGGTGATTTATAAATATGTTCGGAGAGGTAAGAGAATGTATGTATGCATGAAGTGAAAACAAAATGCTATTAAAAAAAAAAAGGCAGTAAGAGGAAGGTTAACAGTTGAAAAATGTCTCTCAAAAAGAATAAAAAATAAACAGAGAATAGACAAAATTACACATCACTTGGAAAGACCAGAGAGAAGAAATTATCAAAGAAATTATTCAAGAAAATTTCCCAGAGCTAAATGAGTCTAGAAAGTGAAAGTGTGGGTCCAACACAATGAAAACTCCCATGCCAAAGCGTATCACTACAAAATTTCAAAACACCAGAGATAAAGAGAAGATACTTTAAAACATCCAAAGGGAAAATGGAGGGGAGCGGGGCAACTACATAAAAAGGATCAAACCTCTTAAGAAATTAAGGCATCTATGCAGTATTTAATGGCATAATGGTTAAGTGCTATGGCTGCTAACCAAAGGGTCAGCAGTTCGAATCCACCAGGCGCTCCTTTGAAACTCTATGGTGCAGTTCTACCCTGTCCTATAGGGTCGCTATGAGTCAGAATTGACTCTATGGCACTGGGTTTGGTTTTTGGTTTTTGTAACATGTCAAACAGATGTTTTGTGCCTACTGTGAAGTATTCTCTCAATTCATGACCCCGTCCCAAAAAAAAAGAGATAAAGAAAAAACAGCATTTTAACAAGGCTCTAGGTCATACTACCAATTAACAGGTAACACAAGGACAGTGACACCATGGGGATTCATTCAATAGCATTCAGGCTTTAGGAAACTACAAGACAGATGATACAGTTCGTTCAACAAATAAACTGCTGGGGGAAAAACACAGTGGGGCAACAAAGAGAAAAGATTTTTTTTAAGTGGCCATGAGTTGATAAATGCTGAAGTTGAGTGGTGGGGTACGTAAATTTGAACTTTTCCATAATTTTTTTTAATGGAATCAGGAATACAAATTACACTGAAGCCTGTGAGAGCTGGAACTCAAGGGGACTGCCTTGTTTCTCCAGGTCTTACAAGTTTTCACCCTTTGACAAGGCGCAGTCTTACCATTTTCTATTGCTCTCTATTAGTGGAAATATTTTAGTTTTCCTTCTCTGGCAAGGTTCCACCTTACACGGGTTCCAGCTTTCGCAGGTTTTATTGTGTATCTGCTATATGAAGCTACAGGACCATGAAGCAATACAGTTCAAGTTTTCAGTAAAAATTACATTCAACCTATAATTCCATACTCAGTCAAAACTCTTAATTATGAGGTAGGTAAGGAATTTTTTTTTTTTTTTTTTAAGAGTAAAGATATCTTCAGGCAGGATCTCAAAAATTAACCTCTGTTGAGGTTAATCTCTAACCCGTGGGAGAGATGCAAATAGAATTCCATTAGGCCCAGAGAGCAAGAGTTAAACACAGCAGTTTGATGGAGGTACCATTAAGAAAGTTCTTAAAAACAAGAAGGAAAAAAATCTTGATACGTTTGATTGTATACAAGACTACAAGGAGAGGCTACAGAAGGTATGGGAAAACTTAATCACAACTACCTAGAAAACAAAGCAAATGGCAATACAGACAATTAACTCCAAGAAAAACATACCAGAATCATAGTACATACCATTTAGCTCCATGGTAAACAAAATTTACATAGTCATAATTAAATACTGAATATTGATTTAACTAAGAAATCGTTTAATTATAATGGGTATATGAAAGAAGGAAATTGTGAGACAAATGGTTTATCTAAAATCATTCATCTACCTTAATATAAAATCAACAGATAATGTCTTAAATTTTAAGTCAAATGCAAACATAAGGTCAGGGTTACCTAGCCAGCTTCCAATTTCCCCTTCTTCCTTTGAAACACAAGCTAACTTTGTTTAGAACCCATTTACACACCCATCCCATTCAGGCATGTGCTCAGAAAAAGCATGCCCAGTTCAGGAGCAAGCCTAACTGACCTACACATAACTCCATTTCCCTTTCTAGTGAAGGTTTCAGAAATGGGCCTGTAACTCATAAGTCAGCCAAAGAGTTTCTAGGCAAGGCTGCTACATTCTTAGATAAAAAAAAAAATAAATAGCTACAAGAAAAATAATTTTGTCTTCCTTCTCTGGACACTGTTGTGTCTGGATACAATTTCTAAAACTGTTGTAGCCACCTTATTAATCTGAAGGTGGAGCCAATACAAACGATGCCTAAAGGGAGAGAGAAAAAAACCTGGGACCCTGAAGACATTATCCTGCCATGAATCAATTGGTCCTCGAGCCCATCTACCGCTCAACTTCCAACTGTATGAGTTAAGTTAAGCCATTGTGGGTCAGAGTTTCAATATTTGAGTCCAAGAGCATTCTTAGTGATACAATAAGCTTATTTAGAGACAGAGAGATAAATACTAAAAGAAACGGCTAAAAGTGTGGAGGTGAAAGTGATCATCCATGAAGCAGAGTTTGCCATCTGGTCTTCATGGCACACAGGGCCATAAATGTTTCAGGTGTGTCAAGATCCCCTGAAGATCTCAGGAGACCCAATCTCTTCTATTTTTTCCACATAGGCCCTGATGTGAAAAGGTCTGGGAAGCACTGCTCAAGGGAGCAGGCCGGGGACAGGTAAGGAGTGGGGATGGAGACTGCTATTTCTCATTAAAAATCTTTGCACTAGTATTCAATTTTAATTATATGCATGTTAAAAATAAAAATTAATTCTTAAAAGAATTACTGCAGCAAGCAAACAGAGACTAAAGATCTGATCTGACAGAGATGCCATCAACAATAATATAAAGAACAAAACTTCCTTGAATAAATGTCATTTAAATTGAAACCAAAAAGATAAGTAAGACTTAGTAGGGCAAAGTTTGGAGCTCTTGGGTGATGCAAAAGGTTAACAGGCTTAGCTGTTAACCAAAAGGCTGGAGGCCTGACTCCACCCAAAGGCACCCTGGAGGAAAGGCAAAAAAATCAGCCACTGAAAATCCTATGGAACACAGTTCTACTCTACATACATGGGGTCGCCATATGTCAGAATTGACTCAGCGTCAACTGGTGGTTTAGGACAAAATAAATCTAAGCACTTTATATTCATTCAATTACACTTCACAACATAAAGTAGGTGCTATTTTCCTCAATAAGCTGAGGCTCAGAGACATTTACACAGCTAAAAAAAAGGCAGAGATAGGATTCAAAGCCAGATACCCAGATTACACTTCACAGAATGCACTCCCTACCACTACACAACGGATGCAACGCTGGAAGCACTCACTCGTCTATGCCAAGAAATTTGGAAGACAGCTACCTGGCCAAGTGACTGAAAGAGATCCACGTCTGTGTCCATCCTAAAGGAAAGGTGATCCAACAGAATGCAGAAATTAGCGAACAATATCGTTAATATCACATGCAACTAAACTTTTGCTGAAGATAATTTAAAAACGACTGCAGCAGTACATCAAGAGGCAACTGCCAGAAATTCAAGCTGGATTCAGAAGAGGACATAGAACGAGGGATATCACTGCTGGTGTCAGGTGGATTATGGCTAAAGGCAGAGAATACCAGAAAGATGTTTACCTGTGTCTACTGATTACACAAAGGCACTGGACTGCATGGAACATAACAAATTATAGATAATATTGTGAAGAATGGGAATTCCAGAACACTTAATTGTGCTCACGCGGAACCTGTACATAGACCTAGTGGCAATCATTTGAACAGGACAATAAGATACCACGTGGTTTAAAATCAGGAAAAGTGGACATCAGGGTTATATCCTTTCATCACACTTAATCTGTGTGCTGAGCAAATAATCCAAGAAACTGGGCTATATATGAAGAAGAACGAGGTATCAGGATCGGAGAAAGACTTATTAACAACCTGCAATATGTACAACCTTGCTTGCTGAAAGCAAAGAAGACTTGAAGCACTTACTGATGAAGATCAAAGACTACAACCTTCAGTACGGATTACACCTCAACATAAAAAAAAGAGAAGATACAAATCCTTACAACTGGACCAATAGGCAGTGTCATGATAAAAGGAGAAAATACTGAAGTTGTCAAGGATTTCATTTTATTTGGATTCACAATCAATGCCCACAGAACCAACAGTCAAATCAAACAACATACTGTATTGGGCAAATCTGCTGCAAAAGATCTCTTTAAAGTGTTAAAAAGCAAAGATGTCACCTTGAGGACTAAGGTGCACCTGACCCATAATAAATAATTTTTTTTTTTAACCAAGCCATGGTATTTTCAATCTCTTCATATACATGCAAAAGCTAGACAATGAATAAGGAAAACCAAAGGAAAACTGGTGCCTTTGGATTATGATGTGGTAAAGAATACTGACTATACCATGGACTGCCAGAAGAACAAACAAATCTGTCTTGGAAGAAGTACAGTCAGAATGCTCCCTAGAAGCCCAGATGGTGACACATCGTCTCATGCACCCTGGACATGTTATCAGGAGGGACCAGTCCGTTAGAGAAGGACATCATGCTTGGTAAAGTACAGGGTCATAGAAAAAAAGAAAGACCCTCAACAAGATGGACTGACGCAGTGGCTGCAACAATGGGCTCAAACAGCAACAAGTCTGAGAATGGTGCAGGACCGGGCAGTGTTTCATTGTTTTACATATGGGCGTCATGAGCCGGAACTGACTCAATGGCACCTAACAACAACAACCACTATACAACACTATTTGTGGAAGCAAGTCTCTAAGGCAGCTCCCATGATTCCCACCTCTTGGCGTTCACAGCCATGTGTAGGTCCTCCCCCTTCGAATGCAGACAGGACAAGTGACTTGCTTTTAACCAACAGAATACAACAAGGTGATAAGATGTTACTTCCGCAGTTAGGAAATGTTAAGACTGTACGCCTACTTTGCAAGGAGACTCTCTTACTTGCTGCTTTGAGAAAGTGAGTGGCCATGTTGAAAAAGCCCACATGGCAATGAACTAAAGATAGATTCCAGAGGATAGCCAGGCAAGAAACTGAGGTCCTAAGACCTACAGTCCACAAGGAACTGAATGCTGCCAACAACCACATGATCTTGGAAGAGATCTTACCCCAGTTGAGCCTCAGGTGAGACCAAGCCCCAGCCAAAATCTTGACTTCAGCCTTCTGAGATACTAAGGCAGAGGACCCAGCTAAGTTGTAAGTTGTGTCCAGACTCCTGACCAACAGAAACTCTGAGATAATAAATATTTGTTGTTTTAAGCTGCTAAATTTGTGGTAATATTGTTACATAGATTAGATAACTAATACAATGTTGCACAATAAAGTCCTTTCACATACCCTGAAATACGGATTTTCAACTATCAACTACGTATCAAGCTGACTTCAGGCATTGTTGTTGGCTGCTGTCCAACTGATTCTGAACCATAGCACCCCATGCGTGCAGAGTAGCAACAGGATTTTCAAGGCTGTGGCCTTTCAGAAGCAGATCACCAGGCGGGTCTTCTGAGACACCTATGGATGGGTTCCAACGGCCAGCATTTTACTTAGTAGTAGTAGTCAAGTGCTTAACCGTTTGTGCTGCCCAGGGATTCCTAGACTTCAGATAGAATGACAATTATCCATTTTTTTTTTAAAGCTAAATTCATGTAGTAAAATGACAACACTAACCACAATCTGATCCTTCATTTTAAAGTAGCCATTTTAACCACCTTATCTGTTAATCTCATTATCTGTCATTTCCGTCTGTTTCTATTGGCTACGTTTTCTCGCTATGTCTTCAAGCTCACTGATGTTTTTTTCTGCAATATCTACTCATTAATGCCATTCAGTGTATGTTTTCACCTCTAAAAGTTTGATGTGGGTCTTTTTTAATACCTTCCATGTCTCTGCCTAACTTTCTGAACATAGGGAATATAGTTAGAATAACTGCTTTAATGCCCTTGTCTACTAATTCAACATCTGTGTCAACTCTGGGTTGTTTTCAATTGACTGATTTCCTAATCATGAATCACATTATCCTGCTTCTTATTAAAAAAACAGTACTTTTTAATTGGATGCTGGACGTTTTATATTGTTGAGTGTTAGATTTTGTTATATTCCTTTAAAGAGCATAGGACTTTGTAATAACATGCAATTACATTACTTTCAGATTAGTTTGCTCCTTTCAAGGCTTGTTTTTAAGCTTTTTTTCAGACACATCTTTACTTGAAGACTAGTTTATCCCCACCACTAAGGTGTGGCTTTTCTAGGGTCTCAATGAGACCTTGTATTTAATGAGGTCTTTCCACTCTGGCTATAAGGTATTCAAATTAATTCTCAGCCCTGTATGAGCTCTATGAACTATTCTGTTAACATGTTCCCAGGAATTTCTTTACCCAGAAATTCATCCTTTATAAAGTCGCACCCTATATATGTGCAGACTGGTATTCAGTCAAACACTTAAGGAGACCATAACAAAGGTTTATGGAATTCTTCCTCTGCATAAGCTCCTTGGGTGGCACAAGCAGGTTGTGCTCAACTACAAACGGAAAGGTTGGCAGTTGGAGCCCACCCAGTGGCACCACAAAACAAAGGCCTGGCAAACTGCCTCTGTAAAGACTACAGCCAAGATAATCCACTAAACAGTTCTTTCTACTCTGTAACATATGTGGTTGCCATGAGTCCAAATCCACCTGATGGCAAAAGGTTTGGCTTTCTGTTTTCTCTGTATAGCTCCCTCATCTCCAGAATTCTGCTTCACAAATTAGGACCACCTTGGCCACCCTCAGCTCAATCTTTGTTTCCTCAACCTAGCTCTGTTCAGAATCCTCCTCTTAGCAATGAGGTCTGAAAACTGCTTCTAGGCAGAAAGCTGGGCCATAACAGGACTTATCTCCTTTGTTTCCTATCTGTCAGGGATCAAAGTCCTTCGTTGCTTATTATTATTCAATATCTGAAAACAATTATTCCATGTACTGCTAAATGTTTTCTAAACTAAACGCTTATAAACTAAGCATACATATATTCACCCATCCCCACACACAGATCATTATCACATTATCCTATCTTTATCTTGATGTTTAACACTCTTTGTAATTGTTATTTGCTTTCTTATTTATTCTATATATTACAACAGAATGTAAGCTCCATGAGTGCAGGCATCTTGTCTGTCTTACCAGCCCCATATCTCTTACATCTAGAACATACCCTGGCCTAGAAACACCCAACCCAGTGCCGTCGAGTCTATTCCGACTCACAGCGACCCTATAGGACAGAATATACCCTGGCCTAGAAGATATGCTCAAGTTCAGCAAATTAATTATATCGATATACAAACTTTTATAGGTATTTCACTTAATATACACCACACACTCTTCCCATTAGTAAATTCTAATCTAGATGCAGGTAATGCTGGCCCTACAGAATTCCTGAGAATCTTCTTATTATTTTAATTAGCATCATCCATGAAAAGGTTCTTAGTTGCAAACAAAAGAAACTAACTCTGGCTTTGTTTAAGCTGAGAAGGAAGTTATTAAAGCATATGAGGCAACTCACAGAAAATCCCAGGAGGGCCAGGTTGTAAGGCTATGTAGTCAAGAACACTCAAAAAGCAAACCACAGATCTGGTCCAATGGAGACAACACAGGACTCAGTCGCTGCAATGTGAACTGACACCACTGACACTAGAACTTAATGAATGCTACAAATGGAATCGCTGTCACCGCCACCTCTGGACAACAGATGTAGCTGCCATCCCCTTCATACTGCAGAACACGGATTCTTCGAAGTGCATGCTTCTGCAAATCTCTGGTTTCTGACTCCGTAAGGCAGCAGCAGGAGAGGCAGGCCTAGATCACATGACTATATTCTAACTGTAAAAGACAAGAGGAAAGTGAGCACCTGGTTTTCACAGAGGAAGGAGACCTCTCTACCTCCCACCAACACTCCTAGGGTAGAGAATTTCCCATACACAGGAAGGTGTTAGGTTTTCTTGTTTATCATCCAAAAGACTAATGAACCAGTAACACAAGGCTGCAAACTCAGCATATCAGAACTTTCATCTAGTTCAATTAATGGGTTATAAAATCTCCATGTTTCTTTTTCTTTTTTCTCTAAATGTTTAATTTCAGGGGTAGCTATGAGTTGGAAAACCTGGTAGCATAGTGGTTAAGTGCTACGGCTGCTAACCAAAGGGTTGGCAGTTCAAATCTGCCAGGCACTCCTAGGAAACTCTATGGGGCAGTTCTACTCTGTCCTATAGGGTGGCTATGAGTTGGAATCGATTCGACGGCAACGGGTTTGTTTTTTTTGTTATCAGTCAGAATAAACTTGACAGCAACGGGTTTGGATTTGGTTTGGTTTAGGCTTTTCACTAGGCTTTTTTTACCTGAAGGCAGAATATGCAACCATACTACCAATTAACCTGAAGCAAATTTCTTTCCCTGCATCTCAGTTTTCTAACTTATAAAAGAAGGATACCACCAACTACCTTGTATAGTTGCATGAAAGTATTAAAATAACTAATAATGAATGTGTACAGTGCCTGGTCCTTAGCAATCAATAGTAGCTAAATGGCCTGACAATCTACTTCTGAAAAATCAGCCATTAAAAGCCCTATGGAGCACAGTTCTACCCTGACACACATGAGCCGCCATCAGTCAGAAATGACTGGGCAGCAATGGTTTTTTATTGTTACTGTTATTAAATAGTAGCTTATTTTTTAAGGGGAGAACTCACCAATTTACATGGACATCTCTTTTTTAAAAATATGCCAACAGGCTAAAGATTCAAGTTTTTATTTTACTTGGGTATTATAAATGTTATCCTCCTTATCTCCTGTCTTATAAGAGATAAAACAACAAGAAGCTTAAAATAGTCTAAAATGTTGCCATCAAAACTAAGCTCAAGAAAAAATACAAATACATAAGTAAATAAACTGAAGAGCTCCTCTTGCCATGCTTCCTGCACATTTCTCTCCAGTGAGCTGTGACTCTACTGAAAAGCTTCACGGGGGGGGGGGCCAAGCATGTCCACCTGATTTACTACTATGTCCCAAGGGCCCAGCACAGGGCCTGGCACAGAAGGGAGACCAATAAATTATGTGAATGGTATTTATTTTAGAAAATATTTACTAGATAAACTAGTCACTGAAAGAGGTTACAGAACTATATTGAAAAAAATCCCTTATAAACTTAAAAGGAAAAAGAAAACTTATTTATCTTACGAAATCAATAGCTTCAATAATTTTCTAACTACAAAACTCACTTTTGAAAACTCTTCCATATGATGAACTTTCCTTCAATCACGCTTTTTGTTCTGTCATCCAAACTTGAAGAAGTTAAAGCCAAAATCATCCAAACTACTTTCTTCACGTTTCTGTCACATTTAAAACAAAGTCAAAGCTAGGGCTCATTTTAAATGTGAACCTCACAGGTATTACGAATGTCTGATTTACATTCGAGATGTAACTGTTGAAAGAACTTCACTCTGTTGGCTAGGAACAGTGACGACTATCCAAGCTGATTCTTCTCTACAATTTAAAATTGTTCCAAATGACCACTAAGGACTGTATCAATTTCAACAAACTACTAAAATTATATACTCCTTTAACACTGAAAGCACAATCTGTCTGCTCCCTATTCTAGCTCTGTGCCCAGCATATAGTAAGCATCTAGCACGCATTTTTCTAGTTAATCCATGAATAAATAAATTTCTTTCTCCTGACTACAAAGAGCTTTGCAATTCTATTTTTAAAAAGTTTCCCCCTTTTTCTTCTTCCTCAAGGCTCGCATGCTCCCTGTTCGGCTCTTACTGTAAATGCACACCATTCCCCTGCTATAGCCCCTTGGTCCTTGAGACCAACTAGTAGAGATCAAAATATATAGTTCATTGATCCATTCAACACATGTTTATTTAGTGCGAAACACCCTACTGACCCCTGAGGTTGCAAGTGTGGGCAAAACACTACCGCCCCTGCTCTCTGGAGGGCATTAATCAAATAAGCACTAAATAAATTACCAAGTATGACAGAACAGGCATTGCGAAGGAAAAGCATGGGGAGACATGAGATTTTTATAGTTAAGGCGAGAGGGGGCAGGGAGGGAGAAGGCTTCCCTGGCAAAGTGATATCCAAGCTCAAACTGAAGAAGGAAAAACAGCGAACTAAAGGTGGGAAGGGATGAAGGCCAATGACGCAGCACATGAAAAACCCTCAACCAGGGTAGCTCTGTGACCCAGAAACCCGTGAGATGAGGCTGCATAAGCAAGCCAGGGCCAGGTCATCTGGGTACGGGGACTTACAGGCCCTGTGACTAGTCCGGTCTCTACCCTAAGAGTCACAATAAACCTTTGAAGAGTTTGTTTTTTAAAGAACAGAAAATTCATCTTCATTTATCTGCTCAAATCACTCAGCCATTTCTGCCCACTCAATCCAACTTTCTTTATTCCTCTGACCTTTCCTGTATACTCACACCCTTTACTGAGGTATCTATAACTGTGTCTTATTCAGCAAACAGCCTCCTCCAAACTGTGTCTCCCATGAATCCTGAGACTCCTGTCTTCAATCTCTTTCCTCTGCAGAGCTTACTGTAATACTGCTGAGTAACTACGGGCCTTCAGGCCAACTCCTAGGTAAATTTACCTACCTTTACTGATGTTTTGGGCTATACTATAGAACTATTACAGGGAAATGCAAAAAAATGAAGACTGTAAAATACTCAATGAGATTCTATTAATTTTCTTACCATTCTTGTTTCGAAAAACTGTTACAAAACAAGCTTTTATACTATAAAAGTAATGTCTCTCCATAATGAATATATTTAATGTAAAGATAAGGTAAAAAAAAAAAAAAAACACCACTGTGGTGACAACGGTCCTTTCCAAGGAAAAATGATCAAATCAGAACAAATTTTCCAGAAGGCAATATTTGTCTGAAGGACCGGAGTCCTATTTATAACCAATAAACTTTAAACTCAAAATTAACTGAGAGTGTGGAAAGAAGGAGTGTGCTGTCTCATTAGGGGGAGAGCAATTAGGAGTATATAGCAGAGTGTGTATAAATTTTTGTATGAGACTGACTTGATTTGTAAATTTTCACTCACAGCACAATAAAAACTTTCAAAAAAAGGCTCTGAAATGAGACAAAACTCTTTAAACCTTCAAAAGGCAACATCAAAAATTACTCCACTTCATAGACTCTAAGTTCCTTTGATGAAAGTTTAATTTATGTCTATAATAGACTGAGGAATCCCTGGTGGCATAATGGTTAAGTGCTACAGCTGCTAACCAAGAGGTGAGCAGTTCAAATCCACCAGGTGCTCCTTGGAAGCTCTACGGGGCAGTTCTACTCTGTCCTATAGTGTCGCTATGAGTCGGAATGGACTCAGTGGCAGTGGGTTTGGTTTTTTGCATTAGACTGAGTCCTTAAGCCTACTTGAGTGACTTTTAAAGTTCCCTCCACCAGACCATAACTTCCACAAAGATTCTCAGACCTCAGTACATGCCTGGACCTAATAAGTGCTCAATAAATAATTCTACCCACCCTACAATATGCAATGCTTTTTAAATGGTCTGTCTCTCAATTAGGATACATATGAAAATAAACAGAATGTATTTTTTTCAAGAAAATACAAAGACGTTTATAATAAACCGTTTGCATGTTCAGCCACTCAACACTTTTCAAACAGTAAGTTACGATACAACTATTTCCTTTTCAGATTTCATAGCTTCTAACACTGCCTTTTCCCACTTTCCCATTTTTCAGCTCATCGTTACTGGTGCTACAGATTATCTCCACCCGTCCTTAACTGACGGCCTGAACTACATTAATAATTCTCTCTCCTGTTTCTCAACAATTCCTTCAGGTCCTAAGTAGGAAATTTCTCAACTGTCCCATTAAACCAATCAGGTCCACGTTTAGAATCTTATACTATATTATGCCACCAAAGTTTAATCACCTTCTATATCCAAAACTTAGGTAAATTTCTGTATGAATCCAGAAATACTCACTTCGCTCTGTTGAAAATTAAAGAATAGTTAATAATCTTTTTAAGGTATTCCAAACTTGGCTCTCCCACCTGTCTCCTACTTTTTACCTCTTCTTCATCACTCATGCCTGGACACCTAGAATGGCCTTGCCCTCCTGCTTCCAAGCCCTTCTTAGTGTCATCTTTCTTACCCACAGATCTATCACCATTCCCCTGCAAGAAAACCTTCAACCACCCCCAAAATCCAATTCCTCACACTATTTAAGACATAGCACTCTCATTTCCCACTAAAACTGTCCGTATCCCTCCCTTGGCATACCATACACCTGCCACACACTATACTCCAAACACAGGACTCTGCCATTCTCCATTTCCCCCACCACTCCAGGCTGCCCACATGACCTCCTCCTATCAATTCCCCAGGCTCTACTATAAAAATTCTACTGTTTTTTTTACTGACAAAGATCTCATTCCATCCCATCTCCCCCACAAAGCACTGGCGAATCTCCAGAATCGTCTTCCTTCCCTAGGTCTTCACATGTCAATACCTCTTTTAGCAGCCATGGTCTTACCAGTGTTAATCTTGTCTGTTTACAGATATCTATCTCAACACTAAAAGCAGAAATAACCAAATCTTACTCATTTTTGTAGTCAAAAGCCTCTACTACTATGACTCACCTATCTTATACAGAGGACATGCAAATGTTTACTTAATTGAAAAGGTACAAAAATCCCTTTTCCTGTAGACATTTATACTTTACGAACAGTTCTTATCCAAAAGAGAAAAAAAAAATATTTAACTACATATATTCGACAAAAAATGAATATTTTGTTACTTAAAATAGAGTTATACTGCAACTTAGATTTAAGATGTTCAAATTCACCCGTAACTAAAGAAATGCATATCCAGACAATTAAATGTCATTAGTCACCAATCAAATTGACAAAAATTGAGAAAGTTTAGGAGAATGTGGGAAACTGCACTCTCAGACACTGCTTTCACTGCTTGTCCAAGTAGAAATTGGTGTTACTTTCTGGAAGGCAATCTGGCAATATATTCAAATATTTAATGCAACTACCTAGTGAACCAGCAATTCCCTTCTAAACATGTATCCTATGGCTAACGTCACAGAAATACACGTTACATGTACAAGGATGTACCCACCCAGAATCCAAATATTCATATTCACAGGTGCTGGGGATTAAGACACAGACGAAACCAAAAAACCAAACTCACTGCCATGAAGTCGATTCTGAATCATAGCGACCCTATAGGACAGAGTAAAACTGCCCTGTAGGGCTTCCAAAGCTGTAAACCTTTACGGAAGCAAGCTGCCACATCTTCTCCTGTGCAGCAGCTGGTAAGTTCAACCCGCCAACCCACTGGTTAGCAGCTGAACGCTTAATCACTGTACCACCAGGGCTCACTACAAGGATGTACACTGTAGCATTATTTAAAATTTGAAAACAACTTAATGGAGACTAGATAAATAAACTGCAGTACATCCATGAAACAATACTTTCCAACCATCACAAATAATGGAAACCTCTACCAGCTGATATGAAAATATTTCTAAGATAGAACAAGTGAAAAGAATCTTACATTGCAAAACTGTATGTTTAGTATGATGCATTTTTCTTTTATTTTACAAGTATGGGTTTTGTCTGTATACACACACATACATCACAATGCCTATGTGCTTAACAAAAAACAAACTGGCTCATACTAAAAAGAGTTTGGCAACACATGTACATATATATAAAGCAAGATAACATATATAATTGCACATAGAAATACACAGAACGTTTCTGGTAGGAAAGACTGAGCAGCTGTTATTTACGGCGCATGCAAAGAGCTGGTGATCTGCCACCCTTCTATAGGGCTTGAATTTTTTTTTTTAAACCGTAAGTATGTATTACTTGTTTCTTTAAAACTAAAATTCCCTAAAAGATACTCAGCATCACTAGCCAACAGAGAGATGCAAATCAAAACCACAGTGATATACCATTTCACTCCCACGAGGATGGCTAAAATAAAGCACAACAGAAAATAACAAATGTTGGTGAGGATATCGGGAAATTGGAATCCTTTAAACATTGCTAGTGAGGATGGAAAATGGTACAGCCATTGTGGAAAACAGTGAGGCAGTTCCTCAAAAAACTAAAAACTACATAAACCCAACCCAGTGCCGCCAAGTCGATTCCGAGTCATAGCGACCCTATAGGACAGAGCAGAACTGCCCCATAGAGTTTCCAAGGAGCGTCTGGCAGATACGAAATGCCGACTCTTCGGTTAACAGCAGTAGCACTTAACCACTACACCACCAGGGTTTCCACAAAACTACATATGACCCAGCAATTCCACTTCTAGCTATGCACCCAAAGGACTCGGAAGCAGAGACTCAAAAAGAGACTTGTAACCAACGTTCACGGCAGCACGATTCACAATAGCCAAAAAGTGGAAACAACGGCAGATGAATGGATACATAAAATGTGGCACATCCACACAATGGAATACTACTTACCCAGCAGGAAAAATGTAGCCTTGATATATGCTACAGTACAGATGAACTTGACTTTATGCTGAGCGCGATAAACTGATCACAAAACGGCAAATATTGTATGACCTCACTTATATAAAAAGACAAGAAAAGGCAAATGTACTTTGATAGAAATATTGCATTAATGAAGGGTAGTGCTGCACAGCCAATTATCGTCACTGCTGTCAATAAGTTGTATATTTGTAAAAAGTTGAACTGGCAAAAGCTGTGTGATAGATCTACTTACAACAACAGCAAAAAAAATAGAGTAGCTGCTTATGCTGCTTGTGTACAACCAAACACCGCATGGGATTTGGTTCCTCGGTTTGGAAGTCATGGATTCATGAGATATTCCAGTTAATGGGCCTAATAACGTGTTTAGTGCTTCTGCTCTACCTCCTAGTTCACTGCATAGTGCCTAGAGTCTTAAACACTCATAAATGGCCATCCAAGGCACAATAACTGGTCTCTATTCAACTGGAGCAACAGATGAAGGAGAGTCAGAAAAACAGGAGGAGGATATGGAATGCATGGCTAATTGCCTGCATGAACAACTTCCTCCTCTGCTTCCTTTGCCGTGAGACCAGAAGAAATGGATGGTGCCTGGCTACTATTACTGAAAAGATTTTGACCAAAGATTCCCTGGAGGAATTCTAATCAAAAGGTGGGAAATACAGAACAGAATTTCAAATTCTTCTGGACTCTAAACTTTCTGGAACCATGAAGGATGCCCCTGAGATAATCTTTAAAGCTTAAACCGAAAATATCCCCTGAAGTCACCTTAAAATCAAACAATAGTTTAACTAGTAAAAATGGCCTGCCTTCAGCATTATGCCTTTTTAAGAACTATCTATACGGGATCAAATTGACAACAGCAACTCGAGAGATTAGACAGGAAACTTATGGGGCAGTGAGTTTGTGTTAATAGGGGAGGACCAACTCAGAAAAGGAGGGTGAGAACAGCTGCACAACTCGAAGAATGTAATCAATGTCACTAAATTGTACGTGTAGAAACCACTGAATTGGTATATGTTCTGCTGTGTGTGTTCTTAACAACAAAATAAATAAAACTTAGGGGAAAAAAATTCCCTATGTGACTAGAATTGTATCCTTATTTACTGGGTATGTTGTAAGGCTAGTCAAATAGAAGCCCTAAACACGTAATGGAGTCCCAGAGTGGTACAAACAGGTAACACACTCACCTGCTAACCAAAAGGTTAGAGGTTCAAGGCCACTCAGAGGCACCCTGGAAGAGCAACCATTGAAAACCCTATGGAGTGCGGTTCTACTCTGACGCACATGAGGTCACCATTAGTCAGAGCAGACTTCACAACAACTAGTAAACAGATGATAAAGAACTAAGAAAAAAGGAACAAACTCTCTAGTCCCATAGCTACCTTCAGGTCAGGAGGTACGTAATCAAGCCCAGTCAGTCTCAGGCAAAATTACAGAGTCCCCGTACAATATTCTCAGTCACCAGAGAGCCTCGCCAGCACCGTATCACAAGCTGACAGCTCTGAAACACACCCTTCCTTTCATCAGGTTTGGGCACTTGTGCCCTTATGCTTCTCTTCCCCTTCCCAAAAGTTCTCTCTGCTTAATGCAGGTGCTAATCTCTGATTTTTAGAATGACAGCCAGCTAACTGACAAGAATTAAACTGTTAACCTGACAACAGATTAAAAAAGTATTGTTTCAGGAATATTTCCATTTTATATTAGAGTCTACATCTTCCCTTAATCTAAAGGAATGAATTACAAGAGTGAGAACTGCAAGCAACGAGATGAGAAATAATAATTCTGGGATAAGACTCTCCTCCGCTCTGTCTAATCATGCCACGTGAGCATCTACCCATCCATCTACCTTAATGATATCCATGCGCCACCCACTCCAGTCCTGATACAAACCAACTTCTCACCTTTAAACATTTATTTGACTAATTTGGACTATTTTTTCTCTTAAAACTAAATGGACAATTAAGCGAGCCAACCATTCACTAAAAATGACCTTGCACATAAAAGCAACATATTTTAGAATGACAGTTATTCCTATACAATCCCAATGCACCTTCTATTCCTCATCCTCCACCCCTCTTCGTAGAAAGCAGCAGCAGGAGCCAGGAAAACCAGTAGTAGTCCCAGGTCAGCTTGTTCCCAGGTCACGTGGCTTCTCTGTATTTCCTTCTTTAAAATGAGAAAGAGGAACTATATCAGTGTCGCCCAAAACATTTTTACTTCATCAGGATTACCTGCAGATTCCAAGGCACCACCCCAAACGTACAGAAAGAAAAGCGCCTGCGCTTGGGAATGGCACAATTTTGACAAGTTCTCCAAAGTCTATTTGAGAACCACTCATTTCTCAAGTCCCTACCCGATTTAATAATATTCTACACTTCAAAGGAATCCTAGATTTTCCCTTTTCTCCAGTCCACAGAAATTAAAGAACAGTAAATGTATTTTTAAACACCCCTGCTATCATCCTTCTTGCAACATTCAGTGACTCAAACATTTGCTGAAATCCTGACAAGATACAAGCAATATTCTAGTACTGTTTGCTGAGAACATGAGGAGGAATACAAACAGTGTGGTCCAGGAGACTATTAAGACTAAATTCAAAAACTCAAGATTCCAAACATTGTTTATATACAATATAACCAAAGCTATCAAGAATCACGTTTCTATCATAAAATAAGGTGTCAGAAAACTAATGTGCAAGTAGACCAAAAATCCCTTCACCACTAAAAAAAGAGCTACATTTTCCCCTAAACTGACTACTTATTTATATATTGCACAACTTATGATTATTAGAATTTGAATATCATAGTTCAAAAGATTAATGAATAAATGTAGAAAATAAAACTATTAATTAGCACAATAAATTGTCTTTTGAAAGTCTGTGTAATAGTTTCTTCCAAAACATCTGAAAGTGTGGTAGGCAATGCTTCATTGTCCCCCATTCTCCGTCTTCAGTAGAAACAGATTTTCAGCCAAATACAGCCACCCCACCAAAGACCACGGAAACCCTGGTGGCATAGTGGTTAAGTGCTACAGCGGCTAACCAATGGGTTGGCAGTTCCAATCTGCCAGGCGCTGCTTGGAAACTCTATGGGGCAGTTCTACCCCGTCCTGTAGGGTCGCTATAAGTCGGAATCAACTCGACGGCACTGGGTTTGGTTTTTTGTTTTTACCAAAGACCACATATTCCAGCCTCCTTGTAGCTATGTTCTGACCAATACAGTGTGAGCAGAAGTCATGTATGCAAACTGGGAGAAAACACGCCTTCCTCACCTTCAACTCTACATCCTGTTTCTGGACTGTAGTGGGGAACTGTCTTGTACTACACAGAAGATAGTACAGGAAAGCAATAAGACAGAAAGAACCAAGGTCCCCCATACCATGGAGCCACCATAGCAGCCTTCAACTATTTATCCTTATCCTGTTGTTAAATGAGAAATAAATTTCTCATTCAAGCCACTGCGCATTGAGTCAGAACACAGGCTCAACCTGTGTTCCAACTAATACAGGAAGTTTACGATAAATAATTTAATAGCTACCTTACCACCTCCATAAACCTGAGACTTTAATTATAAATTCTCACTTCAAATCACATCAAAGCTTCCTATTGGGTAACCCCACTGCTGAAATTATTGCTACTACACTATCTTACATTTATATGGCATTTTACACTTTTACAAATCACCTCATTATAGTATCTCATTTCAAATGCTCACAATCCTGGACAAGGCCACTGGTGCACAGGACACAGGCTCAGAGAAGCTGCTCTGCCTAAGACTGCACCACTTAAGGGGTGGCACTCAGGCTTCAGCAGGTAGGTTTCTCATCCCCGCACTCCACATACATGTGTTTACACATGCTATGTACCAGGCACTGGAGGTACAACCACGATCAACAAAGAGATTGTTTCTGTCCTGATGCACCTTACGTACGACATAATGGAGAGGGAAAGACAGATCTTAATTACATAGTTTTTGCAATAAGGAGTGTGAAAGAAAAAGACAGGGTCCCATAAGAATGCATCATCAAGGGACCTACCTATTCTGATGGTTTGGGGAAGGCCTCTCTGAAGTTATGTTCATCGGGCAACCAAAAGAGTGAGTACAAATGAAAAAGAGGAGCGGAGGGAGAAGAGAGAGAAAAAAGGGCGCTAAGAAATGTACATGCATTATTATTTCAATCTTCACAAGAACCCTAGGTAAGTACTATTAACCCCCCTTCGAAGATGAGGAAATGGATCTAAAAATCACTGCGACTGAAGTCACACTGCCAGTGAGTGACAAGATATTCCAGATGTGCCTAACTCTGGAGTCTCTGCTCTCTACCATCTATCTCACAGGTCAGTACTCTCCAAAGTATAATGCTTCTTCAATATCTATAACTAGATATCAAGCAGATTTTGTTGAGACGTGAACTGAAGCATCTTTTTACCAAAACGCACGTGCCAACATGCCAACCTTCACCACAAACGTCCATAAAATTTAAAAAACAATCCTTGCCATTGTAAATTCTATATACTTAGAAAAATCAAGGGGCTATTTAATAAACACAGATGTTACTTAAAGACGATGCTGAAAACCACTATCATTCCATATCAAGCCAGTTTACTAACCCCCCCCCCCCCGCCAAAATCTATTTAAACAGGCATTTTCATTATGGGAGCTCAAAACAATTCATCACTAAGACTGAAAACACATTTAAAACTACTATTTCAAACAAAAAAAAAGTATCTACTTCATCAAAACACTTACTTTTAACAGAATACAAACTTGAAAATCACCTTCTAGAAGAAGGATGCATAACTCTGATAGAAAAACCAACTGCCAAGAAGCCAAATTAGCAAAGAGTACAACTATAAGGAATCACGGCATTTGAGATGTTCAACATACTGTAAGTTATCTTTCTGATAAACCACTTTAACTAGTTATGGAACTCTGAAAGCAGATTTTCAAAGTAAAAGCAAAAACTTTTTTAAAAACATTTAGCTAATTTATACAATCCAATATTTCTAAATCATTTTGTTTTCATATACCCAAAAAGAAAACTAAGGTCCCTCGTAAACACTAGATTAGGAAACAAAACTTCTCTTCAATTACCAGTATGAACCTTAAATTATCTTAGTCATGTGCAGTCAATATTTCACGTTTACATACCCAAGGCTAAACTTTACAACTCTAGCTTAAAACTATAGCACTGACATAAGACAAGATTTCAAAAGAAGAATCCTTTATTTGGGGGCACCTGAGGAGAAGTTTCAGGTAATTTAAATTACTTTGATGGTTTTTCCAAGTATTTAAATGCCAATTTTCACTCCAAAATAATTTTAATCCAAAATTATGCAAGTCTTGTGTTAAGAATTACTATAATTTCTCTAGCCACCACAAAACTGCCCCCAACAGCCATGATAAACCAAAAAAACCACACCCAGTGCTGTGGAGTCGATTCTGACTCATTGTGACCCTAGAGGACAGAGCAGAACTGCCCCACAGAGTTTCGAAGGAGCACCTGGCGGATTCAAACTGCTGACCCTTGGGTTAGCAGCCATAGCACTTAACCATTACGCCACCAGGGTTTCCACAGTCATGATAACACATGGGAAAAAAATTAAAGAGCATAACTACTATGTACACATAAGGTGCTATTACACAAACCATGCCATTCATTTTGATAGGGCAAGCTGTTAGTATCAAGTTTCAAGTGACCATGTTTCATAGTTTCAAGTAATACCATCACTTCTACATACAAAATTTACAAGTGTATATGGAGATAAAACCACTAAAGCACTCCTCAACAGGAAAGAACCTTAGATCACAGTTTAAATTACTGATCAGGCATACAACAAAATTACAAGACAGGTAAAATTTCTGGAGTGAGGAGCAAAGTTCCTTATGAAGACTGTTTCTGGAAGAGTTTGGGTTCTGCTGGGTTTGGATGGTTAGGGCTTCTCTTGGGGTGAGGGAATTGGGCTGAGTGTATATGCAGGAAATGGGGAAAGCTCTTTTAAGAGAAAAGCTAAGGGCAAAGCAAAGAAAAAGTGATACACATCGTATCACAAATACCAAGGGAGTCACAAATTACCAAACCCTCAGGCACTGGGTTATCTTCTACCAGTCTTATTTTTAAAGTCATAAAAGAGGCATGGAAACCCTGGTGGCATAGTGGTTAAGAGCTATGTCTGCTAACCAAAAAAAAAGGTCAGCAGTTCGAATGCCCCAGCCGCTTCTTGGAAACCATATGGGGCAGTTCTACTCTGTCCTATAGGACCGCTAGGAGTTGGAACTGAATCGACAGCAGTGGGATTTTTTTTTTTTTTTTTTTTTTTGGTTTTTATACAAAAGCAATTCCTTTCTCACCCACAGTAAATTTACTTCTATCCAAATTTTCTTCCCACAACTAGATACTTGCCAAACATAAGCATGCATGTGAAAAACACCTATAGGCAGTCTCAATTTCTAAACTATTTCTTAAAAATAAAAAAAAAAAAAATGGTTTTCAAGTACTACCCAAGATTCAATGCAAATGAGCATTTTTCTTTCTTGGTGTGGTTACTAAACAAAATGAGTGCCAATAGTCATTTTAGACATGTTCATAACAAGTTATTCCAATTTCACTTTTCCAGATATTCATAGAACTATAAAAATCCATGGAAATTCTTCAAATCTAATTTGTTCTACTTACCACTCCCCAGTTTACCCCCGTATCTATAAGTCATAAATACAATGAACTCACAATAAAACCAAGGAACAGGCTTCAGGCAGTATTATCGAGAATAAAAAAATTCTAACCAAGGGTCTTTTTTACTATCCACATTTCCAAACAAGACACTGCACTAAAATGGAATATTTCCACTTATTTTGAACGATAGTGCACCTAAAGACTGGATTACTTGTTAATTTTTAAATGCACAGTACAATAACTTTATTAAATTTCTAACAGGTCCCATCGAAATGTCTTCAAAATACCTTAAGAAACCATCTTATTCCTAAATTTCAAAATCCTAAACAATTTAACAATAACAGAGATCTCACCAGATCACTTAGCCCATCCCCACCCCTACCATTCAAGTCTATTCCTTCAAATCTAAAATCTTTTTTAAACACCACCAGAAATAAGAGTATGCCTTCACCTTACAGACACAAGGGAAGACCCTCCTAGAATAATTTTTGAGCTCATGCCTCCCTGAGGTAAACAGGAACTTTTTTATGCCCAGGTTTACAACAGAACACAGTGTAGACACTGACAAGAGTCCTAAGCTCTCCAGCTAGGTTTGAAGTCTAAATAATTTGGACAGCTACCGTAAACACTACTGTTACTTCAAGGCAGATCCTTCAAAAGTACTGGGATACATTAAAAAGCTTAACTATAATCAAGCAAATGTTTTTCTTAACTGCTGTTTCTTTAAAACTATCTTCAATTTAAAACCCTAGTACATGAAACATTAATCCTAGTCTCACATTTAGTCTATCTGAAAATATTCTTTTAAAGTAATGGAATAACCAAATGAGAAATTTAAGAAAACTTAAAAATAATTTTACTTATTAAAGTACCCAAAATCAAAGTACTAATTATATTCATTTTTAGACACTTTAGATGTGTAAAATGTCACAGAAAAAATCCAAAATATTTATTTAAATATAAAATATCACCAAAAATAACTTCACACAAAACTTTCTTATGACTCATCAATACTTAAATGATGCCTATAATTATCAAGAACACCACACACCTAAGAATACTTTTTAATTCCTTCCATTCTAAAACTAATTTTCTTGAAAGAAAAAAACTGACAAGTTTCATCAAGAAGACCTCATGTCAACCTTTCCCTTCCACTTCCACAAACCACAAAATCAATCCCATTCTAAACACTATAAAGAGAGACAATCTCTACGTTAGAATCCTGAGTCATTACACACAAATGGTTCCAAAATTTGCCAGTATTCATAATGATTTACAATAACAAGGCGGTTAAGAGCACAGGCTCGCTACAGACTCCATGCTCCCGCTGTTTGACCTTGGACGTGTCACTGCCCTTCTCTCGGCTCAGTTTCCTCATCTGTAAAATGGGCAGCAGTTCCTCCTGGCCGGATCAACGAGGTAATAACATGTAAAGCCCAGAGAGAGGCACCTGGCACTACTCGTCCTCATCTTCAACTCCGTGTAAGAATAACGTTATAACGTATCTTTCCTGACAACTCGGGCAAAACTCAATAATCAAGTCGTGCTGGCACTCAAGCGCTATACGGACATCACAGGGTTCCTATAACCTCCGGGTGGATGAAAAGCACAGCCAAGAAGTCAGAGGCACTCACTCGCTAATTTTTCTATTTTTTAACTATTTCAGAATATGGAGGAGCCTTTTGCTAAGTGTGGAGATAAATATTCAGCAGAAATGAGAGTGAGTTAGAGTCTATAAATAGCTAAGTGAAATTATGTCGTAAAACACAGGTATCAATTATAATTCACGTCTTCCCAGTCACCAACTCCTCCAGCTGCTGAATAGGGCATTACTGCATCTCGAGTGGCCGGATTACTTGCAGTCACTGCACAACTTCAGAACACGCCGAGTCCCACTCCCTCCAGCACCGACCCCAACGGGTTGCTGAGGGATCGGGCTCCCGACGTTCCCGGCGCCCAACCTCGGCTCCGCCGTCCTCGCCTCGCCCAGCACCAGCCCCATTTTCTTAACCCAGGCATTGTCCTTGCTAAGAACCCCGGCGGTTCCCACACTGGTGGGGACCAAGAGGAGGGACGAGGGAGGAGCTGGGGGAAGAGGATGAGGAGGAAGAGGAGGAGGAGGAAGACAACCTCCTCCCCTCGGCTCGGGCGACCAGTAAAGGTCTGGCGCTTTCTCCGGCCCCTAAGGCCCCGGCTCCCGAGAGGCCGCGGCCCCCTCCTCCCGCCCTCCGCAACTTTCCCTGCACTCGCACCCGCCTCTCCTCCGAAACCCGGCCTTGCAACCTCCCTCCCCGGCGGCCGGGCCTGGGCCCGCGGCGCCTCCTCCTAAAATGGCAGGTCCCTCCCTCCGCCCGGCCGGCCTCGGCGCGAGCCCGGCTACAGGCCGCGGGGGGAGCCGAGCGCCGGACCGGGCGGGGCCGCGGCCGGGCCGGACACTCACCGGGACGATGGCGGGGTGCTCGCGCCGCTCCCTCCGGTGAGTCTCAGCCTCGGGCTCCCGCCGCTGCGCTCCCGCCGCGGCCTCCGCAGCCAGCGCCACCCCGGCCGCCTCTCTCCGCCCCCGGCTCCTCGCCCGCGCCGCAGTCTGCTCAGTCTCTCGCCGGCTCTCGGTTCCAGCGGCGCCCGGGGCCGGGGAGGCGACAGCCCCCTCCCCGGCAAATACCGCAGTCCCCGGACCCCGACTCCCGGCGGCGGGGCCGCACGGCCCGGCCCGGCGAGGAGGGCGGCGGCGGCGGCGAGGCCGGGCACCTAGTCGCGGCCGCTCCCGGCTGCTTCTTCCCGAAGAGGATTTTGTAAATCTCACAAAATGGCGCGCGCTCCAAACCTGCGCAGCGAGAAGCGCCGGGGCCCGAGCGGCGGCGGCGGCAGCGGCGGCTTCTCCGCCAGGAGCGCCCGAACCGCCCGCCCCCGAGTGCCCGCACAGACAGACACTCACACACACACTCGCACACACACGCACGAACACTCGTCCTCACACACGCTCACTCACACACTCTCACACTCACACCGGTCCCGCCCGCTCGCCGGCGGCGGCAGCGGCACCAACAGCAGCAGCAGGAACAGCAGCAGCAGAAGCGGCGGCGGCGGCGGCGGCGGCACCCTCACCCCCCGCTCGGGGTGTCCGCTCCCCGCGCCCGACTTGGGCCGCGATCGGCAGCAGCAACGGCAGCAGTGTCCCCGGATCCCCCCGCCGCTGTTGCCGCCGCCACCCCCGCCTCACTCCAATGGGGCTTTTTATTATTATTCGGGCGGGAAGCGAAAGGGTTTAAAAAAAAACCAACCAACAAAATGGCGGCGGACCGATCCGGTCGCTATAGCAACTGTCAATCAAAACGCAAAACCCCGGCTGACGTGCTGACGTCCTCCTCCCGCCCCCCGTCCCCAAGCCGGCGGGCGGGGCTTGTTGCTCGGGTAACGGCAGATTCCGTTCCCTCCTTTCCCTCTCCCTCTCCGGCCCCAACCAACCACCCAGCCCCCTCAGGTCACGTGAAGGATAAATTCGGAGCTCGGGCCCGCTACGAGTGTCAGAGGAGGGCGCGTGATTCGCTCGGGGGAGGGAGGAAGAAGAGGGGGGACGGACGGGCTGCGGGAGGAAAGGGGCGCGAAGCGGCGGCCAGCCTGTGCGCGAGCGCCCGCCGCCTCCCGACCCCCGCGCCCGCCGCGCCCGCCGCGCCCGCGCCGACTGCAGCCCTGAGAGCGCGCGCGCCCTCCCGCTCCGCGCCACCGCCCCCGGAGCCCCGCGCTTCCGCGTCGTGCGCCCGCGGCCCCGCCCGCGCCGGGGGGAGGGGCGCCGATGGGGGAGGGGACCCAGAAAGCCCCCCCGCGGGCGCCCGTCCACGGGGCTCTCACCGCGGTCCGGACGAGGTGTTCGCCTTTATTCCCGGGGCTCGCGGCGGCCGCGTGGGAGCAGCCCGGCGCACACGTCCATGGGTTTAAAGTGTTCTTTGAAGGGCTCGCGTCCCCCCCTCGCCGGAAAATGCCCACGGAGGCCGCGGTGGGGGCGGGGTGGAGGCCGCCTCCGCACTTCAGACATCTCAGGAATTCCGACGCTTCCCCGCAATCAGGGATGTCCCTGCGGCTGACACCTTGATTAAATCATGCCGCTCAGATTTTTAAGGAACCAATACCAACGTTCAAGAATTATGGACGTAGCTGTCATAAAAACTTTTCTAGGCAGTGCACGCTCCGCCCATGCTTCCCCATCTATTTCGAACCTTCTTTACCCCTCCCCGCTTCTGTGGGTACAGCCTGGCTTCTCCATGGAAATGCCCCTCAGATTAATCCTTTTGTGCTATTACTATGTCCTTGTCGTTCGACTCCTTTTTTTTTTTTTTAAATGTACCTTCTCAATTTCCAGATACTTAATTTGCCCACTTACCTTGACAATCAGAACAGTTATTACTACTTTGGCTTGCATTCAGGTTTTGTTTTGCCTGACTAAATATTTCTAGGTGTGCTCCCCAGGCATTAAAACCCAAGCTATGTCATGCTGGCTACTTTGTAATTAGGAGACAGCCACTGGCTAAAAATTGTATTTTGTACCAACCGTAATATAAGGGCCTTTAATGTTCAGCTGAGAAGAGTTTATATATTATTTTGTACCAAAAGTCGCTAATATACTGATTTATTTCTAAGTTCGGTTTTGCCATCTTATGATGGTGATCATATTCGTTTTTTCTTATAGGAGCCTTCAGCTGTTCACAAGTATGGTAGCAACATATAAACAGTATTAGGTGTAAAAAAAAGTATTGTAATAAATACTGATAGCTATCTTATGTATGTGACTCAAGGAAAGATGTTTGCTTAAAAAGATTTGCAACAAATGTTCTGTTTCTACAGTTAGTAGAACATTGACAAAACCAAAAAAAAAAAAAAACAAACCAATTGATGCGCTAAGGTAATCATTGAAGTTAGTACAGGCCCTGAAAGAAATCAAATTAAACGTAAAAGAAATTAGGCAAAAAGTATTCAGGCATGTTTATGTTAAGGGTGGTGGGATAATTAGGAAGAAAATGGGCACAGAGGAGTGCAACCTAAAGAGTGTAATCAATGTCGTTGAGTTGTACAGGTAGAAACTTGAATTGGTGAATGTTTTATTGTGTATATTTTCACCACATTAAAAAGTGTGTATATTCAGGCAAAAATAGCTTACTTCAGTTTGATTCTTCAGGGTATCAAAAAACTACAAAAGTTCTTCTGGATTGCTGAGTTTTTTCAAAGTTACCCTGGTACTGTAATTAACATCCACATTGTACTTAGTTGTTTTGAAGGAAGAGGTAGTGGCCAAGAGTGTCCTTATACAGATGAGCGATCACTACCTTGGTTTTACCCAAGATCAAATTTCCACTTATACAGCCAACTTCCTCCTCCTTTTCTTGTCCCTGCTCCGTCCCCTTTACATGGTTATGCTTCTGTCTAATCACTTAGGCATTTGTAACCCTTAACACTAAAAAAAAAAAAAATTGGCAACAAGTGAATTCCGATTCACAGAGATTCTATGGGACACAACAGAACTGCCCCCACAGTGTTTCCAAAACTGTAAATCTTTACAGAAACAGACTGCCACATCTTTCCCCTGTAGAGCAGCTGGTGAGTTCAAACCACCAACCTTTCAGTTAGGATCTGAGTACTTAACCACTATATTAAATGAGCCAAAATTAATTGCTATGTCAAAGAGTAAAATCTGAGAGTTTGTGAAGTAAAAGCAAGGAGTTTATTGAGGCAAGATACAATTTGCAAATTGGGCAGCACTTCGTTCAGAGAACAAGGCGCTCCATCTTTCTGGGGACAAAATTGAGCTTTTATACACAAAGTTAAAACCAAAAACCAAACCCATTATCATCGAGTCGTTGTCCCTATAATCCCATAAACATTTCAAAAACAGCTCTTCATATCAGTTAATCTAATCTCAGCCTAAGAGACAATTTTCAAAAAGCATTCTTTCCAAGGACATTGAATTTGTGTCACATGTTTCCTGTAACATTCTAAGCACATTTATTACTTTCCTTTCTGTCTCCCTCCCCTGTTTACTCAGAGTAATCTGGATAAACCCTTTGTTGAGATCCAAGTCCTCAGCCATTTTGGCCTGGCTGAGAGCCTCTGTTTGATTTTAGAAGCTACTTATCATTCCCCCCTTTTGATCAAGAATTTATAGAATTTCTTAAATCACAAAGACCATTATGACAGCCCTTTCTTGTGCATGGTCTTTAAATTGTGCTGTAATATAGATGGCTGCTTTCAAGATTTTAAGGCCCCAGATGCTGCTATGCTTTTATTGAGTAGCCAGGCACCATCTAGTATCTGCACTATGCCATTGCTTATTCACTTTTCTCCTGAACTGATGGTAGGGGGAGCTTGGAGTAGAAAGGCCAAATTTTTTAGAGGAATATCTCAGCATTACGCAAGCTGACGAACTGCAAAGGCACAAGCTCAAAGTTCCAGAAACTTGAACCTCCTCAATATATATATACTTTGCATAACTTTGGGTCTGGCGGTGTGACTGCAAAAGTTAGATATATAAATCATGATGCATTTAACCAGTCTTATAATTAACATAATGATCAGAAGAATTAGTCAAGTTTCTAATGATGAGCATAACGAAGAACCAATGCCATTGGGTAACCAACTAAAGATATCAAAAAAGGAGAAGAAATTACTACAAAGAGAAAGATAAAACTTAAGTGGACTTTCATGTTGAATAAAATTACTAAGGAATAAGGCCACAAGTATGGAGTAATGCTAGCAGCATAAGGATAGCTACAATTATAAAACAAAGGCCACAAAGTTGAGCAAGATGCATGGAATCTTGTTCTGTGATCTTAGGATTAGCTGCCTACCTTGGATGTCCTCTACTTCTGGCCTCCAGAGTGTCTCAAGGTGATTTTTAGCTTTAGAGGGCTAGCTGGTCTACAGAGGCAGCATGGACTTTTTTCAGTTGTGATAGATGGATTCAGGGTTTGACTCCTAGTTTTGGGGGCACACGAGTTGGTGAGGAAGTCTAGGTATGGTCCCTTTCAATGGGGTTCTAATGGGTCCTTGATTAGTACCTTTTCTAATAAATGTGTGTATGTATATATATATATATATATGTATGTATATGCATATATACATATATATAGTCTCCCAGAGTGTTACGGATTGAATTATGTCCCCCCCAAAAAATGTGTGTAAACTTGGCTACACCATGATTCCCAGTATTGTGTGGTTGTCCTTCATTTTGTGACCTTATCCAATTGTCCTATGTGTCAAAAATCCTAACTTCTATCATGTTAATGAGGCAGGATTAGAGGATGTTGTGTTAATGAGGCAGGACACAATCTACAGGATTAGGTTGTATCTTGAGTCAATCTCTTTTGAGATATAAAAGAGAGAAGCAGAGAGGAGATGAACCTCATTATTACCAATCAAGAAGAGCCAAGAGTGGAGCACATCCTTTGGACTTGAGGTCACTACACTGAGAAGCTCCTAGACCCAGGACTAGATTAATGACAAAGACCTTCCCCCAGAGCTGACAAAGGCAGAAAGCCTTCCTCTGGAGCTGGCACACTGAATTCAGACTTCTAGCCTCTAAAACTATGAGAGAATAAATTTCTGTTTGTTGAAGCCATCAGTATTTCTGTTATAGCAGCATTAGATAACTAAGACATGGGGTAAAGCTAGGTGGATTTTGAGTGTCTGACTTCTGGTCATCAAAGACTTCTTTAACCTGTAATAGTATTTTAATAGTTGAGGTTGAACAATGTGGAGTCAGTATGGGCAACATAAGGGAGGACTATAGGCTTTCAAGTAATTATTCTAGAAAGTAAAACATTAAATATCAGCAATATTCACATATAAACCTTATAATAATTTTTTGAGTTTACTCAGTCATATGTAGTTAAATTTGGTTCTATGTAATTCTGGATAAGTAGCAGTCTGAAAATCTTGTCACCTTCTATATAAGAGTTCTGGAAATCTTGATTTAGTCTATTTTTGTTGAAATATTTTGGTCAAGTGTTTTCAGTGAGTCAGCAAAGTAAAACTTATCTGCAGATGACAACTTAAAAATGTCCGCAATTAACTTATTATAATAATAATTCTTAAAGGTGAAAGACCTGATGGGAATTAACTATAAAAGTAATGCAAAGCTAAAAAAAGTCAATTAAAAAAAAAACTTTAGACAAAAAATATCTCTAAACATGATGATTAACCTTATATTCAAAAAGCTTCAGCTATAATAATCTTGAGACATAATACTAAATAGCCGGGCTATACTAAGAATATACTAATTCTCTAAACTTTGGAATAAAATAAAAACTCAATGGTTAAATGATGTAAATTCCTCAGTTAAAACCACTGGCCTGGATGATGCTATTTTTTAAATTAAAGAAATAAAGTAGTGGCCAAGTTAACACTTAAAAAAAACACTAAAATTATAACTGATAATACTATACTTTTATTGTGTAATATCAGGCAATGTATCACCAGATCATATCAAGGAGAGAGAGAACATTGACAAATTTCTAGGAACTTATACAATTTCTGAAATATGTTATTAATAACAACCAAAATTTAACCTAAAATTGAGCACATCTCCTGATCTGTTAACATTTCTCATGCAAATCATAACATAGTAAATAAACAATTTAGCATTTTTCTCTTTATAAAACAAGCAAGTCTTTTTGTGGTTTTCATGACATTTCAAAATTGTCAGGAGTTTATCACAGGTCACTGAGGAATAATACTTGGCATATTTAACTAAAGATCTTAAAAGTAAAATCTTAGCTTTTTCTAGAGCCATGTGGCTTTGTTTTTGACTCAGGAGTTTATTCTGTTGTCTTTGAGGCAGATTGGACAAAGATTAAAATTAACTCTTCAACGCATTAATCAAAGAAAATCCCATCATCCACACAACAAGAAACCCAATTCTTTATTATTTGACATTAAAGCTCCTAAAAATTCTCATAAACTAACCCATGAAATCCTAAAATGCAACACACAAAAAATTTGACCACATCAAACTCCACTTTAATAAACCTCTCAAATTTCCCATCTTCTTCACTTATCTCTTATAATGCAATCCTACGAGTGTCAAAAACATCCATTACCATACCTAAAAACACATATTCATTCTCTGTGACATAAAAAGCAAGAGCCTATACAATTTAATTGTAAAAAAATCCACCAACCTAACTCAACATTAGCAAGCCACCCAGAAATCTTGGAAATAAACCTATCAAATCTTAGATAACCTTCTGGTTTAACTTTCTTATAACCTTCTACAACTTTTTCTATCTGTCCAGGTTTGTGTGCGTGTGTGGGTGTTGTTTGGTTGGTTCTGTTTTATTCTGCAGCAACCAGTCTTTTTATTTTAGGACAAAATTACTCTTTTCCTTTAACAAAATAAATCTTGTATACTTAGTCTAGCCTAGTTACGAAAAAGATCTTGGAAACTGTGTTTAAGTTGGCTTGCTACAAAACAAAAAAACTTTTGTCAGAACAAATTAATTTTCAGTAATTTCTGGGAATAGTAGGAGTATTGAATTTATATAAGCATTTATTTATTTTTGAACCAATCACAATAAAACTCTATGAAAGATATTATAATCTAATTTAGTAATACCATCTGTAGTTTAGGAAATTATTATATTTTCATAAGCCTGTCTTTCGCATGCTTTATAGGATCCTTTAGAGAAGTAATTTAGAATAATTTTTCCCTTTTTAAGGCTTTTTTATACCAAACAAAATAAACAATTTACCCTTTTCAGCATACTTTTAAAATTGATTTATATCAAAGTTTCTCAGAGTAACTACTAAAAAGCCCAGGCACTAGAGGAGTTTTTCTTGGAAGAGAAAACTGAGATTTTAGATAGCCCCACGAAAAACACCAGCCATGGCCTTTAATCTGATACAAAAACTCAGACAAAATGCTCTAGACTAGAGGCAAACCCTCAGAACAAAATGGAACAGAAAAACTACATAAACTCACATGTGTGAGGCCAGCTCAAAACCAGTCTTACACAGTATCATACAACACAAACAACCTTGTTCCTTAAAACGTATACAGTAATTCTTGGATGAGACTGATTTAGAAAAACAGGTCCTAGATAAACTCATGAATTTTCCAGAGTCTCACATGGAATGATTTTATTCAGACCCTTCAAGTAAAACTTGAGTATCAAACAAAAGTTCCCCAGAGAAAAGAAAAGACAACACAAATGGGAACTCGTTTTCCTAACATGCAAGGAAAAAGAGCAGATGGAAACGTATTTTCTCAAAGTGATCACTGAAATTATAAATTACTTCAGGTATATTCAGCTTATAGTATTTTTCAACATGAACCCCAAACCAGTATCCCGGTAGTGGAGAAATACAGGCTCATTTATCAAGGATGCTTTAAAAGTCTTTCTAAAGTTAATTCATGAAAATTAGAGTCATCAATAAGCAAATCTGGGAAATCTCTTTCCTTACTCACTGTAAGGGCCAGAATAATTTGAGAAGCAGCTTGTTTAACTACCTAGTCTACCAGGTTATTTCCCTTAATTTCCTCAGTATTAATTATTTCTAAGAGTCAAAAGACTTGACCAATATTGGCAGGGCCCTAAGTCATTTATGGAGCCACACCACCACCATTTCAAGTGCAACCAGCATGAGTCCAGCCCAATCGCCTGGTAATATGGTGGTGGTTCCTACCAATTTTAGTTTTTCAATTTCTTCTTAATATTGCAGCTGTGACTATGTTACTACTTGGTTGTCTTAATAGGGACAATTATCAGCACATTCTAGAGGGAGCCTCTAAGGTCTCTTCAAAGCCACTCAACATAAGGCTCTCTTGAAGGGTTTTTTACTTTGTTCCTCTTGCTTTGCATTGAGTATTCTCGCTGCTGGGAAATCAGAAAGCTGTTACATTGTTGTTAGGTGTCATGGAGTTGGCTTCAACTCATGGCAACCCTATGTAAAACATAATGAAACACTGCCTGTTCCTGTGCCAGTTGCACAATTGTTGCTATGCTGGAGCCCATTGTTGCAGCCACTGTGTCAGTCCATCTCATTGAAAGTCTTCCTCATTTTCACTGACCCTCCACTTCACCAAGCATGATGTCCTTCTCCAGCGACTGGTCCCTCCTGCTAACATGTCCAAAGTATGTGAGATGAAGTCTTGCCATCCTTGCTTATATGAAGCATTCTGGCTGTACTTTTCCCACGACAGATTTGTTTGTTATTCTGGCAGCCCATGCAATATTCAATATTCTTCGCTAACACCATAATTCAACGGCATCAGTTTTTCTTTGGTCATCCTTATTCCTTTGTCTAAAGCTTTTACATACGTATGAGGCAATTGAAAACACCATGGCTTGGATCAGGTACAGTTTAGTCCTTAAAGTGACATCTTTGCTTTTTAACACTCTAAAGAGGTCTTTTGCAGCAGATTTGCCCAATACAATGTGTTGTTTGATTTCTTAACTACTGCTTCTATGGGCGTTGATTGTGGAATGAAGTAAAATGAAATCCTTGAAAACTTCAATACTTTATTTGTTTATCATGATGTTGCTTATTGGTACAGTTTGAGGATTTTTGTTTTCTTTGTGTTGAGGTGTAATCCATACTGAGGGCTGTGGTCTTTGATATCCATCAGTAAGTGCTTCAAGTCCTCTTCAATTTCAGCAAGGAAGGTTGTGTCATCTGCATATCAGAGGTTGTTTTAGTTTTGATTTATTTTTGTGATTTCTCTATCTGGGTTGATAACTGGTTGCTCTGTCCTGTGCTCTAGTCTTGGGTTGTTACTTGATGGTATTGATTTTCTAGCTGGAGTACTTCCTTTAGTATTTTTTATAATTTAGGTTTGGTTTTTGCAAATTCCCTAATCTTCTGTTTATCTGGAAATGTCCTATTTTGCCATCATATTTGAGACACGGTTTTGCTGGATATATAATTCTTGGCTGCCAATTTTTTCCTTCAAGGCTTTATATATGTCATCCCATTACCTTCTTGCCTGCATGGTTTCTGCCAAGTAGTCTGAGTTTAGTCTTATTGACTCTCCTTTGTAGGTGATTTTTCATGTATCCCTAGCATTTTTTATTTTCAGCTCTTAAAATTCTCTCTTTATCTTTGGTTTTCCCAAGATTGATTATAATATGTCTTGGTGACTTTCTTTTGGGCTCTACCTTGTGTGGGGTTCAATGAGCATCTTGGGTAGATATCTCATCTTTCACGATATCAGGGACGTTTTCTGCCAACAAGTCTTTGACAATTCTCTCTGTATTTTCTGTTATCTCCCCCTGTAGTGATGCTCCAATCACGTGTAGGTTATTCCTCTTAATAGAGTCTTAAAAAATTCTTAGGGTTTCTTCATTTTTTAAAAATTCTTTTATCCGATCTTTCCTCAAATATATTGGTGTCAAGTTCTTTATCTTCAATCTCACTAATTCTCACTTCTATTGCCTCAATTCTGCTCCTATGACTTTCTATCGAGTTGTCGAATTCTGAAATTTTACTGTTAATCTTCTGGATTTCTGTTTGTTGTCTCTTTATGGACTCTTGCAGCCTATTAAATTTGTCATTATGCTCTTCTCTAATCTGCTTAAGTTCCTCTATTCCTTTGTCCATGTGTTCCTTGGCTTGTTCTGCATTTTGCCTAATCTCTTTCCTGATCTCTTGAAAAGTTCTGTACATTAATCTTTTGTATTCTAACTCTGGTAATTCCAAGAAGTTCCCTTCATCTGGAAGATTTCTTGATTCTTTGTTTTGGGAGCTTGCTGAAGCCATCATGGTCCGCCTCTTTATGTGATTTGATATTGACTATTGTCTCCAAGCCATCAATAAGTTATTATATTTATTTATTTTATGTTTCCTTACTGTGTCCTGCCTTCTTGTTTTGTTTTGTTTTGATATGCCCAAATAGGCTGCTCAAGTGATCTAGTTTGATTATTGGTGCCAGGTAGACCTCTTACTAGGTATGTGGGCCCAGGAGTCCATTTACTTTTCTTGTATGGATTCAGCTCAGGTGTCCAGGTAGTCAGTCACCAAGTGTGTAGTACAGGCTCTCACCTACAGTCCTAGACGAGCAGGGGTGATTGGTGTAGGCACAGGTATCTGGCTGCAGTAGGGGGTCACACACTGATCAAGGCAGAGGGCTGACAACCACCCTGACTGTCTATGAGGGAAGCATGTCTGTTCCCTAGAGCACATAGGTGGGTGGGTTTTGCAACCAGATTATGGGCACCTAATGCTGTTGGCTGTAAGGACTGGGAGGCACCACTTATTCTTGGATCCCTGTTGCAAGTGTCTAGGTGGTGTGGGTGGAGCCACCGGTCCTCAGGACCCTGGTGTGGGTAGGTGAGAACCTGTCTCTCCACCATACAGCTGAAACTGTTGAAGTTAGACTTTAGGTATATACCCTATTGTACTGTGCTAATGAGGGCCTACACTTTTGAAAAGGGCCCATACAGGCCTATGCAGGGGTGAAAGGCATTCACAGTTCATGGACCCCTTATGCCTGTGCCTAGGCAAAGGAGCTGTTTCTACCCTGAGTTCCTGGCTTTGGGGAGCCAGCAGATTATTTTTTCCCTGTTTGGTAATTTTTTCCCTGTCCAAGGCCAGGAGAATTGCTCAGGGCGTGTGATGAGTCCAACATCCGATCCAGGGGATGCAGCAATCTCTGAAGCTGGTTCTGACCCAGTGCAGAGTGGGAAGGGGACAGGTAAGTGGGAGAGAGGTTTTTCCCAAAGGGGTGTTTTTTGATCTGCATGGTAGATTAGACACACGTACTTATCTTGCGCTGATGTGTGCTGGTTTTGGCTGATTCTAGACGTGTGAGTAGACTCTTCACCTCTGAGTCTCTCCCTTTGTGGAAAATGCATCCCAAATGCCACTGCTTGCCTCACCACTGGCGCCAGCTGGTCCCAGTCTGCAGGGTCCTGGTTCCCACCAGGTCAGGTCTGGCAACTCTTCGCTGTTTCTCAACTGCCTCTCCCTCCTCCTGCTGCTCTGTCCGATTCCTCAACTTTGTCTTTGATGTTAAGGGCTCCTAGGTTGTCACATACAATCAATTCACTTGTTTTTTCAGGTCTTTGTTGTAAGAAGGACCACAGGAAGCATCTAACTACTCCACCATCTTGGCCCTGCCTCCTGCAGGTTGTTAATGAGTCTTCCTCCAATCCTGTGCCATGTTCTTCTTCATATAGTCCAACTTCTCAGATTATTTGCTCAGCATATGGATTGAATAGGTATGGTGAAAGGATACAACCTTGATGCACACCTTTCTTGACTTCAAACCACGCAGTATCCCCTTGTTCTGTTGGAACAACTGCCTATTGGTCTAAGTACAGGTTCTGCATGAGCACAATTATGTGTTCTGGAATTCCCATTCTTCACAACATTGTCCATAATTTGTTATGACCCACACAGTTGAATGCCTTTGCATAGTCAATGAAATACAGGTAAACATCTTTCTGGTATTCTCTGCTTTCAGCCAGGATCTACCTGACATCAGCAATGATATCGTATTCCACATCCCTTTCTGAATCCAGCTTGAATTTCTGCTGCTACTGCTTTTGAATGATCTTCAGCAAAATTTTACTTTGTATGATATTAATGATACCGCTCAATAATTTCCACATTCTGCTGGATCACCTTTCTTTAGAATGGTACAAATATGGGTCTTTTCTAGTCATTTAGCCAGAGAGCTGTCTTTCAAATTTCTTAGCATAGATAAGTGAGTACTTCCAGCACTGCATCTGTTTGTTGAAACATCTTTATTGGTATTCCATCAATTCCTGGAGCCTTTTTTTTTTTCCTGCCAATGTCTTCAGTGCAGCCTGGATTTCTTCCTTCAGTACCATTGGTTCTTTTTATTTATTTACTTTTTTATTGTACTTTAGATGAAGGTTTACAGAGTAAACTAGCTTCTCATTGAACAACTGATATACATATTGTTTTGTGACACTGGTTGTCATCCCCATGACATGTCAACACTCTCCCCTTCTCGACCTTAGGTTCCCCGTTACCAGCTTTCCTGTCCCGTCCTGCCTTCTTATCTCTGGCCCTGGGCTGGCATGCCCATTTCGTCTCATTTTGTTTTATAGACCTATCTAATCTTTGGTTGAAGGGTGAACCTCAGGAGTGACTTCATTACTGAGCTAAAAGGGTGTCCAGGAGCCATACTCTTGTACTGTCAGACCAGTAAGTCTGGTCTTATTTTATTTATTTATTTATTTATTGTGCTTTAGGTGAAAGTTTACACCTCAAGTTAATTTCTCATACAAAAATTTATACACATATTGTGATGTGACAGTAGTTGCAATCTCTATAATGTGACAGCACACTCTCCCTTTCCACCTTGGGTTTCCTGTGTCCACCCAACCAGCTCCTGTGCCTTCCTGCTTTCTCATCCTGCCTCCAGACAGAAGCCACCCATTTGGTCCCATGTATCTGCTTGAACTAAGAAGCACACTCTTCACAACTATTATTTTATGTTGTATACTCCAGTCTAATCTTTGTCTGAGGAGTGGGCTTTGGGGATGATTTTAGTTCCGGGTTAACAGATCATCCAGGCGCCATGGTTTCGGGGGTTTCTCCAGTTTCCATTAAACCGTTAAGTCTGGTCTTTTTACATGAATTTGAGTTCTGCTCCACGCTTTTCTCCTGCTCCTTGAGGGACTCTATGTTGTGTTCTCTGTCAGGGTGGTCATTGGTGGTAGCATGGCACCATATACTTCTTCTGGTCTCAGGCTGATGGAGTCTCTGGTTTATGTGGCCCTTTTGTCTCCTGGGCTAATATTTTCCTTGTGTCTTTGGTGTTCTTCATTCTCCTTTGCTCTAAATGGGTTGGGACCAATTGGTGCATCTTAGATATCCACTCACAAGCTTTTAAGACCCCATATGCCACTCACCAAAGTGGGATGCAGAACATTTTCTTAATAAACTTTGTTATGCAAATTGACCTATATGTCCCCCAAAACCATGGTCTCCAGACTGCAACTCCAGCATTTTTTTTTTTAAGTTAGAATTTTGTTCTACGTTTTTCTCCAGCTCACCATCAGTTCTTCACCATATGCTGACTTCTGAAATGTTTGAACGTCTACCAATTCTTTTTGGCAGAGTGACTCTCTGTATTCCTTTCATCTTCTTTTGATGCTTCCTGCGTTGTTTAATATTTTCCCCATAGAATCCTTCAATATTGCAACACGAGGCTTGAATTTTTTCTTCAGTTCTTTCAGCTTGAGAAATGCCAAGGGTATTCTTCCCTTTTGGTTTTCTATCTCCAGGTCTTTGCACATTTCATTATAATACTTTACTTTGTCTTCTTAGCTGCCCTTTGAAATCTTCTGTTCAGTTATTTTACTTCATCATTTCTTCCTTTCACTTTAGCTACTCTATGTTCAAGAGCAACTTCCAGAGTCTCTTCTGACATCCATTTTGGTCTTTTCTTTCTCTCCTGTGTTTTTAATGACCTCTTGCTTTCTTCATGTATGATATCCTTGATGTCATTCCACAACTTGTCTGGTCTTTGGTCATTAGTGTTCAATGCATCAAATCTATTCTTGAGATGGTCTCTAATTTCAGGTGGGATATACTCAAGGTCATTCTTTGGCTCTCCTGGACTTGTTTTAATTTTCTTCAACTTCAACTTCCGTATGAGCAATTGATGGTCTGTCCTGCAGTCAGCCCCTGGCTTGTTCTCACTGATAATGTTGAGCTTTTCCATCGTCTTTTTCACAGATGTAGTCAATTTGATTCCTGTGTATTCCATCTGGTGAGATCGACATGTATAGTCACCGATCATGTTGTTGAAAACAAGTATTTGCAGTGAAGAAGTTCTTGGTCTTGCAAAATACTTATGCTATCTGTGGCATCGCTTCTATCACCAAGGCCATATTTTTTATTTACTGAGCCTTCTTCGTTTCCAACTTTCATATTCCAATTGCCAATAACTATCAATGCATCTTGGTTGTAGGCTTGATCAATTTCAGAGCACAGAAGTTAGTAAAAATCTTCAAATTCTTTTTGTTTGTTTCTTTATACCTCAAATCAGTTCTTTCATTCTCAAATTAGAGGGACCTCCCTCTCTTGGATTACCATATGGACTAGTTGATATAATCAGGGAGTCCAGGCTGGTAAACCTCAACAAGGATATTAAATTCTTTAGTAAATTTATCGGGGTCCTCGTGTAGTTTTGGAAAACCTTTTACAACACTACACAGTTTGGACAGTGTCTAAGGAGTGAAAGTGATACAGGTGGTATCTTCATTTGTACTGAGGTGGATTTTAAAAGACTTTCCAGGTAGAGGTTTACCAGCTGCTTACTTTGGAAAGAAGAGGTGTTCAGACATAACATTATCTTGAGTATAGGAGAGGAGAAAAGGATAAAGAGAAGGAGTCACTGGCACAGTAGCAGAAGGTTGAGTGGCAAGATTTTGACACAGTAATTCCTTGTTGAATTTGATCGATTTAGAGACAGTTTCCTGCAAGAAGGCAATTTTGTTATCCTCTTATCTTTTAGAAACCTCCATACCCTAATCAAAATAAGCATCCCACTGAGTTTAATTCAGGCACCTCTGTTCTCTAATTTACTGCACAGGAAATTTAGCCTAGAAAGTTCAAAATTTCCTCACAATGTTGTTGTTGTTAGGTGCCGTCGAGTTTGTTCCGACTCATAGCGATCCTATGCACAACAGAACGAAACACTGCCCTGTCCTGAGCCATCCTTACAATCATCATTATGCTTGAGCTCATTGTTGCAGCCACTGTGTCAATCCACCTTGTTGAGGGTCTTCCTCTTTTCTGCTGACCCTGTACTCTGCCAAGTATGATGTCCTTTTCCAGGGACTGATCCCTCCTGACAACATGCCCAAAGTATGTAAGCTGCAGTCTCACCATCCTTGCTTCTAAGGAGCATTCTGATTGTACTTCTTCTAAGACAGATTTGTTCATTCTTTTGGCAGTCCGTGGTATATTCAATATTCTTCACTAACAGCACAATTCAAAGGTGTCAATTCTTCAGTTTTCCTTGTTCTTTGTCCAGCTTTCACATGCATATGATGCAATTGAAAATACCATGTCTTGGGTCAGGTGCACCTTAGTCTTCAAGGTGACATCTTTGCTCTTCAACACTTTAAAGAGGTCCTTTGCAGCAGATTTACCCAATGCAATGCGTCTTTTGATTTCTTGACTGCTGCTTCCATGGCTGTTGATTGTGGATCCAAGTAAAATGAAATCCTTGACTACTTCAATCCTTTCTCCATTTACCATGATGTTGCTCGTTGGTCCAGTTGTGAGGATTTTTGTTTTCTTTATGTTGAGGTGCAATCCATACTGAAGGCTGTGGTCTTTGATCTTCATTAGTAAGTGCTTCAAGTCCTCTTCACTTTCAGCAAGCAGGGTTTTGTCATCTGCATAACACAGGTTGTTAATGAGTCTTCCTCCAATCCTGATGCCCCGTTCTTCTTTACATAGTCCAGCTTCTCGTATTATTTGCTCAGCATACAGTTTGAACAGGTATGGTGAAAGAATACAACTCTGAGGCACACCTTTCCTGTCTTTAAACCAATCAGTATCCCCTTGTTCTGTCTGAAAAATTGCCTCTTGATCTATGTAAAGGTTCCTCATGAGCACAATTAAGTGTTCCAGAATTCCCATTCTTTGCAATGTTATCCATAATTTGTTATGATCCACACAGTCGAATGCCTTTGCATAGTCAATAAAACACAGGTAAACATCCTGCTGGTATTGTCTGCTTTCAGCCAGGATCCATCTGACATCACCAATGATATCCCTGGTTCCATGTCCTCTTCTGAAACCAGCCTGAATTTCTGGCAGCTCCCTGTCAATATACTGTTGCAGCCATTTTTGAATGATCTTCAGCAAAATTTTGCTTGCTTGTGATATTAATGATATTGTTCTATAATTCCCACATTTGGTTGGATCACCTTTCTTGGGAATAGGCATAAATATGGATCTCTTCCAGTCAGGTTTGGCAGGGAAGCTGTCTTCCGTATTTCTTGGCATAGACGAGTGAGCACCTCCAGTGCTGCATCTGTTTGTTGAAACATCTCAATTGATATTCCATCAATTCCTGGAGCCTTGTTTTTCGCCAATGCCTTCAGAGCAGCTTGGACTTCTTCATTCGGTACCATCGGTTCCTGATCTTATGCCACCTCTGCTAATTCTTTTTGGTATAATGACCCTGTGTATTCCTTCCATCTTCTTTTGATGCTTCCTGCGTCGTTTAATATTTTCCCCATAGACTCCTTCACTATTGCACTTTGAGGCTTGAATTTTTTCTTCAGTTCTTTCAGCTTGAGAAATGCCGAGCATGTTCTTCCCTTTTGGTTTCCCGTCTCCAGAAGAAGGACCTGGCAGTCTACTTCTGAAAAGCATTAGGCAGTGAAAACCTTATGAACAGCAGCAGAACATTTCTCCACAATAGCAACTGATTTCCCAAACTGTTCCTAGACAGGTGCTGCCAACTATTCAAGAACAAGCATGTCATGAGACCAAAGTGCTTGTTCATATAGTGAATAGGGGCCCCAGATGGGAACTCTGGGCCACTTTTGGATTTGGCATTACCCATTATCTCCTTGAGATTCCTGGGGATAAGGAAATTGAATTATCCCCTTCAGGGTGTTTAACGTGTTCACAGAAATAAAGGAGTTATAGATGAAGCATTACTTTTGGTTCTCAGAGTCCAGGCGAATTCCTAACAGGGAAGTACCACGGGATGGGGGCAGTGTTCTGTTTTTACAGGGTGCCTGCAGCTTCATGGCTTATGGGACTCTGAAAAACTTCACAAGGATCAAAATGAAAATAAAAAACAAACTCTCAATAAAAACCCAGATTTTTTCTGTGCAAGGAAGCGGAAGCTGGGTTCTGAGAGGTTATATACCTTAGGTGTCTCCTGAGAGCTCAGTGGAGACAGAGAATGCAACCCAACCAGCTGGTACTTGAAGCCCTGTCCTTGCCTCTTCAGTGGCTACTAAAGATAATGCACCTTTTGATTCCACGTATCTGACACCAAGAAATGTCAAAGAGTAAAGTCTCTGAGTCTGTGAAGTAAAATCAAAGAGTTTTATTGAGGCAAGATGCAATTCACACATTGGGTAGCACTTAATTCAGAGAACAAGGTGTTCCATCTTTCTGGAGATCAAGTTTGCTTTTATACAAAAAGTTAGGCATGACTAATCCCACAATCATTTCAAAAACAACTCTTTCTTCATATCAGTTAACCTTCTCTCTTCCAGAAGACCAACTGCACAAATCATTCTATTTGAGGACATCGCATTTGTATCACATGCTTCCTGGAACATTCTAAGCACATATGTTACTTTTCTATTTCCCTCCCCCACTTACTCAGAGTGATCTGGATTAACCCTTTATCAATAGCCTAGTTGTCGGCCATCTTGGCCTTGCTGAGAGCCTCAGTTTGATTTTAGAAGCTCCTTATCTCTCTGGTAATAGACGAAACTTGCGTAATTAATTTAGGTAACCTGGACAGAACATGACAATGTCTCAAGAAATGTGTCTTTGTCTTCAGTTAAGACAATCTAAAAGATTATCAGAGTGAGGCAGAATCTTGAATCTATAGACCATCAGTAATTGAAGGCATTGCTGGTCTTCTTCTCTAGAAGGTTGCACCTTCCTTCCCCTCCCAGCCCCTGTTGTGACAGCCTTATACCACATTGATCAATGAACTGTCATATGGAGGTTGGAATGCTTTAAAATGGTTTTATGTAAACAAAACTCTCTGCCATTGAGTTGATTCCAACTCATAGTTACCCAGTCAGACTGAGTAGAATTGCCCAATAGGTTTCCAAAGGCTGTAAATGTTTATGGAAGCAGACTGCCATATCTTTCTTCCACGGAGTAGCTGATGGGTTTGAACCACTGACCTCTTGGTTAGCAGCCAAGGGCTTAACCACTGCACCACCAGGACTCCTTATGGTTTTACATAGACTTCACCTAAACAGTAACCTGTAAATTACAGCTGGCTCTAAAGAAGTAAACACAGTAGGCAGGAAGGACTCCGGTACAGATATCAGTTTAGTGTTAATCAGGTTCAGTGCTAAATCCTTGCTGTCATCTGAGAATATCCTACTTTTGGTTCCCCATATCAGATCCACTTATGGATGTATCCATCCATTGAAGTTAACCTACGAAAGCAAAGACCACAGGTAATAACAGCCTCCACTTACTGGGCACATTCTACAGTATCTCAAATGCTCACACCAATTTACATCTCCATTTTATGGATGAGAAAACAAGTCCTGAGCAATTAAATAACTTTCCCAAGGTCACATCACCAGTAAGCGGTGAAGCCAAATTCAAACCCAGATGAAATTACAATGCCATGTTCTTTCCACCACAACAAGCCGACTCCAATTAAAATTTTAGTGCCTATAAACGAAAAAATGCAGACCTTTTTCGCTACATATTTTTCATGATGTAAAGATCTTCGGTTAGTTTTTTCCTCAAAGATATATTACAACCTAGCTTCAGATAAAAATATTAAATGGAAGCGATATGTGCTCCTATATGATAACTTATAACAGTGATAACTATCTTAGTTATCTAGTGCTGCTATAACAGAAATATCACAAGTGGATGACTTTAACCAGCAGAAATTTTTTCTCTCACAGTCTAGGAAGCTAGAAGTCTGAATTCAGGGTGCCAGCTCCAGGGGAAGCCTTTCTCTCTCTGTCGGCTCTGGGGAGAGGTCCTTGTCATCAATCATTCCCCAGTCAAGGAGCTCCTCAGAGCAGTGATCCCAGGTCCAAAGGACACTTGCTTCTAGTTCTTGGTTGGTGGTATGAGGTCCCCCCGTCTCTCTGCTTGCTTCTCTCTTTTATATCTCAGAAGAGATTGATTTAAGATACAATCTAATCTTATAGATTGAGTCCTGCCTCATTAACATAACTGCCTCTAATACTGCCTCGTTAACATCACAGAGGTAGTATTTACAACACGTAGGAAAATCACATCAGATGACAAAATGGTAGATAATCACACAATACTGGGAATCATGGCCTAGCCAAGTTGACAGAGATTTTTGTCACACTTCAATCCATTACAATAACCTTATTAGAAATAATAAAAAAAAAAGTTTCACATCCATTTGTTTTTTATTCAACTCTTCCGATCCCAAATTTGAACTGCTAGTTAAGAATAATTCAGATACTCCACTGGTCTCACCCCATCTGGAGCACTGGAAAATGAAGAAAATCAAAGACACAAGGGCAAGATTAGTCCAAAGGACTAATGGGCCACAACTACCACAATCTCCACCAGACTGAGTCCAGCACAACTACTAGATGGTGTCCAGCGGTAGCTCTGACAGGAGTCATAATACAGCATCCTGGACAGAGCTAGAGAAAAATGTAGAACAAAATTCTAATTCACACACACAAAAAAAGGCCAGACTTACTGGTCTAACAGAGACTGGACAAACCCTGACAGTATGGGCCCCCTACAAACTTTTAGCTCAGTAATAATCACCCTTCAGCCGAAGATGAGACAGGCCCATAAAACAAAATGAGACTAAATGGACACACCAACCCAGGGGCAAGGACGAGAAGGCAGGAAGGGACAGGAAAGCTGGTAATGGGGAACCTAAAGTCAAGAAAAGGATAGTGTTGAAATGTCGTGGGGATGGCAACCAATGTTACAAAACAAAATGTGTATTAATTGTTTAATGAGAAGGCAGTTTCCTTTGTAAATCTTCATCTAAAGTACAATAAAAAAAAAAAAGAATAATTCACAGCTAACCACACAAATGAATTTATTCTTAAGTTAATATGGTATCTTCATTCACTCACTCAACAGTCATTTAATCGTTTATTGAGTGACTGACCAGTGCCTGGAGTCCCAGGGTGGTGAAAACAATTAAAGCATCTTAGCCACCAACCAAAATGTTGGAAGATCAAGTCCACACGATGGTTCCTCAGAGTATAGATCTGGAGATCTACTTCCAAAAAATCAGCCATTGAAAACCCTATGGAGCTCATTTCTACTGTGTCACACATGAGGTCACCATAAGACAGAATCTACTCTATGGCAGCTGGTTTTGACCATTGCCTAGCATGGACTGCTGAGGCACACACATTCCCCGCGCTGGGCACTGTGCTGAGGAATCGGTCAACAGATTCAAGCCAAGATGTCAGGTTTTTTTTTTTTTTTTTGGGTTGGTCCTCCACATTAGTTGGGGACTACTCATGGTGATACATGATACTAAGCCCAAAGTTTCAGTAGTTGAAACCCCAATAGGAGTTATAACCCAAACCTTCCAAGAACAAACCAGCAAATTTACTATTCCTAGCTCTGCCCCTCACACCAGGTGAGAAATGAACAATTCACAATTCCTCCCTGGACAGTGGCATGGGCCTGAATCTGACACCCCTGCTGTTCTTACAGATTTCTGAGTGAAGGTCCTGCTGCCTTCCCTCTTTCCAAGCTTGACTGTTCTGAATTTAAAACTAATACATGTATATCAGGTTTTTTAAAAAAACAATACATGCAGTGCCCGAGTTATGAACGTCAGTTTTAAGTACAACCCATAGATACAAATCAACCCACTCCCCACCCCCTACCCCCACACACACCCGCAAAAAGGCCTAAACCTTGTACAGACCAATCCCGTAACGCTACCAGGGGAAAACCCACTACAAAAAAGCCAAAAAGGGAGCAGAGGCTCTAGGTCACCTCCTCTCTATGGCCCACCGCTCACTGGCAAGGCCAGACCAGCAAGGCTCCTCACTATTGGATACGCAGCCTCCAATAGGCGGGCCGCTCAGTTCGTAGCGTGCTGATTGGCCAGGCTGGCCATGCGGAGCTGAGCAGCGGTGTTTGGGGAATGCGGACGGTGGGGCTGAGGTTTTCCGAGCTCCGAGAGAGGCTGGTGCCGTGGGCTCTCTATCTAGCTGCGGCGGCGGCTGGGCGCACCATGTGGCAGGGACCCGCCCGCCACAGAGGACGCCCTAGGACCCACTGCAGCACCTGCGCACTGCGGGAGAAGCGCGGCCCGTCGTGGGGGCCTTGGGGCCCAAACATTGTGTACCTGCAGGTGGTGGCGCGGGCTGCCAGGACGCGGGCGCCGTACTCTGCGTGTTCTCTGAGCACAACCAGTCAGTGTGCTGTGCAGGGCACATGGCCAGGCCTCCACGGCGCCCCTTTACCTAGTTCTGCCCCACGCCATTCTGCTGCGCCGTCTGCGCAGGGCACCGAGGGCCGTTGCAGCGCCTCTCTGGGCATCTGCTTCCCCTGCCTTACACATGTGGGATTTCACTGTGGCAGCGGTTTGGGGCCTTTTTGGTAGCTGGGGAGCCGCGGATCTTAGATTCCTGGCTACTGTTATGTCCGTATGGTTTCCAGGGGTCGCGGAGAACTTCGGACTCGGGTTTTCCTAAGCGTCCTGTTCACAACCTTTGGGCCGGGCTTGCTCTTAGCACATCATGAGGGCACTTTCTCCCTTGCATCCCCAGGAGCCTCATAGTTGGTGTGAGGTTGACAGGTCTAGTGAGGAGGTGATAGGAGAATGATCTGTCTGGCCCCTGCACCATCCTACCCACGTTCCCCAACCCTCCCTGCCTTTGCTAAAAAAAAAAAAAAGGAGGGTTCAAAACTCAGCAGAAATGAGGCCCGGTGGCACAACTTAGATTTTTTAGTTCAGCGTTTCTAATAAAGTATCTAATTGGGCTCAAAGATTTTACAGAACAGAATCTGCTGGTTAGTTTGGCTAATGTTTGCCCTGTAGGTATCTCTCCAACTGTGGAGAAGGTACGTAAGATGGTTCCTAATAACAAATGGGCGCTACTTTGCAACAGGCATCAAAACATTATTACTGCATTATTACGTTAAACAGTTTTAGTGTACCTGTGTTTCTTTAATGTTGTTCATGCATAGAAAGGCACACAAGCATTTCATTAACCAACATTAGATATGAACCGTACATAACTTCGGACTTAAGTACAAATTCGACTTAAAGACAGATTCAGGAATGGAACTCGTTGGTTATCCGGGCACTGCCTGTAAAGTAAAATAAGAGAGGAGCCTTCTGTAAACTAACAATTGTTGGTAGCCTATCAGCCAAGAAATTAACAATTTTCTACACCTGGAGTTCAAAAATAAAAAAGTGAAAGTAATACATGGTCATTACAGAAAGTTTTACAATACCCAAAACAATAAAGAGGTAAAGATCACTCATAATCCCCACCCAGACAGAAACCTTGTTAATATCTTCATATTGGCATATATCCTTCCAGATTTTAAGGCGACACTTGTGCACACACGCAAATATAACACATACATGCATATTTTATGACTTTTTACTTAGTATTATGAATACATGTTCATGTTAATCAGTTGAGATTTAGAAAATTATTTTGACAGCTATGTACTATCCCATCAGTTGAATGGACTGTAATTCATTTAACCGCTCTTCTGTTTTTTAAGAAAATTGTATTCTTTTTTTATTTTGTTATTACAAGTAATACTGCATGAATGTTACATATGTACGTTTGGCCTGCCTGTCCAGGTTTTGCCTTCGGATAAGGGCATGCATCCTTAAAACACTTTTGATTCATATTGCCAGCATATCCCCCAGAAATGATTTCACCAATTTGCACTCCTAAAAGTAGTATGTGAGAATGACTTTTCTCTACACCATACCACACTTGTCTTGTTTTAATCTGTATGCCATGTTCTCTTGTTTTAATTTGTATTTCTTCAGCCACCTTGTGTCTTTATCTAGTGCATGTATTGGCTATTTGTGCACTGCCTGTGTATATCCTATGCCCATTGAGGGTGTCATCTTACTATTGATTTCTTTTTTGAAATTTAGCTGCAAATTATAATAAGGAACGGAAACTGAAAGAAGGTAGAAAGAAGGAAGGGAAGAAGAGAGGAAAGAGAACATTAGAGAATAGAAGAAAATGGAAGGCCATAAACTGCTGTCCACCACCCATCTGTAGGTTTGTTGTCCTGTGATGGCTTGCATGTTGTTATGATGCTGGAAGCTATGCCACTGGTATTTCAAACCAGCAGGGTCACCCACAGTGTACAGGATTCAAAGGAGCTTCCAAACTAAGACAGACTAGGAAGAAAGGCCTGGCTATCTACTCCTGAAATTCAGCCAATGAAAACCCAATGGATTACAACAAAATATTGTCCAATATAGTGCTGAAAAATGAGCCCCCTGGGTTGGAAAGCACTACACAATAGCCACGCAATGGACTCTAACATACTAATGACCATGAAGATGGCACATGACCAGGCAAAGTTTTTTTCTGTTCTACACAAGCTTGCTAGGAGTCAGAGCCCACTCAATGGGCAACTAACACCACCACCACCACCAACATGCTGGTGTTAGTTTAATATATGGCTATCGATACCATACATCCTTCACCCCAGTCAACTCATCCGTTCCTTGCTATTCCCCAAGTGGATCTAGCTTAGACATCCTATCTGCTCTCAGCCTTACCTGCCCCACCTTCCCTACCACTTTCTAATGTGGCACCTGGATCCTCCACTGTCCTCCTTCAGGTAGCTTACAAGGTTGTTTTATGCCAAAATGTGGTTCTAATGGTGCCATTTTTGTGTGTGTGCGTGCTTTAGGTGAAAGTTTACAATTCAAGTCAGTTTCATGCACAAAAACTTATACACACATTGTTATATGACTCTAGTTGCCCTTCCTACAGTGTGACAGCACACTCCTCCTCTCCACCTTGTATTTCCCGTGTCCATTCAACCAGCTCCTGTCCCCCTCTGCCTTCTCATCTCACCCCCAGACAGAAGCTGCCCACATAGTCTCATGTGTCTACTTGAGCTAAGAAGCACACTCCTCACCAGTATCATTTTATGCCTTCTAGTCCAGTCCAGTCCAGTCCAGTCTAGTCTAGTCTAGTTGATGGCAGTAGGTAGTGGGTTAGTCCAGTCTAATCTTTGTCTGAAGAGTTGGCTTCGGGAATGGTTTTAGTTTTGGGCCATGACCTCTGGGGTCCCTCCAGTCTCAGTCAGACCATTAAGTCTGGTCTTTTTACTAGAATTTGAGGTCTGCATCTCCCTTTTCTCCTTAATGGTGCCATTTTTAAAGAACAGGGCAATATTCATTACGTTTTTACTGTATAAGAATGTTTACCCATATCATTTCATGAGTTATCATTAACATTTCCTGTGACATTAAATACAAGAGGTAAATGTTAAATACAAAATATGAAAGTGTCAGACTAAAATGTCTATTTTGCAGTGTTTTGGCATATCTTATAGTACGGAAACCCTGGTGGCGTAGTGGTTAACTGCTACAGCTGCTAACCAAAGGGTATGGGGGCAGTTCTACTCTGTCCTACAGGGTCACTATGAGTTGGAATCGACTTGACGGCACTGGGTTTTTTCCCTGGGTTTTGAAGTAGTATATTGTAACATTTTGGCAAGACTTGAAAAGACATAATCTTTTATGTATTGATTCATGCATATACACAATAGCGTCCTCAGAATTAACAGGTTGAGGAAAATGCCCTAATCAAACAGTGAAAAATGGTTAAGTTCATGAAATAAAAAATTAGGTGAGTGGCATTGAAGTCTACAAAGGTCACTTCATTCAATGGTTCATTAGCTCAATAGTTCTTGAGAGTTTCAACTTATTTTCTAGGCTTTTTAATCTAGATGTATAGTGGACATCATTTAATATTCCTACAATGTTTATTGGTATGCACTTTTACCGCTACTCTCTTCAACATTTTTTCTATTTTTGTTTCAATTCAAAAGATATTTTTGCCGTTAAAAAAAATCCATTGCCATAGAGTCAATTCCGACTCATGGTGGCCCCATGTGTTAGAGCGGAGTTGTTCCATTGGAGTTTCTTCGCTGTAATCTTTACAGAAGCAAATCACCAGGGTTTTCATCTGCAGTGACACTGGGTGGGTTCAAACCACCAACCTTAAGGTTAGTAGTCAAATGCAAACTGTTAGTGCCACCCCGGTACCTTTTTATTTTTTGGTTATAGCAGTGGTATTATTTTACTATATTGCATTTGCTTGTTCTTTTCTAAAGTATAAGTACTTTTAGGGCAAGGATTCTATATGTCCATTTCTGTGTCACTAGTACCATTTCTGGAGCCTTGGTGGTACAGTGGTGAAGAGTCCAGCTGCTAACCAAAAGGTCAACAGTTCAAATTCACAAGTCACTCCTTGGAGGCCCTATGGGGCAGCTCTACTCTGTCCTATAGGGTCGGTATGAGTTGGTGTCACCTTGAGAGCAGCAGGGTTTTTTGGGGGGGAGGAGCACCTTTTCTGGTATACTATAAACATTGTTTTGTTTTGCATTTTTAAGTGAATGATAAGCTCCTGATATTTTCTTCCTATTTTCCTCCATTCTACACAAAGTTTGGACAATTGTAAAGCTTTAGGTGAAATTCCCCGGTGATTTGAATGGGATTTCTCTAGTGTCAGAGGAAAAACTGTTTGCAAACAGCAAAGCTAGGAAGTAGATTCCACTGAAGAGATACGGTAATGTCTGTGATTATCATGTAGCTAGTTAGTGTCAGTGGTGTCCCTGGGTGGTGCTAACGATTGACACACTCAGCTGCTAACCGAAATGTTGGCAGTTCCAGTCCACCCAGAGGTACATTGGAAGAAAGACTTGGTGATATACTTCTGAAAAATCAGCCATTTTAAACTGTATATGTCCAGCTACCACTGCCGACCATTCTGTCCAGGGACACCATAGATGGTCCCGGATAGAATGGGGAAAGAGTTTAGAACAAAACTCAAATTCCTAAAAAAGGGCAGACTTACTGGACCTGTAGAGACTAGGGAAACCCCTCAGACTATCACCCTGGGATACCATTTAAACTTGGAACTCAAACCACTTCAAGGAGGTCACCCATCAGCCAAAAGACAGAGTGGCTCATAAAATCAATAATATCACCTGTGAGTACTGTGCTTCTCTAAACAATCATCTAAATGAGACCTAATGGTCTACATTTGCCTTAGGCCAAAGATGAGACGGTAAGGAGGGACAAGGAAGCTAAATTAATGGAAACAGAGCAACCAGAACGGAAATAATGAGAATATAGACACACTGTGAAATTATAATCAAGGTCACTGAATAACATGTATAGAAATTGTTAAATGAGAACCTAATTTGCTATGCAAATTTTCTCCAAAACACAATAAATTGAAAAAAAAAAAAAAACCTATAGAGCTCAGTTGTACTCTGACACGTACGGAGTCGCCATGGGTCAGAATCAACTCCATGGCAACTGTTTTATTTATTTTGGTTTAGTTACTGCCATTACAGCACTGTTTCTCAAAAAAAAAAAGTGTTCTTGCACAGTCCACATCTCCGTCCAGGTACATCCAATTTGAGACATTACAGATTTGGGCCTTCTCTCATTGGACAGATGTCTAAGCAGGATCTCTGTGTGTCAAGTCTGTCAATGCCTCTCCAGTGTATTAGTCTCATGTTATAGAGTCTTTGGGTGATGGAAACAGTTAGCATGCTTGGCTGCTAACTGAAAGGTTGGAGGTTCAAGTCCACCCCGAGGCGCTTCAAAAGAAAGGCCTGACGATCTACTTCTGAAAGGTGACAGCCACTGAAAACCCTATGGAATAGTTCTTTTCTGACACACATGGGGTTGCCATGAATTGGAATCGACTGGACAGCAACTGGAAAATATCCCAAACACAAAAATAATAGCCTTCTACTGTCAGACTAAGGGCAGGCTCACGTAGCAAAACATTCATTAATGAAGGACAGCAAATGTATCTGTCCATTCCCACATCTGGATTTACTTCTGGAAGTGTAAACACAAATGCTGTTTGTAATATTCACACACATAGTATACATAACATATATCATAAGGAGTCTAAAGGATAAAACAATAGGAGCCACTAAGCACATGGTGTTGCCATGAGTTGAGATCAACTCCACAGCAACTAACGACGATCTCATTGCCCAGATAATGACGGCTTATTTTTAAAATTAAAAACAATTCAAGCACATGGTTTAAAAATCCCAACAGAACAGGAAAAAATAAAGAGGACAAGCCTCCATTCAGCCTCCCTGACTCCTTTGCCTTCTTCACCAACACAGGAGGTGGCTCCCTCTCAAATTCAACATCATTTTACCGCCTGCAGAACATCTTGCAAGGACTGCTGGTTGCTTTCTGGATAACATTCGCACTTGTTAATTTGGTGGCGCATTCCTTCATGATCTGACCTCACAGGCTTTCTCTGCTGAGGGGGCCTTCCCATGTCCCGCCCACCCCTGCCCTCTCCAGTTTAGGCTCACAGAATAGAACTGAGTCTTTCCTGTCTGCTATTCTCCCCCTGGAAGACTTCAATCCTTCTCAAAGCTCTTACTTATCTTCTTGTATTTTCACCGTGTTGTCAGCGCTGTTGAGGCGGCCCCCAGTTCGTGGCTACAGCAATGCACAACCAAACAAAATGCTGCGCCGTCCTGCGCCATCACCATTATATGTTGTGGATTGAATTGTGCGATCCAGAGGGCTTTCATGGGCTGATTTTCAGAAGCAGACTAGCATGCCTTTCTTCCTAGTCCATCTTAGTTTGAAAGCTCCACTGGAACCCGTGTAGCATCACAGCCACACACAAGCCTCCACTGACAGACGGGTGGTGGCTGGACGCAAGGTACGTTAGCAGGAATTGAATGCAGGTTTCTTACAGGAAAGGTGAGAATTCTACCACTGAACCACCACTGCCCTGATGTTTCCATTGTAGGTTTCCTTTTCCGTTTGCCATGAGAAAAGAAAGCTTCTCGAGGACAGACATCTAGCTTACTTGGGTTTTTTTATCCTCAGTGCTTAGCCCAGTGTCTGGCATATAGGGGCAGTAGAATGTTTTTGAAAGGCTGGAGCTGCCACAGAATTGCAAGACAGCAAGAGCTGGATCCAATACACAAGCAGCTAAAACAAGGAAATGGTTGAAAACAAGAGGAACACACTCACTTCAGGTTGAAAGAGGGTGACCATCTGCTTCTGGCCCTCTTCTCCCCCAACAGTGGGTACAGGCTTCCTGCAGATAGGGAGGAGCTTAGCAGGAAGGCTGCGCACCCAAGGGAGGCTGCAGTCCAGGAGCATTAGATGAGGGAGCCTTTCAGGTGGGGGTGGGTTGTCGTCACAAGGATTTTTTGATTTGCTTTGGCTATTAAGACTGGTGTATGGAGGGGCATCTCAGGAAAGGCAGCAGGGAGCTGGTTACCTGAGGTTAGTGCCTTGTTGTTGTCGAGTCGGCTCTGACTCATGGTGACCTTATCTTTAACAGAACAAAATATTGCTTGGTCTTGTGACGCCTTCATGATTGTTGGCATGTTTGAGTCCATCGTTGTGGCCATTGTGCCAAACCGTTTCATTGAAGATTTCCCTCACCTTTTCCCACCCTCCGCTTTACCAAAAAAGATGTCCTTCTCCAGCACTTGGTCGTATCTGATGACGCATCCAAAGTAAATGGGTTGAAGACTTAGACAATACTCCCTGATCCATAGTGTTTTCACCAGCTAAATTTCCAAAGTAGGTTTCTAGTCTGTCTTAGTCTAGAAGCTCTGCTGACACCTGTGCACCATGGGTGACCCTGTTGGTATCTGATATACTGGTGACAGAGCTTCCAGCGTCATAGCCACACGCAAGCCACCACAGTATCACAAGCTATCAGATGGGTTCTGGGAAGTTGGGGTTATGTACCTCCTAATTTTTTTTTATAGACAAAAGGAGATCTTGATATTTCCTTCTAGGTTATCTAGCCCAAAAGGACTGGGGCAGAGACAAGTATTCAGGTGGACCCTGGAAACAGGAATAAAAGGTTTGCATTGCGTTGAAGTACTTTCTGGGCTGTGTGCTTTACAGCAAGACAGAAAGAAGGGAAGGATGAATCCTGCATTCCAGGGTTCTGAGTTGGAAAGGTCAGAAGCAAATATGAGACAGAGGGCTAACCTGGAAAGTAAATTAATTCAAGGTTCTCAGATCACCAAGGAAGGGGACCCTGTCCTGAACAGGAGGCAACTCAGACATCATAGAATCACAGGATATTAGAGTTGGAAGGAGCCCAACCCCATCTGCCAAAAACGCTAATCAAGACCCTGTGGGTAGAACGGATACGGAATTTCCAGTCAGAAGACTCTCCCCATTAACTGGACAGTGACATTTTGTTCATATTAGTCATTGGAGACATTTTCATTTTCTTGCAATAAATCAGGGCATACACAATGCCCTGTGAATATGTATTTTCTAGAAGGGTCTAGTGACCTTGATAATAATAATAAAAAACAATTGGAAAAGAGCAGACATAGGGACAGCTGCCTTCTACCCGTTTGAAGTTCGGTGATTTATTTAACCTCCCTGAATCTCGGCTTCCTCATTTATTTATTTGTGGTGTGTGTTTTATTGTACTTTATTTTTTTTATATTGTTATTTATTTATTTATTTATTGTACTATAGATGAAGGTTTAGAGAGCAAACTAGTTTCTCATTAAACAGTTAGTACACATATCGTTTTATAAGATTGGTTAACAACCCCACGACATATCAACACTCTCCTTTCTCGACCTTGGGTTCCCTATTACCAGTTTTCCCACCCCTTCCTGCCTTATAGTCCTTGCCACTGGGCTGGCGTGCCCCTTTAGTCTTATTTTGTCTTATCGGCCTGTCTAATCTCTGGCTGAAGGGTGAACCTCAGGAGTGACTTCATTGCTGAGCTGAAAGGGTGTCCAGGGGCCCATACTCTCAGGGCTTCTACAGTCTCTGTCAGGCCAGTAAGTCTGGTCTTTTTTTGTGAGTTAGAATTTTGTTCTACATTTCTCTCCAGCTCTTTCCAGGATCCTCTGTTGTGATCCCTGTCAGAGCAGTTGGTAATGGTAGTCGGGCACCATGTAGTTGTGCTGGACTCAGTCTGGTGGAGGGTGTGGTAGTTATGGTCCACTAGTCCTTTGGACTAATATTTACCTTGTATCTTTAGTTTTCTTCGTTCTCCCTTGCTTCGGAAGGGATAAGACCAGAGGAGTATCTTAGATGGCCACTCACAGGCTTTTAAGACCCAGATGTTACTTACCAAAGTAGAATGTAGAACATTTTCTTTATCAACTATGTTATGCCAATTGAGCCAGGTGTTTCCCGAGACCATGGTCCCCACAGCCCTCAGCCCAGGAAATCGGTCCCTCAGGGAGTTTGGATTTGTCTATGGAGCTTCCATGACCTTGCCTTATACAAGTTGTGCTGGCTTCCCCAGTGTTGTACTGCCTTACCCTTCACCAAAGTTACCACTTATCTGTAGTCTATTTAGTGTTTTTCCCTCCACATTCCTCCCTCCCTCATAACCATCAGAGATCGTTTCTTTTTGTGTGTAAACCCTTTTTTTTCTTTTTTTTCCCTACCCCTCCCCTCCCTCATACCCATCAAAGATTGTTTCTTTTTTGTGTGTAAAACTTTTCATGAGTTTTTATGGTAATGGTCTCATACAATATTTGTCCTTTTGTGATTGACTTATTTTCTTATTTATCTGGGTTGTTTCCATCTTTTTGCTATTGTGAACAATGTTACAGCAAACATGGGTGTGCATATGTCTATTTGTGTGATGACTCTTATTTCTCTAGGATGTATTCCTAGAAGTGGGTTTGCCAGATGATATAGTGTTTCTTTCTTTCTTTCTTTTTTTTATTGTGCTTTAAGTGAAAGTTTACAATTCAGGTTAGTCTCTCATACAAAAACTTATACACACACTGTTATGTGACCCTAGTAGCTTTCCCTACAATATGACAGCAACTCCTCCTCTTGACGCTGTATTTCCCGTGTCCATTCAACACGCTCCTGTCCCCCTCTGCCTTCTCATCTCACCTTCAGACAGGAGCTACCCACATAGTATCACGTGTCTGCTTGAGCTAAGAAGCACACTCCTCACCAGTATCATTTTATGTCTGCTAGTCCAGTCTAATCTTTGTCTGAAGAGTTGACTTTGGGAATGGTTTTAGTTTTGGGCTAACAGGGAGTCCGGGGGCCATGGCCTCTGAGGTCTGTCCAGTCTCAGTCAGACCATTAAGTTTGGTCTTTTTACAAGAATTTGAGGTCTGCAACCCACTTTTCTTCTGCACCATCAGGGATTCTCTGTTGTGTTCCCTGTCAGGGCAGTCATTGGTTGTAGCCAGGCACCATCTAGTTCTTCTAGGGTCAGTCTGATGGAGTCTCTAGTATAAACCAGCCCTTTCTGTCTCTTGGGCTCATATTTACCTTGTGTCTTCGGTGTTCTTCATTCTCCTTTGCTCCAGGTGGGTTGATATCAGTTGATGCATCTTAGATGGCTGCTTGCTAGCTTTTAAGACCCCAGACACCACTCACCAAAGTGGGGTGCAGAACATTTTCTTAATAAACTTTGTTATGCCAATTGACCTAGACATCCCCTGAAACCATGGTCCCCTGACCCCCTTCCCTCAAAGTACTTGGTTGTATTCAGGAAACATCTTAGGTTTTGGATTAGTCCAGTTATGCTGACTTTGCCTGTATTGTGTGTTGTCCTTCCCTTCACCTAAGACAATTCTTGTCTACTGTCTAATCAGTGAATACCCCTCTCCCTCCCTTTCTACCCTTATAACCATCAAAGAATGTTTTCTCCTGTGTTTAAACCTTTTCTTGAGTTCTTATAATAGTGGTCTCATACAATATTTGTCCCTTTGCAACTGGCTAATCTTACTCAGCATAATGCCTTCCAGATTCCTTCATGTTATGAGATGTTTCACGGATTCATCATTGTTCTTTATTGTTGCTTAGTACTCCGTTGTGTGAGTATACTATAATTTGCTTATCCATTCGTGCATTGATGGGCACCTTGGTTGTTTCCATCTTTTTGCTATTGTAAACAGTGCTGCAATGAACATGGGTGTGCATATATCTTTTTGTGTAAAGGCTCTTATTTCTCTAGGATATATTCCAAGGAGTGGGATTGCTGGATCATATGGTACTTCTATTTCTAGCTTTTTAAGAAAGTGCCAAATCGATTTCCAAAGTGGTTGTGCCATTTTACATTCCCACTAGCAGTGTATAAGTGTTCCAGTCTCTCCACAACCTCTCCAACATTCATTATTTTGTGTTTTTTGGATTAACGCCAGCCTTGTTGGGGTGAAATGGTATCTCGTCGTAGTTTCGATTTGAATTTCTCTGATTCCTTTGCCCATTTTTTAATTGGATTTTTTGTCTTTTTTTTTTTGTAGAGGTGTTGAATTTTCCTGTAGATTTCAGAGATTAGACCTTTGTCAGATTCATAATAGCCAAAATTCTTTTCCCAGTCTGTAGGTTCTCTTTTTACTCTTTTGGTGAAGTCTTTTGAGGAGCAAAAGTGTTTAATTTCTAGAAGATCCCAGTTATATAGCTTATCTTTTGGAGTTTGTGTGATGTTAGCTATGGTTTGTATCCTGTTAATGCCATGTATTAGGACCTCTAATGTTGATCCTATTTTTTCTTTGATGATCTTCATAGTTTTTGTCTTTATATTTAGGTCTTTGATCCATTTTGAATTAGTTTTTATGTATGGTGTGAGGTATGAGTCCTGTTTCATTCAGCTTCCCCATTTAAATGAGGATTTGTTACAATGCTTTGTGAACTAGAGATCATCATATAACTAAATAAACCAAAAAAACCAAACCAGTTGTCACAGAGTAGATTCTGACTCCTGATGGCCCCACGTATGTCAGGATAGAAATGTGCTCCATAGGATTTTCAAGGCTGTGATCATTCAGAAGCAGATCACCAGGCCTTTATTCCGAGGTGCTACTGGATGTGTTCAAACTGCCAACCTCTCTGTTCATAAGCCAAGCATTTAACCATTTGTGCCACCTAGGGACTCCCTATAAATAATAATAACCAAACCAAACCCATTGCTGCTGAGTCGATTCCAACCCATAGTGACCCTGTAGGACAAAGTAGAACTGCCCCATAGGGTTTCCAAAGCTGTCACCTTTACAGAAGCAGACTGCCACGGCCTTCTTCTGAAGAGCAGCTGATGGGTTCAAACCTCTGGCTTTTCAGTTAGCAGCTGAGTGCTTAACCACTGCATCACCAAGAGCACTGAATTCAAAATTTTAACACCTGAAACCTCTCCCAAGACCTTGTCTCCTTCCAAAAATTTAGTTACTTCTTTCTCCATGTCCTCAAAACACCTAGGTCTTTCAGCCATAAGTGTATTTAACATATTACACACAAGTAAGTGACTTTTAGCCTATGCCTAAACATCTCCACTGGAAACTCACTATCTCTAGAAACAGCTCAGACCTTTAACTCAGGGGTGGATTAACCAGTCAGCCAGGTATGCATAGATCTACAGTAAGCAAGGTACCCACGAGCTGACAGTAAGCAAGATACAGTCAGGCTTAATTATGTTTCCTTACTATCTGTAGTGCACAATTTCACATGGGATGTGGTGAAAAATAGATGAAATTATGCACTACAGATTACTAATAAGCACAAGTAAGCTTGTGTGTACCTTGCTTATTGGGTAATCCATCCCTGCTTTGTTGATAAAAAATTCCTCTTTACACACCGTGAATTAATTTTCCTGCAGCTTCCACCCACCGTTTCTAATTCTTCCCATTTGAGACCACAGAGAACAAGTCTCACTCCTCTGCCAAATGACAGCCCTTCAAATATTTCATGAAAGCTGTGAATTTTCCCGCCTGAGCCTTGTCTTTCCCATGCTAAACATCTCCTTTTCTTTCAACACTTGCTCATATGCTTCCTCAGGCCAACCGCCACTGCGCTGCGTGACTCCCTTCAAGGACACCCTTAAGTGATGGCTGGTTGAAACGTGGGAGAGACCTACATGTCCATGAGTGGAAGCACGGTTAAAAATGTGGTATATCCACCTGGTGAAATAGAACAAATACTGAAAGAATATTTCATGACATGAGAAAAATGACCATCATTTACTAGGTGATAAAAGGAAGTTGTAAAATAGGACATTTCGTATGACCTCAATTTTATAAATAAAAAGTGTATATGTTAAAAGAAATTTTTGTTATACTTATCTCTGGGGGGTAGAATTACAGGTGATATTTATTTTTTTTCTTTGTGCTTTTTTTGGCTTTTCAAATTATCTACAATGAATCATTGGTAATCAGGGGAAAATAGACCCTACAGTTTTTATCTCATTGCCTGGGTTTTTAAGCTTTGGGACAACATAAAACAGGCTTATTTCCACTTCTTAGAGCTTCAGAAATAAACATCTGTAGCAGTGAGTCTCAGAGTACCAGGGGCCTAGTGGGCACCCAACAAATATTTGTTTCCTTCTCTATTCCCCTAGTTGTCCCTGGGTGTGGCAAACAGTTAAGTGCTTGACTACTAACTAAAAGGTTGGCAGTTCAGGTCCACCCAGAGGTGCCTCAGAAGAAGGACCTGGTTATCTACTTCCCAAAAATCAGCCATTGAAAATCCTGTGGAGCGCATTTCTACTCTGATACACACGAAGTTGTCATGAGTGGTTCGGTTTGCTTTTGGTTACTCCCCTGAGTACTTGAAAACCACTCTCATGGCCTCCTTTCTGCTTCGTATGACTTGATTTCTATTCCATGTTACAAAGGACACTTCCTGTACCTCCATTTTCTCCAGGCTATTGTATTTGCACACGATTTGAAGTCCCTAATAATCAGTGGCTCCATCAGCAAGGCGCACACACATTAAGACAGAAAATTAAAGAAGGAAGCCCAAGTGTTATTAAAAAAAAATTTAAGTTTAGGCCAGTAAAATCCTAGGATATATTAAAGAATGGCCAGAAATTAATCCTTCCACCATACCCATAAACCCATTGCCGTCCAGTTGATTCCAACTCATAGCGACCCTATAGGACAGAGTAGAGATGGCCCATAGAGTTTCCAAGGCTATAATCTTTTTTTTTTTTTAAACAAAATTTATATATCTAATATATAGATATATTTTATTTATTTTGTTGTTGTTGTTGAGAACATGCCCAGTAAAACACAGCGAAAAGAGGAAGACCCTTGATGAGATGGATTGACAGTGGCTACAACAATGGGCTCAAGCATAGCAACGATTGTGAGGATGGGGCAGGACTGGGCAGTGTTTCGTTCTGTTGTACATGGGTTCACTATGCATAGGAAACGACTTGAGGATACCCAACAACAACAACAACAGGGCAGTTCTATTTTCAGTTTTTTTGAGGAACTGCCACACTGTTGTCCACAACTTCTGTACCATTTTGCATTTCCACCAGCAATGTTTTAAGGGTTCCAATTTCCCCACATCCTCGCCAACATTTGTTGATTCCTGTTTTTTTTGTTTTGTTTTTTAATCATAGACATCCTAGTGGGAGTGAAATTGTCTCTCATTGCAGTTTCGATTTGCATCTCTCTGATGGCTAATGATATTCAGTATCTTTTTGTGTGTTTGACGGTTATTTGAATATCTTCTTTGGTGAAATGTCGATTCAAGTCCTTTGCCCATTTTATAATTGGGTTGTTTGTCTTTTATTAGGTTGTCAAAGTTTTATATATATATATATATATATATATATTTTTTTTTTTTTTTAATTAAGTTCTTGTTAGGTATATGGCTTCTGAAGATATTCTTCCAGTCAGTAGCTTGTCTTTTCACTTTTTTGGTGAAGTCTTTTGATGAACAAAATTTAATTTTTGTGAGATCCCGTTTATTTATTTTTTGTCTTTTGCTGTTTGTGCTTTTGTTATTATATTAGGCAATCCGGTGTTAAAAGCTGGGCCTGACCGCATTCCCCCTGCTTTGTCTTCTAAGAATTTTGTTGTTTTAGTTTGCACATTTAGGTCCTTAATCCATTCTGAATTTTTTTTTTTTAAAAACTATTTTATTGTGTTTTCGGTGAAAGTTTACACACCAAATTAGGTTCCCATTTGACAATTTCTACTCAAATTGTTCGGTGACATTAGCTACATTTTTCACAATATGTCAGTGTTGAATTTGTTTTTATGTATGGATTTTTCTGCATGTGGAAATCCAATTTTCCCAACACCATTTATTGAAGGGACTCTTCTTTTCCCATTGAATGGACTTAGTGTCCTTGTCAAAAATCAGTTGACCATAGATATATAGGTTTATTTCTAGACTCTAAATTCTATTCCATTGGTCTATGTGTGTATTCTTATATCAGTACCAGGCTGCTTTGATTACTGTAGCTGTATAGTATGTTTTAAAATCAGGAAATGTGAGTCCTCCTAATTTGTTCTTGTCTTTCAAGACAAGCTTTAGCTATTTGGGGCCTTTTGCCATTCCTTATAAAGTTGAGGATTGGTTTTTCTATTTCTGTAAAGAAGGCTGTTAAAATTTTGATCAGAGTTGCATTGAATCTATAGATTGCTTTGAGTAATATCGACATCTTACCAATATTAAGTCTTCTAGTCCACGAACGTGGAGCATCTTTCCATTCATTTAAGTCTTCTTTAATCTCTTTCTGCAGTGTTTTATAGTTTTAAGTGTATAAGTCCTTCACTTCCTTGGTGTTGTGGATTGAATTGTGTCCCCCAAAATATGTGTCGACTTGGCTAGTCCATGATTCCCAGTATTGTGTGATTGTCCACCATTTTGTCATCTGAAGTGATTATCCTATGTGTTGTAAATCCTACCTCTATAATGCTAATGACACAGGACTCAATCTACAAGATTAGGTTGTATTTTAAGCTAGTCTCTTCTAAGACATAAAAGAGAGAAGTAGGCAGAGAAACATGGGGACCACCAAGAAACAAGAGCCAGGAAAATAGCACATCCTTTGAACCTGGGGTCCCTGCGCTGAGAATCTCCTCCACCAGGGGAGATTGATGGCAAGGACCTTCCTCCGGAGCCGACAGAGAGAAAGCCTTCCTCTGGAGCTGGCACCCTGAATTCAGACTTCTAACCTCCTAGACTGTGAAAGAATAAATTTCTCTTTATTAAAGTGATCCACTTGTGGTATTTCTGTTATAGCAGCAATAGATGACTAAGATACCTGGTTAGATTTATTCCTACATATTTTATTCTCTTAGATGCTACTGTAAATGGAATTCTCTCCCTAATTTTCCTTTCAGGTTTTTCGTTGCTGGTGTATAGAAACACAGCTTTTTTTTTTTTTTTTAAATAGAATTTAACTTTAATTTTCTCCTTGTTTTCCCTTAGGGCTTAGGCTTTTCTTTGGCCCTTTCTTGGGGTTAACAGCTTCTGGCTCATACGTAGTACCTTTTAAGTTTTTACTGCCAATGGTTTTCTCACCCCCTTCCTTGTTTAGTTTTTTTTTTTTTTTTTTAATTGTGCTTTAGGTGAAAGTTCACAGCTCAAGTTAATTTCTCATGCAAAAATTTATACATATATTGTTTTGTGACATTATTTGCAATCCCCTCAATGTGACAGCACACTCCCCCTTTTCACCCTGGGTTCCCCGTTTCCATTTAACCAGTCCCTTCCTGCCTTCTCAACCTGCCTCTGGACAGGAGTCACCCATTTTGTCTCATGTATACGAATGAACTAAGAAGCACGTTCATCAAGTGTATTATTTTTTGTTTTATAATTCTGTCTAATCTTTGTCTGAGGAGTGGGCTTTGGGAATGGCTTTAGTTGTGGGTTAACAGAGAGTCTGGGGGGCATAGTTTTGGGGTTTTCTTCATCTCTGTCAGACCATTAAGTCTGGTTTTTTAATGTGAATTTTATTTCTGCTCCCCACTTTTCTCCTGCTCTGCCTGGGACTCTCTGTTGTGTTCCCTGTCAGGGTGGTCACTGGTGGTAGCCAGGCACCATCTAGCTCTTCTGGTCTCGGGCTGGGGGAGCCTCTAATTTATGTGGACCTTTAGCCTCTTGGGCTAATATTTTCCTCATGTCTTTGGTGTTCTTCATTCTCCTTTGTTCCAGGTGGGGGAAAGCCAACTGATTTTTGTTTGTTGACCTTGTACCCTGCAGCTTTGCTAAATTCCTCTATTAGCTCTAGTAGTTTTCTTGTGGACTCTTTAGGCAAGGCTGTAATCTTTATGGAAGCAGACCGCCACGCCTTTTCCTGTGAAGCAGCTGGTGGGTTCAAACTGCTGACCTTTCTGTTAGCAGCTGAGCACCTTAATCATTGTGCTACCATGGCTCCGTCTACCATATCCATGAAATCCTTATTAGAGTATAGCCTATTTTTTGATCACTAGATATCCAAGGGGACTCAATTATTTGCAGAAAGGCAAAGACGGTGCACCATTCAAAATTTTGTGTGTTAAAGGTTTTCTTCAAGAGCACAAACTGTTAACACACCCACTGCTAACCAAAATATTGGCAATTCGAGTCCATCCAGAGGCACCTTGGAAGAAAGGCCTGGTGATACACTTCTGAAAAATCCTCCATTGAAAACCCTATGGAGCACAGCTGTACATACATGCGGTTGCCATGAGTTGGAATAGACTCAACGGCAACTGGTTTGGTTTTTTGGTTTTCGAGAACAATGTCTAGACAGTGAGTATCCAAATATAAATAAATGGAATGAAAAACCAGGAGCCTCAACTTATCAAACCATAATGCATTTTCTCCTTAAACTTGCTCTTCTAGATGATACTTTTATGAATGCAGCCACCATTCTCCCAGACCCCAGACTCTGTAAAGCCTTTTTACTAATTGATACATAAGTTACCTACAGGAAAGTGCACAGCTATTAATTTACTCCACAAGCATTCATTGAGAGTCTGCACTGTGTCAAATACTCCGATTGTGCTGGGGATAAAAGATGAATTAGATTGATCCTGCTCCTGAAGGAGGCTAAGACCAGTGGAGAAAACCAGCATGGAAACAAACTCTAATGTAAGTTTTGGAGTAGGAAGGAAGGAGCAGCTGAGCCCTGTCAGAGGAAACCCCAGGTCAATGGCCTGAGGCTCTTCTCTCTGTATACTATTTTTGGCTCAAACACTCTCCCAGCTTTAAAAGTGAGATAGATCTGGGATCTATCACCCGTCTGTCAGTTTGTCGTACTGTGGTAGTTTGTGTGTTGCTATGATGCTGGAAGCTATGCCACTGGTATTTCAAATATCAGCAGGGTCACCCATGGTAGACAGGTTTCAGCAGAGCCTTCAGACTAAGACAGACTAGGAGAAAGGCCTGAAGATCTATTTGTGAAAATTTGTCAATGAAAACTCTATGGATTTGCAGGATAATAGGTTTCTCTTTTGATATGGCCTTTCTGGCCACAGTCTTGTAAATCCCAAAATGATTGAATGGGACTATGCAAATAAGGTATGTAAAACTCTTGCCAGGATTGGCTGGGACTATGCAAATAAGATGCCTATGTCCTACCAAGGGGATTAGTCAGTCTTGCCATCTTTTTAGGCTTATAAGGGGTGATCCCACAGAGGTTGAGAGGAACCTCAATACCAACAAAAAGAAGAGCCAGATGAAAGTCTTTTGGATCCAGAGTCCCTGTGTTGAGAATCTCCTAGACCCAGGAGACAGAGAGCTGTAACACTGGAGGTGGCAGCGGCAGGAGACAGCAGTGGCACAAGACTGGCAGACAACTTCAGTGGGTTCACCAACCCACAGAGCCAGAGAGCTGAGCACCTTCAGGCAGGAGGCTTCCTGGCAGATTACTGATTGGAGGCCCTGGTGGTGTAGTGGTTAAGAGCTACGGCTGCTAACCAAAAGGTTGGCAGTTCGAATCCACCAGGTGCTCCTTGGAAATAGTATGGGGCAGTTCTACTCTGTCCTATAGGGCCACTATGAGTCCAAACAGACTCCATAGCAACAGATTTGTTTGTTTTGTTTTTTATTGATGGGCGAGCTAAGGAATACTTGCCTGGGCAGGGCCTGGCGGCAGAGGCCTGCCTGTGGGCACAGACAACAAGAAGCTGTCCTCATTAATGAACTGCATCTCTTATCCTGAGTTTTTCTTATTATTTCCAAGTCGATCCTGATCCTGAGTTGTAACTTGTTACTTTACTAATAAATCCCATAATGACGAATGTGATCCGTGAGTTCTCTGTGGCTATTGAAACAAATCATCAAAGCCAGCAGTGAAGTAGAGCATGCTGTGCCGGGGAGTGGGGGAGGAGGGTGAAGGCTGGTGTCAGAATTGGTTAAAAAAAAAAAAAAAAAAACAACTGGAGAGTGAAGTTATGTCTGATCTACACCTCATAGGAATCAGCTTTGGGATGATGGTGATGGTGACTCTTGTTCCCCCGTGGAATTTAGACAAGGTCTGATGCTACCCCGTTTCAGATCATGACAGAATATTGTCCAATAAAGTGCTGGAAGATGAGCCCCCTAAGTTGGAAGGCACTCAAAACACACAGTGGCCACAACAATAGACTTGAGCATATGATCATGATGATGGTGCAGGACTGGGCAACATTTCATTCTGTTGAAAAGGGGGCTGTCATGAGTCGGAACTGACTAGACAGCAACCAACACCACCACCACATCTTTAATGCCTGCGAGAGGGGGGATGAGAATTCCAGGAGGAGGAAATAACTTGTTTAAACATCAACTCTCATAACAACCAATTTTGTAGATGTTGAACCTAAAGCTTACCAAGATTGGGGTGATTCGTTCAAGGCTACAGAGCTAATACATAGCAAAGGCAGATCCAAATCCACTCGCTCACTGATATGTGAACAATTTTTTTTTTTAATCCCTTAATATGTGCAGGCACAAGGCTAGGTTCTTGGACTGTAGTGGTGAGCAAGAGTCATCTTTGTACTCATGCTGACTAATAGTCTAGCAGAGGAGAAAGAATTACTCAGATAATTACGTAATTGTGTCACTGGCATTGCAATGAGTGTCATGCAAAGAGAAGTGTCTGGCCTCATCTGGGACAGGAGGACCACTAGAGACATGGCCTGGAGTCTCTGAGTGGTGCCGAATTTTACATTTTATATTTTGAAGATATATTGTTAGATACATGCACATTTATAATTCTCATATCTTTGTCTTCCTGTTGAATTCCATTTTAGTACCATGAAAAGTCCCTCTTTATCACTAGTAGTACTTCTTGCCTTCCAGTCTATTTTTTGTGGTATTAATTTGCCAAGCCAACCTTCTTTACCTAGTGTTTACATAGCTTGTCATTTTCCACTCTTATACTTTCTACCTCTGCCTTTCTATTTAAAGCGTGACTCTGTGAAGTAGTATATAGTTGGATCTTTTCTTAATGAGTCTGATAATCTTTGCCTTTAAGTCAGAGGATTTAGTCCACTTTTATTTAATTTAATATCTGATAAAAGTGAGTTCATGCCCTCATCTTGCTATTTGTTTTCCACTTATGCCATCTGCTCTTTCTTCCTTTGTTTTGTCCTGTACTATTTTCTTTCAGATAAGTCAAATAAATTTATAATCCCATTGTATTTTCTCTATTCTGTTTTCAGTACCATCCTTTTGTACTTTTAGCAGTTAGGATGGACACAAATTCTCGACAAGCAAGGAGTGTGGCACTGAATAAGGACTCACATAGGGAACCCAAATTTGTAGGAGGCAGCCCGTTGGTGTGGAATGGTGGAGAAGAGACACCCTGCATTGTGAATAGCCATGCAGACCTTGTCTTTGATGACTGGGGAGATGTGAAGGCTGAAAGAGCTCACTTGTGCACATAACACTTTGTTTAACAGTTCTGGGTCATAACTATGGCCCCTTCTCCAACTGAATCTTTTGAAATTTGCTTGCCCATAAAAACCTGTCTGTTAGTTTATTTAAGCATAAATCATCGTTAAAAAAAAAAGAATCAAAATAGAAACTATATAATTATAGTTCCAGAAATAAACAATAAGAAGAAAAAATACAAATAATGAACATATAATAGAAAAGCATTGCCATGGAGCAGATGCAAATTGTGACAGAGAAGATGAAAGTTGGTTCTGAACAGGCAGCATTGAATTTTAAAAATCTAATAAGGTAATTTCTCTGTAATACAAAAGCACAAACAGAGATATTAGAGCTCAGGAAGGACCCCCAGGTGGCACAAAGAAATCAAATCTTGGAAGAGAAACAGCAAAAAAAAAAACAAAAAACCCTAGAAATGAAGTCCAAATTGGAAGAAGCTCAAAGGAGAATGGACACTGTAGAAAACATAGTAAAGGATATGAAGGACAGGAAAGAAAAAAGCAAGGAAAAAAACTAAAAGCAAGTATCTTTAAGGAATTGGAGACAATATGTTTTATATATGAAAGACAAAAAAGATTCAACATGAATAACCTTCATCCCTTTAGAAGAAAACAAAACAAACAATAACAGCACCAACAAAACCAAGGGGGAGAAGTGGCAGGAAAAACTATTTTAAGATATAATTCAAGAAAATGTTACAGAAATAAAAGAGAACTTCAACCTACAGATGATAAGGAAATGTCTTGTTCCAGAAACAAAGATATAATTTCTAAACAAGATAATTAAAAAAAAAAAAAAAAATCTCTAAAAATGATTAACAAAGAATCCTTTAGGCAACCTACAAAAATATCAAATTATGTACAGGAAAGTGACCATATAATTCATTGTACAAATTGGACACTTGTGAATGTGAAAGTGGGTACTATTATCATTGTTTTGGTACATCATACAATAGATTTTTTTCTAGGAAACCAAATATATCATCATTCTACTTATAAGGCGATAAAAGTCAGGCTAGCCTCAGACTTCACAACAGCATTCAATAGTGGAAGAAAGTGGAGAAATGTCTATAGAGTCCTCAAGGAAAGTTCATGTATACTAAGAATTTTACACCACCCTGGTGGCGTAGTGGTTAAGTACTATGGCTGCTAACCAAAAGTTTGGCAGTTCAAATCCCCAGGCGCTCCTTGGAAACTCTATGGGGCAGTTCTACTCTGTCCTATCAGGTCGCTATGAGTCGGAATCGACTCGTCGGCAGTGGGTGGTTGTTTTAAGCACTTCTTAAAGAAATTACTACATAATGAATTTTACCCAACTGAGAGATAGTAGGACCACATATAAGCATTCATAAACAATAAATCCATTTAACTGTATGACAAATTGAGGGTTATGTTTACCATATACAATATTAACACCAAATATTTTATGAAATGACTAAGAAAAACTAGGGGCAAAGTGGAGAGAAGGTGGGAAATACATTTATTCCCACCTTTATTTTTTTATAACCATAGATAGATATCATTTAAATGAGGAATAAAAAACAAACAAACAAGCAAACAAAAAACCATTGCCATGGAGTTGATTCCCACTCATAGCGACCCTATAGGACAGTGTAGAACTGCCCCATAGAGTTTCCAAGGGGCACCTGGCAGATTCCAACTGTTGAACCTTTGGTTAGCAGCCGCAGCACTTAACGACTACGCCACCAGGGTTTCCAAATGAGGAATAAGTATATTTAAATGTAAAAAGATAAAAGTAAAAATAATTATAATCAAATAAGATCATATGGTGGAGTGGAAGAGCTATGAAGTGGAAGTATACTAATTCCAACGTTACTGATAGTAACCAAAAACCAAACCCAACCCGGTGCCTTCCAGTGGATTCCGACTCACAGCGACCCTACAGCACAGAGTAGAACTGCCCCATAGAGTTTCCAAGGAGCGCCCGGCAGATTTGAACTGCCGACCCTTTGGTTAGCAGCCCTAGCACTTAACCACTACACCACTAGGGTTTCCATTACTGATAGTAGGGAGCCAAAATGTGCTATCAAAAAGAAAAAATCATAGTCTGGATTACAAAGAAAACTCTACAAGAGACACATCTAAAGCACAGTGGCACTGAAAAGTTTATTTGTTCATTAATAAATACTTACAAACTGTAGATGCAGTTGCAGACCAAACAAAGCCCCTGCCCTCAAAAAACTTTAATTTGAAAGAGGGAGACAGAAAACAAAGCAAGAAACAAGTAAACGTCTGGTGTGTCAGATGATAACAAGTCCTACAGAGAACAATAAGGAAGGAGAAAGGAGTTCCGGAAGGCAGGTAGAAAATGCGGGGGTTACAATTATATGCTTGGTGGTCAGGGAAAGCCAGCCACATAGAACTTGTAGGACTTTGCTTTCTCCTGGGTGAGCTGTAAAACTCTGGAGGGTTTTACATAGAGATTGTTAATTTAAAAAATCAGTAAAGGAATATGTGATGGTTAATGATATGTGTCCACTTGGCTAGGCTATGATTTTCAGTGGTTTGGCAGACACTGGACTAGGTGCTCCTCCATACCTGACCTTCCCTGATGTGATCAGACGTGATCAGCCAATCAGTTGAAAGGGGCATTTCCTTGGGGGTGTGGCCTGCCTCCAGTATATAAATGGATGCACTGACGAAGCTCTTGGTCTCTGTCTACCCTGTACTCTACTCCTCTGCTGACCTCCAGATCATGGGACATAAGCCTGCAGAAGTCTCTGGCCTGTTGCCTGACCTGTGGATTTTGGATTCACCAGACCCTGCGAACCCATGAGCCTGCAAAGGTCTCCACTCTGCCGCCTAACCCATGGATTTGGGACTTGCCAGCCTCCACAATTGTGCAAGTCATTTCCTTGAAGCTTATCTCCCTCTATATTTACATATATATTTCACTGGTTTTGCTCCCCCAGAGAACCCAGACTAAGACAGAATATCAGGTAAAAACAAACGAAAGATACCAGTTGTCATGATCTTAATATCACACAATGTTCATTATAAGGCAAAAAAAGACAAAGAATACTTTTTAATCAAAATTCATAAAACAAAAATTACCAAAAACATAAAGAATGAAATCAAAGACTTAAATCAATAGCAGATTAAATTAATACAGATATAGAAGATACAGCTACCCTATAGGACAGGGTAGAGCTGCCCCATAGGGTTTCCAAGGAGCAGCTGGTGGATTCAAACTGTAGACCTTTTCGTTAGCAGATGAGCTCTTAGCCACTATGCCACTAAGGCTCTATAGAAGATATGTTGTCGTTGTTGTTGTTGGGTGCCGTTGAGTTGGTTCCGACCCACAGAGACTCTATGTACCACAGAACGAAACACTGCCCCGTCCTGTGCCATGTTCACCATCATTGCTATGCTTGAGCCCATTGTCGCAGCCACTGTGTCAATCCATCTCATTGAGGGACTTCCTCCTTTCTGCAGATCCTGTACTTTACCAAGCATGATGTCCGTCTCCAGAGATTGATCCCTCCTGACAACATGTCCAAAGTATGTAAGACACAGTCTCGCCATCCTTGCTTCTAAAGAGCATTTTGGTTGTACTTCTTCCAAGACAATAGAAGATATAGAAGACCTAAACAACATAATTATTGAAGTAAATGAAAATGCTATATATAGTGTATTCTCAAAATATGCTTCTTTTTTAAGTGCTTACAGAACATTCACAAAAACTGATAATCTATTAGGTCATAAATAAAATCTATGCTATTTCCTCAAATTACCAATAATCCCCCCAAATAGAAGTAGTATGAAAAATATTCCCTGTTGACAATGCAATATAGCTAAAAATTAGTAATATACTAAAAAACAAAGAGCTTCTACCTCCTGGAAGTTGAACAATTATTTCTTAAACAACACTTGGGTTACAGAAGATATAAACAATCTAAATTGCATAACACCTAGAGAAAGAATCATAATAAAAAAAATCAGAACTCCTGAGCTGCAATGAAATCATCAGAGTAAAAACTGAACTTTAGATAGTCTTCTTGACTCTGTGCACATACATGGAGCCCTAGTCGTGCAGTGGTAAAGAGCTTGGCTGCTAACCAAAAAACAAAAGGTCGGCAGCTCAAATCTACCAGCCGCTCCTTGGAAACCCAAAGGGGCAGTTCTACTCTGTTCGATACGGTTGCTATGAGCCAGAATCAACATCATGGCAACTTTTTTTTTTTTAATGCACAGACGTATAAGAACCAGGACGAAAGTAACGATTTTCTTGGAAAATGCAAATTACTAAAGTTGACCCAAGAAGAGACAGAAAACCAAAACAGACAAATTCCTTCACAAAAAAAATGCAACAACCAGATGGTTTAATAAAAGAATTCTACCAAACCCTTAAAGGACAGATAACTCCAATGCTATTTAAATTGCTCTAGATTATAGTGACAGAAATCTCCCAAGGCTTTATACGAAGTTAGCTTAATGTTAAAATAAAAGCTCAGTTATGATAGCATGACAAAAGAAAACTACAGAGTAATATCATTTAAGATTGACATGGCAAAAATTCTAAATAAAGTATTAAGTGAACATTGTTTAGTCACTCATTACATGACTTTACAACATGACCAGTGGGATATATTCAAGGAATTACAGGGTGTGTCAATATTAGAAATTCTATTAAAACAATTCATAATATTAAAATATCAAAAGAGAAACTAGTATGGTTATTTCCATAGATTCTGAAAAAGCATTTGATAGCAACCATTTTTAGTTAAAAATATACCCATTGCTATTGAGCTGATTAGGACTCAGAGAACAGAGTAGAGCTGCCCCATAAGGTTTCCAAAGATCAGCTGGTAGATTTGAACTGCCAGCCTTCTGGTTAGCAGCCGAACTGTTAACCACTGTGCCACCAGGGCTCCAGTTGAAAATATACTCTTAACAAAAGATGCATACTTTCTCAACATGATATAATAAAATCTCAACTTAAATATAACATCATGCTTACTGGCAAAGGCTTGAAGCACTTTTAAGCAGGAGGAAGATAAAAATGTCCTGTAGTGTAACTATTATTTGAGAGTTTTCAGAGGGTGCTTGTTAATGCATTTTTTTTTTTTTTGCAGATGGTATGATTGCTTACTTAGAAAACCCAAAAGAATCTATTGAAAAATTATTACAAAGACTAAAAGAGAATTATGTGAGGTAGCTGGGTAAAAATTAATATAAAGAAATCAGTAGGCTTCCAGTGTACAAAAAGCTAACTTAGAAGAAAAAACCCGTTTCACAAGTGAAATAAACGAAGATAAAATTAAACTTGACCAGGAAACATGCAAAATGTATATAGAGAAAAAAGTTTCAAAGCTACTGAAAACGTTATATTTTGTTTGAGGATGTTGTTGTGTGCTGTTGAGTTGACTCCAACTCATAATGACCCTGTAGGGCAGAGTAGAACTGTCCTATAGGGTTTTTTAGGCCGTAATCTTTACAGGAGCAGATTGCCAGGCCTTTCTCCTGAAAGCTGCTGGATGAGTTCAAACTGCCAACCTTTCAGTTAGCATGCAAGCACTTAACAATTGTTTGGAGCCAGGAAGGCTTAATAACATTAAGATATAAATCCTCTCCGAAGTGTGTGTTTGTGTATATATATATACATGGTGTTTGGTGTCGTTGAGTTGGTTTCGACTCATCGTGACCCCGTGTACAATAGAACAAATCACTGCTGGGTCCTGCGCCATTCTCACCATCGTTGTCATACTCAAGCCCATTGTTGCAGCCACTGTGCCAATCCATTGCGTTGAGGGCCTTCTTCTTTTTTGCTGACCTTCTACTTTACTGAACATGATGCCTTTCTCCAGGGACTCGTTCCTCCTGACAACATGTCTAAAGTATGTTTGCTTCAAAGGAGCACTCTCACTGTACTTCTTCCAAGACAAATTTGTTCGTTCTTCTGGCAGTCCATGATATATTCTTCGCTAACACCATAATTCAAAGGCATCAATTCCTCTTTCATTGTCCAGCTTTTGTATGCATATGAAACTATTGAAAATACCATGGCTTGAATCAGATACACCTTAGTCCTCAAAGTGATATCTTTGCTTTTTAACACTTTTAAAGAGGTCTTTTGCAGCAGATTTGCCCAATGCAACATGTTGTTTGATTTCCTGACTCTGCTGCTTCCATGGGCTTTGATATATATATATATCAACATCTATTAACTGAAAGATTGGCAATTCAAACCTACCCAGCAGAGCTGTGGAAGAAAGTCCTGGCTATCTGCTTCTATAAAGATCATAGCCAAGAAAACCCAACAAAGCTAAGTTCTACTCTGTAAGAGCTGGGGTCGGAATCGACTTGACAGCGATGGGTTTGGTTTTTTTATTTTAGTGTATCGCATACAAAACATTTTAGAAAGCTACAATAATTAAGAGTTTGATATTAGTGTATGAAAAGACCAATGTAATATAATAAACTTTTGGTTAATGAATGTGAAAGCAGGTTACCTTCATTATTTTTAATTAAGGAATAATTTACGCGCAATATGTGCACAAATCTTGATTGACCAGCCTGATGAATTTTTACATGTGTATACGCCTGCTTAACCACCGCCTAGATCACATACGGAGCATTTCCAGCACCCCAGGAGGCTTCCTTGCCCTCTCCCAGTCAGCATCGTCCCCAAGGATAACCACACTGTTCAGTTTTTATCACAGTAGATTTTGCCTGCTTTGAGCTTCCTGTGAAAGGAGTCATACAGTCTGTCCTCCTTTGTGTCTGACTTTTTTCACTCTGTGTCTATGTTTTGTCTATCAATGGTTTGTTCTTTTTTTATTGCTGCAAGTCACATTCCCTTTGTGACTGTGTTCTTTTGGCTGCAACTGCTTAAAGATGATAAAGTGTCTCTCTCTCTCTCTCTGTGTGTGTGTGTGTGTGTGTGTGTGTAACATGTGGGTGAGAATTTCCTCTGCATTCCAAACACTTACCTAATGTATTGTACTCATGGACTTAAAATTTCTCAACTTACCCTCAAATAATAACTGGTAAAATAACTCACCCATATCAATTGTGAAAAAAGAAAAATTGGGGGATATTTAACCAAAAAAAATCCATTGTTGTCGAGTCAGTTCTGACTCATAGTGACCCTATAGGACAGAGTAGAACTGCCCCATAGAGTTTCCAAGGAGTGCCTGGTGGATTCAAACTGCCGACCTCTTGGTCAGCAGCAATAGCCCTTAACCGCTACACCACCAGGGTATCCAGGGGATATTTAGGAATAACATTATCAATGGTTTTTAACTCAATGGCCTGAGAAGAGATTTAAGAATATTATTAATCTGGTCTTTCATGTTTATTTCAGGACATGTTGGAAATTTTTTTAGGATAGTACCTTAATTTCCTAGGGGTGCCATAACAAAATACCATAAAGTGAGTTGCTTTAAAGAGCAGAAATATATTATCTCATGATTCTAGAGGCTAGAAGTCTGAGTCAGGGTCTTGGCCGCATTGATGCCTTCTGAGGGCTTTGAGGGTGGCACTATTCAATGCCTCTCTCCCAGTTTCTGGTGGCTACCAGCAATCCTTGCTGTTCCTTTGCTGATTATAGATGCATCTGCCGCTGTCTTCATATGGCATCTTCCCTCTGTCACTGTTTCCCTGTCCTCGTTCATAAGATGCCACTCAGAAGCGATCACAATTAGAACCCACTCAACTCCATTATGACTTTGTTAGCTTAACTGATAACATCTGCAAAGAAAAACCCTATTGCCAAAAACAAGGTCACAGTTCCCAGTGCAGGAGTTCAACATATCTTGTGGAGGGACACAATTCAACCCAAAACAGATAGATAGTCTCTAGATCTCATCCTAACTATTAATTGATTAGGTAACAATCCCACCAGACCCAAACCACGTTAAAATATACAACTCACCTTCTCTCCACGTTGCTTATTTTTAGTCAGAGAGTGTAATGTCTCTAGTGTTCTGAGTACCACAGAAAAAAATCACCAAAAATCTAAGTTATCATTATTACATCAGTCAGCTTTCATTAAGCTATGCTTCTATAACAAACCATTCTCAAATCTCAGTGGCTTATCACTGTGAAGTTTTATCTCTCCCTCCTATACACATGTGTCACAGGTCAGATCTGGCTCCATACCATATGTTCGTTATTCTAGAGCCTAGGTCGAAAGAGAAGTACCTAGTTGAGATGTGGAAACCCTGGTGGCACAGTGGTTAAGAGTTTGGCTGCTAACCAAAAGGTTGGCAGTTCAAACCAACCAGGCGCTCCTTGGAAATCTTATGGAACAGTTCTACTCTGCCCTATAGGGTCACTATGAGTTGGAATTGACTCAACAGCAATGGTTTTGGTTTATTTGAGACATGCCAGTCTCTCAGTAGAGGCAAACAGCTTGTGGTAGTTCTTAAAGTTTCTACTTGTATATGGCACACATTCCTTTGGGCGAAGCAAGTCATATGCCCAAGTCTGAAATCAAGAAAGAGGGAAAGAATCCTTCTGTAGGGAGTGGTTTCATAGGACTAGCTCCATAAAGACAGGCAATGAATATTTTGACTGATACCTTTATCTACTTCAGGCATCATCATGATTACCCCCACTACCACCGATGACTCCTAGAGCCTATGTCATATAGGAGTTTGCCTCTTCACCTATCCTGAAGTCTGCAGGACTGCTTCATTCAGGATGCCATCTCCCACCCACTCCCTGCAAGACTGGATCATTTAAAAAGAAAATGTGGACAGCAAAGTCTCCTGTGTGTAAAAACAGCAACACATTTTCTTAACATTCTCATTTCCATGGTGGTATGAAAATTTGGGCTAAGTAGCCAATCTATATCCAAGCCCACAACCAGCACCAGCAATTGACCTTTACAGGAGGGGAAACAGCACATTTGAACTAGCATAGCTCCTGCTGCTTTGGTGTTATCTGGCTACGGTTCCAGAATGAATGAACTGGGTGATTACATTAAAAAAAAAAAAAACTTGCCTTCTCCCAACATTGCTTGTTTTTGGTCATTGGAGCTTAATATCTCTAGTGCTCTGAGTACCACAAACAAATCACTAAAAATCCAAGTTATCATTATTTTATTAGTCAGCTTTCATGAAGTTATGCTTCAGTAACAAACCACCCCCATGTTTCAATGGCTTACCACTACAAAGTGGTCACACAAATATTGGAATCAGCAAATGAAAACTTTAAAGTAACTATGAATGCTATGTAAAAGAAAATGTAGGATATGATGGTCAAAATGGATGAAAAAATGATAAATTTAGAAACATAGAACTAAAATCTATTAAAGAAACATATGTACATTCCTGCACCAAAAAAATACAATGACAGAAATTAAGAATTTATGGAAAGAATTCACCAGAAGACTGAACATAGCAAAAACACAGAATTAATAAACTTGAGGAAAGTTCAAGAGAAAAATATCCAAACTGAAATTTAGTGGGGGGGGGTGGGGGGGGGAGGTGGGGAACCATAAATTGACAAAAAAGACTTGTGGGAAACAGTCAAAATGTCTCACAAGTGTGTAATTGGAGTCCTAAATGGAAAGAAGAAAGAGAATGTGGCAGAAGATACCAGAAATAGTGTCTGACATAAAGTCATTAAATTACAGATTTAAGAAGGTTGGCAAACCACAGCAGAGTAGACACATGGAAGATCACATTCAATGACATCATATTCAGATTGTTGATATCAAAGACAAAGAAAAAATTTAAAGTAATTGGGGGAAAAAGATCTTCATGAAGCTACAATTAAACTGACAGCTGATTTTCAACAGAAACTATGGAAGCCACCTAAAAAAAAAAAAAAGGAACAACAGCTTTAAAGTTCTGAAAGGAAATAAAAATAAAGACCTGCCAATCCAGAGGTCTATACCCAGTGAAAGTATCCTTCAGAAATGAAGGCAAAATAAAATCATTTTCGGACAAACAAAAACTGGGAGAATTTGTTGCTATCAGACCTGTACTCAAAGAAATACCGTAGAAAATTCTTGAAATTGAAGGAAAATGATCATTTAAAGAAACCTAGAAATTCCAGCAGGGTAAATAACAATACAGAATCTATTATATATTTAACATATGCATTATTATATTTGTAATAAGTTTAACTTATTATATATAACTATATAATTAAATATAATTATAAGCAAATACATGGCATAAATGGATATACAATAAATATTATTTAATATATAAGTATAATAACATATATATAAAAATAATAAAATATGTAATGTATATAGTGTATGTTTTTATATAAATTAATTGAGTTGTACTCTTAAGGTTTGCATATTTTGCTATAAGTAAATTAAACTTCAATAAAAACAAACAAAAAAAATCACCAGAAAAATAAGAGGAGATAATGTATCCTTGAAACAAAAACAGGATGCTTAAAATGGAACAAATTGGAGAAAAAGCAAGAGCCCCTGAAAACTAAAAAGACGATAAACATAAATAAATAATAATAATATAATAGAAATCTAAAAAATAGTAAAAGGGCTGAAAGAATAAATGTAAGGTATCTCTCTGAAAGTAGAACAAAAAGACAATAATATGCCTCATCAGAAGAAAAATAAAGTAATAAATTAGGAGCCCAATATGGACGCCTAATACCTCGTTAAGAGTAGTTTCAGAAAGACAGAACAGAGAAAGTGGAAAGAAGGAAATTATGAAAGAAATCATTGGATAAATTTTCCCACAACTGAAGAACATCAGTCCCCGAAAGAAAATTTCAACATAGTGTCCAGTGCGGACACTGAATGAAAAAGACCAAGATCAAAGCGCCTCATGGTGCAATTTCAGGACATCAGACAGAAAAAAATATCCCAAGAATGTTTGGAGAGAATAAGTAGCTCACACACAAAGATCAGGAGCTAGAATGAAATCCAACTTCTCAATAAAACCCTGATAGCTGTTAAGATAAGGAAGCAAAGACCAGGGATCCAGAAGTCAGAGATCCAACATAGGAGGGAGGCATTGGGAATTCCCAGGGCAGTTGTGAAGGGAAATCCCAGTTAATAATTGTGCAGCAAACCGGGTAAGCAGGCCAGACCAAAGCAGGAGGTCAGAGAGCTCCACACAAGGAGTCCTCCGAAAAAAAATGGAGCTGATGGATTATCTGGAGGAAACTGCATTGAGTGGGGGTTTCTGCTATTGTTGGGTAAGGAAACACTAAACAATAGCTCATAAAAAGCAAAGCAAATTAAAGAATAAAGCGTTTATTAAGTCCGGAAAAAAAAAAAAAACTACACATATACACAGTAGGTTTTACAATAAAGACAATATAATCATTGTACTGTTAATCAGTATATGGCCTTATATCATTTAGCTACAATAGTGAAAATGTTGAATGTTGGCCTCAATAAAAACTTTGATATAATAATACTGGGAGGATGGAGTGGAAGGAAACGGAGTATAAAAGAGCTAAGAAAGTTATGGTGTATGTCTAAAATTGTAGGCTTCAGAAATAGTAGTATAGATATTAATTTTAAAATTTGGAGTTAAATACCAGAACAAATAACTAAATTAATTGAAAGCAGATACCTGGCGTGGGGAGGGGGAGGGGGCGGGAGCGACAGGGGAGCACTTTTTTTTGTTATGAGCCTTTTTGCACTATATTTTTCCTCCTTACTTTTATTTTGAAAAATTTCAAAAGTATGTGAAAGTTAAAAGAATAGTACAATGATCACCCGTACACCCTTCACTAGATTCCGCATTAGAAGCCTGGTAACACAATGGTTAAGCTGTTGGCCGCTAACCGAAAGAAAGGTCGGTGGTTTGAACCCCCCAGTGACGACTCTGGAGAAATATGCGACAGTCGGCTTCTGTAAAGGTAAGTCTTGTAAACCTTATGGGGCAGGTCCACTCTGTCCTATAGGGTTGCTGGAGTCAGAATCAACTTGATGGCACACAGCAACAATTCCGTATTAGCTCTGCCTCTCTCTCCCTTTTTTTTTTTTTCTCTAATCATTTGAAGTGAATTGAAAACATCACACTTCATTCATAAATACTCCAGCCAGCGTCTCTTGGGAACAAGGGCGTTCTCCTCCATACCCAGAATATAATTGTGGCCAAAACCCATTGCCCTGGAGTCAATACTGATTCAAAGGATCCTACTGGACAGAGTAGAACTGCCCCATAGCGTTTCCAAGGAGCACCTGGTGGATTCGGACTGCTCATGTTTTGGTTAGCAGCTGTAGCTTTTAACCACTACACCACCAGGGTTTCCATAATCATGGCATCTAAGAAAATTAACAATAATCCCCTATGATCATCTGACATACAATCTACAGTCAAATTTCTCAATAGTCCCCAAAATGTTTTTTATGTATCTTCATTTTTTCTTCATCCAAGATTTAATCAAGTTTTACACATTGCATTTGGTCGTTGTACCTCCTTGGGCTTTTAAACATAGAAGAGTCCCCGCTACACTAGGCTTTGTTGTTGTTTTTTATGACATTGACTTTTTTGAAGATAAGATGCTAGTTGTCTTGTAGAATGGTTCACAGTCTAGACATTTCCTCACTATTAGATTCAGGTTCCTATTGGACTCGGTCCTATGTGTACGAATTACTTTAATAAAATAAAATAAAATGGAAGAAACGAAGACCCAAACCAATAAAGGTGGTATTTATTTGCATTTATTAAGAAGGAGGATCTCTTTCCCTGTCAGGCTGCCTTCTGCTGAAGTTTGTTGCCTTCCCTGAATAAGTTGTGTCAGCTTGTGCTTATTAACACACCCCTTAAAAAAAAAAAAACTTTTTTTTTTTTAACACAAGTCACTCCAGGAAGCAAGTTAAACACCTTTCTCAGAGAGGCATATATTTTCACAGCTTTTCATTTGAAATTTATTCCCAGTGAAGATTTTTTCTGTCATCTACCCAAGGAATTCTATTACTGAAAATTCTTGTGTCAGTTATCTCAACCACAAATGCAAGTTGTTTCTGACAGACCCCTACGTAGTGGAAAATGTTTGATTCTTCTTCCAGATAAAGCAAGAGCTGAAGACAGAGCAGAGCAAAGACCTGGGGTCTGTGCCTAGATCTGCTATTGGCCCTTTGGGGTACCTTGAGGAAGTCTTTGACCTTTCTGGGCATTGGAGGGAGTCTGTTTTGGATTGAATTGTGTCCTTCCTCCCAAAATGTGTATTGAAATGCTGGCATATGCTATTAAGATTTAATCATGTGATTAAATCAGTTGGCCTTGAGCAGAGCAAATCACAATCAATCAGTCTCGGTCATGCCAGTGTAGGATGGATCCTAAACCAAACGACTTTTGAGTTATAAAAAGAGCCAATTAGACACAGAGACTCGCACACATGGTGGAAGACAGATGCCATGTGAGGATCACCCAGGAACAAAGGAACTCCTGGGGCTACTCACAAGGAAGAATCGACACGGCCGAGACCCTGATTTGGACTGTCAGCCTACAGAACTGGGAGGAAATAAACATCTGTTCTTTAGAGCCACCTCCTTGTGGTAATTCTGTTACAGCAGCACTAGGTAACTAAGATAGAGTAGAAGTACTTGATAATGAAAGGTCCCTTTCAAACTAGGATTCTGAAGAGAGTAGAAAAGAAAGAGTTCAAGGACAGATGGCAGCAGGCACACCCAGAGGATGTCCCCCTTTGCCTTCCTATCACACTCTGTACAAAACAAGTCAATTCTTGACTGGGGTGGGGAGACAAAGACAGGGGGATGGCAGGGAAAAGATGGAATAAAAGTCAACAGAGTGAACACTAGAGGTAGTGCTAATGACAGAAAACTCCACCTTAACAATAACACATGCAGTATGGCATGGAAATAGTCCGAGAAACAGACCTAATATTAAAAATAAACCTCAAACTATCCTTGAGACATAATAGTACTCAACAAACATTTGAAGAATTTAATTGAGTCTCCAGATTCATGACTGTTGGTGATAGCAGCTTCCATTTATTGCTGGTATATTCCCTTAAAATTACTGCGAACACCTTATACATTCTCTCTCAAAACCTGAAGAAAGGAAGGGAGAAGAGGTGAAAAGAATCCTAGAATAGGTATCGGGGACCTAGGAAGAAAGGCCTGGCCACCTGCTTCTGAAAATTAGCAATGAAAACTCTACGGATCACAGAATGTTGTCTGAGACCTACATTGGATGCATCATCAGGAAGGACCGATCACTAGAGAAGGACATCGTGTTTGGTAAAGTAGAGGGTCAGCAGAGGCAAGGGAAATCCTCAATGAGATGGATTGACACAATGGCTGCAACAGTGGACTCAAACACACCAACCATCACAAAGATGATGCAGGACCAGGTAATATTTTGCTCTTCTATACACGGGGTCAGAGCGAGTCAGAGGTAACTCGATGGCAACTAACGACAACATGTCTATCCAACAACTCTGCAGTTAAGTGGTCCTTCAGCCTTGGGCAATCACATAACCAATCTGGGCCTCCATGTTCTCATCTGTGAAAAGGATGGGGGTGGATTAAGTTATTTCTGAAATTCTTTATAGCTCATAAAATTGAAAATCCTTCACATCTTCCACATTCTTGTCTGGATGAGCCATTTCCTGCAACTTTGGGGAAAGCGCAAGATGCTTTCATCTTATTGAATAACTCCTTGGATACTTACTTAATGGTGTTTCCCCATCTTCCTTTATTTAAACGATCAACTCCCTAATTGCTTTTCCTCTTTTAAATGGGTATTAAGAAAACATCCAGCTTTTTCTTCCTTGGCTTACAGCCATGGCTTCTTGTCCCAGAGTTTTCAGAGCCTAAGAATAATTATCTGCCTTAGTTTATGGTTACCCTGAAGGTAATAACATAAATTCAGCTCTGCTTGTACTTCCCCTTGCGAAGTTCCCCCTTCTAAAACATTATTGAGTGATAATATTAACAATACTATTTTAAAGTTACATAGAAATTTCCACTAGAGAGTCTTTTATATTTCTTGTACTAGCGATCGACACAGGCCTTATTAACGAGTAAGGAAAAGTAAATGTCCTCAGTAATGTTTGAAGGATCCTCAGGCTTGTTAGATAATAATAATAAACTAGTTGGCACAGAAATGGAAAAACCAATCCTCAACTTTATATAGAATGGCAAGAGGCCATGATTAGTTAAACAATTTTGAAACAGAAGAACAAGGGGGGAGGACTCACACTTCTCGATTTTAAAATATACAGCTGGACTCCTGGAGGCACAGTGGTTAAGAGCTATGGCTGCTAACGAAAAAGGTGGCCATTGGAATCCACCAGGTGCTCCTTGGAAACCCTCTGGGGGCAGTTCAACTCTGTCCTATAGGGTCACTGTGAGTTGGAATCAACTCAACGGCGGGGGGTTTGGGTTTGGTATTACACAGCTACAGTAATCAAAACAGCCTAGTACGGCCTAGTACAATAAATACATTAAAAAAAAAAACCCAAACCTGTTGCCATTGAGTTGATTCTGACTCATAGCGACCCTATGGGACAGAGTAGAACTGCCCCATACAGTTTTTAAGGAGTGCTTGGTGGATTTGAACCGCTGACTTCCTGGTTAGCAGCCATAGCTCTTCACCACTATGCCACTAGGGTTTCCAGTAAATACATAGGCCAATGGAATAGAATTGAAAGTCCCAAAATAAACCTACGCATCTATGTTCAACTGATTTTTGACAAGAGTTAAGTCCATTCTATGGGGAAAGAAGAGTCTTTTCAATAAATGGTGTTGGGAAAATTGGGTTTCCACATGCAGAAAAATGAAACAGCACCCATGACTCACACCATATACCAAAAAATTAAAAATGGACTAAGAACCTAAATGTGCAAGCTAAAACCATAAAATTCTTAGAATAAAATGCAGAAGCAACACTGTTGGACCTAGCTTTTAACAATGGGTTATCTAATTTAATAACAAAGTCACAAATAGCAAAAGACAAAATAAATAAATGGGGCTACATAAAAATTAAAAACCTTTGTTCACCAGAAGACTTTGCCAAAAAAGTAAAAAGACAAGCTACAGACTGGGAGCATATCTTCAGAAACTATATATCCCATAAGAATCTAATGACCAAAATATACATGAAACTTTGACAACTTAACAACAAAAAGACAACCCAATCATAAAATGGGCAAAGGACTTGAATAGACATTTCACCAAAAACGATATTCAAATGGCCACCAAACACATGAAAAAAAGCGCAATGTTATTAGCCATCAGAGAGATGCAAATCAAAACCACAATGAGATACCATTTCTCTCTCATTTGGATGGCTAAGATTATTCAAACAAACAAAACACACAGAAAAAAACAGATGTTGGCAAGTATGTGGAGAAATCGGAACCCTTATTCATTGCTGGTGGTGGGTGGAAAACAACATGGCGGTTCCTCAAAAAACTAAAAATAGAACTACCCTATGACCCAGCAATTCCACTCCTAGGCACATACCTAAAAGACCTGATAGCAGAGACTTGTACACCAATGTTCATTACAGCAATATTCACAATGGCCAAAGGTGGAAACAACCTAAATGCCTATCAACAGATGAATGGATAAACAAAATGCGTTACATACTTACAATGGAATACTGGTCAGCCAGTAGGAGAAATGATACAGTATAAATGGATCTTGAAGACATGTTGAGTGAAATAAGCCAATCACAAAAGGACAAATATCGTATGAACTCACTTATATAAAAAGAAAATAAAAGGCAAATTATAGACACTAAAGTTTGTTAGTAGTTACCAGGCACTGGAGGAAGGGGGGAAATGAAGGGTTTTTGCTTATGGAATACTGAGTTTCAGTTTGCAGTGATGAAAAATCACTCTGATTAAGGGTAGGGTTGCACAGCCTATTGTTCTAAGTGCAGTCAAGAAGTTGTACACCTGTAAATAGTTGAATTGACAAAAGTTGTGTGATAGATATATTTATAACAATGACTAAAAAAAAAAAGAGTAGCTGCTGAGGCTGCTTATGTACAGCCAAAAACCTCAGGGGATTTGGTTTGGAGGTTTAGGATCATGGTTTCACGGGATATCCCAGTTAATTGGCCTAATAACATGTTTAATGCTCCTCTTGTACCTCCTAGTTTGCTGAGTAGTGCCTTGGGTCTTTAAAGCTTGCAAGTGGTCATCCAAGTTACAACTATTGGTCTCAATTCACCTGGAGCAATAGAGGAAGAAGGCGAGTCAGGAAGAGGAGGAGGATATAGAATGTGTGGCTAATTGCCTCCATGAATCACAGCCTCCTTTGCCCTAAGACCAGAACTGGAGAGTGGCCAGCTACCATTACTGAACATTTTGGTCAAAGATTCTATAGAAGAATCCTGATCAAAACGGGGAACATGCAGTACAGAATTCCAAATTTGTCATGAAATCCAGCCTTTTTGGAGTCATGGAGGCTGGACGAACCCCTGAAACTATTACCCTGAGGTGATCTTTAAACCTCAAACCAAAAATATCCCCTGAAGTCTTCTTAAAATCACACAGTAGTTTAACCAGTAAAGAATATCTGCCTTGAGGGTTATGCTCTTTTAAGATCTAACTATATGGGATCAAATTGACAAGAGCAGCTTGAAAGATTAGATAGGAACTTTAGGAAGCACTGAGTGTATGTTAATGGGGGAGGAACAGCTCAGGGAAGGAGGGTGAGACTGGTTGCACAACTCAAAGAATGTAATCGATGTCACTGATTTGTACATGTAGGAACTGCTGGACTGGTGTATGTTGTGCTGTGTATATTCTCAACAATGACAACAAAAAATAATGATAAATTATGAAAACAAAAAACAACCAGTTGCCATAAAGTTGACTCTGACTCGTGGGGACCCCATCTGCATCAGAGACCTGTGTTCCATAGGGTTTCCAATGGCTGATTTTTCGGAAGTTGATCTCCATGTCTTTCTTCCCAGTGCCTCTGGCTGGACTCACACTTCAGCCTTCCAGTTAGCAGCCTAGTTTGTTAACCATTTGTACCCCCCCCAGGGACTAGATAGAAATAAAAGTTTGTATTTTAAGGTAAGAAGTCATTGGTAATGCACACAGTTAACTCGTTAGCGAAAAAGTTGGTGGTTCAAATGTACCCAGAGGCACCTCAAAAGAAAGGTCTGGCAATCTCGTTTCGAAAAACCAGACATTGAAAACCCTAGGTTGCACAGCTCTATTCCGACATACGTGGGGTTGCCAGGAGTCGGAGTCAACTCAATGGCAATTTTTTTTTTTTTTAAGGTAAATGGAAGGAATGGGAAATGGAAGAAGGGAAAAAAGAGCCCTGATGCTTTTTATTCTTTCTGAGGAGTGGCTGATGGGTTCAAATTACCGACCTTTTGGTTAGCGACCATATCTCTTAACCACTGCTCCAACAGGGCTCCAATCTCACCACACATAGGAATAATGTTAGACAGTTGCCGAAACACTTCGTAGTTCAATCGATCTCGGAAAAAGCGTGATACATTTGTTGTCCTGTATGACATCTGATAACATGACCTGATTGTGTTGGTTTTACATTTATTTTTTAAAACAATGTACTTTAAGCCTTTGGAAATATTCTTATTATTTTCTTGGTCTCTTAGTTGATGCTTAAGGATTTATTTCCTTTTCTAGATTTACATGGGAAATTCAGTCAGAATGTCTATTTACAATATTAGAATTCTTAAATGTTCCCCTATCACGATTTGGAGGAATTTTATTTTTCCCCTCTTCATTTCTATTTGGGGGCGTTTAGGGGAGAGAAAAAGACCTTTTTTATTTCCTTTGAGTCCACCCAGCTGTTTTATTTTGCATTTGCTTATTTCCCAGGTTCCCAGTCAAAGTGTGAAGCCACCAGAAGCATTCTGCTTCTTTTAGTACTTTATCAGCATTTCTTTTATTAGCCACATTATCCTTTATCTCTTTCCTGTGAAAGCTTTTAAAGTACAAATTGATGAAGCCATGTCTTTGGTATTTAAATATTTTTCCATCAACGTTTACAAGAACGTTATAGGAAGATTTAAGCACAATATCCTACCCTCATGATCACAAACTCTCAAAAAACAACTTGATTTTTTTTGTGTGCGTGTGCCACAGGATCCAGGATTCCATCTTCTGAGCACAGGAAACTACCAGAGGCCCTGGTGTTAAAAATACCAAACTGGTCAGAGACCTTTAACAAGGTCAAGAGCAGTAAACACCTTACCTCTATAAGGACAGCACTCTCTTAAGTTAATACGAAAGACATGGATGTGTTTTGCCAGCATTGATCTTTATGGAATCACAAAACCACCATTCAAGGGTGCAAGGAATTACATATGCAGCACCAAGACCATCCTATAAGGGTCTCTAAACAGCACAGATGGTGGAGAAGGGAGTCACCCCTCCGGGAAGGTATCCCTGGGTTCTGACAGGGTTTACTCTATGACACTGCAAATATTAAATATAGCTCATGAATCACATGACAAAATTCCAGTCCTGAAATCTGGTGTCAGGCATAACAATTTGTTCTCTCTCCCTTGCTCTTGAATAACAAAGGATCAATTAAAGAGATCTTGGTCTGTCTAAAGGATACTTGGATGCTTTTTTTCTTCCCCTGGAAGACACATTCTGCATTCGACTTAACATATGCTTCTCAAGTGTTATTTTGTGTTTATTAATCTTTGAACTAAATTGTCAGTCCTTGTAACTAGAAAGATGTTTCCCCAGAACCTTCCTGACTCATGCTAAGGGTACACAACAGCTGATAAACTCTGGTGACCTCTGAGGAGACAGCTGGGTGGCGTGGCTTCTGCACACCCACATGGCTTTCTGGACTACAGATGACAGCTTGACCCAGGTTAAAATGACTGGCAACAGTGCTCAGGCCTTTTCCACTTTTACCAAGCTGATAACAGTGGTTGTGTCACCTATTCTGCTGTTCTGTCAAGTCTCCTTGCTTGTTCTTACCTTCCTTGTCACTATTCTTCCTCACTTGCCTACATGTGTGTCTTAGTTATCTAGTGCTTCTATAACAGAAATACCACAAGTGGATGGCTTTGACAAGAAGAAATTTATTCTCTCACAGTCTAGGAGGCTAGAAGTCCAGCTTCAGGAGAAGGGTTTCTCTCTCTGTTGGCTCTGGGGGAAGGTCCTTGTCATCAATCTTCCCCTGGACTAGGAGCTTCTCAGCACAGGGACCCCTGGTCCAAAGGACGCACTCCACCCCTGGCTCTTCTTGCTTGGTGGTAATGAGGTCCTTCTCCTCTGCTCGATTCTCTCTTCTATATCTCAAAATACCACCTAATATACCCACCCAAGATACCACCTAATACTGTAGACTGAGTTCTGCCTCATTAACATAACTTCTTCTAATCCTGCTTCATTAACATCACAGAGGTTAGGAATTACAACACATAGGATAATCACATCAGATCATAAGTGCTAGTCTACCACTCAATGCTGAGAATCATGGCCTAGTGAAGTTGACACACATTTTTTTGGGTGGGGGCACAATTCAATCCATAATATTCCACCGTTTGGCCACCCAAAATTCATGTCCTTGCCACATGTCAAATACATTCACCACATCATATCATTCCCAAAGTCTTAAATCAATTCCAACTACAAATTCCATCTTCTAAAAAATTCCTCTTCATCTGTGAAATCTAGGATATAAATTATCTGCTTTCAAAGTACAATGGTGGAATAGGCGCAAGGTAGACATTTCCTTTACAAATGGAAGAAATTGGAGGGAAAGAGGAGGTAACAGAAATCAAGCAAGTTCAAAACCCAGCAGAACAATTTACATTAGAGCTACAGGCTTGAAAATAATCCTCTATTCTCTGAGACCATTTAGGCAATGGCCCTCCTCTCCAGACTCCTGGTGTCATCTGGCCAGTCTCCAGATTCTAGGTGGAAGCTCCTCAGTGTTGGGCTTCAGCTCCACCTTCCAGGTTCACTGGGATGGCAACTCTGCTCCCTTGGATTTGAGCAACCCCATTCTTCTCGTCCATCTGAGTGGCGACACTACTTCCTCAGCCCTGGCAGGACCTGTTCTTCTGCCACTTGGGCATGATAGCCTGGTCCCTTCAGCTTTTGGACAGTGGATCTTGCCCCCATTCCGCTGGCACTTGTGAATGGCAGCCCCACACTCTAGGACTGTGTTGGCAAAGATCTCACTCTTTGAAACCTAGGAGGCCACGGCCTCACCCTTTGACACCCCAGAGGTCATGTCACCACCCTTTGAGACTGAGGCAGCTTTGCTTCCTGTGCTTCTTGTCTCTTTGGCCTCTGTTTCCTGTTTCCTTGGCCTCTCAGCCTCTCCCTCTCTTGGATTTCTTGGTCCTCTTGGGCCAGCCTGGCCTTTGCCTTGCTAAGGCAAGTGTTCCAAATCTCTTTAGTTCTACCGATAAGTTCCCAGGAGCACCCTACTCCACCAGCAAACCTTGACATGAAGGCACTCAACTCTCTAGCTCCATGGGTTGGCAAGCCTAGCTCTACCGATAAGTGTCTGAAGGCACCCCACTCTGCCAGGAAGCCTCTTGCCTAAAGGCACTCAACTCTCTCCATCCGTGGTTCAGCTCCTGCACCATCTCCTGGTTCTGCTACTGCCGTTTCTCTGAAGCTCCTTCTCATTGTCTGAGCCAACTCTGGTGTTACAGTTCTCACTTCCTTCTGAACTCTCCCCAGAATAGTCTTTGATGTTCATAATTCCACCAACAGTCTGTTCAAGGCAATCTAGGCTTTTACTATTAAAAAAAAAAAAAAAAACTATTAGACACTTTAAAACTCTTCCAGCCTCTACCCATTACTCAATTCCAAAGCTGTTTTCACACTAAAGGTATGTGTTAGAGCAGCTCCCCAAATCCGGTACCAAATTCCATCTTAGTTATCTAATGCTACTATAACAGAGGAGCCCTGGTGGCGTAGTGGTTAAGAGCTATGGCTGCTAACCAAAAGGTAGGCAGTTCAAGTCCACCAGCCTTAAAAACCCTGTGGGGTAGTTCTACCCTTCTCTATAGTGTCACTATGAGTCAGAATCAACTCGACAGCAGTGGGTTACTATAACAGAAATACCACGAGTGGATGGCTTTAACAAACAGAAATTTATTTTCTCACAGTCTAGGAGACCAGAAGTCCAAATTCAGGGCACCGGCTCCAGGGGAAGGGTTTCTGTCTCTGTTGCCTCTGGGGAAACGTCCTTGTCATCAGTCTTCCCGTGGACTAGGAGCTTCTTGATGCAGGAATCTGGACCAAAAGACGTGCTCTGCTCCTGTCTCTTCTTGCTTGGTGGTAATGAGGTTCCTCTCCTTTGCTCAATTCTCTTATATCTCAAAAGAGATTGACTCAAGATATAACCTAATCCTGTAGATTGAATCCTGCCTTGTTAACATAACTGCTTCTAATCCTGCCTCATTAACATCATAGAGGTTAGGATTTACAATACATAGGGTTTTTGGGTTAGGGTAATTACATCAGATTACAAAATGGTGGACAACCACACAACACTGGGAATCATGGCTTAGCCAAATTGAGTCACATTTTTGAGGAACACAGTTCAATCCATAACAATGTGTGTGTGTTTTCTTTATTTTAGTGGCAAGCTAATCTATGCTCATTGTAACTGTAACAAGAGTTAACATTTGCTGTGGTTGTTAGTTGCCGTTGAGTCAGCTCCTACTCATGGTGACCTTGTGCATAACGGAAGAACACATTGCACAGGCCTGCCGCATCTTCGTGATCATTGACATGTTTGAATTCATTGTTTCAGATATAGCTAACATTTATTGATTGCTTATAAGGCACCAGGTCCTCTGCTAAAAGATTAAAAATATTGTCTCATTTAATCTTCAGCAATTCTATGGGGTAGGTATTATTATCTTCCCTGTGCAGGTAAAAATACGAACATGGCCATGAAGATAAGACAATTTTTGCAGGTAAGAAAATTATGGACATGAAGGACTCAGAAAGTTTATCACCTCCCCATCCTTTCCGAAAAAAAATTTTTTTTTTCTTCAGGAAAAAACATAAAAATTCAAGAAAGAGAATGAAACTCAATACAGGAAAGACTGGTAAGAAAAGCAAGTTAGTAAAATTTATACTTAAATTTTAAGCTTAAGTCATTTAAGAAAAATATTTGTAAAAAGAAAAATGTAAAAAAATTTAATGGTATACTGGAACTACAATTTCAGATGATTTAAACAAAACTTGAAATGCTTAAGATCTTACCTTTTTCTAGAGGGAAAAATTATAGATACAGATTAATTCTAAATGCTTATAGAAATGTATGTTTAAACATGTTTATTAAAATTAAGGGAGGCGGGGCCAAGATGGCGGACTAGGTAGATGCTACCTCGGATCCCTCTTGCAACAAAGACTCGGAAAAACAAGTGAATCGATCACATACATAACAATCTACGAACCCTGAACAACAAACACAGATTTAGAGACGGAAAACGAACAAATACGGGGAAGCAGCGACTGCTTTCAGAGCCTGGAGCCAGCGTCCCAGTCAGGTAACCTTGGCGCCGGGCTTCTGGGCCCAGGGGAGCTGAACTCATAAATCTTGTGACAGCGCAAACAAGGGGTGCAGCCCTAACCCCATGAACTGAACCTGGGAGAGGGCCCAGCCGGTCTGTGCGGGCGGCGTGGCGACGTCGCTGGTGGGAGAAATCCCTGGGAGGCAGTGACTGGTTTTGGAGCCAGGAGTGCAGCGTCCCAGCCGGGGAACCTTGGCGCCGAGTTTTTGACTGGGCGCTGTCAAGGCGCAAGCATGGGGCGCAGCTCTACTACCCTGAACTAACCCCGGGAGGGGGCACAGCTGGTCCGCGGAGGCGGCATGGTGACGCGGCTGGCGGGACAAGAAGTCCCCGGGAGGCAGTGACTCATTTTGGAGTCGGAAGTGCAGCGTCCCAGCAGGGGAACCTTGACGCTGTGCTTTGGACTGGCAGTGGAGGATCTGACCTTGGCTTCAGCGGGCCAGACTCCTGGGGGTAATCTCCACACAGCCAGCACACATAGGCAACACGCCCCTCGGGAATCTCAGATAAAATAGTCATTCCAAGCAAGACAAGCAACTCTGGCTATATTCCGAGGTGCTACTCTCCTATCTCTCTGATCCCTCCCCCACCCTACCCAGGCGGCTTCATTAACATTGGAATTTCCTGAGCCAGAGGGAGAACGGCTCTGGCTCCACAGCGGCTTTGCTTCCCCCCCCCCTTTTTTTTTTTGGTCTTTTCCTAGCCCATTCTTCCGGCCTGAGAGAAGGAACCACAAAAAACCCAGGGACCAAAAATCCATCCCTAATTGGACTAAAAACACAGAACCAGCTACAGCCAAGCATATATGATCCAAATCTTGGACTTTCATCCTTACAGGGAACAAGGCGGCGGTTATAATCCAAAGGCAGTTCTGATAGGGATCTGACTGCATTTTTTTTTTAGCGGATTTTCTGGAAAAACAAGTTTCCCAGTGATGGCTCGGAGAAGGCAGTCAATACCAAACCACATAAAGAAGCAGACCATGACAGCTTCTCCAACCCCCCAAACAAAAGAATCAAAATCTTTCCCAAACGTAGATACAATCCTGGAATTATCAGATACAGAATATAAAAAACTAATTTACAGAATGCTTCAAGACATCACAAACGAAATTAGGATAACTGCAGAAAAAGCCAAGGAACACACTGATAAAACAGTTGAAGAACTCAAAAAGATTATTCAAGAACATAGTGGAAAAATTAATAAGTTGCAAGAATCCATAGAGAGACAGCATGTAGAAATCCAAAAGATTAACAATAAAATCACAGAATTAGACAACGCAATAGGAAGTCAGAGGAGCAGACTCGAGCAATTAGAATGCAGACTGGGACATCTGGAGGACCAGGGAATTAACACCAACATAGCTGAAAAAAAATCAGATAAAAGAATTTAAAAAAATGAAGAAACCCTAAGAATCATGTGGGACTCTATCAAGAAGGATAACTTGCGAGTGATTGGAGTCCCAGAACAGGGAGGAGGGACAGAAAACACAGAGAAAATAGTTGAAGAACTCCTGACACAAAACTTCCCTGACATCATGAAAGACGAAAGGATATCTATCCAAGATGCTCATTGAACCCCATTTAAGATTGATCCAAAAAGAAAAACACCAAGACATATTATCATCAAACTTGCCAAAACCGAAGATAAAGAGAAAATTTTAAAAGCAGCCAGGGAGAAAAGAAAGGTCTCCTTCAAGGGAGAATCAATAAGAATAAGTTCAGACTACTCAGCAGAAACCATGCAGGCAAGAAGGGAATGGGACGACATATACAGAGCACCGAAGGAGAAAAACTGCCGCCAAGGATCGTATATCCAGCAAAACTCTCTCTGAAATATGAAGGCGAAATTAAGATATTTACAGATAAACACAAGTTTAGAGAATTTGCAAAAACCAAACCAAAGCTACAAGAAATACTAAAGGATATTGTTTGGTCAGAAAACCAATAATATCAGATACCAGCACAACACAAGGTCACAAAACAGAACATCCTGATATCAACTCAAATAGGGAAATCACAAAAACAAATCAAGATTAATTAAAAAAAAAATGCTCATAACAGGGAATCACTGAAGTGAATATGTAAAAGATGACAATAATCAAAAAGAGGGACTAAATACAGGTGGCATAGAACTGCCATATGAAGAGTGATACAAGGCGATATAGAACAATACAAGTTAGGTTTTTACTTAGAAAAATAGGGGTAAATATTAAGGTAACCACAAAGAGGTATAACAACTCCATAACTCAAGATAAAAGCCAAGAAAAACGTAACGACTCAACAAACATAAAGTCAAACAATACGAAAATGAGGATCTCAAAATTTACTAAGAAAAATGTCTCAGCACAAAAAAGTATGTGGAAAAATGAAATTGTCAACAACATACATAAAAAGGCTTCAAAATGACAACACTAAACACTTATTTATCTATAATTACGCTGCATGTAAATGGACTAAATGCACCAATAAAGAGACAGAGGGTCTCGGACTGGATAAAGAAACACGATCCGTCTATATGCTGCCTACAAGAGACACACCTTAGACTTAGAGACACAAACAAACTAAAACTCAAAGGTTGGAAAAAAATATATCAAGCAAACAAGAAGCAAAAAAGAAGAGGAGTAGCAATATTAATTTCTGACAAAATAGACTTTAGACTTAAATCCACCACAAAGGATAAAGAAGGACACTACATAATGATAAAAGGGACAATTGATCAGGAAGACATAACCATATTAAATATTTATGCACCCAATGACAGGGCTGCAAGATTCATAAATCAAATTTTAACACAACTGAAAAGTGAGATAGACACCTCCACAATTACAGTAGAAGACTAAAAAAAAAAAAAAAAAAATTTTTTTTTTTTTCAACACACCACTTTCGGAGAAGGACAGGACATCCAGTAAGAAGCTCAATAGGAACACGGAAGACCTACTTACAACAATCAACCAACTTGACCTCATTGACTTATACAGAACTCTCCACCCAACTGCTGCAAAGTATACTTTTTTTTCTAGCGCACATGGAACATTCTCTAGAATAGACCACATATTAGGTCATAAAACAAACCTTTGCAGAATCCAAAACATCAAAATATTACAAAGCATCTTCTCAGACCATAAGGCAATAAAACTAGAACTCAATAATAGAAAAACTAGGGAAAAGAAATCAAATACTTGGAAAGTGAACACTACCCTCCTGAAAAAAGACTGGGTTGTAGAAGACATCAAGGAGGGAATAAGGAAATTCATAGAATGCAACGAGAATGAAAATACTTCCTACCAAAACCTCTGGGACACAGCAAAAGCAGTGCTCAGAGGCCAATTTATATCGATAAATGCACACATACAAAAAGAAGAAAGAGCCAAAATCAGAGAACTGTCCCTACAACTTGAACAAATAGAAAGTGAGCAACAAAAGAATCCATCAGGCACCAGAAGAAAACAAATCATAAAAATTAGAGCTGAACTAAATGAATTAGAGAACAGAAAAACAATTGAAAGGATTAACAAAGCCAAAAGCTGGTTCTTTGAAAAAATTAACAAAATTGATAAACCATTGGCTAGACTGACTAAAGAAATACAGGAAAGGAAACAAATAACCGGAATAAGAAACGAGATGGGCCATATCACAACAGACCCAACTGAAATTAAAAGAATCATATCAGATTATTATAAAAAATTGTACTCTAACAAATTTGCAAACCTAGAAGAAATGGATGAATTCCTAGAAAAACACTACCTACCTAAACTAACACATTCAGAAGTAGAACAACTTAATAGACCCTTAACAAAAAAAGAGATTGAAACGGTAATCAAAAAACTCCCAACAAAAAAAAAGCCCTGGCCCGGACGGCTTCACTGTAGAGTTCTACCAAACTTTCAGAGAAGAGTTAACACCACTACTACTAAAGGTATTTCAAAGCATAGAAAATGATGGAATACTACCCAACTCATTCTGTGAAGCCACCATTTCCCTGATACCAAAACCAGGTAAAGACATTACAAAAAAAGAAAATTACAGACCTATATCCCTCATGAACATAGATGGCAAAAATCCTCAACAAAATTCTAGCCAATACAATTCAACAACATATCAAAAAAATAATTCACCACGATCAAGTGGGATTTATACCAGGTGTGCAAGGCTGGTTTAATATCAGGAAAAACATTAATGTAATCCACCACATAAATAAAACAAAAGACAAAAACCACATGGTCTTATCAATTGATGCAGAAAAGGCATTTGACAAAGTCCAACACCCTTTTATGATAAAAACTCTCACCAAAATAGGAATTGAAGGAAAATTCCTCAACATAATAAAGGGCATCTATGCAAAGCCAACAGCCAACATCACTCTAAATGGACAGAACCTGAAAGCATTTCCCTTGAGAACGGGAACCAGACAAGGATGCCCTTTATCACCGCTCTTATTCAACATCGTGCTAGAAGTCCTAGCCAGGGCAATTAGGCTAGACAAAGAAATAAAAGGCATCCGAATTGGCAAGGAGGAAGTAAAATTATCTCTATTTGCAGATGACATGATCTTATACACAGAAAACCCTAAGGAATCCTCCAGAAAACTACTGAAACTAATAGAAGAGTTTGGCAGAGTCTCAGGTTATAAGATAAACATACAAAAATCACTTGGATTCCTCTACATCAACAAAAAGAACATCGAAGAGGAAATAATCAAATCAATACCATTCACAGTAGCCCCCAAGATGATAAAATACTTAGGAATAAATCTTACCAAGGATGTAAAAGACCTATACAAACAAAACTACAAAGCTCTACTACAAGAAATTCAAAAGGACATACTTAAGTGGAAAAACATACATTGCTCATGGATAGGAAGACTTAACACAGTAAAAATGTCTATTCTACCAAAAGCCATCTATACATACAATGCACTTTCAATCCAAATTCCGATGTCATTTTTTAAGGTGATAGAGAAACAAATCACCAACTTCATATGGAAGGGAAAGAAGCCCCGGATAAGTAAAGCATTACTGAAAAAGAAGAAGAAAGTGGGAGGCCTCACTCTACCTGATTTCAGAAGCTATTATACAGCCACAGTAGTCAAAACAGCCTGGTACTGGTACAACAACAGGCACATAGACCAGTGGAACAGAATTGAGAATCCAGATATAAATCCATCCACATATGAGCAGCTGATATTTGACAAAGGCCCAGTGTCAGTTAATTGGGGAAAAGATAGTCTTTTTAACAAATGGTGCTGGGATAACTGGATATCCATTTGCAAAAAAATGAAACAGGACCCATACCTCACACCATGCACAAAAACTAACTCCAAGTGGATCAAAGACCTAAACATAAAGACTAAAACGATAAAGATCATGGAAGAAAAAATAGGGACAACGTTAGCAGCCCTAATACAAGGCATAAACAGCATACAAAACATTACCAAAAATGACGAAGAGAAACCAGATAACTGGGAGCTCCTAAAAATCAAACACCTATGCTCATCTAAAGACTTCACCAAAAAGAGTAAAAAGACCACCTACAGACTGGGAAAGAATTTTCAGCTATGACATCTCCGACCAGCGCCTGATCTCTAAAATCTACATGATTCTGTCAAAACTCAACCACAAAAAGACAAACAACCCAATCAAGAAGTGGGCAAAGGATATGAACACGCACTTCACTAAAGAAGATATTCAGGCAGCTAACAGATACATGAGAAAATGCTCTCAATCATTAGCCATTAGAGAAATGCAAATTAAAACTATGATGAGATTCCATCTCACTCCAACAAGGCTGGCATTAATCCAAAAAACACAAAATAATGTTGGAGAGGCTGCAGAGAGATTGGAACTCTTATACACTCTTATACACTGCTGGTGGGAATGTCAAATGGTACAACCACTTTGGAAATCTATCTGGAGTTATCTTAAACAGTTAGAAATAGAACTACCATACAACCCAGAAATCCCACTCCTCGGAATATACCCTAGAGAAACAAGAGCCTTCACACAAACAGATATATGCGCACCCATGTTTATTTCAGCTGTGTTTACAATAGCAAAAAGCTGGAAGCAACCAAGGTGTCCATCAATGGATGAATGGTTAAATAAATTGTGGTATATTCACACAATGGAATACTACGCATCGATAAAAAACAGTGACGAATCTGTGAAACATTTCATAACATGGAGGAACCTGGAAGGCATTATGCTGAGCGAAATCAGTCAGAGGCATAAGGACAAATATAATAAGACCACTATTATAAGATCTTCAGAAATAGTATAAACTGAGAAGAACACATACTTTTGTGGTTACGAGGGAGGGGGGAGGGAGGGAGGGAGAGGGTTTTTTACTGATTAATTAGTAGATAAGAACTGCTTTAGGTGAAGGGAAGGACAATACTCAGTACATGGAAGGTCAGCTCAATTGGACTGGACCAAAAGCAAAGAAGTTTCCAGGATAAAATGAATGCTTCAATGGTCAGCGGAGCAAGGGTGGAGGTTTGGGGACCATGGTTTACGGGGACTTCTAAGTCAATTGGCAAAATAATTCTATTATGAAAACATTCTGCATCCCACTTTGAAATGTGGCGCCTGGGGTCTTAAATGCTAACAAGCGGCCATCTAAGATGCATCAATTGGTCTCAACCCACCTGGAGCAAAGGAGAATGAAGAACACCAAGGTCACACGACAACTAAGAGCCCAAGAGACAGAAAGGGCTACATGAACCAGAGACCTACATCATCCTGAGACCAGAAGAACTAGTTGGCGCCCGGCCACAATCGATGACTGCCCTGACAGGGAGCACAATAGAGAACCCCTGAGGAAGCAGTAGATCAGTGGGATGCAGACCCCAAATTCTCATAAAAAGACCATACTAAATGGTCAGACTGTGTCTAGAGGAATCCCAGCGGTCATGGTCCCCAAACCTTCCGTTGGCCCAGGACAGGAACCATCCCCGAAGACAACTCATCAGACATGAAAGGGACTGGACAGTGGGTAGGAGAGAGATGCTGATGAAGAGTGAGCTAATTATATCAGGTGGACGGACACTTGAGACTGTGTTGGCATCTCCTGTCTGGAGAGGGGATGGGAGGATAGAGAGAGTTGGAAGTTGGCAAAATTGTCACGAAAGGAGAGACTGGAAGGGCTGGCTCATTAGGGGGAGAGCAAGTGGGAGTATGGAGTAAGATGTATATAAACTTATATGTGACAGTCTGACTTGATTTGTAAACGTTCACTTGAAGCTCAATGAAAGTTAATAAAAAAAAAAATTAAAGTTTGTCTCTTCAAAGCTGTCAAGTTATCAAAAAGAAGGAAAGACTAAGAAACTGTCCCAACTAAGAGGAACCTAAGTTATCCTCAAACGGGAAAAAGGACATTTGTTAAAAGCTAAGAAAATTTTGAGTAAAGTATTGCTGTTGTTGTGTGCCCTTGAGTCAACGCTGACTCAGAGTGACCCACAGGACAGAGTAGAGCTGCCCGATAGGGTTCCCAAGGCTGTAGTCTTTACAGGAGCAGGTTGTCAGATCTTTTCTCCTGCAGTGTGGCTGGTAGGTTGGAAGCGCTGACCTTTCAGTTAGCAGCCGAGCACTTAAAAATTGCATCACCAGGGCTTCTTGAATAAAGTATAGCTTTTGGTTAATAATAATATACCATTAGTTCATTAATTTTGACAAATGTATCATATTAATGTAAGATATTAATAATTGGTGAAACTGGGTGTGGAGTATATGAGAACTCTGTACGGTCTTTGAAATTTTTCTGTAAAACTAAAGCTATTCTAAAATAAAACATTTATTCTAAAAATAGAACCAAGCTTAAATAGTTGTAAGTGCTAAACAAGATCATCAATATAAAGAGACATATACAAAAAAAAAAAATTGTTTTTTATGTAGTGACTGGAAAATAGTAAGTATTCAATAAATACTAGCTTTTGGTAGTGTTAAAAATAATTGTGACTGTCAAAAGAATAGAAATCATATGTACTACTTTCTAAATCACCAGAGGGGGTTTAAAAAAGAAAATTCAATTTATCCAATAGAAAAAAAGGAAATAAGAAAAGTGAAAGAAACAACAAAGAAAGCACTTTGAATAAAAGAAAAAAAAGTTTTTTTTTGGAGGGGGGAAACATAAAATATCAAGAATCAGTAACAACAGTAAATGTGAATGAGTTAAACTCACTATTAAAGACAAAGACTCTCAGACTAGGTGAAAACAAAAATCCAGCAAGATGATGTTTGTGAGACAGAAAATGATCAAAAAGGATTTTGAAAATAAGAGATGAACAAAGGCAAACACAAACTAAAAGAAATATAGGTAGCAATATTAATCTCAGACAAAATGGAATTTAATGAAAAAGCACATTAAGAAGGATAAAAAGAATACTGTTTATTGATAAAAGATTCAATCCACTGAAAACTATGCTGTGAATCTTTCTGCACAAAACAATAATATACATATGTGTGTATATATATATATGCATATACATAAACATTTTTGGGATGAGGCCAGAGAGAGAGAGAAAAAAAGTGTACTTTCTATTTTCACCCTGTTTATCAGTATTGGATTCATATTTACCGTCAGTATAGCATCCTAAAGAACCCTGGTGGCACAGTGGTTAAGAGTTCGGCGGCTAACCAAAAGGTCAGCTGTGGAATCCACCAGCTGCTCTTTGGAAACCCTACGGGGCAGTTCTACTCTGTCCTGTAGGGTTGCTATAAGTCAGAATCAACTCAACGGCAACGGGTTTTTTTTTTTTTTAAAATAACATTCTAAATGTGTGCTCATTGGAAAAAGAGAGTGATTGTTAAAATTTGTATATGTCAAAAAGATCTCCAAAAAATGCTGCACCAATTAACATTCCCACCAACAGTGAGAGTTTTTCTCCATTTGCACACTAATACTAGATATTTGTCATTGAAAAAAAAAAATGCTGATCTTAGAGGAAGAAAATTGTATCTTGCTTTTCTTTCTTTTTATTGCGCATTAGGTGGAAGTTAACAGAGCAAATTAGATTCGCACTGGATAGTTTGAACATAAAGTGTTTCATGGCCTTGGCTTCATTCCCCACAATGTGTCAGCACTCTCCCTATTTCCACCCTGGGCTCGCCATTTCCTTTCTTCCTGATTTTCTATCCCTTCCTGCCTTCTCATGTTTGCTTTTGGGTAACTATTGCCCTTTTGATCTCATATAATTGATTTTTTTAAGGAGCACATTCCTCTTGGATGCTATTGTTTATTTTATGAGCTTGTCTATTGTTTGGCTGGAAGGTGGTCTCCAGGATTGGCTTCAGTTCCAGGTCAGAAGGGTGTCCTGGGATAGTCTCGGGGTTCCTCTAGTCTGTCAGACCAGTAAGTCTGATCTTTTTTGTGAATTTGATTTTTTGCTCTACAATTTTATCCTACTCTGTCCGGGACCCTCTACTGTCATCCCAATCCCAGTCAGAGTAGTTGGTAGCGGTATCCAGGCACCACCTAGTTCTTCTGGTCGTGAAGGCTATGGTTCACGTGGTCCCTTAGTCTTTGGACTCATTGCTCCCTTGAATCTTTGGTTTTTTTTTTTTTTTACTCTCCTTTACTTCAGACTGGAAGAGACCAGTAGTTGTACCTTAGATGGTGTCTTAGTTATCTAGTGCTGCTATAACAGAAATATCACAAGTGGATTACTGTAAAAAACAGAAATTTATTCTCTCACAGTCTAGGAGGCTAGAAGTCCACGTTCCAGGTGCCAGCTCCAGGGGAAGGCTTTCTCTGTCAGCACTAGGGAAGGTCCTTGTCATCAATCTTCCCTGATCTAGGAGCTTCTCAGTGCAAGGACCCTGGGTCCAAGGATGCACTCCACTCCCAGCACTTGTTTTTTGGTGGTTTGAGGTCTCTCTCCTCTCTTCTCGATTCTCTCTTTTATATCTCAAAAGAGATTGACTCAAGATACAACCTAATTGTATAGATTGAGTCTTGCCTCATTAACATAACTGCCTCTAATCATGCCTCATTAACATCACAGAGGTTAGGATTTACAACACACAGGATAATCACATCAGCTCATAAAATGTTGGACAACTACACAATACTGGAAATCATGGCCTAGTCAAGTTGACACACATTTTGGGGGGACACAATTCAATCTATAACAGGTGGCGGCTCGTAAGCTTTTAAGGCCCCAGATACTACTCACCAAAGTAGGATGCAGAACATTGTCTTTATGAACTATGTTGTGCCAATTGACATAGAAGTCCCCCAAGTCTATGGTCCTTTACCTTCGAGCCTAGGAACTTCATCCCGCAAGTGTTTGGTTATGTCTAAGAGGTTTCTCTGGCCGTGCAACTTGTATACTCTCTTATCTGTATTAACATACAAGGAGCACCTACAGTCGTGTATTTAGAAATTGCTACCACCAAACCTGTATCTGCCAGTAGATGTGTTCCCTTACACCTTCCCACACCTCTTGGTATATCTATCTATGTCTACATTTGTAAATGACTGTTTGTTAATACAATTATTGCAGGGTTGTCTATGTTGTAGTACATAGACATAAACCAAAAAAAAAAAAAACCAAACCCAGTGCCGTTGAGTACTGACCATAAAAGTTACTCTTTATTCCTGCATTTCTCTTAGTGTCCTCCCATGCCTTTGTCATGTTGTGCTGACTTCCCACATTGTGTAATGCCTTCCCCTTCACCAATAGTAACACGTGTCTGCTATTTGGTAATTTTCTCTCTCTCCCTCTCCCATTATTGGTAAACATCAAAGAATTTTTTTTCAATATCTTTTTTTTTAGTTTTTCTGTTCAAGAGTGAGGTTAGCCTGTTTTTCATATCTATATTAGCCATAACTTTAAATATTTCATGTAGTCCAATAAGTCATTTTGTTGTTGTTGTTGTTTTTGGGTTTGCTATCTTACTTAGAAAGGCTATCCCTATGCCCCTTCTCCTGTATGTGGTTGATACTTTTATTGGTTCATCCAGAACTTTAATTCGTTATGATTTTCTTTTTGGTGTGAAGTGGCTATCTACACTAAACAGTTTCCAATGGGATAGCCAGTTTCTCCAAAACCATTTACTGAATGTACTTTAACCCAAAGTAGAAATACCAACAATATCAAATGTATACATGAGTTTGTTTCTGTACTCCTACCACACTCTTTTACTTACCTTACTTGGATAACATATTTTGATATAGAACTGATGCATTTGAGTTGAGGTGTTGATGAAGAATATTGAATATACCACAGACTGACAGAATGAACAAATCAGCCTTGAAAGAAATACAACTGGATGTTCCTTAGAAGAGAGGGTGGTGAAACTCCACCTTGCTCTACTTTGTATACATCATTAGGTAGGATGAATGACTAGAAAAGGACATCATGTTTGGCGAAATAGAGGGTCAGTGAAAAGAAGGGAAATACTCCACGAGATGGACTGACACAATAGCTTCAACCATGGACTCAAACATACCAAGGATCATGAAGATAATGCAGGACTGGCCACCATTTTGTTCTGTTATATATATAAGGTCATCATGAGTCAGAGCTGAGTGAACGGCAACTAACAACAACAACAGAGCACTTTCTGCCTCGTTATTCTTATTTCCAAATACATCTTGGAAGTTCTTGAGTATTTATTCATATAGACGAACTTTTAAGTTGGAAAAAAAAAGTCCCTGTTTAGGTTTTTATTGGAACTGCATTGAATCTATAGCCTTTTGGGGAGAAATGACGAAGACAGTATTTTGTAGCAATGGTTAAACTGACGGGCACTAGATCTCAGCTTTTTGCTTTGGCAAGTTAGTTAATCTCAGGAATCATCAGTTTCTTTATATTTAAATCGGAAGTTACAATAGTACTCATGTCATAGAGTTTCTATGAGAATTAAATAAGATAATGAATGTAAAGTAACATACTGCCTGGCACATAATTGCTCAATGAGCCTTGATCATATATTCAGAATGTCCTACAGTGATGATACTCACAATTTTCTTCATATAGGTCTCAAATGTTTGTTGTTGAACTTTTATGATTTTTTAGTATTTTGTTGCTATTGAAAATGGTTTTATTCCTCTAGAGAATATTTTCTAATTGGTTACTGCCAGTATACAGAACCACCACCCATCTGTCAGTTTGTCGTACTGTGGTGGCTTGCATGTTGCCATGATGCTGCAAGCTATGCCTCTGGTATTTTAAGCTACAGCAGAGTCACCTATGGTGAGCAGGTTTCAGCAGAACCTCTAGACACAGACAGGCTAAGAAGGAAGGCCTGATGATCTACTTCTAAAAAGTAGCCAAGGAAAACCCTGTGGATCACAACAACAGAATATTGGCCGATATAGTACTGGAAGATGCGCCTCCTAGACTGGAAGGTACTCAAAATACACAGTAACCACAACAATGGACTCCAGCGTACCAACAGTCATGAAAATGGAGTGGGACTGGGCAGCATTTCATTCTGTTGTACCTGGGGTGACCATGAGTCGGAGTCGACTTGACAGCAACTAATAACAACAGTATATAGGAACACTATGCTGACCTCTGCTACTAGTTCCAATAAGTTTTCAGTTTATTCTATTAGATTTTCTGAGTGTAGACAATACTGTTACACACAAGTAATCATTTGTTTCTTCTTTTATGTATTTTCCGTTCTTACAGTGGTTATAACATTTGAAATAATTTTAAACAGTGGCAGTAGTAGAGAGCATACTTATCTTTTTATGACTTTTTCAGGAAAGCTTTACATTAACTCTCAAAAAACCAACATATCCTACATTTAGAAGATAGGCAAATGGGAAATCAATAAACATTACAAAGGATTTGGTTTCAACAAATATTCTGAAACACTCTGTATCATAATAGATTTAGTCCACTCACATATCTTTATATTTATTAAGCAAATAATAAAACCATGAGAGCACACGATAAGTATTCAACAAATAAAGATTAAATTATACTTGGTAGTGTTAACCAAGGTAAGAACTTATAACCACACGTTATTATATTTCTTAAAATTTTTAAATTCATTTTTTATATAAGTTCATTCTCATTGGAAAAAAATTCCAAAAAATACAGAAATGTATAAAGAAAAAAAATTACCCTTCTTATGTTCTTAATCCCATTTCTTAAAGGCACCTACTGTTTATACTTCGGTGTCTATCTTCCCAGAAATTTTTTATGCATATACATATATAAAAAATGAATAACATAATGTATAAGCATTTACTATGTAGCTAGAGGCTACCATACTGGACAGTGCAGCTGTAGTAAATAAGATCATTAACTGTGACCAGACATCTTGGACTGAATACTGCTTCCACCAGTTGCTGGCTGTGTGACCTTGTTGTGGTAGATTGTGATATTGGCCACAAATTCTTCCCCTCCATGTATGTATACCTATAGGTAGTCCCTTTCATATAGACCTTGGGTTTGGTTTGCTTTGTTCAAGAGGATCACAGCAAACATGATGCAAATAGAGACTTGAATTGCTTGTGCACTGTGGCTTTTCCTCTCTGCTTTGGGAACTATGAGACCACCAAGTGAATGAGACTGAGCTTCCCTACTATTTTGGTTATCTTTAAGTGTCTTGGATACTTTTTCTGCTTCATGTTTCAGTTAAAATCTAAAAATCAGCTTGTCAAGTTACACATACACACAAAAAGGGTTGGGAATTCAGTTGGCATTGCTTTGACTCTATAAACCAATTTAGGAAGAAACGACAACTTTTCAAAATTAAATCTTCCAATAGAACTTTCAAATGGAGGGGAAATCAAGATGATATCAAGTAATGAAAGACAGGGTCAAATTAGGAAGATAAGGGTAAATTTCAAGGTAACCACAAAGAAAGTTAACAAACCTACTCATCAGAGTAAAAAGAAAAAGAACATGAAGACTCAGTAAACACAAAACCTAGAATAACAAAAGGAATGAAAAGAAAATCCATAAACAAAAGGAACTCAGCACAGGAAAGTAAGAGGAACAAAGAAAACATCGACAACACACGCACACACAAAAAGCACAATATGACAGCAATAAACTCATACCTATTTATAATCACATTGAATGTAAATGGCTTAAATGCATCCGTACAGAGACAGAGAGTGGCAGAATGGAAAAAAAAAAAAAAGACCCATCAATATGTTGTCTACAAGAGACACACCTTAGACACAAAGGCATAAAGATATTAGAAATCCAAGGATAGAAAAAATACGTTAAGCAAACAGTAACAAAAAAAGAGCAGGAGTGGCAATGCTAATCTCAGATAAAAAAGACTTTAAGGCAAAATCCATCATGAAAGACAAGGAAAGACATTACATAATGATTATAAGAATAATCCACCAAAATGACGTAACCTTAATAAATGTCTATACACCCAATGACAGGGCTCCAAAATATATTAAAAAACTGTAACAGCACTGAAAAGAGAAATGGACAGTTTCACAATAATAGTAGGGGACTTCAACACACCACTCTAGGTAAAGGACAGAACATCTAGAAAAAACTCAACAGACATACAGAAAACCTAAAGGCCACAATCAATCAACTTCATTTCATACCCAGGTAGACATGTATATATATAGAACACTCTAGCCAACAGCAGCAAGCTATACATTCTTTTTCCAAAGCACATGGAACATTCTCCAGAATAGACCACATTTTAGGCCACAAAGCAACCCTCAATAAAATCCAAAATATTGAAATAATGCAAAGCATTCTGTCTGATCACAATGCTATAAAAGCAGAACTCAATGACAGGAAGAGCAAGGGAAAAAAAAAACCAAATATATGGAAATGGAATAACACTTTGCTTAAAAACAATTGGGTAATAGAAGAAATCAAAGAAGGAATAAAAAAATTCCTAGAGTCAAATGAGAATGAAAACACATCATACCAAAACCTTTGAGACTCAGTGAAGGCAATGCTCAAAGGTCAACTTATAGCAATAAATGCATACATCAAAAAAGAAATACAGGACAAAATCAAAACGTTAGCCCTACAACTCAAACAAATAGAAAGACAATAGAAGTCCATGGGCACCAGAAGAAAGGAAATAATAAAGATCAGAGCAGAAATAAATGAAATAAAGAACAGAAAAACAATAGAAAGAATCAACAAGATCAAAAGTTGGTTTTTTGAAAAGATCAACAAAATTTACAAATCATTGGCCAGTGGTTTGCTCTGCTGTAAACAGGGTCACTATGAGTCAGGACCGACTCAGTGGCACCCAACCACAACAAGTAAATAATGTTTGCCTTGAGCATCATGCTTTTTTACGATCTATCTATATGGGGAAACCCTGATGGCGTAGTGGTTAAGTGCTACGGTTGCTAACCAAAGGGTTGGCAGTTGAAATTCCCCAGGCGCTCCTTGGAAACTCTATGGGGCAGTTCTACTCTGTCCTGTAGGGTCACTATGAGTCGGAATCAACTCAATGGCACTGGGTTTGGTTTGGTTTGGTATCCATATGGGATCAAATTGACAACAGCAATCCAAAAGATTAGATCGGAACCATAGGGGGCAGTGAGCTTATGTCAGTGGGGCAGGAATAATTTAGAAAAAGATGGTGAGAATGGTTGCACAACTCAAAGAACGTAATCCATGTCAACAAAATATACATGTAGAAACTTGATGTATGTTTTTCTGTGTATATTCTCAACAACAAAAAATAAAATAAAAAAGAATTAATATCAATCCTCCTCAAATTCTTTCAAAATAGTAGAAGAGGAGAAAACACTTCCCAACTCATCTGATGAGGCAGCATTACCCAGACACCAATCCAGACAAAGATGTCACAGAAAAGAAAGCTGCAGACCAATATTCCTTATGAACATACATTAAAAAATCCTTAACAAAATAGCAGCAAACTAAATCCTAAAACTTTAAAAAAAAGGATTACACACCATGACCAAGTGGAGTTTAACCTAATAATACAAGATAAAAATCAATTGATGTAAATTTATAGAATAAAGATAAAACCACATGATCATCTCAATAGATGTAGAAAAAGCATTTGACAAAACCCAACACTTTATGATAAAAACACTCCACAACCTAGGGATAGAATGGAACTTCCTCAACCTGAGAAGAGTATCCATGAAAAACCCACAACTAATGTGGCTTCTGTAAAGACTGACAGACTTGGAAACTCTGTAGGGCAGTTCTACTCCATCCTATAGGGTCTCCATGAGTCAGAATTGACTTGATGGCAATGAGTTAACATCATATTTAAAGGTGAAAGACTGAAAGTTTTCCTTCCAAACAGGAACGAGGCAAAGATGTCTCTCCTGTCACTTCTGTTCAACATCGTAGTAGAGTTTCTAGCTAGAGCAATTAGTCAAGAAAAATAAATAAATGACATCCAGCTTGGAAAGGAAAAAATATAACTATATTTGTAGGTGACATAATTTTGGCATAACAGTACAGAAGTGCCCAACAGCATGGACTCTCCCAATTACCAAGGTCCATCTAGCTACTGCCACTTACCAATGTACCACTGTTACCAATTGTGAATCTGACACAAAGGATCCTTGTCTTTTCCTGAGTAAGAGTACACAGGAAAGACAAACTTTATCCTCAGCAAGCTTTATTTTGCTTGAGTCAAGCAAAAAGAGCCAGGGAGGATCTAAGCCTCTCCAAAAGGCTGACTCGAAAAGGGAAGCAAGTCTAGGGCTTATATGGGTTCAGCGGAGACAATAGAGTAATGAAGATTCAGTGTGCTTCTTTCAAGGGGCAGGTACTTCTCAGAATGGTGGTGCCTGTTAATTAGGTTGCACTTAGGTTGCTCACGCATCTGGAATCCAAGATGGAACCTGCTGATGTTCAAGATGGAGTCCTCTCAGCAGCCCGTGGCATCACTTATTATGGGATATAGTGCAAGCACACTGATCTTTGGCACTACATCACCATCTTCACAGGGCTAAGGAAGGTTAAACAGCGGTCACACTTTGTTCTTCTGCACATGCGGGAGCCTGTAAAGAGGGAAGGGACTAGAAAAATGCAAAGAAGGAGATAGTAAATGCTTCAGTCTTATCTCATGTTGACAGGGTGTGGTTCCTGTTTACCCACCTCCTAGGTGGTAATCTTTTAACAGCTCTTTTGTTCCGCCAGCACAGTTAACCCTATCTGTCTTACCACTGCCAGCCAGAGAGAGAGACCAAAGCTGAGTCACTGATACATCATTATTCTTCAAGGGGACTGTCTTGGTTATCTAGTGCTGTCATAACAGAAATACCACAAGAGGATAGTTTAACAAAGAGAAATTTATTTTCTCACAGTCTTGTAGGCTACAAGTCCAAATTCAGGGCATCGGCTCCAGGGGAAGGCTTTCGCTCTCTGTCGGCTCTGGAGGAAGGCTTCCCCTGGTTGAGGACACGCTCTGCTCCTTGTGTTGCTCTCTTGGTGGTAAGAGGTCCCCATCTCTGCTTGCTTCCCTTTCCTTGAGAGATAAAAGAGGGTGCGGACCACATCCCAGGGAAAATCCTTTTATGTTCGATCAGGTATGTGGCCTGAGCAAGGGTATTACATCCCACCCTAATCCTCTTTAACCACAGACAGAGATTATGATTTATAATACATAGAAAAATCACAAAATGGAGGACAACTATACATGGCCTAACCAAGTTGACACATATCTTTTGAGGACACAATTCAATCCATTACAGAGACCAACCAATTTCTCAGCGGCAAATTGTCTACACTGGGCCCATTCCATCCTGAATGACTCATCCTACGCCAACACGGATCCTATTCTGGATATGAGTTTGCCTTTCCTGCCCGTAGAGCCTCAGCTCACCCCACTGCCTGAGAATTTATAGAATGCTTAATCCATAGACAGAGAATCCCATACAACATAGATCTGACCTGGCACCCACTTCAGAGCAAAGAAGATATAGGAGCGGATCCATGATTATGGGATCCAACAATCAAATCACATGCCACGTCATCCAGAAGCAGTTGGCCTAATAGAAAATGGTACTGGCCTGTTGGAGGCACAGCTGATGCGCCAGTTCAGAGACAACTTTCTGCAAGATTTTTGAGGGTGAAGAGAAGTGGCAGCCCTCATACACAACTAGTAACTAGTAGGAGCATATGTCATTTATATGGTAATAGTTGGTAACACTTATCATCTAGCATTTTGACTTCTGTGTATATATCATAAAAAATTTTAGCATATGTACAGAAACAGACATGTGGAGGAATGTTTTGCAACACTGTAATAATAAAATATTGTAAACAATTTAAAGAGTCATTAACAGAAGAGTGGAAAATAAATCATGGAATATTTACACAGTGGAATAATATACAGCAGTTAAAATGAATGAACTAGAGCAATATACAAGCATCAATGCACCTTAAAAACATCAAATTAAGGAAGGAAATAAGTTTCGAAATAATATGACAGCATTTGTTTAACAATTGTAAACATGAAAAACAATGGTATATATAGTCTATGGACTCATACGTTTGTAGTAATTCTATAAAAACAGGTGTTGAAAATATCATCAAACTTAGAATTGTTTTTGCCTCTGAGAGAGAGCAAGGAGAATCAGACCTGAGAGGGGTACCCAGGAGCCTTCAATTCTAGCTGCAACATTTTAATTAAAAAAACTTTAAAGCAATCCCACTTTGAAACGTGGCATCTGGGGTCTTAAATGCTAACAAGCGGCCATCTAAGATGCATCAATTGGTCTCAACCCACCTGGAGCAAAGGAGGAAGAAGAACACCAAGGTCACACAATAACTATGAGCCCAAGAGACAGAAAGGGCCACATGAACCAGTGACTTACATCATCCTGAGACCAGAAGAACTAGTTGATGCCCGGCCACAACTGATGACTGCCCTGACAGGGAGCACAACAGAGAACCCCTGAGGGAGCAGGAGATCGGTGGGATGCAGACCCCAAATTCTCACAAAAAGACCATACTTAATGGTCTGACTGAGACTAGAGGAATCCTGCCGGTCATGGTCCCCAAACCTTCTGTTGGCACAGGCCAGGAACCATTCCCGAAGACAACTCATCAGACATGAAAGGGACTGGACAGTGGGTAGGAGAGAGATGCTGATGAAGAGCGAGCTAATTATATCAGGTGGACACTTGAGACTGTGTTGGCATCTCCTGTCTGGAGGGGGGATTGGAGGATAGAAAGTGTTGGAAGCTGGCAAAATTGTCACGAAAGGAGAGACTGGAAGGGCTGGCTCATTAGGGGGAGAGCAAGTGGGAGTATGGAGTAAGGTGTACATAAACTTATATGTGACAGTCTGACTTGATTTGTAAACGTTCACTTGAAGCTCAATAAAAGTTAAAAAAAAAAAAAACAACTTTAAAGCAAATATGGCAAAATGTTGGCATTTTCAAAGCTGAGTGGTGACTACATGGCCATTTGTTATCAGTAAATATTTTGTTTACTATGCCTCTATCAGTTTGTTGTACTGTGGTGGCTTGCATCTTGCTGTGATACTGGAAGCTATGCCACTGGTATTTGAATACCAGCAGGGTCACCCGTGGTAGACAGTTTCAGCTGAACTTCCAGACTAAGACAGACTAGAAAGAAGGACCTGGCAGTCTACTTCCCCCCGCCAAAAAAAAAAAAAATTAGCCAGTGAAAACCTTACGAATAGTAGCAGAACATTGTCTAATATAGTGCTGGAAGACGAGCCCTTCTGGTTGGAAAGCACTCAAAATACAACTGGGGAACAGCTTCCTCCTCAAAGTAAAGCTGACTTTAATGATGTGGATGGAGTCAAGCTTTCGAAACCTTCATTTGCTGATGTGGCATGACTCAAAATGAGAAGAAACAGCTGCAAATATCCATTAATAATCAGAACTTGGAATGTATGAAATATGAATCCAGGAAAATTGAAAATTGTCAAAAAAAGAAAAAGATCAATATCCTAGCCATTAATGAGCTCAAATGGACTGGTATTGGCCATTCTGAATCAGAGAATCATATGGTCTACTATGCTGGGAATGACAAATTGAAGAGGAATGGCATTGCATTCATCATCAAAAACAACGTTTCAAGATCTGTCCTGAAGTACAACACTGTCAGTAATAGGATGATATCCATACATCCACAAGGAAGACCGGTTAATAAGGCTATTATTCAAATTTACGCGCCAACTACTAAGGCCAAAGATGAAGAATTTGAAGATTTTTACCAACTTCTGCAGTCTGAAATTGAACAAGCATGCCATCAAGATGCATGTGAAAACTGGAAATGAAGAAGGATTTGTAGTTGGAAAATATGGCCTTGGTGACAGAAATGAGATCACACAACAGAATATTGAAAAACTAATGACTTCTTTATTGAAATACATGTTTTCAACATCATAAATGGTGGCTATGCACGTGGACCTTGCCAGATGGCATACAGGGGAATCAAATCGACTACTTCTGTGGAAAGAGGTGATGGAGAAGCTTCATATCATCAGTCAGAACAAGACCAGGGGCTGACTGTGGAACAGACCATCAATTACTCATACGCAAGTTCAAGTCAAAGCTGAAGAAAATTAGAACAAGTCCATGAGAGCCAACGCACAACTTTGAGTACCTGAATTTAGAGACCATCTCAAGAATAGATTTAACATACTGAACACTAATGACCAAAGACCAGATGATTTGTAGAATGACATCAAGGACATCATACATGAAGAAAGCAAGAGGTCATTAAAAAGACAGGAAAGAAAGAAAAGACCAAAATGGGTGTCAGGAGAGACTCTTAAACATGCTCTTATACATTGGGTAGCTAAAGCAAACAGAAGAAATAATGAAGTAAAAGGCCTGAACAGAAGATTTCAAAGAGTGGCTCGAGAAGACAAAGTAAAGTAGTATAAAAGTGTGTGCAAAGATCTAGAGGTAGAAAACCAAAAGGGAAGAACAGGCTTGGCATTTCTCAAGCTGAAAGAGCTGAAGAAAAAATTCAAGCCTCCAGTTGCAATCGTGAAGAATTCTACGGGAAAAACATTGAACAATGCAGGAAGTTATCAAAAAAAGGTGGAAGGAATACACAGAGTCACTATACCAAAAAGAATTGGTCGATGTTTAATCATTACAGGAGGTAGCATATGATCAAGAACCGATGGCATTTAAGGAAGAAGTCCAAGTAGCACTGAAGACATTGTGAAAAACGAGGCTCCCAGAAATGATGGAATACCAGTTGACATGTTTCAACAAAATGATGCAGCTCTGGAAGTTCTCACTCGTCTATGCAAGAAATTTTGAACACAGTTCAAAATTTCCAAAGAAAGGTTATCCAAAAGAATGCAGAAATTACCAAACAATATCATTAATATGACACACAAGTAAAATCTTGCTGAAGATCATTCAAAAACAACTGCAGCAGTATATTGACAGAGAACTTCCAGGAATTAAGAGGGACTTAGAAGATGACGTGGAATGAAGGATATCATTGCTGATGTCAGGTGGATCCTGGCTGAAAGCAGAGAGTACCAGAAAGATGTTTACCTGTGTTTTATTGACTATGCAAAGGCATTTGACTGCGTGGATCATAACAAATCATGGATAACATTGCGAAGAATGGGAGTTCCAGAACACTTAACTGTGCTCATGAGGAACCTGTACATAGACCAAGAGGCGGTCATTTGAACAGAACAAAGGGATACTATGTGGTTTAAAGTCAGGAATGGTGTGCAGCAGGGTTGAATCCTTTCACCGTACCTATTCAGTCTGTTTGCTGAGCAAATAATCCGGGAAGCTGGACTATATGAAGAAGAATGGGGCATCAGGATTGGAGGAAGACTCATTAACCTGCAACATGCAGATGACACACCTTCCTTGCTGAAATCAAAGAGGACTTGAGGCACTTACTGATGAAAATAAAAGATTACAGCCTTCAGTATGGATTATAATCCAACAAAAAGAAAACAAAAAGCCTCACAACTGAACCAATGAGCAACATCACGATAGAAAAGACTGAATCTGTCAAGGATTTCATTTTACTTGGATCCACAGTCAACACCTATGGAAGCAGCAGGTAAGAAATCAAAAGACGCTTTTTATTGGGCAAATCTGCTCCAAAAGACCTCTTTAAAGTGTTAAAAAGCAAAGATGTCACTTTAAGGACTAAGGTGAGCCTGACCCAAACCATGGTATTTTCAATAGGTTCATATGTGTGCAAAAGCTGGACAATGAATAAGCAAGACCTGAGAAGAATTGATACCTTTGAATCGTGGTATTGGCGAAGAATATTGAATATACCATGGACTGCTAGAAGAACAAACAAATCTGTCTTGGAAGAAGTATAGCCAGAATGCTCCTTAGAAGTAAAATGATGAGACTTTGTCTCACATAATTTGGACATGTTGTCAGGAGGGACCAGTCCCTGCAGAAGGATATCATGTTTGGTCAATAGAGGGTCAGCAAAAAAGAGGAAGACCCTCAATGAGGTGGATTGACACAGTGGCTACAATAATAGGTCCAGACATAGTAACCATCATGAGGCTGGCAGAGGACCTGGCAACATTTTGTTCTGCTGTACATAGAGTCACTCTGAAGTGGAGCTGACTCAAGGGCACCTAACAACAACGACATAGAGATACAAAGTGTGGTTTGAAAGGCTGTGTCTTTTTCTTCAAAATATTTAAATAAATATTATTTTAAGGTCTGAAACGTGCAATTTAACTTTTAGCTGAATTTGGGAATGCAGTGATGGGAAGCCTGATATAGATTTTACTCCTTATTAACATTATTCCCTTGGTAGAGGAAATAAATAAAAAAATGATGCTGACTATTAAGTGGTCCATTGACTCAGACATATTATTTGCTTTATTTTTTCTTTGTGATGTATGTATTTCATTAAAAAAATTTTTTTTAAACACTATCCTTGTAATTCTAAACCTTTATTTCATTCAATGCATGAACTCCTGGAGATGCAATGGGATGGAGGGGAGGTGGCGGTCATCAGGCCCCTGAATGGAGAAATGAAGTTGTTTTTGGTCTCAATGCATCTTGATGAAAAGTGTCTGTATTAGTGTCCTGTGGCTGCTGTAACAAAATATCACCACTAAGTGGCTTAAAACAGCAACAGTTTATTCTCTCACAGATCTGGAGGCCAGAAGTCTGAAATGAAGGTGTTGGCAGGACCATGCTCTCTCTGAAGGGTCCAGAGGAAGATTCTTCCCTGTCTCTTCCTAACTGTGGTGGTTCTCAGCAATCCTTGGCATTCCCTAACTTACAGATGCATCACTCCAATCTCATGCCTTTGTGTTCTGCCCTCTGTGTGTCTCTACTCTTGTACAAGGACTCCACTCAGACTGGATTAGGACCCACACTATTCCAGGATGACCTGATGTTAACTTAATTGATAACATCTTCAAAGATCCTATTTCCAAACAAGGTCACTTCTCAGGTACAGGGGATTAGGACTTCAACATATATTTTCTGGGGAACACAATTCAATCCATAGCAGTCTCCTTACAATAAACTGCCATTTCTATCAGATAGTCCTTGGAACCACTGAGCCATAATTTAGGCAGTAGGATGCACTGCTTTGAATACACAGCATTATAAGAGTAAAAGGCTGTGGTAGGAAGACCAGTCAGAAGAAAAACACTGCGAAGTCCAATCAAAGAAATCAAGAGCCTCAACCTGAGAAACTGTGATGTGAATGGGAAAAGGAGGGCAGATGTGGCCAGTGGAGCAAAGGCACACACTAAAATGAAAAGGATGGAGATTCAGACATTACAGGAGTGATTCCTGCTCTCCGAGGTCATAGGGAGAGTAGATGGCTCCCTTGGGTCCTCCTACGGCATGGGGGTGAAACAGCTAATTTCGACTTAAAGGGAAAACTTAGAATACTTGGCCCCAAATCCACACCCAAAGCAAAGGGCACCAGGTCACTCTTGACTGCAATGAATATATAAGAAATGAATCCAGATGCTCCTGAAAATTCAACAGACATCCACCACCTCCTACCTCCTACTCATTCCTCTAAATAAGAAGGTATGCACGCATGCATCGAGCTGTTTATAGCTTTTGGAGAAGTCCCAAGATGCTTGATTTTTCTGACACAGATGCTTCCAACCTATTAGGAAATGTTCTACTTTGAGGCAAGTTTCTTACTCTTAAATCTACCAAATAATTTTTAATAAAATAAAAACTACAAAGTATAGAGTTAAGTGTTGCTCGTTTTTAAAATTTATTTAAAGGAAAGCTATAAATCTTAGAATATTTTATTTTGGATTCCATTATCAGAGATGGAATGAACAGAGACCCCAAATTACTATTGTTATTCAAGAGAGGGGATGACACAAACCTATATTTTTATTCACACATTAGTCACAGACAGTGCAAATTTCAATCCCAGTAGGGGCAACCACCCTTGGACTCACCCCCGGCTGGTGCAAATGGTTATTGCACTTGGCCGCTAATTGAAAGGTTGGAGGTTTGAGTCCACCTAGAGGTGCCTCAGAACAAAAGTCCTGGCGATCTACTTCTGAACAATCGGCCACTGAAGGCCCTAGGTAGCACAGTTCTGCCCTGACGCACATGGTGTTGCCTCGAGTCAGAGTCAGAGTCAATGCCAAGATGGCTTTTTTTTTTGCGGGGTTGGGGGAGACTTGGACTCACACTTTTAGATCTCTAAAATTAAAGAAGTTTTTCTTACTTTTGAATGCTGGTTGTTTCCTATTACTTCATAATCAGTATTTTTAAAACTTACTATGGCAATTGTTTAACATATATAAAAGTCAACAGAGTCGTATCATGAACCCCAACCATGCAGATGTAACAATGATCAGCTCCGGATCAGTCTTGTTTTATCCGCACCTCCACCCACTTTCTGTCCTCCGGCATTGATCTGAAGCAAACCCCAGACATCATATCATTTCGGGTGTGAATATGTCAATACGTAAATCTAAAAGCTAGGACTCTTTAAAAATCCTGTTTATGGAAACCCTGGTAGCACAGTGGTTAAGAGCTACGGCTGCTAACCAAATGCTGGTGGTTCAAATCCACCAGGCACTCCTTGGAAACCGTATGGGGCAGTTCTACTCTGTCCTATAGGGTTGCTATGAGTCAGAATTGACTCAACGGCAATGTTTTTTTTTTGTTTATTTCCATTTTTGTAACTAAAAATTAATAATAATTTCTTAATATTAGAAAATCTAGTCAGTATTCTGAATGAAAACCGTTTCTGAAGACAGGTTTTCGTTTTGCAGAATAAGGAAGACGACGTGGTCTACCATTCTGTCTGCAGAAAGAAGGGGTGGGAGTTAAAATAAGAGCATAAATGGGCAATGGGAAATGTGATCATACCTGTATTAGTGAGGACTGCGATGGCAAGTCAGAACGGGGTGAAACAACAACGAAAGGACCCCTGATGACAATAATACTGGAGTGCCTCGTGGAACGGCAGCTCAGGAGCTCAGCTGGGCCTCAGAAGGGACTGAACTGAGAAATGCAGTCACCCTAGGAGGACCCTCGCCATTGCTCATCTCTGCTTCTCTCTCTCAGCTACAGTCCTGCGCTACTTGTTCCTCAAAGTAGGAAACAGTCATGCTGTAGCCCCTGATTGTTTCCTACTTCTCTGTAGAGGACACCAGCCCACACTGAGATGGGAATATCTCAGCTGAGATGGCAAGCCTCCAGGAAAAGGGGCTCAGATTTGGACCAGTTTGGCTGAAGTGTCCACAACTGATCCAGCTGAAGGTTGGGATCACAGTCTTCATATACAGCTATCGAAAGCTTATCCATGTGGGCTGGTTGGGTGGGTAAAATCTCCCAGAGAAAGCAAAGGACCACTGTGCAGGGACAGGGCTGTCACCAAGGAGGGCTGAAAGCAGAGGCATGTCGAGCACGAAGAAGTCAACCCACCACCACCACTAGCTACTGTTGAGTCGTCTTTAACTCATGGTGACCCCCACATGTGTCGGAGTAGAATGGTCCTCCAGAGGGTGTTTTTGGCTGTGATCTTTTGGAAGTAAATCGCCAGGCCTTTCTTCTGGGGCATTTCTACCGGTCTTGAACCTCCAACCTTTTTTGGTTAATGCAGCCAAGTACAGTAACCATTTGCACTATCCAGAGACTCCGAAAGTCAGTTGTTGTCAGTGGCTGTTGGGTCAACTCCAACTTATAGCGACCCTATGTACAATAGAATGAAACACTGCCCGACTCTGCACAGTCCTCACAATCCTTGTTGTGCTTAAGCTCGTTGTTGCAGCCACTGCCTCAATCCACCTCATTGAGGGTCTTCTTCGTTTTCACTGACCCTCTACTTTACCAAGCACGATGTCCTTCTTCAGGAATTGATCCCTCCTGACAACATGTCCAAAGTATGTGAGACATAGTCTCACCATCTTTGCTTCCAAGGAGCACTCTGGCTGTACCTCTTCCAAGACAGATTTGTTCGTTCTTTTGGCAGTCCATGGCGTATTCAATACTCTTTGTCAGCACCACAATTCAAAGGCATCAGTTCTTCTTTGGTGTTCCTTATTCATCATCTAGCTTTGACATGCATATTAGTCTTCAAGGTGACATCTTTGCTTTTCAACACTTTAAAGAGGTCTTTTGCAGCAGATTTGCCCAATGTAATGAGTCTTTTGATTTCTTGACTGCTGCTTCCATGGGTGTTGATTGTGGATCCAACTAAAATGAAATCCTTGAAAACATCAATCTTTTCTCCGTTTATCATGATGTTGCTTATTGGTCCAATTGTGAGGATTTTTGTTTTCTTTATGTTGAGGTGTAATCCATACTGAAGGCTGTGTGGTCTTTGATCTTCATTAGTGATTTTTTTTTTCAAGTCCTCTTCACTTTCAGCAAGCGAGGTTGTGTCATCTGCGTAACGCAGGTTGTTAATGAGTCTTCCTCCAATCCTGATGCCCCGTTCTTCTTCATATAGTCCAGCTTCTCAGATTCCTTGCTCAGCATACAGACTGAATAGGTATGGTGAAAGGATACAACCCAGATGCACACCTTTTATGACTTTAAACCACACAGTATCCCCTTGTTCTGTTCAAACAACTGCCTCTTGGTCTATATGTACAAGTTCCTCGTGGGCACAATTAAGTGCTCTGGAATTTCCGTTCTTTTCAGTGTTATCCATGATTTGTTATGATCCACACAGTCGAATGCCTTTGCATAGTCAATAAAACACAGGTAGACATCCTTCAAGTAGTCTCCGCTTTTAGTCAGAATCCATCTGACATCAGCAGTGATATCCCTGGTTCTACCGCCTCTTCGGAATCTGGCTTGAATTTCTGGCAGTTCCCTGTTGATATACTGCTGCAGCTGTTTTTGAATAATCTTCAGCAAAATTTTACTTGCGTGTGATATTAGTAATATCATTTGACATTTTCCTCATTTGGTTGGATCACCTTTCTTGGGAATAGGCATAAATATGGATCTCTTCCAGTCATTTGGCCAAGTAGCTGTCTTCCAAATTTCTTGGCCTACAGGAGTGAGCACTTCCAGTGCTGCATCTCAATAATCATTAGTGGGTCGCTACCTGTGAAAAGGTCTCACAGGGAGGAGGGCATTCCTCTCCTCACAAGGCAGAATTTTGAGCTGGGTTTTCAAACTTAACCAACTCTGTGCTATCTGTCCCTCCCCTCACCCCAAGCAAAGTTTAGGAGCAAGACTTCCCCTCAGGTCCCTTTCCTGCCATCCCAAAGTGAAAACCACCCTACGGATCAGGGGGCAAAGGCTTAACCTGCCTTTAGTGCAGTCTTGTCCCCAGATGGCCCAAAAACTATTTGTCTCTAGTCCACCACAGGTGTGACTCCCCTACTGAAAGCAAGCATATGTGGCAGGTAAAGGTGAAGGCACCGTGTGAGGTGTGGATTTGAGGCACAGTTAGAGATCTGGAAGGAATGAAATCTACATTCAGTGGCAGTGTGTAAGCAGCAAAGTCCAGTAAGCTGCCCTCATTTCCCCTTGAGCGTGTGCCCCATGTTCCCGGAGGCCAGTGTTCCTTAAATTGTGTTTTGAGGGTAGTCAGCATAAGAATTACTTCAGGCGCTTGTTAAAGGTTCAGACAGTGTCTCCTGTTCTGAGATTCTGATTCCAAGGCATTGGGACATGGCCTGGGGAGCTACCTTTTTCACAAGTCAGATGATGTGATGCACACTCAAGTCTGTGAACCACTTGCTGTGGACAGACATAAGAAACAAGTTGACCCCAGAATATTATATTTATTCTTTTACCCTTGAACAAGATGACTTTTCCCAACATAATTTCCCCACATTTCTGTGTGATAGAGATGTGTGGAGCCAGCATACCGCAGTTGCTAGCAAAAGCATTTAAATCTACACCCTAAATACCTTTCCTCCTCCTTGGGAGCTGTCCCAAACAGCTGTCTGGTTCAAGAAAAGCTTGCGAAGATCTCCCAGTCACACCGCCTCTCCACAAGTTGGGGGAAGGGGTTGTTTCCCTCAATTTAACGTATTGTACTAATATTCTTGGGCTCCACGTTGGTACTGTGAATTGACTAACACCTTACATAATCATATAATTGCTATGTTTAGAAATGGTTAAGTACTAACTCTTGAAACTTCGCCAAGCCTGGTTTGATATAACAGTCTCCAGATTTGTACCTCTGCAGCATACCGCTCAGAGGAGTGTCCCCCATTTGGGAAGTATAATGGCACCCATGAATATTACAGATGAGGCAACCCATTCGTGCAAAGCAGCCTTGGGTGGTCCTGAAAGAATAATTTCATTTCTTTAAAAAAAAAAAAAACAGCTTTATTGAGATACAATTACATACCATACATTTTACTCATTGTAACGGTACAATTTAATAAGTTTTAGTAAATTTATGCAGTTGTGAATCATTGGCAGGAGTCCCTGTGGTACAAATGGTTAACGTGATCAGCTGCTAAGTGAAAAGTTGAAGGTTCAAGTCCACCCAGAGGTACCCCAGAAGAAAGGCCTCGTGATTTATTTCCAAAAATCAGCCATTGAAAACCCTATGGCGCACAGTTCTACTCTGACACACATGGGGTTGCCATGAATCAAAATCAGCTTGATGGCAACTGGAACGGAACTCATTGCCACAATCCAATTTTACAACACGTCCATCAGCCAAAGACCCCTGGTGTCCATTTGCAGTCACTCCCGTTCACACTCACAGCCCCAGGCAATCACTGTTCTGCTTTCCAACCCTGTAATTTTGTCTTTTCTAGAAATTTCCTGTAGATGGAATCATACAACATGTACTCTTTGGTGTCTGACTTCTTTCATTTAGTGCAATGTTTCTGAGTTTCATGCTGCAGCGTAGATACGTAGTTCATTCCTTTTTACTGCTGCATAGTGTGGAAACCCTGGTGGCGTAGTGGTTAAGTGCTACGCCTGCTAACCAAAAGGTCAGCAGTTCAAATTCGCCAGGTGCTTCTTGGAAACTCTATGGGGCGGTTCTCCTCTGTCCTATAGGGTCCTTATGAGTAGGAATTGACTGGACAGCTGTGGGTTTGGCTTTGTTTTTTGGAGTATTTCATTATGTGAAACCTTTAGATTTTTTGATTTTCTCTCTTGAAATGAAACACAATGTTTTCATGTTGGTATGGTTGGAGCCCTTTCTCTGATTTGAAATTCCAAAACTAAGTAAGTTTCTATGTTGCCAATTGAGAGGAGAGCAGGACATTATTTTGACCGTGGAGATTGGCAGAGAAGATGAAAAGATAGTTTTCCTGATATAACTATTTTGTTCAAACACTCAGCTTGAGCTTCTAGATTTTAATTAATGATACCTATTTTTCGGTGACAAATTATTACACATTTTTTAAAGATACGATTGATTATACATTTTTTTTCCTGAAACATACTGGTGCCATTTAATCAGTTAATAATTCTAACAGGCCCATGAGTTTAATCCCACCATTTGTCTGTCAGTTTGTCATACTGTAGTGGCTTGCATGCTGCTATTATGCTGGAAACTATGTCACTGGTACTTCAAATATCAGCAGGGTCACCCTTGGCAGACAGGTTTCAGTGGAGCTTCCCGGCTAAGACAGACTAGGAAGAAAGGCCTGGCAATCTACCTCTGAACATCAGCCAATGAAAACCTTACAGATCACAACAGAACATTACCCAACTCACTTGCTTGGGACACATCAGCAGGAGGGATCAAACTCTGAAGGAGGATATCATATTTGGTGAAGTAGAGGGCCAGCGAAGGTAAGGAAGACCCTAGGTGAGATGGATTGGTACAATAGCCACAACAATGGACTCAAACATGCCAGCTGTCATAAGGATGACACAGGACTGGGCAAAGTTTTGGTCTGTTGTACATAAAGTAGTCATGAGTTGGAGTCGACTTGATGGCAACTCTCTCTGAGTTCCCTCATAATTTTATATGTATTTTACTGTAAGAAGATGCATGTAAAACTAAGCCATCTATTCCAAACATAACCAACTGTGGTGCATGTTTTACGGTTACCTTAATTCTTGGATTCAGAGTCCTGGGCTGGCTGCTTCTCCTAAATCTGGTGAAAGTTTGCTATTCTGTGAATGTGTGCCATGTATCTATTTTAGAGCTCATATGCTCTAGTTCAAATATCTTTGTGTGTCTATTGCATTGGAAATACTTTCCTCAGCTTCTGAGGCATTCTCCAAACACTTTCCAACATAACACACATTCCAGGGGTATTTGCAGAAGGGCTGTAGCAATGCTCAGTGTGATCCATTTCCGGCTGCACAGCTGAGTGGCCCCAAAGAGGCAAAAGCATCTAGTGGTCTGGAGGATTTAGGTCAGTGGGCCCTGGAGTTCTTTATTTTTATCAGTGGGATTAAATAAAGTCTCTGACGGTACAGAAAAGTGGACATATGCTTGTTAAGTGCTCCTTTTGAAAGGGGTACAGTGCCAGGGGATAAAACAATGGCTCGTATGCTTCATTCATTAAAAAGAGAGAGAGAAATTCGGCACCAACTATGTGCTAGGTGCTGAATAAGACCATAATTTTCATTTTCAAGGAATTTGCAACCTAGAAGAGAAGATATGATGTTGGTGTTATTCCTTTGATGTGTTTATTGCTCATGAACTTTGAAAACCCAAACGTTCTTTAGTTGGTTGGTCAAGCTTGGTATTGTCTGGCAGAAAATGCTTTCTGCGTTATTCTAGAGATACACATCTTTTGCTTATCGGGATATGTTTCTTTCCAGTCAGAAGAAAGTGACTTAGCTAGATCCAATTGTTTCCTGAGTGTGCGTCTAAGCGCTTGTGCAGCTGATGCGAAGATCCTTCATCTTTACATCGGCGACCTGAAACTTGTGTAACCACCACGGGGAGGACATGGGGTGTTCAGAAAGAACCTTGACCCAGGAACCAGAGCAGCCTGGGCGCTGCATCTGGCTTTCCGCTAGTGAGCTGAGTGACCTTTAGTAACTTCTTTAACCTCCCTGGGCTGAAGTTGTTTCATCTGGAAAAGGAGGACACATGTGTCAGTAAGTCCTTAGGTTCCTTTCAGCTAGAAAGTTCCATGGTGCCCTTTCACAAAGGACACAAATCCCTGGCAAGAGCTTCTTGACGAATAAGTACTGTTAGGTAACCCTTCTAGGTCCATGGAAGCATCAGTAAAGAAATCAAATGACGTATGGCATTGGACGAATCTGCTGCCAAAGACTACTTTAAAGTTTTTAAAAGCCCCCAGACACCCTTATAGCTCAGTAATGAAGTCATTCCTGAGGTTTATCCTTCAGCCAGAGATCAGACAGACCCATAATACAAAATGAGACTAAATGGGCACACCAGCCCAGGGGCAAGGACAAGAAGCCAGGAGAGGACAGGAAACCTGGTAATGGGGAACCCAAGGTCAAGATGGGGAGAGTGTTGACATGTCACCGGGGTGGCAACCAATGTCGCAAAAAAATACGTGTATTAACTAGTGAGAAATTAATTTGATGTGTAAACCTTCATCTAAAGTATAATTATATATACCCAGTTATGTGTATATATATATATATATGTGTATTTTTTTATATATATATACATATATATATATAATATTTTTTTCCGAATGTTCCTACCAATTATATATATATATAATTGGTAGGAACATTTGGAAAAAAAGTTTTAAAAAGCAAAGATGTCACTTTGATGACTAAGGTATGCCAGACCCAAGCCATGGTATTTGTCTTGGGTTGGGTTCTCTAGAGAAGCAAAACCAGTGAAGTGTCTATATAAAGAGAGAGAGAGGAAGAGATTTATATCAAGGAAATGGCTCAGGCTGGAGCTGATGTAGAGGCTGGCAAGTCCCAGGTCCATGCGTCAGGCTGGAGGCTTCTCCTGAATCACATAGCTGCAGGGGCTGATGAATCCAAGATAGGCAGGTCGGACAATAGGCCTCTGGCTCACAGGCTGCGGAGGCCAACAAATCGCATGATCAGCAGGTAAACTACTAGCTCAAGTCCCAACAACCAGAGGTCAGATGAACAAGAGCCAGCTGCAGGATCCAGAATGAGGAAAAGCCTGAGAGCCTTGCTAAAAAGTCCACCTATATTGCATGCAGGCCATGCTCCTAAGGAAAATTCCTTTCAACTGGTTGGCTACTCACAGCAGATTCATTATGGAGGTGATCGCTTTGTATCAGATCTCATCATGGAAGTGATTACATCATTATACAACTGCCAGACTACATCATAACTGCCAAACCACTGAGAATCACGGTCCAGCCAAGTTGATGCACAATCTTAACCGTCACAGTGTTTTTAATCGCCTCATATGCATGCAAAAGCTGGACAATGAAAAAGAAAGACAAAGAAGAATCGATGCATTTAAATTGTGGTGTTGGCAAAGAATACTGGATATACCATGGACTGCCAGAAGAAGGAACAAATCAGGCTTAGAAGATATACAACCAGAATGTTCCTTAGAAGCAAAGATGGTGAAACTTCATTTTACTTCCTTTGGACACATCATCAGGAAAGACCAGTTGCTAGAAAAGGACATCATATTTGGTAAAGCAGAGGATCAGCGAAAACAAAGGAAACCCTAATGAGATGGATTGACACAATAGCCGCAGCAATGAACTCAAACATACCAATGATCTTGAAGATGACACAGGGCCAGGCACTGTTTTATTCTGTTGTGTGTAAGTTCACCATGAGTCATAGCCAACTTGACAGCAACTAACAACAACAACAACAACTACCCTTCTAAGGCTTTATGACTTTTCTGTTCTTCAGGTGATATAAATGTTTTCTTCCTTGGGTTCGTAATGAAGAAACGAACGAGTTTGAAGTTTTTACACATTGAATTTTTAAATGTAGATTTTCTTTAACTACATGTAATGAGAATATTAACTTTCATGCTTCTTCAATTTGTGTGTATGTGTATCACTTTCTGCCACGAAAGTAAGAAAAGCAAGTCATTGTTGTTAGTTGCTATTGAGTAAGCTTTGACTCATGGTGGCTTCATGTATAACAGAAAAAATATGTTGCCTGGTTCTGTGCCATCTTCATGATCATTGATATGTTTGAGGCCACTGTTGTGGTCACTTTATCAATCCATCTCACTGAGGGTTTCCCTTGCTTTCTCTGGCTCTTGACTTTATGAAACATGGTGTCCTCCTCTAGTGACGCATCCAAAGTAAGCAAGTCTCTGACAATACTCTGTGACTCACAGGGTTTTCATTTGCTAATTTTTGGAAGTAGGTAGTCAGGCCTTTATTCTACCACTGTCTGTCAGTTTGCTGGACTGTGGTGGCTTGCTTGTTGCCATGATATGCCACCAGTATTTCAAATACCGGTGAGTCACCCATGGTAGACAGGTTTAAGACAAAGACTAGGAACAAAGGCCTGGCAATTCAGTCACTAAGGTCAGCAAATTGGAAATGAGGTTTTTGGTTTCTGTTATCATTTCATCCACACTTTTCCAAATTCCAATTCCAAGACTGTTAAACCATGAAGAAGGTGACAGAGATGACATATTGTCAATGTCCCAAAGTCTTGCTGTTCTTAACCAAAGGAAGGAAATCCCTGTCTTTAGTAGTGTTGGTTCATTCCTAATGTTTTAATGATTACTTTCTTAGGGACATTTGGAAAAGCTGCAATAAGGTGTTTATGAAGAAGGATGACAAAACACTGAAAACATAAATATAAAAGGCCAAGGTTCCATATTTACCCTGCTTTCTGTGTACATGATGGCAAACTGGATGGGAAACCACCAGTATATTTTGGTTAATTGTGGATGAAATTCAAATATCAGTTCTTGGTAAAGTCTGGAAATACCATTCTGATTGAAAAACTATTCTTCAATTTATAAAAGGTATATAAAGAAAACTGACCTGTATTTTGGAAAAGGATAATGATGATGGTTTCATAACATGATGAAATTCATGTTATGAAATTCAATGTCAGTGAATTGTACATATAAAAACTGTTGAATTGGGAAACACTGTGTTATATATATTTTTACCACAATGGAAGGAAGGAAGGGAGGGAAGAAAAAGTGAACTGAAAGTTTGGATATAAAGTTGATAAAGTTTAAATATCAAGCACAGTCAACTCTTTAGTTGGTTAGCCTTGGGAGGTGTGATGACTATTTAATCAGAAAACAGTCGTTTCCTGTCCTCATGCCTCTGCTGTAAATGGAAAATGACATGTCTGGATGTGATAAAGAGCTTGGGAATAAAGGTCACTGTTCCTGAGAGGAAACAGTTATTTCAGAGTGGTAATCACCAGGAAGAATCTGATAGCATGAGGGCGAGTTGGATTAAAGATAGAGTCTATGCCCGGCTACCACCACTGATTGCTCTGATACGGATCAAAATAGAGGGTCCCGGAAAGAGCTAGAGAAAAATGTAGAACAAAATTCTAACTCAAAAAGAAAGACCAGGCTTACTGGCCTGACAGAGACTGGGGAAACCCTGAGAATATCGCCCCAGGACAGACTTTCAGCTCAGTAATGAAGTCACTCCTGAGGTTCATCCTTCAGCCAAAGGTTAGACAGGCCCATTAAAAAAAAAAAAAAAAAAAGACTAAAGTGGTACACCAATCCAGGGGCAAGGACTAGAAGGCATGAGGGGACAGAAAAGCTGGTAACAGGAAACCCAAGGTTGAGAAGGGAGAGTGTGGACATGTCGTGGGGTTGTTGACCAATGTCATAAAACAATATGTGTACCGTTTAATGAGAAGCTAGTTTGTTCTGTAAACCTTCATCTAATGTCCAAAAAAAAAAAAAAAAGATAGAATCTAGTGAACTATGAGCAAAAAGTCTTGCAAATCTAGATGTAGGCAATAGAAATTAAATTTCAAGCAAATGTTGAAATAAGGTTTGGCTGCAAATGACAGAAAAAAGTAACAGTGGCTTCAATATGATACAAGTGTTTTCTCTAAACAACCTAGTGCTGGTATGAAGGGCGCCTCAAGCTTCAGGAGCCCAGACTCCTACCTTCTTGCTTCACCATCCTCAACATGAAGCTTCACCTTATGAGCCAATAAGGCTGCTCAAGTCCAATCTAAGGAGCAAGAACGAAGAAGAGGGAGGAAAACAAGCCCCTACATTTAAGGACGCTTCCCAGAAGTGGTAAGTACAACTCTACTTACATCCTATTGACCAGAATTTGGTCAGATGGTCATGGCTAGATACATGCAGAAGTGTAGTCTTGATTCTGGGTGTTATGCGCTCAGTTAAAAATTAGGGTTCTATTCGTGGAGGCTTGTGTGTTGCTATGATGCTGAACAGGTTTCAGCAGAGCTTCCAGACTAAAACAGATGATGAAGAAAGGCCTGGCGATCTACTTCTGAAAATCAGTGAATGAAAACCCTATGGATCACAAACATCTGATGTACAACTGATCATAGGATGGTGCAGGATCAGGCAGCAGTTCATTCCATTGTTCATGGAGTCACCATGAGTCAGGAGCCTACTCGACAGCAGCTAACAACAACTGTAAAAAGGGTGGTGTCAGACCTCCTATAACTTCAGGGGGGTGAGGGTAATCAAGGCTGGCATCAGCCCAAAGCTGATCCTTATGAGGTAGAGGTCAGACATACCTCCACTCCTCAAACTTTTTACTAATTTTGACACCAGCCATCCCCTACCCGCCCCTTCTACCCCACCGTGAGGCACTCTCTACCTCTCTGCTGGCTTCGATAATTCGTTGCAATGGCCACACGGAACTCACAGACCACACTCATGATTATGGGGCTTATTAAGGAAGCAATGGGTTACAATACAAAATCATGATCAACTCAGAAGTACCAGGAACAACTCAGGGTATAGTCTTTTGACCAGGACAGCTTCTTCTCAGCTGTGCCTGCCGCCAGACCTCTGCTGCCAGGCCTTGGTCATGCTGTTGCTATCTCCAGTGTTATAGGTCTCTGTCTCCTGCATCTAGGAGGTTCTCAGTGCACCTCCGGGATTGGCTCTTTTTAAGCCTAGCAGGATGGCAAAATCGACCAATCCTCTTAGTGGACCGCAGGCATTTATTTGCACATCCCAGCCAGTCCTGCCAAGTGTTTTACACACCTTATCTGCATAGTCCCATTTTGTGGGAGTTACAAGGTGATGGCCAGAAAGGCCATATAAAAAAAAAAGAAATCCATTGCCCTGCCACAGCAACATTATCCCAATCACCCTTTTAACAGAAGACTGGAGTAAATGGACAGGGCTGCTTATGGCCAGAGACTCTGTGCTGCTCTAGGACTTAGCTGGCTGCTCTAAAAATGAGGCTATGACTATCTGAATACACTTGGAGCTCATTCATGACACACCGCCATGCTGCCACAAGAGATCCCGCTACAGAAGAGACAGTCATAAGAAGAGCTCGAGGGGATACTGCGTAGCTTAAAATTGGAAAAGATATATCTTTTCTCCTTACTTAATCAACCTTTATGCTGAGCAAATAATCTGAGAAGCTGGGCTATATGAAAAAGAACGCAGCATCGGAATCGGAGGAAGACTCATTAACAACCTGTGATATGCAGAGGACACAACCTCGCTTGCCAAAAATGAAGACAACTCGAAGCATTTATTGATGAAGGTTAAAGACTATAGCCTTCAGTATGGATCGCACCTGAACATACGAAAACAAGATCTTTGCAATTGGGCTGATAAACAACATCATAATAAATGGTGAAGAAATTGAAGTTGTCAAGGATTTCATTCTATTTCAATCCTCAATCAATACCCATGGGAACATTCGTCAAGAAATGAGACGACATATTGCGTTGGGCAAATTCGTTGCAAAAGACCTCTTCAAAGTGTTTAAAAGGAAAGATGTCACTTTAAGGACTAAGGTGTGCCTGACCCAAGCCACGGTGTTTTTAATTGCCTCATATGCCCGCGAAAGCTGGACAATGGAAAAGGAAGACTGAAGAATTGACCCATTTGAATTTGGCGTTGGCGAGGCATGTTAAATATACTATGCACTCCCAGAAGAACAAACAAATCAGTCTTAGAGGAAGTAGAGAATGGAGAGACTTAGTCTCACTTACTTTGGACATGGCATCGTGAAGACCAACACTTGAAAAGGGCATTATGTCTGCTATGTAGAGAGTCAGCGAAAAAGAGGGAAACCCTCGATGTAATGGACTGACACAATAGCTGCAAAGATGGGCTCAAAAATACCATGATTGTGAAGATGGTGTGGGACTGGGGAACATCTCATTCTGTTGTACAAATCACTATAAGTCAGAGCCAACACGACAGCAACTAACAACAGCATGTGTGTATATAAATAAATATACGTGTGTATGTTTGTGTGTGTGTGTATGTATATATATTTATCACTGGTTCTGTTTCTCTAGAGAATCCTAAGATAGGTATAAGGGGAAATACCCGTTAGTCCCTGGCCCAGAGCAATTTTCAAATCCTGCGGAAATAGGAATGAGACAAATCCTACGGGAACAGAGAGGGTTCCCTCCCCTGGCAGTAGCCTAAATTCCTGGGTCAGCCCATTTGACTACCTTTGGTTCTGGGACAAAGTCTCTTGTCCATTATTCCCTGGCTCTGCCCTCGGGAAGGATCTTCCTTGTCTTCTATCTTCGTGAAAACGGTGGGCAGTGGTGTCGGACTTCCTTGTCTAACTCCCTGTGAGGTGGAGATCAGACCTACCTCCCCTGTCCTCCTTTTTTTAATCAATCCTGACACCAGCCACTCCTCCCATGGCACTCTCTACTTCTTTGCTGGGTTTGGTAATTCATTGCAGCGGTCACACAGAAGTCACAGACCATACTCACATACTGCTTATTAGGAAAGAAACAGGTTTCAGTGCAGGATCAGGCATGACTCAGGATACAGTTAGTTCTTCAGTTTGGACAGTTTCTTCTCAGCTGTGCCTACAGGTAGACTTCTCACTGGCCCTTGACCTCTTGGCCCTTGGCCCTTGGCTTGGCCTCTGCCTTGCTTGGGCAAGTGTCAACAAAGCTCTTTAGCTCCACCAATAAGTGCCAGAGATACCCCACTCTGCTAGGAAGCTTCCTACCTAAAGGCTTTCAGCTCTCTCACTCTGTGGGTCAGCAAGCCCAACGTAGCTGCCTTGCCGTATGGGCTGGGAAGCCTATTGAGCCATCTCACCCTGGTTTCCTGGTTTTGGTCCCACTGTTTCTCTGTTACTGCTTCTCGCCATCTCCTGCTGTCTCCTGTATTACAGCTCTCTCTCTCCTGGGTCTAGGAGGTTCTCAACATAGGGACCCCAGCTCCAAAGGACGCGCTCCACTCCCAGCTTTTCTTTCTTAATGGTAATGAGGTCCCCTCTTTGCTCTGGGACTAGCTGTCTTTTTAAGCCTACTGGGATGGCAAAACTAACCAATCTCCTGGTTAGGGCTTCATATACCTTAATTGCATGGTCCCACCTCCCCCACAGGGGTCCTGGTGGCACAGTGGTTAAGTGACATAGTTGTTAACCAAAAGGTCAGCAGTTCAAATCCACCAGTTGCTCCTTGGAAACCCTATGGGGCAATTCTACTCTGTCCTCTAGGGTCACTATATGGGCCGGAATCGACTCGACAGCAATGCGTTTGAGTTTTTTTTTTTTTTTTTTTTTTAGTTTAACCCCATTCAAAGGGCCCCATGTACCTTATTTGCATTTTTTGCAAGCTATTCAATCCCCTTTGTGGGCCATGAGCACCTTATTTTCACAGTCTCACCCAATTGTTATATGATAGCTGTAAGACCATACATGGCTAAAAGGGCCATATTAAGTAATTCACTGCAGCACAGTCTTCCAAAGCCCCATCAGAAGTGAGCATTAAAGGATATGCCCTCCTCGGGGGCTGAGCAGAGCTGAGGTTGTGGGAGTTGCTTTAGGTATTATTCATCTACTTTTATTTGCAGGCCAGTTTGTGGTTTCTTTAACAACATGATGTCCTCAAAAACTTTGTAGTCTTTTGATATATTTGTTTCTGGTCTGTTCCATTTTAGAGTTGCTTAATTTAGTAAATGAAAATATAGGACACCCAGTTAAATTTGAATTTCAGATGAACAATGAATACTTTTTTAGTATAAGTATGTCCCAAATATTTTAATACTAAAAAAGTATTCATCATTGATCTGAAATTCAAATGTAACTGGGTGTCTGTGTTTTGTCTGGTAACCCTATTCCATTTACAAGTAACCAGAGACAAAGTCCTAGCCTAGACGTTGTTTTTAGGTCTAAAGACTCTGGTCTTTTAGTTACTGGACTCTACACTCCCCCATCTCCTCCTCTTCAGTTTAATGATCTCTTCACTACCTTGAGGCCATGTGAAATGATGGGCTTGGTTGGGCAGATAATGCCCTTAAACTGACGTTTGCCACTGGACTGTCTCCCATTGTCTGGCAGATAATTTGAAATATAAAGACCTTTATAAACCTTTGGGATACAGTAAACCTCCTACCTAAATTGTCTTTGTAGCTCCACCACTTACAATTGCTTGGGGGTATAGAAGCAGTTGGGTTTTTCAATCCAGCAAAGCCCCAAATTATTAGTTTATCTGTAAACTGCAGGCCAACAGGGCCTCCTTGGCAGAGCCCTATTCACAGACCGGCTGGCTTTCCCTGGGTTCACCTCTCTCTTGGACTTTGCAGGAAGTGGCGGGAAACAGCTGAATATGCCCTGAGTCCTTGCCATCCTCAATGCCAGAAGTTAATTTCTGCCACATATATATCCCCGCTTCCAGATACCAAACTCTGTGTTTGTCGGGACTGGGCTCAGCTGCAAGTGTCAGAAACCACAAAATAGCAGTAACTTAAGGAAGACTATTGGGGGCAGTGGTAGTTCAGTGGTAAAATTCTCATCTTCCATGTGGGAGACTGGAGTTCCGTTCCCGCCCAGTGCATCTCATTCCTAGCTACCACCCACCTGTCAGTGGAGATCTGTATGTTGCTATGATGCTAAGCAGCTTACAATAGGCTAGGAAGAAAGGCCTGGTGATTTATTTCTGAGAATCAGCCAATGAAAATTCTATGGATCACAATGGTCTGATCCACAACCAATCATGGGCCCGCGCAGGATCAGGTAGCATTTTGTTTTGTTGTGCATGGCGTTACCATGAGACAGGGGCCTACTCAGTAGCAGCTGACAACAACAACAACAAGCCCGTATGTTAGTTTCCTATTGCTGCAGTGACACATTACCACAAACTGAGTGGCTTAAACAACACAAATTTATTCTCTTACAGTTCTGGAGGCCAGAAGTCTGAAATGAGTCTTACAGGGCTAAAACGAAGTCATCGATAGGGCCAAGTTCCTTCTAGAGACGCCAGCGGAGAATCTGTCTTTTCCATCTTCTAAAGGCTGCCTGTGTTCTTTGGCTTCCTCCAAATTCAAAACCTATCACTCCAGCCTCTGCTTTGTCACCACATCTCCTTCTTCTGTCTGTAACTCTTCTGCCTCCCTCTTATAAGGACTTTTGTGATGACACTGGGCCCACCTGGGTAATGCAGGATACTCTCTCCATCTCAAGATCCTTAACTTAATGTCTGCAAATTCTTCTTGCCATGTAAAGTAACATCGTCATAGGTTCCAGGGATTACAATGTGGACCTTATATTCTGTCTACCACAGCAAGATAGAAGTTGACTTCTGTCTTGAATGAAGTTGACTTCTGTCTTGAATAAATGTAGGCAGAACTTACAGAATGAGCTATTGATTATCAGTGAATGGATCATTCAAACTCTTTCCAGACAGGGGTGTGGTGGCTGGAGGGGGGTATCTCAGAGTGAAAGCAAGGCTCCAGGGCCCGGAGAACTAGAAAGTGGGGACTCTTTCCTGTGTTGACCATACATGGTGGATGTAATTAATGCCACTGAATCATACACTTACCATGGTTAAAATGGCAAAACTTATGTCATATGTATTTTGCCACAATTTTTTAAAAACTGGGATTTGTATTACTACAGTGGAAGGGGAGAACATATACTGGGGGACATCTAGTAGACCCGCCAGAATTCCTGACTTGCATTCCTAAGATTATATGTACATTTCAGGTGGCGAATAAAGTTAACTCACATAGAAGACTGCTGAGTTCTAGAAGGCAGACCGTTTTATCTAATTGCTACTAGTCTCGTGTCAATCACTGGGATAATGCAACGTGCATCCTTTGTACAGCACCCAGACCAAAGTTGTTTCCTTTAAAAAAAAAGGAAATAAAACATTAGAGACATTTGCATAAATACCGTCCAGGGAAGAACACGCAATGGAAGTTTGATGGCTCCAGAAGTAAACAGAGGGATTTTTCCATCATAAGGCCAGAGCTACTGATGACCAGAGAATGGATAACTGCAGCCTTTACTTAGGGGTGTGGCGGCTGGAGGGGGTATCTCAGAATGAAAGCAAGGCTCCAGAGCCTGGAGAACCAGAAAGTGGGGTCTCTTTCCTGAGCTGACCATACATTTCATGAAGGCCACATGCACACACTCAATAGGGATGGAGATTTGGGTGAGGCATAGGACTCCGATCCCTGACTTAGAGTTAGAACTCCTCTCACTTGCACCCAAAGGGAGCGAGTCTAAGTCTCAAACAATGTTCTGTGACCCATCTGGGTTCCAGTGGCTAATTTTTGGAAGTAAATCACCAGGCCTCTCTTTCTAGTCTATTTTAGTCTAGAAGCTCCGCTGAAACCTATCCACTATGGGTGACCCTACTGGTATTTGAAATACCAGTGGCATAGTTTCCAGTGTCATAGCAACACGTAAGCCCCCACAGCATGACGAACTGACCTATGATATAGGTGGTAGCCAAGGTCTTGTAGGTACCCAGTAACCTGACCAAATGAATGAGCAAAAAAAAAATCCTGTAAATTATATAACAAATGCCCCATCACAATGTTTTTAAAATTGTGCTTTAGGTAAAAGTTTACAGAGCAAATTAGTTTCTCATTAAACCATTAATACACATATTATTTTGTGACATTGGTTGCCTACCCGCAAAGTGCTATCATAATTTCTGAGACTCAGTTCTGATTACCAGCCAATGCGCCTCATGTGTAGCCATTTCCCATCTGTCAATGGAAGCTTGCCTGCTGCTCTGATGCTGAGCAGGTTTCAACAAAGCTTCCAAACTAAGACAGACTAGGAAGAAAGGCCTGGTAATCACCTTCTGAAAAACCAGCCAATGAAAACCCTATGGATCATAGTAAACATGCCTGTCGGGTTTAATAGATATTCCTAGACCTGCAGACCAAGAATATTCCTAAAAGTAACACCCTTGGCCCTTTGTGCTACTGCTATGATAATATGTATTGATAACTTTAAAACTGGAATTTTAAAAGTGGAGCTATGTAGAGTTATCCAGCGTTTCCTTTATTTCAGACCTTTACCTTTTTTCAATTTAAATATATATTTACCAGAGACCATCTGTGGTGCAGTGAGTTACTTAATAATGGCCCTTTTACAAGGTCATGGAAGCTCCACAGACACATCTAAACTCCCTGAGGGACCGGATTACTGGGCTGAGGGCTGTGGGGACCACGGTCTCGTGGCACATCTAGCCCAATTGCTGTAACACAGTTTGTAAAGAAAATGCTCTACGTTCTACTTTGGTGAGTAGCTCCTGGGGTCTTAAAAGCTTGTGAGCAGCCATCTAAGATATTCAAGTGGTCTCACCCCATCTGGAACAAGGGAGAAAGAAGAAGAAGGAAAAAAAAAAACACAAGGGAAAGATTAGTCCAAAGGACTAATGGACTGCAACTACCACAGCCTCCACCAGACTGAGTCCAGCACACAGCTAGATGGTGCCTGGCTACCACTGACAGGGATCACAATAGGGGGCCCTGGACAGAGCTGGAGAAAAATGTAGACTAAAATTCTAATTCACAAAAAAAGATCAGACTTGCTGGCCTGACAGAGATTGGAGAAACCCCGAGAGTACGGAACACGGACATACTTTTAGATGAGTGATGAAGTCACTCCTGAGGTTCACCCTTCAGCCAAAGATTAGACAGGCCCATAAAACAAAATGAGACTAAAGGGGTACACCAGCCTAGTGGCAAGGACTAGAAGGCAGGAGGGGACAGGAAAGCTGGTAATAGGAAACCCAAGGTTGAGAAGGGAAAGTGTTGACGTGTCGTGAGGTTGGTAACCAATGTCACAAAACAATATGTCTACTAATTGTTAAGGAAAAGCTAGTTTGTTCTGTAAACCTTCATCTAAAGTACATTTAAAAAAATAATAATAATGGCTCTTTTAGCTATGTATAGTCTTGTAACTCTCACAAAATGATTGCATGGGGCTATGCAAATAAGGTGCTCGTGGCCCACCAAGGGGACTGGACAGCGTGCTAATAATGCAAATAAGGTTCATGGCACACTTGTGGGGGTGGGACCATACAAAGAAGGTGTATGGAGCCCAAACAAAGGAATTGGTCAGTTTTGCCATCCCACTAGGCTTAAAATGAGCCATCCCAGAGGTGGAAAGATGGGGCCTTGTTACTATCAAGAAGGAATGAGCCATGAGCGGAGCAGGTCTTTTGGACCCAGGATCCCTGTGCTGAGAACTTCCTAGACCCAGGAAACAGACAGCTGTAACACCAGAGATGTCGAAAAGCAGTGGCAAGAGTGGAAGAGAAATGGCTGTAGCAGAACCAGGAGACCTGCTCAAGGTGGCTACAGAGGGCATGTCAACCAATGGAGTGAGAGAGCTGAGTGCCTTCGAGCAGGAGGCTTCCTGATGGACTGTGGTGCCTCTAGACACTTACCTTCGGAGCTAAAGAGCCTTGTAACACTTTCCCAAGTAGGGCAGGGGCCAAGGGCCAAGGGCCAAGAGAGAACCCCTGCATGGCCACGAGATGCTGAGAGAGCTGTCCTGCACTGAGGAAGGGAGACTTTGCCTACATGCTTCCTGATCTTGGTCCCGAGTTGTAACCTATTACTTCCCTTCTAAACCTCATAACTGTGATTATGGTCTAAGAGCTCTGTGTGGCCTTTGCAAAAAATTACCAAACTCAAAAATTAGAGGGAGAGTGCTGAGGGGAGGGGAGGAGCTGATGTTAGAGATGATGGAGTGGGACAGCAGTTTGGAAAAGTTGGGACATCTCCACCTCATAGGTGCCACTTTGTGCTTATCCTTATGATTTCTTTTTTAACTAATAAAATATTTTACTCTGAGTTTAGCGTTAATAAGAAACTACCCAGGTAAACCAAGAACAGCTCCATGATGATGTAGAAAATCAACTCATGGGACCATGTTGTTGATGTTAGCTGCCGTTCAGTCAGCCCCCAACTCATGGTGACAACAGGACAAAACACTGTCCAGACCCACACCATCCCCATCACTGACTGTGGATTGGACCATTGTGATCCATAGGGCTCAAAGGGTTTTCACTGGCTGATTTCTGAAAGCAGATTGCCAGGCCTTTTTCCCTAGTCCACCTTAGTCTGGATAGTTCACTGAAATCAGTTGAGTATCAAAGCAAAACATAAGCCTCCACTGACAGGTGGGTGGTGGCTCTGCACATGTGGGGCATTGGTCAGGGATGGAACCTGCATCTCTGGCAAAATTCTATGCTGACAGAATTGAACTAAATGACACAGAGTTTGGACAACCGGCCTCTAAGAGGCAGCACCTTGGCCCACTGAGTCAGGGTCAGGGAGGGTGAGCCGGGGTAGATATGAACCACGATGTGGAACTTCCTTATGGGGGGCTGTGGTAGCACCTGTCACCTCCTTGCTAACTGACCTCCCCAGAATTCCAGGAAAATCCAGTAGTCTCTGAAAGAAAAGAGAAGACCAGGCTAGCGAGCAATTGGGAGTGATCAAAAAAATAGATTGGTGCAACCAAAACAGATGAGCTCAGGCAGCCGGCCAAGAGAGGCTGATAAGGAGATGAAGGCTGTTCTCCGCACAAGTTCCTTGGGCAACCCAGTGGGAATCCACCTCTTCTTCCTACATGACCCATGTGGTCCAGACGCTCTGCTGTTGCTCCAGGTGACCCGGAGCCAGAGCAGGGATCTGGCAGCCGTCAGGTTTCAGTCATGGGTAGCTTCACCCTCCGACATGTACTTAGTCATTCAAGAGCAATGGGAGGAAATCAAGTTAATTGTACTGATTTCCCCCATGAGGATTTAAAACAACAAAAAAGAGTTGTCCTATTCTTTTCAGCCACCACTTGTCTGTCAGTTTGTTATACTGTGGTGGCTTATGTGTTGCTATGATGCTTGAAGCTATGCCACCGGTATTTCAAATACCAGCAGGGTCACCCAGGGTAGACAGGTTTCAGCAGAGCTTCCAGGCTAAGAGAAACTAAGAAGAAAGGCCTGGCAATCTACTTCTGAAAATTAGCCAATGAAAACTTTATGGATCACACAAATACTGACAACATTCTTTAAAGAGATGGAAAAACTTATCCTTAACTTTATATGGAAAGGGAAGAAGCCTCAGATAAGTAAAGTACTATTGAAGAAGAAGAATAAAGTAGGAGGACTCACATTACCTGACTTCAGAACCTACTGTACAGCTACAGTTGTCCAAACAGCCTGATTCTGGTACAATGATAGATAAATTGACCTATGGAACAGAATGGAGAACCCAGATGTAAATCCATCCACCTATGGTCACCTGGTCTTCAACAAGGGCCCAAAGTCCATCAAATGGGGAAAAGACAGTCTTTTTAACAAACGGTGCTGGCAAAACTGGATGTCCATCTGCAAAAAAATGAAACAGGACCCATTCCTCATGCCATATACAAAAACTAACTCAAACTGAATCAGACTTAAATATAAAGCCAAAAACGATGAAGTTCATAAAAGAAAAAAATAAGAACAATCCTAGAGGCCCTAATACATGGCATTAACAGGATACAAACCACAACCAACAATACGCAAGCTCTAGAGGATAAGCTAGATAACCGGGATCTTCTAAAAATTTAGCACTTATGCTCATCAAAAGACTTCACCAAAAGAGTAACAAGAGAACCTACAGACTTGGAAAAAATTTTTGGTTATTACAAATCAGACAAAGGTCTAATCTCTAAAATCTACAAGAAAATCCAACAGCTCTACAACAAAAAGACAAATAATCCAATTAAAAAATGGGCAAAGGAAATGAACAGACACTTCACCAAAGAAGACATTCAAGCAGCCAACAGACACACGAGGAAATGCTCATGATCTCTAGCCATTAGAGAAATGCAAATCAAAACCACAGTGAGATACCTTCTCACCCCAGCATTACTGGCATGAATCAATAAGACAGGAAATAACAAATGTTGGAGAGGCTGCGGGGAGATCAGAACTCTTACGCACTGCTGGTGGGACTGCAAAATGATACGACCATTTTGGAAAATGATATGGTGCTTCCCTAGAAAGCTAGAAATAGAAATACATACGACCCAGCAATCCCACTCCCAGGAATATATCCTAGAGAAATAAGAGTTGTCACACAAATAGACATATGGACGCCCATGTTCACTGCAGCATTGTTCACAAAAGCAAAAAGATGGAAACAACCTAGGTGCCCATCAACAGAAGAATGGATAAACAAACTATGGTACATACACACAATGGAGTACTACGCAAACATAAAGAACAATGATGAATCTGTGAAGTGCGTCATAACGTGGATGAATCTGGAGGGCATTACGCTGAGTGAAGTAAGTCAATCAGTGGTGTGAGACCACTACTATAAAAACTCATGAAAAGGTTTATATACAAAAAGAAACAAACTTCGATGGTCACAAGGGAGGGGAGGGGTGGGGATGGAAAAACACTTAATAGGCAATAGGTAAGCGGTAACTTTGGTGAAGGGTAAGACAGTACACAACACGGGGAAAGCCTGCACAATCTGTACAAGGCAAGGTCATGGTAGCTCTATAGACACATCCAAACTCCCTGAGGGCCCAATTGCTGAGCTGAGGGCTGTGGGAACCATGGTCTCGGGGAACATCTAGCTCAATTGGCCTAAAACAGTTTATAAAGAAAATGTTCTACATTCTACTTTGTTGAGTAGTGTCTGGGGTCTTAAAAGCCTGTGAGCGGCCATCTAGGATACTCCACTGGTCTCACCCTTCAGGAGCAAGGAAGAATGAAGAAAACTAAAGATATGAGGGAAAGATTAGTCCAAAGGACTAATGGACTACATCTACCAAGACCTCCAACAGACTGAGTCTAGTACAATTAGATGGTGCCCAGCTACCACCACTGACTGCTCTGACAGGGATCACAATACAGGGTCCCAGACAGAGCTGGAGAAAAATGGAGAACAAAATTCTAACTCAAAAGAAAGATCAGACTTGCTGGCCTGACAGAGACTGGAGAAACTCTGAGAGTATGGCCCCTGGACACCCTTTTAGTTGAGTAGTGAGGTCACTCCTGAGGTTCACCCTTCAAACAAAGATTGAACGGGCCCATGGAGCAAAACAAGACTAAAGGGGCACATCAGCCCCGGGGCAAGGACTGGAAAGCAGGAGGGAATAGGAAAGCTGGTAATAGGGAACCCAAGGTTGAGAAGGGAGAGTGTTGACATTTTGTGGGGTTGTTAACCAATGTCCTACAACATTGTGTGTAGTAACTGTTTGATGAGAAACTAGTTTGTTCTATAAACCTTCTGCTAGAGACTTCCATTGTATGCTTTTGTTGCTGATGTTTGTCTGTTTTTCACAGTTGTAACCATTTTATAAAGGCACAACGGTTAACAGCTCAGCTGCTAACTGAAAGGTTGCTGGTTCAAACTCCCCAGCGGCTCTCCAAGAGAAAGACTTGGCAATTTGCTCCCATAAAGATTACAGCCAAGAAAATCCTATGGGGGCAGTTCTACTCTGTCACATAGAATCAGTAGGAGTGGAAAATCGACTTGATGGCACCTAATAGCAACTGCAACCATATTACAGATATAATGCTGTATTCTATCCTTTTTTAAATTAGTTTTTAAAATTACTATTTTCTAATTAGAATATGGTCTTCATAACCATAGTATTTAGCTTTTTAAGTCAACGCATTGAGGTACAATTTACATAAAATGAAACATGCCTGCTTTGCATGTACATTTTGATGAGTTTTAAGATATGGACATATCTGTGTAGCTACCAGGCCAATCAAGACATAGACTATTTCTATCACCCGGTAAGGTACCCTCCTGAACCTTTGCGATCAGCTCCCCAACCACCCTTTAGGCATCCGTGGATCCTTTCCATATAGCGATTGATTAGTTTTGCCTGCTCAGAGTTTTCTATAAATGGAATATTTTCTATAAATGGAATACTCTTTTAAGCCTGGCTTCTTTTCCTCAGCACAATGTTTTGAGATTCATCTATGTTGTTGAGTGTATCAGTAGCTCATTCCTTTTTATTGAAAAGTAATTTTCCATTGTACAGAAGACAATGATTTATCTATTCACCAGTTGATGAACATTTGAGTTGTTCATAGTTCCATTTTGAATAATGCTGCTATGAACATTCAAGTACAAGCCTTTGTATGGACATGTATTTTTCATTTTCTTGGTTAAATACCTAGGAGTTACGTGGCTAAATTGTATGGTAAGTGTATATTTAATATTATAAGAAACTGCCAAACTATTTTCCAAAATGGCTCTTGCATTTTACATTACCACCAGCAATAGGGTTGTTATGAGTCGGAATCGACTTGACGGCACTGGGTTTTGTTTTTTGGGTTACCAGCAATGTATGAGAGTCCCAATTGTTCCATATCCTTACCTATACTTAAGATTGTCAGACTTTTTAATTTTAGCCATCCTAGTGGATGTATAATATCTCATTGCGATTTTAATTTGCATTTCCCTAATGTGTGTGGCAGGGTTGTATTCTTTCACCTTACTTTTTCAGCCTGTATGCTGAACAAATAATCTGTGAAACTGGGAAAATAATGTGGCATCAAGATTGAAGGAAGACTCTTTAACAACCTGCAATATGCTTACAACACAAACTTGCTTGCTAAAAATGAAGATGACTTGAAGCACTTACTGATGAAGGTCCAAGACTACAGCCTTCAGTATGGATTACACTTGAAAGTTAAAAAAAAAAAAAAAAGGAAAATCCTTACAACTCGACTGATATAGAACATGTTAAATGGAGAAAAAATTGAAGTTGTCAGTGATTTTATTCTACTTCGATCAACAATTGATGTCCATGGAAGCATCAGTCAAGAAATCAAACAATGTATTGCATTGGACAAATCTGCTGCAAAAGACTTCTCTGAAGTTTTAAAATGCAAATATGTCGCTTTGATGACTAAGGTGCACTTGAAACCCAAGCCAAGATCTTTTCAATTGTCTCATATGCATATGAAAGGCGAATAATGAAAAAGGAAGACAGAGAAAAAGAATTGATGCATTTGAATTGTGGCATTGCTGAAAAGTACTGAATTTACTGTGGACTGCCAGAAGGATGAATAAATCAGTTTTAAAAGAAATACAACCAGAATATTCCTTAGAAGTAGAGATGGTGAGTCTTTGACTCGCTCACTTTTTCATCAGAAAAAAAACAGTCAACTAGAAAAAGACATGATGGTTGGTAAAAAGGGTCTGCAAAAATGGTGGAAACCCTCAATGCAATGGATTGACACAACAGCCACAACAATGGACTTGAACATACCAACAATCATAAAGTGGCATGTGACTGGTCCACATTTCCTTCTGTTGTACATGGGGTTGCCATGAGTTGGCAACCCTAAGCAGTCCTAGACAGCTGACTGACAGGACTGTTAGCTAGTAAGTGGGTATAGTTTTAAGTTGCTTAGTTTGTGATAATAGGAAACTAACACATCCCCTATAATCAAGATATTAAGATTATTAACTGTTACATTTGTCACATGTTTCCCATTATGTTCTTTCCTTTTTGTTATGATTTTCCCTTTTTCATATAGTAAAAAATTATATGCATTAAAATCTAGCACACCATACCAAAACTTAGGCAATGAAGGAGGTGCTTAGGGGGAATTTTATTGCTCTAAATACCTATATTAAAACAGAAGAAAGATCTCGAATCCATAACCTGACTTTATGCTTTGGGGAACTAGAAAAAGAGCAAGCTAACCCTAAAGTTAACAAAAGGAAGGAAATAATAAGTATTAGAGCAGAGGTAAATGAAATAGAGAATAGTAAAACAATAGAGAGAAACAGCAAAATCAAAAGTTGGTTCTTTGACGAGATCAATAAAATTGACAAACTTTAAGCTAGACTGACAAAGAAAAATGAGAAGATAAAAATAACTAATACCAGAAATGAATGTAGAGACATTACTACCAACTATACAGAAATTGGCACTGGGTGGGTTATACAGAAATAAAAAGGTTATAAGTGAGTATTATGAAAACTGTATGGCAACAAATTAGATAATGTTGATGAAATGGACAAATTTCTAGAAGTACAAATTCAAAAAAGAAATAGAAAATCTCAGTAGATTTATAATAAATGAAGAGACTGAGTCAGTAATTTAAAATCTCCCAACAAAGAAAAGTCCATGGACTGAATGGCTTTATTGCTGAATTCTACCAAACATTTAAATAAGAATTAACACCAACCTTTCTCAAACTCTTCCAAAAAAAATGGAGGAAAGGCTTTCTAACTTATTCAATGCGGTAAGTATTTCCCTGATATCTAAGCCAGATAAAGACACGACAAGAAAACTACAGACCAATATCCTTCATGAATATAGATGAAAAAGTTCCTCAACAAAATACTAGCAAACTGAAACCAACAACATACTAAAAGGATTATACAGGATAACTAAGTGAGATTTATCCCAAGAATGCAAGGGAGGTTTAGCAAACAAAATAAATCAATGTACCATATTTTATGCAAATAATGTGCGCCTTCTATGCCTGTTTGCCAACTATGCCCTCCCCTCCTCACCCCCACAAGATATTTTTGTAGGCTCATTATGCTAATTTTTTTTACAGCAACATGTAAAATAAATTTGGCATAGCTTCACTTACAAAAATACCTCGCAGAGGGAGGGCACAGTCAGCAAACAAAAAGGTGTGCATTATTTGCGTAAAAATACAGTAGTACACTGCATAATACAACAAAGAAAAAGAACCACATGATTATCTCAATTGATGCAAAAAAGACATTTGACAAAATCCAACACCCTTTCATGACAAAAACATTCATCCAACTAAGAGGGAAATTCCTCAGCATGATAAAGGGCATTTATAAATATTCACAGCTAACATCATAGTCAATGATGAAAGACTGAAAGTTTTCTGCCTAATATCAGGAACAAGACAAGGATGCTTGTTTTCATCATTGCTATTCAATATTGTACCGAAAATTCTAGCCAGGCAAGAAAAAGAAAGAAAAAACATCCAAACTGGAAAGGAAGATATAAAGATATCTCTATTTGCTGATGGCATGATTCTATACATAGAAAACCTCAAAGAATCGACAAGAAAGCTACTAGAGCTAATAAATGAATTGAGTAAAGTTGCAAGGTACAAGATCAACATGCAAAAATCAGTACACCAGCAATGAAGAGGCTTAAAGGGAAGTTAAGAAAATAATTCCATTTACAATAGCATCCGTAAGAATAGAAGACCTAGGAATAAATTTAACCAGGGAGATGAAAGACTTGTATACTGAAAACTATAAAGCATTGCTGAAAGAAATTAAAGGAGACCTAAAAAAATGGAAAGACATCTTGTGTTCATCAAATGGAATATTTAAAATTGTTAACATGTAAACACTATCCAAAATGACCTATAGATTCAATGCAATCCATGTCAAAATTCGTTTTTTGCCTAAATGGAAAAGCCAATCCTCAAATTCATATGGAATTGAAAGGGGCCCTGAATAGAAACAACAATGTTGGAAAAGACGAACAAAGTAGGAGGACTCACATTTCCCAATTTCAAAACTTACTACAAAGCTACAGTAACCAAAACAGTGTGGTACTGATTTCAGAATAGACGTAAATAATGGAACAAAATGAAGAGTTCAGAAATAAAACCATGTATTTTTGGTCAATTGATTTTCAGGAATGGTGCCAAGTTCTTTCAATGGGAAGAGAATAGAGTTTTTGACAAACGCTGCTGTGACAACCAGATAGCCACATGCAGAAGAGTGATACTGGACCCATACCTCACACCATACATGAAAATTAACTTGGAATGGATCACCAGCCCATATAAGAGCTAAAACTATAAAATTCTTAGAAGAAAACATAAGGGTAAAGGTTCAGGACGTTATTTTTGGCAAGGGAGTCTTAGATATGACACCAAAAGCATGAGCAACAAAAGACAAAATAGATAAAAGTTACTTCATCAAAATTAAAAACTTTTGTTTATCAAAGGACACTATCAAGATAGATAAAAGATAAACTACAGAATGGGAGAAATATTTGGAAAGCATACATCTGATAAGAGTTTAAAGAATTCCTATAATTCAAAAGCAATAAGACAAACAACCCAGTTAAAAAATGGGCAAAGGACTTGAATAGGCATTTCTCCAAAGAAGATATACAAATGGTCAATAAGCACATGAAAAGATGCCCAACATCATTTAAAAAAACCAAACCCAGTGCCATCAAGTCGATTACGACTCATAGCGACCCTACAGGACAGAGTAGAACTGCACCATAGAGTTTCCAAGGAGCGGCTGGCAGATTTGAACTGCCGGCCCTTTGGTTAACAGCCATAGCACCTAACCACTACACCACCAGGGTTTCCACCCCAACATCATTAGCCATATGGAAATGCAAACCAAAACCACAGTGAAATACTACTTCATGCCCACCAAGATGGTGATCATTAAAAAAAAAAAAAACTGGAAAATAACAACTGTTGATGAGCAAGTGAGGAAATTGGAGTCCTCTTCTTCTATTGCTGGTGAGGATGTAAAATGGTACAACTGCTGTGGGAAACAATTTGACGGTTGGATGGTCTTCAAAAAGTTAAACAAAATTAGCATATGACCTAGCAATTCCAATCCTAGGTACACACCCAGAAGAATTGAAAGCAGAAACTCAAACAGAAGCCTGTATGCCAGTGTTCATTGCAGCGTAATTCACAGTAGCCAAAAGCTGGAAACAACTTAAACGTCTATCAACAGATAAATGGATAAACTGAATGTGGTGTATACATACAATGGAATATTATTCAGTCATAAAGATAAATGAAGTCCTGACACATGCTACAACGTGGATGAACCTTGAAAACATTATGCTGAATGAAATGTCAGTCACAAAAGGACAAATACTATATGATCCCACTTATATAAAATAGGCAAGTGTATAGAGACCAAAGTTTATTAGTGGTTAGCTGGGGTGGGAGGCAGGGGAAAAAGGGAGTTTTAGCTTAGGGGGTACTGAGTTTCTGTTAATGGTGGTGGAATAATTTGGAAATGGTTAGTGGTGATGGTTCTTCAATGTTATGAATATAACCAACATCACTGCATTGAACATATATAAAAATGTTGAATTGGCAAATGCCCTGTTGTATCTTATTACCACAATAAGACAATTTTTTTTAAAAAATAGCTAAAATGGCAAATTTTATGTTATATGTATCTTACCACAATAATAAAAAAAAAAAAGAGTAAAAAAGATCTACTCTTCTTTTCCTTTGTGATATTTTTCTATCAGTCTCTGGTTAGAAAGACTTTCCACCTCCATCCCATCCCCACTGAAGTTTTAAAAATTCAATAGTATTTTCCAGTTTTGTTGTGTGGTTTAATTAAAATTGGTTTTTAATTAGCTAAAACTTTTTATGCAGTTCCAAAGTCAAAATTTTATAACATGCTACATTCAGAGAACTCTAACTTCCATCCCTGTCCCACCCAGTTCTGTCTTTTCTCCTTAGGGATGTCACATGGGGTCACTATGAGTCGGAATCAACTTGACGGTACTCAAAAATAACAACTACAATATTCATTTGATTTGGTTATCCACTGCTGCCTCCCAAACCTTTGAAAACTTGGTGTTTTAAGACAATAGTCATTTTATTATTTTTCACAATTCTGCAGGATGACCAAGGCCTAGCTGAGTGGTTCTTCTATTGGTCTCTCTGGTGTCATTCAAGTGGCTGCTATCAGATAGCAGTGGGGATGCAACATCCAAGGTGGCTTCATTCACGACTTGTGTGCATTGATGAGAGGGCAGCAAGGCTGGCCTCAGCGGGATTGCTAGGATGGCTGGGCCTTTCTTTCTGTTCATCTTGTCCAGGGCCTCTCCCGCTCCTTGTGGCCCCTCAGCAGTCTCTTCACCAGGGCCACTGGACTTCTTACATGGTACTCAGACCTTTCAAAAGGCAAGAGCAAAAGCTGCCAGACCTAGTCCCTGGATTTCCACCACATCCTATTGGCTAAAGCTCGCCCTATTGGTTAAAGCTAATACCTATATGATGGGGCCCATGCTCCTCCCCGACCTACTTGTTCTTCTTTTGTTGGGATTTTTTTTTCCTGGCTATTCTTGGTTATTTATTACTCCAAATAAACTTTAAAATCAGCCTGCTTAGCTCTGGGAATGAAGAAGATGGTACTTTTATTGGTATTGCTTTAAATTTCTAAATTAAGTAGAGAACTGACAGTTTTATGATGTCCAACCTTCCTGTTGGTATTACTTTCACAGGGCTGCCATAACAAAGTACCACAAACTGGCTAGCTCATGAGAACAGAAATTCATTGTTTCATAGTTCTGGAAGCAAGAATTCCACATTCAGGGTACTGACATATTGATTCCTCCTGAGGGTTTTGAGGGAGAATCTGTTCCATGTCCCTGTCCTGGCTTCTAGGGAAAGCCAGTGATCTTTGGTGTTCCTTGGCTTGTAGGTGCATCGCTCCAAACTCAGCCACTGTCTTCACATGGCAGCCTTCCTCTGTGTCTCTTCTGTTCTTTTATAAGGACGGTGTTCATACTGGATTAGGATTCACCCTGCTCCAGCATGGCCTCATGTTAACCGACAACATCTTCAAAGATCCTAGTTTCAAACAAGGTCACACTCATGGGTACCAGGGGTTAGAACTTCAACATATCTTTTTGGGAGGCACAATTCGATTCATAACACTATCCAAGAGCACGGTATATTTTTTCTCTAGTTCAAACCTCCTGTTACATCTTTTGTGAGACTCTGGAAGTTCTTCTCATTTAGGTTTTGCCCATTTCATATTAAGTTTTGCCTATTTTTTTTTATTATTTATATTATTATTAACTCTTTAATCCAACTAGTTTTCTCTTTTCTTTCCTGCTTTGGATTTATGGTGTGATACCAAAATCTAAATGAACATTTCTTCTAAATATTAAGCCATGTGTTCTAACATAACTTATTGAATAATCCTTGTTCCTTGTAGATTTGTGATGCCTCTTTTATTGTATATTAAAATCTTATATATTAATATGCTGGGATATGTTCTAAGCTATCTATTCTTCCCAGCTGACCTTATGCCAGAATGATTCTATTTTACCTATTGTGATTTTCCTATATTTTGCACCTATTATGGTTCTTTCCTCTATAATGTTTAACAATGATATATAACTTTTTAAGAGTCCACTATTTTTTCAGATAAGTTCTAAAATATTTTTTATCAAATTTCCTCATTAAAAATTGTATTAGGATATTGAGGGGACTTCATTAAACCTAAAAAATTTTATATCCTAGACATTTAAAAATATTTAAATTTCTTATTCAGAAATAATGCAAACTTCTTTTTTATATATATTTTATATTTCGTAATTCCGCCTTCTAGCTTTATATTCATGTAACTCAAACATATACCATGTTCAAATTACTCCAAGATTTTATATATTTACAGCTATTGAGAATACAATCCCCATTTTCAAACTGGTTATTGCTGTTAAATAGAAATGTCTATTGATTTTTGTATATGGGTCTATTTTAAAATTTACAGGCACAATGCACAAATGGCCAAAAAAGTAACAATCTTTGTTTCTCTATAAATTAACCCAGTTTAGCTCTCAAGCAACCATTTCTGCCAATGGCAGAAAGAAAGAATCAATATTACTATTCATCTGGAACTCAGTTCATAGTGTTTTAGAATTCTCTTTCCACATTCCCATTCTCCTTTTCTCCTTCTGTGATATATTTGGAAACCCTGGTGGTATAGTGGTTAAGTGCTACGGCTGCTAACCAAAGGTCAGCAGTTCAAATCCACCAGGTGCTCCCTGGAAACTCTATGGGGCAGTTCTATTTTACCCTATAGGGTCCCTGTAAGTTGGACTTGACTCAATGGCTATGGGTTTGGTTTTGGTTTGGTGATGTATTTACCCAGGACTGGGAAAGAGAGAAGCATCTGGTTCAAAAATGCATGTATCTTCAGTGTCTGCCAATGTTCTAGCTGGAGTAATTTGCAGCCCAGCCTCTTTGCACAGGCAACAACATGCTGGATTGCTACAGCGAGCTTGGGCTCTCCCCCGTGTTGACTCAGCCCACAGGTTTTTCTAATCCTTTAGTCCTTCACTCCGTCTCTTTGAGTTTTCTACCATGTTCTCTATAGCCAGGCCCAATATCCCCAGCTGGGATGTTGACTCCAAGTGGGGAAGGTAGCCAGACCCACCCTAAGATCTAAACTCTTTGCTGTAGTCTCTTTTTGTACCTCTCCTCCTAGGCCGGGCAAATTTTATATCTTTGAGAAAAATGCTCTTTGTCACACATTTTATGATTCACGGTATAAACAGGATGGAAAGTTGGAGAGTACTTACTAGGAATTACAAGGAATAAAAAATACTTTAGCTAATTGTAAAAACGGCCTCCTCCAACTTCACAAAGCAGGAGGAGAATCAAGATCATCAGGCCTCGGCTAATTCCTATGAGGTGGAAGTCACCCTCCAACCTTTTTACCAATTCTGACACTAGCTGTCCTTCCCACGGCACTCTCTCCTTCTCTGCTGGGTTCTATAATTCTTTGCAATGGCCACAAAGAACTCACAGACAATACTCATGATTATGAGGCTTATTAGGGAATTAACAGGTACACCACCACTCGTCTGTCAACGTGTAGTATTGTGGTGCCTCGCGTGTTGTTGTGATGCTGGAAGCTATGACACCGGTATTTCAAATACCATCAGGGGCACCCATGCTGGACACGTTTCAGCTGAGCTTCCAGACTAAGATAGGTTAGGAATGTTGCCTGGTGAAAACCCCAGGTTTTGCTCAGCATGACTTGTTACAGCCAATAAAAAAGAGGCCAAAGTGGGAGATCAGAAAGATGCCTTTATTTCGTTGTACAAGGAAAGGAGCAATCAGGGCGGCTGCCTCCAAGACTGCTCACAGGCAGCTTCGGGAGGTGGGCTTTTACAGAGAGCACACAAGGAAGTGCAAATTCATCAGGAATATTCAGGCTTGACCTTCAAGCACATGCTCAGGGGTTGGGGGTGATTATCCATTTTCTTTAGACAAAGGTCAATTCTCTGGTGGGGTGCTTATATGCATTTTGCACTTAATGAGCTAATAGGTCACTTACAGTGTGGAGATAGCATAGAAAGCCTGCTAAGACAAGTTGGGGCCCACTATGACTGTTCTGTGGTTGTCTTGTCAAGGACAGTTCTTGGCCCATTCTATAGCTGTCTTGTCAAGGACAATTTCAGAAGAATATGTAGCCTATTTTGCTCAGTGTAGAAGGATAAGCCAGAACAGGCGCCTCCTTGAAGTGTTGAACTCTGAGGCTTCCTGTCTCAGGAAGGACCTGGTGGTCTACTTCCAAAAAAGATTGGCCAGTGAAAACCTTATGAATACCAGCAGAACACTGATATATGCTGGAAGGTGAACCCTCAGGTTGGAAGGCACTCAAAATATGACTGGGGAAGAGCTGCCTCCTCAAAGTAGAAAAACCAAAAATCAAACCTGTTGCTGTTGAGTTGATTCCAACTCATAGCAACCCTATAGGACAGAGTAGAACTGCCCAACAGGGTTTTCAAGGGTTGCCTGCTGGATTTGAACTGCCAACTTCTTGGCTAGCTGCTGTAGCTCTTAACCACTATGCCACCAGGGTTTCCCCTCAAAGTAGAGTTAACCTTAATGATGTGGATGGAGTCAAGCTTTCAGGACCTTCATTTGCTGATGTGGCATGACTCAAAATGAGAAGAAATAGCTGCAAACATCCATTAGTAATCGGAACATGGGATGTACAAAGTATGAATTTAGGAAAATTATAAGTCGTCAAAAATGAAATGGAACCCATAAAGATCAATATCATAGGCATTAGTAAGCTGAAGTGGAATGACATTGGCCATTTTGAATCAGACAATCATATGGTCTACTCTGCCAGGAATGACAAATTGAACAGGAACAGCGTAGCATTCATCATCAAAAAAAACATTTCAAGATCTATCCTGAAGTAACACACTGTCAGCGATGGGGTAATATTCAATTTCTACAAGGAAGACCAGTTACTCCATCTATTAGTCAAATTTACACACCAACCACTAATACCAAAGATAAAGAAACTGAAGATTTTTACCAACTTTTGCAGCCTGAAATTGGTCAATCATGCAATAAAGATGCATTGATTAGTGATCGGAATAAGAAAGCTGGAAACAAGGATCAGTGGTTGGAAAATATGGCCTTGATGACAGAAACAATGCTGGAGATCACATGATAGAATTTTGCAAAACCAACAACTTATTCATTGCAAATAACCTTTTTTCAACAACATAATCAAGGACTATACATGTGGACCTGACTGGATGGCATACACAGGAATCAAATCGACTACACTTGTGGAAAAAGACAACTGAGAAGCTCCATATATCAGTCAGAACAAGGACGGGGCCGGCTATAGAACTTAACCATCAGCTGCTCCAATGCAAGTTCAAGTTGAAGCTGAAGACAATTTAAAAAAGTCCATGAGAGTCAAGGTATGACCTTGAGTGTATTCCACCTGAATTAGGGACAATCTCAAGAACAGATTTGATGCGTTGAACACTTATGACCGAAGACCAGATGAGTTGTGGGATGACATCCAGGACATCATTAAAAGGACAGTAAAGAAAGAAAAGACCAAAATGAATGTCAGAAGAGACTCTGAAACTTGCTCTTGAACATCCAGTAGCTAAAACAAAAGGAAGAAATGATGAAGTAAAAAGCTGAACAGAAGATTTCAAAGGGTGGCTCAAAAAAACAAAGTATTATAATGAAATGTGCAAAGACCTGGAGTTAGAAAACCAAAAGGGAAGAACAGGCTCAGCATTTCTCAAGCTTAAAGAATGAAAGAAAAAATTCAAGCCTCGAGTTGCAATATCGAAGGATTCTATGGGCAAACATTGAATAATGCAGGAAGCATCAAAAGAAGATGGAAGGAATACACAGAGTCACTGTACCAAAAGGAATTGGTTGACGTTCAACCATTTCTGGAGGTAGCATACGATCAAGAACCAATGCTGAGGCGGGGCCAAGATGGCTGACTAGGTAGAAGCTACCTCGGATCCCTCTTGCAACAAAGACTCGGAAAAACAAGTGAATCGATCACATACATGACAACCTACAAACCCTGACCGTCAAACACAGATCTAAAGAGTTGACCTGAGTGACAGAGACTGAGAATGAACAACCATATGGAAGCAGCGACTGTTTTCAGAGCCTGGAGCCAGCGTCCCAGTCAGGAAACCTTGGAGCCAGGCTTTGGACTGTGTGCAGGGGAGCTGAGCACGGTTTCCTGAGATGGCGCAAACACGGGACGCAGCCCTAGCTCCCAGAAGTGACCTTGGGGGAAGCCCAGCCAGTGCATGCAGGCAGCGCAGCGACGCGGCTGACAGGAGGAGAAGTCACCGGGAGGCAGTGACTGGTTTTGGAGCCTGGAGTGTGGCGTCCCAGCCGGGGAACGTTGGCACTGGGCTTTGGACTGGGAGCGGAGGACCTGACCAAGGCTTCTGAGACAGCACAAGCACAGGACGTGGGCCTGACCCTCAGGGCCAGTCTCTACCCAGCCAGCGCACACAGTCAACACGCCCCTCAGGAATCTCAGATAAAACAGTCATCCCAAGCAAGATAAGTAACTTTGTCTATATTCCGGGGTGCTACTCTCTCCTATTTATCCGAAACCTCCCCTCCCCTCCCCTTCCCAGGTGGCTTCATTAACGTTGGAATTTCCTGAGCCAGAGAGTGAAGTGCGCTGTGTTTTTCTTTCTTTCTTTCTTTTTTTGGTCTTTTCCTAACCCATTCTCCTGGCCTGAGAGAAGCAGATACAAAAAACCGAGGGACCAAAAATCCTTCCCTAACTGGATTAAAAACACAGAACCAGCTCCACCCAAACATATGTGATCCACAGTCTTGGGCTTTCATCCCTACAGGGAACAAGGTGGCTATTATAATGCAAAGGCAATTCTGTTAGGTATCTGACTGTAGTTGTTTTAGCGGATTACTGGAAAGACAAGTTTCCCAGGTCTGATATCTCTGCATATTCAACAAAGCCCTCACTGACACACAACAGGGAACTGAGGGCTGAAGCTCCCCCCAGACCACCTAGCCTCCTGCCTTAGGGGTCTAAGGAGGGTGACACCTACCAATCTGTAGAGGTACTTGCATTGGGGGCCCAAGGTACAGCTGCAGAGCCCACCCACCAAAGTGCTTTAGGAATAGAGACACATCTACCTCACTGGCACTTGGGGGAAGCCTGTCAGCATCCTGCCCCCCCTGGAGTGTGAAACCCTGCTGCTACTAGAATCCGGTGCACACAACTATCACCACTACTTCTCTAGGTGGATAGGTGACAGTTTGCACCACACACTTGATGACCCAAAATCAGATTCTACTCAAGAATAGTGAATGGACTCTTAGGCTTATATATCTGGTAACAGCCCAGACCAGCTGGTAATAGGACATAAGTGATTCAAGGGCTACAACAATCAAGACAGCGCAATCTAGTAGCCCATCTATGTATATTGAAAGAAAACAAAACAAGATAAGACTCAGTGAGCAAATACAGAATAAATCACTGCAATATCTTAGAGATGGCTCGGAGACAGCAGTTGATATCAAACCACATAAAGAAGCAGACCATGATTGCTTCTACAACTCCCCAAACTAAAGAATCAAAATCTTTCCCAAACGAAGATACAATCCTGGAATTGCCAGATGCAGAATATAAAAAACTAATTTACAGAATGCTTCAAGACATCAGGGATGACCTCAAAAATGAAATAAGACAATCTACAGAAAAAGCCAAGGAACACAGTGACAAAGCAGTTGAAGAACTAAAAAAGATTATTTGAGAAAATAGTGCAAAAATTAATAAGTTGCAAGAATCCATAGAGAGACAGCATTCAGAAATCCAAAAGATTAACAGTAAAATTGCAGAATTAGAAACTCAATAGGAAGTCAGAGGAGCAGACTCTAGCAATTGGAATGCAGGCTGGGGGATGTGGAGGACAAGGGAATTGACACCAATATAGCTGAAAAAAATCAGATAAAAGAACTAAAAAAAATGAAGAAACCCTAAGAATCATGCGGGACTCTATTAAGAAGAATAACTTGCGTGTGATTGAAGTCCCAGAACAGGGATGGATAACAGAAAATAGAGAGAGAATAGTTGAAGATCTGTTGGCAGAAAGCTTCCCTGACATCATGAAAGACGAAAGGATATCTATCCAAGATGCTCATCGAACCCCATTTAAGATTGATCCAAAAAGAAAATCACCAAGACATATTATTATCAAACTTGCCAAAACCAAAGATAAAGAGAAAATTTTAAAAGCAGCCAGGGGTAAAAGAAAGGTCTCCTACAAAGGAGAATCAGTAAGAATAAGTTCAGACTACTCAGCAGAAACCATGCAGTCAAGAAGGCAATGGGATGACATACATAGAGCACTGAAGGAGAAAAACTGCCAGCCAAGGATCATATATCCAGCAAAACTTTCTCTAAAATATTAAGGCGAAATTAAAACATTTACAGATAAACAGAAGCTTAGAGAATTTGCAAAAACCAAACCAAAGCTACAAGAAATACTAAAGGAAATTGTTTGGTCAGAAAACCAATAATATCAGATAGCAGCACAACACAAGGTCACAGAACAGAACATCCTGATATCAACTCAAATAGGGAAATCACAAAAACAAATTAAGATTCATTTAAAAAAAAAAAACGCTCAAAACAGGGAATCATTGAAGTCAATATGTAAAAGATCACAATAATCAAAAAGAGGGACTAAATACAGGTGGCATAGAACTGCCATATGGAGAGGGAAACAAGGCGATATAGGACAATACAAGTTAGGTTTTTACTTAGAAAAATAGGGGTAAATATTAAGGTAACCACGAAAAGGTATAACAACTCCATAACTCAAAATAAAAACCAAGAAAAACATAATGACTCAGCAAACATAAAGTCAAATACTATGAAAATGAGGAACACACAATTTACAAAGAAAAACATCTCAGCACAAAAAAGTAAGTAGAAAAATGAAATTGTCAACAACACACATAAAAAGGCATCAAAATGACAGCACAAAAAAAAAAAAAACACATACTTATCTATAATTACGCTGAATGTAAATGGACTAAATGCACCAATAAAGAGACAGAGAGTCTCAGACTGATTAAAGAAACAAGATCTGTCTATATGCTGCCTACAAGAGACACACCTTAGACTTCGAGACACAAACTAAAACTCAAAGGATGGAAAAAAATATATCAAGCAAACAACAATCAAAAAGGAGCAGAAGTAGCAATATTAATTTCTGACAAAATAGACTTCAAAGTTAAATCCACCACAAAGGATAAAGAAGGACACTACATAATGATTAAAGGGACAATTGACCAGGAAGATATAACCATATTAAATATTTATGCACCCAGTGACAGGGCTGCAAGATACATAAAACAAACTTTAACAGAACTGAAAAGTGAGATAGACACCTCCACAATTATAGTAGGAGACTTCAACACACCACTTTCAGAGAAGGACAGGACTTCCAGTAAGAAGCTCAATAGAGACACGGAAGACCTAATTGCTACAATCAACCAACTTGACCTCATAGACTTATACAGAACACTCCACCCAACAGCTGCAAAGTATACTTTTTTTTCTAGCGCACATGGAACATTCTCTAGAATAGACCACATATTAGGTCATAAAACAAGCCTTTGCAGAATCTAAAACATCGAAATATTACAAAGCATCTTCTCAGACCACAAGGCAATAAAAGTGGAAATCAATAACAGAAAAATCAGGGAAAAGAAATCAAATAATTGGAAACTGAACAATACCCTGCTGAAAAAAGACTGGGTTATAGAAGACATTAAGGAGGGAATAAAGAAATTCATAGAATGCAACGAGAATGAAAACACTTCCTATCAAAACGTCTGGGACACAGCAAAAGCAGTGCTCAGAGGTCAATTTATATCAATAAATGTGCACACACAAAAAGAAGAAAGAGCCAAAATCAGAGAACTGTCCCTACAACTTGAACAAATAGAAAGTGAGCAACAAAAGAATCCATCAGGCACCAGAAGAAAACAAATAATAAAAATTAGAGCTGAACTAAATGAATTAGAGAACAGAAAAACAATTGAAAGAATTAACAAAGCCAAAAGCTGGTTCTTTGAAAAAATTAACAAAATTGATAAACCATTGGCTAGACTGACTAAAGAAAAACAGGAAAGGAAACAAATAACCCGAATAAGAAACGAGAAGGACCACATCACAACAGAACCAAATGAAATCAAAAGAATCATATCAGATTACTACATAAAATTGTACTCTAACAAATTTGAAAACCTAGAAGAAATGGATAAATTCTTGGAGCAACACTACTTACCTAAACTAACACATACAGAAGTAGAACAACTAAATAGACCCATAACAAAAAAAGAGATTGAAATGGTAATCAAAAAACTCCCAACAAAAAAAAGTCCTGGCCCAGATGGCTTCACTGCAGAGTTCTACCAAACCTTCAGAGAAGACTTAACACCATTACTATTGAAGGTATTTCAAAGTATAGAAAAAGACGGAATACTACCCAACTCATTCTATGAAGCCACCATCTCCCTGATACCAAAACCAGGTAAAGACATTACAAAAAAAGAAAATTTTAGACCTATATCCCTCATGAACATAGATGCAAAAATCCTTAATAAAATTCTAGCCAATAGAATCCAACAACACATCAAAAAAATAATTCACCCTGATCAAGTGGGATTTATACCAGGTATGCAAGGCTGGTTTAATATCAGAAAAACCATTAATGTAATCCATCACATAAATAAAACAAAAGACAAAAACCACATGATCTTATCAATTGATGCAGAAAAGGCATTTGACAAAGTCCAACACCCATTTATGATAAAAACTCTCACCAAAATAGGAATTGAAGGAAAATTCCTCAACATAATAAAGGGCATATATGCAAAGCCAACGGCCAATATCACTCTAAATGGAGAGAACCTGAAAGCATTTCCCTTGAGAACGGGAACCAGACAAGGATGCCCTTTATCACCGCTCTTATTCAACATCGTACTTGAAGTCCTAGCCAGGGCAATTAGGCTAGACAAAGAAATAAAGGGTATTCAGATTGGTAAGGAGGAAGTAAAGCTATCACTATTTGCAGATGACATGATCGTATACATGGAAAACCCTAAGAAATCCTCCAGAAAACTACTGAAACTAATAGAAGAGTTTGGAAGAGTCTCAGGATATAAAATAAACATACAAAAATCACTTGGATTCCTCTACATCAACAAAAAGAACACCGAAGAGGAAATAACCAAATCAATACCATTCACAGTAGCCCCCAAGAAGATAAAATACTTAGGAATAAATCTTACCAAGGAAGTAAAAGACCTATACAAAGAAAACTATAAAACTCTGCTACAAGAAATTCAAAAGGACACGCTTAAATGGAAAAACATACCCTGCTCATGGATAGGAAGACTCAACATAGTAAAAATGTCTGTTCTACCAAAAGCCATTTATACATACAACGCACTTCCAATCCAAATACCAATGTCATACTTTAAGGGAATAGAGAAACAAATCACTAATTTCATATGGAAAGGAAAGAATCCCCGGATAAGCAAAACATTACTGAAAAAGAAGAAGAAAGTGGGAGGCCTCACCCTACCTGATTTCAGAACCTATTATATAGCTACAGTAGTCAAAACAGCCTGGTACTGGTACAACAACAGGCACATAGACCAATGGAACAGAATTGAGAATCCAGATATAAATCCATCCACGTATGAGCAGCTGATATTTGACAAAGGACCAGTGTCAGTCAATTGGGGAAATAATAGTCTTTTTAACAAATGGTGCTGGCATACCTGGATATCCATTTGCAAAAGAATGAAACAGGACCCATACCTCACACCATGCACAAAAACTAACTCCAAGTGGATCAAAGACCTAAACATAAAGACTAAAACGATAAAAATCTTGGAAGAAAAAATAGGATCTACCCTAGGAGCCCTAATACAGGGCATAAACAGAATACAAAACATTACCAAAAATGATGAAGAGAAACCCGATAACTGGGAGCTCCTAAAAATCAAACACCTATGCTCATCTAAAGACTTCACCAAAAGAGTAAAAAGACCACCTACAGACTGGGAAAGAATATTCAGCTATGACATCTCAGACCAGCGCCTGATCTCTAAAATCTACATGATTCTGTCAAAACTCAACCACAAAAAGACAAACAACCCAATCAAGAAGTGGGCAAAGGATATGAACACACATTTCACTAAAGAAGATATTCAGGCAGCCAACAGATACATGAGAAAATGCTCTCGATCATTAGTCATTAGAGAAATGCAAATTAAAACTACGATGAGATTCCATCTGACACCAACTAGACTGGCATTAATTCAAAAATCACAAAATAATAAATGTTGGAGAGGCTGCGGAGAGACTGGAACTCTCATACACTGCTGGTGGGATTGTAAAATGGTACAACCACTGTGGAAATCCATCTGGCGTTATCTTAAACAGTTAGAAATAGAACTACCATACAAACCAGAAATCCCACTCCTCGGAATATACCCTAAAAATACAAGACCCTTCACACAAACAGATATATGCACACCCATGTTTATTGCAGCTCTGTTTACAATAGCAAAAAGCTGGAAGCAACCAAGATGTCCATCAACGGACGAATGGGTAAATAAATTGTGGTATATTCACACAATGGAATACTACACATCGATAAAGAACAGTGACGAATCTCTGAAACATTTCATAACATGGAGGAATCTGGAAGGCATTATGCTGAGCGAAATGAGTCAGTTGCAAAAGGACAAATATTGTATAAGACCACTATTATAAGATCTTGAGGAATAGAAAAAATGGAAAAGAACACATACTTTTGTGGTTACAAAGGGGGGAGGGAGGGAGGGAGGGAGGGAGAGGGCTTTTTATTGATCAATCTGTAGATGGGAACTGCTTTGGGTGAAGGGAAAGACAACACTCAAAACAAGGAAGGTCAGCCTAATTGGACAGGATTAAAAGTAAAGAGGTTTCCGAGATAAAATGAAAGCTTCAAAGGATAGCGAAGCAGGGGCTGGGGTCTGGGGAACTTGGTTTGAGAGGACTTCTAAATCAATGGGCAAAACAATTCTATTATGAAAACACTCTGCATCCCACTTTGAATTGTGGCACCTGGGGTCCTAAATGCCAACAAGCAGCCATCTAAAATACATTAATTGGTCTCAACCCACCGGGAGCAAAGGCAAAGGAAGAACACCAAGGTCACACGACAACTAAGAACCCAAGAGACAGAAAGGGCCACTTGAACCAGAGACCTACAATATCCTGAGACCAGAAGAACAAGTTGGTGCCCGGCCACAATCGATGTCTGCCCTGTCAGGGAGCACAAGAGACAACTCCTGAGGGAGCAGGAGACCAATGGGATACAGACCCCAAATTCTCATTAAAAGACCACACCTAATGGTATGATTGCGACTAGAGGAATCCCAGAGACAATGCTCCCCAGAACTTCTGATGGCACAGGACAGGAACCAACCCCGAAGACAAATCATCAGGCATGAAAAGGACTGGTCAGTGGGGGGGAGAGAGATACTGATGAAGAGCGAGCTAATTAAATCAGGTGGACACGGGAGAGTGTGTTGGCAACTCTTGACTGGAGGGGGGATGGGAAGATAGAGAGAGATGGAAGAAGGTAAAATTGGCACGAAACGAGAGACTGTAAGGGCTGACTCAATAGGGGGAGAGCAAGTGGGAGAAGGGAGTAAGATGTATGTAAACCTACATGTGACAGACTGATTGGAATGGTAAATGTTCACTTGAAGCTTAATAAAAATTTAAAAAAAAAAAAAAAAATTAGAGCTGAACTAAATGAATTAGAGAACAGAAAAACAATTGAAAGAATTAACAAAGCCAAAAGCTGGTTCTTTGAAAAAATTAACAAAATTGATAAACCATTGGCTAGACTGACTAAAGAAAAACAGGAAACAAATAACCTGAATAAGAAACGAGATGGGCCACATCACAACAGACCCAACTGAAATTAAAAGAATCATATCAGATTATTATGAAAAATTGTACTCTAACAAATTTGCAAACCTAGAAGAAATGGATGCATTCCTAGAAAAACACTACCTACCTAAACTAACACAATCAGAAGTAGAACAACTTAATAGACTCATAACAAAAAAAAGAGATTGATATGGAAATCAAAAAACTCCCAACAAAAAAAAAGCCCTGGCCCGGACGGCCTTACTGCAGAGTTCTACCAAACTTTCAGAGAATAGTTAACACCACTACTACTAAAGCTATTTCAAAGCATAGAAAATGATGAAATACTACCTAACATTCTATGAAGCCACCATATCCCTGATACCAAAACCAGGTAAAGACATCACACAAAAAAAGAAAATTACAGACCTATATCCCTCATGAACATAAATGCAAAAATCCTCAACAAAATTGTAGCCAACAGAATTCAACAACATATCAAGAAAATAATCCACCATGACCAAGTGGGATTTATACCAGGTATGTAAGGTTGGTTTAATATTAGAAAAACCATTAATGTAATCCACCATATAAATACAACAAAAGACAAAAACCACAAGATCTTATCAATTGATGCAGAAAAGGCATTTGACAAAGCCCAACACCCATTCATGATAAAAACTCTCAGCAAAATAGGAATTGAAGGAAAATTCCTCAACATAATAAAGGGCATCTATTTTTTTATACAAAGCCAACAGCCAACATCATTCTAAATGGAGAGAACCTGAAAGCATTTCCCCTGAGAACGGGAACCAGACAAGGATGCCCTTTATCACCGCTCTTATTCAACATCGTGCTAGAGGTCCTAGCCAGAGTAATTAGGCTAGACAAAGAAATAAAGGGCATCCGGATTGGCAAGGAGAAAGTAAAATTATCTCTGTTTGCAGATGACATGATCTTATACACAGAAAACCCTAAGGAATCCTCCAGAAAACTACTGAAACTAATAGAAGAGTTTGGCAGAGTCTCAGGTTATAAGATAAACACACAAAAATCACCTGGATTCCTCTACATCAACAAAAAAGAACATCGAAGAGGAAATAACCAAATCAATACCATTCACAGTAGCCGCCAAGAAGATAAAATACCTAGAAATAAATCTTACCAAAGATGTAAAAGACCTATACAAACAAAACTACAAAGTACTAGTGCAAGAAACTAAAAAGGATCTATACAAGTGGAAAAACATACCTTGCTCATGGATAGGAAGACTTAACATGGTGAAAATGTCTATTTTACCAAAAGCCATCTATACATACAATGCACTTCCGATCCAAAATCCAATGACATTTTTTAATGTGATGGAGAAACAAATCACCAACTTCATATGGAAGGGAAAGAAGCCCCAGATAAGCAAAGCATTACTGAAAAAGAAGAAGAAAGTGGGAGGCCTCATTCTACCTGATTTCAGAAGCTATTATACAGCCACAGTAGTCAAAACAGCCTGGTACTGGTACAACAACAGGCACCTAGACCAATGGAACAGAATTGAGAACCCAGATATAAATCCATCCACGTATGAGCAGCTGATATTTGACAAAGGCCCAGTGTCAGTTAATTGGGGAAAAGATAGTCTTTTTAACAAATGGTGCTGGCATAACTGGATACAAAATGCAAAAAAATGAAACAGGACCCATACCTCACACCATGCACAAAAACTAACTCCAGGTGGATCAAAGACCAAAACATAAAGACTAAAATGATAAAGATCATGGAAGAAAAAATAGGGACAATGTTAGAAGCCCTAATACAAGGCATAAACAGAATACAAAACATTACCAAAAATGAAGAAGAGAAACCCGATAACTGGGAGCTCCTAAAAATCAAACACCTATGCTCATCTAAAGACTTCACCAAAAGAGTAAAAAGACCACCTACAGATTGGGAAAGAATTTTCAGCTATGACATCTCTGACCAGCACCTGATCTCTAAGATCTATATGATTCTGTTAAAACTCAACCACAAAAAGACAAACAACCCAATCAAAAGTGGGCAAAGGATATGAACACGCACTTCACTAAAGAAGATATTCAGGCAGCTAACAGATACATGAGAAAATGCTCTCGATCATTAGCCATTAGAGAAATGCAAATTAAAACTACAATGAGATTCCATCTCACTCCACCAAGGCTGGCATTAATCCAAAAAACACAAAATAATAAATGTTGGAGAGGCTGCGGAGAGATTGGAGCTCTTATACACTGCTGGTGGGAATGTAAAATGGTACAACCACTTTGGAAATCTATCTGGTGTTTTCTTAAAAAGTTAGAAATAGAACTACCATACAACCCAGGAATCCCACTCCTTGGAATATACCCTAGAGAAATAAGAACCTTCATACGAACAGATATATGCACACCCATGTTTATTGCAGCTCTGTTTACAACAGCAAAAAGCTGGAAGCAACCAAGGTGTCCATCAACGGATGAATGGTTAAATAAATTGTGGTATATTCACACAATGGAATACTACGCATCGATAAAGAACAGTGACGAATCTGTGAAACATTTCATAACATGGAGGAACCTGGAAGGCATTATGCTGAGTGAAATTAGAGGCAAAAGGACAAATACTGTATAAGACCACTATTATAAGATCTTGAGAAACAGTACAAACTGAGAAGAACACATACTTTTGTGGTTACGAGGAGGGGAGGGAGGGAGGGTGGGAGAAGGTTATTTACTGATTAGTTAGTAGATAAGAACTACTTTAGGTGAACAGAAGGACAATACTCAATACATGGAAGGTCAGCTCAACTGGACTGGACCAAAAGCAAAGAAGTTTCTGGGATAAACTGAATGCTTCAAAGGTCAGTGGAGCAAGGGCGGGGGTTTGGGGACTATGGCTTAAGGGGACTTCTAAAGTCAATTGGCAAAATAATTCTCTTATGAAAACATTCTGCATCCCACTTTGAAATGTGGCGTCTGGGGTCTTAAATGCTAACAAGCGGCCATCTAAGATGCATCAATTGGTCTCAACCCACCTGGAGCAAAGGATAATGAAGAACAAACACCAAGGTCACACGATAACTATGAGCCCAAGAGACAGAAAGGGCCACATGAACCAGAGACTTACATCATCCTGAGACCAGAAGAACTAGATGGTGCCTGGCCACAACCGATGACTGCCCTGACAGGGAGCACAACAGAGAACCCCTGAGGGAGCAGGACATCAGTGGGATGGAGACCCCAAATTCTCATAAAAAGACCAGACTTAATGGTCTGACTGAGACTAGAAGAATCCAGGTGGTCATGGTCCCCAAACCTTCTGTTGGCCCAGGACAGGAACCATTCCAGAAGACAACTCATCAGACATGGAAGGGACTGGACAATGGGTTGGAGAGAGATGCTGACGAAGAGTGAGCTACTTGGATCAGGTGGACACCTGAGACTGTTGGCATCTCCTGTCTGAAGAGGAGATAGGAGGGTAGAGAGGGTTAGAAACTGGCAAAATTATCACGAAGAGAGACTGGAAGGAGGGTGCGGGCTGACTCATTCGGGGGAGAGTAAGTGGGAGTATGGAGTAAGATGTATATAAGCTTATGCGTGACAGACAGACTTGATTTGTAAACTTTCACTTAAAGCACAATAAAAATTATTCAAAAAAAAAAAAAGAGAGAGAGAGAACCAATGCTATTAAAGGAAGAAGTCCAAGCTGCACTGAAGGCCTTGGTGAAAAACAAGGCTCCAGGAATTGACAGAATGCCAACTGAGATGTTTCAACAAATGCATGCAAAACCTGGAAGCATTCACTCGCCTATGCCAAGAAATGTGGAAGACAGCTACCTGGCCAACTGACTGGAAAAGATCCGTATTTGTGCCTATTCCAAAGAAATGTGATCCAAGAGACTCCAGAAATTAGCAAACAATATTGCTAATATTACATTCAAGTAAAATTTTGCTGAAAATCATTCAAAAATGGTTGCAGCAGTACACCAACTGGGAACTGCCAGAAATTCAAGCTGGATTCAGAAGAGGATGTGGAATGAGGGATATCATTGCTGATGTCAGATGGATCTAGGCTTAAAGCACAGAATACAAGAAAGATGTTTGCCTATGTTTTATTGACTATGCAAAGGCATTCTACTATGTGGATCATAAGAAATTATGAATAACCAAAAGGTTGGCAGTTCAAACCTAGCCAGAGGTGCCTAGGAAGAAAGGCCTGGTGATCTGCTTTTGAAAAAGCAGTCATTGAAAACCCTATGGAGTTCAGTTCTACTATGACACACATGGGGTCACCATGAATTGGAATCGACTCAACGGCAACTGGTACTGGTTATTGTTAGGTGCCATCAAATTGGTTCCTACTCATAGTAATCCTAAGTACAATAGACTGAAACACTGCCCTGTCCTGCACCATGCTCACAATTGTTGCTATGCTTGAACCCATTGTTGCAGCCACTGTGTCAATCCATTTCACTGAAGGTCTTCCTCTTTTTCAATGACACTCTACCAAGCATGATGTCCTTCTCCAGATACTGGTCTGTCCTGATAACATGCCCAAAGTACATGAGACATGGTCTCACCATTCTCGCTTCCAAGGAGCATTCTGGCTGTACTTCTTCCAAGACAGATTTTTTCATTCTTTTGGCAGTCCATGGTATATTCAATACTCTTCACAAACACTGTAATTCAAAGGCATCAATTCTTCCATTTTCCAGCTTTCACATGCATATGAGGCAATTGAAAATACCATGGCTTCGATCAGGCACACCTTAGTCCTAAAAGTGACATCTTTGCTTTTTAACACTTTAAAGAGGTCTTTTGCAGCAAATTTCCCCAGTGCAATATGGTGTTCAATTCTTGACTACTGCCTCCATGGGCATTGATTGTAGATCCAACCAAAATGATAAATGGTACTGCTACTATGTCTTATTTTGTTAATATCCTCTATGTCCTTTTTTAAATATCCATTCAATCTCTGAAAGACTCTGTTGTGTTAAAATCTTCCACTAACTGCATCTGCCCATTTTTCAATAAGTCTGAATGTTTTTTTTGTATATCTTGTTGCCATATTATTCATATATGGTTTCCATATCATGGCTTCACTATCGGTTGATAAAATTATCCCCTCTTGCTTTCCTTGAAATTTCTTTTCATGAAAACACTGTACCACCGCCGATTTTCACATTTGATAGACAGTCCTTTGTCCAGTCTTTTTTGTTTTTATTTATTTTGATGTTGTTGTTAAGAATATACACAGCAAAACAGACACCAATTCAATAGTTTCTACATGTACAAGTCAGTGACATTGATTATACTCCTCAAGTTGTGCAACCATTCTTACCCTCCTTTTTTGATTTATCCCTGTCTGTATTTCAAGAGGGAACAAGAAAATTGAAGTACAATGGCAGGATAGGAGTGGCCATGGGGCAGCCTCTAGTCCAGCTCTTCTGTGTGGCAAGGATGTATTTCTCATGGATCAAGTGGATGCTGTGGAAGATAAGTGGCTTGCTTTGTCTTGCTAGAACCTCACTTAAGAGGCTGGGTGTACTGCTGGGTGCTGGCAGTGGGGTGATGTAAAACATCAAACTCCAGACAGATCTCCCAAGGAATGTTATGTGTCCTATTTTCATAGGAGTTTCAAACAAAGGCCAGTTATCCCCAAAGAGAAGCAGGGATCAACTAAGACAGAACTCCAACAGTGACCAGTTCGGAGACACTTAGCACATTCCTGCTCTTCTTCTTGCCTCAATACACAGGACAAACCAGGCCTAGAGAAAGGACTCGAAGTAAGTGCCTAAGGGCCAGAACCACGACTTGCCATGAAGCTTTACCTACGACCTATCACCAAGAATCTCGGGAGACTGACATTTGGACATGGCCTGATTTTTTTTTATTACTGTGCTTTAGGTGAAAATTTACAAATCAAGTCAGTCTCATACAAAAATCCATACACACCACGCCGTGCACTCCCAGCTGCTCTCCCCTTAATGAGATAGCACATTCCTCCTCTCCACCCTGTATTTCCAGAATCCATTCAACTGCTCCTGTCCCCCTCTTCCTTCTCATCTCACCACCAGACAGGAGTCACCTGCATAGTCTCATGTGTCTACTTGAGCCACAACGTTCACTCCTTACCAGCATCATTGTCTATCTCGTAGTCTGGGCCAATCCCTGTCTGTAGAGCTGGTTTCGGGAATAGTTCCAATCTTGGGCTATCAAAGGGTCCGGGGACCATGACCATCAGGGTCCCGCCCGTCTCAGTCAGACCATTAAGCCTGGTCTTTTTATGAGAATTTAAGATCTGCATCTCACTATTCTCCTGCTCCATCAGGGATTCTCTGTTGTGTTTCCTGTCATGGCAGTCATCAGCGGTAGCTGGGCACCATCTAGTTCTTCGGGTCTCAGGCTGATGGAGCCTCTGGTTTATGGGGCCCTTTCTGTCTCTGGGGCTCATATTTACCTCATGTCTTTGGTGTTCTTCATTCTCCTCTGTTCCACCTGGTTGAGAGAACACGGTCTAATTTTTAATAACAGAAATTGACCAAAATGCTATGGCATCACATTAACTGTGGTTAAGGGATGGAAAATACTCAAAAGAGCAGCTAGTGGAGACAGATGGACCTGTTTTATGTTTGAGAGCCATCCCACTGAAAGGGCTCAGTAAGCTGATTACACTGACAATCGCCGGAACCAAAGCTCTTTGCACTACACCAACATTCTCTAGAGACCAAGTACGACTGACAAAGATGAGGAAAATATGGTACACTTGTGCTCGAGGAACAATGAATGTTCTGTTGTACAGTATAAAGCAGAATTGATGAAGCAAACAAGTCTAGAATGAGGGTACATTCTTTCTTTTCCTGTTTCCTTGCATTGTGTATGAGGCTGATTTTTAACCAGTTGAAAATGATGGGTGAGCCTAGTAGAGAGGGATCTACTTCTTGAATTGCAAACAGACTAGACAGTGATGATTAAGTCCCTAACAAATTGTTTCTGAATTGCTGAGTTCGAGTAGCTGCAAACCGCGACCTGAATATTAAGGAAATACCATATTTGTCAACCTTCAAAATAATTGTAGCTATAGCACCATCACTCTTTAAAAAAAAAAAAAAAAAAACCCAAACAAAAAACGTTTAAATTCTCAAAAGGGAGGTTTTTGTAATACTAATTCATTTCTGTAAAAATCATTTTACAGAAAATTTCTGACATAACCCTAAAAGTAATGCACCATAAAAAATAAGTATCAGAATGTAAGGCTTTAAATAAAAGCGCTTCTTCACTGGATCAGGCAGTTCCTCAAAGAAGCGAATACATATCCTGCATCTACTTATTCAGTTGTTGCGGGGAATAATAGGGAGAGGAAGGTAGGTCCTCTTCAGCTTTGAGTTTATCTTTTCCTTTTCCAACCAGTCTGGAGCGCACAGACATGAATATTTAACACGCGCTCGGTATGCGCGCCTGGGGAATACCCACAACTCCCCGCGGCTCCGCGGAACCTTGCTAGGTCACCCGGCGCTTCCCCAGACCTGGGCCCCCGGCCGACGGGCCGGAGGCGGGACAGCCGAGCCCTCGCCAATCAGTGCATTGTGGGACGGGAGTGTGACGCCGCGTCCGGCGGGAGACCGCAACCGCTCCCGCGAGAAGGGCAGGGAGCGGCGCCGAGGCAGAGCCAGAGGAAATGCCGACGCCTCAGAACCCTAGGGAGAGAGCAGGGGGCGCATTCAGGTGGCCACTCTGCTCACACTGTCCCAGCCTGGGACGCAAGGCTCGGCGTTGTAACCGCCTTAAAGCTAACTCAGTAGCGCGTCTCTTCGCTGCACCGCACAGCCTGACGGGAGCCTCGCTTTTTCTACGCTGGCTGCGCCGGTGAAACGGCCTCGAGGCCTCCCTTCTGCCGTGGGGCATGCCGGGAGAGCCGAGAACTTCCCCCTCCCTCTCCTAAGCCGGGAGGAGACTATTTCCGGCGTGACACTGTCCTTTACGAAAGGGGTGGGGTGGGCCTGGTCCCGCCCCCCACCGGATGGGGGCGTGGCGAAGAGTCACTACCCCTCTGTCCGCGCTAAGGCCCGCCCCTGCGCCGGAAGGAGGAAGGCGTAGGGCATCCTGGCCACCTGAAAGGGGAGAGTCGATCCGGCGTAACGTGCGAGGTCACGTGACGTAGTTGCGGGCTGCGGGGTGGGACGGGGGATTCCGCAGGGGGGCGGGCGGCGCTCCTTCCCATCGGGTCACGTGTGACAGGAAGTGGCGCCCACTGCGGAGAATCAGCGATGGGGACCTCCTTGGACATCAAAATTAAAAGAGCAAACAAGGTTTATCACGCTGGGGTAAGTGGGATGGGCGGGCCATCAGGTTGCGTGGTGTCCAACGCCCCGCGCACTTCTGGGTGACCCTGGGCGGGTTTGGCATGCACCTCCAGGTGCGTCCCCCCGCACGTCCGGCTGCCCTGCGGGGGGCACCCCGGCGGAGGCGCCACCTAGTCTGCAGGGCGTGCGGGGGCGAGCGGGCAGGCGCCGGCAGTGCATCTCTAATCGTCTGGTCCCGTGAACATCCTAAGGCCTCGGGCCCTAGACTGGAGTTTTCAGGGATCCCTGAGGGCTCGATGAACAAGTACCCCTTTCCGTCCTTCCTAAAGTGACTGTAAAGGAGCAGTGAACAAGCGGCAGAATTAACCTTAAAAACAGAAATTCGCGCATCAGGTCGTGGTCACCGCTTATATCATACACAAGTTCCTCATTTTTCTGGTTTTATTCTTTGAATAACATACAGAAGAAATGGCGTATTAAAATGAAAGTCTAAAAAAATAAAACCTTAACTGTGCTTTTACCAAGTTTTGTGCTAGGTTCAACCTCCTCCGGCCTCAGTTTCCTTATTTGCAAAATGACGATACCCTAAGGTTCCTCTAATTGGGGGGATCTCAACCCTCCCTCTACATGAAATGAATCGCCCAGGGAATTTTTAAATATCATTGGACGGGTCCCACACCCAGAGATATTGGTGATTCTAATCTGCAGCCAGGGTTGAAATTACAGCTAGCTCTAACACTTCTTGGAAAAAATTGTTAGCAATGGTTGGTCGCATGAATGCAGAGCAGGCTCAAAAGGGATCGAATACCGGGCGGTAGCCATGAACAGATGCTAAAACCTTGGGCTGAAAGACTATTGGTAAAACAGGATATTTACACAGACTCCAGTGGTCACCCCCATGTAAAATTCACCCTTTGAAAGTGTAGAAGGCTGTTTTTTGGTATATTCCAGTGTTGTGTAACCATCACCACTACCTAATTCCAGAACATTTTCATCACAACACGAAGAAACTCCCTACACGTTAGCAGTTACTCCCCGTTCTATACCCCCGCCCCCACCCCCCAGCTCCTGACAACCGCTAAACTACTTTCTGTCTCTGGTTTTGTCTATTCTGGACATTTCACATACGTGGAATCATACAAAACGTGGCCCTTTGTGTCTGCTGCTTTCACTTAGAGTAATGTTTTCACAGTTCATTCATGTTGGCACACGCATTAGTTCCTCATTGCTTTTTGTAGCTGAATAATATTCTCTCTGCATAGACCAGGTTTTGTTTATCCATTCATCCATTGATGGACATTTGGGTCGTTTCTACTTTTTGGCTATTATGAATGATTCTGCTATAAATGTTGATGTATTAACGGATTTTTGTGTGAGTAAAACACACAGGTACATGGGTATATGCCTAGAAGTGGAGTTGCTGAGTCTTATGGCAACTCTGTTTAACGTTTTGAAGAACTGCTGGACTGTATTCCAAGCTGCTGCATCACTTTACAGTGCCACCAGTAACGTTTCAGTTTCTTCACTGGTTTGTATTCTTAGAACTTTTGCCATTGAGTCGATTCCGACTCTGCGACCACATAGGACAGAGTAGTACTGCCCCATAGAGTTTCTAGGGAGTGCCTGGTGGATTTGAACTGCTGACATTTTGGTTAGTGTCCGTGGCTCTTAACCACTATGTCACCAGGGTTTCTCTCTCTCTCTATAGTATAAAAAAAAAAAGTATAGCTTCTCCCAAATAGATGGTGAAGTGGTGCCTTGCCTGTTGCTATGATGCCAAACAGGTTTCAGCGGCGCTTCCAGACTAAGATGGACTAGAGAGAAAGGGCTGGCAAAGTACTTCTGAAAAATCAGGCAGTGAAAACCATATGAATCACAACACTCTGATCCCCCACCATCTTGGGAATGGCACAGGACCAGGCCATGTTCCATTCCATTGTGCAGGGGAGTCACCATGAGTTGGTGACTGACTTGATGGCAGCTAACAACAACAATGTATAAAACGTAAATCAATTTACAAAAATGTATAGAGGAACATATGCCTGTGACTCCTGTGTTGGGCTCTGATCTTTGATTCAAGACAGGTTGAGTAGGTGGCCAGTACTAAGTTCTGAGTAGCAAGACCCTCACCGTTTGGGGGCTTGAAGAGATCTCACTGCCTGTGGACAGTCTATCTCAAGTCTAATTTACACCATGGCTGTGGGACAATGGGTGGCCTCTTTCCCACCCCCAACTCCAGCTGCACGTAGGAGCTAATGACATAACAAGTTAAAGATTTGACTCACCCATGAACAAAGTAGAGCCCTGGTGGCACAGTTAAGAGCTCGGCTGCTGACCAAAAGGTCAGTAGTTTGAATTCACCAGACACTCCTTGGAAACTATGGGGCCATTCTACTCTGTCATGCAGGATTGCTGTGAGTTGGAATTGACTAGACAGCGACAGGTTTGGATGGAGAGAGCACGAGGCCTGTAATTGTCATAGATGGCTTGATGTGGCTGCCTTCTACTTTGGCATGATCTCAAGCAATAATATTCCGGACTTGAGGTAGTAAATAATTGTCATTGCAGTAAAGCAATGTTCGTCCACCTAACCACACAAAGCTGTTTTATATTCCACCAGCAGCACACTGGTGTAGGGTTTGACCGCCAGACAGCATGACTTCCGTTTTACTGATGCGGAAACTGAGGCCTGGAGAGGTTCTCGATTACCGCTAATAACAGAGCCTGGATTCCAGGGCAGGTCTGTGATTTCAAAGCTTGTCCACCCAACACTAATATTCTGCCTCCCTAGGAGTGACTGTTTTGTGCAAAATGGAGGAATTTGTAATGTATGTAGAAATGGTGGTTACTAATTTCTTTGGAGTACTGTAAATAACACTAATATTTCAATTAAAGACTAATGACTTCTACCCTGAACGTGTGTTCATTCTATTATTGGGCTTTTCGATATTTCAGTTGTGGAGGTAACAGTAAAACCTGTGAAACCCAGAACCTATGTAAGGCAGAAACTTGTCAGGGAAGGAACACTCAAATATTTTCCTCTAAAACGAGTGATAGAAGAGTGGTAAGACTGCACCCCATCAAAGGCGGACAGCTTGCAAGACCTGGGGAAACCGGGCAGTCAGTCTGCTGAGTTCCAGCTCTCCCAGATTTCACTATATGTGAAAATGACTTCAATTCTGTGGACTCAGAGAAGTTAGAGAACCTAACTAATATGTAGATGTAAAATTGACATTTGGACTTTTTTCCTAGAATAAAATGCTAATTTGGAAAAATGATTTAAAGGGAAAACAATCACAGTTGAATCTTCTTTTTTATTATAAAAGTAATGTATGCCATGTTAGAAATTACTGTGCAGAGGATGCAGAGTAAAAAGCCCAGCTCTTCTTTGATCTTCTTACTCCCTTCCCTGTGCCTGGAGGTATCTACTGGTGCTTTGTGTGCTCTTCAGAGATCTTCTATGAATAATAAGTGCATGCCTCCCCCGCCCCAACACACACACACACACACACACACACACCGCTTACTTTTTTTGTTCAGTAATGTATCTTGGACACCTTTCAGTGCATCTTCATCAATCTCATTCTTTTTTAGGTGGTTATTTAACCCAAACAAATTCATTCAATCAGTGTCCGTCCATCTCTAGAAGTGTACAGGTCAGTAGAGAGAGATGTGGGTAAATAAGTAGCACTAGAGACAATAAAGTACCCAAATAGGAGTCTGTGGTATAAGACCTTGGGTGGCACAGTCTGTTAAGTGCTCGACTACTAGCCAACAGGTTGAGGGTTCAAACTCACTCAGAGGTGCCTCCAAAGAAAGGCCTGGCAATCTGCTTCAAAAGATCACACGGCCTTGAGAACCCTATGGAGCAGTTCTACTCTGTAAAACATGGGGTCACCATGATTCAGAATCCAACCAGTGGCAACTGGGATGATGTAAGGGAGCACAAAGTAGGTCAGTCATTTCATCGGCAAGGGGACAAGGGGCACTTAGGGAGCCTCCCTGAAGTGCCGATGCTTGAATGATCCTTTGTGTGAGACCAGGGCCTCATTCCCCTCTTTGCATTATTTGTTTCAGTCAAGGACTAGGTAACGTGAGCCAAGTGAAGCAAGAGCTTACACACATTTGTGAAACAAGCCAAGTTAAGTAAAAGATTTATTCTTTTTGCCAGACTTTTGGACACTCAGGTTCATCTCGTTTGACAGCCTTTTTTTTCTTTTAAAGCCACTTAGCTGTATGATCTTTCTAAAATACTTCTTCTGTTTCTCTGGGTTTATTCTGCACACTCTTTTAACTTCATAAGCTGGCTGTTTGGCTCATTAAATTTTAGCCATCTTTTAAAAATGCTGATGTTTTGCACTAAGTGCTACATGCAACCCACAAATTTGTTTTCAAACAACGTTTCTGTTATTTATTATATAATTATAAAGCAGTCACCCTTGTAATCCCACCAGGTCCTGCTGGAGAGGGGTAGGGGCCAGGAAAGTGAGATGAGAATGAGTTGGAGAGGAGATAAAGTTTAGAAAAAGCAAACGCACCCTGCCACAGAAGACACTGCTCAAAAAAAAAAAAAACCAAAACCATTGCCATCGAGTCGATTCCGACTCATAGCGACCCTGTAGGACAGAACTGCCACATAGGGTTTCCAAGGAGCACCTGGTGGATTCAAACTGCCGACCTTTTGGTTAGCGGCCATAGCTCTTAACCACCACCCCACCAGGGTTTCCAATGAGGCTTTATAGTGTAGTAATCCCATTCTCTGTGGGGATATGGAAATATCCAAAAATAATGCTCCACTGCCTTGCCACGTGGTGAAGTGGTTAAGAGCTCGGCTGCTAACTAAAAAGGTTGTTCTGTAGGGTCACTATGAGTCGGAATCCACTCGAGGACAATAGGTTTGGTTTTCTTTTTGGCCACATCCCAAAATTGTACCCCACATGGTTTGATTTGTAGTATTTTCATTATTGTACCACTTAATCATTTTTTAATTTTCATTATGATTTTTTCCTTTGCCATATGCGTTACTTAGAAGTATGCATTTTAATTTCTGTTACAGTGTCAACTCTTCCACTTTAAAATTTCATTTTATAAGCTTAGAATAATTCCTCATTTTAATATTACTTAAATTTTAGAAAATTCCTTTTAAGAAGAACAGTTTTAATAACAAAATGAGGTTCTGATGGGGTAGTGGAATGTTAAGGAGCCCTGGTGGTGCAGTGGTTAAGCGCTCAGCTGCTAACTGAAAGGTTGGCAGTTTGAACCCACCCAGCAGCTCCCCAGGAAAAAGACATGACAATCTGCTGCTTTAAAGATAACAGCAAAGGAAACTCTGAGGCAGTTCTACTGTGTCACATGGGTTCGCTGTGAGTGGGAATCCATTCGATGGCACCGGACAACAACAGAGGAACGTTATCTGGTCAAATGTCAGAAAAAGAACAACTCAGACGAGTTTTCAGTAACTCACAATCACCTGTAGTAAGTTACAAACGCATTTTGGGAATACTTCGGTGATTGCACTGATTACCTTTTGTTGCAGTGATTTTGTTTTATGAGGCCACCTAACTAAAGTGCTTTGTTTTGTCTTGATTTGTATTGCTAGGCCCGCCAGCCCTTGCCTCTTAGAAGATGCTCAAAAACTGTTTATTAAATGACAGTTGAAGCCTTAAAACATTGAAACAAAATTCCATAAGACTAACATAAATGCATTGATCGGAAATGGGAAACTGGCCTTACAGGCCTATTGTAGGTTTACTTTGTAATTACAAATGATATTTTAGATATAAATTCTAGGCAGATGTTGTTGGTAAGGTTTATTCTTATTTTGACATAGCCCCAAAGCTACAACACCGAACTCTCCATTACTTGTGTTTGCTGTAGTGCAGTCATTTTAGGAGAATGGTTCAAATAAGCGTGGGAATAGATAATTCAGAATTCCTACAAATATGGTTATTTTCTCTTTAGTTCAGGAATAGGAAATAGTCTACTACAGAATTTGCCAGAGTTTGACCCTCCCGTTATCTTCATCCCAGTTCACGTGGCTCAAGAGTGAGCATAGACCCTTCCTCAGAGCTTGAAGCATTGCCACCATGCCACCTTCTCTCCATGAGTCCTCAATAAATCTGAAAACTTGACTTGTTTCCAGAGACCCATGTATGGTATGCGACAATGCAGAAATATGATCAAAATTTCCTAATTCCTTATTTCCAGTGAAAGTTTTAATTTCCCCTGAGAACGCTTGTCTTGGTCATCTAGTGCTGCTATAACAGAAATACCACAGGTGGATGGCTTCAACAAACAGAAGATTATTCTCTCATAGCCTGGTAGGCTAGAAGTCCAAATTCAAGGCATCAGCTCCAGGGAAAGGCTTTCTTTCTCTGTGGACTCTGGAAGAAGGTCCTGGTCATCAATCTTCTCCTGGACTAGGAGCTTCTCCAAGCAGGAACCCCAGGTCTAAAGGTCATGCTCTGCTCCCAGTACTGCTTTCTTGGTGGTATGAGGTCCCCCTGTCTCTCTGTTGCCTACTCTCTTTTATATCTCAAAAGAGATTGGCTTAAGACACTTTCTGGTCTTGTAGATCTTATCAATATAACTGCTGCTAATCTATCTCATTAATGTCATAGTGATAGGATTTACAACACATAGGAAAATCTCATCAGATGACAAAATGGTAGACAATCACACAGTACTGGGAATCATGATCTAGCCAAGTTGACATATTTTGGGGGGACAAAATTCAATCCATGACAATGCTTAACTAATATTGTTCTATAATAGCATATACTTGTGTAGCCTTTTCCGGCTCACAGAGTGCTTCAATCCTCATAAATTCTGCAAGGAGGTGGCATTTCCCCCATCATATGGTTGTGAACACAGAGGCTCTGAGAATTCAGTGACATGCTCAGGGCGTCGATGAGAGCAAATGTTTAAATTGAGATCATTCTATTCCCAAGTCCAGTACTCCGTGCCTTTTTAGGGTTCTAATTTTCATCTGTAGAAAGGAGATGATTCCTACTCAAAGGTTTTGCGGGGAGAATTAGATGATGTTTTAAGACATTTTTATGGGCTCTGACCCGTAGTAGGTGCTCAAATGGTGCTTGTGGTTGTTAGCTGCTGTTGAGTCAGCCCTTGACTTGTGGTGACCCCATGCACAACAGAATGAAACACTGCCCTGTCCTACACCACCCTGTGATGTTTGCAGATCGGGCTGTTCTGCTCCATAGGATTTTCAGGGCTGATTTTTGGAAACAGATCACCAGGTCTTTCTTCCTAGTGTGTCTTAGTCCGGAAGCTCTGCCAAAACCTGTACATGAGGTGGTGGTATCGTTACACTTTCCCATACTCCACGGTGTCTGTTCATGCTCAGAAGTGCTCCTTCTCTGCCACCGTGTTCACTATGCTTTTAGTGTACTCTACACATTGCATAATCGGCATGTGCCAGACCCTTTACCGATTGTCAGATGCCTCCACTGTTGGCTGGGAGGAGGAGGGTCGGTGATCAAGTGGACCCTAAAGAGATTACAGCATCTTAGTGCTGAAAGCTGAGTGGTTTTAGTATTGCTGAATACTTGTTTGCTTGGTGCAGTAGATGTGTTTTTGACTGAAAAGTTCAAGTCAAATGTGTTGTAAATTATGTCTTCTTTACATGAGACAAATTTATTGGTGAAAAGAGCCGTGCAGTAAATCTTTTCGTAATTCATTTGTTTTATAAATCCAGGATGTTTTGCATTCTTTAGTCCTGGCACATGTACTCATGAAAACGGCACTGTTAAATAGTATGGTTGTGAAGAACATAAGATACTTTACCCAGCAAGCCCAGCTTACAATAATATGGAATTTACGCGCGGTGGGCTGATTACTGTTACTGCAAGAACCTCTGTATTTGCATTTTGTCTTATTTCACGTGCAAGTTTAAAAAAAAATTTTAAGAGGAACAATCCTGTACGTAACAGTTTATTATGAAGAAAAACTGCAAAGCTAGAGTGGTATGGGGGAAGAAAGCCTAACTATTCTACTTTGTACTACTGAATTCTAGGTAAATGAATGATCCATCATTGCAAATGCTTTTGCTAGTACTCAGAGTATAAAAATATAGATCTTAGAGTTAGGAGGGATCTCGAGATAATTTTGTGGGAGGAATGAACTTTTAGGATACTCAGTCATGTTTACTTTAAGTGGGTCTCCTTTTCTCACTAATAGTCTCCTACTGAAAGGGCTGAGGTCCTTGGTGGCGTAAATGGTTTGCGCTCTACTGCTAATTTAAAGGTTGACAGTTCGAACCCACCCAGCAAGTACCTCGGCAGAAAGACCTAGCGATCTGCTTTAGTAAAAATTTCAACCAAGAAAACCTTATGGAGCAGTTCTATTCTGTAACACATGAGGTCGCCATGAGTTGGAATTGACTCAACAGCAGTGGGTTTTCTGAAGAAGCTTGTCCTAAATCATAGAGTAAACCTTACACGATGCATGAGTGGTATTTTCAAACATAAAGGAGCCTGTTAAAAACGGGGATACAGCAAACTTACCTGTGCAATTCTTCATTTGATATTTGTTGCAGCAGATGTGCTGACCTCAGCAGTAGTAAAGCCTGTTGGACCACTGTGGGTGTGTCTGCTTCTAGACTCTGCTGGCAGCCCAGTCTCAGTGCCTCATGCACACCTGTGCCCCTCCGCCCCGCCCCAGCAGACCTTACTCAGCCAGTATCCTTGGGTTTCCTCTGCTTTCCTCCTAAAGCCCAGACCCCAATCCAGCCCTCAAGACCTTGCGTCATCCTGGGTTCTGCCCTTGTTGCCAGCCATGCCCTCTCCCAGGCCCTGAGCTTATTAGGCTCCACCTCCCACCCAGTGCCTTTGGTGCCGTTCCAGACAGCAGTCTGCTGCAGCACGGGCAGGTCGGGGAGACGCACCTCTTTTCGTCCTGTGATTCCCACCCCCCGCCACCCTTTGACTCCTTCCCCATAAAGGCCCCCATACTGAGTCAGCAGAGCCCACTGGCATTGACCTTCAGCATTCCCTCCTGACTTTACTTACTGATGGCCAAGTCCTCTACTTGTTCCAGGAAGCTAATGGCTGCTGCCTCCCTTACCTACCTGTCATGGATTGGATTGTGGCCCCCAGAAGAATGTGTCATCTTGGTTAGGCCATGATTCCTAGTGTTGTGTGGGTGTCTTCCATTTTGTGATTATAATTTTATGTTAAAAAGGGCTAGGGTGGCATTGTAACACCCTTACCCAGGTAACATCCCTGATCCAGTATAAAGGGAGTTTCCCTGGGGTGTGGCCTGCACCACCTTTTATCTTTCAAGAGATAAGAAGGAACAAAGTGAGAGGCCTCACACTATCTGATTTTAGAAGGTATTATACCGCTACAGTAGTTAGAACCCTGATACTGGTACAACAACAGATATACAGACCGATGGAACAGAATTGAGAATCCAGACAAATCCACCCACGTATGAGCAGCTGATAATTGACAAGGCCCAAAGTCAGTTAAATGGGGAAAAGACAGTCTCTTTAACAAATGGTGCTGGCATAACTGGCTATCCATCTGCAGAGAAACTGAAACAAGACCCATACCTCACTCCATGCACAAAAACTAACTCAGATAGATCAAAACCTAAATACATAATCTAAAACGATAAATATCATGGAAGAAAAAATAGGGATAACACTGGGAGCCCTGGTACAAGACATAAACAGTATACAAAACATTACTAACAATGCATAAGCACCAGAAGAGGAACTAGGTAACTGGGAGCTTCTAAAAATCAAACACTTATGCTCATCCAAAGACTTCACCGAAAGAGTAAAAAGATTACCTACAGACGGGGAAAAAAATTTTGGCTACAAGAAATCCGATCAGTTTCTCATCTCTAAAATCGACATGATACTCCAAACACTCAACAACAAAAAGACAAATAACACAATTAAAAAATGGGGAAAGGATATGAACAGACACTTCACCAAAGAAGACATTCAGGCAGCTAACAGATAATCTGAGGAAATGCTCACGATCATTAGCCATTAGAGAATTGCAAATCAAAACTACAATGAGATACCATCTCACTCCAACAAGTCTCGCATTAATCCAAAAAACACAATAAATGTCCAAGAGGTTGTGGAGAGACTGGAACACTTATACATTGCTGCTGGAAATGTAAAATGGTAAAAACCACTTTGGAAATCTACTTGGCACTTCCTTGAAAAGCTAGAAATAGAACTACAATACAATCCAGCAGTCCCACTCCGTCGAATATATCCTAAAGAAATAAGAGCCTTCATGTGAACAGATATATGCATACCCATGTTCATTGCAGCACTGTTTACAATAGTAAAAAGATAGAAGCAACCAAGGTGCCCATCAATGGATGAATGGATAAATTATGGTATATTTACACAATGAAATACTACACAGTGATAAAGAACAATGATGAATCTGTGAGACATAACGTGCAGGAATCTGGAAGGCGTTATGCTGAGTGAAATTAGTTGCAAAAGGACAAATATAGTATGAGACCACTATTATTATAAGAACTCAAGAAATAGTTTAAATACAGAAGAAAATATTCTTTGATGGTTACAAGGGTGGGGAGGGAGGGAGGGGACATTCACTAATTAGGTAGTAGACAAGAGCTATTTTAGGCAAAGGGAAAGACAACACACAATACAGGAGACGTCAGCACAACTGGAATAAACCAAAAGCAAAGAAGTTTCCTGAATACAACCAAAGGCTTTGAAGGCCAGAGCAGCAGGGCCGGGGGTCTGGGGACCATGGTTTCAGGGGACATCTAGGTCAGTTGGCATAACAAAATGTATTAAGAAAACATTCTGCATCCCACTTTGGTGAGCGGCTTCTGGGGTCTTAAAGGCTAGCAAGAGGCCATCTAAAATGCACCAATTGGTCTCAACCCACCTGGAACAAAGGAGAATGAAGAACACCGAAGACACAAGATAAACATGAGCCCAAGAGACAGAAAGGGCCACATAAACCAGAGATTCCATCAGCCTGAGACCAGAAGAGCTATATGGTGCTCAGCTACAACCGATGACTGCCGTGACAGGGAACACAAAAGAGGATCCTTGAGGGAGCAGGAGAACAGTGAGATGCAAACCTCAAATTTTCGTAAAAAGACCGGACAATGTTCTGACTGAGACTAGAAGGACCCTTGGAGGCCATGGGCCCCAGACCTTCTGTTAGCCCAAGACAGGAACCATTCCTGAAGCCAACTCTTCAGACAGGGATTGGACTGGGCTATAAGATAGAAAATGATACTGGTGAGGAGTTAGCTTCTTGGCTCAAGTAGACACATGAGACTATGCAGGCAGCTCCTGTCTGGAGGCAAGGTGAGAAGGCAGAGGGGGTCAGAAGCTGGCTGAATGGACATGAAAATAGAGAGTGGAGAGAAGGAGTGTGCTGTCTCATTACAGGGAGAGCAACTAGGAATACATAGTAAGGTGTATTTAAGTTTTTGTATGAGAGACTGACTTGATTTGTAAACTTTCACTTAAATCACAATAAAAAAACAAACAAAAAAAAGAGAAAAAGGAAAGGGAAGCAAGCAGAGAGGTAGGACATCATACCACCAAGAAAGCAGTGCCCGGAGCAGAGCACCCGGGGTCCCTGCATGCAGAAGCTCCTAGTCCTGGGGAAGATTGATGAGAAGGCCCACAGAAAGCCTTCCGCTAGAGCGGACGCCCTGAATTTGGACTTCTAGCCTACTTTACTGTGAAGAAATAAATTTCTCTTGGTTAAAGCCATCCACTTTTGGTATTTGTTATAACAGCACTAGATGACTAAGACACTGCCCGTTCTGTCCTCGTGCACCTTCCTAAAACAGGCGCCCTCCAACTCCCACTTTCCTCCACGTCTTTGTATTCCTTCTCTTGGGCTGAGCTGACCCAGGATGCAGCTTTCTCCTCACTGTCCTGTCTGTGGCCTCCCTTGTACTCATGTCACTCACTGTATACTCCTCTGCTCCCTCATTCTCCTCCGTTCTTCTCTACTCCTCTGCCTCCTCATTTTCCATTCTGCTCTTCTCTGCTCCTCTGTTCCGTCCTTCTCCCCCATTCTTCTCTACTCCTCTGCCCCCCCATTCTCCTCCATTCTGCTTTCCTCTGCTCCTGTACCTCCTCATTGTCCTCTCCTCTACTCCTCTGCCCCTTCACTCCCCTCTATTCAGCTCTCCTCTCCTCTGCCTCCTCATTCTACTCTTCTCTGCCCCCTCATTCTCCATTCTGCTCTCCTCTACTCATCTGCTTCCTCATTCTCCTCTCCTCTACTTCTCTGCCCCTCTCATTCTCCTCGCCTCTTCTCTGCCTCCTCACTTTCCTCCATTCTGCTGTCCTCTACTCCTCTGCCTCCTTTTTCTCCATTCTGCTTTCCTCTGCTCCTCTGCCCCCACATCCTCATTCCTCTGCCCCCTCATTCTCCTCCATTCTCCTCTCTACTCCTCCGCTCCCTTATTCTCCATTCCTCTGCCCCGCCCTTGCTTGTCAAGATCTTACCTCTTAGCACAGATAGATTGTGGAAAAGTTTTACTTTTACTTTGAAGCCAGGTTTCCATTTTCATTTCAAATGTACTGGCGCAAACGGTTAAGCACTCAACCACTAGCTGAAAGTTTGGTGGTTCAAACTCACTCACAGGTGCCTTGGAAGACAGGCCTGATGATCTGCTTCCAAAAGGAGTTGACTCCATGGCAACTAACGACAACAACAGGAATTTTTAACCTCCTATCTCTGAGTGGCGCAAGCAGTTTGTGGTTGGCTGCTAACCTGAAGGTTGACTGGTCTCCTGGTTCCGCTGTCGCTGGACTCTGCTGTGCTTGTTGCCACCTCTAGCCTTCTCATCGGTTTCCACATGTTACAGCTCTGTCTTCTGGGTCTAGGAGGTTCTCAGCGCTCAACGTGGTCCAGAGGAGTTGCTCAACTCTTGTCTTTTGATGGTAGTGAGGTCCCCACTTGCTCTCTGGGATTGGCTTTTTTTAAACCTACCAGCATGGCAAAACTGACCAGTTCCTTGGTGGGCCACAGGCACCTTATTTGCATAGTCCCACTCAATCGTTTTGTGGGTTACAAGACCATGGCTAGAAAAACCATATTAAAAGCAGTTCAGTGCACCACATTTGCAATGCATTCCCCATTGTACTCCTCTGGCTTGTAACCTTTGACTCTGTTGATAGGAACCTCTACTTGATTAAGCTATACTGACCCAGGTTACTGGTACTCGGATAGAACTTGGCCTCTGAGTAACTCTGGAAAGGTTACACCGGCTGTCCTCTGAGCCTTTGGGCCAATCTCTAGTGGTATACAAAGTTGGATCACTTGTCCATTAATGTTCACTGCTCCTCCCCCCATGATAATATTCTTATTTTTACTTTTACTCTCATGTACCAGGAAAGACATCCACCAAAAGTTGGCCCTTCCTTTGTGTGATGGGCCGTGATTCTCAGTGTTTTGGCAGTCGTGAGATGTTGTGGTCACTCCCCTGTTGAGATTTGCTATGTCATCACCCCCATAATGAGATCTGCTGGGAGTAGCCAGTCGGTTGAAGGGGAGTTTCCTTGGGCGTGTGGCCTGCATCAAGTGTGGGTGGATGTTCTGGTGGGGCTCGAGGGCTTTTTTTCGTTCTGGACCCTGTAGCTGGCTCCCATTTGTCTGACCCCCGGTTCTTGGGACTTGAGGTACCAGCTTACCTAGTCTTGCCTGCCGGTCTTGGGGTTCATCTGTCTTCACAGCCTGTGAGCAAGAGCCCTGCTCTCTAACCTGCCAATCTTGGGTTCACCAGCCCCCGCGACTGTGTGAATCAGGAGAAGCCTCTCTTCTGACTGTGGACTTGGGACGTTGCAGCCTCTACAACTGTGCAAGCCATTTCCTTGGTATAAATCTCTCTCCCTATGTGTATTTATAAGGTTTACTTGTTTTTCTTCTCTAGAGAACCCAGCCTAAGACACTTTGTATTGTCAGGATTGTAAGATAATTACTGTAAAACCCAAATCAGTTGCAACCAATGTCACAAAACAATTTGTGTAAAAATTTTGATTGAGAAGCTAATTTGCACTGTAAACTTTCACCTAAAGCACACACACGTACAAAACCCAGATCATCATCTTTGATGCGTATTCCCCAACAGTTGTTGACTTAAATCCAAACATTCAGTTTCGCTGATTAAATCACTCAGTTGCTTAAGAGTACAGTTTACAACTACATTTTCTTGGAGGCTTTGTCAGGAAGCTTCATTGCTTAAAAGTAGAAGTTGTATGAGTTTTCAGCTTCCATTCATTCTTGTGCTAGAGTAGACTCAAAACTTTGCAGCCAGAGGTTTGGGTCTATCATAGGCAAGCACTTGGTCCACCTCTGTATAGGTGATGGGGCAGTCTCCTCAGTTAGAGCTCTTAATTTTGTTATGAGAACTATGGGAGTTTAGTGGTAGAATTCTTGCCTTCCAAGTAGGCTACCTGGGTTCAATTCTCGGTCAGTGCACCTCACATGTGGTTACCACCAATCTGTAAGTGGAGATTTGCATGTTGCTATTTTTTTATGATGCGTGGCATAGTGGTTAAGAAGTATGGCTGCTAACCAAAAGGTTAGCAGTTTGAATCCACCAAGCTACTCCTTGGAAACTATGGGCAGTTCTACCTTGTCTGGTACAGTCACTATGAGGTGGAATTGACTCGAGGGCCATGGGTTTGGTTCTTTTTATTGATGATGCTGAAGGAGCCCTAGTGACCCAGTGGTTAAGAGCTTGGCGCTAATCAAAAGGTCGGTAGTTCGAATCCACCACCCGCTCCTTGGAAACCCTGTAGGGCAGTCTACTCTGTCCTGCAGGATCACTGTGAGTTGGAATCGACTACAGCAATGGAATTTTTGGTTTTTGGTTATGGCGCTGAACAGGTTTCAGTAGAGCTTCTAGACTAAGAGTAGGAAGAAAAGGCTAGCGATTTACTTCTGCAAATCAGCCAGTGAAAACCCTGTGAGTCACAACAGTCCAATCCACAACTTAATCATGGGGATGGCACAGGATCAGGCAGTGTATTGTTCACTTGTGGCATGGGGTCACCGTGAGTTGGGAGCCAACTCCGTGGCAGCTAACAGCGACAATTTTGATAAAGCATTAGGTTTGTTCCTCATCATAGAACATCTGGACTTCAGGTTCCTGTTAGAGAATATCGCCACTGAGTCTATTGTCCAGTTCTTACCCAGAACTTTACAAGCAGTGGTATTTTTATGGAAGGCTGCCTGAGGGACATGTAGGCCATCCAGTCTTTTTTAAATGCAATGCTTAAATGTTAGGAAATTGTGTAGAAATATAATTAAAAAACAAAAACAAAAACCCAGTGCTGTCAGATAGCAGTAGGCATTTAAATACTGACGAGTGTTCAATTTTACAATGTCCAAAAATCTTTAGGCCAAAAAGTAAAAATATTTCTTTTATGAGACTGAATAAATATTCAAGAAAATGTAAAACGCTAACTTCTGGTGTGTATCTTACCAATGATGTGTGAGCATTGATGCATCACCCTTCTCAAAGTTTACACCGGTTTGTGATCCTGCCCGTACTTTATGCAAACTCTATTTCCTTACACTCTTCTTTCTTCTAATGTATTCAAACTTTATTACTTTCCCACGTTATACATGAAATACCCAGAACACATGATTTAAACTAGTTTTGTAAATTTTAAGTATATTAAATACATAATTTTCTGGCTTAGAAAATTAAAGTAATACAAAATAATTTCGAATGAAAAGTAAAATTCTTCTGCGTCTCCTCTTCCCCCACCCCTTAAACATTCCCCAGAATTATCCACATTACATTCCCAAGCTCTCCACAGTGGGTTCTTACAGTTACCATAGGGGATCTGACCAGGGATCAGACTTGCGTGGATTAACCTAAGGCAGGGAGAGAGAACCCTTGAACCGCTTTGTATAAGGTGTGATCTGCCTTCCAGTCCTCATTTTCTGAGCTCTTGCTTTATGCCCACAGCCCTTTAGGGGTTATTAGCCTTATTTGCTGCTGGCCTCCTCTCTTTTCCTCTGTTCCTGAACTTCACCTGCATCCTCTACTCAGCTTGGATTTGGATGATACAAGATTGCCTATCACTCATACATGATTTGATCCTGACCAGGATTTCAATTCCATGGCTGTTCGTGTTGTTCATTACAGGCATATCTCATTTTATTGTGTTCCGCTTTATTGTGCTTCACAGATAGTGCATTTTCACAAATTGAAGGTTTGTGGCAACCCTGTGTTGAGTAAGTTTATCTGAGCCATTTTTCCAGTAGCATGTACTCACTTCATGTGTCTGTGTCAGGGTTTGGTAATTCTTGCAATATTTCAAACTCTTTTCATTATATATGTTATGGTGATCTGTGATCAGTGACCTTTGATATTACTGTTGTAATTGTTTCGGGGTGCTGTGAACAACGCCCGTATAAGACAGCGAACTCAATCGAGAAATAAATCTTGTGTGTGTTCCGATTGCTCTGACTGTCCGTTCCTCGTTTCTTCCTTGTCCTCAAGCCGCCCTATTCCCTGAGACATGACAGTATTGAAATTAGGTCAGTTAATAACCCAACAATGGCCTCTAAGTGTTGAAGTGAAAGAGTCGCCCATCTCTCACTTTAAATCAAAAGCAGAAATGATTAAGCTAGTGAGGAAGGTGTGTCGAAAGCCAAGACTGGCTGAAAGCCAGGTGTCTTGTGCCAAACAGCCAAATTGTGAGTGTGAAGGAAAAGTTCTTGAAGGAAATGAGAAGTGCTGCTCCAGTGAACACACGAATGATGAGAAAGTGAAACAGCCTTGTTGCTAATATGAAGAAAGTTTTAGTGGTTTGGATAGAAGATCAAACCAGCCACAACATTCCCCTAAGTCAAAGCCTAATCCAGAGCAAGGCCCTAACTTTCTTCATTTCTGTGAAGGCTGAGAGAGGTGAGAAAGCTGCAGAAGAAAAATTTGAAGTTAGCAGAGGTTGGTTGATGAGGTTTAGAGAAAGAAACCATTTTCATAACACACAAGTGCAAGGTGCAGCACCAAGTGCTGATCTAGAGGCTGCGGCAGGTTCTCCAGAAGATCTAGCTGAGATACTGATGAAGGCGGCTACACTAAACCACAGATCTTCAGTGTAGACGGAACAGCCTTGCATTGGAAGAAGATGCCATCTAGGACTTTCATAGCTAGAGAGAAGTCAATGCCTGGCTTCAAAGCTTCAAAGGACGGGATGACTCTTGTGTTAGGGGGCTAATGCAGCTGGTGACTTTAAATTGAAGTCAGTGCTCATTTACCATTCCAAAAATCCTAGAACCTTTAAAGATTATGCTAAATGTACTTTGCCTGTGCTGTGTAAATAGAACAAAACCTACATGACAGCACATCTGTTTACATGGTTTACTGAATATTTTAAGCCCACTGTTGAGACCTACTGCTCAGAAAAAAAATATTCTTTTCAGAATATGACTGCACATTGGCAGTGCAGGTGGTCACCCGAGAGCTCTGATGGAGATGTACAGGGAGATTAATGTTGTTTTCATGCCTGCTAACACTACATCCATTCTGCAGCCCATGGATCAATGAGTAATTTTGACTTTCAAGTCTTATTATTTAAGAAATACATTTTACAAGGCTATAGCTGCCATAGATGGTGATTCCTCTGATGGATCTGGGCAAAGTAAATTGAAAACCTTCTGGAAAGGATTCACCTTTCTCGATGCCATTAAGAACATTCGTGATTCACGGGAAGAGGTCAAAATATCAACATTAACAGGAGTTTGGAAGAAATTGAGTCCAGCCCTCACAGATGATTTTGAGGGGTTCAAGATGTAACTGCAGATATGGTAGAAATAGCAAGAGAACTAGAATTAGAAGTGGAGCCTGAAGATGTGACTGAATTGCTGCCAATCTCATGATAAAACTGTAGTGGATGAGGAGTTGCTTCTTATGGATGAGCAAAGAAAGTGGTTTCTTGAGATGGAATCTGCTCCTGGTGAAGACGCTGTGAGCATTGTTGAAATGACAACAAAGGATTTAGAATATTACATAAGCTTAGTTGATAAAGCAGCGGCAGGGCTTGAGAAGCTGCACTGTGTGTAAAATGCTATCAAACGACATCGCATGCTACAGAGAAATCTTTTGTGAAAGAAAGAGCCAATCAATGTGGCAAACTTCATCGTTGCCTTATTTTAAGAAATTGCCACAGCCACCCCAGCCTTCAGGCATGACACTTTGCTGGCAAAAAGATGACAACTAGCTGAAAGCTCAGATGATGGTTAACATATTTTAGCAAGAAAGTATTTTTTAGTTAAGGTGTGTACATTGTTTTTTTAGACGTAACGCTATTGCACACTTAACAGACTACTGTATGGTAGAAACATAACTTTTATATGCACTGGGAAACCAAAAAATCCGTGACTTGCTTTACTGCAATATTCACTTTATTGCAGTGGTCTGGACCAAACCCACAGTATCTCTGAGGTATGCCCAATGGTGCAGTGGTTAAGAGCTTGGCTGCTGGCCAAGAGTTCAGCAGTTTGAATCCATCAGCCACTCCTTGGAAACCCTCTGAGCAGTTCTACTCTGTCCTGTAAGGTTGCCATGAGTCAGAATCAACTCGACGGCAGTGGGTAGTGGGTATGCCTGTATGTAACTTCAGGCTTGCTATACAAAGCGTTTTCTTCGGTCAGCTCCCTATATTCCCTTGTCATTACTCAGACATGTGATTATGCCAGCTCCCAGACTCCTCTGTAATTGGCGCCCTCCTAAACATTTGGTTTATAGTGGTTTATAGTCTGGAGTCTTTATGCTTACTTTATGCCAGTAGTTCCAAACCATTGTCAAAGTTCCAAACCTTTTGTGAGTTTTAATGTTTTTGAACTCTGAAATCAAATAATTATTAGCTCATAATCCTGCTAATATGTAGTATCTAACCCTTGAAACCACATGACACACCAAGATTAGAATTTAAAACTCCTGTGTGAAGGGTACCTGTTTAACTTTTATTAATTTCTACTTTTTATGAATAGTATTCACAGTCTTTTTGCTCCTTTCTTTCTAAACTTTAACTCAGTGGCTCAAGTTCTTTTCCTGGCTCTCAGAAAAGTTTCAAAACCAGAAATTCCAGGTATCACCATTTGATGATAGCCTTGCTTTTCATTGGCCCTTTTTACTTGGTATTTACACCTGTACCACATTTAAAGTAAAATCTCTGGTTGTTTAATTAAATTTAGCCTGTCGTGTCTTGGTGTCCTCACCCATACACTGAGGGGGTGTTCTCCAAGGCCTTTCCCAATTTCAGGGTCCTCACACAGGAAAAGCCTGTCCCAGACACCAATCCGTTGTCACATTGACTCATGCACCTCATGAGGTTCTCTTACATATCCCTTCTCTTGGTTACAAGGGCACTGGACCTACAGGGTGGGCCTTGGCTTTGACGTCCGCCACTATGCTATAAAAGAGCCAACAAACAACACAGGACCAGGTTTGAACTGGACCCTAAGCCATCCTTCCTCTCCTTGTCCTTCAGTTGTGAGTGTGCCACGGTCCTTTGTCTCTGTTCAGTGTCCTCCTCTTTGTCTGGGCTTACTGGAAACCCCCGAAGAGCTACTGATCTAAACTTGCTGATGATGGGATTCATTCTTTCGGATTATGTCTTTTAAATTACTGGCATGAAGAAGTAAACTGGCGCTTAGCTGCAACTTCCCCTTGAGATAGTTGGTCTTTTGAGAGAAGATCTGGTTAAGGAAATTGATTTTAATTGATAAGATTTCAAGGGAGGCTCTTTTGAAAGGGGGACTCCGATAATCCTTGCCTGCTATAGGCTTCTGTATCTCGTTCCTCTTCTCTCCAGTTGGTGCCCATTATTGGTTTTCATTTATTGAGCTTTTACTCAATACCAAACACCACCATAAGCGTTCTGCACTGATGATCTAATTTAATGTTCACAACAATTTTTTGACTTTAGTACCATTGTTCTCCTGTTTTTAGAGGTTAGGAAGTGAGGCCACTTTTCCTCTTCCTTTTCATCTGTGTACTCTTTGAGGCAGGGTAAGGAAGTCAGCTCTAGGGGGGAGGGTAAATTAGCTCTGCATACATCGCCCCAACCCTCATATGGAGAGTCTTTTGTAGGTTTAGTTGACAACTCTACTGGTTGTGTGAAAAAGATGATATTGCATCTTCAATTGGGGTGGCCACCAAGTCAGAAACTAGAGTGCGAGGTAGCTGATGATCTGCTATGCGTATTTTATACACCAGAAGGCACTTCGAGGAAAAGTTTATTTTGAGCTACAAATTTTAATGTCACAGTGATTTTCATTTCTTTTTTTTTTATCCCTTAGAAGAAGGCGATTCAAGGTTCAACCAGTCCAGTTGAGAAAAAAGTCATTGAGCAGGAAGCTGGGAGATAATGATGCTTATAAATTTATTTTTTGAAGACCTGTTGAGTTTCTATGTAGAGAGAGAGGCCACAGACTAAGATCCATGTGGCAAGAGAGACCAAGGAGCACAAGGTGCCACATTTACAGGGAAGCCAAGGGCTGTGAGGTCTATGTGGAGAGAGGCCAAGAACCATGAGATCCACGTGCAGAGGGAGGCCAAGGGCCATGAGATCCTTGTGGAGAGAGGCCAACGAGCATTGAAGGGCCAGACATGTGAATGAGGAAGCCATCTTGGAAGTGGATCTGCCAGTCCCAGCCACCCCAGCTGATGCTATGCGAATCAGAGATGGTACTGCCCAACCAGCCCTTCCTGAGTTTCTGAACCACAAAATTTCATATCCACAAAACAATGAAATGGTTGTTTTTGCCCAGTAAGTTTTGGGGTGGTTTTGGCATAGATTGACTGCAGGTTGAGGGTTTGAATTTTAGAGTTGGAAAGGTCTTTGGAGGGGTCGTCTGGCCCCAACTCCTGTGAAAGTTTGGGGCTCGCCATTATCACGTGGCTAGTGATGGGTTTTTTTTAGTGGTGGCTAAGCTCTGTCTGGATCCCAAGTCTCTGAGGTTCGTTGTTCCTACAGAAGGCATGGAGATCTTCGGCAAGGGGTTAAGGAGCAAAATGGTCACCACATTCGTTCTCCAGCAGCATCCCCAAGAGTGTTTCCTTCGTGTTGGTGCCAAATCCGTCTTCCCTGTTCTGACCTCTGAGCTGTGCTGCAGCGCCCTGCCTTCTTCCAGCCTTGGATTGCCTGTAGTATTGCCACTGAGAAACAGAGCAGGTTCCTGCACGACTCCTTCCTTCTTCAAGCCTTTCCTGGTTCGTAGAGGATTCGCCCTTTCCCATTTTGTCTAAACACAGTTTCCATCGTTTCCCCTTCATTCAGATCTCACAGTGCGCACTCTTGTAGAGTGTTTAAGGAGTTCTGGTAGTGCAGTGGTTAAGAACTCAGCTGCTAACTGAAAGGTTGACAGGTTGAACCCACCAGCTACTCTGTAGGAGAAAGATGTGGCAGTCTGCTTCCGTAAAGATGAAAGCCTTGAAAACCCTGTGGGGCAGTTCTGCTCTGTCCTGTAAAGTCACTGTGAGTCAGGATTGACTCAGTGGTAACAGGTTTGATTTTTTGGGTTGATGGTGCAATGGTTAAGCGCTCAGCTGCTAATCAAAAGGTTGGCAGTTTGAGCCCACCCAGCATCTCTGTTGGAGAAAGACCTGGCAATCTGCTCCTGTAAAGATTACAGCCTAAAAGACCCTATGGGGCAGTTCTGTTCCGTCACATGGAGTCACTGTGACTTGGAATCGACTTGACAGCACCTGACAACAATATAAAGGTTGTTGGAGTCCCTGAGCAGTACACACAAGCGAGCACTTAGCTGCTGACCAAAAGTTTGGCAGTTCAAGTCTACCCACAGGTGCCTTGGAAGAAAGGTCTGGCAATCTACTTCCGAAAAATCAGCTGTTGAAAACCCTATGGGACACCATTTTACTCTAACACGTGGGGTCTCCATGAGTTGGAATTGACTCCATGGCAAGTGTTCTTACAGAGGTGGCTACAGTTGATTGTGACAGTAACTTAAGGTTTGGCACAGCCTTATTATTTTTCCATTCTGTCCCCTTTTCTCCTCCATCCTTCAGACCTTTGCCGTTCTTCCTCTGGATCATGTCAGAGGCCTCCTTGCTGGCATCTCTGACTCCTGTCCTGCCCCTAAATGGAGCTGAAATGGTTTCTCACCACCTTCCTATTCTCCCTCCCCTGCCAACCCCCCAACCCATACCCATATTACAGATTCCCCCTCAGCCCCGAATTACTGTCATTACCCAAATGGACCATCCTGCATCTTTTGCTCGTAGTGTGGCCTCTGCCTAGAAGCAGCCTCCTCACTTTACCTTGCTGCTCCTGCTGTCTATTTTGAGTTTTTAAAGTAGCAAACTCTTAAAAACCAGTTGCCGGTGACTGCACGTGTGTGACAGTAGAACTGCGATCCACAGGGTTTTCAGTGGCTGATTTTTCAGAAGTAGATCACCAGGCCTTTCTTCTGAGGAGCCCGTGGGTGGACTTAAACCTCCAGCCTTTTGGTTAGCAGCTGAGTACTTTGTTTGGACCACCCAAGGACTTCACTAAACTTTGTTGTTAGCTTCAGTTGAGTTAGCCCTGATTCATGGCAATCCCACGCACAATGGAATTGGACCATTGTAATTCATAAGTTTTCATTGGTTGATTTTCAGAGATGGATCACCAGGCCTTTCTTCCTAGTCTGTCTGAGTCTAGAAATTCTGAGAAAACCAGCTCAGCATCATAGCAACCCAGCAACACTCAAGCCCCACTGACAGATAGGTGGTTACTGTCCTTGAGGTTCATTTGGCAGGAGTCAAACCTGGGTCTCCCACATGAAAAGCAAGAATTCTACCACTGAACCCACCCCTGCTGTCAGGAAACTCTTCTTAGCTGGTAGGAAAACAACAGTTTCTCATCCTTTGGCCACATTTACCACTGAACCACATTCATTTTCGTATTTGGCAGTTTTTTTTTTTTTTTAAAGATGACCATGGGTTGATACTCATTTGAATTCTAGATTCTTGAATTGGTGACTGTGACTTTAAAAACATACATGTGTGGCATTTACTTTCATACCATTGAACCATTCTTTCTCTCAATTAAAGTTGTTATGGCCTTTGGAGTTCTGCATTCCTTAGAAGAAACCTGCTGTTCCGTCATATTGATACTGCATTAGAACATGATAGTAGAGTGTAACCCTCCTGAGTGTGGACGTTTGTTGTCTGTCTTGCTCACTACCCTGTACCTAGTCTGACACATGACAGGCATGCCAAAACTGTTTATTGAATGAATGAAGATATTTCTGGTATTTTGGCAGTAAGTATATACAAGCCATGCTAATTGATAACCTTAGTATTTTGTTATAGTTCCATTGTTAGTGAACTGACTGATTTTTGTAGTTTTTTGTGTAAATATTACTCACTTTTAGAATATGATGTGATTGTCAAGAAACTAGAATAACTATTTCTGTTTATAGTCGATTATCTTAGCATTTTTTAAGTTGAGGTATAACAGCGTACAAGAATCATACTTTCCAGCATAGAGGTCTTTGAGACTGTAATCGTCACAGTCAAGATACAGAATGTCTCCCTCACCCCCCAGAATTGCCTCGGACACCTTTGTGCTCAACCCCTCCTTCTCTTGTGCCCCTTCCAAGCGCTAATCTGTTTTCAGTCCCTGTAGTTTGCCTTTTCGGAGATGTCATAAATATTATTTTACAACATGTAGCCTTTGAATCTGGCTTTTTCACTTAGCACGATGCATTTGAGATTCATCCAAGTCGTGTGTATCAGTAGTTCCTCTTTATTGCTGAGTCTCCTCTGGTACAGATGTACCACAGTTTGTTTTGCCGTTCCGTCATTGAAGGACATTAGGTGATTAGGAATGAAGCTGCTGAAAACAGTGATGTATAGGTTTTTGTGTGGACGTGCACTTCCATTTCACTTGGGTAAAATTTAGGAATGGAATTGCTAGGAGCATTATCTCAGTTTTAATGATAGATGGGAGATGACATATCCCCTTCAAAATTTTCCTTTCTGGAGCTTCGGTAAACACCACATAATGTTGACCATTATTTACTAGGTGGAGAAATCTAGTGATTGTTTATTCTGTTTTCCAAGCAAGATGGGAAACAGTTTTGTTATACAGAATACTGGAGATAGAGATACCTAAGAAGTTGAATTCTCCTTAATGTTTCTGATTTCCATTTTCCAACCAAAATGAGTCTCTGAGTGCTAGTAAGAAAGGGTGTTTCAGCAAGCAGTTACTTGTCTAGACTCTTGTTTTCTACCCAACTCAGTGACTTTATGATTTTTTTTTTCTCGTTAATTAACGACTTAGTGCATGTGATTCCCTGCTGGTAGATAGAAGGGCAACTCACTGGTGGTGTACAAGATCTCTAGACCAAATGTGATGTGAGAATCCAAGGCTTTAAGGGTATTACTGAAATTTTAGGAAGGATGGACTTGTTGAAGTACACAGAGGACTCTTGGGAACATTTATGGCCTGCCATGGCCTATCATGGTGCCACCCCATCAGAGGAAGGATAATGGAGAGAAAAAGGCTGAGGCATTTAACTAAAAGGCTTTTACTTCTCTGGCAGTTGCATTCAAGTGAAAAGTAAGGGACGCTCCAAAAATAAGTGATTTTTTAGCATGAAATCTTTAGGAAGGTAACTATGCCCTTGAATTACCAAAACATGAGGAGATTAGAACCTTGTGCATTTATGTCTAGAGACTATCCATTCTGAGATTTCATCTTATTTAAAAATTGATTTTTTAATGGGCAAAGGAAATGAACAGACACTTCACCAAAGAAGACATTCAAGCGGCCTACGGACACATGAGGAAATGCTCACGATCTCTAGCCATTAGACAAATGGCAAATCAAAACCACAATAAGATACCATCTTAACCCCGGCATTACTGGCATGAATAAAAAAAAACAGAAAATAACAAATGTTGGAGAGGCTGTGGGGAGGTTGGAACTCTTATGCACTGCTGGTGAAAATGCGAAAGGGTACAACCGTTTTGGAAAACGATGTGGTACTTCCTTAAAAAGCTAGAAATAGAAATACCACATGATCCAACAATCCCACTCCTAGGAATATATCCTAGAGAAATAAGAGCTGTCATACGAATAGACATATGCACACCCGTGTTCATTGCAGCATTGTTCACAGTAGCAAAAAAATGGAAACAACCTAGATATCCATCCACAGATGAATGGATAAACAAACTATGCTACATACACACGGTGGAGTACTACACAGTGATAAAGAACAATGATGAATCTGGGCAGCATCACACAACATGGATGAATCTGGAGGGCATTATGCTGAGTGAAATAAGTTAATCACAAAAGGACAAATACTGTATGAGACCACCACTATAAAAAGTCATGAAAGGGTTTACACACACACAAAAAAACAATCTTTGAAGGCTACGAGACAGGGGAGGAGTGGGGATGGAAAAGCACTAAATAGACAATAGTTAAGTGGTAACTTTGGTGAAGAGTAAGACAGTACACAATACTGGGGAAGCCAGCCCAACTTGTCCGAAGCAACGTCATGGAAGCTCCATAGACACATCCAAACTCCCTGAGGGACCGAAATTACTGGGCTGAGGACTGTGGGGACCATGATCTTGGGGAACATCTAGCTCAACTGGCATAACAGTTTATAAAGAAAATGTTCTACATTCTGCTTTGGTAAGTAGTGTCTGGGACCTTAAAAACTTGTGAACGAGCATCTAAGATACTTCACTGGTCTCACTCCATCTGGAACAAGGGAAAATGAAGAAAATCAAAGATACAAGGGAAAGATTAGTCCAAAGGACAAATGGACCACAGCTACCACAGCCTCCACCAGACTGAGTCCAGCACAACTAGATGGTGCCCAGCTACCACCACCAACTGCTCTGACTGGGATCACAATAGAGGGTCCTGGACAGAGCTGGAGAAAAATGTTGAACAAAATTCTAACTCATACACACAGAAAAGACCAGACTCTGGTCTGACAGAGACTGGAGAACTCCTGAGAGTGTGGCCCCCAGATACCCTTTTAGCTCAGTAATGAAGTCACCCCTGAGGTTCACCCTTCAGCCAAAGATTAGACAGGCCCATAAAACAAAACAAGACTAAAGGGGCACACCAGGCCAGGGGCAAGGATTAGAAGGCAGGAGAGGGGACAGGAAAGCTAGCAATAGAGAACCCAGGGTGGAGAAGACTAGAGTGTTGACATGTCGTGGGGTTGGTAACCAGTGTCAGAGAACAATATGTGTACTAATTGTTCCATGAGAAACTAGTTTGTTCTGTAAACCTTCATCTAAAGTACAATACAATACATAAAAAAAGAAAATTGATTTTTTATCTTAGTAGGTAATCAGTTCACATGGTTCAACACTTAATAGTTTAATGTGGATCCCATCTACCCCTACCTCTGTAGCCAACCTGTCCAATTTATTGTGATTCCTTTCAAAGATATTTTGTGCAGATACAAATAAATATGTACAACTGTTCTTTTTCTACCCCTCTTCCACAAGTGGTGCGATACGCAACCTTAAAAAACGAAAACAAAACACGTAGTCTCTTTATGTACGAATATGAATGATTTCCCAGAAATATTGTTTAAAAAAAGTCACCAGCTTCCTATTGTTGAAACTTAGGTTGTTCACAATCTTTTTTTATTACAAATGATGTTGCAGGGAATGACTGTTCATAAGTCATTTCACATGTACAAACATATCTGACGAAAATTCCTCCAAGTGGGATTGCCGAGTACCTGAGCTGGTAAAGTGTTTTTGGTATTACCAAACGGCCCTTAGGAGTTTGTAGTATTTTAGACTCTCCCCAGCAGTGCATAAGAGCACCTGCCACTCTCCCCATCCTTACCAGCACTGTGGTCAAACTTTCTGACTTTGTTAAGCTGGTAGGTGGAAAGTCACTCGTAGGGTAGTTTTAATTATTTTTTAAATTAAATTATCTTGATACTTAGCATTTTTTCTTAGGTTTAGGAACAGTTTGTATTTTCCCTTTGTAAACTCTTTGTTCGTATCATTTGCCCATTTTTTAATTTTTCTGTTGTGTTTTCCATTGATTTTTTTTAGGGAGTTCTTAAAATGTTTGGGGAGTCAGCCCTTTGCCTGTTATTTTAAGTTGCATATACTCCCCTAAATCATTTTCATCAAACAGAAATTCTTTATATTTAGTCGTATTTATTCAGAGTTTTGAGTCGTTCTTAGACTTTCCTCACTCTGAAATGATAAAAATCATTCTCTTGTTTCTTTTAAAACTTTTAGTATTCCAGGTTTTACATTTAAATTTTTGATTGATTTAGAATTTTTCACATACAGAAATTTATGGTATGGCTCCAACTTAATTTTTTTCCAGTCGTCTAACCAAGTGTCCCAGTGTCATTTATTGAGTATATTCTATCTTTTCTCTATGGATTTAAAATGCCACCTTTATCATATATTAAATTTCCATACTGTTTGGGTCTCCTTTACTTTCCATTCTCTTCTGTTGATATTTCAGCCCGTACGTTTCACCTGTGCCACACTTTGTAAATTATGGTAACATTATAATTTCCCATAGGGCTAGTTGCCCCTCATTTCTATTATTTTTGGAATTGTGTATTTATTATTCCATATGAACTTTAGAATCAGCTTGTCCAGCCTGTCCCACCCCCACCACACAAAAGAAACGTTTCCCTACATCAGGGAAAGTAGATAAATACTGAGGATATTAAATCTTCCTACCCAAACACATGGTATGGTTTTCCATTTGTTCACGTTTTCTTTTGTACCATTCAGGCATGTTTCAGGTTTTCTACAAGTTGGAGCTTTAGACCTTTACTGTTAAATTGATTTAGAAGTATTTTAGCTTAGTTGCTCTTGTAAATAGAGTCTTTTCTTCCAGTGTATCTTCTCACTGATTGTTGTTTTATACATGACACCTATTGATTTCTGTATATTAATTTTGACACTGCTACCTCCCTTTCTGGAATTCTCTTGATAGTTTTTCAGAGGATTGTCTTGGATTTTTTTTTTCTAATGTGCAATCATAGTCATCTGCAAATAATTATCATTTTACCTCCTCTTTTCCAATTTTCATACTTATTTTATACTTATTTTTTTCTCTAGTTTCATTGAATTAACTAGTTCTTACAGTATAGTGGGAGCCCTGGTGGCACAGTGGTTAAGAGCTCAGGCTGCTAACCAAAAGGTCATCAGTTCAAATCCAGTAGCCCCTCCTTGGAAACCCTACGGGGCAGTTCTACTCTGTCCCATAGGGTTGATTTGAGTCGAAATCGGCTCGACGGCAATGCGTCTGGTTTTTACAGTACAGTAATGGTGATAGTGGACATCTTGTTTTATTCCTGATTTAAATGGAATGTACTGTATCCCATTTTTCCATTAAGCTTGATACTTTTAAGTAAGATATATTTTGTTGTGTTAAGGTAATATCTATTTTTATTTTACTAAGAATGTTATCAGGAATGAATATTAAATTTATCCATTAAAGGTATTTATCACGTACCTTTCAGCATCTATGGAGATGATTATATTGTTTTTCTCTTGAGAACTGTTAATGTAGTGAGTTGTAATATAGTGAATGAGTATATAGTAATGTTAATAATTTTATTCAGTATTAAACTATCTTTATATACCTGGCTAAATCCTACTTGTTTATGGTATAAAATTTCTTTAAGTCATTATCGGGTTGTATTTCATAATATTTAGCACCTTTGCATTGGTATTTATAAGTGAGAATGATCTATAAGCTTTCTGTATTTATTTTTTAATTTTACTACATTTTAGGTAAAAGTTTACAGTGCAGATTAGTTTCTCAATTAACGTATACACAAATTGTTTTGGGTTATTGGCTGCAATCCCCTGCAGTGTGTTAGCAGTGTCGTTCCCCCCTCCTTCCCCTTCTCTGTGTCCACTCGTCCAGGTTTCCTGTCCCTTCCTTCCTGCCTTTTCGTCTCTGCTTTTGGGCAGGTGTTACCCATTTGGTCTCATATACTTTATAGTTTATTTTGCTTGTGTGTGTGTGTGTGTGTGTGTGTGCAGTTTTTGTCTGACTTTGGTATCAAGTTTGCTTTATAAAAAATGTTCCTTCTTTTTGTACATCCTGGAATAGCTTAATATTGGAATTTTCTATTCTTTACACATTTGGGAATGATCACTTGTGAAACTCTTGGCCCGGTGCTTTTTTGGAGGCCTTATTTATAACTTTTCCATTTCTTCTTTGGTGGTTGATTTGCTTAGATTTTATATCTCCTTTGGAGTACCTTGGGTTAAATTATGTTTTCCTAGAAAAATAATCTGCTTTATCAGTTTTTCAAATTTACTTATAAACAGTTGAACAATATATTCTCTTATTATTCTTTTAACTGTCTCTGGTTATTTCCCCCTTATTTTGGGGATTTTTCCTCTCTTTTTTCTCTTGATCTAGAAGATCTAGTTAGTAATTTGCTTTCCTCTTCTTTTTTTCCTAAAGAAATAGCTTTTGAACTTATTAGTTTTCTTTGTGGGTTAATATAGTCAATTTTTGTGAATATGCCATGGACATTGGAAAGAGTGTATTTTCAGTTTTCAGAGTGTAGGGTTCAGTATATGCCAATTAGTTATACCTTACTGACAGTAATTTAATTCTTCTGTGTCTTTCTTCCTTTTTGTCTACTTTATCTGCATGATCAGAGAGAATTGAATTAACGTCTCAAAAAAAATTTTTTTTTTATATAACTGAGGTGTTTTACTCCGTTTTTCCTTGAACTCCCTGTAATTTTTGTTTTTGAGGGTTGATGCTATGTTATTTGATTCATGGATTATAATACCTCATGTCTTCACTGTGTTACACCCTTTAGAATTGTAAAGTACCCTTCTTTGTCTTGTTTAACACTTCATTCTTTGAATTCAACCTTGTCTGATATTAAGATTACAGTCTATGATTTATTTCTTTGCATTTGCTTCATATTCATTGCTTATCCTTTCTTCTTCAACCTTTCCAAATCTGCCCCCCCTCCACACCTGCCGTTTTTAGGTGCCGCTCTTTCATGCAATAAAAGATTGGGTTTTGCTTTGTGATACAATCTGAATGTCTGCTTTTAATAGGCATTACTTTCACCCATTTATTGATATGACATATGTTTGGCATTAATTCTTCATTGCTGCTTTGTTGAGTTTTAAAAATATTTTTCACTCTGCAGTTTATTTTCCTTGTTTATGTTGTTTGTATGATTTATATCTGTTTTAGATGTTATTGATTAATTCCCTACTATACTTTTTTTAATGAACAATGATGAAATTAGTGTATTTTTCCTTTCCTTCTCCCCTTCTTCTACCACCTGATCTTAGTAATTTATAAATATCTTTTTTGGCATTTACCTTTGTTAAGTTTATTGGTACTATATTATCTGATTTTTTAACTGTAAGTCAGCACTTGCCAGTATAACTTTCTATTGACGATGTGATGATGGGAATGTTGTTTATCTGCACTATCCAGTATGATAGCCACTAGCCGTAATGTGGGTACTAAGTATTTGAAATGTGATTAGTGTAACTAAGGACCTGAATTTTAAGTTTTATTCAGTATTAACTATTATAAATTTAAATTTAAATAGCCACATATGTTTAGTGGCTACCTTATTGGAAAGCACAGTTTCCATGATACCTTTTGAACTCCACTTGTCAAAGATAAGGAAACTGTGTAGACGATGCTACCTCCCATGTTCTTGTGCTTCCGCTCCCCCAACTTTGTTGTTGTTAATGGCTACCAGTTCACCTCCTGAGTCACGGTGACCCCATGCGTAATGGAATCACACCTTCATGATCCGTAGGGTTTTAACTGACTGATTTTCAGAAGCAGATCACCAGGCCTTTCTTCCTAGTCTGTCTTGGTCTGGAAGCTCCACTGAATGCCGTTCGGCATCGTAGCAACACACAAACCTCCAGTGACAGATGGGTGGTGGTTGTGCTTTAGACGCATCGGCTCGGAATTGAACCCTGGTCTCCTGCATGGAAGGAAAGAATTCTGCCACTGAGCCGCCGCTGATCCCTGCACGCCCACCTGATGTTTTTTAAATAATTTCCGTGCTGTCGGGACTTAATACTTTGCATTCTGTTTTCACCACAATCAGCACATGTCTTTTGGTCTTATCTTTATAGTTAAATAGATGCAACCCTCATAAGTGGCTCTTTTAACATAGTTTTTCTAGCCATCTCCTGGATGATTAAAGATGACTATCTAGTAAATTCCTGAAGAAGGAATTTTACATAGCGTCCTTGGTTTTTTTTTTTTTAACCATGTTTTAAGCTGTTTGCTTCTGTTATATTTGAATGACTATTTGGATGTGTATGAGATTCTAGGGTCACACGTTTTCTTGAGCATTTTTGTGGTTGTTGCTCTAGTGTCACTGAATTATATTTGGCTATGGAGAAATCCGATTTTTCCCTCTTATAAGTGACTTATTTTTTTCGCCTAACTGCCTGAAGGATTCTTTTATTTTTGAAGTAAAATAATTTTACTGGAGTCTGTCCTCTCGTTGACTGTTGTTGCTTTATTTGCCCTTTCACTAGTGTTGAATTACATCAGTAAGTATTTGTTCTGTTACACTATTTCAGTTTTCTTCTCTGGGAACTACATTGTGCCTGTGTTGGATATTCCTCACTTGGCCTTCATACTTATCCTTTTCTCTGTGATTCTTTTCAATTCTTTTTTGAATTCTCTACTTTGTTTGAATTTTCTCACTTCTGTCCTGGAGGTATTTTGTGCCCTTTCCAAATTCACCTCTTTTCCTGAAATTTTTTTTTCTTTCACTTCTTTTCTGAGCTCTTATGTTTTTCTGCCTTCTGTTGCCTCACCATTTCATCCCTGAGCTCTTATAGGCTTGTTTTGTGTTTGCCCTTTATAGAGGCAATTGTTTCATTACATTTAAAAAATTTATGGGTCACAATTTTCATCTGCTTGGTGGCACCGTTTTTTCTGGTGAATGATCATTTATTCATTCAGTAAATAACTCACTGAGTGCTTACTGTTGTCAGTAACTCTACCCAAGTGAAGTTTACATCCCAGTGGGTGGGGGATAGACAATCAGTAAAACAAATACGTAGATGTGTAGTATTTTAGAGGGTGATTAGTGCTACAGAAGAAAAGTAAGGGAGGGGAAGAATGAGTGTGTGTTGGGAGGGGCGACTGTAGTTTTAAATAGGGTGGTCAGGGAAGTCCTCACAGAATGGTGTTGTGTAAGCAATGACCTGATGGAGATGAGGGAGCCAGGCTTGTGGCTGTGTGAGGGAAGAGCTTCCAGGCAGAGAGAGGCGCAGGTGCAAATGCCCTGAGGCTGGAATGTGCCAGCCTGTTAAAGGAACAGCAAGGAGGCCAGTGAGGTGGGAGCCCAGTGAGTGAGGGGAGACAGGTTAAGGGAGGGAGCAGACCCCCTTTTGTAGGCCACCGTAATGACCTGGGCTTTTACCCTGAATGAGATGGAGAGCGGGGTGGGGTTCTTTCAAGTTGAAGAGTGACTTGATCTTTTGTGTATCCACCACCTGCCATTTGGGTTTTTCTTTTCTTTCTCTTTAATTTTTTAATCTCCTCTGCTGTCATATGTTCCTCTGCTTGTTCTATGTAAGGTCTCGTTCTTACAGGTGATGAGTTTATTCCTAAATCAGGCTGGCCGAGAGTTTTCTAATGGCCTGAGGTTTTCTGTGTGAGTTTCTTGAATGTCTCTTCAGCTGTCGAGCTGCATTGATTTTCACAGTGCAGAGGAGCCCATTGCCTCCACTGCCCAAAAGGACTGCTTCCTGCAAACAGCATATTTGTGCCCTCCCTCATTCGCCTCCTCTGTTCCTTAGAACCTGACCAGCTCCAGCAGAGCTTCAGTGGCCAGCCAGTGCAGCAGCCCCCGTGTACCACACCTTCCAGAAGCTTTTTGCTCGCCCTTTCTGAACTCCACAGCCATGTGGCCTTCTTCCAGTTTTTTGCTGCAGGGTCGTCGCTTCTTTTCGCAGCTCTTTGACCTCTCTCGTGGTATTCACTGTCTCCTTGCTTCACCAAAAATGAAGTCGGTGGTTTCGTTCCTTGCCCTTTGGGATGATTTCCAGGAAGCAGAGGCGGAATGCTGACTTGACGCCATCGTCTTCAAACCCAGAATCCCAATTGTGGTTTTGGTATTTTATTCCAGAGAACAAAAAAAGAGAAAAAAACCTAGAGTAGGCAAATGCAGAGAGACAGAATGTAGATTAGAGGTTACCAGGGGCTGAGAAAAGGGGAGAATGGAGAGAAACTGCTTAATGGGCACAGAGTTTCTGTTTGGGGTGATGAAAAAGCTTTGGAAACAAATGGTGGTGATAGTTGCACAAGATTGTAGATCGAATTAATGCCACGGAATTGTACACTTACAAGTAGTTACAGTGGAAACGTATATATATTTTACCATAGTAAAATTTTTAAAAGAGAGAGAGATAAAGTATGGGTTTCATAGTGGCCTTTTACGTTTTGAGAAGACCAGGTTGGGAAATGTAGTCTTTTTTTATCACCCTTTGGACAAATGTGAAAGTCCCTGGGTGGTTCAAATGGTGAACACACTCGTCTGCTAACCAAAAAGTTGGAGGTTCAAGTCTACCCAGAGGCACTTCAGAAGAAAGATCCGACAATCTACTTCTGAAAAATCAGCTGTTGAAAACTGTATGGCGCACAGTTCTGCTCTGACACACATGAGGTTGCCACAAGTCAGAATCAACTTGAAGGCAACAGGTACTGGTGGACAAGTGTGGTAGTGGTTTCCGCTGGGAAAGCAGGCATGACTGAGAAGACCAAAGTGTGACCGGTGGCTTCTTTCTTTCTTTGTTTCTAGTCTTCTCTCTTGGGTTGTGGTTGTAGATGAGCTATGTTGGGCCTTTTTCTTAGACTTAGCTCCCCCAGGGCAGGGGCTTGAACTTGCATATAGCAGGCTCTGTGTAGTACGGTTGCTGTGAACACATCACCTCATTCACTCAAAGGGAAGATTTCCGTGATGCTGGTGGGATCTGAGGGGTCTTTGCTGCTGACTTTGCTGAATAGCGCAATTGCAAACCCATGAGAGGGCGAGATCTGCCATCTGAAGTGTTGGGGCCCATCACCCCTGTGTCTTCTACTTGCATACAAGTGAGGGGTCTACATCTCTTATCTGTGTCTGAATCTTTTTCAGGTCAAGGCCCTCCTTGATGATATGACAAAAGCTTTGGCTCCTCTCCTTAAAACAATAGCTTACGTGCGTATGATTTTTTGTAGATTGTTTCTGAGTCCGTTGCCATCCTGAAGGCCATCCTGAGATGACAAACCCCTTTTTGCTACATGGGTTGTGGGGTGGGGGGAGTTGGCACCATCCAGAGTCATAAACCTTATTTGCTCCTTGTTGAGATTCAAGACAAAAGTCTGAGGGGAAAATTTCCAGCAAGGTCTTGGGTTTTCCTTAATTTCTGTTCTTCAACTGTATTCTGCCCTCCTTTATCAGAATTGTCTACTTTTTCACTGCCTTGGGTCTTAACTCTTTGCTGAAACATCTTCGGTTTCTAAAATCCTTGACTTCTCGGGCGACACTTGTTCTAATCTGTATCCTCCTTATATTGGTAGGAATTGAATTTTGTTGTTGGGTGCTGTCAGGGCGGCTCCAACTCATAGTGACCTCATGTATAACAAAACAGAATGTTGCTCGGTTCTGTACCATCCTCACAATTGTTGGTACGTTTGAGCCCGTTGTTGAAGCCATTGTGTCAGTCCATCTTGTTGAGGGCCTTCCTCTTTTTTACTGACCCTGTACTTTTTCAAGCATGATGTCCTTCTCCAGGAACTGGTCCCTCCTGATAACATGTCCAAAGTAAGCGAGACAAATTGAATAAAACTGCGTATGTATACAACTCTGTGTGTGTCTCTGTGTGTGCCTAATTTATCTATAAGTATCTTATTAATTTTGTATTACTATATTGTTTCTTAATCAAATCAAAGAATGACAAAAAGAGTCCTTCGGGACATAAAATATTTGCTTATTTCCCAGATACTTCACTGCTTTTTCTTTCTTATGCCACAGGGATTAAATAAGGAAGAGTTTCTATTAAATACCATGATTATAATACACCAGTTAGTGGTCAGTGTAGATCCTGTGCCCATGAGATTAACTGAAAGTGTTAAAATTAAACAGGAACCCAGCTATCCTCCAGCACTATTATTTAATTGATAACATTCATGAAATTATTTTGTCTCATTTTATTGTTGGGAAATACTAGTCAAGTGCATTAAAAAAAATGTACTAGTGAACTTAAATGTTTTCGAATTAGATTTCAATTTTATTTACATTATACAAAAACAATAGATTATTTCAGAGGAATTTTCATTTAAATTTGTTTAGGAGGTTTATGTGTTCTTAGGAACAAAATGAGTTCTACTTGAATTCTGCTTGAAATGGAGTCTATTGTATTTGTTTTAATCGAGACTTCTGTGCTTTGGGGTGGGCGCTGGGGAACAAAGACAGAATGCTTAGCACATTTAAAATCCATGTGCTCGAGATGATTCTGATTCATGGCGACTTCATGTATGTAGAGTAGAACTGTGATCCATAGCGTTTTCAGTGGCTGATTTTTTAGAATTGTCAAAACAGTTCTACTGAGGTACCCCTGGGTGGATTCGAACCTCCAGCCTTTCAGTTAGCAGCTAAGCGCATTAACCATTTGCCCCACCCGGGGACTCCTTAGCACGTGTGGGGACGTAGACTTATTTCTGCTCCCAACATTCCACATAATTAAGAACTTGACTGTTTTTTTTACTGGATGGTGACAGGAAGTAAGAGATGAGCAGTTTGAATACTAATGGGACAGAATTTTTTTTATGTTTTGATCTGCAGGCCATTGTTGTTGGCTTTGGTTTTCGTTTATCGTCAACCATTTTTTGCCATCATATTACATATGACGAGAGTTGTGTTACATCCCTGAAGGTCATGTTAGAAACATATTGTTGTGTGTTTATTGTGGGTTCTCTTTCTGCTTTGGTTGATGCTATTTAATCCCCTGAACTTCCTTTTCCACTTAAACCCCCGTAACAAATTGAAACTCTCATGTTCTGTGGCGACAGGAAGAAACTGCTGTGCAGTAAAGAATGTAGTTAATGTGCATATTCTGTTACTCGCTCATTATCTGCAGATAAATGAATAGAAGAGCTGTTGTGAAGTCCTTAAGTGATTTATGAACCAGGAACTCCAGGCTGGAATGACCCCTGATGTGACCCAGAACACGAGGGGCTGGGAAGGGCTTAGGGGAAAGTGGAGTGTTGCCTGCGTGTGTTTAGTATTGAGGTTTTCTGGGCAACAGGGACACCAGGCTGACTGTCAGCTGTGTTACCTCACTCAGAAATTTTAAGTTGTGTGGTCATTTCAGTCAGCGTAGTTGAAAAAGAGCCCAAGGGCAAGAGCTCTGTCATGTTGTGCCTCTTCTGAAGCAGTCATTGTCTGTATCGTGTGTGAGGTAGTTCAGAACCTGTGTTTGCCCAGACCCTTCTCTTTGCCCTTTTAAAATCAATATTTGTTGGGGTTCTACCAGTCCATGAAGGAAGATGTGTCTGAAGGGCAGGTAGGATGAGATTTGTTGCACTCTCCTCCGGGATGCTTCCCTGTGAGCATGCACAGCCCTGCGTTGTCGGTGGGCCCCTGGCCTTCTCCATCTTGGTGCTCTGGAGTCTGTTCTGTAATAACTACTAGTACTCAATGAGACTCTGAGTTTTTGAACGAATTGATTGTTAAGTGGACTTACTTTTGCTCATAAATGAGGTGAATGAAAGTGGTACATTAATTTAATTGGTGGCTGTCTTCTGTCTTCTAGGAAATACTCTCCGGTGTGGTGGCCATAACTAGTAAGGATTCAGTCCAGCATCAGGGAGTATCTCTGACAATGGAAGGAACTGTAAATCTCCAGCTCAGTGCCAAAAGTGTGGGTGTGTTTGAAGCTTTTTATAATTCCGTTAAGGTAAGAATGCTTAGATTTCAGATGTTTCATTTGCTATTCAAACATCTATGGTGGTTTTATATGCTGTCTGTCTTTATTGTTGTAATCTATCATTAATGTAATCTATTTTGCTGAAGATCATTCAAAAACAGTTGCAACAGTACATCAACAGGGAACTGCCAGAAATTCAAGCTGAATTCAGAAGAAGACGTGGAACGAGGGATATCATTGCTGATGTCAGATGAATCTTGGCTAAAAGCAGAGAATACCAGAAGGATGTTTATCTGTGTTTTATTAACTATGCAAAGGCATTCAACTGTGTGGATCATAACAAATTATGGATAATGTTGGGAAGAATGGGAATTCCAGAACACTTAATTGTGCTCATGAGGGACCTGTATGTAGACAATTGTTTGAGCAGAACAAGGGGATACTGTGTGGTTTAAAGTCAGGAAAGGTGTATGTCAGGGTTGTATCCTTTGATCATACTTACTCAATCTGTATGCTAAGCAAATAACCCAAGAAGCTGGACTGTATGAGGAAAAAGGGCATCAGGATTGGAGGAAGACTCCTTAACAACCTGCAACATGCAGGTGACACAACCTTGCTTGCTGAAAGCAAAGAAGACTTAAAACACTTACTGATGAAGATCAAAGACTACAGCCTTCAGTGTGGATTACACCTCACCATAAAACAAAAACCCTAACAACTAGACCAGTAAGCAGCAAAATGATAAACAGAGAAAATATCGAAGTTGTCAAGGATTTCATCTTACTAGGATCCACAGTCACCCATGGAAGCAGCAGTCAAGAAATCAGACAACACATCGCACTGGTGTTGAAAAGTGTTGAAAAGCAAAGATGTCACTTGAGGACTAAGGTCCACCTGACCCAAGCCATGGTGTTTTCAGTTGTCTTATATATGTGCAAAACCTGGACGATGAATAATGAAGACTGAAGAAGAATTGGTGCCTTTGCATTATGGTGTTGGCGAAGAATGTTAAATATACCATGGACTGCTGGAAGAATTAACAAATCTATCTTGGAAAAAGTATAGCCAGAATGTTCCTTAGAAGCAAGGATGGTGAGACTTCATTTCACATACCTCGGACATGCTATCAGGAGGGACCAGTCCCTGGAGAAGGACTATCATGCTTGGTGAAGTAGAAGGTCAGAGAAAAAGAGGAAGACCCTCAACAGCATGGTTTGATAAATTGACTGCAACAGTGGGCTCGGGTATAATGAAAATTATGAGGATGGAGTAGGACCAGGTAGTATTTCGTTCTGTCGTACATAGGGTCATTATAAGTCAGAACTGACTGGACAGCACCCAACAACCTCATTATTCTGCAAAGAGTGGTGATGGTTGTACTTTTAGTAATTAATGATCAAATTGAAGACGTATTTAGATATTTTGTTTCTAAGTATCTTATTATCCAAAGTGTGATCGTATTTGTTCCTATTTAATAAATAGGATTAGAACTATAAATAAATTAATTTTAGCCAATAAAGAGAATTTGTGCCTTTGGCTTATGGTGGTCCTTGACATCCTAAAGCAGAAATGGTATTTGGTTAACGTTGTAAGTTGTTGGTTTTGGATTTAACGTTAAGGTTAAGATCCAAATGGAGCAAGTAGCCATTCATTTCTTTTTGTCATTTAAGGTAGAGCTACGTATTCCCGAAAGTAAACTCTTGATCTGTACTTAGAGCTTTGTTTTCCTGAAGGACATATTAACTCTTTAAGTTTTGAGGGGGAAAGAGTTAAGAAGAAAGAAGGGTGAATATTAGTATTAACAGTATTGAGATTTCGGGCCTTGACCTGTTTTTCCACAATTTTCTTATTTTAACCCATTAGCACTTAGAGACTTATTTCATAAGGTACAGACTTTCTCAGACCGATGCTAAACCAAAGCTTCAAAAACTTTTCTACCTGCTTTGCCAAAATCCACAGGACAAGTGACAGGCTGAAAACTCCAGGAGTCTTGTGCCCAAAATCTGTAGGCCTGGCATCCGACTAGAAACTCAAGCAGGATGTTTATGTTACAGTATTAAGGCAAAATCCTTCTCCCTTCAGAAACCGCAGTTTTTGCTCTTAAGATCTTCACCTCATTGGGTGAGGTTCACCTACATTATCGGGTCAGCTGATTGTAAATGTTAATCACAAGTATCTGCTTCACAGAAACATCTAGACTAGTATTGGGCCAAAGGCACCATAGCCTAGCCAGGTGAACACAGAGAGTTACTGTGACAGTTAAATGAGTTATTTGGGGAAGAGAGAGGGAAACATCTGTCCAGTTCCTACTGTGTCCCAGGCACGGTAACCGACCATCATGCCAGAGACTTAGGAAGTGGAACCAGATCTCTGTTCATCTCCAGACCTACCACCGTGTTGCCCAAAACACTTGTGGATAGCATCCAGGATTTCGAGTGTTGAGTCTTTAAGGAGGTTATTAATAAACTGTAGTTTGAGAGTACCTCTAAAAGTGTATTACATGGGTTTTTGTTTACAGCCTGTGCAGATTATCACCAGCACCATAGAAATGGTGAAGCCAGGAAAATTCCCCAGCGGCAAGACAGAAATTCCTTTTGAATTTCCTCTGCACGTGAAGGGTAACAAAGTTCTGTATGAGACTTACCATGGCGTGTTTGTCAACATCCAGGTGAGAGCTTCCTAACCCCACGTTGTTGGCTTCCTAACTTTTCTCCCGAAAAGCATCCCTGTCTTCCATCAAGAGTCCATAGATGGACCCAAGAATTTAATACTGTATTTATTGCTGAGACCTCTCATGTGTGTTCTGTATTGATTTCTCATTTTGCCCTGCAGAATGCGTTTCATAAAAACCTGTACCAGTTGCCATCGAGTCAGTTCTGACTCATGGCGACCCCATGTGCATCAGAGCAGAACGGTGCTGCATAGGGTTTTCAATGCTGATTTTCCAGAAGTAGATCGTCAGGCCTTTCTTCTGAGGCACCCCTGGGTAGATTCAAACTTCCAGTCTTTTGGTTGGTAGCTGAGTGCTTACCTGTGCCACAGTAAATTCCATATGTGACCATTATTTTTTATAGGAATCGTAGAGGAACCATGTCGTAACTATTTTAAAATTCTTTTGTTTCTCTTGGGCTCTTTCAGGCCACGCTGACACTGTAACGGGGTGCGCTTACGGTTTGGTGATACATATGCCCTAGCTTCTTTCTGGCACCAGCACTGACTTACTTGTCTCTTTCGTACTTATAAACATCTCTTTGTTTAATATCCAAAGGCTATGACTCTTAACATAGACTTGTATTCTTTACTGAATGAACCTTATAAATGAGGGGAAGTGAATTTATGACTTCCCGTCTACCTCTGCTAGTTAAGGATGTCTTTCAGAGTTGCTATTGTTGTCTCAGGGGCTGTTTGGAGTCATGACTCACAGTGAGAGAAAGAGAGCCTTTCCTTTAGTTGGTGGAAAGAAAGGTACTTTTGTGATACCAGTCTTGCAGCAGTTCCCTTGCTAGATGAGACAAAACTGTTTTGTTTTATGAATGTGCAAAAGAGGCTGAAAGTTAGGCATTTAAAAAATGCAATTAGATTTTAGTTGGTGATTTGGCATTGGTGAGGACATATGGCACCTTTAAAATAAAAATCCTCAAAACACTTGTGAAGGTTTCACCAAAGTTTGTGAGTTTTATGAATTGCCTAAGAGCTCCGTCACGAAGCTCTGTCTCAGTTACCTAGTGCTGCTATAACAGAAATACCACAAGAGGATGGCTTTAACAAATAGAAATTTATTCTCTCCCAGTCTTGGAGGCTAGAAATCCGAATTCAGGGTGCCAACTTCAGGGAAAGGCTTTCTCTCTCTGTTGGCTCTGGGGGAAGGTCCTTGTCATCAATATTCCCCTAGTCTAGGAGCTTCTCAGTACAGGGGCCCCAGGTCCAAAGGACATGCTCCCCTTCTGGTTCTTCATTTTTGATGGTAGGAGATCCCCCTGTCCCTCTGCTGACTTTTCTCTTTTATATCTCAAAAGAGTTTGACTGAAGATACTGCCTAATCTTGTAAATTGAGTCCTGCCTCGTTAACATAACTGCCTCCAATTCTGCTTCATTAACATCACTGAGGTAGGATTAAACCACATAAAAAATCACATCAGATGACAAAATGGTGGACGGTCACACAACACTGGGAATCATGGCCCAGCCAAGTTGACGTACATTTTGGGGGGACACAGTTCAATCCATGACACTTACCCACATAGTAGTTCTTTAATACTGTTTATTTAATAATATAAGGATATGTTGATTAGAAACTTACTGCAATAACATCAGGTTTTCACTGGTCATACTTCTTGTTATTTTTTCCTGTTTTTACCATTACCTGTTAAAACAAGATGCACTTGTTTAAAAAGAAATTGGAAACCTCATCTTTCTCCAGATGTTGCCAAGAAAGAGATACAAATGTACATCTAAAACTTGTGTACTTGTGTTCTTGCACAGCTGTATGTAAATTGGAAACTATTTAAAATGAAGTAAGAGAGTTAACATGGTGAATTCTTCTGTAAATCGAATATTCACCCCTGTTGTTAGCTGCAGTCAAGTCTGTCCCAACTCATGCGACCCTGTACACAACAGACCGAAAATGCTGCCCAGTCTCGCACCATTCCCATGAAAGGTTGTGGATCAGACTGTTGTGATTCATACAGTTTTCATTGGCTGATTTTCAGAAGTAGATTGCCAGGCTTTTCTTCCTAGTCTTTCTTAGTTTGGAAGCTGCACTACAACCTGTTCAGCATCATAGCAACATACAAGCCTCTACTGACAGACAGGTGGTGGCTGCGCTTGAGGTGTCTCGGCCAGGAATCGAACCCAGGTCTCCTGCATGGAAGGCAAGAATTCTACTGCTAAACCACCAATGTCCCTACTTCTCCCTTTTTTGTCATCTGATTTTTACTAGTTAAGGGTTAATCCCAGAATACTGAAACTGGGGACTATATGTCTCCCCAGATGTCTCACAAATATCTAAAAATGAAGAGGCGAGCTATGAGAATCGACTTGATGGCAACAGGTTTAGTTTTTGTTTTTTTTTTAAATCACTTATACCTATCACCTAGATTCAGCATTTATTAATATTTTGCCAAATTTGTTTCATCTGTATTTGTTTTTTCTGAATCATTTCAGAGTTAGTCACAAAATCTTTATACCTCATCTCTAAGTAATACGCATCTCTAAAACCTAGGGACATTCCTCTGTGTAACCGCTGTTACTGTTTTCACACCATTCAAAATTTTTAAATTTCCCAAATATTATCTGATTCCTAATTCATATTCAAATTCATCATAGCTTCTTTTGAGAAAATATACGTCTTGAGAGAAACTGGGATTATGAGATTTTGCTGTATCTATTTTTGTTCATTCAGTTTCTAGACAGGTCTTCTTCTAGCCTCCTCGTTCCACGGGAGGGCCAGTGCTGCCCAGAGAGACAGTGACAACATGTGGTCGCAGGCAGACTTCGGCGCAGGAGCCCACGGGGCCCTCTCCCTGGTGCTCATGGCTTAACCAGTTACTCTGAAGTAGACAGTTACGTTGTTAACTCCTGATACCATCTTCCTCAAATTATCATAGGTACAAAGAAATTTTTCATTCTAATTTGTCTTAGTATTTTTTATACCCATATCACTTCTGGAATTGAAAGTGCTTCAGTGGTAGAATTCTCTCGCCTTCCGGAGAGGAGACCCAGGTTGGATTCCTAGCCTGTGTACCTCATGCACATCCACTACCTGTCTGTTAGCAGAGGCCGGGGTGTTGCTGTAACGCCAAACAGGCTTCAGCAGAGCTTCCAGACTAAGACGGACGAGGAAGAAAGGCCTTGTGATCTAATTCTGAGAATCAGCCAGTGAAAACCCTGCCATGGATTAAGTATCTGAGAAGTTAGCTAAGTCCTGATTCCCAGTATTGTATGATTGTCTACCATTTTGCTATCTGATGTGATTTCCCTGTGTGTTGTAAATCCTATCACTATGATGTTATGAGATGTATTAGTGGCAGTTATATTGATGAGCTCCACAAGATTAGGTAAAATCTTAAGCCAATCTCTTTTGAGATGTAAAAGAGAAGCGAGCAGAGAGGCATGGGGACCTCATAACACCAAGAAAGCCATGCGGGGAGCAGAGTGCTTCCTTTGGACCTAGGGTTCCTGCGCGTAGAAGCTCCTAGTCCAGGGCAAGACTGACGACAAGGACCTTTCTCCAGAGCCAATAGAGAGAGAAAGCCTTACCCTGGAGCTGACCCCCTGAATTTGGACTTTCAGCCTCCTAGACTGTGAGCGAATAACTTTCCCTTTGTTGAAACGATCCACTTGTGCTATTTCTCTTATAGCACCATTAGATCACAAGACACACCCCGTGGATCACCACTCTCTGATGCACAACTGATCATGGGGATGGCGTAGGACCAGGCAGTGTTTTGCCACTTTGTGCATGGGGTCACAACAAGGCAGGGGCCAGCAGTGGCAGCTAACAACATAATGTAAAAATAGTAAAAATCAGAAGACAGAGTAAAAGATTTAGAATTTAGCCAGTATTTGTCCCTAACTTGCAGGGTTTCATTTATCTGTTATTTCCTAGACACAGGGCTTGATTATTTTTGCTCTTGTTGTTTTTGTCAGTTATGTTTAGGTCATTTTTCTTCATTATTAAATACCACATAAGAGAATCTCTCAGGGTTTTTTCACTGTCCTTAAAAAAAAAAAAGTTATTTTTTTTGCGCAGCTACTTTTTCTTTTAAAAATTCTTTAAATTGTAGGCAAGATTGTTTTACTCTTGTGGCCCTGCTTAGGATTTGAGATTATAAAGCAAAATATAGCAGTACCAACATGCCTGTGAAATTGTCTATTCAGAATTAATGTGTAGAGGTTACCGTTACCCTTTCACAGTTACAGATACTCTTTTTAGGAGTCTGCTTTAAGTCAGTTGACAGGTGTCAGAGACTCTCTTTATTCATGTGGATGTTGTGTTTCTCAGCTGTCAGATAAGATCAAATCTCGTACCTCCCTTTCCATGCCCTGTCCAGTCTGTCGTCCTGACCCTCCTGACCTCCTGTAGCTCACATCCCTAGATCGCTCCTCGGTACTTGGGGAAGGCAAGGGGTTTGCAGCAGACAGGTCTGGGCTTGAATTAGCACTCTGCCTCACTGTAGCATAAGGATTCAGAGCATGAGTTTTGGCAACAGGCAGATGGAAGTTTCTGTCCTCCCTCTGTGGCTCTGATCAGCTTTCCCTACCTCTCCTTCTGGGGGATTAAATGAGAGAATGAGAATGTGCTGAGCAGGGTGCCTGGCACATAGACATTGTGCAGTGGAAAGTTGCTGAATGGTTGAATAGATGAACTAATGATGACTGTCCTAATATTATCCTAACGATCTGAATGTCTTAGTCTCTTACAGCTGCTATAACAAAGTATCACAAAGTAGGTGGCTTACAAGAACAGGACTTCATTGTCTCCCAGTTCTGGAGATAACTGTCTAAATCAGGGTGTCAGCCATGTTGATTCCTTCTGCGGGCTATGATGGAGGAACTGTCCCATGCTTCTGTCTCGGCTCCTGGGGGCTCCCAGTAGCCCCTGGCGTCCGTTGGTGCTCACAGACGCATCTGCCTCCATGGTCACATAGTGTCTCTCCTGCTGTGAGGCTAAGACCTACCCTGCTCCCGTGTGACCTCACTTGACCCAACTGATAGAAAAACCTTGTTTTTCAAACAAGGTCACTTTCACAGGTACAGGGTTTAGGATTTCAGCATATCTGTCTGGGGAACACAGTTCAGTCCAAAAAACCTGTTGCTGTAACATTCTATACTGATGTTGTGAGAATTAATTGAGATAGTGCAGGTAACTCAATTAATTCTCACAAGGCAGTGGGTGTTCTGAGTGCAGGTAAAAGAACAATTCCTAGAACATAACAGCATTTTCCTTTTTCTCCACCTTTCTCCCCTCCCCACTATCACCCACAGCCTTCTATTACCAGCTGTGGCTTTCACACTTAGCAAATATTTAGTGACCAAATTATATTAATATTTCTACACTGGTGATACTTATTGACCAGATTATATTGCTAGTTATTGCTTTCACACGTAACACATATTTACTGACCAAAAGTTTATTCCTTTCATTTGCACCCTTTGATTTACAAGTTATGGAAATCCAACTCAAACTGACTTAAGCCAAAAAAAGGGATATTGGATCACCAGACTAGCAATTCCAGGAAAACGTCTGGGACAGGTTGGATTGCAGGACTGACTCCTGTGGTGTCCCCACTGGAAGGCTCCCGCCTCAGGCAGGCTCTCCTCCTACAATGGCTGTGCTGGCTGTCTGTAGTTACCGAGGTTGGCGACCTCAGCAGAAAGAGGATTGTGTCCATAGTCCCCAGCAGCAGTCCCTGCTCACTGCCTACTCTGGACCCAGGTAGGGAGGGGTCAGCCCCACCCACACCCCTGAGACTGAAAAATGAGGAAGAGAAAGTTCCCACTGGGAAAAGAATCAGAGCGCACCCCAGGGCTGTAGAAGACAGCGTGGGGCTGTACGGGAGAACGATGGTACACGTCATGCCAGCCCTCGGTGACCTGGTCTGCTTGCAAGAACAGATTGAAATCTTGTTGGCAAGTGCATATATATGTATCTATAGATATCTGTGGATATTCTATTGATGTGTATGATAGATCAATAAATTGATCGATCCTTGCAGACATTTGACAAAAATGTTTTCATCTCCCCAGTAGCACTTAAATATATAGAAACTTCTTGTTTAATGCAGATAGATTGTTCATGAGAACATAGCTTCTTGATTTAGCTATGCACATAGCCCCATTTATGAAAATTATTTTTTTACATAATCCTGAAGTTTTCCTGGATGATGAAAACATTAGCTAACTTTATTAACTTCATTAAACATGGGTATAGGTTTTTTTTTTTTTTTTTTTTTTTTTTTAAGACTAGCATTAAGGTAGTGCTGCTGCTGTAGAATTTTGTTACAGGATAATTGTCCAAACAGCCACTCAGTTCAGGGATGTGAAGGACACTTCCGATTCAAAGCCAAGCTTTAAGCTCAATAGGCAGGGTACTCCCTCAGGGACTTTTAGAAAAACAATAGGAGGGTGACAGAGAAGTTGAATTTGGGTGTGTTAAAGGCACATGTGATGCCGTATTCCTTTTCTTCCCACTTTATTTTGCATGGAGGATATACCTGTGAGTTAGCAGAGAGGGGAGGCTGAGAAGAAGTAGAAGTAAAGATCAGCCAGGAGTTGACAGTTGTAGAAGTTGGTCGATGGATATGTAGGGCTCCATAGTACTCTTCTCTTTACTTTCGTATGTTTAAAGTTCCCCAAAATAAAAATTTTAAAAAGACTTTACCTTCTCTATTCCTCCTTAAGGTTAAAATATAAGGAACTATTTTAAAATCCTCGAGAGTCCTGAGTGTTTTAACACTATTGCTACATGTTACTAAAAGGTGAATACTCTTCAGAAAACTGTAAGCTGCTTGAGGGTGCGGTTGTGACTTTCAGCATGGCCCCGGTACCTACTGCTGCGTACACACAGTGGGTGCTTGCTAAGCAAGTAAATGAAGGGGTGGAAAGCAACTTGCCTGTGTTGGTCTACAAAGTGCTACATGCTATTCCAGAAGTTTCTAGGCCTTACTACAAGATAGCTACTGTTTTACTGCCCCTGGGTGGTACAAACAACTAATTGTAGGAATTTTCACTCGGGTCTGAGATTTTACTCTACTCACAAGCTAGTAAGTTAGCCTGTTACTGTTCATGGATGTTAGTAGAAAACATGAGGCTTCTGGGTCAGAAAAAAGGGCCTTTGTTTCTCGTGCACAGCAGGCACCACAACATCAGCATGTGTCGTCCCTGCTACCAAAAGGTTGGAGGTTCAATCCACCCGGAGGTGCATTGGAAGAAAGGCCTGGTTATCTGCTTCCCAAAAAATCAGCCATTTCAAAACCCAGTGGAACACGTTTCTTCTCTGACACACATAGGTTGCCCTGAGTCAGAGTGGGTTTGATGGCTGTGTGTCAGGCCCTGTACTGAGTGTCCATCACACATTATCTCATTTGATTCTCACTGCAGGTAGGTGTTAACATATCCATTTCACAGAGGGGGGAAACTGAAGCTTAGAAGAGTTGTGGTTCTTGTCTGGGTCACACAGTGAGACATGTAATTAGTTTCTCCCTCTAAGTGTGTTGCTCCTTCAGTCCTACTAGTCTGGTCTTTCCCTATATTATAGGTAAGTCGATGTAACTGTTTTCCAATGGGTCCAAAATCCAATCAGGATGGTTGTGGAAATAGGCTGAAGAATAACAAAGTGTTTTGTTTGGCTTTTCTGGTAAAAATGGTTTTATCTTGAGCATTAACTCCCCCTTTTATTTATATAAGAGGGCAGCGGTGGTTCCGTGGCAGAATTCTCGCCTTCCGTGTGGGAGACCTGGGGTTGGTCCCCGCCAGTGCGCCTCACGCACAGCAATCACCCGTCTGTCAGTGGAGGCTTGTGTGTTGCTACGATGCTGGAGAGGTTTCAGCAGAGCTTCCAGACTAAGACTAGGAAGAAAGTCCTGGTGATCTGCTTCTGAAAATCAACCAGTGGAAACCCTATAGATCACAGCAGTCTGATCTGTTGTACACGGGGTCACTATGAGTTGGGGGTTGACTTGCAGCTAACAACAACAACAAAAATTACATTTATTTTATATAATGCATTAGTTAGACAAAGTTTCCCTAAAATATGTTGAATCACTTGTCTTTTTGATGTAATTTTAAGATGGGAGCAAATACACTAAAATGGCATTTTCTTTTCTGACTTTCCCTCCAGTACACACTGCGCTGTGACATGAGGCGGTCTTTGTTGGCCAAGGACTTGACCAAGACCTGTGAATTCATCGTTCACTCTGCTGTAAGCTTTTCTTGGGGCTCTGGGGCTTTGTTTTAGGCTGGGTTCTTTAGAGAAGCAAACCGGTAAGGTTTATAAATATATATAGATTTATATCAAGGAAACAGCTCACACAATTGTAGGGATTGGAATGTCCCAAGTCCTTGAGATCAGAGCCGCAGAAGCTGGCGAACCCAAGATGAGCAGGTCAGAGAGCAGGTCTCCCACTCACGGGCTGTGAAAGTTAAGGAATCCCCAAAGTTGGCAGGCAAGACCGCAAGGTTTCTCCTGATTCACGTACCTGCAGGGGCTGTTGAACCCAAGATAGGCAGGTAGGGGAGCAGGACTCTTGCTCGCAGGCTGTGAAGATCAGCGAATCTCAAGATGGACAGGTAAGCTGCTAGCTTAAGTCCCAACAACCAGAGTTCAGACGAGACAGCTGCTGGATCCAGAATAAGCCAACAATCTTTGCAAGGTGAGCAGAAAGGAAGTAGGCGGTGGAAGGTGGAGAGATGAAGGCTGAGGGGGTGGTGAGCCACCACAGGCCCCACCCCTGCCAGTGCCACTCAGCAGATTCTATCATGGGGGTGATCACGTATCACATTTCAACAGGGAAGTGATCACATTATACAACTGCCAAAGCACTTAAGAATCATGGCCCAGCCAAGTTGATACACAGTCTTAACCATCATAGGTTTAATAATAGGAATCTTCTGTCGAGTTTGGAATTCTACTCTTTAAAAAGCTAATAAGTTAGCCTGTTACTGTTCATAGATGTTGGTAGACTTCCAGGTCAGAGATGAAGGACTATGTTTCTCACATAGATCAGGCAGCATGAGCATCAGCATATGTGTTGTTCCTTGGTCCCGGGTCCCACAGAGGTGACACCATGAGCCCAGATGGATACTGTACCTATAGTAGGATTTTGTTGCAGCCAAGGAACACTGGGCTTGGGGAACCTGGTGCTTTTATAGTAAGCAGTGGGCAAGCCTGCTCTTTGTCTCAGAGGGAGACATCACCTCATCCTTCTAGGTTGCTCTTGGCAAATACAGCTGAGAAATGGCCTGAGTAAAGATAGATCAGAACCTTGCATTCTTGGCATACCCAGCAGAATGTGCCTGGATGCTCAGAGCAGTGGGGGATTGCCTCCAGCACCTTCCTGTTCTGCTAATACTTTGCAGTACAAAATTTTCTTAAGAGATTCCTTCCGTGTGCAAACATAGTAAGCTGGCTCCCCCTCCACCACTGTTGCAGTGACTCCAGATGAGTTCTTGGAGGAGTCCTCCACAGGTCACATAAAGCTTACTCCTTGACCATGGAGAATGTAGCAGTGACTGTCAGCCCTGCCCAAGGTGTGACATATGGTGACAGATACTCATGCCCATGTCATTGGATTCCCTTGGTTGTCTCAGTCCTATATCACAAAGAGGTGGCCCTGCCTCCCCCCTTCCCACTCCATCCCTCCCTTCCCATGCCTATAGCACTCACACCCTTTCCCCTCTTTCCTGGGTCCTCCTGTAGCCTAGCTCTCTTCTGGAAAAGCTACCTAGACTCAGCAGTCTGGTACATTCTGGCTTTGGTTTGATTTTGAGTAGTTCAGGGACCACCACCACTCATTGCTGTAGAGTCAATTCCAGTTCATGGTGGTCCCATGTGTCAGAGTAGAATTGTGCTCCACAGGGTTTTCAACGGCTGATTTTTCAGAAATGGGTCACTGGGACTTTGTTCTAAGGAGCCTCTGGGTGAACTCAAACCACCACCAACCCTTTGGTTAGCAGTCAAGTGCATTTAACCATTGGCACCACTCAGGGATTTCAGTTCACAGACAGAATTTAGCAAAACACTGGGTTCCTGGAGGAGCCCAGGTATCAGGAGAGCCTCAGAGTGGTAGGCCTGAGAGCAAGTGGTAGGCATTAGCCCTGGCTGCCTGGGAACATCACTTCTGAGGACCCAGGAGCTAGAAGAGGCCTGTATACCAAAGGTATGGATTCTCTGGGGTTGGAACAGCATGCCAAGAAGCCACTAAGAGCCAGACAAGCAGCAGGACCACTAGCTCTTCTTGACTCGCTTACTTGGTATAGTGAGTAGCGTTGCTGGCATTGAGTAGAGCCCAGCACCCAGGAGCCCTTCCCACCCCACAGTCTTTGCCACATGCCACAATAAATGAGAGCGAGAAGCCATCAGGGCACAGTTCATTTTTTGTGGGAAATTTGTGATTACTGCATTGCTTTTGTCCATGGGTGTCTTTTGGTGTTATGCAAACAGTTGAGCACTCGACTGCTAGCGAAAATGTTGGCAGTTTGAACCCACGTAGAGATGCCTCAGAAGTCAGGCCTGGATATCTGCTTCTGAAAGGTCACAGCAATTGAAAACCCTATGGAGCAGTTCCACTGTGCACACATGCATGTGGTTGCCATGAGTCAGAATTCAGTGGCAACTGTCTTAGGTTAGGTTCTGTAGAAAAGCAAAACTAGTGAAGCATACACACACAGAGTGAGATTTATCTCAAGGAAAAGGCTCATGCAACTGTAGAGGCTAGAAAGTCCCAAGTCTGTGGATCAGGTGTCAGGCTGGAGGCTTCTTCATGTAGCTGCAGGGGCTGACAAATCCAAGATTTGCAGGTCAGATGGCAAGCCACTGGCTCACAGGCTGCGGAAGCTAATGAACCCCTAGAGCAGCAGGCAATACAGAAGGCCACTAGCTCAAGTTCCAAGAACTGGAGGTCAGATGATGATGAGCCAGACAAGGATCCAGAGCGAGAAAGCAGCGAGCTTCATCATTACATCCATATATATATTGGATGCAGGCTATACCCCTGAGGAAACTCCCCTTACAACTGATTGGCTGATCACATCATGAATGATGACTACATTACATAACTGCCAGATTACATCATTATATAACTGCCAAACCACTGTAAATCATCGCCTAGCCAAGTTGACACCCAACTTTAACCATTACAGTCCACCCCTTGTTAGCTGGGTACTTGTACACATCTTCTTAAACCATACACAGTCTCTAAATAAATACAGTTACAAAGTCATACTTAACACCTAAGGTAGTACAATTAACATGCATACAACCTAAAATACACTAGCCCTGTTTACATCTTATAAGTGAAAAAAAATAAATAAATAAGTGAAGAAACAAAAATATTTGATGCACACATACAGTGAACAAATCCTCACAGCAATTACAGCCCTCGTTTCTGCAGCTGATCACATGGTCATAACTGGTATTTAACTACTTTCTTCAACCACCCATTCCATATTCCCTTTACCTTCATCAAGCACCCCTGAAGTAGGACAATTGAGGTCTATTGCTGGGCTTGCCAGCTGAAGGCAAACTGCTTCTGATGATCCTTCAAAACTAGGATCAAGAAAAAGGCATCGGCCAGATCAGTAGCTGCATACCAGGTCCCAGGAGATGTATTAATTCGCTCAAGCGATAAAACCACATCTGGAATAGCAACTGCAATAGGAGTCACATTTGGTTAAGTTTATGATCATCCACTGTCATTCTCCAAGAGCCATCTGTTTTTTGCACAGGCCAGATAGGCATGTTGAATGGAGATGTGGGTAGTGATCACCGTCCCTGCGTCCTTCAAGCTCTTGATGATGGCAGTAATCTCTGCAGTCCCTCCAGGAATGTGGTATTACTTTCAGTTTACTATTTTTCTAGATAGGGGCAGTTCTAATGGTTTCCCCTTGGCTTTTCTTACATAATAGCTCTTATCCCATTTGTCAGGAATCCAGTGTGGGGGTTCTGCCACTTGCTGAGTAAATCTATTCCAATTACGCATTCTGGAACTAGGGAAATCACTGCAGGATGGGTCCGGGGACCCGCAGGAGCTACTGCAAGACAAACCTGAGCTGAGACTCCATTAATAACCAGACCTCCGTATGCCCCCACTCTGACTGGTGGGTCACAATGACATTTTGGTCTCCTGGAATTAGTCAGTTTGGAGCCAGTATTCTGTAATCACTCAAAAGTCTGGTTATTTCTCTTTCCCCAATGAACAGTTGCTCTCTTAAAAGGCTGTAGATCCCTTTGGGGAAGGCTGAGAGAAGGAATAACAGTAAAATTTTTTGGCAGTGTAGTGATCCTCCCTCAAGGGGACCCTCCCTTCATTCAAGAGGTTGTGGGTCTGTAAACTCTTCCAAGTCTGGGAATTGACTGAAGGACCGTGACTTTCAATTCTGGCAATTCGAGTTGGACTTCGATTCACTTGACCTGGAGTTCTTCTGCTTCTACAGATCAAGTAAATATTTACTAAATTTCCCATCTCTTTTACTCCTAGGAACACCATGACTAAGTAGCCAGTGCCGTAAGTCCATACAAGTCAGACCATTCTGATTACTGGCTTTGACTCTGCTGTCTATTACAGTAACCATCCCCACCTTGTCTTTGTTGACTGAGTGCCATCACTTGGCCCCTATCCCCACATGGTCTAATCAGCCCCACTCTAGTTAATTCAGTTAGGGCAGTTTCCACTGTCAGATCTGACTTACGTAATACAGCAATCACAACAGTCTTCAAGGATGCTGGGGCTCCCTTCGCAATCTTGTTCCTCACAGTTGTGGTAAAAGGTGTGTTCTCTGGACACTCCCTGTGTGGGTCTAACCTGATAAATCCAGTTTATCATGCTAATTTCCCTAAGCCTTTGGATACCTTCTTCTACAATATACCAAAGTAGGTCTATTACTTATACTCGATTTAGTGTAGCCCACTGCATAATCCATATTTCTTCAAGCCAACCAAATGAACTATTAGATTCTTTCCTAACCTTTCAAGCTGAAACATTGAAATAAAAATCTGTGTTTACTGGGCCCATATCTATAAACTCAGACTGATCCAACTTTATGTTCCTGAGTCCAGCACAACTAGATGGTGCCAGGCTACCACCACCAACTGCTCAGGCAGGGATCACAATAGAGGGTCCTGGACAGAGCTGGAGAAAAATTAGAACAAAACTCTAACTCACAAAAAAAGACCAGACTTATCTGATCTGACAGAGACTGGCAAAATCCGGAGAATTATGGCCCCTGGATACCCTTTTAGCTCAGTAAGGAAGTCACTCCTGAGGTTCACCCTTCAGCCTAAGATTAGACAGGCCCATGAAAGAAAACGAGACTAAAGGGGCACACCGGTTCAGGGGCAAAGACAAGAAGGCAGGAGGGGACAGGAAAGCTGGTAACAGGGAACACCAGGTTGAGAAGGGTAGAGTGTTGACACATGGGATTGGCAACCAGTGTTACAAAACAGTATGTATATTAATTCTTAATGAGAATCTAGTTGACTCTGTAAACCTTCATCTAAAGTACAATAAAAAATGACAAAAAAAAATTTCTTACCTTTTTGTTACATGCTTTAGATGGATATTTTCCTTTTGTCCTTTCTTGTTGGGTGCCATCGAGTTAATTCTGACTCATAGCGACCCATGCATGTAACAGAGTGGATCTGCCTCATAGGGTTTTCTAGGCCATGATCTTTTGGGAAGCAATTTGCCAGGTCTTTTCTCCTGCATAGCTGCTGGGTGGGTTCAGACTGCCAACCTTGCAGTTAATAGCCAAGCACTGTGTCACCAGGGCTCTTTATCCTTTTTTTCTATTGTGGGTCTTCAAATTGAAGCAAATAAGTTTAAAATATGATTATTTTCTTTAGAAAAAACCCTTTTATGTTCTTACGAAGAACAGCCTTCAGTCGTTGAAGCAGACTGAACCCAAATTCAGCACCTTGCCCACTGCTGAGCTTAGAGGGACTCAGAGGGGCTAGGCTTCCTCAGCCCACCCACAAATGATTCTAAAGCCCTTTCAAAGGCCAGTGCTGCTTCAAGGTCTTTCTCCACTGCTCCAGGACAAGTTATCGATTCTGTGCTTTCAATAATTGTGCTCTTTGTGACCTGTGCTGTGACCTGTCATTTATAGCCAGTTAAATACTTTAAATGCCACAGGGAAGAAAATCTTTGCTAAGGAATATGTTCATGGGCCTATTAATTACAAGAATATATTCAGGAAGAATATTTCTTAAAATAAGTTTCTGGTAAATGAGTAAGCTTGGTGAATTGGTTAGTGCCGTTTCCCCACTGCAGCTCACTGGCTGTGGGCGCTGACAGACCTTTTGGGCCTGGCCCCTGAGTAGATGTCAGGCAGGCACTAATGAAGCTTGGCTGTATAGATGGATTCTACAGCTGTGTAATTTGCGGATGATCATTGTTCATTATTTATGGTAATATTTATGATTAAAATTTTATAGGTATAATTGGTCCAGGTGGACAGCTGTATATTTCAGTGGCTAACAGTGCCGGTGTTGGAGCCAGCCTACCTGGGTTTGAATCTTAGCTCTACCACTTAAGCAAGCCATTTAACCTCTCTGTGCCTCATCTTCCTCATCTGTAAAGTGGGACTAGTGATAGTAACAGTTCCCCACAGGGTCATTGCACTGAGTCCGTGACACATCATAGACCCTCAAGTCTTAGCTCTTATTCTAAGATGTTTAAAATAAATGTCTTCCCAGTGATACTGCTCTGTTTCTTGGGTCAAATTTTCAAATTCTGGACCTGAAAGGGACCTTAGAAACTAAGACATCTATCCCCTTTTTTTGCATATGAGGAAACTGAGTCACAGGGGAATGAGAAAATTTGGCAAAAAGAACATTGGTTTTTGGCAGAACTTTGTTTGGAACCCAGATGGCCTGCCTTCTGGTGCCAAGTTCTTTCTGCTGCCATTCATTCTTTAAAAGGAAAAGGGGAATGTGGCCTGCAGACTGTTGCCTTCAACCCGCTGATGCTGGTTTTCTTTCCCATTTTAGCCTCAGAAGGGGAAACTGACTCCAAGTCCTGTGGACTTCACAATCACCCCGGAAACCTTGCAGAATGTCAAAGAGGTAACGTGTTTCTTATCTCTCATGCAATGGATATTTTCTGAGTAACTGGATCCCACTGATAAACTATTGCTTAGTTATTCTTTACCTGGGTATCAAGTCATCAGCAGGAGGAAATTCTTGATGTTTGTCCCTGTCCAAATTAGTCTGTATTTCCCATTTTGATGTCTTTTTGTTGTCATTGTTATAAAAAAATATATATACAGCATAACATTTGCCAATTTAGTGTTCTTCACACGTACAATTTAGCGGCATCAGTTATATTAATCAAGTTGTGTTACCATCACCAATATCCATTGCCAGATTTTCTGTCACAGTAACTGATGTCTTTTTAAAGTCAACTATTTAGAAAAATGCTTTTTTAAGTTTCTCCAGGAAGGTATGTGTTTATTACCATTTGCTGTCCTCTCCCCATTTTACTGCGTTTATGGTCAGAGTCCCTATTCCTTGACCACCCCGCACCAACATACCCTGTTATGGGAGCCACAGCCCTAATTTGATGTAGTCATTCACTGTGGGGGCTTGGCCCTGTTCTGCTCCCAGCCTTTACCAATAATTAGTTCGTACTTTCTCCCACCAGTGTTCATATCTGACAGACAACAGTCAGAATAGTGCTTTTTAAAGATTCCAGCAGTTGATTCCTACCAGCAGGGGCAGACATAGAAGGGCATGGAAGCCTGGCAGAGCCAGCAGCATATGGTATCCAGTGTCTGCCAAGGGCTGTCTGGCTTCTCATGATGGGCCCCAGTAGAGCCACAGCTAGTTGCCTGAATTGTGCAGTGGAGTTATGTGTACAGAGAAGTCAGTTTGGCCCAGTTCAAAATTAGGCTCTGGTGTCCTTGGTCATACATTTGGCATGTATTTTCCCCAGATTTTTTTCTTTTTTTTATTTGTCTTGAAGAAAGCAGTGAATTCCCAGAGTTCTTTCTGGGAATAACTTTTCTTGTTTACTTGAATTCTACATTTTGCTCTCTGGACCATATTGATCAGAGTCTGCTTAAGGGTGAGTACCAGTGAGAATAGAAAAAAGGCCTGGCAATCTACATTCCCCCCGAGTCTTAAAAAAAAAATCAGCCATTGAAAACCCTATGGAGCACAACAGTCTGATCCCATTGTGCATGGGATCACCATGAGTTGACCAACTCAGTAGCAGCCAACAACAACCAATGAGGATTGGACGAGTAATAATTGACCTCATCCCTCGGGAGGCATAACTAACTGAGGCAGGGTTCTGTGGTAGGGAGTCTTTCAGAAAGGTTTAGGAAGAGCTGGGCCATTCCTTTAGGCCATTTAACATCTCTCCCTTCTCCATTTTCTTGAGAGCGCATGACCCCCTGTGGGCCAGTCAGGGTTTTCTCTCTCAGGAATTTGAACCTTGGCTAGCATTACTGAACATTTAGATCAGATATTCTCAGAAGAATCTAGATCAAAAGTGGGGGAGCGGGGGAAGCAGAACAGAATTTCAAATTCTCAGGGACTCCAGACTTGCTGTAGCAATGGAGGCTGGGTGAACCCTGAAATTATTGCCCGAGGATAATCTTTAAACCTTAAACCAAAGATATTCCCTGAAGTCTTCTGAAAATCAAACAATAGTCTAGCTTAACTAGTAAAATTTTCCGCCTTCTGTTAGATCACCTTTATTTGGAATGGGCAAAAATATGGATCTCTTCGTCGGTTGGCCAGGTAGCTGTCTTCCAAATTTCTTGGCATTGAAAAGTGAGCACTTCCAGTGTTGCATCCATTTGTTGAAAACATCTCAAATTCTCTTAGGTATCTAGTATTGCCAAGCAGAAATACCACAAGTGGATGGCTTTAACAAACAAATTTATTTTCTCACAGTTTAGGAGGCTGAAAGCTCAAAATCAGAGCACCAGCTCTAGGAGAAGGCTTTCTTCTGTCAGCTCTGAGGAGGGTCCTTGTGTCTTTGAGCTTCTGCTCCTGGTTGATCTTCATGTGGCTTGGCATCTGTCTTCCCCATCTCTGCTTCACTTGCCTGCTTTTTTCGTCTCTTTTATATCTCAAAAGAGATTGACTGAATATGTACCCTAATCCTACCTCGTTAACATAATAAAATAACTTGATCCTCACTGACACACCCTAGCCCTGCCTCATTTACATAACGTCTCAATTGGTATTCCATCAGAATGCAGAAATTATTGAATATCATTAATATCATACACAAGTAAAATTTTCTGAAAATAATTAAAAAACGATTGCAGCGGTACATCGACAGGGAGCTGCCAGAAATACAAGCCAGATTCAGAAGAGGATGTGAAATGAGGGATATCATTGCTGATGTCAGAGGGATCTTGACTGAAAGCAGAGAATACCAGAAAAATGTTTACCTGTGTTTTATTGACTATGCAAAGGCATTCAGCTGCGTGGATCATAACTAACTATAGATAACATCTCAAAGAATAGGAATTCCAGAACACTTAATTGTGCTCATGCAGGAGGTAGTTGTTTTAACAGAACAGGGGGATACTGCTAGTTTAAAATCAGGAAAGGTGTATGTCAGAGCTGTATCCTTTCACCTTACTTATTCAGTCTATATGATGAGCAGATAATTCAAGCTGGACTGTATGAAGAACACAGCATCAGAATTAGAGGAAGACTCATTAACAACATGTAGTATGCAGATGATACAACCTTGCTTGCTGAAAGTGTAGAAGACTTGAAGCACTTAATAATACGGATCATACAGCCTTCAGTATGGATTACACCTCAACATAAAACAAAAATCCTCAGAACTGGACCAATAAGCAATATCGTGATAAATGGATGAAAGATAGAAGTTGTCAAGGATTTCATTTTACTCGGTTCCACAATCAACGCCCAAGGAAGCAATAGTCAAGAATAAAACAACCTATCCCAGCGGGCACATCTACTGCAAAAGACCTCTCTTTAAAGTGTTAAAAGCAAAGATGTCACTTTGAGGACTAAAGTGTGCCTGACCCAAGCCATGGTATTTTCAGTTGTCTTATAGGCATGCAAAAGCTGAGCAATGAAAAAGGAGACTGAAGAAGAATTGATGCCTTTGAATTATGGTGTTGGCAAAGAGTATTGAATATACCATGGTCTGTCAAAGAATGAACAAATCTGTCTTGGAAGGAGTACATCCAGAATGTTCCTTAGAAGCGAGGATGGTGAAATTTCATCTTACTTACTTTGGACATGTTATCAGAAGGGACCAGTCCCTGGAGAAGGACATCATGCTTGGTAAAGTAGAGGGTCAGCGAAAAAGAGGAAGATCCTCAGCAAGATAGATTGATACAGTGGCTGCAACAATGGGCTCAAACGTAGCAACGATTGATTATGAGGATGGTGCAGGACCAGGCAGTGTTTCGTTCTGTTGTACATAGGGTTGCTGTGAATCAGAACCAACTTAATAGCACCTAACAACAGCTAGTAAAAAATGTCTGCCTTGGACATTATTATGCTCTTTTAAGAACTATCTATACAGGATCAAAGTGACAACAGCAGCTGAAGATTAGATAGGAACCTTAGGAGGGCAGTGAGCTTATGTTAATGCGGAAGGAACAGCTCAGAAAAGGAGGATGAGAATGGCTGCACAACTCAAAGAATGTAATCAGTGTCACTGACTTGATTGTGTAGAAACAGTTGAATTGGTGGTGTATGTTTGCTGTGTGTATTCTCAACAACAACAAAGTAAAAATAAACAGGACTATATTGTACCAATTGACTCGATCGTCCCATGAGACAACAGCCCTAAGCCCACAAACCAACAAAATTAATCTCATGAGGTGATTGGTTATGTCTAATTTGTATCAGCATCTTTAGCCTCCCCACCTTTTTTTGTTATTACAAAATAATACACAACCTAGCATTTGTCCATTCATCCCTTTTCTCTCCTGTACACCTTATTGACATCAGTTACATGGGTCATGCTGTGCAAACTTCATCTTCAGTGCCACCTTTCTCATTTCTATAAACAAAAAGTGACTACTATCTAAGGATTATTCCCCCATCCCCAAGTTCCTGGTAACCATTAATGAGCATTAGTTTCTGTATATTTACCTGTTCTTGTCATTTCATGAAAGTGAGAACATGCATGGTTTATTTTTGTTTGTGTGTGTGACTTATTTCGTTCAACATAACGTTCTCCAGGTTCATCCACATTGTAAGATGTTTGGGGAACTCATTTTTCTTTATCATTAAGTAGTATTCCATTGTATTTATGTACCACATATTACTTATCCATGCATCCATTTGTCACTTCTAAGATCCCTAGGAGTGGAATTGCTAGGTCATATGGCAGATTTACCTCTAGTTTTCCAGAAACTGCCAGACTGTTTCCAACAACGGTTGTACCATTTTGTATTCCTACCAGTAATGGATAAGGGTTCCAGTTTCTCTACTTCCCTCTAACACTTGTTATTTTCCTTTTTTTAAATCTTAGCCAGCCTAGTAGAAGTGAAACTTAGGATTCATTTGTTAATAGTTGCCTCAAGGGTTCCAGCTACATTATTTAGCCTTAACTTTGAAGTTTAACCATGTTCCTTAGTCACCGTTCTTTCAACCGTCTTGTGTTTTCTTTCTTCAAGCTGTATTTTGTTTCTTGGAATACATCCTAGAATCATTTTTTCAGAAAGGGTGAGGCATGAACTTATTGTTGTTGTCGTTAGGTGCCGTCGAGTCGGTTCCGACTCATAGCGACCCTACGCACAACAGAACGAAACACTGCCTGGTCCTGCGCCATCCTTACAATCGTTGTTATGCTTGAGCTCATTGTTGCAGCCACTGTGTCAATCCACCTCGTTGACGGTCTTCCTCTCTTCCGCTGACCCTGTACTCTGCCAAGCATGATGTCCTTGTCCAAGGACTGATCCCTCCTGACAACATATCCAAAGTATTAAAATGCACTCTCGCCATCCTTGCTTCTGAGGAGCATTCTGGTACTTCTTCTAAGACAGATTTGTTTGTTCTTTTGGAAGTCCGTGGCATATTCAATATTCTTTGCCAACACCACAATTCAAAGGCATCAACTCTTCTTCGGCCTTCCTTATTCATTCTCCAGCTTTCACATGCATATGATGCGATTGAAAATACCATGGCTTGGGTCAGGCACACCTTAGTCTTCAGGGTGACATTTTTGCTCTTCAACACTTTGAAGAGGTCCTTTGCGCAGATTTGCCTGATGCAATGCATCTTTTGATTTCATGACTACTGCTTCCATGGGCACTGATTGTGGACCCAAGTAAAACGAAATCCTTGACAACTTCAATCTTTTCTCCGTTTATCATGATGTTTCTCATTGGTCCAGTTGTGAGAATTTTTCTTTTCTTTATGATGAGGTGTAATCCATACTGAAGGCTGTGTGGTCTTTGATCTTCATTAGTAAGTGCTTCAAGTCCTCTTCAGTTTCAGCAAGCAAGGTTGTGTCATCTGCATAACGCAGGTTGTTAATGAGTCTTCCTCCAATCCTGATACCCCGTTGTTCTTCATATAGTCCAGCTTCTCGTATTATTTGTTCAGCATACAGATTAAATAGGTATGGTGAAAGAATACAACCCTGACACACATCTTTCCTGATTTTGAACCAATGAGTATCCCCTTGTTCTGTCCGAATAACTGCTTCATCTATGAAAGGTTCCTCATGAGCACAATTAAGTGTTCTGGAATTTCCGTTCTTCACAGTATTATCCATAGTTTGTTATGATCTACACAGTCAAATGCCTTTCATAATCAATAAAACACAGGTAGACAACCTTCTGGTATTCTCTGCTTTCAGCCAGGATCCATCTGACATCAGCAATGATATCCCTGGTTCCACGTCCTCTTTTGAAACAGGCCTGAATTTCTGGCAGTTCCTTGTCGATGTACTGCTGCAGCCGTTCTTGAATGATCTTCAGCAGAATTTTGCTTGTGTGTGATATTAATGGTATTGTTCTATAATTTCCACATTCGGTTGGATCACCTTTCTTGCGAATAGGCATAAATATGGATCTCTTCCAATCAGTTGGCCAGGAAGCTGTCTTCCATATTTCTTGGCATAGACGAGTGAGCGCCTCCAGCGCTGCATCTGTTTTTTGAAACATCTCAATTGATATTCCATCAATTCCTGGAGCCTTGTTTTTCGCCAATGCCTTCAGAGCACCTTGGACTTCTTCCTTCAGCACCATCGGTTCCTGATCATATGCCACCTCTTGAAATGGTTGAATACCGACTAATTCTTTTTGGTGTAATGACTCTGTGTATTCCTTCCATCTTCTTTTGATGCTTCCTGCATCATTTAATATTTTCCCCATGGAATCCTTCACTATTGCAACTCGAGGCTTGAATTTTTTCTTCAGTTCTTTCAACTTGAGAAACGCCGAGCGTGTTCTTCCCTTTTGGATTTCCATCTCCAGCTCTTTGCACATGTCATTATAATACTTTACTTTGTCTTCTCGAGAGGCCATTTGAAATCTTCTGTTGAGTTCTTTTACTTCTTCAATTCGTCCTTTGGCTTTAGCTGCTCGACGCTCAAGAGCAAGTTTCAGAGTCTCCTCTGACATCCGCCTTGGTCTTTTCTTTCTTTCCTGTCTTTTCAGTAACCTCTTGCTTTCTTCATGGATGATGTCCTTGACGTCATTCCACAACTCATCTGGTCTGTGGTCACTAGTGTTCAATGCGTCAAACCTATTCTTCAGATGGTCTCTAAATTCAGGTGGAATATACTCATGGTCATATTTTTGCTCTTGTAGACTTGTTCTGATTTTCTTCAGTTTCAGCTTGAACTTTCGTATGAGTAATTGATGGTCTGTTCCACAGTCGGCCCCTGGCTTTATTCTGACTGATGATATTGAGCTTTGCCATCGTCTTTTTCCACAGATATAGTCAGTTTGATTTCTGTGTGTTCCATCTGGCAAGGTCCATGTGTACAGTCGCCGTTTATGTTGGTGAAAGAAGGTGTTTGCAATGAAGAAGTTGTTGGTCTTGGAAAATTCTATCATTCGATCTCCGGCATTGCCTCTATCACCAAGGCCATATTTTCCAACTACTGATCCTTCTTCGTTTCCAACTTTCGCATTCCAATCACCAGTAATTATCAATGCATCTTGATTGCATGTTCCATCAATTTCAGACTGCAGCAGCTGATAAAAATCTTCTATTTCTTCATCTTTGGCCCTAGTGGTTGGTGCATAAATTTGAATAATAATTGTATTAACTGGTCTTCCTTGTAGGCGTATAGATATTATCCTATGACTGACAGCATTGTACTTCAGGATAGATCTTAAAATGTTCTTTTTGACGATAAATGCAACACCATTCCTCTCTGAGTTGTCATTCCCAGCATAGTAGACTATATGATTCAAAATGGCCAATACCAGTCCATTTCAGCTCACTGATGCCTAGGATATCGATGTTTATGCGTTCCATTTCATTTTTGATGATTTCCAGTTTTCCTAGATTCATACTTCGTACATTCCAGGTTCCGATTATTAATGGATGTTTGCAGCTGTTTATTTTCATTTTGAGTTGTGCCACATCAGCATATGAAGGTCCCGAAAGCTTTACTCCATCCACATCATTAAGGTTGACTCTACTCTGAGGAGGCAGCTCCTCCCTAGTCATCATTTGAGTGCCTTCCAACCTGGGGGGCTCATCTTCTAGCACTATATCAGACAGTGTTCCGCTGCTATTCATAAGGTTCTCACTGGCTAATGCTTTTCAGAAGTAGACTGCCGGGTCCTTCTTCCTAGTCTGCCTTAGTCTGGAAGCTCAGCTGAAACCTGTCCTCCATGGGTGACCCTGCTGGTATCTGAATACTAGTGGCATAGCTTCCAGCATCACAGCAACACACAAGCCCCCACAGTATGACAAACTGACAGGCAACGTGGGGGGGGCATGAACTTAGGTACAAAATAATATTTTGCTTTGTCCTCATATTTGAATCCTAGTTGTCTAGGTAGAAAATTCTAGCTTTAATTTCACTTGCCCTCAGAACTATGAAAAACAGCTCTCTGGTCTTCGAACACCTAATGATGTTGGTTCTCGAATGTGTGCGAGCTAATCTGTTTCTTCTTCTCTTTTCCTCTCTCTTACCCCTCCCTGAAAATTTCCAAGGTCTCCTCACGCTTAGTGTTCTAAAATTTCACAAGGCCTTCCCAGGTGTGGATCTTGTTTTAGTCAGCGTACCTGGCCTTTGGTGGTCTCTTTCATTTTGAAGGCTTGAACCTTCCTTCAACCTTGTGAAGCTTTCTAATGTTATTTATTAGAACCATCAAAGGAGAAACTCTCGGTCCAGTCTTTCAGCTCACTGTTGCTCTTCAGGTACTATTTAGCCCATCTATTGAGATGTTTACTGCAGTGATAATACGATTCATTTGTAAGTACTGTGGCATTTTCAGGATAGCATCTTTTTTTCTTACGGCTTCAGTGCCCTTTTATCTGTTTCTCCTATTGATTCTCTTCCTTAGGAACCATTTCTTCTGTTTGTTGAGTGTGTGCTTCTTTTTCTTGCTTTACTTTCCCCAAATGTTTATGGATTCTTGGTTGTCAATTCCTATTTATGGCTGAGGATCTAGTTGGTATGGTATTGTTAACTAGACTACCTGCGGCTCCTCAGCCCAAAAGAGAGACTGTTCTGATTATGAACTCACACTCTGACTGGAGGTACCTTTGCCTTCAGCATTGTGCAGGGAAAGGAAGGACATTCGCCACGTGTTTTACTGTAGGACGTGCAGGTAGTATGTCTTGTGGGCACCAGCCCTGCTGTCCTCCACTGTGGCCCTAAATGACTTGCGACACTCGGCCTGCCTTGCTGTGAGCCTACCTTGGGGGTCTCCTGGGTGGGAGGTCCCCCTTGAGAAAAGCTGTAGCACCAGCCCGGGGCTAATGCTAACTCTAGAGGCCTCACGCTGCAGTGGTTTTACCCCCTTTGATGAAGTGCCCTGCAGCTGTCCAGGACTGCCCCCCAGCTGTCCCCCTCTCATGCCCCCACTGCCTGTGACCTAGGGTTCTCTCAGGGCTCTTCTGGGAGAGCTCACTCCCAGAGTTCTCTGTTTCAGCCTGTGGTCTCCTAAACTCTTCTAAGCTTTCTTGTCAGTCCACTGTTTATCTTAGAAATTCCTCCCTAGGGCAGTCTGTGGCTGGCATTCCTCATAGGTTTTTAGCAGCTGCTGTTGTTAATTGCAAGGAGCTGTGGTGATGCAGTGGTTAAGCGCTCCACTGCTAACCTCAAAGTCAGCCACCCTCCCAGGAATGCGTCAGAACGGATTCAAAGGCAGCAGATCGGGTTCGGTTTGTTGTTGGTTGCTGCTGCATCGGCTCTAGCTCACAGTGACCTTACGTATAAGAGAAAAAACATTGCCCAGTCCTGCTCCATCCTCATGATCGTTGGTATGCTTGAGCTCATCTTTTGGCTGCTGTGCCAATCCATCTTGTTGAGAGTTTCCCCCGTTTTCACTGGCCCTCTACTTTGCCAAATTCGATGTCCTTTTTAGCTCTAGATGTATTTTTATTTGTAGATGTTAGTATCAGGTAAAATGAGTGTTTAGTTAGTATTTTGAGCTGAAAATTGAAAGCTTTTCTTTTTTCATCAGTTCCTCCAGAGTTTTAAAGTGAAGTGCTACTGCTTTTGATTTTTCTAAGCAAAGCCCTGTTAGCACAGTGGTTAAGCACGTGGCTGCTAACCAGAAGGTTGGCATTTCAAACTCACTCAGCAGCTCTATGGGAGAAAGACCTGGCAATCTGCCTCCTTAAAGATTACAGCCTAGAAAACCCTGTGAGGCAGCTCTACTCTGTCACTTGGAGTTGCCATGAGTCGGAATTAACTCGACAGCACCTAACAGCAACATATTTTATTTTGAGTTGATTTTAAAACTCAGTCTTGAATCAGGACTTGTTTTAGAGTTCTGTACCATAGTGGCCCCAAGTGTGCTTCAGTTCTAAACCTGCCCATCCAGTGCGGGTCCACCAGCCATATGTGACTGTTGACGCTTAAAACATGGGAGTCTGAATTGAGGTGTGTTATCAGTGTATAATAATGACCGATTTCAAAGACTTAGTATGAAAAAAAGAAGCCAAACCCGTTACCGTCAGGCCGATTCCTGCTTGTACTGACTGCCTTAGTCATCTGATGCTGCTATAACAGAAGTACCACAAGTGGATGGCTTCAACAAAGAGAAAGTTATTTTCTTATAGTTGAGTAGGTTACAAGTCCAAATTCAAGGTGTCGGCTCCAGGGGAAGCCTTTCTCTCTCTGTTGGCTCTGGAGGAAGATTCCTTGTCATCAGTCTTCCCCTGGTCGAGCAACTTCTCAGGTACAGGGACCCCGGGTCCAAAGGACATGCTCTGCTCCTGGTGCTGCTTTCTTGGTGGTATGAGGTCCCCCACTCTCTGCTCGCTTCCTTTCCTTTTTATCTTTTGAAAGAGAAGAAGTGGTGTAGGCCACACCCTGGGGAAATTCCCTTTACATTCGATCAGGGATGTGACCTGGTAAGGGTGTTACAATCCCACTCTAATAAAATTACAATCACAGAATGGAGGACTACCACACAATGCTGGAAATCATGGCCCAGCCAAATTGATACACACGTTTTTGGGGGGACACAGTTCAATCCGACAGTTCAAGCGACCCTATAGGACAGAGTAGAACTGCGCCATAGGATTTCCAGGGAGCGGCTGGTGGATTCGAACTGCTGACCTCTTGATTAGCAGCCGATCTTTTAACCACTGTGCCACCAGGGCTCCTAGGATGAAAAAGAGAATGTGAAATATAATCATCCATAATTTTTTGCATTGATCGCATGTGGAAATGATGATGTTTTTAATATATTGGTTAATTTCACGTTTCTTTTTAGTTTTTTTTAATGTGGCTACTAGAAAATTTAAAATTACATGTGGTCACATTTTGTGGCTTGCATCATATTTCTCTTGGACAGTGGCGTTCTAAACTCTGAATTATCTTCGGTACCTGGGAAGCAGCCAGAGGTGAAGACTATTAGAACAATCATCACTAACTTTTTAGATCTGTTTTTCCCACAAGAACGTCAATCACCATTGACGAGTTTCCTAAATCCACAGAGTAAATAACGGCCCTTAGGCATTAGTCACGCATTCAAGAAAATTGTTCCCTGTAAATACCCTTATAATAAAATATTTTTCTTGGCTTTTCATAATTGCAAAACTGAGATTTAAAAGAAAGTTTTTTGTTTTTTTTTAATCTCTTAAATTATTTTAGTGACTGGTTATCCTCACACACCCTTGGCAACTTCCTCAGACTTTTTTTTTTAATTGTGCTTTAGGTGAAAATTTACAATTCAAGTCAGTTTCTCATACAAAAACTTATATACATGCTGTTATGTGACCCTCGTTGCTCTCCCTACAATGTGACAGCACACTCCTCTTCTGCAGCCCGTATTTCCCGTGTCCATTCAGCCAGCTCCTGTTCCCCTCTGCCTTCTTACCTCGCCTCCAGACTGGAGCTGTCCACGTAGTCTCGTGTGTCTCCTTGAGCTAAGAAGCATACTTCTCACCAGTATCATTTTATGCCTTATAGTCTAATCTTTGTCTGAAGAGTTGGCTTTGGGAATGGTTTTAGTTTTGGGCTAACAGAGAGGCCGGGGGCCATGACCTCTGAGGTCCCTCCAGCCTCAGACATTTTTTATCTTCTCACTTGGTAAGGAGTCTTCCAGGTCTGAATCGAGGCAGTTAGGACCATCCTGTGAGATAGCTGTTCATTCTGGTGGTGCCAGTGAGGTGCTTATGTATGTTGTTGTTGTTAGTTGCCATCAAGTCCGCTCCAGCACATGGTGACCCCATGTTCAACAGAAAGAAACGTTGCCCAGTCCTGCGTAGTCTTCACAATTGTTGGTATCTTGGAGTCCATTGTTGTAGTATTTTGAGTGCCTTCCAACCTAAGGGCTCAGCTTTCAGCACTGTATCAGACAGTATTCTGTTGGCCAGTTTTTGGAAATAGATTGCCAGGTCTTTCTCCCTAGTCTGTCTTAGTCTGGAAGCTCCACTGAAACCTGTCCACCATGTGTGATTTTGCTGGTATTTGGAACACTAGTGACATAGTTTCCAGTATCATACCAATACGCAAGCCACCCCAGTATGACAGACTGAAAGATGGGTGGTGGTATGTGTATATAAGAGTTGAATAATTCAGTCTGTTAATGTCCACGTTGAAAGAAGATGTAAGTAGCATTGTCCCTTTTTTCTTATTCTGCAAAACAGGATTCCAGTGTTTTACAACAATTACCCAACTCTGTTTTATGTTTTAATTTGTACCAAGGTAACTGTCAAGTAATATTTCCTTGCTCCTTCCATTCCTGATGTATTTGTTTTTATTTTGTTTTAGAGAGCCTTGCTGCCCAAATTTCTTATTAGAGGACATCTCAACTCAACTAACTGTGTTATCACACAGCCACTGACAGGAGAACTGGTGGTTGAGCACTCAGAAGCAGCCATCAGGAGCATAGAGCTGCAGCTGGTCCGTGTGGAGACTTGTGGTAGGGCCCCCTTGACAGGGAGACCTGTGGTAGGGCCCCCTTGACAGGGAGACCTGTGGTAGGGCCCCCTCGACAGGGAGACCTGTGGTAACGCCCCCTCGACATGGAGACCTGTGGTAGGCGGACTCTGCTACAGGCTTGTCCTGTGGCCCTTGTGTGTTCAGCAATTAGGATGATATGGGTTACATCAAAAATAAGAGTGTCTCTTGACTCCAATAAATACATGTTTGTGGAACGTGAAATGTAGACGGGCAGGAGCCTCCCGGGAATCCTGTAGAGCATGCTGGAGACACGAGTGTGCATGCCAATGCAGATTCTCACAGAAGGTCTGTATCAGCTCGTGTTGACGTTTGACCTTTTCTGACCATGTGATGTTCTCTCCTTTCTCCAGGGTGTGCAGAAGGGTATGCGCGAGATGCCACAGAGATTCAGAACATCCAGATTGCCGACGGGGACATTTGCCGGGGCCTCTCTGTACCCATACACATGGTTTTCCCCAGGCTATTCACGTGCCCTACACTGGAGACCACCAACTTCAAAGTGGGTAAGCTGAGCTCACTCTCCACCCTTCGGAGGACGTTTGGGATTCTTCTGGTGAAGGATGTGGTCACAGGAAGGCCTTCCAGGGCCCGGAACAGATGGGCCTGTGGCTTGCTGGAGACAGCTCCAGCTCAGAATCGCCCAGCGGAGCTCACTGGGAAGCCACTGTGTCGGTGCTAAGGGTACGGCGGTGGACAGTCTGGAACAAGCCCCCCCGTTCAGGTGGAACTTACACAGTAAGGCAGGGAGACCCAGTAAACGCGCAGCTGTAGAGTAGATCAGGTGGCGGTGACGACGGGGCAGAAAACTAACGTGAGTGAGGGGCTAGGGAGCAGAGGGCAGCCATTAGATGGAAGGCCTCCCTGATAGGGGACATTTGAGCAGAGAATAAAACTTGTGAAAATCCCACTGTGAGTGATTATCCTTGTGAAAGCTCTGGACTCCTCCTCTTTAGGGCTCTCTAATTGTTTCTCAGGAAACCCTGGTGGTGTAGTGGTTAAGAGATGCGGCTACTAACCAAAAGGTCAGCAGTTCGAATCTATCAGGTGCTCCTTAGAAATCCTATGGGGCAATTCTACTCTGTCCTTCAGGGTCACTATGAGTCGGAATTGACTCGGTGGCAACGGTTTTTTTTTTTTTTTTTTAGTCATTTCTCATGGATATAAGTGTGTGTGTATGTGTATATATATATAGATATAGATGATAACCACAAAGTCGGAATCAGGATACACCATTTTATATCCTGCTTTTTTCCCATAACATTATTTCGTATTAAATGACACCATTTAAAACCATGTTCAGTGTTTTTGAATAGTTTTATAAAATGTTTTAATGGTACATCCATCCTAATGAGGATCATGTTTATGGAGTTCCACTGAGAAATGACCCCACACTATGCAGAAGTAGAACAAAAACTCAACAGGAAGGGACTGTGCGTGGCTTTGGTCCTAAATGACACCATTTTCTGTATACTGACTGGAAAGATCGTAAAAGGAGCGTCCCCCAGGCTTTCCGGGGACACCCTTCTGAGCCGTGCCTGAGGTACATTGCTAAGTATATGGGATACGGGGCTTCTAGAACTTGCTTCTGTTATTTTTTTTAAAAAAAACCAGTTGATGTCTAATAGATTGTGACTCATGGCGACCACATGTGTCTCAGAACAGAACCATGCTCCACAGGGTTTTCAGTGGCTGAGTTTTCAGAAGTAGACCGCGACGCCTTTCTTCCAAGGCATCTCTGGGTGGACTCAACCACCATCCTTTTGGTTAGCAGCCAGCATGTTAACCATTCGCACGACCCAGGGACTGCCTTCTGTTATTACACATGTTTTATTGTGAACAGGGAGCTTATTCCCCAAGGCCATACATTTTTATTAATGTCCTGTTCCCCCTAAATCTTTTAACGTGCATAGTTAGTCCGGTAAGAAACTTCGTGTTTGTAATAACACCATGGTTTTACTTTAAATAGTCTAAATAATGCAATTTAAAATTTAAGGATGTACAATCTCATCAGAGCTAACTTGTGTTGTCTGGGTTAAGAGTGTCAAGAGTGTGTTGATCTGCTCCCGGGTCACCAGGAGACCTCTGACCTTCCTGTGGCTGCTGTGGACCATGAGTCCTAGCGTGGGGCTCGCCCAGCGGGCCAGAGCACAAGGCAGCATTTGTGGAGTTCCCCGCATGCTGTCTGTAAAATGGTAAGTTGTAGCAAGAGCGTGTCTAGCATGGGACAGAGACTCAGCCAAACACACATACAAGGACGGCGACGCTTGCCAAAAGATGCTTGAGAATCAAACCTGACCCAGGCTAAGGTACAATGAATTTTCTCACAAAAGCATGTTTACAGTTATTATTGAATAGGTAATATACACCCGAAGTCCCCCAGGTGGTGCAAACAGTTAACATGCTCAGCTGCTAATCCAAAAGTTGCCAGGTAATTTTAATATCTTTTTACTCCTCATTTTGAATACTTCTACCCACTGAATCCACTTAGAGGCACCTCAGAAGAAAGGCTTGGTGATCTACTTCCAAAAAACCAGCCACTGAAAACCCCGTGGAGCACAGTTCTACTCTGACAGACTTGGGGTCGCCATGAGTCCGAATCCAACTGGATGGTAACTGGTTAAAATATGCCTGTGGCGTAAAGAGCCCTGGTGGCGAAGTGGTTAAGAGCTCAGGCTGCTAACCAAACGATTGGCAGTTATATCCACCAGGCACTCCTTGGAAACCTTATGGGGCAGTTCTGCTCTGTCCTATAGGGTTGCTGTGAGTCAGAATTGACTCAACAGCACACCAAAACCTAAAGCCAAACCCACTGCTGTCGAGTTGATTCAGACTCATAGCGACCCTATAGGAAAGAGTAGAACTGCCCCATAGAGTTTCCAAGGAGCGCCTGGCAGATTCGAACTGCTGACCTCTTGGTTAGCAGCCGTAGCTCTTAACCACCACCAGGGTTTCCCAGTGGGACACAGCAACAGCGTAAAACCCAAAGGTAGCAAGGGGCACAGAGTGAAGGGTGAATTCCCTCTCACGTGACCGCCCAGTTTCCACATCCAGAGCTCCGCACCTCTCGCCAGTCTCCGGGGTGTCACAGTGGGGGTGCGCCCCACCTCAGCAAGCACCGTGGGCATTTCCCTTTGTATACTGAGTGGCACCCTGCACACGTTATTCCAAAGGTTGTGTTCTCTCAACTTGGTTTTCCTACATATACTTCAGAAAGGTACAAAAATAATTTTTTCCTGCTATGCTATAAATGAAGCGCCTCCATTTTTTTTTCCATGTTATTTTTTATCAGATTTTCCAGCATTTTGCTGAAAATGTACAACTGTGCTAGTCTGCATGTAATGTTCAGTGTAGTTCCTCTGACTCCGCAGTATAGGTGATGCCCTCAGCCTGTCGTCCAGGTAGCAGTAATACAGCACGTGCGTTCCCATGCTTGATGTTGGGCTTCGTCTGGTCCAGGGCTTGTGGAATGACAGGTGTCTTTCCAGGAAAGTCGGTGACATTTAACAGCTGTTTGAGCGGCCCCAGCCCTGGAGTTGCGGTGCCCATTGGCAGTGGACAGGAGTCTGGAGGAAGAACAGCGGTGCCTGCCCAGGTGTTGCACTGCCCCTTCTGCACCTGTGGAGAGCTGGTGTGGGCGCCCTGGCTGTGGGGCATGGCCGGAGAGGCTGGGCTCAGAGTCTCGGGGAGAGGGGCCTTGGCTCGCAGGGGACTAGGGTGCCTCCAGGTTGGGAGGTGGGAGCAAGCACTGAGTCCTGCATTAAGAGCGGTGTCTATGTGCTGTGACACTTGACCTTTGTCGGTGCTGACTTCACGTGCTTGGTAAGCCTGAGGCCTTCTTGCAGGCCCAGCCCCTGACGTGGGTCTCTGTACTGATGGGCATCCCTGTCTGCTTTGCCCCAGCCATCCTGGTCCCTCCTGAGGAGAACAACTAGGTGAGTGGAGGAACAGTGGGAGAGAGTGGTGCCCAGAAGGGCCCCGAGGAACCTTCTAGTACTGTGGTAATTACCCGAGGCAGGAAAGCAACCAAACAGATGCTCTCGGGGCACCTGTCACACCTGATGCCTGTTCTGGTATGACAATCACGTACAGGACGGTGTAGACGGGACTCCAGCCTCAAGGTCAGCATTGGATGAGGTGGCCCCAAAGCACCTTTCACAGCTGAGCTCTGCAATGTGTTGCTGGGCGTTCACCCTTCCCAGCTGCTTCTCAGCCTACACAGAGCACCTGTTTCTACCCCCCCTTCACTTTGGAAAAGGAAATGGGGGATTTATCTTCTTCAGGGAGCTCCCTCTTCACACACCCTTTTATCTTGTGATCAGCAAGGCTTACCCACTGTAGCTAAAGAGATGGCGGAGAAGGAATCCTGTTTGCTGAAAGGAAGAGAAATGAGTCGAAACAGATGTTTCAGATAAATTAGCCAGTATCCAGAGGAACACCAAGTACACTGTGTGCTGTTTCTGACCATCATTTCTCCTTGGGGATGTGAGATGTGTACACAGACAGCTGCAGGTCAGTTTGTAGGCTGTGATAGTCCATTAAAAAATGTAAAAATGAAATGGAAAGGATTCTAGAAGATTCTGTTTAGTAAAGACAAAGGACAAGGAAAGTGGTTTTGGTAATCTCATGGCTTACTATTCCATGAGATTTAGAAATATATTTAGAGAAAGTTTACAAAAGATGGTCAGACATCAATACAGTCGTCTTCATTGGTTTTCCTGAAAATGTAGGGTGAAATTGCTTGGGACAAGTAAATATGGAAACCTACAAGGGCACCAAGATGTACCGATTACTTTTTAGAACTTTCTGCTTCTATAGTTGAGTTTGTTCATAGCAACCGTATAGGACAGAGTAAAACTGCCCCATAAGGTTTCCAAGGCTGTAATCTTTATGGGAAGGAGCCCTGGTGGCACAGTGGTTAAACACTAGGCTGCTAAACAAAAGATCGGTGGCTTGAACCCACTAGCGGCTCCGTGGGAGAAAAGATACAGCAATCTGCTCCTGTAAAGATTAAAAAAAAAAAGATGACACCCTAGGAAACCCTATGGGGCAGTTCTCCTCTGTCGTATAGGATCACTGTGAGTCAGAATCAACTCAACAGCACCCAGAGACAATCTTTACGGAAGCAGACTGCCACATCTTTCTCCCGTGGAGTGGCTGATCGGTTCAAAGCACCGAACTTTCAGTTGGCAGCTGAGTGCTTAACCACTGCACCACCAGTGTCGCTATGAGTCAGAATTGACAGCATCGGGTTTTTCGTTTTAGTCTAGTTCGTGTTTGGTGCGAGTGAACAGAAAGCCTCTCTCTTCTCTTTTCAGAATTTGAGGTCAACATCGTTGTGCTGCTTCACGCCGATCACCTCATCACAGAGAACTTCCCACTGAAGCTCTGCAGGATGTAGCCCACGAGGGGCGCGTGGGAAACAGGCGTAACCGAGGGGACATCCAGCTGGTTGCCAGACTTACAGGGAGCCACGGGCTGCGGCACATTCTCGTTTTTGTGATTATTCTGTGTCAGAAATGAATCTGACTGCTCAAAGTATAATCACCTCACTCTCATTTCCTCGAGCCTTCTGCTTCTAGTGGGCGCCCCATGGGCAGACCTTTTCTTTGAAATGCAACAGGAGTTTCTTAATGTCATTTCCCCTGTTATTCCTGACTTACCTGTTCCTCTGAGGTAGAATGAAGCTGTTTCTGACAGCAGTCGGAGTGTTGCTGCAAAGTGAGACCGTGAAAAGGAGACTTCTTCACAACCTGCTGATGGAACTCTTGGCAGAAAAGGGCCTGCGGCCACTGCTGAGCAGCCAAGTGGACTGGCTGCCGATGAAGCTGTGGACACCCTATGGGAGGAGTGCAAAGTGGCAGCCACTGGACATGCGTAGCGTGTGTTTCATCTATTCTGTAGTCCTTTTTATCATACTTTTCACTGTGGCATCATGCCTTTAGGGAACTGGGACGGACGTCATTCTTGCTGTCACAGGAGTTAGGGGTTAGGTAGTGATGGCTGGTGCTGGAGCGTTTCTGAAGTCCTGGGAGCTGGTGTAAAATCTCAGGTTGCCATATTCCCAGAAGACACTTAAACACGAGGTTGTGTCCCGTGTCTGATAGTGTGTTTGTTGTGTGAGTTCTGAATGGCAGGAAACCCGCTCCCAGCGCAGCAGGTGGAGCCCTCTGCATGAGGTGATCTCAGGAAAATGCCAGTGACTTGGTGAACTTGGCTGGTCTCAGGCCTGCCTAAGGCCACCTATGCTTTGAGCCAGGGGTTTGGGGCCTGGAGCCATTTTGACTTAGCCTCTCAATGTCGTTGTTAGCGTGTGGTGAGTCTGGTGCGACCCGTTTCTTCCTTCAGATCCAGCCTGTGCTTCTGCTGGTTCACAAATAACAAGACCACAAAAATAAGTAATACCACTTTGCGTGCCGACTGGCCTTCCCCTGGCACTCTTCCTCAGTAGGCCTGGGCCAGGCCAACTTGTGCTCAAGGCCTCGCAGGCTGTGCTTCCCACCACCCCTTAACAGTGTGGTGTATGTGTGCTGAGGAAAAGTAAACCTGACTTGGGCCCTGCCTTATTCTAGGGTTTTACCAGTGAAGTTGGTAAAACTTATCAACTGAGTCACTTAATAGTTGGCTCCCAAAGAATACATTACTGGTTTATAAATTTCCTGTTGTGTTCACATGACAATACTCTTCCTTGTTTATATATTTAGAGTAGCAGAAAATGAAGAGGCAGCACTTTCTGGGAAATTTCTAGGATAGAAATCATTTTTAATTAAAAAAAACTAAATGAAAATTTTGAGAAAAATTTTGGGATTTATATTGCTGTACAATTTCTTCAGTAAACTGATTTTATGATGATAAATACGTGAGCGTTCTCCTGTGAGGAGAAAAATTATTACCTTCAGAGCTGCCAGCCACCCAGCTATCTATCTCTCAATTCATCCAACCCTGAGTGGCCCAGATTAGGGCCTCAATTTGGCCATTTCCTTCTCCTTTGTGGCGTGACATTTCCACGACTGATTATTAAGGGAGACTCAGATGTTTGAATATCTCGGACCTCAACCGTCGTGACACTGCTTTGGTTGGATGGAGCTGGGATGTCCCACTTTCTTAGGCTCAAGGTTATCAGACTAAGTTCTCCAGTTGGTTAGACCTAGAAGAAAGGAAAGGTAAGGGAGGCAAAGGAAAGAGTCTGAGAACTGAATCAGAAAATACCTTTTTTGGAAATGCCTGTTTCAACAGGAATACATTTTGGCTCTCAGCTCTAATTATTTCAGCAGAAATGGGACCTAAGTACATGGCGGGTGACTGAGAGCATGGCTTCTGGATCCAGACTGCCTGGTTTGAGCCGCAGCCCCTCTACTGATCAGGGGAGGATTATCCGTTAAGCAAGGTCAGCATGGGCTCACTTGTGCTTACTAGTCCGTAGTGGACAATTGCACGTGGGTTTCATGTACCTGTGCTTACCTTGCCTACTGGGTCTTCTACCCCCCACTCAGGGACTGTAACTTTGAAAAGTGGCTTCGATTGTGTAGGACGGTTCAGTGGGTTTGGGAGACAGACAGATGCCAGCCATACCTAGAAGCAGAACCTTTGATGTGAAAAAAAATGTGAAGCTGTCATTATGTATGATCTGTGAGCAGATCACCTGTATTGCTTACCTTGCCTGTTGGATAACCTATCGCTGCTAATAGCCGTATGTCTTTGGTTAAGCTATTTAACCTCTGCCTCAGGTCCATTAGGCCTGAACTGCAGATAAGAGTCCCTGCCAAATTGTTGGTTTGAGGCATTCTGGTTCAACCCCCTGCTGAGAATTTGCCTTTCTATCCCAGATATACTGAATCAGAATCTGTATTTTAACAAGATCCCTAGGTGTTGATGGGGAAGTGGACTTTGAAGCCATTTCTGCTTTCACTGCTGGAGCCTCATAATTCCTGTGTCTGAGCCCACATTGCTCTTCCAAAAAGTATCGGGCTAAGATTACCACCACATGCTGATTGAAGGGCTAGAGCTGATGGCCAGTGCCCTCCCCAAGCCCTGTTCTGACTTTCCCTTCTTTTTGCAGATGTAGAGTTGTATTTCTGTGGGCCCCAGGGCTCCAAGATAGGTACTTATTTCCCAGAATCCTTTGCAGTTCTGCTGGTCATGTGACTGCATTCTCCCAGTAGCATGCAACCAGGGAGGGCATGGCCCACACAGGGCTTGGCCACTGAACAGTTGGCTGGGCATGTTCCCACAACCAAACACAAGGGTGCTTGTGTCCCAGCATGGTCCACACTGGGGAGGATGGCATCCTGGGGATGGCAGAGAAGGGAAAGCAGAAAAACTGGGTCATCCCTGAATGTGTGAGCAGAACGCCTCCCAGTGCTGTTTGGGGTTACAAGAGAGAAATTAACTTGTCTTTAAGCCATTATGTTGCTGGATTTCTTGGTTCCATTAGCTCAGCCTTTACCCTAGAGTTAGCACGGGGGTGGGGGGGATTCCCACTCAGTGCCTACGGGCCCCTACCCTTGTTATCCCAGGTCACCCAAGGACCGTAGGACAAGTAAATAGCTCACTTCATCTTCATGACCACCCCCTGAACCAAGACTCAGCTTCCAGAAGACTCAGAGGTCCAGTACCTTGCCCAGGTCCCCAGCTGGTCAAGTTCCAGGGCAGGATGTCTACCCAGCTCTCCTTGGCAGCCCTGGACACACCCTACTGAGTAAAACTTGAGTGTGCAGAGTAGAAGGGGAAAATGGGCCATTTTCACTCCCATTCAGTATTAAGTCAGTTAAAAGAACACTTAACAGCTTTACCTGAGAGAAATGTCAATACCAAAAGTAAATTCTGTTAATGACAGCTGAAATCTCTCCCTACGGTTTAGGAAGGAGAGGTTCAGCAGGCTCAGGGGAGTGTAGGTTATTGGAGCTGTGCTGCTATCTAGTGCTGATGGCCAAATTATCCTTGAAACTTACTAGGAAGTGCCACTTTAAGTGAGGCCAAACTCTCGCCTTTCAGATGTATGAGACAGAAGTTTCTTCTGCTCAGGGGAGCTCAGTTTTAAGTTGCTGAGGCATTAATAGATACCAGATACAGATTTTGGTCTAACGATAGAGCTACGTGTTAGTTGTTATTCTAGATCAGACCCTATTTTGAGGTCTAGGCACATACTACCATTTGTCATAGCAATCCTATGACCAAAAAAACCAAACCAGTTGCTGTCCAGCCAATTCCAACTCATGGCGACCCTGTGTGTGTCAGAGTAGAACTGTATACCATAGGGTTTTCCTAGCTGTGACCCTTTGGAAGCAAATCACCAGGCCTGTCTTCTGAGGCACCTCTGGGTGGGTTGGAATCACCAAGCTTTTGGTTAGAAGCTCAGTGCGTAACCATTTGCGCCACCCCTTAGGACCACCTATGGCATATACAGAGATGCACACACGTATGTATATATGCATATGATACAGATTAAGAAAAAATACAAGGATCCATAAAAATTTTAATGTACAGAAAAAACGCTTCGATAATTTTTACGTTATACATGATATTCACTCTTTACCAACATACACAGTTCATTGTGGGATTTACCTGAACCTAAAACAAAAGAAAACGGAAGACTCAGAGAATACGTAAAAAACAAAGCTGGAAAAATCAGCGAGCTCTGTGAAGAGTAGCCGATTGAACCCAGAGAGTCCCGGGGACGACTCCAAGAAGGCCCTCATGTGTTTTAGCCTCGGCCATCTCACCTAACTCCGTGACTGCTGGTGCCCTCCGCACCAGGCACAAACATCCGTGTCCATGTGAAGCCTGTGGAGCTAGGAGAGAAGGTGGATAAGGAAGGCTGTCAATTTTCTTTTGGCGGGGGGGTGGAGGGGTATCCAAAGGTATGAGAGATGGAATCTCTGTGTCTGTCCGACATATTTGTAATACTTACCTGGCAATTAGCACATGCCAGGCACTGTTCTGAGGGCATCATGTGTTGTTGGATGCTGTTGATTCCGACTCATTAGTGGCCCCATGTGACAGTGTAGAACTGCCCCCCAGGGTTTTCTTGTCTGTAATCTTTACATGCCTTACTCATCTGATTCTCACGTCAACCCCGTGTAGAGATAAGTAAGGTTACCCAGCAGTGGGTGTTGCAGCCCCTGCTCTTAAGCCACTGTTACTCTCTGAAAAGACCCTGACCACATGGAGGGAAGAAACGAGGCCCCGGTAGTTTACCCAGACTCTTCACAGCCATGCTTTTCCAGGCCAGCTTGCTTGTGATTCATTCAGTTGTCCAATGGCAAACATCTGCAAACCTTTAGCCACTGGGAACCCTCGTTCTCAGCCATAGAGGCTGGGGGGAGCGGGGAGGGAGCTTTTAAAAGCCTGGCCACCAGTTGACCAAGTACTCCACACTTGCTGGGCTAGAACTTGGGTGTGGGTGGTTAATGCTTCCCAGGTGATGGCAGCCTGCAGCCAGTTGGAGGACCACTGCTGTGTGTGAGCTTCAGTCATGGAGGACAGTGCTTTCTAACCAGCTCTGTGACTTACCCTCAGATACGGAGCAAGAATTCAGGGGAATAAGGCCTCCCACCCCTCTAGGCCCTCCTCACACTGAGCTGAGCTGGAGCGACTTCTTTACAGAGTGACTTCTTTACAACTCCCAGCTCCAGACCTTCTAGAGCAGGTGCTCCACAAATGTTTGCTGATCAAAGAGACTGAGAAGCAAGGCCTGAAGAAGTGCTAATGAGGTCATCAACCTGTGGTTAGTACAGCTGAATAGGCCATTGTTTTGAAAAACAGATGAGGTTAAAATCTAATTTAGTTCAACCTATATTTAGTTAGTGATTGCATGTAAACCCCCAGGTTTGCTTATGTGGTGAATAGGAAGATAAGTCTTTCCTCATCTGTAAAATATGGACAATAATTCTGACCTTAAAAGGTTATCCTGAGGGTTAAAATGCCTGGCACAGGGCCTGGCCCATGGAAAGTGCTGGGTAACTGGTAGCCATTATTATTCCCTCCAGATAAAGAAGGGCCAGGTACAAACAGCAATTTAATCACCAAATATGTATTACTCGCTGGCCATGGGGGCAGGTGCTGTGCTGGAGACTGAGACCCTGTGGTCAAGCAACCTTGTTTTCATGAGCAACTCGCTTTAGGAACAGATAAGCAAACCAGAGAATGACAGGAGCCAGGAGAAATGCAGAGGGCCTTAGAATTTCTGAATTTAAGTTTGTAATAACCCAAAAATAAATTTTCATTTTGCTTTACTACTAACTACATCCACACTCACAGTTTCCTTTTATTGCTATTGAGAAAAAATGCAATACCATAAAATATGTGCTCCTATAAAGCGTGTTACATGGCAAGAGACAAAGTGATTTCATTGCATGACACGCTTGGGATCTTCACAGAAGCCATTCATGGTTCACTCAACTTTAAAGAATCTAGATGAGATTTCTCTACTGAGGAAACTCATAAGATGTGGTAGATGTAATTATATTAAGACCAGGAAATGAATTCCAAGATGAGAGGATGAAAATAAGTCCTGATATTTTAAAGAAAATATTTGGTTTAGTAAGAAAAAACGGTATTTAAAAAGTCATCTTCCGCATTAGGAAATATTTTCTGGGAAGGGCTTTACTTTGTAATCAGAAGGCATTCTAGAGTTTTCTACAGAAGACTTTTTTTGGTGAGGTTTTCAAGTAAAACTAATAAAATTATCTGTAATTATTGGGGTCATCTGGATCACTTAGGTTCTGGTTTCTATTCTGTTTCCAGAAAGGGAGAAACTTAGGACTTAAGTCAGGGTTCCCTGCCCCTATTTAATGTCCTTTGGGGGCTTTCCTCTGCCTCATCAGTGGGACACAGCGTCCCTCTTTATAACTAGTATTGCTTATATATTTATGTATCACTAGTACTTTTATGATTAACAATAGTATTTTAAAATACCTTCTATAATAACTGGTTATAAAATTTATAGATAATATAAGCTACCTACACACATAAGTTTTAAAAAATCAATATAAAGCTATGACATAAAGAAGAAATGGAAGGAAAATGCTGTCGAGTTAATTCTAGCTCATGGTGACCCCCTGTATGGCAGGGTAGAAGTGTGCTCCATTGGGTTTTCAAGGTTGTGAACTTTCAGAAGCAGATCACCAGGCCTGTCTTCCAAGATGCCTGTGGATGGGTTTGGATCACCAACCTTTCAGCTGGTAGTTGAGCACTTAACCGTTTGCACCACCCCAAAACCAAAACCAAACCCTTTGCCATCGAGTTGATTCGGACTCATAGCAACCCTACAGGACAGAGTGAAACTGCACCATCTGGTTTCCAAGGCTGTAAATCTTTATGGAAACAGACTGCCACGCCTTTCTCCTGAGGAGCGGCTGGTGGGCTCGAACTGCCAACCTTCTGTTTAGCAGCTCAGCGCTTTAACCACTGTGCCAGCAGGGCTCCTTTTGCACCACCAGCAACTCCTAAAAATAATGGATTATAGAATAGTGAGTATTTCAAAAACAGATACTCAAGACACATAAACTAGAAGATATCACAACATGACATTGAAATGCTCAATGCTCTTCTCCACAGATAGAATCACCATGCAAGCGACAGTGCCTAATGGACCTAATACAGCTATGTGTCCTGTTGGGGATCCCAACACCACACTGTTGGATGATGTGACTTTCTAAATCAGTGAACAGCTCTTGCTAAAGTTCAGGAGAAAATAAAATACAGTCAAACCCCTCAATTCACAGTGATGGCCTTCTTGGAAAATTCAAGTGATACTTGGTGTTTATATATAAAATGAGCCTCAGCCAGGTGCAATTAGCTACATGTAACCACTGAGTGCTTGAAATGTGGCTGGTCTAGAAGTCCCATTAGTATGAAAAAAAGAGTGTAATGCATCTCAATGATTTTTATGTGGATTTTAAATTGAAATAATATTTTGGACATAAAACCTGTTGCTGTATTACTTGGGAAAAAAAAGGTCTTCACAGATGTGATTAAGTTAAGGACCTTAAAATAGAGATGATCCTGGATTTTCTGGATGGGCACATGTATCCCTATAAAAGGGAAAAAAGCTGAAAGAAGCAAGGGATGATCTTCCCCTCCCCCTCTTGTTACATGCCGTCAAGTCGGTTCCAGCTCATAGCAACCCTACAGGACAGAGTAGAACTGCCCCAGAGGGTTTCCAGGGAGCGATTGGTGGATTGAAACTGCTGACCTTTTGGTTAGCAGTCATAGCTCTTAACCGCTGCACCACCAGAGCTCCGTGATTTTGGCCCAGTGATACTTATTTCAGGCTTTGGCTTCCAAAACTGAGAGAATAATTTTCTGTCGTTTTAAGTCACCAAGGTTGCGATAATTTGTTACAGAGCAACAAGAAACTAATACAGGCTCCCCACCCCTCCCAGGTCACCAAGCTGGAGGACATCCCGTGAACATCCTCGTCCGGCCACCAGGCCCAGGTCCGATGCTACCAGGCCTGTGGCAGAGGCTCCTGGCCGCCTTTCCTATCCGCTCCTCCAGGCCAGTGACCTCCTCCCCTTCTAGGACTCAGCATCTGCAGATGTAGGAAGTCTGTCTTGTCCTCTGATGTATCCCTTACCCCCTCCTGTCTTTGACTTCTGCCCCTGCCCGAGCCGTCCCTTCTTCCTCTGCACTGGCCCTTTTAAGATCTGTCTTCTTGGGCTCTGTCTTCTTCCACCTGGCTGCTATTGCTACCCGTCCTCAAGGTCCCCCAGCTCCTGTGTTCTCTCATCTTGGGCACATGTGCCATGAGGACAGTCATTCCATGTCAGCTGCCTGGAGTCTTCATGTTTCTCCATTTGAAGAGTCTCTCTGTGGCCTCTCAGGAAACTTTTATTTTTATAACATTATTTTTGTTGTTAAGAATATATACAGCAAAACAGACACCAATTTAACCATTTCTACGTGTACAGTTTTGTGATACTGATTGCGTTTTTCAAGTTGTATAACCATTGCACCCTCCTCTGAGTTGGTCCTCCCCCATTAACATAAATTCACTGCCCCCTAAAGTTCCTGTGTAATTTTTCTAGTCGCTGTTCCCTCAGTAAACTCTTGAGAGGGCAGGTTTCTGGGTTTTTCCATCAAAACCAAACAAACCTACCTCGAATGCAGATCACTTCCCCAAGCTAGGTCCCAAAGACAGAGGCAGGACGAGGGTGAGGCGGGCGAGGCACTCACCTTGGGCACAAAATTTAAGGAGGCACCAAGAAACATTAGTCAAGATCAACAATATGTTAACACAATATATGTTTAAAAAAACAAAATTAATGCAAAATATCTATGATGACAAAATATCAAAAATAAAAGGCTGGAAGGAGAAAAGAATTGTCTCTGCAGACATGACTATCAATATAGAAGATTCTGAGAAATGAAAATATAAATACTAGAATTAATAAGTTTTATCAAGGTTGCAGGATGCAAGTTCTGTAGACAAAAATTATACTTCTGTGTTGTACTGTTAGGTGCTGTCTCTGTCATCTAGTGCTGCTATAACAGAAATACCACGAGTGGATGGCTTTAACAACCCAAACCCAGTGCCGTCGAGTTGATTCCAACTCATAGTGACCCTATAGGACAGAGTAGAACTGCCACATAGAGTTCCCAAGGAGCGCCTGGCGGATTTAAACTGCCGACCCTTTGGTTAGCAGCCGTAGCACTTAACCACTACACCACCAGGGTTTAACAAAGAGAAAGTTATTTCTTCACAGTAAAGTAGGCTAAAAGCCCAAATTCAAGGTGTCAGCTCCAGGGGAAGGCTTTCTCTCTATTGTCTCTGGAGGAAGGTCCTTGTCCTCAATCTTCACCTGGTTGAAGAGCTTCTCAAGTACAGTGACCCTGTGTCCAAAGGACGCGCTCTGCTCCTGGTGCTGCTTTCTTGGTGGTATGAGGTCCCCAACTGTCTGCTTGCTTCCGTTTCCGTTTATCTCTTGAGAGAGAAAAGGTGGTGCAGGCCCTACCCCAGGGAAACTCCCTTTACCTTGGATAGGGAGATGACCTGAGTAAGGGTGGTGTTACAATCCCTAATCTTTTCATAAAACTACAATCACAAAATGGAGGACAACCACAGAATACTGGGAATCAAGGCCTAACCAAGTTGACACATATTTTTTGGGGAGACACAATTCAACCCATGACAGCTGCCATGGAGTCAGGTTTTCATTGGAAAATGAAAGGAAAAATAGCATTTACAACTCTATCAAAATGCATAAGATACGTAGGGATACATTTAATGAAAAATGTGAAAGGCCAGGCTGAAAACTGTAAAACGTTGATGAGAAAAATTAAAAGTGATCTAAATAAACAGCTGTATCTTGTTCAGGAACCAGAAGAATCAATAGTTAAGAGTTTATTCTTCTAAAAGTGATACATAGATTCAATATAATCCCAAAATTCCCAGCAGGCTTTATGCAGAAAATGACAGTCTGATTCTAAATTTTACTTGGAAATGCAGAAGTCCTAGAAGAGCCAAAACAATTTTGAAAAAGAAAAAATGCTGTTGCTGGCTCTCACCCCCAAGAGTCTGATTCAGTTGGGCTCACACCTGTGGATGTGCTGGAATCACAAAGGATTTCCTGGTTCCTGCAAACTCTGATCGATGACCTCAGCCTGACAGCCTGCAGGATACTCTGTTGCGTGAGTACCTGATAGGAAGAGAGTTCTATTTCAGGCACTTCCCCCACACTTGGCACCGTCCTGGAATTACCTTTGTAATATACTCAGCACAATGCCAGGCCCAAAGTGATGCTCACAAAACAGAAGCTATCAGCCAGGTTTCAGAGCCCTGGCAGCACAGTGATTAAGAGCTTGGCTGCTATCCAAAAGGTCGGCGGTTCAAATCCACCAGCCGCTCCTTGGAAACCCTATGGGGCAGTTCTACTCTGTCATATAGGGTCACTATGAGTCAGAATCGACTCAAGGGCAAGAATATTTTGTTGTTGTTGTTTGCTTGTTTTGTTTTTCTAAGCCAGGTATTAAGTCCACACTGGCCACGCTTCAAGTCTCACGCTCTTTCCACTGTACCGTCCTGGCTTGCAGGCTGAGTAAGCACAGCAATAAAAAAGAGGAGAAAAAGTTCTACTATTATTTAGCCAAGAGCCCCCAGTGTTCAGATGTCTGTGGTTTTTATTCATTTTAAGCTTCCTCTGTTTGTATGATGTCATATTTGCTGTCTATCAACCCAGAGCCACTTAGTGAAGACCTACCGACTTCTCTTGCTTCCTTCTCTCCAACACACCACCGAGTAGTAGGATTTGACAGTGAGAGCTATGAACTCTCCTACAACCAACCTAATGTGTAAGATTGAAACACATATGCAGTTAATTTCTCCTCTAATGGCTTCCTCAGAGGTGAAGACACTGGTTTTAGGATCGCCATGGTAACAACTGGCAAGAGGCATGGAAGGAGATTCCCACATGTGTATCTCCTTTCTATGAGCCCAGGCTCCCTCATTCTTTGTGCTATCTCCCCTGTGTTGGTCTGGGCAGTGGTTGACAGGCTCCTCCGTCCTGTCCCCTATCCCAAGACCTGTCCCAGCAGGGAGGTGGTGGCATAGCCTGGCTCTACCTCTTCAAATTAGCCAAATCTGGGGCTGCTGCACAGGTCCCACCTCTGGCCACAGTGTACCTCCCCACCTGACCTCCTAGAAAGGGAAGGAGAGAGGAGCTGAGAGAAGGCACTGAGAAAGGCCAATGAAAAGAAACTGGGGAAGACCAAGAAGTACCAGGGCCCACTCCCCATGCCAGGATTAGCCCAGCCTCTCCTCTCTCTTCTCCCTCCCCAAGCCTGGCTCCTGTGGATGCTCAGACCAGAGATGGAAATGCCATGGTAGGCACTCCTCAGGTTCCACTCTCACAGGGCTCAGTCCTCAGACTGGCAGATACTAAAAGGCTTTGGTTCAGAGCGGCAGAAACTTGGAGACAAATTGCAGATTCCATTCTGTGCAGTCATTTTCCTTTCTCTCCTCCCTGCCCCCTCAGGCCCTTTTCTACAAATAAAGGCTCATAGCAGCTGCCCTGTCCAAGGAAAGGGGGAGAGAAGGCTCAGATATCTCTGGTCCTGTCAGGGGCAGCAGCTCCAGACTGCTTAATGACCTAAATCCAGGCGGTCAGACTGACCTGACATGTAGAAGCTTCTTCAGAAAGAAAAAGCATGGCATAGGGAAAGAACTGTCAGATATAAAAGAGCTTGATATCAGAATTTAATATTAGCCTTAACACTTAGAAAAATACTTAGGAAATTATTCTCCATTGAAGTGAGAACGTAAACTTAATTATTTTATTGGATGAGTCATTATGTTTAATGAACTTCTTATCATTTACTAAGCAGGAGGCCCTGTTAGGTGATACAGGAAATGCCAATGTAGCACAGGTGTCAGCAGGATTTCTTCATCTCTGAGAGTCAAGGGAAGGTAAGTTGACTCTACCTCTTCTCTGCCCTCTGGAAGTCCAAATTTCTAGGAAATTCTCCCCAAATGTTCTAGCAAGGTCCAGGGGGCTTTTGTTCTTGAGGTCAGATCTTTACCCCAGGTATCTGCTGCTCTGTTCCATACCTCACTGAGTCATGAAATGCTCTCTTTTCCTCAATCCATCCCTTCCAGAAAACCTCAGTACGGTGTCTGTAACTGTAATAGACTTCATGAAGAAGTGGGAAGTTGAGAAGGAGGAATTTATATCACAAAAATGCAAACAACTTCAAATTGTGTATTAGACACCCTGTTCTCAAAATATTCTCAAAATATTCTCGAGGGCTTTAGCTCTGGTCAAAATTAAATAACACGTATTGGACTTATCCTCTCACAACAAAATACTATACACCTGGAAAAAAATACGTGAAGCAACTGCTTTCAGGCATTGGATAAAAAACACTATGGAGGGGACAGGGCCAAGATGGCTGATAGGTAGATGCTACCTAGGATCCCTCTTGCAACAAAGACTCGGAAAAACAAGTGAATCGATCACATACATGACAATCTACGAACCCTGACCATCAAACACAGATCTAAAGAGTTGACCTGAGTGACAGGTGAGCGAAAAGCTGCGCCCTGAACCAGTGACTGTTTCTGGAACCCGCGACCCGCTCCACAGCCTTGAGCCCTTGTGGTTCCCTGGTGCTGAGTGGTGGAGCTGATAGCGACTTGCTGAGGTGGGGAGGCACGGGACACAGCCCTAACCCCTAGCCCCCTGGGGTAACCTCTGTAGAGACTCAGCCAGTGCAAGCAGGCGGCACACTGACATGGCTAAGGAGAGAACGAACGAGCAACCACAGGGAAGCAGTGACTGTTTTCGGAGCCTGGAGCCAGCGTCCCAGTCAGAAAACCTTGGCGCCGGGTTTTGGACTGGGCGCAGGGGAGCTGAGCATGGCATCCTGAGACGGCGCATCCACGGGACGCAGCCCTAGCCCCCTGAAATGACCTCGGGGGAAGCCCAGCCAGTGCACGCAGGCAACGCAGTGATGCAGCTGACAGGAGGAGAAGTCACCGGGAGGCAGCGACTGGTTTTGGAGTCGGGAGTGCAGCATCCCAGCCGGGGAACCGTGGCACTGGGCTTTGGACCAGGAGCGGAGGAACTGACCACGGCTTCGGAGACAGCACATACACAGGACGCGGGCCTGACCTCCGGGGGCAATCTAGACCCAGCCAACGCACACAGGCTACCCGTCCCTCAGGAATCTCAGATAAAACAATCCTCACCAAGCGAGATAAGTAACTTTGTCTATATTCCTGGGTGTACTCTCTCCTATCTATCTGATCCCTCCCTTCCCCTTCCCAGGTGGCTTCATTAACATTGTAATTTCCTGGGCCAGAGAGTGAAGTGCTCTGCGTTTTGTTTGTTTGTTTGTTTTGTCTTTTCCCAACCCATTATCCTGGCCTGAGAGAAGCAGCTACAATAAACCCAGGGACCAAGAATCCTTCCCTGACTTCCTGAAATTGAACTAAAAATACAGAACCAGCTCAAGCCAAGCATACAAGATCCACAGTCTTCGGTTTTCATCCCTACAGGGAACAAGGTACAGAACCAGCTCAAGCCAAGCATACAAGATCCACAGTCTTCGGCTTTCATCCCTACAGAGAACAAGGTGGCTATTATAATGCAAAGGCAATTCTGATAGTGACCTAACTGTAATTGTTTTAGCAGATTACTGGAAAAACAAGTTTTCCAGGTCTGATATCTCTACCTATTAAACAGAGCCATCACTGACGCATAACGGGGACCTGAGGGCTGAAGTGCCACCCAAACCACCTAACCTCCTGCCATAGGGGTCTGAGGATAGTGACATCTACCAATCTGTAGAGGTACATGCATTGGGTGCCTAAAGTACAGCTGCAGAGCCCACCCACCAAAGTGCTTTAGGAATAGAGACACACCTACCTCACTGGCACTTCGGGGAAGCCTGTCAGCATCCTGCCCCCCCTGGAGTGTGAAACCCTGCTGCTACTAGAATCCGGTGCACACAACTATCACCACTACTCCTCTAAGCGAATAGGTGACAGTCTACCCCACACACTTGGTGACCCAAAATCAGATTCTACTCAAGCATAGTGAATGGACTCTTAGGCTTGTATTTCTGGTAACGGCCCAAACCAGCTGATAAGAGGACATAAGTGGTTCAAAGTCTACAACAATCAAGACAGCACAATCTAGTAGCCCATCTATGTATATTGAAAGAAAACAAAACAAGATAAGACTCAGTGAGCAAATATAAAATAAATCATTACAATATCTTATAGATGGCTCGGAGACAGCAGTCAATATCAAACCACAAAAAGAAGCAGACCATGATTGCTTCTACAACTCCCCAAATTAAAGAATCAAAATCTTTCCCAAAAGAAGATACAATCCTGGAATTGCCAGATGCAGAATATAAAAAACTAATTTACAGAATGCTTCAAGACATCAGGGATGACCTCAAAAATGAAATAAGGCAGTCTATAGAAAAAAAGCCAAGGAACACACTGATAAAGTAGTTGAAGAAATAAAAAAGATTATTCAAGAAAATAGTGGAAAAATTAATAAGCTACAAGAATCCATAGAGAGACAGCACTCAGAAATCCAAAAGATTAACAGTAAAATTACAGAATTAGACAACTCAGTAGGAAGGCAGAGGAAAAGACTCGATCACTTGGAATGCAGAGTGGGGGAGTTGGAGGATAAAGCAATTGACACCAATATAGTTGAAGAAAAATCAGATAAAAGAATTAAAAAAAAATGAAGAAACCCTAAGAATCATATGGGACTCTATCAAGAAGAATAACTTGCGTGTGATTGGAGTCCCAGAACAGGGAGGGATAACAGAAAATAGAGAGAGAATAGTTGAAGATCTGTTGGCAGAAAACTTACCTGACATCATGAAAGACGAAAGGATATCTATCCAAGATGCTCACTGAACCCCATTTAAGATTGATCCAAAAAGAAAATCACCAAGACATATTATTATCAAACTTGCCAAAACCAAAGATAAAGAGAAAATTTTAAAAGCAGCCAGTGATAAAAGACAGGTCTCTTACAAAGGAGAATCAATAAGTTCAGACTACTTAACAGAAACCATGAAGTCAAGAGGCAATGGGATGACATATATAGAGCACTGAAGGAAAAAAAAACTGCCAGCCAAGGATCATTTATCCAGCAAAACTCTCTCTCAAATATGAAGGTGAAATTAAAACATTTAGAGATAAACACAAGCTTAGAGAATTTGCAAAAACCAAACCAAAGCTACAAAAAACCAAGAAATACTAAAGGAAATTGTTTGGTCAGAAAATCAATAACATCAGATAACAACACAACACAAGGTCACAGAACAGAACATCCTGATATCAACTCAAATAAGGAAATCACAAAAACAAATTAAGATTAATTTTGAAAAGAAAAAAAATGCTCAAAACAGGGAATCATTGAAGTCATTATGTAAAAGATCACAATAATCAAAAACGGGGACTAAATAAAGGAGGCATAGAACTGCCATATGGAGAGGGAAACAAGGCGATATAGGACAATACGAGTTAGGTTTTTACTTCGAAAAATAGGGGTAAATATTAAGGTAACCACAAAAAGGTCTAACAATTCCATAACTCAAAATAAAAACCAAGAAAAACATAACGACTCAGCAAACATAAATTCGACTACTATGAAAATGAGGAACACAAAATTTACAAAGAAAAACGTCTCAGCACAAAAAAGTAAGTGGAAAAATGAAATTGTCAACAACACACACAAAAAGGCATCAAAATGACAGCACTAAACACATTCTTATCTATAATTACACTGAATGTAAATGGACTAAATGTACCAATAAAGAGACAGAGAGTCTCAGACTGGATAAAGAAACACGATTCGTCTATATGCTGCCTACAAGAGACACACCTTAGACTTAGAGACACAAACAAACTAAAACTCAAAGGATGGAAAAAAATATATCAAGCAAACAACAACCAAAAAGGAGCAGGAGTAGCAATATTAATTTCTGACAAAATAGACTTCAAAGTTAAATCCACCACAAAGGATAAAGAAGGACACTACATAATGATTAAAGGGACAAATGATCAGGAAGACATAACCATACTAAATATTTATGCACCCAATGACAGGGCTGCAAGATACATAAAACAAACTTTAACAGAACTGAAAAGTGAGATAGACACCTCCACAATTATAGTAGGAGACTTCAACACACCACTTTCAGAGAAGGACAGGACTTCCAATAAGAAGCTCAAGAGAGACACGGAAGACCTAATTGCTACAATCAACCAACTTGACCTCATAGACTTATACAGAACACTCCACCCAACAGCTGCAAAGTATACTTTTTTTTTTCTAGTGCACATGGAACATTCTCTAGAATAGATCACATATTAGGTCATAAAACAAACCTTTGCAGAATCCAAAACATAGAAATATTACAAAGCATCTTCTCAGACCACAAGGCAATAAAAGTGGAAATCAATAACAGAAAAATCAGGGAAAAGAAATCAAATAATTGGAAACTGAACAATACCCTGCTGAAAAAAGACTGGGTTATAGAAGACATTAAGGAGGGAATAAAGAAATTCATAGAATGCAACGAGAATGAAAACACTTCCTATCAAGACCTCTGGGACACAGCAAAAGCAGTGCTCAGAGGTCAATTTATATTGATAAATGCACACATACAAAAAGAAGAAAGAGCCAAAATCAGAGAACTGTCCCTACAACTTGGACAAATAGAAAGTGAGCAACAAAAGAATCCATCAGGCACCAGAAGAAAACAAATCATAAAAATTAGAGCTGAACTAAATGAAATAGAGAACAGAAAAACAATTGAAAGAATTAACAAGACCAAAAGATGGTTCTTTGAAAAAATTAACAAAATTGATAAACCATTGGCCAGACTGACTAAAGAAATACAGGAAAGGAAACAAATAACCCGAATAGGAGACGAGATGGGCCACATCACAACAGACCCAACTGAAATTAAAAGAATCATATCAGATTATTACGAAAAATTGTATTCTAACAAATTTGCAAACCTAGAAGAAATGGATGAATTCCTAGAAGAACACTACCTACCTAAACTAACACAATCAGAAGTAGAACAACTAAATAGACCCATAACAAAAAAAGAGATTGATAAGGTAATCAAAGAACTCCCAGGAAAAAAAAGCCCTGTCCAGGATGGCTTCACTGCAGAGTTCTACCAAACTTTCAGAGAAGAGTTAACACCACTACTACTAAAGCTATTTCAAAGCATAGAAAATTATGAAATACTACCTAACTCATTCTATGAAGCCACATATCCCTGATACCAAAACCAGGTAAAGACACCACAAAAAAAGAAAATTACAGACCTATATCCCTCGTGAACATAGATGCAAAAATCCTCAACAAAATTCTAGCCAATAGAATTCAACAACATATCAAAAAAATAATCTACCACGACCAAGTGGGATTTATACCAGGTGTGCAAGGCTGGTTTAATATTAGAAAAACCATTAATGTAATTCACCATATAAATAAAACAAAAGACAAAAACCACATTATCTTATGAATTTATGCAGAAAAGGCATTTCATTTGACAAAGTCCAACACCCATTCATGATAAAAACTCTCAGCAAAATACGAATTGAAGGAAAATTCCTCAACATAATGAAGGGCATCTAATTTTTTTTTTAAATTTTTTTATACAAAGCCAACAGCCAACATCATTCTAAATGGAGAGAGCCTGAAAGCATTTCCCTTAAGAACGGGAACCAGACAAGGATGCCCTTTATCACCACTCTTATTCAACATTTTGCTAGAGGTCCTAGCCAGAGCAAATAGGCTAGACAAAGAAATAAAGGGCATTTGGATAGGCAAGGAAGAAGTAAAATTATCTCTATTTGCAGATGACATGATTTCATACACAGAAAACCCTAAGGAATCCTCCAGAAAACTACTGAAACTAATAGAAGAGTTTGGCAGAGTCTCAGGTTATAAGATAAACATACAAAAATCACTTGGATTCCTCTACATCAACAAAAAGAACATCAACATCGAAGAGGAAATCACCAAATCAATACCATTCACAGCAGCCCTCAAGAAGATAAAATACTTAGGAATAAATCTTACCAAAGATGTCAAAGACCTATACAAGAAAACTACAAAGTACTAGTGCAAGAAACTAAAAAAGACCTACATAAGTGGAAAAACATAGGAAGACTTAAAATAGTAAAAATGTCTATCCTACCAAAAGCCATCTATACGTACAATGCACTTCTGATCCAAATTCCAATGACATTTTTTAAACTGATGGAGAAACAAATCACCAACTTCATATGGAAGGGAAAGAAGCCCCAGATAAGTAAAGCATTACTGAAAAAGAAGAAATTGGGAGGCCTCACTCTACCTGATTTCAGAACGTATTATACAGCCACAGTGGTCAAAACAGCCTGGTACTGGTACAACAGACACATACACCAATGGAACAGAATTGAGAACCCAGATATAAATCCATCCACATATGAGCAGCTGATATTTGACAAAGGCCCAGTGTTAGTTAACTGGGGACAAGATAGTCTTTTTAACAAATGGTGCTGGCATGACTGGATATCCATTTGCAAAAAAATGAAACAGGACCCATACCTCACACCATGCACAAAAACTAACTCCAAGTGGATTGAAGACCTAAACATAAAGACTAAAACGATAAAGATCATGGAAGAAAAAATCGGGACAACGTTAGCAGCCCTAATACAAGGCATAAACAGAATACAAAACATTACCAAAAATGACGAAGAGAAACCAGAAAACTGGGAGCTCCTAAAAATCAGACACCTATGCTCATCTAAAAAAAAAAAAAGACTTCACCAAAAGAGTAAAAAGACCACCTACAGATTGGGAAAGAATTTTCAGCTATGACATCTCCGACCAGCGCCTGATCTCTAAGATCTATATGATTCTGTTAAAACTCAACCACAAAAAGACAAACAACCCAATCAAAAAGTGGGCAAAGGATATGAACACGCACTTCACTAAAGAAGATATTCAGGCAGCTAACAGACACATGAGAAAATGCTCTCGATCATTAGCCATTAGAGAAATGCAAATTAAAACTATGATGAGATTCCATCTCACTCCAACAAGGCTGGCATTAATCCAAAAAACACAAAAAAATAAATGTTGGAGAGGCTGTGGAGAGATTGGAACTCTTATACACTGCTGGTGGGAATGTCAAATGGTACAACCACTTTGGAAATCTATCTGGCGTTTTCTTAAACAGTTAGAAATAGAACTACCATACAACCCAGAAATCCCACTCCTCGGAATATACCCTAGAGAAATAAGAGCCTTCACACAAACAGATATATGCACACCCATGTTTATTGCAGCTCTGTTTACAATAGCAAAAAGCTGGAAGCAACCAAGGCGTCCATCAACGGATGAATGGTTAAATAAATTGTGGTATATTCACACAATGGAATACTACGCATCGATAAAGAACAGTGACGAATCTGTGAAACATTTCATAACATGGAGGAACCTGGAAGGCATTATGCTGAGTAAAATTAGTCAGAGGCAAAAGGACAAATATTGTATAAGACCACTATTATAAGATCTTGAGAAATAGTATAAACTGAGAAGAACACATACTTTCGTGGTTATGAGGGGAGGGAGGGAGGGTGGGAGAGGGTTATTTACTCATTAGTTAGTAGGTAAGAACTACTTTAGGTGAAGGGAAGGACAATACTCAGTACACGGAAGGTCAGCTCAACTGGACTGGAGCAAAAGCAAAGAAGTTTCCGGGATAAACTGAATGCTTCGAAGGTCAGCGGAGCAGGAGTGGGGGTTTGGGGACTATGGCTTAAGGGGACTTCTAAGTCAATTGGCATAATAATCTCTATTATGAAAACATTCTGCATCCCACTTTGAAATGTGGCGTCTGGGGTCTTAAATGCTAACAAGCGGCCATCTAAGATGCATCAATTGGTCTCAACCCACCTGGATCAAAGGAAAATGAAGAACATCAAGGTCACACGATAACTATGAGCCCAAGACAGAAAGGGCCACATGAACTAGAGACTTACATCATCCTGAGACCAGAAGAAGTAGATGGTGCTCAGCCACAACCGATGACTGCCCTAACAGGGAGCACAACAGAGAACTCCTGCGGGAGCAGGAGAACAGTGGGATGCAGACCACAAATTCTCATAAAAAGACCAGACTTAATGGTCTGACTGAGACTAGAAGAATCCCAGTGGTCATGGTCCCCAAACCTTCTGTTGGCCCAGGACAGGAAGCATTCCAGAAGACTGCTCATCAGACTTGGAAGGGACTGGACAATGGGTTGGAGAGAGATGCTGATGGGAGGGTAGAGAGGGTTAGAAACCCGCAAAACAGTCACGAAAGGAGAGACTGGAAGAAGGGAGCGGGCTAACTCATTAGGGGGAGAGTAAATGGGAGTATGTAGTAAGGTGTATATAAGCTCATATGTGACAGACTGACTTGATTTGTAAACTTTCACTTAAAGCACAATAAAAATTATTAAAAAAAACACTATAGGGCTATGATTGCTGAAAAGTGAAACATATAAGGTGAGTTCCACATTCATCATGGCTTTCTGCTTGGGGACACTTTTTTTTTTTTTTTTTTTAACTTTTATTGAGCTTCAAGTGAACGTTTACAATTCAAGTCAGTCTGTCACGTATAAGTTTACATACATCTTACTCCGTACTCCCACTTGCTCTCCCCCTAATGAGTCAGCCCTTCCAGTCTCTCCTTTCGTGACAATTTTGCCAGCTTCCCACTCTCTCTATCCTCCCATCCCCCTCCAGACAGGAGATGCCAACACAATCTCAATATTCCACCTGATATTATTAGCTCACTCTTCATCAGCATCTCTGTCCCACCCACTGTCCAGTCTCTTTCATGTCTGATGAATTGTCTTTGGGGATGGTTCCCATCCTGTGCCAACAGAAGGTTTGGGGACCATGGCCGCCAGGATTCCTCTAGTCTCAGTCAGACCATTAAGTATGGTCTTTTTATGAGAATTTGGGGTCTGCATCCCACTGATCTCCTGCTCCCTCAGGGGTTCTCTGTTGTGCTCCTGTCAGGGCAGTCATCGATTGTGGCCGGGCACCAACTAGTTCTTCTGGTCTCAGGATGATGTAGGTCTCTGGTTCATGTTGGGGACACTTTTAATAACATGGCAGAAGGAAGTAGAGCCCTAAGAAACAGCAGCTTGTTGCTCATTGGGAAGAAGAAACAGATTGGAGTTCAGGGACTGCTGAAGTGACTGGAATCTGCATGGCAGGAGAAAGCTTGCACAGAAAAGGAGCTCCAGAAATCTGCATACACATTGCCTTGGGCTTGGTCATCTACTAAGCTGTGCATACGTAGGACAAGACTCCACAAGGTCTGGCAGAGAACAGCTACTGAGGGACTGTGAGACGAATGGAAATTTTGGAAGTCACACAATGCTGGGAAATATTGGAGACATGACCGCCACTGTGGAGAGACCTTGCTTAACATACCAGTCATTTAGTTAAGACCTTAGAAAGGCCCAGGGTAAAGGCTACTCTAAACCTTCTCTCACTAAGCATATTAACAAGACTTGGAAGGTTAAGATCTATGAACAAGTTAACTGTCTTTCATAATAAAACTGAACCTACTTTAAGGGAAGACAAAAAATATATATATATAGATTCTCAATAATGGAGCATTCACAACATCCAGAATATAATTCAAAATAGCTAGACATTGACGAAACAGGAAAATGTGACAAAATACCAGGAGAAAAAAAATCAGTGGAAATAAACCCAGAGTTGGCACATATGTTATAATTAGCAAACAATAATTTTAAAACAGTTATTATAAATTTAAGACTTTAAAGGAAAAGATGAACATAATAAGTAAACAGGGAATCTCAGTGGAAAAACAGAAACTATAAAAAAAAAACTAAATGGAAATTTAATAGTACATTAACAGCATATTAGACACAAGAGAGAAAAAAATATCACTGAACTTGAAGACATAGGAATAGAAACTACCCAAAATGAAACACAGACCTGTGGGACAATAATAACTAGTCTAACATACGTATATTTGGAGTCTCAAAAGGACAGGAGAGAAAGTTTGATGCAGCAAAAAATATTTGAAGAAAGAATAGCCAACTTTTTCCCCAATGAAAAATACCAACCCACATATCCAAGAGTCTAAACACCCCTCTAACAATATAAACACGAGCAACCCCACCTAAGCAGAAAATAGTAAAATAAATGAAAACCAGAGATAAAGAGACAATCATAAAGCACCCAGAGAAAAAAAGACACATTGTAAATGGGAAAACATGATAAGAATATGCACTGTTTTCTTATCAGGAACAATACAAGCTCAAAGAAAACAACATCTTCAAAATGTTGAAAGAAAAAAAATCAATCTAAAACACTATCTTTCAAAAATCTAGGCAAAATAATGGCCCATTCAGATAATCAAAAGCTGTGTTGATTTTAACAAACCTGCACTATAGGAATGTTAAAAAAAAAAAATTTTTTTTTTTAAGTTAAAAGCCATTAAGTGTGAAGGCAAATGATGCCAACTGGAAACTCAGATCTATACAAAGAAATGAAAAGTTTCAGAAATGGTAAATATGTGGGTAAATGTGAAAGATAATTCTTCTCATTGCTTAGTTTCTTTAAAAGCAATGGACTGTTTAAAGCAAAAATAATAATTATGTATTAGGGTGCACCTGACCCAAGCCATGGTATTTTCAATCACCTCATATGCATATGAAAGCTGGACAATGAATAAGGAAGACCAAAGAATTGACACCTTTGAATTATAGTGTTCATGAAAAATATTGAATATGCCATGGACTGCTAGAAGAACAAACAAATCTATCTTAGAAGAAGTACAGCCAGAATACTCCTTGGAAGCAAGGATGTCAAGACTTTGTCTCTCGTACTTTGAACGTATTGCAGGGGAGACCAGTCCCTGGAGAAGGACATCATGCTTGGTAAAGAAAGTAGAGGGTCAGCAAAAAAGAGGAAGACCCTCAATGAGATGGATTGACACAGTTGTGCAACAATGAGCTCAAGCGTAACTATTGTGAGGATGACACAAGACCAGGCAGTGTTTCATTCTGTTGTATACAGGGTCGCTATGAGTCAAAACCAGCTTGATGGCACCTAAAAACAACAAATATACTATATTTATATATATAATATGTATGTTTATATATAAATATGTACATATATACACACACACATAATATATATGTGTATACATATATTTATAGACAGAGGGATTTATTTTAAGGAAATGGCTCACCCAGCTGTGCAGGCTGGCAAGTCCCAAATCCATGGGTCAGACATCAGGTTGGAGGCTTCTCCTGATTCATGTGCTTGAAGAGGCTGATGAACCCCAAATTGGCAGGTCAGATGGCAGGTTGCTGGCTCACGCACAAGAACTGGAGATCAGAGGATGAGAGTCAGATGCAGAATCCAGAGAGGGCGAGCTTTGACAGAATCTGTATATATATTGGATGCAGGCTACACCTCTAAGGAAACTCCCCTTTCAACTGATGGGCTGCTCACATCAGATCACAAAGTGGAGGATGATTACATAACATTTGCTAAACCACTGAGAATCATGGCCTAGCCAAGTTGACACATAACCTTAACCATCACAACAATGGATGGGGCAGTTGTAAACAAAAATATTGTGAGAGTCTTATATGCAAAGTGCTATAATATTAATTTAAATAAACTGTAATATGTTAAAAAAAAAAAAAAAGATAAAAATAAACATTGCCTTCGAGTCAGTTCTGAGAACTGCTCCATAAGGGTTTCCAAGGAGTGGGTGGTAGATTTGAACTGCCAACCTTTTGGTTAACAGCCTGAACTCTTAACCACTGCACTACCAGGGCTTCTGTAATACATTAGGGATGCATATTTCAATTCCTATTTTGAAAAAGAAGGGTTTCTTAAAAAGCAGTAAAAGATATAACATGGAATTGCAAAAAAAGTACTCAGTTGGCCAAAAGAAGGCAAGAAAGGAGGAAAGATTAAACCAAATACAAATAGCAACATGTAAGTATTATGTTAAATATATTAAATTATAATTATCTTAAACCTCTGTCCAAGGCAGAGATTGTCAGAATGGATAAAAAACCAAGACCAAACTTTAGCTATTTACAAGACATTCTTTACATACCATGTTAACACTAACCATAAAAAAGCTGGAATGACTATATTTATATAAGGCAAATTAAACTTCAAGACAAGAAGCATTACCAGAGATAAAGAGGCACATTTAATGATGGTTAAAGACTGAAGACTTTGCCCCTAAAACAGGGAACAAGACAAGCATGTCTTCTCTCACCATTTCTTTTCAACATTGGATGGGAGGTAATATCCAGCACACAAAGGAAGAAAAAGGAGAAAAAAAAAAAGTATAGAAATTGGAAATGAAGATTAAGACTCTATTTATTCACACGATCCATGTAATTATTCACATAATTGCGTAGTTTGAGAATCCTAATGAATCTACAAAAAATACTACTAGGAAAGAGTACATATTATATAATTTCATTTAGAACAGGCAAAAATAGTCTATAGAGATAAAAATTATAACATTTTTTGCCTCAAGGGAGCAGTGTAGCAATTCCTGGGAAGTGACATGAGAAAATATTCTGGGGCAACGAATATGTTCTATATCTTGATAGGATTGTGTTTTATATGGGTAAATGCATTTGTCAAAGCTCATCAAACCTTGTACTTAACATCTGTGCAGTTCATAGCCTGTAAATTATATTATTAAAAAGAAAGAGGGCGAGAGAAAGCAAAAAGCAGGTATTTCGAAGGTTGTCATTCCTATGTTCTCTGCCATAATTTCATCTTTTTAATATGACAAGACTATTGGAGAAGTATTCTACCACAAAAAAGGATAAACCAAGAATGAGGTGAAAATGAGTTTGCAAAACTCAGTTACAACTCAGGAAAAAAGTTAAAAAAAAAAAATTAAAGATGAGAGCAAAACAAAATTATCTCTGGATAACTGCTGTGCCCAGATGGCTTCACTGATGAATTATACCAAGAACTTATGGGAGAAATAATAAAAATTCTACACAAACTCTTTCAGAAAATTGAAGAAGAGGTAATACTTCTGAACTCACTCTATGAGACCGAAATCACCCTGTTACCAAAACCAGAGAAAGACATTACAAGAAAAGATAATACAGACTATGTTCCTCATGACCATAGATGCAAAGCTTCTTAAATTTTTTTAGAAAATTGAACTCAACAATAATACAAAAAGAACTACCAAGTGGGCTTTATCCCAGAAAAATAATGTTGGCTTAACATTTGAAAATCAGCCAATGTAGTTTACCCTATTAACAGACTAAGAAAGGAAAACTATATGATTCTCCAAACTGGTGAAGGAAAAGCATTTGAAAAATCCAACACTGGTTTCTGATAAAAACTCTCAGCAAAATAGGAATATAAAAGGACTTCCTCAACTTGATAAAAGTCATCTATGAAAAGCCTGAAGCTAACATTATACTTGATGGTAAAATACTGAACATTTTCAGCCTAAGATGAGTAATAAAGCAAGATTAGCTCCTGTCAGCTCTTCTATTCAACATCATACTTTAATGCATTGTATGTAGTTCAGTAAGATAGAAAATAAAAGGCATACAGACTGGAAAGAAAGAATTAAAACTGTCTTTATCCTCAAATGACATGATGATCCATGTAAAAAATTCTACAGAAAATATAAAAAAAGATACTAGAATTTATAGTATGCTTAGCAAATTTTGAGGATATAAAATAAATGTATAAACCCAATTGCATTTCTATTTATTAGTAATGTTCTGATGAACAATCAGAAATTGAAGTAAAAATAAATATTACTTACAATTGCATCAAAAATAGAAAAATCTTGGGGATAACTTAGACAAAAAATGTGCAAGATCTGTATACTGACAACCACAAAACATTCCCAAAAGAAATTAAAGAAGATAAATGGAGAGATATACCATATTCATGGAGTAGAAGATTCAATATTATTAAGATGTCATTTCTCCCCAGATTGATCTATAAACCAAATGTAATCTCTGTCAAAATCCAAGCAAGCTTTTTTTTTAATTGACAAGCTGATTCTGACATTTATATGGAAATGAACAGAATAACTAAGCAAAACTGTGAAAAAGAAGAGAAAAGTTGGAAGATTTACACTACCTGATTTAGAGACTTATTATAAAAGAACAGTAATTAAGAGGCTGTAGTATTGGCATAAAAATAGAAAAACATGTCAATAGAACAGAATAGAGAGTCCAGAAATAGATTCACGGTTATATGAACAATTGATTTCCAACAAATCTATCAAGGCAATTCAACAAGAAAAGAAAAATCTTTAAAAAAAAAAAAAATGCTGAAATAACAGATGCAAAAGAAGAGTGAACCTCAATCCTCATAAAATACCACACACTATAATTAACTCAAAATGGATCATAGATCTAAATGTAAGAGTTAAAACTATAAAACTTCTAGGAGAAAATCTTATCGACCTTGAATGATTTGGCAAAGATTTCTTTTAAAAGGAAGCACAAAGTATTAAGAAAAAAAACTAGTACGTTTAAATTCATCAAGATTAAAAAAAAAAATCCTTCAAAAGACTGCTGAGAAAATGAAAAGCAAGCCACAGAATAGGGGAAAAGAAATTAGCAAAGTATGTATCCAACAAAGAATTTGTACCTAGAATATATAAAGAACTGTTACAACTCAATCCCAAGAAGAAATAGCACACTTTTAGAAGTGAGTCTAAGATTTAAACAGACGTTTCAACAACGAAAAGAGATATATGGATGACTAATAAGCACTTGAAAAGGTGATCAACATCATTAGTTCTTAAGAAAATGCCAACTAAAATTCCAGTGAGATACCACTACATACCCACTAGAATGGCTACAGTTTTTTAAAAAATTGACCGTACAGTCTACTCTTTTTTTGAGTATGTGTGTGTGTGTGTTTTAGGTGAAAGGTTACAGCTCAAGTTAGTTTCTCATCCAAAAATTTATACATACATTGTTATGTGACTCTAGTTGCTATCCCTATAATGTGACTGCACATTCCTCCTTTCCACCCTGGTTTTCCCATGTCCATTCAACCAGCTTCTATCCCTTTCTGCCTTCTTATCTCACCTGCGGGCAGGAGGTGCCCATTTAGTCTCGTGTATCTACTTGAACTAAGAAACACATGCTTCATGAGTATCATTTTAACATCAGTCTATTCTTTGAAGAGTTGGCTTCAGAAATGGTTTTAGTTCTGGGTTAACAGTGCGTCCGGGGGCTATGCCTTCTGGGGTTCCACCGGTCTCAGCCAGACCATCAAGTCTGGTCCTTGTACTAGAATTTGAGTTCAGCACCCCAATTTTCTCCTGCTCCATCAGGGATTCTCTGTTGTGTTCCCTGTCAGGGCAGTCATTGGTGGTAGCTGGGCACCATCTAGTTCTTCTGGTCTCAGGCTGATGGAGTGTCTGGTTTATGTGGCCCCTTTTGTCTCTTGAGCTCATATTTTCCTTGTGTCTTTGATGCTCTTCATTCTCCTTTGCTCCAGGTGGGTCGAGACCAGTTAATGCATCTCAGATGGCTACTCAATTGCTTTTAAGATCCCAGATGCCACTCACCAAAATGGGATGCAGAACATTTTAATAAACTTTGTTACACCAATTAACCTAGATGTTCCCTGAAACCATGGTCCCCAGACCTCCGCTCCTGCTACGCTGTCCCTTGAAGTGTTTGGTTGTATTCAGAAAACTTCTTAGCTTTTGGTTTAGTCCAGTTGTGCTTACTTGCCCTGTATTGTGTGTTGTCCTTCCCTTCACCTAAGATGATTCTTGTCTACTATCTAGTTAGTGAATTCCCCTATCCTTCCCTCCCCACCCTTGTAACCATCAAAGAATGTTTTCTTCCGTGTTTAAACCTTTTCTTGAGTTCTTATAATAGTGGTCTCATACAATATTTGTCCTTTTGTGACTAATTTCACTCAGCATAATTCCTTCCAGATTCATCCATGTTGCAAGATGTTTCTCGGATTCATTGTTATTCTTTATCATTGTATAGTATTCCATTGTGTGAATATACCATAATTTGTTTATCCATTCGTCTGTTGATGGGCATCTAGGTTGTTTCCATCTTTTTGCTGTTGTGAACAGTGCTCATATAGTCTAGTCTTGGACACTACACCCATTGCTTAGCACCAGTTACCGTATTTCAGTTGGTTCCCTATGGACTGCAGCTGTCTTACACAGTGTTGTTACTTTTTGGAGACACTGGATACTGGATACTCCAGCAATACAAGATTGTAAACAAAAAAGGAGTTTGGGGAAGGTATGAGTCCAATCCAGGATAGCAATAAAGGGAATTCCAGGATGGAAGATGGACAGGAGCCCATGAAAGTCATGTAATGAAAGAAAAGAGGAGCAAAGAAAGAGAAAATGAAAAGAAAGAGGTGCAAGCAAAAATGTCAGTGAAAATTAAAGGTTGTGTAAGTCATACTCCAAATGCAATAGATACTGTCCTAATTAGAGTAGAAGTCAGCGGGCTCCAAAAAGAAGAACCAAGTGGGTTCCCAGCCACCGATAGGATAAGAATGGAAAAGAAGGTATTAGGAATTTGGCAAAGAAGGCATATGTTTCCTTAAACAACAACAACATGAGTGGCACAAAGATTGCAGTACTAAAACCATGGAGAAGGCCATGTAACCATGAGACACCACATGGTCTTCAATAAACTATATTTAGATTGTCTTACCTAGGTGGCACAAATGGTTTGCACATGACTGCCAACCTAAAGGTTGGTAGTTCAAACCCACCCAGCAGTACCTCGGAAGAAAAGGCCTGGCAGTCTGCTTCTATTAAGATTACAGCCAAGAAAACCCTGTGGAACATTTCTATTCTGTAACACACAGGTTCACCATGAGTCAGAACCAACTGAACAGCAACCAATAATGTAATAACAACCAATGCCAATGGCTTTTTGTTGAGATCATCAATGGGTAAAGCATGGAAAAGCTAATCAGAGAAACAGAAGAGAAAGTAAGTATTATCAGTCTCGACAGCAGAGAAGTAAACATATATTTGTCATAAGTTTGGAAGTGGAAGAGGGGAAGGTAGTGAAGAAAATGATGAAAAAAAATTTTTTTTGCCCTTGAGTCGATTCCAAGCCATGGTGACCCATGTGTTTCAGAGTAGAACTGCGCTCCACAGCGTTTTCAAAAAGATTGCTTGAGTCGGAATCGACCCGATGGCAACAGGTTTATGATCTTTTGGAAATAGATTGCCAGGCCTTTCTTCCAAGGAGCCTCTGAGTGGATTTGGTGGATAATTGTATTCAAAATGAGAAGTCAAAAGATACAAAAATTGCCTGGAATCCTATAATTCGAAGATAACTATGGTTAAGCTTTCAACAAAAATTTTCCTCTTTCCTTTTTTTTAATGTTTGTTGCCACTTTGGTTTTTCTGTGCAAAAAAAAAAGAAACGTATCTTTTATAATTGGGAAACAGTATAATACAGCACAGGGCATGGATCCTAGATCTACCCTGCCCAAGATGAAATCTCAGGTCAACTACTGACCTTGGCCAAACTACTCAACCTCTCCAATCCTTAGTTTCTTCGTCTGTAAAATGAGAATAACAACAGTATGAAATCATAGAGTTGTGTGAGGGTTATATGTCAATACATACAAGAATTTAGATAAGTGCTTGTAATCTTTTAAAATTCAGCATTATAATTAAGTTGTAATTAAATGCTTTTAACCATGTTTATTTTTTGAGAAGTTGATGTTCAAACAAAACAAAAACAATGATTTAGCCCATAACTGAAAGAAAAACTGGCTCTGTGGATTTATTGAAGTCATAGATATTCAAAGATAACTTCAGCCACACAGATTTTTGCCTTTTACACTGACTCAGGACAAAAATGAGACTGTATATTACACACTACTGCATTAGAAATAATTTGAAGATATAAGCTTAATGTCTCCTTAATATTTCATTGGAATCCCTGGATGATGCAAACAGCCAGTGCACTTGGCTCTAGTTGAAAGGTTGGAGGTTTGAGTCCACCCAGATGCATTTTGGAAGAAAGACCTGGAAATCTACTTCCAAAAAAAAATTCAGCCATTGAAAACCCAATGGAGTACAGCTCTACTCTGACACACATGGTGTTGTCATGAGACAGAGTTGACTCAACGGCAATTGGTTATTATTTCATTGTATGCATATAACATAATTTAAATTATTGTTGGGCAGTTGGGTAGTTTACATTTTTCTACTAGAAATTACTAAAGAAGACCTTCATTGATTTTTGGGCCTCCTGGCATCTGCCTGTTTTTGGAGAATCCTCCTCTGTGATGTCAAAGCGAGTGCTGGAGAGGGGTCATGTGACCTGTGGTCAGCCAATGGTTTTTATCATCCTATTATTGGTGGTAGTATTGGTATTGTTATTCTGAAACTTTTATAGTGTATTGTGAGACAAAAATTAATTGGTGACTATGTTGGTGTTGTGGAGAACCAAGATTTGGAGCCACAGATATAAGATTAATGAGGTTAATTAAAAATCCTTTAGGCCTGAATTTGGACTGGAAATATTAGTATGAACTCTGTTGTAGTTTAGCTTAACACAAACAAACAAACACAGCTTACCTCTTTCACTGAAAAGGATTAGAAACAATGATCAACCCAGTAGCAATGAGCACCCCTAGCAGCCATATTGTGGTCTAAAACACCATTTCCTGCTAAAAGGCACCAGGGTTTCCGGAAGAAAGGACTGGAGCAGGAAAGGTATAAGAAGAGCCTGGAACATCTTGCCACACTAGAAAGCAAAGTAGTTATCAAGAACTATCTAGACCATGTTCAGAAGGGCTCAGGAAAAAACTGTAAGAGAATGGAATAGACACCTACTATTGGAACATCAATAAGGGACAATTTGACAATAAATCATATAAAAACTGCAATAGATTGACGTCCCTCAAATATATTTAGACTCATAATAATACTAAACAAGAATGATTTGATCATTTTTAGAAGATGCTAAGGAAACCCCATATTGTTTAGAAAATTGCTAAATAAAGCAAAAAATTCAGCATTTATCCTGCCTTTTCTGTGTACATGTGCCAAGTTGACAAGGGGTGGACTGTGTGATAGTTAAGGTCGTGTGTCTAAGACAGTGGCCCATGGTTAAGTATTCGGTCTCTATTAAGGCCCACTAATAATAAGTAATTATAATAATAATGTAATATAAATATATAATATAATAAGCAATTATAATAATATAATAATAATAATAAGGCCACTAATAATAATAAGGGTCGCTATGAGTTGGAATCGACTTGACGGCGTTGGGTTTTGTTTTTCTTAATAAGCCAAAGACTTTTTTCTCAAAAGGAAAAGTCTATAGTCATTGACAGTTCTTCCTTACTGGGTCCAATCAGCATAATGTCATCAACGTAATGGACCAATGTGACGTCTTGTGTAAGGGAAAGGTAATCAAGGTCCCTGTGGACTAAATTATGACATACAGCTGGAGAGTTGCTATACCCCTGAGGTAGGACAGTGAAGGTGTATTGCTGGCTGTGCCAGCTGAAGGCCAGCTTCTTCTGGTGATCCTTCAAAACAACAATCAAGAAAAAAACATTGGCAAGATCAATAGCTGCATACCAGTCCCAGGAGATGCATTAGTTGGCTCAAGCAATGAAACCACATTTGGAAGAGCAGCTGCAATTGGAGTTACATCTGGTTAAGTTTACAACCATCCACTGTCATTCTCTAGTATCCATCTGTTTTTTCCACAGGCCAAATAGGAGAGATGAATGGGGATGTACTGGGAATCACCACCCCTTCATCCTTCAAGTCCTTGATGGTGACAGTAATCTCTGCAATCCCTCCAGAAATGCAGTATTGCTTTTGGTTTACTATTTTCCAAGGTATGGACAATTCTAATGGCTTCCACATGTCTTTTCCTACCATAATATCCCTTACTCCACTTGTCAGAGATCCAGTGTGGGGATTCCGCCAATTGCCAAGTTTATCCATTCCAAATACACATTCTGGAGTTGGGGAAATTACTACAGGATGGGTTTGGGGACCCATTTGACCCATGGTGAGACCCCTTGAACTAAGACTCCATTAATAACCTGATCTCCATATGCCCCCCACTTTGGCTGGTGGGTCACAACGACATTTTGTTCTCCTGGAACTAGTGTCAGTTCAGAGCCAGTATCCACTAATCCCTGAAAAGTCTGATTATTTTGCGGTACTTCCTCAAAGGGACCCAGTCTCCTCTTCATTCAAGGGGTTGTGGGCCTTTAAACTCATTCAAGTTTGGTAATTGATCGAGGGGCCGTCATTCTCTATTCTGGTGATTTGAGTTAGACTTCCATTCACTTGACCTAGAATTCTTCCGCTTGTACAGATTAAGTAAATATTTATTAGATTTTCCATCTATTTCACCTCTAGGGACACCATGAGTAAGTAGTTGATGACATAAGTCCATATGAGTCAAACTATTTTGATTACTGCTTTGACCCCATTCTCCATTACAGTAACCACAGCCACCCTGTCTTTGTCAACTGAGTGCCGCCACTTGGCTCTACCACCATGGGTTTCAATGAGCCCCATTGTAGTTAGGTGTCTTATTTCAGTTAGGGCAGTTTCCACTACCAAACCTGACTTACATAAAATATCAGTCACAGCAGTCTTCAAGGATACTGTGGGGCTCCCTTCACAAATTTTTTCTTACTGTTTGGTAAAGTTGCGTCCTCTGGTCACTCCATGTGTGGCTCTGTTATCTAACTTGATAAATCCACTCTAACATGCCAATTTCCCTAAGGCTTTAGATACCGTCTTCTACAGTATACCAATGTAAATCTGGTACTTCTATGTGATTTAGTGTAGGCCACCACATAATCCATGTTTCAGCAAACCAACCAAATAAACTATTAGACCCTTCCTAACATTTTGAGCTGAAACATTGAATGAAGAATCTGATTACTGGAGTTATAGCAATAAACTCAGACTGATCCAACTCTATGTTCCTTGCATTATTATCCCACACCCTTAATAGCCATCCCCATACATATTCCCCAGGTTTCTGTTTATACATATTAGAAAAGTCAAGCAGCTCTTTTGTAGTCAAGTGTACCTCTTCCTGGGTCACACTCTATTATTCACCTTTTGAGACTCGCTGGGACTTAAGTCTAGTTATAGGCCTAGAAGCAAAAATGGGTGCTGGTGCTGGATCCTGGGAGGATTCAGCAAGGTCTTGTAAGGCATCTGCCTCAGGCGATGCCCCACACAATGCACCAGGCACCTCCTCAGGTGATATCTCAGACAAAGTTTCTTCAGACACAGCAGAGTTAATCTCATCAGATGGGGGTAGAGGGGTAATGGTTTTACTGGGAAGGGTGGCTTAGCAGACAAAGATGGAGTAATCTCTTTAGATGGGATTAAGAGGGCTGGTTCTGTTAGCAGGAGTGATTCAATGGGATTTAGGTGCTCAATGTCCCCATCTTTTTGATTATTTGCCCATAAGTTCCTATCCCAATTTTCAGGATCTGATTTCTTCCCAATCAATGTGCTTACTTTAACTTTAGACACCATTTGAGGTTGGGAATTCAATTGGCATTGTAATTCAGCCACTCTTACCATAAGACTCTGGTTTGGTTTTGAGCAATATCAGCTCTGTTACTAAAGAGACAAAGCTTTCTTTCAGGGCACAAGTGGCAAATTTGAGGTCTTTTATGCGGTGCTTAACCTATAACTCTGAATCCCTGAACTAATCCCTTTCTTTCATCACTTTGTCTAAAGTAGGACCAATCAGCCAGCTTCATTATAGTTCTCACTGTGACAAAACTCCAGAAAAGTATTGAACATGCGATTACCCAGAGCCTCACTTCTCACCAATACTTGATCTATTGGTGGTGATATTTTGCATGTTAATATCGCCCTCTCATGCAATGGACTAGCAACACCCTCTTTACTACTGGAAGCAGAGTAATCAGTGCCCTTAAGACTAGTCAGACACGAGAACCAATTTAGAAAACTCATCCTTATGATTTTGTTTCCCTAGAACGACTCTCGGTACCAAGTATCTTAGGCTGGGTTCTTTAGAGAATCAAAACCACTGAAGTGTGTATATATATATATATACAGAGAGAGAGATTTATCTTAAGGAAATGGTTCACATGGTTGTAGAGGCTGGGAAGTCACAAGTCCATGGATTAGGCATCAGGCTGAAGGATTCTTCTGGCTCACGTAGCTGCAGGGGCTGACGAACCCAAGGTTGGCAGGTCAGACAGCAGGCTGCTATCTCACAGGCCACAGAGACTAACAAATCCCAAGATTGGCAGGCAATACGGCAGGCCACTGACTCAAGTCCCAACAACGGGGGGTGAGATGATGGTGAGCCAGTTGGAGGATCCAGAGCAAGCAAGCAAGCTTTGCTAGAACATCCATATACAAATTGGATGCAGGCCATGGCCCCAAGGAAACTCTCCTTACAACTGATTGGTTGATCACATCAGATCACATCATGGAGGATGACTACATCATTACATAACTGCCAAATTACATCATCATATAAGTGCCACATCCTTCAGAATCATGGCTCAACCAAGTTGACACACAACCTTAACCATCACATGACCCATAGGGTTTTCATGGGCTTATTTTCTGAAGTAGATCCCCAGGCCTTTCTTCTTAGCCTGTCTTAGTCTGGAAGCTCCACTGAAACCTGTCTACCATGTGTGACCCTGCTGGTATTTGAAATACCAGTGACGTAGCTTCCAGCATCATAACAACACGCAAGCCACCATAGTACAACAAACTGACAGATGGGTAGTAAAATCTATTATAATAATAAAATAATAAAAAAAAAACCACTGTCATTGACTCGATTCTGACTCATAGCGACCCTGTAGGACAGAGTAGAACTGCCCCATAGAGTTTCCAAGGAATGCCTGGTGGATTCGAACTGCTGACCTCTTGGTTAGCAGCCTTAGCGCTTAACCACTACACCACCAGGGCAATAGATGGACTTAATTTGGATTCTGGCTCAAAGAGGGGGGAGGAAAAAAAACAACCTTGATGGTATGAACAGTCACTGGCAAGTTGATATTAGTCACGAATTAATGGGGTTTTTTTTTAGGTATAATAATGGCCGTGTGTGTGTGTGTTTGTGTGTGTGTCCCCATCTCTTAGAGATACTGATTGAAACATTTTAAGATATTAAATTGTTTATTGATTACACTTGATAATGGATGACATATAATTTTCAATCCTATCTATAATTTTATCTGGTGCCATTATTTGACTTAGATATATAAAATAGGATGTGCCAACAATCATTTTTATAACCATATAAATTCCATAACTTTGCTTAGGTGACCCTTTTAATGGTGAATTCCGAGCCACAACACAATAATTGTCAGTTCAAATACACCAAGGTTTCTGAAGACAATGGCTTCTCTGCCCACAAGCAGTCATATTAAAAATATTTACAAGTAAAATATAATGTCTAGGATTTTGCTTCAAAATCCTGGGGTGAAGATGTGGAGAGGTGAGTGGGATAGAAATAAAACAAGAAAGCACACGTATAAAAATCGGGTTGATGGATGCAGAGGGTTCATTGTACTATTCTCTATTTTTTGTTTATGTTTGAATTTTCTATAATAACAAGTTAAAATGTAGAAAAACAAACAAAAAACAATGGTACAAACCCTGCAGGTGAAAAGAACGTTTTAGGATCACCCTTCACCCACCCTCCCACCATGACAGTGGTTCCCTAGATGTCAAGGGTATGACTTCCCAGGATCTGGCCCAAACTGTACACTTCATGAGAGCTACTGTATACAGATATTATACGTGATTTAAGAGACTTTCCAAATTTCAAGAAATCTTGACCATGCAGTGCTTGCCTTTGGTTGTGGGTGCTGACATTAGGGCTGCCTCCACCCAAGAACCCCCCACTGAAGGTCATTCTCCCAGCTCGTGAGCTCAGATGAAAGAAAGTGAGGCTCCTTCTAATAACAGCATTTTTATTTATACTCCTCTTCCATTGCAATATTTATTATGTGTTCATATATATTTTATGATGTCATATATTTTAATTAATTCTACATATAATTCTACATATGTTATAAAGTCCACAATACGTAATTATTTTTGTTTTAAATATCCCATTATTTTTTAAATACATTAAGCAATGAGAAGAATCATCTTTCATATTGACCCACATATTACCATCTCTGGGGCTCTTCATTTCTTTGTCAGGATCTGAGTTTCCTACCGGCATCATTTTGCCTTCACCCTGAATGACTTCCTTTACTATTCCTGAATCCTGCATTGATCAATCACTGGTTCACTTGCCTGGAAGGGAGGACAGGAAGGTGGGCTTCAGGGTGACCCTTACCAAAACCACCATGTGAGGTGGGGAGGGTCAATCCCCAAAAGAAAAAGCACATGACAGCAGATCTTCAGAGCCCTGCTCCACTTCCCCGAGCTGTCTTCCCCACTTGGCTCCGCATGACCCAAAGCTTCCAGTCAGGGCAGGGGTCTGTCCCACTGCAGAGCCTGGTGATCTAAGGGGTCAACCCTCCTGTCCAGTTCTTCTAAATGGGTGTCAGGTCTCGCCAAGATTAACAGATGTAGAATGGACCTGTATGCAAGGCAAGAATCTAAGCATCAATCACAGGTAGGCAACGTTCTCTCCACGGAGTGATATGTTACCTGCTGGGGGAGCCATTGGTCTGTGGATGAAGCCTGGGGTAAATAGTTTACCCAAGTCTTTGTCCTTGGTTCCTGAGTGACAACCCTAGGAATTTCCTGAGTAATTGAGGCACTTTTTTATTTATAGGTCTGCAGACCATACCTGAGAGCTTATAGTAAGATGACTCTTAGGTGGGGGCTGGTCAGGCCAGAAAGACCACCTTGTGGCCTGATATTGGCTGACCTCAAGGAGGAGGCTTCACTCACTCAACCATGCCTATGTAATGAGGTCCCATTAAAAGCTCTGGACACTGAGCTCCAAAGAGCTCCCTGGTCAACGAGAGACATCTGCACTCAGGAGGTGCCACGCCCTCTTTCGAACATGGATGCTTTGCCTTGGGAATCCTCCCAGACCTCGCCCTCTATGTCTCTTCTTCATGCTAATTCTGATTTGTGTCTTTTCTAACAAAGCCGTAATTGTTAAGTATAACACTTTCCATGAGTTTGGTGAGTCATTCCAGCAAATTATGAAACCTTACTGCCACCAAGGCCTTAGAGCTCCAGAGCTTTGTTGGATGCCAGGAGCCCTGAAGCTTGGCTTGCAGAGCTGCTGGAGGGGTCAGGAGGGGCCGGGAAGGTGAAGACAAGCTCTGCAGCCTTGCAGGCTGCACCCAGGAGCTCTGCCGCCAGCCTCCCCCTCCCCCAGCTCCTGCTCTGTGGTGGCCCCCGGAGGGTGAGGAGTTTCTTGGGAAAAACCTGCTTGTTTCTTTGTGAAAATGTCGACATGCTTCCCAGTATATATTCTGGGGCATGATAAATACTTATGTAACAAAACATTTACCCTTTAAATGGTAACTTTCTTCATGTGTACAGTTCAGTGACATTGTGTTCATTGCATTGTTCAACCATCTCCACTATTCATTTCCAGAAATTTCCATCACCCTTAACAGAAGCTCAGTGTTCCTTAAGCAACAAGGCCTCCTTTACCCCTCCTACCCACCTGCCCCTGGTACCCCATTGCTCTCAAGTGATTCCGACTTGTAGCGACCCTGTAGGACAGAGTTGAACTGCCCCATAGAGTTTCCAAGGAGCTGCCGACCTTTTGGTTAACAACCATAGCTCTTAACCACTGACCCACCAGGGCTCCACCCTCCCCTAGTAACCACTAATAAACTTAAATCTCTATAAAAACAAAAATTCATTGCCATCAAGGTAATTCCGACTCACGGCGACCCCGTGTGTTACAGAGTAGAACTGAGCCCCATAGGATTTTCTTGGCTGTAATCTTTACGGAGGCAGATCATCAGGCCTTTCTTCTGAGAAGCTGCTGGGTGAGTTTGAACTACCAACCTTTTGGGTAGCAGCTGAGTGCAAACCATTTGAGCCACTCAGGGACCTTGGTCTATATGTTGGTGTTTATTGCATGCTGTCAGTTGATTCTGACTCAGAGCAACCCCGTGTGACAGAGTAGAACTGCCCATAGGGTTTTCTTGGTTAATCTTTACAGGAACAGATCGCCAGCCCTTTTCTCCAACGGACCCACTGGGTGGGTTCAAACCATGCCATCAGTGTTCCTTTTTGGTCTCTATATACTCGTCTATTGAAGATATTTCATGTAAGTGGGATCATACAATGGTTATCCTTTTGTGACTGACTTATTTCACTTAGCATAATGGCAAAAGGAACTTATCTGTTTGTTTTTATAAAGGATAAAGGCCTCTTTGTAAAGTGTTGGATCTTAGAACTAGAATGTAAACCTGGGTGTCCCACAATCAAATCTTACTTCAAATAGGAAAAATTCAAATAGCATTTCTCAGGGTCCTCGAGTGGTCAGGAATTACAGAGGGGAAGACAGCAGCTTACGAGTGTGATGGCCTGAGAATGTCCATGGGGTACAGAACTGGCCAGGGGCCTAGCTCTGAGACCCATCCCAGTGTTTGCATGAGCCCACGCCCCCTATGGTTGCTCCAAACAATGACCCAGTGTGGCAAGGACAGTGGGCAGGTGAAGCAGGCTTGTTTCTGGGAGACAGAGTTCTCATCAGCTGTACAGACCCTTCCAGAGCCTACAGCATTCTTTCCCTCATCTGTCCTCTCTCCTTGTGTGGGTCAGGCTTATGTTGTATTTGACAGCCTCCCTGGCCCCCGCCCTGTTCTCTGTCACACAGCCGTTTCCCCTAATGAAACCCGAGCACATTTAATCTTGGCATCTGCCTCTCCCTTGACCCCAACTAACACAACAGAGTACCTCAGGAAAACATTCTTGACAAGCATTTGGAATAGAACAAGTGTTTAAAAAGCAGAGAAAGAACTTTTTTTTTTTTAATAGAAACGCAGGTACATTGTAGGTCTTGCTTGAGAAGTACTGGTTGTCCTTCTCCCGTGGGGGCAAACACACAGGAGTGGCCTCAAGATGTCACAGGATAGGGACTCCCACTGCAGCCTGGTGGGGCTGGAGCATGTAGGGAGCAGGTCATGTGGGGTTTCTAAGGGTTTGGTTGAGGCCACTGGTGGTTTTGTGGCAGAATTCTTGCCTTCTGCGGGAGACCCGGGTTCCATTCTGGGACAATGCACTGCGTGTGTAGCCACCATGTGTCTGCCAGGGGAGGCTTGGGTGTTGCTATGATACCGAACAGGTTTCAGTGGAGCTTTTGGACTAAGATGGACTAGGAAGAAAGGCCTGGTGATCTACGTCCGAAACTCAGCCAGTGAAGACCCTGTGGACCTCAATGGTCTGATCCCGTTGTGCCTGGGGTTGCCAGGAGTTGAGGGTTGACTCAGAACTAACAACAACAACACAGTCCGAGAAGGTTTTGTTGGTGGTGGGAGCTGAGCTGTACCTTGGGGGGCAAGCAGGCTTTCTTGCAGGGAAAGAAGCCGTCAGCAGTGAATGGTTAGAGCAGAGTAGGCTTAACCAAACCCATCGCTGTCGAGTCAACTCTAACAGAGACCCTATGGGACAGAACAGAACTGCCCCATAGGGTTTCCAAGGAGTGACTGGTGGATTCAAGCTGCCAACTTTTTGGTTAGCAGCCGAGCTCTTAACCACTGCGCCACCAGTGAGTGGGGGTAGCAGGTGCAAATCCTGACTCAGATGCTTTCCAGTTGCGGGAACTCGGAGAAGTTCCTTAACCTTTTAGGTTTGTTTCCTCATCTGTAAAATGGGATGGGGTGGGGGTAAAAGTAATCTCTATAAGGTGGCTGGGAAAGAAATGTCAGATCATTTGTCAATACTCAGTGTAGTAGCCAGAGGTCTTACCACACTTGTTGGGAGACAGGGAGGGGCAGAGGCTGGGCCAGGTTTCAAGGAAAGTCAGACACAGTTGGGGGGGCGGTTACCAGATTTGGAGGCCACCACTGCCAGTTTGTGGTGTGTGGCTTTTACCCTGTAGGCTGGGTTTTTATTTGTTTTGTTAAGTGTTTATTGAGCAGCTACTACACGCAGGGCATGCTCCCTTAATCGGCTTTTTATGAATGTGGAAACCAAGGCTCGAAGAGGGAAAATGACCGATAAAGACCACCCCACTTCAGGCCTCTGAGCAAGAGAGAGGGGGACAGAAGGGGAGGGGCGCCATCTTAGCCTGCACTGGGGGTGCTGGAAGGACTGGGTTGGACTACAAGACCAGGGGAGGGGAGGATGAGGCCAGTGACCTGGAGGGGGGCGGTGAAGAGGCTCAGGATCAGTGTGCCCACCACGCCCTGCCCTGCAGGGGAGACCTACTGAAGGAGAGGACAGGAAGCCAGAACAGGGGTGGGTGGGGCTACCAGGGGTGGAAGCGGTGGCTGTCAGGAGGTTGATAGGATAACACTAGTAAAACCGCAGGACGTGTTCTCCTGCCTGGCCCTGGGACCGGGTCCTCCGAATCAGAGCCCACAAGCAGAGCTGGTACCTAACCAGGGCTCGCCAGCAGGCCACACTACCCGTTCCAGCTTCATTTCTCTCCAGATCCCCACTGACATACCGTATGTCTTACTTTCAGGGTTGATTTAAGAATAGGGGATGGGGCTTTTGTCCCTTCTGTTCTTGTGGCCCTGTGGCTCTGGTGGTGAAGTGGTTAAGAGCTTGGCTGCTAACCAAAAGGTGGGCAGTTCAAATCCACCAGCCTCTCCTTGGAAACCATATGGGGCAGGTCTACTCTGTCCTATAGGGTCGCTATGAGTTGAAACACTGAAATACCTCCATATCGCTGGGCTAGGGCTGCTGACCTCGCCCCAGGTGCCCTCCGCCCCTCCCTGGGGAACCTCACCTCCCCACAATCCAGCAATGCAGGGATAACAGTGCCCCCCTTGCTTCTGAGCAGGGCCTTACTCTTGCTGCCATCTGGCTGGACTGCCGCCCTGTGCCCTGCCCTCCACAGCTCCCGCCCTGTCTCCTTTGGGCCTGGGCTCAGTGCTGTCTTCCCTGGCCTCACCCTCTACAATTGTGACCCTCCCCACAGTGCACATTCCTTCATATCCTGGTTCAGTGGTGGAATTCTCGTCTTCGATGTGGAAGACCTGGGCTTGATTCCCAGCCAGTTCACCTCCTGCACAGCTACCACCCACCTGTCAGTGGAGGCTTGGCTGTTGCTGTGATGCTGAACAGGTTTCAGTGGGGCTTCCAGACTAAGACAGACCTGGTGGTCTACTTTCAATAATCAGCCAATGAAAACCCTATGGCTTACAATGGTCAAATCTGAAACCAATCATGGGATGGCACAGGACCAAGCAGCATTTCCTTCTGTTGCACATGGGTCGCCACAAGTCAGGGGCCAACTTGACAGCAGCCAATAACAACGACTACCCCTTCCAGCTTCATTTCTCTCCAGATCCCCACTGACATACCGTATGTCTTACTTTCGGGGTTGATTTAAGAATACGGGATGGGGCTTTTGTCCCTTCTGTTCCTTGTGGCCCTGTGGCTCTGGTGGTGAAGTGGTTAAGAACTTGGCTGCTAACCAAAAGGTGGGCAGTTCAAATCCACCAGCCTCTCCTTGGAAACCATATGGGGCAGGTCTACTCTGTCCTACAGGGTCGCTATGAGTAGGAATCAAATTGACAGCAAAGAGTTTGGTTTTGGTTTTCATTCCCTGCTCGTCTCCAGCACCAAGGACAGTGCCTGCACTGGGCAGCACTCAATAAACATTTGATGAATAAACAAATGAACAAGTGAGTTGTTGGAGTTGATTCCGCCAGAGTCACATGTCTATTCCCAGAGAGAACAGAGGGGTTGCACAGAGGCTCCCTTTGGAAGCAAATGTGGAGAGGATGAGGTTGAGGATGTCAGGCCTTTTCCCTAAGGACTAGACCACAGTGGTGGGAGGTTGGCGGCCGGAAGGAGACACAGGTTCAAAACCTTGCCCTCTCACAAAGACCTCAAAACAGCATCCTATGTCCCTTGTCTCCACAAGGAAGAGTGTAGCCAGTTTAGAGGTGGTGGCAGTTTTTAAACTGGGAGCAAAGGCAACGTGGCCCCAGCCGCAGCCCCAGTGAGAGCTGAGAGCTCCTGACACTGGGCAGCCCTGTCGTCTGGAAGCACAATGTCCATCTGTTGAGTTACTTTCTTTTTCAGAACTGTTGGTTCACCAGGCTGGAATGGGGTGCCGCTTCAGGACATGCAGCCTCCAGCGGTGACAGATTTCTTGGAACGGGTGCCAGGGAGATCTAAATTAAGACCTTTGGATCACACCAAATAAATAGAAGCTGAAGTGAAGGGCTGAAGGAATTAGGCAGAGTGCCTTCATACAAAACTTGAAAAATGGAGGAGGAAAAAAATGAAAAAACAGAATAGTATTTATTCACTCGAGTCCCACTGTGTTTGCTGAAAACAATGACACCTCTGTTGAACACAGAAGCACATGTTAGAAAGAGCAAGATCTTCCCTTTGAAGTTGCCTGCCACAGCAGTGCTGAGAATAAACACCAGTGCTCAGTTTGAAGGCTCTCTTGCCAAGGCCACGGGACTGGCACGGCTCCAGCCAGGCTGGAGGTAAGATGAGTAGTCGTCCTTAGGCTTGTTTCTTGTTGGCCCTTTTGAAACACACCTGCTCTGGATTTACCTATATCCTGTGGCAGGGCCTCACCAACAAGGGGAAGACCTACACCAGGGCCAGGTGTGACAGGGGAACAAAGCTGCTTCTGGGATGGCTCAGAAGGAATTACTGACTGTGACTTGACAGCAGACTTTTGGGCCAGTGTGCCCAGGGTGCAGCGGCAAGTGTATCCTCTTTCCAGGATGGCAGTGAAAGGGGAACAGCCCAGGATGGGGCTCAGCAGGGGCCAGAAGGCACCAATGGCAGCCAGAGTGAGGACCTCGCCAGCTGGAGCAGTGGGCAGGAGCTCATTCAGCAGAAATCACCTCAGAAGGGTCTATTTGTTCCAGCCCTCTATTCACCAATTAAAGTGTGAGAGGAGAAAGACATAAAGGGCTCCTGTAGTGCCACCAGACCAGCTGTTTCTCCTACAGAAAGAATTCTAGCATTCACCAGATCTCCAGCGGGAGAAAATGCATTCATATGTAGCATCGGCCGACTTCTGTGGTGTAACCGCTCCTACCAGGCTGATTGCAAGTGACCAACCTGACACCACTGAACGTACAGTTGGGAAGAGATGCGTCGTATCCCATTGTATAGTATTGCCACCATGTTGTTGTTGTTGTTAGTTATCAAGGAGTTGGCCCCTGACTCATGGTGACTCCATGCACAACAGAGCGAAATGCTGTCCTGTCCTGCGCTATTGCCATCATCGATCACAAAATGGACCGTTATGATCCACAGGGTTTTCGTTGGCTTATTTTCAGAAGTAGATCGCCAGACCTTTCTTCCCAGTTTGTCTTAGTCTGGAAGCTCTGCTGAAACCTGTTCAGCACCATAGCAACATGCAAGCCTCCACTGGTAGACAGATGGTAGCTGCCCGTGAGGTGCATTGGCCAGAAATCAAACCCAGGTCTCCTGCATGGAAGGCGAGAATTCCACTACTGAACTGCTGCAGACACAATATATGTAAATAACTTCAAGACCGTGTTGTTGTTCTTGTTAGGTGCTGTGAAATTGGTTCTGACTCATAGCGACCCGATATACAACAGAAAGAAACTCTGCCCAGTCCTGTGTCATCCTCACAATCGTTGCTATGCTTGAGGCTACCGTTGCAGCCATAGTGTCAATTCATCTCATTAAGGGTTTTCCTCTCTTTTGCTGGCCCACTACTTTACCAAGCATGAGGTCCTTCTCCAGGGACTGGTCCCTCCTGATAAGATTTCCACGTAAGACGAAGTCCCGCCGTCCTCGCGTCTAAGGAGCACTCTGGAGGTACTTCTTTCAAGACAGATTTGTTTGTTCTTCTGGCAGTCCATGGTATATTAAATATCCTTCACCAACTTCATAACTCAAAGGCATCAATTCTTCTTCCATCTTCCTTATTTATTGTCCAGCTTTCGCATTGAGGTGATCGAAAATACCATGTGTCAGGCACACCTTAGTCCTTAAGGTGACATCTTTGCTTTTTTTTTTTTTTTTTTTTTAACACTTTAAAGAGTTGTTTTGCAGCAGATTTCTCCAATGCAGTAAGTTGATTGCTTTTTTTTTTTTAATTTTTCATACTTTGGTAAGATAACCTATTGCATTGACTCTTTTTTTTTTTAATATTTGTGTTTTTTGTGAAAGTTTACACAGAAAATTAGATTCCCACTTAACAACTTTTATACATACTGTTCAGTGAGATTGGTTACATCTTTCACAATATATCAGCATTCTCATTATTTCCATTCTGGTTATTCTGTTTCCATTAATCAAGCTTCCCTGCCTACCCCTCGTCGTCTCATATTTGATCTAGGGTAAATGTTTAACATTTGGTTTCATTTAGATGATTATTTTTAGATACACAGTAGTCACTGTTGTACATAGGGTGTCTATGAGTCAGAACTGACTCAACAGCACCTAACAATAACAGCAACAAACGGTACACATGGATGATATTATTTATTTTATGGGCCAATATGTCATTTGGCTAAAAGGTGACCTCTGGAAGTAGTTTGAGTTCCACGTTTAAAAAGTGTCTCAGGGTGATAGTCTCGGGGGTTCATCTGTACTGGTCCAGTAAACCTGGCCTTTTATTAGGAATTTGCGTTTTGTTCTACATTTTTCTCAAATTCTATCTGGGACCATCTATTGAGTCTCTGGTCAGAAAGATAAGAACTAGATGGTGTCCAGTGGTAGCTGGACACCATCTAGTTCTTCCTGCCTCAAAGGTAGGTGACGTCGTTGTTCATGTAGACTATTGGTTCTGTAGACTAATTTCTTCTTTGAGTCTTTTGTTTCCTTCCTTCTCTTTTGCTCCAGATAAGTAGAGACCAATAGTTGTATCTTAGATAGTTACTTGCAAGCTTTTAAGACGCTAGACACTACTCACCAAACTAGGATGTAGAGCATTGTCTTTATGGACTATATTGTGCCAATTGACCAAGCCACTCCACAAGAGCATGGTCCTAAGCCCTCAAACCTAGTAGACTAATTCCAAGAGGTGTTTGGCTGTGTCTAGGAAGTATCCATAACTGTGCCCCCATAAGCTTTATGTTATATTTGAAAATATATGCAGCACACATAAACATGTATCTGTTGTATTGACTATTGGTGGGCTTTTAATGTTTCAGCTTATTAGTCACCATCTTCACTAGGCTGTATTTTTGGAAGAAGAAAAAAAAGCAGAGAAGCAGATTTCAGGAAAGAAACTTAAAACATTTGTGATAACGGTCACATGCCATATTTCAGTTTGTGACATGTTTGAAATCCTGTTTTACGACTCTCAAAAGTCAAGCTTAGTTTTCTTCGGCTATTAGAATATCTAAATTGGCAGAATTGGCTTTCTCAGCTAACTTTCCTAAAATCTCTATTCTTGAAACCAATACATTTCTTGTTATAAGGACTTAGTTTTTTGTTTTCTTTTTTCTGTGTATGAAAAAATAAATTAAAAATATCCTGTCATGTTCCTTCATGTCTCTGCATTGGAGGTCTTTGGAGGCTTTCTATGACATTAATGAAAATTAAACTGTCTTTAAGATATTTCTTTTAAGATAGCTGACATAGACTGTTCTTGAGATCATGCTTTGTTGTTAGCTGTTAGTTGCTGTGGTGTTGACCTTTTGTTAACAGAATGAAATGTTGCCTGATCCTGCACCTTCTTCATGATCGTTGGCATACTTGAGTCCATCTTTGTGGCCACTGTGTATTTTGAGTGCCTTCTAACCCAGAGGACTTATCTTCCAGCACTATATCAGGCAATAGTCTGTTGTTATCCATAAGATTTTCATTGGCTAATTTTTGGAAGTAGATCACCAGGTCTTCTTCCTGGCCTGTCTTAGTCTGAAAGCTCTGCTGAAACCTGTCCACCAAGGGTGATCCTGCTGGTATGTTAAATACCAGTGATGTAGCTCCCAGCATCATTGCAACATGCAAGCCACCACAGTATGACAAACAGGCTACTTTAAAATGAATTACCTAGAATTGTAGGTAAAATGATATGTGCACCAAAAAATTTGAAAGATATTGCTAAATTATCCTCTCTAGATGTTATGTGAGTTGACAGTCTCACCATCAGTGTAAAAAGTTCCTGTTTCCAAGAAGGACTAAGAAATGGAGTCACAGACCTTTCAATGGAGAGGAAGACAAGGTGATATAAAGAAATAAAAGGTTTAAACTTAGAAAAGTAGGGGTGCATATTAAGGTAACCACAAAGAAGACTAACAATTCTACTCATCAAAACAAAATGCGAGAAAAAAAATGCAGACTCAGAAGAAACAAAATCTACTACAACAAATAAGAGCAAAAGATAACATATAAAGATAAACTACTCAGCACAAAAAATTAAGTGGGAAAAAGAAACCACCAACAACACACACACAAAAAAAGACATCAAAATGACAGCATTAAACTCATACCTATCCATAATTATACTGAATATAAATGGATTAAATGCACCAATAAAAAGAGAGTGGATTTAAAAAACACGATCCATCTATGTGCTGCCTACAAGAGACATACCTTAGACTTAGAGACACAAACAAACTAGAACTCAAAGGATGGAAAAAAATATATCAAGCAAACAACAATCAAGAAAGAGCAGGAATGGCAATATTAATTTCTGACAAAATAGACTTTAAAGTTAAATCTACCGCAAAGGACACTATATAGTGATTAAAGGGACAATATACCAGGAGGATATAACCATATTAAATATTTATGCACCCAATGACAGGGCTGCAAGATACATAAAACAAATTCTAACAGCATTGAAAAGTGAGATAGACAGCTCCACAATTATAGTAGACTTCAACACACCGCTTTTGGTGAAGGACAGAACATCTAGAAAGAAGCTCGATAAAGACACAGAAGACCTAAATGCCACAATCAACCAACTTGACCTTATAGACATATACAGAACACTCCACCCAACAGCAGCCAAGTATACTTTCCTTTCCAACACACATGGAACATTCTCTAGAACAGACCACATATTAGGTTATAAAGCAAGCCTTAACAGAATCCAAAACATCGAAATATTACAAAGCATCTTCTCTGACCATAAGGCCATCAAAGTAGAAGTCAATAACAGAAAAAGCAGCGAAGAGAAATCAAACACTTGGAAACTGAACAATACCCTGCTCAAAAAGGACTGGGTTACAGAAGACATCAGGGGTGGAATAAAGAAATTCATAGAATCTAATGAGAATGAAAACACTTCCTATCAGAACCTTTGGGACACAGTGAAAGCAGTGCTCAGAGGTCAATTTATATCAATAAATACACACATCCAAAAAGAAGAAAGGGCCCAAATCAAAGAATTGTCCCTACAACTTGAACAAATAGAAAGAGAGCAACAAAATAATCCATCAGGCACCAGAAGAAAACAAATAATAAAAATTAGAGCAGAATTAAATTAAATAAAGGACAGAAAAAACAACTGAAAGAGTTAACAAGACCAAAAGCTGGTTTATTGAAAAAATTAACAAAATTGATAAACCATTGGCCAAACTAACAAAAGAAAAACAGGAGAGGAAGAAATAACCCAAATAAGGAATGAGATAGGCGATAGTACAACAGACCCAACTGAAATTAAAAGAATCATATCAGATTACTATCAAAAATTGTACTCTAACAAATTTGAAAACCTAGAAGAAATGGAGAAATTTCTAGAAACACACTACCTACCTAAACTAACACAAACAGAGGTAGAACAACTAAATAAACCCATAACAAAAGAAGAGATTGAAAAGGTTAATTAAATAACTCCCTACAACAACAAAATAAAGCCCTGGCCTGATGGCTTCACTGCAGAGTTCTACCAAACTTCAAGAGAAGACTTAACACCACTACTACTAAAGGTATTCCAGAGCATAGAAAAGAACGGAATACCCCCAAACTCATTCTATGAAGCCAGCATATCCCTGATACCAAAACCAGGTAAAAACACCACAAAAAAAGAAAATTAGAGACCTATATCCCTCACGAACTTAGATGCAAAAATCCTCAACAAAATTCTAGCCGATAGAATTCAATCACATATCATAAAAATAATTCACCAAGACCAAGTAGGATGCATACCAGGTATGCAGGGATGGTTCAACATTAGAAAAGCAATTGATGTTATCCATTGTTTTTTATTGTATAAATAAAACAAAAGACAAGAACCACATGATCTTATCAATTGATGCAGAAAAGGCATTTGACAAAGTTCAACACCTATTCGTGATAAAAAAAAACTCTCAGCAAAATAGGAATAGAAGGAAAATTCCTTAACCTAATAAAGGGCATTTAAACAAAGCCAACAGCCAACATCATCCTAAATGAAGAGAGTCTGAAAGCATTCGTGTTGAGATCAGGAACTAGACAAGAATGCCCTTTATCACCACTCTTATTCAACATTGTGCTGGAGGTCCTAGCCAGAGCAATTGGGCTAGCTAAAGAAATAAAGGGCATCAGGATTGGTAAGGAAGAGGTCAAAGTATCTCTATTTGCAGATGACATGATCTTATACACAGAAAACCCTAAAGAATCCTCAAGAAAACTACTGAAACTAATAGAAGAGTTCAGCAGAGCATTGGGGTACAAGATAAACATGCAAAAATCAGTTGGATTCCTCTACACCAACAAAAAGAACATCAAAGAGGAAATCACCAAATCAATACCATTTACAGTAGCCTCCAAGAAGATAAAATACTTAGGAATAAGTCTTACCAGAGACGTAAAAGACCTATACAAGGAAAACTACAAGACACTACTACAAGAAACCAAAAGAGACCTACATAAGTGGAAAAATATATGCTGCTCATGGACAGGAAGACTTAACATAGTAAAAATGTCCATTCTACCAAAAGCCGTCTATAGATACAACACAATTCGGATCCAAATTCCAACGACATTTTTTTAATGAGATGGAGAAGCAAATCACCAACTTCATATGGAAGGAAAAGAGACCCCAGATAAGTAAAGACATTACTGAAAAAGAACAAAGTGGAAGGCCTCACTCTACCGGGTTTTAGAACCTGTTATACCACCACAGTAGTCAAAACAGCCTGCTACTGGTACAACAACAGATACATAGGCCAATGGAAAGAATTGAGAATCCAGACATAAATCCATCCACATATGAGTGGCTGATACTTGACAAAGGCCCAAAGTCCATTAAATGGGGAAAAGACAGTGCTTTTAACAAATGGTGCTGGCATAAATGGATATCCATCTGCAAAAAAATGAAACAAGACCCATACCTCATGGCATGTACAAAAACTAACTCAAAATGAATCAAAGACCTAAATATAAAATCTAAAACTATAAAGATCATGGAAATAAAAATAGGGACAATGTTAGGAGCCCTAATACATGGCCTAAACAGTATACAAAAAATTACTAACAATTCAGAAGAGAAACTAGATAACTGGGAGCTCCTAAAAATCAAACATCTATGCTCATCCAAAGACTTCACGAAAAGAGAAAAAAGATTACCTACAGACTGGAAAAAAGTTTTTAGCTATGACATTTCTGGTCAGCATCTAGTCTCTAAAATCTACATGATACTGCAAAAACTCAACTACAAAAAGACAAATAACCCAATTAAAAAATGGGCAAAATATGAACAGACACTTCACTAAAGAAGATATTCAGGTAGCTAACAGATACATGAGGAAATGCTCACGATCATTAGGTATTAGAGAAATGCAAATCAAAACTATAATGAAATTCCATCTCACTCCAACAAGGCTGGCATTAAACCAAAAAACACAAAATAATAAACGTTGGAGAGGCTGTGGAGAGACTGGAACGCTTACACACTGCTGGTGGGAATGTAAAATGGTACAATCACTTTTGAAATCAATTTGGCGCTTCCTTAAAAATCTAGAAATAGAACTACCATACGATCCAGCAATCCCACTCCTTGGAATATATCCTGGGGAGGAGCCATCACACAAACAGATATATGCACACCCATGTTCATTGCAGCACTGTTTACAATAGCAAAAAGATGGAGGCAACCAAGGTGCCCATCAACGGAGGAATGGATAAGTAAATTATGGTATAGTCACAGAATGGAATACTACACATCGATAAAGAACCATGATGAAACCGTGAAACATTTCATAACATGGTGGAATCTGGAAGGCATTATGCTGAGTGAAATTAGGCAGTTGCAAAAGGACAAATATTGTATAAGATCACTATTATAAGAATTTGTGAAATAGTTTAAACAGAAGAAAATATTCTTTGTTGGTTAAGAGAGTGGGGAGGGAGGGAGGGTGGGAGGGAGAGGGGTTTTCACTAATTAGATAGTAGTAGATAAGAACTATTTTAGGTGAAGGGAAAGACAACACGCAATACCAGACAGGTCAGCACAACTGGGCTAAACCAAAAGCAAAGAAGTTTCCAGAATAAATTGAACACTTTGAAGGGCCAGCATAGCAGGAGCGAGGGTTTGGGGACCATGATTTCAGGGGACATTTAAGTCAATTCACATAATAAAATCTATTAAGAAAACATTCTGCATCCCACTTTGGAGAGTGGCATCTGGGGTCTTAAATACTAGCAAGCAGCCATCTAAGACGCATCAATTGGTCTCAACCCACCAGGAGCAAAGGAGAATGAAGAACACCAAAGACACAGGGTAACATGAGCCCAAGAGGCAGAAGGGGCCACGTAAACCAGAGACTACATCAGCCTGAGACCAGAATAACTAGATGGTGCCCAGCTACAACCGATGACTGCCCTGACAGGGAACACAACAGAGAATCCCTGAGGGAGCAGGAGAACAGTGGGATGCAGACCTCAAATTCTCATAAAAAGACCAGACTTGATGGTCTGACTGAGACCAGAAGGACCCCAGAGGTCATGGTCCCCAGACCTTCTGTTAGCCCAAGACAAGAACCATTCCCAAAGCTGACTCTTCAGACAGGAATTGGACTGGGCTGTAAGATAGAAAATGATACTGGTGAGGACTGAGCTTCTTGGCTCAAGTAGACACAAGAGGTTATGTGGGTGGCTCCTGTCTTGAGGGGAGATGAGAAGGCAGAGGGGGACAGAAGCAGGCTGAATGGACCCAGGAATACAGGACGGAGAGGAGTGTGCTGTCTCATTAGAGGGAGAGCAGCAAGGTGTATATAAGTTTTTGTATGAGAAACTGACTTGATTTGTAAACTTTCACTTAAAGTACAATAAAAAAAAAAAAAAAAGTTCCCGTTTCCACACTCCCTGGCCAGAAAGCCCTTAAATGTATTTAACATTTGCCAATCTGACAAGAAATAGTGTTTCATTATAATTTTAACTTATATTTCTCTAATTATAACAGAGGTTGGTTATTTTTATATGCTGAGGAGCTAATTTTCTTTCCTCTTTAAAAATTTTATTGTGTTTTAAGTGAAAGTTTACAGCACAAAGTAGTTTTTCATTCAAAAATTTTATATACAAGTTGTTTTGTGACATTAGTTGCAGTCCCTGCAATGTGTCAGCACACTCCCCCTTCCTCTTTCCACCCTGGGTTCTCAGGGTCTATGCATCCAGTTTTCCTGTCCCTTCCTGCCTTCTCGTATTTGCTTTTGGGTGGGTGTTGCCCATTTGGCCTAATATATTTGATTGAACTAAGAAACATGTTCCTCTCATGTGTTATTGTTTGTATTAGAGGCCTGTTTAATCTTTGGCTGGAAGGTGGACTTCAGGAATGGCTTCAGTTCTAAATCAACAGGGTGCCCAGGCACCATAGTCTTGGGGGGTCCTCCAGTCATCGTCAGACCAGTAAGTCTGGTCTTTTTTTGTGAATTTGAATTTTCTTCTATGTTTTTCTCCTGCTCTTCCCAGGACCCTCTATTGTGATCCCTGTCAGAGCCATCAGTGGCGGTAGCTGGGCATCATCTAGTTCTTCTGGGCTCAGGCTGGTGGTTCATGTGGTCTATTAGTCCTTTCAACGAATATTTTCTTTGTATCTTTGGTTTTCTTCGTTCTCCTTTGCTCCGAATATGATGGGACCAATAGATGTATCTTCGATGGCCGCTTGAAGTTTTTTAAGACCCCAGATTCTACTCAGCAAACTACGGATGTAGAACATTTTCTTCATGAACTATGTTATGCCAGTTGATCTAGATGTCCTCCTAGACTTTGGTCCCCAGCCCTTAGTCCCAGTAACTCAGTCCCTCAAGGTGTTTAGATGTGTCTAGGAAGCTTCTATGACTTTGCCTTGATCAAGCTGTGCAGATTTCTCCTATGTTATGTGTTGTCTTTCCCTTCAGCAAAGTTAACACTTGTCTATGCTTTCCCTTCCCTGCCACTCCCCTCCCTCGTAACCATCAAATATTGGTTTTTTTTTTTTCTGCCTGTAAACATTTTCTTGGGTTTTTACAATAGTGGTCTCATACAATTTTTTTTTAATCTTTTATTGTACTTTAAATGAAGGTTTACAAAGCAAACAAGTTTCTCATTAAACAATTAATACATATATTGTTTTGTGACATTGGTTGCCAACCCCACGACATGTCAACACTCTCTCCTTCTCAACCTTGAGTTCCCCATTACCAGCTTTCCTGTCTCCTCCTGCCTTCTCATCCTTGTCCCTGGGCTGGTGTGTCTGTTTAAACTTGTTTTGTTTTATGGGCCTGTCTAATCTTTGGCTGAAAGGTGAACCTCAGGAGTGACTTCATTACTGAGCTATAAGTGTGTCCAGGGGCCATACTCTAGGAGCTTCTCCTTCTTTGTCAGACCAGAAATTCTGGGCTTTTGTGTGTGTGTGTGTGTGTGTGTGTGTGAGTTAGAATTTTGATCTACTTTTTTCTCCAGCTCTGTTCAGGGCCCCGTACTGTGATCTCAATCTAGGCAGTCAGTGGTGGTAGCCAGCACCATCTAGTTGTGCTGGACTTAGTCTGGTAGAGGCTGTGGTAGTTGTGGTCCATTAGTCCTTTGGACTAATCTTTCCATTGTGTCTTTGTTTTTCTTCATTATCCCTTGCTCCTGGCAGTGTGAGACCAGTGGAGTATCTTAGATGGCCACTCACAAGCTTTTAAGATCCCAGACACTTCTCACCAAAGTAGAATATAGAACATTTTCTTTATAAATTGTGTTATGCCAATTGAGCTAGATGTTCCTTGAGTCCATGGTTCCCAGTGCCCTCAGCCCAGTAATCTGGTCTCTCAGGGAGTTTGGATGTGTCTATGGAGCTTCTAGGACCTTGACTTGGACAAGTTGTGCTGGCTTTTCCCTATTGTGTACTATCTTACCCTTCACCAAAGTTATCACTTTATCTATAGTCTAGTTAGTGTCTTTCCACCTCCACCCCCCCTCCCTTGTAACCATCAAAGATTGTTTCTTTTTGTATATAAACCTTTTCTTGAGTTTTTACAGTAGTGGTCTCATAAATATTTGTCCTTTTGTGATTGACTTACTTCACTCGGCATAATGCTCTCCAGGTTCATCCATGTTGTGAGATGTTTTGAGGATTCATCATTGTTCTTTATCGTTGTGTAGTGTTCCATTGTGTGTATGTAACATAATTTGTTTATCCATTCTTCTGTTGATGGGCACTTAGGCTGTTTCCGTCTTTTTGCTATTGTGAATAATGCTGTAATTAACATGAGCGTGCATGTGCCTATTTGTTCAATAGCTCTTATTTCTCTAGGCTATATTTGTTGTTGTGTATATTTCTAGGAGTGGGAATGCTGAATCTTACAGTATTTCTATTTCTAGATTTTTAAGTAGGTGCCATATAGTTTTCAACAGTTGTTTTTGTTAGGTGTTGTCGGGTTGGTTCCTACTCATAGCGAGCCAATGTACAACAGAACGAAACACTGCCTGGTCCTGCTCTATCCCCATGATCGTTGCTATGCTTGAGCCCATTGTGGCAGCCACTGTGTCAATCCATCTTGTTGAGCCTCCGCTTTACCAAGCATGATGTACTTTTCCAGGGGCTGGTCCCTCCTGGCAACATGTCCAAAGTATGTGAGACAAAGTCTCGACATTCTTGCTTCTAAGGAGCATTCTGGTTGTACTTCTTCCAAGACAGATTGGTTTGTTTCTTCTGGCAGTCAATGGTATATTCAATATTCTTCAACAACGCCACAATTCAAAGGCATCAACTCTTCTTCGGTCTTCCTTATTCGTTGTCCAGCTTTTACATATATATGAGGCAATTGAAAACACCATGGCTTGGGCCAGGGGCGCCTTAGTTCTAAAAGTAATATCTTTGCTTTTTAACACTTTAAAGACGTCTTTTGCAGCAGATTTGCCCAATGCAGTATGTCACTTGATTTCTTGACTACTGCTTCACAGGTGTTGATTGTGGATCCAAGTAAAATAAAATCCTTGACAACTTCAATCTTTTTTTCTGTTTATCATGATGTTGCTTATTGGCCCAGTTGTGAGGATTTTGTTTTCTTTATGTTGAAGTCTAAGCCATACTGAAGGCTTTAGTCTTTGCTCTTCATCTTAGTGATTGTATCATTTTACATTCCCACCAGCAGTGCATAGGAGTTCCAATACCCAAACAACCTCTCCAACATTTGTTATTTTCTGTTTTTTTTTTTTTTTTTTTTTAGTGCCAGTAATGTTGGGGTAAGAGTATCTCATTGTAGTTTTGGTTTACATTTCTCCAATAGGCCATGAGCATTTCCTCATGTGTCTGTTAGCTGCCCGAATGTCTTCTTCGGTAAAGTGTCTGTTCATATCCTTAGCCCATTTTTCAATTGGGTTCTTTGTCTTTTAGTTGTTGAGGTGTTGAAGTATTCTATAGATTTTAGAGATTAGACCTTTTTCATACATGTCATAGCCAAAATTTTTTTTCCCAGTCTGTAGGTTCTCTTTTTACTCTTACAGCGAAGTTTTTTTTTTTTACTTCGTAACACGTAAGTGTTTACTTTTTAGGAGCTCCCAGTTATCTTGTTTGCCTTCTGGAGTTTATGCATTGTTAGTTATGATTTGTATTGAATTTATGCAATGTATTAGGGCCCTTAGTATTTTCCCTATTTTTTCTTCCATGATCTTTATCATTTTAGGTTTTATATTTAGGTCTTTCATCAATTTTGAGTTAATATTTGTATATGTTGTGAGGGTTGGGTCCTGTTTCTCATTAGTACAGATGGACATCCAGTTTTGCCAGCATCATATGTTAAAAAGGCTGTCCTTTCCCCATTTAATGGACTTTGGTCCTTTGTCAAAGATCAGCTGACCATAAGTGGATGGATTTACGTCTGGGTTCTTGATTCTATTCCACTGGTCTATGTATGTGTCATTGTACCAGTACCAGGCTGTTTTGACTACTGTGGTTGTAGTGTAAGTTCTGAGATTAGGTAGTGTGAGGCCTCCGACTTTGTTTTCTGTCTTCAAAGTTGGTGATTAGTTTTTCCATCTTGTTAAAGAATGCTGTTGGTATTCGGATCAAGATTACATTACATCTGTAGTTTTCTTTGGGTAGGATTGACATTTTCACAATGTTGACTGTTCCTATCCATGAGCATGGCATGTTTTTCCATTAATGTAGGTCTCTTTTGGTTTCTTGCAACAGTGTTTTGTAGTTTTCTTTGTATAGGTCTTTTCCTTCCCTGGTTAGATTTATTCCTAAGTATTTCAGAGACCCTGGTGGTGTAGTGGTTCAGAAGGTCAGCAGTTCAAATCCACCAGGAAACTGCATGGGACAGTTCTATGCTATGAGTCACTATGAGTTGGAATTGACCTGATGGCATTGGGTTTGGGTTTTTTTGTTTGTTTGTTTGTTTTATCTTTTTAGGGGCTATTATAAATGGTATCCTGTCCTCCATGGGTGACCCTGCTGGTATCTGAATACTGGTGTCATAACTTCCAGCATCACAGCAACACACAAGCCCCCACAGTACGAAAAACTGACAGACATCTGATGGAATATCAATTGAGATGTTTCAACAAACAGATGCAGCGCTGGAGGTGCTCACTCATCTATGCCAAGAAATACGGAAGATAGCTTCCTGGCCAACTGATTGGAAGAGATCCATATTTATGCCTAGTCCCAAGAAAGGTGATCCAACCGAATGTGGAAATTATAGAACAATATCATTAATATCACACAGAAGCAAAATTCTGCTGAAGATCATTCAAAAACGGCTGCAGCAGTATATCGACAGGAAACTGCCAGAAATTCAGGCTGGTTTCAGAAGAGGACGTGGAACCAGGGATATCATTGGTAATGTCAGATGGATCGTGGCTGAAAGCAGAGAATACCGGAAGGATGTTTACCTGTGTTTTATTGACTATGCAAAGGCATTCGACTGTGTGGATCATAACGAACTGTGGATAACACTGCGAAGAATGGGAATTCCAGAACATTTAATTGTGCTCATGGGGAACCTTGATCAGGAGGCAGTTGTTCGGACACAACAAGGGGATACTGATTGGTTGAAAGTCAGGAAAGGTGTGCGTCAGGGTTGTATTCTTTCACCATACCTATTTAATCTGTGTGCTGAACAAATAATCTGAGAAGCTGGACTATATGAAGAAGAGGCATCAAGATTGGAGGAAGACTCATTAACAACCTGCGTTATGCAGATGACACAACCTTGCTTGCTGAAAGTGAAGAGGACTTGAAGCACTTACTAATGAAGATCAAAGACCACAGCCTTCAGTATGGATTACACCTCAACATAAAGAAAACAAAAATCCTCACAATTGGACCAATGACCAACATCATGATAAACGGAGAAAAGATTGAAGTTGTCAAGGATTTCATTTAACTTGGATCTATAATCAACAGCCATGGAAGCGCAGTCAAGAAATCAAAAGATGCATTGCACTGGGTAAATCTGCTGCAAAGGACCTCTTCAGAGTGTTGAAGAGCAAAGATGTCACCCTGAAGACTAAGGTGTGCCTGACCCAAGCCATGGTATTTTCAAAAGCATCATATGCATGTGAAAGCTGGACAATGAATGAGGAAGACCGAAGAAGAGTTGACGCCTTTGAATTGTGGTTTTGGCAAAGAATATTGAATATACCATGGACTGCCAAGAGAACGAACAAATCTGTCTTAGAAGAAGTACAACCAGAATGCTCCTTAGAAGCAAGGATGGCGAGACTGCGTCTTACATACTTTGAACATGTTGTCAGGAGGGATCAGTCCCTGGAGAAGAACATCATGCTTGGCAGAGTACAGGGTCAGTGGAAAAGAGGAAGGCCCTCAACGAGGTGGATTGACACAGTGGCTGCAACGATGAGCTCAAGCATAACAACAATTGTGAGGATGGCCCAGGACCGGGCAGTGTTTCGTTCTGTTGTGCGTAGGGTCGCTGAGAGTCGGAATCGACTCGATGGCACCTAACAACAACAACAACAACAAATAAATGGTATCGTTTTCCTGATCTCCTTTTGAAAGTTCTCTATGTTGGTATACAGGAATCCAACTGATTTTTAATGTAGATTTTGTATCCTACTACTCTGCTGAATCTTTCAGTTTCAGTAGTTTTCTTGTGGAATCTTTGGGGTTTTTTATGTATAAGATCATATCATCTGCGAACAGGGATAGCTTTACTTCATCCTTTGCAACTTGGATGCCTTTTATTTCCTTTTCTTGCTTTGTTGCTCTAGCTAGAACTTGCAGCACAATGTTAAACAGTGGTGATAAAGAGCATCCTTGTCTTGTTTCCATTCTCAGGAGGACTGCTTTCAGCGTCTCTGTTTTGAGGCTGTTGGTTTTGTGTAGATGCCATTTATTACATTGATGAATTTCCCTTCAATTCCTGTTTTATTGACAGGTTTTTGCTTTTTTTTTAATCAGGAAGGAGTGTTGGACTTTATCAAATGCCTTTTCTGCATCTGTTGAGATGATCATATGATTCTCTCCTTTTGTTCTTTTTTTATATAATTTTTATTGTGCTTTAAGTGAAAGTTTACAAATCAAGTCAGTCTCTCACACAAAAACTTATATACACCTTGCTACATATTCCCAATTACTCTCCCCCTAATAAGACAGCCCGCTCCCTCCCTCCACTTCGCTGTCCATTTCGCCACTTTCTAACCCCCTCTACCCTCTCATCTCCCCTCCAGGCAGGAGATGCTAACATAGTCTCAAGTGTCCACCTGATCCAAGAAGCTCACTCCTCACCAGCATCCCTCTCCAACCCATTGTCCAGGTCAGTCCCTGTCTGAACAGTTGGCTTCAGGAATGGTTCCTGTCCTAGGCCATCAGAAGGTCTGGGGACCATGACCACCGGGGTCCTTCTAGTCTTAGTCAGACCATTAAGTCTGGTCTTTTTATGAGAATTTGAGGTCTGCATCCCACTGCTCTCCTGCTCCCTGAGGGATTCTCTGTTGCGTTCCCTGTCAGGGCAGTCATCGGTTGTAGCTGGGCACCATCTAGTTCTTCTGGTCTCAGGCTGATGTGATCTCTCGTTTATGTGGCCCTTTCTGTCTCTTGGGCGCATAATTACAATGTGTCTTGGTGCTCTTCATTCTTCTTTGATCCAGGTGGGTTGCTGGCATTTAAGACTCCAGACCCCACTCTCCAAAGCGGGATGCAGAATGTTTTAATAGATTTTATTATGCCTTATATGTCCCCTGAAACCATGACTTTTGATCTATTTGTTCTATTTTTAGGGTAGATTGATTTTCTAATGTTGAAACATCCTTGCATACCTGGCATGAATCCCTCTTGGTAGTGGTGTATTTTTTTTTTTTGATGATGATAAATTCTTTTGGCTAGGATTTTGTTGAGAGTTTTTGCATCTATATTCATAAAAGATATTTGTCTGTAATTTTCTTTTTTTGTGGTGTCTTTGCCTGGCTTTGGTATCAGGGTTATGCTGGCATCATAGAATGAATTTGAGAGTATTCCTTCCTTTTCTATGCTCTGAAATAGTTTGAGTAGTACTGGTGTGAGTTCTTCTCTAAATGTTTGTAAAATTCTCCAGTGAAGCCATCCCGGCCAGGGCTTCTTTTTTTGGGTGGGTGGGTTTTTTTGTTTTGTTTTTTTTTTTGACTACCTCTTCTATCTCTTCTGTAGGTATGGGTCTGTTCAGATTTTCTTTCTCAGCTTGTGTTAGTTTAGGTAGGTAATGTGTTTCTAGAAATTTGTCTAGTTCCTCTAGGTTCTCAAATTTGTTAGAGTACAGTTTTTCATAGTATTCTGTTATGTTCTTTTTTGTTTCAGTTAGATCTGTTGTAATGTTTCCCATCTCATTTCTTATTTGGGTTATTTGCATCCCCTGTTTTTCTTTTGTCATTTTGGCCAACGGTTTGTCAACTTTTTTGATCTTTTCAAAAAACCAACTTTTGGTCTTATTGATTCTTTCTGTTGTTTTTCTGTTCTTTATTGCATTTATTTTGCTCTAATCTTTATTATTTCCTTTCTTCTGGTGTCTGTGGGCTTCTTTTGCTGTTCTTTTTCCTTTTGTTTGAGTTGTAGGGCTAACGTTTCGATTTTGGCCATTCTTTTTTGATGTGTCCTCTGAGCACTGCCTTTGTTGCATCCCAAAGATTTTGGTATGATGTGTTTTCATTCTCATTCAATTCTAGGAATTTTCTAAATTCCCTCTTTGATTTCATCTGTTACCCCATTGTTTTTAAGCACGGTAAAAAAAAAAAAAAAAAAAATTTTTTTTTTTTTTTTTTTTTACTATTCAGTTTCCATGTATTTGATTTTTTTTTCTTTGATTTGTACTTTTACAGCATTGTGATCAAATAGAATGTTTTGTATTATTTTGATACTTTGGATTTTATTGAGGGTTGCTTTGTGGCCTAAAACATGGTCTATCTGGAGAATGTTCCATGAGTATTGGAAAAGAACGTATACGTTGGTGCTGTTGGGTGGAGTGTTCTATATATGTCTATGAGGTGAATTTGGTTGATTTTGGCCTTTGAATCTTCTTTATCTTTGTCGAGTTTCTTTCTAGATGTTCTGTCCTTTACTGAGAGTGGTGTGTTGAAGTCTCCTAGTATTACTGTGGAACTGTCTATTTCTCTTTTCAGTGCCATTAGTGTTTGTTTTTTGTATTTTGGAGCTCTGTCGTTCATAAGTAGATATTTTTTAAGGTTATGTCTTCTTTTTGGATTATCCCTTTAATCATTATATATTGTTCTTCCTTGTCTTTTATGAATGATTTTACCTAAAAGTCTATTTTATCTGAGAATAGTTTTGCCATTCCTGAACTTTTTCTTTTTTTCCTCTTTGCTTGATATATTTTTTCCCATTCTTTGATATTTAATATATTTATGTCTTTGCATCAAAGTAGTGTCTCTTGTAGACAGCATATTGACAGGTCATGCTTTTTGATCCATTCTGCTGTTCTCTGTCTCTTTACAGGTGCATTTAAGCCACTTACATTCATCGTGATTATCAAAAGGTATGAGTTTATTGCTGTCATATTGTTGTGCTTTTTTTTTTGTAGTGCTGATGTTTTCTTTGTTCCTCTTACTTTTATGTGCGAGTTCCTTTTGTTTGTGGATTTTCTTTTCTTTTGTTATTATAGATTTTGTGTTTACTGAGACTTTATGTTTTTCTTTTTTATTCTAATGAGTGGGTTTGTTAACTTTCTTTGTGGTTACCTTGAAATTACCCTTATCTTCCTAAGTTTGAAGCAGTCTTTTATTTCTTCATGATGCCTTGACTTCCTCTCCATTTGAAAGTTTATTACCCCCTTTTATTGTTTTGACTTTGTCCTCATTTACAGATCAATGTTTATGTTTCCCTGTATTAAGTCTTTTAGCTTTGTTTTATTATTGAGAGTTCTTTACCTAGGTTGGTACCTGGTTGGGATCTTAAACTCTGGTTGTTGTCTGATGTTGTTGGTTCCTAACTTTAATATTTCTTGTATATTTGGTTTGGTTTTTACAAATTTCCTTAATTTATGTTTATCTAGAAATATCCTAATTTCACCATTGTATTTGAGAGAGAGTTTTGCAAGATATATTATTCTTGGTTGGCATTTTTTTCTTATCAAGGTTTTGTATGTGTCTTCCCATTGTCTTCTTGCCTGCATAGCTTCTGCCGAGTAATCAGAGTTTAGTCTTATTTTTTGCCCTTTGTAAGTGACTTTTTGTTTTTCTCAAGCTGCTCACAAGAGTCTTTCTTTGACTTTGGTTTTGGCTAGTGTGATTATGATATGTCTAAGTGACTTTTCTTTTGGGGCCTATCCTATATGGGGTTCATCGAGCTTCTTGGATAGTCAGCTTTTCATCTTTCATGATACTTGGGAATTTTTCTGCCAGCAAATCTTCAACAATCTTTTCTGGGTTTTCCATTTTCTTCCCCTGTTCTGGAACTCTGATCATGCACAGATTTTTGCTCTTGATTGTGTCCCACATAATTCTTAGGTTTTCTTCATTCTTTTCTCTGATTTTTCCTCAAAGTGGCATCCACAATATTGTCTTCAATCTCATTGATTCTGCCTTCTATTATTTCAAATTCATTCCTAAAACCTTCTAGTGAGTTGTCCATTTGTGAAATTTTGTTGTTTATATTCTAGATTTCTAGTTGCTATTTTTGTGTGATTTCTAATTGTTTATTTATTTTTTTTTGACTTTGTGATCTTGTATTATTTACCTAAATTCTTGTTTTGTCTGTGTTTTCCATGATTTTGTCTATTTTTTCCTTGGTTTTGTCTGTGTTTTCCTTGATCTTTTTCCTAATTTCTTCAAGAGCTCTAAGTATTAATCTTTTGATACACTGGTTACACTGCATTTTCTTCTACCAGAAGGTCACCTGATTCTTTATTTTGGTCACTTGCTGGACCCATCTTGTCCTGAGTTTTTGTATATTTTGATATTGTCTGCTGGCTCTGAGTCATTAAGGTGTTATTTATTGATTATATGTTCTTTTTTTTGTCCTGCTTCCTTGCTTTGTTTTGTTATGTCGGCTGGGCAGGCCAGTCATGCTTTGCTGCTTGCTCATCTGAGGCATGATAGCGCTCACCACCTTGTCTGGGTGGGCAGGGCAGCAGTAGGCAGGGTGAGCCCACTTTGCTGTACACTGCTTGGGTGAGGCAGCTGAGGGCAGACTGGGTGGGCTCTACCTGCCTCCTGATGTTGGTCCAGGGGTGTGGGAGCATTCACAGCCCCTCACGAGGTAGGCAAGGGTGTTGGACAGGGAATGGTACAGACTCACTTCCTTCCAATCAGCAGCTGCTCAAGTGTTAGGAAGGGAGGGGCAGTGTGGGCCTGGTGCAGCAGCAGACCTGAGCAGGGGCAGCACGGCGAGGACCAGTGGGAAGGAGGAGTGGCATATGTGGCTAGGTCAGGGAACAAAGAATAGAAAAGGAATAGAAAGAAAAAAATGAAAAAAAAAAAAAGGGGGGGATAGCTGGTGGATGGGCAGGGTAGAGCTGGGGGCTAGCAGGAAGTGGGAGAGGTGGTGTACAAGGCTACATGGGAGGTAGAAATTGGCAGGCTGGTGGCTCTCTAGCCACAGTAGTGCGGTGTGGCCTGGTAGGAAGGTGGGGAGGTGGTTTATGGGGTTAGGTGGGAGGAAAGAAAAAAATAATAAAATAAAAAATGGCACAGCACGGGCTGGCAGGTAGGGGCAGGTGGGACTCAGGGCAGCAGTGGGCCAGTGGAGGTATGGCAAGGTTCAGTGGGAAGGGGTAGAAGTGGCATACAGGGCTATGTGAGAGGGAGAAAGAGAAGGAAGAAAGAGGGAGAAAAGGAAAAAAATGGTGCCACAGAAGAAGCAGGTGGGGGCAGATGGAACCGGGCTTGCAGCATGCTGGTGTCTCTCTAGCAAAAGCAGTGAGGTGTGGCCCAGCAGGAAGGGGTAGAGGTGAGAAATGGGCTAGGTGGGAGGGGGAAGTAAAGGAGAGAAGAAAAAATGTCATGGCTGAAGCCCACAGGTAGAGGCAGGGCAGACCTGGCTTGGTGACAGGCCCAGGACTCTGTAGCCAAGGTGGCATGGCATACCTCAGCAGGAACAGGTAGAGTTGAAGTAAGGGCTAGGTGGAAGGGAGAAAAAAAAAAGGAATAAGGGCGGGGGGATTGAGTCTTTGCTGAAAAGAGATGACATGATGCACCTATCTAGAGTGCCATGAGGCTCCACCTCCCCTTTGTTTGATTTCTTGTTGGCTGCTAGCAAGAGCTTTGATTGTGGATCCAAATAAAATGAAATTCTTGAAAATTTCAATCTTTTTTTCCATTTATCACGTTGTTGCTTATTGGTCCAATTGTGAAGATTTTTAGTTTCTTTATGTTGTGGTATAATCCATACTGAAGGCTGTTGTTTTTGATCTTCATCAGTAAGTGCTTCAAGTCCTCTTTACTTTCAGCAAGCAAGGTTGTGTCATCTGCATATTGTTAATGAGTCTTCATCAAATCCTAATGCTGTGTTCTTCTTCATATACTTGTTTCTCAGATTGAATAGGTATGGTTAAAGAATACAACTGTGACACACATCTTTCCTCATTTTAAACCATGTAGTATTCCTTTGTTCTGTTCAAATGACTGCCCCTTGGTTTATGTACAGGTTCCTCATGAGCACAAATAAGTGTTCTAGAATTCCCATCCTTCTCAATGTTATCCATAATTTGTTATGATCCACATAGCCAAATGCCTTTGCATAGTCAATAAAACACAGGTAAATATCTTTCTGGTGTGCTTTCAGCCAAGACCTATTCGACATCAGCAATGATATTCCTCATTCCATGTCCTCTTCTGAATTTGGCTTGCATTTCTGGCAGTTTCCTGTTAATGTATTGCTGCAACTGTTTTTTAATTATCTTCAGCAAAATTTTACTTGCGTGTGATATTAATGATATTGTTCATTAATTTCCACAATCTGTTGGATCACCTTACTTTGAAATGGGGAGAAATATGAATCTCTACCAGTTGGTTCACTATTGCAACTCTAGGCTTGAATTTTTTCTTCAGTTCTTGCAGCTTGAGAAATGCTGAACTAGTTCTTCCCTTTTGGTTTTCTATCTCCAGCTCTTTGCACATGTCATTATAATACTTTGTCTTCTCGAGCTGCCCTTTGAAATCCATTCAGTTCTTTTACTTCATCATTTCTTCCTTTTGCTTTAGCTGCTCGACTTTCAAGAGCAAGTTTCAGTCTCCTCTGACATTCATCTTGGTTTTCCTTTCTTTCCTCTCTTTTCAATGACCTCTTTCTCCATGTGTGATGTCCTTGATGTCATTCCACAACTTATCTGGTCTTCAGTCATTACTGTTCAATGCCTTGAGTCAAGCTTTGAATTGCAATAATGAAGGATTCTATGGGGAAAATATTAAATGATGCAGGAAGCATCAAAAGAAGATGGAAGGAATACACAGAGTCGTTATACCAAAAAGAATTAGTCAACATTCAACCATTTCAAGATGTAGCATATGATCAGGGACTGATGGTACTAAAGGAAGAAGTCCAAGCTGCACTGAAGGCATTGGTGAAAAAAAGACTCCAGGAATTGATGGAGTATCAGGTGAGATGTTTCAACAAATGGATGCAACACTGGGAGTGCTCACTCGTCTATGCCAAGAAATTTGGAAGAAAGCTACCTGGGCAACTGACTGGAAGAGATTGATATTTATGCCTATTCCCAAGAAAGGTGATCCAACCAAATGCGGAAATTAGCGAACAATATCATTAAAATCACATGCAAGCAAAATTTTGCTGAAGATCATTCAAAAATGGCTGCAGCAGCATATTGACAGGGAACTGATAGAAATTCAGACCAGATTTAGAAGAGGACGTGGAACCAGGGATATCACTGCTGATGTCGTAAATCCTGGCTGAAAGCAGAGAATACCAGAAGGTTGTTTACCTGTGTTTTATTGACTACGGAAAGGCATTCGACTGTGTGGATCATAACAAATTATGGATAACATTGTGAAGAAAGGGAATTCCAGAACACTTAATTGTGCTCATGAGGAACCTGTGCATAGATCAAGGGACAGTTGTTTGGCCAGAACAAGGGGATACTTATTGGTTTAAAGTCAGGAAAATTGTGCATCAGGGTTCTATCCTTTCACTATACCTATTCAATCTGTATGCTGAGCAAATAATACAAGAAGCTGGACTATATGAAGAAGAACAGGGCATCAGGATTGGAGGAAGACACATTAACAACCTGCGTTATGCGGATGACATAAACTTGCTTGCTGAAATTGAAGAGGACTTGAAGCACTTACTAATGAAGATCAGACCACAGCCTTCAGTATGGATTATACCTCAACATAAAGAAAACAAAATTCCTCACAACTGGACCAATAAGCCACATCATGATAAATGGAGAAAAGATTGAATTTGTCAAGGATTTCATTTTGCTTGAATCCACAATTAACATCCATGGAAGTAGCAGTCAAGAAATCAAAAGATGCATTGCACTGGGTAAATCTGCTGCAAAGAACCTCTTTAAAATGTTGAAAAACAAAGACGTCTCCAGAAGGCTAAGGTGCATCTGACCCAAGCCATGGTTTTTTCAATCATATTGTATGCATGTGAAAGATAAACAATGAATAAACCAAAAAAAACCCAAACCCGTTGCCATCGAGGCGATCCGACCTATAGCGACTCTATAGGACAGAGTAGAACTGCCCCATAGGGTTTCCAAGGAGCACCTGGTGGATTTGAACTGCCGACCTTTTGGTTAGCAGCCGTAACACTTAACCACTACATCACCAGGGTTTCCAAACAATGAATATATATATAAGCAATGAATAAGGAAGACCAAAGAAGAATTGACACCTTTGAATTGTGGTGTTGGTGAAGAATATTGAATATACCATGGACTGCTAAAAGAATGAACAAATCTGTCTTGGAAGAAGTACAACCAAAATGCTCCTTAGAAGCAAGGATGGCGAGATTGCACCTTACTATGGACATGTTGTCAGGAGGTATCATTCGCTGGAGAAAGACATCATGCTTGGTGAAGTACAGGGTCAGTGGAAAAGGGAAAGACCCTTAACAAGATGGACTGATACAGTGGCTGCAACAATGGACACAAGCATAATGACGATTGTAAGGATGGCGCAGGACGGGGCAGTGTTTCATTCTGTGGTACATAGGGTCGCTATGAGTCAGAACAAACTCGATGGCACCTAACAAAAACAAGGACACCAGTTGGTTTGCCAGGTAGCTGTCTTCCATGTTTCTTGGCATATCAAACCAAAAAACCCAGTGCCGTTGAGTCGATTCCGACTCATAGCAACCCTGTAGGACAGGGTAGAGCTGCCCCTATAGAGTTTCCAAGGAGCGTCTGGTGGATTTGAACTGCCAACCCTTTGGTGAGCAGCCATAGCACTTAACTGCTACACCACCAGGGTTTCCTTGGCATGGGATGACGTATTCTATGGAAACCAGTCATCCTCTTCCCCCAGCCACTCCTGCTATTGCCCAATGGCCTCATGAATTAAGTGGCCATGGTGACAGGGATGAAAGTTATGCATGGGCTCAGCATTATGGACTTCCACTTACAAACACTGACTTGGCTACAGCCCCTGCTGAGTGCCCAATCTGCCCAAAACAGAGACCAACACTGGGTCCCCGATATGGCACCATCGCTCGAGATTATCAGCCCACAACCTCTTGTCAAGTTGATTACATTGGACCACTTCCTTTATGGAAAGGGCAGTGTTTTGTTCTTACTGGAATATACACTTACTCTGAATATGGATCTGCCTTCCCTGCACACAATGCTTCTGCCAAAACTACCATCCGTGGTCTGAAAGAACGACTTATCCACCGTAATGATATCCCCCACAGCATTGCCTTGCAAAGGACTCACTCCGCAGCAAATGAAGTGTGGCAGTGAGCCCATGCTCATGGAATTCACCGGTCTTAGCATGTTGCCCATTGTGTTAAAGCAGCAACCTTGATAGAACGGTGGAATGGCCTTCTAAAGACACAATTACAGTGCAAGCTAGGTGGCAATACCTCGCGGGGTTGGGGCAATGTTCTCCAGGAGGCTGTATATGCTCTAAACCAGCATCCAGTATATGGTGCTGTTTCTCCCATAGCCAGGATTCATGGGTCCAGGACTTAAGGGTGGAAATGGGAGTGACACCACTCACTATCACCCCTAGTGATCCACTCACAAAATTTTAGCTTCCTGTCTCCATGACCCTATGCTCTGTGGTTTTAGAGTTCTTAGTTCCAAAGGGAGGAATGCTCCAACCAGGAGACACATCACTGATTCCATTGAGCTAGAAGTTAAGAATGCCATCCTGGTCATTCTGGGCTCCTTATGCCTCTGGATCAACAGGCAAAGAAGGGAGTTACCATATAGGCTGGTATGATTGATCCTGATTATCAAGAGAAAATAGGATTAATATTATGTAATGGAGGTAAAGAAGAGTATGTCTGGAATGCAGGAGACCCCTTAGGGCATCTCTTAGTACTACCATGGCCTGTAATTAAGGTCAGTGGGAAACTACAGCAACCCAATTCTGACGTGACTACTAATACCCCAGACCCTTCAGGAATGAAGGTTTGGGTCATTCCACCAGGCAAAGAATCATGACCAGCTAAGGTGCTTGCTGAGGGCAAAGGAATAGGGAATAGGTGATGGAAGAAAGTAGTACTAAATACCAGTTTCAGCCACGTAACAGTTGTAGAAACAAAGACTGTAATTGTTATGAGTATTTTTGCTTTGTATGTGTGCATCAAATATTTTGGTTTCTTCACTTATATATGATGTAAACAGGGCTAGTGTATTTTGGGTTGTATGTGTGCTCATTGTATCATGTTATACAACAGTATGACTCTATAATGGTCTTTATTCAGAGATTATGTAAGGTTTAAAGAGATGTGTTCAGGTGCCAAGTTGACAAGGGGTGGACTGTGATGATTAAGATTGTGTGTCAACTTGGCTGGGCCATGATTCTCAGTGTTTTGGCAGCCGTATGATGTTGTGATCACTTCCTTGTCGAGATTTGATATGTGATCACCCCCATGATGGGATCTGCCATGAGTAGCCAATCAGTTGAAAGGGAGCTTCCTTGGGCATGTGGCCTGCATACAAATAAAAGCAGATGTTCTGGCTTTTGCCTGCACTGGATCCTGTAGCTGGCTCCAGTTTGTCTGACCTCTGGGTCTGGAGACTTGAGCTAGCAGTTTACCCGCAGTCTTGCCTGCCGATCTTGGGATTCATGGATCTTCACAGGCTGTGAGCTAGAGCCCTGCTCTCCAACCTGCCGATCTTGGGTTCACCAGCTCCTGCAGCTATGTGAATCAGGAGAAACCTCTATCCTGATCCAAGTACTTGGGATGTTCCAGCCTCTACAACCATGTGAGCCATTTCCTTGATATAAATCTCTCTATATATATATTTTTGGAAACCCTGGTGGCATAGTGGTTAAGTGCTACGGCTGCTACCCAAGAGGTCGGCAGTTCAAATCTGCCAGGCACTCCTTGGAAACTCTGTGGGGCAGTTCTACTCTGTCCTGTAGGGTCACTATGAGTCAGAATCGACTCGACGGCAGTGGGTTTATATATATTTTTACGCTTTACTGGTTTTGCTTCTCTAGAGAACCCAGCCTAAGACAATATACTGCCTCTTGAAATGGTTGAACATCAGCCAATTCTTTTTGGCATAGTAGCTCTGTGTATTCCTTCTATCTTCTTTTGATGCTTCCTGTGTCCTTCAATATTTTCCCCATAGAATCCTTCAATATTGCAACTCTAGGCTTGAATTTTTTCTTCAGTTCTTTCAGCTTGAGAAATGCTGAGCATGTACTTCCCTTTTTGTTTTTTAACTCCAAGTTTTTTGCACACAGCATTATAATCCTTTACTTTGTCTTCTTGAGCTGCCTTCTTCTGTTAAGCTCTTTTACTTCATCATTTCTTCTATTTGCTTTAGCTACTCCTCGTTTGAGAGCAAGTTTCAGAGTCTCTTCTGGCATCCATTTTGGTCTTTTCTTTCTTTCTGTCTTTTTAATGACCTTTTGCTTTCTTCATATACATGTTCTTGACGTTATCTCACAACTCTCCTGGTCTTTGGTCACTAGTGTTCAATGTGTCAAATCTATTCTTGAGATGGTCTCTAAACTCAGGTGGAATATACTCAAGGTCATACTTTGGTTCTCATGGACTTATTTTAATCTTCTTGAGCTTCAGTTTGAACTTGCATATGAGCAATTGATTGTTCTATATAGGCCCTTGGCCTTGTTTTGACTGATGCTATTGAGCTTCTCCATTGTCTCTTTCCACAGGTTCAGTTGATTTGATTTCTGTGTATTCCATCTGGCAAGGTCCACGTGTATAGTTGCTGTTCATGTTGTTGAAAAAGGCATTTCCAACAAATAGGTCATGGGCTCTTTTCAAAATCTATCATGTGATCTCTGGCATTGTTTCTATTACCAAGGCCATATTTTCCAACTACTGATCCTCTTTTGTTTCCAACTTTCATATTCCAATCACTAGTAATTATCAATGCATCTTGATTGCATGTTTGATCAATTTCAGACTGCTGAAGTTGGTAAAAATCTTCAGTATCTTCATCTTTGGCATTAGTGGTTGGTGCGTAAATTTGAATAATATTCATAATAATTGGTCTTTCTTGTAGACAGATGGATATTATCCTGTTACTGACAGCATTGTATTTCAGAATAGATCTTGAAATGTTCTTTTTAACAGTGAAAGTATTACCATTCCTCTTCAATTTGTCACTGCCAGCATAATAGACAGATGATTGTCTGATTCGAAGTGGCCAATACCAGTTCATTTCAGCTCATTAATGCCTAGGATATTGATCTTCAACCATTCCATTTCATTTCTGACAACTTCTAGTTTTCCTAGACTCGTACTTCATACATTCCACATTCTAATTATTAATGGATGTTTACAGTTGTTTCTTCTCATTTTGGGTCCTGCCATACCAGCAAATGAAGGTCCCAAAAGCTTTACACCACCCATGGCATTAATGTTGACTCTATTTTGAGGAAGCAGCTCTTCCTCAGTTGTATTTTGAGTGCCTTCCAACCTGAGAGATCATCTTCCTTCACTGTATCACACAATGTTCCACTGGTATTTATAAGGTTTTCACTGGCCAATTTTTTCAAAAGTAGATCACCAGATTCTTTCTTCCCAATCTTAGTCTGGAAGCTCTGCTGAAACCTGTCCACCTTGGGTGATTCAGCTGGCATTTGAAATGCCAGAGGCATAGCTTCCAGCATCATAGCACCATGCAAGCCACCACGTTAGAACAAGAGCATATATCATAATAAACTGTAGTAAAATAATCAGGAAGTAATTACCCTGTGATATACATATATAGATATATATGTAAAATTTTAAGTTTATATAATCCAGTCTTAATAACGGTTGTGTTAAACAGCCAGCCTGCAAATATCTCTGAAAATTTAACACTTGCCTCTTGTGAGCCAGTATGAGCTGGCTCCAGCACCCCAAACTTTCACCAATGCCATGAAGAATGATGAAACTGGGTCCTTGCAAGGCAGATAGTCCTATTTGCTAATACAAAGATAACTTGCAACACCTTCCTAGTAAGGCATGGTCTTTGGCCTCCCCCCGCCCCACCTGCCACCTCAATTCAGCAACACCACCAAGTTTGGCACCAGTTTCACATTCTTCACTACCCGAGTTTCCTGAGGAATGGCAGGTGGGCTGCTGTCAGTGTTGGGAGGCCGCAGGTGCTGCAGCCCTGGGAAGGAGCGCTTGTTCTGCTGTGGAGCGTCTGGGTCAGCTCTGGGCTATGGATGTGAACCCTTGTCTAGCCAACAGTTCTAAGGGCTGTGTGTACAGGCACGTAACAAGCCTCTACGGGACCTTCCCCTGTGGATCAGTCTTTACTATGCCTCTCAGGCCCAGGTTTCTCGTTTTAACTTATACTTTGCTTTTTTATTTCTACCGAAAGCAATACTATCTGCGCAAAAAAGTGTGTACATTCTGTAATTTACACTTCGATGAATTTTTCCAAATGTATACATTCACATAACCACCACTCAGCTCAAGGTACAGAACATTTCCAGAGCCCCGTCAGGCTCCCTGGGCCCCTTCCTTGCAATAGTATCACCTCAGGTAACCCTGATTCTGACCTCTCCCACTATAGTTTGCCTGTTCTTGAATTTCATATAAATGGAATTACATGGCTTCTTTTGCTCAGCATTATGTTTGTGGGATCCACCTATGCTGCGTGTAGTGGTAGTTTCTTCATTTTCATTCCTGAGAATTTCAGTGTAAGAATATACCATATATCATTTGCAGTTGATGGCCACTTGGGTTTTTCTAGTTTGGGGCCATTATGAATAAAGCCAGTATGAAAACCTTTGTACGAATGCATGCATTTCTGTAGTTAAGAGTGGGATTGTTGTATCATAAGTTTATGTTTAGCTTTAGCAAATACTGTTAATGTCGTCATATTGATTTACATTCTCACCAGCGGTATATGTGTTTCAGCTGCTCCACATCCTCACCAGCACATGGTATTGTGTTTCTAAGTTTTAGCCATCCTGGCAGATGTCTTTATATTTACTTGTTGGTTGATGTTGAATAACTTATCATGCTTATTGGCCACTAGGCTTTCAAGATGCCTATTGACCATATGGAGCCACGGTGGCACAGTGGTTAAGTGCTATGGCTGCTAACCAAAATGTCAGCCATTCAAATCCACCAGCTGCTCCTTGGAAGCCTTATGGGGCAGGCCTACTCTGTCTTATAGGGTCACTATGAATCATAATCGACTAGATGGCAACAGGTTTTTTTTTTTTACTGACCATTGGGATATTTGTGAACTACCTACTCAAATCATTTGCCCATTTCTAAAAATACTGTCTTTTTCTTATTTATACATATCTTTATATATTCTGGAGGAGTCCTTTGTTGAAAGCATGTATTAAACTATCATCTTCTTACATTTTGTGGCTTGGCTTTTCACTAGCTCAATGGTAACTTTGGATAAAGATAAGTTCTTAATTGCAATGAAACCCAATTTATTCATTTTTATTCTCATGTTTAGTGCTTTTTGTGTTCTAAGAAATGGAAGATTTTTATCAGCTATTACAGTCTGAAATTGATCAAACATGCAATCAAGATGCATTGATAATTACTGGCAATTGGAATGTGAAAGTTGGAAACAAAGAAGAAGGATCAGTAGTTGGAAAATATGGCCTTGGTGATAGAAACAATGCTGGAGATCAAATGATAGAATTCTGCAAGACCAACAACTTCTTCATTGCAAATACCTTCTTTCACCAACATAAATGGCAACTATACGCATGGACCTTGCCAGATGGAACACACAGAAATCAAATTGACTACATCTGTGGAAAGAGACGATGGAAAAGCTCAGTATCAGTCAGAACAAAGCCAAGGGCCAACTGTGGAACAGACCATCAATTGCTCATATGCAAGTTCAAGCTTAAACTGAAGAAAATCAGAGCAAGTCCATAAGAGCCAAAATATGACCTTGAGTATATCCCACCTGAATTTAGAGACCATCTGAAGAATAGATTTGACGCACTGAACACTAGTGACCGCGGACCAGACGAGTTGTGGAATGACATCAAGGACATCATCCATGAAGAAAGCAAGAGGTTACTGAAAAGACAGGAAAGAAAGAAAAGACCAAGGCGGATGTCAGAGGAGACTCTGAAACTTGCTCTTGAGCATCGAGCAGCTAAAGACCAAGATGGATGCCAGAGGAGACTCTGAAACTTGCTCTTGAGCATCGAGCAGCTAAAGCAAAAGGAAGAATTGATGAAGTAAAAGAACTGAAGATTTCAAAGGGCCTCTCAAGAAGACAAAGTAAAGTATTATAATGACATGTGCAAAGAGCTGGAGATGGAAAACCAAAAGGGAAGAACACGCTCGGCGTTTCTCAAGCTGAAAGAACTGAAGAAAAAATTCAAGCCTCGAGTTGCAATAGTGAAGGATTCCGTGGGGAAAATATTAAACGATGCAGGAAGCATCAAAAGAAGATGGAAGGAATACACAGAGTCATTATACCAAAAAGAATTGGTCGATACTCAACCATTTCAAGAGGTGACATATGATCAGGAACCGATGGCACTGAAGGAAGAAGTCCAAGCTGCTCTGAAGGCATTGGCAAAAAAAAAGGCTCCAGGAATTGATGGCATATAAATTGAGATGTTTCAACAAACAGATGCAGCGCTGGAGGTGCTCACTCATCTATGCCAAGAAATATGGAAGATAGCTTCCTGGCCAACTGATTGGAAGAGATCCATATTTATGCCTATTCCCAAGAAAGATGATCCAACTGAATGTGGAAATTATAGAACAATGTCATTAATATCACACGCAAGCAAAATTCTGCTGAAGATCATTCAAAAATGGCTGCAGCAGTATATCAACAGGGAACTGCCAGAAATTCAGGCTGGTTTCAGAAGAGGACGTGGAACCAGGGATATCATTGGTGATGTCAGATGGATCGTGGCTGAAAGCAGAGGATACCAGAAGGATGTTTACCTTGTTTTATTGACTATGCAAAGGCATTCGACTGTGTGGATCATAACAAACTATGGATAACACTGCGAAGAATGGGAATTCCAGAACATTTAATTGTGCTCATGGGGAACCTTTACATAGATCAGGAGCCAGTTGTTCGGAATAGAACAAGGGGACACTGATTGGTTTAAAGTCAGGAAAGGTGTGCGTCAGGGTTGTATTCTTTCACCATACCTATTTAATCTGTATGCTGAACAAATAATACAAGAAGCTGGACTATATGAAGAAGAACAGGGCATCAAGATTGGAGGAAGGCTCATTAACAACCTGCATTATGCAGATGACACAACCTTGCTTGCTGAAAGTGAAGAGGCAAATGAAGATCAAAGACCACACAGCCTTCAGTATGGATTACACCTCAACATAAAGAAAAGAAAAGCCCTCACAACTGGACCAACGAGCAACATCATGATAAATGGAGAAAAGATTGAAGTTGTCAAGGATTTCATTTTACTTGGATCCACAATCAATGCCCATGGAAGCAGCAGTCAAGAAATCAAAAGATGCATTGCATTGGGCAAATCTGCTGCAAAGGACCTCTTCAAAGTGTTGAAGAGCAAAGATGTCACCCTGAAGACTAAGGTGTGCCTGACCCAAGCCATGGTATTTTCAGTGGCATCATATGCATGTGAAAACTGGACAGTGAATGAGGAAGACCGAAGAAGAGTTGACGCCTTTGAATTGTGATGTTGGAGAAGAATATTGAATACACCATGGACTGCCAAAAGAATGAACAAATCTGTCTTGGAAGAAGTGCAGCCAGAATGCTCCTTAGAGGCAAGGATGGTAAGACTGTGTCTTACATACTTTGAACATGTTGTCAGGAGGGATCAGTCCCTGGAGAAGAACATCATGCTTGGCAGAGTACAGGGTCAGTGGAAAGGAGGAAGACCCTCAATGAGGTGGATTGACACAGTGGCTGCAACAATGAGCTCAAGCATAGTAACGATTGTGAGGATGGCGCAGGACCCGGGCAGTATTTTGTTCTGTTGTGCGCAGGGTCGCTGAGAGTCGGAACTGACTTGACGGCACCTAACAACAACAACAAGAAATCTTTGCTTATTGCAAAGGTCAGGAATATTTTCTTATAGATTTATCATTTTAGTTTTCATAATCAGAGGACAATAATCCATTTGGAATTGATGTTTGTGTATGGGGAGAGGTCAAGGTTCATGTTTTTCATAAAGATATCCAAACTTCTTAAATTCAATGTAATATTCTATGGATAGTTGTCTCATTAGGATTTTAGTTTGCTAGTGCTGTTTACTTTCCACATTTTTGTTGATTATCTATATCTACCCTCCCCCGCCCCTTTCTTTCACCTCTTAAGAGGAAACCGGTTAGAGTATAAGTTGGAGATGTAGTGAATGAGAACAGTTCTTACTCCAAACTGGGGAGGTGGGATTTTATGCCTTCTAGAATGTGAGTAGCCTTTTCCAGGCCCCTCCAATGCTCTAGAAAATCCACCAAGTGGACCAAAAGCTGCTTGAAAACTACTCAGTCAGGTAACCTGAGGAAGCCGCAGGTGAAATTATCCTTTGCTATAGAATCACAATGTCTCCAAAGTCAACTTTGTGGAACCAAGCTGTTATTTTTCAAAATGACTTTGAGGTGATTTGATTTCTTCTTACTCCTTTCACCACTCTTGATCATATCCCACAGTCTAGGCTGTATCAAAGGAACGTCGTTTCCTGATCTAACAAAACCTTTCTTATACAGCAACACCAAACTTCCTCCCTATGCAATTCCCAAGTCCTTCATGTGAGTAATGTCTACTAGCTCTCATTTATCAAAGGGTTATGTGCTAGGCACTGTGCTAAGTACTTTACAAGCAAGTTATTTGTTATCCATAGACCTTTATTACTTTTTCTTAAAAGTCCTTCTCACTACCAGAAATAACATATTTGTTTATTATTCAACTGTAAGACAAATTTCATATAGGCAGGGTCCTAGTCTCTTGCTCACTGCTGCCCAGTGCCTAGGACACAGTAGGTACTCAATAGATATTTGTTGAATGAATGGCTTCCGGCCTTCACTGGTTCCCACCAGACCTCACGCATTCCTCTCAGAGAAGCACTTAAGGTATGTGACCACACGAAGGTTGAAACGTCATCTCTTAGTCAGCCTTGTTAGAGCAAAGAGGAGAAAGCAAAAAGGCACGTGACCAACAGATGACCAAGTCTCTTTACAGTGAGTCTTTAAATCAAGTTTGTTGCACAGGTGTTTAAAACACCTAAATTTATTCCCTATTTTTTCCATAGAAGGGTCATACTGAAGATGATTTTGGTCCTGATTCTGACAAAACCTACCCAACTAGTCACCTGTCTTTAACCTTATCAATGTCATCAGTAAGTACCTCATGTTGATAAAGGAGTTTCTACTTTTGCTGATCTTTTACCTGTTTCTTTTAACCCATTGCTTCAGAGAGTCATCTGGTTGAAAAAGTATCTAAAACAGTGTTAAAATCAGTTTATTGCCTCATTTTTGTGGTGTGTTGATCACTTTGCCCACTGGCTTCCACTATCTTTGAAATTACCTTAAAAATGCAGTTAACATTTTGTACTGCTGGGGTACCACTTCACTTTCATATTGGGTTATCCATTATTTATAACCTAGATTAAGCAGTTCAACAGGAAAAAAATCTAAATTCTTTGGAACAGTTGTTGCTCTAAAGTATAAATTATTTTGAATTGCATGCTATCAGATTAAAAATATTTACTGGCAATACTTTGAATAGACTGAAATAAAAAGAAAATTGTTTAAGGTTAACTCTTTTCAATAATCTGTTAGTGCTCAGCACGCCCAGAAGGTTATCTAAAAGGGAAACCCTACTGAGCAGCCTCAGCAGGCCATGAACCCACGTGTCTCAGAGAAAATCGATGGTGTTGATCATACTCAATACCTCACACGGATCAACATGAAAATTTAGCCTAACACAGTAAATACTCTCTCATCCTGTATAAACTTTCCACTCACAAATTCAAATAGTGAAACTTAGAGAACGGTGAACTTGAATTTAGCAACCTTTTGGGGGAGAAAACAATGTTTTAATCCAGGTTCTAAAAGGCCTGAGTCCCCAGTCAGGTTCCTCAGACATAACATGGTTCTGCTTTCCACATGACGTCACTTTTTACGACGGTAGCCTGAATATGTGCCTGGATTTTCAAGTAGAATGCATTTCATAAATTATCTGAGAAAGAATGGATAAAAAGACAACCATAAGCTGCTATTATTTTTGAATGCTCTTTATTTGGAATGTTACTACACACGTGTAAGGCATGTTCACAAGAAATGACTTCAAGTTTTATACAAAATACACTGTTTGACTCTACCGCTGCTCTTCTTTTCCATTGTACCCGCTTCTACAAACTGGTCCCCAAGTATTCTAAAATCTATTCTAAAATAGTTATCAATGATACGAATGCCCACAGTGCTTTAAGGATCTACACGGAGAACCTGTTTCAAAATAAGAAGAGAGCGTCCACGGATAAGTCACAAACACATTAAAATTCACGTTGAACACAGGCAGAGCACAGTGAGTAGATCGGCTCACAAATGTGTGTCTGCTGATTTCCACTGGAACAAAGAACACACTGAAGGACATTTTTTAATCCTTCTTATTTGAGAGAAATGGAATGTGTAAAGAATTCACGTTTCTATACGCACCACAATACGTCACGAAATAACATCTAATTTTTTAACAGTTTCTAACGCAGCTACATTGTTCTCGGGACACGGTACGAATGCATGCATCACTTGACACAAATGTCGAACACCGCACGATTGTACAAGGACACTCGGGATTGTCTAATTACACAAGTTTCTTTTGTTGGTGGTGGGAGAGGAAGGGGAAGGATGCTGCTTTCATCTCCCCACGGTGCTTGCTGTGTGTGCGGTGCTGGGCCAGACGCCCAAACACCTGCTGATCAACTAACTCACGAAAAAGGGTAAGTGCTGCTCGTGACATCAACGTGTTCAGTGCACAAGTCCCAAATGTGGGGCTGGGATAATGAACAGCCATAATTTTAGAGGAAAAAAGGTTTTTGCTGATACTAATAAGTATTTTTTTACTCAATTAACAAAAGACCAGATTATATTTTTAAAAGATGCGAAATAAACACTCTGCAAATCCCTGTTGCCGTCGAGTCGATTCTGACTCATAGTGACCCTACAGGACAGGGTAGAACTGCCCCATAGGGTTTCCAAGGAGCAGCTGGTGGATTTGAACACCGACCTTTTGGTTAGCAGTAGAATGCTTTAACCACTCTACCACTACCAGCTCCACAAATCTACCGGAATAAATAAAATAGTGAAATGAAAAATCAAAAGCACGTTAAGTTTTAAGAAAAGGAGATTCAAATCTTTTGGTCTCAATCAGTCAATATTTGAACGTTAACTATCGGTTATTAAAAAGCATTAAGCTCTTTTCTTAAATGTAGAATCTTTGGGAAAATGTAGGCATAGTTTCCAGTATACCGAATCTTAGAAAAAATTTTAGAAAGTCCGTATCATTTCTCTTGTGGAACCACTAGAGTAGGTTTTTCAAACACAAAAGAGGACCTGGGGCACTGTAACAGGTGAAGAACCCTTAGCATTCACGTACTGCTTCGGGGCACTGACAACACTTTCTAAAAGGAGCCTCCCATCTCCAAAGAGCCCTCTGCAGCAGCACCAACCATATAAGGAATGCAATTGTACCAAATGCTGAATCAGAGTGGGGGAAACAATGTTAACTGTTGAAAAGAGTATCAGGTCTGAGACACACAACACAAGAAAGTCCGCATATGTTTGTATGATTATCCTGCCAATTCCACAGGCAGGTGATCACTTGGTAGTGAGCTGTGACTAGCAGGAGGGCAGCTGTTGGTTTTAGCTGGATGTGCCTCTTCCACAAAGCGCAGGCTGCTCTTTTCACTGATCATGACCACAGCAGGCCGGGCAGGTGCTCTGCCCTCTAAGCCACTGCTTCAAGCACTGAAAAGGAGGAAATGAAATCAATTGAGGCATCTAGGACCACATGGAATCTTTGCTCTCATGTGCCACTGTCCTCGCTGCTGCAACTTCTGGCAGGCCTGGCTAACGCTTAACCTCTAAGTCTGATGGGGCCTGGAGCTGCCCAGTGGCCTCAATGCCTGCTCAGGCTGGGAGTGTGGACGAAGCTCCAGGAGCAAATCAGCCTGAGAACTGGACCCACGACATCTCCACGCCTCCAGCCTGACCTCAGGATGATGCCTTACACTCCCCACCCCACTCCAGCTTGTCTTAGCTCTTCAGCCTCAGCTGCCCCCCGGTTTCTAGAGGCCGGCATCTTCTTGGCCTTTGGACACAGTCACCTGATTCCTAGCCCTCCCTCTGCTTGGTTCTGGTCCTGGGTCTTACACATCCATCCACCTGCACACAATAGGCCTTGCTCATGGCTTTCTGCACACTGCGTCTCCAAACTGCCCCTGGCTACGGAGCCAGGTGTGCGTGGGAAGTGTGAGAGGGCAGCCAGCCAAAGGACCCCAAGACAACAGGAGATACACCTGATGGAGACTCTGATAGCTGTTGGCATGATTCCTTCTAGTGTGAGTGATGGGTGTATCCCTTCCCAAGACCTGATATGTTCTAACCAGCTGCAAGGGTACAAAATGAATGGTTAAGCATGCCCAAACACCAAAACACTTAAGCACAAATCTTGGAAGGGCAAGACCCTGGGTCTTCCAGGGTCAGGCACAATGAACCCCGTAAGGCTCATTTTAAGATGTTAAGCCTAATTAATTTACTGCACTAATCGGACAAACTGTTGTACTCTTTATCCATGTATGGAAGGCATCATCTTTCAAAGAATTAATACTGCTTTTACAATCCAATCCCTGGAGCCGATGTTCTCTCTACCCTGACGTGATGGGCAGAAAGGACGTTCCACAGACCTTCACGTGGCCCAGGGCCCAGGCGTCCCCCTCCTCCCCACAGCGCCTGTCTCTGGAAGCAAAGACACTGAACGATGACACAGGGAGGTTTACAAATAAAATGGTTCGGAAAAACAAGTACTGTCAATGCCTAGAGAGAAAAATTCCTTTTTTATTTTCGAAACACTTCATAGTCATCCTGCAGGAAGTAAGGATGGACAAAGAATTCTTACCCATGAGTGAAATTTATGCCCACACTTCAGCACACATGTGCTTTTTGACTTCAAAGCCTGATGGCATATTTCACAGGAATTTGTACTTGATGCCTGTGGAAAAAAAACATATCTGAATATAAAGAATAAGTTAAGGTCTTTTTACTACTTGAGCTATTCCTAGAAGTGGCCATCTAACATTTGCCACTAAGGTGGCAAGTTATTCCCAAATCCAGCTAAGCAGAAAGGAAACGATATGGTCAGAGTGGCTCCGGGCCCTGGGTACGTGCCCCTCTCTCCATGTGGGGCTCGAAGAACACACAGCGACCAAAAACCCCGTCCTTTCGCTGACTAGTGTTCTAACTGGACACACTCCACACTCAATTACTTCTAACTTCGGTTGCTAATTTTAAGATCAAATAAATGAGGTCTAGACATGAAAAGAATGGCCTAAATCCTGGATGAAAAACTTCTTTTCCTTCTTGTTCATTAAAATAACAAAGCACAAAGACAAGAAAAACTATACAGTCATGCTGGTGGCACTCCCATCTTCTCGTTTCTGGCCCTGGGTTCTGGGTGCTGCTCTGGCAGATGCTGAGGGCTGGCTCCCGGAGGGCCTGGCGGCAGCAGCAGCACAGCTGGGCTCAGAGGTCCTCTGATCTGATGCTGGATTTGGCTACCAAGACAACAGGGGATGGGGACAGCACGAAGTTCGGTTACTGAAAAGCTTGACCATCTTCAGTGTTTAGTAAAATGCTCTCTACATTTTGGTTTAAAGTTTTTTTTTTTTTTAACCATTCTCATCTTTTACAAATAAATAAAGATAAAACGGAACGTGTTACTGAATCTGGATGATACACCAACCTTCTTCTTCTGTTCAGCAAGGATGTGTTCTATCACTCTCCTGACAGTTTCATCGATACTCAGTCCTAAAAGTGAGCTCTTGGTTCGCACTTTTTTAACAAACCCAGCAAGCTCGGAGCTGAAAGGGAAAGTGGTGACAAATGACAACGGAAATCCAGTTTTCTGCTGCTGAGAAACATGACATGCCAGTATTAACCCAACAGCTAAAAGAAACAGCCCAAAACACAGAAACCAAATTGGACTATACAACAATAGTAATCGCATTAAAAAAAGCAGAGCCATTTTAAAACAGGATCATCTTCCCAAGTAGTTAGAAAAATTTCAATTTTATTTCTAAATATTTATTCCAGCAGAATTTCAAGGTAAATGGACCTAGGAAATCTGCTAGATCCATTTGGGATGAAAAAAAAAATCAGCCACCCGTAATTAGGAAACTGACTTCATACAGACTGGCTATGTCCTAGCCTGATGTAGAATCACTGATCCATTGGACCTGCCAGCTCCTAATTTGAAATGATATTTCTTTCTACGCATGAGGAAGCTTGTTTTGTTGACGTCCTCTCTTGAAAAATCTAACATCGTGGTTTTCAAAACCTGAAAGTTTCACAAGTGCCACGGACTAGGGCTTGTCTGTTACCAACAGGTACTTTTTATTCATACCACTAAGACTCTAAATGTCTTAACTTGTGGAAAATTAGGATGCCATTTCTATTTGCTTGCTTAAACTCTGACAGATTTAGTTAAGACTGTAAACAATTTTACTTTTAGGGTACTTCTAGTAATTACAACATGAGTATTTTTACAAATGGCATGACAATGGTTATTCAGAGAACTTAAAATGTTTCTCAAGCTTAAAAAAAAAAAACAAACCAAACCTGTTGCCATCGAGTTGATTCCAACTCATAGCGACCCTACAGGACAGAGTAGAACTGCCCCACAGAGTTTCCAAGGAGCACCTGGTGGATTCCAACTGCCGACCTTTCAGTCAGCAGCCGTAGCACTTAACCACTACACCACCAGGGTTTCCAGACTTAAAAGTTTCCAGACTTAGGCAGGGCTAAATGTGCCCACACGCTGGCAGGATATTTTCAAATGGCCAGGGCTCCACCTATTAAGTGTAAAACATGAATTCTGGCCAATCATGTTTTTAAGACAACTTTGTTTTAAAAGTATGAGCTCAATGACTATAGTTAACAGATCAGAGTCAGAAAGAACATGGGGAACACAGGGTCACTCCTGGGCACGAATGCCTCTGCTGAGCTGCCCCCGAACAGCCATTCCTCTGCCTCATCTTCCCCTCAGGCTGTGACAAGGAACACTTCATTCCCCTCACACCAACTTGGAGAGCAGAGGTCTGAGGGTGCAGCTGAAACACTCCTGAAGGGCCTGCCACTCTCCCAACCCTATTTACAACTCTCTTAAAGGCAGCTCTTCCCACCCTCACAGGCCACACACCTAACGTAGGAATGGTAATGCCCAGGCTTTTCAATCCTTGCTCTATGTGATTTCCCCCAAAATGACAAGAAACCACTGTGATGCAGCCATTTACTGACACCCTAGCAACCAGCGCTGGAGAGTGTTAGCCGATCTCCTCAAAATCTCAGCAAACTGCCGTGGGTTCTGACGAGTGTCAATTAATTAGGGTTCAGTTTTTAAAATCTAGATGTGCACACTGAAAACATTATTTGAAAATGCTCACCTCTGTGTTTACGAAAAAGAAAGGAAATGTGGCAGCTGACTAAATAAAATAACTACGCAGTCCCTTCCATTTCAGCCCCTAACTGGCCATGAGTTTATCGGATCAGGAAACCTCAGCTCGGTCGGGTGTGTCATACCTGCTGTAGCACGGGAATACCGCTGCCAGGTGCTCGATGATACTATTGAATGGCTTCTTTGGAGACTGGTTTGAACGAGAGGCACGTCCTGGAGGACAAGGTGGTTTCTGATCAGCCACAGGGCTTTGCTTTGACTGAGCTTCCTGGACAGCCTTCTTGGCACACGCTAGCAGCCGGGCAACTTCAGACTCCTCTGTAGGAGCGTTCTCTGGGCAAGCACTGGCATCCTTGTGATCTTCTGTCTGCTGTCCACTGGGGGCTGAAGACTCAGGTCGGTACTGTGAGGGACAAACCACAGCAGGGGCACCATTTTGAGAGGGCTTGCCTTGAATTACGAGCAGAAACACCAATGGACAAAGACTATGAAACACCACTATAATCAAAGCTTGGAAGACTAAGGCCTGGTGATATTCTGAAGACTCAGCCATTGGAAACCCTGTGGAGCACAGCTGTACTCTGACACACACAGGGTTGCCATGAGTTGGAGTCAACTCAATGGCAGCGGGTTTACCGGTATAAGCTGTATGCGCAAAGGCACAGAAAACTGAACTACAATAAAATAAAATATTTATTTAGAAAAAATTACTGATCATAGCTTGTTAGGACAAAGGTAGGATTCTAATTTCTAAATATTCTCTCTATAATTATTTTCTCTGAAAAATGTGAAATACTGCCTTATGTATTACCTACCTACTTGCTCTCCTCCAGCTACCCCCAATCGCACTTCTCCCCTTCCCAGGTAAACTTTGTGACTCAATCCTCAAAAACAGTGGCCCCAGCACTCCCCAAACTGCCCTTGTCAAGGTCACCAACTATCTCTGCCCCACTAGGCCAAGAGGGCCCTAAACACTGCCAGTCATATTCTCTTATTCAGAGCATGTTCTTCCCTCGCTCCACCTTGCTGGCCTCCCGCTCACCTCTCTGGAGGCCTTCTCAGCTCTCCTGGGCAGTCCTTTCTCCTCAGTCCACACCTCAGGCCTTGATGGTCCTCATTCTGTACCTCCCCGACCCAAGCCACTGGCATTCCCTCATGGCCTCATTGCTAACAAGGCCCACTTCTTTAAGTTCCCAGTCTAGAATGTTTTTCTGAGATATGATTCTGTGCATCCAGGCTTCCTAACGGGCAAATCCACTTGGGTGATTCCAAGGCAACTCAAAGTCAATGTGTCCAAAACCAGTGTGTCAGCACTGCCTCTCCACCTGCTCTGTCTCTGGTGTCCACCTCACTGACACGCTGGGCCAAAGCTGGGATTCGGCTGTAACTCCTCACAAGTACACACCCCGTGCCCAAATCTCACGAGCAGCATAGCTCTTTGCACGGCACTTCCTAAATACTCGCACATCTGTTCCTTCTCCACACCCACTGCCACTCTCTTATCCGGACATGGCCGATGCCTGTGAGCTGTAGCTGGTCAGCTGGCAGTCACCGGTGGCCTACCCATCGATTCTCCACACTGCAGTCAAGGCGATCTTCATAAAATACAAATCTGAGCTCAATCCCTACTTGAAACCCATCGTAGCTTCCTAATGCTATAAGGAAAAGTCCAAGCTTAACTCGGCCTATAGAAAAGGCTCCCTGGTTCTGGCCCCTTGTACGCTTCCTCACCTTCCTCACTATGGCCCCCTTTGCCACACTCAACTTCTTTTAGATCCACGAACCATGTTTCCTACCCTCCAAACATGTGGAACACCGCGGGACCCTCCAAACACCACGACACCCGACTCCTCCTTAAATACACACCCACTTACTCCCTCCCTGGCTCCTTCCTGTTTCAGATCTCTGAACCACTGAGGCCCAGAGTGCTAGGTCATGTCATGCTGCTATGGCAGTCCGTTCGCCTCTGAAAATCCTCACTGCGCTTTGCTTGTAATTGTGAGTTTAAAGTCTGTGTTCTCCCAAGACCATACGCACCTTGAAGGCACAGGCCACATCTGGTCACCAATGAATACCCAAGGAATGAATGAGGAAGAAATGAAACACAAAGTAAATGTTTTCAGACACACGTATTACTCAAGCTACTGGCACACTAAAAGTTCCCCAGGATTTTGGGTATTAAAATTCTAGAATTATAAGTTAAAAGGAAAATATTCTATTCAAGTCCTAGGCTTTTTCTTTCCAAATGTGTTATAGGCACTTGGAAAAAACTGTAAATGAGAAGTGATTTTTAATTTAATTCTAATTAGAACATTATTTGTTACTCAGTTTAAGGTGACCCAACTTTTCCACTTAAAATTTTTTTGCAGATGAATTCCTATACTTGTTGAATGCTCAGTGGGCAAGGTACTGGAGAGAAAAAGATGCTTGATGTCAGGCTTCTGACTGCAGGGGTCTGCTGTCTAAGTGAGGGAGACGGAACATATCTAACACATGGGCCACAGAGGGAGGGCAGACCCAGACAGGCTTCCAAAGGAAGGGAGAATGCAGAGTGGGGACTGTGTTCGAGGCTCAGCAGCAGCCCAGGCCGACGTCTGGCAGGAACAGGAAGGTGCAAATCAGGTGCCAGAGAAACAGGCTTGCTCGATCTTAAGGAACTAGAAGATTCCAATGTAGCACCCGTTCTGAAACCTGTCTCTACTCAACTCTTGAATAGAGTCCTTCTTTAAATTCTTACAGTCTGATTTCCTCTGTACTTAATACATTCTGATTTAGTATTTACTGAGCATCTACTCTGTGTTGAAATCTAGGAAATATGTACTCTAGGATGTGATAAAGTGATACTAGGTTCTGCCACATTTTAAAGGCCATGAAATATAAGTAATGCTTTTCTTTACTGTGTTGGATATTTAAAAGTTTTTTTTCCCTCTTTTTGTACTTTAGATGAAGGTTTACAGAACAAACTAATTTCTCATTAAACAATTGGTACACATATTGTTTTGTTACATTGGTTGCCAACCCCACAACATGTCAACACTCTCTTTCTTGACCTTGGGTTCCCTATTACCAGCTTTCCTGTCCCCTCCTGCCTTTTTGTCCTTGCCCCTGGACTGGTGTGCCCCTTTAGTCTCATTTTGTTTTATGGGCCTGTCTGATCTTTGGCTGAAGGGTGACTTCATTATTGAGCTAAAAGGGTGTCTGGGGTCCATACTCTCGGGCTTCTCCAGTCTCTGTCAGGCTAGTGCGTCTGGCAAAAGATAAAGTTTTTGCAATCACTGTTATTTAAAATATTCATCAAATACCTCAAACTAGCAGTAAAATATTATCTGTCAGACCCACAAAGCCGTTCTATGTCCTAGGCATAGCAATTCTGATTCTGTATCTGATGAGGAAACAGATCTTAATTTTTAGATTCTGGTCTTATGCCCCTGTATGTCTAGGAAGAAGGCTGTACCCGAGGTGGCAGTAGTCAGGAGGGCCTACCTAAATCGCAGCTCGTGGAATAGTAGTTCAAATGGAGGAAAACACACATACACACACATACCAGCACCCAGCAAAGAAAGAAGACAGGCTCTGGAGTATGAAGTGATGGGAACAAATACCAGGGCCTTGTTCCCCACCATCCTGTCCTTGCACATAGATGCAGACAGCTGATCTCCCACTTACGTAAGTATGTTATGCAGCTTAAAAAGCCAACCGGTAGCACAGATAATGAAACCACGAAGGCAATTATTAATCCATTAAATCCCCGTTCCCAGAAAACAACAGCAATAGCAACCGACTACTTTGGCCAGTCAAAAAAGAAATCACAGTTCATTATATTTTGTTTTCCTTCCTTCAAAAAGAAAAAAAAAAAAAAAAAGAAGTCTGGCAGACTTACCTTTTCAAAGATCGGATGGGCAAGCACTTTAGTGATTTCACCGAACCAGGAACCACTTTTCACTTCATTAACTTTTTCTTCCAACTGATCCTGTAGGCAGAAGGGAAAGTGTTAAATTCCCAGGGAAAACCTTCATTGTCACTTAATCCTTTTTTTTCTCTCTTTATACATTACAAATGGCCAAAAACTGCTTAGGAAACACAGCTGAGACGCAAAGTAGTAAAACATTTCTTTCTTTTAAGATAAAGTTCAAAATACCAAAACCAAACCCACTGCCGTTCAAGTCGATTCCAACTCATAGTGACCGTAAAGGACAGCGCAGAACCGCCCCATAGAGATTCCAAGGAGTGCCTGGCAGATTCGAACTCCGACCTCTTGGTTAGCAGCCGTAGCACCTAACCACTACGCCACCAGGGTTGAAAATATGATCTTGTTAATCAGAAGGCTCTAGAGGTTTATCAAACATAACTTCTCTACCCTTATCAATCAAGGGCATAGTTCAAGAGTTACCTGACCAAGAAAATATCATGACTTTCATGAAAAATTCTTAAATAATTTCAACAGTAAACATATATTGTTCTTAACAGTTCCAAAAAGAAACGTATTTCAGGACGACTGGTGGCCTCCTGACAGTTAAAACCACCATATATATCTTGACAGATTGTAAAATATTTTATAACTTACATCCACAGTTTCAAGTTCTTCTTCAACTGAAGCAAAATATGATTCCCACTCATACAAGACAGCATCCACTAGAGATGGTTCATGCTCACTGAAAAAGCATAAAAATATAAAACTGCTTAATATCTACTTCAGAAATTAAACATTAAAAGTACATAAGTGCAAATGAAAACAAACACTTCAACAGGAAAAAGATACTTTTAAAAAGATACTTTTTAAAAAGAAAAACAGTTTTAAAGAAACAGTTCATATCTTTCAAACTCCCCACTTTAGGAAATGTTAATTTTTGATATGACCAAAACCCCACAACTGGTGAGCAAAGAGCAAATGCTCTCCTGAATTTTAATTTCTAACCAAAAATTTGAAAATTTGACTCTTCTTTGTTTGGCACCTTCATGCTCAACACTAAAGACTGCCTTTAGATTAAAAACGAAACAAAAAATGAATGGTAGCCCAGAACATTTAAAATATCCCAATAAAACCCCAATCTCCACTTCGGTGCAAAAATAAAGAGCAAGGCCTTTATTATATGAACTAAGATAAATTTATGATCTCAGCAACTCATTAATCTTGTTTACTGAAAGTAACAGGGAGTCTGTAATTCCTAATTGGGAAGATAGATAACACTATCAATCTGTGAAGAGTCAGTTTTCATCTTGAAGAGATGCCAGAATAGGCTTTTTAACCTCTTTTCTCCTTTTGCTATCCTCTGGTGGCATAGGGCAGAGTTAGCAGAACACCTCCAGAAAGAAGCCCTGTGTGCTAGGAAACCTCAGGGCAGGAACTAACCCACTGCCATCCAGTCGATTCCAACTCATAGCGACCCTACAGGACAGAGCAGAACTGCCCCATAGAGTTTCCAAGGAGCACCTGGTGGATTCGAAATGCCAATATTTTGGTTAGCAGCCGTAGCGCTTAACCACTACACTACTGGGGTTTCCTCACGGGAAGAAGCTGATGCTATCCAGACAGAACGAGGTCCGAGAGCACTGTTTCCCAGATGAGCCCCAACACACGCTCTGTGGGGAACGCCCGACACAGGCATTGAACAGCTCCACTAGTTCCGTAATCTGAACTAGCGTATGAGTTTAGCTTTAATCAGGAACATTTTCTCATGTGAAAAAGATGAACTCTTGAAAATGAAGAAATAAAGGACTACACACTAAAACTGTTTTTCTATCACCCGTACAATCCATGGCTCAACACCCAGGGTTTGAAATCTGAATCCAAAAACACTTAGATGAAAAAAGCCTGGGATTAAAAAGCCAAAACCTGTGTGTGGAATATGACAAAAAGGCCAGGTGGAAAGTCAATCCCCTGAAAAAAGTGCTAAATGCTAGGCTGCAGAATATTCTTTAGGGTTCCCAGGTAAACCTTATTCTAAAAACCAAACAAAAATGGAAAGATCAAATAGAGTGAAAAAAATTCACATACATGAATATCCTTCATAGTGACATTCTCATACTCTGCCATTAAGGCTGTTAATATGGAAAACAATTTGGCAAAACGTTTAAAAAACCTTAAAAATGTGACCTTCATCCAGAAATTTATCTTACAGAAACAATACGTAACGTGTACAGGTGTTTAGCTATAGGGCTGCTCACCGCAGGGCGGCTTATAGTTACCAAAATTTGCAAACAACCCCACCAGCCCTCCAGTGGTGGCTGACTAATCAGGGCACATCTGTCTGCTGGAATTCTGCTCAACCTTCCCAATTAAGTTGGAGAAATGGAATGATCCGTATCAAAGTTCCTTACATGCTATTCAGTGAAAAATATATATGATCCATAGATTTTTATTTTTTCAAATATTTAATAAGTTTATTCCACAATATTAGCTATCTCTCCATTTAAAATGATGGGTAATTTTTATTTGTTCTGAACGTGTATCAATTGTGTAACTGTCAGAAATAAAATGGTCCTGTCTAACATACAATGATTTTTCTAAAATCAGCAACCACTTCTATTGACTAAACGATACAGTGGGCAAGACACACGGGGGGCCACACAGTACCCGCGTCTGATCTTCAGGCAGTCAACATAGGCTTCTCCTTGTGCCTTCGTGATCTCTAATTTCCACACGTGGATGTCCTTCCAGCATGTAAGCACAGATATCTGCCATTAAATCAGAAAACATTTTTAAGTATTTTAAAAGCAAAAAACTGAAACTACGTTAAGGGCTGTTGTTGGGTATTGTCAAGTCAGTTCTGACTTATAGCTGGCCCATGCGACAGAGTAGAACTGTCCCCAGGGGTTTTCTAGGCTTTAATCTTTAGGGGAGCAGATCACCAGGTCTTTTTCCCTTGGAACCACTAGGTAGATTTGAACCATCAACCTTTTGGTCAGCAGCAAGCGCTTAATCATTAAGCCACCTGTGCTCCTTTCTTAAGGTTAAAACGTAAATATTCTAAACCAGTTTCAGGTTACTCCCTAAATGACCTAAGATGACAATTACCTGACTGGATTATGTTGTAATTGCTCCCAGGTAAACATTAATTGAAACGTTCGGATTTGAAAACAGAAAAACAAAAAGACACTAAAAGTCCTTCAACGGTAATTTCTCTCAGATGTGAAACCTTCCCATGGCTCTCTGCTTCAGCTACAGACAAACACAGAGCTTGGCCAGCTGCCTGTATCCATGGTCCTGCCCAGGGCATGTGGAAGGCCAGGGGCCACAGGATAACCCCAAGGTTGCTCCCTATTTAAAACCCCACAGTACTGGTTCTCAGCTTTCAGTTTCTGGGGCACATTTTTAAAAAAACACTAGATCTCTGGTTTCCCCACGAGCCAATTAAGCACCATTGTGAGATCACTGCAGGAAACATAGAAGGACCTGGTTTTAATCCAGGCATCAGTCACCTTGGTAGGGCCGTCCAGGCACAAAAACCAAACCAAACCAAACCCACTGCTCATCCAGTCAACTGTGACCCCAAAAAGTTTCCAAGGGTGTAAATCTCTATGGAAGCAGACTGCCACATCTTTCTCCCACAGAGCTGGTGGTTTAAAACCGCCAACCTTTTGGTTAGCAGGCAATCGCTTTAACCACTGCGCCACCAGGGCTCCTTCCTCCAGGCACAATTGGTAGCCAAAACAAGCTCAAATACAGAAGCAGGTGTATAACCCACAGCGTACTGGTACTGTTACGACTGAATGGTGCTGTACATCCTAACCCATATACATGTGGTTGGGAATCCCTGCGTGGCGCAAATGGTTAAGCACTTAACTCCTAGCTGAAAGGCTGGTGGTTTGAACCCACCCAGAGGTGCCTCGGAAGATAGGTCTGGCTGCCTGCTTCTGAAACTCTGTACACACGGGGTTGGTCATGATGAGTCGGAACTGACTCCAGGGCTACTGACAACAGCAACATACATGTGGTTGTAACCCCATCCAGGCAAAGGGTTTTCTTTGTTGTGTTAATGAGGCCTTATCAGTGCAGGGTGTGTCTTTAGTCAATCACTTTCTAAGACAGTAAATTAGGCACAGAAGCAATAGGGAGACTGATGCTAGGACCTCACCAAGGAAGAGAAGTTGAAAGTGACAAGGTGTTGCGGATTGAATTGTGTCCCCCCAAAATGTGTCGTAAGTCGTAACTTCTCAGTAGTGTTAACAAGCAATAATTTACAGATGGACAGACAGATATGCGAAGAGAACACGCCTACCGGCAGACACAGGTTTGACAGTAGAGGTTTCTACATACATGACTATAGCTGCTCCTCATATGTTAATACAGACTGCAGAGCACACATCTCTTAGACATAACCAAATACCTCGCAGGATGAAGCTCCCAGGCTCAAGGGCAAAGAACCACAGACTCGGGGGCAACTACATCAATTGGCACAACATAGCTCTTAAAGATAAAGTCCTACATCCTACTTTGGTGAGTATAGTCTGGGGTTTTAAAAGCTTGCGAGCAGCCATCTAAGATACAACTATTGGTCTCTTCCAGTCCAGAGCAAAGTAGAGTGGGGGGAGAAAAAAACCACAAAGACTCAAGGGAGCAATAAATCCAAAGGGCTAACAGACCACATGAACCACGCCTACACAACCCTAAGACCAGAAGAACTAGGTGGTGCCCGGCTACCACTACCGACCACTGTGACTGGGATTACCACAGTCTGCTCCTGGAGAGAGCAGGAGAAAAATGTAGAACAAAAAATAAAATTCACAAAAAAGACCAGACTTACTGGTCTGACACAGACTGGAGGAACCCCTGAGACTATGGCTGTAAGAAACCCTTCTGAACCAGAACTGAAGCCATTCCTGGAGAAAACCTCCCGGCCAAACAACAGACAAGCCCGTAAAATAAACACTAACAGCCAAGAGGAATGTGATCCTTAGGACAATCAATTATAACAGACCAAAAGGGCAGAATTTGCCCAAAAGCAAAGACGAGAAGGCAGGAAGGGGTAGAAAATCAGAACGAAAGGAAACGGGGAATCCAGGGCAGAAATGGGGAGAGTGCTGACCCACTGTGGGGAATGAAGCCAAGGCTGTGAAATACTTTATGTACAAACTATCAAGTGAGAATCTAATTTGCTCTGTAAATTTTCACCTAACATGCGGGCACGCACGCATGTGCGCACACACACCCTAACCTCTACGTCTGTGCTTATGATTCCGTTTGGGCATGGGTTATCTTTGTTATGCTAGTGAGACAGAATTAGTGTGGGGTGTGTCTTGAGTCGATTTCTTTTGAGATATAAACCAAAAAACCAGACCAAACCCAGTGCTGTCAAGTTGATTCCGACTCATAGCAACCCGAAAGGACAGAGTAGAACTGCCCCATAGAGTTTCCAAGGAGCGCCTGGTGGATTCAAACTGCTGTCCCTTTGGTTAGCAGCCGTAGCATTTAACCACTACGCCACCAAGGTTTCCTTTTAAGAGAGATTAAATAAGCAAGCCAGTGAGCAGAGATGGGGAAAGAGAGATGCCAAGTCACATAAAGACTGCCCAGGAACAGAAGCGCAGAAGAGACAAGGACATGTCTCCAGAGCCGTCACAGAGAGAGTACCTTCTCCTTGAGCCAGCACCCTGAATTCGACATCTAGCCTCCTCAACTGTGAGAAAACAAATTTCTGTTTGTTAAAGCCATTCACTTGTGGTATTTCTGGTATAGCAGCACTGGATAAGGAAGACAGAATTTGGTACCAAGAAGTGGGGGCACTGCTCTTACGAATACCTACAATGTAGAAATGGTTTTGGAATTGAGTAGAGGCTGGGAGAGTTTTAAGATGCCTAACAGAAAAAGCCTTGACTGCCTTGGAGAGGCTGTTGGCAGAATTATGGATGCCAAAGGCGATTCTGGTGAGGGCTCCGAAGGAAGTGGGGAGAGCTACAGAGAAAGTCTCTAGTGTCTTAGAGAAGAGAGTGCGTATGTATGGTGCCAGCAACAGAATGCTGCTAGAAATGTGGGTATTAAATGTGCTTCTAGTGAGGCTTTCAAAGAAAATGATGAACATGTGATCGGACAATGGAGGAAGGGTGATGCTTTTTATGCAGTGGCAAAGAACTTGTCTGAATCATGTTCAAATACATTGTGGAAGGTAGAACTTGTACGTGATGAACTTGGACATCTGACTGAGGAGATTTCTAAGCAAGATCTTAAAGGGGCTGCGTGGTTTCTCCTTACTGCTGATAGTAAAATGTGAAAGAGAAGGACTTAAAAATGAACTGTGCAAAATGAAAACAGAATTTAAAGATTTAGAAAATTCTGTTGTACAAACTAAGGACATGTGTTCTAGAATGTTCACCAAGGATGTGGCTACACAATCTTTTGTTAAAGAGATTAAACCGGTGACTGATGGATCTAATGAACTACCACAGGAGAAAATCCATCAGCTTAGACTGAAGGGGACAGAGAAAGAACAAAAGGGAAGAAGGCTGTCTGCCTCTTGAAGTCTACAGGCAGGGAACAAGCCAAAGGAGCTACATCTGTTGTCCTCCAAGAAAAGTACCATTCCTGGAGCAGCTCAGAGATGAGCAAAAATGTTGGAGGGAGCACGGGTAGCAGGTTTTTCTTGATTTCAAAGGGTGGGACCACAGCCTCCTAGGATTCAGAGTCGGATCTTTGCCAACTCAGTTCTAGAGTGTGGGGCTGCCATTAAGGTGTGCCAGGGGGATGGGGCTGCTCACCAAAGCTGAGGGGGTGGGGCTGTCGTGCCCAAGGGGCAGAAGAACTTGACCTGCTGGGACGGAGGGGGCAGGGTCTCCACTCAGATGGACCAGGAGAATGGGGCTGCCCAAAGTGGAGGGAGCAGAGTTGCTGTCCCAGTGGCCCTGAAAGGCAGAGCTGAAGCCCAGGGTAGAGGGGTTTCCACCCAGGATGCAGAGGGTAGGGCTGTAGTCCAGGTGGTCTCCAATAACAGGTTAACAGAGGATTATTTTCAAGCCTCAAGAACTAATGTAAACTGTTTCTGAGTTTTGAACTTGCGTGGTGCTCCATTATCCCTTCTTTCCCTCCAATTTCTCTCATTTGTAATGGAAATGTCTACCTTGTACCTGTTCCAGCATTCTACTTTGGAAACAGAGAACCTGTAATCTAGATTTCACAGGTTCACAGATGAAGAGAAATTTTGCCCCAGGATGGAATACACCTAAAGGCTCACCCATATTTGATTTAAATGATACAAAAGACGAGATTCTGGACTTGGAGTTGATTTAAGACTTTTGGGACGATGTGATGGGGTGGATGTGTTTTGCATATGGCAAGGACAGAAATTGGGGGGGGGCTAAAGGCTGGAATGTTATGGATTCAACTGTGTCCCCCAAAAAAGTGTGTTGTAAATATTAACCTCTATGCCTGTGGTTAAGGAAACCCTGGTGGCACAGTGGTTAAGTGCTATGGCTGCTAACCAAGAGGTCTGCAGTTCAAATCCACCAGGCGCTCCTTGGAAACTCTATGGAGCAGTTCTACTCTGTCCTATAGGGTCCCTATGAGTCAGAATCTACTCAATGGCAACAGGTTTTGGTATGCCTGTGGTTATAATCCCAATTGGGAATGGGCTGTCTTTGTTACGTTAATGAGACAGGATCAGTGTAGGGTGTGTCTTGAGTCAATCTCTTTTGACATAGAAAGGAGATTAAACAAGTACGAAAGTGAACAGAGATGGGGTAAGATGGATGCTCTAAGACACATGGAGATCTCCAAGGAACCAGGAAGCAGGAGCTGACGAGACAAAGACCTTCCTTCAGAGCCAACAGAGAGAAAAAGCCTTCGCCTAGAGCCAGCACCCTGGATTCAGACTCCTAGCCTCCTAGGCCATGAAAAAATAAATTTGTTTGTTAAAGCCACCCACTTATGGTATTTCGGTTGTAGCAGCACTAAGACATTAAGATAAGTACTTTGGCTCTTTTTTCACTTCCTCTCCTTAGAAGCAGCTGCATAGTCAATCTTTATTAAGTGACAGAAAAGCCTCATGTTTTATGGGACTCCATAAAGTAAGCCTTTTATTTTCCCAGAATACTCAAGACACATATACCAATAAATAACATTTACTTCTCAATTAGAGTAACACAGACAATCGCATTTCAAGGACTAAATGTGTTTAATTTTAACATACCCAGACCTCATTATTTTGATTTTTGTCTCAGTAGTTTCTCAAATAGTATACTGACATTGGTATGTATTCTTTTTTTAGGGGGGGCGGGGGGTGAGGAGAAAGCAGAGTATATTCTTAATAAGCAGATTACTTTCAAGCACTGAAAAATATGCTTTATGGTTAGCTACTTCCTGGTACACAGCTTGCTGAATATGATGCACCCATTCAAAGTGTAAAGCACGAGAAATCTTTAAATGTTTAAATTACATTAAATAAGGAAAGTGGGTTATGAAATTTGATGCACACTATGAGTACATCTATGTCACAACATTAAGTGTAAGGATAAAAAGTAAAAAGGTACATTGTTGTTAGCTGCTGTCAAGTTGACCCCACCTCATGGCAACCCCGTGTGTATCAGAGTAGAACTGTGCTCCATAAGGTTTTCAAGGCTGTGACCTTTTGGAAACAGATCACCAGGCCTGTCTTTCTCGGCACTTCAGGGGGGTTCAAATTGCCACCTTTCAGCTGGCCGTCAAGTGCTTAAGCATTGCATTACCCAGGGACTCCAAAAAGATTTAGGCAAGGAAAAAGAGTGGTGGTTTCGGGAAGCCAGGTTATGGGTGAAAAGACAGTCCTTACCCTCCACAGCCTTCAGCACTGCTGTGATACCTCAGGAATAATTAAAAAAACACAAAAGCAAACACAGGACATACTGCAACGCCGTCAATCTCCAAGCGCCATGAGCACCACAGCCAGGGACTCACCTCTGCAGCCACAGCTCTTTCATGGACCTCTTCATAGTTCTCTTTGCTTTTCTTTATACGCTCTTCCAGTTTCACTTTCTCATTTGCAAGGGGATTTCTGCAAATAGTAAAAAAGGGGTGGGGGGGGGAAGAACTTCTTAAAAACAATTCAACCCATGAGATCATAAAGGCTGAAGCCAGGCTGGCTTTGGAATCATGCCCCCCAAAGCCTTACATAACATCTGGTGGAGTAACTCCGTGCCTGATAGTTTACCACAGCACACAGACTCACGAGCGCTCTTTGGTCTAACAGTGATCAGAGAAGAAAGTGAGAATCTGGTGGGGATGCTGAGAGACAGGCGAGGCCCCAGTACCGGTGCGTGTCTTTGTGAGGGTGGTAGAGTGCCATCTGACCACATTAACAAACTTTATAAGCCCTCCTCCTCCTTTAACCCAGTAATTCTACTTTGATGCTATACTACAAGGAAATAATCCAAAGGAAAAAAGTAACCTCTACGAAGCTGTTCATGGCAACGCTTTTATAAAAAGCTAAAAAGTGGAAATACCACAAAATCTTCAATAGAGAGGTAGTTAAAAAAGAAGGCCATGGGCCATGATGTGAACGGAAATGGGTATATGGTTGTTGTTAGTTGCCCTCGAGTTGTTCCAACTCATGGCAATCCCATCTGTGCAGAGTAGAACTGCTCCATAGAGTTTTCAAGGCTGTGGCCTTGCAGAAGCAGATCACCAGGTCTGTCTTCTGAGGTGTCTCTGGGTGGATCTGAACTGCCAATCTTTCGACCGTTTCACTGTTTGCACCACCCAGGCACTCCCTGGAAATGCCTACATGGGACGACATTGAGTGAGAAAAACAATACAACCGCTTAACACCGAATATACTGGTTACCAGTATGTGAAAACATGTTATTTCCATTAACGAAGGTTAAACTGAAACTTATGATAGGTTCATAGTAAAAATTCTTGAATGAACCTACAGTTGTAGAGCAACAAGATGCGACAAACTACCACTGCAGAGCGAGACTCTAATTTCAAGTAACAGAAAAGAAAAAAGCTTTTAAAACACATTTTAGTTTCAAGTTAATTCAAGAAAAAATAAAAGGGAGTAATATAGACAATAAGAAGTTCGGACTTTTTTATACTGAGAAAATGTGAAATAAAAGCTGGAACCTCATGAAATAAAAAATATTTAAAGAAGATAGAAACTTGCCCACATAATTATTTAAAATTAACAGAAATGCAGCAATATATCTATATAGAGAGAAGTCTAGTGTGCTGGTGCCTATGGTATTAAAAGTATAGTAAGATATTAAAAATTAATTTAAGCTTAATTTGCCTGATTTCAAGGGACTCATCCAGGTGTAATCCATGTTCCTCATCCTTTTCATCATTTTTCTGGGTACACCTATAAAACCATAATCACCAAGTTTTAATTAAATTTCAAAGAGTGTTTCAAACATGATACCACAGTGAATTCCACCCACACCCATGCAAACAATTCTTAAATGCTTTATAAGTTTCTACGTTTTGCTTCATTTCTAGTATTATCTAAATAGGCAAAGGTTTCTGGGTCATTTTCTCAGAATACACATGCACGTTTCCCTGACACCTGGAGGACACGTCTCCTTTTTCCTCCCCCTAAGTCACAGGCTTACAGTGTAAGCGACCCTATCCCAGCCCTCTTCACGGGACGTGTCTCAAGATGGTTACAACTCGAGACAGGGAGTACAGGCATTTGGGGGGACCATCTTTGGCATAACCAGTGGTTCTCATTCAAAATGGAAATAGCTTTCTAGTCTTTCAAACACAAAAAGTCCACTTAAAACACACACACAAACTCTGGGAACATTTTAAAACAAAGTACCTAGATCTCGGACTCTTAAACAACCCCATACAGGAGACCGGCTCTGTCTTTTCTTCTGCGCTAGCCCGGGAAGCCTTTTTAGAGTCATCTTTGCTTGCCCCAAATCTTAAGTTTCCACTGCTGGCAACTTAGGAACAAGTTTAAATGCCATTTAACTTCTGTAAAACGCTTCCTCCCTCCTCTAAATATCCAATACTGGGTGGCTCTTTCATGGAATTTCTGCCTTCTTTCATAGTTACCTGTGCTTTGTATCATCCCACCAATCACGAACTCTTTATGTCCTATTCATTCTTAATGAATACTAAGTGTGATCTAAGGGTAGAAACATCAAAGAAATCAATCCTCATATCTTCTGTGCTTCTCTAAGAAAGAGATCCAAAATGTTTTAAGCTTTTACTTAAAAATCTAAATGTAAAACTTTAGCTCTAAAGCATTTATCTGGAAAGTGGAAAAAACTATAAACAAGCCTATGGCTTCTCTTTAAATTGTAACAGAAAAAGGCAAAGAAATACATTCATAAAGTGAAAAAAATCATGAAAGTTTATTCCTCAGAAAAACGGTTAATTTTTATGCTAGCACAGAAAAGAAATTCTTTCTTCTGGATTGAGGATATAATATATATAAGTATAAATATTCCTTCATTTTTTAGTAACTTAAAATGATTAAGCCTGGACATGCGCAACTACTAAGAGGCGCGGAGCTTTACAGACGTAGTTTCCATAGTTGTGTTCTATTAATTAAACCACTTAGAGCATAATCAAAATGACACGCCATGGGAGTGAATACACTAAGCTGGTGTTTTGTATTCCCTCACCCTTCTGAAAGTTCCCCAAATGTAATCCTGACAAGACTCAGAGTGAAAGTCAACTGATCACTTGGCACGGCGAAAGGAAAAAACACGATGTCCTGGAAAGGTGAGTGTGGTCCTGGGGCCCCTAACGAACCACGCCTTTGTATAGTTCCCAGCCCTTCAAGTTGAGCCAGGGCTGCAACTTGTTTCAAGCAACAGAACGTGGCAGAAGTGATGTGTGCAGTTCTGGGTGTGAACCTTAAGAAGGCCTGGCCGTTTTCCCATCTGTGCTCTTGGGAGCCCACAGCTGCCACATAAGAAATCTGACTATCACGCCAGAGACCACATAGAGAGACCATATAAAGAAAAGTCACATCTGGAGGCCACATGGAGAGAAACACAGGCACAGCCACCCCAGCATCCCGGCTGGGCCCACTCGCCAGGTGAATGCAGCCACAGGAGGGACCACTGGCAAGACCAGCAGAACTGCCCAGACGACCTGAGCCCAGATTGAAGGATCATGAGTAAATAAAACAGCAGTTAATTGCAGCAGTAGATACTGATACAGGTCAGCAGAGGAATCACACAACATATTACTGTTCAGGGGAGAGGGAGTTAGGAATGGATCACAGAAGATCTTAAAACAAACTCGGCCCATGTTATGGATTGAATTGTGTCTCCAACAATACATGTCGGAAATTCTAACCCCTATGCCTATGGACGTATTCCCATTTAGGAATAGGGGTTTGTTTGTTATTAATGAGGCCAAGTCAGTGTAGGGTATGAGAGAGACAAAAAGAGCAGATTAGGCACAGAAGCAAGCAAGCACAGGTGGGGGAAGACAGATGCCGCCACACGAAGATCTCCAAGGAACCCAGGAACAGAGGCTGAAAAGAGACAGGAGCTCCCCCAAAGCGACAGAGAGAAAGCCTTTCCCTAGAGCCAGTGCCCTGAATTCGGACTTCTAGCCTCCTGAACTGTGAGAAAATAAATTTGTTTGCTAAAGCCACCAACCTGGGATGTTTTTGTTGTAGCACCACTCAGAGACTAAGACAGAATTTGGTACTGGGAGCGGGGTGCCACTCTAACAGATACCTAAAATGTGGACGTGGTTTTGCAATTGGGTAATGGTAAAAGCTGGAGGAATTTTGGTGTGCTTCATACTAAGGACCTAGTTTGCCTTGAAGAGACTGTTGGTAGAATGACAGACATTTAGGGCAATTCTGATGAGGGTGCAGAAAGAACTGAGAGCTGCGATGAGAGCTTCTATTGCCATGAACAGAATGCTGCTAGAAATGTGGACATTAAATGTGCTCTGGTGAGGCTTTAAAAGGCAATGATGAACACGTGACTGGACAATGGAGGAAGGGTGATGCTTTTTATGCAGTGGCAAAGAACCTGTCTGAATCATGTTCAAATGTTTGGTGGAACGCAGAACTTGTAAGTGATCAACTTGGATATTTGGCTGAGGAAATGACTAAGCAAGATCTTAAATGGGCAGTGTGGCTTCTCTTTGTTGCTTATAGTAGAATGCAGGAGAAAAAAGACAGACTTAAAAATAAACAGTGCAAAATGAAACCAGAACTTAAAAGATTTGGAAAACTATGTTGTACAAACTAAGGAAAAGTGTCCTAGAAAAACTTTCACCAATGGTGTGGCTGCTCAATCTTTTGCTCAAGAGATTAAGCCTGTGACTGATGTATCTGCTCAGCCACGGCAGCAGAAAGGGACAGAGACAGTACAAAACGAAGGCAAGTGCCTCCCTCCTGGAATTCTACAGGCAGGAAATGGGCCAATGGAGTGACTTGGCTGCAAATATCCAATGTCCTCAAAGAAATGGCAGGCACCATCCTGGGAACAGTTCAGAGATCAGCAGAACTGGTGGAGGGACCATGGTGGGGAGGGCTGCCTCCATTTCAAAGGGTGGGAAAACTGCCTCCTAGGCTTCAAAGAGTCATATCTCTACCACCTTGGTTCTGGAGTGTGCAGTTGCCACTTAGGTGGGCCAAGAGGATGGAGGTGCCACCCAAAGCTGAGGGGGTGGAACTGCCATACCCAAGGACCAGGAAAACGGAGGCATCCTGCTGAGGGGGTGGGGTCGCCATTCAAATGGATTAGGAGAGTGTGGCCCACCCAAAGCTCAGGCAGGGAGTTGCTGTCCCAGTGGGCCTGGAAGGCAGGCGGGGCTGATGCCCAGGGCTGAAGGGCCTCCATCCAGAATCAGCAGAGCATGGCCAATGCCCAGAGTCTGGAGGGCAGGCCATTACCCAGATGGTCCCAAAGAACAGAGGGTTATTTTAGCTTTGAGAGCTAATGCAATTTGTTCTGCTGGGTTTTAGACTTGTTTGGTACCCATGAGTCCTTCTTTCCTTCCAATCTCTACCATTTGTAATGGAAACATCTACCTTGTTGCCTAACCCACCAATGTACTTTGGAAGCAGAGAACTTATATTCCGGTTTTACAGGTTCATAGAAGGGGAGGAATGTTACCCCAGGATGGAACATATCCAGAGTCATACTTGATTGAGATGATTCAGAAGATGAGATTCTGGACTTAGAGTTGATGATTCAGATGATTCAGAAGATGAGATTCTGGACTTAGAGTTGATGATTCAGATGATTCAGAAGATGAGATTCTGGACTTAAAGAGCTGATAGTGGAATGCGATAAGACTTTAGGATGACGTGGCAGAGCGAATGTGTTTTCTATGCGGGAAGGACATGAATTCTGGAGGGCATACGAGTGGAATGCTATGGGCTGAACTGTGTCCCCCAAAATTATGCATTGTAAATCCTAATCCCTATACCTGTGGATCTAATTCCATTTGGGAATAGGGGTTTCTTTATTTTATTAATGAGGCCATATCAGTGTAGGTGTGTTTTAAGCCAATCAGTTCTGAGTTATAAAAAGAGCAGATTAGGCACAGAAGCAAGCAAGCACAGGTGGGGGAAGACAGATGCCGCCACACGAAGATCTCCAAGGAACCCAGGAACAGAGGCTGAAAAGAGACAAAGAGCTTCCCACAGAGCTGACAGAGGAAAAGCCTTTCCCTAGAGCTGGTGCCCTGAATTCGGACTTCTAGCCTCCTAAACTGTGAGAAAATAAATTTCTGTTTGTTAAGCCACCCACCCACCAAACACTTGTGGTATTTCTGTGATAGCAGCACTAGATAAATAAGACAGCCCACTTGACAATTATATCCAGGTTCCGTAGAAGGTACCACACCCTTCACACTATAGGACCAAACTTCAATAATTTAAAGATTCAGGATGAACGTAATTGTAAGTTAACCAGTCATCACAGAATCTTAGTTCTGAAAAGAACCTCAGACTAACCCTCATTTTCCAGATAAAGAAAATGAGGGTCAAGGGAAGCATTCACAGGAAGGGGTGGTGTTAGGACTGGAAAGAAGTCAGTCCTTATTGATTCTCAGTTCCATGCTATTCCAATTTTCATATAATTTATCTTACAACATAGTAGGTTTAGAAAAATTTTTCAGGTGAGGCAATTCTCCAAAAGATGAGTTTTAAAATGAGATAAAACAGCAAGAAAGGAGTATCATATACACTATCTGTAGATTCTCACTTTGCTTGATATAGTTCGAAAATGAATATCAGAAATATTAAAATAACCAAAAAAAAAAAAAAAAACCAAAATCTTTTTCTTAAAAGCAATAACAACTGTTGCCTTTTGACTATTACTTACGTTTCACTGGCATTGGAAAGCCTTTTGACTTTCTTCTTCAGTGCTTTTAGTTTTTCTTGAGTTTCTTTTCTCTCCTGTTGCCATTTTTTAGTTTCTTTTTCCAAATCCTGGATGAATGACTCTAATTCCGTCTTTGAGGCCTGAAGACATTTTAGAAAGTACTTAAATGAATGGCAAGATTTACTAAAAAAGAAAACAAGCTTGAAAGGTTAAACGGATAGAATTCTGACAGATGAAACGACTTGAGTTCAGTGAAGCACTTACTGAGCTGTACTCTGGGCCAGGCTATGGTCCCACTGCTAAGGTCTGGGATAAAAGACACCCAGTACATGGCCTCTGCCCTCAGGAATCAGCATGGAGGGGAGGCAGCCATGACCACAAACAAGAACAGACAGACGGAATGTTAGACCACCTGGGAGTTGGGAAGGGCTTCTCAAATCAGTGATTTTCTTAAAAAAAAAAAAATTTTTTTTTTTACTTGATCTCAGTCTTCAAAGATGACTCTGCCACATGGAGAATGGGTTCCAAGCAGTGGGAACAGCAAGGTAGAAGAAAAGCGTAAGGTATGTTTGGACAAGAGGTGCTATGTGGCTGGAGCACAAGGTGTAAGAATGGAAGACAGGGCAGAAAGAATGGCAGATGAGGCTGTTAGGGAGCAAGCTGTGTAGGGCCTTGTAAGCCACCTGGACGCCATGAGTCAAAATCGACCTGAAGGCAGTGGGTCACTAAGTTGGGGGAGGGGGGCAAGCAGAGGAAAAGAGATGGGGAAACTGGCCTAGATATGGATGTTTAAATAAAGTAAATCTATGAATAAACAAAATAAAATACATGTAAGAACTCGATTTTGACCTTGCAATCATTTTTTGACAGGGACAGAGCAGAAATTTCCAAGTGTTTCTCAAGACTACAAATCAAAGGAAAAAAAAAAAAAAAGACTGTATTAAAGAATTCAAATTAAAGAAAGATATAATCGTAAGCCATGCTTATTTACACATTATATGTGCTTCTAATAGGCAAAACTTTATTTACCTTACACCAAATAGCACACCATCAAGTCGGTTGTGGTTTTACCCCCCAAATTAACTCTTTTCCAACACAGGCAGCTCCTACCCTATTAATGTATTAGAATCTAAAAGTTCATTCACAAGTTAGATGTTATAACCTGGAATACGTTTCCCCACAAAAAACCACGTCTGAAACCCACGAGAGCCTATTTAGCTAGAATACGTCTGAAACGTAGAAGAAAGAGTCTTCGTCTGGGTTCTGGGAGCAAATACGTGCTCAGGGAAGATGAGGAGGAAAATTAAGAATTTCCTCTGACACACAGTTTTGAAACAAAGCATGTCTATCCTTAGCTGCTTCGCATCTCCCTTTCTGCACTCTGTCCCATCCTCTGGGGACCTGTGCCCCCTCAACACCCTCAGATTTCACTGGACCCTTGACTCAAGCATTGCAACTGGGGGAGCATGCCCAATTCCCAAGGAGCCCATACTTCAGAATGGCTTCCTCCCTTTGCCTTCACGTCTCTAGTCACCAAGTGTACCTGATTATAGGAAGCCGTTCGGAAGGCCCCCTTCAATTTGAGCTTGAGTCTTTAACATAGAGGCAGTGTGCATACGTATTTATTTGGCAAGTTTCTGTTTGCTTTTCAAAATACGTACATAATGCCTATGGCCTGGCCATTGAAGGCATTTGGGTTTGAGATACCTGCCAGCATTTCAGGCTCTGTGACAAGGAGAAAACAAGGACGGTGTTTTAAGGCAGTGTTATTTACCCTTCCTCTGGGAGGCTGGGCACCACACCTCTTGAGACCCAGCCCTCTCTATTTCCTTCTACCAGTTGCTGCTTTTGGAAACTTCTTCCGAACCAACAAAATTCTTTAAAAGTTTTCATGTCCTTTTCAAAGTACCACCCATTCAATGATAACAAGGGTTTGGGTGGGGGCACATACTTGTAAATATCAGTCATTTTAAGTAAAACAAGAAGCCCTGGTGGTGCAGTGGTTAAGCACTCAGCCAGAAAGTAGGTGGTGTGAATACACCAGCCTCTCTGCAGGAGAAAGATGTCGCAGTCATACTCTGTCCTCTAGGGTCGTTAGGAGCCAGAGTGGACTCTACAGCAATGGGTTTGGTCTTGTAAGTAAAACAGTCTCCATATTAATACTTCTAATAATTAATTTAAATACTAATCAGAGAACCAGAGCAATATTTAAAATAAACAACGAGCTACAAGTATTTTCCAGGTTGAAATTCTACTGATACCAATGACTGCTTAATGAAATCCTGACTTTTCATACTTGCTTTAGGGAAATTTTAAATGTTTCACCTCCTGACAGGTTCCCTGGAGCCTGAACTTCCTGTTAGGTTGACCAGTGACTAAAGCACTGAGGACAAAGTTTGGCTACAGCAAGGCGGCACCTTCTCCCTCACGATGGTCGTGTCAAATGCTACACTGACTTTGAGGACATTTCTCCCTCTTTAGCTTTAGACACCAAGGTTTTCAGTGTTCCTCGGAGGCAGATGTGCTAACCGGTCAAAGTACTGTAAGATTTCAGAGCCCTACCAGATTTGAAATGCCCAGGTGAACTGTTCTCAGGCAGAAGAGCACGGGGACCAGCCCTGCTCACACCTGCCTTGCCTGAAACCTTGCCGCTCCCGAATTTGTCGAGTCATTCCTATGACTGAGCTCAGTGCCATGCCCACCAACTTACACAATCCTGCATCCTCTCTAGTTCAGTTCCACTGCCATGGCCCATGCTGATCTGCCTGCCTTGCTGCTGGCAGCCAAGTCAACCTTGTTTCTGCCTATCTGGGGCTTCTATTCTGAGCCAGTGACTTCACCCTTTGGCCGGGAGATTACGTGCAACTACAAGGTTATGCTGGGGCATAAGAACCTACTTGGCAACAAGTACCTAAAGGAGTTCAGGTATCAAAAGGCACAGAGTATTACACACTACCTATTCATAGCTCAGCACTGAAGTTACATGAGTTCATCTATTTGCACTAACCATCCTTTAATGACTTAGCTGCCTCACAATGGTAATCCTGTCAGCTATTAAGAACTTGTCTCTGACTGCACAGAACACAATGATCTCCTGAGCCCTTCTCTTCCAAACGCCAGAAATTGAAAGAAACAACAGGCTTCTATACTCAGTTTACTGACCTAATTATAAACACTTTCTGATGGTCTTTTTTTCAAGCAGAAAAAAATTTATTTTCATACCTCTTTTTTTCTTTACACCTCAACTTTGTTCCAAAGTAAGTATTTTTGCCATCTGTAAAGATTATCCATTATTGTGTGGTCGATTCCGATTCATAGCAACCCTGTAGGACAGAACAGAACTGCCCCCTAGGATCTTCAATGCTGTCATCTTTACAGAAGCAGACTGCCACATCTTTCTCCTGTGGAGTGGCTAGTGGGTTTGAACGACCAACCTTTCGGTTAGCATCCAAGGGCTTAACCACTGCACCACCAGGGCTCCTTCTGTAAAGGTTACACCCTAGGCAACTTTATGGGGCACTTCTACTCTGTCATATGGAGTCGCTATGAGTTGCTATTGAGTGGTGGTGCTGGGAGTTAAGCCATGCAGTCTGATCCTAATGCCTGGCTTCTTATTTTCTGCTGCTTGCCCATCTTTCCATTCCTCAGAAGAGGGTGCAGGGATGGGGTGTAGGGCGTCATCTAGTACATCCAAACGTATCAAGTAACTTCAAAGTAAAAGTTGGTGAGCTCAAAACCTCAGTGATCTACAGAGTCTGAGAAAGAATCAATAAAAGCCCCAAAATGTTTGTTATGTTTGTCAAAGGTTCTCCACAAGCTAATTATGACCATAATTGTTTGTAACTAGTAAGGAGTGACCATGGATAAATCTCATCTGCTCTTGTGTAGGCACCAACCTAAGGAACTCAGATTAGCAATTTATCCTGAGTGGAAACAGGCATACATTTTACATGGAAGTCTAAGAACCTAACAGGCCTGTAATCCAGGGGACCAGCTGTCCTTCACACAATGACTACACTCTTGAGTACCACCGCATGAAACTAGACGCAGAGCCTTACCAAGTTCAGAAAGTATAACAGGAGCCTGCTCCTACAGGCTCCTGCCTGGGGGCTTTGTTTGCAATAGGCTTCTCAGTCAACTGTACAAATGAAGGGCCTGGTCATATGAGCAAGTTATAAAGCTGCAAAAGCCTTGGCCAGGCAGAAATAAACCTCCCATGCTGGATGCCCACTGTAAGTGACTGTGTCCCCAAAAGCACCCTTGCCACTAAATCAGGTGGCCAGTCGTCGTTAGTTGCCATCGAGTTGACTGCGACTCACGGCGACACCATGTGTGCAGAGTAGAACTGTGCTCCACCGGGCTTTTAAGGCTTTGACATTTCAGAAGCAGATTGTCAGGTGCCTCTGGGTGGGTTCGAACTGCTAATCTTTCAGCTAGCCGTTGAGCACTTAACTGTCTACGCCACCCAGGGACTCCCAGGTGACCACAGGTATCCCATTTGGGTTTATTAAAACAGAACTTTCCCAATACAAAGTTTATAAAAATATTTTATTTTGCTTAACCCTGAAAGTGGCTTATTCAAACCTGTGTTCCATGTGTCATTGTGCTAAGTAGGGTTTTATTTTTGTTCTTTTTCCCTTTTCCAACCAGGAGTCCTCATCAAACCAGGCAACTGAGTAGAAAGTCTCTATTTCCATCCAACTCTTCTCAGCCTTCAAATCTCCCCAGTCCCATCCTGAGTATAGGCAAGTTCTGAGCAGTGTTTCCACAGTTACTTTTGTGAATTGACCCTTTTCCTTTTGGATATATTTAAATCCTAACAAATGGGTTTCTTAATTAAGGTCCTGTTAAGCCAATTCTCTTCTCTTTATACGCTGATCTAGATTTCTGGAAAAAATTCTTCCTTTCTTAAATGGACTCATAACCCTTTGTTATCACTCTGAACAGAGGCAGATGTTTTTGAAAAAGAGACCATGATTTCCTAACTTCTCTATTTCCATTAATTTAATCTGGCCTTGGCAATAATTACTCCGAAGTCAGTTATATGTAACTGATAATCAACCTTAATGGAACTCAAGATCAGGAGATTCAAATGAGATGCTCTGGGTGACTACAACTCTAGTATACCTAAGCTTTGTGTGTTCTTCTTACACTTCTTGCGAGAAAGATAAAGATGATGATGAAAACAATAGCAGTAACAATAACAGCGGCAGCCAATACTCACCGAGCTCTTACTATGTGCCAGGGCAGTTCTGAGTACTTTGTAAGTGTTAACTTATTTAATCCTTAGGATAACCTTACAAAATAAAAATCATTACCCTAGTTTTCCAGGTGACAAATTAAAGCACAGAGAAGTAGCCTGCCCAAGATTGGAACTAGAACAGAACCCAGCCTGGATTTGGACCCAGCCAGCCAGTCTGACTCCAGAGCTCACACTCAGAGCCACTGATGGATGTCACACTGCCTCTCGAGATAAAGACTTTAACTAGGAGCCTAGTTACCATAAAAGAGTCTTAGTTAACTAAGTAAACTGAATTACACAGGAGAATGGAAACCCAGATTTACAGCCCTTTTAGCTTTCTTATCAGGCAACTTGTAGAGGTTCTGAAACACCTCAAAAAGCAAAAAAACAAAAACAAAAAACCAGCCCTGTCACTTCAGTATGTGACAGAGAAACTTGAAATAGGCAAAACTGAGAAAGAATCCTTTGTTTAGTCCACAGTGCAGAAGTTCAGCTAATTGAGGCTTAAACAAGCACAATTATATTTGTATCTCCTAATTATACCATGCACAGTTGAAGAGAGGTCTCAGAGAGGATTACCTGGCATTGTTCTGAGCTCCTTTTCACCATTGCTTCCAGGTCCCTGATCTCTGCTAAGCCATCGAATCTTGTCTTTTCATACTTTTCATATGCATCCTCAAGCTGCACTTGTAGTTTTCTGTATTCTTTTTCGAACCTTGAAATATCCCCCTAAAAGTAAATTACAAAATTATCTATTAAAAATAGTTAAAAATGCCTCTTTCTGATCTTGTTCTGAGCTCTCTTAAGATAAATAAAAGGCAGATGAAAATTTACAAGGGAAATGTCACAATAATCCAAGAATTAAAAACCCCTAAGTACTTTTTTTTAAGTACTGGTTAGCAAAGTCAGCTGTTGTTTAAATACAGTCACATGTCGCTGAATGTCTAAGAGAGGGTGTCATGTGATTTGGACGTTGTGCAAACACCATACTATACACACCGCCTCCCTGACGGCATCACCGAGGTTGCCCAAGGGACGAGGGGACTTGCCCGTGCCTTCTTCAGCAGTGGACCGTGCCGCCGCCTCCAGGCTCTGCACTCCCAGGCTGCCCTGGAGGCCTGTGCAGTACCTGGTGTCCTTGTCCCTGTCTTTGCCTCTGTCCAGCCTTGGGGGGATGAGCAGCAGCACCAGAGCAGAGCACCTGCAGCAGCACGAACTTGTAGTACTCCTGGTGTCTCTGCTGGCCCTTCATTGTTCACCAAGCCCCTCAGGGAAGGTCAGGGGCCCATCCTCTCCCCTGCCTCAGAAATTCCGTCCCGTGGCCGCTCCAGCCTCTCTGAGCCCCGTTGCACCCAGAAAAGCAGCACTGCCGTGGTTGTGCATCTACAAGGCAAACTTGGGAGGCGGTGGGGACCATGCCTGAATGGATGTCATGCAGCACCTGACTGTACAATTATTCATATTATTGGAATTCAATCTGTATTTTTACTGCCAACTCCAACTTCACTTCTGAATATTTAGTGGTATTGGGAGGGTTCAGTATTAGAACAACAGTTTGATTTGAATGTTATTCTCCACAATTAACCCTAAGAACTGTTTATTAGGTTTAAAAAACTACACATTATTGTGCACATGCAGCATCAAGTAACAGAACATGTTAACTTTGGCCCTCATTTTAAGTGTTTCAAATGGAAAGCTGCAGATTACTTCAAAAAGACAAGTTAAAATATTATCAGTGAATTGTTTTCAGTTATATAACTGTCTCATGGACCAGCTTTTAAAAAAAAACAAAACAGCAACTATGCTGTTTCACACTGCTCAGGCTATGAGCAGTCACACTTGTGTCTGTAGGGAGGACTGGATCGTGAGACTTCGTCTCATTTTTAGACATGTTATCAGGAGAGACCAGTCCCTGGACAAAGACATCATGGTTGGTAACGAGTCAGCAAAAAAGTAGAAAACCCTCAACGAGACAGACAGACTGACACAGTGGCTGCAACAATGAGCTCAAGCATGGCAATGATGGCGAGGATGGTGCGGGACCGGCAGTGTTTCGTTCTGTTGTACACAGGGTTGCTATGAGTTGGAACCAACTTGACAGCACCTAACAACAACATATGTATATAAACACACACATTTTTGCCATGCAGTTTATTGTGGAATCTTTTCTTCTAAGATACTTCCTAACAGGTTGTTGGTTGTATATGGAAGTTCTATTTACTGTATCAATCACCTTTCTGAATTCTATTACATCTTTGCCTAGGTTTTCAGTTGATCATTTTGGATTTTCCAGGTACACATTCTTTTTAGCAACTATGGAGTTAATCAAATAATTTTTCTCTTATGACATATTAACCCAATAAATTACATTAATAGATTTTCTAATTGAACCATTCTTAAAGTGGTGAAGGTCTTTGTAATACTTTCCTGTGTTATTCATACGAATAAGCTCTTATTTATTAATACATGCTCATTATACCAGTGAAAACAGTAAAGCCATTATACTTTGAAATAAATAAGCTAGAAAAAAATTACGTTTTTCATCTGCCCCTTCCCAAATTTCGACAATAAAAACAAGTTTTCCCTTTCTGTTCTAAAGCTCATTCTATGATCACTCTGTATGGGATTAGCTGGCTCCAAAATAGTTCTGGTTCATCACCTGTACCTTTAAACAGTTTATGACAATTCTGACTTACCGGCCTTGCCTCAAAACGTCCATATGGCTCTGTATTGACCTCCTGGTCTGTTACACTACAGGACACCTGTGGGGCACACAAACAAAAAATGCAGGCCGAATGTCAGTGTGTCTCTGATAAATGCTCTAGTGAAATAAATCCATCACGTAAGAACATTTTAAAATTAAATTTAAAATTTAGAATTCTTTTTTTTTTTGGCCAATTTAAACCATGTTCCATGCTTTCTACAAACATCTGTGTCAGGCATATTTTATTACTAGAATTTATTTTAGTATCAGAATCGGTATGACGCCAAACAGTTTTGATTCAGTAACTCTTCAGCATACTTTTTCAAAGCTCCCTAGAAAATGGGAAACGTCAGTGAGGAGGGAGGAAAAGGGTTTAATGAATTTAGGCCCTGTAAAGGCAAATGCAACTATGGAAGAACCTCAATTCATTCTTATGCTTGAGAGGAAGGAAGTCTTAGACCCATCCCTCACGTTTCCCTCCATCTCGCAGGGGCTTTTAACTCCCTCACCCCTCCCCTGCTTTGTAGGAGAAACAGGCCTGTGTAGTCCAGGCTCTTCCTTTTTCTTCCTCTTGGGAGCTGGCTGCCTGCACGGAGGAATGGTTTCCCTTCCTCCTCCATGCAATTAAGTCTTATGAGCAGACTCCCAGCACGCTCTAACTGTGGGTAAGCGTGTGTGACGTGGGGTTCACTGTTAGGACATGCACTTTTCAACAGATACACGCCACATCCCCCACCGCGCCTCTATTAACGACTCAGGTGGTGTTTTAGCGCCATCTGCTGACCCCTTTGTCTTATTTCTCAATGGGTGTGGAACTTGGGCAGAGAAGAACAGTATTATTATCTTTTAATATTTTACCGTGTTTTAGGCAAAAGTTTACGTATCAGGGTCCCTTTAACAATTCCTATACAAATTGTTCCATGGCACTGGTTACATTTTTTGCAATGTGTCAACATTCTCATCACTTGCTGCATGTTTGTTCTGTTTCCATTAATCTAGCTTGCCTGCCCCTCCTTAGCTTCTCATCTTTGTTTTAGGGTAAATGTTGACTGTTTGCTTTCATAGAGTTGATTATATAAGGGAGCCCAGTATTCGTGGGTGATAGTGTTTATTTTAGAAGCCAATCTATTATTCGTCTGAAAGGTGACCTCTGGGAGCAGCTTCAGTTCCCAGGTCAGGGCATCTTAGGGCAACAGTCTCAGGGTTCCTCCAGTAAGAAGATTATTATTTACTGGATCCCACTTTTCTTTCTGATAAGATTACCTGTCATGCCCCACAAAAGGGTTCATATTTTTAAAACATCTTCAGACAAAGGTTCAGTAACCATTACAAAGCTAGTAGTTTTTAAGGATACTAAATATAATGGCAATGAAAGATGAAAAGAAAAACTTCAGTGCAGCATTAAGAATTTTTCCTACTTAACTCTTACCTGCACAGCAGCCATCTGTGTAGATGGGTGAGCTGTCGCTGCCCTCGTCCTGATTCTGCCTCCTTCCCCCTTGCTGGCAGACTTTCCATAGTGACCATCATTTCTGCCGGACTCCTTGAGGGCTGTATCAGCATCACCCAGGCTGCTGTGTGACTGCAGTGATGTTCCCAGAGAGCCCTGAAGGACTTGTGTTTCGGAGGCGATCTGACTACCAGAAGCACTCTCAGCATTCACACAATAACCCTCAAAATAAGCAGCTGCACTGGGGTCTGGCCTATCGTGGGCAATGAAAGATGTTACCACTGGAATTGCGTTTTGCAGCTGATACTCAGAAATTGTGCCCAAAGGTGTATATATACCAGCGTACCGTGGCAAACCTGACAGCACATTTACGAATGCTGGTGGTGTCTTTGTGATGTCAAAGCCCTGGAAAGGAAGGTATGTGCAGTAGCCTGTGACCATCTGGGGTTGACCCCAGTAGGTTGGGTTCACATCCTCAGACACTGGTGTGGCTGAATGACAGGGGACTAGAGCATGATCTGCACTCTCAGAGACTAGCTGGGGAGAATCAGAAAAGATCCATTTGGGCTCCCCATCCTCAGCAACAGGTATGGAAACACCGCCAGAGGCCAGTTCGGGCTCCATATCTTCGTAAGCTGAGTTGGGAGAATCGGCAGACGCTGGTTCAGGCACCATATTCTCAGAAACTGGAGCTGAAGATACACCTGACTCTGGTATAAATTCCTTAGCGTCTGGGTTTAGAGGCAGAAAAAATGGTAAATAGGTCTTATCATCTATGCTTGAAATTTCGTCTACTTCTTCCTTAATGCCCTTCTTCTTTCTCTTCCCCTTGCTCCGTGATGAGCCTGTCCTCAGTGCGATGCAGTTGTCAATCACAACGAAACGAGGACATCGCAGGAGAAACTGTTTCAGACCTCCTGCCTTCTGTACTATCTGTCGAGTTTCTTCTGGGTAAAACCGATACTCATCGGAGAATACTCTGTGTCTCACGTCCAAGGGGCCGTTGTCCTCCAAATACTGAGAGAAGTAACTTGAAAAAAATGTATAATTACATGAGTTACTATTAGGAACTATTTGTACATATCTATTTGGAAGAAATGTTTATTCTCCCAAAACAAAATATTATTTCACTTCTCACTGATCTCAGCCTTTCCCCAACAAAAACGGTGTACTCATATGAAATATCTGAGTAAGGTCAACTACAATTAATGACAGTATAAACAAAATTTTATCTACTCCTTAGAAAATCTTTTAAAATTTTTAGGAAGAAAACAAAAGGGGATAAAAAGCTATTTTTTTTTTTTTTTAACTTTCAACAACATAATTATAAAAGCAATGAATAAGCAGAAAACCTAAGAAAAAGGAAATTTTAAGTCACAGGAATGGCAAATGAGAAGATGAAGTCAAATCTCAAATGAGAAGATGAAATCAAATTGAATCTAAATCTATTACAACTCTTCCGTTTAGGAATGTGCAGTGATCCATAGGTACTGCATGTAATCGTCTCATCAAGATCCAGACCCACAGTAATGGGCCCATCCCCAAATCTGCCTCCCGTTCTGGACAGGCTTTTTTCAGTCCAGTTCTGGGTCTGTTTTCTTTTCCCATTCTTGCATTGGACTCAAAGAGGCTTCTTTCTACCTGATTTTTGTATTCAGTCTGTAACCGTGCTATAACTAGCAAGAGGGACAGACCAGGTACCACTAAGAAGGCTTTTTCAAGGGTAAAAGTCTCTATGGGACTTTCTAAGTAAATTAACATTAACAAGGAGGGCAACTTATTTAGAAGGGAGGCAAAACAACTCTTCTTTAAAGTAAAAGAAAGCAACATTTGTGCAGAGCTGCTGCAAATAAATGGGTATGACAATTAAAATGATTAACCTTTATGTAAACAATTAATATTCTGAGGCACAGAGACCAAATGCCACTCCTCTGTGTCAGCCTGACTGCTCTACTTAAAAGTAATCAAACAATTTCTCTTCATGTGTTTTATGATGAATGGCTTTCACTTAGAATAATTTCTGCGACTGATGTGAGCCCATGGAACTAACTCTGCACACAGGCTGTTCTGTGAGCTAGGAGGTCTAACACGGCTTTGCTTTACATCAAATTTCACTTTTAAAGAGACATTTGAAAGCAGAGGGGGTCCAGGGAAGATAAGGTTAAAAAACAAATAAAGCACCGTAGTCTCGGGAACAGTAACAACTGAGGCCGGGAGGACTGATGTAGGTAACACTGGCTATACCAGCGGCCCCCAAGACAGCCCTTTCCAGTCAGTGCTGAGCTGTCATCTGCAAGAGGAGGCTGATCAATGAATGCTGGATGCAGACTTGGTGCTTTAAAAGATGAAGTATTTGTAAGACTGTGTAGTTTTGCTCTCCATAACGAATACTAATGAGCAGTATTGAAAAACAAAGCTTTTTATTTGGACTAAAATACTTAAAAATGTCCTAACTAAAGCCAGACACCACATGAAAGGAAACTACTCTCAGTAATTCAGCAGTGAGGTATTTAACAACAAAAGGGAGTCAGGAACATAAATTATCATGAAGACTCATGGGATGATTACCAAGCAGCTAATAAATGTTGTGATTCTAAAGAATATAAAAAAACATACTGGGCTTGTTTAGGTGAAAAAGGCAAATGACAAGACCAAACATATAGTAAAATCACGGTTTGTAAATTAAGAAAAATGTTTTACACACACGCATTTAAAAAGTCTGAAAAGAGACACACCCAAAAGTAACTGTGGTGTTGCCCTGGTGAAGTCCCTAGGTGGTAAATGGTTTGCGCTCAACTGCTAACCTATAAGTTGGCTGTTCGACCCTACCCTGTGGTACAATGAAGAAAAGGGCCTGGGAATCTGCTTCTGCTAAGACTTAAAAAAAAAAAAAAAAAAATCCGTGGCCACTGAGTCAATTCTGAAGAAAATCCTACGGAGCAGTTCTACTCTTTTACACATGGGGTTGCCATGAGTCAGAATTGACAGCAACGGAGAAGAACAATACCTCAGTGGTAGAATTATGCATAATTCTTCCTTTATATTTTATTTTTTAATTTACGTAATAATCTGTATTAACAGTTTTATAATCAGAAAAAATTTTTTCAAAGAAAAAGAACTCTAGTTTTTCCACTGGCTAATTGGCAATGGATTTTTCATAGTATCAAGCAAAAACCGGAATTGAACTTAACAAAGGCTGACTAACTCAAAGAGAGATGGTACTATGACCATATTATGAATAAGATTTTTATAATTAATGCTATCTGAAATGTAAAGGTACTTTTGTACCTTTGAAAAGTAGTTTCTATAAGATAAACTATTGGGTCCAAAATAGCCCAGGTAAAATTTCTTCAAAACTCAGTGTTTTATGGCAAGAATACTAAGTAAAGAAAAGGTTAAACCGCAGCAGTTATCACAGTATTCCTGATTTTCTGTGCAATGTTTCTTCTACTCCATGCTGCTTTCATATACAAGTTTGGTTTCACTTTTCTTTCTTTCATCCATTGGCCAGTAAAAGGAACCATCATTCTTAAGCCACTGCATATTTACTTCCAAAAATTCAAAGAAGGAATTATGTTTGGAGGGGTAACTTCGTGTAATTTCTTGGCTTTCTCTTACTATAAAATTCTATTTCAAAATATAAACAAATGAAACTATTTTTTTCTCATGAAGTTGCTTAACTTCTTCTCACATACAATGGTAATAAATTCTTTAAGAGGCAAGCTACTGAAAACTACACATTTCAGCTCCAGTTTTGGAAGCTAGAAGCAAAGTCTATCATATTTTAAGAAGAAGTACGAGTGTAGTTTGATGGCTGTTTCCATAGAGTTCTCTAGAAATATGATTTGCTCAGCACTTCAACTGTAAAGAAAAACCATGAAGAGGGATGCAAAAGTATAAAACTAGACTAGAAAGGAATGATGCATGTGAGGAAAATAGAAGGAATGACAAAATTATGGATGAGTACCAGCATAACCCTGATACCAAAACCAGGCAAAGACACCACAAAATAAAAAAATTACAGACTAATATCTCTAGCCAATAGAATTCAGCATTACCTCAAAAAGTAACACACCATGACCAAGTAGGATTCCTACCAGGTATGTAAGGAAGGTTCAACATCAGAAAATCAATCAATGTAATCCACCACATAAATAAAAGGAAAGAAAAAAAAACTTACAGTATCATCTCAATCGATGCAGAAATGGCATTCGACAAAGTCCAACACCCATTCCTGATAAAAACTCTGAATAAAATAGGTATAGAAGGGAAATTTCTAAACATATTAAAGGGCATTTATGGAAAACCAACAGCCAATATCATTCTTCATGGAGAGAGAGGCTGAAAACATTCCCCTTGAGAACATTACCAAGACAAGGATGCCCTTTATCACCACTTCTATTTAACATTGTGCTGGAAGTCCTAGCTAGAGCAATAAGGCAAGAAAAAGAAATATGCCAAATCAGTACCATTTACAATAGTCCCTAAGAAGATAAAATACTTAGGAATAAAAGTTAAACACCTATGCTCATCCATAGGCTTCACTAAAAGAGTAAAAAGATTACCTACAGACTAGGAAAAAGTTTTTAGCTATGGCATTTCCAATCAGCGGCTAATCTCTAAAATCTACATGTTGCTGCAAAAACTCAACTACAAAAAGACAAATAACCCAATTAAAAAATGGTCAAAGGATATGAACAGACACTTCACTAAAGAAAACAGTCACGTAGCTAATAGATACATGCTCAAGATCATTAGCTATTAGAAAAATGTATATCTAAACTACAATAAGATTCCATCTCATTCTAACGAGGCTGGCATTAATCCAAAACAATCCAAAATAATAAATGTTGGAGAAGTTGTGGAGAGACTGGAACACTTATACACTGCTGTTGGGAATGTAAAATGGTACAACCACTTTGGACATCGATTTGGTGCTTCCTTAAAAAGCTAGAAATAGTAACTACCGTACGATCCAGCAATCTCACTCCTTGGAATATATCCTAGAAAAGAGCCGTCACACAAATAGATATGTGCACACCCATGTTCATTACAGCACTGTTTACAATAGCAAAAAGATGGAGGCAACCAAGGTGCCCATCAACGGATGAATGGATAAATAAATTATGGTATATTCACACAATGGAATACTATACATTGATAAAGAACAATGACAAATCTGTGAAACATTTCATAACATGGAGGAATCTGGAAGGCATTATGCTGAATGAAACTTGTCAGTTGCAAAAGGACAAATATTGTATGAGACCACTATTATAAGAATTCGAGAAATAGTTTAAACAGAGAAGAAAATATTCTTTGATGGTTACAGGAGGGGAGAGGGAGGGAGAGAGGCAGAGCGGGGTTCACTAATTAGATAGCAGACAAAAACTAATTAAGGTGAAAGGAAGGACAACACACAATACAGGAGAGGTCAGCACAACTGGATTAAACCAAAAGCGAAGAAGTTTCCTGAATAAACTGAACGCTTCGAAGGCCAGCATTGCAGGGGAGGGTGTTCGGAGACCATGGTTTCAGGAGACATCTAAATTAACTGGCATAATAAAATCTATTAAGAAAACATTCTGCATCTCATTTTGGAGAGTGACGTCTGGAGTCTTAAATGCTGGAAAGCAGCCATCTAAAATGCATCAATTGGTCTCAACCCACCTGGAGCAAAGGAGAATGAAGAACACCAAAGATACAAGGTAAGTATGAGCCCAAGAGTCAGAATAAATAGGCCACATAAATCAGAGACTACATTAGCCTGAGACCAGAAGAGCTAGATGGTGCCAGCTACAATCGATGACTGCCATGACAGGGAACACAACAGAGAATCCCTGAAGGAGCAGGAGAGCACTGGGATGCAGGCCTCATATTCTCATAAAAGACCAGACTTAATGGTCTGACTGAGGCTAGAAGGACGCTGGAGGTCATAGTCCCCAGACCTTGTTAGCCCAAGACAGGAACCATTCCCATAGCCGACTCTTCAGACAGGAATTGGACTGGACTACTAGATAGAAAATGATGCTGGTAAGGAGTGAGCTTCTTGGATCAAGTAGACACATGAGACTATGTGTATAGCTCCTGTCTGGAGGTGAGATGTGAAGGCCGAGGGAGATAGAAGCTGGCTGAATGGACACGGAAATACAGGGTGGAGAGAAGAAGTGTGCTGTCTCCTTGAGGGGGAGCAACTAGGAGTACTTAGCAAGGTATATATAAGGTTTTGTATGAGAGACTGACTTGATTTGTAAACTTTCACTTAAAGGACAATAAAAATTTTTTTAAAAAAAAAGAAAATAAATAAAGGGCATCCAAATTGGTAACGAAGAAGTTAAACTGCCCCTATTTGCAGATGCTATGATAGTATACATAGAAAACCCAAAAGATTCCACAAGAAAACTACTGCAACTAATAGAAAGATTCAGCAGAGTAGCAGGATAGAAGATCAATATACAAAAATTAGTTGGATTCCTACACACCAATAAAGAGAGCGATAAAAAGGAAATCAGGAAAATAATACCAGTTATAAAAAAAAAAAAAAATAGCCCCTAAAAAATAAAATACTTGGGAATAAATTTAACCAGGGATATAAAAGACCTATACAAAGAAAATTACAAAATACTACTGCAAGAAACCAAAAGAGATCTACATAAATGGAAAAACATACCATGCTCATGGATAGGTAGACTCAACACTGTGAAAATGACAATTCTACCCAAATCAATTTATAAATACAATGCAATACCTATCCAAATACCAACAACATTCTTTAAAGAGATGGAAAAACTTATCATTAACTTTATATGGAAAGGGAAGAGGCCCCGGATAAGTAAAGCACTACTGAAGAAGAAGAATAAAGTAGGTGGACTCACACTACCTGACCTCAGAACAGCTACAGTAGTCAAAACAGCCTTGTACTGGTACAACAGATATATTGACCAGTGGAACAGAATTGAGAACCCAGATGTAAATCCATCCACCTATGGTCACCTGATCTTTGACAAGGGTCCGAAATCCATCAAACAGGGAAAAGACAGTCTTTTTAACAAACGGTGCTGGCAAAACTGGATGTCCATCTGCAAAAAAATGAAACAGGACCCATACTTCACACCATATGCAAAAACTAATTCAAAATGGATCAAAGACCTACATATAAAACCAAAAACTATGAAGTTCATAGGTGAAAAAATAGGATCAACGCTAGAGGCCCTAATACATGGCATTAACAGGATACAAACCACAACCAACAACATACAAAGTCCAGAAGATAAGCTAGATAACTGGAATCTTCTAAAAACTGAACACTTATGCTCGTCAAAAGAGTAAAAAGAGAACCTACAGACTAGGAAAATATTTTTGGCTATTACAAATCAGGTAGACTCAACACTGTGAAAATGACAATTCTACCCAAAGCAATTTACAAACACAATGCAATACCTATTTACTACAAGAAAATCCAACACCTCTACAACAAAAAGATAAATAATCCAATTAAAAAATGGGCAAAGGAAATGAACAGACGCTTCACCAAAGAAGACATTCAAGCGGCCAACAGACGCATGAGGAAATGCTCTGGATCACAAGCCATTAGAGAAAAGCAAATCAAAACCAAATGAGATACCATCTCGTCCCCGGGCATTACTGGCACAAATCAAAAAAAACCAGGAAATAACAAATGATGGAGATGCTGTGGAGGAGATCAGAACTCTCATGCATTGCTGGTGGGAACGCAGAATGGTACAACCATTTTGGAAAATGATATGGTGCTTCCTTAGAAAGCTAGAAATAGAAATACCATATGATCCAGCAATCCCACTCCTAGGAATACATCCTAGAGAAATTAGAGTAATCACAAGAATAGACATATGCACACTCGTGTTCACTGCAGCATTGTTCACAACAGCAGAAAGATGTAAATGACCTAGGTGCCCATCAACAGACGAATGGATAAACAAACTGTGGTACATACACACAATGGAGTATTATGCAACAATGATGAACAATGATGAATCTGTGAAGCATCTCATAACATGGATGAATCTGGAGGGCATTATGCTGAGTGAAATAAGTCAATCACAAAAGGACAGATATTGTATGAGACCACTACTGTATTGAAAAGGTTCACACACAAAAAGAAACAATTTTTGATGGTTAAGAGGGAGGAAAGCGGTGGGGAGGGAAAAACACTAAATAGACAATAGGTAAGTGGTAACTCTGATGAAGGGTAAGACAGTACACAATACTGGGGAAGCCAGCAGAACTTGTACAAGGCAAGGTAATGGAAGCTCTATAGAGACATCCAAACTCCCTGAGGGACCAAACTGCTAGGCTGAGGGATGTTGGGACCATGGTCTCAGTGACCATCTAGCTCAGTTGGCATAACATAGTTTATAAAGAAAATGTTCTACATTCTACTCTGGTGAGTAGCATCTGGGGTCTTAAAAGCCTGTGAGTGGCCATCTAGGCTACTCCACTGGTCTCACCCATTTGGGAGCAAGGAAGAATCATGAAAACTAAAGATACAAGGGAAAGATTAGTCCAAAGGACTAATGGACTATATCTACCATGGCCTCCACCAGACTGAGTCCAGTACAATTAGACGGTACCCAGCTACCACCACTGACTGCTCTGACAGGGATCACAGTAGAGAGTCCATGACAGAGCTGGAAAAAAAAAGTAAAACAAAATACTAACTCAAAAAGAAAGACCAGACTTACTGGCCTGACAAAGATTGGAGAAACCCTAAGAGTTATGGTCCCCGGACACCCTATCAGCTCAGCAATGAAGTCACTCCTGAGGTTCACCCTTCAGCCAAAGATTGGACAGGCCCATAAAACAAAACAAGACTAAAGGGGCAAGCCAGCCCAGGGACAAAGACCGTAAGGCAGGTGCAGACAGGAAAGCTGGTAATAGGGAACCCAAGGTTGAGAAGGGAGAGTGTTGACATGTCATGGGGTTGTCAACCAATGTCATAAAACAATGTATACTAACTGTTTAATGAGAAACTAGTTTGTTCTATAAACCTTCATCTAAAGTACATTTAAAAAAAAAAAAGGAAAAAAATTACGGATGAGTAACGAATTTTTCAGGAGACTAGCTAACATTTTTTTTGTGTGTGTCCTTTTACACACAAGTTTACAAATTAAGTCAGTCTCTCATATAAAAACTTATACACACCTTGCTATGTACTCCTAGCTGCCCCTAATGAGGCAGCACACTCCTCCTCTCCTCTCTGTATTCCCCTCTTCCTTCTCATCTCGCCTCCAGACAGGAGTTGACCACATAGTCTCATGTGTCTACTTAAGCCAAGAAGCTCACTCCTTAACAGCATCATTTTCTGTCTTATAGTCCAGTCCGATCTCTATCTGAAGAGCTGGCTTTGGGAACAGTTCCAGTCTTGGGCTAAGAGAGGGTCCAGGGACCATGACTTCTGGAGTTCCTCTAGTCTCAGTCAAACCATTAAGTCTGGTGTTTTTGCAAGAATTTGAGATCTGCATCCTACTGTTATCCCACTCCATCAGGGACTCTCTGCTGTGCTCCCTGTCAGGGCAGTCATCAGTTGTAGCAGGGCACCATCTAGTTCTTCTGGTCTCAGGCTGATGTAGTCTCTGATTTATGTGACCCTCTTGAGCTCATAATTACCTTGTGTCTTTGGTGTTCTTCATTCCCCTTTGTTCCAGATGGGTTGAGACCAATTGATGTATCTTAGATGGCTGCTTGTGACTAGCTAACTTTTAAGTTACTTTCCTATTACAGATTTAGTCCTCAATTTTTTAAGAAAGGCCTTGTGCACTACTAGAAGCCTTGCTTGGCTGCTAACCAAAAAGTAGGTGGTTCAAACCCACTAGCTGTTCTTTGAGAATAAAATGTGGCAGTCTGCTTCCATAAAGATTTACAATCTTGAAAACCCTATGGGACAGTTCTATTCTGTCCTAGCGGGTCGCTATGAGTCAGAATCAAGTCGATGGCAAAGGGTTTGGTTTCTTTTTGGTTTTGTACACTACTTATCAATGCCAAGCTCAAAATGGTAAGCTGTTTCCTAGATCTTCCTGAACTCTTTACCCATTTTATACTCCCCACTCAAGACTTAATTGCTGAACTTCACATTCACATTTTCAACCAACTTACACCCAAAGTTACTTAAAAAGAAAAGTATGTTTCCCTTTCATTAGATTAATGTCAGGAAGTCAAGTCCCCAATATAATGCAGAGTACAGGGTTCTACAGCTGAAGGAATAATGGTTTCCTGGTATCCTTTCCCCAGTATAAGGGTAACAGTTCACTTAAGGTTCATTATTGATTACTGGAGCTATCAGATTCCAAACAACTGCACCCATCATTGTATGGACAGTGAGATCAAAGAACCATATTACTCCTTAGCAAACGCACACCTGGGAATGCATGATAAAAACATCATGGCTGGAAACTTTGTTGCTTATCAGTCCAAACAGGACATACTAGGACAGCTTTAGAAGTAGAAAATATATTAGCAATTCAAACCAGGGTTTCATACAAAACTTATACACACCTTGCTATGTTCTTTTGTTTGTTTGCTGAGAATTTCCATTTCCAACAAGCTTCCAGGCAATGCCAATGCTGTTGGCATAAGCATCACCTGGGGAGCTGGTTAAAATGTAGATTCTGATTCAGTACATCTGGAGCAGAAATGCACATTCTCAGCAGGGGATTCAACTGAACCAGTTCAAAGCCCTGGCTCAAACTAACAAAACCAATAATGAGGACTTTAAAATTAATAATGAATAATCCACCATTAACTTTGTGTAGTCTGTGGTGAAAGCTCTAAAAATACTTTCCTTCCCTAGGGGCTGTGAGTCTATAAATGATTCCTTTAATATAAAAAAAAAAACCCAAATCTGCTGCCGTCAAGTCGATTCCGACACATGGTGACCTACAGGACAGAGCAGAACTGCCCCATGGGGTTTCCAAGGAATGGCTGGTGGATTTGAACTACGTATCTTTTGGTTAGTGCCGAGCTCTTAACCACTATGCCACCAGGGCTATTAAGCAACTTTACATCTTTAACCGGAAGCCTCGGTATAGAATAATTGCAGGAATGTTAAATTACTTACTCATATAGAGTTGAAAGTCTTTGCTTTGGGCCTGTTTCGCCCATATTCTTATCCCGGTCAGCATATTCTCTCTTTTGCTGTTGCCGTCTTTTGTAGTAAGCTTCAAATTCTTCTATGTCTTTCCGAAGATGCTCAGGCACTGCAAATGGGCCTGAGGACTCTGAACTGCCTCTGTCGATGAAAAGCACCACTTTGTGAGTAATAAGCTTTTGCGTGAACCAGAAGAAGAATACTTAAACTGAAAAAAAAAAAAACCCAAAACCACAAAGATGGTTGACTATTATTCAGGATTATGATGCAAAAACAAAACAAAAAACTTACCATACAGTTTAATGCAAAAAAGTTAACCTTCCACAATCAAGAGAAATCATACTGGACGTTCTGAGTAAGCACTTCTAATTAACTATGTATTCTTCCTACCAAGAGCAAAGTTTTACAAAACTCCTGGTTTTAAAAACTGATGTGTTGTGGTAATTGTAGCTTGTCGGAGTTGAGAGAAAAACGTAAGATTTTATTATACTTGCTATTAATTTAAGTTAAAGGAAGACTGAGTCTGCTAAAAGGAGCTTAATAAAAAGACTTAAAAAATAAATTAAAAAAAAGAGTAAGATTCTAACACTCTAAAATAAAGTAGTAGTTTGAATGTGGGCTCTAAAACCAGACTGCCCGCTTTGAATCCTGGCTCTGCTATGTTAGGAGCTTTGTGTCCTTGGGCAAGTTACTCACGTACTCTGTGCCTTATCTGTAAAATGGACTTTATCTCTCAAGGTACTTACCTCCTAGGGTAGATGGGTGGATTAAATGAGTTCATATTTGTAAAGCCCTTGAACAGTGCCTGGTACATAAGATTATTTAGATATAATGTATTATTGTTTTAACTCTATACAACTACTAGATTTAAAGGATTTATGAAAATGATGGCAAGTTTTAGGAAATAGAAGAAAAAATACTTCTGGCCTCTTGGTCATAAAGGAAAATAGAAAAAGATCACTGCTACTCGCTAGTTTTTTTTTTATGTCTATTTGTTTCTTGAAAACTCAGTTTCCACAACCAGTTGCCACTGAAAATCACAAACATCTAAGGTTCAGCTGTAACATCATACGTATGTAGCTTCCACAACACCTACTCTCTATTACAGCAAATATGCCAGTAATTATCAACACAATCGTCCCCCATGGAGTATTTTAATTCATATTTTCTAGACATTTTCCTAGGATTTTCCCACAGTGCCCTGCATATAGTAGGTTCTCAATATATACTTACTGAATGAATATCATCAGCCCTGTGACTTTACAACAGTTTGTATAGTGTGGCTTACCATCTATAAGCCACACTATAAATTCAACCGAGAGGAGTCACATCAGGCTCTCAGAAAAGATGCACATCTTTAGACATGGGAGTTAGGGAAATAAAACTCAAGTTTAAAGTGCATTAAATTAATGCCACTTACTACATTAAAATCCTTCAATTAAATGACGCAAAAATTTAAAAACTGTACTTACTTATTCTTATCGCTTGAAGTGACGGTCTGACTTTTAACACTTGGTCTTATTGAAGGTGTTCCAGACCCAACTAACATAGGCTGGTTTAAAAGATAAAAAAAATGATAGTGATTTTCTATCTTAAAATTCCATGAAAAATAAAAATTACCAATAAAATCGATGAACGTTTATGTAATTATGCACGTAAATTCCCCAATACATACCAAAAAAAAAAAAAAAAAATCAAACCCATTGCCTTCAAGTCACTTGTGACTCATAGCAACCCTACAGGACAGATTAGAAGTGCCCCATAGGGTCTCCAGGGAACAGCTGGCAGATTCAAACTGCCCACCTTTCGGTTAGCAGCCGAGCTCTTAACCACTATACCACCAGGGCTCCTTCAATATATAAGATCTATGTAAACTTCCTCATGAACAGGAACACACAGTAATATAGGGTTCAACAATTATTTGATAATGTTGGGTGCCGCTGTCAGCAACCATTAAAAGGCCCAAGTTAATATTTAGGGTGTCTTCCAACACTCCAAAAACAATTTAAATGTCACTTGGCTCAAACTCCCACCTTAGCTAAAGACATACAGTCAATAATGAAAGATAACTTTTACTGGAATTTATAAGCTGCTCTCATCTTTCCCTAATACTTGCTCACTCTTTCTCACTCAGGTTCTCCTACTGACCAAACCCCTCCCCACCCCACATAAGCCATGAAGTACTCACCTAAAAAAAAAAAAAAAAAAAATTTTTTTTTTTTTTTTAGTTAACTCATGGGCTTGGAGTGGAGCCTTGGGTGAAAGGAAGGAGAGGGGTCCCATCAATTCGAAGATTCTGCTATGGTAATTATTATTCATCATTTAATTTTGAATAGCTTAGGTAATAAACTTTTAAACAATAGAAATAATCCCAATGAAAGCTTTCTGAATACTAAAAACTATTAAAAAATTCAGTTTAGTAACAGTGATAATAAAAACCAAACTAGCTGCCATCCAGTCGATTCTAACTCGTGTTTTAGAGCATAATAACTATATTAGTTATTAATAATATGTATCATTATTACTCCCGTTATACAGATGAGAATACTAGAGCACAGCAAAGTCAAATAACTGGCCCGGTTAGTAACTTGTAGAATCAAGACATGAGCCCAGGTCTGCCTGATGCCAAAGCCTTCTTGGCCACTAGGCTCTATGACCACCCATATAGAATCCTACATTATGGTAATGTTTTCACTGGGAAATATCTAGAAAATAAAAAGGCCAACAAAGAATAAGTCTCTTCCAAGAGTTACTTACATATTATAAAAAAAAATATTATATGAACCTTAAATTCCCTTAAAATGTAAAAGATTGCCAAAATACCTGTAGATTGAAGCCTAGAAATTCTCTCTCTACAAAATGCTTCAAAACATCCCAAGAATTGGTTAATTCTAATTTACATAGCCAATTAATTTTTTGGCGAGTTTAGACAAGAATTAATATAGAAAATACTCCATACCTTTAGATCTTTTGGCTTCTTTTTCTTGCCTTTGTTTTTCGCCTTCGGAGAAACGTACTAAAAAAAAATGAGAAAACAATTATCAATGAAAATTCAAACATCATCATCATTTTGAAGCTCAATATAAAGAAACCATACTGATTTCCAGAGACTAGTCTTAAGTTATATGTATATAAAATGTTTTCATTAGAATAACATTATGATGTTTCAGCCCAAGTGTTATGATTTATAGAAAATAAGAAAAAGTCTAATGATAAGTTATAACTCAAACTGAACTGTTCCAACATTTTCAACTTATTTTCAACAGGGTTTATGTAATTTTAAGTAACTAATCAGACTTTAAAGTAATTCTGATTACACAGGACACTTTTTCAATACTCCTTTTTTTTTTTACTAGGCATTCTGCACCTGGCCAGACGCTAGGGCAGATACAGTGAACCGAGAAGAATTTACCTTCCCAGAGTATGCTAGCTGTGCTTCCATGCTTACAGGGGCAATAAGAGGTAAAGCAGATTAAGACAAAATTTCAGTTACGATGACTTGATCCTGAAAATCTTTCTCTTTGAAAACTGCCACAATGCCTTTCTTTTCTCAATTTGATCACTCTTCTAAAATGAAGAAGTCCTGAACTGCCAGAAAGGACAAAGGCAACTATGATCTACAGACACCTCTGGGATTGTTTTAACTTCAACTCAATCTGGAGCCACTCAAAGTCCCCTTGTTTTCCTTACTGAGCAAAACGTTAACATTTTAATCACGGAAGACAGCTTTTCAGCTGTATGTAAGGCGATAACTCAAGAACTCTTCCTTTCCTGTTTCCAATATTAACAGTTAGTGTAAGAGTTTAGGGCATCGTTCTAATTTAAGCCTCAGAATTGAGTGATTATTGTGCCAATTCCAAGAAGAAGGTTGGGATTAAACTTTCTAATGAACCTGTCTACATTATCCAGAAGTCCTCCAAGTTTGGCTCTGAGACATGATGTAAACAAACACTGATGCAGGTCCTCCTCCCTTCCCTTAACATTTAACACAGCTCTGGAATTGATCGTGGAGCCTTGGTGGCGCTGTGGATAAGTGCCACAGCTGCTAACCGAGAGGACAGCAGTTCGAAGCCACCAGCTGCTCCTTGGAAACCCTTTGGGGCAGTTCTACTCTGTCCTACAGGGTTGCTATGAGTCGGAATCAACTCCACGGCAATGTTTTTTTTTTTTTTTTTTTGGTTTTAGAACTGATCAGATCACTTACCATCGAGTCATCATTGTCATGTTTCCTCAGCACAGTGCAGCTGCTGTCTGTAGGAAGACACCGAGGATTTTATGAGGAAACCAAAAATTCACAGGGCCACACGATACACCAAAGCCTTCAGGAAAACTACCCCAGGTACTACTAACATAGAATATGTTCTACTTTCTATCTGGCTTTGACACATGCTTAATTTAGAAACCAAGAAAGAATGGGAGGATGGGTAACTACATGGGAAACCAACCACAGAAAACCAAAAAAATTTCAATCCAATGTAGCATAATTTGAGCACCTTCTATGTGCCAAACTCTATTATGCTAGGTGCTGGAATACAGAGATGCATAAAACAGACTGAAGACAAAAAGGCAGGCAACTACAACTCTGGGTGCCGCGTGCCATGGTAAAACACATGGAAAAGACAAGGAAGGGGTAATAAAGTCTTCAAGGGCAAAAGGCCCAGGGAGGGATCAGGGAGGACTTTGGGGAGGAGAAGACATTTGAGTTTGACTTGAAATGAGCAAGCAAAGGAGTGGGCAGGGTCTGAAGGCACTGCTTGAGCAAAGGCAGGAGGCAGGAAGCACAGGCAGGTTTAGGCACAGAAAGAAGTAGATTATATACCTAGAGGGCAGATGGTACAGAGTGAGAATGAACCTAGAGAGATGACGTGAATTTACTGTGTAGGCAAAACTAAGTAAACATTTCCCCAACAGAGCAGTTAGAGCACCAGACAGATGTTCTAGAAGAGCTGACAACAGTTAATACAGGAGGAAGATTTGAAGTGGGAGCATCTAGAAGCATGGAGGCCAGTTTGGAGGCTACTGCAAGAGTCTAATCATGGAAAGATAAATAAGGTTCTAGCCTACAGCAGTTGACATGGACAGAAAAGGACAGATCAAAGACAGAGCTTACTTGGATTGGTGACAACCTAGATAGATGTAGACTGGTATAGCAGGAACAAGGAGGAATCAAGACTAATTCCAGGGTTTCCTATTAAAAGCTAGATATACAAAGATGCTATTAACTGAGGTAAATTTAGGCAAAACAGGTCTCTGATCAAGAGAGTTTAGCCATGCTGTGTTTAAGGGGCCCGCTGGTTGTGACACAGAAACGCCAACAGGGGAACAGGCACCCGGCGTTCAGAAGGGAGGTCAGGCTCCCAATTATCAGAGCACTGATGACATTATTGAACACCCCTATTTATAAAATCAGTGGACTCTGAAAAGTGTTAAGAAATATAATCCTTCCTTTAAATGAAAAGATAAATTGAGACATCTGGGGTAAGGGTGGGAGGCAGGGCTTGGAGGCACGCCTCTGGACTTGAAAACCTGCAGGGCTGGCAGTCACTTGGTTGGTGGCTTCGGGCTCTATGGCTAACAGCAGAGAAGCAGTCACAGCCGATGGACTGTGTGCTTTAGGCATAGAGCACAAGTATCAGGCAGAGTGCACACTCAGAGCAAACTGTGTCCTTTTTAGTTCTCCCGCTGTGTGATCCCAGCATGCATCGGGTTTTGAAAGCTCAGTCCCAGAACAGCATTTTATTACCAGCAGCCGCAAACTGATGGCAATAAAGTCAGGCTACCAGGTAGTGTGCCACCTTCCAGTCATGGAGCAGAATCCTGGAAAAATAAAGCCATCTATAGTTGAGTGTGCTTTTTCCTGAGAACCATGACATTACTAAGCTTGTCACTGTCAGTCCCTTACACTGCACTTGAAGTTTATAATGTTGACACTTGGGGTCATGGCTGGACCTTTTAACGTACCTTTTAAAACAAGGAGCATAAAATTTACAAGTCTAACTCCTGATAATGGAAACCCTGGTGGCGCAGTTGTTAACTGCTACGGCTGCTAACCAAAAGGCGCTCCTTGGAAACCCTATGGGGCAGTTCTACTCTGTCCTATAGGGTCGCTATGAGTTGGAATCGACTTGACAGCAATGGTTTTTTTTTTTTTCAACTCCTGATAATAGTTAAGCTGAATTCTAATGCTGAGGGCAAGGGGCAGGGGGAAGGGTTATCATAAAACATAGATGTAGTACCAAATATAAGATATTAAAATTAATTCAGAACCTAAGAATATTAGAATTGTGAGGTCAAAAGACCATTTGGTCAAAATCCTCTCATTTTAGTGATAAGGAAACTAAGGCTAAAAGACGCTAAGGAATTAACTGCTATTTAGCCAAGAAAACCCTATGGAGCTATTCTACCCTGTAACAGATGAGGTTACCATGAGTCAGAATTGACTCGATGGCAGGTTTTTTTTTTTCTTAAACTGTATCTTATTCTCCGCCAAACTGGACTCCATGCCGTTTCCCCAACATGCCCACGATTCCCCTCCACCCGACCTCTTTACTCCCCGACATCCACCCTCTAACCCTGCAGCAAAGCTCTCCTCTCCCGAAGGGAGGCGCCTAGGGCTCCGGCCTTCCTCTGAACCCCTTACTCAGCACTGTCTCTAGTCCTTTCCTGTTCAGGTTTCCACCATATTACAATTATTTGTGCATTCATCTTATTCCCTTTTCTAGAAACAAGCTCCCTGAGGACTATCTTAAGCTTTTCTGAATTCCCTGTTAACACCTACACAGGGCCCTGAAGCAGTAGGACTACACGCAAAGTTTTCAATGAGTTGACTTTGGGAAGACTGAGCCACAGGCCTACTTCTCCTGACTCCCAGTTCTATACTATTCCTACTAAAACAGATGTCACATCTGTTCCAGGTTCTGCAAATACCACCTCCTCCCACATTCCGATGTTTTCTTGAATGCCAAAAATCAAACCACCTGCTAATAAATGCCATCCATTTAATATGCAATCTTCGCCATGACTCTGAAAATATCTAAGATGGGAAAAGTATGGTGTGTGCTTAGTGTAATGTACCCATCTGAACATCTCTACAAAACTTAGAGCTTTACATGGTAAAACAAGCTTCGCATCAAAAAATCACTATTCTCAACCACTAACTTCTCCCCCCAAATAAGCCAACTCTATAAGATATAATTTTTTACTATTTTCCTTATTAACTATTTAAATACGCTAAGTCCTTCAAAAGCTTTTTTTCTTTCTAAGACTAGATATAAATAAATCTAAACTTGGTCCACGTACCCAATATACCAAAGAATTCATCTAAAGCACTATGTAATGTTGGAAACTTCTCTCTGTGGTCTTCCAGCAGCCATATTAAGAAACGTGCTTCCTTCAATGATGTCGGCTCAAGGAAATATTCAAAGTTCTTTCCTTCTATAGAGCCTAGTTTGTGACGATATTTCTCATTCCAGAGAGAACTCAAAATGTTAAAATCAAGGTCCTTAAGAGACGCCTCATAGCGAGTAAGAAAAGGTCCCACGGCACTCAAACCTACAATAAAAACAAAACCCAAGTCAGAGGAAGAGAAAAATTATTGATTATAAAATCACGTTCAGTTTCACGGCTTTTAATAGCAGTTCCATTATAGTCGGCTTACATTTTCAGGAAAAACATTTAAATACCTGGAACAAAGTTGTTCAAGCTATTATGCACTCTAAACATTAGTTAACAGATTTGCTAATTACAATTAAGTCTTGTCTATTAACTGAATAATGCTATCACTATAAAAAAAAAATTTTTTTTTTAAGAGATGAAAGTAACATATTAAATTCCTTTAATAACATTGTTATTGTTAGTTGCCATCGATTCGATTCTGGCTCACGGCAGCCCAATGTGTTATAGAATAGAACTGTGCTACGTACAGTTTTCGTGGCTGTAACCTCCACAGAAGCAGACTGCCAGGCCTTTGCCTCCACAGGACTGCTGGGTGAGTTCGAACCACCCAACCGTTTGCGCCACCTAGGGACGTCCTTCAAAAATACTCTATAACAATAACTTTTTCCCTATTTATAATGCCTTTCACTCCAATTAACACAAACTTGGCAAGGTTTATGGAAACCCTGGTGGCGTAGTGGTTAAGTGCTGCGGCTGCTAACCAATGGGTCGGCAGTTCGAATCCGCCAGGCGCTCCTTAGAAACTCTATGGGGCAGTTCTACTCTGTCCTATAGGGTCGCTATGAGTCGGAATCGACTTGATGGCACTGGGTTTGGTTTGGTTGTTTGGTAGGAAAGGTTTATGGTGTCTTCCATGTATATTCCATAGTAACAAAATGTGTAAAAGCTTTAAAAGAAGTTGGGTAGGTTCCTCCCTACCACCAACTGTTCCTCACCCTCCTCCATAAAAATCAAGGAGTCACTCTTCCTGCTTCTCCTAATCAGTTGCCAACAAGTAAAGGCTGGCTCTGCTCAAGCACCCCACCACGCCTCTAATACAGCATGGCCACCTCTCACACGGGCCTTAAGCTCAGCAAGTGAAGCAGAGACTGCTGAGTCAGAATTACCTTGGACAGCTCCTTCTTCCAGATGGAATCGTTAGCTCGCACTCAGAGGCCATGGTGCGTGAAAGTTAGTATCTCTGAACACCAGAATCAGTCACCACATAAAATACTCCTACGAGTACAATACTCATAAACCACAATGGTGGTTTTAGGGAACCACTGATGAAGAAATATCACACTCATACCTCCCATCTAAGGCTCACATCAGGTCCCTGGGTAGTGCAAATGGTTGCGCTTGAATGCCAACCTAAAGGTTAGAGGTTCAAACCCAGTGAGCAGTGTCATGGAAAACAGGCCTGGCGATCTGCTTCTATAAAGAATACAGCCAAGAAAACCCTATGGAGTAGCTCTACTCTGTAACACACAGAGTCACCGTGTGTTGGAATGGACTCAACAGCAGCTAAGAGCAACAAAAAGGTTCACAACAGAACACGTGCTATGTTAGGGGGAGGCAGACAGATCACACCCACTACTGAAATGCTCATTTCTGCAATTTGTGCTCTTGCTAGTACTCGCTCTTCTTTTTTGCTGAGCATGTCAGCTGACCTCTCTCATGCTGAATTTGCATATGATGTGACTCCACTGGATAGACTCTTTGTGAGAAGGAAGTAAAATTCCAGGAATTGGAAACTGCTTGCTTTTAATACACAAGTAAGAAGCCCTGGTGACACAGGGCTCAACTGCTAACTGAGAGGTCAGCTGCTCGCCCCCACCAGCGGCTCTGCAGGAGAAAGACATGGCAATTTCCTTCCATAAAGATTAGAGTCTTGGAAATCCTATGGGGCAGTTTTACTCTGTCCTCTAGGGTCACTATGAGTCGGAATCAACTCCATGGTATCAGGTAATAAATGTGAGCTTTACACTGGGCTACAGTAAAGCCTATTAATTACAATGCTCGGACTCATTTTAAAAGTTTTAAATAGAAATTTCAACTTTAAATAGTACCCCCACACACTTATTAAACTGATACCTTTACTTTTCAGAGTAAACATGAATTATATCAACAGGACAGACACACATTTTTCTGTCCAGATGTATGGCTAAATACTGCAGTTTACTGGAATGGACACTGGGTGGCACTCTTGCCCACGTGGCAAAACCCAAACAAGCCGCCTCCTCCTCCAGTTTTTTCTTTCAAAAGAGATTAAAGCAAGAGATAACTTTATTATCTACTTATCTTTTTGTTAACAGATGCCAGCAACAAGTTTACAACACAAGAGTAATTTTCTGGGACTACAAGCCCATGGAGACCTATGCTCAAAGCAGGAGCATTAAGCTATCTACAGCAAGCTTGCTGCCATCTTGCTTTTGTCTCTACGGACAGGAATTTACAGATTTACTCTGTGAAGCCGTAGAATTCCAACAGTCCCTATGTCCGTAACATCTCAGGCAGGAGGTGGTGGCTCTCAGAGGCTTGGCAGGCCCCCTCTCAGGGATCCTGTTGAAAAGGTCTGCTCTTGCTGTCTCCCTTCAGTCTTTTGTCCACCAGCTGCCAACAAAGCTGTTTACTGAACTAGGCCAGTTGCTCACATGGTCACCAGATAATTAGGGCCCTGGCAGGTGCCCAGAGAGAGCAGAGTCTAGTGACAGCCAATGACTCTCTGGGGCTGCCTTCTGCAGTCCGTGGGGCCTTCTGCAAAGTGCCTGCTAGGGGGTCTTCCTCAGCCTTCCCTTCTTCCAGTCAAAACAGAAGTCAGATCAGAGTACCAGTTTCATAATCTGGTGACCTACAAGCCTAGCTCAAACCTGGGGTATTTTTCTCTTAATCCTTACACACAGATTTGCCTTGGGTGATTCTAAACAATTGTTCCCACCCACTCTCCGCTCTCAAGTTTTCATTAATAATCTCAATTTTGGGTTCTCTATTCTCTCTAAACAGCCACAATTGCAGAGGGCACCAACAGACAGCAAACTCCAAGGGGTACATTTACATAAAACCAAAAAACCAAACTCGTTGCAGTTGAGTCGACTCTGACTCATAGTGACCCTACAGGACAAAGTACAACTGCCCCATAGGGATTCCAGGGAGCAGGTGGTGAACTCAAGCTGCTGACCTTTTGGTTAGCGGCGGTAGCTCTGAACCACTACACCACCAGGGTTTCCACACTTACATAAGACTGCCTAAAATACGCACAGTTCATACATCTACATAGAGTTTAGCATAATACAGGTCTGGATTTTCTTACTGACTGAACTTTCTTGTGTTTACACTTTTTGAAAAAGTATACTATTATCTGTGTATCGTCTAACCTAAAAATTGTGAGCAGGGAGTAAACAGTATTTTTAACCATATTGCATTTAATAAGTCATAAATGATAGGATTTTTTTTTCCAACTGCTGTTGAGTCGATTTCAACTCAAGGTGACCCCGTGTGTGCCAGAGTAGAAGTGGGCTCCACAGGATTTTCAAAGGCTGATTTTTTGGAAGTAGATGGCCAGCTTTTTCTTTCAAGCCCCCTCTGGGGGGATTCTCGAACCTCCAATCCTCTGGTTAGCAGCTGAGTGTGTTAACCATTTGCACCACCCAGGGACTCCAACAACAGGAAAATAAAAAGGATCCAGAGGCCGGTATTCATCGTTTCTACTAACCATGCCTTTCCAGAATAGGGAGACATACCAAAGCCATTGAGTTTCTCGATCCAGGAGGCTACTTGGGGCTCCATTTCCTTATGCTCGCTCAAAACATGAAGAAATATTCTTGTCTTCACTCTACTATTTTCTTTAATCAAGTGCTGAATGACAAAGTCCACGGCTTCGCTCAGAAAATTTCTGCTAGAAAAACACGTTGTGTAGTCTTCTACGCTTAAAACCTTCCAAGAAAGCAATTCTTTCATAAGCGTGGAAGTATTGGGTATACCGGATTTGATCTTCTCAGAGTACTGCTTTATGCACTGCAGAATTCTGTCATCAAGGAACTGGGAAGGCTGAGCATATTCTACAGTTCCTAAGGATAAACAGTGGTCAGTGAACGAGAGACACAGAACCAATGGGCAAGGACAGAAGCTTAGAAATAACAGACCATTACATAATAATGTATGACTCAGTGACACCATTCTTTATGTGGTTTTGTAGGAATTTTTAATTAGGAAGATAAAATACTTAAAAAATTCCTCTGAAAAAATATGAAAGTTCACATTAAGCCAGACCATTAAAAAGTAAATGCTTATATCCTTCACTCTGTACTGATCATGTAACATCTAAAAACTTAGCTCCTCTTAAATAAGGTCACTTCCCTCAACACTCCTAACCTGGCCTCACCAACTACCATCAATAAATACGATTTGTCGATAAGCATGAAAAGTTAAGATACAAAGAGTCATGGAAAAATTATTCAATGGGGAAGATCATTTTGATTGATCTGTTAAACATTAACGGAAGACTAGGTGAAAAATAAAGACAGCAAGTGGTAAAATATTTCATTTTGGAAAAATAACAATGGCAGAAAATGAGGAAAACTTACTTCAACTCAAGACTGAAGGCAAAGACACCGACCACTATGTACGCAGGAAGAAGTAAAATAACCAGTGAGACAGACATTCCCATGTTGATCAGAGAATGGAGACAAGATGAGCTTAAAACAGAGAGCCGGACTGGGTAATCTCTATGGTGCCTTTTATGAACTGCCTTTTAATCTGAACTCAGCATTATTCTAAACAATTTGTAACAAATTGAGCGACATTTTGAGACTTAAAACCACATACAGTAGAGTTCATTTCACAGGGCACTTCAAACACACAATATGCAGGCTGGATATTATTATTTCCACCTTTACTTCAGAGATGAGGAAACTGAGGCAAGCATTTGCCCAGAGTTAGTGGCAGGGCAGCACTTTGAATCCCTAAGTACTGTTTCCAAAACAGTGCTCTTTATACCAACCCCCTCATCATCCGGGAGTAAGAGAACACGGTGAAAGTATTAACAAGCTAAGCTGAAATCTAAATTTCCATTCAATATCGATTAATACGATGCCCAATCAGATATGCCAATATTTATATCCATACTTTTAAACAAGAACACATTACTCTTATCACGCCTGGAACTTCTGCGTACCTTTCTTTTCTTCTTTTTTCGGTGGTTTACTTTCTTTTAAGTCCTCTTCCCGTCTTTCTTTTGCTAATTTTTTTGCTTCTTCTTTTTGGTTCTTCCTCTTCATTTTTCTCTCTTCTTTTTCTTTTAGCTTCTCTAGGCTGATAAACATTTATGATTAGGGGTAATTCACCTTTGTAATAAGCTCAATCGACTACTCTTCTTTGCCTACTATAGAAAGCATTCTTCAAGCAGTATAAGTTTTCCTTTTTACTTACAACTTGGCCTGCATCTTCTGTTCAACATCAACAACTGCTGACATCATCGGTCAACTCAGGCAAGATAAGGGCACTTGTTTCATAAAAACAAGAACCTCAATCACTGAGTGACTTCTAATTAGGTATGGCACATACAGACTGTACATACGTTATTTCCATATAAGTAAGTTATTGCTTAAAGTAAACATGAATAGTACAAGTTTCTCTGAAAGATAATACAGTAAGTATGCATTTCAAAAAACAAACTCATAGTAAGTAAAATGTTATTTTCATATCCCCGTAATGGCTCACCACATCAGAATTTGGATGATCTGATTACAATGAATTCTCTTCAACAAATAATTCTGTTCATCTTTTCTTTTTCTTTTTCTTGGTCACAAATAAAAAAAAAAAAAAAGGAAAGAAAGAAAGAAAGAAACCACCGCTTAGAACAAAAAAGAAAAGCAGGACCAAAAAGAAAAGAAAAAAGGATTGGAATTATTTGATCTGAACAAGAAAATACAAAGATGATGATAATTTCAACTGAGTAAACTGAGTATTTCAAAAGTAACAAATGATCATTGATTCAAAATGTCTGCTGAACAGAGATAAAGAGGAAAAATACTTGTGGAATTAAGCTGAGAGTTATGTACAGGCAGCCCCTGGGTTATGAACGAGATCCAGTCCTAACTACGTCTTTAAGTCGAATTTCTGGGTAACTCAGAACCAGTGCATATGGTTCTTATTTAGCCCAACTTCAGTGCAAGAAGCAGAGCCCTGGTGGCACAGTGGTTAAGAACTCCGGCTGATAACCCAAAGGTCAGCAGTTCAAATTCACCAGCTGCTCCTTGGAAACCCTACGGGGGCAGTTCTACTCTGTTAATCAGAGTCGCTATGAGTCGGAGTCCACACGACCGCAGTGGGTTTGGTTTTTTGGTTTTAGTTTGAGAAACACTTGAAGCCTTTTCAATGATTTAAAAGTTGTATGTGTAGCAAGTAAGGGTGACTGAAATGAAGAATTTGTTGTGAGTAGGGCAGGCGTTGGTTCAATCATTTCAAAGCGAGGGCAGCTGTATATAACATTAAAGGGCAAGTACAAGTTGTCCTTAAGTTGGAGTTTTGTAACCCGGGGACAGCCTGTATATAATTTTTATCTAAATGTGAAATCTATTCATAAAACATGTAACTTCACAGCACTGAATGTCACGGTTTTCCTTATAAATCCAACTACCAAATAATGCTTCTGATTCCAGTTTTGAATATTTAATAACTCTAGGTTAGTTTTTAAGACTCGTAAAATTCACTTAAAAACCACTTTTTGGACATACGTATGTACGTACATGTGTAAAGCCAATTTAAAAAGGAGCCTAATTTAGAAACCTGCATTTAATGAATTATATTCTAAGAGACATCATTAAACTGATTGTTAAAAATCTTACCTAGAACACTTCTGTTTCTGAATAGGTCTTGAAGGACCCCTTTCTTTTATGATCTTGTGTTCGAACTTTAAATAAAACAAAGACATCCAAAATTTGTCTCATACACCCATGACATAAAGCACAACATCACAAGTAACAGTATTTCAAAAGCACACACAACGTTCAATTTGCAAGAGAACAATGACATTCTGACCCAGACAAAAGAGCCCAGAAAGCTTTAGCAAAACAATTTACTGAAAAGAGGAATAAGAGAGTAGACACACTTTAGGAAGGAGCAAAAAAATAAAAATAATTGCGGCTAAGCAGAAGATCAGGTACAAGATTCATTAAAACTACTCACTCCTGCCAGTCCCACAAAATGAAGGGAATCCTTCATGACACTCTTTCCTCTCCCTAAGAATCCACACCCTCTACAATACCCAAAAGTTTACTAGGGAGTAACAAAACCAAGTTACTGAAAAAGAGTAGAAACAATACAACTAGACAGTAAAAAGCCTCCTTTTCCTATTAGGAAATAAAAGACTGTGGGAGTGCTTCATTTCAGCAAGGCATTCCTAATTCCTATTACTTGCTGTATTTTCTTACATTCAGTAACTATTTCTTTTCTGAGAAAACACAAGACCCAAATCATACAACTTCCACAAATCTAAATGTTTTACAAGTTATAAGCATTTGGGTTATCAATTTAGTACGATTTCCCTCGTATTTGATACTTACTTCACACTTTACACCACCGTAACTGTTGAAGACGGTAATTTTACAAATGATACCTTGGCAGTCAGGGGTGAGACAACTTGCGTTTAGAAAGTCCTGTATGGTTTGAAAAAAGAAGAAGGTATGTCTCGGGGGGAAGATATCCAAACACGTACATCATTTTAACCATCAGGCACAGTCACAGCATGATCTAAAAGCTCCTTCAGGGAGGTGACAGAGGTCCCTGCTGATTGCTATGTGGCCTTCAGAGTCTCCCTGTGGGGGAATGCACTTCCCGTGTAGGGCTGACCCTGTGATTTGCTTTGGCCAATGTAAAGTGGGCTGACATGATGTATACCATGTCTAAGTAAAACCTTTAAGAAACACTGCATGGACTGGCCATTGCCTTTTCTGTCTGCCACAGAACACGTTCCAGAAAAGGGCCACTGTTCCACCTTGATTTAGAAACAAAGAACAGAGCCACAGAGCATAGAGCTGCTACAGCCCAAATGCAGTCACAACTGCAGGAGAGGTAATACAAGCAAGAAATGAGCTTTTCTTCTTACAAGCCACTAAGATATTTGGGCTGTGTATTACTTCAGTATATCCTAGCAAAACTGACTAATTGTCAAAACCCAAACCAAATCCATTGCCACTGAGTCAATTCCGACTCACAGTGACCAACAGGAAAGAGTAACTCCCCCGCAGGGCTTCCAAGGAGCGGCTGGTGGATTCAACTTGCCGACCTTTCAGTTAGCAGCCGTAACACTTAATAGTTGCTCCACCAAGGCTCCAACTAATTTACAGAGGGTATTTAAAAACCACTGATTAGATCACTAAGGGAGAGTGCTCAGCTAGAGAAACTCACTTTAGGTAAGACAAAGACACACCAGCAGTGACTCAATGGCAATAGTAATCTGGTCCTATCATCATATCTTCAGTTAACTATATGAAAATATAAGGATTTATCTCTACCAAACTTGAATAATTCTTACTGCTAGCAGATATCCAGCACAACGACCTTATGTTTTACTTCAAATAAGCACAGTGGTCTACATGAACCTTTGCAATGTAGAAAAAGATTTTCTTTTTCTGTACCATAGCCTATAGCTTAGATAGAAAATTCTATGAATGCAGATGTTATAAAATTGTATCTTCTCTCAAGGTAAATATAGCTAATACAATCAGCATCATTATCTTGGTAATTAAGAGAAACCTCAACGAGAAGTAGCAGTACAAAATTTAAGCTGATTTCTTAGCTCAAATTACCACATCCATTTTGAGACTTTAATTCTACATCAAAACCTTAACGTGATTTAATGAAAGATCTCTGATGGGCTCAAACTGTCAGTGCATAATTTAAGATTTACATTTTAAAATCAGATATTTAAATTTTTCTTTTTGATCAAAACATAGTTTAAATGATGGTTAAACAATAAACAATCTATTAAATGACTCCATGGGTGCTACACCTTTACAACTGTATCTAATAAACATGAAATTTTATTTTCCACTTTACTATTAAGTTTTAATTTAAAACTCTGTAAATATGTCTACAATGTTCAGGAAGAAATTTATAATCCCTTAAGACTCTTTTTCTGAAGATTCTTGGGGGATGGGGAGATCAACACGTAATAAGTATACTAAAAAATCCAGACAATATTATGTCTTACCTTGTCAGGTTTATCATTGTAGCTGGTTGCTTTTAACTTCTTCCAACAGTTAATGTGAAAGTCAATTTTACAGATATGGCTACAGAGGATTCGTATAAAGCCCTGGGGTTTCAAAAGATTTTTAATTCACACTTTAAAGATGTCACATACACAACATACCCATATTAAGATACAAAGAGCGGCTGTCTGCATTTAGCTGGCAGCATAGCTAGATACTGTACTGCCTCCTGGGGGAGTGCTATTCTTCTGGACCCCAGAATGTCTACTGCCAGGGACATAGAGCTTGACTGATACAGTCATTTCCACAGCTGACAGTTGCATTATTCTTCACAATGTACCAAATATTTTATAAACATGATTTCATCTGATCTACCAACCAGGGAGAGTGAGAGAGTAGGCGGGTACTATCTTCTTGAATAAATCAGGTTTTTACACACAAGGTAATTACGAGCCCAAGAGACAGAAAGGGCCACATAAAGCAGAGACTACATTAGCCTGAGACCAGAAGAACTAGATGGTACCTGGCTACAACCGATGACTGCCCTTACAAGGAACACAACAGAGAATCTCTGAGGGAACAGGAGAACAGTGGGATGCAGACCTCAAATTCTCATAAAAAGACCAGACTTAATGGTCTGAGACTAGAAGGACCCCGGAGGCCATGGTCCCCAGACCTTCTGTTAGCCCAAGACAGGAACCATTCCCAAAGCCAACTCTTCAGACAGGGATTGGACTTGACTATAGGATAGAAAATGATACTGATGACAAGTGAGCTTTTTGGATCAAGCAGACACATGAGAGTATGTGGGCAGCTCCTGTCTGGAGGGGAGATGAGAGGGTAGATGGGGTCAGAAGCTGGCTGAACGGACTCGAAAATAGAGGGTGGAGAGAAGGAGTGAGCTGTCTCATTAGGAGGTGAGCAACTAGGAGTATACACCAAGGTGTATATAAATTTTTATATGAGAGGGTGACTTGATTTGTAAACTTTGACTTAGAGCACAATAAAAATTAAAAAAAAAAAAAGGTCTTTATTCTATAGATGATGCAGACCTAAAGGAAAGGAGTGGACAAGAAAATATAAAACTGCCTGTAAGCAGAGAACTGGGGGCCTCCAACTCCAGCATTCATTCTGAATCCATTTTAGGGCGTGATCTTGCAATTCAATGTCCCACTGTACATTCAGCAGTTACCTTAAAGTCTGGATCAGATATGTATATCTGGATTTTGAGTGCCCCACAATGATCATGATAGGAACAAATGCCCTCTGGCACTGGAGGGAACTCGCACTCTTCAATAAATTTTTCTAACAGTTCCTAAAACAAAAATAAGCAAAAATGATATTATTACAACACTAATGAGTTAATAAAAATGCTTGTGATTTCAATACCTTCTTGCCATCAAAGTATTTTTAGCTTAAAAATGACTCAATTTCTTTAGCCCAGAACCAACGACATACAACTTTTAAAGTCCTTTTAAGAAGAGGCCAATATGAACACACGTCGGGAGGTAGGAAAAAAGGAAGGACTGGACAAAACTTTTTTTTCAGGATTTTAGAGTCAGAATTAAAATCTTGCCCTGTGCTAAAATCATCTAACCTCATTTTATAATTTACAGCTCTCAGAAGCCTCCTTTAAGGATTCAGAAAAAATAAGTGAGAATAACCCTGAGGACAGCTCTGAGGATGCTACTATTCTCTTTTCTCAACCTCACATCACCTAGGATCCTAGAAGTCCCATTCATCCGCCTCCTTGCATCCCTGAACCTGTGCCTGTTCACTCCCTGGGGAGACAGTCTATTGCTATGTAAGCCCCCTCACTTTATGCTTCCAGTGCTGGCTTTTTGTTATTAATAGCTCCCTACGCCTCCATTTGGAAGCCCTGGTAGCCTAGTGGTTAAGAGCTACAGCTGCTAAACAAAGGTCTGCGGTTTGAATCTACCGGGCGCTCCTTGGAAGCTCTATGGGGCAGGTTCTACTCTGTCCTACACGGTTACTATGAGTTGGAAACGACTCGACTGCAGTGTTTGTTTGTTTGTTTGTTTTTGGGACGGGGGGTTATGCCTCCATTTGGAGCCTCAGTGGCACAGTGGTTAAGAGCTCAGCTGCTAACCAAAAGGTCAGCAGTTCAAATCCACCAGCTGTTCTTTGGAAACACTACGGGGCAGTTCTACTCTGTCCTACAGGGTAGCTATGAGTCGGAATTGACTCCACGCCAACCAGTTTGGTTTTGGTTTATGCCTCCATCTCAACCTAGCATGAAAAGAGGAAAATCCAATGATCCTGATTTGTGTTCCCCTGATGGCTAATGATGTTAAGCATCTTTACATGTGTTTTTTTGTCTATTTGCATATATTCTTTGCAGAAATATCTATTCAGCTCTGTTGCCCACTTTTTAATTGGATTACGTGTTTTTTTATTATCAAGTTGTAAGGGCTGAGCTCTGTGCTTTTAAAAGCTTTGATCAAAAGCAAATTTTGAGTATACGCCAGGGCTCCCTACAAGGGAAAATCTATCCCAGTAAATTCACACATAATAGACTTTTCTCCAGAACTGGCACAGCCTCCCAGATATGGGCGTAAATTCCTATCTTCCAGGTCTTCAAGTAACTATAGTAATTGAGCAAACAGTGATGATGCACCTTTCTCTAAGTACAAACAATACTCCTAGCACTTCAGAACACATGCTGAGCCAGAATGTCTAGACTCAAGTCTCAGCTCCACCACTTCCTAGCTGTTGAGCCTGAGCTCACCACTTCACCTTGCTAAACTTGATCTTCCTCACCTGTAAAATGGGAATGGGAATACCACCCATCTCACAGAGCTGCCGTAAGGATTAAATGTAATGATGAATGAAAGGTGCCTGCCTGGCACACAGGAAACACTCATTAATGCCAGTGATTTTCATTAGTCTCTAACAGGAAATGCATGTGGGGAGATGGCAATTGAGTACTGGTGGCTCTGTCTTCCGATACCTTAGTTAGTTCATGCAGATGGGCTTTTACAGTTAGTGAGAAACGCTGCACAAATAGTTACCCTTATTTTTGATGGCTCAGTCTCTTCAATAATCACATCAGTTGTGGGCCAAGTTAACACTCCAGGAAGGTTACCAATGACCTCTCTTGCTGTCTGAAAGTGGTTAAGAGCTTCTGAAAATCTAAAGCCAGAATTATTAGAAAGTAAGTATTAAAGATGTGAAATGATATTTTCATTCACAGAAACAAAAGTCCTACGGAGATTTTATGCTTAATAGTTTAAGTCTGACAAAAAACAGGACAGAAATATTCGAAGTAGCCCATATTTTCTTTAAAAAAAAAAAAAGCCATTATTGCTATTTGCTATAAAAGTAATATAAATTAAACCCAACTCTGCCCTGGATACCGGTTCCCCTATGGGAGGGGCACACAGGCCTTTTAAAGGTGAACAATTAAAACAGAAAACTGAACAACAATTTGGTTGTTTCATTTTTATCTGTTTCATATACTAAGCTAATTTAAGTAGGTTCTTGTAGAGAAATGACAACCCTCCACTTCAATTAATTAATCATAAATATGGGAAAAACTTTTTTAACTTAATTCTATTAGGGCATCTATAGTACAAAACATTCCACTGAAAAAATTAAAAAGATCACGTATTCTGGATATCTTTCTTCAACCACAACGCAGTAAACTATTCTAACAAAGTCAAATTGTTTTAGCTGTTAATATAAAATGTTTTAATTCTGACTTGATTCATGGCTTTAAAAAATAATTGCAATATTTCACAGTCCACGCAACAATATGAAAACACTGGATCATAACCAAGTTTTTGTTCTGCTCTTCAGTCTAGAGAAGAGGGTTTCCTGCTCTCTCCAATCTTAAAATGATTTCCCAATTTCAAAATCTATTTTTGCCTATGGGGATAGAAAGATTCATCGGCAGAAAGCCAGACCACCATCCACTGGTGACAAGGACTTTTAATCAGAAACTGTACATTACAACAGCCAAAATCAGCATATTAGCCGTATAACCCATATGCATTATTTGGAAATTTAAATACAAATGCTTTTTGAGGTAAGAACCACAATCCCCATGACTCCCTTTGTGTGACACTGACCTACTTCACACATTGGTATTACTTTCCCAGACCTTGTGAAAACCTGCATGTGACCACTGCATTAAACTTTTATCAAACAGGTGTGTTCTAAGCAATTTACCCTAAGCCTTGGATTCCATTTACTATCACTATTAAGGTGAATCCTAAATCTTCACTTCCCCGTGTCTACCTGATTCCTAATACAGTCCAGCCTGGCCAGACAGTAACTTCCAGGAAATAAAAAAGAAGAAAACTTTCTTCAATCTTTAAAAATCTATAAAGGAGATTCAAAAAATGCCCTAAGACTGGGTTCCCAAGAGTATCAGTGGTCTCTTATAAAATTCCCCTTAAAAAGTTAGATGATAAACAAAAAGACTAAAACGATAAAGATCATGGAAGAAAAAATAGGGACAACCTTAGGAGCCCTAATACAAGGCATAAACAGAATACAAAACACTACCAAAAATGACGAAGAGAAACCAGATAACTGGGAGCTCCTAAAAATCAAACACCTATGCACATCTAAAGACCTCACCAAAAGAGTAAAAAGACCACCTACAGACTGGAAAAGAATTTTCAGCTATGACATCTCCGACCAGTGCCTGATCTCTAAAATCTATATGATTCTGTCAAAACTCAACCACAAAAAGACAAACAACCCAATCAAGAAGTGGGCAAAGGATATGAACATGCACTTCACTAAAGAAGATATTCAGGCAGCTAACAGATGCATGAGAAAATGCTCTCGATCATTAGCCATTAGAGAAATGCAAATTAAAACTACGATGAGATTCCATCTCACTCCAACAAGGCTGGCATTAATCCAAAAAACACAAAATAATAAATGTTGGAGAGGCTGCGGAGAGACTGGAACTCTTATACACTGCTGGTGGGAATGTCAAATGGTACAACCACTTTGGAAATCTATCTGGCGATATCTTAAACAGTTAGAAATAGAACTACCATACAACCCAGAAATCCCACTCCTCGCAATATACTCTAGAGAAATAAGAGCCTTCGCACAAACAGATATATGCACACCCATGTTTATTGCAGCTCTGTTTACAATAGCAAAAAGCTGGAAGCAACCAAGGCGTCCATCAACGGATGAATGGTTAAATAAATTGTGGTATATTCACACAATGGAATACTACGCATCGATAAAGGACCGTGGGGAATTTGTGAAACATTTCATAACGTGGAGGAACCTGGAAGGCATTATGCTGAGCGAAATTATTCAGAGGCAAAAGGACAAATATTGTATAAGACCACTATTATAAGATCTTGAGAAATAGTATAAACTGAGAAGAACACATACTTTTGTGGTTATGAGGGGGGAGGGAGGGAGGGTGGGAGAGGGTTATTTACTGATTATTTAGTAGATAAGAACTGCTTTAGGTGAAGGGAAGGACAATACTCAGTACATGGAAGGTCAGCTCAACTGGACTGGAGCAAAAGCAAAGAAGTTTCCGGGATAAACTGAATGCTTCAAAGGTCAGCGGAGTGACTGCGGGGGTTTGGGGACCATGGTTTAAGGGGACTTCTAAGTCAATTGGCAAAAGAATTCTATTAGGAAAACATTCTGCATCCCACTTTGAAATGTGGCGTCTGGGGTCTTAAATGCTAACAAGCGGCCATCTAAGATGCATCAATTGGTCTCAACCCACCTGGAGCAAAGAAGAATGAAGAACACCAAGGTCACACGATAACTACGAGCCCAAGAGACAGAAAGGGCCACATGAACCAGAGACTCACATCATCCTGAGACCAGAAGAACTAGTTGGTGCCCGGCCACAATCGATGACTGCCCTGACAGGGAGCACAACAGAGAACCCCTGACGGAGCAGGAGATCAGTGGGATGCAGACCCCAAATTTTCACAAAAAGACCATACTTAATGGTCTGACTGAGACTAGAGGAATTCCAGCAGTCATGGTCCCCAAACCTTCTGTTGGCCCAGGACAGGAACCATTCCCGAAGACAACTCATCAGACATGAAAGGGACTGGACAGTGGGTAGGAGAGAGATGCTGATGAAGAGTGAGCTATTTGTATCAGGTGGACACTTGAGACTGTGTTGGCATCTCTTGTCTGGAGGGGGGATGGGAGGATAGAGAGAGTTGGAAGCTGGCAAAATTGTCACGAAAGGAGAGACTGAAAGGGCTGACTCATTAGGGGGAGAGCAAGTGGGAGTACGGAGTAAGGTATATACAAACTTGTATGTGACAGTTTGACTTGATTTGTAAACGTTCACTTGAAGCTCAATAAAAGTTAATAAAAAAAAAGTTAGATGAAAATTAAAGGACGATAAAAGTTATGAGTAACGTTCAATCAGTTAATTATTTCTGTATAAAGTAATCTAACATACTCACCACTATATTAAGGGTAAGAGGCAGAAAGGGGGAGATTTTTTTCTTTTTTAAGTTCAAGACACAATCCTGCCCCCTAAGGATCATTAGAGTCAATTTGGGGAGACAAGGCTAAGAGACATGAAACACTTAGAAAACAGTTACATATTAAACTTTGAGTATGGATTTCAACTATGATCGAAATTCAGAGAAAAGATTTTTACTCCTAATCCATAATGTTTTCAAACATATTTGTTGTTGTTAGCTGTCATCAAGTTGGATCCCAACTCATGGCAACCCCATGCACAATGGAGTAAACCACTGTGATCCAAGGGTGCTCACTGGCTGATTTTTAGAAGTAGGCTGCCAGGCCTTTCTTCCTAGTCTCCCTTAGTCTGGAAGCTCCACTAAAACCTGTTCGGCATCATAGCAACAGGCAAACTTCCACTGACAGATGGGTTGGTTGCTGCATGTGAAGTGCACTGGCTGGCAATCAAATATACATTACTTATTAAAACCATTTTCATATAGCGTTTTTCGGGAAATAGTTATTTAACTGAAAAATTACATAGTAAGACTTTAAAGTATTAATTTATATTAATTCTATCACTATTTACAGATAACATATATTAAAATATAAAATATTAAGGGTCAAGTTATTTTATTACTGATGTTCTTGTTAGACTGGATATTAGAAAGCACCAGAAGCTGACCTGATTGGGCTATTTTAATAATTAACATTGGTATTGAAATGCCACGCCTTCAAAACAAAGCCACAATGACAATAGCGTGCCACAGAGAAGGTATCAGAATAATTCCAGAAAACGGATCACCATATATTAGACTTCAAATCATTTATCACCCGAGATCTTAAAGGAGTATGGTTGCTACTAGCCTGTTTTTTTTCAAATACACGGTTCCGATTCCACAGTAGGCCAGACAATCAAGTCCTTCATTAGGGTACGATGAAAGAATGTGCCTGAACTGGTTTTCCGCTTCAGATAATTCCTTCAATAGCAATGAGAAAAATGATGATTTATACAAAAAGAGAAATGCTGGAACACATTTTATTTAAAGGCTGATTTGAACGTGTATAACATTAAAAGTAACTGTCCATCTCAAAATTCCTACGGTTAAATTATACCTTCTGCTTTTCATTTTCTCAGCAATTACATAAGTTTTCATCATATGGATAGTCAAGGACACAACCAAACAATTTCTGCTTGAGAATTAACAGTGGGAGCCGAACACATCAGACAACGACCCACTGAGCATTTATTCATTGGCACACATTGAGAGATCGGTATGTAAACAGTAAAACCTGTACTAGTTGCCGCTGAGTCAACTTCAACTCGTGTCGACCCCATGTGTGTCGGCGTAAAACTGTGCTCCATAGCGTTTTCACTTGCTGATTTTCAGGTGTAGATTGCCAGGCCTTTCTTCCATGACGTCTCTGGGTACACTCAAAGTGCCAAGCATTCTGTTAGCAGCCTAGCACTTTAACCATGTGCACCGTCCAAGGGCTCCTGGCTAATACTGTTGTTAGCTGCTGTTCAGTTGGCCCCAACTCATGGTAACCCAAAATACAACAGGACCAGACTGTTGTGATCCATAGGGTTTTCACCAGCTGATTTTTCGGCAATAGATTGCCAGGCCTTTCTTCCTGGTCTGTCTTAGGAAGCTCTGCTGAAACATGTTTGGCATCATAGTAACACACAGGCCTCCACTAACAGACAGGTGATTGCTGTTCTTGAAGTGCTGAATTGGCCGGGAATTGAACCTGGGTCTCTGGCAAGGAAAGCAGGAATTCTACCACAGAACTAGAAGTGTGAAGGTGCAAGCACACCATAACATGTACTAAAGTGCTGCTCCCTAGGAGGGCAGGCGTTATTTCAATGATGTTGCCAAAAAGTTCTGAAAATGCTGTCTTAAAAACGGCTCTTCAGGAAAAGCTTTACAGAGCTTACAGTACTTTTCTTTTGAACATTCTCGACACTGGGAAACCTCTGTGCTTTGAATGTTTCTTTCTTGCTGGGGGAGGGGCATAAAGGGAAATCCAAAAGATGCTTAGCTCTAAGCAATACTGGTAACCCTGCAGTGGGTCAAAAGGGAAATGTCACTACACAGTAGCTCTGACGCAGTTAAGAAGGAGTAGCTTGGGAGAAGTTCCAAAGAAGGCATTCTAAAAACCGTTTCGAGCAAGGGTTGTATTGAAGTAAATGATGGCTTCCTTCCGTGCCTACACTAAATGACGAGATTCATTTAAATGTCTAAGCTCTACCATGCCTATTTGCTTTTTGACCAGTCTCACTACTTTACAGTAAATCACAAATACAATAAATTATTTCTTCAATTCCGGTGAGGCAAAGCATGGTAAGATATGCATTATACTGTTCTGTCAAGAATAAAGGAAATGAGATCAGGAAGCCCTGTCCCCAGTGACCTATCAGAAATAGAGCTGGATAGCTTTATAGGTAGACATTCATCCGTCACATAGAGCACAAGGAAGCACAGCACATGCTGAGACTCAGGCACTGTGAAATGCTGGGAGAGACGGGAACGGAAAGAAGACGTAGATCCTCTGGGGTCTTAAAAGCTAGCGAGCAGCCATCTAAGGTGCATGAATTGGTCCCAACCCACCCAGGGCAAAAGAGAATGAAGACCACCAAAGACACAAGAAAAATATTCGCCCAACAACAAATATGGCCATATAAACCAGAGACACCATCAGCCAGTGACCAGAAGAACTAGATGGTGCCTGGTCACGACCAATGACCACCCTGACAGGAAACACAATATAGAGTCCCTGACAGAGCAGGAGAAAAGTAGAGTGGAGAACCAAATTTCTATTATAAAGACCAGACTTAATGATCTGACTGAGACTGGAGGTACCCCAGAAGACATGGTCCCTGGATTCTCTGTTAACCCAGAACTAAAATCATCCCCGAAGCCAACTCTTCAGACAACGATTAGACCAGACTATAAGACATAAAAGGATACTCCTGAAGAGTGTGCTTCTTAGCTTAAGTAGATACATGAGACTATATGGGCAGCTCCTGTCTGGAGGCGAGTTGAAAAGGTAGAAAGGGACAGGAGCTGGTTGAATGGACACAGGCAATCCAAGGTGGAAAGGAGGAGTGTGCTGACATATTACAGGGCTTGCAACTAGGGTCATATAATAATGTTTGTATAAATTTTTGTATGAGAAACTAACTTGAGCTGTAAACTTTCACTTAAAGCACAATTAAAAAAAAAATGTAGGTCCTGTCCTAATTATGTAGCAATTTAGGGTTAAGCCTTCATTTAGCCATGGAGGCTTGGAACCTAGGTTGGTAGAAAGGATCTATTATACCTGAGGCCATTCCAGAGCCATTTGATTATTTACAGAAAATCCAAAAGCAGGAAAGGAAATTACGATGCAGAAGGTGCAGGTAAGTAAAAGTTCCAGGAGAGTAAGGCAAAACCAGAGTAATTGAAGCTGTGTGCCCAGACCTATACATGGGCTGGGGGAGGCTACGCACTCCAGAAATCATAAAGCACCCAAATACCCACCACTCAGAACTAGTAGACGGTGACGTTAGCATTCTTTGCCTTGGTTTTTTTTTTTTTTAATAAAACAGCATAACACACAAAGTTGAAGTCTATTTTCCTACCCTCCCAGGCCCATTTCTCTCCCTCCACCCCTAAATGCAACCATTATCTTACATTTGACGTCGGTCTCGTCCATGTTTTTATACTTTAACAAGGCGGACAGATATCCATAAACAATATATCGTAGTGTTCTTCTGTAGGCTTTCCAAATCATACCTAAGTGGTAAAATGTCTGTTGCGTCCTCCAACTTCCCTTTTCCCTCAGCAGTATGTTTCTGAAATCTATCATGAGCAGAGAGCCTTCACTTTTACACAAATAAAAAGTAGAATCCTACTGGTTGTCTGGCTTTTTCTAATAGGAACACACACTAAGTTTTCTAAAAACAAAACAAATGAATCTTAGCTACTTCAGATAAAATTGTCAAAAAAGTACAGGGGAGAAAATGAGCCAAAATTGGAAAACGACTTTTATGTATTTTCTAAAGGCGCAGTGGTTAAGAGTTCGGCTGCTAACCAAAAGATCGGCAGTTCGAATCCACCAGTCGCTCCTTGGAAGTCCTATGGGGCAGTTCTACCCTGCCCGATAGGGTTGCTGTGTGTCGGAATCGACTCGACAGCAACAGGTATAGGCAATGCCTTTTTAAGGCAATGTCTAATTATATTTTAATTGCTACCTCTGTTACCAATCTTACCTCAGGCTTTCCTATTCCAAGTAGAGAGAGGCCAAGCCCGTAGACCACTAGGACATAGTTGATCATGGCCAGGTTCAATTGCTGTCAATAAAAATGCTCCAGTTAAAAGTCTGTACACAATTCTGCCCAATTGGCACTATACCAACCTTCCGGTCATAACCAAGAAAGAAGTGTAATAAAAACCTCACTTTTCAATACTGACTGGTTTAAAGGACCAACAGAATTAGAAGAATTTGTTTTGGGGGGGATATAGTTATACTGTAACCAAGTATCTAAATAAAATACAGAATAATTACCTCGTAATTCCTTGGGGAACTAGGGCTCGTAATAGATCAGAATTTATAAAATCTTATTATTTTGCGTGTAAGTGGGTACTAGTGGCAGATTAAGATATCTGCTGTCTTACAACCTTGTGTATTTATTTACTGAGCGAATACTTCTTTCTGGATGCAAACATGTGCCTAAACCAATCCTTGGTTTAGAATTTCAGTAAGTGAAAAGGCCAGGAGTGCGAAGGAACACAAATTACACTACCAGGACCGAGTATAAACATGGATCACATATTGAAGGTAACCATGAAGTCTGAAGTGAAGCACTACCTGCTTCTCACAATCTGGATTAGACCCAGCTGATCTCAGCACGTTCTAAGGCCTGTGAACACCATGGAGTTAAAGCCTGGATTCCCTTCTACATTCATCTGAGATGCACTGGTGCTGATGAGCAAGTTATGATACGTCGCTTTTACCTTTATCTTTTGAGGATCTAAACCATTTAGCAAGTGTGTAAAGGCCTGAACAGCACAGTGACACCGCTGGTCCGACAAAGCTGTGTAACCATCTTGAATTAGGCCTCTCATCATTTTCATTAAAGTAACAAAATCCTGCCAAAAAGAAGTTCTTATTTCAGTAACCTGGATCTATATACTGTCTAAAACTGAAGATGACAAAGTTCATCACAAAACCCACAAAATCAAACCTGTTGCAGTCGAGCTGATTCCAAATTGTAGCAACCCTACAGAACAGAAAACTGCCCAGTAGGGTTTCCAAGAAGTGGCTGGTGGATTCAAACTGCTGACCTGGTTAGTAGCCAAGCTTTTAACCACTGTGCCACCAGGGCTCCAAGTTCATCACAGAGCAGTAATACTTGATTAACTGATAATAAAATATCTAAATAAAACTTGAAATGCCCTTTAATGCATTATATTCCTTTCTCTGTACGCATCCTGAAGTGAAAATTAGAAGGTATTGCTTCAGCGTCTTGATTCCGATGCTTCCGCCGTTGACCGTGACAAGGAAGGGTGGCTTATTCTACATTATCTGGTGCTAATAAGTCTTGTTCATTTCTCCAGACTAAACTGACAGTATTTTGAATTTTTAACAGCATAGGAAGAACACTAGCCACGATTTAGGTAAGTAAATTGTTTGGCTGAGACAAGTATAACCACACACTTCAGAACACGGAATCGATTTCTTGATCACTATCAGACTTTAACAACTGCAATCATGCCCTGGAACAAACTTCAGTTCTAAACAGGGAATGGTTATTTCAATCTTTAGTTCTGCTCCTGCCTGACTTGTAATTGAATATAATAGGATAAAAATATCTGGAGCGACGTTAGCAGGTGAAAGACAAAACAAGGAGCACAGGAAATAAAAACAAAATTGCTGCAATGCACCCTTAAATAAAGTGAGAAAAATTTTAAAACTTGAATACATGATGTGCACATATAATTTGAATTCAGATTTTAGCTACACAGCAACAGCTTTAAGTCATGAAAGTTCCAGGAAGACTAGAGGCAAGGCTATAATTTAAGCCTAGATTTCCAAACCCCTTGCCATACAGTTGTGCGCCATTAATGTGTGTGTGACATGCTCACCGTTCCTAACGATAAAGATCCAAAACGAAGATTCCACCACACAATGCAGGAAAAATAGTTTGGGTTACAAAAGCTTTCTGCTGGTTTCCACTCAATGAATCAAAATCTAGGAGAACTTTCCCCAGAATACTCATGGAAAGAACAGCTCTCATCAAAACTTGGTATTTGTTGTACTACTTAAAAAGCTCAATTATAGCCACATTTATGTTGTTAAGGTATGGTTTTGAAGATACAGAAGATGACGTGTTATCCCGACAACCGATTTGATTTTGATCTTTGTATACCAGAAAGCAGGTCCATATATCCTCTTGTTCCCACTGGAAATTCCCTCAATACAACACAAACGATCTGTACTGAACGCCCCACGAGACAGGGTGGATCCCGTTCACTGAATACCTGGTCTCTCTTATGGTCATCAGGGCTCAATAAAAACGTTTTCAATGAACAAATGAAGGTTCAGAAATAACCATCATTTTTATTTAATAACTTTTTGATTTTCACAGGCTGTCTTTTCTGTGTAAGTCCTTTGTGGTTTTTAGAGTCAACAAATGTAATAAAACATAATTTGAAAATCTCCAACAGGTTGTTGTTGCTGTTAGGTGCCGCTGAATCAATTCCAACTCATAGCAACCCCATGACAGAGTAGAACTTCCCCACAGGATTTTCTAGACTGTAACCTTTACAAAAGCAAATCCCCAGGTCTTTCTCCTGCGAGCCTCTGGGTGGGTTTGAACTGGCAACCTTTCGGCTAGCAGCTGGGCAAAAGCAGCAGGGCTCCTCTGCTTTTATGCAAATGAGTATAAATCTGTTTTAGTAAACTGCTTGCAACATGCTTTATTCCAACAGTCCTCTGTGAAATACCTGTTACATAAACCTAAAAAACTGAATTTGAAAATGACCCATGTATTTTCAAACAAGTATTCTGTTCCACATTAACGTATACTTTTTATCACTTACTAAATACCACAGCAAGAACTTTATATACAGAGGTATATGATTAAGGTCAAATCTTTCAGAATAAAAAGTTTGCTCTTTAATGACTTTAGAGGGGTAATGAAATTTGAGTGTTTAAGTAAACTTTTAAATTATTTAAATCTTTTTTAAAATATTAAATTTTAAATTTAATATTTAAATTAATATTTAAATTTTAAATTTAATATTAGTATTAAAGCTTTGGGAAGCAAATAATTTTGCAGTGTTATCCATTAGCTAAACTTCTGGCTAAAATAATTATCAAGTTAATATTTAAATTAGTGATAGTTTGATTTTTTTAGCAGTCATAACCAACTCGACGGCAATGGGCTTTTTTTTTTTTTTATATATATTAAATATGCCTATAACCTAAATTGGAGACCTGATGGCACAGTGGTTAATAGCTATGGCTGCTAACCAAAAGGTCACCAGCTCGAATCCACCAGCCACTCCCTGAAAACCTTATTGGGAAGTTCTACTCTGTCCTATAGGGTCACTATGAGTCACAATCGACTCAAAGGCAACGGGTGCATAATTATAATTGGAGCCCTGGTTGCACAGTGGTTAAGAGCTCGACTGCTAACCGAAAGGCTGGCAGTTCAAATCCACCGGCTGCTCCTTGGAAACCCCATGGGGCAGTTCTACCCTGTTCTATAGGGTCGCTATAGGTTGGAATTGACTTGACGGCAACGGGTTAGGTTTTTTTTTGGCTACAACTAAAATTATAAAAAAATAAATCTTAGAGACATCTATGATCAGAAGTTAATACACACGAAAAAATGTTTTGTTCCAAGAGTTTGCCTTTTCCACTGGAAAACGCCTTTTCCATTACCTGATGTGAGGCTCTAGAAGATTTAGATGAAAATTGTTTCTCCAAGATACGTTTCAAATCTACGGTCACTTGTGAACTAGAATTAAAAAAGAAAAGTGTTCATTTTGAATTCATTTTAAAACATAACAGTCTTATATAAATAAAACAAAAATATCTACTGAGAGATAAGAACTACTTTAGGTGAAGGGAAAGACAGCACACAATACAGAGGAGGTCAGCACAATTGGACTAAACCAAAACCAAAGAAGTTTCCTGAATAAACCAAAAGCTTCGAAGGCCAGCACAGCAGGGGGAGGGGTCTGGGGACCATGGTTTCAGGGGACATCTAAGTCAATTGGCATAATAAAATCTATTAAGAAAACATTCTGCATCCCACTTTGAAGAGTGGCATCTGGGGTCTTAAACACTAGCAAGCAGCCATCTAAGATGCATCAATTGGTCTCAACCCACCTGGATCAAAGGAGAATGAAGAACACCAAGGGCACAAGGCAATCATGAGCCCAAGAGACAGAAAGGGCCACATGAACCAGAAACTACATCATCCTGAGACCAGAAGAACTAGACGGTGCCCGGCTACAACCAGTGACTGCCCTGACAGGGAATACAACAGAGAACTCCTAAGGGAGCAAGAGAGCAGTGGGATGCAGACCCCAAATTCTCATATGACCAGACTTAATGGTCTGCCTGAGACTAGAAGGACCCTGGTGGTCATGGCCCCCAGACCTTCTGTTGCCCCAGGACAGAAACCATTCCCAAAGCCAACTCTTCAGACATGGATTGGACTGGACAATGGGTTGGAAAGGGATGCTGGTGAGGAGTGAGCTTCTTGGATCAGGTGGACACTTGAGACTATATTGGCATCTCCTGCCTGGAGGGGAGATGAGAGGGTGGAAGGGGTTAAAAAAAAAGCTGGCAAAATGGACATGACAAGACAGAGTGGAGGGAGAGAGTGGGCTGTCTCATTAGGGGTAGAGTAATTGGGAGTGTGTAGCAAGGTGTATATGGGTTTCTGTGTCAAGACTGACTTGATCTGTAAACTTTCACTTAAAGCACAATAAAAATTATAAAAAAAAAAAATGGGAAAAAATAGCTACTGAGGATCATTTTAAATCCTGAGTACGGGAGAGTTACACAAGTTCCTGAACAGAAATATTCTCCCCAAATTAATCTCCAGGTCGATGCAATTTCAATAAAAAATATCTATATAATAATGATGGTGGGGGACCAAATAAGTGGATTCTAAAGATAACTCAGAAAGAAAGAACAATTAGGAGGGATTTATGCTGATGATCAAGTTATTACAGGCCTACAGTCATCAATAACAACATAGTCCTGAAACAAGAAATGTGTCCAAAAAACCTGGAGAAGATGGTCAATGTCACAGGAAAACTTAGTAATAACATATAACCATTTAAACTAGTAGAGGCAAAAGTCAGAAAGTCTGACTCCAATGTTGGTGAAGATAAGGAAGACTCAGGCCCTGTTACAGGTCAAGAGGAGTGTGAACAGTGTCAGCTTTCTGGGAAGACCATTTGGCAATACTATCAGTTAAAACTGTACATCCTCTTTAACACACAATTCAATCTAGGACTTCCTTTAAATATACACTGACAAGTACACTAAGGAACATGTGCAAGGATGTTTGCTGAAGTATTGTCTTACTTATTGTTAGGCAAGGTAGGGAAGGAAGGGAGGCAAAGAAGAACAAAGCGCCCACATATACAACAACGGAGGACTGGTAGGTAAAATACAATACATGTGTAGTATGCAATATGCTGCAGCCATGAAAATGAAGGGAGTAGGTCTCTGCAGTCCGATATGAGAAGATATCCAAGATATTGTGTAAGGACTAAGCCAAGCTGTGGGCTAGAATGGTTCGAGTAACAATGAAAATGACAGTCACAGAAGGACAGTTACACTGCATTGGGCATTTAATATGTCCCAGGGCTCTGAGTGCTTTACGTGGTTGCCTGACTAAATTGTGCAATAATAACCACGTTAGGTAAAAAGAAAAAAAAAAAAGACATTAGCAAATAGGGAGACTTTATTTTGAAAACTTAAAGTATTAGGAAAATAGATTTATTTTTAACAAAAGAAGTTAAAATTACAACTATACATTCAAAGACTGCTCCTGTATTGGGTTTTGGTTTCTTCGGCAGGGGTTGGGGTGGGAGGAGAAAGATTCAGGATGTTTCTACCAAATAACAGAATAACTAATATGCTATATCCTCACCTTATATTAATATTTGTAGCAGCACAAAAAAAACGGTCATTTTTGAAAACAATTAAACCACTGCCGTCATGTCATTCCTGACTCCTAGTGACCCTATAGGACAGAGTAGAACTGCCCCACTGGGTCTCCAAGGTTATGGTCGTCACAGAAGCAGACTGCTCCGTCTTCCTTTCCTGGAGCAGCTGGTGTATTGTAAGTGCAGACTTTTCGATTTGCAGCTGAGCACTTTAACCACTGTGCCACCAGGGCTCCCTGAAAATTATTAGGACTTCATTCATTTCCTTAGGGCTCCCCTAATGCTTTGATACTCAAATGATTCTCCTTGAAGCAACTATCATGTAATCAGTCTTAACAAACAAAGAGAAAACTGACAACTGGTCTAACTGTGGTAAACACGGCTTTGCGGCTTCTCAGCCACTTTCGTCAACTTCATGAAACTCTGTCTATTTTAAGATTTACAATTTCATTTTGCAACCATCTGAATGATTGTACGCAGTGGGAGATTAACCATAAAGACAGCTGGCAATAGTTATTAATTTGGGGGAGGAGATGTTTGGTTGAACCAATTGGTAAGTGGTTACATTAACAAGTGTTTTCCTCTGATAATAACTACCCAAAAGGGCCTCTGACTAGACATACAGCCATGCCTGTGTATGCACAGGAAGTTTCCAGGTGGCCAAGAAGTTATTTACAGTGAGTTCCCAGGGGAGGTGGTGAGGAGATGGTCTGAGGCAGACAACGAGGCTTCGTTTTCACCTTCTACCTCTTTGAATAGTTTCCTCCTACAAGAATGTACTTTGGAATAAAAAAATTAATACTGATAAATATCATATTATATGACCTTGAGAATTCAGTTTAATACCCAGGATTAATAATCCTTTCGCCAAAAAAAAAAAAAAAAAAACAAAGATCCTGCCCTGAAGACATGCCTTTGATATTTGAAAGCGATTTCAGTGCTCATCATAACACACATATGTAAAGGCAGCTAAACTTGAAAAAGAGATTTTCTTTCTCTTTTTTCTTGGGAGAGGCACATTAGGGCAAAAACAAATCAAAACATACCTTAGGAAAAAAACATACCTCGCCTTTGCCTCGTTGTTTCTGGATCTATGTCTTCCTCTGTGTCTTGGAGGCTTATCTATGAAAACAAAAGCATTTGTTCCTGAAATCTGTATATAAAAACTATACACCACAAACTTGAGAGTAAAATAGCAAAAAATAAGTAAACTGGAATAAGAAAGTAAAAAAACCCAAAACCACTGCCGTAGAGTAGATTCCGACTCATAGCAACCCTATAGGACAGAGCAGAACTGCCCCCGCAGGGTTTCCAAGGAGCACCTGGTGGATTCGAACTGCTGGCCTTTTGGTTAGCAGCCATAGCTCTTAACCACTACGCACCAGGGTTTCCTAAGAAAGTAAAGGAAGCAATACTGTGTGTCTGCAACTACAAATGAGTAAGCCACAAAAGAAATTACTGGTAGTGTTTTTCTATGTATGCCATGAAATTATTACAAACGTAAGTTATTATAATGGTAAGAAAAGTAGACTTGGAGTAGACACAGAAATAGAGCCCATAGCTTCTCTTCTCAGTTTACAATCTAGATGGAAGAAAAAAGTCACTTTAGTAATTAAACAATACCCATTAAGAAGAAAGAAGACACTGTGTTGTTACTATTAAGTCCGTAGTTAGTAATTGCTCTCCTAACTCACAGGAGGGAGAAATCATTTAAGAAGTGCTTGGGAAAGGCCTTAGTAGAGATGGTGCATATACAAGTGTTTGGTTTTGAGCAACAAATGGGATTTGGAGAGAATGGTCAGAACCCAAGAGTATATGAAGATCCATAAGGGTGGAAGGTTGGACAGGGCTGCAAAGGTAGGCTGGAGTGAAAGTTTACAGGCCCTTTGCTTCAGGTCCTGTGAGCTCATATTTAGTCCCCTGGCTTCAGGAGGAAGCCACTGTATATGTCTGGGTAGAGGAGTGACAAGCTCAAGGCTGTGTGTGAGGCTGTACAGGGAGGATGCATTTGGTGGAAGGTCTGGGAAGAAAGGACAGAGCTGAGTCTGAGCCTGTACACTACGGAGAGAATGAGAGCCTGAGGTGGGTTTGGTGGTCCCAGAAACCAAATGGCCTCTGGAAAGGCAGAAGAGTTCCAGTTTGATTTCTGCTGACTGTGGCCAAAACTACTTAACCCTAATCCTGGGACCTCAATTTTTTCACCTGAATGTGGATGTCGAAAGGCAGGCAGTATCTAGATTTTTTTCCTTAGCACTTTTGCTATCTGGTAATAATGGCCTAAACATAAGCAATACATTTAAAACTGCTTTTCAAAGAAAAGTTTTACGCTCAGAGATTTCCATGTGTTGTTCAGGTTACACTGAGTAAGACGTCCTCCTAGGCTTCCCCTCTCTATACGTCTGCTAACGTGCTAACGAAACAGAAAGGCCCAGGAGTAAACAGCACAAAACATGGAACTGGAGCCTGAGAGAACATAGCACTGCAGGTAGCAGGTAAAGAAAACGGCCGCTAGAAGCAAAAACACTGAGAAGGAAAGAGACAAACCAACAAACAAGAGAAAGGAAGAGAGAACAGCAGGGTCGCTAACGACAAGGTCAATAATCTCTCCTCAACAACCTTCTGAGGAATACTACCTGAAAGCAAGATATAAATAACTGTTGTGCATAACCACCACCATCTTGAGTCATCAAGAAAACCTGTATCTTTTAAACTCTGGACGTTAAACGATGCATGACTGTATCACTGTTGTTGCTGTTAGTTGCCATTGTATTGTTTGTGACTCACTGGGATTCCATGTTATATCAGAGCAGAACTGCTCCATAGAGTTTTCAAGGCTGTGATCTTTTAGAAGCAGATCACCAGACTTGCCTTCCAAGGTGCCTCTAGGTGTGTCTGAATCACCAACTTCTCAGCTAACAGTCTAGTGAGCCACCCAGAGACTCTTAAACTGTATATTAAGGTAATAAAATTTCATGGGGGGAGATGTGGAAAAAATGTCTAAAAAGTCTCCTCAGGGAGGTCAGTAATGAACAAAAGGTTGGGAAACACTGTCCTAAAGGAAATCAGGTGGCGGAGTATGGATTTTTGCTCTTTCCTTTCCTCTGAATTTCGAAAATTAAATTTATTAAATAGTATGAAGAGACTGAGCACAGATTTCAAAAAACATGCCATGTTTTCTCAACACAGAAGCCTTATAAAACAAGGGCACTGGCTTATGCAAAGTAGGCTTATTTCAGGGCACACAAGTTTAGGCAACACTACATTAGCTTAGCGAACAGTTTACCTAAGAAAACAAAACTTACTCGAAGGTAGGTGATATTCATAAAACGCCTCCTCACTGTCATCAAGATCATTTCCCTTCAAAGCCTCACCTGCCCCCTTATGCCCACGATAGTAAAGCTAGAGATTTAAAAAAAAAAGTGAAGAATTAATGCAATAGCTAAATAACATAACAGAATTTATCCAAGCTGCTTAATCCTCAATGAATAAACAGACAAGCAAAATGATTAATAATGATAAAGCATTATGGCAGGATATGAGAAGTTCTTGAATTTCAAATTCTATTTCTAACCCCTGGCATGATGCCTGACATGGTGGTTTTTCAATAAGTGTTTGTATTGAATTAATACTATCACATTTTCCCTATCCGTCTCTCCCTGAGTACGGCTTCTTAGAGATTTTCAAAATTATCAATAAAATTCCAACTACATGGGTGGCTGGAAATGTTCTCTTCAATGCCCACCATTCACCCAGCCCCAAACACCATTTTCATTTGTCCCCTCAAATGCTAGAGAGAAATATAAATGTGGACACTGGCAATACCTGCTGAGCTTTGAGTATACTACAACTTAGAGAAAACCCAGATACAGATCATCTGTGAGAGGGCATCGCAGAGCTAGGCCTCAGGCAGTTAGGTGCCCTGAAGAATACATCAGATCAAGGCCTCTACTGAGCACACAAGTCACTTCTGTTAAGGCCCCGAAGGCTGCAGAAACAGCTCAGGCAGAAGGGGAGATGGGGCGTGTTAGTGCCAGCACAGCATGGGTTAGGTGGGTGGCGGTACGGTGCCAGGTAGCCAAGTCACTTGCAAAAAGGAAAAAGGAGGAAAGACAAACCCAGAACGTTGTCAGGACTGGGAGAGCCTTGGCCTCAGATCCCTCTGTCACTCATTTCCAAGTGACTCTCTGGCTGGGACCAGGTAATGGGAGGACACACAAAAGAGGATGATCTTTGTGGTAAAAGCTTGTTTAGAAGAAATACTTTGAAAACACATAAATGTGCTTCAAAAGAAATTCTGTGACTCTGAAATATTATCTTTGTAGTTCTAAGAAGTAGCTGGATTATCTATTTAAAAGACAGAAAAAATTATTCTCTTGGTATCAATATATAAAAGAGGGTTTTGTTTTTTTGTTTGTTTTGTTTTGTTTTTTTTGTTACCTAAATGCTTGGTTTCCATTATCACCAAAATATTACTGTAAAAATATGAGACTAACTATACGTGAAATAATTTTTTTTTTTTTTTTTTTTTAACTGAGCTTACCTTTCTGTTCCTTCTACCACCACTTGCCATTTCGTAGACAGTGTATGTGGAGTCTTTTTCAAGATCCACAAAGTTAAGTGAAGCACAAAATGAAGGTGCTGATAAAGGTATGTAGTCCCTAGGGGAGGAGAAAAGGATAACCATTTTTTTCCTACTGATTAATACATGTGTTTAAAAAGTGATCCTTCAAACAGGCTGCAGCAACATATAGCCTTTTTTTCCTTGAAAGTGAGACCTTGTTGTTCTTAAAAAAAAAACTCCACCTCTGAGACTGGGTTTCATATATAAACTTTGTTTAAAACTCATTATCAAACACTTAAAATAGATGAAGAACAATTCAAAAAAATTATTCTGGGTTCTAATAGGAAAATAATTAAATCTCCCCATTTTAAATTTAACAGCTTCAATATTCTAGTCATCTAAATGGACACGTGGAAAAGCTTAAAATCTACTTTAATCGCCAAATAAGCAAATATAGAACCCTGGATACTATTTGTTTCCTTGTGAGCATACTCATGTCCATCTGTTGGCTATTTCTAAAAGGACGTGTCTTAACCTTTGAAAAGATAGCAGGAGGCTGGAGGCAAATGTTTCCAGGTCAGAGGTGAAAGGTAAAAGGGCCAGGCTGTCTTATCCTCTGATGCAAGGACCCTCATGGAAAAAAGTGGTCCCAGTCAATGAACATTTCACCCGTTTTGCCCACACGCTTGGGCTACTGATCTCTAACACATACATATTCCACCAGTTCAAGTTCCTAAGTTACGGGAGAAAGTAAACAATTCGGTAAAACACTTGGTAAAATAAATCTGACAATTCGCAGTCACCTGATCTTAAGAGTGACCACTAAAAAACTACCTCTCTTCCCTCCTCAATTTCACTGTGGCTGTTGTTAGCTACTAAAGAGTCAAACACACTTGATTCTTAAATTCAGGGATCAGAGCCACTCCAAGTAGGAACTATTGATCTGATACTAACTCACCTGTTACCGTAATAGGCTCTCTTAAAATGACTCCTACCTCGTGTTCGACCTATAAAAATCAATCACAGTAATCAATGGGTTGGGAAAATATACATTAAAAGATTTCAAATTTCTTTTAAGCTGACAGTAAAAAACATGAAATTTAGAGAACCGAAAGATAAACAAACCCAAGCAATTTTACACTTCTAGATGTTTTTAGTTTTAGGATGGTGTCAACAAAATGTTGCACGAACCCTGATGTCTTACTACGTGTGACTATTGACTAGATGAGAGCAACGATACCCATCTTCAAGGAGCTCACAAGCTTGTGATCATGTTACGTTAGAGGACATCTCCTAATGAAATAAAGTCACTCAGCTCAGCCCCAGAATACTAAGTAGTCAAGTTAATAGAAAATTAGGAAAGACCCATATACTGAAAATGCAGAGCAAGGGAACTCCAGGTATTAGAAAAAGCAAAATGGCTTAGGAGAGAAAATAAAAGCAGAATGAAAATCTTTAATTCCTAGCTTACACATCCCATTTCTGTTATATGTATTTATAGAATTTATATATATATATATATGTATATTCCAAAAAAACTGTTGCCATCAAGTCAATTCCAACTCATGTGACCCCACGGGTTTCAGAGAGTAAAACTACCCTCCATAGGGTTTTCAATGGCTGTGACCTTTCAGAAGATCACCAGGCCTCTCTTCCATGGCACCTATGGGTAGATATGAACCGCCAACCTTTCGGTTGGTTGAACCATTTGCGCTGCCCAGGAACTCCTGTGTGTGTGTGTATACTTTATAATGAACGCAATTTTAATGATGAAGGAAAATTTTAAAAATAATTTTGCTGCAAAAAGCTAAGAGATTTTATATTTTACTCAATATTTTTGAAAGGCAAGTTTTTCTACAAAATAATAAATAACAACTTCCTGTCTGTTTCAAATAAAGAATACAAATCATTTTATAACTACTGAACAAAATACAATACTAATGGAATTCTACACAGAAAGAAATGGGAAACTGAAGTGACTTGACCAAGACAATATAACAAAATAAGTATGGTCCTCCACTGATCCAAGAAACCTATCTTTAAAAGTTGTAATGGGAATTTGACTATAACCAAAAGAATCTTAGGTGAAATACCTTGTAGGTCGTCTATTTGTTTTTGGAACTTTATATGCTGCTCAATTAGCTCCTTTAATCCTTCACCGTCATTTTTACAGAGTTCTTGAGCTTTTATGTTTGCTTTCAGGGCCCATTCATGTTCCCCCAGCAAAGAAAGAGCATCACAATAACGATAGTGACCCTGTTCCAAAAAGATAAATTTAATTTTTTTTCTCAAATATATGCTTAAATTAAAAAAATAAATAAGGAAAAAATATTTTGCTTAAAAACCAAGTATTTACTTAAAAATGTTAGATTAGGCCACAATCAATTAAAAAACTAAATACGTTAATTTAAAAAACCCAGTTGCCATCAAGTAGACTTGGACTCCTGGTGACCCCATGTGTGTCCGAGTAGAGCTGTGCTCCACAGGGTTTTCTTGGCTGTGATCTCTACAGAAGCAGATTGCCAGGCCTTCCTCCCCAGGTGCCTCTGACTCCACCCCAACCTCTGACTTTTCAGTTAGCAGCCAAGCAAATTAACTATTTGCACCCCAGGGATACCAAAAATGTTCATACCTCTCAGGAAATAAAATTACATAATGAGCTAAATGATGTTATAAATACACAAATAACTTTTCACAACTGACCAAAAAAACCAAAAAACCAAACCCAGTGTCGTCGAGTCGATTCCAACTCATAGCGACCCTACAGGACAGAGTAGAACTGCCCCATACAGTTTCCAAGGAGCACCTGGCGGATTCAAACTGCTGACCCTTTGGTTAGCGGCTGTAGTACTTAACCACTACACCACCATGGTTTCCTCACAACTGACTGGACGTTAATATTTCTTATTAGATTCTGGTACTGGTACCCTCCCCCCCAGCAAAGAATTCAACCTTTGTTATATTTTACTAATAAAGCATACAGTTTACATATCATTTTGTGTCAAATAAATTGCAAGTCTTTCGTTGGAAATAATTTTTTTTTTTTCCAAAATATTTTACGGCAATAAAAGTCTCTGTCATTTCCTATGCTTTGGAAATCAAAAGAATTTTAAAGTGGAAGGAACCACCAGCCTGTCAGTAGTTTTCTACCATCACTGAAGAACATGGGCGGCCTCACCCACCACCTGAAGAGATTAGGAAGCACCTTGGCTAGGTTCCCCATCCATTCCTCCCCTCCAACCAGCCTGGCTCGGCTTTTCATTACTTTATCTCTTAAGTGTAGTTCCTGGCTTTGAAGGTCTGAAAACCATGGATTTACTCTTAATCACAGTGATCAGGGGTTTCTGGTTTTCTTTGTTTGTTTTTGCTACAATATCACATTCCTGGCTAGCTCCATTTATAAACTTTGGGAAATCTTCTATATCGAGCAGCAACTTTTTTTTTTTTAAAGAGTTCATAAAGAATTTAATTTTCTAGACCATTAGTACAACTCTACAACTGACTAATTTCTCCCTTAGATTTTAAAACATTTCTTATCATAGACAATTCCAAATATCCACAAAAGTAGAGAGAATTGTGTAACGGATACATCAGCCTTAATAAACAATTGACAACTCATGGCCAGTCATGAACCATACATACCTTTTACCCACTCCCTGCCCTCTATAATATTTTACAGACATTTTATCTGTAAATATTTCAGCAAATATCTCCAACACATAATGAATGTTTTCAGAAAACATTCAATATGTGTTGGAGATATTTGCTGAAATATATTACCATTAGCACACCTAAATCCCAACTAAGAATTGCTTAATATTCAGAAATATCTAGTCAGCGTTCAGATTTTCAATGGCTTCTCACTTATGTTTTATTTTACACCAATATTTTTGTTTGTCTGAATTAGGATCAAAACAAGGTCATACGTGAATATCGGTTAATATGTCTCTTTTATTATTCTTTCCTCCTCTTGAAAAAACTAAGTAGTTTACTTATAGATTTCCCCACAGCCTGGATTATACTCATTGCAGCCCTTTATGTTGTTTGTCTTGTCCCCCTGTAATTCCTATAAATTAATTGCTGGAATAAGAGAATTAATTAGATTTAGATCCCATTTATGTGTGTATGGTATTGTATTCTTCTACTTTAAAAAAAAGTTTATATATAAGCTGAGCTGAGACAAATGGTTTTCAAAGTTGCATTATCTTTTTGTCTAAATTATAGTCACTTCTCTAAACTATAAACATTAAATCAAACAAGTATTTTTCTCTGTAAATATTCTTGTGTCTCTCCTTCTTGAAAATGATAGAGGCAAACGCTATGAACTCAAATAGGAAATACCAGTTATGTCAGCCTCTGTGTCACTCCACGATGTTTTGCCCATCTTATTGGGCAAATGTTATATAAACATAATAACAGCACATAAAATTTTTGGCATAAATTCTCTCAACTAATCCTCACAACTACTTTATGAGATGGGCTTTATTTTCATTTTAAAGAGAATGAGAATGAGGGTTAGAGTGGTTAAGTACCTGCCTGAGAACACACAGCAGTTGAGCAGGGATTGACGACTGGAAATCCGACTCCTTCTTGTCTACTTTTAACCATCGTACTATATCATCCTGAAGGCAACGATAATTACAAGGGTAGTAATCTTTCCCATAAACATTATTTAAATACTTCTGGAGACTCCAAGCCACAACCAAATGTGCAGAATACGACTGAAATGATGCAAACAATAACAATGCTATAGTATCTAGGCTTGTATGTGCATGGGGGGTGTAGGTGTTTGGTGTGTAGTATAGAAGTTCTGAAATAATTGTAAAGTGGAAAAAATATTCATCTCTATTTAATATAGAATACTAAATATATATTCTTACAATTGGGAGGGACACTAGAAATCTTGATCTACTGCAAGTCAGGTAGCATTTGTCAAGCAGCAGGTTTTTAATTTAGAAAACCAATACAACCAAACCTCGGGCTAACGCAACCACTCCTCACAACCCAGACTCCCATTTCAGGCACAGCACCTCCACTTGTGAGGGATTTACAAGTGCAACAGGTCAGAAACTGTCCTACTATAGCACCTGGGTGGAGGTAGACCAAGAAACCTGACCTCAAGTCTCCTAGTCCAGAGCTCTTTCCCCTTTACCGCCCATTTTACAAAGAACATTCTGATTCTCTGACAATCAGAATAATACAAGCCTCCTCTTCAAAAAGAAGAAAATATGAGGTCAGAAGTAAGCGATCCTTTTAAGAAAGATCAGCTTTGACTAGAAAAAGCCAAAAACAGTCACGTGGGCCTTTCTTCGTGCAGGCTCAGTGCTGTACACAACTCTGCTCCAGCTCACCACCCCACGCTTGTGAGCTGTGGAGCCAGGCTAAATACCTAGGCTCAGGTCAGAGATCCAAATTCAGATCACGTTTTCCTCAAAGGGTAAGTGGCCTGTGTTTCCTGACACGCAAGGCATAAGAACATAAAGAGCCTGTACAGATATGCTGCAAGACCATTTCTAGCTTCTAAAATCCTTTCCCCTAGGCATATACCAATATCAAAGTTTAGTTAACTGCATAGAAAAATAAAACACAGCTAACGGAGGAAATAATGATAGTTCATAAAGCATACCTGCTAAATTTGCCAAGAAGGCTTTATGTACTTCTTTCTCCCCCACTCCATCCTCACTTTTCTCATATTTTACTAGGTCCTATTCTCTAAACTCTATAAAACCCAATATAACTTCTGGTGGTTGAGAAAAGATTTTATCCAGACCGCTTTGCTGAAGTTATCTGAATGAAGCTTAAAGATACCTCTGAAAGTTTCTCGAACCCAATAACAACATAAAGTGTTGCTCTTTGACACAATTGCATCCTGTATAACGTATGGATGTTCTTTTCTGCTTATCTGCCTAGCGCCCCTTCTTTTGGATACCACCATTCTTCTGCTCTTCACAATAGTGACAGGAGTTAAATTCCGGAGCTCCACCTGGACAATGGATGTGGGGGGCATGGATGTGACCCAGGAGACTGGCCAATCAAAACACACCCTTTCCCCATTCACAGTAATCAATTCACAGGTGGACACAGGATCAGTCAGGATCCGTCTGAGGACTGCTCAGATTTACTATGGGGATACTGAGAGGGGTTCTCTTTCCATCAGAATTAAGAGATACTAATATTTTAAGAATACAAGATTGGGACCCCACTATGTGGTAAAAGTCTTTTTTAACATGAAGAGAGTGACCCCAGAGAGCAGCAGGACTGTCTGAAGGAGCACTGGGGCAGGCCTGCCAAGCCCTCAATTTCAAAGCGTGGAGCCAGAGCTCCCAAGGTTTCAAAGAGCTCAGTCTCCAATACCTAGTTCTGGAAGGTGAGGTTCACTTTCAGGTGCACCAAGAGAAGGGAAACTGAGGGGCAGAGCTGCCATGCCCATGGGCCAGGAGAATGGGGCTGCACAGAGCTGAAGGACTGGGGTCACCACTCAGGTGTATCAGGAGAATGGGGCCACCCAAAACCAAGGGAGCAGGGCTGTTGTCCCAGTGGGCCAGAAGGGGGTGCTGATGCCCAGGGCTAAGGGGCCTCCACCCAGAATCCAGAAAGCATGGCCGATGCCCAGAGCCTGGAGGGCAGAGCCATTGCCCAAATGGTCCCTGAGAACAGAGCATTATTTTCAAGCCTTGAGAGTTAATGAAATTCACTCTGCTGGACTGTGGACTTGCTTTGTACCCTTGATTTTTCCCATTTGGAATGGGAGCGTCAACCTTGTGCCTCTTCTCCACCTTTGTACTTTGGAGGCAGATAACTTACAGGACTGAATTGTATCCCCTCCTCCCCCAAAATATGTATTGGAATCCTAACCCCTATACCTGTGGAAGTAATCCCGTTTGGGAATAGGGTTTTTCTCTGTTATGTGAATTAGGCCACATCAGTGTAGGGTGGGTTTTAAACCAAAAAAAAAAAAATTTTTTTTTTTTTTTTCACTCCGGTGTGATGTAACCAGCAGCATAGACAGAGACAAGCAAACACAAAAGGGGAAACCAGATGCTACCTGGAGATCACTAAGAAACTGAGGAACACCCAGAAGAACACTTGAGAAGCTGAGACAAGGATTTTCCCCAGAGTGAACGAGAGCCTCATCCTAGAGCTGGTACCCAGAATTCAGATTTCTAGCCTCCCCAACTATGAGAAAGTAAATTTCTGTATACTAAAACCACCCGCCGGCAGTATATCCCTCAAAGTTAAAAGCTTAAGAACGTTTGTGACGCTATTAGTTTGTATCTTACATAATATACACCAAAGGGCTCTGGTACGCAGAAATTTGTTGACTATACCATAAAAATTCTCACTCTTTAGGACTCAAAGAGTCACCCTCTCTATAGCCTAAAAGCGTGTGTAGGATAATCTTGTCTACCTGGAAAGAAGAAAAACAGACATTTACCGAGTGCCTTTTTATACACAGGCTTATATCCTAGAAGGACAAACCCATAGAATCAGGTCCATAATTATTCTAAAGTAGAACACTTCTTATAACACCTTGCACAGTTTACTTTAGTATGTATACTTCTGAAGTTTAAACTATCTTCCAACGAATATTCCTTTCTGGTAAAACTAAAGGAAACATGGCCTAATTGTATAGTCACCACAATTTTTTCTATCACTACTAGTGGCTGTGTCTTCATGTACATGAATATTTTTATAATCATATGCCACATCACAGAATAACCTAATTAAAAATATGAGTGAAGATTCTGTGATGAGGCAACTAAGCCAGAGCATAAACGTTTTACATAGAGTCTACAACGCAATTCAGATCACATTACAGATTGAAATATCAGCAGATACCTCTGGAAAACCAGTGTTGTGGTCTGAGTTTCAGTATTTAGAATTCTAGCACTCATTCATCCTACAAATATTTACAGAGCACCTGCCAAATGTCAGGTTCAGTGATCAGCAAATATTCTGCTTCGAGCACAAAAATGACTTAGAATGAAAGGGGCAGCAGGCCGACCACCCTCAAACAGAAACCTCATCCAGTGCTGGATTCTCAATTCAGTTTTGCATTTTGCTTGCAATGAAACCTTGCAAAAGTCACGTTACCTACCTGAGGCTCCATTTCTTCAGCTGTAAAGTGAGGCATTTAAAAACAATTCCAAAATCTGGATTCAGAAATCTGCCTGGGGAATTTTATAATTTCCAGACTACTAGATAAACTCCCAGGTCACCTGAATCACAACCTCTAGGGGAAGGGCAAAAAACTATTTTCTTTTTAAAAAGGTACCCACGCAAGGTTTTTCCCTTTTACTTTTTACCTTTCTGTGCTGTGTTTTTTACGACGTGCTATTTAGAATAAAGAGGAAAAGTTAAGTTTTTTAAAAACATTAAACAAAACATAATTAACTTCTACAATGAATCTAATGAAGTCTACCTGCAAAGCAGTAATAGAAGTGATGGATCAGATTACACTCCCCAAGACTCTCAAATTCTATGATTCTACTCACTCTTTTTTTTTTTTTTTTTTAAACAAATTACGTAAAGCCAGGAATGTCTTTCTGTGTTTTATTTAAAACTGTACTTCAAATACATTTTGGACATTTTTATGATTAAGAAAAATGCAAAGACTAATATAACAAATACCCAATACTCATAACCCAGAATTAGCTGCTAACATTTTGTGTTATTTGCTTTAGATTCTCTTTTAATGAAAGAATACAAATATGGTTGCAATCTCCTTTGTAACTTCTCCAATCTCCTTCCTCCCTCCCCCATTGCCCCAAAGCAAACATGATCATGAATTTGATAGGTATTCTCCCAGGTTATGCAATGCTTTTATGGCTTTTTTTCATATAACACTTTTTAAAAATCTATTCAGGGTGACAAGCCAGTGGACTCATTTTAATTCCAGTTTAACATTTGAGTTATTCATTCGCTAACTCAACAAGTATTTAAGAACAAGTGCCTTCTATGTGCCAAGCAGTTTGCTACGCAGCACAAAATAAAACCCCTCTCCTTGAGGTACTTGAGAACAGACAATAAACAAGATAATATAAACAACGTATACAGTATTTTAAATAGTGACAAGTGCTAAGGGAAAAAAAATTTAGGGAAAGAGCATAGGGAGGTCCGGAAAAGGTTAAGTTTTGCATTTTAGCAATCTGACCCGGAAAGGTTTCAACAAGAAGATGATTTTATGGAAAGAATTAAAGGAAATAAGGGATCTAGCTAATGCTCTGGGGGAAAGCATTCTAGATAGAGAAAACAGAAGTTTATGTTTGACATAATGAAATTTACCAGCCCTTTTTTTTTCACTGCCAATTTCTGCATTGTTTTATTTAAGAAATCCTTCCCTACTCACGGTTATAAAGAGAGTCTCCTATAACTTAAGTTTGTAAGTTTCATATTTCACGTTGAGGTCTTTAACTGATCCAAAATATACAGATGTCAACATCCCAATTGCTAAGCTACTCTGAAGACCATAAATATTCCTATGGTTTACCTATCTTCCCAGCCTCTCACTGCCCTAAGAACATCCTTTCTGATCATGGAACTGAGTATTTTCATACTCTTCAGCTCTGCATAATTTTTTTGAGTATCTTTAAACACAGATATACATCCAGTAAACAGATTTTTTACAAATTTGCTGTGTTACCTGTTCATTATATGATTTTATGTAAGACACCTACCTTTGGCCACGTACTTTTCAGAATAGTGGCTCTCTTTCCATCACCAAGTGCACTTCTAAAAAGAAAAAAAAAAAAACGAATATTTTGACATTTTCATTGTTTCACTATAAATACACCTTCTATACCTACTTTTAGCTAAAAAAAAATCCAGATACATTAGCTCATCAAGATACAAGTAAACCTTAATTTTTAAAAATTCATACAAGATATGTCCATCATAGAAAATTTGGAGGAAAAAAAAAAGGCAGGTGAAACGAAGAGATCAGTCACCCAGAATCATAATCAGAACTACCTGGGAATAACGCCGTTTAATCTTCTTGGAGTACTTCTTGCACTTATCTATGCTGATCTATGCACAACTCTCATGTTTTCTTGCACCATTTTTGCATGTCAACAGGACGATTAAAGAATAGGAATTGCTTACCATTCTGCATGTGTGCTCTTCTGTGCTAGTCTGCGTATATGTGCTTCTCTGCGGAGGTCTACGTTGGTCTGCGCATGTTTGCACCTCTGCAGATGTCTACATTGATATGCGCATGTCCGCACCTCTGCGGACATCTGTGTTCAACTTCGCGTTGCGTAAGTCTACTTAAGTACACGCATGCGCGCCCATTTCTGCACTGCGTATGTCTACGTTACACTGCGCATGCCTGTGCCTATGGCGTATGTCAACACTGGTCTGCGCAGGCCTGTGCCTATTGCGTATGGCTGCATTGGTCTGCGCATGCCTGTGCCTAAGGTGTACGCCTCCTTTTGTCTGCGCATGCTTGCGCCTACTGCGTTTGCCTCCGTTTGCGCATGCCTGTGCCTATGGCGTATGTCTACAGTTGTCTGCGCACGTCAATGCATTGCTACAATGTTTTCATTTGTCTGCGTACATATGCATATGGCATTCTACGTTGGCGCTGTCACGTTTGTGTCTGCGCATGCCTGTAACTCTGACGTATATATCTGCGTATGTCCGCACTGCCTATGTATCTGCGCAAGTCTACGTTTATCTGTGCATCTATGCGCGTGGCTTTTTTTCAGCCAGCCTGTACCCCACATCAGCATTTGCACATCTCCGCGACAGTATTCTTCTGAATAAGTGACAATGATGGGGAGAGTATACTTGGTAGCTTTCTACTAGTAACATATCCAATATCTACTGTTTCCTGGCTTATCTTGAATGATCTCTTCTGCTCAGTTTGGAACTTACCGTCACCTGAAACTGTTCAAACTCAAACCACTAAATTCTAGCATTCCACTCATCCTGGAGCATCCCTCCTTCCCTATTACTTGTTCAGTTATTCCTGTCTTCAGGATGCCCAACTCGCTTTTCCACTTTTTTTTTTTTTTTAACTTCCCTAATTATATAAGACTCGCTGGTTCATCACTTCATATTCACTGTTATTTTTACTTCTTTACCTTATTTTAATGGCAAAACCCCAACCCTCAATCAGTCCTACTTTCTGCTTTCTCCACTCCTGTATTTAAAAAGCCCAAGTATTGCTGGAGGAAATTACACAGCAAAGCACACTAGTACCACTAATATTATTACATCATCCCAAGGGGCCTTCAACATTGACAAGCAATCCTTCTAGGTCGAATCGTTCTCTACCTAAAAGAACAAATTGAAACGTTGTCTGCTCTCCTCAGACTTTTAACTCCCCTCCCTTCTCAGCAGATGACCTCTGCTCTTTTATGAGTAAATTAGAGCCATCCAAAACAGTTTCCTACTACAAAAGACAAACCCATATCTGCTTTTGTTTTTCTTTCCTCTTATGATGTTTTAAATTACACTTTTTATCAAATATATCAAGTATATATAAAAAAAGAGAGTAACAGCATAATTAACACACGGGTATCAGTTTAGCAAGATCTTAACATTTTGCCATATTTACTTCAGATCTTTTTTTCAAAAGGGCTTTATGGTCGATATCCTCTGTATACCACCCCCTTGCTTCTACCTCCAATTCCTTCTCTTCTCTCCTCCCCAGAGACAGCCACTTCCCTGGTGTTTAACATGACCAAGAATTAAATATTTTTAGTGCATTCTATGTATTAATTACAAATTTTCATGTTTTGAAACATATGTATGACATCATACTGTACATATTCAGCAACTTGCTTTTTTATTCAACATTGCATTCATTTTAACTACAGAATTCCACTGTATGAATATATTGAAACTTATTTACCCATTCTCCCACTGATGCACATTGGTTTCACTTCTTTACTCCTAAACACAATGCTGTAACGAAGGCTCGTATTTTATCTTCTTCAGTATACATCTGTGAGTTTAGAGGGTGTGAGCCTACACGTGGGCTGTGGAGTGTGCACATCTATACCTAGCTAAATTGCTCTCCACAGCAGCTTTATCAATTTGCCCTCTGTCTAGCCAAATATGAAATTTTCCTTTGATCAACATCCTCTCAAACACTTGGTATTATGAGGCTTTTTAATGTCAATCTGATGGGTTTTCAGTCCGCCATGTCCTATCAGGATAAGCATTTTTTCATAAAGATTTATTGACTATTTGGACCTACATTACTGATCAAGTCATATGAACAATGAAATGTTCCTCACTTTAGTCTTAGATGGTGCTGAATCACAGGCTAGACCATCATGAAGACAGGACACCCTGTCCTTAATCTTTACCTCACTAGGCTACCTGGTTTCTGTATTTCTACTTTAATTCACCAGTGTTTTAAGGCAATCCTCTTTGTGTACCTAGCATTCAACCTCATAAAACAGAGCAGAAACTTCGTTTTGCCACATAGCTTCTTGGACTCCCTCTGGAAGGTGGATGACCTTCCACCCAGTCAAGGTTTTAGATAGGCACCTCAATTTTCACAGATGACTAACCAAGTTCACAACCTACTCATCAGATCCTGATAGCAGATTAACATTCAGTCAGAATAGAAAATCTGCGATTATGCACCTAGCCAGAGGCAACAACCTAAAAAAACTTTTGCAGTTCATTTCTTGTCAGAACCAGTTGAGGCCAGTGGCCCTGATGGAAGACTGTGTCAAATCCATCCATTCCTCTAGTCTAGATAGCCTTGGTTTATCCACAGTTTAAACCATCTATAACGTTAATACGGCAGTATTCTCCCAGGTAGTTGGATTACTGGTGACTTTTATTTTCTTCCTTTTAAACTCTTGTATTTTCCAAATTTTCTACCACGACAATCTGTTCTGTTTATAATAAAAGAAAAACATAATGTTATTTTTAAATTCTACATGCTTGGAATATACTATCACCCCCCTCCCCACCCTTCTTCATTCTAACGTTTAAGTGCTTTCACTGAAAAACAACTGTCACACATCAACTTTCATGACAAAGCTGCACACACACAAAAAAAACACTTTATTGGTGAAACCCAAAACTGCATTTTCAGAAAATTGTTTGCTACGAACAGAAATGCTGCTGAGGTTATTCTCTATCCCATCACTCAATTAATGTTACTTGTAAGCCATGTAAGAAATTTCTTCTAGAACTAAACACCGGGAAGATACTGTTTTCACCTAAACAATATTTTCTTTATGGACAATGAGAATTATGTAGCTTGTCAAGTTTCCCCTTTTTATTTTTGGGCAACAGCAAGGTCAAGACCAAGTACAAAATATAATTTTAATAGCTTATGCAGGGCCTTATGCCTGAGAAGCTTTGTTCTGATGATCCCCTGCCCCCCAACTCTAATTAGGTTTTTTAGTTTTTTTCTTTTTAATATTCTTTGACTGTATGGATGTATTTTTGAAGCTTTCCTAAACCCTCCTTAAAGTAAGGCAAGACATAATTAAGCATAGTAAGCTACAGTGTTCAGTACTGACATTTATAATTTATGTCCTAAAATTTAAAAACTAGAGGACAATGAGGTGCCCTGGTGGTGCAGTGGTTAAGAGCTCAGCTGCTAACCAAAAGGCCGGCAGCTTGAATCCACCAGCTGCTCCTTGGAAACCCCATGGGGCAGTTCTACTCTTCATACAGGGTAGCTATGAGTCGGAATCAACTCGACAGCAATGGGTTCGGGTTTTCAGGGGACGGTAGAATCATGATGCAGTATCAACTATCTTGCTCAACTAATAAGCACTTACTTCTAAGTCAACATAAGGAACTAAGAATTAATTATGACTTTACTCCCATACTGACACCATTAAATTTATTTGCTTTCACTTGTGAAGGATATTTAATTTTGAGGAAACGAACAGAGCCAAGATGCTTCTTCCAGAGCTAGATCGATTAATTAATACAACAAAAGGAGGTATTATAAGTGTTGAAAACACAGGCTTTGACGTCATCAGATAAGACCTGTTTTCAAATCTCGGCATCTCATGTACCAGCTGTATGTGTTTCTTCATGTGTAAAATGTGGAGAGTAACGTTAGCTACCTATTAAGAGTGTGCTGAGAATTAAATAACAGATGTAAAGCACTTAACGCGTTACACTTGACATAGCTGCTCCTGTCACTGTTGGTAGTATGTATAAACCCCTTTTAACCATTTAACTATTTCTGTGAAAGAACTATGCAAAGATCTTCTCGCGTGCCTGCGAAACGGGAATATTCCCCCCACGGGTATTTAACATAAGTAATTCAGTGACTGAAGTACTCTAACCAGCATCTCTGATTTGAAACTTACCTGAACTGCCCAGTACGGAGAAAACAAAGAGCTCGGTTTCCATAAAGAAGATGATTCTCAGGTCTTTAAAAGAAACAGTGTATAGTCAGTAAAACACATTACATGTGAAACAAAATTCACACAGAAAACATAAGGCATCAACAAATTTTTTCAAGAACTTTACGTATGTGTAGCAGAGCAGAAAGAAATAGGATTTGGAGCCTTAACCAGCTAAATCTCAGCTGCTTCTCTTCCTGAGTAACTTTGTTCCAATCAACCTAAGCTTCCCCATGTTCAAAGTGAAAACAGTTCTACTTTCCCTGCCTAGCTCACAGGGCCAGATCTAATGAGACACACTAAAAAGCCTTGCAAACTACAAAGCATGCTGTAACTGTAACTGTAACTAACTGTAACTGTAAAGGACAGTGTAACTGGCAGACAAGACCATACCACCTTGACAACTCAGGTAACAGAAGCCTGCAAATGGCAACAGCAATTTAAATAGCTTCATTTCAAATTCTGTCCTTTTTACTTCTATCTATGTGTGGTACAATTTAATTTCCCTTTCGTCTACCTTTTCCTTCAGTTTGAATCCACCAGATGCTCCTTGGAAACCCTACGGGGCAGTTCTACTCTGTCCTATAGGGTCACTATGAGTCGGAATCAACTCGATCGCAGTGGGTTTTTCTACCTTTTCCTTAGAAAGACACAGCAGCAGCCTTGCAGATGTGGCATACTAATGTGATCCACCCATTCCCTCCGGAGAAGGACAAGGTAGGAGAGTAGCTGCCCATTCAGAGAAAAAAAAAAAAAACACAACCCCCCACTGCCCTGCAGTCAATTCAAACTCATACCTACCCTGTAGGACAGAGTAGAACTGCCCCATAGGGCTTCCAAGGCTGTAAATCTTTAGGGAAGCAGACTGCTACATCTCTCTGCCATAGAGTAGCTGCTGAGTTCAAACCACCAACCTTTCGGTTAGCAGCCGAGCACTTAACCACTGCACCACCAGGGCTCCTTAGCTGCCTATATCCACCACTGCCACTGAGTCGATTCCGACTCATAGCGACCCTATAGAGCACCCTAAAGGCTGCCACCAAATTAGGTGGTCCAGCTAAGACTGGTGGTGGAAGCAGTCTGAGGCACACTTGGCGGAATGCTACAAAATTCTAGCAGCAGAGCCAACAGAAGACTAGGTAGAGAGGGCACAGGCATTCTAACAATTCCATTATCCTTAAACAGCTCCCTCTTAAATGACTCTGTACTGGAAAGGTTGAAAGAGAATGGGTCAGGCTGGAACTTAATTCCCAGTTTTGCCTGATTTGCTTGAATAGTACTACTTGATTAAGTTCATATACTCAGGCCATCTGTAATACTTCTTAAGGACTAAAGACAAGAAAATCTGTTTTGCATAGCAAATTGAAGATATTCTCAAATTCCTCATCTTTTACTTCTCTTGACAAGCATTCTAACTTGACCTGCCACATAAAAAGAATTACCATTTTTCTATTTGGCTCTTACCTATATTCGATGGCTCTGGTGTAATAGATAATAGCAAGATCAAATCTTTCTTTGCAAAATTCTTCATTTCCTTTTATTTTCATTATTTCTCCTTGCTGAAAAACCAAGGTGAAGGAAGACCCATCAATTAACTACAAAGACAATCAAGAACCCCTAATACCTATGAAAAATGGGCTTGAGTTTCTGTCTCTGATAACAGAAATATACTGGGAGGTAACTACGTAGATGAGGACAGAATACCATTTTGGTACACATATTTGAAGAAACTTGTCTCTAATGACTCAACACTAACTTAGTAAAAACATTAAAAAGTAAACAAAACCATCACATTATGAAAAATTACCCACAATTTATCCCTTTTGCACAATATTTGAAAGGCTCACTTTAAGTTTATCTTAAGCCTACCACATGGCACAGAAAAAAGTCCATTTGAGGTAATATTTTAATTTTAGTTTAGCAAATATGACATACAGGCAGTCCCCGTGTTAAGAACGAGATCCATTCCTAAGTGTGTCTTTAAGAATTTGTAGGTAGGTTAGAACAGGTGCATACACTTCTCACTTAGCCTTACTTTAGTGCAAGAGAGGCTTGAAGCCTTTTCAATGATTTAAAAGCTGCACGTGCAGCAAGTGAAGGTGGGTGGGAGGAAGCATTTGCTGACAATAAGAGTTGGTTCACGCCCTTCAAACTGAAGGCGAATTTGCGTAACGTTAAAGAGCAAGTATGAACAGTCTGTGTAAGTCTAACTCGGGGCTTACTGTAGTCAATAAACCTGAATGCTTAAATATATATGAATGAAAAAGACACAGGCAATGTTGTTTACAGTAACTGCAAAAGTAAATTAAGGAATGAACTGTTAGGAATATGTATGAGAGGTGGTACAGATATAGCCAAAACTTTTCACTTTCTGAAACACTCGAATTTTTTAAAAAGCTTCTAAAATACATTATCTAGATCATCATACTCATGGTGTTAGTGATTTCAATAGAATGTTAAATGTTTTCCTAAACTCTTTTTTAAAATTAAAGTCATATTTCCTGTGAATGAATTCTATGGCATGTCAATTACATCTCAATAAAACTGTTACAAAAAATATATTTCCTCCATTAAAAACCTTTTAGTTAAAAAAAATCCTTTCAATTTTCAATTAACTGTGCTAAAATTTCTAACAGTAGAAAATTCTGATCTTAAAAGTATTTTTTCTTCTTCCAAAAATAAAAGTATACATTCCAAATCAAACTTTATTAAAAATTGTGCCTCAAACATGTTATTCAATTTTACAGTCGCTCTTTGTAAAAGTTGTCAAACAGCAGCTTTATTATTAACTTCCTCTGAGTATTAAAAGTTTAACAGGTAAATCTTAAAATATACTTACAAGTAAATATCTATTCTTACCTCTGTACAGTCTGGACAATCTGCGGTTTGAAATTCCTCAAGCAAATTGTACTCTTCCGTTACAAATTTAGTTATGTGATACTTGTCTAAATTTTACGTTTGGGGAGAAGGGTGGAGAGAGAAAGAGAGAGAATATTTCTTTAAAAAAAAAAGGCCCAAATTGGTAATGTTCTAATTCTTAGTGTAAGTAGGTGACTCCAAGTCCATAAAGTTCACTGCCATTAAAAAAAAAAATTTTTTTCTTCATTATTACATTTTTTTTTTAATTACATTAGTTGTAGTTACAACAAATGCTGTCATAACATATTCCAAATAGGGCTCATAACTCACTCAAGTCAATTCAGTAAACATAATTGAGCACCTATGTATACACTAAAATAAAAAACTAGGCACAATAAAAATGTCTGAAAACAAGAACCTGCAAAACTACTTTCTAAAATGTACATAACAAAACAAAGAAGTTAAAATGTCTCTATTCAACATTTTGACTCTCAGGAATGAAATGTTAAAACGAGAAGTTATTTGAAATACTAAAATCTAATGAACTAATTAAAATGGAGCAGGTGATAACAAACTTTACGTCAAAAGTTTACTAGGGCTTATTGTCTGTACTTTAATCTGTTCTATTAAAAAGATTTAACAAAATGGAAAAAAATTTAATTGCAACAAAAATACAGCTAAACGTTTAGCCAAACACATTCACTTCCAAGACAAAAAAAAAATGCCTCAAATCTAAGATTCATGAATGGCTTTCACAAAAAAAAAAAAAACAAGAATTAATAAATCTTGGAGAGGTTGTGGAGAAACTGGAACACTTATACACTGCTGGTGGGAACGTAAAATGGTACAACCACTTTGGAAATCGATTTGGCACTTCCTTTAAAAGCCAGAAATAGAACTGCCATACGATCCAGCAATCCCACTCCTTGGAATACATCCTAGAGAAATAAGAGCCTTTACACAAACAGATATATGCACACCCACGTTCACTGCAACACTGTTCACAACAGCAAAAAGATGGAAACAACCTAGATGCCCGTCAATGGATGAATGGATAAACGAGTTACGGTATATTCACACAATGGAATACTATGTAATGATAAAGAACGATGAATCCACGAAATACCTCTTAACATGGATGAATCTGGAAGGCATTATGTGAGTGAAATTCGTCCGTCACAAAAAAACAAATATTGTATGAAACCACTATTATAAGAACTCAAGAAAAGGTTTAAATACAGAAGAAAACACTCTTTGATGGTTATGAGGGTGGCGAAGGTGGGAGAGGGGTATTCATAGTAGACAAGAATTATCTCAGGTGAAAGGGAAGTCAGCATAACTGAACTAAAGCAAAAGCTGAAGTTCCCTGAACACAACCAAAAACTTCAAAGGACAGAGAAGGGCGGGGGTCTGGGGACCATGGTTTTGGGGGACATTTAGGTCAATTGGCATAGCACAGTGTATTAAGAAAATGTTCTGCATCCCACTTTGGTGAGTGGCATCTGGGGTCTTAAAAGCTAACGAGCCGCCACCTAAGATGCATCAATTGGTCCCAACCTACCTGGAGCAAAGGAGAATGAAAAAAACCAAAGACACAAGGAAAATATGAGCCCGAGAGACAGAAAGGGCCACATAAACCAGAGACTACCTCAACCTGAGACCAGAAGAACTACACGGTGCCCTGCTAACACCAATGACCACCCTGACAGGGAACACAACGGAGAGTCCCTGACAGAGCAGGAGAAAAGTGGGGTGTAAAACTCAAATTCCAGTAAAAAGACCAGATTTAATGGTCTGACTGAGACTGGAGGGGCCCCGGAAGACACGGCCCCCAGGCTGTTAGCCCAAAACTAAAACCACTCCCAAAGTCAACTCTTCAGACAAAGAATAGACTGGACTATAAGACATAAAATGATATTCCTGAAGAAGAGTGTGGTTCTTAGTTCGAGTAGATCCATGAGACTAAATGGGCAGCTCCTGTCCGGAGGCGAGATGAGAAGGCTGAAGGGGACAGGAGCTGGTTGAATGGACATGGAAAATCCGGGGTGGAAAGGAGGACTGTGCTGTCACATTACAAGGAGAGCAACTAGGGTCACATAACAATATGTGTATAAATTTTTGTATGAGAAACTAACCTGAACTGTAAACTTTCACTTAATGCACACACACAAAACATTAAAATTAAAAAAAAAAAGTATAAAAATCTGCTCTCCTTTCAGTGGAGATGACAGATTATTGGTCATGTTCTACTAAAGAGCCAAACATTTCCTGTTCCAAGATTCCTACTGATACATTATAAAAACACTGCTAACATTCAAACACTTCAAAGAAAACCATTTTACAAAGTAAAATATATGCCATATAAACATACATACACGGCTGTTTCATCATACATAAAAATAACAGATTCATCAGGAAAATAAAAATATTATAATCTTAGCATCTATTACTCATTTCTCTTATGACTGAGAATATGTAAGCCCCAGCTGTGGCCTCTTTCTTGGGTGTTATATATAATAGCATATGACATCAATTTGGTAGGATTTTTTTAAAGGTATAATGTCATAAAAAGCATTAGGACAGCAAATATGGAATAAAGGTAACTACAAAATTAAAGTTTTCTTATTCAGGTATATATAACAAAAGCTTTTTTTAAATGCTAAAATAAATAAGAAATCACATTATTTACACATTCCCTTTTCCCAAATAATGTCTTTTAAAAACTAAGTCAAGTACAATTTAAAGCACTTATACTCACATTCAGTAAAGAAAATACTTAACATCGGCCAACAATTTTCAAGTGATCCTAATTTGGGCAGAAGTGTTATATCGCCTACGAATTTTAACCAATTCACAGCCTCTTCAATTGCCAAGATTTTCTGTTTTAAAAACAGAGATAAAGAATGATTTTAAATGTCATTTGTCATCAGCAACTTATTTTATATAGTAGCGCAGATTCAATAATACAAAACTTGTACAAATCCCACATTTTCATTACTCCAATATACAACCAAATTAACATACAAGCTAACAGGTACCATGGACTCACATAGGCTGTAGGCGACCTCAGGCCACCATCAGAGTTCAAGATGCTTCTATGCGGATTCCAGACCTGAAAGTTTAGCTCTACGGCCTGACCGGAGGCTGCCCTGGGTAGCAGGGAAGTGCAGTAATACAAGAGGGATGAGGGGGGTGCTCTCAGTTCTCATCTAAACTAGAACTTCCATCCTTAGAACTAGCCCAAGGTACAGATGAAGGTTCACCAAAAGAAATGTGTGTTTTACATGGTATGTGACAAACAGGAGAATAAGGAGATAAATAAGAGGACATGGCTGGGTAAACGGGCCCTGTGTGCAATAACCTTCGTGAAGTATCGGAGTTCACAGAAATGTTCCTGACACCTCGAATGTCTGAAATAACTTTAGAAATTAAGTACCTGAGTTACCAATATTGGTATCAGGCTTAAGGGAAACATGTAGATGTTTATGTCACCAGTAGCATTAAAAATTGGTTTATCGTTTAATCTGGCAATTAACCACTAATTATGTCATCAAAAAATGTGCATACCAGGGACCTAATAATTTCATTTGGAGGAACCTATACCAGGTAAGTAATCTAAAAGAGAAAAAAGAACTTGTACAAAAGTTGCTCAAAACGATACTACGTATATGTGACGTAGATAGAGTAGAGCTTTCAGGACCTTCATTTGCTGATATGGCACGACTCAAAATGAGAAGAAACAGCTGCAAACGTCCATTAAAAATCAGAACCTGGAATTACAAAGTACAAATCTAGGAAAACTGGAAATCTTAAAAAATGAAAGGGAATGCATAAACATTGGTATTGTAGGCATTAGTGAGCTGAAATGGACTGATATTGGCCATTTTGAATCAGACAATCATATGGTCTACTATGCCAGGAATAACAACTTGAAGAAGAAAAGGTGTTGCATTCATCATCAAAAAGAACATTTCTAGATCTATCCTGAAGGACGCTGTCAGTGATAGGATAATATCCATTCGCCTACAAGGAAGACCAGTTAACCTGACTATTCAAATGTACGCACCAACCACTAAGGCCAAAGATGAAGAAACTGAAGATTTTTACCAGTTTTTGCAGTCTGAAATTGACAGAACATGCAGTCAGGATACTTTGATAATTACTGGTGAAAGTTGGAAACAAAGAAGAAAGATCAGTAGTTGGAAAATACGGCCTTGGTGATAGAAATGATGCCTGACATCGCATGACAGAATTTTGCAAGATCAACAACTTCTTCACTGCAAATACCTTTTTTCACCAACATAAACTATGACTATACACGTGGACCTCGCCAGATGGCATACACAGAAATCAAATGGACTACATCTGTGGAAAGAGGTGATGGAAAAGCTCAATCATCAGGCAGAACAAGGCCAGGGGCCAACTGTGGATCAGACCATCAATTGTTCATATGCAAGCTGAAGCTGAAATTGAAGAAAACCAGTGCAAGTCCACAAAAGCCAAAGAACCACCATCTCAAGAATAGATTTGATGCATTGAACATGAATGACTGAAGACGAGACGAGCTGTGGAATGACATCAAGAATATCATATATGAAGAAAGCAAGAGGTCATTAAAAAGAAAGAAAAGACCACGATGGATGTCAGAGGAAACTCTGAAACTTGCTCTCAACGTTGAGCAGCCAAACCAAAAGGAAGACATGATGAAGTAAAAGAACTACAGGTTTCAAAGGGAAGCTCAAGAAGACAAAGTAAAGTATTACAACAACATGTGCAAAAAGCTGGAGATAGAAAACCAAAAGGAAAGAACATGCTTGGTGTTTCTCAAGCTGAAAAGAACTGAAGAAAAAATTCAAGCCTCAAGTTACAATAGTGAAGGATTCTATGGGGGAAACATTAAACGATGCAAGAAGCATCAAAAGAAGATGGAAGGAATACACAGTGTCCCTATACCAAAAAGAATTAGTCGATGTTCAACCATTTCAAGAGGAGGCATATGATCAGGAACCAATGGTAGTGAAGGAAGAAGTCCAAGCTGCTCTGAAGGCACTGGCAATAAACAAGGCTCCAGGAATTGACGGAGTATCAATTGAGAAGTTTCAACAAATGGATGCAGCACTGGAAGTGCTCACTCGTCTATGCCAACAAATTTGGAACACAGCTACCTGGCCAACCGACTGGAAGAGATCCATATTTATGTCTATTCCCAGGAAAGGTGATCCAGCTGAATACAGAAATTACCGAAAATATCATTAATATCACATGCAAGCAAAATCTGGCTGAAGATCATTCAAAAGTGGCTGTAGCAGTATATGGACAGGGAACTGCCAGAAATTTAGGCCAGATTCAGAAAAGGATGTGGAATCAGGGATATCATTGCTGATGTCAGATAGATCCTGGCTGAAAGCAGAGAATACCAGAAGGATGTTTCCCTCTGTTTTATTGACTATGCAAAGGCATTTGACTGTGTGGATCATAACAAACTATAGATAACGCTGTGAAGAAAGGGAATTCCAGAACACTTAATTGTGCTCATGAGGAACCTGTACATAGATTAAGAGGCAGTTTTTCGGACAGAGTAAGGAGATACTGAGTGGTTTAAAGTCAGGAAAAGGTGTGCATCGGAGTTGTATCCTTTCACCATACCTATTCAATCTGTATGCTGAGCAAATAATCCAAGAAACTGGACTATATGAAGAAAAACGGGGCATCAGGATTGGAGGAAGGCTCATTAATGACCTACCTTATGCAGATGACACAACCTTGCTTGCTGAAAGTGAAGAGGACTCGAAGCACTTCCTGATGAAGATCAAAGACCACAGCCTTCAGTATGGATTACAGCTCAAGATAAAGAAAACAAAAATCCTCACAGCTGGACCAATAAGCCACATCATGATAAGCAGAGAAAAGACTGAAGTTGTCAAGGATTTAATTTTACTTGGATCCACAATCAACACCCATGGAAGTAGCAGTTAAGAAATCAAAATACTCATTGCTTTGGGCAAATCTGCTGCAAAGACGTCACCCTGAAGACTAAGTTGCACCTGACCCAAGCCATGGTATTTTCAATCACATCACATGTATGTGAAAGTCGGACAATCAATAAGGAAGTCCAAAGAAGACTGACGCCTCTGAATTATGGTGCTGGTGAAGAGTACTGAATACACCCTGGACTGCCAAAAGAATGAATAAATCTGACTTGGAAGAAGTTACAACCAGAATGCTCCTTAGAAGCAAGGATGGTGACACTGCATCTTACATACTTTGGATGTGTGTCAGGAAGGATCAGTCCCTGGAGAAAGACATCATGCTTAGCAAAATAGAGGGTCAGCGGAAAACAGTAAGACCCTCGATAAGATGGACTGACACAGTGGCTGCAATAATGGGCTCAAGTGTTAACAATGATTCTAAGGATGGTGCAGGACCGGGCAGTGTTTTGTTCTATGGTACATATGGTTGCTACGAGTCAGAACCAACTCAACAGCACCTAACAACAACAACATGTAAAATAATGAAAATCACTCATATCCCCAGAGTCAGGTGACTGCTTGAGCAAGATACAAAAATCAAAACCGCCAAATACTACATATAAAATATGGACTCAATGGGGAAATGAGCAGTGAGATGAATGTCGTTTATTCACAGTGGGTGAGTGGGGTTCCCGCATTTAACACTTACATTTTCTATTTTGTAACCAATTCTCAGCAAGCTTCCAATAAAGAAGGAATCATTCTGCAAAACAAAACAGAACAAGATACATGTTTTTCCTTAATCAATTATACTTGAATTTTCTAGTGGAAAAAAATTTCTGTATTTTAGAATAACTTAAATAGTAATCTTCCCACAAGTACTTTTTTGCCCAGTTTACCCCTTAAGGGCCTAAAACAAGAATGGAGAAAAAGTCTTATAAAGAGCTCTAATAATGAAAACATTTAGTGTAACTTTCACATGTACTAATTTTTAAAGTTCATTACACCTAGATTTTTTATAAAGGTACACTGGCTGATATATGTTACTACAAAGAATTATCAGCAGAAAATAAACATCAGAATGCCTTTCTTAATTTAAGTTTGCAATCAAAACAGTACCACGAAAATCACTTGGCTCCATAAACAACTGAAATAATAAAAATTATCAAATGGCTTTCAAGAAGAAGAAGAAAAAAAAACAAAAACCCTCAATCGAAACCTTCTTAAAACTGACAGGATAAAGTTTACCCCAAAGACAAAATATCCACTGCAGTAGCGATGAACGTGTGTATTTTTACGTCAGGAAACAGAACCCACCGTTCTGATCCCCTTTAATCATGTAATAGACTGTGACACATTCTACTTGTTATCCTTCTGCGACAAGCAGCAGTCCTGGTCCTCACGTCATGTCAGAACTATAGTAACAGCTGTCTACGTGATTCCGAATATTGAGCACAAACTCATGAATGGTAAGCAGAATAAACCAGTTGCCATCCAGTCAATTTCAACTCATGGCAACTCCACGTATGTCAGAGTAGAACTGTGATCCACAGGGTTTTCAATAGCTGATTCTTCAGAAATAGATCTCCAAGCCTTTCTTCTGGTAGACTCAAACCCTCTGGGTGGACACAAACCACTAACCTTTCGGTTAGCAGCTGAGCGTGTTAATCATTTGCACCACCAAGGACTCCAACAGCAGATAGTCTCAGCTTAACCAAAACTAAAAGCATTACCTGTCAACGGCTACAAATTAGTAACATTAGCCTGACACCATAAAAATATTTATATTCTTTACGTAGGAAATTTAAAAAATGCATTCTATCACTTACCACAACTTTCTTTGCCAAATCCATGATATCTTCCATCAACTCAATATGTTGTAATTTCGCCAAACTTAACTCACAAGCACGAGAATTACTTAAAGACAAATTAATTTTTTTTTAAGATTAGGATCTCATATATAAAAATTCACTGAAATTTACACTTAAGATTTAGATATCTCTAACTATGTTACACCTCAATTTAAAATACTGAAGAAAAATAAAGTGCTCTATTTCTTCCCTCTAAGTAGTAATAAGTTCTTTATTAAGTAGACAAAATACTATTCCTTTATTCCTCTTCTGTACTAATATTTATTATTTAATATTTATAAATAGCATGTTAATTTTTCCCGACTCGGCTTCAAGACTACCATCTAATACTATTCAGAATTTCATTCATTATAATGTTGTAATGATCATTCATTCATATTCAAGTCCCAAGTGCTTACTTTTTCTACCTCAATCTATTAAACAAGAGTCAAGTTGAACAGTATACCAGAATGAGACATAAGCCTTCCACTGTACTTGGCATTCCTCAGTACTAGGCAGCATGCTTGTCACTGTTCATACAAAATGAATAACATATAGTAACTTACTTGGCCTCCACACAAGGATGCAATCGTGTTAATAGAGAACCATGCTGACGTTGAAACAGAAGTGGCCAGAAGATAAACACTTTAATGGCATCACAGTACTCTTTCAGGACAGAAACTGGTTTACTACACCATATACGGCAAATGTCAAATTCTTAAATTAAAAAAAAAGTTTTAAATTAATATTTTCACCTCATTTTGGAATGAATCAAGACTGTTAATTGGGAAAAGGCAAAAATGGGTGTGGAAAGGCACGATACTCAGACTAGGATGAAAGTATCTTTAACCTGTTAAATATTAAGTACATAAAGTGTTGACTAAAACTCTTAAACTTTAACAAAGAATGGCTTTGGTTTCTCAGGGAAAAACAATAAATTAAAAAAAGATATGTATCAAATCTGTTATGTTGATGTGAATAGTGAATCTCCCTGTATAGTCTTTCAAACATTTAGCATTAAAATACCAAAGAACTTACCCAAGTTTTTCTCACGTTGGATATAATCATCACAGTGCATACCCTAAAAAGAAGAAAAATATTTTGTCTCTGGTAAAATGCCAAAGTATAGTTCTTCATTTTCACTCTAAGAGACCATCGGTACCAAAATTAAAAATTTCAGTGCATAGCTGCATATACACTTTGAACATATCTTCAACCAACAGTCTTTAAAAGGCCTTTTCCACAGAGCTTCCCGAGTTTGTTTCTGCAGCTCCTGCCAAGAGCTTTTCTAATCTCCAGGTGGCAAATGATTTTACCATCACGCATTCTCTGCCGGTCCCTTCTGAAATCTCTTTTTCAAAAGTACGTGTACCTCCCTACAAAACCTATGTACCCAAAACATCCTTACTCACATACATCTAAACCAGAAAGACTTTAAGACGATACTGCTAAAAATAAATTAGCAAACCTACTTACCACCCCATCACTGTAAACTTGAGTCAGACGAACACAATTATGGGTTATAGGTTCCGGAGCAGAATCCCAGTCCTCCACGTAACAGTCATCTTCTAAGAAGGCGCAATCCGCTATAGCGAGCTCTTCCAGGGTTAAATCATCCATGGTGTCCGATCCTAAGAAAACAACAGAAACCCAAATCAGTAATTCAATTCTATGGGACTATATGAGAAGCAGTTTTCTTGACCACTGTGTTCTGCGGTATATTAGGAAAATACTGGGACCTACGCCCCAAGGAAATAACTCCAATCACAACACTGAGGTCTAGAAGATTCTAATCCCCACCCTGCTGCTCTTCTTCTGCTGACTCTCTCCAAGTATCAGTTTAATGTTTCTTTCTTTAGTTCACACATTCATTATCCCTACACTGAATTTATCTGTCTGAATATCCCTTTTAGATTAAAAATAATTAAGGACATCTTGTTCATCTGTGTATCCCTGGCTATTATTTAATACAGTACCTAGCACATGGTGGTGGCTGTTTTAGGTGCCCTTGAGCTGATTTCAACTCCTAGCAACCCCATGAGATGAAGTAGACCTGCCCCGTAAGGTAGGCTCTCAAATAAGTGTTTGCTGGAAAAACAAAAAACGTCTTTCTACTGCTGTCCTCTTACCACACCTGCTTTTATTGCAATCTGTGAAATATGCCATCCCACTGCCCACAAGCTCTGCTACCTTCTCAGCCTCTTGGCCTAAGTCCTAACCCCTTAGAAAACCGTTTCCTATCAGTTGCTCATATCTTCCTATCCGTCTCTGTGTCCTTCTGTCTTGTACAAACAGGCAGGGCTGGGATGGTAAAGGGGGAGTCTATCTATCTCACAACTCCCCATTCTGCATCCAAGCCTTCTAACCTAAAACAAACCCTCCTAACACTCTCACAATTACTGCAGCGCATAATCAATTCTGCTAGACTGCACAGGGGAGAAAAAACCCTCAAGTATCAAAGGCCAAGTTTTAAAAATAATGATTTCGATGGAGGGAAAGGAGTTAGGGCTGGAGTTTCAAACCAAAGCTTTTCCCTGAAGGAATTTTAACAATAAAAGATTTTTATAACTCTGCAAGCATAGCTACAAAACCTAAATTATCACTGAAAAATGCAGCATTTTACAACTTCTGACTCTTGCCCAAGCAATGGCCTTCTTATCACCACCAGCACCATGATTAATACCACTTGTTATATCCTTTCACTTTCCGCCATTGTTAGGGTAAGCCAAGTTTCTTTTTTCCTAGATAGATCATCAGCATCAAACCTTGAAATACAAATCTATTTAACTAATCTTTCTTATTATGTCCAATTTGCTGTATAAAAACCTGAGAGTATCAGAAGTGAAGAACAATTAACAACCTTCTTAGCAAACTGTTTGTACTATTTGTCACATATTGTACTAAGTGTTTTACATACATTAATTATCCCATTAATCCTCAGAGCCATTCTTCTTGGCAGGTCCAACCGTCACCGCCTCTGCTGTACAGAGTGTTTTCCTAACTACATTAAGTAATTTGCTCCAAGTTGCCAAGCTAGGAAGGGTTCAAACTCAGGTCTTCCAATGCCAGTCTACCTCTCAAACATTGTTTCACTACATCTACCTTTCCTTGTCATTATCATCTATGTACCTCTTGGTTATTCTCATGGTTAAGAACACTGGCAACTAGCTGACAGTGCTCCTCTCTCTCCTCCAAATTCCATCATCATCCCAGCTGCATGTAGATGACCCCTTCGGAACATTAGCCTTGTCGCTTAACTACCTCCTCAGCCAAAATGAATTGCACTGCGCCACACCTCAGGTAACTCCCCAGGTCTAAACCAGTTTTTAAATCACTAGGTCTGGGCAGCTCCTCTCTGACCACAGTCAGAAGAGATTCTGGTTCATGTCTGCCCCATCTCCTACTACGCCCACTCTCCAACCTCACCAAGACCCCTTCTCTGTCTCCCATTTGAATCCTGCGTCTTCATTTACTTTAAGTTTCCGACAATTTGGTTTCCACTTCTACCATTCAGGGGAACTGCTTTCAGTAAGGTCATTAATGATTTTCCATAATAAAGTGGATAATGTCTGGAACTTGATCTATTCTGGATTAACAATATTTCCAGAGTTTAGAGAATTTAAATCCAAAAATTAACAATAACGGGGGGCGGGGGGGAGACATTTTAGCATCCAAAGTATGGCATAATATGGGACATATGCTACCTCAGAAATGCACATATACTTTGAAATTCATTTGTCTTCCATTTTTTATACATAAATACTACAGAAAGTTAAGAACCCTCACATTCCACATATCACCATGACAATATCAGTTACAATATAATTAGTGTGCTCATATCCACTAGAATGAGCCACTGTGACATCCTGCTGGTCATTCACAATCTGGCAGATACTCCTAATACCACGCACTATCCCAAATGTGCTGTAATTATGACATTGTGTAGTTTTTATTTTCTATCTTAATGACAGAAGCAATGTGGCATGGTGGTTAAAAGCATGGATTCTGGAACCAGACTGCCTGGGCCTGAATCCTGCCTCTCTCATTTCCTAAGTGTGTGATCTTGGACAAGCTACGTAACTCTGTTAATCAGTTAATGCACAAAGTGCCTGAAGCAGTACACAGCATAAAGGAAATGCTATAAATACCAGCTATCACAGTTTTTTTTTTTTTCTATCACTAGTAACAATATTAGATGAATATTGTTAAAAACCCACTGTCTGGATGCTTCCAGCTAAACGTCTACTTTAACTGCTAAACCCAAATAGCACTTTTCAGCTTACAACTTACTTGACACTGCTGACCACTTCCTCCTCCTCAGAACTCTTCATCTGGACTCCAAACACCATCTTCTGGTTCTCCTATTCTTCTGGGTGCTCTTCCTAAGTCTCCTTCATGGGCTTTTCTTCTCCATTCCCTGCCACCCAAATGTCATTTCTCTTTTCTTCTCACTCTTACTCTCTCCTTGGGTGACCTTATCTACCACCACCCCCCCCCCCCAAAAAAAACCAAACCAGTTGCCATTGAGTCAATTCCAACTCATGGCAATCCCATATGTTGCAGGGAACTGCACTCCATAGGGTTTTCTAATGGCTGATTTTTTGGAAGTATATCAGCAAGCCTTTCTTCCGTGCCACCTCTGGGTGGGCTCCAACTACCAACCTTTCAGTTAGCAGTCGCATGCTTAACTGGTTTGCACCACCCAGAGGTTCCTTTATCCACCACACCCCAAGGTTTAAAACAGCGCTAGCATATTATCTGCATAGCTTCACCATGATTTTTAGCATTTCCATGTACCACATGTATTTTGCTTAATATTTCTTTTATTAAGTTCACTTTTTTATCACTTATCCTTGGCACAAATGATCATGTCCTTATTGTGGGCTTGATGTGCAACTTGTATTTTTCACACACATTAAATTCCTAACTATTATAATTTTTGAAAGTATTTTTCTATGTGCCACTTTAAATTCTCTCAGACCGTACTGTAGAGGAAACACTAGCTTAAACTTCAAAATGCTGATGAATCCCACATCTCTCCAAGCTGGGCTGCATCTCCCAATTTCTAAAGCTGCCCTGTCAATGGCTACTAGATCTTAACTGAAATGTCCCACAAGTCCCTCAAATTCAATTTAGTTTAAAACAAACGTATTTTCTTTTTCCTCAAAAATAAATGAATCCAAGTTCTTTCCTCTTTCTGTGTGTTATTTATCAGGTAACTGGTCCTGCTACCCAATTAGGGTATCAGGGCTATACCCTGATAGCCACCTGGTTACCCAAACCAGCAATCGAGGGGTCAATCTAGGCTCCCCAGTCTCCTTCAACGTTCCTATCCCGCTAGATCACTAAGTCTTGTCATTTCCACTCCCCTAACAAATCTAAAATTAGCACACACAGACTGATTCTTATTTTTGGGCCCTGGGTTTGCAGATTTATTCGTTCTCAGTGCCACTGCCTTACCTGCACTTTCATCTTTCTTTTTTCTGAACTAATTTAACAAGCATTCTCCTAACTGGTCTCCCTACCTTGAATCCTGACATCTTCCACAACTTTGATCAAGGCACCCTACTGCTTAAAATCATTCAAAAGTGTCCCTTCATTTTCAAATAAAGGCCCAACTCCCTAGTACAGCATATAAGGGCCTTTTGTGATCCTGCTTCTGCTATAATCTGCAGTCACCCCATGGCCCGACTGGGTAGAAGCCGGCCATGCCTAACTGCTTGTCATTCCTAAACAAACCTTATTCTGCAGTCACCTAACGCCAGCCATTCCTTAACATACAACTCCACGAAGCAGATCCTATCTTCCCACTATCATCCACAGCACTGTGAGCACATCTCTTTGACAGCAGACTTCTCACCATCTGGTCACCACGGGTTTACCGCTGTAGGGTCCAGAGAGTACATTGTGCCCTAGTCATCTTGACTTGCCAGCTCAGTATTTTCCCAATCTTTTACACACACACAAAAAGAAACTTTGCCAAATCCACTTGCCACCTGTATTACTATTTACTTGTTTTTTAACTCAATTTTTAACTTTAGTAAACATGTTTTAGTAGAAAATTTGATAGCACCAAGAAATTCTATGTCTGGCGTGTTGCTGTTGTTAGGTGCTGTCGAGTCGCTTCCGACTCATAGCAACCCTATGCACAACAGAACAAAACACTGCCTAGTCCTACGCCATCCTTACAATCGTTGTTATGCTCCAGCTCACTGTTGCAGCCACTGTGTCAATCCACCTCGTTGAGGGTCCTCCTCTTTTCCACTGACCCTGTACTCTGCCAAGCATGATCCGTCCTGACAACATGTCCAAAGTATTAAGATGCACTCTCGCCATCCTTGCTTCTAAGGGGCATTCTGGTTATACATCTTCTAAGACAGATTTGTTCATTCTTTTGGCAGTCCATGGTATGTTCAATATTCTTCGCCAACACCACAATTCAAAGGCATCAATTCTTCTTCGGTCTTCCTATTCATTGTCCAGCTTTCACATGCATATGATGCCACTGAAAATACCATGGCTTGGGTCAGGCGCTCCTTAGTCTTCAAGGTGACATCTTTGCTCTTCAACACTTTAAAGAGGTCCTTTCCAGCAGATTTACCCAATGCGATGCGTCTTCTGATTTCTTGACTGCTGCTTCCATGGCTGTTGATTGTGGATCCAAGTAAAATGAAATTCTTGACAACTTCAATCCTTTCTCCATTTATCATGATGTTGTTCACTGGTCCAGTTGTGAGGATTTTTCTTTCCTTTATGTTGAAGTGTAATCCATACTGAAGGCTGTGGTCTTTGATCTTCATTAGTAAGTGCTTCAAGTCCTCTTCACTTTCAGCAAGCAAGGTTGTGTCATCTGCATAACGCACGTTGTTAATGAGTCTTCCTCCAATCCTGATGCCTCATTCTTCTTCATATAGTCCAGCTTCTCGGATTATTTGCTCAGCATACAGACTGAATAGGTATGGTGAAAGAATACAACCCCGATGCACACCTGTCCTGACTTTAAACCAATCAATATCCCAGTGTTCTGTCCAAACAACTGCCTCTTGATCTATGTAAAGGTTCCTCATGAGCACAATTAAGTGTTCTGGAATTCCCATTCTTCACAATGTTATCCATAATTTGTGATGATCCACACAACCGAATGCCCTGCATAGTCAATAAAACAGAGGGAAACATCCTTCTGGTATTCTCTGCTTTCAGCCAGGATCTATCTGACATCAGCAATGATATCCCTGGTTCCACATCCTCTTCTGAAATCAGCCTGAATTTCTGGCAGTTCCGTCAATATACTGCTGCAGCTGTTTTTGAATGATCTTCAGCAAAATTTTGCTTGCGTGTGGTATTAATGATATTGTTCTATAATTTCCACATTTGGCATACAAACTAAAATAAACATACCACTAAAACTAAATATTAAAATAAAAGACTTCTGCTCCTATCAGTAATGGTAAATTACTCTGGGGGTCTCTACCACTGCAAAAAAAAAAGGATTCTAGATTTTTTTTTTTAAGTACTTTTTGTTGTTTTGCTGAGTTCAAAGAAATAGGGCAAGAGTTCACGCCACCCTTTCCCCCAAAAACAACAAACTTGCAGCTAGAAACCAAAATTGGCAGCCAAGCACTAAGGGTAGCACTGCCAAGCAGCAGTGCCAAAAACAAAGCGAGGGAACTGAAAAGTGGTCCCCGGTTAAAGTTCCTGGGGTACAACCAAAGCGATACATGTCCTTTTAGAAGGAAAGCATCACCGAATTAGACTCTGAAAAGTCCAACAGAAAATGATCCGTCAGACAGAAGCTCCTAATCAAAGATCACCAAGCACAGGAGATGACAAGACACAATGAGAGAAAACAGAAAAAACTCAAGATTTTGACACCCTAAGGACATCAGACATTAGAATTGCCGGATACGGACTACAGAATAGCTATTAAAAAAAAAAAACCAAACCCAGTGCCATCGAGTCGATGCCGACTCATAGCAACCCTACAGGGCAGAGTAGAACTGCCCCATAGAGTTTCCAAGGAGCGCCTGGCGGATTCGAACTGCCGACCCTTTGGTTAGCAGCCGTGGCACTTAACCACTACACCACCAGGGTTTCCCAGAATAGCTATAGAGTCTCAAAAATGAAAAAGCAATATGAAACCATGAAGAATGACTGAGTATATCTGAAAAAGAATCAGGTGGAACTTTCAGAAATTAGAAAGAGAATTGTTAAAGTAAAAAAAAAGGTGGATGGATTAAAGAGTAGATAAGGCACAGCTGAAGAGAAAAATGGTAAACCAGAAGATATACTTGGTGACATTACCCAGCATTGTAAATCTGGTAAACACAGAGAGATGAGAAACATGAAACAAATGTATGTGATCTGGAAACCATCTAATACATGTACATCCAGTTAAGTTCCAGAAAAAGGGAGTACAGAAAACCAAAGAGATAATATTTAAAGAGCATATGGCTAAAATCCTCTAGACCTCACTAAAGAAAAAAATTTAGCATCAGAAAATACGTGTATCCAAAATGGGATAAATGAAAAGTAACCTCCATCTAGACTGTGAAGTGAATGACATCAAGGGCAGAAAATCCAATGCAGGAAAGGAAAAACATAACTTTTATCAAAGACGTATGTATAAAACTGGCAGCAAATTTCTCATGAGCAACAGTAGAATACTACCTTAACCAGGTTGACAGAAAATAAGCTATCAACCTAGAACTGTACACTCATCAAAATTATTTCTCAAGAATAAGAGAAAAATAAAGGATGTACTTCGGGCAGAAGAAAAGCCATCCCAGAAAGGCTAAGATACAAGATGAAACTGGGAACAGATAAAACCGTAAACATTTAAGGAAATTCAAATGAACATATATAAAATAATGCCTAATTTGTGTGAGGGGGGGAAAAAAGACATTACTAAAATACTGGAACAACAGCAGCATGTAAATCTGTACAAGATGACGAAAGGTAATTTGTTCTAAAGTCCTTGCATTGTCTATAAAACTTTACACTCTGTTCAAGGGCATACAAATTCTGAACCACTGTTGTTGTTATGTGGCCTTGAGTCAATGCCAGCTCACAGCGACCTTATAAGACAGGGTAGAACTGCCCCATAGGCTATAGTCCTTACAGGAGCAGACTGCTGGGTCTTCTCTCCTGCGGAGCCACTAGCGGGTTGGAACCGCCAGCCTTTCAATTAGCAGCTGAGTGCTTAACCACTGTGGTACCAAGGCTCCTTTCTAAATCACTAGGATGGGGAAAAAAAGAAAATTTCAGTTCAGAAAAGGACATGAAAGGAGAAAAAAGCAAAGAAAAAAATGGGAAAAGTAAATTTTAAAAAGCCCAACAAGATAATAACAAATGCAAACACGTGATCACAATAAATTTAAATGGCCTATCACTTAAAAAACATATTATCTGAGAGGATTAAAAAACAATTCAATTATATGCTCTTCATAAGTGACACCTAAAACGTAAAGACATTTTTTAAAAAAAGGGTGGAAGGAAAAGGACATTACATATATGCCATCCAATGAAAGGTGAAATCAGACAAAACAGACCCCAAGACAAAAAGTAAAACTGGGGATAGAGGAGGGCCACAACATAGAAGAAAAGGCTCCGTCCACTAGGAAAATAATTTTTAGCTTCCATGGGCCTAATAGTTTTAAAGTACATCAAAACAAAAATGTTAGAACTACAAGAAGTCTGTTAGCTAACAGTGGGCGATTTCAACACCTCTCTCTCAATAACAGGTCAAGCAAAAAATTAATGAAGATAAAGACTTTCTTAACAAAATTTACAAGCTTCAGCTAATGAATACGCAGTCCTCACAAGTGCACATGAAGTTACAGTAATTCACCACGTACAAGGCCGTGAAGCAAGGGCAAACACAATTTTTTTAAAAGACAAAATACAGACCACATTTTCTGACACAAAATTAAGAAATCAATAACAAAAGGAAAATAATCTTACTGGAGAAACATGTGAAAGCTTTAAAACACATTTAGAAATTTTAAGTATTTAAATTTAAGAACACAAGGAAAATTAATCAACACAAAGAAGGTCATTTTAAGAATGTCTAAATAACTCATAAGTTAAGAAATCAAAATGGAAACTTAAAAGTATTTCGGAAGTTAGTGAAAACACTAAAAACCTAACCCACGTTTATAAACTGACAAATCATGTGGCATAAAGCAAAAATAGTGCTTTGAGGAAGTTTATAGCTTTAAATGATATTAGGAAATAGGGAGGACGGCAAATACGTAAGTTCAGCATGTAATTCAAGTTAGAAAAATAACCAAAGAATGCAAGAAAAGTAAAACGAATGAAATTAATAAAAAAGGGAAAAAAATCAATAAAGCCAAGGGTCAATTCAACAAGGAGATACAACACATTATAAATACAAATGCACTTAACCTCAGAGCCCCAAAACACATAAAGCAAACACTGACAGAATTAAAAGGAGAAAGGTCTAAAATAATAATCGGGGATTTTAATACACCATCTTCCATAATGGAAAGAGGTTAAAAAAAAAAAAGAGGTATAAAGGAGATCAATAAACAAAAGGCGGGAACATCACTTACTAGTCAACTTGACCTAACAGACATATACAGAACACTCCACTCAACAACAGCACAGGAGAATTCTACCCAACATTTATATTAGAAGTGACCACAATTCTACTTAAACCTTTCCAAAAAATAGGAAGCCAAACCCATTGCCATCAAGTCGATTTCAACTTACAGCAACCCTACAGGACAGAGTAGAACTGCCCCATAGGGTTTCCAAGGAGCGGCTGGTGGATTTGAACTGCCGACCTTCTGGTTAGCAGCCAATAGAAAAGGAGGGAATACTCCCCCTACCTCATTCTATGGGGCAAGCATTACCCTGATACCAAAAGCAGACAAAGGCACAAGAAAACTACAGACAATATCACCTGTGAATATAGATGCAAAAATCTTCCACAAAATACTAGCAAACTAAATCCGAAAGCATATTGAAAGGATATACCCTGTGATCTAGAGGGGTTTATCCCAGGAACGCAAGGGTGGTTCAACATGAGAAAATCAATGTAACACAACAGATTAATAAAACGTAAGATAAGAACCACATAATCGTCTCAATCAATGCAGAAAAGTCACTGCACAAAATTCAACACTCTTTCGTGATAAAACCCACCAGGCATTTCAAGGCAGAAAGATGTGGCAGTCTGCTTCTGTAAAGATTTACAGCCTTGGAAACCCTATGGGGCAGTTCTACTCTACTCTGAGTTGGAATCCACCCGACGGCAGTGGGTTTGGTTCTGGGTTTTTTTGTTTCATAATTAAAAACACTAAGGAAAATTAATATAATAAAGATCATTTATGAAAAACCCACAGCTAACATCATACTCAATGCAGAAAGACTGAGAGCTTTCCCATTAAGATCAGGAACATGACAAGTATGCTCTCTCATTCCACTGCTATTCAACAGTTTACCAGAAGTCCTAGCTAAAGCAATTAAGCCAGGAAAAACAAAATCCAAATTGGGAACCAGGAAGTAAAATTATCCCTATTTGCAAATGAAATGATCCTGTTGTTGTGTGCTGTCAAGTCGATTCCAAGTCATAGAAACCTTAGAGGACAGAGTAGAAGTGCCCCATAGACTTTCGTAGGCCATAATCTTTAGGGAGAAGCTCACCAGGTCTTTTCTCCTGCAGAGCCGCTGGTGGGTTCAAACTGCCAACCTTTCAGTTACCATCAAGTGCTTAACCGCTGCAACACCAGGGCTCCTTGACTTGGTCCTATACATAGAAAATCCTAAAGAATCCATAAGGAAGTTTTTAGTGCTAATAGAGGACTTCAGCGAAGTCGCAGGCCACAAGGTCAACACACATAGATGAGTTAAGTTTATATATACCAGAAATGAGAAATTTAAAAGGAAATTAAAACAATTCCATTTACAATAGCATCTAAAAGAATGAAACACCTGGAAATAAATTTAATCAGGGATGTGAAAGACTTATACAATGAAAATTATAAAAAACACTCCATATTCATGGATTGGAAGACAGTATCATTAAGATGACATTACCATACAAAACATTTATTGATTCAACACAATCCCAATCAAAAGTCCAACAGCCTTCTTTACAGATACAGAAAAACCAACCCTCAATTTTACACGCAATAAGAAGCCTCAAATAGACAGAGCAAATTCGAAGAAAAACAAAGCAGGAGGACTCACACTTCCGGATCTCAAAACATACAAAAAAACCAAACGAAACCTGTTGCCACTGAGTCAATTCTGACTCATAGCGACCCCATAAGACAGAGTAGAACTGCCCTACAGGGTTTCCAAGGAGCACCTGGTGGATTCAAACTGCCGACCTTTTTGGTTAGCAGCCGTAGCTATTAACTACTACACCACCAGTGTTTCCAAAACATACTATACAGCTATAATAATCAGAACAGTCTGGTACTGGTATAATAACACACACAGAGACCAGTGGAACAGAAATGAGTCCAGAAATAAACCTATACATCTACGGTCAACTAATTTTCGACAAGGGTGCTAATGCATTCAATGGGGAAGGAAGAGTCTCCTCAATAAACAGTGCTGGGAAAACTGAATTTCAACAGGCAGAAGAATGAATCAGGACCCATGCCTCACACCATACACAAAAACCAAAATAGGATCAAAGAACTAAATGTGGAAACTAAAACCATGAAATTCTTAGAAGAAAATATAAGGGTGTGGCTGCAGGGCCTAGTTTTTTTTTTTTTTTTTTTTACCATGGATTATCGGATATAACAAAAGCCATGAGAAGCAGAGGACAAAAAAGATAAACAGGACCTCAAAAAAATTAAATACTTTTGCTCATCAAAGAGCTTTATCAAAAAAGTGAAAAGACAGGCCACATAAATCGAGACTCCATCAGCCTGAGATCAGAAGAATTAGATGGTGCCCGGCTACCACAAATGACCACCCTCACAGGGAACACATTCCAGAGTCCCTGATGGACCAGGAGAAAAGTGAGGCGTAGAACTCAAATTCTAGTAAAAAGACCAGACTTCATGATCTCACTGAGACTGGAGGGATCCCAGAAGACACGGCCCTCGGACTCTCTGTTAGCCCACAACTAAAATCATTCCCCATGTCAACTCTTCAAAGATTAGACTGGACTTTAAGACATAAAATGATACTTGTGAAGAGCTGCACTTCTGAGCTCAAGTAGATACATGAGACTAAGTAAGTAGCTCCTGTCCGGAAGTGAGAGTGAGATGAGAAGGCAGAAAAGCAGAGAAGCTGGTTGAATGGACACGGGAAACATAAGGTGGAAAGGAGGACCGTGCAGTCATATTATAGGAAGATCAACTAGGGTCACATAACAATGTGCATATAAACTTTTGTATGACAAATTAACTTGAACTGTAAACTTTCACTTAAGCATAATAAAAAAAAATTTTTTTAAAGAATATATTAAAAAAAAAAAAAAGGGACCCAAATTCTCATAAGACCAGACTTAATGGTCTGACTGAGGCTAGAAGGACCCCAGTGGTCATGGCCCCCAGACCTGTTGGCCCAGGACAGGAACCATTCCTGAAGCCAACTCTTCAGACATGGATTGGACTGGACAATGGGTTGGAGAGGGATGCTGGTGAGGGGTGAGTTTCTTGGATCAGGTGGACACTTGAGACTATGTTGGCATCTCCTGCCTGGAGGGGAGATGAGAGGGTGGAGGGGGTTAGAAGCTGGCGAAATGGACACGAAAAGAGAGAGTGGAGGGAAAGAGCAGGCTGTCTCATTAGAGGGGTAGAGTAATTGGTAGTGTGTAGCAAGGTTTATATAAAGTTTTTGTGTGAGAGATTGACTTAACAAGGAAAAGATAAATCACCCAATCTAAAAAATGGACAAAGGAACAGGCATTTCATCAAAGAGGATATTCAAATGGTCAATAAAAAGATGCTAAACATCATTAGCCGTTAAAACCCACTGCCATCAATTTCAACTCACAGCAACTCTGTTGGACAGAGTAGAACTGCTCCATAGGGCTTCTACGGAGCGGCTGGTGGATTCGAACTGCTGACCTTTTTGTTGCAGCCTGAGCTCTTAACTACTGTGCCACCAGGGCTCCCATTAGCCATTAGAAAGACACAAATTAAAACACGATGATACTACTTCACTCCCACTAGGATGGCTAAAAAAAAAAAAAGGAAAATAAATAACATTGACAAGAATGTGAAAAAACTGGAACCCTTATTGGGGCCCACTCAAAGGCAGCTAACAACATCAACAACAATCCATCGTTGGTGGAACTGCAAAATGGTACAGACACTGTAGAAAGCAGTTTGGTGGTTCCTCAAAAATTTAAACATAGACTACCATACCAAAAACCCAGTGCCCTCGAGTCGATTCCAACTCATAGCGACCCTATAGGACGGAGCAGAACTGCCCCAAAGAGTTTCCAAGGAGTGCCTGGCAGATTCAAACTGCCTACCCTTTGGTTAGCAGCCACAGCACTTAACCACTACGCCACCATATGACCCAGCAATTCCAATCCTAGGCATATACCCAAGAGACTTGAAAGCACTGATGCAAATAGATACATGTACACCAATGTTCACTGCTGAGCTGTTCACAAAAGCCAGAAGGTGGAAACACTTAAGTGTCCGTTAACAGATGAAAGGGTAAACAAAATGTGGTATAACCACACAAAGGAGTCCTACTCAGCCACACAGATAAATGAAGTCCTGATACATGCTTCAATGCAGATGAATCTTCAAAAGATTATGCTAAGTGAAGTCACTCAGAAAAGGACAAATATTGTATGATCTCGCTTATATGCGATAATAAGAACAGACAAATGTATAAAAACCAAAGTTTATTAATGGTTACCTGGGTGAGTCTCTGTTCAGAAAACAGTGAATTTGTTTTTGGTGATAGGAAATTTGGCAACGATTATGGGTGATGGCTATACAACATGATTAATGTAATTGATGGCACTAAATTGTACACTTCAAAAATATGGAAATAGAAAAAAAAAAATGGTATCCCAACTGGGAAGGAGGAAGCAAAACTATCCCTTTTCACAGATGACATGATCCTATATACAGAAATCCCCAAAGATTCCACAAGAAAGCTATTAGAGCTAATAAATGAATTGAGCAAAGGGGCAGCACACAAGGACAACACACAATAATCAGTCAGGTTTCTACACATCAGTAATGAGGAAACTGAAAAAGAAATAAAGAAAGCAGTACCATTTACAATAGCACCTAGAAGAACAAATCAGCTAAGAATAAATTTAACCAGGAATATGGAAGTCTTATACACTAAAAACTACAAAACGTTACTAAAAGAAATTAAAGACAACCTAAATAAGTGGAAGGACATTCCACATTCATGGGCTGGAAGGCTTAATTATAACGAATGTATAGACTACCTTATAGATGTCAATACTACCCAAAGCAATCTGGGCAAGGTACCCAAAATACCTAAAGCAATCTTCAAGAAGAAGAAAGTAGGAGGATTCACACTTCCCAATTTCAAAACAAACTACAAAGCTACAGTCATCAAAACAGCCTGGTACTGGTATAACAACAGACATATAGACCAATGGAAGAGTCCAGAAATAAACTCATACATTTGCATTCAACTGATTTTTGACAAGGGTGGTAAGTCCGTTCAGTGAGGAAAAAAGAGTGCCTTTAATAAATGGTGCTGGGAAAACTGGATTTCCACATGCAGATGAATGAAGCAGGATCCATGCCTCACACCATATACAAAAATCAATTCAAAAAAGATCAAGGACCTAAACGTGAGAGCTAAAACCATAAAACTGTAAGAAGAAAACAGAGATATGACTACAGGACCTACTTTTTAACAATGAATTATCAGCTATGACACCAAAAGTACAAGTAACAAAGGATAAAATAAATAGGATCTCACAAAAATCAAATACTTTGTTCAAAGAACTTTATCAACAAAGTGAGGAGACAACCTACAGTTGGGAGAAAATTCTGGAGAACCATGTATCTGATAAGGGTCTAATACTCAAAAATATGTTAAAAAAAAAAAAAAAAAACCTGTAACTTAACAAGAAAAAGACACCCCCGCCCCCCCCAAAAAAAGAACAGGGAAAGGATTTAAACAGACATTTCACCAAGGAGGATATATAACTGGCCAAAAAGCATGTGAAAAAATGCCCAACATGATTAGTCATTGGGGGGAAAAAAAACCAAACCCATTGCCATTGAGTCGATTTCGCACATAGCCATTAAAAAACAAAAAAAACTATTCGTAATTTACAATTCTTTGCAAAGAAAACATTAGGCCCAGATGATTTTACAGTACAAGTTCCATCAAACTGTTAAGAAACAAACCACTCCAATTCAAACTCTCCCAGGCAACAGATAAAGACAAACTCACTCACCATAGAAGGCCAGTGTTAACTTTACTGCCAAAATCAGACATGACAGTTAACAAAGAGAAACGACAGGCAATTACATTCATGAACAGATGAAAAACCTTAAATAAAATATTAGGCAACTCAAACTAGTACTGCACAATCAAGATAATCCATTAAGACCAATCTGGGTTATCTCAGGAACGCAGGAGTGAATTAAGAATTTTAAAAAATCTTAATTTAACATTTAACAGATTAAATGAGAAGAACCACAAGATATTCTCCACAGGTGCAGAAAAGCATATGACAAAATTGCAAACAAAGTCCTTCCTATCTGAATGAAGGATATCTACAAAAGCTCACAGCACACGTCATTCGTAATGGGGAGACACTAACTTTAAGACCTGGAACAAGACATGTACGGCCATTACAATCACTTCTAATGAACACAGATCTAGAAGTGCTGCCAGCATATTAAGAAAGGGAAAATACACAAAAAGGAAAAGCCCAAACTGTCACTATTTGCAGACGATATAACTGTCTACATAGAAAAGCCAGAAGAATTCTAGAAAATACATTAGAAATAAGAGTTATCAAGTGGCTGGCTCAAGATCAAATTTTTAAAAATCCATTCAATTTCTATTTACAAACAACAAACAGAAAATAAAATCTAAAACAAAACAATTTTAACAAAAACTGTTAAATACATAGATATCAACATCACAAAAACGTGGAAGATCTGTGCAGAGAAGATCACAAAACCATATGAAAGGAAATTAAAAACCTAAAAGAAGACAAGAAGGCTCAAAGTCTTAAAATCTCAATTCTCTCCCAAACTAATTCAAATTAAACCTCAAACAGTTTTTCAGGTCACCTGACAAGCTGATTTTGAGGTTTTACAGAACAAAAGTTCAAGAACAGCTGAAACTCAAATCCCTCCCTATATCAAGATTTCTTATAAAGCTAAAAACATTAATAAGGATTAAGCCAGTGTGGTATCAGCATGTTGCAGCTAGGTACCATCAAGTCAATTTTAACTCACCATGACCCCATGTGACAGAGTAGAACTGCCCCAGAGGTTTTTCTAGGCTGTAATCTTTATGGGAACAGATCACCAGGTGTTTCTTCCACAGAGCTGCTGGGTGGGTTCGAATTGCCAACCATTCAATTAACAAACAGCTAAGCACATTAACTGTCTGCACCACCTAGCAATTTCTTTTGGCTCATAAACTCCCCCCAAAAGCTTTTAAAAATTACAAACCCCTTCACACATCAAGACGACATTTAAAAGATTTCAGTATAAGTTTAAGTAACTGTAAAGGATGAATTTCTGAAGTATCATGGTGACATTTTCAAATAAAACTGATACATCAGTCTTCCAAGTATATGTCATTATAATTATTAATATACAGCTGATCATAACTATATATGTTGATAATTATAAAAAGTGAAATCTTATTGGAAAAGCATCTCTTGAGACAATGGGGTAGATGCCTGGACTGGAACAATGCCCTGGTAACATTCCATGTGGGGGAGTGGAAGGCTACTGTGAAAGGGAAGATAAGAAAGGAGAACTAGCAGGTGACCTGTACCATAAGGCTCAGGCATTACCAATTTTAGAAAAGAACCCCCCAAAACCGGTTGCCATCAAGTCGATTTCAACTCATTGCGACCCTACAGGGCAGAGGAGAACTGTCCCATAGGGTTTTCAAGGAGTGCCTGGCGGATTCGAACTGCTGACCTTTTGGCTAGCAGCCGAGCTCTTAACAACTGTGCCGCCAGGGCTCCTAGAAAAGAATACATACAAAAATTAAGGATCTAGAAATTGATTCATTAACACCATTTGTACCCAAGCACCCCTTGGAAAAATCTTCCTAACTCCCCTGGGGGTTATGAACCCCAGTGTGAAAACTTAAGAGAAATTCTTGTACCTGTGTACCAAAAAATACACACAAGAATCTTCATTAACAGTACGTTTTAGAAACAACGAAAATGTCTATCAACAAGAGAATGCATAACTGTGTTAGATTCACGCATGGAATATTATACAGCAGTGAAAATTTATGGACTTACATCTATATTCAAGAATATCATAATGGTGAATAAGTCCTAGAAAACTACATCTGGTAGGATTCCTTTTTTTTTTCCAACTCAAAAACAATAGAAACTATACATTGTCAAGAGATATATATATATATATCTGATAAAATTATTTTTGAAAAGCCAAGTGATGACATGAAATTCAGGATAATAGTCACCTCTGGAGATGAATACATGCAATACTGGTAATTTTAATTTTTCGACTGAGTGGTAGACTCATTTTTTACTGCTTTGCATAGTTATATATATCATGTATGTATCAAACATTACACTGAAATAACCGAAAAGATTAAGATAAACCATTCATTATATTAATTTGTTTAATTAAATCTCCTCACTGGACACTAAAAAGGTACATATACCACAGAAATTACTGTCTTTACATCAACCATAGGAACTGATACACGCTAGGAAGACGATAAACGTTCATTAGAATTAATCTTATGAGGACCAAATGAGATAAAAACTGAGCCAGTTAGCTGTGAGAGATGAACCAGTAGACGGAGACACGAGCAGAAGCCAACGTGGCTCCAAACAACAAGCTGAAGTTACAGAGAAGGCAAAAAACGTGAAAGTCGGAGAGCATGAAGTGTTAGCAAGAAACAGGTGTTCTCACTCAAAACAAGGGAGTGTGAAAATTGGTAAATCGCTTGGAGAGCATCTGTGATATCCATGTATCTTACTATCAAAGCAGATCTACTACTAGATATATTTCCTAGAGAAGCTTTCAAATGCGTGTACAAGCAGACAGGTAGGTAAAAAGATGTTTATTGCAAGAGTGCTTTTAAGAGCAAAAAGCTGGGAACAACTTCAAAGTCCATCCATAGATAAATGGATAAATGAACTATGGTATATTCATACAATGGAACTCTATACCGGTAATTTAAATGAATGAGCCAGAAACAACAAAATCATCTGATTTATTCGTATATAAATCTCAAAATGTGATACAAAGTAAAAATAGCAAGTTGCAAAAAAAAGTACATGTAGTTTAATACCATTATGTAATGTTTAAAAACACACACCAGTATATATTGGTTATGGATTCACTCTGATCGAAGGGAATGACAAACACAAACCTGAACACAGTGGCTTTTGTCTAGGAAAGGAGGGGGAAAAACGAGAAGCACCCCCATATGGGCAACATTTCATTAAAAAAAAAAAAAAAACAAAGGATCTCAAGTAAATTTGGCAAAATATTCCAATTAAAAAAAAAATTTTTTTTAAGCACCTGTAAAATCTGAATTACGGATTGGGTAGACTCCCCCCTCCCCGTAATTTATGCGTCAAATAGTCCAGAAATTAAAAAGAAAACTTTGCAAGAATAAGAAAATGGAGCAGATGGCGAGAGAAAAACACCAAATGCAGCTCTTGAGCGCAGAGCACACAGTCCTTGAGCAAGAGTAGTAGTCAAGTTCCTGATGCATTTGACTTTTCTGGCCCTGTCTGTGTACTCTAATAATGAAGTCCATTTTCCTTAAGATAAAATGCAAATTCCTTGCAATCAAAAATGTCCTAACCAGAGCCGAGTAATTATGAGAAAACTGCGCCCAAAGGAGGAGTAAGATTTATCAGATTTCTACTTTATTTCCCTCTCCTGCACGCTGCGCAGAAGCAAAAGAGATGATTTACGTGAAAGCCATAGAACCCTAACTAAACCGTTAGCTGTTACCAAAAACGCTCAGGGTCGGCTACAAGGTATTGCCCGTTTGGCGGATGCATGGATTCTGGGGGAGGTTTGCAATTTGAAGGACTGTGACTAGGGTTCCTCTGGAAAACGCCCGCCGCAATGGTACCAGTCCAAATTCGCCTATGCCTTGCTCGGTTGTGGTCCCCCAATTCTATTCCCGGGAAAGGCTGGCTCCACAGGCCACACCTAACTTTGCAAATACCACGGAGCAGCTGGCCCGAACCGCTCCCGTCCTCCCGGTTAGTCTTTGGGGGTGTGGGGGGAGAGACTTCCCCTGGTCCGTTCCTTGGAGAGGGGCGACCGCCGCACTCCGCTGCCAGTTCTCACAAAAACAGGTGGCAGGTACGTCGAAGCACACAGATGGTGGGCTTGCACCAACGTTCCCGAACATTCGTCACGGAAAACTCGCACACGCGCGGGAACACACTAGGGTTGAGATCGCTCCAAGAAGGGGTCGCGTCGCACAAGGCGCGGGGACGCGCACCCCCAGAAAAGAGCAATGACGCAAAGGGGGAGCCACCCACGGAAGCCGCGAAAAGAAAGGGTGTCCACAAAGGGGGTCCGGGGGCAGATCCGGGGGCGTGCCCGAGAGCGGGCCGGGGCGGCCACCGCCCCAAACTGGTATCGGAGACGAGGCGCGCGCGGACAGCAGAGGAATGTGCAAGCAAAAGCAACGCTCCCACCCTCGCGCAGACCCCCAGCGGGGCACCCGCTTGCAGAAGGGGGACACCAGGCAAAGGAGACACACCCCGTGACCGTTCCCTGGCCCACGCAGACACACAGCGGGCACCACAGCGAGGGACACCCCGCAACGAGCACACGTTCCTGCAAGGGCTGTGAAGGATAAGGCCCCCTTTCCCCGGGAGTCTCGGCTGCAGCGGGACCACGTGACCTGCCGCGCGCCAAGGGTGCACTTACCGGGGCCCGCTGTCAGCGAGCCTCGGACGCTGGTAATTCCCTCAGCCATTACCGCCGCCGCCGCAGCAACCCGACCTCCACGTCAGCCGGGCGGGAGCGGGGGGGTGGGCGGGAGGCAGATTTGTCACGTGGAAAGGGAACACACATGCGCAGTGGGGCCAGCCCGCCCCCTCCCTCCGCGGCCGCGAGCTGAGCGCCCTAGCCTGCCCCTGCGCATGCGTCCACCCTCCGCGCGCTCCCTGCGAGGGTCGCAGTGTACGCGCGTGCGTGGGCGGGAGTGCGCCGTCGCTCCTTTCCTTTCTCTCAATTTTCTCTCTCTCGCCCCCCGCCGTTCCCTAGTCGGCGCTTGCGCAGAAGACTCGGCGCGGAGGTGGCCGAGTTGGCGGGAGGGGCCCGGGTGAGCGCATGAAGGGCTGCTGGCCGAGGGCATACCCCACCCAGCTTTTGAGTGAGGCCTCGAATGAGAAACAAGCCCCAACAGAGGGCAGGGCCCAGGCCTGGGAGGCCGCGCGCGTCCAGGTCGGCGCCTCGCGGACCCCACTCTGCTCTTCCTTCCCCTTCCCCTGCGCAGGCGAAGCTCGCGGGGTTGGAGCGGCGTAGGTGCCTCCGCTGCCGTGCCCCCCGCAGCAGGTGTGCGCGCGTGCACGCGGGCGTGGGCTGGGGTGTGCGCAGGATGGCCGTTTGCAGTGGTTTCCGCTGAAATAAACCCCTGCGGGGGCTCTGCCCAAAGCAAAGTCAGGAGGGGCAAAGGGGTGTAAATCGCTGACGGCTTGTCTTCTTTTCCACAGATTGTCTAAAGCCACAGGGACAAAATGGTGGAAAATTCACCGTCACCATTGCCAGAAAGAGCGATTTATGGCTTTGTGCTTTTTTTAAGCTCCCAATTTGGCTTCAGTAAGTATATTCTTGATGAGTGACTAGGAACCCTTTCTGGATGTCGAGGACAAGGAAACGTTGCGGTTTTTTTTAGAATGTATACACAGGAGCTGTGATTCTTTACAGCAATGTTTCTTTTTAAGGGAATTCGTTGTTCAAGATGTTTTATATGTAAGACGCTGGCCCAAGAGCTTTAATTTTAACACATATATTTATATAGCACCAGACATGATGGCAAAGTGTGTAAAATCTGGTTCTTGCCCTTAAGGAGGTCAGGGTCTTCTGGACCAGATGTTCAGTGTGGTAAGTATCATGGAAGAACAGTGGAGGGACGTTGAAATCAAACTGGGAGATCAGATTGGCTTTCTCTCAGAGACTTTATTCACAACACTTATTACAGAAGAATAATTAAGAGAGAAGGAAATGTGAAGGGCTTGGAGGAAGGCACAACCAGGTTGAAAAGTGAGTAGTTTGGTGTGGCTCCAGTGCAGCATGCAGGAACTGGAGAGTGATGGCAATTAAGCTAGAGAACTCCCATTGAAAGATAGACCCTTTAATCCGCAGAATGTCCCATTTTACAGATAAGGAAACTGACTCTCACTGAGACACTGACATACCCCAAACCCAAGACCCACTGCTGTCGAGTCGATTCTGACTCATAGCGACTCTATAGGACAGAGTAGAACTGCCCCATAGGGTTTCCAGGGAGCGCCTGGTGGATTTGAGCTGTCAGCCTTTCGGTTAGCAGCTATAGCTCTTAACCACTATGCCGCCAGGGTTTCCATAATATGCCCAGTCACACCAAAAAACCAAACCCATTGCCATTGAGTGGATTCTAACCCGTAGAGATCCTATAGGACAGAGTAGAACTGTCCCCATAGGGTTTCCAAGGCTATAGATCTTTACAGAAGCAGACTGCTACATCTTTCTTACTTGTAGCTGCTGGTGGATTCGAACCACTGGCCCTTGAGTTGGCAGCCAAGCACTTAACCACTGTGCCACCAGGGCTCCTTGCCCAGTCACACAGTAGGCCCCATATTGCCCCAAAAGGATTTTGGAATTATGAGAGAAACAAAAGGGAGAAAATTGGGTACCTTAATCCTACTTGCTGGAACTTCCTGAAAGCTGAGGGATGGGGGGAGGGGTGTGTGCGGAGGAATCTTAACTGAAAAAAACCCCACTTTGCACCATCAGTATAGCTTGGAGATGGCCTAATGGCCAAGCTGTTGACTAAGGGAGTTTGTGGAGTGAAGAAGTTACATCATTGTTAGTTGCTGGCGAGTGAGCCCCAGACTCACGGCGACCCCACGCGCAATGGAATGAAACACTGCCTGATCCTGGGCCATCCCATGATTGATTGTGGATCAGGCCATTGTGATCAACAGGGTTTTCATTATGACTAAATTCAAATCCTTACTCCTTCACAGATTAGCTGTGTGATCTAGGGCCACTTAACCTCTGTCTTAGCCTTCAGGTTCCTTATCTGTAGAAGTGGGTGGGAAGTGCTGATGATAATGTTTGTTGGATCTGTGTATTGATCGATGTTTGTTGATCTGGCAGGAGCCAGATCATTCAAATCCTTGTGAGTCCTGATACGCACAAATGGTCCTGTGAGGTAGATACTGTTGTTATGGTCCTCACCTTCCAGGTGACGATACTGAAGCACACAGGCGGGTTTAAGTAACTTAACCAAGGTCACACAGCTAGCTGGAATTTGAACCTAGATACACTGTTTAAGAATATTTGCTCTAAAACATTTCATTCTGCTGTCTCTTAGGGCTGTTTTGAGGATTAATCAGGGTAATTTATATAAAGCACTTACAGCAATGCTTGGGATACAACAGGTATTCAATAAATATTAGCCACTGCTATTATTATTAACATCGTTTTGTAATCCTAGTGTTTATAGAGTACTTGAAGGATTAGAAACTATGCAAATAAATAAAAGCAATGACTTTAATACTTAAATTCAATAGTACCTACAATCAAAAATTAATTTAGTAAATATTTATTGAGTGCTTAGTATATGCCAGACACTATTATAAGTCAGGGAGGAGCAAAACAAGCAGATATTTCCTAGTCTCATACAGTTTTCATTCTAGTAGAGGCACATAGGCAATGAACAAATTAAGTGAAACGTGCACAATGTCAGATGATAGCATGCCCTTTGGGGAGAAATTAAGGACGAAGGATAAGGAGTGGAAGAACTTTGTGATTTTGAATAGAGCAGTTGGGATGTACCTGAGAGATTAGGTTTAAGCAAAGACATGAAAAGTGAGGGAGCTAGGTGGGTGGTTCTCTGGAGAAAGAGCACCCCAGAGAGAGAACAGCCAGTGCCGACGCCCAGAGGGAGACACATTCCTGTGAGTTCAAGGAATAACAGGAAGGTTGAAGCCTGAAAAAGTGAGGTCAGAAGCCAGCTCTGGGCAGTTACGATAAAACTAGGTGCTGGGTACAGGAGGATTACATGATTCTCTGTCTACATTGAAATGTTTACTAATTTGAAAACAACCAAGGTAATTGCAGATTGTGATGAAGGCTTTGAAGTAAATAGAGGGAAATGATAGTAATGTGGGGGGCGGGGCAGCAGATGGAGGGACTAATGGTCGGGGAGAGCCCCTGCTGCCTGAAAGAGAAGGGACCAGGCATTGAAAAGAGCCAAGGGAGGAGCAGACAGGTCCAGGCAGATGGCACTTCAAGCACAGTAGCCCTGAGGAGGAAAGGTGTGAAGAACAGAAAGGAGACCACTGTGGCTGGAGCATAGTGCACAAGGATTAGAAAGGACATTGGAGAGGTGGGCAGGAACCAGATCATTCAAGTCCTTGTAGGCCTTGGTAAAGAGCTTGGATTTTCAACGGCAGTGGGTAAGGGCGTTGAAGGGCTTGAACAGTTGAGGAATATGGTTTACTTAATATTTTTGGAAGATCATTCAACGCTGTATGGAGAATAACTTCTCAGATACTCTCTTTGGTGTTAAAATTACGAGTCACCCAATCTGAAAACCTGGCTGTCATTCCCCATTTGTCCTTTTCCTTCTGCCCATAACTCATTCATTCGCTTCTGCCACAGAATCTGCTGTAGGCCTCTTACTGTCTGATTTTATTACCACCAAATACATCCTCCAGAGAGCCACCAGAGCAACCCACTCAGAGGCAAATCTGAACTTCTCTGCTTAAAAAACCTCTTTGGTGGGTGTGTGGATGGTTCTCTCTCTCTCTGTAGCCCACTTTTGCACTTTTATATCTCAGTACTCACAGCAGCTCTGAACTGCTCGTGTTGTCGTTAGGTGCCTTCAAGTTGGTTCTGACTCATAGCTACCTGTGTATGACTGTTTATGGTTTCCCCCAAATACGTGACATTCTTTTGTCACCTCCGTATTTTTCTTAATGGTCTTGCTTCTGGGAACGTTCTTTCCATCTTCATTATCTCTTTGCATAGCGACCTCCCTTATGGGAGCTTACCTCCACGCATCCTTTGAGTCAGCTCAGGCATCATCTTCAGGAAGCCTTCCCTGATCTCCCCAATTTGTGTTAGGTCACTTTTTTCTCTCTTCTAATGATACCTTACGTAGGTTTGTCACTGTACTTGTCTATGATTACCTGGGGAGTAGCGTAGTATGAACAGACTGTTTGGGTTCACACTGCAGCTTTGTAGCTCTTACTGTGAGACTTCGAGCAAGTTACTTCATTCCCCAAGCTTCAGTGGTCTTCATCTGTGAATTAGGGCTAATAATAGCTCCCACCTCAAAAGGGTTTTGAGAGGCTTAAGTAAGATACTACATGTGAAGTTCCTTCCACTACACTTGGCTTGTTTCTGTCTCCCACCCTAGTTTGTGAGTTCCCTGAGAATAAGGACTGTTTTAGTTTCCTCTATAACGTTTTTTAAAAAAAAAAAAAAAATTTTTTTTTTATTGCGTTGGCCTTACATAGTGTCTGGCACATAGTAGTAGATGTTCAAGAAATGATCATTCATTTCATTAATTAAACTAATAAATCACTTCTGCTTATGGATTTATAGTGTTTCATTATGATTGTGTTGCATTAACTTTAAGAGCTATGTTAATGCTTCAAGCCAGTTCCTGGCCACCCTTTCCCTTGGCCTCTACCATCTAAAAAAAAAAAAAAAAAAACACCAAATCTCTCTTCAGATCCCTCATGTTCTCTCTCTGTATCATGGCAGGGAACATCATTTCATCTATTTTCCCTTCCTGTCATCTGCAGGCTCCCTAGCCATATACGTTTTTAATCTGGCTTACCTCCTACTCATCCTTCACACCTTAATTTCCACCTGCGCCTGTCTGGGCTAAGGTTCTTCTCTTGTGCTCCCGTGTCGTCTTTTATCACACAGTCATCAGCAGTTATCATAGTGTAGTGACAATATCAATTTCCTCAACTCTGTTCTCCACTAGATTTTAAGCTCAGGGAGGGCAGGGGTTGTCTCTTTCAAGTTCATTATTGTATCTCAAGGTCCTGACATAGTTTTATACTACATATTTGTCAAGAAAAAAACAATCAACACTTCATCATCGTTGATTTAAGTAATTGGAAATCTGTCTTTGCCGCTTACCTTGGGCAGACGATTTAACCTTTCTAACCTTTTCATTTCCTCATCTGTAAAAATGGTATACATACGTCAGTTTGAAGATTAAAGGAAATAATGCATGTAAAGTGCTTATAACTGTGCTTAGCCTGAAGTGAGTGCTCAGATGGCATCTGTTACTACACAGGGACAACAGCAAAAAACCAAACCAAACCCACTGCCGTTGAGTTGATTCCGACACATGGCGACTCTATAGGACAGAGTAGAACTGCCCCTGTAGGGTTTCCAAGGCTGTAATCTTTACTGAAGTAGACTGCTACATTGTCTTGGTCATCTCGTGCTGCTCTAACAGAAATACCACAAATGGATGGCTTTAACAAAGAGAAGTTTATTCTCTCACAGTCCAATAGGCTAGAAGTCTGAATTCAGGCGCTAGCTCCGGGGCAAGTCTTTCTATGTCAGCTCTGGAGGAAGGTCCTTGTCATCAGTCTTCCCTTGGTCTGGGAGCATCTCAGCGCAGGAATCTCAGGTCTAAAGGAAGCACCCTGCTCCCGGCACTGCTTTCTTGGTGATATAAGGTTCCCCTGTCTCTCTGCTTGCTTCTTTGTTTTATATCTCGGAAGAGATTGGCTTAAGACACTACCTAATCTTGTAGACCTTACTAGTATAACTGCCACTAATCCATGTTATTACATCATAGTGACAGGATTTGCAACATATAGAAAAATCAAATAAGATGGTGGGCAATCACACAATACTGAGAATCATGGCCCAGCTAAACTGACAGATATTCTGGGGGGACACAATTCAATCCATGACATACAGCTTTCTCCCAGCAGAGCTACTGGTGGGTTCGAACCACTGACCTTTCGGTTAGCAGCCGAGCCCTTTAATCACTGCGCCACCAGGGCTCCTTCAAAAACAGCAAAGGGTACCACAAAGCGTTGGCATTAAGGGAAATGAGATTGTATCCAGGGAGATAAGGTAGAAACTCAGATTGCAATGTATTGGACCAAGGGTAGGTAAATTGACCTTTAAGTAACTAAATGTCATAATTATTCCCATCTCTCTCGGGTGGGGGTGGGGGTGAACTGTTGAACACTTGCTATGCATAAAGCAAACTGTTAGGTTTATAGGAATTACAGCAATTGCTAAGACATGACTTGTGCCTTTAACTTGCCTAAAATGTAGTGTGAGAGTTAATGTATATTTTTGAATAATAACTGATACAAGGTAGTTGTGGTTTTATAAGGATGGTACAAATAAAGAGCTAGAAAAACTGAAAGGAGGGAAAAATCATTTCTGAATAAATTAGAGAAAGGTTCAGAGGAGCTTTTTATCTAAACCTTGATGGACTGGTTGCATGCCTTGCTGATGCTTCTCTCACTGTTTTTTTTTTTTTTTTTCCTCTTCTCTCTTTTACAGTACTATATCTTGTATGGGCTTTTATTCCTGAATCTTGGCTAAACTCCTTAGGCTTAACCTACTGGCCTCAAAAGTAAGTTTAATATGTTTCTTAAATAAAATGTCCTTAAGACTGTCTAAGTCTTAAATATATTTTCTTAAGATCTATTAATAGCAATATAAAAATTGAAAACTTTGTAAAGGTCATTTATTGATATACCCGTAAGTAAAGGTGATTGGCTGAACACATATGTTTATCTCCATTTCCCCCCAAAATCTCACTAAAATGACTATAAAACCAAAACCAAACCCAGTGCCGTCGAGTCGATTCCGACTCATAGCGACCCTATAGGACCGAGTAGAACTGCCCCATAGAGTTTCCAAGGAGTGCCTGGTGGATTTGAACTGCTGACCTTTTGATTAGTAGCTGTAGCTCTTAACCACTATGCCACCAGGGTTTTCAAAATGACTCTGTAGGAAAAAAAAAAAATTGAAAAATGTATAAACCCACAGGGACAAAGTGAGATAGAGATAGAAGGTAAGAGGTGGATTTTAGGAAGTAAAGAGCAAGTACATGAGAGGTAACTGACTTAGTCTCCACTTCTTCCACTGCAGTGAAATTGGGGAGCCAGCAAGAATATTTGTACCCTAGAACACAGACAGGCTCAGGCACTGGAGGTAGCAGGTATCTCTAAACATGGTATTTCTGGGTTGCGTTGAAACTGTTTAAGGAGCAGTTAGACCCTCAGACCCCCCTCCCTAAGGCCTGAGAGCTAGGATGCGAACCATCCTCTGCACTGGCAGAAGACACACGTTTTCACTCTAGAGAAACATAATGAGGCCTCCAGCCTGGGGATATTAGGGCTAACTGAGCACAAAAATGAGGTGTCTAACTGAAAACGGGGATGAGTGAAAGCCCGCATTGCTGAATGAGAAGATTCTCCAGCTCCTTTCTTTACTAGGCTCCCAGGCTTGTGGTTACCAAGTTCACACCACCCTACTCCTCTCAGGAAAAGATCGGAGGCTTCTCCCTGAGGAAGCTGACCAGCCCAAGAGAAAGGATCTGTAGTTTCTGACATGTGGAGGTCCTCTAATGAGGCTCACCAGTTGGCCTCTCCTGCCTCCGTATACACAGGGCTTCCAGTTAGCTTGTTAGTACTTCAGTTCTAAATACGCATCGACAACCATAACTCACCAGATGTCAGAAGAAAGCCTCTAACGTGAAAGGCAAAAGAAAAAAAGGAACTTGAAGAAAATGAAGGTAATGTAGGGAACAGAAGGTAATTTGAGTAACATAAAATCCTTAGATAAGAAAAGATGTAACTATGAAACAGACACAGACTGCTGTTTAAAAATATATATATATTCAGGGAAATATGGTATTTGGAAATTACAAATATAATAGCTAAAATTAAAAATGTAATGGAAAGGTTGGACAATAGACTAAAGGGTAATCTTCCAGAGGGTAGAACAAAAGTGAAAGAAATGAAAAGGTGAAAGTATAACCGCTAAAATTCTGTTAGAAGTTCCGGAAAGAGAAAACAATAGGGAGGAAATTATTAAAAAAAAAATACAAAAAATTTTCCTTGACCTGCACATGAGATTTCAGATAGAAAGGGCCCACTGAGTAATTTTTAAAACTCCGTAAATGGTTTAAAGGCCCCCACCAAGGCACATCGTAAAGTTCCAGTACACCTGAGAACACAGAAGGTCACATACAGTCCTGAGTCAGAATGGCCTTCCCAACAGCAACACTGGGTGAACAAAGGCAATAGAGAGGAAGTATTCCCAGCCTATAATTCATACACAGCTGCACTGTCAGTCAAGACTGAAGGAAGCACACCTAGCACTCAGGTCATGACTTCTATAAACTCTTCTCCAATAAAAGGAACTAAGGCTCCTTGGAGAAATGGCTGTTTCTAGCTGTTTCTAGGACTGGGGTAAAAAAAAAAAAAAGGACTGGGGTAGGGAAAATAAAAGATGAGCCTGTAGCATCCGGTAGTGCCAGAAGGTGAGAAAGTGCCCCTTACCCTCCCAGGAAAGAAGACAAGACAGAAAAAGGCTGGGGCATGTCAAAAGATCACAGAACCAGCCTGACAGAGCTTCTGATGGCCAAAGGTGGAATAATTTGAGCAACAAAGTAAGTGACTATGGTATGAGTATAACCCAAAGAATAAATGTTTGCGGATTCATGCTGATATAAATAAATGAGCAAGTAGATAATTCAGAGAGAAAGGACAAATCTTCCTTACAGAAGAATTTCAAATATAGAAGTGATGAGGAAAATAGGAAATCAGCATTTAGATACCACAATAATAATGGCCACAGGCAAAATCCACTAATGAATGCCAAAATCAGTGGGTAAAACTTCAAGGATATATTTAACAGTTGCATAGCCCCAAAATATCTCCCATACGATAGTTGTTTATTACTGTGGTAGTTTTAACATCTGTCCATAAATTTTTTGATACTTTTCCCTTTAGGAGTGTGCCTTAATTCCCCTTGAGAGTGATCTCAATTTAGCAACTCACTTCTAATAAACAGATTAAGGAAAGGAGAAAATAGTAACTTTACAGAAGCCAGGCAGACACTGCCTTAACCAAGTGATCAAGGTTAGCATTGCTAATAGTAAGTCACAGTGATAACTCACACACGCACAGTATGATGTGGTAAGAAGGGTGCTTCAGTTCTGTGGTGTTCGTCTCCAAAACCTAATAACTCTAGGTATGGAATATTCTACAAAATACCTTAGTAGTGTGTTAAGACCATGAAAGACCAGGGAAGATTGAGAAACTGTCACAGACTGGAGGAGACTAAGTAAACATGATGAAATGCATCATTTTATACCTGAATTGGCTCTAAAAAAAAAAAAAAAAGAACCATTGCCATCAAGTCAATCCTGACTCATAGCAACCCTATAGAACAGGGTAGAACTGGCCCATAGAGTTTCCAAAGAGCAGCTGGTAGATTGAAACTGCCAACCTTTTGGATAGCAGCTGAATGCTTAACCGTTGCACCACTAGGCCTCCAAATTGGCCCTAGAACAGAAAAATGGGAGTAAAAACCTGGTGAAATCTGAATAAAGCCTGTGGTTAACAGTGTTGTACCAATGTTAATCTCACTTTTGGTAAATGAACCATAGAAATGTGAGATGTTAACACTCAGGGAAGCTGGGTAAAAGCTACATGGTCATGCTCTGTGCTACCTTTGCAGCTCTTCTTTAAATCTAAAATATTTGAAATTAAAGAGTGAAGAAAAAAAAGGGGAGTATGAAAGCATTTTCAGACACAAATGGTTCTAAATGATCTACCTCCTGTGTACACTTTATGAGAAAGTTCCTGGAGAATACGCACCATGGAAACAAGGAGGTAAAGCAAGAAAGAAGAAGACGGGATCCAACCCTGAAGAGAGGCCAAGGGAGGAAGTTCTAGGCTGTTGGCTCTGCAGCCTGCTGAGAACATGACCTGGCCAGATGGGAGCAGGAGGGAGAGGAGCTCCCGGAGGGCTGCACCCAATAAAACCTGGCATTTCAGAGTCCTGTCAGGATTTGAGTATACAGTACTGATAGGTACATGGGAAACCAAGGAAACAGACAAAAAAGGTGAAATGACTAATTACAAGAAAAACAAATAGTTGCACAAAAAAGAAAATATACACTAAAGTGCTCAGTTGCAAACATTGTTTATACAGTCACAATAATTTTAAAAAACTGACATAACCAAAAACTATGATGTAAGTACAGTAAGAGGATAGGAGGAATGTGAGAGGGCAGAGAGTAAAAGAGCTGAATCCCTCATCTCCATGTTAGGCCACGAAGAGAAAATGTCTGAAATTGGAAAAAATCAAGAAATAATAATAGGGGCATGTTATGTAGAAATGTGGAGGTAAATACCAGAAGAAACAGCAAAGGTGTTGAAAGTGTTCGCTTTTAGGGAGTGAGGTGCCAGGACAGGGATGGGTGGAATACAGGACTACAGGTTTTCACTGTCAGGCTTGTGGAACTATTTGTTATATTCTCATGTATTGCTTTAATAAAAATTAAAGTAATATGTGTATGTAACATACAAAGCTTTTATTTTAAAAAGCTAGAATGTTAGCTTTGTGACTGACTCTTGAGAATTATAACTTTTTAGGGTGTTTATTATTTACTGTAAGGAGCCCTGCTGGCACAGTGGTTAAAGCAATCAACTATTAACTGAAAGGTTGGTGGTTCGAAACCACTGGTGGCTGTGCAAGAGAAAGATGGGGTAGTCTGCTTCCGCAGAGATTTACAGCCTTGAAAACCTTGTGGGGTTGCTATGAGTCAGAATCAACATGATGGCAGTAGTTTGGTTTTTTTTTTGTTATTACTGTAAGGAGCTCTGGTGGCACAGTGGTTAAAGCACTCCGGTGCTAACTGAAAGGTCATTGGTTCTAACCCACCAGCCACTCAGTGGGAAAAAGATGTGGCAGGCTGCTTCCATAAAGATTTACAGCCTTGGAAACCCTATGAGGCAGTTCTTCTCTGTCCTATGGGGTCCTTATGAGTCAGAAATGGGTTTGGTTTTTGGTTTTATTACCTACTATGATATTCTCTTCCACAGATACTGGGCAGTCGCGTTACCTGTCTACCTCCTTATTACAATAGTAATCGGGTATGTACTCTTATTTGGAGTTAACATGATGAGCACCTCTCCACTTGATTCCATTCACACGATCACAGGTGAGTGTATGTGGAAGGAAAGTGCTAGGGATGGAGGAGTGGAGTATTAGCACTTTTCTCAAGAAACGCAACTGAGATTAATAGACTGTAATAGGTAACAGTCATTGGCACAGTAAAAAGAATCTACGAAAAACAAATACAAAGTTATATGAGAGAAAATATTTACATGGAAATAACTTCTGATGAATATGCTGTTTATAGCACTAGTTGACAGGTGTATTTTCCCATAAAAACCACAAGTATTTGTTCTTCAGCAGCTTGCCTGAAAGAAACTCCTTTTTTCCTACATAGGAACTGTTGATCCAAACTCAACCCAACCCATTGCCATCGAGTTGACTCTGACTCTTAGTGACCCCCATTGGACAGAGTCGAACTTGCCCCTTAGGGTTTTCCAAGGCTGTAATCTGATGGAAGCAGACCTTTCTTTTAGCAGCTGAGCACTTTAACCACTGCACTTCCAGGGCTCTCACTGTGGATCAAGGGGTGGCAAATAGGGTCATGCAGACCTTGTTTGGGAGGAGGGATTTGGGGTAAGGGGGGCATGTCCTCCCCAGGATCACTGTGTACACCTTATCCCAATTAAGTGGGTTGAAGAGCCACGGCAAGTTTTTGTAGTTTTTTTTTTTTTTTTTAAGTTCTTTTATTTCAAGTCTAAAGATTAAAGTGAGGCTGGCGCAGGACCTGGCAGTGTTTCGTTCTTGTACAAAGGGTCACTATGAGTCGGAACCAACTCCATAGCACCAAACAGCAACAGCAACAAAGATTAAAATAAGATTTCTGAGCTTACTTAGATTCTAGGAAGTGAAGTGGTTTAGTTTTTCAACACTTGAACACTTTTTTTTTTTTTGGTGAGACTATGCAGTCTATTTTGAAAATCAGTTATAGTATTTCTTTCCTGATAACCTGCTATATTCTCTGCATTGTTGACTGAAATTACAGTAAACAGACAGTTTGCACAGAGGGAAAATTGTTAAGTTTGCATGAATGATTATGCCAAATGGTTTAATAGCCTTCGGGGTGTTGAGTGAAATAGATTTTCAGAGTCTGGTTATAATTCTGCCCTTAGGAGAGCTGTGCAGATAGAACTTCAATCGTCATTGTGCAGTTGAATAAGATATTAATTCCTTATTCAAAGAAAAGCCACTTTGCCGACTGGATTTATTTTGTTTTGATTAGGACATTCCGTCTAAAGAGAATTTAAATGTTCATTTAGTTATGTTAAACATAATCTTTGTCATTAACCAAACGTCAGCCTAGTAAACTATGGTGGATCTCTAGGGACCACAGAGACTGTAGAAGGAGTTACTTCGTTAAGCAAAGTTTTTTGTCCTCTTCTTGCAGATAACTATGCTAAAAACCAACAGCAGAAGAAATACCAAGAAGAAGCCATCCCAGCATTAAGAGATATTCCTATTAGTGAAGTAAACCAAATGTTCTTTCTTGCAGCCAAAGAACTTTACACCAAAAACTGAGCTGCATACAGACATACTAATGCCAAGCATTTATTTATAAATTCTTAACATACTAGTTCTGACCATTATTTTAATTATCTCTTATTAATAACCAGTATTGAGATGGAAAAAAAGTAAATTGAACTTCTCTTAGATTTTTTTAAGTTCCATTAATATTGTAAATGTTCTAAAATATTAGTTACTAATGAACAGAATACATAAAATACTGCATTGCTATACACCAGATTTTTTATAAAATGTCAGTATAAGCAAGGTATCCCTCCTCCTATTTGCCTTTAAAACAAAAAAAACCAAACCCGCTGCCATCAAGTCAATTCCGACTCATAGCGACCCTATAGGGCAGAGTAGAACTGCCCCTAGAGTTTCCAAGGAGTGCCTGGTGGATTAGAACTGCTGACCTTTTGGTTAGCAGCTGTAGCACTTAACCACTATGCCCCCAGGTTTGCCTTTAGAGGGCCAGAATTCAAACTCTCAAATGTGAGGAAAAGGTACATTTAATATTTATTGTCCTTGCCATGAGATTCATATTTAAAGAAACAAACAATTATTTACTGAGCACTTCTCTGTGCCAGGTATCTTTCTAGGCGCTGGGGATGTAGTAATGACAAGATTCTCAAAGAGCTTACATTTTAGAGGCAAGTTGAGACTGACTAAGCAAATAAACAAGGAAAACATCATATGTGATAAGTGCTCTGCAGAGAGTTAAAATACCACAATGTTCTAGAAGATAAAGGGATTACTACTTGACATTAGGTTGAGATTTGAATAGCTAAAAAAGGCGGCCAGTCATAAAAGATTAGAGGGGCAGGCTGAGCTACTGGTATGAAGCAAACAGACAAAGACCTTGAGGTGGGGAAGAACTTGGTGTGTCCTAGAAACAGAGAGAAGGCTAGCGGTGGGCCTAGTGCATGCTGAGCGAGCAGGAATGTGGTCTGAGGTGATCCTGGAGAGGGAGGGCCTGGGTCAGGAATGTGGTCTGAGGTGATCTAGAGGGGCAGGGTCTGGGTCAGGAAGGCTTGATAAGCCAGGATAGGACATTTGGATTTAAGTGTAAGTGTGATGAGCTTGAAGTACTTTAGGTTCAGAGCTGTTGGGAGGCTTAAGGAAGGGAGTGGCATAGCCTGATTTCTGTTTTTAAAAGGGCACTCGGGCTGCTGGGTGGAGAATGGATTGGGAGCAAGGCTTGGGAATAGGGCAAAAGTGGAAATAAGGAGACCAGTTAGGAGTCTGTTGCATTAGTCCAGGCAAGAAATTATTGCAACTTAGACCAGAATCATAGCAGTGGAGAAGTGGATAGCTTTAGGGCCTTTGTTGGAGACACAGCTAACTGACTGGGTAGATGGATATGATTGTGCAGGGTAGGTAGGGCTGCTGTTGGTAGGTGCCGTCAAGTCAGTTTTTGACTTGTAGCAACCCACGTCAAAACCCATGCCAGGAGATCTGGAAGACAGCTACCTGGCCAACCAACTGGAAGAGATCCATATTTATGCCTGTCCAAAGGAAGGTGATCCAGCAGAATGCGGAAATTTTAGAACAATATCATACAAAAGTAAAATTTTGCTGAAGATCATTCAAAGGTGGTTACAGCAGTACATCGACGGGGAACTGCCGGAAATTCAAGCCAGATTGAGAAGAGGCTGTGGAACCAGGGAAATCGTTGTTGATGTCAGATGAATCCTGGCTAAAAGCAAAGAATACTAGAAAGATGTTTACCTGTGTTTCATTGACCCTGCAAAGTGATTCAACTGTGTGGATCATAATAAATTATGGATAGAGTAGAGGGTCAGTGAAAGAGAGGATGACCTTTAACAAGATGCATTGTCACAGAGGCTACAACACTGGGCTCAAGCGTAACGACTATCGTAAGAATGGCACAGGACCAGGCAATGTTTCATTCTAATGTACCTGGGATCATTATGAGTTGGAACTGACTGGGCGGCACCTAACAACAACAATTGCTACAAAAATGGTTTTGGCCGAGCAGAGTCACTGAAAGGGTCTCCACACCACCTTTTGAGAAGGACTGTTGGTTAGCAGACCTCAGCCAGCATCAGTATGTGTGTGGTGAACTAGGGTGAAATAGACTGTATCAGACTGCACTGCACTCGGTAAGGGTATTTTTGTTGAACACCTCTTGTGCATCACTTCAGATCCTGTCAGCTTCTTTTCTTACTCCAGCCACTGATGACGCAGCAAGTTCCATGCAAGCTTTGAGAAGATTTACATAGGTGCCACAGGACACGGCCTCTCGGGGGCCCATATGTGTGCACTCTGGAAGAAGGGGAAGTTAATACCATAGGGCCACCCGAAACCCCACCATGGGTGCAGGAGTCAGTGGATCACTGTGTCCCCATTTCATCTCTCAAGCAGACGGTTCTGTGCTTCATGAACTCTTCTGAAGGCCTAGTGGAATTGAGCTGCAGTCACCATGGCAACCGTGAAGTCAGTAATGCATGCCTGTATTGTCTTTCTCTGGTCTGCTCCCCTGCCTGCTCCCTAGGGTTGCTTTCCAAATGAGCTGCTTCCACACAAGCCTTTTGTCATGGGCTCTGTTGTCAGGAACACAAGCAAAGATGTTTTTATTTTGGAAGATTTTTTTTCTTCAGGTGTATGTGTATGTGTGTGTTTACAGGGCCATGATGTATAATGCATTTCCCTGCTGTGTGTCCTAATTTATGAAAAACGCTTGAAAGACTGTTTTCCAGTGAGCCCAAATAAAAAATGTCGGTAATAAAAAAAAAGTGTTTCGAATTTTAACAAATCCACTTCTGGTGATTAAGCTCCCAGGGAGGAATTAAAAGTCCAAATATGAAATCTAAATTACACACCAGCAGAATTCATAGCCAAAATTCTGTCTCCCTGCTTTCTTAATTTGTCATGTTCTACATAGAAGGGTCTCAGTCATATGCAGGGGTGGAGCCAGGGATTCCTCAAGAAGCTGCTGCTGGACTCTCCTTAAGCAAATTGATCCAACCCAGAATTTCTTGTGTGTCCCATTTTTTCAAAGTCAGTAGGACAGAAGAATATCATGTTACCAGCCCTATATACCCCCAGAACTGAGAAAACCCAAATAAGTCAGCTCCTGCAGCTGTTGTCCCCAGAATCCATTATGCTGTAGTCCCCAGAATCCATTATGCTGTACAGTACAGACCCCGCCTTACTTGCCAACAGCCATGGTGCAGACTTGATAGAATGTGGGGAAAGGAAGAGCAAGAAGAAATGGAGATTCTTCTAGATTTGTCTTACCAGGATACCATCTGAGTTGTGGTAGTTGCTGGGATTCTCAGTCACTGAGTTTAAACTCAATTGGGCTATTTGCTGCTTTGGAGGAGGTGGAAATTGACTTATCCCATCTTTTAACATCAAAATAATCTGAGTGATGCCACTGAAACCAACCCTCCTAAAACTTCAGTGGCTTAGCATAATGAACGTTCATTTTTCAAAGAACAGCATTTTGAGATAGCTCTGAATGGGGCCCCATGGACAAGGACCCGATATTCTCTCCCCCACATTGCCTCATCGCTACCTGAGTCCCAGCATGCTACAAATCCTCCCCTATCTACATGAAAAGTTCTGTTTGCTGTCCTCGCTCCACTCCCATACTCCCCAGACAGACAGACAAACATACTGCCCCACCAAGGGAAACCTCAGCCCTCTGCTGGCCTGTCCTTCCTGGGATGGGAATGGAAGACATTGTATGTATTCTTCACTGAATCAATTTTTTAAAAAGTTGCCTTTGAGTAAATTCCAACTCATGGCGACCTCATGTGTGTCAGAGTAGAACTGTGCTCAATGGGGTTTTCAATGGCTGATGTTTTAGAAGCAGATTGCCAGGGCTTTTTTCTGAGGTGTCTCTGGGTGAACTCGAACCTCCAACCTTTTTGTTAGCAGCCAAGCGCATTAACTGTTCGCACCACCTGGGGACTCCTTGGTGAATCTATAGTAGCAAAAAATGAGCAAGATGTCAGAAGGCAGCGCAGTAATCACCGTATTTCCCACTTTTGCTAATATAGCTAATATAGTAAAAAAAATATATATATATATATAGTAAGTAATGATAAACAAAAGCTTGTTGCAGCCAAGTCAAATCCAACTCATAGCAACCCTATAGGACCAAGTAGAACTGCCCCATAGGGTTTCCAAGGAGCACCAGGTGGATTTGGGCTGCCAACGTGTTGGTTAGCAGCAGTAGCTTTTAACCACTATGCCACCAGGGTTTCCAAGTAATGGTGTGTAGTTTTAATTTATAATTTTGAATACTAAAAATATTTGTGTGTTTATATATATATGTATATATTTTTTTAATACAAATAGTGATTAAATACACATTTAAATGTTCAATTTCCAAAATCCCAGCCCCACGACTTCCTGACAATGTGACCTTAGGTAGGTACCTTAACCTTTCTGAGCCTCAGCCTCTTCATCTGTAAAATAACACCCATTTTATGCGAACCACAGCCTCACTTACCCTGAGACAGAAGAACTAGATGGTACCCAGCTACCACTACCAGCCGTTCTGATCAGAGCCACAATAGATGGGTCCTGATGGAACAGGAGAGAAATATGGAACAGAATTCAAATTCTTAAAAAGTCCAGAATTACTGGACCGGTTGAGACTAGAAGACTCACAGAGACTATCACCCTGAAATACTCTAAAACTTAAAATTATCCCTTGAAGTCACCTTTCAGCTAAATAACAGATTGGCTCATAAAATAAAGAATATCACCCATGAGCAATGAGCTTCTTTAAGAAAAATCATCTATAGGAGACCAAATGGTCAAAAACTACTCGAAAGTGAAGATGAGAAGTTAAGGGGACGGGGAAACCAGAGTACTAGAAATGGTACAACCAGAATGGAATGAATGAGAATGATGACACATTGTGAAAAATGTAACCAATATCACAAACTAATAATTTGTGTAGAAATTGTCAATTGGGAACCTAACATGCTATGTAAACTTTCACCTTAAACATACTAAAATATTAATTAAAAAAAAAAAAACACCCATTTTACAGGCTATCGGAAAACAAAGCATATAAGATAGTTAAAATGGTGCTTGGCACACAGTAGGCCCTGAAGCAATGGTGAGCATTACGACACCTCAGGCTTTTCCCCAAGGTGGCCCCTGTCCTGGAACCTTGTCCACCAATTCTTGTCCCTCCATGTAGTAGCTTCTTGTGGCCTTGCCTCAAACTTAGTGGCTTAAAACACCAGAACTTTACTGCCTCACAGTTCTGGAGGCCAGAAGTTCAACATCAGATGCACTGGACGGAAATCAAGGTGTCAGCAGGGCACACTCCTGGAGATCCAGGGAAGAATCCGTTCCTTGCATTTTCCAGCTTCTGATGGCTGCTGGCCTTACTTGGCTTGTGGCTGCATCATTCTGGTCTCTGTGGTCACGTGGCCTCTTTTATATGTGTCAAATCTCCCTCTGCCTTTGGAAACCTGTGATTGGATTTAGGGCCCACCCAATAACCCTGGACAGTCCCTCCAAGTCAAGACCCTGCAAAGACCCTTTTTCCTTATAAGGTCCCCTTTATAGGTTCTGGGGATTAGGACCTGATATCTTTGGAGGGGCTATTAGCCAGCTTCCTACAATCATCATCTTTCAAACTGGAGTTTAAAATTCATCTTTAAAAAAAAACAAAAAAGAGTATTCCCTCAAGCCTGAGGATGAAAGCAGCATGCTAAGGATGGCACAGCAGAAAGAAGGAATGCCCCTGTCCTCGTCAACAAGGCTGTGCCACTGAATACCCCAGACCTGGAGGCACCCACTGCCATAATTGCTACTAAATTAGATAATCAATCCCTATATGAAAGCAAAAGAGCCCTGCTGGCATAGTGGTTAAGCACCTGGCTGCTAAGAAAAGTCAGTGGTTCAAACCAGCCACGCTGCAGGGGAAGGATGTGGCTGTCTGCTGTTTTAAAGATTACAACTTTGGAAACCCCACCGGGAAGTTCTGCTCTGTCCTATCACTCGCTGAGTCAGAATCAACTTGATGGCAAGGGTTTATGATCATGTGAAAGCAAGCAAGAAAACCAGGAGGAAAGAAGGGAAAAAGAAATATCTTCTAACTGCACTACCTCATGCCACAGGGTTTCTGAAGCTGTAAGTCCTTACAGGAGCAGACTGCTACATCTTTCTTCCTCAGAGCAGCTGGTGGGTCCAAATCACCAGCCTTTTCATTAGTAGCCGAGTGTTTAACCACTGTGCCACCAGGAGTCCTCCCTTTTCTGTAGTCCCACCATATTCATAAATCCAGTCAGGGTTCTTCGTGCATATGGTTCCTCTAATCTCACCATCGTAACTAGTCTCTTGTCTAAACTCCCCAAAGATAGGACGCTGGGTCTTTTGTACAAAGCAGAGGGCTTCTTACATAGAGCTGGGTGCCAAGACTCACAGAGGAGATGCCTTTTGATGAAATGACCAAGGCCCCGGCCCAACACTGACATCTGCCCTATATCCGTTGGTCGTTATTTTTACCAACTGTTCTTTGCACATCCACCGTACATAATTGTGTTCCTGAACAAGAAAAACATCTAGAAATGCTAAAGTCTTCCTGGAACCAAGGCTTTTTTACAGGAACCATTTTACAATTTTCCCATCCTCCTGCTGTGGCCCCCGAGAGTCCCAGAGCCTGGAGGGAACGCTTCTTGTTCTGGTTCTGTCCTTGGATGTGGTTAAACATAAAGCTTTCATTTAATGAGTGCATTACAGGAGGGCCAGACACTCCACTAAGTACTCTACCTTCTCTTTATCCCTGCAAGGTCCCTGTTATGGGCTGAATGGTGTCCCAAAAAAATATGTGCTGTAAATTCTAACCCCTATACCTGTGGATATAGTCCTATTTGGGAATGGGGTTTTCTGTTTTCTGTTAATGAGGCCATGTAAGTGAACCCATTGCCATCAAGTCGATTCTGACTCCTAGGACCCTATAGCACAGAGTAGAACTGCCCCACAGGATTTCCAAAGGTGTAATCTTTACAGAAACAGACTACCACATCTTTCTCCCCCAGAGTGGCTGGTGGGTTTCAACCACCGACCTTTCAGTTAGCAGCTGAGTGCTTAACCACTGCGCCACCAGTTCATGTTTTAAACCAGTCACCTGCAATATAAAAAGCAGATTAGGCACAGAAGCAAGGAAGCACAAATGGGGAAAATTGATGTCACGTTGAAATCTCCAAGGAAACAAAGAGAAGCCGAAAGAGAAGGATTTTCCCCCACAGCTAACAAAGAGAGCCTTCCCCTAGAGCTGGAGCCCTGAATTTGGTCCTCTAGCCTCCAACGGTGAGATAATACATTTTTGTCCGTTAAAGGGACCCACTTGTGGTACTTCTGTTACAGCAGCACTAGATGACTAAGACAGTCCCTTTATAGGTGAGAGTATGATGCCCAGTTTCAGGGGAGTCATAAGAAAAGTAAGCAACTCACTAAGTCATGTTGCCTACAAGCGTCAGAGTCACTCCAGAGCCGATGCTGTTACCATGGTGACTCACTGCCTTCCCAACAATAAACGTCTCTCTTATTCATTGCAGTCATCCAAGTATACACGCTTTCATTCAACAAACATCAGTTGAGCGTCAAATATCAACCATATTCCAGGGGTGGGGGACACAGAGAGAAAGACAGAATTCTTGTTTTCAAATATCCCCCAGCTCATTTGGGGAAAGGGACAGGCGATGGAGCATTTATGACATCAGGCTTAGGACTTAATAACAGCGAAGTACTCTAAGCACTGTGGAACACCGAGCAAGAGCAGCTACCCTTGCTGGTGCATAACCGATGAGGTAATACATTGCCAGAATCCTAAAAGCCAAGTAACAGCTAGGTGGAAAAGGGGGCAGAGGGGGAGTTTGCCAGATGGAAAGATGAATATATGCAAAGCAAGCAGTGTAAGGGGAAGACCAGTAAAGCTCAGGAGGCTGAAGGTGGGTTGGAAAGCCAAAGCTAATGGTAGGCCATCCAGAAGGTGGCTGAAATGAGGAACTGGGTATTGGGAGACTTGTGCCCTAGGAGAAAATGCTGAAAACCACTGGTTTAATACATTTGCCATGAGAGAGAGGACTGAGACGGAATTTGGGAGGCAGAAGGAGGGAGAACACCAGCAGATTGAAAAGACGCACCAGAGAACCAGAACTGTTCACTATTGGAGAAGCCAAGGAAAGAGAGATACAAGAAAGCAAAAACCAAAAGACCCAAACCTACTGCCGTCGAGTCGATTCCTACTCATAGCGACCCTAGAGGACAGAGTAGAACTGCCCCATAGAGTTTCCAAGGAGCACCTGGCGGATTTAAACTGCCGACCTCTTGGTTAGCAGTCGTAGCACTTAACCACTACGCCACCAGGGTTTCCATACAAGAAAGCAGAGATGGTTAATGGTACAGAAAACGTGCAGAGGATGAGAAGTAAGGAAGGGTCATGGAATTTCACTCTGGCTTTCAAGAAAGAACCTTCTATACAGCAGGGAAGCTCAAAGCCGTATTTCAAGGAGATCCAGAGGGCGGCAGGGTCAGGCAGGAAGGTGGGACGAGACTGGTGATATAGGCAAGGTCAACAATGGTCCTTGGATGGGTAGGCAGAATAAAGAAAGTTAGATCTGGGGTAGGGCCCTGGCACTTAACATTATTTAAGCTACGTTAAATCTGAGTGACTTAAAGAATCAAGGGAAGATTCTAGAGAAGAGAGGTGATGATGGTCTGAGAGAGGGAAGGTGGATAATGGATGAGTACGAGTGAAGAGTAGGCAGATGAGGATGAGATCATGGTGACCTAAAAAGCCCCTTATTTTCTGACCTCCTATCACTTCTCCAGCCTCATTTCACTTCCTGTTCCCTTCTGGGAGGGTTAATTTTTTTGTGTCAATTTGGCTGGGCTATGGTGCCCAATTGTTTGGTCCAACACAATCTACTAAAGTGTTTATATGTGATTAGCATATAAATCAGATGACCTTAAGTAAGGGAGATTACCCTCCATGATGTGGGTGGGCCTCATCCAATCAGTTGAAGACCTTAAGAGCAAAAACTGGTTTCCCTGAGGGAGAACGATTCTGCTTCAAGGCTGTACATAGACATCCTACTGGTGTTTCCAGCCTGCCACCTGGCCTACTAATTTCTGACAAGCCTGTTGGAATTTCCAGTGGCCCTACAGATTTTTTGGACTTGCCAGCTCCCACAATCATGTGAGCCAATTAAGAAAAAAATCTCTCTCTATAGTTGTATGTGTGTGTCCTATTGGTTCTGTTTCTCTGGAGAACCCTGACTAATGCACCTCCTCTGTCCCAGAGCCGGGGCCACACTGTCCTTCTTTTAGATCATCCCATGGCCCTGCTTCTTCCCACTTTGGGGCCATGTGTGCTGTTTTTTCTGCCTTGAACTCCTTTACTCCTCCTCCCACCCTTCACTTAATCCTTCAGATTTCAGTACCTTCATAGTGACTTCTCCAGCTCTCCAGAGGAAGCTTGATCCCCATTAGTGAGTTCTTTCCTTCTCTCTGGCAGCACCCACAGGGAGAGAATATCATTTCACATTTGCCCATTTGCACAAGCTGTAAGAGACCTGCTGGGTTTATCACCTTATCCTCAAAGCTGGGCTCAGTGCCTGGTACACAGGAGAACACTTGATAAATATTTGTTGAATGAGTGAATAACCCAAGTGGAGAGGTTAGCATGGAGAGAGGTAAACAGCATCCAAAGGCTTTTCCAGCCAAAAACTTCTCAGCTCCTGTGCTCTGGCTCTAAAGATGGACGGCAGTCTAGGCGTTATTTGGCTGCCTTATCGCTGATATTTGAAATGTAAATTGCTCTTCCCTGCTGCTTCATAATAGCTCTGTGAAGAATCTATGAGAGACAAAAAACCACATTGCCCATGAAAAATCAGTGGGGGAGGGGAAAGAAATGAAATGGGGTTTGTATCATACCTGGAAAGTTAACCTGCTGTCAAAAGAAATAAAAAAAAAATTAACACGTCAATTAGAGTTAACAGGGTCTATTTTTTTTATTGAGTGAGAAGTTGTTCTCAAACAGAGAGCACCTCAAATTGAAGAAGGTGAGGAGGTTGAGGTTACACAGTTACAAGGCCTTTGAAAGCTTAGATGAGTATCTTGCTCTTTGCTTTGATTGGTTAATCACATTTAATTTTCCTTTTGGGAAAGTTGGTCACTTAATGCTAAGCTGGATTGTTTTGACTGGATGAGTGTTGATAACTCATGCTGGTAAGTATTGTTAACGCATGCAGATTGAGGCACGTAAGGGCCCTAGACACTGATGATCTGTGGTGCCTTCTCTGCTTATGCGTTTAAATGGGATATTTGATTATATATAAAAAACCGAAAAAAAAAAAAACCCAAACCCATTGCTGTCGAGTTGATTCTGACTCATAGCGACCTTATAGGACAGAGTAGAACTGACCCCATAGGGTTTCCAAGGAACAGATGGTGGATTTGCACTGCCAACATTTTGGATAGCAGCCCAACGCTTAACCACTGTACCACCTGGGGCGCGCGCACGTGCACACGAGCTTGTGTGTGTGTGTTTTAGCTATCCTTGATGTAATTTCTTTTTAAATGTGACTATAATATTGGAGATTGAACAAGATAGTGGCATTTGCCATTTTAGCGGAATGAGGTGAACCAGATTACAAAATTTTTAGTGGTGCTAAGAGTTTTACTATATGCCACATTTTCTACAAAAAGAATATTTCACATATTCTACAATAAAGAAAATGAGTCGGTGAACTTAGTTGTTTCAACAATCAAAGTAAAATTCTGTTGGTCTCCCACCACAAAAAATCAACTTTCATGGATTTTTTGTTAAATGGTTCATACTTCATTTTTATGCCTGTTTCATAATAAATGCTGTAATTATAAATGAAAAGATGTCATAAGAGAAAATCTAATGATCAGAAAAAAATACAACAAATTACTATATTTTATTTTTTAGATAAACCTTTCATCTCTACCATGTTACAGTTAAAAACATCTTTCTATTATTTGCTCTTAAAAATTCTTCAGTGATTTCATCACAATTAAGCTACCAAGCTTCCATATATAGAAGGATAATGAATTGAGTCTTTCTTGAATCACTGTTGTACGCTGAGGGTTTTTGAGTCTCTTTAGGGATGAAAATGAGTGTTCTATTGTGCAGTTTGTGATCATTACAGTTAGGAATATGCATAAAGCAATTTCAACATTGGGAAATACGCATCGTATTTTATCTTCTATTATGGAATCATACATGGCTACAGGAGTAATATTTGTCTTTCTTGAATCTGTAAACTTAGTTCTCATGTAGGAATGAAATTGTCACACTTCTCCATAAAGGTCTGTATTTAAGTCATCGGGATAAGCCTGCACTAATTTTCTGGATGCCTTCATGCCTTCTTCATCAGGTATATCCACATTATTAAAGAAGGAAAGTCTGTTTGAAAGAACTTCATACACTTTCGCCCTTCTTTTCATGCAAGATTCAAGTGCATCAATAATGGTGTAGTTGGTTATGCGAAATTGATCTCTGGCCTTCAGCGATACTTCTGGAGCACTTCTAGCATTTACTTGTTTTTCTCTGATGCTTCTGTAACAGTGAACTGCTTGATAACTGGTATTTGGTAGTGTCGTTTTGTTGTGTTTTCAAATTTTTCAAAATCTCTTAAATGATGTAAATACTCTGTTAATGAGTGGTAGAGGTCTGTGCATGTCTTTAAATTTACTTCTGAATCTTGGAAAGCTGGACTGGGCCCATGAAAATGCTGCAATATATTATTCCGCATAACCAACATAAATGCATACTCAAGGGTTTCCACTGTGTTGGCAATGTATTGAGTTTCTCTTTTGGTATCTCCTTTTTGTGTCTAGCCTTTAGCAATATTTTCTAAGGCATCTAGAATCTGAGTGTATGATTTCAGGATTACACTTGTTGCTACAGCATGTGCTTCTTAGTGTGTATTAGAAAGACATTTTAATTCCCTTTTGGACCATTGCCTAAATATGTTTTAAGAATTGCCCATCGGTGAGTAGAGGTGGCCAAAAAAAAAAAAAAAATGTGTAGAGCAACTGAACAGTAGGAAAAAAAAATCAACTGCTTCTGGACAACAATCTACTGCACTATGTCCTACAGCATATGGTATGAAAATGGCATACTCATTTGTTCTGAAGTTTTCTGTTGCGTGCCTTTATAACACCCTGACATACTGGCAGCGTTGTCATAGAACTGGCCCCTGTACTTCAAAAAATCCACTTTGCAAACTTCACAAAAATAGTGAAGTACTTGATCTGCCGTTTCTTCACCGGTATGACTTTTTAAGCTAGTCAATGTGATAAATCACTTTTCTGTCTATTGGAGACACGCATCTTAAAACAATACTTAGCTGATCTGTAGGAGAAAGCTCAGGAGTGGGATCTACAGACAAACTGAAATATCAACCTATACTTTTATTTCACTGAAAATAGTTGCTCAAATTTTATCACTTAAGTTTATTAATTCTTCACACATTGTTTTAGACATATACAATGGTTGTCCTTTCCTATGTTATCATATTTTGAGATGTGACCTGCTAAAAATGGATCAAATTGAGCAACAAGTTCAAGTAAACTCCCAAAATTTCCATTTTATGGGGACCCAAACATTTCATTTCTTCCTCGAAAAGATAGTCCACGTTCAGCAATATGACAGCCACAACGCATTGCAAAACGGCTTTCCAGTACTGACATTTTCCATTAATTTGTGTTTCCAGTTCATGAGTTAAGACAAACCCATGTCTTTAGTTTGAATATGACGGCGTACAGTCTCTGTGAATTGGACTGTTTTCATGCTTATCAATCATATTCGAGTTGCATGAATCACTAAGTCCATCTGTAGCAAATCGAGAATTAAATGATTTAGGACTGAATGGTTTGCAAACAAAACATTTTACAGAGCCAACCGATGGAGAATGCAGAAGCCGCTCCATTTTATAATTTTCACCATTAGCTTTGCACCCAAGAAAAATATTCTGGCTACAGAACCTTGTTTGTTTATCATCCAGAAATTTTCAACCTGAATTTTCAGATGGCCCACTGTGATGCTGACAATCACTTGGCCCTCTTTTGATCCAATAATTTACGTCATTAGTAGAAACATTATTCCACAAAGCAGGATCTGTATTTCTGTTATTTACAGGGTTTGCAGATGTGACAATTTCAGATTCTAAAATAGGTGCACTTTCTACACTATTATTAATTTTTTTGACAGCAAGGAATTGATGCAGAATTTGTGAAAAATTCTGTTATATTCGTATTGCTATTAGTAACGTCAGCACTAGTGGTACTATTACCACAATTTGCACTCATTAAATTCAAGTATTCAGTGGAAGAAGTCTCTTCTGATTCATTACATTTTATAACGGAAGTTAATTTTGGAATTGTCTTTAGGGATTCACAAATCCTTTTTATCTTCTGCGAGGTTTTGTTTTTTGTGCTCCACTTAGTTGTTGCCATTTCATCTTACCTGGATATAAAATCATGTCACTTTTTAAATTTGGTTCTATCATGGCAAATAAATTTGAATAATTGAAAACAAAATTTATAAGGCAAGTAAAATCTATCAAACAAAATTTAGATTTGAATTTGGACATTAACACAAAAATTTATATTCAAAATTTGTTGTTAGGTACCTTCAAGTCGGTCCCGACTCATAGTGACCCTATGCAAAACAGAACGAAACACTGCCCGGTCCTGCACCATCCTCACAATCGTTCTTATGCTTGAGCCCATTGTTGCAGCCACTGTGTCAATCCATCTCGTTGAGGCTCTTCCTCTTTCCCGCTGACCCTGTACTCTGCCAAGCATGATGTCCTTCTCCAGGGATTGATCCCTCCTGACAACATGTCCAAAGTATGTAAGACACAGTCTCGCCATCCTTACTTCTAAGGAGCATTCTGGTTGTACTTCTTCAAAGACAGATTTGTTCGTTCTTTTGGCAGTCCATGGTATATTCAATATTCTTCGCCATCACCACAATTCAAAGGCATCAGTTCTTCTTCGGTCTTCCTTATTCATTGTCCAGCTTTCACATGCATATGATGCCATTGAAAATACCATGGCTTGGGTAAGGCACACCTTAGTCTTCAGGGTGACATCTTTGCTCTTCAACACTTTAAAGATTTACCCAATCCAATGCGTCTTTTGATTTCTTGACTGCTGCTTCCATGGCTGTTCAAAACTTAACAAGTAAAAAAGTTAATTTGGAACATATAACTTTGTTCTTCAGGTCTGAAATAGTGAAAAGAAATAGCACTTACAAGGCAGTCAGAAATAATTTCATTCGTTTGTTGTATACTGTTTGTTGGCAGGCCCGTCGCAGATCTCCAGAGATTTTTTTCTCTTGAAATAATACTTAAAAACTTGCACACTCTCTTTCCATCGTTTGATGCTGCATCTTCACGGTTTATTTGACCACATACCCAGAGGGAGTGAGAGCAATCGGAAAGAGCATGATACAAATACAAGGGTGTGTTCAGTCTGAAGACACGTTTTGGTTCACTTTGTGCAGGACCAGATAATGTCATGAGTCAAGTGATTATATTACCTTTGGCACTTACGTGGTCAATGAGAGAGAGCTGAACGTAAAAATATACCTGATCAGCCTGAAATGAAAAGGAATATATAATTGTTAACATATACAAAATGTATAAAATGGTATCAGTTTCATTTGGTGGCCTGCCAGTTCCCTTCCACGGCGGAGGTTGCTTTTCCTTGTGTCCTTTCTGCTTGGCATCTATGGGTCTTTGCTTTGGACAACTGGTGCCCCTGCTTTGTTGATGCCTTAAGCACGTTCTTACCTTGCTTATTGGTCAATCCATCCCTGCATGCTGATAAGTATTGCTAACTCATGCTGATAAGGAAAACTTGGTTATGTTTCAATTCTGCGTAAAGTTGTTGTTTCTTGTAAATGGACTTATGACTGGTTTTTGTTTGGCTCTTGGCCCAGGGAAGCCACTTCAACTGTTGCCTCTGTAGAATCTTTAACATTGCCAAGTGGGGCTGCTGAGCCACCAGGACAGGCAAGAAAGTGAATGAACTCCCAGAAAGGTCCCTTCCATAACAAAAAAAGAAAAAAAAAAATCCCCCCCAAGGTTTTGAGGTTCTGGATTTCTTGTAATGGCCAGCTGGGTGACTTTGATGTTTATGGAGCTCCATCTTTGCCTGGAATGCCCTTCCCTCCCTCTCCCTGTCCCCGCCTGCTCCCTGACGCTCCTCCTTGGCTCCACTAACTCCCTCACAGGGACACTTCCCAACTCTGCCATTCTTCAGGTAATAGAACATGAGAGGTTAAGAGCTTACGCTTTGAATCAGAGCATATCTGGACATGAGTTCTGTGTTACTTGCTGTGTGAGGCCTTGAGAGAGTTAACTGGCTTAAATTGTTTATGGTTTAAATTGTGCCCTCCCTCAAAATATGTGTTGGAATCCTAACCCCTATACCTGTGGATGTAACCCTGTTTGGAAAATAAGGTTTTCTTTGTTACATTAATTAGATCATACCCAAGTAGGGTAGGTTCTAAATCTAATTCTTCTGAGTTATACAAAGGGTAGATTAAAAAAACAAAACAAAACAAAAAAACCAGACCTGTTGCTGTCAAGTCAATTCTGACTCATGGCGACCCCATGAGTTACAGAAAAGAACTGCCCCATAGAGTTTTCTTGGATGAAATCTTAACAGAAGTAGATCCAGACTGACAGGCCTCTCTGCCTCAGCACCACCGGTGGTTTGAACCACCAATCTTTAGGTTAGCAGTCAAGCAGAAACCATTCGTGCCACCCAGGGATCCTGAGAGCAGATTAGACATAGAGATACCTACACACAGGGCAAGGCAGCCACCATATAAGGATCACCAAGGAACCAAGGAACTCCCAGGGCTACAGACAAGGAAGGAATCAACATGGCTGAGACCCCGATTTGGACTTTTAGCCTCCAGAACTGTAAGAAAATTAATTTATGTTCTTCAAAGCCATCCACTTCTGGTATTTCTGCTGCAACATCTCTAGGAAACTAAGATACCCTCTAAACCTCTGTTTTCTCACCTGGTAAATGGGTATACACCTTCTCCTCACTTATGGACTATCTCGTTATCTGACATTTTGCATTGACGACAATTGTAAAAAATCTACTATTCGCCTATTTTGTGCGTTAACAATGTTCATCTGGCAGCAATGAATGCCAAGGTGCAAGGCGAGAGTAATGATGACTGTGATGGTTAAGGTTATGTGTCAACTTGGCTGGGCCATGATTCTCAGTGATTCGGCAGTTATGTAATGATGTAATTTGGCAGTTATGCAATGATGTAGTCAACCTCCATTTTGTGATCTGATGTGGTCATCCTCCATTTTTGCATAATGCCCATTTTCACATAGTGACCTGGTCTTTGGAACCTACCATGTCAGTAAGTAAAGAGTGGGTGTACCTACCTCGAGATTATTGGAAGGTTTGAATCAGGTGGAGTGGGTAAAATCCCTAGAATTCACAGAGCCTGGCCCACTCATCTCACTGCTATTCCCTGAATACTCCCTGGCTTCCAATCCAGCCCTAGGATAAGGGCCTGCTACTTGCTTCAGCAGAGATCCTGAGTGGTGCGAACTGGTAAGCACTCCACTACTAACTAAAGGGTTGGAGGTTTGCTTTCATCCAGAGGAAACTCGGAAGAAAGGTCCAGTGATCTACTCCCCAAAACAAGCATTGAAAACTCTATGGATCACAGTTCTACTCGGACACACATGGGGTTGCTACGAGTCAGAGTCAACTCAGTGGCAACTGGGTCATGTGCTTCTGCTGTGTTCTGAACGCACCTCTATGGTGCACACATTTGTCCACGTGCACACTTTGCCACTGTCTGGTCAGGAACTTGGCTGATTCATCCTGTTGTCCCTTAGCTGGGGGAACCAAGAATGTGGTTGTTGAACGAAAAAGTTTAGAGGTTCCTATTTAGAATCACCAGAAGGGTTACAATTAAGTTGTTTTGAAGGTACAAGAAGACAGTTGTAAACATTTTTAAGGAATCAAATCATTTAAACCTAGATATTTAGAATAATCAATGTGGAGATCCTGTAACAGCCTTAAATTACACTACATTACTATTATTATTACATTATATTACATTGCTATTACATTACATTATTTGCTTTCTACTTTCGGATTTTGGAGAGTTATGATTTTTTTTTCTGAAGTTACTAAAATTTCTGAAGGTAGTCCAGTAGCAAGTTCCTATCAAATTCCCCACGACCTTCTAATGTGAAGATTATCTTTGATATGTGTGAAAGATAGATGAACTGTTAAACAGGGTGAAAGGCAATTAGTAAGAATGGCCTGTGGCCGTGGTGGCGCACAAGGTGAAAGACTATAAACCCTGGGCAGAGATTCTATCGGTGAGGAATCTATTTCACTCCACTACTGAGCTAGTACAATTGTGGGAAAACTAACAGACACGACCTGAGTGAACAGACACGCTGGGGCCATTTGTGTCTTAGGTGAAATGGTCAGGCCCCCAACTTCAGGCTTTGCTTTTCCATCACTGCTGAGTGGCAGTGTGGCAGCAAAAGATGACCTTTACTTAACCTTGAGAATAACTCTACCCCTCCCAAAATAAGGAATATATGTCAATGCCAATGGACACCCCATTTGCAGGAGTTATTGAATGTTTGGTCTAAGTTGATGATATCTTTGCCTTTTTGAACTTTATTTTACAAAATAAATATCTTTCATGGGCCATCTTAGAAGTTAGAGTGGCACACACGCCAGGTTCAGATGCATGACGAATTTAAAAGGTGACTCTTACCTGATTTGTTTTTGTTTTTGTCCTTTTTACTCATTCATTTGAAGGAATATAGAGAAATAACCAAGTTTTATATGCCACCTTCTTGCTGGAAGACAATCTACTTTCATTCCTATAGGTATTTAGAAAATGTTTATTGCTGTCAGCAACTCAGTAGATAAGTGATTCCACAACAAATCCTACATCAAACATTGCTCCCAGCCTTAACACCTTCCCTCCCAAACATACCTGTGTAAGGACTTGTTCAAAGATCTGAAGCAAACAAAATCAGATCATATATCCAATCCTTCAAAGAAAATGGTTTCAGTGAAGTTTAATCCCAAAACTTACCCTCATTTTCACCTCTTCAACCTATCCTTATCAGGGGCTTCTTGTCACCAATAAGATTAGTGGTCATTAGTGCATTAGACTAAATCGGATTTTTCTTTTGGTTTAGTCATGAAAATGCCCTTAGCCAAATAACTTATGTGATTGAAAGGCACTGAAGAAGTCCATCAACCACACATTCTGTGCATCAATAGATTAAAGCAAAAACCAAACCATTGCCCTCGAGTCCATTCGGAATCATAGCAACCCTATAGCACAGAGCAGAAACACCCCATAGAGTTTCCAAGACTATAAACTTTTTTCTTTCTTTTTTTATTGTGATTTAGGTGAAAGTTTACAGAGCAGATTTGTTTCTCATTAAACAGTTAATACACAAATGGTTTTGTGTGAGTGTGTGAACACTCTCCCCTTCTCCACTACAGGTTCCCTGTTTCCGTTCCTCCAGTTTTCCTGTCCTTTCCTGCCTTCTCATCTTTGCTTTTAGGCTGGTGTGCCCATTAGTCTCATATACATGATTGAACTATAAAGGACGTCCGTCCATTCCACGTGTTATTGTTGGCTCTGTAGACCTGACTGATCTTTGGCTGAAGGGTGAACCTCAGAAGTGACTTCAGCATTGAGTTAAAAGGGTTTCCGGTGGCCATGCTCTCGGGGTTTCTCCAGTCTCTGTCAGACTAGTAAGTCTGGTCTTTTAGTGTGAGTTTGAATTTTGTTCTACATTTTTCTCCCTTTCTGTCTGGGTCCCTCTATTGTGATCCCTGCCAGAGAAGTCAGCGGTGGTAGCTGGGCACCATCTAGTTGTTCTGAGCTCAGTCTGCTGGAGGTTGTAGTAGTTGTGGTCCATTAATCCTTTGGACTAATCTTTCCCTATGTCTTTGGTCTTCTTTGTTCTCCTTTGCTCCAGCCAGAATGGGACCAGTAGATGTATATTAAATGTTCTCTCATGGGCTTTTAAGACCCCAGTCACTACTCACCACGGTCGGACATAGAACATTTTCTTTATAGACTATGTTATGCCAATTGAGCTAGCTGTTCCCCGAGACCATGGTCCACAGCTCTCAGCCCAGTAGCTTGGACTTTCGGGGCGTTTAGATGTGTCTGTGAAGCTTCTATGACCTTGCGCTGCTCAAGTTGTGCCGACTTCCCCAGTATTGTGTACTGTCTTACTTTCACCAAAGTTACCACCTATCTACTATCTAGTTTGTATTTTTCCCTCCCTCATAACTATCAAAGATTTTTTCTTTCTGTGTGGAAACATTTTCATGTGTTTTTATAACACAGTATTTGTCCTTTTGTGTTTGACTTATTTCAGCATAATGCCTTCCAGGTTCATCCACGTTGTGGGATGTCTCACAGATTCATCAATGTTCTTTATCATTGCATAGTATTCCAATTCCATTATGTGTATGTACCATAGTTTGTTTATCCATTCATCTCTTGAAGGGCACTTAGGTTGTTTCCATCTTTTTGCTATTGCCAAGACTGTAGTCTTTACAGAAGCAAACTGTCACATCTTTCTCTCGAAGAGCACTGACCTTTCACTTAGCAGCCAAGTGCTTAACCACTGCACAACCAGGGCTCCTGATCAATGGATTACATCAGAAATATCCTTGATTAAAGCCTGTAGGATTTTGGCTAAAGTCCTTTCATGATGCTAGAGCTTTAAATCTACATGAGTAATAACTGTGGAATGATATCTGATAACCGATGCTTTAAATATTTTCATTTTTGTTTTTGAAAAAGTATCACTTATTTTAAAAATAATACATATGTATTGTAGAGAATTTTAGAACTATGGAAGATAACAAAAATAAATAAGTAAAATCACTCATCATCCATCACCCAAAGATAATTACTCTTAATAGTCTTATATAAGTCCTTCTAGGGATGTGTCTGGAGCCTTCCTGGCTCAGTGGTTAAGAGCTCAGCTGCTAACCAAAAGGTCAGCAGTTTGAATCCACCAGCTGCTCCTTGGAAACCCTATGGGACAGTTCTGCTCTGTCCTATAGGATTGCTATGAGTTGGAATCGACTCAATGACCAACATTTTTGGTTTTATGCCTGAAGTTATAGTCCCATTTGGGAATGGGTTGTCTTTCTTATGTTAATGAGGCAGGATTACTGTAGGGTGTATCTTGAGTCAGTCTCTTTTGAGATATAAAAAGAGATTAAACAAGCAAGCTAAGAAGCATAAATGGGGGAAGAGAGATGCCAAGCTAAATGAAGATTGCCCAGGGGCAGAAGCTAAAAGAGACAAGGACCTTTCTCCAGAGCCAACAGAAAGACAAAGCCTTCCCCCAGAGCAGGCACCCTGAATTCGAACTTCTAGCCTCCTAAACTGTGAGAAAATAAATTTCTGTTTGTTAAAGTCACCCATTTGTGAATTTTCTGTTATAGCAGCACTAGGTAACTAAGACATAGACATATGCAAGTTATTAAAGAATTCTATGCCATCCTTTTAAAGGAGCCCAGGTAGCACAAGTGGTTTGCAATCAGCTGCTAACCCAAAGGTTGGTGGTTCAAACTCACTCAACGGCTCTATGAAAAAAAAAGCCTGCTTTTCTGCGAACTGCTACCATAAAGATTGTAGTCAAGAAAACCCTATAGAACAGTTCTACTCTGTGACACATGGGGTTGCCAAAAGACGGAATAGACTCCACAGCAATAGGTATGCTATCCTGTTACATAGGTTTCCATTGCAGCTTATTGTCTGAGTTATCTAGTTCTGCTGTAACAGAAATACCACAGGGAGATGGCTTTAACAAACGTTTATTCTCTCACAGTTTAGAAGGCTAGAAGTTCCAACTCCGTGCATAGCTCCAGGAGAAGGCTTTCTCTCTTTGTCGGTTCTGGAGGAAGGTCCTTGTCATCAATATTCCCCTGGTCTGGAAGCTTCTCAGCTCAGGGACCTGGGTCCAAAGGATGCACTCTGCTCCTGGCACTTCTTTCCTGGTGGTAGGCGATGCCTCTCCTCTCTGCTCATTCTTTTATATCTCAAAAGAGATTGGCCCAATATACAATGTAATCCTGTAGATTGAGTCCTGCCTCATTAACATAACTGCCTCTAATCCTGCCTCATTAACATCATAGAGGTTAGGATTTACAACACACGGGAAAATCATATCAGATCACAAAATGGTGGACAACCACACAGTACTGGGAATCATAGCTTAGCCAAGTTGAGACACATTTTTGGGGGGCACAATTCAATCTGTAACACCTGTTCTTAAAAAAGAATACATAAAGCACAACTCTAAAATTATGCTAAAGTAATTTTCCTTTTGGCAATTTGGAAGATACTTTAGAAATTCATAGATCCTTGGTCATCATCGGTGGAGCCCTGGTAGCACAGCACTCAGCTGTGAACCGCAAGGTTGGCAGTTTGAACCCATCAGCCACTTCATGGGAGAAAGATGTGACAGTCAGCTTTCATAAAGATTTCAGCCTTGTAAACCCTATGGGGCAGTTCTATTTCTACCCTGTCCTATAGGGTCGCTATGTGTCGGAATTCACTCTATGACAGTGGGCTTTTTCTTTTTTCGAGTCATCATCAAGGGACCCAGGATTACTCGGTTGTTGAAGCACGCAAGCATCAATTGATAGAAGGCCAGATAAACCATCTTTTCTATGACCCATTCCCTACTCTTAGAAAAATTATGAATTTGAGTTCCCTTTTATATTCTTTGGCTTTTTTTTTTCCTGGTTGTATAGTACCTTTCGAGAAATCTTTCTTTGAATCACATCCCACCTTGGCAACATCTTGTCTCAGTCAGTAAATGTCCAAGGCACAAAAAGTTCCTTAAAAGGGTTTGCTCTACAAGAAAGCCGTTCTGAAAACCCCTGTCTCAGGATTGGACTTTGGTTGAGATACAGTTATCACGATGTCTTTCTGGGTCTGCCAGTTGAGCCAGGATGGGGCGTTTTGCTTTGTATGTGACTGGACAGAGACCTCAGCCTAGGTACAAAGAGCCGTTGCGACCGTCGGTCCAGTGTGTTCACCCCAAATCTGGATGTCTTTATACTGCACATCAAAATTTTCTCCTAGAATTCCCGAGGACACTTCCCAGCTAGCTGCTGCAGCAGTGGAGCTGGTCTCCCTTTCACCCCTCCCAGAGCTGTTCAACCCCTTCCCCATCCCCATAGTAGCCAGAAAAACCAGTTGCCATGGAGTCAATTCTGACTCATGGTGACCCTATGTGTTTCAGAATAGAACTGTGCTCCATAGGGTTTTCAATGGCTATGATCTTTCAAAAATAGATCCCCAGGCTTTTCTTCTGAGGCACCGCAGAGTGGGTCAAACCACCGATTTTTCAGTTAGCTGAGCGTTTAACTGTTTGTGCCAACCAAAGACTCCTATAGCAGCCAGAGGGAACCTTTACAACAAACCAGACCTCATCTTCCTGTGCTGAAAGCGCTTCAATATTCTCTCCTTGCACTTAGAAGACACCCACACGATGGGCCCTCTGCCTGCATCCTCACCCTCCCACTGCTCTCCCCTTGCTCACTCTGTTCCAACTTCACCGGCTTCCTTTGGGTTTCGGCCCTTGAGATTCTAGCTCACTTCAGGGCCTTTGCTGTTCCCTCTGCCTGACTGGCTCCTCCTTACTGTTCAGATCTCATCAAATGCCATCCTCCTCAGGCCAGGATTTCCCCTATTATTATCCATCATGTTTTCATGGCACTAATTGCAATCTATGGTTTAGAGCAGTGCTTCTCAAACTTTTGGTAGTTACGGATGAGTGTTTCTAAATTTTTAATACATTGCAGATTGATACTTTTGTAACATATAATAAAAATTAATTACTAGAAAGTGAAAACAATAGAAGCCTCTTTTCTTTCTTTCTTCTTTTTTTTTTTTTTTTTTTTTACTATTATCGCTGTTGTTAGGTACTGTTGAGTCAGTTCTAACTCATAGTGACCCTGTGTACAACAGAACAAAACACTGCCCAGTCCTGTGCCATCCTCACAGTCATTGCTACGTTTGAGCCCATTGTTGAAGCCACTGAGTCAGTCCATCTCATTGAGGGTCTTCCTCTTTTTGCTAACTCTTCACTTTACCAAGCATTATGTCCTTCTCCAGGGACTTATCCCTCTTGGTAACATATCCAAAGCACTTGAGACAAAGTCTTGTCGTCCTTGCTTTTAAGGAGCATTCTTGCTGTACTTCTTCCAAGACAGGTTTGTTGATTCTTCTGACAGTCTGTGGTATATTCAATATTCCTTGTCAACCCCTTAAAATTCAAAGGCATCAATTCTTCTTTTGTCTTCCTTATTCATTGTCCAGCTTTCAGAGGCATGTGAGACGATTAAAAATATAATGCCTTAGGTCAGGCGCACCTTAGTCCTCAAAGTGACATCTTTGCTTTTTAACACTTAAAAAAATGCTAAAAGATAAAAAGACTGAAAAAAAAGATATTTTGCAGCAGATTAGCCCTATGCAATACTACATCATTGGATTTACTGACTGCTGCTTCCATGGGCATTGATCATGGATTCAAGTAAGATGAAATCGTTGACAACTTTGATCTTTTCTCCGTTTACCATGATGTTGCTTGTTGTCCAGTTGTGAGGATTTTTGTTTTCTTTCTGTAGAGGTGCAACTCCTGCTGAAGGCTGTAGTCTGTAATCTTCATCAGTAAGTGCTTCAAGTCCTCTTCGCTTTCAGCAAACAAAGTTGTGTCACCTGCATATCGTAGGTTGTTAATGAGTCTTCATCCAATCCTGATGCCGTGTTCTTCTTCATGTAGTCTAAACTCTCGGATTAAGCATAGTGAAAGGGAACAGCCCTGATGCACACCTTTTCTGATTTTTGACCACTCAGTATCCCCTTGTAAAAACGGCTGCCTCTTGATCTATGTACAGGTTCCACATGAGCACAGGTAAGTGTTCCTTTGTTTAGCAGTGGAACATTGTCTGATATAGTGCTGAAAGATGAGCAACTCAGGGACTTAATTTGCATTCTTTGTAGTGTTATCCATAATTTGTTATTATCCACACAGTCGAATGGCTTTACATAGTCAACAAAATACAAGTAAACGTCTTTCTGGTATTCCCTGCTCTCAGCCAAGATTCATCTGACATCAGCAATAATATCTCTTGTTCCGTGTCCTCTTCCGAATCCGGCTTAAATTTCTGGCAGTTTGCTGTCGATGTACTGCTGCAACTGTTTTTGAATTATCTTTAACAAAATTTTACTTGTATATGATATTGTGTGATAATTCCTACATTCCGTTGGATCACTTTTCTTGGAATGGTCACGTTTATAGATCTCTTCCAGTCAGTTGGCCAGGTAGTTGTCTTCCAAATTTCTTAACATAGATAAATGAGCGCTTCCAGCCCTGCATCGGTTTGTTGAAAAATCTCAGTTGGTATTCCACCAATTCCTAGAGCCTTGTTTTTCCACGAATGCCTTCAGTGCAGCTTGGACTTCTTCCTTCAGTACCATCGGTGCTTGGTCATATGCTGCCTCCTGAAATGGTTGAAAATTGACCAATTCTTTTTGGTACAGTGACTGTATGTTCCTTCCCTCTTCTTTTAATGCTTCCTGTGTCTTTGCATTTTTTGCCCATAGAATCCTTCAATATTGCAACTCAAGGCTTGAATTTTTTTTCATTTCTTTCAGCTTGAGAAATGCTGAGTGTGTTCTTTCCTTTTGGTTTTCTAACTCCAGTTCTTTGCACATTTCATTATAACGCTTTACTTTGAGCCGCCTAGAGCCACTCTTTGAAATCTTCTGTTCAGCTCTTTTACTTCATCATTTCTTCCTTTTGCTTTAGCTACTCTACATTCAAGACCAGGTTTCAGAGTCTCTTCTGACACCCATTTTGGTTGTTTCTTTCTTTCTTGTCTTTTTAATGACTTTTGCTTTCTTCATGTATGATATCCTTGATGTCATCCCACAACTTGTCTGGTCTTGGGTCATTAGTGTTCAATATGTCAAATCTATTCTTGAGATGGTCTCTAAATTTGGATGGGATATATACTTAAGGTTGTACTTTGGCTTTCATGGACTTGTTTTACTTTTCTTCAGCTTAAACTTGAACTTGTACATGACCAATTAATGGTCTGTCAGTTTGTCGTACTGTGGTGGCTTGAGTGTTGCTGTGATGCTTGCAGCTATGCCACCATTATTTTCAAATACTAGCAGGGTAACCCATGTTGGACAGGTTTCAGCGGAGCTTCCAGACTAAGATAGCCTAGGAAGAAGGACCTAGCAATCTCCTTCTGAAAAAACTAGCCAGTGAAAACCTTATTGATAACAGCAGAACATTTTCTGATATAGTGCCAGAAAATGAGCCTCTTAGGTTGGAACCAAAAACCCATTGCTGTCAAGCTGATTTTAACTCATAGTGACCCTATAGGACAGAGTAGAGCTGCCCCACAGGGTTTCCAAAGATTGCCTGGTGGATTCAAACTGCTAACCTTTTGGTTGGCAGACAAGTTCTTAACCACTACACCACCAGGGCTCCTCACGTTGGAAGGCACTCAAAATACTACCGGGCAAGAGTTGCCTCCTCAAAATAGAGGTGAACATAATCACATGGGTGGATTAAAGCTTTTCAGGAACTTCATTTGCTGATGTGGCATGACTAAAATGAAAAGAAATAGCTGCAAACATCTATTAATAGAATGTGGAATGTACGAAGTATGAATCAAGGAAAATTAGAGATTGTCAAAAAATGAAATAGAATGCTTGAAGATCAACATCCCAGACATTAGTGAACTGAAATGGACTGGTATTGGCCATTTTGAATCAGACAATCAAATGGCCTACTATGGCAGGAATGACAAGTTGAAGAGGAATGACATTGCATTCATCATCAAAAAGAACATTTCAAGATCTATCCTAAAGTACAATGCTGTCAGTGATAGGATAATATCCACGTGCCTTTTTTATAAGGAAGACCAGTTAATATTGACTATTATTCAAATATATGCACCAACGACTAATGCCAAAGATGAAGAAATTTAAGATTTTTACCAATTTCTGCAATCTGAAATTGTTAAAATATGCAATCAAGATGCATTGAAATAAGCCCCATAGACACATCTAAACTCCCTGAGGGACCGAATTACTGTATTGAGGGCTGCTGGGACCATGGTCTCGGGGAACATCCAGCTCAGTTGGCATAACATAGTTTGTAAACAAAACGTTCTACATTCTACTTTGGAGAATAGTGTCTGGGGTCTTAAATGCTTGTGAGCGGCCATCTAAGATACTCCGTTGGTCTCACTCCATCGGTAGCAAAGGAGAATGACAAAAACTAAAGACACAAGGGAAAGATTAGTCCGAAGAACCAATGGACCATGACTACCACAACCTCCACCAGACTGAGCCTGTACAACTAGATGGTGCCTGGCTACCGTCAACAACTGCTCTGCCAGGGATCACAATACAGGGTCCCAGACAAAGTGGGAGAAATACGTAGAATAAAATTCCAACTCACAAAAAAAAAACAGACTTACTGGCCTGAGAGAGACTGGAAAACCTCTGAGAGTATAGCCTGCAGGCACCCTTTTAGGTGAGTAAATGAAGTCACTCTTGAGGTTTACCCTTCAGCAAAAGATTAAACAGGCTCATAAAACAAAACAAGACTAAAGGGGCACACCAGCCCAGTGGCAAGGACTAGAAGGCAGGAGAGCACAGGAAAGTTGGTAATAGGGAACTCAAGGTCTAGAAGGAAAGGTGTTGACATGTCGCTGGGTTGGCAACCAATATCACAAAACAATGTGTGTACTAACTTTAATGAGAAGTTAGTTTGTTCTGTAAATCTTCCTCTAAAGTACAATAATTAAAAAAAAAAAAAGATGCACTGATAATTACTGGTGATTGGAATGTGAAAGTTGGAAACTAAGAAGAAGGATCAGTAGTTGGAAAATATGGCCTTGATGGTCATTTCAGACGTGGGAGATTGCATAATAGAATTTTGTAAGACCAATGACTTATTCATTGGAAATACCTTTTTCAACAAAATGAACGGTGACTATACATGTGGATCTCGCTGGATGGAATACACAGGAATTGAATTGATTGCATCTGTGGAAAGGGACGGTGAAGTTCAAAATCATCAGTCAGAGCCAGGCCAGGGGCTGACTTTGGAACGGACCACCAATTTTTACTATTAGATTCAATAAACATAAAATTACTCCATCAAATTGCTGTAGAAGTTTGTAAATATTTCTCTCAACTTCTGTGCGACCTCTTCTCATCCTGGTAACATGCAGTTCATGGCTGGCCCCAGTCCATGAGCCCCACTTTGAGAATCATGGGTTTGTTTAGCATATTGTTTACGTGTTCTGTCTGTGTATGGTAAACTGTAAGCTCCATAAGAGAAGGGACCTCTTCAGTCTTATACCTGGAATGGTTCCTGGCACATCTATGTTCAATATATTTTTGTTGGACAACATGAGTGGATGGATAAATGAGTGAATGGATGAATGAAGCTCTGACAACCAGTTACTAGTAAAGAAGGGTACGTAGAAAACAGGGGTGCACTAGGCAATTTGACAGCAGTCTTAGTTTCCTAGGGCTGCTATAACACAAACACCACAAGCGAGTGACTTTAAAAAACAGAAATGTATTTTCTCACAGGTCTGGAGGCTAAAAATCTAAATCAGGTTCTCTACTATGTCAATTTCTTCTTTGTTGGTAGCCCCAGGCATTTCTTGATTCATTGGCAATTCCCAAGTGGCATTTGCCATTGTACCTAATATGCTCTTTTTATAACTCGGAATTGGTTAGTTTTAAGACACTCCCTACACTGATACGACCCCATCAACATAATAAATAAAACCTTATTCCAAATGGAATTACATCCACATATATAGGGGTTAGGCTTCCAACTCATATTTGAGGGGACACGACTTAATCCCTAAGAGTGGCATTGGCCACTATTGGCCAGGAAGTCTGCAAAGCATCATGGGAACCCTATGGGGCATAGGGATGACCTAGCAGCACGCTCACTGCCCAGGCCCATGGCAGTCAGGAGAGGCCTGGGGCAGCCTTTGCCAAAGTGTAAGCCATGGTTTATCCCAGAAAGGCTCACCCATCAGCCACCCTACCCTGCCTGGCAGCCAGTCTGTTCACTAACTGAATTCTCCTTGAGGACCCTGGGTGGAAATGCCGCTTAGGGTTCATTACTTGACCTGGGTGGGACTGGGGCTACCTGAGGGAAGATTCAGAGGGACTCTGAGGAGGCAGGTTTAGGTGGAGTCAACTGGTGGTCATTAGCCCTCTACTAGTGATTGAGTGGAGCCCTGGTGGCACAGTGGTTAAGAACGTGGCTGCTAACCAAAGGGTTGGCAGTTCAAATCCACTAGCCCTTCCTTGGAAACCCTATAGGGCAGGCCTACTCTGTCCTATAGGGTCGCTATGAGTCAGAATCAACTCGATGACAACAGGAGTGAGCAGGTACCTAAGCAAGGTGCAGTCCGGACACAGATCTCATAGAGAAGCCAGCAGGTACACATGCTGGGGGAGTGAATGGAATGTCGGAGGCAGCTGAGCCAACCCTAATGGGCTTTGGAAGTTTGGCCCCTGCTGTTTATAAGGACACACGACTTCAAGAGACAATAGGCTCGTCTCTAAACTTACAGTGTAGATAAAGAAATTGAGCTTCTCTGAACTTACCAAGAAATGTTGTGGGGAAAACACTCAGGACAGAGAAATTGCTCTAGGAGGGGGACAGGATCCAGAGGCCTGCAGGACAGGAGGAGGAGTTGACTGCAAGGTCAGACAGGAAGCCTGGGCAGGGAGAACTCCCTGGAGGTCTGATAGGGCTGGTCCTTTTCCACAGTAGAAGGGAGGGGGGCTGGGCAGGACCAAGAGGTCAGGCAGCTGAAGACACAAGCACAATGGGAAGGGGGTACGAAGTGTATAGCTAGCGACATGAGGATGCGGGATGGAAAGGTACAGGGGATGCCACAAGGCTAGGTCTGGCCCTGGGGGCTGTCTGAGCAGGGCCCAGTTCCAACTTCTAAGCCAAATGGTGCAGAGACCTTCAGGACCACCTCAAAACTCACTATAAAGAAGGGATCCCAGGAAAGGCAGAGCCAGCGAATTTACTATAGAAGGAAGATAACTAGACACCGTCCTTTACTATGTCTGGAGAGTCTGTTACGTTCCCAGTATCTGTCACCTTTATTTCCTTCAGTTTGTTTTCCTATCATGATTAGCAGTAAGATATTTCAAATACAAAAGGCCTATGTTTAAGCATTCTGCATCCCACTTTGGTGAGTGGCGTCTGGGGTTTAAAACGTTAGCAAGCGGACATCTAAGATGCATCAATTGGTGAAGAACACCAAAGACACAAGGTTATTATGAGCCCAAGAGACAGAAAGGGCCACATAAACCAGAGACTACATCAGCCCGAGACCAGAAGAACTAGATTGTGGCCGGTTATAACCAATGACTGCCCTGACAGGCAACACAACAGAGAATCCCTGATGGAGCAGAAGAACAGTGGGATGTAGACCTTCAATTCTCGTAAAAAGACCAGACTTAAGGGTCTGACTGAGACTAGAAGGACCCCGGAGGTCATGGTCCCCAGACCTGTTAGCCCAAGACTAGAACCATTCCCAAAGCCAACTCTTCAGACGGGGATTGGACTGGACTACAAGACAGAAAATGATACTGGTGAGGGGTGAGCCTCTTGGCTCAAGTAGACACATGAGACTATGTGGGCAGCTCGTGTTTGGAGGTGAGAGGAGAAGGGAGAAGGGGACAGGAGCTGGTTGAACAGACACAGGGAATACAGGGTGGAGAGGAGGAGTGTGCTGTCTCATTAGGAGGAGAGCAACTAAGAGTATGTAAAAAAAAACCACCAAACCTGTTGCCATCAAGTTGATTCCGACTCATAGCGACCCTATAGGAGTACATAGCAAGGTGTATATAAGTTTTTGTATGAGTTTTAAAGCACAATTAAAAAAAGAAAAAAAAGGTCTATGTTTAGGCTGACTCTTGTGAAAGTACCATTTATGTAAGTAAAAATTGGTGGAACATCAGCATTTTCATATGGTTGCACCTAATACATTTGTGTCCAGGGCAGAAGACAGTGGGGAGCTAGAGAGATGAATGTCTGTCTCTTCCTCAGCCAGTTCTGGTGTGGAGTGGAGCCATCTCTTTGAGACCAGAAAGGCAATGGCAGCTGTGTTGGTTTCCTGGGGCTGCCATGACAAAATAGCACAAACTGAGTGCCTTGTAAGAACAGAAATTTATTGTCTCACCGTTCTTGAGGCTGGGAGTTCAAGATCTGGGTACCGGCCATGTTGATTCCTTCTGGAGCCCTGAGGGAGAATCTGTTCCATGGTTCTCTCCTGGTTTCTGGTGATGGTTGGCGATCCTTGTTCCTAGATTTGTGGATGCCTCACTCAAATCTGTGCCTTCTTCCTTCTGTGGGTACTTTATGTCTCTTCTCTTTTATAAGTACTCTATTCACCTTGGATTAGGACCCTACTCCAGTATGACCTCATGTTAACCTAACTGTTAGCATCTTTTCAAAGACCCTATCTCCAAACAAGGTTACATTCACAGGGGTTAGGACTTTAACGTATTTTTTTTGCAGGGCTCAAATCAATCCATAATAACAGCTATAAGGAGAGAGAGCAAGTTGCATCCCCCAGAACAGAGAGAAAAAAGGGAAGGTAACAAGGGGAGCTGATGTGGAAGAGCAAACAGAATGAGGTCTTCACTGACAGGAGGACAGTCCTGACGCGGGTTTCCAGAACAGTCTGCATCCTGGACCCAAGGCCTTTCAGGATAGGGACTCAAATCCCAAAATGTTCTCATTAGTTCTCAGGGGCAGCACTGAAGGCCTTAGGTATTGTTAGGATTGAATTGTTGGTGGTGGTGGTGGTGTTAGTTGCCACTGAGTCAATTCTGACTCACAGCACCCCATGTGTTTAGAGTAGAACTGCTCCGTAGGGTTTCAAGGCTGTGACCTTTCGAAAGCAAATTGCCAGGCCTGTCTTCTGAGGTGCCTCTAGGTGGGTTCAAACCACCAAACTTTTGGCTAGTAGTCAAGCACTTAACTGTTTGTGTCACCCAGGGACTCCAGGATTGAATTCCCCCCCCGCCCCACAGGGATATGTTGAAATCCTAACTCCTGCACATGTGAACGTGACCTTGTTTGGAAATAGAGTCTTTGATGATGTAATCAGTTAACATGAGGTCATACTGGAGTGGGGTGGGTTCTAATCCAATATGATTGACATTCTCATAAAAGAGGAAAAGAGACAGACACACATAGAAGGAAGAAGGTCATGTGACAACAGAGGCCGATATTGGAGTGATGTTTGTGCAAGGCAAGGAACGCCAAGCATCGCTGGCTGTCATCAGAAGCTAATAAAGAGGCATGGAACAGATTCTCCCTCAGAGCTCTCAGAAGGAATCAACACGGCCGACACCCTGATCTTGAGCTACCAGTCTCCAGAACTGGGAAACAATACGTTTCTGTTCTTATAAGGCGCCCTGTTTGTGGTATTTTGTTGTGGTAGCCCTGAGACCTGAACACAGGTCTCAATAGTCAGCACACGCTACTGGACTGTAAATGCAGCAGTGTAAATACAGGCACCAGTGCCACACACAGAATTATGAAACCTAAGTCCCCATTTGGTTTTAGGAGCCGGGGTGGCACAATGATTAAGAACTTGGTTGCCAACCAAAAGTCAGCAGTTCGAATCCACCAATAGCTCCTTGGAAACCCTATGGGGGCAGTTATACTCTTTTCTAGAGGGTCGCTATGATTCGTAATCGACAGCATATAATGAAACAACATTTGGTTTTAGCTCCAAGTTTGACTCGGGTTGGTAAGTCATTGTTTCCTAGGCTGTCCCAGGTTTTGAATGTCTGGCCACCCTAATGTCCCTGGAGAGCGCAACCACAGAGTGTGCGGTGGCCCCTGTGGGATTAGGCTACCTGGCTCCCCTTACGCCAGCTGTCCAAATTAAAATCTGACCACACTCAGCTCCCTCAAAGAAGGGTGCCCAAAGTCATCTGCCCAGAACCACCTGAGGCAACAGGACCTCATCTGACCCTCATTGCAGCTCCACCTGCTGAAGTCTGCCACCACAAGTGCCAGTGAGAAGGGCCATGTTTTTGAGGATGTGACGGTGGAGACAGCACCCTCATCCCCCATCTGCACGCCAGGAGGCCCTCAGCAAGGCTCGGCATGGGGAGAAGTTGTAACCTGCATGTCCCCTCTCTGGCTCAGGATCTTCTTTTTCCTCCCTACTCCTGTCAAGACGGTATGTGGCAGTTGAGAAAGGCAGTGGCACTAAGGCTTACTTGGGGATTCAATCTTTTTCCACCTTTGGGGACCTCCCTCAGGCTGTGGGGTCCCTGTTCCTCATCAGGCCAGGCTATCTGTCTTGATGTCAGCAGCAGAGCCCCTAGGGACTTGAACGCTGGCCCCCAAGTGTCGCCTTTGAGAGTTGAGTGGAGGTCGCATGGTACCTGCTCACTCAAAGGCTATGATTTGGTACATGCTGCGACTCCCACCCTTCATCCCTCACCTGTTCGTGCCTGGCCTGGAATTCTGCAGCCCAGAAGATGGCAGTTGGGCTCAGAAGCATCTTATACAATGCAGCCACCTCTGAGAGAAACAACAGGCTAAAGAGTCTTTCCATACTTCGCCCTTAGTATGGATCAAGGCCCATGCTATGGATTGAACGGTGTCCCACAAAAAGATTATGTTGAAGTCCTAACCACATTCAGTCTTACCTGTGAATGTGACTTTGTTTGGAAATACGGTCTTTGAAGATGTTGTCAGTTAAGTTAACATGAGGTCATACTAGAGTAGGTGTGTCCTAATCTAATCTGACCTGTTGTTAGTTGCCTTCGAGTCAATTCCAACTCATGGCAGCCCCATGTGTACAAAGTAGAACTGCTCCATAGGGAAGCAGATCACCAGGCCTGTCTTCTGAGGCACCTATGGGTGGGTTTGAACTACCAACCTTTCGGCTAGTAGTCGAGTGCTTAACCATATGTGCCATCTAAGGACTCCCCAACCTGAGTGGTGCCCTACAAAAGAGAAGAGACACAGAGAGAAGATAGCCATGTGACGATGCCTCCAAAAGACAAGGAATGCCAAGAAACATCTACCAGAAACCAGAAGAGATAAGGAATATCTCCCCCAAGAGGCTTCAGAGAGAACATGGCCCTGCTGACGCCCTGAATTCAGACTTCTAGCCTCAGGACTGTGAGACAATAAATTTCTGTTCTTATAAGCCACCCACATTATAGTACTTGTTTATGGAAGCCCTAGGAAACTAATACAGCTGTAATTCTGAAAATATCTCAGAGTCCAGAACTTTCCAGATTTTAAGAAAAGTAATATGGTGCCTGTCTTAGTTATCTAGAGTTGCTATAACAGAAGCATCACAAGTAGATGGCTTTAACAAACAAGCTTATTCTCTCACAGTCTAGTAGGCTAGAAGTCCGAATTCAGGGTGTCAGCTCCAGGAGAAGGCTTTCTCTGTCGGCACTGGAGGAAGGTCCTTGTTATCAATCTTATGCTGGGTTAGGAGTTTCTCCGAGAAGGAATCCTGGGTCCAAAGGACATGCTCTGATCCTTGCACTGCTTTCTTGGTGGTATGAGGTCCCCCTGTCCATTTGTTCTCATCTCTCTTTTATATCTCAAAACAAATTGGCTCAAGACAATCCAATCTTATAGATTGAGTCCTGCCTCCTTAACACAACTGCCACCTATCCCACGTCATTAACATCATAGAGGTAGGGTTTACAACACACGGGAAAATCACATCAGATCACAAAATGGTGGACAATCACACAATTCTGGGAATCACTAGCCAAATTGGTACACATATTTTGGGGGAACACAATTCAATCCCTGACAGTACCTATACTATGTCATGTATAGGACGGGGGCCTGGGGTAGCAGTCCATAAACACATTAATGTGTATGCAGCAGAACATGTGAATAGTCATATTAAAAACCAAAAAAAGAGGAACAAATAAATTCCAAAATAGCCTTATGTCAGTTTAGGTCAGGTTTCCCCAAATGAACTACAAAAAAAAAAAGTTTTTTTTTTTTTTTTCAGGGCTTTTTAGATTTCAGAATTGCAGATAAGGTGTCATGGACCTGTAGTTACCTGAGATGTCATCACAGAAGGAGCGGGTGTTTTGATGGGGAGGTTGGGGAAGGAAGAAGGGGTACTTTGGAGGATGGTACACCAGTTTTCAGGAAGGAAGAAGGGGGACAGGAAGTAGCGGAGACCCCGTAAAAGAAAAGGCAAAAGATAAACTTTGTCTCTTTACCCATTTTCTTCAGGCCAGCTCTGTGCAAAACCAGGTCTTTTCCTCATAGTTCTTTGCTGCTCCCAGACTCCCCCATACATCCTTTTTACTTCTTTTTGAATTCTCATTCACTTCCTCAGAATTCTTTTCCCCACCCTGCCCTCAGCCTCTGTGGCAAAGTCAAACTTGGAATGGCCATCGCCTACCTCTTAGGTATAAGAAAAGTACTAGCCTCCACCACTAGAAAGAGCCAAGAATCATTGTTGGTTCCATGACAGCAGTTCTTGGGGGATGATTCTGTGACACCTAATTCCTCTTGCTCAGGACATCCACCATCCCATCTCACCCTCTACTTTCGCATCTACCTGGAAACATCTGAGTCACATACATCTCAGGCCTTGCTTTAAAAAAAAAAAGCCAAACCTGTTGCCATCAAGTTAATTCCGACTTATAGCCACGCTATAGGACAGAGTCAAACTGCCCCATAAGGTTTCCAAAGGAGCAGCTGGTGGATTCAAACTGCCAACCTTTTGTTAGCAGCCACACACTTAACCATTGCACCACCAGGCTGTTGGTAGTATAGTGATAGAATTCTTGCCTTAAATGTAGGAGGCCTGGGTTCGATTCCCAGCCAAAGCACCTCATGTGTAGCCACCACCCGTCTGTCAGTGGAGGCTTGTGATTTGCTATGATGCTGAACAGGTTTCAGTGTATCTCCCAGACTAAGATGGGCTAGGAAGAAAGCCCATCAGCCACTGAAAACCCCGTGGATCACAACAGTCAGAACTGCAGCCAGTCACGGGGATGGTACAGGACTGAGCAATGTTTTGTTCTGTTGTAAATGGGGTCCCATGAGTCAGGGGCCTGGTTTGCTAATGGCTGTCATGGATTGAATTGTGTTCCCCAAGAATATCTGTCAACTTGGCTAGGTCATGATTCCCAGTATTGTATGATTGTCTACCATTCTATCACCTGATATGATTTCCCTGTGTGTTGTAAATCCTATCAATACGGTGTAATAAGATGGATTAGGGGCAGTCATACTGATGAGATCTACAAGATTAGATAGTGTCTTAAGCCAGTCTCTTTTGAGAAATAAAAGAGAGAAGTGAGCAGAGAGACATGGGAACCTCATACCACTAAGAAAGCAGTTCTGGGAGCAGAGCACGTCCTTTGGACCTGAGGTTCCTGCACTGAGATTCTCCCAGACCGAGTGGAAACTGATACATCACAAGGGCCCTCCTCCAGAGCCGAAAGTTTTCTCCTGAAGCTGACGCCCTGAATTCGGACTTCTAGCCTACTAGACTGTGAGAGAATAAACCCCTGTTTGTTGAAGCCATCCGCTTGTGGTTTTTTCGTTACAGCAGCACTAGATGACCAAGATACTGGCTATCCCTTTAAAAGGATTCTTGCTGCCTTCTCCTCTGGTCCTCTGGTCTCTGTCTTAGGCTGGGCCCCTCACAGGTCTCTACTGAGGTTTCTGCCCTCTGCAGGGACTGATGCGCCTCCTTTCCTGAGGGATTTCAACCCTTGTGAAGCTGGAAGGTGCCGCTTGGTCACTTGACTCCATGGATTTATGCCCTAATATAATACAGTTCATTAGACACTGTTAAAGTAATACTCTGTTGAAGTAATACAATCATTAAGGTCTACACCATCTAATTACATTGAACCTAAAAAAATAAGAAGCCTGTAGACTTCTGCAGCAACCCCCTCACTGAGCTCCCTGCATTCACTCAAAATACCTCTGCCCACCCCAGGACATTGTCAGTGCACCAGAGTGTGCAAATGTACATCTGCCCACACAAGCCCACCTCCACATAAGTAGCTTGCCATTACTTTTGAGATAAAGGCGACAATCCTTAACATGGCCACCCAGGCTCATGTTGGACCCCTGCCCTCCTCTCCAACCTCACTTTACATCACTCTCCTTGTTGCCTGCACTTCAGCTACACTTGCTCCCTCTCACTCTAACCAAGGTCTTTGCACATGCTGTTGCCTGTGCCTGTAATGCCCTTCATCCTCCTCCCAATCCCTAAACTTTCATCTAGTTACTTACAACTTCTTCAGTTCTCAGCCGAGTATCGGTTCTTCAGGAAAGTATTCCCTAACCCACCAACCCAGGTCAGGCTTCTTGGTAAATGTCCTTATGGATTCCTGTCCCATTTCTTATAGCCCTTCTCTTGGTCTGTGATGCATTTATGTCATCGTTTGACTTAGTTCTGTCTTCTCCATCAGTCTGTGAGCTCCATGAGAGCTCTCCATTTTGCTCAGCACTACATCCCAGCATCTAGTACAGAGGTCTGGCCCTCAATAAGTATATATTGAGTAGGTAAACACTATTGCATATAAGAGGTAGCTCGATCTCCCCTCCTTACCTTGCCAAAGTTTTAGACACATCTAAGTGCCTTTTTTAAGTGCCTACAAGGAGCTGCCTCTCAGTGGAAATTGTTGGTGAAGATCCACTCACCATCTCTCATTTGTCTCATTTCCGAAGGACTTCAGAGATTCTTGAAAGTGACAAAAGATGTCTTTCTAAATCCTACTGGGGTAGGCAGAATTCTAAGATGCCACCTATATTCCCACTCCCTGGTGTGCACACCCTGTATAATTCCCCTTCTCTTGAGTGTGGTCAGGACCTGTGACTACGATGGGATACTAAGTCTGTGGTTATGGCAGAAGAGATTTTGCTGATGTAATTAAAGTCCCTAATCAGTTTATTCTGAGTCAATCAAAAGGGAAATTATCCTGGGTGTGCCTGGCCTAGTCAGTCAAGCACTTTTTTTAAAGAGGTCAAAGAACTTGGAAGCAAGAAAGATCATTTTCTTGGCCTTGAAGAAGCAAACCATCATGTTGTGGAAAGGGCCACATAGCAGGGAATGGCAGGTCACCTCTAGGAGCCAAGAGTCTGAGTTCTAAAACCACAAAGAACTAAATTCTGCCAATAGCCAGGGAGCTTGCAAGAGGACCCTGAGCCTCAAATGAAATTACAGCTCTGGCCAACGCCTGGATTTCAAACTGGTAAGACCCTGAGCAGAGGACCCAGTTGACCTATACCTAGACTCCTGGCCCATAGTAACTGTGAAAGGATAAACTTGTGTTTTTTAAGCCACTATGTGTATAATAATTTGTTAATCAGCAATAAAAAAAAAAACTAATACATCTACATTTCCTCTTTATATCAATTTGATATGTATAGTTACAATGAATGAAGGCCAGGTTGCAATCTTATGCCAAAAAATGTTCTGATGATTCCCCATATTTTTAAGGCCCCCGTATACTCAGAACTGGCTCTGGTCTATACCTACACTGTCCAGTACAGTAGCCATTAGTCATATGTGGCTATTTAGATTTAAGTTAATTAAAATTAAAAAAATAAGTTCCTCTGTCACTTTTGCCACATTCTCAAGTACTTCAATGGCCACATGTGACTGGTGACTACTATTTTGGACAACACATATTAAAACATTTCCATCATGGTAGAAAGTTCTTTTAGACAGCCCTGGAATCTGTCCAGACTTTAAAATATATTTTTTAGATCCCATGTAACCCAGGAAAGAGCCAGTTTATGGTGGACCAAAGTCTTGGGTGCTACCTGGCTGTGATATCAGGTACTGCTTCTTCATGGCTTCAGTATTCTCTGAATTCTTCTCCATTGACTTATCAGGAGTGGCTCAAAACAAAGATTTAGGAGTCTTTGGTTGGAAGTAAGAGAAATCAACTCAGGCTAACTGAGCAAGAAGGGAAATTTATTATACTTATTGGGAGGCAGCATAGCCTTGTCTTAGTTTTCAATGGCTCACACAACAAAATACTACAAACCAGGTGGTTTATGAGAACAGAAATTTATTGTCTCACTGTTCTGGAGACCAGGAGTCCAAGATCAGGGTGTCAGCCATATTGATTCCTTTGGAGGCTTGTTGGAGAATTTGTTCCATGTCTCTGAACAAGAGCTTCAGAACAAAGGTCCCTGACATGTGTAGGGTGGTTGGCTTAGGAGCAGGCTGGACTCCATTTTGTTACAAGCTCTTGCTTCTACATTCCTGAGAATGTAACTTTGACTTCTTCCCATTCATATGTATATGGCCTTGGACTTCTGGCTAGGTGGAACCAACAAATAATGTGGCTACACCTAGGCAAGCCAGGGCAAACCTGGGCAAGTCCAGGAAAGTCCAAGGAGGGCCAACCAATTCGAATCTTGCTGGGAGGTTCCTGATTCCACCCTGTGCAGCAGCCTCCTCTTGGATTCATTAGTCTTCACTCCATGTGGGCTAACATCTCCCCATTAGAATGTTTCTTATGCTTTCAAAAAATCCCATTGTTTTACCTTAGCAAAGTCTAAGGATTTCACTCTGTAACATTGTGGTGTAGTCAGCAGGATTTCTAAGATGTCTTATCTTCGGCAAACCCTGAGATTGTTAAGGACCAGAGCTTTGGTGCCAGCTCAAGCCCCTTGTGCTCAATCCATCTCCACAAAACTTCAAGGTCATGAAAGAATCTCAAGCATCTGCTTTGTTGCATAGATGGCTCTTCGGGAGATTTATTGTCAGTTTTCTGTTTTTGCTTTCATTTGCCAGTCACATTCTGAACATTATGACAAGTTCTGTCCACCACCTAGTGGGAAGTCCTGATAAGACTTTAGAATTCATTTTTTGTTTTCTCTAGGAGCACATACACTTGTTGTTGTTGTTGTTAGGTGCTGTTGAGTTGGTTCTGATTCATAGCGACCCTATGCAGAATGGAGCGAAACACTGCCCAGTCCTGCTCCATCCTTACAATTGTTCTTATGCTTGAGCTCACTGTTGCACCCACCTCGTTGAGAGTCTTCCTCTTTTCTGCTGACCTTGTACTTTGTCAAGCTTGATGTCCTTCTCCGGGGACTGATCCCTCCTGACAACATGTTCAAAGTATGTAAGACACAGTCTCTCCATCCTTGCTTCTAAGGAGCATTCTGGTTGCACTTCCTCCAAGGCAGATTTGTTCGTTCTTTTGGCAGTCCATGGTATATTCAGTATTCTTCACCAACACTACAATTCAAAGGCATGAATTCTTCTTCAGTCTTACTTATTCATTGTCCAGCTTTCACATGCATGCTTTCACATACATATGATGTGATGGAAAATATCATGGCTTGGGTCAGCCTCACCTTAGTCTTCAAGGTGACATCTTTGCTTTTCAACACTATAAAGAGGTCCTTTGCAGCAGATTTACCCAATGCAATGCGTTGTTTGATTTCTTGTCTGCTGCTTCCATGGCTGTTGATTGTAGATCAAGCACATATGCTTAAATCCACCTTTAAGGTTGTAAAACTTGCAAGTTACTTAGTAAGATGGGGAATGCCAGCTCCAAAAATGGTCCCAGTTCAGTTTTGTTTCTTAATCACTACCATGCACTTCTCAGGGTGATTTAGGAAATCAGTGGCAGTTATAAGGCTCATTTGACCTAGGCGAATTGACTTTTCTGTGCAGTAAATTAGAAGCCAAGGCTTCCAAATAAAACAAGTACAATGAGAAGCCTATTTTAGTTAGTACCTGGAAGCTTCCAAACTGGTTAGGCAAATTAAAGAAATGCAATGTCAAGCACCTGCCCCTATTTCACCTACTCCCATTCCTTTTTGTGCTCCACCAGCTGACTAATATCCTTTCTGAACTCCCTTTCTACCCTACCAAACCAAAACCAAGCCCACTCCCATCAGAACCTACTAAAGAACAATTAGAGAAGCCAGTTTCTGTTACAGCCTCTGAGACACCTTTTAAGATAAGGTACCCAGAAGAAGCAAATAAACCTCCCTAGGTTACCTTTTCCCTTTGGTCTAAAGCAGAACTTTGCACAATTGTAAAGAACTTTCCTAATCCTGATGAAGATCCAAAAAAATTCACCCAGGAATTTAGGATTTTAATAGAAACTTATGAACCTGGCCTATCGATCTGTATCAATTAATAAATATGTTGTTAGGACCAGGGGAACTCAAAGGTAAATGGAGGAGGCCAATTGGGAAAATCCAGAAAGATCTTTTAACTCTAAGACCCAATGTTCCCAGTATAGAATTATTAGGCCAAACCAAAGCCATTGTTAAATTACTCATGGACTGTATTCCAAAGTTTTTCCTAGGAAAATGGATTGGGCCAAAGTACAAGGTTGTAAACAAGAAAAGGATAATTATAGGATAGGTTGAGCAAATTTTTGCTGAACACTTGGGCTTAAATTTAACAGAGACTGGAGCTGATATAGCTTTAAACTCCATATTCCTAACTGAACTTCACCCTGAATTATATGAACTAATCAAATGCCACACTCTGGCCTGGGAAGCTCTTCCCAACCTTGCTAGGAATTTTATTTGGTCCTGAGACACCAAAGTTTTCACCTATTCTTAACACCTTTCATAAATGAGATGCTGGTTTGGGGTTCATGTTCCAAAATATTTATGTTGTATTTGAAATAATTTAAAATTTCCATAATCACTTTGAGAAAATGAGTTTCCATCCACTCTTTCCTTTAATTTTAGGAAAATGAGTTCCCATTTCTTTTGGCTTTTCTTTTCTCTTTTGGGAAACTTTTTGTTTGGTACTCAGGTTTGTCAGAGGGTCTGAGAGGCCTCCACCTGAGGCTCTGGCAAGTTAATCAGTTTTATCTAGTACCTGTTTTTCTATTGAATGAGGTTGGTCCTACCAAAGAATTGCCATATAAATTTTAAGAAAACTGGATTGGTTATCTCATATGGTATTGTGTTTAAGTGTAGTGCGATAGATCACTTTTGTGTGTGTGGCCTTTCTAGACATGGTCTTGTAACTCTCACCCAAGTGATTGGACAGGGCTGTGTGATAGGGTAATTGTGGCCCACAAAAGGGATTGGTTAGTTTTGCCATCCAACGGGCTTGAAATAAGCCACTGCAGAGGTGGGAAAGAGAAGAGCACACCACCACCAAGGAAGGAAAGTCCCTCAGGAGATGGCGCAGTGGGCTCTGGCCCATGGAGAGACTGAGGGCCCATGGCTAGACTGAGGGCCAGGGAAAGGTGTGTCTGTGCACATGGCTGGGAAGAGGCTGTCCTGATGGGAGAATTGTATCCTTGAGTGTCCCTGAGCCTGAATTATAACCTGTTACTTCCCTAGTAAACCCCATAATCATGAGTATGGTCTCTGAATTCTGTGTGGCCATTGCAACAAATTATCAAACTCAGCAGAGAAGTAGAGAGTGCTGTGGGAGGGATGGTTGGTGCCAGAATTGGTAAAGATGGCAGAGAGAGGAGGCTTGCCTGGCCTCCACCTCATGAGAGTCAGCCTTGGGCTGTTGATCCTGAGTCTCCTTCCTCCTTGTGAAGTTAGAGGTGGTCAGACACTGCCCTCTGACATTTTTACAGTAAGCCTGGTCTTTGAGTTGGCCTCACAGACTGATGAGTTTATGTGCTTTTCTGTCTTGTTTTGTTCGAGGGTTTGTTGCTGGTAGTGTCTGAGTTCCTGTCCTGTGTCAGGGTGGAGACCATAGCTGGCAATTACTGTTTTTCATGAGGATCTCCATTTTTTCTCTTTGAAGAAAAACTGCTTTTTGCATCTATCTTATGATTTGAGCTTTTAGCAACTACTTGGAGAAATTTTGATATAAATTAGTTTATTTAAAAAGAGCAGCAAAGAATGTCCTTTATACTCTTATTCAACATTGTGCTGGAAGTCCTAGCTAGAGCAATAAGGCAATAAAAAGAAATAAAGCTTATCCAAATTGGTAAGGAAGAGGTAAACTATTCCTATTATCAGATGATATGATCTTATACACAGAAAGACCCGAAGAATCAACTAGAAAGTTATTGGAACTAATTAGAAGATTTCAGCAAAGTAGCAAAAGACAAGATTAACATGTAAAACTCAGTTGAATTTCTTTACACCAACATAGAGAAACTCAAAAAGAAAATCAACATATCAATACCATTTACAATAGTCCTCAGGAAGATAAAATACTTAGAAATATATCTAACTGGGGACATAAAAAACCTGTGCAAAGGACACTACCAAATACTGCTGCAAGAAACCAAAAGAGACCTACATAAGTGGAAAAACATACCATGCTCATGGATAGGAAGATTCGACATTGTGAAAATGTCAATAGTACACAAAGTGATCTACAGATATAATGCAATACCAGTCCAAATTCCAACAGCATTCTTTAATGAGATGGAGAAATAAATCACCAACTTTATGTGGAAAGGGAAGAGACCCTGGATAAGTGAAGCATTACTGAAGAAGAACAAAGTGGAAGGTCTCACACTACCTGACCTTAGAATCTATTATATAGCCACTTTGATCCTTAAGATTGTGTGTCAACTGGGCTGGGCCATAATACTCAGTGGTTTGGCAATTATGATGTAGTTTTGTAGTCATATACTGATGTGATCACCTCTACAATGAGATTTGCTCTAATGCGAACACCTCCATGATGGGATCTGCTGTGAGTAGCCAATCAGTTGAAAGGGAGTTTCTTTGGGGGTGTGGCCTTCATTCAGTATAGGTGGACATTCTGGCAAGGCTCTCAGGCTTTTGCTCACTCTGGATCCTGCAGCTGACTCTTATTCCTCTGACCTCCAGTTCTTGGGACTTGAGCTAGCAGTTTACCAGCCATCTTGCCTGCTGATCTTGGGGTTTGTTGATCTTCACAGCCTGTGAACCAGAGCTCTGCTGTCTTACTTGCCAATCCTGAATTCGCTAGCCCCTGAAGCTATGTGAATCAGGAGAAGCCTCCAGCCTGACCCACAGACTTGGGACATTTCAGCCTCTACAACCACATGAACCATTTCCTTAATATAAATCTCTCTCTCCCTCTATTATATATATATATATGCTTTGCAGGTTTTGCATCTCTGGAGAACCCAGCCTAAGACAGCCATGGTAGTCAAAAGAGTTTCGTACTAGTACAAAAACAAACACATAGACCAATGAAACAAAATTCAGAGCCCAGATGTAAATCTGTCAATCTATGACCAGTTGATATTTGACAAAGGGCCTAAGTTCATTAAATGGGGAAAATACAGTCTCTTTAAGAAATGGTGCTGGCACCTCTGGAAGTCCATCTGTAAAAAAAAATGAAACAAGACCCATACCTCACACCATACACAAAAACTAACTCAAAATGGATCAAAGACCTAAATATAAAGTCTAAAATGATAAAGATCATTGGAGAAAAAATAGGACAACATTTCGGGCCCTAATACATGGCATAAATATTATACAAACCATAACTAACAATGCAGAAACATCAGAAAAGAAACTAGATAACTGGGAGCTCCTAAAAATTAAACACTTATGGTCTTCAGAAAACTTCACCAAAAGAGAAACTGTGTACTGGGAGAATTTTTTTAGCTACAGCATACCTGACAAGGGTCTAATCTCTAAACTCTACATAATACTTCGACACCTCAACAAAAAAAGACAAATACTCCAATTAGAAAATGACCAAAGTATGTGAATGGACTCTTCACCAAAGAAGACATTCTGGCAGCTAACAGACACATTAGGAAATGCAACCACTAGCCATTCGAGAAATGCAAATCAAAACTACAACGAGATACCATCTGACCCCAACATTACTGGCACTAATTAAAAAAAAAAAAAAAAACAGAAAATAACAAATGTTGGATAGGTTGTGGGGAGATTGGAACTCTATGCACTGCTGATGGGAATGTAAAATGGTACAACCACTGTAGAAAACAGTATGGATCTTTCTCAAAAAAGCTAGAAATAGAAATACCATATGATCCAGCAATCCCACTCCGAGGAATATATCCTAGAGAAATAAGAGCTGTCACACAAAGAGACATATGCACACCCTTGTTCATTGCAGCGTTATTCACAATAGCAAAAAGATGGAAACAACCTATGTGACCATCAACACAATGAATGGATAAAGAAATTATGGTACATACACACAGTGGAAGACTATGCAATAATAAAGAGCAATGGTGAATTTATGAAGTACCTCAAAACATGGATGAATCTGGAGGGGATTATGCTGAGTGAAATAAGAGAATCACAAAAGGACAAATATTGTATGAGACCACTATAATAGAAACTCAAGAAAATGTTTACACACAGAAAACAAAAAACAACAAAAAATCTTTGAAGATTACAAGGCAGGGCCATGGGGGATGGGAAATCACTAACTAGATAGTAGATAAGTGTTAACTTTGGTGAAGGGAAAGGCAACACACAATATAGGGGAAGTCAGAACAACTTGACCAAGACAAAGTCATAGAAGCTTCCTAGACACATCCAAACACATTGAAGGGCTGAGTTACTGGGGCTGAGGACTGGGGATCATGGTCAGTTAGCATAACATAGTTCATAAAGAAAATGTTCTACATCCTACTTTGGTGAATAGCGTCTGGGTTCCTAAAAGCTTGCGAGTGGGCATCTAAGATACATCTATTGGTCCCAGGATGTTCAGAACAAAGGAAAATGAAGAAAACAAAAGACACAAGGAAAATATTAGTCCAAAGGACAAATGGACAACATGAATTACAGCCTCCAACAGCCTGAGCCCAGAAAAACTAGATGGTGCATGTCTACCACCACCAACTACTGACAGAAGTCACAATAGAGGGTCCTAGGCAGGGCAGGGGAAAAAATATGGAAAGAATTCCAATTCACAAAAAAGGCCAGACTTACTGGTCTGACAGAGACCTGAGGAACCCCTGAGTCTATGGTCCTAGACACCCTGCTAACTCAGGACTGAAGCCACTCCCAAAGTACACTTTTCCACCAAAGATCAGACAGGCCTATAAAACAAACTATAGCACAAATGAAGAACATGCTTCTTAGTTCAATCAAGATAGGAGACCAAATGGGAAACACCTGCCCAAAAGCAAAGACAAGAAGGTAGGAGGGGACAGGAACTCAATGAATGGACCAAGGGAACTCAGGGTGGAAAGGGAAAGGAGTAGAGTGCTGAAAAATGTCAGGGATTGCAACCAATGTCACAAAACAATTTGTGTACAAAATTTTTTAATGAAAAGCTAATTTGCACTGTAAACTTTCAGCTAAAACAGAAAAAAAAAAAAAAAAAACTAGCAGTTCCAGAATGGGAAAAGGGAGGCATGAGATAAACCTAGAGGGAAAGAAAAAAAAATGGCTAGCCAAGAAGGATTGCTAGTTGGAAAATATAGCATTGGTGATAGAAATGATGCCAGATATTGCATGATAGAATTTTGCAAGACCAACGATTTCTTCATCGCAAATACCTTTTTTCAACAACATGAATGGAGAGTATACAAGTAGATTCTGTTAGCTAATGCAAATGGAAGAAACAATGAACTAAAGAGCCGAACAGAAGATTCAAAGGGTGGCTAGAGAAGACAAAGTATTATAAGGACATGTGCAAAGACCTGGAGTTAGCAAAGCAGAAGAGAAGAACACACTTGGCATTTCTCAAGCTGAAAGAACTGAAGGAAAAAAATCAAGCCTCAAGTTGCAATATTGAAGAATTCTATGTGGAAAATATTAAACAATGCAGGAAAAATTGAAAGAAGATAGAAAGAATACACAGAGTCACTACGCTAAAAAGAACTGGTTGAGAGAGGCAGAGCCAAGATGGCAGAGTAGTCAGATGCTTCCTTTGGTCCCTCTTGAAATGAAGACCCAAAAAAACAAGTGAATTGATTATATATTTTAAACTAGTAACCCTGAACATCAAAGGCAAAGTTGAAGAATCAGACAGAGCGGCAAGGGGAGGGAGAGACAGTTCAGAAATAGCGAGGAGTTGCCAGACCTTACCTGGTAGGAACCAGCACCCTGTAGGCCGAGATCAGCTGGTGCCAGCAGTGAGGCAGGCAGTGGTGTTTGGGACACGTTTTCCTCATCAGGAGTGACCAAGCAGCAGAAAGTCTACTCACGCCTCCAGAATCAGTGAAAAGCAGCGCTCAGTCGGCAAAAGATAGGTACGTGCATCTAACCTACCGCGCGGATCAAAAAACACCCCTTTGGGAAAAACCTCTCCGCTAATTACCTGCCCCCTTCCCACTCTGCACTGGTCCAAGCCAGCTTCAGAGATTATGTCATCCCCTGGGCCAAAAGTAGGACCCGCCATGCGCCCTGATCCATTCTCTGGCCTTGGAGAGGGAACAAATTAACAAACAGGGAAAAAAGAATCTGCCGGCTCCCCTAAGCCAAGAACACAGGGCAGAAACAGCTCCTTTGCCTAGGCACAGGAATAAGGGGTCCACAGACTTTGAATGCCTTTCACCCCTGCATAGACCTGTGTGGGCCAATTTCAACAGTGTAGGTCCACATTAGCACAGTACAACAAGGTATATACCTGAAGTCTAACTTCAACTGTTTCAGCTATATGGTGAAGAAGCAAGTTCATGACATTTGACACCACTCTGCCTACTAAGCAGGGTCCTCACCTACCCACACCAGGGGCCTGAGGACTGGTGGCTCCACCCACACCACCTGGCCACCCACAACAGGGGTCCAAGAATAAGTGGTGCCTCCCAGTCCTTATAGCCAACAGCATTAGGTGCCCATAGTCCAGCTGCAAAACCCACCCAGCTACACACTCTAGGGAACAGGGACACAGTTTTCTCTGGGGTGGTTGTCAGCCCCCTGCCTTTCTCAGCATGTGAGCCCCTACTACAGCCAGATACTTGTGCCTACACAAATCACCCCTCCTCATCTAAGGACTGTACTTATAAGCCTGAACCACACGCTTGGTAACCACCTACCTGGACACCTGAGCTGAATGCATACAAGAAAAGTAAACGTACTCCTGGGCTCACATACCTAGTAACAGCTCTAACCACTTATCACAGAACATTATAGTTTTAAAGTCACCAATAATCAAATTAGCTCACTTGAGCAGCCTATTTGGGCATATCAAAACAAAGCAAGAAGCTAGGACACAGTAAGTAAACCTAAAATATATAACTACAATAACTTATTGATGGCTTGGAGACAACAATCAGTATCAAATCACATAAAGAGGCAGACCATGATGGCTTCAGCAAGCTCCCAAAACAAAGAATCAAGAAATCTTCCAGATGAAGAGAACTTCATGGAATTACCAGAGGTAGAAAACAAAACATTAATATACAGAACTCTTCAAGAGATCAGGAAGGAGATCAGGCAAAACGCAGAACAAGCCAAGGACCACACAGACAAAGCAATAGAGGAACTTATGAAGATTAGAGAAGAGCATAATGACAAATTTAACAGACTGCAAGAATCCATAGAGAGACAGCAAACAAAAATCCAGAAGATTAACAAAATTTCAGAACTAGACAACTCAATAGAAAGTCATAACAGAAAATACAGAGATTTATTGAAGATTTGTTGGCAGAAAACTTCCCTGATATCATGAAAGATGAGAAGATATCTACCCCAAAATGTTCATCAAACCCCACACAAGGTAGATCCCAGAAGAAAGTCACCAAGGCATAGTATAATCAAACTTGCCACAACCAAATATAGAGAATTTTAAGAGCAGCTAGGGATAAATGAAAGCCACCTACAAAGAGAAGCCAGTAAGACTCAGCTCGGACTACTCAGCAGTAACCATGCAGGCAAGAAGGCAATGGGATGACATATATAAAGCCTTGAAGGAAAATAAACTGCCAGCCAAGAATTACATATCCAGCAAAACTGTGTCTCAAATATGATGGAGAAATTAGGGCATCAGATAAGCAGAAGTTTAGGGAATTTGAAAAAAACAAATAAAAATACAAGAAATGCTAAAGGAAGTCCTTAGATTAGAAAAGCAATAACATAACAACCCAAGACTAGAACACAGGATACAGCAACCAGATATCAACCCTGATAGGGAAATTAAAAAAAAAAAGCTAAAATGATCAAAACAGGGAAACAGAGACATCATTATATAAAAGATGACAACATTAAAACAAAAAAGAGGCCCTAAAAAATGTAGTCATAGTTCTTTCATATGAAGAGGAAGCCAAGGTAATATAAAGAAATAAAAAGAGTGGTTTAAACTTAGAAAAATAGGGGTAAATATTAAGGTAACCACAAAGGAAACTAACAATTCTACACATCGAGATAAAAAAAAAAAGAAAAGCATACAAACTCAGCAAAGACATTATCAACAATGAAAAAGAGGAAAAGAAAATATATAAAGAAAAATGACTCAGCACAGAAAATTAAATGAAACAAAGAAACTGTCAACAACACACAAAAAAGATACCAAAATGACGGCATTAAACTCATAAACTCGTACCTATCAATAATTATGCTGAATGTAAATGGACTAAATGCACCAATAAAGAGATAGAAAGTGGCAGAATGGATTAAAAAAAATACGATCCGTTCATATGCTGCCTACAAGAGACACACCTTAGACTTAAAGACACAAACTAAAACTGAAAGGACAGAAAAAAATATATCAAGCAAACAACAATCAAAAAAGAGTAGGAGTGGCAATATTAATTTCTGACAAAATAGACTTTAAAGTAAAATTCACCACAAAGGATAAGGAAAGACACCAGGAGGACATAAACATAATAGATATTTGCACACCCAATAACAGGGCTCCAAAACACATAAACTGTAACCACATTGAAAAGAGAGATAGGCAGCTCCACAATAACAGTAGGAGATTTCAACACACCACTTTTGGTTAAGGACAGAACATCCAGGAAGAAGCTCAATAAAGACATGGAAGATCTAAATGCCACAATCGACCAACTTGACCTCATAGACATATACGGAACACTCCACCCAACAGCACCCAAGTATACTTTCTTTTTCAACACACATGGAACGTTCTCCAGAACAGACCACATATTAGGCCATAAAGCGAGCCTTAACAGAATTGAAAACACTGAAATATTACAAAGCAGCTTTTCTGATCATAAAAGTAGAAATCAACAACAGAAAAAGCAAGTAAAAAATGAAACACATGAAAACTGAACAACATTGTGCTCAAAAACTACTGGGTTACAGAAGAAATTAAGGATGGAATAAAGAGAGTCATAGAATTATACGAGAATGAAAACACATCCAACCAGAACCTTTGGAACACAGCAAAAGCAGTGCTCAGAGGTCAATTTATATCAATAAATGCACACATACAAAAAAGGAGAAAGAACCAAAATCAAAGAATATCCCTACAACTTGAACAAATAGAAAGAGAGCAAAAGAAGAAGCCCTCAGGCACCAGAAGAAAGCAAATAATAAAAATTAAAGCAGAATTAAATGAAATACAGAATAGAAAAACATTGAAAGAGTTAACAAGTCCAAAAGCTGGTTCTTCAAAAAGATGAATGAAATTAATAAACCATTGGCCAAACTAACCAAAAGAAAAACAGGAGAGGAAGCAAATAACCTGAAAAATAAATGAGATGGGCAATACCAAAATAGACCAAACTGAAATTAAAAGAATCATAACAGAATACTATGAAAAATTATACTCTATCAAATTTGAAAACCTCGAGGAAATGGACAAATTCCTAGAAACAAACTACCTACCTAAACTAACACAAATAAAGGTAGAACAACTTAATAAACCCATAACAACAAAAAAAAAGAGATTGAAAAGGTAATTTAAAAACTCCCAAAAACAACAACAAAAAAAGCCCTGGCCCAGAGGGCTTCACTGGAGAGTTCTACCAAACTTTCAGAGAAGAGTTAACACCCCTACTACTACAGGTATTTCAGAGCATAGAAAAGGATGGAATACTCCCAAACTCATTCTACGAAGCCAGAATAACCCTGATACCAAAACCAGGTAAAAAGACAGCACAAAAAAAGAAAATTACAGACCAATATCCCCCATGAAATTAGATATAAAAATCCTCAACAAAATTTTAGCCAATAGGATTCAACAACATATAAAAAAAATAATCCACCACGAACAACTGGGATTCATACCAGGTGTGCAGGGATGGTTCAACATTAGAAAAACAATGTAATCCATCATATAAATAAAACAAAAGACAAGAACCACATGATCTCATCAATTGATGCAGAAAAGGCATTTGACAAAGTTCAACACCCATTCATGATAAAAACTCAAGATAGGAATAAGAGGAAAATTCCTCAACATACTAAGGGCATTTATATAAAACCAACAGCCAACATCACCCTAAATGGAGAGAGTCTGAAAGCATTCCCCTTGAGATCAGGAACCAGACAAGGATGCCCTTTATCACCACTCTTATTCAACATTGTGCTGGAGGTCCTAGCCAGAGCAATTAGGCTAGATAAAGAAATAAAGCGCATCCAGATTGGTAAGAAAGAAGTAAAAGTATCTCTATTTGCAGAGGACATGATCTTATACACAGAAAACCCTAAAGAATCCTCAAGAAATCTACTGAAACTAATAGTTCATCAGAGTATCAGGATACAAGATAAACATACAAAAATCATTTGGATTCCTCTACACCAATAAACAGAACATCAAAGAAGAAATCACCAAATCTGTACCATTTACAGTAGCCCCAAGAAGATAAAATAAAAAAAAAATTTTTTTTTAAAATACTTAGGAGTCAATCTTACCAAAGATGTAAAAGACCTATACAAAGAAAACTACAAGATGCTACTGCAAAAAAAAAAAAAAAAAAAAGAGAGACCTACGTAAGTGGAAAAACATGCCTTGCTCATGGATAGGAAGACTTAACATTGTAAAAATGTCTATTCTAATATAAGCAATCTATAGGTACAATGCAATTCCAATCCAAATTCCAACGATACTTTTTAATGAGATGGAGAAACAAATCACCAACTTCATATGGAAGGGAAAGAGGCCCCAGACAAGTAAAGCATTACTGAAAAAGAAGAACAAAGTGGGAGGCCTCACACTCCCTGATTTTAGAACCTATTATACCACCATGGGAGTCAAAACAGCCTGGTACCAGTACGACAACAGATACATAGGCCAATGGAACAGAATTGACAATCCAGACATAAATCCATCCACATATGAGCAGCTGATACTTGACAAAGGCCCAAAGTCCATTAACTGGAGAAAAGACAGTCTCTTTAACAAATGGTGCTGGCATAACTGGATATCTATCTGCAAAAAATGGAACAAGACCCATACCTCACACCATGCACAAAAACTAAGTGAAAATGGATCAAAGACCTAAATATAAAATATAAAACGGTAAAGATTATGGAAGAAAAAATAGGGACAATGTTAGGAGCCCTAATACATGGCATAAACAGTATACAAAACATTACTAACAATACATAAACACCAGAAGAGGAATTAGATAACTGGAAGCTTCTAAAAATCAAACACTTATGCTTATCCAATGGCTTCACCCAAGATGTAAAAAGACAACCTAAAAAAAAAAACCCAAAAAACAAAAAACCAAACCCATTGCCATTGAGTCGATTCCAACTCATAGCAACCCTAAAGGACAGAGTAGCACTGCCTCATAGGGTTTCCAAGGAGTGCCTGGTGGATTCGAACTGCTGACGTTTTGGTTGGCAGCTGTAGCTCTTAACCACTATGCCACCAGGGTTTCCAAAAAGACAACCTCCAGACTGTGAAAAATTTTTTGGCTACGACATATCCAATCAGTGTCTAATCTCTAAAATCTACAAGATACTGCAAAACCTCAACAACAAAAAGACAACCCAATTAAAAAATAGGCAAAGGAAACAGACAGGCATTTCAGCAAAGAAGACATTCAGGCGACTAACAGATACATGAGGAAATGCTTACAATCATTAGCCATTAGAGAAATGCAAATTGAAACTACAATAAGATACCATCTCACTCCAACAAGGGTAGCATTAATCCAAAAAACAAAATAATAAACGTTGGAGAGGTTGGAGAGAGACTGGAATATTTACACACTGCTGAGGGAAATGTAAAATGTTATAGCCACTTTGGAAATCAATTTGGCACGTCCTTTAAAAGCTGGAAATAGAACTACCATACGATCCAGCGATCCCCCTCCTTGAAATATATTCTGGAGAAACAAGAGCCATCACACAAATAGGTATATGCACACCCATGTTCATTGCAGCACTGTTTACAATAGCAAAAAGATGGAAACAACCAAGGTGCCTATCAATGGATGAATAGATAAACAATTTATTTTATATTCACACAATGGAATACTATGCAACAATAAAGAACAATGATAAATCCGTGAAACATCTCATAATGTGGATGAATCTGGAAGGCATTATGCTGAGTGAAATTAGTCAGCCGCAAAAGGACAAATATTGTAAGAGACCACTATTTATTAGAAGAACTCAAGAAAAGGTTTAAACACACAAGAAAACATTCTTTGATGGTTGCAGGGTGGGGAGTTAGTGAGAGGGGTATTCACTAACTAGATAGTAAAAAAAAAAAAAAAAAAAACTAGATAGTAGACAAGAGTTATTTTAGGGGAAGGGAAGGACAACACAGAATACAGGGGGAGTCAGCACAACTGGACTAAACCAAAAACTAAGAAGTTTCCTGAATACAACCAAACACTTCGAGGAACAGAGTAGTAGGGGCAGGGGTCTGGAGACCATGGTTTTAGGGACATCTAGGTCAGTTGGCATAACAAAGTGTGTTACCAAATGTTCAGCACCCTACTTTTGTGAGTGGTGTCTGGGGTCTTAAAAGCTAGCAAGTGGCCATCTAAGATGCAAGAATTGGTCTCAACTCACCTGGAGCAAAGAAGAATGAAAAACATCAAAGACACAAGGAAAATATGAGCCCAAGAAACAGAAAGGACCACATAAACCAGAGACTCCATCAGCCTGAGACCAGAAAAACTAATTGGTGCCTGGCTACCACCAATGACTGCCCTGATGGAGCAGAACAGTGGGACGCAGAACTCAAATTCTAGTAAAAAGACTAGACTTAATGGTCTGACTGGGACTGACAGGACTCCAGAGGGCATGGCCCCTGAACTCTCTGTTAGGCCCAAGCTAAAACCATTCCTGAAGCCCAACTCTTCAGACAAAGACTAGACTGGACTATAAGACATAAAATGATACTAGTGAGAAGTGCATTTCTTAGCTCAAGTCGACACATGGTACTATGTGGGCAGCTCCTGTCTGGAGGCGAGATGAGACAAGATAGGGGGACAGGAGCTGGTTGAATGGACTTTGGAAATACCGGGTGGAGAGGAGGAATGTGCTGTCACATTATAGGGAGAACAAGTAGGGTCACATAACAATGTGTGTGTAAGTTTTTGTATGAGAAACTGACTATAATTGTAACCTTTCACTTAAAGCACAATAAAAAAGGAAAAAAAAAATTTGTTGAAGATCATTCAAAAGTGGCTGTAGCAGTATATTGACAGGGCACTGCCAGAAATTCATGCTGAATTTAGAAGAGGACGTGGAAGGAAGGATATCACTGCTGATGTCCGATGGATACTGGCTGAAAGCAGAGAATACCAGAAAGATGTTTACCTGTGTGTTATTGACTATGCAGAGGCATTTGACAGTGTAGATCATGAATTATGGATAACATTGCAGAGAATGGGAATTTCATAACACTTAATTGTGCTCATGCGGAACCTGTACATAGATGAAGAGGTAGTCGTCTGAATAGAATAAGGAGATACTGTGTGGTTTAAAGTCAGGAAAGGTGTGCGTCAGGATTGTATCATTTCCCCATACCTATTCAATCTGTATGCTGAGCAAATTATCTGAGAAGCTAGATTACATGAAGAAGCACAGGAAATAGGATCGGAGGAAGATTCATAACAACCTGGATTACGCAGAAGACAACCTTGTTTGCTGAAAGTTGAGAGGACTTGAAGCACTTACTGAAGATCAAAGACCACAGCCTTCTTTATGGATTACATTTCAACATAAAGAAAACAAAAATCCTCACAACTGGGCCGATAAGCAACATCATGATAAAAGCAGAAAAGATAGAGGTTGTCAAGGATTTTATTTTGCTTGGATCCACAATAAACACCCATGGAAGCAGTAGTCAAGAAATCAAACGACGTAGTATTGCATTGGGAAATTTTGCTGCAAAAGACTTTTGTAAAGTTTTAAAAAGCAAAGATGTCACTTTGAGGACTAATGTGCACCTGACCCAAACCATGGTGTTTTCAATCACCTGAAAGCTGGACAATGAATAAGGAAGACTGAAGAAGAATTGATGCCTTTGAATTACGGTGCTGGCAAAGAATATTGAATATACCATGGACTGCCAAAAGAGCAAACAAATCTGTCTTGGAAGAAGGGTAGCCACATTGCTCCTTAGAAGCAAGGATGGTGGGACTTCATCTCACACACTTTGGACATGTTTTCAGGAAGGTCCAGTCCCTGGAGGAGGACATAATGCTTGGTAAAGTAGAGGGTCAGCAAAAAAGAGGACCCCAACAAGATGGATTGACACAGTGGCTGCAACAATGGGCTCAACCATAACAATGATTCTAAGGATGGTCAGGACCAGGCAGGGTTTACTTCTGTTGTACATAGGGTCGCCATAATTTGAACTGACTTAATGGCACCGAATAGCAGCAAAACAAGAATTGGAGCCCTGGTGGTGTAGTAATTAAGAGCTACACTAGATGCTCCTTGAATAACCTTATGGGGCAATTCTACTTGGTCCTATAGGGTTGCTATGAGTTGGAATCAACCATTGATAGCAACGGCTTTGGTTTTTCATTTGTTGTTTTTGTTTGGCCAAGAATTGATGGCTTCATTTACAAAACTGCTAAAGAGATTTGGTATTTACTAGATAGATAAAAGGTTGTGATAAGAAGAAGGTAAAACTGCTTACCAAGAGAATAAAAAAAAGGGGAAAGAAAATAGTTATTTTTTTCCTTTTAAAATGCCTAGGCCAACTTAAACATATGTAATGAATTGGAATGACCTAGTCTGTTCTACCAAGTCAAAAGAGAGGGAGGGGAGGCCAGGATCAGGCCTACTCACCTGACACAAGACAGGCCCCAGCCTCTGAGGCCATGTAGCCCTAGGGAAACTTTTGAGGGGCCCCTCCCAATTAAATAAGGAAATTTTTAAGAAGAAAAAAAAACGATGTCTTAACTACTGTTGTTGTTGCTGTTAGGCGCCATCTAGTCGGTTCTGACTCATACCAGCTCTATACACAACGGAACAAAACACTGCCTGGTCCTGTGCCATCCTCACAATTGTTTCTGTGTTTGAACCCGTTGTTTCAGCCGCTGTGTCAATTCATCTTGTTGAGGATCTTTCTCTTTTTCACTGACTCTCTACTTTACCAAGCTTGATGTCCTTCTCCAGGGACTGATCACTCCTGATAAGAAGTCCAAAGTATGTGAGACGTAGTCTTGCCATTCTTGCTTCTAAAGAGCATTGCGGGTGTGCCGCTTTCAAGACAGATTTCTTCATTCTTTTGGCAATCCATGGTATATTCAATATTCTTCACCAACACCACAATTCAAAAGCTTCAATTCTTCTTCAGTCTTCAAATATATTTTTGGTATCTTCTGACTATATGGTATTATGTCTCAGCTTATTATGTATTACACCTGAAGCTCTTTGAAAATAAGGTTAATCATTATATAGAGATATTATTGTCTACATTTTTTTTTAAACTGACTTTTATTTGGCTTTGCATTAGTCTTGTAATTAATTTCTATCAGGTCTTTCACTTTTAAGGGTATTATTTTTATAAATTAGTCATGGCCATATTTAGTTTTGTCATCTGCAGATAAGTTTTTACTTTGCTGATTTGCTGAAAATGTTTGACCAAAATATCTCAACAAAAAGATAGACTATATTGGACTTGTGAAAAAGACTGTGATTTTTTTTATTATTAATTAATTTTTATTGTGCTTTAAGTGAAAGTTTACAAATCATGTCAGCCTCTCTTACAAAAATTTATATACACCTTGTTATACACTCCTAATTGCTCTCCCCCGAAGGAAACAGCACACTCCTTTCCTCTGCTGTCTCTCCTTGTGTCCATTCAGCCAGCTTCTGGCCCCCTCTGCCCTCTTATCTCCCCTCCAGACAGGAGATGCCTACATAGACTCATGTGTCTACTTGATCCAAGAAGCTTGTTCCTCACCAGTATCATTTTCCATCCCATAGTCCAGTCCAATCCCTGTCTGAAGAGTTGGCTTTGGGAATGGTTCCTGTCTTGGGGACCATGACCTCCGGGGTCCTTCTAGTCTCTGTCTGACCATTAAGTCTGGTCTTTTTATGAGAATTTGAGGTCTACATCCCACTGCTTTCCTGCTCCCTCAAGGGTTCTCTATTGTATTCCCTGTCAGGACAGTCATTGGTTGTGGCTGGGTACCATCTAGTTCTTCTGGTCTCAGGCTGATGCAGTCTCCGGTTTATGTGGTCCTTTCCATCTCTTAGGCTCATAATTACCTTATGTCTTTGGTGTTCTTCATATTTCCTTGCTCCTGGTGGGTTGAGACCAATTGATGCATCTTAGATGGCTGCTTGCTAGCTTTTAAGACCCCAGACACCACTCTTCAAAATGGGATGCAGAATGTTTTCTTAATAGATTTTATTATGCCAATTGGCTTAGATGTCACCTGCAACCATGGTCCCCAAACCCCTGTCTCTGCTACTCTGGCCTTCAAAGTGTTCGGTTTATTCAGGAAACGTCTTTGCTTTTGGTTTAGTCCAGTTGTGTTGACCTTTCCTGTATTGTGTGTTGTTTTTCCCTTCAGCTAACATAGTTCTTACCTACTATTTAATTAGTCAAAACCCCTCTCCCTCCTTCCTTCTCTCCCCCATCTTGTAACCATCAAAGAATATTTTCTTCTCTGTTTAAACTATTTCTTGAGTTCTTATAATAGTGGTCTTATACAACATTTGTCCTTTTGCAACAGACTAATTTCACTCAGCATAATGCCTTCCAGATTCCTCCATGTTATGAAATGTTTCACAGGTTCATCACTGTTCTTTATAGATGCGTAGTATTCCATTGTGTGAATATACCATAATTTATTTATCCATTCATCCATTGATGGGCACCTTGGTTGCTTCTATCTTTTTGCTATTGTGAACAGTGCTGCAATGAACATGGGTGTGCATATATCTGTTCATGTAAAGGCTCTTATTTATCTAGGATATATTCCTAGAAGTGGGATCGGTGGATCGTATGGTAGTTCTATTTCTAGTTTTTTAAGGATGTGCCAAATCAATTTCCAAAGTGGTTGTACCATTTTACATTCCCACCAGCACTGTATAAGTGTTCCAGTCTCCCCACAACCTCTCCAACATTTATTATTTTGTGTTTTTTGGATTAATTCCAGCCTTGCTGGAGTGAGATGAAATCTCATTGTAGTTTTGATTTGCATTCCTCTAAAGCCTAAGGCTTATGAGCATTTCCTCATGTATCTGTCTGAATGTCTTCTTTAGTGTAGTGCCTGTTCATATCTTTTGCTCATTTTTTGATTGGGTTGTCTTTTTGTAGTTGAGTTTTTCCAGTATCATGTAGATTTTAGAGCTCAGGCACTGATCAGGAATGTCATAGCTAAAAACTTTTTCCCAGTCTGTAGGTAGTCTTTTTACTCTTTTGGTGAAGTCTTTGGATGAGCATAGGTGTTTGATTTTTAGGAGCTCCCAGTTATCTAGTGGTTTCTTCTGCATTGTTAGTAATGTTTTGTATACTGTTTATGCCATGTATTAGGGCTTCTAGCATTGTCCCTATTTTTTCTTCCGTGATCTTTATTGTTTTAGATTTTATATTTAGGTCTTTGATCCATTTTGATTAGTGTTTGTGCATGATGTGATGAATGGGTCTTTTTTTTTTTTTTGTAGATGGATATCCAGTTATGCCAGCACCGTTTGTTAAAAAGACTGTCTTTTCCCCAATTAACAGACTTTGGGCCTTTGTCAAATATCAGCTGCTCATATGTGGATGGATTTATGCCTGGATTCTCAATTCTGTTCCATTGGTCTATGTATCTGTTGTTGGACCAGTACCAGGCTGCTTTGAGTACTGGGGCAGTATAATAGTTTCTAAAATCCCGTAAAGTGAGGCCTCCCACTTTGTCCTTCTTTTTCAGTAATGCTTTACTTATCTGGCACCTCTTTCTCTTCCATGTGAAGTTGGTGATTTGTTTCTCCATCTCATTACAACATGTCGTTGGAATTTGGATCAGAATTGCATTGTGTCTATAGATTGCTTTTATTAGAATAGACATTTTTACAATGTTAAGTCTTCCTATCCATGAGCAAAGTATGTTTTTCCACTTGTGAGGGTCTCTTTTGGTTTCTCGCAGTAGTAAGACTGTGATATTTTGAATGTGTATACAGCCAGGCTGAACCAAGATTTCCAGAACTGTTATGTAGAAGCTGACAGGTTCACAGACAGTGGCTGATCCAGAATTACATGGAACAGAAATTAACTACGTAGGACTGAGTGGATTAAAGAATTACTACGGGTTTTGTGCGGGAATATTGCTGATGTTTTAAGGTCCCACTTTCTGGATATAAGACACCATTTTCCTCCTTTCTCCTAATTATTAAACTAATGGGTTTAGATATTATAACTCTCGAATTAGAAGTTCTTGTTGGTAAACTTAACAAAGGTGTAATTATCATAACTAGAGAGACGTCTGAAGTTCGAGCCATTATTTCACAAAACAGAATGGCATTAAGATTTCCCTCTAAGTCTCTCAAGGTACAGTTTTTTGCCTTGCTGGATAAATGTTGCTGTGTTGTATTCACACACAATCTGAGGTTTTTACAGAATGTCGTTGCTGCTAAGTCATTTGAAAAGCCTTTACTGGTGCTTTTTATGTATAAACAAACACCTCATGGGTCTTGTTTCCTTGGTACAAAGAACCTAGCATCATGGTTTCATGGGTTATTGCAAACAATTGGCCTAATATTGTTGTTAACATTTCTCTTCTACCTCCTAGTTTGCTGTCCACATTTCTGGCTTTTGTGGAAGTTGGTGTAACCTACACAGGCCATTGCCCTTAGGTGTCCTTTTGAACCTCGAACCTTGGAAAAACTGGTGTCTAAAAGCCACTTTTGAGTCAAACAATTGTCCACATAAGCTAGTAAGACCATTTTGCTCTGGAAGTTGTGCTGTTTTGAAGAATTCAATATGTTTCAGGAAACAGACTCTAAAGATCAGACTGGGAGCTATGTTTAGGGTAAATCAGTAATTGTTTTAATTGGTCTTCAAGACAATGTTGTTTGAAATGCCTGCCTAATGGTTGTAATCAAACTGTAACTCCTTACCCCCTTTGCTTTGCAGATAATTATATATCTTGAAGAAACCAGGTTCTCAGAGGAGATCAACCTCATACTTTGAGTCAACTTTATGGGAAACAAAACAGTTCCTCCAATGTAGTCTTGCCCTGCACTTATCCTAATTTAAAGTCACAGAAGCAGAGTGTCTGAGCAAAAGAAGACACACTTATAATTGTGACCAAAGAATTTGTATGAAAATTCATGATCAGAAAAAGAGAATGTGTGTGGGCACTCTAAAACTGAGGCACTTGACCTAACTAAAATGGTTGACACAAAGTATGGCTCAGATTCCATTTTGTCTTAGTATCCACTTCTACTTCTGAAAAAGTGACCTATGACTGCCAGTGGGTAAACCAGGTAGGGGCAGTTTGCCCTCAGAAAGAACACCTAGTGTGTTTTAAATAGATTAACTGAAGACCTCCAACAGGAGGGGTCCATGCTGTATTTATTACCTGTATTAGAACACCAATTAATACCTATGAAGAGAATTATGGACTCGTATTTCAAATGGACTCGTGCTCACTTTTTAAACCAGTCCCTTTAAAGCCAGTTTATTCTTTAATGCAGCCTGCTCTATATGTCATTCCAAGATTATCACTGCAGAAGTAGAGGCTCCAGCTATGGCATGGTGAAGGTTTTAGATGATGACTGATTATTTGTAAATAGCATCCAGGGTCTGAAAGGCTTAGTATAGTAAGCAGCCATCTATAAGAACCTCTGAAAGACAGCAACAAAATAAAGTTCTTTTCACAGATATTCTAAAAATGCCATCCTACTGGGAAATATAATGGTTCCATGCAGAAGAACGTGCTCTCCCCAAAATGGTGGTTGATACTGTGATCAAAGAATTTCTCATAAATTCTTGATCAAAAGGAGGGAATGAATAAGAGCTTCAAAACAGAGGCACCTGGCATATTTAGGGTGGCTGGCCTGTGAGCAGACTGCACCCTATTTTGTTACAAGCTCATACTTCCGCATTCCTGAGAATGTAACTTTCACTTCTTCCTATCATGTGCGTATGGATTTTGGCCTTTGGCTGGGTGGAACCAACAGATAATGTGGCTATGCTTGGGCAATACAGGACAAGCCTGGGAAAACCTGGGCAGGTCCAGGAACATCCAGGGAGGGTCAACAAATCAGAATATTACCGGGGGGTTCCTGATTCCACCCTACAAGTATTCCTGTGAAGCAGCCGCTCCTTAGATTTGTTGGCCTTCACTCTATGTGGGCTAACATTGCCCCATCTGAATGTTTCTTATACTTTCAGTAAATCTCTTTGTTTTTCTTCAGCAGAGTCACCCTACAACATCTCTCTCCTAGCTTCTGGTAGCTCCAGATGTTCCTTGGCTTACAGCTATAGTGCTACATGGGAGCTATTATACATTTAACTGTGTCCCCCCCAAAATATGGGTTGTAAAGCCTAACCTCTATACCTGTGATTTGGAAACCCTGGTGGTGCAGTAGTTAAGAGCTATGGCTGCTAATCAAAAGGTCAGCAGTTTGAATCCACCAGACTCTCCTTGGAAACCCTGTGGGGCAGTTCTACCCTGTCCTACAGGGTTGCTATGAGTTGGAATCAACTAGATGGCCACAGATTTGGTGGTTTTGTTTTACTGTACCTAAAGTTGTCTTCTTATCTCATTTTAAATGTTTTGGTTGAATGTATAAGAGAAAGATGAGAAACATAATTGTGATACCTTTTCTGAGGTGACATGCTTGAAGAAGGACAGACTACTAAAAAGTACTATGGGTAATTATAAACAACTGTTAGAATGAGCTTTGTGGCCTTCCCTTGTGTGCATAAAAATAACTATGCTCATTTTCATGCTCAATTAAGAAAATCTTCCTTATATCTTGTATTTTATTTTGTTAAAAGAGCTAGCACAACTTCTCTTCTATCTCCTAGTTTGTTGCATAGTGCCTGGGATCTCAAAAGCTTGCAGTGAGACCATCCAAGGCAAAACAGTTGGTCTCTATGCACCTGGAGCAACAGAGGAAGAAGGAGAGTCAGGAATAGGAGGAAAATATGGAATGTGTGAATAATTGCCTCCATGAACAACCGTCTCCATTGCCATGAGACCAGAAGAACTGGATGGTGCCCATCTACCATTACTGAACATTTTGATCAAAGAGTCTATAGAAGAATCCTGACTAAATGGAGGAAAACACAGAACAGAATTTCAAATTCTCATGGAATCCAGCCTTTCTGGAACCATGGGGGCTAGATGAACCTCTGAAACTATTGCCCTGAGATAATCTTTAAAACTTAAACCAAAAATATCCCCTGAAGTCTTCTTAAAACCAAACCATAAAAAAAAATAGTTTAGCTTAACTAGAAAAAAAAGTCTGCCTTGAGCATTATGTTCTTTTAGGAACTATCTGTATGACATCAAAGTAACAACAGCAATTCAAAAGATTAGGGGCAATGAGTTTATGTTAATAGGGGAGGACCAATTCAGAAAAGGAGGGTGAGAATGGTTGCACAACCCATAGAATGTAATCAATGTCACTGAAATGTACATGTAGAAACAGTTGAATTGGTGTATGTTTTGCTTTGTACATTCTCAACAACAAAATAAAAAAAAATTTTTTAAAGAGCTAGCACAAAAGCAGAATCCCTGGGTGATGCAAATAGTTAACGTGCTCAACTGCTAATCAAAAGGTTCGAAGTTTGAGTTCAAACAGAAGTGTCTTGGAAGAAAGGCCTGGTAGCCTACTTCCAAAAAATCAGCCGTTGAAAATCCTATAGAGCATAGTTGTACTCTGACACACATGGGACCGCCATGAGTCAGAGTCGACTTGATGGCAGCTGGTTACTGGTAGCACGAGAGCAAATAGAAGGAAAACAAGTAATGGTTTTGCCATTTCACTTAAACATGGAAACAGGAGCCATAGGCTTCTATTTAGGATTCAACAGATAGAAAAGAAATATGAATGCAGCATCTAATGTTGGGGAAAAATGCTTTTCTTTGGCAAAAGCCAAATAAACAAGCATATAATCACAGATCCCATTTACAGTTCTCTTGTTGAACACATGCCACTCTTAGAAAGAGCAGCCTCATGTTTAAAACTAACAGGATTGCAAGGCTAGAAGGAGCTTTAAGAAGCTATCTAGAGAAACAGCCCAAACGTTCCTGAATGGAGAAATGGACAAACAAAATGTGGTATAGCCATACAATGCATACAAATAGGAATTTCATAAAGAGGAATGAAGTACTGATATATGCTACCACTTGGATGAACCTTGAAAACATTATGTTAAGTGAAAGAGATCAGTCACAAAAGCCCACATATTATGTTTTCATGTACAGGCATTCCCCAGGGCATGAACGACTGGACTTAATGGACAACTCATACTTAAGAATGGACTGCCATAAAGCCTATTATATTAAAAAATTGAGTTAAATACAATGGTTCATAATAATGAACACATACACTGCTTTGTGACGTTCATGATAACATTGAGCGATTTGCAAGTGTTTAAGTGTTTCATATGCATGTTGTTGTTAGATCATCCCAAATATATGGAAAACTGACCCAAAAACTGACAAATATTAGTGGACTTGGTTGGTCTCTTGATAAAGCTTTTTCCTCTTGTATTGCCCAATTAGCCCTCTAATGCTGAACATATTTGTATTAATTTTCTTGTATGTTATATAATAAATAAAGCTTTCTAAATATTAAGTTATCCCAAAAATGGGATCGAAAGTAATTTCTTTCCATTTCATAAACCTAAGCGAGAAGATGGTTAGTTGTTCTCTAAGTCCTTCTATTGAATATCAGCCGTTTTATAAATAACATTTTTTCAGAACCCATGTCTTAGGTAGAGTCTTAGAACGTGACATGGTTTATCCAAATGTGAGAAGTGTACCCATATTTAGAAAGCCCATCTGAGCTTGGAGAATATAGTTTCTGTTCTGTTAATGGCAAATGAGAATGTTGAACACTATGACAATTTTTAAGGCAAACAAGAAGCAGATAGTAAAACTCATGTGGTATATCAGTTTAAGGACTAAGGTGCGCACGACCCAAGCCATGGTATTTTCAATTGCCTCATATGCACATGAAAGCTGGACAATGAGTAAAAAGACTGAAGCAGAATCGATGCCTTTGAATTGTGGTGTTGGCCAGAAGAACAAACAAGTCTCTCTTGGAAGAAGAGTAGCCAGAATGCTTCTTACAAGCAAGGATACCAAGACTTCGTCTCATGTACTATGGACATGTTATAAGGAGGGTCCAGTCCCTGAAGGACATCATGCTTGGAAAAGTAGAGGGTCAGCAAAAAGGAGGACCTTCAACGAGGTGGGTTGACACAGTGGCTGCAACAATGGGCTCAAGCATAACAATTGTGAGGATGGTGCAAGCCCAGGCAGTGTTTCATTCTGCATACATAGGGTCACTATGAGGTAGAACTGACTCGATGGCACACAGTAACAACAACAACTTAATGCTAAAAGCTGGGGTCACAACCACTCTATTTGGGACACTGGGGTATGGTAACCAAAAACCACACCAGTTGCCATGGAGCTGATTCTGACTCATGACAACTCTATGCATGTCAGTGTAGAACTGTGCTCCATAAGGTTTTTGATGGCTGATTTTTCAAAAGTAGATAACCATGCCTTTCTTCTGAGGCTCCTCTGGGTGAACTCAAATCTCCAGCCTGTAAGTTAGCAGCCGAGCATGCTAACAGCTTCTATCACCCAGTGAGTCCTGGGGTATAACAGAAAAGAAATAAAGATGTAGTCATTGCTTGCCATCTAAACATGAAGACAAAATGGACACTATTCAATAAGATGCTTCTTCTCTGGGCTAACAGTACCGCTGAGACTTGGAGAAGAATCAACTTAAAAAGAGAGTTTGAAAGAAAATGAATCAGAGACCTCCCTGTAGCCTGAGCCATTAGGGTATATGAGCCCCCAAGGTCCAGGGGTTTTGGGAACTCCTCAACTTCTCATGGGCAAGCAGCAACCCAGAGGGTCCCTTGTTTTCTAGGAAAGTTCTCTCCAAACACAAGTGGATACCAGCCCAGAAAACTATGAGGGAAAATGATGTGGAAGCTCCCTGGGATTTTTGTCCATTTGGGAGAAAATCCTCTGATTTCTAAGATTGACCTCTTCCATGAAAACATCCCACTGGAAGCATCATGGGCTGGTCCCTGGCTTGAATCCAAATATCAGGGTAGCAGGTCATGGATAAAGTTATGACATGGGGCAGTTTATGAGCCCAAGCCACCCCAGAACTGTTGTTTGCTACCGTCAAGTCAGCCTCCGACTCATGGCGACCCCAAGCACAATAGAACAAAATGACCCTCAGTCCTGCACCATCCCCTTATCAGATGGGGATCAAGCCATTGTGATCCATAGTGTTTTTATTGGCTGATTTTTGGAAGTAGTTCATCAGGCCTTTCTTCCTAGTCATCTTAGTCTAGAAGCTCCGCTGAAGCCTGTTCAGCATCATAGCAACATGCAAGCCTCCACTGACAGATGGGTAGTGGCTGCATAGGAGGTGCATTGCTGGGAATTAAACCCTGGTCTCCTGCATGGAATGTGAGAATCCTACCACTGAACCACCAGTGCCTCCCAGAACTGGTTATACACAAGAGCTTTTAGCCCTCTTGGGAGACAGAGGGCCACAGAGCTTCAAAAACAACAGAGAAATGCCCTCTAGAAACTTAAGCTGGACATTTTAAAAACAAACAAAAAATCTATTGATATCCATGCCTTAGGAGGAAAACTGAGCAAACAATGTTTTCTTTTGGGTCAAAGCCAGGGAATACAGCCATGCTTCTCCAGACTTCACTGAGTGCCCTTGCAGGAATACAGGACATTCACACGGGGTATGTTTCCTGAGGGCTGAGCCCACAGGAGATGATGTCTTCAGAGGAAGTTATGTTTGTGAGACAACACACTTCAGTAACTTTGTGACTGATATTCAATTGTCCTGCCTATAACAGTGTTTGCTCAGGTCAGCTCTGAAGAAGAATGAATGTGTGTTTACATTTAGGAAATTTCTGCATTAAGTGTGTTTACACTTAAATCACTTCAAGTGGCTTTCTAGAAGTTAGCAAAATAAAATGATTTATACTAAAGCTAACCAGATGCATACCCTATGAGCCAGCAATCACTCCAAGATATATGCCCAACAAAAATGTACACATGTGTACATCAAAAACATATACAAAAGTATTTCTAGCAGCATGTCTTAGTTATCTAGTGCTGCTATAACAAAAATACCACAAGTGGATGGCTTTAACAAACAGATATTTATTTTCTTACAGTTTAGGAGGCTAGAAGTCTGAATTCAGGGTGCTGGCTCTAAGGGAAGGCTTTCTCTCTGTTGGCTCTGGAGGAATGTCCTTGTCTCTTTAACTTCTGCTTTCTGGTTCCTTGCTGATCTCCATGTGTCTTGGCATCTATCTTACCCCCATCTGTCTTGCTAGTTTGCATTTTTTCTCTTGTCTGTCTCAAAAGAGTTGGGCCAAGGTGGCATAGTGGTTAAGTGTTTGGCTGCTAACCAGAATGTCAGCAGTTCAAATCAACCAGCCACTCCTTGGAAACCCTGCAGGGCAGTTCAACTCTGTCCTATAGGACTGTTATGAGTCGGAATTGACTGGACTGGCAATGGGTATGGTTTTGGTATCTCAAAAGAGATTGACTCAAGGCACACCCTACACTAATCCTGTCTCATTAACATAACAAAGACAACCCATTCCCAAATAGGATTCTAACCACAAGCACAAACACATTATCAACTATGAGTTGATTCCTACTCATAGTGACCTTATAGGACAGGGTAGAGCTGCCCCATAGGGTTTCCAAAGGTGTAAATCTTTGTGGAAGCAGACTACCACATCTTTCTGCCATGGAACAGCTGGTGGGTTCAAACTGCCGACCTTTTGGTTAGCAGCTGAACTCTTAACCACTATGCCACCAGGGTTTCCAGAGGTTAGAATGTACAACTTATATTTTGGGGGGACATAATTCAATCCATAACACAGCATTATTCATAATAGCCAAAGAACTTGAAGCAATTCAAATGTCCACCAACAAAAAATGAACAAACAGTGGTGTGTTCCTACAGTGGAATGCCACAGAACAGTGGGTGACTCTCACACACACAATGTCAAGCAAAAGAAACTGGGCACAAACATTCAGAGAAGAACTTACACCAGTACTACCAAAACTATTTCAGAACATAGAAAAGGAAGGGATACTTCCAAATTCATTCTATGAAGCCAGCATAACCCTGATACCAAAACCAGGCAAAGACACCATAAAAAAGAAAATTACAGACCAATATCTCTCATGAATATAGATGCAAAAATTCTCAACAAAATTCTAGCCAATAGAATCCTGCATCATATCAAAAAAATAAGACACCACGACTAAGTAGGATTCATACCAGGTACGCAAGGATGGTTCAGCATTTGAAAGTCAATCAATGTAATCCACCACATAAGTAAAAGGAAAGAAAAGAATCACATGATCATCTCAATTGACACAGAAGAGGCATTTAACAAAGTCCAACACCCATTCCTGATAAAAACTCTAAATAAAATAGGTATAGAAGGGAAATTTCTCAACACAATAAAGGGTATCTATACAAAACAAACTGCCAACATCATTCTTAGTGGAGTGAGGCTGAAAACATTCTCCTTGAGAAGAGGAACAAGACAAGGATGCCCTTTATCACCACTCCTATTTAACGTTGTGCTGGAAGTTCTAGCTAAAGCAATAAGGCAAGAAAAAGAAATAAAGGGCATCCAAATTAGTAATGAAGAAGTTAAACTGTCCCTATTTGCAGATAATATGATACTATACACAGAAAACCCAAAAGACTCCATGAGAAAACTACTGGAACTAATAGAAAGATTCAGCAGAGTGACAGGATACAAGATAAACGTACAAATATCAACTGGATTCCTATACACCAATAAAGAGAATGATGAAAAGGAAATCAGGAAAAAAAATGCCATTTATAATAGCCCCTAAAAAAATAAAATACTTAGGAGTAAATCTAACCAGGGATGTAAAAGACCTATACAAAGAAAACTACAAAACACTACTGCAAGAAACCAACAGAGATCTACATAAATGGAAAAATATACCATGTTCATGGATAGGTGGACTCAACATTGCGAAAATGACAATTCTACCCAAAGCAATTTACAAATACATGCAATCTTGATCCAAATACCAATAACATTCTTTAAAGAGATGGAAAAACTAATTATTAACTTTATATGGAAAGGGTAGAAGCCTCAAATCAGTAAAGCACTATTGAAGAAGAATAAAGTGGGAGGACTCTCACTACCTGACCTCAGAACTTACTATGCAGCTACAGCATTCAGAATAGCCTGGTACTGGTACAATGACAGATACACTGACCAATGGAGCAGAATAGAGAACCCAGATGTAAATTCATCCATCTACGGTCACTCATCTTCGACAAGGACCCAAAGTCCATCAGATGAGGGAAAAGGCAGTCTTTTTAACAAATGGTGCTGGCAAAACTGGATGTCCATCTGCAAAAAAAAAAGAAACAGGACCCATACCTTACACCATATACAAAAACGAATTTAAAATGGATCAAAGACCTAAATATAAAGCCAAAAACTATAAAGTTTAGAGAAGAAAAAATAGAACTGACTCTAGGGGCCCTAATACGCAGCATTAGCAAGATAAAAAACCATAACCAACAACACACAAACTCCAAAAGATAATCTAAATAACTGGAATCTTCTAAAAATTAAACACTTTCATCAAAAGACTTCACCAAAAGAGTAAAAAGAGAACCTACAGATTCAGAAAAAATTTTTGGCTATTACAAATCAGACAAAGGTCTAATCTCTAAAATCTACAAGAAAACCCAACACCTCTACAACAAAAAGACAAATAAACCAATTAAAAAATGGACAAAGAAAATGAACAGACACTTCACCAAAAAAGACATTACAGCAGCCAGCACAGTCATGAAGAAATGCTCGCTATCCCTAGCCATTACAGAAATGCAAATCAAAACCACAATGAGATACCATCTCACCCTGGCATTACTGGCATGAATCAATAAAACAGGAAATAACAAGTGTTGGAGAGGCTATGGGGAGATCAGAACTCTTATGCACTGCTGGTGGGAATGCAATATGATACAACCATTTTGGAGAATGGTATGGCACTTCCTTAGAAAGCTAGAAATAGAAATACCATAGGATCCAACAATCCCATTCCTAGGAATATACCTAGAGAAATAAGAGTCATCACACAAATAGACATATGCACACTCATGTTCATTGCGGCATTGTTCACAATAGCAAAAAGATGGAAATAACCTAGATGCCTGTCAACAGATGAGTGGATAAACTATGGCACATACACACAATGGAGTATTACACAATGATAAAAAAAACTGATGAATCTGCGAAGCATCTGATAACATGGATGAATCTGGAAGGCATTATGCTGAGTGAAACAAGTCAATCACAAAAGGACAGATATTGTATGAGACCACTACTGTAAAAACTCATGAAAAGGTTTACACACAAAAAGAAACACTTTTTGATGGTTACGAGGGAGGGGAGGGGTGGGGATGGAAAAACACTAAATAGACAATAGATAAGTGGTTTAACTTTGGTGAAGTGTAAGGCAGTACACAGTACTGGGGAAGCCAGCACAGCTTGTACAAGGCAAGGTCATGGAAGCTCCATAGACACATCCAAACTCCCTGAGGCACCGATCTCCTGGGCTGCGGGCTGTGGGGACCATGGTCTTGGGGAATGTCTAGCTCGATTGGCATAACATAGTTTGGAAAGAAAATGTTCTACATTCTACTTGGTGAGTAGTGTCTGGGGTCTTAAAAGCCTGTGAGCAGCCCATCTAGGATACTCCACTGGTCTCACCCCTGCGGTAGCAAGTAATAATGAAGAAAACTGAAGATACAAGGGAAAGATTAGTCCAAAGGACTAATGGATCACATCTACCACAGCCTCCACCAGACTGAGTCCAGTACGAGATTGTGCCCAGCTACCATCACTGACTGCTCTGACTGGGATTACAATAGAGTGTCCTGGACAGAGCTAGAGAAAAATGTAGAACAAAATCCTAACTCACAAACAAAGACCAGACTTACTGGCCAGACAGAGACCGGAGAAACCCTGAGAGTAGGGCCCCCGGACACACTTTTAACTCTTTAATAAAGTAACTCCTGAAGTTCACCCTTCAGCCAAAGATTAAACAGGCCCATAAAACAAAACGAGATTAAAGGGGCACAACAGCCCAAGGACAAGGCTAGAAGGCAGGAGGGGACAGGAAAGCTGGTAATAGGGAACCCAAGGTCAAGAAAGAATGGTGTTGACATGTCATAGGGTTGTTAAGCAATGTCATAAAACAATACGTGTACTAACTGTTTAATGAGAAACTATTTTGTTCCGTAAACCTTCACCTAAGGTACAATAAAAAAAGAAACCAGGCACAAGAGAGCACATACCATATGAAGTTCAAAACTGGGCAAAACGAATTTATGGTATTAGAAGTTTGAATTTGTGGTAATTGGGAGGAGACATCATAAGAAAGGATTCAAGAGTGATAGTAATCTCCTGTATCTTGACCTGGCTGGTGGTTAAAAGCGGGTCTTACCTATGAAAATCCATCAAGCACTTATGATTTGTATACTTCCCTGTATCTGTTATACCTCAATAAAAATATATTTTAAAAATAAACTTAATAATCTTTACGGTGGCTTTAACTATCGTGAGGAGCTAGTAGTGTTGTAAAAAAACAAAACTATGTAAAACTTCTAAGTTTACAGGTATAGTGTTTGATGTATCTGGAGAGACTCCAAATTATAACATGCTGGTGATCATGAGTGTTTCATATTGTTGTTTTCTGAAAGCTTAGGTTTGATACTTAACTTAAAGTTGGATATTGGCCCTGCCTCATTGTTTAACAACCTAATCTTGGAGTTTAAAAGAAATTTAAAATACTCATTTTGAACAAGGAACAGAAAGATCTAGCCTAGTGACCTGGATCTTAGCCATTGGTCTTTCCTTCATGTCTTACTTTGCAATTGAATTCATTATCTTAAAAGTACACCTGGGACCTCTTTACCTTTACATGATGGATGGCTCAGAGGTCACTGAAAGTCTCCAGAAGACAGGTTCTTGATGAATAAACCCAGTAGAATAAAAAACTAAGAGGTGTCAGGGAAGAAATCAAAGAATTTCTTTAGAACGCTTTCCTCTGGGTTACTTTTAAAAATTTTTAAAAAAATACTGTATTTTTCCTGTAGCGGTTTAGTTGTTAAAGAAAAAAAAATATTGTTTTAATAAAAGAGTCTGAGCTTTATTTTCTTGTTTTTAAAGCATGTGTTCTTTTGTGTCTGGCTTCTTTCCTGAACACTGTGCTGTAAGAGTTACCCATACTGTTGTGGGGACACTCATTCTCATTGCTGAGCAGAACTCTGTTATGAGCGTATACCACCATTCATTCACCCATTCTTCTGCTAATGGGCATTTAGGTAGTGGCCAGTTTGGGACTATTATGAATAATGCTGCTTTGACCGTTGTAATATGCTGTACATGGCTTTTGGTAGACATATGAATGCATTTCCATTGGGTGCATTTCTAGGACTAGAAGCAAGAGTAGTTTTTATAAGCCTGCTCTGCATATACTAGGTCTCCTTCAGCCAGAAAATAATTTAAGAGCTGGAGAGACGTGGGTGTGGGCCAAGAATTTCTAGTGGGAAAGAGCAAGGCTCCCCAAAAGGTCATTCTTTCCTTTGAGACCTTTAAAAATTAGGTGGAGCTAAGAGGAGCTTTGGGCCCAGCAAGTAAAGGAGTTTGGTCCATGAGTACTGCGTTCTTCCTGCACTGGGATTCTGAAACAGGGCTTAGGACGTTACTGCATTTGGAAATGGGATGGAAAATGGGAATGTGAAAGGGGATTTTGGACATTTAATCAGACCCTTCAGAAATTCCTGGGAAAGAAATTCTAAAAACTCTCCTGCAGGTTCAATGTGTTAGCTAGGACTTCCAGTACAATGTTGAATAGAAGTGGTGAGAGAAGACATCCTTGTCTTTTTCCCATTCTTAGGAGGAAAGAATCTAGGTTCTCACCATCAAGTATGATGTTAGTTGTTAGGTTTTTGTGGATGTCCTTTATCAAGCTGAGGAAGTTCTTTTCTATTCCTAGTTTGTTGAGAGTTTTTATTATGAATGGATGTTGTGTTTCGTCAAATGCTTTCTTGTGTCAGTTGTTGATATGATGAATTACATTAGTTGATCTGTGAATGTTGAAATAACCTTGCGTGTTGTTGTTGTTATGTGCCATTGAGTCAGTTCTAACTCGTAGTGAGCCCCATATACAACAGAACAAGACACTGCCCAATACTGAACCATCTTCACAATTGTTGCTTTGTTTGGGCCCATCGTTGCAGCCACTGTGTCAGTTCATCTAGAAGGTCTTCCTCTTTTTCACTGATCATACACTTTACCAAGCATGATGTCCTTCTCCAGGGACTGATCCCTCTTCATAACATGTCCGAAGTACGTGAGATGCAGTCTCACCATCCTCACTTTCAAGGAGCACTCTGGCTGTATTTCTTCCAGGACAGACCTGTTTGTTCTTCTGGCAGTTCATGGTATATTCAATATTCTTCAACAACACTGTAATTCGAAAGCATCACTTTTTCTTCCGTCTTCTTAATTCATTGTCCAGCTTTCTCATGCATATGAGGGGATTGAAAATACCGTGGCTTTTGGTCAGGCATACCTTAGTCCTCAAAGTGACATCTTTGCTTTTTAACACTTTAAATAGGCCTTTTGCAGCAGATTTGCCCAATGCAATACTACGTCATCTTATTTCTTGACTGTTGCTTCCATGGGCGTTGATTGTAGAGACGAGTAAAATGAAATTGTTGACAACTTCAGTCTTTTCTCCATTTATCATGATGTTGCTTATTCTTCCAGTTGTGAGGATTTTTGTTTTCTTTATGTTGAAGTGTAATCCATGCTGAAGGCTGTAGTCTTTGATCTTCATCAGTAAGTACTTCAAGTCCTCTTCACTTTCAGCAAGCTTTGCATACTTGGGATAAATCCTACCTGGCTGTGGTATATAATTATTTTTACACGTTATTGGATTAGAATTGATAACATTTTATTGAATATTTTTGCATCTACGTTCATGAGCGGTATTGGTCCGTAGTTTTCCTTCCTAGTAATGCCTTTGTCAGGTTTTGGTAGTAGAGTAATGCTGTCCTGATAGAATGCGTTTGCAAGTGTTCCTTCCTCTTCTTTTTTGGGGAAAGTTTAAGAAGGTTTGCTGTTAATTTTTTTTTTTTAAGTGTTTGGTACAATTCACCCATGAAACCATCTGGGCCTAGTGATTTCTATTTTGCAGGGTTATCAATGGTTGATTCAATTTCCTTAGTAGATACAGGCCTATTCCAATTACTTGTTTCTCCTTGCTGGAGTTCTGGTAGATTGTGCCTTTCAAGGAATTGATCCATTTCATCAGATTTGTGGACATACAGCTGTTCTTAGTATTCCTTTAACATCTTTTGAATGTTCAGGGGATCAGTTGTAATAGCCCCTCTTTCATTTCTGATATTAGTAATTTGTGTCTTTTCTCCTCTTTTCGTAATTAGTTTGACTAGAGGTTTATCAATTAATTAATGAATCACACTTCTGCTATAATTAGCAGAGCAGGGATGTGCAATAGAAACAGATAAGAGTAATAATACATGGCAAGCGGTCAATGTAAGTAATTCTGGGTGAGCTATGCTCCACAGTCACAGAGGCAGCGAGGCTGGAGGGGGATGTGTTATAAGATGTGGGTTCTGCTATCAGATCTGACTCTCCCTGTAATTGGATTTTCTTTGTATATACGGGAATGGGCTGGCTCAGAAGACTCAGATGAAGCCTTGGTAAGTTCTGGAAAACCTCATGGAATCTGCAGAAGAGAGTTCTTACACTTTCTTCTCGAGGGCATTCTGAAGGGTCTGATTAATGTCCCAGGTCCCCTTCTATTTTCCCATTTTATATCTGTCTTAGTTATCTAGTGTTGCTGTAATAGAAATGGCACAAGCGGATGGCTTTAACAAATAGAACTTATATTCTTTCACAGTTTAGGAGGCTACAAGTCCTAATTAAAGGCAGCAGCTCAGGGGAAGGCTTTCTCTCACTGTTGGTTCTGGGAGAAACTTGTCATCAATCCTCCTCTGGTCTAGGAGCTTCTCAGTGCAGGGACCCTGGGTTCAAAGGACATACTCCTCTCCTGGCATTTCTTTCTTGGTGGCATGAAGTTCCCCATATCTTTACTCAATTCTCTTTTTTCTATCTCAAAAGAGATTGACTCAAGATACAACCTAATCTTGTAGATTGAACCCTGCCTCTTAACATAACTGCCTCTAACCCTGACTCATTAACATCATAGAGGTTAGGATTTACAGCACATAGGATAATCACATCAGATTACAAAAATGGTGGACAGCTACACAATACTGTGAATCACGGCCTAGCCCAGTCGACACATTTTGGGGGGACACAATTCAGTCCCTAACAATAACCCATTGCCAAATGCAGTAACCTCCCAAGTCCCATTCCTGAATCCCAGTGGTGCCCACCAACAGCAGTCGCTCACCTGGCCCAGGGCCAGAGTACCCAATAAGCAAGGTACTCACAGGCCCAGTCGTGCCTTCCATCAATCTGGAGTGCACAATTTCACCTGCCCCACCACGTCAAAAATGTGGTGAAATCCATATGAAATTGCTTACCACAGATTAGCAAGTAAATAAAATTAAGCCCGTGGATACCTTGCTCATTGCAAGCCCATGCATACCATGCTTACTGGTTAATCTACCCCTGAAAATGCCTCTGAGTTCTACTCAGTCTTTAAAGATCTCAAAGGAAAGAATGGGGAGATTTTTTCCTTCCTTTTTGCTATAGCTTTTTGGCCCACAACCCCCTCTCCCCAGTTCTTAAATTATTTTTGAGCTGGAGGATATGTAATGTATGCAAGGTAGGCTTCCAAAAAATTGTGTTCTTGCTCCCACTCACACACCCAACAGAGACGCACGCCTGTGTCCACCCAAAGCCACATGCAGCCGTGCTACGACGGTCAAGGCAGCGTTACTCTCAATCACCTCCATCTGGAAACTACCCAAATGCCCATCAGCAGGAGAAGGATGAAAAAATGGTTGTATTTCCACCCAGCGGGGTTCTTTTCAGCTATAAGAATAAGTCAACTACGACTGCCCACAACAGTATGGGTGACTCTCACAAGCACAATATTAGGGAGAGAAGCCAGGCATGAGAGCAAATAGTGTCTAATCCCAGTGATATTAAGCTCAAAACCAGAGACATTGCAGGGGGTCATGACTGGAAAGGAGCACGAGAGGTTACCTGGGGAGGGAGAGGTTGGTCATGTTCTGTTTTTGATCTGGGTGCTGTTAACCACTGGTGATTCAGCGGTTAAAGTGCTTGGCTGCTAACGAAAGGTGGGCAGTTCACACCCACCACCTGCTCCTCGAGAGAAGGATGTGGCAGCCTGCTTCCGTAAAGATTTACAGCCTTGGAAACCCTATGGGGCAGTTCAACTCTGTTGCAATTGACTCAATGGCAGCAGGAACAGGCTGCGAACTTTGTGTAAGCATATCATTTGCGCACTCTTCCATAGTGTTATTTTGTCGTTGTTATAAAAATATATATAATACGACATTTGCCAATTTTATTTTTTTGTGTGTGTACAATTCGGTGACATCAATCAAATTTATCGCGTTGTGCAGTCGTCACCAACATCCATCGCCAAACTGTGTGTTATTCTCCAACAAAAAGTTTATATTGAAAAGGTAGCCTAGAAGGCAGAGAGGATGATTTTATTTTTTACCGTTAATATTTATCATAAAATTGCTGTGAAGTTTTTCTAGAAAAGTTGTGCTCTTCAGTATACCCTTCAAATGGACCTCTGGAATATAAAGAGAAATGAGAATCATTTAAATAATTTCACTGAGCCGTTTTATGCCTTATTTTAAAATCTACCTAAAATAAAGTCTTCAATTCTTTTGTATGAAGCCCACCAGAATTTATGCCTAAATTCTGAAAAGTACATTCCATCAGCATATTGCCATGTTCATGGTACATTTTTTGGGGGGGTGGGCTTCCTTGATAATAAAGACTGTGCTCCCTTTGTGAATATAAAAAATTCTGACGCATAGCAACCCTATAAGACAGAGTAGAACTGCCACATAGGGTTTCCAAGGATTCAAACTGCCGACCTTTTCGTTAGCAGCCAAGCTGTTAACTGCTGTTCCTACATGAAGATAAAGGTACCAAACAGATTTGCAAACAGTTCACGTGCTTGGCTGCTGATGCAAAAATGTACTGTAAACTGTTCAGTGGAATTGTCCCTGGCACAGACCAATGAGTCAGTCGTGAGCTGGGTTCTGCTGGCTCGTCTGGTGGGGGTGCCGTCTCTCTCCTGGCCAACAGCAGATATTTGCAAAACACCAGAGATCAGTTGCTGTGGAGTTGATTCCAGCTCCTGGCGACTCCACGTGAGTCAGAGTAGAACTGTGCTCCACAGGGTTTTCAATGGCTGATTTTTCGGAAGCAGATCGTAGGCCTTTCTTTCCAGGCTTCTCTGGGTGAACTCGAAACTCCAGTCTTTCCATCAGCAGCCAAGCACGTTAACTGTTTGCATTACCCAGAGACTTCTTTGTAAAACATTAATTTGCTTATTCAGAATGAATTTGTCTCTGTGCCAGGGTAACTGGACTGTGTAGAAATCAAGTCTGTCCAGCAAGTGCATTGGCACTGTGTGGTAATCAAGGCAGGGGGAGGGGGTCTCTAAAGTGGGTCCACACAGCTCAAGGGAGTGTGCAAAGGGATCCCTGGGGGAATATTAGGACTTCCGCTTTTTAAAATTTTATCTAAAAATTAAGAAAGATAAACTAGTTTAATGTTGTTGCTGTTAGTTGCAGTCAAGTTGATTCCCACTCACGGCAACCCCAGGTATGTAGAGTGGAACTGCTCCATAGGGCTTTCAAGGCTGTGACCTTTTGGAAGCCAATTGCCAGGCTTTCTTCCAAGGTGCCTCTGGGTGGATTCTAACCACCAACCTTTTGGCTGCTAGTCAAGCGTAAACTGTTTGCGCCAGCCAGAGACTCCTAATTTAATATGCAGATGACATTGGTGCTGTCATTTGGCAGCCAGTCATGGGTCACATGAGGTACAGGAGGTCTCCTGTGGTTGGGGGGCGGTTTGCATAATACCCAGGGGTGATGGTGTCACCTGTGCTTGCTTGATTCAGTGCATTGTGGTGTCGATATGCCTGGTTACGTGGATACATGGATTGTATCCTTCAGTTGGATTCAGTGGACGCAAGGGACTCAAACATACCGACAATCATGAAGATGGCTCAGGATAGGGCAACGTTTCATTCTGCTATACATAAAGTCGCCATGTACCAGAGCCACTAGACGGCAACTAACGACAACATTCTCCAGTTGTAACTAAATTACCGTTCACCAAAAGGACAAAGGGCTTTTAAAATGTACTGCCCAAGCACAGAATGGGAGAAAATATTTGCAAATCATGTACCTGATAAGGGTCCATTATCTAGAATGTATAAAGAACTATTTCAGCTCAACGATAAAAAGATAAACCAATTAGAAAATGGCAAAAGATTGAAATAGACATTTCGCCAAAAAAGATAAACAAATGGCCAATTAGCAAATGACAGATGCTCAAAATCATTCACCATCAGGAAAATGCAAATCAAAACCACAGTAAGATACCACTTTATACCCACCAGGATGGCTAGATTAAAAAAGACAATAATAAGTGTTGGCGAGGATGCGAAGAAATCCTCATACATTGCTGGGGGAATGTGAAATAGAGCAGCCACTTTGGAAAGATGTCTGGCAGTTCCTCAAATGATTAAACGTAGAGGTACCATATGACCCAGCAGTTCTACTCCTAGATATATACCCAAGAGAAAAGAAAACATATGTTTTTACAAAAACTTGTGCAAGAATGCTTATAGCAGTGTTATTCGTAATAGCCAAAAAATGAAAACGACCCAAATGTCCACCAGTTGACGAATGAAAAAATAAGACGTGGCATAGTCATACAATGGGATATTATTCCGCATTAAAAAGAATGCAGTCCTGATGCTACAGTGTGGCTGACCCTTGAAAACATTATACTAAGCTAAAGAAGCTAGACATAAAAGGCCACATACTGTGTTTATATGAAATGTCCAGAATAGGCAAATCCCTACTGACAGAAAATAGATGAGTGGTTTCCAATGGCTAGGGGCTAGGGGAAAATGGGGAGTGACCGCTAATGGTTTAGGGGTTTCTTTTTGGGGTGGTGAAAACATTTTGAAATTAGATGGTAGTGCTGGCTGCCCAACTCAAAGAATATATTAAAAGAGGGTTGAATTGCATACTTTAAAAGAATAAATTCTATGGTATGTGAATTATGTCTCAAAAAAAAAGTCCTGCCCAGCGTCTGGGGTCTTAAATGCTAGCAAGTGGCTGTCTAAGACGCATCAATTGGTCTCAACTCACCTGGAGCAAAGGAGAATGAAGAACACCAAAGACACAAGGTAAATACGAGCCCAAGTGACAGAAAGGGCCACATAAACCAAATCCTATATCAGCCTGAGACCAGAAGAACTAGATGGTGCGTGGCTACCATTAATCACTGCCCTGACAGGGAACACAACAGCGAATCCCTGATGGAGCAGGAGAACAGTGGCATGCAGACCTCAAGTTCTCGTAAAAAGACCAGGCTTAGTGGTGTGACTGAGACTGGAGGGACCCCAGAGGCCATGGTCCCTGGACCCTCTGTTAGCCCAAGACTGGACCCATTCCTGAAGCCAACTCTTCAGACAGGGATTGGGGACTATAAAACAGAAAATGACACTGGTGAGGAGTGAGCTTCTCGGATCAAGTAGACACATGAGACCATGTGGGCAGCTCCTGTCTGGAGGGGAGATGAGAAGGCAGAGGGGGGCAGGAGCTGGCCGAATGGACACGGGGAGTACAGGGTGGAGAGGAGGAGTGTGCTGTCACATTAGACGGAGAGCAGCTAGGGTTACAGAGTAAAGTGTGTGTACGTTTTTTTATGAGAGACAAACTTTAATTGTAAACTTTCACTTCAAGGACAATTTAAAAAGAAAAGTTCTGCCCAGGAAACTGGATTGGAAATAACACATGATGCAAGCACAAGCAAACCACAAGAGAATGGTAGGAGCAACGTTTTGTAGCACAAACATCCTTAGCCACATAAGAAGGTAAAAAGATCTGACAAAAAGTTAACAGAAAATAATTGAAATTATCAAGAAAAATATTTGAATTAACAGTTTTATTATCATTGAACCTCAACCTAAGCATATATTATATCTTAGATTTTATTGATCACAGGTTTAAAATTGTGTAGTCCTCAATCCAGTATTTTACGACATTTCACTAAACTGGATGACAAATATTTAACAGCCTGTTTTGTGATTTCTTGCTTAATGGACAAGTTCAAAAAGAAACAAGCAACTGGGAAAACACTTTTTTTTCACACCACAGTAAAACTGGTTAAATAGCAGACAGGAAACAATATGGCGACAATTGGAAATATATTCTTTTATTTGCAAATCCTTTGGAAGGCTCAATGAAAATGTGACTAGAGATTTGAAGAAACAAATATTAAAACAAATTATGCAGTCTCTATACATTTGCCTATTTCATCTAAGTGTGATCATACAATACGTGTCTTTTCGTGACTGAGTTATTTCACTTAGCATACTATTTTCAAGATTCATCCATATCGTAGCATGTATCAGGATCTCATTTCTCTTTCTGGCTGAGTAGTATTCCACGGTATGTATGTGCCACATTGTGTTTATCCATTCATCTCGATGGACATTTTGGTTGTTTCCACTCTTTGGTTGTTGTAAATCGTGCTGCAGTGAACACTGGTTTACACGTTTCTGTTTGTGTTTCTGCTATTCAATACTTTTGAGTTTATAGCTAGGATTGGGATTGCTGGCTCATACGGTAGTGCTATGTTTAACTTTTTGAGGAACCTCAATTTTTTTTAATGATGGTGATAAATGATCAAAAGTGTGGAGCCCGTAGGTTCGGGTCATAATTTAGTCAATCCATGGAACCACAATAAGAAGTAAGGGCCCTTATCTCCTCTGGATTACAAATTCCCGATTTGCGGTACACGTTGACTCCCTCCATGGCCAAGGCCGAAACATCTCATTTTCTGAACTTACACTAAACTGTCCAAAATCTAAGTACAGATAGTCCCCAACTTAGACAGGGCTCCATTCCAATGACTTCGTCAGTTCTGATGTAAGTCGAATACCTCATTTTTTATTAGTTTTCATTATTATTGCCTTTTATTGTCAATGTCTTTATAAATCTGATCTTTATTTGTCTTTGGGGCTTGAAAACATTGCATATAAACTTCCATATATGATGACATCAGCAAATCACACGCAGTAACATTGTATGTAGTACATATTACTAACAATAAAATAAGATGTACAAAAAACAAAAACAAAACAGAAGGTCATTAAGTGCGGTTCATAGTAGCCTGAATATGTCATAAATCGGGGACTACCTGTAATTTAGGGGAAAACTACCATGTCTTAAGCTGTGGAATTGTGGCTGGTGCCACCAGATTGCAGATGAGGTAAATCTGTTTAGTTTTCTTGATGGTGACTGGTAGCTGGGCAACAGCCACTGCCCAGAGCGAATGTCATTCTGCTGTGCTTATTTCCGAAGAGGCAGATTTTTTTCTCAGGAAAACAGAATTTAACAACAAAAAATAAAACTGCAAGCGTCACCTGAAGGAGAGTAAGGGTAAGATTTCTAGTATTTTTCTGCTAAACCCCAGCAAAGCAGGAGGTCACCATCAATCCTTCCTGAAATTAGCCCAGGTTTAAGTTTGAAAACATGTACTGTAATTTTTTTAGAAGAGGTGGAGCAATAAATAACAATGGATGTTGGTTACCACTGGAGAGAGGAAGGAAAGAAGAGGGGAAGACACTTTTACATCGCAATATTTACCTTTCTGTACTGTTTGGATTGTTAAAATATTTGTGTGTGTGACTCTGCTATAGGCTGAATTGTGATCCCCAAAAATAAGTGTTGTAAATCTTAACCCCTATACCTGCAGTTATAATCCCATTTGGGAATGGGTTTACTTTGGTATGTTAATGAGGAAATATTAGTGTAGTTGTTGTTAGGTTCCAACTCACAGTGACCCAATGTACAACAGAATGAAATGCTGCCCGGTCCTGCACCATCCTCATAATCGATGATATGTTTGAGCCCATTGTTGTAGCCACTGTGTCAATCCATCCCATTGAGGGTCTTCCTCTATTCCTCTGACCCTCTACTTTACCAAGCTTGATGTCCCTCTCCAGGGGCTGGTTCCTCCTGATACCATGTCCAAAGTAAATGCGACAAAGTCTCAACAACTTTGTTTCTAAGAAGTTTCCTGTGTCTTAAACCAATCTTTTTTTGAGATATAAAAGAGCAGATTAAACAAGCAAGCACAAATGCGGGGTGTCTTAATTATCTAGTGCTGCCATAACAGAAATACCACAAGTGGATGGCTTTAACAAAGAGAAATTTATTCTCTCACAGTCTAGTAGATTACAAGTCCAAATTCAGGGTGTCGGCTCCAGGGAAAGGTTTTCTCTCTCTGTCGGCTCTGGAGGAAGATTCCTTGTCATCAGTCTTCCCCTGGTCAAGGAGCTCCTCAGGAGCAGGGACCCCAGGTTGAAAGGACACGCCCTGCTTCTGGTGCTGCTCTCTTGGTGGTATGAGGTCCCCAACTCTGTATTTGCTTCCCTTTCCTTTTATCTCTTGAGAGATAAAGGGTGATGTAGGCCACACCCCAGGGAAACTCCCTTTACCTTGGATCAGGGAGGTGACCTGAGTAAGGGTGGTGTTACAATCCCACCCTAATCTCCTCAACAGGAAATTACAATCACAAAATGGAGGACAACCATTCAATATTGGGAATCATGGCCTAACAAAGTTGATACACATATTTTTGGGGGGACGTAATTCAGTCCATGACAGGGGGGAAGATACACGCCACATGATCACCAAGGAACCTAGGAATAGAAGCTGAAAATAGACAAGGACTTTCCCCCAGAGCAGACAGAAAAAGCGAGAAAGAGATTTCCCCTAAAGCCACACCCTGAATTCAGACTTCTAGCCTCCTAAACTGTGCGAAAATAAATTCTGTTCGTTAAAGCCACCCACTTGTGGTATTTCTATTATAGCAGTACTAGATAACTAAGACACAGTGTTATTTTTTAATTACTGGGTTTTTGGGCATTGAAATTATAAGCCATTTTGTTTTCTTTTTTGTACCTTTTCTGCATTATAAAAAACAAAAAATAATTAAAAATGAAAAAGTTAAATATAAAAATTCTTCACACATTTAAAGCAAATCTTCAAAGCAGAAATTGATTAAATCTAAAAATGTCTTAACAAAGGTGATTATCAAACATTTTTTCTTTCAAAATATTTATTTCAAGTAAAAACCTACATAATGAACTATATACAAAAAGGCAACCACGTGTAAGAGAGTAAAGTAAAAAATCTTTGAGAAATACACTTATTTGGTCATGAAAGTATAAAAACTGAAAATAATTTTACATTAAGCACTTTAATTGAAAACAGGTTTATTCTATTCGTGTAAAAAGCCCAAAGCAGTCACCAACTAAGAAGGGTTAAATTTCTCCTCTCTATATTCACATACACAGCCCTTATACTGTCCCCTAGAAATCCTTATCTTTTTATTTATGTTACTCTTATGGAAACTGTTCAGGGATTTTTTTTTTTTCCCACCATGACTTTTTTTCCTCAGAATGCCACTCTGAGACCACGTGAACCCTTGGATAATACCTACATCATTTGTACGAAAGGAATAGCTAAATAATGAGTCTCAGATTAAGTGAGAGGCACTGTTGGGTTATTAATCTAAACCAGAAAATCCAAACCTGTTGCTGCTGAGTGAATTCCAACTCATGGCGACCCCATGTGTTACAGAGCAGAACTGCTCCCCACAGGGTTTTCTTTGCTGTAATCTTTATGGAAGCAGGCCACCAGCCCTTTCTTCCGAAGCACCAGTGGGTAGGTTTGAACCACCAACCCTTAGTAGTCAAGCACAAGCCTTTTGTGGCACCCAAGGGCCTGGTAATTAATCTGTTGCCGTGTGCTGTTGAGTCAATTCCGACTCTTAACAACCTTATAGGACAGAATAGAGCTGCCCCGTAGGGTTTCCTGGGCTGAACTCTTCACGGGAGCAGACCTCCAGGTCTTTTCTCCCGCGGAGTGGCTGGTGGGTTCAAACCACTGACCTTTCAGCGAGCGGCCAAGCACTTAACCACTGAACCACCAGGGCTCCTTAGTTATTAATCTACATAGAAATAATTTATAATTTGATTATCCGAGCATCAATGCTGAATGTGCTTGAGAGTTGACCCTATCTGATAACAACCCATGTTGACACAAACCCTCTCTTTGTCCTATAATCCTTTCTCAAATGTATGCATGAGTGCACTAAAGAACAGACAACAGGAGAAAGAAAAGTGAATGCTGAGTTCTTTTACTCATGAGTGGGACACTGACCAGAGGCAGTCAAAGCAGCCCCCACCCCCTGTAATCCCAACGGAGGATTAAAAGGGTCCTGGCTGGGCTATCCCCAAGATGACATGTGGGGTGAGTCCCAGAACAGGGCTGACTTGAGAGAGGGCCCCAATTTATTGGGGCGAGGAGGGTCACCATAGGGGAGGAGACCCTTCCCACAGAGGCCTCTGCTCCCTTGGCATCTCCCTTTCTGGTGCATCAAGTGGTCCTTGCATTTCCCTCCGGACCACTCCCCGCAGAGCCCTCTGTCTCCTGGCACTGAAGGGCAGAGGGGTGGATCTCTTCCTCTCGCTCTCCATCATCATCTGAATCAGATTCATCGTTGTAAAAGTGAATGGTGGCTTGCACTGGGAAACTGGCCAGCACTTTCTCCCCGGAACTCTGCAGATATTCTTGGCGCTTTGAGATGGGCAAATAAAGTCTAATATTTAAGAAAAAAAATACGCCATTAATCAACTTGAAAACTGTCCTAAACTCCTAGGGAATCCTTTTCCCCAGAAGCAGCTGACTCTCTAATTTTGCCCTGACTGCATACAGTGTTTTTTTTTTTTTTTTCTTAAATCACCAGAGCATGAAGAGACACCTAGATCCAGGGACCTGATAACAAATCTTACACGAGTTCAGAAAGGAACCATAATTTGAATGAGTAAGTTAATTTAGAATGACACAAAAAAAAGGGTTTACTTCAATAAAGGAAATTGAAAACACTGAGTTCCAAGATTAAGAGGCCCACTTGGCCCAAATGGAAGACCAGGCTCATCTTAGATTGTTTGTCAAGTGGCCCCCGACTCATCGCAACCCCGTACACAACTGAATGAAATGCTACCCAGTCCTGCTCCATCCCCATGGTCAGTTGTGGGTCAGACCATTGTGACTCATAGGGTTCACAGTGGTTTATTTTTGGAAGGAGATCGCCAGGCCTTTCTTTCTAGTCCATCTTAGTCTGGAAGCTCCACTGAAACCTGTCCAGCATCCTAGCAACACACAAGCCTCCACTGATAGATGGGTGGGGCTGTGCATGAGGTGTGTTGGCCATGAATGTAACCTGGGTCTCCTGCCTGGAAGGTGAGAATTCTACCCCTGAACACCAGTGCCTCACTCATCTTGGACAATGTATATGCCATGTTTGGGTAGGGCCCTTCTTCCCACTCCCCCACACATTCTCAGCCCAGAAGGATAAGAAATGTTGTACCCCATTGGCCTCTAGGGTAAACTTTACTCTCTGAATCTTGGCCTAGAGAAGCCGTAGGGGTGGGTGCCCAGTTCTGTCAGAATAGAATCTTTGGTTATTTGCAAAATCCTGTGTTTTTTTTTTTTTTTTTTTAAAGGGGGGAGGGGACTTTAGCATATAAAATTTATAGCCCCTAAATTCCAGATTTTGTGGAATTTAGGATTCTAGTTACATATGGGAAAGTGTTTCAAATATTCCTTTCCCTCCCCGCTTTTCACCATAAACTCTCATCCTTGTACTTTTCACCCACTTAATTCATTTGCATTTTTTTTGCAAGTTTTCCAAAAGGCCAGTGTTTCTCAACCAGGCGGAGATTTTTGCCCCCCAGGGGACATTTGGCAATGGCTGAAGACATTTTTGGTTGTCACACTGAGGGTAAGCTATCATGATCGAGTGGGTAGAGGCCAGGGATGCTACTAAACATCCTACAAGACTCAGGACAGCCCCCCACAACAAAGATTGATCCAGCCCAACATGTCATAGTGAAACTCTACAATAGACAGAATATAGATGTGTATCTAAGGCAGAAAGTCAAGCATAGTTTCCTCTTTGGCCAGGTCAACTGTTAGGCATCTGTGACCCAGCAATCCCAATGCTAGGTATATACCCAGAAGAAGTGAAGGCTGGAACACAAACAGAAACCTGTATACCAACGGTCATTGCAGCACTAAACTTTCACAAAGGCCAAAAGACGAGAACAACAGAAGCGTCCATCAACAGATGAATGGATAAACAAAATGCAGTACATACGCACAACGGAATATTACTCAGCCGTAAAGAGAAATGAGGTCCTGACGCGTGCCGCTCCATGGATGAACCTTGAAAGCATCGTGCTGAGTGAAATAAGTCAGTCACAAAAGGACAAACGCTGTATGATCTCATGTATATGAAATAAGCAAATATATAGGTACCAAAGAGTACTAGTGATTACTGGGGTGGGAGGGAGGAGGAAAGCGAGAGTTTTGCTTAGGGAGCAGTGAGTTTATATTAATGATGATGGAATGATTTGGAAAGGGAAGAGAGAATGGTTGCACAACGTGAAGAATCCAGTCAACGTTCCTGAATCACACATGTAGAAATTGTTGAGAGAGAAAAAAAAATTTTTTTTTTTTTTTTTGTTGAGAGGGCATATGTTTTGTGTATATTTCCACCACAATAAAAAGAGGCTTTTATGCTGAAGTATTTACAGGTGAATTTGTTTGATGTCTGTGATTTGCTTTAAAATACTCTAACAACAGCCACAAATAGTTGGGGGAGGGTGAGACATGATAAGCTCAGAAGAATGTTGGTCATTATTGAGGCTGGGTGATGGGTACAAGGGCTTTGTTAGACTGCTCTCTCTACTTTGGAGCCTGTATGAAATTCTCCATTAAAAATATATGTGAATAAAATTACGGACTCAATTTGCAATCAACAGTTAGGTGAATGCAGCTCACCCAGTCTCCATATTTTTAACCCAACAAACACTGGGGAGCAGGGTGTCTGGTGCCATGGCAAGCCCACGGGTAGGTGGAGCAAGTGAATCTCTACAGGGCGCAAAGGACAGATGGTGGTGGTTCTCAACCCAGGCTGCGCGTTAGCATCTCTTGGGGAGCCTTTGAAGATACAGATGCTTGTTCCCAGAACCTCTGGGGGTGCCTCCCAGGCATCTGAGTGATTCTATGAGTATTGAAAACCACTGATAAAAAGGATGTTAGGAAAGCCTCCTGTTTCAAAAATCACTCTTCGGCAAGTCTGAGGGGGTCTAAATTTCACCTCTAAAATTAACATCTTTGGGTTTTATTAAAGCTTTCCAGCCTTCCCAAGGCAAGCAGGATAAAAATACCCTCAGTGTGGTGGCAACATAAACCAGTTGCCATTGAGCTGACTCGACTCTTGATGACCCCGTGTGTGTCAGAGTAGAACTGTGCTCCATAGGGTTTTCAGTGGCTGAGTGTTCGGATATAGAACGCCAGGCCTTTCTTCCAAGGTGCCTCTGGGTAGACTTGAACCTCCCAGCTTTTGGTTAGCAGCAGAGTGTGTTAACCATTTATATCCCCCAGGGGTGGCAGCATGGGCTAGGCTAATTTCAGTGAAGGGAATGAGAGAGAGTCAGAGAGGCAGATAAAGATCCTGAACAGGAGCCACTGGACCAGAATGACAAAATGTACATTTACAGGGCGCAAGTGCACAGGGGTACAGAAGGGTGCACCAACAATGGGTCTGATCCCCACCAAGGCCATGAATGCATTAAGGAGAGAGGCCAGAGGAAAATGCTCCCACAGACCTGCTTAGTGGTGGAGCCATTCATCCAATCTCATGTATGCAAAACGTTCTTTGTGTGTAAGTATAAATGTAGTTTACGTTTAAATAACATAAGAGAAAACACGTTGATTATATCAAATGACGCTTAATGCAGAAAACATTCAGAGCTGTTGAATATAAGTTAATAAATATAATAATTGTCATAATGATAACGGTAATGAAAATAAAGAACACTTACATAATACTTATCATGTGTCAGCAGTGTTCTAAGTGTTTTACATGTATGAGCTCATTTAAGCCTTGAAATAAACCTGTGAAGTCCTGATCATTTACCTTCGTTTTACAAAGATGAAAACAGTGGCACAATTTTAACAACAGTAGATACTTTTAAATGCATTAGGAGAAGACCAGGTGTAAGTAAGAATCTAAATACCAGGTATTTGACACAGATGTACCAGGCACCCAACACAGATTTTTGAAGGTCCATGGATGGTTAACAGTTACACTGTTTGGCTGCTAAACAAAAGGTCAGAGGTTTGAATCCACCCAGAGGCACCTCAGAAGAAAGGCCTGGCAATCTACTTCCAAAGAATCAGCCACTAAAAACCCTATGGAGAACACAAATGGGTCATAAGTTGGAATCGACTCAAAAGCAACTGTTTTTTTTTAAAAATGTGCTTGGCAATATGTTTGCTTATATTCTGGGAGAGAAATGGAAATCTAGCTAAAATCTAAATAAATAAGTGTATATGCATATACAATTCATATACAATTCAACTTAACACAAGGCACAATATATGTAATGGGAGATATAAACAGAGGTATGAAGAAAAATGAGAGGCCAATTCTGACTTGCAACTGAACTAGTGAATGAGTGAATAAATGAATGGATTCCAGAAATCCAACAAAATACCCTTGAAGTTCCTTGGAATAAGAAAACTAAGTACTACCTGAGAAGACACTGAATTATTTTCCACGTTGTTGAAAACGCACACAGTTGAAGACAGTAGAGTGTATCAACACTGACAGTAAAAGGAAATTGTGATGTCATACATTACCTTACAGGATGCTGAAACCCGAAGGCCCCCTTTGACCCCAAAGTTTGTTGGTCACTCCCGGGCTCAAGCTGTAAAGACAGACACATATAAAATCAGATAAAGTCAAGGAACAACTCAAAGGAATCATCTTGAAGAGTTTTTAAAAAGAAAATCTAAGTAGTCTGCATTTTTTCAGTATCCATACCAATTTTAGACCATTCACAATCTGAACAGTATAAGAACTCGGCTGCTAACCAAAAGGTCGGGAGTTCAAATCCACCAGCCACTCCTTGGAAACCCTATGGGGCGGTCCTACTCTGTTCTACAGGGTCGCTATGAGTCGGAACTGACTCAACAGCACCTAGCAACAACAACTTTCTGTTCCTGTTGTCTGTTCAATGTCCCAGGTGCTGTGAGGGATTCAACAATGAAAAGGTGAGTATGATGTGATCCTTTAGTTCCAGGGGTTTTACAGTCTAATGGGGAAGAGACACCCTTGCATGCAAACAACTATAACACAAAGAATAACACAGTAAGGTGCTGCGTAAGTTTCCTAGGTCTGCTGTAACAAAATATCACAAACTAGGTGGTTTATAAGAACAGAAACTTATTGTCTCAGGGTTCTGGAGGCTGAGTCTGAATTTAGGGCTTTGGCTGTGTTGTTTCCTTCAACGCTTTGAGGGAGAGTCTGTTCTAGGCCTCTCTCCTCGCTTCTGGTAGCCCCAGGCTTTCCTTGGCTTACAGCTACAGAGCCACATGGTGTCTTTCCTCTGTCTCCCTGTCGCTGTGTCTCTTCTCTTGTATAAGGATACCAGTCATATAGGATTAGGTCCCACCCTACTCCAGTATAAACTCATGTTAATTTAACTGATAACATCTTCAAAGGCCCTACTTGCAAACAAGGTCACGTTCATAGGTACAGGAGTTAGGACTCAACATATCTTTCTGGGGGGCACAATTCAATCCATAATGGATGCTAATGATTTCTAAGTGGGGAGCGGAGGACCAGGCAAGGTTCGTGGAAGATTTGGCAGAGGCATCTGTGGCACCTGGGAGTGCAATTCTGAGAAGATTCCTGGCAGAGCAGAGCATGAAATTCAAAGGAGGATCCTGGGGACTCATAGTACAGGTGAGGGGACATGAGCAGCCACATGTGGCTGCAGTATGGAATGAATGAGAGACAGGGAGGGAGCAAGAACTGCGATGGTAACAGGGCTCCAGGGGAGGCTGGGTCCCAATTACAGAAAGTTGTGAACCCCTACTACTGAGTTTAGGTGTGCTTTTGATGACAGGCACTGGAGACCATTACTGGGTTTTGAGCTGGAGAGTCCAACAATCAGATCTGTATTTTAAGGATAATGGTGGCAGCAGGGAACAGAATATAGACTAGATTGGTGAGGTAAGGGCTTGGAGACACCAGTCCTGGCAAGAAATAATATTTGGACTCAAGTAAGAGCAATGAGAGAGGGGCATTGTTGGTTCAGTGGTAGAATTCTCACCTTCCATGCAGGCGACCTGGGTTTGATTCCCAACCTCATGCACAGCCACCACCTGTATGTCACTGGAGGCTTGTATGCTGCTATGATGCTGAACAGGGAGCCCTGGTGGAGCAATGGTTAAGAGCTTGGCTACTAACCGAAAGGTGGGCAGCCTGAGTCCATCCAGCACTCCATGGGAGAAAAGACCTGGCGACCTCCTCCGGTAAAGATTTCAGCCTAGGAAAGCCTATGGTGTGGTTCTACTCTGTCATATAGGGTCTCTATGAGTCAGGATCAACTCAACGGACGGCACACAACAACAATGATGCTGAACGGGTTTCAGCAGAGCTCCCAAACTAAGAAGAAAGATCTGGCGCTCTCATTGAAAATCATCCAGTGAAAACTCTGTGGAGCTCTATGGTCCAATCCACAAGCAATCATAGGAATTGGGCAGGACTGGGTATAATTTCATTCTGTTGTGCCTGGGGACACAATGAGTTGGGGGATGACTTGATGGCAGCTGACAGCAACAACAGCAATGGGAAGGGAAAGGAAGGACTGATTCCCAGTACATTTTCGTAGCATCCAAAAGGCCATGAGCACTGGAATATCAGAGCAGAGGAGAGAAAAGCTGGTCTGAGCGCCAGGCAGTGAAGGGCAATATTCATGAAGACAAGACCTCAAGCAGAGACCCAGCTTGTCCATGCTGACTGCTAACCAGGACGAGCACAAAGAAGGTGAAGGGACCGTCACACAGAAGCTGGCTGGGGCTGAGCCTGTTCTGCCCAACCTCTTGAGGGTGCCAGACCTGAACAGATTTGGGCGGAGGTATAACCAGGTTGTCTGAGGCTGAGAGAAGCCAGCAATAGACATTTGATCTCAGGTCTCCCAAAGCTTTAGTTACTGCAGAAAGTGGGGAGTGGGGCAACTTGGGTAACAGGATCATTCTGGGGTGACCTCAAAGTGCAGGGGCTCTGTGTGTGCGTGTGTGTGTGTGTGTGTGTGTATGACCACTTCATCATCCCACGCTGCAGGGGGCCTACATGTATGTATGTGTGTGTGTGTGACCACTTTGTCATTCTATCCTGCAGGGGACCTACAGGTATGTATGTATGTATGTATGCAACCACTTTGTCATTCTAGCCTGCAGGGGACCTACATGTATGTATGTGTGTGTGTGTGTGACCACTTTGTCATTCTAACCTGCAGGGGACCTATATGTGCGTGTGTGTCTGTGTGTGTGTGTGACCAATTAGTCATTCTAACCTCCAGGGGACCTACAGGTATGTATGTATGTATGTATGTATGTGTGTGACCACTTTGTCATTCTAACCTCCAAGGGACCGACATATATGTATGTATGACCTTTGTGAGCAAACAGGCCTGCAGGAGCCTCTGAAGATGCATTTATCAGTCTTTATAACACACTGTGGTGTGCTAAGGGAAGTAAACTGAGACTCTTTGGGACAAAATCTTTTCTATAATGAAGTTTGTTCTTTGAGGGCTGTAGGAAATCGTGTCTGTGTTGAGCTCTGCCTGTAAGGATAAGGGATCCCTAACAGCTCAGGTCACCTCTACCACCGCAGGCAATCCTGTACTGCTCGAGGCGGTTTTATGCCCTGTGATGGCATGGGGTCTAATGATACAACGCAAACTTTGGTGGACACTAAAACGCAGTGTTACGAGTACAGAGAAAGAATAGCTTCCTTAAAGGGTCAGATTCTAACTTGTGTTGTTGTTAGTTGCCATCAAGTCGATTCCAACTCATAGCAACCCGACATGTACAGGGTAGAGCCACTGCATAGGATTTTCAAGGCTGTGATCTTTCGAAAGCAGATCGCCAGTCTTCCGATGTGCCTCTGGGTGGGTTCAAACCGTGAACTTTTCAGCTAGTAGTCGAGTCACCCGGGGACTCCTAACTAAACTTATCCACCTTTACATACTTTAAAAACTTTCTGCTGTACATGTAAAAATGGTCAAAATGGCAAATGTTGCATTATAGATATTTCACCATAATAAATTTTTTTTTTTTTTTTAACTCTTGCAGTACCATTATCCTGATTATTTTCCAAAAGATCTTATTAAAGATCCCTTTCGGATGGCAGAGATGTCTAAGTAGTCACACTTTGAAAATCAAAAAAAGAACAGGAAAGTATATAAGGTAAAAAAAAAAAAAAAGAAAACACCCAAACTCATTACCACGGAATCGATTCCGACTCATGGCAACCCCATGTGTTACAGAGTAGAACTGCTCCATGGGGTTTTCTTGGCTGTATTCTTTACAAAAGCAGATTGCCAGTCCTTTCTTCCTTGGAGCCTTTGGGTGTGTTTGAACTGCCAATCTTTAGGTTAGCAGCCAATCGAAAACCGCTTGCACCACCCAGGGTAAGCACTGAGTTTAAAGTACGTTGTGTGTGTCTGTTCTAAAGAGTGAGAGAACAGATACTAGCAGAGACAGTCAGTAAGAGTTTTGCCCTCATGGGCTAAGGCTGAAGTTGTGGACACCCCAGAAGTTGTGAGGACAGGCCCTACAGAGCACACAGACATGACTTCTTCCAGGAAATTGCCTCCCTGGCAGGGCCAGCAAGTGGCCCGGAGGGAAATGCAACAGAGGTCAAGAAGGGTTTATATGGTCATTATTTTTCCCAGATGGGGTGCTAGAATACCAAGTGGGTAGCGTGGAGGGTGGGGTGCCCCCACTGCTCAGGGCACAGGGCCTTGAGACCTTCTCTCAAATTCAGGTGTTATTCTAATTTTCATCTGCTTGCACAGTCCTGCTGTGGATCAGTAGGCATTAGCTTTTCCCCTATTCCCATCCTTCCTCATCTCTGCTAATGGTATTTCGCCAGAAATGAACGGGGCTCTGGAGCCAAGGAATTCTCCTGCTTTGTGGGGAGAGGTCACTGTTGAGCAAGAAGGGTTCCCTCCCACACGGGGGCTGCACTCACCCTGCTGGGGGCTCTGAGCAGGTACATGGGACTTGAGGTTACTCGGGCTGACCACTTGGCTAAGCCAGTTCTGCTCCTCAAAGGGCTGGCCAGGGGTAGGGGTGTGGTGTGGAGCAGGCTCTACAGTCTCCACAGAACCCCTGCCTTCCTCCCCCAAAACATCCACTGACACACAGCTTCATCCATTTGCCATGCTGACAAGCAACTAGGAAATTGCTCCAGGCTGACATTTTTTCTGCAAGTAATCTTCATTTTTCTCCCAAATGGCCTTGTCATCATAGTAGGGGAAAAAAACCTGTCTTTCATTAGAAAGTGTGCTATAATATTTTTATTCTTAAAAACAACTGATAGATCCCACATATATTTCAATGAAAAGAAAACTGGGTAATTGTAAACCTCTATATTCTCTCTCTTTCTTGCTATCTCTCTCTCCCTCCACGCTCTTTTCAAATCTTATGTTTAAGAGCTTAAGTTTGAATGCAAAAAAAAAAAAAAAGGGAATTACTTTACATTATTTAGATACTGAATGTAAGAATAATTTAAGCTAAGAAAAAAAACCTTGTTTATCTGATACACATTTTACTGGCTTCATTCTTTAAAATACATAAACCACAAAAAAACCCAAAGCTTGTTGCCGTCGAATCGATTCCGACTCATAGCGACCCTATAAGACAGTAGAACTGCCCCATAGGGTTTCCAAGGAGCAGCTGGTGAATTCGAACTGCTGACCTTTTGGCTAGCAGCCGAGCTCTTAACCACTGTGCCACCAGGGCTCCCTTAGAGTACATAATAATAACTAAATTAAAATTCTCAGTATTCACATTAATTTGATAAAGTAGCCAAAATATCAAGATACAGTGAAGGTCTGCTTTCCTGCACCAGTATTCTTACCATATTACCAATAATTGCACACTAAACCATATGCCATGTGTGTTATGTAGATTAAATTCATGGTCCTTCCCAGATTAACTATTCTGCATTTTGAAAGTCCTCCGTTAATTAAAAAATAATAATAATAAATATAACAAAGGGAAGGTAAATTCTATGAAAGTAAGTCATTAAAAAAAAAAAGTCATTACTTCAGTATAAAGCAACTGTGTTACCAATGCAGACTAACGAAAGAATAGTGGTGGCCATTAATCTTCACCCACAAAGCCCTGGGCTTGAGTGTATTTGCTCAGACAACATGAGTTATCCCAGGAGCGCTTGCAGACAGAGCTGAAAGTGCTTCAGAAAGGGCCAGACGGCTGGTGAGGCTTTTAACCCACACCTTCTGGGCACCCCAGACGGGGCTCTGCCCTTATTTGCACTGCGACACCAGCCCAGCACTAATGGTGCACTTAGCTTTTCTCTAAGGTGGGGGGATGGAGGTGGCCACAATCTTCTCTCCGCCCAGGTAGGTGCAGATTTGCAGAAAACCCAACACGGAAGAAACCCTTTGTATTTCACAGAGAAACAGCTCGTTTCTTTTCAAGAAAGAATAAAGAAGCAGGAGGCCAGTCTACATGTGACTCAGGTGATTAACACCTCGTTCACCCAGGCTCCTAATCCCACAACCCAGGCACTCCTGGGCTGGATGACCAAATGGGTGGAGGACGCCTTTTCACGGTCCCTTGGCTTTAAAGATTGTACCACCATCTGGCTGGACTGGTTGATACCTACAAGGCCCACACTTAATCCTACCTGTCTTCCAGCTCTCACCAGCTCAGCAGCTCCAGATGTGTGGCTCCAAGGTCTCCAGGGTGTGGAGCTGGGAAGGCAAGGGCCATGTGAGAGCGAGCGCTGTGTATTTTAAATTTATATCATAAAAAATTATCATTCTGATCATTTCTAATACCTGCCTATAAAAAGTCCCTGGGAACCCCAGAATGTTGCTTCAAGTTCTGAGCCTGTGGGTAAACCAGGACCATTTGTGGTTTTCCCCCTGGGCACATTCCCAATTCTCTGCCTTCCTTCTGCTTTGAGAACTGTGTCAAGTCTGACACGGTTATCAGGGGACACATTATTGAAGGGGGATTTCTCTCTCTTCAATTCAGGATTCCCCAATGTAGCTGGCAAGGGGCCGGGCCACGCTATCCTGCAATTGTCAACCACACCTCTTTGGTTATTGAAGGATCTTGATCCACTTTCTATGTTGCAATCAGTCCTTCAGAAGGTCTTGCTGACTGGGCATTCCCCATCTCCCTCTCTAATTTGATTTCCTTAAACTTTACTGCTTTAAAAAGGGCTGGGGACAGGGAACACCAAACCCCCAGAACAGGGCAAAGACCTTTCTGGTGACAGTCAACTTGGGGGACCCCTTTGCCAGGCTTGCTTAGGGGCCCCGGGACTTAGTGTTTGCTTCCCCAGCCCGGTGAGTTTCAGGTCTTCTATAAAGTGAAGCGTTGGCCCATTTCCTCGCCGGGTACCACCGGAGCCGCAGCACTTGAGAACTGTGCGTTGGCATCGTGAGGACTCCGCGCCCCTCTCCGTCTCTAGCTAAGGAATTGGCTTGGCGTCGAGACCCGGCTGCGGGCTCAACCCCGGCTTAGGGCTCAGCGGCGCCGCAGCGTCCCGCTCCTTGAGTTCTCTGCGCCCACGGCCGCGAGCCTCTTCACTCGCACCCTGGAGACGCCCTCACCTCTCCGGCCCTCGCGGCGGCGGTGGCCTTCCGGGACTGTCCCCGGGGCAGTGACAGCCGCGCCCGCGCGCCTCCTGGGCTCCCGCCGCCGCCTCGGGTCTCATAGTGCCCGCGGAGCCCGCGCTCCTCCAGCGGCCTCGGCGACGGCGACCGCGTCTTTCCCGCTCCAGCCAGGGCGCGCACCTACCCGCGCGCTCCGCTCCAGGTTTAAAACGCGGGCGGGGAGGGGACTCCGGAATCCAGGGAGGGGGCGGGGAGCGGACAGGAGAAGCTCCGGAGGGGACATGGGGAGCCAAGGATGGGGAGGAATAAGCTGGAGTAGGGGGCACCGCGGGGGGGGGGGGGGCGAGGCGACTTGGAAAGCTCAGGGCAGGGGCGGGGAGGGGACACGGAAACCGGGGAGGGGGCTCCACGGGAGCTGAGAAAGCTCGGGGAGGGGACAGCAGGAAGCGACACGGGAAGCCCCGGGAGGGGGCGGGAGGCGGGGACTGCGGGCGTTCAGTAGGACGCTCCCTTCGGGGTTGGGCTGCGGGAAGGAGGGGTCCCCAGCCTCTCCTCCTGCCCCCACGCCAGGGGCGGATTATCCAATAGGCAAGGTAAGCAAGGTGTTTACCTTGCTTACCAGATTTTCTGTAGTGAACGATTTCACATTTTTTCACCATATGAAAGATTCTGACTCTAGGTATGGCTGGCATCTCTCTCCCAACCCCACAGTACCTTCCTACAGAATGAAAGCCCCTTCTCGAATTGACAATGCCTGACAGTGGTGGGTGATCCAGTGAAACCCACGCGAAATTGGTCACTACAGATTAGTAAGTAAACACAAGTAAACCGTGCTTACCTTGCTTACTGGGTCATCGCCCGCCCTGCCCCAGCGGCCCTTGGGGTGCTAGTTCCTGCCCCAGCGTCTAGGTCCCCAGGAGAATCTCACTTCCACCTCTCTAAAACGGCGGCTCCGGGAGCCTCGGGCCCCGCGAGACCTCCCCCCCGCGCCCCGCCTCACCGCCTCTTCAACAGGCTCGAACCCGCGGCAAACTGGGAGAGGTGCGGTCTGCGAGGCTCCCAAACCTGGGAGGCCAGCGGAAAGAAAAGAGCAAGAGGGAAGGCGCCCACGACAACGCCCTTCCCACCGATGGGGGCCTTGGAAAAGGATGCGGGTTTTATTAGGAGGGAGAGCGTCCTCTGCTTAGCTCCCGGCCCCGCTTAGAAAGTGCATTAATAAACCGGGACTCTCATGACCCGGATGGGCCAGGCGGCACTGCTCGGCCCTGGGGATACTTCCTAGGGCGACCAGGGAGGCAGGACTCGAGGGTCGCCGGAGCGCAGCTCCCACCGTCACCAGTGCAGAGCCCCGGGCCAGAGGAATGCTGCTTTATCACTAGGGCCATCTGACAGCAAAGGCATCTGAGGGCGGTGGGCCTGGACTTCTGGGCCCCTTGATTAAATTGAATCTGCCCCTCAGTGTGCCTTTGTCACTGCGTTTGAGAACTGGAATATAATTTACATAACTTAATGGATTAAAAAAAAAAATTCAAAGAACTTCAGGAGTCAGAATGTTTCCAGATGTTTTTTTCTCTAAGAGCAACAAGTTTGGCAACAATAACTAAACCTAATTAAAGGCAAAGAGCAAAGAAGGGAAAATGAATAAATAATCTTACTATACAAAATGTTAGGTCTCTGGGTGGCACAGTTTGAAGTCCACTAACCTAAAAGTTCGAGGTTGAAAACTGCCCAGATGCCTGGAAGAAAGGCCTGTTGATCTATTTCCATAAAGATTGCAGCCAAGAAAACCCAATGGAGCAGTCCTACTCTGTAATACCTGGGGTCACGGTAAGTCTGAATCAATGGCAACTGGTTATATAAAATTTTAGACGACTACTTAAAAATATACTAAGTGGACTATTACTCAGCCATAAAGAGAAATGAAGTCCTGATACATGCCACAATATGGATGAACCTTGAACACGTTATGCTGAGGGAAATAAGTCAGTCATAAAGGGACCGATATTATGATCGCACTCATGAAATAACTAGAACGGGCAAATGTGTAGACACCAAAGTGTATTGTGTTTGGGGGGTAGGCGGTCGTTGTTTAGAAAGCATTGAATTTCTGTTTATGGTGATGGAAAATTTGGCATTGAATATTGGAGATGGCTGCACACGATTAATATAACTGATGTCACTCAATTGTACAGGTGAAAAACATTAAATTGGTAAAGGATGTGTTATATATATTTAAATCTATAACATGATATCTTGTGTTACTTACAACAATAAAAAAAGTATTAACAGGCAGCATTATAACAAGATACCATATTTAATCTGCTAAAGTAGAAAGGATTCTAAAGGGGAGACTGCACACCCAGGTGTGGGTGCCTTGAAATGGGTGTCTTCCAGGTCGTCGGTGTGGGTTCCGTGAGTCGACTTTGACTCATAGCAACCCCAAGTGACAGAGTAGAACTGCCCCATAGGGTTTTCTTGGCTGTAATCTTTAAGGAAGCTGACTGCCACATCTTTCTCCCACGGAGCTGCTGGATGGGCTCAAACTGCCAAAGCTTTGGGTCTCAAGGCACCTTTCTGAGAAAGTTTTATAACGTGTATCACCTGATTTAAAAGTGTTTACCTACTGGCCCAGAAAGTCTGCCTCTGAGTCTATCCTAAACACCTATTTTGAAACGGGAAATGAAGATGTATTTATTTACAGAAAGATGTTCATTATGGCGTTATTTATGATATTGAAAAAATCCACAATATGGCAATAATTAACTAAATAATGGTGTAATATCATGTAGCTAATAAAAACACATTTACAGTGTCTTGAACAAAGAAAGGAAAATGCTCATGACATAATGTTAAAAGAACGAAATTGTATGAGTAGGAGCTGAACTGCATACAAAGGCTACGAACAACAAAACAGAAGTGGCTGGAATTATGAAGCGTTGTGAGGGATTTTAAAAAGTGTTTTCTAAATTTTCAACAATGAGCGTTATTAGTTTCATAAATTATCTAGTGTAAGCACTTACTTCTCACACCAATCCTGCAAATTAGACATTATCTCTCTTTCACAAATTAAGAAACTGGGGCTCAGAGAGGTTAAATATCTGGTACAAAGTCATCCATCTGGTTAAAAAGCCAAGATTTGCGTTCCTGTGGACTTTGGAAGCTGGATGCAATTAAAATAAATTTAAAGGGCAAAAGACCTAATCCAGCTCCTACACAGAGTACTCAGTTTTCTTTTTTCCTTTCTGCCAAACACAGTGTAAGATGACAATGGCCGAAGCTGGAACAATTTGAGCAACAAAAGAAATAAATTAGTATTGGATTATAACCCAAAGCATAAAACAAATATCCATGAGTCTATACTGTTATCAATAAACATTGAAAAATAACTGAGGGGGAAAACTGAGAAATCCCTGATGCAGAAGCATTCAAATAATTTCTGTAGCTGCTCTACCCTCAAGCAGGTGGAGTGTAACTCCATGGACCATAATTAAAATCAATAATGATGCATGTTTTTGATGAAAATATATTTCGTGAAAAATAGATGTATTTTTCATAAACATAGAACTAAGTTTTTTTTTTTAAGTTCTTTCTGCAGGTGCAGAGATTAATATACAGTTTAAAAAAAAAAAAAAACCACTGTCGAGGTAGTTAGGAATTCAAAGAGCTTTTTTGTTAGCAAACATAGTTCTTTTTTAAACTTTATTTGGGCCCATGGAAGACCTTTACCATGGAGGACGTAATTTGGGGGAAGGGCATAGAAATTGTAAGAAACTTAATTAGGCCCAGGGTTTAGAAACTGCAGAAGCTTCAAGTGTGTGAATTCCTGATGCAGGCAATAAATAAAACTGAGATTTTATTTCTTGTTCTGCTCTCTTTAATTAAAATTTCTTTTCGGTTGTTACTGAGAAACAAAAAGCAAAGATGTTAACCCTCAGGGTTTCCGGCCTGCCTGGGGGGAGGACACCAAAAGTCAAAACATCTAAGAGGGCAGAATATTTTTACATAAACAACGTGGAAGACAAGCAGGGAAATGATAATTTCCTTTTCTTCTGTTTAGGCAAACCGTATTTCCTGTTGTCCCCTCCCTCCACAAAGGAGTCTGCAGCTCTCAGGAGCTGATTTAGAAGCTACAAGTTGGTACTGCTGTTGATGCTGTTATTTTCTGAAAGATTTTTCAAGGGTCCCCCCCACACACACACAAAAAAAGTATATTTGTTCCAAGAGAATAAGATATATTTTTAAATTATTATTGTAAGGCCGGAGTTCGCTTTTGATTAAAAATAATAATAATAATGTGAAATTTATATCCAAGGAGTTAAAGAAGAGAAATGGTAAAATTTCTTTGTCACCAAGCATCTCTCTGTGACTCAGGCACCCGTAGCCTAACCACTTGATGACTTTCACCTGAATGCTGGGAACCATCTCTGCATAATCCCTGAGTCAAAGCCAGGACTAGAGCAATGGATACAGGGCCCACCATCTGTAGCCCACCCCCTTTACCCTCTGGTCCCATCTTCTGCTCTCCCCTCCGTCATTCATTCCCCTAGGACTCTGGGCTCTTTCAGGACCAGGTATACCCCAGGCACATTCACCTTTCAGAGCCTGTACCTGAAACATTCTCCGTCCGGATACCTGCACGGTTCCACCCTCATATCCAGGCCTTTACTTAAACGTCCCTTCTAGATGGGGCCTTCCCCGAACACCTCTTAATAGCATCTCTGCTTGTCTCCTTCACACACACATACCCCTTGGCTTTCCCTGTCCTCCTTTTCTACTTTATTTTTTTCATAGTATCTACCACCACCCATCTGTCAATTGTACTGTGGTGGCTTTCCTGTTGCTGTGATGTTGAAAGCTATGCTGCCAGTATTTCAAATAACAGCAGGGTGACCCACAGTGGATAGGGTTCTGCTGAGTTTCCAGACTAAGACAGTCTAGGAAGAAAAGCCTGGTGATCTTCTGAAAATCAGCCAATGAAAACATTATGGATCACAAAAGAACATGGTCCGACGTGCTTGCTTTGGGTACGTCGTCAGAAAGGATCAATTACTAGAGGAGGACATTATATGTTTGGTGAAGTAGAGGGCCAATGAGGGCAAGGGAGACTCTTGGTGAGATGGATTGACACAGTAGTTGCAGTGATGGATTTGAACATGCTGGTGATCGGGAGGATGATGCAACACCAGGCAACGTTTTGTTCCATTGTATATAAGGTCATCATGAGTTGAAGTTGACTCAATGGCAGCTATCTATCACACTTAACATACTGTATTTCTTTACCTATTTATTTTATTTATTGTTTTCTTCCACTAGGATGTTAGCTCCACAAGGGCATAGATCTTGTCTGTTTTCATTTACTGCTGTTTCCCAGTGCCTAGAACAGCACCTGACACATCGTAGACATCTGTATTGGGTTGAATAGTGTCCCCCAAAATTCTTTTCCACTCAGAAACAGGGCTTCAAACTGGTTCTGCCCAGTTCAGTCATGGCTGATGAAGCCAAACCTGAAAAGACCTGAATTTTTAAAATGTGAATTAACTGGAATGGGAAAAATTATGGGTCGAAGCCCTGCTGGAAACTTAATCTTCCTCTTAGAAAGCAAGAGGAGCATGAGCGTTGCATGGCAAACGAATCTGTTGACCAGCAGAGTTGGAAACAGGGTGGCCTGCTCAAAGATGGCTACCAACTGTGCCACTTTGAACGTGTGTTGCACTTCACAATCCTGGCCATAATCCAGTCTTCCACAACAAGCTCCTGAAAGGGCTCACTACACCGCTTCCGAGTCTCCATTCCGGGGCTTTGAGCCACATTTTTTCCGTTCCGGTTATTGTTCTGCTTCACCCAAATTTTAGTCTGTTCCAACTTCACTTCATTGGCCATAACTGAGTCAATTCGAACTGGTTTGAAGCCCTGCCCAGAACCTGTGAATGTAACCTTATTTGGAAATACGTCTCTGCGAATGTAATCAAGTTAAGGTAAGGTCATACTGAATTAGAAAAAGCAAGAAACCCATTGCCAATGAGTCGATTAAGACTTACAGAGACTCTATAGGACAGAGTAGAACTGCCCCACAGGGTTTCCAAGGAGCAGCTGGTAGATTCGAACTGCTGACCTTTTTGTTAGTGGCTGAACGCTTAACCACTGCTCTACCATCCATGTGACAGATGTCCTTATAATAAGATGAAAATACTGACACAGAGATGCAGATACATAAGGCCATGTGACGACAATGGAATCAGGGATTGAAGCGATGCAGCTACAAGCTAAGAACTGCCAGGGGCCACTGGTAGCTGGAAAAGCCAAGGAAGGATCCTACCCCTAAATCCTTCACAGGGAGCATGGCCCTGATTACACTTTGATTTCAGACTCCCAGGCTCTCCAGAACTGTGAAAGAATAAATTTCTGTTGTTTTAAGCTATCCAGTTTGTGGTAATTTGTTATGGTAGCCCTAGGTGGCTAATGGAGTCCTGGTGGCACAGTGGTTAAGAGATCAGCTGCTAACCAAAAAGTTGGCAATTTAAATACACCAGCCGCTCCTTCGAAACTCTATGGGGCAGTTTTACTCTGCCCTATAAGGTGGCTATGAATTGGAATCGACTTGATGGCAACAGGTTTTTTTTTTTTTTTTTTTTTTTTAAGGTAACTAACACCTAATAGCTATTGGGGAGTGTATAAACATGATCACTTTTAACCTTGGATAAAAATGAATACTTCAGAGTTGTCCAATTTAATTATGTACTTTAATAGTCAAAATGCGAGGCTATAGAAAGCAGAATGCTTCATCCACTTGTGGTACATGGTGAGTAGTAGGCTCTCATTTCAGGCTGTCTCAAAAGTACACAGGATGATATTCCATCTGTAGTACGTTGAACAGAAAGCCAAAAAAGAAAAATAAACCCATTGCCATCAAGCCAATTCCGACTCATAGCGACCCTAATACGACAGAGTAGAGCTGCCCCATATGGTTTCCAAGGAGCACCTGGTGGATTTGAACTGCTGACCTTTTGGTTAGCAGCAGTAGCTCTTAATCACTATGCCACCAGGGTTTCCAGGTTGAATAGTGGCCCCCTTAAAAGACATGTCCAAGACCTAACTCCTGGAGTCTGTGAACAGGAACTTATTTGAAAAAAAGGCCTTTGCAGATAAAATTAAGAATTTTAAGATGAGTTCATCCTGGATTATTCGGATGACCCTAAATCTGATAACAGCTGCCTTTATAAGAGAAAGGCAGACGGAGATTTGAGACACAGAGACACACAGAGGAGACCACGTCAAGATGGATACAGAGACTGGAGTGATACACCTATAAGCCATGGAACATCAAGAATTGCAGAAGCTAAGAGAAAGGCATAGAACAGATCCTCCCTCAGAGTCTCCCGAAGGAATCAACCCTGTCAGCACTTAGATGAAGAAGTGTAAGTAAGGCATAGGAGGGAGCGTGCATGCCCTGGGTGTTATGGGGTAGAAACCCCAGGTTTTGCTCAGTGTGACTTGTATCAACCAATAAATGAGAGACCGAGGTAGGAGAGTGTAAAGGTGCCTTTATTTCGTTGAGCAAGGAAGGAAGCAATTGGGGCTGTTGCCACCAAGACTGCTTCAGAGGACAAGGGGAAAAAAGTTATTTTTAAGGGGTTTACAAATAGGGAGTTCATACAAGTTAGTCTGCAACATTCTTAATTGTAACACACAGGCGCCAGGGTTTTCACGGAGCAGGCTAAGCAAAGGAACTGGAATTCCGATGCGGATTGCAAGGCGGCCAAACAATGGAGCTGGAAATGAATGGTGAAGCTGGCCAAGCAAGTTGCAGTTGAATTTTCTGCAGCCTGGAGTCCTCTGTATTATGGGCACTGCTCGAAGAGGAGGGGCACTAATGAGCAGTTTCTATTGGCCATTGCAGTTTCTACCACCAACTGTGAGAGATCATTCAGCAATTTAACACTAACTGCCATAGGTGCTATTTTCTATTGTTAGGCTATTGTCAGACATCTGGCCTCCAGAACTCTGAGAGAATAAATTTCTGTTGTTTTAAGCCATCCAGGTTGTGATTGATCATTTGCTACAGCAGCCACATGAAAGAATACATCACCCATAAAAAAAAATCTAAATGGGTCCCTGAGTTTATCATTATAATCAGACATCATTCTTCTAGTTATATCTATAGAAAGACAGAATTCCTAGTAATTACATATTGCCTGCTTGTGTACCTTGCTGTGTGGGGAAAAAAATGGGCCAACTAATATCAGAGAAGCCCAAACCCCAGAACCCAGAGCAAGAAGAGAACTTTGATGTCATCCCTGGCTCACCTCCCCATTCTACAGATGTGGTAGTAGAAGTTCAGGAAATGACTTGCCTGCTGTACTAATAAAGCTGTTGTGGATTGAATTGTGCCCTCCCCCCAAAATATATGCTGGAATCCTAACCCTTATACCAGTGGATAGGGTAATGTACTGTAATGACCTTATATGTAATGTAATGTAATCACATTCCATAATGCAATCTAATTTATTTTTATATAATCAATCAGTTGAGATCATGCCAATGTATGGTAGATCCCAAATCTAATCACTTCTGAGTTACATTAAGAGCAGTATAGACATAGGAACATAGGCACCCATGGGAGAAAACAGACCAGACATCACGTGAGGATCATCTACAACCCAAGGAACCAGGGAATGCCTGAAACAACCTATAAGGAAGAAACTGACATGGTCAAAACCCTGATTTTGAATTTTAGCCACCAAAACTGTGAGAAAACAAATCTCTGTTCCTTAAATGCACCCACTCGTGGTACTGTATTACAGCAGCACTAGGAAACTAAGACAGTAGCTAATGAAATAACAATAATGCAACGATGGGCTTAAACATGGCAAGGATTGTGAGGATGGTGCAGGACCAGGTAGCGTTTCATTCTGCTGTATATAGGGTCACTGTGATGGCTAATATTATGTGTCAACTTGGCTAGCCTATGATTCTCAGTGGATTGGAAGATATTATGTAATCATCCTCCTCTTTGTGGTCTGATGTGTGCAGACAATCAGTTGAAAGGGGAGTTTCTTTGGGGGTGTGGTCTGCACCCAACATATATGGATGTTCTGGCAAAGCTTGCCCTCTCTTGGTCCTGCATCTGGCTTATCATCCTCCAACCTCTGGTTCTTGGGATGTGAGCTAGCAGCCTGCTGTCTGACTTGCTTATTTTGGGTTCATCAGCCCTGCAACCACGTGAGTCAAGAGAAGCCTCCAGCCTGATGCCTGACCCACAGATTTGGGACTTGCCAGCCTCCACAACCAGGTGAACCAATTCCTTGAAATAAATTTCTCTGTACATATTTATTTATATACACTTTACTGGTTTTGCTCCTCTAGAGAACGCACCCTAGCACATCTGGTACTAAAAGTGGTTCTAGAGGAATAAAATTGGAAGGGTGAGTTTTCTGAATTGTTTCTCATGTCTCACTAGTCTTAAAGGCACCGATGACTCTACCTCCAGCAGTAAAGAAGGCACTGCTAATCCATGGTATAAGGTGGCAATATTAATGCACAAAATATCACCACCAAATATTTCGATAAAATATTTGTGAGAGACAAGGCTCTGGGTGATCACGTTTGACACTTCTCTGCAATTTCGTCAGAGCAAGACGTATAAGGAAGCTGGTTGCTTGGTCCTACTTGCACGAGACAAAGTGGTGAAAGAAGGCATGAGCTCAAAGCTTCAGTCACAGCTCAAACACTGCATACAAGGCCTTATTTCTTGTAGTAACAGAGCTGATATTCCCAAAAACCAAAATCTAGAGTCTTATAAGAGTGGCTAAATTACAACTTCAATTGAATTCTCAACCTTGAGTGTTGTCTGAAGTTAAAGTGAGGGCATTGATTGGGAAGAAATGGGATCCTGAAACTTGGGATGGGGACATACAGACAGATAATCAAGAAGCTGGGGACATCTAGCCCCTAAATTCCATTGAATCACTCCTGTCAACAAACCAGCCCTCTTACTCCCATCTGATGAGATTAACCCAGCTGTGCCTGAAGAGTCTTTGTCTGAGATACCGCCTGGGGCAGCACTTGGGACATGACATTGCAAAAAGTCCCCAGGCCCTATCCAACACCCATTTTTGCTTCTAGACCTATAACTAGACTTAAGTTCCAGCGAGCCCCAAGAGGTGAAGTACAAAGTGTGACTTAGGAAGAGGTATGCTACACTCCAAAAAATGTGCTTGATTTTTCTAATATGTACAAGCAGAAACCTGGAGAATATGTGTGGGAATGGCTATTAAGGGTTTGGAGTAACGGTGCAAGGAACATGAAATTGAATCAGTCTGAGTTTATTGATATGGGCCCACCAAGCACAGATTCTTCATGCAATGTTTCAGTTTAAGAGGTCAGAAAAGGATCTAATATTTTATTTGCTTGGTTCACTGAAGCATAGATTAAGCCGTGACCTGCACTAAATCAACTTGAAATGCCAGACCTGCCTTGGTGTACTGAAGAAGGAGGTATCCAAAGGCTTAGGGAAATTGGCAGGTTAGAGTGGACACAAGTGCATGTATGTTATCAGGTTGGACACAAGACCCCACCCATGGAATGCCCAGAGGACATGCCTTTTACTACAACTGTGAGGAACAAATTTGTGAAGGGAGCCCCAGCATTCTTGAAGGCTGCTGTGATTTCTATTGCATGTAAGTCAGATTTGACAGTGGGAACTGCCCTAACTGAAGTAAGTTACCTAATGACAATGGGACTGATTGAACCCTGTGATGGTAGGGGCCAAATGGCAACACTTAATCGACAAAGACAAGGTGGGCGTGGTTAATGTACTGGACAGCAGAGTCAAAGCAGTAATAAAAATTGTCTGACTTGTGTGGACTTATGGCATTGGCTACTTAGTCATGGTGTCCCTAGGAGTAAAATATAATGGAAATCTACTAAATGATTATTTGATCTGTACAAGTGGAATAATTCTAGATCAAGTGAACAGCAGTCTAACTTAAATAGCCAGAATAGAGAGTCACGGCCCCTTATACAATTTCCAGATTTGAGCCAGTTACAGACCCACAACCCCTTGAATGAAGGGGAGGCTAGGTCCCCTTGAGGAAGGGACCCCCTGCACTGCCAAAAATTTACACTGCTGATCTTTTTCCCTGCGTTCTGCAAAGGGATCTATGGCCTTTCATGAGAGTGATTGTTCATTGGGGAAAGGGAAATAATCAGACTTTTCAGGGATTGCTGGATACTGTCTCTAAACTGACTAATTCCAGGAGACCCAAAATGTCACCGTACCCCACCAGTCAGAGTGGGGGCATATGGAGGTAAGGTTATCAATGGAGTCTTAGCTCGGATCCATCTCACAGTGGGTCCAATGGGTCTCTGAACCCATCCTGTAGTGATTTCCCCAGTTCCAGAATGCATAATTGGAATAGACATAACATACTCAGCAACTGGCAGAACCCCCACATTGGATCCCTGACAAGTGGAGTAGGGTATTATGGAAGGAAAAACAAAATGGAAGCCATTAGAACTGCCCCTACCTAGGAAAATAGTAAACCAAAAACAGTACCACATTCTGGAAGGATTGCAGAGATTGCTGCCACCGTTGAGGGACTTGAAGGATGCAGGGGTGGTGATTCCTACTACATGCCCACTCACCTCAGCTACTTGGCCTGTGATAAAAACAGATGGATCTTGGAGAGTGACAGTGGATGATCATAAACAACCAGGTGGTGTCTCCAATGCAGCTGTTGTTCCAGATATGGTTTCGTTGCTTGAACAAATTCATACAGCTCCTGGTACCTGGTATGCAGCCACTGATCTGGCGAATGCTTTTTCTTGATTCTGGTTTTGAAGGTATACCAGAAGCAATGTGAGTTCAGCTGGCAAGTCCAGCAATACACCTTTACTGTCCTACCTCAGTGTATATCAACTCTCTAGCCGTATGTCTTTGGTTCACAGGAAGCTTGATTGCCTTTCCCTTCCACAAAATGTCACAATGGTCCATTACATTGATGACATTATGCTGATTGGACATAGTAAGGAAGAAGTATCAATGACTCTAGACTTATTGGTAAGACATTTTTGTGCCAGAGGGTGAGAAATTAATCTGACAAAGATTCAGGCACCTTCCATCTCAGTGAAATTTCTAGGGGTCCAGTCGTGTGGGGCATGTTGAGATATTCCTTCTAAGTGAAGTATAAGTTATTTGGCCCTTCCTACAACTAAAAAGGAGGCACAACTCCTGGTGGGCCTCACTGGATTTGGAGGCAATGTATCCTCCATTTGGATGTGCTACTGCGGCCTATTTAGCAAGTGACTCAAAAAGCTGCCTGTTTTGAGTGAAGCCCAGAACAAGAGAAAGCTCTGCAATAGGTTCAGGCAGTTGTGCAAGACATTCTGCCATTTGGGCCATATGATCTGGCTGATCCAATGTTGTTTGAAGTGTCGCTGGCAGATAGAAATGCTCTTTGTAGTCTTTGGCAGTCCCCTACTGGTGAATCACAGCACAGATCCTTAGGATTTTGGAGTAAAGCCCTGCCATCCTCTATAGATAACGACTCTCCTTTTGAGAAACAGCTTTTGCCTTGTAACTGGGCCTTAGTAGAAACTGAACACTTAACTATGGGCCATCAAGTCACCATGCGGCCTGAGCTGCTCATTTTGAACTGGGTGTTGTCTGACCCACAGAGTCATAAAGTCAGACATGCACAGCAGCACTCCATTATTAAGTGGAAGTGGTATATACAAGATAGGGCTTGAGCAGGACTTGAAGGCACAAGTAAGTTGCATGAGGAAGTGGCCCAAATGCCCATGGTCTCCATTCCTGTCACGTTACCTTCCTTTTCCCACTCTGCACCTATGGCCTCATGGGGAGTTCCTTACAATCTATTGACTCAGGAAAAGAAAACTCATGCCTGGTTTATAGATAGTTCTGTGTGATATGCAGGCACCACTCGGAAGTGCACAGCAGCAGCACTTCAGCCCCTTTCTGGGACCTCTCTGAAAGACAGTGGTGAAGGGAAATTCTCCCAATGGGCAATACTTTGAGTAGTGCACCCGGCTGTTCATTTTGTTTAGAAGGAGAGATGGCCAGGTGTACAATCGTATACTGATTTGTGGGCTGTGGCCAATGGTTTGGCTGGATGGTCAGGGGCTTTGAAAGAACATGATTGGAAAATAGGTGACAAAGAGGTATGGGGGAAGAGGTATGTGGCTAGACCTCTCTGGAAGGGCCAAAGAAGTGAAGATATTTGTGTCTCATGTGAATGTTCACTAAAGGGTGACCTTGGCAGAGGAGGATTTTAACCATTAAGTGGATAGGATGATGTGTTCTGTGGACACTAGTCACCCTCTTTCCCAAGCACTCCCATCATTCCCTAATGGGCTCATGAACAAAGTGGCCATGGTGGCAGGGATGGAGATTATGCATTTGCTCAGCACACTGACTTCCACTCACCAAGGCCGACTTGGCTACAGCCACTGCTGAGTGCAATCTGCCAGCAGCAGAGAACACCGAGTACACTGACTACTCAATATAGCACCATTCCTAGGGGCGATGAGCCAGCAACCTTGTGGCAGGTTGATTTCCGTCACAGAAAGGGCAGCATTTTGTTCTCACTGGGATAGACACTTACTCTGGATTTGGATGTGCCTTCCCTGACTGCAGTGCCTCTGCCCAAACTACCATGCGTGAATTTACAGAAAACCTTATTCACCCTCATAATATCCCACACATCATTGTTTTGGATCAAGGGGCTCACTTCACGGTAAATGAGGTGTGGCAATGGGCCCATGCTCATGGAATTCATCAGTCTTACCATGTTCCCCATCATCCTGAAGGAGGTGGCTTAATAAAACAATGGAATGGCCCTCTAAAGATGCCATTATGGCACCAGGTAGGTGGCAATACCTTGCAGGGTTGGGGGGCAATGTTCTCCAGGAGGCTGTGTATACTCTAAACCAGCATCCGATATATGGTGCTATTTCTCCCGTAGCCAGGATTCATGGGTCCAGGAATTAAGGGATGGAAATGGGAGTGGCATTACTTATTATTACCCCTGGTGATCCACGTGCAAAATTTTTGCTTCCTGTCCCCATGACTCTATGCTCTGTGGGTCTAGTGGTCTTAGGTCCACAGGGAGAATGCTGTCAACGCAAGACACAACATTGATTCCATTGAGCTGGAAGTTACGAATGCTACTCAGCCACTTTGTCATGCCTCCAGATCAACAGGCAAAGAAGGGAGTTTCATATTAGCTGGTGTGATTGATCCTGATTACCAAGAGGAAATCGGATTGATGTTACGTAATAGAGGTAAAGAAGAGTATGTCTGGAATTCAAGAGATTCCTTAGGATGTCTCTTAGTGCTATCATGCCCTGCGATTAAAGTCAGTGGAAAACTACAGCAACTCAATTCCAACATGACTATTAATGTCCCAGACCCTTCAGGAATGAAGGTTTGGGTCACTCCACCAGGCAAAGAACCATGACCAGCTGAGGTACATGCTGAGTACAAAGGGAATATAGAATGAGTGGTGGAAGAAGGTAGTTCTAAATGCCTTCAACCACATGACCAGCTACAGAAACGAGGACTGTAATTGTTTTTAGTATTTCTTCTTTGTTTTTTTATATACACATATACATAAAATAAAATGTGTATGGCATATATCTTTGTTTTCTTCCCTCCCTTACTCCATGACTTATTATAAAATATAAGATGTAAACGGGACTAGTGTGTTTTTGGTTGTATCCATGCTAGTTGTATCATGTTAGACACAAGTAAGACTTTATACCTGTCTTTATTTAGAGATTATGTATGGTTTAAGGAGATGTGTACAGGTGCCAGGTTGACAAGGGATGGATTTTGATGGTTAAGATTATGTGTCAACTTGGCTAGGCCATGATTCTCAGTGGTTTGGATATTATGTAATCATCCTCCATTTTGCAATCCGATGTAAGCAGCCAGTCCGTTGAAAGGGGAGTTTCTTTGGGGGTGTGGCCTGCATCTAACATATATGGATGTTCTGGCAAAGTTCGTCCTCTCTCAATCCTGCATCTGGCTCATCATACTCTGATCCCTGGTTCTTGGGACGTGAGCCAGAAAGAAGCCTACCGTCTGACCTGCTGATGTTGGGTTCATCAGCCCCTGCAACTACGTGAGTCAGGAGAAGTCTCCATAGATTTGGTACTTGCCAGCCTCCACAACTGTGTGAGCCATTTCCTTGAAATTAATCTATATATTTATATGTATATGCTTCACCGGCTTTGCTTCTCTAGAGAAGCCAGGCTAAGACAGTTGCTATGAGCCATAACCATCTCAATGGCACCTAACAACAATAATGATAATATTGGCTAAGACTTATTGAGCTCTTGGTATGCACTAGGCACTGAGGTTTATGTACATTAATTCACTCAGTTCTCACAATGACCATATGAAGGTGGTAGTATTATTATCCATGTGTTGCAGATGAGGAAACCAAGGCATGGAGAAGTTAAATCACCACTTCAAGGTCACCCAGAAAATAAGGGCTGGGGTATGACCCCAGGCAGGCTCATTCCAGGGGCTGGGGCTTGGCTATAATGCTATACAGAAGACAGAGCACCTTTTGTGGCTTGTTAAATCCATCTCACTTTACACAGCCAGGCTGCTTTTGGAAGGTAAATGGATGGTAGCAGCAAGATTTATCAATCATTTTGATAATTATCAGATAAACGTCATTCAGGTTCTGGGTCATGCTTAAATTCTGCTTCTACTCTGATAAGTTGAATTCAGATCTTCCCTGTTTCTCTGTCTCTCTGAGTTTTTATGCTGCTGAAAATGAAACATTTTTCTGTATTTATATTTCCATAGAACTGGGGGAAGAATGGAGAAAATCAGGAGAAAAAGGCAATAGTATCCTAGGTATCTATGACTCCTGGAAATGTAATTTTTTTTTTTTTTTTTAACCTTTCAACTAAAGACAGGTAAACTCACTGTTATGGATTGAACTGCATTCCCCAAAAAGATAAGTTAAAGCCCCAACTCCGGGTATCTGTGAATGTGACTGTCATGGATTGACATGTGTTCACTTGGCTAGGCCATGACTCCCAACATTGTGTATTTGTCCTCCATTTTCTGTGTTGTAAATCCTAAACCTGTATATGTTAATGAGGCAGGATTATTGTGGTGTGCATCTTGAGTCACACCCTTATGAAAAGGTGTGACTCAAGTCACAGCCTTACTCAAGTCACACCCTTACCCTTACTCAAGTAACACCTTTACTCTGAATATTGATTTGCCTTCCCTGTATGCAATGCTTCTGCTTCTTGCTTGAGTAACATCTTTTATCTTACAAGAGATACAAGGAGAGAGAAGCAAGCAGAGAGGAGGGGCCTCACTATTACCAAGAAAGAAGAGCCAGGAGCAGAGTATGTTCTTTGGACCTGGGTCCCTGTGCTGAGAACCTCCTAGACCCAGGGAAAGATTGATGCCATGACACATGGAGATCTCCAAGGAACACTGGGCCCACAGATGTTGAAAGGGGACTTGGATCTTCCTACAGAGCCAACAAAAAGAGAAAGCCTCCCCCTAGAGCTGGCGCCCTGAATTCAGACCTCTAGTTTCCTAGACTGTGAGAGAGTAAATTTCTGTTTGTTGAAGCCATTCACGTCTGGTATTTATGGTATAGCAGCTCTAGATAGCTAAGATAATGACCTTATTTGGAAACATGGTCTTTGAAGATGTAATTAGTTAACATGCTGTTGTGAGGTATGAAATCTCTTTGCAGTGGAAAATTGGGCCTTTTGGCACTCGTTCTGAGAGTAGGATGGCTTCACTAAGAGGGTCTGCCTGTGGGCTGATGTTGACCAAGCCTCAAGAGGCCCATGGTAAGGCCAATACAAGCCTGGAAGGGGAGCTGCAGGGAAAGAGGGAAAAGAAAGAACCTGGCAATGTAAGAGTGCGATACCAATTTCTCACCATGAAACTGTTATTTAAGAGTGAACATTGATTTCGATTTGTTTGCTATCTACTTTCCATGTGCTAACGCTCTGTAAATAACGCATCTGTTTTGTGCTGACTCTGCTTGGACAAATGTGATATTTATAGAGGGATCAGTATTACTGAACCACCTGTGTGTAAAAACCACAAAAATAAATTCATACTGTTTAAATAGCCAGTGAGTGTATCGCAGCAGTCATGCAGGAATAGGCTAGGCCCTGATTCAATATGACTGATGTCTTTATAAAAAAAGAAGAGACAGAGAGACAGATAGAGGGAAGATACTGTGTGAAGACAGAGGCAGAGATTGGAGTTATGTCGCCATTAGCCAAGGGACACCTGGAACCACCAGAAGCTAGACAAGGAAGGACCCCTCCCTGGAGCCATCATAGTAAGAATGCCCTGCTGACACCTTGAGTTTGGTCTCCTAGCCTCCAGAAGTGTGAGAGAATAAATTTCTCTTGTTTAAGCCACCCAGGTTGTGGTACTTTGTTACAGCAGCCCTAGGGAATCAATAGGAGTCCCTAGGTGGTGCAAACGGTGAAGTGCTCATCTACTAGTAGAAAGGTTGGCAGTTCAAACCCACCCACAGGTGCCTCTGAAGAAAGGCTTGGCAATCTACTTCCAAAAGCTCATAGCCTTGAAAACCCTATGGAGTTCAGGTCTACTCTTCAACGCATGGGATCAATGGCAATAGGTTGGTTGGTTGGTTAGGTAGGAAGCTAATACACTTGCCCAGCTCACTTCCCATCCCCTATGATGATGAGCAAGGAGGTGTCCCAAAGATTGGACATAGACTTTATGTGTTTGTAACGAACGTTCTTCTGAATGGTCTCTGCTGCTCAGGTCAGTTGGGTCAGTCGGGGCCGCGAGCTTAGAACAGGCATGAGTCCAGTGTTGCCCAGACAAAAGTAGGTTTGTGGTCAGGGAGATAATCTCCCCCCAGGTCTGGCTTGGACTGCCTATAGGTGCACATGAAGATTGGAAGATCATGGAAGAAAAGATCCCTGTTCCCTAGGACATGACTCATTGATTATCATAAAGCTCCACAATATGAGCTAGGTTTACCAGCAAGCTTGTTTCTTTGTTGCCATGTAAATGAATAATTTCTTTTATAAGGATCAGCACAAAGCTGGTTCCCATGAGGCAGAGGTTAAAGATGTCCCAGAAGCCTAACTTCTCCAAGCTGCTGTACCACTCCATCATCTATAACATCAACTACTCTGTCTCGCTTCGCTACTCTCCCTTCTGTCTTTGGGTTCCCTAATTCCTTGCAACGTCTCACTGAACTCACAGACCATATAAAGTAAAAGGCTCCTGAGGTTTTGGAGGCTGGCAAGTCTCAAATTCGTGGGTCAGGCATAGACTTCTCCCTGGCCCTCAGTCTCTGCTCAAGTGCATTTAGCTTTCTCGCTCTATGGGCCAGGAACTGCGCCGTCTCCTGTGGGTCTCGGCTGCCGATTTCTGCTGCGGGTCTCTCCTTTCGCAGTGGTGCGCTCTCCTCTTCGCTCTGGAATTGGCTCTCTTTTAAGACAAAACTGACCAATCCCGTTGGTAGGCTGCAATTACCCTATCATGCAATCACCTGGGTGGGAGTTACAAGACCATGGCTATAAAGGCCACACACAGAATTAATTAATCCATGACAGCATGGATAAAATTTTAAGGAACCGTCTCAACCCTTGGCCATAGTTATTTCTGATGTATCCACTTTTTCTTCTGGCCCTGCCCCTGCTCTGGACTTCACTCCTGCTCCTCTGATCTGATGGACTTGGTATCTCTGCTTGCTCCTTTTGTTCTTTCCTATGGACACTGTCATGCACTCGCCTCTACCAGGGAACTGCCCACCACTCCCCAGGGCTCCAGGCCCTGGGGATCCATGGTGAGCCAGCTACATGCCAGCTGGGCCTAGCCTGGCTCCTGGGAAGGAAACTCTATACACACTGCTTGAAGTCTTCACAGCTCCCCTAAGCTTGACAGCCTGTTCTTGTCCCATCTGCATGGGGTGGAAGCCTTGTCCCTCTTCCATATGGCAAGCCCTGCATAAAAAGGGGCCTTTGGCATTTCACCTTGTCCCAGTCTCCTCTGGGACCATTTGCCCTGAGCCATTGCACACCTGCCTTCCATCACATTTCTGTTAAGTGGCCTTGCCTGATTTCCAGGCTGTGGCCTTACTTCACTTTTGGCTGGATGCTCCGAGAACAGTGCCTGGTACATAGTAGGCAGTCAATAAATGCTTTTTGAATGTATCAATTGTATTACTTTTTTAAAAAAACATTTTATTGCGTTTTAGGTGAAAGTTTGCACAATTAGTTTCCCATTCAACAATTCATACACAAATTGTTCCATGATATTGGTCGCTGTCCCTGCAATGTGTCAGCACTCTCCCCATTTCCATCCTGCTTTCCCCATTTCCATGCCTCCAGTTTCCCTGCCCCTCCTGGACTTCTCATCTTTGCTTTTGGGAAAATGTTGCCCGTTTGGTCTCATACAGTTGATTGTCCTAAGAAGCACATTCCTCATGGGTGTTATTGTTTATTCTATAGGTCAACCTATTATTTGGCTGAAAGGTGACTTCTGGGAGTGGCTTCAGTTCCAAGTTAAGAGGATGTCTTAGGGCGACAGTCTGCATTACTTTTTTAAAGTATTTATCTTCCGAAGTAGACTGGCACTGTACTTATATTTCCAGCACACAGAACAATCTCTGTGTATTAGTGGGGACGTAAGTTTGGCTGCATTTAAGAGAACTAAATAACTGACTTATACAAGATGGAAGTTTATTTATCACATAACAGTCTGGAGGCAGGTGGTCAGGAGCTGCTTGGGTGGTTGTGTGGGGCCCAGGCTCCTTCTATCTTGTCTTCCTACCTTCCTCTGGTGCCATCATCCGCATGATCCAAGGTGGCTTGTCACCATGTCCATGTTGCAGGTAGCAGGACGCAGAGAGGCAGAGGAAGGGCATTCCCCCTCCCTTTAAGGATATAACACCCAAGTGTTGGACACATTGCCAAAGATCTTCACTCAACAGAACAGAAAACATTGTTAGAATTTGTAACCCTAGGAAAAAACTCTAAAAAGATGTACCTAAACATAAGAAAGTAGAGAAAAAAACCAAATTAGCTAGTATATTTTTTGGGAAGCCAAAATATACATTATGGTATCAATGCAAACTCCAAATCCAGACCACCATAAAGGTCTAAAATATAAGCAGCTATTAGTGACATTTTATATGCCAGAAATAATTATAGTAAATATACTCACACGGCGAAAGTCACTTCTACAACTATGACCCATTTATCTCAAGCAGCACTTGATATGTTAAGTGCAGCTGGTCATTTCTTTTAGATCTGTCTTGAAAAACTCTATCTCCAGCCTCTGTCACAGATAGTCCCAGCTCTCATAATCTCCCAGCTGGGTAGCACCTCAGCCTTTTGAGTCTCTCCTCCCTCTGATCTAAACTACACACTGCCTTGAGATGACTTTTCCTTTTTTTTGAATTCTCTCTCTCTCTTTGTCTGTCTCTCTGTCTCTCTCTCTTTCTTATTGTACTTCAGATGAAGGTTTACCGAACCAACTAGTTTCTCATGAAACCAGTTAGAACACATATTGTTTTATGACATTGGTTAACAACCCTACGACATGTCAACACTCTCCCTTTTCAAACTTGGGTTCCCAATTACCAGGTTTCCAGTCCCCTCCTGCCTTCTAGTCCTCGCCCCAGGGCTGGTGTGCCTCTTTAGTCTTGTTTTGTTTTATGGGCCTGGAGATGACCTTTCTTGATGCTGCATCCTGGTTCAAAACACTTGATAATTTCCTAGCCCCTTGGTTTGGCATTCTAGAATTTCCATAGCCAGTTGCCTAGGATACCGCTTTTTTTTTCTCCTCTGATTTTCTCTACTCTACTCCCAGCTCCATGCAAAGATATACACAGAAAGTGTTTTCATTTTCAGCAGCATAAAAATGCATAGTCAGAGGCTGTCTCCACCTGCACGCTGACATAAATATAACAAAAAATGGATATTTACATTCTCCCTCTGCCTTCTAGCAAACGTGGGTCATGAAAATTGGAAGACCCCTTTTTAAAAAAATAAACTTTATTTTTGAATGGCTTTAGATGTACACAAAAATTACAAGGAGAGAACAGAATTCTTACTCTGCGCCATTTCCCTGTTACTAACATCTTACGCTCAAATGACACCAAACCCATTGACACCGAGTCATTTTCAATTCATAGTCACCCTATAGGACAGAGCAAAACTAGGATTTCCAAGGAGTATCCGGTGGATTCAAACTGCCGACCTATTTGTTACCATTAAGAGCCAATATTGGTACATTAGGAGTCTCTGGGTGGAGAAGTCGCTGGGTGGCGCAAACAGTTAAGCACTCAACTACTAGCTGAAAGGCTGGCAGTGTGAACCTACCTAGAGACTACTGGGAAGACGAGCTGCTTCTGAAAGATCACAGCCACGAAAACCCCATGGAGCAGTTCTACTCTGCACACATGGCGACGCCACGAGTCATGAGTTGGAATCGACTCGATGGCAACTAACAACACTGGTACACTATTGTTAACTAGAAGTCCCTGGGTGGAGCAAACGGTTTGTACTCGGCTACCAACCGAGGCTGTTCCAATCCACCCAGCGGTACTGAGGAAGACCTGGTGATCTACTTAGCTAAGATTAAATCCTGCTGCCATCAAATGGATCCTGGCTCATGAAAACCCTGCGGAGTGCAGGACTTGCCATGAATTGGAATCACTTGGTGGCACAAACGGTTAAGCACTTGGCTACTAACCGAAGGGCAGGCGGTTCGAACCCATCCAGAGGCATCTCAGGAGGAAAGCCTGGGGATCGGCTTCTGAAAGGTCGCCACCAGGAAAACCCTATGGAGCACAGCTCTATTCTGCAACACATGAGTTGCCATGTGTCAGAACCAACTAGGTAGCCACTGTCTTTTTTTTTTTTTTTTGGTTGAAGTTCATGCTTTATTCAGATTTCCTTAGTTGTTAACTAATGTCCTTCATCTGTTCCAGAATCCCATCCAAGATAACATGTTACATTTAATCATCGCGGCTCCTCAGGCTCAGGAAGAGTCCTGGTGATTTACTTTTGAAAAACCAGCCATTGAAAACCCTGTAAATCACAATGATCAGATCCTGTTGTGCATGGAGTTGCCATGAGTTGAGGGGAACTGGATGGCAGCTAACAAGTACAACTCCTTAGGCTCCTCTTGGCTGTGACAGTTCCTCAATTTTCCTTGTGTTTGATGATTTTGACAGTTTTGAGTACTGGTTAAGTATTTTGCAAAATCTCCTTCTTAGGATTTGTCTGACCTTTTCTCATGATTAGATGGGGGTTACGGGTTTTAGAAGGAGCCCTGGTGGTGCAGTGGTTAAGTGCTTGGCTGCTAACTGACAGGTTGGCAGTTTGAACCCACCAGCAGCTCAACGGGAGAAAAAGATGTGGCCATGAAGATTACAGCCTTATGCTACCCTATGGAGCAGTTCTACTGTCCTAGAGGGTCGCTATGAACTGGAATTGACTCCATGGCAACAGGTTATAGGTTTATAGGGTCGTTAAGAGTAGGACTGAACTCCACAGCACACAACAACATGGGTTTTAAGGAGGACGACCACAGAGGGAAAGTGGAAGTCCCTTACTTTTACGGAACATTGTGAGGTACGGTCTGTAAGGCTGGAATAAGAGGTGAGAGACTGGAGGGAGAGCTAGGGAAGCCCTGGAGCTCCACGGCTGCATGCAGGAGGATAAAAAAGAAAGGTCTATATGGTGAAAATTGTTAAGCACTGAACTACTAAAAGGTTGACAGTTTGAACCCATCCAGTGACATTTCGGAAGAAAAGGTCTGCTTATGAGAGGTTAGAGCCAAGCCCTATGGAGCAGTTCTACTCTGAAACACATAGGGTGGCGGTGAGTGGGAAGTGACTGGACTGTAACTGGTTTGGTTTGGTTTTTCTAAAAATCCGGTAGATGAGAGTAACAACAAACGGCTGGCTTTCGGAAAAACCAACCGACTCCCCTAACAGTGTGGTCCAACGTCTTAATGTAAGGCGAGGCCGGGCCGCTCGCTCCTGCGCAGTATTTACCGTATTTACAAGCCTTTCCGGGCCGGCACCCGGCCCGCGCCGCGTGGTCAGCCCCGGCCGGGAGGGGGTGCAGTGTGCGGAGGGAACAGGCGAGCAGCCGCCCGGCGAAGAGCCGCCGGCTTCGGCCACACAAGTACGTGGGTACGCCGCGGGTCGGGGCGGAAGTCGGGGGGCCGCCGAGGGGCAGGGGCTCGGGGTCGGGAGAGCGGGTGCCGGAGCGGCCCGTACGGAGAAGCCGGGCGCCCCCGCCGGGAAGGCCGAGCGCTTAGTCCCGGCCGGGGGGCTGCACAGGGAAAGGCCGGAAGCTCGCTCCAGGCAGTGTGAGGGGCGGGGTTTCCGGGAGGGCTGCTAAGGGGACCTCCGAACCCCGCGCCGCGCTGCTTAGCTCGCGAACCTTCGCGCTTTCCCCCGGCGGGGTCGGCTGTGTCAGTGCGCACGCGCGGCCCGGTTTAGCGGCTCGGGACGGTAATTCAAGCCAAGGGTCCCTGCAGGCTGGCTCTTTGCAGGGTCCAGACTCCTAGGGGAACGGTAAAGAACGGGACTGGCCCACCGCCGCAATTACTGAAGGGAAACAAGGGTGAATTCCTCTGTAACCTGGTTCCTGTGTAAGAAAAAAAAAATGATGCATTTGACTACGTTGAAAAACAAACTGCAGCATAGCAAAGATAGAAAGAAGCCCCCAAGCATAAAAACAAACAACAAACAAAAAAAAACCTGTTGCCATTCCGACTCCTATCGCCCCCAGCCATAGAGAACATAAAAGACAGATGACATACTGGGAGAAAATATTTGCAACATATATAACGCTTAAAAATTGAGGAAAACAAAGACTAAAAGTCCAATTTAAATATAGGCAAAAGATATCAACTGACAATCTGGAAAAAGAAAAAGGAACAACCCCCACCAAAAAAAAAAAAAAAAGTGGCCCCTAAACAAATAGGAATATGTTCAATTTTTCTCACAATGAGAGAAACGCACCTTACTCAGGTATCACTTCTAGCCAAAGTCAAAAGCAATAGCACAGGCTGTAGGGAAACAGATACTATCTTAGATTCCTGGTGGGAATGCAAAATGGTACAACGCCTATGGCAGGGAATTTGAGATATCTAACAAAACTCCACTCGTGTTTACCCTTTCACCCAGCAATTCCAGACCTAGGCATTTCCCTTGAAGAAACGCAGCAATACGAAAAAAACATGTACAAGGTTACTCAGTGCCGCATTGTTTGCAATGGCAAAAATGTTGGAAACAACCTCAATGCCAATACATAAGCAATTGGTTGAATAAACTGTTACATCCCCACGGTGGAGTACAACACAGCTGTAAAAAACAAAAACCTCTGTGATGTGATTTTCTAGGAAATATTACATATATTATAGTAAAATATAAAACAATGTGCTTATTTTTGTAAAAACAAACTCAGGAAGAATAAACTAGAAACTAATAAAATGGTTACTTACAGTGGGTGGGTGGGAGTGGGGTGAAAGTTACAGGAGAAGTAACATTTCTTTCAGCATACCTTTCTTTTTATTGTGGTTTTGACTTTTAGAAATATGTGAATGTTTTAATATATTTAAAAAATAAAATTAAATCAATAAAGTTGGGAAAAGAAATTTAAAATTGAATACAAACAGAAAAAAAAAATACAGAAGCAAGTGAATAAATGAACTAAACTGTGTAGTAAATTAACCACAAGGAAAAGTAAACCCAAATAACCAGTTCTTTGACTCTACAGCTTTTGTGTATAAACAAGGAAACAAAAGTACAAAGGGGTTTTTAACTTAGTTGGTAGTGAGCTGCTGTAGCAATTCTGAAACTATTTTCTCTGCATTGGGAGATAAAAGAAATTAGTAAATATGCTGATATTGTTGGGAGTCAGGATTCTTGCTGTAAGAGAAATATGGAGGGGACGACCGCAGGAAGAGGCCTCTGGATAGGAGTGAGAGGCCTCTTTTGATTTGTTTTAACAATCTATTTTGTAGATCTGTCTGCTGAAAGTTTGAAAGCAGGGCCACCCAATAGCAATGAGCATTCCTCGTACCCATATCTTGGTTTCTAAATACAATTCTCCATTGAAAGGAGCCAGAGCTCCTCGGAAAATTACCTCATTCAAGGAGGGGCAGGGAGAGTACAAGATGAATCAGGAACAGCTTGTACCAGAGAGCAAGGAGGTGATCAAAGAATGAAGGGGAGATGTCAGAGGGACACAGGGGCCAGCTCCACGGGGCTTCCAGTGGCCAAATGGGAACAATTTGAGCATCCAAATGAATAATGACAGTAATGAATTATGACATTGAATAAAAAAGAGTCCATGAGTCCAGAATGATACAAAAAGCAAATAACTTACAAGCAAATGTATAAGTAGAGGTTGAAGGGACACCTCTTCTTTATAGTAGAATGTTGTCATTGTTAGTTGCTGTCAAGTTGAATCCTCATGGTGACCCCCTGTACAACAGAAGGAAATGCTGCTTGGTCCTGCACCATCCTGCTGATCACTGCCATGCTTGAGTCTATTGTTGCCTTCCAACCCAGGGGGCTCATCTTCCAGCACTACGTTGGAAAGTATTCTGTTGTGATCCATAAGGTTTTCACTGGCTAATTTTTGGAAGTGTATTGCTAGGCCTTCCTTCCTGGTCTGACTTAGTCTAGGAGCCCTGCTGAAACCTGTCCACCATAGATGACCCTGCTGGTATTCGAAATACCAGCGGCATAGCTTCCAGCATCACAGCAATACAAAAGCCACCACAGTACGACAAACTGACAGATGGGTGGTGTTTACAGTAGTTGAACACTTAACCATTTGTACCACCCAGGGACTCCTAAATGCTGAAGGAACAATAGAGTTAGAAAAAGTAGCCATTTTGCAACTATCATAGTGATAATTGATTCAGGCAGGAATCATTTAATGGATTTTTTTAAACCATTGGGGTCCCTGGTGGCACAAATGATTAAGCACTTGAAACTACTCAAAGGCAGTTTGAAACCACCAGAGGTACCTCAGGAGACAGGCCTGGCGATCTGCTTCTGAAAGGTCACAGCCCTGAAAACCCTATAGAGCAGTTCTACTCTGCATAGTGGGGTTGCCTTGAGTTGAAACGGACTGGATGACAAATTAACAACAACAACAACAAAACCACTGGTGACACCTTGTTGGGCAATAATATATTACACAAAGTGTCATCCCACAGATTATTAATGACAAAGGTTAAAAAAGGAGCCTTTATAATTAAGAAATCTGGTGTTTGAAGTTAACATCACCAATAAAGGACCAATTGGCAACATGTGTGTTAAACATTGAATTGTGCCCCCAAAAATATGTGTCATAAATCCTAACCTCTATGCCTGTGGTTGGTTATAATCCCATTTGGGAGTGGTTTGTCTTTGTATGTTAAGGAGACAGGGTTAGTGTCGGGTGTGTCTCGAGTCAATCTCTCTTTACATATAAAAGCAAAATCCATTGCTGGGAGTCTGACTCATGGTGACCCTATAATAGGACAAATTAGATTTGCCCCATAGGGTTTTCCAAGGCTGTGATCTCTGTGGAAGCAGACTACCACATCTTTCTCCTGAGGAGCAATTGGTGAGTTTGAACTGCTGATCTTTCGGTAGCAGCTGAGTACTTAACCACTGTGCCACCAGGGCTCCCTTTTTTTTTTTTTTTAAATAATTTTTATTGTGCTTTAAGTGAAAGTTTACAAATCAAGTCAGTCTGTCACATATAAACTTATATATACCTTACTACATACTCCCATTTACTCTCCCCCTAATGAGTCAGGCCGCTCCCTCCTTCCAGTCTCTCCTTTCGTGACCGTTTTGCCAGTTTCTAACCCTCTCTACCCTCCCATCTCCCCTCTAGACAGGAGATGCCAACACAGTCTCAAGTGTCCACCTGATACAAGTAGCTCACTCCTCATCAGCATCTCTCTCCAATCCATTGTCCACTCCAATCCATGTCTGATGAGTTGTCTTCGGGAACGGTTCCTGTCCTGGACCAAAAGAAGGTTTGAGGACCATGACCGCCGGAATTCTTCTAGTCTCCGTCAGACCATTAAGTCTGGTCTTTTTATGAGAATTTGGGGTCTGCATCCCACTGTTCTCCTGCTCCGTCAGGGGTTCTCTGTTGTGCTCCCTGTCAGGGCAGTCATTGGTTGTGGCCGGGCACCATCTAGTTCTTCTGGTATCAGGATGATGTAAGTCTCTAGTTCATGTGGCCCTTTCTATCTCTTCAGGGCTCCTTTTTTGAGATATAAAAGAGATTAAACAAGCAAGCGAGTGAGCAGAGATAGGGTAAGATAGATGCCAAGACACACGGAGATCTCCAAGGAACCAGGAAGCAGAAGCTGAAGAGACCTTCCCCCAGAGCTGACAGAGAGAGAAAGCCTTCCCCTAGAGTCCTGAATTTGGACTTCTAGCCTCCTAAACTGTGAGAGGGAGCCCTGGTTGCACAGTGGTTAAGAACTCAGACTGCTAACCAAAAGGTCAACAGTTCCAATCCACCAGCTGCTCCTTGGAAACCCTATGGGGCAGCTCTACTGTGTCCTATAGGGTCGCTATGAGTTAGAATCGACTCGACGGCAATAGTTTTTTTTGGGTAAACTATGAGAAAATAAATTTCTGTTTGTTAAAGCCACCCACTTGTGGTTTTTATGTTATAGCAGCTCTTAACCACTATGCCACCAGGGTTTTCTGTTACAGCAGCATTAGATAGCTAAGACAATGTGCCTCTTGAGAAGGACACAGAATCCATTATGAACTTTCCCTGCCCAAAATGCATAACCTGAATTGGATCATGTGGAAACACCAGACACATTCAAATTGAGGGACAGTCTACAAAATAATAGGCCTGACTTAAACAATGTCAAGGTCACGAAACACAAAGACACACTAAGGAGCTGTTCCAGATTCAAGAGGGTTAAAGAGACATGACTATTAAATGAAATGTGTTTCCAGGGTTGGGAAAAATAATATCACTATAAAGGATATTATTGGGATAATTGGCAAAATGTGAATATGGACTGTTAAATCAATGTTAAAATTCCTGAAGTTGATCATTGCAATGTGGTTTCGTAGGAGAATATCCTTCTTTTTTTAGGAAATATTATTCTCTGAAGTACTTAAGGGCAAGGAGACATGATTTCTGCAACTTAATCTGAGATGGCTCAGGGGAAAAAAAGTCTGTGTTACACACCTTGTACCACTGAGTGAATATGCCACAATTTGCTTAATTCCCCATAGCTGTGGTACTTTTAGTGGTACAAATGGTTAAGTACTCAACTACTTCCCTAAAGGTTCGTAGTTTGAACCCACCCAGAAGCACCTCGGAAGAAAGGCCTGGCAATCTGCTTTCATAAGGTCACAGCCTTGAAAGCCCTGTGGAGCATAGTTCTACCCTGCACACGTGGGGCCACCATGAGTCAGAACTGGCTCGACAGCAACCTGTGATGTGGTAGATGTTCCCTATTGTTGAACATTTAAAAATTTTCCATTTAAAAATCACTATTCAAAAACAATGTTGCTGTTAACATCTTTGCAAATATCATTTCTTTTCTCTTTTGTGTGGCATTTTTTTTAGGATAAATGCCCAGAATTATGAATGCCAAGTCAAAGAGTATAAATGTTTTTATGGCCTTTGAGAAACGAATCTAATTCACAATGCCAAGAGTGGCTGATTTAAACAGACAGGTGTATGTAACATGGGAAATGAGAGCATAGAGCTACAAATAGCAATATATTTTGAAAGCAGCTGCTCAAGCTATTATGCAAAACCCAAAACAAACCCACTGCCGTCGAGTTGATTCCGACTCATAGTGATCCTATAGGACAGGGTAGAACTGTCCCATAGTTTCCAAGGAGCGCATGGTGGATTCGAACTGCCAACCTCTTGGTTAGCGGCTGTAGCACTTAACCACTATGCCATCAGGGTTTCCACCATTGTGCAAAGGACTCTCATATTACTAGGAAAACTCCCCATACCAAGCTTACATCCGACTTTTTAGTAACACCTTTGTCATAGCTTTAGCACTTGCGGGTCTAATCCAAGTCACCATGGCCTAATTTAAGACATTGTACAACAAATGATCTGTAATTATTTGGCTCAGGGCTCTAGAGGATTTTCCTCATTAAGAGCCACAATGTGAGGCTTTGTGTTTGAGGAGCTCAGAATTCTCCAAGGCAGTTGTGAAAAATCAGTATAAATTTAAAATCTGAAAAAGTGTTTGACTTAATGAGTTGAACATAAATAAAAGCCACTGGCTGGCAATGGGAGTGTCAGCCAGGGTACTGTAACTACTGTGGACAGCAGTTTGGCACTATCTTGTTAAAGTGAGCATTTGCTTGCCCTGTGACCAACCCAGTAATTCCTCTTCTAGTTACACAGGCAGAAAAACTCTTGACTGTGGGCTCCAGGAGACCAGTAAATGGATTTCAAAACAGCCTTGTTTGTCACAGCAAACAAATTGGAAATAAACCAAGGTCCATCAGCAGGAGAACGGACAAATTATGGTACAGCCATACTGTAGAATATTATATAGCAATGAAAATGAATAAGGTGCATCTGGCGCTCCTGGGAGACTCTATGGGGCAGTTCTACTCTGTCCTGTGGGGTTGCTATGAATCGGGATCGACTCCACGGCACTGGGTTTGGTTTGTTTTTTTTTTTAATATGTAACTATATGTGTGAATCTTAGAAACATTATCAAGTAGGAAAAAAGCAAGGCTCAGAAGTCTACTTATTGAATAATAGGTTTTAAAAAGCTAAAAACCAAAACAGTATACTGTTTAACAGTTTCTGTCAAGTTGATTCTTCCTCATGGTGACTGCATGTGTGTCTGAGTAGGACCGAGCTCCATAGGGTTTCAGTGGCTGACTTTTCAGAAGTAGAATTGCCAGGTCTTTTTTTCCAGGTACCTGGAACCACCAACCTTTCTGTTGGTAGCTGAGAGTGATAACCGTTTACACCACCCAGGGACTCCACTGTACTCTTTAGGAATAAACTTGTTTGTATTTAAGATTTATTTTTAAAAACAAGGGAATGAATAAACATAAAATTTGGGATGGGGAGGCAAGGGGATGGGAAAGACAAGAACTAAACTGTATTGCCAACATTCTCATTCTTAAGTGGGAGGTACGTACACAGTGTTTGTTTTATTACTAAGTACCTTACATATAAAAATATCAAACCAAACCCATTGTTGTCAGTTGATTCTGACTCACAGTGACCCCACAGGACAGAGCAGAACTGCCCCAAAGGATTTCCAAGGAGTGGTTGGTGGATTCCAACTGCTGACCTTTTGGTTAGCGGCTGGCTCTTGACCACTGTGCCACCAGGGCTCCACCTTACATATAAACCAAAACCAAACCCAGTGCCGTCGAGTGGATTCCGACTCATAGCGACCCTACAGGACAGAGTAGAACTGCCCCATAGAGTTTCCAAGGAGCACCTGGCGGATTCGAACTGCCAACCCTTTGGTTTGCAGCCGTAGCACTTAACCGCTACGCCACCAGGGTTTCCCATGTGAATAATTGATATTTGTTAAATTAAATGTTAACGATATGTTGAATTAAAACAAATCACTGGCAACCCTAAGTGAATAATGTCATTGATTAGAATCAGCATAAAGCTGGTTCCTATGAGGCAGAGGTTAAAGATGTCCCAGGTTTCCAGCTTCTCCCAGCTGCTGTACCACTCCATCATCTCTGACACCAACCACTTCCCCTCCCCTCAGCATGCTTCCTTTCCCCATTGGGTTTAGTCATTCACTGCAAAATCGCACAGAGCTCATGGACTGTATTACAGCTAAGTGGTTTATTAGGAAGTAACAGGCTACAACGTGGGATCGGGATCAACTAGGAAGTAACAGGATATAACTCGGGAGACAGGACGCAGTTTGTTAATCAGGACAGCTTCCAACCAGGGCAGCTGTCTCATCTGCTCTCTCTGTGCACACATCTTTCTACACCGAGCGCACCTCTCTCCTCAGCTGTGCATCATGCCTCTCTGTCTTCAGCTACCACTATGCTGCCCGGGGAGCTGAACGGCTCCTGAGGCTTTGGCTCTGCCCCCGGTCCCCGCTAGGCCTCTGTCCTCCTTGGGCAAGGGTTGCAGCTCTTTTAGCTCCAGCGACAAGTACCCATAGGCACCCCACCCTGCCTTCCTGCCTGAAGGCACTCAGCTGTCTCTCTTTGTAGGCTAATAAGCCACTGTGCTGTCTCGCATTGCCTCACACTGTCTCGCATTGTATTCAATGTTAAGTTCTTGGCCCATATTACAGCTCTTTTAGGGGGTTCCCTCTTCTCTTTTTTCTTGCCTCTAAAAACCTCTGTGGGGTTGCCTGTTATATAAGGAAGCTCCTTGTTAATTCAAGGCATGGCCCTCGAAGCAGGACCATAAACCGACCAATCCCTGCAAGTTACTCAATCCTATTGCGTGGTTTTATGCACCGATCAGTACCTGCAAGGTGCATAAAATAGACCAATCACAGGGCACACTATGGTCCAACTAATAATTTTTGGCAGAATTATAAACCCAAGGCCAGAAAGGCTGTATATAAAGAGAAATCCATTATACTGCAAACCCTATCATTTTCCCAGGGTATCTACTGCTTGCATGTATTTTATTTGCAAACAGCAATTTAGATAAAATCAGAAAACCATAAAATTTTAGAATTGGAAGGGGCCTTTAAAACCATTTAATCTGAAATGTGAACATTTAAAAAATTCCAAGTGTTGGGGAATATTTATAGTTTGGAAAAGCAGGGAGGACTTGGAAAAATCCATGGAAAAAGTCATGAAACAAAAAAATTAAGAGGTCTGATTTAATTAAAATTTAAAAGCAATGCATTGAAAATTATCTTATACAAAATTAAACGACAGAGTGACACACTGAGATAAAAAATAGGCCATAATTATGACAGCCTAAGGATTAATACCCTTATATATAAAGAACCAATAGAAATCAATATGAAAAATACTAAAATTGAAAAATGGCAATAGCTAGGAACAGATAATTCACAAAAGAAATGTAAATGACTGGTGTTGTTAGTTGCTTCAAGTCAATTCTGACTCATGGGACTCCCTGTGTGCAGAGTACAACTGCTAAACAGGGTTTTCAAGACTGTGACCTTATGGAAGCAGATTGCCAGGCCTGTCTTCTGAGGCGCCTCTGGGTGGGTTCAAACTGCCAAACTTGGCTAGTTGTTGAGTGCTTAACTACCTGCACTACCCAGGGACTCCTTTAATGACCAGTAAAATGATTGGAAAAAAAAAAATTCTATTAATTCAAAAGAAAAGAAAAACTGATTTTTTTAGAGAGATACCATTTTTTCATCAATCAAAATGGCAAAGATTTTTAATAAATTGTATATGTAACACTTGGTATTGAGAAGGCTATGCTAAAATAGCATAGCCTTGTTTTTGGATGCTAAAATAAACCCCAGTCTTACATTAGAGATAAAATTATACAATGTTTCTGGTAAGAAATTTGGCCTTATGCATCAACAATTTGACCATTTGACCCAGTGTCATGGATTGAATTGTGTCCCCCCAAATTATATGTCAACTTGGCTAGGTCATGATTCCCAGTACTGTATGATTGTTGACGATTTTGTTATCTGGTGTGATTTCCCTATGTGTTGAAATTCCTATCACTATGATGTAATGAGATGGATTAGTGCCAGTTATAGTGATGAGATCTATGAGATTAGATAGTGTCTTAAGCCAATTTCTTTTGAGATATAAAAGAGAGAAGTGAGCAGAGAGAATGGGGACCTCATATCACCAAGAAAGCAGTGCTTGGAGCAGAGCGTGTCCTTTGGACTAGAGGTTCCTGCCCAGAGAGGCTCCTAGGCCAAGGCAGGATTGATGACATGGACCTTCCTCCAAAGGGGACAGAGAAAGCCTTTTCCTGGAGTTGACACCCTTGCCTGGAGCTGACACCCTCCCCTGGAGCTGATACCCTGAATTTGAACTTGTAGCCTACTAGACTATGAGAGAATAAATTTCTCTTTGTTAAGGCCATCCACTTGTGGTATTTCTGTTATAGCAGCACTAGACTAATACACTGAGTAATCTCATTTATAGGAATATATCCCATCAATTATCAAAAAGATAGCTAAGAAGTTTTGTATAGGATTATTCTCTGTAGTATTATGAGAGCAAACAGTTGGGGAAAAACAGCTCAATAAGAGAAGAATGGCTAAACAAATTGTAGAATGGTCAAATTTGGAATATTTGGTAGCCATTACAAATCATGTTATTGAAGACTGTAGAATGGCATGGGCTTTGAAATGAGACAGCACTGACGGGCGTTCTGGCCTGCTCATTTTCTGGATGGCTGTGGGCAAGTTACTTTAAGCCTCAGTTCCTTCATCTCTAAAATGGCAACAATAATAGCACTTATTCCTAGGGCTGTTGAGAAGGTTAAACCTGAAAATGTATGTAGTAAAGGGTTTAGCAGGGAGTTAAGTGCCTGATCTACATGATCCATTACTTTTATTTTTAAATAAAAAGTGAAGCACAAAACTATATACAGTGCAATTCCATCTCAATTTTCTTTTTCAATTTTATTGTGCTTTAGGTGAAAGTTTATAGCTCAAGTTAATTTCTCATTCTCAAAAATTTATACACATATTGTTCTGTGACATCAGTTGCAATCCCCTTTCCACCTCGAGTTTCCTCTGTCCGTATGTCCACTTGTTGTCTCTTCCTGCCTTTTCATCTAGTTTTTGGACAGGGGTTGCCCATTTGGTCTCACATATTTTATTGAACTAAGAAGCACGTTCCTTACGTGTGTTTTTATAGGCCTGTCTAATCTTTGTCTGAAAAGTGGGCATCAGGAATGGTTTCAGTACTGGGTTAGTAGAGTGTCTGGGGGCCGTAGTCTTGGGGGTTTCTCCAGTCTCGGTCAGACTAGTAAGTCTGGTCTTTTTTCATGAATCTGAATTCTGTTCTACATTTTTCTTCCATTCTCTCTGGGACTCTCTGTTGTGATCCCTGTCAGAGCAGTCAGTTGTGGTAGCTGGGTACCATCTAGTTCTTCTGGGCTCAGGCTGGTGGACTCTGTGGTTTCATATGGTTCATTAGTCCTTTGGGCTAATATTTTTCTCGTGTCTTTGGTTTTCTTTGTTCTCCTTTGCTTCAGATGGGATGGGACCAATAGATGGCCGCTCAACAACTTTTAAGACCCCAGATGCTACTCACCAAAGTGGGATGTAAAACATTTCCTTTATGATGAATTTTCTTTAAAAATATAAAGAAAGAGTAACATATTAAAAGACTAGAAGGAAATATGTCAAAATGTTTGCAATGATTATTCTTAAAGGGGAAGAAATTTACTGAGTTGATGTCTGGGGAAAAATTTTTTTTTTTTTTGCAGTTTTAGTACAATAATAACATAAGGGTATTATTGAAAATGGAGTCCTTGGGTAATGCAAACTGTTCATGCCCTTACCTACTATCCAAAAGGTTAGAGGTTTGAGTCTACCCAGAAGTGGAAAGTCTTGGTGATCCACTTTCAAAAAATCAGCCACTGAAAACCTTATGGATCACAGTTGTACTCTGACACACATGGGGTTACCATGAGTTGGAATCAACTGCACAACTGATTTTATTAAAAATAGTTAAAATATTCAGTTCAGTTGGGTTTAACACAATCTAAAACACACATTTTATTTTTACAGGATAAACTCCATTTTTCCACTGAGGCGCCATCATGTAAAAAGAGCCATAAAGCAACACATGCCCAGTTGCTAGCTAGCTTCCAGCGAGGTGCATCACCATGGATCTTGTGCCCACCGGCTGGCGGCTTGGTTGGAAGCTTCATCATCCGTGCCGCTTTAACATGCCTACATTCATTCTGATCACCTCTGAGTTTCAGCCTTTATCTCATCCTAGAAGCGCGAAGGCCTGGCTTTGGCTGCCTAGCTTTCCTCTTGCGTTAACAAACCGTCCTGCTCTCACGTTTACCAGAAAACCCAGCAGTGATGGGATGTCTCACTTTAGACAGGCTTTGACACATAGTCCACAGAGCATTACAAACACTTCCCCGGAGGTCTCAAACAGGATGCCTTTCCCTCAGTGCTTCCTCTTTCCCTTTATTTCCTTGTCTTCTTTGGGGAGGATTCTAACTAACGTCGTGTGTCAGTCTGTGTCCCACCACAGAATAATGAATTTTCTATTCCCTGAAATACAGAGAGGGAAGCCTCAAGTCCTTTCTTGAAATTGTTGTGATGAAGGTGAAGGATTCAGATTCAGATGGCAGAATTAAGACTTCCTCTGTAGGGTAAACTACAGATGTCGAGTCGATTCTGACTCATGGCGACTCCATGTGTTGCAGAGTAAAACTTGTTGCATAGGGTTTTCAAGGCTAGGACTTTTCAGAAACAGATCACTAGGGCTTTCTTCTTAGGTGCCTCTGGGTGGGTTTGAACCGCCAATCTCTCTGTTAGTAGTCCAGCACTCCAGGGAGTCTCATCTGTAGGTTAGCAATGGAAATCTGGTGGTGCCCTTAATAAACGAAGGGTAAGAGTTAATAGGAAACCCTAGTGGCGTAGTGGTTAAGAGCTACCTCTGCTAACCAAAAGGTTGGCAGTTCAAGCCCTTCAGGCACTTCTTAGAAACAGATCTCAGTTACTGATTGTAACGAAGGCAGGTGTAAATAATGGAAATGAAATCCAGAGTAAACTATTTATTTAAGCCCATATTCTGCACCTCCTTCACCAAATACCATTCATCAAAAGCAGCCATGCTTGGTGGCTTTTTTTCTCATTCACGCATTCAGCAAAACTTTAGAATATGCCAGCTGCATCATGTGCCAGGAAAACGCAGAGCCAGTCCCTGCCCCCAAGGGTTGGTTTCCAGCCTCAAGGGGAAGACAGACATATAGGCAATTCCAAGGCAGAGAGGGTGCTGAGCAGGGAGCTGGAAGGGGACCTCACTTAACCCAGTGGTCAAGGGTAGCCTGCCTGGGGAGTGACATTCTGACGTTTAAGGCAAGACCTAGAGGGTAGGTGGGGCTCCTTCAGAGGATGCTGGGGCAGGCAAGGCGGTGTTCTGGGCAGCCAAGTGGAGGAGCCGATGTGGCCAGGGTGGCTGGAGCGCAGTCAGAATTTGGGACAGCTCCCCATCCCCCGTCCCCAGGGGTATCCCGACCTGGACCGTTCCCCAGTCTGTTCCGGCTCACATGTCCCCGCCCCTCCGGGTGCATTTCGGCAGCGGCCACCGCCACCCTGGGCGGCTTACAGGCACCGGGGCAGGTGCAGGCCCTGGAGCCCGCGCTGTGACTCGGAGCGCGAGAGGGACGTGGCCGTGGGGTCCTGGTGCCAGGCTCCGGGCCTCCAGGTACGATTTCCGATTTCCGGGCTGCATCTTCGCGGGGGCGGGAGATCCTACTGATGGGTGGAAGGGTGGGCACGAGGCACGTGATACCTGGCGGATTCCCTAAGAAATGGCCAGATTCCCCGGCTCAGGTTTCCTGCCCTTGATCCTACTGTTACCGCCCCCCCCACCCCCTGTCCCCCAACTGGATCAGAGTGAGACATTTCATCTAGTTATTTATAGAAAGGCGTAGTTTAATCAAGGCGTGGCTCTTCGGGCTTTGCTTTTTCCTCTTTGAAGATGCTCGATTGGGGGCTGGATTCAATCATCTTTCCAGCACCAAAAAAAAAAAAGGCTTGTAGAAAAGAGGGCTGGACGGCGCCAGGTTCTGGTTCTGCTGTGTCATCTGCTGCGGCTTCTCTGTCTAGGGTTTTGCCACTTTGTAGACATAACGTGTTAACCAGCCCTCGTGGTTACTAAGCTGCTTCAGTCTGCATTTCTCTTTTAATTCCATCAGATTTACTGTTATTTTATTACAAGCTACCTGCAGTGCTTTGGGGCTAGGAGGTGGGGTTTGCATAAACACATTTTAAAAATTACAAATTGGCCTGAAAAGTGGGGGATATCAACGAAGAGGCATTGTAGCTTCTTTGGACCTGTTACTGGAGACTTGATACTGGTGACTCTGTAGAAACATAAATTCAGTGAAAACAGGAGAGGTAAGCCTCCCGTTGGGGAATGTACAGGGATCTACGCAATGCTCATTTTGGCTCACCTGATTCTTTCCACCAAACTTCTCTTTCTGACCCCATGGAATTTCCAGTATCAAAGGTTTATAGCAGGTACATTTTCTTTTTTCCTTTTAAGCAGTGATTTGCTTTTTGTGAGAACAGAAGTCTCACTTCCTAGGAGAAAATTTTCATCCTGGCCTGGGGAGAAGAGAAAATCCAGTTATTGCATTAATCATCAGGCCCTTTTAACAGAGCGTTCAGCCACAGGAGAGCATTCACCCACATCTTCGCTGGGTGTTACCACCGTGTCTGCAATCGCAGGCTAAGTCTGCTTTTGAATACGTATCTTTATCTGGGCTTTGCTGGGGACAGACCCACCCCCAAGGCATTCTGCCTAAGGGTCCCTTTTAGGCTTTTGAACCTTCAGTTGCTTCACTTTCTCAGCTGTCCCCTCCCCAGGACCTGCCTTTGGCCTTGCACCTCAGGGGCACTGTCTGGGAAGAATCCCACCCTTGATAGCTCCTCTGCTTGTCCCTGGTCTTTCTTGCCCCTGCTAAGGGCTCAGATATGCCCTCTCCACAATTCCACCCAGCAAAACATTAGCCTGTAGGTTTATATCAGAATTATGTGCCATCCTTCCTATACCCTGAGGGTCCTAGTCTCAGTTTTCTAAATTAATGTGATTGCCACTATTTGCCATGGAGTGGAGTCATGGTGACCCATGTGTGTCAGAGTAGAACTGTGCTCTATGTGGTTTTCAATGGCAGACTTCAGAAGCAGATTGTCAGGCCTTTCTTCCGAGGCACCTCTAGGTGGACTTGAACTTCCAACCTTTTAGTTGACAGCCAAGCCTGTTAACTGTTACCATCACCCAGGGTCTCCAAAATTAATGTGACTGAAACTATTAAAAGCAGCATCCCAGGTCTTTGAAACTGACCTCAGTTTAAATTTCACTCCTTTAGGAGATAAAGTGATTTAACCTGAAGGAGCGGGTTCAAGTGGTAGGGACTTCAGGCACTGTGGTTGATCAGCTGTAGGAAAATCCCTGGGTAGACAGGCTTTTCCATGCCTATGAAAGGGAATTCCATCTACTGGGAAGGAGCCTGCTTCATGTAGACCTGCTGTCAAAAGGAGGTAATCATATCTACCTCAGAGTTCTTGTGAGGATGATATGAGTGCCTTGCGCTTTCCTTCCCTTCCTGTTGACTCGGTCCAGGTGGCTCATTGCTCAGTCATAGCAGTCACTGCTCTTACTGAGTGCTGACTAGGTGCTGGGCCCAGAGCCCTGTGCGCCAATTCTGTCTCATGGTCCCCACCACCGCTTACCAGGGGGATGCTATTATTATTCCCCGAATTACCACTTGTTCTGGAGTCAGTTCCAATGTGTGGCGACCCCATGTGTTATAGAGTAGAACTGCACTCCATAGGGTTTTCGAAGGCTGTGATCTTTCGGAAGTAGACTGCCGGGGCTTTCTTGAGGCACCTCTGGGGAGATTCAGAGTGCCAACCTTTTGGTTAGTAGTGAGTGCTTAACCATTTGCACCACCCAGGGACTCCATTCCTGCCCTGAAAACTGTGGAAAGAGGCACCTGCCTATGGTCACAGGACTGCTGAACGTGTCTGTGTTGGTGGTGGCGGGGTTGGAGGTTGTGGCAATATTTGAACCCAGGATGCTCGACTCCAGACTGTGGCCGCTATGGCTTCACTGTACAAACTGCGACTCCCGCAGGGTCAGTCCTGGGCTGCTGCGAAGGAGCCACTGGCTAACGCCTTTTTTTTTTTAATTTTGCTTGTAAAGGTGTTAATTTCCACATTCGTTCATTTGGCTTATTAAATCTGCCCTTCTCCAAATGCTTTAAAAGTGAAAGCTTTGTTCATGAAAAGGGGCGGAGTATTAGGAAGACAGAGAGCCATGTGCCAGGTGCGGTGCTCACCACTCACAGTTCCAGCTCAGATGCAGTGGGGTGCCTTTAGACTTCTGAGACTGCCAAGTGCCTCTTGTGTGTGGAGCTTCCTTGTCTGCTCCTTTGAAAGCTCATGGTACTAACCTTCCCAACCAGAGGTCCTGGCTGATGGGCAGGAAACCGCTCACACGTGTGGGCTTTCCTCCTCCAGTCAGGAGCTGATTAAAAAAAAAAATTTTTTTTTTAATTTTTAAAAATTGTGATGACAATATACATAACAAGACAAACCCAGGAACTGATTTTTACTTGCCTAGGTTTTTTTTAGGATGTAAAGGAGGAGCCCCGGTGGTGCAGTGATGAAGCCCTCAGCTGCTAAGGGAAAGGTCGGCAGTTTGAACCCACCAGCCACTCTGTGGGAGAAAGCTGTGGCAGTCTGCTTCTATAAAGATTACAGCTGTGGAAACTCTATGGGGCAGCTCTACCGTGTCACACTGGGTCGCTCTGAGTCAGAAAGGACTTGATGGCAAATGGGGATGGGATGTAAAGGACCACTCCCCTCTGCTGGATGAAGACAAATTTGCTTTCAAGGGAGAAAATTTTGTGAGCACTTCGCTCTCTAGTGGCCAACTGGGAAAAAGACGTAGCAGTTCTACCTCACTTTACAAGCTGATGTATGAGCCAATGTAGTCTCAAAAATATTTATTGAACAGCTACTGTGTGCTAAATCCCAGGGATATGAAGATGAATAAGAGGTCACTGCAAAGCAAATTTTTGTGAATTGACTTCTGTTTGCAAATGTATTAGAATTCCAGAATTTTAGAGTTGGAGGGGGAGTTAGGAATTACCTGGTTTGCATTTTTTTTTTTTTTTCTTTAACTGGTTGAAAAACTGAGACCCAGAGAGTTTAATTTGCTTACGACCACTTGGCTGGTTAGGGACAAACAGTAAATAAAATGACTGCTAATGAAGCTAACAACAACAATGAAGCTAAGCAGACAGTCAACCTTTAATTTTTATAACTCTTTATTTTCATTTTTTCTCTTTTATTGTGCTTTAAATGAAAGTTTACAGAGCAAATTAGTTTCTCATTAAACAGTTAACACACAAATTGTTTTGTGACATTGGTTGTCAACCCCGCCATGTGTCAACATTTTCCCCTTCTCCACTCCCGGGTTCCTTGTTTCCATTCATCCAGTTTTCCTGTCCCTTTTTCCTGCCTTCTTTGCTTTTGGGCTGGTGTGCCCATTAGTCTTGTATACATGACTGAACTAAGAAGCATATCCCTGACACGTGTTATTGTTGGCCATATAGACCTGACTAATCTTTGGCCGAAGGGTGAACCTCAGGAGTGACTTCACTACTGAGTTAAAAGGGTGTCCAGGGGCCACACTCTAGGGGTTTCTCCAGTCGCCGTCAGACCAGCAACCCTGGTCTTTTTTTCTTTTTTAGTGAATTTGAATTTTGTTCTACATTTTCTTCTACTCTGTCCAGGACCCTCCGTTGAGATACCTGCCGAAGCAGTCAGTGGTGGTAACTGGATACCATCTAGTTGTTCTGGGCTGAGTCTGGTGGAGGTTGTGGTAGTTGTGGTCCATTAGTCCTGTGGACTAATCTTTCCCTTGTGTCTTTGGTCTTCTTCATTCTCATTTGCTCCATCTGGGATGGGACCAGTAGATGTATCTTAAAGGACCACTCACAGGCTTTCAAGACCCCAGTCGCTACTCATCACAGTCTGATGTAGAACATTTTCTTTATAGACCATGTTATGTGACTTGAGCTAGATGTCCCCCAAAACCATAGTCCCCAGCCCTCAGCCCGGTAATTTGGTCCCTCAGGGCATTGGATGTATCTGTGAAGCTTGTATGACTTTCCCCTTGTCAAGATGTGCTGACTTCCCCACTATTATATACTGTCTTACCCTTCACCAAAGTTACCACTTATCTACTATCTAAACCAAAAAAAACCGATCCCGTTGCCGTTGATCCTGACTTATAGCAACCCTACAGGACAGAGTAGAACTGTACTATAGAGTTTCCAATGAGTGCCTGGTGGATTTGAACTGCTGACCTTTTAGTTAGCAGCCATAGCACTTAACCACTATATCGCCAGGGTTTCCATCTACTATCTAGTTCGTGTTTTTCCCTCCCCAACCCTCCCCTCCCTCGTAACCATCGAAGATTGTTTGTTTCTTTCCATGTGGAAATGTTTTCTTCTGTTTTTATAATAGTGGACTCATACAGTGTTTGTCTTTTTGTGGTCGACTTACTTCACTCAGCATTATGCCCTCCAGATTCATCCATGTTGTGAGATGTTTCACAGATTCATCATTGTTCTTTATTGCTGCATAGTATTCCATTGTGTGTACATACCATTGTCTTAGTTATCTAGTGCCGCTATAACAGAAATACCACAAGTGGATGGCGTTGAAAAGAGAAATTTACTGTATCACACTTTAAAAAAAAAATTTTTTTTTCTTCTTTTTTTATCACACTTTAGGAGGCTAGAAATTGGAATTCAGGGCACCAGCTCCTGAGGAGGGCTTTCGTTCTGTCGGTTCTGGGGGAAGGCCCTTGTCATCAATTGTCCCCAGAGCAGGGACCCCAGGACCAAAGAACGAGCTCCGCTCCAGCTCTGCTTTCTTGGTGGTAAGAGATCCCCGTCTCTCCGCTTGCATCTCTCTCTTATATCTCAAAAAAGACTGCCTCAAAATACAACCTAATCTTGTAGATTGAGTCCTGCCTCATTAGCATAACTGCCTCTAATCCTGCCTCATTAACATCGTAGAGGTAGGATTTACAACACATAGGAAAATCACATCAGATGACAAAATGGTGGACAATCACACAATATTGGGAATCATGTCCTAGCCAAGTCGACACACATTTTGCGGCGGGGGGGAGGGGGACAATTCAGTCCATAACAACCATAGTTTATCCTTTTTTAAAAAAAATCATTTATTTTTTTTAATTGAACTTTAGATGAAGGTTTACAGAACAAACTAGTTTCTCATCAAACAGTACACACATTGTTGTATGACATTGGTTAACAAGCCCACGACATGTCAACACTCTCCCTTCTCAACCCTGGGTTCCCTATTACCAGCTTTCCTGTTCCCTCCTGCTTTCCAGTCCCCGCCCAGGGCTGGTGTGCCCCTTTAGTCTTGTTTTGTTCCATAGGCCTGTTCAATCCTGGGCTGAAGGGTGAACCTCGGGAGTGGCCTCATTACTGAGCTGAAAGGGTGTCCGGGGTCATAGTCTTAGGGTTTCTCCAGTCTCTGTCAGGCCAGCAAGTCTGGTCTTTCTTTTTCAGTTAGAATTTTATTCTACATTTTTCTCCAGCTCTGTCCAGGACCCTCTGTTGTGATCCCTGTCAGAGCAGTCAGTAGTAGCCGGGCACCATCTAGTTTTACTGGACTCAGTCTGGTGGAGGCCGTGGTAGATGTGGTCCATTAGTCCTTTGAACTAATCTTTCCCTTGTGTCTTCTTCCTTGCTCCTGAAGAGGTGAGACCAGTGGAGTGTCCAAGATGGCCACTCACAGACTTTTAAGACCCCAGACGCTACTCACCAAAGTAGAATGTAGAACATTTTCTTTATACACTCTGTTATGCCAATTGAACTAGATATTCCCTGAGACCATGGTCCCCACAGGCCTCAGCCCAGCAATTTGGTCCCTCAGGGAATTTGGGTTTGTTTATGGAGCTACCATGGCCCTGCCTTGTACAGGCTGTGCTGGCTTCCCCAGTATTGTGTACTGTCTTACTATTGTGTAATTAAAGTTACAGCTTATCTATTGCCTAATAAGTGTTTTTCCATCCCCATGCCTCCCCACCCTCATAACCATTCAAAGATTGTTTCTTTTTGTATGTAAACCTTTTCATGAGTTTTTACAGTAGTGGTCTCATATAATATTTGTCCTCCAGATGCATACATGTTATGGGATGCTTCATAGATTCATCATTGTTCTTTATTGTTGTGTAATACTCCATTGCGTGTATGTACCACAGTTTATCCATTCATCTGTTGATGGGCATCTAGGTTGTTTCCATCTTTTTGCTATTGTGAACAATGCTGCAATGAACATGGGTGTACATATATCTATTCGTGTGATGACTCTTATTTCTCTAGGATATATTCCTAGGAGTGGGATTGCTAGAGCATATGGTATTTCTTTTTCTAGCTTTCTAAGGAAGCGCCATATCATTTTCCAAAGTGGTTGTATCATTTTGCATTCCCACCAGCAGTGCCTAAGAGTTCCGATCTCCCCGCAGCCTCTCCAGCATTTGTCTTCTGTTTTATTGATTTGTGCCAGTAATGCTGGGGTGAGAGGGTATCTCATTGTTGTTTTGATTTGGATTTCTCTGATGGCTAGAGATGGTGAGCATTTCCTCATGTGTCTGTTGGCTGCTTGAATGCCTTCTTTGGTGAAGTGACTATTCATGTCCTTTGTCCATTTTTTAATTGAATTATTTGTCTTTTTATTGTAGAGGTGTTGGATTTTCTTGTAGATTTTAGAGATTAGACCTTTGTCTGATTTGTAATAGCCAATTTTTTTTTCCCAGTCTGTAGGTTCTCTTTTTACTCTTTTGGTGAAGTCTTTTGATGAAAGTGTTTAATTTTTAGAAGATCCCAGCTATCTAGCTTATCCTCTGGAGCTTGTGTGTTGTTGGTTGTGATTCGTATCCTGTTAATGGCGTGTATTAGGGCCTTTAGCGTTGATCTTGTTTTTTCTTCTATGAACTTCATAGTCTTTGGCTTTATATTTACATCTTTGATCCATTTTGAGTTAATTTTTGTATATGGTGTGAGGTATGGGTCATATTTCATTTTTTTGTAGATGGACATCCAGTTTTGCCAGCATCATTTGTTAAAAAGGCCATCTTTTCCCCATTTGCTGGACTTTGGGCCCTTGTCGAAGATGAGGTGACCATAGGTGGATGGATTTACATCTGGGTTCTCAGTTCTGTTCCATTGGTCAATGTGTCTGTCATGGTACCAGTACCAGGCTGTTTTGACTACTGTAGCTATAAGGCAGGTTCTGAGGTCAGGTAGTGTGGGTCCTCCTACTTTATTCTTCTTTAGTAGTGCTTTACTTATCTGGGACATCTTGCCTTTCCATATAAAGTTAGTGATAAGTTTTTCCATCTCTTTAAAGAATGTTGTTGGTATTTGGATCGGTATTGCATTGTATTTGTAAATCGTTTTGGGTAGAACTGTCATTTTCACAATGTTGAATCTGCCTATCCATGAGCATCGTATGTTTTTCCATTTATGTAGCTCTCTTTTGGTTTCTTGCAGTAGTGTTTTGTAGTTTTCTTTGTATATGTCTTTTACATCCCTGGTTAGATTTATTCCCAAGTATTTTATTTTTTTTAGGGGCTATTATAAATGCTGTTGTTTTCCTGATTTCCTTTTCATCATTCTCTTTATTGGTGTATAGGAATCCAACTGATTTTTGTATGTTTATCTTATATCCTGATGCTCTGCTGAATCTTTCTATTAGTTCTAGTAGTCTTCTGGTGGAGTCTTTTGGATTTCCTGAGTATAGAATCATATCATCTGCAAATAGGGAGAGTTTAACTTCTTCATTACCAGTTTGGATGCCCTTTATTTCTTTTTCTTGCCTTATTGCTCTAGCTAAGACTTCCAACACAATGTTAAATAGGAGTGGTGATAAAGGGCATCCTTGTCTTGTTCCTATTCTCAGGGGGAATGTTTTCAGCCTCTCTCCATTGAAAACGATGTTGGCTGTTCGTTTTGCATAGATGCCCTTTATTATGTTGAGAAATTTCCCTTCAATACCAACTTTATTGAGGGTTTTTATCAGGAATGGGTGTTGGACTTTGTCAAATGTCTTCTCAGTGTTGGTTGAAATGATCATGTGATTCTTTTCTTTCCTTTTATTTATGGGGTGGATTACGTTGATTGATTTTCTAATGTTGAAACATCCTTGCATACCTGGTATGAATAATACTTGGTCATGGTGTATTCTATTGGCTAGAATTTTGTTGAGAATTTTTGCATCTATATTCATGAGAGATATTGGTCTGTAATTTTCTTTTTTTTGTGGTGTCCTTACTGGTATCAGGGTTATGCTGGCTTCACAGAATGAATTTGGAAGTATCACTTCCTTTTCTATGTTCTGAAATAGTTTTAGTAGTACTGGTGTATGCTCTTCTCTGAATGTTTGGTAGAATTCTCCAGTGAAGACATCTGGGCCAGGACTTTTTTTTGCTTGGGAGTTTTTTTTTTTTTTATTACCTTTTCAATCTCTTCTCTTGTTATGGGTCTGTTCAGATTTCAATGTCATTTTGTGTTAGTTTGGGTAGGTAGCATGTCTCTGGAAATTTGTCCATTTCCTCTAGGTTTTCAAATTTTTTGGAGTTTTTCATAATACTCTGTTAAGATTCTTTTTATTTCAGTTGGATCTGTTGTAATCCCCCATTTCATTTCTTATTTGGGTTGTTTGCATTCTCTCTTGTTTTTCTTTTGTCAATTTGGCCAGTGGTTTGTTGATTTCGTTGATCCTTTCAAAGAAGCAACTTTTGGTTTTATTGATCCTTTCTATTGTTTTTCTATTCTCTATTTCATTTATTTTTGCTCTGATCTTTATTACTTCCTTTCTTCTGGTGGCCGTGGGCTTTTGCTGTTCTCTATTTGTTCAAGTTGTGTAACTAATGTTTTGATTTTGTCCCTTCTTTTTTGATGTGTCCATCTAGTGCTATAAGTTGACCTCTGATGACTGCCTTTGCTGTTTCTCAAAAGTTTTGATATGATGTGTTTTCATTCTCATTTGATTCTAGGAACTTTTTGATTCCATCTTTGATTTCTTCTATTACCCAGTGGTTTTTAAGCAGGGTGTTATTCAGTTTCCATGTAATTGATTTTTTTCCTTGCTTTTCCTGTTGTTAATTTCTACTTTGATGGCATTGTGGTCAGAGAAGATACTCTGTATTATCACAACATTTTGGATTTTGTTGAGGGTTGGTCTGTGTCCTGAGATGTGGTCTATTCTGGAGAAAATTCCATGTGTGTTGGGAAAGAAATGTGTACTTTGTAGCTGTTAGGTGGAATGTTCTATATATGTCTATGAGGTCAATTGGCTGATTGTGCTCTTTAGCTCTTCTGTATCTTTGTTCAGTTTCTTTCTAGATGTTCTGTCCTTTACTGAGAGTGGTGTATTGAAGTCTCCTATTGTTGTGGAACTGTCAATTTCTATTTTCTGTGTTGTTAGAGTTTTTATGCATTTCGGAGCCTTGTCATTGGGTGTGTAGATGTTTATTATGGTTAAGTCTTCATGATGGATCATCCCTTTAGTCATTATATAGTGCCTTTGTCTTTTATGGTGAATTTTGTTTTACAGTCTATCTTATCTGATATTAATATTGCCACTCCTGCTCTTTTTTGGTAGTTAATTGCTTGATATATTTTTTTCCGTCCTTTGATTTTTAATAAATTTACATCTTTGTTTCTAAGGGGTGTCTCTTGTAGACAGCATATTGACAGATCCTGTTTTTTTTAATCCATTCTGTCACTCTGCGTCTCTTTCCGGGTGCATTTAGGCCACTTATATTCAGTGTAATTATTGATAGGTGTGCATTTATTGCTGTCATTTTGTAGTGCTTTTTTTTGTGGTGCTAACATTTTCTTTGTTCCTTTTACTCTCCTGTGCTGAGTTCCTTTTGTTTATAGATTTCTTTTTCATTTCTTTTGTTTTTGTAGATTTTGTTTCTATTGAGACTTTGTTTTTCTTCTTCATTTTGATGTGTAGGTTTGTTAACTTTCTTTGTGGCTACCTTGAAATTTACCCTTACCTTCCTATGTTTGAACCAGTCTATTATTACTTGGTATTGCCTTGCCTCCCTCTCCATTAGGAAGTTCTATACCTATACCATTTATTCCCTCTTTTATTGTTCTGACTTTGTTATCATTTACAGATTCACCTCTCTGGTTCCCTGTTGCAAATTGTTTTGGTTTTGGATAGTTCTTGAGAGTTCATTTCCTAGGTTGGAATCTGGCTGGTACAATCTTGCCTCCTGGATTCAGGCTGTGGCCTGATGTTGATTGTTCTCAGACTGAAGGACTCCCTTTAATAATTCTTGTGAGTTTGGTTTTTACATATTCCCTTAATTCCTGTTTATCTGGAAATGTCCTAATTTCACCATCATATTTGAATGAACGTTTTGCAGGCTCTATTATTCGTGGTTGCCAATTTTTTTCTTTCAAGGTTTTATACATATGTCATCCCATTGCCTTCTTGCTGGCATGGTTTCTGCCAAATAATCAGAGCTTAATCTTACTGTTTCTCTTTTGTATGTGACTTTTTGTTTGTCTTGAGCTGCTCACAGGATTTTTTCTTTGTCTTTGGTTTTAGAGAGTGTGATTATGATATGCCTTGGTGTTTTTCTTTTGGGTTCTATCCTATATGGAGTTCCTTGAGCTTCTTGGATGCTCAGCTTTTCATCATTCATGATATTAGGGAAGTTTTCTGTCAGCAATTCTTCAATGATCTTCTTTGTGTTTTCCATTTTCTCTCCCTGCTCCCTGTATTGCTGGTTACCAGGTGCTCTGTCTCCTGCTGGGAGTTTTGCGAAGCTGCTTTCCCGTGCTCCCTGTATGCCGATCCCCGACAGGAGTCCAAGATGGCGGATCTGTGCTACGTTAGCAATGGGGCCCTCCACAGTATCTCTCCTCACTATCTGTCCACTGTCAGTTTCTTATTCCCATTCAGTGCTTGGCTGAGTTCTTTATCCCTTCATTTGACACTTCATGTTCCAGTAATGATGTTTGTCTCTGTTTTTACCTAGTTTTTTCGGTCTTTGCTATAGAGGGACGGTGTGGTGCTTTTGTCTATGGTGCCATGTTGGCCGGAAGTCTTATCTGTTCATCTCTTGATGGGTACTTAGGTTGTTTCCATCTTTTTGCTATTGTGAATAATGTTCCGATAAATATGGGTACGCATATGTCTATTTGTGTGGAGGCTCTTATTTCTCTAGGATATATTACTAGGAGTGGGATTGCTGGATCTTATGGTATTTCTATTTCTAGGTTTTTAAGGAAGTGCAATATCATTTTCCAAAACGGTTGTGCCATTTTGCATTCCCACCAGCAGTGCATAAGAGTTCCTATCTCCCCTCAGCCTCTCCAATATTTGTTAGTTTCTGTTTTCTTTTTGATTTGTGCTAGTAATATGCTGGGGTGTGTTTGCTATCTCAAAGTAGTTTTGATTTGCATTTCTCTAATGGCTGGTGATCACGAGCATTTCCTCACGTGTCTGTTAGCCTGAATGTCTTCTTCGGTGAAGTGTCTGTTCATATCCTTTGCCCATTTTTTAAGTGGATTAGTTATCTGTTTATTGTAGAGGTGTTGGATTTTCCTATAGATTTTACAGTAATTTTTATAAATTTTATTTTGAAAGAATTTTGGATTTAGAGAAGGATTGGAAGAATAGGACAGAGAATTCTTTATACCTATAACCCAGCTCCCCCCAGTGTTAACATCTTAATGCAACCATGGATTCATCAAAACTAAGAAATTAACATTGGTGCAAGACCATTAATTACACTATAAATTTCATCAGTTTTTCCATTAATGTCCCTGATTCTATCCCAAGATACCACATTGTCTTTAAAAAAACCCCCTCAAACCAAACCTGTTGCCGTGAAGTCAATTCCGACTGGTAGCGACCCTACAGGACAGAGTAGAACTGCCTCATAGGGTTTTCAAGGAGCAGCTGGTGGATTCAAACTGCCAACCTTTTGGTTAGCAGCCTAGCTCTTAACCACTGCACCATTTATGAAAGCTCTTAACCACTGCACCATTTAGACCCTCTAAATTTTAAGCTGGGATTTTCCTATACCGAACGTTCCTTTGAACAGTATTGAATTATTGACATCCATCTAGTGTACAGAAAGTATCTCTCAAGCCTTCTTTGTCTTTTGTAGTATGCTTTGTGCATTCTTAGGGTAAGTTGTTTTCTCTTCCCTGGTGATCTCGGTGAAAACCAAGGTGCATGTGGTGGGTGTGGGCATGTGCAGTTACAGACAATCCTAGCCCGTCCATCTGATCTGCATACAAAAGGCTGTCCTTAGGCCTGTGCTTCACCCTGACTTCCTGCCATTGCTTCCTCTTGGATCTTAGGTCCATTTCTATTTATTATTGTTGTGGATAGGGCATTTTTTGCTTTCAGTTGCTTAGTTCTGGCAGTGCTTTTGGAACTGAAAAGACATAAATTCAAGCCTGGATCTGCACATCCTGCCCAGAGGGGTGGTCGCTGAAACCTTGAGGGTCAGTGGGATCACCAAGGAAGAGAACATAGATGAGGCCAGAAGCTGGGGGCAGAGACTCACTAATGCAGAATGGCTCAAAGAAGGGTCAGAGAAAAAGAAGGACCTGCTGGGAGCCAGGAATAGAAACGGGATAGTGAAGTTTGAAAGAAACGAAGGGAAGAGGAAAGAACTAAAGGCTGGGTTGTTCTTGGATCCCTCCCCTGCTCTCTGATCATAGGAACCAGGCTCCCTCCAGGCTCCTCTGCCCTTTGGTTTCTGTAGTGGTCCAGCCAGCCAGTAGGTGGTGAGGACAGAGGAATGGAGAAGCCAGGATTATTTCCCCCTTTCTACTGCTGTGGCGCCCCCAGCAGCAGTTGTGTTTTCCCTGTGGCTCTGTCTCCCACAGCACATTTAGTATCTGTCATTTTGTGAATTTCCTTATTTATTTATTTTTTTTAACTGCAGACACGTAGTGCTTACTATGGAGGGACTGGTTTCTTCCCCTTCCTGCTTGAAAGTACCATCCGCACATTTACATCTATATAGCTATAGATATGCATTTCCGGAGATAACTATTCATGTTCGTAAGAGATCCTTGAGGGGGACAAGACATGTGAGAGAGGAAGAAGGTTCTGTCTACAGTGGACGTTTAGTACCGAGTCCAGACCACCCAAAAAAACCAAACCCACTGCCGTTGAGTCGATTCCCACTCATAGCAACCCTGTAGGACAGAGTAGAACTGCCCCCCCATAGAGTCTCCAGGGCTGTAATGTTTACAGAAGTAGACTGCCACATCTTTCTCCCACAGAGCAGCTGGTGGGTTCAAACCTCTGACCTTTCCGTTAGCAGCCAAGTGCTTAGCCACAGTACCACCAGGGCTCCTTGATCCAGACCGCCAAAAAACCTGTTGCTGTTGAGTCGATTTTGACTCATAGTGATCCTATAGGACAGGGTAGAACTGCCCTATAGGGTTTCCAAGGAGCGGCTGGTGGATTCGAACTGCCAACCTTTTTGTTAGCAGCCGAATGCTTAACCACTGTGCCACCAGGGCTCCAGTCCAGACCGGTTCAGACCACAGGTCCCTTTAAAATTTCATTCTTATGTACTTCAATTGCCTGACTAAACAATTCTTATAAATCTAGTAAATTTAACTTATCAATATGGCAAACCTGACATTCTCGTAGATGTTTCAATATTGTACATAAACTTTCAATACTGTGCATAAACTTCATAAGATTTCAATTTAAAATCATAATTATCCAATTACCCATTTCAAATTATAGTAGTAAGGCTGTCCCTGTAACAGCCATCTTTTCTAATACATTTCAAGTATATAAAATACTAAATACACATAGATTCCTTATTAATCTGGAATATAAATCTATGTTTTTGCTTCTTTCAAACTTTTCTATACTTAACTCAGAGTTTTATTGGATTAGGAGATGGGTGATCTTTAGGAAAACAGTTGCTCTTCCAGTTAATAGGTCTTTGTTCTCAGAGGTTTTTGCTGGTGGCTTTCCTGGGTCTTTAATGAGACCCCGAATCCTACTTATCGTCATTATGCCAATTCTGTATCCTCAAAGCGTGATCAATTAGCCGACTTCCTCGCGTTCAAGTTAAAACAACACACACTTCTGTCTACTCATAGACATCTACAGCTCCCGCACAGGTTGATAAATTCTCAAGATATATAAAATATATACATTTAATTTTTAAGATATTTGGACCTAAGGCAATCTTGCACTCTGTCATATTTTTACGACCATCCAACTCTTAAGGATTCTTCAAATGAGATCTGACTGAATTCTGGTCATCTCATGTGGCTTTGCCTGCTTTGGTATTAGAGCTTATGGGGTCTTAAACTGATGCCTCCCCCTTCTCCCCTCCCCACCCTGAGTCAGAAAAAGCCTTAAAGTATTTACGATTTGCCAATATTCATCAATACACGAACTGAGTCAATAATATAAACATGACCAAATCACAAGGCTCAACAGTAACATATTTTATTCTATGTTTTTCTTTTATGATAAATCATCACAGACTCTGATGTATTTCAATTTTCATACTCAAAATTGTGTTAGTGGGGTTCTTTTTAGGTTGGTTCCTGTATCCTTGGACACAACCCCATTTTTCTTCAAAGCTTTCCTGCTTTCTGGTACAGGAAGTTCCAGGCATATTATGTATGCACACCTGAAGTACCCCTTTTTCCAAGGATCTCTAGTTCCTTTTAAAGGGAAAAATAGCACACAAACCAGGATCTGAGCATTAGGACGCATTCTGGGATAATGTTACTGAGGCTCAGTAAAGACATGAGTTCATATTAGTATTTCCAATATAGTTTAACTCCAAGATGTTCTAACATATTCTTTTGATGCTATAATTTTAACTCCTTTTCTTTTATATTAAAACTGTGATTTTTTAACAAAATAAACTAAATTCTTTTTTTTTTATTAACATTTATTGAGCTTCAAGTGAACGTTTACAAATCAAGTCAGTCTGTCACATATAAGTTTACATACATCTTACTCCGTACTCCCACTTGCTCTCCCCCTAATGAGTCAGCCCTTCCAGTCTCTCCTTTCGTGACAATTTTGCCAGCTTCCAACTCTCTCTATCCTCCCATCCCCCCTCCAGACAAGAGATGCCAACACAGTCTCAAGTGTCCACCTGATATAATTAGCTCACTCTTCATCAGCATCTCTCTCCCACCCACTGTCCGGTCCCTTTCATGTCTGATGAGTTGTCTTCGGGAATGGTTCCTGTCCTGGGCCAACAGAAGGTTTGGGGACCGTGACCGCCGGAATTCCTCTAGTCTCAGTCAGACCATTAAGTCTGGTCTTTTGATGAGAATTTGCGGTCTGCATCCCACTGATCTCCTGCTCCCTCAGGGGTTCTCTGTTGTGCTCCCTGTCAGGGCAGTCATCGATTGTGGCCGGGCACCAACTAGTTCTTCTGGTCTCAGGATGATGTAGGTCTCTGGTTCATGTGGCCCTTTCTGTCTCTTGGGCTCTTAGTTGTTGTGTGACCTTGGTGTTCTTCATTCTCCTTTGCTCCAGGTGGGTTGAGACCAATTGATGCATCTTAGATGGCCGCTTGTTAGCATTTAAGACCCCAGACGCCACATTTCAAAGTGGGATGCAGAATGTTTTCCTAATAGAATTCTTTTGCCAATTGACTTAGAAGTCCCCTTAAACCATGGTCCCCAAACCCCCGCCCTTGCTCCGCTGACCTTTGAAGCATTCATTTTATCCCAGAAACTTCTTTGCTTTTGGTCCAGTCCAATTGAGCTGACCTTCTATGTATTGAGTGTTGTCCTTCCCTTCACCTAAAGCAGTTCTTATCTACTAATTAATCAATAAAAAACCCTCTCCCTCCCTCCCTCCCTCCCCGCTCGTAACCACAAAAGTATGTGTTCTTCTCAGTTTATACTATTTCTCAAGGTCTTATAATAGTGGTCTTATACAATATTTGTCCTTTTGCCTCTGACTAATTTCGCTCAGCATAATGCCTTCCAAGTTCCTCCATGTTATGAAATGTTTCATAGATTCATCACTGTTCTTTATCGATGTGTAGTATTCCATTGTGTGAATATACCACAATTTATTTACCCATTCATCCGTTGATGGACACCTTGGTTGCTTCCAGCTTTTTGCTATTGTAAACAGAGCTGCAATAAACATGGCTGTGCATATATCTGTTTGTGTGAAGGCTCTTGTTTCTCTAGGGTATATTCCGAGGAGTGGGGTTTCTGGGTTGTATGGTAGTTCTATTTCTAACTGTTTAAGATAACGCCAGATAGATTTCCAAAGTGGTTGTACCATTTTACATTCCCACCAGCAGTGTATAAGAGTTCCAATCTCTCCGCAGCCTCGCCAACATTTATTATTTTATGTTTTTTGGATTAATGCCAGCCTTGTTGGAGTGAGATGGAATCTCATCGTAGTTTTAATTTGCATTTCTTTAATGGCTAATGATTGAGAGCATTTTCTCATGTATCTGTTAGCTGCCTGAATATCTTCTTTAGTGAAGTGTGTAACAAAATAAACTAAATTCTTGCTTGATTTGAGAATACAATTGTTAACATATGAGCATTAAAACGTGTTAATATGTTATATTAATATGAACATTAAAACTACAGAATAAAGATCAAGATTTTTTATACATTTGGTTTTGTTCTTAGAAAGTATCCCAATAAGGATGTGGTGGTGTTGTTAGCTGCTTTCAAGCTGGCCCCCAACTCATGGTGACCCCATGTGTTATAGAGCAGAACAGCTCCATAGGGGTTTTTTTTAGTTGTAAGCTTTTAAGGAAGCAAATTGCCAGGCCTTTCTTTCACAGAGCTGCTGGTGGTGGGGGGGTTCAAACTGCTAACCTTTAGGTTAGAAGCTGATCACAAACCACTTGAGCCATCTGGGCTCCTAATGATGTGTAATAACTCATAGTCTCTCATTCAGTGTCATTCTTTAAATATACATCTGATGAACAGTTCGGTTCCACTGTTTCATTTTGCTTTGAATTTGAGACCAGGCAGTATTTCATTCTGTTATGCATGGGGTCACCGTGAGCCATGACTTGGGGGCTGACTCAACAGCAACAATAACCACAAATATTCTAATAGGTGATAGTTTTAAGCTCTTAGAAGGTGGTAGAATTTAGCAACAAGTTTGTGTGTGTGTGTGTGTACACGTACATACAGATTCTGAGTTACTAGAGGAGGGGGGAAGAGAGTCCATGTTACCGTTCTACTTTGAAATCAGTCAGCCATTCTTGAGACCCAGGGATTTCTGAACATTATTTTAAATTTATAAACTCGGTATGGTTTTAGCACTCCAGCATTGTAGAGGGAACAGATTATTTATAAAACAGAGACAATGGACTTTAACTATTAAAACTGAGCTGTTTACAGTGACAGATACTTAAATTTCTCATCTACTAGGCTGGGATTCTTTATTTCAAAGACAAGCTAGTCTTCTATGCTCTGCCCTTGGCCTCTGATGAGAGAGTTCTGATTGCTATCCAGTCACTCTCAAGTTCAGCCAGGGAATGAGATAATTGAAGAATAATAGGCTTCCCCTGGGGAGGGGTCTTCATCTATTTAATGAGGGGTAGGACAGCTTCAAGGCAGGAGACTACACTCAGGGTTTGATTTTTTTTTTTCAATTGTGATAAAATATATATAAAATATCTTGTTAATATATGTACATATAAAATTTATAGCTTTAACCATTTTAAGTGTACATCTCAGTGGCATTGCATTCAGAGTGTCGTGCAACCACTGCTATCTATTTCCAAAAATTTTCATCACTCCAAACAGAAACTCTATACCCACTAAGCAATGATTCCTCCTCCTCCCAGCCCCTGGTAACCTGTAATCTAGTTCTAGTGAGCATCCCAGCGATGCTGATGCTGCTAGTTCAAGGACCACACTTTGAGTAGTGAGGGACTACAGGATGTGGGTCAGGTACACATATAGTAAGATCCCTTGATGTCTTATTTTTGTATCCTTCCCCTTTTTCTTTGCTATCTGGGGATGAGGAGGCTAAGCTCCAACCTTGAGCTGTTTTTACCATTTTACAGAGGTATCATAAACAGTTTCTTCTCATTTGGAGTCGTGCTACATCAGCAAATGCAGGTCCCAAAAGCTTGACTCTATCCATGACATTAAGGTCGACTCTACTTTGAGGAGGCAGCTCTTCCCCAGTTGTCTTTTGGATGCCTACCAACCTAGGGGGCTCATCTTCTGGCACTGTATCAGACAATGTTCCGTTGCTATTCATAAGGTTTTCACTAGCTAATTCTTTTCAGAAGTAGACTGTTGGGTCCTTCCTCCTAGTCTGTCTTAGTCTGGAAGCTCAGCTAAAATCCGTCCACCATGGGTGACCCTGCTGGTATCTGAATATCAGTGGTATAGCTTCCAGCATCACAACAACATGCAACCTCCCACGGTATGACAAACGGACAGAAGATTTCAAAGGGCAGCTTGAGAAGGCAAAGTAAAGTATTATAATGACATGTGCAAAGAGCTGGAGATAGAAAACCAAAAGGGAAGAACACGCTCTGCATTTCTCAGGCTGAAAAACTGAAGACAAAATTCAAGCCTGGAGTTGCAATAGTGAAGGATTCTATGAGGAGAATGTTAAACGACGCAGGAAACATCAAACAAAGATGGAAGGAATACACAGAGTCATCATACTAAAAAGAACTAGTCGACGTTCAACCATTTCAGGAGATAGCATATGATCAGGAACTGATGCTACTGAAGGACGAAGCCCAAGCTACACTGAAGGCATTGGTGAAAAACAAGTCTCCAGGAATTGATGGAATATCAGTTGAGATGCTTCAACAAGTGGATGCATGCTCGAAGCGCTCACTTGTCTATGCCAAGAAATTTGGAAGACAGCCTACCTACCTGGCCAACTGACTGGAAGAAATCCATATTTATGCCTATTCCCAAGAAAGGTGATCCAACTGAATGCAGAAATTATCGAACATCATTAATATCACACGCAAGTAAAATTTTGCTGAAGATCATTCAAAAGCAGCTGCAACAGTATATCGACAGGGAATTGCCAGAAATTCAGGCTGGATTCAGAAGAGGACGTGGAACCAGGGGTTTCATTGCTGATGTCAGATGGATCTTGGCTGAAAGCAGAGAATACCAGAAAGATGTTTAAAAAAAAATGATGTTTACCTGTGTGTTATTAACTATGCAGAGACATTTGACTGTGTGGATCGTAACAAATTTTGGGTAACATTGTGAAGAATGAGAATTCCAGAACACTTAATTGTACTCATGAGGAACCTTTACATAGATCAAGAGGCAGTTGTTTGGACAGAACAAGGGGATACTGACTGGTTTAAAGTCAGGAAAGGTGTGTGTCAGGGTTGTATCCTTTTACCATACCTATTCAATCTGTATGCTGAGCAAATAATCCGTATGCTGAGCAGATAATCTGAGAAGCTGGACTATATGAAGATGAACAGGGCATCAGGATTGGAGGAAGACTCATTAACAACCTGTGGTATGCTGATGACACAACCTTCCTTGCTGAAAGTGAGGAGGACTTGAAGCACTTACTGATGAGGATCAAAGACTACAGCCTTCAGTATGGATTGTACCTCAACATAAAGAAAACAAAAACCTTCACAAATGGACCAGTAAGCCACATAATGATAAATGGAGAAAAGATTGAAGTTGTCAAGGATTTCATTTTACTTGGATCCACAATCAACACCCATGGAAGCGGCAGTCAAGAAATCAAAAAATGCATCCCATTGCGTAAATCTGCTGCAAAAGACCTCTTTAAAGTATTGAAAAGCAAAGATATCACCTTGAAGACTAAGGTGCGCCTGACCCAAGCCATGGTATTTTCAGTCACATCATATGCATGTGAAAGATGGACAATGAATAAGGAAGACCGAAGAAGAACTGACGCCTTTGAATTGTGGTGTTGGCGAAGAATATTGAACATACCATGGACTGCCAAAAGAACGAACAAATCTGTATTTGAAGAAGTACAACCAGAATGCTCCTTAAAAGCAAGGATGGCGAGACTACTTCTTACATACTTTGGACATGTTGCCAGGAGAGATCAGTCCCTGGAGAAGGACGTCGTGCTTGATAAAGTACGGGATCAACGAAGAAGAAGACGACCCTCAATAAGATGGGTTAACACAGTGGCTGCAACAATGGGCTCAAGCATAACAACGAATGTGGGCATGGCGAAGGACTGGGCAGTGTTTCGTTCTCTTTTACATAGGGTCGCTATGAGTCCGAACTGACTCGATAGCACTTAACAACAACAACAACAATAATCATAAACAGAGCCTGCTGTCTGACTGTTTAACTTCTCTTACTCCTCCTTTCTTGTATCTTTCCTTCCTATATTTCTTCCCTAGGGGTCAAACAGGGAGCCTCACTCACCCTCTTTCTCAGCTCATGTTCAACCGTTGTGGCCCTCATTCTTTATAACCTAGAGCTGGTATACAGAATTCATTTCACAATAGAAATTTCCTATGATGTATTCTGAGCTCTTGATATGTTGAAACATCTAAGGGCAAACCTGGAAAATTCCCATGCTGGCCACATAGAGTTATATTATTTGTGGGAAGGTAAGGGTGCAAAATTTAGAGATGCTTGTGATCTTCCGGTAGAGAAGATTACCTCTCCATACTTAGCAGGGATGGGGATGTGGTGTTTGTCGCCATAAAGCAGCAAACGTTGAAAAGGCTATCTGAAAGGGTCAGTGCTTTTATCCAGTAAAACATTTTGTTGTTGTTAGGTGCCATTGGGACACCCTGGTGCCGTAGTGGTTAAGTACCATGGCTGCTAACCAAGAGGTCAGCAGTTCGAATCTGCCAGGCGCTCCTTGGAAACCCTATGGGGCAGTTCTACTCTGTCCTATAGGGTCGGTATGAGTTGGTATTGAATCGACAGCAGTGGATTTAGGTGCCATTGACTCAGTTTCAACTCATAGCGACCCTATGTACAACAGGATGAAACACTGCTTGTTCCTGTGCCGTCTTCACAATCATTGTTATGTTTGAGCCCACTGTTGCAGCCACTGTCTCAATCCATCTTGTTGAGGGTCTTCCTCTTATGGTCCATCATTTTCTTTAGCTCTTTTCATGCTCTAATTCCTGACTTGTAGCCCTGTTCTTACCATGGAGGGGCTAATTCCCTCCTCAGAGGACACTCATTTCTTTCTCCGGTGACACAATTTTCCATCTACTTTCCAGCTGCCACTGTCCTATAGGTTCGCATAGGATATGGCTTTAGCCCTGCTCATCACTTACTGTTTTTCTTCTATTTCTGGTCCACAGCTATGTTTATCTTGTTCTTGAGCCCAATTATTTCTTTTTGTTCTCTCTCTCTTTTCAGAAATCCATTGTTGCTGTGCGCAATGGGGAGAAATTACTGTGCCATCTGTTTCAGATTAAATTGTGTCCCCCTAAAATATGTGTTGGAATCCTAACCTCATGCCTGTGGATGTAATCCTGTTTGGAAACAGGGCTTTCTTTGTTAATTATATCATATCGGAGTAGGGTAGGTTCTCAATCTAATTACTTCTGAGTTATAAAAAGAGCAGATTAGACACACGGGGGAAGACAGATCCAATGTTAGGATTGGTAAAACCAAGTAATGCCCAGGGCTAGCTAAAAGGAAGCAACCGATGTAGCTGGTGCCCTAATTTGGACTTCTAGTCTCCAGAACTGTGAGGAAGTAACACCCATTTGTTTTATTTCGGAGCCCTGGTGACATAGTGGTTAACAGCTACGGCTACTAACCAAAAGGTCAGCAGTTCGAATCCACCAGGCACCCCATAGAAACCCTATGGGGCAGTTCTTCTCTGTCCTATAGGGTCAGTCTTGGTCATCTAGTGCTGCTATAACAGAAATGCCACAAATGGATGGCTTTAACAAAGAGAAATTTATTTTCTCACAGTAAAGTAGGCTTAAAGTTCAAACTCAGGGCATCAGCTCCAGGGGAAGGCATCACTCTTCTCCTGGACTAGGAGCTTCTCTGTGCAGGAACCCCAGGTCCAAAGGACACAGTCTGCTCCCAGTAGGACATGCTCTGCTCCCGGTGCTTCTTTCTTGGTGGTTTGAGGTCCCCAACTCTCTGCTTGCTTCCCTTTCCTTTTTATCTCTGGAGAGAGAAAAGGTGGTGCAGGCCACACCCCAGGGCAGCTCCCTTTACATTGGATCAGGGATGTGACCTGGCAATGGTGTTACATCCCACCTTAATCCATTTTAACCACAGGCAGAGATTACGATTTATATAACCCATAGGAAAATCACAAAATGTAGGACAGCCACACACGGCCTAACCAAGTTGACATATTTTTGGGGGACACAATTGAATCTCGTACAGGGTCACTATGAGTTGTAATCAAATTGACAGCAATGGGTTTGGTTTTGGTTTGTTTTATTTCTGTTACAGCAGCACTAGGTAACGCAGACACCATCTGACCTGAAGTCTGAGGTTCTGAGAGTAAGTATCCTATACTGCTATTTTAAATCAGATGAAATAATGGTCAGGGTACTTTAAACATCTACCCTTGGATTAAGTAAGACTTGGGAGTGGTGAAGGAGCCCTAGTGGCGCAGTAGTTAAGCGCTTGGCTGCTAACTGAAAGGTTAGAGGTTTGAATCCACCAGCTGCTCCATGGGAGAAAGATGTGGCAGTCTGCTTCCCTCAAGACTGCAGACTTGGGAACCCCATGAGGCAGTTCTACTCTGTTCTCTAGGGTCAGAATTGCCTGCATGGCAAGGAGTTTTTGGTTCTAGGAGTGGTGTACTTGGTTGCTTTTACTGCATTATGCTATTTACAGGGCCAGAATAGGAAGCAACTTAATGAAATATTCTTTGCTATGCTTCAAGTTGTTGAGACTTCTCTTTTTTAAAAATGAGGTTCCATGCGAGGAACCTCTCAGTGTTGGGAATAATTATGCTTCTCTTGGGGACAAGAACACTGTGAATCATAATTGTTTCCCTTTTGTCCATTGGCTCTTAGGATGCGCAGTCATACTAGTGACCTACGTACACGTAGCAAGGACACCAGGCTTTAGAGTCTGCTGTGTTTTTTTTTTTTTTTTTTTGGGCTAATCTTTCACTTGTGTCTTGCCCGTATTTAAAACAAACCAACAAGCAAACATTATTGCATTGTGTGAATTTCTGTCATTTACCTGAAAATTCTTTATGCACGGGGGAAAAAAAAAACCCCAAACCAATTGCCTTCTAGTCAGTTCCTACTCATGATGGTCCCATGTGGTAGAGAGTAGAACTGCTCCATAGGGTTTTCTTGGCTGTAATCATAGCAGGAAGGAGGGGAATGAATGCTGGTGGCACAACGGCTAAGGTGGTATGAACCCACACAATGGCTCCACATGGAGAAAGGCCTGGTGATCTGTTTCCGTAAAGATTACAGCCTAGAAAACCCTATGGGGCAGTTTTACTGTCACATGGAGTCATTATGAGTCAAAATCTAATCAAAGGCACCTAACAACTTTTTTTTTTTTAATTGTGTTTTAGGTGAAAGCTTGCAGCTCAAGTTAGTTTCTCCAAAAACTTATACACATATTGTTCTGTGACATTGGTTGCAATTTCCACAATACGACACCATTCTCCTCCTTTCCACCCTGGGTTCACTGTGTCCATTTGTTCAGTTCCTGTCCCTTCCTACCTTCTTGTCCTGCTTTTGGGCAGGAGTTGCCCATTTGGTCTCATATATTTGATTGACCCAAGTACATTCCTCATGCGTGTTACTGTTTTTTATAGGCCTGTCTAATCTTTGAAAAGTGGGCTTCGGGAGTGGTTTCAGTTCTCTTATCATAGTGCCTGGGGGCCATAGTCTCTTTCAGACCAGTAAGTCTGGTCTTTTTTTGTGAATTTGAATTTTATTCTACACTTTTCTCCTACCTGTCTGGGACTCTCTGTTGTGATCCCTGTCAGCAGTCGTTGGTGGTAGCTGAAAAAATCTAATTCTTCTGGGCTCAGGCATTTTCCTTGTGTCTTTGTTTTTCTTCATTCTCCTTTGCTCCGGATGGGATGGGACCAATGGTGTATTTTAGATGGTCGCTCACAAGCTTTTAAGACCTCTGATGCTGCTTACCAAAGTAAGGAATAGAACATTTTCTTTATGAACTATGTTATGCCAGTCGACCTAGATGTCCCCCGAGACTATGGTCCCCAGCCCCCAGCCTCAGCAACTTGGTCTCTTAAGGTGTTTGGATGTGTCTAGGAAAATTCTATGCCTGTGCTTTGGTCAAGTTGTGCTGACTTCGTCTATATTTTGTGTTGTCGTTCCCCTCACCAAAGTTGACACTTGTCTACTGTCTAGTGATTTCCCCTCCTCCTCCGTCCCACAACAATCTTAAGGGAAGCAGGACACCAGGCCTTTCTTCTGTGGTACCCCTCAGTGGGTTAGAACCTTTAGGCTGGCAGTCAAGAGCAAGCTGTTTATGCCACTATTGCAATTATGTGAATACGTAATTTACCTTAAAATTGTTTTTGCCTGAAGGCCTGGTATAATCTAATAGAAACCTCGTCCTGTTTTTCAGCGGGACTGTGTAAAGGCTGTGTGTTAGGTGATTCTGATTCCCTGTTTTGGTGCTGGAAAGGAGCCCTGGTGGTGCCGTGGTTAAGCACTCAGCTGCTAATGGAAAGGTCTGTGGTTTAAACCCACCTGACGCTCTTTGGGAGAAAGACATGACAGTCTGTTTTCGTCAAGGTTACAGCCTTAGGAACCCTATTGGAGCAGTTCTACTCTGTCCTATAGGGTCAAAATCAACTAGATGGCAATGAGGTTTTTGGTGCTGGATAAATGTTGGCTGTTGACATTATGGAAACCCTGGTGGTGTAGTGGTTAAGTGCTACAGCTGTTAACCAAGAGGTTGGCAGTTCAAATCCACCAGGCACTCCTTGGAAACTCTGTGGGGCAGCTCTACTCTGTCCTATAGGGTCGCTATGAGTCAGAATCGACTCGAGGGCAGTGGGTTTGGTTTTTTGGTTGGTTGACGTTATAAACATATACACAGCCCCTTCCCCAATTCACCTCCCACCCCCAAGATGAGAAGTTGAACTCTGGCTTTAACAGGTAGGCAGCCATGTGGCCTCCCCCACTTCAGGCAAAGCCTCCCTCCAACCCAAGCAAGGCCTTCTCCAGTGCCCCCATCCTAGCCCCCTAGGGCCTCTTTTCCTCCCCATCACATCCCCAGGCCCAGCTCCGCCTCCCCAACCAAGTTTACTCCTCTACGTCTCCCCAGGCCTTGTGTAGCTTCCCCTGCCTATCACTCTAACCCCGCAGCACGGCCCCAGCCATCCACAGCCCCACAGGTCGTGGCGGCCTCCTTTCTCCATCACACATGCCCCCTCAGTACGACCCCGGACTGCGGTATTCCCCTACCACACCAGCACGCACACCAGACCCCCTGGCCTTCCCCCACCACACCAGCACGCACACCAGACCCCCTGGCCTTCCCCCACCACACCAGCACGCACACCAGACCCCCGGCCTTCCCCCACCACACCAGCACGCACAGCCGGGCCAGTCTCCTTTCTGGACCGCGCTGCGCCTCTTCCGGCCGCGGGCGGGGCGAGGCGAGACGGGACAGGACAGGACGGGACGGGGCGGCGGGGCGGCAGGCGGGGCGAGGGGAGGGGAGGCGGCGGGGCGAGGGGAGGGGGCGGGGCGAGGGGAGGCGGGGCGAGGGGAGGGGAGGCGGGGCGAGGGAGGCGGGGCGGGACAGGACTAGACCCGCGCTCTGGGCGGCGGCTGGGCGGGCTGGCGGCCCGGGAGCGAGCGCCCTGCCCCCGCGCCCCGCCGCCCGCGGCCGGCCATGCTCATCACGCTCTGTTATCTGTACTTGTGGGCGCGATGGGGGCGCCGGCCGGCCGCGCTTGTCCGCACCACGGTGCGGAGGCTGCGCGCCTCGCACTGCTCCTTCACCTTCTGCGGCGCGGCCGCCCAGCCGAGCGGTGCTCGCGTGTGTCTGAGCCGCGGCGGCCGCGTCTTCTGCGTTGGCGAGTCCCAGGTGGGCGGACGCGGGACGCGGGTAGGTGGGCGGAAGCCCGGCGGCAGGGAGCCGGAAGCGCTCAGTGGACCCTGCGCCCGGTCGGGCGGTCCAGGTGCGGAGCGCGGAGTGCCTCGGGGCGCAGGCCGGAGGAGGGAGCCCCGAGGCCGCGGTCACGGCCAGGACCAGCTCGAGTGGGTTCCCCCGTGCGCGCCCAGAGATGCGAAATCTCGAGAGGGGACTGGGGAGTGTGTGCAGACGCGTGGCTCTTGACGTTCCAGAATATGTGTGTACCTGCTTTGGGGATTATCACCGGCACACTAAGAGCAGAGCTCACTTAGTCTTTTTGCTGACATCTTCACTACCTTCCTTCCGGGCTGGCGTTTGATTGAAACTGAATTCAAAGAAAGAAAGTTGAATTCAGCTTTCTCCCAAATAACTCTGTTGACAAAAACTCCTTTTCCCCCTTCCATCTTCTGTGTCCTTCATTTACCAACTGTCACGCTCCTTTGTTTCTCTTGAAAGCTTCTTCATTTTCTTTTACACACAATCTGTTTTGTGGCCCAGTACAGCAGACTCTGGGTTACAAACATCCATCCAACTTACAGACAACTCTTATATTAAGAACAAGTTACCATAAAGCCTACTATTTTAAAAATCTGCGTTAGGTAGGGTGGTTTGTAATAGGAATGCATGCACTGCTTTGTGATGTGCAGCTTTTATATCACCGAATTGGCTTTGAGCCTTTTCTCACACTCACCTATTGCCTTGAGTGGATTCCAACACAAGCAACCCTATAGGACACAGTAGAACTTCACTGTAGGTTTCCAGGGAGCACTGGTGGATTCGAACTGCTGACCTTTGGTTAGCAGCTGAGCTCTTAACCTCTGTGCCACCAGGGCCCCCATGAAGTAAGGCTAAAGAGAAACCATGTGCATCTGTTCTGACTTAACCTGCAAATTCTTTAAGACAGGAAGAGATCTCATTCATAACTTTGTACGTAGAAATGTAAAATGTATACTGTATACTAAGGCAAATATTTGGCTAACTGACGCTTAATATGATACTAAATAAGATTTACCTACAAATCTGACTTAAAGACAGACTTAGGAACTAATCTCATTTGTAACCTGGGGATGCCGTTACTTTGGTTGGGGAGAAGCCCTGGTGGAACAGTGGTTAATCGCTTCACTGCTAACAGAGAGGTTGCCGGTTGGAACCACCAGCCACTCCACAGGAGAAGGTTGTGTCAGTCTGATCCCATAAAGATAACACCTTGGAAACCCTGTGGGGCAGTTCTACTCTGTCCTGTAAATCCCTGTGAGTTGGAATTGACCAGACAGCAACAGGGTTTTTTTTTTTTTTTTGACAGGATGGTGGCGAGCAGGTGGATGGACTGCCACCTACACTGTGACTTAGGCTGGCCATTTAGTCTCTGTAAAATCTTTGCTCCCTTTCTGGCAGAGGGAACAACCATCCTTTCTATGCAGCTATTGGAAATGTACCTGACTGCATGGTGCTGTTCTGAGCAAATAGTTTTCACTTACGCTGTTTTCATCAACATTTAAAGATGTTTTACTCTTCATCGATGTCTTGTCCTTTGAATTCCTTCTAGAAATTTGGTTCATTTTTACCATTACTAGAGATTTTCTACATATGTCAAACCATAATACCTGTGTGGGAATTAAAGTCTCGTTTCAGACTTGAACACTTTGTTGGAGACTACGCTAAGGAGCCCTGGTAACTCAAGGTTAAGTGTTCGTGTGCCAATTAAAGGTTGGCAGTTGGAACCCCTCAGCCACTCTGAAGGAGAAAGACCTGGCTGTCTTCTCCCGTAAAGATTACAGCCTAGCAAACCCTATGGGGCAGCTCTGTTGTGTCCTATAGGGTCGCTATGAGTTGGAATTGACTCCACGGCCTGCAATGGCAATAACATGCTTAAGGAGGAGTCCCTGGGTGGTGCGAACGGTTAATGCCCTGGACGGCTAACCAAAAGATGGATGGTTTGAGTCCACCCAGAAGCACCTGAAGAAAGGTCTGGTGATGTACTTGGGAAAATCAGCCATTGAAAAGCCTTTGGAGCACAGTTCTAGTCTGACACACCGGGGGTCACCGTGAGTCAGAGTTGAATCCACGGCAGCTGCTGGTGGAGGTTGCTTACGTATGGGGTTATATTGTGCTGCTTGTTGTTGTTGTTGTTAGGTGCCGTCGAGTCGGTTCCGACTCATGGCGATCCTGTGCACACCGGAACGAAACACTGCCCGGTCCTGCGCCATCGTTACAATCGTTGTTATGCTTGAGCTCATTGTTGCAGCCACTGTGTCAATCCACCTTGTTGAGGGTCTTCCTCTTTTCCGCTGACCCTGTACTCTACCAAGCATGATGTCCTTCCTTCTCCAGGGACTGATCCCTCCTGACAACATGTCCAAAGTATGTAAGATGCTGTCTCTCCATCCTTGCTTCTAAGGAGCGTTCTGGTTGTACTTCTTCTAAGACAGATTTGTTCGTTCTCTTGGCAGTCCATGGTATATTCAATATTCTTTGCCAACACCACAATTCAAAGGCGTCAACTCTTCTTCGGTCTTCCTTATTCATTGTCCAGCTTTCACATGCATATGATGTGATTGAAAATACCACGGCTTGGGTCAGGCACACCTTAGTCTTCAGGGTGACATCTTTGCTCTTCAACACTTTGAAGAGGTCCTTTGCAGCAGATTTGCCCAATGCAATGCGTCTTTGGATTTCTTGACTGCTGCTTCCATGGGTGTTGATTGTGGATCCAAGTAAAATGAAATCCTTGACAACTTCAGTCTTTTCTCCGTTTATCATGATATTGCTCATTGGTCCAATTGTGAGTATTTTTGTTTTCTTTATGTTGAGGTGTAATCCATACTGAAGGCTGTAGTCTTTGATCTTCATTAGTCAGTGCTTCAAGTCCTCTTCACTTTCAGCAAGCAAGGTTGTGTCATCTGCATAACACAGGTTGTTAATGAGTCTTCCTCCAATCCTGATGCCCTGTTCTTCTTCATATAGTCCAGCTTCTCGTATTATTTGCTCAGCATACAGATTAAATAGGTATGGTGAAAGAATACAACCCTGACGCACACCTTTCCTGACTTTAAACCAATCAGTATCCCCTTGTTCTGTGTGAACAACTGCCTCTTGATCTATGTAAAGGCTCCTCATGAGTACAATTAAGTGTCCTGGAATTCCCATTCTTCACAGTGTTATCCATAGTTTGTTATGATCCACACAGTCAAATACCTTTGCATAATCAATAAAACACAGGTAAACATCCTTCTGGTATTCTCTGCTTTCAGCCAGGATCCATCTGACATCAGCAATGATATCCCTGGTTCCACGTCCTCTTCTGAAACTGGCCTGAATTTCTGGCAGTTCCTTGTTGATATACAGCTGCCGCTGTTTTTGAATGATCTTCAGCAGAATTTTGCTTGCGTGTGATATTAATGATATTGTTCTGTAATTTCCACATTTGGTTGGATCACCTTTCTTGGGAATAGGCAAAAATATGGATCTCTTCCAATCAGTTGGCCAGGAAGCTATCTTCCATATTTCTTAGCATAGATGAGTGGGCACCTCCGGCGCTGCATCTGTTTGTTGAAACATCTCAATGGATATTCCATCAATTCCTGGAGCCTTGTTTTTCGCCAATGCCTTCAGAGCAGCTTGGACTTCTTCCTTCAGTACCATCGGTTCCTGATCATATGCCACCTCTTGAAATGGTTGAATATCGACTAATTCTTTTTGGCATAATGACTCTGTGTATTCCTTCCATCTTCTTTTGATAATTCCTGCATCATTTAATATTTTCCCCAAAGGATCCTTCACTATTGCAACTCGAGGCTTGAATTTCTTTTTCAGTTCTTTCAGCTTGAGAAACGCCAAGCACGTTCTTCCCTTTTGGTTTTGCATCTCCAGCTCTTTGCACATGTCATTATAGTACTTTATTTTGTCTTCTCGAGAGGCCTTTTGAAATCTCCTGTTCCGTTCTTTTACTTCATGAGTTCTTCCTTTTGCTTTAGCTGCTTGACGCTCAAGAGCAAGTTTCAGAGTCTTCTCTGACATCCACCTTGGTCTTTTCTTTCTTTCTTGTCTTTTCAGTGACCTCTTGCTTTCTTCATGGATGATGTCCTTGATGTCATTGCATAACTCATCTGGTCTCTGGTCACTAGTGTTCAATGCGTCAAATCTATTCTTGAGATTGTCTCTAAATTCAGATGGGATATACTCAAGGTCATCTTTTGACTCTTGTGGGCTTGCTCTGATTTTCTTCAGTTTCAGCTTGAACTTGTATTTGAGCAATTGATGGTCTGTTCCACAGTCGGCCCCTGGCCTTGTTCTGACTGATGTTGAGCTTTTCCATCTTCTCTTTCCACATATATAGTCAATTTGATTTCTGTGAGTTCCATCTGGCGAGGTGCATGTGTATAGTCGCCATTTATGTTGGTGAAAGAAGATATTTGCGATGAAGAAGTTGTTGGTCTTGCAGAATTCTATCATTTGATCTCCAGCATTGTTTCTATCACCAAGGCCGTATATTTCCAGCTACTGATCCTTCTTCTTTGTTTCCAACTTTCACATTCCAATCGCCAGTAATTATCAATTCATCTTGATTGCATGTTTGATCAATTTCAGACTGCAACAGCTGATAAAAATCTTCTATTTCTTTATCTTTGGTCCTAGTGGTTGGTGTGTAAATTTGAACAATAGTCATATTAACTGGTCTTCCTTATAGGCGTATGGATATTATCCTATCACTGACAGCGTTGTACTTCCGGATAGATCTTGAAACGTTCTTTTTGATGATGAATGCAACACCATTCCTCTTTGAGTTGTCATTCCTAGCATAGTAGACTTTATGATTGTCTGATTCAAAATGGCCAATACCAGTCCATTTCAGCTCACTAATGCCTAGGATATCGATGTTTATGCGTTTCATTTCATTTTTGATGATTTCCAATTTTCCTGGATTCATACTTCGTACATTCCAGGTTCTGATTATTAATGGATGTTTGCAGCTGTTTCTTCTCATTTCAAGTCATGCTACATCAGCAAATGAAGGTCCCGAAAGCTTTACTCCATCCATATCATTACGGTCTACTCTTACTTTGAGGAGGCAGCTCTTCCCCAGTCATCTTTTGAGTGCCTTCCAACCTGGGGGGCTCATCTTCCAGCACTATATCAGACAATGTTCCGCTGCTGTTCATAAGGTTTTCACTGGCTAATGCTTTTCAGAAGTAGACTGCCGGGTCCTTCTTCCTAGTCTGTCTTAGTCTGGAAGCTCAGCTAAAACCTGTCCTCCATGGGTGACCCTGCTGGTATCTGAATACCGGTGGCATAGCTTCCAGCATCACAGCAACACACAAGCCCCCACAGTATGACAAAATGACAGACACGTGCTGCTACCAAATAAAAAATAGACTCTCTTGTAAGTATTCTAAATTACACAGAATAGAAGTGACTGCTTCCTTAGTACTGTCAAGGATAACCAAAAAACCAAACCAAACCCAGTGCCATCGAGTCGATTCCGACTCATAGCGACCCTGTAGAACAGAGTAGAACTGCTCATAGTGTTTCCAAGGAGTGCCTGGCGGATTTGAACTGCCGACCCTTTGGTTAGCAGCCATAGTGCTCAACCATTACGTTACCAGGAAACTGTCAAGGATAGTGCGTAACTAGTACCACTAGATGCAAGGGGCAAAAGTTCCTTCATTACATACAATCAGCTCCTTAGGCATCAGGGCTTAATTGTCTCAAGGAACTCGATCTGAGAAAGATAACATAAAATGAGGAAAAATTGTAGAATTGGGTTTTCTGTTGTAGTAGTTCCCAAGCTGAGTTAATTTATTTAAAAAATCACCTTTAGGGTTTAGATCAGAGTAGATATTTTGAACATACAGAAGTACTGACATATAGATGACTTATGTAATTTTCTTGGGAGACAGTTTTGAATCTTTCTATGACTTTATTGATCTATTAATTGCACTACTATTGGCCATCTAGTTGGTTCCGACTCATGGAGTTGATTCCAACTCATGGCGACCCCATGTGTGTCAGAGTAGAACTTTAAAGGGTTTTCAGTGGCTGACTTTTTGGAAGTAGACTGCCAGGCCTTTCTTCTAAGGCGCTTCTGGGTGAACTTGGCCCTCCAACCTTTCAGTTAGCAGCTGAGCATGTTAACCATTTGTACCACCAAGGACTAACTATAAGGCTTCTTAGCCCCTGCCTACCTCTCCAGCCCTATGTGGGGGCACTGGCCTCTTGCTGAAGGGTGCCCAGGCACAGGGGCCCTCCCTGGGATTCTGTAACTTGCATGTTCCTCTCCTCCCTGTTTGCACAGTTAACTTTTCCTCATCCCAGACCTTTGTACGGATATCAGTCTCAGCGTGACAACCCCCAGTGCCCAGACTAGATCGGTCTCTCTCTGTGCCCTTACAGACTTTAAATTACACTTTATCTTTCTGATTTTTGTCTTTCTCTCGTTAGGCACTGGGTCTGTTAGCTTAGTAGCTTGACCTATAATAGTTATTCCGTATTGATTGAAGGAATGTTTTTATTTTTAGTGTACTTTAGATGAAGTTTTACAGAACAAATTAGTTTCTCATCAAACAGTACACACATTGTTCTATGACATTGTTTAACAACCCCATCACATGTCAGCACTCTCCCTTCTCAACTCTGGGTTCCCTATTACCAGCTTTCCTGTTCCCTCCTGTCTTCCAGTCCCTGCCCCAGGGCTGGTGTGCCCCTTTAGTCTTGTTTATTCTATGGGCCTGTTCAATCCTTGGCTGAAGGCCGAACCTCAGGAGTGACCTCATTACTGAGCTGAAAGTGTGTCTGGGGGCCATACTCTCAGGGTTTCTCCAGTCTCCGTCAGGCCAGCAAATCTGGTCTTTCTTTTTGTTAGGATTTTGTTCTACGTTTTTCTCCAGCTCTGTCCAGGACCCTCTACTGCAATCCCTGTCAGAGCAGTCAGTGGTGGTAGCTGGGCACCATGCAGTTGTGCTCGACTGAGTCTGGTGGAAGCCATGATAGATGTGGTCCATTAGTCCTTTGGACTAATCTTTCCCTTGTATCTTTAGTTTAGGAATGTTTTAATGGTTGTTGAGTTTAATCTCTGATGTTTAAGGCCTACACTCTGAAAGCTTAACAATTTATTTGTGATAAACAGAATTTTGTTATTTTAAGATTTAAAAACTGATGGACTAATGATGATTTGGTTTGGTGGATACCTAATTGTTCATCTGTTCGGGCTGAAGAATCTGAATCTCATGCCACGTTGTCTACAGATTTTATACATTTAAAATGAGATGCATAAATACTGAATGTGTGTGTTATATAATTAAAAAAAATTTTTTTTTTTTTTTAATAATTGACCTAGTCTATATTGGTAATTATAACCAAGGAAGTTTGTAACCAAAAAAAAAAAAAGAACAAAACCCACTGCTGACAAGTGGATCCCGACTCATAGCAACCCTATAGGACAGAGTTGAACTGCCCCACAGGGTTTCCACGGCTGTAATCATGATGGAAGCAGACTGCCACATCTTTTTCCCACAGAGCGGCCTGTGGGTTCGAACTGCTATCCTTTCAGTTAGCAGCCGTAGCACTTAACCACTACGCCACCAGGGTTTCCATGTGCTATAAAGTCTACCTCATTTTGCCCTTCACAAAGTTTGGCTTCACCAACAGCGTATGTAGAATTTCAGCAGGAAGGGGTGGAGATGGGACTAGTTTATTGTGGTAGGAAGAATTGGCTTGAGCAAAGCCATGGACACCTGGACAAGGAGTGAAAGGCCATCACCTGAGTGGGCAAGAATGTAAGGAAGTGTAGGCAACAGGAGAGACAGCTGGGAACGGTGGGTTAAAGCTGGACAGTCAGGCGCGCCTTGGAAGCAAACATATGCTCATTGTAAACTGCACCTCCGTACTTGGCTAGTGCCGTTTGAGATGCTGTGAAAACTTGGAGAAGCTAAGTAGCCTCCTTGTCTTAGATTGAGTGTGATCAGAACAGTTAATGAATCTTAGACCTGGGAGAGATTGGTTCAGTTTTATAGGTGTGGTAACAATGGCTCAAAGGGAAACTATTTTCTTTTTGTTTAGTGGGAGTTAGGTCAGTAGAATCCTACACGTTGATTGCTTCCTTAATTGCAAGATACTTAGAAGGATCTATAAAATAACTTGTATTTTTCTTGAGCTAAATTAAAAAAAAAAAAAACCCAAACAAACAAAAATGTCTATTTCTACATTCATAAGCAATATGGATATCCAGTGTCTTAACAGAGACCCTGGGCGGTGCAAACAGTTAATGTACAGCTGCTGACTGAAAGGTTGGAAATTCGAGTCCTGTATGTGCCTGGGAAGAAAGGCCTGGTGATCTACTTCTAAAAAATCAGCCATTGAAAACCATATGGAGCACAGTTCTACCCTGACACACCTGGGGTCGCCTGTTTTTTTGGCTAATGTCTTAAAGATGATGGGAACTGCTATAGCTTAAGACTATGTCAGTTTATTTAAAGTAATAGAGGCTTTTTGTGGATGTTTGACTACTTAGCTTTTTCTTTTTTTTTAATTGAACTTTAGATGAAGGTTTACCGAACAAACTAGTTTCTCATGGGACAGTATACACATAGTTGTATGACATTGGTTAACAACCCCACGTGTCAACACTCTCCCTTCTCAACTCTGGGTTCCCTATCACCGGCTTTCCTGTTCCCTCCTGCTTTCCACTCCCCGCCCCAGAGCTGGTGCGCTGTTTTAGTCTTGTTTTGTTCTGTGGGCCTGTTCAATCTTTGGCTGAAGGGTGAACCTCAGGAGTGGCCTCATTACTGAGCTGAAAGGGCGTTTGGGGGCCATACTCAGGGTTTCTCCAGTCTCTGTCAGGCCAGCAAATCTGGTCTTTCTTTTTGAGTTAGAATTTTATTCTACATTTTTCTCCAACTCTGTCCGGGGCCCTCTGTTGTGATTCCTATCAGAGCAGTCAGCGGTGGTAGCCGGGCACCATCTAGTTGTACTGGTCTCAGTCTGGTGGAGGCCATGGTAGATGTGGTCCATTAGTCCTTTGGACAAATCTTTCCCTTGTGTCTTTAGTTTTCTTCATTCTTCCTTGCTCCCGAAGGGGTGAGACCAGTGAAATATCCTAGATGGCTGCTCACAGGCTTTTAAGACCCCAGACGCTACTCACCAAAGTAGAATGTAGAACATTTTCTTTATAAACTATGTTATGCGAATTGAGCTATATGGTCCCCACAGCCCTCAGCCTGCAATTTGGTTCTTCAGGGAGTCTGGATGTGTCTATGGAGCTACCATGGCCTTGCCTTGTACAAGTTGTGCTGGCTTCCCCAGTATTGTGTACTGTCTTTACCCTTCACCAAAGTTACCACATATCTTTTGTTCATTAGGTGTTTTTCCATCCCCACCCCTCCCCTCCCTCGTAACCATCAAATATTGTTTCTTTTTGTATGTAAACCTTTTCGTGAGTTTTTACAGTAGTGGTCTCATACAATATTTCTCCTTTTGTGATTGACTTATTTCACTTAGCATAATGTCTTCCAGATACATCCATGTTATAAGATGCTTCACAGATTCATCTAATGTTTTCTTTGTTCCCCTAACTCTCCTGTGCTGAGTTCCTTTTGTTTTTGTAGATTTTGTTTTTATTGAGACTTTATGTTTTTCTTCTTTATTTCGATCAGTAAGTTTGTTAATTTTTTTTGCGGTTACCTTGAAATTTACCTTTATCTTCCTAGGTTTGAACCAGTATATTATTACTCGGTATTTTTATCACCTTGCTGTCTTCTCCATTAGAAAGTTCTATACCTATACTGTTTATTCCCTCTTTTATTGTTCTGACGTTGTCATTTACAGATTCACCTCTCTGGTTGCCTGTTGCAAGTGTTTTGGTTTTGGATAGTCCTTGAGAGTTCATTTCCTAGGTTGGTATCTGGCTGGTACAATCTTGTGTCCTAGATTCAGGCTGTGGTCTGATGTTGTTTGTTTTTAGACCAAAGGACTCTCTTTAATAATTTTTGTAAGTTTGGTTTGGTTTTTACATATTCCCTGAATTTCTGTTTATCTGGAAATGTCCTAATTTCACCATCATATTTGAATGAACGTTTTGCAGGCTCTATTATTCATGGTTGGCAATTTTTTTCTTTCAAGGTTTTATATATATCATCCCATTGCCTTCTTGGCTGCATGGTTTCTGCTGAATAATCAGAGTTTAGTCTTATAGTTTCTCCTCTGTATATGACTTTTTGTTTTTCTCGAGCTGCTCGCAGGATTTTTTTCTTTTTCTTTGGTTTTAGTGAATGTGATTATGATATGCCTTGGTGTTTTTCTTTTGGGTTCTATCCTATATGGAGTTTGTTGAACTTCTTGGATGGTCAGCTTCTCATCATTCATGATATTAGGGAAGTTTTCCGTTAACAATTCTTCAGTGATTGTCTCTGTGTTTTCCATTTTCTCTCCCCCTTCTGTAACTCCAGTCACTCCCAAATTTTTGCTTTTGGTTGTATCCCACATAGTTCTCAGGGTTTCTTCATTTTTCTTTGTTCTATTTTCTGATTTTTTCCTCCAGCAGAGTTGTAGCCAAGTGTTTGTCTTCAGTTTCACTGATTCTGTCTTCCATCGTTTCAGACCTGCTCCTCAGGCCTTGTATGACACTGTCCGTTTCTGAAATCGTGTTGTTTATCTTGGATTTCTGATTGTTTTTGTATTATTTCTAGTTGTGCATTATTTTGGCATTTTGTTCCTGTATTACTTTACTGAATTGTTCCATTTTTTTGGTCTGTATTTTCCATGAATTTGTCTGCCTTTTCCATAAATTTGTCTATTTTTTCCTCATTTTTTCTGCTTTTTGCTTCAACTCTTGGATTGCTCTGAATATTAGAGATTTGAATTCCCTGTCGGGTAGTTCTGGTGCGTTGTCTTCTATTGGAAAGTCATCTGGTGTTTTATTTTGGATGCCTACTGGAACCATCCTGTCCTTTTTTTTTTTTTTTTTAGGTTTTGATATTTTCTGCTGTATTTGGGGCATTCGGTAGTTATTTTCTTTGTTTCTTGATTGTAGTTTTTTTTTTTTTGGTCCTGCTTTTTTGTTTTATTTGGTTATGGCTGAGCAGGCGGGCTGTGTGTTCTTTATTGTCTGCTCGTCTGTAGTCATGGTACTTTTTCACCTTCTTGTCCAATGGGCAAGGCCAGTCATTCAGGTATGGTGCAGCAGGGCAGGTCCAGCTGAAGGAGAGTAGCTGGGATGGGTAGTTTGTGGCACATACTGGGGCTGACAGGGCGGGCCAGGAATCAGTGGTGGGCAGGTTCCAGTAGGCTGTGCCTGTGCTGCTCGGGGATGTGATGTTTAGTTCACAGTGCAGGTAGGCAGGAAAGAGGGGGGAGGTTGTGATGTGTGGAGCTAATAGGGGTGTGGGAAAGAGGAGAGAGAGGAGAGACAAACAGGGGCCAAAAACAAACAAACAAAGACAAAAAAAAAAAAAAAAGAAAAGATGCTAAGGGAGCTTGCCATTGGAGTGGGGAGATGAGAAACCAAGAATTGGAGAAAAGCGAAAAGGAAAAAAAAAAAGGGAAAAATAAAGAAAAAAAAAACTAGATAAAAACTTCAAAGAAAAGAAAAGCCCCCAGGTGTCCTGGAGTCTCACCAGTGGGGCTTCTAAGACCAGGGAAGTGGCTCCAAGGCTGTGCGGTATAGCCTGGCTAGAGAGGGTATAGGTGTTGCACAGCACCAGGTATTCAGGAGACAGGAAAAGAAGGTAAGTGTAGAGAGACAAGAACTAAGAAATGTAGACAGATAGAAAGGGAAAATGAGACAGAAAAGAAAGAAGAAAAAGAGATGTCCCCAGGGATCCCACCTACATGGCTGTGCAGATTGGGGGAGTGGCTCCTAAGCCATGCAGTGCAGCCTGGCTTGAAGGGGCTCCCAAGCTGTGAAAAGAAGAAAGAAAGCAAACAAAACAGAACAAGGCAAAACAAGGGGAAAAAAAGCCCCAAGGATCCCACCAGCATGGTGTTGCGGGCCAGGGGAGTGGTTCCCCAACTGAGCGTGGCTTCACAGCCTTTCAAGAAGCAGCGAAGATGGCACACAGAGCCATGTGTTCTAGAGAAAAGCGGGGTGGGGGAGGAGATGGCAGGAGGCACAGAAGAAACCAAAAGATATGGAAAGAACCAACAGCAGCCGAGGGGCCGGGCTAGTGTAGGCAGGGTGAATCCAAGCAGCCTGAGGCCAAAGCAGTTGCCTCAGGTCCAAGAGACTGTGGCTGGCGGGAAGCAGAAGTTGGGGGGGGGGAAAGGGGGGCTAGGAAAGCATATATTGCTTGTTACCGGGTGCTCTGTCTCCTGCTGGGAACTTCGTGAAGCTGCTTTCCTGTACTCCCTGTCCGCTGATCTCCGACGTGGATGGGGCGAATCCAAGCAGCACAAATGCTGCACTTCGTGGGCAGCCGAGCCACCACAGCCAGCCAGGAAGCTTGGAGGTAGAACAGCAAGGAGAGAATGGGGGGTGGGAAAGCGTGTATCGCTGGTTACCAGGTACTGTGTCTCCTGCTGGGAGTTCTGCGAAGCTGCTTTCCCGTGCTCCTTGTCTGTCGATCCCCAACTGGAGCCCAAGATGGCGGATCTGCACTGTGTTAGCCGATGGGGCCTTCTGCCGTATCTGTCCTTGCTCTCTGTCCTCTCCGTTTCTTATCCCATTTGGTGCTTGGCTGAGTTCTCTGTCTCTTCATTTGGCACTTGAGGTTCCAGGAAGGACGTTTGTCTGTGTTTTACTTAGTTTTTTGGGTCTTAGCTGTGGAGAGATGCCATGGTGTGTCTTTCTGTGGCACCGTGTTGGCTGGAAGTGAACCCTATTTAGCTTGTTCTTTAAGGCAATATTTATTGTATCATCTAAATGTCTAACACTGTAGCTGGTATTACAGAAACAACATATGAGTTTGTTTTTTGTTTATATTAGGAATTCTGTTCACTTGATTATAGACAAATACTGATTTCAGCTTTTTCTTTCTTTAGCTGGGGCATGCTTACTGATGCAAATTATGGGTTAGTAAGCTTTTAAAGATGGCCTTGAGAAATATAGGTATCAATGACTTCTGATTTGACCCAGGTAGAAATATAAGGAAATTGAAGGGTTCCTGCTTTTGTTATCTGTTGGCTTTGAAAAATGTGTTCAGAACTGCTATGGATAGATCAAGGCAGCTGAAGTGTTTCTTACTAGTTTGTTTGCTTGGTTAAGTTTACATTAATAGTTTGGAGTTCACTTTAAATGGGTTCTGAACTTGAGCTAGGCCTGTCCCAATCTTTGGTAATTGATGGATGTCTAGCCTACATATTGAAAGACTGTTAAAAATGGGTTTTGACCCAGACCTGAATTTCATAAAAAAAAAAAACTAATAAATTCATTAAGTCTAGGTATGCTATTATGACCAATAAGCATTTGTAATCTCAAATCAAAGGTTTCAGAAATAGATGTTGTTATTAGCTGCCATCGAGTTGGTTCTGATTCATGGCAACCCCATATGCAACAGAATGAAATGTTGCTGGGTCCTGCGCCATCTTCATAATCATTGCTGTGCTTGAATCTGTTGTTGTGGCCACTATGTGTTTTGAGTGCTTTCCAGCCTAGAGGGCTCATCTTCCAGCACTGTATCAGACAGTGTTCTCTTATGATCCATAGGGTTTTCACTGGCTAATTTTTAGATTGCCAGGCCTTTCTTCCTAGTCTGTCATAGTATAGAAGCTCCATGGAATCCTCTCTACCAAGGGAGACCCTGCCGGTATTTGCTATACCAGTGGCATAACTTCCAGCATCCTAGTAACACACTAGCTGCTACAGTGTAACAAACTGATAGTTGAGTGGTGGTAGATACAGATACAATACAGTTAATAACATTAACTGTACCCCAGGGAAATGTAAAATGTATGTACTTCATGTATTCTTGTGAAACGTAAGACTTGACTGTGTGGACAGACTGCTGTAGCAGTCTGTATAAACAACAATATTGGGAAACCATGTTAAAAGGTCATCCCTGAAAAGATACGTTTAAATAGAAATGTGCAGGCTGAGGTGAATCTTTGTTTATTGAGTTCTAAGGTATAGGAGTAGATGGTGTTTTCAGTGGGTTTTCTGTGTGTAGATTCTTTCTGTGTTTAAGATGCATCAATGTTTGGTATGTCCCTAAGTGTCTAAAAGTAGAGACACTTTCTTATGAAGATTTTAAAGGCAGAAGTAGATTCATCAGCCATCAAGAGGTAATTCTATTCAGGTCTTATTAAAGAAATGAAAGAAAAAAGGATCAAAGCCCAAACTCTAGGGTTTTGAACACTGAATCCCACCCACTCAGTGAAGTTTTAATAGATAACAGAAAGCAGTGTCTTCAGAATTTCTGTAGTATATATACAAGCACATACATATGTCTACATGTGTAAAGGAGTCCTGGCGGCTCAACGGTTAAACACTTGGCTGCACACTGAAAGGGCGGTTCGAACCCACTTAGCGGTTCCATGGAAAAAAGACCTGGCAATCTGCTTCCATAAAGATTGTTATTGTTGTCGTTAGGTGCTGACTCATAGTGACCCTATGCATAACAGAACGAAACACTGCCCAGTCCTGAGCCATCCTTACAATCGTTTTTATGCTTGAGCTCATTGTTGCAGCCACTGTGTCAGTCCACCTCATTGAGGGTCTTCCTCTTTTCCGCTAACCCTGTATTCTGCCAAGGATGATGTCCTTCTCCAGGGACTGATCCCTTCTGACAATGTGTCCAAAGTATGTAAGACGCAGTCTCCCCATCCTTGCTTCTGAGGAGCATTCTGGTTGTACTTCTTCTAAGACAGATTTGTTCGTTCTTTTGGCAGTCCGTGGTATAGATATTCTTCGCCAACACCGTAATTCAAAGGTGACAGTTCTTCTTCAGTCTTCCTTATTCATTGTCCAGCTTTCACATGCATATGATGTGACTGAAAATACCATGGCTTGGGTCAGGTGCACCTTAGTTTTCAAGGCGACATCTTTGCTTTTCAACACTTTAAAGAGGTCCTTTGCAGCAGATTTACCCAATGCAATGCATCTTTTGATTCCTTGACTGCTGCTTTCATGGCTGTTGATTGTGGATCCAAGTAAAATGAAATCCTTGACAACTTCAATCTTTTCTCCGTTTACCACGATGTTGCTCATTGGTCCAGTTGTGAGGATTTTTGTTTTCTTTATGTTGAGGTGTAATCCATACTGAAGGCTGTGGTCTTTGATGTTCATTAGTAAGTGCTTCAAGTCCTCTTCACTTTCAGCAAGCAAGGTTGTGTCATCTGCATAACACAGGTTGTTAATGAGTCTTCCTCCAATCCTGATGCCCTGTTCTTCTTCATATAGTCCAGCTTCTCGTATTATTTGTTCAGCATACAGATTAAATAGGTATGGTGAAAGAATATAACCCTGACGCACACCTTTCCTGACTTTAAACCAATCAGTATCCCCTTGTTCTGTGTGAACAACTGCCTCTTGATCTATGTAAAGGTTCCTCATGAGCACAATTAAGTGTTCTGGAATTCCCATTCTTCGCAGTGTTATCTGTAAAGATTACATCCTAGAAAACCCTGTGGGACAGTTCTGCACTGTCACGTGAGTTGGAATTGACTCAACGTCACCCAACAGTAACAACAACACGTGCGTATAGAGGGCACCAGTGGATCAGTGGTAGAACCTTACCTTCTGTGTTCAAGACCCAAGTTTGATTCCTGGCCAGTGTACCTCAAGGGCAGCTACCACCCATCCATCAGTGGAGGCTTTCATGTTGCTATGAAGTTGAACAGATTTTAGCAGCACTTCCAGATTAAGACAGATTAGGAAGAAAGGCCTGGTGATCTAGTTCTGAAAAGCAATGAAAACTGTATGGATCACAATGGTTTGTTCTCTTTGTGCATGGGGCCACCATGAGTCAGAGGCAACTCAGTAGCTAATAACAGCAACGTAGGTGTATCTGTCCCCCCCCCCACACACACACGTCTGTAGGTATATAATACCACACACACTTTTCTTCTATTGTCAGTCCTCGTTTTTCAATTTGATTGTATGCCCTTTAAGGAAGGAGCCGTGTCTTGGCCCCCAGAGTGTAAAACAGGGCCTTGCAGAGTCTGGGTTTGTAAAATTTCTTGGCTGAGCTATTTGCACTGATGGTATTGTTATTTAAAAAAAAGGTTAGGATTATTAACCACTTGGAGTTTGTCCAGATGAAATAGTAATTGAGATCTTAGGAACAACACTCTTCAGGATCCCAGCTCAACTTCTGGATATTATTTGAGTGTGACTTTTGCTTTATGTTGCCCTTTTAAGGAAGTAGGCAGGGAAAGAGCAATGGGTGCTGGGTGCTGATCTCCTGTCTGCATTTTGTTGTCCTCACCCACCCCCTCATTCGATGTTTAACAAAAGGGTCTTCAGATTTTTTTTTAAATAAAGAAATTATTGCATTGTTCCTTAAAGGTAGAATTTTTTTAAAAAAGAGTTTTTATCTCAAGGCCGTGAAGGCAGGACCATATCTTATTTATCTTTTACCTCCAGCATCTTCTATAATGACAGGAATTTATTTTCTGTTTCCTTGGACAGTGTCTGAGGATGCTTCTTGGTGTGTGTGTGTGTGTGTGTATGTACGTAGGGGGTGGTATGTGCTCCAGCATGTGAATTTGGAGCTGTTTCTGACTCTTCCTGGCTTTGCCTTACTCAGTGTATACTCTGAGGTTCTGGGGCCTGGCCAGGCCTTGGGCTCTTCCCCTGGGCAACCTCAGCACTATTAGTACCAGCCACCCCAAGGACTGACCTGTTTCTAGGGGAAGAGTATCTTCCTGGAGGTTCTGGGCCCCTACGGTGAAGTTTGGACCTGCATGTGTGAAATATATATATTTTTTAAATGAAATTGTTTGACATGTTTAATAACATGAAAAAAATTTACATATTTCCATAAGATAAAGCTAAGCTCTTTACTTTTTCTAAGCCACAAAGTATTTTGTTGAGATAGGCTTTACATAGAAATTTTTCTCATATATCATTTGGAATCTTGAAATACCAATCCATTAAGAAATCTGCCCGCAACTTCTAGAAATCATACCGAGGTTTTTTGCCCTCAGACATCAAGGGCTTGGTCATGCTATCTATCCACACTGTGCTTAAATTGGAGATGGTAAAACATGGGGAATCCTTCTGTTATTGCTGTTAGGTGCCGTCAAGTTGGTTCCAACTCATAGTGACCCCGTGTACAACAGAAGGAAACACTGCCCAGTCCTACTATGCTTGAGCCCACTGTTGCAGCCACTGTGTCAGTCCATCTCTTTGAGGGTCTTCCTCTTTTTCACTGACCCTCCACTTTACCAAGCATCATGTCCTTCTCCAGGGACTGATCCCTCCTGACAACACATTCAAAGTATGTGAGATGACGCCTTGCCATCCTTGCTTCCAAGGAGCATTCTGGCTATACTTCTTCCAAGACATATTTGTTCATTCTTTTGGCAGTCCATGGTATATTCAGTATTCTTCACCAGCACCATAATTCAAAGTTGTCAGTTTTTCTTTGGTCTTCCTTATTCATTGTCCAGCTTTTACATGCATATGAGGTGATTGAAAACATCATGGCTTGAGTCAGGCGCACTTTAGTCTTCAAGGTGACATCTTCACTTTTTAACACTTTAAAGAGGTCTTCTGCAGCAGATTTGCCCAGTGCGATGCATTGTTTGATTTCTTGACTCAGAACTGAAGCCACTTTGGAAGTTCACCTTTCAGTTAAAGATTAGGCCCTGGTGGTGCAGTGGTTGAGAGCTATGGCTGCTAACCAAAAAGTCCACAGTTTGAGTCTACCAGCTGCTCCTTGGAAACCCTATGGAGCAGTTCTACTCTGTCCTGTAGAGTTGCTATGAGTCGGAATCAACTTGAGTGCAGCGGGTTTGGCTTTTTATTTTATAAAACAAACAACACATGTGAGGAATGAGCTGCATTCAATCAAGTATATGAGACCAAATGGGCAACACCTGCCCAAAAACAAAGATGAGAAGGCAGGAAGGGGCAGGAAAACTGGATGAATGGACATTGAGAACCCAGGGTGGAAAGGGAAAAGAGGAGAGTGCTGACACATTGCGGGGATTGCAACTAATGTCTCAAAACAATTTGTGTAAAAAAGTTTTGAATGAAAAACTAATTTGTGCTGTAAGCTTTCACCTAACCAAAACCACCAAACCAAACCCATTGCCATTGTTTCTTTGTGAATTTGAATTTTGTTCTACATTTCTCTCCCGCTCTGCCCAGGACCCTCTGTCATGATTCCTGTTGAAGCATTCAGTGGTGGTAGCAGGGTACCACCTAGTTCTTCGGGACCAATAGATGTGTCTTAGATGACCGCTCGAAAGCTTTTAAGACTTCAGATGCTACTCACCAAAGTAGGATATAGAGCATTTTCTTTATGAACTATGTTATGCCAGTTGACCTAGATGTTCTGTGAGACCATGGTCCCAGCCCTCAGCCCCAGTAAATGAGTTCCTCAAGGTGTTTGAATGTGTCTAGGAAGCGTCTATGACTTTGCCTAGGTCAAGTTGTGCTGACTTCCCCTATATCATGTGTTGTCTTTCCCTTCATCAAAGTTAACCCTTGTCTACTATCTAGCTGGTGATTTCCCCTCCCCCCTCAACCTTGTAACCAGCAAAGTTTTTTTTTTTTTTTTTCCTGTGTGTAAACCTTTTCTTGAGTTTTTAAAATAGTGGTCTTATACAATATTTGTCTTTTTGTGATTGACTTATACACTCAGCATAATGCCCTCCAGATTCATCCATGTTGTGAGCTATTTCATGAATTCATCATTGTTCTTATCATTGAGTAGCTTCCATTGTGTGTATGTACCATAACTTATTTGTCCATTCATCTGTTGGTGGACACCTAGGTTGTTTGCATCTTTTTGCTATTGTGAATAATGCTGCAGTGAACATGGATGTGCATATGTCTATTTGTGTGATGGCTCTTATTTTTCTAAGATATATTCCTAGGAGTGGAATTGCTGGATCATATGGTATTTCTATTGCTAGCTTTTTAAGGAGGCACCATGTCATTTTCCATAGTGGTTGTTCCACTAGTGCATAAGAGCTCCAACCTCCCCGCAACCTCTCCAATATTATTTTCTGTTTATTTTAATTAGTGCCAGTAATATTGGAGTGAGCTGGTGTCTCATTGTAGTTTTGATTTGCATTTTTCTAACAGCTGGTGGCGTAGTGGTTAAGTGCAACGGCTGCTAACCAAAGGGTCGGCAGTTCAAATCCACCAGGTGCTCCTTGGAAACTCTATGGGACAGTTCTACTCTGCCCTGTAGGGTCGCTATGAGTCGGAATCGACTCGATGGCACTGGGTTTGGTTTTTGGTTTGGTAACAGCTAATAATTGCGAGCATTTCCTCATGTCTTTGGTGAGGTGCCTGCACATTTATTTCTTGTTTGCTTAGTTTTAAGTACTTATCATTTTATTTCTAAATTTTACCAGAGCCATAAAAAGTCCTCTGATCAACCACAAAAAGACAAACAACCCAATCAAGAAGTGGGCAAAGGATATGAACACACATTTCACTAAGGAAGATATTCAGGCAGCTAACAGATACATGAGAAAATGCTCTCGATCATTAGCCATTAGAGAAATGCAAATTAAAACTACGATGAGATTCCATCTCACACCAACTAGACTGGCATTAATCCAAAAAACACAAAATAATAAATGTTGGAGAGGCTGCGGAGAGATTGGAACTCTCATACACTGCTGGTGGGATTGTAAAATGGTACAACCACTTTGGAAATCCATCTGGCGTTATCTTAAACAGTTAGAAATAGAACTACCATACAACCCAGAAATCCCACTCCTCGGAATATACCCTAAAGATACAAGAGCCTTCACACAAACAGATATATGCACACCCATGTTTATTGCAGCTCTGTTTACAATAGCAAAAAGCTGGAAGCAACCAAGATGTCCATCAACGGATGAACGGGTAAATAAATTGTGGTATATTCACACAATGGAATACTACGCATCGATAAAGAACAGTGACGAATCTCTGAAACATTTCATAACATGGAGGAATCTGGAAGGCATGCTGAGCGAAATGAGTCAGTTGCAAAAGGACAAATATTGTATAAGACCACTATTATAAGATCTTGAGAAATAGAAAAATCGGAGAAGAACATATACTTATGTGGTTACAAAGGGGGGAGGGAGGGAGGGAGAGGGCTTTTTATTGATCAATCTGTAGATAAGAACTGCTTTGGGTGAAGGGAAAGACAACACTCAAAACAAGGAAGGTCAGCCTAATTGGACTGGATTAAAAGTAAAGAGGTTTCCGGGATAAAATGAAAGCTTCAAAGGTCAGCGAAGCAGGGGCTGGGGTCTGGGGAACTTAGTTTGAGGGGACTTCTAAGTCAATGGGCAAAACAATTCTATTATGAAAACACTCTGCATCCCACTTTGAATTGTGGCGCCTGGGGTCCTAAATGCCAACAAGCGGCCATCTAAAATACATTAATTGGTCTCAACCCACCTGGAACAAAGGCAAAGGAAGAACACCAAGGCCACACGACAACTAAGAACCCAAGAGACAGAAAGGGCCACATGAACCAGAGACCTACATTATGCTGAGACCAGAAGAACTAGTTGGTGCCCGGCCACAATCGATATCTGTCCTGTCAGGGAGCACAACAGACAACTCCTGAGGGAGCAGGAGACCAATGGGATACAGACCCCAAATTCTCACTAAAAGACCACACCTAATGGTATGATTGCGACCAGAGGAATCCCAGAGACAGTGCTCCCCAGAACTTCTGATGGCACAGGACAGGAACCATCCCCGAAGACAAATCATCAGGCATGAAAAGGACTGGTCAGTGGCGGGGAGAGAGGTGCTGATGAAGAGTGAGCTAATTAAATCAGGTGGACACGGGAGAGTGTGTTGGCAACTCTTGTCTGGAGGGGGGATGGGAAGATAGAGAGAGAGGGAAGATGGCAAAATTGGCACGAAACGAGAGACTGTAAGGGCTGACTCAATAGGGGGAGAGCAAGTGGGAGAAGGGAGTAAGATGTATGTAAACCTACATGTGACAGACTGATTGGAATGGTAAATGTTCACTTGAAGCTTAAAAAAAAAAAAAAAGTCCTCTGAATATAATCAGACATCTCAGTTTTTCAGTTCAGATTTTTTTCTTCTTGGACATAGCACTTTTAGCGCCTTCTGTCCTGCTTCAGGTTTATGTTGTTGCTGATGAGTTTGGCCACACAGCTGTGCTCCTGAAGCTTTTCTTCATTTCTATCCTGGGAATTCTCTGCCTCTCTCCTGTATTGGATCCCCCTGTATTGGTTTCTGTGACATCCTCTTCCATTTTTTCTTTATTGTTAGAGTACATCTTCCAATGAAAAAGGATACATGTGCGATAATTTTTTTTTTTGAGTGTGCATGTCTGAAAGGGTTTTATCCAAAACCCAGTGCCATCGAGTTGATTCCGACTCATAGCGACCCTATAGGACAGAGTAGAACTGCCCCATAGAGTTTCCAAGGAGCGCCTGGCGGATTTGAACTGCTGACCCTTTGGTTAGCAGCCACAGCACTTAACCACTACACCACCAGGGTTTCCAAGGGTTTTATAATCTCCCTTTATTTTTGATTGATAGTTTGGCTAGGTATAGAATTCTAGATTGGGAATTATTTCTGTTAGAACTTTAAAGACATTTCTTCATTGTCTTTTAGCTTTCAGTGTTGTTGAGAAGTTCTGTGCCATTCTGTAAGCTAATTCCTTGCGTGTGATTTTTTTCCCCCTTTATGGAAACTTTTAGGGTTTTCTCTTTATCCTTGGTATTTTGCAGTTTTGTCATGCTGGTATTTAATTCCCCTTCCCCCATTTATTGTGTTGGATATTTGTTGGCTCCTGTCTGGAAACTGATGTCTTTTAGTTCTCAGAACTAAATTAGTTCTGTGGTAATTTTCCCTCTATCATTTTTGCTGTTTTCTTTTTCTGAAATTCTTGGTTGGATGTTGGACCCTGTGGATTAATTCTCTAACCTTTTTTGCCTATTTATTTTTATTTTTTTTCTCTTTACATTTTTGTTTTACTTTCTGGAAAGTTTCTTTAACTATATATTCCAACTCTTACATTTAATTTTCTTTTAAAAAAATGTTTAGTGTGATGAAGTATGTGTAATACAACATTCCAACCAATTGTATGTGTATAGCTCAGTGATATTAACTATGTTCACCATGTTGTACGGCAGTTACCATTATCCATTTGCAATTTTTTCACCCTTAACAGAAACCCTATACCTCTTAAGCAACCTCCACTTCCTACTTGCCCCTGGTAACCACTAATGAACTTTGGTCTTTGTGTCTTATGCTTAATTTTTAATTTTAATTATATTTTTAATTTCCAGCTCAGATTTTTAGAGTACTTGTTTATATGTTTTGAAATTCCTTATCTTTTATTTTTCTGATATTTCTTATTTTTTCTCTGCCTCCTATCCTTATCTGCTGTCTCTGTGATCTTATATCTCTGTTGTAGCTGTTCTGATCACCTTTTCACCCCCTTGGTGAAGGAGGGATCCCTTGCTCTAAATAGTACAAGATGGTGGAACACATGACCCTAGGTACCGGACAGATGAGATTGACAGCAGCTTCTCAGCCACATGTACTTACAGCGGGGGGAGGAGACAGTACATGCCATGCTGCAAAGAACTCCTCAGTCTCTTGCTTTGAGTTTCTTCTGGCTGTCTGGCATTGTAAACTGGGGATGGGAGTGGGTGGGTAGGATGGAAGGAGCTTGGGAAGAAGGGGCTTACAGCCTCAGTGTTCAGTTGTAGACTTTTATGTAATGAGCCTGACTTCACATGGAGTCTCACCCTTGGCTATGCATAGGTCCTAAGAAAGTGACCCTCCTGTGTGCTGCCGGAGTGATGAAGATGCAGTGCCTCGGCTACTCAGCAGGGAGAGGGGACCCGGGGGTCTAACATATCCTGATGCCTCTTCACCCAGACCTCCATCTGTACCATTCTGCACCTCTGCCTCACAGGTGGCTGGGGCCTTCATTTCTGTGGCTTTCTGGGACTCTGACCCAAGTGCCTTTTTTTTTTTTTTTTTGGTGTTGGTGATGGGGCTTTTCCCCCTGGAACCTTAGGTTTTTGGTTTGTCTGCTCTGGGTTTGCTTTTTCCTTTCTTTTTTTTGGATATGTTCAATTTTCTAGCCAGTTACAGTTCTAATGTGCTTTAAAAAAAAATGAAATTACCTTCAAATAGGTGAACGAATAAACTGTGGTACATCCATACGGTGGACTAAATTCAGTGATAAAAAGAAATGGGCCATGAAAAGACCTAGAGGAACCTTAAATGCATATTGCTAAGTGAAAGAAGCCAGTCTGAAAAGGCTACCTAATGTATAATTCCAAGTACATGACATTCTGGAAAGGGCAAAACTATAGAGACAGTGAAAAAGCAGTGGTTTCCAGGGCTTTAGAGGAAGCAGGACAGGCTGAATAGGTGGAGCACGGGGCATTTTTAGGCCAGTGAAACGATTCTGTATGTTACTGTGATGGTGGACACTGACGTTATACATTTCTCAAAACCCATAGAACTGTACAACACAGAGAGTGAACCCTAGTGTAAGCTATGGGCTTTAGTTAATAATAATATATCAATGTTGGTTCATCAGTTGTAGCAAATGTACCACACAAACGTAAGATGTTAATAATAGGGAAAAGGCGGCGGGGGGAGGGGGGAGGCGAGGAGAACAGCATAGGTGGGAACTTTCTGTACTTTTTGCTCACTTTGTAATCCTAAAACTGACTTAATTAAAAAAAAATTTTTTTTTTTTTTTAATGAAAGACACCCCAAATTAAAATCACTGTTGGCTGCAGTTTAGATTCATGTTAAAATATCTCTGATTGCTTCTCTGAATATGGTAAATACCTTTCCCCAAAGTATCTTACCTCTCTGGATTTGATGGTTTCATGAGTATCAGGAGGAACACGTACCTCTCAGATCTCAGTGAAAAAAGTGGTGTTGACTGCAGTATATAAGTGGTGCATAAAGAGAACTTGCATTGTGCTTCCTGCCATCATGGCTGGAGCAGATGAAGGCGTAGTTCCTAGGCCTCTGTTACTCTGTAGCTGTATGTGAACTTCTGAGCCTCCCTTTGTAAACGTGCCTACAAGCGGTAATTTGGAAAGCCTGTACATGCTAAGCAGAAAGGAACGGTGGGGATAAGCCAAATTTCAGAATGAATGCTTGATAACAAATATCCAGAGATGTCAAAGCTGTCATGAGCCATAGAGGGAATTTTGCAGCTGTTTAAATACCACCATTAAACAAGAAATACAGGGTTAATGTGGTCTCTCGGAGAGGGTCAAATAACCTTGTTTAAATCTTACCTGGCATCGCAGAGGAGGGGATGTTGGGATGTTGCTCTAATTGGAAGGCTTGGTTTGAAGTGATGTTGACTCCTAATGTTTCTTTCCCTCCAAACAGTCCATCGACGACTTGAACAAATGGGCCCTGTTTCTTGTTTCTCCTTTTATACTTGAAGCAGAACACATAGCATTTGTGACAGAGAGCATTTGGGTACAAGGTGAGAATTTACAGAGACCATCTTCCTCTTCAGAGACGGTGAGTAATGCAATTTTACTTGGGTAACCCATTGCTGTTGAGTCCATTCCGACTCAGAGCAACCTTATGGTATTTGTGTACCATAGGGAAATATGTACATTTTAATCAGAATCAAGGTTGCTTTTGCTGAGTGCTCTTTCCCAGTCTTTATGGCTCCCCTCCCTCTTAGGATATTTTGGGTTAGATAAACTATATTAGTAAAATTACTTTTACCTGTTCCTTTTACTTTTTTAATATGGCTACTACCTAGAATATCGCTACTAGAAAATTTAAAATGACCTACATGGCTCAGATTTGTGGCTCGCGTTATTATTTTTTATTGTGTTTTAGGTGAAAGTGTGTAGCTCAAGTTAGTTTCTCATACAAAAATTTATACACATATTGTTATGTGACCCTAGTTGCAGTCCCTGTAATGTGACAGCACACTTCCCCTTTTCACCTTGGATTTCCTGTGTCCATTCAACCAGCTCCTATCCCTTTCTGCCTTCTCATCTCACCTCCGGACAGGAGCTGCCCATTTAGTCTCGTGTATCTACTTGAACTAAGAAGCACACTTCATGAGTATTTTTTTATGTTTTATAGTTCAGTCTAATCTTCGTCTGAAGAGCTGGCTTTGGGAATGGTTTTAGTTCTGGGTTAATAGAGAGTCTGGGGGCCATGTCTTCTGGGGTTCCTCTAGTCTCAGTCAGACCATTAAGTCTGGTATTTTTACGTAAATTTGAGTCCTGCACCACAGTTTTCCCCTGCTCCCTTGGGGACCCTGTTTTGTTCCCTGTCAGGGTGGTCATTGGTGGTAGCCGGGCACCACATAGTCTTCTGGTCTTGGGCTGATGGAGTCTCTGGTTTATGTAGCCCATTTGTCTCTTGGACTAATATTTTCCTTGTGTCTTTGGTGTTGTTCATCCTTCTTTGCTCCAGGTGGGTTGGAACCAACTGATGCATCCTAGATGGCCGCTTACAAGCTTCTAAGACCCTAGGTGCCACTCTCCAAAGTGGGATGCAGAACTTTTTTTTAATAAACTTTGTTATGCCAATTGACCTAGATGTCCCCTGAAACTATCACATTATATTTTTAATGAGCAGGACTGCTGATGTTCTCTCAGGTCATCTCATCTGTTCCTACCACTTCTTCCTTTCATACGAAGCCTGGTTTATCATAAATCAGCTGATTTCTATTGCAGCCTACTTCCTAGACCTCTCATTTTGAGTTCTGAAAACACCTCAAACTCAGTGACATGCCCAAAACTAGTCGTTCGTAGTCCTCTGCTTTAAAAAGAAAATTCCGTATTATTAATAGCCCAACCTGCTCTTCTTCCTGTTTTTCAATAATCCAGTCGTATCAGGCAGGGTCTACCGGGGAAACAGACCTGGTAGGAGATAGATAGGTAGGTAGGTAGATGGGTAGATGTTGTTAGTTGCTGTAAAATTGGCTCTGACTCATGGCGAACTCATGTACAACAGAATGAAACGTTACCTGGACCATCTTCATCTTCACTATCATTGGTATGCTCCACTCATTGTTGAGAGCTCACTGTGTATTTTGAGTGTCTTCCAACTGGGTTGGGGGGGGGGCTCACTTTCCAGCACTATATCTGACAATATTCTGTTGTGATTCATAAATTTTTCAATGGCTGATTATTAGAAGTAGATCACCAGGCACTTCTTCTTACTCTGTCTTAGTCTGGAAGCCCTGCTGTAACCTGTCCACCATGGGTGACCCTGCTGGTATTTGAAATGCTCCTGGCATAGTTTCTAGCATTATAGCAACACACGAGCACCAAATATGACAAAATGACAGATAAGTTGTGGCTGTTCTGCTTTTCAGTACCATTTTCACTTAGTCGGTTTGTAGTTTCAGCTCTTGCTTGCAGTGGAGTTGTGATAACCATTCATACTGTTACTTGGTTTTCTGATACCTTCTCTTAAAAGTGCCATATCCATTGCCATTGAGTCGATTTCGACTCATAGCGACCTTATAGGACAGACTAGAACTGCCCCATAGACTTTCCAAAGAGTGCCTGGTGGATTTGAACTGCCGGCCTTTTGGTTAGCAGCCATAACTCTTAACCACTGCGCCACCAGGGTTTCTAAAAGCTCCATAGGGCATGTTATGTTGTCTCTTTACATAATAGAGAGCAGAAATTTTTGTAGCAGTCCTTTATGCTCTGTGCTCCCAAACAGAAAGGCAGCAAGGATAACTGAAGGTCAAAAATAACCTCCTCCCTTTAGTCTCATAGTTTAAAGTGCTTCACTTCTTTGTGCATCCAGCCCTTCCTCCATTTAATTCATTACTAGAGCTTTTAAACACCTGCCATGTAATTGAGGGGGCAGTGGTGGTCTGGGGTAGAATTCTGACCTTCTGTACGGAAGACCCAGGTTCAGTTCCTGGCCGGTGCACCTCACACACAATCACCACCTGTCCGTCACTGGAGGCTTGTGTGTGGCTATAATGCTGAACAGATTTCAGTGGGGCTTCCAGATTAAGACGGACTAGAAAGAAAGACCTGGAGATCTACTGCTGAAGATCAGCCAATGAAAACCCTGTGGATCACATGGTCCAATCCACAACCAATCATGGGAATGGTACAGGCTTGGGCAGCATTTCTTTGCGTTGCGCAGGGGTGCCATGAATTAGGGGCTGACTCCACAGCAGCTAACGATGACGACAACGTGCAATTAAGTTGATTTGGAAGAGGACAAACAAGAGCCAGGAAAATTAGCGAGGTCGATTATCTGACCCTGGGTAACTGACTATACCTGGTTGTTGAGGTTTCCTTTTCTCACCTGCTGCAGGATGTCAGCTCCCCACATGCTGCAGGCAGCCGTTGGAAGGGCACCCTGGTAAAATGCTGTGCTCACCCATTTAATCCACTGCCTAATCAATCTGGCCTTTCTCTTGCACATGAGCTTAAGTTGCGTAGAGCAGAAAGGTCGTTGCCTGATGTACTAAATTCTAACACCACGTCCCATGCTTCGGTCATTGAACAGATTTCTGCTTGCCATTCAAAGGAGGAAGTCACTTTGTTTAGGGCAAACCAGGGCTTCTGCAGCTTTGATCTTGGGGAGCGAGGCTTTGATTTGACTTCCCCTTTCTTTCTCTTCCCTTTTGTTTCTGTCCTGAAGCTCCGATCTGAAGTATGTCCATCTGTGTTTGCTTTCATCCTCTGGAAGGCACACACCCCTGGAGGAGGTGTCAGTGTTGCGGTCTTGCTTTGATCGGAGTGCCCGGTGTTGTTTAGAGGTGTTCGCGTGGTCTGTGGCTCGTGACCCATGTTCCTAGAAAGAGGAAATGCACTTAGGTGGGGAGACAGTTGCGAAACTTAATCAGGGAGGTGTGTGTCACGCTTTTTGCCTCTTCCTGGCCTTCCCCTTCTTTTGTTTGCCTCTGCTGCTCTCCTCCTGCAGAGCTGTGGGAGAATCTAATTATTGGCTCCTTTTACACCTAGGGCTTGCTTTTAGGCAAAGCTCCACTTCAGTGCCCACCACAGCAGGGTGCTCAATCAATGTTTTAACAACAAAATTCTGGGTTGGGTCTCCATTGAGGCCCAGTGAGCATTTCTTCCCCACCCTTTGGTTGCCAGTGAAGCAGTCAGAGCTGTGAGAACAGTGGAGCTTTTAGCCTTGTGCAGGTGGTTGAGCCGTTCCTTTTCACATTCCTCCTCAGGCTCCTCTGAAAACTCGGCCCTCTCTGGGGTCTTAGCTTAGCTTCTCATCCTTCTGAACAGACATCCTTTCCACTGTTCCCAAAGGGGTAAATCAACTAAATATCTGTCTGAACTGCAGCTTTCAACTCTTATCGTGGATTGAAGATGCCATATTTGAAAATGTAGAATTCCGCTGAAAGGTTGGTCAGGCCCGACCCTCCAGGGCAGCCCCGCTCACTCTGGCTGGGCCTGGGAGGAGGTGGGAGAAGCAGGTGGTAAACGAAGGGAAGGTGGCCAGTAGAGCTCGGAGAAAATTCTGAGATTGCTCTTCCCCCAAATATTCCAGGCCAGTGAGTGAGTTTCAACCTTTTTGTCCAAAAAGGCCTGCATTTATTGTTTATTGTAAGGAGCATTTCTCAGCATTTTTTCTTTTTGCTATTGACACCGCCAAGTAAAAAAGTTAAATTTAAATTCTAATGGGAGAAATGAAATACTAAGAAATAAGATTTTGTCAAGTAGAGCTTTGGAGCTCCACACACCACTGTGATATCTAAGATTTTCTTTATCCCTCCAAGAAACAATTTCAGCCCCCTTGGGGGTGATATGGAGTCCCTGGGTGATACAAATGGCTAATGCTTTCAGCTGCTAATTAAAAGCTTGGAGGTTTGAGTCCACCCAGAGGTGCCTCAGAAGAAAGGCCTGGCAATCTATGTCCAAAAAACCAGCCATTGAAAACTTTATGGAGGGATTTCCACATGCAGAAAAGTGAAACAGGATCCATGCCGCACAGCCTACACAAGAACAAATTCAAAATGGATTCAGGACTGAAATGGGCAATCTAAAACCATAAAATTATTAGAAAAAAAAAATACAAGGGCAACGCTATTGGGCCTGGCTTTTAACAGTCCATTATCTAATATAATAACAAAAGCACAAACAGCAAAAGTCAAAATAAATGAGACCTTATAAAAATTAAAAAGACTTTACCAAAAAAGTGAAAAGACAAGCTACCAACTGGTAGAATATCTTTGGAAACCATGTATCCAATAAGAATCTAATAACCAGAATGTATATAAAACTGGGATGACTTAACAATAAAAAGACAACCCAATCATAATACGGGCAAAGAACTTGAATAAACATTTCATCAAAGATAACATTCTGATAGCCACCAAACACATGAAGAATGCTCAACATCATTAGCCATATGACAGATGCAAGTCAAAACCACAGGAAGATACCATTTCGTTCCCACTAGGATGGCTAAGATAAAAAACAAAATAACAAATGTTGGTGAAGATGTGGGGAAATTGGAACCCTTAGCCATTCCTGGTGGTAATGCAAAATGATACAGCCATTGTGGAAAATAGTATGGCAATTCCTCAAAAAACTAAAAATAGAACTACCATATGACCCAGCAATTCCACTCCTGGGTATATACCCAAAAGTCTTGAAAGCAGAGACTCAAACAGAGACTTGTACACCAATATTCCTTGCAGCACTATTCACAGTAGCCAGGAAGTGGAAACACCCCAAGCGCCCATCAGCCGATAAGTGGGTAAACAAAATGGGGTACGCACATACCTTGGAATACTACTTAGCCAGTAGGAGAACTGAAGTCTTGCTACATGCCACAATATGGAGCTTTAACACTTTATGCTGAGTGAAATATGTCAATCACAAAAGGACAAATATTGTATGATCTCACTTATGTAAAAAGACAAGAACAAGCAAATGTACAGAGACCAAAGTTTATTAGTTCTTACCAGGGGTGGGAGGGAGTTGGACAGGGGTGGGAGGGTGTTTAATGGTGATGGAAAAATGGCATTGAATAAGGGTAGGGTTTATAGCTAATTATTATTATAGCTGTTAGTAAGTTGTACACCTGTAAAAAGTTGAATTGGCAAAAGTTGTGTGATATATTTACAATGACCAAAAAACGAAACAAACAAAAGTAGCAGCTGAGCCTGCTTATGTGCAACCAAAAACCTCATGTAATTTGGTTCCTTGGCTTGGAGGTTTAGGGTCATGATCATGGTTTAATGAGACATTCCAGTTAATTGGCCTAATAATGTGTTTAGTGCTTCTGTTCTACCTCCTATCTCCTTGTGTGGTGCCTGGGGTCTTAAAAGCTTGCCAGAAGCCATCCAAGGCATGACAGTTGGTCTTTCTTGGCCTGGAGCAACGGAGGAAGAAGGACAGCCAGAAATAGGAAGAGGAGGTGCGATGAGTGGCCAGTTACCTCCATGAGCAACTGCCTCCTTTGCTGTGAGACCAGAAGAACTGGATGGTACCTGGCTACCATTACTGACCATTTTTTTTTTGAGTACATTTTTTTAAATTGTATTTTAGATGAATGTTTACAGAGCACATTAGTTTCTCATTAAATGGTGAATACACAGATTGTTTTGTGATATTGGTTGCCAACCCCATGACATATCAACACTCTCCCCTTCTTGTCCTTGGGTTCCCTATTACCAGCTTTCCTGTCCCCTCTTGGCTTCTTGTCCTTGCCCCAGGGCTGGTGTGCCCACTTAGTCTCTTTTAGTTTTATGGGTCTGTCTTAGCTTTGGCTGAAGGGGGAACCTCAGGAGTGACTTCAGTACTGAGTTTAAAGGGTGTCAGGGTTTTTCCAGTCTCTGTCAGACCCGTAAGTCTGGTCTTTTTTTGTGTTAGAATTTTTTTGTGAGTTAGAATTTCGTTCTACATTTTTCTCCAGCTCTGTCCAGGACCTTCTGTTGTGATTCCTATCAGAGCAGTTGGTGGTGGTAGCTGGGCACCATGTGGTTGTGCTGGACTCAGTCTGGTGGAGGCTGTGGTAGTTGTGGTCCGTTAGTCCTTTGGACTAACCTTTACCTTGTATCTTTAGTTTTCTTCATTCTCCCTTGCTTCACACGGGATTGGACCAGTGAATTATCTTAGATGGCCACCCACGAGCTTTTAAGATCCCAGATGATACTTACCAAAGTAGGATGTAAAACATTTTTTTTATAAACTGTGCTATGCCAGTTGAGCTAGATGTTCCCCAGGACCATGGTCCCCACAGCCCTCAGCCTAGTAATTCAGTCCCTCAGGAAGTTTGGATGTATCTGTGAAGCTTCCATGACCTTGCCTTGGTCAAGTTGTGCTGGCTTCCCCAGTATTGTGTACTCTTACCCTTCACCAAAATTACCACTTACTTATTGTCTAGTTACTTTTTTTCCCTCCTCACCCCTCCCCTCTCTAAACCCTCTCTCTAAACCCGTTGCCATCCAGCCAACTCTGACTCATAGCGACCCTATAGGACAGAGTAGAACCGCCCTATAGAGTTTCTGAGGAGTGCCTGGTGGATTCAAACTGCCAATCTTTTGGTTAGCAGCTGTAGCTCTTAACCACTGTGTCTGCAGGGTTTCCCTCTCATCTCTAGCAACCGTAAAAGATTACTTCTTTCTTATGAGGTGTACCTTAACTTTTGAAGGCCAAGTTTCCTGGTTGAGCAGGTACCCTGCAGGCAAAGTGGCTTATCACTCTAGGTCCAGGATCTACCCAGAATTTGGCCTAGCATTTCCCCAGTATCTTGTCAATTCTTCAGTGCTTTTAAGAGGACGTGTTACATATTTTTTCATTGTTTTCAGTGGGAGTTAGTTCTACAAACCTAGCCCCACCAATATCAGAAATGATATTTAAAATTATGTATCTCTAATTATGAAATCTGGTGCAGTAGCTCCCTGAGAAGATATTTTTTGGGGGTAGGGAGATCGTTCATGGCAATTTCGAAAAAGATCACAACACTTCATGTTGCTTTTAAGGCCAGATTTGTGATAACTAGTAATAGCAGCTTTCATTAATGAAGCCTTTATTTCGTTCCAAGCTTTCTACTAGGGCCACTATATATGGCCTCCAATCCCATTAGCACAAGTCTGTAAAGTAACAGGTATTAACATTACCATTATTCCTGTTTTACAAATAAGGAAGCTGAGACTTGAGAGGTTGAACCACTTGCCTAAGGACTGACAGCACCAGGTCCTCGGACTCCGGAGGCAGGCTCTCCTTCTCCCCTGGAAAACCCTCAGAGCCACTGCAGATACCCAACGTCCCATTTTCACATTCTCCTTTTGAAACTAGAAGGCTCAAAGGATGGAGCTTTGTTTGTTTTCCTGTTCCCTGCCCCCTTGTGGTGGATATGTGAACCTACTGGGACAGGGCTAACCCATGGAGGAGGGAGGAAGCCGCAAGAGCTCTCCAGAGTCCTTGACTTGATGGGTATTCTCACATTGCAACAACATAAGAGTCACTGGGGAGGCATGTGGGCTCCAACTGCAGGGAGTATAATGTACCCAACAGAGAGGAGGAGGGCTCAGCACTTGGCACTTTTATTGTACTCCCAGGTAGCTCTGGGGCAGGTAGTCTTGGACCACACTTTGAGAAAAGCTGACCTGCAGTTTGCTAATGTGGACTTGTTCTCTCATTATTTTCTGTTACTAAAGGGCAGTTCTGTTTTTCAGACTCTGGGAATGGCCCTTCCCCCTTTATGTTCCTTGAGAAGTATTTTAGACTTTAAGAGGGCTATAGTGCTTTGTAAGCACTGCTGTCCTGGGTGCTGTAAGTCGTTAACACACGTGCTGCTAACCAAAAGGTGGGAGGTTCCAGGCCACCCAGAGGCACCTCGGAAGAAAGTCCTAGTGATCTACTGCTGAAAAAATCAGCCATTTAAAACTCTATGGAGCATGTTTCTACTGTGACACACCTAGGGTACCACCAGTTGGCATCTGATGATGGCAACTGGTTAGGCACTGTTATCAGGTGGAATTGAGAATGCCTGTGCCCAAACGACTCTGATATTAATAAAATGTAATATCTAGCAATTCATTACATTTGACTGTAATATAGTGGTGGAGATCTGAAGGGAAAAATAAAGCATCTGGTTATTTGAGAGATGAAAAAATGTCAACCTCTTTTCCTTCCTCCTCCCTCGCCTGCTTTTTCTCAGGTTGTGAAGTGGTCTGACTGTTGCCTGCCATTGGCGTGCAGACCTGGGGACCCATATCGGTTAATCGCTGAAGCAAGCGTGGACGACTTCAGCAAGCTGGGGATAGCGTTCATGGAAGATAGACTTCAGATGGGCAATGGACTGGTACCCCAAAAGATTGTTTGTAAGTAACTTTGGAAAATGTTTTCGTCATAGCAGGACATCGTAGCTTATTCAGTTAAGAACTGCCAAGTACTCCTTTCTAGCATGGCTAAACGGCAATCCTGATTTCCGTTTTAACTCAGTCAACAGATTTAATTTTACCAGAATAGTATAATATTCATATGTGTGTCAAGTTTTTTTGGGGGGGGGCGAGGAGGTTTATCCCTGAATACATCTTTAGTGTTTATTAAATTTCTTAATCCAGGATTTCCCATAATTATATTGTCCAGAAGATGGCATTCAAATTCAGGACCCACGTAATATTTATTTCAGACTTAGAGTTTCTGAGGAGTGGCTGGTAGATTCGAACTGTCAGCCTTTTGATTAGCAGCGGAGCTCTTAACCACTGTGCTACCAGGGTTCCATCTAATATAGTATAACTAGTTTCTAGACTATAGTCCTGCTTAAGTGGGAAGTGTAGCCATTTTTGTTCTGAAGTTCTAAGTCGAACAACTTTTTACTTAAAATACCTACACCACAAGTCTTTGGAACAGATCTTTTTTTCAGGAAACATACAAAATGTTCTTAAAAGCTTAAAAGCAGGTTTTCTATGTCTATGTCTTCATTCGTATCAGGAGCAAATGAGTATGACTTATCAGCTCTATAAGTTTGTGTCAATCACTTAATTCTCTGATTTGTGATGTGTGCGTGCCCACCATGTCTGACACATAGCAAGTACTCAATCAGTGTTTTTTTGAATCAATGATTGTAAACTTATATACCAGGCCTGAAAGACCCTTCTCCCCAAATGATCCAAGCAAGTGTCCCAAGAGTGTCTTTTTCCTGGAGTGTGCTTGGATAGACCCTAGATACGTGCCCTTTTCATTTTTTTTAGTTACACCATTGTGTAAGAGATTAAAGAAGGGAAAAAAAAAAAAAAACCTCAAATCAGTTGCAGTTTCTGGTGAGACAACTCTGACTCATGGCGACCCCACATGTGTCAGGGTGGAACTATGCTCCGTAGGGTTTCCAGTGGCTGATTTTTTGGAAGATTGCCAGCCCTTTCTCCCAAGGTGCCTCTGAGTGGGCTCAAACCACCAACCTTTTGGTTAGTAGTTGGCCAGGCATGGACTAGTAACATGAAACATACCTCCAAAAATGGAGGGTGCCGAAAGACCAAAGAAGGAGGCAGGCAGCTGTAGTGGTGAAAGAGTTACAGATATCAAATGTCGCATTTTCAGATTCTCCTTTTGAAACTAGAAGGTTTAAAGGTCAAAGTTTTGTTTGTTCTCCTGTTCCCTGCCCTCTTATGGTGGACCTGTGAACTTACTGGAACAAGGCTAACCCATGGAGGAGGGAGGAAGTAGCAAGAGCTCTCCAGAGTCCTTGACTTGATGGGTATTCTCACATTTCAGTGACATAAGAGTGACTGGGGAGGTGCAAGGGCTCCAACTCCAGAGAGTGTAATGTGCCCGACAGAGAGGAGGGCTCGGGACCCTGAAGTTCTGTTGTGCTCTCAGGCCTGTCCATCACTGTGAGGTAATCTGGGAAGAAAAGAGACAACATTAACAATCCTTCCTCACCACGCCTTCTTCCATGGAACCTGAGGCAAGGGTTGCCCAGGTATAGCCACCCAGACTATCTGTCCTAGTATTGAGAGTGGCCCCCGTGGGAAACCAGGTATTTTGTCAGGAACAGTTGAATACAAGAGAAACACATTTTATGGATGGGACAGTTTGATCAAACATATGGTGCAGATGATACATGCCTTTGCAGGGAACTGCTGAATTGAGACCCCAAACTGCTTGCCTGAGATATATATTCAGGTTGACATTGTCTTGTCCCTTCCCATTAAGCTTTTAAGCCTGTCCACTGAAGTGCTCAATTGCCCCGCTGGCTTGAGGGTGATATAGAGCATGGAGAGTTCATTCAAGATCCAGTGGAAGCCTCTGTACCGGATAAGAGGTCCCATTATGATTTACCTTCTAGGAACACCCTGGCCTGTTGGCTCGGGAATCTGTGCCTGGGCAGGTTTTAGCCTTGGCCAGTGTCTTGTAGGCAGGTCAGCTTTTCTATGCTGTCTGGCGTTTTCTCATGACAGTGGCAGTCCATGTATGTAGGCCCAGTCTAGGGTGGTGTGTGGATCTCTGTGGGCCATCCTCTCAAGTCCAGGTAGTGGTTGGTTGCATATCTCTTAGCTCTGGAGAAGAGGATGCTTCAGCCTCTGCAGTCAGCTGGCAAGAGTGGTCTGCTCGTTGGTTGTTTCCCCTCTCAGCATAGGGGCATTTCTGGTGGCCATCCACACAAGCAACAAAAGCTTATCAGGAACAGAAGTGATTTTAATCCAGATGTCGCATTCCCATAGGGGCTTGCCTATGTGTTAGTCCAAGTGTTGTCAGTGACCAGATCGAATGGCCAGGCTATTAGCTATATCCCACATCATAGTTTTCATGTGCTCTGCTAAAAATGGCACTAATGGCAGCAATTCCCATCAGGGCTTGGAGACAAAAGTTAACAGACGTGTACTTCTATACATCAACATTATCAGTACATATAATAGGGGTTTGTAGGGGCCCTGAAGGGACTTATCTATAGTCAGGCTTAGGCAAGAGTCTCAATGATGGTGACCTCAAACCCAAAAGTTTTCCTCATTTTGGTGCCAGGTGTTAAAGAGATCACAGTCACCCATGCAATGGTATCTAAAAATCCAAGACATACAGTTCTTTTCATTTTCTTGTTGAACTTTAATTTTAGCACACGGCATTTGATCCTCCCTGATGACAGAGGGACCTAGGCTTAATCCTCAGTTGTAATTATTTCTGAAAGCCAGAAGATCTGGGCAAAGTTGGCGGGACTCGCAGTCATTTGTGGAGCCATGCCCCCACCACACCAAGTGCAAGCATGGGTTCAGCCCAGCTGCCTGGTAACCTGAAAAAGGGCCCTCCTATTTGAGTTTTCCCCTTACTACCGCTGCTGCGACTAGGTTGCTACTGGATTATTTTGGCAGAGGCAGGTATCAGAGAATTCCAGAGAGGGTCTCTAAGGTCTCTTCAAGGCTGCTTAACACAAGCTACCTTGAAGTGCTTCTTATTCCTTTTTTGTTCTACTGTTTTAACTCTTGCTTTGTGCTGGGTCTTACAGGGTGTTCTCAGTGCCAGGGACCTGCTTAGCCACTCCAGCTACCTCTGGTCCCTTTGTTGTAGGGCTTTGATCAATGACTAGGGGATTGTTCCCCCACCCCTCAAATCCCCCATCCTTACAAACACGTAGGCAAACATTTCTAGCTGCTCATCCTGTTCATGGATGTGGCTGCTCAGTACGTTAGTTGTGGCCACACATACCTGCCGCACATTCCTTTCTAACTGTAACTCGTCCTGCAGAGATCTTATGCATGCTTCAGCAGCTAGCTGGGTTTCAGTGGCCAGCTGAACAGACAGAGCAGGGGTTGTCCCATGACTGCTTCTGCTCTCCTAGCTTCTTTTCCACAGCTATGAAGGTATGTGTCTGCCCACAACCTGGCTACGCTGCTTGGCATTTTCGAGGTGTCCCTGTACTCATGAAGCGGTCTGCACACATCAGGCATATACTGGCCAGACACCCCACATGGAAGTCGCTGGCCAACCTGGGGTTTCCCTCGCAGAGGCCTCACTCCCACTCGCTATTTCCTTGGTCTTCTGGCTGGCTTGCCAGGCACAGACCAGTAACTTGAAACTTGCCCCCCAAAATAGAGGATGCCAAGAGACCAAAGAAAGAGGCGGCCAATTTCATCATGGCAGTGAAGCAGTTTATTAGGGAGGCACACATACCGAGGCAAGTCCTGGGCAGCCGTAGGACCAGAGCAGATCTCTGCACACCGCAATGGGAGGACAAAGGTTTTATAGCAGTGGTGGACAATAGTGGCTACATGCCAGGGACTTACATAAGAATGCAAACTGTAGTGAACTGGCGGAATGTATGAGGGCACTCATGTTCCGCCTCACAAATCCTGTTTACCCTTCAGTAGTCAAGCGCCTGTTTGTGCCACCCAGGGACTCTTTTAAAAAGTACGGACCATAGCAGAGGATGGTTAACACCTAAGGTACTGAATCTAGGTAAGTGGGTATAGTCACCTCTCTGAATCTCACGTTCTTTACCAGTCAATAAGGGGAATGGAAGGGAAGACCTGTACATTCTGATTTGTAGAGGAAAGATGTGGAAACTTGAGGTTTCACTTGGGGTCTTCAAGTATGTGGGAGTGGTTATGTGGTTCCAAAGGATTCTGCTGCAGAGCTGAGGGGGAAATGAGGGTGGGAGCTGGGTGGGTTGGCTGTCCTGGTGTGTAAGTCATGGTGTGCCCAAAGAGTGCAATGAAGTTGCACTGGGGCACGTGATAGATGAGAAGTGTTGAATAACTGTCTTCCTTGTTCTTGCTTTAGCGGTGCACTTGCATGAATCCACTCTGAAGGAACTTAAGGACCGGGCCTCAGATAAGCAAGCTGAGATCACGCAGCCAAACCCTGAATCCTCTGTGGAGATTAAGCCTGAGCGAGATGCTATGGCACACATTGGCAAAGATGACCCCAAGGTCCTTGGTGAAGAGGCCAAACAGGCGCGAGACAGTGCCTCTGGGAGAGAGCCTTCTGGGGAGAGTGACAGAGGAGCAGGCTCCGTTGAGCATTATCACCTCCATCTGTCTAGCTGCCATGAGTGTTTGGAACTTGAGAATAGCACCATTGAGTCAGTCAAGTTTGCATCCGCAGAGAACATTCCAGATCTTCCCTATGACTATAGTAGCAGTTTGGAGGAGAGTGTTGCTGATGAGATCTGCCCCAAGAGAGAAGGGAAGAGAGTCAACACCATGGGCAAAGCACCCAACATCCTAGTTTATGTGGGCCCAGATTCCAAGGAAGCCCTTGGCAGGTGCCAGCAGGTCCAGGCTGTTCTGGCTGACTGTGTGGACACAGACTGTTATACTGTCTATCACCTACGGGAGGAAAGTGCTCTCAGAGACCCATGGCCAGACAACTGCGTGTTGCTGGTCATCGCCACCAAGGAGTCCATTTCCGAAGTCTTGTACCGAAAGGTCATGGCCTATCTTTCTCAGGGAGGGAAGGTGCTGGGCCTGTCTTCATCCTTCACATTTGGTGGCTTCCAGGTGACAAGCAAGGGGACACCGCAGAAGACAGTCCAAAACTTGCTTTTCTCCGGGGCTGACCAGAGTGAAGTGAAGCTTAGTGTTCTGAGCAGTGGCTTCATCTATGAGGAGGGCCCTGGAGAGCAGCTCATCCCGGGCAAGCTCCAGGGCCACCTGGACAATGAGGACAAGGACAGGATGATCATACAAGTGCCTTTTGGAACACATGGAGGAGAAGCTGTTCTTTGCCAGGTACTGTGGCTGGCACTGATTTAATGGTCTTTAGGGTAAATCTTCCAGGTGTTTCTTTTTATTTAAATAATATTTCATTGTGTTTTTGGTGAAAGTTTACACATCCAATTAGGTTCCCATTTGACAATTACTACACACATTGTTCAGTGACATTTGTTGTATTTTTCAGTCTTTAATTATGTTCTGGTTGTCCTATTCCCAGTACTCTAGTTTCCCTGTCCCTTTATCTTTTCATCTTTGCATTAGAGTAATTGTTGACATTTTGGTCTCATACAGATGGTTTTTTAATGGAGCGCTATAGTCACAGAGATGGCACTGGGTTTGAGATAGTCACAGATGTTGTTGTGTGCCGTCTGGTCGATTCCAACTTATAGCGACTCTATAGGACAGGCTAGAACTGCCCCATAGGGTTTCCTAGGCTGTAATCTTTTTTTTTTTTTAATTGTGCTTTAAGTGAAAGTTTACAGTTCAAGTTAATTTCTCATACAAAAATCTGTACACACATTGTTATGTGACTCTAGTTGCTTTCCGTATAATGTGACAGCACACTCCTTTCCACCCCGAATTTATTCAACCAGCTCCTCTCCCTTTTTGCCTTCTCATCTCGCCTCCGGACAGGAGCTGTCCATTTAGTCTCATGTATCTACTTGAGCTAAGAAGCACTCTCTTCCTGAGTATCATTTTATTTCTTATAGTCCAGTCTAATCTTTGTCTAAAGTGTTGGCTTTGGGAATGGTTTCAGTTCTGGGCTAACAGGGAGTCTGGGGACCATGACTTCTGGGGTCCTTCTAGTTTCATTCAGACCATTAAGTCTGGTATTTTTACTAGAATTTAAGTTCTGCATCCCACTGTCCTCCTGCTCCATCAGGGACTCTGTTGTGTTCCCTGTCAGGGCAGTCACTGGTGGTAGCCAGCTACCATCTAGTTCTTCTGGTCTCAGGCTGATGGAGTCTCTGGTGTATGTGGCCCTTCCTATCTCTTGGGCTCATATTTTCCTTGTGCCTTTGGTGTTCTTCATTCTCCATCTGGGCTGGGACCAACTGATGTATCTTAGATGGTCTCTCACTACCTAGGCCGTAATCTTTTCAGGAGCAGATCCCCCAGGTCTTTCTCCTGCAGAGCATGCTGATAGGTGTGAACTGCTGACCTTTTGGTTAGCAGGTGAGCGCTTTAACCAGTGAACCACCAAGGCTCCTTTCTCATTGCCATTGAGTTGATTCCAACTCATAGTGATCTTAGAGAACAGAGTAGAACTAGGATTTCCAAGGCTATAGTCTTTTTTTTTTAATTGTGCTTTAGAAGAAGCTTTACAGAGCAAATTTGTTTCAAAACACATATTGTTTTGTGACATTGGTTGCCTACCCCGTGACATGTCAACACTCTCCCCTTCTTGACCTTGGGTTCCTCATTTCCATCCATCCAGTTTTTCTGTCCCCTCCTGCCTTCTTGTCCTTGCCCTGGGGCTGGTGTGCCCATTTAATCTCATACACATATATTATTGTTTGTTTTATGGGCCTGTGTGATCTTTGACTGAAGGGTGAACCTCAGGAGTGACTTCTGTACTGAGTTAAAAGGGTGTCTGGGGGCGTGCTCTCAGGGTTTCTCTAGTCTCTGTCAGACCTAAGTCTGGTCTTTTTTTGTGACTTAAAATTTTGTTCTACATTTTTCACCAGCTCTATCCCGAACCCCCTATTGTGATCCCTGTCAGAGCAAGTGGTGGTGGTAGCTGGGCATCTTCTGGCTGTGCTGGACTCAGCCTGGTGGAGGTTGTAGTTGTTGTGGTCCATCAATCATTTGGACTAATCTTTCCCTTGTGTCTTTGGTTTTCTTCATTCTCCCATGCTGCAGATGGGGTGGGACTAGGGGAGTATCTCAGATGGCCACTCACAAGCTTTTAAGACCATACTCAGATGTAGAACATTTTCTTTATAGACTGTGTTACGCCAGTTGAGCTAGATGTCCCCCAAGATCCAGGTGTATCTTTGAAAGGGTGTAGGTTCTTTAAGATAGTATATTTAATGATTCCAAGAGTCTGTGTGCTGGGGGTTACTTCTGACATTGGCTGGGACTTTTTACTGATGGTGAGAAGGTCTAGTTCAGGGCTTTCACATGGCCTGCATACTCTTATTAACCAAAAACCTGTGATAGAGGAAGGAGGCAGCAGGTGTTATGTTGTTGTTAGCTGTGATGTAGTCAGCTCTGGCTCATGGTGATCTTATGTACAATAGAACAAAATGTTGCCCGGTCCTGCGTCATCCTCATAATCACCAGTATATTTGAGTCCATCATTGTGGCTATTTTGCCAGTCCATCTCACTGGACTCACTCACCCTCATTGGCCCTCAGCTTCACCAAACATGATGTCATCCTCTAGCAATTGATCTCTCTTCATGCTGTGTCCAAATCAGGCAAGTCAATGGTCTGTTGTAATCCGTAGGGATTTTATTTGTTCATTTTCAGACATAGATTGCCAGACCTTTCTTTCTAGCCTATCTTAGTTTGGAAGCTCCACTGAAACCTATCCGCCATGGGTTACCCTGCTAGTGTTTGAAATACTGGTGGCATAGCTTCCAGCATTATAGCAACACAAGAGCGAACACAGTATGACAGACTGACAGACAAGCCATGGAGGAGGCATTATAATCAAATAAAATTTCTCATAAGGATTAGGCAGAAATTTCTTTTTTGTTTTGAACTTCATTGGTAATAATCTGTCTAGAATACATTGGTCTGCTTCCTTGCCTCAAGGTACAGCCTGATTAACATAATCGAGCCTTTATTTAATGTAGGAAGTGGAGTGCCTCAGGGTCATGATTCTAAACATCAGTGACCATCACCTTGAAATATCGGAGTTGGTTTCCAAGAATGGACTGAGTGCTCACCAGCTGCTGAGATAGATAGGGCGTTAGTGTTAAATCTCCAAATTCCTGGTTCCTTTCTTATGCTTTGTCACTCCTAAAATCTAATGGCATCCCAAGGTGGCACAAACGGTTAAGCTTGGCTGTTGATCGAAAGGTTGGAGGTTTGAGTCCACCCAGAGGTTCTTTGAAAGAATAGCCTGGCAACCTGCTTTCAAAAAATCAGCCACTGAAAACCCTGTGGAGCACAGTTCTATTCTGACACAGGTGGGGTTGCCACGAGTCAGAGTTGACGGGACAGCAACTGGTTTGTTTTTTTAAGAACTAAGTGCTGAGAAAATTTTCAACTGAGAGAATCCTGAAGTTATTTAGATTTATGGCACATGAACACATAGATAAGAAAAAAATGGAAAGAGAGAATATGAAAGGAAAATGGTGCTTCCCTTTTCATTCTTAGAAGTTCTTTTGGCTCTTCTGCTGCTTTTTTCCCCCTTCTTCTTCTTTTTAGCATTTTTTAAATAAATGAACAGTAGCAAGAGAGGCCATTTCAAAATTCATGATCATTTATTGCAAATCTTTTAATGCCTAGAGGGCAGAAGTTTTTGTTAGAGTTAACAAACACTTGTCCTTAAGGATTTGACTATCTAATTGAGAAAATTAAGTAGACATAGATATGTGGGCACAGAATCGTTCCCAAGAACGTACCAGCGAGCATGAAGATGGTGCAGAGTCAGGCGTTTCGTTCAGTTACACGTAAGGTCGCCATAAGTCGGTGCCAACTGGAAGGCAGCTAACAACAACAGCAGTTCCCTAGATGAGGATGACACAGATTTTGTTTCATTATAAAGATCTTTTTATTGAGCTAGAGAATTGTTTACCTTTTTGTTTGTTTTCATTTTGTATGCTGTGACTCTCTCCAGCCGTGCTAGAAGCCAAGTCTCTAGAAGCCAAGTCTCTTGGGCTTTCTTATCAAACATTATTCAGAAGGGTCTAGGTGTGTGTCTTTGCTGTCCTAAAGCCCACTTACTTGTTCTTCAGAAATAGGCAACTAGAGATCTCTGACCTCAGCACCGTGGACATCAGGCCGGATGAATGTGTGCCACGCCAGCAGGTTTCCTGTAGGGCTGCAAACCCCATGAGCCAGGTTTTGGAGGCCCAATAAATGCTCCCCTTATCTTTTCCGCTGCAGATATGGTAACTATAGTAACTGCACTCTCAGAAAATCCGCTCTAAAACCGACTTCCTCAAGCGGTATTTCAGCTTTGAATAGCGCACTGACCGCCTCTGCCTGCAGACTTGTACTAGAAAATTGATTCGGCACTGTTGCCATCCATTTCTCTACGTTACATAGCCAGTCTGCCTGTCGCACCATTTCAGTCGACCCCCGTACTATCATAAAATTTGATACCACAGTGCGCTGCCTTAGGAAAAAGAGGCAATATGATGCAGCTTCAAAATCAGATTCCAGGGATTAGAATGCCATTTTTGATTTTAAATGACTTCCAGTCTCCATGTGACGGGCTTACCGCTTTCTCCTCAGGCCTGTGTCATTATTGTACCATGTGGAGATCCACCAATAAATATTATCGCAGACTGGTTAGTTTCCCCTTTCCTGTTCAGTTTCATAGTGTTCATCTTTGTGATAAACCTAGCAGTGATGTCACCAAGTAAGAGGAGGTGGAGAACTTCAGGGGCAGCACACAGCTGCAGGGTATGTGGTGGCATAGCTGCCAAGAGGCTTTGTGTTTTTTGTCCTTGCCATTGATAATAATAAAGAGAAAGGGGAAATATTTGTATACTTGCTGAGCTGATTAAGTCTTCTGGGAAAACTTAAGGCAGTTGGTTAATGCCGATCGGTGAGTATCAAATGCACAGGGGGTTTGGCATGTACTTGTCCAAATAAAGTCTGGAAAATGGATTTAACCCTGGTTTGTTTTCTTATGCAGATCAGCACATGGCAGAGGTGGCTTTGCTTTTAGAGCAGAGTTTCTCACCGTGGTGCCATTGGCATTTGGGGGCCGAGCTGTTGTGTGCACTGTAGGCATTGTCTTGTGCACCCAGCAGCATCCCTTCCCATTTGTGGCGACCAGAAATGACTCCAGGCATTGCCACATGTCCCCTGGGGGACACAGCTGCCCCCAGTTGAGAACCACTATTTTATAGCATTCTTTGATCACTAGGTTTTTTGTCCCCGTAAAGTCTTATTTTTAGAAGAAGCCAAGCTCCATTGCTACGGTAACAGCATTACAACCAGAGGATGAGACACTTGTCAGATACCTGACAACCAGGAGTGGTGTTCTGTCCCGATTCATCGATTCATCGAGGTGGCCTCTCTGGTTATCTCCATTGTAGACACACCTAGTCTCGAAACCGTGAGCCAGCAAGAAGTCATTCCCCACAGCTTCAACAGTTGTCCTTTCTCTCGGACTCCAGAGACCCGCTTGTAGGCCAGTCATTTGTTTCCTCCTCAGTGTGTTTCATGTGTGAAAATGATTTCCGTGCATCTCCCTGTGTGTACTTCTTGAATATTCCGTGTGCTCATCCAGCTCAGCTGGTGTTACGTGCTTTTGGTCCTGTGCCTCTCCCTCCCCCTCGCCCTTGGGCTCCTCCTGTTTCCACCACCTGTAAGGGTTAACCGCCTGGGACAGCCTGCTGCCCATGTGAATTAAACGTGCCTGTTGCTATGCTGGTTGTCCAGGCCGGCACTGGCTTTGTCCACGTGAGAGGCACACGCAGTTAGGGTAAGAATGTGCAGTAGGAGGCGACTTTATGTGTGACCCCGTGTGTGTCAGAGTAGAACTGTGCTCCAAAGGGTTTTCAACGGCAGATCACCATGCCTTTCTTCTGAGGTGTCTCTGGGTGGACTTGAACCTCCAGCCTTTCGGTTAGCAGCCTAGTGTGTTAAGTGTTTGCACCACCCAGGGACCCCGAGCTAAATACAAGAAGTTCTAAATGTGAGGCAGGGTGCTGGGCCGGTAGGAAATGGACGCCTGAAGGAATTCTGCCTTCCACCTCCTCCCCTCTCCAGGGCTGTTCAGAGGCTTCCTTCTGACCCGCGTGTTTAGTCGTGGGTAAAGCAGCCAGCACCTTAGCTGACCACCTGGAGTTTGCGGCCCATGCTGGAGAGCGTCCTGCAAACCTTTCAGATTGGCCTCATCTTTCAATTTTTGAGCCTAATCCAGCGTGTTGGGCTTGTTTAAGATTTGGGTGGGAATTGAGAGATTTTTAAGTTGCCTGAAGGTTGACACCTTGCTTTCTGTTTTCACAATGCTCCTGTAACCTCAGGGAGGGAACTCTGCATACTGTGGGCCCCTGGCAAAAACAAAGTAAAACAAACGCTCTCAGGTTGCTTTTCTGGGTACTCAGTATTCTCGTACCTTCCAAGCTGTAGCACCTATTAAAATTTGATCTGAAGGGGGGTGGAAGTTCCTTCATGCCAAGACACAGACTGCTGATAGGGAAGTTGTGGCAGTGGGATATTTTAATTTCAACTGGACAACAAAGCCTTGAGCTAAATACACAAAGTTCTAAATGTTAAAATTCAGTCTGGTGAAGGAGGGTGGCGGGCAGGCCTTTCTGGTGGCCCTGAAGCCTCACTCCATCTCTTTGAACAATGGTGAATATGGCTGCTCTCCTCCTGAGTATTTCCCAGCTGTGTGTTACCTAATGGCTAGAATGGAAGTCTCAAGCATGACCCATTGTACCTCCCTGAGTTCAGTAGGGAATTTAATCAGGCTCTCAGCACAATGTTTCTAAATGTTTTGATCATATAACCAAATAGAGTGACTTACCCAAGGTCACATAACTAAGTAGTGGTACAAGTCAGGACCCAAAAAGAGTTTGTAATGGTTAGTAACCAGTATTGTTGTTAGTGGCTGTTGAGTGAGCTCTGACTCATGGCGACCTTGTTGTAATAGAATGAAATGTTGCGTGGTCCTGCGCCATCTTCACGATCCTTGGTTTCCTTGAACCCAGTGTTGTGGATATTGTACCAATCCATTTCATGAAGGGTTTCCCTTGTTCTTTGCTAACCCTCTACTTTACCAGGAGCCCTGGTGGCACAGTGGTTAAGCACTCAGCTGCTAACTGAAAGGTCAGCAGTTAAAACTCACCAGCTGCTCCAAGGGAGAAAGATGTGGCAGTCTGCTTCCATAAACGTTACAGCTTGGAAACCCTGTGGAGCAGTTCAGTAGTTCTACTCTGTCCTGTAGGGTTGCTGTGAGTTGGAATTGACTCAGTGGCTGTGTGTGTGTGTGTGTGTGTGTGTGTGTGTGTGTGTGTGTGTGTGTCTACTTTACGAAACGTGATATCATTTTCTAGTGACAGTACCATTTCCACTGTGGCCTCTCAGCCTGATAGCTATGATTTTAATAGTCTCTTTCAAGTCTTTTTATTGCTCATTATTAGTTTCCAGGTATTCAGATTCAAAGTTTATATACGTTAATCATAATTAGAAGGATTCCTGTTCAAATTTTCGGAGAAACTGGTAGAGAAGCTGTTTTCCTCAGTATCTGTAAGTGCTACCATTTTACAAAGTGGTATCTTTCCCCCTTAGGTGCACTTAGAACTACCTCCCAGCTCGCTGGAAGTACAAACTCAAGAAGATCTTAATCTGCTCAAGTCAAGCAACTGTAGAAGATATGAAGTCCTTATAGAGATCCTGACAGCCCTTGGCCTAAGTTGTGAAATGAGACAAGTTCCTGCCTTAACCCCTCTCCACTTACTGTCAGCTGCTGAGGTGAGTGTGATCCCAGCAGGGGAGAAATCACCGCAGGGTGTCTTTTATGGAAAACCTTGGCCCTTTTTCTTAATTGTTCCATTGCGATTGATACATTTCTATTTTGACTTTGTGTTTGGAAACCATCTTAAAGACTTCCAAATACAGCTTTTTTTTTTTTTTTTTTAGTGTTTGGGAAGGGGGAGAGAGGAGACTGTTGGAATTTATAGTTGGTTTAGCTGCCATCCAGTGGGCCTGAGACTCACTGCGACCCCACGTACAACGAGCGAAATGCTCTCTGGTCCTATGCCATCTCCATCATTGGTTGCGGATCAGACTGTCTCGATGCATAGGGTTTTCATTGGCTGACAGACTTCCTGGTCTGTCTTCCCCTGGAAGCTCAGCTGAAACCTGTTCAGCGTGATAGCAGCATGCAGGGGTCTCCTGACAGACAGGTGGTGGCTGTGCACTGACTGGGGATGGATCCCAGGTCTCCTGCGTGGAAGGCGAGGGTTCTACCACTGAGGCACCACTGCCTCGCTATTGGAGTTTGAAGGTGTTAAATCTTAAGGTTGTGGCACTTCATACTTTAGAGTCACTGTTTGATGTGTAAAGAAGATACTTGGAAACCAAACTTTGATCATTTGGCATAAAAACATTTGGTTTGATTTGGGCTTTTCTCAGCAAACCTTGGGACGGGAAGATCACAACTTTTGTTTTATTTGTGCTGACGACTGCCATCTTGTGGTAGAAGCAGCTCTGGATTTCAGCTCATGTCTTTCCTAGCCGTGTCTGAGAGGAAAATGCCCAAGGAGATGAGAATGTATTCAGGCATTTTCCTGACCTTTTGTCTGCATTTGATGGCGTGACTGATACCTGGTTGTGGGCAGGTTGCCAGGTTCCCCAGGTGTGCCTTCTCTCTAATCCCCTTGCTTTGCCCAGCTGTCAATTTCTTGTTCTGTGGGGCACATTACTTTGTGGGTCTATTTCTGTTGTCTCCCTCACACAGGTAACTTTGTGAGTTTAGTCCAGGTGACTCTCAACACCAGACTCACCTGCTTGCCCTTGAAAAGAACAAATCAGACCCTGAAACCCACATTTTTAAAAGAGGAGGCATTTTCCTTTGGCTAAACTCTTGCCCTTAGCAAACTTCGGTTTCGGAGGAAAGCAGAACCGTGAGTGATGAGGGTGTGATGTGCTTGCTTAGAGAAGCCTGGTATAAACTCTGAGAACATTAAGGATTCGGATACATTATAGGGTTCTTTGAGGACTGGATGAAATAATAGATGTGAAAGTTCAGTAAATGGTGTGACTTAAATGGGAGTGCAATATTATTAGGTTCCTGGGAGGTCTAATGAGTTAATGTCTATAATGTGACTAACTAGTACCTGGTGGAGGAGTCCTAGTGGTGTAGTAGTTAAGTGCTTGGCTGCTAACTGAAAGGCTGGTGGTTGGAACCCACCAGCTGCTCTGTGTGAGAAAGAGGTGGCAATCTGCTTCTGTAAAAATTCCAAATCAAACCCATTGCCATTGAGTCGATTCCGACCATAGCGACCCTATAGGACAGAGTAGAACTGCTGCATAGGGTTTCCAAGGAGTGCCTGGTGGATTTGAACTGCTGACCTTTTGGTTAGCAGCTGAGCTCTTAACCACTGTGCCACCAGGGCTCCTCCGTAAAGAGTACAGCCTTGGAAACTCTGTGGGGCAGTTCTACTCTATCTTACAGAGTCGCTCTGAGTCGGAATCGGCTAGACGGCAGTAGGTTTAGTGCGTGGTGGTGGTTGTTAATTGCCATTGAGTTGGCTCTAACTCATGATGGCCTTATATATACCAGAACAAAATGTTGCTTGATCTTGCACTGTCTTTACTATTACTGGCATGTGTTGAAGCCTGTTGTTGTGACTGTTCTGCTTTCCAACCTAGGGGATCATCTTCCAGCACTGTATTAGACAATATTCTATTGTGATTCATAGGATTTTCACTGGCTGATTTTCAGAAATAGATCACCAGGCCTTTCCTCCTAGTCCATCTTAGCCTGGTAGCTCTGTTGAAACCTGTCCACCGTGGGCGACCCTACTGGTATCTGAAATACCAGGGGCATAGCTTCCAGCATCATAGAAACACTCAAGCCACCATAATTCAACAGACTGACAGATGGATGGTGGTTGCTTTATGTACATATACAGAAGCACTGCAAACAAACTCCAGACGTAACAAACTCCTTGTCACATCATAACTCAGGAAAAGAGTAATTTTCAGAAATGTTCATTTCTCATCTGAGATCCTCAATTGGTCTTGTTGATCTTTTTGGATACCTATGCTGTGGCCTGTTTTTTTTTTTTTCCTGTTCCTAATCTCTGCTTCGATTTTGTTTTACTCTGGGACCCCAAGGACTGAGCAAGTATATGTGTGATTCTTGTATATGCCCTCATTTCTTAAGGGCTGGTAACTCCTCATTGAAGACTTTGAATCTTCTGTAGGGTGAAATGTAAGAATTCGGGGTTTTATATTGTGTTTCCCTTGAATGGAAGTTCTCTAAAGGATTATGGTACAGATTGATGTGAAGACAGGCACCCACTGACTGATGGTCTTTCTGGAAGCAGCTGGATGACTCCTCCTGCTCTTCTCTGATGCTGAGGCTGAGACATCTCAGAGTTCCTTCCTGGCACTGTGCTGGTGCCTTGATATTTATTGATCTGGTCGACAGAGGCTGGGGATAGAATTGGCTGGTCCTTTCTATTTGGTTTTCTTTCTTGCAGCTCATCTTAATAGATCTTGTTGGCCCCCATAGAATGAAGTTGCATGGAGAGCACCGTGGCACTTGGTCATCTGCTATCTGTGTCTTCCACTTAGCTAACTCATCAGCCTTATGAGCTTTAGAGATGACAGATGCCTCCGTGTGCTCTCTGCTGCCCACATTGGTCTTTTTTTTGTTGTGTTTTAGGTGACAGTTTGCACAGCAAATTAGTTTCTCACTCGGTAGTTTGTACACAAAGTGTTCCCTAACATGGCTGTGTTCCCCTCCGTTGTCAGCACTCTCTCTATTTCCGTCCGAGGTTCCCGTTTCCTTTCATCCTGCTTTTCTGTCCACTCCTGCCTTTTCATCTTGATCTCATAGAATTGATTGTTCTAAGGCACATGTTCATCTTGGGTGTTACTGTTTATTTTATGGGCCTGTCTGTTGTTCAGCTGAAAGGTGGTCTCCAGGAGTGGCTTCAGTGCCAGGTCAGAAGACTGTCTTAGGGCCGTAGTCTTGGGGGTTCGTCCAGCCTCTGTCTGATCAATAAGTCTGGTCTTTTTTGTAAATTTGATTTTTTGTTTATGTTTTTCACCTACCCTGTCCACTGCTGCCTGCTTTCATGTGAAATACTCTGCACTGCTGGGAAGCAAAGATGTCTTACCACAAGGTGTCGCTGGAGAGTTAGGCTACTTGGTGTGTAGGACCCTAGAACTGTAAAGTAGTTCTGAGATTTAATTTTTTTCTTGTATCAATTTAACAGAGCATCATTTAGCAGTTTTCCATTATATTGTTGGCATTTTCTTTTGGTTACAAAGAAATTATTTAAGTGTCATAGCTAAGTAATATCTTTCATTTAACATTTTAGCAGTTCTGTTCCGTCACTTGGGGTCACCATGAGTCGGAACTGACTCAACGGCAACTAACAACAACAGCAGGCACTATTATGGTGTCCCTGAGTTGTGCAAATGGCCCATGTGCTTGGCTGCTAACCAAAAGGTTGGAAGTTCGAGTCCATCCAGAGGTACCTTGAAAGAAAGGCTTGGCAATGTGCTACTGAAAAATCAGCCATTGGAAACACTATGGGGCACAGTTCTCCTCTGACACTTATGGGGTTGCCATGAGTCAGAATCGACTTGATGGCAACTATCGTAGGCACTCTTGTAGTATGGAGTATGACAGAACAGAATAAATATACTGGTTACCCGAATCGTTTTACTGCATACCAGCTGTGTTTTCAAAGTTTGGTCGTCTGACTCTTGCTCTTTATAGTGCACAGCACAGAAGATTTATGAAGCACCTATGTGCTTCCTTGTTGCTATAGTATGGATGGAAAAAATAGCTCGGTGATCTGCAGTGATTCTGGGTGGCGGGATTAGGGGCATTTTTATCATCTTTAAAACTTTCTCTGTATTTTCCAAAATTTCTATAATGAATGTATGTTACTTTTGTAATGAAAAAAACCCTCAAAGAATAGTCATACCCTTAGCATGAGGTAGCAATGTGTTCTGAGACCTTCACTGATACCCAGACACATAGCATTTGATTCCTGCTCTCAAAGCCAGTCCCGCCTGACTGCGTAACGACGACAAGAGCATTGAGAGGCTCTGCTGAGATGCAGCTCTGGGTGGCCGAGCTGGGCTTCCTCTTTGACCGAGGCCTACACCCTCAATCTAACCTGCCTCAGCAAAATTGTCATCGCCGTTTGCTGCCACCAAGTCGGTCCCCGACTCATGGCAACCCCATGTACAACGAACAAAATGCTACTCGGTCCTGCACCATCCCCATGATTGGTTATGGTCAGACTGTGTGACCCATGGGTTTTCATTGGCTGATTTTCAGAAGTAGGTCACCAGGCTTTTCTTCCTAGTCTTAGTCTAGGAGCTCTGTTGAAACCTGTTCAGCTTCAGAGCAACACACAAGCCTCCACTGACAGGCGGTGGCTGCATATGAGTGCATTGGCTGGCAATCGAACCCAGGTCTCCAGCATGGAAGGTGAGAATTCTACCACTGAACCACCAAACATCAAATACATGCACACACACATGTCCATAGAAAAATGACTGGAAGGACATACAGAGTATATAAGGTAGATCCTGGGTGGTGTGATTAGTCTGGGTGGCGATTTTAATCATCTTTTTAAACTTTTTCTGTATTGTCCAAGTTTTCTGTAATAAACATGTATTACTTTTATAATGAAAAAAACCACTTGTTAAACAAATGACTGTATGTCATTGGCCTTTGAGTGCGTCCCATACGTGGTCCAAACTGAAATACCTAGAATAGGCAAATATATAGAGACCAAATTTATTAGTGGTTACCAAGGCTGGGAGGGAGGGGGAAGAGGGACTTAGGGGACATGGAACTTCTGTTCAGGGTGATGGAAAAATTTGGAAATGGATAGTGGTGTGACGCCTGCACAACGTGATGAACGTAGTTAATGTCATTGGATTGTACGTGTAAAAAATGTTAAAATGGTAAAGTTTTGTTATATACATACTTAAAAAAAAATACTTAGCACAGTTAAAAGAAAAAAGAAGGTAAGCAAGGAACTCCTGTAGATATCGATACTTTAATATTTGACATCTATATTAATACTCAAAGAGGTGGAGCTTTGTTAGTAAATTACTTTACTGTGGTAATGACTTTGTACAGCTACAACTATTAGGTTTAATTATAAGCCCTCAGGTTAGTGTAGGCCCACTCAGTGACTCAACTCTCCATTTGCTCCTGTGGGTGAGAGGTGCTGTTGGTATTATTTCAAAATTCTTATGCCCCCTCCCTGACATGGTGGTTCTGGTTTTTTGACAGGACCCTTTGATCTATTTCTTAAAGAAGACCACATCCATGCTGACATCTACATAGTAAAACCCAGTAGCTGTCAAATTGACTCGGATTTCCTGTGTGCAGAGTAGAACTGTGCTGCGTAGGATTTTCAGTGGCTGATTTTTTAGAAGAAGATCTCCAGGCGTTTCTTCTGAGGTGCCTCTGGGTGGACTCCAGCCTTCAACCTTTTGGTTAGCAGCTGAGTGCGTTAACTGTTAGCACCACCCAGGGACATGTATACGCTGAACTCTTCCCGAAGCATGCTTTCCTTGGTCATAGTGCTTCTTTTCTGGAGGTGTTGGTAGGAGTGAGAGATTATGATAAACTCCTTAGCTGACTGCAGCGTTTTATTGTGGAGCGACTTGGCGGTCAGTCAGGCCAGTCTTCTGCCATTGGTGACAGGAAGCTAGCAGGAGCACACCTTTACTGTGGGGGAATGTGAGTGTGTTTGTGAGAGACACTGATTTGATAGAAAGTGCACAGTTCTTTCCCTTGCAGATCTTTAAGTCCAATAAAGAAACTGTTTTATTTCCATTTCTCTGCGTTCCATTTCCATGTTTATTTCTGCCAAAAAAGTCTCAGAAAGGAAGAGGAAATGTCTGTGAGGAGTTTGTGCTTAGAGGGGCGGCTGGTTGTTTTGGAGGGGCCAGGGCTAGCAACCCGTGCACACGGGCAGAGCCGGCAGCACCCCCCACCCTGCCATCCCCAATTCCCAGCCATTCACCCTGCAGAGCTGGGTGCCCTTAGGCCCCTTGCAAAACCCCTGTCCAGCCAGAAGGAGAAGATGGGGCTTTGCATAACAGTCATGCAAATGATTAACAGGCTGGGCTGCTAACCGAAAGGTTGGTGGTTCAAGTCCAGCCAGAAATGCCTTGGAAGAAAGGCCTGGCAATCTACTTCCAAAAACCAGCAATTGAAAAAGCTGTGGAGCACAGTTCTACTCTGACACGCATGGTGTCGCTGTGAGTTGGAGCCGACTAGATGGCAACTGTTTTTTTATTTTTTTTACTGGTTTTTCAGAAAGATTGGTGGCCCTGGCTCCGGAGCTGAGGATGTCTGGCAGTGATCTCTTACACAAGGACATAGCCACTCAAGATCTGCGGAGCATGAGAGTTTTTGCAAAACTACCAAGCTTGGGATTCTTTTAGGTGTTCATTGCGGCTGATAGCTAATTAAGTGTCTGCAACCTGAGTAATGGAGGCAGGCTGGACGTTGGCAGGAGTCATGGGAGGGGGCATATCGTGTTACTTTGCCTTGGGATCAAGATATAACTGTAACAAGAAGTGACACCTGGGTTTGTTATTAAAGTAACTGGGTAAAAATCAGCATGTTTTGTGTGTCTATATGTATTTAATTTTGGTGGCATGGGAGTTGTGGGATGGATAATATACTATGCTTAAAGATAACTAGTTATAACATTTCATTTTGATTCAACTCAAAGTTATTGCTGTGAATTTTTTTTTTTTCCTGCTCTAAAGACAGGTATTGTTGGTTAGTATAGTTTTGATATTTGCAAACGTTATCAAAAAACTCCTTGTAGAGTCCTTTGGACCCAGGGAATTACTTTTTGATGTTGGTTTCTTTTATGAAGGAATTTAGGCTAAGTCATACCACATGGTTCTTGTTCCTTTTGTAACTAACCACTTCATTTAGCAAGCATTTGAGTGCCTACTAAGTGTAGGACACTGCAAAGGTTTCTGGGAAGCAACAGATAATTTCTCATATTGTAGCATGCTTTCTGCTTTCACATACATCATGATCTTATTTGGGATTTTTTTCGCAGTGGCCCTGTAGGGTGGACAGGAAGGGGGCCTTACCCCTCTGAAGAAATGGGTCTTACCCCTCTGAAAAGGAAACTGGTTTATGGAACACTGAAGAGGCTCGTGTATTTTCTAATGACTTAATTAGAACTCTCCAATTTAAAAAAAAAAAAAAACTTTGCTTGCCATTTTTTTTTTGCATCGTTTTTGGCATGGTACCCCTCCCCTTCCCCACTTTTAATCCTAGCCCCAAATCTTGAATGTACAGTGAGAGAGGAACTTTTTTTTATTGTGCTTTAGAGAGGGAAACTTTTAACATGACTCTGAAACACAGTTTAAAAAATAATTTTGGGGAATCCAAATAGGAGAGAAACTCAGAATTCCAGGTGCACCCTGAATAGCATTTGACATGTGGCTGACGTGGTGTCGTGGCAGGGATTTTACAACACAGCACCAGCTACAGAGCAGCTGGCAGATTAAAGCAAACATTTAAAAGCTTTTATAGCTATGAATGTTTTTAACGGGTCTTTCATATACCTCTTTCTCTCCTTTCTTTCTTTGCCCTTGACCTAAACTGGAAACTTTTTGTTCATTTCAACTGACTTCCTGTTATCAAACATAATACCCATGGCAAAGGGGATGTGATGAGCTTCGGCATTGAAATGGGGTGTTTTTCTTAGCTCCCTTTATTTTATTTTGGAGGGAGGCTTTTCAGCTACTTCACGGACTGTACTTTTGAGTCGTGTTTCCACAAGAATGTTTTAGAGCCACTCGTATGGAGTAAACACTTCTAGCTTAAAATCAAGATAGCAACAGAGGATATGCTGGTAGGAAGTACAGACAAGCACAACTTTTGATGTTTTTTCATTTCTGGTTACTTTTGTAAGGGAGCCCTGGTGGCGTAGCAGTTAAGTGCGTGGCTGCTAATCAAAAGGTTGGCCGTGCAGATCCACCCGCCGCTCTTCAGAGACAGAGGTGGCAGCCTGCTTCCATAAAGATTGCAGCCTTGGAAACCCTCTGGGGGCGGTTCTACGGTGTCCTGTAGGGTCGCCAGGAGGGGGATCGACTCATCAGCAACCAGTGCAGTTACGTTTGTGATCATTTTGGTTTTCCCTGTGTTGCAGCTTTCACTGTCTGATCTTAGGTCTCTAAGTTAGAGGGAACAACTTTCTCAGAAGTCTTCTTCTTGGGGCTGGTGCCCTATCCAGGAAAGGAGGTTTTATTTCGTCGGACTGTTTATATCTATCGCGTACGCAGTTGCAAATTTGTGGATGGGAAACAGGCTCTTTTGGAGGAAAAAAACCCTCCAAGACCAAATGCTTTTTGTCTTCTACACCAGCTCCTTAATAGCTGCCATGTGTGAGCGGTAAGGGATTATGGCCGAACCTCCTGGGGAACTCGATTGAAGCTGTCTTTAGGAAGTCTTGGAACGTTCTTAAGAGCAGATTTTTGTCTCCCAAGTCCAAAAACTACATCGTAGGGAATAAGTCCTCACTGGTTCTGGGTTGAAGGGTGTATCAAGGGCCCCCTGTGACAGGTAGGAGCCGCGGGCCTCCCGACTGTGGAGCTTGTGGAGTCAGCGTGGGAACGCCGGGATCTCAGGCCCGAAGACCGGTTGATAAATGTTACGTTTCAGTTTTGGGGATGTGAATTACAGTTGGGGAAAACACTTTGTTTCAGTGCATGTTGCTTTCCGAATTCTGCTGTCTTGGAAATAGGTCGATAGTGCTTGGGGTGGGATTTCAAGACTGACAGGCAATTTGTGGGCCCGAATGGTGTTTAATCCTCCGTTTCCCTTGGCTGAGTGAAAAGGGTAAGACCACGCGGGGCCCTAGGATAGTGCTGTTCCTGGGCTGGATCTCTGCAGGGAAACCGGGACACTACAAGTCAGAGATTCGCTTGGCTTCCTCGGGAAAGCAGGCCTCGCGTAGCTGGAAAACTCTGCCAAAGTTGCTTTCTCTTGGAGATAAGAAAAGAATGTTAATCACCTTCTTAGTTTTGCTGTTGTGTTGGCTCACCGTAGCTTTCTGGGAGTGAAAGTACCTGTCCAGGTACTGCTCTGCTAAGTTTGGCCACACGCGGCCTTCGAGCCTTGTTGCAGGCACTCTACATGTCTAATGCAATCCTACATAATCACTCGCTTCTGTTGTGTTTTTCTTCCTTAAAATGTTTTCAGACTTTGGTTTAACAACACAATCAGTGGAAGAAATATTGGCATTAAAGACCATAATTTAGATTCTAAAATAAAAATTCTAAACCTCAAACCCCATTTGATCAATTGAGGAGTTTGACTTTAAATGAAAACAACTCAGAGTCTTCGAATCTTGGTTTTAATCTGTATTTTTTGGTTGTACTTGAGTCTTTTCCATTTCAACCATAGGCTGGAGTGTATGGATTTTTTTTTTTTTTTATATTCCTGTGTCTGCTTTAGCCAAAACTATAGGAAAACGTTGTAAGATTGCCTAAATAACTTGCCTTGGTGGAGAGGTCGTTTTCCCTTTTACCCCTGAGGATGAGAGAAGAGTTAGGTAAGAATCTCTGGAGATGTCTCCTAAAAAGGAAGTGTATTTTCCTGTTGACACCTGGAGATTTACAACGTAGTTTTGTTATGTGGGTACATGTTTCTCTTTTAAGCCTCTTTGTATGTTTGAGTGTTGGGAGTTAGGGGTATTAGGTGGAGAGAAGGGTTGCTTCAGCACTATGATTTTGTACCCCTTTCTTAAAATCTGCGATTATTACTGTTTTCATCTTTATACTGGAATAATTTGAAATCATTGATACCTCTCCATACTTAATTTAAGCACAATGAAAGAAAGTGAAATTTCTGCTTTATTTTATTTACTTAAGGGTCTTTCTCAAACTTCATTTTACTTTTGATTTAAGAATTATCAATATAAAATACAGCAGCCTCAAATGTACAAACATGCCGTGGTTTTGAAAGTTTGTGTGCTAAATTGGCTACTTAAAAACTCGGATCTCATTATTTATGACGGTTGGGTTTTCTTACCAGCCCACAAATATTCTCTGGCTTCATAATGCAATTAAAGCATAAAATCTTTCATTTAGAGCTCAGCCGCCATCTTCTGGTACTGTTTCTCTGTCAGATTCTCTCTTGGCGGATCATGAACGCGGGGAAACGCGTTGAGAATCTCTTTGTGCTTCTCCAGTGTACCGCTCAGAATTAAACAGCTATATTTCAGATGTACCTCAAAAAACAGTCATGTTGGATACTTAGTAATACTGTGGTATGTATATGTACCTATGGGGAATTAGTGAATTTCCGTTGGTAGGTTAATACTTTCCTTACAGTTAAGGAAACCTTTTTTTTTTTCCCCCTGCTTTCGAAGTAACTGTTGAACTATACATGACTCAAAGAAAACGTTTTGTAGAAAATTTCAAATATACAAAAGTAAACAAAATAATGCAGTTAACCTTTATGTATCCTCACTCTGCTTCAATTACTGATTAGGGGCAGTCGTATTTCATCTGTTCCTCCCTTCTCCTCCTCCTATATCATTTTGAAGGACACTCAAGATAATTGTATCAGATCTCTCATCTGTAAATATTTTAGTATGTTTCTCTAAATGATAAGAACTCTTCAAAAAACATCACCATGATGCCCCATCACACCTAAAAGAAAACAATTCCTTTGTATAATCTCTTATCCAGTCTGTGTTCCAGCTTCCCATTAGATACACGTAAAGATCGTCAGTATCATCTATCCATTATGTATAAGCCCTGGTGGCGCAGTGGTTAAGGGCTTCACTGCTAACAAAAGGTTGGCAGTTCAGATCCACCAGCCACTCCTCGGAAACCCTGTGGGGCAGTTCCATTCAGTCCTATAGGTTCACTGTGAGTTGGAATCGACTCAATGGCCCTGGGTTTGGTTTGGGTTATTTTCTTTCTTTTCTTTTCTTTAAAGAATAAGTAGCTTGATCCGATTATAAGACAGATACAGTTTTAACTTTTTTGGGGAAACACCTGGAAAGGTGATTTCGATGTCTCCTTTCAATGGCATGTTTTAGCCCCTTTATAAGACCATTCTGAAAACAGCAGCAAATAACCAGTTGTAATAACATGTAAAACAACTCTGCACATTGCAGTTGAATTACCGGGGCTGTGTTCTGACTCTCGCCCTTCCAGAGCTAAATGTGAATTCCTCGCCCTCTCCTTTCTGCATACTAAGTCCTGGGCTTCTTTAGCAGGGACGGTATTGATTTTTGCTCCCTGTGCTTTCAGTTTGGGTTGATGTTTAACCCTTGACCCATCCACTTTCTTATAATAAACAGTTTGTTGATGAGAGCAGCTGCCCAGCAGATTGTTTCCAGATTGTTCTCTCATAGCCGAGGACAGAGTGCACCTTACGTAGAAGTTTGCTTGAAGCTCATGGCTTCTGCTTCTCATGGTTCTCTGCCTTTGATGCTGACTCTCAGCCTCAGAGCATTTTTCTATTTATATCTAGTGAAATGGTGTGAATCTGTGGCGCTAGAAATCAGGCTTCACTGACAATTTTGAATATTTTATTTTATTCTCCAAATGAATGGCAGCAAGATTTTCTAGAACTTTCTGCCACATGGAGCAATTCCTTAATATTATAGCAAGAATTCCTAGCATTCAGTATGTAGAAATTCACATACCTACTGGTACTGTGTAGGGAAGTGGACAGATGCCTTAGACAGAAAGTGGACAGAATCCTTGTCTTTGAATGTTAAAGATTTTCTGCACAATTAAGGAATAAGATAACTTTCATACTGAGGTAAGCATTACTACCTTGTGACTCAGACCCTTTTAAAAATAGATTTCCTTTATTATTTTTTTTTTTTTCTACTTAAGAAAGATACCAGTACCAGGTCCTGTCGAGTCGACTTGGACTCCTGGTGACCCCGTGTGTGTCAGAGTAGAACTGTACTTCATAGGGTTTTCAATCACTTATTTTTTAGAAGTAGATCGCCAGGCCTTTTTTCCAGGGCACTATCGGGTGGACTTGAACTGCCAGCCTTTTAGTTAATAGCTGAGTGTGTTAACTGTCTGTACCACTGAGGGACTCCTAAGAAAGATAAACCAAAAAAAAAAAAACATTGCTATCGAGTTGACTCCAACTGGTAGGTACCTTATAGGACAGAGTAGAACTGCCCCATAGGGTTTCCAAGGAGTGGCTGCTGGATTCGAATTGCTGACCTTTTGATTAGCAGCCGAGTACTTAACCACTGTGCCACCAGGGCTCCCTATGAAAGATAGTATTCCTTTTTTTTTTTTGCAAGAGATAGGTACCTAATGACTTGGTAATATACGTGAATCAAAGCCACACCTAAGTTTGGGTTTTTGGCTGCTTTTCCCATCGTCCCCGCCCTCACCCAGGTGTTACCTAGAACACCCTGACTCCCTGTAGCCACCTTCCTTAAGAATGGAAGGTCAGAGCCTTTAGCATCAGAGCCAACACTTTTTACTAACTGGCCACCAGGGGCTGCTGTTGGAATGGTGAGGCTGAGCTCACCTCTCTAGAGGCACGTTTACTTTGTCTACAACCAGTAAATTTTGTTGAGCTACCAATCCGGGTTTCAAAACTCAGGCCTCACCAAGCAGCCCTCAGTCACCAAGCATGCTTTCAGCTATATCCCTTCCCGCCAGCTATTACGTGGAGCCTGGACACGATTCAAGACCGAAGATTAGGACTTGTGTGTTTTTCATTCACTGCCAATAAACTGTTATTAATACACTGATTCCACATACACGGAAACACTTCATGAAACGCGCTGGAGCTTGTTCTCGGTGAAAGTACGTCCAGCGTTTGGACTGTTCAGGGTCTAGGCCCACAGGAACGGCTCCACGATCGTGGAGATCTTTGGATTTTCAGGGAGGCGTCCTTGGCCTTAGCAACGCAGCCAAATGTAAACACCACGAGGGGTCGTTCAGATCCAGCTAAGATACAGAACGCTAAAAGGTGTTCTTCGTTGTTGCTTTGTTTTGGGGTTTTATAAGGGCTGCATCTTTGATGAAGTTGGCAGTGGATACCGGTGGTGGTCGCACAACATGATTGAAGTCATTGGTCTCACTGAATTGGACACGGGAAAAATGTCGAACTGGCAAATGTGTTATCTGTATTTTTGCCACAATAAAAAATACATGCAGCGAATCCCTTTGTCTCGCTCCAACTTTTTATTCTGGAAAAAGAGAAACCCAGGGGAAGGTGAAAGAAGAGCATACAAATCCCAGGTAACCTTCACCTGGAATCCCCACTGGTTACCAGTTGGCACCATTTTCTTGATAAAGAGGGTTTTTTTGTAAGATGCAAATGTTACAGCCCTGAATTAAAACACAGAGCACGGAATTATGGTGGTTATTGAGGAAGACTCTAAGGCTTTGGCATGGTGCTTCTAGGAGTTGGCTGGAGAGTGACAATAGTTTCCACTTGGCCCTCACTTTTTTGTCTTGTTGAAGTAAACCAGTAGCCTGCTGGTTTGTATCAGGTCTGGGTGGTGCACCAGCAACCTACTGGGGATAGATGGATCCTATCTTCACGTGAACCAGCACGTATCAAGCACGTGTGTGTAAGTTTCTTACAATAATAAGGGAGGGGAGGAGGGGGAAGAGGGGAATCTTGGTTTAGTTGAGTTTCTGTTTATGCGGTTGGAAAATGTGGCAGTGGGTGTTGGTGATGGTTGCCCAACATGATGGATGTAATTGGTTTCATTGAATTGTACAAGTGATAAATGTTGAATTAGCAAATGTTGCATTACCTGTATTTTTACAACAACAACAACAATAATAAAATGAAAACCAAGTTCCATTTGGTACAATAAAACATGTCTACATTGATAAAAAATAGTCGTATATTTTAGAAGTCTTAAACTCTAGAACATAAAAATAATCTTATAACCAGATGCAGTGAGGACTGGTTGATCTTTTATGCCCAGCAAGGGCTTCTACCCCCCTGATGGAGGAAAATTCCACCCCAATTAAAGACCATGCCTTGGGATATGGGATTTAAGATTTTCCTTTCAATTTCCTAACTCAAGTGTTGTGACTTGAAATCTTAGATCTGGTCACTTCCATAGTAACTTTTTTGGTAAACTTTAAGTACTGTACAAGTGCTTTGTTGTATTATTTATGTGAATATCTTTCTGCTCATTAAATGGTAATACAAGATTTGAAGGCAAGGACCATATGTTGTTAATCTTTGTATCCCTTTTCCAGTATTTTGCCTGTAGCAGGCATTTAGTAAAGTGAGCTTTGTTTGAACACTTAAAAATCATTTTGACTTTTCCCAATAATATGCTGTGAAATGCCTCCTTGCTCCCGTGGCCACTGAGAGCCTCGTCTGCGTAGACCTGCGGCCTTGGGGACAGGCCAACAGTCCACAGCCCACCCACCTCGGATGGCTGCCCCGTCCAGTCTGGTTCTCTGTCACCCCTTACTCAGGTGTCATGAGATTTTGTAAACAGTCTGTTAAACATCTTAAAAGAATCAACTGTTGATGGGCCTGAGGAAAACTGACAAGTTGGAGTTGTAGGAGAAAGTTGCAGCAGTTCTGTATGTTGTTAAAGATGCCTTCCAGTGGAGAAACGATACCACACAAACCGGTCAGTCAGCTGCTACTTCTCTTAGACGGAGTAGGACTTTGTGAACCATGGCTTCTTTGTCTGCATTCATGCTTATGTTTAGGTCTGCCCCCTGCCTCGTACATGTAGGACAGTGTCGTCCTCGCTCCCTTCTTTACACCTGGCCCCTCTCCCCCTACCGCCTGTGTGGTTGCCCAGGATTCTCTGAGTTTTCCAGAGTGTTTTGGGGACAGCCAGTTGAACAAACGAACCTTTGCTAAAATCAGAGGGTTTGAGGAGAAAGGACTCGGCCTTCTTGCTGATGCCCACCTTGTAGTTCTCCCTTTTCAGGAATGTTGGAATCCCAGAGACTGCTATGACTTACACTGAGAATTAAACATTTGAGACTAGGAGAATCTTGAATGCTGAAGCTAAAACGAATGTTCCAGTTTCCTCATTTTAAGAGCGAAGAAACTGAGGCCAGAAGCAGGGCTCTGACTGGCACAGCCTCACAGCTGGTTGGCAGCTGTGTTGTTGAGCTGATTCCAAGCTCAGGTCTCCTGCCTTTGTGAGTAGCACCCTAGAGAGGTCAAGGCGAGGCTGATAGATGATGGGCAGATAATTTAAGACAATATGCGATACACCTAAGGTCAGACCATGCCTCGGGCTCCGGTTCTACTGCTTAGCATCATGGAGGAAAAGGAGATGTGATGTACTTATCTGTGCCTGTGTGCGCGCACATCCGTGTGTGTGCGCATGCACACATGGGTGTGTGTTCATGTGCAAATGTGCACATGCATGTGTGCACACATGTATATGTGTCTATGTGTGCGTGCACATGTGTATGTGTGCATGCATGCATGTTTGTGTGCATGCGTGTATATTTCTGCATGCACATGTGCACTGTAGATGTGTGCGCGTGCTGTGCATGTGTATATGTGTGCATGCACGTGTGTATATGTGTGCACGCACATGTGCACGTGTATGTGAATGCATATGTATATGTGCGTGCACATGTGTATATGTACATGTGCACATGTGTATGTGTGCAAGCACATGTGCATGTGTATGTGTGTGCACATGTGTATATGCATGTGTGTACATGTGTGCATGAATGTGTGCATGTGTGTATATGTGATGCACGGTGCACGTGTGTGTATGTGTGCATTACATGTGTGCATGTGTGTGGTGTGTATATTTGTGTGTTAGCCGGGATGTGCCACCTGGAGGAGAGTAGGGCAGGCTGCTCCACAGACATCCCCCTCCCAGGACCCCGGGCTCACTACTGAGAGTTTTCTTGGCTTTCCACCCGACACTCCTTACTCTGTCAGAAGCCTGTTTGTGTTGGATTCAGAAAAATGGCAGGGCATTTTACATAGGCAGGCTTAATGAAGGCCCCCGAGACGTCTACGGATGTTGAGCCCAAACCCAGGAGCCCTGTCGGAGGAGGCTAGCGCCTCTTGTTGTCAAAGCGGCAGTTGGGTCCGGACCTGTAAAGCCTCCCCTCTCTTTCAGGGCAGTCACATAGCTTTCTCTTTGGTCTCTGCACTTGCAGAATAGATTTCACCTCTAAAATGAGCCTATTTGGCCCAGTGGAGGTGTGATGCCCATAAAACCAACCTTGTTAGAAATGACTTATTCATTACCTCTGTTTTACTGTTTTGCTCGAGCCTTTTGTGGTCTTCACTAGTTGGCAGGTAACAAAAAAAGGCAGTAAATCCTTGGCCCTTCAGAGTGTGAGCCTGAGGTATACCTTTACATAGTAAAGGGAATACAGTTTAACAGGCATTTATTGAGTGCCTACTGTGTCCCAGGCTTCGGGGATCTAGAAACGCCTGTGACAAGTTCAGCCTAGAGGAACGTGCGTTCTCATGATTTAGGTATCTGATTGCATATATATGACCTCCCATGCAGTAATGGAGTTGCAGAATTAGCATGTCAGGTTTGGCCGAGTCACTTACGAAGCATCAGGATATGGAGAAATTCACGATGTTGCTGGGACCCATGTGGGAGCTGAGCTGCGGGGCTGTTGAAGAGTGGGTGTCAGTAACAGGCTAGTTCCCCTGGCAGCACTGATTGGCTTTGGAGTTCTCTCTCAGCAGGTGTGTGGGCCACACTCTAGTTTCACCTGGTCCCTGGCCTGTGCCCTTGTCTGGGCTCTGTTGCCCTTTAGTGCTGGTTGTTTTTGGCTACTAGGTGGCTCTGTCAGGAGGTTGGTGAGCAGAGTCGGGAGAGGTCGTGGTATTGCTCTCTGCCCTTCTCTCCCCAGTGGCTGCATTCTCAGCTTATAATCCCTTTTAGCGGCCTCTCTCCCCGACCACGTGCTCTGTCCCTTTCGCCTTCAGCCTATTGCTGGTCCCAGGTGTGTCAGCATTCAATGCTCTTTGATTCTCTTAACTCTGATCAGTTAACCAGTTGCCACCCAGTCCGTTCCAACTCATGGCTACCCCATGGGTGTCAGAGTACAACTGTGCTCCATGGGGCTTTCAGGGACTGGTTTTTCAGGCCTTTCTCCTGGGGTACCTCTGGGTGGACTCGAACTGCCAACCTTTTGGTTAGCAGCCAAACGTGTTAACCATTTTCACCACCCAGGGGCTCCTGACTCTCGTTTGGTTGGACCTTTCTGAATATGCTACCTCTTCCCTGCTGAAACCTGATTGTGGTGGGGTCATCAGCAACTCGCTTAAATGATTTAAAAAAACTTTGTTTCTTTGTGAAAATGTTTTCTTATAGGCTTGCCTAAGAAGACACAGAGGCGCCTTGGTGGCACAATGGTTAAGCACTCGGCTACTAACTGAAAAGTCAGGGGTTCGAACCCACCAGCTGCTCCACCGAGAAAAGACCTGGTGACCTGCTCCTATAAAGATGTCAGCCTAGGAAAGCCTAGAGGCTAGTTCTGCTCTGTCATGTAGGGTCACCCACTGTGAGTGGAAATCAAGTTGACAGCACACAATAACGGGTAGGCACAGTTAATTAACCACAGACCCCAGATTCAGGTTCAGGTTCCTTTTATCACACTTTCTACGGCCTTCCTTTCTTCCTCCCATCCCACTTCCAACTCCAAGCCACACACATCTGTTTTATTCGTAGTTGTGTATTACATCCAATTTATGTCTTTGTTGGGGATGCCATCAGAGTTTTGATTACTGTAAATAGGTGTTTTCTAGGTTGCCTCAGTTCACATCAGGTCCCATTCTGAGGACTGGGATGGGGATTAGAGCATGGATTTGGGAGCCAGACAGATTTGGTTTCATAGGTTCAAATTCCAGCTCTGTGCCTTACTACCTGTGTGGTTTGGGCATGTCATTACTGCCGTCTGAGGCTCAGTTTCCTCTTCTGTGGGATGATGCTAATACTGCAGAGGTGTTTCTTGGTAGGGATTGTTGGTCCTGGATCAAAGGCAGCCAGTGCTGAGTTGGCATGAGATAGATGTGCAGCAAAAATCCAGTGCCCAGTGAAACAGAACTTAAAATCATTTAGCAAGGGAAGTTGCCAGTCACTTTTGTGTCTAGGTAGACCTGGAAGTCACTTTTGAAAAGATCTTTGTTCTGAGAAGTCACTTGTGTGGCCTCTCTTAGTGACACACAGGTCAGGCAGGGAGGGATGCCGAGGACAGTATAGGAAAATCCACTTGGTAGCCTGCAAAGGCTGCTGCATCTCTTCCCCGTGGTATGCAGAGCTAATCAGTGGAAAGTGGTGGGTTAATCATATATAGGATAGGTTACTTCTTGGGAGAAAAGACCTTGATCTACTCTGTTTTGAGAGTCTATGTCCTTAATCTTGCTTTAATGAATTAAGATGGGCCTAGCTGGACGGGTCATCAAGGGCCCCACAGGAGAACTCACCGTGAAAGAAGAGGTATCTAGATTGGTGCCAAGCTCAATACCAAGGTCAAACTCAGTGGTCTAAACCGAGATGCCTACAGGGCAGAAGATGCAGCATATAGGATGCAGCAGGCCAAGGGTGAGATGCGCACATTCAGATGGAGAGTACATTCTCCATGTAATGGGGGCAGAGCCTGCTGGGCTCCAGACAGTTACTGCCACGTGGGAAAGAGTTTCTGTTTCTTCAAAAAAAGCAGGAAATTTGATGAGAAATATCCCAATTTTTAATTGCTAGCAACAAGTTCAGAATAGGTGGTTGGGAAAAAAAAACCACGTCTCTGAGTTTGATTTGGCCTGTGGGTGTCCACTGGTAATGTTTGGCCTGAATGTTGGTGGGGATGGACTTGTTTCAGCCAAATGTGTTCCTGAAGCTAGAAGCCTCTCCAGGTCCATTCACTCTGGCATGGCCGTGCTTGGGACTGGTGGCTGAGCATCTTAGTATAAGCTGAAAGCAGCGGCCTTGTGTCATGCATTGAATGATGAATGTTATGGATGGAATTATGTACCTCCAAAATATGAGTTGGAATCCTAACCCCTATAAATGTGAACGCAATTCTATTTGGAAATAGCATTTCTTTTTTATGTTAATGAGACTATAAGTAATGTAACGTAGGGTGTGTCCTAAAACCTAATCACTTCTGACTTATTTAAAAAAAAAAAACCCATTGCCATCGAGTCAATTCTGACTCATAGCGACCCTATAGGACAGAGTAGAACTGCCCCATAGAGTTTCCAAGGAGCACCTGGTGGATTTGAACTGCCAACCACGACACCACCAGGGTTTCCTCTGAGTTATGGGGAGCAGTATAAACACAGAGACAAGCAAGCCCAAATGAAAGGGGTAGATGCCTCGTGAAGAACATAAGGGCTACAGAAGCTGAAAGAGACAAGGCTCTTCCCCCAGAGCCGACAGAGAGAGTGCCTTCTCCTAGAGACATGCCCTGTGTTTGGACTTCTAGCCTTCCAACTGTGAGAAAATAAATCTCTGCTTTTCAGGTCACCCAGTTGTGGTGTTTGTGTTATAGCAGTGCCAGGAAACTAAGACACCTTGGAACCCAGGCTGGGATGCAGTGCTGTCCTAGGAGGAACCTGGACAAGTGAGGCAAGGGTTGCTCAGGCCACTGTGGACCAGTGAGACTATGACAGAAGCACTGACTGTAGGGGACCATTCAGGCTCTCCAGTTCTCTTTCCATGTGGTGTTTAGACCCAGGGTGCCAATTTAGCTCACTGGACTCAGCCAGGATGAGCCAAGGGGTAGGACAGTCCTCAAGAGGTCCAGCAGCTAATTGAAAAAATAAGAGCTTTTTTTTAGACTATATTAATACCCCATATATGAAATGGATCTTGCCAACTACATTTATTTGCTGTGCAATGCTCAGGAAGTCTTTGACTACATTGCAAACCCTGTCTGATACTTCGCTTTGTTTGGTACCAGTTCTCTGAATACAAGTCCACACTGAGGGTTGCCAAGTGAGCAGTCCCTGCCTTAATTGAGGTCAGGACAGAAAACAGTACTGCTGTTTCGGGAGCATCCTCCCTGGGTTATAAAGGTCTGCCGTGCTCTGTGCCCTCACCAGGTACAATCATGCACTACCTAACATCCATCTGGGCGGCGTCCAACCATAGATAAGCCTGTGGTCCCATAAGGTTTTTTTTTTTTCTTTAAAGGGAAAGCAGCTCTCCTTTTGCTTATCATTTTCCCCTAATGAGCCCTGGTAGTGCAGTGGTTAAGTGCTCAGTTGTTACCCGGAAGGTTGGCACTTCGAACCCACCAGCTACTTCTCAGGAAAAAGATGTGGCACTCTGCTTCTCTAGAGATTACAGCCTTGAAAACCCTATGGAGCAGTTCTCTGTCATATAGGGTCACTATGAGTCGGAATCGACTTGATGGCAGTGGGTTTTAGTTTGGGTTTTAATGGTTTTAAAGACCCCAAACCCAACTCATAGCACTGGGACCATGGGTAGGTACAGGCAGGTGAGGCAGAAGTCATGGCTTTGGGTAAGGCTCTTGGGGTTTGTCTGGTGGGCAGGTGGGCGGTGGTGGTGGCAAAGGCTGTGGGGCCCAGGGTGCTTTTGTTCCTTAGGCTGATGGAACAGTAAGCAGGGCTGGGCATGTTCCACTGCTTCCTTGCTCACTTCCTCTTGCTGTGCTCCAGCTCCTGCTGCTACCCTCTCGGCCACCATAGCCGTCTGTTCCTTCTGCTTCCACCAGCAGCAGCAGCAGCAGCAGCGGCAGCAATGTGGATGATTGGAAATGGGCTTCCGTAAGGCTTTAATGTAATAGGCTTAAGGGGGGTTGGTTCATAACTACAGGTTGTATGTGAGTCAGGCCTTTGTAACCTGGGGCTTGCCTACATATAATATGGTACTCACACAGCATCCAGATCGCATAATATCCTATTTCACTGAACCTGTTGTGTTCGTTAAGCAACACATGACTGTATATGAAAACGCCGAGAGAATGTGGAATTGCCTATGAGTATTTTGTTTGTATACCAATCATAGGAATTGGGTTGCCTCAGTTAAATTCCCTGAGACTCCTGTTTCCTTGAGAGTATTTAACTGAGAGTGAGATACCCATAAAAAGAGCCTGTGTTCCATATCTTTCTTGATTAATTTTCTGATTTACCCACTTCTAGTTGCCTAGCACCTTATGGTGTTATGACTGAAGCACAACTGACGTAATTATTTACAATGAGACAGATGTGTCTCTGAATGGGAAACCTTTATAGGCTATGATCAGTTATTTGGAGTTTCTTGTTAAGTGGAGTACCAACACACAAATGGAGATCGTAATAAGTGTTTTGAATCCAACGCTGAGTTAGAAGAACTACTGTGTTTCACACGGTGAATCTTCTTAAATGGGTAAATGTAAGCAGATAAGACAAGTGGCAGGAGTGGAATGGCTCTAATGTGGGGTGACCCAGCATACTGCAGCTGTCTGATTTTAGTTGCACTCTCTGACCATAGCAGGCATTATGTTTACTAACCGTTGAGTAGCCGCTTATGTGTATTTGCACCAGATGGAAGTTTAGGCATCTGTTGGAAGCTGGGACACTGGTGTTATCTTGGGCATTAGTGAATATAGAATCTCACGGACTTTAGTTGTTGTTTGGTGTTGTGTGGTACAGTGTAGGATAAAGACTTGTCCAAATTCACGAGGGTTCAGAATCAGGACCAGCACAAGGCTGGTTTCTAAGAGGTAGAGGTCAGACATACCTCTGGATTCCAATTTCTTCACCATTTCTGACACCAGCCACGCCCCCCCCCCCCCCCCAACGCTCTTTATTTCTCTGCTGAGTTTGATAATTCATTGCAGTGGCTGCATGGAACTCAAACAGACCATACTCATAGTTACGTGGTTTATTAGGGAAGTAACAGACTACAACTTGGGATCAAGATCAACTTGGAAGTAACAGGAACAACTCAGGATCAGGATCAAAAAGCACACAGGCAAGGCCTGGAAGGCTCCTCCTAAGTGGAGAGCACATCCCTTCCTTCTTCGGAGCAGGACAGCTTCCAAACTGGGACAGCTTCCAAGCAGGACAGCTCTCTCAGCTGCTTCTTGTCTTCAGGCTTCTCTGCCATCAGATCTCTCTGGGGTCGGCCTCCCTGCCATTGGTTTCACTGCTGCTTACTGGCCTAGCTTATGGCTAGTGTAGCAGCTTGCTCAGCTTTCGGCTGCTCTCTGCCATCAAGCCTCTCTACTGCTAACTGGTCTAGCTCACATCCAGTGTAGCACCGTCAGGACTGCTTGGTTCCCACATGATCTGCTGCTAGCTCAGCATTTAGCCGCCACCTCTCTCAGCCCAGCTTTTTCAGCTTTCTCAGTTGCAGCCTTTTTTTTTTAATCACTGTTGTTTTTGAGATTCATCTCTTTGTTGCGTGTATCAATAGTTCATTGCCAAGTAGTGTTCCATTGCCACACTTTGTTTATCTAATCACCTGTTGGTGGACAATTGAGTTGTTTGCCTTTTTTGGCTATTATGAGTAAAGCTCCAGGGAATATTCATGGACATGTGTTTTCATTTCTCTTGGTTAAATACCTAGGAGTAGAATGTCTGGGTTGAATGGAAAGTGTATGTTTTATTTTATAAGAAGCTGACAAATGGTTTCCCAAAATTGTACCATTTTATATTCCCACCAGCAACTTATGAAAGTTCTAGGTACTCCATATCCTTGCCAACACTTGATATTGTCAGAATTTTTAATTTTAACCATTCCAGTGGGTATGTAGTGGTATCTCATTGTGATTTTAATTTGTATTTCCATTGTAACATATGATGCTGAACATTTTTCACATGCTTATTGGCCATCTGATATTTTATTTTGGGCAGTGTTTGTTTAAATCTATTGCCTGTGTTTTAAGTTGAATTGTTTTTGTCTAAGAATAACCACTTGTACTTTGATTAAAGTACAGTTGAGAGATTTATTGAAAGTAAAGAGACAACTCAAGCTGGGAAGAGACTGAATTCCATGTAGTGAAATCCATCACTTCAAAATGGCTACACTGGAGTGATGTTTTATAAGGGGAGAACAAAGAATATGAAGTTCATTACTTGATTGGTATTTACAAACTTAGACCATTGAAGACATTACTTGATTGATAATTACAGGCTCAGATCATTGAAAGACACTACTTGATTGGTAGTAGATTATTATAAGGTGGTACTTCCTGTGGCAGGAACTTGTAGGTCAGGACTTCCTTTAATGGAAGTTCATAAAGCAGTTGGCTTAAACGGATATACGTGTCTGTCTTAGTGTGGTAATTACAAGGGTATGTGATGGAGGAGGGACAGTGTTGCAGTGTAGTTATCATTACCAGACATTGCTCCCTTAGGGGAGTCACAGTGTAGTTATGTCATCATTACTGGACATTCCTTAGTTTCATGGTTAGGTCTGCATGGAAGATGGCTGTGAAAATGCTTCTAGCAATAAAGAAGTCATACCCAAACCTCATACTAACCATTTCAGATGTCCTCAGGTACCGCAAATTTTAAAATCCCCTTATACATTCCCTCCTTTTGATCGATATTTTTGAAAGAAATTTTGTTATTAGTTCACTGACCACTATTCTGAAAGAAGGCTTTCTTTTGCATGGACTTTGAGCATATGTTTATTCTGAATGGCTGTTAATTTAATAAAATTTTAAGACTTAGATGCTATGTGTGTGAAAAGGTAATTATTGTTGTTAGCTGCCATTGAGTTGGCTCTGCCTTATAGTGGCTTCATGTGCAACAGAACAAAACACTGCCAAGTCCTGTGCCATCTTTGCTTCTAAGGGGTATCCTGGCTGTACTTCTTCTAAGACAGATTTGTTCATTCTTTTGGCAGTCTATGGTATCTTTAATATTCTTTGCAAACACCCTAATTAATACAAAGGCATCAATTCTTCGGTCTTCCTTATTCATTGTCTAACTTTCACATGCATATGAGGCGTTCAAAATATCATGGCTTGGGTCAAGCACACCATATTCCTCAACATGACATCTTTGCCTTTTAATATTTTAAAAAGATACATTAGATTTGTCCAAATGTAATATGTTGTTTGATTTCTTGATTGCTGCTTCCAGGAGCATTGACTGTGGATTCGAGAAAAATAATATCAAACTATGAGCAGCAGCTATGCATAGTAGTGGAATATTGTAAGAAAGTAGCTGAGCACAATTTGACATCTTCACCATGCCATAGCTTTAGCCTCTTGCTTCTGTGGTTTTATTACTTGAGGGTTAGAGTAGGGCAGGCCACGTTAGAGGAATAACCTGATATCTGATGGCTTTTTTTTTTTTTTTTCTGATGGCTTGCTCAAGGAGTGAGCTCGAGTCTGTCTGAGATATAAGTACTGTCAATGTACATTATCCTTCTCCTGGGCATTAAATTGATTTTTTTGGTTAATAGCATTTGTCAAAAGTTTCATACAACATTCAGTAGTTTCTACAGTTACTACAATAATGAGGAGTATTATTAGTCAGGTTACCAATGTAGACTTAGTCCATGACGTAACACCTGAGGGTAGCAAGCTGAAAATAACCTGGAAAAGGGAAGTCTGAGGGGTGGAAGTATATGCAGCCAAGTAGCCTTCTGGCGAATACAAGTAACAGTGATGACAAAAGTAACTTCAGCATTGAAAGGCATAAAGGAGGATGAAAAGGCTACCAATAAAGGACAAATATGAGAATGCTAATGATAAAAAGATATAATGTAATGTCACTATTCATGTGTCTTACTAAACTAATCTGTGACTGGCATTAATAGCAAGGGATTAATAGAATATAAATGATGGTAAAAATTATATAAAAAAATACATATAGAATTTAAAACAAAAGAGCTAATATGGATTCCAAACCCAGACAGGTCATAAGAAAGATAACTAACTATTCACTAAAAGTGGTGTTTATAAAAGGAGGTCTGGGTTGTCGGGAAGAACAATATATTAAAACAAGGAGTAATACCCCACAACTGGAGTCCAATGACAATAAAAAAAAAGATTAGGGTAATTAGAAAACGAATTCCTAGTACCTCTACACCTAATTTTTTTTCTTGATTTTTATCGTGCTTTCAGTGAAAGTTTACAAGTCAGTCTCTCATACAAAAATTTATATACACCTTGCTATATACTCCTAATTGCTCTCTGCCTAATGACACAGCACTCTCCTTCCCTCCCCTCTCTCTTTTCGTGTCCATTCGGCAAGCTTCTGACCACCTCAGTCCTCTCATCTCCCCTCCAGACAGGAGATGCTAACATAGTGTCATGTGTCTACTTCATCCAAGAAGCTCATTCTTCACCAATATCATTTTCTATCCCATTGTCCAGTCCAATCTCTGTCTGAAGAGTTGGCTTTGGGAATGGTTCCTGTCTTGGGCTAACAGAAGGTCTGGGGACCATGACCACCAGGGTCCTGCTAATCTCAGTCAGACCATTAAGTCTGGTCCTTTTACGAGAATTTGGGGTCTGCATCCCACTGCTCTCCTGCTCCCTTGGGGGTTCTCTGTTATGTTCCCTGTCGGGGCAGTCATCAGTTGTAGCCAGGCACCATCTAGTTCTTCTGGTCTCAGGCTGATGTAATCTCTGGTTTATGTGACCTTTTCTGTCTCTTGGGCTCATAATTACCTTGTGCCTTTGATGCTCTTCATTCTCCTTTGCTCCAGCTGGGTTGAGACCAGTTGATGCCTCTTAGATGTCTACTTGCTAGCGTTTAAGACCCCAGACGCCACTCTCCAAAGTAGGATGCAGAATGTTTCCTTAATAGATTTTATTATGCCAGTTGACCTAGATCTGCCCTAAAACCATGGTCCTCAAATCCCCGTCCCTGCTATGCTGGCCTTCGAAGTGTTCAGTTCATTCAGGAAACTTCTTTGCTTTTGTTTTAGTCCATTTGCGCTGACATTGCCTGTATTGTGTGTTGTCTTTCTCTTCACCTAAAATAGTTCTTATCTTTTGGTTTTTTTACTATCTAATTAGTAAAAACTCCTCTCCCTCCCTTCTTCCCTCCCCCCCTCATAACCATCAAAGAATATTTTCTTCTCTGTTTAAACTTTCTTGAGTTCTTATAATAGTCGTCTTATACCATATTTGTCCTTTTGCAGCTAATTTCACTCAGCATAATGCCTTCCAGATTCCTCCATGTTATGAAATGTTTCACGGATTCATCATTGTTCTTTATCGATGCGTAGTATTCCATTGTATGACTATACCGTAACATATTTATCTATTCATCCATTGATGGGCACCTTGGTTGCTTCCATCTTTTTGCTATTGTAAACAGTGCTGCAATAAACATGGGTGTGCATATGTCTGTTCATGTAAAGGCTCTTATTCCTCTAGGGTATATTCCCAGGAGTGCGATTGCTGGATTGCATGGTAGTTCTATTTCTAGCTTTGTAAGGAAGCGCCAAATCGATTTCCAAAGTGGTTGTACCATTTTACATTCCCACCAGCAGTGTAGAAGTGTTCCAATCTCTCCACAGCCTCTCTGACATTTATTATTTTGTGTTTTTTGGATTAATTCCAGCCTTGTTGGAGTGAGATGAAATCTCATTGTAGTTTTGATTTGTATTTCTCTAATGGCTAATGATCCTGAGCATTTCCTTATGTATCTGTTAGCTACCTGAATGTCTTCTTTAGTGAAGTGTCTGTTCATATCTTTTGCCCATTTTTTAATCGGGTTGTCTTTTTGTAGTTAAGTTTTTGCAGTATCATGTAGATTTTAGAGATCAGGTGCTGACCAGAAATGTCATAGCTAAAAAGTTTTTCCCAGTCTGTAGGTGGTCTTTTTACTCTTTTGGTAAAGGCTTTTGGTGAACATAAAAAACCCAAACCCGCTTCCGTTGAGTCAATTCTGACTCATAGTGACCCTAAAGGACAGAGTACAACTGCCTCATAGAGTTTCCAAGGAGCACCTGGCAGATTTGAACTGCCGACCTCTTGGTTAGCAGCCGTAGCACTTAATCACTACGCCACCAGGGTTTCCTGTGGATGAGCATAGGTGTTGATTTTTAGGAGCTCCCAGTTTTCTAGTTTTGCTTCTGCATTCTTAATAATGTTTTGTATACTGTTTATGCCATGTATTAGGGCTCCTAATGTTGTCCCTATTTTTTCATCCATGATCTTTATCGTTTTAGATTTTATATTTAGGTCTTTGATCCACTTTGAATTAGTTTTTGTGCATGGTGTGAGGTATGAGTCTTGTTTCATTTTTTTGCAGATGGATATCCAGTTACGACAGCACCATTTTCTACACCTAAATTTTTTTACCATCCTAAAAGTTTGAGTTTATAAAACAAAAAGGTATTTCAAAAGCAATGGCAAATTATAAATTCAAACTAAGCAAAAATGACTAATTATCAGAAGATGGTACCACAGATAAGTTAGATCATTAAAACCATCAAATACCCACAACTAAAAATTATGATCCCTGTGACTAAGAAAAATTCAAGAAGAGTTAAAGCCCTCATTTAAACCTCTTACATCAAAGGTAACAGTTGGCATACTATAATCACTAAAACCACCAGGATATAGGCGCCCTGGTGGCACAGTGGTTAAGAGCTACGGCTGCTAACCAAAAGATTAGCAGTTTGAATCCACCAGCTGCTCCTTGGAAATCCTGTGGGGCAGTTCTCCTCTGTCCTACAGGGTCACTATGAGTTGGAATCAGCTTGATGGCAATGGGTTTGTTTTTTTGGGGGGACCAGGACATAATTCCACAATTGTGCATAATATCTAACAATACTAAGATACCAAAAATGACAATACTAAGATACCAAAAATGACAAAGAAAAAGGCAAAGAGTCCAGATTTTACTACGGGATATATAGACAGTTTCAGGTCAGGCCCAGAGATCTCAGGAAAGAGTCTACCCAACTGTCATCTACTTCTCTTCCTGGTGACATTTGAATTTTAATCCTTCATGAGGCTCAACAGTCCTTTCAGGAGTTGGGACTTTCTTCATTTGGGATAAATGAATCCAAACCTTAACTCCCTGTAATTTAGTGGCAGAAAGATTAGTGAAAAGGACTAAATAAGGTCTTTCCATCAAGGTTCAAGAGAATCCTTTAATTGGTGTCTTTTCCAGTAAACATAATCTCTAGGTCGAACATTAGGTAATTTAGGTATTTCTTGCTTTTGATTATCAAAAATCTCTTTAACTCGTGTAAAGCAGTTTTTAGAATGTCGGATCAAAGGTTTACAATATTGAAAAGGATCAGATTGAACTAAATTTGAATCAGGACATTTCACCCAATAGGGGAGGGCCATTGGCTGTCCAGTGACAATTTCATGAGGAGTCAATTTGTGAGGTCCAAATGGAGTATCTTAAATTTAAAAGGATCAGAGGCAGTACCTTAGTCTAAGGCAATTGTAAAGATTTGGAAAGTTTGGATAGTTGAGTTTTTATTATACCATTAGTTCTTTCAAGCAGGCCAGAGGATTGAAATGATAAGGACAATGAAATCTCTGAAAGATAGGAAAGGTTTTTACATATTTCCTTACTTATTTGCCTAGTAAAATTGGTGCCTTCGTCACTACAAAGGACCCTTGGGGCTCCCAAAGTGGGAATAATGTTCTCAAGAAGTTTCATAGCTACAAAAGCAGCAGTAACTTGATAACTGGGGAAAGCATCTACCAAGTAAGAAAATCTACAGATCATTACTAATACACACTTGTAATCACTTGAGGGGGAAAGTTGGATAAAATCAATCTGCCATTTAAGCATTGGTCCTAACAGCAGGAGAAATCTCCTAGGTGGAGCTTTATAAGGTTTACTGGAATTAAATTGAGAGCAAATCAAACAATGGAAAGCCACTTGTTCAGCAGTTTCTTAAAAATGCCCCCCGCCAATATTTCTTTAAATTTTCTATCGTCTTATCTCTTCCCAAATGGGTATTCATGTACAGTGTCTCAGTACAGGGGCTTGCAGAGATTTGGGGGAGCACTAAGTTCTTGTTGGATCCATCAAAGTAATGTGTTCCAGGTATTTCACAAAAAATTGGGCCAATTGATTGGTTGTAGATTATTTTAAAGTGGGACTTACTGTGGTGGGAACTCATAAGATAGGTCTTCTTTTGGTGAGCACTCGTAAGGCAGGACTTCCTGTAATGGAAGCTCGTAAGGTGATTGGCTTAAAAGGATATATGTATTTTTCTTAGACTGGTTACAGTGTGGTATTAAAAGGGTATGTGAAGAAGGGGGATCACAGTGTAGTTATATCATCATTACCAGACATTCCACCTTTTGTTGTTGTTAGGTGCCGTCGAGTTGGTTCAGACTCATAGCGACCCTGTACACAACAGAACAAAACACTGCCTGGTCCTGAGCCATCCTTAAAATTGTTGGTATGCTTGAGCTCATTGTTGCAGCCACTGTGTCAATCCACCTCATTGAGGGTCTTCCTCTTTTCCGCTGACCCTGTACTTTGCCAAGCATGATGTCCTTCTCCAGGGACTGATCCCTGCTGACAACATGCCCAAAGTATGTAAGATGCAGTCTCGCTATCCTTGCTTCTAAGGAACAGTCTGGTTGTATTTCTTCCAAGACAGATTTGTTCGTTCTTTTGGCAGTCCGTGGTACATTCGATATTCTTCGCCAACACAATTCAAGGGCATCAATTCTTCTTTGGTCTTCCTTATTCATTATCCAGTTTTCACATGCATATGATGCGATTGAAAATACCATGACTTGGGCCAGGCACACCTTAGTCTTCAAGGTGACATCTTTGCTCTTCAACACTTTAAAGAGGTCCTTTGCAGCAGATTTGCTCAATGCAATGCATCTTTTGATTTCTTGACTGCTGCTTCCATGGCTGTTGATTATGGATCCAAATAAAATGAAATCCTTGACAACTTCAATCTTTTCTCCATTTATCATGATGTTGCTCATTGGTCCAGTTGTGAGGATTTTTGTTTTCTTTATGTTGAGGTGCAGTCCTTACTGAAGGCTGTGGTCTTTGATGTTCATTAGTAAGTGCTTCAAGTCCTCTTCACTTTCAGCAAGCCAGGTTGTGTCATCTGCATAACACAGGTTGTTAATGAATCTTCCTCCAATCCTGATGTCCCATTCTTTTTCATATAGTCCAGCTTCTCGGATTATTTGCTCAGCATACAGATTGAATAGATAATGGTGAAAGGATACAACCCTGATGCATACCTTTTCCTGACTTTAAACCAATCAGTATCCCCTTGTTCTGTCTGAACAACTGCCTCTTGATCTATGTAAAGGTTCCTCATGAACACAGTTAAGTGTTCTGGAATTCGCATTCTTCACAATGTTATCCGTAATTTTTTATGATCCACACAGTCGAATGCCTTTGCATAATCAATAAAACACAGGTAAACATCCTTCTGGTATTCTCTGCTTTCAGCCAGGATCCATCTGACATCAGCAATGATATCCCTGGTTCCACGTCCTCTTCTGAAACCGGCCTGAATTTCCCTGTCGATATACTGCTGCAGCCGTTTTTGAATGATCTTCAGCCAAATTTTGCTTGCGCGTGATATTAATGATATTGTTCTATAATTTCCATATTCGGTTGGATCACCTTTCTTGGGAATAGGCATAAATATGGATCTCTTCCAATCAGTTGGCCAGGAAGCTGTCTTCCATATCTCTTGGCATAGATGAATGAGCACCTCCAGCACTGCATCTGTTTGTTGAAACATCCCAGTTGAAATTCCATCAATTCCTGGGGCCTTGTTTTTCACCAATGCCTTCAGAGCAGCTTGGACTTCTCCCTTCAGTACCATCTGCTCCTGATCCTATGGCACCTCTTGAAATGGTTGAACATGGACTAATTCTTTTTGGTATAATGACTCTGTGTATTCCTTCCATCTTCTTTTGATGCTTTCTGCGTCGTTTAATATTTTCCCCGTAGAATCCTTCACTATTGCAGCTCGAGGCTTGGATTTTTTCTTCAGTTCTTTCGGCTTGAGAAACGCAGAGCTCATTTTTCCCTTTTGGCTTTCCATCTCCAGCTCTTTGCACATGTCATTATAATCCTTTACTTTGTCTTCTCAAGAGGCCCTTTGAAATCTTCTGTTCAGTTCTTTTACTTCATCAATTCTTCCTTTGGCTTTAGCTCCTCTACGCTGAAGAGCAAGTTTCAGAGTCTCCTTTGACATCCATCTTGGTCTTTTCTTTCTTTCCTGTATTTTCAGTGACCTCTTGCTTTCTTCATGGATGATATCCTTGATGTCATTCCACAACTTGTCTGGTCTTTGGTCACTAGTGTTCAGTGCATCAAATCTATTCTTCAGATGGTCTCTAAATTCAGGTGGGATATACTCAAGGTCATATTTTGGCTCTCGTGGATTTGCTCTGATTTTCTTCAGTTTAAGCTTGAACTCGCATATGAGCAATTGCTGGTCTGTTCCACAGTTGGCCCCTAGCCTTGTTCTGACTGATAATATTGAGCTTTTCCATCTTCTCTTTCCACAGATGTAGTCAGTTTGATTTCTGTGTGTTCCATCTGGCGAGGTCCATGTGTATAGTCGCCGTTTATGTTGGTGAAAGAAGGTATTTGCAATGAAGAAGTCATTGGTCTTGCAAAATTCTATCATTCTATCTCTGGCATTGTTTCTGTCACCAAGGCCATATTTTGGAACTACTGATCCTTCTTTGTTTCCAACTTTCGCATTCCAATCGCCAGTAATTATCAATGCATCTTGATGGCATGTTCGATCAATTTCAGACTGCAGCAGCTGAGAAAAATCTTCTATTTCTTCATCTTTGGCCCTAGTGGTTGGTGCGTAAATTTGAATAATAGTCGTATTAACTGGTCTGTTAGTTTGTCATAATGTTGGGGCTTGCATGTTCCTGTGATGCTGGAAGCTATGCCACTGGTATTCAGATACCAGCAGGGTCATCCATGGAGAACAGGTTTCAGCTGAGCTTCCAGACTAAGACAGACTAGGAAGAAGGCACTGGCAGTCTACTTCTGAAAAGCATTAGCCAGTGAAAACCTTATGAATAGCAGTGGAACATTGTCTGATATAGTGCTGAAAGATGAGCCCCCCAGGTTGGAAAGCACTCAAAAGATGACTGGGGAAGAGCTGCCTCCTCAAGGTAGAGTCGACCTTAATGACGTTGATGGAGTAAAGCTTTCGGGACCTTCATTTGCTGATGTGGCATGACTCGAAATGAGAAGAAACAGCTGCAAACATCCATAATAATCGTAACCTGGAATGTACGAAGTATGAATCTAGGAAAATTGGAAATCGTCAAAAATGAAATGGAACGCATAAACATCGATATCCTAGTCATTAGTGAGCTGAAATGGACTGGTATTGGCCATTTTGAATCAGAGAATCATATAGTCTACTATGCTGGGAATGACAACCTGAAAAGGAATGGTGTTGCATTCATCATCAAAAAGAGCGTTTCAAGATCTATCCTGAAGTACAGCAGAGTCAGTGATAGGATAATATCCATACGCCTACAAGGAAGACCAAATTCCGCCTTTAGGGGAGTCAAAGTGTGGTTATGTCATCATTACGGGACAGCCCTTAGTTTTGTGATTAGGTCTGAATGGAAGATAGCTGTTATGAGGGTGAAAATGGAGGTAGCAATAAAGAAGTCATACCCAAACCACAAGCTAGGTATTTCAGATTTTCTCCGGTACCTCAAAATTTAAAACTCTCTCACGTAGGTCTTATAATTTTGATGTAAGAATTCTTTTTATATTTGGTATTCAAGTCCTTGGTCAGATGTGTTTACCGAGAGTAGTTTCTCCTTATTTGTCTTTTCATTTTCTTATTAGTGTCTCTTAATTTTTATGAAGTCCAGTTTATTATTTTTTCTTTTATAGTTCATGCTTCTTTTGTTCTATTTGAGAAAAAATCTTTGCCTCTCCTAAGGTCAGAAACATTTTGTCATATATCTCATTTAAGAAATTTTAGCTCTTTTTTTTCCTATTTATTCATTCATTCATTATTGTATTTTAGATGAGGGTTTACAGAGCAAATTAGTTTCTCATTAAACAATACACATATTGTTTTGTGATATTGATTGCCAACCCCATGACATGTCAGCACTCACCTCTTCTTGACCTTGGGTTCCCTGTTACCAGCTTTCCTGTCCCCCCTTGCCTTCTCAGCCTTGCCCCTGGGCTGGTATGTCCATTTAGTCTCATTTTGTTTTACGGGCCTATCTAATCTTTGGCTGAAGGGTGAACCTCAGGAGTGACTTTGGTACTGAGATAAAAGGCAGTCTGGGGGCAAACACTTTGGAGGTTCCTCTAGTCTCTTGTCAGACCAGTAAGTCTGATCTTTTTTTGTGAGTTTGAATTTTGTTCTACATTTTTTTCCAGCTCTGTCAGGGACCTTCTATCGTGATCCCTGTCAGAACAGTTGATGGTGGTAGCTGGGCACCATCTAGTTGTGCCGAACTCACTGTGGTGGAGGCTGTGACAGTTGTGACCCATTAGTCCTTTGGATTAACCTTTCCCTGTGTCTTTGGTTTTCTTCATTCTCCCTTGATCCAGATGGGTTGAGACAAGTGGAGTATCTTAGGTGGCCACTCACAGGCTTTTAAGACCCCAGATGCTACTCACCAAGCTAGGATGTAGAACATTTTCTTTATAAACTGTGTTATGTCAATTGAGGTAGATGATGTTCCCTGAGACCATGGTCCCCAGCCCTCAGCCCAGTAATTCAGTCCCTCAGGGAGTTTGGATGTGTCTGTGGAACTTCCATGACCTTGTCTTGGACAAATTGTGCTGGCTTCCCCAGTATTGTATACTGTCTTACCCTTCCCCATAGTTGCCACTTATCTCTTGTCTACTTAGTGTTTTTCCCTCCCTCGTAACCATCAAAGATTGTTTCTTTTTGTGTGTAAACCTTGTCATGGGTTTTTATAATAGTGGACTCATACAATATTTATCCTTTTGTGATTGACTTATTTCACTCAGCACAGTGCCCTCAAGATTTGTCCATGTGGTCTGATGTTTCATGAATTCATCGTTCATCGTTTCATATTATTCCATTGTGCATATGTACCATAATTTATTTATCCATTTATTTCTTGATGGGCACTTAGGTTGTTTTCATCTTTTTGTTATTGTGAATAATGCTGCAATGAACATGGATGTGCATATGTTTATTTGTGTGACGGCTCTTGTTTCTCCAGGATACATTCCTAGGAATGTGTTTATTGCTATAAATTGACCTCTGAGCACTACCTTTGCTGTGTCCCAAAGGTTTTGGTATGATGTGCTTTCATTCTCCTTTCATTCTAGGAATTTTTTGATTCCCTCTTTGATTTCTCCTCTTACCCAGTTGTTTTTAAGCAAAGCATTATTCACTTTTCATGTATTTGATTTTTTTCCTTGTTCTTCCTGTTATTGTTTTCTACGTTTATTGCATTATGATCAGATAGGTTGTTTTGTCTTATTTGGATGTTTTGGATTTTATTGAGGGTTGCTTCGTGGCCCGAAATGTGGTCTGTTCTAGAGAATGTTTCATGTACGTTAGAAAAGAATGTATACTTTGCTGCTTTTGGATGGTGTTCTACGTATGTCTGTGAGGTCAAGTTGGTTGATTGTGGCCTTTAGGTCTTCTGTATCTGTGATGGTTAAGATTGTGTGTCAACTTGGCTGGGCCATGATTCTCAGTTTTTTGGCAGTTATATGATGTGATCACCCCCATGATGGGATCTGCTGTGAGTAGCCAGTCAGTTGAAAGGGAATTTCCTTGGGCATGTCGCCAGCATTGAATTTAAGTGGACGTTCTGACAAGGCTTGTGGCTTTCGTTTGCTCTGGATCCTGCTGCTGGCTCCTGTTAGCCTGACCTCTGGTTGTTGGGACCTGAGCTAGCAGCTTACCTGCAGTCTTGCCTACCGATCTTGGGATCTGTTGATCTTCACAGCCTGTGAGCAACAGCTCTGGTTTCTGACCTACCGATCTTGGGTTTGCAAGCCCTTGTGCTATGTGAATCAGGAGAAGCCCCTAGCCTGACCCACAGACTTTTCAGTCTCTGCAACCACGTGAGCCATTTCCTTGATATAAACCTCCCTCTATATTTATTTGTATGCTTTACTGGTTTTGCTTCTCTAGAGAACCCAGCCTAAGACAGTATGTTTGTTGAGCTTCTTTCTAGATGTTCTGTCCTTTACTGAGATTGGTGTGTTGAAGTCATCTACTGTTATTGTGGAACTATTTCTCTTTTCAGTGCAGTTGGGGTTTGTTTTAAGTATTTCAGAGCCCTGTTGTTGGGTGCGTAGATATTTATTAAGGTTATGTCTTCTTGTTGGAATGTCCCTTTAATCATATAGTGCCTTCATTGTCTTTTATGATGGATTTTGCTTTAAAGTCTATTTTATCTGAGATTAATATTGCCACTCCTTTTTTTTGTTTACTGTTTGCTTAATATATTTTTTCCCATGCTTTGATTTTTAATGTATTTATGTCTTTGTGTCCAAGGCATGTCTTTTGTAGTCAGCATATTGATGGGCCTTTTTTAAAAAAATTTATTTTTCCTGCGTATTTCTCTTTATGGGTGCATTTAACCCATTTACATTCAGTGTGACTATCAAAAGATATGCATTTTTTGCTGTCATATTGTTGTGTGTGTGTTGTTTTTTTTTGGTAGTGCTTACGTTTTCTTTGTCCCTCTTACTTTCCTGTGCTCATTTCTTTTTGTTCATGGATTTTCTTTTCATTTCTTTCATTATTCCAGATTTTGTGTTTCTGAGTCTTCATGGTTTTCTTCTTTTTTATTTTGATGAGTGCGTTTGTTAACTTTCTTTCTGATTATCTTAAAATTTACCCGTAACTTTCCTAAGTTTGAATCCGTCTTTTATTACTTGATATTGCCTTGACTTCTTTATATGCAAGTTCTTTACCTGCACTATTTATTTCCCTTTTTATTGTTTTGACATTGTCATCATTTACAGATTAATGACCGTGTTTCAGTGTTTCAGGTCTTTTAGCTGTGTTCGATTAAGTGTTTTTTACGTAGGTTGGTATCTGGCTGATAACTTTGCTTTGTCCTAAACTCTGGTTGTTGTTTGATGTTTTGGGTTCTCTAACTAAAGGACTCCCTTTTAATATTTCTTGTAAGTTTAGTTTGGTTTTTACAAATTCCCTTAATTTTTGTTTATCTAGGAACATTATATTTTTGCCATTCTATTTCAGAGAGAGTTTTGCAGTATATATTATTCTTTGTTGGCAGTTTCTTTCTTTCTTTTTTTTTTTCCTTCAAGGCTTTATTTCTTCCCACTTCCTTCTTTACTGCCTAGTTTCTGCCAAGTAATCAGAGCTTAGTCCCCTTTGTATGTGACTTTTTGTTTTTCCTCAAGCTGCTCTCAGGAATCTTTCTTAGTCTTTGTTTTTGTAAAGTGTGATTATGATATGTCTTGGTGATTTTCTTTTGGGGCCTATCCTATATGGGGTTCATTGAGCTTCTTGGATGGACAGCGTTTCATCTTTCATGACATGTGGGAAATTTTCTGTCAGTAAATCTTCAACCATCTTCTCTGTGTTTTCCATTTTTTCCCCTGTTCTGAACCTCCGATCACACACATTTTTGCTCTTGATTGTGTCCCACATAATTTTTAGGTTTTCTTCATTCTTTTCTCTGTTTTTTCCTCAAATAAAGTGGCATTTGTGGATTTATTTTCAGTCTTACTAGTTCTGTCATCCATTTTTTTCAAATTTATTCCTAAAATCATCTATTGAGTTGTCCATTTCTGAAATTTTGTTGTTTATCTTTTGGATTTCTAGTTGCAGTTTTGGTGTGATTTCTGTTTATTTTGACATTTTGTTCTTGTATTTTTTCCCTGAAAATTTCTATTGCTTTGTCTCTGTTATTCTTGATTTTGGCTATGTTTTTTTTTTTTCTTTTTGGTTTTGTCCATGTTTTCCATGATTTTATCTATTTAAGTCTGCCTTGGTTCTGTCTGTGTTTTCCTTACTGTCTTTCCTAGTTTCTTAGAGAGCCCACAAATATTAGTGTTTTGAATTCCATATCAGGTAGTTCCAGTGCTTTTTTTATTCTATCAGAAGGTTATCTGAATCTTTATTTTGGTCACTTGCTGGAGCCATCTAGTCCTATTTTTTTTAATATATTTTGATGTTGTCTGTTGTCTGCAAGATATAAATGTATTATTTTTTTATTTACTAATTGTATGTTTCTTTGTTTCATCTTGCTATTTTGTTTTGTTTTGATGTCAAGGCAGATGGGCCTGGCATATTTTGCTGCTTGCTCATCTATGGGCAGAATTGCTCTCATCACCTTATCTGGGTAGACAGGGCAGCAGGAGGCAGGGCCAGCCTGGTTTGCTGTACACTAATTTGGTGAGGTGGCTGAGGGCAGAATTTCTGGGCACTGACTACCTGGTGTTGTTGGTCCAGTGATGTGGGAACATTCACAGCTTTACACCAGCTGGGTGGGGGTGTCTGATGGGGAATGGTATAGGTTCACTTCCCACTCAGCTAGTCGAGTGGTGGGTGGAGAAGGGCAGTGTGGGCCTGGTGCAGAGGTGGTTGGCTGGAAGTGGGAGGAGGTGGCATACAGGGCTAAGTAGGAAGGAGAAAGAAAAGAAAAAAGGGCAGCGTGGCAGGAGCAGGCCTGTGTGTGTAGAGCGGACCCAGGGGATGGTAGGAACAGGGTGGAGGTGGCACATGGGACTAGGTGGGATGGAGAAAGAAACGTAAGGAAAGGAAAAAAAGAAACGTAGTGGTGGCACATTGAGGGCTGGTAAGTGAGGGCAGGGCAACCCCCGGGGCTGGTGGGAAGGAAGGGAAAGTGTCTTAGGGGTCTATGTGAAAGTAACAGAAAAAGTATGACTGTGTGGCAGGAGCCAGTGGGTGGGGGCAGGACTGACCCGGGGTGGCACAGGCCATTGGCTTTGTAACCACAGTGGCACAGCAGGCACCAGTGCAAAGGAGAGGAGGTGGTGTATGGAGCTAGGTGGGAAGGAGAAAGAAAAGGAAGAAAGAGTAAAAGATAAAACAGCGGTGGCATGGTGGGTGCTGGTGAGTAGGGACAGGGCGGACCTGGGGACCCGTGGGGAGGGGAGGTGGCATATGGGACTAGGTAGGAAGAATAGAAAAAAAAACAGTGGTGCCTTGGAAGTCTGCAGCAAGTAGGGGGAAGGTAGCATATGGGACTAGGTGGGAGAGAGAAAGAAAGAAAAACGTAAACAAAAAAAAAGTCACATAGCAGGAGAGAGCGGGGCAGCCTAGGGGGTTGTGAGGCTCATATTGTGTACCTCAGTGGTAGGGGCTGCCAGGTTTCGGGTCGGGGGAGGCTTGCTTCTACTCACCAGAAGGGCAAGGGATGGGAAAGCATGTTTCTTTGGTTGCTGTGTTCTCTGTCTCCTGTTGGGAGCTCCATGAAGTTGCCTTCCTATACTCCCTGTCCAGGGTCATTGTGGGCTGTGTTTCAAGATGGCCACGCTGTGCCGTGTTAGTTGGCAGGGGAACCACCACTTCGTATCTCTCCTTGTTCTCTGTTTTATGTCACTTTCTTCTTCCATTTGGTGTTGGATCTAGTTCTTGATGCTCAGGTTTCCAGGACTAAGGATTCTATCTTGTTTTACTTAGTTTTTCAGGTCTTTGCTGCAGGGAGACAGCATGGTGCATCTGTCTAGGACATCATGTTGGCTCAGACTCATGAATTTTTTATATTGACCTTTTACTCTGCAGCCCTACTAAACACACTTATCAGTTCTAGTATCTTTTTTGGTAAATCCCTTGAGATTTTCATGTAGTGTACTGCATGTCCCACTAAGAAATAAAGGTGCACTCAACTTTCATGAGAATGACTAGTATGTTCCTAGTGATGTGGCTAATTCAGTGGTGCCCTGGTGGTGCAGTGGTTAAGAGCTCAGCTGCTAACCAAAAAGGTTGAGCAGTTTGAATCTACCAGCTGCTGCTTGTAAACCCTATGGGGGAGTTCTACTCTGTCCTACTAGGTAGTTATGAGTCAGAATCAACTCGATGGCAATGGGTTTGGTTTTTTGTTTGGTGGCTTATTCAAAAGGGCCAGTGTTTAATGTGACTATAAAGTGTCCAGGCTTTGGTTCCACATAAATTGTATTTAGTTAATCTGGAATCTTAGAGAAAGGTAGTACTAAATTCTTGAAGTTGAAATGTTATAAAAATAACATTAATTAGAGGGTTTTTATGAATTTCATTGAAGTGGAACCTGATAGCATTTGTTTTGTAACTGATGTGGCTTCAGAGATTCCCCATTTCTTTTTGATGATTAGGAATCCATGTCAAGACCATACTTTGTTGTTGTTTGTTGCTGTTCAGCCACCTCCAACTCAGCAACCTTGTGAATGACAGAGAAGAATGAGCCCGGTCCTGCACCATCCTCACAGTTGATGTTGTTTGAGCCCATTGTTGCAGCTGCTATGTTAGTCCATCTCATTGAGGGTCTCCCTCTTTTTTGCTCACCCTCCACTTTACCAAGCATGATGTCTTTCTCCAGTAATTGATCCCTTTTGATGACATGTCCAAAGTAAGCGAGATGAAGTCGCAACATCCTAGCATCTGAGGAGCATTCTGGCTATACGTCCTGTAAGACTGATTTGTTCATTCTTCTGGCAGTCCATGGTATATTCAATATCCTTCATCAGCACTACACTTCAAACGTGTCAATTCTTTTGTCTTCCCTTTTCATTGTCTGGCTTTCGCATGCATATAAGGCAATTGAAAATACCTTGGCTTGAGTCAGATGCAGCTTAGTCATCAAAGTGTCACGTTTGCTTTTTAACACTTTAAAGAAGTCTTTTGCAGCAGATTTTCCCAATGCAATCCATCATTTGATTTCTTGACTGGCTCTGATTCATGGTGACCTTACATGTCAGCAAAACATTGCCCAGTCCTGCAGCATCCTCCCAATCTTTGGCATGTTTGAGCCCATTGTTGCAGTCACCATGTCAATCCATCTCGTTGAGAGATTCCCTCATTTTCACAGGTCCTCTACTTTACCAGACATGATGTCCTTTCCTAGCAATTGGTCTTTCCTGGTGATGTGTTCAAAGTAAGCAAGTGGAAGTCTTGCTTATCCTTGCTTCTGACGAGCATTCTGGCCGTACTTCCTCCGAGATAGATGTGTTCTTTCTTCTGGCAGTCTGTGGTATATTCTGTATTCTTTGCCACCACCACAATTCAAATGCATCAGTTCCTCTTCAGTCTTCCATTTTCATTGTCCAGCTTTCATCATGTATATGAGGCATTTGAAAAGGTCATTGCTCGGGTCTGCTGCACATTAATCATCAAAGTAACATCTTTGCTATTTAACACTTTAAAGAGGTCTCGTGCAGCAGATTTTCTCAATGCAATACGTTGTTTGATTTCTTGACTGCTTCTTCCATGGGCATTGATTGTTGATCCAAGTAAAATGAAATTCTTGGTAATTTCAATTTCTTTGCCAGTACAAAGAGTTAGCTAGGTGGATTTGGAGCAGGGTGATAATACTACTTACGTCAGCCCATTTGCCTTGAGATATATAATCTAAAACGTTTTTGTAAAATAGTGTTTTCATACCGTCTTAGTCATCATTAGTAGAGTTAAGCTAAGAATGATGAGTTCATTCCTTTTCCCCGACATGTGTTAGCAGCTGCTTCCACAGTTCACCAGTCGTCGTCGTAATCTGAAAGGATGTACGGGGCAGATTTGGATCAAACAGGTAGTAGTTTTGATATTTCTTGCAGCCAGAATTTTATCTTCCTGTCCAGGGGTAATAGTAGGTGGAGAGGGGACAGCAGCCTAAGGGCTTCCCATATATACTTATTTTTACTTTATAACTTGAAGTTGCATTTGATTGCAGTGAATATAAATATCTGGGAGAATTATAGGTGGCACACAGCTATATTTCTTAAGAGGTTCTAGGTCTCATTTGTTGTCTCTTGATTTGTCTTTGTTCTGAGTAATTCACATGGTTCTGAGCAAGCCCTGAAAGTTTGTATGAAAGAGATATACCAAAAAAAAGGATGTGCCTTACTTTCATCAACTTTAATTTATTTTGCAAATTCTTACATCCGTAAGTATTGCTTTTAAAAGCAAATCATTTGGAATATGACTTTAGCCATTAGTAGATGCAACAATGATGATGTAATTTCTTGAGAAATTTACGTGCAAATAAGAATAAGTGATTAAATTTGGCAAGTCAGGTTGACTCATTTTGCCAAAGGAAAGTGTACTATTTGAATGGTTGAGTGAATTTGTCCTTCTTCCTCTCTCTGTACTTTGGTTCTGTGTTTGAGGCATGGGAGGTTCTCCATAGGGATTTCTTAAGTGAATGACATATTGTCAGCCAATCTGATTACTTTGGACAAGACTCTGGCTTTATTCCTGTTCTTTTCCATTTCAACCTGGTTATCATTGACTTTACTGGGAGGATTCATCTATATCTGAAGAATAATCACTGAGCTGTCTGCTTGAGTTAAGGAAAGCCAGGGTTAGTTGAGAAATGTTTGTTTTCCGAATTATTTTACCTGTCTGTTTTTGTGATCTAACCTCTCTTTGAGGTCAGTGGTAGAATTTTTACCTTCCGTATGCAGGAGACCCAAGTTCAATCCCCGGCCAGTGAACCTCATGCACAGCCATCACTTGTGTGTTACTGGAGGCTTGTGTGTGCCTACGATGCCGAACAGGTTTCAGAGGAGCTTCCGGACTGAGATGAACTTAGAAAGAAAGGCCTGACGATCTGTTTCTTAAAATCTGCCACTGAAAACCCTGTGGATCACAATGGTCTGATCCATAACCAGTCGTGAGGATGGCATAGGACTAGGTGGCATTTCATTCCATTGTGTGTGAGATCACCCTGAGTCGGTGACTGACTTGTCTTCACTGACAACAACGGTGTCACTGGAACTGCCTCATCAGAGTTCACCATGGGCTCAGTCCTCTCTACTGCCCTGTCATCATCTTCCTGACTGCTTGCTGCCTGCAAAACTGGAGTCACACAACTCCCAGGATCCTCTCCCTGCCCTCCTTGCCGGGCTTTCTCTTGCCTCTTCGAGAGTCTTCTTTGCAGGTTTTTCCTCATCTCCTGACATCTAAGCATTGACTCCTTTGAGCTCTTCTCCTTGTATCTACAGTCATTTCCTAGTCTACCTCTTCCAGCCTCATAGCTTTGAGTCATGATTCCCAATTTATATCCGTAGCCGGATTCTCTTCCCTCAAGTCCTGCCTATTCATGCTTCCTTTGGATTTCTAATAGAGATCCCAAACCTAACATGTCCAGATCTGAACTCCCATCTCTTCCTCTCCAAATCTGCTTTTCTCAATGTATTTTCCATTAAAAAAAAAAAAAAAAAAATCCAAACCTATTGCTGTTGAGTCAATTCGAATTCATACAGTGACCCTGGAAGATATTAGAACTGTCCCATAGGGTTTTCAAGGCTGTAATCTTTACGGAAGCAGACTACCACATCTTTCTGCTGCAGAGTGGCTAATAGGTTTGAACCACCTACCTTTCGGTTAGCAGCTGAGTGCTTTTACCACTGTGCCACCAGGGCTCCATTTCCCACCTTAGTTAATTGTAACTCCATCCAGCCAGGTGTTTAGCCAAAAAACCTTGAGCTTATTTTGACTCCCCATATTCTCTAACATCTCAAACACTGTTTGTGCTAGTCTCCTAGTGCTGCTGTAACACAAATACTGTAAGTGGGCAGCTTTAAAGAGCAGACATATATTTTCTCACCATTCTGGAGCCCAAAAGTCCCCATCAGGGTCTTGGTTAAGTCATTTCCTTCCTTGTCGATAGCTCTGGGCATTCCTTGATTCCTTGGCTTGTGGACAGTCCTCACACGGCATCTGTCTCCCCCAGTATGTGCTTGCTTGCTCTGTGCCTGCGCTGCTCTTTATACAACTCAGAAGTGATGAGGTTTAGGATGCACCCTATGACTGGTATGACCTCAGCTTGTTGATTCTGTTACATTAGTTTGCATTACAGAAAGCGTATATTATACTAGATTAGATTACATCCGCAGTTTTAGGAGTTAGTATTCTGACACATATTTCGGGGTGGATACAATTCAGTCCCTAATATGGCCTATCAGCAAATCTTGCCACCTTGACTTCACCATATATCCAGAATCCCTTCCCTTCTCACTGTGTCCCCTTCATGATGGTCCAGGCATTGTAGTCTCACCCTGGGTAATCCAAGTGGCTTCATCACTGGTTTTCTGCTTCCTCACTGCTCCCCCTCAATCTCCTCTCCATACCACCTCCCTCCTGCCTCAGAACCCCTCAGGGCTCCTGGTGCTCCACGAATGAAAGTGAGCCCCATCCTCACTGGGGCTTTGGAGGCTGTGTCAGATGTGGGCACCTTTGCCCCCTTCCTGTCTCTGGGCTCCAAGCTCTTTATTCCCCCAGTTCGCTCTGCTCTCCTGGCAGTTCCCCTCAGAGCCCTTGCACCTGTTCATCCCTGGAGTCTCGTTATATAAATAAACATAAATGGCATAATTACATGAACTATATTAGAGTGCCCTCCCTCATTTCCTCCAGGTCTCCCCTCAAACGTTATCTTCTCAGTTAGGTCTTCCTGTCTACCCTATTTGAAATGCCTTACCCCCAACACTTCTTTTTTTGTTTTTTATTTTTATTGTACTTTAGATGAAGGTTTACAGAACAAACTAGTTTCTCATTAAACAGTTAGCACACATATTGTTTTATGACATTGGTTAACCACTCCGCTACATGTCAGCACTCTCCCTTCTCAACCTTAGGTTCCCTATTGCCAGCTCTCCTGTCCCCTCCTGCCTTTTGGTCCTTGCCCCAGGGCTCATGTGCCCCTTTAGTCTTGTTTTGTTTTATGGGCCTGTCCAATCTCTGGCTGAAGGGTGAACTTCAGGAATGACTTCATTACTGAGCTGATAGGGTGTCCTGGGGGCCATACTTTCAGGGTGTCTCCAAACTCTGTCAGGCCAGCAAGTCTGGTCTTTTTGAGTTAAAATTTTCTACATTTTTTTCCAGCTGTGTCTGTTGTGATTCCTGTCAGGGCAGTCAGTGTAGTAGCTGGGCACCATCTAGTTGTACTGGATTCAGTCTGGCGGAGGCCATGGTAGATGTGGTCCAGTAGTCCTTTGGACTAATCTTTCCCTTGTGTCTTTAGTTTTCTTCATTCTTGCTTGCTCCCAAAGGGGTGAGACCAGTGGAGTACCCTAGATGGCTGCTCACAGGCTTTTAAGAACCCAGACGCTACTCACCAAAATAGAATGTAGACCATATTCTTTATGTTATGCCAGTTGAGCTAGATGTTCCCTGAGACCGTGGTCCCCACAGCCCTCAGCCCAGCAGTTCAGTCCCTCAGGGAGTCCATGACCTTGCCTTGTACAAGTTGTACTGGCTTCTCCAGTATTGTGTACCGTCTTACCCTTCACCAAAGTTACCACTTACCTATTGTCTATTCAGTGTTTTTCCATTCCCACCTTTCCCCTCCCTCGTAACCATCAAAGATTGTTTCTTTTTGTGTGTAAACTTTTTCATGGATTTTTACAGTAGTGGTCCCATATAATATTTGTCCTTTTGTGACTGACTTATTTCACTCAGCTTAATGCCCTCCAGAGTCATCCATGTTATGAGATGCTTCACAGATTCATTGTTGTTTTTTATCATTGCATAATACTCCATTGTATGTATGTACTACAGTTTGTTTAACCATTCATCTATTGATGGGCATCTAGGTTGTTTCCCATTCATCTGTTGATGGGCATCTAGGTTGTTTCCATCTTTTTGCTGTTGTGAACAATGCTGCAGTGAACATGGGTGTGCCTATGTCTACTGGTGTGACCTCTCTTATTTCTCTAGGATATATTCCTAGGAGTGAGATTGCTGGATCATAATGGTATTTCTGTCTCCCTGCAGCCTCTCCAACATTTGTTATTTCCTGGCTTTTTTTTTTTTTTGATTCGTGCCAGTAATGCCAGGGTGGGATGGTTATCTCATTGTGGTTTTGATTTGCGTTTCTCTAAATGGCTAGATCGCGAACATTTCCTTATGCTGGCTGCTTGAATGTCTTCTTTGGTGAAGTGTCTGTTCATTTCCTTTGCCCATTTTTTAATTGGATTATTTGTCTTTTTGTTGTAGAGGTGTTGGATTTTCTTGTAGATTTTAGAGATTAGACATTTGTCTGATAAGTAATAGCTAAAATTTTTTCCCCAGTCTATAGGTTCTCTTTTCACTCTTTTGGTGAAGTCTTTTGATGACCCTAAGTGTTTAATTTTTAGAAGATCCCAGTTATCTAGCTTAGCTGCTGTAGTTTGTGTGTTGCTGGTTGTGATTTGTATCCTGTTAATGCTGTGTAGTCAGGTCCCTGGTGTTGATCCTATTTTTTCTTCTATGAGCTTCATAGTTTTTGGCTTTATATTTAGGTTTTTGATCCATTTTGAATAAGTTTTTGTATATGGTATGAGGTATGGGTCCTGTTTCATTTTTTTGCAGTTGGACATCCAGTTTTGCCAGCACCATTTGTTAAAGACTGTCTTTTCCCCATTTTATGGACTTTGGGCCCTTGTTGAAAATCAGGTGACCATATGTGGATGGATTTACATCTGGGTTCTCAATTCGTTCCATTGGTCAATGTATCTGTCATTGTACCAGTGCCAGGCTGTTTTGACTACCGTAGCTGTATAGTAGGTTCTGAGGTCAGGTAGTGCAAGTCCTCCTACTTTATTCTTCTTCTTCAGTAGTGCTTATTCGAGGCTCCTTCCCTTTGCATATAAAGATAATGACAAGTTTTTCCATCTCTTTAAAGAATGTTGTTGGCATTTGGATCAGGATTGCATTGTATTTGTAAATTGTGTTGGGTAGAATTGTCATTTTCACAATGATGAGTCTACCTATCCATGAGCATGGTGTGTTTTTCCATGTATGCAGATCTCTTTTGGTTTCTTGCAGTACTGTTTTATAGTTTTCTTTGTATAGGTTTTTTACATCCCTAGTTAGATTTATTCTTAAGTATTTTATTTTTTTAGGGGCTATATTAAATGGTATTGTTTTTGTGATTTCCTTTTCATTATTCTCTTTATTGGTGTATAGGAATCCAACAGATTTTTGCATGTTTATCTTGTATCTTGCTACTCTGCTGAATCTTTCTATTAGTTCCAGTAGTTTTCTCATGGAGTCTTTTGGGTTTTCTGTGTATAGTGTCATGTCATGCACAAATAGGGACCGTTTAACTTCTTCATTGCCAATTTGGATGCGCTTTATTTCTTTTTCTTGCCTTACTGTTCTAGCTAGGACTTCCAGCACAATGTTATATAGGAGTGCTGATAAAGGGCACCCTCGTCTTGTTCCTGTTCTCAAGGGGAATGTTTTCAGCCTTTCTCCATTAAGAATGATGTTGGCAGTTGGTTTTGCATAGATACCCTTAATTTTGTTGAGCAGTTTCCCTTCTGTACCTATGTTACTGAGAGTTTTTATCAGGAATGGGTGTTGGACTTCTTTGAATACCTTTTCTGTGTCAATTGAGATGATCATTTGATTCTTTTTTTTTTATTTATGTGGTGGATTATGTTGATTGATTTTTCTAATGTTGAACCATCCTTGCATACCTGGTATGAATCCCACTTGGTTGTGGTGTGTTATTTTTTTATATGATGCTGAATTCTGTTGGCTAGAATTTTGTTGTAAATTTTTGCATCTGTATTCATGAGAGATATTGGTCTGTAATTTTCTTTTTTTGTGGTGTCTCTCCTGGTTTTGGTATCAGGGTTATGCTGGCTTCAGAGAGTGAATTTGGAAGTATCACTTCTTTTTCTGTGTTCTGAAATAGTTTGAGTAGTACTGGTATATGCCCTTCTCCGAATGTTTGGTAGAATTCTCCAGTGAAGCCATCTGGGTCGGGGCTTTTTTTTGTTGTCGTTGGGAGTTTTTTTTTTTTTTTTGTGCTGCATTATCTTTAATTATGCAAAGACCTCTTCATTCATATCACATAGAGATCATTTCATCCACTGCTCTGTTTGGCAGCCAGTCTCTTGTCTCTCTCTTCAGCAATTGTGAGCTGGATACCTTTTCCTCGGGGAGGAGAAATCCATGGTTTGTTGCCTTTGCCAATAACAAAAATGTTGGAAAGCCGGGTGGCAAAGCTGTTGCCGTTGGCATCTTTCATGTGAACCACATCAAAAGAGCCAGGATGTCTTTCTCTGTTAGTGATCACGCCAATTCTTCCCAGGTTAGCGCCTCCAGTCACCATACACAGGTTACCAGTGTTGAACTTGATGAAATCAGTAGTCTTTCCAGTTTCCAGATCAATCTGAATGGTGTCATTCACCTTGATGAGGAGATCAGGGTAGCGGATGGTGCGAGCATCATGGGTCACCAAATGAGGGATTCCTTTTGTGCCCACAAAGATCTTCCTTACTTTGCACAATTTGTACTTCGCCTCCTCGGGTGTAATACGATGAACAGCAAATCGACCCTTGGTGTCATAGATCAGATGGAAATTTTCTCCAGTCTTGTCGATGCTGATGACATCCATAAAACCAGCAGGGTAGGTTATATCGGTGCGGACCTTGCCATCAATCTTAATGAATCGCTGCATGCAGATCTTTTTAACTTCATCTCCTTTCAGGGCATACTTAAGTCTGTTCCTTAAGAAAATGATCAGTGGGAGACATTCTCTCAGTTTGTGGGGACTGGTGAATGGACAAGGAGCAAACACGCCAGTCAGCTTGTCCAGCATCCATGCTTTGGAGCTGCTACACGCTTCAGATGCTTCTTGGGACCATGAGCCATGGCTACGCTGAGACCTTTTCAGTCTCTTCTCTTGTTAACGGGTCTGTTCAGATTTTCAACATCATTTTGCATTAGTTTGGGTCAGTAGGGTGTCTCTAGAATGTTGTCCATTTCCTCTAGGCTTTCAAATTTGTCAGAGTATAATTTTTCATAATACCCTGTTATGAGCCTTTTTATATCAGCTGGATCTGTTTTAATATCCCCCATTTCATTTCTCATTTGGGTTATTTGTGTCCTCTCCTGTTTTTCTTTTGTCAGTGTGGCCAGTGATTCGTTGATTGTGTTGATCCTTTCAAAGAACCAACTTTTGGTTTTTTTGATTCTTTCTATTGTTTTTTTTATTGTTTCATTTATTTTTGCTCTGATATTTATTATTTCCTTTTTTCTTGTGGCTGTGGGCGTCTTTAGCTGTTCTCTTTCTATTTGTTCAGGTTGCATAACTAAAGTTTTGATTTTGTCCCTTTCTTTTTTTATGTGTGCATCTATTGCTATAAGTTGACCTCTGAGGACTGTCTTTGCTGTGTCCCAAAGGTTTTGGTATGATGTGTTTTCATTCTCATTTGATTCTAGAATTTTTTTTTTATTCCATCTCTGATTTATTCTACTACCCAGTGATTTTTAAGCAGGATGTTGTTCAGTTTTCATGTAATTGATTTTTTTTCCCTTGCTTTTCCTGTTGTTAATTTTTATTTTGATTGTGTTGTAGTCAGAGAAGATACTTTGCATTGTTTCAGTGTTTTTGATTTTGTTGAGGGTTGCTCTGTGGCCTAAGATGTGCTCTATTCTGGAGAATGTTCCATGTGCATTGGAAAAGGATGTGTACTTTGCAACTGTTTGGTGGAGTGTTCTATATACGCCTATGAGGTCAACTTGGCCAACTGTGCAGTTTGTTGAGTTTCTTTCTAGATATTCTGTCCTTTATGAGAGTGGTGTGTTGAAGTCTCCTCTTATTATTGTGGAACTGTCAATTTCTGTTTTCAATGCTGTTAGTATTTGTTTTATATATTTTGGAGCCCTGTCATTGGGTGCATAGATTTTTTTATGGTTAACTCCGCATGATGGATTGTGCCTTTAATCGTTATGTAGTGCCCTTCTTTGTCTTTATGGTGGATTTGATTCTAAAGTCTGTTTTATCTGAGATTAGTATTGCCAATCCTGCTCTTTTTTTGTAGCTGTTTGCTTGATATGTTTCCTTTCATCCTTTGATTTTTAACAAATTTAAGTCTTTGTTTCTAAGGTGTGTCTTATAGACACCATATTGATGGATCCTGTTTTTTTTTTTTCATCCATTCCGTCACTCTGTTTCTCTTATGGGTGCATTTAGATCACTTACATTCAGTATAATTATTGATAGGTATGAGTATATTGCTGTCATTTTGTAGTGCCTTTTCTTGTTCCCCTTACTGTCCTGTGCTGAATTCCTATTGTTTGTGGATTTCTTTTGTTTTCGTAGTTTTTTTTTTTTATTGAGACTTTATATTTTTCTTTGTTATTTTGATGAGTAGGTTTGTTAACTTTCTTTGTGGTTACCTGTAATTTACCCTTATCTTCCTAGGTTTGAACCAGTCTATTATTATTTGGTATCACCTTGCCTTTGTCTCCATTAGAAAGTTCTATATCTACACTGTTTATTTGCTCTTTTATTGTTCTGACGTTGTCATTTACAGATTAACCTCTCTGGTTCCCTGTTGTATTTCTTTTAGTTTTGGATAGTCCTTGAGAGTTAATTAAGTGCTACGGCTGCTAACCAAAAGGTCAGCAGTTCGAATCTGCCAGGTGCTCCTTGGAAACTCTATGGGGCAGTTCTACCCTGTCCTGTAGGGTCGCTATGAGTTGGAATCGATTTGACGGCACTGGGTTTGGTTTGGTTTGGTTTTTTGAGAGTTAATTTCTTAGGTTGGTGTCTGTCTGGTACAATCTTGTGTCATAGATTCAGGCTGTGATCTGATGTTGTTTGTTCTCGGGCTATTGGACTCCCTTTAGTAATTCTCGTAAGTTTGGTTTGGTTTTTACATATTCCTTTAATTTCTGTTTATCTGGAAATGTCCTAATTTCTCCAGCATATTTGAACGAGATTTTGCAGGATATGTTACTCTTGATTGGTAATTTTTTTCAAGGTTTTATATATGTCATCCTGTTACCTTCTTACCTTCGTGGTTTCTGCCAAGTAATCACAGCTTAGTCTTATTGTTTCCCCTCTGTATGTGACTTTTTGTTTTTCTTGAGCTGTTCTCAGGGTTTTTTTTTTTTGTCTTTGGTTTTAGTGAGTGTCATTATGATATGCCTTGGAGTTTTTCTTTTGGGGTCTATCCTATATGGGGTTCGTTGACCTTCTTGGATGGTCAGCTTTTCATTATTCATGATATTAGGGATGTTTCTTTGTCAGAAATTCTTCAATGATCCTTTCTGTGTTTTCAATTTTCTCCCCCGTTCTGGAACTCTGATCACTCTCAAATTTTTGCTTTTGATTGTATCTCACATAATTCTCAGGGTTCTTGCATTTTTCTTCCTTCTTTTTTCTGATTTTTCCTCAAACAGTGTTGTATCCAAGTGTTTGTCTTCAGTATTGCTGATCCTGTCTTCTATCATTTCAACGCTGTTCCTCAGCCTTTCTATGATACTTCCCATTTCTCAAATCTTGTTGTTTATCTTTTGGATTTCTAATTGTTGTTTTTGTATGACTTCTAGTTGTGAACTTATTTTGGCATTTTGTTCCTGTATTATTTTCCTGAATTCTTCCTTTTTTTTTTTGTATTTTCCATGAATATGTCTTCCCTTTCCATGAATTTGTCTTTTTTCTCCTCATTTTTGTCTGCTTTTTGCTTCAACTTTTGTATAGCTCTGAATTTCAGAGATGTGAATTCCCTGTCAGATAGTTCTAGTTCCTTTTCCTCTACTAGAAAGTCATGTTGTGTTTTATTTTGGACACCTACTAGAACTATCCTGTCCTATTTTTTAATATGTTTTGATAATGTCTGGTGTCTTTGGGACATTCAGTAGTTATTTTTTTCATTTATTGATTGTAGGTCTGTTTGTTTCATTGTGCTTTTTTTGTTTTATTTGGTTATGTCTGAGCAGGTGGGCTGTGTGTTCTATTGTTTGGTCATCTGTAGTCACTATACTTTTCACCTCCTTGTCCAAAGGACAGGGCCAGTTGCTCAGCTATGGTGGCAGGTCCAGCTGAAGGGGAGGGGCAGAGATGGGTTGTTCGTGGCACATAGTAGGGCAACAGGGTGGGCTGGGAGTCAGTGCTAGGCATGTTCCGGTCAGTTGTGCCTGTGCTGCTCGAGGGTGTGATATTCAGCACAAGGTGCAGGCAGGCAGGAATGAGGGGAGAGGTTGTGATGTGTGGAGTTAATAGGGGTATGGGAAACAGTAAAGAGAAACAGAAGCCAAAAACAAAAAAAAAACAAGATAAGTGCTAAGGGATCTTGCCGTTGGAGTGGAGAAATGAGAAATCAAGAAATGGAGAAAAAGAAAAAGAGTGGAAAAAGAAAGAAAAAAATGGAAATAGATAAAAAATGAAAACAAAACAACAAAAAAAGAAAATCCCCAAGGGTCCCACTGGTTTGGCTGCAATGACCAGGGAGTGGCTCCCAGGCAGCCCAGTATAGTCTGGCTAAAGGGGATATAGCTGTCAGACAGTGCCTGGTATTCAGGAGACAGGAAAAGAAGGTAAGTATAGAGTTATGAGAACTGAGCAATGAAGAAAGACAGGTAAAAAGAGAAAAAGGAAAAAGAAAGAAAAAAAGAAATGCCCTCAGGGATCCTACCAACTGGGGAAGTGGCCCCTAAGCCGTGCAGTGCAGCCCAGCTAGAAGGGACTCCCAAGCTGTGAAAAGAAAAGAGAAAACAAACAGAACAGAAACAAAACAAAGCAAAAAAAAAAAGCCCCAGGAATCCCACCAGCTCCATGCCTGGGGCTGAGGGAGCGGTTCCCCAGTCAAACGATGCTTCACAATCTTTCAGGAAGAAGCAAAGATGGCACATGGAGCCAGGTGTTCCAGAGAAAGGGGAGGAGGGGGTAGAAGTGGCAGGAGGCACAGAAGAAACCAAAGAAACGGAAAAAAGCAACATCAGCAACAGACAAGTGGCACTCAGGTAGCCAGCCAGTGTGGGCGGGGTGAATCCAAGCGGCCCGGGGCAGAAGCAGTTGCCTCCTAGCCAAGGGGCTTCAGCTGGTGGGAAGCAGAGGAGGCCGAGGGGCAGGGGGAAGAAGGGTGGGGTTAGGAAAGCATATATTGCTGGTTACCAGGTACTCTGTCTCCTGCTGGGAACTTGGTGAAGCTGTTTTCCCATACTTCCTGTCCGCCGATCTCCAGTGTGGGCAGGGCAAATCCAAGGGACTCAATGCTGTACTTCCTGGCCAGCTGGCCACTGCTTCCGGTAGAGGACGAGAGTAGAGCAGTGGGGAGAGGTTGGGGGGTGGGAAAGGGTTTATTGCTGGTTACCAGGTGCCCTGTCTCCTGCTGGGATCTCCCTGAAGCTGCTATCCCACGTTCCGTGTCCGCCGATCTCCAACAGGAGTCCAAGATGGCGGATCCATGGTGTGTTAGCTGATAGGGACCCTCTGCATGTAACTCTCCTTGCTCTGTGTCTCTGTAGGTTTCTTATTCCATTCAGTGCTTGACAGAGTTCTTTATCTCTGCATTTGACACTTCGGGTTCTAGGAGTGATGTTTGTCTCTGTTTTACTTAGTTTTTCGAGTTTTTGCTGTTTTTGCTGTGGAGGGATGGCATGGTGCTTCTCTCTATGGCACCATGTTGGCTGAAAGTGTTCCCCCAACACTTATAATCCCACTTCCCTGCCTAATTTTTTCTCCACAGCCGCTATACTGTATAACTAGCTGCTACCAGGTTGATTCTGACTCATGGCGACCCCATGTGTGTCAGAGTAGAACTGTGCACTATAAGGTTTTCAGTGGCTGATTTTTCAGAAGTAGATCACCAGGTCTTTCTTTTTAGGTGCCTGTGAGTGGACTTGAGCGACCAAGCTTTAGATTAGCAGCTGAGTCGGTTAACCATTTGCATCACCCAGGGAGTCCTATTACAGTCTAACATTCTCTGTATTGTGCTTATTAAGTTTACTTATTACCTGACTCCCATGCTAGAGTATAAACCCTTTAAAGATAGGGACTTTGGTCCCTGTTGTTCACTGCTGAAACCTCTAAGTCTACAAGAATGCCCACCAGACGGTAGACACTTAGTAACATTTGTTGTTGAATGAGCGAAGAAATAGCTTGCTAATGTATTTTAGTTGAATTTATTGTTTTTATCATAACTAATGCTTATTTTACCATTTTGTGTTTTTTCCCCTAGTTGCTATTATGAAAATTTTCGAACATGGAGAAGTATAGAGAGAATAATGTAACAGATACGCCATCTCCCCAGCCCCTAAATTTAACAGTTATTAACATTTTGCCTTATTTGCTCTATTTTGCAGGCATATTACAGATATCATTATATATATGCATTTATAAAAATTGAGGACTTTTTCCTCTAGCACCACAATGACATTATCATACCTGATAAAACTGACATATATTCCTTTTTGTTATCTAATACTGTTCATATTCAAATTTTCCTGTCTCAAAAAAAAAATTTTTTTTTCCTTTCTCTAGCTGTTTGTTGAAATCAGAATCCGATAAAGAACTGCTGACTGCATTTGATTATGTTTCTTAAGTCCTTTCTAATCTAGACCAGGTCACACCCTCCTACCCCCTTTCCCATATTTTTTTCCTTTTTCCGTGGTGCTAACTTGTGGAAGAACCTGGCCCAGCTCTCCTCTAAAAAAAAAAGGTCTCACCTTCTGAATTTATCATATTGCTTCCTTCTAAAGTCACATAACTTGTTCTTCTGTCCTCTGTATTTTCTGAAAATTGAAAGTGACTTTTAAAAGTTGATCATTTGAATCTAGTTGAATTAAATTTCATCTTTAAAACTGTCCCTTGCAACCTTGGGGAGCTTTGGGACATACTGCTGAAGTTAACAGGTGGGTTTTCCTTTTTGAAATGCCTGGTGGTATCTACAGAAGATAGCCTAAGAACCTGAATCTGCATTTACTGTGACCAGCAGATTTTAAGATGTTTTGTGTGGGCCCCTCAGAACCCCCACTTCCCTTGTGACCCATCCCAGAGGTAGGTCTTTGGGATCTCTGGGGTGTGTCATGGAAATTGCAGCCCCCCAGAGGCTTCAACATTCCTTGTGGTTTTGAAGGATGGAAGAAAGAGCTGTGCATATGGGGTGGGCCACGTCTCTTCTCAGTTCTGCCATCTGACCCTCCCTGGATCCATATTTGGAGCAAACAGAAAGCAGCTTTTGGGTACTTTGTTGTTTTTCCTGTGTGTGAATTTGTTTCTCCCTTATCAGCGGCCCCCGTAGGTCAACATGTCCTGTCTGTATGGGAGGAAATGGAGGTCCCGATTATCTTAGTGCTTTCACCTAAGTGTGCCCTTGTAGAGCTAAAGTATAAAGATAAAAAGTTTTCTGTAAAATGCACAGAAGACTAGAGAATTACTAATGAACTCTAGGACTGGATAGGACTTTCGAGCATTTAGGATGTAGCATAGGATTATTGATGTTAGCTGCTATTGAGTCAGCTCCCAACTCATGTTGACCCCACATACAACGGGATTTGACTGCTGTGATCCATAGGGTTTTCATTGGCTTATTTTCGGAAGTAGATCATGAGACCTGTCTTGCTAGTCCATCTTAGTCTGGAAGCTCTGCTGAAACCTGTTCGGCGTCATAGCAACATGCAAACTTTCACTGATGGACTGGTAGTGACTGTGCATGAGGCGCACTGGAATCCAGCCTGGGTCTCCCACGTGGAAAGTGAGAGTTGTACTAGTGAACCACCACTGCTCCTTAATGGAGGATAAAACCAAACTAAACCAATCCCAAATCGTTGCCGTTGAGTCAATTCCGACTCATAGCTACTCTATAGGATAGAGTAGAACTGCCCCCATCGGGTTTCCAAGGAGCAACTGATGGATTCAAACTGCTGACCTTTTGATTAGCAGCCAAGCACCAGTGTAGGATAGACCATATAATAATGAACTGTAATTATTTCCTTGGAGCCCTGGTGGCACAGTGGTTAAGAGCCCAGCTGCTAACTGAAAGGTCAGCAGTTTGAACCCGCCAGCCGCTGCATGGGAGAAAGACATGGCAGTCTGCTTCTGTAAAGATTACAGCCTTGGAAACCTATGGGGCAGTTCTACTCTGTCCTACAGGGTCACTATGAGTTGGAATTGACTTGACGAAAACGCGCTTGGGTTTTGTTGTTGTTGTTGTTAATTATTTCCTTAGATTCTGGTTTTTAAAGAATTTATTCTTATAGTATAAGCCTACTTAATACGTTTATCATCGTACTGTATAGTAGTTTTACATGTCTGGAATCTGTTAATCCAGCCTGTATTTGTTGTCAATCAGGAAGTACTTACATTACCAAAATGGCGTTTTAAGGAAGAAGTGCCATCATCCAATGTAGTGCCAAATTGTGACCTTTTCATTTCTTCCTTTTTGATGCAGGGAACCCGGGACCCTTTTATGCAGTGGCTGGGGAAGCACGTGGATCCCGGAGGAGTAATAAAATCCAGCAAGGTCTCTCTTAAATTTGTTTCATCCTCCACATCTGACATAGAAATAACCCCGTCTTGTATCCCTGTGTTTACTGAGTCGGAGGGCTTCTCATCAGAAAATTTTAACTTAGAGATCTATCGGCAAAATCTGCAGACAGAACGACTTGGAAAAATAATTCTTTTTGCTGAAGTGACACCCACCACGATGAACCTTCTGGATGGGTAAGTTCTGATCAGACCTTCTGCACTGGCTCAGGAGAAACCTGTTATGTTGGTTATTCTAAGCAGTGGTGTGGGGTGGGGATAGAGTTATAGAGCAGTACGTTTTAATAAACCTACTAGCAAGATGGAAGCAGAAACCCTGTTCTAGAAGAGTTAAAATGTAGGAAGGGAAGTTAAATACTATCCCTTGATCTAATAAGAATTATCCTTTCAGGAATGGGAGGTTTTTGTACTTTGGGACTCTCTTCCTAGAATCAGGCCTTTCAGAATGTCCTTGGAAAAAGAATGTTACAGAAAAAATGTTTAACAGGTGGCATTATGGCTCAAAAACAGGTTATTGTGTTACTTTCATGTTGTTGAAACCCGTGTTAAACATTTAGTTTAAGATGTTTTGCAGGGGGGTTAGAATGGCAAAACTGAATGACACTTAGCTGTGTTAAATGGAAAGGAATGGAAGTTTTGTACTCTGAAAGCCTGTCTTCTTATGTTCCCACCCAATACATTTTTTAAGCACTCTGTAATCCTGTTTGGATATTTGAAATTTACTCTTATCAAACTTTTCTTTTTAAGTCCTTCTGTTTCATGGACTTGGATTGAAGGCTGAAAAATCAAAACAGATGAAAGGAATTTTTTAACCCCCAAATTAATCAGTATCAGTGAATAGTCTTATATTATGCTCAGATAGTTGAAGAGGTAGACTTATGGAGGGAATGAAAAAGAAGAGCATCTCCCCTCAACATGGGACCAAAATTTAAGGAATGAAGGCCTCAAAAGTAGTTGGATCCATGGTTTCTGGGATGAAATTTTCACCCTTGGGACTGCATGTTTGGACAGAGGTATAAGTCAACACGTGGATGTATTTTGGCCTCTGTCTTTAGTAACAATTTCTGGGATTTGATAATGTGTTGATATAAAATGAGAAGATAATGTGAGGTATCTTTGTAGAAATACACCTGATTATTGCAGCAATAACAACAATAATACTGTTGTTTGTGTGTTGTTGTTTGTTATCAAGTTGACTTTAACTCATAGCGGTGCAATGTGACAGAGTAGAACTACCCCATAGGGTTTTCTAGATTGTAATCTTCACGGAAACGGGTCATCGTGTCTTTCTTCCATGGAGCCGCTGGGTAGATTTGAACCACCAAACCAACCTTTGGTTATCAGTTGAGTGCTTAACAGTTGCGCCGCCAGACTTAAATTACATTTATTGAAAGCTTTAATCTTCCAGACATTACTTTTTAAAAAAGTTTTTATTGTGCTTTAGTGAAAGTTTACAAATCAAGTTGGACTCTCATACAAAAATTTATAAACACCTTGCTGTGTACTCCTAATTGTTCTCCCCCTAATGAGACAGCACACTCCTTTCCTCCAACCTCTCTTCTCGTGTCCATTTGGCCAGCTTCTGACCCTCTCTACCCTCTCATTTCCCCTTTGGACAGATGCCATCATAGTCTCATGTGTCTACTTGATCCAAGAAGTTCATTCGTCACCAGTATCATTGTCAATCCTGTAGTCCAGTCCAATCTCTGTCTGAAAAGTTAGCTTTAGGAATTGTTCCTGTCTTGAGCTAACAGAAGGCCTGGGGACCATGACCTCTGGAATCATTGTAGTCTCAGTTGGACCATTAAGTCTGGTCTTTTTATGAGAATTTGGGATCTGTATCCCACTGCTCTCCTGCTCCCTCAGGGGTTCTCTATTGTGTTCCCTGTTGGGGCAGTCATGGGTTGTAGCTAGGCACCATCTAGCTCTTCTGGCCTCAGGCTGATGTAGTCTCTGGATTATGTGGCCCTTTCTGTCTTTGGGTTCATAATTACCCTGTGTCTTTGGTGTTCTTCATTCTCCTTTGCTCCTGGTGGGTTGAGACCAATTGATGCATCTTAGATGTCCACTTGCTAGCGTTTAAGACCCCAGACGCCACTCTCCAAAGTAGGATGCAGAGTGTTTTCCTAATAGATTTTATTATGCCAGTTGACTTAGATGTCCCCTGAAATCGTGGTCCCCAAACCCCCATCCCTGCTACGCTGGCCTTCAAAGTGTTCAGTTTATTCAGGAAACTTCTTTGCTTTTGGTTTAGTCCAGTTGTGTGGACCTTGCCTGTACTGTATATTGTCTTTCCCTTCACCTAAAATAGTTATCTACTATCTAATTAGTGAATACCCCTCTCCCACCTTCCCTCCCCCGTCTTGTAACCATCGAAGAATATTCTCTTCTCTGTTTAAACTATTTCTCGAGTTCTTATAGTAGTGGTCTTATACAATATTTATCCTTTTGCAGCTGACCAATTTCACTCATGGAAACCCTGGTGGCGTAGTGGTTAAGTGGGACGGCTGCTAACCAGGAGGTCAGCAGTTCGAATCTGCCAGGTGCTCTTTGGAAACTCTATGGAGCAGTTCTGCTCTTTCTATAGGGTCAATTTCACTCAGCATAATGCCTTCCAGATTCCCCCATGTTATGAAATGTTTCAAGGATTCATCATTGTTCTTTATCGATGTGTAGTATTCCATTCTGTGAATATACCATAATTTATTTATCCATTCATCTGTTGATATGTACCTTGGTTGCTTCCATCTTTTTGCTATTGTAAACAGTGGTGCAGTGAACATGGGTGTGCATATGTCTGTTCGTGTAAAGGCTCTTATTTCTCTAGGATATATTCCAAGGAGTGAGTTTGCAGGATGGTATGATAGTTCTATTTCTAGCTTTTTAAGGAAGTGCCAGATTGATTTAGAAAGTGGTTGTACTATTTTACATTCCCACCAGCAGTGTATAGGTGTTCCAGTCTCTCCACAGCCTCTCCAACATTTATTATTTTTTGGATTAATTCCAGCCTTGTTGGAGTGAGGTGGAATCTCGTTGTAGTTTTGATTTGCATTTCTCTAATGGCTAATGATCATGAGCATTTCCTCACATGTCTGTTAGCTACCTGAATGTCTTCTTTAGAGAAGTGCCTACTCATATCCTTTGCCCATTTTTGAATTGGGTTATTTGTCTTTTTGTAGTTGAGTTTTTGCAGTATCACATAGATTTTAGAGATCAGGCACTGATTGGAAATGTCATAGCTAAAAGCTTTTTCCCAGTCTGGTGGTAGCCTTTTTACTCTTTTGGTGAAGTCTTTGGATGAGCATAGGTGTTTGATTTTCAGGAGCTCCTGGTTATCTAGTCTCTTCTGCATTGTTAGTAATGTTTTGTGCTGTTTATGCCATGTATTAGGGCTCCTAGTGCTGTCCCTACTTTTTTCTTCCATGATCTTTATCATTTTAGATTTTATATTTAGGTCTTTGATCCATTTTGAGTTAGTTTTTGTGCATGGTGTGAGGTATGAGTCTTGTTTCATTTTTTTGCCAATGGATATACAGTTATGCCAGCATATTTGTTAAAAAGACTATCTTTTCCCCATTTAACTGACTTTGGGCCTTTGTCAAATATCAGCCACTCATATGTGGATGGATTTATGTCTGGATTCTCAATTCTATTCCATTGGTCTATGTGTCTGTTGTTGTACCAGTACCAGGCTGTTTTGACTACTGTGGCGGTATGATAGGTTCTAAAATCAGGAAGAGTGAGACCTCCCACTTTGTTCTTCTTTTTCAGTAATGCTTTACTTATCCTAGGCCTCTTACCCTTATGAAGCTGGTGATTTATTTCTCCATCTCATTAAAAAATGTTGTTGGAATTTGGATCAGAATTGCATCGTATCAATAGATTGGTTTTGGTAGAATAGATATTTTTACAATGTTAAATCTTCTGTCCATGAGCAAGGTATGTTTTTCTACTTATGTAGGTCTCTTGGTTTCTTGCATTAGTGTCTTGTAGTTTTCTGTGTACAGGTCTTTTAGATCTCTGGTAAGATTTATTCCTAAGTATTTTATCTTCTTGGGAGCTACTGTAAATGGTATTGATTTGGTGATTTCCTCTTCAATGTTCTTTTTGTTGGTGTAGAAGAATCCAGCTGATTTTTGTATGTTTACGTTGTATCCTGATCCTCTGCTGAACTCTTCTATTAGTTTCAGTAGTTTTCTTGAGAATTCTTTAGGGTTTTCTGTGTATAAGATCATGTCATCTGCAAATAGAGATACTTTTACTTCTTCCTTACCAATCCTGATGCCCTTTATTTCTTTATCTATCCTAATTGCTCTGGCTAGGACCTCCCGCACAATGTTGAATAAGAGTGGTGATAAAAGGCATCCTTGTCTGGTTCCTGATCTCAGTGGAAATGCTTTCAGGCCCTCTCCATCTACGATGATGTTGGCTGTTGGCTTTGTATAAATGCCCTTTACTATGTTGAGGAATTTTCCTTCTATTCCTATTTTGCTGAGAGTTTTTATCATGAATGAGTGTTGAACTTTGTCAAATGCCTTTTCTGCATTGATTGATAAAATAATGTGGTTCTTTTATTTATATGATGGATTCCATTAATTTTTTTTCTCATGTTGAACCATCCCAGCATACCTGGTATGAATCCCACTTGGTCATGGTGTATTATTTTTTTGAAGTGTTGTTGAATTCTATTGGCTACAATTTTGTTGAGGATTTTTGCATCTAAGTTCATAAGGGATATATATTATGAGTAATAAGGGATATAGGTCTGTAATTTTCTTTTTTTGTGGTGTCTTTACCTGGTTGTGGTATCAGGGATTTGCTGGCTTCATAAAAAGAATTTGGGAGTATTCCATCCTTTTCTACCCTCTGAAATACCTTTAGTAGTAGTGGTGTTAATTCTTCTCTGAAAGTTTGGTAGAACTCTGCAGTGAAGCCATCTGGGGCAGGGCTTTTTTTTTTGTTGGGACTTTTCTGATTACCTTTTCAATCTCTTCCTTTGTTATGGGTCTATTTAGTTGTTCTACCTCTGTTTGTGTTAGTTTAGGTAGGTAGTGTGTTTCTAGGAATTCATCCATTTCTTCTAGGTTTTCAAATTTGTTAGAGTGTAATTTTTCATGGTAATCTGATATGATTCTTTTAAATTCAGTTGGGTCTGTTATAATATCACCATCTCATTTCTCATTTGGGTTATTTGTTTCCTCTTCTGTTTTTCTTTTGTCAGCCTGGCCAGTGGTTTATCAATTTTGTTAATTTTTTCAAAGAAGCAGCTTTTGGTCTTGTTAACTCTTTCAATTGTTTTTCTGTTTTCTATTTCATTTAATTCTACTCTAATTTTTATTATTTCCTTTCTTCTAGTGCCTGAAGGTTTCTTTTGTTGTTATCTATTTGTTTAAGTTGTAGGGATATCTCTTTGATTTTGGCCTTTTTTTCTTTTTTTATGTGTGCATTTATTGAAATAAATTGACCTCTCAGCACTGCTTTTGCTGTGTCCCAAATGTTCTGATAGGAAGTGGTTTCATTCTCATTGGATTCTTTGAGTTTCTTTATGCCATCCTTAATGTCTTCTATAACCCAGTCTTTTTTGAGCAGGATAGTGTTCAGTTTCCAAGCGTTCGTTTTCTTTTCCCTTCTTTTTATGTTATTGATTTCTACTTTTATGGCCTATGGTTAGAAAAGATGCTTTGTAATATTTCGATGTTTTGAATTCTGTGAAGGCTTCCTTTATGACCTAATGTGTGGTCTATTCTAGAGAATTTCCATGTGCACTAGAAAAGAAAGTATACTTGGCTGCTGTTGGGTGGAGTGTTCTGTATATGTCCATGAGGTCAAGTTGGTTAATTGTGGCATTTAGATCTTCTGTGTCTTTATTAAGCTTTATTAAGCTTCTTTCTGGATGTCTTGTCCTTCATCAAAAGTGGTGTGTTGAAGTCTCCATTATAATTGTGGAGCTGTCTATCTTACTTTTCAATGCTGTTAGAGTTTGTTTTGTGTTTCTCGCAGCCCTCTCACTGGGTGCGTAAATATTTAATATGGTTATATTCTTCTGGTGTATTGTCTCTTTAATCAATATATAGTGTCCTTCCTTGTCCTTTGTGGTGGATTGAACTTTAAAATCTGTTTTGTCAGAAATTAATATCGCCATTCCTGCTCTTTTTTGATTGTTGTTTGCTTGATGATTTTTTTCCATCCTTTGAATTCTAGTTTGTGTCTGTAAGGTTTGTCTCTTGTTAGGCAGCATATAGATGGATCGTATTTTTTTTATCCATTCTGCCACTCTCTGTCTCTTTATTGGTGCATTTAGTCCATTAATATTCAGCGAAATTATGGATGGGTATGAGTTTAGTGCTGTCATTTCGATGTCTTTTTTTGTGTGTTGTTGACAGTTTCTTTTTCCCTTTTAATTTTTTATGAATAGTTTATCTTTATATGTTGTTTTTTCCTCTTATTCATTGTTGATTTTGTTTCTGTTGAGTCTCTATTTTTTTCTCATATTTTACTTTGATGAGTAGGATAGTTAGTCTCTTTTGTGGTTACCTTAATATTTACCCCTGTTGTTCTACGTTTACAGCTAACTTTTATTTCTTTATATCGCCTTGTCTTCTTCTCCATATGAAAGATCTATGACTACATTTCTTAGTCCCTCTTTATTATTTTAATGTGGCTTTCTTTTACATTATGACATCGCTGTTTCCCTGTGTTGAGCGTTTTTTATCTTGATTTATTGTTGTGACTTCCCTGCCTGTATTGACATCTGATTGCCCTGCCCACTGTTGTAGTCTTAGGTTGATATCTGGTATTATTGACGTCTAACCAAAGAATTCCCTTTAGTATTTCTTGTAGTTTTTGTTCGGTTTTTACAAAATCCCTAAACTGTGTTTATCCGGAAATATCCTAATTTCCCCTTCATATCTGAGAGACAGTTTTGCTGGATATATGAATCTTGGCTGGCTTTTTTTTTCCTTCAGTGCTTTATATAAGTCATCCATTTGCCTTCTTGTCTGCATGATTTCTGCTGAGTAGTCCAAGCTTGTCCTTATTGACTGTCCTTTGTAGGTGACTTTTCTTTTATCCCTAGCTGCTCTTAAAATTTTCTCTTTATCTTTGGTTTTGGCAAGTTTACTATAACATCTCTTGGTGACTTTTAAAATCTACCTCATGTGGAGTTTGATGAGCATCTTGGATTAATATCTTCTCATCTTTCACGGTATCAGGGAAGTTTTCTGCCAACAAATATCCCTCCCTGTTCTGGTACTCCAGTCACTTGTAGGTTATTTCTTTTGATAGAGTCCCACATGATTCTTAAGGTTTCTTCATTTTTTTTTATTCTTTCATCTGATTTTTCTTCAAATATATTGGTGCCAAGTGCTTTATCTTCAAGATCACCAATCCTGCTTTCCACTTGCTCAGTTCTGCTCCTTTGATTCTCTATTGAGTTGTCTAATTCTGTAATTTTATTGTTAATCTTCTGAATTTCTGATTGCTGTCTCTCTATGGATTCTTGCAACTTATTAAATTTTTCATTATGTTCTTGAAGAACCTTTTTAATTTCTTCAACTATTTTATCTGTGCGTTCCTTGGCTTGTTGTGCATATTGCCTGAGCTCCTTCCGTATGTCTTGAAGAGTTCTGTATATTAATATTTTGAATTCTGCATCCAGTAATTCCAGGAATGCACCTTCATCAGGAAGATCCTTAGATTCTCTGTTTTGAGAGCTTGTTGAAGCGTTCATGGTCTGTTTTTTTATGTGGTTTGATATTGACTGTTGTTTCTGAGCCATCTGTAAGTTACTGTATTAGTTTATTTTATGTTTGCTTACTGTATCATAGTTTCTTGGTTTGTTTTGTTTTGATATGCCCAAATGGGTTGCTTGAGTGAGCTAACCTGATTATTTTTGCCTTTGGGACTGTGACACCCTGTCACTAGATGGCTAGAGCTGTTATCAGGTATGTGAGCTTATGAGTCCATTCACTTTTCTTGTGTGGATTCAGCTCAAGTGTCTAGGTAGCTTGTCGTCACGTGTGTGGTACAGACTTTGTCCTACAGTCTTAGAGGGGCAGGGGTGTTTGGTGTAGGTACCGGTACCTAGTTGCAGCAGGGGGTCATGCTCTGAACAAGGCGGGGGGGGTGAGAATTGTCCCCCGAGTGTCTCTGAGGAAAGCGCTTCCCTGTTCCCTAGAGTGTACAGGTGGATGGGTTCTGCAGACGGACCATGGATACCCACCTCTTTTGGTTGTAAGGGCTGGGAGGTATCAGTTATCCTTGGACCCCTGTCATGGGTGACTGGGTGACCTGAGTGGTGCCAGCAGTCCTTAGGCCCCTGATGTAGGTAGGTGAGGACCCTGTTTATTAGGCAAAGTCATTTGAACTGTCAAACACCCACCTCTCTACCACATAGCTTAAACAATCGCAGTCTGCCAGCAAGGGCCTATTTTCCTGAAATAGGCCCAAACAGGTCCAGGCAGGGGGGAAAGGTATTCAGTGTCCACGGACCATTTATGCCTGAACAGGAGCTCCTTGTGTCCTGAGCTCTGTAGTTTAATGGATCTGGCAAATTATCCTTTCCCCCTGTTGTAAATTTTTTCCTTCTCCAAGTCCAGGAGCATGGCTCAGGGCACTGAAGTGGGCATATCTCAGGCCCAGGGAAATCTATAGCTACTGAAGCTGGCTTGGGGGCGGGGGTGCAGTAAAATATACGCAAGTACTTAGCTTTTGCCGAGAACACCATTCTTCTCTGGTTCTGGAGGTGTGAGTAGGCTGTGCAGCTGGCTGCTTCTTCCTGAGAAAACCGCAGCCGAACGGTACCACCAGCCCACCTCAGCTGCTCCTGGCAGTGGTGCCTGAGGGATCCCAGCGATTCAGGTCCGGCAACTCCTCTCTGCTTCTGAACAGTCTCTCTCTCCCCCGCCACTCAGTCCAGTTTCTAACTTTGCCTTTGATGTTCAGGACTCCTAACTTGTCATAAATGTAATCGTTTCACCTGATTTTTCAGGTCTTTGTTGTAAGAGGGATCGCTGGAAGCCTCTGGCCATTCTGCCATTTTGGCCCCACCCTCACACACTACTTTTAAGTGCTTCACGTGTATTAACTGATTTCACACATTATCGTTTAGTGCTGCGGGGTCATCACTGGAGCAAAATCAAATGATAGTGTCGCATAGTGAATAGAATGCTACATAGCAGAATTTACTGTATGTTGAATTCTTCCTGTTTCTGAAGGTTCATAATAACTGTCTGGTACTTCATATCACAGCAGTGGACCAACAAACGAAACAGAGCAAGTAGAATATTTAAAATTGTTGAGTGGGTCTACTCCATGCTCACTTTTTTCTTGGAGTACATCACTTTTGTGGCTATGGAGTAGCTCTTTCTAACGGGCTAGAGTTAAAAAAAAGTCAGTTGCCCTTGATTCGATATGAACTCAGGGTTACCCTGTGTGTATCAGAGTAGGACTGTGCTCCATAGGGTTTTTTTTTTTTTTTTATTGTGCTTTAGGTGAAAGTTTACAGGTCAAGTTAGTTTCTCATATGCACACACATTGTTATGTGACCCTAGTTGCTATCCCTATGGTATGACCGCACACTCCGCTTTTCCACCCCGGATTTCCTGGTTATTCAGTCAGCTCCTATCCCTTTCTGCCTTCTCATCTCACCTCTGAACAGGAGCTGCCCATTTAGTCTCATGTGTCTAATTGAACTAAGAAACACACTCTCCATGAGTATCATTTTATGTCTTATAGTCCAGTTTGTTCTTTGTCTGAAGGGTTGGTTTCGGGAATGGTTTTAGTTCTGGGTTAACAGAGAGTCTGGGACCATGTCTTCTGGGGTTCCTCTAGTCTCAGTCAGACCATTAAGTCTGGTCTTTTTACGTGAATTTGAGTTCAACACCCTACTCTTCTCCTGCTCCGTCAGGGATTCCCTGTTGTGTTCCTGGTTGCGTTCCCGGTCAGGGCGGTCATTGGTGGTAGCCTGGCATCATCTAGTTCCGGTCTCAGGCTGATGGAGTCTCTGGTTTATGTGGCCCTTTCCGTCTCTTGGGCTAATATTTTTCTTGTGTCTTTGGTATTCTTCATTCTCCTTTGCTCCAGGTGGGTTGGAACCAATTGATGCATCTTAGGTGGCCACTTGCTAGCTTTTAAGACCCCAGATGCCACTCACCAAAGTTGGATACAGAGAATTTTCTTAATAAACTTTGTTATGCTAGTTGACCTAGATGTCCCCTGCAACCATGGTTCCTAGACCCCTGGCCCTGCTACTTTGTCCCTCTAAGTGTTTGGTTGTATTCAGGAAACTTCTTAGCTTTTGATTTATTCCAGTTGTGCTTCCCCTGTGTCATGTGTTGTCCTTCCCTTCACCTGAGATAATTCTTGTCTACTATCTAGTTAGTGAATTCCCCTCTCCCTCCCTCCCCACCCTCGTAACCATCAAAGAATGTTTTCTTCTGTGTTTAAATCTTTTCTTGAGTTCTTGTAATAGTGGCCTCATACAATATTTGTCCTTTTGCGACTGACAGATTTCACTCAGCATAATGCCTTCCAGATTCATCCGTGTTATGAGATGTTTCACAGATTCATTGTTGTTCTTCATCATTGCATAGTATTCCATTGTGTGACTATACCATAGTTTGTTTTTCCATCCATCCATTGATGGGTAGCCAAGTTGTTTCCATCTTTTTACTATTGTGAAAGGTGCTGTCCATAGGATTGTCAATGGTTGGTTTTTTGGAAGTAGATCACCAGGCCTTTCTTCCAAGATGGCCTGGGTGGATGCGAACCTTCAGCCTTTTGCTTAGCAGCCCAACAAGTTAACGTTTTACGCCTCCCAGGGACCCCAGTGGGCTAGAGTAGAAGTGAAAAAAAGAGTTGGAGGCCCTTCAAGTAGTACACACATTATCATAGCCCCAGCACCTGGCAGATTTAATGTTGTAGGTGAAAATAATTTGAGTTGTAACACTAGTGTGGTCTCACTTACTCAAGATCATTAGAGGCATTTTTTTGTAAATCTTGGAGGATTTGGAAGTTTCTCGTCTGACTAATATTTTGGAAGACATCATATTTTCTTCTTTGACTAGTAGCTCAGCCGAGCCACCTTGGTGCTGAGATGGGCATGGAAAGCTTTCGTTTGATCTTTTGGGTATGAGAGCCAACTGGCTTTGAAGCCATAAACCACCACCAACTTTACCTCCTGCCCCCGCCCTGTGGATTTTGAAGTTTGTTTGTGATTCGGTGAAGAGGAAGGAACCCCGGGGAGAGGAAGTAGTAGAGGGAAACATGGGAGCTGCTGGCTAACAACTAAAATCAAGGCAATTCGAAGGGTCTGTGGGCTTCTCTCTCCAGTCCCCTCCCAAACATAAACAAAAAATGCAGATGTTTCCCCTCGTATTCTGACCCAGCTGTGTCACACCAACTAGTTGGATAGTTGTTGTTAGTTGCCATTGAGTCAGCTCTGACTCATGGCAACATTATGTATAATAGAATGAAACATTGCCCAGTCCTGTGCCATTTTCATGATTATTGGTATGTTTGAATCCATTATTGTGGCTATCGTGTCAGTCCATCTCATGGAGGGTTTCCCTCGTTTTCACTGAACCTCTACTTTATGAAACATGATGCCCTTTTCTATCAGTTGATCTTTCCTGATGATGTGTCCAAAGTAAGTGAGCTGGAGTCTTGCCATCTTCTCTTCTAAGGAACATTCTGCTTGTATTTCTTCCAAGACTGATTTGTTCATTATCTGACAGTCCATGGTATATTCAGTATTCTTCACCACCACCACAGTTGGATTGAATCACATCTTCTTCTGTCTTCCTTTTTAATTCTCCGGCTTTCCTATGCATGAGGTGATTGAAAAAACCATGGCTTTAATCAGGGGCACCTTGGTCCTCAAAGTGACACCTTTGCTTTGAGAGGTAATTTTATCCTTGCTTCAGTCACTTTCTAGATATGTATTTCTGACCATAAAATGGCTTTCCTGCCCTATTGTTGGAGTAGCATTTTCTGGATGCTGTGCTTTGTGCATTGCTTAAGACGCCTACTGTTTCCTGGTAGGTTTTCCATTAGGGCCAGTTAGCTCAGCTGGTTGGACAGGGTTCCAAGGTCATGGGTTCAACACTGTGTCTGGACCAGTGAACTTCACTATATCCCATGGTCGTGTCCTCCAGCCACAGACCCAGGAAGCCATTTGCACAGGTGAGCTCTTGGTGGTGGGGCACCCAGACAAGGGGGTATGTGTGAACCACTGAACATCAATGTCACTGCCAGAAAAGCACCTTCAATGGTGTGGTTGGGAGTACTGCATGTTCTCTTAATCTTGAGATAAGCGATAAGTGAACCTGTGCTGTGGGGAAGCACAGTTGCATGGGGTAACTGTCATAGTGGTATTTTTGGAATAGTCTTTTATTTGATTTATGAGGTCTTTTCTGTTGACTTATACCAAACCTGTGTCAGATATTGAAATGATTTAGGTGTGATGCCACAGTGTGTGGTGATCCAGGTAAACATAAACTTATTTTTATTAATTTCCTTTGCATTTTAGTACACCCTAAATATGTACCAAAAGTTGGCTGTCTATTATTTGTAAAGAATAATTTAGTTTTCTTTATTAAATAAGTTGATACATTGCTGCTGTTATTGTTAGTTGCCTTTGAGTTGATTCCAATGCATGGTGACCCCATGTGTATCACAGTAGAACTACATCGCACAGGGCGTTCAGCGCTGTGACCTTTTGGAAGCAGATTGCTAGGCCTATCTTTTGAGTTGCCTCTGGGTGGGTTCAAACTGCCAACCTTTTAGCTAGTAGTTGAGCACTTAACCATTTGTGCTATCCAGGGACTCTGAACTTTGTATATTAAATATCCTTATTTCTTTACCATTATTTAAGTCCCTTGATTTTCTAGGCTTAAGTTTAACTTTATCAATGCATGGGCTTGGGCACTGGAGAAACAACAATGGATAAGGTACTATCCTTGCCTTAAGATGCATTTAAAGAAGCAACTCCCAGTGCCCATTACAGTTCATGAAGTTCTGTACACCATTCTTGGTCTGCGCACTGGGAGGTCAGGCAGGCAGAGAGAAGCTCCTGCAGTAGACAGCTTGAGGCCGTAAAAGAGGTGGCACTGGTCAGCGCATCTTCTCTTGTGCCATTAGTGTGTCAGGCAGACTTTATGTCTGGTGTCATAAAGCTCACAGTCTAGCAGGGAAAATGCTGGGACTGAAGACTTTATCACCCACTAACTGAGCAGCCTCAGTGCTGTCACCCGTCTGGGTCTTGCTTTGCTCAGCTGTGAAGTCAGGAGCAGTGGAACACTGGGTGCTTGCTCCCCAGGCACCTTCAACTCTATACTTCTTTGATACAGTGATTCCCCCCCATCTTAGTTATCTAGTGCTACTGTAACAGAAGTACCACAAGTGAGTGGCTTTAACAAACAAATTTATTTTCTTACAGTTTAGTAGGTTAGACGTCCAAATTCAGGGTGCCAGCTCTAGGGGAAGGCTTTCTCTCTCTGTCAGCTCTGGAGGAAGGTCCTTGTCTCTTAACTTCTGTTCCTGGGCGATATTCGTGTGGCTTATCATCTCTCTTCCCTATCTTTGCTTCCTCATTTGTTTAAACTTTTTTATATCTCAAAAGAAATTGACTTAAGACACACCCTACCCTAATACTGCCTCATTAACGTAACAAGGACAACACATTCCCAAATGGATTATAACTACAGGAATACCAAAAACCAAACCCAGTGCGGTCAGGTTGATTCTGACTCATAGAAACCCCATAGGGTTTCCGAGGCTGTAAATCTCTATGGAAGCAGACTGCCACACTTTCTCCCATGGTGCCACTGGTCATTTCAAATTCTGACCTTTCTTAGTTAGCAGCCGATCGCTTTAACCACTGTACCACCAGGACTCCCTAACCACAGGTATACGGGATAGCATTTACAACACGTATTTTTGGGGGACACAGTTCAATCCAGAACATCTCCCAAGTCAGAGTCTCACAACCAGCCAGCCTTTCTATTGATAAGTAACCTCCAATGCTTTAGAAAGCTGAACTAGTTTTGTCAGTCAGCCTCCAGCTAGTTGAGGAGATGTGTGGAAGACAGTTGACTTTCTACAAGCAAAGTGAAAGAAAAGGAAACATAATCCCATAAAATAGTTCTTTTTTAATTTGTGGGGGTTGATATTTGGGGAAATAGCCACCTTTGTTTAGGGAAGATTTTGTCATTGTTAGTTGCCATTGAGGTGGCTCTGGCTCTTGGCAACCTTATGTATACCAGAATGAAACGTCCCATCCTGCACCATCTTCATGATTGGTGGTGTGTTTGAGTCTATTGTTGCAGCCACTGTGTCAGTCCCTCTCATGGAGGGTTTACCTCTTTTTTGCTGATCCCCTACCAAACATGATGTCCTTTTCTAGAAATTGGTCTTTCCTGATGACGTGTCCAAAGGGAGCAAGACGAAGTTTCACCAACCTCGCTTCTAAAGAGCGGTCCAGTTTTAGTATTTTGCATTTTTATTTCAGAACTTGGGGCCTATCTCAGCTTGTCAGTCCCAAACATCTCTTTTCCCTTTTCTTCCTTATTATGCTGCCCTGACTCACTCTGCTTGGCGCCCTCCTCCCCTGAAGTCGAGGCCTGAGAGGACTGAAATTGGGCTGGAACTAATTTAATGGCTGAGTGACCTCACAGTAGAGAAACAGCCGGAGCCTAATAGGGGTCTTTGTCTGCATTTCCACCCAAGCTGGTAGCATGCCAGTCAAGAGTCAAGCTAGAGACACAGGTGGAAGCGATTAGACCTGTCATAAAGTTTGAAAAATTGATTCTAGAGGCGAAGTGAATAGATTGGACTTGACAGTGTTGTCCTAAAGATTCTAAGGGAAAATTCTGTAGTTTAATTTGAAATCCCTTGATTATTCATTAGCTTTCCAGATGGCTTTTGTTGATGTTTTACATATTAATGCCTGTATTGTGTTGTCATTGGTGTTCTCTTAATGCACACATAGGTAATGAGCAAAGAATAAATACCCCAATAAGTGTCCCAAATTAATGGGGTATTAGTGTAATTGTGAAATAAAGGGTTTTTAAGAAGTTGATTGCTTGGGAATAATTAGCGTAAGCTTTTTTATGGACTCAATTTGGTACTTTAAAAGTGAAAATCTTGGAGAATTTTGTTAAACCTTCATTTTAATGTTTACTTCTAAATTAAAGCTTAAAATATAACTCCAGCCTTTAACTCCAGCATTCATGACTCAAGGGTGATTGTGGCAAGCTCTCCATCAAATGTTTTTTTATTTTTTTATTCTAGTTCAACACCTGAATAAGTTAACCGTTCATATGCCAAGATCCCGGAGTTGAATTATTGTCTAGTATTTTTCAGAGATGTGTTCACATTAACTTTTAGCATTCTGAGATTAAAAAAAAAAAATTGTATTTTATGGCTGGTTTTTTAAATAGGGAAACCTAGTGTGATGTTTGTCATATTACAATGGTTACAGTATTCCACATAGTTGGCATTTTCGTTAGAATCGGGCTTTCTCTGTCTTTCTCTCACTGTTGAGCAGCAAGTGCCAAGATTTACTGTAGAGAAGAGTGAAAGTAAATATGATGGTGAGGCCAGAGCTACATGTGCAGGTAAGCATGGCCTCCTCCGTGGAGCGCGATGGGCCAAGCTGCCCAGCCGTCCCAGTGACTCTGCTGTGCTGGAAACATGGCCACAGTCCCTCCTCGGGAGCCCCTCCAACACAACATGGTCATTTGAGTATTCTCAATGGCGGCAGTCTTAATTTTTTGAGGGTGTATGAGACTTTTAGAAAGAAAAGTAGATGATGTGGATTATGACTCATGGTGACCCCACATGTTATAGAGTAGAACTATGCTCCATAGGGTTTTCTTGGCTGTGATCTCTGCAGTAGCAGATTGCGAGGGCTTTCTTCTATGGTGCCACTGGATGGGTTCAAACCACCAACCTTATGGTTAGTATTCAAGCTCAAACTGTTTGTGCCACCAGGGACCTTTCACCGTAGGAAATACAGCCCTAAAGGAGCCCCCACTTTACCCCAGGACGGTGATGAGGATGTAAAGCAGTGACGTCTGCAAGGTTCTCAGCACATAGCAAACATCTATCAAATGCTCATTATTGTTTAACTTTGTGTGTGATTCTTTTTTTCTTTTTGACCTTTGTGATGTGTACATTGGTATTAGTTTTGTCAAATGCCTCTGTTATATATAAAACAAGCAACAAAAGACCACAAAAAGTAATATAGCAAGGTTTGGAGCAGGAAAGCCAATAAATAAAGATGCTGACAGGAAATTCTCCAAACTTTTCTCTAGACCAGATTTATCTTAGAGAAGAAGCCAAGAGTATTGATTATATTTTAGAAGTGAGCTGGACTCCATGATAGTTGGGAATGTTTTCACTTTAGTCTGTAGAGTCCAAAGGAGTTATTCATTAGCGACCTCTGCGTGCGCAGAGTGAGCGTATTGGAAACCTGGCTTGTACCAGGCAAGACAATGTGGAATGTATATTTTTTAGTATTTATTTTATTTTTGGTGAAAATATACACAGCAGATCATACCCCTATTCAGCAATTTCTACATGCAGCATTCAATGACAGCGGTTACTATGTCACCATTCTGGCTATTTCTCCTCATGTTGTCATTTTAGCGCGGAATCTTGAGAGTTGTCCAAGCCTTGGAGTTTCACGGGCTTACTGGCCTGGGGCAAGCTCCATGACTTGTCACCTTAAAAGGGGCAAACTGTAGTAATTCGCAAGGTCCCTGAGTGGTGCAAACAGTTTGTGCTTGGCTACTAACCTAAAGGTTGGGAGTTCAAACCCACCCAGCAGCATCGCAGAGGAAGAGCCTGGCGATCTGCTTCTGTTAAGACTACAGCCAAGAAAATCCTATGAAGCAATCCTACTGTGTAACACATGAGGTCTCCATGAGTTGGAATCTACGTCAGTGGGTTTGGTTTTTTTTTTGGTAGTAATGCCCACTTTTAGGGTTGTCGTGAGGGCCAAGGGGGTAGCACCATGTAAAGCCCTTGGCGCACTGTACCTGACATGGAGTGGCTGGTCACTAAATGCTGGTTTAATCTCTCCTTTGCCCACCACCAAGGTCAGTGCTTCCCAAATGGAGACTACCAGTAGCCACCCACCTGGAGAATGCAAACAGGAATACTGAGAACGTGTCCCAAGGTTCCAGTGCATTAAGAAATATGCAGTAGGAAAGCAGCGTTTTAAAACTTTGTTTATGAATTAGCATTAGTTTCCAAATGGAAGATTTTTAGCTATTCTTAGAATTGAGAGTTCATGGTAATTCAGGTAGGACCCCTCACTTTTATAATATGGTGTAGAGATTGAGGCTGAGCTCTGGTTCAAAAACGTGTTTTAGTGAAAATCTGTAAATATGTTAGGTAATCAAACAGACACTTTTCCTTCTAGCTATTAAGCATCCCTCTCCCCTGACTTTGCTTTGTGACTTACTGAGAAAAACTATTTTATTTCCACTTTCAAATACAGCCAGTTACCTGGTTTGGAGGTGAGAGTTGATTTGCTCTCATCTGCCCCTTTAAAATCCTTTACACACCTACCATTTAGCCAAACACACTCTGGGCCCCGAAATCCCTTTGTTTCTGCTTTGTGTTTTGGAGAGAAGCATGCTCTCTTTCCGCATGAGGGCTATTCTGTCACCGTGAGATCCCAGACACCACATTTTTTCTACATTGCACAAGAAGTCATTCATCATTTTCAATTTTTATTTGGCTCTCGCACAAGAGTATTCAAATTAGCCAGGAGGAAAATGATGATGTCACTGCCTGGCGGAGAAATACTTTCTTGGGGGGTGGGAAGGGTGGAGGAGGGAAGAGCAGAGGGAGAAGTTAAGCTGTGGTCTGTACCCACCTCTTTCCCTGTCCTTTGGTTCCAGGAGTCAGCTAGATGCTAATGTAGTTTTCACATTTTAAAACTGCATGATATAAAGGTACAGAATTTACCAGAAAATGAAAGTGTACAGTGGAATGGCAGTGTAAAAGCCCCGGAGACATAGATAGTAACTTCATCTTGTATCATTTTGACACGCCTGTTTTGTGATCCTGGGAGAATCACGACCTTCTCTGGGGCTGTTTCCTCATCTGTAAAATGAAACAGTTGTGCTAGATCAGTGGCTCAGTTTTTTTTTACCCATTTTTTAAGATATTTATTTATTTATTGTGCTTTAAGTGAAAGTTTACAAATCAAGTCCTTCTCTCATACAAAAAGTTATACACACCTTGCTACGTACTCCTAGCTGCTCTCCCCCAGTGAGATAGCACACTCCTCCTCTCCACCCTGTATTCCCTGTGTCCATTCGACCAGCTCCTGTCCCCCTCTGCCGTCTCATCTCACGTCCAGACAGGTGCTACCCACACCGTTTCATGTGTCTACTGGAGCCAAGAAGCGCACTCCTCACCAGTATCATTATCTTATAGTCCAGCATTAGCCCTGTCTGGAGAGTTGGCTTTGAGAATGTTCCCAGTCTTGGGCTAAGAAAGAGTCCAGGGACCATGACCTCCAGGGTCCCTCTAGTGTCAGTCAAACCATTAAGTGTGATCTTTTCACAGAAATTTGAGATCTGCATCCCACTCTTCTCCTGCTCCATCAGGGACTCTCCGTTGTGTTCCCTGTCGGGGCAGTCATCGGTGGTAGCTAGGCACCGTCTAGTTCTTCTGGCCTCAGGCTGGTGGAGTCTGTAGTTTATGTGGCCCTTTCTTTGACCCATTTTTAATACACTTTTTTGTGCTTTAGGTGAAAGTTTACAGCTCAAGTTAATTTCTCATGCAAAAATTTATGCACATACTGTTTTGTGACACTGGTTGCAATCCCCACAATGTAACAGCTCACTCCCCCTTTCCATGCCAGATTCCCTGTGTCCATTCAGCCAGCACCTGTCCTTTCCTGCCTTCTCATCCTGCCTGCAGACAGGAGCCGCCCATTTGGTCTCATGTATCTAATTGACTGAGAAGCACACTCCTCACGAATATGCTTCTTTTTTAAAAAATAATATTTTATTGTGTTTTAGGTAAAAGTTTACACAGCAAATAAAGTTCCCCTTTAACAATTTTTATACAAATTGTTCTATGCCATTGGTTACAATTTTTACAATGTGTCAGCATTCTCCTTACTTACGTTGTCTCCTTTTATCTATCTTCCTTTCCCCTCCTTCTCATTTTTGCTTTTGGGTAAATGTTGACCATTTGGTCTTATGTAGTTAATTGTTTAAGGGAGCACATTACTCACAGGTGATACTGTTTATTTTATAAGCCAATCTGTTATTTGGCTGAAAGATGATCTGCAGAAATAGCTTCAATTCCAAGTTCCAAGGGTATCTTAGGGCAATAGTCTTAGGGGTTCCTTTAGTCTCTATCAGTCCAGTAAGCCTGGGCTTTCTTAGTAATTTGAGGTTTTTTTTTTTTTTTTTTTACATTTTTCTCATTCTATCTGGGACCTTCTATTGTGTTTCTGGTCAGAACAGTTGGTAATGGTAGCCAGGTACCATCTAGTTCTTTCGGTCTCAGGCAATAAGAGACCGGGTTTCATGTGGGCTATTAGTCTTATGGGCTAGTTATTTCTTTGAGTCTTTGGTTTCCTTTAGTTTTTTTTGCTCCAGATGAGTAGTTGTATTTTAGATGGCTGCTCAAAAGCTTTTAAGACCCCACACGCCACTCACCAAACTAGAATGTGGAATGCTCTTTGTGAACTGTGATATGCCAATGGACTAAGTTGTCCCCTGAGACTATGGTCCCAAGCCTTTTAACCCAGTAAACCAATTCGGTGAGTTGTTTGGATATGTCTAGGAAGCCTCCATAATTGTGCCCCCTGTGTGGTTTGTTGTATGTGTAGCACACACAAACGTCTACATATACATGCTCTCAGATACACCTCTACATGCATGTGCCCTTACCCACATATGCCTTCCTATACATATATATGTGCATCCATATTTACCCATGTAACCACCCATATTTTTGTTGTTGTTGTTGCAGAATTGTATATGTTATAGCATTTATCGAAATTGTCCCTTTTGCTCGTGTACTTCTCAGTGTCTTTATGTACCTTGGTCAAGTTGTACTCACTTCACCGGTATTTGGGATTGCCTTTCCCATCACCAAAAGTAATAAAGCGTCTGCTATCTAAGTGATTTCCCCTCACTCTACACTTCATTTTTCAGGGAAGTTTTAGGTTTATAGAAAAATTGTCCAGAAAGTAGAGTTCCTGTGTGCTCCCTCTTCCCCCTGCATATCTCCTCCTGTTATTAACATCTCACACTTGTTGTAACTGATGAACCAGTATTGATACATTACTATTAACTGAAGTCCAAGGTGTTCAGCTGCTAAGCAGAAGGTTGACACCTTGGAAGAAAGCCTGGCCATGTACTTCCAAAAAATCAGCATTGCAAACCTTATGGAGCATAGTTCTACTCTGACATACATGGGGTTACATGAGTGGAAATCGACTCCATGGCAGCTGGTTGGTTCTTTGTGTTGTACAGTTCTCTGGGTTTTAACAAAAGCATGTAGTTGTATGTCCACCATTACAGTATCATGCAGAATAGTTTTATTGTCCTTAAAATGCTCTGTGCTTCATCTGTTTATCCTTTACCTGTTTATTCCTCCTACCAATTTTTTTTAAAGCAGTAGAACCCCCTTTTCAAATGAAGTCATAAGCAGAGCCCCAATGTACAATTGGGTCCGGGTAGCCTTCTCAGAGGCCAGGTTCTTCAGGGCACAGACCTGAAGACCACTAGACAAGAAGGTACCCAAAGGCTCTTACAACTTGGGCGCTCAGACCCAGCTGACAGGAACCATTCTTTGATTTTAATGGCTGCCTAGGTGGTTAGCCAGATTTTTTTTTTAATGCCTTGTTCCAAAAAGGAGTTAAGGCAAAGGGAATTTGATTTTATATGTTACGAGGTAAGTTATTTCAGAATCCTATAGGTGCTGTACAATCGAAATGGACCCCGCTATGTTTGTCCAGCTATCATGTGTCATGTCGTAGCTATAAGTGTGTTATTTATAAAGCTAAGCATCATTCAGAGTCTCTGCTTCCCTAGACTAACAGAAGTGATGCTATCCAGATGGGTATTCAGTTGTTGCTAGTCTTGAGGACCCAGGTTTAAAGTGTCCAATTAGAGATGAGTAATGTCTGAGAAGAAAAGTCTTAGCCAGCGTCACTTCCAATCCAAACCTCAGAATTCAAGAGCAAATTTCTTTTTGAGCCAACAAAGTCAAAACCAAACCCACTGCCTTTGAATCCATTCTGACTTGTGGCGACCTCATGTGTTTCACAGTAGAACTGCTCTCCATAGGATTTTCAATGGCTGTAATCTTATGGAAGTAGATTGCCAGGGCTTTCTTCTGTGGTGCTGCTGGATTCAAATCACCAGCCTTCCAGTTAGCAGCTGAGTGCAAACCATTTGCACCATTAGTGATCTCATTATAGTATTTCTTCTTTAGAATATAGTTGGAAAATTAGAAAATATGAGCAGACTTTGAAACAAGTTGAACAGGATGGGGCTAATAATACTTGTTATTTATGTTGTTAACTATGTTGTCATTCAGTCACAATATTTCCTCTTTTGCCTATGAGGATGACATGCTTAAAGAATAAGGGCCGACATTATTCACCATGTGGCAGATACTGTGCTAAATACATTACATGCATTTTCCTCATTCACTCTTTACCAAAACCCTATGAGATAGGTTAAGTATATAATTTCCATTCTAAAAGATGAGGGGACTATGTCTTAAAGAGTTTAAATGGCTTGGCCAGAGTCACATAAAGAGTAAGGGGTAGAAGAAGCATTCGGAAGATTTGACTGTCTTCTGATCCTTAATTCTTCGCCCCAAATACTACATTACCTCTCAACAAACACTTCGCTGAAATCCTAGTATTCTGTATCCTCCATACTTCCAATGTCTACTTGTATACTGATCTTGTTATAAAAAGAAATCAGGTTAATTGACAGGTTTAATTCTTTTTTTTTTTTTTTTTTAGGGATGAATTAGTTGACTGTAATGACCCTCAATTAATTACCTCCCCTTTTCATACAAAAGTAATGCATTTTGGAGCAACAAGTTAAACAATGCAGAGTTGTAATAAATGTTTAACAGTGTCCTCTTTTCCAGTTCCACTCTTTGATCAGCTACCAAATGTTAACAGTTTGGTGTGTATTCTTTTTTTTTTTTAATTCAAAAAAAAACTTTTTATTGTACTTTAGATGAGGGTTTACAGAACAAACTAGCTTCTCATTTAACAGTTAGTTCACATACTGTTTTGTGACATCGGTTACCAACCCCATGACATATCAACACTCTCCCATTCTCATCCTTGGGTTCCCTATTACCAGCTTTCCTATCCCCTCCCACCTACCAGTCCCTGCTCCTGGGCTGGTGTGCCCCCTTAGTCTCGTTTTGCTTTATTGGCCTGTCCAATCTCCAGCTGAAGGGTGGACCTCAGGAATGACTTCATTATTGAGCTAAAAGGGTGTCTAGGGGCCATGCTCTTGGGGTTTCTCTAGTCTCTGTCAGGCCAGTAAGTCTGTTCTTTTATTGTGAGTTAGAATTTTGTTCTACATTTTTCTCCAACTCTGTCCAGGATGCTCTATTGTGATCCCTGTCAGAGCAGTCAGCAGTGGTAGTCGGGCACCGTCTAGGTGTGCTGGACTGAGCCTGATGGAGGCTGTGGTAGTTGTGTTCCATTAGTCCTTTGGACTAATCTTTCCTTTGTGTCTTTAGTTTTCTTCATTATCCTGATGGGGTGAGACCAGTGGATACAGGTTTGATTCTTGGTGATTCTCTTTAACTTTTGAATGAGATGTGTGGTGGAAAGCACTATACTAGGAGTCCTAAGTTAAAGTCTTAGCTCTTGAGTTTACTAGTGGGATGACTTATTTGTTTCTCTGTACCATTTATTTGTACTATGTGGGCAATAATACCTATATTGATTGATTAGGACCTGGATTAAATAGAATGGATATATGAAAGTACCAGTACAGTTCCTGGACTTTAGTAGGTGTTCATTAGTAGTAATTTCCTTGAATTTCAACTAGAAAAGCTTTGATTCCTACAAATTAACTTTGAAAATTAGAATTACATGTTTCTTTCAGCCTCTGAGTAGTTCACAATAACCCTTCAAAGATTAGCTATAGTAACATAATTATGTTGTGCTCATGTTCTTAAGTTCTGTGAGCATGAAAATAGAATGATAGTAATGATCCAATCTGAAGAAGAGAGAAAAATAAAAAAACAAAGCCTCAGGGACCTGTGGAACTATGTAAAAATGTCTAATATATGTGTAATTGGAGTACAGACTGAGAAGGGAAACAGCATGAGACAGAAAATACACTTGAAGAAATAATGGCCAAAAGTTCTTCCAATTAAGTATATAGATACAAGAAGGTCAGCAAACCCCAAGTAGGATAAATATGATGAAAACACACGATAATCAAACTGCTGAAGACCAAAGTTAAAGAGAAAATTTTGAAAGCAGTCAGAGGAAAATGACACTTCACATAGAAAGGAATGATGATTTGAATGTCTACAGACCTCTTATCAGAAACTATGGAGGCCAGAGGGGTGTGGAACAAGATCTTTAAAGGGCTCAGAGAAAAAAATGTTAACTCAGAGTTCTATACTCAGTGAAAATATTCTTCGACAACGAAGGCAAAATACATATTCAGTTAAAAGAACACTAAGACAATTTGTATTAGTGCAGACCTTAGTGCAAGTTTGAAAGAAATGTCAAAGTTCCATAAAAATAGATTATAGGAAATGACACTAGATGGAAACTTGTATCTTCAGGTTGGAATTAAGACTTTTAAAATAGTAAATATCTGGGTAAATTTAAAATTGTTCCCACTTAATTTCTTAAAAATATATATGACTATTTAAAGCAAAACTTATAAGTCATCTCATGTAATCTCGCTTATATCGATGTAAAACATAGGATAATGCCAGCATGAAGAACAGCAGAAGGGTGGTAAATGGACCTATATGATTGCAAGGTTTATACATTTAGCATGAAGTGGAACGATATTAACTCTAAATAGATGTAGAGTCCCCAAGTGGCATAAATGGTTAATGCACTAACCAAAAGATTGGAGGTTCAAGTCCACCAAGGGGCACCTCAGAAAAAAGGCCCAGCAAACTACTTCTGAAAAATCAGCCATTGAGAATCCTGTGGAGAACAGTTCTACTGTGACACACATGGGGTTGCCATGAGTCAAAATTGACTTGACGGCAACTGGTTTATTGTAATCCTTAACCACTAAAAACATAAGGTAAAGATTAAATTAAATTAAAAAGCTAATGGATAAATTAAAACGCACTTCTGAAAATAATTCAAATAATCCAAGAAAAGACAGGGAGAAAAAAAAAGAGGAACAAAAAATAGAACAAACCACAAACAAGCAAGCAAAAAATAACAAAATAGCAAACCTAACCAACCTTATCAATAATTAGATTGAGTGATAATGAACTAGTCACTACAGCTAACAGGCAGAGAGTGTCAGAATGGATAAAATAAAGCAAGATCTGAGTATATGTTCACTTCAACACATTCTAATTATAAAGACACAGGTTAAAAGTAGAAGTTTGGAAGAAGATATACCATGCCAACAGTAAGCCTAGAAAGGCTGGAGTGACTTAATATCACATAAAATAGACTTCAAGAACTTCTGCAACTCAGTAATAAAATGACAAATGGCCCAGCTTAAAAATGGACAAAAGATTTGGACAACACTTCACAAAATAAGAATGCCAGCAACAAAATAAGTACAATGAGATACCACTACACACCCACCAGAATACCCAGCAGAATAGCTAAAAATAAAAAGACTGACCACACCAAATATTGGTGAGGATGTGGACCAATGCAATTCCCAAACATTCTTGGTGGGAATAGAAAATGATACAACCTCTTTGGAAAAAAAACGATAGGGAAGTTTCTTATAAGGAGCCCTGGTAGAGCAGTGGTTAAGAGCTCAGCCGCTAACCAAAAGGTCAGCAGTTTGAATCCACCAGCCACTCCTTCAAAACCCTACTGGGCAGCTCTACTCTGTCCTGTAGGGTCACTATGAGTTAGGATCGACCCAACAGCAATGGTTTTATTTTTATTTTTTACCACCTATAATGAAATAGGAACCCCTGGTGGCACAGTGGTTAAGAGCTATGACTGCTAGCCAAAAGGTCGGCAGTTCAAATCCACCAGGTGCTTCTTGGAAACTCTATGGGGCAGCTCTACTCTGTTCTGTAGGGTCGCTGTGAGTTGGAATTGACTCGATGGCAACAGGTTTTTTTTTTTTTTTTTGGTTTGTAATCCAGTAATGCTACTCCTAGGTATTTACTCAAGATAAATGAAAACGTATGTCTACACAAAGACTTGTACTCTGTGTATAGCAGCTTTATACTTCTTAGCAATGAAGAGGAATAAGCTACTGATATATGCATCAATTTGCATGTATCTCAAAAACTTTATACAGAGTGAAAGAAGCCATCTACAAAAGAGTACACAGAGCACATCTGTGATTCTATTTGATGAAGTTCTGGAACAGGCAGTTCTAATCTACTGCGGAAATTAACTTTGTGGTTTCTCGGGAATAAGGGTGGGGTCAACTGGAAAGGGGCCTGAGAACCCTTCTGGGTGATAGCAATGTTTCTTAGTTTGAAAGGGGGTTTGCTAACACAGGTGTAGATGTGCATGTTTGTCAGAGTGCCTCAGGTCTGACGACTCTAAAATACTGAACCCTGGTTGGTGCAAATAGTTAACATACTCAACTGCTACCCAAAAGGTTGGTGGTTTGCATTTACTCAGAGGCACCTCAGAAGAAAGGCCTGGCAATTGATCTACTTCTGAAAAATCAGCCATTGAAAACCCTGTGGAGCACAGTTCTACTCTGACACACGTGGGGTCGCCACAAGTTGGAATTGGCTTGAAGACCACTGATTTTAATGGTATGTGGGCAGAAATATTTTAGGGAGAAGATATCTGCTGTTTACTCTGAAATACCAAAAGTAGTAAGGTGTATTAATGGATGGATAAATGAGTTGATAGATATATACTAAAGAAAATACAGTAAAATCTTGATGGTAGAATCCAGGTGGTAGGTGTATGGGTGTTCACTCTAAAACTCAACCTTGTGGTATGTTTCAATATTTTTGTAATAAGAAAATCATTGTGGAAGATTTCTAAAAAATACCCGCGGCAGTATATTTAAAATAAATTTAAATTCATGAAAATTGGGTTTATGTAAACTTTTTTCAGTGGTCCCAGCTATATATGTATATGAAGGCTGTATCATGAAGGGAAATGTGTAGTATTTCCTGTGTTCATAAAATTTTCTCTCTTGTCTTCTTTCTTTTACTTATATGCACCTAGTTTTCTCACCTTCTTTGAACAAAATAGCTTAAATCATACAAAAAGTGTAAAGTAAAACCAAAGTGTTACTTTGGGTGACTTGGTCGATTATTTACTCCTTAGGTATTCGGTACTCTACTAAAATTTAAAACAAAAACCACAGTCTGTATTCTCGTTTTCTGAAATCCCAGTGGTCTAATTTCTCTTTATTTATGCCCCTAGTGAAAATATTTTAAAAATCTAAATTTGTATGCACATAAAATTTTCATTTCTCACACCTCATATCGCCCAGCCTGCTGACGTGCACTTTACAAGAGTGCGCGGAATATGAGGCTCCCTACTGGGCACATGCGTGGTCTCAGGGTCATCGTAAAATGTTCTGCCTCGTGTTAAAAAGAAAAGATATAATTAGCAATGTTCTCATTATTTAAAATAGCCTCATTAATGTATATTCTGATGTAATTTTACTCCATAATTGCTCAAAAGAGCCTCTCCAAGGCTCCAGTAGGGGTGGGGTAAGGGTGGGAGGTGCTGAATTCTCCTCTTAAGATGCCTTTTTCCAAACCGTTTTGCCCAGATTTCCTTGCAAACACTCATACTGGACCTGTTGAGGCATTACTTTCTTAAATTTTGGATTTTAGTCTTGGATATTTCTAGTTCATCATTTTATTGAAATTTCTTCTTGTTAACTAGCCCTTTGTCCATAATAAATATTCAGTTTATTTTTCCTAATGTGATATTTTATCTTGAAGACCCGTTTAAGATTTCCTTTTTATTTTAAGTGACGATCTCAATTAAGATTCCTTAACAGCGACCCCTTGTAAGAGTGAGATGAAACTCTTCCAATCTCCAAATTTAGCAAATTTCCTAACAACGGAAGGATGGCATAGGCAATAATGCAGATTCTACTGACCGTTAATAGAGTATTTTAACTAGCGATTACACTTAACTATATGGGAAAATGTTTTAAGAAATGGGAAGGAGAAATTGCTCATGTAAGTGGAAATAAGAGTAATAACCAATAAAAATAAGGAGTGAATATCTAACATTGTTAGTTGCCTTCAGGCTGGTTCTGACTGACGGTGACATTATTTATAACAGAATGAAATGTTGCCCAACCCTGTGCCATCTTCATGATCGTTGGTATATTTGAGTCCATTGTGTCAGTCCATCTCACTGAGAGTTTCTCATGTTTTCACTGACCTCTACGTTACCAACCATGATGTCCTTTTAGCGATTGGTCTTTCCTGATGACATGTCCAAAGTAGGAAGAAGTTCCGCCGTCGTTGTTTCTAAGGAACATTCTGGTTGTATTTTTCCCAAGACTGATTTGTTTGTTCTTCTGGCAGTCCATTGTATATTGAGTATTCTACACGAACACCACAGCTGGAATGCATCAGTTCTTCTGTCTTCCTTTTTTCATTGTCCAGCTTTCACATGCATCGGGACCGGTTGAAAAGACCATGGCTTGTGTTAGGCGCACCTTACCCATCAAAGTGATATCTTTGCTTTTTAAAATTTTAAAAAGGTCTCTTTTTTTTTTTTTAGCAGATTTGAGCTATTCCAGCCCATTGATAAATGTATGTTTTTGTTGTTAGTTGCCCTTAAGTTGATTCGGACTCATGGTGACCCCATGTGTGCAGGGTAGAACTGCTCCACAGGATTTTCAAGGCTGTGACCTTTTGAAAGCAGATTGCCAGGTCTGTCTTCCGAGGCACCTGTGGGTGGGTTTGAACTGCCAACCTTTCAGCTAGTAGTTGAGCACTTAACAGTTGGCCCCATAATGTATACTCTCCCATTTATGTATATAAAAAATAATTTTTATGTATACTCTCTCTTAATTCTCACTACACCCCTCTGTGGTAATTATAAGCCTGAAGTATGATGAAGGAAGCATGGCTGGAGGAGACACAGTGGTCCTCAGATAGCTCCTTGGTGGGCAGCTGGCTGTGAGTTCAAGCTGGGCTGTGGGCAAAGGCTATGCTGCTAACCACTGTCCTGGGCCCAAAGACAAGCAGCCAGTCCTCACCATTGACCACCCTTCACTATCAATTTCTGAAGGCTCTTAAATGAAAAACACACATGCTTTGGTATGGAATTGGTTTGAAAATCGGGGCAATCAACCTTTCGTCTTTAGAGTCTTTGCAATTCAAAGGTGCTATAACTAGGGTTCACAGATGTTATTTTAAAGGTGGTTCTCTCCTGTTCCTCTCCCTGTTCCCACTTCTGAAAGACCAGGCAGAAATATAGGGTTTCCCCAGAAATTAAAGTTCCCTTATTGTTCATAAAATGCTTCTAGGTGGGAAGACCTCAGTTGTTTTTTGAACAAGGGGCTGGATTTGATCCCTAAGGTAGCTGTAGTGCTAAAATTCTGTGAGGCTATGGTTTTAACCTAGGTGTTATAAACACAGAATTAAGGATGTCAATAAATTTAAAATGAAGGATTAGCAAAATAAGGGTATAGTATATGAAAGAAAAACTTTTATGGAGTGGATAGTTTAATAGGACCTAGTGAATCTAGTAAAGATAAAAATTACTGAAGGTAGAATTTTTTTCTCTCAGTCTCATGAAACTTTGTACGTATGTCTTATGTTCTCATAGTGCTTTTAAAAAAGAAAAAAAAATTGTGAAAACACAAAAAGCAGTTTGACTTGGGTAAGCCTTTTTTTTTTTTCGCAACCGTTACCATTGTTTCTTTCCAAAACATTTTTATCACCCCCCAAAAGAAGCTCTGTACCCCTTACGTAATAACTCCCCATTCTCCCTGCCCTTGAGTCCTTAGCAACCACTCATCTGCTTTCTTTCTGTGTGCATTTGCTTATTCTAGATGCTTCATGTAAGTGGGATCAGACTGTATTTGTCCTTTTGTGTCTGGCTTATTTTACTTAGCATAATGTTTTCAGGGTTCATCCATGCTGTAGCATGTATCAGAACTTCATTTCTCTTTCTGGCTTACTAATACCCCATTGTACGCATGTACCACAATTTGTTTATCCATTCATTTGTTGGTGGACACTTGGGTTGTTGCCACCTTTTGGCTATTGTGAATAGTGCTGCAGTGAAATTGGTGTACAAGAATCTGTTTGAGTCTATGCTTTTAAGTCTTTTGGGTGTATACGTAGGAGTTGAATTGCTGGGTCATATGGTAATCCTAGGGAGCCCTGGTGGTGAAGCAGTTAAAACACTCAGCCACTAACCCAAAGGTAGGTGGTTTGAACCCACCCAGTGGCTCTGCAAGAGAAAGACCTGACGATCTGCTCCCATAAAGATTACAGCCAAGAAGACTCCTCGGATCACTATGAGTCAAAATCAACTTGATGGCAAATAACAACAATGGTAATTCTAATGTTTAGCTTTTTGAGGAACCACCGAACTGTTTTCCGTAGTGACTGCAGTATTTTACATTTCTACCAGCAATGGGCAGGAGTTCTAATCTCTCCACATCTTTGCCAACACTTGCTATTTTCCTTTTCTTTTTTTTTTAATTTTTTATACTAACCATCCTAGTGGGTGTGAACAATGTTCTCTTGATACCTCTTTTCCATTAAAATTTTTATTTTGGTCATAATTTTCTTTGTGTTTTGTTGGGAAAATATATTTACTAAAATGCAGTTGATACTCAGAGAAAATCATTAAATGTTATAGATTGTTTTTCAGCTTTAAATTATACAGAAATTAAATATAAAAAAATTAAAAATTACCATTATTGCTAAAGTACCCTCCAATCCTGTCACCAACCTTCACTCCCACTTGTTTGAAGAAGTCTTTTTCAAGGACTTTTCTGTATACTAATATATGCAAGGTACCTTACGACACATATCTATACTTGGATAAAAGACAAAAACTTTTAATAGTGGAAGACCCAAAAGCAGTTCAACTTTAAAACAGAGGTATTTCATTTGACCTCATGTGACTGTCCGGAATAAGTATTCCAGGTCATAGAGTTGCTGTGCTCCATGCAGTCTTCAGGGACCCAGGCTACCACAGTGGCTCTGCTGTCTCTAACATGTGGCTTCCTAGGTCAGTCTTCCAGCCATCAGGAAGGGCAAAAGAGTGGAGCAAGAGGGCCTGAGATTTTCTCTTAAACAAGTGAGGTTGAAGCGATATACATACACCTCCCATCAGCAACAGCCTGGTCACAGCCACCAACTGAAAGGAGGGATCTAGGAGATACATGTTGTAGCGGAGTTCTGTTTCCAAGGAGAAGGAAGACTTTGAGAGACTATTGTCGGTCTTTGCTGCTGCATTGCTCTGTAATTAAGCTATGTGTCTTGGAAACTTATCCATGTTGTAGAATACAAATATAGCTCATTCCTTTTAACTGCTGCATAATACACCATTGTGAGAGAACACACCACCCTTTGGTTAGCCATATCCTTCTTAACCCTTTCATGACTGAGTTGTTTTTTTGCTTTTAATTTTTTGTTGATATCTTTTTTCATTAATGGAATGCATGCGGAATCATTGAGCGTATCTGAATTTTTGGCAGGTGATATGGATTTTGATACATATTATGTTGGACACTTATGTTGTCTGGGCTCTGGGGGCAGGATTGGTGGTACATCAGGTACGTTGCAACTCATGTGGGCGCCTGAAAAAGAAGTATTCCTTTGAACATGGAATCATAACTAGAAACACAGCTTTTACCTAACACACCCGAAACCCGTTGCTGTCCAGTCAATTCTGACTCATAGTGACCCTATAGGAGGAAGTGGAACTGCCCCGTAAGGTTTCCAAGGAATAGCCGTAGACTCAAACTGCCAGCTTTCTGATTAGCAGCCGAACTCTTAACCACGGCACCACCAGAGCAGGAACGCAGAAATACAAGGCTCATCTCGCTGTACAAAAGCCAAAAGAGACAAAGTTTTACACAATCACACCTCCAGGATGCACCACCTCATATAGTACTCTGCAAAAACAGTAATTTGTGGCAAACGCTCATTTCTGCCTGGCAGTAGCACACACTAAAAGTTGGAAAGCAGCTTCTCAAGAAACCTGAGAGGCAGAAAATGCTGGTGGGTGATGTATGTCTCACGAGTCGTGATTTATGGATAGTTAGCCCAGGCCCCCTGTGTCACAACAGTTAAGCAGTTGGCTGCTAAACCAAAAGGTTGGTGATTCGAACCTACCCAGGGGCTCTGCTGGAGAAGGACCTGGTGATCTCCTCCTTTAAAGATCACAGCCTAGAAAACCCTATAGAGCAGTTCTTGTCTGTCACACGTGGTTGCTATGAGTTGAAAATGGACTTGATAGCACCTATGTTGTAATGCCTGTTGTGGTTCACTTCCCAGTATGCATATGTGCAGATGTTTTTCTCCTGTGGGAACTGGGTCATCAGGGTTATGTCTTTAGTTTGGTTAGCAACTGTTAACCTGCCTGCCAAACTGAGCATATATGTCAGTTTACACTTCCACCAGCAGGGTATGAGAGAACCTGTTTCCCCTCAACCACTTATAGGGTGATTTTTTTTGCCTTTAATTCTGACAAGAGAATGGTAATCTCCCCTTCACCACCACCCAGCCACCTAGCCCTATCCCCACAAAAAAAGAAAAAAGAAAAATGAACACTAGTGTAAAAGTTATCTGGAGAAAATATTTATTATTGAATAGATTCATTACAGCAGAACCCTTTTTTTTTGTAACTACTCAAGTTCTTGGCTTGTAGCCAGCATCTACTACTAATTTATTTCCACTTAGTTACCCAGTTTAGTAACATTTTAAAATCTGTGGTTGAAGATGATAGTTAAAGATGAAACCAAATTATTTAAAGGAAATGAAAGTTACCTTTTGATTTAGAACCAGCTGCCTCAGAGCCAGATTGCTTTTGAGGAATTTATGATTGAAGGAACGTGATCCCTGTATTTCCACTGTGGACTTGCTCAAATCATGAAAATAATCATCTCGATTAGGGAGACTCCCCCTTTTCCTAGAACAAAGGGGAATATGTAGTGCTAATGTAACAACTTACATCTAGTCAGATATATGAGTAAAAGTTTGAACTTGACGAAACCCAACCTGTCTTTGTAGACACGCTTTTATGTGGACCTCACGTTCAGTGCGGTGACACAGTTGAAATGGATGTTTTTCTGGTTATAAGATAACATTTATAATTACCTATGCATTGGTTGATATATGTCTTCCTAAGCGAGTGACCTGCTTTTAATTCTTAAATTTCATATTTGGAAAAAAAAAATTGATTTCCCCAAGTCTCAGGTTATTGATTTAATTTCATTTTCAACATTTTAGTCTCTCCCCTTACCATTCCCCTCCTCCTCCTTCTATCCAGAAACCTAAATGTATTATTACTTTGCACAACTAACTGAACTAATTTTGTCCAGATTGAAAGGTTGTAAAATTTATACAATTCAGGCTCACAGAAATAAGACAGCACACATGAACTCAAGAAGCTGTTAGTTATGAAGCTCTTTTCCTTTCTGAAAGGAAAGTATTTCCAAGCTTTGTTGAACGGATCTATGAAAAAGGTTGAGTATTATTTTACAATAATTTTAGACTTTCATGACTGGAAATTAAACACAGCAGTTTTAAAGGTATATTTTACTTGAACTTTTACAAGCTCAGGCCATGTTTTTATTAAAAAATCGGACTCAGCACCTTATATGGAGTACAATACCAGATGTGAGACATAAGAGAAATTGCTGGGGCCACCTGCTTACCGTGTATTAAAAACTTGTGTGGTAGCTGATGTCATATAAAGTGCATACGATAGAGAATAATTTTGAATTATTAGACCATATCAGAATAGCAAGGATCAGTGGTGCTGGAATGTTCAGAATTTTCTATCACATTTGACCTTTATTTGGGGAAAAAAGAAAAGGTTGAAATGATGACCTTTTCCTTAAAAAAAAAAAAACAAAACAGGGCAAAGACTGAAGAGATTCTGTTCATGAATTTGGGGAGAGGCAGCAGCTGGGAAGGAGAGAGCTGGAAAATGCAAACTCTTTAACTTGATGGACTTTGTGCAGGGGCAAGTGGCAGAGTGCTCACTTGTAGTGCTTTTCTATATTTTTTAAAACTTGTTATTTTTATTAACTCCACATCTAATGTTTTTCATCTGTTCACAACTTTGCCTGATTCCTGCTTCCCTGAATAAGAGGAATAAGCCTCTATTTATTTGTCAGTGATTTCTTTCTACTTGAATCTACAATGTCCATGGAAGCAGCAGTCAAGAAATAAAATGGTGTCTTGAATTGGAAAATGTGCTGGAAAAGACCTCTTCAAAATCTTAAAAAGCAAAGATGTCACTTCGGTGACTGAGCACTTGACCCAAATCATGATCTTTTCAGTTGCCTCATATGCATGCAAATTCTGAACAATGAAAAAGGAAAACAGAAGAAGAATCAGTGCACTTGAATTGTGGTCTTGGTGAAGAATATTGAATATACCATGGACTACCAGAGGAACAAACAAATTAGTCGTAGAAGAAATACAACCAGAATGCTCCTTAGAAGCGAGAAGGGCGAGACTTTGGCTTCCTTACTTTGGACACGTTACCAGGAAAGAACGATCACTGGAAAAGAATATCGTGTTTGATAAAGAAGAGCGTTAATGGAAACAAGGGGAGCCCTCAGTGAGATGGATTAACACAATGGACTCACATACCAATGATCATGACAATGGTGCAGGACCTGGCAACATTTTGTTCTGTTATATGTATGTAAGATTGCTGTGAGTTGGAGCTGACTCAGTGACAACTAACAACAGCAAGCCTCCATTTCAAGGGTTTAACTGGAGTGGTAGACCCAAGAGTCTGCAAATATATGATTTGGGGCAGTAGTCTTTAAACTGGTGAACCATTCTAGGGTACATGAGTGGGGAGTGGTTTAATCTTCAGACTGTTAACCTCCATATGGACTCTTTCCTGAAACTGATCACCTGTGACGGGCATATCAGGCCTGTTTTATTCTCTCACCCACCCAACCACTCTCCGTTTGTAATCATTGCCCTTTTCATCCCTTCGTGGTCTTATTATGAACAAAGGCTTGTCTGAGGTGGAGAAACCTCTAGGGTAACAAAAGGACAGTTTGAAGTATTGGCATGAAAAAGTGAATGACTCTGGGTAGCAATTCTTTTGCATGCCAGGTAGTTTCCAATTCTTTGTTTTCGATGAAATTGAAGAAGGACCTTACCAATCTGTCAGCTGATGAATCATTAAAAAAAGATTTTTTTTGATGATAGATAAGGGTATGATTTTTGGCAAATGAGTTGGAAAATGTTCAAAGAGCTGAGTGGCATTGCTAGAATAATCACCCTGTACTTATGTATATGAACAGAGTCCATAGGTGGTGCAAGCAATTAACATGCTCCGCTGCTAACTGAAAGTTTGGAGATTTGAGTCCACCCAGAGGCACCTCAGAAGAAAGGCCTGGCAATCTACTTCTGAAAAAGCAGCCGTTGAAAACCCTATGGAGCACAGTTCTACCCTGGCACACATGGGGTTATACATGGGTCGCCATGAGTCAGAATCAACTGAACACCAACTGGTGCCTGGTATGTATACGAACGAAGCTTCTTCTCATTTATATAAAAATGAAAAGTAGGAATAGAATTGATGTTGAACCCTGTCTCATTTGAGTGATAAGTAATATTTATCCATGGATATGATTCTTTTTAAAAAGCCAGTTTATCTCTTTAGGGGATCATTTATACTGGGTTTTAAGTTTTTAATATGCAATATTTTTATCAAAATTTGTAACACTTATATTTTGATCAGTGCTGTTCTGCTAGTCGTTATAACCACAAATTTATTTACAGTAAAGATTTTAACACTTAGCGCTTTATGGTCACAAGAGAATAAAACAATTTACAATGTAGGTTTTTTATGCATATTTTTATTGTAGAGAAATTAAAACAGGGAGGTTATGACTTTCAAACATCAAACGATTTTATTAGGATGAAATTTTGTGGGTGAAATGGAGTAGAAATAATTCAAGGACAAAAACGAATGAAAATGTCTGACTAAAGAAGAGCAACCTCGTGTACTTTTTAAATAGATGATGGTGGATAATACATTCTCTGGTATTTAGATGCTTTTGAGTATATTTAAAAAATAACAGTTTTGTTGAAAATGTCAATATCTGTTCTAAGTCAGAAATTCTATCCTTTGCAACTGTCAAAACTCATACTGAAATTTTTTTATATGCCAACTTAAAAATATGTAAGGCTTGCATAGTTTTTTTTTTTTTTTTTTTTTGCAATTCTTTTATTGGGTATTCAGGCAAGGCTAAAGTTTGAAGACCACTGCTTTGGGGCACATAGCAGAGTTCTGGAGAACATTGTAGCATTTTTCAACACTGTGGTAGGGGTTGCCATAGACTGCTGGGTCTTGAGCAGCAGAACTCTTCGAGAAGAAATAATATAAAGAAACACTTGAGCAAGTGGAAGTGATGTTTTATGATAATTTTCCATTTTCGTAGCTGTGCTGAAAAAATTCTGTATGATGTTCGGGGACACTGTGGCTTGAGGGTGCTCTCCAAGCCCAAATCTCATCACGCTTCTCCCTGTCTCAAAAGCACCCTGGCCTTGCATTTCCTAATCTACAAAATCCCAACCCTTAGCATTGCAAGGAATACTCTTCACCTCCTGGACTTTAATCTCTCTTCCAAGCCTTGGATCTGCCCATCTCGCCGATCTTGTTTTGTTTCATTAAACATCTACTGTTCCCTGAAACCGGACCTTTGAATGTGCTGTTCTCACTGCCTGAATATTTTCCCCATCATTTTCCATCTGATTCATTCCCATTGGACAATCACGGGTCAGTTCTCCCTACTCTGGAGGCCTTGTTCATGCCTCCCAGGTAGGATCAGTAGCTGCACCCTTAGAGCATTTATGGGGCTTTTTACATGGCTCTGTACATCACACAACCTGTTGGCTGCTAACTGGTAGGTTGGAGGTTTGAGTCTACCTAGAGTTGCCTCAGAAAAAAGGTCTGGTGATCTACTTCTGAAAAACCAGCCTTTGAAAACCCTGTGAAGCAGAATCCTGCTCTGACACACATGGAGTCACCATGAGTGGGAATTGACCCAGTGGCAGCTGGTCGTTGTTTTGTGCATCCCACTGTACTCCTGTCTGTCTGTGGATGTCTTCCCCACTGACCGAGCACCCAGAAGATAGGATTAGTGTCTTCTTTGTTGTTCAGTAGAGTCAGGAACACTAACATTTATGACTGAACGTACTTTAACTTGTGGGATTCAGGGAATTTGTGGCAATTAAGAAAGGGCAAATGTTGAATTAGGGGTGCGGCATGGCGTGGTGGAAAGAATAGTCCAGAGACCTAGGTTCTGCTTCAGTCATCACTGAACCCCTTGCCCTTTGGCAAGCCAGTCGGCCTTTTCTCTGTTTCTTTTCCCTCACCTGTCAAACACACAAGTGCCTGAGGAGAGGTTCTTCAATTCCTTTCCAGGTCTAAAAGCTGCGATTATAGGCTCTGTAGGGCTTGCTAGCCATGTGTGGGCTAGAATGGTCACCGAGGCCCTGGCTGGTCCCAGGCTGTGAGAGAGGCAAGCAGACCACAGAGAACAGGATGGGAGAAGAGTGGAAGCCATGTGTTTCTGAGCTGGTAGGGCCAAAAGTGAAATTGGGAAGAATACATAAAATCTTGGAACATTTTATGAGAGAAGACAAATCTGTTAAGAGCCTCTCATAATGACCAATTAGCACATGAAAAGATGCTCAACTTCATTAGCCATCAGGGAAATGCAAATTAAATCCACAATGAGATACCACTTCACACCCACTGAGGTGGCTAGAATCAAAAGGTTAGATAATGTGTTTACAAGGATGTGGAGAAATTGGAACCCTTTTACATTGCTGGTGAGAATACAAAATGGTGTAGCTGCTTTGGAAAATAGTTTGACAATTCCTCAAAAAGTTAAACATAGAGTTACGATATGATCCAGCAGTTCCATTCCTAGGTATATACCTGAGAGAAATAAAAACATATGTCCATGAATGCCTAGAGAAGCGTTACTCATTATAGTTAAATGTCCATTAGCTGAAGAGTAGATAAACAAAAATGTGGCATATCCATAAAATGGAGTATTTTCCTGCCTTAAAAAAGAAGTTCTGATAAATACAGCAACGTGGATGACCTTTGAAAACATATTAAGGAAAGAAGCCAGGCACAAAAGGTCACATATTACATGATCCCACTTCTGTGAAATATCCGGAATAGGCAGATCCATCTAACGTACAGAAAGTATGTTAATGGTTGCCAGGGGCTGGGGAGGAGGGCATGGAGAGTGGCCGCTAATGGGCCCGGAGGTTCTCTTTGGGGTGATGGCAGTGTTCTGGACATAGATCACAGTGGTGGTTGTACAACTTTGTGAATATACCAAAAACCACTGAATATTACACTTTAAAAAAAAAGTCCATCAGTGTTATTTTTCCCGATGCTCAAATGTGCTCATGGTTCCATTTTTCTACGTCTGGAGCCCTCGTACACTAGGCCTGCTGTTCTGTTGTCACTGGGGAAGCCCTTTGCCCCCACATTGGGGCAGTACTTTGCTCTTCTCCTTTGTTGTATTCCCTGTTTTGTAGATCCCATGGTACCCTCTTTTTTGGTTCACTCCCTGGTTTTTCAGGAGTGAGCCAGTTAGCAAATACTTGTCAAGCCGCTTTGATATAGTAGGGGGCTTTCCAATGCTGAGTTACAGAGATCTGTCCCTTACTGTGCAGGAAAAAGAAGCCAGAGAGAATAAGTATCTTGCCATTCTCTGGTGCTAAACTCTTGTAATTAAAACCTCTGCCTCCCTAATTTCTACTCTTTGGTACCTGAAGGCACAGAGTCCAGGGAGTGGGTCTCATAACAGAGGCTTCCAGCTCTCAGCCTCACTGCTAGTCTGGTAGGACACCATTCTTGCCATTCTTCTGCTGGCAGAGTCCGAGCTTGGCTCACATACGCTCTTGGAGGGCCACTGAGGCCTTCTTTAGCTGCTGGTGTTGGCCCTTCAGGGCAGCAGCTCATGGCTCCTATTCTCTTTTGCCTTTGACACTTTTGATTTTCCATCTCATGGCTCCAGGTGTCACCATATTGTACTTACTCCTTCTAGGCCAGTTACGGATTAAATTACATCCCCCCAAAATGTGTGTCAGGTTGGCTAGACCATGATTCCCCAATATTGTGTGATTGTCCACCATTTTGCCATCTGATGTGATTTTCCTGTGTTGTAAATCCAACTTCTATGATGTTAATGACGCAGGATTAGAGGCAGTTATGTTAATGAGGCAGGACTCAATCTCCAAGATTAGGTTGTATCTTGAGTCAGTCTCTTTTGAGATATAAAAGAGAGAAGTGGGCAGAGAGACATGGGGACCTCATGCCACCAAGAAAGTAGTGCCAGGAACAGAGCATGTCCTTTGGACCTGGGGCCCTTGTGTTGAGAAGCTCTTAGACCAGGGGAAGATTGATGACGAGGACCTTTCCCCAGAGCCGACAGATAAAGTGTTCCCCTGGAGCTGGCGCCCTGCATTCGGACTTCTGGCTTACTAGGCTGTGAGAGAATAAGTTTCTGTTTGTTAAAGCTATCCTCTTGTGGTATTTCTGTTGAAGCAGCACTAGATAACTAAGACAAGCCCCATCTGGTCTTTGGCACATATCCCTTCACCAGCGCTCTGCCCTGCTTGTGCTCCTGTGCAAGGAACTGCTGTCAGTATGACTCCAGATCTTGAGTCCTCCTGACAACACAGTGATCTTCTGGATCTCATTGCTTTCCACTTTCCATTGTAATTTTGCAACAGCTATGGCAGTCCTTGGAAACCCTGTTGGCATAGTGGTTAAGTGCTACAGCTTCACACCAAAAGGTCAGCAGTTCAAATCCACCAGGTGCTCCTTGGACACTCTATGGGGCGGTTCTACTCTGTCCTATGGGGTCACTGTGAGTCAGGATCAACTCAATGGCAATGGGTTTCGTTTGTTTTTTTTGGTTATGGCAGTCCTTTAAGAAGCGCTGGTGGTGTGAACAGTTAAGTGCTTGGCCGCTAACTCACCCAGCATCTCCATGGCAGAAAGACCTGGGAATCTGCTTCCATAAAGATTACAACCTAGAAAACCCTATGGGGCCGTCCTACTCTGTCATATGGGGTCGCTAGGAGTCAAAATCAACTTAGCAGCATCTAACGACAGCATGGCAACCCTTTAAAATTTTTTATTTTGAAATAAACAATGGTGTAAAGGTTTATCAATTGTTAACGTTTTGCCACATTTGTTGTATCTGCTTCTCTCTTACTCAATAAGTAAATGTACACAAACACACACATACATACACACACACATATGTACATATGTGTATATCCTGAACCATTTGAGACTTAGTTTCAGCCATCATGCCCCTTACCCCTGTAGACTTCACTATGTTTTTTTCCCTGAGAACAAGGACCTTCTGTTACATAAGTACAGTACAATTATAAAATTCAGCAAATTTTAACATGGAGACAATGCTATTATCTCACATACTGTCTATATTCAAATGTTGCCAATTGTCCCCCATAAGGTCCCTTATGGTAATCCCCCCTCCCCCCGCTGCCCTGATCCACCATCACTTATTGCATTGAGTTGCCATGTCTCTGTGTTGTTATTGGTGTTGTCAGTTGCCATCAAGTCAGCTCCGACTCATGGCCACCTTATATACAACAGAATGAAACCTTGCCTGGTCCTGCACCATTTTCATGATTTCTGGTATGTTCAAGTCCCCTGTTGCTGCTGTTGTGTCAGTCCATCTCATTGAGGGTTTCCCACATTTTTGTTGACCCCCTACTTACCAAACATGTTGTCCTTTTCTTGTGCATCCCTTCACAGTCTTCTTTCATCTGGAGCATCTCTCCAGCTTTGCCCCATCTTCCATGGCATTGGCATTTTGAAGAGTATAGGCCAGTTGTTTTGTAGAAAGTTCCTTAGTTTAGACTTGTGTGTTGTTTCTTTGTGATTCAATTTGGGTCATTTTGGGCCAGAAGAACACTGTGATATTGTGTCTTTCTCAGTGTGGTACATCAGGAGCACGTGATTCCAGTTGTCCCTTACTAAAGCACCAATTGTCATAGAGTCAATTCCAACTCATGGCGACCCCATGTGAGAGTAGAACTGTGCTCAGTAGGGTTTTCATTGGCTGTTTCTTCAGAAATAGATCCCCAGGTGTTTTTTTCCAAGGAGCTTCTGGGTGGACTCAGACCTCTAGCCTTTTGGTTAACAGCCGAGCACCTTAATCATTTACACCACCCAGGGACTCCTGTCCTTTACTGGTGACGTTAATTCCGATCACTTGGTGAAGCAGTGTCCACAGGTTACTGTTTTCTCCTTTTGTAATAAACAAGCAATCTGTGGAGAGATACCTTGAGATTAGTGTCAGACTTTTACCTGATAGTTTTATGATGATTCTTGCCTGAACTGGTTATTACTATGATGCTTGCAAAATGGCAGTCTCTTAAGTGTTTTATTCCCTCTGCATTTATTTGTCGGCATTTTACTAAATAGCTTCCGTTTCTCCTTCCCCATTTGTTTATTTATATAAGTAATGCATTCTTATTTTATTCAGTGGATTATAATTCATTATGTGTCATTATTTCTCTCGATGCTCCAGGTACCCCAGATTTTCCCACAACAAGCCCTTTTGACATACACCTGTGCGTTTTGGAACCCTTCCTTGCTTCCTGTGCAACAAACACCATTTATTTTTCATCAGCCCCAGTCCTAAAGGAATTCATTCTCCAAAGGAGTTCTGGTTCCATTGAGTGTGCAGCGGGATTTGGAAACAAAGATCTGGTGACAGGTGTGCTCCTTGCTACTGGGCCTATCATTGTTTCTCAGCCTTTCAGCAGACAAGGCTGGGGGGAAAATGTCAGTTTCATATGATTTAATTGTGTATACAAATCGTGAGTTTACACTGCTATTTCTCATTCTAACTCAACATGTGGCCCTTGACTTTTATTAGGCCTCAGAGAAAGACACCTTGTTTTTCCAATTTCTTCCTGTTTTCCCAGTGTTACAATTTTTGGAATTATCTGTCCTGTTATGTTTTTCTAGTACCCCATTCTCAAGGACCCTGGAACAAGTTTTTAGGGCAAAAAGAAAATATGAGAAACACCTCCCGGTGTCATGTCTCCAATCATTCCATCTGACGGACATTCGCTGGTGTCCATAAGACTAAACACATAATCGTGGGCGCCCTCGCCACCAGCAGTCTGGTTTGTCAGCCCTCCACAAACAGGATCTGGGCTTAACACCAGAATTTAAGGAGTGGGCAAGGGGAGGGGACCCATACTGGTAGTGTCAGAGTCCAAGGGAAGATGAAAGGGGTCATTAGCCAACTCAGATCCTTTAGACGGATCGGATGGGATGAATTCTCATAAACAGCCATTGGATGTAGAGATGCGGAGGCTGGTGGTCTTTTCCTGGTAACCCACCCTGATCCCACCCAGCTCTACTTCAGAAGTTCCCACCTGCAAAAAGGGCTCTTGTGGGAATCACACATGTAGATGTGTGGAAAAGGACTTGTAGACCAGTGTTAGCTGTTCTTCTGCTGCTGATCGAAGCAGTGGGATCGTGTTAGCATTCAGGTTTGTTGTTGTTAGCTGCTGTGGAGTCAGCCCCTGACTCATAACGACCCCATGCACAACTGAAGCACTGGTGTGTCCTGCGCTATCCCCGTGATCCATTGCGAATTGGACCATTGTGATCCATAGGGTTTTCATTGGCTGATTTTCAGCACTAGGTCACTGGGCCTGTCTTCCTAGTCCACCTTAGTCGGGAAGCTCCGCCGGAACCTGTTCAGCATCATAGTAACACACATGCTTCCACTGACAGACAGGTGGTGGCTGTGCCTGAGGTGCATTGGGCAGGAATCAAACCTGGGTCAGCCACACAGATGGTGAGAATTCGACCACTGAACCACCGATGCCCCCATAGCATTCAGGGTAGCGTGTGGTAAATCATTAGATTTTCCTGAGCACCTTTAATGGGAGGGAATGGTAAAAACTTCTGATTAGAAGTAAGATGCCTTGCTTTGCTTCCTCCCTCTCCCAGTGTGCTTCAGTACCTTTATATGTTCTGCAGGTTTACATTTCATTGTTCCATCCTTAATTTCAGACCAAAATTCTTACTGGGAAAGGGATAGCATTAGTATTCACAGCTAAAGTCTGAGGACTGAGCTGGGAGACCCATCAAGGCCAACATAACTTTTCTAAAGCCTGCATCACCATGGCCATTGCTACAGTTATCACCCCAAACATGGTTTCTCCGTGGCTTTCCAGGGAAAATGATCGGTGAGTTGAGGAATCTATCAGGTGGCTAAGTTTGCTTTTTTTTTTTTTAATTTACTCTTTTGTTTTTGGGGGGGGGACGGTTTTCCTAGGAATTTTTCTTTTATTCGTTGTGTTTTGTTTTCCAAATGTTGTACAATAGACACAAACCACTTTTTTTTTACTAATAATTTTTTTTAGATAATTATGGAATTACAGGAGAATTGCAAAAATAGTATAGATTATAGCCTTTCACCCAGCTACCTTTTATATTAACATACAACCATAGTACATTTGTCAAAACCAAGAAATTAACTTCAGTACAATTATTGTATTGGGGTCCCCAAGACCACCACCAAGTTCAGTGATTTGTTGGGAGGGCTCTCAGGACTCAGCATATATTCATCTCACTGCTTTGATTTACTACAGTGAAAGGATGAGCAGCAAAATCAGCATGGGGCAAAGACTGAAGGAAACCAGACACAAGCTTCCCAGAGTCCTCTCCCACACTTAATTCCTCCAGCAATGTGTTGTAACAACACTTGTGAAATATTGTCTGTATTGAGCTCATTACAGACTCAGTGTCCAAGTTTTTTGGGGGGCTGGTCATGTACACACCCTCTGCTTAGCATGTACCAAAATTCCAGACTCCCAGAAGGAAAACAGGTGTTCAGCACAAACCACATTGTTTGTACAAACAGTCTTCTTATTGTTGTTAGTTGTCACAATGCTGACTCATGGCGACCCCATGTACAAGGGGATTGAACCTTTGTGATCCATAGGAGTTTCACTGATTAATTGCCAGTAAACCACCCTTATTAGTTAGGGAACGGTGAGAATATTCCCAAGTACCAAGTTCCCAAAAGCCAACCGAGGGTCAGCTTTGCAAGCAGGCCTTCTCTTGATTCTTTTCTATACCACTATTAACCAAAGTGCAGGACTTTGGAAACCCTGGTGGAATACTGGTTAAGAGCTATGGTTGCTAAACAAAAGGTCAGCAGTTTGGTGTTTACCAGTTTTCCCACTATTCTTTTTTTGTTCTAGATCCAACCCAGGATATCCCATTCCATTTATTTCTCTTGTCTCCACAGTCTCTTTGAAACTGTGATATTTCTTCAGTCTTTCCTTGCCTTTCACAACCTTGGCATTTTTGGTCAGTTTTATTTTGTAGAATGCCCCTCATTTGAGTTTGTCGGATGTTTTCTCCTGATTAGGTTGAGGTTACGCACTTTGGGGATGGACACCATGAGATGATGGGTCCTTCTCAGTGCATCATATGATGTCTGTCTGGCTTACTACTGGTGATGTTGACCTTGATCACTAGGCTAAGGTGATGTCTGCCGGGATTCTCCACTATAAACTTACTGTTTTCCCCTTTATAACTACTAAATATTGGGGGGAGGGGGCATACTTTGAGACCGTAAGTGACTTTTGAGCATGGAAAATCTCAAATATAGACAGAATATTATAATCAACCCTCATGTAGTTACGACTCAGCAGCGACAGTTATCTGCACATGGCTAATCTTGTTTTACTGGTACTCTCACTGTCTTTCCAAACTCATCTTATAGTATTTTCAAGCAAGTCCCAAGCAAGATGATCTTTTTGGATTCCAGGAAGGAACTGGAGGCTGATTCCACTCCTTTCATCCTGAATTTTCACGATTGTGTATTCTCCTGCCAGCTCCTTGATAGCACAGCAGCATCTGCTGTTCTGAAATTACCAGCAGGAGTCAGTGGCTTGCTAATTCCTTGGACAAATACTCAAGGGCATGGGCTCTGAGGTTGGACTGCCCAGGGTTGACGCTTGAATTCAAGCAGGAATGAGGGGTTACTTATCTTCTCTGTGCTTGAGTTTTCTCAATTGTAAATTAGAGAAAGTTACAGACCCAAATTTACTGCTGTTGTGCGGGTTAAATGAGCTATGTGAAGTTCCTAGAGCAATGGCTGGCCCGCTGTCGTTGCTGAGTTTGTTCTGTACAAGGCATTGTGGAGAAGAAATTCAGTCTGTACCTCATGTTAAGATTACAACCAGTATTTAAGATTGTTTTTTAAGTGCCTGACTGTACGTATGTACATCTTTATCCCCTCATGTAAGCAGAGATAATGTTGCTTTGGTGGAAAGTAATTGATCAGAGTGGGGAGGCTGGGTGTGACCTTCGTGGCCTTGAAGGAAGAGATCTCTTCTTGGCCATCTTGTCCTCCCAACAGAATAAGCCTTCCTTTCTCTACTGTAGCAGGGACAGAATAATACCAACTGCCTTAAAGACAGGTGGTAACCACATGGAGATAGCCCATTTCCCGAGGAGGATGGTGAAAATATAAAAAAGACAATGACAAGTGTTGACAAGGATGTGGAGAAATTGCTGGTGGAAAGGTAAAACTGTAAAGCCACTTTAGAAAGCAGTCTGGCAGTTCTTCAAAAGGTTAAACACAGAGTTACCATATGACCCATTCTCACAAACACTTGTGCACAAATGTTCATAATAGCATTACTTACAACAGCCAAAAAGAGGAAAAAACCCAAATGCCCATCAACTGATGAATAGATAAACTGTGGCACATCTATTCAATGGAATATTACTCAGTCATGAAAATGAATGATGTACTGATACACGCTATAACGTGAGTGAATGTTGAAAACATTCTGTTAAGTGAAAGAAGCTACACACAAAAGGTCACATATTGTATAATCCCATTTCTGTGAAATGTCCACAGTAGGCAAAGCTATATGCACTCGACCACTAGCTGAGAGGTTGGCAGTTCAAATCCACTCAGAGGAGACTTAGGCCGGCCTGGTGATCTGCTTCTGAAAGATAACAGCCTTGGAAACCCTGTGGAGCACAGTTCTACTCTGGACACATGGGATTGCTAACAACATAGAGACAGAAAGTAGATTAGTGGTTGCCAGGGGCTGGGGACAGGGGGGCACGGGGAGTGACTGCTAACGGGCCTGGAGTTTTCTTTTTGGGGTGATGAAATACCCTGAAATTAGATCATGGTGATGGTTGCATAACTTTGTGAATATATGAAAACCATTGAATTGTATACTTTAAAAAGGTGAATTTTATGGTGTATGAATTATGTCAATAAAGCTGTTATTAAAAAAAGATAGACGGTATAGAAATTCAGAGACTTATGTCAGAAGTGATGTAACAGGTAGGTACTCTTTAAAAATAAAATTTAATAAACATCTCTTGATGAGTATTTCCATATCTGGAACCAGTAGCTTGACAAACCACATAGAATAATGACTCTGAGGTAGATCATCTGGGCAAAGTGCATAGAGGGCTTTGGGTAGGGGAAGGAAGGGGACGGGCATGGAGATTGCCCGGTCCAGGATTTCCTTGAAGTCACCTTCTTCATTTGGGCTGTGGAGACACAGCCTGTGTTACAAGGTAGATTACATATGCCTGTAACAACAGGACATTTCATTCTCCTTAATCATATCCTGCCTCCGAGCCTCTAGCATAGAACCTAGTCAGCATTCCATAAATGTCTGTTGAAATAAAATGAAGTAATTTTTCTGTCAACATCTCCACCGTTGGGAGAGGTGAAAAATTGAGAAAATGAATAGAATGTGTTTAACTTATTTTCACACTCATTTTATTGAAGCGCTCTGTAAAAATAAACCCAGGTGGACGGTAATTGATTGAGTGATAATTTCTAAGTAGCAAAGTGCTAAAGTAGATAAGTGCCCCCTACTGTGGGGAAATTGCCTGGCCAGAATCTGAACCGCCGAGGTGTTTATTTTAACACTGGGAAACATTTATTACTCCAAACTTGTTTCTGTCCGTACACAGCATCTACCCCACCAGATGTGCCACGTCCTAACAAGGTGGGATTTAGGAAATGCAGCCAGCCCAGCGTCAGGTGAATTTCTGAGAGGAACAATTTCCCCTTTATTTAGTGCCGATTTCTTCAGGCTCGTTTCCTTTCTAAATAAAGCTCAAGTTAGAATTTGGCTTAGTTTGACTTACCAAAAATGAGTAAGATGAACCTTACAGAGTATTTCTCTCAATTGAAAATAGTTTAAAATTAAAATTTAAATGTCTCTAAATAAAACTTGGCCTTGGGTCTTATTAACAATGAAACATCAGCCTCTCTCCCTGCGCTCCCATCTGATGGGTCTCTCCCCACTTCATTAGTTCAAGGTTTTATCTTAGGTGGACAGTTTGGGGAAGGAGCATGTCTTCCTGGAAGGACGTGGCCTCCCACAAGGGCGTGGTTTCAGAACCTACCCAACCTGGCTTGAGTCCTCCTCCACCATTTGCTAGCTAGGTAACTTTCACTAGGGTATCTAACCTCTGCTTTATTTCCTCAGTTGAAAAAACAGGTGTAATGCCTATGCAGAGAGGATAGGAAACCCTGGTGGTGTAGTGGCTAAGAGCTAAGGCCTAACCAAACAGTTGGCAGTTCAGTTTCACCAGGCAGTCCTTGGAAACCTTATGGGACAGCTTTACTCTGTCCTATAGGGTCACCATGAGTTGGAATTGACTTGACGGCAGTGGGTTCAGGAGGATAAGAATGAAATCAAATGCCGTATTTGATAGCACCAGGGACAGTGTACCAGTACCAGTTGTTGTCAGGTAGACTCCAACTCATGGTGATCCCATGTGTGTCAGAGTAGAACCGTGCTCCGTAGAGTTTTCAGTTGCTGATTTTTCAGAAATAGATTGCCAGGCCTTTCTTCTGAGGTGCCTGTGGGTGACTCAAACCTCCAACCTTTCAGTTAGCACCTAAGCGCATTGACCATTTGCACCAGCCAGGGACAGAGTAGGTGCTCAATAAGCATGTTCCCCACTGCGTACTATATGGACCTATGTGTGCACACATACAAGAATGCCCAAGCATTCTTGCCCTGCTGATTCGGAGCCTGGGTGGCTCAGTGATTAAATGCTTGGCTGCTAACTGACAGGTCAGCTGTTCAAACCCACCAGGCACTCCTTGGGAGAAAAGACCTGGTGATCTGCTCTTGTAAAGATTGTAGCCTAGGAACCCTATGGGCAGTTCTACGTGTCATGCAGGGTCACTCTGTGTTGGAGTCAACTTGACGGCACAACAATACCACCTCCACCATATAGCAGGCTGTCGAATATTGGCTGAGTAAATGTGCAAGGAACAGTTCTTGGATTGAAGTCAGGCACAGCCTGGTCCTCAGACAGCCACTAGCCTCCATGATGTGATGGAGAATTTCTGGAACATCTTCCCCACCTCTGTGTGCCTGAACACCAGCATTAGAACACCATTGCTGCTGGAACCTTCCACACAAACATGTCTGGGAAAGGGTGGTTCATTCTTTGTTCAAAATCCTTATAATTTCAGTTTAAACTGTATTTAAAAGGTTGAGGGATGGCCTTTGATTTGTAGCTGGATGCTCTTCAGACACAAGATAAGCTGTATTCAAGGCAGTTTGTAAACCGTGGAGGTGGTCAGGCTGTTACAAGGGGAAATGACAGCACCGTGCCACCTGCCTCTCCAGCTGCAGGTTTGAGATAAAGTTTTCAGGTTAAAAAAATTAAACTCAATCTTTCTGCTTCTGCAAAGTCCAGTCCACTTAAGCCAAAGAACAAGACTGCCATTGTTGCCTCCTCCCCTCCCCACCTTGTGTGGACCACGTGGGTGTGTCTGGAGGGTAGGCAGTGGGCGAGCTGTGTGTGCCCAGCTAGACCCAGAACCGTGGACCCTTCAGCTCAGAAACCATTTGTGGAAAGTCAGGGAGTTTCAGGAGCCCGTTGATGAGATGTAGGAAAACCAAGGCAGATAAGGGAGAATGTGAGAGCAAAAGACAATAAAGATTAAGCCAAATAACAGGTGGTTTGGGACTTTGGAAGGTCCCTGGGTGGCGCAAAATGGTTAGCTCTCAGCTACTAACCTAAAGGTTGGTGATTTGAGCCCACCCAGCTGTGCCATGGAATAAAGCCTTGGCGATCTGCTTTGGTAAAGATTAAAAGTCAAGAAAACCCTATGGAGCACAGTTCTACTCTGTAACACACGGGGTGACTATGAGTCAGAATTGACTTGACAGCAGCCGGTTTGGTTCCGGACTTTGGAAAAGCTGCACTTTGTAGACCACAGAGCTTAAAGGACGTGCCCAGCAGACCATGGCCTGCTGCTAGTACCCTAGATAGGTGGGGAGAGTGATACAAGAGCAGATTCATTCTGGAAATGGGAACACTCAGACCTTTGATGTGCTGTGCATGTGCTGGTCCCTTGGTCTGCAGGCTTCTGCCCCAAATGTCTGCATGAACTGCTCCAGGTCCCGTCTCTGCTAAGATGTCCCCGTGGCAGGGCAGGTTCCCGACCATCCATCCAGGTACCCCCAGCTGCTTTCCACATGGCCTCCTCAGCCCTCCGCATACTGTGCCGTTTGTTATCTGTTTCCCTCTCTAGAATTTAAACCTCATAGCGTGAATCTTGACTCACTGCTGTATCCCAGAGCCTGGAAGAGGCAGAGGCTCAGTAAATATTTGTGGAGTGAGTAGATGCATTTTAAAAACACGTTTAATGCTGTTTGATTCTCTCCCCCCAGTCCTGTTTCATCTTTCTGTCTGAATTTTGACAATTGTGGTACCTTTTAGAAACAAGGTTTGCTAGTTAGGGATAGAGCCCTAGCTTTATATTTTAAGTAATGATTAGCTAGTACCTGCTTTGGGAATTATCTGTCTTTTGAAGATATATCAAAATAGATTCCAGATGGATGAAACAAGGTTTGCTAGTTAGGGATAGAGCCCTAGCTTTATATTTTAAGTAATGATTAGCTAGTACCTGCTTTGGGAATTATCTGTCTTTTGAAGATATATCAAAATAGATTCCAGATGGATGAAAGAATTAAATATAGAAACATGTAAAAGGAGGAAAAAAGAGAATATTTAGTCATGCTCTTGATGAACTAAGACTTTTATTGTGTTTTAGGTGAAAGTTTATAGCACGCATTAGTTTCTCATTCAGAAATTCATACACAAATTGTTTGGTGACTTTGGTTTCAATCCCCGCAATGTGTCAGCACTCTCCCCCTTTCCATGCCAGATTTCCCGTGTCCATTTGTCCAGTCTCCCTGACCCTTCTGTCTCCCTTGGCTTTGCTTTTTGGGCAGGTGTTGCCCATTTGGTCTCACATACTTGATTGAACCAAAGAAGAACATTCCTCATGTCTGTTATTGTTTGTTTCATAGACCTGTCTAATCTTTGGCTGAAAGATGGACTTGTAACCTACTGGACTGTGGAGAATAAATTTCTTTTTGTTAAAACCATTCACTTGTGGTATTTCTGTTATAGCAGCACTAAATGACTAAGACATGTGGTTTTCATGATTTTCGAGGTTCTGTTTGTTGGTGTATAGGAATCCAACTGCTTTTTTTATGTTTATCTTGTATTCTGCTGCACTGCTGAATCTTTCTACTAGTTGCAGTAGTTTTCTTCTGGAATCTTTGGGGTTCTCTATAGTATCATATCATCTATGAATAGGCATAGAAAACCAAAACTAAACCCATTGCCATCGAGTTGATTCTGACTCATAGCGACCCTATAGGACAGAGTAGAACTGCCCCATAGGGTTTCCAAGGATCGGCTGGTGGATTTGAACTGCCAAGCTTTTGGTTAGCAGCTGAGCTCTTAACCACTGAGTCACCAGGGCTCTGTGAATAGGTATAGTGTATTTCTTTCCAATTTGGATGCCCTTTATTTCTTTTTCCCGGCTTATTGCTGTGGCTAGGACTTCCATCACAATGTTAAATAGAAGTGGTGGTAAAGAATATCTTCACCTTGTTCTCTTTCCCAGGGGTAATACCTTCAGCCCCTCTCCATTGAACGTGATGTTGGCTGTTGGTTTTGTACAGATTCCCTTATTCTGTAGAGGATTTCCCTTCTATTCCTATTTTATTGAGAGTTTTTATCAGTAATGGGTGTTGGACTTTGTCAAATACCTTTCTCCGTTGATTGAGATGATTACACGATTCTTTTCTTTTGTTCTGCTTGTGTGGTGTATCGAGTTGATTGACTTTATAACGCTGAACCATCCTTGCGTAACTGGTATGAATCCCACTAGGTCATGGTGTATTATATTTTTGATATGATGCTGAATTCTCTTGGCTAGAATTTTCTTGAGAATTTTTGCATCTATATTGACAAAAGATTTTCTTTTTTGTCTGTAATTTTCTTTTTTGGTGGGGGGCATCTTTTCCTGGCTTTGGTATCAGGGTTGTGCTGGCTTCATAAAATGAATTCGGGAGTATTTCTTTCTTTTCTGTGCTCTGAAGTAGTTCATGAGTAGTACTGTACTGGTATGAGCCCTTCTCTGAATTTTTGGTACAATTTTCCAGTGAAGCCATCCAGGCAAGGGCTTTTTGTTGTTGTTATTAGTTATTTTATTCCCATCAATGTCTTCTGTTGTTATGGGTCTGCTCAGATGTTCTCAGTTTGTGTTAGTTTAGTTAATTTGTCCGTTTCCTCTAGGTTCTCAAATTTGTTACAGTACAGTTTTTCGTAGTAGTCTGTTATGATCCTTTTTATTTCAGTTGAGTCTGTTGTAATGTCCCCCATCTCATTTGTTATTTGAGTTATTTGTTTCCTCTCCTGTTTTTCTTTTGTCAGTTTGGCCAGTGGTTTGTCGATTCTGCTGATCTTTTCAAAGAACCAACTTTTGGTCTTGTTGATTCTTTCTATTGTTTTTCTACTTTCTGTTTCATTTATATCTACTCTAATCTTTATTATTTTCTTCTTTCTGGTGGCTATGGGCTTCTTTTGTTGTTCTCTATTTGTATGAGTTGTAGTGCTAATGTTTTTACTTTGGCCCGTTCTTTTTTGATGTGTTTATTGCTATAAATTGACCTCTGATCACTGCCTTTGTTGTGTCCCAAATGTTTTGGTATAATGTATTTTCATTCTCATCTGATTCTAGGAATTTTTTTATTCTTTCTTTGATTTCTTCTATTACCTGGTTTTTAAACAAAGTGTTATTCAGTGTCCATGTATTTGATTTTTTTTTTTTCTTGCTCTTCCCGTTATTGTTTTGTGGCCCAAAATGTGGTCTCTTGTCGAGAATGTTCCATGTACGTTGGAGAAGAATATATATTTTGCTGCTTTTGGGTGAAGTGTTCTTCATACGTCTGTGAGGTCAAGTTGGTTGATTGTGGCCTTTAGGGTTTCTTTATCTTTGTTGAGTTTCTTTCTAGATGTCTATTTCCCTTTCAGTGCAGTTAGGGTTTGTTTTAAGTATTTTGGAGTCCTGTTGTTGGGTGCATAGCTGTTTATTAAGGTTATGTCTTCATGATGGACTGTCCCTTTAATCATTGTATAATGTCCTTCCTTGTCTTTTATGATGGATTTTGCCTTAAAGTCTATTTTATCTGAGATTAATATTGCTACTCCTGCTCTTTTTTGGTTGCTTGATATATTTTTTCCATGTTTTGATTTTTAATATATTTATACCTTGTGTCTAAGGTGTGTCTCTTGTAGGCAGCGTATTAATGGGTCATTTTTTAAATCTATTCTTCCAGTCTCTGTCTCTTTATGGGTGCATTTAAGCCATTTGCATTCAGTGTGATTATCAAGAAGTATGAGTTTATTGCTGTCATACTGTTGTACTCGTGTGTGTGTGTGCATGTGTGTGTGTGGTCTTGACATTTTCCATGTTCCTCTTTTCCTGTGCTGAATTCCTTTTGTTTGTGGATTTTTTTTTTTTCCATTTCTTTCATTATCACAGATTTTGTGTTTACTCAGTCTTCATGTTTTTTCTTTTTTTACTTTGATGAGTAGGTTTGTTTACTTTCTTTGTGGTTACCTTGAAATTTACTCTTACCTTCCTAAGTTTGAACCAGTCTTTTACTACTTGATATTCCCTTGACTCCTTCTCCATTTAAAAGTTCTATTCTTACACCATTTTTTCCCCCTTTTACTGTTGTCATCATTTACAGATTGATGTCTCTGGTTCCCTGTTTTAAGTCTTTTAGCTTTGTTTTATTATTGAGAGTTTTTTTTTTTTTACCTAGATTGGTACCCGGCTGATACCATCCTGCATCCTAGACTGGGGTTGTTTTCTGATGTTGATTCTTTAAAAGAAAGACTCCCTTTAATGTTTCTTGTAAGTTTGGTTTGATTTTTATGAATTCTCTTAATTTCTGTTTATTTGAAAATGTCCTAATATCACCATCATATGTGAGAGAGGGTATATTTTTCTTGGTTGACAGTTTTTTGTTTTTTCAGTGTTTTATATATGTTGTCCTGTTTCCTTCTTGCATAAGTGGTTTCTGTTGAGTAATCAGAGCTTAGTCTTATTGTTTCCCCTTTATAATTGACTTTTCATTTTTCTCAAGCTGCCCTCATTATTCTTTGCATTGGTGTTGGTAAGTGTGATTAAGATATGTCTTGGTGACTTTATTTTGGGATCTGTATGGGGTTCGTTGAGCTTCTTGGATGGTCAGCTTTTCATCTTTCATGATATTTGGGAAGTTTTCTGCCAGCAAATCTTCAGCAGTCTTTCTATGTTTTCCGTTTTTTCCCCTTTTCTGGAACTCCGATCATATGCAAATTTTTGCTGTTGATTGTTCCCACAGAATTCTTAGGTTTTCTTTGTTTTTGTTAATTCTTTTCTCTGATTTTTTCTCAAACAAAGTGGCATCCATGGGTTTGTCTTTGTTGTCACTGATTCTGTCTCCTGTTGTTTCAAATTTGCTTCAAAAGCTTTCTTTTGAGTTGTCCATTTCTGAAATTTTGTTGTTTATCTTTTGGATTTCTATTGCTGTTTTTGTATTATTTTTAATTATTTATTTTGATGTTTTGTTCTTGTATTATTTTCCTAAATTCTTGTTTTGCTCTGTCTGTGTTTTCCATGATTTTGTCTATTTTTTACTTAGTTTTATATGTGTATTCCTTAATCTCTCTCCTAATCTTTTGGCGAGCCCTAAATATTAGTCTTCTGAATTCCATATCAGGTATTTTCAGTGTCTTCTGTTGGAAGGTCACCTGATTCTTCATTTTGGTCACTTGCTGGAGCCATGTAGTCCTACTTTTTTTATATGTTTTGATATTGTCTGCTTAATGTCTCTAAGACATTAAGGTATTATTTTATTTACTTATTGATTATATGTTTGTTTCTTCCTGCTTTTTTGTTTTGATATGTCAAAGTGGGAAGGCCAGGCATGGCTTGCTGCTTGCTCGTCTGTAGCTCTCACCACCTTATGTGGCTGGGCAGGGCAGCAGCAGGCAGGGTGAGCCTGCTTCACTCTACACTTGTTTGGTGAGGTGGCTGATGGTGAACTCAGCAGTAACTGCCTGCAGATATTGGTCCCTTGGTGTGGGGGCTTTCACAGTCCCCTGCCAAATGGGGCGACTGTTGGATGGGGAGTAGTATGGGCTAGCTTCCCACCATTCAGCAGCTAATTGAGTGTGAGGAGAGGTTGGGTGATGTGGGCCCAGTACGGCGGCAGGCCTCAGCACCATGGGCCCTCTAGCAGCAGGAGTCAGTTGGAAGGGGGGTGGTGGCATACAGGGCTAGGTGGGAGGGAAGAAAAAGAGAAGAGAGAGAAAAAAATGGCATCATGGCAGGAGCTGGTGAGTGGGGATGAGGCAGGCCTGGGACCTGGTGTTAAGGAGGAGAAGGTGGTGAACAGGGCTAGGTGGGAGGGAGAAAGGAAAGAAAGGAAAAGAAAAATGATGGTGTCTTGGTGGGCATGGGATGGACTGGGGCAAGAGCAGACCAGTGACTGTAGTCGCTGTGGTGCAGCAGGGGCTACAGGAAGGGGTAGGTTGCATATGGGGCTAGCTGGGTGGGAGAAAGAAAAGAAAGCAAGAAAAGAAAATTAAAAAAAAAAAAATCCATGTGGTGGGAGGGGATGGGGGACCCCGGTGGGTAGGGAGGGGCTCATATTGTGGATTCTGGTGGTGGGGGCTGCCCAGGTGAGGTGGGTTCTTGCTTCCACTCGCCATTAGGGTCGGGGGTGGGAAAGCATGTTTCTGTGGTTATTGGGTGCTCTGTCTCCTGTTGGGAGCTCTGTAAAGTTGCCTCCCTGTATTGCTTGTCTGAGGTCATAGCTGGCTGCGTTTCAAGATGGCCACTCTGTGCTGTGTTAGTTGGCAGGGGACCTTCACTCTCTATCTCTCATCGTTCTCTGTTTTCTGTCAGTTTGTTCTTCCATTCAGTGTTTGATCTAGCTGCTTATTCCTTTGTTTGATGCTCAGGGTTCCAGGATTGATGTTTGTATCTGTTTTACTTAGTTTTTTGAGTTTTTGCAGCAAAGGAGCTGTGTGGTACATCTTTCTGGGGCGCCATGTTGACTCTGTCCTGGAAATAAGACTTCTTACGTTTAACAGCAATGAAAGAATTTTATGGAGACTTTTAATGACTTTAAATACTCAGTGAAATATTTAAAGTATGATGCTAAGTTAAAAAGAAAAAGGCAGGACCCCAAACTAAAGGGCAGCCAGCTTAGAACTGGGTTCTTATGGAGAAAACAGGGCCACTCTGCCCTGACTCAGAGGGAGCTAGCATGAAGTAACCAGAACTCGGGTCACTGAGGTACCAACATGGGGGTGGAAGTTCTGAGAAGCCAGGGCTCCCCAGGAAGGTTTAGGGTGAGCAAATTAAGGAAAGTTAATACTGGGGCTCTGGGGTACGTTTATCAAGACCTAGCCTAGACTGAGGAGTCCTTTGTGTGTTGCAAATGATTAATGTGCTCAGCTGCTAACTGCAAAGGTTGAAGGTTCAAGTGCACCCAGAGGTGCCTCAGAAAAAAGGAAGGCCTAGCGATCTGCTTCCAAAAAATCAGTCATTGAAACCTCTGTGGAGCTTGGTTACTCTGACATATATCGGGTCACCTTGAGTTGAAATTGATTCTATGGTAACTGAACAAAGCCTAGACTAGCCGGTATCATTGGTAACTTTGCTCAAATCCCTCAGACCAAACCTGTTCCTGTCCAGTTGATTCCAGCTCATACCGACCCTATAGGAGAGAGTAGATCCACCCCATAGGGCTTCCAAGGAGCGGCTGGTGGATTTGAACTGCCTACGTTTTGGTTAGCAGCCAAGCCCTTAACCACTCTGCCACCAGGGCTCCAGAATCCCTCAGGTCATCCAAAAATAAAAAAAGAGAGCATGAATGATTGATGAGCTTCTTGGTAACAGGACTAGTGATAAGAGGGGATGGTAAGAAGACGGATTCTCTGTGTGTCTCCCACCTGCTCCTGCCTCCTGCCCTCCCATCCTTTAGGATAGGGTCCAACGGAAAGAAAGAGAAGGAGAAAGAATCTTTTAGTTTGTCTCGTTTGGGAGTATCACTGAAGCACCTAAAATAAAGTAGCCCTGGAACACCTTTCGCCTCAGGTGTGCGATAGCAGTGATGAACAAAGATAAGCAATCCTGAGAACGAGGTTTTAAACAAAGTCCCATATTAGCAAAGACTTTTGAAAACATCATTTGGTATTCAGTCATAAAGAGAAATGGCATTCTGATACATGTTGTGTCATGGTTGAACCTTGAAAAAATTATGCTGAGTGAAGTAAGTCAGACACAAAAGGACAAATATTGTGTGATCCCACTTATATGCAATATCTAGAAAAGGCAAATGTACAGAGACCAAAGTTTGCTAGTGGTTACCAGGGGCTGGAGTCCCTGGGTGGTGCAAGCCGTTAATACGCTCAGCTCCTAACTGAAAGGCTGGAGAGTTGGGTCTGTCCAGAGGCACCTCAGAAGAAGGGCTGGTGATCTGCTTCTAAAAAATCAGCCATTGGAAACCCTGTGGGGCAAAGTTGTGCTCTGACACACATGGCATCCCCATGAGTTGAAATCAACTCAACAGCATCTGGTTTTAGGGGCTGGGGGGAGGAGGGCATAAAGACTTACTGCTCAGGTACAAAGTTTCTGCTTAGGGTGATGAGAAATACTCAGAAATAGAATAGGCAGTAGTGATGGTTGTACAGCATAGTCAGTGTAATTGATATCAGTGAAGTGTACACTTAAAGATGGTTACAGTGGCCAATGTTTAGTTACATATATTTTACCACAATATTTAAAAAGCATCTGTTGGCCGCTTTTCAGTACACACAGTCCTCACTTTGCAGGTTTGCAAGGACAGTGTTCTCATAGGCATGGGTTTCGGTTAACATGGCATCGTGCAAATGAGAACCACCTGTATTAATAAGTTAATTAGTTAAGGTAATTAGAGTTTGAAACTACCAGGGAAAATTACATGGGGTGTGTGTGTGTGTGCGTGTGTGTGTGCGGTTTTACATGCTGGTAAGTCTCAGTTCTTCTGCGCAGGTTTTCTGATTTCAAAATATATCAGCCATTTCATGGGCTAGCTCCTACCCACCTCATAACCAGAGGTGAGAGAACATGATCCCTAGATGTGGTTTTCTTTTAACTAGGTGATTATTGGTGGTGGGTGCTATTTGGACATTCACGGGTTTTTTTTTTCCCCCACTTCTATTTTTCTTGTTGTTGCTGTGGGGACTGTATTACATTGCCTGATGATATACTTCCTAGAACAGGTTACATTTTAATACTTTTTTAGTGTGTTAATTGGGCCTGGAGGGTTTCAAAGGACTACTCTTGGTGTGGTATGTGTTATTTATGTCTTTCTGATCCATAGAATCCAGGGTATTGTAACCTGAAACAGTTTCTACTTGAGAAAGTCTTACCTAAGTTTATGACCATTTGTATTCCTTTAAAAGGAAGCCCTTTCACAGCCTAAATATCAGAAGGGTTCTGTCACTTCAAGGTACTGTTTTCATACTGCAGGGACCCCACCAAGTTGTCCTGGCCTACCTTTTCCCCAGTGATTCTCTTCCGCCTGATAACTCCATTGTCGTTAGATGCTGCGGACTCACCTCTGACTCACAGTGACCTTGTGTGTAACAGAATGAAACGTTGCCTGGCCCTGCGCCATTTATGATTGTTGGTGTGTTTGAGTCCAGTGATGACGCTAGAGTAGTGGCTTCCAACCAAATGAAACCCATACTTCCTTTTTTTTTAAACAGTTTTGGTGAGATATAATCCACGCACCATACAATTCAACCCCTTAAACTTGTGTAGTTAATTCTGTGATAGTTAATTCCACAGTCATATGCCCATCCCTACAATCAATTTTAGAGCATTTTCATCACCCCAAAAAGAAGCCCGTACCTATTAGCAGGCATTGCTCATTCCCCACTATCCCAGCTCCTCAGCCCTAGTCAACCGCTGTCTACTTTCTGTCTCTATAGACTTGCCTGTTCAGGACACTTCATATAAATGGAGCCTTTTATGACTGGCTTCTTTCATTTAGCAAAATGTTTCCAAGGTTTAACCATGTTGTAGCATGTCCGTGCCTCTTTCTATAACAAATCTTTTGCATTGCCGTCTTTAGTCTCTTGAAATTAAATTCATAGATTATATAACCTATCTCCACACCCAATTAAAAAAAATTATATCCTAAACATAATAAAATGGAGAAATAAAAAAGTAGTGAAGATAATATGTATTTTAAGCTGTGCTCATATCCAGCTGTACAAGGCGTACTGAAGCCATCAGGTGCCATACCTGTTTGTAAAGTCACTGTGAGCGAGAAGGCTGCCCATCAGTCACTGAGACCAATAAAGGTGTGTTGCATTAGGCAACTCAGATACCACGAACGGTGTTACTGAAGTTGACTGGATTTTACAAAATGGGAAGCAACTCTTTGGACTTTGTTCGAACTTTACCATTTTCTCTCACTTTACATGGTAATAACATCCTTGGAAATTTTAATGTATAATAACATTGTACAGAAAATATTTTTGTTTAGATGTAAAAATAAAACCATTTTCTGAGTCCAGATAATTATGAACAGGATTTTCATCGAGGTGCATGTCCAGAGGAACCCTAAAAATTGTTTCCATAAGGGGGACGGTCGGGTTGACCAGGGCTGACTTTTGAACATTGTAAGACAGCTTGAGTCCCTGGGCTGTCTGGCCTCTAAATTCTAGTCATTCTGACAAGAAAATAGAATTCTGAAATGACCCCTAGGAAGCAGTTCTTCGGGGATCCACTTGGTAGCCTTCACTTTAATACTCCTATTGCTAAGCACCATCCCCGCCTTGGGCTGCTCAGCCTTCCTCAGGTGGTCTTGCCCTGTGGTCCAGTGATGGTGTGCTAATAGAGCAGTGGCTTTTAACCTTGGGCACCCCATAGGTAATTTTGAAAGTCTACAAATCCCCTTATGCCTGTTTAACGCCTAACAGTTTTCATCAAAAGTTAAATGCAAAGGATATAATTTTTCACATATTGTAAATATTGACATTCAAAAACAGTAAGATCTCCCTCTAAAATCATCCACTGAACCTAGATGACACACCTATTCATTGCCTACCATCATCCACTAACAATTGTATGAAGCTCTTCTTTAATAGTCAAAATTTGGCGTTGTTCTTTTATCTCCTTGAACTTGTGTTTCCATTCTATGTCTCCCATAGAATTTTATACTCATGTAGTACATTTTTTTTGAGTCCCTGGGTGGTACAAATGGTTAACGAGCTCGGGTGCTAACTGTGAGGTTGAAGGTTCAAGTCTACCCAGAGGTGCCTTTGAGGAAAGGCCTTGCAACCTACTTTTAAAAAATCAGCCACTGAAAATCCTATGCAGCACAGTTCTATTCTGACACACGTGGGGATGCCATGAGTCAGAATCAACTTGATGGCAACAATTTTTTTAAATACATTTTGATGCTTGAAAGTCTTTTATTAATCACCCTAGTATACTTCCTTGAAACAAAAACATATGTTACTTTTCTGTGAGCATTAAGCTCTAAGAATAAGAAATTCCTCCCTGGGAGGGAGAGTGGGAGAGGGGCATTCACTTATTAGTAGATACGAACTATTTTAGGTGAAGGGAAAGACAACACACAATACAGGGGAGGTCAGCACAATTGGACTCAACCAAAACCAAAGAAGTTTCCTGAATAAACTGAATCCTTCGAAGGCCAGCGTACCAGGGGCAGGGGTCTGGGGACCATGGTTTCAGGGGACATCTGAGTCAATTGGCATAATAAAATCTATTAAGAAAACATTCTGCATCCCACTTTGAAGAGTGGCGTCCGGGGTCTTAAACGCTAGCAAGCAGCCATCTAAGATGCATCAATTGGTCTCAACCCACCTGGATCAAAGGAGAATGAAGAACTCCAAGGACACAAGGTGATTACGAGCCCAAGAGACAGAAAGGGCCACATGAATCAGAGACTACATCATCCTGAGACTAGAAGAACTAGATGGTGCCCGGCTACAACCAGTGACTGCCCTGACAGGGAACACAACAGAGAACCCCTGAGGGAGCAGGAGAGCAGTGGGATAAAAACCCCAAATTCTCACAGGACCAGACTTAATGGTCTGACTGAGACTGGAAGGACCCCGGTGGTCATGGCCCCCAGACCTTCTGTGGGCCCAGGACAGGAACCATTCCCAAAGCCAATTCTTCAGACATGGATTGGACTGGACAATGGATTGGAGAGGGATGGTGGTGAGGAGTGAGCTTCTTGGATCAGGTGGACACTTGAGACTATGTTGGCATCTCCTTCCTGGAGGGGAGATGAGAGGGTAGAGAGGGTTAGAAGCTGACGAAATGGACATGAAAAGAGAGTGGAGGGAGAGAGCAGATTGTCTCATTAGGATGAAAGTAATTGGGAGTGTGTAGCAAGGTGTATATGGGTTTTTGTGTGAGAGGCTGACTTGATTTGTAAACTTTCACTTAAAGCACAATAAAAATTATTATAAAAATAAAAAAAGAATAAATTCTTCTGGGTTGAGTTCTTATATAATTATCATTTGTATACATTTTTCGTTATAATTATCATTAATATATATTGTATCAAAAAGAAATACATTATGCATTTTGATAAATGATTGTTGTTGTTTGCCCCTAACTCATGGTGACCCCATGTGTTACAAAGAAGAACTGCTCCATAGGGTTTTTTTGGCTGTACTCCTTACGGAACCAGTTCACCAGGCCTTTCCTCCCGAGAGACGATGGGTGGGTTCGAACCACCATTAAGTCATCAGCCTGTCACAAGCCGCTTCCACCACCCAGGCTCCTAAAATGATTATTAAACATGACTAACATTTCATTGGAAGTATGCCTCTGCCTGAGAAGGATGAGTCGTTTGGTTTAATTAGTTCATTTGTCTGTGGGTGAATGTGACTTACCGGTAGAATGAAATAGCTCAGTACTAATTCTCTTTCTCCTTGTTATATATGTAAGCACTGAGAAACTGTCCACATAGAAAAGTTCGCATAAAAAAGTAGATAAGGAATGAAAGCTGTTGATTTTTATAGCATGTCTCGGTGTCTTGCGATGTTTTCAAGTTATAGGCACAAAATTACGTTGATGTCTCATCCATAATTATTTTCACTGCTCTCTCAGTTAACAACTCAATTAGGCCCTCCTTCAATTGTGTTGAAAAGAAAGAATTGGAAACGCCCTTATTTATGAAAGGATTTGTTACTGGTCGTTAGAGCCATTTACTTTATCAATATCTGAAGGATATCCAAGAGACTTTACTATAGCATATCAAACTGCTGTAATTATGCCTGATAAAGTTTTATTTAGAGATACCTAGTTTGCATTTTAAAATGAGTGAGAAAATTGAAACAGTTAATTCTAATACATTCTCATCATACAATGTCCTTTTAAAATAAAATGCTTTTATTTTATCCCAAATTGAATTATATTTTTATAAATTCCTTAGAGCGAGAGATTTAGCTCTTCCAAATTTTGGGAATGACCCTAACCAGTAACCTACCAGACAACCTAATTGTCAAAGCCAGTCATCCTTAGCAAACCAGTTAGTCAAATCAAGCCTTCTGTTAGAAAGTCCACCTTCGTTTTTCAGTTCAAATAAACATGCTAGCATGTACGCTTGGTGACAACCACTTCACTTATTTTCCGTTTCTAATATGGATAAATGAGGCATGGATTTTGTATCCTGGATGAAATAAGGTTCCTTCGTCTTAAATATTTCTCTTTGGACTTTCTCTCAGGCATGAAGGATTCTTTGGCAGCAGCTAGGTCATGGAAGAGGCAAAATTGTTAAGCGGAAGTTTTTTTCACTTTCTGTGCACTATTGTACCAAAAGAAAACTAGCTCTCATGGCGTCAACTTTGATGCATGGTGACCCCATGGGTGTCAGAGCAGCACTGCACTACATAGAGTTTTCAGTGCCTGGTTTTTCAGAAGTAGATTGCCAGGCCTTTCTTCTGTGGCGTCTCTGGGTGGACTTGAACTACCAGCTTTTCTGTTAGCAGCCAGGCATGTTAGCCATTTGCTCTACCTGGGAACTCAAACATACCAGTGATCGTGAAGATGGAGCAGGATTGTTATACATAAAGTTACCGTGAGTTGAAACCAACTCAACAACAACTAATGACAGCAACCATCAAAGGGTCATTGTCAGGCAGGTTGGGTGCTTTGTGGAAGGCATCTGTAATACACCTGAGTTTGGGATAATGTCCTTACTAGCACAAGGTTCGGATTAGGAATAGGTGTTAGAGGGAAACTTAGAAGCCAAGGAGTAGGCTCCCTGGTCCTTCTGGTATCCCTTGGAGAGGTGCACCAGACACTGTGCTGGACATGAAGTGGTTATATGTCCTTGAGAAGGGCTCCACTCCCCAAGGACAAATGGGAATCACCTTGTCAGTGGGAGGGCAGTCTCCTGGGCACCGGACATGCAGCTCCTGGGGTGTCGGCCATTTACCAGAGTTGTCTGGGAAATCCAGCTGCCCTGCCCCTGGGGACTTGGGGGCCTACAAGAAACTGGGTCCAGCCCTCCCTGCCAAGAAGAATTCACCTCTGGTCTCATGGGGTACAGCCTCCCTCCCACACTGAAAGAAGGGCGGAACCCACAGTCCCATTGGCTCATTGTCAGGAACCCCAGAGGGAGCTCACTGGGTAAATCCCCAGCATCCCGTTTATCTCTCCACAGTTTACATTTTTCTTCAACTTTACCAACAGCCCATGGAAACGGTAAAATCTGTCTGTGAAACAAGTCACAGGTTAAAAACAGAGACACTTAGAAGAAACGGAATTATTCTCTGAGGTGAAACCAGACAGAGATTTCCTCATGCTCTTTGTAAAAGAATGCAGTGAGGGATCAAGTCACCTTCTAGGACGCATCTTTACAGTGGGAGCAACAGTGAGTTTCACAGGCAGGGTCTGTGGTGTATCATCAGTTAGCCCGAAAACACTGTGAATGTTACTTGGAAATTATAATGCAGTAAATACGATGAATGTAGTGCCACTTTTTCTGTTTTTCAGTTTTCAAAATGTGTTTCTGAATTTTAGAAAGCTCTTAGCCTAATTGTTGAAATATCTTGCTTTACTCCATAGACTCTTTTATATGTTGCTGTCAGATGCCATCGGTTCTGACTCATAGCGACCCTACGTACAACAGAACAAAACACTGCCCGGTCCTGCGCCATCCTCACAACGTTTGCTGTGTTTGAGCCCCTTGTTGCAGCCACTGTGTCAGTCCATCTCGTTGAGGGTGTTCCTCTCTTTCACTGACCCTCTACTATGCCAAGCATGATGTCCTTCTCCAGAGACTGGTCCCTCCTGAAAACATGTCCAAAGTATGACAGATGCAGTCTCTCCATCCGTACCCCACGTGTCTGTCAGTTTGTCACACTGTCAGGGCTTGTGTGTTGCTGTGATGCAGGAAGCTATGCCACCGGTATTCAGATACCAGCAGTGTCACCCATGGTGGACAGGCTTCAGCAGAGCTTCCAGATTAAGACAGAGTAGGAAGAAGGACCTGGCAGTCTACTTCTGAAAAGAATTAGCCAGTGAAAACCTTATGGAAAACCTTTTGTATTTATATATATATATATTTGGTCCAATAAAGTTTTTGTTTGTTGTTGAGAATATACACAGCAAAACACACACTAATTCAACCACTTCTGCACGTACAGTTCAATGCCAGTAAAGCTCTATCTGAGAGGAACTATAAGCAATTTTTGAGGGCATGGTTTCCAGCCTACCCCGTGGCCCCATAGGATTCCAGCCCTTGGTTCCTGCACACCCCACTGGGGTGGGAGTGAGCCGCTACATCTCAAAGGGGGCAGGGGAGCAGTGTCTTGGGACATCATCTTCTTCCTCTCTTCTCCTGCTTTCCTGGCTGGTCTCTGGAATCCGCCTGTCCCGGGATGGGGGATTCCTCATTGGAGGTTGGATGGATTAGTGTTGTTGTGGTTAGTTGCCGACTCGACCAGCTAACAATGTTAAAGTGACAAACCCAACTTTGATCACTTTTTAATCTATCTATAGGAGAAAGAAAAAAAAAAAGCTTCCAACAGTGACAGCTACAGGAAGGTCACCGCTGCCATATATTTTCTATTTTCTCCTTACCTTGTCCACTCCCGTCTCTCCCACCTGACCTGAGCTGAGGGTGGAATGGAGGACGAAGAACAGAAACTGTAAGGAAGAAAATCAAGTGTAAAGTCCTGTGGTGTATTGTCGTTAGTGCCACCAAGTCGACTCCAACTCATGGGTGTATAACCTTACGTCTAACAGAACAAAACGTTGCCCAGTCCCGCACCATCTTCATCATCACTGGTATGTCTGTTGTTGAGGCTATTGTGTCAGTCCATCTCATTGAGGGTTTCCCTTGCCATGAGTTAGAATCAACTGTACAGCAACGGGTTTGGTTTTTTGTTTATTTGTTTGGTTTTGTGGTATATACAGGGAGAAACCAAAAAAACCCACTGCCTCAAGTCAATTCCGACTCATAGCGACCCCATAGGGTTTCCAAGGCTGTAAATTTCTGGGGAAGCAGCCTGCCACATCTTTCTCCCGCAGAGCCTCTGGTGGTTTCAAACCACCGACCTTTCAGTTGGTAGTCCATCACTTTAACCACTGTGCCACCAGGGCTCACGTATACAGGGAAGGTAGCTTTGTAATATAGATGATACTGCCCCTGGCCGCCCCTCCCCTGCCCTGACCCCAGCAGGGATTCTAGACTGTTCCTGCATCGTTACCACAGTGAATGGGTACATCCTGGGCCTGTTCTGTCAGAGCCAGGGGTCTAGAACAGCAAGTCTCCAGGTGGGGGGCGCAGTCTCCTCCCACCCAGACCCTCCCAGGGCCCATTCTCCACCCCAGGAACCAAAACCCATTGGTGTCGAGCCAGTTCTGACTCAGTGACCGAGGTGCAAAAAACTGACTTTCATTTGAACACTAATGGAATTGATTGTGTTTCATGACTGGACAAAGTAAGCAAATTTAATAGATTTTTTTCTTTTTAACCTTTTGAAGTAAGCACATTTTATATGTACGTCCATACATATTTGTGCTTAAACCCAAAAAGCAAACTTGTTGCCATCAAGTCAATTCCGACTCACAGCAACCCGGTAGAACAGAGTAGAACTGCCCCATTGGCTTTCCGAGGAGCAGCTGGTAGATTGGAACTGCTGACCTCTTGGTTAGCAGCCTGAGCTGTTAACTACCGCATCACCAGGGCTCCTATTTGTGCTTAATCTCTTTATAAATAGTACACAAGTTAGCCTATCGGCACACAATTATTGATTAATTGCAGATGAAAAGGCTATTTCCATCCTTGGTCCCGAGAACCTGTGGTTCTTTAAGTGTGTTTTATCCCCCCAAACTGGGCACATAACACACTATTTTAATTCAGCATTTTCTGGGTCATAGTTAAAATAACATAGTTTAAATGGAATTTATTCACAGCGCTGTTATATCAATATATTCTTTATTATTTTAGGATTAGATTTCCATGTATAACAAGAATGTTGTTATTGTCTTCATAGGGATTTTATTATTGCCATTCTGAAATGGCCCTTTTATTCCTTCCCCATCTCCATTTTCTCCTTCATTAACTAAGAAGTAAATTAGACTTGTATTTAGCTGATGTCTGCCAAATGTTATTTTTAGAAGCCTTCTCACCTCTTTCTGATCCTCTGAGACTTCTTTTTTCCTTCCCTAACTTTGTTTTGCCCTCTCAGTCATTACAATCAAAATCAGTACCCTCCCTGTATTAGCGCAATATTTAAAACAGATCATTTATATGCTCTGAGGATAGGGATGGCCTTTCTAAACTTAAAAATCCAAGGAAAAGTGATAAAAGAAAGAAGTTCCTAGGTTTGTCAATAATAGTAAAATTCCGTCTATCAAACAACACTATGAAATAGTCAAATGACTAATGGAAAGAAAATATTTGGAACATAAATACTAATCAAAGGGTTAATATTTCCAGTATACAAAGAAAGCTTTACAACTGGAAAATGGGCAAAGAAAGCAAGCAATCCGTTCACAAAGGAAGAAATCCAGTGACAGTAAAATATAGGAAAAAATCTGAATATTATTTTTAATCAAAATGGATATAACATAATTTTTTGCATGCTAAATTAATGAAAATTAAAAAATTATTTTGGCAAGGATGTGGGGAAAAGGGCACTCATGGGTGTTGTTGGTAGTTGAATTAACATACCCTTTCTGGTATGTCTTAAAGTCTGAATCCTTACAAAGGTGGACGGATTTTGACCCAGCAATTCAGTTTGCTGGAACTTAGCCCACGAAAATAAAATAGGCACGAACATATATATGTCTGGATGCTTATTGTGCCACTATTTATCGTAGAGAAAAATGTAAATAATCTCGGTGTCTAATAATGGGGGATTAAACTCTATATCCATTTGATTAGATATTGCTGTTAGGTGCCATTGAGTTGATTTTGACTCACGGCAGCCCCATATGACAGAGTAGAACTGCCCCGTAGGGCTTCCTGGGCGCAGATCGCCAGATCTTTCTCGCAAAGAGCCACCGGGTGAGTTGAAACTGCCCACCTTTCAGTTCGCAATCGAATGCGTAATCGCTGTGCCACCAAGGCTCCTAAATATTATATGGCTGTAAAAAACCATAAAAACAGATTTAAGAACCATACCTACAGTATGACCCAGTTTTTGTTTTAAAAAAGTAAAAAGTGGAAAGGTCCCTGCGTGCATTGAAAGAAGAGGAGGAAAGTTGACCAGAATATTAATGGCGGTTTTCTTTGGGCGACGTTTTTGTTCCTTTGTGGTGATTTTCTGAATTTTCTAAAATTCCTTCTGTGAATATATATTGCTTCCGAAGAACAGGAAGAAAATAATAAACCCCATTGAAAAAAAGCACTTTTCTAAAGAAATTTAATGTTTTGGGGATACGGAATATTAGGAAGAGAAACCTCTTTATGCTGTTTTTTTTTTTTTTTCCAGCTCAGTGAAACCTCAACTCTTTGGAGTTTTGATTCAGATGTTATTTTGGTTTTCCAATCTGTCATAAGCTGTATTTCAATTAAAAATTACTTTTGAGAGTTTTTTGTATTGCAGGTACCTTGGATATCATCGATTACTTAGCTTATGCAGTGCCAACAAACTTGAGGCCAATATAGCAGAGTCAGTATGCCTGTTGTTAATGTTTGCTGTAACTTTCTGTACGATGATCTGAGCATGGTGAAATTCCTTTTAAATGATTCATAGAAACGAGTCTGTGCTGGAACTCAGTTGACCTTGATTCTAGTGTGCTGTCACAACTACCAGTGTGTACTGATCACTTTTTGTACCAGGCCCTGTGCTAAACACTTGATTTTTCAAAAGGAAATGATGCCTTCCCTCCAAACCTTTATTATGATGTTTAAAAAAAAACTCCCATTTACTGGTGCCATTTGTATACTCTGAACCCCAGCTAGATTTGCCGGCCCTTAGGTTTCTGCCTGAAGCTTTTCAGTGATAAAACAATAGTAATTTGATTACAAAAGAGAAGCGTGAACTCATTCTGTATGGGGCAACGATGGCCTTCCAAACATCACTGTTTACAAAAAGGGGGGCTTAAAAATCTGTTTAAGCTGAAACACCAAGCCACATGAATTAGTTAGATTTTTGTGTTTTTGAAAAGGCTGCAAAGTTTGCAGGAGCTGTTCCTGGAATGGCCTTTTGAAAATCCTCCTGCGTGCTGGAAGGTGGAGGAGCTGATGGCTCTCAGCCTGACATTGTTGGACCAGTCAAGCAAAGACAGGGCTTATTGACAGGAATGCTGCTGAAGAGCCACATGGAGCTGAGCTGTTTGCTTGCAGATTTAGCAGTTGTTTAGACAGGCGGGGCTCTTTATTCTTGCTCAGACCTGAGTTTGGTGGGCCTCAAGGTTGAAAATTGAAAAGGGAACGTAAGGAAAAAAAAAAATGTTCTTTCTCAACTTAGATTTCTCGGTGGTACACTGACTTTCCTTCAGAATTTTCTTTGTTTTTAATGGTGCTGTTTCTTCTCACCCTGCTACCACAAGGATTCGTTTTCCACTCCCTTTTTTGTTTTGCCAGAAATGAAGCAGGTAATAACAATAATAACAACAAAAACATGAATAAAAACTGAGTATAATTCCTCTCCCAATAAACAAAAAAGCCCAGGTGGCACAGTGGTTAAGTGCTCAGCTGCTAACTGAAAAGTCAGTGGTTCGAACCTACCAGCCACTCCTCGAGAGAAAGATGTGACAATCTGCTTCTGTAAAGACTGCAGCCTTGGAAACCCTATGGGGCAGTTCTCCTCTGTCTTTTAGGTTCTCTATGAGTAGGAATCAACTCAACAGCAACGGGTTTGGTTTTGGCTTCTCAATAAACAAACTTACAGAAATCCTCAGGAGAACTGTCCCCTGGTTCAGAACATGAGGCCAGGCCCTTTGGAAGCATCTTGGTGGAGGTGCTGAATGTCTCTGAAGCAGGTAGAGGAACCCATCATTTATGGAGGGCCTACTGTGTGCCTACTTTTAGAGTTCTGTTGTTACCTGCCATCAAGTAGGCCCTGATGGCGAACCCTGCAAAAAGGAATGAAAGGCTGCCCAGTCCTGCGCCTTCCCCATGATTGGCGTGGATCAGACAATTGTGATCCACAGGGTTTTCATTGGCTGGTTTTCACAAGCAGATCTCCAGGCCTTTCTTCCTAGTCTGTCTTATTCTGGAAGCTCCACTGAAAACCTCTTTGGCATCATAACAACATACAAGCCTCCACTGGCTGGTAGGAGGTGACTGCATGAAGCATATTGTCTGAGAATTGAACCCAGGTCTCCTGCAGTGAAGGCGAAAATTCTACCACTGAACCACCACTGTGGAAAAAAAAAAAAATTTTTTTTTTTTTTTTGTAGGAATAGTAAAATTTGCCACTAATTAGAAGACTTCCTGATTCTCTAATTAAGGTTAGTGAAGATGCCTCTGGTAGAAATAGCAAGTGCTCCTGGGGTAATGTCAGCAAAAATACAAGCACTGTCAGCTTGTATAAAGGTCCTGAATTTTCTGAAGGTGAGCTTGCTCTTGCTCATTCAGGTTCATTCTTTATTCCTCACTTCCCTGCTAACTAGTGGTCACGGCAGCGGATGCCTCCGACAGGAGCTGAGCAGAGGCCGTGAGAGCGGAAGGGGGAAGGGAAGGAAAAGGGGCCATCATGAAGCAAAAGGTCTGCAGCTATTGTTTCTTACTACTTTTTAAAAATCATAATCCAGTGGGCAAAAGTTGATATTAAACCTTTTTCCTGTATTTCAAAAATAAATTTGTGGTTGAAGAAAATAAAAGCGTAAAAAATGAAGCCCACATAAGCTTGAAAAGAAACCTGCCACGGTGAATTTGCACATTGGCCTTAATTGGCCCAATTGACCTTCTCTCCTGTATTTACAATTGCCTTCAAATTGTAAGCAGATGTTTGAAACCCCTTCTTTAATAGGTCTCTGACATCTGTTTCGCCAGTGCCGCGCCCACCAAAGCAGTCATAATTAGGGAGTGCCTGACAGCATACATCTTTCCTTATGGGCCCAATTGATTGGATTTCCCCCTTAGGTATTAAAGTCCACCCTCATTTTTGCTTTTATTTGAATACATTTTTCATTATTTTTTCTTGCACAGGAGAACAGTATGCAAGCCTAGAATATCATGATAGTCATTCTCCATAATGAATTTTTTAAACCAAAAATATTTCCGTGGATGAGTGCAGACCCTTGAAAACGTGGGAAAGCTTTTGTTCTCTCCTGCTGCTCCCATGTTCTCAAATGGGTGTTTCTTGCAAAACTATCAAAGTGAAATGGAGGGGGAAAAAAAAAAAGTGAAATGGTGAAATCTAAGAAGCTGAGACGGAATATTATTAGTTGAAATATTCGTATATGAGGATGTGTTTACATTAAAAAGAAGTTTTTTCTCACGCATAGTGGTCCAGTGAAATAGTCGTTTTGGTGTTTTAGAATGGAATGCACAGAATTGCAGAGAACTTTATTTTTTCATGTGCTTTATATTTTAAAATAATTTTGCACATCCCTGAAGAGTTTTACTGAAGCGTTTATTTCAGTGGCTTATGAATAAACTATTCTTTTCAGCATTAGTTTCTTAAAAATTACATCTTCAGTATATTAATGGATATTTATTTTGAAGGAGTTGCCCAGGGCAAGATGTGTTGAATTTACAGTGTGTGGCTATCAGCGGGCTCATTTCAGCTCCCTGTCCTTTTGCCAGGCTTAGAAATGAGTGAAGGACGCGTCCGTGGGAGAAGGAGGTGCGTTTCTGGCCCCGTAAGCCAAAGTTCATTCCTGACCAGTGTATCTCACGTGCAGCCACCACCTGTCTGTCAGTAGAGGCTTGTGTGTTGCTGCACAGGTTTCAGCAGAGCTCCTAGACTGAGATGGACTAGGAAGAAAGGCCTGGCGATCTGCTTCCGAAAATCAACCAGTGAAAACACTATGAATCACAGTGGTTCAATCTGTAACTGATCATGGAGTTGGTGCTTGAACGTCGTGTCTATTCTGATCCTTATAGCTCTTATCATTTTTCTTTTTCTTAATGCATTGACTAGGACCTGTGTCAAATACTAGGGGGTATAGTAGGGTTCCTTGCCTTTCTCTAAATTTTCATCATCAAGTATGATGTTCACTGTATTTTTTTTTTCCCGCATCTCCTTTATCAAATCAAATGACCAAAAAAGGTACCTTCTACTCCAGCTTCTAGTTTTCCAAGTTTTATTATGAATAGGTGATAAGTTTTATTCCATGCTATTTTCCCCTTCTGCTAAGATGGCCGTGGTTTTTCTCCTGGCACCTCTTTTTTACCTTGAGTGTCATAAATGGGAATGAGTAGGCCTCAGAAGGGCTTCCAGCAGGGTAAGGTACAGTTGGGGAAGAGGAAGAAGTAGACTATTAGAGAAAGCATTGACGTCAGAAAAAAGGAACCAGAAAGGAAAAAAAAAAGGCTTACGTGGCTTGAGGTGGTAGATTTCATTACTCTCAGATGACACGCAGCACTTTCCATCTTGGGCCCATGATCTTTGCTGTAAACATCTGATATATAGGAACAAAATCTAACCGTGCACTCCACAGGATTTTCAAAGGCTGATTTTTCCGACGTAGATCTCCAGGCTTTGCTTCAGATATGCCTCTGGGTGGGTTCAGACTGCCAACTTTTGGGCTAGTAGTCGAACGCTTAACATAACTCTGTGAAAAGCATTAGAAAGAAATAGGAATCTTAGCACATTTAAAACTATCAGTATAGGTGATTGCTGACTTATGACAGGGTTCCATTCCAACAACTCTGTCGTAAGTCAGTTCTGACGTAAGTCAAATAACCTCTTTTTTTTTTTTTTTTTAAAGTTTTCATTATTATTGCCTTTTATTATCAGTACCTTTATAAATCTGACCTTTGTCTTTGGGGGTTGGCATGAGAACAACAACATCAGCAAATTATTTACTGTTCCGTTGTATGTAGTACAGATTACTAATGATAAAAAGATGTATTAAAAAATAAAAAGGGTGGTCGTAAGCATGGTTTGTCATAGCATGAATGCATCGTAAGTCAGGGACTACCTGTACTATATTTCTGTTTTTCAAGAAGTTGATCGCAATTGTAGTTACATGTTGCTTATCAGGCACAGTAAAACCTGGTTGGTGAACTTTTGACGTGTTGGTGTTTATGGTGTTTATGTTAAATCAGATAGCTGTGCTCAGATCACTTGTTTCAAAGAGGCATCAAAAATCTGCAGTCCCCAGAACCTGCGGCCCAGTGGCAGTGTGCTGGCTCTGAAGTTCTTCTACCTGGTTGTGTGGATCTTGTTCTCTTCCAGGTGTTGACAGGTCCTGGGCCACAATCCCTTCTCCCACAGCCCTTTCTTCCCCCAGCTGCTATTTATCTCCTCTTCCTCCTCTCCAAAATTGCTTTCCACAATTTAGCATACAGAAAGAAAAGCAAATTCTCACACAATGGTGAGTTGTTAAAATAGGTTTGAGAGGGATTTTAGGGCCAGGAGTCTTCCCAGCCTACCTCCTCACATGTAAGTCTAAAGAAGATGGTCAGCAATTTCAGATTCACTTCTGAAAGATAACCCCATCATACCCCTATGTTTGACTGAAATAAGCCTTGGTTTTTCACTCCCGCGTTCACCTAAAACAGCACTGAGCCGTGTTTCATTTATGGAGTGAATGGGCTGATGCTGCGCAGTGATGCCTTGTGTCTTTTCAGCTGTGGACAGTCAATGAATATGTGAAACCCTGCCTGCGTACAGTTCCATTCAGTCTCATTCTAGAAACCAAATACTTAGATCTGTGTGTCCAGAATGTGCTAGTTTCTTGTGGCTGCTGTGACAAATGTCTACAATTAGGTGGGTTACAACAGCATAAATTGATTTGCTCACAGTTCTGGAGGCCAGAAGTCTAGAATCAAGGTGTCGGCAGGGCTATTCTAGCCTCTGGGACCCCTGGCATTCCTTGGTTTGTGACAACATGACTCCACACTCTGCCTCCATCATATAGTGTTCTCTTCTCTGTGTATTCTCTCCTGTCTCATAGGGACACTTATTGTATTTAGGACCCAGCCAGGTAATCTAGGATGATCTCATGTCAAGATCCGTAACTTAATTACATCTGCGAAGACCCTTTTTCCTAATAAGGAAGCATTCACAGGGCCCAGGTACTGGGACATGGATGAACATATATTTTGAGAGGCTTCCATTCCACCCGGTGCAGAAGGGAAAGGCAGCTCACAGTAATTAAAAGCTAAGCGCCAGGAGGAAGGGTGATGGGGCCGTAGTTTCCTGGGAGGCTGGAGGCGTGTATGATGGTGCTGGCTCAGGGGAGAAAGCACTCAGCTTGGGTGCCTCTGCTGCTGTGAGATCAAGATGCCACCTGGGTTCCATTCGTCCATAAGAAATAGGGTGGAATGACCAAAAAATAGTTCCTAAGGATTCTCTGGAGTCGACCAGTGGTGCAGTTAACGCACTGTGCTGCTAATCAAAAGGCTGGAGGTTTGAGTCCACACTCAGGCATCTTGGAAGAAAAGCCTGGCAGTCTACTTCCGATAAATGAGCCATTGAAAACCCTATGGAACACGTTTCTATACTGACATACAAATAGGGTCTCCATGAGTCAGAACTGACTCACCAGCATGTGGAAAAAAAAAAAGTGTTCTCTGGCTTTAAATAGGCCCAGATTCCCAGGTTACTTAAACAGGGGACAGGAAACACTTGGGAAACTGTGTACCGCGTAGCGGTCATTACCTAACAGTTGTTGGGCTTTTTGGCTTTATTTCAGGAAACACAATCATTTTGTTTTCAATTTATATTTTGTTGCTATTTCCTCCCACACGCCAAAAAAAAAAGGTGCAAGAGAGTTGCCCTTTGTCTGAGGTGGGGGCTGGGTGAGCCGCACAGCATGTTGGGTTCCATGCTCCTGATTGCAGCTGACTTGCGCATTTCTCTAAAATTACACTTCTGTGAAAAAAATAACTCCTTCAAATGTGTAAAAATTACTATTTATTTCTGTGCGTTTGACCGCTGTGGGTCTTACTGATGCTTGCTCTTGTACGGTCCAGCAAGTATTATTACATTCCTCTGAGTAATTTTGTGAGCTTAATGGAAAGAGTTGTTAAAATAGCATGCACTAGGTAAGTTCACCATCGGTTCCCTCTTGATGTCATCACGTTCTTCCGCTGGGAGTTTATCATTCAGCCACTTTCATTCTGCTCAGATTTTTCCTTGGCTTGGACATTGCCAAGATACTATCTTTTGCGTTGCATTTTGAAATGTATAAAACTTGTTACAGTGTGTATTTGGGGGATTTCAAGTTGCCTATTAGCAAAGGTTTCTACTTAAAAGGATCTTCAAATTTTTAACTCTGTAACATAATGCATAGTATTATAATACATAATATAACATAATAACATAGCTTTTACGTTTTACAAAACTTCCTAAAGAGCTTTCTGTACAATAAGCAGGTCAGATCCCAGCGTTAAGAGTCCTTGGGAGATGCAAATAGTTAACGTGCTTGTCTCGTAACTGAAAGGTTGGAGTCCATCCAAAGGCTCCTCGGAAGAAAGGCCTGGCTATGTACTGAAAAATCAGGCGTTGAAAACCCTATGGAGCACAGTTCTACTCCGACACACACATGGGGTCGCCGTGAGTCAGAATTGACTTGATGACAGCTGGTTTCTCAGTATTAAGGACATCAAGGACCATCAAATTTGGGTATATTTATCATCCTTAGAAGTGAGGATGTTTAGGCTTCATCGTGTTTACTTTGGACATATCATCAGGAAAGACCAACCTCGTAAAAAGGACTTCATGCTTGGTAAAGTAGAGGGTCAGTGAAAATGAGGGAAACTGTCCATGAGGTGGATTAACACAGTAGGTTGAAACAGTGGGCTCAAATGTACCAAAGGTTGCGAGGATGGTGCGAGTCAGGGCAGTGTTTCCTTCTCTTTTACATAAAGTCACTATGAGTCAGTGCCGACGGCCAATGAGGGCAACCAACAACATTATCCTTCAACAGACATTTCTCAGTACAGAACCTGCTTCATGAGAAAAAGCCTTATATCATGCGTGACACTTTGATATGTCAGAATTTTCACTGTACTAGAAAGAAAAGTAAAGCCCTGTGATAGCATAGCTCTAGCTCCTATTTTACAGTGGGAGAAACGGATTATACGTTGATTGGATGAAAGGGTTGAGATGGAGGACGTTGACCTTTTCCAAGTAGGGAGCTACGTAAGCAGGGCTGTCTCGGAACAGTTGCGATCGTGGCTAGGAGGGATGGCAGCCCCAATCAGGTGGACTTTCTGGAGGATCTCCCACTAATCCAGGCAAAAGATAATGAGGATGAGGATGGTGGCAGTGCATATAGGAGTGGGGGAGAGACCAGGGGCAGTCTTGCGTGATGTGGTTGAGTAAGATGATGCGTTAGACGTGGAGGAGGTGGAGGTGGGGAGAGAAGATGAGAATAAGCCAGGGTGAGTCCTGGTTGAATAAAACCATGGGAATCAGCTCTTTGCTGATGTAACTGAGGCACAGATAGGCCCAAGGGAAGCCAAAGAAAGAAGGAGCCACTGCCATCATGCCCTACAGGACCCTTCACATCTAAAAATGTCCTGGTGCTAATTTTTTGCTCATAAAACATGATATCTTTGCAGTGGCTAATTAGACCACTTCAGTGGTGTGACGGCTGGGACAGCTGATCCAAGGGTGTGCAGGAGTAGCCGTGCTCTGGTGACACAAGATCCCAGCCTGGGTTGTGAGGGTCGCCCAGGTCCATAAACCCGGGAGGAGGCATGGGAGATAGGGATGCGCCACGCCCCCTCCCAGTGTCTCACACTGAGTGGGATGCTGCCCTCGGTCCTGAGTGGCTGTCTGACTGTATTTGGGTTTATGGGCCAGGGAGGGGCCGAGTTATAAAATTACTACTTCCAACTGTAATCTAGAAACATTGTGACTTCATATTCGAGCTTTGACACATGTTCTGCATTTAGTCTTCCGGCTTGTAAGATGCATTTTAGTTGTCATTTGGTTTTAATCAAATTTTTGACGTAAAAGGTGATAGTTATGATTACTGCTTTTAATGTTTGATTTCTGTGAGATTTGTATGGAAATATTCAGTACTAGAAAGGTTCTTGGCTTCCATAAAACTCTTGACATAATATGAAATTAAAATCTCTGTCACAATATTTAGGAAAGACAAAACCACAAGTTGCTTTACCGGTAATCTGGGTCAGATGCCTTGGAATCCCTAGTGTTTGTAAACCTTGGAAGCAGTTGCTTGCTGAGCTGGAAATGGCTGCTTCCCCAGCCATACGGCCAGGAAGCTGAGGGATGGGCGAGTTGAGGCTAAAAGCAAGGGCAGTGGATTTGAGCAGCAGCATCCATGAGAATTGATGGTTCCTTGAGAAGATGTCTGGAGCACTAGTGGCACACTGGTTAAGCATTCAGCTGCTAACCAGAAGGTTGGCAGTTCGAATCACCAGCTGCTCCTTGGAAACCCTATGGGGCAGTTCTACTCTCTCCTATACGGTGGCTCTGAGTTGGAATCAACTCAACGGCAACAGGCTTGGTATTGGTTAAGAAGATGTCTAACGGGCAAGAGAACGTGCATCCAGATTCCTGACCTACGTAACTCCTGACCAACAATTGCTCTTTTCTTAAGAGCTTATTCTAGTTTCTCAACCCGAAAATTTATTTGTGAACTCAAAATATGAAGCCTTAGAAGTGTTTGCCGGAAGAGTGTCTTTATACATAACTACACCCCCCCGGACCACTCAGAGCCCTTAGACACTCTCACACTAGGTCTCTCTTGCTATTGGTCGCTCTGTTTCCATGTATTTGATTTTTTTTTCCCTTGCTCTTCCTGTTATCGGTTTCTACTTTTATGGCGTTGTGATCAGAGAGAATGCTTTGTATTATTTCAATGTAAAATAGTTGTGTTGATGTAAGAACTTTATTTCTATCTTCTGGAACTTTTAAGTTTTCTCCTTCCTTTGGGCTACTCTCAAATATTTCTCTTTCTCTCACTTTCCTTAAAAATTTTCAATAGAGTTTGAAATCTTTGGATGAAGAAGAAAGAGCTTGAAGGAATCGTTTTGTGCAACTTTTCATGTATTCACTTAGCTTTTTGAGAATGTTAATTGTAGCTAAGATAACAGGGCCTCTTATTTGGTTTAATATCAGGAAAAAATATTCAAGAAAAACTATTGGAGCTTCTAGTACAAGATGGCAGTCTAAGCACAGGGGTTTATTTTCTCTCCTTCCTGCAACCCTGTTAAAATTACTGCATAAGAGTTATACATCAACAACATCAAAGAAAGAAAGAGGTGGTTATGAGGATGAGACTTAAACCAATTTCTAGAAGATGGAAAGCAGATGATAGTATGGTGACGGATGGAGCTCTGCAAATGAGGAGAGAGGCCGATCTACCCAGCAGAATCCAGAGGCTATGGACTTGGGGGTGTATCCACTGAGGAGGGCTGAAAACATAGGGACCAGTTGCACACTGAACTGCTATTACCCCCTTTCCTGTGCCTCTACTACAGAATGGCAGGTAATTTACCCCAAGCAAAATATTCATATGATTCTCATCTTTCAAAAATTGAATGACTTGCAGGTAATAACTAGCAGTTAGTGTGGCATTGGAGCCTCAGAGCAAAACCCTCCTTATTTGGGAATTTGGGGGTCCCCAGTATCTACTTGTGCTAAAGGGAAACCTATCCATTGACAAGCTCTGGATATCACTCAGAGCACCTTATTGTTAAATCTATATATGTAGATCCTCTGAGAAGAAATACGAGATCTCAGGATCAGAGAACAGAGCAATTATTACTCGCAGAATGTCTTTGTGATGGGGACTTAGGCCCCAGTCTCCATGGGGCAAAGTGGTAAGAGGCTGATGTGTGTACAAGTTAAGAGGCATGTGCAACAAAGTTGTACCACAAGAGAGGAACGCCAGAGTTACGGGATTTGGAGTTCATAGAGAACAGCTGGCACATCTACTCTTTTTCCTAGAAAGGAGAGAGAAACTTTATTCTGGAATGTAAGCAAATCTACTTTTGGAAGGGGGGAGGAGGCAAAGGTCTCTAGGTTTTTACTACCCTGGAATGTAAGCAAATGGCTTCAAGAGAGACATCTAAGTATCTCCAGAGCAATATACTATCTGTAGCTCCAAGTCATGTTTTCTCTTCAATATTCTTGAACCAGGTTTGCCTGTGTTCTTTCTTCTAAATGCTCAGACTGTGCAGAAAAAAAAAAAAAAAAATATTCACGGAGAATTGTCTCTCAACACCTAAGTCTTTTTATTACCTCAGTTTTGAGTATGAATGGAAAGCCAAGGTTACCAAGCATGGTATTTAAACTTACATTGGGGAAGAGGCCAGGATAAACACGAAAATTTACTACAGAGGAAATGGAGGTAATTGATGAAAAGAATAGCACGTGAAAGCCTCTAATTAGGGTATGAACCTGCAGTTAAGAATGTTTCATCCTAAGACAAGAATAAGATGCTCTAGAGAGTAACAATATTTAAAAAAAAAAAAAAACAATATTAGAACTGTTTAATGATTGTGAAAATTTTAAAAACAATAAACAGGTTAAAGATAAAGTCAAGAAAATGTTCTAGATAAGAAGTAAAAATATAAAAATATGGGGAATGTGGAAGAATAAGGACAGATATAGAAGATAAATCCTAAAGGTCTAACTGACTGCACTGGCTAATACAGTAGTCACTAGCTACATGTGGCTGTTTAAATTAATACAAATTAAGTAAATAACTAATTCAGTTCCTCGGTCAGACTAGCTTCATTTCATGTACTCAATAGCCACATGTGATTGGTGGCTACCATGTTGAATAGTACAGATTTGTACAACATTTCCATCATTGCAGGAAGTTCTGTTAGATAGCTTTGGCAACCAATAGGAGTTAGAAAGAGACTAGAGAAAAAGGTGAGAGGAAAGGATTGGAGAAGTAATACATGAAGATATGAGACTTTATGTTTAAAGGAACCACCCACACCAAGTCAGGTGAATTTTAAAATAACATACCTGAACATACCACTGTGAAGTTTCATGGAACCGAAGATAAAGAGAATATTATAAAAGTTTCCAGAGAGATAAGTACAGTTATCAATAAAGGAATGAGTATTAGACTGGCTTAGCATTTCTCACGGGCAGTGCTAAAGTTCTGAGAGAAAATGATTTTGAATCTAAAATTATATTTCCGACCAATCAATTAAATTTGAAGACAGGTAAAGATATTTGGGGCACTCAAACAACTCCCTCTTGATCTATTACATGTTCCACATGAGCACAATTAAGTGTTCTGAAAATTCTGATTCTTAGCAATGCTACTCATAATTTTTTATGATCCACACAGTCAGATGCCTTTGCATAGTCAATAAAACACAGGTAAACATCTTTCTGGTATTCTCTGTTTTTAGCCAAGATCCAGCTGACATCAGCTGTGATAGCCCTCATTCCACATCCTCTTCTGAATCCCGCGTGAATTTCTGCAGCTCCCTGTCAATGTACTGTTGTAACCCCTTTTGAATTATCTTCAGCAAAATTATACTTGAGTGTGATATTAATGATATTGTTTGATAATTTCTGCATTCCGTTGGATCACCATTTTTTTGGAATAAGCACAAATATGGATTTCGTCCAGTTGGTAGCTGTCTTCCAAATTTCTTGGCATAGACCAGTGAGCACTTCCAGCTTTGCATCTGTTTGTTGAAACATCTCAATTGGTAGTCTGTCAATTCCTGGAGCCTTGTTTTTCACCAGTGCCTTCAGTGCAGCTTGGACTTCTTCCGTCAGTACCATTGGTTCTTGATCATGTGCTACCTCCTGAAATGGTTGAACATCGACCAATTCTTTTTGGTACAGTGACTCTGTGTATTCCTTCTATCCTCTTTTGGTGCTTCCTGCATCATTCAATATTTTGTCCATAGAATCTTTCAGTATTGCAACTTCAGGTTTGAATTTTTTCTTCAGTTCTTTCAGCTTGAGAAACGCTGAGTGCATTCTTCCCTTTTGGTTTTCTAACGTCAGGTCTTTGCACATTTCACTATAATACTTTACCTTGTCTGTCCAAGCCACCTTTTGAAATCATCCGTTCAGCTTTTTTAGTTCATCATTTCTTCCATTCGCTTTAGCTACTGGATGTTCAAGAGCAAGTTTCAGATTCTCTTCTGACATCCATTTGGTCTTTTCTTCCTTTCCTGTGTTTTTAATGACCTTTTACTTTCTTCACGTATGATGTCCTTGATGTCATCCTACAACTCGTCTGGACTTCAGTCATTAGTGTTTAACGGTTCAAATCTGTTCTTGAGATGGTCTCTAAATTCAGGTGGATAGTACTCAAGGTCATACTTTGGCTCCCGTGGACTTACTCTAATTTTCTTCAACTTGAACTTGCATATGAGCAATTAATGGTCTGTTCCTAAGTCGGCCCCTACCCTTGTTCTGACTGATGATACTTAGCTTCTTAGTCATTTCTTTCCATAGATGTAGTTGATTTGATTCCTGTGTATTGCATCTGGCAAGGTCCACGTGTCCAGTTGACATTTATATTGTTAGATTTGCAATGAACATGTTGATCTTGCAAAATTCTGTCATGTGATGTCTGGCATTGTTTCTGTCACCAAGGCCATATTTTCCAACTACTGATTCATCTGTTTTTCCAAGTTCCACGTTCCAGTCACCAGTAATTATCAGCGCACCTTGATTGTATGTTTTATCAATTTCAGAGTGCAAAAGTTGGTAAAAATCTTCAGTTTCTTCATCTTTGTCATTAGTGGTTGGTGAGTAAATTTGAATAATAGTAGTATTAATTGGTCTTCCTTGTAGGCATATGGATATTATCCTATCACTGACAGTGTTGTACTTCAGGATGGATCTCGAAATGTTCAATTTGTCGTTCCCGTCGTAGTAGACCATATGATTGTCTGATTCAGAATGGCCAATACCAGTGCATTTCGGCTCACTAATGCCTAGGATATTGATCTTTATGTGTTCCATGTCATTTTCTGACTTCCAATTTTCCTAGATTCATACTTTGTACATTCCACATTCTGATTATTAATGGATGTTTGCAGCTGTTTCTTCTCATTTTGAGTTGTGTCACAGCAACAAATAAGGGTCCCAAAAGTTTAACTCCATCCATGTCATTAAGGTCAACTCTACTTTGAGAAGATAGCTCTTCCCCAGTCGTATTTTGAGTACCTTCCACCTGAGGGGCTTTTCTACTGGCTCTATATCAGACGGTGTTCCGCTGCTATTCATAAGGTTTTCACTGGCCAGTTTTTTCAGAAGTAGATCACCAGGTCCTTCTTCCTAGTCTGTCTTAGTTTGGAAGCTCTGCTGAATCCTGTCTACTATGGGTGACCCTGCTGGTATTTGAAATACCAGTGGCATAGTTTCCAGCATCATAGTAACACGCAAGTCACCACAGTACGACCAACGGACTTGAGGATGCTCTCTAGCAAAAGAAAGGAAACCAAGAAAGATGAAAACATGAGATTCAGGAAACAGCGAGTCTAATCTAGAAAAACGATGAAGGAAATCTCAGAAAAACAGATATAGAGGAAGCCTAGATTAATCCATTCAAAATGAAACAAGACAGAACACCCCAGAAGGAAATCTCTGGAAGAAAAAGGAAACTGCTAGAGTGTGTACCATGACTGAGAGCTTAAAAAAAAAAACTGGTAAAATAGAACAAACAGGCTTTTCTTGATTTCAGTGGTAGAAACATTCTCCTTGAAATGACACAATGAGCCCATTGAGAAGGAAACACAACCCTAGTGTACTACTTGGCTTTGTAATAACAATACCTGTATAGGTAATGCTGTCAATTATGGTTGTTGGTGTCAACTTTTAGAGTCAACCTGTAGATAAATCTGGAGATAGTGGTTAAATTCCCACTCTTCATGTGGAAGACCCAGGTTCAATTATCGGCCAATGAACCTTGTGGACATCCACTATCCGTCCATCTGTGGATGCTTGTGTGTTGCTATGGTGCTGATCAGGTTTCACCAGCACGTCTAGACTAAGATGTACCAGGAAGAAAGGCCTGGTTGTCTGCTCCCAAAAATCAGCCCGTAAAAACCTTGTGGATCACAACGGTCCTATCCCACTGTACATGGGGTCAGCATGAGTCGGGGGCTGACTCTATGGCTACTAAAAATAACAACAGAGTAGACAAATCACAAAAGATAAAGCAGTCACAACTGAATAGTGCTGTTATCTTCCAACTCATAGCACCCCTATAGAACTGAGTGGAACTGCCTAATAAGGTTTCCGAGGCTGTAATCTGGATGGAAGCAGATCGCTGGGTCTTTTCTCCTGCGGAGTGGCTAGTGGGTTTGAACTCCCAGCCTTTGAATTGGCAGCTCAGTGCCTAACCATTGCACACCACCAGAGCTCTTTGAACAGAGTGTTGTTGTTTTAGGTACCCTCGAGTTTCTTCTGACTCATAGTGACCCTATAGTGTAGATGTTATTAAATTCGGCAGTGTAAAGGGAGAGGAAGCAGATGAGAAAAGGTGGAAGGAAAAGTTGGGCACAAACCGAGTAGCAAGACATACTGTCTGGTAGAGAAAATGAGAAATGGTGTTTTTAGTACGTCACTTGAAATTTCGCAAGAGTTCAGTAGAAGAACGGGCAACAGATGCATAACTAAGCAAGGGGGAGGAGAGGTGGATGATGGGTGAGTTAAATCCTCATAGCCGGAAGCCTGATGACAATGTATAAAGTTGCCAAACCATGAAAACCAGTATGAGGCTGTTGGAACCAGTTAAATAAAACAAGCTGCACTGTGGAGAGCACTTCCATACTAGTTTAGGAACTTGGCTAGATCTCAGGGGACTTTTTAATCACACATTCCGCTTGATGAGCAGTACAGTCTGATAATCATGCATTCATCTTTTCTCCTGGTGGTTCACAATTTAAAAATAGCTGTTTTGTCATTTTCTGGATACTAAGATCAGCAGCAATACTTTTATTATATTTTCCTTTCCAGTAAGTGAGAGCAAAGTGGTGCTCCTGAAAAATATGCTTATGGTGGGACTTAGGCAAAAAGGATTTATGCAATCAAATTTACAGATGGTTTTTTATTGATCACAACCCTTATGCTAGGGATCAATTTTAATCTTCTTGGCATCTTTAATTGCTTATCCACTTAAGAAATTAACTCTCATGGTTGGAAGAATCCCCTTCTAATGTGAATTGTTTTTGCTGTGAGTGAAAATATGGTCTTATGTTATCTATTAGAGTGAGGGAGGAGGAAGGGTGCTGAATAGGCTATCATGTTTTTTCACTTCCTCCTAAACCTACGAAATCAGTCCTCAACCTGATCACATACAACAAAATCAAACTTCTCCTCTGCAGTTGGAACAACTGTAGAAAAACACTCACCGCTAGACTTCCCTCTGCCATGAGAATTATATGCTCATCTCTTTCAGCTAGACAATACTTTTAGCTTATCAGCTGAATACACTCATTGAAGGACTTTTAACAACCTTTAACAATATTAAAAAGGATACTCCCCATCCTTTTTTATGCTCAAAACAGACTTTAAGTATAAGCTCCTTATGATTTCTACAAAGCATCTCCATTTCCCATCTTGCCAGCAAACCTTCTGTTCTTCCATACTTCTTTGGTCTCCTTAGTAACACCATCCCTTCTGTCAATTGCCCTACCCCTCTCTTTCCTGAGTTATTAGATCTACTCCAGCACTCTGTTTATCCACGCATTTGACTAGTCTTTTTCTGCTCGCCTTTATTCCTTTTGCATATAAACATGCCCAGATCATATTTATGCATATTAAGTCAGCACTGGACCCTCTGTCACCTTTATTTTCCCCCTTTCTCTCTTTTGAATATTTGTTCTGTGTTCACTGTGTAACCTTTTACTGGGAGACCGTAAGCAGAATGGGGTTCCAGTTCCCAGTATTTTCAGTATTCTTTGTCAACACCACAGTTCGAATGCATCAGTTCTTCTGTCTTCTTTTTCCATTGCTCGGCTTTCACATTGCTAACTGTGTAAACTTGGGCAAGTTACCTCATTTGTAAAATGAGGGTAATGGTAGTATGTATTCCATTCGCATTGTTGCAGAAAGCTTACTAACGGTACATAACGTGAACTACAACTTAATGTAGCCATTCTGCCATGTAGTAGAACATTACTGTTTGCCCACTGCAAGTTGAAGGTGAAGGAGGACACATTTAGGGCTGAGTTAGCATGGTCGTCAGGGCTCAGTTCCAGGTCTTTTGAGCAGAATGGGATTTAATGCAGGCAATTGGGTGCATGAGACATCAGTGAGAGGGCTGGAGGTGTTTACTCCAGGCTAGCTCCAGGAATGATTCCTAAAACCTTGCCACTGAAGGGACCAATAGCTGTGGAAGAGGTGAAATTGGGAGGCACTACTGGAACTGCTAAAGGAGCATCCCTTTAACCAAGGCCAGGAATCAGGTTCTTACTGCCCCTGCTTCTGCTGTCAGCACCCAGGAAGCTCATGGCCAAGGCCTGGGATACTCAGTCTGAGTGTTCTACCAAGATGAGACTGGACATGGAATGGCTGAAGTGATAAGAAAGGGTCTCTGCCTCTCTTCTTCCTTCCAGATCTCACTTGAGTGCATCTAACCGGCAAACCTATATCCCTTGCCTACCTGTAGGGAACCTTGTTGTTGTTGTTAGTTGCAGTCCAGTTGGCTCTGACTCATGGTGACTTTATGTATAACAGAACAAAATGTTGCCCAATTCTGCACCGTCTTCATGTTTATAGGCGTGTTGAAGTCCATTGTTGCAGTTGGAATCGACTGGACTGCACTGGGTTTGGTTTGGTTATTGTTGCAGTTATTGTATCAGTCCATCTCATTAAGGGTTTCCCTTGTTTTTGTCGACCCTTTACTTTACCAAACATGATATTCCTTTCTAGTGATTGGTCTTTCCTGATGATGGGTCCAAAGTAAGTGAGCCAAAGGCTTGCCATCCTCGCTTCTAAGGAGCACTCCGGTTGTGTTTCTCCTAAGACTGATTTGTTCATTCTCCTGGCAGTCCATAGTACATTCAGTGTTCTTTGTCAACCACAATTTGAATACATCAGTTCTTCTGTCTTCCTTTTTCATTGTTCAGCTTTCACATACATAATGAGGTGATTGAAAAGACTTCGACTTGGATTGGGCGCACCTTACTCATCAAAGGTGACATCTTTGCTTTTTAAAACTTTAAAGAAGTCTTTTAATGTAACCAGTGTCACTGAACAATATGTATAGAAATTGTTAAACGGGAACCTAATTCGCTGTGTGAACTTTCACCAAAAACACAATAAAATATAAAAAATAAGTAAAGAGGCGTTTTACAGCAGATCAATGTTTTTAATTTTTCAGCCTCTGCAGTACAAGAAGGCACCATAGAAGGAGGTTGGGAGGATTAGGGGTGCCAGTCCTCCTGTCTCTCCCAGGTGGTCAGTAAAGGCTTCTTAGAGGAAGAGAGCTTTGTCTTCAAAGATAAATGGGATTTGGATAAATGGGATATATTGTAGGTGGGCTCTACTTAGCTCATTCTTGTTCCTCTACATGTCATTGAGTTAGTTAGTTATCAAGTCCTTCTTCTCTTGTAGCCTCTTTTCATCTCTGGCCCCAAAAGTTCACCTTCGGAAAAGCCCTTCTTGTGTCCTCTTAATCTTTGGAACCCTCAGTGTCATTCTCAGCCCTTCTTCTGCACTAATTTCTCTGTAAAGTTTCACAGGGACCTTCCTTCAAATTCTGGACCAAATCCAAGCTCTTCTTTCTGTTTTTAAAGACGCTTGCATAGATGCCGGAGATCTATCACTTCCTGCGTTTGTTCCCTTACAAACTGAGCCTCACTCTTCCTTTCATCTCAGGCTCAACCACTTAACGACTCTTTTCATCTGTCTGCTTGCTTTTGCCCCTGCATCCTCACTGAATCTTAACACGCCTGGAATGCTCTTTCCTCATCAGCCCACCAAACCAACCTTTGCAGGTCCCGGGCCCCTCTCCTACGAGCAGCCTTCCAGACAAGCACCAGTGTTCTCTGTCTCACAGTCAGTGAAGGGTACACTCAGGTACAGTTTTTTTTTCAGTTACTTTTTTCCGTTAATTGTTTATTTTTGTTGTAGTAAATATGTGTGTAACGAGACATTTCAGCTGTCTTAACGTGTACAATTTAGTGACATTAGTTGTATTTCAGTTACATTCTAATGAATGTTTTTATGCTAAGCCATAGATAAACTTGTATGATGCTTACAAAATTAAAGTTGGTGTTTGGCATGTACCTTCAATATATTTGGGAAAGACAACCCATCAGCAACGTGTAGTTGTTATTAGCTGCCATGGCAACCCCGTGGTTTTCATTGGCTGATTTTTGGAAGTAGATCACCAGACTTTTCTTCCTAGTCCATCTTAGTCTGGAAGCTCTGCTTAAACCTGTTCAGCATCATAGCACCATAGAAGTCTCCACAGACAGACAGGCGATGGCTGCACATGAGGTGCATTGGCCAGGAATAGAACCTAGGCCTCCCGCATGGAAGGTGAGAATTCTACCACTGAACCACCAGTTCTCCCTGCCAACACCAGCAACATATTAGAAAAACCACCGTATGTTCATCAAAGAAGAGCTCTGTCCCTCTACAGAAATCTCACCTTCTAGAATTCTAAGCACATGAGGAAAATAAGACTGGGCTGGGGGAGAAGCAGAAAAACAGGTTGAAATGTTCATTCATTGAAAAAATATAGTCAAACCAATAGTAGTAAAAGGTGATACATATTTCAAATATTGGCTTAAAAAAAATAAATTCATCTAGGTTTGTTCAAACCCACTGCCGTCGAATCAATTGCGATTCTTAGCCATGCTATAGGACAAAGTAGAACTGCCCAATAGACTCTCCAAGCAGCGACTGGCAGATTTGAACTTCCAGCCTTTTGGTTAGCATCTGAATGCTTAACCATGCGCCACCAGGGCTCCAAAATCCATCTAGGTTGGTCAAGAATCAATTAATGAGGCGTGCAGTATAATGCAGAATCATGGTTTTTGATATATTTGCCATCATCATCACTCTTCGGTTAAAATCATAACCCACAGAGTAGAAGTTGGGATTCTTCCATTTTTCCTTAAATTTTTATACCACTTTTTGTTCTAATTCCTTGTACCAGATTAAGAAGCACTCTCGCCCATTCAGGTATGTATATTCCTTGGTTACCTGAAGAGGATAGCCCTCACTTTACCATTTTTGCCCCCAGACTCCCAGCCCAGCAAGTTGTCAGTTGGCAGAATTCCAGATTTCTAGTTCAGTCTTCATTGTTTAGAGTCTTATTTCGTCAGTGGGCATCTTTTATCCTTAAAGTAACTCTCATTCCTTAAAGTCACTTGTTCTCTAGTAGGCATATCCCCAGAGTTGTACTACAGCATTACAGGGGTTAGAAGCTGTGTGGTCTGTAGGTGACGGTCAGGATCACCCATCTAGTATTGGGCTCCAGCGGGTGGTTATTCTGCTCATGGAATGATAAAATTTTGGGCTGGGAGGGAGCTGGGCACTCTATAATAGAATGAGACAGTCCTCTACGTTTTTACTACAATCGAGAAAGCTTACTCATTTGGAAAACAGACTGAAGTACCTCTTTTTAAAATTGCTTAGAGCACGTGCACATCCGTGTCAGAATCAAACCAATATCAAAACTTAGTTGACACGAAGGCTGTCATTTTTTAATGCAAAACTAAAGGAATTCAAAATCTAGGGGGTACAATTTTCAGAGCTTTCTAAGAGCTGGTCACACTTTGGTTCCTATTAATTGCATACGCTATATTGTAATGAAGACAGCATTTAAAAATCGCATTACTGCACTAAAGTAATAAATCATTTGTTTTCATTTTTCCAAAAGCCCTTCCAGCCCAAGACTGTAAGCAAACATCAGTTTATGGTGATATAATTTAGTGTAGATAGAATATTATTTGTTTTTCACTTAATTTTATACTAGAAATATGTGTCACTTTTGGCATATCACCTTCCTGGTTAAAGATTACAAGGAAGGTGTGTTGGACTCCTCTTGTGCCCACCTTTTACCCCAGCTGCAGCAACGAGCTTTGCACAGGTGCAGCCCGAGAGCACCTCCCATATCTTGCTTTGTGCCCTTCAACCTGTACAACGTGGAGCTCTGCAGGAGCCCACCTAGCACTGATACAGACACACCTGGGAAGTGTGAGAGCATTCCCAGGAGTCAAGCCTTGACCAGTAGGGTATTGGAGCCAGTAGGTACATCCAGCCCTTGGGCACACAATTCTGAGGCACATTCTAGACAGCTCCTCAGAAGGGCCTGGCAAGATGGCGTTCCCATAGGCCACAGAGGTGACCAGCTCACAGATTCCCCCTTGGCTCGGCTTGGCTTTTCTTCCTTGCCTGTCTCACTCCCCCAGTTTCTACTAATCCTCAGTGGGATCACTTCCCAATATAAACCACCTGCACTGAAGCCCTTGCCTCAGGCTCCTTTCTGGGGGGGGGGGGTGAGGCTAAGCCAGTTGGCAGAGTGGCCCACTAAGTTGTCTGCACCTTTATTTCTGTAGTGATCTCCCTGCAATTGAATATTTAGGTGATTTTAAATTTCTGTGATTCTGATGCTACATTGAACATTATTATGTCAAAAAAGAAGTTTTAGGATAAACTAAAGGAGCAAGATCACCCCGTTAAAGACCATAAGCATGTTAATGATTAAAACAAAAAATTCATACCAACTTGCTTTCCCAGGGTGTTGTGGGAATTTGTAAAACTACCAGATGTGAGTGTTACCATTTAGCCACCATCTCTTCTGAAGATTTAGATTTGGCCTCTTGAGTTAGATCAAAATGTGAATCCCCTTAATTGTTTTAACTTGTGTGTGTGTGTGTGTGGTAGGAAGGTTGACCATGTTTCTTTGTCCTGTTTATTCTATTTGTACCTCTCACCCGGGTTTTGACTTTGATTCTGGTTCTCATAAAGTCCCCCAGTGGGGGAAGTCCCCACATAGTATGTGCAAAAAAAAAAAAAAAACCTTGAAGAAGCAGAAATTCTGCGTAAGATATCACAGATGGCATTATATTTGGCCTTTACCTTATCAGATGGTATCTTAGTTACCTAGGTGTGTTGTAACACAAATAGCACATGAGTGGATAGTTTTAAAGAATGAAAATTTGTTATCCCACAGTTCCGGAGGCTAGAAGTCCAATTCGGAGTCTTGGGTATGTCGGTTTCTGCTGGTGTCTGCCAGTGATCCATAGCATTCTTTTGCTTGTAGATGACCCTCACATGTCATCTGTCTTCTTCTGTATATCTGTCTCTGTATCTATTCTGGTCTTTTTATAATTCAGAAGTGATTAGGTTTAGGATCTACCCTACACTGGTATGATCCTAACTGATTGATGACATGACTTTAGATTATGTTATGGAAGGTGATTTATATTACATTATGGAACATGATTACATTACATGTGTAGTGATTACATTAGATTATGTTATGGAAGGTAATCTGCTCTACCCAATGCCAACTAATTTAATCACATGTAACTACTCTATGACAACACCTAGTGTTTGGCCAAACACCTGGGAACCATAGCCTAACCAAGCTGACATATAAAATTATGGTATCCTAGTGGAAACTCTGGTGGCACAGTGGTTTAGTGCTACGGCTGCTAACCAGAAAAGGTCAGCAGTTCGAATCCACCAGTCGCTCCTTGGAAACTCAATGGGGCAGCTCTAATCTGTTCTGTTGGGCTGTTATGAGGAATCACCTCAGTGGCAACAGATTTTTGGCTTTTTGAACTGATGTCCTAAAGATTGAGGGACAGCATGGTGAGGAAAGGGAGAGTTTAAGCAGTCCATGGGTTGCTTCTTAGGGATGCTTCTTTGATGGCTTATTAATACCTTTGGGTTAATACCTTTTGCTTCTTAGTGTGATACTAAAAGAATATTTCTCTCTACCTGTGTTACCAGAAAGCCCGCAGGGTTAGTGGTCTTTTTGAGTTTCTAATGCCCTGCTATTTTTCCTCTAGTTTTTGTTTGGAGTTGATATTTTTGTAATAATTCTATTCCTAAAATGAGGAACACTGTCATTCCTCCTCCCTTATCCGTTGTGTGTACGTGTTGATGTTCCACCAAGCATGATGTCAGCACCCTGATTCATTTCTGTTGATGTCATAGTGTTAGATACAGATACCTCTGAAGACCACCAACTGAGGCTTGTCCTCCCTGAGTGGGAGGGGGACCTAACTAAATAGGTTTGGTCTGCATAGCTGAAATGCAAGGAAATACTTATTTAGATAATGCAAACACAAAACCGAATCGGGTTGAATTTACGCAGGTGATCCTGACTGTAAGCCTGGTGGTAGGAAACCTCTAAAATAAGTTAGATACCACAGGCCTTGCCCTAAGCCCCTACATACGTACTTGTATACTCGCATATCCCCAGCCCCATGCAGAATGAAAAAGGCAGAGGCAAAAGCACGTACGTATCCTGAGCACTTGAAACTAGTAAATGGACTGTAGTCTTGTCATTAACCAAGTTCATACATTCGTATATTTGTAAGCCCAGAGCTCAAGAAAGATTTTTTTTAAGGTGATTTTTTTTTATTGTACTTTAAGTGAAGGTTTACAGAACAAACTGTGTTCCCAATAAACAGTTAGTACGTATATTGTTTTATGATATTGGTTAACAACCCCATGACATGTCAACACTCTCCCTTCTCAACCTTGGGTTCCCTAGTACCAGCTTTTCAAGGAAAGATTTGATGAGTCTTCTGGAATCCTTGAAGGAGGTTAATAAGTTAGTATTCCTAGTTTAGATGGAAAAGATCGCTTTACGTATAACCAACCAGCCAACCAGCCCATTGCCGTTGAGTCGATTCCGACTCATGGTGACCCTATAGGACAAAGGAGAGCTGCCCCATGTGGTTTCCCAGGAGCACCTGGTGGATTTGAATTCCGCTGACCTTTTGGTTAGCAGCTGTAGCTCTTAACCACTACACCACCAGGGTTTCCACTTTACGTATAGTGAGGAGATATTCACAATGATTAAACTGATTTTTCCTTATGAAGATAGAAATAGGAGAGGGCAGTCCCAAAGGCAAGTGCAGAGGGGAAAGAGTATACCAAAAAAAACAAACCTGTTGCCATCAAGTCAATTCTGACTCATAACAACACTATTGGACAAAGTAGAACTGCCCCATAGAGTTTGGAAGGGGTGCCTGGTGGATTTGAACTGCCAACCTTTTGGTTAGCAGCCGTAGCTCTTAACCACTACGCCACCAGGGAGAGAGGATGGTGTGTTGGAAATGGTAAAAAACTCAGTGTAAACTGCTGAATACAGGAGTCCCTGAGGGATGCAAATGGTTGACATGCTCTGCTATTAACTGAAATATGGGAGGTCAGAGTCCACCCACAGGTGCTCTGAAGAAAGGCCTGGTGATCTTCTTCCAAAAAATCATCAGTTGAAAACCCTATGGAGCAGAGTTCTCCTCTGAAGTGTGTAGGGCCACCAGGAGTCAGAGTCGACTCCACAGAACGGGTCATCACCTCCCAGAGCCTCCGTTGATTCAGTAAGTAAACCAGTTGTTACTCTGCAGGCCACTGTGTGTCATTATCTAAACAAACAGGAAATGTAGGTTGGCTTGGGCTTAATTTGATGACTGTATTTTATCAGTTTTATGACACATTTGAAATTGCGATATGTACTATAATCAACGAGGTCTTAGATTAGATTAAGGGGGCAAAAAAAAAAAAAAAAAAGCTATTCATTGTAGTGTATTTGAAAGCGCTTAAAATTTTTTCTTTTGGATGTCCAGGCTCACAGATCAAGCAAACCTGAGTGGTTGCGCCTCCCTCTTCCTCTCCCCTTTTGTTTCACTTCTTTGTTTTGTCCCCAATTCTACTTTGAAAGGAATAGATTTTAATTCCCCTTGCTTCTGCTTTTTATAGCCTAGAATTTGTATCTTAAAACTTAAGCTGGTACATATTAGGTCACAAAACAAATCTTGGTAGGATCCAAAACATCGAAATATTACAAAGCATCTTCTCAGACCACGAGGCAATGAAGCTAGAAATCAATAACAGAAAAACTAGGGAAAAGAAATCAAATACTTGGAAAATGAACAATACCCTCCTGAAAAAAGACTGGGTTATAGAAGACATCAAGGAGGGAATAAGGAAATTCTTAGAAAGCAACGAGAATGAAAATATTTCCTATCAAAACCTCTGGGACACAGCAAAAGCAGTGCTCAGAGGCCAATTTATATCGATAAATGCACACATACAAAAAGAAGAAAGAGACAAAATCAGAGAACTGTCCCAACAACTTGAACAAATAGAAAGTGAGCAACAAAAGAACCCATCAGGCACCAGAAGAAAACAAATAATAAAAATTAGAGCTGAACTAAATGAATTAGAGAACAGAAAAACAATTGAAAAAATTAACAAAGCCAAAAGCTGGCTTTTGGAAAAAATTAACAAAATTGATAAACCATTGGCCAGACTGACTAAAGAAAAACAGGAAAGGAAACAAATAACCTGAATAAGAAATGAGATGGACCACATCACAACGGAGCCAAATGAAATTAAAAGAATCATTTCAGATTACTACGTAAAATTGTACTCTAACAAATTTGAAAACCTAGAAGAAATGGATAAATTCTTGGAAAAATACTACCTACCTAAACTAACACATTCAGAAGTAGAACAACTAAATAGACCCATAACAAAAAAAGAGATTGAAACGGTAATCAAAAAACTTCCAACAAAAAAAAGTCCTGGCCCAGACGGCTTCACTGCAGAGTTCTACCAAACCTTCAGAGAAGACTTAACACCACTACTACTGAAGGTATTTCAAAGCATAGAACAAGACGGAATACTACCCAACTCATTCTATGAAGCTACCATCTCCCTGATACCAAAACCAGGTAAAGACATTACAAAAAAAGAAAATTTTAGACCTATATGCCTCATGAACATAGATGCAAAAATCCTCAACAGAATTCTAGCCAATAGAATCCAACAACACATCAAAAAAATAATTCACCCTGATCAAGTGGGATTTATAGCAGGTATGCAAGGCTGGTTTAATATCAGAAAAACCATTAATGTAATCCATCACATAAATAAAACAAAAGATAAAAACCACATGATCTTATCAATTGATGCAGAAAAGGCATTTGACAAAGTTCAACACCCATTTATGGTAAAAACTCTTACCAAAATAGGAATTGAAGGAAAATTCCTCAACATAATAAAGGGCATCTATGCAAAGCCAACAGCCAATATCACTCTAAATGGAGAGAACCTGAAAGCATTTCCCCTGAGAACGGGAACCAGACAAGGATGCCCTTCATCACCACTCTTATTCAACATCGTACTTGAAGTCCTAGCCAGGGCAATTAGGCTAGAGAAAGAAATAAAGGGTATCCAGACTGGCAAGGAGGAAGTAAAGCTATCACTATTTGCGGATGATGATTGTATACATGGAAAACCCTAAGGAATCCTCCAGAAAACTACTGAAACTAATAGAAGAGTTTGGAAGAGTATTAGGTTATAAAATAAACATACAAAAATCACTTGGATTCCTCTACATCAACAAAAAGAACACCGAAGAGGAAATAACCAAATCAATACCATTCACAGTAGCCCCCAAGAAGATAAGATACTTAGGAATAAATCTTACCAAGGATGTAAAAGACCTATACAAAGAAAACTATAAAACTCTGCTACAAGAAATTCAAAAGGACATACTTAAGTGGAAGAACATACCCTGCTCATGGATAGGAAGACTTAACATAGTAAAAATGTCTATTCTACCAAAAGCCATCTATACATATAACGCACTTCCAATCCAAATACCAATGTCATATTTTAAGGGGATAGAGAAACAAATCACTAATTTCATATGAAAGGGAAAGAACCCCTGGATAAGCAAAGCATTACTGAAAAAGAAGAAGAAAGTGGGAGGCCTCACTCTACCTGATTTCAGAACCTATTATACAGCTACAGTAGTCAAAACAGCCTGGTACTGGTACAACAACAGGCACATAGACCAATGGAACAGAATTGAGAACCCAGATATAAATCCATTCACGTATGAGCAGCTGATATTTGACAAAAGACCAGTGTCAGTCAAATGGGGAATTGATAGTCTTTTTAACAAATGGTGCTGGCATAACTGGATATCCATTTGCAAAAGAATGAAACAGGACCCATACCTCACACCAAGCACAAAAACTAACTCCAGGTGGATCAAAGACCTAAACATAAAGACTAAAACGATAAAGATCATGGAAGAAAAAATAGGGACAACCCTAAGAGCCCTAATACAAGGCATAAACAGAATACAAAACATTACCAAAAATGATGAAGAGAAACCAGATAACTGGGAGCTCCTAAAAATCAAACACCTATGCTCATCTAAAGACTTCACCAAAAGAGTAAAAAGACCACCTACAGACTGGGAAAGAATATTCAGCTATGACATCTCAGACCAACACCTGATCTCTAAAATCTACATGATTCTGTCAAAACTCAACCACAAAAAGACAAGCAACCCAATCAAGAAGTGGGCAAAGGATATGAACACACATTTCACTAAAGAAGATATTCAGGCAGCCAACAGATACATGAGAAAATGCTCTCGATCATTAGCCATTAGAGAAATGCAAATTAAAACTACGATGAGATTCCATCTCACACCAACTAGACTGGCATTAATCCAAAAAACACAAAATAATAAATGTTGGAGAGGCTGCGGAGAGATTGGAACTCTCATACACTGCTGGTGGGATTGTAAAAGGGTACAACCACTTTGGAAATCTATCTGGCATTATCTTAAACAGTTAGAAATAGAACTACCATACAACCCAGAAATCCCACTCCTCGGAATATACCCTAGAGATACAAGAGGCTTCACACAAACAGACATATGCACACCTATGTTTATTGCAGCTCTGTTTACAATAGCAAAAAGCTGGAAGCAACCAAGATGTCCGTCAATGGATGAATGGGTAAATAAATTGTGGTATATTCACACAATGGAATACTACGCATCGATAAAGAACAGTGACGAATCTCTGAAACATTTCATAACATGGAGGAATCTGGAAGGCATTATGCTGAGCGAAATTAGTCAGAGGCAAAAGGACAAATATTGTATAAGACCACTATTATAAGATCTTGAGAAATAGAAAAAACAGAGAAGAACACATACTTTTGTGATTACAAAGGGGGGAGGGAGGGAGGGAGAGGGTTTTTTATTGATCAATCAGTAGATAAGAACTGCTTTAGGTGAAGGGAAAGACAACACACAATACAAGGAAGGTCAGCCTAATTGGACTGGACTAAAAGCAAAGAGGTTTCCGGGATAAAATGAAAGCTTCAAAGGTCAGCGGAGCAGGGGCTGGGGTCTGGGGAACATGGTTTGAGGAGACTTCTAAGTCAACGGCCAAAATAATTCTATTATGAAAACATTCTGCATTCCACTTTGAATTGTGGCGCCTGGGGTCCTAAATGCCAACAAGCGGCCATCTAAGATACATCAATTGGTCTCAACCCACCTGGAGCAAAGGCAAAGGAAGAACACCAAGGCCACACGACAACTAAGAACCCAAGAGACAGAAAGGGCCACATGAACCAGAGACCTACATCATCCTGAGACCAGAAGAACTAGTTGGTGCCCGGCCACAATCGATGTCTGCCCTGTCAGGGAGCACAACAGACAACTCCTGAGGGAGCAGGAGGCCAATGGGATACAGACCCCAAATTCTCATAAAAAGACCATACCTAATGATATGAATGCGACTAGAGGAATCCCAGAGACAATGCTCCCCAGACCTTCTGATGGCACAGGCCAGGAACCATCCCCGAAGACAACTCATCAGGCATGAAAAGGACTGGTCAGCGGGGGGGAGAGAGATGCTGATGAAGAGTGAGCCAATTAAATTAGGTGGACACTGGAGAGTGTGTTGGCAACTCTTGTCTGGAGGGGGGATGGGAAGATAGAGAGAGAGGGAAGATGGCAAAAATGGCACGAAACGAGAGACTGAAAGGGCTGACTCAACAGGGGGAGAGCAAGTGGGAGAAGGGAGTAAGATGTATGTAAACCTACATGTGACAGACTGATTGGAATGGTAAATGTTCACTTGAAGCTTAATAAAAATTAATTAAAAAAAAAACAACTTAAGCTGGTAATAAGATAATCACTGACGTTGTTTGTACTGAAAACTCAGTAACAAGTGTTCGATCCATTTAGATTAAATACTCAAAAGGTTTTTTCTTTAACTCAGCGTTAAAGATCATATAAGATATTGATGAGGTGCCCAGAAGGTAACCACGTAAACATTTGGATTAGAGAAATACTGAAACCGTGTTTTAATATCATAGAATTAAAATCACCTCTAGAGCAAAATGCAAAAGATGGATTTAGGGAGGAGCCTTCCTCAGAGGTGGTAGAGGACAGCTTTCCCAGTAACTGTTTTGTGGTGAGGGTGATCTTCTCAGCTGGGGATGCTTCTAACTATTTGAATGAATGAATGAATGAGTAGCAATTTAAGTAAACTGTCTTATAAATCCTTTTGGCAGTGGTTCAGTGAAGCCACTGAAATACAGCTGTTTTCTCTGTTTTCCGGAATGCTCACGTTTGTACTACACACAGAGGGCAGATGGCGAGAGCCTGGAAACGAAGGCAGGGCTGCCAGAGAAAAGAGCCTTGGTGGTGCAACCATCCAGCGCTCGGCTGCTAACTGAAAGGCTGGCGGTTTGAACCCACCCAATGGCTCTACGGGAGAAAGACATGACAATCTGCTCCTGTAAAGATGCAGCCAAGAAACCCTATGGGGCAGTTCTACTCTGTAACACGGGATTTTGATTGTTTGATTCAGTCATAAAGAAGTAATACATGCTGGTGTGGAAATGAAAGATGAGTCAGAGGGACTATTATTTTCACTGTAATATTTGCTTCATACGAAAGAATAAATGCAATACATATGTAAGTTATGAAGCAGAGCAGCAAAATGGCCCTCATCCCATCTCCATCTATGCTTCCCTCCCATCTCTGCAACCACTGTTCCCCCACCTCTCCAGAGGGAACCACTCTGCTAAACCTCATGCTGAGCATTGAGGGCGAACTTTGGCTAAATGTGAACAGTTGAGTTGTTACAAAATGTCCTGAGCCCGCGTCCCGTGGCTCCACTCATTCTTTCATTAATTCCTCCATTTAATCAATGCACATGGAGGCCGTCCCATCTCTACATGTACTGCCCCCTCTGTATTTCTATCTTTTGGAGCCTCGTCTGCTGCTGCTTCCTGCTGGTTCCAGTGTTCTTGGGGTTTCTGATGTTGGACGTGGCATTGCTTTCTAATGTCTCGATCATTCTTGAAGGTTGTCCAGCCTCCTCTGTACCCATTTACCAGAGTAGGCAACTTCCTCAGCAAGATGTAGTTTTCAGTCAATATTAAAAAAAAAACCCAAACATTGCCGTCGGGTCGGTTCCGACTCATAGCGACCCCATAGGACAGAAGAGTAGAACTGTCCCTTTGGGTTTCCAAGGAGCAGCTGGTGGATTAGAAGTGCTGACCTTTTGGTTTGCAGCCCAGCGCTTAACCACTGCACCACCAGGGCTCCTAATATTAGTTCCACCAATATTAGTTATTGTATAGAGTTAAGCACTCAACTACTGACCAAAGGGTTGGGGCTTTGAACTCAACCAGGAGTGTCTCAGTAGACAGCCCTGGCGATCTGCTTCGAAAGGTCACAGGCTTGAAAACCCTGTAGAGTCCAGTTCTACTCCGCACACATGAGGTCACCACGCGTCGGAATCGACTTGACTGCAACTGGTTTGTTGTTGTCTTTTTTTTTTAGAGACAGGTACTGATTTCAGCCTGTAAGAATAGTGGTGTTAAATGCCTCTATAAATGCTCAACCTGACTACGTCTTGATAAATGGCTAATTTATCTCTTAATTGAGTACAAGCGAAATACAATGAAAGAAAGAAGTGTTCAAACACTGCAGCTTCTCCAGGGGAGATTGAGTGAGTGCTCTTTCATGTCTGAGTTTTTAAAAGTGGATTTATTGAGGCCGTTGTGTGGCCATCGCCGGGAAACACATCCCCTCCCTCTGAGTGTAGGCAAGTCGCAATGGTATTTTTGCCGTTTCATGTAGCGTCTCTTGTGTGATTACATGGACAGCCTAATGTAAAAATATTTTGGCTGCAGGTGTCACAAGTGATGTGCTGGGCCCCTCTCTCCAGTGTGTGGAGACAAAGGCGGGCCCTTTCAGCCCTGCACTTTTAATGAACCGTCTTCTTGTAGACACTCAGAATCTAATAGTGTGCCTTTTGGTGAAGTTGTTGAGAATTTTAATGCATTTTAGCTCTCATTCATCACGGCCTATGTGCTCCTCACGGGAGGGTCTTTAGAAATAGGATTAGCTTCTAGAGGAATGCATTAGCCATGCTACAGAAGTGGGCAGTGTGCTAACTAGTCTGATAGATTGCTGCAACCTTCAAATCCTTCTGGCCGCCCCCTCCCCGGCTTCTCTTCCTTTATTGACAGCTTCTCATTGAACTGCTGGAAGCATTCGTGTATTTAGGAGTTAGATGTTTTGTATGATCCTAGGCTGATCTCATATTCCCTTTCTGAAATTAATTCGACACTGCTTTACATGTTAATCCGCAAAGGATTGATTTGGGGAAGGTCAGAGCAGTGCAGGCTCAGAAAATGGAAGAAAAGCCCCACTTAGGACAGCTCATTTCAGTTCCCAGACCTAAGCTGAGCTGCCTTTTCATTGTGACACTTAGCCAGCTGTAGGCGGCTTGGCCATCTTGCAAAATACATCAAACGGTGGGGTTTGATGTGGTCTGCAGGATCGTTGGACTAATTAAGTTTAGCTTGGTTAACCAATTGCAGTTTGCAAATTGAACAATTGCACTTTGAAAGCTTCTGACACAATAGAACACAGAGTCTTCTTTTTTGGTATAAACATCCCCAATAATGGAGTCGCACTTTTTTCAAAGAAGCTTATACCAAACCCACACCACTTGGATGACTCGAATGTAAAGTGTGTTTCACTGGTAACTAAACTCCAGCCCCCTTTATTCAAGACATTGCATGATGTGGAAGACAAGAAGAAGACCCAGTGCTGTGGGTGGAGAAGGAGGTGGAGGAATGGGAGGGAGGGAGGAAGGGAGAGAAATGCCCAGTGGGTGTAGAGGGAGAGTGCTTGAGAATTAAGAGATTTAAATTCCTCTTTTTTTATCTGGAGCTACAGTCAAACAAATGTCTAAGAACTGATCACAACTGTGGCACAAGATAAAGAATGATTTTTAGAAAATGAAAACACTGCCGTCCCCTAAAATCAGATTGAGATGAATGCAAGGTATTTTGGTGAACAGATTTAATTTTATAGGGAAGGGCAGAGAAACCAGTTATGTTCAGAGTGAGTAAAGACAGAAATGGTAAGACCAAAGTAATCCCAGATGCGAGGAAAAAAGAAGGTATCAGTGTTTATCATCTGCCTTTGTAGTATTGAAGGGTTCCATGTTAGTACTTTTTTTTTTTTTATTTTGAAAATATTATGGCATGTAATGCATACTGTTATCTAATGCTTAATCTTTCATGTCTAATCATAGTCTTCGTCTGATGCTTATTCTTTGTTCTGAAAGGTTCCTACAGCAGCCATGATGTGTTGCAGATAAAAAAAAAAAAAGTTGCTATGAACAGTTGCCAGTAAGGAAGCCAGTCTTAATTTTTGCTAATGTAACTGGTATGTGAGCAGAGGTGAGGGCTGACCTCTGTGATCCTTTGCATAACTAATTATCATTGAAAGGCTTTTCTTAAACGTGGTCAGTTCCTCATGGAACATTAAATTCTAACCAGTCGCTTGTCATGAACTGTTATGGAAAAAGAAATACTACCACCTTTTTCTCTCACACCAGTGGGTATAAAGCAAGATGTAGGGGTCAGGAGCTGAGCTTAATAGCGGCTGGGGCATTGCATTACATCAGAGTGAAATGTTCTCAGTCCTCATCTGGGGTCAGTTAAGGTCCTGACGCTGCCTTCTAATGCAAGGCCATCTTTCACAGTCTGTATAAGTCTCGTCTGTAGGGAAGGGAACTCTGGGGATATTTCTTGCTACTCTTATTTGTGGATGTAGCTGATGGTACAAACATTTACTTTCTGCCTCTAGCCTTCTTTTCCTCTTGGGCCATAATCTCTGTGTACTAGTGAGATCTGTATTTGTCCTCTGGGTAAAATAACATCTGTTTCAGAAATTAGGTAGGTTGTCAGTTCCTTCTGGAACATTACATTCTTGTGAGTTTCTTAAAATAAAATAAATTTATATTTATGCTTTTAGGATTTATCAGACTGGGTCAACTTCATGTACCAGCTGGTGCCGTGTGCCTCTACTTGCCAAAATAAGTTTTTCACATAGTGCGTTATCTATACCTATCAACACGTTTCACTGGCCACAGCCATTAACATATAAAACTATACATTCTTGGACCTGGCTTAAAGCTTGGCTTTATCACTTGGTGTCATGAATTGACCCCAAAAATGTATGTATTAACTTGGTTAGGCCATGATTCCCGGTATTCTGTGTTGTCCTCCATTTTGTGATTGTAATTTTATGTTGAGAGGATTAGGGTGGGATCGTAACACCACCCTTATTCAGGCCACCTCCCTGATCCAAGGTAAAGGGAGTTTCCCTGGGGTGTGGCCTGCACCACCTTTTATCTCTCAAGAGATAAAAGGAAAGGGAAGCAAGCAGAGAGTTGGGGACCTCATACCACCAAGAAAGCAGCACCAGGAGCAGAGCACATCCTTCGGACCTGGAGTCCCTGCACCTGAGAAGCTCCTCGACCATGGGAAGATTGAGAACAAAGACCTTCCTCCAGAGCTGACAAGGAGAGAAAGCCTTCCCTTGGAGCTGACACCCTGAATTTGGACTTGTAACCTACTAAAAAAAAGGCTGTAAGAAAACAATTTGACTAAGACACTTGGATAACCTAAGAATAACTAGACCATGATTTCAGGGTAATACTTAGCAATTCAGAACTTCATTCCCAGTAGCAAAATAACAGTAACCACAACAATAATAATGACAGTATGTTAACAGGTGACATTATTTAATTCTTTGCAGGTACTGCACTAAGCATTTGACATATTTTATTCAGTTTATCCCTTGCAGTAACCCAATGAGAAACACGCTTTTAATGACCCTGTTTTACAGATGTGGAAATTGAGGCTAAGAGTGGTTATGTAACCCAGGGCTACAGGGGGCAAGTGCTGAAGCCAGGATTTAGTTCATGCAGTTTGACTCTGGTACTTCTAACTATTATACCGTAGAACCTCCTGGATTAAAGAAAAACAGTTGCCAAAAACTTAAGCCCCAGGCAGATGTCCCAATTTGAATGGATGACTAATGGAGACATCTTGTTCATTGTTGTTATTGTTAGTTGCTGTCAAGTCCGCTCCGACTCATGGCGACCTTGTGTATAACAGAATGAAAAGTAGCCCAGTCCTGCACCATCTTCATGATTGTTGGTATGTTTCGAGTCCATTGTTGTGGCTCTTGTGTCAGTCCATCTGATGGACCTTCCCTCATTTTCACTAACCCTCTCTCTACTTTACCAACCATGATGTTCTTCTCTAACGATTGTTCTTTCCTGATGTGTCAAGTTCTGACGACGATGATGATATGAATTGTGTAATTTTGGAGTGGGGAAAATTGTGGCCTATCTTGATGCCAAGAAAAATTTCTGACGTTCCCCCAGGTTCCCAGTGACTTTTTTTTCTGTCTTGATTGAGAGGCATCAAGGAAACTGAGAATCTCCTGTGTATGTCCCTGGAGCCTTAGTTGTCCAACCTATACCTGCATAATAAGGCACTGAGTTAAGAGAGAGCCTTTTCTCCAAATGACTCCTGGGAAGTAGATCTGTATGCCTGTGTTGGTGTGTGTATGTTCTTGGCTCTGGGTGTGTTCTAATGCTGTTTTTTTTGTCCACACTCATGGCTTGTCCCATTTATCGCCATGAAGACGACAGCAACCCCATCCCCTCACCCCTAAGAAACCAAAGAAATACACTTAAACAATGCCCAAGTGCACAAAAAGTGCTAATGTGGGGAAAAAAAAAAAAAAAAAACCTTTACCCAATTACACCATAAGGAATTTATGTGTTGGAGCACCTTTCCTCAGTAAGGCACAAGGAGAACTTAGACAACATCGGTCTCTTCTCTGGTCACTAGTATGCATGTGTTTATATGTGACCAAAGCTCTGGGTGGGCAGAGCACAATGCATGGAGTCTTTTAACTCCCGAGGGCTCATGGTGGCACAGTGCAGTCCAGCATATAGGAGCCAAAACTAGATGCGTCAGTGTTGGGAGCAAGAGTCATCCCCAGAGAGAGGCTTGCCTACCATCCAAGAGACAGCGGAGAGTGGGTGTTGGGTCAGTAACAAGTGTGTGCAAGGAGAGACGTGGGTCTCTCTCCAGAGAGTTCTCAAAATCTTTTCTTAACGACCCAACCATAGCCAGAACCCAAGGCCTCCAGAGGGTTTTGTTGTTCTTGCTAATTGCTGTTAAGTCAGCTCCAGCTCGTAACAACTTTATGTGTAACAGAATGAAATGTTGCTGATTTGCGTCACCTTCACAATCCTTGGTATGTTTGAGTCCCTTGTTATGGCTGTTGTACCAATCCATCTCATTGAGAATTTCCCTCATTTTCACTGACCCTCTACTTTACCAAGCAGGATGTCCTTTTCTAGCAGCAAGTCTGTCCTGATGATGTGTCCAAAGTAAGTGAGTCAAAGTTTCACTATCCTTACTTCTAAGGAGCCTTCTGGTTGTATTTCTTCTAAGACTGATGCATTCATTCTTCTGGTAGTCAACGGTATATTCAATATTCTTTGTCAACATCACAGTTTAAACGCATCAGTTTTTTCCTTTTTCACTATCCGGTGACTGAAAAGACCATGGCTTGGGTCAGGTGCACCTTAGTCATCAAAGTCATCAAAGTGATGTCTTTGCTTTTGAAAACTTTTAAGAGGCTTTCGCAGCAGATTTGCCCAATCCAATACGTCATTTGATTTCTTAACTGCTGCTTCCGTGAATGTTGATTATTGATCCAAGTAGAATGAAATCCTTGACAACTTCATTTTCTTCTTAATTTATCACAATGTTGTCTCTTGGTCCAGTTGTGAGGATTTTTGTTTTCTTCATGTTGAGGTATAATCCATACTGAAGGCTGTAGTGTTTGACCTTCATCAGTAAGTGCTTTAAGTCATCTTCATTTTCGGCAAGGAGGGTTGTATCATCTGCATCTTGCTGGTTGTTAATGAATCTTCCTCCAATCCTGATGCTGCTTTCTTCTGCATAGAGTCTGGCTTCTTGGATTATTTGTAATCTGAGTAGGTTTTCAAGAGTACCTAAAAACTGAATAGGGTTTTAGAAGTATTGATTTGATGAATTCTGCACAACTTGTATTCTGCTGTTCCCGGGTTGTCCAAATGTGACAAGGCTTTTGTGCTGGATTCTTACATATGTTGCTTGCTTTCTCAAAGATTAAAAAAAAAAAAAAAAAAATTTATTTTATTGTAAAAATATAACTATAAATTTGCATTTTAACCATTTTTAAGTGTACAGTTCAGCGACATTACATTCACCATGTTATACAACCATCGTGGCTGTTTCCAGTAGTTTCTCATCACCCCGAACAGAAACTCAATGCACCTTAAGCACTAATTCCCAATTCCACTACCTTTCCCAGCCCCCAGTAGCCACTAATAAACTCTGGTGTTTCTACGTTTGCCTCTTCTAGACATTTAATATAAGTGGGATCATACAGTATTTATCCTTTTGAGACTGGCTTATTTCATTCCACGTGTGTTTTCAAAGTTCATCCATGTTGTGTTTGTACAAATATACCAGATTTTATCCATTCATCTGTTGATGGGCCCTGGCATTGTTTCCACCTTTGGCTACTTGTGAATAGTGCTGCAGTGACACTGGTATACAAGTATCTGTTTGAATCCCTGCTTTCAATTCTTTTGGGTCTACACCTAGAAGTGGAATTGCTGAGTCACATGGTAATTCTATGTTTTAAGTTTTTGAGGAATGCCGTAATCTTTTCCCACAGCAGCTACACCATTTTACATCCTTTTTAACATTTTCATTTTACATTTACAGCAGTGCATGAGGGTTGCAAGTTCTCCACACCCTCGCCAACATTTGTTATGTTCTATTTTTTCTGATAATAACCATCTTAGTAGGTGTAAGAAGGAGCCCTGGTGGCACAGTCGTTAATAGCTTAGCAGCTAACCAAAAGGTCGGCGGTTCAAACCCAATAGTTGCTGCATTGGAGAAAGATGTGGCTGGCTGTTTCTGTAAAGATTTACAGCCTTGGGAACCCTATAGGGAAGTTCTGCTCTGTCCTATAGGGTCACTATGAGTTGGAATTGACTTGATGGCAATAGATTTGGTTTGGTTTTAGTGGGTGTAAAATTTTCCTGCTTTTATTTTTTATTTGTGTTCATGCTTTTTTGCTTAAAATGTGTCTTAACATGTGTGATTGTTGTTATATTTGTTAGTTGCCATTGGGTCAATTCTAACTCATGGAGTATGCAGTTAGAAGGAAATTCAGGAGAGACTAAGTCTTTGCATTTAACCTTAACCGCTAGCCTCCTTATCCTCATCAGCCACGTACCCACACTATTGAGTGTCCTTCACCACAGTTGTGTAGCCAGGCTCGGGAAGTGTGGTCTTTAGACCAGGGCCATCACTTGCAAACAGATTAGAAAGGGAGAAGTCCAGGCCCCACCCTGCCCTCCAAATCCAAATCCACGTGTTAAATTAACAAGATCCCCAGGTGATATGTGTACACATTAAAGTTTGAGAACCACCACATCAGATTCTCTGAAAGCCCCTTATTTTCCTTTGCCTTGCCTCTACCCCACTCCTTCTCTTGGACTGTCAGAAAGAGGTAAAAATGTTCATTTCTCTTTCTCAGCCTTAGAAATATTCTGCATAGGGTTGCCAGGTAAAATACAGGAAACCCTGTTAAATTTGAATTTCAGATAAACAATGGATAATTTCTTAGCATTAGTATACCCCTATTTTTTTTTTTTTATGCAATATTTGGGACATACTTACACTAATGAGTTCTTTGATGTCTATCTGAAATTCAAATTTAGCTGGGCATCCTGTGTGTGTGTGTGTATACATATACATGTATGTGTGTGTATATATATGCACATATACATAGATGTGTGTGTGTGAGAGAGAGAGAGAAAGAGAAATCTGACAACCCTAGTTAAAAGAAAATTGAAGTACAACTGGTTTTAGGAGGAAGTTGTATATAAACCTGGAGAGTCATCCATGCACATTACCGCCTTTGGCCTGCCAAGTACGTTGAAAGGGGTAGGATTTACATTTTTGAATGAGGTAGCAGTGGCATCTTTCTCCGTACCAAAGGTGTATGCCACAAATAAAAGTTAGCTGAAGATAATTCAAAAATGGTTGCAGCGGTACATTAACAGGGAACTGCCAGGAATTCAAGCGAGGTTCAAAAGAAGATGTAGAACGAGAGATACCATTGCTTATGTCAGATGGACCCTGGCTCAAAGCAGAGAATAACAGAAAGATGATGACCCGTGTTTTATTGGCTATGCAAAGGCATTCTACTCTGTGGATTATAACAAATTATGGATAACATTGTGAAGAATGGGAATTCCAGAACACTTAATTGTGCTCCTGTGGAACATGTACCTAAACCAAGAGGTAGTCATTTGAACAGAACAAGGGGAAACTGTGTGGTTTAAGATTTCCTCATTTTTTTTCATTCTTTTATCTGATTTTTCTTCAAATACATTGATGTCAAGCGCTTTTCTTCAAGTTCACCAATTTTCCCTTCTCGTTATTCAATTCTGCTCCTCTGACTTTCTATTGAGTTGTCTAATGCTGTAATTTTTATTGTTAATCTTATGAATTTCTGATTGCTGTCTCTCTGTGGATTCTGGCAGCTTATTAAATTTTTCATTATGTTCTTGAATAACTTTTTTAATTTCTTCAACTGCTTTATCTGTGTGTTCCTTGGCTTGCTCTGCATATTGCCTAATCTCCTTCCTGGTCTCGTTCCTGATCTCTTGAAGAGTTCTGTATATTAATCTTTTGAATTCTTTATCCAGTAAGTCCAGGAAGGCACCTTCATCCAGAAGATTAGTTGATTCTTTGTTTTTAAAGCTTGTTGAGGCAGTCATGGTCTGTTTCTTTATGTGACTTGATACTGACTGTTGTCTCCGAGTCATCTATAAGTTACTGTATTAGTTTATTTTATGTTTGCTTACTGTATCCTAGCTTCTTGCTTTGTTTTGTTTTGATATGCCCAAATGGGTTGCTTGAGTGAGCTACCTTGATTATTTTCACCTTTGGAGCTCTGACATCCTGTCACCAGATGGCTAAAGCTGTTATCAGGTACATCAGTCTAGGAGTCCATTCACTTTTCTTGTATGAATTCAGCTCAGGTGTCCAGATAGCTGATCATCAAGTGTGTGGTACGGGTTCTATCCTACAGTCTTAGAGGGGCAGGGGTGATTGATGTAGGTACCAGTATCTCGTTGCAGCAGGGGGTCATGCTCTGAACAGGGCAGAGGGCTGAGAATTGTCCCTCAAGTGTCTCTGAGGAAAGCACGTCCCTCTTCCCTAGAGCGTACAGGTGGGTGGGTTCTGCAGACTGACCATGGGCACTCAGTGTTTTTGGTTGTAAGGACTGGAAGGTACCAGTTATCCTTGGACCCCTGTCACAGGTGGCTGGGTGACCTGAGTGGAGCCACCAGTCCCTAGGCCCCTGACGTGTGTAGGTGAGGACCGTGTTTAATAGGCAAAGGGGTGTCAAACATCAAACACCCACCTCTCCACCGCACAGCTGAAACAATTGTAGTCTGCCAACAAGGCCCATTCTCCTGAAGTAGGCCTACACAGGTCCATGCAGTAGGGAAAGGCATTACAGATCATTCATGCCTGGACAGGAGCCGCTTCTGTCCTGAGCTCCCCAGGTTAGTGGGGCTGGCAAATTATCTTTTCCCCCAGCTGCGAATTTATTCTTTCTCCTTTGCCTGGAGGATGGCTCCAAGCACTCAACAGGGCCTATCTCAGGCCCAGGGAAATCAACAGCCACTGAAGCTGAGTTGGGGGTGGGAGGGCGCAGTAAAATATGTGAAAGTACTTAGCTTTTGCCGAGAGTACAGTTTTTCTCTGGTTCTGGAGGCGTGAGTAGGCTGTGTGGCTGGCTTCTTCTCCCTGTGGAAGCTGCTGCCAAATGCTACTACTGGCCTGCTACAGCTGCTCCCAGGAATGGTGCCTGAGGGGTCCCGGCGATTCAGGTCCCGCAACTCCTCTCCACTTCTGAACCGTCTCCCCCTCCACCTGCCACTCAGTCCATTTTCTAACTTTGCCTTTGATGTTCAGGGCTCGTAGAGTGTCATAAATATAATCATTTCACTTGTGTTTTGGGGTCTGTATTGTAAGAGGGACTCTCAGGAAGCACCTAGCTATTCTGCCATCTTGGTCCTGCCCACAGGATACTGTATGGTTTAAAATTAGGAAAGATGTGCACCAGGGTTGAATCTTTTCACCATACTTATTCAGTCTGTATGCTGAACAAATAATCTGAGAAGCTGGACTATATGAAGAAGAATGTGGCATCAGGATTAGAAGAAGACTCATTAACAACTTGCAATATGCAGATGACACAACCTTGCTTGCTGAAAGCAAAGTGGACTTGAAGCAGTTACTGATGAAAATCAAAGACCATAGCCTTCAGTATGATTTACACTTCAACATAAAGAAAACAAAAGTCCTTACAACTGAATCGGAAAGCAACATCATGATAAATGGAGAGATGATTGAAGTTTTCAAGGATTTCACTTTACTTGGATCCACAATCAATGCCCATGGAAGCAGCAGTCAAGAAATCAAATGATGCATTGCATTGGGCAAACCTGCTGCAAAAGACCTCTTTAAAGTGTTGAAAAGCAAAAATGTCACTCTGAGGACTAAAGTGCGCCTGACCCAAGCCATGATATTTTCAGTCGCCTCATATGCATGTGAAAGCTGAACAATGAATGAGGAAGACCGATGAAGAATTGATGCCTTTGAATTATAAGGTTGGCAAAGAATATTGCCTAAACCATCAGCTGCCAAAAGAACGAACAAATCAGTCTTGGAAGAAATACAGCCAAAGCACTCCTTGGAAGTGAGGATGACGAGACTTCATGTCACATACTTTGGACATGTTATTGCACCAGTACCTGGAGAAGGACATCATGCTTGGTAAGGTAGGGGGTCAGTGAAAAAGAAGAAGACCCTAAACGAGATGAATTGACACAGTGGCTGCAATAATGGACTCAAGCATAACAACAGTTGTGAGGCTGACACAGGACTGGGTAGTGTTTCGTTCTTTTGTATATGGGGTTGCTATGAGTCAGAACTGGCTCGTCAGCGTCTAACAGCAACAAGAATGTTTGTGCGTGTGTGTGTGTGCGTGTGCGCGTGCACATTGGCTTGGGAAGGGGAATAAGGGCATCAAGAGAAAACTATACCTTATTCTTTCTGGGCCTCCAAAAAATAACAAAGGGATTAGGCCATATTCTGGAAAAATCCATGCCAACGTAGAATTGGGAGCTCATTTTCTACCAGGTGGCTTTAGGTTTGGGAGCTGGCAGCGTTGAGAGGCAACAACATTTAGAAGAGAAAATGTCCTCCATGTAAGGGGTTTCATTTATACAGGGTTCAAGTTTGGGCTTACTATGTCAGATTTAACTATTAAATTTTCTTATTTGATGGGGAAGCTGGAGCTCTCCTTTATTCTCCTCATTAGGTGAAGGCATTGCAGGTGTTTCTAAAACAGCTCATGACCTAATATTTCTTATTGTTAGGTACTTCCAGATGATGGAGTTTGACTCAAATTCCCCAAAGCAATGAAACTCAGATTTAAGGTTTCAACATTTGCCATGACTCTTTGCTTTTTATGCCACTTAATAAGTTGTACGTACGTATTCTAAGGGAATTATGAGCTGCCTTATTCATGACACATTTTTCCAACTTGTAATTGTGTTGGCATCAAATGTTGGCAACATTTGAAAGAAATTGGCATATTACTTGATCATTGCAAATCTGTGAGTGATTTTAACTGAAAATGGCATTAGACCCATTTTCTTAAAAATTTGCTTTCTTATGTAATCCTTATTCACGAAATATGTGCTGTTGGTAGAATTCTTTCAGGACTCATTCGGAAAGCTGAGCCTTTCAAGAACGGGTCTTCTTGGCTATTGGCATCCTAACGTGAAAGGCATAATTAAGAGTGTCTTTGGGTCTCAGGCATGAATGAGATTATTACAGGAAAGTACATGGTGGAAGAAATGAAAGACTATTACAGCATTAGTTTTTTGACAGTATATTTTACATTGCTTAGTATCATTATGAGGTAGGTCGTACCAGGGAATGCTGACTAAATTTATGATCTGGTTAAGAGACACTCCTAGCTGCAGCAAAATTATCCATGTCGTTGACATATTTGCAAATATGTGTAGCATAATATTGCCAGAAAACAAGAATTTGGACTCCTGTTACATCTGATTTTTTTTTTCCTGAAAGGAGGAAAAGTCAGAGATGAAAATCTGAATATGTTTTTTCCTCATCTTTTCTGTTATATGGACTTTTTTGTTGTTGTTCTTTTTTTTTTTTTTTAACTTTTATTGAGCTTCAAGTGAACGTTTACAAATCTAGTCAGTTTGTCACATATAAGTTTATATACATCTTACTCCGTACTCCCACTTGCTCTCCCCCTAATGAGTCAGCCCTTCCAGTCTCTCCTTTCTGACAATTTTGCCAGCTTCCAACTCTCTCTATCCTTCCATCCCCCCTCCAGACAGGAGATGCCAACACAGTCTCAAGTGTCCACCTGATATAATTAGCTCACTCTTCATCAGCATCTCTCTCCTACCCACTGTCCAGTCCCTTTCATGTCTGATGAATTGTCTTCGGGGATGGTTCCTGTCCTGTGCCAACAGAAGGTTTGGGGACCATGACCGCCGGGATTCCTCTAGTCTCAGTCACACCATTAAGTATGGTCTTTTTATGAGAATTTGGGGTCTGCTTCCCACTGATCTGCTCCCTGAGGGGTTCTCTGTTGTGCTCCCTGTCAGGGCAGTCATCGATTGTGGCCGGGCACCAACTAGTTCTTCTGGTCTCAGGATGATGTAGGTCTCTGGTTCATGTGGCCCTTTCTGTCTCTTGGGCTCTTAGTTGTCGTGTGACCTTGGTGTTCTTCATTCTCCTTTGCTCCAGGTGGGTTGAGACCAATTGATGCATCTTAGATGGCCGCTTGTTAGCATTTAAGACCCCAGACGCCACATTTCAAAGTGGGATGCAGAATGTTTTCCTAATAGAATTATTTTGCCAATTGACTTAGAGGTCCCCGCAAACCATGGTCCCCAAACCCCCGCCCTTGCTCCGCTGACCTTTGAAGCATTCATTTTATCCCGGAAACTTCTTTGCTTTTGGTCCAGTCCAATTGAGCTGACCTTCCATGTATTGAGTGTTGTCCTTCCCTTCACCTAAAGCAGTTCTTATCTACTAATTAATCAATAAAAAACCCTCTCCCTCCCTCCCTCCTCCCCCCCTCGTAACCACAAAAGTATGTGTTCTTCTCAGTTTATACTATTTCTCAAGATCTTGTAATAGTGGTCTTATACAATATTTGTCCTTTTGCCTCTGACTAGTTTCGCTGAGCATAATGCCTTCCAGGTTCCTCCATGTTATGAAATGTTTCACAGATTCCTCACTGTTGTTTATCAATGCGTAGTATTCCATTGTGTGAATATACCACAATTTATTTCCCCATTCATCCGTTGATGGACACCTTGGTTGCTTCCAGCTTTTTGCTATTGTAAACAGAGCTGCAATAAACATGGGTGTGCATATATCTGTTTGTGTGAAGGCTCTTGTTTCTCTAGGGTATATTCCAAGGAGTGGGATTTCTGGGTTGTATGGTAGTTCTAACTGTTTAAGATAACGCCAGATAGATTTCCAAAGTGGTTGTACCATTTTACATTCCTACCAGCAGTGTATAAGAGTTCCAGTCTCTCCGCAGCCTCTCCAACATTTATTATTTTGTGTTTTTTGGATTAATGCCAGCCTTGGTGGAGTGAGATGGAATCTCATCATAGTTTTAATTTGCATTTCTCTAATAGCTAATGATCGAGAGCATTTTCTCATGTATCTGTTAGCTGCCTGAATATCTTCTTTAGTGAAGTGTGTGTTCATATCCTTTGGCCACTTCTTGATTGGGTTGTTTGTCTTTTTGTGGTTGAGTTTTGACAGAATCATATAGATTTTAGAGATCAGGCGCTGGTTGGAGATGTCATAGCTGAAAATTCTTTCCCAATCTGTAGGTGGTCTTTTTACTCTTTTGGTGAGGTCTTTAGATGAGCATAGGTGTTTGATTTTTAGGAGCTCCCAGTTATCTGGTTTCTCTTCGTCATTTTTGGTAATGTTTTGTATTCTGTTTATGCCTTGTATTAGGGCTCCTAAGGTTGTCCCTATTTTTTCTTCCATGATCTTTATCGTTTTAGTCTTTATGTTTAGGTCTTTGATCCACTTGGAGTTAGTTTTTGTGCTTGGTGTGAGGTATGGGTCCTGTTTCATTTTTTTGCAAATGGATATCCAGTTATGCCAGCACCATTTGTTAAAAAGACTATCTTTTCCCCAATTAACTGACACTGGGCCTTTGTCAAATATCAGCTGCTCATATGTGGATGGATTTCTATCTGGGTTCTCAATTCTGTTCCATTGGTCTATGTGCCTGTTGTTGTACCAGTACCATGCTGTTTTGACTACTGTGGCTGTATAATAGGTTCTGAAATCAGGTAGAGTGAGGCCTCCCACTTTCTTCTTTTTCAGTAATGCTTTGCTTATCCGAGGCTTCTTTCCCTTCCATATGAAGTTGGTGATTTGTTTCTCTATCCCCTTAAAAAATGACATTGGAATTTGGATCGGAAGTGCATTGTATGTATAGGTGGCTTTTGGTAGAACAGACATTTTTACTATGTTAAGTCTTCCTATCCATGAGCAAGGTATGTTTTTCCACTTGAGTATGTCCTTTTTAATTTCTTGTAGTAGAGCTTTGTAGTTTTCTTTGTATAGGTCTTTTACATCCTTGGTAAGATTTATTCCTAAGTATTTTATCTTCTTGGGGGCTACTGTGAATGGTATTGATTTGGTTATTTCTTCTTCGGTGTTCTTTTTGTTGATGTAGAGGAATCCAAGTGATTTTTGTATGTTTATCTTATAATCTGAGACTATGCCAAACTCTTCTATTAGTTTCAGTAGTTTTCTGGAGGATTCCTTAGGGTTTTCTGTGTATAAGATCACATCATCTGCAAATAGAGATAATTTTACTTCCTCCTTGCCAATCCGGATGCCCTTTGTTTCTTTGTCTAGCCTAACTGCTCTGGCTAGGCCTTCTATGTTGAGTAAGAGCGGTGATAAAGGGCATCCTTGTCTGATTCCCGTTCTCAAGGGAAATGCTTTCAGGTTCTCTCCATTTAGAGTGATGTTGGCTGTTGGCTTTGCATTAAAAAAAAAAAAAAAAATTTGCATAGATGCCCTTTATTATGTTGAGGAATTTTCCTTCAATTCCTATTTTGGTGAGAGTTTTTACCATAAATGGGTGTTGGACTTTGTCAGATGCCTTTTCTGCATCAATTGATAAGATCATGTCGTTTTTGTCTTTTGTTTTATTTATGTGGTGGATTACATTAATGGTTTTTCTAGTGTTAAACCAGCCTTGCATGCCTGGTATAAATCCCACTTGGTCGGGGTGAATTATCTTTTTGATATGTTGTTGAATTCTGTTGGCTAGAATTTTGTTGAGGATTTTTGCATCTATGTTCATGAGGGATATAGGTCTGTAATTTTTTTTTTTTGTAATGTCTTTACCTGGTTTTGGTGTCAGGGAGATGGTAGCTTCATAGAATGAGTTGGGTAGTATTCCGTCATTTTCTATGCTTTGAAATACCTTTAGTAGTAGTGGTGTTAACTCTTCTCTGAAGGTTTGGTAGAACTCTGTAGTGAAGCCGTCTGGGCCAGGGCTTTTTTTTGCTGGGAGTTTTTTGATTACCGTTTCAATCTCTTTTTTTGTTATGGGTCTATTTAGTTGTTCTACTTCTGAATGTGTTAGTTTAGGTAGGTAGTGTTTTTCCAGGAATTCATCCATTTCTTCTAGGTTTGCAAGTTTGTTAGAGTACAATTTTTCGTAATGATCTGATATGATTCTTTTAATTTCAGTTGGGTCTGTTGTGATGTGGCCCGTCTCGTTTCTTATTCGGGTTATTTGTTTCCTTTCCTGTATTTCTTTCGTCAGTCTAGCCAATGGTTTATCAATTTTGTTAATTTTTTCAAAGAACCAGCTTTTGGCTTTGTTAATTCTTTCAATTGTTTTTCTGTTCTCTAATTCATTTAGTTCAGCTCTAATTTTTATGATTTGTTTTCTTCTGATGCCTGATGGATTCTTTTGTTGCTCACTTTCTATTTGTTCAAGTTTTAGGGACAGTTCTCTGATTTTGGCTCTTTCTTCTTTTTGTATGTGTGCATTTATCAATATAAATTGGCCTCTGAGCACTGCTTTTGCTGTGTCCCAGAGGTTTTGATAGGAAGTGTTTTCATTCTCGTTGCATTCTATGAATTTCCTTATTCCCTCCTTGATGTCTTCTATAACCCAGTCTTTTTTCAGGAGGGTATTGTTCATTTTCCAAGTATTTGATTTCTTTTCCCTAGTTTTTCTGTTATTGATTTCTAGTTTTATTGCCTTGTGGTCTGAGAAGATGCTTTGTAATATTTCGATGTTTTAGATTCTGCAAAGGTTTGTTTTATGACCTAATATGTGGTCTATTCTAGAGAATGTTCCATGTGCGCTAGAAAAAAAAGTATACTTTGCAGCAGTTGGGTGGAGAGTTCTGTATAAGTCAATGAGGTCAAGGTGGTTGATTGTTGTAATTAGGTCTTCCGTTTCTCTATTGAGCTTCTCACTGGATGTCCTGTCCTTCTCCGAAAGTGGTGTGTTGAAGTCTCCTACTATAACTGTGGAGGTGTCTATCTCACTTTTCAGTTCTGTTAAAATTTGATTTATGTATCTTGCAGCCCTGTCATTGGGTGCATAAATATTTAATATGGTTATATCTTCCTGATCAATTGTCCCTTTTATCATTATGTAGTGTCCTTCTTTATCCTTTGTGGTGGATTTAAGTCTAAAGTCTATTTTGTCAGAAATTAATATTGCTACTCCTCTTCTTTTTTGCTTATTGTTTGCTTGATATATTTTTTTCCATCCTTTGAGTTTTAGTTTGTTTGTGTCTCTAAGTCTAAGGTGTGTCTCTTGTAGGCAGCGTATAGAGGGATCGTGTTTTTTTATCCAGTCCGAGACTCTCTGTCTCTTTATTGGTGCATTTAGTCCATTTACATTCAGCGTAATTATAGATAAGTAAGTGTTTAGTGTTGTCATTTTGATGCCTTTTTATGTGTGTTGTTGACAATTTCATTTTTCCACTTACTTTTTTGTGCTGAGGCGTTTTTCTTAGTAAATTGTGAGATCCTCATTTTCATAGTGTTTGACTTTATGTTTCTTGAGTCGTTACGTTTTTCTTGGCTTTTATCTTGAGTTGTGGAGTTGTTATACCTCTTTGTGGTTACCTTAATATTTACCCCTATTTTTCTAAGTAAAAACCTAACTTGTATTGTCGTATATCGCCTTGTATCACTCTCCATATGGCAGTTCTATGCCACCTGTATTTAGTCCCTCTTTTTGATTATTGTGATCTTTTACCTATTGACTTCCATGATTCCCTGTTACGTGTATTTTTTTTTAATTAATCTTAATTTGTTTGTTTTTGTGATTTCCCTATTTGAGTTGATATCAGGACATTCTGTTTTGTGACCTTGTGTTGTGCTGGTATCTGATATTATTGGTTTTCTGGCCAAACAATATCCTTTAGTATTTCTTGTAGCTTTGGTTTGGTTTTTGCAAATTCTCTAAACTTGCGTTTATCTGTAAATATCTTAATTTCACCTTCATATTTCAGAGAGAGTTTTGCTGGATATATGATCCTTGGCTGGCAGTTTTTCTCCTTCAGTGCTGTGTATATGTCGTCCCATTCCCTTCTTGCCTGCATGGTTTCTGCTGAGTAGTCTGAACTTATTCTTACTGATTCTCCCTTGAAGGAAACCTTTCTTTTCTCCCTGGTTGCTTTTAAAATTTTCTGTTTATCTTTGGTTTTGGTGAGTTTGATGATAATATGTCTTGGTGTTTTTCTTTTTGGATCAATCTTAAATGGGGTTCGATGAGCATCTTGGATAGATATCCTTTCGTCTTTCATGATGTCAGGGAAGTTTTCTGTCAGCAGATCTTCAACTATTTTCTCTGTTTTTTCTGTCCTCCCTCCCTGTTCTGGGACTCCAATCACCCGCAAGTTATCCTTCTTGATAGAGTCCCACATGATTCTTAGGGTTTCTTCATTTTTTTTAATTCTTTTATCTGATTTTTTTTCAGCTATGTTGGTGTTGATTCCCTGGTCCTCCAGATGTCCCAGTCTGCATTCTAATTGCTCGAGTGTGCTCCTCTGACTTCCTATTGCGTTGTCTAATTCTGTAATTTTATTGTTAATCTTTTGGATTTCTACATGCTGTCTCTCTATGGATTCTTGCAACTTATTAATTTTTCCACTATGTTCCTGAATAATCTTTTTGAGTTCTTCAACTGTTTTATCAGTGTGTTCCTTGGCTTTTTCTATAGTTTGCCTTATTTCGTTTGTGATGTCTTGAAGCATTCTGTAAATTAGTTTTTTATATTCTGTATCTGATAATTCCAGGATTGTATCTTCATTTGGGAAAGATTTTGATTCTTTTGTTTGGGGGGTTGTAGCAGCTGTCATGGTCTGCTTCTTTATGTGGTTTGATATTGACTGCTGTCTCCGAGCCATCACTAAGTAGTGGTTTATTCTATAATTGCTCACTGAGTCTTATCTTGTTTTGTTTTCTTTCAGTATACGTGGATGGGCTATTGGATTGTGCTGTCTTGTTTGTTGTAGCCCTTGACTTACTTATGACCTATTACCAGCTGGTTTGGGCTGTTGCCAGATATATATGCCTGAGTCTATTCACTATTCTTGAGTAGAATCTGATTTTGGGTCATCAAGTGTGTGCTGCACCCTAACACCTATCCACCTCGAGAAGTAGTGGTGATAGTTGTGTGCACCAGGTTCTGTTAGCAGCTGGGGTTCACCCTCCGGGGGGGCAGGATGCTGACAGCCTTCCCCCAAGTGTCAGTGAGGTAGTTGTGTCTCTATTCCTATAGCGCCTTGGTGGGAGGGCTCTGCAGGTGTACCTTAGGCCCCCAATGCAAGTACCTCTACTGATTGGTAGGTGTCACTCTCCCTAGACCCCGAAGGCAAGAGGCTAGGTTGTCTGGGGGGAGCTTCAGCCCTCAGTTCCCTGTTGTGGATCAGTTACGGCTCTGTTGAATAAACAGAGATATCAGACCTGGGAAACTTGGTTTTCCAGAAAATCCGCTAAAAAAAAATGCAGTCAGATCCCTATCAGAACTGCCTTTGGATTATAACCGTCATCTTGCTCCCTGTAAGGATGAAAATCTGAGATTTGGATCATATATGCTTGGCTGTAGCTGGTTCTGTGTTTTTAGTCCAATTAGGGATGGATTTTTGGTCCCTGGGTTTTTTGTGGTTCCTTCTCTCAGCCCGGAAGACTGGATTCGGAAAAGACCAAAAGAAAAAAAAAAGGGGGAAAGCAAAGCCGCCGCAGAGCCGGAGCCGTTCTCCCTCTGGCTCAGGAAATTCCAATGTTAATGAAGCCGCCTGGGAAGGGTGGGGGAGGGTTCAGAGAAATAGGAGAGTAGCACCTCGGAATATAGCCAAAGTTGCTTTTCTTGCTTGGAATGACTATTTTATCTGAGATTCCCGAGGGGTGTGTCGCCTATGTGTGCTGGCTGTGTGGAGATTGCCCCCGGGGGTCTGGCCAATCTTTTGTTAGCAGCCAAGAGTACCAAGTGTACCATTTCTACTACCTAGGGACTCCAAATGATACCATAGGTGGTAGATATTTCCTTCCTTCTCATGAAATCCATTGAATCCATTACCACCCAGTTTGATAAGACTCTGAGTAAGCTAGATGAATTTCAGATATAGGGTTGATGCTATAAAACCCAGGGCTTCAAATTGGTTTGGAACAGTTCAAAATTGCTGACATAAACAAGGGAAGTGTACACATTGCATAGCAACCCAATCTGTTGCCCATTGAATTTTGACCTGAGTAGGAAACAAACAGCAGTACCCCACTGAAAGGTGGTGGTCCACTGCACAGCTTTGAGTGTGTGTCGCTCTCCACAGTGCTGCCAACTGTCCCATGTCCCATATAAGACTCCTCAAACTTTCGGGATCCATGTTAAAGAAACATTGGCTTATGGACAGGACTGTGGAGAGCGACACACATTCAGAGCTGTACAGTTGGCCACCATCTTTGAGCAGGGCACTGCTGTTTGTTTCCTATGTAGGTCAGAATTCAATGCCCTGATAAAACCTCTGTAGTTTTCACCTTGATCTGGCTGTACAAACAGTAGCTTTGCAGAACAACTTTCTTTATCTTGATGAGGCTACTGTGTGATCACACTAGGATGGAAGGAACTGTCCAGCATTTTGGGTACCCCAGCCAGTGCTAGAACAGTAAACCAAATGTCCAAGAAGGAAGGGGCCTTAGCAAAGTCTCCCAAGCCTTCTGGTTCTATTGGTTAAGAAACCAAGACCTAGAGAGGCCAGTTGTATCTCTCCAGTCACTCAGCTAGTTAACGATCAGCTAACACCTCCTGACTCCTGGTCTTTCATTCTCTCCACTATATGCACCCTCTCATGATGCTGACCTTCCTCAGGTATTGTGTTCAATAGCACATAGGGTCAGTGAACAGATATTTTGAAAGTTTGGGGACTAATTATTACTAAAATATTGATACTTAGGTGTCATGAGTGGAAACATGTCTCTAAATTGTTTGACTTCTAAGCCACATTTCTCTAAGGAACACTGCTACGTAAATCTTATTTTCATACTTAATTCTATAAAAGGCAAACCATATTGTCTCCCAGCTTTCAAACTGTAAAGCTGAGATTCTCGTTATCCACTTATCATAGACGATTACCATATGTTCAGTATAGTGGCAGTGGGAATGGTATTCTGACTTTGAGATGAGGCTGTGGTTGAGCCATTTTTGCTCCTCAACCCCTGAGGCACAGATCCATCCTAGTAAAGACAGAGATTTCTGCCTTTCTGGCCTCTCTAACCTGCCCTGCAGCGGATTATAATTTTTGAAGATCAACTTCCAAAAGTAGAGAGATGCATACTGCTCATGGTCCTGAAAGATAAGCCCGTCAATGCTAGCTTGAACTGTGGCACACCGAAATAATAGATTTTAAAGGGCATGGGTGGCTGTTATACCTTTAAAGGGGTGACAGTGTGCTTTTTCTGTGCTGTGTTTTTTGTTAGTTGCCATCGAGACAGCTGCAGCTGATGGCAATCCCACATATAACAGGATGGAACGTTGCCCAGTTCGGCGCCATCTTCATGATTGCTGGCATGTTCAAGTCCATTGTTGCGGCCACTGTGTATTTTGAGTGCCATCCAACCTAGAGAGCTCATCTTCCAGTACTGCATCAGATAGTGTTCCATTGTGATCCACAGGGTTTCCATAGGCTAATTCTCAGAAGCAGATCGCCGGGCCATTCATCCTAGTCCCGGAAGCTCCACTGAAACCTCTCTACCATGGGCGACCCTGTTGGTATTTGCAAAACATAGTTTCCAGCATAGAACATGCAAGCCACCACAGTATGACAATCTGACAGATGAATGGCAGTCTCTTTGGATAGAATCAAATAAATCAGGGACTAGATGAATCAGAGTCGACTCAATGGCAACAGGTTTGGTTTTTGGCTAGATGTTTGGCACTTAAGAGAATGAGAAGAAGAAAGCACCTTGAATGGGGTTTAAGAGATAATTTATTAAAATTTGAGACAGTTATGTTGCATACCGTATGTAATTTATTTTTTTAAAGTCTATGACAAATTGTCTTACACGGGAGGTAACATGTGTCCCATGACTAGTAGGGTTATGTCGGTTGTGACAAGAATATTCAGTTCATAGTCCCTGTATAATTATGTTATTGTTGTAACATTCATTTAACCAAAGTTATTTGTTTCAAAATTAAAGTTTGTTCTGATTAACTGTTCCTGTAATAGCATCCACCCCAAAACTTAGTGGCTTAAAGCAACAATGGTTTTATTATATCTTGTGATTTCATGGGACAGGAATTTTGGCAAGACTCAGTTGGGTTATTTTGCTTTATGTAGTGTTGACTGAGGTCACTCAGTCACTAGTGATAGTCATCGGTGGATGGGCTGGTCTGGAGGGTTTAAGATGGCCTTATTGTCTGTCCCTTGGGTGTGGACAGCTGGAAGACTCTGCTTACCCATTGCCATAGAGTCGAATTCTGACTCACAGTAACCCTATAGGACAGGGTAGAACTGCTCCATAGGGTTTTCAGTGCTGTGAATCTTTACAGAAGCAGACTGCCACATTTGTCTCCCATGGAGCAGCTGAAGGGTTCAAACCACTGACCTCTTGGTTAGCAGCCAAGCGCTTAGCCACTGCACCACCAGGGCTTCTGAAGGCTGTGCTTAGGTGAGACTATTGATCAGAGCACCCACACATGGCCTCTCGAGCATGGTGGTCTGTAGGCGCTCAGACCTTTCACATGGCAACTCAGGGCTTCCAGAGAAAGAATGTTTTAAGAAACAGGAAGTGAAAGCTGTCAGTCTCTTAAAGTCTGGGCCCAGAAATTGTACCACTGCTGTACTCTGGCACAGAGCCCACCCAGGTTCAACAGGAGGAGACAGAGACTCCCACCTCTCAACAAGAGGAGTGTCAAAGCAATTGTGGCCATCTTTAATCTGCATCAAAGCCTTGAAACATTTTAAATGACAGAAGGAGTTTATGAACGTCTTATAGAGACATAAGATTGAGTGAATATAAAAGACTTCAAATTTTTAGGATAAAAATCTTTAGATTTGTTGATGTTTTAGGATTGTAATAATAACTCTACTTCAGAGTCTAGCTCTGCTCGTTGCTTCCTGTAATTAAATAAGCAAGGATGTCTGATTGTTGCTGGTTTCCAAGTGGTAAGTGCTCTCTGAAGAAGTGCCTGGATGTCAGTGTTTAACTGACCTAATTGTCAAAGTTACCTAGTGCTCTTGTAACAAAAATACCACAAGTGGTGGCTTTAAAGAACAAAAGCAGTTTCAGAGGCGAAAAATGGCTAAAAGTCCAAATCAGGGTCTCAGCCTGTCTGTCTGTTCTGGTCTGTTTAGAACACAAAAGTGATTAGGTTTAGGATCCACCCTGCTTGAGTGTGACCTCATTAACATAACAAAAGAAGACCCTATTTCTAAACAGGATCACATCCACAGGTACAGGGGTCAGGAATTCAGCACATATTCTGGGGGGTACAATTCAATCCAAAATGATATTTGAGCCAAATTTAGTTTAGGGGCAGTCAGTCTGATGTTACCATTTTGAGCTGGTTGCAGGTTCTATACTTGGAGGGTGACAAGATCAGGGTAAGGGATTAGGAAAGACCACTGTTACTGTTAAGTAGACATGGGCACAGGGTTTATGTTTCATGCTTGTTGATCTTGCTTTATCCAGTCGATTTTTTTTTTTTAATGTTGTATAATTGTCAATTTTCAAATTATATTGTCGTTTTTTTTTAGTTGTTGTTAGTTGGTTCCAACTCATGGCAACCTTATGTATAACAGAACGAAATGTTGCCTGGTCCTGCGCCGTCTTCACGATCACTGGTATGCCCAAGTCCATGGTCACAGCTATTGTGTCAGTCCATCTCACTGAGGGTTTCCATTGTTTTACTGACCCTCTGCTTTACCAACCATGATGTCCGTTTCTAGTTATTTGTCTTGCCAGATGATGTGTCTGTAAGGACAGTATTCTGTTGTAATTCATAAAGTTTTCATTGGCTAATTTTTGGAAGTAGATCACTTGGCCTTTCTTCTTAGTCTGTCTTAGTCTGGAAGCCCTGCTGAAACCTGTCCACCACAGATATTCCTGCTGGTGTGTGAAATACTGGTGGCACAGCTCCCAGCATCATAGAACATGCAAGCCCCACAGTATGACAAACTGACAGATAGTATCTTAGTTATCTAGTGCTGCTATAACAGAAATACCACAAGTGGGTAGCTGTAACAAACAGAAATTTATTTTCTCACAGTTTAGGAGGCTAGACATCCAAATTCAGGGTGTCAGCTCTAGGGGAAGGCTTTCTTTCTCTCTCTTTGCCCTGGGGGAAGGTCCCTGTCTCTTTTTAGCTTCTGTTCTTGGTTCCTTGGTGATCTTCATGTGGTATGGCGTCTGTCTTCCCCCATTTCCTTCTGCTCTTTTGCTGCTTGCTTTAATCTGCTCCTTAACATCTCGAAAGAGAATTATTTAAACACACCTTACACTAGTGCTGCCTCATTAACATGACAAATAAAATGTTCTGAAAATCCATTCCCAAATGGGATTATAACCACAGGTATAGGGGTTAGGATATACAACACATATTTTGGGGGGCACAATTCAATCCATAACAGATGGGTAGTTGGATTGTCTTAGATAGGGATATATAATTTAAAGGATTCCTATGTTGACTATTCTTGAAAGTTTGAGGGATTAGAAATTGATCTGTGTGGCTAGAGCATAAGGTTGGGAGCCAGACTGGAGGTGACAGAGAGAAATACAGATGTAAGTAGACAGCTGTTGCGGTGAGTATGGGAAATAGTACCTCCTACTACCTTATCCCGTCACCCTTTGGCTCCTTGTACTTCTGTCATTATTGGCATCCATGGATTCCATTCCATCAGAATTAATTGTATGCATGTTTGACTGTCTGCTAGATGAAAACTGTGACCATGTTTGGTTAATATTTGTATTCCTTGCAGCTCCTAGGGCAACATAAAGTAATTGCTCAGTAAATGTTGAATAAACAAATGAAGATTGGGCCTAAGTACTTTTTTTCACTTGTTCTTGCACTGTAAGGCAATACTACGTACATTCTTTTCCAAAGCTTTCTTTAACGTCGTAAGAAGAGCCCATGATTTGTTATCAAGCTCCAGGCAGCAAGTACTGTACATAGTATGGTGTGCGTGTGTGTTTATGTGTGTGTGTGTGTACACTATGGTTTGAGGTAAATGTACCCCTTCAGTTCTTAAGCAGCCTGTTTCAAATTAGGAGGATGTGCCTATGATGGATCCTTTGATACTTCTTGGGTGGGTAGGGTCCCTGTCTCCCTTCTGGAATCTGGGGTGGGCTGTGTGAGCAATAGAATATGGTGGAAATGTCACTCCGGGACCAGGCCTTAAGAGATTAGTGACTTCCATTTCCTATCAGAATATTTGCTCTTGGAACCTATCATCCTGTGAGGAAGCCCAACCAGCTATATGGAGAAGAACTGAGTCCCTGATCCAGCTTCTTCTGAATGCCCAGCTGGCACCAACTTGCCAGCAGTGTGAGTGCGCCATCTTGGAAGTGAATCCCGTAGCCCCAGTTGAGCTGGCCCAGCGTGGAGCAGAAATGAGCCATACCTTGTACCCAAATCTGCCCAAATTGCAGACTTTTGGGCAAAAGAAATAATGTGTTTGTTTTAAGCCACTGAGTTTTGGGATGACTTGTTATATACCAGTAGATAACTAGAACAAAGACCGTTGTGAGCCCCACAGTTATCTGAAGTGCTGGTGGGGACCAGGGAAAGCTTGGGTAATGGAAGGTCACTTGTTGAAGAAACACTGACTGTGCACACTGAATTATTTTTTTAAGTTTATTTTTATTCAAATAGTTCTTAGCTGATTCCTTTAGATATTCTAAGCATATAGTTGTGTGATGTACACATAGTGTAATCATTTAGTGATGAGATTGGTTAATATCTAATCACCTGTCATTGTGCAACAGAAGATTTTCAGGGCCTTGAAGCACTGATTGGCGGATCCCGAACGGTGGGGAATCGTACCTCCTGTATGCATCTCAGTGTCATCTGTAGAGTGGGGTCATCGTGAGAATTTAGTGTGGTGATGGCTGAGAAGTGTTTTTCATCAAAGATCAAGTGCCTTTCCTGCCCATTTCTTCATCTTACCATCTTGCTTCTAACCCAGTAACTGCCCTTTTTGTTAATGCTAACAAAAGATAGATAACAAACTGAGTATTGCTATTCTGCTCCTTTCAAAAGTCACAGGAAGATGTGGCTTCCTGGCTCGCTGGAGGCCAGCGCCGTGGTTCACAGCCTGTGTTTTGTCCCTTTCTCACGTCTCGAGGACAGGAGATGCACTCTGGCTTGTTCACTGTGGGCCAGTGCAGCGAGACGACCTCTGATCACACGTGGCTCTGAGCCCTCTTTGTTACCATCCATCCTGTATTGACTTACTAAGATAAATGGTTGAGATTCTCTGATCTACAGTGCATTAAACTAAGTCAGCGGGGGGCTCAGATGGTTACGCACTTTACCACTAGCTGAAAGGCTGGTGATTTGAACCCACCCAAAGGCCTCAAAAGAAAGGCCTGGCAGTCTGCTTCCCAAAGGTCACAGCCTTGAAAACCCTGTGGAACAGCTCTATCCTAAAACACAAGGGGTCACTGTGAGTTGGACTTGACTCGATGGCAACTAACAACAACAACAACAATGAAACACCCTAATGTTACATAAATATTCCAAATATGAATTAAACGAATCATGCCTGGAATGCGCTAAATTGAATACCAAGACCACCGGATCGAGTCCCATTTCGGCTGCAGGTTTGCCGTGAAAACCAGAGCAGACCTTTCTACCTCGTTTCAGTATCTAGGAGGCTGATGGATGAAAACCACTCTTTTCGTAAACAGAGCGTTAGGGAAAGAGCTCGTAGTTACAGAACATGAGTCTTTCATATTTTAAACCTGAGCAGGATGATTGTACAATTTGCAAACTATAACCGAAGCCACCATCATCCCTGGATTCATGAATCGTTTTTGGGGGGTGGAGGGGAACATATCTCACCTAATGAAAACATTTGCCAATTGAAAATTAGTTTCTTAAAAACTGCCTCTTTATTCTTTTAGGGCACACTTCATAAAGTGAACGTTTGGTGACGCAGGCCTCAATGTGTCGTCTGTGGCTACAGGCCTATTCACACCATTCCTGGCTACATTAAGGAGCCCCAGTGCAGAAAATTAAGTCATGGTAGAAGTAGACTCTGGATTCTACCAAGAGGTCACGGAGCGCCCCTGTTCCTTGGCAGTCAGCAGCATCCTCATTACACTTCATTTGTCTCCTTGGGCAGGCTCAGGAGGACCAGCTGGGCCCCTGTCTGCACTCATCAAGAGTTAATTTCTGAGCAAGGGGCTGTGGTCATGAACAAGTGCAGAAGGTACCCCGGTGGTCCTGCCAGACAAGAGGGGCCCTTAATTAGCAGCCATGGTCAATCAAGCTGCTTAACCCGCCTCGGAGCTGGGGAGGCCATGTCCTTCCTGCCTCTCTGCCTGTAAAGAGCCCAGAACCAGGATTGGCCGACTTGGGGGCTGGGAGGAAGAAGGTGCCTACAGACAGGGAAAACAGTGCAGACCCCACCTGCGCATTTGCACAGAACACCTGAATACAGCTTGTGTTTTTAACAGAGTACTGAGGGTTAACCAAGACATTTTTTCTTTAAATTTTGGAAATATCTTTTATCCTTGCCAGCTTTATATTCCTGAAGCTGGACATCAGGTGGGCTTTTTTTCTTTGCTATTTAAAAATATATCTGACACAATCCCCGATTACTCTAAAGCAAAGATGAAAGGGTAAGGGGGCAGGGAAACCAGATTACTGGAAACAAAACATTCAAAATGCAATGAATGAGAATGTTGACACATTGTGAAAAATGTAACCAATGTCACTGAAAAAAATAAAATAAACCTGACGTCATGTTTCTGCCATTGCTTAGGGCTGATGGTGTGTACTGAGACAGCTTGGTGCCATGGAAAATCAGAGCGCCTCACTGCCTTTGAGGTCTTTGACAGGTAGCCTAAGCTCTCCATGTTGCAGTTTGTTCAGCTGCAAAACGGGGATAATTGTATCTGCCCTGCCTACCTTTCAGGCCTGTTATAAAGGTCAAGTGTAGAAACAGTTTGTAAACTGTCAAATGTTATACATGGTATTTTTGGGTGCATTGGTGGTAAAATTCTCGCCTTCCATGTGGGAGACCCAGGTTCAGTTCCCAGCCAGTGTACCTTATGCCCAGCCACCATCTGTCAGTGGCGGTTTGCATGTTGCTGTGATGCTGAACGGGTTTCAGCAGAGCTTCCAGACTTAAGACAGACTAGGAAGAAAGGCCTGGCAGTCTACTTCTGAAAATCAGCAAATGAATCACAGTAGTGCATCTGCAACTTATGGGGGTTACACAGAATCGGGCAGTATTTCGTTTTGTTGTGCATGGGGTCGCCACGAGACAGGCTGACTTGATGGCTGCTAACAACAGTTGTTCAGTCCCAGGATTGGGTTGCTTTTAGTTTACTCATTCGTTATAGCCAAGGTAGGTTTTTATTTTAGTGTCACCTAGAGTGTTACAGAAACCTGGCATTCTTGATAAATGTATTAGAAATGGTACATAGTAAAAATGTCTATTCTACCAAAAGCCATCTATACATTTAACGCACTTCCGATCCAAATTCCAATGTCATATTTTAAGGGGATAGAGAAACAAATCACCAATTTCATATGGAAGGGAAAGAAGCCCTGGATAAGCAAAGCACTACTGAAAAAGAAGAAGAAAGTGGGAGGCCTCACCTTACCTGACTTCAGAACCTATTATACAGCCACAGTAGTCAAAACAGCCTGGTATTGGTACAACAACAGACACATAGACCAATGGAACAGAATTGAGAACCCAGACATAGATCCATCCACGTATGAGCAGCTGATATTTGACAAAGGACCAGTGTCAATTAACTGGGGAAAAGATAGCCTTTTTAACAAATGGTGCTGGCATAACTGGATATCCATTTGCAAAAAAATGAAACAGGACCCATACCTCACACCAAGCACAAAAACTAACTCCAAGTGGATCAAAGACCTAAACATAAAGACTAAAACGATAAAGATCATGGAAGAAAAAATTGGGACAACCCTAGGAGCCCTAATACAAGGTATAAACAGAATACAAAACATTACCAAAAATGATGAAGAGAAACCAGATAACTGGGAGCTCCTAAAAATCAAACACCTATGCTCATCTAAAGACTTCACCAAAAGAGTAAAAAGACCACCTACAGATTGGGAAAGAATTTTCAGCTATGACATCTCAGACCAGCGCCTGATCTCTAAAATCTACATGATTCTGTCAAAACTCAACCACAAAAAGACAAACAACCCAATCAAGAAGTGGGCAAAGGATATGAACACACATTTCACTAAAGAAGATATTCAGGCAGCCAACAGATACATGAGAAAATGCTCTCGATCATTAGTCATTAGAGAAATGCAAATTAAAACTACGATGAGATTCCATCTCACACCAGCAAGGCTGGCATTAATCCAAAAAACACAAAATAATAAATGTTGGAGAGGCTGCGGAGAGATTGGAACTCTCATACACTGCTGGTGGGAATGTAAAATGGTACAACCACTTTGGAAATCTATCTGGCGTTATCTTAAACAGTTAGAAATAGAACTACCATACAACCCAGAAATCCCACTCCTAGGAATATACCCTAGAGATACAAGAGCCTTCATACAAACAGATATATGCACAGCCATGTTTATTGCAGCTCTGTTTACAATAGCAAAAAGTTGGAAGCAACCAAGGTGTCCATCAACGGATGAATGGGTAAATAAATTGTGGTATATTCACACAATGGAATATTACGCATCGATAAAGAACAATGACGAATCTCTGAAACATTTCATAACATGGAGGAACCTGGAAGGCATTATGCTGAGCGAAATTAGTCAGAGGCAAAAGGACAAATATTGTATAAGACCACTATTATAAGATCTTGAGAAATAGTAAACCTGAGAAGAACACATACTTTTGTGGTTACGAGGGGGAGGGAGGGAGGGTAGGAGAGGGTTTTTTATTGATTAATCAGTAGATAAGAACTGCTTTAGGTGAAGGGAAAGACAACACTCAATACATGGAAGGTCAGCTCAATTGGACTGGACCAAAAGCAAAGAAGTTTCCGGGATAAAATGAACGCTTCAAAGCTCAGCGGAGCAAGCGCGGGGGTCTGGGGAACATGGTTTGCGGGGACTTCTAAGTCAATTGGCAAAATAATTCTATTATGAAATCATTCTGCATCCCACTTTGAAATGTGGCGTCTGGGGTCTTAAATGCTAACAAGCGGCCATCTAAGATGCAGCAATTGGTCTCAACCCACCTGGAGCAAAGGAAAATGAAGAACACCAAGGCCACACGACATCTAAGAGCCCAAGAGACAGAAAGGGCCACATGAACCAGAGACCTACATCATCCTGAGACCAGAAGAACTAGTTGGTGCCCGGCCACAATCGATGACTGCCCTGACAGGGAGCACAGCAGAGGACCCCTGAGGGAGCAGGAGATCAGTGGGATGCAGACCCCAAATTCTCATAAAAAGACCAAACTTAATGGTCTGACTGAGACTGGAGGAATCCCGGCGGCCATGCTCCCCAGACCTTCTGTTGACACAGGACAGGAACCATCCCCGAAGACAACTCATCAGAAATGAAAGGGACTGGTCAGCGGGTGGGAGAGAGACGCTGATGAAGAGTGAGCTAATGATATCAGGTGGACACTTGAGATTGTGTTGGCAACTCTTGTCTGGAGGGGGGATGGGAGGATAGAGAGAGAGGGAAGCAGGCAAAATTGTCAAGAAAGGAGAGACTGAAAGGGCTGACTCGAGGGGGAGAGTAAGTGGGAGTAGGGAGTGAGATGTATGTAAACTTATATGTGACAGACTGATTGGATTTGTAAACGTTCACTTGAAGCTTAATAAAAGTTATTTAAAAAAATGTATTAGAAATGGTGTGTAATATTGGAGCTTTGAATGCATAGCAAATATAGGTACTTCCCCACCCTCTGCCCAAGTGACTCTACTGTACTTGGCAGACCATGGAGGACAGAGAAATAGGTATGGTAGAAGGAGGAAGTAAAAAGAATTTCTTAGCACAGCCGAACATGTGACGTCTGGCATACTCATGGACACGCCAGGCACCAGGCAACTGGGGAGACTAAAGGTGGTCTGTATCGTTTCCTATTACTGGCCATGGTGAGTCATTTGGGATGGTCCTCTGTAGAGAACCCTTGGTTACCCTCTGGGTTAACATGGCTTTTGATGGCTCATGGATGAACCCGGCATCTTCCCTGACCCCAGCCTATGAGCAATTTGATTTACTTAGCACAAGTGGCTGGAGATTCTCTCTAGTGATCAAATAGCCCACAAAACAAAATTGGGGGCAGCTCCCCACACAATGCAAAGTGTGAGTTGGGAGTTTTAAATGAGTGGCAGTTATAGCACCTGCTATGAGCACTGCATAGAACCTGGGGACCAGCCAAGAGGAACTAATGGGCCTCATGGTAGACCAGTTGAGCCTCAGCTACAGGGAGAGAGAAAGGTAGGCAAGGAAGGGGATTGGTAGAGCACACATTCATTTAAGGTTGACATGCTTAGCTTTTGAAAGGTTACTGTAAATTTTAAGCCTCGTTCTTTATTTACTTGGCAGATCGGAGAGTGCTATGTCTTGGTGAAATGAAGCATTATGTTGGTATAGCAAAAAGGAAGCTGCCCTCCGGACTGGAATTCAGTCTCACTAAAAGCTCATGGTCTGGTGAGGTGGATCGCTGGGGAACAAATATGTATATATGTGTGTGTGCTCACAGGCATCGTTCCTGATGGGGACGTCAAGACCAAATTGTCCATTACATTGCCTAATTCTACCTGGTGGTTTCCTGAAATGAACATTTGATAGCAAATCCATCCCTATATTGCAGACTTTTTTTTTTTTTTTTTTTAAAACCTGGGAGTTGTTTTATATCTGTGTGTACATACAGATATAAAACAACTCCCAGGTTATACATCTCATGGTGGGATATTCTTTTTTCCTGCTTTTGCTTTGGAGCCATGGAAGTGATTCATGTAGAACTATTTTGATGGAGAAAAAAGAATTCAAGTTAAGGAATAAATCAGTCACCAGGTAGTAATTGTACCCAAAACCTGTCAAAAAGCCAGAATCTCCTGAACGGAACACCGAAAACTGCTGACGCGTCCAGGAACTTCACTGAGTGTCTTGTGGGCATATGCCGGAACCTCGGCAGTAAACCTCCAAACACAAGGTCGCCCTGTGTGAGAGTTTCCAGAATCCAGGTTTAATACTTACTGCACACTGCTCTTTGTCTAGAAATGAGAAGACCATTGCTTTCAATGTTAGGTAAACCTGTGGCATCCTGACCGTAGAACTGCTGGTGCTTTGGATGGAGAACATGGAGAAGCAAGCTATGGACAGCTTACCTGCCTACCCCTGGCTGACAAGTGCGAACTTAGCTCTTCGAAATTGTGCTTGAACTTCTTTTCTAGCAAGAAAGCCATCTTGGTCCAGGAACCCAGCTGCCATCGAATCAATTCAGACTCATGGCGACCCCATGTGTGTCACAATAGAACAGTGTTCCATAGGGTTTTCAGTGGTGGATTTTTTTGGATATAGATTGCCAGGCCTTTCTTCTGAGATGCCTCTGCGTGGACTGGAGCCACCAGCCTTTTGGGTAGCAGCCAAGTGCTGATCACTTGTACCGCCTAGGGACTCCTTACTATTACTGTTGTTAGGTGCCATTCAGTTGGCTCTCACAGTGACCCCATGTACAACAGAATGAAATGCTGCCCAGTCCTGCACCATCCTCATGGTCGTTGCTATGTTTGAGCCCATTGTTGCAGCCACTCTGTCAATCCATCTCACCGAGGGTCTTCCTCTTTTTCACTGACCCTCTACCAAGCATGATGTCTTTCTCCAGGGTCCGGTCCCTCCTGGTAACATGTCCACGGTAAGTGAGACAAAGTCTCACCATCCTCGCTTCTAAGGAGCATTCTGGCTGTACTTCCTCCAAGAAAGATTTGTTTTTTCTTCTTGCGGTCCATGGTATATTCAATATTCTTCACCGACACCGTAATTCAAAGGCATCGATTCTTCTTCAGCTTTCATTATTCATTGGTTAGCTTTTGCATGTGTATGAGACAATTGAAAACACAATGGCTTGGGTCAGTTGTAGCTTAGTCCTATAAATGAAATCTTTGCTTTTTAACACTTTAAAGAAGTCTTTTGCAGCAGATTTGCCCAGTGCAATACGTCATTTGATTTCTTGACTGCTGCTTCCATGAGTGTTGATCGTGGATCCAAGTAAAATGAAATCCTTGACAACTTCAGTCTTTTCTCTGTTTATCACAATGTTGCTTATTGGTCCAGTTATGTGGATTTTTGTTTTCTTTGTGTGGAGGTGTAATCCATACTGAAGGCTGTAGTCTTTGATCTTCATTCTAAGTGCTTCAACTCCTCTTCCCTTAGAGCAAGCAGGGTTGTGTCATCTGCATATTGCAGGTTGTTAATGAGTCTTCCCCCAATCCTGATGCCACATTCTTCTTCATATAGTCCAGCCTCTCGGATTATTTACACAGCATCCAGATCGAATAAGTATGTGAAAACATACAACCCTGACACACACATTTTCTGATTTTAAACCACTCGGTATCCACTCACTCTGTTTGAACAACTACCTCTTGGTCTGTGTATAGGTTCCACATGAGCTCAGTTGCGTGTTCTGGAATTCCCATTCTCCACAATGTTATCCATAATTTGTTATGATCCACACAGTTGAATGCTTTTGCATAGTCAATAAAAACACAGGTAAACATCTTTCTGGTATTCTCTTTCAGCCAAGATCCATCTGACATCAGCATTATTAGTTAGTGACAAAAAACCCTGTGATGTTGCCTAGTTGTTGTATTTCTGTTTATCCAAATCAGAGAGTTTAGAAAATTGGAACCACTGAATTCGGGGTTCTGAAATGGGGTAATAATTTATAGGGTCCAGTTTTCAGCCCCTTGGAAATCTAGCAGATCTAGCTGTGGTAGAGCTGTAATGGACCTTTCTGTCACAGCTGGGAACCTGGTATGCTTACAGATCATAGAGTTTGGGGGAGAGTTTGAGGCTGTGAATAGCCCTCTGTGCCTTACCAGCATAAGCCGACCAAAGTACGGTCATGGGCACCCATGTTGGCGTGGCCAGACCTCCGGCTGCCAACCCTTCCCTTTCCCTTGTCCGTCTACGTCCAGGCCCGAGGGTGTGTCTTCTAGTCCCCTGTGCTTTGAGTGTCATCTCTGAACCAGTGATTTCAAAATTTATATCTCAGTCTCTCCCCAGACCTTGAGATTATCATATTTATCTGCCGACTGGATATATGATTAAACTATTTTTACATATCCAAGAGACATCTTGCCCCAGTAATCAAGATGGTGTGTACCAGTATAAGGATAGATACCTAGGTCAGTGGAACAGAGGAGAGTCCAGAAAGAGACTCGCATTTATATGGTCCATGGATTTTAGACAAAGGTATCAAGGTCATTCGCTAGAGAAAAAGGCAATCTTTCCAATAAATGGTGCTTTGAACAACTGGGTATCTGTGTGCAAAAAAAATGAATCTCAACCTTTACTTGATACCATATAGAAAAATTAACTCAAAATGGCTCATAGACATAAATCTAAGAGCTACATCTATTAAACTCCTAGAGGAAAACATAGGAGAAAGTCTTTGGAGTAGGGAAAATTTCTTAAACAAGATACAAACAGCATTAACTATAAAAGAAAAAAATGATTAAAATGAACATCATAAGAAAATGAAAGACAAGCCACAGACTTAGAGAAAATTTTTATAGAACATATCTGACAAAGGGCTTGTAAGCCAAAATACAAGCAGAACTTTCCAACTCAACATTAAGAAGACAACCCATTAAAAAAAAAAGTCAAAAGATTTGAGAAGACACTTTACTGAAGAATATATGTGAATTCTAAAAAATACCTGAGGAGATGCCCACTATCACTAAACCAAAAAACCAAACCAAACCCATTGCCATCAAGTCAATTCTGACTCATAGCGACCCTATAGGACAGGGTAGAACTGCCCCATAGAGTTTCCAAGGAGCACTTAGTGGATCCGAACTGCCAACCTTTTGGTTAGCAGCCATAGCACTTAACCACTATGCCACCAGGGTTTCCTCAGATCACTAGTCTTAAGGAAATACAAGTTAAAACTACAATGAGATATACTACACATGTGTTAGGGCTAAACTTACAAAAGACTGATAATACCAAGTGTTGAAAAGGATGTGGAAAACTGGAACTCTCATATGCAACTGGTGGAAATGCAAAACATCATAACGATTTATAAAATCAAACATCTACTCACTATACAACCCAGGAATGCCACTCCTAGATATTATCCAAGGTAATGAAAGCGTATGTCCACACAAAGATCGTATGCAAACGTTCATAGCAGCTTTATTCGTACAGCCCCAAACTGGAAACATCTTAAATATTCATCAGTTGGTGAATGGATAGATAAATTGCTGGAATACTACTCAGCAATATAAAAGAACAAAATGTTAATACATGTGACAACATGAATGAATCTCAAAAATACTATGCTAAGGGGAAATCCAGGGTCCGTCCTTACCATGCCTGGAAGCCCTACATGATTGCTGATGTCTGCCCCCCCTCCCCACCTCACAGACCTAAACACACATGCACATGCGCACACACACACGCACACACATGCAAACACACAGGTACACACGTGCACACACACACGGCTCCAGTCTCCGAGGCCTCCTTGCTGGGCTCAGACATGTCAAGCACACACTCACACAGCCCTCCCTCAGGTCCTTTGCATTTGCTGTTTCCCATGCCGGCATCATTCCTCTACCAGGCCGTTCTTATTCTCTCACTTCCTTCTGGTCTCTGTTCAGGTGTCATCTTATCAGAGAGGCCTTCCTTAACCATCCTTTATGAAATACATATTAGCATCCACTAGTTCTTCTCTAACCTCCTGCTAGACTGTAAGCCTGCTTTGTTTACCACTGCATTTCTAAATTCCTAGAATAGTGTTGGAGCCCTGGTGGCATAGTGGTTAAGAGCTCAGCTGCTAACCAAACGGTCATCAGTTCAAATCCACTAGCCGCTCCTTGGAAACCTTATGGGGCAGTTCTACTCTGTCCTGTACAGTTGCTATGAGTTAGAATTTACTTATGTCAATGGGTTAGAATAGTTTTAGGAGTCCCTGGGTGGCGCAGATAGTTAAGCACTCAGCTACTAACAGAACGTTGCTCATTTGAATCTACCTAGAGGCACCTCGGAAGAAAGGCCTGGCGATCTACTTCCAAAAGATCACAGCCATTGAAAACACTATGGAGCACAGTTCTACTGTGAAACACATGGTGTCACCGTGAGTAGGAATCGAGTCGATGGCAGCTGGGTTAGAATGTGTTACTGGAGCAGTGATGGTTCGGTGTTAGAATTCTTAGCTTTTGTAGAATTCTTAGCTTTTGTGCAGGAGTTTCGGGTTCAGTTCCCAGCTAGTGCACTTCACGTGCACCTACCACCCGTCTGTCAATGGAGGCTTGTGTGTTGCTGTGATACTAAACAGGTTTCAGCAAGAGCTTCTAGACTAAGAAGGACTAGGAAGAAAGGCCTGGGAGTCTACTTCTGAAAATGAGCTAATGAAAACCGTATAAATCACAACAGTCTCATCTGCAACCAATCATGGGTTTGGCACAGGACCAAGCAGCGTTTCATTCTGTTGCGCATGGAGTTGCTGTGTGTTGGCGGCAGCTCAACAGCCGCCAACAACAAAATAGTGTTACATAATAAGCACTCAATACATAATTGTTTAGTAAATATGCGAATGTGCAAAACTAGGCATGTACGCAGCTGGAATAAGATGTGCCTTCAGACTGGTTATGCCCCATCAAGATACACACCACTGCATTCTGTGTTAGCAGCTTTCTGTTAGCCTTTTCATTAATTCATGTGCTGATCGGGCCCTGGCTCAGTTTAGCTTGAAAGAACTGGTGAAATCCACACCAAGAATCAGTGCACATGTATTTAATGCCCCATTTAATATGTTCAAATGGATTAGCTAGAAAATTCTTAGTAACATTTTTGCAAAGACATTAAAATAGAGCTTTCACACTCTGTTTCTCAAATGATGGGGAGTCCCTGTGTGGTGCAAACCAGAAGGCTGGAGGTGTGACTGCACCCACAGGAGCCTTGAAAGAAAGACGTGGTGATCTCCTTCTGAAAAATCAGCCATTGAAAACCCTATGGAGCACAGTTGTACTCTGACACACACAGGGTCACTATGAGTCGGAATCAACTGGACAATAACTGGAAGAATTCTCAAATGATGTACAGGACATTGAGTATTCATTAGCACCCTTTCCCACTATGAACATATAAAGCAAAGCTAGGGAAAATAATTGTAATGATATTTATAAAATTGTTGACTTAAATGCTACTAGGCCTCTGGGTGATGCAAACAGGTAATGATTTGAGCTGGACTGCTAACCTAAACTCATGACTCATAGTGTCAGGGTAGGACAGAGTAGAACTGCCCTGTAGAGTTTCCAAGGAGCACCTGGTGGATTCGAACTGCCGACCTTTTGGTTAGCAGCCGTAGCACTTAACCACTACGCCACCAGGGTCACTATGAGTCAGAATCGACTTGACGGCACTGGGTTTGGCTTGGTTTTGGTTTTGCTAATCTAAAGATTAGAGATTCAAACTCACCCAGCAGGGCAGTGTAAGAAAGGCCTGGTGATCTGCTTCCATAAAGATTATAGCCAGTGGCCTGACAGAGACTAGAGAAACCCTGAGAGTATGGCCCCTGGACACCCTTTTAGATTAGTAATGAAGTCACTCCTGAGGTTCACCCTTCAGCCAAGATTGGACAGGCCCATAAAACAAAAGACTAAAGGGGCCCATCAGCCCTGGGGCAAGGACTAGAAGGCAGGAGGGGACAGGAAAGCTGGTAGTGGAGAACCCAAGGTCAAGAAAGGAGAATGTTGACATGTCGTGGGGTTGGTAACTGATGTCACAAAACAATATGTGTACTGTTTAATGAGAAGCTGGTTCTGTAAACCTTCATCCAAAGTACAATAATAAGATTTTTAAAGAAAAATATATATATTAAAAAGAAAGATTATAGCCAAAAAAGCCGTGTGGAACAGTTCTCTGTAGCATGTGGATCAACTTGACAGAATGTTTGTTGTTGTTGTTTTTAATGCTATTAAAACAACTATGGATGCGGGAACCAGTACTATTTTTTGACATCATTCTATTATATTGCTAAGAATTTGTTTTAATTCCAGAATGGAAGAATTTTAGACATAGCTAAATATTATTTTTGGATGGCACAGTCATGAATTATGTAGCGACAGTGTCAAGAGAGTTAGTGATAAAGAACCACCGTTACATAACACACTTGTTGATTTATGGCTGGTTATCTTTTCTGTAGATTCTTTATTACTTCTTTCCCCTACTCCTGAATTCTTCCTTCCGGAAGTTATTATTTGTTAACACAGATCTGCATATATCCTCTAGAGAAAGAGCCAAAGAGGGCGATTATGCTTGAAGTAGTTTTTCTTCCTTCTTTGTTAATGACCCTGATAAGTTTGATGGGTTCTGTGGGAAGACTTAGTGGATAAAATGGTGTTTGGGGATTATTTGCCAGTGTTAGAGTCAAGGCCTTTTTATTTTCCAGTGCCCTCAGAGTGTCTGAATCTTAGCCCCCCACAGCTCTCTTCCCAAACCGCCAAACCCATTGCCATTGAGTCAGTTCTGACTCATAGCAACCCTGCAGGACAGAGTAGAATTCCCCTATAGGGTTTCCAAGGAGAGGCTGGTGGATTCGAACTGTCAACCTTTTAATTACCAGCCGTAGCTCACCATAGTTCTTAACCACTGCACTACCAGGGCTCAGGCCCTGCCAATACATCTAATACAAACGGTTATAAATTTTTAAATAGTGGAAAGAAACAATCTTTTGGGAATCAGAAAACCTGGTAAATTGAGGAAATTGATCATCTGACTAGTAGGTCATTTGGAGAACTGACCTACAGCCTTGGAAATTTATCAAATGCCTTTTCTGCATCCATCTATCGAGATCGCGTGACTTTCCTCGTCTAGTTCATTCCCCTGATGAATTTCAATGATAAATATTTTCCTTGCATTTCTAGGACAAACACAACTTGATTACAATCAAATACCCCATTGAATTCAGTCACCTAGTGTTATAGATTGACTCGTGCCTTTCAACAATATGTATTGTAAATTCTAACCTCTATGCCAGTGGTAGAGCCCTGGTGGTGCAGCGGTTAAGAGTTCAGCACCAGGTTAGCAGTTAGAATCCACCAGCCACTCCTTGGAAACCCTGTGGGGCAGATCTACTCTGTCCTATAGGGTTGCTATGAGTTGGAATCAACTAGACAGCAGTGGGTTTGGTTTTTTGGTTTTACACCTGTGGTTATAATCCCATTTGGGAATGGGTTGTGTTTGTTATGTTAATGAGGCAGGATTAGTGTAGGGTGTATTTTGAGTCAGTTTCTTTTGGGATGAAAAAAGAGATTAAACAAACAAGCTAGCAGGCAGAGATGGGGAGAGATCCCAAGTCACATGAAGATCACCCAGCAGCAGAAGTTCAGAAGAGACAAGGACCTTTCTCCAGCGCCAACAGAGAGAGAAAGCCTCCCCCTAGAGCCAGCACCCTGAATTCGGACTTCTAACCTTCTAAACTGTGAGAAAATGCGTTTGTTAAAGCCACCCACTTGTGGTATTTCTGTTGTAGGAGCACTAGATAACTAAGACAGCTAGCGTTTTATTTAGGGTTTTCACATCTGTGTTTGTAAAGGAAGAAGGCCTGCTGTTCTGTTTCCTTGCTCACTATGTGGTTTTAGAACTGAGATTACACTGGAATCATGAAACACCTCAGACAGCTTTCTCTCTTTTTCTCATTTTTAAAACGTAATGGTATGTCTTCAGAGTTGCAAATTGCAGCTGTTTTGAACCTGAGTTGTGCTTTGATTATCTAAACTACCAATATATTTTTTTAAAAACTTGTCCTTAATTAACCTTTTAAGTTAAAAAGATACTTCTCTAGTTGCACTGTTTTTCTTCTTCCCCGTAAGTGACCGAAATTAACCTTCTGGTTAATTTTTAATGAATATTTATTCACTCATTCATTCACCATTTCTTTAGACTTACTGGGCATTTGCTGTGCACAGGGCATTATCCCAGGCACTGGGGGAGAAATGAGGTACGTGTTGATCCAAAAATGAATGGCAAGAACCCTGCCTTCACAGTTCAAGCCCCCATTGACAGACAGGTGGTGGGTATACGTGAGGTGCATTGGGCAGGAATCAAACTGGGTCTCCCACATGGAAGAAGAGAATTCTACCACCCTACCGCCCTCTCTACTCCATAACACTGTTGAGTATTTTTTTCAAAAAAAAAAGATTTTGACTAACCAGGTTATTAGGGTTTTTTTGCTCCTCAGAGTAAAACTGAGACACTAGTAAAAATACACCCTGTTACCTATCCTGTGGGATCACGCGCTCCCTGATGGTCACAGACCCCTGGTTGTCCTTACAGCTCACCTAAGAAGCAGGAGCTCTAGGGAAAATGTAATCGTACCTCAGGGAATGTTCAGAGGTAAAGAGAATATTAGAAAGGATTCAGACAATTATTTGAATTAAACTGAAAATCCCAACAACTTTAACCTTTATCTCAATAAAGTCAAGGATTCTGCCCTTTATTTGTGGAAACCAGCTGAGTCTGAGCAGGTCACTAACTCAGAGATAAAAGTGCACGAGGAATTCAAGTCCAGTTGCAGACATTTCTACAAGGATAGGGAAGTGAGTACAAAGCTCAGGAAGGTGGAGTTGAGAGGAACTGCGACACGTTTCCCTCTAAGCCCAGTGCTGGTAGGTGGACTCGGGTTCTGGTGGATTCACAGGTGCGGTTAAAACAAAGGAAGTTGGACATTTGCTTGCACGAGGAGGAAATAACTGGAAATGAGACCAAATGGGTAGGATAATAGTCATAGGTAGGGTGTAGAGAGAGTTTGCAGGATCTTTTTTACCTTAACTCTTCACCAGATGACATTGAGTTGATCCCGACTCATGGCAACCCCATATGTGTCAGAGTAGAATGTAGAACTGTGCTCTAGGGGGTTTTCAGTGGCTGATTTTTCAGCAGCAGATTGCCAGGCCTTTCTTCTGAGGTGCCTCTGGATGGATTCAAACCACTAACCTTAAGGTTAGTAACCGAGTACTTACCAGCACCACCTTAACTCTTAAGTCATCCTGATAAGACTAGGGGTCTGGCAGGACACAGCCTTCTGTTCCCAGCCTTTCCCTGCAACTGCCTTTTCCTGTCTTGGCCACCAGTCCAAGAGGCACCTCATGTCTTCACAGCTCTGTCGTTCTGGGAGCAGCAGCCGGATGAGACTGTTGGTGTCATCACTTGGAGAGCAGGGGCTGTGGTGGGTACCAGGCGTGCCTCTTACTGGCCACATGACCCTGGACATGCCACATAAGAACTCTGTGCAGTTGCTTCATCTGTGGTGGTGGTTGTCATCATCCCCATCCTGGAGCTGTCCTAAAGACTAAGTAGAATCACAAGAAGCAGCTCACTGACAGAATAAAATCAACTATTGTGATCATCACCATTCGTGTTTGGTGAACCGTATGAAAGTGCCATTTTGAGAGGTCCCAAGCAGTTGAAGGTCAGTGATTTCATATGGTCCCACCAATACTTCCCTCCCGACCACTGCTGCAATGAACAGTTGATACACAGGTGTCCATTGTTGCTGGCCACACAGATGCCAGTGAGCTCATTCCCCTGCCTTGCGACAGGAGAAAAGGCTGTGGGCACTAGTGGTTAGTGCCAGGGAGCCTCACGGAGCAGGCTCCAGGTGATTCAGCCGCGTTCTTTTATAGATTTCACTCTTGGCTGCTGGTTAATGGGAAGGGATTTAGGCACCAGATACCGAGCTTGTCTTTTACTGTTCTTTAAGGAAAAGTCATGGGAGACTTGGTGACAGGAAATGTCTGCCTTCCTTTCAGGTTGTGAAGGTGTGGTGGTTCGCGTTTCTGTGGCTGGCCCATTCTTTACCAGATCACTGTTTTTATTCTACTCCTTTTCCTGTGGAGCCCTGGTGGTACAGTGGTTAAGAGCTTGGCTGCTAACCAAAACGTCAGCAGTTCGAATCCACCAGCCGCTCCTTGGAAACCCTATGGGGCAGTTCTACTCTGTCCTATAGGGTCGCTATGAGTTGGAACCAACTCGATGGCAATGGGTTTGGGTTTGTTTTGTTTTGTTTGCTTTTCCTGTGGGAGTCAGACTCTGCCCATCTCAGCCACCCCTTTTGTTCTCTGTGGTTAGAAGACATACCCCACCACCTACCTCTCGGTACGTCCTACTGTGGTGGCTTGTGTGTTGCTCTGATGCTGGAAGCTATGCCGTCGGTATTTCAAATACCAGCAGGGGCATCCAGGGAGGACAGGTTTCATCAGCGCTTCCGGACTAAGGCGGACTAGGAAGAAAGGGTTAGCATCTAGTTTTGATAACCCTATTGATCACAATAGAACGTTGTCCAATATAGTGCTGGAAGTCGAGCCCCTTAGATTGAAAGACACTCAAAATACGCAGTAACTGCAGCAGTGGACTCAAACATGACAGTAATCATGAAGATGCTGCAGGACTGGGCAACCTTTCGTTGTGTTATATATGCAGTCGCCATAAGTTGGTGTCAACAGCAAGAAGACACACTGTTCTAACCTGAGTTTTTTCCTCTTTTTTCTTTTCTTTTTCCCCTCCACTTTTCCTCTTCATTTCTCAGAGAGTACTTCTGGGGGCCTGCAAGGTTTCTGAGGCAATGGGAACTTAATCCTTGTGTGTCTAGCATGCAGGCCCCGTGGAACAGTGCATTGCACAAGGCCCCGTGGCCCCCATTATGTGGCCAGAGGGCCCCCTCCCAGGGTGCTCAGGGCTGTATCTGTACCCAGCCTGCCTGTCTGCTGCGTTCCCCATCACTCTCTATTTCTCTCACGTGGTACCACCCCACCTAGCGTAGGTTACATTTAATGGGGTGAGAAAAATCCACACTCTGAGAGAAAAGTTGCAGGTGAGGTCAAGCCGTCTTCCTCCCGGGAGGAAGAATGATTTTCTCCTCCCTGTGTCCCACACCAAACATTCACACAAAAGACCTCTTTTTATGTTTGATGTATTGCTTTTAAAAAACAAATCCTTCATGCTTTTTCGTTTTGGGTTCATACCTCTTGGCTGACCTAACCGGAATTTGGCAGTTGGCTCTGCTACCTCTCTCAAATGCTAAAGGCTGCCCCAGTGCCTGTCACTGGCTCCTCATAGGACTGGACACAGGGCAAGAATGCACACGGCCAGTTAGGCAAGTTGGGGGCCTTTTCATCAAGTCGATTCTGCCGAAATGGTTTCAACTCATGGCAGCCTCATGTGTGTCAGAGTAGAACTGAGCTCCGTAAGATCGTCAAGGGCTGTCATCTTCTGGGGAGCCCTGGTGGCGCAGTGGTTAAGCATTGGCTGCTAGCCAAGAGGTCACAGTTTGAATCTACCAGCTGCTCCTTGGGAAACCCTATGGGGCAATTCTTCTCCATCCTGTAGGGTCTCTATGAGTCAGAATTTACTCAGTGGCAATGCGTTTGTTTTTTTTATTGTTGTTGTTGTTCGTCCTTCAAAAGTAGATTGCCAGGCCTTTCTTCCATGGTGCCTCCAGGTGGGTTGGAACCACCAACTTCTCCGTAAGCAACCGCTTACTTAACCATTTGCACCACCCAGGAACTCTGCATGTAGTGGGGCGTCTTAGCTGTTGGACTGATAGTATACATGGGGGTTCCTTGTATGATTTTGCTACTTGGTATATGTTTGAGATTTTTTATAGTAAGAAGTTTTTAGGGTTACCCGAGGCATAGCTAGGTAGCTGTAGGTTTTGTTTTGTTTTGGACAAGCCCATATGTTGCTAATTTTCCCCCACGTGAAATATTTTCTTTTCTGATTCATGTTTCAGAAAATCTTCGATAAGACATCTTTAGCCCACTGTAAATACAATCCAGCTGAAAGTAAGGCACACCTTCACTTGTTATTTCACTCTATTCTGTTTACAAAGCACATGGTCCAACACCCTCATTCTTTGCCTTAAAAAGACTCAGAAACCACACCAGCACCACATCAATACAGATCGGGAGTGATGGTGAACAGAATGGCTTGAGGGAATTCTGCCAACTTCATATTTTTTTAAGTGGAGAGAACACCAAAATTCTGCCATCTCCTGCTCCCGGAAGCTGAAGGCTCAGCAGGCTGGCTGCCGTGACGCCCTGCCGGAGCAGTTAGTGGAACTTTGCCCAGCCCACCTTCCAAGGCAGACAGCCCCCCTTGCTGTCTGAGTCTTGACAGAACCAGATTGGAGCATGCCTGCTGCCTTCTGCATCTTTCCCTGGAGTTAAAACAGAAGCATAAGATGCCCCCAAAAAGGCAGCCAAGAACAGAATATGTCTTCGTGATTATTTTTACGCCTGTAACCTGAATATCCACCACCCATCTGTCTTTTTGTTGTATTGTGGTGGCTTGCACGTTACTGTGATGCTGGAAGCTATGCCGCTGGTGTTTCAAATACCAGCGGGGTCACCCATGGTGGACAGGTTTCAGCAGAACTTCCAGACTAAGACAGACTAGGAGGAAAGGCCTGGTGATCTGCTTCTAAAAATTAGCTAGTGAAAGCCCTACAGATCACAGAATATTGTCTGAGGCTTTGACTTGCTTACTTTGGACATGTCATTAGAAGGGACTGATCCCTGGAGGAGGACATCATATTTGGTAAAGTGGAGGGTCAGCGAAGGTGAGGGAAACCCTCAGTGAGGTAGATTGGCACAATGGCCACAAGAGTGGGCTCCAACATACCGACGATCATGAAGATGGCACAGGACCAACGCTTCATTCTCTTATACATGGGGTCACCATGCATTAGAACTGACTCAACGGCAAGTAGTAACAACCTGAGTATAGGAGTCAGCATAATATCTTAGGACCCTAATTCATAATCCTGTACAATTCATGGAGCACTATTTTTACCCACTAAAACAGCCAAGAAACGAACATGTTTGTTAGTTTTTTTTTAATGATAATACCCAAGATAGGCAAGGATATAATGAAATGGGCATGCTTAAACCTTGTTTAAACACTAGTGGGAATGTAAATTGGCATAACCTTTTGAAAAGCATAGCAATAGATATCAGGAATCATAAAAAGTTGATATTCTTTGACCCAGTAATCCTACTTCTAGTAACTTAAGAAATAATCAGCTCTATGGGAAAATCCATATTAATGAAGATTTAGAGTTAAATACATTGTATACAGTCACTTGATGGAAAATTATTCGTCAACAGAAAGACTTGATATAAAGAAATGCATAGATCAATTAAAGTAAAAATCAGGCTACAGTACAATTTGATTAAGATCTTAAAACATACATTTGCAAAACGACTAGAAAATAATACACAACAATGATAGTAGTTAAGAATGATTAAATTTTTTGTTTCTGTTTTCCAGACTGTCTATAGTGATTAATTTTTTAAATCCATAAATTAAATATCCTACATACTTCTGACCTTGGTAAAGTAAAACATTTCTCCTCCACTAATTTAAAAGTTATGATTACCTAGACACAGGTGAAAAGGAAATTTTCTTTGTTTTTAAACAACAACAAAAAAAAAATTATAGGGAAAATATTTCAATTACTTGATTTGTTCAAGCTCCTAAGTAATACTTTACCATAATTTAAATTAATTGAATGCATTGAAAGAAGTAGAATTACATTTAAAAATTTTTCACCACATCAGGCTCCAGGTGTCAAACTCAGTGGATTTCATTCCCTTTGTGACATTAAATGGATGAGATGGTGTGTACTGTTTAAGAACTGAAGCATTCGTATCAGGTGGCTTGAGGGCTATAACAGATAGGTCTTTGGGTTGCCTTTTTCAAGTAGGATAACCAAGGCACTTAGATGCTAAATGGCGGACTCTCTCCGACCCACAGCTGCCATGGAGTCAACCCTTGACTCATGGCGACCTCACGTGTGTCAGAGTGGAACGGTGCTCCATAGGGTTTTCAGTGGCTGGTTTTTCAGAAGTAGATCGGTAGGCCTTTCCTCTGCGGTGCTTGTGGCTGGACTCGAATCCCAACCTTTTGGTTAGCAGTAGAGCACATTAACCGTTTGCACCACCCAGAGACTCCTCATACCCACTACAGTTCTCTTAATCAAGAATGTGTTCCGGATCTTTCTAAAAAAAGGAAAAGGCAAAACCTAGCTATGGCAATTAAAGAGCTCTGGTAAATGACTTGGAGCCCTGGTGGTGCCGTAGTTAAGAGCTCAGCTGCTAACCAAAAGATCAGCAGTTCAAATCCACCAGCCACTCCTTGGAAACCCTATGGTGCTGTTCTACTCTGTCCTATAGGGTCGGAATCAACTGGATGGCAATGGTTTGTTTTTTGTTTTGTTTTTTTTTAGTGGTATGTGACTGTAGTGGGTCTGTAGGAAACGGGGTAGACTGCTCTCGGAGCGCACCTGAACTCCAGAGTATTATAATAAGAGTTATTCATCTTTACTAAAGAAGTTATTCATCCTCACTGAAAATTCCTTTGAGTTTTTATAACTTCAGGATCCTTTTAATAACACACTCAGTTTATATACTAATATCCAAGTGTAATGCATAAAAGGCTCCCCCAGATCCTGCCCACAAGCCCTCCTCTGCCTCGTTACAGAGTTGGTCTGTAGCGGGAACTTTAATCTTCCTCTTTGCATTTTAATACTTATCGTAAAACGCGTTACGAGAAGTCCCAGGCAGTTTTCGTTTTGTGAAAGCACATCTAGCAATCTCGATTTCCCTAGAACGTTAAGCTCTGTTTACTGTTGTTGGCTTTGGGAGGGTTGTTCAGTGGGGCAGCACCGAGCGGTAGGTCCAGAGGTGTGTCAGTACCTGAGCTCTGCCAGAGAACCTGCTCATGTCCCTTCTGTTGACAGAGACCCACTTGGCAGCATCTTGAACCCCACGCACCGAAGGGCATCCTTGGTTGCGCCCCATCCATTTTCAGTTGTGTGTTTTCCTCGAGGATGTTTTGTGGGACCCTTCACCAGGTATTTAGTGCGGGGGCCGAGAGGACAAGACCACAGCCTCAGGAAGACAAAGTGCCACCTCTAGGAAGTGACACGGTTTTATCTTTTTTGGAGAGTAGTAGCAGAGCAGCAAGGACCCCGGTGGTGCAGTGGTTAAGCACTCAGCTGGTAACCTAAAGCTTGGTGGTTTGAACCCACCAGCCACTCCAAGGGAGAACGATGTGGCCGTCTGCTGCCGTAAAGATTACAGCCCAGGAAACCCTATGGGGCAGTTCTCCTCTGCCCTATAGGGCCACTATTAGTCAGAATCCACTCAGCACCACACAACAGTAACAACAACAGCAGAACAGCATCGGGGCAGTGGTGGTTCAGTGGTAGAATCCTCACTGTCCACGCAGGAGACCCAGATTCAGTTCCTGGCCAATGCACCTTATTCACAGCCACCATCCATCCGTCAGTGGAAGCTTGTCACACAGGAGCCAACAGCAGGGGTGAAAAACAAGGGAAATAAGAAGGCAGCAACGTCTTCCCAGAACACCCCGACAGCAGCACTTCTGGCAGTAGAGGCACACGGAACAAAGCAGTTTATCAGCCCAGAGACAGGAACGGCCTCCAGTATTTACATGGTCCTCGATAGTCCTGATCCCTAGGTGGTGCAAACAGTTAAACATGCAGCTATTAGCTGAAAGGTTGGCAGTTGGAAACCCACCCAGGGTGCCTCGGAAGACAGGCCTGGCAGTCTGCTTCTGAAAGCCTCGAAAACCCTATGGAGCACAGTTCTACTCTGCACACCTGGAGTCGCCTTGAGTTGATATCAACATGAGAGCAAATAACAACGACAACAATGATAGCCTTACCAGGAGTTTTCACAGGACCTTCTCTCTGAATCTTTCTAACAGTCATGCAGGGAAGGAAAGAGAACAATGATTCCCCTTTTTCCCAAATATTCTTGTTGCATGAGCACCTTGACAGAGTGAAGTATGCACAGTTGTGAGATGGCGGATCTGGAATGGCTCCTAGAAGCCGCAGGGAGACCGATACCACCAAGGAATCTCCATCCTGTCAGCTTGAGAATGGAAAAGAAACCAGGGAAGAGCAACCAGCGTTGATTAAGTGCCTCGTGTGCCAGGCACGCTGCTGAGGGCCCCCCGCGAAGCCTGCTGTATCCATCCTTTCAAAGCCCATGAGGTTGAGTGAGGGTCCAGTTTGATGCACAAGGAGATAGCGTAGCTCAGGCAGGCGGCTCCGTGCTAGGCGCCCCTGCGGAGCCTGGGCTCACGTTCCAGCAGACACTGGCCTCTCCGAGGCGGAGGATCCCCTGACCCAGAGCCCTGCACTCAGTTTGAACAGAGTGAGTACCTGCTCAGGGGTGGTTGTGCCAGTGTTTGAATCACTCCCAAAAAAGACATACACTTACTTGCCATTTCGCTGAAGAGGTGTGATGAGGACAAAGTGGGGTGCCATCCTTCTGTGACCCTGGGGGACTGAAAGAGCACCCAGAACTGAGTTATACCACGACTTGGAATGGAAATGGCAGTGTCTGGAGCAAACCGACACACACACGTACATAGACACACACACCTATGCTTGCACACATGTACACACATGCATACACGCCCCACACACATACTTGCACATATCCAGGTGTGTATGCATGCACACATGCAACCACACACCCATACTTACACATGTGCACATTTGCACACACACGTACGCACAGCCAATGGGAAATCCAAGAAATCCACATTCTTGCGATTTGTTCAGTCTTTCTTGGCCTTGATCTGTTCTAACTTTGAAACGTGGCTGAATGCAGTGCTGTACATAGGTGCAATTATTAAACACAAAGGCATGCTTACTTCCCATGCATGTTCACATCTTTAATTCCAGGTTTGCCATGCCTTGACCATCCCACCTGAAGTGATCCAGCTTTGAACTCTGACCTTTTCTTCACCATAAGTCTTAAGTGGCCCACGGGGCCTTCTGTTATTGACTAGCCGATCCTGCCAGTGTCTTTTCTCCCCAGTGTGGTTGTACATTCAGTGAGAATGCAACTTTGCTTAACAGTTCTTTGCATTCTCCCATGTACCTAACATGACATTTCAGCAAAAGGAATCCAGTAAACAAATATTTGTTATTAAAAACCCCATCCCAATGGCTTGCTCTGCCATTGTTTCAGATGATGGTTGAGGATTTTTTTTTTTCTTTTCTTTTCTTTGGAAGAAAAATGAAACAAAGAAAATGCACAGAAAAGATTTATGTATTTGGTTGGGGGAGGGGGAAATTAAACTTCTTATAATAGTTTTTAAATTAAATTTTGTACGAGTCCAAATCCTTTCCTTCTCCACCCCTTCCTCTGATATTCCCTCCCTCATTAAAACCGTAGGATTTTGATGGTGTTCACAGGGAAGCTGATTTACTGGAATAAAGAAGTTCTTTAAGTTTTCAGTGTTGGAACTCTCCCAGTGTGTCTGAACCTGGGTTTCAGATTTTACTGGCATTTTGTTGGCAGAGCAGTCTTTGGAGTCCTTCCTTATTTGAGCGTGTTTCCTGACACCTTTGGCAGTATGGTACTATGTTTTTTAGATTAAAAAAAAAAAAGCTTAAATAGAAAAGCATACATAAACATATACAGAAGATTGATTATAAAATGTCAGACAAAAATAAAAGGGCAGTAAAAGCACTCAGAAATTAACAAACGGGAAGCACTTTCTTTTTAGGAGTGGGCAAAGACAGGATGAAGACTAAGATGCCAAGAGGGAAATGTCTCCTGAAACATCAGAAAAAGATGACTTTTCATCTGTGTCCACTCCCCTCAACGCAGAGGCGTCTCTGTGGAAATAGGGGCTAGGATACCACACCACCTACCGTGCTGGGCACCCAGTCAGTGCCTGTATCCCCTAGGGCCTCAGCTGGAAACAGAATCCAACTCAGATAAAGGGAAAACTTACAGAGGTGAGGGCAGCGTTGAGGGACCTTACAAGGGCTGGAGAGTCTCCAGAAACCATCCACCCCTGGGCCCCAGGGCAAGGGAGGAAGTAGTGTTCCCTAGAGCCTCGTGGAGAATTGGTGGGGGAGTAGTGAGATGAGGGCCAAAGTGGGAAGGAAGTGGGTAAGATCCCCCCTCCAATGTCCCACCATCACTGAACCCAACCAGAAGCCGGCCTCAAGGGATCAGCCCTTAGACACAGAGTTGGGAGAGAATGGAATGGGGGAGCAGGGAGATGGAAAATAACCATTTGAAGGAAAATACGTTATAGAATTGGATTCCAAACCAGTTTGCGTTCATGGGAGCCATAAACGCAGTGGTATCATGGAGCCAAGCCCTGCCTGAGAGAAAGAGGCCCCTTGTCCCATGGACTGAAGAGTTAAGCCTGTGCTAAGCTTCCTGGTCGAGCAAGCTCTGGCGCCTTGGTTGATTTCTGGCAGGGTGGGGTGCAAGGAAGGCTCTGGAGAGAAGGCTGGGCCTTGAGAGGGTAGGAGGAAGGGTGATATTCAGGGCAGTGGGTGGCGTGGTGAAAGAAGCAATGGTTTGGGGCCAGCAGACAGGGGCAGGAAATTCTTCCTCCTAATAACCCTGAATCGGCAACCATATTGGGGTGGAAAAAAAGGGAATAGTGAGGTACTGAGTGGTAGGTCAGAGCTTCCGTTTCTAGAGGAAGAAATTCATTACCCTCAAGTTGCTTTGTCTGCCCAGATGTTTTGGCCCTTTGCCTCTCTAGGTAAAGAAACTTCTTATTACATATGTAAATTTGGTGAGAAAGATTGGCATACTTAAAACAGGATGCGTACAGTGCAGGGAAAATACCTACCTACTCAAGCGGGCCAGAGCTCATGAACTTAAGCACTAATTTGATGGTGTTTAAGTTTTATAAACTTAAGATGACTCAACTTCAATTCTCAAAAAACACAGGAACCCCATTTTGACTCTACGGTTTGTAAGTAAATTTCCGTAACTTTCCAGAAAAACTTATAACCCATGGGACTGTCAAACTTACACAACTAGAGAATGCATTTAAGAGACTGGTGGCTTTTCAAGCCCCAAATTTTGTGTTTATAAAAGCAAGAGATTTCTTTTGTAATGAGCCAGAGGATGGGCCCCTGAGCCAAGCAAACCTGGTTAATTGCTCTGTGTCCACCTCCACTTCCTCGTCAGTAAAATGGAGCCAGGTGGAAATAACGATCAACAGATAAATGGAGAAAAAAATGAAGTGCCAACAATTTTTTTCTACGTGGATCAACAGTCACTGCTCATGGAAGCAGCAAATAAGAAATCACATGACATTGCATCAGGCAAATCTGCGGCAAAAGACTTCTTTTGAGTTTTCAAAAGCAAAAGTGTCCCTTTGATAATGAAGGTGGACTTGATCCAAGCTACGGTCTTTTCAGTTGCCTCATATGCATGCAAAAACTGGAAATGAAAAAGGAAGACAAAGAATCGATGCATTCGAACTGTGGTGTTGGCGAAGAATATTAAATATACCAGACTGCCAGAAGAGTGAACAAATTGGTCTGAGAAGAAATACAGCCAGAAAGTTCCATAAAAGCAAGAATGCTGAGCCTCCGGCTTGCTTACTTTGGACACATCATCAGGAAAGACCAATCTCTAGAAAGGACATCATATTTGGTAAAGTAGAAGGTCAGTGAAAATGAGGAAAATCCTCAGTGAGATGGCTTGACATGGTGGTCACAAAAATGAGCTCAAACATGCCAACGATCATGGAGATGGCACAAGCAACATTTTCTTCTGTCATACATAGGGTTGCCATGAGTTGGGGCAGACTCAACAACAACGATAGAGTCACTGTGGGGTGGGGTTTAAATGAGAAAATAGCACATGGATGGTTGCTCAATCAATGATACCATTGGGTTTATCCAGTCTAGAACTGTGTGGTACTTTCTGAAGACCCAAAGAGTCCGTTCTTTACCTGTAGCAGAAGATACCCCAGCCTACCCCCTCATTAATTCTTTCACAAGACGTTGGAGAAATCTTAGAGTGGGAAGATGGTGCTGACTTGGCTGGTGAGCTCACTTTTAGAAGCCCTACCTGTCCTATTGAGGGAGGGGGAGAGAGAGATGGAGGGAGGGAGGGAGGGAGGGAGAGGGAGTGTGTGTGTGTGTGTGTGAGAGAGAGAGAGAGAGAAGCCTGGCCCTTAGCATGCTTCATGAGGCTAAAAAACTACTCAGGCCTGACATCTGGTGATCAGGAATGTAGCCACTCTAAGGAGACAAAACACCAAAGGGAACTAAACCCTACCTAATCACTATCTTTGAACAGTGGCACTCTCTGGTCTATACTTTCTATACAACTGCCAATTCCTTATTTCTTTCCCCCTTTTCCTTAACTACCAACCACCACCGTAGCTCTAGTAAACAAAATCTCCCATTTGTGGGACTGTTTCTGTGTTATCCTAGTGAATATAAAAATACAGTGATGTGCCGCATAACGTCTGTTTGGGCAACATCCGGACACATATACATCCATAGCTCCGTAAAGTTATAATACAGTTCAGAAATCCCCATCAGAGAATGGGACATAGCAGCTGTAACTGGACGTAGTGAATGCAACAACCTCTCGCATGTAACATATGTATCTCATGTCTCTTGTATACAAAGTGATTGTGCTGCCAGGTGTATAATGGTACAGGCAGTACAGGTACACTACAGTATCCCATGTAGCTTTGCTAAGTATGTACAGACAATCCCCAGGTTATGAACAAGATCCATTCTAAAGTCTGTAAGTCGAACTTGTAGCTAAGTCGCAACAGATACATACAGGTCTTATTTGGTGTCAGTCAGATGTTTGTCTTAGTATATATTTTACCTTTCTATACATATAAAACACTTAGGAAACACTTGCAAACCTCAGTGTTTTCACAAGTGTCACAGAGTTGTACATGTGTTCGTTATTATGAACAATTGTATTTGACTCAAAGTTTTAATGTAACAGGCTTTATGGCAATCCGTTCTTAAGTATGCCTGGGTTATGGTTCGCACATCATCCAAGCCACATAATGTCCTATTTCACAGAACGTATCGTGGACATTAAGCGACACATGACTGTAATGCAATGTTTGATTTCAGTAGTTGTGGTGGCCAGAGAATTGTTGCATCCTTGATGTTGTGTCTCTGGTGATTTTTTTAAAATGTAGCTTTTGAAAAAGTTATTGAAAAAGTGCTTTTGGTCCAGTGGTTTCCAAACACCAGCCTTTGCGCCAACTTCATGGAAATCACTGAGAGAGACCCAGCTTTGATTGTGGAGACTGGGGTTTGATAGTCTAAGACGGGGCCATAGCATCTCTTAGTTTTGTTTTAACTACCCAGGTGATTCTGATGTGCATATTGGTTGAGAACCTAACTCGAGAACCAGCTTTGCTGCCGTGACCTTAGTTATATGCTTAGGAACCCACGTTTGTTGAGCTTTGTAGTTCCTAGCAAAGACTGAGTCATCTGTTAAAAATCAGGGCTTCTAAGGGGTTCATTTCGGTTCGAACCCCTGCTGAGAATTTGTGTTTCTAACAAGTTCCCAGGAAGTTATACATAAGAATCACCTGGGGATCTTGTTAAAGTGTAGATTCTGATTCCTTGTATCAGGAGTGGAAATGCAAATTCTTAGCAGGGGTTTGAACAGAGACAAACTTGTTCAAAGCCCTCATTAAAATTAAATGAAAAGCACTGCACAATTTAAGTAGTTCTCACTTGTTTCTGAAGTTTTAATGGAGATAGTTGAGAGTTTTAAAAGGTTTCCTTTTGTGACTCAGTAATCTTCTTGTTGTTAAATGTGGGGAATTCTATGTGAAGTGTCAAGAGACCTAGTCATTCTGGACTAATCTCTACCAGACCTGGGCCAGACCTTCTTCAGAAGATCTCACTTCTGATCAGCCTGTCCGGGGCGTGAATGTGAAGCCTCACTTAAGGTTCTTATGTATAAGTTCTTCAAACCCAGGTTAATGTAGACTCACTGTCTTATTACCCATGTGTTAAAATAATTCACACAGAGCTGTAGGTGCAAAGAGATAATTGATGCATACCGGGGGTACTTCACACTCTTTCAAAAAGAAGTCTATCATAATCAAAAAGGTTTGTCTTGAATTGTTCCACGGAATCATTGACCAAAGTTTTTTTAGTCTTCTTGGGGGGCAGCACTTCAATAGAAATAGCATGGACTCATAGAAATTGAAGGAAAACTTTGAAATTCTTGCTGTGGAGTAAATAATATTTATACCTAAACCTGTTAAAGACAGTACAGAAAAAGTACAGACTGATATCACTTAAGAGCATAGATGAAGAAATGCTAAATAAATATTTTCAAACAGACTCCAACACCACATTCAACAAGCAGTACACCTACCACAACCAATTGTGATTTTTCTTCCTGGAAATTCAAGGTTAGTTCAATTACAGGAAATCCAATAATAAATTAACATTTCAAGAGATATATTAATCCACTAACATATAAATAAACCAAATATGAAAAAGCATATGGTTATCTTCATTGATACTAAAAAAAGCATTTATAAAATTCAACATTCTGTCTTGATAAAAACATTTCAAATAGGAATTAATGGGCACTTTCTTAATATGATAAAATAAAGCAGTATCTTAATGGGGATACCACAAGAGCATTTTCATTAAGATCACGAAAAAGGCAAGGATATCCTCTATCTCCACTTATAATTAACATTGTATTGGAAGATTTAGCCAATCCAGATAGACAAGAGACCTTAATCGGGGGCATAATAATTGAAAAAGAAGTAAAACCATTTCTGTTTGCAATGATATGATAGTATACCTGGGAAACCTTAGCAAATCAGTGGTAGAACTAACTCAACCAATAAGGGAATTCAGTAAGAGATCAGTTATAAAATTAACGTACAGAAATCAATAACCAGCTAAAGGATATTATGGTAGGAAAAACCCCATTTATAATATCAACGTAAAGGATAAAATACCTAAGAATAAACTTAACAAGAAATGTACCAAACATATATGAGAAAACTTGAAAACGTTTCTTGTTAGAGCTTGCATTTCTGACAAGTTCCCTTCTAACAAGAGTCAAAAGTATATCCAAAGAGATGTAAGACATTCCTTGTTCATAGATTAAGACAAGTCGACCTCACAAAGATGTCAGTTCTCGCCACGTTGACGTATAAATTTAATGCAGTCCTGGTAAAAAATACCATCAAGTTGTTTGTTTATTTTCAATGGAACTAGACAAATAGATGCTAAAGTTTATATGAAAAAACAGATATACAAGAACAGCCAGGAGAACAATGAAAAAGAAAAGCCGTGGGGTACAAGCCTTCCTTGATTTTAAAATATACTATAAAGCCACTATATTGAAAAAAGTGTGATAATGGCACATGGATAAACAGAAAAACTGTTAGAAAGGAATAGAAAATCCAGAAATAGATACAAGTACATAGGGCAGTTTAGTGTATAATAAAGATGGCATCTCACATCCCTAGAGCAAAGGTAGAATTTTGAACAAATGGTCCTGGGACAATTGGACAGCCATTTAAAAAACAAAAAACATACCATCAGATCCATAGTTCACCACCACGTATAAAAATAAACCCCAAGTGGATCAGGGATCTAAATGTTAAAAATGAAACCACGTAAGTACTAAAAATGAGTGGATGAATTCCTGTGTAATCTGGAAGTAGAGAAAAGCTTTCTAGGCACGATACAAAAACAAGAGGCAATAAAAGAAAGAGTAATACATTTGACTACGTAAAAAATTTTGTTTTAAACTTTCTGCGTGGCAGAAACACCATAAGCAAGATAAAAACATAGGTAACAAACTGGGAGAGAATATTTGCAACATATGTCGTAAATAAAACACTAACATCCCTAATATACAAGGAATTTTTTTAAAAGGGCAAAGCACATGAACAGATAATTCACAAAAAATATATTAAAATGGTCCTTAAACATATGAAAAGATGTTCAACCTCACATATAAGAGAAATGCAGATTACAAACATACTAAAATACCATCTCCACATCAGATTGGCAAAAACTGCAAAGCATGACAGCACGCTCCGTTGGCAAGGCTGTGATGATGGCAGGAGTTTGGCAGGTGGCTTAGTTATCCAGTGCTGCTGTAACAGAAATACCACAAGTGAGTGCCTTTAACAAACAGGAGTTTATTCTCTTACAGTCCAGGAGGCTAGAAGTCCGAATTCAGGGTGCCAGCTCCAGGGGAAGGCTTTCTCTCTCTGTGGGCTCTGGAGGAGGGTCCTTGTCATCAATCTTCCTTGGTCAAGGAGCTTCTCAGCGCAGGAACCCTGGGTCCAAAGGACTTGCTATTCTCCTGGGTCTTGTTTCTTGGTGGTGTGAAGTCCACATGTCTCTATGCTTCTCTCTTTTGCATCTCAAAAGAGATTGACTTTAGACACAACCTAGTCTTGTAGAGGAAACCCTTATAGTGTAGTGGTTAAGTGCTACAGCTGCTAACCAGAAGGTTGGCAGTTCAAATCCAGCAGGCCCTCCTTGGAAACTTTATGGGCAGTTGTACTCTGTCCTATAGGGTCACTATGAGTCTGAATTGACTCAATGGCAATGAGTTTGAGTTTTTTTTTTTTTTAGTTAATCTTGTAAACTGAGTCCTGCTTCATTAACATAACTACCTCTAATCTTGCCTCATTAACATCATGGAGGTGAGATTTACAACACATAAAAATCACATCAGATGACAAAATGGTGGACAGTCACACAATACTGGGAATCATGGCCTTGCCAAGTTGACGTACACTTATGGGGTACACAATTCTGTCCATAACAGCAGGATCTAATGGCTTGTGATTGCAAATGACTAGAAACTACCAAATGTGTGTACATAAGCAAGTGGTTGAATAAACTACACTACCTCCACACAATGAGGTACTGGGCAGCTTTGGAAAAAAATGAGGAAGAATACTATGGACTTCTAAGGTGTATTTCCAGGTTATATTAAGTGAAAAAAGCAAAAGACAAGAGTATCTACCAAATACTACCTTTTCTGTGAGGAAGAAAGGAAAATAAGAGAGCTGCTCATTTGTGCAGAAAGAAACACAGGAAGGATAAACCAGAAACTGTTGAGATTAGGCGATTAGTTATTTACAAAAAGGAGTTGGAGGGGGAGACCTAGGTAGAAGGGATGGATGCGGGGAGCATGACACTTCTCAGAGTGTATTTTTCTGTATAGCTCTGACTCTCGGAACCAACTTTAAAAAGAAAAAGAGAAACAAGGGTGGTAGGGGCATCTAAAATGAAATTTTAGAAGTAACAATCCTAACTTTATTTCAGATGAGTAACATAACCACAGAAAAGTGAAGGGAGAGAATAAAGAACAAACCCAAGGAACTTTTAACACAATATTTTGTCTAGGATTAAAGACCAAAAAAGAATTGTAAACAAATATTGCACTCTAGTTAGTAAATTGGTTTTTCCTAATAGTATGGGTGAGCCGTTCTGAAACTACTCTCTGTATATGATAGTATTGAGCAAATAAGTAAACATACTGTAGATAATGGGAGCCAGGGTTAGCACTTTTGGAGAAGGAAGTTACAGATGGAAAAAGGGAGAAAGCTAGAATGAGCCCTGTGGTGTTGGATTGGAATTGGAATTTTCAGTGAACTCATGGTTTGATAAATAGATAGTTGTGTGTGTGTGTGTGTGCCCATGCGCACGCGCGCACACACACACACACACACACACACTCTTCCTAACTCTTGCCTAGCACTCCAATTTGCTTTATAAATACCATCCTTTACTAAAAAGAACCAGAGCTCCTTGGAGAAAAGACTGGTTCCAGGGCTGGGGCTGAGAATGTTCACGATGAGCCTGGAAACAGCGCCAGAAAGCAAAGACATTCTGAAAGATGACAGGGATATGTGAGAAAGACAGAGGAACCAGCTTGAAGGAGTTTCTACTCACCAAATCTGGGGCAATTTGAGCATCAAAATAATGATAGGGAAGTATATAATCTATTGCATAAAATAAGAATTCATGAGTCCATTCTGATAGAAATAAGTGAAACAAAGAAAGAAATGGATGAGAAGAAAAAGCTGTTTCTTACAATAGACTTCCAACAAATACATAGAAAAGAAATGATGGATTCAGAAAATCACTCTCTGGCAGCCATGAGAGAAATAATTGATTGAAGCAAGAATCATCCATGGATGCTAAAACTGCCAAGTTGAATTTTATGAGAAACACAATATTTATCTCCCCATAGGTACTTAATAGTTTTACACAGGGAAAACAGTAACTTTACAGTGGAAAACCTGGCACACACCATCTTAGCCAAGTGATCAGAGTTAGCATCACCAGTGTTGGAATGAAGCAACACCATGTGCCTCCTGATACCGTGCACCGAGAAGGACACAACATCACTTCTGTGTGTTCCTGCCCAAAGGGCAAACCTGAATCTAATCACAAGGAGGTGGTCAGGCAATCTGAATTGAGAAGTATCTTATAAAACTATCTCGTACTTTTCAATGTCTAGGTCATGAAAGACATAGGAAGACTAGGAAACTGAACCAGATTAAAGGAGACTCAGGAGACATGATGGCACAGTGGTTAAGAGCTTAGGTGCTAGCCAGGTCAGCCGTTGCCAGCTGCTCCTTGGAAACCCTAAGGGGCAGTTGTACTCTGTCCCATAGGGTTGCTATGAGAATCGACTCAACGGCAACGGGTTTGGTTTGGTTTTCTTAAGAAGACATGATAACTAAATGCAACAGATGATCCTGGAATGGGTCCTAGATCAGAAAGAATATTGTGCTTTGCTGTAAAGGACAGTATTAGGGCCATGGATGCAGTTGGAATAAACCCTGTAGCTAGATCAGGGTTTGGCAGACCATAGCCTTTGGGCGAAATCTGGCTTGTTTGTTCAGCATTGGGGCTAAGAATATTTTTAAATTAAAAAGAATAATATTTCATAACACATGAAATTTTTTTAATTAAAAAGAATATTTTTAAATTAAAAAAATATTTTTATTTTTTTAATTAAAAAGAATAATATTTTGTAACACCTGAAATTCAGTTTTCTGTGTCCATAAATAAAGTTTTATTGGAACACAGCCACACTCATTCATTTATGTATGTCTGTGGCTGCTTTTGCATGAGGGCAGCAGGGTTGAGTAATTTCAACAGAGACCATATGGCTCACAAAGCTTAGAGTATTTACTGCCTGCTTTTTATAGAAAAAGTTTGCTGACCCCTGGATTAGATAATAATGTCATATGGATGTTAGTTTCCTAATTTTGATTGTTGTACTGTAATTTGAGAATGTAAGGTAAAATCCTCGAATTTTAGGAAAGATAGACCAAAGTATATAGGGGTAAAGGGACACCATGTCTTCAATTACTTGCAGTTTGTTCAGAATAAAGTTACAGACAGACAGAGAAAGCATATATGGTAAAAAATTAACATTTGGGAAATCGAGGTGCTTGGCGCAGGGCATATAGGAATTCTTTGTACTATTGTTGCAACTTTTCTGTGAGTCTGATATTTCAAAGTTAAAACACACACACACAAATAGCATGGGCCTTAGAACCAACCAGAGCTTGACCTGAATTCCTGTCGTGCCGGCTCTGTGACCTTACATAAGTGGTTTCACCTTTCTAAGGCCATGTCCTCATCTGTGAAGTAGCGTCATCTTCTTGCCTGTGCAAGGCTTAGATGAGATAATGCCTGTAACGCTTCATGCATAGTGCAAAAAACCAGAATCAATTCCACGTGACCCGGTGCCCGTGGGAAAACGGTTCTAAGATGTCTGCCCGCCATGTGGTCAGGACGAGTCAGTATCCATTTTCTGGGATAGCAGCAGGCCATCTTTTAGGCTAGACGATGAGTGCTGACGGCTTGTGGACACTCTCCACTGGGAGCCCTTCCACACCCAGTGGAAGTTGGTAGACATAATTATCAGATCTGATCAGCCTGGAAAGGGTAGGTTGAGAAGATCTCGTGGCTTGGAGACCCCTAGTGGAGGAGTCAGGAGTCCCAGCATGTTGTAGTGTAATGAAGGCCCCCTCTCAGAAGGGGCCACCAGCCCTAGGATCAGGACCACAGTCTGGAAGTAGCCACAGAAGTAGCTGTGGGCGCCGTGACTGTTTTCAGTAATAGCATTAGTAAAAGGCTCCTTGCCTGTCTGTGAATTCTGTTCTGTAATGGCACTCTTTTAAGACAGAAGGCAGTTGATGCTCAGACGTCTAGTGTTTACAGTGAAGTGTCAGGGGTTAGAAAGAATGGTTTGTGTTCATCTGGACTGATTAGTACAGACCAACATCAGTAAATGCTTGACTTACTGGAAAGTTGAATCCACAGGACTCCTCCTTACGAGCAAGGAAATGATTTAGCAGTAGTGTAGGTGGTCTTTGGAGTCCCTGGGTGATGCAAATGATTAGTGCACTCGGCTGCCAACCAAAAGATTGGAGTTTTGAGTCGACTCAAGTGGTTTGAGAGAAAGGCCTGGAGATCTTCTTCCAAAAACTCAGCCATCGAAAACCCTGTGGAGCACAGCTCTGCTCTGACACACATGGGGTTGCCGTGAGTTGGAGTCAACTTGCTGGCAGCTGGCTCAACTGGTACTGGCAGATGATATTATGGTGTTTCAGATAGGAAGATGAGCCCCAAATCTGTGGATTGCTGGTGTTGCTAGGGGATTTGGACATTAAACGGGTGTCTCTGATGGGTCCTAACGCACAAGCATTCCCTCAACAGAAATACAGGTGAGGCCTTTGCACCTGGGGAAGGCTGGGGGTGGATTGTGACAGCTCTAGTCTCAAACAGTCAGAATTCTTATTTTGCCTGTAAGTGAAATACTCATCCTGTTGTACACCAAAACAGGAAAAGGGAGTATGATCTAAAGCTGACTTGTCTGACAGCACAGCAGAAGGGTGGATTGATGACAGGCCACTACAGCTGTAAACGGTAAATCCAGAGTACGGTGGAGAAATATGCTGAGGAAGAGCTATGTGCCTCTGAGCTCCAGTGACCAAGATTATTTGTAAGCAATAACCTAAAGAAAGCACTGTTTTTTAAAAAGGCAACCAAATGATTAGTTGAACCAACTATTGATAGTTTTGCTAAGTGGATTCAGAGACCCTAGAATTGGAAATGAAAATCGTACCTCCCCAACTGCTAGTGTCATCTACAAGCTGTTTAGCCTCAGGTTCAGGTCACTTTGGCCCTGGTGACACAGTGGTTAAGCCCTCGGCTGCTAACTCAAAGGTTGATGGTTCAAATCCATCAGCCGCTCCAAGAGACAAAGATGTGGCAGCCTGCTTCCATAAAGATTATAGCCTAGGCAACCCTATAGGTCAGTTCTGTTTTGTCCTAGAGGGTCGCTATGAATCGATGGCAGTGGGTTCAGGCCACTTCAGTGGGTGGGTGGGTGGGTGAGAGAAATGGGTGTGGGTAGAGAGGAGAGGCATTATCTTTAGAATTTTAGAAAACTAATCAGTTGCCATTGAGTCTATTCCAACTCATGGCGACCTTGTGTGTCAGAGCAGAACTGTGCTCCATAGGGTTTTCAGTGCCTGATTTTTCAGCAGTAGATTGCCAGGCCTTTCTTCCCAGGCACCTCTAGGTGGACTCAGACCTCCGATCTTTTGATTAGCAGCCAAGCATGTTAACCATTTGCAGCACTCTCTCTCTCTCTCTGATGTACACATACTCATACACACCCCACCCCCGGCTATTCCTTTTCTTCTTCCCTCACCTTTACCACCTTCCTTATCCCTAAAAGGAACAGGTAATGGAAGGCCTGTCTTGTCTTCCGGCAGCAAGACGGGCTAGAATCTACAGGACAAAGAGAAAGTACTGCATTTAAGCACCTACCGTGTGTCAGACCACTTTCTGTATGCCATTAGGTGTCATTCTTGTGGGGAGCTCTCAGAATGTTCCGTTTTATAGATGCCTGGAGAAATTTAGGGAGAAAGAGCCACCTACTTGAGGTCACCCAGGTGCCTCATCTCAACACTGGGATTTGAACCCAGATCTGCCTCCTTCTCTGTCTGAGTCTGCACTCTGCCTGCCGGGATGTTTCTGAAGTTCCTTGGGAGCCTTCCCCTAGCTGTCAGGGGCAGTAGCCCAGGGCCCCGGGATGGGCCCGAGCTTCCCTGGACCATCAACCGCAGCTCTGCGTCAGTTCGGAAATTGCCGTCGGAGGTCTGAGCATTCTGCCCAGCCGTGTCCTGTGCACTGCACGGTCCTCTCAGCCTGCTGGCTTCGTTTTGCGTGATGTTGTTTTTAGCAGAGACCACTAATCATTTTCTTTCAAAAAACAACGCAAGATTCCTGCATAGAGGGTGGTGCTATCAGGGTGAGAGGTTTTTCTAGCAGGATAATCGATATCTTGATATTTTAGCTTCTTTTTAAAAAGTACTACCCAAATACAATACAATAATAAGCAAAAATATACGATAATGTAATATATTTTGTAAAAGTTACTGAAGTTTAGCACTGTTTCCCTTGAACCACACAGAAGTCAACAGTTAGGAATAGTTAAGAATTCATCTTCTAATAAAAGTTTTAAAAAAAATACAAGTAATTCCCCTGAAATGTGTTGCTGCCTGAGCCCCCGCTTCTCCTCCCCCTGTCCCCGGATTTGGTTTCTTTTCACATATGGAAAACTTGGGAAGCCTACGGATGTGTATGTCTTCCTGAAAGCTAAGAAAGGGAGCATCAGAATAGCAAGACTTGGCCGGGGGGCGGTGAGGAGAAGACAAAGAGAAAGCTGAGCACAGTGCCGGGCCTGGCTGTGGAGCAGAAAAGAACCACGAGAGGCTAAAGCTCCTCAGCGCCCTGGGACAGAGAGGCACCAAGGGTGCCTACGCCCGCCCTCCCAGCCCCAGTTGCTTCAGACTGTGCTACCCTGGACTTCCGGAGGCTGGGAAGGAGGGGTCTTTTTTCTTCCAAAAATTGTCAAGTACCTCCATATAAGTCCCCTCCCTGATTGTTGAGACTTTTTTTTTTTTTAAGACTAAACCACGAAAAACAAACCAACCGCCATCCAGTCAGTTCTGACTCCCAGGTGTCAGAGCAGGACTGTGCTCCACGGGGTTTTCTGTGGCTGATTTTTCGATAGTAGGTCACCAGGCCTTTCTTCCGAGGCGCTTCCGGTGGACTCAAACCTCCAACCTTTTCGTCAGCTGCTCAGTACTTAAAACATGGCTTCCAGAAGAAAGCGGCCCCTCAGAGACAGCCTGTGGGAGGACCAGAGCCAGGAGGTGGCCATCGCACAGACTGCACAGCAAGGGAGAGGGCGAGCGAGGGCACTGATAGTGAGCCCGTGAGTTACACGTAGCCTGTCTGGTAAAGCCTCGTGCAGCTGGCTGCCCTTCCTTCCGCTGTGAAGCTAATCTCTGCAGAAAGAAAATTATTCCGCCAGTAAGGTGGAGGATGCAGTTTTAACCTACTTAGAGAAAACTAGAGGTTAAAAATATATTTGTAATAGCATTTTTTCCTAATGATAAAATGAGTGTACTCCAGTGTTTCCAACTATAGAAATACTGAAAAATGATCAAGAAGAAAATAAAAATGACTTGAAATCTTACCACCCAGAAATCACACAGACAACATCAAGAGGAAATTAGAGTCATCATATAATTCTACTTTAACCTTCTGGAGATAACCACTGCTGATAAGGAAGCCCTGGAGGCGTAGTGGTTAAGAGCTGAGGCTGGTAACCAAAAAGGTCAGCAGTCCAAATCCACCAGGCGCTCCTTGGAAACTCTTTGGGGCAGTCCGCTCTGTCCTACAGGGTCACTGTGAATCGTAAGCAACTTGACGGTGGTGGGTTTAATATGTGTCCTGAATTCTTCTACAAAAGGCCTGGTGATCTACTTCTGAAACTCAGCCAGTGAAAACCCTACAGGTCACATAACAGTATGATCTGTAACCAATCGTGGGGATGGTGCAGGACCCGGCAGTGTCTGTTCCATTGTGCACAGGGTCGCTGTGAGTCGGGGCCCACTTGATGGCAGCTAACAACAACAACAACACTCTTCTATAAATACACATAAGAATCCATAGCTTATGTAAATGGGATCAGACCACGATACCTATTTTATGCCTTCTTGTTTTATAACTTACCAGTATAATATGAATGTCCATAAATATACATTATTTTAATAGCTCCAAAATAAGGACATTTTTCCAGATCATCAGAAATATATTTTATAAAATATATCAGTGTATTTTTTTAAAAAGGGAAGAAGTCTAAAAGAATACACACTAGTATATCAACACTAATTGAGAAGAGAGACTTAGAGCCGATGACTTACTTCCTGCTTTGTGCTTTTCTATATTTTTCCAACAGTTTCACCTCCCACAGGTAACCACAGTACTGTTTTGGCATATTTTCTAATATTTTAAAAGCTGCATTTTAAAACATTACTGCAGTCATGCTGTATAGAGGGCCCTGCCTTTGTGCAATGGACCTCGCTCGATCACTCATGGTTGTATGATGCTAGGAGTTTTTTCATTCTTCTCTCGTGGAACATTTGGATTGTTCTGGTTTTTCACAATGTTTCAGTAATGCTGTGATGATAGGTCTACTCCTGAATTAGCTTGTTTCTCTGTTTGAATATTCCTTAGGATGAAGTCCTAGAAGTAGTCACCGAGTTAGAATAAAAAATGTAAAGCTTTCATTGTATATGATGAACAGAATGGTTTTAAAGATTTCTACTCATTAATTACTATCAAATAGGTTCTTTTATGGAGGCAGGGGTACCAAATTACTTTATTTGAAGGAATGGTATAAATAAAAGAACTTAAATGGATTTTTTGGTGCAATTTATAGAAAAGGTAAAGGTAAACCCAACATGCAGGCACTGTCTTGGTGATCACAGAAGTCACCCCTGTGGCTCTGGGGCAGCCAAGCTAAAGCTTAACTTCCTTTCACTGTCACCAAGGTATGCTTGTCACAGAGATACTCTGCCAGGCCAGATTCTGGGGGCCCCCATCTTACGCAAGTTGGTTATGTAGTCACCCAATCCTTTGATGGATTTCACCTGCTCATTTAGTTAATGAGTCTCAGTGAAGTCACACAAATAGGGGTCATTCTTACCAGTGGCCAGTTTGTACAGTTCCAGCGGTGACTGATTCACACTTTTTTTCCAAGTGTAATGCACACTCCACTGCATCCAGCCCACTCTCACAGTCATCACAGTCTGGTTTCTTAATATCCTGAAGGAAGATTCAGTCACCTCGTTGGTTCTGCATCTTCCTCAGTTTCTAGGCATGTTGGCCTTTCCTCATGAGATTGGTGACGAAAATATTTGGCATAATTCTTCAAAGCCACATTGTTGCTGTCAAAGTAGTAAGACATAGATAGGTAGACACAGGAGGCATAGAGCTCCATGTTGACTGGGTGTTCCACACCGGCCTTCGAGTCCTGATTGTAGTTCTGGTGCTCCTGCAACGGGGATGCAGTCGTCATGGTGGTGGCTGAGGAGAGGCGGCTGCACAGGGCGGGAGCAGTGGGGGCCTTGGGGCATCCCAGGGCACTGTTGCGAGGAGGTAGCTGAAGGCTGGTGGGTGCCGCTGGTTGGGGAGAGGTTGGCAAGCACTGGGTTCCCTTCAAGCACTGTTGAAGCAGTTGACCTTGGTGACTCTGTGAAGGACGTCTGGCCTCAAATAGGCCCTTGATCATTATTCAAAGATGGTCCCCAACTTATGATGGGGTTCCGTTCCAAGGGCTCCATCCTAAGTCAGTTATGACATAAGTCAGATACCTCATTTTTTGTTTGTTTTCATTGTTATTGCTTTTAGTTATCAGTATTTTTATAAACCTGATCTTTATTTGTCTTTGGGGTTGGTAACATTACATATAAACTTACAGTTTTTTTTTTTTTTATTGTGCTTTACGTGAACGTTTACAGCGCAAATTAGTTTCTCATTCCAAAATTTATACAGAATGTTTTGTGACATTGTTTGCAACCTCCATTTTGTGTCCTCACTCTCCCTGTTTCCTTTTACACCCAGGGTTCCCCACGTCCAGGTTTCTGTCCCTTCCTGCCATCACATCTTTGCTTTTGTTACCCATTTGGTCTCCTATACTTGGTTACATTCAGAAGCACGTTCCTCACGTGTGTTGTTTGTTTTATACACCTCTCTAATGTTTGGCTAAAAGGTGGACTTCAGGAGTGGTTGCAATTCTGAGTTAGCAGGATGCCCAGGGGCCATAGTCACAGGGGTTCCTACAGTTTCTGTCAGACCAGTAAGTCGGTTTTTTGGGCTTTTTTGGAATTTGAATTTTGTTAGCCAGTTGACCTAGATGTCCCCTGAGACCATGGTCCCCAGCCCTCGGCCCCAGTAACTCATTCCCATAAGCTGTTTGGATGTGTCTAGGAAGCTTCTGTAGCTTTGCCTTGGTCAAGCTATACTGATTCCCCTGTATTGTGTTGTCTTTCCCTTCACCAAAGTTAACGCTTGTCTACTATCTAGTTAGAGATTTCCCTTCTCCACCTCCCCTTCCCTGTAACCATCAGAGAGTTTTTTTCTGTTTGTAAATCTTTTTTGGGTTTATATAATAGTGGCCTCATAGGATATTTCTTCTCTTGTGATTGACTTATTTCACTCAGCATATGCCCTCCTAATTCATCCATGTTGTGAGACGTCATCACCGTTCTTTGTCATTGTATAGTGTTCCATTCTATATATGTGCCATGATTTGTTTATCCATTCATCTGTTGATGGGCACCTAGGTTGTTTCCATCTTTTTGCTGTTGTGAACAATGCTGCAGTGAACATGGGTGTTCATATGTCTATTCATGCTCTTATTTCTCTAGGATATATTCATAGGCGTGGGGTTGCTGAATCATATGGTATTTCTGTTTCCAGCTTTTTAAGGAGATGCCATGTCATTTTCCATAGTGGTTGTACCATTTTACATTCTCACCAGTAGTGCATAAGAGTTCGAATTTCCCCGCAACCTGTCCAACATTTGTTATTTTCTGTTTTATTTTGTTTTATTCATGTCAGTAATGTTCAGGTGAGATGGTTTCTCAATGTTGTTTTGACTTGTATTTCTCTAATGGTTAATGATCGGAAGCATGTCCTCATGTGTCTGTTAGCTGCCTGAATATCTTCTTTGGTGAAGCACCTGTTCATATCCTTTGCCCATTCTTTAATTAGATTATTTGTCTTTCTGTTATTGAGGTGTTGGAAGTATTCTGTGGATTTTAGAGATTAGACCCTTGTCAGATATGTCATATCCAAAATTTTTTTCCCAGTTTATGGGTTCTCTTTTTACTCTTGTGAAATCTTTTGATGAGCATAAGTGTTTAATTTTTAGGAGCTCCCAGTTATCTGGTTTAGCTTGTGGTGTTTGTGCATTGTTATAGTTTGTATTCTATTTATGCCATGTATTAGAGCCCTTACTGTTGTCCCTATTTTTTTTTCCATGATCTTTATTGCTTTAGGTTTTATATTTAAGTCTTCCATGCATTTCGAGTTAGTTTTGGGGTATGATGTGAGGTATGGGTCCTATTTCATTTTTTTTACATATGGACATCCAGTTTTGCCAACCATTTGTTTATAAGACTGTCTTTTCCCCCATTTAAAAGACTCTGGTCCTTTGTCAAAGATCAACTTTCCATAGGTGAATGGATTTACATCTTTGTTCTCCATTGTACGGCTCCATTGGTCTGTGTGTCTGTCATTGTACCAGTACCCGGCTGTTTTGACCAGCATTGCTGTATAGTAGATTTCTGAGATCAGGTAGTGTAAGGCCTCCTACTTTGTTCTTTTTCTTCAGTAATACTTTACTTATCTGGGGCCTTATCTGGGGCTTCTTTCCTTCCCATATAAAGTTGGTGATTAGTTTTTTCATCTCATGAAAGAATGCTGTTGATCAGGATTACATTAGGTAGGTCTCTTCATTTCTTGCAATAATAGTGTTTTGTAGTTTTCTTTGTATATGTCTTTTATGTTCCTGGTTAGATTTGTTCCTAAGTATTTTATCTCTTTAGGGGCTATTTTAAATGGCATTGTTTTCCTGATTTCCTTTTCAGAATTCTGTTTGTTGGTGTATAGGAATCCAACTGATTTTCGTATATTTATCTTATATCCTTCTACTCTGCTGAATCTATTAGTTCCAGTAGTTTTCTTGTAGAATCTTTAGAGTCCTATGTGTATAGGATCATATCATCTGCATATAGGGATAGTTTTACTTTTCCTTTCCAATTTAGGTGCCTTTATTTCTTTTTCTTGGCTTATTGCTCTAGCTAGCACTTCCAACCCATTGTTAAATGGAAGTGGTGATAAAGAGCACCCTTGTCTTGTTTGCGTTCTCAGAGGGGATGCTTTCAGCCTCTATCCATTGAGAATGATGTTGGCTGTTGGTTTGGTATGGATGACCTTTATTATGTTGAGGAATTTCCCTTCTACCCTATTTTATTAAGAATTTTTATTAGAAATGGGTATTGAATTTTATCAGATGCCTTTTCTGTGATGATTAAGTTGATCATGGGATTCTTTTCATTTGTTCTGTTTATGTGGTGAATTATGTTGATTGATATTCTGATACTGAACCATTCTCACATGAACCTTGTATGAATCCCCTTTGGTCATGGTGCATTTTTTTTTTTTTTTTTGATATGGTGCTTAATTCTATTGGCTAGAATTTTGTTGAGAATTCTTGCATCTATATTCATGAGAGATAGTGGTCTGTAATTTTTTTTTTTTTTTTCCTGGAGTCTGCCTGGTTTATCAGGGTTATACTGGCTTCATAGAATGAGTTAGAGAGTATTCCTTCCTTGTCTATGCTCTCAAAAATAGTTTGAGTAATACTGGTATAACCACTTCTCTGAATGTTTGGTAGAATTCTCCAGTTAAGCTGTCCAGGCCAGGGCTTTTTGGGGGGGGGGGGAGGGGGAGGGATGGTTATTATTATTATTACTTCTTCAATCTCTTGTTATGGGTCTGTTCAGATTTTCTATCTCAGTCTGTGTTAGTTTAAGTGGGTAGTGTGTTTCTAGAAACTTGCTCATTTGCTCTACTTTCTCAAATTTGTTGGAGTACAATTTTTTCATAGTATTCTGTTATGATCCTTTTTATTTCAGTTGCGTGTGTTATAATGTTCCTTGTCCAATTTCTTATTTGCCTCCTCTCCTGTTTTTCTTTTGTCAGTTTGGCCAGTGGTTTGTCAATTTTGTTGATCTTTTGCATGAACCAACTTTTGGTCTTGTTAATTCTTTCTTTTGTTTTTCTGTTCTCTATTTCATTTATTTCTGCTCTAATCTTTATTATTTCCTTTCTTCTGGTGACTGTGGGTTTCGTTTGCTGTTTTCTTTCTATTCATTCGAGTTATAGGGCTAACTTTTTTTTTTTTTTTGGCCCATTCTCTTTTGATGTGTGTGTTTATTGCTATAAATTGATCTCTAAGTACTGCCTTTGTTGTGTTCCAGAGGTTTTGGTATGATGTGTTTTAGGAATTTTTTTAATTCCCTCTTTGATTTATTTTATTCTAAAAACCAAACCAAAAGCCATTGCCATCAAGTCAATACTGACTCATAGCAACCCTATGGGACAGAGTAGAACTGCCCCATAGGGTTTCAAGGAGTGGCTGGTGGATTCAAACTGTCAACCTTTTGGTTAGAGCCAAGCTCTTAACCACTGCACCACAAGGGCTCTGTTTCTTCTATTACTCTGTTGTTTTTAAGCAAGGTGTTAGTTTCCATATTTTTTATTTTTTTCCCTTGATTTTCCTGTTATTGATTTCTGCTTTTGTGGCCTTGTGACCAGATGAGAATGCTTTGTATTATTTCAGTGTTTTGGATTTTATTGAGGGTTGCTTTGTGGCCTAAAATGTGGTTGATTTGGGAGAATGTTCCATGTGTGTTGAAAAAAAATGTATACTTGGTGTTGAATGGAGTGTTCTATGAGGTCAAGTGTTGATTTTGGCCTTTAGATCATCTGTATCTTTGTTGAGTTTCTTTCTAGATGTTCTGTCCTTTACCAAAAGTGGTGTGTTGAAGTCTCCTAATATTGTTGTGGAACTGTCTATGTCTCTTTTCAGTGCTGTTAAAGTTTACTTGTGTATTTTGGACCCCTGTCATTGGGTACATAGATATTTATTAAGGTTATGTCTTCTTGGAGGGTTGTCCCTTTAATCATTATATTGGAGCCCTAGTGGTGCAGTGGTTAAGAGCTCAGCTGCTAACCAAAAGATCAGCAGTTCAAACCCACCAGCCACTCCCTGGAAATCCTACAGGGCAGTTCTACTCTGCCTTATAGGGTCACTATGAGTTGGAATCAACTTGATGGCAGAGGGTTTTGATTATTTGGGTGCATAGATATTTATTAAGGCTATGTCTTGGAGGATTGTCCCTTTAATCATTATATAATGTCCTCCCTTGTCTTTTATGGTGGATTTTGCCTTAAAGTCTATTTTATCTGAGATTAGTATTGCCATTCCTGCCCTTTTTTGGTTACCACTTGATATATTTTCTTCCATGCTTTGATTTTTAATATACTTATGTCTTTGTGTCTAAGATGTGTCTCTTGTAGACAGCATATTGATCAGTTGTGTTTTTTAATCCATTCTGCCACACTCTGTCTCTTTACAGATGCAGTTAAGCAATTTACATTCAGTGTAATTATCAATAGGTATTAGTTTATTGCTACCATATTGTTGTGCTTTTTCTTGTGGTGGTGACGTTTTCTTTGTTCCTTACTTTTTTGTGCTGAGTTTCTTTTGCATGGATTTTCTTTTCTTTCATTATAGATTTTGTGTTTACTGAGTCTTTAGGTTTCTCTGCTTTTTTATTCTGATGAGTAGGTTTGTTAACTTTCTTTGTGGTTACCTTGAAATTAAACCTTATTTTCCTAAGTTTGAACCAGTCTTTTATTACTTGATATCACTTTGACTTCCTCTCCATTTGAAAGTTCTATACCTACACCATTTATTCCCCTTTTTATTTTTTGGACATTGTTGTCATTTGCAGATTGACGTCCCTGGTTCCCTGTTGTAAATCTTTTTGCTTTGTTTTATTATTGAGAGTTCCTTACCTAGGCTGGTATCTGTCTGATGCTGTCCTAAGTCCTAGACACCGCTTGTCATCTGATGTTGTTGGTTCTCTAACTGGAAGGAATCCCTTTAATATTTCTTGTAAGTTTTATTTGGTTTTTATGAATTCCCTTAATTTCTGTTTATATGGAAATGTCTTAATTTTGCCATCGTATTTGAAAGAGTTTTACAAGATATGTTATTCTTGGTTGGCAGTTTTTTTTTTTCAAGTTTTTTGTGTGTCATCCATTGCCTTACTGTTTGCATAGTTTCTGCTGAGCAATCTGCATCTAGTCTTATTGTTTCTCCTTTGTAAGTGACTTTTCGTTTTTCTTGATCTGCTCTCAGGATTCTTTGTCTTTGGTTTTGGCAAGTGTGATTATGATATGTCTTGGTGACCTTCTTTTGGGGTCTATCTTATATGGGGTTCATTGAGCTTCTTGGATGGGTAGCTTTTCGTCTTTCAGGATATTTGGAAAATTTTCTGCTAGCAAATCTTCAACAATCTTTTTTGTGTTTTCCATCTTCTCCCCCTGCCCTGGAACTCTGGTCATGCCCAAATTTTTGCTCTTGATTGTGTACCACATAATTCTTAGGTTTTCTTCATTCTTTTCTCCGATTTTTCTTCAAAGTGGCATCCATGGGTTTGTCTTCAATCTCATTGATTCTGCCTTCTCTTGTTTCACATTTGCCCCTAAGACCTTCTATTGAGTTATCCATTTCTGAAATTTTGTTATCTTTTGAATTTCTAGTTGCTATTTTTATACAATTTCTAATTGTTTATTTATTTTGAGGTTTTATTCTTATGTTATTCTCCTGAAATTTTCTATTGCTTTGTGTTTTCCTTGGTTTTGGCTATGTTTTTCTTGGTTTTGTCCCTGTTTTCCATGATTTTGTTTGTGTATTCCTTGATCTCTTTCCTAATCTCTTGGAGAGTCCTAAATAGTATTTTTAATTCCGTAACAGGTAGTTCCACTACCTTTTCTTCTACCAGAAGGTCATCTGATTCTTTATTTTGGTCACTTGCTGGAGCCATATTTTCTGCTTTTTTATATGTTTTGATTTTGTCTGTTGTCTCTGAGACATCAAGATATTATTTTCTGTATTTATTGATTATATATTCATTTGTTTCATCCTGCTTTTTTGTTTTATTTTGATATGTCAGGGCGGGTGTGCTTAGCTGCTTGTTCCTTTGTGGGCATGATAGCTCTCAGCACTTTGTGCAGATGAGCAAGGTAGCAACAGGCAGGGCAAGCCCACTTTGGTGTACTCTGTGGTGGCTGAGGGCAGACTGAGCATATGCTATCTGTCTCCCGATCTTGGTCCAGTGGTGTGAGAATGTTCACAGCATCTCACCAGTAAGGCAGGAGTATCAGACAGGGAGTAGTATGGGCTCACTTTTCACCATTTAGCAGCTGGTCAAATGGTGGGAGAAGAGGTGCAATGAGGGCCCAGTGCTGCAGCTGGCCTGAGTGACGGGTATGTTCTAGCTGCAGCAACACAGTGGGAGCTGATGGAAAGGAGGAGGGGTGTGGCATATGAGGCTAGGTGGGTGGGAAAAAGAAAACAGTGAGAAAGAAAAAAAATGTAGCCAGCAGGTGTAGGACAAGCCTGAGCATGGGCAGGAAGGGGAGAGAGATGGCATGCAGGGCTAGGTGGGGAAGCAGAAAGAAAGACAAAATAAATGGTGGCACAGTGGGTGCCAGTTGGTTGGGACCAGGCAGGCCTAGGGTATCGGCAGACTGGTGTACCAGTAGCACTCAATCATGGCGGCACGTCAGGGGCCAGTGGGAAGGAAGGTGTGGCTAATGGGCCTAGGTGGGAGGGAGAAAGAAAAGTAAGAAAGGAAAAAGGAGAAAAACAATGGCTGCTCAGCAGGGTCCTACTAGTGGGAGAGAGGTGAACCCAGGGTCTCGTGGAAAGCGTGGGGAGGTGCCTTACAGGGCTAAGTTGGAGGGGGAAAGAAAATAAAAAGAAAAAAAAGATGTCAGCACAGTAGGAGCCAGTGGGTGGGGGTGGGGCAGACCCAGGCTGGTGGCATGCCAGTGGCTCTCTAGCTGTGGTGTTCCAGCGGGGGCCAGTGGGAAGTGAGGGATGGTGGCTGTCATGGATTGAATTATGTCCCCCCAAAAAATGTGAATATCAACTTAGTTAGGCCATGATTCCCAGCATTCTGTGTTGCCCTCCATTTTGTGATTGTAATTTTATGTTGAGAGGATTAGGGTGGATTGTAACGCCACCCTCCCTCAAGTCACCTCCCTGATCCAAGGTAAAGGGAGTTTCCCTGGGGTGTGGCCTGCACCACCTTTTATCTCTCAAAAGATGAAAGAGAAGTAAGCAAAGAATTGGGGACATCATATCACCAAGAAAGCAGAACCAAGAGCAGAGTGTGTCCTTTGGGCCCAGGATCCCTGCACCTGAGAAGCTCCTTGGCCATGGGAAGATTGAGGACAAGGACCTTCCTCTAGAGCCAACAAAAAGAGAAAGCCTCCTCCTGGAACCAACACCCTGAATTTGGACTTGTAACCTACTAAACTGTGAGAAAATTAATTTCTCTTTGTTAACACCATCCACTGTGGTATTTCTGTTATGGCAGCACTAGATGACCAAGACAGTGGCATATGGGGCTAGGTGTGAGGGAGAAAGAGAAAAGAAAATGAGAAAAGTGGTAGCACAGTAGGGGCTGACAAGTGGGAGCCAGGCAGACCCAGGAGCCAGTGGAACTGGAGCGGTGATGTACTGGGCTAGGTGGGAGGAAGGAAGAAAAGGCAGGAAAAAAGAAAATAACAAGAAAAAATTTGGCAGCATGTTGGGTACGTGGGTGGGGGCATGGTGGATCAAGGGCTGCGGTGGGCCAGTGGCTCCCTCGCTGAGGCAGTGCAGCGTGGCCTGCCAGGAAGGGGTGGAGCTAGCAAATGGCACTAGATGGGAAGGAAAAAGAAACGGAAGAAGAGGGGGATGGCACAGCAGGAGCCAGCAGGTGGGGGCAGGGCAGACCTGGCATGGCAGCAGGCCGGTGGTTCTCAAGCTGCATGGTACTGCATGGCCCATCAGGAAAGGGTGGAAGTGGTATACAGAGCAGAAGGGTGAGGGATGGGAAAGCATGTTTCTCTAGTTACCAGGTGCTCTGATTCCTGCTGGGAAGTCTATGAAATTGCCTTTCCATACTCCCTGACTGGAGTTGTTGCTGGCTACGTTCTAAGATGGCAGTGCTGTGCTGTGTTAGTTGACAGGAGACCTCCATTCCATATCTCTTCTTGTTCCCTGTTTTCTGTCAGTTTCTTCTTCCATTCAGTGTTTGATCTAGTTCTTTATCCCTTCATTTGATGCTTAGGGTTCCAGGATTGACGTTTCTATCAGTTTTACTTAGTTTTTCAGGTCTCCTCAGCAGAGGGTCCACATGGTGTGTTTGTCTGTGGTGTCATGTTGGCTCTGCATTCTACAGATATATTTTAGTACATACATACATTAAAAAATATGCAAATCATTCTTGGATCAAGTAGACACATGAGACTATGTTGGCATCTCCTCTCTGAAGGGGAGATGAGAAGGTAGAGAGGGTCAGAAGCTGACCTAATGTACATGAAAAAAGAGAGTGGTGGGAAGGAGTGTGCTGTCTCATTAGGGGGAGAGCAATTAGGAGTATATAGCAAGGTGTTTATAAATTTTTATATGAAAGTCTGACTTGATTTATAAACTTTCACTTAAAGCACAATAAAATTTTTTTTAAAAAAACGCAAATCATAAAAAAAAGGATGGTCTTAAGTGTGGTTTGTCGTAACTCAAGTGTGTCATGAGTTGGTGAATTCCTGTATAATAATCAAGAGTGCTGTTATTGATTGCCTTACTTATGTTTTAAAACAGATCTTTTGATCCTATTTTTAGAAATATTTGTGAATTAAAACAAACCTGCTGCCGTTGATTCCAACTCATAGCGACCTTATATCTGAATGTAAAAAGTTTTTTCCCAAAAAAATTCAAAATAATTTTAAAATTAAAAAGTAACCAATCCTGTTACTCCCAAAAAAAAGTTAAAAAAAAAAAATCCTAATATAGCCTTTATCATTTTGTCAAATTGCTCTCTACTGTTTATCTAAGAATTCTACATGGATGGAATATAAATATATGTAATTTTTGTATTCTGCTTTTTCTTTCACGTTTTTTCCAAGTATTTCTCTCATGTTGCTACATACTCTCCATAACTGTAGTTTTTTTTTTCCATAACTATAGTTTTTAATGACTATAAATTATTTCATTGGCTTCATATACCATAATTTACTTAACCATTTCCCTACTGATCACTTAGGTTAATTCCAAATTTTTATTTTTACAACACTGGTGAATGTGGGCTATTTTCTTTGGTTCAAGTCCCCCAGAATGGATTGACTAGGGCTGGATTTAAATTTATATTCATTCAGACTTTTCACTAGTTCATACTGGCCTGTTTTCTAAATTAGCCTTAATTAATGACGCTTTATTTCTGCTGTTGTAAAAATATAGGTAACATGACATTTGCCAGTTCAGCATTTACACATGTACAATTCAGTAAAACCAATTACTATCAGTCATGCTGTGCGACCATCACAAATATCCATTGCCATAAACAAAAAACAATGAGGCTTTATGTTAACGGCCGTGTGAAGTAGAGGATGTTCTCTTTGACGGAACATCTAGTTGGGGCAATGATGTGCCTAATAACCAAAGTAGTCAGGGCGTTGTCTCATTTGCACAGTGGCCCTTTTGGGGCTCTGGCTCTTTCAGAGTCAGAAGAGAATACAAAAACAGAGGGCTGTTCTTGAACGTCCCTTGGTGCTACGGTGAATGTATTCAGCTGTCACCCACAGAAACCTTTTCTTCCACAACTTTTGCCAGCAAGGAAAGAAAATATACAGCCAGGGAGGCAGTCATGCTGTAACCCCTCTTTTTTTTTTCCTTTTTGAGGACATCATCCACGAAGGATGGAAATGCGCTTATGGTTTCTCCTTTCTGCTAAAGCAAACTCAAGGAGCTTCATTTTCAGAAATGCAAAATTTTACAAAGTCCATAAATGCCTCTTTGTTGACCGGGAGCTGTGTGGTTTGGCCCCCAGAGTTATCTCAGATAGCACAAATAAATCTGCCGGCCTCCAGTTGTCTCCAGGCAAGCATTACCTCCTTCCCCATGCTGTCTCCCTCCTTGCAGAATTTCCTCTTGGCCTTCAACAGCACAGACTCCAGCCTTTTCATTAATATACCCTGTTAACTGTTGCCAAACCCCTAGCAGTTTAGTGCATATGTTCCTTCATCCTTTCTCTTTGTTCTACAAGCCTGAGTTTGGTTTCTGAACCAACCTTTTTCTTGCTCTCCTCCCACCCCCATCCTACCATCACCATCACTAGCTATAGCATACCACTGTCTACCATCTACAAGTTTATTTAAGGAACATCCTAGAGTGCCTGGAATAGAAAGAGCCCCAACAATCTGCTCACAATGTGCCAAATCCTTTCCCCAGTCCCACTTAAAAGTTTGTTTGCCGTCCCCCTGAGACCCTACAACCTTTGAAGTCCAGGCGAAGGGTTGTTGGGACCTTCTGGAAGGCAAAGGTTCCTGGAAGACAATGTTAACTCCCAGCCTAAACAAAGTGTCCTTCTTAGGATTTTCTACCAGCCCCAACACAAGAAAAGGACGCTTTATTCTTCAAGCCCAACAGTGTATAGGCACTCTCGATCTCAATGAGTTATTCATGGCGTCCAAGAGAAATACTTCTGGAGCTGTATTTCATGTGAGATGGAAGTGGGGCTGGCACACCAGCCGAGGGGCGGACCGCTCATGCAGAATGCCCTGTGCTTGTTCCAGCAGCAGTGTGGGAAAGCAGTTGTTGGGCCGCTAAGCCTCCTGCTCCATGGGGCTGGGGTCTTCTTAGCAAGTCATGGTGTCCTATGGGCTCTTCTGAACGTGGCGGGTAATGGCGGCCATCAGAGCTCTTTGACAGTGGGTGCTCTATCTGGGGACTTGAGCAGGGGAGACATGATGTGTTGTTTTTCTCTGCTTTTAAGTCTTTTTCTTCTCGCGAGTCCTAGCCATTTGTAGGGTTCCACCAGCTCCTTGAGGCTGGGGGAGAGGACGACTAGCCACTTGGCTTGATTGCTTGATCTTTCTTTTTCTGTTATTGGAAACTTTATGTTCATACAAAATGCCATCCCTGCCTCATCCCTTCCGTCACCACCACCCCGGCAAAAAAATAAAGTGTTTCAAAGAGGCCCTCACAGCTGTTCTGATAAACAGGCATTTCTGGTATGATCAGCACACCAAGCCTGATTTTTTTACTTTAATAAACCCTTCCATGATCTACATCTGTTCCGTACCTGAGCAGAAACTACTGGAGACGAGGAGGAGAACTGTCCTAACGCAGCATTGAAATGTCGAGTGTAGCTTGGAAGGAATTCTCCAGTCAAGGGTGGTTTTTTCCTCCTCTTTCTTTCCTTTTTTGAAAAAAGTTAACATTGACTCATTTGGTGGAGATATAGTGCGCTTTTCTGCCTATCCCCAGAAGGGAAGTTTGTATTCTTTTAAATGAAACCATTTTAAAAGCAGACCTCAAGCCTAAAATAATCCAGGGTTCTCTCGAGTTCTTAGAAGGTGTAGATTTATTTACTATAGTTAAAGCATAATTAGTTCTCAGGGGATAGTGTATCTTTTAAACTGCTTTATGGCCACCATATTGGTTTTCTAAATAATCAGAAACTTCTGTTATGATTATAGTCTTGGGTTCAGACAGAAATGCACTGTAAGTAGAAACAAATGTCAGGAATTGCCAGTTGTCACTTGAAGAAGGGACAGCATATGGGGGGAAACGGTATTCTGAGCGTCTTAGTTACCTAGTGCTGCTATAACAGAAATACCACAAGTAAGTGGCTTTAACAAACAGAAATTTATTTTCTCACAGTTTAGGGAGACTAGAGGTCTAAATTCAGGGTGCCAGCTCTAGGGGAAGGCTTTCTCTCTCAGTTGGCTCTGGAGGAATGTCCTTGTCTCTTCAGCTTCTGCTTCTTGGTTCCTTGGCGATCTCCGTGTGTCTTGGCATCTGTCCTACCCCATCTCTGCTCTGCTGCTTTGTTAATCTCTTTTATATCTCAAAAGAGATTGACTCAAGATACACCGACACTAATCCTGCTTCATTAACATAACAAAGATAACCCATTCCCAAATGGGATTATGACCATGGGCATAAAAACCATTGCTGTCTCAAGTCAATTCAGACTCATAGTGAACTTATAGGACAGAGTAGAACTGCCGCATAGCATTTCCAAGGAGTGGCTGGTGAATATGAGCTGCTCACCTTTTTGGTTAACAACCCTAGCACTTAACCACTGTGCCACCATGGGCGTAGAGATTAGGATTTACAACACTTATTTTGGGGGGACACAATTCAATCTATAACACTGAGGAAACACAATCTAAAGAAGTCTTAAATAGACTAACGGTGGAGGCAGATACACGTATCCCTCCCCAACACAGTCTTTTTTGATATCAAATGGTGCTTTCTTGATCCTTTTCCAGTCATTCTCACTACAGGGACGAGGAAGAGGGGATAATTGCCTTTCTGGCTTTACATTTCTGCAGAGTTTTGAAACAGGGAGGGGTTGAACCTTCTTTACACATTTGCAAATGAGTGTAAATAGTGCCCCTGTCTGTGTGATGTTGGTTCTCATGTCCCTGAGCCCTGTTCTGGCTGACCAGTCTTTCCCACCCTTTGCAGGTTGATGTTTAAGATGCCACAGGAAATGGGTTTAATAGCCATCGCAGTCCGGCAAACACAAGGCCAAGGTCAGTCAACTTTTGTTATCGTTGCCATGGGTTTCTGTTTAAATCTGTGACTCTCGTAGTCAGAGAGAGAATCGATTGTGTGTGCTAATATGGAGGTGACCCCGCGTTAAAAATTGTTTCTGTTTTCTTACTCCTCCTAAAATTGAGAAAGAGGAAGGGAAAAGTCATCAAAAGATTTAGCCTTGGTAGAATTGGAATATTCTCTTCAAACATTAGTGTTTACTAATCACTTGACATTTGCTCATGATGGCTTTCACGTTGGGTTACCTGCATCTTGTCAATTCTTCTTTCTGACATTCCTAGGCTTTGCAGTTTCTGAATCATAAATGTTATTTAAAATAAATACTCATTGCTGTCTAGTCAATTCCAAATCATGGCAACCCCGTGCGTTATACCAAAACCAAACTCGTTGCTGTTGAGTCAATTCCAACTCATAGCCACCCTATAGGGCAGAGTAGAACTGCCCCATAGAGTTTCCAAGGAGCGCCTGGTGGATTCAAACTGCCAACCTTTTGGTCGCACTTTACCACTACACCACCAGGGTTTCCTTATATGTTATAAAAAAATACATATAACATATAAGTTATAGATACGCTTATTTTCCTGAAGGTTCTCTGTGAGGTGCCTTTTGGGTCTACACTGAGTGTCCCATGGTGAGGAAAAGTAGATGGCCAGGAAGACTCAAAAGAATCTTTCATTTCCCAGCCCCACCTCAGCTGGCACTAGAATTTGCACATGCGGGCACTCAAATGGGAGTCCCTTGTGGCACAAATTGTTAAGCACTTGGCTGCCAGCGGAAAGGTTGGCAGTTCAGATTCACATAGAGGCTCCTCATAAGAATATCCTGATGATCTACTTCTGAAAAATCAACCATTGAAATCCCTATAGGGAACGGTTCTACTCTGACACATTCGGGGCCACCATGAATTAGAGTCGACTAAATTTTTTTTTTTTTAAACGGCAGCTGCTATGGTTTTGGTTTTTGGCTGGGCACTCAATCAGGGCCTGTTCACCAAGTGACTGTAGAGAAGCAGAGGGCTGCTCAGAGTTGCCACTGCCTGCCGATCCTCAGAAGTGAGAGCCCGCATGCTCCCAGAATCCACTTGGGGTCTTGTGGAGGGTGGGTTCCCTGCTTAGCGGTCTGTGCAGGATGAGTGGAAGGCACTCAGCGGGACTCTCCAGGGCAATTGGCACCAGGCTGACCCAAACGGGGCTTCTCACTCTCAGAGGCTCTCATGACTTTTTCAGAAGTAAAGAAATAAGGAATCTACCATTTTCTAGTTCTTCCTCTTGAATATGTCTTCTGAACATAAAGAGAAGAAATAATGTCATTTTATCAAAAGCTGTGGGATGTAGTATGCTGGGTTAAAAAGAAGAATACATTGCAGATACAAGATCTTAGATTAATTAGTCACACTCTCATTTCGTTGTTGTTTTTTTTTTTTCTGACTTTTTTGAGAAAAATAACTCAAGAGAGTTACTCTCAGGGATCACTTTTTTTTTTTTTTGATAACAGTTTTTCTGAGCTATAATTCACTTACCATACAATTCACCCATTAAATGTGCACAGTGCAACAGTTTCTAGTATATTCACAGAGCTGTGCGACCACCACCACCCAAGGAATCACTTCTAAATGTGACTCCTGGGTCAGTGTAGACTCAATCTAGTTTCTCCTGGGTCTTTTTTTTTTTTTTTTGGCCTGCGTCACCATATGCTGAGAACTGAAACTTAGAGTGATGTTCAAACACTAAGATTTTGAATCCTCAAAACATAAATGATTTGCTCACTGAGGCAGAAAATCATACCGATTATCAGAACTTTTTCCGACAACAGAGCTTCAGATCTTTAAAAGCTTCTCTTTTGTATTGAGTTAACCCCAGATGTCCAGGCATTTTAATAAGTCAGGGTTTATTCAAGGGAGATATCTCTTGAGCATGTGGCTCCAAGGCCTTGGTCACATTTCCTGGCCCTACTGGGCGTGTTCATGCAGACAGCGGGGTTTGTTTTCCAGGCCGGGGCAGGAACGCTTGGCTGAGCCCCACAGGATGTGCCCTCTCTACTCTGCTTGTCTCCATCCCGCTGAAATCCCAGCTGGGGCAGCGAATTCCTTTTGTGCAGCATCTGATGTCCCTGGCCGTCGTGGAGGCCGTCAGGTCCCTTCCTGGGTACCAGGTATGTACAGCTTTAACGCACTTTTAGGCCCTCATGGTGCGGCAGGGTTTGGTTTGTTTTTGTGTGTGGCGTATGTTTTCATAATTGGCGAATGTGGAGCCTTAACCTGCTCCATGCAAAGCTGGCATGAAGAGGGCTCCTGGAGCTTTAAAAGCAGGTTTTATTGCTGCCTCAGCCTTGCTTGCCAGAATGCACTTAGTCCCCCAGAATTCCCTTTCCAGCCCTTTTGTCCGATTTCTCAAACATCCTAGGAAGGGCTAGCCTTTTTTTTTTTTTTTCTTTTTTCTTTTTTTAATTAAAGCATGTTGCGTTGAATGAGAGCTATTTATGTCTTCTGGTTTAAAAAAGAAAAAAAAGCAAGCTTATTTTATGGGCTTAAAACTCTGCTCATTTCCCACCTCTATTTACCACTGTCTGCTCTTAGCAAGTGTGTCTCTGTGTGGCACAAATGACTAACGTGCTCACTGCTAACCAAAGGGTCAGTGGTTCTAATACACCCAGCAGCACCACAGAAGAAAGGCCTGGCGATCTACTTCTGTGAGATTGTTCTTGTTAGTTGCTGTTGAGTTACTTCTGGCTCATGGCGACCCCAGGTATACAGAGTAGAACTGCTCCTTAGGGTTTTCAAGGCTGTGACCTTTTGGAAGCAGATTGGCAGGCCTGTCTTCTGCAGCATCTCTGGGTGGGTTCCCACCGCCAACTTTTTGGCTAGTAGTTAAGTGCTTAACCATTTGTGCCCCCCAGAGACTCTCCATTGAAAACCCTATGGAGCATAGTTCTCCTCTGAGACACATGAGGTTGCCATGAATCAGACCTGACTCATGGCAACTGGCTTTTTGGTTTGGTTCTCAACCAGAGGTATCTTTGTCTACAGTTGACAGAATTCAGTGGCTAGGCTCATGTGAGACCATCCTTCTACCCGCAGCTGTAAGGACAGTTGCGCCTGTTTCACTGTTATTGCCAAACGATTTGTGTCAGTTATTAAAAAGACGAGAAAAGCGACTTTGGTCTTTTCTCTCATGCCTGGGCCCCACGTCTCATACACCCATCCTAAATTTTCCTGGATGAATTTTATATGGATATAAAAAGGGAATCCTGAAAACTCTTCTGTTGGGATATATGTGTGTATGTGTGTGTGTGCATGCGTGTGTATAAAATATTAATTCCTGAAGCGAGATGTTAAAAGTATGGCTCTCAGGGGAAGAACCTGAGGTCTTGTTATCAGCATTTAAATGAAGAAGCAATCCTCTCCCCTGCCCCTTACAAACCCCCGCTCCCCGCCCCATGTGGCCATGTCCTCATTTTCAGTGTCTAAAACTTGGCTATTCCACAGAGATGATCAGTTCTAAAGTATCTATTTCATATATTACATCCAATCACTGACATGCACATTCAGACATGACGTTCATTTTTCCTCATTACTCGTGACATCCTTGCTACATCTGATTCTGGTGAGTTCCAGGCTCATCAGACTGTTAAAAACCTCTCTCTTAGAAAGCAATTGAGAATATCAAGTTCTGTCATGGGAGAAAATATTTTGTTAGGTGCCGTCGAGTTGGTTCCAACTCATAGCGACCCCTTGTATAGCAGAAGGAAGCCCGGTCCTGCACCGTCCTCACAATCGTCGTTATGCTTCAGCTCATTGTTTTTAGCCCTAGCAACAGTGAAACTGCCCAGCTAATTATTCTTAGGAAAATAAGTAAAATTGAGTCTAGAAAATTAAATGTGTCTGTTCAGCCTTTTCCTGGCTTTGAGTTTGACCTTGTGGCCCCATTTGTTAATTTAGTGAGCATTCTTTGAGTGCCTGCTGTATGCAGAGAGCTGTGCCAGGAGCTGGGTCAACAAGATGAGTGATGGGAAGCTTGTCCTCCTCAGCGCCCCGGGGCTTTGTGTCCTCCATTCTCCCTAAGAAGCTCCCACCATAAGTTTGTATTTTGCATGCTATAGCACGAGTTTTGAATTGGACTTACTTTTAACATAGTCCAGTTTGCTTACATAGTAGGGCTACAGGCTGGTTGAAATAGGCCCCATTTGAGTAGCATTTGCTTTTCTTATATCTTTCACTAAGGCCCCAACTTGTCCCTAGAAAGATGGTACCATCAGCACCCAAAGTCTAACCAGCCTCCCTGGTTTAGATGCAGTATTGTGGGGCACCTGCATCCCGCCGTGCTGCCACACTCCCTGGCCCCTCTTCTCTTCTCTGCATCCTTAAGTTCTGCTCATCCTTTGAGTCCCAGCTCCAGTGCCATTCCCCAACTCCGCCAGCTGGAAACTCTCCTTCCTCTAGACCCTTGTTGTTAGCTGCCGTCAAGTAGGCCCCTGATTCGTGGCTACCATCATGAATTGAATTATATCCCCCCAAAAATGTGTGTATCAATTTGGCTGGGCCACGATTCCCATTTTTTCCATTCCACACAGTCTAATGTCTTAGGATAGTCAATAAAACACAGGTAACCATCTTTCTGGTATTCTCTGCTTTCAGCCAGGATCCATCTAACATCAGCAATGATATCCCTGGTTCCACGTGCTCTTCTGAAACTGGTCTGAATTTCTGGCAGTTCCCTGTCGATATACTGCTGCAGCCACTTTTGAATCACCTTCAGCAAAATTTTGCTTGCATGTGATATTAATGATATTGTTCAATAATGTCCGCATTCTGTTGGATCACCTTTTTGGAAATAGGCATAAATATGGATCTCTTCCAGTCAGTTGGCTCGGTAGCTGTCTTCCAAATTTCTTGGCATAGACGAATGAGCACTTCCAACACTGCATCCATTTGTTGAAACATCTCAATTGGTATCCTGTCCATTCCTGGAGCCTTGTTTTTCGCCAGTGCCTTCAGAGCAGCTTGTACTTCTTCCTTCAGTATCATTGGTTCCTGATCATATGTTACCTACTGAAATGTTTGAACGTCAACCAATTCTTTTTGGTATAGTGACTCTGTGTATTCCTTCCATCTTCTTTTGATGCTTCCTGCGTCATTTAATATTTTCCCTGTAGAATCCTTCAGTATGTCAACTCGAGGCTTGAATTTTTTCTTCAGTTCTTTCAGCTTGAGAAATGCTGAGTGTGTTCTTCCCTTTTGGTTTTCTATCTCCAGCTCTTTGCACATGTCGTTATAATACTTACGTTGTCTTCTTAAGCCGCCCTTTGAAATCTTTTGTTTAGCTCTTTTACTTCATCCTTTTTTCCTTTTGCTTTAGCTACTTGATGTTCAAGAGCAAGTTACAGAGTCTCTTCTGACATCCATTTTGGTCTTTTCTTTCTCTCCTGTCTTTTTAATGACCCCTTGCTTTCTTCGTGTATCATGCCTGACCCAAGCCCTGGTGTTTTCAGTCGCCTCATATGCATGTGGAAGCTGGACAATGAATAAGGAAAACTGTCTTAGTCATCTAGTGCTGCTATAACAGAAATACCACAAGTGGATGGCTTTAACAAAGAGAAATTTATTTTCTCACAGTCTAGTCAGTTAGAAATCCAAATTTAGGGCGTCAGCTCCAGGGGAAGGTTTTCTGTCTCTGTCGGCTCTGGAGAAATTCTGGTCCTTGTCCTCAATCTTCCCCTGGTTGAGGAGCTTCTCAGGCGCAGGGACCCCAGGTCCAAAGGACGCACTCTGCTTCTGTTGCTCCTGGTGCAGCTTTCTTGGTGGTATGAGGTCCCCAACTCTCTGCTTGCTTCCCTTTCCTTTTATCTCTTTTCCCCAGGGAAACTCCCTTTACATTTGTATCAGGGATATGACCTGGGTAAGGATGGTGTTACAATCCCACCCTAATCCTTTTAACGTAAAATTACAATCACAAAACGGAGGAAAACCATACAGTGCTAGAAATCGTGGCCCAGCCAAATTCATACATTTTTGGGAGGACATAATTCAATCCATGACAAAGACCGAAGAAGAACTGATGCCTTTGAATTGTGGTGATGGCAAAGAATATTGAATACACCATGGACTGCCAAAAGAATGAACAGATCTGTCTTTGAAGAAGTACAACCAGAATGCTCCTTGGAAGCAAGGATGATGAGACTGTATCCCACATACTTTGGACATGTTGTCAGGAGGGATTAGTCCCTGGAGAAGGACATCATGCTTAGTAAAGCAGAGAGTCAGTGAAAAAGAAGACCCTCAATGAGATGGATTGACACAGTGGCTGCAACAATACTTTCAAGCATAGCAACGATTGTGAGGATGGCGCATAACCAGGCAGTGTTTCGTTCTGTTGTGCTTAGGGTCACAATGAGTTGGAATTGACTCAAGGACACCTAACAACAACATGATTCCCAGTATTGTGTGGTTGTCCTCCATTCTGTAATCGTAATTTTATGTTCAAGAGGATTAGGGTGGGATTATAACACCCTTACTAAGGTGTTATCACTGATCCAGTGTAAAGAGAGTTTCCCTGGGGTATTGCCTGCACACCTTTTATCTTACAAGAGATAAAAGGAAAGGGAAGCAAGCAGAGGTTTGGGGACCTCATACCAGCAGAGTGCATCCTTTGGACCCGGGGTTCCTGTGCAGAGAAGCTCCTAGTCCAGGGAAAGATTGATGAGTAGGCTGGCAGAGAGAGAAAGCTTTTCCCTGGAGCTGATGCCCTGAATTTGGACTTTTAGTCTACTTTACCATGAGGAAATAAATTTTTCTTTGTTAAAGCCATCCCCTTGTGGTATTTCTGTTATGGCAGCACTAGATGACCAAGACGCTACCCCATGCACAACAGAACACAATGCTGCCTGGTCCTGCACCATCCCCATGGTCAGTTGTGGATTGGACTGTTGTTATCTACAGGGTTTTCGTTGGCTGATTTTCAGAAGTAGATGGCCAGGTCTTTCTTCCTAGTCCACCTTAGTCTGGAAGCTCCCCTGAAACCTGTTCAGCATCACAGCAACACACAAGCCTCCACTGACAAATGGGTGTTGGGTACACATGACGTGCATTGGCTGGGAATGAAATCTGGGTGTCCCACATGGAAAGCAAGAATTCTACCGCTGAACCACCAATGACCTTCTAGCATCTTATGATGTTTTAAACATATAAACCTCTCTTGTGGTATTTACCCTTTGTTGCTTTAAATCAGATTGTTTGTGCCCCTGTTCCATCTCCCTACATGGTTACAAGCTCTTTGGAGGTAGTATTAGTTTTATTTTGGTCTCCCCATGCCTAGCATGGTGTTTTATACATGGGAGGATCACAGCAGCTGTTGAAAAAATGACGGAGTAAATAAAGGAGTAATACATGGCCTTTCATCTTGAAATAGATGTTATTGTTTGTGTGCGTGAGAACCCAAAGTTTCATTAGCTGCATAGTTAACTAACTGGATCAGAAGACATGAAGGCAGAGAAAAGCCAGAGACAGGACCACACCTGGATAAGCTGCTGCCCACGCAGCACAGTTGTTTCTGAGCTTTGGGAACTCCATAGGTGTCATCTTGCTGGGGCAGGACCTTGTTCTCCTTGCTGTGGTGTTGGGCACAGGTGGGGTGTGAGAAAGCAAGAGAGAAGAAATAACAGAAATGTAGGAGAATGGCAAAGACCAAAGTTTCCAAGTCACAGATTTTCTAGATCAGAGTTTCTCACCTCAGCACTGTTAACATTTTGGGGAAGATCATTCTTTGTTTTGGAGGCCTGTGCTATGCATTGTGGACTTTTAGCAGCATCCCTGGCCTGCATTCAATATATATATATGGATGTTCTGGCAAAGCTCGCTTGCTTGCTCTGGATCCTGTATCTGGCTCATCATCTGACCTCCATTTCTTGGGACCTGAGGCAGCAGCCAACTGTATTGCCTGCTGATTTTGGAGTTCATCAGCCTCCACAGCCTGTGAGCCAGCAGCTTGCTATCTTACTTGCTGATCTTGGATTTGTCAGCCTCCGCAGTCAATGAGCCAGTGGCCTACTGTCTGACCTGCCAACGTTGGGCTTGCCCCCCAGCTACATGACTCAGTTGAAGCCACCAGCGTGATGCTCGACTCACGGACTTGGGGTTTGACAATGGCTCTACAACCATGTGAGCCATTTCCTTGAAATAAATGTTTCTGTATATATAGGATCACTATTTTTTATGAGTCAGCATCGACTTGAGCACAATGGGTTTAGTTTGGTTTTCGGTTTTATATATATATATATATACACATGCACACACTTTACTGATTTTGCTCCTCTAGAGAACTGAGCCTAAGACATTTGGTACTGAGAGTAGTTCTAGAAAAACAAAATCATAGGGATGAGTTTTCTAAATAGGTTCTCAAGACTGACTAGTCTTAAAGGCTCTGATGACTCTGCCTGCGGTAGTAAAGAGGGTGCCGCTAATCCATGTGTGAAGTGGCAATATTAATACACAAAATATCACCACCATTAGATCAAGTATTGGTGAGAAACAAGGTTCTGGGAGATTGCATGTTTGATACGTTTCTACAGTTTTGTCAGAATGAGAAGTATAGGGAAGCTGGTTTATTCGTCCTACTTTCACTAGACAAAGTGGTGAAAGAAAGACATGAGTTCAGGGCTTCAGAGTCATAGCTCAAGTGCTGCATAAAAGACCTCAAAGTTGCCATTTGTGCCCTGAAAGAAAGCCTTATGTCTTGTAGTAACAGAGCCAATATTGCCAAAAATCAAACCCAGATCTTATTGTAAGAGTGGCTGAATTATAACACCAAATAAATTCCCAACTTTAACGATGTCTGAAGTTAAAGTTAGTGCATTGATTGGTAAGAAATGGGATCCTGAAACTTGGAATGGGGGCATATGGGAAGATAATCATAAAGCTGGGAACACTGAGCCCCTAAATTCTGTTGAATCACTCCTGCCAACAGAACCATCTTACTCACATCTGAAGAGGTTACTCCATCTTTATTTTCTAAGCCACCCTCCCCAGTAAAACCATTAGCCCCTCTACTCCCATCTGATGAGATTAACCTACCTGTCTGAAGAGCCTTTTTCTGAGACACCGCCTGGCGTGGCATCTGAGTCATCACCTGGGGATTGCCTGGGGTAGATACCTCACAAGACATGCTGAATGTTGCCAGGACCCACTCCCACCACCCATTTTTGCTTCTAGACCTATAATTAGACTTAAGTCCCAGCAAGCTCCAAAAGGTGAAGTGCAAAGGGTGACCCAGGAGGGGGTATACTGTACTTCAAAAGAACTGCTTGACTTTTCTAATACATACAAACAGAAACCTGGGGAATGTGTGTGGGAATGGCTATTAAGGATGTGGGATAATGGTGCAAGGAGCATAAAGTTGAATCAGTCTGAGTTTATTGATATGGGCTCACTAAGCACAGATTCTTCATTCACTGTTTTCCGCTCGAGAGTTTTGGAAAAGATCTAAAAGTTTATTCGGTTGGTTCGCTGAAGCATAGATTATGCAGGGGCCTACACTAAATCAAGTAGAAGTACCAGACTTGCCTTGGTATACTGTAGAAGAAGGTGTGATGGTTAAGATTGTGTGTCATTTTGGCTGGGCCATGATTCTCAGTGTTTTGGCAGTCGTGTAATGTTGTGATCACTTCCCTGTTGAGATTTGATATGTGATCATCCCTATGATGGGATCTGCTCTGTGTAGCCAGTCAGTTGAAAGGGAGTTTCCTTGGGTATGTGGCTTGCATTAAATATAAGCAGACATTCTGACAAGGTTTGGGGGCTTTTTGCTCATGCTGGATCCTGCAACTGACTCCTGTTCATCTGACCTCCAGTTCTTGGAACTTGAGCTAGCAAGAGTCCTGCTCTCTGACCTGATCTTGGGTTCACCAGAGGGGGCTTCACCAATCAGGAGAATCCTGTATCCTGACCCACAGACTTGGGGCACTCCAGCTTCTACAACCACATGAGCCATTTCCTTGATATATATATGTATATGTATATACGTATATACATACATATACATATATATGCTTTATTGGTTTTGCTTCTCTAGAGAACTCAGCCCAAGACAGAAGGTATTCAAAGGCTTAGGGAAATTGGTATGTAAGAGTGGATTTATCAGGTTAGACCCACAGGCCCACACATGAAGTGCCCAGAGGATGCACTTTTACCACAGTAGTGAGGAACAAATTTGTGAATGGAGCCTCAGCATCCTTAAAAACTAATGCAATTGCTTTTTCATGTCAGATTTGACAGTGGGAGCTGCCCTAACTGAATTAAGATACCTAACTATAATGGGGCTGATTGGACCCTCCTGGGTCTTAGGGGCCAAGTGGCAGCACTCAATCAACAAAGACAAGGTGGGCATGGTTACTGTAATGGACAGTCAAAGCAGTAATCAGAATAGTCTGGCTCTTATGGACTTATGGTCTTGGCTACTTAGTCATGGTGTTCCTCGGAGTAAAACACATGGGAAATATAAATGTTTACTTGATCTGTACAAACAGAAGACTTCTAGGTCTTGTGAATGACAGTTTCACTCAAATCACCAGAATAGAGTCATGGCTCCTCAACCAATTCCCAGACTTGAGCCAGTTTATAGACCCACAACCCCTTGAACGAAGAGGAGGCTGGATGCCCTTGAAGAAGAACCCCACTACACTGCCAAAAACTTATACCGTTGATCTCTCCCCAGCCTTCCCCAAAGAAATCTACCAGCTTTTACAAGAGTGACTGTTCACTGGGGAAAAGGAAATAATCAGACTTTTTGGAGGGTTACTGGATACTGGCTCTGAACTGACAGTAATTCCAGGAGAACCAAAACATCATTGTGGCCCACCAGTCAGAGTGAGGGCATGTGGAGGTGAGGTTAGTAATGGAATCTTAGCTCATGTTCATCTTACAGTAGGTCCAGTGTGTCCCTGAACCCATCCTGTAGTTATTTTCCCAGTTCCAGAATGCATAATTGGAATAAATATACCCAGCAACTGGCAGAACTCCCACATTGGATCTCTGACATGTGGGATAAGGGCTATTATGGTTGGAAAGGCCAAGTGGAAGCCATTAGAACTACCCCTACCTAAAAAATAGTAAACCAAAGGCAAATACCTCATTCCTGGAGGGACTATAGATATTTACTGCCACCATCAAAGACATGAAGGATGCAAGGCTGGTGATTCCCACCATATCCGCATTCAGCTGACTTATTTGGCCTGTGCAAAAAACAGATGAGATCTTAGAGAATGACAGTGGATTATTGTAAGCTTAACCAGGTGGTGACTCCAATTGCAGCTGCTTTTCCAGATTTGGTTTCATTGCTTGAGCAAATTAATACATCTCCTGGTACCTGGTATGCAGCTATTGATCTGGGCAGTGTCTTTTTCTTGATTCCAATTTCAAAGGAACACGAGAAGCAGCTTGCCTTCGGCTGGCAAGGCCAGCAGTACACCTTCAATGTCCTACCTCAGAGATATATCAACTCTGCAGCCCTATGTCATAATTTAGTCCACAGGGTCCTTGATCTCCTTTTCCTTCCACAAGAAGTCACAATGGTCCATTATATTGGTGACATTATGCTGATTGGGCCTAGTAAGAAAGAAGTGTCAAGGACTCTGGACTTACTGATAAAACATTTGCGTGCCAGAGAGTGGGAAATCAGTCCCACAAAAATTCAAGCACCTTCCACCTCAGCGAAATTTCTAGGATCCAGTGGTGTGAGGTATGTCGAGATACTTCTTCTAAAGTGAAGGATAAGTTGTTATATCTGGCTTCTCCTACAACTCAAAAGGAGGCACAATGCCTGGTGCGCTTCTTTGGATTTTGGAGGCCACGTGTCCCTCATTTGGGTTTGCTACTCTGACCTATTTATCAAGTGATTTGAAAAGCTGCTGGTTTTGAGTGGGGCCCGGAACAAAAGAAAGCACTGCATCAGGTTCAGGCTGTCATCCAAGCCACTTTGCCACTTGGACTATATGATCTGGGTGATACAATGATGCTTGAAGTGTCAGTGGCAGACAGATATAGATGCTGTTTGGAGTCTTTGGCAGGCCACTGTTGGTGAATCACAGCTCAGAAGTAAAGCGCTGCCATCCTCTGCAGATAACTGCTCTACTTTTGATTAATAGCTTTTGGTTTGTTACTGGGCCCTAGTACAGACTGAACACTTAACCATGAGCCACTGAGTCACTATGCAGCCTGAGCTGCCCATCATGAACTGGCTGTCTTCCGACCCACAGAGTCCTAAAGTCGGTCATGCACAGCAGCACTTCATCATTAAATGGAAGTGGAATATACAAGGTCAGGCTTGAGCAGGACGGGAAGGCACAAGTTGCATGAAGAAGTGGCCCTCCATGCAATGCTTCTGCCAAAACCACCATCTGTGGACTTGCAGAATGTCTTATCCGCCATCCTGGTATCCCACACAGCATCATCTCAGATCAAAGGACTCACTTCACAGCAAATGAAGTATGGCAGTGGGCCCATGCTTATGAAATTCACTGATCTTACAATGTTCCCCATCATCCTGAAGCTGCTGGCTTGATACAATGGTGGAATGGCCTTCTAAAGACACAATTATGGTGCCAGGTAGGTGACATACCTTCCAGGGTAGGGGCAGTGTTCTCCAGGAGGCTGTATATACTCTAAACTAGTGTCCAATATATGGCACTGTTTTTCCCATAGCCAGGATTCACAGGTCCAGGTATCAAGGGGTGGAGATGGGAGTGACACCATCCACTATTGCCCCTAGTAACCCACTCACAAAATTTTTGCTTCCTGTCCCTGTGACCTTATGCTCTGTGGTCTAGAGGTCTTAGTTCCAAAGAGTGGAATGTTCCCACCTGGAGACACAACACAGATTTCATTGAACTGAAAGTTAAGAATGCCACTGGGCCACTTTGGGCTCCTCATACCTCTGGAGCAACAGGCAAAGAAGGGAGTTACCATATTGGGTGGAGTGATGGACTCTGACTACCAAGGGGAAAGTGAATTGATGTTACATAATGGAGGCAAAAAAGAGTATGTCTGGAATACAGGAGATCCCTTAGGGTGTCTTTTAGTACTACCATGCCCTGTGATTAAACTCAATGGAAAACTACAGCAACCCAATTCCAACATGACTGCTAATGGCCCAGACCCTTCAGGAATGAAGGTTTGGGTCACCCCACCAGGCAAAGAACCATGACCAGCTGAAGTGCTTGCTGAGGGTAGAAGGAATACAGAACGGATGGTGGAAGAAGGTAGTTCTAAATACCAGCTACAACCACATGACCAGTTGCAGAAACAAGGCCTGTAATTTTTATATTTCTTCCTTGTACGTGTGCATCAAATATTTTTGTTTTCTTCACTTGTAAAATGTAAGGTGTAAATGGGGCTAGTACATTTTTGGTTGTCTGCATGTTAGTTATGTTAGATACAAGTATGACTTTGTAATTGTCTTTATTTAGAGATTGTATATGGTTTAAGGAGATGCGTACAGGTGCCAAACTGACAAAGGGTGGGCTGTGATAGTTAAAGTTGTGTGTCAACTTGGCTGGTCCATGAGTCTCAGTGTTTTGGCAGTAATGTAATGATATAATTTAGCAGTTATATGATGATACAGTCATCCTTCACGATATGATCTGATGTTATCAGCCAATCAGTTACAAGGGGCATTTCCTCTCAGGGGTGCCCTGCGTCCAATATATATATATATGTGTGTACATTCTGGCAAAGCTCACTGACTTCCTCTGGAACCTGCACCTGGCTCATCATCATCTGACCTCTGGTTCTTGGGACTTGAACCAGTGGCCTGTCGTATTCCCTGCTGGTCTTGGGATTTGTTGGCTTCCACAGCCCATGAGCCAGTGGCCTGCTGTCTGACATGCCAATCTTGGGTTCAACAAGCCCTACAGCTGTGTGATCAGGAAAAGCCTCCAGGCTAACACCTGACCCACAGACTTGGGATCTGCCGGCCTCTACAACCGTGTGAGCCATTTCCTTGAGATAAATCTCTTCATATATACATATGTATGCTTTATTGATTTTGCCTGTCTAGAGAAAAAAATTTTTTTTTTCTTTTTTTTTTAGAGAACCCAGCCTAAGACAGTTGTTTTCTTTGTTATCGAGTGCTGCTGTAACAGAAATACCACAAGTGGATGCCTTTAACAAAGAGAAATTTATTCTCTCACAGTCTAAGAGGCTAGAAGTCAGAATTCAGGGTGGGAGCTCCAGGGGAAGGTTTTCTTTCTGTCAGCTCTGGGGGGAGGCCCTTGTCATCAATCTTCCCCTTATCAGGAACTTCGGGTCCAAAGGACACACTCTGCTCCTAGTGTTGCTTTCTTGGTGGTATGAAGTCCCCTTGTCTCTCTGCTTCCTTCTCTCTTTTGTATTGTGAAAGAGATTGGCTTAAGATACAACCTAATCTTGTAGATCCAGTCCTGCCTCATTAACATAATTGCTGCTAATCCCATCTCATTAACATCATAGAGATAGGATTTACAACACGTAGGAAAATCACATCAGATGACAAAATGGTGGACAATCACACAATACTGGAAATCATGGCTTAGCCAAGTTGACAGGTATTTTGGGGGAACACAATTTAATCCATGACATGTCATTTGCTACTCTCTGGACTGTCAACTTTGTCTTCCAGTCTCATGTCTCCAGACAAGCGTCCTCTGCCCACACATGGCCCAACCAGGCTGCCAGCCACAAGTCTAGGAGACCCTTGGTTCTGGTGCCCACTCAATATAACCGACCCAACTTACATGTGCCAACTTCAGAGTTACGGGGAGAGAAGGGGAGCTGGTTGGCCCAACTTGAGGCAGCGTCCACCCTTGGTCCACTCCACTGTGACTGGCACAGGCAGAGTTGCCCAGGCCACACCCTCCCATATGGGGTCTTTCAACCTAAGTCCATGTGCAGTACCTACGTCGATTGTCGGCAGTTGTGTGCAGCCTTCTCTAATAACTCAGTAAACGAGTTCCCCCTCTGCATCCTTATTGCTCTCTACTGGAGGCATTGCTACCTGCCTTTTATGACATTAGTTAATTCAGGGCCATTTTTCACTCTTGGGCATGTGTTTCTTAAGGGAAGAGAACCCTGAGAGTATCATTTTCTTCCTGCCCCCAGCACCTCGCACATGATGGGTGCTCCATGGATGTTATTGTTGATACTGAGATAATGAAATTAATTCACAAGATAGGGATCTTCAGAAAGTGTTTTTGATGACCGTGAATAGTGATGGGGTAGAGTGGGGGTGCTGAGATGTATGCCATATATGTTCTTTACATCTCTCTTCTTCTGGTCCCAAGTAGTACTTTGACGTTGGAGTGTCCCAAAGAAGTGATTAGCTTTCTGGAAAAGAAGAGAGGACGAGGACCTGTGTTTCATTAGTTTCAGGAATGGTCTGCTCACTTTCCCTTCAGCTAGATGGCCTCATGTGATCCTTTTGTGTCCTGTGATTCCTTGATTAATGTGAAGATCTTTCTTTAGGATGTCAACTTACGAGTGAAGTGGCCCAATGATATTTATTACAGTGACCTCATGAAGCTTGGTGGAGTTCTGGTTAACTCAACGCTTATGGAAGAAACATTTTATATACTTATTGGTAAGTTTAAGGAGCCCTGGTGGCACAGTGATTAAGTGCTCAGCTGCTAACCAAAAGGTTGGCAGTTTGAACCCACTAGCCATTCCATGAGAGAAAGATGTGGCAGTCTGCTTCTGTAAAGATTTACAGCCTTGGAAACCCTGTGGGGCAGTTCTGCTCTGTCCTACAGGGTCACTGTGAGTTGGAATCGACTCGACGGCAACAGGTTTTTGACTGGTAAGTTTTTAAAAGAGCCTTTCTGCCAGCATTTTTTTGGTTAACAAAATAACAGAAGTGAAAATGGCTATGCTGAGGGGAGGGGCAGTGGTGGTTCAGTGGTAGAATTTTCACCCTCTCTGTGGGAGACCTGGGTTCTAATCCCCAGCCAGTGCACCTCAGGTACAGCCACCACCCATCTATGAATGAAGCCTTGTAGGTTGCTGTGGTGCTGAACAGGTTTCACTGGAGCTTCCAGACTATGGCAGACTAGGAAGAAAGGCCTGGCAATCCACGTCAGAAAATCAGTCAGTGAAAACGCTGTGGATCACAACGGCCCAATCCCATTGTGCATGGATTTGTCATGAGCCAGGGCTGACTCCACAGCAGCTCAAAACAACATGTGTGGGGAACAGATAATCAAATGAGGTTACTTTTCTTTCAGTCTTGTTTCAGATCCAGGTATGTGTACAAATAGGGCCAGATCAGTTGAAAGTGATTTAAGAGATTCAAGGTTCCTGTATGGCCATGGAAACCACCAAATTGGTATCATACCAAGCAGGCGTTTTCTCACATCTTTCCACGCTTCCTGTTTCTAGTTGAATTAGAAATGATGAAAGTAAGAATTTAATGTATCATTTTGTAATAAGAAAAAAAATTTTTAATGTACCATTTTGGAGTTAAGAAAGTTAATTTCAATACACTGCTGGTGGGAACGTAAAATGGTACAGCCACTTTGGAAATCAATTTGGCGCTTCCTTAGAAAGCTAACCATAGAACTACCATAGGACCAGCAATTCCACTCCTTGAAATATACCCTAAAGAAATAAGAGCCTTCACACAAACAGATACATGCACACCCATGTTCATTGCAGCGCTGTTCACAACAACAAAAAGATGGAAGCAACCAAGGTGCCCATCAACGGATGAATGGATAAATAAATTATGGTATATTCACACAATGGAATACTACGCATTGATAAAGAACAGTGAGGAATCCGTGAAACATTTTATAACATGGAGGAACCTGGAAGGCATTATGCTGAGTGAAATTAGTCAATTGCAAAGGGACAAATATTGTATGAGACCACTATTATAAGAATTCCAGATAAAGTTTAAACAGAGAAGAAAATATTCTTTGATGGTTACGAGGGTAAGGAGGGAGGGAGAGAGATATTCCCTAACTAGGTAGTACACAAAAAAATTTTTTAGGTGAAGGCAGGGGTAACACATAACACAGGGATAGTCAGTACAACTGGACTAAACCAAAAGCAAAGAAGTTACCTGAATACACCCAAAAGCTTTGAAGGCCAGAGTAGCAGGAATGGGGGTCTAGGAACCATGGTTTCAGGGGACATCTAGGTCAATTGGCATAACAAAATGCATTAAGAAAACGTTCTGCATTCCACTTTGGTGAGAGGCGTCTGGGGTCTCAAATGCTAGGAAGCAGCCATCTATGATGCATCAATTGGTCTTAACCCACCTGGAGCAAAGGAGAATGAAGAACACCAAAGACACAAGGTAAATAATGAGCCCAAGAGACAGAAAGGGCCACATAAACCAGAGACTACATTAGCCTAAGACCAGAAGAACTAGATGGTGCCCAGCTACCACTGATCACTGCCTGACAGGGAACACAACAGAGAATCCCTGATGGCACAGGAGATCAGTGGAAGGTAGATCTTAAGTTCTCGTAAAAAGACCAGACTTAATGGTCTGACTGAGACTGGAGGGACCCTGATGATCATGGTCCCTGGACCCTTTGATAGCCCAAGATTGGAGCCATTTCCGAAACCAACTCTACAGACTGGTTGACCTGGACTATAATAAGGACAGTGATGCTGGTGAAGAGTGAACTTCGTGGCTCCAGTAGGCACGTGAGACTATGTGGGCAACTCCTGTCTGGTGGCAAGATAAGAAGGAAGAGGGGGACAGGAGCTAGTTGAATGGTTATGGCAAATACAGGGTGGAGAGGAGGAATGTGCTGTCTCATTAAGGGGAGAGCAGCTGGGAGTGCACGGGTGGGTACATATGGCTTTTTGTATGAGACTGACTTGATTTGTAAACTTTCACCTAAAGCACAATGAATAAATTTTTAAAAAAGAAAGTTAATTTCAAAGGTGATTCTCCTGATGGCTTCGAATTCTTTATCTTGACTTTCCCAGGAATTAGAGGCCATGAAAAAGTTACCTTCTTTTAACCTTCAGAAGAAGCTCCAGGCTGTTAGGGTGGGATAAAGAATACCCATTCCACCTCACTCCATCCATATCAGGCAAGGAGATGGATTTGGCAGTTTCAAAAGTTGTCATGCCCTTGGCCACCCTGCCATCATCCCACAACTAATGTCCAGGAGAACTCGATTGGTGTTCAGAAGTCAGTAATGGACAGAAAGCATGTGACCTTGAGTTGGAAGTACCAGCCAAAGAATACAGGGCTTGAGTTTCTGACTCTGCTACCAACTGGCAATATTATTCTGGGCAAGCATCTTCAAACCCTTAAAGCTCCATTTCCCATCTTTAAATGAAGAATTGGACAAGATGCGAAGATACCTAAGTCAGGGCCCAGGGATGTCAAGGAACTCCATGGAAGGGCCTCAGGGAGCTAAAAAAAAAAAACCCTATCAGCATAAAAAAAAAAAAAGGGGAAGCTAAAAAAAAAAAACCCTATCAGCATAGGGGAAGTATCCAAGGGACAGAAGAGGGGAGGGTGGGAGGTGGTCTCTGATCCGGGAAAGACTCAGCAATGGCCCTTTCTGGTCCGGGGGAGAACAGGACTAAGTTCTCTTACCAGAGGCAATGACAATAGTCAGTGTTGCTGTTTTCCCTTTGACTTTTAATTTTCTGAATACAAGGGAAAATGCTCAGTACTGTATAGCATTTAATTTAATGCCTTATACTTATCAGACCCTACAGATCTTGTGCTTGTTTTTGAATGAATGAACAAATGAGCAACTGCAAACTCCACCCCATTGCTGTCGCTGTTTGTTTTTTTCAGATGTAATTTGCATTGCTTTGTATTTTAATAGCCAGTCATTGCAATGTAATTCTTTATTAAAAAAACAAAGCTTAAGACCAATCAATCCTTCCTTTCACACTGAAAATGGCTCAGAACACTTACTGAAGAATACATTTGTTAGAAATGCCATCCGTTCTATCTGAAGTGAGTATTTTGGAAATTTTTTTCTTAGAGGCTCTGAAAACATGATAGTCTTAGTGCTTACTTCTTGCAGTATTTCATTTCCTATTGAAGACTTCCTTGAGATTGCTTAGGGCCCTGCTGAAAACTAAGACCCAGCTTCTCTGAAGACTCTGGCCTCTCCCTGAGAGGATGGGGTACTGAGTAACATCACAGATAAGCCTAATCAGACAGCACTGGTCATTATTGACTGTTCTTAAGACTTGGGTTAAACCCAAACCAAACCTATTGCCATCAAGTTGATTCCAACTCATAGCGACCTAGGGTTCAGAGTAAAACTGCCCCATAGAGTTCCCAAGGCTATAATCTTTACGGAAGCAGACTGCCACATCTTTCTCCTATGGAGTAGCTGGTGGGCTCAAACCACTGACCTTTCAGTTCACAGCCGAGCGCTTAACCACTGTGCCACCAGGGCTCCTTCAAAGCCTTGGGTTAGGAGTCTATAAAAGAGCCACTGAGCAAGTGTTGGCCCCTGGTTAATAGCATAACGTTAGCACTGCAGACTTCCAAGGACAAAGTGGTAAAGATGCCATAACTGAGGTTTGAGATCTCAGAATCCAGTTTACTCCTTAAGTCCTGAATAAGATTCTCTCTTTTCAAGAATATGTTTTGTTATTCAAGTAAGAAAAGAAGCAAGAGATTTCATTTTATATTGGGCTCAGTGCAGAGCTACAGTTCTTGATTAGAGCTCGTGAAGTATAGTTATTTCAGAAGCAAGCCTGAGAAAAACTTGTCCCATTAATATCATTGTTAACTGCCATCGAGTTGGTTCCCGACTCATGGTGACCCCAAGCACAACAGAGCAGAACACCCAGTCCTATACCATCCCCATGATCAACTGCATATCAGACCATCATGAACATAGGGTTTTCATTGTCTGGTTTTCAGAAGTAGATTGCCAGACCTTACTTTCTAGTCCACCTTAGTCTCGAAGCTCCACTGAAACCTGTTCAGCATCATAGCAGCCTGCAAGCCTCCAGTGCCAGAGAGGTGCTGGCTGCACGTGAGGTGTATTGGTTGGGAATTGAACCCAGGTCTCCCACACAGAAGGCGTGAACTCTACCACTGAACCACCAATGCCCCATGTCCCATTAATAAAAACAATTACCATCAAGTCAATTCTGACTCATGGTGACCCATTTAAATAGTGTCTGTTTAATTAAACTGAATCAAGTGTGGCTTACTTTTTTTCCAAATTCTTATTTGTAGTGAGGCTGGGATAGCCCTAGCTGAACAAGGGTAATGAAAGATGAAAAGAAAGATGGAGCCAGAGATACAAGTTACTCTCTAAGGGTCCAGAGATGACAAATTTTGGGGCAGTCGAAATAAGTGGAAGCAGGAATTGAACAGTGAAGACTGACTGCTTATGGGTGGTAGAGAGGAACGTGGGGTGTCAAGAACGTGTTGAGCTGCACATGTTTTTCAATTGTTTGTTTGTTTGTTTTTGTCCAGGCTGTGGAGTGAATGTGACTAATAGTATCCCCACCATATGCATCAATGACCTCATCACAGAATACAATAGGCAATACATGACAGACCTGAAGCCCCTAAGAACCGATTTTCTCATCGCTAGAGCTGTGACCCAGCTGGAGAAACTCATCAACACGTTTCAGGACAAAGGACCCAATGGCGTGCTTCCCCTTTATTATAAATATTGGGTACACAGGTTAGTCCGAATTCTTCTTCAGTTCTTTAAAATTCCTTGATTCAATCAGTAGTTCAATATCATCCAATAAGAAGCTGAGCACCAATCTAAATAATTAGTTTTGACCTTTATACTGGAGAAGGAAACCCTGGTGGCATAGTGGTTGAGAGTTCAACTGCTAACCAAAAGGTCAGCAGTTCAAATCCACCAGGTACTCCTTGGAAACCCTGTGGGTCGCTGTGAGTCAGAATCAACTCAATGGCAATGAGGCTTTTTCTTTTTTTAAAGGAGAAAGGTCCCTGAGTGGCACAAACGGTTTGCTCTGGGCTACTAACCAAAAGGTTGGCCATTCAGACCCACCCGATGGTGCCACGGAAGAAAGACCTGGTGACCTGCTCCCATAAAGATTACAGCCAAGAAAACCTAAGTCACACGCGGGGTTGCCAGAATCAATTCGGTGGCAACTAAAACAACAACTGACTGCAGCAGAAACCTGGGGGCTGGAGCCCAGCAATCTGTGTTTTACCAAACACTCAGGGGATTCTGATGCAGCTCAAGTTTGAGAACCACTTTGGTACTCTACTTTCAAAAATGTCAATGTCTCGAAAAGCAAACAACCAAAACCAAGGTGGAGGACTTGTTTAAGATCAAAGACTAAAGAGGCATGACAACCAAATGCGATGCATGACCCGTAATTAGGTCCCGGGTGGGAGTCGATAGCCATAAAGGTATTAATGGGGCAGTTGGGGAAATTTGAACATGGACGATATATTAGATAATACTATAGGAACAAGGTTGAGTATCTTGAGGGTGATAATGGTATTGTGGTTTTGTAAGAGAATGTTCTTGTTCTCAGGAGATGCATACCCAAGTATTTGGGGATCGAGTGTCATGATGTCTGCAACTTATTTTCATGTGGTTCAGAGAAAAAAGTGTGTGTGTGTGTAGCAAGAGAAATTAAATATGGAAACTGTTAGTAGTCGGTAGTGAATGGAGGTAAAGGGACTATGAGATTTATTCTACGATTCTTTCAGCTTTTCTGTGGGTTTGAAATTTTTCAAAATAAAAATTTGGAGGGGGGTAGGTTCTGTACTTCTAAAGGTCTCATCAAGGCTGTGACTTTAACAGGTACACTTGGAGAATATTCAAGAGATGTGGTACTACCATGAGTTGAACTTACAGTTGATAGCACCCAATTTAATGAGACCAAAATTTCTTGTCAACTCAGCTCTTTTTCCCCAAGAACCTCGAGAGTTGCACTGTGTTTCTTGAAAGTGCTAGGGGTGAGGAAGTGGTGCAAATCGCCATCACAAAATTAGGAGGAGTGCTGTCGTTTTTAGGGGAAGAGATTCCTAACGCCCTGGTAGACTTTCCGTCACCCGGGTTATTAGTAGTTAACAAAACAGTCCATGTGGGGCCATTGCAAGCCAGAGCTCAGACCCGGTACGTTTTAACAGACTCTGGCCTCAGCCCTCTCTCCCACATCCCCGAGCCCTTTGCATAATGAATAATCACTTAATTAATTGTGTTAAGCTGATACCTTCCGTTTCCCAGTGACAGCCAGCTGTTCTTCTTTTCCAGTGGTCAACGAGTCCGCCTGGGAAGCGCGGAGGGACCAATGGTGTCCATAGTTGGCCTAGATGATTCTGGGTTCCTTCAAGTCCATCAGGAAGGCAGCGAGGTTGTGACTGTGCATCCGGATGGCAACTCTTTCGACATGCTGAAAAACCTCATCCTCCCCAAACAGCAGTAGTGGAAGTGTAGCGTGGTGGGGCAGCCTGCCCCTGGCCCTCAGTCCTCACCCCCTGCCTGGAGCTGTCGGGGGTAGGGGGTGGTGCAGCCGAGACCACTGCAAGCATTCCAGTTTGATTTTGGCGGCCCCTCCCAGCCCATGGATCTTATACGCTAGTTTAGGGCTATAGGTGATTTTTTTTTTCCCCACCCTCAAATTTGTCAGTTTTTGAAATTTTTTTCCTGTTTCTTTTTTAAAAAAAAAAAAAGATTTATTTTGTTGCCTTTTAATTTGGCTTTTGGTGACGTTCTAGAGTGAAGGATTGACAAGTGGAAGATTTAGGTTAGGTAAGCCCCCTACCATAGGTGTGAAATCACCCTCCTCCCCAGCCCTTGGGCTTGGGTTTATGCTACCTGTGATACCTAGTGCTGTGGAGTGGATTCCGGCTCATGACGACCCCACTGTATTACAGAGTACAACTGCTCCATAGGGTTTTTTTGACTGTAATCTTTATGGAAGCAGATCCCTAGGCCCTTCTTCCACAGTGCCATTGGGTAGGTTCGAACCCCCAGCCTTTGGGTTCATAGGCAACAGCAGCCCATTTGCACCACCCAGGGACCTGTTTATTGCCCACCTACCGGCAAAAAAATAAGTTCTTACTTGGAAACAGTATTGAGGTCATTCAAATGTTTGCCCAGTACCGGAGACTTGGACCCTTGGACTGTTATTAGCAAATCAGAAACCACTCTTCAGGCCAGGTCGTGGTGAGTTGGTGAGGTAGAGCTATGGGAACACTTTTTAAGAATCTAAGAGGCATTTTCCTACAAGAACATATGTTGACACTCAACTGGGGTGTTTGTTTTTTATTAGTGAAGAAGAGAGAAGGTGGACCTCTCAGTTACTCTCTGCCTGGTGGCTGGTTAATCCGGTCACAGTGTCATCTAAATGGCTGCCAAGTAGCATCTAGCTGGTAAGGATGCAGTGACGTTGTAGAAGAAACCGGTTAATTAGTCCGACATCATTTCACAAGCTCTGCTTTCTTAAGTTTAGATTTACTGCCAGGCCTGAAGAGATGGGATCAAGTTCAAGATCCTTAAAGCCGCTGTTAGGCACTGCTTGAATGTGAGGGGTAGGTGATTTGGCTCCAACAGCTGGAGATGAAGGCGCGCTCTCATACCACACACAAGGGAGGATTTAGAGTTTTTAAGTCATTTTTCAGATTGGCTTTGAAATGTGCTGTGTTCTGCACAACCACGTGCAGGGAAGCAGCACAGAATGCCCAAGCACGGGCATTTTTTCCCTCTATTTCCAAGGAAGACAATTATATTGATGTTTAATACCATCAGTGAAGAGTGCGTGTGTATGTGTGTTTGTGTGTGTCTTTAAAAGATGTTAAAAATCGGATGTGCTGACAGTCTCCGTGGAAGAACAAAAGAAAGGAAGCTTTTGATATGTATTTGCTCTTTCCAGATGTCCCCCACGCTTTTTCCATGAAACTTCTATCTCTGTTGAACTTATGAATCATGCACATTACTTTTCAGCCTTAAAAGGCCAATTTTTGCCCCCTTTTCTCTCTTCCTGCCAGTCCCAGCTGAAATGAGTGGAAAGAAATCTTGATGGAGTTCTCCACTTTGAAAAAAGTCCCCTCATTGCAAACCAGCCCCCTCCTTACCCAAGTCCTACCCAGCCAGGTTAACTCCAGAAATGTGCCGTTTCCACTGTAAAATCCTTCTATCTCTAGCCAGGCACAGGCAGCCCCATAGGAAGAAAAAAATTAACATGTTGAGTTAAGTACACCAAGCCAATATGTGTTTTTTGGAAATGTAGCTTGAAAAGAATTAGAATTTTTGCAAAGAAAAAGGCTTCAATTGGAATTATTTTTCTCCAAAAACAAACAAACAAAAAGAATCACTCCTAAATGCCCACGTCTTCTGTTCGAGTCAGTGGCAAGTTTAAATAAAAATCCACACCATGCCAAAATTACAAAATGGACTCACCCTTGAGAGGGAGTCTGCAAAATATCATCAAGGAGAAAAATCTCCAGGCTAATGTTGCAAGTTTCATTTCTCAAACTTTGTAATTTAAGGCACGTCATCTCTCGGAGCCGCCATCATTACTTTTTGAGTTTCTTTGGGGGGGGTTACTTAATGAAAAACACACTATGTTTTATTTTAAGCTGGAGTCCTCTTCTGGAAATTTCTGCTTTGGAAAAAATGTTATCATTTAATTTCCTTTATGTAAATTAAAACTAATGAAGTGTGGACATGTCAAAACAGATGGGGATGTTCTGGGCCTGCCCCTCGGTCTCTGTGCTTTTTAGCAGGCAGTTCTGGCTTACACAAGACACTCAGTTGTCTTGAGGGAGACAAAATAGACTTGAAGCAGATGCTGCTCTTCTCAGAAACCTGATTTTGCCTCGGATGAACCAAAGGCTGTTTTAAAATTCTGCTTCATATAAAAAGGAAAAGGAAGAAAAACCAAACCCGTTGCCGTCAATTTGATTCCGACTCATAGCAATCTTATAGGACAGAGGAGAACTACCCTATGGGGTTTCCAAGGAGTAGCTGATGGATTCGAACAGCTGACCTATTGGTTAGCAGTCAAGCTGTTAACCACTGCACCCCCAGGGCTCCAGGGTATTTTGCTTATAGTGTTAGGGACACCTTAGACTTACCTGCTAACCTACACCCATCATAAGGCTTTTGGGATGTTTGTGCACCCAGCCATCTCAAGAAGCTTTAAAGTCTTAAAGGAAACTTTGCATTTTCCCCACAATCTTTAGAACACGGCAGATAAGCTCAGGATTGGCGTTTGCCTCCAGAACATCGAGTCACCCCTGATGTAGATGTGCACTGAGCATCTGCAGAGCTATGTCAAAGGCTGGACTTCCTCCCTCCTGGGACTGGTAGCAGATTCTTGAGGATTCTTGGGGAGTGCCCCTAAAATAGGACCTGGCGCCAGCTGAGTTTCCCGCGGTCCAGCAGGAACACCACTCTTTGGCACTGGGACTCCTGGCAGCATTCACAGGGAGCTGTCAACGTGGGAAGGGTTTGTGTGTGGTGTAAGGTAGCCCATGGGTTTCACTGGGGCACAATGACGCTGCCTGACATTGCGTAAGGGGCCCTACTAAGGGGTGGATGAGGGTGGGTACATAAGCCCAGGGTGATGGGGAGAAGCCCGTTGCTGCCCTAAAGAGCAGCTCCAGCCCTCATCCCCCCCCATACACAAACACACACACACACACACACACACAGGCCAGCATGGCTGCTACCCCTACCCTGGAGTCTGGGAACTGGAAGAGAAGCTGGCCTCACCCAACAGTTTCAGAATGGAAAAGGGAAACAATTTAGCTTTACATTCTGTAATCTGTTAGCTCTCAACAGGCAGAAAACGGAGAATCCTTATTCCTGGATAATTGCTATGCATATTTGAAATAAAAGAACGTGTAAGCCTTTGCATTTTTCACCTTTCAAAGAATCCTCTCTGAAAAGTCATGGCTTTCAACCGATGCCTATAAAAAGCAAATCTACCAAAATAAACTTTAAGACTTTCTGTATGGTTTGTGCTCATTCTTATTTTTACCACAAGTTTGATTTTTTTTTTAAAAAGGCCACTACCTTTGGTTATAGCACTTTTATTAATATTGAAACATTTTTACAAAATAAATAAAAGGTTTTAACATAGTAAGGAATATTACGTATTTCTAAGTTTTAAGAAGCTGGGTGAATTTTTTGGAGTAGGGTATATTTTTAACAAATGCATTATGCATTATACAAAAAAGAAGTCTTAGTATTCCAAAGAGTGAAAGTTAACAAATCCGCAAGCCAAAAAAAAAAAAAAAAGACCATTTAACTAAGGTGAGAAATGTAGCAATGTCCATGTTTCGTTTTTTTAGGGTATTCTAAAATTTTTTGTGAAAATTACTTCACTTTTGTCTTAATAGTTTCTTACCCAAGATTTTAACCTTATGTATCATACGTAAGTTTAGGAACAGCTTGAGTAATCCATTTTAGATAATCCATTCACTACAGAGCAACTACAATTTTACAGTATTTACTGGAAAATGTACTTTTTATTCCGTTTTATCAATGGCAGCCATCACAGTCTACCTTAACTACCTTACAGTTCTTATAAATGAGAACTTTGGGTCGACTTTATACAGGATTCATTCAATTTGTTAATTTGTCCTGCTCCTAATGCTCGGCTAGTAGGAATTTTAACAGGAAAAAAGGAGCAAGAGTGAGGGAACACTAAATACTGGCTCTTGCAGACTTCCTAAGGGTAGCCCTTCTTCACACCCTGTTCACTTTGCCACAAAGCTGTGAATGGAATGGCTTTTCTAGAAAGGGGCTTCCATGAACATAAAGGAATTCCTTTCCCTGGGAGGCTTCGTGGAGGGCCCAACCAGTCTCGAATTGGGTTTACTTCTCAAATCCATTTGATCTGGCATTTTTGTCAACATGGTACATGTTAGGGCCAACACCGATTTTTTCCCCCTTCTTCTTTGTGAAAGAGACACATATTTGTTAAAAGGCTTCCTCTTCCCCCGTCAGAGCCCCACAGAATCAAGAAACTTAAATGTGTAGGCTCTTAAAGATGGAGGTAACAATATTAGGTTGCCATAGTAACTGCCCTGTTAACTATGCATTGAGCTGTTCGCCCTCTTGAAGCCAGCTTGTGTAGGAATCTTCCTTCGTGTTCTAGGCTGTGAGAACCATGATGTTTGTTTAGTCAAGAAGTTGTCACTAGTACACGTTTTATCTTGCAAGGACATATGCGCTCTTTGTTAAGCTTCTTAACATACACAAATCAATAATAGTCTTTTTTAAAGGTAACCTTAGATATCAAACTGTTCCGAAAGGCTTCGTGATTTGTATTTACGAAACACGGCCCCCAAAAAGTTAAAAACAAGGTAGACGCAGAGCATTTTGTGGGAACTTGATTGAAAAATGAAAGATGCTATCTCCTACTAATCAAACCTGCCCCTTCAGGAATCATGGTTTAATGATGAAACTCAAGAGCATAAAAAATAATACACCGGGCTTGTTTGATGTGTGCATACATTGCCACAGGGAACTGCTAATGAAGTATAGCCAAGTGCTCTGTAGAGGTGTGTGCAAGTGCTTCTTAGAGACCCAATCCCTTTGCTGCACCGCAAAAACCGGCCCAGATCTGTTGCCGTTGAGTCAATTCTGACTTGTGTTACAGAGTGGAACTGTGTGCCATAGGGTTTTCTTGGCTGTAATCTCTAGGAAGCAGACCACCAGGCCTTTTCTTCAGATGCCGACCCTTGTTGCTAAATTTGCAAATTTTAACTCACAGGACAGACTGACACCCTGCTCGAGATGGAATCAGGTCCTGGAGGTGATGCTGAGGTGGAAGAAGGTCACATTTTGAGAGCAGTTGATGTCACTGCTTTTTTATTTCTAGACAATGAGTTAAAGGTATTTGTGAAAATCAATTTCCACTTACAAAAGTGGGACTAGCTTCTTAAAGTAAACCATTTCTGGAAAAACAGTAAAATAATATGTTTATAGTGTGGCGCAGATAATTGACAGGTAGTGTGTTCAACGCATTGATCCAGTTCAGAGCCAAGATGTGAAAAAAAAAAAAATTAATGGACACTATCAAACATAACTAAAAATGTACAACAGAAGATAAACTAGATACCTGGGGCCTCCTAAAAATTAAATACTTATGCTCATCAAAAGACTTTTACCAAAAGGTCTTAAAAGCCTTTAGCGGCCATCTAAAATGCTCCACTGATCTCACCCTTCGGGAGCCAGAGAGAATGAAGAAAACTAAAGACACAAGGGAAAGATTAGTTCAAAAGGCTAATGGACCACAACTACCACGGCCTCCACCAGACTGAGTCCAGTACAACTAGCTGGTGCCCAGCTACCACCACTGACTGCTCTGACAGGGATCAGAATATAAGGTCCCGGACAGAGCCGGAGAAAAATATAGAACAAAATTCTAATTCACAAAGAAAGACCAGACTTACCGGCCTAACAGAGACTGGAGAAACCCCAAGAGTATGGCCCCCAGGCACCCTTTTAGCTCAGTAGTGAAGTCACTCCTGAGGTTCACCCTTCATATAAAGATTAGACACGCCCATAAAACAAAACAAGACTAAAGGGGAAACACTAGCCCAGGGGCATGGACTAGAAGGCAGGAGAGGACAGGAAAGCTGATGATAGGGAACCCAAGGTTGAGAAGGGAGAGTGTGGCCATGTCATGGCATTGTTAACCAATGTCATAAAACAATATGTGTACTAACTTTAATGAGAAGCTAGTTCCGTAAACCTTCATCTAAAAAAAAAAAAGACTTTACCAAAAAAGAACCTACAGACTGGGAACAAATTTCTGGCAATGACGTATCTGATGAGGGCCCAATCTCTAAAATATGGAAAACTTCAACACCTCAACAACAAAAAGACAATCCAATCAAAAAATGGGCAAAGAAGACATTCAGGAGGCTAAGAAACACATGAAGAGATGCTCACGATCATTAGCCGTTAGAGAAATGCAAACCAAAACTATGAGACACTGTTTCACCCCCGCAAAAATAGCACTGATTTAAAAAAAAAAAAAATGCCAACAAGGTTGTGGGGACAATGGAACTCTTTTACACTGCTGGCAGGATTGTAAAACAATACAACCACTATGGAAAACAATATGGCGCTTTCTAAAAAAGCTAGACATAGAAATACCGTACAATCCTGCAATCCCAGTCCTAGGTACATACCCTAGAGAAACAGGAGAAATGACACAAATAGACCTGTGCACACCCATGCTTGCTACAGCATTATTCACAATAGCAAAATGATGGGAACAATGTAAGTGTCTATCAGTGGATGAATGGATAAACAAAATGTGGTACATACAACAGAATACTACGAAACAATAAAGAATAATGAGTCCGCGAAACATAACATGGATGAATCTGGAGGACATTATCCTGAGTGAACTAAGGACAAATATTGTATGATACCACTTTTATAAAAGGTCAAGAATAGGTTTACATACAGAAAGCAATTGTTTTTGATAGTTACGAGGGATGGGAGGGGGAGGGAGAGTTACTTACTAGATGGTGGTGGTGGTGACATGTGCTGTCAAGTTGGTTCCAACTCATAGTGACCATAAAGGACAGAGTAATACTCCCTCATAGGGTTTCCAAGAATTGGCTGGTGGATTCGAAGTGCCAACCTTTTGGTTAGCAGCTGAGCCACCAGACATCCTACTAGGTGGTAGACATGTTACTTCTGGTGAAGGGAAAGGCAGTACACAATATGGGGGAAGTCAGCACAGCATGACCAACATACATGAAGACACCGAGAGGTACAAAAGAAAAAAGGACAACCTCAATAAATGCTATAACATACACAATTCTGCAACAACAGTAATAACAACCAAAAATTTGTGAGTGGTTACAAAGGTCCACTCTATAGGTGAGGGAAGGGGTATGGGAGTAAATGCACCTGCATATATAGGCATATATAGGTATAGGTGTGGGCATTTGTTTATACATATTGTATCTGCTGCATATATAGTCATATATATACAATAAAGCACATAGTTATGGAAACTTCTTAGACATATTCAAACACCTCGTGGGACTGAAATACTGGGCTTGAAGGCTAAGGATCATAGTCTTGAGGGATATCTAGGTTATTTGGCATAACATAGTTCATAATGTCCTACTTCCTAGTTTGGTGAGTAGTGTCTGGGTCTTAAAAGTATGGGAGCAGCCATCTAAGGTACAACTATTGGTCTCTTCCCATCTGGAGCAAAGGAGAGTAAAGATTCAAGAAAACAATTAGTCCACAGGACTGATGGCCCACACAAACCCGAGCCTCCTCTAACTGGAGACTAGAAGAACTAGATGGTGCCTGGCTACCAGTACTGACCCCTTTGACCAGGGACACAAAAGAAGGTCCTGTTTAGAATGGGAAGAGAAAGTAGAACAAAACTCAAATTCATAAAAAATTTAAAAAAAGACCAGACTTAACGGACCGATAGAGACTGATGGAACCCCAAGACAATCGCCCAAAGACACCCTTTTAACCTGGAACTGAAGCCACTCCTGGAGGTCATCTTTCAGCCAAATAATAGTACAATCAACTATATGAGACCAAACAGGCAACATTCGCCCACAAGCAAAGATGAGAAGGCAAGGAGGGGCAGGGAAACCAGGGATGGGAACGGGAAAGGCAGAATGGAAATGGTGGGAGTGCTGACATATTGCAGGGATAGCAACCAATGTCACGGAACAATTTGTGTATGAATTGTTGAACGGGAAACTAATTTGCTGTGTAAACTTTCACCTAAAACACAATAAAATGTTCCAAAAAAAAAAAAAAGCCCTAAGGGAAGTAATTTTTTAAAAATTAATGGAAGTTTATTTTTAAAACACTGTTGATGTTTTATAAAAGGATTTCAGTTTACCTGTTACACACATTACATGTTCCTATGAAGTTTTCTTGCTATATATAAAATGCTTAAGAGAATGTATACATCATTTTCATTACATCCCTTTCACACATTTTTCTTCCACAAGGTGCCTTCCAGTTTTCCATATTGCACACGCAATTCAACTCACTTGTATCAGCACTACTTGTAGCAAACAGAAGCCTAGTGAATTACAGACCTGTGTGGGCCAGAGGGATTCTGTCATATAATTAAACTTGACAGGGGTCACCAATAGCACTGGGCACTGCCATTCTCATAAACTATCTGGAGCTATATATATTGCATTTAATGCCTAGTCAATATATTCTGAAGGTGCTATTGGTGTTATCAAGAGTTCACAGAGGTTCAGGGGAAATAAGAGCTTGTTAACAACATGTCCAAGTACATCGATGTTCACACACATAGAACACAGAATTGCATGTTAACCCCTTCCTCTTGGTTTATTGATTTTTGTATGGAAACAAGGGTTAAGTTTTTTTTTTAAAGGCTTTAATGAGACTCATGAATGACTTAAAGGCAGTGGCATTATTGTCTGCTCTTGGAACTTAAAGTAATCATATTCTGCTTTTGCTTACGAACCCGAAGGGCCCTGGTACAGAGGCCTCCTCCTCCCAGATTGGCCATCCGCCTGGATACATCCGACTATATCAGGGTGGGGTTTTTTGTTTGTTTGTTTTTGTTTTTCTCCTTAAAGTGGGAACATTTGCAGAGTTGGAACTCCTGAAACCTCCCCTGTGGGACTTTTCTGAGCCCTGTGGGCAAAGCAAGGCACACAAGTCTGATTTCAAGGTGAGGAAGCTCGTAAGTCCCCCCGAGGACTGGGTAGTTTGAGGTCACACGTGGGGCATCGGGGACCCCCAGCTAGGCCCTTTCAGAAAGGCCGACTCTTGGGAGCAACGAAGGTTGAGCGATTATTTCTCCCAAACATTAGGCCGTGTCTCAGTCCTCTCCAGCGGCGTTTATGGCATCCACGGTAAAAATCTAAAACTCGGCTGCCGAGTTCTATTAAAATAGTTGTCTCTGTATAAATTAATTTATGTCGGGCAGATACGGCTCGTCCGTCTTAAGTCGGCTGGACTCGGTAAGATAGGAATCGCAGAAGGCCTGGCCTACGGCTTCTCCCTGCGGGCAGCCTGCGCGGTCCTGTGCGTCCCCGCGGCCCGGCCCGGCGAGTCACCTGCCGTTGGTGATGATGACCGAGGCGCCCAGGTAGTGCGGCAGGGGCGCGCCGGGCGGCGAGGCGCTGTGGGGGCTGAGGGGCCGAGGCCGCACCGCGCCGGCCGCCGCCTCGGGGCCGCCGGGGCCGCAGGCGAGGCCGGGCGCGGCGGTTGCGGCGCCCCCCAGCGGCCCGCGCCGGGCCAGCACGCGGTGGTAGTTGAGCAGCACGAAGGGCAGCTGGGCCGCGGGCGCCGCCGGGGGCTCGGCGGGCGGCGGGCAGCACTCGGGCGCTGGGGTGCGGGCCAGCCCCAGGCGGGCGCCGTCGCGGGCAGCCTGGCGGGCGGTCTTGGCCGGACCCAGCGCGGTCTCCTCGCGGTAGTGGCCGCAGCTCGGGAAGCTCGGCGGCGGCGGCGGTGGCGGCGGCGGCGGGGGCGCAGCGTCCTCCCCGAACCTGCGCGCGGCGGCGGGCGCTGCGGAGACAGGTGACACGTTAGACGCCCCCGCCGGGGGATCAAGGAGGAATGCCCAAAGCAACACCTCCCCCGAAGCCAGGGCGCGGCCACCACCCCTCCACCACCCGGACTGGGAAGACAGAACCCACGCCGCCTGCGCGCTCCACCCCCGGGTCGCATTCCCCTTCCTTCTCCTGCGTTGCAGGCCTGCGCTGGCCACGCGAAAGATGCAGTTTTAATGTTTTGGTAGCCACATTGAAACAGTAAAGAGAAACAGAGAATGGATGTGATTAATATACTTCATTTCACCCAAAACATCCAAAATGTTATTCCAACGTGTTATTGTTAGGTGCCACAGAGTCAAATCCGACTCACAGCGACCCTGTACGACCCAGGAGAACTGCCTCATAGGGTTTCCTAGGCTGTAATCTCTACCAGGGAAACCCTGGTGGCTTAGTGGTTAAGTGCTACAGCTGCTAACTAAAAGGTTGGCAGTTCAAATCCACCAGGTGCTCCTTGGAAACTCTATGGGGGCAGTTCTACTCTGTCCTGTAGGGTCACTGAGTCGGAATCAACTTGATGGCAACGGGTTCATCTCTACCAGAGCAGATGGCCAGGTCTTTCCTCCCTCCCAGCCGCTAGGTGGGTTGGAACCCTCAACCTTCACCTGCACCAGCAGAGCTCCTTTTTCAATGTGTAATCAATATAAAATTATTTAGATTGTTTGTTTTACTGTCTTCAAAATCCAGGGCATCTTACAGTACATCTGTACTGCCGTAGCCACACTTCAGTGCTCAGTGGTCATACAGGGCAAGTGGTGACCGTATTGGACAGTGCAGGTCTCCAGTTAGGACTGGTTCTAGCGTTAGGTCCACCCAGATTTTTGCTTATCCTCGGGGGGAGGTTTCATCAGGTGGTAATCACCCCGCTCTGTTTAGTATCATCATAATTAACGTAATAGTCACCCCCACTTAACTAGATGTCTGCAATCAGCTTCCTATGTTTTTACCTTAAGACAACCTTTGTCCTCCTTTAATACCAAAATAATACCAAAAAGACTAGGCAGTCGATCACAAATTGCCTCAAAGTATCACCTTCTGCCCATTTTTACCAGGTGGTTTTTCACCTTTCTCACTTTTTAAAACCCAGTAAACTCAAGTTCTGTGTATCATATCATGGCCAACTGCCAGACACACACACAAAAAATAACTTTCAGGTCAATCTCAAGTGGGTCCCATTTTCAACTGTTATCAAAGCCCTTTTCTCTGTCTTTCTTTCCTTGGATGTTGGGGAAACTCCTTCCTCCAGTATTTGGGGGACCCAATGCACTGATGGGCATGGAGGATCCAAATCTGAGAAGTCAGGCCTCCTGGGACAGACCCAGGCCAAGAGGCCTGGCTACCCTGGCCTAAAAAAAAAACAAAACAAAAAAAAACTCAGTGCCTAGTTGCCAAGATATTCTTTTTTAAGCTGGTTATTTTTAAAAACCATGTTCTAGTGATCTCCAGGAAGGCTAGATTTCTGTCCGTGACCTGCTCCCTCTTTTCAGTTTTGGAGAAGAAATACAGGGCAGTCTTGTAAAGATGGAGTCTCCACACAGACCAACAGAGTCCCTGGAGAGGAGAGAGAGGATGAGGAGAAGGGGGAAGATAGACGGAGGGAGGGGTGACTCCAGGTGGCTCCCCTCCTTACGCAGGGCCTGACGTAATCCTCTGGGGCAGGTCATCCTGACCTAACATTTACCTGGCATTTAGTGGCACCCACAGGACATTCGCACTATCTAGATCTACACTCTGGGCAGTAGCTGTTGTTAGCTAGTATAGAGCTGGCCCACGACTCATAAGGCTGCCCAGTCCTATGCCGTTCCCTGACGGGTTGAAGAGCAAGTCTGGAAGCTCTGCTGAAAACTGTTCAGCATCATAGAAACACCATCTGCTCATGAGGTGCACTGGCCAGGAACACGAACCAGGTCTCCCATATGGAAGGTGAGAATTCTACCACCTAACTGCCACTGGAAACCCTGGTGGCATTGTGGTAAAGTGCTACAGCTGCTAACCAAGAGTTCAGCAGTTTGAATCTGCCAGGCGCTCCTTGGAAACTCTACTGGGCAGTTCTACTCTCTCCTATAGGGTCGCTATGAGTTGGAATCGACTCAACGGCAGTGGGTTTGGTTTTTTTTGGAATTGCCATTGCCCCTGGACAGTAGTTAGGTCTGGACTAAACAGGAACATGTCCTCTGCAGCAACTGTCAGCCCCCACCCCACCCCCCACCCAGGGTTGGTCCAATGAGCAAACGGAAGTCTGTCTGGTCCAGGGCAGTGGGTGGCACCTTCACTGAGGACACTTGCCCTCCTGTCACCAAAAGGAACTGGCTGAAAGGCCATTCCTGTCCCTGTTGTTGAACTAGCCATAGTGGATGGGCATCTATCCTGTGCCAAGCCCTAGAGGCACATCACACAGCTTATGATCCCATTTCACAGATGAAGAAACTGAGGCCTGGAGGGTTTGTGTTACTTGCCCTGGGTTGGCGAGTGACATTTCTGTCCCCAAACCCATAAGTTTTCTGCCACTGTTTTCCACACTTTGAAAACCAATGAGCTCTTGGCCTCCCATATTCATTTTTGGGTGGAGTGGAAAGTAGCCTTGTAAAATAAATGCAGTGGGGCAGTCTTGGTTCATGGGAGCTGGCTCTGAAAATCATTTTGTCTCCCTTTTGGGGAGCGAGTGAGGCTGGGCTTCTTTATGGAAGGTGGCACTCACATGGAGAGCAGGAAAGCATAGCAATTCCTACTTAAAAGCAGAAAAAGGAAATGTTTGCTAGGAGTGGGAGGATGCTTTTTCCATCTGCCACACATCACCACTGCCCAGCGGCCCACAGTCCCCCCCACACATGTGAACATGACCCACCTTCGTAGTTTGGCATGAGACCATGGCGAGCAATGTTCACTGGCGGTTCGGGGAGGTTCTTAGCTGGAGACGGGCTGCTAGGCACTAAGGGGTTGGCATAATGCCACTGGCACTCGCTGCCTGTGGGCAGCGTGCTCAGGAAGAAGCGTGCCACCTCACACGGGGACCCTTGCGGCTGCCCGAACTTGGATGGCAACATTGGCTTTTTGCTGCTGAAGACGTGAGAGTCTAAAGGGAAGTGTCCGTAGTGGTAGGAGAAGGGCAGGCTGTAGGGCGGGGCGTACAAAAGGTCACTGCTCTCTGAATGGAGCTGCTGTTCCGGGGGTGCTGGGGTGGTCACTGTGGGGCTGGTTCTCCAGGGTCCCAGCTGGCTGCAGTCCAGTTTGTTCATTTGGAACGAGCTGTATTGCTGCATGACAAAGAAGGCAAGTGAAAGGCCAGGCGAGGGGCGGGTGGTAAGCCGCCTTCCAGCCCCACAGGATCTGTACTGTGAGACGGCCCAGACCCCACCCTAAGGCTGGACCCACCCTGGCCACCATCATGAGGTGCCCAGTGGGGCCAGGTGCATGGCCAGCAGTACCCAGTGACCCACCCCTGGGTAGAAAAGGAAAACCCCACCATGAGCTGATAACACAATAGACACACTTGTTGTTGTTGTTGGTTGCTGGCAAGTTGATTCCAACTCATGGTGACCCCGTGTGGGCAGAATAGAACTGCTCCACAGTGTTTTCAAGGCTGTGACCTTTTGAAAGCAGGTCACCAGGCCTATCTTCTGAGGCACTTCTGAGTGAGTTCTAGAACTTTCTGCAAGTAGTTTAGCACTTAACCATTTATGCCACCAAGGACTCCTACAGACACGTTGGCTATTTCTATAAGCTTGCAAACTACCCGGTTCTGTACCATTCCCATGACTGGTTGCCAGTCAGAGCACTGTGATGCATAGGATTTTCACTGGCTGATTTTCAGAAGCAGATCACCAGGCCTTTCTTCCTAGTCTGTCTTAGTCTGGAAGCTCCACTGAAACCTGTTCAGCATCACAGCAACACAGAGGCCTCCAGTGACAGACAGGTGGTGGCCGTGTATGAGGTGCGTTGACTGGAATCAAACCCGGGTCTCTTGCATAGAAGGGGAGAATTCTACCACTGGACCACCACTTCCACCATTTCCTAGACTTTATGACTCCAGAAATTCCACCTGGACATTAGCTTTTCGCTGTCTCCCCTGGGCTGTATCCTAGGGAAGGACACCCCAGAGGGACCTTGCTTCATTCACCCCCTAGTGAAACTTCCAGTAGGGAGATCCCTGCTACGCAATTAAAAGGTCATCATTCCTTAATGTGCCCGGATGTCCCAAGCCCCCAGGAATAGATGCCACCTACACCCCACCCCTGCAGGAAGCATGTGTTACCTGGGGAGGGTAAGGGTTTGTTCTCAGCTTTGTCTTCACCTTCGTATTTTTGGGTTTAGCTAATTTCCTAGTTTCTTGTGAGGTAGACAGGGTGGTCCTCCAGGAATCCTGGGACTTGGAAGTGGACACCTGGTCCAGGGACAGCTGAAGCTGTTTGTATTCAATATCCCTGGGAAGCAAGAGGAGGACAAGGTTATGTCCAACAGGCTGTGGAAGGAGAGTGGTATCCATGGCACCACCTCCCGAGCAGGTTCATTTTCAAAGTTTCAGTGTGTCATTCACTGAGGGTAACTCAGTTGGGTGTGGATGGGATTTCAGAAAAGGGCAGCTCACCTTCATTATACATGCTGCCTCATCCCTGGGCTCAGTGACCCCAGAAAATGCAGAGTGAGGTTAGCAATATTTGGCAGGAAAAGAAGGGGATCAGTGCAGCTCTCTGTAATCCCATAAAACCCCTTGGACACCATGGGCCACTAGGGAGGGTATGAAGGCAAAGTCCGCCCTCATCCAATGTGGCCCAACTCTTCTAAAAGAGGCGTGAGTGGGGGAACCTTTGAGGGTCCAGGAGCCTGGCTTCCAGGCCCGTCCTTAGGCCTGTCCTTTCTCACGTATGGGTCCTTTTTCACATGTGGTGCCTATCTCTGCCCTCAAGGGCCAACTCTACACACCTGTTTGCTCTGGAAGAATAATTTAGGGGCTAAAACAATTTCCCCTTCCGGTTATACTAAAACCACTCTACTTCTAAAACACAGGGAACTGGCAATCCTTCTGTGAAAAAACCTAGAGCCTAAATCCTGACTGCGTTAGAACGCAAATGCGGATCCTTTTCAGAATGGGGCCGGGGGAGTTGCAAAGATCTCAAGTTCAGGGCCAGAGCTGCGTGTAGTGAGCCTTAACATAGACCAGCCATGGCGGGCAGAGGGTGCTATTTGGTCCCAAGTAGACTGATGCCCTGTTGATTCTAACGTTCTTAAAAGCATTTGTGACTGAATTTGACCTTCTGAGTTTTTAAAAGGGCAAATGTTCACCATCATTTGCAGCAGGCTATATAGGAAGATGGGGGGTGTTATGGGAGTATCCCCCCTGCCCCAAATAGCATACCTAAATGTTGGTGGGCACAGTTAACACAGGAGAATATTCCTGGTCTGGGATGTGTGCCCTCGTTGCGTCCCATTCAAGATGGGGGGCACCTCCTGCCTACCCACACCCTCACCTGGGCCCTCTGTTCAGATCCTATGATGTGCCCCGAGCCCAGCTACCTCTTCCCAGGTTCCTGCCAGTGCCTAGCACTTTGTCCCCAGTGCCCTGTCTAGCAATCTCTTGAGCCTTGCAAAACTCCTGGGTTGTTAAAATAAAAACGAAACATGAGACAAATGAACAGTTTTAGGAAAAGAGAGAGAAATGGCGCCCATTGCAATGATCTGATGAGGGATGGGGAGAAGGCGAGAGCAAGGAGAGGAACAAATACGTCTGACTTACGTGAGGACATAATTGACACTCACGATGCAGTGGGGCCGGGAGGAGCGGCTGTTGTGCACGACGGTGGCGTAGCTCTGCACCCACACCCAGCCGCCCAGCTTGGAGAGCAGCCGGTAGTACTTGGTGGTGACCTGGCCCTTCACCAGCACTGCAAGGACAAGGGGGCATGACTCCTGTGAGGGGCAGGGGCCAGGGGACCGCCACGCACCCCCGGAGCCCAGCCAGCAGCACTATGGCTGTGAATGAACCCTGGACAGTGAGCCAGCTGTGTCTTTGGGGACGCTGCCTTCCCCCCTCCCCAGTGACCTACATCTCTGTCTCTGAACCTCTCTGGGGTCAAGGACTCCTTTGAGAACTTGACAAAAGGGGGACTTTCTCCCCAGGAAGATGCATGCTTGCCCATAAATGCAAGATTTTTGCCTACAATTTTAGGGGTGAATGGAGCTCTCCCTCCCCTCCCCACTCCCACAGTGTTAAGAACTCTGATTTCGCAGTCACTGCTTTCATTGGGGGGAAGAGTGAGCCCCAACAATTCACCAGTATTTGCACCTGGCAAAGTGATCAACAGTTTTCAAAATGTCCCTATTCCCCAAACCCCTTACTAGTGATGGGGGAAGGTGGGTGGTGAGGCTATTTAAACAAAGTGGTAAGTGAAGGACATTCAACTAGGTGTCAAATTGGCGCTGATCTTTGCTGTTCACCAGAACATGTGTGTATTCCCGGTGAAACATTTTGTTACTCTGTTGCCATTTATAGCTTCCTCACACTGGCGCCGTGGGAAAGGCCTAGGCCTGAACTTGTAGGCCCTGAAAATTGGGTCTGCGGGCCCATCTTCTATGCATGGGTGCAACCTTGGGAGTGCTAAGCAGCTTCACTCCCAAAACGCTGGTGCACCCATAAACCCGTGACTCCCCTTCAGAGCCTCCTAAGGAGCAGGTGGGGGAGGGCTGATGGGGAAGAAAGTGCCAAAACCTGCCACAGAAGCTTCAGGTGGGTGGAGGAGAAGAGAAAGCCCAAGGAGAAAACTTTACCCATAAGGTCAACATAGGGAGAAAACATTGAAGTTGTCACCGATTTCCTTCTACTTGGATTAGCAATCAGCACCCATGGAAACAGCAGTCAAGAAATCAAAGGGCATATTGCATTGGGCAAATCTGCTGCAAAAGACCTCTTGAAAGTTCTAAAAGGCAAAGCTGTCACTTTAATGACTAAGGTGCATCTGACCCAAGCCAGGGTCTTTTCAACCACCTCATATGCATGTGAAAGCTGGACAAAAAAAAAGAAGAATTGATGCATTGCAACTGTGGTGTTGGTGAAGAAAATTGAATACACTGTGGATTGACAGAAGAACAAACAAATTAGTCTTAGAAGAAATAAACCCGGAATGCTCCATAGAAGCAAGGATGACGTGACTTCATCTTGCTTACTTTGGACAGATCATCAGAATGACCGATCGCTAGGAAAGGACATTACGTTCAGTAAAGCCAGCAAAAATGAGGGAAACCTTCAATGAGATGGATTGCCACAACAGCCTCCACAAATGGCTAAAATATATCGAAGATCATGGAGATGGCCCAGGACTGGGGAGTTTCGTTCTGTCATACATGAGGTTGCCACGAGTCAGAGCCGATTTGACAGCAACTAACAACAACAACAATCTTCTGGGAGGATGAGGCCAGCACAAGTCTGGAAGGCACCCCTGGACACCCAAGTTTCCCAGCTGTAGGACACTCTTGCTTCTCTAAGGTAGGACTGGCCCCTGTACGTCCTAACTAGTGGCTGACTGAGCGGAGCTTTGCAGAGGGGCCCGAGAGGCTGAGTCTGCTGGAGGAGACCCCAAGGTTTACAGACAACAAAGAGTTCAGCCCTCAAACTGTACCACCAGGCAAACCCCTCTCACTCCTCACACCAATAATGGTTGGACTCTCCATTGTCTTTTGCGACTTCTTTTCACTTTTGAAATGGTTCTTTATTGTCCACTGTAACACCTAAATCTAACTGCTTTGGTTTAGAAGAAAAATTGCTGCAAACATGACAATCAAGGAATTATTAGCCTTAATATATAAAGAGTTCACAAAAACCAGTAAACTAGTTGCCATCAAGTTGGTTCTGACTCATGGTGATCCCATGTATATCAGAGTAGAATTGCCCCATACAGTTTTCAGTGGCTGATTTTTTTGGAAGTAAATTGCCAGGCTTTTTCTGAGGCACCCCTGGGTGGACTAGAACCTTCAACCTTTCAGTTAGCAGCAAAGCACATTAACCGTTTGCACCACCCAGACGGATAAAAATGCTAAGACCCTAAAAGTAATACGGTCAAAAGACAAAAATAATAATTCACCAAAGAAGAAATACGAATGGCCAAAATGAAAAACAAGTGCTTTTTTGTTCAACTCAAAACTAGATGTTGTTGTTGTTGGCTGCTGTTGGTTAGTCCATCCAATCTGCAGACATTTAAAAAGAAACAAATATTACATGATTCCATTACTTGAAACGTCAGAATAGACAAATCCATAGAGACAGAAATCAGATTAGTGGTTGCCAGGGCCTGGGGGGGCGGGGTGGGGGGAAGGGGATGGAAAGTGACTTAATGGGTACAAGGTTTCTTTTTGGTGTGTTGAAAATGTTCTGGAATTAAATAGTGGTGATGGTTATAACACACTGTGAATATACGAAAAACCCCTCAATTGTCAGCTTTAAAATGGTTAATTTATGGTATGTGAATTTTATTGCAATAAAAATGAAGAAGCTACAATGGGCAATGCTGGCTAACACACGATGAGAGCCATTTTTAAATGCTGACGGAGGGTGAATTTGTGTGATCCTCTGGAAAGCAGTCTTGACATACCCATAGATACGCTAATCTCACTTACAGGAATTGATTCTATGGAAATTATGAGCAATACAAAGAAAGACTTAAGTACAAAGAGATTCAATGTAGTCTTACTTGTAATTCACAAAAAGAAGAGAAAGACTTAATTTTCAACAACAGGGAAAAGGGTAAATAAATTATGGAGTGCTAGGCACCCACCCGAGCCCTGGTAGTGAGGTGGTTAAGTGCCAAGCTGCTTACTGAAAGTTCTGTGGTTTGAATTCACCAGCAGCTCCACAGGAGAAAGATGTGGCAATCTGCTTCTGTAAAGATTTACAGCCTTGGAAATCCTGTGGTGCAGTTCTACTCTGTCCTATAGGGTCTCAATGAGTCGGAATCAACTGACAGCAATGGGTATGCAGCCACCACCCACCTGTCAGTTTGTTGTATTATAGTTGTTTTGATGCTGGGAGCTAGACCACTGGTATTTCTTATACCAGCAGGGTCACCCGTGGTGGACAGGTTTCGGCAGAGCTTCTGGACTAAGACAGACTCGGAAGAAAAGCCTGGGGATCTACTTTTGAAAATCAGCCAATGAAAACCCTAATGGATCACAATGGAATATTGTCTGATATACTGCTGGAAGATGAAACTCCTAGGCTGAAAGAAACTCAAAATACACAGTGGCCACAACAAGGGACTCAAGCATACCAACGATTGTGAAGATGGCACAGGACTGAGAAACGTTTTGTTCTGTTGTACAAGGGGCCACCATGAGTTAGAGTCCACTCAATGGCGACTACCAACAACAACATGCAGCCATTAAAATAATGATTAACAAAAACTTTTAATATTATGGGAAAAGTATGTGATACAATGTTAAATGAAGAAAAAGCAAGATTCAGAACTGCAAATAGTATAATCCTAATTATGAAAAAGCACACGCCCACACCCAAAACTAACTGTGGTCTTGGATAAATTACTAATACAGCCCCTGTGCTTCAGTTTCCTCATCTGTAAAAAGAGGATTATCACAGTCCCTACAGCCTACAGTTGTTGTGAAGATTAGATAATCCAGATGAAGCTTCAGAATAGCGGTAGGTACAGAGGAAAGGCTCGGTCTTGTATTAAGTGTCATTACCTCTGAGTGATAAAATTACAGGTAATGTTCACTGTTTTTAACTTTTCTTGATCTTCTAAAATGCCAACCATGATGAGGTATTAGTTTTCAAATCAGCATGAAAATTTAGGGTTTTTTTTTTTACATGGGAAACCAGTTTTTGTGGGGGATGTGAGTAGAAATACTACACGCATCAGGCCCCACACCCCCTTAGGGCCAGAGTTAGGGACAAACACCACAGTCCAGCTGCGTAACCACCATCCATCTATTGGGAGAGGCCAGTTTTTCCGGGGTGGTGAAGAAGCCAGCTCTTTCCTCCCCAGGCTCAACATCCACATCCAACAGACTCACTTGGCAGGAGCAAAAGCTCATGCTGAAGGGTGTAGACAATGAGGGAGGCAGCAGGGAAGAGAAGCTTTCCAATGCTCTTCCTTTTGGGGTTTGCTTTTTTAATAAAAAATGCAGAGTTAGCTATTTCCAGCTCATTTCTGCATACATTGCCTCATTTTACCCTCTTTACAACCGTGGGAGGTGGGTTTGCCAAGAAACGGGCCAAGAGAGCCGCGGGGGCAGAGCTGGGGCCCAAACCCAGGTGTTCAGACTCCCATTTCTCAAAGCAGCAACTGTGGGAGGAAGGGGCCTCCAGAAGCTTCCAGAAAGTTTTCTGTAGCGCCACCTTTCAGGGGAGACCCAGCCAATTTGTTATATTCCCAAAATAACTAAGAGATACAACCTGATCAAACGGTCCCAACCCCGTGGATTTCCCAAGACGTCATTCTCTCTTCACTGAAAATGCTTGTTAATCTCTTCAAGTTTGAAATTTATGCCTAGCAGTGTTTGTGAAACCCCTAGGAATATGACCATTTACTTTTTCTTATCTCATACTTTGCACTTGCTCTTGTTTGTTGCAACATTCCTAAAACCTATCAGTAATCATCTGTCTTAGTCTGGGTTCTCTAGAGAAGCAGAACCAGTGAAGTGTGCGTGTGTGAGTGTGTGTGTGTGTGCGTGTGTGTGTGTATAGAGAGAGAGATTTATATCAAGGAAATGGTTCACACGCTTGTAGCAGCTGGAAAGTCCTAAGTCCACAGGTCAGACTGGAAGCTTCTCCTGACTCACGTAGCTACAGAGGCTGACGCACCAAGACTGGCAAGTAAGACAACAGGCCTTTGACTCAGAGGCTGCAAAGACTGACAGATCCCAAGATTGGCAGGTAAGATGGCAGGCCGCTGGCTCACCAGCTGCAGAGGCCTAATGAATCCGAAGATCGGCAGGTAAGCTGCTAGCTCAAGTCCCAAGAGTCAGAGGCCAGATGCAGGATCCAGAGCAAGCAAAAGCCAGTGAGCTTTGCCAGAAAGTCCATGTATACTGGATGCAGGCCACACCCCCAAGGAAACTTCCTTTCAACTGATTGGCTACTCACAGCAAATCTCATCATGGAGGCGATCACATTATATTAAATCTTATTATGGAGGTGATTACGTCATTATATGACTGCCAAACTACGTCTTAACTGCCAAACCACCGAGAATCATGGCCCAGCCAAGATAACACACAACCTTAACCATTACATCATCTAAAGCTGGACAAAGCAAAGCCAGTTTATCTCAAGTATTTTATATTAAGAATCAAATTACAAAAGTTGCTAGCATTTTATTATCCCTGACTCTCTCTGACTCTGCTATAAAGAGGCTTAAATACAGATACCAAACATATACATATATACCTCTACATATAAAAAAAAAACCAAACCCAGTGCCGTCGAGTTGATTCTGACTCATAGCGACCCTATAGGACAGAGTAGAACTGCCCCATTGAGTTTCCAAGGAGCGCCTAGAGGATTCGAACTGCCAACCCTTTGGTTAGCAGCCATAGCACTTAACCACTACCCCACCGGGGTTTCCACATTTACATATACACATGTATGTATACACATTATTTTTTTGTATCTCTATGACCCATGCCTATCATCCAAGTCAACGTATCAATCCAAGTTGAAATCCTAGACACTTAGTCACAACATTCTTTAGTTTGCTCCAGCTCTCCCTCCAGTCTGTTGTTCTTAATCAGCTGCCTGAAATGATCCCAAGCTAAAAACCCAGAACTAAACCAGTTGTCATCGAGTCGATTCTGACTCATGGCAACTCCATGTATGTCAGAGTAGAACTGTGCTCCATAGGGTTTTCAATGGTGGTGACCTCTTGCAAGCAGATCACCAGGGCTTTTTTTTGAGGGACCTCTGGGTGGGTTCAAACCGCCAACCTTTCAGTTAGTAGCAGTGCGCTTAACTGTTTGTACCACCCAGAGACCAATCACGGGCTAGAGCGCTAAAAAGTGAGGCATTGTTTATGGTGGAGATGGACAGAGGCAGGGAGAAGACGGTTCCCTAAATCATAAGCTCCTGAGAGCAGAGGCCCTGCCCCATGCACCTCTATGCCCAGAGTATCCCCAATATCATGTTCTAAGGCTCTTCTGGATGCAGGGTGATCCATGCTTAGGTGGAAGCCAGTGGTCTGGGTTTTCCTAGGCCTTTTTTTTTTTTTTTTTGGGATGGGAATTTCAGCTCCAGAAATATACTGTCCAAAAAAGTAGGCAGCTTTCCTGACTCCTCCAGAATTCCTCTTGGAGCCACTGCCATCTGCAAGGCAGCCTTATGGAGGAAAGTCAACTTTTGACCTCTAGCATAGCTTCTATTTCTGTTCTGGATTTGAAGAGTTAAAAAGGACACCAAAAATGCCTGCAATGAGTAGAATGATGGTCCCCCAAAAGATATGTCTCGATACCAAGCCCAGAACCTGTGACTGTGACCTTATTTGGAAAAAAGGTCTTTGTAGATACAATTTAGTTAAGGATTTTGAAAGGAGATTATCCTAAATCACCGGGGTGGGCCCTGAATCCAAAGACAAATGTCCTTATAAAAGACGGAAGAGGAGAAGTCACAGGCATATAAGAGAAAACCATGTGACGATGCCCCCCCGCCCCCGACATCTTGCTTTTAGACTCTGGACTCTAGAAGGGCGAGAGAATACATTTCTGCTGTTCTAAGTCACTAAATTTATGGTCATGTGTTACAGCGGCCACAGGAAACTAATGCACAACCATAAGAGGAAAAACGTAGTTCCCATCCTCATGGTTCTCGTCACCTCTGCCAGGTGGGGCCTCAGAGTGAGTGTACTCTCAGAGGTCAAAGCCAAGCTGCGTGCTTCTTCGAGGATGGGGCCCCAGTACACTTGCTTTCCCCCAGCACACCCCCAACTCTCTATCCCTGCTGGTCGGTGGGGCATTCAGTTGGTAAGAAGGGGTGGGGGAGTGTCTTGGGGAAGAATGTCCACAAAAGCCCCATTGTGGAATGTCTCCACAGTGACATTGACCAGGGAAGATGGGCTGAGCCTGGAGCCATCAAGTCACCTGTGGCACCAAGCAGGAGGAAAAATCTATACTAATAAATGCCCAAGACTGCTTCCCAGCGCCAGGACAACATGTAAATCACACTGTGCTTTCTAGAATTATTTCCTCTTTCATTACTGCTGCTGTTGTTAAAAAAAAAAAAAAAAAGCTGCTGTTGTTAGGTGCTGCCAAGTCAGCTCCAACTCAAAATGAGCGACCTTATGTATAACAGAACAAAATCTTTCCTGATCCTGCACCATCCTCATAATCTTTGCTATGTTTGAGCCCATTGTTGCAGCCACTGTGTCAGTCCATCTCACTGAGGGTCTCCCTCTTTTCTGCTGACCCTCTACTTTGCCAAGCATGATGTCCTTCCCTGGTGATTGGTCCCTCCTGATGATATGTCCAAAGTAAGCGAGGTGAAGTCTCACCACCTTTGCTTCTAAGGAGCATTCTGGCTGTATACCCACTCTTCACTTCTGGACACGGTTAGTTTCCAAAGGTCAGGTTATGCGAAAATTGGCATTAGGAGAAAATGGAGGGTGACCACATCATTACATAACTGCCAAATTACAACACTATATAACTGTCAAACCAGTGAGAATCATGGCCCAGCCAAGTTCACACATAAACTTAACCATCACAGCCAGCGTTACTCTGGCCTCGCACCTTGACGTTCATTATTGCCAGACAAATCGTTAACGCATAAAATAATTGGATAATAGAATTTTTACTATTATTGTGAATGCGAAATGTTGGATAATGAGATGGTCTAGAAATGAGGAGATATACTTCCTCTAAGACAGATTAGTTTGTTCTTCTGGCAGTGCTTGGTATACTCAGTACTCTCTGCCAACATTACAATTCAAATACATCGCTTCAGTCTTGCCCTTTCATTGTCTAGCTTTCACATGCATATGAGGTGATTGGAAATACCATGACTTAGGTCAGGTGCACCTAGTCATCAAAGTGGCTTCCCCGCAACTTTGTCAGCAAGACAGATCAAAAATAATCTTGGTAAGAATTAAATTCCATCTCCCATTTCCAATCCAGAGGCAAGCAAGGCCAGCTGTGGAAGCTAATATCCCCTTTAATGTCAAGCTCATGCACAGTCAATTGGAAACTCTTTTCAAGTTTACCTTCTATTGCAAGATCTTTGTCTCCTGTTCTACAGCTGTCCTGTAGAGTGGTTGCAAACTGGTATCTCAGGTACCACATGGACCCACAGATGTGTTTTGTTTGGTGGCATAATCCTGTTGTCACTCAGAATGCCTTTAGGCAGGTCATGCATTCTCCAGTTAGCTGCAAGCTCCACCATTCCCTACTGCCTCACACTTGCCCATTCATACATTCATTTTACATGCCTGGCCCTATAAACATCAGAGTTTGTGACTCTTGTACATCATTTACAGTGTGTTCTCCATGAGTCTGTGGGAGTTACTCTAGCATCCTGTGATTTTGTTATAGCAGTTATTGCTTGAAATTTGTAGACCACGTACTCAGGGTTTGAAACTTTCTGTAACATTAAAATGTTCTGATAGTAGAACATGGCCTGTGTTCTCTTTGTGATTTGGCCTTGACCCTTTGTGGACACGGGTCTACCTAGAGAGCTTGGTAAAGATCTCAACCACTTTGGAAGAACAGCCATGTGAACATCATGGTCCTTACAAACCATTCCATCTACAAAAAAATCTGCCCATTGTCCCGCCATACAAATCCTCAAGTTTACCAATGCCAACCCCTTCCTTACCTCACACCAGGCTATCTACTGCCTGCCCCCCAAGATTTCCAGGCTCAAGAGAACACAAACCTCCAGGTCCCTCCACAGACAAGAACAGCCTCGCAAACACCTCAAAAGAGAGCAAGGGCTTTGTGGAGACAGGTTCCTCCTGGTTTCCTTGAGGCTCATGTCACTCCTGCACTGGGGCCCATACTGAGCCACCACAAGGCAGTAGACAGGGAATGGGGCAGGGATGGGGGCGGGGAACAATATCCTCTCAAGGATCCCATGTTGTCTCTTCTTGACAGAAGGTTCTAGAAAAGGATCAGGCACACCAGAATTCAGCCTGACTTGGACAGCTCAACTGGACCAGGCCCACGTCCCACACCCGACCCGGATCCCTGCACATATCTTTCCTTGGACCAAGGCACCAGGCCGTCCCAGCCCCGCTCTTGCTGACCTCTGGATGCCTGTGCTCCCCAAAGACAGCACTGCCCTGCCCTGCTTTTCCTCACGAAGCTTGACTCTGTATAAGACTTTGAATTATTTTTCTTTAGGGACTGTGCTTTCTTCAGACCCTGGGAACTCCTGCTTATGGTTAAAATTATATTTTGAAGAACGTGTAAAAACAATCTGACTAACTACAGTGTTCCAGAACCAGTGCCTCCTTACATCTGATCAGGCCTCTTCCAGAACCCTCTGCCTCGTCTCCAGAGATTCCTGGGTTTGGACATTGCTGTGGAGAATTCTCAGCCTTAGAGATCCTGGGTGTTGGCGGCTGTTTGCTTTGTCCCTGCATCCAGTCACCTAGTCAGCAGCAAAGACAACATGGCTATAGGTCTTGCTCTGGGGTCCTAGAGTCCTGTGTGGGCCAGACCTGTGGGTCCCCATGGCCACCAACCACCTTCCGCCCTTCAGTTGTGGTGGATGGAAGGGAAGCAGCAAAGGCCGCTCTCATGTGCTCTGTGTCCTGGGACAGCCACCGGCCAGATCCAGATGTGACTGGATCGAAGGACTTGGTCCCAGCATGGCAGTAGTCACCACGGGAAATCAGGCAGTGCCTGGGAAGTCAGGGAGCCAGAAGGGAGAACCCAGCCCGAACAGCACTGCCCTCCCCTCAGGGCCAGGCCCCTGAGCCCTGCTGTCGGTCACCATGTACCAGGACTGGAAAGTCACATTCTGAAGTAATGCATCCGCCTTCTCAGGCTTCTCACTGTCCTAAGCCAGCCCATCCAACTACAATGTGGGGAAGGGACCGTGCCCTCCCTTGGGCAAGGATGCAAAGATACGAAAGTCTCCACGAGGCTCCAAACAGCCTGAGATGAAGCACTGTCCAGAAACAAACTTAGCCCCCTCGGGTAGGGCTCCAGAAGAAGGCACAGCAGCTGAACACGCCTCCCTGGGGCAAGTGGGAACAGAACTACAGTGTCCTGGGGGCTCGGCTGCCCCCAGCTCCCACAACGCAGGAGCCTGGGTCTGGAGGACCCTCGGGCCGACCAGCAAGGATTGTAGACAGAGAAGGTGACAGGGCCCCCAGGAGAAGTGTGGCCCCTGTTTGCAAGGAAAAGGAGACAGACCTGGGTAGGACACAACGAGACATTTGTGGGAGGGCTGGAGAATGTCTTCACACACCCACCGGCCTAGAGAAGGAGGTTGAGGAAAGCCTGTGAGGAGGCAGACCTTCACTAGGGCTAGGGCGGTGTCTCCTCACACCTCTCACCCTCACCGCAGGGGGCACCCTGCAACTTCCAAGGGCTGCACTGGTTGTCCTCCTGATGCCTTTCTTTGGCCCTCAGAGCCCACTCAGATTAACAACCCCTGAGAGCAGCCCTCAGGATGACTGACAGGAGTTGATGTATAAATACCTCAGCTCACTCTCCTTTCAGGTGGGACAACACTGAGGCTCCCAAAGTCCCCAGAATAGTGAGTGTCACTGCCCTGTCAGTGGTAGTGGCCAGATGACACCCTCCTGATGGGCTCCTTCCCTTCTCTGACTCTGTTCACTTCCCCACCTGTGTTTCAGCCACCATCCAAATAAGCTATGGCACTCGAATCCGAGGCTGGAGGTCAGGTCCTGGAGTTTAAGGAAACCAAAACAGTTGCCAGCCAGCTCGGGGGTGGAGGGTCAGGAATGGGAAGCCTGGAGTCGGCCCTCTCACCCCAATTCTATGACCAGGAAAGGAGAGCGAGGCCTCCAGTACCATACGATGGAGCAATTTCAAAATTCCAAAAACTCTACATCGAGACCCTGCCTCAGAAAATATTTTCTGGTTGCTGGCTATCTTCCCTTTCTTGATTTGCACATTCTGGCTTTGGAGAGAAAAGTAACATGTCATGGCTGACTGAGGAGGACATTGCTGCCCATGTCCATGGGCAGTTCCAAGGCTGGAACCAAGCATGAGTTCTGGGACATGAATTCCCACTGCCTATGCTTGGGTGGAAACCCTGGTGACATAGCGGTTAAGAGTTTGGCTGCTAACCAAAAGGTCAGCAGTTCGAATCCACTGGCACTTCTTGGAAACCCTATGGGGCAGTTCTACTCTGTCCTATAGAGCCTCTCTGAGTCGGAATCAATGGATGGAATGGATCCTTGGGTAGTAAGGAGTCCCTGTGTGGTGCAAATGGTTAACATGCTCGGCTGCTAATCAAAAGCTTGGAGGTTCAAGTTCACCCAACAGTGCCTGGGAAGAAAGGACTGGCAGTCTATTTTTGAAAAATCAGCCACTGAAACCCCTATGGAGCTCATGGTTTCATGGGGCATACCATTTAATTGGCCTAATAATGTGTTTAGTGCTTTGTTCTATTTCCTAGTTAGTTGCATAGTTCCTGGGATCTTAAAAGTTTGCAAGCTGCCATCCAAGGCACAACAACTGGTCTTTATTCACCTGGAGCAACAGAGGAAGAAGGAGAGTGAGGACTAGGAGGAGGAAATGGAATGTGTAGCTAATTCCCTCCATGAACAACTGCCTTCTTTGCCATGAGACCAGAACTGGATGGTGCCTAGCTACCACTACTCATCATTTTGATCAAAGATTCTATAGAAGAATCTTGATCAAAAGGGGGAAAATGTAGAACAGAATTTCAAATTCTTGTGTAATCCAGCCTTTGTGGAACCATGGAGACTGGATGAACCCTCAAACTATTGCCGTAAGACAATCTTTAAACTTTAAACCAAAAATATCCTCTGAAATATTCTTAAAACCAAACGGTAGTTTAGCTTAGCTAGTAAAGAACATCTGCCTTGAGCTTTGTGCTCTTTTAAGATCTATTTGGGATTAAATTGGCAATAGCAACTCGAAAGATTAGACAGGAACCTTAGGAAACAGTGAGTTTATGTTAATGGAGGAGGACCAACTCATAAAAGGAGGGTGAGAATGGTTGTACGACTTGAAGAATGTAATCAATGTAACTGAAATGTACATGTAGAAACTTGATATATGTTCTTGCTGTGTAGTTCTCAACAAGAACAATAAAATAAGATAAATTATTTAAAAAGAAAGAAAGCCCTACAGAGCACAGCTCTACTCTGACACACATGGGGTTACCATGAGTCAGAGTCTGGACTGGATGCTTGAGTAAGAAGCTGCTGGAACCTCAACTAAGAACTTGCCAAGCTGTGACTCACCCCTAGCTTATACAGGGAAACGCTGGCAGGGGAGGCTGGGCAGACAGGAGACTTCATGGTGAACCCCAGAGCCACACTTCAACTCCCCTGGGTCTGGCTGAGGTACGCTATGCCCCCGCACTCAGAGTCACACAACGGTAGCAGTCATTGTCAATACTGCTATCTTCTGTTTTCCTTGATTTACCAATTCTAGCTCATTTGGAAAGGAAAGCTGTGTTCCCTCTAGTTTCTAAATGTTTACACCTTTTCCGTGTGTCTCTTGGGAGGCCTCTGTGTGCTTTCTTTCCCTTTCAGGGTTCCCTGAGGGCATTTCAATGTTTAGAAATTTTAAATTTCTAATGAGATAAGGCTCATTGATCACGTAAATCTTTGGAAACCTCTCAAATCAAATTTCCTTGTAGGTTTGATAAGCCCAGGCCAGCTGGGAGATATTGGGCCTCCTAATGGAGCAAAGACCATGCCACGCCTCCAGCTGTAAGACCAACTGGATGGTGGAGGAGTCCCTGGGTGCTGCAAATGGTTAATGCACTTGGCTGCTAACCAAAAGGTTGGAGGTTCAAGTCCACCCAGTGGTGCCTCAGAAGAAAGGCCTGGCAATCTCCTTCCCAGAAATCAGCCATTGAAAACCCTGTGGAGCACAGTTCTACTCTGACACACATGAGGTCACCATGAGTCAGAACAGACTTCATGGCAACTGCTTTTGGACTTGGAGTCCCGGGGTGCAAACGGTTAATGTGCTTGGCTGCTAACAGAAAGACTGGAAGTTCAAGTCCACCCAGGGGTGCCTCAGAAGAAAGACCTGGTGATCTATTTCCAAAAAAGCACATTAATGGTTACCAGAGGTGGGAGGGAGGAGTTTTTGCTTACGGGGCAGTCAGTTTATGTTAATGGTGGTGGATTGATCTGGAAAAGGAGGGTGAGAATGGTTGCACAAATTGAAGAATGTAATCAGTGTCACTGAATTGTACGTGTAGAAATTGTGGAGATTGCATATATTTTGTTATGCACATTTTTACCACAATTAAAAAAGAAAGGATCAAGCTGTCTGAGCGTGCCCAGGCAAATGGCCTGGTCTTCATGGTCTCTACCCACAGCGGCCTGAGGAAGAGCCACAGCAGCCCCCAGAAAAATGGCCTGGTCTTCATGGTCTCTGCCCACAGCGGCCTGAGGAAGAGCCACAGCAGCCCCCAGAAAAATGGCCTGGTCTTCATGGTCTCTGCCCACAGCGGCCTGAGGAAGAGCCACAGCAGCCCCCAGAAAAATGGCCTGGTCTTCATGGTCTCTGCCCACAGCGGCCTGAGGAAGAGCCACAGCAGCCCCCAGAAAAATGGCCTGGTCTTCATGGTCTCTACCCACAGCGGCCTGAGGAAGAGCCACAGCAGCCCCCAGAAAAATGGCCTGGTCTTCATGGTCTCTGCCCACAGCGGCCTGAGGAAGAGCCACAGCAGCCCCCAGTAAAATGGCCTGGTCTTCATGGTCTCTGCCCACAGCGGCCTGAGGAAGAGCCACAGCAGCCCCCAGTAAATTGGCCTGGTCTTCATGGTCTCTGCCCACAGCGGCCTGAGGAAGAGCCACAGCAGCCCCCAGAAAAATGGCCTGGTCTTCATGGTCTCTGCCCACAGCGGCCTGAGGAAGAGCCACAGCAGCTCCCAGTAACAGCCATGCTGAGTTTAGCTTAGCTTTTTTTTTTTTTAGTAAAGAATGTCTGCTTTGAGCTTTGTGCTCTTTTAAGACCTATCTATGTGGGATCAGTGTAGACAGACCAGTCTACAAGGGAATGTCAAGGCAGACAACACGACCACGGAGAGGGGCAGCCCCTTCACCTGCGACCTGCCTCCAACTCAACACCAGCAACCTGGCCTTTAAAGTCTCTTAGCCAATACAAAGCAAAGCAAGGACAGAGAGTATGTCATCTGGGCCAAGTTTTAGAGACCTGGCTCCTCCTACCATCTGCAACCCGTTAAAAAAAAAAAAAAAAACCCTGGGTGGCCCTGGCACGGCAGAGCTGGACAGCGGGATGGCGAGGTAGCCCACTTCATCCAAATTATTCTCTGCCTCAATCTGGATTTTAGAAGCAAAGGGCCACTTCTTTAAATATTTCAGTGATGAAAGCCCCTCTTAAATTCAGATGTTCCCCAAACCGCCTCCATAGGCAAATCAAATCTTGTTTGTTCACCCTGTCCAAGTTGACTTCTTCCATCCTAGGAATGTGTGTCCTTCCCTGAGACTGGTGTCCAGTGCCCAGAGGTACAGACTCTAGAGCCCAGCTGCCTCTGCACTGTGTGACCACAGGCAAGTGGCTTAATCTCCCTGGACCTCACACCCTCCACAATAAAACAGGGATGACTATCATGAGATTCTGCCTCACTGGGCTGGTAACAGGCTAAGCATGTAGAGCAGTGTCTACATAGAGTGGCTGCTCTTGTTTCACGCACAATAGAACGAAATGTTGTCCAGTCCTGCATCATCCCCATGATTGGTTGCCCATCAGACCACTGTGATCCATAGGGTTTTCACTAGCTGCTTTTTGGAAGTAGATCACAAGGCCTTTCTTCCTACCCCATCTTAGTCCAGAAGCTCCACTGAAGCCTGTTCAGCATTATAGCAACACACAACCCTCCATTGACAGACGGGTGGTAACTGCACATGAGGTAAATCGGCGGGGAATAGAACCCGGGTCTCCTGCATGGAAGGTGAGAATTCTATCACTGAATCACCAATGCCCCTAAGTAGAGTCATAAGAGTTACCTAAGTCTTAGTTCTGATACTGTTGTTATTTGCAACTAGTGTCTGGGTGTCGTAGAGAAATTTAGGCGCCAAATCCACAGTCAAGAACACAGGCAACATCTGAAGCACCCTCCAGATGCCAGAGTTTTATTGGAAGGTGAGCAGGAATGTTTGAAAGCTGAGAAAGTGTAGCTGTACTTAGCTAACGGGTAGAGGAAGTCATGCTTGAAGCTTAAGAATCGTGTGTGCATCACAGACGACTACTTTACCAAACACGGAGGCTGCCCCCCGCCATCCTGAGCGCCTCCCTCCCGGGCTAGCCTCCCCGACGCCCGCCGCAGGTGAGCAGGTACTCACAGAGGTGGTGCGAGTAGCGGAGGTGGAACACGTCACAGCCATGCACGTGGTGGTAGAGCTTCTTCTCGATCAGGTCCTGTGGCTCGTACCCCGTCAGCTCGGTCACCCTGGGGGAGGGACGCTGCGCTGCGGATTGCCTTTCATTTAAACTAATATTGGTTTTGCCAACTAATCAAGTACAAAAAGGCCCAGGGGGGAAATGTTGACTTTGGAAACTGAGAATGATCTTTTTTACAAGAAGAGAGTCTTTGAACTCTCGCCCAGGGCAGGATGTAGCACTGTTCCCAAGCAGGAAAGTCCTGCGAAAACCACTGAGAACAAGAATGTTTTGAAACAGCGTACCATTTTAGCCTCTTTCCAAGTGAAGCTTACCTGAGGACATGAAAGTGGACTGCAACACTGATGTGGGGAGAAGGCTGCCAAGGCGAGAGAGAAGCTACCATTTGGGGGGCACCTGGGGGGCAACCCTATGTGAGCTTTTAAATCTCCACTGCACACTGGGCCCTTCGGTGGGCACAGCTGGTCTCTGAACTCTGCTAGCTGGGTGATTTCTACTCGTGAGAATTTTGAATTGGGGATATTTAAGCCCCAGTGGAGGACTGTTGTACAGCCCCCAGAAAATAGTATGTGTTATGGATTGAATTGTGTCCCCCCTAATACGTATGCTGAATTCCTGGCTCTAGTATCTGTAGATGTCATCCTGCTTGGAGCTAGAATTCTCTTTGTTATGTTGATTAGATCATACCCAACTAGGGTGGGCTCTAAATCGAATCAATCTAATCACTTCTGAGTTTTAAAAAGAGATTAGGCCCAGAGATACGCACACACGCATGACGACAGATGCCATGTGAGGATCGTCTACAAGCCAAGGACCCAAGTATGCCCAGGGCACCAACAAGGAAGGAATAGACATGGTTGAGACCCTGATTTGAACTTTCAGCCTCTAGACTATGAGAAAATAGACGTCTGTTCTGTAAAGTCACCCGCTTGTGGTATTTGTTACGACAGCACTAGGAGACTAAGACAGTTTGATAACAGCTGAGAATATTGTGACTAGAAGGTCAAGCATAAGCCCTCTGTAGAAACAGGAGCACTTTTCCAATGCTTCTGTGGCAGTACCCTTCTTTATTCTCATCAAGTCACAAGGATATTAATTTCCCCCTTCGGCTCTTTGAAGACAAGTGGCTCTCAACATGCAAGACCGCATCCTCACTAGTGTTTGGATCACTCCATCTCTAGGTGAAAATTGCATGTGGTAATGGTATCCCTTCCCAGGCCTTGGGCAACTGGGCTGGGAAGCATGCCTTTGGAGAAGGTGGTCTAAACATCTTGGTGACAGATACTTAAGCACAGATGAAAGAGGTGGACGAGAAGGGATCCCAAAGCTGGCAAGACTACAGTGAGAAGTCAGTGCTGGGGGTTGGGGAGCTGAGAAAGTCTGGGATCGGGGGCCCTGCCCACCAGGATATGAAATGTTAGCTGTAAATTAAACTGAGAAACTTGACCTCACTTTCATTCTTTAACCCGCTTCCCTTTCAGTCGGGCTTTGGGTTGTAAATCTCCAAGAGCCTCATATTTCCCTAGAATGGTGCGCTATTTGGTGGACACATTCCCATGGTGTTTCCCTAGGGTAGGAAGGAGACAGGACTCCCAGGGGGTGGACTTTGCAGAGTCCAGAGCCCAGTCAGGGATTTATCTAGGGGCCACCTAGAACTTCAGGCTCCATTGGAGCCAAGCTCTGTGTGGCGGGAAAATTGAGACCCATGTTTGGCTTTCCAAAAGAAAACCAGGCATCTCAAGGGTCTGGGGATGAAAGAAGCTTCCCAGACCCTGTGGACATAAAGTTACAGAGCCACACAGCCCCAAACGCGTAAATGAATCAGAAACGCATGTATTAAGTTTCTCATCAAAGTACACACTGGCTTTAATAATTAAAGGATGAGGGAAAGGTCTGGCAGGGGGCCCTCCTGGTTTTTTCCAAACCTCCAGTATCTGAAGATCTGTCAGAGGGATTTGCCAAACCCCGAGCATAGCTGGGTTCACCCATCCTTAGCAAAAGCACCAGCTTCGGTTTCAAAGTGTAATACCACAAACCCCGATGAACCAAATTTCAGGTTATGCCGAGTTCAGTTGTGTCTGGAATTGTGCTGGGTGGAAACCCAGCCCGGTCCTCCTCCCCAACACCCACCACCCTAGCCCCTGAGACTTGGGGGCTGCTGGGCTTCAGATGAAGCTATCACAGTGACACTGGTGGTCAGACACAGAGTTGCCATCGCCCACACTGCCTGGCCACTCTGCTCTGGTCCCAGGGCTCCCTCACCCTGCCCCTCTACTCCCCTGGCCCAGCAGCCTTTTAAAGGCCATGTGAGCTGCAAGAGACCAAAGACCATAGTGATTGTAAAGAATTCTCCAGAACACTTGTGCCCCTTTAAGCATCTCCTGTAAGTGACTGGAGTTCAGAAAAAGCCTCACAGGTCTTTTGGTGGGGACAGGAAGTCATCTCCAGATCACCTCTTTTCTTTTCTACTCCACTTCTAAAACTCTGACATGAGTCTATCGGGAGAAGCTCTCCAGCTGGACCTTCATACTCTGCCTCACATCCTAGAGTTAGAGGAGTCCCCTTGGTGCTCAAGACAAGCCCAAGTTTCAGGCACCCCCTCAGGCAGCAGGCTAGCTGCAGAGCTAACCCTTTCTCTAAAGCTCCTCCATTTGTCTCTCTAGTCTCAAAGCTGTGTTGATAGAAAAACTCACAAGGACCTAAAATCTCTCCTCTGTGGAGAGTTCCTCCTTGCTTCTCCTAGAGAATTCACCTCTTCTAGGGAATTCTAGAGACTTCATCAGGGGTTTTCTTAGAATAGTCAAAGAAAAAGTAGGAGATCAAACAAAGGAGAGACCAATAGCATCCTCCCAGATTTCTTAAATATTGAACTTAGACAGCCAGCTTTTCTTTCCATCTACTTTCAGATGTGGCTCCTAAATCAAGAAAGAACTCTTTCATCCCGGAGGACCAGTATTTCTACCTCACACCCAGCCTCTGAGGCAGTGAGCCTTCCTTCCTGTGCAGTTCTGCCATCTTTACTTGCCAGAAAATGGCATTTGTTGGTGTTAGGTCATCCCAAAAAAGGGTTGGCATCTCTCCCCCAGAAAGTCATACTTCTGGGAGGATAATGATGACGCTGTAATCTCACCTCTTTTCATTTTTCTATCTTTGAGTGGTTCTGAGGTAAATTAACAATGAACCAAACTAGTTTGTGTCTTCATCTCTCACCCCTAACAAGGCAGATTTTTTTTTTTTCCTTAAAAAAGAGTCAACAAATCTTGGCTTTAGGAGAAGCAGAAAACAAAATTTATGTATCCTTTCTTCTGAGAAGCTCAGCCACACACACCAGGAGTCAGGGGTGGGGTCTCTGAACTCTTATTCCCATTTGTACAGCGGAGGAATATGAGGGGCCAGGGCCTAAGGGACTTACCTTGCAGGTACACCAGGCTTTTTACTTTTTCAAATGCTTCACGTCTATTCTCAAGTTTCATCTTCCCTGACAGACTTGTATGGGTGGAAGTGAGCAGGGCAGGTCCACAACTGACAGAAAAGATGCCTGACCGGACTGGGACCTAAGGACTCCTGGCCACTGGAAGAGGAAGCTGGAATCCAGGCTTCCAACCACCTGTGGGAAAGGCCAAGGCCACCCCAGCACAGGACTCCCAACAGGCCTCAAGGCCTCACGCAACAACAGAATCAGTGCTTCTGCCAGTTCAATTTCTCTCCTCTGAAGGAGGATTCTCAAAATGGAGGACAGAGGAAGAACGGAAAGATGGGGGCAGCAGTTTTGAGGACACTCCAGCCTCGTCTTCGCAATCGGCTAGGGTGCCCTCCTGGCCCAGGCACAGACATGATACTTGCTGAGTTTGTGGGCAGGGCTCTCCACCAGGGAAGGCAACCTCTCTGTACCCAACCTGCACAGTAACAGTGTCTATCATAGCTTCCATGGCTTCACACCAGCCTGAGGCGGAAGCCCCACCTCGACATTGCTCAAGGTGGAAATGTTCTCTTTGTCCTAAAGCCTAACCAACAGGATGGAGACATGTGGTCCACTGGCATGGCAGAATCCTAACATCACTCAACAAAAATGTTAACTTGTGCCTGCAACGCATAATTTCATTTCAAACTCATGCAATGATTCAAAAAAAAGTACCTGTAAGCTGGTTAAAGGAGTCCCTGGGTGGTGTAAAAGGTTAAGCGCTCAACTACTAGCTGACAAGTTGGTGGTTCAAACCCTCCCAGAGGCGCCTTGGGAGACAGTCCTGGCAATCTGCTTCTGAAAGAGCACAACCTTGAAGACCCTGTGGAGCACAGTTCTACTCTGCACATATGGCGTCACACTTGATGGCAACTAACAACCACAAAGCTGGTTAAACTGATACCAGTCGCCGTTGAGTCAATTCTGACTCATGGAGGCCCCATGTATGTCAGAGTAGAACTATGCTCCATAGGGTTTTCTTTTTTTTCCCTTCATTTCTTTTTTTAAAATTTTATTGTGCTTAAAGTGAAAGTTTACAAATCAAGTCAGTCTCTCATACAAAAATTTATATAATGAGACAGCACGCTCCTTCTCTCCACCCTCTATTTTTGTGTCCATACACAGGGTTTTCAATGGTTGATTTTTCAGCAGTAGATCGCCAGGCCTTTCTTCCCGGTCACCTCCAGTGGACTCAAACCTCCAACCTTCCGGTTAGCAGCCAAGTTTGTTAACTGTTTGCACCCCCAGGGCCTCCATAAGCTGGTTATTCTCTAAGTAATAAGACTGATGTTAATTCTTTCCACTCATAATTTATTTTCACTACATTCCTTTCCAATTTACATTCCTAGCACAACTTATCTCTTGTTAGGGTCTAGCTTAGGATTGTACCTTTCAGGGGCCAATTTCTACTAGCAGTGCTGCCCAGAACTCCACAGCACAGCCGCAGGTGCCAGACTCACCTGGAATCCAGGAATATCAGCTTCAGGTCGAGGCTGGCCCTGAACATGAACATGTTACTGTGTAGTTTGATCTCCGTGATGGCACTTGGCGGCAGCGACTGGCCCACGGCCACCAGCCCCACGATCTGGTAACAGGAGTCATACAGGGACATGTCCAGCATATACTGCCTGATCTTCAAATAGCCACTGCAGTGGATGACCTGGGAGAGAGAGAGCAAGGTCAGCTGCTAAAGGCCCAGGGACTGCTCATTTACAGGAGTGTGAAGGGGTACTCGCCGAGAACAGCCCTCCTGAGCTGGGCCGGCCAACACTCTGATGGACGTCCGGTCGGTACTGAGAATAAATGAAGCTGTGCTTCTTTCTTAGAAAATGCTGTCGTAATAAAATTATAAGGGTTGTCTTATCCAATTGACCATGTTCAGGAAACTCCACAAATTAAGGTTCTCTAATATATTTTTTAATATATAGTAGATTTATGCATAATTAACTCATTACCACGTTATGATCTGCCAGCACAGCAAAGGCACTTTTGGTAGTTAGCCATGTGTTCCATACTGCTCACTTCAGTAACTGTAACACTGTACCATCTTCAATTGTACTGAAGTTGACATCTGCTAGTTGACATTTAAATCCCTTAATATACTATAACGCTCCATTAGATTATGAGTTATTTCAGTAGAATGACAAAAGTCTGTATTTCTCATGTGTTTTTATTTATATTACAAGGCTTCACCCCCTTGTAATAAGTAATAAGCCAGAGTAGCAATATAGAAACACTTCTAATTGTGATTGCCAAAACCATACAGGAGAGAGTGTACAGTGTTGCAAATGCCAAACAGAAACATCTATACAGACTCAAGGGAAGCATTTATACAGGTTACAACCAGTAAAATCTTGATAGCGCCATTATCATCATAGCAGTGGCGGTGAATAGCTAAAATCTTAGCCCAAAATTCTCTTGTTAAAGCCTTCCTTCAGGATTCCTGAGTGCATTCACTCTCTTTAGAGCTGGAACAAATCTTAAAAATCTTTATAGTCAATTCTCCCATTTTACTGATGAGGAAACTGAGGACAAGAGAGGTCATATCTCTTGCTTAAGATTAGACAGTAAGTGGCAGAAACAATTCAGGACCCAAGACTCCTGAAGAATGTCTACACGGTGCAGACCAGTGCTGGGGATTCCCTGTTCCTGGCCCAGAGAGGCTTACAGTCTGGGACAGCAAAGAAGAAACATATCCCCCAAACCCCATCATTAGAGTGAGGTAAAGGTCACATGAAAGAGCCCGAAGTGACACTCAAAGGAGGGGGCTGAGGAGAGGCTGAGAGAAGGAGGACCCTGTGACAGGGAGGGTCAGGGAGGGGCACTCCAGAAAGAGGGGACAAAGGTACAAAGGCACAAAATTGCCCCTCTCTCTGCATCCCACACTCCTCCCTCCCCTTCCAAATGCAAATACTCCTGGAAAAAGTCTCTGGCTCCAGTGTGAACAGGTTTATAACCTCTTTTCTCTGAGGTGGCAAAGACAGCAACTCGAGATACCACTTGAGGATGGGGTGTGAGAAGCTCCAGAGAGGGGAGGGGAGGGTGGAAGGAGCTAATAGGGCGCTCAGTGTAAACTTCCTCCCCCTCTGGGAGCAGCTCACCCTAATGCTGAGGCACAATACCACCAACAGCTCTTACAGGGGACCTACTCCTAGATTCTGGAATTAACTGGAACAAGTCATGTGTGCTTTCTGGCAGAGAAATGCAACCAGAAAGAAGGGAGGGCTGGGCCAGCTACTTTTCCTTTCTTAGCTCACTTCCAGTATATGATATATATATATGAGGCCAAGAACTCCCACCCCAAAGGGCTGGGATGGAGATCAATTAAATTAACTAAATGAGGTGCTCCACTCGGTACCTTAGAACAGGCTCTCTCACTATTATTATTATGCATGTCATCATCGTGATTGCTGAGCTTGGTTGGACATTCTGAGGGTAAAGGCAACATCTCTAAACTCTGAACTCTCACTGCCAGTCCTAGGACCTTGCACCGGACAGTGCAACGAATTCTAAATGAACTCTAGGGACGGTGTGCCAGTGGGATCAACCTGTCTGCAAAGTACAATTCGTAGGAACCAAGGTAAAACTGCCTAAGCCATTACGCTGAGTGATATAAGTCAGTCCCAAAAAGACAAATAGTGTAGATCCCATTTATACGAAATATCTAGAATAGGAAAGCATAGAGACCAAAGTTTATCAGCGGTTACCGGGGCGGGTGGGAGGGAGGGGAAAGGAGAACTCACTGCTTAGGGGACAATGAGCTTCTGTTTAGGGTGATGGAAAGACTGGGAAATGGATAAGAGTGATAGTTGAAGGTACAACTAACACAATTAATGTCACTGAACTGAACATGTGAAGATGGCTGAAAGGTCAAATGTTTTGTTACATAAATGTTTACCAAAAAAAAAAAAGAATCTAAAAAAATAGTTATTGTCTAAACCAATACTTCTCCTTTGACTCATTTTTGTTTTATTTGTATATAAAAATGTATTTTTTTATGTAAAAATATACTGAAATCTGATCAGCCTGGAATGTCCTTTTAAAACTCCAGCTGTCACACTTGCCTTATCCTTGGCTGCAAGCAGTGTGACTAGAGAGTTCTATATGAATCGTGGTATGAAAGCTTTTGCTTCCTGTACCTCCCTTTCTGGAACTAAATGAGATGCTTTCTGTAGATGTTCTTGGGTATGAGGCAAAATCTCTAAGACACAGGGAGCACCCACAGCCACCTCCATCTTTCCACCAACCCACAAGAAGCTCCGCCTACCTTGTAGCCACTGCATGTCAGGCCCGCGTTCCTTTTCGCCAAGACACACTTCATTCGAAGAAAAAACGACCGCTCTATCTCATACTCTGAAATCAGGAGGGAGGTTAAATTAGCAAACTGTCCCACAATGCTCTCCCCAGCTTAATTTCACCCCTTTTCCCAACAATAAATCCTCAGAATCGGCTGCCACTCAAAGTCAGAAATACATCCCAATGACTACAACAGGTTTTGACTTAACCCACAACCATGAACTTGTCTATACAGGAGTGTAACATATGTCTCTGGGTATCTCCTCACTGGCTAAATTACTCTCTGGTCATAAATTCAGCAGATTAATTCTTAAGCACCTTATTGGGGCAGATATTCAATGCTGAAGTCCCTGGGTGGTGGAAACAGTTAAGCTCTGGGCTACTAGATGAAAGGTTGGTGGTGGGAATCAACCCAGAGGCACCTCAAAAGAAAGGCCTGGAAATCTGCTTCCAAAAGGTCACAGCCATGAAAACCCACGGAGCAGTTTTACTCTATAACACATGGGGTTGTCATGAGTTAGAACTGACTCGACAGCAACTGAGTATATTTGAAAAGGGGTTATCTGAGTTACTTGGTAAGGTGGGTTAATTTTAAAAGTTAATTTATTTGTTGATTGATTAATTCCCAGAACTATCAAGCAGCCAGAGACCTCTTCCTTACCTGCCCCAGCCCTGCACCCAGAAAGCTTGGTCTATGGCCAAGATCTGGGCTGAAAAGAGAACCTGGTCTAGGCCTAACATGGCTTCCACGTGGTCCAAAAGAACAAGAATGAGAACTCCGGAAATGCCAACTGGAGGCAAGGTGCGGAGTTGCACGGGAGTGGGCTCAGCATAGCTCCACCTGCCCATGGCCCCCTCCTGATGGCCACAGAGTGGCTTGGTGTCCAGAGAACCACCTTGGCTAGCCCCGGGACATGTACCTGAACCTGCCAGAAACAGCCCAGAAGCATCTGACTTCCCTCAGGGTAGCAGAGACTGAGTACGGGTCAACGCAGAGTTCCTGTCTCTAGCAGAGGGAGCCAGCCATACCACACCTCCCATCAGCTGTGACCATGACCTCCAAGACTGCCCAACAGTCTGGACAGTGGACCAGATCCAAACAGACCCACTTAGCCAGGTCAAAATTTTGGCCCTCATTCATACCCCTGGAAAGACCATCAGCCCATCTTTTCCAGGGCTCTCCCTTTCCCCACTCTCTTTCTGCCCAGGCCAAGAGTTTCCTTCTTACAGATCTCTGACCTCACTATGGCAAATGCAAATGAGCTCCACAAGGAAATACCCCTCTGCTTTAGTTAGTGGACACTAGCACTCTGAGGTACAAACAGAGACCTGCCAGCACCTCTGGGTGAGGGCGAAGTCACTCCCCCTATAAATAAACAGCCCTTTGGTGGAAGTCAATAAATTAATTTCTAAAGAACAGTAACCCCTAGGATTGGCAGCCAGGTCTTCCTTCCTGCTTGCCCTTGAGGGAAGTAAGGACATCACCTCATGGCCTCCCAACACACAACTGGAGAGGCCACCATAATTTACCCACAATCCCTCCCGCAGCAGGCTGGAATCTGCCGGCATAAGGCTTCCCTTTAACAGGGCAGCATGTCTGAGCCATTTCTACTGATGTGTAGAAGCCCAGGTCTAAAAAACATCACCAGTAATTATTATCCAGTTTGAGGGAGAATTCATTTCTCACACAACAATGGGAGTCAGACGCAGAAAATCAGCTCTGTGGATTCAGCACTCCTAAACTGAAATCCGGCACTCCTCAATTGGCTGTTGGAATGAATCAGTGTTGTTTCCCCTCTTGTGCGGCTGCTACACCTCAGACTTGAATCCCACGGAAACTGGGCACAGAAGGGTCTGATGATATTCTCAAGACTCATTTGGTTTCATTTTGTAAACACTTTTTTCAAGGCTATGACACAGAAAAGGTAACACGAGACCAGGGCCAGTGGGAGAAAATCCACCCCCATGCAACTAACAGACTGCGTAATTTTAAAAACAATAACAATACCATGTTCTGAGGAATTCTCGAAGACTCCTGCTGACTCTGTCCAGCTTTAAACAAACCCAAAGTGTTAGATTCAGATGCAGTGTTCTCTCCTATCCCACATTTTGTTAGAAACTATTTCTTCAGAGTCATTATTTATGTTAATTTATGCAGCCATACCATTTTCAAGGACTTATGAACCACAGACCATTGGCCTGTAATTCACCTCCGTGGATCCTTTGCTTCTACACCAAGCTGCCCATCTCTTCTCAGAAACCAATGTACCACAAGTATCTCTTCTTGGTAAGGAACTCTTAGACTCACTATTGGTATTTCTGGAGCTAAAACAGGGGAGCCACAGAGCTGTACCTATACAGGTTTTGTTTTTGTTTTTTAAGCTGAATATGGTATTCTTCAGAAACCCTGGTGGCATAGTGGTTAAGAGCTATGGCTGCTAACCAACAGGTCGGCAGTTTGAATCCACCAGGTGCTCCTTGGAAACACTACGGGGCAGTTCTACTCTGTCCTATAGGGTCGCTATGAGTCAAAATCGACTCTATGGCAACTTTTTTTTTTTTTTTTTAATGCTATTCTTCATTCTGTCCTCCTAGCCTTAGGCTGACCTTCCCCAGGAGGAAGCAACAAGAATAAAACTCATTTTTTCTTGTCACTTTTTGAAGTCCCTTCTTTTGCCGTGTGTTCCACTGGGGAATTTTGGCCAAGTTGGGATACCGTAGTCCAAAGCAGACAAGAAACCCATCAATCAACATGCTGGTTGGCCTCACAGAGCCCCTGGAATACGTTCTATCTTCCTAACACTCACCGCAATCATAATTTAAAGAGTCATTTGTGTAATGTTGGGTTCCATGTCTTCCCCACTGGACAATAACCACATGTCATCCCAACACGGTGCTTACCACACAGTGGGAATTCAATCTCTATGTGGAAAATGAATGAGAGGGAACTGTAGAAGGAAGAAGACACTATCCCTGGATAGAGCCAGGTCTGTGAAACGGACCAAGGCTTCCTAACTGATTTCACAGGTCCCAACTCAGAATATCATTTTCAAATGTATAAAATACAAAAGATTGCAAAAGAAACCAATGACCTTTGGGAGAGATTTAACACCAGACAGCCACGTGACACCGAGGATTATTTCCTGGGGTTATACCCTACTATTCAGATACTATCTCCTTCTAGAAAATGTTATCAAAATATTAAAACAAGTTGTGATATGGTTATAAATGTACTTCTTTATTAGCGGATGGGATAACGAGATCCAGCAGCAGGTCCTATAGCTCCTGAAATTTTGAGATAGTGATATTTTTTAATATGTGCCATAACCGTAATATGATATGACAGTACCTGTGATTTCCATGGTTGGCAAGGCCACACATACCAGTACTAATCTGGTTTCTCGTCTGCAATCATAACCCAAGGAAATGCTAAATTCCAGCCAGAGAAAATAAAGATGTCACTGATTTTTCCCATGTCACTGATGGATCCTCTGATTTCTGTCCTTGGACCTCTTGATTAAGAAGAACAGGTTCAGATCTAGGACACAGCTTCCCTGGAACTCTAAACTAAAAGCATGTGAGAAGACAAGCTTTTCATCATTTTCTTTGCATCCTCCCCAGCACCTAACAGTCTCAGCACGTGATGGCGGCTCAGCAAATGTCAGTGTAAAGGACAAAGGGATAAAAGGAAATTGCCACTTGGGGGAAGCTGGGTGTTTGCTGGAGAGGTCTTGGCTGGGCACCCAAAGTGGCCTTGGCAAGCAAGAGTACAAAAGCCCCAGGGTCCTATTGAAGAGCACCACCTAGTTTTCATCCTGGTTTCTTTTTGTCTGGAGGAGATACCTTGGAGAAGGTGATGATGAAGAGGCTGGTGAGCTGCAAGGACAGCTGTCATCTCATCATGGTCGGAAGGATGGATGTACTCATAAATACTGTTGCCCGTGAGCTCCACCTGCCACAGGAGGGAAGAGTCAGAAATGTCGCTGGCCTTTCTCTAGAGATGTCATGGGGTGGGGCAGGGGGAGTAAGGTGTGTCACAGGTACACACCCCAGCAGGCACAGGGCTTTGATCTCCACTTAGAACAGACAAGGTGTCCCTGGGTGGCGCAAATGGTTAAGCCCTCAACTACTAGCTGAAAATGTGGCAGTTCGAACCCACCCAGAGGCATCTCAGAAGACAAGCTTGGTGATCTGCTTCCAAAAGGTCACAGCCTTGAAAACCCTCTGGAGCAGTTCCACTCTGCACACATGGGGTCGCCATGAGTTGGAGTGGGCTCGACAGAAACTAACAGCAATACAACCACACCTTCACCAAACGCAGGACATTCTTCTTCGCTCCAGCGGCACTCTGAACTGTCACCTACACTTTACAGCAGGTCAGAAAGCTGAGGCTCGATCTGACAGCCAACAGAATCCCAGCAGGAAGAACTGGGAAGTGAGTGATGAGAGAGATGTGCCCTAGAGGTGGCTGGCCGTAGAAGCCTGGGCAACATTCCTCATAAAGAACGGAGCTTAAGACAGGCTTATTGCTGTCTGAGGGGACTTGCCAGCCGAGACTCCAGCCGCCATGTCCACACTGTGCCCTGTGGGAACTCTGCCACTAGAGGCCTGACTGGGTGGGAGCCACGGCGGCTCCACTCTGCTTGAGAAAGACCCTACTCTGACAAAGGCCCTTTATCCGCCACTCTACCATGTGTCCCTTAGGGACTGTAGGCCTCTTTCCTGTTGCCAGAATTGTGTCACTGGCCTTCCCTATTTTTTCTTTTTTTTCTGGAGACAGTGCTAATTCTATGGCTCCCGCCCATGGGTGTAGCTGGGCCACAGGCAGCATGACCTGTGGGAGGGGTTTTGGCCCAGATAACAGCGTGATACCAGGGATATTTCCTGGGGTTGCTACCCCACATTTGGACCCTACTTCCAGATGTGCTGAATCTTTGCAGACACACCCCTCAGAAGACATCCATGCCAGAGCAGACACAGCGTCCTGGGAATAGATGCCTCCAGGAAAACACCAAAGCTAAGATTTTTAAGCAGAGGTCCCTGGTGGCCCAAATCCCAACCTTGGGAACTCTGTGGATTATTCTACAAAACACTCTTGAGTGCCATGAAAGAGGATGATGCAAATTCTCAACACCCGGCTCTCCTCACTCATTAAGACGGGCAATGGGCACAGAATATACTAGAAACTACCAACATCAGAGCGGCCTTCTGAGCAGTGGCCTACTTTCAGAGACACAAAACCGTGTGCTCTGGAGAGCCTGGGGGCAGTGGTAGTACTTCCACTACAGCCAGTTGGAACCCGAAAAGCCAGGGTAGGAAGAAATTCAAAGTACCTGAAAAACTGCCTTGGGTTAGGGTTATGCCCTGGGTACACGAACAGTTAAGCGGTGAGCTACCAACTGAAAGGTTGGCAGTTCAGACCCACGCAGAGGTGTCTTGGGAAAAAGGCCTGGCAATTTGCTTCTAAAAGATCACAGCCATGAAAACCCTACGGAGCACAGTTCTCTTCTGCGCACACGGAGTCACTGTGAGTCAGAGTCAGCTCCAAGGCAATGGGTTTGGTTTTTTGTTTGTTTGAGTGCCTAAGAACCTTGGGCAGTCTTAAGGACTTTTTCTCAGCCCTATCCTCATGGTGAAACCTTGGTGGCGTAGTAGTTAAGAACTACGGCTGCTAACCAAAAGGTGGGCAGTTCAAATCCACCAGGCAGCATATGGGGCAGTTCTACTCTGTCCTATACAGTCACTATGAGTTGGAATCAACTCGACGGCAACAGGTTTGGTTTATCCTCATGGGAAAGGGCAGCCTAAGAGAGTAAAGGGAGGCTTGTGGGGTTCCTTTTCCCTAACCACCCCTGATTAAATTTAACTGTATGTTTCATCTGGTGGAGGAGCCAAGATTCATTGCCCTCAGTCAGTGGAGAGACATGGGGATCATGTGTAAAGGGGTGACGCTGACCCAGCCTCTCATGCAGCAGGACAGCCCTAAAAAAAAAACCAGGCTTTAATGGAGAAGCTCTCCTGGGAGCCCCTGGTCCAAATTAGCATCGAGGCCATGGGCTCTTTTCTTGGGAACAAGAGACCATGGAGAGGTGAAGTAATTGAACCCACTCCTCAGAGCCAGGTCTTGCAACTTGTTAGGGTGTGTGAGTTGCCTTTTTATTCCAGAAAAATTAAGTTTCTGGCCTGCTAAGTAATCTTGTCCCTAAAATGGCTTTCACAGTTCTACTTTCTGTGTTATTCACAGAACGTTTCTTTCTGATATTATGCAAATAGAACCACCCAGAAAATCCTATTACAGAATTCCTCCCTTCTACCAATTCACACCAGACCCCTCGACCTGGCAGTTTGTGAATCACCCACATGGATAGTGGCAGAGTGTAAAAAAAAGCTATTACATGACTTCAGTTTTTTAAAATAAAGACTAAAAATTAAACATCCTTCTTTCAAGTCATTCCCATTGGTCCTTTAAAAGTTTAAATAAAAGAAAAAATATTTTTAAAATCCTAAAGCAGTCTCCTTTTTCCTGACAGCAGTAATAGGGATTTGTTGTGGAGCTCTGGCTGGGTGGGAGTGGTAGAGATTAATAAACAAGGGTTGTTTTTGTTTTGTTTTGTTTTTTAATTGATTCACAATTTCAACAGCTCCCTTTAGAAATGAAAAAAAAAAAAAAAGTAACAAAACAATTCTTCTTTGGATTGGCCTGCCACTTCCCCTTTACCCACATTTTCGGGGCAAATGATCATTTTAGTTTGCTTTAAATCCTTTTTCAGAACAAAGGGACTGATGTCTTTCTAGAGAAACATCTTCACCTATTTGCAAAAAGACTTGTGTCTGTGCTTAGAGGGATTAGATCCCAGTTCTAATCCCAAAGTCGCTTCATCCTTTTTCAAAGTTGCTATTCTCATCACATGTGTGTGTGTGTGGTGGCGGGGGGGCGGGGGGGGGATGAGAAGAGTGAAGATACATGAATTAAAAGGCTTGGTTTTCTGAATACTGGGGTCAATTATGAAACGAACGTGCAAACTCTAAGGTGGCATAGGAAGTGAAACAGTCTTCACAAACGGAAACGTTAAAGAACAAATTTTGGAATGATACAACAGTGTTGACTTTGATTCAAAATTATGGTTGACATGGTATTTCCTGTATTTACATATCTATTTGCACTTTTGAATGTTGAGAGAAATGTGACTGCCACACGACAAAAAAGAAAAAAAAATTCGGTTGTCGCTATAAAACTCCCCAGGTCTCATATATCAACCTTATTAAAACAGACCTGAGATGTGATACGGTAGTGGTATTTGTAAAACCCTGCTAAACAAAATGAATTACTTTCCTGCTAAGAGTTTTTTTTTAATGTTTTGCTGAATAACTTTTCTTCCTGCCAAGAAAGCTCCCATATGATAAATACAGCACTCAGAGGGCATATTCTACTTGGGATCGACAGTGCCCCGGGCTCTAAAATGCACTTTGCTTTGCATGGGGTGTTTTGCTAAATATAGTAAATGGTGCACTTAAAAATCAGATGGTTTGGGTTTTAGAGTTCAAGTTATGTCAACAAGCATAAAATGTTGCTCTTTATTTTAAAAGTGAAAAGATTAAGTCTACGCTTCCAAACAACACCATGGCTATTTCTCCAGCTGTGCTTACGGTAGCAACCTCAAATATTAGCTTTTTCCTTCTATATCTCATAAATGGTTGTCTCATACATATCTAAATGTATTTGAAAATGTATATGAGTTACCTAGATGCTATATAATGTATGGAAAACCCCGGTAGCTTAGTGGTTAAGAGCTACGGCTGCTAACTAAAAAGGTCAGCAGTTCAAATGCACCAGGTGCTCCTTGGAAACCCTATGGAGCAGTTCTACTCTGTCCTATAGGGTCGCTATGAGTCAGAATTGACTCTGCGGCAGTGCGTTTGATTTTTTTTTTTTTAATATAATGTATACAACTTTGTTACGAAAAGTTAAACCACCAGGATACATAAAAGTGTCTGAGGACACACACAGCAGAGCTTCTTCTTCTTCAAATGTAAGTAAATTAATCAAGTAACAACAACAACAAAAAAGAAATCATTAAAAAAAAAAAAAAACTTGCGTGGATAAAGAGTGTTTCCCCAACTCTCCCCCATCCAAATCTGTGTATTATATGTGTGCATATGTGTGTGTGTACACCAGACCGAACTTTCATAAGCCTGACTCTACTTTCAAAAGCTTTGATCCTAGACTGAGGGGACAACATGCATTTTGTGGCTGACTCTGTTGTCTTTTTATTTTTTTGTACTAGAGTTTGACAGCGAGGATCACTGTTGATTAATTCAAAAGCAAAAATCCACTAAGAGACGCTGCGTATGAAGTAGCTTGCTGGTTCCAACACTTGTTTTTGTTTTTTAAAAAAAGCCTAATAAAAGGCTTTAAATTGAGATATGCTTATAACACGAGTTTTTTTTTATACACAACACATGAGGGATTGTTTTTACATCCTCAAATATTCAGAAAGTTATTTGCATAGTGCAGACCAAATAAACATTTTGCTGGGAATTCTCCACAGTTACGGCAAACCTAGAAGCTTATGCCCCCTAGGAGCCTCTAACATACAGTTTAACCCTGAATTAACTTGAAAGCTGTTACTTAATGAAATAATGTCGTTGATGGCAAATGAAAGTTCTTGAAGCCCCAGATAGCACCAAGCAAATATCTTTATTCACCAGAAAACCTGTTTAAAAGATGATGACCTCTGACTACTGGTAAAATTTTATTAACACTTCCAACTCTGCAGATTTTAAAAAATTTTTAAGCCTATTTTAATAAAGCTTTTATGTTTGAAATATTTGCTTTTTTTTTTTTTTTTTGCTAATAATAAAAAATAATCTAAAAGGGGCAAAAATTTTGAAAAGGAGAAGTTGGGTACGTGACCACCTATTCAATATTTTATTTTACTAGTTAAGTAACGAAGACAGAAAAAATACACATTATGATCCTGGCTAGATTCCCTTCAGCAGGACTAATCATGAACAGGAGGCAGAGTGGAGGGAAAAGTTCGTTGTTGCTTATTTAAACAGTTCACCACAGAATACTCCCCAGATGCTAAGGAGAGGCTCACATCTTTGTTACAGTGTTTCTGTAGCTGCTGACTGAGGCTAAGTCAGCCCCATTAAGAAATTTTTTTTTTTTAAATCATTTGCACTAACACAATCCCTCAGTTTGACTTTTTTTTTTTTAAATCTATTCCATTAAATTAACGCTTCTACTGGCAACATGTGGACAAAGGTTCTCTCTACAACTGTCCTGGAAAATGGTAGTGTATAATCACCCCTTGGAAATTATGATACCGGTTTTATTTCTGCATTATGACCATAAGGAAATACAATACTTTTAATTGTGATTCTGCCAGATTTCTTTCTGGTGAGTTAATCCTAAACAGAAGGGATGTTTGTTACCTATTCAATTCTTATTTATATTTATTTATTTATAATTATTGCATTCATTGACAAGCAATTCTATTTTGCACATAAGGAGAAAAATTATATAGAGGGAGATGTAAGATGCTGATCAACCAGCTGGCTGAGTGGATTGCATGGTTTGGGTTGTGCATAGTGCCTTATGGTGTACTAAACAACAACAACAAAAAAAAAACCCATTGCCATTGAGTCAATTCCGACTCATAGCGACCCTACAGGACAGAGTAGAACTGCCCCACAGCGTTTGGATTTGTACTGCCAACTTCTTGGTTAGCAGCCATAGCTCTTAACCACTATACCACCAGGGTTTCCTACGAAACCATATACTAGGACACTCCAAATGACTAAGCAGTCCTGATGTATACCCAACAAAGGACTCTACTTGCAAACTTGGCCCTAAATGAAACAGTAGCAATGCCTGACATCCAAATAGTTCTCCTACAGTTTCTAAATCACACAAAATGGGTACTTTAATCTGTTTCTTACCACAATCCTGAAAGATGGGTAGAAAAAAAAAAAGCAAGCATTATTTTCCTCATTTAAGTTATGGCTCTGGAAGGTTAAATACCTGCGCTATCACACAATAAAAACCATATAACTGAATGTATTTCCCTTTTTCCTTTGACTGCTAGGAAGCTCAGATCTAAACTTAATATTCAATTATGGTGACTTTACCTATTTTAAAAGTTTTTTTTACCTACAATTTTAAAAACATATGAAGTGTTTTGTCTTCTTTGTGATTTATTATTGCAAGACTATTAACAGTTATATAAATTGCAATTGAAAAAAGTAAGCAATTTGATCATGTTAAAAGTAGAAATCAGGCTGGGTTTGACAAAATTAAAAAAAAATCAATTGCCATCGAGTCAATTCTGACTGATAGTGGCCCTTTAGGGCAGAGGAGAACGGTCCCCATAGGACTTCCCAGTCTGTAATCTTTTACAGAAGCAGACTGCCACATCTTTCTTCTGCAGAGTGGCTGGTGGGCTCAAACCACTAAGCTGAGTGCTTAACCACTGCACCACCAGAGCTCCTTGGTATAACTACAGGTCCCTAAATAATTCCAAGTAGAGAAAGGTGACATTTCTGACAGTAATAATGTTTTTGATTGCTCATGCTAACCCTGAAAAGTATAGAAATAATGGATTTCATATTCCCAACAGTGTTTCCCATTCTACAAACACACTGATCTCATGAATCATGCAGGTGTAAGAAGCAAGGGGTATGTAAACTTCATTTGGGAGACCTGATTTTATAAAAGGAAGAGGAAGAGAAAAGAAACCCCGGCCATCTTAATATGAAATTTACTGTAAAGGGCTTTGCCTAGGAAACACATAGGCACATAAACACATATGAACCTAAGAATATACATACACTGGAAGAGAAGTTTGTAAACAAATGGCAAGTTTAAAAATGTGTTTAAAATTTTTTCTTTAAAGGAGTACACCTGATTCAAGTTTCCAAATTTGCTGACTTTATTTTCCACGTAAGAAAACCCAAGCCACGTTAATTGGCATGTTTTATTTGGCTTAGTCACATTGGGAAACCAGCGAGAGAGAGATTACGCCTGTCCCTCCTGGGAGTCCCTTTTTATCTACAATTAATTCTAGTGTGTCTTTGGTTGTGATGAAAAAGGCACTCTAATTTACATAGTCTACAATCTAAAGAAACACTTGGTTCCTATACGTATAAAAAATATGCCTTTCAGAACCATGATCAAAATCAGAGACATGAATGGTCAGTTGGACTCCCCCCACCTGGACAAGCCTCAGGCCCAGACAGCAGCCAAAGCACCCACCAAACCCTCAACGTGATAGGTTTAGACAAAGCTGAGCCTGCCTCTTTCCTCTAAGGGATGATCCCCTTTTCTGATGTCTGTTCCACTCTTCCAGAAAAATCAGTAATACTTAAATGTTCTAAAGAAACCAGGACCTTGCTGGGCAAAACAGTAGTAAACTGAGTTTTATGAGTTTCTATCACAAGCATATAAAACGCTTTACTGGAACAACCACTGAGCTGGAAAAACTCAGGAAAAATTACCCTGAATTCCATGTGAACACTCATAAATCTAGCCCCCCTCTTCTCCTCTCTCCCCCTTCTTCTCTCTGCATAAAATCCATATCCTACATCAGCTTTCTTCTGGCTTTCATAGCAACTCACAATACCACGTGCAGGTCAGCAAGTATGGACTGCAATCTCCCTTTGTGAAGCTCTTTTGAGCGGCATATAGCATTACTGTGTAAGCAGCAAATCCGGGGTATTAGGTGGAATCCGAGGCCAGGGCTGGCTGTTGCAAAGATACATTGGTCATTAACCTCAAAGGAAAAAGAAAGTAAAAAGTAACACAGAGAAGAAAAGCCCTGCAGGGTGTCCTAAGAAGATGGTTTTGCCATGTTGGATTATGTTCATACACAAAAGCAGTCCAATTCAGCAGTCTGACAACAGACTTATTTTCAGGTTGGGTCAGGCGGTCAAGATCCTCGAACACATAACGTAATACTTTAGTTGTACGTAAAATTAGGCGATACCTACCTGTGACAAGCCTAAATGTACAGAAGCTGTTTCCGAGATATACATGATTTTGCCGTCAGATGCTACCACAAAAACAAATCCATCCAAAGTCTGAAAAAGAGAAAGTTTTGGGGTAAGATATGATAGCTATACTTTACAGTTAAAGTTAATCATTGCATTGGCGCTGGGATGGAAGAATGTATAAAGTATTATCAACACGTATTTGTTAAACGCAAAAACAGCTCAGTGACATAAGAAGGGGTGTAGCTAACAACACTCAAGGGTTAGTTCCCAGGCCAGGTTCTCAAATGCATTTAAAGCATTTTAAACACAATCTTACATCCACAACACACACACACAAATAATGTAAAACATGAGAGGATTCCTATCATGCTCAATTTAAATATAGCAGCTTTATTGTTTGGGGTTATTTTAGCGCTTAGCACAAATCCGGAGTTCTATGGTACTTAGGGGAAAATCTACCACTATATAGACCATTTTATGTCATAATTGGCGGTCATTTATACCACTAGGATTTATGCTTTATTTGCCACAATTTTCTAGTTACCCCTAAGTACCATTTGAATAATAAATTCCATTCCCCAGAAATACCATTCTCCAGAAAATAGAACAAAATCCTCAGTTATTTTAGCAGACCATGTCTACAGAATTGATTAGTTAGGATTTACAAGTGACCGACTAATCTGCGCAAAAGCCAAGGAGAAAAAGTGTAAATTTCTGAAAAATTAAAACTACCCAAATGATATTCTGATTGTCCCTAAGTTAGCTAACCTTCAAAAAATAAAATAAAATAAAATGAGAGGACACAATTAAAACAAATAAAAAGTAAATGATTATAATAGGTGGCAAGGATAAAAAGACTAAATTACTTCTGAAAAAGAAAACTACATTTTATTTACCCATTCAGATTTTAGATCCAGAACCAAAGAAAAGCAATAAAGTTGTGGAAAGACAGGTACAACCCGCAATACTGCCCCATAAAAAATATTCCAAATTAATTTCTGGCCACAAATTCTATTTTTACAGCATGTAATTGAAACCAGATTACTTTTAGTTTTTCTATATCCCTCTTTGGGGGGGGGGAATCCTAAAAAAGAGCGCAGTAGAATGGAAACTTGAAAGATATCTTTACTTTCTGGTGTCTCAAACACAGTTTGAGACATTCTTTTGCAAATAAAACTATCATTAATTACCATTCCCTGTGCTAAGATTGAAACCTGCACCTCAGTTAGGAGCCTTATTTCAGGTTTCTAACTCAGCTAAAAAAAAAAAAATTCCCAACGAAATCTTTGACGTTTCAAAACTATAAACCATACAGCAATCTCTAAAGTTATAAAGGTTTGGACACATTTTACAGTCTTGCTTAACTCCCAAAGCATTAACGAGATACAGTTTATGAAAACAACATTTGACAAACAGCCTTATCTAGAACGAGTAAACGTGAAAAAGTGATCATATTGCAATTCTCAAAGGTGCCGGCTGTATCCAAAAAAGCGGTATTCTTAACGGAAAATGTCGCGTATGCCTTCATAGTGTCAAATGATCAAATTTGCTTACACGATAATAACCGCAAAGAAGCCCATCCGGCCACTACTCAGGAATCAACGATTGAAACATACATTGGAGAAGGGCGGGGGTGTTGACTTTGCTCGCCAGGTTTTCACTGGAGCTCTCTGGCACTTAGTTGTCCCTGATATTAGTGTCACTTATAATACGTAAGAGTATCAAATACGCAAAATACGGCGCGCGATCTGGAAGAGAGCGAGGGGGCAGCGGGAGAGTGCGCGGGAGCCGCTCCAAGAGCGCCATTACCCGGGCCGGCGGCGGTGGCATGTTGTAAAATATTCCCTGGAATCTTCTCTTTCCCAGCGCACGCAAGCTTAAAATAAATCACACGGGGGCATTGAGGGGAAAGAGTTGTTAAAAGACCTGCTTTTTCAAAATGTGGAGCTGGTGGCTGATCGCTGACCCAAGTCACAGCATTGCGTAGCCAACTTTTTTTTTAAAGAAAACACGAAATTGAACGAGGAAATGCAAAATAGCTCTCGGAAGGCATTTTTCGATGGCAGAGACAAATGACGCGAGGGGGGAATGAATCGGGTCGTTGATGAGGCTCTGTAAAGGGCATTTGAAAGAGTCCGAGACGCGAGGCGGTGCTGTCCCCACCTAGCGCCAGCCGCGGCCCTGGAAGATGCAGGTAGTGCGCACCGGTACTTGGCTGGAACCGCGAAAGCCCTGAGCCGGGGGAAATACAAGGTCCGGGCGGCTTAGCTACCGCCCACTGAATGGCCCAGCGCTCGGGCGCTAAATAACCGACCCCAAACCAAACAAGGGCCCGGTGCCCCACAGTAAACCCGGAGGCCACACCATGTGGTAGTATCTGCCGGGCAGTTATAGGTGGTGCTGGCCTCGAGTTGGACCGTTTGGGTTGAACCCAGCTCCACTAGTTGCTGTGTGATTTTGGCATGAAGCTTGACCTCTCTGTGCCTCAATTTCCGGCTCTAAAAAATGGAGTTAAAAGTAGAACCTACCGCAGGTGGGTGGTGAAAAGAGATGATACAGTAAGATTTAGAACAGAGGCTGGCCGTAGCAAACTCTCAATAAATGCCAACTGTTAATATTCTATGATTGATACTGTCTCTCTTTTGTCGTAGCCCCTCCAAACACACAATTGCCAAAAGCTTTACAGCTGCTGCACTCTAGCTCGGAGCGTCCTGATCATTCCTTCTCCTCTGTCTCCAGCGCCTAGCACAGCGTCTGGCACCAAGCAAGCGCACAGTGAATGTTTGCTGAGAAAAGGAAAGCTGGCAAGGACTTCACAGTGCCCGGGGGAACGTTTGGACTAGCTGTCGAGTGGGCTAGAGGGCTGGCGGAGCTGAGAGGAGGGGTGGCTGGCTTGAGGGTGCACCCGAGGTGCTAATAGGAGCCCACACCCTGGCCTCCCAGGCACGGGTCCCGCGTGCTCCGAAATGTGGACATCTCCTTCCGCCGGCTGCCAGCGCCTTTGTGCGGCCTAGCAATCCTCCCAGCGCTTCTAGGGGTGGGACACCTCGAGGCCCCTTGGCAGGGTTTAGGGAGGGACACCTCGTGGCCGGAATGGAGGGTCAGTAGAAAGCCCCAGCCCAAGCTCTCTGACTGCGACGCTCCTACCTGCAGCAAGTGAGATCCCAGCTCCTTGGCCATGCTGTCCAGGGGCCCGGCACGGCTTGGCTGTCCCCATGCATCTCCCAAACCTGGAGGCGGGGATAAAGCAAACGAGTAAATGGGGGCGCCCAGCCAGAGATCTGGACGCAAGGCAGGCGCGCAGAGCCTCAGCACGCTGCTCCCCAATCCCCAAGAGTCTCCCCGCCCACCTTCTCGGCCCCACAGCCCGCCGGCTGTGCCCTCGCCGCTACCCTGTGCACCCCATTAAAATGGCCTGAGAAGGCATGGCCGGGGAGGCCTCAGGCCCGGGCAACCCGGTGCACAGCGAGCCCTACAGGCTGGCGCCTCGCGCACTTGCTCAGGGTTCTGAAATTGCCGTTTTATTTGAAATGCCACAAAGTAATCTAATTTGCTTTGAAACCGGCCATTCTCTGGCCAGACGCGGATATCGATTTGACCGGTACATATTACCCCAAGGGCCCTCCCTTCCTTTCCCATGTCTTCTGCAATTCTGTACTTTCTCAAAGATAGAGAAGCTCCAACGTAAAGCCCCAGCGCTCCGGGAGGAAGCTTTTCCCCTTAAGCCGATTTCAACTCCTAGCGACCTTATAGGACAGAGTAGAACTGCCCCATAGGATTTCCAAGGTGGACTCCAGCTGTCTACCTCTTGGTTAGCAGCCAAATGCTTAACCACTGCGCCACCAGGGCATATATGTACAATCTTCACGTAATTCTTTGGATTCCCCAGCCCTCTCAGGCCAGGGGTAGCGCCCACCGCCTCCAATCCCACAGCTGCCTCCTCTGGGAAGTGTTTACCCGGGAGCTTCCCCAAGGGCAACCTTGAAGCCCGCACCCGAGGCGGGGCCTGCAAGGGGCCCGCGGGAATGCGCTACAGGTCCGCCAGAGCCATGTGCACAACTCGACGGTACCTGAGAGGTGCTTGTTGTCACATAATTGGGGTCCCCCGTCCCTCTGCTTCTTAACTGCCACGCCTAAGACCTTCTGCTCTTTCCCACCACCTCGCAAAGGCCGCCAAAGTCGCAGAAAATGCGCTGGGGTCAGGACAACACTGCCCAGCACTTGCGCCCTCTCCCTACACCCTTGTCCCAGCGGCAGTGACCCGAGAGACCCCAGGCTTCTCTCTGAACTCTCGAGAGCAAGAGGGAAAGCGGTTGAGGCTGCGGTGCTAAGCGTCAGCTGGGACAACCCCAGCCGCTCCCCGGAGTCCTCCCACGCAGACGCTTCATTTAGCGCCGCGGCCTCTGCGAGAGGTGGCAGAGGCTGGGGATCGCCATCTCGGCCTGTGCCCCGCCCTCCTCCGCAACGCTCTGCGGGGACAATACTCTCCCAAGCTCCGGGCCCGTCGCTTGCGTGGCGCACACTCCGGGCCGCGATCCCTGCAGGGTGAGCTGTGGGGCCATTGGCTCGCCCCCCGCCCCCCGCCCCAGAAACTACAGGCCTGGGACGCAGGGCGGGACTAGCATGGTCGGGGGAGCTCGCCCAGCCGCGTTTAAACCAGAGACCATTCCTTGGTCCGCAAAGCCCCTCCAAGCGGGAGGTTGTGGGCGAGCTCCCAGAGAGTCGCTGGGAGCTGCGCACTTAACTTGAATCTCCCCTACGATCCCTACAGGCAACACCGCAGAGGCGTTTAGAGACCTGCGCCGCAAATTGGCAACTAAAACCAGGATGACCTTTAATTTTCCTCCTAGGCTCCAGGCATTAGGGGTTTTGCCTTGTTTCCCCTTAACTGGAAGCCAACAGGAAGATAGCTAATTTCTAAATAGTCATCCTCCAAATATGATCCCAATTTATTATTCGTGGCTCCCTCCAGCCTCCACCACTGAGTGGGAGTGCCTCTTTAACCCTAAGAAATCATTCTCCATGTTCCCCACGGTGGTCATGGCAAGGTGCCATTTGCACTTCTGCTCAGGCCTTCATCTCTGGGACACCCAGGCCACCCAACGGGGCCGTGGCCATTTTTACCCCACATAACCATAAATGGAAAGAACCAAGACTTAAAAGCCTCGGAAATCTGCCCAGGGTTTGAGTGGAGAAAGATTTTAATAAGGACCCAGGAGTTCCAATTTCTGAAAATGGACAGAGCCCTGGTGTCTGTCCTCCCCTTCCCACCTCCCAGATTCCTCCCAGGTTTGCCCTGGGAAGCTTGGGTGCCCTCCCCAGCTCCCTGTGGAAGGTGAGCAGACTGGCCTCCGGGCCTCAGCATCTTGCAGGGTCCACCACCTGTGTGATTCTGGGAGCCTTGGGAATGAGCCACAGACCAGACCCCAGCCAGGCTCTCCTGAAAGCCTTGTCTGAAAACCCTGGTTTCACATGTAAAGTGTATTGGATACACGATGCATTTTTTGGATAATTCAAATACTCAGATATTTCAAAACAGCCTGTTCTCTTACATATATTTTTTTTTTTCTAAAATTTCCTGATGCTTCCACTTAGCAGCTGGAGATTTAGTCCAAATGCCCCTTTGGATCTGGTGGAAGGGGGCGGGCCGCGTATTGTGGGGGCCTTTCCTCCCAGCACCCCTTTCCGCCTCACCTCACCCAGATCTGTAGCACTGCCAGCTCTTCCTTTAGAATTCACTGTGGGTGAGGCCTTTTCACGTGGCCCATTGAAGTCTATTTTGGGCTGAATGCAGAGACTAAATACGGCAAGGTTTGTAAAGAAAAAAAAATCGTCCTGGGACTGTAATTTACACCCCTGAAAGACTGAGGCACTGGGCACCTGGACTTCATCTGTGGGACACAAAGGGCTTGAGTTGAAAACTGATGGGTGGGTGTAAAAACAGGGGCCCAAGCTTTTCCAAGGTGATCAGCTGTTGGTGGCTTGTTTTATCAGATCCTGGGAGCAGCTGGGGGTCCCAAGTCCGGCCTGTGGTTTCCTGGCCCTGGGGTCAGGGCCTCCCTCACCCTACTTGCAGCCACACAGGACCAGCCCAGGACCCTGAGCTCCTGGGTGTCAGAGAGGGCCGGGTGGAGGAGAGTGGGGGAGGAGAGGCAAGAAACGACTGCCAGAGCACAGGCAAAGCCCACACAGCCCACACACCCGATCTTTGCCCGGTCAGCTGTGAAGCGCCCCTTCGGTCCTCTGCCTCCCTGCAACTAGGTACCCACACTCTGCTCGAATTCCGATTTAAACCCTGTGGGGCTCTCCCGCACCGGAAGCTGCTGCCGCGGGTAAATGGGATACCTCCTTGCTGGGCGCTCAGTCAACAAGCAGCTCAATAGTAACCACTGTGCTAGGGCCCCCAGCCAGATCCTGCGGGTACCCGCTGGAGCCTCTCCCTCCAGAAGCAGGTCACAGACCGTAAACAAGGGACCAAACAAATAAGATGATTTGGGAGCATAGGTGAGAAGATGGAGGGAGGGGCTCCCTCACTGTGAGGTTGGGGCCTTTCTCAGAGGAGGGGACAAGCCAGTTGAGACTTGCAGGAGGCAGCCCGTTTCCCTCCTTGCTATGAACGCAGGAGCAGGACTTGCTGCAGCCGTCACCTGTGGGTCCAGCCTGGAGAAAGGGCCTGGAATTCCACAAGAACACCTGGGGCTGACAGATGTCCTCTTACTTCCCAGAGGAGCAACACTGGGTATCTAAAACGGTGACAAAAAGCTCTCACAGGGATCTTGCTAAAATTAAACGGGATTAAATACAGAGAAGCGCTTGGCTCTGCGCCCCTGCACTGAGAAAACTGAATGTGGGGCTGTGAAAAATCCCAGGCAGGTCTAGACCTCCACCCAGCCCGCAGTGGCTTTTTCTCCTCCTTCCCCAGCTGTGTCAGTCGGGGCTGTCTGATCTTCAGAAAGTGCCACAACCTCTAGCCCTTTATTTCCTCACCTCTAAAATGGTATGGAGTTGCTGTAGGACTACATGGAGTCTCTGGATGGTCCTGATGGTTAAGTGCTGAACGCACCCAGGGGTGCTTCAGAAGAAAGGTCTGGCAAACTGCTTCCAAAAGGTCACAGCCTTGAAAACCCTAAGCAGGGAGTCCAGCCCAGAGTAAGGCCTGGCTAAGCTGCTGCCCTCCTTTCCCCCTCCAGCCTTCCCCCTAGCTCTCTTCCACCAATTATCAGCCCCTCGCCAGTCACTGGGGAGTGTATTGTCCTGCGCATACTGGGCCATCTGAGGACACAGGATCACACTGATTTCAAACTGCTCAAAAGTCAAGAAGGGTGTGTGTGGGGGGGAGGGGAGGGATGACAGTCTGTCCACTCCCCACCCGCTCTTCCTTTCCTCCTCCACTGAGGCACCCAAAGGGACTTCGGCGCCCTCCGCCCATCCAGCATCTAACGCGCTTCCCCGGGGCGGCATTTACAAGTGGGAATTCAGAGCGCTACCACCGGCTGGGGCAACGGGTCAGGGGGCTTCAGTCCGGGGGTTCCGAGCATTGTGAACCCGTGTGAAGGTGTGTTGGGGGAGCCAGGGGTCCTACCAGCTGGTAAAGGAGAGTCCATAGAGTTTTACTCTCCAATAAGCTTCCCCTTGAAACCCTGGTAAATTGTCACGGCCTCCACCATCTGGGCCTCTCCCTGCGCTTCACCTCTTCTCAGCCCCCGGAATCCTCCCATTCCCTCCCGGGTCCCTGGAAGGCCCACCCTTTGTGCTCTTTCCCAAATTAACGGTCACACTGCAGTGAAGGGGGTGCTAAGTGGGGACACCCCAAGAGGGCTTCCTGCAGTCAGAGGGGCGAGTGAGGAGGCTTGAACCAGACCTTGCTAGGATGCCGGCCTGTGTTGAACACCTCAGACAACAGACGGAGGGCCCCACACCCACCAGCACCGAATGCTCAGACCTTGGAACTATGGAATGGGGTGGGGCCCGGGCCCCACTGGCACCAAGGAGTGCGTATCGCCCGGCCCAGCCTGGAGCAGCCTAGGGCCGGGCTTCCTTACTGCACCACGGAGTGGCCCTGGGGCCGGCCCTCGGTTTTGGCAGGGTGTGGAAGGGTGGGGTGGAGTGGAGGGATTTGAGTCGGCAGCACACACACACTCTGGTTCCTCACCTTCAACCGCCGAGGGTGAGGGTTTCCCTCACCACAACCCATAACTTGCTGCTCCAGCTATGGGCTTTCCCTCCCGGACCCGGGTGCATGGACTGGCAGCTTCAAAATAGATAGGAGAACTCAGATAATGATGGAGTTGTAAAAAACTACATTTAAACAAAGTTTAAAAAAAAAACATATTTTTGAAATCTACATTATTTTGGGGTGCAGTAGAGAAAGGCCTCAGGTCTGTGACCCATGTCAGTTTAGGCGCACTTCTCCTCACCAAACCTTCTAAATCCAAGCGCTTCGATTCTGGACGGCAATTCCTATCCGAGTCCCTTCCCACTCTAGGCGCTCAGGTGTGTGTGTCTGTACGTGAGCGTGTTGAGGTGCCCTCCAGCAGCTGACTCTAAACCCAGAGGGAAATTCTGGCCACTGGAATAATTGAGGCCTCAAACTCTGCTTTGTTTTGAAGTGTGTGGATGAAGTTTTCTAAGTAAACTGTCCAAATAAGTGTCGCGGTCCCTTCTCCTCTTTCTCATGGGCTGGTCTTGAGTCTTCCGGATCTGGGAAAGGGGAAAGGCTCTGTTCTTCCCTTGCTAGTCAGCCTCCGTTTCCAACTCCATTGGCGAGCTGGGACCTTAGGCCAGTCACTTGTGTCAATTGTCAGTGCGCCGGGGCCCAGAGGGAACGCCACTCCCAGTCCCACCGCCTAGCGTGTGAATCTGGGGTTTCTGGGGAAGCCGGAACCGTCGAGGCTGGCCATGGGGCTTCCCTAACTCTGAGTTCTGCCGCTTGAGGCCGGTGGTCAGGCCCCGACGTGTGGAACCAGCCCTGCGTCCTTCCGCGCTTAGTCACCGCGCAGCCGAGTCCAGGGAGCAGAGTTCGCCCGCCTCAGGTGCTTCTGCGGCTTCCAAACCCCACCCAGCCATCTCTACCTTGAGAGTCAGGAGGCCACGAGAATGGGCGACAGACCTTACAGCCCCAACGCTCCCCCAAGCCGTGCGTCTACACAGCCTTCTCAGCCAGCACCTGAAACCCATCAAGGTTTTCAGTCCCGAAGTCGCCATCCAAAGCGGCCTTACTCCACACCTCCCTTTTCCCCCGCCCGCTTGGTAGTCAGCCGTTGAAAGGGTGAAACGTCGCCGCGGCCCGGAAAGCAGCAGGTCTTCCAGCTCAGGCTGGGAGTCCCAGAGGCCCACCAACCAAGTGACAGTTCCCCCGGCCCTCCATTTGCGCTGCCTCTGGGGAGCTCAAAGGAACAGCTGGAATAAGAACAACACATTAGGTTTCCAACTGTACCGCATAGTTGCGATTGCGCGTCCTCAGACTTGGTCCCAGAAACCCTGTGCTGTGAGATAGTTGCCAACAGGCCCATTTTACAGATCAGGAGACCGAGGTCCAGTGAGGCAGGATAAGAGAGGGCTCCTGAATCCGACTATAAAAATTACAAGGGCACCAAAAGCCCGTGGACTGGCCTCCGAGTAGGCTGTCCCCCTGGGCTCCGGTTGCCTCTGTCTACCCAAGCCGGTGGAGCCGGTCTGAGCAGCCTTCGAGTTCGCTCTCTCTCCTTCCAACCCCGGCTGTCAAGGATGAAAGGAACCGAGGGCCCGCGTCCTCTCCGCGCGCAGTAGGAGGAGGACCGGCTTAGCCCGGCCGGCCACCACAGGGACGCCGTGCCCTTGCCCTTGCTGCGAGACCTTGGGAAAGGCCCGTTTCCTCTCTGACCTCAATATCCCGGGGTGTGAAGGATTACTTTGGGGATTCCTGTGGTCCTTTTGGATCGTGCTATTCATTTTCTGACTCGCAAAGTCCTAATCTGGCCTCCAGATCCTTCGTTACCAAGGGACCCGGCTTGCTCTGGCGCTGTAGACCAGCGAGGCCACACTTGGCACCTCCACTCTGCTTGGTGCCTCCAGTTCGCAGCCGAAAGCCAAAAGCTGGAGGAGATCTGGGAGCTCCCGCCCCTGCTCAGGACTGCTCTGGCCCGAAAACCTCCCTCTCACCCCCGCCTTGACCTGGGCGGCTCTGCCAGGCTCCATCCAGACTCCGCAGCAGCATCCCCCGCGCAAACCCGGGTCTCCCAAGAACAGATTAAATCAATTATGGAGCCGCTTCCGCGCCCCAGCCCTTTGGAGCTATCAGAGCTGTGAACAAGTTCCTTTACGTAATTGAGGTCTTTCTCAAAGCACCTTCTCTCTCCACCTCCGGCTCCCGGCTTCACAAGCCCTTCCTCCGCCCCAGACCGACTCCAGCTGCGGCCCAGAGCCTCAGGCCCCAGGCCTCTCTGAGCGCCGGGACAAGCCCCGGGCCGGCGGGCCCACTGCTGGAGGCCTGCGCCCCTGCTCCAGAGCTGCAGGACAGCGGGGCACCAGGCCCCGGCCCCCCCATCCTCATTTGGGACCCCACAGGTTCAGGGACATTTCCAAGCCTCTACAGCCAAACAGCGCCGCCCCCGCCCCCACCCCCACCCCCACCCCCACCCCTCCTGGATTGTTAACCTCGAGGGTCACTCCTAGGAGAGGCACAGATCCGCAGCCCGGCCCCCAGCCGCCGTCTCAACTAGGCTTCAGCAAAGCAAAGCGGTGTTGCCTGGTGCCCAAGAGGCCCCAGGTCCCGGCCCCAGGCCGCTCCCGCAGCCGGCTCCGAGCCAAGCAATTCTGGACCCAAACGCCTGGATACTCAGCTTCCAGAGCGAGAATGCACACGGCCCAGTTTAAATGTCGGCAGACACAGCACGTTTGCCACTTCCCAGTTTTCAGCAGGCTGTCCTGGAAAACCCCAAACACCAGATTGCTTACCATCAGCCCTCGTTCTGCGGACCTCCCCTCTAACTAATTTCTAGCTTATTTGAAATCATCTGCAACAATCATTTAATCTTTCCCGGTTTCTTCGAACGCTTTTATTTCCTAAGGTGGGGGAAGTTAAGGAGAAAAGGACGCTGGTGCCCTAAGCGGGTTCCACACCTACTTTCTAACGTGCGCATTATCCCTCCCCCTCCTTCCCGGTGGGAAGGAGACTGGGCCCTTGTAAAACGCAACTCTAGTTTAATTTCCACGGAAACTGCAGCTGGAGAGGAATCATTCCTTTCTTTCCGCCGAGGAGGCACCCTTGGGTGGACAAAATAGAGGTCCCTGAGGCCGAGGGCTTATAGTTACCAGCGCGGAGCGCAGCGGCTGCAGAGCTCGGGGAAATCCCAGCCACCGCTTACGAAATGGAACTTTCGGTGCAGCTAAGGGGCTGGGGCAGGGAGCAGCTCGGCCGATCCGGGTTTGAAAACGGAAGAAGGAAGAACGGGCGCCCGGCTCCACTGAGCAGGTCCAGGCTCCTGCGACTGGGAGAACAGCCGCCCGCGGCCGCGCAAGCGACAGGACTGGGAGGCACTAACAAGGCCGGGCCGCAGCTCCAGGCCCCTCGGTTCCCGGATCCTCCGGCGCTCCGCTCCTCCTTCCTCCACGCCCCGCGCCCCGCCAAGGGGCTGGAGGCCGCGCTCGCACGCCGGTCCTCTACACGCCACCCAGGAGGCAGTGAGAAGTGCAGCTCCAGACCGAGAAACGCTTACAAATAACAGGATAGGGAAGCCGACGCGAAAGGACCAATTCACTTACACCGTTCGCGTAGCTCACCTGGCCGGGACGGCATTACTGGATGCGTCCTGCGGCCGAGAACACCTGTCGCCCGCATTGCAAGGTTTGTACAGTACCCTGCAGCCTCAGTTGTGTGCCAACCAGGACTCCCGCTTCGAGGCTCCAAAGGCCGGGTAGCCCTCACAGCTCCTGGGCCCGAATGTCCTGAGCACCCATCAGGCCCTTAAGCATGCTTTCCAGCATAGTGTCAGGACTCCTCAGGCCAGGCCACAGCGACCAGGGCAGGAGACAGAGGCGCTGGAAGGCGCTCGGCTCACAACCACCAGGGCACCAAACACTAACGCTGCGGTGACCAGGCCTCTCTGAGGCCTGCTGCTTGGTGGTGCCCAGCCTGGAGGTCACCATTAGCAGCTGCCTGGCAGGGCCTGTGCGGGCTGGAGCACCCAATCAGCCCGCCAACAATTCTTACCATCGCAAGTCTGCTGGACTTGAGCGTCTCAGCCACCCTGCACCACCTTGACACCTACTCTGGGTTTATACTTCCAACCCAGAAAAGAATGACCAAGCTCAGGCCCACCTGCCATTTTCGAAATAATTGCCTCCTTCTTTCTCCTGCAGATCTTGTCTCTCCCATCCAGTTTCTCCTATCCTGACCTCCCGTACCACAGCCCAAGGAAGCTAGCAGAGAAGAGGTGGTCCGGGAGGCCTGAGGCTGTGACCCGGCCCTTCCAAGTGTTTGGCTCCACCGCCAGGCCTCCCCATGCACCCCGCTTGCTTCCAGCCCTCCAGCGCTGGCTGAAAGTGCACTTCACCTCTGTTGAAGGCGTACTCCATTCTCTTCCACCAAAAGAGAAACACGTGAGGGAAGGAAGGAAGGAAAAATAAAAGGAGTTGAAAAAATGACGAAATAAAATAACAAAGGAAGAAGGATCCAAGGAGGGAAAAAGGGGACAAGAAAGGAGGATATAGAAAAAGAAAGAAAAGGAGGAAAGAAGCAAAAAAGGAAGGAATGTGAACAAAACCAGAATGGACTGGCATGTCGGCTTGGGAACCGACTGCCACTTAAACAACTCCAGGTTCGCCCCGCTCAGCCCTAGGCGGGTCTGGTCGCTTGGGCCGCCTCGGCCCTGGTCCCTTTCTCTAAGTCTCCCCGCGACACCCTCGCCCGGAGACCGCAGCGGCCCGGAGGGGCTGGCTCGGGTTTAGCGCTCGGCCGCGGCCGCTGGGCTCCCCAGTTATCCCGGCCGCCCCACCTGCGGCCTCACCTTCGGGGAAGACGGCGCGCATTTTCAGGTAGCTGGTGGTGAGCCGTATGATGGACGCCTTGTCCAGCTGCGAGGTGATGGCCGACGGCAGCGGGAGCAGCTTGGCCAGCTCGTAAAACTCGCCATTTTCCTTCTCCCTCCTGGTCTTGGCCGCATTCTTGGACTTCTCCTTCATCGCGCCTTGGCTCCGGGCATATTAGACCCGGCCGCGCTGGAGGCCCGCGGAGCCCCGCTCAGGCTGCGGCGGCTGGGACTGCGGGGACTGGGAGGGGCCTCCGGGGCCAGGTGAGCAGGGTGCTGGGCTCGGGCAGGTGCTTGGGGCTGGCCGGGGCGCGGAGGCCGCTCAGCAGCCGCTGGCCCCGCGCTCCTCGCCGCCGTCTCGGGCGCAGCCTCCTCCGGGCTGGACTGCCCGCGGCGCGAGGAGCCCCTGCTGGCTCTGGTGCTCGCCCTTTCCTCCGCTCAGCTTTGGTTGGGGGTGGGGGTGGCGGCGAGGAGGCGGTGGTGCCGCTTAGTCCTTCACCGGGGGTTTGCACCCGCAGCCGCGAGGCCCCTCCCGGCTGGAGTGCGGCGAGGTCGGCGGCGGCCGCGGAGCCATGGAGCGGGAGGGGCGTGAGGAGCTGGGGCGGCGGCGGGGCCCGGCCGGGCGCGCTCTCCAGCCCTCCCTAGCCGCTCCCTGCGCCTGCAACGCAGCGCCGGGAGCCGGGATCAGTCCGAGGCGCTGCTGCTCCGCCGTCCACGTGCGTCCTGGCAGCGTTTGTTTATGGCAGAGCAGCCTGCGGGCGGAGCCCTCAGCAGCTCGGCCCGGGCGGGGGTGTGGGCGGGGGGGGGAGGGACCGCGACCGGGGCAGGGGTGGTGGCGGAGGGTCTTGTCCCCGGACCCCTCCGCAGCCCGGGAGTCACAGGCTCGCCTCCGCGTTGCGGCCTCCAGAGACTCTCCCTGGAGAGACCCGAGCGTTCCCGGGCTCAGGAAAGTCGCGGTGAGTGCACGCGGCACACCGCGGGGACCCTTTGCTGCCGGCTGGCGGCGGGGGCTGAAGGCTGGGACCGGCGGCAGGGAGGGGCGAGGGAGGAGGGAGGATAGGAGAGAGGGAAGGAGGGAGGGGTGCTAACGGCGCCTCTGTGGTTCCCAGGCGGGTCACCGACAGGCGCAGCCGAGAGGTGGCGGCGCGACCCCCAGACAGAGCGCCTGGCCCGAGGACCTAGTCTTTCGAGCCCCGAGCGAGTTGTTTGCCTGGCTCGCTCCTCACCTTCCTCTCCTCTCAGGTCCAAGAGCGGAAAGGGGGAACGCCGGAAGGGAAGCACACCCAACCAAACTGCCCCCAGGGAAATTGCGGGAGAGGCTGGGAAGTGACCCTTCTGCCCTTTATCGCCTCAACATGCGAGGGCGAAAGGAGAGCTGCGCCTTCCCTGGAGGAGCCGGTGGCCAGAGGGACGCGCTAGCCCGAGCCCGAGGGAGGGAGGGGGCCGGCGAGCCGAGCCCCAGCGGCGAGGCCTTGCCTTGGGCAGCAGCTGGACAGGGCAAAATAGTCCCCCCCCCCCGCCGGCCCCCACTACGGCAGCTGGGAGCTGCCACCCGACCCTACTCAGCGCAGCGGGCGTTTCGAGGCGTAGCTGCTGAACGGGTGCTTCATGGCGAGAGTCGCCAAGCGAGGGTCACCCGGCGAGTGGCGATAGCAGCCAAGGGGATGGGGCAGAAGACAGTGGAGAAGACAGGCGTAGCTGGAGATGTCCTGGCTGTCAGGGCCGCACTGGACCGTAGGGTCCTCCTGGCCACCTGCGCGCCTGCAGCCCCCGCAGAGGTGCACCACCTACGTCCCCAACACGCCCCTGGAGGCCGCGGCGGTCGCACAAACCCCCAAGGTTGCGAGAATCTGAATCCCCAGCCAAGTGCAGACGCATTCGCGGGGCTGGCGCCAGCTTGCTGGGGCTCCGGGTCGGAGTGCAGATGCAGCGAGTACGCAGGGCAGCTCCTTCCGGCGTCTGGGACCTGGGGTTCTCTCAGCAGTGTACCCAGGTCTGTGAGCCCTGACGCGGAGGTCAACACGGGGACGGGCGCTGGGGCTGCGAATCCTGCCCGGCGCGGTGACCTCGTTTCTTGGTGCCAGCATTTTCTCCCCCGACCCAGTGCATGCACCGCACAGCAGCAACCCGGCTCCTGCTTCCCTTCTCCACGCTACGAAGGCCAGGTCCTCGCTTCCCGTGCTCTGCGCCTGCAGCTACCACTCCCGACCTTTACCAGGGGCCTCTTTGAAGGTCAGAAGTTCGAAGGCATTCGAGGCGGCGTAGGCTCATTCAGCGGCGGTACGGGGTGGGAAGACCCGGGCTTGGGTCCCGCCTATGCCGCGCACCCGGCTGAAGCCCAGAGCCGCTGGCCTCGGCTCCTTGGGCTTGTGCACCGGAACGGGCCGCGGGGTCGGTGGCCCTCGGGGCGTGTGCACCGCACGCCAGGCGCACCGAGAAACCCGCACGTTGCTTGGGCATTTCGGATCCAGGCATGCTTTCCTGTTTCCAGCAGTGCGCGCAGAGGGTCCGGGCAGTGTAGGTACGCGTAGGTACGCGGTGCCAAACCCCGGCGCGCTGAACCCGCTTCCCCGTCCGGAGTCTGGCGCCAGACTGTACCAACTATTCCCGACTCGGGGCCTCCCAGAGAAGGAGCTGCAAAGCAGAAGAGTCTGCGGACCGGACCCCTTCGCAGCTTCCAGCAGCCGCACCCGAGCGCATTCGGCATCTCCCGGGCTTCGGGAGGATTTAATGCTTCCCTCACCCCCACGATTTCCGACCCTCAGTTATGGACCCCGGAGAATTCCTCCCGGACTTGAAGGGGATTATCCAGATCGCAGAAACATGGCTAAGTGGAAGTGGGAGAAACCCGACAAGTAACAAGCACGGAAACTTTCTTCAAACCAAATTGCCCTGATTTTACAGGAAAGCGCCCTTGAGATCTCGCTGCGTGGTCTTCACAGTGGCAGCCACTGTTCTCACATCCACAAGACAAGTTCGAATCGCGTGGTTTGGAGAAAGACCATGATAGTTTTTGAAAATCAGATGTGCGGTTGTATGGCACTTCGAGGCTCAAAGCCTGCCGGAGCAGACGCCTGAGCGGGCACTGTATACTCCCAACACACTCACACCCACACTCACCCACACCCACCCCCCACCCCCCACACACACCCAGTTGTGGTCTGTGGTCCCTGACAGCAACCCTCAAAGTAAGGAAAGTACTTGGGCTCGGGCCTCGAGGTTTCCCGGGTGGGAAGGATAGCAACATCTGCGCGGATTAGTGCAGGAAGAACCCCGCGGCTGGTTGGGCCGGTCCCAGGACTCTCCCCATCCGAGGGAGAGCCCGGGGCCCTTTAGAATGGCCACTCACAGTCGAGGTCTTTATCCGGGACAGTACGAAGTTAGTAGAGGCTCTTCGGAAATCGAAAAGGCACCAAACAAGTGCTAACTGGTTGATCGTGAGCATCTGCGTAGGCCACCAGGGGACACACCTGCTGGAGCCTCTCGTTCCCAGCACAGGGAGGAATTTCTGGTGGGCCCTTTGGGCCTAAAGCCGAGCGCCTTGCCCAGAGCGCTAGGTCTAGCTAACCGGCCCCAGGGTAGATGCAAGGACGCAGAGAAAGTCCACAAAGTCTGAGGCATCACCCAGAAACGGAGGTTCCCCTACTGACCCGAATGAGACCCTGGGGGCAGGAGGAGAGCGGAAGGGAAGAGGGGTTGGCTACGACGAGGCTGGGAGCTGGCAGGGCACTCCTACCCTTGACTCTCAGTGCGCGTTCTTGGGCTCACCCCGCCGCACGCAAGCTCGCCACCGCGTACCCCACCTCTTAGAAAATTTCCATTAGAAAACTGGTCTGGAAGAAATTGAGGCCCCAAGAGGAAAGAGGCGGGCCGGGCCGCCCTACATCTGCTTGGATTTTCCGCTTCAGATGCTCCGCAACTGTTTTTTCCCGGGACCGCGCCCGGCGCCTACCTGAGGCCCAGCCTCGGCGGAAACCGCCTTTCGTGTGAGATCAAGGAGGGGACGCACAGATGTTTAGACCGGGATGGGCTCCCGGAGAGGCTGCTGCGTGGTAGAAGGGGATAACTCGGACCTTGTCGCTAAGGAAGGAGAAAGGAGCTCCTCCCACAAATAGCACCGGATTTGGGCGAGGGGGTTTCGAACCTCTGAAGTTGTTTATTAAGGAGAACTTCAACCTCTTGAGCAGGCGGAGGCAGCAGCCAACCCAGAACCGGGGGGGGGGGGGATTCTAGCCTATTTGGTTTAAGCGATTTAAGCCCTGTCTACACAGGCTGTTAACTGGTTATGATCGCCTCACTGCAGAAAACCCCGCTTGCATCCAGCATCACGGATATGACTGTTATCATGGCTGGGAGGAATTTTTGGTCTGAGCGGTCAAAAAGAGTGCCTAGATTTTTCACTCATTTCCTTGTATAGTAAAACCTGCCAAAGCGGGAACCTGTGTAAGGTGGAAACTGTCAGAGAAGGAAAACTCAAATATTTTCCATTAATAGCCATAGAAAAGTGGTTAGACTTCATCCTGTCAAAGGAAGAAAACTTTCCAGACTGGGAAGAGAAGGCAGACCCTTGGAGTTCCAGCTCTCACAGGTTTCATTGTATAAGCCCTGTGAAAACATCACCAACTTTTCCTAGGGTCATTGCTACTCTGAAAGGAACGAATGACAATTATATTACCACTCTGTTTAAAAACAGTTACAGGTACCCAGGGCAATTTCCTAACGAGTTATTCTTGGAGAGGGCAAGACCGTACCCCCGTTCTGCTCTTCTTCCCATAGGGGAGAAGTTTATTTCTCTTTTTGTTTTGTTTCAAATACGTTCTTTCACTGGAAGTAATTCTTTTGGAGAAAGTGTTTGGTCGGCGTCTCTCTAACTGTCCGATTACATCGCAGTAACGGGCAGATCGGCCTTGTGCCCAGTCCTGGAGAAAACAAACCCCGGACACGCCGCGGAGCTGGGTCCATGGAACCCTTCGCATCCGGGCGGCAGGCTCTGTATGGTCTGGGATAGAGAAAGGAGGTGCGGGGGTGGGGGTGGGGGAATTGTTCCCACCTCCCGAGGCGTGCCGTGCGCGCCGGGATCTCCGGAAGAGCGTGGTCCTTCTCCTCGGTCTTGGTTGTCTGGGCGGATTCCGGTTCTGGGATGGGGGCTCAAGGGGCTTCAAGGCGACATATTTGGGGGAACAAAAGGACTTAGTGTCACTGGCAACTAACTATAGTGGTTAGGAAAGCCCCGAACGAGGGCCACGGGGAGAGGCTGCAATCGCGCCTGCTTTCAGTAAGCGAGGCCACAGGTTCTTCCTAATTTTATCTGGGGCGAGAGTGAGCACTTTCCTCTGCATTTTCTTTTCCAGCCTCGCAACCCCATACCCACTTTCTTCGCCCTTCTCCCTCCCCCACTGTGTCTGGGGACTTCTGCCGCGCCCCTCGCGACGCACACGGACACTCGGTATCCTCCGGGGAGGGCGGAGGTTTCGATGGCGCTCAGGCTTCGCCCCGGGCCCAGGAGCGGCGCTCGGGACCTGCCAGCGATTCCGGCCGGAGCAACAGGGGAGCCGAGAGAGGAGCCAAGAGTCCTGCGCCGACTTCCTCCCACCCTCCACGATCCCACAGTCGGGAGACTGCCACTATCCTCGGCCCCAAGGACTCTCCTCCCAGATTAATGGAAACAGTCTCTCAAAATCCCGGCTTCTCAGACACATGAGACTATGTGGGCAGCTCCTGTCTAGAGGGGAAATGGACAGGAGCTGGCTAAATGGACATGGGAACACAGTGTGCTGTAATATTGTAGGGGGAGCAACTAGGGTCACAACAATGTGTGTTTAAGTTTTTGTAGGAGAAACTGACTTGATTTGTAAACTTTCACTTAAAGCACAATAAAAATTAAAAAAAAAATTCCGGCTTTTTCTAGAAAAGATCCCCCACAGCCTGGGATTACTCCTGGAAACCCCTCAGCCAGGGGGAGGGTGCAGGGCAGGAGGAGATTGAACAGCCTGGTGTGCACTGAAATTCCTCAGTGGCTGTATCAATTACACACCCCCTTGAAATCTGGAAACCGATTAGTTCATTAACGACGTCGCTTTTAAAAACAAACAAAAAACCTCCATCTACAAAAAAAAAAAAACTTTTTTTTTTTTTTTTTTTTTACTAGAGGTAAATATTTCTCCACACCAGAGAAAGCACAAAGATAGTGGCTTTCATTTTTTCCCTAGCAAGTAATAATAGCAACAGGCAACAGTGAACATGGGGCTGACCGTGTGCTGAACGCTGTTCCAGTACTTTAAAAAACATAAACTCGTTTCATTTAATTAATATACGGGGTCTGTTTGCCAAGCAAAGCGATCTTTGGGGAACCCTCTCCCTAATTTAATCCGTAGGAAGAGCCAAGCTAATTCATTCGAGGTTTAAGTAGAGAAAGTTATGGAAAGACCGGCGGGCAGGCGCACAAGCTGTCTTGGCCCCCTCCAGCCCGGCCTGGGGGCGCACGGCCGCCCCATACTAGGGTTTCAGCTTCTTCCCCCTTCGCCCAGATTTTTCTTTCTTTCTTCTCTTTTAAAGGCTGGTGTGGAATGCGGGTTTCCTGAGGGGTGTGTCTCTGGGAACACACCCTTCCCTTCCGGGAAGAGAAGGAGGCACAGTCCGCGCCCTCCCGGCCCCGAAGCCAAGGGCGGTCCGAGGTCCCGGGTTCCTCCGCGCCCGGTTGCCAGGATCTAAGCCGCAGCGAGGTGCGCGGGCATGGGAACGGCACTCGGGCAGGTCCGGAGCGACGCGGGGGGCCTTCACCGTCCCTCCCCGCCCTGGGCGCACCAGGCTGCGGGGGCTACGGGTCACACTCGGAGGCGCAGCAAGGGCGACGTAAAGGTCGTGAGCGTCAGGCCAGAAGTCCCCTTAATTCCGGGGAAGGAGTTCGCACTCGTAGCCCCCCCGCCCCATCGGGTGCAGGCTCAGAAGGAGATTATTTCGCACCTACTTGGTCGGCGCGTCTAGGACTTTGCGCGTGCAAAGTCCCGGGACGCCCGCGTGGTGAGAAAGGCGGCCTGGGAAGGTTTGCAGAAGGGGGCGCGCTGTGCACGGCGATGGAGGGGACGCGGTGCAGACCGCATTAAGGGGCTCGGTGCGCACGTAGAGGCGCAGTGCATAAGGGGGTGCGAGATTCAATGAGCGCGGGTGCCCATTGCGCACCGAGAGGTAGCAGTTTACAGGGCACGTCAGTATGCATGGGGCGGGGGTGGCGGGGGCGCTGGGGCGCATGAAGCTGAGCGCCGAGAACGATGTGTGTGACACGCACACGCGTGCCTGGAGCCCTCCGACGTCAGTCCTGACGTGGGCAGCCCCTGTGCATCTCCGGCTCTCGCCGGCTCCTCCATAGAGCGACCTCCGCCCCGCCCTCGCTCCCCGCAGATTCCTTCCACGCGGGAAGTAGGGAGCTGCGAACCGCGTGGAGGCTGGTGGGAGAGGGTGGGAACCAATGCCTGTAGGCGGGGTGACGTCTGTGGGGAGCAGAAGCCGGTGCTTTCCACCTAGCCTTAACTCTGTCTCCCTGGTACGCGGACAGTGCCCGATCCAGAGTCAAATTCCCGCGCTGATCGCTCAGTCTTGGGGGTTGGGGAGGATCAGCGTGGTCTGGATTGGGGAGAAGAAGGTCCCAACTCCCCTCTGTAGTCCCTCGCCCCCTTTTAACTTCCCTGAGGCAGAATTCCTTCTAGGTGCCAGAGCAAATACCCCGGGGAACAGGCGGGGTGGTGGAGCAGGTTTCAGTGTAAAATGAGAGACTATTTTAAAATTACCACTTTTTCTCAATTCCAGAATATTTTGTGTAGCAAAAAGCCTCAGTTAGCTGATAAACTACAAGGTGAATTCAAACGGTTTATGAATATTTTGGGCCTTAACTCTAGCCCCCTCTTCATTTTTTTTAGAGGGTGGAAGCAAAAGAATTCTGGCTAGTGCACCCATGCTCTACGGCCACCCTAGAGAAAGGTATTTTATCTGACCACAGAGTTCTTCTCTTGCTTCCTTCCCAGACTCTTTCACACGAAATGGGGTGAGCCCCCGGGTGCCTTTCCCTCCTGGCGCACAAATTGCCACACACAGCTACCCCTCTCATGGCTTTCCTCCTGGTGGAAGCGGTCAGCCCATGGCTGTAACGGAGTTTCACAAGTGCTCCTCCGCTTCCAAGGCCGAAGCCAATTAAACCTCTTTATTATGGTGTGACCTGGTGGCTCAGTGGTTAAGAAATCGGTTGCTAATCAAAAGGTCAGGCAGTTGGAATCCACCAGCTGCCCTTTGGAAACCTTACGGGGCAGTTCTACTCCGTCCTCTAGGGTCGCAATGAGTCGGAATCAACTGGAGGGCGCAACAACATTATGGTGCCAGAGACCTAGTTTCGATATTGTATTTAATTTGGAAAGTTCCTACCATTTGCTGGGCCCTGAGCTGGTCATGAGGGGCGGGGGAGGTGGATACCTGGAAGAGTTTACTGAGAAGCTTAACTTTTGAATAAATGCCAAGAAGGCATGGGGAGCATTCTTGTGCCGCAGGTCCCATTTTCATCTTCTGGACCTCTGGACACTATGCTTGGACGACAGCCTCAACACCTTTTATGCAATGAAAATTAATGCAGGGGTACGCGCATGTGAGATATGTGCTTTAATTCCTGGATAGTTGGGGGCCGGAGGAGGAAAAAGGTCAGCGCCATTATTAGCCATGCACAAATTTTCTTAGTGTTTATTGAAGGCTACTTAAGGTCATTGACCAGAAAATATCTCCCTGTTTAAGCAACATAAAGGGTGCCCCCATTGAAAACTAATTGAGTTATTTATATTTCCGCTTAGCCTAATGGTACACCATCATTTTTTGGAGAAGCTGTCAACTCTGAAAGATAAAGTGGGTACCGAGAGAGGTACCCCTGCAAAATGTGCCGAAACAGCCCAGGGCCGACCCCACCCAGCTGTTCTTTAGGAGTATGTTACTTGGACCCTACTTGATTGTTCTTGATCCAGCAGTGGGATTTTCTGAAGGTAAATCCCAGAAATAGAAATCCATGCCTGTTATCTTGCACAAGTGTAATTTCTGAGTGGCCTTGACTGAACCACAGACCTCTTCCTGCTATAGCCTTGAAGAGAGTTTAAAAGCTGAAAGCCTTCACCTGAGGGTAGAAAGGCAATAATTTAGACTGAGAAAATTTCTAGCTGGACTAAAAAGAAAAGGGCCCCACGTGAAGTTAAAAAATTTATATTTGTACGATAATCCTTTGAATGGGATTTGACAGTAAATGTATTTTTCTCATGATGTTCGTTGACCTGAATTCCTCCATGACCCTCTGCGTGTGTGAATCGTGAGACTCATTCTTGGCCAAGATGACAAATGGATTCTTTAGGAACCCACGCTTGAAAGCAGATTGCCTGTTTTAGAAAGTGCTTCACTTCAGATATTTTATGTGATGGTTGTCAAGGAAACCTTGGGTAGATTTCTCAGGAGCGTCTCTAAAAACATTATTCATAATTAAAAAAAATGATTCGTATAAATCACCAGAAAAATTATTGCAAGTTATGTTCAAACATGTTTTTAGGCCATGTGGAATAAATAAAAATCATTACGGTCTAGTTGGGTAAGACTGCCTCCCAACCTTCCTTTGACCCTGTCAGGAGGATCTGATCTAGCTTCAGAGATGTGAGAAGAGCTTGAGCCCAAGGACACTGAGTTTTCTCTATGTGCTTTCTATATTGATAATGCAAGTCACAATTCCGTCCTTTAAAAGGCCCTTGACTGGTATAGTCCAAGAGGTGGGTAGGGTGGTTGTCTTAGTTACCCAGTGCTGCTGAACACAGATGTTGTTACCGGACCTCCGTCTTGCTTAGTGGGATGCTGAGGAATGGGTCGGGCAAAAGCGAAAGAAGGAAAACTTTATTTGGTTGGCCAAGCAAAGGAGCACACCAGAACCTGCGTTGCCAAGATGGCAGCTAGATGGGGGGGCACAGGGGTTTATGTATGGAGAGGAAACAGAGTAGGGGAGGCCTGTTCTTCAGGGCAAGTTCAAGGGTGTGGTCCATCAGGCTTGGTGGACAGCTCCTGTAATGATGCCAACATCATCGGGTTGGCGTGGTCACACTGGGGCGGTGATGAAGGGAAAATGGCAGCTTAGCTCCGACCAGCTGCCGTACGGGCCAGTCGTCTCAATGCCACAAGTGAGTGGCTTTAAAGAAAAAAAATTTACTTCTAGCCTCCTGACTCTAGGGCCTGGCTCTAGGCGGAGGTGCTTCCTTGTCAGTAGCTCCTTGAAGTCTGTCTTTCTGTGTCTCCGAGTCTATTCTAGTGTTGTTATAAGTCAGAAGTGATTAGGGTTAGGATCTACCCTACACTGGTATGATCTCATTAACATAACAAAAGAAAATCTTTATTTCCAAAATCAAGTAACCAGTTGCACTCCAGTAGATTCCAACTCCTGACGACCACCTCTACTGTCAGAGTAGAACTGTGCTCCATACGGCTTTCAGGGGCTGGTTTTTCAGAAGTAGGTCACCAGGCCTTTCTTCTGAGGTACCTCCAGGTGGACTTGGACCTCCAACCTTGCAGTTTGCAGCTGAGCACGTTCACCGTTGGCACCACCCAGTGTCTTCCCTATTTCCAAACAGGGTCGTATTTGCAGGTACAGGGGTTAGGATTTCAACACATACGCTGGGGAACACAATTCAATTCATAACAGTAGCACTTAAAAGGATTTGTGTTTTTGACTGGGAATAAAGGCTGTAAAAACCCTGCATGACACAGTCTGGAAAACAGAATGAATCCGTTGGAACATGGACTCATTTGGTTATAAGTCAGTTGATGTGTGACAGGCTTCCTGGCACCTTGGTGGTGAAATTCCCGAGACCAACCAACCAGCTGCTACTGTACCACCGTAGGTACTGTCAATAGGAAGTCCTTGAGCTGGTGGTTGTCTTAGTTTCCTAGGGCTGCTGTGACAAAGTATCACACTGGGTCTTAGAAGAACAGAAATGTATTGTCTTACAGCTCCAGAGGCTTGTAGCTCAAATTCAGGGCATCAGCAGGCCTTCACACTCTATGAAGTGTCTTGGGGGAGACTCTTTCTTGTCTCTTCCAGTTTCTGGTGGCCCTGGGGGTTCCTTGGCTTGCAGCTGCAGCATAACTCAATTGTCAAATGGTGTCTTCTCTCTGTCAATCTTTGTCTTTATAAGGACACCACTCAGATGGGATCAGGACCCACCCGCCTCTGGTATGACCTCATGTTAACGGATAACATCTTTAAAGACCCTATTTCCAAACAAGGTCATGTTCACAGGTACAGGGTTAGAACTTCAATATATCTTTTGGCGGGATATAATTCAGTCCATAACAGTTGTTATCTGGGTAGGAACTGCTTCCTTGTAGAGAAGTAAGGCAGGGCTTGTTGTTGTTAGGTGCCTTCGAGTTGATTCCGACTGATAGCGCTGCCATGTGACAGAGTAAGCTGCCGCATTTTACTACCAGCGCAGGGCTTAGTAAAGGCCACTTAGTAGTAAAGGCCACTTGGTGGCCTAGGCCAGTTAATGCAGCGTCCAGAGGCCTTGAGTTTACTGTCTAACTTCCCCTGGGCATTGGCAGTGTATGCCAACTGCTAATATTTATGTGGAGATTCAACATTTAATTGGAAGTTAATTTATTAAGTAATCCAAACCGAAGCAGTTGCGCTTTGCTAAAATACTCAGACATCCTTGCAAGAACAGATAAAATTTCCAGCCCTGTGCTTGCTTGCTCAGATGCATTGTGTCATGACTTATTAGGTAATTTTCGTCCTTTTTGCTGCCAACTAGGTCAGGGGCTTGTGTGGTGAACCACGTGGTGTGTGAAAGTGGATAAAACAAACAGATTGAGGGCAGCATGTTTCGGGCACTGGTTTTTCTTGTACAGTCTGGAGCTGGCCTAACTCAGAAGCAACTTGTACTTGATGTATTCAAAGGAATTCAGTTATTTCAATTGGGATGCTCTCATGAGCTTGTAGTTTCACAGGTACAATTACTCACTGAAGAAACATTCGTGAAATGGTCACAATGGGCCAGATCCCCAGCCAGGCATTTGTGTGATAAAAACAAGTTCCTGTCCTTGAGGTTTTCTCAGTCCTGACAGTGACTTTGACTGAGAATCTGGCCTGCTAACTTGTATCAAGGAGTCCGTGGGTGGCACAAATAGTTAACTGGCTTGACTGCCAACCGAAAGGTTGGAAGTTCAAGTCCACCCAGAGGTACCTCGGCACAAAGGCCTGGAGATCTACTTCTGAAAAATCAGCCATTGAAAATCCTGTAGAGCGTAGTTCTACTCTGGCTCACATGGGGTCGCCATGAATCAGGGTTGACTCAACAGCAACTGGAAATGTGTTTCAGAGACCGGAAAGATTCACAACTTTTGAGCCAGTAATTCCATTTCTGATTATCTGTCCTATGGAAATCATTTCAAATGTGAAAAAAAAAACTTTTTCTGAGTATTGTGTAATGGATAAGGGCACAAGTTTTGAAGTCAAATCTAGATTTGACTTGCTTTTAAGCTTCAGGTTTTGTTATCTGTACAATGGGGATAATAGCTGTCTCATAAGGAGCTAAACCAAAGCTAACGCCATTGAGTTGATTCTGACTCAAAGCGACCTGGTGAGTTTTAATTAAAAGATAAATAACAAACATAATGAATATAACTACGAGTCAGAATCGATTCAACAGCAATGAGTTTTTCTTTTCTTTTTTTCTTTTTTTTTAGCATAGTACTGAGCCCTCCAAGGGAGAATGATGTGGCAGTCTACTTCCATAAAGATTTACGGCCTTGGAAACCCTACAGAGCAGTTCCAGTCTGTCCTACAGCGTTGCCAGGAGTCAGAATTGACTCATACCACATTACCAGGAGTCCATGGGTGGCACAAATAGTTAAGTGAATGACCACTAATGGAAAGGTTATGGTTTGAGTCCACCCAGAGGTACCTTGGGAGAAGGGCCTGACACTCTGCTTCCCAAAAGGTTATAGCCTTGAGAACCCTAAGAGCAGTTCTACTCTACACACACTGGGTCGCCATGAGTCAGAATTATCTCCACAGCAGCTGGTGAAGAAGTGCTTGGGAGAAGAAAGTATTCAACAAACTCTAGGCGTTATTATTGGATTAGCACGGTATTATTTATATTATTAAACTCTGAAATATTAAATATTTATAATCTTAAAGTCTGGAAACAAACTATTCTATGTGGGTGAGGATTGATTAAATAAATATTGATACACAGTGAAACCTGTGAGAGCCAGAACTCGTGGGACTGACTTGTTTTTCAGGTCTCGAAAGTTTTCTGCCTTTGACAGTGCAGCTTACCACTTTTCTATCGCTTTCTATTAGTGGAAAATATTTGAGTTTGCCTTCTCTGACAGGTTTATGCCTTACACAGGTTCTGGCTTTCACAGGTTTTCCTGTCTAGTCAATGAAAAGTTATACAGCAACTAAAATGATATTTAAAAAGTTTCGAGTAACGTGCTATGGTGAATACCTTCCTGTAGTACACATCCTGGGAAGCTAACAATTTATTTCCAGAACCCCTTGCTGCTGTTGTTGTTGTGTGCCTTTTATGGAAAGGAACCCTGGTGATGCAGTGGTTAAGTGTTCTGCTACTCAGTGAAAGGTTGGAGGTTTGAACCCACCAGCCACTCTGTGGGAGAAAGTTGTGGCAGTCTGCTTCTGTAAAGAGTATAGCCTTGGAAACCCTAAGGGACAGTCATATAGAGTCCTTATGAGGCAGAATTGACTCAATGGCAACACTTTTTTTTTTTTTTAATCTTTACAGAAGCAGATTGCCAGGTCTTTTCTTCCACAGAGCAGCAGGTGGGTTCAAACCACTGACTTTAGGTTAGCAGTCTAGCAGGCTAGTGCTTAACTATTGCACCATCAGGGCTCCTTTCCCTTGTAGCTAGAGTTCCAGATATGAATTAAGCTTGACTGATTTGATGCTCTTACTTGGAGGCGATCAGGAAGCCGCCCTTCTGCCACCTTTGTGGTTTCTGCTGGTAGACGCAGTCCGTGAATACTTCTTTTTTGGGTGTGTATTTGTGTGGCGGCACTAGCAGAGGTCCCAGTGGCCTTTCTCTGAAGCCAACAGTTCCAGTGGTGGTTTTCTGATCCCTGGGCCACAGCCAGTGAGGGTACTGCTGGAGTCAACAGTTATAGTGGCAGCTTCCCGATCCCCCGACTTCCTCATTGAGGACGTGCTGCCTTGGTGGGCCAGTCTGCAGTGGTTAGTCATTCCTGTAGAACCAGCCTAGGGCTGCTCCTCAAGTCCTTCCAACAGGTTTGTAACCACCTAAGTCCCTTTATTAAATCCCTTTCTGCTTAAAATACCTGTTGCTGTGGAATCGAAATAAACCAAAAAGACCAAACCCAGTGCCGTCGAGTTGATCCCGACTCATAGTGACCCTATAGGACAGAGTAGAACTGCCCCATAGAGTTTCCAAGGAGCGCCTGGTGGATTCGAACTGCCGACCCTTTGGTTAGCAGCCGTAGCACTTAACCACTACACCACCAGGGTTTCCTGGAATCGGAATAGCTTGGGTAATTTCTGTTCTTGGCACCCAAACCCTGATGCATATACACTGGAAATCATACTAATACATTTATGTCTTAGTCATCTATCACTGTAATAACAGAAATACCATAAGTGGATGGCTTTAACAAAGAGAAATTTATTTCCTCATAGTAAAGTAGGCTAAAAGTCCAAATTCAGGGCATCAGCTCAGGGGAAGGCTTTTTTTTTTCTCAGTCAGCCTTCTCATTGATCTTCCCCCCAGACTAAGAGCTTCTCCACACAGAGACCCCAAGTCCAAAGGACATACTCTGCTCCTGGCACTGCTCTCTTGGTGGTATGAAGTCCCCCTGTTTCTCTGCTGGCTTCTCTCTTTTATGTATCAAAAGAAATTGCCTCAAGAGACAATCCAATGGTGTAGATCGAGTCCTGCCTCATTAACGTAACTGCAGCCCATATGTCTTCATTAACATCATAGAGGCAGGGTTTACAACATATAGGAAAATCATACAATACTGGAAATCATGGCCTGGCCAAACGGATACACACATATTTTTGGGGGACATAACTCAATCCATGACAATGTAGTCTCCGACTTGCAACATGTTTGAGTTACGATGAACCACACTTACAGCGGTCTTTTTTTTTTTGTACATCTTATCATTAGTGGAAACCCTGTTGGCGTAGTGGTTAAGAGCTATGGCTGCTAACCAAAATGTCGGCAGTTCAAATCCACCAGGCGATCCTTGAAAACTCCATGGGGCAGTTCTACTCTGTCCTATAGGGTTGCTATGAGTCTGAACCAACTCGATGGCAAAGGGTTAAAGGGTTACTATTATCATTAGTAATATATACCCCATAGAATGTTGCAGCATGTAATTTGCTGATGTTATCATTCTCGGATGTCCATTTGCAAATGTTCAGTGTTATGATTTATAAAAATACTGATAATAAAAGGCAGTAATAATGTAAACTGAAAAAAAAATGAGGTATTTGACTTGATTTGTCAGAACCAACTTATGATGGAGTCATTGGATGACTACCTGTACTACCCTGTACTACAAAACTCTACATATTTTATGGTCACAGTTAAGTGAACCAGTGGCAACAAAACTGTATATAGAGAAAGTACCGGAAGGATGTTCCTCAACATGTTGATAGAGAGTATCTTTGGGTAGTCTTACAGATTGAATTGTGTTCCCCCCAAAATATGTCTTGAATTTCTGGCCCTTGTACCTGTGGATGTGATCCTGCTTGGAAGATGGGATTTTTCTTTTGTTATGTTAATGAGGCCATACCAGTGTAGGGTGGATCCTAAACGTAATCACTGCTGAATTATAAACAGAGCAGAAGAGAGACAGAGTTACACACATCTGGGAAGACAGATGCCATGTGAGGGGTGTCTACAGGCTAAGAAATGAAGGAATGACCAGGGTTGTTGACAAGGAAGGAATCAACACGGCCATGACCCTGATTTGGGCTTTTAGCCTCCAGAACTGTGAGAAAATAAACTTCTGTGTTTTAAAGCCACCCACTTGTGGTATCTGTGTTACTGCAGCACTAGGTACTAAGACGGATAGTAAGACTATGAATGATCATTCAATGTCCTTTTCTTTTCTCCCTAGTTTTTACTTCGACCAGGTAGTAATTTTTTTGATAAATATGTAGTAAATTTTATTACAGAAAGAAAATCTGATCTGGTTATCTAGTGTATTTGAATTTGGGGTTAAGGGGAGAGCAGGCCTGTAGATTTAGTCCTTGCATTGGCCAGTGTTGTGTTGAGTTGTGCCCCCACAAAAGATATTTTGAAGTCCTAACCCCTGTACCTGTGAACGTGACCTTGTTTGGAAATAGGACCTTTGAAGATGTTATCAGTTAAGCTAACATGAGGTCATCCTGGAGTAGGATACTCATCCAATCTGAGTGGAGTCCTTATAAGATAGAAAAGACAGAGGGGAAGGACCCCATGCGATGGCAAAGTTATAAGGCAATTGTAAGCCAGAAACAGCTGCGGTACCAGAAGCTGGAAAAGACAAGAAAGGATCTTCCCCGACAGCCTTCAGAGAGCGCAGTCCTGCTGGCAACCTGAATCTGCACTACTGGCCTCCAGAACTGAGAGACAATAAATGTACCTTTTTATAAACCACCCGCTTTGTGGTAGTTTGTTATGGTTACACAGCCCTAGGAAACCAATACAGCCAGTTAGCTTAGCACACATTACAACTCATGCCAAGCTGTGTCTTCAGTCTCCATCTGTAACCTCATACCCAGCCTGTAAGTGTGTGTTCTTGGACACTGAAAGGATGGGACAAGAGACAATAAACTCATCTTTGCTACTCAGGAAATGGCTCTGAAGCTGGCTAGGCAGGACTGATTATAGTAACCTAACAGAAGTGTGACTTGATTTTTGATATTTTTACTTTAAAAATTTTATCCATTGGGGTGCTGAAAAGGTTCCAGATCTTGATCTGGGGGGTGGTTACATGGGATTCAGTGAAAAGTTATCAAGCTGTAACATACAATTTGTGTACATTACTCTATATGTAAATCACACCAGATTGAATTAAGATCCACCTATCTTTTTTTTTTTTTTTATCTGAGAAAAGAAGAAATTATAGCCATGTGGAAACCCTAGTGGCATAGCAGTTAAGAGCTATGGCTGCTAACCAAAAGGATGGCAGTTCAAATCCAGCAGGTGCTCCTTGGAAATTCTATGGGGGAGTTCTACTCTGTCCTATAGGGTCACTGTGAGTCGGAATCGACTCGATGGCAATGGATTTTTTTTTTTTTTTTTTGGTTTCCTCAGATCTCCCAGTCTCCTGTTCGTGCTGCCTCGTCTTCCTTTCTGACCAGTTCTAAATGACCACAGGTTCATGCCACTCAGCTGGCTAGGGACAGAGCCGGGAATCTAATCCAGCTCTTACTGACTTAGTGTAGAGTGTTGCTTCCACTAGGAACTCTTCCAACTCTGAGAATCTATGCTGAGAATCTACATGATTGCTGAGACTTGGCTTCTAGCCGCATGACTAGTAAGGTCAGGGCAGGTCTAGCAGGCCAGTCTTCCTTCTGGATCTGGGGCACATGCTCTTGTCTATCTTGTCCTCTTTATTCTCAACACCCAGCATTGTACTAGGCACGTAGTAGATGGTAAATAAAGATTTGTTGTGTGAATGTGATCAGAGCAGGGTTATCACCAAAGGCCAAGCAGGCTACCCATGTAGCAATTGCTAGAAAAATCAAGGTTGGACAGGAACTCAATTCTTTTTTTTTTTCTTTTTCATGTCAGTATCAGTGGATGTTGGGTTGTCACAGAAGCTTGGAAAATTCCCATTGAAGATATCAGAACTCCCTGGCAAGACCTATGATGTGTTAATTTTAGCTTTCAATGACCAGTGTCCTTGTACAGTTTAATAGGTCAGGAGGAGCGTGAGCCAAAGCTGAAGGTTATTCATTGGTAGAGTTTTCCTTTCCTGTTGGGAAATTGTTGAGTTATTTGGTTTGTAGAAATTTGTGACTTGCACATTTACTTGGAAAGAATTTCCACTGAATTTTCAGAGTCTAGTCTGAGAATTGTGAGCTAATCCTTAAAAATATTAATGATCAGTCATACCAATTACACTTTGCCAGAGTTCAGGCATATAACATAATTATGACAAATAATGTTGAATGCTAAAAGTCTATAGCAATAGCCATAAAGTAAACAAAATATTTACACATTCCTAGATATTCTGAATTGAAAGATACATAGATTATCAATTACTTGAGTTACAAAAGTGTATGTCCACAGCGATCTCCATGTTTCTTCCTTGTATCCAGATAGGGAAGGAGAAAACTCCATGCTGAGGGTAGACATCTGCCCTTTGGCAGGAATAACTTCTCAGCTGCCATTTGTAGCTGCCCTGGGACCACCAGGGTCAGAAGGGGTCGTCAGTAGAGCACAGGTTCAGGATGTATAAGAAACTCTGTATACCTTCCCAGAGAAGACGGATGCTTTTCTTCTTACAAGACTAGATCACAGGCATTCTTGGACTCTTGCGCACTTAGTACAATGCCTACTCATGCACCGTACATTACCCATCACACTTGGCCTCAGATGCAGCAGCTGATGAAGGACCATTTTGAGCTGTTGCTTAATGCTAGCTCATGGTACAGCTTCAGCAGATTGCTTGCTTTGCTTGGTCACTGGGAGTTTGCATGAATCTTTGAACATTTTATAGCATTCTGCCTTAATTAATTTGTAACAGTGGAAAATGGGAGAAAGGAAATTGTAGGTCATCCTGGAGTTGGGAGTATCCTATAAGGGGTGTTATATACTCCATCAAGAGGCACGTGAGCTCTCTGGATCACTCTTGGGATCTCTCTGTCTCTCTTGCTGTCTGTCTTGCTGTCTTATGTGAGCAGCTATCAATGGCCAAATGATCATTGATGGCCTCATGAATGCAATACAATACGGCTAGAAAGGAATCATTAAATGTCCTGAAAGTGTGGGTCTTTAGGCTCAGTCAGGCAGTCCAGGAACTTAAACCATCCAACTCATGATTCATTTGTGAAGGAAAAGAACAATGGAAAGAACTTGTACAAAAGGCTTAGAATTACTTCTAAGGGTAAACAAATTGTTAACAAGAGAACATTTATCTCTGCAGACATATTCTAACTAATCAAAAAGAAGAAGGGATGGTAGGATTAGAACGCACCATTTTGTAAACCTCTAATGAAATTATGGATCTTGTCAATGGTCATTTGGCCATCAATGCCTGCTAACCTGAGACAGAGAGAGAGAGAGGAAGAAGCCAAGTGACTCAGAGATCTCACTGGCCTCCTGATGGAGTATACAAAACTCCTTACAGGGTCCCTTCTACTCTTGGATAACCTCATGTTAACTGATGACTGCTTCAAAGACCCTATTTCCAGCCAACATCACATTCACAAGGACCATGGTTGTGACTTCAACACGTCTCTTGAGAAGACACAATTCTATTCATAATAATCAGTATATTAGATCTTTCTGGGTTGTAAGTCACAGAAACCCGAGTCAAACTAGTTCAAACAAAAATGGGGAGTTACTTATCTTACTGAAGGGCTTGCAAAGACTTCAGGCATGACTGGCTCCAAGGCTGCTAAGACTGGGCTTTAAAAAAAAAAATTTTTTTTTTTTTTTTTTTTTTATGTTGACATCTTTTTCAGGCAGGCCTGCTCCACAAGATGGGAAAGATGCCCCTGGCAGCTTCAGACTTCCATTCTCATTACGGTGGCCAGTCTCAGACTGCTTAGACACTCCCTCCCAGTCTTCATATTCATCCTTGAAAAAAAGGGTCTGATAGGCCTTGTTTGGGCGTGTGTCTCCCATGAGCCTATCCGTATGTCCAGAAGAATTGGTCAGCCTAGAATATGGGCCCAACCCTGTGGCAAGGGAGACAGGAACTTTGCTTAAGTCATACCAGAACCACACGGGTATGGGCACAGTTCCTAAAGAATAACTGATGTCCCTGTCAGTTAGGATGGCCTCCTTTCTTTCCTTTTTTCCCTCACTCCTTCCTTCTTTCCTCCTTCTTCTTTTCTTACTTTACTTTGAGGTATAGCATACATAAGAGAACATACCCATATCAAGAAATAAAACATCATCAGCTCCAGAAACCTCATTTCTATTATGACCGCCTTTCTCAGAGGGGTAACCACTGCTCTGAGTTCTATACCATAGGTTAGTTCTGTCTGATTTTGACTTTTATTTAAAGGAAGCCATATTGTATGAACTTTTCTGGGCCTGGCTTATATTGCTCAACATTGTGAGATTCATCCATGCTGTTGTATGTAGTAGTAATTCATTCATTTTTGTTGCTGAATAGAATTCCATTGTGTCAATATACCACAATTTATTGATTGATTCTATTGATGACTAGCACTTGGGTTGTTTTCAGGGTTTGGCAATTAAGGGCATTGCTGCAATGGGCATTCTTTTTTTCTTTTTGATTGTACTTCAGATGAAGGTTTACAGAAAAAGAAACTAGTTTCTCATTCAACAGTTAGTACGCATATTGTTTTATGACATTGGTTAACAACCACACGACATGTCAACGCTCTCCCTTCTCGACCTTGGGTTCCCTATTACCAGCTTTCCTGTCCCCTCTTGCTCCTTTCCACTGGCTATTGTGCCCCTTTAGTCTCATTTTGTTTTATGGGCCTGTCTAATCTTTGGCTGAGGGGTGAACCTCAGGAGTGACTTCATTGCTGAGCTAAAAGGGTGTCTGGGAGCTATACATAATCTTGGGGTTTCTCCAGTCTCTGTCAGGACAGTCAGTAAGTCTGGTCTTTTTTTGTGTGTGTGAGTACAGTGGGCATTCTTGTGTGTGTCTTTTAGTGCACATATGTGTGTATTTCTTTTGGATATATAACTAAGAGTGGAATTGCTGGCTCAAAGATTATGTACGTGTTCAGCTTTAGTAGGTACTGTCAAACAGTTTTTCAAAGTGATTGTGCCAATTTATATTCCCTTTATACTAAGTCCTGCTGCTTCTAATTTTTTTCAAGATTATTTTTACTGTGCATAATCCTTTGTATTTACACACATATGTGTTAGTAAAAGGTGAAAAATTTGTATGTTCTGAAGAGAAACCAGCATATCTACGCACATATTTTAGAATCATTTTGTCAATTTCCACAAAACACCTGCTGTAATTTTTGTTGGAATTACTGTATTTTACGGAAATAATGAGAGCCTTCTATGTTTGTTTGCCGACTGAACCTCCTCCCAGGAGGTATTTTCATAAGTGCTGCTGTGCCTCTTTTTTTTTTTACATGTTGCTGTAAAAAATTAGCACATCGCACTTATGAAAATATCTTGTGGGGGTTAGGGTGTGGCTGGCAATCATAGAAGGCATACATTATTCACATAAAAATATGGTACACTGAATCTGTAAATCAAGTTAAAGAGACTGGGTGCTTTTATGATACTGAGTCCTCCTATTCATGTGGTTCTGGTATATCTGCCCATATATGTAGGTTTTCTTCAATTTCTCTCGGTAATTTTTTTTTTTTTTAGTGACTTTACACATCTTTTGTTAGATTTGTTCCTCAATGTCTGATGTTTCTTGATGTTATTTTAAATAATATCATTAAAAAAACTCATTGTATCATTGTTGTTATTAAATATACTGAATTGCTATTTGTATAATGACCTTGATGCTAGCAAACTTGCTAAATTATCTTATTAATTATAATAATTTAGCTATAGGTAATTTTGGATTTTCTTCGTAAGCAGTCAGGCTATATAAATATTTGCCATTTTATTTTATCCTTTACTATATTTTATTGATCGATTGCCTAATTGCACTGCAGGACATCCAGTACAATTTCTAGTAGAAATGATAAGAGCAGACGTCTTTGTCTCATTTCTGGTCTCAAAACCTGTTGCTGTCGAGTTAATTCTGACTCATAGTGACCCTATAGGGTAGAGTAGAACTGCCCCATAGGGTTTCCAAGGAGTGGCTGGTAGATTCAAACTGCTGACCTTTTGGTTAGCAGTCAAGCTCTTAACTACTGTGCCACCAGGGATCCCTAGTCTGAAGGGGGAAGTTTTTAATATTTTACTACTAAATATGATATTTGCTGTAGTTTTTTTGTAGATACTCTTTTTTTCCCCTCCCAGGTTACATAAATTTCCCTGAATTCCATTGTCTCCTGGCATCTGTTGTTCCTGCTGAACAGTCAATTGTCCGTATAATTGTTGCTCTGTTGAATGTAATATGTTTTTCCTTTCTCTAGCTGCCTTTAAGATTTTTTTTGGGGTTTTTTAGTGTTCACCAGTTTTACTATGATTTGCTTAAAAGTCATTTTCTTAGTATTTATTCTGGTTGGTGTCTTAGTCATCTAGTCCTGCTATAATAGAAATACCACAAGTGGATGGCTTTAACAAAGAGAAATTTATTTTCTCACAGTCTAGTAAGCCTAGAAGTCTAAATTTAGGGAGTCAGCTCCAGGGGAAGACATTCTCTCTCTGTCGGCTCTGGAGGAGGGTCCTTCTCATCAATCTTCCCCAGGATTAGGAGCTTCTCTGTGCAGAAACCCTGGGTCCAAAGGAGACGCTCTACTCCCAGTGCTTCTATCTTGGTGGTATGCAGTTCCCAACTCCCTGCCTGCTTCCCTTCACTTTTATCTCTTATAAGATAAAAGATGGTGCAGGCCACACCCCAGAGAAACTCCCTTTACATTGGATCAGGGATGTGACCTGAGCAAGGGTGTTATATCCCACACTAATCCTCTTTAACCACGGGCAGAGATTATAATTTATAACACATAGGAAAATCACAAAATGGAGGACAACCACACAATACTGGGAATCATGGCCAAATTGATGCATATTTTGACACAATTCAATCCATGACAGCTAGAATTGGTAGAGCTTCTTGAATCTGTGGTTTGAAGTCTTTTGTTAGTTTTGGAAAATTCTTAGCTCGTATATATTCAAATATTGCTTTTCCACATTCTCTATTTCCTGTCTTCTTCACACCAATTATACTTGTGTTAAACATTTGCACTGGTTTCCATATGTCTCATATGTACTTTTCTGAGCTTTTCATATTTGAGAGGATTGGTGTTCAGACTTCATGATGGTGGCCTATTTTCTGATATTCCTTTCTTTTAGGGCACAGACCTCCTGAGGTATCCTTGGCATGTTTCAAGAGCTTCTTCTGTCTGGCAGTCCCTGAACTCTAATTTTTGCATCTCTAGCACTGTTTTTAGCACTGTATGAGTCAGAATCGACTCAACAGCAGTGGGTTTGGTTTTAGGTTTAGCACTGTAAGGGAGCCTTGGTGGTGCAGTGGTTAAGAGCTTGGCTGCTAACCATAAAGGTTTGCAGTTCAAATCTACCAGCCATTCTTGGAAACCCTATGAAGCAGTTCTCCTATATTCTATAGGGTTGCTATGATTTAGAATTGACTCCACAGCAATGGGTTTTTAGAACTATAAAACTGCTGAGTGTTATTCTTAGATTTTTAGCCACTTAAGAGCAGCTTTCTGCTTTATTGTTTAGCTTCTTGCCCTGGGCAGCAAATTCCTCAAGCAAAAGCCACATAGAAGGTAAAGCTTACATCTTTGTAGCTCTTTCCTGCCCCCCACCCCCCACCCCCAGGAATCCTTCTTCTCAAGCACTGGCTTCCTTGGTAATCCTAAACTACTTTTTTGTTGTTTCCAGCTCAATGAGAGAGATGCAAACTCTAGGCTGCTTATTTTTACTTAGCATGTATGGCCTGTGCTTCAAATTGGCAAATGCTCCAAGGGAAGAAGCCATGACCCATATGGGGCTCACCTCAATGGATTTCCTTTCAACCCAGGGTCTCTCCAGGATCAAAACCTGGATGTTTTGGTTATTCTTTGATGCACTCAGATAGATGTCTTGTATTTCATCCAAATTTTATCATTGTTCTTGGTACAAAATTTGCTTAGATGCAAGACATTCCTTCAGAAATAGAAATTGAAGTCCAAATCTGACATTTCTTTTATTCTAGGCCCACGTCTCCAGTCCCCCAGGTAAAAGTCTCAGGTGCAGTGCTTTAGGAAGTCCAGTTATGGAACGATGTGCCTCTTAGTTTTTTTTTTGCTTTCTTCTTTTTACTGTGCTGAGAGAGACATCTTTATACTTGATTTTTTTTTCTTTGTATACACCCACTCCTCACTTATGGGCATGGTTAGGTTCCAAAGACCAGGTTGTTATGTGGAAATCGGTATTATACAAGTTGGGGCTGTGCCTCATCTTTGACACTGGTGTTCCCTCCACCCACTGCCTGTAAGGAGCCCCCAGGGAGCCTAAGTGTGCATGTGTTGCAGTGGGCCCCTGTTCCCCACCATGTCTTCCCCACCACTGTGGAACCTGTGGGGGTTGGGGGTGGTGGTGGTGGTTGTTGGGGGTTACCCATTGCCTCTGGAGCCACAGGGGCCTACTATCACCTGGCCATGCTCCCAGCCTCCACGTGGACCCCCACACCTTACCTCTTCACCTTCCTGCTCCATTGGTCCTAGAGAGGGGCCTTGGTGGCCAGTGGCTCCAAGGCCTGTGGGCAGCTGAGGCACAGCCACCTTGGCCTGGAGGAGGCTGTGGAGGTGGCAGGGAGGCCTCTTCAGAAGGAAAGACTTCTGAGCCCCCCACTCCTGCTCAATTCCTGCTGCCTCTGATCGTGCAGCCTCCTTGTGGACACTGGCCTTGCCGCCTGCATTCCGCCCACCCACCCTGTGCTCGCTGTAGCTCGGCCTGCCTTCTCTGCCTGACCTCAGCAGTACGAACCACTGGTGGTCAGCGCAGCCTCACTCTGCCTCACAAATCTCGTCCTCCTCCTTCTCCTCTCACTTTGGCTCCTTGTTAATGAACAAAGTAGCCAGATAATAGATTTTTTACTATGGTCCTAAATGTGAAGTGTTATATAAGGAGATAGTCGATAAGTGAGTAGTAGGTGTATATGGACGCCCAAGGCACGGACACTTCTGACATGTAAAGGAAGAAATGGTGGAATAGGACTTGAGAAATAATGGAATATGTCAGAACTACATAGGATCCTTAACCAAGTCAGAATATCATGCATGTACGAGGAAGAACTGCATGAATTAGCCATGTAGTGTTAGTTTTGCATGCTGAGAACTGAGATACCAGGCCAAGGGAGGAGTTATGTTTATAAGATGTTACTCAAAGTGAGATTTTTCATAAATTGGTATGGTTGCTACACATGTTGTCTTACATAATCCTCACAACCTAGGAGGTCCATTTTACAGGTGAGGAATGTTAATTAACCTGTAGCCTGACCCTGGATTGATAGATACTCTTTAATCTCTATTTCATTGCTTTTTAGCTGATTTATTTCTTGGGTCAAACTATATACATAAACTTTTAGGGAAATAAACTCCTAATGAAATGAATGAGGCTTTTGTAGCTTTTTATTTTTATATTATTTTAAACTCACAGAAATGTTGCAAGAATAGTACAAAGAATTTGTATATCCTTTACCCAGATTGTTTACATTTTGTCCCTTTTGATTTTCTCTCTTTGAGCCATTTACAAATAACTTGGAGACTTTATGCCCCTTTACTTCCAAATACTTTAGTGTGTGTTTTATTTTTTGCTTTATTTATTTATTTTTAAAAATTTTATTGTGCTTTAGGTGAAAGTATACAGCTCAAGTTAGTTTCTCGTTCAAAAATTTATGCACACATTGTCTTGTGACATTGGTTACAATCCCTACAATGTGACAGTGCACCTCCCTTTCTACCCTGGAACCCTGTGTCCATTCGTTTAGTTTTCCTGTCACTTCCTGCCTTCTTGTCTTGCTTTTGGGCAGGAGTTGCCCATTTGGTCTCGTATATTTGATTGAACTAAGTAAGAAGCATGTTCCTCACGTGTGTTATTGTTTTCTAGGCTTGTCTACCCTTTGTCTGAAAAGTAGGCTTCAGGAGTGACTTCAGTTCTGAGTTAGCAGGGAGCAAGTATTGTCTACGAACGAGAATATTCTCTGACATAACTTCAATCCAATTATTAAAATTAGGAACTTTACTCTTGAAACATTACTATTAACCCAGAGTCTTTATTCAAATTTCATCAATTTTCCCAACATTGTCCTTTATAACTACCCCCCCTCCACCCCCAATCCAGGATCTAATCCAAGATCATGTGTTACGTTTAGTTATCATGCCTCATTAGTCTCCTCTAACCTGAAACGATTCTTCAGCCTTTCTACCCAACGTGTCCTCATGATTAGATCCAGTAATGCAGCTTTGGTGCTGGTGCTGTGTTCTGTTCCTAGCTAGCATCCTATCAGATAGTGCGTGATTTTTGTTAACGTCAATCATTCGATTGAGGTGATATCTGCCAGGCTTCTCCACTAGAAATTCACTCCTATTCTCTTTGTAATTGATAATTATATCGTGTGTGTGTGGTACCTTGGGACTGTATAAATACCCCATTCCTCGTCAACTCCTGCAGCCCTGTGCCTCCTGTGTGTAGATCTCTCCGTCTCCCCATTTTCCTCCCCACCTTCTTACATTCCTTTACCTTACGTAGTTTATTTTCCATTTGGTAAAGCACATTTTTAGCTTCCTGAGAAAGAATGCTGGGTAGGACAGGTTTTGTGTATCTATGTCTTTATTCTACTTTCATTCTTTTTTTTTTTTTGGTTGTGGTAAAGTGTACGTAACATAAAGTTTACCATTTTAACAATTTTTAAGTGCATAATGCAGTGGCTTTAATTACATTCAGAGTATTGTATACCTATCACCACTATTTCCAGAACATTTCATCACCCCAAACAGAAACTCTGTACAAATTAACTCCCCCTTCCCCCATGTCTCCAGCCCCTGGTAACCTGTAATTGACTTTGTCTTTATGGCTTTGCCTGTTATACGTATTTGACATTAGGGGCATTATATAATATTTGTCCTTTTGTGGCTGACTTATCTCACTCAGCATAATGTTTTCAAGGTTCATCCTTGTTGTAGTACATATCAGAACTTCATTCCTCTTTATGGCTGAATAATATTCCATTGTATGTATGTGCCACATTCTGTGTATACTTTCATCTGTTCCTGGACATTTAGGCTTTTTCTACATTTTGACTATTGTGATTAATGCTGCAATGAACGTTGATGTTACAGTATCTATTTGCATTCCTGCTTTTAATTCTTTTGGGTATATACCTAGGAGTGGAATTGCTGGGTCATGTGGTAGTTTTATGTTTAATTGTTTGTGGAACAGCCAAACTGTTTCCCACAGCAGCTGAAACAACAGTTATCTAAAGGAGGAAATCCACAAAATTATCAAGGTTACTGAGTTTACAGTCAGTCTGTGAATGGTAGAAAACCAGCAAATTTATCAAGTGATAAATTTATCCACAAAAGTTATGACAAGTTTTCAAATGGCAGCATTTCACAAGTTTGGGATAAAATTGTTTTTGATAGGGAGTTAGTGACTTACAGGAAAGGCTCAATGTCTCTTTTATTTTGGTAACTCTGTCTCAGGTACGATGCTTTTTTTTCTCCCTGAGTATAGGCTGAGATGTGCACGCTTACCTATAAATGAGGTATCTGTTTTGCTTCCACAGTTTGTCTGGTGGTCAAGTTCTGGCCCTAGGCACATATTTAACTACATGAGTTTGTTTTATGATTTTTTGATTCGGTATCCATTAACCTGGTGTTTTATTTTGTTTTTGTTAGCTGCTGTCGCGTTGGCCCCTGACTCATGGTGCCCATGCACACTAGAAAGAAACGCTGCCCGAGATCACTTGCTTGGTTGCAGATTTTTGGAAATAAATCACCAGGCCTTTCTTCCTAAACCATCTTAGTCTGGAGGCTCCACTGAAACCTGTTCAGCATCATAACAACACGCAAGCATCCACTGGCAGATGGGTGTGGCTGTGCATGAGGTGCATTGGTTAGGTACTGAACCCAGATGGAAGGTGAGAATTCTACCACTGAACCACCACTGTGTTCAGTTTTATTTACATAGGAGTAAAAAGAAGTGTTAATAAAAAGCATTCTTTGCGTATGGTTAACCAAATTGGAGACATAATACTAAGATCTAAGAGTTACCTTTTGTCTAATGCTCTATAAATCTACTCATGTATGTCTAAAGCATTTATTATTCTTGTCACCTTGTCTACTGAGAACAGGAACCAAGAACCAACCAATCATCTCTACTAGATTTTGCCTGCCATACCTATATCTGTAAGGGTATACACTTCCTCAAGTTTGTCAATGACTTGTCTGATCATGATTCTGTTGAACGACTGGGCTCAGGTGGGTGGCTCCTCTGCTGCACATGGTATTGCCTGGGGTTTCAGTCATTTGGGGACTTCACTGGGTTGGGAAATTCAAGATGGATCAGCCAAATGTGATGGGAACCCCTGGGCAGGATTGGTTGAGGCTAAGCTGCCTCTGGGGGAATGATCCTGGATCCAGAAGGCACTAGGGGTTCTAGTTCTGAGAACCAGGACCTGGAAAGGTACAGACCTGAGGCAAAGCTGGAGCAGCTGGCTCCAAAGTGGAATGCTGGGATGACTGGGCTTTTTTCTCTTTCTCCATGTGGAACCAGGGTCTTTATCTTTCTCCTTTGGCCTTTCTATGTGGTCTCTCCAACAGAGTTTCTGTACTTCTTACGTGCCAGCCCAAAGCTCTCAGAAGAGTGAGAGGCAGAGCCAACATGGTGCCATAGATAGAAGCACCATGCCATCCCTTATGCAAAGACCTGAAAAACTAAGTGTGACAGATACAAACATCAATCCTGGAACCCTGACTGTCAAACGAAGGGATAAAAAACTTGACCAAGAATCGAATAGAATAAGAAACAGTCAGAGAATGGAGAATGAGGAGAGATATGGTGTGAAGGTCCCCTACTAGGTAAAGTGACACAGATTTGCAATTTTGGACCTCAGCCACCAAGAACAGTGGACAAGGAGTTCAGGAAGGCACCTTCACAGAGTTTCCTACAGGAGAGAGTGTTCCACCCTGCTTCCCTGAATGAGGCCTCTGCCGCTTTCCACTGGGCCATGGTCACTTGGCTGGAGACACACCAGCTAACTGCTATCTGGGTCTTCCCCACCCCACTGGACAGCTCCTTCAGCACCATTTTTTTTGTTTTGTTTCATTCATTTGTTTGGTTGGTTCTTTCTCTTCCTTCCTTCCTTTCCTTTCTTCCACCAAGCTAGCTGCATGTGCTGTCCCAACCCCTTCTTGATGGGCTGTACCACACTGCTCAGCTAGAGAGCCACCAGCACATGGCTCCCCTGGTCCATGCCACCCCACCAGCAGCCTCCCTCAGTGCTATTTTTTTTCTTTTCAGTTTCTTATCTTTCTCTCCCTTCCTTCCTTTCCTTCCTCCTACCTACCTAGCCCCCTGTGCCATCCCTACCCCTTCTGGACGGACTGTGCCACACTGATTGCCTAGGGATCCACCAGCACATGGCTTCACTGGGTCTATGTTGCCGCCACTAGTAGGCTCCTTCAGCACATTTTTTGTTTGTTTTTGCTTTGTATCTTTTTTCCTTTTTTTTTTGTTGGTGTTTCTTCTCTATCTCTTCATTCCTTCCTTTCCTTTCTCCCATCCACCTAGCCCTGTCTACCTCCCCCCGTCTGAATGGGCTGTGCTGTACCGCTCAGCTGGAGAGCCTCTGGCACATGGTCTCACTGGGTCTGTGCCAACCCCACAACACCATATTTTAAAAATTTTTCTGTGTCTTTCCCCTTCCCCTTTTTCCTCCCATCTAGGCTCTGCAGTGGCTCTGTCTCTTCCTGACAGGCCATGCCACACCATCCAGCAAAAGAGACATCAGCTCACCGTCACTCCAAATCCTCCCCACCAGCAATGGCTAGCTCCCCAGCTCCATACTTGTTGTTGTTTATTCTCTCTCTTTCCTGTCTTTCCTTTATTATCTCCTGCCCACCAAGTCCCATGTTCCCCCCATGCCCCTTCTTGACAGGCTGAGCTGCACCACTTGGCTAGTCAGCACATGGCCTCGCTAGATCAGTCCTGCCCCCAACCTCTGAATTCTACCACACTGCCATTTTGTTTATTTTAATTTTTCCTTATTTTTTTGCTTCTGTTTCTCTCTCTTCTTTTTCTTATGCACTTAGCTCCATGCATTATATCCTCTCCCTTCCTTTCTACCTGTCTGCACCATGCACTGAGTGCCATGCCCCCGAGCAGCATGGGGTGGATCACCAGGCCTCCCACCACATTGTCCACTGGCCCTGACCCATCAGCCCAGGTATGTGCCACAAAAGACCTATCACCTCCCCTCCCCCTGGAACCTACCCTGTGGCACCATAGCTAAGCAACCAGCCCTGCCCACCTGGACAAAGGGGTGAGAAGTATTGTGCCTACAGATGAGCAAGCAACAAAGCACACCCAGCCCACTTGCCCAGACATAACCAAATAAAACAAAAATGCAGATGAAACAACAAATCTATAACAATAAATGAAGAAAATAATTTTTGAAAGTCCCAAAGAAAGCAGACAATGTCAAAACATATTAAAAAACAGGACAGTATGGTTCCAGAAGGTGACAAAAAGAAAACACCAGAGGACCTTCTGGTAGAAGAAAAGGCACTGGAACTACCTGATAGGGAATTAAAAACTCTAATATTCAGGGGTCTCCAAGAGATGAAGGAAAATGCAGATAAAAATAAAGAAAAAATAGACAAAATCATGGAAAATACAGACAAAATTAGGGAAAATATAGGCAAAGCAATGGAAGAATTCAGGAAAATAATATAGGAACAAAATGTCAAAATAAACAACTAGAAATCATACAAGAATAGCAATTAGAAGCCCAAAAGATAAACAACAAGATTTCAGAAACAGACAGTGCAATAGAAGGTTTTAGGAGCAAATCTGAAACAATGGAAGACAGGATCAATGAAATTGAAGACCAATCCTTGGATACCACTTTGAGGAAAAACAGGAAAGAATGAAGAAAAATGAAGAAGCCATGAGAACAATGCGGGATAGAATCAAAAGTAAAAATTTACATGTGATTGGAGTTCCAGAACAGGGGGAGAAAATGGAAAACACAGATAAGATCATTGAAGATTTGCTGATAGAAAGCTTCCCTAATACCAAGAAAGATGAAAAGCTGACCATCCAACAAGCTCAATGAACCCCAATAGGATAGACCCCAAAAGAAAATCACCAAGGTATATCATAATCACACACTAAAACCAAAGACAGAGTTCTGAAAACAGCTTGAGAAAAATGAAAAGTCATATACAAAGGGGAAACAATAAGACTAAGCTTTGATTACTCAACAGAAACCATGCAGGCAAGAAGGCAATGGGATGACATATATAAAACTTTGAAAGAAAAAAATTTCAAACCAAGAATAATATATCCTGCAAAACTCTCAGTCAAATATGATGGTGAAATTAGGACATTTCCAGATAAAGAGAAATTAAGGGAATACGTAAAATCCAAACCAAACTTACAAGAATTATTAAAGGGAGTCCTCCAGTTAAAGAGCAAACAAGATCAGACAACAAACTAAATCTAGGGAGCAAGACAGCATCAGGCAGATACCATCCTAGCTAATGAACTCTCAAGGGTAAAACAAAACTAAAAAGATTTACAACAGGGAACCAGAGAGTTCAACCTGTAAAAGACAACAACCTCAGAACAATAAAAGAGGGAATAAATGGTATAGCTATAGAACTTTCAAATGGAGAAGAAGTCAGGTGATATCAAATAAAAAAGACTAGTTTAAACTTAGGAAGGTAGGGATAAATTTTAAGGTAATTACAAAGAAAGTTAACAAACCTACTTATCAAAATAAAGAAGGAAAACAAAGTCTCAGTAAACACAAAATCTACAAAAATGAAACAAACAAACAAAAATCCACAAACAAAAGGAATGCAGCACAGGAGGGTAAGAGAAACAAAGAAAACACCAGCACCATAAAAAAAAAAAACTACTACAAAATGACAGCAATAAACTCACACCTATTGATAATTACACTGAATGTAAATGGCTTAAATTCATCCATAAAGAGACAGAGAGTGACAGAATGGATTAAAAAACAGGACCCATCAATATGCTACCTACAAGAGACACACCTTAGAAACAAAGACACAAATATATTAAAAATCAAAGGATGGAAAAAAAAATCAAGCAAATGGCAACCAAAAAAGAGCAGAAGTGGCAATACTAGTCTCAGATAAAATAGACTTTAAAACAAAATCCATCACAAAAGACGAGTAAGGACATTATATAATGATTAAAGGGACAATCCACCATGAAGACATAACCATAATAAATACCTACGCACCCAATGACAGGGCTCCAAAATACGTAAAAACAAACTCTAACAAAACTGAAAAGAGAAATCAACAGTTCCACCTTAATAGTAGGAGATTTCAACACATCACTCTCTGTAAAGGATAGAATATCTAGAAAGAAACTCAGCAAAGATACAGAAGCTCTAAAGGCCACAATCAACCAACTCATAGACATATATAGAGCATTCCACCCAACAACAGCAATGGGGAACATTCTTTTCCAATGCACATGGAACATTCTCCAGAATAGACCACGTCTTAGGCCACAAAGCAACCCTCAACAAAATCCAAAACAATAAGATAATGCAAAGCATCTTCTCTTATCACAATGCCATAAAATTAGAAATCAAATACAGGAAGAGCAAAGAAAAAAAAAAATCAAGTACACAGACACTGAATAACACCTTGCTTAAAAGCCACTTGGTAATAGAAGAAATCAAAGATGAAAAAAAAACCCTTAGAGTCAAATGAGAATGAAAACACATCATACTAAAACTTCTGAGATACAGCAAAGGCAGTGCTCAGAGGTCAATTTATATCAATAGATGCACATATCAAAAAAAGAAAAAAGGGACAAAATCAAAACATTAGCTGTACAACTTGAAAAAATAGAAAGAGAACAGCAAAAGAAGCCCATAACCACCAGAAGAAAGGCAATAATAAAGATCAGAGTGGAAATAAATGAAATAGAGAATAGAAAAATAATGGAAAGAATCAACAAAACCAAATGATGGTACTTCGAAAAGATCAACAAAATCGACAAACCACTGGCCAAACCGACAAAAGAAAAACAGGAGAGGACACAAATAACCCAAATAAGTGAAAATATGGGGGATATTACCACAGACCCAACTGAAATAAAAAGGATCATAACAGAGTATTCTGTACTCCAACAAATTTGAAACCTAAAGGAAACAGACAAATTTCTAGAGACACCCTACATATCTAAACTAACACAAAGTGAGGTCGAAAATCTGAACAGACCTATAACAAGAGAAGGGATTGAAAAGGTAATTAAAAAAAACTCCCAACAACAACAAAAAAAGCCCTGGCCTAGATGGCTTCACTGGAGAATTCTACCAAACATTCAGAAAAGAGCTTGTGCCAATACTACTCAAACTATTTCAGAACATAGAAAAGGAATGGATACTTGCAAATTCATTCTATGAAGCCAGCATCACTCTAATACTAAAACCAGGCAAAGACACCATAAAAAAGGGAAATTACAGACCTATGTCTCTCATGAAATGTAGATGCAAAAATTCTCAACAAAATTCTAACCAATAGAATTTAGCATTGTATATATATAAAAAAAAAGACATCACGACCAAGTGGGATTCATACCAAGTATTGGAAACCCTGATGGTGTAGCTTTTAAGAGCTATGGCTACTAACCAAAAGGTTGGCAGTTCAAATCCACCATGCACTTCTTGGAAACCATATGGGGCAGTTCTACTCTGTCCTATAGGGTTGCTATGAGTTGGAATCAACTCGACAGCAATGGTTTTTTTTTTGGTACACGAGGATGATTCAACATTAGAAAATCAATCAAGGTAATCCACCATATAAATAAAACAAAATGATCACATGATCATCTCAATTGAAGCAGAAAAAGCATTTGATAAAGTCCAACATCATTCCTGATAAAAACTCTCAATAAAACAGGTATAGATGGGAAATTCCTCAACATAATAAAGGACATCTATACAAAACCAACAGCCAACATCATCCTTAACAGACAGAGACTGAAAACTTTCCGCCTGAGAACAGGAATAAGACAAAAATGCCCTTTAAGACCACTCCTATTTAACCTTGTGCTGGAAGTCCTAGCTAGAGCAATAAAGCAAGAAAAAGAAATAAAGGGCATCCAAATTGGTAAGGAAGAAGTAAAACGGTCCCTATTTGTGATGATATGATACTATACATAAAGAACCCAAAAGACTCCACAAAAAAACTACTGGAACTAATACAAAGATTAAGCAGAGTGGCAGGATACAAGATAAACATAAAAAAATTACTTGAATTACTATACACCAATAAAGAGAACTATGAAAAGGATATCAGGAAAGCAATACCAAAAGAGAACTATGAAAAGGAAATCAGGAAAGCAACACCATTTAAAATAAACCCCCCAAAACAACCCTGTTGCTGTTGAGTCAATTCTGACTTGTAGCAACCCTATGGGATAGAGTAGAACTGCCCTGTAGAGTTTCCGAGGAGCACCTGGTGAATTCGAACTCCTGACTTTTTTCTTTCCACCAGGGTTTCCAATACCTGGTATGAATCCCACTTGGTCATGGTGTATTATTAGCCCCTAAAAAACTGAAGAACTTAGGAATAAACCTAACCAAGGATGTAAAAAGACATACAAAGAAAACTACAAAACACCACTGCAAGAAACTAAAAGAGACCTTACATGAATGGAAAAACCATGCTCATGGATGGGTAGACTCAACATCGTGTAAACGTCAATTTTATCCAAAGCAATCTACAAATACAACACAATTCTGATTCAAATACCAACAGCATTCTTTAAAGAGATTAGAAAAGTAATCATCAATTTTATATGGAAAGGGAAGAGGCCCCAGATAAGTAAAGCACTATTGAAGAAGAAGAATGAAGTAGGAGGACTCAACACTACTTGACCTCAGAACCTACTATACAGCTATGGGAGTCAGAACAGCCTAGTACTGATACAAAGACAGATACATTGACCAATTGAACAGAATCGAGAACCCAGACATAAATCCATATACTTCTGGCCACCTGATGTCAACAAAGGCCCTAAATCCATTAAAGGGGGCAAAGATGGTCTTTTTAACAAATGGTGCTGGCAAAACCGGACGTCCATCTGTAAAAAAATGAAATAGAACCCATATCTCACATCATATACAAAAACTAATTGGAAATGGATCAAAGACCAAAACATAAACCCAAAAACTATGAAGAACATGGAAGACAAAATAGGGTCAATGCTAGAGGCCCTAACACACAGCATAAACAGGATAGAAACCATAACTAACAGCACAAAAATACTAGAAGATAAGCTAGATAACTGGAATCTTCTATAAATTAAACACTTATGGTCATCAAAAGGCTTAACCAAAAGAGTAAAAAGAGAACCTACAGGCTGGGAAAAAAATTTTGGCTATGACAAATCCAACAAATGTCTAATTTCCAAAATCTACAAGAATAACCAGCACCTCTACAACAAAAAGACAAATAATCAAATTAAAAAATGGGCAAAGGATATGAACAGACCCTTCACCAAAGAAGAAACTCAGGTGGTGAACAGACAAGTGAGGAAATGCTTGAGATTACTAGCCATTAGAGAAATGCAAATCAAAACTACAATGACACACCATCTCACCCTGCCATTACTGGCATAAATTAAAAAAACAGAAAATAACAAATGTTGGAGAGGCTGAGGGGAGATTAGAACTCTTCTGCACTGCTGGTGGGAATACAAAATGGTACAACCATTTTGGAAAATGATACGGTGCTTCCTTAAAAAGCTATAAATAGAAATACCATATGACCTAGCAATCCCACTTCTAGGAATATATCCTAGAGAAATAAGAGCCATCACACGAATAGACATATGCACACCCATGTTCATTGTAGCATTATTCACAATAGCAAAAAGATGGAAACAGGAGACAGGGGGCCAAGATGGCTGACTAGGTAGATGCTACCTCGGATCCCTCTTGCAACAAAGACTCGGAAAAACAAGTGAATCGATCACATACATGACAATCTACGAACCCCGACAATCAAACACAGATCTAAAGAGTTAACCCGAGTGACAGGTGAGCGGAAAACTGCGCCCTGAACCAGTGACTGCTTCTGGAATCCACGACCCACTCCACAGCCTTGAGCTCTAGCGGTTCCCTGATGCCGAGTGGCAGGGCTGATAGCGGCTTGCTGAGGCGGGGCAGGCATGGGACACAGCCCTAACCCCTAGCCCCCTGAGGCAACCTCCATAGAGACTCAGCCAGCACAAGCAGGCTGCACACTAACAGGGCTAACGAGAGAATGAACGAGCAACCACAGAGAAGCAGCGACTGTTTTCGGAGCCTGGAGCCAGCGTCCCAGTCAGAAAACCTTGGTGCTGGGTTTTGGACTGGGCACAGGGGAGCTGAGCACGGCATCCTGAGAGGGCACAAACACGGGACGCAGCCCTAGCCCCCAGAAGTGACCTCGGGGGAAGCCCAGCCAGTGCACCCAGGCAGCGCAGCGACGCGGCTGACAGGAGGAGAAGTCACTGGGAGGCAGCAACTGGTTTTGGAGCCGGGAGTGTGGCATCCCAGCCGGGGAACTGTGGCGCTGGGCTTTGGACCTGGAGCGGAGTAACTGGCCACGGCTTCTGAGACAGCACAGGCACAGGATGCGGGCCTGATCCCTCGGGGCAATCTCGACCCAGCCAACGCACACGGGCTACCCGCCCGTCCTCGGGAACCTCAGATAAAACAGTCCTCACCAAGCAAGATAAGTGACTTTGTCTATATTCCTGGGTGCTACTCACTCCTATCTATCTGATCCCTCCCTTCCCCTTCCCTTCCCAGGCAGCTTCATTAACATTGGAATTTCCTGGGCCAGAGAGTGAAGTGCTCTTCGTTTTTTTTTTCTTTGTTTGTTTGTTTTGTCTTTTCCTAACCCATTCTCCTGGCCTGAGGGAAGCAGCTACAAAAAACCCAGGGACGAAGAATCCTTCCCTGACTTCCCGAAATTGGACTAAAAATACAGAACCAGCTCCAGCCAAGCATATGAGATCCACAGTCTTGGGCTTTCATCCCTACAGGGAACAAGGTAGCTATTATTATAATGCAAAGGCAATTCTGATAGTGATCTGACTGTAATTGTTTTAGCGGATTACTGGAAAGAGAAGTTTCCCAGGTCTGATATCTCTACCCATTAAACAGAGCCCTCACTGACCCACAACGGGGAACTGAGAGCTGAAGCTCCACCCAAACCACCTAACCTCCTGCCATAGGGCTCTGAGGATGGTGACATCTACCAATCTGTAGAGGTACATGCACTGGGTGCCTAAGGTACAGCTGCAGAGCCCACCCACCAAAGTGCTTTAGGAATAGAGACACACCTACCTCACTGGCACTTGGGGGAAGCCTGTCAGCATCCTGCCTCCCATGGAATGTGACCCCCTGCTGCTACTGGAATGTGGTGCACACAACTATCACCACTACTCCTCTAAGCGAATAGGTGACAGTCTACCCCACACACTTGGTGACCCAAAATCAGATTCTACTCAAGAATAGTGAATGGACTCTTAGGCTTGTATTTCTGGTAACAGCCCAAACCAGCTGGTAAGAGGACATAAGTGATTCAAAGCCTACAACAATCAAGACAGTGCAATCTAGTAGCCCATCTACCTATATTGAAAGAAAACAAAACAGGATAAGACTCAGTGAGCAAATATAAAATAAATCATTACCATATCTTATAGATGGCTCGGAGACAGCAGTTGATATCAAACCACATAAAGAAGCAGACCATGATTGCTTCTACAACTCCCCAAATTAAAGAATCAAAATCTTTCCCAAATGAAGATACAATCCTGGAATTGCCAGATGCAGAATATAAAAAACTAATTTGCAGAATGCTTCAAGACATCAGGGATGACCTCAAAAATGAAATAAGGCAATCTACAGAAAAAGGCAAGGAACACACTGATAAAGCAGTTGAAGAAATCAAAAAGATTATTCAAGAACATAATGGAAAAATTAATAAGCTACAAGAATCCATAGAGAGACAACATTCAGAAATCCAAAAGATTAACAGTAAAATTACAGACTTAGACAACTCAATAGGAAGTCAGAGAAGCAGCATAGAGCAATTGGAATAGAGTGGGGGACCTGGAGGATAAGGGAATTGACATCAATATAGCTGAAAAAAAATCAGATAAAAGAATTGAAAAAAACGAAGAAACCCTAAGAATCATGTGGGACTCTATCAAGAAGAATAACTTGCGTGTGACTGGAGTTCCAGAACAAGGAGGGCTAACAGAAAATACAGAGAGAATAGTTGAAGATCTGTTGGCAGAAAACTTCCCTGACATCATGAAAGACAAAAGGATATCTATCCAAGATGCTCATTGAACCCCATATAAGATAGATCCAAACGGAAAATCACCAAGACATATTATCATCAAACTTGCCAAAACCAAAGATAAAGAGAAAATTTTAAAAGAAGCCAGGGATAAAAGAAAGGTCTCTGACAAAGGAGAATCAATAAGTTCAGACTACTCAGCAGAAACCATGCAGTCAAGAAAGCAATGGGATGACATATATAGAGCACTGAAGGAGAAAAACTGCCAGCCAAGGATCATTTATCCAGCAAAACTCTCTCTCAAATATGAAGGCGAAGTTACAACATTTACAGATAAGCACAAGCTTAGAGAATTTGCAAAAACCAAACCAAAGCTACAAGAAATACTAAAGGAAATTGTTTTGTCAGAAAATCAATAACATCACATAGCAGCACAACACAAGGTCACAGAACAAAATATCCTGATATCAACTCATATAAGGAAATCACAAAAACAAATTAAGATTAATTTTAAAAAGAAAAAAATGCTCAAAACAGGGAATCTTTGAAGTCATTATGTAAAGGATCACAATAATCAAAAAGAGGGACTAAGTACAGGAGGCATAGAACTGCCATATGGAGAGGAAAACAAGGCAATACAGGATGATACAAGTTAGGTTTTTACTTGGAAAAGTAGGGGTAAATATTAAAGTAATCACAAAGAGGTCTAACAATTCCATAACTCAAAATAAAAGCCAAGAAAAACATAATGGTTCAGCAAACATAAATTCAACTACTATGAAAATGAGGAACACACAAATTACAAAGAAAAACGTCTCAGCACAAAAAACTAAGTGGAAAAAAAATTGTCAACAACAGACACAAAAAGGCATCAAAATGACAACACTAAACACATATCTATAATTACACTGAATGTAAATGGACTAAATGCACCAATAAAGAGACAGAGAGTCTCAGACTGGATAAAGAAACATGTCTATATGCTGCCTACAAGAGACACACCTTAGACTTAGAGACACAAACAAACAAAAATTCAAATGAAGGAAAAAAATAGATCAAGCAAACAACAATCAAAAAAGAGCAGGAGTAGCAATATTAATTTCTGACAAAATAGACTTCAAAGTTAAATCCACCACAAAAGATAAAGAAGGACACTACATAATGATTAAAGGGACAATTGATCAGGAAGACATAACCACATTAAATATTCATGCACCCAATGACAGGGCTGCAAGATACATAAAACAAACTTTAACAGAACTGAAAAGTGAGATAGACACCTCCACAATTATAGTAGGAGACTTCAACACACCACTTTCGAAGAAGGATAGGACTTCCAGTAAGAAGCTCAATAGAGATACGGAAGACCTAATTGCTACAATCAACCAACTTGACCTCATAGACCTATACAGAACACTCCACCCAATGGCTGCAAAGTATACTTTTTTTTCTAGCGCACATGGAACATTCTCTAGAATAGATCACATATAAGGTCATAAAACAAACCTTTGCAGAATCCAAAACATTGAAATATTACAAAGCATCTTCTCAGACCGCAAGGCAATAAAAGTGGAAATCAATAACAGAAAAACTAGGGAAAAGAAATCAAATACTTGGAAACTGAACAATACCCTGCTCAAAAGAGACTGGGTTATAGAAGACATTAAGGAGGGAATAAAGAAATTCATAGAATGCAACAAGAATGAAAACACTTCCTATCAAAACCTCTGGGACACAGCAAAAGCAGTGCTCAGAGGTCAATTTATATCGATAAATGCACACATACAAAAAGAAGAAAAAGCCAAAATCAGAGAACCGTCCCTACAACTTGAACGAATAGAAAGCGAGCAACAGAAGAATCCATCAGGCACCAGAAGAAAACAAATAATAAAAATTAGAGCTGAACTAAATGAAATACAGAAGAGAAAAACAATTGAAAGAATTAACAAAGCCAAAAGCTGGTTCTTTGAAAAAATTAACAAAATTGATAAACTATTGGCCAGACTGCCTAAAGAAATACAGGAAAGGAAACAAATAACCCAAATAAGAGACGAGTTGGGCCATATCACAACAGACCCAACTGAAATTAAAAGAATCATATCAGATTATTACGAAAAATTGTACTCTAACAAATTTGCAAACCTAGAAGAAATGGATGAATTCCTAGAAAAACACTACCTACCTAAACTATTTTTTTTTTTTTTACCTAAACTAACACAATCAGAAGTAGAACAACTAAATAGACCCATAACAAAAAAAGAGATTGAAAAGGTAATCAAAAAACTCCCAACAAAAAAAAAAAAGCCGTGGCCCGGACGGCCTCACTGTAGAGTTCTATCAAACTTTCAGATAAGAGTTAACACCACTACTACTAAAGGTCTTTCAAAGCATGGAAAATGATGGAATACTACCTAACTCATTCTATGAAGCCACCATATCCCTGGTACCAAAACCAGGTAAAGACATCACAAAAAAAGAAAATTACGGACCTATATCCCTCATGAACATAGATGCGAAAATCCTCAACAAAATTCTAGCCAATAGAATTCAACAACATATCAAAAAAATAATCCACCACGACCAAGTGGGATTTATACCAGGTATGGGGTTATGCAAGGTTGGTTTAATATTACAAAAACCATTAATGTAATCTGCCATACAAATAAAACAAAAGACAAAAACCACATGATCTTATCAATTGATGCAGAAAAGGCATTTGACAAAGTCCAACACCCATTCATGATAAAAACTCTCAGCAAAATAGGAATTGAAGGAAAATTCCTCAACATAATAAAGGGCATCTATACAAAGCCAAAAGCCAACATCATTCTAAATGGAGAGAGCCTGAAAGCATTTCCCTTGAGAACGGAAACCAGACAAGGATGCCCTTTGTCACCACTCTTATTCAACACTGTGCTAGAGGTCCTAGCCAGAGCAATTAGGCTAGACAAAGAAATAAAGGGCATTCGGATCGGCAAGGAAGAAGTAAAATTATCTCTATTTGCATATGACATGATCTTATACACAGAAAACCCTACGGAATCCTCCAGAAAACTACTGAAACTAATGGAAGAGTTTGGCAGAGTCTCAGGTTATAAGATAAACATACAAAAATCACTTGGATTCCTCTACATCAACAAAAAGAACATCGAAGAGGAAATAACCAAATCAATACCATTCACAGTAGCCCCCAAGAAGATGAAATACTTAGGAATAAATCTTACCAAAGATGTAAAAGATCTATACAAAGAAAACTACAAAGTACTAGTGCAAGAAACTAAAAGGGACCTACTTAAGTGGAAAAACATACCTTGCTCATGGATAGGAAGACTTAACGCAATAAAAATATCTATTCTACCAAAAGCCATCTATACATACAATGCACTTCCGATCCAAATTCCAATGACATTTTTTAATGTGATGGAGAAACAAATCACCAACTTCATATGGAAGGGAAAGAAGCCCCGGATAAGTAAAGCATGACTGAAAAGGAAGAAGAAAGTGGGAGACCTCACTGTACCTGATTTTAGAACCTATTATACAGCCACAGTAGTCAAAACAGCCTGGTATTCGTGCAACAACAGACACATAGACCAATGGAACAGAATTGAGAACCCAGATATAAATCCATTCACATATGAGCAGCTGATATTTGACAAAGGCCCAGTGCCAGTTAATTGGGGAAAGATAGTCTTTTTAACAAATGGTGCTGGCATAACTGGATATCCATTTGCAAAAAAATGAAACAGGACCCATTCCTCACACCATGCACAAAAACTAACTCCAAGTGGATCAAAGACCTAAACATAAAGACTAAAACGATAAAGATCATGGAAGAAAAAATAGGGACAATGTTAGGAGCCCTAATACAAGGCATAAACAGAATACAAAACATTACCAAAAATGATGAAGAGAAACCAGATAACTGGGAGCTCCTAAAAATCAAACACCTATGCTCATCTAAAGACTTCATCAAAAGAGTAAGAAGACCACCTACAGATTGGGAAAAATTTTCAGCTATGACGTCTCTGACCAGCGCCTGATCTCTAAAATCCATATGATTCTGTTAAAACTCAACCACAAAAAGACAAACAACCCAATCAAGAAGTGGGCAAAGGATATGAACACGCACTTCACTAAAGAAGATATTCAGGCAGCTAACAGATACATGAGAAAATGCCCTCGATCATTAGACATTAGGGAAATGCAAAGTAAAACTATGATGAGATTCCATCTCACTCCAACAAGGCTGGCATTAATCCAAAAAACACAAAATAATAAATGTTGGAGAGGCTGCGGAGAGTTGGAACTCTTATACACTGCTGGTGGGAATGTCAAATGGTACAACCACTTTGGAAATCTATCTGGCATTTTCTTAAAAAGTTAGAAATAGAACTACCATACAATCCAGGAATCCCACTCCTGGGAATATACCCTAGAGATACAAGAGCCTTCATACAAACAGATATATGCACACCCATGTTTATTGCAGCTCTGTTTACAATAGCAAAAAGCTGGAAGCAACCAAGGTGTCCATCAACGGATGAATGGTTAAATAAATTGTGGTATATTCACACAATGGAATACTACGCATCGATAAAGAACAGTGACGAATCTGTGAAACATTTCATAACATGGAGAAACCTGGAAGGCATAATGCTGAGTGAAATTGTCAGATGCAAAAGGACAAATACTGTATAAGACCACTATTATAAGATCTTGAGAAATAGTATAAACTGAGAAGAACACACTCTTTTGTGGTTATGAGGGGGGGAGGGAGGGAGGGTGCGAGAGGGTTATTTACTGATTAGTTAGTAGATAAGAACTGCTTTAGGTGAAGGGAAGGACAATACTGAATACAGGGAAGGTCAGCTCAACTGGACTGGACCAAAAGCAAAGAAGTTTCCAAAAGCAAAGAACTCAATTCTTCTAAGGTCAGTGGAGCAAGGGTAGGGGTTTGGGGTCTATGGCTTAAGGGGACTTCTAAGTCAATTGGCATAATAAACTCTATTATGAAAACATTCTGGATCCCACTTTGAAGTGTTGCGTCTGGGGTCTTAAATGCTAACAAGCGTCCATCTAAGATGCATCAATTGGTCTCAACCCACCTGGAGCAAAGGAGAATGAAGAACACCAAGGTCACACAACAACTAAGAGCCCAAGAGACAGAAAGGGCCACATGAACCAGAGACCTACATCATCCTGAGACCAGAAGAACTAGTTGGTGCCCGGCCACAATAGATGACTGCCCTGACAGGGAGCACAACAGGGAACTCCTGAGGGAGCAGGAGAACAGTGGGATGCACACACCAAATTCTCATAAAAAGACCAGACTTAATGGACTGACTGAGACTAGAAGAATCCCGGTGGTCACGGTCCCCAGACCTTCTGCTGGCCCAGGACAGGAACCATTCCCAAAGACTACTCATCAGACATGGAACGGACTGGACAATGGGGTGGAGAGAGATGCTGATGAAGAGTGAGCTACTTGTATCAGGTGGACACTTGAGACTGTGTTGGCATCTCCTGTCTGGAGGGGAGATGGGAGGGTAGAGAGGGTTAGAAACTGGCAAAATGGTCACGAAAGGAGAGACTGGAGGAAGGGAGTGGGCTGACTCATTAGGGAGAGAGTAAATGGGAGTATGTAGTAAGGTGTATATAAGCTTATATGTGAGAGACTGACTTGATTTGTAAACTTTCACTTAAAGCACAATAAAAATTATTTAAAAAAAAAAGATGGAAAGAACCTAAATGCTCATCAATAGATGAATGGATAGTGGTACATACACACAGTGGAGTATTATGCAACGGTAACAAACAACAGTGAATCTGTGAAGCATCACGTAACATGCATGCACCTGGAGGACATTATGCTGAGTGAAATAAGTCAATCACAAAAGGACAAATATTGTATGAGACCACTACTGTAAAAAGTCATGAAAAGGTTTACGTACAACAAGAAACAATCTTTGATGGTTACGAGGGTCGGGAGTGGTGGGTATGGAAAAACACTTAGTAGACAATAGATGAGCAGTAACTTCGTGAAGGGTGAGAGAGCACACAATACTGGGGAAGCCAGCACAGCTTGTACAAGGCAAGGCCATGGCAGCTCCATAGACACATCCAAACCCCCTGATGGAACGAATTGCTAGGCTAAGGGCTGTGGGGACCATGGTCTCAGCAAACATCTAGCTCAATTGGCATAACAGAGTTTATAAACAAAATGTTCTACATTCTACTTCAGTGAGTAGCGTCTGGGGTCTTAAAAGCCTGTGGGTCGCCATCTAGGGTACTCCACCGGTATCGCCCCTTCGGGAGCAAGGGAGAATGAAGAAAAGTAAAGACACAAGGGAAAGATTAGTCCAAAGGACTAATGGACCACCTCTACCACAGCCTCAATCAGCCTGAGTCCGGTACAACTAGATGGTGCCTGGCTACCGCCACTGACTGCTCTGACAGGGATCACAATAGAGTCCTGGAGAGACATGGAGAAAAACGCAGAACAAAATTCTAACCCAAAAAGAAAGGCCACACTTTCTGGCCTGACAGAGACTGGAGAAACCCTAAGAGTATGGTCCCTGGACACCCTTTCAGCTCAGTAATGAGGCAACTCCTGAGGTTCACCCTTCAGCCAGGAATGGAACAGGCCCAAGGAATGAAACAAGACTACAGGGGTGCATGAGCCCTGGGGAAGAGACTGGAAGGTAGGAGAGAACAGGAAAGCTGGTAATAGGGAACCCAAGATTGAGAAGGGAGAGTGTTGACATGTCGTGGAGTTGTTAACCAACGTCACAGAACAACGTGTGTACTAACTGATAAGAAGGTAGTTTGTTCTGTAAACCTTCATCTAAAGGTCAACAAAAAAAATTTAAAAAGTAGATGAATGGATAAACAAACTATGGTACATACATACACACAATGGAATACTATGCAATGATAAAGAACAATTAATCTTCAAAACATCTCACAACGTGGATGAATCTGGAGGGCATTATGCTGAGGGAAATAAGTCAATCACAAGAGGACAAATACTGTATGAGGCCACTATTACAAAAACTCATGAAAAGGTTTATACTCAGAAAGTAACAATCTTTGATGGTTATGAGGGAGGAAAGGGATGGGGAAGGAAAAACACTAAATAGCCAATGGGTAATTTGTAACCTTGGTGAAGGTTAAGACAGTACACAATATTGGGGAAGCCAGCACAACTTGACCAAGGCAAGGTCATGGAAGATTCATGGACACATCAAAACTCCCTGAGGGACCAAATTAGTGGGCTGAGGGCTGTGGTCTCGGGGGACATCTAACTCAATTGGCATAACATAGTTTATAAAGGAAATGTTCTGCATCCTGCTTTGGTGAGTAGCATCTGAGGTCTTAAAAGCTTGTGAGTGGCCATCTAAGACACTTCACTAGTCCCACCCTATCTGGAGCAAGGGAGAATGAAGAAAACAAAAGACTCAAGGGAAGGATTAATCCAAAGGACTAATGGACCACAGCAACCACAGCCTCCACAGGACTGAGTCCAGCACAACTAGATGGTGCCTGGCTACCACCAACAACTGATTTGACAGGGATCACAATAGAGGGCCCTGGGGAGAGCTGGAGAAAAATGTAGAACAAAATTCTAACTCACAAAAAGCACCAGAATTACTGGTCTGAGAGACTGGAGAAACCCAGAGAGTATGGCTCCTGGACACCCTTTAAACTCAGTACTGAAGTCACTCTTGAGGTTCCCCCTTCAGCCAAAGATTAGACAGGCCCATAAAACAAAATGAGACTAAATGGATACACCAGCCCAGGGGCAAGGACAAGAAGGCAAGAGGGGACAGGAAATGTGGTAATGGGGAGCCCAAGTTCGAGAAGCAGAGTATGTTGACATGTTGTGGGGTTGGCAACCAATGTCACAAAACAACATGTGTATTAATTGTTCAATGAGAAAGTAATTTGCTCTGTAAACCATCTAAAGCAAAAAAAAAAAAAAAACAAAAAACAAACAAAAAAAAACTCCCAGAAGTGTAAATCATAACGTTCCAGGGCTTCTTAAGGCTTAGGCCTGGAACTGGCAGAGCATCACTTCCACCTATTCCATGGGTTAGAGGAGTCACAGACCAGCCCAGATTCAGGAGGAGGGGAGATAAATAATATCTCTTGATGTGGGAATGACAAAGAATTTAGTCATCTTTAATCTGCTACCCTTACTGTTGGATGCAGAATTCTGTTTACACCAATTAGATCAAGCTCATTAATGATGGATTCTTGTTGTTTAAATGTTCACATCTGTGTCTTCGTGATTTGTTTTATCAATAAATAAGAGAGGTATGATGAAATTTCCCACTGTGATGGTGAATTTGTCTAATTCTCCCTTTAGTTCTATCAGTTTTCACCTTAATATATTTGGAGGCAATTTTATCAAGTGTTTATCTTCCTGGAGAATTGAATAATTTGTCATTGCATAGTGGCTGCTCTATTCCTAAATGATTATTTTGTGCCTCAAAGTCTATTTTGTCATATATCAGCACAGCAACACTAGTTTACTCTTGGCTAGAATTTGCCAGATCTTTTTCCATCCTTCTACTTTCATTTATTATGTGTCCTATGCTTTAGGTATGTCTCTTTTTAACAGTTATTTCTCTCTGTGTGGTTTTTAAATTTTAATCTGACAATTTTATCTTTAATTGGTGAGTTCAGCCCATTTATGTCTATTGTGAAAATTGATATATTTGGACTTGTTTCTACCATTTTGCCTTTTTATTTCTCTCTCTGCCACTTTTTCCAGATTCACTTTTAAAACTATTTCTTGCCCTTTTATGGGATAGAATTTTTTGTTTGATATTCCCCCCTAACTCTACATTTTTTTGTCTCTATATTTGGAATTTATACATTCTGTTTCTATTCTTTTGGTGGTTACTTTTGAAATTTTACGATGCATATTTAAAAACGAAGTCTTGAAGTTGAGATATATCTTGACCTCTCCCTCCAGAACCATACAAGTTATTTAGAACACTTTAACTCCAATACTACCCCTCTTGACTTATGCAATGTTATTGACAAATATTTCATTTCTGTACTTTTTTGACTTCCAAGTTAGATGTTGTTACTATGTACAAAAAATATTTGTTTCAGTTTACCCATATCTTTTGTCCTGTTTGTCCACCATTCCTTCCTATATCTCAGACCATTCTTCAGGGACCATTTTTCACATCTGTACATCTCAGATGTGCCTTTAGAGCAGCTCTCTCAGTGGTAAAGAGATTTTTATTTATCTCCATTTTTAAAAATATTTTTTCCTTATTCATGATCAATAATTTTGTTGGTAACACCATTTTGGATTGACAATTATCTTCTCTCAATACTTCAAGAGATTATCTTACTGTCTTATGCCTTTTATTTTGTTCAAGAGAAGTCTTCTGCCAATATAGCTGATTTGTTCTTCTCCTCTGGCTGCTTTCAAGATCTTCTCTTTGTCTTTGATGTTCTGCAGTTTCACTGTCATGTATGCAGGCACGACTTTTAAAAATTTATCCTGCTTTTATCTCATTATCTGACATTTTGCATTTATGACAATAGTAAAAAACCTACTATCTGACTATTTTCCACATTAATGAGGCAGTGGGCATAGTGGGTCTCTGGGCTGCCTCTGGGAAGCTGGGTTATGCTGCCCCATGGCCTCAGCTCCTCCTGTCCACGGGGGCACCAAGCGTTCAGCTGCCACATAGGGTTGGCCTCTGTAGCCATGGCCTCCATGTGGGCATGCAGGCAGCATTGAGCCAGCAGGTGCCTGAGGCCCTGCAGCTCAAAATTGCTATTGGGTGGGAAGGAAGGAAAGAGGCATCAGAGAGGGTGTTTGGAAGATATGTGTATGAGTTTAATGACACCTCAGAGTGAGCTGAACTGGGCCTGAAACCTCTGCCTTGGTGGGGCTGGGCACGCAGCCAAGCTCCCAGAACCCTTGCAGGAAGCCTCAGTGACTCGCCAGGACCAGAAGGCAGAGCAGCCACCAGAATCATGGATGCAGGGCTTGCAGGGGTGGGAGTGGCACCCTAGAGGAGACTCTGAGAGGGAAGCTCTGATCCAGCGTTGGAGGAAGGTGAAGTGGTTAAGCCGTGGGCCCTCCAGTCACACAGCCTGGCTTTAACCAGCTTTGTCTCCTCCAAGCCTCCTTCTCCACAGAGGAATAACCCATAACTGGACTCATCACAGTGATGAGCACATCAGTAAACCTTAGCTGTTATTATTTCTATGATCAGATTTTCTAAATTAAAAAAAAATCAGGCAAATGGAAGGTTTGAAAACAGAAAAAAAAAAAAATCCTCCATTTTTGCATAACACCAATTTTTTTGTAATGACCTTGTCTTTGGGACCTAACCATGTTGGTAAGTAAGGAGTGAGTGCATTGTATTCTTAGTATATGTGACTTCATGTTTTAAAACAGTTCTGGAAAATTTAGTCATTATCGTTTAAAATACTGCCTTTCTTGCTTTCTCTCCATTTTCTGCTCCTGGGTTCCCAGTCAGATATAGGACTTACAACACATACAGAAATCACATCAGATGAAAAAATGTTGGACAATCATACTATCCTGGGAATCATGACCTAACTAAGTTGACAGATTTTTGGGGGGAACACAATTCAATCCATGACAAGGGGCAAACTTTTTTTGTAAAAGGCCAGAGAGTAAATATTTTCAGCTTTGTCATAACTACTCAACTCTGTCATTGTAGTGCAAAAAAAAGTCATGTTGTTGTTAGGTGCCATTGAGTCAGTTCCAACTCATAGTGACCCCATGTACAACAGAACGAAACACTGCCTGGTCCTTTCGCCATCCTCACAATCATTGTTCTGCTTAAGCCCATTGTTGCAGCCACTGTGCCAATCCATCTCATTGAGGATCTTCCTCTTTTTCACTGACTCTCTACTTTATCAAGCATGATGTCCTTCTCCAGGGACTGATCCCTCCTGACAACATGTCCAAAGTATGTGAGACGTTATCTTGCCATCCTCGCTTCTAAGGAGCATCCCGGTTGTACTTCTTCCAAGACAGAATTGTTTGTTCTTTTGGCAGTCCATGGTATATTCAATATTCTTCGCCAACGCCACAATTCAAAGGCCTCAGTCCTTCTTCGGTCTTCCTTATTCGTTGTCCAGCTTTCACGTGCATATGAGGTGATTGAAAACACCATGGCTTGGGTCAGGTGCAGCTTAGTCTTCAGGTGACATCTTTGCTTTTCAACATTTTAAAATGGTCTTTTGCAGCCAATTTGCCCATGCAGTGAGTCTTTTTTTTTTATTAACTTTTATTAAGCTTCAAGTGAACGTTTACAAATCCAATCAGTCTGTCACATATAAGTTTACATATATCTCACTCCCTACTCCCACTTGCTCTCCCCCTCTTGAGTCAGCCCTTTCAGTCTCTCCTTTCGTGACAATTTTGCCGGCTTCCCTCTCTCTCTATCCTCCCATCCCCCCTCCAGACAAGAGTTGCCAACACAATCTCAAGTGTCCACCTGATATAATTAGCTCACTCTTCATCAGCGTCTCTCTCCCACCCGCTGACCAGTCCCTTTCATGTCTGATGAGTTGTCTTCGGGGATGGTTCCTGTCCTGTGCCAACAGAAGGTCTGGGGACCATGGCCGCCGGGATTCCTCCAGTCTCAGTCAGACCATTAAGTTTGGTCTTTTTACGAGAATTTGGGGTCTGTATCCCACTGACCTCCTGCTCCCTCAGGGGTCCTCTGCTGTGCTGCCTGTCAGGGCAGTCATTGGTTGTGGCCGGGCACCAACTAGTTCTTCTGGTCTCAGGATGATGTAGGTCTCTGGTTCATGTGGCCCTTTCTGTCTCTTGGGCTCTTAGTTGTCGTGTGACCTTGGTGTTCTTCATTCTCCTTTGCTCCAGGTGGGTTGAGACCAATTGCTGCATCTTAGATGGCCGCTTGTTAGCATTTAAGACCCCAGATGCCACATTTCAAAGTGGGATGCAGAATGATTTCATAATAGAATTATTTTGCCAATTGACTTAGAAGTCCCCGCAAACCATGTTCCCCAGACCCCCGCCCTTGCTCCGCTGACCTTTGAAGCATTCATTTTATCCCGGAAACTTCTTTGCTTTTGGTCCAGTCCAATTGAGCTGACCTTCCATGTATTGAGTGTTGTCTTTCCCTTCACCTAAAGGAGTTCTTATCTACTGATTAATCAATAAAAAACCCTCTCCCACCCTCCCTCCCTCCCACCCTCCTAACCACAAAAGTATATGTTCTTCTCAGGTTTACTATTTCTCAAGATCTTATAATAGTGGTCTTACACAATATTTGTCCTTTTGCCTCTGACTAATTTCGCTCAGCATTATGCCTTCCAGGTTCCTCCATGTTATGAAATGTTTCACAGATTCCTCACTGTTCTTTATCGATGCGTAGTATTCCATTGTGTGAATATACCACAATTTATTTACCCATTCATCTGTTGATGGACACCTTGGTTGCTTCCAACTTTTTGCTATTGTAAACAGAGCTGCAATAAACATGGGTGTGCATATATCTGTTTGTGTGAAGGCTCTTGTATCTCTAGGGTATATTCCGAGGAGTGGGATTTCTGGGTTGTATGGTAGTTCTATTTCTAACTGTTTAAGATAACGCCAGATAGATTTCCAAAGTGGTTGTACCATTTTACATTCCCACCAGCAGTGTATGAGAGTTCCAATCTCTCCGCAGCCTCTCCAACATTTATTATTTTGTGTTTTTTGGATTAATGCCAGCCTTACTGGAGTGAGATGGAATCTCATCCTAGTTTTAATTTGCATTTCTCTAATGGCTAATGATCGAGAGCATTTTCTCATGTATCTGTTGGCTGCCTCAATATCTTCTTTAGTGAAATGTGTGTTCATATCCTTTGCCCACTTCTTGATTGGGTTGTTTGTCTTTTTGTGGTTGAGTTTTGACAGAATCATGTAGATTTTAGAGATCAGGCGCTGGTCGGAGATGTCATAGCTGAAAATTCTTTCCCAGTCTGTAGGTGGTCTTTTTACTCTTTTGGTGAAGTCTTTAGATGAACATAGGTGTTTGATTTTTAGGAGCTCCCAGTTATCGGGTTTCTCTTTGTCATTTTTGGTAATATTTTGTATTCTGTTTATGCCTTGTATTAGGGCTCCTAATGTTCTCCTTATTTTTTCTTCCATGATCTTTATCGTTTTAGTCTTTATGTTTAGGTCTTTGATCCACTTGTAGTTAGTTTTTGTGCATGGTGTAAGGTATTGGTCCTTTTTCATTTTTTTGCAAATGGATATCCAGTTATGCCAGCACCATTTGTTAAAAAGGCTATCTTTTCCCCAATTAATTGACACTGGTCCTTTGTCAAATATCAGCTGCTCTTATGTGAATGGATTTATATCTGGGTTCTCAATTCTGTTCCATTGGTCTATGTGCCTGTTGTTGTACCAGTACCAGGCTGTTTTGACTACTGTGGCTGTATAATAGGTTCTGAAATCAGGTAGAGTGAGGCCTCCCACTTTCTTCTTCTTTTTCAGTAGTGCTTTGCTTATCCGGGGCTTCTTTCCCTTCCATATGAAATTAGTGATTTGTTTCTCTATCCCCTTAAAATATGACATTGGAATTTGGATTGGAAGTGCGTTAAATGTATAGATGGCTTTTGGTAGAATAGACATTTTTACTATGTTAAGTCTTCCTATCCATGAGCAAGGTATGTTTTTCCACTTAAGTAGGTCCTTTTGAATTTCTTGTAGTAGAGCTTTGTAGTTTTCTTTGTATAGGTCGTTTACATCCTTGGTAAGATTTATTCCTAAGTATCTTATCTTCTTGGGGGCTACTGTGAATGGTATTGATTTGGTTATTTCTTCTTCAGTGTTCTTTTTGTTGATGTAGAGGAATCCAAGTGATTTTTGTATGTTTATTTTATAACCTGAGACTCTGCCAAACTCTTCTATTAGTTTCAGTAGTTTTCTGGAGGATTCCTTAGGGTTTTCTGTGTATATAATCATGTCATCTGCAAATAGTGATAACTTTACTTCCTCCTTGCCAATCCGGATACCTTTTATTTCTTTGTCTAGCCTAATTGCCCTGGCTAGGACTTCCAGCACGATGTTGAATAAGAGCGATGATAAAGGGCATCCTTGTGTGGTTCCCGTTCTCAAGGGAAATGCTTTCAGGTTCTCTCCATTTAGAGTGATATTGGCTGTTGGCTTTGCATAGATGCCCTTTATTATGTTGAGGAATTTTTCTTCAATTCCTATTTCGGTAAGAGTTTTTATCATAAATGGGTGTTGGACTTTGTCAAATGCCTTTTCTGCATCAATTGATAAGATCATGTGGTTTTTATCTTTTATTTATGTGATGGATTACATTAATGGTTTTTCTGATATTAAACCAGCCTTGCATACCTGGTAGAAATCCCACTTGATCAGGGTGAATTATTTTTTTGAGGTGTTGTTGGATTCTATTGGCTAGAATTTTGTTGAGGATTTTTGCATCTATGTTCATGAGGGATATAGGTCTATAATTTTCTTTTTTTGTAATGTCTTTACCAGGTTTTGGTATCAGGGAGATGGTGGCTTCATAGAATGAGTTGGGTAGTATTCCGTCATTTTCTATGCTTTGAAATACCTTTAGTAGTAGTGGTGTTAACTCTTCTCTGAAAGTTTGGTAGAACTCTGCAGTGAAGCCGTCTGGGCCAGGGCTTTTTTTTGTTGGGAGTTTTTTGATTACCGTTTCAATCTCTTTTTTTGTTATGGGTCTATTTAGTTGTTCTACTTCTGAATGTGTTAGTTTAGGTAGGTAGTGTTTTTCCAGGAATTCATCCATTTCTTCTAGGTTTTCAAATTTGTTAGAGTACAATTTTTCATAATAATCTGAAATGATTCTTTTAATTTCATTTGGTTCTGTTGTGATGTGGTCCTTCTTGTTTCTTATTCGGGTTATTTGTTTCCTTTCCTCTATTTCTTTAGTCAGTCTAGCCAATGGTTTATCAATTTTGTTAATTTTTTCAAAGAACCAACTTTTGGCTTTGTTAATTCTTTCAATTGTTTTTCTGTTCTCTTTAATTCATTTAGTTCAGCTCTAATTTTTATTATTTGTTTTCTTCTGGTGCCTGATGGATTCTTTTCTTGCTCACTTTCTATTTGTTCAAGTTGTCGGGACAGTTCTCTGATTTTGGCTCTTTCTTCTTTTTGTATGTGTGCATTTATCGATATAAATTGGCCTCTGAGCACTGCTTTTGCTGTGTCCCAGAGGTTTTGATAGGAAGTATTTTCATTCTCGTTGCTTTCTATGAATTTCCTTATTCCCTCCTTGATGTCTTCTATAACCCAGTCTTTTTTCAGGAGGGTATTGTTCATTTTCCGAGTATTTGATTTCTTTTCCCTAGTTTTTCTGTTATTGATCTCTAGTTTTATTGTCTTGTGGTCTGAGAAGATGCTTTGTAATATTTCGATGTTTTGGACTCTGCAAAGGTTTGTTTTATGACCTGATATGTGGTCTATTCTAGAGAATGTTCCATGTGCGCTAGAAAAAAAAGTACATTTTGCAGCAGTTGGGTGGAGAGTTCTGTATAAGTCAATGAGGTCAAGTTGGTTGATTGTTGTAATTAGATCTTCCGTGTCTCTATTGAGCTTCTTACTGGATGTCCTGTCCTTCTCTGAAAGTGGTGTGTTGAAGTCTCCTACTGTAATTGTGGAGGTATCTATCTCACTTTTCAATTCTGTTAAAATTTGATTTATGTATCTTGCAGCCCTGTCATTGGGTGCATAAATATTTAATATGGTTATGTCTTCCTGATCAATTGTCCCTTTTATCATTATATAGTGTCCTTCTTTATCCTTTGTGGTGGATTTAAGTCTAAAGTCTATTTTGTCAGAAATTAATATTGCTACTCCTTTTTTGCTTATTGTTTGGTATATTTTTTTCCATGCTTTGAGTTTTAGTTTGTTTGTGTCTCTAAGTCTAAGGTGTGTCTCTTGTAGGCAGCATATAGATGGATCGTGTTTCTTTATCCAGTCCGTGACTCTCTGTCTCTTTATTGGTGCATTTAGTCCATTTACATTCAGCATAATTATAGATAAATAAGTTTTTAGTGCTGTCATTTTGATGCCTTTTTATGTGTGTTGTTGACAATTTCATTTTTCCACATACTTTTTTGTGCTGAGGCGTTTTTCTTAGTAAATTGTGAGATCCTCATTTTCATAGTGTTTATGTTAGTTGAGTCGTTACGTTTTTCTTGGCTTTTATCTTGAGTTATAGAGTTGTTATACCTTTTTGTGGTTACCTTATTATTTACCCCATTTTTCTAAGTAAAAACCTAACTTGTATTGTTCTATATCGCCTTGTATCACTCTCCATATGGCAGATCAATGCCTCCTGTATTTAGTCCCTCTTTTTGATTTTTGTGATCTTTTACCTATTGACTTCCATGATTCCCTGTTATGTGTATTTTTTTTTTAATTAATCTTAATTTGTTTGTTTTTGTGATTTCCCTATTTGAGTTGATATCAGGACGTTCTGTTTTGTGACCTTGTGTTGTGCTGATATCTGATATTATTGGTTCTCTGACCAAACAATATCCTTTAGTATTTCTTGTAGCTTTGGTTTGGTTTTTGCAAATTCTCTAAACTTGTGTTTATCTGTAAATATCTTAATTTCGCCTTCATATTTCAGAGAGAGTTTTGCTGGATATATGATCCTTGGCTGGCAGTTTTTCTCCTTCAGTGTTCTGTATATGTCGTCCCATTCCCTTCTTGCCTGCATGGTTTCTGCTGAGTAGTCTCAACTTATTGATTCTCCCTTGAAGGAAACCTTTCTTTTCTCCCTGGCTGCTTTTAAAATTTTCTGTTTATCTTTGGTTTTGGTGAGTTTGATGATAATATGTCTTGGTGTTTTTCTTTTTGGATCAATCTTAAATGGGGTTCGATGAGCATCTTGGATAGATATCCTTTCGTCTTTCATGATGTCAGGGAAGTTTTCTGTCAGGAGTTCTTCAACTATTTTCTCTGTGTTTTCTGTCCCCCCTCCCTGTTCTGGGACTCCAATCACCCGCAGGTTATCCTTCTTGGTAGAGTCCCACATGATTCTTAGGGTTTCTTCATTTTTTTTAATTCTTTTATCTGATTTTTTTTTCAGCTATGTTGGTGTTGATTCCCTGGTCCTCCAGATGTCCCAGTCTACATTCTAATTGCTCGAGTCTGCTCCTCTGACTTCCTATTGCGTTGTCTAATTCTGTAATTTTATTGTTAATCTTTTGGATTTCTACATGCTGTCTCTCTATGGATTCTTGCAACTTATTAATTTTTCCACTATGTTCTTGAATAATCTTTTTGAGTTGTTCAACAGTTTTATCAGTGTGTTCCTTGGCTTTTTCTGCAGTTTGCCTTATTTCATTCGTGATGTCTTGAAGCATTCTGTAAATTAGTTTTTTATATTCTGTATCTGATAATTCCAGGATTGTATCTTCATTTGGGAAAGATTTTGATTCTTTTGTTTGGGGTGTTGGAGAAGCTGTCATGGTCTGCTTCTTTAAGTGGTTTGATATGGATTGTTCTCTCCGAGCCATCACTGGGAAACTAGTTTTTCCAGAAAATCTGCTGCGTCCAGTCCAAATCCCGGCGGGACGGTTCCCTGGCTGGGACGCTGCTCTCCCCGTTCCAAGACCAGTCACTGCCTCCCAGGGACTTCTCCTACCGGCTGCGTCCCACGCCGCCCGCGGAACCGGCTGGTCCCCCTCCCGGGGTTAGTTCAGGTGGGTGGAGCAGCTCTCTGTGCTTGTGCCGTACCTGACTGGTACGCTGGCTCCAGGCTCTGAAAACAATCGCTGCTTCCCCGTATTAGTTGGTTCTCCGTCTCTAAATCTGTGTTTGTTGTTCAGGGTTTGTAGATTGTTATGTATGTGATCGATTCACTTGTTTTTCCGTGTCTTTGTTGCAAGAGGGATCCGAGGTAGCGTCTGCCTAGTCCGCCATCTTCGCAGTGAGTCTTTTGATTTCTTGACTGCTGCTTCCATGGCTGTTGCTTGTGGATCCAAGTAAAATGAAATCTTGACAAATTCCAACTTTTCCCTGTTTATCATGATGTTGCTTGTTAGTCCAGTTGTGAGGATTTTTGTTTTCTTTATGTTGAGGTGTAATCCATAGGCACTGCATAAACAAATGGGTATTACTGAGTGTCAATAAAATTCTGTTTACTCAAAAAGTAGCCAGCTGAATTTGGCATGTGGACTGTCTACCCCTGTGCTAGACCTTCTCATTCTATTCTTCGTATCTTTTCTACTTTTTCATATATTTTTTAAATCTCTGTTGCATTCTGGATAAATTCTTCAGTAATTCTCTCTTTAACTGTGTAATCTACTCTTTATTTTATCCACTGAGGTTTTTATTCAACCATTGTATTTTAATTTTTAGAAGTTTTAGTTGTTTTTCTTCCTTTGATTTTATCCAACATGCCTGATGGTGTCCTCTTGCTTATTCATCTTTATAAATGTTTCCTTTATTCTTTAAACATTTTATACTTAACTATTCTGTATGATGTTACTGATGGCAACATCCATAGTCCTTCAGGCTCTAAATCTGTTGTTTTGTGTTTCTGTGGGCTTTCATTCATAGTGGCTCGCTTTCCCAAATATTTGTTGATCATTGTTTGTGAGATCATGCTGAATTTTAATTTGTGGGATTTCTGTAGAACTAACTTGGGGAGATTTTCCTCCGAAGAGACTTTACCTCACCTTTTGCCAATAGCTGTGGAAGCACTTTCTGCCCCTTACCAAGTTCAGAATTTCTCAAGGATTTTTTCTTACAGTAAGAATCTCAGATTCAGATCCCTCTCTGGGACCCTGCCTCAGAGTAACCTTGCCTGCTCGCTCTTCCTATAGGTTCAGGCTGGTTCCTGCCACTCAGCTCCCCAGATTCTCCAGCCATTTCCTTGCCTTTCGGCCAGCTTCTGAGCATGCTGCCCGAGCCTTTGGTGATGCCTGCTTCAGCTTCTGGTCATATAAGCCTGGTGGCCCCATCTTCCTCCTTTTCTGCCATGCTATCTCCTGTCTCCTTTTGGACTCGAATTTCCTTTGTCTATCTGTCTGATTTGTAGTATCCCTGGAGACTCCTTACCTCGGGGATGTATCATTTCTGGAGTTTGGTTGTTGTGGAGCAAGCTGGTCCCCCATATTTCTAGTTTCTCATGGTTCTGGAATCAGAAGTTATCATCTGCAGTTCTTTCATGAAACTTACCTTCACATGGACATATTCACTTGGGTAGCTTGTTTGGTGTCACTCTGGGCCAGAATAAGTGGGCTTATGTGCAACCTTTTAGATCCCATCCTGCTCATAAATAGAGGAACCTTGGCACATACCTCACAGTTTGCTATGAGGGTTAAATGAGATGATCTCTGTAGAAGAATGTGGCCATATCCAGGGATACAGAGCAGGCTCTTAATCCATTTTAGTATCTCTATAAAATTAGAATCACAGTGGGCCTTCTTCAGACAGAGCCAAAGCCTCAGCTTTGCCCTTAATTACTCATGTTTGCCTTCAGTAGTGTCTCCTTTTCTGATGAGGGTCTGGGGTAGGTTTATCGCATCCTCCCAGTATGAAGCTTACTGAGAAATACTAGGATAAATATATCATAAAATCATGTTTAAATTGTGACCCCTTGCACAATAATAATGTTTGCTACTATTTTTATTAGCAGCTGTCCAGTTAATTTTAACCAGGGGCAAATCCAAAGGTGGTATTTTTGTTATTGCTAGGTGTGGTCGTTGAGTTGATTCCAACTCACAGTGACCCCATATGACAGTAGAACTGCCCTATAGGATTTTCTTGTCTATAATCTTTATGGAAGCAAATCATCAGGTCTTTCTTCTGCAGAGCCACTTGGTGGGTTCCAACTGCCAGCCTTTCAGTTAGCAGCCAAGAGCTTAACTATTGTGCCACCAGGGCTTCTTAAACCCAAAGGTAGGAAGCTCTAATTATAGAATTTGAGACACCGACCTAGTTGTTTTTCAGGGATGGGGGGGAGGGATGTTGGGTATGAATGATGAGCCTTCCTGGCTCCCTTGAGATCAGAGGCCACTTGCTTAATCTGACAACAGAGACTTGACATTTGGACACATGCCTATAATTAGTCCTGGCTTTAGTAACACTAAGGTCCCTGGGTGGCGCAAATGGTTTGCACGCACCCGGTGGTGCCACAGAAGAAGGGCCTGGTGATGTGCTTTCATAAAGATTATAGCCAAGAGAACCTTATGGAGCTCAGTTCTACTCTGCAACACAGGGGTGGCCATGAGTCAGAATCAACTTGACAGCAACGGGTTTGGTTTATTAACACTAACAATTTACAGAAAAGGATGCAAAGCTCTCTTAAACATGACCGCCACTAAAAAAGAACAACTTACTATACACTCACATTTATTTGAGTTGCTGAATGGAGCTTTCCCCTGCTGAGTTATAATGAGGAGTGAGTTTTCTGAGATGTGATTTATGAGCCTTTCACAGATGGGTTTTAAATGGGAGCACTGACAGTTCCACTCCAGCAATGGCTGGGCTGGGGGCTCTTTGGCCCAAAGGAGCCGAAATGAGCTGAGGGGAGGCGGGGGAGAGGCTGGGTAGCAGATCTTATCGCCGTGGGCCAGGGGCACACAGCCAGTCCCAGCTCTTCCCTTTGTGAGCGGCTCCACTTGGCCATCCTGGGTTTTTCATTTTTGTTTCTCTCCAGGAAGAAATAAAGCACAGTGACGTGAACATGGCATAGTGACCTGCACTGGATGGCACCAGAAATGGGAACATTTAGCACTTTTTCCTGCTGTTGCTTCTCTCTCACAGGATCTTTTGGTGATAGAATTTAACTTCATTTTTTTTCTTCCCCGTTCCTCCCTGTAATTTTCAACTAGGAGAGCAAGGATGGCTATGCCTCTAATACCCATGCCAGAAAATTAATGAGATTATGATTTATGTCAGTAGGTACAGCTTCTCACCACTCTGCAAGGTGTGCCTTTTTGCAAGCAAAAAGCCCTGGAAAACAGAGCCTGCAGCTAAGCTTATGTGCTAATACTTTATTGGGGATGGTGGTGGTTGTTGTTAGCTGCTGTTGAGTTGGCTCTTACTTATGATAACCTTACGTATAACAGAATGAAACCTTTCACGATCTTCGGTAAATTTCAGTCCATTGTGGCTATTGGGGTAAAAAAATGAAATCCCCAGGGAAGCCAGAATGAAGGAAAAAGGGCATGTTATGGGTTAAATTGTGCTCCCCTCCCAAAAATATGTGTTGGAATCCTAACTCATATACCTGAGGATGTGATCCTGTTTGGAAATAGGGTTTTCTTTGTTATGTTAATTAGACCTTATGAGAGTAGAAAACCAAACCCTTTGCTGTCCAGTCGATTGTGACTCACAGCCACCCTATAGAACGGAGTACAACAGCCCCATAGGGTTTCCAAAGATCGGCTGATGGATTTGAACTGTCAGCCTTTTGGTTAGCAGCCATGCTCTTAGCCACTGTACCACCAGGGCTCCGCATACGAGAGTAGGGTGGGTTCTAAATCTAATTATTTCTGAGTTATAAAAACAGCAGATTAGACAGAGATACACACACATGAAGGGGGAAGTGAAAGGCAGAAGGCAGGTGCCATGTGATGATCACCAAGGAACCAAGAAACACCCAGAGCTGGCAACAAAGAAGGAATAGATACATCTGAGACCCTGATTTGGACCTTCAGCTTCCAGAACTGTGAAAAAGTAAATTTCTGATCTTTAAAGTCACCTACTAGTGCTGTTTCTGCTACTGCAGCAGGAGGAAACTAAGAGAGTATAGTAAGTTGTTTGTTTTTTCAATGGGGGGGTCATATTTAAGAGGGTTTTGCATTGTATTCTGAAACCGGAAAGAGAAGCAAGGCAAAAAAGGAGGGAAGCAAAAGCAGGATGGTGCATTACCGAGCGTGCAGCCATGGGGTCTCAGGACAGCTCAGCTGTATCATTCTGTGGGGCTCCTCACAGCACCCACGTGTCACCACTGCTGCTTGGACCAGGCTGTGGGCGGGTAGGAAGGGCAGGCAACATCTCCCTCCTCTCTCCCGCCTCCCTCAGTCAGTGTTGGACCCACACTTCCAGGCTATATCTCCCAGTCTTCCCTCTGGGCTATTGTTCGAGCCTTTGTGAGTTGGGTCAGGCCAGACTCTGGTGCCAGAGTTGCTGCCTCTCCTTGGGGTCATGATGGGGGGTGTACTGGGTCTTCACCCCTGGGGGAGGCTAAGAGAACCAGAAAAGAGCCAAGGTGGCCTGGGTTTTGTGTTGGTTGGAATGGCAGGAGCTCTCTCTGTGCCATTCCAGCTGGGAATCAGGGCAAGTGAATGAGGCCCAGGGCAGGTGGGGCTGGGCGGGCCCGTGGGCTACACACCTGGGTCAGGTATAACAATTCCCTGAGTTGCTGCAGCCTAGACTGTTGACCAGGGTCAACTTCCTCTTGCCTGTGGCTGCTCAGAGATGGGAGGGACCTGAAGGCTCACATGGCCCAAGCACACATACCCTACCCAGCCCCCACTGCACAACTGCTGGCTCAGGTGTTTTTCTGCTCATTCCCACTCATTTAATTCCTTCTTCAGCTGCTTTGCTTGTCATCCCAGACGGTCTGGCCTTTTCTATTTTTCTGTTGTCCGTTTGCTTGCATACATATCCTCTTCTGTCTTAGCTGACTTCACTCTCCCTTGGGGTCAGGATTCTGCTCCTATGTCTGCATTCGATTGGATGTCATAAAGAGAGGCTCTCTTCAGTTTTATGGCATGTGGGTAGAGAATTGGGAAGAAGAAAGAGCTTCTTTAAAAGACAAAATGGGCACCAGCGATGCTGTTTTCTTTTTACATGACACGCAGAAGAAAAGGCTTCTTAGAGAGACAAGCCCTTAAGATGATGTTGAAAATGAATCTGGGGGATGAAAGAAGGGTCCAGGTCACACACAGTGCACCCCATGTGCAAACAATCAAACTTCAATCCCTCCTGGGGGCTCACGTTTGGTTCACAGAACCAGATGGATGGGTTGACTTCTTTATTAAGACAAAACACTGAAGCCTCCAAGACGTGGGGGGTGGAGGATCCAGCCATGCATGGGTCCTAGACGGTCCCCTAGCCTGGCGGGGCATTGGTGAGGACTGAGTATCCCAGGTGCAGGTGGGAGAGGTCACAGTGCAGCCACTGGGTTGCTGATGTGCAGGGCAGGAGGCTGCAGGGCATAGGGTGTGGAGTGACTTGGAAGCCAGACCCTGCCAGAACTGGGGCGGGGCTGTGGGGGGCTCACCAGCGCCAGGAAAGGGGATGACCAGGGTGGACAGACAGGAAGGGGAGGCTCTTGCAGACATCTAAGGCTTAAGCCTGGAACTGACCTGAGAACTCTGAATTATCTGCAGAATTACTTCAAAGGGACCATGTCTTAAATGGTGAGTAGCTGAAATTTACATAGATTTGGCCAGATTCACATAGCTCATCACTGACAGAAACGGGGGCTTGAGAGCTAATGTAAGTTATAGAAACAAGGAAACGGGCTTCTGCCTTCAGCCAAGGTATCTGTGGGGACTTCAAACCACAGAGGAGAATTTCACTCCCAGGCCCTTTTTAATGGCAGAGCTGCGGCAGAATGCCAGTGCCTGCCTCACAGGCTGGGTCTGGCCTGGGGAGGCAGAGTTCCCAGCATGCTGGAAACTCATGTTTTCAAGGTGGTTCATACAGAACATAGTGGTAGGTTCCAGAAAGGAGTCATTGCAGAGTGTGTGTGGTATGCACATGGCCACAGAAAAGAGCTCCCGTGGAAGCAGCTGTCTGTGAGGGTGCTGGCTCTGATGGGGCCTGCAGGCAACACTTCTCCAGCAGTGAGGCAGCGGTGAACATATAATGAGCAGGTTTTCTTCCCCAATTGTGATGGCTAATTTTTATGTGTCAACCTGGTTGAGCTATGGTACTCAGTTGTTTGGGCAAACTCTAGTCTAGTTGCTGTTAAGAAGTAGTGATTAAATCAGTTGCCCTTCAGTAAAGCAGATCACCTTCTGTACAGCTAGTGCTACTGTATAGAAATACCACAGGTGGGTGGCTTTAGAACACAGGAATTTATTTCTCACAGTTCTGGAGGCTAGAAGTCCAAATCAGGGATTCGGCCTGTTGATCCCTTCCTTGCAGGTAATCCCAGGCATTCCTTGGTTTCTTGGCTTGTGGATGATTTTCACATGGTGTCTGTCTTCCCACCATGCATGTGCCTCCACATCTGTGCTGCTCCTTGTATAACTCAGAAGTGATTAGGTTTAGGATCCACCCTACACTGATATAATCTCAACTGGTTGATTAATTACATTTTTTTTTTACTTTACTTTTTAAAAAAATTGTACTTTATTTTTTAAAAATAATTTTTATTGTGCTTTAAGTGAAAGTTTACAAATCAAGTCAGTCTCTCACATATAAACTTACATACACCTTACTACATACACCCATTTACTCTCCCCCTAATGAGACAGCCCACTCCCTCCTTCCAGTCTCTCCTTTCGTGACCATTTTGCCAGTTTCTAACCCTCTCTACCCTCCCATCTCCCCTCCAGACAGGAGATGCCAATACAGTCTCAAGTGTCCACCTGATACAAGTAGCTCACCCTTCATCAGCATCTCTCTCCAATCCATTGTCCAGTCCCTTCCATGTCTGATGAGTTGTCTTCGGGAATGGTTCCTGTCCTGGGCCAACAGAAGGTTTGGGGACCATGACCACCGGGATTCTTCTAGTCTCAGTCAGACCATTAAGTCTGGTCTTTTTATGAGAATTTGGTGTGTGCATCCCACTGTTCTTCTGCTCCCTCAGGGGTTCTCTGTTGTGCTCCCTGTCAGGGCAGTCATCGGTTGTGGCTGGGCGCCATCTAGCTCTTCTGGTCTCGGGATGATGTAAGTCTCTAGTTCATGTGGCCCTTTCTGTCTCCTGGGCTCATAATTATCTTGTGAGCTTGGTGTTCTTCATTCTCCTTTGATCCAGGTGGGTTGAGACCAATTGATGCATCGTAGATGGACGCTTGTTAGCATTTAAGACCCCAGACGCAACACTTCAAAGTGGGATCCAGAATGTTTTCTTAATAGAATTTATTTTGTCAATTGACTTAGATGTCCCCTGAAGCCATAGTCCCCAAACCCCCGCCCTTGTTCCGCTGACCTTCGAAGCATTCAGTTTATTCAGGAAACTTTTTTGCTTTTGGTCCAGTCCAGTTGAGCTGACCTTCCCTGTATTGAGTATTGTCCTTCCCTTCACCTAAAGTAGTTCTTATCTACTATCTAATCAGTAAATAACCCTCTCCCCCCTCCCCCCTCCCCCTCCCCCCTCGTAACCACAAAAGAATGTGTTCTTCTCAGTTTAAACTATTTCTCAAGATCTTATAATAGTGGTCTTACACAATATTTGTCCTTTTGCCTCTGACTAATTTCGCTCAGCATAATGCCTTCCAGGTGCCTCCATGTTATGAAATGTTTCACAGATTCCTCACTGTTCTTTATCGATGCGTAGTATTCCATTGTGTGAATATACCACAATTTATTTACCCATTCATCCATAGATGGACACCTTGGTTGCTTCCAACTTTTTGCTATTGTAAACAGAGCTGCAATAAACATGGGTGTGCATATATCTGTTTGTGTGAAGGCTCTTGTATCTCTAGGGTATATTCCGAGGAGTGGGATTTCTGGGTTGTATGGTAGTTCTATTTCTAACTTTTTAAGAAAACGCCAGATAGATTTCCAAAGTGGTTGTACCATTTGACATCCCCACCAGCAGTGTATAAGAGTTCCAACTCTCCACAGCCTCTCCAACATTTATTATTTTGTGTTTTTTGGATTAATGCCAGCCTTGTTGGAGTGAGATGGAATCTCATCGTAGTTTTAATTTGCATTTCTCTAATGGCTAATGATCGAGAGCATTTTCTCATGTATCTGTTGGCTGCCTGAATATCTTCTTTAGTGAAGTGCATGTTCATATCCTTTGCCCACTTCTTGATTGGGTTGTTTTGTCTTTTTGTGGTTGAGTTTTAACAGAATCATATGGATTTTAGAGATCAGGCGCTGGTCGGAGATGTCATAGCTGAAAATTCTTTCCCAATCTGTAGGTGGTCTTTTTACTCTTTTGGTGAGGTCTTTAGATGAGCACAGGTGTTTGATTTTTAGGAGCTCCCAGTTATCGGGTTTCTCTTCATCATTTTTGGTAATGTTTTGTATTCTGTTTATGCCTTGTATTAGGGCTCCTAATGTTCTCCTTATTTTTTCTTCCATGATCTTTATCGTTTTAGTCTTTATGTTTAGGTCTTTGATCCACTTGGAGTTAGTTTTTGTGCGTGGTGTGAGGTATGGGTCCTGTTTCATTTTTTTTGCAAATGGATATCCAGTTATGCCAGCACCATTTGTTAAAAAGACTATCTTTTCCCCAATTAACTGACACTGGGCCTTTGTCAAATATCAGCTGCTCATATGTGAATGGATTTATATCTGGGTTCTCAATTCTGTTCCATTGGTCTATGTGTCTGTTGTTGTACCAATATCAGGCTATTTTGACTACTGTAGCTGTATAATATGTTCTAAAATCAGGTACAGTGAGGTCTCCCACTTTCTTCTTCCTTTTCAGTAGTGCTTTGCTTATCCGGGGCTTCTTTCCCTTCCATATGAAGTTGATGATTTGTTTCTCCATCACATTAAAAAATGTCATTGGAATTTGGATCGGAAGTGCATTGTATGTATAGATGGCTTTTGGTAGAATAGACATTTCTATTATGTTAAGTCTTCCTATCCATGAGCAAGGTATGTTTTTCCACTTAAGTAGGTCCTTTTTAGTTTCTTGCACTAGTACTTTGTAGTTTTCTTCATATAGGTCTTTTACATCTTTGGTAAGATTTTTTCCTAAGTATTTTATCTTCTTGGGGGCTACTGTGAATGGTATTGATTTGGTGATTTCCTCTTCGATGTTCTTTTTGTTGATGTAGAGGGATCCAAGTGATTTTTGTATGTTTGTCTTGTTACCTGAGACTCTGCCGAACTCTTCTATTAGTTTCAGTAGTTTTCTGGAGGATTCCTTAGGGTTTTCTGTGTATAAGATCATGTCATCTGCAAATTGAGATAATTTTACTTCTTCCTTGCCGATCCGGATGCCCTTTATTTCTTTGTCTAGCCTAATTGCTCTGGCTAGGACCTCCAACACGATGTTGAATAAGAGTGGTGATAAAGGGCATCCTTGTGTGGTTCCTGTTCTCAAGGGAAATGCTTTCAGGCTCTCTCCATTTAGGATGATGTTGGCTTTTGGCTTTGTATAGATTCCCTTTATTATGTTGAGGAATTTTCCTTCAATTCCTATTTTGCTGAGAGTTTTTATCATAAATGGGTGTTCGGCTTTGTCAAATGCCTTTTCTGCATCAATTGATAAGATCATGTGGTTTTTGTCTTTTGTTTTATTTATGTGGTGGATTACATTAATGATTTTTCTAATATAAAATTGTACTTTAAACGAAGGTGTACAGAGCAAATTCATTTCTCAATAAGCGATTAATACATATATTGTTTTGCGACATTTGTTGCCAACCCTGTGACATGTCAACACTCTCCCCTTTTAGAACTTAGGTTCCCCATTACCAGCTTTCCTGTCCGCCCCCCACCCCCCCGCCTTCTTGTCCTTGCCCCTGGGCTGGTGTGCCCCTTTAGTCTCATTTTGTTTCATGGGCCTGTCTAATCTTTGGCTGAAGGGTGAATCTCAGGAATGACATCATTAGTGAGCTATAAGGGCGTCAGGGGGCCATACTCTCAGGGTTTCTCCAGTCTCTGTCAGACCAGTAAGTCTGGTCCTTTTTTGTGAGGTAGAATTTTTTTCTACATTTTTCTCCGGCTCTGTCCAGGATCTTGTGTGGCGATCCCTGTTAGAACAGTCAGTGGTGGTAGCTGGGCACCATCTAGTTGTGCTGGACTCAGTGTGGTGGAGGCTGTGGTAGTTGTAGTCCATTAGTCTTTTTGACTAATCTTTCCCTTGTGTCTTTGGTTTTCTTCATTCTCCCTTGTTCCAGATGGGGTGAGGCCAGTAGAGTATCCTAGATGGCTGCTGGCAAGCTTTTAAGACCCCAGACGCTACCCACCAAAGTAGGTTGTAGAACATTTTCTTTATAATACTATGTTATGGCATTTGAGCCAGTGTTACCCAGAACTTGATCCCCACAGCCCTCAGCCCCGTAATTTGGTTCCTCAGAGAGTTTGGACATGTCTCTGGAACTTCCATAACCTTGCCTTGGTCAAGTTGTGCTGGCTTCCCAGTATTATGTACCGTCACCCCTCACCAAAGTTACCAGTTATCTATTGTCTATTTCATGTGATTACATTACATTTGACTGCATATGGGAAGTGATTACATTATATTACATTACCTCTTTCATAGCCCGTGATACATGAAGCGACCTTTACTTTTTCACTCTCTGCTTTCCCATGGATAGTGCATGCTACTTCAACGTGGGAGCCTTTATGACTGTTTGGAACCAAAGAAACTAGCATGTGCCACAAATTACTGTTTTTATAGGGTATTATATGAGATGATGCGAATCAGTTTTTTAAAAAATAAAATGTGGATTTTGAAAAAAATTTAAGTGGTACACATATGTACCCCTGGACTTCTGGGTTAGAATTATGGGTACACATATGTACCACTGTACTGTGAGGGTATAATTGTGGGAGGGGGAAGAAAAAAAAATCCATACTACCTACCAAAAATTTAGACACAGTCAATGATTCAGCATGCTTCCATTAATTAAAACACACGGTATCAACAAAAAATTCAAAGAAGAAAATAATTGGGTATCAAAAGGGTAAAACTACATCTACAGGTATAGGGGTTAGGATTCCAACACGTATTTTGTGATATAATTCAATTCATAACACTCACCTTAGTGGACAGACCTCACCCAATCAGTTGAAGATCATAAGAGCAAAAAAGGGGATTTTCCCTGGCATGGTGGTTAAGAGCTTGGCTGCTAACCAAAAGGCTGGCAGTTGGAATTCACCAGCTGCTCCTTGGAAAACCTGCAGGACAGATACTTGGTCCTGCAGGGTCGCTACAAGTCAGAATCAATTCCACTACAACGTTTGTTATTATTATTTTTTAAAATTCTAACTCCAGGCTGTAAACAGACATTTTGCCAGAACTCCCGTGCTCTTACTCTGCCTGTTGCCTGACCTATGAATTTTGGGACACTAGCCTGCAGGAATCTCCAGCCTGTTGCTTGACCCACAGATTTAGGTCTTGCAAGCCACCCCTGCCACCCCACAATTGTGTGGGCCAATTAAAATTTGTCTATTTCTCTCTCTCTCTCTCTCTATCTGTTATCTGTGTATCCATCCATCTATCTATGTATCTGTCATCTATCTATGTATCTCTCTCTCTCTCTATCTAATCTATCTATTATCTATCTTAAAAAAAAAAGATAATACTGGTTCTTATTTCTTTAGAGAACCCTGACTAAGACACCAATCTTAGTAATTCAGACTTTGGTAATATCAAAATGTGACTTTATCTTCAAGTGAATAAGATGATTTTTCAGAGTTATCAAACTAAGGAGCCGTGGTGGTGCAATGGTTAAGTACTCGGCTGCAAACCAAAAGGCTGGGAGTTGGAACCCACAAGTGGCTCTGTGGGAGAAAAGACCTGGTGCTCTGTTCCCATAAAGATTACAGCCTAGGGAACCCTATGGGGCAGTTCTACTCTGTCCTATAGGGTCCCTAGGAGTTGGAATTGACTGGATGGCACACAATGTCTCCCAGCCCTAACAGCTCTGGCTCGAGGTGAGGGTAGGGGCAGCCAGCCCACTGCTTGACCGAAAGAGCACTAGTGGTTAATACACTGAATTCTGGGAATCAAAGACCCTCCCAGAGGCCCTAAGGGTTATTCCCAGGGCTCTGAGACTCTAAATGAATGTATTTCTCACAAGCACTCACCAGTACCCCTGTTTTTCGAATGTGTGCAGATGGTGATGGAATTAAATACACATTTCAAAACCATTTTGGAATTCAGAATAATTTTTTGTCATGGTATATTCTCTTAAACAATACAAGTAGGACTTGTATAGTATAGAGATGTGACCTATGCTCTTAGTGCCCCACCCTTGACCCTTACCTGCGCTCTGACTTCCAGCCACCTCAGGGCTCTCAGCCCCAGCAGCCTTCAGGCTAGAAATACAAAGAAATTTACATCCCTCCTGGCAGCCTTCAATCTCGACTCTCCGGGGCCAGGCTCCCTCATCCCTGGGATGGGATAATTCTGAGGTGTATGTTCTGCCCCATTTCATCACCTGAATTTCCTGCACTTTAATTTCCTGTGGGACGAAGCCCAGTTACCAACCTCAGTAGCTGGCTTAAGAGTGCACACTTTATCAGCTGCTTTCCCCTTCCTATATCATGCCTCCACCTCCTGACGGTACCACTTATACCTCTAAAATGATAACCACGTGCCTCCAATTCTTTCTCAGAGTTTGCTGCTGGGAGAACCCATACTAGGACTGGGCTATCTGAGAAATACTGCCCCCCACTTTTTAAAAATTAAGGTATAAATTACAAACAGCAAAGTGGACAAATATTAAGCATACAACTTGATAAACTCCTCTATTTGTATATCCCTGTGTAACTACCATTCAGCTCAAAATATAGGCCTGGATGGTAGTTACATTTGTTGTTATCGTTAGGTGCTGTCGAGACAGTTCATAATGACCTTATGTACAACAGAACGAAACACTGCCCGGTCCTGTGCCATCCTCACAATCGCTGCACCGTTGGAGCGCGTTGCTGCAGCCACGTAAAATATCACTGTGAGATGGATTGACACAATGGTAGTTAATGGGGATATACAAATATTTCTAACACCCCAGCATTGTCTCTCCCCGCTCCCATGAATATTATTTTGGCTTCTATCACCATACACCAGTTTTGCCTGTTTCTAAACTTCATATAAATGAAATCATACAGTCTTAGTTACCTAGTGCTACTGTAACAAAAAATACCACAAGTAGGTGGCTTTAAAGAATAAAAATTTACTTCCTCACAGTTAAGGATGCTTGGAGTCTGAATTCATGGCTTTCAGCTTCTAATAGCTGCCAGCAATCCTTGGCGTTTCTGGCCTGACAGGCACATCTGTCTCTGTCATCGGTCTTTCCCTGTGTGTGTTTCTATCTATTCTGCTGTTTTCATAACTCAGAAGTAATTAGCTTTAGGACCCATCCTAGGCTAGTATACCCTCATTAACATGACAAAAGAATACCTCTATTTCCAAACAGGGTCATATTCACAAGTTTAGGGGTTAGGACTTCAATGCATATTTTGGGGGACACAATTCAATTCATAACATATACAGTATGTACTCTTTGGGCTTAGTTCTTTTGCTCAATATTATTTCTATGCAATGTTATCACCTGTAGAAATAATTTGCTGTTTTTCACTGCTATGTTGTATTCCATTGTATGAATATACCGCGATATTAAAAATCCTATCAACTATTTGTGGGCATTTGTGTTGTTTCCTGTCTCAGGATGCTATGAATGAAACTGCTTTGAACCTTCTTGTACTGGTATTTTGGTGGATATAAGTTCTCACATCCTCTGGGTACATGCCTGGGAGTGGAATTGCTGGATCAGAGGTTATAGGTATATTTAGCTTTAGTAGATACAGCTACATGTTTTTCAACATAGTTGTAACAATTTACATCTCGCACTAGCAATGTGAGAGTTCTAGTTGCTCCAAACTTTGACAACACTTAATATTGTCAGTCCTTTAAATTTTAGCCATGCTGGTAGGTCTTTGTGGGAAAATAAAAAAATTGGCCATTCCTGGGAATATGACGTAGTCCCTGGCCTCATCTTTATTTTTACTTATGACCTTTGAATATGCATAAACTCCCTGTAGCTCTGCTTCTGTATCAGGGAATTGAATAGATTATACTTGGCACCTCTATCTACATTGAGGGTGCCTGGAGTTGCTGGTTTAAGCCTAGGTGACTTGTTGGTATAGAGGGCTTGGTGACCTCTTTGACCACTCTGGCCTTCAAAACCTGTTCCTTTCCTGAATCTGCATGTTGCCTTATAGAATCCTTCCTTCCAACTGGACTCTTTGGAAGGTAGAACCATGATTAAACACCCTGTATCTCCCACTGCACTCAATACAATGTGAGGCACTTAACAGGTGCTTGCCAAATATTTATTGGGTCAGATATCTCAATCACAGGACATAGAAGGGAAGTCTCCCTTTCTGGGGTAACTATCCATGGTTCTTGGGTGTCCCCAGCCTCTCCTGCTGTGGGTACAGGTGGGGCCAGTATTGCTATATCAGGCAGGGTCCAATCAGGGAAACAGAACAGAGAGGGGTTACCATGATAGGAGCTTGGAGGAAAGACATGTGGGATAGGAGATAAGACTCCTGAGGAGGTCCAAGTGGGACCTGGGGGTGTAGAAGATGCAGAAACCAACTGCTGATGCCAGGGTGAAGAGCTTGTGCTAATGCAATGCTGACAGTAACGGCAAACAAACAGGAAGGAGCGATTCCTGGTCTCTCTTCCAGCCCTGCAGTCTCCTATTGGCAGAGTTGACAAAGCCAGTTGACAAAGGAGAAATGGAATCTTCAGAGCCCTGACCTGGCATCAAAAAGCAGAGCATAGAGGTACATGTAGCACTGAGAGAGAAAATCTTAATAACTGACGCAAGCAGTGACTCAGTTTTCACCAGGCCATTCATTATTTCCATTGCCCTACACAGGACCTCCAGCTATGGCAAAGTCCTGGGGCGTGGGTGGGATTCCTCAAGTCCCTGATCCCCTGGCTCATGCCTTCTCACGCTAGCCTCTTTGTACACATCTGCAGCCCACAAGCCACTGGAGGGTGGTGCCTCTTTGCACTGCCACCACTGGTCCCCTCTGTGAAGGTGGCTGTGTCTGGGCCAAGGGTTCCATCTTCAGGAGTGGCTCAGACAGCAGCCTTCAAGGAGCCAGGAAGGGTGTCTGTGCCATGGAGGAGACAGAGAACACCTCTCCTCCCAACCCTGGCTGCAATTGTCACTGGGGCTGTGTGTTAGTTTCCTAGGGTGCTGTAACAAAATATCACAAAGTAAGTGGCTCGAAAGAAGAGAAATGTATTGACTCACAGTTCTGGAGGTTGGAAGTCCAAACCAGGGTATCAGCCATGTTGATTCCTTCTGAGAGCTCTGAGAGAGAATCTGTTCCATGCCTCTTTCCTAACTTCTGGAGCTGATGGCAATCCTTGGTGTTCCTTGGCTTGTAGATGCCTCCATAATCATATAGCAATCCTTCCTCTGTGTCTATACCTGTCTCTGTGTCTGTTCTTCTCTTCTATAAGACAGCACTCGAATGGGATTAGGACCCACCCCGCCTCCAGTATGAACTCCTGTTAACTGATAACATCTTCAAAAGTCCTATTTCCAAACAAGGTCACCTTCACAAGCACAGGGGTTAGGACTTTAACACCTTTTTTTGAGGGGACATAATTCAATCCATAGCAGGCTGTATCAGTCAGCTTTTGCTACATTATGCTGTAGTAGCAAACAACCAATAAAATTGTAGATGCTTACACCCATAAAGGTTTACTTCTTATTTATGCTTGTCTACTCTACTCCACATTGTGGAACCCAAACTAAAGCGACAGCTTGTATCCAGGACATGCTTGTGTTGTAGCAGAGGAGAAAGAGCAAATCACTGAACAAAGCAATGGCCCTTAAAGTTTCCACCCAGAAGCAGCACATATCACTTCTACTTATATTTTATTGGTCAAGAATCACATAGCCAAGCCTGAGGGTATGGGGCAAGAAAGTCTAATCCTTCAACATGGCCGGACAGCAAATATGTTGAACAATAACACAGCCAGGGCCTTGAAGGGACACTGCCCAGGCTCAGTGTCTCAGAGTGCCATGACAGTTCTTTCCACTGGGACTCAAACCAGCTCAGAAGGCTGGGAGATGGTAGTGCCCTGCTGGGGCCTAACTATGAATTTCAGTTTGGGCATGAGTTATATTTTGCAAAAATTAGAAATACCTTTCTTCTCCAAGACTACAGCATTCTTTGCAAAGCACTGAGATAAATAGGGTTGGGAGTGGGGTTGCTGCCCTGTTTGGTGAGCAAACTTCTCACTTATCCTGCTCTCAGCTGTGTCCAGGGCCTGAATCTCTCTGGTATGACCACTGGAGAGGAAACTTCTGGCATTCTGGAAGAGTGGGCAAGGAGCAGACATTCAGAGAGAGGGGTGAGTGGCTTGGCATTCCAGATACTGGCTAACAAACGTGGGCTGGAGGAGGGAACCTGGGCATCTGACCACTTCTTGGACAGTCTTTCAACAACCTCCCTGTTTTAGCTTGACATTGTACTCTTACCTGGTGCCTTCAATGCCTGAGTCTTTCTGCTACTCTGTAGTAGGAATTGGAAGCACTGGCTGGCACAAATAGTTAAGCACTTGGCTGCTCAACAAAGGATTTGTGGTTTAAATTCACATAGGTTTGCCTTGGAAGAAAGGCCTGGTGATCTACTTCCTAAAGGCCACAGCTATGAAAACTCCGAGAGTGAATGAATAAACAATGTGGTACACACATATAATGGAACACGATGCTGTTGTTGCTGTTGTTAGGTGTTGTTGAGTCGGTTCTGACTCATAGCGACCCTATGCACAAGAGAATGAAATACTGTCTGGTCCTGTGCCATCCTTACAATCATTGTTACGCTTGAGCCATTGTTGCAGCCACTGTTGCAGCCACTGTGTCAATCCACCTCATCCAGGGTCTTCCTCTTTTCTGCTGGCCCTGTACTCTACCAAGCATGATGTCCTTCTCCAGGGACTGATCCCTTCTGACAACGTGTCCAAAGCATATAAGATGCAATCTCGCCATCCTTGCTTTTAAGGAACATTCTGGTTGTACTTCTTCCAAGATAGATTTGCTCGTTCTTTTGGCAGTCCATGGTATATTCAATATTCTTTGCCAACAGCACAATTCAAAGGCTTCAATTGTTCTTTGGTCTTCCTTATTCATTATCCAGCTTTCACATGCATATGATGCCACTGAAAATACCATGGCTTGGGTCAGGTGCACCTTAGTCTTCAAGGTGACATCTTTGCTTTTCAACACTTTAAAGAGGCCATTTGCAGCAGATTTGCCCAGTGCAATGTGTGTTTTGATTTCTTGACTGCTGCTTCCTTGGGTGTTGATTGTGGATCCAAGTAAAATGAAATCCTTGACAACTTTAATCTTTTCTCCATTTATCATGATGTTGCTTATTGGTCCAGTTGTGAGGATTTTTGTTTTCTTTATGTTTAAGTGTAATCCATACTGAAGGCTGTGGTCTTTGATCTTCATTAGTAAGTGCTTCAAGCCCTCTTCACTTTCAGCAAGCAAGGTTGTGTCATCTGCATAACGCAGGTTGCTAATGAGTCTTCCTCCAATCCTGATGCCCCTTCTTCTTCATATAGTCCAGCTTCTCGAATTATTTGCTCAGCATACAGATTGAATAGGTATGGTGAAAGGATACAACCTTGACACACACCTTTCCTGACTTTAAGCCAATCAGTATCCCCTTGTTCTGTCCGAACAACTCCTTCTTGATCTATGTACAGGTTCCTCACGAGCACAATTAAGTGTTCTGGAATTCCTATTCTTCGCAATGTTATCCATAATTTGTTATGATCCACACAGTCAAATGTCTTTGAGAAGTCAATAAAACACAGGTAAACATTCTGGTATTCCCTGCTTTCAGCCAGGATCCATCTGACATCAGCAATGATATCCCTGGTTCTACGTCCTCTTCTGAATCTGGTCTGAATTTCTGGCAGTTCCCTGTAGATATACTGCTGTACCTGCTGTTGAATGATCTTCAGCAAAATTTTGCTTGCGTGTGATATTCATGATATTATGCGATAATTTCTGCATTCAATTGGATCAGCTTTCTTTGGAATAGGCATAAATATGAATCTCTTCCAGTCAGCTGGCCAGAAAGCTGTCTTCTGGTATTTCTTGGCATAGACGAGGGAGCACTTCCAGTGCTGCATCCGTTTGTTGAAACACCTCAATTGATATCCCATCACTATGCAGCCATGAAGAAAGATGAGTGCCCAAAACATCTTGGAACATGGATGAAGCTGGAGAACATTATGCTGAGCAAAATAAATCAATCACAAAAGGAGAAATATTATAGCATCTCACTTTTATAAAACGACAGGGATAGATATAGATATATATATATATAGAGAACAGTGTTCATCAGTCATTTCAGGAGTGGGGAGGGAAAGAAAGGGATTCATTTAGATAGCAGTCACTTTTTATTTATGGTGAGGGAAAGGTAACACCAAATGTGGGTGAAGTATGCACACTTGACCACGGTAACTAACGCCACTAACTTGTACACAAACACACATAAAAGGATGATTTGGCAAATGCTATGTAATATATAATTTTGCAACCAAAATATATATGTATGTATGTGCGTATATGTATGTGTGTGTATATATGTACATGTATATATGAGGAGCCCTGGTGGCAAAGTGGTTATGTGTTTGGCTGCTAACTGAAAGGTCAATGGTTGAGAATTACCAGCTGCTCTGTGGTTTTTTTTTTTTTTTTTTTTTTTCCTGTGGTAGAAAGATGTGGCAGTCTGCTTCTGTAAAGATTTACAGCCTTGGAAATGCTGTGGGGAAGTTCTATTCTGTCCTATAGGGTCACTGTGAGTCAGAATCAACTCAAGAGCAATGGGTTTATATATATGTGTATGTATGTATATATATGTATCTAAACAAAAAAGGTCACAGAAACTAATAATTCTTAGATACAACCAATCACCTCACAGGATTATTTTTCTTGATTTGAAGACTTAAGGTCATAGTCTTGTGGGACAGCTCAGTCAAGTGGCATAACATAATTCATAAAGTTTATGTTCTACGTCCTAGTTTTGTGAATAGTGTTTGGGGTCTTAAAAGTGTGTGAGTAGTCATCTACTCATTTAGAGCAAAAGAGAAAAAAGGAAACCCAAGATTCAAAGAAGGATCCAGTCTAGAGAACTAATTGTTTACATGAACCCTGAGACCAGAAGAAATAGATTGTGCCCAGCTACCACTATTGGATGTTTTAATCTGGGCCATAACAGATGAATCCTAACAAAAAGGGAGAAAAATGTGGAAAAGAACTCCAAATTTTCAAAAAATCCAGACTTACTGGACCCATTGAGACTGCAGAAATCCCTGAGACTGTTGCCCTGAGATACTCTTTAAACTTGAAACTATTCCCCCAAGTCACCTTTTGAAGAAATGGTTTAGCTCATAAAGTAATGAATATCACCCTTGAGTACTGTACTCTTTTAAAAAATGATCCATATGAGACCAAATGGTCAACTAATTCTCTAAAGCATAGATGAGAACGTAGGAGGCAGGGAGACTAGGCTATTGGAAACAGAACTACTAGAACAGAAATAATGAGAATGTTGACACAATGTGAAGAATGTAACCAATGTCACTGAACAATATATGTAAAAATTGTTGAATATGAACCTGTTTCGCTGTGTACACTTTCACTAAAAATACAATTAAAAAAAAATCCTGTGGAGCACAGATCTACTCTGAAACACATGGTATCACCATGAGTCAGAATCAATTTGATGGCAACTGGTTTGTTTCTTGGTTATAGGAAGAATTGGAGTCCCAGAGTTGTGCAAATGGTTAAAGTGCTCCACTCAGGAGAAAGGCACCTCAGAAGAAAGGTCTGGGGATCTACTTCCAAAAAATCTACCACTGAAAACCCAGAGTACACTTGTACTCTGATACACATGGGTTCGCCATGAGTTGGAAAGGACTTATAGCAGGTATAATTTTTCTTCTTAATGACTTCCCACCTCCACCTCACTCCAGCAAGTAGTGTTCATCTTTCTCCCTCCTGCTAAGTCAGAAACCATTTGTCCACTCACTTTACACCATTCAAAATGTTGTTGATTTCTTTTCTACTACTTCTTTGTCTGATCTTTTTGTCCTTGTGGTTTCATTCCTTGTTTTTTATGTTTTTTCTGTTCCATTGGTAAAAATCTTCAATTTCTTCATCTTTGACATTAGTGGTCAGTGCATAAATGTGAATAATAGTTGTATTAACCGGTCTTCCTTGTAAGCATATGGTTATTATCCTATCACTGGCACTGTTGTATTTCAGGATAGATCTTGAAGGGTTCTTTTTGACAATGAACGTGATTCCATTCCTCTTTAATTTGTCGTTTCCCTCATACTAGACCATATAATCATCTGATTCAATATGTCCCGTACCTGTCCATATCAGCTCACTAATGCTTAGGATACCAATCTTCAAGAATTTCATTTTTGATAACTTCCAATTTTCCTAAATTAATACTTTGTACATTCCATGTTCCAATTATTAATGGATGTTTGCAGCTGTTTCTTCTCATTTTGAGTCATGCCTTATCGGCAAATGAAAGTCCAACCACTAATGCCAAAGATGAAGAAACTGAAGATTTTTACCAACTTCTGCAGCCTGAAATTGATCAAACATTCAGTCAAGATGCAATGATAATTACTAGTGATTAGAATGAGAAATTTGGAAAAGAAGAAGGATCGGTAGTTGGAAAATAATGGCCTTGGTGATAGAAACAATGCTGGAGATTGCATGATAGAATTTTGTAAGACCAAGGACCTATTCATTGGGAATACCTTTTTTCAACAACATAAATGGCAATTATACACGTGGACCTTGCAGGATTGAATACACAGGAATCAAATCAACTGCATCTGTGGAAGAAGATGATGGAGAAACTCCAGGGTCTGATGGCAGGATAGACCATCAATTGTTCATATGCAAATTCAAGTTGAAGCTGAAGAAAACTAGAAAAGCCTATGAGAGCCAAAGTACAACCTTGAGTGTATCCCACCTGAATTTAGAGACCATCTCGAGAATAGATTTGACATATTGAACACTAATGATCAAAGACCAGACGAGTTGTGGAACCACATCAAGGACATCATATATGAAAAAAGCAAAAGGTCATTAAAAAGACAGGAAAGAAAGAAAAGACCAAAATGCAAGTCAGAAGAGACTCTGAAACTTGGCTGTTTCACATATAGTAGTTAAAGCAAATGGAAGCCATGATGAAGTAAAAGTGCTGAACAGAAGGGTGGCTCCAGAAGACAAAGGAAGTATTATAATGAAATGTACAAAGATAGAAAACCAAAAGGGAAGAGCACGCTGGTATTTCTCAGACTGAAAGAAGTAAAGAAAAAATTCAAGCCTCGAGTTGCAATATTGAAGGATTCTATGGGCAAAACATTGAACGACACAGGAAACATCAAAAGAAGATGGAAGGAATACACAGTCACTGTACCAAAAAAATCGGTTGATGTTCAGCCATTTCAGGAGGTAGCATATGATCAAGAAGTCATGGTATTGAAAGAACTCCAAGCTGCACTGAAGGCATTCGTGAAAAACAAGGCTCCAATAATTGAGATGTTTCAACAAAGGGATACAACATTGGAAGTGCTCACTCATATATGCCAAGAAATCTGGAAGACAGCTACCTGGACTACCAAGAGGAAGCGGTCCATATTCATGCCTGTTCCAAAGAAAGATGATCCAACAGAATGCAGAAATTGTTAAACAATAACATTAATATCCCGCACAGTTAAAATTTTGCCGAAGATCATTAAAAAATGGTTGCAGCAGTACATCAACAGGGAACTGCCAGAAATCAAGCCAGATTGAGAAGAGGATGTGGAAAGAGGGATATCATTACTGATGTCAGATGGATCTTGGCTGAAAGCAGAGGAGACCAGAAAGATGTTTACCTGTGTTTTATTGCAAAGGCATTCGATTGTGTGGACCATAACAAATTATGGATAACATTGCGAAGAATGGGAATTCCAGAATGCTTAGTTGTGGTCCTGAGGAACCTGTACATAGACCAAGAGGCAGTCACTGGAACAAAACAAGGGGATAGTGAGTGGTTTAAAAACAGAAAAGGTGTGTGGCAGAGTTGGATCCTTTCACCGTACTTGTTCAACCTGTATGCTGAGCCAATAACCTGAGAAGCTGAACTATAGGAAGAAGAACGGGATAACAGGATTGGAGGATGACTCATTAACAACCTGCAATATGCAGATGAAATGACTTTATTTTCTGAAAGCAAAAAGGACTTGAAGCACTTACTGATGAAGATCGAAGACACAGCCTTCAGTATGTGTTACACCTCAACTTAAAGAAAACAAAAATCCTCACAACTGGACCAATAAGCAACATCACGATGAATGGAGAAAAGATGGAAGTTGTCAAGGATTTCATTTTACATGAATCCACAATCAAATTCCATGGAAGCAGCAGTCAAGAAATCAAACAACGTATTGCATTAGGGAAATCTGCTGCAAAAGACCTCTTTAAAGTGCTAAAATGCAAAGATGTCTCTTTGAAGACTAAGGGGCACCTGACCCAAGCCATGATATTTTCAATCACTTCATATGCATGTGAAAGCTGGACAATGGATAAGGAAGACCAAAAAAGGAGTGATGCCTTTGAGTTATGGTGTTGGCAAAGAATATTGACTATACCACGGACTTTCAGAAGAAAAAACAAGTCTATCTTGGAAGAGGCATAGCCAGAGTGCTCCTTAGATGTGAGGATGATGAGAGTTTGTCTCACTTACTTTGGACATGTTACCAGGAGGGACCAGTCCCTGGAGAAGGACATCATGCTTGATAAAGCAGAGGGTGAGCGAAAAAGGGGAAGACCCTCAAGAAGACGGATTGACACAGTGCTTGCAACAATGGGCTCAAACAGCAACAATTGTGGGGATGGCCCAGGACGAGGCCGAGTTTCGTTATGTTGTACATAGGGTCGCTATGAGTCTGAATTTACTGGACGGCACCTAACAACAACAATAACAATGCTTCTTCTTTTTCTCTCCATGTATGTGTGTGTGGTGTGTGTGCGTAAGGAAGAAAAAGGCAATTGGTTCTGGAGATAGTGTAGCTAAACTCTGTAACAGAAGTCCAAACTCCTGAATGTGGCATATAGGTCCTTCCCTGCCTTCCTCCCCACTTGCTCCCACTTGCCCCACATGTCTTCACTTTCTCCCTGGCCTCCCAGCCTTTGCAAATGCTGTTATCAGCCTGAAGAGCTCTTTCCTGTCCCTCTCTCTCCTCTGGCTAACTTCTACACCTCATTTAGCTTAGAGGCCTCTTCCTCCAGGAGTCTCCTGTGACTGTAGGCTAGCCTAGGTCAATGCTATGGCTCCTCTCAGCTCCAAGGACCGCCCCTTCCTCTGCCACATAATTGTACCGACTCCTTCCCTCACCATTTTGAGGGAGTTTACAAAGCAGAGCTCTAATCCCAGAAGCATCCTGAGCTATCGTCAGCATGCACGAATACTTGCAGAGTGAGTGAGAGAATGAAAAGGTGGACTTCCTCATCTTAGTTCTGCATTTCCTCAGTTTGAGTCCTGCCTTTCAGATCATATTCAATTTCTCATCATTTTGAAATTAAATCTACAATAAAGGAGCAGCTCGTAAAATTTATATTTGTGTTTATTTATTATATTATTATTATTTATTTCCAGATCCTTGGGTGGTGCAAACAGATTGCGCTCGGCTACCAACCAAAAGGTTTGCAGTTCAAGTCCACCCAACATGGTTGTGGAAGAAAGTCCTGGCAATCTACTTCCATAAAGATTACAACCAAGAAAACTCTATGGAACTCAGTTCTACTCTGTAACACATGCGGCAGATACCATGAGTTGAGGGCCAATTTGACAGCAGCTAACAACACTGTCTCCACCACTCAACTGTCAGTGTGCTGTGATGCTGGAAGCTATGCCACTGATATTTCAAATACCAGTAGGGTCATCCACAGTGGACAGATTTTAGTGGAGTTTCCAGACTAAGACAGACTAGGAAGAAAGGCTTGGTGATCTATTTCCAAAAAAGAGCCAATGAAAACCCTATGAATTACAACAAAACCTTGTCAGACTCACTTGCTTTGGACAGATCATCAGGAGGGATCACTTGCTGGAGGGTGACATAGTGTTTGGTGGAGCAGACAGCCAGCAAGGGCAAGGGCGACCCTCAGTGAGATGAACTGGTACAATAGCCAAGATGATGGACTTAAACATGCCAGCAATCATAAGGACGACACAGGACTGGACAACGTTTTGTTCTGTTGTATATAAGGTCGCCGTGAGTCAGAGTTGACTTGACGGCATCCATCTATCTATCCATCTATTCATTTAATCTATCTTACCAATTGCTGTCGAGTTGATTTCAGTTCATAGTGACCCATGTGTGTCAGTATAGAACTGTGCTCTATAAGGTTTTCGATGGCTGATTTTTCAGAAGTAGATCACCTCGTCTTTCTTCTGAGGTTCCTCTGGGTAGACTTGAACTTCTAAACTTTTGGTTAGCTGCAGAGTGCGTTAATCGTTTGTACCACCCAGGAACTCCATCTGTTTATCTATTACCTATTTGTTTACTATACATCTTAGCTGGGTTGTGGTTATTTACTTTTAGTCAACTATTTTGGTATTTTAGCACAAGTTAACTCTTTGAATGAGAGATGTACAAAGCCTTTAGGTAAAATTAATTGGAGTAATTAAAAACAGTGTTTGCATGGAAAACCACATTTTAAGCCCTGGTCCCGGGCAGCTCTGCTGGGGAACAGCTGCTCTGGGGGTTTGCCCCATGCTACTCTCTGCCTCTGACCACAGCGGCCCTGTGCAGCGGCTGACCGGTGGTTCTCACTGGTAGCCGTGATTAGTGGCAGTGACATATTAATTGAACCTCAGTATTTCCAGGTGTGTGGCACACTCCGGGGTCACTGGTGCAGGGGGGTTTCATGTGTGTTCAATTACTGCTGCAATATGAAGGAATGCAACATGTCATACATTAAAATGTCAATTACCACCCCTTATGGGGCCGCCATAAACAAAAACCAATCAGCCCCTTCCCTGCAAAGTGTGTTCTGTTTGGGCTGGAAACACTATGAACCACGTGTGTGTTGAGGAGAAGCAGGGAGGAAACAGGGAACTGAGAGGGGAAGGGCCAAAGGGTTAGGAAATCCATCTTGAAAATTCAAGCAATGTGTTTCCATCTGTCTTAGGCTGGGTTCTCTAGAGAAGCAAAATCAGAAAAGTATATATGCATATATATATAGAGAGAGAGAGATTTGTATCAAGGAAATGGCTCACATGGTTGTGGAGGCTGGAAAGTCCCAAGTCCATGGGTCAGGCTGAAGGCTTCTCCTGATTCACCTAGCTGCAGATACCGGTGAACCCAAGATTGGCAGGTCAGACAGCAGGCCACTGGCTCACAGACTGCGGAGGCCGACAAAATCCAAGATTGGTAGGTAAGCTGCTAGCTCAAGTCCCAAGAACTGGAGGTCAGGTGAGGAGCCAGCTACAGGATCCAGAGCGAGCAAAAGCCCCTGCAGCTTATGTGAGTCAGGAGAAGCCTCCAGCCTGACTCATAGACTTGGGACTTTCCAGCCTCTACCACTGTGTGAGTCATTTCCTTAATATAAACCTCTCTCTCTCTCTCTATATATATATGGTTCATTGATTTTGCTTCTCTAGAGAACTCAGTCTAAGACATTTGGTACCAGGAGTGGGGTGCTGCTCTAACAGACACTTACAACGTGGAAGCTGTTTTGAAACTGAATGGGTAGAGGCTGGAAGAATTTTAAAGTGCCTAATAGTAAAAGCCTGGATTGCCTTGAAGAGACTCTTGGTGAAATTATGGACGTCAAAGACAATTCTGGTAAGGACTCAAAAGGGAGTAGTGCTGTTACACTGGAGAGGGCACAGATGGCGAGAAGCAGCAGCAGAAAAGCAACAGCAGCAGAACATGGAGTTGAATGTCTCTGGGCATTTATTTGTGGAGCTAGGCTTGCTGACCCACATAGCAAAGAGTTCTGAGTGCCTTCTGGCCAAGGCTTACTGGCAGAGTGGGGTGCCTCAGGCACATATCAGTAGAGCTAAAGAGCTTTGAAACACTTGCCTGAGCAGGGCAGATGTCGGGCCAACCCAAGGGGGCCCAAAGGGTCAGGAGGCCAAGGAACCAGGAAGCAGAAGCTAAAGAGACAAAAAGCACAGGGAGCAGAGCTGCCTCAGTCTCAAAGGGTAAGTCTATGATCTCTGGGGCTCAAATGGTGGAGCCATGAACTCTGGGCTTTCAAAAGGTGGGGCCACAGTCTCCTGGATTTCAGCAGACCTTCACCAATTTGGTTCTGGAATGTGGGGTTGCCATTCTTGAGTGCCAGGAGGATGGGGCCAGATCTGCTACCCAAAGCCGAGGGGACTTCCTGCCACCAAGGAAGAAGAGCCAGGTGCAGAGTGCATCCTTTGGATCTGGGGTCCCTGTGCTGAAAAGCTCCTTGACCAGGGGAAAATTGATGACAAGGACCTTCCCCCAGAGTCAACAGAGAAAGAAAGTCTTCCCCTAGAGCTGGCATTGTGAATTTGAACTTCTAACCTTCTAAAGTGTGAGACAGTAAATTTCTCTTTGTTAAAGACATCCACTTGTGGCATTTCTGTTATAGCAGCTCTAGACAGCTAAGAAACCTTCTGTTTTGAGATGACACTATGGAGTGTTATAGGACACAGAATTGGAGTCAGGAGGTCACGGAGAGATGAAGCAACTCACCCAAGGACACACCCATCTGCTAGAGTCTGAGGGATGCTGATTAAATATCTGCCATTTATATACCAAAGGTATTATTCAAGACCTTTACATTTTAAATGTTTATGCTTAACATTTATATAATAAAATGAAGAAATATGTAATTACCTGTAAGTTTCAGCCCCAAGTATACTAATCTGAGGAGTTCCTGGGTGATGGAAACGGTTAAAGCACTCACCTGCTAATGGAAATTTTGTAGGTTTGAGTCCACTGAGAGGCATCTCAGAAGAAAGACCTGGCAATCCACTTCTGATAAATCAGTCATTGAAAAACCCTATGGAGTGCAGTATAGTTCTACTCTGACACACATGGGGTCAACATGAGTTGGAGTTGACTTGATGGCAACTGATTCTTTTTATTTTTATAATTTTTATTGTGTTTTAAGTGAAAGTTGACAAATCAAGTCAGTCTCTCACACAAAAACCCATATACACCTTGCTACACATTCTCGTTTACTCTCCCCCTAATGAGACAGCCCGCTCTCTCCCTCCACTCTCTCTTTTCATGTCAATTTCGCCAGCTTCTAACCCCCTCCACCCTCTCATCTCCCCTCCAGGCAGGAGATGCCAACATAGTCTCAAGTGTCCACCTGATCCAAGAAGCTCACTCCTCACCAGCATCCCTCTCCAGCCCATTGTCCAGTCCAATCCATGTCTGAAGAGTTGGCTTCGGTAACGGTTCCTGTCCTGGGCCAACAGAAGGTCTGGGGGTCATGACCTCCAAGGTCCTTCCAGTCTCAGTCAGACCATTAAGTCTGGTCTTATGAGAATATGGGGTCTGCATCCCACTTCTCTCCTGCTCCCTCAGGGGTTCTCTGTTGTGTTCCCTGTCAGGGCAGTCATCGGTTGTGGCCAGGCACCATCTAGTTCTTCTGGTCTCGGGATGATGTAAGTCTCTAGTTCATGTGGCCCTTTCTGTCTCTTGGGCTCATAATTATCTTGTGACCTTGGTGTTCTTCATTCTCCTTTGATCCGGGTGGGTTGAGACCAATTGATGCATCTTAGATGGCTGCTTGCTAGCGTTTAAGACCCCGGACGCCACTCTTCAAAGTGGGATGCAGAATGTTTTCTTAATAGATTTTATTATGCCAATTGACTTAGATGTACCCTGAAACCTTGGTCCTCAGAACCCTGCCCCTGCTACGCTGGCCTTCGAGGCATTCAGTTTATTCAGGAAACTTCTTTGCTTTTGGTTTAGTCCAGTTGTGCTGACCTCCACTGTATTGTGTGCTGTCTTTCCCTTCACCTAAAGTAGTTCCTATCTACTATATAATTAGTGAATGCCGCTCTCCCACCCTCCTTCCCTCCCCATCTCTTAACCATGAAAGAATGTTTACTTCTCAGTTTAAACTATTTCTCAAGTTCTTATACTAGTGGTCTTATACAATATTTGTCCTTTTGCAACTGACTAATTTCACTCAGCATGCCTTCCAGGTTCCTCCATGTTATGAAATGTTTCACAGATTCCTCACTGTTCTTTACTGATGTGTAGTATTCCATTGTGTGAATATACCATAATTTATTTATCCATTCATCCCTCGAAGGGGTACCTTGGTTGCTTCCATCTTTTTGCTACTGTAAACAGTGCTGCGATAAACATGGGTGTGCATGTATCTGTTCGTGTAAAGGCTCTTATTTCTCTAGGATATATTCCAAGGAGTGGGATTGCTGGATTGTATGGTAGTTCTATTTCTAGCTTTTTAAGGAAGCGCCAAATTGATTTCCAAAGTGGTTGTACCATTTTACATTCCCACCAGCAGTGTATAAGTATTCCAGTCTCTCCACAGCCTCTCCAACGTTTATTATTTTGTGTTTTTTTGGATTAATTCCAGCCTTGTTAGAGCAAGATGAAATCTCATTGTCGTTTTGACCTGCATTTCTCTAATGGCTAATCATCATGAACGTTTCCTCATATATCTATTAGCTACCTGAGTGTCTTCTTTAGTGAAGTGTCTATTCATATCTTTTGCCCATTTTTTAATTGGGTTATTTGTCTTTTTGTAGTTGAGTTTTTGCAGTATCATGTAGATTTTAGAGATCAGGCACTGATCAGAAATGTCATAGCTAAAAACTTTTTCCCAGTCTGTAGGTAGTCTTTTCACTCTTTTGGTGAAGTCTTTGGATGAGCATAGGTGTTTGATTTTTAGGAGCTCCCAGTTATCTTGTTTTGCTTCTGCATTCTTAATAATGTTTTGTATACTGTTTATGCCATGTATTAGGGTTCCTAAAGTTGTCCCTATTTTTTCTTCCATGATCTTTATTGTTTTAGATTTTATATTTAGGTCTTTGATCCATTTTGAGTTAGTTTTTGTACGTGGAGTGAGGTATAGGTCTTGTTTCATTTTTTGGCAGATGGATATCCAGTTATGCCAGCACCATTTGTTAAAAAGACTGTCTTTTCCCCATTTAACTGTTTTGGGGCCTTTGTCAAATATCAGCTGCTCATATGTGGATGGATTTATGTCTGGATTCTCAATTCTGTTCCATTGGCCCATGTGTCTGTTGCTGCACCAGTACCAGGCTGTTTTGACTACTGTGGCTGTATAATAGGTTCTAAAATCAGGTAAAGTAAGGCCTCCCACTTTGTTCTTCTTTTTCAGTAATGCCTTATTTATCCGGGGCCTCCTTCCCTTCCATATGAAGTTGATGATGTGTTTCTCCATCTCATTAAAGAATGCTGTTGGGATTTGAATTGGAATTGCATTAAATGTATAGATCGCTTTTGGTAGAATAGACATTTTAATAATGTTAAGTCTTCCTATCCATGAGCAAGGTATGTTTTTCCACTTATGTAGGTCTCTTTTGGTTTCTTGCAGAAGTGTACTGTAGTTTTCTTTGTATAAGTCTTTTACATCTCTGGTAAGATTTATTCCTAAGTATTTTATCTTCTTGGGGACTACTGTAAATGGCATTGATTTGGTGATTTCCTCTTCGATGTTCTTTTTGTTGGTGTAGAGGAATCCAACTGATTTTTGTATGTTTATCTTACATCTCGATGCTCTGCTGAACTCTTCTATTAGTTTCAGTAGTTTTCTTGAGGATTCCTTAGGGTTTTCTGTATATAAGATCATGTCATCTGTAAATAGAGATACTTTTACTTCTTCCTTGCCAATCTGGATGCCCTTTGTTTCTTTATTTAGCCTAATTGCTCTGGCTACGACCTCCAACACAATGTTGAATGAGAGTGGTGATAAAGGGCATCCTTGTCTGGTTCCCGATCTCAGTGGGAATGCTTTCAGGTTCTCTCCATTTAGGGTGATGTTGGCTGTTGGCTTTGTATAAATGCCCTTTATTATGTTGAAGAATTTTCCTTCTTTTCCTATTTTGCTGCGAGTTTTTATCATGAATGAGTGTTGAAGTTTGTCAAATGCCTTTTCTGCATTAATTGATAAAATCATGTGATTCTTGTCTTTTATTTATGTGGTGGATTACATTAATTGTTTTTCTAATGTTGAACCATCCCTGCATACCTGGTATGAATCCCACTTGGTCATGGTGAATTATTTTTTAAATATGTTGTTGAATTCTATTGGCTAGAATTTTGTTGAGAATTTTTGCATCTATGTTCATGAGGGATATAGGTCTATAATTTTCTTTTCTTGTGGTGTATTTACCTGGTTTTGGTATCAGGCATACGGTGGCTTCATAGAATGAGTTTGGTAGTATTCCATCCTTTTCTATGCTCTGAAATACCTTTAGTAGTAGTGGTGTTAACTCTTCTCTGAAAGTTTGGTAGAACTTTGCAGTGAAGCCGTCCGGACCAGGGCTTTTTTTTTGTTGGGAGTTTTTGATTACCTTTTCAATCTCTTCTTTTGCTGTGGGTCTATTTAGTTGTTCTACCTCTGCTTGTGTTAGTTTAGGTAGGTAGTGTGTTTCTAAGAATTCATCCATTTCTTCTAGGTTTTCAAATTTGTTAGAGTACAATTTTTCATAGTAATCTGATATGATTCTTTTAATTTCAGTTGGGTCTCTCTGGGTCTGTTGTAATGTCGCCCATCTCATTTCTTGTTCGGGTTGTTTGCTTCCTCTCCTTTTTTCTTTTGTCAGTTTGGCCAGTGGTTTTTCAGTTTTGTTGATCTTTTCAAAAACCAGCTTTTGGTCTCATTAATTCTTTTAATTGTTTTTCTATTTCATTTAGTTCAGTTCTAATTTTTATTATTTGTTTTCTTCTGGTGCCTGTGGGTTTCTTTTGTTGCTCTCTTTCTATTTGTTCAAGTTGTAGGGATAATTCTTTGATTTTGGCCCTTTCTTTTTTTTGGATGTGTGCATTTATTTATGTAAATTGGCCTCCGAGCACCTCTTTTGCTGTGTCCCAAAGGTTCTGATAGGAAGTGTTTTCATTCTCATTGGATTCTCTGAATTTCTTTATTCCATCCTTAATGTCTTCTATAATCCAGTCTTTTTTGAGCAAGGTATTGTTCAGTCTCCAAGTGTTTGATTTCTTTTCCTGTTATTGATTCACACTTTAATGGCCTTATGGTCAGAGAAGATGCTTTGTAATATTTTGATGTTTTGGATTCTGCTAAGGCTTGCTTTGTGACCTAATATTCTATTCTAGAGAATGTTCCATGCACACTAAAAAAGAAAGTATACTTGGTTGCTGTTGGGTGGAGTGTTCTGTATATGTCTATGAGGTGAAGTTGGTTGATTGTGGCATTTAAATCTTCCATGTCTTTATTGAGCTTCTTTCTGGATGTCCTGTCCTTCACCGAAAGTAGTGTGTTGAAGTCTCCTACTATCTATCTATCTCACTTTTCAATGCTGATAGAGTTTGTTTTATGTATCTTGTAGCCCTGTCATTGAGTGCATAAATATTTAATATGGTTATATCTTCTTGGTGTATTGCCCCTTTAATCATTATATAGTGTCCTTCCTTATCCTTTCTGATGGATTTAACTTTAAAGTCTATTTTGTCAGAAATTAATATTGCCACTCCTGCTCTTTTTTGATTGTTGTTTGCTTGATATATTTTTTTCCATCCTTTGAGTTTTAGTTTGTTTGTATGTCTCTAAATCTAAAGTGTGTCTCTTGTAGGCAGCATATAGATGGACCTTGTTTTTTAATCCATTCTGCCACTCTATGTCTCTTTATTGATGCATTTAGTCCATTTACGTTCAGGGTAATTATGCATAGGTATGAAATTAGTGCTATCATTTTGATGTCTTTTTTTGTGTGTTGTCGACAGTTTCTTTTTCCCACTTAATTTTATGTGCCGAGTATATTTTCTTTATATAGTGTGCTTTCCTCATATTTGTTGTTGTTGGTTTAGTTTCTGCTGAGTCTCTATTTTTCCCTTGTATTTTATTTTGATGAGTAGGATAGCTTGTCTCCTTTGTGGTTACCTTATTATTTACCCCTATTTTTCTAAATTTAGAACTAACTTTTATTTCTTTGTATCGCCATATCTTCCTCTCCATATGGAAGGTGTCTGATTACATTTCTTAGTCCCTCTTTATTATTTTAATGTTGTCTTTTTTTGTATAATAACATCGCTGTTACCCTGTTTTGGGCTTTTTTTTTTTTTATATATATATATGTAATCTTACTTTGTCTTTTTGGATTTCCCTGTCTGGGTTGACTTCTGATTGCTCTGCCTAGTATTATAGTCTTGGGTTGATACCTGATATTATTGATTTTCTAACCAAAGAACTCCCTTTAGTATTTGTTGTAGTTTTGGTTTGGTTTTTACGAATTCCCTGAACTTGTGTTTATCTGGAAATGTTTTAATTTCATCTTCATATTTAAGAGACAGTTTTGCTGGATATATGATTCTTGGCAGGCGATTTTTTTACTTCAATTTTTTAAATATGTCATCCCATTGCCTTCTTGCCTGCATGGTTTCTGCCGCGTACTCCGAGCTTATTCTTATTGGCCCTCCTCTGTAGGTAACTTTTCATTTATCCCTTGCTGCTTTTATAATTCTCTCTTTATCTTTGGTTTTGGCAAGTTTGATTGCAGTATGTCTTGGTGACTTTCTTTTCAGATCTCCCTTATATGGAGTTCAATGAGCATCTTGGATAGATATCTTCTCATCTTTCACAATATCAGGAAAGTTTTCTGCCAACAAATCTTCAACAATTTTTTCTGTATTTTCTGTTATCCTCCCTATTCTGGTACTCCATTCACTCGTAGGTTATTTCTGTTGATAGAAGTCCCACATGATTCTTAAGGTTTCTTCATTTTTTAAATTCTTTTATCTGGTTTTTCTTCAAATATATTAGTGCCAAGTGATTTATCTTCAAGTTCAGAAATTCTAGCTTCTACTTGCTCGGTTCTGCTCCTCTGACTTTCTATTGAGTTGTCTGCTTCTATAATTTTATTGTTAATCTTCTGAATTTCTTATTGCTGTCTGTCTATGGATTTTTCCAGCTTATTAAACTTTTCATTATGTTCCTGAATAATCTTTCTAATTTCTTCAATTGCTTTATCTGTGTGTTCCTTGGCTTGTTCTGCGTATTGTCTCATTTCGTTCCTGATGTCTTGAAGGGTTCTGTATATTAATCTTTTGTATTCTGCATTTGGTAATTCCAGGAATACACTTTCATCTAGAAGATCCCTGGATTCTTTGTTTTGAGAGCCTGCTGAAGTGATCATGGTCTGTTTCTTTATGTGACTTGATACTGCCTGTTTTCTCCAAGCCATCTATAAGTGTTAGTTTATGCTTGCTTACTGTGTCATAGCTGCTTGCTTTGTTTTGTTTTGGTATACCCCTATGTGTTGCTTGAGTGGGCTAGCTTGATTATTTTTGCCTTTGGAGCTCTGGTGTCCTGTCCCCAGCTGGCTAGATCTGTTACCAGGTATATCAGTCTAGGAGTCCATTCAGTTTTCTTTTAATGAATTCAGCTCAGGTTTTCAGGTAGCTGATCATCAAGTGTGTGTCACAGGCTCTGTCCTACAATCTTAGAGGGGCCGGGGTGATTCGTGTCTATACCGGTACCTGATTAAAGCAGGGGGTCAGGATCTGACCAGGGGAGGGGGCTGAGAACCGACCCTCGAGTGTCTCTGAGGAAAATGTGTCCCTGCTCCCTACAGCGTGCTGGTGGGTGGGTTCTGCAGATGGACAATGGGCACCCAAAGTGTTTGGTTGTAAGGACTGGGAGGGACCAGTTTTCTTTGGACCCCTGTCATGGGTGGCTGGGTGACCTGAGTGGAGCTACCAGTCTTTAGGTCCATGATGTGGGTAGGTGAGGACCTTGTTTAATAGGCAAAGCAGTTTCGAATACCAAACATCCACCTCTCCACTGCACAGCTGAAATGGTTGGAGTTTGCGCACAAGGGCCTATTCTCCCAAAATAGGCCCACACAGGTCCATGCAGAAGGGAAAGGTGCTCAAGGTCCATGGATGGTTTATGCCTGGACAGGAGCCACTTTTGTCCTGAGCTCCCCCGGTTAATGGAGCTAGCAAATTATCTTTTCCCCCCAATTGCAAATTTTTTCCTTCCCCAAGGCTGGGAGGATGGCTCTAGGTGCTCGACAGGGCCAATCTCAGGCCCAGGGATTCAGCCGCTGAAACCTGCTTGGGAGTCGGGGGGCGCGGTAAAATATATGCAAGTACTTAGCTTTTGCCGAGAGTGCCTTTCTTTTCAGGTTCTGGAGGTGTGAATAGGCTGTGCAGCTGCCTGCTTCTCCCTGAGAAAACTGCGGCTGAACACTAGTACCAGCCCGCCACCTTTGCTCTGGGAATGGTGCCTTAGGGCTCCCTGCGATTCAGGTCCGGTAACTCCTCTTCACTTCTGAACAGTCTCTTCCTTCTCCTGCCCCTCAGTTTGTTGTCTAAGCTTGCCTTTGATGCTCAGGGCTCCCAGCTTGTCACAAATATACTCATTTCACTCGTGTGTTTTTTGGTCTTTGTTGTAAAGAGGGCTCGCCAGAAGTGTCTGTCTATTCCGCCATCTAGGCTCCGCCTCAACTGGTTTTTTTTCCTTTGGTTTATACTACTCTGAAATTTTGATAATTTGACAATTGAAAAAATAAATTAGCTTATGTAATTAATAATAAAGGTATATAAGATTTTTATGCCAAATCTTGCTGTTGTGAACTGTAACCAAACCTTTTTCCCTTTGGTCCTGGAGTAACTTTGCTTTAGCTTGGATTCCCTCAGGCTGGCATAAGGCTCTGATACCTCCATGGCCACCCCAGGAGGCCTTCTTCTGGAGAAATTGTTCTTTCCTTCCTTCCTTTTTTGAAAGGCATTTTTCTTAGATGCCAAGAATGAGTACTCTAATTAGTATTTATTATGTCATCTTCCTTCCCCAACCTGCATTGACCAATACCGTGTATTCTCTTTAGCACTGCCCCACACGGAATAAGTATTATCCCCTTTCTTCACACCAACAGGAAGAGGGCTCGCGGTCTCACTCAAGGTCACCCGACAGATAATTCCAGATTAGAAGTCACAGTTGCTGCAGTTTCACCATTGCTTAGACAAGCAAGTCGAGTTTTTCTTCTGTTCTTTCCTTTGGAAGTGCTGGCAGCCCTCTTTGCTGCGTTGACCTTTGTGTTTGTCCGTCAGTCGGCAAATACTTGTTCAATACTTTGGTTGAAAGAATACAGATCAAATCCCAAACCTCAGAACCACAATGAACTCTTACTAGGAAAAGGGTTCATTATTAATATGGTTGAATTGAAGACCCGTGTCTCTTCCTTTTCCTGTCTCTCTGAATCTCTTCTCCCAGCCTGTATTAGTCAGGGTTCTCCAGAGAAACAGAACCAATAAGATATAAATATACATAAAGATAGATTTAATTTAAGGAATTGGCACACATCATTGTGGGGTCTGGCAAGTCCAAAATCTGTAGGTTCAGGAGACATGCTGGAAACTCCAGCAGCCTTGTGTTCTAAATCAGTAGACCAAGTAGTGGGCTGGTAACTCTGGCAGGATGTCTATTTACAGTCTTGAGGTAGAATCCTTCTCCCTCAGTTTTTGCTCTTAAAACCTTCACCTGATTGGATGAGGCCCACCCACATTATGAAGGTAATCTCCTGTACTTAAGGCCAACTGATCTAAACGTTAATCACATATAAATACCTTCCTAGCAATATCTAGGCAAGCTTTTGACCAAATAGCTGGGCACCATAGCCTAGCCAAGTTGGCACGTAAAATTAACCATCATTGAGCTCTTACTGTCTCAAGGCCTCTCGTTTAGTCATGTTGCATTTCCCATTGTTGCCTTCATGAGCTCTTCCATGGTCCAGAAATAAGCTGAGATCCTGTTGTGGATCAGCCTACCTACATACAGAGAACAGCAGATGTGCTCAGAGGCAGGGCTTCTGCCTGTCCAGCTCGCTCACCCAGATTTAGTCTGACCATATTTTCATTATGATGCCAGAGCAAAACTCTTTCTTCAAGACCACAGCTGTATTAATTATGAAAAAATAGCACAGGCAAAGAAAGCAAAAGGTTCTGATACTCTGCTCTTGATTGGGCTTCCTTGGGTGGAATTCGAGAGTAGCTATGGAATATGCAGAGTCCCTGGGTGGTGCAAACAACGTCCTTGTCTGCTAACCAAAATGTTGGCAGTTCAAGTCCACCCAAAGGCCTGGAGATCTACTTTTGCAAAATCAGCCATTGAAAATCCCATGGAGCCTAGTTCTACTGTGACACACATGGGGTTACCATGAGTCAGGGCCAACTCAACGGCAACTGGTTACAGTTAAGTTACAGAAATAAAGATATCTTCAGATTCCGCTTCACCAGTCACTGATTCAGCAGAGATTTGTTGAGAACTTACTATGGCCTGGCAATATGGTAGGCGTGTTCTCAAATTGTCTTATTTAGTACTCACCCCAGCCCTGTGGAATAAGTTTATCATCCCCATTTCATAGATGAAGAAATTATGGCTTAGCCTGGTTAAGACCTTGCCCAGGGTCACATAGCTTTTAGGCAGTGAAGCTGGGATTTTTTCCAGGTTTCTGACTTTAAGTCTGGGCTTGTTTTTCCGCCTGTACAGTTTGGGGAAGTGAACACAGGATACAATGAATGCCCACTGTAACAAGTTACTTAGTGAGAGTGTGTTGAGTAACACATTTGTGTCTCCTGTCACCATGAGCTCTGGGCACTAATGAGCCTGCAGGGAACAGGTGATCCAAAGAATCAAGAATTTAAAATCTAAACTGGCTCAGGCCTGCACCTAACTTTTTTAGTTTCATTAAAAATTTTTTTGAATTGTATTTTTTTTGAAAGTTTGCATAGCAAATTAGATTCCCATTTAACAATTTCTACACATATTGTTTGGAACCCTGTTGGTGCAGTACAGCGGTTAAGAGATGGGCTGCTAACCAAAAGGTCAGCAGTTCAAATCTACCAGCTGCTCCTTGGAAACCCTATGGGGCAGCTCTACTCTGTCCTATGGGGTTACTATATGTCAGAATTGATTTGACAGCAACTTTTTAAATATTTTTAAAAATATTTTCAGTGGATTCACTGTTTGTGTAGGTATTACATGAGGCAGGCATGCTGGGATCTGGCAGCCCAGGTTTGCTTGGTGGAGAGGATGAGAAAGTGAAGGTGAGTGTCGGGTGGAAGAAAGTGCGGAATGCGGAGCCTTGCAGGGACCCACAGAGCTGGGCAAGTATAAGGCTAAGGTTGAGGGGGCAGGATGAACTTGGAGCAGTCACCTGTGAGGTCTGTTCTGTGATCTGGAGGCCACAGGGACTGGCAAACAGGATGTTTAAGACACTGAGAACCACAGCACAGGAGAGAGAAACAACGAATATCCCAAGGCAAAGCTGTATCCTGACTGGGGTTGGGCAGAGTTGAGTGGGGTGACAGAGTTCAGGAATTTAGGTACCAGTTTGAAGACCTCCTTTGTTTCTTTTATTGTAATTTAGGTGAAGGTTTACAGAGCAAATTAGTTTCTCATTAAACAATTGATACATATATTGTTTTGTGACATTGGTTGCCAACCCGCAACATGTCAACACTCTCCCCTTCTTGACTTTGGGTTCTCCCTTTCCATTCATCCCGCTTACCTGTCCACTCCTGCCTTCTCATCCTTGCCCCTGGGCTGGTGTGCCCATTTAGTCTCGTATACATGGTTGAGCTACGCATATTATTGTTTGTTTTATGGGCCTATCTAATGTTCGGCTGAGGGGTGAACCTCAGGAGTAATTTCAGTACTGAGTTAAAAGGGTGTCCAGGGGCCACACTCTTGGGGTTTCTCTAGTCTCCTTCAGATTAGTAAGTCTGTGCACATCTCCTTTCTTATTGCCCTGGTTAGATGCCTCCCATCATCAAGAATTAGAAGATAATTGTGAACATGAGTCAGACTACACAAAATGGGAGGCCCTTGTTGGGATAAGGAATCCTGGGTGGTGTAAACAGTCAAGTATTTGGCTACTAACTGAAAGGTTGGTGGTTTGAATCCACCCAGAGGTGCCTTGGACGAAAGTCCTAGCAATCTACTTTCAAAAGGTCACAGCCATGGAAAACCCTGTGGAGCATAGTTCTACTCTGACACACATGGGGTTGCCATGAGTTGGAATCAACTCGATGGCAACTGGTTTGGTTTTGGTTTTGGCTGGCTGGGATAATTTCAAGAGATCAGGTTTACAAAGGAGTCTTAAGTGCATGATGGTTTCTGAAACAGACCTCAGGCAAGAAGTCACACTGTTCTCATCAGGCACTTCATCACTTTCTTAAAGACCAGGTATTTCCGCTGGCCAGTCCTTACTAGTTCCAATGCTGATCTGCCCATTCATATTAGGCTGGTGATAGAATCCCCACTTTCTGAGCAGGAGACTCCATTCGATTCCTGGCCAACGCACCTCAGGCACAGCCACCGCAGTCTGTCAGTGGAGGCTTGTGTTGCTATGATACTTAACAGGTTTCAGCGGAGCTTCCAGACTAACTCAGACTAGGAAGAAAAGCCTGGTGATCTACTTCTGAAAATCAGCCAATGAAAACCTTATGGGTCACAACCATCAGATCCATAACTAATCGTGGGAACGGCGCAGGACTGGGCAGCGTTTCATTTTGTTGTGCACGGGGCCGCCGTGAGTCGACGGCAGCTAACAACAACAACATTAGTCCTGAACACTGGGGCCAGTGTTCTCATATGGACAAGAACAGTAAGAGCAACTCAAGTTTCAATCCAGTTCACCAGAGTGTGTTTGGAATGTCGTTTCTGAGTCATCAGAAAATTTCCCAGGAGCTTAAGCAGACAGAACCAGAAAAACCAAACCTGTTGCCATCTGGTTGATTCAGACTCATAGCAACCCCATGTATTACAGAGTAGAACAGCTCTATAGGGTTTTCTTGGCTGTAATCTCCCTGGAAGCAGATCACCAGGCCTTTCTCCTGTGATGCCACTGGGTAGGTTCGAACTGAACTGCCAGCCTCTAGATTAGTAGTTGAGGGACGATCATTTGTGCAACCCAGAAAGAAAGGGATGGAATGGAGAGCGGAATCCACCACTCTACTTTATCCCCTACCCTGGGGATAACTCAAGTCCCAAACCCTGGATTTCACAGTGCAGCTTGCTTTTTCTCTTTCTTGCTTCCAGAAGGTGCTGTGGGCATGCCTCCAGCGTCCAGGCTGGCTGGAGATCCAGCCTGGAGTTGGAATCCTTGCCTTTCTGAGTCACAGGGGACTTCCTTAGGAGTCCCCTCCCTCTTGACAAATAAACCCAGGCATGGAGATCATTATGCCACACATTATTAGGCAAAATTGGATTAATTAACCTCGTCTGGCCTCTCAGCTTGGGAGACAGAAAAAACGAGGTCTGGTTCAAATGCAGCATTTTGAAAATGTCAGCCGTGACTTGGTGATAAATATTTATAAATATATAGGCTGCATATCAACAGGGCGGCCAGTGTATTTTTACATGTAAGTACACAAAGGCACTCTGTTGTTAACATGCATTCAAAGCAGCAGCCTTGAAAGGGCCATTATGGCTTGTACGATGAATGTTTATTAAAAATAATATGCAAAGCGGGGTTCCCTTTGAATAGGCCCATTGATGGGGTATCAGAGAGGCCAGGGCTGGGATGGCGGATGGTCAGGAATGATAATAATGTTCCTAACAGGACTTGGCCTTGGCCCGGGAGAGTGATGTGGTGTGTGTCCGTGGCCCCTGCCACTTCTGGTTGTGGGTGTTTGTTCTGGAAACATTGACTTATGGCTTGAGCTGTGTCCTTAAGCTGTGGTGTTCAGGCCATGAGTCACGGAGCCGCGTCAACGATTTTCCCCCTTGAATTGCACTCCAAGTAGTAATTGGAGCATTAGATCTGCGTGCCATCTAAATCCCTTCCGTTTCCCCATCCTCTGTTAGGGAACATTTCCTGAGGATTTTTCCAGGGCAGTCCTCTTTACTTCTCTCCACCTTTCTTAGTGAGATCCTTTCAGGTTAATTCCCTCCGGGATTCTCAGATTCCTTCCTTGTTTTAGGGAAATTTTCATTCATGTATTTAACCAATATTTATTGAGAGCCTACTATGTGCCCGACGTGGCCCTAAGTGCTGGGGCTGCAGTGAGGAATAAGACTGGAATGGCCCCTGCTTAACCTTCCGGGAGGAGACAGATAAAATAACAAACAAGTTGACAAATAACAAGGATGATGTTATGGACTTAATTGTGCCCCACCCTCAAATATGCATTGAAATCCTAACCCTTGTACCTGTGGATGTGATCCTGTTTAGAAATAGAGATTTTCTTTAGTTATGTTAAGGAAGTCATACCAGAGTAGGATGGGTCCTAAACCTAATCCCTCCTGAATTATAAAAAGAGCAGAATAGACACAGAGACAGTCATGGGGCGATGAGGTAGTGGTGGTGATGGTGGGCGTGATGCTGATGGGCGTGGTGGTGGTGACAGTCTTGGAGGCAGTGGTGAATGTGGTGGTGGTCGTAGTGATGGTGGTGATGGTGGGCACGATAGTGATGGTTGTGGTAATGGTGGTAGTGGTAGTAGTGGCGACAGCGGTGGTGTTGGTGGGCACGATGGTGGTGGTGGTGGTGGTGATGGTCTTGGTGGCACTGGTGATTGTGGTGGTGGTAGTAGTGATGGTGGTGATGGTGGTGGTAGTGGCGATGGTGAGCACGATGGTGGTGGTGGTGGAGATGGAAAGGGCGGGCATGGTGGTGGTGATAGTGATGGCGGACGTGGTGATGATCGTGGTGGTGGTAGTGGTGGTGGTGGTGATGGTGGCTATCATGATGGTGGTGGGGGGATGGGCATGGTGGTGGTGGTGATGGAAATGGTGGGCATGGTGATGATTATGGTGGTGGTAGTGGTAGTCGTGGCGGTGGTGGCTCTTTTAGTGGTGGCGGTGGTGGGTCTTTTAGGATAAGAAGTCCAGGAAGTCTCTCCAGGAGCAGCAGGCGGTTTGACAGCTGGATGGCAGGAAGGAGCCAGGCTTTCACAGACATGTGAGCATCTAAGGCTAGAAGAAGCTTCCAGGCAGAAGAAACAGCAAATACAAGGCTGATGAGGAACGAGCTTAGTGTGTTCGAGGATCAGAAAGCTCAGTGGGCTGAAGCAAGTGAGCAAGGGCAAGGTGGGGAGAGAGCACCAGTGGAAGCCAATCTGTACTTTCAGGGAACTAAAAATGTTTCCTGGAGTGCTGATTCCTCCCAGTCTGAAGTGACTGATGCCAAAATTGCTGAGAACACTTGGGGAGCTAGGAGACACTTTGCAGGTTGCTGATTCAACATTGCAGTTGTTGACTCATTTACTTAGAAACTTCCTGTGGTGGGGGAGGAAACATGGTTCACAGATTTTGAGCGTTTTTCCCTATTCTATCAGGTTCTGAGCTTAACTCCATCTGCCCTAACATTTTTTGCTACAGAGCTTGATACAGCCCTCTTTATTTGATCCTGGTTCAGTTGGAGGCTTCCAAGGTGACTTATTTCCCCTCAGACATTCCTTGGCTCACTTATCACTCAGGATGGTTGAAAGATGAAATTTGAAAATCAACCGTATTTATTATTGCAAGAATAGTTGACATCGAGATCAATACCTCCGGACAGAAGCTATTAACATTTTAATGATTTACTCAGTAATATTGCAAGGATGTGTCAGTGAGTCATGGCCCCTTTGATTAAGGATGTACTTCAGAGACTACTGTAAATATATATAAGAAAGATCTGTAATGCGGAGGTGTCACCCATCAATCCTGGGGAAAAGAATGAGAATTCATGAATAAAGAAGCTCACAAGGTAACTGTCCCTGGGCTATAAAGTTTACTATAAGAGAAACAACCTTTTAAAAAGCCATTGGTCTCCCCTAAATGATAAATAACAATGTCCACCCATGTCCATTGTCAGGTGTGTGAGTGTGTGTGTGTGTGTGTGTGTAGTGGAGTGCTGCTGCGGATAAGGCTGAGAAGAAATGTCCTATCCATGGATCTTTATTTTAGATTCAGATCTGGGGACATCAGTGAGGGGAGGGATAAGTCTTTGGAGAGGAAAATAAATCCAGAAAAGGGGAAAATTATTGGGAAGAGAAGACTGGGCAGCAGTGAGAAGAGGAGGCAAGAATGGCTGTAGGGATGACAGAGGCAAAGAGAAGAAACCCATGTGTGTCTCCGTATGGTTCCAGCCAAGTGGTGAACGGCTTTGGCACAAAAACCGATTAGTTGTCATGATCCCTTTTTGGGTCCTCCCTCTACCCTCATAAATTTCCTGGACAGGTGCTCGGAGGACTCCATTGTTCTGGTTGGGCTCTGGGCTGTTGTTGTTGTTGTTAGTTGCTGTTGAGCCGGCTCCGACTCATGGTGACCTCATGTACAATAGAATGAAACGTTGCCTGGTCTTGCGCCATCTTCGTGATCATCAGTATGTTTGAGTTCACTGTTGGTGGTTAACTTAGGAGGCTCATCTTCCAGCATTATATCGGACAATATTCTGTTCTGATCCATAGGGTTCGCCAGGCTTTTCTTCCTAGTCTGTCTTAGTTTGGAAGTTTTGGGAAACCTGTCCACCACAGGTGACCCTGCTGGTATTTGAAATACTGATGGCATAGCTTCCATCACCATAGCAACATGTAAACCACCACAATACAGCACACAGAGGAGACAGGAAGTGGGGGCTCCAGACGAGTGTAGTATAAAGCCTACCCTTCCCCCACCCAGCCAGGACAGAGGGGTGATGGAATCTGATTCTAACATTGGGGTATCCCTGAGACTGTGGTCTCTGGGATGCAAAAATATTTCTGTGTTTATACCAAGGGAAAAGCCCCCCTTGTGTGTGAGCTTAGGGTGAGGGCACAAACAAGACCCAGCTCACCTGGGGCAGACATAGAATCACGGTTTTCTCCTGGGCTAGACCAGGACTAGGGGAAAGGGGTGGGAGATGGCCTGGAGAAGACCGGGCGCTATTGACATTCATCATCTTGTGACGTTTCTAGTGATGAGTCATTTGACTTATGGTCCAGAGAATCGAAGATCATGTGCTTCGGCAGCTGGAGTTTAGGGCAGGGAAAATAAGTTGGTGGGTGGGGGTGGGGTAGAGCTAGGGGTGAGTCCAGGAAAGCATCCAAAAATGCTACTACAGTTCTGTGCTGGGAGGAGGGATGGGGGGCATTGTATGGGGAAGGACTGAAGGAAATGAACCAGAGTACTGTGTTCTTACAACACGGATGTGATGAGTGCCAAGGAAATTTATGTCAAAATAGATCCAGTGTTTTTCACCCACTTTGTCTTTTGCTTTTATTGTTTCTTTACTAGAAACAGGTAGAACTTGAAGTCTGAACGGAAACTCTGGTGGCATAGTGGTTAAGAGCTATGGCTGCTAGCCAAAAAGGTCAGCAGTTTGACTCCACCAAGTGCTCTTTGGAAACCATATGGGACAGTTCTACTGTGTCCTATAGGGTCGCTATGAGCAGGAATCGACTCAACAGCAATGGGTTTGGTTGGTTTTTGGTTTTGAAGTCTGAATGACTTGAATTCAATCCCAGCCTACCTATGTGCTAGCTGTGGACACACAGTCAAGGTATTTAATCTCTCTGATTACATAGGTTCAGAATCTGTAAAATGTGAGGAATGGTACTGTTGCTAAACTACAGAATATTAATAAAAACCTAATGAAATAATGCATAGAAAGCATTTAATATAGACTTTGACACATGGTAAATAAATGCCGTCTAGGATGGCACATGGGGTCACAAGTTGGAATCGATTGGACAGCAACAGGCTAGGACGGCAATACAAAACCCTGGGTGAGGCAAATGGTTTGCACTCAGCTGCTCGCCAAAAGGTTCAGGGTGTGAGTCCACTCAGAGGTGCCTCAGAAGAAAGGCCTGGTGATCTACTTAAAAAAAAATCAGCCGTTGAAAACCGTAGGGAGCACAGTTCTACTCTGACACACACGGGGTCACCGTGAGTCAAAATAGACTCGACAGCAACTGGTTACCGGTAAAATGGAAGTCCTCACTGCTGTTAATGACCATGACCCCCCGGATGTTCTCTGTTGTTAATAAGGACAAACTCAGAAGCCAATGGGAAAGAAGATGAGTGGCACCTGTAATATTATTGTCTTTCAAATAGTTGAAAAACAAAGCTGGTGGTCAGCCTAACTATTGCTCCTTATTTTCTGAGATGAGAGGTAATTTGTGCGTTTCCCCATTGTCTGAATTTTGACAGTGTTTTACCAATCGTCTATCATGGACTTCCGGTTTTGGCAACATGGTGGACCAAGCTGATAAGGAAGATTTCTAACTACAAATGACTGCAAAAGCTGGATAATTAAAGCAACTAGAAAGTCATGGCTGAAAGAAAGGGGGAATCCCAGGTGCCGGAAACAGAGGGAACCAGAAGCTAGAATGGAAGGGAGCAAGCCAGCGCTAAAGCTGCAGCCGCCAGGTTGGTGGGGGTGGTGGGGTCTCACCTGAAACAGATTGTAGCACTTGGTTTCAACACCTGCTTATGGACAAGGGACCTAGAACTTAGACACCAGCACCAAGTAGACCCTCTAACGGCAACACCCTCTGTGAGCAGGGACCTCAGAAGGCAAAAAAACTTTCTTCCACCCAAGACTCTGAGCCGGGAAAAAAGTTATTCTGTGAGAAATTGAAACTCTAAGCCCAAACTAGATGCTATTTTGTAATACAAATTTACCTTGGTTTGTGATGAGTAATTCTTAAACTGAGAATTTGACATAAAATTGGTACTTGGCTAGTGGACCTGTGAAGCACCTGACAGAGGCAAATGCAGAGCCATATAGAAACCCCTCAGAAGAAACACACCCAGATGAAGATAAGCTCATGATAACAATTACAGAACATGAGAGGAAACAATCTGCCATGAGCATGAGTCAGAGCAGTCAGCAAGCAGGAGAGTCTATCATGGGTCAGGCATTGTGCCAGGGTTTGGGGAAAACACGAGCTGTTCGGGGTTCAGAAGGTTCTGGAACCTGGATGCGAATGCTGGAGGATGGATATAAAATGATGGCCCACCACAGTCAGCCCTGTAACTATTTATGAATTTTCTTTCTAACCAAAAAGAATGATAGTCATACATAACTCTTTCAAGACACCAATTTTATGAGGTGCTGAAGTCCCCTTAATAGTTTTACCAGTAAGGAAGACATCTGTCTGTGGCTTTAGTCCACACAGCATTCTTTCTGTTTTTCTCCTGGGAACAGCCACCCCCTTCTTTTAGTTCTGGTAAGACTGCCAATCACATACTTTACTCCTGGGCACAGTTATGGGCACATAAAGCTTATTCAGTCAATTTTGGCACCCTACCCCCAGCCATAGTGAGTGACCCAGAGATGGGCATGTGACCCAAGCCAGACCACCAGAGCCCTTTCCTGGGGTTTTATGATGAATGATGCGAAGAGAGAAGCTGTCTCTGTCCCCTAGGTCTCCTGAGATGAAATTTCGTAGACTTGGAGCTGTCTGTGCCTGTGGCTATTCCTTGGCCCTCCACTCCCTCACCACCCACATGCAAGAAGCCCACGTGTAGTAATAATAGAGCTGATATTTACACAGCACTTACTAGGTACCAGGCACTGTCCTTTACAAGAATACTTAATCTTTACATCAGTCTAATGAGGTATGTTGTTATCCCCAGATAGGGAAACTGAGGCACAGAACTAAGTGTAAGTAAATTGCCTTAAGGCCGTACAGGTATAAGTGATGGAACCAGAACTTGAACCCCAATAGTTTGACTTCAAAGCCTGTGTGTTTAAAAAATACACAGAAACAATCAGGGTTATGAGAGTGACAGATTGATGGATAGATGCTTGGTGGATGGATGGGTGGATGGGTGGATGGATGGATGGATGGATGGATGGATGGATGGATGGATGGATGGATGGATGGAAGGATGGCACGCCAGAAGATAGATAGGAGACCTGTGGTATTGGGTGAGCCCCCAGAATCCATGAAACTAGCTCTATTCTAGGAATTTCCAATTTACCACGCAATTAAATTTCTATTTTTGTGTAACTTAGCTTGAGTTATTGTAGCTGGCTTTGTTTGCTTTATTTTTTGTGTGTCCCAACATACTTTTTCATTGTTCTTTGTCTTAGGCTGGGTTTTCTAGAGGAGCAAAACAGTAAAGTGTATAAGTACATATGTACAGAGATTTATATCAAGGAAATTGTTCACACACTTGTAGAGGCTGGAATGTCCCAAGTCTGTGAGTCAGGATAGAGGCTTCTCCTGATTCACATAGCCAGAGGGGCTGGCGAACTCAAGATTGGTAGGTCAGAGACCAGGGCTCTTGTTCACAGGCTGCAAAGATTGTCGAATCCCAAGGTCAGCAGGCAAGATCGCAGGTAAACTGCTAGCTCAAGTCCAAGAACCAGAGGTCAGATGAACAGAAGTCAGCTTCAGGGTCCAGAATGAGCAAAAGCCCCTGAGCCTTGCCAGAATGTCCACTTATATTCGATGCAGGCCACAAGCCCAAAGTAACTCCCTTTCAACTGATTGGCTACTCACAGCAGATCCCATCATTGAGGTGATCACATTATATTGAATCTCATTGTGGAAGTGATCATATTGTACGACTACCAAACCACAGAGAATAATGGCCCAGCCAAGTTGACACACAACCTCAACCAACACACAGTTCTAGTAGCAGTATTCACTTTGCCTTTGGGAACCGTTTACTATTCCCTGTGATTCCTGGTAAAGTTGTTAATTAAGAAACCTCACCTTCTCCTGTCACATGGCTAAAGCACATGACTCAGACCTGGCCAATCAGAGTACTCTGTCTCCTGACAACAGTGACTGGTTCCAGAATGGGCATGTGACTGAAGCTGAGTCCATCATTGTCCCTTGGGAATTTTACCCTGGAGCGGATGGGGAGACTATCTCTTTTTACTGGAGTTGCTATGCTGGGAGGATGGACATTGGGGCTGCTGGGGGTCAAAATGTGTGGAGACAGCCCAAGAGCAGAATAAAACTAATTGTATATAGACAAGCAGAGCTTAGAAAGGTACACAAACAGAGCCCTGACCATCTTGTCTGAGCCTCTGAACACAGTAGGACCTGAAGTTGTATCAACCTTTGGATTTCTCTGTTTGGTTGCCTCTATTTTGTTTCACCTGGTTTGAATTTCTGTCACTTGCAACCAGAACAGTCCTGTCTTAGACTCCTAGGACTGCTGTAATAAAATCCCACTAAGTAGGTGACTTTAAAGAACAGAAATGTGTTGTCTTACAGTTCTGGAGGCTGGAAGTTCAAATCAGGCTATCGGCTGTGTTGATTTCTTCCGAGGGCGAGAATCTGTCCCATACCTGTTTCGTAGCTTCTGGTGGTTGCTGGTATTCCTTGGCTTATAGATGCATCTTCACATGGTGTCTTCCCCCATGTGTATCTCTGTCCCTGTTTTTCTCTTTTATAAAGACACCTGCTGCAGTCGAATCAATTCTGACTCATAGTGACCCTATAGAACAGAATAGCCCATTCTTCAGTGGAATGGCTGGTGGTTTTGAGACACCAACCTTTCGGTTAGCAGCCAAGAGCTTAACTACATTTCCACCAGGGCTCTTGATATATACCATGAACTGCCAGAAGAACAAGCAAGTCTATCGTGGAAGAAGCATAGCCAAAATGTTCCCTAGAAGCGAGGATGGTGAGGCTTCATCTCACTTACTTTGGACATGTCATCAGGAGGGACCAGTCCCTGGAGAAGGATATCATGCTTGGTAAAGTAGAAGGTCAGCAAAAAAGAAGACACAAGATGGATTGACACAGGGGCTGCCAACAATGGGCTCAAACATAGCAATGATTGTGAGAATGCTGAAGGACTGGGCAACGTTTCGTTCTGTGATACGAGAGGCTGCATTGGACTGGAACTGCCTTGACAACATGTAACAACAACAAATAAGGACACCAAAACCCATGACCATTGAGTCAATTCTGAATCATACCGACCCTACAGGACAGAGTAGACACCAGTCGGATGGAATTAGGACCTACCGTACTCTGGTATGACCTCATGAGAACCTGATAACATCTTCAAAGAAAGATTCTATTTCCAAACAAGATCACATTCACAAGTACCAGGAGTTAGACTTCAACTTGTCTTTTTGGGGAGCACAAATTGATAAGTTGGTCACCTAAGTCAATTGATAACTTGGCCACCCAAGTCAATGAGTCAGAGAGAAGAAAGCCATGGTCATGAGCCATGGAGAATTACAATCAGGCCTGCAGACACCATCTGCTCTGATGGGACAGAAAGAGGTGCCTGGGCCGACTTTGTATGGCCAAAGGATAGGAGGGTACCCCGGACCTTTGAATCCATGGACTGAAAACAAGAGAATGGTGAGATTACAGAACATGATGGCTGGAAGGGCATTAGAAATCATCTAATCAAACCGTCTCATGGGACACGTAGATGTCCAGAGAAGATCTGGCTCATCTCACTGTGCCTGGATTACAATCATGTTCTACTGTCTCCGGATAACTGTACTGTTTCCCACAGTGGACTTCTCCTCTGGGATGTCTCAAAGTTGTGTCACAGTAAAACTGTCCCAATCTGGATTCAGCATCTCCTGTCCAAACCTGCTCTCTCTCCTTCCACTCGGAAACTGGTACAACCACCCATCCAGACATACACACTGGAAACTCCTCCCTCTTCCTTGCTCTGAAGTCTGATTAATCATCAAGTTCTGTCGTGGCAGAATTCATGAGTGGTGCTAGCGGGTAATGCACTTGGCTGCTAACTGAAAGTTTGAAGGTGTAAGTTTACCTACAGGCACCTCAGAAGAAAGGCCTGGTGACCTACTTCGGAGAAATCAATCATTGACAACAATATGGAGCACAGTCCTACTCTGACACACATGGGATCGCCACGAGTTGGGGATCGCCACGAGTTGCTGTAAACTCAGTGCAACTGGTTTTTGATGTTGTTGTTGTTTGCTTTTTTCTATTGTAGTTAACTATTAAAAAATTTTTTTTTTATTGTGCTTTAAGTGAAAGTTCACAAATCAAGTCAATCTCTAGTACAAAAATTTTACATACACCTTGCTATATACTCCTAGTTGCTCTCTCCCTAATGAGAGAGCACACTCCTTCTCTCCACTCTCTATTTTCATGTCCATTCAGCCAGCTTCTAACCCCCTCTGCCCTCTCATCTCCCCTCCAGACAGGAGCTGCCCACATAGTCTCATGTGTCTACTTGATCCAAGAAGCTCACTCCTCACCAGTACATTTTCTATCCTATAATCCAGTCCAATCCCTGTCTGAAGAGTTGGTTTTGGGAATGGTTCCCTTCTTGGGCCAACAGAAGGTCTGGGGACAATGACCTCCGGGGTCCTTCTAGTCTCAATCAGGCCATTAAGTCTGGTCTTTTTAGGAGAATTTGAGGTCTGCATCCCACTGTTCTCCTACTCTCTCAGGGGTTCTCTGTTGTGTTCCCTGTTGTAGTAGGGCACCATCTAGTTCTTCTGGTCTCAGGCTGATATAGACTCTGGTATATGTGGCCCTTTCTGTCTCTTGGGCTCATAATTACCTTGTGTCTTTGGTGTTCATCATTCTCCTTTGTTCCAGGTGTGTTGAGACCAATTGACGCATCTTAGATGGCTGCTTGCTAGCTTTTAAGACCCCAGATGCCACTCTCCAAAGTGGGATGCAGAATGTTTTCTTAATAGATTTTATTATGTCAATTGACCTAGATGTCCCCTGAAACCATGGCCCCCAAACCCCTGCCCCTGCTATGCCGGCCTTCGAAGCGTTCAGTTTATTCAGGAAACTGCTTTTGGTTTAGTCCAGTTGTGCTGACCTCTCCTGTATTGTGTGTTGTCTTTCCCTTCACATAAAATAGTTCTTGTTTACTATCGAATTAGTGAATGCCCCTCTCTCTTCTTCCCTTCCCACTCTTGTAACCATCAAAGAATATTTTCTTCTCTGTTTAAACTATTTTTCGAGTTCTTATAATAGTGGACTCACAATATTTGTCCTTTTGCAACTGACTAATTTCACTCAGCATAATGCCTTCCAGATCATTCCATGTTATGAAATGTTTCATGGATTTCTCATTGTTCTTTATTGATGGGTAATATTCCATTGTGGATAAATACCATAATTTATTTATCCATTCATCCTTTGAGGGGCACCTTGGTTGCTTCCATCTTTTTGCTATTGTAAACAGTGCTGCAATAAACATGGCTGTGCATATATCTGTTCCTGTAAAAGTTTTTATTTCTCTAGGATATATTCCAAGGAGCGGGATTGCTGGATCATATGGTAGTTCTATTTCTAGCTTTTCAAGGAAGCATCAGATCGATTTCCAAAGTGGTTGTACCATTTTACATTCCCACCAGCAGTGTATAAGTCAGTCTCTCCACAGCCTCTCCAACATTTATTATTTTGTGTTTTTTGGATTAATTCCAGCCTTCTTGGAGTGAGATGGAATCTCATTGTCATTTTGATTTGCATTTCTCTAATGGCTAATGATTGTGAGCATTTTCTCATGTATCTGTTAGCTACCTGAATGTCTTCATTAGTGAAGTGCCTATTCATATCCTTTGCCCATTTTTTAATTGGGTTATTTGTCTTTCTGTAGTTGAGTTTTTGCAGTATCATGTCGATTTTAGAAATCAGACACCGATCGGAAATGTCATAGCTAAAAACTTTTTCTCAGTCTGTAGGTAATCTTTTTATTCTTTTGGTGAAGTCTTTGGATGAGCATAGGTGTTTGATTTTTAGGAGCTCCCAGTTTTTTCCCAGTTATCTAGTTTCTCTTCTGGTGTTTGTGCACTGTTAGTAACGTTTCGTATACTGTTTATGTCATATATTACGGCTCCTAGCACTGTCCCTATTTTTTCTTCTGTGACCTTTATGGTTTTAGATTTTATATTTAGGTCTTCGGTCTATTTTGAGTTAGTTTTTGTGTGAGGTATGGGTCTTGTTTCATTTTCTTGCAGAAGGATATCCAGTTATGCCAGCATCATTTGTTAAAGAGACTGTCTTTACCCCATTTAACTGACTTTGGGTCTTTGTCAAATATCAGCTGTTTTTTTTTTTCATATGTGGATGGATTTATGTCTGGATTCTCAATTCTGTTCCGTTGGTCTATGTATCTGTTGTACCAGTACCAGGCTGTTTTGACTACTGTGGCTGTATAATATGTTTTAAAATCAGGTAGAGTGAGGCCTCCTACTTAGTTCTTTTTCAGGAATGCTTTACTTATCTGGGGCCTCTTTCCCTTCCACATGAAATTGGTGATTTGTTTCTCCATCCCATTAAAAAATGTCATTGGAATTTGGATTGCAATTGCATTGTATCTGTAGATCGCTTTTGGTAGAATAGACATTTTTACAATGTTAAGTCTTCCTATCCATGAGCAAGGTATGTTTTTTCCACTTATGTAGGTCTCTTTTGGTTTCTTGCAGTCTTGTAGTTTTCTTTGTATAGGTCTTTTATGTCTCTGGTAAGTATTTTATCTTCTTGGGGGCTACTGTAAACGGTATTGATTTGGTGATTTCCTCTTCGATGTTCTTTTTGTTGGTGTAGAGGAATCCAACTGATTTTTGTATGTACTCTGCTGAACTCTTCTATTAGTTTCAGCGGATTTCTTGAGGATTCCTTAGGGTTTTCTGTGTATAAGATCATGTTATCTGCAAATAGAGATACTTTTACTTCTTCCTTACCAATCTGGATGCCCTTTATTTCTTTATCTGGCCTAATTGCTCTGGCTAGGACCTCCAGCTCAATGTTGAATAAGAGTGGTGATAAAGGGTATCCTTGTCTGGTTTCTGATCTCAAGGGAAATGCTTTCAGACCCTCTCCATTTAGGATGATGTTGGCTATTGGCTTTGTATAAATGCCCTTTATCATGCTCAGGAACTTTCCTTCTTTTCCTATTTTGCTTAGAGTTTTCATCATGAATGGGTGTTGAACTTTGTCAAATGCCTTTTCTGCATCAATTGATAAGATCATGTGGTTCTTGTCTTTTATTTATATGACGGATTACATTAATTGTTTTTCTAATGTTGAACCATCCCTACATACCTGGTATGAATCCCACTTGGTCATTGTGAATTATTTTTTTAATATGTTGTTGAATTCTATTGGCTAGAATTTTGTTGAGGATTTTTGCATCTAAGTTCATGAGGGATAAAGGTCTGTAATTTTCTTTTTTTGTGGTGTCTTTACCTGGTTTTAGCATCATAGAATGAGTTTGGGAGTATTCCACCATTTTCCATGCTCTGAAACACCTTTAGTAGTAGTAGTGTTAACTCCTCTCTGAAAGTTTGGTGGAACTCTGCAGTGAAGCCATCCAGTCCAGGGCTTTTTTTTGGGGGGGAGAGGGGGAGTTTCTTAATTACCGTCTCAATCTCTTTTTTTGTTTTTGGGTTAATTTAGTTGTTCTACCTCTGTTTGTGTTAGTTTAGGTAAGTAGTGCGTTTCTAGGAATTCATCCATTTCTTCTAGGTTTTCAAATTTGTTAGAGTATAATTTTTCATAGTAATCGGATACGATTCTTTTAATTTCAGTTGGGTCTGTTGTGATATCGCCCATCTCATTTCTTATTAAGGTTATTTGCTTCCTCTCCTGTTTTTCTTTTGTCGGTTTGGCCAATGGTTTATCAATTTTGTGAATTTTTTCAAAGAACAAGCTTTTGGTCTTGTTAATTCTTTCAATTGTTTTTCTGTTCTCTATTTCATTTAATTCGGTTCTAATTTTTATTATTTGCTTTCTTCTGGTGCCTGAGGGGTTCTTTTGTTGCTGTCTTTCTATTCGTTCAAGTTGTAGGGATAATTCTTTGATTTTGGCCTTTTCTTCTTTTTGGATGTGTGCATTTATTGATATAAATTGACCTCTGAGCACTGCTTTTGCTGTGTTTCAAAGGTTCTGATAGGAAGTGTTTTCATTCTCATTGGAGTCTATGAATTTCTTTATTCCATCTCTTATGTCTTCTATAACCCAGTCATTTTTGAGCAGGGTATTGTTCAGTTTCCAAGTGGTGGATTTCTTTTCCTATTATTGATTTCTACTTTTATGGCCTTATGGTCAGAGAAGATGCTTTGTAATATTTTGAAGTTTTGGATTCTGCTAAGGCTTGCTTTGTGACCCAATATGTGGTCTATTCTAGAGAATGTTCCATGTATGCTAGAAAAGAAAATATACTTGGCTGCTGTTGGTTGGAGTGTTCTGTATATGTCTGTGAGGTCAAGTTGGTTGATTGTTGCATTTAGATCTTCCGTGCCTTTACTGAGCTTCTTTCTGGATGTTCTGTACTTCACCAAAAGTGGTGTGTTGAAGTCTCCTACTATAATTGTGAAGCTATGTATCACATTTTCAATGCTGATAGAGTTTGTTTTATGTATCTTGCAGCCCTCACACTGGGGACATAAATGGTTAATATGGTTATATCCTTCTGGTATATTGTCCCTTTAATCATTATATAGTGTCCTTCCTTATCCTTTGTGGTGGATTTAAATTTAAAGTCTATTTTGTCAGAAATTAATATTGCTACTCCTGCTTTTTTTTTGACTGTTGTTTGCTTGATATATTTTTTTTCCATCCGTTGAGTTTAGTTCATTTGTGTCTCTAAATCTAAGGCAGGATATAGACTGATTGTGTTTTTTTATGCATTCTGCCACTCTCTGTCTCTTTTTTGGTGCATTTAGTCCATTTACATTCGGCATAATTATGGATAGGTATGAGTTTTGTGCTGTCATTTTGGTTTCTTTTTGTGTGTGTTATTGACTGTTTCTTTTTCCCCCTTAATTTTTTGTTCTGAGTAGTTTGTCTTTATTTATTGTCTTTTCCTCTGATCCATTGCTGTTGATTTTGTTTCTGCTGAGTCTCTATTTTTTTCTTGTATTTTATTTTAATGTGTAGGATTGTTAGCATCCTTTGTGGTTACCTTAATATTTACCCCTATTTTTCTAAATTTAAACCTAACTGTTATTTCTTTATATTGCCTTTTCTTCCTCTCCGTATGAAAGATCTATGACTACATTTCTTAGTCCATCTTTATTGTTTTAATGTTGTCTTCTTTACATAATGACATTGCCGTTTCCCTGTTTTGAATGTTTTTTTAATCTTGATTTATTTTTTGATTTCCCTATCTGGGTTGACATCTGGTTGCTCTGTCTTGTGTTCTAGTCTTGGGTTGATATCTGATATTATTGATTTTCTAACCAGAGAACTCCCTTTAGTATTTCTTGTAGTTTTGATTTGGTTGTTACGAGTTCCCTAAATTTCGGTCTCTCTGGAAATATCCCAATTTTGCCTTTATATTTGAGAGACAGTTTTGCTGGATATATGATTCCTGGCTGGCAATTTTTTTCCATCAGTGCTTTATATAATTCATCCCACTGCCTTCTTGCCTACATGGTTTCTGCTGAGTAGTCTGAGCTTATTCTTATTGACTCTCTTTTGTAGATGACTTTTCGTTTATCCCTAGGTGCTCTTAAAATTCTCTATTTATCTTTGGTTTTGGCAAGTTTGCTTATAATATGTCTTGGTGACTTTCTTTTAAGACCTACCTTATGTGGAGTTTGATGAGCATCTTGGATAGATATCTTCCCATCTTTCATGGTATCAGGGAAATTTTCTGCCAACAAATCTCCCACAATTCTCTCTGTATTTTCTGTTATCCCTCCCTGTTCTGGTACTCCAATCACTTGCAGGTTATTTCCTTTGATAGAGTCCCACATGATTCTTAAGGTTTCTTCATGTTTTAAAATTCTTTTATCTGATTTTTCTTCAAATATATTTGTCCTAAGTGTTGTATCTTTAGTCTCACTAATTCTGCCTTCCACTTCCTCAATTCTGCTCCTCTGACTTTCTATTGAGTTGTCTATTCTGTAATTTTATTTTTAACCTTCTGAATTTCTGGTTGGAGTCTCTCTATGGATTCTTGCAGCTTATTAAATTTTTCATTATGTTCTTAAATAACCTTTTTAATTTCTTCAACTGCTTTATCTGTGTGTTCCTTGGCTTGTTCTGCATATTGCCTGATCTCCTTCTTGATCTTGTTCCTGATGTCTTGAAGAGTTCTGTATATTAATCTTTTGTATTCTGCCTCTGGTAATTCCAATAAGGCACCTTCATCCAGAAGATCCCTTGATTCTTTGTTTTGAGAGCTAGTTGAAGTGATCATGGCCTGCTTCTTTATGTGATTTAATATTGACTGTTGTCTCTGGGCCATCTATAAGTTATTGTATTAGTTTATTTTATGTTTGCTTACTGTGTTCTAGCTTCTTGTTTTGTTTTCTTTTGATATGCCCAAATAGGCTACTTGAGTGAGCTAGTTTGATTATTGGTGGCTTTGAAGCTCTAACGTCCTGTCACCAGGTGGTTAGAGCTGTTACTAGGTATGTGAGCCCAGTAGTCCATTCACTTTTCTCGTATAGATTCAGCTCAGGTGTCCAGGTAGTTGGTCATCAAATGTGTGGTACAGGCTCTGTCCTATAGTCTTAGAGGGCAGGGGTGATCGGCGTAGGCACAGGTATCTGGTTGTAGCAGGGGATCATGCTCTGAACAAGGCAGGGGGCTGATAACCCTCCCCAGAGTGTCTGTGAGGAAAGTGCGTCCCTGTTCCCTAGAGCACACAGGTGGGTGGGCTCTGCAGATGGGTCTTGGGCACCCGATGCTTTTTGTTGTAAGGACTGGGTGCTACCAGTTATCCTTGGACCCGTGTCGCGGGTGGCTGAGTGATGTGGGTGGAGCCACTAGTCCTTAGGCCCCTGTGTGGGTAGGTGAGAACCCTGTTCAATAAGCAAAGCGATGTCAAATATCAGACACCCATCTCCCCACCACACAGCTGAAACATTTGCAGTCTGTCAACCAGGCCCTATTCTCCTGTAATAGGCCCACACAGGTCCATAGAGGAGTTAAAAGTCCATGGACCATTTATGCCTGCACAGGAGCTGCTTCTGTCCTGAGCTCCCCAGCTTAGTGGAGCTGGCAGATTATCTTTCCCCCCCCAATTGTGAATTTTTTCCTTCTCCAAGGCCAGGAGAATGGCTCAGAGTGGTCAGCAGGACCTATCTCAGGCCCAGGGAAATTGACAGCCAATGAAGCCAGCATGGGTGCTGTGGGCCCAGGAAAATATATGCAAGTACTTAGCTTTTGCAAAGAGCGCCGTTCTTCTCTGGTCCTGGAGGTTTGAGTAGACTGTGTGGCTGGCTGTCTCTTCCTGAGGAAACTGCAGCTGGAACGCTACCCCCAGTCCATTGCAGGTGCTCTGGGAATGGTGCCTGAGGGTTCCTGGAAATTCAGGTTTGGCAACTCCTCTCCACTTCTGAACCATCTCTCCCTCCCCCTGCCACTCAGTCCATTTTCTAACCTTGCCTTTGATGTTCAGGGCTCCTAGCTTGTAATATATAATTGTTTCACTTGTTTTTTTGGTCTCTGTTGTAAGATGGATCACCAGAAGCATCTGACTACTCCGCCATCTTGGCCCCACCTCCTGTGGTTAACTTCTTAATAGCTCATAAAACCATCCATTTCTCTCTATCCCCAGGTCACCACCCTGGGCATGGCTACCATCACCTCTTGTCTACATGGCTGCCTTTTCATTGGCCTCCCTTCCTCTCTTCACTTGCTGTCCCTGCAATCCATCCTCTACATTGCAGTCAGAGTGATCTTTCAGAATACAAGTCTGATCATGACATGCTATTGCTTAAACTCTTTGGTAGCTCCCCATTTCCTTCAGGAATATAAAAACCTTCATGATCTGGCCTCATCTTTAGCTGTGATTGACTTTGAACTCTATGCCCCAGCCAGAAAGAATCATGTGCATTTCTTTGAGCTGGCAGTGTCCCTATCTTGCTCTCCTATGATGCTCTGCACCCGAGGTTGTCTCTGGCTCAGGCACCTCCCCACTCTCTGTGTCTCTTCCTGGCAAACCTTTCCACTCATCTGGCAGGTGTCAACTTAGATGTCCTCACCCCTGGGAAGTCTCCCCTGACCAACCTTGCCTCTCCGAAGATGGGAATTAGTGTTCTCCTTTTGTGTTTCAAGGCACCGTGTACTTAACTCTGTCCAGTTGCCTATCACACGGTGCTGAAAGGACCTCTCTGTGGCAGCCATAGAAACACATCCCTCAGAACCCCCTTAAAGACAGAACCTTCTTCTAGGAGCACAGTTGACTGACAATCCCCAGCTGCTGCACCTTTGAGATCCATATTATTGTTCACACCAAGGCCACATTTTCTCCAGTCTGCTCCTAGCCAATGACAGAATACAGCTGGGGTACTGGAGCCTGGTCATTCCTCCCTAACAAGTGACTCTGCTAAAGGGTAATCTTTGCTCTAGGGATCCCGAGTGAGACTTCCCAGTATTGCACTACACTCTGAGGCTTTTCCTCTCCAGCTTTCCTTCCATCCCTCCCTCCTTTCATAGGAATCAGAGCTGCATCACCATTCAAAGCCTCTCCCTGCCTACTTATTCTCCATCCGCCTTCATCATTCACAGGTATTTCCGCCAATAAATCTTGTGCACATCTAATTCCATCTTGGTATCTGCTTCTCAGCATGCCTAAACTGACCCAGTCTGCCTGTGGTGACAGCATTGTATTCCATGCTGTGCACAGTATCTGCTCATTAAATATTTTGTTGAATAAATTAATGAACAAAGAAGGCTCCATTGGCTTGCCACCTGTAAGATCCAGACTACATTCCTACTGTAAGAATGGATTTTTTTTTTTTTGACTCCATTCAACGAATGAAGTTCAGGCTCAGAACACAGATAGATGAATTACCCAATTCTTAGCTTTGTTTATAGACCTTGTTGTTGTTAGTTGCCATTGAGTCACCTCTCACTGCAACCCCGTGTATAAGCAGTTCCCAGGTTACAAAATCTTTACAACCCATAGTTACAAACCAACCAGCATAAGGCCTATCATATTAAAAATTTGAGGTACATACAATGGTTCGTAATAACAAACAGGTATTATTATGTTAAAGATGTTTTAGTGTATCTGGAAGTGTTTCTTTTTTTTTAATGCATAGAAAGGGACACTATATACTATACATTAAGACAAACATTTTACTGACATTAGATATGAACTGTACCTAATGGTTCTGACTTAAAGACAGATTTAGGAATGGGACCCGTTTGTAATCCGGGGACTGCCTGTATAACAGAACAAAATATTGCCCAGTCCTGTGCCATCTTCATGATTTTCAGTTTGTTTGAGTCCATTGTTGCAGTCATTGTGTCATTCCATCTCACTGAGGGTTTCTCCTCTTTACCAAAATGATGTCCTTCTCCAGTGATCAGCCCCTCCTGATTACATGTCCAAAGTAAGTGAGTTGAACTCTTAAATACTGTTCTGTGATCCATAGTGTTTTCACTGGCTAATTTTCAGAAGTAGATTGTCAGGCCCTCCCTCCTAGTCCGTCTTAGTCTAGAAGCTCTCAGACAACATGGGTGACCCCACTGGTGTTTGAAATACCGGTGGCATAGCTTCAGCATCTTAGAAACACACAAGCCACCACAGTATGACAAACTGACAGCCAACCTAGAACTTGGGACCCCTTAACTCAGAATGTTGATTGGTTAACTAGTGTTTTTGTTTGTTTCAACCTCCCCTCAGTCCCCACGCCCAGCCAGATTTATGGATATGAGACTGTGCAGCCTCATAGGGCCCCACATTTGGTTTAACAATTTGCTAGAGCTATTTTGAAATTCTTAGTAATTTTTGTCTAAGGGTCTCTGCATTTTCATTTTGCCTTGGGCCCCAGAAATTATGTAGCCCCCTCCCACTTCAAAATTTCTCCCAATCCTAGGGGGAAAAGCCGCAGAATGGGTATCTGTTGGTTTCCTCTCCCTTTCTTTGACTTGCTGTCCTCTGGCAGAGGTGGTATCAAGCCAAAAGGGAGTAGATGGAGGCAAAGGAGAAGGAAGCAAGGGCTCTGAATTAATCCCAGGCTGGACAGTCTGCTTTAGAATGATCCAGGATAGAAAGTTGTCATGACCCCTCGTCTGAAACAGGGGGGGAGTGGACTTCTTTTACTGGTATTCCCTTGCTATCGAGTTGATTCTGACTCATAGTGACCCTATGTGACAGAGTAGAACTGCCCCATAGAATTTCCAAGGAGCACCTGGTGGATTCAAACTGCTGACCTTTTGGTTAGCAGCCATAGCTCTTAACCACTATGCCACCAGGGTTTCTGAACCATAGGGTTGCTATGAATCAGAATCGACTAGATGGTAACAGCACTTCTTTTGGATGAATTAAAATAGGGGTCTGTAGAGCAGCGGTGAGACGAGGTGGCAGTCCCCTGGGCAGGTCCAGTGACTTAGCTCCTTCCCAAATGCCATCAGTACTGTCCCCCAAGCCTGACTGGGAAGTGATGCCAGACTTTGGGGACACACCCATGGTACTTGAGGCTCAACTTGGAAATGGTAGCCACAAATAATTTGATGTGGAACAACCTGACAAAAACAACGCTCAGTCAATAGCTTTTTTCTGCAAATTGCAATTAAGTGCCCGCCAGCACTTCCAAATAAACATGGTACCAATTTCCATCTCAGTGTGGCTTTATTTAACGTCCTGTGACATCTGACATGACATATTATTCCTCAAGACCCGAAACAAGAAACTCCGTGTCATTCAACCCCAACACAGATGTAGAGGGCAGAGTGTGGTTTCCCAAGAAAGTTGTTGTTACTACCACATTCTACTACAGGGAGATCAGACCTGTGAGGGGACACGGGCTAGATGCGAATGCTGGGGACAAACATGCTCTTCCCCGAACACTCCCATTTTGGAGTTGATGCTTTTTTTCCTAGAGCGGAGAGACCCAGATGTTCTGGAATTGTCTCCTGTTGTCCCTTAAGTAAATTATTCTTATCAAAGTTTTTCAATGTATGAATCTACTGCAGATGGAGAAATGGAAATTGGATCCCAACCCCAGATGTTAATACCTTATTTTCTTTCTTAAATTTTATTATAAAAATCCAGGAATGTGCCTTGTACATTATTGGAAGGGAGTTTTATTTTAAAAACATAAGTAAAATTTAAAAAGTCCAGACTTTCTGGACCAGTTGAGACTGGAGGACTCCCTGAGACTATTGCCCTGAGATATTAAGCCTTGAACTGAAACTATCCCCTGAGGTCACCTTTTAGTGAAATAATAGAATGGCACATAAAATAAAGGATACTACTTGTCAGCACAGTGCTCCATTAAAAAACCATCTATATGAGACCGAAAGGTCAACAATTACTCTAAAGATGAGAAGATAAGAGGAAAGGGAGACTAGAGTACTGGAAACGGAACCACCACACGCAATTAAAGAAAATGTTGACACATTGTGAAAATGTAACTAATGTCGCTGAACAGTTTGCGTGGAAATTGTCACACGGGAACCTAATATGCTGTGTAAACTCTCACCGAAAGCACAATAAAATATTATTTAAAAAAATTATACATGCAACATTTTTGGAACACAGGACATGACTTATTCAAGTAAAAAATAAACAAAACAAGTGAATTGCTAAAAAACAAAACAGAAAACATGAGTCTAACTTGCAACACGTATGCAGGTAAAATAAAAAAATTAGACTCATGGCCTGTTTTCAGGTCCAAGTAGCGAGTGTGGGTGTGCGTGTTTATTGAGGTGAAATTCACATAAAACTAACCATTTTAAAGGGAACAATTCAGTGGTATTTAGTGTATTCACAATGCATGCAACTACCACTCTATCTAGTTCCAAAAATTTTTTTCACCCCGAAAGGAAGCTGCGTACCCATTAACAGTTGTGCATCATTTAACTCTCCCCTGGTGAACACCAATCTGCTTTCTGTCTCTATGGATTTGCCTATTCCAGATATGTTATATATAATCCTTGTAAGTGCAATCATGTGGCCTTTTGTGTCTGGCTTCTTTCACTTAGCATGGCGTAGTCAAGGTTCATCCATGTTGTAGCGTGTATCAGCACTCCCTTCTTTTTTTATGGCTGAATAACTTTCCATTGTATGGATATATCACCCTCCACCTGTCAGTTTATTGTACTGTGCTGGGTTACATGTTGCTATGATGCTGGAAGCTATACCACTGGTATTTCAAATGCTAGCAGGGTCACTCATGGTGGATAGGTTTCATAGGAGCTTCCAGACTAAGACGAACTACGAAGAAAGGCCTGGTGATTTACTTCCAAAAATCAGCCAATGAAAACTCTATGGATCACGATAGATTATTGTCTGGCGCAGCGCTGGAAGATGAGCCGCCTAGGTCGGAAAGCACTCAAAATACGCAACGGCCACAATAATGGACTCATGCATACCAACAATCGTGAAGATGGCGCAGGACCAGGCAACACTTTGTTCTGTTGTATATGGTGTCATGAGTCAGAACCAATTCCATGGCAACTAGCAACTACATGGACACAGAGCGATTTTTTGTTTGTTTGTTTTTTTAAAGAAGTTACTTTTACTCTGTTACCTTGGTCTTCTGTGACCATGAAGTCTTGTTGCCTCGCATCTAGTTGTATGCACACTGCAAAAGATGTCTCCCCAACAGGGAGGTGATTTAAGAGCACTGCAGACTCCCTTCAACTGACACTCTGGAACTGCAATGGGGCACAGTAAGATTCCCAAGAAATGCAGGCGTTTTGAGCTTCTGGGTCACCCATCGTTACGAATGCAGTTTTAGCCCTTCAGGGTTAAGCAAACAAAAGCAGAGAAATAAAATTGGGGTAAGTGTGCTGGCAGGTCAGATGAAAGGTAATTCAGTTAATGTTCTTGGGGTGCACCCCTAAAATAAACTACTTGCGAAGTAATCTCATTGATGTGGAATTACTTAGATAAACAGAATCTCTCTCATTGAAACGGCAGATCCTTCACATTGGATGATTTTTAAGGCTGTTGCAATTCAACCTCACTTTGACAATGAAGGCTTCGACTCAACTTTTCAATGACTTGCTCAAAATTTCCTTCCCACTCCTCCTCCTCCCCCAGTTACCTCATCCTGGCGTCCCAGGCGGACAGGCTGGCAGGAAGTACTTCCTGTGCCCTGGAAATGCTATCAGGTAACACCAAAGTAAGGAAACGCTTCCAACCCTGGTAAGGTCTGAAAGCTGAGCCTCCCCATCCTCTCAGGTTTGATGAAATGATGACCAGTCTGTACGGTGTTTTTCTCTTTTTTTCAACCAAGAAGCATAAATGTGCGTTTGAGATTAAGACAGCTGATTCTGGAGTAAAATGGGGTTTCGTGAATGGGGCTGCTTGTTTATGGGTCTGAAAATGTGAAAAACAATACAATATGAACTCCCAAAAGGAAAGCTAGGGTTTTTCCCCTGCTAATGAAGTATTCGAGACAATTGCTGGAGAAACTAATGATAGTGATTTGTTTTTTGGTGGTTTCTATTGGGCACGTCAGCAACTCTTTCATGTTCTCTCTCTCCCTTTTCCTCTCCTGTTCTCAGTCACACACACACAACTTAAAATCTTTGTTGAATCTCTGCTCTGTGACCAGGACTGTATGGAAACTATTAAAAATCCAAAGTAAATATGGTTTATGGCTTCCTCCTGCCTAGAGGGCAGGGGCCATGTTTGATTTTGCTTAGCACCCAGCTGTTTCTGGCACATAGTGGAGACTTTGTGAATGCCTGGGTGGAGAAAATTCTTACGCTATGGACTACTGTCTGGAAGGCTGGTGGTTGGAAACCCACCCAGAGACCCCTCAAAAGAAAGGCCTGGTGATCTGTTTCTAAAAGGGTACAGCCTTGAAAGCCCTATGGAGTGCAGTTCTGCCCTGCAACACATGGGTTCTCCAAGAGTCACAACTGACTCAACAACAACTGGTTTGGTTTTTAGTGACTGCTGGCAGGAAGAATAAATGTTATTTCCTGCTTTGCTGTATCAATGTTTTCCTTGCTCTAGGAGGCCCAGTATTTGCTATGTAAGCATTTCATACCTGTTCACACATGCAATGGTAAGATGCGGACTTTACCAACCTGACCAGCAGCAGTGCCTTCTAGTCAGGGAAGGAAGTGTTGCCATCTTGGAAGCCATGCAGGAAAATAATGAAGGAATCCAATCTGGCCAGCTGGGGGCACTAGAAGATCCATGTAGCCACTCTGCACCCTCTTTGCAGCTCCTCTTACGGGTTCTTCTTTTAAGGACTACAGTGAGCCAAGCAGAAGTGCCCTCATGTCCCAGCGCATCCCTTGCAATGTCAAAGCCAAGCTGCAAAGTCAAAGAGAAAAAAAATGCTACCAGTCACACAGAGTAACAAATGGTGTTCCTGGTGGGAATCCTATGGGTGGCTCTGCAGAGCTGAAAAAGGCAGATTCCTGGAGCCCACAGGGAGAAGGAGCTTTCGTCCTACTTTCTTCCTAGAGCCAGGCAGTCTCTGGAGATTTCTGGAGCTCTGAGGACAGAGGGCTGGCTTGGTGGCACGCCGTGAGCATCCCTAGACAGTTTCCAGATCTGGACATGGTGCCCAGGGAAAAGCAATATTCTCTGGGATGTAGAATTAGCACACAGCTCTGGTGTCTGGACCACAGAAATCTTTCAAAGTGAGTTGACTTTATTTATTGAGCAGTGACTAAAATAAACTTTAAAAATATTTGGGGACGCCCGAATATGAATTTAACACTGGATTAAGTTGAACAATCCAGATTGGGTAAGGTATTATTTCTCATCCCACCGAACTGGAACATGAGTGTCTCTGTGGGGTTTAGCAGGAATTTGAAGCTAGACTAAATTTTTAGGGGACTAGCTTCTGGTGTATTACTCAAGAGGAGAATAATTTTTAGTTCCTTAGTGGTCAACTCTGGGTCATAAGAAGAAAGTTCAAAAACCAGTTGCTGACGAGTTGATTCCAACTCCTGGCAACCCCACGCGTGTCAGAGTATAACTGTCCTCCGTAGGGTTTTCAAGACTGTGACTTTTCGGAAGCAGATCACCAGGTCTTTGGGATGGGCTGAAACCACTAACCTTTCATTTAGTAGTTGGGTGCTTAATCCTTTGTGTCACCCAAGAAGCTCCAAGAATAAAAGCGATTTTTAAAATATACATGACAAGTAAAGGTTTACCAGTAAGCATGCCTGACTTAGCCTCACAGCTGCATCTCAAATGCCTCTTTAATTTGGAGGGAAGTTTTGAAAGAGCAGAAATGACATTTTACATTTCTTTCCAATTTAAAATGTCCTTTTAAATATAATCCTTTCTAGTAGAATAGATGAGTTTGTAAGGATGAGCCACAAAAAGAAATCCAATAGCTGGCATTTCCCTGGCACCTTGAGAGGTCGCTCCTGGAGGCTGGAGGGTAGGTAAACAATGGAAGTTAGGCAACTGAGTCCGTGGTGACCCCAGAGGCCAGGGAAGGGGTGAGGCCACGTGGAGTGACAAGACAAATCTCAGCTTAGGGAAAGAGGGAGCGTGCTTTGCTATGACCCGAGAAGCAACTTCTTAGGACATGGCGGCCATGTGTGTGTGTGACCAGCACGCTTTTCTAGGGTTTCTTCAGGTGAGAAATGGTAATGATAAACAAAAGAATTATAAGTAACAATTTCTTAATAAGTAAAAATTAAAAAATAAGAATAATGACATCAGATCATTATTTTAGTCAGGAGGCCTTTAAATCAGCTTCCTTTTCTGCCTTTGGCTTTAAAGTTTCTCCTAGAAACGGAATCAGGAAGTCTCTCCTGGGAACACAGAACTAGGGGAGCAAATCGCGGGACCTCTGGAGTGTGATGATGATCTGGGGTGCAATACCAAAAAACCAAACCCTTTGCCATGGAATCGTTCTGACTCATAGCAACCCTATAGGACAGAGTAGAACTGCCCCATAGGGTTTCCAAGCCTGTAATCTTTTACAGAAGCAGATTGCCACATCTTTCTACTATGGAGCGGCTGGTCAGTTCCGACCTTTCCGTTAGCAGCCAAGCACTTAACCACTGCGCTACCAGGGCACCTTATCTGGGATGCAAGTCGCCTCTAATTCTTACAGAAGATGTTGAAGGATCTTTAATGGCCAAAAAGGCCAGGATCTGTTTTACTTCTTCTCTGAAGGATTAATAAACGCAGACAAAAGGATTCAAGACCAAGTGAGGCTATTGCTATATCCTTCTTCTTCTTTTCCTTTAGGTAAATGGCTGGTCCTTCAAGGCCAGCTTGAATGTCACTCCCACTCTGTTTCTTGTTGCGATCCTGTTTCTCCAAATGCACACATGTTAGGACATGTTAGCTGCCATCAAGTCAGCCCCCGACTCATGGCTACTCAGGCACAATGGAAAGAAATGCTGCCTGGTCCTGTGCCATCTCCATGGCTGTGGATCAGACCATTGTGATCCACAGGTTTTCATTGGAAGTAGATCACCAGGCTTTTCCTCCTAGTCCATCTTAGCCTGAAAGCTCTACTGAAACCTGTTCAGCATCATAGCAACGTGCAAGTTTCCACTGACAGACGGGTGGTGGCTGCATATGAAGTGTATCGGCTGGGAGCAGAACCCAGGTCTCCAGCATGGAAGGGGAGAATTCTACCAATAAGCCATCAATGTCTCACTCCAAGTGCGTGCAGCCAAGTCAATTGCTGGCTCATCTGTGTCCTCATGGCACACAGGTGCCCTCCATTATCACTCAGCGAGTGGTCTTTCTGCTGTACACTTTCCCTGGTGAAGTAAGGAGCTCCCCAGGGCAGAGGCGATCACAGCCTGGGGCAACACTCAGGAAGCCTGTGCTCAAGACGGAGGTGAAGACAGCTGGTTGTCCACCAGAATCGCGTCTCCCTTCTTCCTGCCCCTCAACAGCCTTTTCCTGCTGTGAGGCGTGGCCGTGGGATTAAACTTCTGCCAGTGGAGTATGAGTGGGGATGTGAGTGCTGCTTCCAGGTCTGGGTGGTGCATGACTATGATGCTCAACAGGTTTCAGTGGAGCTTCCAGACTGAGGCAGACTAGGAAGAAAGGCCTGGTGATCTGCTTCAGAAAATCAGCCAGTGAAAACCCTTTGCATCACAATGGTCTGTGGGGATGGCGCTGAACCAGGCAGCATTTCTTTCTGTTGCGTGTGGGGTTGTCATGAGTCAGGGGGCCTACTGACAGCGACTAACAACATCAACATCACATACCAAGCACTGTGCACCTAGAATCTTATTTCACCCCCAACAGCCCTGCAAGGTAGGTGTCGTCATCTCCTCTGCCCCCTTTTTAAAAATTTTTAAAACAGTTTGAATCAGGTTCTCAATAATCTTGGGTTTGGGTTTACAAATAGAGCTTGTTGATGTATCTCTTAAGCCTCTTTTAATCCATAGCTTTCTCCTCCTATTGTCTTCTTTGCCCCTTTCTGCCTTCCTCTCCTCCTCCTCCTTCTTTCTTCCCACTTTTAATTTGTTAAAGAAACTGGGTCATTTTTCTTATAGAGTTTTTGTCAGTCTGAATTTTGCTTGCTTGCTTCCCAATGGTGTCTTCTAACAGATTCTGTTGTCTATTGTAATTCCTATAAGCAGGCACTTAGATCTAGAAGACTGATCAGATTTCAGCCTAACTTTTTGGTAAGAATACTTGAGAGGTGAGATTGCACATACGGATTGGAGGTTCCCATTGTCTGGTTGTCTCTCTTTTCGTGACAAAAGCAGCCACTGATGTTTATCGCCTAGATCCACTGTTGCATAAGGGGTCTGAGAAATACTTAAATTTCAAATTCATTATCCTTTCTTTTTTATTGTTGTTGAGAATATGCACAGCAAAACACACCAATTCAACAGTTTCTACATGTACAATTCAGTGACATTGATTACACTCTTCAAGTTGTACAACCATTCTCACTCTCCTTTTCTGAATTGTTCTTCCCTCATTAACATAAACTCACTGCCCCCCAAGATTCCTATGAACTTTTCAAGTTTCACGTCCATTCTATAGATGAATAAACTAAGGCTCTACGAGGTTACATTGCCCAAGGTCACTCAGGCAGTGAGGAAGCTGCATCTGTGGGATTGGACCCAAACCAAACACGCTATTACACCACACAGTCCCAGCATGTGCCAAATGGGATCTTCTGAGAACTTACGGAGAAGCTTCCGTCCTTGAAGAAAGTTGGGGGGGAGACCACTCCTCCTCTCCTGCTGGTCACTGACCTGTCCAGATGTGAAGCAGAGCAGGAGGAGTAGAAGACTCCGGGTCCTGTTGCTGTGACCCTGCTGAATGGACAAAGGCCAGAGGCTCCTGATGGCATCATTCCTGGTTTTGTGGGAAATGCATTTTCTTTACTGAAATGCCATTGGAAATTTGGTTTTCATCCATGTATTTATTGCAAAAACTTTTTCTGAGTACCTACAATTTGCCGGGAACTGCCCTTGTGGAACGTGTTTGTTGTTGTTGTTGTTGTCAGGTGCCGTCCAGTTGTTTCCGACTCATAACAACCCTATGTACAACAGAATGAACCACTGCCTGATCCTGAACCATCGCCACAATCATTGGTATTTTTGAACCCATTGTTGCAGCCACTGTGTCAATCCATCTCATTGAGGGTTTTCCTCTTTTTCTCTGACCCTTCACTTTAACAAGGTGATGTCCTTCTCTAGGGACTGGTCCCTCCTGATAACATGTCCAAAGTAAGCGAGATGAAGTCTTGCCATCCTTGCTTCCAAGGAGCACTCTGGCTGTACTTCTTCCAAACCAGACTTATTCGTTCTTCTGGCAAAAAAAAAAAAAAAAATTTTTTTTTTTTTGTATATTCAGTATTTTTTGCCAACGCCATAATTCACAGGCATCAATTCTCTTCTTCGGCCTTCCTTATTCATTGTCCAGCTTTCACATGCATATGAGGCAATTGAAAATATTATGGCTTGGGTCAGGTGCACCTTAGTCCTTGTCTTAGTTCTCTAGTGCTGCTGTAACAGAAATACCACAAGTGGATGTCTTTAACAAAGAGAAATTTATTCTGTCACAGTCTAGGAGGCTAGAAGTTCGAATTCAGGGTGCCAGCTACAGGGGAAGGCTTTCATTTTCTGTCGGCTCTGGGGGAAGGTCCTTGTCATCAATCTTCCCTAGTCAAGGAGCTTCTCAGTGTAAGACCCCAGGTCCAAAGGCCACACTACTCTCCTGGCTCTTGTTTCTTGGTGGTATGAGGACCCCCGTCTCTGCTTGCTCCTCTCTTGTATACATCAAAAGAGATTGACTTAAGACACAACCTAATCTTGTGGACTGAGTCCCGCTTCATTAACATAACTGCTCCTAATCCTGCCTCATTAACCTCATAGAGGCGGGATTTACAGCACATAGGAAAATCACATCAGATGACAAAAAAATGGTGGACAGTCACACAATACTGGGAATAATGGCCTAGCCAAGTTGACATACATTTTTTGGGGACACAGGTCAATCCATAACAGTCCTCAGAGTGACATCTTTGCTTTTCAACATTTTAAAGAAGTCTTTTGCAGCAGATTTGCCCAATGCAATATGTCTGATTTCTTGACTGCTGCTTCCATGGACATTGATGTTAGATCCAAGTAAAATGAAATCTTTGAAAACTTCAATCTTTTCTTCATTTATCATGATGTTGTTTATTGGTCCAGTTGTGAGGATTTTTGTTTTATGTTGAGGTGTAATCCATACTGAAGGCTGTGGTCGTTGATTTTCATTAGTAAGTGCTTCAAGTCCTCTTCACTTTCAGCAAGCAAGGTTGTGTCATCTGCATAATGCAGGTTGTTAATGAGCCTTTCTCCAATCCTGATGCCATGTTCTTCTTCTTATAGTTCAGTTTCTCGGATTATTTGCTCAGCATAGGGATTGAATAAGTATGGTGAAAGAATACAACCCTAGCGCACACCTTTTCTAATTTTAAACCGCTCAGTAACCTCTCGTTCTGTTAGAATAGACTGCCTCTTTGTCTATGTACAGTTTCCACATGAGCACAATTAAGTGTTCTGGAATTAACATTCTTTGTAATGTTATTCATAATTTGTTATGATCCACACAGTCGAATGCTTTTGCAGAGTCAGTAAAACATAGGTAAACATCTTTCTGGTATTCTCGGCTTTCAGCCAAGATCCATCAAACTGCAATGATATCCCCTGTTCCACTTCCTCTTCCGAATCGGGCTTGAATTTCTGGCAATTCCCTGTTGATGTACTGCTGAAACCATTTTTTAAAATTATCTTCAGCAAAATTTTACGTGTGCGTGATATTAATGAATTGTTTGATAATTTCCGCACTGTGTTGGATCATCTTTCTTTGGAATGGGCATACATATTGTAGCAGGAAAGAGATAATATGAGACAATAAACATGATAAATAATTAACTAAAATAGTTGTTAGTTGCCAACCAGTCAGCCCCTGACTCTTGGTGTCCCCCTGCAAAATGGAATGGAATGCTGCCCTGTCCTGCGCCATCCCCGTGATCCGTTGTGGATCAAACCATTGTAATCCATACAGGGTTTTCATTGCCTGATCATCAGAAGTAGGTTGCCAGACCTTTCTTCCTACTCTTAGTCTGGAAGCTCTGCTGAAACTCGTTGAGCATCATAGCAACATACAAACCTCTGCTGACAGACGGGTCGTGGCTGCTCATGAGGCACATTGACAAGGAAATGAACCTGGGTGTCCTGCATGGAAGGCAAGAATTCTACCACTGAACTATCAATGTTCCCAACTAAAATCTATTGTTGTTGTTTTGTTAGTTGCCACTGAGTTGCACGCTGAGCCATGTGTGTCGAGCAGAACTGCCAACTTGTGCCACGCAGGGACTCTTCCTTGAAAACTGAACTAAAACAGTACATGACTATAAATTGAGTGGTCAGGAGAGGCTTTACAGGGAAGGTGACTTTCAAGTCCAAAGCGTCTTAATTCCCTTGGCGAAGGCTAATGAAATAACACTATCTGAAATGCATGTTTTCAGCTCTTTCCTGTCAAGTTGATTCCAACTTATAGAGACCCCCTATATTTCAGAGTAGGACTGCTTCATAAGATTCTCTTGGCTGTAACCTTACTGATGTAGATTGCCAGGCCTTTCTTCTGTGACATCACTGGGTGGGTTCAGACTGCAACCTTTCAGTTAGTAGTTGGAAGGAAATTTCCTCCTAAATTAATGGCTTTCAGTGCCCCAACACTCTCACCCCAAGGACAATTGGCCATGTCTGGAGACATTTTTGTTGTCACAACTGGGGGAAGCATTGCTCCTAGCATCTAGCAGGTAGAGGCCTAGGATGCTGCTAGATGTCTTACAATGCACAGGACAGTTCCCAACAACAAAGAACCTTCCAGGCCAAAATGTCAATAGTGCCCAGGTTGAGACACCCTGCTCAAAATAGTGGGACTTGCTTTTGCAGCAGACGCTGCGAAACCAAGCTGGCTCCATCTGCCTTTCCCCTCGGCAGCCTCTGCTGAAGGGTTGGACCACACAGGGCTCAGTGGGAACAGATGGGAACGCCTGGTGCCCTCCGATCCTGCACTCTGGGCAGAATTGCCGACATGGGGTAAGAATAAGAAAGACGACGATTTGCACTAACTTGTGCAACCTCTTGCCAAATCACAAGGGAAGAAAAATGAAACTGGTCCCAAGAAACTCTGTTTATGGTGCAGGAAGGGTTTAGTGACTTTACTGCTCAGATTACCATTTGGATATCAGTTTCATCATCATGAACCTCCAATTTCCTGTTTTGCTTATCTTAGAATTACTTTTTTTATGTTTGCACAGCCCATATGGCTTCAGCTTCAAGTTGATTAGATATGGAACTGGCTTATAATGGATTAGAATGCAGGATTTGTTTGCTTTGTGATATTTTAAGAAAGAAATGAAAGAAGCTGCAAGGACAGAGAGAGATATTGTATATTTAGAGTCTTATTCTTTTTTCATTGCCGGAAAAGACAACTTATTTAGGAATGTGGATTATAGCTCTTAGTCACTTTTTGATTTGTGTTTCACTTTAGGGTTTTCCTGAGTTACAAATCCCTCCAGATTTGTGGGATTTAAGAGGTATACTTGTACATTTATTTTTCCTTTTAACTTTTTTTTTTTTCCCTTGGGGTTGGGGTTTTTTCCACCTTCACTTGTATGTTTCCCCGTAAATCAATCCATGTGCCGCTTTTTTCCTGCATTGTCTGTACAGTTGGAGACATTATTCAAATTTGCTCTGGGAAATCCATGGTCTGTCACCCCAGTTGTTAAAATTGACATGCCGTGCATTGATACTCAGCATCCGGACATCCTAACTTCAGATCAAATTTTGGTAAATATATGTTTTCTTGATCATTTCAAACTACCATGCAAAGCCACATCCTGCCCTTTATTTGTTGCTTGGAACAGCGCAATAAGTTGTGGGTTACTTTGCAGGCAAACAGCAGAAGGCTACAGATGATGGTTCTGTGGCAAGGAAGCCCATGGGGTAGGTTTCCACACACTCTTGTGGAGAAGATGGACTGACTGCTAGTTGGGACCAAGGACTGAGAACTTAGATTCCTGGGGCATTTGGGGCATAAGTGTTGGGGCTTTTTGGGGTATTTCAACATAACCAGCATTTACGATCCTTTGAAGTCCTTGTTAGAAACATTTGTGCAGTTACGGTCTGAGAATTGGGGATCACTGTCTAGGAGTTATGTGTGTGTGTGTGCGTGTGTGGTGAAAACGTACAAAAAAAGCATACACCCTCTCAACAATTTCTGTGTGTACAATTGAGCGACATTGATTATATTCTTCAAGTTGTGCAACTTTTCTCACTATTCTTTTCCCAAATTATTGCACCACTGTTACAGAAACTTAGTACCCCCTCAGCAATAACCTCCCTTTCTACCTCTCCCCCACCTCTGGTAACCACTACTAAGCTTTGGTCTCTGTATCCTTTGCCTATTCTAGATATTTTATATAAGGGAAATCAAACAATATTTATCCTTTTGCGACTGACGTATTTCACTCAGCATGATGTTTTTAAGGTTCATCCATGTTGTGGCATGCATTGGGACTTCATCTCTCTTTAAGGCTGAGTAGTATTCCATTGCATGGACATGCATACCATATTTTGTTCATCCATTCATCTGTGGATGGACATTTTGGTTGTTTCCACATTTTGACTATTGTGAAAAGTGCTGCAATAAACATTGGTGTACGGGTTTCTGTTTGGATTCCTGCCTTCACTTCTTTTGGGCATTTACCTAGGATGGGGATTTCTGGGTCATTTGTTAGTTCAACATAGGGTTCAACTTTTTGAGGAATCACCAAACTATTCTCCACAGTTGCTGTACCATTTTACATTCCCAACAGCAGTGGATGTCAGTTCCAGTTTGCCACAGCCTTACCAACACCTGTTGTTTTCCATTACTTTGATCATTGCCATTCTAATGGGAGTGAGGTGGTATCTCTTTGTAGTTTTGATTTGCTTCTCTCTCATGCTAATGACGTTGCACATCTTTTCATGTGCTTGTTGGCCATTTGAATGTTCTCTTTGGTGAAATGTCTGTTCAAGTCCTTTGCCCATTTTTTGATTGGTTGTTTGCCTTTTTATTGTTAAATTGTAAACTTTTTAATATATACATTGGACATTAGACCCTTGTCAGATATATCATTCCCCAAAATTTTCTCCTAATCTGTAGGTGTATCTTAACTTTTTTGTTAAAGTCCTTTGATGAATAAAAGTATTTAATTTTTATGAGGTCCCATTCATCTATTTTGTCTTTTGCTGCTTCTGCTTTTTTTTTGGCAGAATCTAAGATCTTTAGTCTAACAGTCTTAGATCCCCACTTTCTGTGATATAAACAGACTGATGTTTGTTAAGAGCAGAAAGAGTGTTCTTCAGCTTCCAAATTGAGAGCCATATGTATTCCACCCAGAGTAATTAAAATGAACATACTTTGTTTAAAGAAGGAGCATTGGTGGCTCGGTGGTGGAACTCTTACCTTCCATGTGGGAGATCTGGATTTGACTCTTGACCAATGCCCCTCAAGCATGGCACTATCTGTCAGTGGAGGCTTCCTATGATACTGAGCAGGTTTCAGCAGAGCTTCTAGACTAAGACAGATCAGGAAGAAAGGCCTGAAAATCAGCCAATGAAAACCCTATCAATCACAACGATCCCATTCTATTGTGCATGGGATCACCAGGAGTCGGGGTCAACTTGACAGCAGCTAACAGGAGCAACAAATAGTTAAAATATGAGCAGAAAAACTTACAAATAATGGTCAAATGGATCCCATGAATCAGTCAATAAAGGGGACCAGAGGTAGGATGCAGGCATTTGTAGTTGTAATCAAAATGAAGACCTAAGTAAGACACAGATACAACTCTTACTCCAGGTTCAATCTCTGGTTCTTACTAGCTTACCTGGAGAACTGGTCAACCTGGACAAAACATGTAGATCAAATCTTAATTCCTCAGTTGCATAGAATTAAAAACATTCTTGCTTTACCACTGCCATTGAACCCACTTGATTTTTTACTCTTTCATTGGAAAATTCCTCTTGAGTGGCACCCTTTTCCTTGCTTCTCACAGTTTAGCTTTGATGTAATTCTACAAGCATTATTACTTGCTAGTGAACAACCTGTACTCAACTCTTGCTTCAGCCCACTCAAAGTGGGAAATGTATCCAACTGTCTTTCATGTTAATCGTAGGAACGTGGTGGCTGCCATAGATAACGTTCTGGTTCCTACAAGTAGTTCTGTGCACCTGAGCCCTCAGTTTGTTGAGATCCCATTATATACACAAAGCAGAAAGAAACAGAAATCGCCTTTCTGCTTCAGGCATGAATCTAGGACACTACGGAGTGCTGTTAATTCCACACCAGAGCTGTCAGTCTCAACACTCACGATCTACTTTAAGGGCTGTGGGTGACTCCCCAGCAGTCTGATAGTGTCATATGGTTCACCAGGAGTCACCTAAACAAATAAACATCTTTGCCTGGTCAGTTAGGCTTTAGCATATCAAGATAGATTATATGTGTGAACACTGGCAAACTGTACAGGTCACTTTGGGCTTGCTTGGGTCTGTGAATTTCAGGACTTCTAAGTTTGTGATCAGCTACTAACCTAAAGGTTGGTGGGTTGAACCAACCCAGTAGAGCCACAGAAGAAAAGCCTGGAAATCTGCTTCTGTAAAGATTGTTTTTACATGACTTTGAGTTGGTTCCAACTCATAGCGACCCTAGAAGACAGAGTAGAACTGTCCCATAGGGTTTCCAAGGAGTGGCTGGTGGATTTGAACTGCCAAACGTTTGGTTAGCAGCCAAGCTCTTAACTATGGTGCCACCAGGGCTCCTCTGTAGAGATTATAGCCAAGAAAACCCTACGGAACAGTTCTACTGTAGGTATGGACTTGTTGGAGTTGGATGGGCTAATTGGCTGGTAAAAAAAAATCCAATAGAGGGGTAGAGTGAATGGTCTATGTGGGAAGGAGAGAGGGAGAGAAGGTGAGATGAGAGAGAACAAATGTTTCATAATTCCCAATTAGCCCATCCAACCAGTTGGTGAAACCTACACAATAGCAGAGAAAATGTTGTTAGTTGTGGTCAAATTGGCCCAAGACTGACGGTGACCCCGTGAACAACAGTATCTGACCATTGTGATCCATCTGATTTTCATTGGCTGATTTTTGGAAGTATATTGCCAGATCTCTCTTCCTAGTTTATCTTAGTCTGAAAGGTCTGCTGAAACTTGTTCAGCATCACAGCAACAAGCAAGCATTCACTGACAGATGGGTAGTGGCTGCGTATGAGGTTCATTCGTTGGGAATCAAACCAGAATCTCTTGCATGAAATATGAGAATTCTACCCCTGAGCCAACCCTGCCTCCACGCCATGGCAGAGAAAATAACTCCCTGTATTAACCAATCCAGTCTTTGGTGTAAAAATCTGAATGACAGACAAGGATCACCACACATTAAAAGGAAAAATAGTCCAAATCAGGAGCACCAAGATGAGTAACAGAGTAAATGATGCTAGAAAAGGCATAGATAAAGTAGGGAACAGAGAAGAACTTAAAAAAATAAAATCCCTACCCAAACCTCTAATAAGTAACCTTAAAAAAATATTAGAAGGTAATAGCACCCAAAAAAGTAGAACATTTGCTATGACAGCTTCACTGGAGAATTCTACCAAACATTCAGAGAAGAGCTCACACCAGTGCTACTCAAACTGTTTCAGAGCATAGAAAGGGAAGGAATATTCATTCTATGAAGCCAAAATAACCCTGGTACCAAAGCCAGGCAAAGACACTACAAAAAAAGAAAATTACAGGCCAATATTTCTCATGAACATAGATGTAAGAATTCTTAATAAAAGTCTACCCAATATAATTCAGCATCATATATAAAAAAATACACCATGACCAAGTAGAATTTATACCAGGTATGCAAGGATGGTTCAACATTAGAAAATCAATCAACATAATCCATCACATAAACAAAACAGAAGAATCACATGATCATTTCAATCAATGCAGAAAATGCATTTGATAAAGTCGAACACCCATTCCTAATAAAACTCTCAATAAAATAGGAATAGAAAGGAAATTTCTCAACAGATGCTGGTTTAAAGTCAGGAAAGTTGTGCATTAGGGTTGTATCCTTTCACCATACCTATTCAATCCGTATGCTGAGCAAATAATCTGAGAAGCTGGACTATATGAAGAAGAACACAGCATCAGGATTGGAGGAAGATTCATTAACAAACTGTGTTATGCAGATGACACAATCTTGTTTGCTGAAAGTGAAGAGGACTTGAAGCACTTACTAATGAAGATCAAAGACCACAGCTTTCAGTATGGATTACACCTCAACAAAAAGACAGCAAAAATTCTCACAACTGGGCCTATAAGCAACATGATGATAAATGGAGAAAAAATTGAAGGTGTCAAGGATTTCATTTTACTTGGATCCACAATCAACACCCATGAAAGCAGCAGTCAAGAAATCAAAATACACATTGCATTGGGCAAATCTGCTGCAAAGGACCTCTTTAAAGTGTTGAAAAGCAAAGATGTCGCTTTGAAGACTAAGATGCGCCTGACCCAAGCCATGGTGTTTTCAATTGCCTCATATGCATACAAAAGCTGGACAGTGAATAAGGAAGACTGAAGAAGAATTGACACCTTTGAATTGTGGTGTTGGTGAAGAATATCAAATATACCATGGACTGCCAAAAGAATGAACAGATCTGTCTTGGAGGAAGTACAACCAGAATGCTCTTTAAAAGCAAAGATGGCGAGACTACATCTCACATACTTTGGACATGTTATTATGAGGGATGAGTCCCTGGAGAAGGACATCATACTTGGTAAAGTAGAGGGGCAGCAAAAAAGAGGAAGACCCTCAATGAGATGGATTGACACAGTGGCTGCAACAATGGGCTCAAGCATAGCAACAATTGTGAGGATGGTGTGGGACCAGGCAAGTGTTTTGTTCTGTTGTATATAGGGTTGCTGTGAGTTGGAATTGACTCCACGGCACCTAATAACAGCAACATCAACATACAAAATCAACAGCCAACATCATTCTCAATGGAGAGAGGCTGAAAACATTCCCCTGAGAACAGGAATAAGACAAGGATGCCTTTATCGCCACTCTTATTTAATATTGTGCTGGAAGTTCTAGCTAGAGCAATAAGACAAGAACAAGAAATAAAGGGCATCCAAATTGGTAAGGAAGATGATATCGTGGATGATATGATACTATACATAGAGAACCCAAAAGACTCCAAGAGAAAACTACTGGAACTAATAGAAAGATGTGGCAGAGTAGTAGGATACAAGATAAACACACAAAAATCAGTTGGAGTTTTATGCACCAATAAAGCAAGCCATGAAAAGGAAACCAGGCAAGCAATATCATTTGTAATAGCCCCTAAAAAAATAAAATACTTAGGAATAAATCTAGCCAGCGTTGTGAAAAACCTATACAAAGAAAACTACAAAACACTACCACAAGAAACCAAAAGAGGCCTACGTAAATGGAAAAACATACCAAGCTCCTGGATAGGTAGATTCAACTTTGAGAAAATGTCTATTCTACCCAAAGCAACCTACAAATACAATGCAATCCAAATACCAACAGCATTCCTTAAAGAGATGGAAAAACTAGTCATTAATTTTATATGGAAAGGAAAGAGGCCCCAGGTAAGTAAAGCACTATTCAAGAAAAAGAATAAAGTAGGAAGCTTCTCATTACCTGACCTCAGAGCCTACTATACATCTACAGTGGTCAAAACAGCCTGGTACTGGTAAAATGACAGACACGTTGACCGATGGAACAGAATCGAGAACCCAGGTGTAACCCCATGTACCTACAACTACCTGATCGTTGACTAGGCCCAAAGTCCATTAAATGGGGAAAAGACAGTCTTTTTAACAAATGGTGCTGGCAAAACTGGATGTCCATCTGTAAAAAAATGAAACAGGACTGATACCTCACACCATACACAAAAAATAGTTCAAAATGGATCAAAGATCTAAATACAAAACCAAAAACTATAAAGATCACAGAAGAAAAAAAGAGTCAATGCTAGAGGCCCTAATACACAGCATAAACTATAATGAACAATATACAAACACCAAAGGATAAGCTAGATAACTGAGACCTTGTAAAAATTAAACACCTGGCTCATCAAAGTCTTCACCAAAAAGTCATCCTTTGCTACCAACTTGGGCTTCTCCAAGGACATTGATCTAGGTGTCAAGGTCAGATGGGTTCTTTTTTCTTACACTTTCTTCAATGACTCAAATCATGCCCCATTTTAGTTGACTTCATGTTTGAACTATAACATCGTTGAACAATTTTGTTTATGGAGTTTTAACTGTCTTTTTCAATTTTTAATCACAAAGGAAGTATATTCCTTAACCTCATCACAAAGTCACCCAGCTTCTTAATCGTACTGTTTGCAAAGAGAATTTATTTCATCTTAAAGTCTTGCATCTTGAAGCCTGTTCTTCTTGTTTTAATTTGAGGAATGCTTGCTTTCTAGGTCCTCTGTGTGGCCTTCATCCTGGAACGTCTCATCTGTTTTGTCCTGGGTTAGGGTCACTTGTTTCTGCCACCATGCTTTCCCTTCGTTGGGTTACTTCTAGCCCTGACAGATGGTGAATCATGGTGGTTAAGCACCCAGACTCTGAAGTCTCAGTGTGATTCCCAGGACCACCACATAGCAGCTGCATGACCCTGGACAACTTACCTAGTTTCCCTATGCTTCGGTTTCCTTGTGTGGAAAATAGGGACAGTGATGATGATGAAAATGATGATGTTAACAATAATAACTTACTTCATAGGGTAGTTGTGAAGGTGAAATTAGTTAATACATATAAAGTGCTTAGTACACTCCTCGAATCCACCAGCTGCTCCTTGGAAACCCTATTGGGCAGTTCTACTCTGTCCTACAGGGTAGCTATGAGTTGGAATCAACTTGATGGCGATGGTTAATAACTGCCAATTATAACCATCTTTATTTTACTGGAGTGTGTCCTCAAGTCATTTTTTTCTCAAACTGAGTACATAGAAGCTAATACTTTCTGAGTCTTTTCATGCATGAAAATGTCTTGGTTTTGCCCCCTCATTTGATTGACAGACTGCTAGAAATAAAGCTCCAGGTTTAAAACCACATTCAGAACTTTGATGTCAATGTCCTGCTGTTTTTTTTTTTAGCGTTCAGTCTTCCTGATGAGAAATCCAATGAAACCTGATTCTAGTCCCTTTGTGAGTTTTTAGGATCTTCTCTTTGTGTTTGTGTCCTGAATTTCACAAGGATGTTCTAGGTTGACATATTCAACTTGCCCAGCATTTATTGGACCCTTTCTACTTTAGATTTGTGGTTCTCTTCAGCTTTGGTAAATTTTTTTATACTTTTTTTTTTGTGCTGTAGGTGAAGGTTTTCAGAGCAAATTAGTTTCTCATTAAAGAATTAATACATTATGTTGTTTTGTGACATTCATTGCCAACCCCATGACATGTCAACATTCTCCCTTTCTTGAAATTGGATTCCCCATTTCCACTCGTCCAGCTTTCCTGTCCCCTCCTGCCTTCTTATCCTTGTCCCTGGGTGGTGTGTCCATTTAGCCTTGCATACATGGTTGAGCTTTGTGTATTATTGTTTCTTTTATGGCCCTGTCTAATCTTTGGCTGAATGGTAAACCTCAGGAATGACTTGAGTTAAAAGGGTGTTTGGGGGCCGTACTCTCAGAGTTTCTCCAATCCGTCAGACCAGTAAGTCTAGTCTTTTTGTGAGTTTGAATTTTGTCCTACATTTTTCTCCAGCTCTGTCTGAGACACTCTATTGTCATCCCTGTCAGAGTAGTTGCTGGTGGTAGCCAGGTACCATGTAGTTGTGCTGGACTGGGTCTGCTGAAGGCTGTGGAACTTGTGGTCCATTAGTCCTTTGGACTAATCTTTCCCTTGTGTCATTTGATTTTCTTCATCCTCCCTTGCTCCACATGGGATATGACCGGTGGAGTATCTTAGATGGCCACTCACAAGCTTTTAAGACTCCAGAGGCTACTCACCAAAGTAGGACGTAGAGCATTTGCTTTATAAATTATGTTATGCCAATTGAGCTAGATATCCCCAGAGACTCCAGCCTTTAGCCCAGTAATTTGGTCCCTCAGGGAGTTTGGATGTGTCTATGAAGCTTTTATGACTTTGCCTTGGTCAAGTTGTGCTGACTTCCTCAGTACTGCGTACTGTTTTACGCTTCACTCGAACCTCTGACCTTTTGATTAGCAGCCGATCATGTTAACCATTTGCACTACCCAGGGGTTCCTTCTAACCAGTAGATATGCCAGTAATACCGCTCCCCCCACCTCAAGTTGTAACAACCAAAATTGTCCCAGGTGTTGCCAATGTCATCATGGGGGGAAGATAGCCCCAGATGAAAAACACTGGTTTAAAGTTATAAATATATTCATGAGAAGAACTAAAAAAACTAGAAGATAGAGGTGCTGGGAGGTATTATAAATAAGCTAAGTCACTTTTATCTTTTATAGCTGTAAAATTTTGCCTTAGAGTTAATAAAGAAAATGTATGAGTTGGAATCAACTCAACGGCAGTAGGTTTGTTTTTTTTCTTGGTTAATATAATTTTAATATGGCAACCTTTTTTTTAAATTAAGTTTTTTAAATTGTGCTTTAGGTGAAAGTTTACAGAGCAAATTAGCTTCCCATTCAATAATTTATACACAAAGTGTTCTGTGACTTTGGTTGCAATTCCCGCAATGTGTCAGCACTCTTGCCATTTACACCCTGAGTTCTCCATTTCCATTCATCTGGTTTTCCGGCCCCTTCCTGCCTTTTCATCTTTGCTTTTGGGCAAATGTTGCTGTTTTGGTCTCATATAGTTGATTGTTCTAAGGAGCACTTTCCTCATGGGTGTTATTATTTATTTTATAGGCCTGTCTGTTATTTGGCTGAAAGGTAATCAATCTCAGGTAGTGGCTTCAGATCAAAGTTAGAAGGGTGGCCACACAAACCAGAGACTACATCAGCCTAAGACCAGAAGAACTAGATGGTATCCAGCTACCACCAATCACTGCCCTGACAGGGAACACAACAGAGAATCCCTGATGGAACAGGAGGACAGTGGGATACAGATCTTGAATTCTCGTGAAAAGAACAGGCTTAATGGTCTGACTGAGACTAGAGGGACCCTGATGGTCATGGTCTCTAGGCCCTTTGTTAGCCCAAGACTGGAACCATTCCCAAAGCCAACCCTTCAGACAGGGATTGGACTGGACTATAAAAAAGAAAATGATACTCGTGAGGAGTGAGCTTCTTGGCTCAAGTAGACACATGAGACTACGTGGGCAACTCCTGTCTGGAGGCGAGATGAGAAAGAAGAGGGGGACAGGAGCTGGTTGAATGGACACAGGGAATACAGGGTTGAGTGGAGGAATGTGCTGTCTCATTAGGGGGAGAGCAGCTAGGAGCGCACTGCAAGGTGTGTATAACTTTTTGTATGAGAGACTGACTTGATTTGTAAACTCTTAAAGCACACACAAAAAAAAAGTTAGAAGGGTGTCTAAGGGCCATAGTCTCGGGGTGTTTTTTCCACTTTCTATCAGACCAGTAAGTGTGGTCTTTTTTATGAATTTGGATTTTGTTGTATGTTTTCTCCTGCTCTGTCTGGGTAGCCAGGCACCATCTAATTCTTCCGGTCTCAGGCTAGCGGAGGCTGTGGTTCGTGTGGGCCATTAGTCCTTTGGACTAATTGCTTTCTTGAGCCTTTTGTTTTTTTTCTTTTCAGTCTCCCTGACTGTGCTCCCTTATATATATGACTACACATGCAGCACCTATGAATTATATATGTAGAAATACCCACAACTTAGTCTATATGTGCATGTGGGTGTACTCCCATATGCTCTCTCATATCTGCCTATGTATCCACTCATAAGTTATTGTTTGTTATTATTGTTGTTGTAGGGTTGTATATGTTGTAGTATTTAGCATACTTGCCTTTTATTCTTGCATATCTTTCAGTGTCTTTCTTTGCCTTGGCTGTGTTGTGCTGAGTTTGCCCATATTGTGTATTGTGCATTGTGTGTTGTGGAACCAGAGATATCATTGCTGATGTCAGATGGATCCAGGCTGAAAGCAGAGAATATCAGAAAGATGTTTACCTGTGTTTTATTGACTATGCAAAGGCATTCGACTGAGTGGATCATAATAAATTATGGATAACATTTCGAAGAATGGGAGTTCCCGAACATTTAATTGTGCTTACGAGGAACCTGTACATAGATCAAGAGGCAGTCATTAGAAAAGAACAAGGGAATACTGTGTAGTTTAAAGTCAGGAAAGTGCGCCTCAGGACTATATGAAGAAGAATGAGGCATGAGCATTGGAGGGAGACTCATTAACACCCTGCATTATGCCTTCCTTGCTGAAAGTGAAGAGGACTTGAAGCACTTACCGATGGAGATCAAAGACTACAGCTTTCAGTATGGATTACATCTCAACATAAAGAAAATAAAAATCCTCACAACTGGACCTATAAGAAACGTCAGGATAAACGGGGAGGAGACTGAGGTTGTCAAAGATTTCGTTTTGCTTGGACCCACAATCAACACCCATGGAAGTGGCAGTCAAGAAGTCAAAAATCAAAAGACAAATCGCCTTGGGTAAATCTGCTGCAAAAAACCTCTTTAAAGTGTTGAAAAGCAAAGATGTCACCTTGAAGACTAAGGTGCACCTGACCCAAGCCATGGTGTTTTCAATCACCTCATACGCATACAAAGCTGGACAATGAATAAGGAAGACTGAAGAATTGACGCCTTTGAATTGTGGTGTTGGCGAAGGACGTTGAATATACCGTGGACTGCCAAAAGAACGAACAGATCTGTCTTGGAGGAAGTACAACCAGAATGCTCTTTAAAAGCACAGATGGCGAGACTACATCTCACATACTTAGGACATGTTATTATGAGGGATGAGTCCCTGGAGAAGGACATCATGCTTGGTAAAGTAGAGGGCCAGTGAGAAAGAGGAAAACCCTCAATGAGATGGATTGACACAGTGGCTGCAACAATGGGCTCAAGCACAACAAGAATTGTGAGGATGGCACAGGACCAGGCAGTCTTTCCTTCTGTTGTACATTGGGTAGCTATGAGTCAGAACCGATTTGATGGCACCTAACAACAACAACAACCATGTAGTTGGTGGTTTTTCCTCCCTCCCTCTCCCATCCCCAGTAACCATCAAAGAATGTTACTTTCTGTGGGTAAACTTTTTTTTTTTTTTTTTAGCTTTTCATAATAATAGTCTCATACAATATTTGTCTTTTTGTTTTGAAAGAAGATCAGTTTAAAAAAATTTTTTTTATTGTATTTGGTTTACGGAGCAAATAGGTTTCTCATTAAACAATTAATACACATATTGTTTTGTGACATTGGTCGCCAATCCCATGACATGTCAACACTCTCCCATTCTCAACTTTGGGTTCCCCATTACCAGCTTTCCTATCTCCTTCTGTCTTCTCATCCTTGCCTCTGTGCAGGTGGGCCTATTTAGTCTCATTTTGTTTTATGAGCCTAGTCTAATCTTTGGCTGAAGGGTGAACCTCAGGAGTGACTTCATTAATGAGCTAAAATGGTGTCTGGGGGCCATACTCTCAGGGTTTCTCCAATCTCTGTCAGACCAGTAAGTCTGGTCTTTTTACTTTTGTGTGTGTGTGTGTGTGTGTGTGAGTTAGTGTTCTACGTTTTTCTCCACCTCTGTCCGGAACTCTCTATTGTGATCCCTGTCAGGGCAGTTGGTGGTGGTAGCTGGGCGCCATCTAGTTGTGCTGGACTCAGTATGGTGGAGGCTGTGGTCATTGTGGTCCATTAGTCCTTCGGGATAATCTTTCCCTTGTGTTTTTGGTTTTCTTCTTTCTCCCTTGCTCCAGACGGGGTGAAACCAGTGGAGTATCTTAGATGGTCGCTCACAAGCTTTTAAGACTCCAGACGCTACCCACCAAAGGAGAATGTAGAACATTTTCTTTATAAGCTACGTTATGCCAATTGAGCTAGATGTTCCCCAAGACCACGGTCCCCACAGCCTTTAGCCCAGTAATTTGGTCCCTCAGGGAGTTTGGCTGTGTCTATGGAGCTTCCATGACCTTGCCCTGGTCAAATTGTCCTGGCTTCCCCAGTATTGTGTACTGTCTTACCCTTCACCAAAGTTGCCACTTATCTATTTTCGATTTAGTGTTTTTCCCTCCCACTCCTCCCCTCCCTCATAACCATTAAAGATTTTTTTTGTGTGTGAGTGTAAACCTTTTAATGAGCTTTTATAGTAGTGGTCTCACACAATATTTGTCCTTTTGTGTTTGACTTATTTCCCTCAGCATAATGCCCTCCAGATTCAACCATGCTATGAGATGCTTTGCAGATTCATCATTGTTCTTTATCTTTGGGTAGTATTCCATTGTGTTTATGTACCATAGTTGTTTATTCATTCATCTGTTGATGGGCACCTAGGTTGTTTCCATTTTTTTGCTGCTGTGAACAATGCTGCAATGAACATGGGTGTGCAACTCCTATTTCTCTAGGATATGTTTCTAGGAGTGGGATTGCTGGATCATATGGTATTTCTATTTCTAGCTTTCTAAGGAAAAGCCATATCGCTTTCGAAAATGGTAGCACCGTTTTGGGTTAGCACCAGCAGTACATAAGAGTTCCAATCTCCCCACAGCCTCTCCAACATTTGTTATTATTATTATTTAATTTGTGCCAGTAATGCCAGGGTGAGATGGTATCTCATTGAGCTTTTGATTTGCATCTCTTTAATGCCTATTGATTGTGAGCATTTCCTTGTGTATCTGATAACCATTTGAATGTCTTTGGTGAAGTGTCTGTTCATATCTATCATGGATTGAATTGTGCCCCCTCTAAATATGTGTCAATTTGGTTAGGCCATGATTCCCAGTATTGTGTGGTTGTCCTCCATTTTGTGATTTTCCTATGTGTTATACATCATAATTTCTGCCTGTGGTTAAAGAAGATTAGGGTGCGATGTAACACCCTTGCTCAGGTCACATCCCTGATCCAATGTAAAAGGAGCTTCCCTGAGGTGAGGCCTGCGCCACCTTTTATTTTACAAGAGATAAAAGGAAAGGGAAGCAAGCAGAGAGTTGGGGACCTCATACCATCAAGAAAGAAGCATCAGGAGCAGAGCGTGTCCTTTGACACCGGGTTCCAGTGAGCAGAAGCCCTAGGGAAAGATTGATGAGGACATTCCCCCTGAGTCAAAAGAGAGAGAAAACTTTCCCGTGGGGCTGGTGTCCTGAATTTGGACTTTTAGCCTATTAGACTGTGAGAAAATAAATTTCTCTTCGTTAAAGCCATCCATTTGTGGTATTTCTGTTATAGCAAGCACTAGATGACTAAGACAATATTCTTTGCTCATTTTTAAATTGGATTATATGTCTTCTTGCTGTTGAAGTGTTAGATTTTCTTGTAGATTTTAGAGATTAGGCCTTTGATGGGTTTATCAAAGCGAAATTTTTTCTCCAGTCTTTAGGTTCTGATTTTACTCTTTGCTGAACTCTTCTGATGAGCGTGTTTAATTTTTAGAAGACCCCAATTATCTAGCTTATCTTTTGGTTTTTGTGCATTGTTAGTTACAGTTTGTATCCTGTTTATGCAGTGTATTATGTCCTCTAGTGTTAACCTGTTTTTTCTTCTATGATCTTTATAGTTTTTGGTTTTATATTTAGGTCTTCGATCCATTTTGAATTAGTTTTTGTGTATGGTACGAGATATGGGTCCTGTTTCATTTTTTTGCAGATGGACATCCAGTTTTGCAAGTACCATTTGTTAAAAAAGATCATCTTTTCCCCATTTGATGGACTTTGGACGCTTGTAGAAGATGAGATGATGGTAGGTGGATGGGTGTACATTTGGGTTCTCAGTTCTGTTCCATTGGTCAATGTGTCTATAGTTGTACCAGTGCTAGGCTGTTTTGACTATTGTAGATGTATAGTAGGTTCTGAGGTCAGGTAGTGCAAGTCCTCCTACTTTATTCTTCTTTAGTAGTGCTTTACTTAACTGGGGACTCTTTCCTCTCCATGTAAAGTTAATGATTAGTTTTTCCATGTTTTTAAAGAATTCTGTTGGTATTTGGATTGGGATTGCATTGTATTTGTAGATTGCTTTGGGTGGAATTGATATTTTCACAAAGTTGAATCTACCTATCCGTGAGCATGGTATGTTTTTCCATGTATGTAGATCTCTTTTGGTTTCTTGCAGTAGTATTTTGTAATTCTCTTTGTATAGGTCTTTTATATCCCTGGTTACATTTATTCCTAAGTATTTTGTTTTTTTAAGGGGCTATTATAAATGGTGTTGCTTTCCTGATTTCCTTTTCATTGATCTCTTTATTGGTGTATAGGAATCCATCTGACTTTTGTATGTTTATATTGTATCCTGCTATTCTGTTGAATCTGTTAGTTCCAGTAGTTTTCTAGTGGAGTTCTTTGAGTTTTCTATGTATGGTATCATCATTTGCAAATAGGGACGGTTTTACTTCTTCCTTACCAATTTGGATGCCCTTTATTTCTTGTTCTTGCCGTATTGCTCCAGCTAGGACTTCCAGCCCAATGTTAAATAGGAGTGGTGATAAAGGACATCATTGTCTTGTTCCTATTCTCAAGGGGAATGATTTCAGTCCCTCTCCATTAAAAATGATGTTAGCTATTGGTTTTGTATAGATGCTGTTTTAGGTTGGGTTCTGTAGAGAAGCAAAACCAGTAAAGTGTATAAATATATATATATAGAGAGATTTGCATCAAGGAAATGGCTCATGTGGTTGTAGAGGCTAGAACATTCCAAGTCAGTGGATCAGGATAGAGGCTTCTCCTGACTCTTGTAGCCGCAAGGGCTGTCAAACCTAAGATCAGCAAGTTGGAGAGCAGGGCAAGACTGCAAGGCTTCTCCTGATTCACATAGCTGCAGGAGCTGGAGAACCTAAAATTGGCAGGTAAGCTGCTAGCTCAAGTCCCAAGAACCAGAGGTCAGATGAGCAGGAGCCAGCTGCAGGATCCAGAGCAGGCAAAAGCCAGAATGTCCACTTATATTTGGATGCAGGCCACACACCCAAGTGAACTCCCTTTCAATTGATTGGCTACTCACAGCAGATTCCATCATGGGGGTGATCAGCTATCAAATCCCAACAGGGAGGTGGTCACAACATTATATGATTGCCAAAACACTGAGAACCATGGCCCAGCTGGCACACAATCTTAACCATCACAGATGCCCTTTATTATGTTGAGGAATTTCCCTTCTATACCTATTTTATTAAAACTTTTTATCAGGAATGCTTTTTCTCTGTCAGTTAAGATGGTCATGTGATTCTTATATTTTATTTGTGTGGTGAATTACGTTGACTGATTTTCTAATGTTAAATCACCCTTTCATACCTGGTATGAATCCCACTTGGTTGTATTATTTTTTTGATATGATGCTGAATTATATTGGCTAGAATCATGTTGAGAATTTTTGCATCTATATTTATGAGAGGTATTGGTCTCTAATTTTCTTTTTTTGTGGTGTCTTTGCCTGGTTTTGGTATCAAGGTTATGCTGGCTTCATAGAATGAATTTGGGAGTATCGTTTCCTTTTCTATGTTCTGAAATATTTTGAGTAGTACTGGTATAAGCTCTTCTCTGAATGTTTGGTAGAAGGCTCCAGTGAAGCCATCTGGGCCAGGTCTTTTTGTTGTTGTTGCGGGTCTTTTCATTACCTTTTCAATCACTTCTCTTGTTATGGTTCTGTTCAGATTTTCAACATCAGATTGTGTTAGTTTGGGTCGGAAATGTGTTTCTAGAAATTTGTCCATTTCCTCTATGTTTTCAAGTTCGTTGGAGCATAGTACTCTGTTATGATCCTTTTTATTTCACTTGGGCCTGTTTTAATGTCCCCTGTCATGAATTGAATTACGTCCCCCCAAAAATGTGTGTATCAATTTGTCTGGGCCATGATTCCCAGTATTGTGTGATTTTCCTATATATTGTAAATCCTGCCTCTATGATGTTAATGAAGGAGGACGGTCAGCAGTTGTGTTAGTGAGGCAGGACTCAATCTAAAGGTTGGATAGTGTCTTGAGGCAATCTCTTCACATATAAAAGACAAAAGTGAGCAGAGAGAAGGGGGACCTCATACCACCGAGAAAACAGTGCCAGGAGCAGAGCGCGTCCCTTGGACCTGAGATTCCTGCACTGAGATACTCCCAGACCAAGGGAAGACTGATGACAAGAACCTTTGTCCAGAGCCGACAGAGAAAGCCTTCCTCTGAAACTGACACCCTGAATTTTGGGCTTGTAGATTACCAGAAAAAAAAAAGACTGTGAGAGAATAAATTTCTCTTTGTTAAAGGCATCCACTTGTGGTATTTCTGTTATAGCAGCACTAGATGACTGAGACATCCATTTCATTTCTTATTTGGGTTATTTGCATCCTCTCCTGTTTTTGTCAATTTGGCCAATACTTTGTTAATTTTGTCAGTTCTTTCAAAGAACCAACTTTTGGTCTTGCTGATTCTTTCTATTGTTTTTCTATTCTCTATTTCATTTATTTCTCTCTGATCTTTATTATTGTCTTTCTTCTGGTGACTGTGGGGTTCTTTTGATGTTCCCTTTCTATTTGTTTGAGTTGTATAGCTAATGTTTTGATTTTGTCCCTTTCGTCTTTTTTATGTGGCATCTATTATTTTAAGTCGACCTCTGGGGACTGCCTTTGCTCTGTCCCAAAGATTTTGGTGTGATGTGTTTTCATTATCATTTGATTCTAGGAATTTTTTTTATTCCATCTTTGATTTCCTCTATTACTAAGTGGTTCTTAAGCAGGGTGTTATTCAGTTTCCATGTATTTGATTTTTTTTCCCTTCCTCTTCCTGTTATTAATTTCTACTTTGATGGTGTTGTGATCAGAGAAGATACTTTGTGTTATTTCAATGTTTTGGATTATGCCGAGGGTTGCTTTGTGGCCTAAGATGTGGTCTATTCTGGAGAATGTTTCATGTGTGTTGGAAAAGAATGGGTACTTTGCTGCTGTTGGGTGGATTGTTCTATATATGTCTATGAGGTCAAGTTGGTTGATTGCGGCCTTGAGAGCTTCCATATCTTTGTTAAGTTTCTTTCTAGATGTTCTGTCCTTTACTGAGAGTGGTGTGTTGAAGTCTCCTACTATTATTGTGGAACTATCAATTTCTCTTTTCAGTGCTGTTAGAGTTTGTTTTATGTATTTTGGAGCCCCTGTCATTGGGTGCGTAGATATTTATTATGGTTATGTCTTCATGGTGGACTGTCCCTTTAATCATTATATAATGCCCTTCTTTGTCTTTTTTGGTGGATTTTGTCTTAAAGTCTATTTTATCTGAGATTGGTATCGCCACTCTTGATCGGTTTAGGTTGCTGTTGGTTTGATATATTTTTTCTATCCTTTGATTAAAAAAAAAAGGCTTTGTTTCTAAGGTGTGTCTTTTGTATTCAGCATATTGATGGGTCCTGTTTTTTAATCTACTCTTTCACTCTCTGTCTCTTTATGGGTGCCTTTAAGCCATTTACATCCAGTGTGATTATTGATAGGTGTGAGTTTATTGACGTCATTTTGCAGTCCTTTTTTGTGGTACTGAAGTTTTCTTTGTTCCTCTTACTGTTCTGAATTCCTTTTGTGTATTTTTTTTATTTCTTTTGTTTTTTGTAGATTTTGTGTTTACTGAGGCTTTATGTTTTTCTTCTTTATTTTGATGAGTAGGTTTGTTAACTTTCTTTGCGTTTACCTTGAAAATTACTCCTATCTTCCTAAGTTTAAACCAGTCTTTTATTACTTGATAATGGCTTGACTTCTCCATTTGAAGGCTCTATACTTCTACGGTTTATTCCCTCTATTATTGTTCTGATATTGTTGTGATTTACACATTGATGTCTCTGGTTCCCTGTTGTAAGTTTTTTGGTTTTGTTTTAACCATGAGAGTTCATTATCTAGGTTGGTATCTGGCTGATGCTCCCTTATGTGCTAGATCCAGGTTATTGTCTAATGTTGTTTGTTCTCTAACTGAAGGACTCCCTTTAATAATTCTTGTAAGTTTGGTTTTATGTATTACCTTTATTTCTGTTTATCTGGAAATGTCCTATTTTTGCTGTCATATCTGAGTGAGAGTTTTGCAGAATATATTATTCTCAGTTGGCAGCTTTTTTTCTTTCAAGATTTTGTATATGTCATTCCATTGCCTTCTTGCCTGCATGGTTTCTGCTGAGTAACCAGACCTTAGTCCTATTGCTTCCCCTTTGTATGTGACTTTTCATTTTTCTCAAGTTGCTTTCAGGATTCTTTCTTTGTCTTTGGTTTTAGCAAGTGGGATTATGATATGTCTTGGTGTTTTTCTTTTGGGGTCTATTCTATATTGGGTTTGTTGAGCTTCTTGGATAGTAAGCTTTTCATCTTTCATGATTTTAGGGAAGTTTTCTGTCAGCAAATCTTCAGTGATACTCTCTGTGTTTTCAGTTTTCTCCCCCTGTTCTGGAATTCCAATCACATGCAAATTTTTGCTTTTGACTGTATTCCACATCATTCTCAGGGTTTCTTTATTTTTCTTCACTCTTTTCTCTAATTTTTCCTCAAACACAGTGACATCCATGGATTTGTCTTCAGTTTTCCTGATTCTGTATTCCATTGTTTCAGATTTCCTCCTAAAACCTTGTATTGCACTGTCCATTTCTGAAATCTTGTTGTTTGTTTTTTGAATTTCTAATTGCTGTTTTTGTCTGATTTCTAGTTGTTTTTCTGTTTTGACATTTTTTTCCTGTATTATTTTCCTGATTTCTTCCATTGTTTTGTCTGTTTTTTTCATGATTTTTTTCTGTATTTTCCATGATTTTGTCTATTTTTTCCTTATCCTTGTCTACATTTTCCCTCATCTGTTGGAGAACCCTGAATACTAGAGTTCTGAATTCCCTATCAGTTAGTTCCAATGCCTTTTCTTCTAGCAGAAGGTCATCTGGTGTTTTCTTTCAGTTGCTTTCTGGAGCCATCCTCTCTCTTTTTTTTTTTTTTTTTAATATGTTTTGATACTGTCTGCTGTCTCCATGACATTGAGGAATTATTTTCTTCATCTATGGATTTTTTTATGGATTGTAGATTTGGTTGTTTCATCCTGCTTTTTGTTTTATTTGTTTATGTCCGGGCAGGTGGGCTTGGTATGTTTTGTTGCTTGCTCTCCTGTGGGCATGATTCTTCACACCACCTTGTTCAACTGGGTAGGGACAGTCACTCAGCTATATGCAGCAGGGTGGGTCCAGCAGGGGCAGAGAGGTAGGGATGGGTAGTTTGTGGTACAAACTGGGGGTGACAGGGTGGGGCTGGGAGGCAGTGCAGGGCAGGGTCCAGGGGACTGCACTGGTCCCACTTGGGGCCATGGCCCTTGGCGCACAGTACAGATAAGTAGGAGGGAAAGGAGAGTATGTGATGTACAGAGCTCAGTGGGGGGTGAAAGAAGAGAAGGAGTGAGAAACAAAGGCAAAAATGAAACAAAAATAATAATAAAAAAACAAATAAAATGGTAGTACGCTAGGATTCAGCAGGTCGAGGTGGGGCAAACCTGGCGAGGTTGTGTGTTAATGACTCTTTAGCTGAGTGGTGTGGCTTAGCCTGTCAAGAAGCAGCATGGGTGGTGCACAGGACTAGGTGGACAGCAGAAAGGAAATAGGGGAAATAGAGGGGAAAAGCCAACAATCAAATAAAAAAAATAAAAACAACAACAACAAAAGTATGGTGGTGGGTGTGCTGGCTGTTGGGCATGTAGCAGAATTGGGGTTGCAGCAAGCTGATGTCTCTCTTGCTGGGTGGCATGGCATGCCCATCAGGAAGGGTTAGAAGCAGCAAAGGGCCTAGGTGTGAGGGAGAAGGAAAAGGAGAGGGGGAAAGATAGAGAAAAATATAAAACATAGCTCTGAATTCTTCTGTTCAGAAGATTTCAAAGGGCAGCTCAAGAAGACAAAGTTAAATATTATAATGACATGTGCAAAGAGCTGGAAATGGAAAACCCAAAGGGAAGAACACGCTCGGTGTTTCTCAAGCTTAAAGAACTGAAGAAAAAATTCAAGCCTCGAGTTGCAATAGTGAAGGATTCTATGGGGAAAATATTAAACGATGCAGGAAGCATCAAAAGAAGATGGAAGGAATATACAGAGTCATTATACCAAAAAGAATTAGTCGATGTTCAACCATTTCAAGAGGTAGCATATGATCAGGAACCAATGGTACTGAAGGAAGAAGTCCAAGCTGCTCTGAAGGCATTTGCAAAAAACAAGGTTCTAGGAATTGACGGACTATCAATTGAGATGTTTCAACAAATGGATGCAGCACTGGAAGTGCTCCCTCGTCTATGCCAAGAAATATGGAAGAGAGCTTCCTGGCCAACTGACTGGAAGAGATCCACATTTATGGCTATTCCCAAGAAAGGTGATCCAAATGAATGTGGAAATTATAGTACAATATCATTAATATCACATGCAAGCAAAATTTTGCTGAATATCATTCAAAAAGGGCTGCAGCAGTATATCGACAGGGAACTGCCAGAAATTCAGGCCAGTTTCAGAAGAGAGTGTGGAACCTGGGATATCATTGCTGATGTCAGATGGATCCTGGCTGAAAGCAGAGAATACCAGAAGGATGTTTATCTGTGTTTTATTGACTATGCAAAGGCATTCGACTGTGTGGATCATAACAAATTATGGGTAACATTGCAAAGAATGGGAATTCCAGAACACTTAATTGTGCTCATGAGAAACCTTTACATAGATCAAGAGGCAGTTGTTTGGACAGAACAATGGGATACTGATTGGTTTAAAGTAAGGAAAGGTGTGCGTCAGGGTTGTATTCTTTCAATTTTATTCAATCTGTACGCTGAGCAAATAATATGAGAAGCTGGACTATATGAAGAAAGGGGCATCAAGATTGGAGGAAGACTCATTAACAACCTGTGTTATGCAGATGACACAACCTTGCTTGCTGAAAGTGAAGAGGACTTGAAACACTCACTGATGAAGATCAAAGATCACAGCCTTCGGTATGGATTGCACCTCAACATAAAGAAAACGAAAATCCTCACAACTGGACCAATGAGCAACATCATAATAAACAGAGAAAAGATTGAAGTTGTCAAGGATTTCATTTTACTTGGATCCACAATCAACAGCCATGGAAGCAGCAGCCAAGAAATCAAAAGATGCATTGCATTGGGTAAATGTGCTGCAAAAGACCTCTTTAAAGCGTTGAAGAGCAAAGATGTCACCTTAAAGACTAAGGTGCACCTGACCCAAGCCATGGTATTTTCAATGGCATCATATGCATGTGAAAACTGGACAATGAATAAGAAAGACCAAAGAAGAATTGATGCCTTTGAATTGTGGTGTTGGCGAAGAATATTGAATATACCACGGACTGCCAGAAGAATGAATAAATCTGTCTTGGAAGAAGTACAACCAGAATGCTCCTTAGAAGCAAGGATAGTGAGACTGCATGTTACATACTTTGGGCATGTTGTCAGGAGGGATCAGTCCCTGGAGAAGGACATCATGCTAGGCAAAGTCCAGGATCAGCGGAAAAAAGGAAGATCCGCAACGAGGTGGATTGACACGGTGGCAGCAACAATGGAGTCAAGCATAACAACGATTGTAAAGATGGTGCAGGACCGGGCAGTGTTTCGTTCTGTTGTGCATAGGGTCTCTATGAGCTGGAACCAACTCGACGGCACCTAACGACAACAACAACATAGCTCTGAAGAGCTGGCCTGTGAGGTTGGTTCAGACCCAGGGAGGTCATGTGCCAGAGGCTCTCCAGCCAAGCATTACAGCACATTTTCACAGTCTGCCAAAAAATTGGAGGTGGCAAACAGGGCTGGGTGGATGGGAGAAAGGAAATGAAGATAGAGAGAGAGGAGGAACAATAACTAAACAAGAAAAAAAAAAAGTAAAAAAAGACCAACCAACAAACAATAAATATAATGGCCCTGAGGGAGCTGGTTGGTAACTCCCCAACTGAGCTGTGCAGGATGGCCCCTCCAGAAGGGGTGGGGATAGTGCACAAGCCTGAATGGGTGGGAGAAATGAAAGGAAGGAAAGGAGAGAGAAAAGTAACTGAAAAAAAAGAACAATGCACACAAGCCAAAAAACCACTCCTGTAAAGAAGGGGAGGGGATCACACATGGAGCTAGCTGGTTGGGAGAAAGGAAAGAAAGGAAGGGAAAGAGAGAGAACCAACACAGAAGGCCAAATACATATATATACATATATATAAAACAAACAACAACAGAAAAAAAAACAAGCAAACAAACAAAAAAAGAACAAAGCAAACAAACCAAGAAGTCACAGCTCATCAAGAAGAGGAGGGGATGGCACATGGGCTAGCTGGGTGGGAGAAAGAGAAGAAAGGACAGGAGAGAGAGAAAGGCAACAGAAAGTCGCCCCCCCGCCAAAAAAATCTCGAAACAAACAAAAAAGAAACAAGCCACAAAAAAAAAAAAAAAGAAAAAGAACAAAGCAACCAAACCAAACAATCACAGCCTCTCAAGAAGTGGAGAGGATGGCACATGGGGCTAGAGAAGCAACAATGACAAAAAGCCACAAAAATGTAAAGAAACAAACAACAATACAAAGAAAAAACACAAGCAAACAAAAAAATGGGGCTAAAGATGGGGGAAGGGTGGACCCCAGCGGCAGTGAGCTAGTGTCTCTCTGGCCGACCAAATGTAGCCCGTTGGAAAGCCCGTTGGTAAGAAGGATGGGGGGTGGAAAAGCTTGTATCCCTAGTTACTGGGTGCTCTGTCTACTGCTGGGTGCTCCCGGAACTTGCCTTCCTCCACTCCCTGTCCGGAGTTCTTTAGCAGCTGTAGCCCTAGATGGCAAATCCTGGTGGCAGTGAGCTGGTATCTCTCCAGCCGAGCAACCATGGCCCATTGGCAAGCAGGGGAGGTCTTGTACAAGGAAGAAGGTTGTGGGGTGGAAAAACGCATATCCCTGGTTACCGGGTGCTCTGTCTCCTGCTGGGAACTTTGTGAAGTTGCTTTCCCATACTTTCTGTCTGAGTTCTTTGGTGGCTGAAGCCCAAGATGGTGAGTTTGGCTACCTTAGCCATTATGGGACCTCCACTCCATAGCTCTCTTTGTTCTGTCTCTGTTAGTTTCTTATTCCATGCTTGATAGAGTTCTTTATTCCTTTATTTGGTACTTAGGGTTCCAAGATTGACGTTTCTATCTGTTTTACTTAATTTTTCAGATGTTTGGTGCAGGGAAATGGCATTGTGGTTCTGTCTATAGTACCACGTTGGCTGTGCATCCAATATTGTCCTTTTGTGACTGACTTATTTCACTCAGCCAAATGTCCTCCAGATTAACCCATGTCGTGAGATGTTTCACAGATTTGTCATTATTCTTTATGATTACATAGTGTTCCAATGTGCGTATGTACCACAATCTTTTTTTTTTAATCTATTCATCTGTTGATTGTTGTTTCTATCTTTTTGTTTAGGTTGTTTCCATCTTTTTCTGTTGTAAATAATGCTTCATTGAACACAGGTGTACCTATGTCTATTCTTGTCATGGCTCTTATTTCTCTGGGATATATACCTAGGAGTGGGATTACTGCATCATATGGCATTTCTATTTCTAGCTTTTTAAGGAAGCATCGTATTGTTTTCTACAGTGGTTGTACCATTTTACATTCCCACCAGCAGTGTATAAGAGCTCCAATCTCCCCATGACCTCACCAGAATTTGTCGTTTTCTAATTTTTGCATCAGTGCCATTCTTGCCAGGTTAAAGTGGTATCTCATGTAATCTTGATCTACACCTGTTTAATGGTTTCTAGGGAGCTCTGGTGGCACAATGGTTAAGGATTCAGCTGCTAACCAAATGATGGGTAGTTTGAAGCCAACAGCTGCTCCTCTGAAAGCCTACAGGGCAGTTCTACTCTGTCCTGTAGGATCACTATGAGTTGGAATTTATTTGGCAGTAACGGATTTGGTATTTTTTTTTTTTTTTTGGTTTTAACGGCTAATGATTGTGAGCATCTTTTCATGTGTTTGCTAGTTGCCTGAACGTCTTCTTTGGTGAAGTGTCTGTTCATGTCCTTTGCTCATTTTTAATTGGATTTTGTTGTTGTTGTTGTTGAGGTATTGAAGTTTTCCATGAATTTTAGAGATTAGACCCTTGTCTGATATGTCATACCGAAAATATTTTCCCAGTCTTTAGGTTCTCTTTTTACTCTTTTGGAGAAGTCTTTTGAAAAGCTTAAGTGTTTAGTTTTTAGGAGGTCCCAGTTATATTGTTTATCTTCTGCTATTTGTGCATTTTTAGTTATGTTTGATATTTTATTTATGCCATATATTAGGGTCCCTAGTATTGTTCCTATTTTTTCTTCCATGATCTTTATAGTTTTAGGTTTTACATTTAAGGCTTTGATTCATTTTGAGTTCATTTTTGTGTATGGTGTGAAGTATGGATCCTATTTCATTTTTCTGTAGATGGACATCCAGTTTTCCCACCATCATTTGTTAAAGAAACTTTTCCTTCCCTATTTAATGGACTTCAATAATGCTTTGTTCATCTGGGGACTCTTGTAAAGTTGGTGATTAGTTTTTTATCTCATTAAAGAATGTTATTGGAATTTGGATTGGAATTGCATTATATTTGTAGATCACTTTGGGTACTATCAATGTTTTTCCATTTATGTAGGTCCTCTTGGTTTCTTGTAGTAGTGTTCAGTAGTTTTCTTATTTGTTCCCCTTTGTAGGTGAGAATTAGTTTTTCCTTAGCTGCTCTCAGGATTCTTTCTTTGTCTTTGGTTTTGGAAAGTTTGTTGTGATATGTCTTGGTGACTTTCTTTTGGGATCTATCTTGTATGGGGTTTGTTTATCTTCTTGGATGGTTATCTTATCAACTGTCCCAGTATTAAGGAAGTTTTCTGCCAGCAAATATTCAAAAATTCTCTCCTTTTTCTTTTTTTTGTTTTGGTCTCCTATTCTGGAGTTCCAACAATGCATAAATTATTTGTCTTGATGGTGCCTTTCATAATTCTTAGGCTTTCACCATTTTCTTCATTTGTTTTCTTGATTGTTCCTCAAACAAATTATTATCTAGGTATTATTCCTCTATTTCTCTGATTCTGTCTTCCTTGATTCAATTCTATTCCTATGTCCTTACATTGAGTTATCTATTTCTGAAATTTTATAGTTAATTTTCTGGATTTCTACTTGCTGCTTTTCTGTATGGTGTCACTGTCTATTTAGTTTGTCATTTGGCTCTTATATTGTTTCCCTAAATTCTTCTAGAGTTTTGTTTGTGTTTTCCTTGTTTTTTTTTTTTTCCTCTGTGTTTTTCTTGATCTCTTCAGGATCTTATATATAGTCTTTTGAATTCCTTATCATGTAATGGTAATGGTACCATTTGTTCCTCAGGAAGGTTTTCTGGCCCTTTATTTTTTCCCACTCTTTTGAGGCATCTTGTCCTGTTGCTTTATGTGATTTGATTTTGTCTGTTGTCTCGGAGGCATTCAGGTGTTATATTTATTTATTGATTGTATGTTTCTTTGCTTGCATCCTGATTTTTTGTTTTGTTTTGATATATCCAGGCTGGTGGGGCAGATGTGCTATGCTGGTTGCTAGTCTGGAAGTGCTGGAGCACTTACCACCTTGCTCCAGGTGGATAGCTCAGTGGCTGGTAGTGTGGATGCAGGTCTCTGTTGGCTGGTCATGTGGGACAGCTAAGGAGAAGCTGGGCACGCATTGACCCCCATCTGTCATTTGTCCAGTGGTGTGGGAGTGGGTGATGGAACTTGTTGGGTGGGGGGAGTGGTGGGTGTGGTGGGTGTGGTGGAGAAGAAGGGGTACAAGAGTGCACTCTCTTCCACTTGCCTCAGGTAGATAGGGGTCCTGAAGTGGTCCTGTGCCTCTTGGAGGGGCAGTGCACTGGGCAGTGGGGTTGTGAGTGTGGGGCTGCTGAAGTGGTTTTGTGCTACTCAGAGGGGTGGGGCAGGTAGCAGGGGTGTGGGGCCATGTAGGCAGGGTTGCTGAAGCAGTTCTGTACTGTTTGGAGAGGTGGGGTATGCTGGGGATGGGCAGATGGGCACACCATGGCTACTACCAATTGGTGGGTGAGCAAGGGGGAGGATGGCAGATGAGTGGGTGGGGGGAAGAGGGAAGTTTGACTGTGTCTTTGGTGGTTAGGGCTGCAGGGATGGGGGTTCATATGTCAGCCACTTGTTTTTAGTATAGAAACTCTGTGTATTTCTTCCGTACTCTTTTGATGCTTCTTGTGTCATTTAATTATTTTCCCCCATAGAATCCTTCAATATTGCCACTCAAGGCTTTAATTTTTTCTTTAGTTCTTTCACCTTGAGAAATGCCGAGTGTGTTTTTCCCTTTTGGTTTTCTATCTCCAGGTCTTTGCACATGTCATCATAATACTTTACTTTGTCTTCTCGAGCTGCCCTTTGAAATCTTCTGTTCAGCTCTTTTACTTCATCATTTTTTCCTTTTGTTTTAGCTACTCGATGTTCAACAGCAAGTTTCAGAGTCTCTTCTAACATACATTTAGGGATTTTCTCTCTCTCCCGTCTTTTTAATGACCTCTTGCTTCCTTCATGTATGATGACCTTGATGTCATCCCACATTCGTCTGGTGTTCAGTCATTAGTGTTCAATGCATCAAATCTATTCTTGATATGTTCTCTAAATTCAGGTGGAATATATTCAAGGCTTTTGTGCACTAGTTCTAATTTTCTTCAGTTTCAACTTGATCTTGCATATGGGTAACTGATGGTCTGATTTGCAGTCTGTCCCTGGCAGTTTTTTGACTGATGGTATTGAGCTTTTCCATTGTCTCTTTCCACAGATGTAGTTAATTTGATTCCTATGTATTCCACCTGATGAGGTCCATGTGTATAGTCACCATTTATGTTGGTGAAAAAAGATATTTGCAATGAAGAAGTTGTTGGTCTTGCAAAATTTAATCATGTGATCTTTGGCATTATTTCTATCACCAAGGCCATATTTTCCAGCTAACGATCCTTCTTCTTTGTTTACAACTTTCACATTCCAATCACCAGTAATTACCAGTGCATTCTGATTGCATGTTCAATCAATTTCAGACTGCAGAAGTTGGAAAAATCTTCAATTCCTTCATCTCTGGCCTCAGTGGTTGGTACATAAAGTTGAGTAATAGTCATATTAACTGGTCTTCCTTGTAGGCATATGGATATTATCCTATCACTGACAGCATTGTACTTTAGGATAGATATTGAAATGTTCTTTTTTTTTTATTAACTTTTATTGAGCTTCAAGTGAACGTTTACAAATCAAGTCAGTCTGTCACATATAAGTTTACATACATCTTACTCCGTACTCCCACTTGCTCTCCCCCTAATGAGTCAGCCCTTCCAGTCTCTCCTTTCGTGACAATTTTGCCAGCTACCCACTCTCTCTATCCTCCCATCCCCCCTCCAGACAAGAGTTGCCAACACAATCTCAAGTGTCCACCTGATATAATTAGCTCACTCTTCATCAGTCTCTCTCTCCCACCCACTGTCCAGTCCCTTTCATGTCTGTTGAGGTGTCTTCGGGGATGGTTCCTGTCCTGGGCCAACAGAAGGTCTGGGGACCATGGCCGCCGGGATTCCTCTAGTCTCAGTCAGACCATTAAGTATGGTCTTTTTATGAGAATTTGGGGTCTGCATCCCACTGATCTCCTGCTCCCTCAGGGGTTCTCTGCTGTGCTCCCTGTCAGGGCAGTCATCAATTGTGGCCGGGCACCAACTAGTTCTTCTAGTCTCAGGATGATGTAGGTCTCTGGTTCATGTGGCCCTTTCTGTCTCTTGGGCTCTTAGATGTCGTGTGACCTTGGTGTTCTTCATTCTCCTTTGCTCCAGGTGGGTTGAGACCAATGGATGCATCTTAGATGGCCGCTTGTCAGCATTTAAGACCCCAGACGCCACATTTCAAAGTGGGATGCAGAATGTTTTCATAATAGAATTCTTTTGCCAATTGACTTAGAAGTCCCCTTAAGCCATGGTCCCCAAACCCCCGCCCTTGCTCCGCCAGCCTTTGAAGCATTCATTTTATCCCGGAAACTTCTTTGCTTTTGGTCCAGTCCAATTGAGCTGACCTTCCATGTATTGAGTGTTGTCCTTCCCTTCACCTAAAGCAGTTCTTATCTACTAATTAATCAATAAAAAACCCTCTCCCTCCCTCCCTCCCTCCTCCCTTCGTAACCACAAAAGTATGTGTTCTTCTCAGTTTATACTATTTCTCAAGATCTTATAATAGTGGTCTTATACAATATTTGTCCTTTTGCCTCTGACTAATTTCGCTCAGCATAATGCCTTCCAGGTTCCTCCATGTTATGAAATGTTTCACAGATTCGTCTCTGTTCTTTACCGATGAGTAGTATTCCATTGTGTGAATACACCACAATTTATTTACCCATTCATCCGTTGATGGACACCTTGGTTGCTTCCAGCTTTTTGCTATTGTAAACAGAGCTGCAATAAACATGGGTGTGCATATATCTGTTTGTGTGAAGGCTCTTGTTTCTCTAGGGTATATTCCGAGGAGTGGGATTTCTGGGTTGTATGGTAGTTCAATTTCTAACTGTTTAAGATAACGCCACATAGATTCCCAAAGTGGTTGTACCATTTTACATTCCCACCGGCAGTGAATAAGAGTTCCAATCTCTCCGCAGCCTCTCCAACATTTATTATTTTGTGTTTTTTGGGTTAATGCCAGCCTTGTTGGAGTGAGATGGAATCTCATCGTGGTTTTAATCTGCATTTCTCTAATGGCTAATGATCGGGAGCATTTTCTCATGTATCTGTTAGCTGCCTGAATATCTTCTTTAGGGAAGTGCGTGTTCATATCCTTTGCCCACTTCTTGATTGGGTTGTTTGTCTTTTTGTGGTTGAGTTTTGACAGATTCATGTAGATTTTAGAGATCAGGCGCTGGTCGGAGAAGTCATAGCTGAAAATTCTTTCCCAGTCTGTAGGTGGTCTTTTTACTCTTTTGGTGAAGTCTTTAGATGAACATAGGTGTTTGATTTTTAGGAGCTCCCAGTTATCTGGTTTCTCTTCATCATTTTTGGTAATGTTTTGTATTCTGTTTATGCCTTGTATTAGGGCTCCTAGGGTTGTCCCTATTTTTTCTTCGATGATCTTTATCGTTTTAGTCTTTATGTTTAGGTCTTTGATCCACTTGGAGTTAGTTTTTGTGCATGGTGTGAGGTATGGGTCCTGTTTCATTTTTTTGCAAATGGATATCCAGTTATGCCAGCACCATTTGTTAAAAAGACTATCATTTCCCCAATTAACTGACACTGGGCCTTTGTCAAATATCAGCTGCTCATACGTGGATGGATTTATATCTGGGTTCTCAATTCTGTTCCATTGGTCTACGTGCTTGTTGTTTTACCAGTACCAGGCTGTTTTGACTACTGTGGCTGTATAATAGGTTCTGAAATCAGGTAGAGTGAGGCCTCCCACTTTCTTCTTCTTTTTCAGTAATGCTTTACTTATCCGAGGCTTCTTTCTCTTCCATATGAAACTGGTGATTTGTTTCTCTATCACCTTAAAAAATGACATTGGAATTTGGATTGGAAGTGCGTTATATGTATAGATGGCTTTTGGTAGAATAGACATTTTTACTATGTTAAGTCTTCCTATCCATGAGCAAGGTATGTTTTTCCACTTAAGTAGGTCCTTTTGAATTTCTTGTAGTAGAGCTTTGTCGTTTTCTTTGTATAGGTCTTTTACATCCTTGGTAAGATTTATTCCTAAGTATTTTATCTTCTTGGGGGCTACTGTAAATGGCATTGATTTGGTTATTTCCTCTTCGATGTTCTTTTTGTTGATGTAGAGGAATCCAAGTGATTTTTGTATGTTTATTTTATAACCTGAGACTCTGCCAAACTCTTCTATTAGTTTCAGTAGTTTTCTGGAGGATTCCTTAGGGTTTTCTGTGTATAAGATCATGTCATCTGCAAATAGAGATAATTTTACTTCCTCCTTGCCAATCCGGATGCCTTTATTTCTTTGTCTAGCCTAATTGCCCTGGCTAGAACTTCTAGCACGATGTTGAATAAGAGCGGTGATAAAGAGCATCCTTGTCTGGTTCCCGTTCTCAAGGAAAATGCTTTCAGGTTCTCTCCATTTAGAGTGATATTGGCTGTTCAATTCCTATTAGGTGAGAGTTTTTATCATAAATGGGTGTTGGACTTTGTCAAATGCCTTTTCTGCATCAATTGATAAAATCATGTGGTTTTTGTCTTTTGTTTTATTTATGTGATGGATTACATTAATGGTTTTTCTGATATTAAACCAGCCTTGCATACCTGGTATAAACCCCACTTGATCGTGGTGAATTATTTTTTTGATATGTTGTTGAATTCTATTGGCTAGAATTTTGTTGAGGATTTTTGCATCTATGTTCATGAGGGATATAGGTCTGTAATTTTCTTTTTTTTGTAATGTCTTTACCTGGTTTTGGTATCAGGGAGATGGTGGCTTCATAGAATGAGTTGGGTAGTATTCCGTCATTTTCTACGCTTTGAAATACCTTCAGTAGTAGTGGTGTTAACTCTTCTCTGAAAGTTTGGTAGAACTCTGCAGTGAAGCCGTCCGGGCCAGGGCTTTTTTTTGTTGGGAGTTTTTTGATTACCGTTTCAATCTCTTTTTTTGTTATGGGTCTATTTAGTTGTTCTACTTCTGAATGTGTTAGTTTAGGTAGGTAGTGTTTTTCCAGGAATTCATCCATTTCTTCTAGGTTTGCAAGTTTGTTAGAGTACACTTTTTCGTAATAATCTGATATGATTCTTTTAATTTCAGTTGGTTCTGTTGTGATGTGGTCCTTCTTGTTTCTTATTCGGGTTATTTGTTTCCTTTCCTCTATTTCTTTAGTCAGTCTAGCCAATGGTTTATCAATTTTGTTAATTTTTTCAAAGAACCAGCTTCTGGCTTTGTTAATTCTTTCAATTGTTTTTCTGTTCTCTAATTCATTTAGTTCAGCTCTAATTTTTATTATTTGTTTTCTTCTGGTGCCTGATGGATTCTTTTGTTGCTCACTTTCTATTTGTTCAAGTTGTAGGGACAGTTCTCTGATTTTGGCTCTTTCTTCTTTTTGTATGTGTGCATTTATCGATATAAATTGGCCTCTGAGCACTGCTTTTGCTGTGTCCCAGAGGTTTTGGTAGGAAGTATTTTCATTCTCGTTGCATTCTATGAATTTCCTTATTCCCTCCTTGATGTCTTCTATAACCCAGTCTTTTTTCAGGAGGGTATTGTTCATTTTCCAAGTATTTGATTTCTTTTCCCTAGTTTTTCTGTTATTGATTTCTACTTTTATGGCCTTGTGGTCTGAGAAGATGCTTTGTAATATTTCGATGTTTTGGACTCTGCAAAGGTTTGTTTTATGACCTAATATGTGGTCTATTCTAGAGAATGTTCCATGTGCGCTAGAAAAAAAAAGTATACTTTGCAGCAGTTGGGTGGAGAGTTCTGTATAAGTCAATGAGGTCAAGTTGGTTGATTGTTGTGATTAGGTCTTCCGTGTCTCTATTGAGCTTCTTACTGGATGTCCTGTCCTTCTCCGAAAGTGGTGTGTTGAAGTCTCCTACTATAATTGTGGAGGTGTCTATCTCACTTTTCAATTCTGTTAAAATTTGATTTATGTATCTTGCAGCCCTGTCATTGGGTGCATAAATATTTAATATGGTTATGTCTTCCTGATCAATTGTCCCTTTTATCATTATGTAGTGTCCTTCTTTATCCTTTGTGGTGGATTTAAGTTTAAAGTCTATTTTGTCAGAAATTAATATTGCTACTCCTCTTCTTTTTTGCTTATTGTTTGCTTGATATATTTTTTTCCATCCTTTGAGTTTGAGTTTGTTTGTGTCTCTAAGTCTAAGGTGTGTCTCTTGTAGGCAGCATATAGATGGATCGTGTTTCTTTATCCAGTTCAAGACTCTCTGTCTCTGTATTGGTGCATTTAGTCCATTTACGTTCAGCATAATTATAGATAAATAAGTGTTTAGTGTTGTCATTTTGATGCCTTTTTATGTGTGTTGTTGACAATTTCATTTTTCCACATACTTTTTTGTGCTGAGACATTTTTCTTAGTGAATTGTGAGATCCTCATTTTCGTAGTGTTTGACTTTATGTTTGTTGAGTCGTTATGTTTTTCTTGGCTTTTATCTTGAGTTATGGAGTTGTTATACCTCTTTGTGGTTACCTTATTATTTACCCCTATTTTTCCAAGTAAAAACCTAACTTGTATTGTTCTGTATCGCCTTGTATCCCTCTCCATATGGCAGTTCTATGCCTCCTGTATTTAGTCCCTCTTTTTGATTATTGTGATCTTTTACATATTGACTTCCGTGATTCCCTGTTATATATATATATGTATATATATATTTTAATTAATCTTAATTTGTTTTTGTGATTTCCCTATTTGAGTAGATATCAGGATGTTCTGTTTTGTGACCTTGTGTTGTGCTGGTATCTGATATTATTGGTTTTCTGACCAAACAATATCCTTTAGTATTTCTTGTAGCTTTGGTTTGGTTTTTGCAAATTCTCTAAACTTGTGTTTATCTGTAAATATCTTAATTTCGCCTTCATATTTCAGAGAGAGTTTTGCTGGATATATGATCCTTGGCTGGCAGTTTTTCTCCTTCAGTGCTCTGTATATGTCGTCCCATTCCCTTCTTGCCTGCATGGTTTCTGCTGAGTAGTCTGAACTTATTGATTCTCCCTTGAAGGAAATCTTTCTTTTCTCCCTGGCTGCTTTTAAAATTTTACTTTATCTTTGGTTTTGGCGAGTTTGATGATAATATGTCTTGGTGTTTTTCTTTTGGATCAATCTTAAATGGGGTTCGATGAGCATCTTGGATAGATATCCTTTCGTCTTTCATGATGTCAGGGAAGTTTTCTGTCAGGAGTTCTTCAAGTATTTTCTCTGTGTTTTCTGTCCTCCCTCCCTGTTCTGGGACTCCAATCACCCGCAAGTTATCCTTCTTGATAGAGTCCCACATGATTCTTAGGGTTACTTCATTTTTTTTAATTCTTTTATCTGATTTTTTTTTTCAGCTATGTTGGTGTTAATTCCTTGGTCCTCCAGATGTCCCAGTCTGCATTCTAATTGCTCGAGTCTGCTCCTCTGACTTCCTATTGCGTTGTCTAATTCTGTAATTTTATTGTTAATCTTTTGGATTTCTACATGCTGTCTCTCTATGGATTCTTGCAACTTATTAATTTTTCCACTATGTTCTTGAATAATCTTTTTGAGTTCTTCAACTGTTTTATCAGTGTGTTCCTTGGCTTTTTCTGCAGTTTGCCTTATTTTGTTTGTGATGTCTTGAAGCATTGTGTAAATTAGTTTTTTATATTCTGTATCTGATAATTCCAGGATTGTATCTTCATTTGGGAAAGATTTTGATTCTTTTGTTTGGGGGGTTGGGGAAGCTGTCATGGTCTGCTTCTTTATGTGGTTTGATATGGACTGCTGTCTCCAAGCCATCACTGGGAAACTAGTTTTTCCAGAAAATCCGCTGACTGGGACGGTGGCTCCAGGCTCTGAAAACAATCGCTGCTTCCCCGTATTTGTTCGTTTTCTGTCTCTAAATCTGTATTTGTTGTTCAGGGTTCATAGATTGTTATGTACGTGATCGATTTGTTTTTCCGAGTCTTTGTTGCAAGAGGGATCCGAGGTAGCGTCTACCTAGTCCGCCATCTTGGCCCCGCCTCCAAAATGTTCTTTTTGACGATGAATGCAACACTATTCCTCATTAAGTTGTCATTCCCAACATAGTAGGCCATACAATTGTCTGATTCAAAATGACCAATACCGGTCCATTTCAGCTCACTAATGCCTTGGCTATTGATTTTTTGCATTCCATTTCATTTTTTACTATTTCCAATTTTCCTAGTTTCATACTTTGTCCATTCCACATTCCAATTACTAACGGATGGTTGCAGCTGTTTCTTCTCATTTTGAGTCGTGGAACATCAGCAAATGTAGGTCCTGAAAGCTTGACTCCATCCATATCATTAAGATCGACTCTACTTTGAAGAGACAGCTCTTCTTCAGTCGTATTTTGAGTGCCTTCCAACCTGAGGGGCTCATCTTCCGACACTATATCAGACAGTGTTCTGCTGCTATTCATACGGTTTTCATTGGCTAATCCTTTTCAGAAGTAGACTTCCTTGTCTGTCTTAGCCTGGAAGCTTAGCTGAAACCTGTCTGCCAGAGGTGACCCTGCTGGTATTTGAATACCAGTGGCATAGCTTCCAGGATCACAACACACAAGCCCCCACAGTAAGACAAACTGACAGACCCATGAGACTTTTGAGAAATTATTTGTGATAAATTAAAAAAATGAATCTAGACTGTGAGAGAAAAAAACTGAAACAGAAACCACAACTTGCAAAACTGTACTGTGGGTGGCGAACAATAAACTATACCAAACCATGACATTCAAGAAAAACTATCTAAGCTCAAACTCTTTTAAAACCAGCTTACTTAGATGTGCATATTCTAAATAAGACCGCAGACACACTGATCTAACAGTAACTCTTCGTGGACTCATGTGTCCTTTGTTTATTCTAAAGATCAGACGCTATTCTGGCAAATTGCCTAGTTTTCCAAATCACCAACCCTGCCAAGACTCGTCCTTTGACCCAACATAGTTCTTGTAATTATATCCCTCCCTGTCTCCACCCATTTGAGATGTACTGTAGTTTCCCATGTGTTCTCCCTTGTTGTAGTAAGGCAATAAGCCTTTTTTTTTTTTTTTTATGACTACGAGTGTGTTCCTGATGGTCTTTTGTTGGTGAACATCAACATTTGAAACTTAATTTAAAATTTAAATCTTGTCTTGTAAGTTACCTCGGCTTTTCTCTGGCCTGCCAGAAATGACCATTTGCTAATAGGGATATATGGATTTGTTACAGAAGGAATACAAAGGAATAAAATTTGATTTGAGAGAGAATTTCCCTAATTCCTTTATGTAGTAGGTTGAATAGTGTTCCCCCCAAATTCATGTTCTTTCAGAACTTCAGAATGTGGCCTTATTTGGAAATAATGTCTTTGAAGATATTAAGTGTCTTGAGATGAGGCCATCCTGAATTTAGAGTAGTCCCTAAATCCAATGACTGATAGCCTTATACGAAGAGGAGAGAACACAGAGAGGCGCATAGGAAAGAAGGCTACGTGAAGACAAAGACAAAGATTGGAGTGCTGCTGCCACAAGCCAAGGAATGCCAAGAGCCACCAGAAGCTGGAAGATGCAAAGAAGAATTCTCCTCAATGGCCTTTGGAGGGAGTGTGGCTCTGCTGACACCTTGATTTTGGACTTCTAGCCACTAGAACTGCAAGAGAATGCATTTCTGTTGTTTTAAGCCACTCAGTTGGTGGTGCTTGTTATGGAAGCCCCCAGGAACTAATGCAGTCTCTGGATGGTGCAGATGGTTAACAAGCTCAGCTCCTAACTGAAAGGTTGGAAGTTCAAGTCCACCCAGAAGTGACTCAGAAGAAAAACCAGGTGATCTATTTCTAAAATATCACCCATTGAAAACCCTATGGAGCACAGTTCTACTCTGACACGTGGGTTTGCTGTAAATCAGAGTTGACTCAACAGCAGTTGGTGGTGATTGTGGTAGAGAAAACTAAGACAGTTTATCACAGCCCTCCTTTGATCATACCAAGGGCAAGCCTGGAGGACTCAGCTTCAAGAAGCCCCTTGACAATGCAGTAGAGACCCCTTCTCCTTTGAAGAGGGAAGCCTCCCATCTGTCCCTACTCCAGGAAGGATTTTTACACCCTTCGTGCATTTGATTTTCAAGGTAGCTGTGAAGCGACTCTGCTGTACCCCATTGCGCAGAGAAGTTGAAGTAACGAGAGATTCAGTGACTTGCCTCAGACCTCCTGCCCAGGAAGTAGCCAGTGAGGTGTTTTTGTGCTCAGTGGGCATCCTCTGCTCTCCCTGGGCCAGCCTGGGCCAGGGAGGGGAGGTGGGCCTGGGAGTGAGATGACATAGGCCCATGTGGTTCCAAGGAGGTGGATAAGCCAGGGCCCAGCAGCACCCATGTTCTCCAGGTGGGATGTGTGTGGCTAGGCCCTGCACTTCCTATCATGCAGAACCTGCATGGCTCCATCTTCACCCTTTTGGGACCAGCACCTCTAAGGCAGCACCTGCAAGGACCTGCTTCGGCTGCCTTCCTCCTACCCTCACTTCCCCGCAGGCTTTTATCCCACCCTGCATTGCTTTTCTGCATGGCTGGGAGCATACAACACTGACATCAGCAGGGCTCATGTGTGCAGACCTGCAGCCATTCATGCCCAGCACCCTGACTGGCTCCCACCAGTAATCCACCTGGAATTTTCTGCTGAGACTTGGGGAGGATGAAGCAGGCCAGGAAGGCAGTCCCTGCCCCGGCACCTCTAGGACTAAAACCTACTTTCAAAGCCCTGTGAATCTGCTATGGAGCCCCTGGGCGCTGCAAACGGTTAAGTGCTCGACTACTAACTCAAAGGTTGGCAGTTGGAACACACTCAGAGTTGCCTCAGGAAACAGGCCTGGCCATCTGATTCCAAAAGGCCACGGCTTTGAAAAAACCCTATGGAACTGTTCTACTCTGCACACGTGGGGTCGCCATGAGTAGTAGTCAACAGCAGCTGGCTTGTTTTGTTTGAGCCTGTCGTAGGTTGTATTTCGCTTGAGATGAACTGTGCACTAAGGGGCGGGGGGGGGGGGTGTGGGGGGCGTGCCACCCACGGGGATGACCCCGGGAAGGAAAGAGGGTAGGCCCGTTGTCTTTCTGCTCCTGGCCAGGTGGCAGGCCTAGGAGAGGAGTCAGGTCAGAAATGACACCTCAGCCCCTCATTTCTCTCTCGGTTGGAGTAAAATGGGGAGAAAAGAGTGTCCTCACTATTCCAGAACATTCTGTCCACACAGAATCTGGTCAGGAGCCCCTGAGGTGACAGGTCCAAAAAAAGCCCCCCAGCTCCATCCTCTGAGACTGAGATGCCAGACCCCTGGGTCTTCTCTCCTGCCCATCAGCTTCCATCCTTCTTGGAAATGATAATTCAAAACAACCCAGAGGGCCGATGTGGTTTTTGTTTTAAAAAAAAAAAACCCAGCCAGAACATTCTCACTCTTTCTGTCTCTGTCTCATGCCCGCATTACCCAAGTGAATAAAACCAACACGGTTTCCTTGCTTGAGTGATCTGCTAGAGGCCTGGGAGCACTCAGTCACCCAGCGTCTTAGACCATCCAGGTGTTTGTCATCATTTGGAGCCAGCCTTTGTGTCCAAGAGGAAGGTGTGGCGTGACTGCTGTCAACCACACTCCCTGTTCCTTTGAACAATCAGTTCCAGCAGCAGAAGAAACCGTTTTTCTTATTTGCTTCTGGTGCTCAGCCTTAAAAAGAATCAGTTTAACACTCATTCATCTGCACACCTACCTTAACCGGGAGTCTTATCTAGGGAATTTGTAGTTCAGAAAAGACATCCCTGCCCGTACCTTCCAGAATGGAATAGTGGGTAGAGGGTGGGAGAAGAAGAAGAGAAATTGCAAAAACACACAATTCTGACCAACATATTCTTCCTTTCATGTTATCACGTGTCTTTTCTTACACTTACAGGGAAAGTGAACTAGTGGCAGGTTGGTCAAGCTCAGGTCGACTACACCCTTAGTAATTTTCTGCGTGTTTGATCTATCAGTTACTGAAGGAGGGCTGTTGAAGTCTAAAACTGTAAATGTAGATCTGGCTATTTCTCCTTGCAGTTCTAATCAGCACGCCTCATGTATTTTGAAGTTCTCTTGGTAGGGACAGACATGCTTACGATTGCCATGTCTTCTTGAAAACTTGAGCCCTTCGCCCTTATGTTATGTCTACAGATGTTGAAAGAGGAACTACTTTTATTCCAGGTCAGGAAATGGTAAAAAGTGCAACGGCTTCTAAGCTCTTGCCCTTATCAATGGCAGCAGAAAGCTAAACATTAGCCTTCTTGTTAATGGGTTTTCACAACTCAAACATTTGCCGTAGGTCAATTTTGACTGTCAGCTGCTCAGCCACCCACTCCTTTCCATCTTGTTCGAGAACGCTGATCGAGACCAAATATGACTTCCCGTATCTGGGTCAGCTTATCCTCCAGGCTCGCCTGGTATCAGCTGGGGGTGACCGCTGGAAAGTTCTCCAACGTGAGAGCCATGGGAAGTGGGGAGTATTTTCTAACCCCACTGCTCTCAAAAAATTCTTGTTCCACATGTAGGTGGAAAAGGCGAGCTGAGAGATGCTGTTGAGATATTGAAGCCTCTGGGTGATTTCAATGGTTCATGAGAACGATGGAAACACCATTTGAGCATTTGGTCGCCAAAAGCATGAAAGAGGTATCCAGGGCAGCCCTAGCTCAGTGACTGGACACACTAGGCTCAGCCTGATACCTTGCTCCAGCCCTCCCTCCTCCCCAGATTGAGATACTTGATCCATGCAGCCCCTCACCCCTACTGTCCCTTCACCTTCACCCTCCAAGAAAACGTTTGGCCTCTGTTATGTTTGGTTTGGGGTCGCTATGAGTCGGAAATGACTCAATAGCACTATTTTTTTTTTGTTTTATGTTTGGTTTGCCACAAGTGTAGGTGGCTGTTGTGTGTAAGGAGTCACCTTCTGGTCCATGGATGTGAGCAACAAGATAAACCAATGGAGCTGTGTTTTGAAATAAAACTGATCTGGCACTATTCACCTGTGGTATCTTGGTGGTAAGAAATTAGTTGTATCTATACCCAGGACCTTGTTAACTGTGTTTATCTGTTAAGTCTTAATATAGGTTACATCATTTCTGAGCTATCTATGCTTTATCCCAGTGAATAAGTTCAAAGACCTTCCCCCCCTCCCCTTAGGGAATGTTTGTTGAAAAGAGGTAGTCACATATAACCACCACCATCTGTCAATTTGTTGTAGGGTGATGGTTTGCATGTTGCTGTCATGCTGGAAGCTACGCTACCAGTATTTCAAATACCAGCAGGGTCACCCACGGTGGGCAGGTTTCAGCTGAGTTTCCAGACTTAGAAGAAAGGCCTGGCAATCTGCTTGTGAAAATCAGCCAATGAAAACCCCATGGATCACAACAGAATATTGTCTGATATAGTGCTGGAAGATGAGCCCCGCCAGGTTGGAGGCACTGAAAATACACAGTCGCTGTAACAGTGGACTCGAGCATGCTAATGATTGTAAGAAGGCACAAGGCAGGTTTTGTTCTGTTGTGTATGGGGTCACCATAAGTCAGAGCTACCTCAGCAACAACCGACAACAACACAACAGCAACAACTCACAGGTAAATTCTTTGAGCTCCAGTGCAACCAAACCTAAGTTCAATGTTACTAGGACAACAGATCATGATGTCATTATGAAGACGTGTGCAAAGACCTGGGGATGGAAAACCAAAAGGGAAGAACATGCTCTGCATTTCTCAAGCTGAAAGAACTGAAGAAAAAATTCAAGCCTCAAATTGTGATACTGAAGGATTCTACAGGGAAAATATTTAACGACACAGGAAGCATCAAAAGAAGATGGAAGGAAGACACAGAGTCATTATACCAAAAAGAATTAGTCAATGTTCAACCATTTCAAGAGGTAACATATGATCAGGAACCGATGGTGCTGAAGGAAGAAGTCCAAGCTGCACTGAAGGCATTGGCGAAAAACTAGGCTCCAGGAATTGATGAAATATCAACGGAGATGCTTCAACAAATGGATGCAGCGCTGGAAGTGCTTGCTCATCTATGCCAAAAAATTTGGAAGACAGCTACCTGGGCAACTGACTGGAAGAGCTCCATATTTTTTCCTATTCCCAAGAAAGGTGATCCAACCAATTGAGGAAATTATCGAACAATATCATTAATATCACATGCAAGCAAAATTTTGCTGAAGATCATTCAAAAGCAGCCGCAGAAGTATATCAACAGAGAACTGTCAGAAATTCAAGCTGGATTTAGGAAAGGACATGGAACCAGGGCTATCATTGCTGATGTCAGATGGATCCTGGCTGAAAGCAGAGAATACCAGCAGGATGTTTACCTGTGTTTTATTGTCTATGCAAGACATTAGACTCTGCAGATCATAACAAACTATGGATAACATTGTGGAGAATGGGAATTCCAGAACACTTAATTGTGCTCATGGGGAACCTGTACATGGATCAAGAGGCAGCTGTTCAAACAGAACAAGAGGGTACTGAATGGCTAAAAGTCAGAAAAGTTGTGCGTTAGGTAGTATCCTTTCACCACACCTATTCGATCTGTATGCTGAGCAAATAATCTGATGAAATAATCCAATCCACCAGGATTGGAGGAAGACTCATTAACAACCTGCGTTATGCAGATGACACAACCTTGCTTGCTGAAGTGAAGAGGACTTGAAGCACTTACTGGTGGAGATCAAAGACTACAGCCTTCAGTGTGGATTACACCTCTATGTAAAGAAAACAAAAATCCTTACAACTGGACCAGTAAGCAACATCATGATAAACTGAGAAAAGATAAGTTGTCAAGAAATTCATTTTACTTGGATTCACAATCAACACCCCTGAAAGCAGTAGTCAAGAAATCAAAACATCCATTGCATAAGGCAAATTGGCTGCAAAAGACCTCTTTAAAGTGTTGAAAAAGCAAAGATGTCACCTTGAGGACTAAGGTGCACCTGCCCCAAGCCATGGGTCATATGCATGTGAAAGCTGGAGAATGAATAAGGAAGACTGAAGAAGAATTGATGTCTTTGCATTATAGTGTTGGAGAAGAATACTGAATATACCATGGACTGCCAGAAGAACAAATAAGTCTGTCTTGGAACAAGTGCAGCCAGATGCTCCTTAGAAGCAAGGATGGCGAGACTATGTCTCACACACTTTGGACATATTATCAGGAGGGGTCAGTCCTTGGAGAAGGGCATCATGCTTGGTAAAATAGAGGGTCATCGAAAAAGAGGAAGACCCTCAACCAGATGGATTGGCACAGGGGCTGCAACAATGGGCTCAAGCATAGCAATAATTGTGAGGATGGCACAGGATCAGGCAGTGTTTCATTCTGTTGTGCATAGGGTCTCTATGAGTTGGAACTGACTTGATGGCACCTGACAACAACGATAAAATGAAAACAGAGCTCTTAGTCCAAGATTACTGGTTATAAAGTTGGTGCCAGCTTTCACCCTTTAAGTGCCCTTTAAGCATTATGTCAGGCATATCATTAAGACTTGCACCTGCAATTTGGGCAGGAGAAGGCTTGAAGGAGCCCTTGCCCTACACTCGGGACCTTGGCCTCTCAGAGTCCTCGTCTGCCAGGCCACTGCTGACAACTTTTTCTTTTCTTTTTTTGAGAGATGCAATTCCTTTCTAGCATCTAGATCTGGTAAAGCGACAGTGGTCTTGCTCCTGGTCAGCTGCCCCTGTGTTGGTCAACTACCCGGATCTATTCCAGGGGATGAGGATTTGGCCTTGTCACTCTCTCTCGCCTTCTTTTGATGTCTGAAATTTTCTCCTGAAACTGCAGCCCATTGGCCTGCAGCTCCTCTCTGCTCTGGCCCTGTCCTGTGTCAACTGCCTGGCTGGATCCCTGACTCCCTTCTCCTCCTGGATCCCCATGCCAGGTCACCCCAATACTGCCCCTATGGTAGCCACCCTCTGACTGCATACCTGGGCTTCTCTCCCTGGCTCCGTGCACAGTATGTTCTCCCCCAGGCTGGCCTTTCCTCCAGCCCCTGGAGCTGGCCTGGGCCTCACCACCCACTCAGTGGTGCACAGCACTGGCTCCCAGCTCAGCCTTCCCAGCCTGCACTGCCCTGCCCAGCTGCTGCAAACCATGTCCTGTCTGGTCTCCAGACTACAGCCAAAGATGCCAATGGCTACTGAAGCCCCAGAGCACACCCAAAATGAAGCACTAGACCCAACCATTGGGGGAAAATAGTGAGTGCTATTTGCCTCCAAAACCAAAACCAAGCCCATGGCCAAAGAGCTGATTTTGACTCATAGTGGTACCACGTGTTACAGAGTAGAGCTGTTCCATAGGGTTTCTTGGCTGCAGTCTTTACAGAAGCAGATCCCCAGGCCTTTCTCCCACAGTTCCACTGGGTAGATTTGAACTCACAACCTTTAAGTTAGCAGCTGATTACAAACCGCTTGTGGCAGCTGGGGACCTTGCTATGTGCCTTGGCCGGCTAGAATTTCCCCAGTGAAGGTGTCTTCTCTTTTCCTTTGCAGGGCAGCATGAACCTAGAATATTCACACAGAATACTTTGAACCGAAACCTGTGTTCTCACTGGCAAATGGTCCTCCAGGACATACCTCAGGGTCCAGAGGGGCCTCACCCAATGACCAGCGAGACACTGTGGACCCCTACCTGATGTCCTTTGTCTCCCTAAGTCAGGGTGGAATACAGGGGCCAGCTGCCAGCCCTGCATCTGCACATGGCAGGCCTTCTTTAAGTTCTTACTGCAGGAAGGAATCCCCAGGGGATTGAAGAAGAAAGGGGCAGGAGAGAAAGGAAGTGAGGGACAGGGCTTTTCCACACCCCCTCCAGAACCATCCATGAAAAAAGAGTAATCAACAGCCATACCAAACCCAAAAACCAAACCTGTTGCTGTCGAGTCTATTCCAACTCATAGCGACCCTATAGGACTGAGTAGAACTGCCCCATAGGGTTTCCAAGGAGTGGCTGGTGGGTTTTTACCTTTTGGTTAGTGGCCGAGCCCTTAAACTTTAATAGCCATGGGAGCTGGATAATTGTTTTTAGCAAGTAAATGTGTGTCTAGGATTTAGCTGAGGGTATTAGGAGCAACTGTGGTGTTGGCAAAGAACGTTGAATACAGAGAGTCCACAACTTAGGATGTACTTGAGTTACAATGAATCGAAATTACAACCCCCGCTTTTTTATTTTTGTACATTTTAAGCTAGTAATATGAACTACATACAATGTTGCAGTGTCTAATTTGCTGATGTTATTATCCTCATACCAATCCCCAAAGACAAATAAAGATTGGATTTATAAAGATGCTGATAATAAAAGCCAATAACAATGAAAACTAAAAAAAAAAAGTATTCAACTTATGTCAAAACCAACTTACAATGGAGTCATTGGAACCAAACTGCATTGTAAATTGAGGACCACCTGTATTTGTAAGAACAAACAAACAAATCAGTCTTGGAGGAAGTACAGCCAGAATGCTCCTTAGAAGCAAGGATGACAAGACTTTGGCTCACTCGATTACTTTGGACATGTCATCAGGAAAGACCAATCATTAGAAAAGGACATCATGTTTGGTAAAGTAGGTCAGGAAAAACAAAGATGGATTGACACAGTGGTTGCAACAATGGACTCAAACATACCAGCTATCGTGAAGGTGGGTAGCATTTCATTCTATCTTATATAAGGTCACCATGAGTTGGAGCCGACTCGACTGCAATTAACAATAAAAACATTGGGGGCAAGTGCTGTCTTTTAGAGTGGGAATTTGGAAATTTCTGAGGGTATTCAGTAAATGTCCCTCCATAACTCCTTCCCTATTGGAACTCCTGGCCCCTCTTCAGGACCCTTTGCTGCTGCCAAATTGATACTTCTTCCTCCCCAAAGTGAACCTGTACTCACCTCTCCTTCCCCAGTGGGGCAAGGAGATCTTCCCCAAACACAGTGGAGGTCACCAGAGGAGGTGGTGTATTCTGGGGACAGCTGCTCATTACACAGATTTCCATCTGTTTCTTAAGGAGATTTCTATTTAACCTGAATGAGAATGAAATCCTTCTAAAACAAAATAAAAATTTCATTCCAGCTGAAATCCCCTGTTTTGATTCCACCCTCTTGGGTAGGACCCTGGCCCAGCTGAAGTCCTATTACTGGGCCCAGGACTGGGGGCTGCAGGTGGTCACGTAGACACATTTTACCACATGGAAGGGCTCCCCCAGTAACCGGGTGGATGGAGGGGTGAGCGGCACCTCCAAGAGCTGAGAAGCAGGAGGCATGGTGCTGCACAGACGAGGGATAAGAGCCTGTGCAGAGACCATGTTTCTCAGGAAAGTGATATTTAAGCTGGGCCAATGGATTGGAGGGTTGTTGGATCAGGAAGGGAGGGAATAGTTGGGACACTGTGGGCGGAGGGCAAGAGTGGGCTGTAGTTAGGGAATGGTAAATGGCACAGTTTGGCAGGAACAAAGGCTCCCTGTAGGGGCATGTGGCATAGGGATGAGATTAGGGAGGGCAGTACTGCCTGCTCAGGAGCCTGGGCTTCATTCTGGAGTCAGGCCAGTGCCATTAGGGTTTTCCACCTGAGAAGTGCATGACTGATCCACTTCGGGGTGAGCACAAGACAGACTGGGGTGATGAGAGAAGGGCCCAGTGGCAGCCAGGAGTCCTGTGGGGTCCAGGGACAGAGCCAGAAATGGGCAGGGAACAGGGTGGGAGGAGGTCCCCTGTCAGAGGGAGGAATCGAGGGTGACTGAGATGCTGGGGCCTCTAACCAGGAGAATGGGGTTCTGGAGGCACTGAATGTAGCAGGACGTCCTGGAGGAATCCTATAGGTCTGGAGAGGGCAAAGATACACTAGGACAGGGGAAAGAGATCTGAGTGTCGTTCCTGTGAATGGAAGCTTCCAGGGGAAGAGTGGAGAGAAGGGCAGTGACAGGACCCTGGGAGACTCCATGTTTAGTTGATGGAACAATGAATGGAGGAGGAGGGGTAAGTTGGCAGACGATGGTAAGTTCCCTGGGAGCAGACACCGCTCTGTCGGTGCAGCCACAGCCGCACCAGTTGCCCCAGAGACAATTCTGACTCACGGCAACCCTGTGTGTTTCAGAGTAGAACTGCCCTCCACAGGGTTTACAATGGCTGTGACCTTCGCTGATAGCAACAGGCTTTTCTTCTGAGATGCCTCTGGGTAGGTTTGCACTGTCAGCCTTTTGCTTAGTAGCCCAGTGCTTAACCATTTGCATCACCTAGGGACTCCCGCCTGGCACGGAGGAGGTACTCAGTAAATATCTGTGTAGTGAATGAAGAGGACATGGAGAGAGCCTCAGAAGCCAAGGCTGCAGGGTGTTTTAGGGAGAGAAAAGATCACCCTCAGAACAGTGCATGTGGATCCCTGTATTACCTTCCTAACAGGGCCTCAACAACTCATCACAAGGTTGGTGGCTTCCAACAACAGAAACTTATTGTCTCACACTTCTGCAGGCCAGAAGTCAACGTGCTGGCAGGGCCACGCGGCAGGGCCATGCTCCCTCTGAAGGCTCTGGGGGAGTATCCTTCCTCACTGCTTCCGGCTTCCGGTGGCCCCAGGTGTTTCTTGAGTGGTGGCAGCATCTCTCCCACCTCTGCTTCTGTCTTCACGTGACTTTCTCCCCGTGTGCCTCTCCCCTTCCCCCTGGGTTTCTCTTCCCTTTTTGTTTCTTACAAGAATATTGTCACTGGATTTAGGGTCCAAGCTAATCCAGGATAATCTCATCTGGAGATTCTTGTCTTCATTGTATCTGCAAAGACCCGTTTTCCAAATAAGATCATACCTGAAGTTCAGGGTGGGTATATTTTTGGGGGGAGGCACTATTCAACCCACTTTGACCATTGATTAAGGCATTTTTGAGAGGGAAAGAAGGGAAAGAATATAATGGTAGTTAGAATGAGGAATGGGGTCAAGAAAGAGGTTAATGTTTTGTTTCAGTCTTTGGAAGTGTGGAGGAAGGATCTAGTGGAGAAAGATTGGAGATGTTGGAAGTGTAGGGGATTGAGAAATAAATCACGTCATGGAGCAAAGTTTAAAATAATTGTAAAACTGCCTTATGTTCAGTTTTAACAAGAGCAAAGTAATACCAACTGAAAAGGGAAAATTAAAAAAATTGCTGCACGGGAAGGAAACGGGTGTTCCATTATGCTGTATCGCAAACACATCTACTATGATTTAACTTTCAACATGCTTTATAGAGCGTGGTAGGTTTTTTTCTTCCAAAAGCCCCCCGCAGAGCACCCCAAAGATTCCAAGAAGCTTCGCTGGAGGCACAGAGCGATTTGGCATCTGAGTGTGTTCCTCTGTCAGGCCTGAGAGCAGTTATACCCAGAGATTCTCTAGGGGGTGCAGTGGTATCCCAGCATCAAACAGCAGTGTCTGGAGCAGCGTAGTTTCCTCCATGGTTGACTACAGCTTCCATGGGACAAGGATGCATTCACGACATCCTAGAAGAATAGCGTCAGTGCACTCTGTCCACCCCTCCAGCCCTCTGCCCCCTCTCCACACCACCCAGGAGTTACCTGGCCACCACCTGGAAATTTCATTCTCCAGGGATTGAGGGCAAAAGGTACTTCCCCCTCCCCCCCGGCTCCCCAGCTCCCGGACTCTTGACTTCAACTAGAATCATAAGTGAACATACTGAAAAGTTTCCCACCGTAGACCACTTACCAGCTAGAGTCAAGTTGACTGTGATTCATGGCGACCCCACGTGTTTCAGAGTAGAACTGTGCTCCATAGGGTTTTCAATGGAGGATTGTTCAGAAGTAGGTTGCCAGGTCTTTCTTCTAGGGTGCCTCTGGGTGGACTCAAACCTCCAAACTTACCATTAGCAGACGAGTGGGTTAACGGTTTGCACCACTCAGGGGCTCCCCCGCCATAGATAGCTAGTCCCAAACTACTAAATAGCGGAAATTTCAGAAATTGAGAGAGTTGTCTACACCAGCTGCTTGGAGGTGTAGATACATTGCAATGCAGGTTGGTAGGGGAGATGGTACAATTCTAGCCTGACCCTTGGGAGGGCCTCACAATCCTTGGACATCAGGAATCCTCCCAGGACTGGTTGGAAAAACTGGGGTTACTCAACCTGTCTGCAGTGTTTGTCCTGACCTGGTACCACTGTTAGAAGTGAGTTAGGTGCCCCCTGGTGGATATTTTTAATACTCCCCTTAGGAAAGTCATGCGAATGCTATTCTAGAAATGGCTGATTCCATGAGGATGCTAAAAGGCTTTAGAATAAGAGGAGACACTCAGATCATCCAAGACATATCTCTAATGTCAAACGTAAGCAACTGAGGTCAAGAGGATAAGTGATGGTCCCATGGCAGAGCCAGGATTAGAATCCTTGACCAGTCAAAAACTATTCCACAAACACTGTAACAACCATACAGAACTTGGCCCCTATCCACCCCCTTGTACCCTTCTGGAAAAATACGAAGTTGAGGTAGGTTTAATTTTAGCCTCCTTTCAGGCTCCTGTGTGTTGTGACAATATGTTAGTTAGCAGGTTGTGTCATTGTCCTTTTAAAAGGTTTCTGCTTTGGAGAACTAATTACCTTCTAGAAAGTGTGACGATGTGGAGTTTCTAATGAGGAATTAAAAAATGAATATTCACTGGTGAGGTGGGGTTGGAGTGTGCTCTTATAGACAAGATTTCTTATAGGAAATAGTGTGACCTGGGCCATCATTTCCCAGGATTGGGTGGGCAAGTGGCCCCTTTCGAGAGACTTGTTAAGAGAGATCTAGCATTCTTGAGTTGGTGGAGACCACCTCTATCCAATTTCTAGGATTCACAGACATCTTAGAGACTATATTTGTCACTAGTGGGGAATGACCACTAGTGCCTTAGGAATTTCTCCAGACCTGAATATGCAGAAGTTTAGAACAAAACTAGTTTATGATGCTAGCAATGTTTAAAACAAACAAAAAACTTTTCCTTTGAGTTGACTCTGACTCATGGCGACCCTATGTGGGTCAGAGTAGAACTGTGCTCCATAGGGTTTTCAGTGTCTGATTTTTCAGAAGCAGGTCTCCAGGATTTTCTTCTGAGGTGCTCCTGGGTATAATCAAACCACCAGAGTCTCAGCAGCCAAGCATGTTAACCATTTGCACCACCTGGGGACTCAGCAATGTTTACCACTATTTATTTATACTCTCTTTCCAAAAAGTCTTAGAAACTGTTAAAAATAAACTGAATATATACGACAATGATGATGCAACAACAAGAGAAAAACTCAAGACTGCGAAAAGGAGGAGCCAATGCAACGGATGAGATGCAGCCTCCCAGCCCCATGCAGCCCTGACATCGCCTGCCCCGGGTAGATAACAAAAGCAGAGCCCTGAATCATTACTAAGAGCCATTCTCTTCTAAGCTTCCTAACAGCCATTGGGTTGCATAATATTCCTTATAAGAGAGAGGGGCCCAGCAATTTTTTAAGAGGCCTTTTTTCCCTTGCATTATATTCTAAAAAAACAAAAAACTTTCGGTGACTCTTCTGTTAGGTGAGTTCGGTGATAAAATGAGCGCCGCCCTTGACAATGATTTTAGCTCAAATGTAGATACAATCTTCATCTGGTTGCTTCCTGTAATGATGGCAATTAAATCTAAGGGCATAACTGTAAACACTAACACATTTTTAAAAAAATAATATTTTATTGAGTTTTTGGTGAAAGTTTACACAGCCAGTTAGGATCCCATTTGACAATTTCCACACACATTGTTCAGTGACATTAGTTACATTTATCACAATGTATCAACATTCTCTTTAATTGTGTCTGTTTGTCCCCTTTCCAGTACTCTAGTTTCCCTTTCCCCCACCTTCTCACCTTTGCTTTCGGGTAATCGCTGACCTCTTGGTCTCATACTGAAGGTTTTTAAGCACGGTATCGATGTTACAGGTAATATCCTTTATTCTGTGTGACACTAAGCTATTTCACTAAAAGGTGATCTCAGGGGATAGGCTTGGTTCTAGGTTTAAAGAGTATCTTCGGGTGATAGTCTCACGGAGTCCTCTGTTCTCTACTGTTCCAGTTTGTCTGGCTTTTTTTTTTTTAAATACGAGTTTGAGTTCTGCTGCATCTTTTTCTCCCATTCTATCCACGTCCATCTATTGTGACCTTGGTCAGAATGGTCAGTGGTGGTAGTCAAGCACGGTCTAGTTCTTCTAGTCTCAGGGTGAATAAGGTTGTAGCTCGTGTAGACTTGTTTCTTCTCTGAGCTTTTGGTTACCTTCTTACTGTTTTACTCCTGGTAAGTAGAGACCTGTAGTTGTGTCTCAGATGGCCACTTGCAAGCTTTTAAGACTCCAGACGCTACTGATTTCAGTAGGATGCAGTTCACTCTTTTTGTAAACTATGTTATGCCAATTGCCTAAGTTGTCCCATGATACTATGGTCCTAAGCTTTCAAACCCAGAAAACCAATCTTGGCAAGTGTTTGGATATGTCTGAGGAGTGTCCATATTAGCGTCTTCAATGAATATATATGTGCCTGCACCCAGATATTTAACACTAACATATTGAATTGACTCTTCTAGGGCCATACTAATGGGGTCCAAACAGGGAGCTTCCTGGAAAGCATGCATCACGATGGGATGGGGCAGGAATCCACAGAGTAATGGAAGCCATTGATAGCCGTGGTCTAGCAGATGGTGGGAGTCATGAGTTGCACACAGCTCCCCTCTGGAATATAGCTGAGAACCTCCACACACGTATGTGTGTGATGTCTCAAAAGCTTGCATCATGGGCAGGGCCAGATTATCCAATTGGCAAGATAAGCACGTGCTTACCTTGCTTCCCAGATCATCTGCAGTGATAATTTCACGTGGGTTTCACCACACCTTTCTCTTAACACCACAGCACTTCCTACAGAATCAAAGCCTCTTTTCAAATTTATACTCCCTGACAGGGGTAGATTACTCAGTAAGAAAGGTAAGCATGGGATAACTTGCATTTGCTAATCTGTAGTGAACAATGTGAAATGGCAAGCACTGTGCTTACCTTGCCTATTGAATAATCCACCCCTGATCACAGGCTTATCCAAATGGATGCCTCGAAAGGCAATTGTCTCTCTGCATTTGCCTTTTGGGGCAGCCCTCATCTAGGGGTGTGGTAACAGCAATTAGCCTGCTCCTAAGCATGCAGGATGCTTGTCTCTTTATTGCCTACGTGTGCCAGTGAAAGTTGCATTTTATTAAACTCACCCTCTTACAGACTCCAGTTTAGTGTGTGCTAGAAAACCAGACTCAGCCCGGAGGATAATGCAACCCACATGTGGAATTGCTTGCTCCGCTGCCTTACAGAAATATCTCAGGTAGCACATATTTTTTTACAGTTCCATCAGAAAACTGCACACCAAGCACTCACAGTTTGCTTTACAGCAGCCTTTGCTGTTACAGAAACAGAACGGATGTGTGGAGGCGGGAGTGGAGATGACACCCTGGCATTACTTTTCAGGGTTCGGAATGTTTCTGACAGAGCAGACACCGACCACTAGCTACAATGTGGTTGTAATAATACGGTTCAGTGTTTTGCGATACCCAGGAAATTAGTTAAGTGGCGAATTGACTCTGTGGTCAGCTTCAACACGAGCAGCGAGAAAAGGCGAGTAGGTGTGCTTGTTGTTTTCAACACACTGTGAAGTCTTGACCGGTGGAGTCCAGTTTCAGGAGGATGGTGCACCTGGGGAGCTAAGGGAGATGCCTGCCAGGGTTGGGGCTGGCAGGCCGAGAGCTGCGGCCTGAGGTGTGTGGCTCTGCGGGGCGACCCAGCAAAGGCATGCATCATGCCTGGGAGTGTGTTCTCCAGGATGAGCACAGGAGGCTGGGTGTGCGTGAATAAGTATGTGCATGTGAGTGTGTGAGTACGTATGATTCCGTGTGTGCATGTGTGTGAGTGATGTGATAATATGTGCTTGAGTGTGTGAGTGCATATGTGTGTGTCTATGTGCATGATTTTCTCCTCCAAGCAACAATGTCTTACTGTCACTGACGAGAGCGGGTGGTGGGCAGACCTAAACGATTAGCAGAGGCCTCCAGCTCACTCAGGTGTTGGGTGTGGGGACCTCTGGCCTTGGGGCTCAAGGAGCAAAAGCCTGCAAGCTGCCTGAATAGGCGCCAGGCAGAGACAAAGAATGATGGTCCAACTCTTGTCTCTCTACCCATCCTAGAAGCAGGAATAGATGGAAAGGGAGGGCGGAGCAGGGGAGGAACTCAGCCCCTTATGATTTGAAGACATCTGTGATCTGGTGAAACAGGAATTGGCCAGGCTTTTCTTTGTCACCCAACATAAAAAGTTTATAATGTTTCAAACATATATTCAATCATTTCTGGAAAATAAACTAAATGCTTGGATCTAGTGTAGATCACTAATAAAAATGACAAATCACTTCATCTTGGAACAGTGGTAAAAATATTGTGCAAATTCATACATGTGATCAAATATCTCTGTCTATTTATCTGTCTGTCTGTCTTTTAATGCAATGGTGGAGACAAAGCGATGAGACCCTCCAGCCCCCTGAGAGAGAGAGCTAGAAGGGACCTTAGCTGGTGTATTCGTTAGCATTATTGCAGGAACATACAGCTCTGAATTCTTTGTGATTACAGCAATAAACATGTATTTCTCATTATATGAAAACCAGTTGTTGTCAAGTCACTTCCAACTCATGGCAACCCCATGTGTGCAGAGTAGAATTGTGCTCTGTAGGGTTTTCAAAGCTGTGGCTTTTCAAAAACAGATGGCCAGGTCTTTCTTCTGAGGTTGCTTCTGGGTGGGTTCAAACCCCCAACCTTATGGCTAATAGCCATATATGCTTAACCATTTGCTCCACCCAAGGCCTCCTTCTCATTATTTTACAGGGTAATAAATGTAACTCGGGATATGTCCAAATGATGCTAAAAACCCCAATATTTAAAAGCATCTGCTTGTTCAGCATTGGGTGGAAAGGACAGGTGGACATAGAGGCTTGGCCGCCATCTTGTTCTGTTGTTGAAACAGGGTGGGGACACAGTTTTGGTGAACCAGAACAATGGTGGAGATGATGCCCTGCAGCCCCACCAACTCTGATGCCACCTGCCTTCTGCCTGCCCCCAGCTCCTGGGGTAGAAGCAGCTGTAGGGCATCTCTGCCAAGTCTTGGTGTCATGGACCAATGGCGCTCCTTTATGCCAACACCCAACTCAGCAGCTGAAAGGCTTCAGAAATACGCACACCAAGAACAATGAAGGAACTTCAGATGTTTGACCTGAGGAAGAGAAGACTCAGGAGAAAGATGAGAGTTTTCAGAGATTTGAAAGACTGTCATGGAAAAGAGGAATTAGACTCATTTTCTCCTTCCACAAGAGATGGAAATTATAGGGAAGTATATTTGCAGGGTTGTAGTATTTCACCTTACTTATTCAATCTGTATGCTGAACAAATAATCTCAGAAGCTGGACTATATGAAAAAGAACATGGCATCAGGACTGGAGGAAGACTAATTAACAACCTGCAATATGCAGAGGACGCAATGTTGCTTGCCGAAACTGAAGACGATTTGAAGCACTTACTGATGAAGGTCAAAGACTAGCCTTCAATATGGATTACAGCTGAACATGAAGAAAATGAAAATCCTCACAACTGGATCAATAAACAACATAATGATAAATGGAGAAAAAATAAGCGGTCGATGATTTCATTCTACTTGTATCAACAATCAATGCGCATGGCAGCAGCAGTAAGGAAACCAAACCATGTAGTGCTTTGGGCAAATCTGCTGCAAAAGACCTCTTGAAAGTGTTAAAAAGCAAAAATATCACTTTGAGGACTAAGGTGCGCCTGACCCAAGCCATAGTCTTTTCACTCATCTCTTATGCGCGTGAAAGCTGGACAATGAAAAAGAAGACAGAATGTGAGCTGATGGATTCAAACTGTGGAGTTGGCAAAGAATATTGAATATACCTTGGACTTAGAAAAAATACAGCTAGAATGCTCCTTGGAGGAGAAGATGGGGAGACTTTGGCTTGCTTATTTTGGACGCGTCCTCAGGAAAGACTAATCTCTATAAAAAGATATCATATTTGATAAAGTAAAAACCCTCATTGAGGTGGATTGACACAACGGCCGCAATAATGGACTCAAAGATATCGAAGATCATGAAGATAGGGTAGGACCGGGCAGTGTTTTGTTCTGTTATGCATGAGTCAGCCAACTTAAAGGCCACTAACAACAACAACATATTTTGATTGATCATAAAGGACATCTTTGTACCATCCAATCTACTCCATGGAAAAAATCAGTCCCTGGACCCGGTGCAGTGGCCTGGCAGAAAATAGCAGAAAAAACTCAGGCCCTGGGCCAGTGGGTCAATGGCCTTTGAGTCTCTTCCACCCCAGGAACTTATGACCTGTGGGGCCGCCTGTCTGAGAGCGCTGTTGACCATCCTGGCTTCAGTTATTATGTCTATTCTATTGTGTCAGAAAACTCTGTTCCAGGGTGACTAACGTATATTTCACAGTTTTATATCTGAGGCATGTGAATCAGATTTCACTTTTTGAAAGGTTTGGGGAAATCCAAAACCATACCAAGTTTATTTTAATTTCACATATGTTACAGATCAAAAGAATCATCATGGAAAAACTTACCCTAATTATTTGAGATGATCTAATTCTTATAACCTTTCCGGAAACAGCTCCATGGCCTAAACCAGAGTCCACTTATAACTCGTTAAGAAGGGCGGTGAGTCGCATGATATGCGGCAATCGCCACACCAAAATACAGGCTTTCGTTTTGTTAAGATGTGTTTTTATTGTTAAGAAAAACCCAAAAAGAAATGATATGTAATATTTGTTGTTTTCATTAGAGAAAAAGAAAACAGTATTGTATTAGAGGGGAAAACATTTTCCAGATACCCATGATTCATCCACCAAAGACTTTATGAATATCTGTTTCATTACATTTATTACATTTTCTGTTGTAACCGAGAAGAAATGAAAGTGGAAAAAATAATCAAAATTAATGATGGTCTTACAAAGTAGTGTGAACGTTCTAAAAAGCAAGGCTGTGTCTATTTCTAAGCTATGAAGAATTTATATTAAGGTTATGTTATTTTAAACCATTCTTTATAGCAACATACAGCTATTTTTCATTTTCCTGATGGTTGAAGTAGAGTGTATTTGATTAGCTGGTGTAGTGCTGTTTCCTAAATTTTGTTCCCAGAAGCACCAGTCCAACCAACTCCTCTTCCACAAAGGTTCTGTGGTCAAAAAAGCCAGGGAAAAACCCAAGCCCACTTCCCTGACGTGGACAGTCTAAATTTCAATGGCATGTTAAAGACTCTGAGACATCTTATAATTAAGACCCCCCCCCACACACACAGCTGTTAATATCTCTTCCAGAAGAATGAGCAAATCTTAGAAGTCTTAGAAGAAATACAACCAGAACGCTTCTTTGAAGCGAAGTGATGAGACTTTGGCTTGCTTACTTTGGATACATCATCAGAAAAGACCAATTGCTTGAAAAAGACATCACGGTTAGTAAAGTGAAAAGTCTATGAAGGTGAGTGAGGCCTTCAGTGAGACGGATTGACACAGTCATCAAAACAAAGGACTAAAACATAGTGTCTTAGGCTTGCTTCTCCAGAGAAGCAAAACTAGTAAAGGGTATAAATATACATAAAGAGAGGTTGATATTAAGGAAATGGCTCACACGGTTGTACAGGCTGGAACGTCCCAAGACCCTGGGTCAAGCTGGAGGCTTCTCCTGATTCACGTAGTGACAGGGCTGGCAAACCCAAGATCAGCAAGTCAGACAGCAGGGCTCCGGCTCATGGGCTTCAAAGACCTGCGAATCCCAAGATTGGCAGGCAAGACAGCAGGTAAGCTGCAAGCTCAGGTCCCAAGAACTGGAGGTCAGATGAACAGGAGCCAGCTGCAGGATCCAGTGTGACCAAAAGCCCAGAGTCTTGCCAGAAAGTATACCTATATTGGATGCAGGCCACACCCCCAACGAAACTCCCTTTTAAGTGATTGGCTACTCACAGCAGATCCCATCATGGAAGTGATCACATTATATTAAATCTCATCATGGAGGTGATCACATCATTATACGACTGCCAAGCTACATCAGAACTGCTAAACCACTGAGAATCATGGCCTTGCCAAGTTGACACACAACCTTAACGATCACACATAGCAATGATCATGAAGATGGTGTGGGACTGGGTAACACTATGAGTGGGTGCTGACTAGATGGCAACTAACAACAACAACAACAGGGTAGGATAAAGAAAATTAGATTGATTGCCAGGAGAGTTGGTGTTAGTCCTGGTTCTGCTACTAACTGGTTTACAGATCTTAGACGAGCCTCTTCCCCGCTCTGTGCCTCAGTTTCTCCCAGTGTATAACAGAGTTAGGGGGGAGACCTCTGTGGTAGTCAGTGTTGGTGCTCACAACTATTCCCTCCCCCCCTTCTGTGTTGAAGGATTATGCCTCCCTGCCCCTTTGACTCTGGACTTAGCCACAAACACGTTTTTGTGAACGGAATGTGAAGGGATGGGACTTTTGGCATTTGTGACAAAAGCTCTGAGAGGCTTGATGCAAGTTTCCACCAGTCTTCTTACCCTTTTCCTTTACCTCAAGAACCAGAACAGGGCTGTTTCTTGAACCTGGATCCTGGAGGGGAAGATGCATGCAGCAGAGCCACAGTGGCAGACCCCGTAACATAATAAGAAATGAGCGTTTGTTGTTGTAACCACTGAGAACCCAGGGCTGTGTGTTCTGCAGTAACGCTAATACACCAGCAAAGGTGCTTCCAGCCCCAGTAATCCAAGATTCTGAAATGCACCTGAATTAATGTGACTTCCCTGAGCACACCCCAGAGTTGTCCCTTCCATCCTGCTCAGCCTCCTGCCCTTGGAGGTGCCCATGGTACTGCTTCCCATGCATCTTCAAGTGGCCTCTGTCACCTCCTGCAGTCTGAGGTTCAACAATCTGTGGCTGCGGCCCAGCAAGAACCCATGCCTGCTGGCTGTAGGAACTCAGTGGGGCTGGGCATGTTCAAAACCTGTGGGTGTGTGAGCCAGGCATCTGTTGGTCTGAAAGCCTGAAAAGCCTACTGGGCCAGAACTCATTAACAGTAAGAGAAAGCATATCAGCCTGCTAGCTTAAGCATAATAATACTGTCCCACCATGGGGGTGGGAACATCAGGGCAGGGCGCTCCTGAGTGTGGCCTGTATGTGATGGAGCTGGGCAAGGAGTGCCTGTTCTGTGGCAATGCAGAGCTTGGCCTCCAGCAGATTCCACCGCACCAAAGGTGGCCATCAAGGCCTCAGCACAGATGTTGCCGAGATCCTGGCCACTTCGGCCTCAGCCCAGGCTCTTGGGTGTAGGTGAGACCAACAGCAGGGCTGAGTGTAGTAACTGGCTGCTGACATCTCGTATGATCAGCACAGGTAGCTGGAGAAGAAGAAAGAGGAGGAGGCTGCAGGGTGGCTAAGAGACCCCTGCTGCCCCCCAGGTGTAGAATTTAGGGGGGGCTTCCAGGACTTTTTTTTTTTCCAGGACTGTCTGTCCTGTCTGTCCATTTGTCGTACTGTGGTGGCTTATGTGTTGCTACGATGCTGGAAGCTACGCCATTGATAATTAAAGTACCAGCAGGCTCACGCATGGTGGACAGGTTTCAGTAGAGCTTCCAGACTAAGACTAAGAAGAAAGGCCTGATGATCTGCTTCCAAAAATTACCAAAACCAAACCAAACCCAGTGCCGTGGAGTCAATTCCGACTCCGACCCTATAGGGTAGCTATGAGTTCCAAAAATTAGGCAATGAAAACCCCATGGTTCACAACAGAACATTCTCTGACTTGCTTGCTTTGGACACATCATCAGGAAGGATGAGTCGCTGGAGGAGGACATCATGTTTGGTGAAGCAGAGGGCCAGCAAGAGTCAGGGAGACCCTTGTTGAGATGGATTGGCACACTAGCCACAACAATGGACTCAAACATGCTGGTGATCATGAGGATGACACAGGGCCGGGCAACATTTTGTTCTGTTGTACATAAGGTCACCATGAGTTGGAGCTGACTTGAGGGCCTACCTATCTCTCTACCTACCTACCTACCTATCTATCTCCATGTCTTTCTATCTCAAGGAGGCTTGGGGATCCTGCAATGGTGGGCACAGAAGAAGCCAAGAATGTAGGTTGTATCGATGTTTTGATGCAAATTTTTATGCTTGTGTGGGTGTGATCCAGAGTCTTAGTTCCCTAGGTCTAACATAACAAAATACCACAAAACAGGTGGCTTTAAAGAACACAGATTTATTTTCTCACGGTTCTAGAGGCTAGAAGTCCAAATCAGGTTGTTGGCAGGACCACGTTCTCTCTGAAGGTTCAAGGGGGAGATCCTTCCTTGCCTCTTTTAGTTTCTGGCTCTGGGCATTTCTTAAACGTTCCTTGGCTGATAGATCCTCACCTGGCATCTTCCCCCTGTGCGTGGCTCTGTTTCCACGTCTATTCTCCCCTTTATAAGACACACACAGAAGGGTTTAGGATTAGGACTCACCCTACTCTAGCATAAAAAAAAAAAAATACCCATTGCCATCGAGTCTATTCCGACTCATAGCGACCCTATAGGACAGAGTAGAACTGCCCCATAGGGTTTCCAAGGAGCACCTGGTGGATTCAAACTGCCCACCTTTTTGGTTAACAGCTGTAGCTCTTAACCACTACGCCACCAGGGTTTCCACTCTAGGATAGACTCATTTAATTTAACCAATAACAAAAGGAAAATCTTATTTCCAAACAAGGTCACACTTACAGGTATAGGGACTAGGACTGAACATGTCTTTTTGGTGGACATAATTCACAATACCCAGCATATTATGCTTGGTGACATCAATCTTTTAAAAACTGTCCTGTAAATCTGTCCCAAGGAAGTGCTTTAAGATGTGTGACGGTGTCTGAGCATTTGGGAAATGCTCACCGCAGGGTTGTTTGTAATATCACAACACGGGAAACAACCTATGTGTCCATCAAAGGAGAATGGTTAACTCAGGCTACATCCATTAATAGAACACTCCGCAGTCCTAAAAACTATGAGCTGAATCGTAGCGTATTGCCATGGGAAAACCCCTGCAAGATCTTGCCAAGTGAAGGAAGCAGGTACAGCATGGTACACATAGCATGATCTCTCTCTTTTCTAGTTATACAAAACCGTTTGCCATGGTTCTGGCAGAGCAGGAAGAGAAATTACAGAGGCTTTTCTTTTTATACTTTATACATTTCTGCTTTGAGGCCTTTTATAATGAACACTTCCTTGGAAATGAAAACAATGATAATATTTCCACTCTGAAAAAAATGCCTTTTTTCCACAAAGAAATGACTAAAGTCTTTGAATGGAAGGGACGGGTAGACATTGAGGCTTGGCTGCCATCTTGTTCTGCTGCTGGAACAGTGTGGGGACACAGTCGTCATGAGACAGTGCGATGGAGGGAATGAGGCCGTCCAGTCCCACCTGGCTCTGATGTCACCTGCCCTCTGGCTGCCCCCAGCTTCTGGCGTGAAGTAGCTCTAGGGCATCTCTGCCATGTCTTGGTGTCACGGGCCAGTGGTGCTCCTTTTTGCCAATGCCCATCTCCAGAGCTGAAGAGCTATGCCCTGGCTCCTTTGTCTCCTGTTATAATGAAAAGCTTATCCTGCTTTATTTTTCCAACAAATGTTGGGGTGAAAGCCATGCACAGCAAGTTACCATTGGATTCAGGGTAACTCCCTCATTAATCTTACCAGCAGAAAAAATTCTACCATGGCACAAACATAATCGATCTCTGTGGCATGCTCCTCAACTTTTGGGGCAATGTTGCGCAGTGTTTAGGGCACGGGCCATGCAATCACACAAATAGAGGGCTTGAATACTGTTATCCTGACTTCCTAGCTGTGAGCTCTTCATGAGCTCTGGGCCTTAGTCTTCTTCCATGGCAACGACATAATCACAGTATCCCCTCCTATAGTTGTGAGAGGAGGCAGCGGTGGTTCAGAGGAAGAATTCTCCCCTTCTGTGAGGAAGACCTGGGTTTGACTCCCAGCCAATGTATCTCATGTGCAGCCACCACCCATCTGCCAGTGGAGGCTTGAGTGTTGCTGTGATGCTGAACAAGTTTCAGTGGAGCTTCCAGACTGAGATGAACTAGGAAGAAAGGGCTGGAAATCTACTTCTGAGAATCAGACAATGGATATCCTGTAGATCACAAGGGCTGATCTGCAACTGAACCTGGGGATGGCACAGGGCCAGGTAGTGTTTCATTCTATGGTGCGTGGGGTTGCCATGAGTCAGGGACTGACCCGACAGCAGCAACAACAGCAGTTGTGAGGACTCATGGGATAATGTGTATTCAGAGCTCATTGCCGTGCTTGCGTAGAGGACAAGTAAGATAAATGGAGCTCTTCATCTTAATTCTTCTCTGCTTCCTCTTCCCGTCTTATTATTTTGTTTAGTACATTGAGCTGTTCTCCCTAATTTTTGTTCTGGTGCTCATAGTCAGGCCATATTTTCCTCATAAATTCTTCATATTCAGATGAACAACAATTCTTCCTTTGTTTCCCCAGTGGGAGCCAGGAGAACAAATGGCCTAGTATTTGTTTCTGTAGATCTGAGCTCTCCAATATGGTAACCATCAGCCACGTGTGGCTTTCAGCGCTTGAACTGTGGCTAGTGCGATTGAGATGTAAGTGCAAAATACATAGCAAATTTCAACAGCTTAGTAAGGAAAAAAATAATGCAAAGTAGCTTGTTAATATTTTTATATTGATTACATGTTGAAATGATAATATTTTGGATTTGTTGGGTTAAATAAAATTTACTAAAATTAATTTTACATGTTTCTCTTTTTTAAAAAAAGAATCGTATCTTTTATATAGCTGAGTGGATACAACTAATTACATTCATATTTAAGATAAAATTGTTAATTTCCCAGTATTTTTCTTTCTTTTTAAATTTTATTTTTATTGTGCTTGAAGGAAAAGTTTACAGCTCAAGTTAGCCTGTCATACAAAAATTTGTACACACATTGTTATGCGACCCTAGTCGCTATTCCTATAAAGTGACAGCATACTCCTCCTTTCCACCCTGGATTTCCCATGACCATTCAACCAGCTCCTGTCCCTTTCTCCCTTCTCACCTCCAGACAGAAGCTGCCCATTTAGTCTCCTGTACCCACTTGAACTGAGAAGCATACTCTTCACAAGTATCATTTTATGTCTTACAGTTCAGTCTAATCTTTGAAGAGATGGCTTCGGAAATGGTCCCAGTTCTGGGTTAACAGAGAGTCTGGGGGCCACTGAGGATGTAGAACATTTTCTTAATAAACTTTGTTATGCCAATGGACCTAGATGTTCCCTGAAACCATGGTCCCAGACCCCAAACCCTGCTACTCTGTACCGTGAAGTGTTTGGTTATATTCATGAAACTTCTTAGCTTTTGGTTTAGGCCAGTTGTGCTGACTTCCCCTGTATTGTGTGTTGTCCTTCCCTTCGCCTAAAATAATTCTTGTCTACTATCTTTTTTTTTTTTTATCTAGTTAGTGAATTCCCCTCTTCCTTCCTCCCTACCCTTGTAACCATCAAAGAATGCTGTCTTCTGCGTTTAAACCTTTTCTTGAGTTCTTATAATGGAGGTCTTATACAATATTTGTCCTTTTGCTACTGACTAATTTCACTCAACATAATGCCTTCCAGATTCATCCATGTTATGAAATGTTTTGAGCATTCGTCGTTGTTCTTTGTTCTGTAGTGTGCCATTATGTGACTATACCATGATTTGTTTTTCCATTTGTCCGTTGATGGGCACCTAGGTTGTTTCCTTCTTTTTGCTATTGTGCATATTGCTGCAGTGAACGTGGGTGTACATATATGTATTCGTGTGACTGCTCTTATTTCTCTCGGATATATTCCAAGAATTGCCTTTGTATAGATGCCCTTTATTATGTTGAAAAATTCCCTTTTATTCCTGTTTTGCTGAGAGCTTTAATCATGAATGGGTGTTGGACTTTGTCAAATGCCTTTTCTGTATCAATTGATAAGATCATGTCATTCTTGCCTTTAGTTTCATTTATGTGATGGATTCCATTGATGCTTTTTCTAATGTGAAACCATTTCTGCATACCTGGTATAAAGCCCACTTGGTCATGGTGAATTATTTTTTTTGATATGTTGTTGAATTCTATTGGCCAGAATTTTGTTCAGAATTTTTGCATCTATGTTCATGAGGGATGCTGGTCTGTAATTTTCTTTTTTTGTGGTATTTTTTTTACCTAGTGTTGGTCTCAGAGTTATGCTGGCTTCATAGAATGAGTTTTGGAGTATTTCAACCATTTCTATGCTCTGAAATACCTTTAGTAGTAGTGGTATAAGTCTTCTCTGAAAGTTTGGTAGAATCCTCCAGTGAAGTCGTCAGGGCCAGGTCTTTCTTTTGTTGGGAGTTTCATTACCTTTTCAGTCTCTTCTTTTGTTATAGGTTTATTTAGTTGTTCTACCTCTGTTTGTGTTGGTTTAGGTAGGTGTGTTTGTAGAAATTTGTCCATTTTCTCTCGGTTTTAAATTTGTTCGAGTACAATATTTCATAGTACTCTGTTCTCATTTCTTATTCTGGTTATTTGCTTCCTCTCCTGTTTTTCTTTTGTCAGGTTGGCCAATGGTTTATCGATTTTGTTGATCTTTTCAGAGAACGAGCTTTTGGTCTCATTAACTCTTTCGATTGTTTTTCTATTCTCAGTTTCATTTATTCGTGCTCTAATTTTTATTATTTCCTTTCTTCTTGTGCCCAAAGGTTTCACTTGTTGCTCTCTTTCTATCTGTTCAAGTTGTAAGGTCAACGTTTTGATTTTGACCCTTTCTTCTTTTTGGATGTGTGCATTTATTTCTATAAATTGACCCTGAGCACTGCTTTTGTTGTGTCTCAAAGGTTTTGGAAGGACGCGTTTTCATTTGCATTTGATTCCGTGAATTCTTTTTTCCATCCTTAATTTCTTCTTTAACCCAGTAGTTTTTAAGCAAGATGTTGTTCAGTTTTCATGTATTTGATTTATTTTCCTTGCTTTTTCTGTTATTGATTTCTACTTTTATGGCTTTATGATCAGAAAAGATGCTTCATAATATTTCGATGTTTTAGATTCTGTTAAGACTTGCTTTGTGGCCTAATATGTGGTCTACTCAAGAGAAAGTTCCATGTGTGTTGGAAAGAAAGTGTACTCGGCTGTTGTTGGGTGGAGTGTGTTGTATATCTAAGAGGTCAAATTTGTTGATTATGACATTTTCTATGTCTTTATTGAGCTTCTTTCTGGATGTCTTGTCCTTTGCCAAAAGTTGTCTGTTGAAGCCTCCTACTATTATTGTAGAGCTGTCTGTTTCTCTTTTCAGTGCTGTTAGTTTGTTTTATGTATTTTAGAGCCCTGTTGTTGGGTGAGTAAATATTTACTATGGTTATGTCCTACTGGTGTATTGAACTTTAATCATTGTATAGTGTCCTTCCTTATCCTTTGTGGTGGATTTTACTTTAATGTCTATTTTGTCAGAAATTGATATTGCCACTCCTGCTCTTTTTTAATTATTATTTGCTTGATAAATTTTTTTCCATCATTTGAGTTTTAGTTTGCTTGTGTCTTTAAGTCTAAGGTGTGTCTCTTTTAGGCAGCATATAGACAGATAGTGATTTTTATCCATTCTGCCACTCTCCATCTTTTTGTTGATGCATTTAGCCCATTTACATTCAGCGTAATTATTGATTTTTTTATGAGTTTAGTGCTGTCATTTTGATGTTTGTGCTTTGTGACAGTTTCTTTGTTCCACTTACTTTTCTGTGCTGAGTCATTTTTCTTTATGTATTTTCTCTTCATCTCTTTTCACCGCTGTTCATTTTGTATTTGCTGAGTCTTTATTTTTTTCTTGTTTTTTATTTTGATGTGTAGGATTGTTAGTTTCCTTTATGGTTACCTTAATATTTATCCCCATTTTTCTAGGTTTGAACTAATCTTTTATTTCTTTAAATGGCCTTGACTTCCTCTTCACATGAAAGATCTATCACTACCTTTTTTAGTCCCTTTTTTTTGTTTTAATGTTGTCATCTTTTACATATTGATGTCTGTTTCCCTATTCTCAGTGTTTTAGCTTTGATTTATTTTTGTGACTTCCCTATCTGGGTTGATATCTGGTTGTTCTGTCCTGTGTTCTAGTCTTGGGTTGTTATCTGATGTTATTGATTTTCTAACCAGAGGACTCCCTTTAGTATTTCTTGTAAGTTTGGTTTCGTTTTTACAAATTCGCTAAACTTCTGTTTATCCAGAAATGCCCTAATTTTGCCATCATATTTGAGAGACAGTTTTGCTGTATATATAATTCTTGGCTGGCAATTTTTTTCCTTCAAGTCTTTATATATGTCATCGCATTGCCTTCTTGCCGGCATGGTTTCTGCTGAAGCTGAGTTGTCAGAGTTTACTCTTATTAATTCTCCTTTGTAGATGACTTTTTGTTTATCTAGCAGCTCTTAAAAGTCTCTGTTTATCTCTGGTTTTGGCAAGTTTGATTATAATATGTCTTGGTGACTTTCTTTTGGGATCTGCCTTCTGTGGGGTCCAATTAGCATCTTGGATAGATGTTGTCTCATCTTTCATGATATCAGGGAAGTTTTCTGCCAACAAATCTTCAGCAGTTCTCTCTGTATTTTCTGTTATCCCTTCCTGTTCTCGTACTCCAGTCACTCGTAGGTTATTCCTCTTGATAGAGTTCTACATAATTCTTAGGGTTTCTTCATTTTTTTTAATTCCTTTATCTGACTTTTCCTCAAATAAATTGGTGTCATGTGCTTTATCTTCAATCTCACTAATTTTGACTTCCATTAACTCAATTCTGCTCCTGTGACTTTCTACTGAGTTGTCTAATTCTGAAATTTTATTGTTAATCTTTTGGGTTTCTGTTTGCTGTCTTTCTGTGGGTTTTTGCTTACTGTTAAATTTGTCATTATGGTCTTGTATAACCTTCTCAAGTTCCTCTATTGCTTTACCTGGCTTGTTCTTTGTTTTGCCTGATCTCCTTCCTGATCTCTCAAAGAGCTCTGTGTATTAATCTTTTGAACTCTACCTCTGTAATTCCAAGAAGTTTTCTTCCTCTGGAAGGTTTTTTTGTTTTTCATTTTGGTGGCTTGCTGAAGCCATTGTGGTCTGCCTCTTTATGGGATTTGATATTGACTGTTGTCTCCAAGTCATCAATGTTATTATGTTTATTTATTTTATGTTTGCTTAGTGTCCTAGCTTCTTATTTTGTTTTGTTTTTATATGCCCAAATAGGCTGCTTGTGTGAATTAGTTTGATTATTGGTGTCTTTGAAGCTCTCTTGTCCCTTCACCAGGTGATTAGAGCTGTTACTAGGTATGTGAGCCTAGGAGCCCATTTACTTTTCTTGTGTGGATTCATTGCACAGCAGGCTCTCTGTTGCTTGGTCTCTCTCAATGTGAAAAACACACTCCGAGTGCCACTGCTTGCCTCACCCTGGACTTGTCAGCCAATCTAGCCTGCAGGGTGCCAGTGCTGGCCAGGTCAGTTCTGGCAACTGCTCACTGCTTCTGAACTGTCTCTCCCTTCTCCTCCCACTCAGCCTGACTCCTCAACTTTGTCTTTGATGTTCAGGGCTCCTAGATTGTCATATATAATTGATTCACTTGCTTTTTTGTGTCTTTGTTGTAAGAGGGACTACAGGAAGTGTCTGACTACTCCGCTACCTTGGCCTCATCTGCTCTTTTTCTTTTTTATTTAATGTGGCTACTCAGAATTTAAGGAGCCCTGATGGCACAACAGTTAAGTACTTGGCTGCTAACCAGAAGATTGCCAGTTTGAATCCACCTAGCAGCTCCGTGGGAGAAAGACCTGGTGATCTGCTGCTATAAAGATCCAGCCTAGAAAACCCTGTGGTGCAGCTCTACTCTGTAGATGTGGGGTCCCTATGAGTCAAAAATTGGCTCAACAGCACCTAACAACAACTAGAGAATTGAAAATGGCATCTGTAGTGTGCATTATATTCCTACTGGACATTGCTGATCAAGACATGCCACACTGATTTGTTTCTCTCAGTATACCTCTCATTTGCTCCTTGTTTGCCCCACAGACTTCCCTGTGCTTGTGTGTTGGCCATGCAGACAGTGGACACACAAGTGGATGATGGTACAGAGGACATACAGGTTGGCCTTCTCCAAATGTGGGAGAGCTCTGAAAGCCACTTCTACTCTTGCCTCAGAACCCCCTTAGGTGTACACAGAAAGATTGGGTAAACAGATGCATTCTTCTTAGTAAAGTTGACTCTCTCCAACCCAAAAATACATGAAAAAGGTGAGTCTAAAGAAGGAAGGAAAGCAGGGGAAAGTGAATTAACTCATAGAAAAGATGAATCATAAGCTATCTTGAAAAAGCAAATGTCATTGAGACATTTAGCATACAGTTATAGATTGAATTGTGTCCCCTCAAAGGAAATGTTGAAGGCTTAATTCCTGTACCTGTGAATGTGACCATTTTTAGAAATAGGGTATTTTTGTTATGTTTTAATGGGTCATATTAGAGTAGGGTGGGTCCTAAATCCAATCACTTCTGAGATATAAAAACTGCAGAATAGTTGCAGACACGCACATACAGGGGGAAGAGAGACACCATGTGAGGATTGTCTACAAGCAAAGGAATGCCAAGGATTGCTGGTAGACACCAGAAACTAGGAGAGAGGCCCACAGAAAGAATCAACCTGGCTGAGACCTGATTTGGATTTTTAGTCTCCAAAACTGTGAGAAAATAAATTTCTCTTCTGTAAAGCCACCACTTATGGTATCTTTTCTTATGGCAGTCCTAGGTAACCAAAACAAATACCATTCACCCAATGACTTTCAGCAATTTTCCAGGGTAGGATTATCCTAACCTTGTATCTGAGTTTTCTTTTACTTCTTAAGAAGAATAAGCTCCCAAGGATAGGACATGCACCTTAGTCACCTCTTATGCTCCCGTTGCCTGGGTGCCTGTGAGTGGTAGGGGAATGAGAAAAACACTTTAAGCATACAGGTCTTAAGGTTGGGTGGCCTGGGTCTGAATCCTGGCTTTGCCCCTTATTAACTGCAGGAACTCGAGCCAGGTCCTTGGCTTTGATGAGTCTCAGCTTCCTCATCTGTAACACATGGGTGATGGTGTCCCCTCCACAGGGAGGTCCTGTGTGTAAAAGGCACTTCACACAGGGTCCTGTCTCACAGAGTTCCATATATTGGGAGCCATTTTAAAAAAGATGTCCTTTTTATTTCATTCTTTTTTTCCTTTTTGTTCCATAATATACTATTTTGTCTTTGATTAAACAAATGACACAAGAAAAAACAAAATAAAATCCTTTGTATGAGTTTCCTAGGGCTGCTGTAACAAAGTATCACAAGCTGGAATGCAGAAACACATTTTCTCAGAGTTCGGGAGACTGTGAATGTTGTTAAAAGTTGTGAATTCGGTGCTGACTCGTAGCGACCCTATATACAACTGAACAAAACAGTGCCCAGTCCTGAGCCATCCTCACAATCCTTGCTATTTTTGAGCACATTGTTGCAGCCACTGTGTCAATCCAATTCGTTGAGGGTCTTCCTCTTTTTTGCTGACCTTCTACTTTACCAAGCATGACGTCCTTCTCTAAGGACTGGTTCCTCCTGATAACATGTCCAAAGTACGTGAGATGCAGTCTTGCCATCCTCGCTTCCATGGAGCACTCTGGCTGATTTCTTCCAAAACAGACTTGCTCGTTCTTCTGTCAGTCCATGGTTTATTCAATATTCTTCACCAACCATAATTCAAAGACATCAATTCTTCTTCAGTCTCCCTTATTCATTGTCCAGATTTTGCATGCATACAAAGTGATTGAAAACATCATAGCTTGAGTTGGGCACACCTTAACCCTCAAAGTGACATCTTTACTTTTCAACACTTTAAAAAATAATAATAATAAGAGGTCTTTTGCAATGCAATATGTTTTTTGGTTTCTTGACAGCTGCATCCATGGGCATTGATTGTGGATCCAAGTAAAATGAAATCCTTCACCACTTTAATATTTTCTCCATTTATCATCATGTTGTTTATTGGTTCAGTTGTGAGGATTTTTGTTTTCTTTATGTTGAGGTGTAATCCATACTGAAGGCTGTAGTCTTTGATCTTTATCAGTAAATGCTTCAGGCCCTCTTCACTTTTAGCAAACATGGTTGTGTCATCTGCATATCATAGGTTGTTAATGAGTCTTCCTCCAATCTTGATGCTGGGTTCTTCTTCATATAGTCTACCTTCTCAGATTATTTGCTCAGCATACAGATTGAATACGTGTAGTGAAAGGACATAACCCTGACTCACACCTTTCTCAATTTTAAACCACATAGTATCCTCTTGTTTTGTTTGAAAGACTGCCTCTTCATTTATGTACAGGTTCTGCTTGAGCACAATTAAGTGCTCTGGAATTCTCATTTTTCACAGTGTTATCCATAATTTGTTATGATCCACACAGTCGAATGCCTTTGCGTAGTCAATAAAACACAGGTAAACATGTTTCTGGCATCCTCTGCTTTCAGCCAAGATCCATCTGACATCAGCAATGATATCCCTCCTTCCATGTCCTCTTCTGAATCCGTCTTAACTTTCTGACAGTTCCCTGTTCATGTACTGCTGCAATTGTTTTTCAATGATCTTCAGCAAAATTTTACTTGCATGTGATATTAATGACATTGTTTAAGAATTTTCACATTCTGTTGGGTCACCTTTCTCTGGAATGGGCACAAATATGGATCTCTTCCAGTAGGTTGGCCAAAAGGCTAGAAGTTCAAATTCAAGGTGTTGGTAGGGCCATGATCCCTCAGGAGTCTCTAGAGGGTAATCCTTTCTTTTCTCTAGCAGCTTCTGGTAGCCCCAGAATTTCCTTGGCTTGTAGCTGCAGCATCACTCCATCTTCACATGGCTGTTTTCCTTCTGTGTGTCTCTCTCCCTCTTTTATAAGGACATCACTCAGATGGGATTAGGACCCAGCCTACTCCACTCAGGTGAGGAAGACATACTGAAGAAAAAAAGTTAAAGCTGCACTGAAGGCATTGGGAAAAAACAAGGCTCCAGGAATTGACAGAATACCAACTGAGATGCTTCATCAAATGGATGTAACGTTGGAAGCACTCACTCCTCTGTGTCAAGAAATTTGGAAGACACTTACTTGGCCAACTGACTAGAAGGGATCCATATTTATGTCCATACCAAAGAAAGGTGACCAAACAGAATGTGGAAATTATCAAATAACATCACATGCTATCAAAATTTTGCTGAAGATAATTAAAAAATAACTGCAGCCATATGTTGACTGGGAATTGTCAGAAGTTCAAGCTGGCTTCAGAAAAAGATGTGGAATGAGAGATAAAAAAGAAGATGGAAGAAGGATTGATACATTTGAATTGTGCTTTTGTTGAAGAATGTTGAATATACCATGGACTGCCAGAAGAAAGAACAAATTCGTTTTAGAAGAAATACAACTGGAATGCTCCTTAGAAGCAAGGCTGGCGAGACTTCAACCTGCTGACTTTGGACATGCCATCAGGAAAGACAATCACTAGAAAAGGACATCCTGTTTGGTAAAGTAGAGGGTCAGTGAAAATGAGGGAAACTCTTGATGAGAAGGATTAACACAATAGCCTCAACAAAGGGCTCAAACACAGCAAAGATTGTAAGGATGGTGCAGGACTGGGCAACATTTTGTTCTGTTATAAATGAGGCCACCACGAGATGGAACTGACTGGATGGCAACTAACAACAGTTACTTTGGTACTACTTCAGGTTAATTGGACTGATAAAACACTTCAAAGACACTATTTCCAAACAAGGTCACTGTTAAGGATTGAATTGTCCTTCCCTTCCCACAAAATATATACATATTGAAGTCCTAATTTTGATAACTGCAAATGTGACCCTATTTGGAAATAGGGGTTTTCTTTTGCCACGTTAAGAAGGCCCATCTAAACTTAATCCGGCCTGAGTGGTGTCTTATAAAAACAGCAGAATAGACACAATGATACACACACACACACACAGACACATGCACACACACACAGAGGCAAAAGAGACCATGAGAGAAACCATCTATGAGCCAAGGAATGTCAAGGAATGCCTGGGGTTACAGACAAACAAGTACCCTCCCCTAGAGCCCATCCCCTGATTTGGACCCCTAGCCTCCAAAACTGTTAGACAATAAATTCCTGTACTTTACAGCCACCCACTTTGCGTTATTTGTGATACAGCAGCCACAAGAAACTAAGACAGTCACATTCATAGGTATAGGAGTTGGGACTTCAGCGTATCTTTTTGGGGGTCACAACTCAATCCATAGGACCTCTCACCCTTGGGTAATACGGGCTCTCCAGGATCCAGGATCCAGAACATAGCACCTTGCAGAGTGGCCTGTGTGGGGTTGGACATTGCCACACCTCTACCCACACAGAGTCAAAACCAATTTCCAAGCCTCCCTGCCCCCATCTGCCCTCTGTACCAATAAGCCTAATGTCCATGAAGTAGAGTGATCTTCCCTCTCCCCTCAAATCACACTCTTCCTTATACTCAGTTTATTTGGTTTTACCAGCAGGAACTAAGTCAATAAGAGCTCTAGTGTGCAGTATTTCCTGCCAAACACGCAGCAGCTAAATGGAAAAATATAATCCAAACATGCACGGTTTGAGCCTCTCACATTCCCTTGTCATTAGGGGCCATTGTGGTTCCCCTGTCTGGGCCAGAAGATACTGGTGGGGAGGAAAGACCCAAGCATCAGGACCAGGTGTTCTGGGCTCTTTGAGGCACTGGATAGCTCTGCTTATCTTTCTCAGAAAAGCCAGGGGCTGTAACATGCCTGGTGTTGACATGATTGAAACTGATATGCCCTACTTTCCCTCTGCAGGGAAACATCTTGTGTCCTTCGTGAACGACTTGGAGGGGAGCCATTTTCAGCAGGAGTCCCTGGGCGGTGCAAAGGGTTAAAGCACCCAGCTACTAACCAAAAAGTTGGAGATTCCAGTCCACTCAGAAGCATCTCAGAAGAAAGGCCCAGAGATCTGCTCCCAAAAAATCAGCCACTGAAAACCCTATAGATCACAGTTCTACTTTTACACATATGGGGTTGCAATGAGTTGGAGTTGACTTGATGGTAACTCATTTGGTTTTATGGCTCCTCCAAAAAAAAAAAAAATTCCTGAGTGGCGCAAATGGTTAAGTCCTTGACTACTAGGCAAAATGTTGGCAGCTTAAACCCATCCAGAAGTCCCTCAGGAGCAGACCTGGTGATTTGCTTCTGAAAGTTTTTAACCTTGAAAATCCAATAGGGACAGTTTTACTTTGCACACACGGGGTTGCCATGATTTGGAATCTACTAGACAGCAATTAAAGGCAACAACAACAAGCAAAAGTAGAAAGGCAGGAGAAAGAGCCAACATGGCACACTAAACAGATGCACCACGCCATCTCAACACAGCAAAGATCCAAAAAACTAAGTAAAACAGATACAAACATCGATCCTGGAACCCTAAGCATCAAAGGGATAAAGAACTAGATAAAATACTGAATGGAAGAAGAAGCTGAAGGAAAACAGAGAACAAGGAGAGATACAGAGTGGAGATCTCCTATCAACCACCAGTGTCACACAGCCAGTGATGACCCCAGACAGGAAGTACAGGAAGGTAACTTCACAGAGCTTGCAGCAGGAGATAGAGTACCCAATAACCAGAGAAAAATGCTTCCCCAATCCTCACCCTTCTGTCCTGTAGGACACCCCCACACCCTCCTGATGGACAATGCTGTGCCACTCAGTTATAGAGCTACCAGTCCACTGTCACCCCACATCCACCCCACCCACTCATTGGCTCCTGCTGCACCTTTTTTTTTTTTTTAACCTTTCTTCCTCCCATCTAGCTCCATACACCACCTCTATCCCTTCCCACTGGGCCATGCCACACAGCCATGGCTAGAGAGCCACTGGTCCACCACCCCCCTGGGTCCTGCCCTGCTTCTACCCACTGTTTCATGCCATACAGTTTCTTCTTCTTTTTTTTCCATTTCTTCTTTTACTTTCTCCCATGTGGCCCCATACACCACCTCCTCCCTTCCTGCTGGCCCCCAGGTCCTCTCTACCCCCACCTGCCAGCTACCCTTTTCTCCCCTCTTTTGTTTTTCTCTGTTTTCTTTGTTTCCTCCCACTTAGTCCTGTACAACACCCCTCCTTCCTGTCAGCTCTTGACCTGCTGCTATGGCTAGAGCATCCCTGGCTAAGGTCTGCCACCACACTGGGCCTGCTGCTGAACAGAGGGAAGTGAGACCATACCACTCTCTGTCTGTCACCCCCACCTATCTTGCAAGGGGCTGTGAATACTCCTACAACACTGGACCAACATCAGGAGGCAGGCAGCACCTGTCCAGTCCATTTCAGCCACCTCACCAAACCAGTGTACAGTGAAGTGGGCTTCTCTTGCCTGCTGCTGCCCTGTACACCAAACAAGGTGGTGAGAACTACCGTGCCTGCAGACAAGCAAGCAGCAAAACACACGTGGCCTACCCCCCATGACATATCAAAACAAAACAAAGAAACAGGACCAAACAAGTGAACACACAATCAATAAATACAGAAAATGATACCTTAATGTCTTGGAGACAGTAGACAATATTGGAGCATATAAAAAAGCAGGACAAGATGGCTCCAGCAAGTGACCAAAATAAAGAATTAGATGAACTTCTAGCAGAAGAAAAGGCAATGGAATTACCTGGTATAGAATTCTAAAGACTAATACTTAGGGCTCTCCAAGAGATTAAGAAAGACACTAAGGAAAACATAGACAAAACCAATGAAAAAATAAGCAAAATCATGAAAAATGCAGGCAAACCAACAAAAGCATAGCTAAAATCAAGGAAAATGCAAACAAAGCAAAAGGAGAATTCAGGAAAATAATACAAGAACAAAACATCAAAATAAATAATTGAAAATCATACAAAAAAAAAAAAAAGCCACTAGAAATCCAAAAGCTAAACAACAAAATTTCAGAAATGGACAACTCAATAGAAGGTTTTAGGAGAAAATTTGAAACAATGGAAGACAGAATCAGCAAGATGAGAAAAAATCAGAGAAAAGAATGAATGAAGAAAGAATAATGTAGGATACAATCAAGAGCAAAAATCTACATAAGATCAGAGTTCCAGAACAAGAGGAGAAAAATGGAAAACACAGAGATTGTTGAAGATTTTCTGGCAGTAAACTTCCCAAATATCATGAAAGATGAAAAGTTAACCATCCAAGAAGCTCAAACAAAACCCATATAGGGTAGACCCCAAAAGACAGTCACCAAAACATACCATAATCACACTTGCTAAAACTAAAGGCAAAGGAAGAGTGGCTGTAGAGAAATGAAAAGTCACAAATAAGAAACAATAAGACCAAACTCTGATTATTCAGTAGAAAACATGCCGGCAAGAAGGCAATGGATGCCATATATAAAACCTTGAAAGAAAAAAAAAAAAATTTCAACTAAGTATAGTAGATTTTGCAAAACTTTCTCTCAGATACAATGGTGAAATTAGGACATTTCCAGATAAACAAAAATTAAGGGATTCATAAAAACCAAAGCAAGCTTACAAGAAATATTAAGACAGTACTTCAGTTAGAAAACAAACAACATCAGGTAATAACTGAAGTCTAGGACACAGGACAGCATCAGCCAGATACCAACCTAGGTAAAGAACTCTCAATAATAAAACAAAGCTAAAAACCTTAAAACTGGGAAACAGAGGTCAATCTGTAAAAGAAGAGAGCATCATAACAATAAAAGGGAGAATAAATGGTTTAAGTATAGAACTTTAAAATGGAGAGGAAGTCAAGGCGATATCAAGTAATAAGAGATTTGTTCAAACTTAGGAAGTTAAGGGTAAATTTCAAGGTAATTACAAAGAAAGGTAGCAAATCTACTCATCAGGATAATAAAGAAAAAGAAGAAAAAAGTCTCAGTAAATACAAAGTCTATAATAATGAAAGAAAAGAAAAGAAAAAATCCAAACAAAAGGAACTCAGCATAGGAAAGTAAAAGAACCAAAGAAAAACTTGGCACCACAAAAACAACAACAACAACAACAACAATATGACAGCAATAAACTCATACCTATTGATAATTGCACTGAATGTAAATGGCTTAAATGCACTGTAAAGAGACAGAAAGTGGCAGAATGGATTGAAAAACACTACCCATCAATATGCTGTCTACAAGAGACACATCCTAGACACAAAGACAGAAATATATTAAAAATCAAAGGATTGGAAAAAAATATACCAAGCAAACAGTAACCAAAAAAGAGCAGGAGTGGCAATACTAATCTCAGAGTAAATAGATTTTAAGGCAAAATCAACCATAAAAGACAAGGAAGGATATTATATAATGATTAAAGGGACAATCTGCTGTGGAGATATAACCTTAATAAATACCTACGCAACAAATGACAGAGCTCCGAAATATATAAAACAAACTCTAACAGCACCAAAAAGAGAAATTGACAATTCCACAAGAATAGTAGGAGACTTCAACACACCACTCTCAGTAATGGACAGAATATCTAGAAAGAAACTCAACAAAGATACAGATGATATAAAGGCCACAATCAACCATCTTGACCTCGTAGACATATATAGAACACTCCAACCGTACTATACATTCTTTTCCAACAAATAAGGAACATTCTCCAGAATAGACCAGATTTTAGGCCACAAAGCAATGCTCAATAAAATTAAAAACATTGAAATAATACAAAGCATTCTCTCCGGCCACAACACCATAAAAGCAGAAATCAATAACAGGAAAAGCAAGGTAAAAAAATCAAAAGCACGGAAACTGAATAACACCTTGCTTATCAAACAATTGGGTAATAGAAGAATTTGAGAAGGGAATAAAAAAATTCTTGAATCAAATGAGAATGAAAACTTATCATACCAAAATCTTTGGGACATAACAAAGGCAGTTGTCTTAGGCTAGGTTTTCTAGAGAAGCAAAACCCGTAAAGCGTATAAATATATATAGAGAGAAAGATTTATATCAAGGGAATGGCTCACACGGTTGTAGAGGCTGGAACATCCCAAGCCTGTAGGACAGGAAAGAGGCTTCTCCTGATTCATGTAGCTGCAGGGGCCAGCGAACCCAAGACTGGCAGGCCAGAGAGCAGGGCTCTTGCTCACAGGCTGTGAAAATCCATGAATTCCAAGTCCGGCAGGCAAGACAGCAGGTAAGCTGCTAGCTCAAGTCCCAAGAACCAAAGGTCAGATGATCAGGAGCTAGCTGCAGGATCCAGAATGAGCAAACACCCCAGCAAGGAGAGAAGAAAGAGCTAGGTGGCCGAGGGCAGAGAGATGAAGGCTGAAGGGGATGGTGAGCAGCCACAGGCCCCGCCCCCCATACCAACACATAGCAGATCCCATCATGGGGGTGATCACATATCAAATCTCAACAGGGAAGTACAATATTATATGACTGTCGAAACACTGAAAATCATGGCCCAGTCAAATTGACACACAATCTTAACCATCACAGCAGTGCTCAGAGGTCAATTTATGGCAATAAACACATACATCAGAAAAGAAGAATGGACAAAATAAAAATGTTACCTCTACAACTCAAACAAATACACAACAGCAAAAGAAGCCCCTAGGCACCAGAAGAAAGGAAATAATAAAGATTAAAGCAGAAATAAATGAAATAGAGAATAGAAAAACAATAGAAAGAATCAACAAGACCAAAAGCTGGTTCTTTTAAAGGATCAACAAAATCAACAAACCGCTGGCCAAACTGACAAAAGAAAAACAGGAGAGGAAGCAGATAAACCTAATAAGAAATGAGACTGAGAACATTACAACAGACCCAAGTGAAATAAAAAGGGTCATAACAAAATTGTACTGCAACAAATTTGAGAACCTAAGGAAATGAATAAACTTCTAGAAACACACTACCCACCTAAACTAATACGAACCAAGATAGAAAATCTGAACAGCCCCGTAAGAAGAGAAGAGATTGAAGAGGTAACAACAACAACAAAAAATCCCAACAAAAAAAAACCCTGGCCTGGGCAGCTTCACTGGAGAATTCTGCCAAACATTCAGAGAAGAGCTCACACCAGTAATACTCAAACTATTTCAGAGCATAGAAAAGGAAGGTATAACCCGAATTCACTCTATGAAGCCGTCATAATCTTGATACCAAAGCCAGGCAAAGGACACCAAGACAAAAGAAAATTACAGACCAATATCTCTCACGCGTATAGATGCAAAAATTCTCAACAAAATCCTAGCCAACAGAATTCAGCATCATATTAAAAAATAGTACAGCACTACCAAGTGGGATTAATACCATCTTTTTTTTTTTTTTTTATGGAAAGATGGCTCAACGTTAGAATATCAATGAACGTAATCTACCACATAAATAAAATAAAAGAATCACATGATCTTCCCATTGGATGTAGAAAAGGCATTTTAAAGTCCAACACCCATTCCTGATTAAAAAAAAAAAAAACTCTTAATAAAATAGGAATAGAAGGAAAATTCCTCAACATAATAAGGACATCTATACAAAATCAACACCCAATATCATTCTCAACGGAGAGAGGCTGGAAGCATTCCCCCTGAGAACAGGAACAAGACAAAGATGCTCTTTATCACCACTCCTATTTAATATTGGGCTGGAAGTCCTAGGCAGAGCAATAAGGAAAGAAAAAGAAATAAAGGGCATCCAAATTGGAAAGTAAAAGTAAAACTATCCCTATTTGCAGATTATATAATCCTGGCTGAAAGCAGAGAATATCAGAAGGATGTTTACCTGTGTTTATTGACTATGCAAAGACATTCAACTGTGTGGGTCATAACAAATTATGGATAACATTGCAAAGAATGGGAACTCTGGAATACTTAATCGTGCTCATGAGGAACTTGTACACAGATCAAGAGGCAGTTGTTTGGACACAAAAAGGGGTTTAAAGTCAGGAAAGGTGTGCGTCAGGGTTGTATTCTTTCACCATACCTATTCAATCTGTATACTGAGCAAATACGAGAAGCTGGACTATATGAAGAAGAAGGGGCATCAGGATTGGAGGAAGACTCATTAACAACCCACGTTATGCAGAAGACAAAACCTTGCTTGCTGAAATTGAAGAGGACTTGAAGCACTTACTAATGAAGATCAAAGAACACAGCCCTCAGTATGCATTGCACCTCAACATAAAGAAAACAAAAATCCTCACAACTGGACCAATGAGCAACATCATGATAAATGGAGAAAAGATTGAAGTCGTTAAGGATTTCATTTTACTTGGATCCACAAGCAACAGCCATGGAAGTAGCAGTCAAGAAATCAAGAGACACATTGCATTGGGTGAACCTGCTGCAAAAGGCCTCTTCAAAGTGTTGAAGAGCAAAGATGTCACTCTGAAGACTAAGGTGCACCTGACCTAAGCCATAGTATTTTCAATGGCATCATATGCATGTGAAAGCTGGACAATGAGTAAGGAAGACCGAAGAAGAATTGATGCCTTTGAATTGTGCTGTTGGCAAAGAATATTGAATATACCATGGACTGCCAAAAGAACAAACAAATCTGTCTTAGAAGAATTACAGCCAGAATGCTCCTTAGAAGCAAGGATGGCGAGACTGTGTCTTACATACTTTGGACATGTTGTCAGGAGGGATCAGTCCCTGGAGAAGGACATTATGCTTGGCAGAGTACAGGGTCAACAGAAAAGAGGAAGACCCTCAACGAGGTGGATTGACACAGTGGCTGCAACAAAGAGCTCAAGGATAACAACAGTTGTAAGGATGGCTCAGGACCGGGAGGTGTTTCATTCTGTTGTGCATAGGGTTGCTACGAGTCGGAACTGATTCGATGGCACCTAACAACAATAAAAACAACATACATATAGAATCTGAAAGGTTCCACAAGAAAATTACCGGAACTAATAGAAAGATTCAGCAGAGTAGCAAGATACAAGATAAACATGAAAAAATCAGTTGGATTCCTATATACCAATAAAGAGAACCACAAAAAGGAAATCAGGAAAACAATACCATTTACAATAGCCCTTAAAAGAAATAGGAAATAAATCTAACCAGGAATGTAAAAGACCTATTCAAAGAAAACCACAAAACACTGCTGCAAGAAACCAAAAGAGACTTACATCAATGGAAAAACATACCATGCTCATGGGTAGGTAGACTCAACATTGTGTAAATGTCAATTCTACCCAAAGCAATCTACAGACAGAATTTAATCCCAGTCCAAATACCAACAGCATCCTTTAAAGAGATGGAAAAACTAATCACTAACTATATGGAAAGGGAAGAGGCTCTGGATAAGTGAAGAACTATTGAAGAAGAATGAACTAGGAGGACTCACACTATCTGACATCAGAACCTACTATACAGCTACAGTAGTAAAAACAGCCTGGTGCTGGTATGACAACAGACACATTGACCTTTGGAACAGAATCGAGAATCCAGATGTAAATCCAGCTACCTATGGTCACCTGATTTTGACAAAGAACCAAAGTTCATTAAGTGGGGAAAAGACAGTCTTTTTAACAAATGGTGCTGGCAAAACTGTAGGTCCATCATCAAAAAAATGAAACAGAACTCATATCTCACACCACACACAAAACTAATTCAAAATGGTTGAAAGACCTAAATACAAAATCTAAAACGATAAAGATCATAGAAGAAAAAATAGGCACAAATCTAGGGGCCATAATACATGGCATAAATTCAATAGAAACAATAACTAACAATGCACAAACACCCGAAGATAAACTAGATAACTGATGGCTCCTAAAAATTAAACACTTATGCTCATCAAAAGATTTCACCAAAAAAGTAAAAAGGGAACCTAGGGACTGAGAAAAAAATTTGGCTATGACAAATCTGACAAAGGTCTAATCTCTAAGATCTATAGGAAAATCCAACATCTATACAACAAAAAGACAAATAATCCAATTAAAAAATGTGCAAAGGATACGAAGAGACGCTTCACCAAAGAAGACATTCAAGCAGCTAACAGACACGTGAGGGAATTTTCTCCATCACTAGCCATTTAAAAAAATGAAAAAGAACCATTGTGGTCAAGTTGGTTACAACTCATAGCGGCCGTATGGGACAGAATAGAACTGCTACATAGGTTTTTGAAGGAGCAGCTGGTGGATTCAAACCGCCGACCTTTTGGTTAGCAGACATAGCTCTTAACCACTGCACCGCCAAGGATCCTACTAGAGAAATTCAAATCAAAACTAAAATGAGAAACAATCTTACCCTGACATTACTGGCACACACACACAGAAAAAAAAAAAACAGAAAATAACAAATGTTGGAGTGGTTATGGAAAGATTGGAAGTCTTACGAACTGCTGGAGGGAATGTAAAATGATACTATCACTAAGAAAAATGATAAAGTGCCTCCTTAGAAAGCTAGAAATAGAAATACCATATGATCCAGCAATCTCACTCCTACTAATATATCCTACAGAATTAAGAGCAGTCACACGACTAGACAGAGGCACACCCATGTTCATTGCAGCATTACTCACAACAGCAAAAAGATAGAAAAGCAATCTAAGTGGCTGCCAACAAATGAATGGATAAACAAACTATTTTACATACACATAACGAAACACCACAGCAATGATCAAGAACAATGATAAATCTGCAAAACATCTCACACCATGGATGAATCTGGAGGGCATTATGCTGAGTGCAAAAAGTCAATCACAAAAAGACAAATATTGTATGAGACCACTGTTATAAAAACTCAAGGAAAGGTTTATATACGGAAAAAAAAGTCTTCGATGATTACTAGAGAGGGGAGGGTTAGGAGGGGAAATCACGAACAAGTGTTAACCTTGGTGAAAGGAAAGACAACACACAATATAGAGGAATTCAGCACAACTTGACCAAGGCAAGGCCATAGAAACTTTCTAGATACATCCAAACACCTTGAGGGACCTAGTCACTGGTGCCGGGGGCTGGGGACCATGGTCTTGAGGGACAGCTAGGTCAACTGGCATAGAGTTCATTCATGAGTAGCATATGGGGTCTTAAAATCTTGCAAGTGGCCATCTAAAATACATCTGTTCGTCGCATCATATTGGGACCAAAGCAGAGTGAAGAAAATCAAAGACAAGGAAAATATCAGTCCAAAGGACTAATGGACCACACGAAACACAGCCTCTACCAGCTTGAGCCCAGAACAACTCGTCTGTGCCCGGCTAACACCAACCATTCTGACAGCTTCCATGATAGAGGGATCCAGACAGAGCAGGAGAAAATGTAGAACAAAATTCAAGTTCACAAAATTCACACACACAAAAAAGACTTTCTGGTCTGACAGAGAGTGGAGGAACCCCGAGACTATGGCCCCTGGACACTCTGCTAACTCAGACCTGAAGCCATTCCCAAAGTCCACGCTTCAGCCAAAGAGTAGACAAGCATATTAAAAAAAAAAAACCTCAGGTGAGGAAAGTGCTCCTTGTTTCAAACTAGTATGACTCCAAATGGACAACTCCTGCCCAAAAGCAAAGAAGAGAAGGCAGGGACTGGAAACCTGGGGCGTAAAGGAAAAGGGAGAGCGTGCTGACACATTGTGGAAATTTGCAACCAAAGTCATGAAACAATTTGTGTATAAATTTTTGAATGTGAGACTGATTTGTGCTGTAAACTTTCACCTAAAACATAATAAAAAAATTTTTTTTTTTTAATTCCAAAAAAAAAAAAAAAAAGTAGGAACTAAGAAGCGAGTGGCTGGCAGGCATTTCCACAAAAGATCACAAAATATTTCTCCTCTCGTGCCTTCAGAATCTTTCTCTCAGTGAGGGTTGTCTGGGAAGATACATAGTATGCACTTTAGGAAATGGCAGTGACCGGCCAAGCTGGATTTTCCTCATGGCCACAACCACCAAAGTTTGAACTGGCCAGAGAGTGAGTACATTCAGCTCTGCCTTACAGATACAGCCAAAAATCTATTTATAAAATTGAAACAGCAGAGAGGGGGTTGAATATATTAATAAGTCATGGAAACATGAGATTTTAAGTGGCCCAAAGAAAGAAAAAATTAGAAAGCAATGTGCCACCACGTTGAAAGAAATAAAATAATGAATGGGGGCTTATTAGGAGGGATGGGAGCAGGTTAACTTTTGCGCCACAGGTAAAGGCAATGAAGGAAAAGCTTATCGAGTCATTATGACTGGCTATTTTTTTATGCCCATATAAAACATTTCTTCTGTATGGTTTATACGATTGGGAAGAAACTAAAGCACGATATATTCACTATAATTTACAAGGTCAGAAGGAAGTTTCTGGACAGATACTTAAATGTAGTCAATTACTGGAAACATCTTTTTGTTACAAAATAAGATGCTGATTTTATAATGAATAAAGAGATTTCAAAAAAAATTTTTTTTTTTTCCATTTATAGCAGAATGCCTTTAACCAAAAAAGAAGTTGAAATGGCTTTTCATGATTATGTGTTCAAGTTTGCTGCCTTAAACCCTTTTTGGAACAACCCATTAAAAAAAAAAAAAAGTCAGGGCCAAGATGGCTGAGCAGTCAGATGCTTCTTTTTGTTCTTTTTACAAGAAAGACATGAAAAAACAAGTGAATCAATTATATATGACAGTCTAGGAGCCCTGAGCATCAAAGGCAAAGTTGAGGAACTGAACTGTGAGGAAGAGGGAGGGAGAGACTGGTCAGAAGCAGTGATGAGTTGCCAGACTTGACCCGGTAGGAACCAGCACCCTGCAGGCCGAATCAGCTGGAGTGAGCAGTGAGGCGAGCAGTAGCTCTCTGGATGCATTTTCCACATCGAGAGAGACTGAGCAGAGGACAGTCTACTCAAGCCTCCAGAACCAGTGAAAATTGGCACTCAGTTGGCCAAAGATAAGTACCAGCGTCTAACATACTGCACAGATCAAAAAAGACCCCTTTGGGAAAAACCTCTCTCCCATTTACCTTCCCCCTCCCTGCTCTGTACCAGTCCCGGGTGGCTTCAGATACTGCTGTGTCCCCTAGGCTGGAAGTAGGACCCATCATGTGCTCTGAGCCATTCTCCTGGCTTTGGAGAGGGAACAAATTAACATTATGCTGAGTGAAATTAGTCAGTCACAAAAGGACAAATATTTTATGAGACCACTATTACGAGAATTCAAGAAAAGCTTTAAACACAAGAAAACATTCTTCGATGACTAGGAGGGTAGAGGAGAGGGGTATGAACTAACTAGATTACAAAAAAAAAAAAACTAGATAGTAGACAAAAATTATCTTAGGTGAAGGGAAGGGCAACACACAATATAGGGGAAGTCAGCACAACTGGACTAAACCAAAAGCTAAGAAGTTCCCTGAATACAACCAAACACTTCAAGGGACAGAGCAGCAAGGGCAGGGGTCTGGGGACCATGGTTTTGGGGACGTCTGGGTCAATTGGCATAACAAAATTTATTAAGATGTTCTGCATCCCACTTTGGTGAGTGTCATCTGGGGTCTTAAAAGCTAGTGGGCGGCCATCTAAGATGCATCACTTGGTCCCAACCCACCTGGAGCAAAGGAAAATTAAGAACATCAAAGACACAAGGAAAATATAAGCCCAGGAGACAGAAAGGGCCACATAAACCAGAGACTTCATCAACCTGAAACCAGAAGAACTAGATGGTGCCTGGCTACCACCAATGGCTGCTGTAACAGGGAACACAGCAGAGAGTTCCCGATGGAGCAGGAGAAAAGTGGGCTTCAGAACTCAAATTCTAGTAAAAAGACCAGACTTAATGATTTGACTGAGACTGGAGGGACCCCAAAGTTCATGGCCCCTGGACTTCCTGGTAGCCCAAAACTGAAACCATTCCCAAAGCTTTGTCTTCAAAGAGTAGACTGGGCTTTAAGACATAAAATGATAATTGTGAAGAGTGTGCTTTTTAGCTCAAGTAGCTGTCTGGAGGAGAGATGAGAAGGCAGAAAGGGACAGGAGCTGGTTGAATGGAGATGGGAAATACAGGAAGGAAAGGAGGAGCGTGCTGTCACATTACAGGGGGGCAACTAGGGTCACATAACAATGTGTGTATAATATTTCTGTACAAAAAACTAACTTGAACTATAAACTTTCACTTAAAGCACAATAATAATAATAATAATAAAAAAGACCCCCCACAAAAAAATTGCCTTCGAGTAAATTCCGACTCATAGTGACCCTACAGTTCTACAGAGTAGAACTGCTCCACAGGGTTTCTAAGGAGTGGCTGGTGGATTTGAACTGCTGACATGTTGGTTAGCAGATGTAGCACACCGTAGCTCTTAAGTACTGTACCACCAGACTCCCTTTTGGAACAAGGCAGATATATTTTAAAATTAAATCTGGAAAATGTCATCAGAAGGCTTCTAGGTAGAGCCTGGGTTCCAGGCGTTCAGCAGAGAACTTAGTCATGGTTGGCAGGCCTGGTTGGCAGGTAAAGAGTGGTCTGTAGATTTTCAAAAAGGGGAAAAAGCAAGGTCAAGATGATACCCAACCCATTTGCTTTAGCCTTTGGGAGCCCCTGGTTTCATTTCTCTGGTTTCCACGCAGATTAGATGGTGTTTACACAACTTCCAAGTATGAGCACTGATAGAATCATCTCAGGGGTGCAGCTGGAGAGGGACCAGGAATTCTGAAGTCAAATTGTTCAAATCCATTCTCTTGAGAATAGAGGACCCTCTTCTTCTTTGGACCACCCTCTAGCACATGGCCCGCATTGTACTGATCTCCCCACGTAAGTGAAGAGAATCTCTGTGCTCCTGGTGAAATTCTGTTGGAAAGTCACCAAGACTAACCTAACTAGCTCTGTATCATTTGAATGACAGAGTTAAAGAATATTACAGGAAAGATCATCCATTGCACAAGCAGCCCTGGTGGTGCAATGGTTAAGCGTTTGGCTGCTAACCAAAAAGGTCAGTGTTCGAACCTGCTCCGCAGGAGAAAAGATCTGGCAATCTGCTTCCTTAAAGATTACAGCCAAGGAAAACCTATGGGACAGTTCTGCTCTTTCGCATGAGCTCACTATGAGTCAGAATTGAATCTAGGACACAAAACAACATCTATTGTCTATGGGAGAGCTGTGGAGACTGAGTTAGTCACTAGGCAGCATGTGGAATTAAAAAATGTGTGTGTTTTTCAGCCGTGGCCTAAACCTGGAAAGCCAATCCACTGTCTTTTGATCACTAAGTTAAATTCAAGGGATTATAAACAACGATCAACTGTAGACAAGGGACAGTTTCATCCTAATCAATTTATGGCATTCATAAGGAAACAATGGAAGTGAGGGCATGAAATTTCGCGTTGATAGAATCCAACGAATTTCGCCTACTTAACTCATGCTTTCCTACCAAAGGGCTAAAATCTATGCCAATCCAACAAAAACACATTTGAGAACACGCTGGCCACTTCTTAAATTGATGAAGGAAAAAAGAAAGTTGGCACATTAGGCTTAAAGTAGAGTCTGTGGGGCCATTAATAAAAAAAAAAAAAAAAAAAAAGCTGTGTTTGGCACGGACTTGTCCCACTGTCTTATTCTGAGTTGAAAATACTAATAAAAAAAAAATAGTGTAGCTCCTAAACATAAAAACCATATTATCCCAGTCCTAAAGATTTCTCCTGTCAGGAAACCCCAGGGAGTTGTCAAAAATAAATAAAATTGAGGGAAAAGTTAAGCTAAAGAGAAAGTTATTGAGAAGGTGGGATATGGTAAGAACTTCATATGTGGCACTCAGGAATGCAGGGCTGACAGACGTAGCTAATTCTGAAAGAATAACTTCCTATTTGAATAACAAGTAAAAGGTGTTTAAAGAGGGAAAGGTTATATTTTACTTCAGCAAGTACAGCTTCTGGGTAGTGTTACATAAATATTGATTAAAAGCAATGTGGTATTTTCCTTCCATTTGACAGGTAGGAAGACTATAAGGTCATCATCTTTCCTCCTTGGCCAGGGAATTACAGAGGTCAGATTCCCCAAGGCCCCTCTGCTATATTCAGGGAAACTCAAGAATTTAGATTTTCTATTATTTTTATTTAAAAAGAGAGGGTACATTTTAGCTTGGCATTTGGTTTGTCTTTGAACAACAATAAAAGAAAACTCTTTGTAGTGTTTTTAATGATGAATATCAGCTTAGTGGTTTTCACTATATCCAGAGTGTGCTATGGTTTTTGGGACCAAATCCCATAAAATGAGTCATTTTCCTCTAGGAGTCATGGAGAAGCAATTCAGAGGAATATTTCTGTAGCTCCCTAAAGGGCAGTTTATCAGCCAGAAATGGTCAGTGTAAGACTCAAGTTGAGGGTCCAGGCTGCACAGAAGGACACTCAACTCAGGAGACTGGTAATGTTCATAACTTGCCTGGTAAAAAAAAAAAAAAAAAATTTTTTTTTTTTGGCCTGGTAAAACCCTTTAATTCTCTGTCCCTTCATTTCCTGTTCTGTTAGGAATGCACATTGTTTTTGTTGTGTGCCAGCTCGTTGCTTTCAACTCATAGTGACCCTATAGGACAGAGTACATTTGCACCATGGGGCTTCCTAGACTGTAATCTTTACAGGAGCAGACCACCAGGTCCTTTCTCCTTTGGAGCTGCTGGTGGTTTCGAACTGTTGACCTTTCAGTTAGCAGTGAGTACTTAACCATTTTGCCTCCAGGGCTCATTAGGAAGGCACACTAAAAAAAAAACTGTCCCTGGGTGATGTAAATGGTTAACAGGCTCAGCTGCTAACTGAAAGGTTGAAGGTTCGAGTCTATCCAGAGGTACCTCAGAAGAAAGGCCTGGCAACCTGCTTCTGAAAAACCAGCCATTGAAAACCCTACTCTGACACATATAGGGTCTCCATTAGTTGGAATCAACTCAATGGCAACTTTTTTTTTTTTTTAATCTGACTTTTAATACTTATAATGATAATTAGTCATAATAAAAAGTAACAGTAGTAGTCATGTCCCAATTAGCTATGGTGGGGTGAAAACTACCCCAGCACTTAGTGGCTCAAAACAGCAATCATTTTATTATAGTGCCCAATTTTGTGAGCCATGAATTGGGACAGGGCTTGGCTGGGTGGTTCTTCTGTTCCACAGAAGTGAATGGAGATCAGAGCTCCCAGGCTAAGACAGGCTAGGGTGAAAAGGCTGGCGATGTATTTCTAAAAATGAGACAGTGAAAACCCAGTGGATCATAACAGAAGATTGTTGAATATAGTGCTGGAAGATGAGCCCCCTAGGTTGGAAGTCACTCAAAATACACAGTGGCCACAGCAATGGACCCAAGCATGCCAACTATCATGAAGATGGAGCAGGACCGGGCAACATTTAGTTCTATTGTACATGGTGTCATCGTAAGTTGGAGCTGACTTAATGGTATCAAATTAACAAGACTGTTTTGAAGTTCAGATAAGATAATGTGTGAAGGCCCTTTCAAAAATGTCTTTATTTATTTGTATTTGTTTTTGTTTTTTTTGTTGTTCTGAGAAGGATTTAAGGTGGCTTTTTAAAGAGCATAAGGTAGTATATGAAAGTAAGATACTATTGTCTCCTCAATGAGGCCTTTAAAAGGTTGTATCTGATTCCCTCACTCCCCTGCTTAAAATTTCTCAACAATTTCCCATTGCTTTAATGATAAAGCCCATAATCCTTTGCAACAATATAGAGGCAGCTGTCTTCCCCAGGGAAACCATGGTGACATAGTGGTTAACAGCTACTGCTACTAACCAAAAGGTCGGCAGTTCGAATCCACTGGACACTCCTTGGAAACTTTATGGGGCAGTTCTACTCTGTCCTATAGGGTCGCTATGAGTTGGAACTGACTCAACAGCAACAGGTTTGTTTTTTTTGGTTTTGGTCTTCCCCAGAATTCTAGGTAATCTGAGGAAGGCTGACTGCCTGAGTAGACTGTTTCTTGGGGACTCAAGGATAGGCATGAGGCCCAGCTGTACTTCTCTGAGGACTACACTTGAGGGAAGAACATGGGAGTTTTACAAGACCACAATGGGGGGGGGGGGGGTTGGTGGGGAGCAGGACAGTAAGGTCACGAGAGGTCAGAGAGAAAGAATGGCCTGAAAGGAACTTTGAGAGAAACAGCAACAGTGAACAGAATTTTATTTATTTCCTGTGTGATACATGACACAAACCTTCTTTGCCTCTGTGCAAAATATGCAGTAAAATCTACCCTGTTTGCTGAGCTTTCTCTGGCTGCCTTACCTATGATTTCAAACCCCCATCCTTATTTTTTCCTCCTTAGCATGCGGCGTTTTCTTTTTTGACCGTCTCCTTCAGCAGAATGTAAGCTCCATGAGCACAAAAACTTTTATCTTTTGCTGTATCCCTAGTTCCTGGAAGAACTGTTATCAGTTGCTGACGAGTTGGCTGTGACTCTTAGCAACCTTGTGTATAAGAGAATGAAACGTTGCCTGGTCTTAAACCATTCTCACGATCACTGGTATGTTTGAGTCCATTGCTACGGTTATTGTGACAACCCACCTCCTTGTTTTCACTGACCCTCTGCTTTACCAAACATGAAGTCTTTTTCTAGTGATGGTCTTTCCTGACGATATGTCAAAAGTAAGCGAACTGAAGTCTTGCCATTCTCATTTCTAAGGAGCATTCAGGTTGTATTTCTTGTAAGACTAATTTGTTCACTCTTTCGGCCGCCCATGAAGAATACCCAGAACATAATAAAGACTCAGTATTTAAATGATTTACTCCATTATTCGTTTAATTATTTGTGACCATGCAGGCCATGTGTGGATGCTAGATCCACAGTTCCATCAGTTATAAAATGAACATAGTAAGGACTCACTAGTTAAATGAACACTTTAGTGTAAGTGAATTTCTTATTCCTTTAATATAAGTGGGTGTCATGGATTGAATTGTGTCCCCACAAAATATGGGTCAACTTGGCTAGGCCGTGATTCCCAGTATTGTGTAGTTGTCCTCCATTTTATGATCTGATATAACTTTCCTATGTGTAGTAAATCCTAATCTCTGCGTTTGGTTAATGAGACAAGATTAGGTTATGTTAAAGAGGATTAGGGTGGGATGCAACACCCTCACTCAGATCACAGCCCTAATCTGATGTAAGTGGAGTTTCCCTGGAGAGTGACCTGCATCACCTTTTATATTACAAGAGACAAAAGGGGAGAGAAGCAAGCAGAGAGATGAGGACTTCATACCACCAAGAAAGAAGCTCCGTGGGCAGAGTGCATCCTTCGGAGAGAAAAAAGGGAGTAGTATTTATTGGACACTCCCCAAACCCCACTGAGAAGCTCCTAGACCAGGGGAAGATTGATGACACAATGACTTTCCCCCAGAACCAACAGAGAGTGAAAGCCTTCCTCTGGAGCTGGCACCCTGAATTCAGACTTATAGCATGTTAGACTGTAAGAGAATAAATTTCTCTTTGTTAAAGCCACCCACTTGTGGTATTTCTGTTATAGCAGCATTAGATAACTAAGACAGTGGGGTTTGGGGGGAGTCCAATAAATACTACTGCCTTCTCCATCCTGAATTCTAGACTGACTGAAAGCTAGGATAGGAGAGCCCAGGTGTTAGAGACAGCAATTATTTTAAGGAGCCCTAGTGGTGCAATAGTTAGGCTCACAGCTGCTGAGAGGTTGGGATTTCAGACTCACCCAGTGGCTTCATGGGGAAAAGACCTGATGGCCTGCTCCCATAAAGATTTTAAAAAAGCAAAAACCTCTTGCCTTTGAGTTGATTCCGACTCACAGGACCCTATAGGATAGAGTAGAACTGCCCCATAGGGTTTCCAAGGAGTGGCTGTTGGGTTTGCAGTCAAGCTCTTTAACCACTGTGCCACCAGGGGCTCCCTCATAAAGATTACAGCCTGGAAAACCCTACGGGGGCAGTTCTACTCTGTCACATGGGGTTGCTATGAATCAAAATTGACATAACAGCAACTAACAACAATTACTGTTGGGAGGCAGTAGTGGTTCAGCAGCGAAATTCTCACCTTCTGTGCAGGAGACTGGAGTTCAACTCCTGACAAATGCATCTCACACACAACCACCACCCATCTGTCAGCGGAGGCTTGTGTGTTACTATGATACTCACCAGGTTTCAGCAGAGCTTCCAGACTAAGACAGACTAGGAAGACAGTCCTGGTGATCTACTTCTAAAAATCATCCAGTGAAAACCCTATGGCTCACAACCATCAGATACACAACTGATCATGGGGATGTTGCAGAACTGGGCAACTTTTTGTGTGTGCATAGAATTGCCAAGAGTCAACAACAACAACATTATTGTCAAAGTTGGGCAAGACATGAGCAACGATGGTCTTCTGGAATTGGACCAAGGCCTTGCTAATCAAAAACATGGTCCACAGATACATCAGCATCATCCCCTGGGAGCTTGTCAGAAACGCAGAACTTGGCACATGAAAAGCAATTATTGATGCTACTTATGTATAAACAAACACCTCGTGAGAGTTGTTTCCTTGGTTCAAAGAACTTAGGGTCATGGTTTCATTGGTTATTTCAGACAATTGGCCTAATATTATTGTTAGTGTTTCTGTTCTACCTCCTGGTTCGCAGTATGGTGCCTGGGATCTTAAAAACCAAATAGTGCCCAACTACCATTATCAAACATTTTCGATCAAAGATTCTATAGCAGGATCATAATCAAACAGGAAAAATGGCAAAAGAGCTGTAATTCTCTTGGAATCAAGGTTTCTGTCTTTCAGGGAGGCTGGGGTAACCGGCACAGGCCACTGTCTCTGAGTGTCCTTTTGAACCTTGAGCTTTGAGAAAAAAAAACTGGTTCCTGAATCCACTTTTGAATCAAACAATGGTCTAGATAAACTAGTAAGACTGCTTTGCTCTGGGCATTGTGCTTTTTTGAAGAACTCAAACCCGTTTTGGAAAACTCACTCCAAAGATCTGACTGAGAGCTGTGTTTAAGGTAAATCAGTAATTAGTTTAATTAGTCTTCAAGACAATGGTGTATGAAATGCCTGTCTAATGTTTGTAATCAAGCTGTCATCCCCTTGTTATGCAGGCAATCATGTATCTTGAAGAAAGGAGGTTCTAAGAGGAAGGAGATCGACCTCATGCCTTGAGTCAGCCTTTTGGGACACCAGGTAGCTCCTCCAATGTGGCCTTGCCCTACACTTACCCTAATTTAAAATCACAAAATCAGAGGGTCTCAGCAGAAGAAGACACACTTATAATAGTGATCAAAGAATTTATATGAAAACTCACGTTTGGAAGAAGGGAATATGTGAAGGAACCCTAAAACTGAGGCACTTGGCTTAACTGAAATGGCTAACACAAGGTCTGGCTCAGACTCCATTTTGTCTTAGGCTCCACTTTTGCTTCTGAGAAAGTGACCCATGACTGTTGGTAGGTAAAACAGGGAGGGACAGCTTGACCTTGGGAAGAACACCCCTCCAGCAGGAAGGGTCCGTCCTGTATCATCTTGTTAATCATGTATTCTCTAATGGAAACTTGGTTTGTCACATGTAAATTTTTCTAAACCTTCTATTTTCTCCAGACAAACTTTGTGTGCTTTTTATGGATGTATGTTTCTGTGTGGTAGATTCAACTATACTAGTTTAGATGATCCCTATCCAACTGACAGTGAATTTACATGGGCAATCTCTTATTTAGATTCCTGGCAAATGCATGGGCAATGTACTTTGGGAACTTTAGAACTACCTTTAGATATGCATAATAATGATGCTAGTAAATATTGGAAAGGTAATGTTAAATTCTTACACATTGTAAAATGAGTCAGAAGAAAACCCATTGATCCAACACTCAGGGTGGGGTTGGTCATTTCTAAGAGTTTTAATTTCTACTTATGGTATAGTTGAATTGGAGAAACCTTTAAGAAATTTATCAATCATTATAGGACAAATAGCAGAGGAAGTTGCTAATGGAATAGAAACACAACGGTGATTTCTGACCTCATTATCCAAGGTGGCATTAGATAACAGAATAGCCTTAGATTTTTTATCAGCCCAAGAAGGTGGAGTCTGTGCTGTAACAAATTCCTCTCGTTGCATTTGGATACATAACTCAGGAGAAGTAGAACATAATATACATAGAATTAGAGAGCAAGCTACTTGGTTACACACTATAACACCCTTACAAACACCAGATTTATTTGGTTGGTTGCCATCAGGAATAAGTACATGGGCTAGATCACTATTTCAAGGAATAGCAATACTCTTAGTTTGCATCCTGATAGCATTTAGACATAAAAAAATTTATCTTGTCTTACCCACTTAAAAGGCAAAAAAAAAGGTGCAGGCTTAAATGTTGACGTACATTTACTCTACATATTTCTGCAATGCAATTGATGAGGATGTCACTCTTACTTAAGATCCTTGTGAAGAACCGGATAGTATCTAATGGAAAAAAAGCACCATTAGTTTAAGGAGCCTGCCATGGCTGCCATCTAGGAGACCAAGTCCAGGTTTTGATCATCAATGTGTTATCCCAATCTCTGATCAAAAGTCGGGAGTGATTTAGGAGTTAAAACTGGAGCCATTATTCCCTGTCCTCGAGTATGAAGAATGTGACCCACCTGGAGCTGAACTCACAGGAATGCATCAACTGGGACCCAAGGTATAAAAACAATAGCTAGGACATTTTGGAAAACATCTTTTAAGTAACTTTTCACATAAACAAATCTTCAATAGAGCACAAAAGACCCACGTATTATCCACTCTTATCTTTTTCTATTAAAAACAAAACAAAACTCATTGCTATTGAGTTATTCTGACTCAAAGCGACTGTATAGGATAAAGTAGAACTGCCTCATAGGGTTTCCTAGGAGTGGTTGGTGGATTTGAACTGCCAACATTTTGGTTAGCAGCTGAGCTCTCAACCAAGGTGCCACAAGGGCTTCATTCAGCAAATAGTAAGATTTTTTGGACCAATGAAGACCCTTACTCTTCTTACTGAGATTCGTACCAGTGGTTATTAAAAAAGACAATTCAAAATGTAGAATCACAGCGATTTAGCAGTTTTTAGCTAATCTGTGAAAAGGTGAAACTTTTAATGATTTTACGCATTTGTAATGTAATATACACTGATAATTCTGTAACATTCCTTGGGATTGGTCAGATATGGCTCTGGCAGCATGCTTGTCCATTTCCACTTTTGCCTCTTGGAACATGTGCTGAAAAAAATCTTCTTGCTTTAAAAAAAAAAAGAAAGAAAGAAATGCAGAACCTCAGGCCACACCTGGACCCGCTGAATCAGCATCCACATCTTAACAACAGCCCAGGTAATTCCTGTGCATATTGAAGTCAGACGTGTGGGCTAAGGAGTCCACCACTTCCCAGGCAGCCCTGAAGAGCTCACAGTCACAGGATGCAGATTCTCGGATGAAGAGGCAGAGAGCTGAGTGCCAGTTCAGTTCTTCTCCCAAACTCGCGAGATGGATGGGGAACTCACTCTGTCTCCAAGGGGTGAGGAGTAAGGGGATGGACCAAGACTGCAAGCCCTCCTCATAGAAACCTTCCTTGTGGAAACCCTTCCTGAGAGACAGGAAGGGAAGAAGCCTTCTGACCAGATGCTAGGGAGTGAGAGGAAGTTCCCAAGCCAGCTTAAGGTTGGTGTGGGCAAAAGGGGGACCATGCCCAAGGCCTGGGTTATAGTTACCCAGCCATGCCGCACCACTAGCCTTGTCCAGGCCTTCCTCCTGTGCCCACCAACCACATTGGCCTCCTCTCAGCAATTTCAACATAAATGTGCTGAGCCCCTTCCTCTACAGAGCAAGGATCAGGCCCTTCCCTCTGCCTTGCCTTCATTCCTTCTTCCTTTGCCATCCCCATGTCCTGGTTAATTCTAACCACCCTTGAGGTCTCCACCTAAAGGCCACTTCCTCCAGGAAGACTTCTCGGAATCCCCTGACTAGTTAATTCCCCTGTTACACACTACCATAGAACTCTGACTTCTTGGAAATACTCATCACATTTGAAATTATATGTTTAGTATAATTACACCCTCATATTGGAATCTTCAAGAAAGTAGGGACTAGTACCAGACTAGGGCCTCTATACAGTAGGGGTTCAGCACATATTTGTTGAATGAATGAATGAATGAATTAGTGAGTGAGCAATGTATCCAGCATATCATCTGGAACACTTTGCTCAGTTGGTTAGGCTTGGTTAATTGGAAAACTAGTTTTTTTCTATTGTACTTTAGATTAAGGTTTACAGAACAAACTAGTTTCTCATTAAACAGCTAGTACACATATTGTTTTATGACTTTGGTTAACAACCCCACAACATGTCAACACATTCCCTTCTCTACTTTGGGTTCCCTATTACCAGCTTTCCTGTCCCCTCCTGCCTTCTAGCCCTTGCTTCTGGGCCGTTGTGCCCCTTTAGACATGTTTGTTTTATGGGCCTGTCTAATCTTTGGCTGAAGGGTGAACTTCAGGAGTACTTCGTTACTGAGCTAAAAGGGTGTCCGGGGGCCATACTCTTGGGGTTTCTCCAGTCTCCGTCAGGCCAGTAAATCTGGTCATTTTTTGTGAGTTAGAATTTTGTTCTACATTTTTGTCCGGCTCTGTCAGGAACCCTCTATTATGATCCCTGTCAGGGCAGTCAGTAGTGGTAGCCAGGCGCCATTAGTTGTACTGGACTCAGTCTGGTGGAGGCTGTGGTAGATGTGGTCCATTAGCCCTTTGGACAAATCTTTCCCTTGTATCTTTACTGGAAAACTAATTTTTTTCATGAGGACTCTGGCAGATGTTTTCGTTCTTCTCTTTCTGACTGGCTAATACAACATGAGTTCTAGTGAAGTATTGGATAAGCCCAGGGGAGCCTCTTTCCCCAGCTCCAGGGGATGAATCATGATTGGAGATCCCAGGCCTCTTTGCCAGTGATTGGTCTAGGTGGGGAGTATGTGACTAGTTCTGGTCTGAAAGACATAAGGAGAATGTGCTAGGGCTTCTGAAAAAGATGTCCTTCCCTCATAAAAGAAGGGTGTTAGGTGTGTGGGCAAAGAATATTGAATATATATATCGTGGACTGTCAGAAGAGCAAACAAGTCAGTCTTGGAGGAAGTACAGCCAAACGCTCCTTGGAGGCGAAGATAGTGAGGCTTTGTCTTGCTTTGGACACATCATCAGGAAAGACCAGTTGCTAGAAAAGGACATCATCTTTGGTAAAGTACAGGGTCAGTGAAAAGAGGAAAACTCCCAATGATATGGATTGACATGATAGCTCCAACAATGGCCTCTCAAACATACCAATTGTTGAGAAGATGGTGCAGGACATGGCAAGATTTTGTTCTGTTATACATAAGGTCGTTATGAGTCAGTGGCAACTAACAACAACAACAGGGTGATCATCTTGTCCTAGTTTTCCCAGAATTTTCCCAGTTTTAAAACTGGGTCCTAGGCACAAGGAAAATATGAGCCCAAGAGAAAGGGCCACATAAACAAGAGACTCCATCAGCCTGAGAGCACAAGAACTAGATGGTGCCCGGCTACCACCAATGACCCACCCTGACAGGGAACACAACAGAGAATCCCTGACAGAGCAGGAGAAAAGTAGGATGCAGACCCCAAATTTTAGTAAAAAAGACTAGACTTAAAGGTCTGATTGAGACTGGAGGGACCCCCAAGGTCATGGCCCCTGGACTCTCTGTTAGCCCAAAACTAAAACCATTCCTGAAGCCAACTCTTCAGACAAAGATTAGACTGGACTAGAAGACATAAAATGATACTGGTGAGGAGTGAGCTTCTTAGCTCAAGTAGACACGAGACTATGTGGGCAGCTCCTGTTTGGAGGCGAGATGAGAAGCCAGAGGGGGACAAGTGCTGGTTGAATGGACATGGGAAATACAGGTTGGAGAAGGGGAGTATGCTGTCACATTGTAGGGAGAGCAACTAGGGTAATGTAACAATGTGTGTATAAGTTTTTGTATGAGAAACTGACTTAATTGTAAACTTTCACTTAAGCACAACAGCAACAAAAAACTGGGTTTTTTTTTATTTCTTTAGGAACCCCCTCAGTCTCAAATAAACTGGTATGTGTGGTTACCCTACATGTTTCCACATTTTTCTCTGCTATTTGAGATGATGCTGTCTGGAACTGTGACAGTTATCTTGTGACCACGAGATGATGAGCCTAAGGGTGGAAATCTAACTTATTGAGAATATCTACACAGAAAAAGAGTCCTGGATGACATCATTGAGCCACACGGGAGCCACACGGCAGAATTTTCTACTTCCAGACTTCTTGTTACATGACACAATTGATTGTCTTTGTTGCTTAAGCCACTCTTAGTCGCTTTACTTGCAGCTGAAAGAAATCCTAACTAATATAATCAACAAATCGGAGAAAATAAAGGCAGGCGAAAAATAAGAGCATGGAGTATAAGTAACACAGGAGGCAAGATCTTTGAGTGCTCCAAGCCAACAGGGCGAGACATTTAGATCTGGATTTCAGACTGGAAACTGATCAGGCATCTTGCTGTCATAGGTGCTGCTGGGCACACCATCTGTTCAAATATTGTCAGACAGAGAAATCTTGTGTTGAAAAAATCTAATACAATTAAACTGCAAGTTTTACCTGCTGCAACAGGCAGAGCCATTATATGAGAATTTCCATTAAACAAATATACCTTCCCATTTCGTTTTGTAAGCCCTGTGTGTAATGGGCATGAAAAGCCAAGTCACGAGCATTATTTTGTCTTATAGATGTGCACATTTTTCATGGCCCAATAGAGGTGTGTGTGGTTTGGCTCAGGTAAAAATTCTCCACCCTTCCCCATAAGCTTAGAAACAAAGTGCTCTTTTTACATGTCTGTCATCGACCTTTCATCCTGAACCCTCCTGTGGGTTGGACTGACTGAGGTGCTCTGCCTTTCAAAGGGAGGCCTCACTTCAGATGGGCTCCCAGAGACACTCCAGACCCCCTGAGCCTCCCTTCACTTACATTTGCTGTGAGTGTCGTGTACCTGTTGGCTCCTTTCCAGGTTAGAAGTCCCCTCCAGATCTTCATTCCTCTTGGGTGACGATGGCAGCTTCCCTAGGCAAGGAAGAGCAGCAGCAGATGTCAAATCACGGTTCAAACTGAGTAGACTCATCATTTAGAAGATGTACTCGGTAATAATACATTTAGGGCAGATTTCTCTACCTTAGCACTACTGACATTTGGGGCCGGATAATTCTTTGTTGTGGGGGATTGTCCTGTGCATTGTAGGGTGAGTAGCAGCATCCCTGGCCTCTACCCACTAGATGTCAGGAGCAACCCACTCCCTAGTTATGACAACCAAAAATGTCTCCAGACATGGCCAAATGTCCCCGGGGTTGGGGAGGGGATTGCACCTAGTTGAGAATCACTGATTTAAGGGAACAAAGAAGTTATAACATAGAGGTTATGTGGCACATCGAAGCCCACCAGCTCCAACACTAGGGGTACAGATGCTTGTTTGGGAGAGGCTGACATTAGTGAGTGAGGTGGCAGGATTTGCAATCAGTTCAATTTTTGGTGAATCTGAGAAAAGTGGAGAAAAGGAGAAGTCAGTTTGAAATCCTCCACAGTGTTCAATGAAAATGTCTCCATAATTTCCAACCCATTTAATTTGCATTTATCTCAAGAAGTCCTTCTGAATCAACCGGCCATGTAATCGCTGGGAAAGAGGAATCAGACACCAATACTGGGGTGAGGCTCAAGTTCACTGACGCCTCTGTTAGCTTGGCTTTGGGAACCACACACACATCAAGACCTCAAGGATGTTGTAGCTATGTAGATAGGAAGGGTCGGGAACGAGGACGTGGAAGGCCTGGCCCTGTCCAGAAGGGTATGGATTCAGGATGATACTATAATGGAGATAGATGACATTATGCATATGTCAAAACCCATAGGACTGTACAACACAAATTGTAACCCCTAATGTAAACTATGGACGTTAAGTTTCATCAGTCATAACAACTGTACCACAGGAATCCAAGACAATAGGGGAAACTGTATAGGGAGGAGAGAGGGTATATGGGAGCTTTACTTTCTTTACAGTTTTTCTGAAAACCTAACTTCTCTTAAAAATAAAGCCTATTAAAAATAATAGAATGGAAGAAAATAAAATTTGTCCAAGCAAAGAAAAAAAGGGGGGTAGAGGAATGGATTCCATTGGGGTAAATGGCATTGAAATGTATCTGCTGCCTAATTATTTTATCAACCAACAGACGCATATTGGGTTCTGTAGGTGGGTAAAACAGCTTTAGGTGCTGGGACCTAGGCCATAAAGGAAGCCCCCTGGGAGTTGACAGGCTGCTGAAAGGTTGTGTTATTGTTAGCTGCTGTTGAGCGGTTCAGACCAATTTCGACCTTCTGTATAACAGAAAGAAATGTTGCTGGGTCCTGTGCCATCTTCATGATCATTGGTATGTTTGAGTCCATTGTTGTGGCTTTTGTATCAGTTCATCTCATGGAGCGTTTCCCTTGTTTTTGCTGAGCGTCTACTTTAATGATCATGATGTCCTTTTCTAGCGATTGGTCTTTCCTGATGACGTGTCCAAAGTAAGCAAGTCAGAATCTTCCAGTCCTCACTTCTAAGGAGAATTCTGGTTGTATTTCTCCTAAGGCTGACCAACACCACAATTCTAAGGCATCAATTCTTCTTCCTTCTTCCTTTTTCATTGTCCAGCTTTTCCATTACCATCTAGTCGATTCCAACTCAGTGACCCTATAGGACAGAGTAGAACTGCCCCATAGAGTTTCCAAGGAGTTGTCGTTCGTCGTTAGGTGTTGTCGAGTCAGTTCTGACTCATAGCGACCCTATGCACAACAGAACAAAATACTGCCCAGTCCTGAGCCATCCTTAAAATCATTGTTATGTTTGAGCTCATTGTTGCAGCCACTGTGTCAATCCACCTCGTTGAGGGTCTTCCTCTTTTCTGCTGACCCTGTGCTCTGCTAGGCATGATGTCCTTCTCCAGGGACTGATCCCTCCTGATAACATGTCCAAAGTATGTAGGACGCAGTCTCACCATCCTTGCTTCTAAGGAGCTTTCTGGCTGTACTTCTTCTAAGACAGATTTGTTCGTTCTTTTGGCAGTCTTGGTATCTTCAATATTCTTTGCCAACACCACAATTCAAAGGCGTCAATTCTTCTTCGGTCTTCCTTATTCATTGTCCAGCTTTCACATGCATATGAGGCGATTGAAAATACCATGGCTTGGGTCAGGCGCACCTTAGTCTTCAAGGTGACATCTTTGCTCTTCAACACTTCAAAGAGGTCCTTTGCAGCAGATTTACCCAGTGCAACGCATCTCTTGATTTCTTGACTGCTGCTTCCATGGCTGTTGATCGTGGATCCAAGTAAAATGAAATCCTTGACAACTTCAATCTTTTCTCCGTTTATCATGATGTTGCTCATTGGTCCAGTTGTGAGGATTTTTGTTTTCTTTATGTTGAGGTGCAATGCATACTGAAGGCTGTGGTCTTTGATCTTCATTAGTAAGTGCTTCAAGTCCTCTTCATTTTCAGCAAGCAAGGTTGTGTCATCTGCATAACGCAGGTTGTTAATGAGTCTTCTTCCAATCCTGATGCCCCGTTCTTCTTCATATAGTCCAGCTTCTCAGATTATTTGTTCAGCACACAGGTTGGATAGGTATGGTGAAAGGGTACAACTGTGACGTACACCTTTCCTGACTTTAAACCAATCAGTATCTCCTTGTTCTGTCCAAACAACTGCCTCTTGATCTATGTAAAGGTTCCTCATGAGCACGATTAAGTGTTCTAGAATTCCCATTCTTCTCAATGTTATGCATAATTTGTTATGATCCACACAGTCAAATGCCTTTGCATAGTCAATAAAACACAGCTAAACATCCTTCTGGTATTCTCTGCTTTCAGCCAGGATCCATCTGACATCAGCAATGATATCCCTGGTTCCACGTCCTCGTCTGAAACTGGCTTGAATTTCTGGCAGTTCCCTGTCGATATACTGCTGCAGCTGTTTTTGAATGATCTTCAGCAAAATTTTTCTTGTGTGTGATATTAATGATCCAAAAAATAAAACCACCGCCATCAAGTCGATTCTATTGTTCTTTAATTTCTACATTTGGTTGGACCACCTTTCTTGGGAATAGGCATAATTATGGATCTCTTCCAGTCAGTTGGCCAGGAAGCTGTCTTCCAAATTTCTGTTTGTCGAAACATCTCAATTGATATTCCAAGGAGTGCCTGGTGGATTTGAACTGCTGACTTTTTGGTTAGCAGCCAAGCTCTTAACCACTACGCCAGCAAGGTTTCTGCATGCATATGAGGCTATTGAAAATACCGTGGTTTGGATCAGATGCATCTTAGTCATCAAAGTGACATCTCTGCTTTTTTAAAGAGGTCTTTTGCAGCAGATCTGTCCAGTCAATACATGGTTTGATTTCTTGACTCCTGCTTCCTTGGACATGGATTGTTGGCGTTGGGGAGGTAGGATGCAGAAATAAGGGGAAGAATGATTATCTCCTAGGAAATCAGTGGTGTGACCGAGGGGGCTAGAAGAATTTGGAGCAGAGGCATCTGTGAAGCTGGAGGTGGTTGGACAAGGATCCAGGAGGAGGAGGGTCTTGAAATGAACCCTGAAGGCTTGGTCCAGCTGCAGAGGGTGTGAGGAAGCTGTAGGCAGCTGGATGGGGATCAGAGAAGGAAAGACTCACTAGGCAAAGGTGCTGAGGTGGGAATTCACCCAATCATTTTCAGAAATAGTGAAAGACTCTCATGGAGCAGGGCTTCAGCTTGGGGGACTGTTTGTTATTGTAGTTAGTTCATTGAGTTGGCTCTGACTCATGGCACTTTTATGTATAAAAGAAAGAAACATTTCCCAGTCTTGCACCAGAATTCCAGAACACTTCATTGTGCTCATGCGGAACCTGTACATGGATCAAGAGGCAGTCATTGAAACAAACCAAGGGAATACTGAGTGGTTTAAATTTGGAAATTCAATCTGTATGCTGAACAAATATATATGAAGAAGAGCACGGCATCAGCATTGGAGGAAGACTGACTCATCAACAACCTGTGATATGCAAATGACACAATCTGGCTTGATGAAAATGAAGATGACTTGAAGCACTTATCGATGAAAGTCAAAGACTACAGTGTTCAGGATGAATTACACCTAAACATGAAGAAAACAAAAATCCCCACAAGTAGACCAATAAACATTCTGATAAATAACAACGAAATTGATGTTGTCAAGGATTTCATCCTACTTGGATCAACAATCAATGTCCATGCACACAGCAGTCAAGAAATCAAATGACATATTACATTGGACAAATCTGGTGTAAAAGACCTCTTTAAAGTTTTCAAAAGCAAAGATGTCACTTTGATGACTAAGGTGCATGTGACTTAAACCATGGTCTTTTCAATCACTCCATATGCATTCAAAAGCTGGATAGTGAAAAAGGAAAATCAAAGAAGAATTGACACATTTGAATTGTGGCATTGGTAAAGAATGTTGAATATACCTTGGACTACCTGAAGAATAAAAAAATCAGTCTTGGGGGAAGTACAGCCAGAATGCTCCTTAGAAGTGAGGATGGCAAGACTTTGTCTTGCTTACTTTGGACATGCCATCAGGAAAGACCAATTGCTAGAAAAGGAACATCATGGTTGATAACTGGAAGGCCTGCAAAAACAAGGGAAACCCTCCATGAGATGGATTGACACAACAGCTGCAACAATGGGCTCAAACATAGCAATGATTGTGAGGATGGTACAAGACCAGGCAATGTTTTGCTCTGTTATACATAAGGCTTCCCTGAGTCTGTGCCAACTTGATGGCAATTAACAACAACAACAAGCATGGGAGATAAAATGGGAGAGGTGGAGCGAGGGTAGTGTGGGTAGCCTTGACCGCCAGACCAAGGAGGCCAAGGTCCTGATACATAGATGTCAAGGAGTGAACAGTGGGCCAGTTCTGCATAGGATCAAGGGTTTGCAATTGCCAGTGACTGAGTGAGTGGGGACTAGGCCCAGATGGCAGGAGTCCCCAGGGGCCAGCACAAGCTCAGCTTACACCAGTTGCCACCTCTCTGAGGAGCCCAGCCCCCCACCCCTCCTGCAGCTCCCACATGCTCCCTGGTTGTGTTCTTTTGGTTTTAATGGCAATAAACAAAGCGCCTCTCCACAAAGGCCTCAGTGTGTGGAAAGTAAGGGCCTGTGCAACTCTCAGTGTCACACCCCATTTATCCCAGGCAGGCGGCTGCACCAGCACTTGAGAACCGCCCGGCCGCCCAGAATTGAAGGGCTGGGCAATTACCAACAGGACATGATCGATGGAGACAACCAATTGGGAGTAATTAGGTCAAAAGTCCTTCTGTTTCCTCAAGCACCAGTTGGCCTTGTTGAGTTTCTGCCAGAATCATCTGGAGGCTACCTGGGGACTGTGGGCCCCTCAGCGTGAGGGTGCACAACCCATGGGTCCATGCACATCCATGGGGCTCTCCTGGCTCTGGGGAGACCAAGGTTGGGGTCCTGGAGGACATTTTACTAGGTGGACCCTAGTCTAGGTGTCAAGACCTGCAGGCCCTGTTTGAAGGCACCTCCTTTGTTGCTCTGGGCCCCTGGAGATGCTGGGATGGCAAATGCCTGGTGAGGCCTTGGTCATCCGAGGAGAGTGGTTTCTCTACTCTATGATACTAGCCACCATGAGTGGTACTGACACACATTCCTGTGTATAATGCCCATAAATGAGTAGTTCTTTGGGGTTTCTTATAGCCAGTCTCAGTTAGCTAGTGCTGCTGTAACAAAAATTTATTTTCTCACTGTTTAGGAGGCAAGAAGTTTGAATTCAAGGCACTGGCTCTAGAGGAAGGCCTTCTCTATATATATATTGGCTCTGGAGAAAGATCCTTGTCTCAGCTTCTATAACCCCAGCATTCCTTGGTTCCTTGCCGATCTCCGCATGGCAACTATCTTCCCCCATTTGTGCTCAGTTGTCTCTGCATCTAACCTGCTCTTTATATCGCTCAGAAGTGATATCACCCTACACTGCTATAGCCTCATTAATATGACAAATAAAACCCTACTCCCAAACAGGATTATATCCACAGGTGTAGGGGTTAGGATTCTAACACATATTTTGGGGGAAACAATTCAATCCATAACACACCTCTCTGCACCTAGGACTCAGTCATGGGGGTGGCAGGAAGGCACAGCCATGTACCCAGAGTGACCCAAAATTGCTGCTTCCTCCGATGCTTGGCACTATGCATCCAACTAGCAGCGTGGTACCCAATGCCCTGCGAGAAGACACCATCTTTCTTGGGAGGGAATTGGGACCCTAACATGTCCAGGCTCCCTATGGCCACCCCACTAGCTTTCCAGAGCTCTGAGCAGAGTGGATTTAGTCTTCATTTCCTGTGGTTTACTGGCTCCTTGACAGTCATGCACAGAGGATTTCTTGCCTGGAAAAGAATGCAAGTGGTGTCTTGGTGGTGCATGTTTGCTCTCTCACATCCTCCTGAGAACAAATGTTCCACCTCACTAAATCCTCCTCATTCAAAGGATGTGGGCTGTTGTGCCAGGCTGTGTGCTAGAGGCTGGGACATGAAGATAGTTGAAAAATAGCCCCAGTCCTCCCGGAATTTGAGATTAAGTGAGGAGGCCAGCTTGCAAACTACCATGGGGCAAAGCAAGCTGGTGAGTCCTTTAGTATGCAACTGGGAGAGGGAACAGAGGTGGTTCAGTGGTAGAATTCTCCCTTCCATGCAGGATTCCCAGGTTTGATTCCTGACCAACACACCTCATGTGCAGGCACCGCCCATCTGTCAGTGGAGGCTTGCGTGTTATGATGCTAAACAAGTTGCAGTGGAATTTCCAGACTGACATACTAGGAAGAAAGGCCTGATCTACTTCTGATAATCAGCCAGTGAAAATCCTATGGATCACAACAACCCAATTCTGTTGTGTATGGGGTCACCATGAGTAGGAGGAGCAGCTTGACGGCAGCTAACAAAAATTTAAATCTGAAGTGGGGCCACTCGCCTGCTGAGCATTCAGAGATGTTGCCCCAAGAAGGCCACCTGTAGGCGGCACCTGGATGGAGGATAGGAGCCTTCCTTACTTAGAAAAAGGAAGGGAGGGTGGTTCTTGGAGGAGGGAGGAAGGATTCAGGCTTGCATGTAGGTGGGAAGGGGACTGTTGAATGCCTGGAACCCTGGAGGAGGGACAAGCAGAAGGGGACCATTTTTCATCTGAGTCTCACCACTCAAAATCCACATTTCCAGGATCCAGAGTCCAATGGGCCAGCTTGGGACCATGCTGTCCCTGGCTTTTGGTCTAGGGAAGGCACTTTGATCAACCACCAAGGCTACATGCAAAGGCAGAAGGGTGTGTTATGGATTAAATTGTGTCCTCCCCCAAAAATATGTGTTGGAATCCTAACCCCTGTACCCGTGAATGTGATCCTGTTTGGAAATAGATTTCTCTTTGTTTTGTTATTCGATCATACCCAAGTAGGATGGGTTCTAAGTCTAGTCACTTCAGAGTCATAAAAAGAGCAGATTAGACACAAAGACACACACATGAGGATGAAGAGAGGTGCCATCTGATAACTGTCTACAAGCTAAAGGAACCAAGGAATGCCCGGGCTACCTACAAGGAAGAAATCAACATGGCTGAGACCCTGATTCGGACTTTTAGCCTCCAGAACTGTGAGAAAAGAAGCTTCTGCTCTTTGAAGCCACCCACTTGTTATATTTGTGTTACAGCAGTACTAGATAACTAGGACAAGGTAGTCCTCCAGAAGAAACAATCCAGAGTGCCATTGGAAGATGAAGGGGGATGGATGGAATGCTGATCACCAGTATGAAGTGGAGGAGACATGTCATTGGCACATTGGCAGGAGAGCCCCGGAAGCATGAGTGGAGGAGGGAGACATTGAAGGAAGTTGCAATGGTGTCTCTTTTCATCTGTGTCTTTCTTCCCAGCGTGGAGGTGGTGGTTTCATTGTTGTTGTTATGGACTATATTTTATCAAGAACAAGCCACCTTACTTTGACTCATGAATCCTTGCAACTCCACAAGGTAGGTAATTTTTCCTCATTTTACAGATGAGTAAACCGAGGCCTGGAGTCTCCAAGTTCCTTGCCTAAGGCTGTATGGTCAGCACGAGGTGGTGCCAGAATTCGAACCTCAGCAGAAGGATTTCAAAGTCCATGACCTTGATGCTCACATGTCACTGCTGTTGTTTTGACTGCCCTTACCTTGTCCTAGTCTCCAGATGTGCCATTTAACTCATTTAAAACATAAACCAGTGACCTCAAATGTTCCCGAGGATTTCATCGTATCCCTTGTGGCCACTGTGGCTGGGACCCTGCCGTTTTTCAAAACCAGAGCTGAGGATGCTGTCTTCACCACAATGCCTCACAAGGGCTGTGGGTGTTGTCAGGACTGGATTCTCCCCTTAGCCAGGACAGAGGAGGAAAATCAAGTGCACAGCCAAGTAACTCAGTTGGGTGAGAAATTATGTCAAGTTCTAAGAGACACAATAGACAGCATCCTTCTTATTCCATTTTAAATTAAGTTTATATATATATATTTGCCTAGGAAATACATCTACGTGGTTCAAAAATTAAAAGACTACTATGAGGTAGGGAGTGAAATGACTTGCTTCTATCCGGCCCCTCCCCCGATTCTATCCTTCTGGAGGTAACCACTCTCATTGGTTTCCTCCTTTAAAACCAAACCCGCTGGCATCGATTCCAACTCACGGTGATCCTATAGGACAGAGTAGAACTGCCCCATAGGGTTTCCAAGGAGCTGCTGATGAATTCGAACTGCCAACCTTTTGGTTAGCAGCCGAGCTCTTAACCACTTCACCACCAAGGGTCTATTCTTCCTTTAGAAAGTATCATTTCTAGACTTTTCATATTCGCCTTTAAGCCTCTATGTCACTGTATTAGCTTCCTAGGGCTGTTGTAACAAAGCCATAAACTGAGTAGCTCATAAGAACAACAATTTATTGTCTCACATTTCTACAGTATAGACGTCCAAATCAGGGTATCTGTTGTGTTGAGTCCTTCTGAGGGAGAATTTTTCCATGTCTCCTGACTTCTGAGGACAGCCTGCAATTCTTGGTGTTCCTTGATTTGTAGATGCATCATTCCAATCCCTGCCTATGTCTTCTCATGGCCGTCTTTTCTCTATCTCTCTGTGTATCCCCCCATCTTTTATAGGACACTGCTTAGATTGAATCAACACCCACCTCATTCCAGGATGACCTCATGTTAACTGATAACATCTTCAAAGACCCATTTTCCAAACAAGGTCATGTTCACAGGTACCAGGGGTTAGGACTTCAACATATCTTGTAGGGAGACACAATTCAATCCATTGCAATCATCTACTCGGGAAACCCAACAGGATTCATAAATGTCGAATGTGCTCTTTAGCTAGAAGAAAAAATCTCTCCAATCCTGTCCTGAAGAATCCTTGCTTTGAGAAAAAAACATTAACTTCATAGCTTTGTTCATCAGAAAAATTAAAGTGAGATCTAAGCTCTCATTCTTGAAAACTTAATCTATCGCCAGGAAGCGATCTTGTGTTTGTTTGGCTTAGAAATACTACTGCTTTGTCTAGTGGTCAGAAAATAAATGAATAAAGCCCAGGGGATCCTTTATACTGGGGGTTGCTCTGTGACAATAAGACCCTGGGACACCCCCTATCCTCCCCATTTAAGAGCTCAGTGATGCGCCTTTTATGACTGATGTTAGCTGCTGAGGCTGGTCTTTTGTGGGCTACTGAAGAACGTGCCACAATAGGGCATGGTGCAAAGCTTGTCGTCAGGTGAGAGGGATTGTTCTATTCTTTAAAGTGAGCAGATTCTCCCCTCTCTTCATCTTCACAAGCTTGGCATTCACTCAGCAAAATGTAGTAAAAAAATGTTCTCAAGACTGGGGCCGTTGCTGTGAATTTTGTATAAATGGCACATCAGAGAGGAGAAAATTCCCTCGGGAAGACTCTGGATTTTTAATGAGCAGCAATGTGCTCTATGGAACTTGAAGGAAATGAAGAGCAGGCAATGTTGCCGGCGTCTAAAGCTTGAGGGCCAGAGCTGTGTAGCCTCCAGCAGCCTTCCTGAGTGTGTTGTTGCTGTGTTGTTAGTTGCCCCTGACTCACGGAGACCCATGTACAACAAAATGAAATGTTGCCTGGTCCTGCACCATCTTCACAGTCATAGGCACGCTCAAGTCCATTGTTGGGGCCACTGTGTATTTTGAGTGCCTTCCAACCTAGGGGCTCATCTTGCAGCACTATATTAGACAATATAATGTTGTGATCCATAAAGATTTCATTGGCAAATTTTCGGAAGTAGATCACCAGACCTTTCTGTATAGTCTGTCTTAGTCTGGAAGCTCTGCTGAAACCTGTCTACCATGGGTGACCCTACTCGTATTTGAAATACTGGTGGCATAGCTTCCAGCATCATAGCAACACGCAAGCTACCACAGTATGACAAACGAACAGATGGATGTTGTAGGGCTTAGGAAATGCCCAAGAGATCTGACCAGGAAAATGGAAAGGGAGCCCATGTTACTATTCAGAGACCTAACAGAAAACCTTCTGCCCTTTCAGATCCCTTAACCTTGTAGGCTAGAGGGCCTGAGGGCCAGATCTGGACCGCTGCCTGTTCTTATAAATAAAGTTTTGTTGGAACACAGGCACACCCATTCATTTATGTATTATCTGTGGCTGCTGTAGGAGCCCTGGTGGTACAATGGTTATGTGCTCAGCTGGTAACCGAAAGCTTGGTGATTCAAACCCACCCAATGACTCCATGGAAGAAAGACCTGGAGATCTGCTCCAATAAAGATTACAGCCTAGAATGCCCTATGGGGCAGTCTATTCTGTCACATGGGGTCGCTATAAGTTGAAATTGACTAGATGGCACCCGACAACAACAACAACATGGCTGCTTTTTGGTACAACAACAGAGCTGAGTAGTTGCAACAGGGACCATATGAACCACAAAACCGAAAATATTTATTATCTGACCCTTTATAGAAAAAACTTTCTGACTCTGCTGTAGGCAATAAAGAGGAGCATCGCTTATTAAGGAAACATACAAGGCACTTTTGTGGGCTGTGAGGTTACCTGAGGAACATGGGCAAAGAAATATGGCAGGTCACTTCCCATGGAAATAGAGAGGAAAGGAGCTGAGGACAGACCCTCAGACTCCCGGCCCTGATAGGCTGGCACATCCACTTTGCCTGGACAATTGGAGTTTGGGAATTAAAAAAGAGCATACCAGGGCTGCCTCAGGGTGACCCTGGATCTAACAGCCCTCAGAACAGTTATGTCTCCAGTATGAAACTCTACAGGTGTGTGGTCACCAATTCCTGGCCACCTAAAGGTCTTCAGAAGATGGGGCTCTTTGTGCCAATGTCTCAGACAACGGTCAGCCATAGACCACCTCAAAACAAGCTCCTCCCAATCCACTTAGCAGGCTGGGTGTTAGTCCCTGAGGGGAGTTTCCACTCCACAGCTGAGTGGGAGCTCTCTGAAGTTTTACCCTCAGCCTAAATAAGGAGTAGATGGCTTCTTAGGCAAAGAGAGGGTTACAGGGTAGCCCAGCACTCCTCAGTGAGGCAGGACACATCACTGAGTGGGTGACCCTCTAGGGCAGGACTTCTCGACTGTGAAGGGATCTTACTCTGCTCTTACTGGTCATGCTTCTACTTGGATAATTACAGGGCTACTTTTCCTTCTAAACATGTACCTATATATTTATTCAATGAACCCTTTATATGTAGCCCTTATTACTATGTATTACTGTGTGTGTGTGGTCCTCTGCCATTTTATCACATGTATCGTTATTGTTATTAGGAGCCCCGACTCATGACAACCCCTTGCACAATGGAACAGAAGTCCGCCTAGTCCTGCACCACTCCCAGAATCAGCTGTGGACCAAGCTGTTTTGTTCCATATGGTTTTCATTTGCTGATTTTTGGAAGTAGCTCGCCAGGTCTTTCTTCCTAGTCCATCTGCTGAAACCTGCTCAGCATCACAGCAACACTCAAGCTTCCACTGACAGACAGGTGGTGGCTGCACATGAAGTGCATTGGCCAGGAGTCGAACCCGGGTCTCCTGCATGGAAGGTGAGAATTCTACTACTGAACAACCAATGCCCTCTTACCACATGGGGTTTGTGTAAAAACCATTGAAATCAAGATACAGAACTATTCCGTGGGTGACCCTTATTTTATAACAAATCTTTTGCAGCAGTCTTTTTACTACCCTAAAATGAAAACCATATTCAGCCTCATATTACATATACACATTACAGCACATACTTTGAAATAAATCCACATTTTTAAGTATGAACCGAACTGAACCCATTGCCATTGAGTTGATTCCGACTCATAACAACCCTACATAACAGAGTAGAACTGCCCCATAGGGCTTCCAAGGAGTGCCTGGTGGATTCGAACTGACAACAATTTGGTCACCAGCCATAGCTCTTAACCACTACCCCACCAGCATTTCCCCTTTTTAAGTATGTGTATGTATATTAAGTACAACATAAAGGATAAATAAAAGGAATTTTTTTTTTTTTGGTAATAAAATACAATACATTCAGTACCTAAATGCTTGGACACACTGCACTAGAGGACAAAACAGGATGTCAGAAAGAGGCAATTGTGATAATACAAAGACAGTAGAGATGTGGTAGATAATACTGGTGGACAACACAAAGACAGTAGAGACTTGGAGCTGGCATAAGGATGGAGGGGACTCAGGGAAGGAGACTTGGAGACTTTCTTGCATTGAGTGATGCCTGGCATTTGCACAGTTTAACATACACAGTAGCTCCTTGAGTGCTCACAGAGATCCATGAAGATGACAAGGGGCCATTGAATTGCTAAGGGATCATGTGACCTCCCCAACACACATCTAATAGTGGCCAGAGATATAACTCTCCCCAGACCCCCTGCTGGAGCTCCACACCCCAGAGCTGGGGGAGGTGCATCAGGAGAAGGACAGGTGTGGAAAAGTCATGGTGGGACACCTGCCACTCAGACGTGGCTTCCTCAGAAGAAGAACCAAGTGGCAGAGACCCTTGTTTAGAAACAGGGTTTAGCTATGTGGGTTTAGAGAAGGGTGGAGGTCTGTGTGGCTACACAAACCAGAAGCTGCCTGTAGTACAAGAAGAAAATTGAAAGTTTTCATGCTTGAAAAGTTTGGCCCAGCTGGAAGAAAAATGAATAAAAGTTTTGCCCTTGTTCTAAAGAAAAGAATCCAGGTGCTCCTTGGCAGATGCCTCCAACTGCACCCAACCCCAACAGTCCTGCACACTCAGCCTCTCAGCCCTGTCCACACATCCTGACCTCGCTCCCCCTCTGCAGGGACGGGATGAGGGGAAGACGGCACCAAGAGACAGCAGTGAAAATGAGACGGAGAGTGAGTTCTCTTCAAGGAGCCCACAGACCTGGTCAAAATGTTGTCTCCTTCAAGAGTTTTGTCTCCTGGGTCTTATAGCTCCTCACAGACAGGGGATGCTCTTCCATCTGTGGGGTGAATGAGGCACTTAGTGGGATTCCCAGCAGCCTGTCTAACAAGTGCAGAAAGGAGAAAAAACAGCTGCCATTGAGTTTACTCCAGCTCATGGCAACCCCACATGTGTCAGAGTAGAGCCGTGCTCCATAGAGTTTTCAGTGGCTAATTCTTCCAAAGTAGATTGCCAAGCCTTTTTTCTGAGATACCTCTGGAAGGACTTGAAGCTCCAACTTTTCGGTTAGCTACTGAGAAGAGAAGCCCCTGCTAAAGCTCTGAGGAGCATGGAGAAGAGACAGAGAAGGTGCTAGAATCAGCAGGCCTTAGCTTAGGCATGTTCTTGTTTGTACAAGGTCCACTTACTGGGTTGGTGTTCTCTACATCCAGGGTCTGCTTACTGACCGGCTTTTGCTTTCAGATTAATTATCTCTTGCAGATGAGTCCCGAACTCATGGTGAAGTGTTCTCTCCACTAACAGTAGGAGAGAAAGAGCAACCCTGCTGCTAGGTGACCGTTTCTGAGCCTGTTGGAGCTAGAAGCTGCAGTTCTGGTAAGATACTCAGAACACTAGCCTGGGGGGCACTGCTCAGCCCCAGAGTGGGGTAGAAAATTCTGGAGGACAGCTTCAAATCCCCAGAAGAGTAAGGAATAAATGCTAAAAAGAAAGCTTAAAGGAATGGGAACCACAGCACAGCACTGCTCTCTTCTGAATACATAGGGAGAGAAGCCAGGCTGGATTTGTGGGAAGTCTAAACTCAGAAAGACATGCAGTTGGTTAAAAAAAAATTTTATTGTATGAAAATATGCACAACAAAACATTCAACAATTTTTACATGTATAATTCAGTGACTTTGAATTACATGCTTCATGTTGTACAACCATTCTCACTATCCTTTTCCAAATTATTCTACCACCATTAACATAAACTCAAGGCCCTCTAAGCAAAAACTCTCCCCCTTTCCCTCCCTCCCACCCCTGGTAACCACTAATAATCTTTGGTTTACATATATTTGCTTATTTTATATTAAAAAAAATATTTTATATAAGTGACATCATATAGTATTTGTCCTCTTGTGATTGACTTATTTCACTCAGCATGATATTTTCAAGGTTCGTCCATGTAGCAGCATGCATTAAAGGACCTCATGTATCTTTTTGGGTGGGTATTATTCCATTGTATGAATGTACCACCTTTTGTTTATCCGTTCATCTGCTTATGGACATTTAGATTGTTTCCACCTTTTGGCTGTTGTGAAAAGTTCTGCCGTGAACATTGGTGTACAGGTTTCTGTATGTGTTCCTTCTTTCACTTCTTCTGATTATATACCTAGGAATGGGATTGCTGTGGGATTTATTTTTTATATTTCAACTTTTCCCTGATTATAAAATAATTTTAAGAAAATATAGTGACATTATAACATTATGTGTGGTGAAGTAGATTTAGAAAAAACACAGAAGAATAAATCAAAACCCAAACCAAACCCATTGCCGTCAAGTCCATTCCGACTCATAGCGACACTATAGGACAGAGTAGAACTGCCCCACAGAGTTTCCAAGGAGAGCCTGGTGGATTTGAACTGCTGGCCTTATTGGTTAGCAGCCATAGCACTTAACCACTACGCCACCAGCGTTTCCGAATAAATCAAAGTAAATTAAAATCACTCATAATCCTGCTACCCAGAGTAACCCTTTCAAGACCCAGTTATTTTCTGTTTTGAATTTTTTGTTGATACCACGTGTTTTCATTAGTGAAATGCATACTGAATCATTGAGTGTGTTTGAATTTTTGACAGGTACTATGGTTTTTTTCTTGCCTCACCCCACCAATCCTACCCCAGAGTCCAGAGGAACATATGTGTCCCAAATAACTTTTTCAAATCCATATTTTTCCTACCAAAAACACTGCTTCAGCACCACCTCATACAATACCCTGTAAAAACATTCATTTGCAGCACACACCCATTTTTTTCCATTTCAAACTGTTGTGCAGGTCTCCTCCCGCAGGCAGTACATACTGTCCGTGGGAGACTAGCTTCCCAATAAGCCCCACCAAAACCAAAACTAAACCCAGTGCCGTCGAGTCGATTCCTACTCATAGCGATCCTATAGGACGGAGTAGAACTGCCCCATAGAGTTTTCAAGGAGCGCCTGGCGGATTCAAACTGCCGACCCTTTGGTTCGCAGCCTTAGCACTTAACCACTACGCCACCAGGGTTTCCCAATAAGCTTCAGAGGTGGAAAAAGTACGTGGTCTCTATATGTACCATGGGTCACAAAAAGGGTAACTTTATTTATAAGTAAAAAGAACAGCTTAAATTAACAACTAACCAACACTGCCGGCCTTGCCTTAGTGAGTAGATACGAGTCATTTGCTGTCAGTATAAACATTATTTACATAAACATAGATACAAAACTGGTTTTAAACATTTCTTGAGGACATTTAATGTCTCTTTCCCCTTCTTACTTACCTGTGATTCTCCTTGTTAAGCCCTTTCTTTAATAGACAGTCTAAAGGTAAGCTTCAGTTCAGCCCCTAACAAAATAATGTAAAAGTAATGATCCAAGTTGCTATATGGATCCTAATACAAGGCACAATAGTTTGAAAATAGATTCCAAGTTGCTCATATAACTGGGGAGGGAAGGGCTTATGGAAGAAAACAGAACCTAACTTTAATGGTCCTTCCCCGTCTCAGCCATCTGTTAGCCAACAGACAGAACATTTAAACTTTCTGAGCCTCAGTTTCCGCTTCCATGAGATGAAGGGGTGAGACACATCAACGGCTCTCACTTGAGGTTGTCCATTAGAATCACCCCACTGAGCTTTTAAAAATAGGCATGTGTGGTTCCAACTTTGAGGGATTCTGCCTCAGTGGACCTCTGGCAGTTGTGGGGTTGGGAGAGAGGGGGTCTTTGGTATTTTCAAAAATTCCCCAGGCAGTCGTGTGGTTGCTTGTACCCACTTGGTCCAACTTGTACCCACTCGGGTCATCTGTTAGATTTTTAGGAATTTTGTAAGCTGGTTGTTAAGAACAGTCACTATTAAAAATTAAACCAAAGAACCCAAACCCGTTGCCTCTGAGTCGATACGGCTTTATGGTAACCCCCTGTGTGTCCGAGTAGAACCGTGCTCTGCAAGGTTTTCAGTGGCTGCTATTTTGGAAGTAGGTTGCCAGGTCTTTCTACCAAGGCACCTCTGGGTGGACTCAAACCACCAATCTTTTGGTTAATAGCTGAGCTCATTAACCGTTTACACCACCTACAGACTCCTAAAATATGTAAACTTACAATTAAATAAATTATATTAAATACAAATAATAAATACTCAAAAGTCATCACTTCCTAGCTATTTTAGTATATTTTCTATCCTATGCACAGTCTTAAGGTCCTTGTGTGGCACAAACGGTTTGCACCTGACTAATGAATGGGAGTTCAATCCCACCCTGGGGCTCCACGGAAGAAAAGACCTGGCAATCTGCTTCCATTAAGATTACAGCCCAGAAAACCCTATGGAGCAGTCCTGCTCTGTAACACATGTGTCGCCATGAGTTGGAACTGGCTCCACGGCAACCAACAACAAGAAGAACAACATTTCCCAGCTCTTTACAGCTCCTCATTCAGTGACATCACGTTGGTAACTTGAGATCAGCCACAGTGGAAACGTTTAATATTAACACCACAGAAATTGGCAAATACTACAAATCAGAGTTGTTTTTCGCCCCGGCAATCCAGTTATTAAGTATTTCCCAGTACACCACTGCCCCCAGTGTGTGATGACGGGTTAATTGTGAACAGTGCTGTGAAGTCCGCTCCTTAAAGTTTCCAGCTGGGGCTTAGGCTCCTGTGCTATTGCTTGCTGAGATGCTAGCGTCTCCCGGGGTGACTGGCTTTGTAGCTTTGCTACGTCTCTTTTTCCACACGTTTCTTTTAAAGGCGAGTGTGTTTGCTCTGCTCTCCCCTGGCACTGAAGAAACAGGTGTGTTTGTGCAGGTCTTTAAGGTATCTTTAAAGTAAATAGGCTTGATAAAATCTTTTCTCTTTGCTTCATTCTTTGGTTACTTGTATTGATTGAGCTCTTTCCACAGGTACTGCGTATGTTGGCTGTGTTTGTACATTTCTGCAAATAAATAATCGTGGAAGCCTACTGTACAGAAATAGACTCTATCATGACGAACTGTAACCCAGGGGGTGACCAGCTACTTCCTCTCCTTTGAGATTTTGGTGTTTTGAAGATTTTAACTTAAACTCCTTTCTACAACTTGGCCTGGTTCCATTGTTGCCTTATTTGGAATGCATACTGGCTATCATGGGTAAGAGTCATTATTAAAAACCTGAGGAGAAATCAGTTCTCTCCCCTGCCCTTTACAGAAAGTTCAAGCTTGCCTTGGGTTGGGCACTCTCCTTTTCAGCTTCAGGTGTATGTGTGGCACATTAAAGGGGTATGGCTAAGAGGAATGGATTTGTGTAAAGCACTGAGAAGTTAATCGGTGGTAAGAGCAGACCCTGCCTGTTGGTGAGGTCTGAGAGGTGCCTTCTTAGCTTCCTAGTGCTGCTGTAACACAAATACCACATGTGGCTTTAAAGAACAGAAATTTGTCTCCTCACAGTTTTGGAGGCTCAAAACCCAAGTCAGGCTCTTGGCCATGTCGATTCCTTCTGTGAGCCTCTCTCCGAGTTTCTGGGGTCTGCTGTGACCCTTGCTGCTGCTTGGCATTCCCAGGCATTCTTTAGTGTTTCTTGGCATCTGTCTCCCCCTTGAGTGTGTCTCTGTGTCTGTTCTGCTCTTTTTTTATAACTCAGAAGTGATTAGGTTTAGGACCCTTTATGCTGGTATGACCTCACTAACTTAATGAAAGAAAAACTTCTGTTTCCAGACAGGGTCATATTTATAGGTACGTATAGGGTCGCTATGAGTTGGAATCGACTTGATGGCCATGGTTTTTTTTTTTCTTTTTGGGGTGCATGTGAAAAAGCCGGGCAATGAATAAGGAAGACCGAAGAATTGACGCCTTTGAATTGTGGTGTTGGAGAAGAATATTGAATATACCATGGACTGCCAAAAGAATGAACAGATCGGTCTCGGAAGAAGTACAACCAGAATGCTCGTTAGGAGCAAGGATGGTGAGACTACGTCTCACATACTTTGGACATGTTGTCAGGAGAAATCAGTCCCTGGAGAAGGACATCATGCTTGGTAAAGTACAAGGTCAGAGAAGAAGAGGAAGACCCTCAACGAGGTGGACTGACACAGTGGCTTCAACAATGGGCTCAAGCATAGCAGCAATTGTGAGGATGGCACAGGACTGGGCAACGTTTTGTTCTGTTGTGCATAGGGGTCTCTATCAGTCAGAACTGACTCGACAGCACCTAACAACAACAACATATTTTGGGGGAACACAATTCAGTCCATAACTGTGCCCAGTCATGGCATACTCTTCCCTGCCCAAGCTCTAAACCAACTGAGAAATGAAATAAAGGAGTAAGGCCCGGGAAGCCCCAAAGATCACCTTCAGAGCTGATAAATGCTAGGATAGAGGATGTGGCTTGTATCTCTGAGCAAATAAGCTCTGTATTAGTTTCCTGGAGCTATGCTAACAAAGAACCACAACTTGGTGGCTTAAAAGAACAGAAATGTACACTCTTACAGTTCTGGAGGCCAGAAGTCTGCAATCAGGGTGTGGGCAGTGTTGGTTCCTTCCGGGGACTCTGAGGGAGAATCTGTTCCATGCCTTTGTCTTAGCTTCTAGTGTTGCCAGACAGAAATCCTAGGTGTTCCTTGGCTTGTGGTTGCATCACTCCAATCTCCGCCAGCATCTGCATATGGCCTCCTTTCCTGTGTCTCTGTTTGTCCTCTCCTCTTCTTGTAAGGGTACCTGACAAATTGGACTTAGGGCCTACCCTAATCCAATATGGTCTCGTATTAATTTAACTAATTATATCCAAAAATACCCTATTTCCAACAAGGTCACATTCTGAGGTTCCAGATGGACATGAAATTTGAGGGGACAAGGATTCGACGCAGTGTAAGCTCCTTAATGGTGTTGTTGTTAGCCACTATCCAGTCGGCCCCCTATTCCAGGCCTTTATTCCTAGTCTATCTTATTCTAGAAGCTCCACTGAAACCTGTTCAGCATTGCAGCAACAAACAAGCCTCCACTGACTGCACATGAGGCGCATTGGCCAGGGATTGAACCAGGGTCTCCTGCATGTAAAGTGAGAATTCTACCACTTAGCCACCAATGTCTCCATAATCCACTGCCGAGATATTATGTCTCCATAATACTAAATCCAAAATTTAAGTAGTGGGGACATGGTCAACCTGGGAAGGCCCTCCACCCACAGGGATGGATGGTTCCTTGTTTTAAGTGCTCCAGCTTTGTTTTATTATTGAGAGTTCTTTACCTAGGTTTTGATCTGGCTGAGGCTGCCTTGTGCCCTAGACTCCGGTTGTTGTCTGATATTGTTGATTCTCTAACTGAAGGACTCCATTTAATATTTCTTGTAAGTTTGGTCCAGTTTTTTACAAATTCCTTTAATTTCTGTTTGTCTGGAAATGTCCTAATTTTGCCATTGTATTTGAGAGAGAGCTTTGAAGGATATATTTTTCTTGGTTGGCAGTTTTGTTTTTTTTTTCTTCTTCAAGGCTTTATATATATTTTCCCATTGCCTTCTTGCCCGCATAGTTTCTGCTGAGTAGTCAGAACTTAGTCTTATTGTTTCCCATTTGTAAGTGACTTCATTTTTCTTGAGCTGCTCTCAGGATTCTTTCTTTGTCTTTGGTTTTGGCAAGTGTGATTATGGTATGTCTTGGTGACTTTTCTTTCCTATATGGGATTCGTTGAACTTCTTGGATAGTTAGCTTTTCGTCTTTCATAATATTTACAAAGTTTTCTGCCAGCAAATCTTCAGCAATCTTCTATGTGTTTTCCATTTTCTTCCACTGTTCTGGAACTCCAGTCAAGCCCAGTTTTTTGCTCTTGATTGTGTCCCACACAATTCTTAGATTTTCTTTATTTTTCTTTTTTTTTTTCCCTCAAAGTGGTGTCCATGGACTTGTCTTCAGTCTTGCTGATTCTGTCATCCATTGTTTCAAATTTGCTCCTAGAACCTTCTACTGAGGTATCTATTCCAGAAATTTTGTTGTCTATCTTTTGGATTTCTAGTTGCTGTTTTTGTATGATTTCTAATTGTTCATTTATTTTGATGTTTTGTCCTTGTATTATTTTCCTGAATTCTTCTATTGCTTTGGCTGGGTTTTTCTTGATTTTAGCTATATTTTAATTGGTTTTGTCTGTGTTTTCCATGATTTTGTCTATTTTTTCCTTAGTTTTGTCTGTGTTTTCCTTTATCTTTTTCCTAATCTCTTGGAGAGTTCTAGGTATTAGTCTTTTGAATTCCATATCAGGTAATTACAATGCCTTTTCTTCCACTGGAAGGTTATCTGATTCTTTATTTTGGTCACTTGCTGGAGCCATCTTGCCCTGCTTCTTTATATGCTTTGATATTGTCTGTTGTCTCTGAGACATTAAGGTATTATTTTCTTGACTTATTGATTGCAGGTTCTTTGTTTTGCCCTGATTTTTTGTTTTGTTTTGATACGTCTGGGTGGACAGGCCAGGCATGCTTTGCTGCTTGCTTGCTTGTTTGTGGGCACGATAGCTCTCACCACCTTGTTCAGGTGGACAGGGCAGCAGCAGGCAGGGTGAGCCCGCTTTGCTGTACAATGGTTTGGCGAGGTGGCTGAGGGCACACTGGGTGGACACTCTCTGCCTCCTAATGTTGGTCCTGCAGTGTGGGAGTGTTCACAGACCCTTGCCAGATGGGTGGAGGTGATGAACAGGAAGTGGTACAGGCTTGGTTCCCACCATTCAGCAGCTTGGCAAGTGACAGGAGAGATGGTGTAGGCTCAGTGTGGCAGTGGATTTGAGTGCTGGGGGCACTCTGGCCAAGGTGATGTGATGGAGACTAGTGGGAAGCTGGGAGAGGTGGCTTATGGGGCTGGGTGGGAGGAGGAAAGAAAAGAGAGAGAAAGAAGAAAAAAGTTTGATGTGACGGGAATCAACAGGTGCGGTGGGGCAGACCCAGGGGCCAGCAGGAAGGGGAGATGTGACATATGGGGCTAGGTGGGAGGGAGAAGGAAAAGTAAGAAAAGAAAAAAAATGGCAATGTGGTGGGGACCAGCAAGGGGGGTGGGGTGGATTCAGGGGCAAGTGGGAATGCAGAGGAGGTGGCTTATGAGGTTAGGTGGGAGGGAGAAAGAAAAAATGGTGGCACAAAGGGAGCTGGTGTGTGGGGGCGGGGTGGACCTGATGTGGCCACAGGCACTAGTAATGCTCTAGCCATGCCAGTGTGGTGGGGGTTGATAGGAAGGGGGGAAGGTAGCACATGGGGCTAGGTGGGAGGGGAAAGAAAACTAAGAAAGGAATTTAAAAAAAACCATGCAGTTGGGAGTGGGCTCACATCGTGGACCCTGGTGGTGAGGGCTACTGGGATGGGGGAGTTCTTGCTTCTACTCACCAGAAGGGTGAGGAGTGGGAAAGCGTGTTTCTCTGGTTACTGGGTGCTCTGTCTTCTGTTGGGAGCTCCATGGAGTTGTCTGTTCAGGGTACTACCTGTTTGGGGTCATTGCTGGCTATGTTTCAAGATGGCCACACTGTGCCATGTTAGTTGGCAGGGAACCCTCCACTCCATATCTCTCCTCATTGTCTGTTTTCCATCAGTTTCTTCTTTTATTTGGTGTTTGATCTTGTTCTTTATCCCTTCATTTTATGCTCAGGGTTCAAGAATTGACATTTGTATCTGTTTTACTTAGTTTTTTGGGTCTTTGCTACAGAGGGACAGCATAGTGCATCTGTATAGGGTGCCATGTTGGCTCCTACCCAAGAGTAAATCTAGAAGGTCATGATCTGTTTCTCCTTTCACACTTACCAGTCAAGAAGGAGTGAGGGCTGGGCAGAGACAAGCCTGGAGTTCTCTAAAGAGTCCCATAGAAAAGGAACCATTACTCACTTCCTCTTCTCCATAGCCATCATCCTCCCTGCCTGCCAAACATGCACTACTAACATATGTCCTACCTGTAGTGTTGTTGTTAGGTGCCATCAAGTCACTTCTGACTCATAGCGACCCTATGTACAACAGAATGAAACACTGCCCAGCCTTATGCCATCCTCACAATTGTTGTTAAGCTTGAGCCCGTTGTTGCTGTCACTGTGTCAAACCATCTTGTTGAGAGTCTTCCTCTTTTTTGCTGACCCTCTACTTTACCAAGCACCATGTCCTTCTCCAGGGACTGATCCCTCCTAATAATGCATCCAAAGTATGTGAGACAAAGTCTTGCTATCCTTGCTTCTAAAGAGCATTCTGACTATACTTCTTTCAAGACAGATTCATTCGTTGTTATGGCAATCTATGGTATATTCAATATTCTTCACCAACACCATAATTCAAAGACACCAATCTATCTTCGGTCTTCCTTATTCATCATCCAGCTTTCACATGCATATGAGGCAATTAAAAACCATGGCTTGGGTCAAGTGCACCTTAGTCCTTTAAGTGACATCTTTGCTTTTTAACACTTTAAAGAGATCTTTTGCAGCAGATTTGTCCAATGCAATGTGTCGTTTAATTTCTTGACAGATGCTTCCATGGGTATTGATTATGGATCTAAGTAAAAAAATCTAAGTCAAATCCTTGACAACTTCAATATTTTTCCCATTTATCACAAATGTTGCTTATTGGTCCAGTTGTGTGGATTTTTGTTTTCTTTCTGCTGAGGTGCAATCCGTACTGAAGGCTGTAGTCTTGGATCTTCATTGGTAAGTCCTCTTCACTTTCAGCAAGCAAGACTGTGTCATCTTCATATCTCAGGTTGTTAATGAGTCTTCTTCCAGTGCTGATGCCACATGCTTCATATAGTCCAGCTCCTCAGGTTATTTGATCAGCATACAAATTTAGTAAGTATGGTGAAAGGATACAACCCTGATGCACACCTTTCCTGACTTTAAACCACACAGTATCCCTGGGCTCTGTTCAAACCACTATAGTAGGTTTGGAATACTTAGTTATTAGTAAGCTGAGCTCTGCCTGTGTTAAGACCAGCTTTACAGGATAAAAAAACTCGGACGCATGGTCATTTCAGAGCGCTTTGGAAGAAAACCAGGATATTGTAATTAAAGTTAGTTATACCCACAGTCAGAAGTTCTGGCACTCTTTACCTTTAAGTAACTAGTTTGCATTTAAAAAACTAAATGTATTGCAGTGCTTGGGGAAAATGCTAAATAATCTGAGAGGACTAGCAAAGGTCAAGCCACCAAAGGAAAAATTTGGATGAAGAGAGGTTGCACAAAAGCGTGTAATTGGGAAGTGGAAGAATAGCAGTTTGATCAGAAAGAGTATATCAGAGTCTTTGGTCTTGAGGATGGTACTGTGCGAGGATAGCAAAGTCCAAAATATGGCCACACATTTGGGCTGCTCAAGACAGAAGCAATTAGATTAGGTGCAGAGAAGATGAAGGAATGGCAAGAGCTGGGTGTTGATCAGGCTGGTTAAGTGGTAGAATTCTAGCCTTCCACTCCAGAGACCCAAACTCAATTCCTGGCCAAAGGACCTTATGCACAGCTACCACCTGTCCGCCAGTGGAGGCTTACATGTTGCTACAGTGCTGAACAGGTTTCAGCAGGGCTTCCAGACTAAGACAAACTAGGGAGAAAGGCCTGGTGATCTATTTCTGAAAATTAGCCAATACAAATCCTATGGATCACAATCTACAACCCATCCTGGGGATGGTGCAGAACTGGGCAGCATTTTGTTTCAGTGTGCGTGGAGTCACCATGAGTTGGGGGCTGACTGTACAGAGGCTAACAACAAAAACAGGCTGTCATCGGACCTGTTTAAGGTGATAGCAGAGGTTGGAATGTCATGTGGCTTAACCTCTACTGAGGTCCTGCATCTCCCAGGCACCTGCAGCCCTTGCCAGCCATCAAACGCATCCATAATTGGAGTGCTTGTTCAGTGGAAGTACCTGGATTCCACCTGGGCTACTACAAAGAGTGACCAGGAAGAGATGGTTCAGGACCCTTGAGGCTGCTTTGCATTTCACATGCAGCAGGAGGGGCTTTCTTCCTCCCTCCCCAAAGCCCACCCCCACCCACACGCCCAGCCCTTTGGGGTTAGCCTTTGGGCAGAAGGAAAAACTGGCCGAGACTTTGCTAGTATATCCACACATCACAGTGGGTCTAGGAAAGGGTTGTGTGGAACCTCTCTGTGTGGACCAAGAGGGCTTTGTGATTATTGAACAGCCACTCTAGCACACCTTTGTGTCCTTCCAGATGTTTCTGTGGTGCCGACAGCTCATGCAAGACCTCAGACAGGTGCTATTCCCATCACTCTTAGAGTTGTGGAGGTCTGGGACAGGAAGACCGAGCTGCAGTTCTTGCTTTGTCATTGCCTAGTTTAATTTTCTAGTTAACCACATGCACTGTAAACAGAAGCTTCTGTTCTTGGAGCTATAAGACCCTTTCCTGACAGTCTGTTGTAGGTAGAACTTGCGTGAAAGAGCAATTGCCAGTAAAATTCCTTGTTCCAGATTAAGTGGTCCAGTGGTCAACAGTACATGGAGACATAACCACACATGCTGTGATCCGGTCATAAGGAGGGACCAATCACTGGAGAAGGACATCATGTTTGATAAAGTAAAGGGTCAGAGAAAAAGGAGATGCTTAATGAGATGGAGTGACACAGTGACTGCAATAATAGACTCCTCAAACATAGGAACAATCATGAGGATAGCACAGGACTGGACAATGCTTCATTCTCTTGTACATAAGGTTGAAATGAGTTGGGCTGACTCAACAGCACCTAACAACAACAGCTGTGACAAGACGTGCTGCCTGGGGTAACTCAGTCCTGTGTGGAGATATGAGGCTGAAATTATGGGACTGAACTTGACCTTGGGCATTCATTCAAATTCTCAGCCACCAGTCCTGGCCAGAGTATCATCTCGGCTATATCCCTTCTCCTCTGGGAACTGATGTCTGCCTTTGGTGCCTGTTCTCCATCCTACTTTCTGACCAGAGACAGAGGCCATTTATTAGCTTTCCCCTCAAAACGTCCGACTGTATTGCTAAAAATTCACCATGGCCACTCTCAAGCAGAATCTATTTCCTTGGTGAGGATTAAATTTGCATTTTTCTACCTAATCCCGTTGTGGATTTTTTTTTTATTCATTCAATACATTCATTCAGATAACACCTCTCAGCCTTTCCATTCCTCAGTCATAATCTCTTACTTCTCTTTTTTGAAATTTATAACTTATATATACACCTGACCTTCTCTCTAAACTTCTTTTATCACCTGGCTCGCATCCATCTTCACAACCTTCCTGCCCATCATGAGTCCTAGGTGGACCCAGATGCATCCAATACTTGTAGTATGTGCCATTTTTCTAAACAAAATGAGTCCCCTTCTAAAAACCAAAGATTATGTTCATTTTTTGGTTTTTCAACTTCCAATATCAGTTGAAAACAAAGCAGATTCCAATCTTCGTGAAGTAAAAACCACTTGCTTTTTCTTCATCTCTAATAAAACCAGTTACCATAGATAGAGTCAACTTGGATTCATGGGGAGCCCATGTGTGTCAGAGTAGGGCTAGGCTCTGCAGGGTTTTCAATGGATCATTTTTCAGAAGTAGATTGCCAAGCCTGTCTTCTGAGGTATCTCTGTGTGGACTCGAACCTCCAACCTTTTGATTAGTAACCGAGCATATTAACCATTTGCACCATCTAGGGTCATCTCTAATAAAAATAGAGAGTACTAAATAAAACAACAAGCACACAGAAATAGGAATGACCTTTACATAACACAGAGCCTGTTATATCCAGTGCTGCTATAACAGAAAAACCACAAATGGATGGCTTTAACAAACAGAAATTTATTTTCTCACAGTTGAGGAGTCTACATGTTAAATTCAGAGTGCTGGCTCTAGAGGAATGCTTTCTCTCCCTGTTGGCTCTGGAGGAATGTCTTTGTCTCTTCTGAGCTCCTGCTCTGGGACAATCTTCATGTGGTTTAGTATCTCTCTTTCCTCATCTCTGCTCACTGGCTTGTTTAATCTCCTTCATTCTTAAAAGAGATTGACTCAAGAGACACCCTGCACTAGCCTGTCTCATTAACGTAACAAAGACAACCCATTCCCAAATGCAATTATAACCACGGTCATAGAGGTTAGGATTTATAACACATATTTTATAAATTATACTTCAATTGATAACAGGGTCCTTTTTAAAATATTAGGCAAATAGCAGTCCCATCATCAGATCTTTCATAGTTGTACCTATAATATGCATTTGCTATTTTATTTAGGACTATTTGGTTGCACTACAGAAAACAAGAGAAACAAATAAGAAGGCCAGATGAAACTATGTATAGAAGCAATTAGCTTGTGAGACATTCTTAGCCATAGATAAAGTAGAGCATTTGTGCTCTGAACTGAAGAATGGATGGAAGGACCAAGTAAAAGCAAATACACATGAGTTCTCCAATATTCGTTATTGTTGTCGTTAGGTGCCGTCGAGTTGGTTCTGACTCATAGCGTCCCCATAGACAACAGAATGAAACACTGCACTGTCCTGTGCCATCATCACAATTGTCGTTATACTGAAGCCCATTGTTGCAACCACTGTCTCAATCCATCTCATTGAGGGTCTTCTGAGGTCTTAAGTCAGACACCCATTGGTGCTAGTATTTCCAATCTCATTTTAAAGATCAAAACAGGAATCCAGAGAGCATTCATACAAGATTACACAGTTAATAAGTAGCAAAGGTGGGACACAAACCCAGGTCTGTCCATCTCCAACTCTGGTTTGCTTCCCAGTCCACCATGCTGAGTCTTCCTGGTGCCCATCACAGAGTCTTTGGCACCAGAGATACCCAGTACATACGCTATTGTTGATTAAACTTGAATTTAATTGGAGAACACAGTCTACAGGGTAGGAATGGAAAAATGAAGGGTGAACATGCCTGAGCTTCAGGTCAACCTCTAGAATAACGTGGGGCCTCACAATAGGCAAGGTACCTAGCCTTTCTAGACCCCAGGCTTCAATTAAACAATTGACACCATAATACCTGCCTGGTTTGGTCTTCAGGGTGAGGCCTATATTGACAAATGAAGATGGACATGCTTTGTTAAGTTACCTGGGCATAAAATTCATAGGCCAATGTGGTGGGGGGGGGGGGGAGTTGCTACTACCACTGATCCCTTTATCCATGGGACTGTGAGTCCCATTTCTAGCAGTGAAGGTAGGGAATTACAGAGAAAGTTTCTTTTCCCAGACCATAATACTAATTTTTAAATTCTACTTTTTTTTTTTTTTTTTTTTAATGGTCTTGTTATCTTCTTGGGCTTTACTTTTCCTGGAGTCACTTCTATGTGTAGCTCTCCTTGTCTCCTCCGTGAACTTCACCTACTGGCCACCACCTCTCCACTCTCTCTCCTTCTCTCTGGGGCTCAATGCTGGTCTTTCTGCGGTATGTTTTTCTTCCCTGAGCCCCTCTTTGCACCCTTGCTTTTCCTCCAGTCATTTTACTGTTTCTTAATGCCGCTCTTGAACACCAAGAGGCACTAGCGGTGACCAGCAACAATGAGGTCTAAGAAAACAGGTCATTTGAGCTGGGAGAGACGTCAGTGAAACCATCTTAGTATTTGATTGGCCTTTTGTTAAGAGAATAGTGATTCTTTAAGCCGGGCCTAAGAGAAACACTGGTCTCTTTTTAGAGTGGACAGAGTTGGGATGGCACGTACTGAAAGGGCAGTGTTGATAGCTGAAACTAGGCGTGCCACAGGCCTGGGATTGTTGGGAGGCCTGAGAGACGTTTCGTGCTGGTAAGCTGGGCCCCTGCCGAGCATCCAGCAGCCTCAGGAAGGACAGACAAAGTGAGTCCCAACCAAAAGGCAGATGGATCTGATTTGTGGTGAGGGCAAGCTTGGAGAAGCTACGGTGAGAGCGTGTGGCAACCTGACCAGGCAGAAGTCAAGATCCAGGGGGCACCTGGGAAGTGGTTGAGTAAGATGCTCACGAGGGACCCCTGGAGAGCATTCAGATGTAGCGCTGAACTTGGCTGTGAGTACAACAGCACGGTGAGCTGCACTTAAACAGTCGGTAAATTATGTCTCTGCTTGATTTTATTTTTGAGGCTGGAGTCTCTGGCAAGCATGGAAGGCTAAAATAATTAGAGCAAGCAAGTGAGTTGGGCGTAGGATGAGAAAGAGGTAAAGGAAGGAAGGAGAGATGGAAGGAAGGAAAGAATGAAAACGTCTGTGCTTCTTCATGAGTAGATTAGGTAGTCAATGATGAATTCACCAGTTGGTTTTATTAAATGACTCTGACTGCCCCTCTCTCTCTCTCCCTCTCTCTTGTGTGTGTGTGTGTGTGTGTGTGTGTGTGTATCCTTCCCATGGAGAAAGGATATTCTTTGTGATATATAGATCACAGAGAGAGACAGAGACAGATAGACAGACAGACTTGAGAGGCATAACAGCAAAACATATTCCTGTTTTTACCTTATTTTGATAAGAAGGAATGGTTTGTTTGCTTTTTAATCTCTGAATACATGGACATGGGATAATAATTTTGAGTTACACAGACTTTGCCTTCATACAGACTAATGGTAAGGTCTGTTTCCAAATGAGAGAAAAAGTCCAGTGAGCTTCTGGCAGTGCAGGGTTCCCTGGAGGAGCCACTGCAGAAACGTCACTGCATTCTCCATTAAGGAATTCCAGAGAGGCTCGTTTCCAGGGTCTATGAGCTCACGTCACCAGAAAGGTGGGTGATGCTCTTGTTTATGCTCCAAAGGCAAGATGGTCCTTTCCTCTAAGTAGTAAGTGCAATCAGGTACAAATCCAGAGGAACTTCACCAACACCTACAATGTTAAAATTCAAGCCCATAAACACAAGAATTGTATTTGGAAGTGCCTATCTATGTTGGGGAAACCCTGGTGGCATAGTGGTTAAGTGCTATGGCTGTTAACCAAAGGGTCGGCAGCTCGAATCCGCCAGGTGCTCCTTGGAAACTCTGTGGGGCAGTTCTACTCTGTCCCATAGGGTCACTATGAGTCGGAATTGACTCAGCGGCACTGGGTATCTATGTTGGTAAACAATATTTGTGTTTCCTGTGAACAGTGTATCCACTCCCAAGACTGTCTCCATTATCAATGTCAGCATTACCTGTTCATGGTTTTATTCATTCTCATTTGCTCAAGCATTAGTGAGGTAACATGTTGTTGTTGTTGCTGGTTGCTGTCAAGTTGGTTCCAACTTATGGCAACCCCGTGTGTGTCAGAGTAGAAATACACCATAGAGTTTTCTTGGCTGTACCCTTAATGAAGAAGATCAACAGGCCTTTTCTTCTGTGGTAGCACTGGGTGGGCTTGAACCACCAAACTTTAGATTAGCAGTTGAGCACAAACCCACTTGTGCCACCTAGGGACCTGAGGTAACATGAGATAGTGGTTTTGAGGACAGACTGTCTGGATTCAAACCTCAGCTCTACTCCTTACTACATATATACGAATTACTTAACCTTTCTGTGCCTCAGTTTCTTCATTTGCAAAACAATAATAATAATATTATAGGGATAATAATAACCCTATTTCATAGGGTAGTTGTGGAGATAATAGTTGATACAGGTAAATTACATACAGCAGTACCTGGCATACAGTAAGCACTCAATTAATCTTATCAATCATTACTGGCTGAATGTCAGCTTCACATTACAAAACATCAGGGTAAAATAGAGCCGATAGACCTGAGGGCAAGCCAGGATTAAGCCAAGGGATAAGCATGTTGCCAATGAGACAACAAACAACTACACAGCCAGAATTAATGTCAATTCATTTGCAAAAAGTAGGAACCCTAATTCTATAAAAAGAGAACTCTGAGAATTGAATTCTATAAGAAGACCGTGACATGGCTCTACCCCTTTTACCCTTAGAGACAGGGATGTCTGTTTTTCAATGTGTTCTTGTTAAATGTGATTTTATTTTCTACAACTGTGTCTACCAGTAACCAAAGGGAGAAGGGGCAAGCAGGATAAAGGGGAAGGAGGTAAAGCATCAGGTCGACGGCCTAAGATACTCCCACCTTCAAAGCTTTCATTCCCTGTGGCCTCTGGAAATTTAGCAGGAATGTAAATGAATTCAATCATTTAAGTTAAATGAAAAAGGTAGTTTCTTTGTGTTAGGAAACTGTTGTTGCTGTTGTTAGGTGCCATTGAGTCAGTTCCAATTCCTGGCCGCCCTATCTATGTAAAACAGAATGAAACACTGCCTGGTCCTGCTTTGCAATTGTTGTTATGCTTGAGCTCATTGTCTCAGCCACTATGCCAATCCATCTTGTCAAGAATATTCCTCTCAACATCTACTTTGCCAAGCATGATGTCGTTCTCCAGGGACTGGTCCCTCCTGATGTTGTGTCGTCAGGTGTCGTTGAGCCGGTTCTGCCTCATAGCGACCCCATGTACCACAGAATGAAACACCGCCCAGTTCTGCGCCATGCTCACAATCATTGTTACGCTTGAGCCCATTGTTGCAGCCACTGTATCAATCCATCCCGCTGAGGGTCCTCCTCTTTTCTGCTGATCCTGGACTTTACCAAGTAGGATGTCCTTCTCCAGGGACTGATCTCTCCTGATAACATGTCCAAAATACTTGAGACAAAGCCTTAGCATCCTCACTTTTAAGGAGCATTCTGGCTGTACTTCTTCCAAGACAGATTTGTTCTTTTTTCTGGCAGTCCATGGTATATTCAATATTCTTTATCAACACCATAATTCAAAGGCGTCAATTCTTCTTCAGTCTTTGTCCAGCTTTCACATGCATATGAGGTGACTGAAAACACCATGGCTTGGGCCAGGCACAGCTTAGTCTTTAAAGTGACATCCTTACTTTTTAACACTTTAAAAAGGTCTTTTTGCAGCGGATTTGCCCAATGCAATGCATCGTTTGATTTCTTGACTGCTGCTTCCATGGGTGTTGATTGTGAATCCACGTAAAATAAAATCCTTGACAGCATTTTCTCCATTTATTATGATGTTGCTTATTGGTCCAGTAGTGAGGATTTTTGTTTTCTTTTTAAGGTGTAATCCATACTGAAGGCTGTAGTCTTTAATCTTCATCAATAAGTGCTTCAAGTTCTCCTCACTTTCAGCAAGTAAGGTTGTATCATCTACATATCTCAAGTTGTTAATGAGTCTTCCTCCAATCTTGATGCCGAGTTCTTTATCACATAATCCACCTTCTCAAATTATTTGCTCAGCATACAGATTGTGAAAGGACACAGCCCTGACACATATCTTTCCTGATTTTAAACCATGCAGTATACCCTTGTTCTGTTCGAATGACTGCCTCTTGGTCTATACGTAGGTTCCTCATGAGCACAATTAAGTGTTCTGGAACTCCCATGCTTCACAATGTTATTCATAATTTGTTATGATCCACATAATTGAATGCCTTTGCATAGTCAAACTTTGCATAGGAAACTTTGGTCCACCACATGTAGTACAAAGTATTCCATTGTGCTTTCTTTACTCAAAACAATTTCATGTGAATAGAATGCTAAGAATTTCAAACAGGGCCATGATTTAAGGAGTTGTACAATATAATCCATACCAACGCAATGCATGTATTCTGTGCAAAAGCATTGTAGAGAAAATCAAAACAGACACAACACAGAACAGTTTACATTTCCTTTTTTGTTTTCATTTATTGTTTTACATTTTTGTGTTGAAGTATAATAAACTTAAATAAAATATACAGATACTGGGTAGGTATTCAGTTCAAAAAACTCTAAGAATTGTATATACCTTGGATCTACCACTCAGAACAAGATATGGAATGTTATGATCACACCAGAAAGTTCCCTGGAGCCCTCTCCAGTCGATTCCTTTCCCTACAATCACTTTCTGATTTATATATAGATCTGTGTACATAGCTTAGTTTTTGTCTTTATCTGAATTTACTATAAATGGAATCAAACTGTATGCACTTTTTTGGGTTTGGTTTCTTTTGCATAACATAAGGTTTTTGAAATTCATCCATGTTGGTGGGTGTATCAGTAGTTCATTCTTTTTCGTTGGTGAATAATGTTTTATTGGATGGATAGATATCATATCTAGTAACATTTATCACACAAAATTTCCTTTCTTCGTTGGATTACTTTGGCATCTTTGTCAAAAATCTTTTGACCATCTATGTGTCAATCTATCGCTCTGCTCTATTCTGTACAATTAGTGTATATGTCTATCTTTATGCCGATACCACACTGTTTTAACTACCGTAGCTTTGTAAGTAGAACCAGTTGCCATCGAGCTGCTTCCAACTCATGGCAACTCTGTATGATGGTGGTGGTAGTGGTATTTTTGGTGGGGAGGATTTATACAGAGAAAAGTTCATAAAACAAATAATTCATTTCCAAGGCAAAATTTCAAAGCATATAGTTAAGCTTCTACATAACACCCAGCCTTAAACTGGCCCCAAGGCTTGGTAACTACTTATAACTCACACCCTCATCTATATATCTTTGAATTGCAGTAACTGTAGTCATTTTTTAAATATATAATTTATTTTATTTTTGTTGTTTGTTGGGAACACACTGCAAAACATACATCGATTCAATAGCTTCTACATGTACAATTCAGTGACGCTGATTACATTCTTCAAGCTGTGCAACCATTCTCACCCTCCTTTTCAGGGTTATTCCTCCCTCAAAATATAAACTCACAGCCCTCCAAGTTTCCTATTTCATCTTTCGAGTGCTGTTGTCACTTTGATCCCATATCGATAATTCTTAAGGCAGACTTTCTTTACTAGTTAAGCTAAAGTATCGTTTGGTTTTAAGAAGACTTCAGGGGATATTTTTATTTCAAGGCTTAGAGATTATCTCAGGGCAATAGTTTCAGGGGTTCATCCAGGCTCCATGGCTCCAGAAAGTCTGGATTCTTAATATCTAGTACTGTAACTTTTTTTCCAGTTCTTGCACTGTAATTCCTATACGTACACAGCAGACTATGATGTGAAATGCCCTCTAACAGTCATCTGGTAAATCATATTTTCAGTTCAGGCACCAAGCAGGGAGGAGCAAGATTGAAAATAGTAACAGCTATCATTTACGGAGTAGAATCCACCCAGCAGCTCCGAGGGAAAAAGACCTGGTGATCTGTTCCTGTAAAAATTATGGCCTAGAAAACTCTATGGGGCAGTTTTACTCTGTCACATGGGGTTGCCATGAGTTGAAATTGACTCAATGGCACCTAACAACAACAACTGTGTACTAGGAATTGAGCTAAGCGAATTACACACATCACCTCATTCATTCCTCTCAAGATCTTATGAAGTTAGAGCTATCATTAGACCTACTTTACAGATAAGGAAGCTGAAGATTAGAGAGTTTACTTTGTTAGCAAGGTCATGCAATTAATAAATAACAAAATCAAGATCTGAATCAAACTTCCTGACTTCGTAGCCCACAATTTAAACCTCTGAGATAAAGTGTTTTCCAAAGCATCTGTCTGCAAAGCAAACATAATTCCTGACACTCCCCGGGCATAGACAAAAGAATTTAGCCAGGCTTGAAAATTCTTAGGCTAATAAGAAATGACGCCAACTTTCATTTATTACCATGTAATGGGTTGAGGGGTAGTGATAAATCTCTTATGTAAGTGTGGTGCTAAGAAGACCAAGTCCTCTACTTCAGTCTCTGGTCACCATAGAGACCTGGGTGAGGGCTGTAGATCTCTGCGGCTGGACAAACAGCCTCAAGCCCAGAGTCTGCTCAGGATGGTTCACCGGTGGTGCCATGTACGATGGGCAACATCACCCTCCAGTCAGAAGGGTGTGTGAATTCACCCTGGAGTGTATCCAGCTCGCAGCTCACACGCACAAAATCAACCAGAGCTCCCTGCACAGATTCGGATCCACCAGGGCTGAAATTACACAGCGACCCCCAAACAAAACAAAACAAACCTAACTGCAGGCAGTAAAAGCCAGCGTAACAAGCCCAGAGAGCATAGGCATCAGAATTGCAAAAAGGTTCCCCCCACAACGCTACAGATTACAGAACCATAAAGTGCACGCTTGTAAAATGAAGCCTGCAGTGTTTCCTGCAGGCTGAACTTGGCAATTGCACGGCTGTATCTTATTTCATTAAGGGGAGGGAGACCTTAGGAAACGGACTTGAGAAGATACAGACGGGCTCCATCCTTTGTGCGTTCTTCCCAGTTACATCCACAGAAATGCTTTCATGATAATTTAAAATTTCTATATGTTGACCTTTATTCTTCATACCTTAGGAACGTAGGGGGTGGGGAAAGTACTTTATAACCCCTGGTGACATTCCAAGAAAATGTCACTCACTGGTACCAGCACTATCCTGGAATTTCCAGCCTGGAGAATGGAATTTGGCAGATCCTTCTATATCAATCAGGGCACCTGGATGGAACGGTATGTTCTTTAGCTCCAAAAGGCATTCCATTCCAAGAAGCTCCATCTTTTCAGCTTGCGGTTGGGTTCACTCCCTCACAGGCATCCCCTCCCTTCAACCCACTGGAAACAATCCAAGCCTAAGGGCCGCTCTGAACCCTGGGGTCCAAAGCCTCAGATGTGAGGGTGCGAATGCTCATCACTTGTTTCTAAGTTCTGAAGGGTGTACTCCCCTGGAAGTTTCTAAGCTACCCTGAGTACCATTTACCATGCTGTGGACAAAGAGCATAACAGAGAAACAACAGTTAGCAAGGCTTCACATTACATTGTATAAGCTCTGCATTATAAGTTTTACTCTGTCACACATGGGGTTGCCGTGGGTTGGAGTTGACTCGATGGCAATGGGTTTTTTGCCTTTTGTTTTGGTTACAAGAGTTATAGGCAGAAGTCTTAAAAGTACTTTAATCATTCTAGCTTACTGTTGTGAGTTGAATTGCGCCCCCTAAAAAGAAATGTTGCAGTTGTAACCCCTGGTACCTGTGAATGTGATCTTGCAGATGTAATCAAGTTAAGATGAGGTCATACTGGAATATGACTGTTCAATATGACCATTGTCTTTACAAAAAGAGGAGAAAAGACAGAGAGGGAAGACAGCCATGTGAAGATGAAAGAAGAGATTGGAGTGATGAAGCCACAAGCTAAGGAACACCTGGGATGGCCATATGCTGGAAGAGACAAGAAAAGATCCTCTCCTAGAGCCTTCATAGAGACTGTGGCCATGCTGACACCTTGATTTTGGACTTCTGGCCTCCAGATCTGTGAGAGAATCAATTTCTGTTATTTAAAGCTGCCTACTTTGCAGTCCTTTGTTACGGCAGCCCTAGGAAGCTAATAACCTTACATAATTTTAATCTCACACAGCATAATTACTTTTTTAAAAAAATTTTACTGTGCTTTAATCCTAGGCATTAGTGAGCTGAAATGGACAGGTATTGGCCATTTTGAATCAGACAATCATATAGTCTGCTATGCTGGGAATGACAACTTGAAGAGGAATGGTGTTGCATTCATCGTCAAAAAGAATGGTTCAAGATCTATCCTCAAGTACAACGCCATCAGTGATAGGATAATATCCACATGCCTACAAGGAAGACCAGTTAATATGACTATTATTTAAATTTATGCACCAAACACTAGGGCCAAAGGTGAAGAAATAGAAGATTTTTATCAGCTGCTGCAGTCTGAAATTGATCAAACATGCAATCAAGATGCATTGGTAATTACTGGCAATTGGAATGCAAAAGTTGGAAATGAAGAAGATGGATCAGTAGTTGGAAAACATGGCCTTGGTGATAGAAACAATGCCGGAGATAGAATGACAGAATTTTGCAAGACCAGCGATTTCTTCATTGCAAATACCTTCTTTCACCAACATAAATGGCGACTATACACATGGACCTTGCCAGATGGAACACACAGAAATCAAATTGACTTCATCTGTGGAAAGAGACGATGGAAAAGCTCAATATCATCAGTCAGAACAAGGTCAGGGGCTGACTGTGGAACAGGTCATCAATTGCTCACATGCAAGTTCAAGCTAAAACTGAAGAAAATCAGAGCAAGTCCACGAGAGCCAAAATATGACCTTGAGTACATCCCACCTGAATTTAGAGACCATCTGAAGAATAGATTTGATGCATTGAACACTAGTGACCGAAGACCAGACGAGTTATGGAATGACATCAAGGACATCATCCATGAAAAAAGCAAGAGGTCACTGAAAAGACAGTAAAGAAAGAAAAGACCAAGATGGATGTCAGAGGAGACTCTGAAACTTGCTCTCAAACATCGAGGAGCTAAAGCAAAAGGAAGAACTGATGAAGTAAAAGAACTGAAGATTTCAAAGGGCGTCTTGAGAAGACAAAGTAAAGTATTATAATGACATGTGCAAAGAGCTGGAGATGGAAAACCAAAAGGGAAGAACACACTCGGCGTTTCTCAAGCTGAAAGAACTGAAGAAAAAATTCAAGCCTTGAGTTGCAATAGTGAAGGAGTCCATGGGGAAAATATTAAACGACACAGGAAGCATCAAAAGACGATGGAAGGAATACACAGAGTCATTATACCAAAAAGAATTAGTCGATGTTCAACCATTTCCAGAGGTGGCATGGTACTGAAGAAGTCCAAGCTACTCTGAAGGCATTGGCGAAAAACAAGGCTCCAGGAATTGATGGAATATCAATTGAGATGTTTCCACAAACAGATGCAGTGCTGGACGTGCTCACTCGTCTATGCCAAGAAATATGGAAGACAGCTTCCTGGTCACCTGACTGGAAGAGATCCATATTTGTGCCTATTCCCAAGAAAGGTGATCCAACCAAATGAGGAAATTATTGAACAATATCATTAATATCACAAGCAAAATTTTGCTGAAGATCATTCAAAAACAGCTGCAGCAGTATATCGACAGGGAACTGCCAGAAATTCAGGCCGGTTTCAGATGAGGACATGGAACCAGGGATATCATTGCTGATGTGAGATGGATCCTGGCTGAAAGCAGAGAATACCAGAAGGATGTTTATCTGTGTTTTATTGACTATGCAAAGACATTCGACTGTGTGAATCATAACAAATTATGGATAACATTGCGAAGAATGGGAATTCCAGAACACTTAATTGTGCTCATGAGGAACCTTTACATAGATCAAGAGGCAGTTGTTTGGACAGAACAATGGGATATTGATTGGTTTAAAGTCAGGACAGGTGTGCATCAGGGTTGTATTCTTTCACCATACCTGTTCAATCCGTATGGTGAGCAAATAATACAAGAAGCTGGACTATATGAAGAAGAACGGGGCATCAGGATTGGAGGAAGACTCATTAACAAACTGCGTTATGCAGATGACACAACTTGCTTGCTGAAAGTGAAGAGGACTTGAAGCACTTATTAATGAAGATCAAAGACCACAGCCTTCAGTATGCATTGCATCTCAACGTAAAGAAAACAAAAATCCTCACAACTGGACCAATAAGCAACATCATGATAAACAGAGAAAAGATTGAAGTTGTCCAGGATTTCATTTTACTTGGATCCACAATCAATAGCCATGGAAGTAGCAGTCAAGAAATCAAGCGTCGCATTGCATCGGGTAAATCTGCTGCAAAGGACCTCTTTCAAGTGTTGAAAAAAGCAAAGATGTCACCTTGAAGACTAAGGTGCGCCTGACCCAAGCCATGGTATTTTCAATCACATCATATGCATGTGAAAGCTGGACAATGAATAAGGAATACCAAAAAATTGACACCTTTGAATTGTGGTGTTGGTGAAGAATATTGAAGATATCACAAACTGCCAAAAGAACGAACAAATCTGTCTTAGAAGTACAACCAGAATGCTCCTTAGAAGCAAGGCTGGAGAGACTGCATCTTACGTACTTTGGACAGGTTGTCAGGAGGGATCAGTCCCTGGAGAAGGACATCATGCTTAGCAGAGTACAGGGTCAGCGGAAAAGAGGAAGACCCTCAACGAGGTGGATTGACACAGTGGCTGCAATAATGAGCTCAAGCATAACAACGATTGTAAGGATGGCTCAGGACCGGGCAGTGTTTTGTTCTGTTTTGCATAGGGTCGCTATGAGTCTGAACTGACTCAACAGCACCTAACAACAACGTTGTGCTTTAAGTGAAAGTTTACAAACCAAGTCAGTCTTTCATACAAAAATTTATATACACTTTGCTATATACTCCTAATTGCCCTCCCTCTAATGCGACAGCATACTCCTTCCCTCCACTCTTTATTTTTGTGTCCATTCGGCCAGCTTCTGCCCCCCTCTGCCCTCTCATCTCTTCTCCAGAGAGGAGCTGCCCACATAGTCTTATGTGTCTACTTGATCCAAGGAGCTCACTCTTCACCAGTATCATTTTCTATCCCATAGTCCAGTCCAATGGCTGTCTGAAAAGTTGGTTTTGGGAATGGTTCCTGTCTTGGGCTAACAGAAAGTCTGGGGACCATGACCTCTGGGGTCCTTCTAGTCTCAGTTGGACCATTAAGTCTGGTCTTTTTACAAGAATTTGGGGTCTGCATCCTACTGCTCTCCTAACCCCTTAGGGGTTCTCTTGTCACACAGCATAATTACTTTTATTTTTTCCAACTCAAATGGTTTCTAAACTGAGCCAATAATATCATTGTTTAAAAAAAAAAAAACAAAACCCAGAGTACATGGTTTTCTACACAGGGCCATTAAAACACTTGGTGAAAAGCAGATGCTTTCATTTAAAAAATGTTTACCTTCCACTAAATCCCTCTTTTTTACTTTATATTGTGAAGATTTTCAAACATATGGAAAAGTAGAGAATGCGGTATGATGAACACCCATATACTAACCATCAAGACTTAATAAGTGTTACTATTTTGCCATATTTGCATCAATTATTTTTGGTTGTAATTTAGAATAAATTACAGACACTTGTTGTAATTTGATACTACTTTACTATGCATATCAACAAAACCGACCAACAGTTCTCGTCGAGTAGACTATGACTCATGGTGACGCCATGTGTTTCAGAGTAGAACTGCACTCCACAGGGTTTTCAGTGGCTGTGACCTTCCTGAAGTAGATTGCCAAGATTTTCTTCCAAGGTGCCTCTGGGTGGTTTCAAACCACCAGTCTTTCGGTTAGTAGCAGAGCACTTAACTGTTTTTGCCACTCAGTGACTCCATATATGCCAACAAGCATCTCTATTATTATTGGGTTTTAGATGAAGGTTTACAGAACTAGCTTCTCGTTAAACAATTAGTACATGTATTATTTTGTGACATTGGTTGCCAACCCCACAACTTGTCAACATTCTCCCCTTCCTGACCTTGGGTTCCATATTACCAGCTTTCCTGTCCCCTCTTGCCTTCTTGTCCTTGCCCCTGGGCTGATGTGCCCATTTAGTATCATTTTGTTTTATGGGTCTGCCTAATCTTTGGCTGAAGGGTGAACCTCAGGAGTGACTTCATTACTGAGCTAAAAGGGTGTCCAGGGGCCATACTCTCAGGGTTTCTCCAGTCTCTGTCAGACCAGTAAGCTGGTCTTTTTAAAAATATATATATATATTCTTTCAAAGCCATGCATTGCTGTTGTTGTCTTCATGGGCAGGTCTTCATTCCCTGTTCTTTCATGTACACTGGAATTTAGATCTTAGGTATTGATTAAATTCAGGTTTAACATTTTTTACCAAGAAACCTTCACTGCTGATGCTGTACGCACTTCACGTTCATCAACCTGGTGCCAGGTGACCACTCTCAGTTATGGTGCCGGGTTAAGAAGGTGACCTGGACATCTCTCTCTCCATTATAATCTTTTCATTCTCATGGCCAGCAAGCCACTTGTAGAGCAACACTCTGGCTCTGTGGAATATCAAGCTCCCCATCAACCCTCCCCTGAACACGTCTAGCATCCCTCTAAGGATCCTTCACTGAATCAATTATTTCATGCAAGGTTATCAAATAGTCTCCTAAGTCTATCATTTCTTTGACATTATTTCATAATTAAAAATTTTTCCTCAAAATTGGGACTATTGTGTAACCCTGATGTATAGCTTAATTTTTTGTTGTAGTTGTGTGTTGTTGAGTATATTCTTACCCATAGTGACCCTATAGGACATGACAGAGCAGACCCATAGGGTTTCCAAGGCTGTAATCTTTATGAGAGCAGACTGCCACATCTTTCTTTCTCAGAGTGGCTGGTGGGTTCAAACCACCAACCTTTCGATTGGCAGCCAAGTGCTTAACCACTGACCCACCAGGACTTCTTGTATAGATTAATACTTTCCCTTTAATTACCAATTTTTAGAGTAAGAAGTTGGTTTTGTATGTGGAAGCTTTTGAAATAAAGTAATTCACTGCCCGTACATTGTAATCTCAAGTTATTCATGATTTATTGCCGCAAATGGTTTTATCATATGCCATGGATTGAATTATGTCCCCTAAGAATATGTGTGCCAATTTGGCTGGGCCATGATTCCCAGTATTGTGTGGTTGTCCACCATTTTGTCATCTGATGTGATTTTCTTATGTGTTGTGAGTCCTATCACTGTGATGGTGGGATGGATTAGCACCAGTTATGTTGACGAGATCTACGGGATTGGATTGTGTCTTGGGACAATCTCTTTTGAGATGTGGGAGAGAGAGGCAAATAGAGAGACAGGGGGATCTCATACCACCAAGAGGGTAGCTCTGGGGCTGGGGCCTGTCCTTTGGACCTGGGGTTCCTGCGTGGAGAGGCTCCCAGAGCAGGGGAAGGAAGATTGATTGCAGGAGTCTTCCCCCAGAACCGACAGAGGGGTAGGGGGGCTTCCCCTGGAGCTGGCGCCCTGGATTCGGGCTTCTGGCTTGTTGGACTGTGAGAGAGTAAACTTCTCTTTGTTGAGACCATCCACTTGTGGTATTTCTGTTATGGCAGTGCTAGATAACCAAGACATCATACTAATATAATTTCAGGTCTCTAAGACACCCAGTAAATTCAGTAGAACCACTCAATTCGGTAATAAACAAAAGTCAAATTAGTTAATTGAATAAGTTGATTGGCTATTGAATTTAAATGATGAGGAATAATAGAGAGGTGTGTTTACGAGAAAGGTAGAGGGGGTGTAGAAAGATGAACTTTCCCCTTACTGTTTCTTTAAAAATACACATATGAACAAAAGATCGATATTAGGATATCAAAGTTTTGCATTGTCTTCAGCCAAAATCATCTCACACTCATTCAAAGCCCACTGTGTGAGCTTCTTAAAAAAAAAAAAATTTTTTTTTTTTTTTTTTGAGCTTCTTAGAGCTGCCAAAATAAAATACCACAAGCTGGGTGGCTTATAAGAACAGAAGCTTATGGTCTCACAGTTCTGGTGGCTGTTGTTGTTGTTAGGTGTCATCGAGTTAATTCCAACTCATAGTGACCCTATGTACAACAAAGTGAAACACTGCCCGGTCCTGCATCATTCTCACAATCTTTGTTATGCTTCAGCCCATTATTGCAGTTACTGTGTCAATCCATCCCGTTGAAGATCTTCCTCTTTTTTGCTGACCTTCTACTTTACTGGTTACCAGAGGTTCAAATTAAGGTGTAGGCCAGACCATGCTCTCTCCAAACTCTCTAGGGAGGGTCCTTCCTTGCCTCTTCCAGCTTCTGGTAGCTCCAGATGTTCCTCGGTTTGTGGCAGCATCACTCCAATCTCTGCCTTCATCTTCACATGGCTGTCATCCCTCTGTGTCTCTTCTCCTTTCTTTATAGAACATCCTTTCTTGGTTCTCTCAGCTTCTGGCAGCCCCAGGTGTTCCTTGGTGTGTGAATACATCTTCACATTGCTGTCCCTTCTCTATTTCTTTGCGTCTCTTCTCTTTTACAAGAACACCACTCAGTTTGGATTAGAAGCCACCCTACTCCAGGATGACTTCATGTTATCTTAACTGATAACGTCTTCAAAGACTCTATTTCCAAACAAGGTCACGTTCACAGGTACTGGGGATTAGAACTTGAACACATCTTTTTGGGGAACACAAGTCAATCCATAACACCCACCCTATGCCAGTGTTTCTACAGAAGCCCAATGGGGAGCTCTTCACACAAGTCAATCCATGACACCACCCTATGCAGTGTCTCTATGGAAGCCCAATGGGGAGGTATGGAGCAAAGACTGTCCTTTAGAGGAGTCCTACATTAGGTGGAAATGGCGGGGACCTTGTGTCTCTTTCCCATTCAGTTGTTGGCTGGGGCAACGCCAAGAAGAGCCTGACTTTGGATGGAAAGCTAAGGCAGACCCTGAGGGAACTACGATGGCGGCTGCCAGCCAGCCACACTTCTTACAGCAGGGCAACGAGGCCTTTCTTAACGGGGGTTCTGAGCAGTGCATTCTGTGTTGACTGCATACTACATGTGAGGTCCTTTGGTCCTGGGCCTCATCAACCCACCATCCCATACTCCATCTACTACTTACACTTCCTTGGACAAACGAAGTTCTCTCATACATTCAAGCTGACCCACCTCACCGCTGGGTACACGTTTGCATGTCCTTAATTCAGCTCAAGGGTCCTCTCTTCCTGGGTACAGTTTCTGAAAGCATTTCCTAGCTGCCTTTCCCTAAGCCTCTCAAAAAAAAAAAAAAAATCCATTGCCACTGAGTCCATTCCAACTCATAGTGACCCTAAAAAAAAAAAAAAAACCAAAGCCACTGCCCTCAAGTTGATTCTGACTCATAGCGACCCTATAGGACAGAGCAGAACTGCCCGATAGTTTCCAAGGAGCGCCTGGTGGATTCGAACTGCCGACCTCTTGGTTAGCAGCCATAGCACTCAACCACTACGCCACCATAGTTTCCAGTAACCCTATAAAAATAGGACCCAGTAAAACTGCCCTATGGGGTTTCCAAGGCTGTGTTTTTTTTAATCTTTATGGGAGCAGATTACCAGGTCTTTCTCCCTCTGAACGTCTGGTAGGGTTGAGCCACCGACCTTTCAGTTAGCAGCTGAGCTCTTAACCACTTCACTACTAGGGTTCATTTTATGCCTCTCCTACCGTAATTATTGATTTTCTTATCTGTCTCCGCTGTTAGACTGTGAGCACGAGTGAAAAGGGAAAAAATCTTATATATTTCAAATCCCTTTGCCTACCATTGAACTGGCGCATAGTAGGTGCTAAATAAATGTCCTCTGAATGAAAATAAATAAATAAATAACTTTGGCTTATCCTAGGGGACGCATCGATTTCCCCCATCCCTCTTCCATAAACGAAATGACTGAGCCGATTTTGCTCAAAACACCCCGAGTAAAGTACACTGCGATTGAGGTGAACAGATCCTGGACAATTTCAGGCCCAATGGAAAAAAACATTTCTCATATTAAGACTAGCCAAGGAAGAGATATATGGGACTAGAAAGGAAAGAGACAGAAGGGACTAAATGGAAACTTCTCAGTTTACAGAAATGCTTTAACCAAGAGCATTGTAATAAAGAGCTAAGTTATCAAAGCCCAACCAAATAAACAGACCCTTCCAACCCCATCCCCCAAGTGACAGTGGTCATGTAATCATGCTATGATTAAGGAATGCCTGCAAGTTCAATGCTTCAGAATACGTGAATGGACATAAATCAGCCAACTCTCCTCTTCGAAGGCAGCATTCTTTAGTGTCCATTAATCTTGGGTTGGCTCCTCTTGAAGCTCTCGGGCCCCTCTGGACTTCTCTATCTCTTAATTGAAGTGGTGTTTCTTGAAGAATTATTGCCTTCCTCCATCAACTTTCCCTTCCAAAGGTGGATTGCAAAACAAATACAGGAAGAAGAAACTGGATTCAATTTCTAGGCAAGAATGTTTTCTGAGTATGTGTGTTTAGATGCACACACTCCCCAATCTTCACTCGACCTCAGGCAGGTTTCTCCTATCAGGCCCCCTAATTGTTGGTGAATACTAGATGTCAGGCTGTCTTTCCCGGCTGACTTTGAGGTATTATGTATTTGATGAAATCCAGGGCTGTTATCCAGGGCTGCAGATCCATTCACAACGGAATGAAGAGATGCTCTGGTAAATGTAGTTCCAGCATCTTGAATGTTCTTCGTTTCCTTTTATCCCAAGCTTCACACTCCTGGGAGCTTAATAGCTCTTAGTCAGCCTGGTGGCTGCAAGCACCTCCTTCTTCCTGATGGCAGACAGATGTCTTCCGGCCGCCTCTCTGATCAACATGAGGCCACTGATATATACTCCTGAACCCAACAAGCAAGGCCTGCTGGGGTCGGACCATCGCCTGGCCTTTTGAATTCATCTACAGGCAAATTTGAATTCAAAGGCCACAAGAAAGCCTTGGTCAAAACCGCAAGGGACAAATTATTTGGTTATGACCTGATTTGCGTTTATAGTGTTGGGTGATATTTGACTAAATCTCCAGGACTTTCTTCCAAGGTGCCTCAGGATGGACTCGAACCTCCAACCTTTCAGTTAGTAGCTGATCACGTTTACTGTGTGCACCACCCAGGGACTCCTGTCAAAGTACTGCACATAGTGATTACACCTAACTTAGAAAAACAAAAACAAAAAAAACCCAAACCCATTGCTGTCAAGTCGATTCCGACTCACAGCGACCCCGTACGACAGACTAGAACTGCCCCATTCGGTTTCCAAGGAGCACCTCATGGATTCGAACTACCAACCTTTTGGTTAGCAGCCATAGCTCTTAATCACTGTGACGCCAGGGTTTCCACTTGGAAAAACAGGTATCCTTTTTTTTTCTTATTTCTAATTTTCAAAACAACTTTTTTTTTTTTAACATTGGTTACATTAATCGTGATGTGCACCCATCACCAGTATCCTTTGCCAAATTTTCTATCACCACAAAGAGATACTTAGTGTTTCCTAAAAAATGACTCCCCTCTCTTCTCCTCCTGCCCCTAGTAGCCATAAATAAACTTTGGTCTCTATACACTCGCCTATTCTAGATATTTCATAGGTGAGATCGTACAGTATTTTTCCTTTAGGGACTGACTTGTTTCATTCAGCAGGATGTGCTCAAGGTTCATCCAGGTGGTAGCATGTATCAGGACTCCGTTTCTCTCTATGGCTGAGGAGCACTCCGTTGTATGTATGTACCACATTTTGTTCATCCATTCCTCTGTTGATGGGCATTTAGGTTGTCTGGACTCTTTGGTTATTGTGAAGAATGCAATGATGAACATTTGAAGAGTAAAGCTGCAGGATCAGATGGCAGTTCTAGGCATCCTTCTGGATTAATGGAAAATTAATATTTGAATATAAAAAAAGGTGAAGTTTGCTGACTTTGGGGGGACTTAGACGCTGACCCCTGTGGCGTCAGGCTTTACTTCTCAGAGAGACATGTGCCCCACCTGCCTCATCTTCGGCATGTCTAAGAACTCCACATAGCTGGGCTGGGAAGCAGAGGCCAGAGTTAAGAAACACAGGCGTTTGTGCCTTCGAGTGTCATTTCCTATCAGGCAGGAGCACAGTTTCTTAGAGTTTGGGGCATCCAAGCTAAACCAATATCTGTCTCTTGATACTATAACTCAAATGCAGTGCAATAACCCCTGAGGAGATACTGTAATTCAAATACGATGTAATAGGGCCTGGGGAGAGGGGCTGGATTTATTAGTCTCATAGCTCTGAAATAGGTCTCAGAGGAGACCACGTAGAGACCCAGCCCAACAAACTGCTGAACCTCTTTGGGTCTGCAGCCCTGTCAAAGCTGTCTGTGTCACCAATATCTCCACCAACCCCCAAAGGACGCCTCCTCCCACAGCATCTAAAACACCATGCAAGCCAATATTTTCTAATAATCATTTCCTACATAAAATCAACAAGGGGAAAAATTTCACTCTAAGTACATGTCGAGATGGTTACATTTCTCTTTGACAAAGAATTATCAGTGACGGCCCCCTGGCTCCAAAGACTGTAGAGATTGTAAACCTCTGATTAATGGAGTAAGACAGATTGTTGATATTCGTGGAATTCAATATTCTAACCTCAGACCCATGTTTACAGCATATTGACTTGCAACTTTTAAAAAAGTACTGCTTTTTTGTGTTTGGTTATTGGGAGAGAGCGCTCAAGCAAGGAAACCAGGCCAACATGTCTCGTTGGGTAGCCAAAACCAGACCAGGCATTTTATGTAGCAACGTAAGATTTAAAACTCAAATAATGCATGGAGATACTCTAGCCACAATATTTTTTCCTATAGTACCTGCAATGGGGCATAGATGAAACCCTTCAAAGTCCTCAGTGATCCACTTTTCAAAACAGTGTGGCATCTTCCAGGCTCTGACAAATATCAGAGAATATAACCCATGTTGCCTAGGCCATGACAGTTTATATTTTTTCTTTATTTCTTTTATTTAAAAAAATAGTGAGTAAAACACGAAGTTCTTCATGAAATGTGACTCCCCTGATGAACGATAACATTTCATTCTCCATTTGGGCAGCATCAAAGTTCACAGTTATATGAAGGTGACCACTTTCATTTCCATCATCTTGTTATGGCTTCAGAATCAGGCCATGTTATCATTTGTCCCATTTTGCAGAGGAGGTAAATGACAAACAGAATGAATAACTTATCCCAAATTACCCATGAAGCCAGGGTTATTAGAATTCACAGGCTAGGGGCTCACCACAAAACTCTGCTGCCTGACAAATAAAAATTGTGCTGAGAGCAAGCCAAGTCTCTGTCCCCAATGATCACTGTCTACTCCCACGTCAGGAAAGAGGCCAGATGTAATTTGTCTATGCAAAAAAAAAAAAAAAACACAGAACGGGTAGGGGGTCATTTGAATATTTTATAGATTAGGAAGAATTTCTTTAGAGATTACTGGAAATTATTTTTTATAGCAAAACTGATGAGGAACTCATGAATACAAGATGGCACATGGGTTGGAAGCTATGAACCATGGAGAGTTGGTGAGGCTTCACATTATGAGGGAAAACGAGTCCTTTCCCTCAGGAATATTTCAGAACAGGTATTGGTATGTTTTCGGAAGCAGAAAGTGTAAATAAGCTTAGTATTTAGCTGAAGGATGGATAGAAGCAGCATTATAAGTGGGTGAAGTTTGTCTTCATGCTTTTCCTACTTCCCCTTGGGGTTTTCCTTCTTTGCCGAAGCCTGCTTCCTGCCCCTGAGTTCTCCCTGGAGACTTGGGTCTACTACAGAAGCCCCACTGCGCAGATCCACCAACCCACAATGGAAACCCCATTGTCCTAAATTACCACCCCCATTGAACATTACCCAACCTAGACCCATTCCTTCAGGGTGTGAGTCATTTTGATTCCTTCCGAGGACTCGGATGGAGAATCTGTTCCATGCCTATCTATTAGCTTCCGGTGACAGCCAGAGGTCCCTAGTGTTCCTAGGCTTGTAGATGACTCCAATCTCTGCCTCCATTTTCACATGGCATCTTCCCCTGTATGTGGCTCTGTTTCTGTGCCTCCTCCCCTCTTTTTATAAGGACACAAGTCATATCGGTTCAAGACCCATCCAACTCCAGTGGGACCTCATGTTAACTCACCTAAGTGCACCTGCAAAGATGTTACTTCCAAACAAGGTCACATTCACAGGTACAGGAGTTAGGGCTTCAACAGATCTTTTTGGAGGACACAGTTCAACTCATAACAGTAAAGTGTTTTTAAAACTTTCAACTAAACTATGGTAATGCAGAGTTTATATAATGTAATGTGAAGGCTTGCTAACTATTGTTTCTGTGTCATGTTCTTTGTCCACGACATGGTAAATGGTATTGTGAGTGGCTTAAAATGGTATTTTCCGTTAGCTGGTGTGGGACTTAGAGACGAGACAGGCTGCCGAGTTTCACTTTGAAGATGTTAGCGCTGGCCCACATGGACGAGACTATTAGAACACCTGTGCCTGGTGTTCAGCACACGGGTGACTTTTCAGAACAGAGGGAACAGGTTCTGTTTTGAAATTTACATTCCAGGGAGGCCCTGATCCTAATTTTTGCATTGTCAACAGTGATCATTTGCAAGACAAATATCCATAAGCAGATTCCCACGTAGAAAAATCCAAATTTACCAAGCCAGTCAATTACGGAGGATCATTCATGAATTCTGACGATTCTTCACATTCAAACAGATCTACCTCTGATTTCCTTAAACAGTGATCTCACCAAATACATTCAAGTGTTTTATTGGATTGCCCTCAGATAATCTTTAAACCTTAAACCAAAAATATCCCCTGAAGTCTTCTTAAAACCAAGCAATAGTTTAGCTTAACTAGTAAAAACTGCCTGCGTTGAGCATTATGCTCTTTTAAGAACTATCTATATCAGATCAAGTGGACAACAGCATCTAGATAAGAACCTTAGCGCAAGGAATTTATGTTAACGGGGAGAGGAACAACTCAGAAAAGGAAGGTGAGACTGGTTACACAACTCGAAGAACGTAATCATGTCACTGAATGGTACGTGTAGAAACTGTTGAATTGGTGTATGTTCTACTGTGTATATTCTCAACAACAACAAGTTAATTAAAATTATATAAAAATAAATAAATGATGGCCAATTTAAAAAAAATACAGTGTTTTATTGGGGATCATTAATTTAATTGCACTAGAAGTAAGAGAAAAAAATCACATGTAAACATGGAGTAGAAACCCTGGTGGCTTAGTGGTTAAGAGCTACGGCTGCTAACCAAAAGGTTGGCAGTTCAAATCCACCAGGCATTCCTTGGAAACTCTATGGGACAGTTCTACTCTGTCCTGTAAGGTCGCTATGAGTCGGAACCAACTTGATGGCAATGGGTAACGGTTTAAACATGGAGTAAGAGCTTCTCCAATTGACAATGAATCAAAAGCAAAGAGATTCTGCCATAATTAGTGTAAGTCGATGAGGGTGGGGTTCCATTTACTGAGGCTTTCTCAGGAAGCCAGTTGTGTGTACAGAGAGGGACAGGAGCTCGTAGTAACTGACACCTTTATGGCAGAATGCTGTTCTAAGTGCTCTCATATTGGCCATCGCATTTAATGTTAACAGCCGCCCACTGAGGTTAATGTCATTCTCCAAAGAGTAGGAATGAGACCACAGAGAGCTGGGGAAGTTAGGATATTTGCCAAAGGGGCATGGCCGAACTTCCACCAAAGTCAGCCTGAACCAAAAGCTGTGGTCGTCCCAGAAAGGCCAGTGGCTGTTGAGTCAACTGTGCCTCATAGCAACCCCATGTATGCCAGAAGAGAACTGGGCTCCATAGGGTTTCAATGGCCAGTCTTTGGCAGCAGATCACCAGGCCTTTCTTCCAAAGCACCTCTGGGTAGACTTGAACCTCCAAATTTTTTATTAGTATTGGAGCAGATTAACTGTTCGCACCACACAGGGACCCCATGGTCTTTCTACCACACCCATACCCAGTGAGCTATGAGACCCCAAGAAAAAGGCCTCCATCATGGAAACTACAGGCACCAGGCATAGGAAGGTCCATGGCTGCGAGACTCTAGCTCGCTTTTCTGTCCCTGCATAGACTTCCAACCTAGGTACCTCCAGTCCCGAGTGGGTCTGATACAAATGAGAGATTCTGCCAGCCACCTTGGAGGCCTGTTTAACTAGGAAATACCAAAGGACACGCTTTATCAATTGAGGACCCTAGAGAAGCAAATGACAAGTCCCTTTGCTCTGAGAACTGTCAACTGGAAGGCCAAAGGGTCCCCAGAGGGCAGCTCTCATCTGCCCGCAATAAACGAGCAGCCACACTCAGCACCAGGAAATGAAGTAATGAAATGGCTCACCGTCAACCCGACAGTGCAGACCGATGTTGAGAGCCTTTCCAAGAACACTGCCATTGGGGGCTGATGTTGACAGAGTGACTTCTTTGGGGGATGAAACCAGATATGCAAGATGGGAAATGATCAAAGTGCGACTTCTTCAAAAGTCCTCATTCCAGAAAAAGTACAGCCAAAATCCGACTGACTACACAGAAGTGTCCGGTGGGGAGGTGTACAGTCCTGTGCACACACAAACACACATCTGCAGAACTACAGAAAGCAACGAGGACTGGTTGCACGTGTCCACGTGTGCAATCTCGGAAACCAAAAAATGAAACCAGTGCCATTGAGTTGATTCCAACTCACAGCCCCCTCAGAGTAGAACTGTGCTCCAAAAAGATTTTCAATAACTGATTTTTCAGAAGTAGATTGCCAAGACTTTCTTCTGAGGTACCTCTGAGTGAATTTGAACTGACAGTCTTTTGGTTAATAGCCGAGCGTGTTAACGGTTTGTGACACCCAGGGACTCCTTGCATCTGTGGAAGCTTCTGTTGAAGCTAAAAAAACCAGGTGGTAGCTGGAATCCTCTGGGGACTGTCACACACACCAACTGACCAACCAGCCTTTACTTCGGAAAGAGAACCCGTCTGTAGCCCATGGAGTTGTAACAAGCTGGCTTTTAAGACGGCCTGGAAAAGTTCCTGCCAACTCCACATATATCTATCACCTCAGCCAGCCCCAGTGGGCTTCTGCACTCTTTTGGTTTTTGCAAAAAATTGGAAACGTTTGAACATTGGGGAAAACTTACGACCTTGGAGCACTTGGACTGTTTTCTTACAACTTAATGAGACTAAATCGTTGATAAGTTCTGTTTTAAAGCATAATAGCAGGGCCCCCAGCAGAGCACGTGGAGCCAAACCGTCTTCTGCACTGAGCCAGGCTGAGGCAGAGAAGTGCAGTCACGGTCCTTCAGCCCCACTGCCTCCTCATTTCACTTGCAGTATCCAGTGATTTCTGGCAAAGCCAAAGAGGTCTGGGCCTGTTTTATCTTGGCAATTAGTTTGAAACCCTTCCTAATATATACTAGAAGAGTAATAGTCTCAAGTTAGATGGCCTTAGAGGAATTCTAAAAAAGAACACTTTTAAAATCCTCAGAGTTAGACAGAGCTGTCGTTAAAACCCGTTGTTGTCGAGGCAATTCTGACTCATAGAGTTTCCAAGGAGCAGCTGGTAGATTTGAACTGCCAACCTTTTGGTTAACAGCTGAACTCTTAACCACTGTACTACCAGGGCTCCGTTGTTATGAGTTGCTGTTAAGTTTATTCCAAATCATGACAACCCCATCTGTGCTGAGTAGAACTGCACCCCATAGGGTTTTCAAGGCTATGACCTTTTGGAAGTAGATCGCCAGGCCTGTCTTCTGAGGCACCTCTGGGTGGGTTTGAACCACCAAACTTTCAGTTAGTAGTTGAGTGTTTAACTGCTCGTATCACCCAGCGACTCCCAAAACCGTTCCTAATAGATTACAAATACTAGAAGAGCAATCATCTCAAGTTAGACAGCATTAGAGGTATTCTCGAAAACTTTTAAAATCCTTAGAATTAGAGTTTTTGTTGCTGTTAGTTACTGTCGAGTTGATTCTGACTTCTGGAGACCTCATATGTGCAGAGTAGAACTGCTCCACAGGGTTTTCAAGGCTGTGATCTTTCAGAAGCAGATTGCCAGGCCTTTCTTCTGAGGCGCCCCTAAGTGGATTCAAGCACTTAACCATTGTGCCATGCAGGGACAGAGTTAGAGGTATTCATTCATTTATTTGACGAAGATCAGTTGCCAGCTTCTGGTTGGCACAGGGGACTCGGCAGAATGTAAAAGAGGCTGGCTTTTGCTGTTGGGGAGCCTGCAGTGCCCTGGGGATGGCCAACAACTAAGGAAACATTCTATAAACACGGGCGAGTGTGGCAAATGGCATTTGTGGCTGGGATTTTGGGGGAGGCTTTGGAGTGGAGAGGGTTATTGGGGAGACACATCAGATTTGTGGTTTCCTCCCAGGCTGCCTCAGAGGGCAATGGTGGTGCAGCGGTAGAATTCTCACCTGCCATGCAGAGACTTGGGCTCAGTTCCCAGCCAACGTACCTCATGTACAACTGCCGCCCATCTGTCAGTGGAGGGTTGCACGTTGCTATGATGCTGAACAGGTTTTGGCAGAGCTTCCAGACTAAGGTGGACTAGGAGGAAAGGCCTGGTGATCTACGTCCTAAAATCAGCCAATGAAAACCCCATGGATCACGAGTGTCCAGTCCACAACCAATCATGGGGATGGTGCAGGACCAGACAGCATTTTGTTCCATTGTTCATGGGTTGCCATGAGTCAGGGGCCAAAGCGATGGCAGCTAAAAGCAACCCAGGCTGTCTGCAGGCTTGTGATGCTCTTGAGGTAGGGGCAGAACATAGTATTTATTAAGTTTCTCTCTATGATAATACATTCTGTTAAAAATATATGCTTTTGTTGTTGTTAGGCGCTCTCGAGTTCATTTTGACCCTAGCGACCCCACATGACACAGTAGAACTGCTCTATAGGGCTTTCTTGGCTGTAATATTTATGGAAGCAGATCGCCAGGCCTTTCTTTCATGGTGCACTGGGTGGGTTCAAATTGCCATCTTTTAGGTTAGTAGATGAGCATAACCCATTTGCGCCACTCAGGAACCTTTCCCTATATACATACAAATATTATATATATCTGGTTCAGCATAGCAAACCCAGCCCTTCCTAAGGAAACGTCAAGTTGTCATTAGAGGGTGCAGGGCCCTTGGGAAGGACCAGGAAGGGAATGGAGGGAAATGGCTCTGCAGTGCTGGGGCTGGCTGTCAGAGCTCCCCAAGCCTTAGCCCACGGGAGTGCACCAAGGAAAAGATGGCTGAAAGGACTATCTTGTGTGAGCCTAGGAGAGGTGGCCGGGATGAGATCCATGGTATCTGTCCCACGGCGCGGGGACTCTGCCTTATTGGAACTATGGGGCCTGTATGTGTTGAGGTCCACCCCCTGCCTGCCCTCTTTCCTCCCGCCCCACGAGCCCCTCACCTCAGGGAACAAAGAGTTCATCAAAGGATGAAGCAAGTCCACATCAGGCCCTGCCCGGCTACCGCTGTCCTTGCACATTTTAGGCAGGGGTCCCTGGAGACCACAGCAACCCTCTGTCCACAATGCCTTTGTCACACCTCAACAGCTTCTTAGAAGGGTCAGCGCATGTCCGGCCGATAATAAGATAGCTCTGTTGTATTGACGTCCACGCGGAGGCCCACAATGAGGGCTTAGAGTATCTTAGCCAGCTTCTTCTTGGTAGAACAGCTGAGGTACCCAACTCAGAGATTAGGCAGCCGAAGACCCTCTACACCCCACAGGCTCGGGCAGGTTAAACAACAAGCCCAAGGCCAAGCAGCCGGTGGGAGTCAGAGTCAGAAATGCCAGTGCCAGAGGCGTTCCAGCAGAGAGGGAGAAGGGGGTAGGCAGAGCTGCCAACAGACAGTTCAAGGCCTCTTTGCCTTCAAAGCAGGGACTACCCATCCCAAGAATGGCCTGACATCTCGATATGTTCATTTTAGAAAGTGGAGTGGGCCTTTCTAGTTCAGTAAGGTATTCTTTCTTTTTGTCTTGTTTTGTGACTTCTTGTTGTTAGTTGCCATCAAGTAGATTCCAACATATATGGCGAGCCCATGTGTGTGTGTCAGAGTAAAACTGTGCTCCAGAGGGGTTCTTTTTCTGTGATCTTAATGGAAGCAGATCACCAGGCCTTTTCTTCCACAGTACCTACCACTCGGTTAGTTTGAACTGCCAACCTTTAAGTTACCAGTGGAGTGCAAACCATTTGCGCCACCCAGGGACTGAAGATTCAAATTTAGTTTACTTCACAGGTCAGTAAAAAGAATATTTTGGCCAAAAAATAAGGTTGATTTTTTGACTTACATATGAGTCTCAACCCTGTGCAACCATGGCCATCTCCAGAAGGCCACGGTGAGAGCATTCAGGGCAATTGTTGTTGTTAGTTGCCGTTGAGTCAATTCAGACTCATGGCAATCCCATATATGCAAAGTAGAACTGCCCCATAGGGTTTTCAAGGCTGTGACCTTTCCGAAACAGATCCTCACGCCTTATTTCCAGGGCACCTTACAATCACAGACTCAGTAGTAGGCAGGTCAACTTGCCTTGGCGGGGAATGTAACCAAAAGCCCTAAGTACCCACAAGTCGGCCCTTGCGACACAACCAACAGCTCCCTCTTCTTGGTGAGGCGTCTTATAAGGAGGTCTCTCTCTCCTGTGATGAGTGAGTCCATTTGTCTGTAAATGTAGGCAGCAAAAATGCACACATCTTTGTAGTTGCTAGAGCAATCCTTATTTTATTTATTTATCTCAAAGCAATCCTGCATGTTTTGCCGCTGAGCAAATCGGCTACCAGTCTCCATACCTTTTTTATTACTTGGAAGAATTTCTCTTTGGAACATGTTTGAGAGCTACCTTCTCATTTTCCTGCATTTTGGCTCATGCCAGCAAGCTGCTTACAAGAATACCTCAGGAGTCAGTGCCAGCTCTAGAGAGACATAATCAGCTGCAAATGTTTTGGGGTGGATGATGATGGATGTAGTAACTTTATCACTTCTCCCATTTTTTACTGTTAGAAAACTGTAGAAATCTCACATGAGACAACCGCCTTTTCTACTTCCTCCCAACTTGACAGTCCTTTAAAAAATGATGAAAAGGGGAGACTGGGGCTTGTTCTCAAAGGGGTGTGCAGGGGCAGCTCAGTGCATGGGCATTCAGCTGGAGGGGGTCCAAGATGGCGGAGTAGTCAGATGCCTTTATAACGTCCCTCTTGCAACAAAGACGGGAGAAAACAAGTGCACAGGATATAGATGACAACTTTGGAACCTTGAGCATCAGACACAAGGCTGAAGAATCAGACTGAGCACCAAGTGGAAGGAGAGACCGTATACAAATAGAGGACACGGAGATTATGGATTGCCGGCGCCCTGCTGGCCAAACCTGCACAGCACAGCCATATTGAAACAAAGCAAGCTGCATTCTCAGTGGAAATCCCCATCACGTGGTGCACCCAAGCAAGAGCAACTTTGCACTCACATTCAGAGCCAGGTAGGAGTGCTTCCCAACCTGCAAAAGTTAAGCGCACGCAACCCACCCACCACGCCCACCCTAGCCCCCATGCAGGAGGCCCTTGGACCTACGGGGTCCCCTCATGCTCCTTGCCCAGCCCCCTTCCCTGAACGCCATAGCAATCCTGAGGCAACCACCACGACCCGGTCCCCTAAGCCAGGAGTCTACGGACTGGAGGTGCCCACCCCTTCACTCAGCCGCTCCCACCAGGGGCCCATAGTCCTGCGGTTCCTCCTACAGCACTGGCAGTGCCTCCCACCCCATCCAGCCACTCACGCGGGGGCCTGCAATCCTGTAGTGCCACCTACGGGGCTGGTGGAGCCTCCCATCCCCTCCAGCCATTCACACCAGGGGTCCATGTCCTGCATTGCCTCCTACAGAGCAGCAGTGCTTCCCACTCCCTCCAGCCACACATGCGGGGGCGGGGGGGGAGGAGGGAGAGGGCCTGAGGGCCAGCGGTGCCTCCTACTCCCTCCAGCCACCTGCGCACGGAGCCCAAGGACCAGCCGCACAACCTCCCACATGATCTGCTGTAGTGGACAGGGGCATGCCCTCCAACTGGGAATAGACTGGCAACATACGCCCTGCCTCTTTCCCCACATTGCCCCCCCACCACATACACACAACTAGAAGGTGGTGCACCTTCCCAACACCCCTGTAGAGCCCTGCTGACCCGGGACATTCGGTGAGAACCTCAGTAACACCCACGCAGTGACCAACAGCCCAGGCACCCTCACCCCAACCACTTGGCAATTGGCAGAGCACACATACAACACCCAATGCAGTGACCAGGGAGAACACCTCCTATACCCACGGCAGGATGACCAGCTGGACAGATGCATCACCTCACCAGAAATGCCAGCTACATCCTCAGCAGCCCCACAAGACCAGCTAACAGAGACTTGTGCTCACACACCTAGTTGCCACCCCACCCGCCCAGACACAAGAGGTGAGTGCTTCAATGGTTCTTTGAAAGGATTAACAAAATCAACAAACCACTGGCCAAACTGACAAAAGAAAAGCAGGCAAGGAAACACATAACCCTAATAAGAAATGAGATGGGTGACATTACAACAGGCCCAACTGAAATAAAAAGAATCATAACAAAATACTATGAAAAATTGTACTCTAACAAATTTGAAAACCTAGAGGAAATGGACAAATTTCTAGAAACGCACTACCTACCTAAACTAACACAAACTGAGACAGAAAAAATGAACAGACCCATAACAAAAGAAGAGATTGAAGAGGTAATAAAAAACAACAACAAAAAGCCCTGGTCTGGACGACTTCACTGGAGCATTCTACCAAACATTCAGAAAAGAGCTCACACCAACAGTACTGAAAGTATTTCAGACTGTAGAAAGGGAAGAAATAACCCCAAATTAATTCCACAACTCAACATGACCCTGATACAAAGCCAGGCAAAGATACTACAAAAAAAAAAAAAAAAAAATTACAGACCAATATCCCTCATGAATAAACAGACACAAAAATTCTCAACAAAATTCTAGGCAACAGAATTCAACAGTATAGAGAGAGAGAGAGAGATCAATAGATATATCTATATCCATCCATCCATCCATCCATCTATATAATGACCAAGTAGTATTCATACCATGTATGCAAGGATGGTTCAACATTAGAAACTCAATCAACATAATCCACCACATAAATAAGAAAAGAATCACATGATTATCTCAGTCAGAACTGAAAAGGCATTTGATAAAGTCCAACACCTATTCCTGATTAAAAAAAGCTCTCAGCAAAATAAGAATGGAAGGGAAACTTCTCAACAAAATGAGGGCATTTACACAAAACCAACAGCCAATGTTATTCTCAATGGAGACTGGAAGCATTCCCGTTAAGAATGGGAACCAGACAAGATGCCCTTTATCTCTACTTTTATTCACCTTTGTGCTGAAAGTCCTAACTAGAGCAATAAGGCAAAAGAAAGAAAAAAAAAGGGCATCTAAGTAGGTAAGGAAGAATTAAAACTACCCCTATTCACAGAAGATATGATCCCGTACATAGAAAACCCCAAAGATGCCACAAGAATGCTAATGGAACTAACAGAAGGATTCAGCAAAGTAGCAGGATATAAAATCAACATACAAAAATCAGTTGAAATCCTCTACACCAACAAAGACGACTTTAAAAAGGAAATCAGGAAAACAATACCATTTATAATAGCCCCTAAAAAGATAAAATACTTAGGAATAAATCTAACCAGGAATGGAAAATACCTATCCAAAGAAAACCTCAAAGCATTACTGCAAGAAATCAAAAGACACCTACATAAATGGAAAAACATACCATGCTCATGGATAGGAAGGCTCAACATTGTGAAAATGTTAATACTACCCAAAGCAACCTACAGATAGAATGCACTCCCATCCAAATCCCAACAGCATTCTTTAACGAGATGGAAAAACTAATCACCAATTTTCTATGGAAAGGAAAGAGGCCCTGGATAAGTAATGCGTTATTGAAGAAGAAGAACAAGGTAGGAGGCCTCACGCTACCCAATCTCAGAACCTACTATACAGCCACAGTAGTCAGAACAGCCTGGTATTGGTACAATGACAGACACATAGACCAATGGAACAGAATTGAGGATCCAGACTTAAATTCATCCACCTAAGGATGACTGATCTTTGACAAAGGGCCAAATTCCATTAAATGGGCGAAAAGACAGTCTTTAACAAATGGTGCCAGCAAAACTTAATATCCATTTGTAAAAAAAAAGAAAGAGGACCCATACCTCACACCATACACAAAAACTGACTCAAAATGGATCAAAGATCTAAATATAAAACCTAAAACTATAAAAATTATGGAAGAAAAAATAGGGGCAATGCTAGGAGCCCTATTATATGGCATAAATAGAATACCAAACATAACTAAAAATGCACACGTGGTAGAAGATGAACTAGATAAATGGGACCTCTTAAAAATTAAATACTTACGGTTATCAAAAGACCTAAAAGAGTAAATGAAAACCTACAGATTGGGGAAAAAAATTTGGCTATGACATATCTGATGGGTCTAATCTCTAAAATTTATAGAAAACTTCAACACCTTGACAAACAAAAAGACAAAAAATTCAATTTAAAAATGGACAAAGGATATGAACAGACAATTCACCAAAGTGGACATTTGGACAGCTAACAAACACATGAAGAAATGCTCACAATTATTATCCATTAACCCCCCCCAAAAAAAACCATTGTCATCCAATAGATTCCGACTCATAGTGATCCTATACGATAGAGTAGAACTGCCCCATACGGTTTCCAAGGAGCGGCTGGTGGATTTGAACTGCCAACCTTTTGGTTAGCAGTCATAGCTCACCGTAATTCTTGACCACTCCTATTAGCCATTAAAAAAACAAAACAAAATCAAACCCACTGCTCTCTATTAGCCATTAGAGAGATGCAAATCAAAACTACAGTGAGATACCATCTCACCCTGACATTACTGGCACTAATAATAATAAAAACAGAAAATAACAAGTGTTGGAGAGGTTGTGGGGCAACTGGAACTCTTACCCACTGCTGGTGGGAAAGTAAAATGGTATAACCACTACGGAAAACTGTAAGGTGCTTCCATAAAAAGCTAGAAATAGAAATACCATATGACCCAGTAATCCCATTCCCCAAAGAAATAAGAGCTATGACATGAATAGACATTCACAATAGCAAAAAGATGGAAATAACCTAAATTCCCATCAGCAGATGAATGGATTAACAAACGGTGGTACATACACACAATGGAATACTACAAAATGATAAAGAACAAAGATGAATCTGCAAAACATCTCACAACCTGGATGAATTTGGAGGCCATTATGAGTGAAAAAAAAATTTTTTTTTTATGAGTGGAATAAGTCAATCACAAAATGACAAATATCGTATGAGACTACTATTACAAAGAAACAAGAAAATGTTTACTTACAGAAAAAAAAAAACTTTGATAGTTACTAGGGATGGGAAGGGGAGGGAGGGAAAACTATCAAATGGTTAGAAAAACCCTTTGCCATCAAGTCAATTCAGACTCATAGCGACCCTAAAGAACAGTGTAGAAAGGAGTGCTGACACATTGTGGGGAATGAAACCAATGTCATGGCACACTTTATGTACAAACTATCCAATGGAAAATTAATTTGCTCTGTAAACTTTCACCCAATGCACAATAAAAAGAGGAAAATAAAAACGATGAAAAAAGCAGCCAAGAAGGATTGGGTGTCTGCAGCGGGCGCCAGCAGGAGGCTCAGACTGGATTCATCCCAGTCACAGGGCAGAATCTGTTGAGTTGCTATCAGTTTCATTGATCTCCAACAGCGAGGGACAATTTTGCTCAAAATTATTTTTCCTCTCACATTGTGCTAGTTTCCTAGTGCTGCTGTGAAGGAGATACCGCAAGTGGATGATGTAGCAAACAGAAATTTATTTTCTCACAGCTCAGGAGGCTAGATGTCTGAATTCAGGGCATTGGCTCTAGGGGAAGGTTCTCTCTCTTTCAACTCTGGGGGATGATCCCTGTCTCAACTTCTCCAGCATTCTTCCCAGGGTTCCTCAAAGGTCTCCAGATGATATCTTCCCCCCATTTGTGCTTATGTCTGTGCCGAATCTGCTCCCTTTATATCTCAAAAGTGGTTAGGTGTAAGACACGCCCTACACTGAATCGACCTCATAGCACAGAAAACTCTATTCCCGAACAGGATGACATCCATGGGTATAGGGGGTAGGATTCCAACATATATTTGGAGGGGCACAATTCAATCCGTAACACATGTAAACATTTGTTCCTCTTGATACGGTCCTATAGCGCAGTCAGCTGAAGAACCATGCCTGGGGCATCAGGGTCTTCAGGAGGGGCCGTTATGGTAGAGCTGGCTCAGATGTACTTGTAAACTGACCCCTCAAGCTTACCTTTCAGACCCAGGTCAGAGAACCAGCTTCCCAGACTGTTGTGACACTTCCCCACTCCAAACAACATGCTGGCTACAATCCAACCACTACATATGTGGCACCCCTACCTTAAGTCAGGCACACTACCCAAAGCCGGGAATGAAATAATGCTGAAGACCTCAAGGAGTTTGTGGGCTGAAGAGGGAAGACTGACAAAGAAACAGGCAGTCAGAAAACTGGTGCTAAGAGTAGAGGTGGATGGTACTGGGTTCCACTGGCCAACTCATGGCAAGGGTGAAGCTCAGGGGATAAAGCCTGTCTGAGTCTCTGGGTGGCACAAAGGGTTAACTGCTTGGCTACTAACCAAAAGGTCGGTAGTTCGGATCCACCCGGAGGTGTCACAGAAGAAAGGCCTGATGATCTACTTCCAAAAAATCAGTCATTGAAAACTCTATGGAGCACAGTTCTACTCTGACACACATGGGGTTACCATGAGTCAGAATCCACTCAATTAAAATTGGTTTAGATTTTTGTTTGTTCTGAGGCTAAGCAGGGTGTCTGCTTGGAAATCAAATTGGGGTCTATTCCTTTCTCACAGAAGAGAGGCTCAGGGAAGTGGGCCAGGCCATCAGTGTCTCTGTGGGGACTTTGGCTGGTGGCACATGTGCCTCTTGCCTCTTGCAACCAGTGACTGTTGCTGATAAAAGAAGAGAGAGTTGGGGTGGCAAGTACAGTCAAGTTGAGCAAGGACCCCCCTACGGGCCATCAAGAACTGAAGGTCAGAAGTGAGGACTGACAGCTACAGAATGGATCTCGGAGGAACCGGGGAGGATCTGAAAGGGACCAGCTACTGAACTGTGAGAGAATAAACTTCTCTTTGTTAAAGCCATCCACTTATGGTATTTCTGTTATAACAGCACTAGATGACTAAGACAGAATTTGGTAAAGAGAGTGGGGTGCTGCTCTAACAGATACCTAAACTGTGAATGGATAGAGGACCAGCGGCAGCAGAGAACTGGCAACAACAGAGAAGCGGCAGCAGCAGGGAACTGGCAGCAGCAGAACCAGGAGACCAGCACCAGACAGAGCTGCAGCTAACCCATGGAGCAAGAGACCTGGGCGCCTGTTCGCAGGAGGCTTCCTGGTGGAGTGTGGTGCCCCTGGACACTTACTGGTGGAGCTAGACTTGCCAACCAGACCCACGAAGCCAGAGAGCTGAGTGCCTTCTGGCCAAAGTTTACTGGCAGAGTGGGGTGCCTACAGGCACTTACTGGTGGAGCCACAGAGCTTTGGAACACTTGCCCCAGCAGGGCAGATGCGGGCCTGAGGCCAGAGGGCAGAGTGCAGGAAGCAGGAACTGAAGAGGCAAGGAACACAAGAAGCCGAGCTGCCCCAGACTCAAAAGGTATGACCAGGACCTCTGGGGTTTCAAAGGGTGGAGCCATGCCCTCTGGGGTTTCTAAGGGTGGAGTCACCACTCAGATGGACTAGGAGAATGGTATACCAAAAGCCGAGGGAGCAAGATGACATCCCAGTGGGCCTGGAGGCAGAGCTGAAGCCCAGAGCTGAGGGGCCTCCACTCAGAATCCATAGAGTGGCTAATACCCAGAGTTTGGAGGGCAGGGCCATTGTGTAAATGGTCTCAGAGGACAGAGGACGATTTGCAAAGCCTTGAGGGCTAATATAATGCTTTCTGCTGACTTGCTTGGTGCCTGTTATGCCTTCTGTCCCTCCAGTTTCCCCTATTTGTAATGGAAATGTCTAGCCTGTGCCTGTTGTGCCATTGTACTTTTGGAAACAGATAACTTACATTCTAGATTTCACAGAGGAAGAAGAGTTTTTGTACTTTGAACTGGGAGTTGATTTAAGACTTTTGCTATGGTATGATCTGGTGATATGTTTTACATGTGACAAGGATGTGAATTTTGGGGACCAAAGGGTGGAATGTCATGGATAGAATTGTGTCCCCCCAAAATATCTATCGACTTGGCTAGGCATTGTAGTAAAATTGTCTACCGTTTTATCGTCTGATGGGAATTCCTTATGTGTTGTAAATCCTTTCACTATGATGTAATAAGATGGATTTGCAGCAGTAATATTGATGAGGCCTATAAGATTTTTTTTTTTTATAAGATTAGGTAGTGTCTTAAGCCAATCTCTTTTCAGATATAAAAGAAAGAAGCAAGCAGAGGGACTTGGGAACCTCAGAAGTTTTCAAGAATTTCATTTTACTTGGATCCACAATCAAAGCCCATGGAAGCAGCAGTGAAGAAATCAAAGGAAATATTGCATTGGGCAAATCTGCTACAAAAGACCTCTTTAAAGTTTTCAAAAGTAAAGATGTCACCTTGAGGACTAAGGTGCACCTGACTAAGCCATGCTGTTTTCAGTCACCTCATATGTATGTGAAAGCTGTACAATGAAAAAGGAAGACTGAAGAAGGATTGATGCCTTTGAATTACGGTGTTGACAAAGGATATTGAATATACCGTGGACTGCCAGAAGAATGAACAAATCTGTCTTGGAAGATGGGCAGCCAGAATGCTCCTTAGAAGCAAGGATGGTGAGACTTTGTCTCATGTACTTTGGACATGTTATCAGGAGGTACCAGGCCCTGAAGAAGGACATCATGCTTGTTAAGGCAGAGGGTCAGTGAAAAAGAAGACTCAACGAGATGGATTGATGCAGTGGTTGCAACAATGGGCTCAAGCATGGCAACAATTGTGTGGATGGCGCACGACCGGGCAGTGTTTTGTTCTGTTGTACACAGGGTTGCTATGAGTCGGAACTGACTCTAGCATCTAACAATAGCAAGTCTCCAGAACTTTGAGACAATAAATTTCTGTGCTTGTAAGCCACCCAGTTTGTGGTACTTTGTTACGGCAGCCCTAGGAAGGTAATACAGTGACACTGGAGCGAAAACCTGAGAGTGGAGAGAAAGTTCATCTCTGATTCAAGTGGATCATTGACTTTAGATGCTTACCAGACACGGGGGCAGGTGACTTCTAGCTGCAAATGCCCCAATCATCTGGCACTTAAAAGCAGTTGTGCTACTTGGCCAGATTTTCTGGGAGCAGCTCCCCTTCTTTCTGCTCAGCCTTGTGGCTGCCACAACCCACGGAAGTAATTCCCGCCCCACCATCCTCTGGGAAATGTTTCAGAGGAGGTTTGGTCTCTTTGGAAGACGAGTGAAGGAAAAATGTCCTCAGGGCCTCTGGGCGTCTCCTGGGGCGCCCACGCACCTGCCCAGTCAGGCTGCGGCTTAGCAGGGCTTCTGTGGCGGCACAGCATCTCACCTTACCTGGGAGGCCACACGCTCCTTCTCCTCATCAATTTACTTTTCAACACCAAATACATCTTTCACATTTATAACATTTTCTTACACTTCTACCACTTTTGGCTTCAACAACAGGTCTCAGAAACCAAGGGGTGTGTGTGTGTGTGTGTACAGCTGAAAGAACATAATAGATAGCCTTGCCTGAAGCAAACAACCCTTTCTTTCAGTCTCCATTTCTGCTCATGCTGATAGAAACCTAAGCAAAATGAACAAGTAAAACAAAAACACCAAAAAGTAACCACCTGGGCCCGATGACACATGGTAGAGTAGGAAGCCGATTCTGCAAACTTTTATTGTTCACCTTGATAAGCGAGGCATTGTGCCTAGTTTGGAGTCTCTGGGTGATGCAAATAGCTAACATCTTCAGCTGCTTACCAAAAGGTTGGCTGTTCAAGTCCACCCAGAGGTACCTTGGAAGAAAGGCCTGGTGATTTACTTCTGAAAAATCAGCCATTGAAAACCCCATGGAGCACAGTTCTACTCTGGCACACGTTGGATTGCCGTGGGTCAGAATCAACTAGACAGCAACTGGAACTGGCTTAGTATGTGCTGGAAGCTGCTCCAGAGTCAAGCAAACGAATAGCCTCAGACCTTATTTTCGTGGAGTTTACAGTCTAGTGAGGAGACACACTTATCACACGATTGTACAAACATTATGCCGATGTATCTCTGCCAAGCTCTGCAGGGGGAGAGATCCCAGGACCAGGTTAGCCTATCACAAGGGGATTCGGCCTCCTCTGGGAGAGTCAGAGGTTGCTTCCTGGAGGAGGTGTCGATGCGTAGACATTAGCCAGGCAAAGAGGGGAAGGAAGAGCGTCGCTGGTAGAAGGAACAGCATGTTCAAAGGCCCCATGGTGGAGGAGTGTAGCAAATATGAACCAGTTGCCACCAAGTCAGTTCTGATTCATGGCAACCCCAGGTGTGTCAGAGTAGAACTGTGCTCCATGGGGTTTTCAATGGCTGATTTTTCAGAAATAGATTGCCAGGCCTTTCTTTCAAGGCACCTCTGGGTAGACTTGAAATGCCTACCTTTCAGTCAGCAGCTGGGGACATTAATACTTTGCACCACCTGAGGGGAATATGAGAGACTGAGAAAAGGCCCTGGAAGCTGGAGTCAACGGGGCACAGGGAGCATGAGGAAGATGAGGATGAAGGCGGGAGGGGCAAGAAGGCTGCATCTTCACCCCTCCCAGCAGCAGTGGGAAGCCATTTGGGGTCTTAAGAGCGATGGGTTGACACTGTCAGATGAGGTTGCAGAAGACTCTTTACAGGACCAGCTGGAGCTCTGTTGGAGACGTCTAGGAGCCAGGGGCTCTTCTTCCTCCCATGGCCATTTATAACTCACAGGGAAGATCAGGGTGCACGTAACGGAGCCACCTGCAGGGCTGCCAGAGTACTGCGGCAGGGTAGCTTCCACCCCTCCTGGTCCTGGCTGGCCCTGAGAGCCCCAGCCCCTGAGTTGAGGGCTCATTAGTGTCAGAGGCTTGTAATGGGGACCATCTCATTTAGCTTCACTCTCCCACAATTGATCCATCATGCAGGAACCAACCTGCCGCCCCGTCCACCTGTTTCTGATTGCCTTAATGGCCCCAGTTCTGCTGAGCCACACTCGTGTCCGACAGGCACGCAGTGCTCGGGAAAGCCCTTTCAGAAGATTCTTTTGGTCTCCTTAAACAGTTATTTAAAAAGCATGTTTTTAAAATAATAGCTTTGTGCTTTCTGAACCTTTGAAAACATTCATGCACTCCATGTTATTCGAATATATTATTTTAAGTAGGTAAGACATACACGCGTCATAAAACATAAAAGACACAAAAGGGCATATAGTAAAAAGTTAGTCTTAATCCACCCTGTCCCCCGGCCACCCAATTGCCCTCGCCAGAGAAAACCACCTTTAGCCAGTTTCTTACTGGTGTTATAATGCATGTACCGTGAATGGCCTTTAAACCATCACACCTATGGTATTTAAAACATTTTTCATCTTGAAGAATGCAGTTTTTGCTTTATTTAAAGTTGGTTTTCTAGTCATATTTTAATTTCAAAAAATATTCATTTTTTATTTAGTGCAAGGTTTCATAACCTCAGCACTATTACCTAATAATTCTTCAGTATCCAAGCTATCCCCTGCTAGACATTTTGATCCGCATCCTGGCCTCTATCCACTAGACACCAGTGGCAAATCTCTCCTCCCACGCCACCAGTTATTGACGATCAAAATGTCTCCAGATACTGCCAGAGGTCCCTGGAAGCCAAGCTCACCTCTGGATGAGAACTGCTGATTTATTGTGGTTATTTATAATGTGGAAACCCTGGTGGTGTAGTGGTTAAGTGCTATGTCTGCTAACCAAAAGGTCGGCAGTTCAAATCCACCAGGCACTCCTTGGAAACTCTATGGGGCAGTTCTACTCTGTCCTATACGGTCGCTGTGAGTCAGAACTGACTCGACGGCAACGGTTTTTTTGTTTTTGTTTTTTTTAAATAGTGTATTCTCCATCTCATTAGAAAAAGGATTGGGGAATGCCCAAAGACTCAAAACTTCAATAAGACTAAAAATAAATGCTAAAAGATTGGCTATGAGATGAAAATTATTGAAATTTGGTGATGAATACATGGGAGTTCATTATACTGCTCTCGATATTATTGTGTATGTTTGGAATTTTTAATAGTAAAAAAGGTAAGTGGTACCCAAAGGAATTGAAAACTTGCGTCTCACACAAGCATGTACATCCTGGCATAATTCGTACTAAAGGTTTCCTGTTAGGGTGATGAAAATGTTTTGGAACTGGAGAGGTGACGATTGTACCACGATGTGAATATAGTAAACACCACCCCGTTGCACATTTTAAAATAGCTAATTTTATGTTTGGTGAATTTTACCTCAAATTTTTTTAAAAAAGGGCAACAGAGAATCTCTTGCCAAAAGCAATAGCAAGTCATACATAGCAAGCGAGAGAAGAGCCCTGCCTCCCCCTTTTCTCTTTCTCTCCATATGTTTAACAACAGCCTTAAGCCCCCAGGGACCCCTGCATTGCTGTGCGGCTGGGGAGTCCTTTATTTTTCAATCATCAAAAGTCAAGCCAGCTTTTCTGCTCCATCTCCACAAACACAAAGGCACTGGCCTGATATTTACAACTCCTCTAGCAAGGAAAATGCAATTGGCACCCGCCGCAGTAGCTAGGATTAATAGCAGAGAACATTGTGGTTTTGCTATTAAATTACCTCCCACAATTAGTAAATTTATTGCCCTAATTGTTTTCGAATGGCTGCTCCATGCACATGGCTTACTTCCCCTATGTCCTTGCAGTCCTGCCCCTGTCATCATATTTCAGCATGATCACTGCCCATCTCTCCAAACCGTCCAATCCCATGCAAAGCTGATTTGCAGTCTGGTCGGCAGGAAACAGGAGTAAAAGTTCATTCCAAAGTCCATGGCGTATTTGGAGAAAGCAGAGAAATTTCATTTCAGCTCACTGCACCCCAGGGGGTGGGAAAAGCCGGCGGTGATTAACGCACCAAACAACAGCAAAGTCGTTGCCGTAGAGTTGACTCGGACTCATGACGACCCCATTTGTGTCAGATTAGAACTGTGCTCCATAGGCTTTTAAATGGCTGATTTTTCAGAAGTAGATCGCCAGGCCTTTTTTCCTAGGCACATCTGTGTTGACTTGCACCTCCAACTTTTCAGTAGTGATGCACGTTAACCATTTGCACTACCCAGGGACTCCTGGTTAATACACAGGGAAGTCCAAAGTCTCTAGCCTCAGGCTTGCTGCTCCTTCCCAAATCCAAATTCCAGCCTCTCCTAATCCTCTTATACAGGCAGTCAAGTGGTGGGGGCAGGGATGGACTTCTGAGCTTCGGAGAACTTTGCTCTAGTCTGGGGGATGAGCAAGATTTCCCGAGTGCCCAGGATTCAGCCAGTCCTACTCTGAGGATAGGGTCTGGATACCGGAAGCCTTGGCTGCCCCTTAGCCAGTGAAAGGCCTCTCTCTCTCTCTCACTCTCTCCCTCTCTCCCTCTCTCCCTCTCTCTCTCTCTCTCTCTCTCTCTCTCTCTCTCGCTGGCTCCTGGAGGGCACCACCTACCCAGCTGGCAGCCAACACCTTGCAATGGAAACCTGGGCCAGGGGAGCCAGAAGGCAGTGTGACTCCTGTGTTCTCAGATGTCACCCACTAGCCACTAGCATCCTAGCCAGAGCAGACATGGCTCAGCTTGGCAGGTGGGATCAGTAACACAGGAACACGGGCTACAGGCAGCTTGAGGACGCTTGTGCGACTCAGTTTCCATACCTCATAAATGGTCCCTGTAACCATGTACTCTCTCTCAACCAACAGCTTTAGGGACCAGTTAGAAATTTAGGCAATGACAAGGGGAAAATGCCCATTTTGTTTCTTTTTTAATTTTTTAATAGACTTTGTTTTTTTAATTGTGCTTTAAGTGAAAGTCTACAAGTCAGTCTCTCATACAAAAATTTACTCACACCTTGCTATGTACTCCTAGTTGCTCTCCCCCTAACGAGACAGCACACTCCTCCTCTCCACCCTGTATTCCCTGTGACCATTCAACCAGCTCCTGGCTCCCTCTGCCTTCTTATTGCGTCTCTAGACAGTAGCTGCCCACATAGTCTCATGTGTCTACTTGAGCCAAGAAGCCCACTCCTCACCAGTATCATTTTCTGTCTTATAGTCCAGTCCAATCCCTGTTTGAAGAGCTGGCTTTGGGAATGTTTCCAGCCTTGGGCCAACAGAGGGTTGGGGGACCATGACCTCCAGGGTCCCTCCAGTCTCAGTCAGACCATTTAGTCTGGTCTTTTTATGAGAATTTAAGGTCTGCAGCCCACTGTTCTCCTGTTCCATCAGGGATTCTCTGTTGTGTTCCCTGTCATGGCAGTCTTTGGTGTTAGCCGGGCACCATCCAGTTCTTCTGGTCTCAGGCTGATGTATAGGCTGTATTTTTTAGACTACTTTTTAATCATTTTTTATATAATTTTTGGTTTGCAGAAAAAATAGAGTTCTCATGTATTCCTTCCTCACTAGACACTTTCTCTTATTCTGCAGTGCAGTTTGTTACAGCTGACTAACCAATACTGATACATTATTATTAACTAGGGCCCATAGTATACATTGGATTGCACTCTGTGTTGTATAACCCTATGGGTTTTGACAAATGCATAATGTCATGTATTCACCATTACAACATCACACAGAATAGTTTCACTGCCCTAAGTATGCCCTGCGCTCCATCTATTCATCCCTCTGCCCTCCCCTGAGCCCCTGGCAACCACAATCTTTTCACTGTCTCTATAGTTTTGCCTTTTCTAGAATGTCATATAGCTGGACTCAGCTTCTTTCACTCACCATAAGTGTTTAGTGTTCCTCCAATGTCTTTTTATGGCTGAATAATACTCTGTGCTTTTCAACTATTTTTATGCAAACTAGCTTATTTTTTGGCCTAACCACGCATTTAGAAACGAGGGGAACATCGAATATATATGTGCTGTTGTTGTTGTTAGGTGCCGTGGCAATTCTGATTCATAGTGACCCTATGTGCAACAAAACAAAACACTGCCCAGTCCTGCGCCATCCTCACAATCATAGTTACACTTGAGCCCATTGTTGCAGCCACTGTCTCAATCCATCTTGTTGAGGGTCTTCCTCTTTTCCTCTGACCCTCTACTTTACCAAGTACGATGTCCTTCTCCAGGGACTGGTTCCTCCTGATAACATGTCCAAAGTACGTGAAACTAAGTCTTGCCATCCTCACTTCTAATGAGCATTCTGACTGTAGTTCTTCCAAAACAGATTTGTTTGTTCTTCTGGCAGCTGATTCAATATTATTTGCCAACACCATAATTCAAAGGCATCAATTTTTCTTCAGTCTTCCTTATTTATTGTCCAGCTTTCACATGCGTTTCACATGCACTGAAAACACCATGGCTAGGGTCAGGCAGGAAACCCTGGTGGCATAGTGGTTAAGTGCTACAGCTGCGAACAAAATAGTGGGCAGTTTGAATCCGCAAGGTGCTCCTTGGAAACTCTATGAGGCAGCTCTACTTTGTCCTATAGGGTCGCTATAAGTCAGAATTGACTCGACAGCACTGGGTTGGGTTTGGTTTTTGGTTAGGGTCAGGCACACCTTAGTCTTTAAAGTGACATATTTGCTTTTCAACACTTTTAATAGGTCTTTTTGCACCAAATTTGCCCAATGCAATGCATTGTTTGATTTTTTGACTGCTGCTTCCATGGGCATTGATTGTGGATCCAAGTAAAATGAAATCCTTTACAACTTTAATCTTTTTCTCTATCATGATGTTGCTTATTGGTCCAGTTGTGAGGATTTTTGTTTTGTTTATGTTGAGGTATAATCCATACTGAAGGCTGTGGTCTTTGATCTTCATCAGTAAGTGTTTCAAGTCCTCTTCACTTTCAGCAAGCAAGACTGTGTCATCTGCGTGTATACATGTAAAGTGGAGGGTCAGAGAAAATGAGGGAAGCCTTCCATGAGATTGACTGATACAGGGGCTGCAACAAGTGGCTCAACTATACCAAAGATTGTGAGGATGGCACGGACGAAGCAATGTTTTGTTCTGTTATACGTAAGGTCAACATGAATCAGAGCTGACTCACAGTAACTACCAACAACATATATATATTATAGCTCAGCATCTTAGGGTGAAGCCCCAGGGTTAGATGCCTGGGTTCAAGTCCAATTTGATCATTCACTAGCTGTGTGACCCTGGGACCCACTGCCTTAACGTCTTCTTTTGTAAAATGGGCATAATAAGAGGACCCTGTCATTAGGTTGTTGTGAAAATTACATAAAGTGAACTGGTAAAGCACTTATAGTGTCTAAAACATGCTAAGTGCTTGGTCAGTGTTATTATCAAATAATAGCATATTTATTAAAATATAGTAAGAATATAAGAATGTTATGTTACTTCCCGTCGAGTCAGTTCCGACACGTAGTGACCCTATGTACAACAGAACGAAACACTGCCCAGTTCTGTGCCATCCTCACAATTGTTGCTATGTTTCAGCCTGTTGTTGCAGCCACTGTGCCAATCCATCCTGTTGTGGGTCGTCCTCTTTTTGCTGACCCTCTACGTTACCAAGCATGAGGTCCTTCTCCAGGGACTGGTACCTCCAGATAATACGTCCAAGGTACACAAGACAAACTCTCGCCATTCTTGCTTCTAAGGAGCACTCTGGCTGTACTTCCTTCAAGACAGATTTGTTCATTTTTCTGGCAGTCCATGGTATATTCAATATTCTTCTCCAACACCACAATTCAAAAGCATCAATTTTTCTTCCTTCTTCCTTTTTAATTGTCCAGCTTTGGTATGCATACGAGGTGATTGAAACTACCATGGCTTGGGTCAGGTGCACCTTAGTCCTCAAGGTGATACCTTCACTTTTAAAGACGTCTTTCGTTGCAGATTTGTCCAATGCAGTACATTCATTGTGTTAACTCCTCAGTTTTGTGCTCCACTCGTCTGCCAGTTTATCATACTATTGTGGCTTACGTGTTGCTGTGATGCAGGAAGCTATGCCACCAGTATTTCAAATACCAGCAGAGTCACCCATGGTAGACAGGTTTCAGTGGAGGTTCCAGGCCAAGACAGACCAGGAAGAAGGGCCTGGCAATCTACTTCTACAAAAATTGGCCAGTGAAAACCTTATGAATAGTGTAAGGATAGCTAGACAGAAAGGCATCCAGAATAATCCCCCATCACTCTTTACTCTTGACTCATCCTTGCTCTCACTGTGGCCCGTCACACTGTATTACTTCTGTTTTCTGTCTGTCTCCCCCCACCTACATGCAGGCTACATGGCGGGAGGGCCACGTCTTCTTCTGTTCACTGCTGTATCTCTGTCTGCCCCCTCACACACAGGCTGTTACATAGCAGATGCTCAGTGAATATCTGTGGGGAAAATGAATGAGAAAAGACAAAGAATGGAGGAGCCACGGTCATGTCGTCCTCTGAACCCTCAGCTTGGAAACCCCAGAGAGCAGCTCCAACCCCAGCAGATGGTTCCTCAGTCCTCCCTTAACCCCGTGTGGGGCACAGGGTGGGGTAACTTTCTCACCCCTCCTGCCAGGAGTGAGAGGAACCTGGCCAGGTTGTGCTAATTCCTCAGTTTTATGTATCCTTGCTGGAACCTGAAATTGAGTATGCAGTTATATTCTCAGTGTGAAGGCCCTGCATTTTTCATGTGCTGGCACTGGGGGCGGTTCTGAGAAGGGCAGTAATCCCTGGGGCAGACAGGTGTGCGGTGTGGGAAGGGCCAGGACCCAAAGCGGTAATTCCACTCCACAGCATCAATTATTCATCCCACTTCAAGTGCACCCATCACCACTATGGCCATGAGTCCCCAGCACCCCAGGGGCTGCTCTGGGACTCAGCACCAGTTTGTTGGTCCAGGGAGGGGAGCTGATCAAGGAGAGCCCCGCATGTCCACATTGGTGAAGGAGCAACCCATATCCTGCCACAGACGCATGAGCAGCCATGAAGTGGCGTGAAGCAGCCCAGAAAGGGTGAGTAAGTTCGGGGAGCCGGGGCCTCCTGGAAGCTTCCTACTTGGTCAGCGGGGCTGCTTTTACTCCCAGCCTTGGGCCAGTTAAACCAGACTCTGGTCCAGGCTGGCCCAAGGAGCCCACCTCATGTGGGTTCCCCAGTAAGTTGGTTTGTGATGTAAGCAAGGGAGGACTCGCCAGGCTGGTCAGTCACAGGAGCTGCAAGCTGATCCCAGGATAGGGGCAAAGGAGTTCAGGTGTCTTTGTTTGAACTGTGCTGTGAACGTGGTCTGGAACCTCTGCTGTTTAAAACTTATTCTCCCAAGGCAAAGCGGTCAGTCAGGGGAAGGGGTGAGCGAGAAGTTGATTCAAGTACCTATGAAAGCCTGCAACTAACTCTCAGATGGTTTATACACACACACACACATCTAAGTCTCTCAGTCTATCTATCTATCTGGAGTATCATACAAGAGATGTGCATCCTAAGACAGAAGAAACTGTAGTTAAGGCAGTAGCAAGTGCACTACCGATCACAAAACACCCCCAAAACCAAACCTGTTGTAGTTGCATCAATTCCAACTCACAGCAACCCTATAGTACAGAGTAGAACTGCCCCCATAGGGTTTCCAAGGCTGTAAATCTTTACAGAAGCAGACTGCCACATCTTTCTCCCACAGAGTAGCTGTCGGGTTTGAACCACCAACCTTTCAGTTAGCAGACGAGCACTTAAACCACTGCACCACCAGGACTCCCAACCATCACACACACACACACACACAAAATTGCCCTCAAGTCGATTCCAACTCATAGCGACCCTATAGAACAGAGTAGAACTGCCTCGTAGAGTTTCCAAGGAGCACCTGGTAGATTCAAACTGCCGACCTTTTGGTTAGCAGCCTTAACACTTAACCACTACGCCACAAGGGTTTCCTTCCAACCATCACCAGGACACTATTAAAACAACACCAAAGAAAAAGACAGAGGCCAAAGCTTCTCCTCATTACAGCCCTGTGCCCTTGACCGGTGCTCCCTGTAGCCCATTTGGGAAGCCTCCTTTAAGGTTTATATAGAAAGCCTTTGCGGTTTGTGTGGAATTATTAACAAAGCCTTCCGCCATCACCGATTCCCTACTTGCCTTCATTTTTGTTGTTGTTAGCTGCCTCAAGCTGACCCCAGACTCATGGCAACCCCACGCACAATGGAACAAAACACTGCCCCATCCCTCGCCATCCCATCATCAGTTTCAGATAGAACTATTGGGATCCACAGAGTTTTCATTGGCTGATTTTCACAAGACTTTTCTTCCTAGTCCGTCTTAGTCTGGAAGCATGGCTGAAGCCTGTTCAGCATCACAGCAACACACAAGCTTCCATGGATAGATGAGTGGAAGCTTCATGTGAGGTCCATTAGCTGGGAATAGAACCCAGCTCTCTAGCATGGAAGGCAAGAATTCTACCACTGAACCACCGCTGCCCCAATATGGAAATAAATGGATTTTAATAAAGGTGGCTTCAGTTTGGGGTGGGCATCTGGATTCTAACACATGGACCCTGGAAAAGGCACCCAACTCTAGCAGCCCCGGGTGAAAGAGTGCACAGAGCACGGAGGGGACTGTGGCATTAATCTTTCCTACTGATGCTGGACATTGGGCAGCTCCGCCCTCTGGGTTCTGCCCCTTCCTGCCATGCAGCCCCATGTCCAGTCCTACAAGATGTCAGTGGTAGAAGTGGCATGTCGTGGTGGTTTCCCCATTTTTCTTGCTAATCTTGTGAGTATTTCTTGGAAACTATTTACCCCAATTATTTCAGTTGTTTGGGGTACACCTGGCATTCCAGAAAATGAGTTATCATCAGGTTTACTGTATCTTTGGTTGATCTATATGATAAATTTTGGACTTTTGTATTCCCCCTCTACCAACCTACTTAAAATTTTTAAGCATGTAGCAAAGTTCAAAGACTAGTATAATGAACAACTGCAGATGGTCCACCTAGATCTAACAGTTATTAACATTTTGCTGTATTTGTTCTCTCTATCTGTATATATATATGTATGAACACACACACATGTATGTATATGTATGTAAGGTCCCTGGGTGGCTCAAACGTTTGTACTCATCTGCTAACCTAAAGGTTGGCAGCTTGAACCCACCTAGTGGTGTAGAAAGAAAGGGCTTCTGTAAGACCACAGCAATAAAAAACTCTAAGCAGTAGTCCTGCTCTGTAACACATGGGGTCACCATGAGTCAGAATGGACTCAATGGTAACTGGTTTTTTTATTTGTTTGGGGGGCTGTTGTTTTTGGTTTTTTTCTTATGTGTATCTATGTATACATAAGAAGCCCTGGTGGGGCAATGATGAAGCATTTGGCTGCTAACCAAAATTTCAGCAGTTTGAACCCACCAGCAGCTCCACAGGAGAAAGATGTGGCGGTCTGCGTCCATAAAGGTTACAGCCTTGGGAACCCTATAGGGCACTCCTACCGCGTCCTGTAGGGTTGCTATGAGTCGGAATCAACTCGAGGGCAACTGGTTTGCTATATATATATGCATATTTGTTTTATTTTGGGGTTTTTTCTTAACTATTTCAAAGTAAATTGTAAACATCGTGACACTTCACTGTAAATATCTCGGTAAGCATCTCCCAAGGACGTTCTCTTATTTATCCATAAGACCATATCTCTCCTAATAAAATTTAATTTAATATCATCTTCTATGCAATCTATTCAAATTTTCCCTATTGTACCACCAATGTCTTTTGTAGCTGTGTTCTTTTGTTTTGTTGCTGTTGTGTGCGTATGTGTGTTCGAACCAGGTTCCAGTCAAAGTTCGATCAAGGTTGGCTGTTATGTCTCTTTATCTCCTTTAACCTGGAACTATCTGCCAGTTGTTTTCTTATGACTTCAACTTTGTGTGGGGCCTAGTTGTTTTGTAGAAAGTCCCACATTACGAATCTGTCCTGCCTGTGGATTTGTTCTTAGTCAATCAATGTTACAACCTTGTCTAAGGAAAGAAATTGTGCTTCGGTCGATGGTCAATTTCCTGAAGATATATTGGTATTCAGGTTTATTTATATCTTGTCTTCTAAATATAATGTGAGGCAGTTTACAAAGAAATAGAAATTTTGTTGAATCAAAGAGAAAATGTTTTTTAACCTGTGGAAGAATGGTGGGTAGGGGAGAAGGGAACAAATAAGCTGTATATATATATATAAACTTGGTCAGGGTAGCCTAACATGAAACTTAACTCTGAGCTTTATGGCTGCCAAAGCAAAAATGAAACACACACATTTAAAAAAAACACTACCTGATACAAAGAAATACACCATTTCTACCAGGAATATGAGCTTTACTCTGTCAGAGTAATACTGTCCTCTATAAGGTTTTCTTTTTTTTTAATCGTACTTTAGTGAAGATTTACAAACAAAACAAGTTTCTCATTAAACAATTAATATGAATATTGTTTTGTGACATTGGTTGCCAACCCCATGACATATCAACGCTCTCTCTACCTTGGGTTCCCCATTACCAGCTTTCCTGTCCCCTTCTGCCTTCTTGTCCTTGCCCCTGGGCTGGTGTGCCCATTTAGTCTCGTTTTGTTTTGTGGGCCTGTCTAATCTTTGGCTTTTTTTTTTCTAATCTTTGGCTGAAGGATGAATCTCAGCAATGACTTCATTACTGAGCTACAAGGGTGTTCGGGGGCCATATTCCTGGGGTTTCTCCAGTGTCTGTCAGACCAGTAAGCCTGGTTTGTTTGTGTTTTTGTGTGTGTAATGTGAGTTAGAATTTTGTTCTACATTTTCTCCAGCCCTGTCTGGGACCCTCTACTGTGACCCCATCAGAACAGTTGGTGGTGGTAGCTGGGCACCATCTGGTTGTGCTGGACTCAGTCTGGTGGAGGATGTAGTAGTTGTGGTCCATTAGTCCTATGAGCTCATCTTTTCCTTGTGTCTTTGGTTTTCTTCTTTCTCCCTTACTCCAGACAGCGTGAGACCAGTGGAGTATCTTAGATGGCCACTCACCTGTCTAGGGTTTTCAATATCTAATTTTTCAAAAGTAGATTGCCAGGCCTTTCTTCTGAGGTACCTCTGGGTAGGCTCAAACTGCTAACCTTTTAGTCAGCAGCCAAGTGCGTTAATTTGCACTACCCAGGGACTCCTTACTGGCACAAGAATTATAAAAATAATCTGTGCCATGGATTCTTAGACAAACAATATCAAACAAAACAATGAACAATTTCTTGAACAGCTTCAGAGGTGATTCAGAAACATTTTCTTTGAGCTGATTCTTTATCTCTGTAGGCCAAAGCCAAGGATACAACATTAAAATGTAATGCAGTAAAGTAATTTTTTTAATGAGTCCAGTCTAAGTAAGTCAATTTCTCCATCTGACCTGATACATAGAACATGGCACACCTGAGGATGAGTGGACCACCTGGCCCTACCTTTTGTCCCCAGACACCAGTGTCTCCCCTGGCCTGCTCTGGATGGGTCCTTGGGGAACCGGCAGGTCCCAACTGAACCCTGGACTAGAGCCTGGGGGTGGAAATAGAGCAAGTGCAAGGCTGGTTCCAGTGACAAAGCTGGAAAGTCTGAGCTGTGGGCCCCCGAAACAGACAGCCCCCACTTCTGCACAGAGGGGGGCCACAGCTGCCCTTGCAAACTTGGCCAAGGTTGTCTGCTAAATTTTTTTCTGCCTGCTTAAGTGCCAAAACAGAGCTTTGAACAGAACAGCAATACTGATATTTTTTAAACCCCTGGCAAATGTTTAGAGAAAGTCTTACAGTGAGGAAGGTGCCCCGGTGGCACAGTGGTTAAGCTCTCAGCTGCTAACCCAAAGGTTGGCAATTTGAACCCACCAGCCCCTCTTTGGCAGAAAGATGAGGCAGTCCACTTCCATAAAGATTACAGCCTTGGGAACCCTATGGGGCAGTTCTACTCTGTCCTATAGGGTCGCTATGAATTGGAATTGACACAATGGCAGTGGCTTTGGGGTTTTTGTTTGTTTTTTTGTTTTGTTTTGTTTTTCACAGTGAGGATGGAATCCCATTCGCCGTGAGGCTGGGAAGACCTAAGTCTTACTTTTTTAATGCAGTCCTACCTCCAGCAAGGCCTGCGGGGGAAGTTAGCTGCAGTGTGCTGCTGGCTAACCTGCACTCTTTAGTACGTCCATTCCATCTTTGAAGAGTCTGCCACAGTGACAGCATTCACGTTCTTTCGATAATAGTTTTGAACTGCCTGCTATGGATGCCATTCTAGAAATTTTTGGCCAACAGAGAAAATATCCCATAATCCGCTGCTCTAGCAAATCAACTAATGTATATTTTTGTATTCCTTTCCAGCCTTTAAAAATATTCTTACCCACTACCGACAAGTTGATTCCAACTCATAGCAACCCTATAGAACAGACTAGAACTACCCCCATAGGATTTCCAAGGCAGTTATCCTTACAGACACAGACTGCCACATCGTTCTTCTGAGGAGCAGCCAGTGGATCTGAATCTCTGACCTTTTGGCTAGCAGTCGAGAGCTTAAACACTGTGCTACAGAAAAAAAAAAAAAAACTCGTTGTCGTCCAGTCGATTCCGACTCATAGCGACCTTATAGAACAGAGCAGAACTGCCCCATTGAGCTTCCCAGGAGCGCCTGGTAGATTCCAACTGCCGACTTTTTGGTTAGCAGCCATAGCACTTAACCACTAAGCCACCAGGGTGCTACCCGGGCTCCTTAAAAATATTCTTACATACTTATAATCAAAATTGGTATATAATTTTGTATAGTACTTTTCCTCACTTAATTTTATAAGCTTTTGTCCATTACCCCATGGTCTTTACAAAGCTTTTTGTTGTTTTTTTTTTTTAAATATAGATGATTTGCCATAAATCAATGTACTGAAATTTAATTAACCGTTGTCCTATTTTTGGGCAATGTATGTAGTTTCCACCCTTCCTTTTTTCCTGCGTAAATCACACTTCTGTGGCTCTCGCTACACAAGAAGATCAATGGCTTCTGCTGGTTAAGTTCTGCCATCACCAGGGAGGAAGGCAGCAATGGCATTTCCTCTTGCTAAGGCTGGGAAATAGGCATCCAGCTCATGGAAAAGGTGCACCAAGTTATTGAAATACAAGTGTAGAGAAGGGGGCTGGACCTGACATCCTTTACAGAGGTGAGACCACCCCTACCCAGGCCAACTGTCTGAGCGACGGCATGAAGGAGCCACAGCTGGGTGGTATCATGCAGCTGCGGCCCCAAGGCTGGCTTTTTATGGCTGCATAATATTTCATTGTATGGATATACTAACTTTGTTTATCTATTCATCCAAAAAATGAACACTTGGGTTGTTTCCACCTTTTGGCTATTGAACAGTTAGCTACAACAAACATTGACGTACGGTATCTGTTTGGGTGGAATTGCTGGGTTATCCAGTAATTCTGTTTAACTTTTTGAGGAGCTACCAAACGGTTTTCCGCAGCAGCTGCACCGTTTTACATTCCTGCCAGCAATGTACGAGCGTTCTAGTATCTCCAGATCCTCTCCAACACTTGTTCTTTTCCTTTTTTAAATTAAAACAAAAAAGCCATCCTAGTATGTTGAAAGGCACTAGGGTAGTATGTTGAAGTGACATAACCATTATTTTTTGTTGTTTTTAAACAAATTTTTTGAGGTAAAACCGACATACAATAAACCACATACATTTTGCTAAGTTTTGACTTAAACATACACCGGCGAAACCATTACCACAATCAAGACAGTGAACGTATCCACCACCCGGAAGAGCTTCCTGGTGCCCCTTGGTAATCCCTCTTTCCAGCCTCTGCTTTCCTGCCCCCCATCTCCCAGCAGCCACTGATATAATTTCTATCTCTACAGATTAGCTGAACAATAGTTTTGAAGTCAGACCAATCAGGATTCAGATCCTTAGCCTGCCACCGTGTCACTTGGATAACCATTTTTTTTAATGGCTCCGTGTCACTTCACTTCACTCTTCCCTGACTGCTGGGCGTGGAAGCTGAGTCCTCCATTGCAGGCAAGGGCATTTCATGCAGATGGAATACGTGGGTTATAGAAGGCCTCAGCCAATGGGGTTGAGTGGGTTTACAATTCAGTTGTACCTACTCTCAACTATCTCGTACAGAAGAGGTGAGCGGCATTGACACTTCCTCTCATCCGCAGGGCAACTGAGGAGACCCTTCCCGGTTCTGAGCACCCTGCCCCTCTCTCCCCAGCTGGGCTCTGGAGCCCCCACTACCTTCTTCCCACACTCACTGAGGAGAGGGGAAGCCAGATGTGCGGCCCTGTCGAAGCCCAGCACTGCTCGATTAGCAACCAGCCCCTCAAATGTGTTTTCTGTACAGTTGGTTGCTCAGCTCGGGAATTTCAGACCACGCTGAATTTACTTGTTTTATAGCTAGGAATTTCAGAAGTTGCCCCTGCAGATGTTAACCGTGCGAGTCTCTTGGTGCTAGTAAAATAAACCTTAATGAAACAGGGCTGTCGTGACTCAAAGAGTTAGATAGTCCGCAATGCCTCGTGTCAGTCACCGATACAGATGCCGCAAGCTGAGTCATTTGGTAGCATAGTAACTTTATGTGGTCACAGAGTCAGCTGTGGATATTTCAGAAGAAGAAAAACTTACTTTTCTTCGGGACAAATACATTTCTGACCATAACTTAAATATTATCTTTAGCGAAATGCTCATTCTCCTTTTCACTCTGTCATCCAAAAGAGCCCTTACTGTTCTTTTGTTTTTCAATCCCAGACTAGCTTTCTAATTAGAGATTCTGTGAGAATTGATCGAGTTAGAATCATGCTTTTGAAATAGGTGTTTTGAGTGCACTTTTAAGGCTAGTGTTGTGTTCTCCAAGAAACCCTGATGGCTCAGTGGTTAAGTGCTCAGCTGCCAACTGAAAGGTTGGCGGTTCGAACCCACCAGCTGCTCCTTGGGAGAAAGATGTGGCAGCCTGCTTCCGTAATGATCACAGCCTCGGAAACCCTCCTGGGCAGTTCTACTCAGTCATATAGGATCGCTATAGGACTCGATGGCAGTGGGTTTTTTAAATTGTGTTCTCTTAAGTGAAGCTCCCTCTGCTCTGTGGTAAAAGAATAGCATTTCCTGAGGGCTTGGAAAATTCCAGGTGCTAGGATGAGGAAGGGAACCCCTGGGTGGTTCAAATAGTTAAGAGCTGGGCTACTAGCTGAAAGGTTGGTGGCTCCAGTCCACCAGAGGTGCCTCATAAGACAGGCCTGGCGATCTACTTCCAAAAGGTCACAACATTGAAAACATGAAGCAGTTCTACTCTGACACACATGAGGTCATCATGAGTCTGAATCAACTGGACCATAGCTTGCTTGGGTTTTTCGTTTAGAATAAGGACATGGAGGTGTACACAGGTTGTTTTAAGATTGCATGGTGGTTTCTGGGTAGAACTTATATCATTTGGCTCCCAACTGAAGGCTTTTCCAGTGCATCACACTCAAGCCTTGCTTTTATAGACTGCACCGTTTTCAAAGAAAATTAATTTTGCTGTGGGTCAGGTAAATTTTGGGGGAAAAAAAAACTGTTTTAATATGTTTTTCATAGTTGCCCGTAAAACGTTAAGGAAACAATGACTTTTCCATTAATTATCTTATGTACTTCTTGTGCCTATCTATAAACAAAAAGACCATAAGAAACCCACCTTTCCTCATTTGTAGAGCAAGGAAATTAGGCTAGATGAACTCTAGGTTTTCTGGATCAGTAATTCTATTTTTCCAGAATCCATTTGACTTTGAAATACCAAACCTAGACGTAGATGGGCATAATGTAATATCCTTAAGTGCCATGGGTATAATGAAAAGTAAATAGATTCACGCTTTTTAAAAATATACTTTAATTACATAGGTAATACCAAATATATTCTCCTTAACTAAAAAATAAATAAATAAACTGAAGTCTACTCTGAGCCCCACCCCAAAACCTAGTTCTTTTCTGTCTCCCTAGACATCGTTCTTGGTTTGAGATATAAAAATGCATTTACAGACATACATACACACACATATATGTCCCTAAAATACATATGGCATTGTTTACAGTTTTTGTTGTTGTTGTTTTTTTTTAACATAACTTGTTTTACAAACTCGCTTTGAATGTAATTTGTTTCACATCTTGTTTTCCAGTCAACAATACGTCTTGGAGATCCTTTCATGTAGTCTACATAGATGTGTCTCATGTTTCTCTTATTTGGACTGTTTGGAGAATGGTTTCAGGGCTCCAGTCTCCTGATTTCCAGTCCTTTCTTCCCCCCACCAGGTGCATCTAAAACATAGACTCCTCCTGCTGTTGAAATATTACCCTTCTTCCAAAAAAAAAAAAAAAAAATTTTTTTTTCTACCTGTTCGTTCTTCAAAGCCCTACTCGTTCATCACCTCTTCCATGAGGCTTGCTCTCTGCCCTTTGACCTCAGTCAGAATTCATTATTCTCTCCACTATTTCTGTAACCTACACTTACAAGTATCTGTTATCACTTACTTTTCTAGTCTCACATGGCTTTCCCTTCATGATGTTTATTTGTTTGTATGGCTGTCTCTTCTACCAGTCCACCTCTGTGAAGGTGATTGCCATTGTTAGCTGCCATTGAGTCCACCCCCAACTCATGGTGACCCCGTAGACAACAGAACAAAACACTGCCCTCCCCATGACCAGCTGCAGATACGACCATTGTGAGCCATACAGTTTTCATTGGCTGATTTTCAGAAGTAGATTTCCTTTTTCCTAGTCCATTTTAGTCTGAAGCTCTGCTGAAACCTGTTCAGCATCCTAGTAACACACAAGCCTCCACCGACAGAGGGTAGTGTCTGTGCCTAAGGTGCATTGGCCGGGAATCGAACCAGGGTCCTCCACATGGAAGGCAAGAATTCTACCACTGAACCACCACGGCCCCCACAAAGACCATGTTTATGCTTATTGGCCTACCCTGCCTGGCACAGGTGCTCAATAAAAGTTGGTCGACCTGCCTGAGGTTAGGCAGGTGGGCTTGTCTAAGGAAGCGGCTGCATTAAGGTGGGGCAGAAGTCCCCGCCACAGAGAAGGCAGAGCTGCTGCAGACCAGCCTGTGGTGAGCCCCCTTGGTCTCCCCTGCCCCCAGAGCCCACTCTTTCTAATAGCAAGCATTGAGACTGCTTCTTTGCAGAGTTCAGCCTGTGGCTGAAATGGAATCTGGAAACCAGCTTCCCACAGGGCTTCTACCGCTGTTAAAAATAAACCAAACTCTATCTACGAGAGTTTGTTTTTGTTCAAATAAAGAAAATACTCCACATCACTCCCAAACCTGCCTTTGAGCAAAAACCTGACGCGAAGACTTAATCTTTAACTGAGATGCGGGGGGAAGCATAAGCTAATAACGGAAACGCTAACCTTTTTAATCATCTGATCAAAACCCACCTCCCAGGGAACTGCTCACTCAGGTAGCTTGCTGGGACCTTGAGAGGAAATCGGAGAGGTGGTCAGCCGACTTGCTAACTCTGGCATTAGCATAATGTAAAAACTATGCAGTAGTGTTTTGCTCTACATAAAACAGTTTCTTATCTACACTTATTTCACATCTGAGGTACTGCAATTGTGGAGACTAACAAATATAAATAAGGAAAATATTATGGAAAATTTCCTTATTGCATATTTTATATGGCAGGCAATGTTAATTTTTAGACAGTTGTTGTGTGCCATCGAGTTGATTCCAACTCATAGCGACCTCAAGTGACAGAGGAGAACTGCCCCATAGGGTTTCCTAGGCTGTGATCTTTACGGGAGCAGATCACCAGGTCTTTCTCCCAAGGAGTGGCTGGTGGGTTCAAACCACCCACCTTTCGGTCAGCAGCCAAGCCCTAAACCATTGTACCACCAGGGCCCCTAACAAATATAAATAAGGGGCAAGGGAAAATACTAGCAAAAATTTCCGTTATGGTTCAATGCTTGGAACCTCACACAAGTTACCGACGAAGAAAGTGTATTTATGGGATAAGGACTTGACTTGTTCACCCACAGGAGAGTTGGGAACGAGGCGAAGAAACAAAGCAAGCTGTGCATGCTCTGTGTGCTTGAAGCCACCACTAGATACAAATGCAGATTAACTGGTTACTGTTGATTCGGTTCCTACTCATAGAGACCGTATAGGACAGAGTAGATCTGCCCCATAGGGTTTCTTAGGCTGTAATCTTTAGGGAAGCAGACTGCCACATTTTTCTTCTGCAGAGCGGCTGGTGGGTTCAAACCCCCGACTTTTCCATTAGCAGCTGAATGCTTTAACCACTGCACCACCCGGGCTCCTTAAATACAGACCCTTTGCATGAAGATACATTCATTCAAACATGATTAATGTCTTGCCTGTAGCTTTCTGCTCAAATTATTTGTAATTCCAGTGAGGAGGAAGCATTTCTTTCTAGCCAAAACAGCCGTCTGGATGAATACAAATGAGTTTATAAAAGGCTTGAGTTACTAACGGGGTAAACTCTCAGGCATGTGACCTTCTTTGTCGAGTTCTGTTGCTGAGTTTGGCAGCCTGGCCTCCTTTCTCCTTGGACTGGGTAGACGGAGGGTTGTGGCAAGGTTGCAGCTCAGACGGTTCGTGGTGGAGATGCGGGCGGTGCTTCTAAAGCCTTCCAACGCCTCCAACAAGCACAGTCTTTAACTGAGTGCAAGCAACTTGCCAGCAGCCAGCCTGGGCCCAGAGCGAATTGTCCTGTCTCTAGGACAGAGACAGGTCCTCCTGCATTCATCAAGGGACCTGCACTCCTCAGGGTCCGCTGACAGGGAAGGGACCCCAGCCCAGATCCTCAGCTCTGCCCTCTTATGAGAACAGGACAAACTGAGAGGTGAGGCCCAGTAGAAAGAGCTGAAACTGGGAAGTAACAGGGTCACCTTCTTTCCGTAAAGAGAAACGTTCCAGAAAGAGAAGTTTCCTAGCACTGGAGTACCACCAGGAGTCTGATTCTAATTCTGAGCCAGAATCAGATTTGGGGATCAAATGCCACTTGGGCTATAGGACCTGGACAGGTTATCTTTCCTCTTCAAGCCTCACTTTCTTTAGCTGAAATATGATAATAATGATCATTGTTGTTAACTACGGTGGAGTCGGCCCTGAGGCACAATGATGGAACTGGGTTGTTGGGATCCATAGGGTTTTCATTGCCTGGTTTTCAGAAGTGTACGGCTAGGCCTCTCTTTCTAGTTCTTCTTAGTCGGAAACTCTGCTGAAACCCGTTCAGTATCATAGCAACACACAAAACTCCGCTGACAGGTGGTGGTCATACACGAAGTGCATTGGCTGGGAATTGAACCCAGGTCTCCCACATGGAAGACGACAATTCTACCACTGAACAACCACTGCCCTCGATAATGATAGTACTTGTCCCAGACTCTTAGCATACTGCCCGGACGTATGAAGGGTTGAACAAATGTTAGTTGGAATTATTTACGCTTTATTGATAGTGTTATCATTATTATATATTCATGTTTAATAATACATGAGGAGAGAGAATAGCTAAAAATATTTACCTCCAAGGTTAAGATCAAACAGGGAGCTTGAAAAAACAGGGTGATTTTATGGTATTGACAACCTGGCGTCAAATACTGAAGAGTAATAAAAATAGCTAGTATTTAAATGGGTAAGAATTCTAAAACCATTCTGGATAAGAATGAACTGCATTTGAATCAGTCCAGATGATGAAATGGGAATTTTTTCAGCTCATTTTTGCCACCCCCAGCTCTGTGTCAAAACTCATGCTTAGAAAAGGGTCACCCAGGTGATGGGACGAAGACCAGGTGCCTGAGGTCTTCCTGACACTCGAGAATGAATGGTTTAAGCAGCCCAAATAAGTTGGTTTTCTTTGTGTTGTTTTGTTTTTGTGAGTAACAGAAGAATCAGCAATAAGAACAAAAACAGAAATTAGGAAATTACGTTTAGCTGTCCTGGCGAATGCCTGAACAGTGACGATTCTCTTTTCCTGCCAAACACTGGTGAACTGTTGTTTCTCCTATTTTCTCCCTGGGGAGTTGAGAAATTATTGTACGATAAGTCATTTATCTTTAATGCAGGTACAAGGCTATAACCACATATTACCCAAAATGAGGAATTCACGTCCCATTATTTTCCCTCGATGAGTAATAGAGGGGAAATGGGAAATGTCACTACAAGGCTGGCTGGCCATCTGGTAAAAGCCTCTCCATGAATACGGCAGCTGATCTACATTGAAATATTAAAGCAACAAAGTCTGAAGCTGTTTTGCTTCTCCAGGGAACTTCAGTTCATGCATGGAAGGAAGGCAATAAAGTCCAATTATTCTGGACGCAGCTACGCAAGGCATATGAAAATTATCTCATGTAGAGTCATTCGAAAACTAAGTATTTTTTAAGATATCCATCCTTCACTCCAGGTAACAAAATCAAACAAACTGATCAATCTCTAAGGAACTACCCATTAATCAAAAGATGGTGGTGAGATGTTGGCAATTTTTCATTATTCCAAGTACAATATTTTAAATTTGACATGCTGACAGGGTGGTCTGGATAGAAGAAATTATCATGTCCGAAAGAAAGGCCAGTTAAGCTTTATAGTGTTGGACTATTTGTACATTGCCTATTCATCATGGATACCCAAGTTTTCTCTTTTAAGGGGTCTGCTTTCTTTTTAACTGGGGGACATGGAACTTGTGGGTGAAGTTGACAATAACAAGGCTGTTCCACTGAACATGACCCAAACTTTGGGGAAACCCAGTGCCTTTCTTGTGGTCCTCAGGGATTTGCTCATCAACATCCCACCTCTCAGGAGGTCTGCATCCTGGACCAGCACGCAGACAGAGAGAACATGTCTGTGCTGACAAGGTTTCTCCCAGCCACGTTGAGAGGCTGACTTCAGTAGTGAGATGGTCTGTGCTCCTTGGTAGGTGATGTGAAGGCCCAGAGGAAAGATTAATGATAATTAAACGGGAGTGAGATCCTCTCAGCCATTATCACCTGGACCAACATCACGAGTGTGAAGAGCCAACAGTTGCCTCGTGGGACTTGAAGCTTTATATATATATATAATATATATATATAATTGTTATTGTGCTTTAAGTGAAAGTTTACAAATGAAGTCAGTCTCTCACATATAAACTTATACACACCTTGCTACATACTCCCAATTACTCCCCCTAATGAGACAGCCTGCTGTCTCCCTCCACTCTCTCTATTTGTGTCCATTTCGCCACCTTCTAACCCCCTCCACCCTCTCATCTCCCCTCCAGGCAGGAGATGCCAACATAGTCTCAAGTGTCCGCCTGACCCAAGAAGCTCACTCCTCACCAGCATCCCTCTCCAACCCACTGTCCAGTCCAATCCCTGTCTGAAGAGTTGGCTTCGGGAATGGTTCCTGTCCTGGGCCAACAGAAGGTCTGGGGGCCATGACCACCAGGGTCCTTCTAGTCTCAGTCAGACCATTAAGTCTGGTCTTTTTATGAGAATTTGGGGTCTGCATCCCACTGCTCTCCTGCTCCCTCAGGGGTTCTCTGTTGTGTTCCCTGTCAGGGCAGTCATCGGTTGTAGCAGGGCACCATCTAGTTCTTCTGGTCTCAGGATGATGTAGTCTCTGGTTCATGTGGCCCTTTCTGTCTCTTGGCCTCGTAATTGCCTTGTATCCTTGGTGTTCTTCTTTCTCCTTTGATCCAGGTGGGTTGAGACCAACAGATGCATCTTAGATGGCTGCTTGTGACGCTTATTTTTGAACACAGCTTTAAAACTAAAAAGCCCTTCATCTTTTTTTATTTTCTCTACCTCACTGGAAACACAAACAGCCCAGAAAGTTGTACTGGACTTTTAGATCAGGGAGTCAGTGAGATTCATAGTTTTTCCCAGGACCCAGCTTTGCAAGGACAAAACAAGTAAAAAGACCACCTAGAAGAAGGAGAGCTAGCAGTGTGAGTTCTAGTTCTGGTTCCAGCCAGTTGGGTAGCATAGGTCGAGCAGGTTCATCTGTCTGAGGCTCAGCTTCATTGTTCGTAAAACTGGACCTTCAAACTACATGGTGGGGGGCGGGGGGCAGGGGAGGAGTTGGCAAACAGTGACCCGCAGGCCGAATGCAGCCCACTACCTGTTTTTGTAAATGAAGTTTTATTTAAATCCACACCATTCCTTTACATTTTGTTCATGGCTGCTTTTGCACTACAATGGTAGACTTGACTAGTTGCAACAGAGACTACATGTCCCACAAAGCCTAAAATATTTACCTTCTGGCCCTTTGCAGGAAAAATTTGCCAACCCCTCGACTAGATGATCACCACAGATTAACTTCCAACTCTGAAACCCATGGTTCTGGGAAGGAGGAAAGAGCTTGCAGTTTTTGGTGCCTGAGTGGAAGGGATACCATGGGGCTGGAGAAGGGTCAGAAAGGGCAGGATGGATGGGCCAAAATAAACCTGTCTTCTGCCTTCACTGGTGGTGTACATCTGGCCCAGGGTCATGCTTTTGGGCCCTGCATGGAAAGTAGGGGGAGGGGAAGGGAGAGGGGCCCTGGGTCATGTTACAGAGATGCAATAACCATTTCAGTAACAAATGACTCCTAATAAGGAAATCGATGATACCAAATGGCTCCTCATTACAGTTCTGAAACCCTGACCTACCCACCTGGAGAGAGAGGTATGTTCTGCCTGGAGGAACAGTTGTGCATCCACCTGGAGGGACAGGTGTGCACCCGCCTGGAGGGACAGGTGTGTATCTGCTTGGAGGGACAGGGTGCACCCACCTGGAGAGAGAGGCTGCAATTGCCTGAAGGGACAGGTGGGCATGCACCTGGAGGGACAGATGTGCACCCACCTGGAGGGGCAGGTGTGCATCTGCCTAGAAGACAGGTGTGTGCCCAGCTGGAGAGATAGGTGTGTAGCACAGGAAGGGAGGTCATTGGCAGAGTCTCCTCAGCAGCACAGAGGGCATCTGTTCTTGGTTGGCTTCACTCCAGACATCCCACATGTGGCTGCCAGACTCATCACTGCCCTCTCAGCCTGTCACTCTCCCACTTAGGAAGTCATCGAATGGAAGCTTCCGCAGTTTTCCACATCCCCCCCAAGTCTGGCCTCACATATCCTTCCCATCTCATGCCTGGCTCCTCTGTTACTCTCCCTGGTCTGGGGGCTCCTCGCCAATCTCTGACTCCCCCAGACTTCCTCTCCCTGACCACTGTGCTGTTCCCCTGGCCCTGGCACATTCTCTTTCTCCTCACCACTAAGTTTGATCCTCTTCACCTGTCAAGACTCAGTCCTTGAGGCCTACTGGTGTCCCAGCCCTGCTACCATATTTCAGCAGACTGACTTGTTCTGTGTACTTCTGTTCCAGCTCGGTGCAGGTCCACAGGTTCCTTGATGTCAGGGACTCCATCTTACATTTCTTTCCAGATTGGGCCTTGAGGAGGGAGCCAGTATGTACAGGCTTGGCCAAATTTTCTGAGGAGTGTCCTTGACACTTATTCTCAATGAGAGATCCTTGATTGGTCCACTTCACAGAGCACCAAAGGATAAAGGGTGTAGGGCCTTCCTCAGCTGTACCAAGGTAACCAGAGAAGCTTCCATGGGCAGTAAGAGATGCAGAAGCCTTCCGAAGGGCCCAGCACTCCAAGGCACAAGTCAAGGTTGACCAGCAGCCCAGTGTGGGCTGAAATCGAAGGCTCCTCGGGTCTCTGCACTACGTCTGTGGTAGGGACCAGAAGGGTCTGAGGAGAAAGTGCATCCTGGACCCCACATCACCCGGGCTCAGAAACCCGGTCCCCATGGGGGTGTTGGAGAACACTGGACGGGACACCTTCACACAGGTCCCAGGTCCTGCTCCTAACAAGTGCCCACGTGTCCAGCTGGAATGTTACCGGGGCTGTCTCCAAATGTAGCACTGGAATACCAAATGGTAGCATTCAACCTAGTGGGCCCAGGTCCAACAGGTTCTGGAAATGTAATCCTGCTATCACCTGACGCACACACTAACCATGCCCCTAATTTCTGGGCCTCAGGTACAGTCACGTGGATTGGGTAGGGGCTTCGTTTCTCACTATAAATTCCTTCCACATCTCCCTCGTGCAGGTCAAAATTAGAGGTAGATGAGTATAGCCTGCTGCAGTGGGTGGATCGACAAGAGAGTTCCTTGTGCTGGTGAAGGGTGGTCAGGTCTCGGTATTCAGGTCACATGTCTCCCCAGTGTGTAGTCGCATGTGGCAGTCGGGGACTAGCAGGAGAGGAGGCCAGAGCAGATCACATTGCTCTCCACTGTCCCGTGTGTGTGCCCCAGGGACCAGCAGAATCGGAGTGTCACAGAACAGGTGGTACAGGGACAGGGATACCACATACCACCTGTGATCTAGAATGGTGCCAATCAATTTTCTGCCTAAACCAGGAAGCTTCTTAGATTTTTATAATAATTATAATTTAAGCCCTGAGTGCAATCTCTTGTTTACAAAAATTTGGGTGAACATCTAAATGATGTAGGTTAAACATGTTTCCTTTGTCACACACACGTGCACACAACGCTGTCGTACATCCAGGTAAAGTTTCAAGAAGTGATGGATCAGTGCTTGCGAAAACCTGGGACAGCCAGAGCAAGAGCTGTCAGAAGCCCACCTATTGTTTGAAGGCCCCTGTCTGCTCAGTAACATTCCTGGGCGGTGCAAACAGTTGTGTTGAACTACTAACTTAAAGGTTGGTGGTTTGAACTCATCCAGGGATACTAAGGAAGAAAGGCCCGGCAATCTGTTTCCATAAAGATTGCAACCCAGAAGACCTGATGGAGCAGTTCTAATCTGTAACACATGGGGTTGCTGTGAGTTGGAATCAACTGTAGGCAAGGGGGTTTTTGTTTGTTTGCTTGCTTCCTTGCTCTGCTTTGCTCACGACAAAGGTAATGAAAAGAAAATATACACAAAGGGTGCCCAGGATGGTAGCCCTGTGTCTGGGGGTTTCTGGGTGCACTCAGACTAGTTTTCATGCTCTCGGGAGCTAGGAGGGATGGGAACATAGAGTAAGGAGAGGATATCTGCAGAAGTTGAGTGAGGCTGGACAGAACTGGGGCAGGGAGGAGGGTAGGGCAGGTCTGTGCTGAGTGCCCTGTTGGTCTCAAGTTTAGTCTCTGCAGTGCCATGACTGCCGGCCTGCCTCTATATATCCCATCTCATCTCTCCCTCTACTTTACCACGTGCCCTCTGCTCCCAGAAAAGGCCTGGGTCACAGGCACTGTTGAGCTGTGGCTGGCCCATGCCAAGGCTTGAGGGATGAAGGTCCTTGCTTCTCATGACTCGGTCCCAGAGACGGACATGCTCACTGTTTGTCAGGCACCCAGACGATTACAACAGAATGGGAGGAAGTCATCTTGGAGCCAAAGCAACCCTCCTCTCACTCAACCTTACCTTGAGTTCAAAAGGCGAGAGTTTAGGAAGGAAAGATATATCAATACTTCCCCTCCAAATTCGAAATTGTGGGTTTAAATTTATGCATTGCACTCCAGGGACAGAAGCATCTTCTCACCGTGGTCTCGGGTCACCCTCCCCGGTGCATCCGCATCCTGTTCCCGGGAGGACACCATATATCACGGGTCCCCCAGAGGCGGCCTGTCAGGGTTGCTCAAATGAGGGCAGCGAGACTAGGCAGCCGGAAGGGGCGGCGCAGGGGCTGCTCCGTCAGCCAGGGCTTTACGATGCGCAGTGTGTGCTAGGCTGTAGGCAGGCAGGTTCGCAAACCCCCAACCCATCCTGGGGAGCTTTCGGTGTCCCCAGATTTAATAAGTGAGGAGCAAGGAAGATCATTTGTGCCAAATCAGGACCCACGGTTTGGGTCTGAGTCACTCCCCTGTGGTCCAGATTCATTTTATTTCAAGACTGGCTCCGAGCCCACGCCGGTAATTATGTGTATTCTCCAATGAAGTGGGGTGCAGGACTGGGGAAAGAAAGGCCAGGCTGGCTGAGTGTGGGATGTGGCTGCCTTCATTATATTGGACATGAAAAGAATATGGGTTTTATAACAAGCATAGTGCCAGAGAGCCTGCAATTATCTCAGTTTATGAATCAGTTTAATCCACAGAAAGATATCTGCAAGTTTTTGCTTGGAGTTGTATGCCTTTATTTCTAAAATTAGAACATAAATATACTTCAGATAATAGCTTGTCAGGAATTTTTTAGCTTTCATTTTGCCATTGATAGAAAACTCTAAAACTTACCGGTATCATATCAGTATCTGGACTTTTCTGTTTGCCATACTATAGTGGCTTACATGTTGCTGTAATGCTGGAAGTTATGATACCGGTATTTCAAATACCAGCAGGGTCACCTACGGTGGACAGGTTTCAGCAGATCTTCTAGTCCAAGACAGACTAGGAAGAAAGGCCTGGCAATCTACTTCCAAATATCAGCCCATGAAAATCCTAAGGATCACAACAGGATATTGTCCAATATAGTGCTGGAAGATGAGCCTCCTAGGTTGGAAGGTTCTCAAAATACACAGTGGTCACAACAATGGACTAGAACATTATCAACAACTGTGAAGATGGCACAGGATGGGCAACTTTTTTTTTTCTGCTGTACATGGTGTCACCATGAGTCAGAGCCAACTCAACAGCAATTAATAACAAACACATGATGCTTGGTTGGGCAATCACTGCCATGCTGGCATTTTCCATGAGAAGTAAGGGGCAGGGAACTGGGATGTTATGTGCAAGCCTGAGCCCTTTCCCGATGCTCCCGTCGGTTATTATTGGAGGCCCAGCCCAGCATTTTCTCTGCATCAGGGACAAAGCACCATCTTCAGGCTGCCTGCCAGCCCCCTCCCACCCCGAAGCAGCAGCCACTCACTTGGGCCCTACTCCATTGCCCAAAGTATCTGCCCACACAGATGCACCTCCGACGTGTGAAAGATGTTTACATGGCAAAAAATTTCCAGGCCATCTACAGGATTCAGTTTCAGGATTTTCTTGGAATGCTGTGAAAATCTGTGTTTTTGCCACGGGAGCATTCAGAAGTAGAAGTCTGTGTGGCTCCCATTACAAGATAGTATGTCTGAAGCCGCATTTCTGTGCTTAACAGATACTCAGCAAGGCACCATCAGAAAGGACAGAAACCACATTTATGAAATGCCCCGGCTCTTGCCCTAGCCTTACTCTGTTTTCCCCCTTTCTCTTCCTCTCCCAGGGGGTGTGGGAGGAGCCATACGATACCCTTCTGATACCTTGCAGCAATCCACCTGGCACCTCCATGTGAGCAGCTCGGATGCTGCCAGGAGCCCATTGGAAGTCCCAGTGGCTTAAGAAGAAACTGATCCTACAAAACCGCCTGCACTTTCAGACTTTTGGTGAGCAGAGCCAAGTTTCTCAATCTTTGATACTCAGCACCTATCAAAAAAAAAAAAAGGTGGATTTTTTTTTTCTTCCTTTCTGAAATGACAGCTCTTTGAGAAAGTCTGGCATCCCCCCAAGCCACTGCCATTTCAGGCTGTCTGCTCAGCATGGCTCACAAATTGAAGTGCTCAGCTTTGGTGCCCGACCTTCTGCGATGCCCCCCTGAGAGCGAAGCAGTGAACCCACTCCCGCGGAGAGCTGGAAGGAAGGCAGTGATGCAGGAGCCATGCTGGCTTCTTCCCACCAGTATGTAAGGTCTGGGAGAAACACTGGGTTGTGGGTGGAATTGTGTCTCCCAAAAAGATATGTTCAAGGCTGGATTCCAGAACCTGGGAATGTGGCCTTGTTTGGAAACAGGGTCTTTGCAGATGGAATCAGTTAAGTTGAGGTCATACTGGAGTAGAGTAGGCCCTCTAAAGTCTGGTGTCCCTATAAGAGGGAAATTTGTGCACACAGACACACAGAGGCAAGAAAGCCATGTGAAGATGGAGGCAGAGATTGGAGTGATGCGGTCACAAGCCAAGGACTGCCGGCAACCACCAGACAGTGTGGTTGGAAGAGGCAAGGGAGGATCCACCCCTAGAGCCTTCAGAGAGAGCATGGCCCTGCTGACATGCTGATTTCAGACTTCCAGCCTCCAGAACTCTGAGAGAATGGAGTTCTGTTGTTTTATGCCACCCAGTTGGTGGCACTTTGTCCTGGCGGCCCTAGGAAATGAAAACGCCATCTCTGATGTTGGCTCTTGCCATCAATGGCTCTGCACATGGTGAACTCCCGTCTAAGAACTGAGGTGAGTGGCTGAACATGATGGAGAAGCTGCTCTGCCCAATTGCATTGACAGCAGCAGGTCCCCTTCCTTGGTGGGAAGAAAGAAGACTTGCCTGGACCGAAGGTTTTTGTTGCAACAGGAATGAGATGAGGAAACACAAACGGATGTAATGGGACGTTTCCAAGTTTACTTCCTGTGCTACTGTGTGATTTACATCTTTTACAATGAGAATGTGATAATGTAGTTACTTTGTGGCGTTAAAAAGTAATAAAAGAAAGAAAAGAAAAACTAGATACGTGCAGTCAAAAATGGGGTGTGCGACCAATGTGGACAATATCTTCCTTTCAGCAGCTGAATTGAGTGAGATCCTCATGGCTTGAAGGCTGTAGGCTTGAGATCAGATCCCAAACCCATGCTTATCTCTTCTTGGACTTGGGTGGGAAACCAGAGATGCTTAAGGCTTTTACTGGTACAGCTGGGAGAGAAACAGCCTGGAGGGAATAAAAGAAAACAAGGTTTGGCTCATCTCAAGACTGTGATGGTTAGAGTTACGATCTCTACCTTTGAGAAGCATACCTGCAGGTCTCTACTTCTCTAATAGGGTTGAGCAGCACTGACCTGATATTCGAATTAATTGTGTACCAATCAGTTTCCTTCTCTAAGTTTTGGATTTCTTGGGACAGAGACCATTTCTTACCTTCACACTACTCCCTAACTGTGTCTCCCAAGTGTGCTACTGGAGTTCAGTACACCTTTGTTGAATTAAACACTGCAGTTGCTGAGTTAAAGTCCTGGGTACACGGATGTGAAAGACTTTTATTGTTTGATGAGACCAAAAAGTGATGACATTTGCAAGGCATAGGAATAACAAGAAAGGAAAAAAAAAAAAAAACATTGCCATTAAGTCAATTCCAACTCTTGGTGACCGCATGTGTTACAGAGTAGAACTCCTCCATAGGGTTTTCTTGATAGTAATCTTTACAGAAATAGATCACCAGGGCTTTCTCCCAAGGCACTGCTGGGTGAGTTCAAACAGCCAACCTTTAGATTAGTAATCAAGCGCAAGCCACTTGTGCCATGCAAGGACCTAGCGCAGGAATAGGTAGACTGAAAGTCACTTTCAGACCAATTTGGATAACTGTTCACAACGGGTATGCCACGACATTTGGTGCAGAACAATCCGCCATTGTGTAGGACTGTCCCATGCATTGTCAGATGTTTGGCATCCTCAGCTCCTGCCCACTAAGCACTCATGATGGTCCCTGTATTTGTGATAACAAAAACTGTACCCACACATCTCCAAACGCCCCCTTGGTTGTTGCTTGTGCCCTAGCTGGAGAGGCACTGATCTAGGTCATTTGACTCTGCAGTCGATGTTTCCAAAAAGTTGGCAACATCAAGATGAATAGTGGGCCTTCTCAGGTCTTGATGCTCAGACATCAGATGGATACAGCCATTGCATAATCCAGAGGTTGGCAAACTTTTTCCGTAAAGGGCCAGATAGTAAATATTTTATCTTTGGAGCCACATATCTCTGTCACAGCTACTCAAGCGTGCCATTGTCACGCAAAAACACCCATAGATGATACATAAATGGATGAATGTGGCCGTGTTCCAATGAAACTTTTTTTAAATTGAACTTTAGATGAATGTTTACAGAACAAACTAGTTTCTCATCAATTAGTACACACATTGTTGTATGACATTGGTTAACAGCCCCACGACATGTCGACACTCTCCCTTCTCAACCCTGGGTTCCCTATTACCAGCTTTCCTGTTCCCTCCTGCCTTCCAGTCCCCGCCCCAGGGCTGGTGCGCCCCTTTAGTCTTGTTCCGTGGGCCTGTTCAATCTTTTGCTGAAGGGTGAACCTCAGAAGTGGCCTCATTACTGAGCTGGAAGGGTGTCCGGGGGCCATACTCTCAGGTTCCTCCAGCCTCTGTCAGGCCAGCAAGTCTGGTCTTTCTTTTTCAGTTAGAATTTTGTTCTACATTTTTCCCCAGCTCTGTCCAGGACCCTCTATTGTGATCCCTGTCAGAGCAGTCAGTGGTGGTAGCTGGACACCATCGAGTTATACTGGACTCAGTTTGGTGGAGGCCCTGGTAGATGTGGTCCATTAGTCCTTTGGACTAATCTTTCCCTTATGTCTTCAGTTTTTTTCATTCTTCCTTGCTCCCAAAGAGGTGAGACCAGTGGAGGATCCTAGATGGCCGGTTATGGGCTTTTAAGACCCCAGATGCCACTCACCAAAATAGAGTGTAAAACATTTTCTTTATAAACTCTGTTATGCCAATTCAGCTAGATGTTCCCTGAGACCATGGTCCCCACAGCCCTCAGCCCAGCAATTCAGTCCCTCAGGGAGTTTGGATGTGTCTCTGGAGCTACCGTGGCCTTGCCTTGTACCGGCTGTGCTGGCTTCTCCAGTATCATGAACTGTCTTACCCTTCACCAAACTTACCACTTATCTTTTGTCTATTATGTATAAAACTTTATTTATGGACACTGAAATTTGAATTTCATATAAGTTTCACAAATCATGAAAATTCTTCTTTCAATTTTTTTTCCAACCATTCAAAAATGTAAAAATCATTCTTAGCTCATGGGCCAAAAAAAATTAGACCATAATCTAGTTGGTTCACAAACTCACAGACTCAAATCTTCCTGCCTGGAATACATTCATATCTTCCTGGTCAGCTAACTTAACCCACACCAGCTAAAAACGGATCGGTAGGCGTATAAGTTAGGAATTGCATTTGGCCAAATAACAATGACAAACACATGGGAATTTACATTTTTTTTTCTTCTCACCCAACAAGAAGCCTGAAAGAATATTTCAGGGCTGGGGCAGTGCCTTCCGGAACCAGGATTTGTCCCAACTTTTGGTTCAGCCATCCTTAATGTGTATAGCCACGTTAATAAGATGGCTATTGCACACCCAGTGTTGTGCCCATGTTCCAGGCAGGAATATGGGAAGGACAAACGGTGAAGGCAATGCCAGCAATTCTGGTCCCTTTTAGAGGACATTCCTGGAAGCCCAACATAGAAACTTCCCCTTCAGCTAATTCACATGGGGTCACATTGCCATCCCTAGCTGGGAAATGTAGGAAACAAATGAACAAGCAAATTAGCTACTGGGCACATTGTGGCCTGTCTTAGTTATCTAGTGCTGCTATAACAGAAATACTACAAGTGGGTGCTTTAACAAACAGAAATTTATTTTCTCATTGTTTAGGAGGCTAGAAGTCCAAATCCAGGGCACTGGCTCTAGAGGAATACTTTCTCTCTCTGTTAGCTCTGGGGGAAGGTCCTTGTCTCTTTTCAGCTTCTGTTCCCTGGTTCCTTGGAGATCTCATGTGGCATGGCATATATCTTCCCCCATCTGTCCTCCTTGGTTGTTGCTCAATCTGCTTTTCTTATATCTCAAAAGAGATTGACTTAAGACACATCCTATACTAATACCACCTTATCAACATAACAAAGAAAACCCATTCCCAGATGGATCATAACCACAGGTATAAACCAAACCAAATTTGTTGCCGTCGAGCTGAATCCAACTCATAGCAACCCTACAAGACAGAGTAGAACTGTCCCATAGGGTTTCCAAGGAGCGGCTGATGGATTTGAACTGCTGACCTTTTGGTTAGCAGCTGAGCTCTTAACCACTGTGCCACCAGGGCTCCAATCACAGGTATAGGGGTTAGGACTTACAACACATACTTTGCGGGGGGGGGACACAATTTAATCCATAACACCACTCACACAAAATCAGGGTCCTGTTAGTCAAGAAGGAGGAGAGGATGCGTGTGGGATGAGCAACCTGCTCGTCCGCTCAGTGAACTTCTCCCCAGCCACAGCTTGATCATCTTACCTGGCATCCTAAGTGTGGAGTGTTCCATCAGTAGGGTAGAGTGATGAGCTTGTATCATGTCCTCTCTCCCCAAGACCTATTAGACCAGCAGAGCAGCTCATAGTGGGCTTTGAAGATAACCACGACCAGTGCAGATCCACAGGGGATTTTCAAGAGCATAAAGCCAGTTGCCTTTTGGTCCATCTATCAGGGTTGAAATTTACGCAGGAACAACTCTTTTTGATGTGCCTATAAAGAGACAAATGAAAACCCTATGGATCACAACGATCCTGTCCACAACTGATCATGGGGGTGGCACAGGACCAAGAAGCATTTCTTTCCATTGTGATTGGGGTCACCATGAGCCAGAAGCCAACTCAACGGCAGCAAGCAATAAATACAACACAAAGAGATACCCACGTGGCATTCAGAAAACTCTTATTGCCGAGAAAATAATTTCCACTCTACTCTAGTTCCAAGTCCTCCTCTCTACCAGGTTGTGTGATCTCCCATTTGTGTCCCTCCCATTATGTTTTAACTTCCCATTCTTCTTCCGTATCAGTTCTTAGTCCTATCTCCCCACACTCCACTCCCACACAGAGGGATAGCCACTCATGGGCCCTTCACAGACGTAGCCATGCTATGAACCTTTTCAGAACACCTACCAACAATCAGAATTGAGCCCTCCTTTGTCGCATCCCCACCAACTAACCGTACGCCCAGCTAATAATTGAACTAGTGGCCACCATCAGCACCAGTCGCCATAGAGTTGATTATGATTCATGGCAACCCTGTGTATGTCAGAGAAAAACTGTGTTCCAAGTAGATCTCCAGGTCTTTCTTCTGAGGCACCACTCGGTGCACTTGAACCTCCAACCATTTGGTTAGCAGCCAAGCTCATTAATATTTGTGCTACTCAGGTACTTCAGTAATTGAACTAAGGCTTCAATAAATGTTAATAGAATTGAACCAAATGGGATCCTTAATACAGTGCTTTTCAAACTTTTTCTTTAATCAACAGAAACTCTTTGAAATTTGAAATTCATAGAAACCCCAATATATGAAACATAGTATTTTATTAGTAAAAATTTTATTTTGTAAGTCCAAATTTGTAAAACTGTATATTTTGATGAATACAAAACTCAGGGTGGAAGTTCCAGATGACAGTGTCAAGATGTTTTTTGATTAAACGTATCCAGATGCCTGCAAGAGAAGAGAGAGGGAAGTTTCTGTTCTGAAGCAGAACCATTGACAATATCTAACAACAGCTGATGTTTTTATTTATAAATATGAATGTCTGACAGGAAACATCAAAAACTGACAATAAATGATAAATATAACATCGTGATGGGGCATGTCATGAGTTGTTTTTACACAACTGCTCTTTTTGCTGTGACAGAACATGTTGTAGCTAGAAGCTCGCAATGTTATGTGAGTGGATAAAAGCCAGTCTGGATTCTTAAAAGATCAGTGCAGGTGATGCAAACTTCCTGACCACTGGCATATTGGCAACCTCCCTCACAGATGTGCTGGGACAAGCTGGGCTCCCCAGTGGGCATAGAGAAGAAGGAAAGTAGAAGCCCAACCTAGCACACAGGTGGTCTCTGATGTATGGACAGATAGTGTATTTTTGAGAGTTTGAGCTATTTTTTACTACAGCTTTCCAATAGTTAAAAAAGTTTTAAGTGAGATTTGAGTTGAATATTTGCAACCTCTGAAACACCTTGTCTCATAGAGCTGCAGTAAGAAAGTACCACAAACTGGGTGGCTAAAACAGCAGAAATTTATTCTCTCCCAGTCCTGGAGGTGAGAAATCTGAATTCAGGGTGTCAGTAGGGGTGGTAGCTCCAGGCTCCGGTCTCTGCCTGGGTGTTTTTCTGTGTCTATCCGCCTCCATGTCTCCTCTCCTCTTTTATAAGGACAGCGCTCAGATGGGATTAAGGACCACGCTGCTCTAGTCCGAGCATGTAAACTTAATTAGTTACCCCTGCAAAGATTCTGTTTCCAAATAAGGTCACATTCACAGGCACCAGGGGTTAGGACTTGAAGATATATTTTCAGGGACACAATTCAACCCATGACACACCTTCACATCACGTTAGAGTCTCATACTTAGAAGTCTGAAAAAATGGGACTTACTTTTTTACCCCCTCTCAGGGTTCACATTGCAAGAGTGAGTCTTCCTTGACTTAACTCCAGAAGCAAGGAGGGTGATTGATTTCCAGCGGAAGCCGGACCGGTGAAGGAAAAAGCTCAGCACCAGGGAAGGTGTTCAAGCCCCTTCCTAGGACCAGGTTAGATGTCTTTCTCTCTGTCTGTCTCTTATACACACAGACACACACATACACACACACACACCACCCACTACAAGCATGAATGCATTTCCCTGTTCTCCTCCCAGGGGCCCAGCTCCAACATACTTCAAGAGATTATTCTGATTTAAAAAGCTTTAAATCAATAGCAGTTAGGGATCACTGGAATTTAATTTGGCTAGACCCATCTACAAACTAATCAAAACCATCACTAAACCCAAAAAGCCAAACCTGTTGCCATCAAGTCAATTCCATCACTGCTTCTGGTGAAATTTGTGATGCATCCTGGGAACACAGGCGGTGGGCTTCTCCTGGCCTCTCTCTCCCCCAGTGCCCTGGGGCTCTCTTCCCGCAGTCCCTGTAGCCTACCCACAGCTATGCAAGACTGCAGTTCTGCTCAGGGTGGCCACAGCCCAACTTCATTCTCACCCCAGCTCTCAAAACCCAAAAACCAAACCAGCTGCTGTGGAGTTGACTCCAGTTTGAATCGAGGCGACCCAATGCATTGCAAAGTAGAACTGTGCTGCATCGGGTTTTCAAGGCTGTGAGCTTTCAGAAGCAGATCACCAAGTCTTTCCTCCAAGGGGCCTCTTAGGTGGGTCTGAACCACTCACCTTTCAGTTAGTAGTCAAGCACTTAACTGTTTGCACCACCCAGGTACTCCTTCCCTAGCTCCCAGGAGGCTGCCAATGTTTTCCTTTTCCACTCCACCATGATAGCTATGCTGCTTTCTACTCCAAGGGAAGGTAACTTTCCCTCAAATAACCTTGAGTCATGATGGCTCCTTTGGCCTCCCAAGTGCAGCTCCCACTTCTGTTAGGAACTGGTATCAAATACCACAAGGACCAGACTGAGGGGCCACTTAATAATATCTTCCTACTTCACACTCACAGTCCCATTCACCTGCTGAGATACTGGGGGTATGAGTACCCCATCTCAAGATGAGTTCTCTGAATTGCCAAGGCTCCATCTCCCAACCACAAAGAGTTCATGACCCTTTCCCCATCCCAGAATATGTTCTAGATTCCAGGGCCATGTTCCCTTCAGGTGCACCCAAGGGGCTTGAGCGCATCCCACCTTAACCAGCTTAAATGAGAAAAATGTGTTCTCTCACAGGAGCAGAAGTCCTGAGGTAGGGCAGCACCACAGTGGGTTGATTCAGTGGCTCAATAATGCCTTCAAGGATTCAGGTTTTCCATCTCTCTACCAGCATCCTCAGAGCTTGGCTTGGTCCTCATGCTGGCTCCCTAAGGCACAAGATGGCTATCACATTTTCAGAAATCATATCCAAACACTATGATACGCAGTAGAAGAGGTGGTTTATCTTCTTCATTGCTCTTTTTAAGAACAAAGAAGCTTTACCCGGCAGCCCCCTGGACAAATTTTCCCTCAGATATCATTGGCCCCACTTGTATCACATGACCAGGCTCAACAAATCACTGCAGAGAAAATGGGACCACCATGATTTTGTGTTTTTTCAGCTACCTCTTGAGGCACAGGACTCCATGGAAATGAGGATTCCTGAGTAAACCTGGAGTTCTATAAAGAAGGAGAAAGGTGCAGAATTACAGGGTTTGCAAGACACAGGCAGAACAGGCCACCACACTTATCTTTGGAATCATACTGTTGGCAGCTACCTTGGACCTACCTTGTTTTTTATTTGTTTGTTTGTTTCCATTCTTTTCCTTTTTTATATAAGTAGTATATAAATATTTTCTTGTTCTAAATAATTTATTCAACACATAATTGTGTGGAGTGAAAATATAAAAGGTCCTCTTCACCATCCTCCCCAAGATCACTTACCTCCCCAGAAGGAAGCTCCGTCTCTATTTTGGTGTGTCCTCTTCGAGACTCTTTACGCATTTGCATACACGGCTATGTTCATACACATACACATGCTTTGCTTAAATTTTACGTAGATGGTGTTTCGTTCTGCTACGAGCATTTTCCTCTTAACTCTCAATACATATGGGTCCATCTCATTCTCTTTAATGGCTGAACAGTATTCCATAGTGTGGATATTCCATAACGTTGCATTTTTTAACTAGCTTTTCCATCTTGTGCCTCTTCTCCCTTAACTAGATTATAAATATCCTGAGGGCATATTCTTCTTTCTGGCTCCAAGCACTTAGCACAATATTTTCTCATAAAGTGAAAGTCAGCTAATAGTTATCATTGGAAAGATTCTCCCTTGCCACGTAATAGGTATTTTAGCACTTCTGACTGTCTCAATTGGAGCCCGTCTCTCAGCCAGGAGGAGGAACACAATACCACAGTTTATTAGTTCATCGTTCTTCTGTCTATTGACAGAGTGACAATCTCCTAGCAAGGGAGAGTTTTTCATTTCCCACTGTCCCTTTGGCAAGGTTTCCCAGGTTCAGGGTGGCACATGATCTCCATCTCCCTGGCCGGCCATCAGTTCAGAGTCCTTGGCTTACTCTACAAAGTTATACATCATCTCTTTGTTCAGCTCACATGGGAGCATCGGGGCCGAGTCATTAACAGCCAGCACTTCCTGGAGAACCATTTCAAGGGTTCCTAATGGTGTTCACAGACTGCTGAGCTGGAACGGTTATCCATATGCCTACACACACTTTTAACAGCCCTTTCCAGGTTTCTTACAGCAGTCACAACTTTGACTACATAAAATAGATTACAACTGAAACTATTCTAAAACCTTTGATGGGAAGAAATTATTTCAAGATGAGGCTATCATCTCAAAACAGACCAGCCCAATTCAGGACTGAGAGGAACTTCCCCAGGCAACCTCTTTCCCAGCAGATGTTGGCTTCCAGACCTGCTGATCGAGTCAATGAATATCATCTCCAGGCCTGGGTGCTGCTCCTCGTACTTCTGAATCTGCCAAGCTTCCTGTAGTAGCTGAAAAAATTACCATCATGCAGGAGCAAAGAAAAGGAACACGTGGCTGACAGACATGCTCCTTGCATTGGAAAGGATTCTTAAAGTTTGGGCTTTAACAGGGAACCTGGGATAATGGAAGGAACTAAAGTAATAGGAATGAGATTGAAATTAGTTTATGCCCCTCAGCTGATAACACATGTGTTATCATCTTTTTGATCAATTATTTTAATTAATATTGATTATGAAAACTCTGGTCCCTACTACCAAGAGGTCTACAACTGAATTGGGGAAGTACGGCATCCACATATGAAAAGTCAAACAACAATACGAGATCAGGACCAAGTAAATGCCTGCTATGGGTTCAGAGGGAGAAATCATGGAGATGGCAATGCTATGCTTCCAAACAGGCTTGTTAATCTGTCTTGATACACCTGAAAGCAGCATGCCCCACCATGTCTACTCAATTATACAAAGCATGAGCAATTCTCTCTGGGAACCAGAGTGAATTGTCTTTGCTGTCTTACATGGTCTGAGTCTTCATCTGATGGAGTTGGAGGGTCCACAACTTGCATCCCTCAGTGTTTCTACCATTTTCCTTACCTTGAAACAGCCATGACCACTGAAGAGCTTGATTGGAGAAGAATGTACCATGGACTGCCAGAAGAATGAACAAATCTGTCATAGAAGTACAGCCAGAATGCTCCTTAGAAGGGAGGATGGAGAGACTTTGTCTCACTTACTGTGGACATGTTATCAGGAGGGAGCAATCCCTAAAGAAGGGCATCATGCTTGATAAAGTAGAGGGTCAGAGAAAAGGAGGAAGACCCTCGGCAAGATGAATAGACACACTGGCTGCAACAATGAGCTCAAACATAGCAACGACTGTGAGGATGTCACAAGACCAGGCAACATTTTGTTCTGTTTTAATAAGGTCGCTATGAGTTGGAACCAACTCAACGGCACCTAACAACAACAACCCTTCATCTATGCCCACCACCTCATTCCAATTTGTTAAGAAAAATATTTCCAGCGGAAGAAGAAGATAGAATCAGGAGAAAACCTAGATATCTCTTATTAAAACAGGTTAAGAGGGTTCTTAATAAGTAGACCAGGGTCAGACTTTGGCTCTGTGGTTACCATACAGGTTCCACCTCCCCCTGCACTGGCATTGGTTTCTCCAGTAGATATTTCTGTAGACAGATATTTTTCTAGCCAATATTGGATTATATGGTTGCAGACCTTGGGACTCAAAGAGAAAGATGAAACCTTCACAGCAACTTGAAGTTTTCTTTCAAGGGGAGTTTTCTTTTCAGAATGTTTTGCTTTAACTGGTAATTAAAGGTGGGCAAAACGGTCCTGGAGAAATGAGTTTTCCTCCTCTCCCAGCCTGTCCCTCCAAGAGAAACAGCCACAGGCAGGACCACAAGGCCCTGCCCTCCTAAATGGAGCCAACGCTCCCGATGGTTTATGGTTTGGTCCACTTCAATTTCTCATGTGTTACCTACCTAGGGGCTGCAAGGACCAGCAATCTGGACACAGGCCAAGAAGTCAAGAACTGTTGAAGTCGCAGTCTCTACTCTCCTACTGACACCAGCGACCACCCAGCCCAGCCAAACCATATGGCCCTTTGGTTTCCTGATATATGAGGTGGGTAGAATGCTTTCCCCCAAAGAGGACTCCAAGGGATTAATTAGTTAAAATCTGTAAACATGTACCATTACAATATTATTCCAGTTTCTAGCCAAAGCTGAGCTGGCCAAAAGGAAAGAAAATAACTGACACGGTCTTTGAGGGCAGCTGCCTCTGCTTTTCTGGTATTTCCAGTCTGACTGGTGGGAGAAAGTCCAGGGAAATTCAGTGCACGCTCAGCCTGAGCCCAGAGCTGTGCCCCCTACAGTTCAGGATGAGGAGGCAAGAATCCAGTTGGCCCCTGGATGTGACAGGGCCCTGGATGTTTATACTGTTCACTCCAGCAAAGGCTGGTCATCTCCCAGGAGATCCAAGGGGACACGGCATATCTACAATGGGGACCTAAAACGTTGAGTTCTTTGGGGATTAAGATTGTGTGTAGCCCTGGGTGGGGCAAACTGCTTGGACTCCGCTACTAACCATGGTTGGTGCAAACTGTTAAGCACCTGACTACTAGCCAAAAGGTAGTCGGTTCGAACCCACCCAGAGGTACCTCAGAAGACAGGCCTGGCTATTTGCTTCCAAAAAGTCACAGCCTTGAAAACCTTATGGAGCACTGTTCTACTCTGCACATTATGGGGTCGACATGAGTCAAAATCAACTCCATAGCAACAGGTTTGGTTTGAGTGGTTGGTAAATAGATTTTTGGTTTCTAAAGTGTCAATCTAAACCAGTGTTCTAAGGGAGCAATTACCGCTTTCCTCAAGAGAAGAAATTCTAGGCTTCTGAGGTTGTTAGGGAGGAGAATCCCTGTACAGCAGGGGAAGCACTCTCTTTCAACGGTGACTGCACCCCCACCACATTTATCTTTGTCACAGAAGCCCCTCAATAGATGCCTCAGCCAACTCAACAGGTCTCCCCTTCTCTGGGGCTAGAAAACTTCATTCCATTCCAGCTCCTGCTTTTATGTGGTAAGCATCACCTCCAAACATCTACCTTCCTCCTAATTTGGCCCAAAGCATAACAAAGAGCCAATTTCTCTTCACACCTCCCAAGATGGGATTCCTCCAGCTGGTTTCTGGTGGGAGCACCTACCTTCTCCCAAGATGGCTGACACCAGAAACAAAGTGCGGAGTCCCCAGGTGGGCTGTGTCCTCAGGCTGGCTCCAGCTGAAAAGAGAAAACCAGGTTATAACAATAAGCACAATAGTGATGCCCAAGGCCAGGCGGAGGCGGGGTAATAACTTGACACTGTTTAAACGGGTGGTTTTTAAATATTTGTTTAATATTTACTTAGAGGAAAGGCCGGGTGCTCTGAATAAAAAAAGGAAGTGCTCAACAGGAGAAAGGGCCCCAGGGAGGCAGCTCAGCCTCTCCCCTTGTTCCAAGAATTCTCCTCTGGCCCTAAATCCAGTCCCTTCTCAGCAAAACAAAAGCCCTGCAGTTAAGAGCACCCACCTGCCTCAGAAAGCAGCCTCCCGCCCTGGGAGGAGGCTGACCCCTCCCTTCAGGCTGGTTATTCATTGCTACTTTCGCCACTTCCAAGAGGTGTTCTGGAAGAGACCGTTCTCTCATCGCCATCACCGTTCTCTCTCTTCGCTATCACCCGCTGCGTCATTTTCAGTAGCGTAGCAGCCACTCACCTTGCCACCCGGGAGGTCTGAGCACACTGGTGTTCCTGCAGGGTGGCTCTGTGCCTTCATGCCCCGTGCCCACAAAAGTTGGGTCTTTAAAAGGATAATTCTGGCTTCCTACCTTGACACCTCCTTCAAATTCCCTTGGTCATTTGTCCCAGGAGTGCAATGACATTTATGACACCTGTTGTAATTGTGAAGGACTTCCACCTGTCCCCCGTAGCTCACTGAACTTCACCCTCGGCTTCCTCCACTGTTTCCATGCAGGCAAATTGAACTGCCCAGAAACTGGCCTGTTGACATCCAGCCTGATGGTTTTCCTTTGTCTCTTTGAGGCAATTCCAGAATGATCTCTTGCACTCCTTTTACCCACAATTAGGAGTCAAAAATGTTCCTGAGAACATAAAATAAGTGGCAGGAAGAAAGACCAAGGTAGAGTACACAATGTGTTTTGAAGAACACACTCAACTCAGAATAGCACTGAAAATACTGGCTGAGAGTATTTGTAGTGTGAGCCCCAGTGGACAGAAAGGACAGTCTCCCCAGATCTCACCAGCTGAGAGTGCAGCAGTGCTCAGAGTAAGATGATAGCTAGCTAGATCATAGATAGATAGACAAATGGATGGATAGATGGATGGGTGGGTAGACGAAAGTGTGGATGGATGGATAGATGGATGGGTGGGTAGACGGAAGTGTGGATGGAAGGATAGAGAGACAGTGAATAATTGCATATAACTTTTAAGAAAAATATTTCTGAGATCAAAGGCACCATGTGAATCAGCACTGCAGGCTGTAATTAAACAGGAAATGTGCGTGTCACGTCTGTAAAAGTTAACAGCTCTGCTGGTAGCCAGCACACTCCCTACATTTAGGAAACAGGGCCGAGCAACTTTTTATTTAAATAACCAACCCCAGTTGTCTCTCCCCCCATTCCATTTCCACGTAGTAACTAAATACTCAGATGGTTATTTCTGGGCTTTTTCACTCGTGGTGGATCCTCCAGTCCCCTGCCGGCCACATGATCCACTGGTTTTATGCTGGTATTGGCATGAGTCAGAATCAACTTGACAGCAATAGGTGCGTGTGTGTGAGCTGGTATTGGAAATCCTGGTGGCACAGTGGTTAAGAGCAACAACTGCTAACCAAAAGGTTGGCAGTTCATATCCACCAGGTGCTCCTTGGAAACCACGTAGGGTAATTCTACTCTGTCCTATAGGGTCACTATGAGTCGGAATCAACTCGACAGCAACGGGTTAGCTGGTATTGCTTGTTACTAAAAATATTCATCAGCCATGGTTGAGGGCAATCTAGGGGTTTTGTTTCCTTGTTGCTGGTGTTGATGATGTCTCTTGTCCTATAAGGAACTATTTTTATGCAACCCCTTGATTCTGGCAATATCTTTGGCTGTCTGACATTTGTTGCCATTTCTTGTAGTTCTTAATACTGTACGATAGATACCTTTTTCATATTAAACTAATCTGTATTTTTTTTAATCAAGCCGTATAAAAGGGTGTGATGTTAAAAATGAAAGTTCTTTTCTTCAAACGTGACCCTTAGTTCCACTTCCCAGAGGTGACCACTATGAACGGTTTCCTGCACACCTTTTAAGAAGGTTCTACAGGCATTCAAAACGCATATGCTTCTTTTTTATACAAATAGAATCCTACTGTACCCATTCTTTTGTGCTTGAACTTGCTTCTTTTACTTAAAAATATATCTTGGAACTCTTTCCATAGTAGTACCTAGAGAAGAATTTAATCTTCTAAAGGGTGCACATTATCCCACTGTGTGGGTGGGCCATAATTTATTTAACCAGTCTTTTATTGAAGGATATTTACTACTTATCCAGTTCCTCTCTCTCTCTCTCTCTGTCTCACAATGAGTCAGTGAATGTTGGATATTGTATTTTGTGTGTTTTCTTTGCTTACTTTATGAGCATGACTGTAGGATGAATTTGTAGCAGAGAAACTGCTGAATTCAAGGATATTCACGTTTTACATTTTGATAGATATTACCAAATTGCTTCCCAAAAAAGGCACTGACAGTGTAACAGGGCATATTTTTCAGAGAAGCAAAAAGGACCAACTCACAGTAATCCATAAATGGAAATCCATGGTACTTAAGCTTCCTTTCCATCAAAGCTAACTGATTTTGGCTGGATCGAGCTAGGAAAGAATTTGACTATGAACCTCTCTCTATGTTTCTGTGCTGAAGCTACATGTATAAGGCTTGGGCGATTCTGAGTGGCTCTGCCGTTTCTGTACAGTACGGCTGCCTGAGTTCCCCTTGTCCCAAGGTCAGTTTTAGGTTTGCTGTTACAGGTGTGCATTGGGCCAGGGAGCGGCAGGGAGAGGGTGGTGGTGTGGGATCTCTGAGTCTTTGTACAGCTATTGGAGCTCTGGGGAGGCTTCTGGCCGTGGGCCCAGAGGTTGGGCTTCCCGACGTGTTCTGTGCTTAAACCAAAACCAAACCAGTTGCAGCGAAGTCGATTCTGACTCATGGCAACACCATGCATTTCAGAGTAGAACTGCACCTCACAGGGTTTTTCAATAGCTGATTTTTCAGTTTTTTTTTTTTTAGACTGCCAGGCCTTTCTTCTGAGGTGCCTCTGAACAGATTTGAGCCCAAACTGCCAGCCTTTCAGTTAGCAGCTGAGTGCTTAACTGTTTGTACCACCCAGGGACTACATCTGTACTTAGGATTTCTTTTAACCTCTTCAGCCACCCGTCCTTCACCACCAGAGAGGCCCCTTCTTCAGTGGTCTTTTACTTAGATTGTCCACTAGGAAATTATTCAGGGATTCAATAGGGCCCTCATGCTGGGGGTCCCACCTCGGGTATCTCAGGGTGGGCTTTCTGCAGTGCTTTGCAAGCTATTTACGCAAAGGTCCGTTATTTTCTTTTTAACTCCAATCTGTGGCAAGTCTATACTTCTGTAAAATGCTACAAAATTGAGTTACTAGAAAAATGAAAAAAAAAAAAACATACAAAATGCAAGCCCAGTTTCTTTTTATTACTAAATTTTGCAGACTTTTTCAATGTGTCAATTTGCTCTGAAAGTTTTGAAATGCCTACCTTCAATTTCTATTCTCATCTCATTGGAGATCAATAATAGTTCAAGTAGCACTGCTCTAAGCAGGTCTCCAGGAGTTTCCATAGGATTTGTTTGGCCCTAAAACCTCCATCATTCTGATGGAAGAATGATTCCCACCCAGCAGGAAAAGTCTTCTAGGTTTTCAGCCATGGAGGCCCTAGCTTGATCTTCAGGGATTGAGCTCGAGGTCCTGTCTCAAGGTCCCCCATTCTCCTTTTAGCCCGACTTCGTCCTCTCTCCACAAGCAGAGGTTTCTATGTGCCAGGGTGACGTGATCTGCTGTTCTCAAATTAGAAGATTCTTTCCTTCAAGTTTATTTTTTATTTGATTTTCTGACTGGGATTAAAAACATCAGTCTTGCTAGCAGTGTTACTATCTCTTTTCTATAACCTACTGCAGTCTGGGCACAACATGAAATCTGGGAGTGTGGTTAAAGTCGAAGAGTTTCCTATCAAGCCATTTAAACTTTTCCATTCATTTTCTTTTTTTTTTTTTCTTTTTATTCACTTTTTAAACAATGTTACACTTTGTGAGATATTTCAGGTAGGCCGTAACACAAGGAAAATGATGATTAACAAGTCAAAATGTGAGGTTGGTGAGGGCTTTTGTCTTTTAAATGGATAAACTATTTCACTTTTAAATACTTGGAGAAAAATCTATGTTTTCTTTTCAGACTGCCTTTTGGAACCTGAAGTAGCGGGTCACAGTGGCATCTAGTGGAGATCGGTGGTATAACGGTTGGCCTTAAACAGGCAGAAAAATAATTTTTAAATACTCGAGGGCAGTGGGTTTTTTTGGGGGGGGGGTATTTCATCAGTTCTAAGACTCACATTTTTCCTGTTTTTACATTTCTGAAATTAGGGTGTATCTTACCACACATGGCATGTCATAGTTAAATTGACAATTTTTTTTTTCTTTTTCAATGACACTCCGTCTTACTTCATCAAAACACAATTTTTCCCATGAAACTTTCTAGGATGTCATTCATTCAGTCACTCTTTCTTCCAGTAATACTTATTCAACATCTATTTTGTATTTGGAACTTAATGAATTATTACATGTATTAGATTCATTGCATATATTTTAATTGCATTATATTCAAAATTTGTGGCTTTAATGCACAATATTGACCTTGCTCCTCTATAATGCGTTAACACATGGATCTTAATCAGATGTAATGCCACGAATTTAAAAATCCATTGTTGCGGAGACCCAGCATTTGGCAACTCTGGCTTTGCATTACAATCATCTGTGGCAATTCAGCAACTCTCACGGCCCAGACCATCCTTCTCAGAGATCTGATTTAATTGGTCTAGAGGTGGGGCCCCTGAATCAGGAATTTTCTAAAGCATTCCATGTGGTTCTAACATGCAGCCTGGGCCAAGAACTTTTTCCTTCATTGAAGTCAGAGGCATTCAACGTTACAAAGATGTTTTAATACGTGAGAAATATTTGGTATTTTTATAGCAGACAACTCTTATTTCTTACAACTGTCATACTTACAAATGCAAAGGCACTCTTCCTATGAAAGCAATAATGAATAACACCGTAATCATGGCTACCGAAAAAAATGTAGTTCCTAAAGACATCCATGTCAAATAAGGTACAATTTGCATTTGATTCTTACACTCCCACTCACGAGATATTATTTGAAGTGCACACCACAGTAAGATCAGGAATGCTGATGAAGTGTAAAACGGTAGCTATAAAATTTACAAGATGTCACAGAGATATATCTTTAACACACCATAACCCTCTCCAGGAATGTCTATGCACTAAGGGGGAAAAAATCTAAGATATTATTTCATTGGCTACTCTTCTTGGCTGAAAGTGAACTCTGCTAATTCCAGGACTGACCCCTAAGCATACAGGAACGGCATAATTGCTCTTGACCTTCTAGCTGGTGCGGTAATATAATGTGATACCACATCAGACCACAACAGGGATAGGAATAGTATTTCAGGGGAGCCGGCTTGAAGAAAGAACCCAGTTCATTCAGGGCCTTACCAATTGCCAGTTGCTGTGGAATTGACTCCGACTCGTGGTCACCCCATGTGTGTCAGCGTAGAACTGTACTCCATAAGGTTTTCAATGGCAATTTTTCAGAAGTAGGTTGCCAGGCCTTTCTTTTGAGGCATCTCTGGGTGGACTCGAACCATCATCCTTTCAGTAAGCAGCCGAGTGCATTAACCCTTTGCACAATCCAGGAACTCCTTTAGGTCCTTACCTCTAGCTAACTTTGCGATCTTTGACAAGTTACTGAACTCATCAAGTTTCTTGTTCCCCTATGTACAAACCTGGGATAATGATACTACTGTGGGTATTAGATTAAATATATGTAAAGCATGTAACACATAATGGACAGCCAACATAATACTAATTACTTATGGTGGCTTCTGGAAACCCTGGTGGCATAGTGGTTAAGAGCTACAGCTGCTAACCAAAAGGTCAGCAGTTCAAACCCACCAGGGGCTCCTTGGAAATTCTATGGATCAGTTCTACTCTGTCCTATGGGGTCACTATGAGTTTATGAGTTAGAATCGACTTGACGGCAACGGGTTTGGGTTTTGTTGTTGTTGTTGTTATGGTGGTTTCTTCTCACTGCTTTGAGCCCACAGCAAAAAAGTTAGAAGAGGGGGTGTTTCCCAGCATGCTCAAAGCAGAATAGCACCATTAGCCCCTTTAGCCTGACTTGTCCAGCCTCTGCAGACTGTGGGGTACAGGGCACCAGGCACAGAATCTACATTTAAATATAGCATAGCCCCTTGGTGTGTTCTGGATTTGGTCATCAAATCAGTTTTTCAATTCATAGGACTTTGTTTCCATTTAATGTTTTCTCATGGCTGAGTAAGTCCCAAGTACATTCCCTTCAACCTCCCTTCTTCCCCCAAAAACAACCCTATCAAGGGCCAGGGGCTGGCTGGGAGCTTGTGTTGTGTATCTTCAAGCAGAGAGAACTCTGTGTCCTTTAATGAAAGCCTGGCTGCTGGTAAAAGAAATTAACAAAGGCTCTCAACGGCGATGGATTCTGTCTTGTCTGACCCTTCACCCCAACACTGTGGTTTTCGCTGTAATCATACATGGGCCCAAGTGAGCTCCCAATGATTAACACAAGCATGTGATTCCATAGGAATTTTGTACAACTGAGCAATAATTCTTGTCTACCTATTTTAAAAATTTATCTGGAAAGCAAATTACTGTACAGCCCCAAGGCTCATTATCTCTCTCTATGCTGGTGCTCTAAAATTACCTCAACAGTCTCGACAAGCAAAAGGATGAAAAAGTCGACCCCACAGGAACGGGGCACGAGGGCTGCACTGACCCAGGTTTGTACTAACCAGTGTACACAGACAGAAGGTATGGAAAGACACAGTTGAGACAGGGAGTTTCGAGTAGAGAATCTGGTCGTTCTTGGGCCTATTCCCTAAAAAGCCCATACGTTTCAGTTCAGCGTCCCTAGTCCCAGTCCCAAATGTCTCCCTGGTTTCAGTGTGAGGAAGTCCAGGAGGTGACCCAGCTTGTGCTGCCGGATCCCACCTGACACCCACGCCTTTGTGTATGGCCCTCCTGAGTCAGATGGCAGCGGCCATATCCCAAAGGTTGTGATTACATTCTGCAACTCATACTAGTGTATCCCAATAATACTTTCACTCTTGCAAAAAAGAAACGGGATACGGACAGAAACTCCATGGATAATGCATCTTAATGCCCTGAAGATATGTAACTATAAACTGGCAACTTTCTTCACTTTTCATTTTTTTGGTATCAACTAGGCAGATGTGGCCAATGCAAACAGTTGGGCTATTTTAGTTCTCAGATAAACCATTGTCTCTTTCTTCAAGGCAAAGAGAAAGCTGGGGCTGACAGTGAGTGGTTCAGGGTAGGCCATCGCTCGCACCAAGCAGAGAGTGATCACATGACTGGGAAGGTGCGGTGCTGAGCTACAATTCCTCCTCCACCTGTATTGGCTGGGCAACCTTGGTTCACCCACTTTTCTCTGAGTTTGTTTTCTTATCAGTTATTGCTGTTAGCTGCCGTCATGATGACCCCAAGCATAGCAGAACGAAATGGCGCTTGGTCCCGCACCATGCTCATGATCGATTGCAGATGGGACTATTGGGATTCATAGGGTTTTTACTGGCTGATTTGGAAGCAGATCACCAGGCCTCTCTTCCTACTCTGTCTTAGTCTGGAAGTTCTGCTGAAACCTGTTCAGCATCATAGCAACATGCAAACCTCCATGGACAGACAGGTGGTGGCTACGCTGGAGGTGCATTTGCCAGGAATTGAACCTGGGTCTCCCACAGGGAAGGTGAGAATTCTACCCCTGAACCACCACTGCCCTTGGTTCTCATTAGTAACAGGAATCCAATAATACCCACTACATCGAGTTCCGTGCCGATGAGATGATGCAAATGGAGTATCTGGTGTGGAGTGGCTATGATCATTCAAACATAATGCAGCTTCTATTTGAAACTTCAGACATCAAGAGGATTAGCAATTTACTATGGAAAGTTAGAAGCAAAATGTTTAAAAAAGAATGTATAGAAGCAAAATGTTGCTGCTGATCTTGTTGTTAGCAGCCCCTGAGTCAGCCCCTGACTCGTGACGACCCCATATGTTACAGAGTAGAACTGCCCTGCAGGGTTTTCTTGGCTGTAATCTTTACAGGAGTAGTTCGCCAGGCCTTTTTTTCTATGGAATCACTGGGTGGGTTCAAACTGTCAACCTCTGAGTTAGTGGTCAATTATTAATAGCTTGTACCACCCAAGCTCATTAGAAACAAAATAACCCAAACCCATTGCCACTGAGTTGATTCTGATACAGAGTAGAACTGCCCCATAGGGTTTCCAAGGAGTAGCTAGTGTATTGGAACCACTGATCTTTTGGTTAGCAGCCAAGCTCTTAACCACAGCGCCGCCAGGGCTCCAGAAGCAAAATTGGAGCTAAAAAATTCATGTATCTCCTCCCTGGGAAGCAATCCTCTCTAGTATCCAGGCCCTGCTGTAAACCAGGCAGTAGTGGATGAGCCAGACCATTCCGGGGCACCACAGCCTACAATGCCTGATGCCCAGACCTTAGATGGGCTCCAGGAGAGAGGTGGGTACAGTTCAGCCTTCCCAGCATCCCTTTTCAGTTGCCCATCCCTGAATTTCTGTGAGGCCTGGTGTTAGGCTCCTGGATATGAGACTGTGTGCTAACTTGCAATAAATAGACTAAAAAGGGGGAACTCTGCAGCTCAGCCAAGTCAAACACCACTGTGAAAACCTATCCTTAGTTGCCCTGAGGCATTTCCAAAAGCAAAGCAAACATTATAAATGAATAGCGTGCTCTAATTCCCCGCCTCGGGGGAAGCTAGCATGGGAAGACAGGTAGACTCTGTTCTGGGCTGGCTGCATGCTTCTGGACTTGGGGCTGCCCTCTCTGCTGGAGACACCCCAGGTTCTCCCTGTTGGCTCCCTGGCTTTGTGACAATGTCACTCACCTTCTCAGCCCTTGAAGCAATTGAACACCTGTTGTTTGTTGTTAGCTACCATCAAGTCGACCCCGACTCATGGTGACCCCATGCGCAGCGTAACAAAACACTGCCCAGTCCTGCGCCATCCTCGTGATTGGTTGTGGATTGAGCCATTGTGATCCACGGGGTTTTCACTGGCTGATTTTCAGAAGTAGATTGCCAGGTCTTTCTTCCTAGTTCGTCTTAGTCTGGAAGCTCCTCTGAAAGTTGTTCAGCACCATGGCAACACACAAGCCTCTACTGACAGGAGGGTGGTGGCTGCACAGAAGATACATTGGATAAGACTCGAACCTGGGTCTCCACCTTGGAACTTGAGAATTCTACCACTAATGGCCTTACAATTGATCACCTAGGAAGCAATAAGTCATTTTTGGCTATGCCGCACCTGGCTCTGTGAGATAATAAGCCACTGGTTTTGTCTTCTGCTCCAGTAGTTCATCTGGAATCCTTATTTATTGTCTACATGTCTAAACCAGGGGTTCTCAACTTTATCACGCATAAGAATCAGCTGGATTATGGTAGGGGCTGACACAGAACACAAATTCCTAGGCCCCACCTCCTGAAATTCTGACCCAGTAGGTCTAGTTTGGTGCCCTGAAACCTACAAACTCCTCTACCGATGCCAAAACAGGCAGGCCTTTAGAAATTCTAACTCTGAATAAACTCCCCACTACCCGTCTGTCTCTTTGTCCTACTGTGATGGCCTGCATGTTGCTGTGATGCTGGAAGCCATGGCACTGGTATTTCAAATAACAGCAGGGCCACCGCCATGGTGGACAGGTTTCAGAAAAGCATCCAGACTAAGAAAGACTAGGAAGAAAGGCCTGGAGATCTACTTCCAAAAAATTAGTCAATGAAAAGCCTATGGATTACAGTAGAACATCGTTTGATATAGTACTGGAAGTCGAACCCCCTAGGTTGGAAATTCACTAAACAATGGCTGCAGCCATGGACTCAAACGTACCAAAGATCATGAAAATGTTAGAGGACCCGGCAACCTTTTTCCCAGCACTCCAGGGAGCCTGGCAGGCATTTGCATCCCCCTTCAACAGTGCCCATGGGGCAAAGCCCTGGGAGGAGAAAATGGGAGCCGGGGAGACAGCAGCCCCAGCTCTGCACTTCCCACCCATCTCATATCCCCTCTCCCACTTATTCCTGAAACAGATATCATGGTAGTCATGTGCTTAATAAAGGTTTCTAAGCCTCCTCAGGAAATTAAAGGATTTCTCTGGGTATAAAATGTGTACCAAATGATTGTTGAGAGTGGGCCTTGTTTTTCCATTTAGGTATTGGCTAGTTACAAAGAGAAAGCACAATGCTCCCATTTTCTTCACTAAATTACAGCCCTGGACTTCCCCTATAAACTCACATTTGGGAATGGCTGCAGACAGACTGGCCCCATTCACATGAGAACTCTACAGACCAGTGTCCCGTGAGTTGCCGGGAGCGTTGTCCACCAAGCAGTGTGTGTCTGTTGCTCACTTTCAAGACCAGCCATCTTTGGAATTGTCGCCCTCCCCTGCCCCCAGTAAAATTTCCTAAAAGCAGCCCCGCAGGAATGTCGCCCTTTTGTCATTACTGAACAACTGACTTTGTGCAAATTAAAAAAAAAAAATGCTTCATCCAAGTGGACAAATTGCAAAAAAAACACACACTGTGAGTGGCTGCCAAGCGAACCCCCTGGAAAAAAAGGAAAGGACCCCTGAGGCAGGAAGCAAGCTTGACGTGGAGCAGTGGCTGGATTTCAGCTACTTTGTACAGAGTAGACACAGGGCAGAACTAACACTTGGGTATCGTCTTTTCATTTGAGTTGAAGGAGGCCAGTACAGGGCTTTCCCCCCTTACCACAGGCAGCTGTTAGTGGCTGCAAGTGTGTCTTTTCCTCGGTGGGGCCAAAGAGAAGTTTGCTGCCCCTTTTCACATCCCCACCACCTAAAACTGTGCTCGGTACATGGCATGTACTCACAGCGCGTTTGTTGAATTTAGATGCATGTATTCGGTTGGAGACTGGAAGCCTCTTTTTTTTTTTTTTTTAATATTTTACTGTATTTTTAGTGAAAATATATACACAGCAAAACAGGGTTCCCATTCAACTCCTTCTACACGTCATGTTAATGACCGGTTACGATCTTCGGTTCGTGTCAGCATTCTCGTTATTTCCATTCTGGTTGTTCCATGCCCACTAATTTAGTCTCACTGCCCCCCAAACTTCTCATCTATGCTTAAGAATAACTCCTGTCTATTTGGTCTCATGTGGATAATCTTTATTTATTGTTTGTTTGTTTTATTGTACTTTAGATGAAGGTTTACAGAACAAACTAGTTCCTCAACAGTTAGTACACACATGGTTGTATGACATTGGTTAAGAACCCCACGACATGTCAACACTCTCCCTTCTCAACCCTAGGTTCCCTATTACCAGCTTTCCTGCCCCTCCTGCCTTCTGGTCCTTGCCCCAGGGCTGGTGTGCCCCTTTAGTCTCATTTTGTTTTATGGGCCTGTCTAACCTTTGGAAGAAGGGTGAACTGTAGGAATGACCTCATTACTGAGCTGAAAGGGTGCCCGGGAGCCATACTCTCAGGTTTTTCCAGTCTCTGTCAGGCCAGCAAGTCTAGTCTTTCTTTTTGAGTCAGAATTTTGTTCTACATTTTTCTCCAGCTCTGCCCGGGACAATCTATTGTGATCCCTGTCAGAGCAGTCAGTGGTGGTAGCCAGACACCATCTGGTTGTGCTGGACTCAGTCTGGTGGAGGCTGTGGTAGATGTGGTCCATTAGTCCTTTGGACTAATCTTTCCCTTGTATCTGTAGTTTTCTTCATTCTTCCTTGTTCCAGAAGGGATGAGGCCAGTGAAGCATCCGAGGTGGCCACACACAGGCGTTTAAGACCATGGGGGTGATCTTTAAAACAACACCATTCTCAAGGGTGAAACTCTTTGCTTTTTGAGCCAGCTTGCTATTTAATTAAAAGGCGACTTCAGGGAATCATTTCCGTTCAAGATTTAAAGAGTATCTTAGGGCAATAGCCTCAGGGAGTCCTCCAGTCTCAATGGGTCCAGTAAGTCTGGATGGAAGTCTCTTGTTTTACTTACCTGACCTGCGGCCATGCAAGTATTTTTCCCATTAGTTGTTCTACTGGTTTATAATAGATAAATCCAGACCAAAAAAAAAAAACCAACCCATTGCCGTCAAGTTGATTCTGACTCATAACAATCCCACAGGACAGAGTGGAAATGCCCCATAAGGGTTTCCAAGGAGTGGCTGGTGGATTCAAACTGCCAATCTTTTGGCTAGCTGCCCAGCTCTTAACCAAGTCCAGACAAGAAATGTAAAATGAAATTCCATTTTTAAGGAAAAGTCAACTTTTAATCTCCCAGAGAAAGAGAATGATTATTATTCTTTTAGTTTTCTCTTCTCCCTCCCCTCACAATTCTCCCAGCTCACAAAAGCATCCCCTCCACGTCAACAATGCCACTCTGTCAACAGCATTACCACCAGGGGCTAAGACTGAAGATTTACCACCACTCAGAGCTTTCGCTTCCGTCTGTTCGCTTCAAACTGCCCCGAAGGCAGCGAAGGAAATTAAACCACAGCCTTGCTGGCCAGCCCCATCCAGGGCCCCCTGAAAGAGCACTAAGGAAGTTGGCATCGGGCTGGGAACACGGCTGGTAAACCACCTCTTTGAAGGTGGAGAATGCAGGTGTCCCCAAGGTGGGGGGGACCCCGGTGGTGGTAAAGGTGGCAGGTGTGACCTGTACAGGGGACAATGTCTCCATTTAATGGCAATGAAATAAGGAGAGATTTCTGGGCTCCATTCAGGATCTTCTGGGCTTAGGTCAGGCTTTTAAAATGATTTGTGGGAACCCTTTGAAGTTCTATATTTTCACAGCTCAAGCAGGGCCCGCTTAAGTTTGCTGAAAGATAAGAGTTATTGGAGAAAGGATCAATTGAAAGGAAAAGAAAAGGAAACCGATTCTGAGCTGCTTCCTGTTGGAAAGCAAAGAAAGCCTGTGTTGTCTGCGGTCTCTTTTCCTTCCTTCCTTGGTTTTCTTCTCCATTGGATTGGTGTGGGGGGGGGTCTCTTGATTGATTTGGAAGCACTTTCTCTCAGGGGGTCAATGTCAGTTGATTTAAACTAGGAAGGGGGAAACAAGGGACATTCCCTGGAAGCATCCTGTGACCCTCTTCTTCCCCAAATTTCCTTCCCACTTCTAAATTTTAAAGAAGTGTTCCTAAATCATCTTGGACTGAGCGGGTCCTTCAGGAACCTGGATTTTTATAATGAGGTTATAAAATCACTGTTGCTTCTTAATCTGAGGGTTGGGGGTCCAATCCGAGGCTGCTTTTGCAACTCCTCTTTGTGAGTATCAGTGTCTGCATCTGTAAAATGGGTGCAGTAGCACCTGCTTCTTTGATCAAGCTAGATAATATTTACACCATCAGTGTGATTTCTTCAGGCTACAGAACTCAGGGGTGCAAAACATTGTAAACTTACTTTTTCGTAACTAAACACAGTTTCTGTTTCAAGCCTTTGCCCCTTGGTAATGGAGACCTCACACCTGACAAGTCAACAAAACTCAGTCAATTCAGGCAGGCTAAAAATGATCAAATCGAGTCTTTGTCCTTCCCTCCTTCTGTGTATGGGGGTCAGTTCCTAAGCTCTAGGAACCACTGTGCGTGTGTCATGTGGCCTCCGTACCTAAGTGCCACAAACTGGGCAGCTTAAAACAACAGTAATTTATTCTTTCATGATTCTGGAGGCCAAAAGTCTGACATCAAGGTGTCAGCAGGGCCATGCCTTCTCTGAAGGCTCTAGGGCAGGATCCTTGCTTGTCTCTTCCAGCCGCTGGTGGGTCCTGGCAATCCTTGGCTTTTGGCTGCATCACTCTAATCCATGCTTCTGTCTTCACAAGACCTTCTTCCTGTGTGTCTCTGGGTCCCCTTCTCTTCTGACAAGGACACCAATCATATTGGATTTAGGGCCCACCCTAAATTCATATTAACTTAGCTAATTATCTCTGCAAAGACCCTATTTTCAAATAAAGTCATGTTCAGAGGTTCTGGGTGGACATGGGTTCTGGATGGACACTACTCAACGCACTACACTATGAAGCAGCAGGTATCCGAGCCAAGTTGAGGCAACACTGAGGTCTCCTGCGTGGCCACATTCTGCCACAGGTCTGCTGGGATGCCCCATCTCCTCGGTGCCCTCCAGCACCATCACCTTTCCCTGCCAGGTGGGAAACATATACATTCACTCACACCATCCAGCCGTTCATGGGCTACGGAGAGCTTTTTCAGCTCTCCTCGGCAAGAGACCCTCTCCCAGGGTGACAGAGGAGGATTTTAACTCATCAGTTAATGCAGTCTCCACCTTCCTTTGATGGAAACAGGCTCTTCTGGGTAAATATTTATTCAGGTCCTTCAGCTCTCCCTCAGCACTGTTCCTCTCCACCCCCGTTATTTCTAGGATGGTGGCAGGTACAAGGGAAAGCTCGCGGTCCCCATGGGGAGAGGAGACAAGCCTCCTGGTCTGGTGCCAGTCCCTGCATGGACTCACCTACACAGCTGCTGGGCTGGTCCTCATGTGTGTACTGACAAGTGTCCACTCAGGGGTGGCTGGTCCATTTCTGCCCTTTTGGGCATACAACGGTGTTGCTGCTGAAGTCTGAGCCAGGGGCTAAGCACCTGGGCAGGGGGCTTTCACCCAGGACTCGAGGTCTGGTGGGACACCAATTTCATCCCTGGCCAAGGTGGGCTTCTTACAGCCATTGGCTCCAGGGCCACATAATCTACAGTATGGGAAGCCTCTCAGGCCAGATGCTTGACTGCATTCTATATGCCTTTGAGGGCATGTGAGAATCCCCGGGTCCTCTCCACACCACAGAGGAGGGAGAGATGGTAGAAACTGTAACTCCCGTTCAATCTGTGCCATTCTCTGTGTTCTTGGAGTACAAGGATTCCAAACAGGGAGCAGAACAGAGACCCGTTTTCCCTTGGCTCCCCCTCTAGGAGTTTAGATTTGGGGAAAGTGGAGCACATGTGTGTGGCCATTGGCTTCCTCTTCCTCGCCCTCCCGTTTCCTCATCTTGGGGGCCGGAGGAGTTGAGCTTCCCCTGTTCCTTGTGGCAGAAACCTGCACTCAACCTCCTGAGTTTTCTGGATTATACAGGAACCTGAAAGATCAAATCCTCTATCCTGGATCTTTTTATGGTAATAGGAGCTAAAGGAATTTTGAAAATTATCTCTTGCTAATGCCCGAGACCATAAAACCTATATTAAAAACTAGTTGACATCAAGTTGATTCCAACTCATGGGGACTCCATGTGTGTCGGAGTAAAACTCTGATCCATAGGGTTTTCAATAGCTGATTTTTCAAAAGCCAATTGCCAGGCATTTCTTCCAAGGCACCTCTGGGTGGACTTGAACTATCAAGATTTCAGTTAGCAGCCAAGTACATTAACTGTTTGCACCACCCGGGACTCCAAAACCTGTATTAATACATGTAAAAAAATGTTGAAATGGCAATATATGTTGTTGTTGTTGTTAGGTGCTGTCAAGTCAATTCTGACTTATAGTGGCCCCATGTGACAGAGTAGAACTGCCCCATAGGTTTCCTAAGCTGTAACCTTTACGGAAGCAGATCACCAGGTCTTTCTCCCGTGGAGCCTCTGGGTGGGTTCGACCTACCAACCTTTCGGTTAGTAGCTGAGTGCTTAATCACTTGCGCCAAGTATTCTTTCAAGATCAAGTCTGTCTTGCCCTGGACCTCGTCTCCTACCCAACTTGGAGGCCAAGAACTTGATAGGGTTCTTCTGGGATCTGATAGGACACCCTCCTCCTCATGGAGATCCAGGGCCTCCCAGCCAGAAAGGGGGACTCATCCTTTGATGCCTCACAATATTGTTCTTACTCCGTCGGTCAAACCTCAAACACAGATTGGGTGTTGGGGCAGGGAGCGGTGGTGCCTTTTCTCCCCGTTCACTCCAACCCTCCTCCCAAAATGTGCCGTATTTCTTTAAATGCTGCCTTAGTCTCCTAGTGCTGCTATAACACAGATACTACAAGTGGGTGACTTTAAAGCACAGACATTTATTTTCTCACAGCTCTGGTGTCTAAAGGTCCAAATCAGGATCTCAGCCATGTTGATCCCTTCCTTTTGGTAGCCCTGGGTGTTCCTTGGTTCCTTGTCTTGTAGACTATCCTCACACGGCACCTGTCATCTCCTATGGCCTATGTCTCTGGGTCTAAACTGCTCTTTGATATCTCAGAAGTGATTAGATTTAGAACCCACCCTACTTTCCTATGGTGTAATTAACATAACAAAGAAAACCTTATTTCTGAGCAGGATGACATCCACAGGGGTTAGGATTCCAAGGCATATTTGGGGGACACAATTCAATCCATAGCAAATGCCATGTATGTTTTCATAATAGCCTCACACATAATGTTCAGAAGTCTCCAGCCTCCTGCAAACAGTGGCCTCGGGATTAGCTCCAGGCTCAGCCCCACTCCCCCTTTCTGAAATAGCCCTAGCCCTTTGCCTGATCTTTTATGACCATTTGCTTATTTGTTTATACCCCTTCGCGTTCCAGAAAGGATTTCAGGCAGATGGTTTTTATTACCGGGTTAAATGCACACAGCAAGGCCCTGTTGCAAATAGAATTTTCTCTGCAAACATCAATTTCCATGAAGTCAAAGTGAAAACACCAAAAACACTTGGAAATGAAAATGGACAAGTTAAACCTGACATTGGGCTCCCTTTCCTATTCCCACTGACGCACTGAAACCCATCGCACCCCTTGCTGTTCTGCTTTTGAAAGCTTTGTGTGGTGTTTCTTGTTTTCTGGTTAACTTCTCTGGGGCCCAGGCCTCCAGCTGAGAAGGGAGATTCCTGACCATTAAGAGCTAAAGACGCTGGTTACAGTGCCTCATTTTAGTCAGAGAAAGGAGATGCCATGAGTGAGGTTCATCAGGGCACCTGGGAGGCCTTTGTTCCTGGACCAGATCTGTACCCTGTAGTCAAATGCAACACTAATTACTTTCTGGTGCAAGAGCTTAGGGCAGCCACCCGCCAGCAACTGTACTGTCAATGCTGAAGGAGGTGCAGCCTCCTAACTTAACATGATGAAGAGGAAGGCCCTTCCTTGGCCTGAAGTCATTCTCTTTTTTACCTTATTTACAGAGAATTAAAAAGGTTTGACTTTGCTACTGCCCCAAATCCTTTCAGAAGAAAATGTGTGTGAGGGTGGAGTGTGCACGTGTCCATGTGTGTGCATCTGTGTCCCCGTGTGTTCTCGTGATGTGTGCACACATGTGTGTGTGTGCTCTGTGTCCATGTGTGCCCGTGAATGGGTACTGTGTGTCAGCATGTGTCCATGTGTGTGCATCTGTGTCCCTGTGTGTTCGCATGTATGTGCGCACACGTGTGTGCACTCTATGCACTGTGTCCATGCATGGGTACTATTTGTCTACATGTGTCCGTGTGTGTGCATCTGTGTCCCTGTGTGTTCATGTGTATGTGTGCACGTTTGTGCTCTATGCACTGTGTCCGTGTGTGTCCATGCATGGGTACTGTGTGACTACATGTGTCCGTGTGTATGTGTGTGTGTGCATGCACATGCATGCATATGTGTACACACATCTGTGTGTGCACGTGTGTATGTATGCATACGCGTGCCCATGTGTGTTCATGTGTGTGCATGTGTGTACATGCATTATTCATGGATGCATGCTTATGTGTCAATTTGTGTGTACGTCCATATGTGTATATGCATCTGTGTGTCCATGTGTGTCTGTGTGCATGTGTGTTTGTGTGGGGGTACATGTATGTACCTGTGTGTGTGCATGTGTGTCCGTGTAATGTCTGTTTGTGGGCGGGTGCATGTGCATGTGTGTCTGTGGTTGTGCATGTGTGTCTGTGCGCACATGTGTTCATGTGGGGGGGTGTGTCCATGTGTGTATGTAAGCATGTGTCTTTGCACACATGCATGTCTAAAGGGGGGCAGGAACGAGCAGCAGAGGTGGAGGGGAGGGCACAAACAGGCCACTTTCCATGCTTACAAAGTTGACTATTTAGAATCTCTCTCTCCCTTTGGAAAAGAGCCTGATGGAGTCAGAGTGCTCTGCCAACCTCTGAGTTCCCCATCTGTAGCATCCATGGTGACCAAGACATTTTGAAGGTGTTTCCAGCTAGGACTGAGCAAAGTCACCCTGCCCCCTCAGCTGCAATGGACATAAGCCAGGAGTGGAGAAACAGGCCTTCCAGGAGCGCATGCTCGAGGCCCATGGTCACTCAGCTGAGTCTTTATGGAGCGCGCAGTGCTGCATACAAAGCTCCACTTCGGACCTGCTCACTCATTACAGCTGCCTGTTTTGACAGCCTGAGAGAGGGTTGGCCACTCGGGGCTGGTGGTTTGGGAAGGAAGGACCTTAAGGCTTGAATCAGAGGCGTCAGGCAAGGCCCGGAGCTTTCCACAACCAGCTGTGACAACTCGACAAGATGCCTGGTGATGGTAACGGCCACCTCCCAGAGTCATGGAAGTGGTTAATCATCACCTGTGTAAAAGCACTGAGTAGATTATAAAGTGTGAGGCACACTGGAGGTGTGACCCTCGGCGTCATTCGAGCCATCTGCACATTGAGGGGGTGGCAATTTGGTGGAGCCCAGGATGGGTTTGGCATTCATCCAGACCAGCAGGTAGATGACTCAGCAATCCTCCCCTGTCTCACCTGGTCCTGCAATCAGCTACACATCTGCCTCTTTAGGTGACGGCCAAACCTGCCCCCACACAGACTGAGAAAGTCTTACCATGGCATGTCGCTGGGAAAAGAAGGACTCGCTGTAGTAAGTTCACCATGTGATGGCCTTAAATCCTCTGACATCCCCACAAGGTGAGTGGAGATTAGAATTGGCATTAGGCTACCAGAATGAACTAGGAAAGAGATGAGAACAGTGTTGTTTTGATTAATATCTGAGAACATTTAGTCCAACAAGACTCTTTACCCATAAACTAGCAGGCAACTTCTTGTCGTTTGCTGCCATCGAGTCAATTCCTACTCATGGCAACCTTATGTACAACAGAATGAAATGTTTCCCAGTCCTGCGTCATCCTCACAATTGCCAGCATCTTCGAGTCCATCATTTCAGCTGCTGTATCCAACCATCTCACCAAGGGTCTCCTTAGCCCTCACTGGCCCTCTATTTCACCAAACATGCTGTCCTCCTCTAGAAAGTAATCCCTTCTCATGGTGTGTCTAAAACAAGAGAGTCATACAATGTTCTGGTGTGATCCATAAGGATGCCACTGGATAATTTTCAGAAATAGATTACCAGGCCTTTCTTCCCAGTCTTAGTCCAGAAGCTCCACTGAAACCTGTCCACCATGGATGTCCCTGCTGGTATTCGAAAATACCAGTGCCGTAGCTTCCAGCATCATAGCAACACACAGACCACCACAGTATGACAAACTGACAGACAGGTGGTGGAGCAGACTGCTTGTAGGGCAGTCCAACCCAGAATGGCTAAAATCAGACCAATACATTTCCTTTATATTTTAAGACATAAAATGTTGCTTTTCATCAGATAGTCCTGGGGCATCTCAGCTGGGAAGCATTCATCTCAGCCAAAAGATTAAGTCTTCCAGGGTCTACAATACAGGAGAGCAATTAGCAAATACAGGGCCATGCCGAAATGTCTGTTGTTGAGATTGTTGTCAGCTAAATTACAGGCACCAGGTAGTGAGGTCATATTTCACAAATGTGTTGTCTGAATTTCAGAAATCGTCCATTATGTACCGTGCTCTGACAGAGCCAAAGAAGCCTCAACCTGAGCTAATATGTACTTAGCCTTTGAAGATAAAAGTATAAACAGGAACCCAATGAATTCATTTCCCCACTGGTCTTCCTTATTAAGTACATTTGTCATCAATGGACTTTTCTACTCTCTACTTGGAATTTTCCTTACCAAGCAAAGTTCTGTCTTTTTCTTTCTAAGTAGAATATGGAGCACCACTAACCCTACATATTTATGAAGGATTAGTTTAGGAAATAAATATCATAGTTCCTACTTGACGGGAAACAAGGTGTTCTCCCACAGGAAGTTGTACGGTTTCTGGAAGGTTGCTTGGTCTGCCTTTACTGTCACTTTGTTGTTACTAATCTCAGGATGACGGAGTGCTCAGAGACAGCCAAGGGGGCAGCTTAAGAAAACAAAACAAAGCATGAGATTGGGAAGCCATCTTACTTTGCTTTGTATTTGGCTGCCGCCAATGAAGACGAGGGAGAAGTGGGTGCAAAGTTCAACCAGTGGTTCCCAGCAGCATTTCTGAGTTCCAGAATTGCCAGCAGTGCACCTGAAGGGGCTGGTACATTCCCAACCTGGCTTGGTTCCCTAGGCCATTCTTCGACATTGTTACAGATTGAATTGTATTCCTCAAAAAGGTTAGGTTGAAATCTGAACTCCTCAACTGGTGAGTGTGACCTTTTTTGAGCAAATGAGGTCTTTCTTTGAAGATATTCTCAAGTAAATCGTACCAGAACAAGCGGGGTTCAAGCCCTTCTGAGTGGTATCTTCTAAAAGAGGAGGACAGACATGGAGCCAGGTCACGCACAGTGGAAGACGCCATGTGAGAACATATCTGCAAGCCCAGGAAGCCAAGAGACACCCAGGGGTACTAGCAGCTGAAAGAGAAGAGGAAGGACCTCCCCCGAGAGCCAACACAGAGAACATGGCTCTACCTGCACCCTGAATTTGAGGTTCTAGCCTCCAGAACTGTGAGACTTTATGGTACGTTGTTTTGGCAGCCCCAGGTGCACTGTGCTGAACTTTCGGCAGAACTTACCCCAGCCCTAGAAAGTTCTCAAAGCAAACTTCTTGCACACCCCAGCAAAGCCATGTTCTTCCTTTAGCACTGGCTTAACATTTCTCCATGCCTCTGATCTCCAACTCATATAAGTTGTTCTTCATTCTGTTCTCCCCTGTGGCCCATGACCTGCCCAGCTCTACATTATACTGCAGACATGACCTGAACGGCCCACCTCTGCAGTTGTAACAAAAAAAGTAACAGCAACAAAAAATTGCACACTAATCAGAATTTGCCAACATGTGTCCAGAATCCATAGCAACCTGCAGGTTGAGAACCTCTGAGTCGCTCAATAGAAGAGAAGTCCAAAGTGGTATGGGGTTGGGTAACTGCTTGGTCAACGCTCAGAGGATGACGTGGTCACTGTGGTGGGTGGTCAGGGCAGCAGCAGGGTGAGTCCTGGGTCTTTGAATAGACAGGAATTGGGCTGAACCAGAGCCCAAGGGAGGAAGTGAACAGCCAACAGCCCAGAGCAGGGAGCGGGTCAGATTGGATGACAAAGAGCCCTCAGTGCCAGAGTGGGGAGTTCAGGCTTTATCCTGCCAGCCATGGGGGGCGGGGGGCGTCAGTGCAGGGTATTGTGGGAAGAAGATGACTACGTTTGGATACACCAGATATTCTGTTCCCATAGTGCAGAAGTGACTTTCTGGTTGGTCTTGAATGTCTGCCTTGGCCTGGCCACCTCCTGTGCATGCCCAGGGCACTTAACCATCTGACCAAGTGGCATCTCAGCACAGCACAGTAACTGTTGGTACAACTGTCTCTCAAAGGCACTGGCCTTGAAGGTTTCAACCAGTGGAAGGAAGACAGCAGAAGACTGCATCACTGCCCAGGCTGTGTTCCAGAGTGGTCCTGACTGTCGAGGAATCTAATGCGGCCAACGGGACCCATGTTATTCTGCATGTGAGTTTGGGGTGAAGCCACCAGTACAGAGGGTTTGAGGATGACAGTCATTTGACTTGGAAGCCAAGCAGCTGGCCACCAGGGAAGCCTCAAGACCCCACCAACCACTCACCAGGACCTCCCAGAGCAGGTCTGTGGTTGGGGAGTTTGGAAGCCAGGGAGGTGGGGAGGCCTTCTCCAAGGAAGTGGTTGCTCTCTTCCCTGCAGGAAAGGCAGACGAGGGATGGCCTGGGACCCTGGGGTGCCAGATGGGTTTCTGAAGTGTAGGAGCAGGGCAGTCGGGCTCCTAATGAACCGCGAAGGACAGGAACCTGGTCCAGAGCCCTGGGCTGAGCTCTCTCATTGGTACAGGGACCTCAGTCTGGGAGTGTGAACTGAACTTCTAAGCGCTGGGGCGTTAGCTGGTGAGCTGGTCGGCACTGCCCTCTTCTGTTTCTGTGACTGCCTCATTCTCCTGCAGAGGGCGAGATGGCCTGTCCACACAGTTGCCAGACCTGGGAGCATGGTCCCCCTCAGCTCCCAAGCTCTCCACCCCTCCTCCCAGCACCCACATTAGCATGGGACAAGGGGCAGAAAGTTATAGGTCTCTCATAAGAAGAGTGAAAAACGGCACTGAAGGGGAGAAATCCCATGCAACCTGATACGTGAGCTAATCCCTCTGACTACCTTGAGTACCACGTCCCCAACAGCTGCCACAGTCTCCCCAGAATGGGAGGGAGTGGCCCAGCCCAGGGAGGGCCACAGGCAGAGTAGAAAGGGAACTGGGATTAGTGCCCTCTGGGGTCCCTAACCTTGGAGTGCTCACAATATCCATTAGGAGCCGCTCGGGCGCTGGCTGTGCGTTCCCACCAAGAGAGGTCATTCCTGCATTCGTCAAGCCAAAGCCTCTCAATCACTCCGGTTAGTTTTGAAGTCTTGGGAGACCATAGGACGGCCCTCCATCACTTTCCCCCGCATCCCCACACTTGGTGTGATGTATGGAGATACCAGAGTCAGGCTTCTCCCTGGACTTGTGTTCACTGGAGTCAGGTCAGCTTTATCCGAAATAACAACAAAACGTATGTAGTACACGCCTTTGTCTTTGTTGGGCGCCCTCCCTGAAAGGGCATACAGGTTTTTACATATATTACCTTAGCATCCAGAGGCTCTGGGAAGCAGCTGTTGTTGTGCAGACAGCCAAATGAGTCATGTAAGGTTCAGCTGTTTGATGAAGGATAGTCAGACTCGAAGCCAGAGCCGTTCTTATCTGGCCGCAGCCACTCTGCAAAGCTCTTAAAATTAAAAGCTAAGTCCCAGTTGTCGTGGAGTCAGCTCTGACTCACAGCGCCCCATGTGTGAGAGCAGGACTGTGCTCCAGAGGGTTTTCAGTGGCTGATTTTTCACAGCGCCCCGTGTGTGAGAGCAGGACTGTGCTCCAGAGGGTTTTCAGTGGCTGATTTTTCACAGCGCCCCGTGTGTGAGAGCAGGACTGTGCTCCAGAGGGTTTTCAGTGGCTGATTTTTCACAGCGCCCCGTGTGTGAGAGCAGGACTGTGCTCCAGAGGGTTTTCAGTGGCTGATTTTTCAGGCCTTTCTTCTGAGGTGCCTCTGGGTGGACTTGAACCTCCAACCTTTTGGTTAGCAGCCAAGCATGTTAACCTGTTTGCACCACCCAGGGTCTCCCTTTTAAACTTTCTGTGTCTTCGTTGCCCAGCCATAAAAAACCACCAAACTCAATGCTGTACAGTCAACTTCGACTCATAGCGACCCTATAGGACAGAGTAGAACCGCCTCATAGGGTTTCCAAGCAGCAGCTGGTAGGTTCGAACTGCTGACCTTTTGGTTAGTAGCCAAGTTCTTAACCACTGTGCTACCAGGGCTCCTACCCATCCACACAGGGGGATAAAAGAGCTTCTTAAAGTGTGTCTTGATTTCCTAGTGTTACTGTAACAAAAAATACCACAAGTGGGTGGTTTTAAAGAACAGAAATTTTTCACAGTTCTGGAGGCTAACAGTCCAAATCAGGGTCTCAGCTGTGTTGATTCCTTCTGTGGGCCTCTCTCCCAGGTTCTAGTGTCTGCCAGCGATTCTTGGCGTTTCTTTTCTTGTAGATGATCCTCACATATTGCCTGTCTTCCCTTGTGTGTGTCTCTGCTTTGATTCTGCTCTTTTCTGTGACTCAGAAGTGACGGGGCTTAGGGCCTGTCCTGCTCAAGTATGATCTCACTAACCTAACAAAAGAAAACCTCTGTTTCCAAAGAGGGTCACATCCACAGGTACAGGGGCCAGGACTTCAACATATGTTTTGAGGGGACACAATTCAATCCGTAACAAGTGTTTACAGAGAAATCTGTGAAAACGAAGAAACACAGGCTCTTCCTTGGGTGGTATGGAAATTCGACTAATAAATATTTCCTCAGTTTTCCAGTTAAGTTTTGGTTTCTTGTTGTTGATTTAGTTTTGTTGCTGGTTTGTGACTTTGGAGACCCCGTGTATTACAGAGTAGAACTGTTCCATAGGGTTTTCTTGGCTATAACCACCAGGCCTGTTTCTTTCACGGTGCTGCTGGGTGGGTTTGAACCGCCGACCTGTTGGTTACCAGCCGAGTGCAAGCTGTTTGCACCACTCCGGGACTTTTAGGTTTTGTTTTTTTGGGGGGGAGGTTTGTTTTTTTATTTTTTGCTTAGGTAAATATCAATAAAGTCGAACATGTAAATTCTTGATTTTAGAAAATCTTTTCTCCCTTAAGTCAGAGAATATCTTCCATCACACAGAACAGAAGTCTAAAAGCCTGTTTTCAAGGCTTCTACCAACTGTCTTCTTAAAATGCGGATGGTCCATCTCGCCAGTTCAGGAGTGATTCCTGGCACTTCTGGGCTTACCATTCCTCCTTCAGCTGATCTTCATATTCCTCACTCAGGCAACAAGTCCTCTCACTGTTTGCAGGACAAGGGGCTGCCAGGGCCACTGGCTGTTCGCTGGGTGGCCATCAGCAACATTGGCAGAGCGTTCTCTGCTGCAGGCCATTTGTTCGGAGACCACTAGGGCTCACACGAAGACAGCCCTCAGATCTCTCCCTGCTGGGTGACTCCGTAAAGGGAGAGGAGGGAGAAGCTAGGACTCACTCATTTGCTTTTCTCCCTGGGGGCTGGGACTCCTGCCAGGGCTTGGGGAGGCTTTGAGCAGAGCCTCTCAGAAGATGAAAGAAAGTCACCCAGAGGCAGCTGTTCGCTCTAGACTTGGACATGCACACACACATGCACACATACAGGCACACACACACGCACACATACAGGCACACACACACATGCACACCTATTTTTTTTAATTACAACTTTCTTGTTTCATTCCCCAGTATCGTGTACTGTCTCACCTTTCACCAAAGTTACCACTTATCTGCTACCTAGTTAGTGTTTTCCTTCCCCACCCCTCCCCTCCCTCATAACCATCAAAGATTGTTTCTTTCTGTGTATAAACCTTTTCTTGAGTTTTTATACTGGTGGCCTCATACAGTATTTGTCCTTTTGTGATTGACTTATGTCACTCAGCATAATGCCCTCCAGATGATCCATGCTGTGAGATGTTTTGCAGATTCATCGTTGTTCTTTACTGTTGTGTAGTATCCCATTGTGTGTATGCACCATAGTTTGTTTATCCAGTCACTGGCTGATTTTTGGAAGTAGATTGCCAGGCCTTTCTTCCTAGTCCATCTTAGTCTGGAAGCTCCATTGGAACCTGTTCAGCACCATAGCAACACACAAGCCTCAACTGACAGACAGGTGGTGGCTGTGCGTGAGGTGAATTGGCCAGGAATTGAACCCGGGTCTCCTCATGGAAGGTAAGAATTCTACCCTGAACCACCACTGCCCCATAACCTAGATGTGCTCATTGGTTTAGGGGGAGGAAAAGTCCCTGTGTCCAGTTCCTGGGTATGTCCACAGCAGACAGGGCCAGCTTCCTGGGATATGACCTGTGCAGTCACACAGAACCCCGTGCTCAGACTGCCCCACCCTTGGTTTAGTGCTCTACTGTTGCCATCTTGACATTCTTAATAATTTTTGAACAAGGGGCCCTGCCTTCCTATGTTGTACTGGGCCCTGTGAATGATGTTGTCAGTCCTGAGAACAGGCAACCCATGGTGCCCAGCACTCTTCACAGAAAATGCACAACCTGATCACTGTATGTCTGAAGGCCAAGCTGGAAACGCCATGCACTGTTCTCTCAGCAAGGCTTCTGTTTTTGCAGGAATCTTTGCCTTCTGAAACCTCATACCTGACCCAATTGATTCTAAACTTCTGAAACATTTAAAAAATACATATATCCAAGTACCCGTGGTCTCCTCCGAGGGCTGACTAGTCAGACTCTGACCACTGTGCATGGCATTCTTCTTGGGGACCAGGAGGGGTTTTTTGTTGGAGAGCCAGCCAGCCTATGAAAATAGAAACATCCCTGTGGGATAATTTCTTCACCAAGATCAAGGAATGAGGCTGACTGAGGACCCAAAAGGGCTGGGCCCCCAGAAAGTAGACCAGAAAAAAAAAAAAAAACACCCACAGTTGTCACTGAGGAAAATCGAACTCACAGCGACCCCATGTGCCTGAGAGGAGAGCTGTGCTTCACGGGGTTTTCAACAGCTGGTTTCTCAGAAGTAGGACCACCAGGCCTTCCTTCCCAGATATCTTTGGGTGAACTTGGTCCTCTAACCTTTAGTTAGAAGCCAAGCCCTCCCAGGGACTTACAGAAAAAGGTTCCGAAAACAGGCTCCCATGGAGTGCTGGGAGGGTGGGAGGCAATGGCAGAGAGAAGAATAGGGAAAATCCCTCTTTCTAGATGTGTGGCTGTCAAGGAAGAATTATGGGGTATGTGGGGGGCAGGGCGGATGTAGAGCACAGGGATTCAAGCTCAGGTAGGGCTTGCAGATGGAGAAGAGGCTCCAAGGCGAAGGGAGTGGGGAGATGGAAGGCTCACGGGTAGAACAGACAATGCTCAGGGGACAGGGAGGAGAACAGGTGGGGTACAAAAATCCCATCTTCAGGGAGCCCAGAGACAGACCAAGGTCAGCAGGCAGCCGCAGCAGAACAGACATCACACACAACTGCTGTTAAACTGCTTCAAAGCTCACTTAAGCTCCACATAGGACCTTTACAGGTCACATCAATTAGGCCTGAGTCCTCAAACCTGGCTGCACATCTGAATCACCTGGGGGGCAGGGCTGGGGGTCAAAAATTCCCATGCCGGACCCCACCCAGTCAATGAATCCCACTCTCTGGGGTTCGTCCAGGGCATCAGGATCTTTTTAAAGCTCTCCAAGGGATGCTGGGGGGGCAGTGGTAATTCAGTGCTAGATTTCCCTCCTTTCGTGGGGAGACCTGGGTTCAATTCCCAGCCAATGCACGTCACGCACAGCCACCACTCCTCTGTCAGTGGAGATTTGCGTGTTTTTGGTGTTTTAGTGAAGCTTCCAGACTAACATGGACTAAGAAGAAAGGTCTGGAAATCTACTTCTGAAAAACCAACCACTGAAAACCCTATGGATCACAATGGTCTGATCCCATCGTGCATGGGGTCACTAGGCTTCAGGGGCTGAATCTATGGCAGCTAACAACAAAGGGATGGTGATACATGGGGAGGGGGGAAAGCCACTGAACTTAGATGACACAGAGCTTGGGAAGCAGGCAGGTGAGACCAGACCACACCAGCCTCCAGTCTGGGTAAGAAACGGCATGGAGGGCCCCTACTTCTCCCCTTGAACACACCAAGGAGCCCCCTTCCCACTGAGAGAAACAAACAGGAGAACAAGAAAAGTAAAGGAACTGTGTAAATCATAACTCACTTTATTGAGTTATCTGGGATCACACATATAAGCAGGTCATACATGTATATGCATTTTCCCCACTCAGTTCAGATATAATTTCCCCAACTCCAGTGTCTTTTTTGTTTTTTAATTGTACTTTAAGTGAAAGTTTACAATTCAAATCAGTTTCTCATACAAAAATTTATACACACGTTGTTATATGACCCTAGTTGCTCTCCCTACAATGTGACAGCACACTTCTCCTCTCCACCATGTATTTTCCCTGTCCATTCAACCAGCCCCTGTCCCCCACCCCCCCGCCTTCTCATCTTGCCTCCAGACAGGAGCTGCCCACACAGTCTCATGTGTCTACTTGAGCTAAGATGCACACTCCTCACCAGTATCATTTTATGTCTTGTAGTCCAGTCTAATCTTTGCCAGAAGAGTTGGCTTCGGGAATGGTTTTAGTTTTGGGCTAACAGAGAGTCTGGGGGCCATGACCTTTGGGGTCCCTCCAGTCTCAGTCAGATCATTAAGTCTGGTCTTTATACTAGAATATGAAGTCTGCATCCCAATTTTCTCCTGCTCCATCAAGGACTCTCTGTTGTGTTCCCTGTCAAGGCAGTCACTAGGGGTAGCCAGGCACCATCTAGTTCTTCCTGTCTCAGGCCAAACGAGTCTCCAGTTTCTGTGGCCCTTTCTGTCTTCTGGGCTCATATTTTCCTCTTGTCTTTTGGATGCATTCCACTTTGGTGAGTGGCATCTGGGGTCTTAAAAGCTAGCAAGTGGCCATCTAAGATGCATCAATTGTTCTCAACCTACCTGGAGCAAAGGATGCATCTTAGATGGCCACTTGCTAGCTTTTAAGACCCCTCACCAAAGTGGGATGCAGAATGGTTTCTTAACACACTTTGTTATGCCAGTTGACCTAGATGTCCCCTGAAACCATGGTCCCCAGACCCCTGCCCCTGCTACTCTGTCCCTCAAAGTGTTTGGTTGTATTCAGGAAACTTCTTAGTTTTTGGTTTAGTGCAGTGGTGCTGACTTCCCCTGTATTGTGTGTTGTCTTTCCCTTCACCTAAAATAATTCTTGTCTACTATTTAATTAGTGAATATCAAAGAATGTTTTCCTCTGTGTTTAAACCTTTTGTTCAGTTCTTATTATAGTGGTCTCATACAATATTTGTCCTTGTGCAACTGACTAATTTCACACAGCATAATGCCTTCCAGATTCCTCCATGTTATGAGATGTTTCACATATTCGTCGTTGTTCTTTATTGTTGCATAGTATTCCATTGCGTGAATATAACAACTTGTTTATCCATTCTTCCGTTGATGGGCACCTTGGCTGTTTCCATCTTTTTGCTATTGTGAACAGCGCTGCAATGAACATGGGTGTGCATATATCTATTCGTGTGAGGGTTTTTATTTCTCTAGGATATATTCCAAGGACTGGGATTGCTGGATGGTACGGTAGTTCTATTTCTAGCTTTTTAAGAAGTGCCAGATCGATTTCCAAAGTGGTTAACCATTTTACATTCCTACCAGCAGTGTGTAAGTGTTCCAGTCTCTCCACAACCTCTCCAACATTTATTATTTTGTGTTTTTTGGATTAATGCCAGCCTTGTTAGGGTGAGATGGTATCTCATTATAGTATCGATGTGCATTTCTCTAATGGCTAATGGGAAATCATGGTGGCGTAATGGTTAAGAGCTACGGCTGCAAACCAAGATGTCAGCAGTTTGAATCCACCAGGCACTCCTGGAAAACCCTATGGGGCAGTTCTACTCTGTCCTATAGGGTCGCTATGAGTTGGAATCAACTCAACGGCAATGGGCTTGGGTTTTTTTTTTTTGGAGTGGCTAATGATCAAGAGCATTTCCTCATGTATCTGTTACCCACCTGAATGTCTTCTTTAGTGAAGTGCCTGTTCATATCCCTTGCCCATTTTTTAATTGGGTTTTTTTGTTGAGGTTTTGCAGTATCCTGTAGCTTTTAGAAATTGGACACTGATCAGATTTGTTGTAGCCAAAATTTTTCCCCAGTCTGTAGGTTGTCTTTTTACCCTTTTGGTGAAGTCTTTGGATGGGCTTAAGTGTTTCATTTTTAGGAGCTCCCAGTTATGTAGTTTCTCTTCTGGTGTTTGTGCATTGTTAGTAATGTTTTGTATACTGTTTATGCCATATATTAGGGATACTAGCGTCATCCCTGTTTTTTCTTCTGTGATCTTTATCGTTTTAGATTTTATATTTAGGTCTTTGATCCATTTTGAGTTAGTTTTTGTGCATGGTGTGAAGTGTGGCCTTGTTTCATTTTTTTTGCAGTTGGATATCTAGTTATGCCAGCACCATTTGTTAAAGGGACTGTCTTTTCCCCATTTAACGGACTTTGGGCCTTCGTTAAATATCAGCTGCTCATAGGTTTTATAGGTGGATAAATTTATGTCTGGATTCTCAATTCTGTTCAACTGGTCTATGTTATCTGTTTTATACCAGTACCAGGCTGTTTTGACTACTGTGGCAATATAATAGGTTCTAAAATTAGGTAGTGTGAGGCCTCCCACTTTGTTCTTCTTTTTCAGTAATGTTTTACTTCTCAGGGGCCTCTTCCCTTTCCATATGAAGTTAATGATTTGTTTCTCCATCTCATTAAAAAAATGCCATTGGAATTTGGATCCAGATTGCATTGTATCTGTAGATCGCTTTGGGTAGAATAGACATTTTCACAAAGTTGAGTCTTCCTATCCGTGGGCAAGATATGTTTTTCCACTTACATAGGTCTCTTTTGGTTTCTTGCAGTAGTGTCTTGTAGTTTTCTTTGTATAGGTCTTTTACATCTCTGGTTAGATTTATTCCAAAGTATTTTATTTTCTTGTGGTTTTTTTTATCATAAATGGTATTGATTTGGTGATTTCCTCTTTGATGTTCTCTTTGTTGGTGTAGAGGAATCCAACTGATTTTTGTATGTTTACCTTGTGTCCTGATACTCTGCTGAATTCTTCTATTAGTTTCAGTGGTTTTCTTGAGGATTCCTTAGGGTTTTCTATGTATAAGATCATGTCATCTGCAAATAGAGATACTTTTACTTCTTCCTTACCTATCTGGACACCCGGTATTTCTTTATGTAGCCTAATTGCTCTGGCTAGGACCTCCAGCACAATGTTGAATAAGAGTGGTGATAAAGGGCATCCTTGTCTGGTTCCTGTTCCCAAGGGGAATGCTTTCAGGCTCTCTCTGTTTAGGATGATGTTTAGGATGATGTTGGCTGTTGGCTTTGTATAAAAATTATTATGTTGAGGACTATCCCTTCTTTTCCTATCTTGCTGAGAGTATTTATCATGAATCGGTGTTGGATTTCTCAAATGCCTTTTCTGTATCAATTGATAAGATCAGGTGATTCTGGTCTTTTGTTTTATTTATATGATGGATTACATTCATTGTTTTTCTAATGTTGAATCATCCCTGCATACCTGGTATGAATCCCACTTGGTCATGGTGAATTTTTTTTTTTTTTTTTTTTTTGGTATGTTGTTGAATTCCATTGGCTAGAATTTTGTTGAGGATTTTTGCGTCTAAGTTCATGAGGGATATAGGTCTGTTATTTTCTTTTTTTGTGGTGTCCTTACCTGGTTTTTGTGTCAGAGATATGCTGGCTTCATAGAATGAGTTTGGGAGTATTCTGTCCTTTTCTATGCTCTGAAATACCTTTAGTAGTAGTGGTGTTAACTCTTCTCTGAAAGTTTGGTAGAATTCTCCAGTGAAGCCATCAAGGCCAGGGCTTTTTTTTGTTGGCAGTTTTTAAATTACCTTTTCAATCTCTTCTTTTATTATAGGTTTATTTAGTTGTTCTTCCTCTGTTTCTGTTAATTTAGGTAGGTAGTGTGTTTCTAGAAATTTGTCCGTTTCCTCTAGATTTTCAAATTTGTTAGAGTACAATTTTTCACAGTATTCTCTTATGATTTTTTTAATTTCAGTTGGGTCTGTTGTGATATCACTCATCTCATTTCTTATTTCAGTTATTTGCTTCCTCTCCTGTTTTTCTTTATCAGTTTGGCCAACGGTTTATCAATTTTGCTGACCTTTTCAAAGAACGAGCTTTTGGTCTTGTTGACTCTCTCGATAGTTTTTCTATTCTCTATTTCACTTAATGCTGCTCTAATTTTTATTATTTGCTTTCTTTTGGTCCCCGAGGGCTTCTTTTGCTGTTCTCTTTCTATTTTTTCAAGTGGTAGGGTTAATTCTTTGATTTTGGCCCTTTCTTCTTTTTGGATGTGTCCATTTATTGCTATGAATTGACCTCTGAGCACTGCTTCTTCTGTGTCCCAAAGGTTCTGGTAGGATGTGTTTTCATTCTCATTTGATTCTATGAGTTTTTTATTCTGTCCTTAATTTCTTTTATAACCCAGTCATTTTTGAGCAGGGTGTTGTTCAGTTTCCATGTGTTTGATTTTTTTTCCTTGTTTTGTCTGTTATTGACTTCTAATTTTATGCCTTTATGGTCAGAGAAGATGCTTTGTAATAGTTCAGTATTTTGGATTCTGTTAAGGCTTGCTTCGTGGCCTAATATGTGGTCTATTCTGGAGAATATTCCTTGTGCATTGGAAAAGTATACTTGGCTGCTGTTGCGTGGAGTGTTCTGTCTGTCTGTGAGGCCAAGTTGGTTGATTGTGGCGTTTAGATCTTCAGTGTCTTTATTGAGCTTCTTTCTGGATGTTCTAGCCTTCACCGAAAGTGGTGTGTTGAAGTCTCCTACTATTATTGTGCAGCTGTCTATTTCTCTTTCCAATGCTGTTAGAGTTTGTTTTATGAATTTTGGAGCCCTGTAGTTAGGCACGTAAATATTTATTATGGTTATGTCCTCCAGATGTATTGACCCTTTAATCATTGTATAGTGTCCTTCCTTATCCTTTGTGGTAGATTTTACTTTAAAGCCTATTTTGTCAGGAATTAATATTGCCACTTCTGCTCTTTTTCTATTGTTGTTCGCTTGATATGTTTTTTTTCCTCCTTTGAGTTTTAGTTTCCTTGTGTCTTTAAATCTAAGGTGTGTCTCTTGTAGGCAGTGTAGAGTTGGATCTTGTTTTTTTATCCGTTCTGCCACTCTTTTTCTCTTTATTGGTGCATTTAGTCCATTTACATTCAGCGTAATTATTGATGGGCATGAGTTTAGTGCTGCTATATTGATGTCTTTTTTTGTGTGTGTTATTGACAGTTTCTTTGTTCCACTTAATTTTCTGTGCTGAGTCATTTTTCTTTACGTATTCTCTTTTCCTCTTTTCCATTGTTGTTAATTTTGTATTTGCTGGGCCTTTATGTTTTTCCTGTTTTTTATTTTGATGTGTAGGATTGTTAGTTTCCTTTGTGGTTACCTTAATATTTACCCCTAATTTTCTAAGTTTAAACCAATCTTTGATTTCTTTATATCGCCTTGACTTCCTCTCCATATGAAAGATCCATAATTAGATTTTTTTAGCCCCTCTTTTTTGTTTTAATGCTGTCATCTGTTACATAATGACATCTCTGTTTCCCTGTTTTGAGTGTTTTAGCTTTGATTTATTATTTTTTTTTTATTTCCCTGTCTGGATTGATATCCGGTTGCTCTGTCCTGTATTCTAGTTTTTGGTTGTTACCTGATGTTACTGACTTTCTACCAGGAGGGCTCCCTTTAGTATTTCTTGTAATTTTGGTTTGGTTTTTGCAAATTCCCTAAACTTCTGTTTGTCTGGAAATGTCCTAATTTTGCCATCATATTTGATAGACAGTTTTGCTGGATATATAATTTGTGCCTGACAATTTTTTTTCATCAAGGCTTTATATATGTCATCCCATTGCCTTCTTGCCTGCATGGTTTCTGCTAAGCAGTCCAATATTAGTCTTATTAATTCTCCTTGGTAGGTGACTTTTCATTTATCCCTAGCCACTCTTAAGATTCTTTCTTTATCTTTGGTTTTGGCAAGATTGAATATAACATGTCTTGGTGACTTTCTTTTGGGATCTACTTTGTGTGGGGTTCAATAAGCATCTTAGATAGATATCTTCTCATCTTTCATGATATCAGGAAAGTTTTCTGCCAGGAAGTTTTCTTCATTCAGAAGAGCTCTTGATTCTTTGTTTTGGGAGCTTGCTGAAGCTATCATGGTCTGCCTGTTTATGTGATTTGATATTGACTGTTGTCTCCAAGCCATCAATAAGTCATTGTATTTATTTATTTTATGGTTGCTTACTGTGTTCTAGCTTCTTGTTTTGTTTTCTTTTGATATGCCCAAATAGGCTGCTCGAGTGACCTAGTTTGATTATTGGTGCCTTTTGAAGCTCTAACATCCTGTCACCAGGTGGTTAGAGCTGTTCCTAGGTATGTGAGCCCAGGAGTCCATTCACTTTTCTTGTATAGATTCAGCTCAGGTGTCCAGGTAGTCAGTCACCAAGTGTGTGGCGCAGGCTCTCACCTACAGTCCTAGACAAGCAGGGGTGATTGGTGTAGGCACAGGTGTCTGGCTGCAATAGAGGGTCACGCATCGAGCAAGGCAAGGGGTTGACAGCTGCCCCTAACTGTCTGTGAGGAAAGCGTGTCCCTATTCCCTACAGCACGTAAGTGGGTGGGTTTTGCAGCCAGATTATGGGCACCCAGTGCTGTTGGCTGTAAGGACTGGGAGGCACCACTTATCCTTGAACCCCTGTCACCAGTGGCTAGGTGTAATGGGTGGAGCCACCAGTCCTCCAGCCCTGATGTGGGTAGGATAAGGCCCTGCTTAATAGGCAGAGCAGCATCAAATGTCACGAACCTGCCTCTCCACCATGTAGCTGAAACAACTGAAGTTAGACTTCAGGTATATACCCTGTTGTATTGTGCTAATAAGGGCCTACACTGTTGAAATGGGCCCACACAGGTCTATGCAGGTGTGAAAAGCATTCAAAGTCTGTGGCGCAAGTGGTTTGCAATCAGCTGCTAACCTAAAGGTTGACAGATTTAACCCACCCAGCAGCTCTGCAGGAGCAAAGCCTGGTGAACTGTTTCCATAAAATTACAGCCAAGGAAACCCTGTGGAGCAGTTCTCAGTAACACATGGGTCACCAAGAGTTGGGGGCTGGCTCAACAGCAGCTAACAACAACGACAAAGCTAATGACAGGTGATGGTTACAACAGCTACCACTTAGATCACCTCCAAAGGCATACAAACACTCCTCAGTTTCTCTTATTTTAAAAACAACAACAAAATTAAAATTAAAACGCTCTCTTGACCACACATCCCACTACACAGAGGTTCTTTACAATTTTGTTTGTGCTTTTTGTTGCTGATGTTGTTTAGGGGATTGTTTATTTTGCCTAGAGTCCCTTTGGCAATCTGGTGAAGCCTGTACTCTTTCTCTATGTACAGTACACAGGATTATAAAGGAAGCCAATGATAGTGAAATACAGCTATCAAATTATTTTAAAACAATCTTGATTGTAGTTATTTATGTGCTTCTCTAGTAATCACAGGATCTAGCAGTGTCTTCTAACTACCATAATGTTGAAGTAGTGACGATCGTAAATAATCTTTCTGGATATCTGTAACGCTTGTAACGAAATACAAATGCCAGTGATTTCTGTTGGTGATAAAGTCGTAGGCACTGGTCATATTGCTTTCGGTGGCTGCCTCCATTCATAATTGAAGGAAATGCTAGTTTTCATTTAGACGTTAGTGAAATAAAAGACATAACTTTCCCATTTCAATTCACAGATAGCCTGAATTCCATCGGCCCTGGGCCCCAGATTAAGAACGCCATGCCCTACAGCCGTTGCCTCAGTTCCCAGCTCCCCTTGACAGCTAAGGTCATTGAAAGGCTCATTTTAGCTCATTCTCTCCTGTACTTCTATCCCAATTCTCTCTTGAACCCATTCCAATCACTTCACAGAAGCTGTGCTGATTATCAAGGTTTCCAATTTCCTTCATATTGCTAAAGCCAAGGATCATTTCTCAGGGCTCAGATTACTTGCTTTATCAGATCATACTGGATCACTCTCTCCAATATGGAACTTGGTCCACACTCACCACCCTGACTCCAGCTTACCCCTTCCCTCAAAAAAAAAAAAAAAAAAAAAAACTCAGCCACTTCTTATTCCCTGTGGCAGGTCCCTCCTCATGGCCCCATCTCTGATGTTGAAAGGTACCTGGAATCAATCTCAGGCTCCTGCTCTTCTCTGTCTACACTCACTCTCTAGAGGGTCTCAATCAGCCTCACAGCTTACAATGGCTTCCAAACTCATCTCCATGCTGTCGAGTCCCAAGTGTCCTTCTCCAGCTCAGCACCCTCTGTGAACTCTGTACTTACAGATCCAGCCATGGCTGTGCCCACCTAGATGCTAACAAATGTCTCAAACTGAGCACATTTGTGTGTGTCCTTGGGCTATCGTAACAAAGTACCACACACTGGGTGGCTAAAAACAACATACCATCCTGCCCCTAAACTCCTACTGCATGGGCCAGGCTGTGACTCCTGGAAACTTCATTCTAAACAACCATCCTTTTGTGCCAGTTTTGCTCAGCCCTGTACTATGACAAAATGTGCAGAAGAAAAACATAGGAGATCCCTGAACTAAAAAACCCTAAAAGATGAAGGGTAAGACAGTACACAATACTGGGGAAGCCAGTACAACTTGTACAAGGCAAAGTCATGGAAGCTCCACAGACACATCCAAACTCCCTGAGGGATCGAATTACTGGGCTGAAGGCTGTGGGGACCGTGGTCTCTGGGAACATCAGGCTCAATTTGCATAACATAATTTTTAAAGAAAATGTTCTACATTCTACTTTGGTGAGAACCTTCTGGGGTCTTTAATGCCTGTGAGCCAGTCATCTAAGATACTCCACAACCATTGGGGAACAAGGGAGAATGAAGAAAACTAAAGGCACAAGGGAAAGATTTGTCCAAAGGACTAATGGACCACAACTACCACAGCCTCCACCAGACTGAGTTCAGTACGACTAGACGATGCCCCGCTACCACCACTGACTGCTCTGACAGGGATAACAACAGAGGGTCCCAGACAGAGCTGGAGAAAACTGTAGAACAAAATTCTAACTCAATAAGAAAGACCAGACTTGCTGGCCTGACAGAAACTGGAAAAACCCTGAGAGTATGGCCCCTGGACACACTTTTAGCTCAGTAATGAAGTCATTCTTGAGATTCACCCTTCAGCCAAAGATTAGACAAGCCCATAAAACAAATTGAGACTAAAGGGGCACACCAGCCCAGGGGCAAGGACTAGAAGGCATGAGGGAACAGGAAAGCTGGTAATAGGGAACCCAAGGTCGAGAAGAGAGAGTGTTGACATGTCGTGGGATTGGTAACCAATGTCATAAAACAATATTTGTACTAACTGTTTAATGAGAAGCTAGACTGTTCTGTAAACCCTCACCTAAAGTACAGTTAAAAAAAAAAAATCCCTTAAATGGTGGTCGTAGAAATCACTCCACAACATGCCTGCTGATCTCACTGTAATGTGGGATTTGCTCACCCAAATAGACAACTTATGCTTTCCAAGCATAATAAAGTACTTGGTATTTCGGGACCATATGTTCCAGGTTTCTATTTTGGAAGCTTTCAATTGTCTTGCTTATGTACTCTATGTAAATGTATTCTTTTATAATAAAGAAAATCACTTTTGTTTGGGGAAAAAAAAAAAAACACCAATATAAATTTATTCTCTCTCAGCTCTGGAGGCTAGAAGTCCAAAATCAAAGTGTCAGCAGGGCCATGTTCTCTCCAAAGCCTCCAGAGGAAGCTTCCTTCTTGCCTCCTTTAGCTTCTGGTGGCCCCAGGAGTTCCTTAGCTGTGGCTGCATCACTCCAGTGTCAGCCCCCATCTTTACATGACATCTTCCCTGTGTGTCTGTCTCTGTGTCTCTTTTCCTTTTTTTTTCCCAGGTGTGATCATTCCTTTCTACTTCTTTTTTACTTTATTTTTGTTGTTGTTGAGAATTGACATAGCAGAATCAATTCAACAATTACTACATGTACAATTCATTCTCACCCTCCTTTTCCGTATTGTTCCTCCCCATTAACACACACTCACTGCCCCCTAAGTTTCCTATCTAATATTTTGAGTTGCTATTGACCTTGGTTGCATAGCGGTTAAGAGCTAAGTCTGCTAACTAACGGGTTCGCAGTTCAAACCCACCAGGCTTTCCTTGGAAACTAATATGGGGCAGCTCTACTCTGTCCTTTAGGGTTGCTACGAGTCGGAATCAACTCGAGAGCAACGGGTTTTTTAAACTGTCAATTTGATCCCATATAGACAAGTATTTAAAAGAGCACAGTGTTCAAGGCATGCATTCTTTAATAACTAAGCTAAACTATTGTTTGGTTTAATGAAGAGTTCAGGGAATATTTTTTATTTAAGGTTTAAAGATTATCTCAGGGCAATAGTTTCAGGGTCTTTTTATAAGGACACCACTCATATTGGATTAGGGCCCACCCTTCTGCAGTATAGCCTCATATTAACTAATTAATTACATCTCCAAAGACTCTATTTCCAAACAAGGTCACCTTCACAGGGCTACAATACACCTTTTTGGGGGGAAGGGGTTCAATCCATAACTATATCCAAAACAAAACTCCTCATTTCTGCCCTTCTCCCCTCAAACCCAGATCCTCCCAAAGTCTTCACCATCTCAATAAATATCAATTCCAGTTGTACAAGACAAAAACCTTGGAGTCATATTTGACACCTGTCTCCCTCACACCCCACATCTAAACCATCAGCAAGTCCTACCAGCTTCAAAATGCATCTAGAAATGCCCAACTCTTTTGCTACCTGGCTTGGTCTGTGGTGTCTCTTATCTGGATGATCTCAGTAGTCTCCTATTTGTTCTCCCTGATTCAGCCTATTTATGACTTTGGACAAGTTATTTAACCTCTCCAAGCCTCAGTTTCCCCATCTGTAAATGAGGATAACAACATGTACATTGTTGACTCATCATGATGATTAAGTAAGTTAAATCAACCAAACCAGCTGCTGTTGACTCAACTGTAACTCATGGGGACCCGAGGTATGCAGAGTAGAGCTGTTCTCCATAGGGCTTTCAAGTCTGTGACCTTTCAGAAGAAGATCACCAGGCCTTTCTTCCAAGGTACCTCTGGGTGGGTTTGAACCACCAACTGTTTAGTTAGTAGCCAAGCATTTAACCATTTGTGCCACCCAAGGACTTAAATAAGTTAGTTAGTTTAGTTAGGTGCCATCAAGTTGGTTCCAACTCGTAGGAACCCTGTAGGACAGAGTAGAACTGCCCCATAGGATTTCCAAGGAGTAGCTGGTGGATTTGAACTGCCAACTTTTTGGTTAGCAGCTGAGCTCTTAACCACTATGCCACCAGGGCTCCTAAATAAGTTAGTGCTTATAAAAACAGCACATGTTTGACAAATAGTAAACCCTCTGTAAATTTATCTTTGATTGTTTTTACTCTTACCATTAAAAACTAACATCTTCTATACACCTGGGCTCGAAAGGCTAAATTTACAGAGAATGGGTATTAAACATCATTTAATATTAAAAATCATTTACATCATAATACACCCACCCCTCACTTATTGACATAGTTAGGTTCCAAAGACCAGGTCGCTATGCAAAAACTGGTATGCAAAAATGGAGGATGACCACAGCAGATTACAAAATGAAGGATGACTACATCATTATATAACTGCCAAACCACTAAGAATTGTGGCCCAGCCAAGTTGACACATAGCCTTAACCATCACAGCCAGTGTTACTCTTGTCTTGCACCTCAGCGTTCATTACTGCCACACGTATGTCGTTAATGTGCAAAATAGTCGGATAGCAGATATTTTTATTTTTGTTGTAAATGCAAAACATCAGATAATAAGATAGTTGGTAAGTGAGGAGTAGGTGTATTAAACATCATTTAAGTATATTTTATTTAGCACTGTAAACCTGAGCCTTATATTTTCACTCGACACCACATTTTTAATCACTACAATACATTCCCAGTTCAATGTTCACATCAGTAACTTTCACAGGGTTACAAAATTCACAAAACAGTTACCTTATTCACGGAGGTTTCCAGTGCAGCTGTGACAATGTCCGATTGCTTGTTTGTATTTCGGTTTTTGATCTGAGTCCTGACGGGAGGCCCCACTGAGCTCTGCTGGGTTTCCAGGATCTACCCTGGGCAGTCTTCTGAACCACCATATCCAGTCCTGGCCCATACCCCAAATTTGGGCTTTCATGGTCTATGAAACCAAGACATGTTGGTTTCAGAAAGCCAGACGTCCTGCCTGTGGCGGTCAGCTGCCTCTCTGAACACAGCCGAGGGATTGCACATGGACTGCAGCACTGGGCCCCACCTCTTTGAGGATAGGCAGATTCATATACTTTTTAAATCTAGACAAGCTGAGTCCTTTGATCACTGTATGGGTTAATTTCTGTAGTTGGTGCTTGCCCTTGAACTTCAAAAACTACAGTGGACCTTCCAAATTCTTCCTTCTCCATGTCCCCCGCCCTCTCCCTGGACTCTGCCTTCCACACTTAGGACATGCAGCCAACTGCAGCTCTGTTATTTTCAATGACAGATGTGAAGTCACCAGACCACGCGCAAAGCTTGTTCTGGAAGGGCACCCCCTTCCTGTATCCAGACAGAGTACTTCTTTTTTTTTTTTTTTAACTTCAGATGAAGGTTTACAGAACAAACTAGTTTCTCATTAAACAGTTAGTACACATATTGTTTTATGACATTGGTTAACAGCCCCACGACATGTCAACACTCTCCGTTCTCGACCTTGGGTCACCTATTACCAGTTTTTCTGTCCCCTCCTGCCTTCCAGTCCTTGCCTCTGGGTTGTTGTGCCCATTTAGTCTCATTTTGTTTTATGGTCCTGTCTAATCAAAGTGCTTTTTCTATAACTCACCATGATGCCATTCAGTTAGTCCCTTATATAAAACTTTCCCATAGAATACTTCAACACTATAACTCTTATATAATAATCAGAGTCCCTGGGTGGTACAAATGGTTAATATACTCAGCTACTAACCAAAAGGCTGGAGGTTCAAGTCCACCCAGAGGCACCTTGAAAGAAAGGCCTGGTGATCTACTTCTGAAAAATCAGCCATTGAAAACCCCGAGGGGCACAGTTCTACTCTGATACACATGGGGTCACCGTGAGTAAGGATCAACTTGACAGCAACCGGTATTTAATAATCACTTGACAATTTAGAAATTATCTTGCACCTACATGGTTTTTTTTCTAATTTTTTTCTTGTATAGCAGCGTTTTAGTCACCTATACTTTAAAAAACGAAAAACAACAGAACAGCAAACTTACACATAGCTATGTAGTAAAAAAAAAAAAGCTAGTAAAAAGGTAGCAATATGTTTTATTAAATGAAATTCAACAATGTCATTTTAAAATGTCAACCCACTGCATTTTTTAATGAATTCTAATGAAATATGGTGAATTGAAATTAGACAGATAATGCCTCCCGGAAAATGGTTTGGAAGTTTTATGAGTGTGGTAACTTAAGCTCCTCGTTTTCATTAAATCTATAGATGGTTCAGTCTCGTTGAGTTGAAAATGGCCTCTGTAATCATTTAACCATGCACCATAATTTTCATTTGTACTAACCCAAAAGAGAGGGAAAAAACTTAAGCTGTAAGTTGGCATTTCAAAACTATTTGGGGCAAGATATTTCACACTGTTTTTCCTGAATAAAGGGTCACTGGGTACCACAAATGTTTTGTGCTCAACTGCTAACCAGAGGGTTAGCGGTTTGAACCCACCCAACGGCACTGCGGAAGAAAGTCCTGTTAATCTGCTTCCATAAAGAATACCGCCGAGAAAACACTTGGAGCACTTCTACTCTGCACACATAGGGTCACCATAAGTCTGAATCGACATGATAGCAACAGGTTTTTCCTGGATAACAATAGCTGGCACTGACTCTATGGTAATAGTAGTGAGTCACTTATACACCGATACCCTCTATGTCACTCGTGGAAAGACTGCAGCTCTACACTGTGTGTGAATACCATAGAAAGTCCTCATAAATTCAAATCATAGATGCCTGCCAGTCTGAAAAAACAACCAAAGGAAAGTTACAGAAAGTTCGGATAATAATGAAGGAAACTTTTCATGGCCAGAAAACCTATAGTCTGGCCCATCCTAATTGAATCTGAAATGGTTTTTCTAGGGCACTGCTTGATCACTTTCTCATAATTCTTACATATTTGTGTAAGATATGCTAAAATAGCACACCCAGGGTGCACTTAAGCTTTTAAGGAGGGGATCCTTTTGCTTCATACATTACTGAGAGACACAGTGTCTTAGTTACCTAGTGCTGCTATAACAAAAATACCACAAGTGGTGGCTTTGAAGAATAGAAATGTATTTTTCTCACAGTTCAGCAGGCTAGAAGTTGGAATTCAGGGCACGGCTCTAGGGGAAGGTCCTTCTTTGTCCATTTCAGTTTTTTGTTGTTGTCGTTGTTGTTGTTAATTGCCATTGAGCTGGCTCTGACTCATGGCAACTTTATGTACAACGGAGCGAAACATTGCCCAGTCCTATTCCATCTTCTTGATCATTGGTATGTTTGAGTCAGTTGTTGCGGCTATTGCGTCAATCCATCTCACTGAGGGTTGCTCTCATTTTCTCTGACCCTCTACTTTACCAAACATGACGTTCTTTTGCTAGCAATCCTTAATGTTCCTGGACTTAGAGATGTACCTGCCATCTTACAAGGCTTCCCCCTGTGGGTGTGATTAGGTTTAGAACCCACCCTACTCTGGCACGGCTTAATTAGCATAGCAAAAGAAAACTCTTCCCAAACAGAATCAAATCCACAGGTACAGAGGCCAGGACGTCAATACATATTTCAGGGGGACACAATTCAATCCACAGCACAAATCCTTAGGAAATACCAGCTGAAGTTAGTTCATGTCTGGTATAGCATAAAGAGAAACATTAAGTCATTTTATTTTTTTAATCATAGGTTTTGCTACTTTATCTCCTTTAGATGAACACAAATCTCCCTTGAGTCAATTCTCAGTTCTCAAATCCCAGCATTATGAAACATCTAACCAATAATAAAGAGACAGTTCTGCTGGGGTAAGGCGAGAGGGCATACAGTTTTTAAACCAGACATTTTCTTATATTGCTAAACATTAAAGGTTGAAACAACCTCGCCTTCTTTCACATTTCAGTAGCAGTATTTGTTTAAAGGAGGGTCTGCATTTTTCCCTGATAAAGCTATAGGAAGTAAATACGGTTTTAAGCTGCCTCTACAATGGATCCAACAGCATGACAGGGGTATTTGGGGGCAGACTTTTGTATGATCACTCTTTCCCAAACAGCTCTGAATCCATTCAAACTACACGGCAGTCAAATGCTGAGATGTGCCTATTGTTGTTGTTAATTGCCATCGAAATGCTTCTGACTCAGGGTGACCCCAATCACTATGAAATGAAACACTGCCCGGTCCTGCACCATCCCTATAATGGTTGTGGATAGGACCGTTGTGACCCATAGGGTTTTCATTGACTGATTTTCAAAAGTAAATCACCAGGCCTTTTTCCTAGTCCATCTTGGTCTAGAAGCTTCACTAAAACCTGTTCATCATCATAGAAACATGCAAGCCTACACTGAGATGGGTGGTGGCTTTGCATGAGTTGCACCGGACAGGAATCGAGCCCAGGTATCCTGTATGGAAGGTGTCTTAGTCCGGGTTCTCTAGAGAAGCAAAACCAGCAAAGCTTATAAATATGTTTAGAGAGAGATTTATATTAAGGAAATGACTCACATGGTTGTAGAGGCTAGAACATCCCAAATCCATGGGTCAGGATAGAGGCTTCTCCTGATTCACATAGCCGCAGGGGCTGGCAAACCCAAGATTGGTAGGTCAGAGCAGAGCTCTTGCTCACAGGCTGCAAAGATCAATGAATCCCAAGATTAACAGGCAAGACCGCAGGTAAGCTGCTAACTCAAGTACCAAGAACCAGAGGTCAGGCAAACAGGAGCCAGCTGCAGTTCCAGAGCAAGCAAAAGCCCCCAAGCCTTGCTAGAATGTCCTCTTATGTTTGATGCAGGCCACAAGCCCAAGGAAACTCCCTTACAACTGATTGGCTACTCATAGCAGATTCCATCATGGGGACATCACATTATACCAAATCTGATCATGAAAGTGCTCAAAACATCATACAACTGCCAAACCACTGAGAATCATGGCCCAGCCAGGTTGACACACAACCTTAGCCATCACAGAAGGTAAAAATTCTACCACTGAACCAGTGTTTACCCTAAACACCGCCCCAAGACGTGGCAGGAGGGGCCAAATCGTCCAGGACAGGAGAGCCCCAGATGACTCTGGGTAGAGAAACTCCTTACACAGCTGACTTAGGCTCTACTTCCCTGTGGACAACCTGCTATGCTTGCATTTGGGAAGTGGGTGGAGAAGGGCAGAGGAAAATGGCAAAGAGAAAGGCAGGGCCTGTGTCCATAGGAAAGCTATTCCTGAGAGGGGCAGACTTTGAGAGGGATGAGATGAAGCCTGCAAGGCGAGACTTCTCAGGGACTGGGAGAGGGCATGATTCCAACAATCCCACTGTCCCATATCTTTAAGTCTGCAGGCTGCAGGAGAAGGGGTATCCAAACACGGGACCTAGTGAAGAATAAGCCAGATGTGTCCAGGGACCTTGGACAGTAAAAATGCAGGAGCAGGGACTCGGCCAACCACACATCTGTCACTTACTCCTGGCCAGGCTGTCCCCACCAGCCACTGCCATTGAAATGATGCTTAATTCAGAGACGAAGCTTCAACGTTGACACAGCTGTGTCCTGGCAGGCTGGGATGTGAGCAAAACAGAGGGAACTCCACCCCATCTGTAGGTTCTTTTTTTTTTTTTCAATTCTTGCATTAAAAAGTTTTGTTTTTTTTTTTTTTTTTTAAGGTAGGTTACAGACAACTAAGGAAGCAGACAGCATAAAAGTTTATATGTAAAAGAAAATACGTTGTCTTTCAGATCTGGAGCTCGCAAAACCGGGCCCAGCCTGAGGGCCAGCATGGCCTGGCCTTCTTCCCAGCTGCCCTTCACAGACTTTCATGTTCATGTGCAGCCCGGGTTTTCTAAGGCTCTGCTGGAGACAAATACTAGACCATCCTGCTGGCCCTTCTCTTACGTATTTCCCCTGCCCAACATCAAAGTCTCTTTTTTTTTTTAGCAGCCCTGTTATTTCGATGACTGAGGTGTTGTCTGATCCAAACCATGGTCTTTTTCAGTCTTCTCATACCCATGGAAAGCTGGACAATGCAAAGGAAAGACAGAATTGATCCACTGACTGTGGTATTGGTGAAGTATATTGAATATACCTTGGACAGCCAGAAGAACGGACAAATATATCTTAGAAGAAATACAACGAAAGTGTTCCTTCAAAATGAAAATGGTGAGACTTTGACTCACTGACTTTGGACATGTCATCAGGAAAGACCAATCGTTAGAAAAGGACATCATGTTGGAAAAAGTAGAAGGTCAGTGAAAATGAGGGAAACCCTAATAAAGTGGATTGACGCAATAGCCATAACTACGGACTCCTGCATACCAATAATCATGAAGACGGTGAAGGACCAGGCGAGGTTTTGTTCTGTCATACATAAAGTCACCGTGAGTCTGAGCCGACTCAACGGTAACTAACAGAAATCTCTCCATTGCTTCCGCTGAACCTTCAAGGAAGTTAAACCCTCGAGGTTCATTTGCCAAAGTGTTTCCTTCGAGCTTTTCCTTGGACAAGGTGCGGTGGAGGGAGGGGGTGTTTCTAGTCAAATAAGTTTAGAAAATACTGCACGCACATATACAAGAGCTTGTTCTGGAGATTCACAATGCATGCTTCTATATTACAAGCTACAAGAAGCCCTGGAATTACCAAGCTTTTTTCCAAAGTAGTTGACATTGATGTCTACAACACAACATATGCCACAAATACAGACTTCAGAGAAGCATCATTGGGAAACACTACCCTACATCCTGCTCATTTGTGCAACGAAGCCACATCTCGCCCACCCAGGACTGTGCTTTAGAGGCCTTTTAGACCCAACTGCAAGACCTAAGGTGTATTCATAGAACACATCATGTTGTTAAATTCAGCCACACCCCACCATTTGTCAGTCTTTCTAGAACTTGACTTTTGGGACCACGTTTGTTTTAGACGCACACTTTTCTAGCAAATGTCTCCAAGAATACAGGTGCCCGTCTGTAGGAAAGGGTAGCCCCCGAGAGGGGCCGGGTGCAGCCCTCCCACATGCCAGTTCAGCCCTACACAGACTGCCCCTCACCGGGAGACCCCAGCTGGACTCGTTCCTCCTACAGACCATCCTGCACCCCTTCAGAACGTCAGGGATGATGAGCTTCCCGTGGTTCCAGGGAGATGCGTTCACCCAAAGTTTTTTTCCACCTGTAGAGTAAAAACAAACCCAGATTTCGATAGGGAGAAGTTGGGTTGAGAAAGAAAAGGGGGGAAAGGAAAGAAGCAGTAGGGGAAGGGATGACTGCAATAGAGAGAACAATAAGATCTCCAAGTGACTCAGAGAGCTGGGGAAAAGCATTTTCTTTTACAGAGATTGAGAGTAAACAAAGATAGAGAAAAATAGGTGTGGAAAAGTAGAAGTAGGTGACTGTCATGAGATAGTAAATCAGAACGTTTCACGCTGAGGCCAGTTTATTCTCTGAGAGTGACCCTTAAAGAGGGGTAGTATGTTGGCGCAGAGTCCTTGGGTGGTACAAATAGTTAAGTGCTCAACTACTATCCAAAAGGTTGGTGGTTCAAACCCACGCAGAGGCTCCTAGGAAGAAGGGCCTGATGATCAGCTTTCTAAAGACCACAGCCTTAAAAATCCTATGGAGCGGTTCTACTGTGCACACATGTGGCTGCCATGAGTCAGAATCGATTCCACAGCAACTATTTTGTTTTTGTTCGATGTTGGCTCAGGCTGCAGGTGGGCCAAAGTTCAGGGATTTAGGGGAAAGAAAGAAGTTTACATAATCAAAATTTGGCGAACAGGCACTTGGTTTCTGATTGGTCAGTGGGGACAACAATTCGGTTACTCATTTATGAGGCCAGGAACGAGAATTTGGAGAGTCTGTACCTAGCCTTGTCAGAGATAAACCAGGGGGTGTCCGTGGGTCTGATCTAAGTCATATGTATGCGAAGGGTGGTTCTTGGCAGGGAGCCATTTTCCTGAACACAGAGGGTCGGAGGATTTCTTTAACTATCACTACTTTCCAATATCACAGGGATCAGGTAAAATTCAACAACAACACACCAAATGGCCCCAAAGTGGAAAGTGGTTGCAGAGAAGTTGAATTATTACCTAAGGTCAGTAGCAGCTGCTGGTAGCTAAGGGGGGAGGAGGGAGCTTGTGTCTGGGAGTTGGGAGCTCATTAACACTCTCTTCTTAAATTAGCACATACAAGTTTAAAAATAGCAACCTAATGGTTTCTAAAATTAGCAGTCATTGCTCTCCATAACTGTTTTAAAAACCCACTGCCCACCTAATGGTTTCTAAAATTAGTAGTCATTGCTCTCCATAAATATTTTAAAAACCCACTGGCACCGAATGGATTCCAACACCTAGTGACCCTATCGCACAGAGTAGAAATGTTCTGTAGGGTTTTCAAGGCTGTAATCTTTACTGAAGCAGACAGCCACATCTTTCTACCACGGAGTGGCTGTTAGGTTTGAACCAAGCGCTTTAACCACTGCACCACCAGGGCTCCTTCTTAAATATTTAGACCTCCAATAAACTTCTGGTCCCCTTCCCTAGACTAATGGATCAAGCAGGCTTAGTTTTTATGCCACATTCTTTAGGGTCAGCTATACGAAAAGGATTGAAAAAAAATTCAAGCCTGAATTTGCAATATTGAAGGATTCTATGGGCAAAATATTGAACAACACAGGAAGCATCGAAAGAAGGTGAAAGGAATACACAGAATCACTGTATCAAAAAGAATTGGTTAACATTCAACCATTTCAGGAGACAGCATATGATCAAGAACCAATATAATGAAGGAAGAAGTCAAGCTGCACTGAAGGCATCGGTGAAAAACAAGGCTCCAGGAATTGACAGAATACCGATTGAGATGTTTCAACAAACAGATGCAGGGCTGGAAGTACTCACTCCTCTATGCCAAGAAATTTGGAAGACAACTACCAACTGGAAGAGATCTATATATGCACCCATTCCAAAGAAAGGTGATCCAACCAAACATGCAAGTTATCTAACGATAGCATTAAATCACACACAAGTAATATTTTGCTGACGATAATTCAAAAGTGGTTGCGGCAGAGCATTGACAGGGAACTACCAGAAATTCAAGCCAGGGATATAATTGCTAATGTCCGATGGATCTTGGTGGAAAGCAGAGAATAACAGAAAGATGTTTACCTGTCTTTTATCAACTGTAACAGTATTCAACTGTGTGGATCATAATAAATTATGGATAACATTGCAAAGAATGGGAATTCCAGACCACTTACTTGCACTCATGCAGAACCTGTACGTAGACCAAGAGGCAGCCTTTCAAACAAAACAAGGGAATACTGTGTGATTTAAAGTCAGGAAAGGTGTGCGTCAGGGTTGTATTCTTTCACCATACCTATTCAATCTGTATGCTGAGCAAATAATCCGAGAAGCTGAACTATATGAAGAACGGGGCATCAGAATTGGAGGAAGACTCATTAGCAACCTGCGATATGCAGATGATACAACCTTGCTTGCTGCAAGTTAAGAGGACTTGAACCACTCGCTGATGAAGATCAAAGACAGCAGCTGTCAGTATGGATTACACCTCAACAAAAAGAAAACAAAAATCCTCACAATTGGATCAATAAGCAACATCATGACAGAGAAAATATTGAAGCTCTCAATGATTTCATTTTACTCGGATCCATAATTAACACTCATAGAAGCAGCAACCGAGAAATCAAATGACACATTGCATTGGGTAAATCTGGTACAGAATACCACTTTAAAGTGTTGAAAAGCAAAGATACCACTTTGAGGGCCAAGGTGTGCCTGACCCAAGCCATGGTGTTTTCAATCACCTCATATGCATGCGAAAGCTGGACAATGAATAAGGAAGACCAAAGAAGAATTGATCCCTTTGAATTACGGTGTTGGCAAAGAATATTGAATATACCACGGACTGCCAGAATAACAAACAAATCTGTCTTGGAGGAAGTACAACCAGAATGCTCCTTAGAAGTAAGGATGATGAGACTTCATCTCACACACTTTGGACATGTCAGGAGGGACCAGTCCCTAGAAAACGACAGCAAGCTTGGTAAAGTAGAGGGTCAGCTAAAGAAAGACCCTCAACGAGATGGATTGACGCAGTGGCTGCAACAATGGGCTCAAACATAGCAACGATTGTGAGGATGGTGCAGGATCGGGCTGTGTTTTGTTCTGCTGTACGTAAGGTAGCTATGAGTCAGAAGTGACTCGACAGCACCTAACAACAACAATACTTAATGGTTGACCTTAACAAGGAAGAGCTGGGAGAAGCCCACAGGGCCCCTGGACCAGGAGAGGCTGTGCGGCCATCAGCTTGGAAGCAGCCTCAGAACCAGGCTGGGAGGGAGTGAAGAGGCCATTCTGAGATTTCCACAGCCTATCATCCTGGTATGCCTGGGACTGAATGTCTGGTGTCCCAGGAAACCCCTCAGTCCCTGGCAAGCCGGAATGGTCAGGCTGGCTACTTAAACCACTGCAAAAGCATCAAGGCCACTGTTCCAGGGTGTCTTTGGGGAAGGAGATTTAACTCCCCAGAATATGTTCATTACACCACCTAAGCCCTCCTGCCCCACTACCCACCCGTCTGTCAGTTTGTCATACTGTGGCGGCTTTCGTGTTGATATGATGCTGGAAGCTATGCTCCGGGTATGTCATATACCAGTAGGGTCACCCATGGCAGGCAGGTTTCACCAAAGTTTCCAGACTAAGACAGACTAGAAAGAAGGGCCTGGTGATCTACGTCCGAAAATCAGCCGATGAGAACCCTGTGGATCACAACAGAATATTTTCCTATGTAGGGCTAGAAGATGAGCCCCCTAAATTGGGAGGCACTCAAAATACACAGTGGCTGCAGCAATAGGCTTGAGCATACCAACGATTGTGAAGATGGAGCAGTATCCAGGCAACATTGTATGTGGAGTCACCAGGAGTCAGAGCCAACTAGACGGCAGCTAAAAAGAACAAGCCCTTGTACTAACTTCAGTCCTATTTAGTTGAGGAAGGTGGTGCTTAAAGGAAGAACTAAACCAGGGAAAATACCAGGCAGGCGTCATGGATTGAATTGTGTCCCCCAAAAATATGTGTATCCATTTGGCTAGGCTGTGACTCCCAGTACTGTGTGGTTGTCCTCCATTTTCTGATTGTAATTTTCTTATGTGTTATAAATCCTAATCTCTGCCTGTGGTTAATGAGGCAAGATTAGATTATGTTAAAGAGGATTAGGGTGGGATGTAACACCCTTACGAAGGTCACATCCCTGATCCAATGTAAAGGGAGTTTCCCTGCATCACCTTTTATCTTAGAAGAGATAAAAGGAAAGGGAAGCAAGCAGAAAGCTGGGGACCTCATACCACCACGAAAGCAGTGCCAGGAGCAGAGCACGTCCTTTGGACCTGGGGCTACTGTACGGAGTAGCTCCTAGACCAGGGGAAGATTGATGACAAAGGCCTTTCCCCAGAACCGACAGAGAGTGAAAGCATTCCCCTTGGAGCTGACGCCCTGAATTCAGACTTGTAGCCTGCTAAACTGTGAAAGAATAAATTTTTCTTTGTTAAAGCCATCCACGTGTAGTATTTCTGCTAAAGCAGCACTACATAACTAAGACAGCAGGTCAGGCATAGAGCTTTCATCCCCTGCACCCAATTTACCTGCCTGTAAAATGGGATGGTAGTAGCTGCTCCATCGGGCTGCTGTGGGAATAAACTGGGTAATACACGTCAGCGTTCAGCACGCCTTAGCCCAATGAATGCAGCTGGCACTGTTGGCTCTGCTTGGGCTCCCAGTATGAAGTCCCAGCCACCTATCATAAAGGTCACTTTTGGCCTTGGTGTTCTCTGTGGGGTCCCCCCTCCTCCATGGCAGTGACCACAGAAAGCTGGCCCTGGCCCTTCTCTAGGAGTCAGGGGTTATGACAGTCCCCCCAGCACTGAGCCCAGTGCCTGGATAGAGGGGCACTTGCTGAGTGGAGGGAGGAAAGCCCACTTCACATCAAGGGGCACGTAGCAATCAAATATATAGTGTGTGTGACGTGACGTAAACAAGTGATAATTTAAAACATCAGCTAAAACTCCCACCTGGACACTCCTCCAGATGGCTACGTGCCCTGTGAGGCACTGCGTCATTTTCATCTATTTTTGTTGCTTTGTTTTGTTAAACCAAGACAGAACGAATGATACAGTGCTAAGAACTTTAAGCCCAGTATGTTGTTCAAAACCCAGCACTGTGATAGAAGAGGCCCCATGGAAAAGTCAGCTGCTGGTTACTAACAAATCCTTCCTCGTGATTTACATCTAATCGGGGATTTCTTAATAACGTGCCGGGATTAAAGGCAAGAAGGCCTGAGGAACCCCTAAGCAGCTCGCAGTGAGCATCTGCGTTGCCTTGGAGACGGCTGCCAGCCTTGGCTGGGGGCTCTGTCGCTCTGGCATCCTTCATGTGCTGAAAGACGACGTTCCCCTGCTGTGTAGAAGAAGGAAGAGGCAGATTTTGCCTGCTAAATTCTTGGCCTTGTCAGCAGAGAAGCTTCCCTTTTCTCCCTTCAGAACCACAAGGCACCTTGCTGTGAAGAGGAGGGCGCTGAACCCCAGAGAGACCCCATGTCTCTCAGAGGGTGGGGCGGTGCCAGGAAAGGGACCAAACCAAAAACCAAACCAGTTGCCTTCCAGTTGATTCCGACTCATGGTGGTCCCATATGTACAGAGTAGAATTGTGCTCCACAGGGTTTTCAATGACTGTGACCTTTCAGAAGCGGATATCCAGGACTTCCTTTGAAGCACCTCTGGTGGGATGGAACCACCAACCTTTTGGGTAGTAGCCGAGCACTTAACAGGTTGGGCCACCCAAGGACTGGGACGGGGCCAAGAGTCTCAATTTTCTGCCTTTTGTTATTTACTCGGGCCCAGCAGCAGAGAGGAGCTGGGGTGTCCAGTCTGGTATTTTTTTTCTTCTTCCGTCCCTTCCTTCATTTATTTTTCTCCTCCTCCCTCTCTCCCTCCTTCCCTCCCTTTCTTCCTCCTACTCTCCTTCCAATATGTCCTGAGTATCCGCTGGGTCTTTTTCCCCAAGAAGTGTTCTGGATTTTGCTATGGCCAGAATTTTTTCTTAAAAACCTTCTGAAATGGCTCGGGATCCCTGTATTCCTGAAAGCCAGCTGTCAGCCATTTGCCTTGTAACAAAGCCCAGCCCTCTGGATCTTCTAATTGCAGTCTCACAGATCATCAGGCTGGGGAAATGGAGCAGGGAGGAGTGAGGGGAGGCACCATGCCCAGAGCTGAGGGAGCAGGTTTGTGGTGCTGGCCACAGCACTTAAGGAGCTGGTGACCTTGGTAATTCCTGCCCTGTGGCATCAGTAGACAATCTCTAAGGTCACATGTAGCTCTGGAATTCTGAAAGCCAGCCTCTAACCTGCCTATGGGTATTAAGCCCCTCCCTGCCTGGTTCAGTGGTAGAATTCTCACCTTCCACGCAAGAGAACCGGGTTTGATTCCCAGCCAATGAACTTCATGTGCAGCCACCATCGTCTGTCAGTGGAGGCTTGTGCATTGCTGTGAAGCTGAGCAGGTTTCAGTGGAGCTTCCAGGCTAAGATAGACTAGGAAGAAAGGCCCGGTGATCTTTCGAAAATCAATTACTGAAAGCCCTATGGATCTCAATGGTCCGATCCACAACCAGTCCTGGGAATAGCACAGGGCCAGGCAGCATTTCATTCCATTGTACATGGGGTCACCGTGAGTCGGAGGCCACTTGACAGCAGCTAACATCAACAACACAGGCACGTGGGGAAGTTGCCCACTTTCAGGAAAACTTTCATCCTAACAGGACCCAAAGGTGTTTCCTAAGTTGTAACCAGGGCACTCTTAACCCTTGTCTGTTCTCTTCGGCATGAATGAGACTTGTTGATTTAACAGCCAAGTGACTACTGACCAAACCAAACAAAACCAGACCGAAGCTGATGTGTTTGAGGTTAGACACTTGGTTATTAAGTGCTGAGAGCAATGAGAAGTCTGTGGAGTGCCCTTCCCTAAGGTCCTGGACGAGAGCAGAGGGCAGAATTTCTGCTGTCTTTCCTCTGGTTCTGGCTTCCGGGAAAGATCTTAGCAAAGAGACCAGCTTATTTTCTTACCCAAAGAATTCTCAGAAACTGCTTAAAAAAAAAAAAGTTAATCGCCCTACTAATTGCCTATGGAAAACTCAGTTTCAGTGGCAGAAATAAATGCATCGAGATAATATTTAACCCATTTCCTTTTTCTCCCCGCTCCCGCCTCTCTCTGCTTTATTAGGACTCCTGCCGGCGCCTGAGAAAGACAGCAGCCTCAGCACCCTGAGGACCGTCCAGCAGGGACCATGGCCAGCACGGCCGTCCAGCTCCTGGGCTTCCTGCTCAGCTTCCTGGGCCTGGTGGGCACGCTGATCACGACCATTCTGCCGCACTGGCGCAGGACGGCGCACGTGGGCACCAACATCCTGACGGCCGTGTCCTACCTGAAGGGACTATGGATGGAGTGTGTGTGGCACAGCACCGGCATCTACCAGTGCCAGGTCTACCGGTCCCTGCTGGCGCTGCCCCGAGACCTGCAGGCCGCCAGGGCGCTCATGGTCATCTCTTGCCTGCTCTCGGGCATGGCCTGCGCCTGCGCCGTCATCGGCATGAAGTGCACCAAGTGTGCCAAGGGCACGCCCGCCAAGACCACCTTCGCCATCCTCGGGGGCTCCCTCTTCATTCTGGCCGGCCTCCTGTGCATGGCGGCGGTCTCCTGGACCACCAATGACGTGGTGCAGAACTTCTACAACCCGTTGCTGCCCAGTGGCATGAAGTTCGAGATCGGGCAGGCCCTGTACCTCGGCTTCATCTCCTCCTCCCTCTCCATCATCGGCGGCACGCTGCTTTGTCTGTCCTGCCAGGACGAGACGCCCTACAGGCCCTACCAGGCACAGCCCAGAGCCGCCACGGCTACTGCAGCCACCGCGCCCGCATACCGGCCGCCGGCCGCCTACAAGGACAACCGGGCCCCCTCTGTGACCTCTGCATCGCACAGCGGGTACAGGCTGAACGACTATGTGTGAGTCCCCAAAGGCCACCAGGAGGCGCCAGGACGCAAGACTGTTAATCAATGTTAATTAAGTGCTCTCGCACCAAGTTTACTTCTGGAAAGGAAATGGTGTAAACATGGCGAAGCATGCTTACAAACAGGGGAGGAGGGTAAAATGAGAAGAGGACAAAGCGGGATATACCAAAGACCAAAAAAAAAAAAAAAAAGTCACCTTTTCTGTTTTTTTTTTTTATTTATTATATGTATTTATGTGGGTGATTTAATAACGCTTAATAAAAAAAGCAACTTGGGGAGTTGGCCATGGGGCCTTTGTTTGCCGTGCAGGAATAAACCTTTTGGACAAGGATGTTTCTGTAATGGGTAGTGCTAATTTTTGTTTCCAGGCTGTCATTCTGTCCACAAGGTGCTGACAATCACTGTGAAAACCCTGTCTTGGGTCAGAGGTGGTGAGCCGGGCAGAAGGCACTGACCATGAGCCCAATGGGGTCCTGAGGCTCCGGGAGCGGCCACCCCAGGGCTTGATGGGAAAATCCGGGAGCGGGGGAGGGGAACTCTAAGATGCCTGGGCAACACCCACAAAAAGCAGTCTTGTATCTTGGCTTAAACCCAGAGCCAGGAGGGCAAGGCTCCCCTGGGAAAAACAGTTGTCATAAATTACAAAATAAGGACAATGTCATTTTCTACTAGTGAGCAATTAGCCTCACTGGTAAGGAAATAAAAGGAGGAAAAAAAGACAAAGCAAAACATGCCCGACTGGTTGGCTCTCTAGGCACTGGCAAGAAGCCCAGTTAGGAGTCTGCTCACCCCACACACACCCCAGCGCCCCAGCAGCAATTCCCTGGTTTCTCATCTGTGGTGAACATCCCCAGCTTCCATCTGAGCTGGTACCAAAAATAACCAGTCATCCTCCCTTGTGTGGACTCCGACTCATGGCGACCCCATGTGTGTCAGAGTAGAACTGTGCTCTATAGGGTTTTCATCTGACCCAAAAAAAGCTAGGAGGGTTGGAATCTTCTATCCTCTTTAGGTTAGGGTTTTAGATAAGAAAGGCCATCATGTATTTTTGGTGAAACAGGCAAATTTAATCTGCTTTTTAAATTATAAAAACCATGTAAGTATGAATCCATAAAGAAAAGAAGTAAAACCTTCTAAAAATGGAATGATACTCTCTCAGTCCTTAAAAGTGATGGTCACAGTCCAGATGTGTTTAGTAAATTGTTCTAGTTAATAAACCTATTACAGATTGAAGAACAACTAAAGTAACTTTTTCAAACTCTTTCTCCAAAGTTACTACTCAGGTAAAATGCATCCATTCCACTCCTAGGTGTATACTCAAAGAGTAGAACACAGGTACTCAAGCAAATCCATGCAGATGCATGTTCATAGCAGTCCTATTCATAATAGCCAAAAGGTGGAAAACAACCCAAGCGTCCGTAAATGGATGAGTGCCTGCAATGGAATATTACTTGGCCATAAAAAAAGAATGAAGTGCTGACAGATGCTACAACGTGGATGAACCTCAAAAACCTTATGCTTAGCGGAAGAAAGCAGACACAAAAATGACATATTGTATGAATCCATGTATATAAAATAATCAGAAGAGGTAAATCCATAGAGACAGAAAGTAGATTGGTACTTGCCAGGGGCTGGGGGGAGGAGGGAGATGGGGAGTAGGTGACAGCTTAATGGATGTGGAGTTTCCTTTTAGGGTGATGAAAATGGTCTGGAACTAAAAATAGGTAATGGCTGTATAGAATCTGAATGCCCTAAATGCCACTGAACAGTTGAAAATGGTTAATTTCATGTCATGTGAATTTCACCTCAATTTTAAAAATGAAAATGAAATACATACTCCTCTCCTGCTCAGGTGAAAGACTAATAATAACAGCAGTTAAAATTTATTGAGCACTTACTATATACAGGCATGCTTTTCATTCACTGATTTGATCCTCATAGCAACTCTATGAGATAAACACTTAACTCAGTTTTACAAAGGAGGAAACTGAAGCACCAATAAGCTGTTCGCCCAGAGTCACAGAGCTAGTGGGTAAAAGACCCCAAACCCAGGGTTCAAATCCAGAGAGGTAGGCAATAGACATGGCTTGGTAGTCTAATTACTTTTATGTCTAGACTATATTCAAACCATTAAGTGAATTGTTTTGCTGACATATTTACCCCTTTCTAGAACCATCACTCCACAGAGCTTCTGTTAACTGGGCCCTGGATGAGTCAGAGGAAACATGACATGAGGCCCAGAGGTACAAGTTTGACTCCCCATAGAAAACAGGAAGTGACACTCAGGAAGAGACACATGATGGCTCTGTCCTACAGTTGGCGGACTAAAAACAGAAGTTGACCCACATGAGAAGTTGATTTCCCTCACTCAGGTAACAGGGTGTAAGAATTCAGCACCCAGTTTCCCTTTTGCTCTTTTTCTTTTCTCACTCCAAAAAAGAGCAACTCAGATCCTCCAAGCTCCAACATTTGCCTTCTTACAACCATGGCCTTCAGGTAGATGCCTGTTTCCGCCCAAACCTTCAGGGGTAGAAGGTCTTAACCAAAACTGTCTTGACAAAAGTATGGTCTCCATTTGGAGGTACAACATACAACCCCAAGTTTCAGAATAAAAAAGAACTAGAAGTTAGATGCTGAAGCTTTTCAGGGAACCATTGTTCTGGGTATAAATGACTCCAGGACCCACATGGGATGAGAAATGCCACATTTCCTTGTTTCTATAAATCAAATCAAGTATGGCTCTGAGACAGAGAAATCTAAAGTCAGCCATGCTTTCTGGTTCCCTCTCTCTGCCTTTAGGAGGAATCAGGCCCCTAGCACTAAAAGGCACTAGATTCAAGGAGGGGATGAGGGACAGCTCTTCAGTCCTCAGGTCGCCCTGGTTACCCACTGACTGCCTGCTGCCTTCATGGCCCAGCACCTCCCAAAGCTCTTCCCAGACCACAGCCCATCCATCCCCACAGTTCTCCATCTTGTGCCCTGGCCCCTCTGCATGCAAGCAGACTCTGGAATTTTCCTCCCTGCAGAGCCCTGGAGAAAAATAACTTTTGTCCCAGGCCCACACTCTAGGAAGCCACCTCCTGAGATGGGGCCTTAAGGCACCCCACCAGTCCCCTCTTGCACAGCACATCCTAACTGCTTTCATGGGTCCAGCCTTTTGGAAACAAAGGCCTCTGAGATCTTCCAGAGAATCCTGCCTTCCTGTCTACCATGGTTGCCCTAAATGGAACCATTTTGAAAACCACCACTCATTCAAAAGTTGAATCGTTGTTGTTGTTGTTAGGTGCCATCAAGGCGATGTTGACTCATAGCAACCCTATGTACAACAGAACAAAACACTGCCCAGTCCTGCGCCATCCTTATAATGGTTGTTATGCTTGAGTCCATTGTTGTAGCCACTGTGTCAATCCATCTCTTTGAAGGTCTTCCTCTTTTTCACAGACCCTCTACTTTACCAGGCATGATGTCTGTCTTGACATCTAGCACTGCTATAACAGAAATACCACAAGTGGATGGTTTTAACAAAGAGAAATTTATTCTCTCAAGTCTAGGAGGCTAGACGTCTGAACTCAGGATGGCAGCTCCAGGGGAAGGCTTTCTTTCTCTGTTGGCTTGGGGGAATCTTCTCCTAGTTGAGGATCTTCTCAGCACAGGGACCCTGGGTCCAAAGGACATGCTATGCACCTGGCGCTTCGTTCTTGGTGGTGTGAGGTCCCCCTTTCTCTCTGCTCACTACTCTTTTATATCTCAAAAAGATAGGCTCAAGACACAATCCAATCTTGTAGATTGAGTTCTGCCTCATTAACATAAAAAAATCCCATCTCATCAACATTGTAGAGAGAGGATTTATAAGACATAGGAAAATCACATCAGATGACAAAATGTTGGACTATCACAGAATACTGGGAATCATGACCTAGTCAAGTTGACAGATATTTTAGGGGGGTATGATTCAATCCATGACAATGTCCTTCTCTGGTGACAGGTCCCTCCAGATAACATGTCCAAAGTATGTGAGATGCAGTCTTGCCATCCTCACTTCTAAGGACCATTCTGGCTGTACTTCTTTCAGGACAGATTTGTTCCTTCTTTTAGCAGTCCATGGTATATTAAACAGCCTTCATCGACACCATAACTCAAAGGCATCAATTCTTCTTCAGTCTTCCTTATTCATCATCCAGCTTTCACATGCATATGAGGCAACTGAAAACACCATGGCTTGGGTCAGGCACACTTTAGTCCTTAAAGTGGCATCTTTGCTTTTTAACACTTTAAAGATATCTTTTGCATCAGATTTGTCCAATGCAATGCATTGTTTGATTCCTTGACTGCTACTTCCATGGGTGTTGATTATAGATCCAAGTGAAAGGAAATCCTTGACAACTTCGATCTTTTCACTGCTTATCATGGTGTTGTTTATTGGTACAGTTGTGAGGATTTTTGTTCTCTTTATGTTGAGGCATAATCCATACTGAAAGCTGTAGTCTTTGAAACTAGGGACATCAAACTTGCCAAAACCAAAGATAAACAGAAAATTTTAAGAGCAGCCAGGGATAAGCTAAAAGTCACCTACAAAGAAGAATCCTAAGAATAAGTTTCGACTACTTGGCAGAAACCATGCAGGCAAGAAGGCAATGGGATGCATAAATACAATATTGAAGGAGAAAAATTGCCAGCCAAGAATCATATATCCAGAAAAACTGTCTCTCAAATATGAAGGCAAAATTAAGTCTTTTACAGATAAACACAAGCTTAGTGAATTTGCAAAAACCAGACCAAAACTACAAGAGATACTAAAGGGAATTCTCTGATTACAAATCAATGATATCAAATATCAACACAACACTAGGACACAGAACAGAGCATCCTGATATCAACTCAGATGGGGAAATCACAAAAATAAAACAAGATTAAAAAATAAAAGCTCTCAAAACAGGGAATCACTGATGTTATTATGTAAAAGGTGACAATAAGAAATAAAGAGGGAAAGTAGGCATAGATCTTCCATAGGGAGAGGAAATCAAGGCAATAGAGGGACATACAGGTTAGGCTTATACTTAGAAAAATAAGGCTAAATATTAAAGTAACCTCAAAGAAGACTAATAATCCCATATTCCAAATAAAAACCAAGATAAACATAGACTCAGCAAAAACAAAATTAACTATAATGAAAAAGAGGAACACACAATTTACAAAGAAAACAAAACTTCTCAGCACAAAAAAGTAAGTAGAAATATGAAACTGTCTACAACACAGAAAAAAGACATCAAAATAACAGCACTAAACTCACACCTATCTATAATTACACTGAATGTAAATGGACTAAATGCACCAATAAAGAGACAGAGAGCTGCAGATTGGATAAAAAAACATAATCCAGCTATATGCTGCCTACAAGAGACACACCTTAAACTTAGAGACACAAACAAATTGAAACTCAAAGGATGGAAAAAAATGCATCAAGCAAACAACAATCAAAAAAAAAAACAGGAGTGGCAATATTAATTTCTGACAAAATAGGCTTTAATGTTAAATCCACCACAAAGGATAAGGAAGGACACTTTATAATGATCAAAGGGACAATTTACCAGGAAGATATAACCATATTGAATACTTACGCACCCAATGACAGGGCTCCAAGATACATAAAAAAAAAACTCTAACAGCATTGAAAAGTGAGATAGACAGCTCCACAATTACAGCAGAAGACTTCAACGCACCACTTTCAGTGAAGGACAGGACATCCAGAAAGAAGCCCAATAAAGACATGGAAGAACTAAATGCCAAAATCAACCAACTTCACCTCATAGACATATACAGAATACTCCACCCAACAGCTGCAAAACATACTTTCTTTTCTAGTGCACATTGAACATTCTGTAGGATAGAACACATATTAGGTCATAAAGCAAGCCTTTGCAGAATCCAAAACATCGAAATATTACAAAGCATCTTCTCTGACCATAAGGGCATAAAAGCAGAAATCAATAACAGAAAAACCAGGGAAAAGAAACCACATATTTGGAAACTGAACAATACCCTGCTCAAAAATGACTGGGTTATAGAAGACATTGAGGATGGAATAAAGAAATTCATAGAATCCAATGAGAATGAAAAAGCTTCCTATCAGAACCTTTGGGACACAGCAAAAGCGGTGCTCAGAGGTCAGTTGGTATCAATAAATGCACACACACAAAAAGAAGAAAGGGCCAAAATCAAAGAAGTATCCCTACAACTTGGACAAATAGAAAGAGACCACAAAAGAAACCCTCAGACACCAGAAGAAAACAAATAATAAAAATTAGAACAGAATTAAATGAATTAGAGAATAGAAAAACAATTGAAAGAGTTAACAAGACCGAAAGCTGGTTCTTTGAAAAAATTAACAAAATTGATAAACCATTGGCCAGAAAAACAGGAAAGGAAGCAAATAACCCAAATAAGAAATGCGATGGGCAGTATCACAACAGACCCAACTGAAATTAAAAGAATCATATCAGATTACTACGAAAAATTGTATAACAAAATTGAAAACCTAAAAAGAAATAGATGAATTCCTAGAAACACACTACCTACCTAAACTAACACAAACTAAATAGACCCATAACAAAAGAGGAGATTGAAAAGGTAATCAAAAAACTCCCAACAAAAGAAAGCCCTGGTCCGGACGGCTCCACTGCAGAGTTCTACCAAACTTTCAGAGAAGAGTTAACACCACTACTACTAAAGGCATTTCAGAGCATAGAAAATGACGGAATACTCCCAAACTCATTCTATGAAGCCAGCATATCCTGATACCAAAACCAGGTAAAGACACTGCAAAAAAAAAAAGAAAATTACAGACCCATATCCCTCATGAACTTAGATGCGAAAATCCTTGACAAGATTCCAGCCATTAGAATTCAACAACATATCAAAAAAATAATTCACTATGACCAAGTGGGTTCATACCAGGTATGCAGGGATGGCTCAACATTAGAAAAACAGTTAATGTAATTCATCATATAAATAAAACAAAAGACAAGAATCACATGATTTTATCAATTGATGCAGAAAAGGTATTTGACAAAGTCCAACACCCATGCATGATAAAAACTCTCAGCAAAATAGGAATAGAAAGAAAATTCCTCAACATAATTAAAAAAAAAAATTTTTTTTTTTTTTTTAATGAGGGCATTTATACAAAGCCAACAGCCAACATCATCCTAAATGGACAGATTCTGAAAGCATTCCCCCTGAAAAGGAGAACCAGACAAGGATTTCCCTTATCACCACTCTTATTCAACATTGTGCTGCAAGTCCTAGCCAGAGCAATTAGGCTAGATAAAGAAATAAAGGCCATCCAGACGGGCAAGGAAGAGGTAAAATTATCCCTATTTGCAGATGACACAGACAACCCTAAGGAATCCTCAAGAAAACTACTGAAACTAATAGAAGAGTTCAGCAGAGTATCAGGATATGAGATAAACATACAAAAATCAGTTGGATTCCTCTATAACAACAAAGAGAATGTCCAAGAGCAAATCACCAAATCAATACGATTTACAGCAACCCCCAAGAAGATAAAATACTTAGGAATAAATCTTACCAGAGACATAAAAGACCTATCCAAAGAAAACTACAACACACTACTGCAAGAGAACTACATAAGTGGAAAAACATACCTTGCTCATGGATAGGAAGAGTTAATATTGTAAAAATGTCTATTCTACCAAAAGCAATCTATAGATACAATGTAATTCTGATCCAAATTCCAATGACTTTTTTTAACGAGATGGAGAAACAAATCACCAACTTCATATGGAAGGGAAAGAGGCCCCGGATAAGTAAAGCATTACTGAAAAAGAACAAAGTGGGAGGCCTCACTCTATCTGATTTTAGAACCCATTATACTGTCACAGTAGTCAAAACAGCCTGGTACTGGTACGACAACAGATACACAGGCCAATGGAACAGAATTGAGAATCCAGACATAAATCCATCCATATATGAGCAGTTGATATTTGACAAAGGCCCCAAATCAGTTAAATGGAGAAAAGACAGTCTCTTTAACAAATGATGCTGGCATAACTGGATATCCATCTGCAAAAAAATGAAACAAGGCCCATACCTCACACCATGCACAAAAACTAACTCAAAATGGATCAAAGACCTAAATATAAAATCTAAAACGATAAAGATCATGGAAGAAAAAAAGGGACAAAGTTAAGAGCCCTAATACATGGCATAAACAGTATACAAAACATTACTAAAAATGCAGAAGAGAAACCAGATCACTGGGAGCTCCTAAAAATCAAACACCTATTCATCCAAAGACTTCACCAAAAGAATAAAATGACCACCTACAGACTGGGAAAAAGTTTTTATCTATGGAACCAGGGAGATCACTGCTGACATCAGATGGATCCTGGCTGAAAGCAGAGAATACCAGAAACATGTTTACCTGAATTTTATTGACTACGCAAAGGCATTCAACTGTGTGGACCATAACAAATTATGGTTAACATTGTGAAGAATGGGAATTCCAGAACACTTAATTGTGCTCATGTACATAGATCAAGAGGCAGTCGTTCAAACAGAGCAAGGGGTTACTTCATGGTTTAAAGTCAGGAAATGTGTACGTCAGTGTTGTATTCTTTCCCCCTACTTATTCAGTCTGTATGTGAGCAAATAATCCAAGAAGTTGGATTATATGAAGAAGAATGGGGCATCAGGATTGGAGGAGGACCCATAAACAACTTGTATTACGCAGATGACTACGCAGATGACAGAGCCTTACTTGCTCAAGGTGAAGAGGACTTGAAGTACTTAATGATGAAGATCAAAAGTTGAATAATGACAGTCAATTGCTTGATAGTAATAAACCAAAGATGGAGCCAGGATTTAAACTTGGAGATCCTGACCAAGCACCAAGCTTGGCCACAGTGCTGTCCTGCTTCTCTCCACCCTGGTCTCCTCTGTGCTTCCTCACTGCTATGGATCAGTCTTTGTCCTCTATACCCCCAGGAGAGGGACAGGGAGGAGAAATGTCCCTTGTACCTTTGCTGATGAGCCCCAAAAACATTAAAAAAGAAAAAAAAGACAAGCTGCAAATTTATTTCTTAATAAGTTGCCTGTTCTAAACAAAAGTAATGAGACACAGCACATGACTGATGCCTTCCTGTTATGGATTGAATTGTGCCCCCCAAAATAGTGCTATAAATCCCAATCGCTACACCTGTGGTTATAATCCCATTTGGGAATGGATTTTTGTTGTTATGTTAATAAGACAGTATTAGTATAGGGTGTGGCTTAAGTCAATGTCTTCTGAGACATAAAAGAAATTAAACAAGTAGGCGAAAGCAAAGTTGGAGGAAGATAGATGCCATGCCACATGAAGATCACCAAGGAGCCACGAGATAGAAGCTGAAAAGAGAAAATGACCTTCCTCCAGAGCCAGCACAGAGAGAGCCTTCCCCTAGAGCTGGTGCCCTGAATTCAGGTTTCTAGCCTTCTAAACCATAAAAAAAAAAAAAAAAAATTACTGATTGTTAAAGCCACCCACTTGTGGTATTTTTATTACAGCAACCTCAGATGACTAAGGCACCACCCTTTAGTCCTTAGCAATCCTAGCAGCTGACTTCAGATGCTCACTATGTGCCAAGCACTTTTGTGTTTTCCAGACACGAAACACCAGGTAAGGACTTGGGGTCTTATTCTGAGACAGATGAGCAGCCCCTGGAGGGTGTGAGACCAAAAGGAAAGTGATGTGATCTGATTTACAGTTTAAAAATTTGAGAGAAGCTATCTCGCATGATACTGTCCTGGTGGAGACATGATAATATGCATTTGTCAAAACCCATAGAAGTGTCCAGCACAAAAAGCAAGTCTTGATGTAAGCTATGGGCTTTAGTGAATAATTATGCATCAATATTGGTTCATCAATCGTAAAAAATGTTCCATAGGAATGAAAGAGGTTAATAATAGGGGAAACTGTGCGGGGGAGAAAGGGGTCCACAGGAACTCCATACTTTCTGTGCAATTCTTCTATAAACCTAAAGCTGCTCTAAAAAAATAAAGCATATTTTTTAAAAATTCTTTCTGGCTTCTGTGTGAAAAGTAGACTGCAGGCAGGTCAGTGGGCAGGAGGGGAGGCAGGGAGACTAGCTAGAAGGCTTTTCATTCCTTCCTTCATTCTTTCAACAAATATTCACCAAATGCCTTCTGTGAGCCAGTCTCCTAGGTACTAAGGATGCAGCAGTGAAAAAAATAGGCAAAAATCCCTGCTTCCATAGAGTTTAGGATTGAGTGGGGGAAACAGAAAATAAGTGTTATGGATTGAGTTGTGCCCCCTAAAATATGTGTTGGAATCCTAACCCCTATATCTGTGGATGTGATCCTGTTTGGAAATAGGGTTTTCATTGTTGTGTTGATTGGGCCATATCAGTGTAGGGTGTATCCTACACATCATCACTTCTGAGTGATATAAAGAGCATATTAGGCACAGAGGGGCACACACTGGGGAGGATAGACACCATGTGAGGATCACCAAGAACCAAGGAACACCTGGGGCTATTGACAAGGAAGGAATTGACAGGGCTGAGACCCTGATTTGAATTTCAGCCTCCAGAAATGTGAGAAAATGCATTTCTGTTCTGTGAAGCCCCACTTGTGGTATCAGTGTTACAGCAGAACTAGCTAAGAAAAAAAGACATTAGGTTAATAAGTAAGTCATACAGCATGTCAGATAGTGATGAGTGCTATGAATAAAAATGAGACAAAGAGGCAGAGGTGGAGCCAAGATGGCGGAATAGACAGATGCTTCCGGCAAGCCCTCTTTACGACAAAGACCTGAAAAAACAAGTGAAACGAGTATATTTTTGACAAGCTGGGAGCCCTGAGCATCCAAGGCAAGCTTAGACAACAGACTGAGGGGGAGGGGGAGGAAGAGACCCTTCAGAACCGGAGAGGAGTTACCGGACCTGAATTGCGGGGAGCCCTCAGGCACCACTCCTGGAGCGGCGGCAGCGCTGACGGCGGGCCAGTCCTAGCCTTCGGCTGCAGTTTCCTCAGGGAGAAGCAGCCAGCCACACAGCCCACTCACATCTCCGGGACCTGAGGAGAACGGTGCTTTCGGCACAAGCTAAGTACTTGTGTATATTTTACCGTGCCCCCCAACCCCCAAGCCAGCTTCAGTGGCTGAATTCCCTGGGCCTGAGATAGGCGCTGTTAAGCACCTAGAGCCACCCTCCCAGCCTTGGGGAAGGAAAAAATATTTGCAATTGGGGGAAAAGATAATTTGCTAGCTCCATTAACTGGGGAAGCTCAGGACAGAAGCAGCTCCTGTCCAGGCATGAACCATCCATGGACTTTGAGCAACTTTCCCTTCTGCATAGACCTGTGTGGGCCTATTTTGGGAAAATAGGCCCTTGTTGGCAGACTCCAACCGCTTCAGCTGTGCGTTGGAGAGGTTGGTATTTGATGATTGACTTTGACATTGCTTTTCCTATTAAACAAGGTCCTCACCTACCCACATCAGGGACCTAAGGACTGGTAGCTCCACTCAGGTAACCCAGCCACCTGCAACAGGGGTCTAGAGATAACTGGTACCTCCCAGTCCTTACAACCAAAAACTTTGGGTGCCCATGGTCCCTCTGCAGAACCCACCTACCTGCACGATCTAGGGAATAGGTATGCACTTTCCTCAGAGACACTCGGGGGTCGGTTCTCAGCCTTCTGCCTTTTTCAGAGCATGTCCCCCTGCTGCAATCAGATACCGGTATATACGCCAACCACCCCTGCCCCTCTAAGACCGTAGGACAGAGCCTGTACCACACACTTGATGATCAGCTACCTGGAAACCTGAGCTGAATTCATTAAAAGAAAACTGAATGGTCTGCTAGACTGATATAACTGATAACAGCTCTAGCCATCTGTGGACAGGACGTCAGAGCTCCAAAGGCACAAATAATCAAGCTAGCTCAATCAAGAAAACCATAAGGGTATAACAAAAAAAAAAAAAAGGCAAGAAGCTATGACACACTAAGCAAGCATAAACTAACACAATAACTTATAGATGGCTTGGAAACAACAGTCAATATCAAGTTACATAAAGAAACAGACCATGATCACCTCAACAGGCATTCAAAACAAAGAATCCAGGGATCTTCTAGATGAAAGTGCATTCCTGGAATTACCAGATGCAGAATACAAAAGTTTAATATACAGAACCCTTCAAGACATCAGGAAGGAAATGAGGCAATATGCAGAACAAGCCAAGGAACACACAGATAAAGCAATTGAAGAAGTTAGAACGATTATTCAGGAACATAATGAAAAGTTTAATAAGGTGGAAAAATCCATAGAGAGACACTAATCAGAAACTCAGAAGATTAACAATAAAATTACAGAAGTAGACAACTCAATAGAAAGTCAGAGGAGCAGAATTGAGCAAGTAGAAGCTAGAATTTCTGAACTCAAAGATAAATCACTTGGCACTAACATATTTGAAGAAAAATCAGATAAAAGAATTTTAAAAATTGAAGAAACCTTAAGAATCATGTGGGACTCTATGAAGAGAAATAACCTACGAGTGATTGGAGTACCAGAACAGGGAGGGATACGAGAAAATACAGAGAGAATTGTTGAAGATTTGTTGGCAGAAAACTTCCCTGATATAGTGAAAGATGAGAGGATAGCTATCCAAGATGCTCATCGAACTCCCTATAAGGTAGGTGTTAAAAGAAAGTCACCAAGACATATTATAATCAAACTTGCCAAAACCAAAGATAGAGAATTACAAGAGCAGCGAGGGATAACAGAAAAGTCACCTACAAAGGAGAGCCACTAAGAATAGGCTCGGACTACTCAGCAGAAACCATGCAGGCAAGAAGGCAATGGGATGACATATTTTAAAAATTGAAGGAAAAAAATTGCCTGCCAAGAATGATAAATCCAGCAAAACTATCTCTTAAATATGAAGGTAAAATTAAGACATTTCCAGATAAACACAAGTTGAGGGAATTCATAAAAACCAAACCAAAAACACAAGAAATATTAAAGGGAGTTCTTTGGTTAGAAAATCAATAATATCGGGTATCAACCCAAGGCTAGAACACTGGGCAGAGCAACCAGATGTCAACCCAGACAGGGAAATCCAAAAAAACAAAGCAAGAATTAAAAAAAAAAAAAAAAGCTCAAAACAGAGTAACGGCGATGTTATTACATAAAAGAACACAACATTAAAATAATAAAGATGGACTAAAAAATGTAATCATACACCTTCCAAATGGAGATGAAGATACAGTAATACAAAGAAATAAAAGTTAGGTTTAAATTTAGAAAAATAGGGGTAAATAATAAGGTAACCACCAAGGAGACAAACTATCCTACTCATCAAAATAAAATACAAGGGAAAAATAGAGACTCAGCAGAAACAAAATCAAAAACAACAAATATGAGGAAAGGACAATATATAATCTACTCAGCACATAAAATTCAGTGGGAAAAAGAAACTGTCAACAACACACAAAAAAAGACATCAAAATGATAGCACTAAATTCATACCTATCCATAATTACCCTGAATGTAAATGGACTAAATGCAGCAATAAAAAGACAGAGAGTGGCAGAATGGATTAAAAAACAAGATCTGTCTATATGCTGCCTACAAGAGACACACCTTAGACTTAGAGACACAAACAAACTAAAACTCAAAGGATGGGAAAACATTTATCAAGCAAACAACAATCAAAAAAGAGCAGGAGTGGCAATATTAATTTCAGACAAAATAGACTTTAAAGTTAAATCCATCAGAAAGAATAAGGAAGGACACTATATAATGATTAAAGGAACAATACACCAAGAAGATATAACCATATTAAATATTTACACACCCAATGACAGGGCTTCAAGATACATAAAACAAACTCTATCAGAATTGAAAAGTGAGATAGACAGCTCCACAATAATAGTAGGAGACTTCAACACACCACTTTCGGTGAAGGACAGGACATCCAGAAAGAAGCTCAATAAAGACATGGAAGATCTAAATACCACAATCAACCAACTTGACCTTATAAACATATACAGAACACTCCACCCAAAAGCAACCAACTATACTTTCTTTTCTAGTGCACATGGAACATTCTCTAGAATAGACCACATATTAGGTCATAAAGCAAGCCTTAGCAGAATCCAAAACACTGAAATATTACAAAGCATCTTCTCTGACCTTAAGGCCATAAAAGCGGAAATCAATAACAGGAAAAGCAGGGAAAAGAAATCAAACACTTGGAAACTGAACAATACCTTGCTCAAAAAAGACTGGATTATAGAAGACATTAAGGATGGAATAAAGAAATTCATAGAATCCAATGAGGATGAAAAAGCTTCCTATCAGAACCTTTGGGACACAGCAAAAGCGGTGCTCGGAGGCCAATTTATATCAATAAATGCACACATTCAAAAAGAAGAAAGGGCCAAAATCAAAGAATTATCCCTACAACTTGAACAAATAGAAAGAGAGCAACAAAAGAAACCCACAGGCAACAGAAGAAAACAAATAATAAAAATTAGAGCTGAACTAAATGAAATAGAAAATAGAAAAACAATTGAAAGAATTAACAAGACCAAAAGCTGGTTTTTTGAAAAAATCAATAAAATTAATAAACCACTTGCCAAACTGACAAAAGAAAAACAGTAGAGGAAGAAAATAACCCAAATAAAAAATGAGATGGGCAATATTACAACAGACCCAACTGAAAAGAATCATATCAGATTACTATGAAAAATTATACTCTAACAAGTTTGAAAACCTAGAAGAAATGGATGACTTCCTAGAAACACACTACCTACCTAAACTAACACAAACAGAGGTAGAACAACTAAATAGACCCATAACAAAAGAGGTGATTGAAAAGGTAATCAAAAAACTCCCAACAAAAAAAAAAGCCCTGGTCCGGGCAGCTTCACTGCAGAGTTCTACCAAACTCTCAGAGAAGAGTTAACACCACTACTACTAAAGGTATTTCAGGGCATAGAAAAGGACAGAATATTACCAAACTCATTCTATGAAGCCAACATATCCCTGATACCAAAACCAGGTAAAGGCATCACAAAAAAAGAAATTTAGAGACCTATATCCCTCATGAACTTAGATGCAAAAATCCTCAACAAAATCCTAGACAATAGAATTCAACAACATACCAAAAAAATAACTCACCATGACTAAGTGGGATTCATATCAGGTATGCAGGAATGGTTCACTATTAGAAAAACAATTAATGTAATCCAGCACATAAACAAAACAAAAGACAAGAATCACATGATTTTATCAATTGATGCAGAAAAGGTATTTGACAAAGTCCAACACATTCGTGATAAAAACTCTCAGCAAAATAGGAATAGAAGGAAAATTCCTCAACATAATAAGGGCATTTGTACAAAGCCAACAGCCAACATCAGCCTAAATGGAGAGGGCCTGAAAGCATTCCCACTGAGATCGAGAACCCGACAAGGATACCCTTTATCACCGCTCTTATTCAACATTGTGTTGGAGGCCCTAGCCAGAACAATTAGGCTAGATAAAGAAATAAAGGGCATCCAGATTGGCAAGGAAGAAGTAAAAGTATCTCTATTTACAGATGACGTGATCTTATACACAGAAAACCCTAAGGAATCCTCAAGAAAACTACTGAAACTAATGGAAGAGTTCAGCAGAGTATCAGGATACAAGTTAAACATACAAAAATCAGTTGGATTCCTCTATACTAACAAAAAGAACATCGAAGAGGAAATCAACAAATCAATACCATTTACAGTAGCCCCCAAGAAGATAAAATACTTAGGAATAAATCTTACCAGATATGTAAAAGACTTATACAAAGAAAACTACAATACACTTCTGCAAGAAACCAAAGGAGACTTACATAAGTAGAAAAACATACCTTGCTAATGAATAGGAAGACTTAATATTGTAAAAATGTCTATTCTACCAAAACCAATCTATGCATTTAAATGCAATTCCAATTCAAATCCCAACAACATTCTTTAATGAGATGGAGAAACAAATCACCAACTTCATATGGGAGGGAAAGAGGCCCCGGATAAATAAGGCATTACTGAAAAAAGAAGAACAAAGTGGGAGGCCTCACTCTACCTGATTTTAGAACCTATTGTACCGTCGTGGTAGTCAAAACAGCCTAGTACTGCTACAACAACAGATATATAGACCAGTGAAACAGAATTGAGAATCTAGACATAAATCCATCCACATACAAGCAATTGATATCTGACAAAGGCCCCAAAACAGTTAAATGGGGAAAATACAGTCTTTTTAACAAACGGTGCTGGCATAACTGGATATCCATCTGCAAAAAAATGAAACAAGACCCATACCTCACTCCATGCACAAAAATGAGCTCAAAATGGATCGAAGACCTAAATCTAAAACGATAAAGATCATGGAAGAAAAAATAGGGACAATTATACGAGCCCTAATATATGGCATAAACAGTGTACAAAACATTATTAAGAATGTAGAAGAAAAACTAGATAACTGGGAGCACCTAAAAATCAAACACCTATGCTCATCCAAAGACTTCACCAAAAGAGTAAAAAGACTACCTATGGACTGGGAAAAAGTTTTTAGCTATGACATTTCTGATCAGCACCTGATCGCTAAAATCTACATGAATCTGCAAAAACTCAACTACAAAAAGACAAATAACCCAATTTAAAAATAGGCCAAAGATATGAATAGACACTACACTAAAGAAGACATTCAGGTAGCTAACAGATACATGAGGAAATGTTCACGATCATTAGCCATTAGAGAAATGCAGGTCAAAACTACAATGAGATTTCATCTCACTCCAACAAGGCTGGCATTAATCCAAAAAACACAAACTAGTAAATGTTGGAGAGACTGGAACACGTACACACTGCTGGTTCGAAAGTGAAATGGTACAACCACTTCGGAAATCAATTTGGCACTTCCTTAAAAAGCTAGAAATAGAACTACCCTACGATCCAGCAATCGCACTCCTTGGAATATATCCTAGAGAAATAAGAGCCTTTACACGAACAGATATATGCACACCCATGTTTACTACAGCACTGTTTGCAATAGCAAAAAGATGGAGGCAACCAAGGTGCCCATCATCAGATTAATTCATAAACAAATTATGGTATATTCACACAATGGAATACTACGCATCGATAAAGAACAGTGAGGAATCTGTGAAACATTTCATACCTTGGAAGAACCTGGAAGGCATTATGCTGAGTGAAATTAGTCAGTTGCAAAAGGACAAATATTGTATAAGACCACTATTATAAGAACTTGAGAAATAGTTTAAACAGAGAAGAAAACATTCTTTTGTGGTTGCGGGAGGGGGGGTGAGAGAGGGGTATTCACTAATTAGATAGTAGACAAGAACTGCTTTAGGTGAAGGGAAAGACAACACACAATACAGGGGATTTCAGCACAACTGGACTAAACCAAAAGCAAAGAAGTTTCCTGAATAAACTGAATGCTTCGAAGTCCAGTGTGGCAGGGGCAGGGGCTTGGGGACCATGGTTTCAGGGGACATCTAAGTCAATTGGCATAATAAAATCCATTAAGAAAGCATTCTGCAACCCACTTTGAAGACTGGCATCTGGGGTCTTAAATGCTATCAAGCAGCCATCTAAGATGCATCAATTGGTCTCGACCCACCTGGATCAAAGGAGAGTGGAGAACACCAAGGACACAAGGTAGTTACGAGGCCAAGAGACAGAACGGGCCACATGAATCAGAGACTATATCACCCTGAGATCAGAAGAACTAGATGGCTACAACCGATGACTGCCCAGACAGAGAACCCCTGAGGGAGCAGGAGAGCAGTGGGATGCAGACCTCAAATTCTCATAAAAAGACCAGACTTAATGGTCTGACTGAGACTGGAAGGACCCCAGTGGTCATGACCCAAAGACCTTCTGTTGCCCCAGAACAGGTACCATTCCCGAAGCCAACTCTTCAGACATGGATTGGACTGGACAATGGGTTGGAGAGGGATGCTGGTGAGGAGTGAGCTTCTTGGATCAGGTGGACACTTGAGACTAGGTTGGCATCTCCTGCCTGGAGGGGAGATGAGAGGGTAGAGGGGGTTAGAAGCTGGTGAAATGGACATGAAAAGAAACAGTGGAGGGAGAGAGTGGGCTGTCTCATTAGGGGGAGAATAATTGGGAGTATGTAGCAAGGTGTATATAATTTTTGTGTGAGAGACTGACTTCATTTGTAAACTTTCACCTAAAACACAATAAAAATTATTTTTTAAAAAATGAGATGAAGAAGGGAGATAAGGGACATGGGGGTCAGGGGAGGCCTCACTGTGAAGGCAGCATTTGAGCAAACTGTGATCAAAGTGACAGAGTGATCCAAGCCTCCACGTAGAGGGAATAGGCTGTATGGCAACCATCTGGGCAAGAGATGTTGGCCTGGCCTAGGTGGCCACAGTGTAAGGGGCAAGAAGAGATCCGGATGTGTTCGAAGGTAGAACTGACAGAATTCACTGATGGCTTGTTTGTGGGGTGTGAAAAGAGCAAAACTTAAAAAGATGATTCCGAGGTTTGGGACTGAACCAACTGGAAGAATGGAGTTACCATTTTGTGATATGGAGAAGATTCTAGAAAGAATCTTTACTGAGGTAGATCAAGTTTGTGTTACATGCGTTTAGTTCAGTCTGAGCTGCCTCAAGGGGAGATGTTGAGTGGTACTTGATATATAAATATGGAGTTTAGGGTAGGAGTCTGGGCTAAAGAGAACAGTTTCAGAATAATCAGCCCAAGGACGGTATTTAAAGCTAGAAAAGATCTCCTTGGCCGGGAATAGCGATGAGGAATCAAAGAGATCAGAAGCCCTGGGGCATTTCTCATTTGGAAGCTGGGAAGATGAGGGAACCAGTAAGGAGGAATGAATGCGCAGGGATCCAGGAAAATCGAAAGAGGGATGTCCTGCAAGCCAAGGGCAGGATGGGTATTAAGCAAGAAGGAGCCATCAGTGGAGCCCTTGAGTGTCACAAACGGTTAAGCACTTAACTAGTAGCCAAAAGACTGGTGGTTTGTAACCACCCAAAGATGCCTCAGAAGAAAGACCTCCTCAAATTCATAAACAAGACCAGACTTATTGGACTAATAGAGACTGGAAGAATCCCCAAGACTATTGCCCTAAGACACCCTTTTAATCTGGAAGTGAAGCCATTCCCGGAGTCATCTTTCAGCCAGATCGATTCGCCTATAAAATAAACAATAATGCCTGTGAGTAGTGTGCTCCATAGAATAATCATTTATAAAAACGGGCAACATTTGCCCAATAGCAAAGGTGAGAAGGCAAGGAAGGGCAGGGAAACTGGAGGGATGGAAACAGGGAAGGCAGATTGGAAACGGGGAGAGTGCTGCCACATTGCGGGGATAGCAACCAAGGTCACGGAACAATTCGTGTGTGAATTGTTCAATGGGAAACTAATTTGATGTGTAAACTTTCACCTAAAACACAATAAAATGTTCATTAAAATGGAAAGAAAGAAAAGCCTAGTGATCTACTTCCAAAAAATCAGCCATCAGAAACCCTATGGAGCCCAGCTCTATTCTGACATATATGGGATTGCCACGAGTCGGAGTCAACTCAACAGCAACTAATAACAACATCTTCTTCATTTCACAGATGAGGAAACAGGGGCTTAGAAAAGTAAAGAAACTTGCTCAAGTGACTTGAAACACCTGCCCCATGGAAAGACCCTCATGCAATTGGAAATTCCAATTTCCTTCTGCACAGAAGTGACAGCTCATTAAAATAATCCCTAAGAGCTCCCTAAACCACTAACTGAAAGGTTGGAAGTTTGAGTCCACCCAGAGGCACCTCAGAAGAAAAGCCTGGTGATGTACTTCTAAAAAATCAGCCATTGAAAACCCTGTGGAGCACAGTTCTACTCTGACATACATGGGTCAACTACACAGTAACTTTTTTTTTTAAAGAGCTCCCTGGGGATCCCAGAGGGTGGTGTGTGCGTGTGTGCGTGTGTGCGTGTGCGTGCGTGTGTGTGTGTGTGTTGGTGGGGGACACAATAGAAGAGACAGGATAGAACAGACACGATTCCAGGTGACAGTAAAACTGGGGTCCACCATTAATTTGAGTTCCCCTTTCCTATTTGTCCAGTGATGACAATAATTAACCTAGACAGTGGCTTGGCATTTGTGCCTGGTAAAAGCCATCTCAGGACTTCCAGGGGAATGAATTGCAATGCCCCTGAGGCAGTTTCTCCATCTGTTATAAACAGAACAGGTAGCTCCTCGAGGTGACCTGAGAACTACCTGACATCAGATACTGTCGTGGGTTTCAGGTCAGGAACCACTGGTTGTTGGCTGCAAATTTAGCTGGTAGAAGGTGGGAGACAGAAGGTGGAGTCCTTGGGAGGGGTCTTCCTTCTATAGTATCCTCATCCTTTGTCATCTAAGAAAAATCTAAGTGTGTGAGAGAGAAAGAGAAGTAGACAGAGAGAGACAGAGAAAGAGAGATAGAGACACAGACACAGAGACACACAGAGAAAGACAGAGACACAGAGAGACAGAGACAGACTCATCAACAGAGGAAGACAAACTAGACAGAGGGGAGACTATTGACTCTCAAGTTCTGCTTATTATTTTGAGCCATTTCTTGAATAAAACACACACACAAAGCCAATGCCTGGGCAACTATCCAAACGAAAACACAGAAACTTCATTCTAGTAAATTAATTTAAAATACTACCAACTGGCTTTTGCAGGTGTGTGGCAGGGGAAAGGCATTAGCAAACAGCCCATTTCCTGCCTAGGAAAGGCCAGTGGAGGTCACCCCATAAATCAGGGAGAGCCCAGCCCCGGGGAGGGCTGATCACCTGCATCTTCCTAATATCACCTTGTGTTCCTGCCAGCCTCAGCCCAGGAAAGCCCAGTACAATCTACACTTCAATTCCTTCCTCCTTAGGGCCTTTCTATTTTAAAGCTCACCACCCTTCCCATCACTGCTGGGTTAATGATTGACTGGCTCTGGCTTTCCAGCTACCAGGGCAGGCTACCAGCTCCTGCTGGGAGCATCAGCTGCCTCCAGCTCTGGGGAGGTCTGGGGATTTTTTTAGTCATCCCAGGCATTTTTCCAAAATAAAGTATTTGCATAAGTTTCCCATCCAGCACAATAAACAGCAAGAAAGCAGGATTTAAGAGCCAAGAAAGCACAGGAGAGTTTTGGTCTGTTGGCTTCAACAGGTGTCTGGGAAGCTGGTGCCTGCCTTGGGAAGGAGCTTGCTGTGACCTTGCTAAACACGAGTTGGAGGCATAAGTTTGGGGTCCAGGATGGTGAAGAGGTCATGGGATGAGGAGATCCAGTATTACACTCGAGAGTCTTTCAGCCTGCACAGGACCTGATTTCCAGCCCTCGATGAGAAAGCCAGATAATGAAAAAGGAAGATAGAATTGATGCATTTGAATTGTAGTGTTGGTTAAGAATATTAAATATACTGTGGACTGTGAGAACAAACAAATCAGTCTTAGGAGAAACATAACCAAAATGCTCCTTAGAAGCAAGGATGGTGAGACTTCTTCTTATTTACTTTGAATAAGTCATTAACGTAAGCTCAATCACTAGAAAACGTCGTCCTGTTTGGTAAAATAGAGGGTCAGCAAAAATGAAGGAAATCCCCCAGCGAGAAGGATTGTCACAATAGCTGCAACCATTGACTTAAACATGAAGATGGCATAGGATAAGGCAATGTTTTGTTATATTGCACATATGGTCACCTTGAGCCAGAATCAACTCAATGACAACAACAACAACCTGATGTACACACACAGTGGTGTTGTCCTAGGCAGCCCTCTTGGAATGCCTCCTTTTTCCTTCCATAGCCCCACGCATCAAAAAAAAAACAAACCTGTCAATTCCATTCCAACTCAGCTCTCCACGGTACTGGTAATATTCCAGTTTCCTATATCAGGCTCCTGAAAGGGCCCAGTACACCTGTTCCAAGTCTTCCATTCCAGAGCTTTGACCCACAATTTTTCCCATCCCAGTTATCATTCTGGTTCACTCAAATTTTAAAAATTTGGGTCAGCTCTGGTTTTGCCTCATTGGCCATGGCTGAATCAGTTTGAACTGGTTTGAAGCCATGCTCTGAATATAAAAAGTAGCCCCAACCTCTCCCAACACCTCACAAACACACAGGAAACCCAGTCTTACAAAAGAGGCTTCAATTCAACAGAGTAACAGGGTATAAGATAAACATACAAAAATTGATTAGATTCCTCTACACTAAATAAACAGAACAATGAAAAGGAAATCAGGAAAACAATAGCACTCATAATAGCCCCTACAATAAAATACTTAGGAATAAATCTAACCAGGGATGTAAAAGATCTATACAAAGAAAACTACAAAATGCTATTGCAAGAAACCAAAATAGGACTACATAAATGGGAAAACATACCATGATCACGGATTGGTAGACACAACATTGTGAAAACGTCAATTCTACCCAAAGCAATCTACAAATACAATGCAATTCCAATTCAAATACCAACAGCATTCTTTAAAGAGACAGAAAAACTAATCATTAACCTTATATTGAAAGGCAAGAGGCCCCAGATAAGTAAAGCACTACTGAAGACGAAGAACAAGGTGGGAGGACTTGTATTACCCAACCTCAGAATCTACTTTACAGTTACTGTAATCATCACAGCCTTGTACTGGTACAATGACAGATATATTGACAGATGGAACAGAATTGAGGACCCAGATGTAAATCTATCCACCTATGGTCACCTGATCTTCGACAATGGCCAAAAGTCCATCAAAAGCAAGGAGACAGTCTTTTTAATAAATGGTGCTGGCAAAACTGGATGTCCATCTGCAAAAAAAAATGAAACGGGACCCATACCTCACACCATACACAAAAACTAATTAAAAATGGACCATCAAAAACCAAACCCAGTGCCGTCGAGTCAATTCCAACTCATAGAGACCCTATAGGACAGAGTAGAACTGCCCCCCAAAGAGTTTCCAAGGAGAGCCTAGCAGATTTGAACTGCCGACCTTTTGGTTAGCAGCCATAGCACTTAACCACTACACCACCAGGGTTTCCAAATGGATCGTAGGCTTAAATATAAAGCCAAAAACTATCAAGATCATAGAAGAAAAAACAGGATCAAAGCTAGAGGCCCTAATACACGTAATTAACAGGATACAAACCATAACTAACAACATACAAACTCCAGAAGATAAGCCAGGTAACCGGGATCCTCTAAAAATTAAAAATACTTATTCTCATCAAAAGCTTCACCAAAAGAATAAAAAGAGAACCTACAGGATGGGAAAAAAAAAAATTGACTATGACAAATCCAACAAGGTCTAATCTCTAAAATTTATAGGAAATTCTGACACCTGTACCAGAAAGACAAATAATTCAATTAAAAAATAGGCAAAGGATATGAACAGACACTTCACCAAAGGAGATATTCAAGCGGATAACAGACCTACGAGGAAATACTCATGATCTCTAGCCATTAGAGAAATGCAAACCAAAACCACAATGAAATAAATACCATCTCACCCTGACATTACTGGCACAAATCAAAAAACAAAATAACAAATGTTGGAGAGGCTTTGGGGAGATGGAAACTCTTATGCACTGCTGGTGGGAATGCAAAATGGTACAACCATTTTGGAAAATGATATGGAGCTTCCTTAGAAAGCTAGAAATAAAAATACCACATGATCCAGCAATTCCACTCCTAGGAATATATCCTGGAGTAATAAAGAGTCATCACGCAAATAGACATATGCACACCCATGTTCATTGCAGCATTGTTCACAATAACAAAAAGAGGGAAACAACCTAGATGCCCATCAACAAATGAATGGATAAACAAACTATGGTGGGGGTGGTGGTGGTGTTAGGTGCCATCGAGTCAGTTCCAACCATAGTGTCCCTATCTATGCACAACAGAATAAAATACTGCCTGGTATGTGCCAACCTTACAATCATTGTTATCTTTGAGCCCATTGTTGCAGCCACTGTGTCAATCCACCTCATTGAGGGTCTTCCTCTTTTCTGCTGACCCTGTACTTTGCCAAGCATGATGTCCTTCTCCAGGGACTGATCCCTCCTGATAACATGTCCAAAGTAGGTACGACACAGTCTCATCATCCTTGCTTCTAAGGAGCATTCTGGTTGTGCTTCTTCCAAGACAGATTTGTCCATTCTTTTGGCAGTCCATGGTATATTCAATATTCTTCACCAACATCACAATTCAAAGCTGCTAATTCTTTGGTCTTCCTTATTCGTTCTCTTTGGTCTTCCTTATTCATTGTTCAGCTTTCACATGCATATGATGCCATTGAAAATACCATGGCTTGGGTCAGGCGCACCTTAGTCTTCAGGGTGACATCTTTGCTTTTCAACACTTTAAGTTCCCTGTCCATGTACTGCTGCAGCCGCTTTTGAATGATCTTCAGCAAAATTTTGCTTGCATGTGATATTAATTATATTGATCAATAATTTCCGAATTCAGTTTGATTACCTTTCTTAGGAATAGGCATAAATATGGATTTCTTCCAGTCGGTTGGCCAGGAAGCTGTCTTCTATATTTCTTGGCATAGATGAGTGAGCACTTCCAGCACTGAATCCATTTGTTGAAACATCTCAATTGATATTCCATCAATTCCTGGAGTCTTGTTTTTTGTCAATGCCTTCAGTGCAGCTTGGACTTCTTCCTTCAGTACCATCGGTTCCTGATCATATGTTACCTCTTGAAATGGTTGAACATACACTAATTCTTTTTGGTATAATGACTCTGTGTATTCCTTCCATCTTCTTTTGATGCTTCCTGCATCGTTTAATATTTTCCCCATAGAATCCTTCACTATTGCAACTCGGGGCTTGAACTTTGTTTCAGTTCTTTCAGCTTGAGAAACACCAAGTGTGTTCTTCCCTTTTGGTTTTCTATCTCCAGGTCTTTGCACATGTCATTATAATACTTTGTCTTCTTGAGCCACCCTTTGAAATCTTCTGTTCAGCTCTTTTACTTCATCATTTCTTCCTTTTGCTTTCACTGCTCGATGCTCAAGAGCAAGTTTCAGAGTCTCCTCTGACATCCATCTTGGTCTTTTCTGTCTTTTCAATGACCTCTTGCTTTCTTCATGCATGATGTCTTTGATGTCATTCCACAACTCCTCTGGTCTTCGGTCATTAGTGTTCAACACGTCAGATCTACTCTTGAGATGATCTCCAAATTCAGGTGAGATATACTCAAGTTCATATTTTGGCTCTCGTGGACTTGCTCCGATTTTCTTCAGTTTCAGCTTGAACTTGTATATGAGCAATTGATGGTCTGTTCCACAGTCAGCCTCTGGCCTTGTTCTGACTGATGGTTTTGAGCTTTTCCATTATCTCTTTCCAAAGATGTACTCAATTTGATTCCTGTGTGTTCCATCTGGCAAGGTCCATGCGTATAATTGCCATTTATGTTGGTGAAAAAGGTATTTGTTATGAAGAAGTCGTTGGTCTTGCAAAATTCTATCATTCCACCTCCGGAATTGTTTCTTTCACCAAGGCCATATTTTCCAACTACCGATCCTTTTTCTTTGTTTCCAACTTTCCTGTTCCAATCAGCAATAATTATCAATGCATACTGATGCATGTTTGATCAATTTCAGACTGCAGAAGCTGATAAAAGTCTTCAATCTCTTCATCTTTGGCCTTAGTGGTTGGTGTGTAAGTTTGAATAATAGTCGTATTAACTGGTCTTCCTTGTAGGTGTACAGATATTATCCTATCACTGACAGTCCTGTACTTCAGAATAGATCTTGAAATGTTCTTTTGATGATGAACGCAACACCATTCCTCTTCAAGTTGTCATTCCTGGTATAATAGACTATATGATTATCTGATTCAAAATGGCCAATACCAGTCCATTTCAGCTCACTAATGCCTAGGATATCGATGTTTGTGCATTCCATTTCATTTTTGACGATTTCCAGTTTTCCTAGTTTCGTACTTTCTACATTCCATATTCTGATTATTAATGGATGTTTGCAGCTGTTTCTTCTCATTTTGAGTTGTGCCACATCAGCAAATGAAGGTCCCAAAAGCTTGACTCCACCCACATCATTAAGGTTGACTCTACTTTGAGGAGGCAGCTCTTCCCCAGTCATCTTTCGAGTGCCTTCCAACCTGTGGGGCTCATCTTCCAGCCATATATCAGACAATGTTCTGCTGCTATTCATAAGGTTTTCACTGGCTAATTCTTTTCAGAAGTAGACTGCCAGGTGCTTCTTCCCACTCTGTCTTAGTCTAGAAGCTCAGCTAAAACCTGTCCTCCGTGGGTGATCTTTCTGGTATCTGAATACCGGTGTCATAGCTTCCAGTATCACAGCGACACACAAGCCTCCACAGTACAACAAACTGACAGACACGTGGACAGCATTATGCTGAGTGAAATAAGTCAGTCACAAAAGGACAAACGTTGTATGAGACTACTACTATAGAAACTCATGAAAAGGTTTACATATAAAAAGGAACAATCGTTGATGGTTACGAAGGAAGAGAGAGGTGGGGACAGGAAAACACTACTTAGACAATGAGTGGTAACTTCAGTGAAGGGTAAGACAGTTCACAATACTGGAGAAGCCAGCACAACTTGTGCAAAACAAGGTCATGGAAGTTTCATAGACACATCCAAATTCCCTGAGGGACTGAATTACTGGGCTGAGGGCTATGAGGACCATGATCTCAAGGAACATCTAGCTCAATTGTCATAAAATTGTTTATAAAGAAAATGTTCTACATTCAACTTGGTGAGTAGCGTCCGGGGCCTTAAAAGCTTCTGAGTGACCATCTAAGATATTCCACTGGTCTCTCCCCATCTGGAGCATGGGAGAATGAAGAAAACCAAAGACACATGGGAAAGATTAGTCCAAAGGACTAATGTACCATGACTATCACAGCCTCCACCAGACTGAGTCCAGTATAACTAGATGATGCCCAGCTACCACCACGGACTGCTCTGACAGGGATCAGAATAGAGGGTCCTGGACAGAGCTGGAATAAAATGTAGAACAATATTACAACTCACACACACTCACACACACACACACACACACACACACACACAAAACAGACTTATTGATCTGACATAGACTGAAGAAACCCCAAGAGTATGGCCCCCAACCACCCTTCTTTTACCTCAGTAATGAAGTCACTCCTGAATTTCACCCTTCGGCCAAAGATTAGACAGGCCCACAGAACAAAACGAGACTAAAGGGGCACACCAGCCCAAGGGCAAGGACAAGAAGTCGGGAGGAGTCAGAAAAGCCAAGAAGGGAGAGCATTGACGTGTCGTGGGGTTGGCAACCAATGTCACAAAACAATATGTATAAAATAGCTAAATAAGAGGCTAGCTTGTTCTATAAACCTTCATCTAAAGTACAATTAAAAAAAAAAAAAAGAAGCTGCATATACTGTCCTATTTATCTAGTGATGCTGTAATAGAAATACCACAAGTGGGTGACTTTAGCAAACAGAAATTTATTTTCTCACGGTTTAGGAGGCTAGAAGCCTTAATTCAGAGCACCAGCTCTAGTGGAAGACTTTCTCTCTCTGTCTACTCTGGAGTAAGGTCCTTCTCTCTTTGAGCTTCTGCTCCTGGAGATCTTCACTTGGCTTAGCATGAAGTCATCTTTCCCTATCTCTGCTTGCTCACTTTCTTGTTTAATCTCTATTATATCTCAGAAGAGATTCACTTAAAACACACCCTATGCTAATACTGTCTCATTAACATAACAAAGAAAACCCATCCCCAAATGGGATTATAACCACTGGTATAAAAAAAACACCACTGGTATAGGGATTATTATTTACAACAAATATTTTTGGGGGACACAATTTGATCCATAACCATACACTTAACAAAAAATAGTAATGGAAGCAAGAAGGTGAACAAATACTAACTCTCCAGGTTTTCTTAATATCCTTCTATAGGTTTCTCCCTTGAGCTTTACTGTTTAAACATGTTGTCTTCACCCCACTTTTCCTGTTTTATTCCCGTCCTTTGTTTTCTTGTCACAGTGATGCACTCCAACTGCTCAGAAGCCTTAGCTACATACTTTAGAACTGCATTACTTTCATTTTTCCCAAAACCAATTGAAAATGTCAGAAAATATACTTAAACTAATATCCAGAAAATAAACTTACACAGAAATTACACTTTAATTAATAATAAACTTATTGTTGACTAAGTCTGCCAAATATTGCAAATTGATGACTCCCATGCAGAAAGTATGCATGAAGTTTTTGTAATACAGTAAATTCCACAGCGAAGGCTGCTCTGTGTTTCACGAAGACAAAAACACAATTTGATTATGACTTCAGTTAAAAGTCTACATTGTTATTACATTTATCAGCCATCAGACATCATTGGTCTACCCCCCAAAAAACCTGTTGCCTTTGAGTTGATTCCAACTCGTGGCAACCCTAAAGGCTCTAATCTTTATGGAAGCAGACTGCCACATCTTCCTCCTGAAGAGCGGCTGGTGGGTTCAAATCGCTGACCCTTCGGTTAGCAGCGAAATGTTTTAACCTCTGCGCCACCAGGACTCCTTTGGTGCACCCCAGAAGTTTTTATTCCATGTAAAATAAACACAACAAATGTAGAAATTTATATGTAAAAGAAGTTTTAGTGCAAATATACAAATTTTCCCATGGAATTAACCATACTATGCCAATATTTGTTATTTTTGAATTTCATAGTCTTTGTCACCAAAAAAAAAAAGCATATAATCATCTTAAAAGAATTAACACCCACAAAACAACCTAGTCAACCACAAAAGAAGACTTTTCCATTCCAATTAAAATAAGATAATTGAATTGAAACTAAAAATATTACATTTTCCCTGTTCTAATAAAAAAAAAATTTTTTTTTTAATATACTATTCAAAACTTTCAATCTCTTATCATAAAACACCCAAAGGAATCTTTTTAAATTGGGAACTTTCAATTCAAGATGGCAGACTAAGTTCATGTGTTTAAATGCCTATCTTCTCCCTGGGCAACACAGTTAATTATTTGGCTGCTAGCCAAAAGGTCAGCAGTTGGAATCTACCCACAGGTGCCTTGGAAGAAAGGCCTGGAGATTTACTTCAGAAAGATCACACCAAAACCAAAACCAAACCCATCACAGTCAAGTCAATTCCAACTCATAGCGGCCCTATAGCCATTGAAAGTCCTGTGGAGGTAATTCTACTCTGAAACACATGGGGTTGCCATCTTCTCCCTAGGATCCATTAAAATAATAGTAAATAATAAATGAATATAATATGACAGCAAGTAGAATAGGAGAGGGACCATCAGTGATTTCAAAACATCTCTTGAAGATAGAAAGCTGACATTAACAATGTAATCTTTGAATCAGAGTGCCAGGAGGCACAGCCAGAAGTACAAGTGGAGGGTCTACGATTAAGAGAACTGACCTGAGAGGCAGACCCTCTGGATATTCCATATCCGAAGACAGGTATGACTAAGAGCAGGAGAGGAGGAGGAGAGTAGAGTTGAAAATGCAAAATCCCAGGCAACCAGGTGTTTACTGCTTCACACACACATGCACAGGTACACACATACATACACACAAGGGCAAAGACAAGTAAAGTAGAAGATTCTTCTAAAGCAATTGAACAAACTGTCTGGGGAGAAACTCTTGAGGGAGGATGTGTAGGTATTGGCACCTCACCACGAAGTCCTCTACTGGCATTTAAGAGATCCTCAGGGTGAAGCCACCTCCCCGCTCCCTCAGACTAAAGGGAAGTCTCCCTTTTACAAGCCCTGCTTACGTAAACAGCACTGCCTGCCAGCCTCTGTATTGCCACATACTTCAAAGAATCATCAGACATTTGAGTAAAGCCTGCAGCATGAAAGAGAGAGAAAAGAAAAACAAATAAGAAAAAAAAAAAAAAAACTGACACTGGAAGAAACAGATAGTTTCTTCTGTCTGAGAAGAGAAATTTAAGATCTTATGGCATCCGTAAAATAAGAATGCTTTTTTAATGCTACTAAAAAGATCAGAAAATAGAAAAACTCTTAAATTAAAAATTTTAATAGAAAATTTTTAAGTCTTCAGTAAAATAAATAAATACATGTTTAAAAATTAAACAGAAGTGTTGGAATATAGAGAAAATACTCCAGGCATAACAAAAGTTAAAATGTAAATACAGGAGCTGTGAACTAGAAGAGGGAAGATATGGAGGATCATTGAGGGAGAATAAACATCTGACAAATAAGAGTTTCTGAAAAAAAGAGAAAATGGGTAAGTGGAAATTATCTTAAAAATGATTAAATAAAATTTCTTAGAACTAAAGGAAGACATGAATCTTTGGAAAGAGTTAAACAAGTGCCAAATAGTGTAAATGAACAAAGAAAGACCTACTCTAAGAATTAAGATACGTTCTTGTCACATTTCAGAATATCAGAATAAAAAAGAAAGGATCCCAAAAAACTTCCAGAGAGAAAAAAACAGATCATATAGAAAGAATAACTGGTTCCTTCTCACCCAAATAAGCCCCTGTTATTGTTGTGAGTTACCTTCGAGTTGGCCACAACTCATGGCAACTCCATGTACAGCAGAACGAAAGGTTGCTCAGTCCTTGCACCACCTTCGCAATCTGATATGCTCAAGTCTATCATTGTGGCCACTGTGTATTTTGAGTGTCTCCCAACCTAGGAGACTCATCTTCTAGCACTATATCGGATAATATTCTGTTGCAGTCAATAGGCTTTTCATTGGCTAATTTTCAGAAGTAGCTGCCCAAATTTTCTTAGTCTGTCTTAGTCTGGCAGCTCCACTGAAACCTGCCCACCAAGGTTGACTGTGCTGGTATTTGAAATACCAGTGCCATACCTTCCAGCATCATAGCAGCACACAAGCCACCACAGTAGGACAAACTGACAGACGGGTGTTGGGAAGAAGCCCCTAAATCCTTATTAACCTCTGTCTTAAGACATTAATTCCTTCCTTCCCACCATTGCTCCAAATGTGTCATTGTTTTCATTAACTGTACATGCATTTTTTCTTGACTCCTCCATCAGGCTTCAGGTCCTCGAGTATGGGGATGATGTATGTGTCATTCACTGTTGTACGTGCAGGACCTGGCATAGCCCTAGGTAAGTAATAAGTCTATGTATTAATTAAGAATCCCTAGTGGCACAACATTTAAGCACTCGGCTGCTAACCAAAAGGTTGATGGTTCAGACTCACCCAGTGACTCTGTGGGAAAAAGAACTGACAGTCTTCTCCTGTAAATATTATATCCTAGAAAACCTTGTGGAGCTTTTCTACTCCGTTACATGTGGTCACGCTGAGTTGAAATTGACTCAACAGCACATAACAATAACAACATGTATTAATTGTAAGGGGAGGCAGGGAAGAAGAGATGGCAGGTAGGAAGCATGAGTCCCTCCTTGGAAAGCTATCAGACCAGCTTCAATTATCACTATGGTATAAATGACTGACCTCAGCAAGTTCAGGTACCTGAGGGTGGAGGGACAAGGGCACAAAAAGGGCAAAGCAAGGTAACAAGATTAACTTCAGTCTGAAATCACTTGGCAGCCTATACAACTAAATAACATTCTCGTGACAGGCCTCATCCTGGAAGCCCCCTTTGGGTCTTGGATTAAATTAACTCCAAAGTTAACCTAGCTTACTGGAAGGTGAAGTCTGGAGGAGAGGTTGGGGCATAGGAGCGAAGGGAGCAGGACAAGGGGAAAACTTTGGGAACCCCAGGAGCAGCAGGCTGGTTCCTTTATGTGTGCCCTTTACCTAGACTCCATCATGCTGCTCAAGTTCAAGTTGAAGTTTAGAGTTACCGGTAGACACTCTGGTCAATCCCTCTGCCAGAATCCAAATGCCACAGGTGTTTCAACTGATCCTTCCTTCCTCACGTGCTGCTCTGGGTCCTCAGTCTCCCAGCAACGACTCACTCTGCTGGCGTTTGAGGTGCCAACGGAAGCTAAAGAATGATGGCTAACTTTCAGGTCTCTTACCCTTCCACATTGGCCAAGGCCACATTAGCAGAGGAATCCTCTTTTATTTACTCTTTGCACTTGAGCTTCCAACTTTTTCTACTCCTGAAATACCAAATTCCAGTACCAGAGTGGTAAGTGAAGGCCTAGGTCATGTAAGATTAAGAAATGTTAACAACACATGCCTTGGAGTCCACGCTAGTTCTATCAGAGCATCTCGAGTAGGTGAGGCTTGAGATTCGGAAAAGTGTGAAATGATGAACAAAAATTCTATAGGAAGTCACAGATAATGACTTCACCAACAATTTTGGAATAGTAGTTGTTGTTGTTAGGTGCCGTCAAGTCAGTTCCGACTCATAGCGACCCCATGTACCATAGAAAGAAACACCACCCAGTCCTGTGCCATCCTTACATTCATTGTTATGCTTGAGCCCATTGTTTCAGCCACTGTGTCAATCCATCTCGTTAAGAGTCTTCCTCTTTTCCTCTTTACCAAAGATGATATCCTTCTCCAGGGACTGATCCCTCCTGTCCAAAGTATGTAAGAAGCAGTCCTGCAATCCTTGCTTCTAAGGAGCATTCTGCTTGTACTTCTTCCAATACAGATTTTTTCGTTCTTTTGGCAGTCCGTGGTATCGTCAAAATTCTTCACCAACATCACAATTCAAAGGCATCAATTCTTCTTTGGTCTTCCTTATTCATTGTCCAGCTTTTGCATACATATGATGTAACTGAAAATACCATGGCTTGGGTCAGGTGCACCTTAGTCTTCAAGGTGACATAAGCACCAACCCCTAAGGCCAAAGATGAAGAAACTGAAGATTTTTATCAGCTTTTGCAGTCTGAAATTGATTGAACAGGCAATCAGGATGCATTGATAATTACTGGTAATTGGAATGCAAAAGTTGGAAACAAAGAAGAAAGATCAGTAGTTGGAAAATACGGCCTTGGTGATAGAAGTAACACCGGAGATCAAATGACAGATTTTTGAAAGACCAACGACTTCTTCACTGCAAATACGTTTTTTCACTAACATAAACAGTGACTATACACATGGACCTCGCCGGATGGAATACACAGGAATCAAATCCACTACATCTGTAGAAAGAGACGATGGAAAAACTCAGTATCATCAGTCAGAACAAGGCCAGGGGACGACTGTGGAACAATCTATCAATTGCTCATAAACAAGTTCAAGTTGAAACTGAAGAAAATCAAAGCAAGTCCACAAGAGCCAAAATACGACCTTGCGTATATCCCACCTGAATTTAGAGACCATCTCAAGAATAGATTTGGCGAGTCGAACACTAATGACCAAAGACCAGATAAATTGTGGAATGACATCAAGGACATCATACATGAAGAAAACAAGAGGTCACTGAAAAGAAAAGACCAAGATGGATGTCTGAGGAGACTCTGAAACTTGCTCTTGAACATCGAGCAGCTAAAACAAAAGGAAGAAATGATGAAGTAAAAGAACTGAACAGAAGATTTCAAAGGGCAGCTCGAGGAGACAAAGTAAGTATTATAATAACACGTGCAAAGATCTGGAGATAGAAAAACAAAAGGGAAGAACACACTCAGCATTTCTCAAGCTGAAAGAACCGAAAAAAAATTCAAGCCTCGAGTTGCGACAGTGAAGGATTCTATGGGAAAATATTAAACGATGCAGGAAGCATCTAAAGAAGATGGAAGGAATACACAGAGTCATTATACCAAAAAGACTTAGTAGACGTTCAACCAATTCAAGAGGTAGCATATGATCAGGAATTGGTGGTACTTGAATAGTAGAGAATCCTTTTAAATGAAATGTATTAGTGGATGGTTCTGCAAGGTTGGGACCCAAGAGGGAGCTCACAGCCTGAGGCTGAACTCAGGAAAGGCACCGGAGGTGTAAGATGAAAGGGACATTGACATCCTTGCTGCTCCTCTCGTACTCACAGAGGGAGAGAGACATTTCAATTGTCTTCACTTCCTAGTGCTGCTGTAATAAAAAGATCACAAGTGCGTAGCTTTAAAGAACAGAATATTTTTTTCTCTCACAGTTCTGAGGCTAAAAGTTCAAATCAGGGTCTCAGCCTTGTCAATAGCACCAGACATTCCTTGGATTCTTGGCATTCCTGGGCTTGTAGATGATATCCTCACATGGCATCTGTCTTCCCCCTTGTATGTCTCTGGGTCTACGCTGGTCTTTTTAGAACTCAAAAGGTTTAGGATCCACCATAGACTGGTGTGATGGTTAAGGTTGTGTGTCAACTTGGCTGGGCCATGATTCTCAGTGGTTTGGCAGTTACGATGTAGTTTGGCAGCTTCATAATGATGTAATCACCTCAAAAATGAGATCTGATGTAATATAATCACCTCCATGATGCTATGAGCAGCCAATCAGTTGAAAGGAAGTGTCCTTGGGGGTATAGTCTGCTTTCAATATATATGCACTTTCTGGCAAACCTCTCTAGCTTTGCCCTGCTCTGGATGCTCCATTTGGCTCATCATCATCTGAACTCCAGTTCTTGGGACTTGAGGGAGCAGCCTGCCAGCTTACCTGCCAATCTTGAATTTGTCAGCCTCCACAGCCCGTAAGCCAGCAGCCTGCCATTTGACCTGCTGATCTTGGGTTCACCAGCCCCTGCAGCTAGGTGAGTCAGGAGAAGACTCCAGCCTGACATCGGACCCATGGACTTGGAATTTCCCAGCCTCTACAACCACGTGAGCCACTTCCTTGATATAAATCTCTCTCTCTCTATATATATATATACACGAATATATTAACATATATATAATAATATATATTATATATTAACATAACAAAAGGAAAACAACAGGATCTCATCCACAAGTGCCAGGAATTCAGCACATATTTTTGGGGGGATGCAATGCAGTCCATAATGCCAAGTGATGGCACAGACTGAGGAGGACCTAGACAGGAATACACCAAATGACGACTTCTCAGTTTTTTTGGAATGGAGTACAGGATATAACTCCCTCACCCACCTCCTCTACAAACCTTCAGTAAAATCTGTAATGCTTACTAATGCTTTTGGGTAACTGGGAACGTTTGGAGGGAAATTGATGAAGCACTGAGTTCTGTGACTGGGCTGGCACAGCAGGAAATACAGAGAGCACACGTGGACTCAGGAGCAAAAAAGGATGAGGGAACAATTGATATCTGAGTTTAGATTGAAATTATGAAACCCACTGACCTCTTACTATAAGTTCCAAAATCATTGGCCAGATGTAAGTAAGAAAGGACGTACCAGGCATGTACACACGACTGTCCAGCTTGTGAGCATGGTGTTATCAAAAAGAAAAGGAGGAAATTCTGAATGAACCCACCTCCTATAACATTCCCTGGCTTGAAAGAGCAGAAGGCATGGATGGGCTGGGAGGAAGGACAGAAGGGCCTCACTTAGAGCTGTTCTCCCACTGCAGATCAGCAGGGGCAGCAAAGCTTTTTTTTTTTTTTTTTAAAAAAAAAAAGTCACTCAACTAACAGCAGCAAGCTTTTTCTCAGCTCAGAGCTTCTTTATCAGCTGTTGCCTCTACCTGAAATGCTCTTCCTCTAGATTTTCAAATGGCTTATTCCTCCCCTTTCATTCATGTCTCTGCTTAAATTTCAGCTCTTCAGGGAAACTCAGCTTTTCCTAGCTGGAATGATCACATGTACTCCAGAAGTGCTCACTGCTAAGGATTGAATTGTATCTCCCTCAAAAAGAAATGTGGAAGTCCTAACCCCTGTGCCTATAAATTGACTGTATTTGGAAATTGGGGTTTTCTTTTGTTATGTTAATGAAGTCATTCAAGAGTAGGGTGGATTCTGAACCTAATCACTTCTGAGTGGAGTCTTATAAAAACAGCAGAATAGACACAGAGACACACAGAAGGGGAAGACAGATGCCAAGGAATCCCAAGGAAGTCCCAGGGCTACAAACGAGGAAGGACTCTCCCCTAGAGCAGATGCCCTGATTTGAACTTCTAGCCTCCCAAACTGTGAGGCAATAAATCCTGTTCTTTAAAGCCACCTAATTTGTGGTATTTTGTTATGGCAGCCCTAGCAAACACAAACAAAAATCTCCCAAGCCAAGTTGCAAAGCATCACTCCAACTTAACTTCTCACCAAAGTGGCTGTCTGACACAATATAGAGGAACAAGTTGAAATCCAAGAATTTTCACACACACACACCCAAAAACATGAACCCATTTTTCCATACACTCAACAAATTCAGAGAGAAATCACAGGGCCAGAGTTTCCAGAATGCAGCTGCCCACAGCCTCAGTCCTCCTCCTAAACCCTCAAGCAACTGAAGATCTAAACAGAGATCAGAAACTAATAACATCCATCTTTCAGGATAAATGCTAATGGGAAGATTCAAATCATGCTCGGGTAAACAGGAAAGAGACATTCCACTCATATTATTTTTGAGCAAAAATCAAGCTGTCCACATTGAAAGATTAATATGTAGAATAAACTCAACATGGAAGCTATAAAAAATTCCATAGTAAAAAAGGAAGAAAGATAATGCAGAATATGAGAGATAAAGCAAATCCTTCAGAAGATTCATTCCAAGAAACAGAAGAAAATCTTCATCTACAACTTCTTTGCTCTGACAAAAATATGAACTTTATGAAACAAGAGATAGTATAAGAAAATAAAATAAAAAATGAACTGGCAAAACTAAGGAAAGAAAGTATGTCTTATTTAGTTATAAAATATAATCTTCTACTTTTTTCTCTTTTCTACTACACCACCAGAGTCCAGACTGTCATTGCCTCTTCTGGGATCACCGTAATATCCTTTAACTAGTGTCCCTACGGAAACTCTGGTGGCATAGTGGTTAAGCACTACGGCGGCTAATCAAAAGGTCAGCAGTTCAAATCCACCACGCACTCCTTGGAAACCGTATGGGGGCAGCTGTACTCTGTCCTGTAGGGTCACTATGAGTCAGAATTGACTTGACGGCAATGCGTTTTTTAGTGTCCCTACACTCCTACTCTTGCTTCCCTACAACCCATTCTCCACACAGTCATCACAGTGATCTTTTAAAAATATTATTCTTACCAGACAATTCACTTACTTAAAATTCTCTGAAAGTTTGCACTATGGTGTAGATAGCTCTACATGATTTGTTCTCTACCTGCCTTTACAATACTATCTTCACATACTCTCCATTCACTCACTACACCTCAGCCATACTGATTTTAACTCTGTCCTTCAATCAGGCTTTGAGCCAGGAGCAGATACTTCCTAACCAATTACCTGTTTGATTTTTTTTATAGCACTGATTTATTTGTCCAATTATTAATTGTCTATCTCTATAAGAGCAAAGGCTTTGTCTGACTTATTCATTGTTAGGTCCCCAGTTCCTAGAACAGTGCCCAGTATATACTAGACACTCAATAAATATTTGTTCAGTGGTTGACTAGATGAGTGAGAGAATAAAAATATGGAAAAAAATAATAATAACATTGTATAATATTAAAATTAATTTAAAAGTAAAGAGCAAAATTACCATGCAGAAAAAGAAATCATTTACCCAGAGGACATTATCCGAGAAAAAGCAAAAGAGGAGAGACAACAGATATCCAATGTACAACTAATTTCATAGACCTAAAAAGTATAGTAGAACAAGCAGAATAGGAAAAAAAAAAAAAAATCTAAGGTATTTATAAAAGCAGAATTTCTTGAAATGAAGGAAGACAAAAATTTGCTCATCCATTATTTAGGGCAAAAATTAACTTCTTAAAAAACTGTAAACCCTGAGCAAAGGTATTAAAAGGCAAGGTTAAAAGGAAGCTGGCAGGAAAAAAAAGGTTACTAAGGAAAAATTAGTCTGACTCCAGATTTCTGTCTAGCAATTTTAAATAAATGAAGACAATGGAACAGTGAAGAAGGAAAGGAAACAATGTCCGTTAAGACTTTGAGGAGTGCTGTGTGATCCAATATCCCCATACCCAGCCAAGTTATCCTTCATGTGACAAGGCAACTGAAAGATGTTATCAAATATTCAAGAACTCATGAACTATATCATATGTTTAGTCTTCTTTAAAATCTACTTGATTAAGCTACAACCTGGCTGCCTAGGTACTGCAAATGGTTAAGCACTGGACTACTAACCAAAAGGCTGGTGATTCCAACCCACCCAGAGACACCTTGGAAGACAGGTTTGGCCATGTGCTACTGAAAGGTCACGACCTTAAAAACCCTGTGGGGAAGTTCCACTTTGCACACACAGGGTCGCCATGAGTCGGAATCAAATCAACAGCAACTAACAACAACAAAGCTAAAATCATACTAAATGGTGAAAGACTGAAATGTTTCCCCTGAGATTGAGAATAAATCAAAGGTATTCATTTTCAACGAGTCTATTCAACATTGTTCTGGAAGTTGTAGCCCTTTCAGTAAGGCAAAAGAAAAGGCATAAAGATAAGAAGTGATGAATTATAGTTGTCCCTCTTTACAAATTATATGATTGTTTACATAGAAAATCGAAGGGAATCTACAAAACAAATACTAGAACAAATAAATGAATTTAGCAAGTTCACAGGACATAATATAATAATCAATTGCACACTTATATACTAACAAAACAATTAGAAAGTGAAATTTCAAATTTCCCATTTATTAGTATCAGAAAATATAAAATACTATATAGCAACAGTCATTCAAGACTTCTACTCTGAAACCTATAAGACATTGCTGGGAGAAATAAAATCCCAAATAAATGGAAAGATATTCCATGATCATGCATTGTTCTTGTTGTTGTTAGGTGCCATTGAGTTGGCTCCCACTCATAGCAACCCTATGTACAACAGAACAAAGCACTTCCTGGTCCTGTGCCATCCTCATAATCGTTGTTATGTTTGAGCCCATTGTTGCAGCCACTGTGTCAATCCATCTCATTGAGGGTCTTCTTTTTTTCAATGGCCCTCTACTTTACCAAGTGTGATGCCCTTCCCCAGGGTCTGACCCCTCCTGATTATATGTCCAAAGTATATGAGACATAATATCGCCATCCTTGCTTCTAAGGAGTATTCTGGTTGTACTTTTTCCAAGACACATTTGTTCATTCTTTTGGCAGTCCATGGTATATGCAGTATTATTCTCCAACACCACAACTGAAAGGCATCAATTCTTCTTTGATCTTCTTTATTCATTGTCCAGCTTTCACGTGCATAGGAATGACACGTGCAAAGACCTGGAGTTTGAAAACCAATAGGGAAGAACACGCTCTGCATTTCTCAGACTGAAAGAACTGAAGAAAGAATTCAACCCTGACCATGGCTTAGGTCAGGCACACCTTAGACTTCAAGGTAAAACCTTTGCTTTTCAAAACTTTAAAGGGGTCTTTTTCAGCTGATTTGCCCAATGAAATGTGTCTTTTGATTTCTTGCCTGCTGCTTCCATCAGTGTTGATTGAGGATCCAAGTAAAATTAAATTGTTGACAACTTCAATATTTTCCCCATTTATCATGATGTTGCTTATTGGTTCAGTTGTGAGAATTTTTGTTTTCTTTATGCTGAGGTGTAACCCATACTGAAGGCTGTGATCTTTGATCTTCATCAGTGAGTGCTTCAAGTCCTCTTCACTTTCAGCAAGCAAGGTTGTGTCATCTGCACGATGCAGGTTGTTAATGAGTTCTCCTCCAATCCTGATGCCCTGTTGTTCTTCATGTAGTACAGCTTCTCGGACTGTTTGCTCAGCATACAGATAGAACAGCTATGGTGAAATGATACAGCCCTGATGCACACCTTTCTTGACTTTAAGCCACACAGCATTCCTCTTGTTCTGTTCAAACGACTGTCTCTTTATCCATGTACAGATGCCTCATGAGGACAATTAGCTGTTCTGGAATTCCCATCCTTGGCAATGTTATCTGTAATTTGTTATGATCCATACAGTCGAATACCTTTGCATAGTCAATAAAACACAGGTAAACATCTTTCTGGTATTGTCTGCTTTCAGCCAGGGTCCATCTAACATCAGCAATGATATTGCTGGTTCTACTTCCTCTTCTGAATCCAGCTTGAACTTTTGGCAGTTCCCTGTCTATGTACTGCTGCAGCCATTATTTACTGATCTTTAGCAAAATTTTACTTTCCTTTGATATTAATGATATTGTTTGATAATTTTTGCATTCAGTAGGCTCACGTTTCTGGGGAATAGGCATAAATATAGATCTCTTCCAGTTGGTGGCCAGGTAGCTGTCCTCCAAATTTCTTGGCATAGACGAGTGTGAGTACCTTCAGGGCTGCATCCATGTATCAAAACATCTCAGCTGGGGAGGTGGGGCCAAGACGGCGGAATAGACAGACACTTCCATCAAGCCCTCTTTACAACAAAGACCCGAAAAAACAAGTGAAACGAGTACATTTGTGACAAGCTGGGAGCCCTGAGCATCAAAGGCAAGCTTAGACAACGAACTGAGGGGCACGGGGAGGAAGAGGCCGTTCAGAAGTGGAGAGAAGTTACCAGACCTGAATCGCAGGGAGCCCTCAGGCACCATTCCTGGAGCAGCCGAGGCAGCGGCAGCGGCAGCGGCAGCGGGCTGGTCCTAGCGTTCGGCCGCAGTATCCCCAGGGAGAAGCAGCCAGCCACACAGCCCACTCACACCTCCGGAACCTGAGGAGAAGGGCGCTCTCGGCAAAAGCTAAGTACCTGCATATATTTTACCGCGTCCCCCACCCCCAAGCTGGCTTCAGCGGCTGAATCTCTGGGCCTGAGATAGACCCTGGTGAGCACCTGGAGCCATCCAACCGGCCTTGGGAAGGAAAAAATTTGCATTTCGGGGAAAAGATAATTTGCTAGCTCCATTAAGTGGGGGAACTCAGGACAGAAATGGCTCCCATCCAGGTGTAAACCATCCGTGGGCTTTGAGCACCTTTCTCTTCTGTATGGACCTGTGTGGGCCTATTTTGGGAGAATAGGCCCTTGTTGACAAACTCCAACCATTTCAGCTGTGCAGTGGAGAGGTGGGTGTTTCACATTTGACATTGCTTTGCCTCTTAAACAAGGTCCTCACCTACCCACATCATGGACCTAAGGACTGGTAGCTCCACTCAGGTCACCCAGCCACCCACAACAGAGGTTCAAAGATAACTGGTACCTCCCAGTCCTCACAACAAAAACATTGGGTGCCCGTGGTCCCTCTGCAGAACTCACCTACCAGCACGCTCTAGGGAACAGAGACGGATTTTCCTCAGAGACACTTGGGGGTCGGTTCTCAGACCCCTGCCTTGTTCAGAGCGTGATGCCCTGCTGCAATCAGATACCGTTATATACACCAATCACCCCTGCCCCTCTAAGACTGTAGGACAGAGCCTGTACCACACACTTGATGATCAGCTACCTGGAAACCTGAGCTGAATTCATACAAGAAAACTGAATGGACTCCTAGATTGATATGCCTGATAACAGCTCTAGCCAGCTAGGGACAGGACACCAAAGCTCCAAAGGTGAAAAAAATCAAGCTAGCTCACTCAAGCAACCCATAGGGGTATACCAAAACAAAACAAAGCAAGCAGCCACAACACAGTAAGCAAGCATAAACTAATACAATAACTTATAGATGGCTCGGAGACAACACTCAATGTCAAGTCACATAAAGAAACAGACCATGACCACCTCAGCAGGCTCTCAAAACAAAGAATCCAGGGATTTTTAGATGAAAGTGCATTCCTGGAATTACCAGAGCCAGAATACAAAAGTTTAGTATACAGAAGCCTTCAAGACATCAGGAAGGAAATGAGGCAATACACAGAACAAGCCAAGGAACACAGAGATAAAGCAACTGAAGAAATTAGAAAGATTATTCAGGAACATAATGAAAAGTTTAATAAGCTGGAAAAATCCATAGACAGACAGCAATCGGAAATTCAGAAGATTAACAATAAAATTACAGAATTAGATAACTCAATAGAAAGTCAGAGGAGCAGAATTGAGCAAGTAGAAGCTAGAATTTCTGAACTCAAAGATAAATCATTTGGCACCAATATATTTGAAGAAAAATCAGATAAAAGAATTTTAAAAAATGAAGAAACCTTAAAAATCATGTGGGACTCTACCAAAAGAAATAACGTACGAGTGATTGGAATACCAGAACAGGGAGGGATAACAGAAAATACAGAGAAAAATTGTTGAAGATTTGTTGGCAGAAAACTTCCCTGATATTGTGAAAGATAAAAAGATATCTATCCAAGATGCTCATCAAACTCCACATAAGGTAGGTGTTAAAAGAAAGTCACCAAGACATATTATAATCAAGCTTGCCAAAACCAAAGATAAAGAGACAATTATAAGAGAAGCGAGGGATAAAAGAAAAGTCGCCTACAAAGGACAGCCAATAAGAATAAGCTCGGACTACTCGGGAGAAATCATGCAGGCAAGAAGGCAATGGGATGACATACTTAAATAATTGAAGAAAAAAAATTGCCTGCCAAGAATCATATATCCAGCAAAACTGTCTCTTAAACATGAAGGTGAAATTAAGACATTTCCAGATAAACACAAGTTAAGAAAATTCGTAAAAACCAAACAGAAACTGCAAGAAATACTAAAGGGAGTTCTTTGGTTAGAAAATCAATAATATCAGGTATCAGCCCAAGACTAGAACACTGGGCAGAGCAACCAGAAGTCAACCCAGACAAGGAAATCCAAAAAAACAAAGATAAAAAAAAAAAAGCCCAACGGCGATGTTATTATATAAAAGAAGACAACATTAAAATAATAAAGAGGGACTAAGACATGTAATCATACACCTTCCATATGGAGAAGAAGATACGGCAATACAAAGAAATAAAAGTTAGGTTTAAATTTAGAAAAATAGGGGTAAATAATATTGTCACCGCAAAGGAGACAAACTATCCCACTCATCAAAATAAAATACAAGGGAAAAATAGAGACTCAGCAGAAACAAAATCAACAACAACAAATATGAGGAAAGGACAATATGTAAAGAAAATCTACTCAGCACATAAAATCAAGTGGGAAAAAGAAACTGTGAACACACAAAAAAAGATATCAAAATGATAGCACTAAATTCATACCTATCCATAATTACCCTGAATGTAAATGGACTAAATGCACCAATAAAGAGACAGAGAGTGACAGAATGGATTAAAAAACAAGATCTGTCTGTATGCTGCCTACAAAAGACACACCTTAGACTTAGAGACACAAACAAACTAAAACTCAAAGGATGGAAAAACATTTATCAAGCAAACAACAATCAAAAAAGAGCAGGAGTGGCAATATTAATTTCTGGCAAGATAGACTTTAAACTTAAATCCATCAGAAAGGATAAGAAAGGACACTATATAATGATTAAAGAGACAATACACCAAGAAGATATAACCATATTAAATATTTATGCACCCAATGACAGGGCTTCAAGATACATAAAACAAACTCTATCAGAATTGAAAAGTGAGATAGACGGCTCCACAATAATAGTGGGAAGCTTCAACACACCACTTTCGGTGAAGGACAGGACATCCAGAAAGAAGCTCAATAAAGACATGGAAGATCTAAATGCCGCAATCAACCAGGTTGGCCTTGTAGACATATACAGAACACTCCACCCAACAGCAACCAACTATACTTTCTTTTCTAGTGCACATGGAACATTCTCTAGCATAGACCACACATTAGGTCATAAAGTAAGCCTTAGCAGGATCCAAAACACTGAAATATTACAAAGCATCTTCTCTGACCATAAGGCCATAAAAGTGGAAATCAATAACAGGAAAAGCAGGGAAAAGAAATCAAACACTTGGAAACTGAATAATACCCTGCCCAAAATAGACTGGGTTATAGAAGATATTAAGGATGGAATAAAGAAATTCAGAGAATCCAATAAGAATGAAAACACTTCCCATCAGAACCTTTGGGACACAGCAAAAGCGGTGCTCAGAGGCCAATTTATATCAATAAATGCACACATTCAAAAAGAAGAAAGGGCCAAAATCAAAGAATTATCCCTACAACTTGAACAAATAGAAAGAAAGCCACAAAAGAAACCCACAGGCAACAGAAGAAAACAAATAATAAAATTAGAGCTGAACTAAATGAAATAGAAAACAGAAAAACAATTGAAAGAATTAACAAGACCAAAAGCTGGTTTTTTGAAAAAATCAACAAAACTGATAAACCACTGGCCAAACTGACAAAAGAAAAATAGGAGAGGAAGCAAATACCCAAATAAGAAATAAGACGGGCGATATTACAACAGACGCACCTGAAATTAAAAAAATCATGTCAGATTACTATGAAAAACTATACTCAAATTTGAAAACCTAGAAGAAATGGATGAATTCCTAGAAACACACTACCTACTTAAACTAACACCAACAGAGGCAGAAAACTAAGTAGACCCATAACAAAAGAAGAGATTGAAAAGGTAATCCAAAAACTCCCAACAAAAGAAAGCCCTGGTCCTGACAGCTTCCCTGCAGAGTTCTACCAAACTTTCAGAGAAGAGTTAACACCACTACTACTAAAGGCATTTCAGAACATAGAAAAGGACAGAATACTTCCAAACTCATTCTATGAAGCCAGCATATCCCTGATACCAAAACCAGTTAAAGATACCACAAAAAAAAAAAAAAGAAAATTACAGACCTATATCCCTTATGAACCTAGATGTAAAAACCTTCAACAAAATTCTAGCCAATAGAAATCAACAACATATCAAAAAATTAATTCACCATGACCAAGTGGGATTCATACCAGCTTTTATGCAGGGATGGTTCAACATTAGAAAAACAATTAGTGTAATCCACCACATAAATAAAACAAAAGAAAAGAATCACATGATTTTATCAATTAATGCAGAAAAGGCATTAGACAAAGTTCAACACATTCATGATAAAAACTCGCAGCAAAATAGGAATGGAAGGAAAATTTCTCAACATGATAAGGGGCATTTATACAAAGCCAATAGCCAACATCACCCTAAATGGAGAGAGCCTGAAAACTTTCCCACTGAGATCGGGAATCAGACAAGGATGCCCTTTATCACCACTCTTATTCAACATTGTGCTAGAGGTCCTAGCCAGAGCAATTAGGCTAGATAAAGAAATAAAGGGCATCCAGATTGGCAAGGAAGAAGTAAAAGTACCTCTATTTGCAGGTGACATGATCTTATACACAGAAAACCCTAAGGAATCCTCCAGAAAACTACTGAAACTAATGGAAGAGTTTAGCAGAGTATCGGGATACGAGATAAACATACAAAAATCAGTTGGATTCCTCTACACCAACAAAAAGAACATCGAAGAGGAAATCACCAAATCAATGCCATTTACAGTAGCCCCCAAGAAGATAAAATACTTAGGAATAAATCTTACCAGAGATGTAAAAGACTTATACAAAGAAAACTACACTACACTTCTGCAAGAAACCAAAAGGAAAAACATACCTTGCTCGTGTATAGGACGACTTAACATTATAAAAATGTCTCTTCTACCAAAAGCAATCTATACATTTAATGCAATTCCGATCCAAATCCCAAGGACATTCTTTAACGAGATGGAGAAACAAATCACCAATTTCATATGTAAGGGAAAGATGCCCCAGATAAATAAGGCATTACTGAAAAAGAAAAACAAAATGGGAAGCCTTACTTTACCTGATTTTAGAACCTATTATACTGCCACAGTAGTCAAAACAGCGTGGTACTGGTACAACAACAGATCCATGGACCAATGGGACAGAATTGAGAATCCAGACATAAATCCATCCACATATGAGCAGTTGATATTTGGCAAAGGCCCCAAAACAGTTAAATGGGGAAAAGACAGTCTTTTTAACAAATGATGCTGGCATAACTGGATATCCATCTGCAAAAAAATGAAACAAGACCCATACCTCACTCCATGCACAAAAACTAACTCAAAACATATCAAAGACCTAAATATAAAATCTAAAACGATAAAGATCATGGAAGAAAAAATAGGGACAACGTTAGGAGCCCTAATACATGGTAAAAACAGTATACAAAACATTATTAAGAATGCAGAAGAAAAACTAGATAACTGGGAGCTTCTAAAAATCAAACACTCATGCTCATCCAAAGATTTCACCAATAAAGTAAAAAGACTACCTACAGACTGGGAAAAAGTTTTTAGCTATGACATTTCTGATCAGTGCCTGATCTCTAAAATCTACTTGATACTGCAAAAACTCAGCTGCAAAAAGACAAATAACCCCATTAAAAAATGGGCAAAAGATATGAACAGACACTTCACTAAAGAAGACATTCAGATAGCTAACAGATATATGAGGAAATGTTCACGATCATTAGCCATTAGAGAAATGCAGATCAAAACTACAATGAGATTTCATCTCCAACAAAACTGCCATTAATCCAAAAAACACAAAATAAGAAATGTTGGAGAGGCTGTGCAGAGATTGGAACACTTATATACTGCTGGTGGGAATGTCAAATGGTACAACCACTTTGGAAATCGATTTGGTGCTTCCTTAGAAAGCTAGGAATAGAACTACCATACGATCCAGCAATCCCACTCCTTGGAATATATCCTAGAGAAATAAGAGCCTTTACACGAACAGATATGTGCACATCCATGTTTACTGCAGCACTGTTTACAATAGCAAAACGATGGAAGCAACCAGGGTGCCCATCAATGGATGAATGGATAAATAAATTATGGTATATTCACACAATGGAATACTACACATCGATAAAGAACAGTGAGGAATCTGTGAAACAAATCATAACATGGAGGAACTTGGAAGGCATTATGAAATTAGTCAGTTACAAAAGGACAAATATTGTATAAGACCACTATTATAAGAAATTGAGAAAGAGTTTAAACTGAGAAGAAAACATTCTTTTGTGGTTACGAGAGGGGGTAGGGAGGGAGGGTGGGAGAAGGGCATTCACTAATTAGATAGTAGATAAGAACTACTTTAGGTGAAGGGAAAGACAACACACAATACAGGGGAGGTCAGCACAATTGGACTAAACCAAAAGCAAAGAAGTTTCCTGAATAAACTGAATGTTTCGAAGGCCAGCGTAGCAGGGGCAGGGGTCTGGGGACCATGGTTTCAGGGGACATCTAAGTCAATCAGCATAATAAAATCTATTAAGAAAACATTCTGCATCCCACTTTGAAGAGTGTCATCTGGGGTCTTAAACGCTAGCAAGCAGCCATCTAAGATGCATCAATTGGTCTCAACCCACCTGGATCAAAGAAGAATGAAGAACACCAAGGACACAAGGTGATTACGAGCCCAAGAGACAGAAAGGGCCACATGAACCAGCGACTAAACCATCCTGAGACCAGAAGAACTAGATGGTGCCCAGCTACAACCCATGACTGCCCTGACAGGGAGCGCAACGGAGAGCCCCTGAGGAAGCAAGAGAGCAGTGGGATGCAGACCCCAAATTCTCATAAGACCAGACTTAATGGTATGACAGACTAGAAGGACCCCAGTGGTCATGGCCCCCAGGCCTTCTGTTGCCCCAGCACAGGAACGATTCCTGAAGCCAACTCTTCAGACATGGATTGGACTGGACAATGGGTTGGAGAGGGATGCTGGTGAGGAGTGAGCTTCTTGGATCAGGTGGACACTTGAGATTATGTTCGCATCTCCTGCCTGGAGGGGAGATGAGAGGGTGGAAGGGGTTAGAAGCTGGAGAAATTGACACGAAAAGAGAGAGTAGAGGGAGAGGGCGGACTGTCTCATTAGGGGGGAGAGTAACTGGGAGTGTGTAGCAAGGTGTATATGGGTTTTTGTGTTAAAGACTGACTTGATTTGTAAACTTTCACTTAAAGCACAATAAAAATAATTTTTAAAAAAATCTCAGGGAGGCCAAGATGGCTGACTAGGTAGACGCTACCTCGGATCCCTCTTGCAACAAAGACTCAGAAAAACAAGCGAATCGATTGCATACATGTCAATATACGAACCCTGAACATCAAACACAGATTTAAAGAGTTGACCTGAGTGACAGAGACGGAGAACAAACAACTATGGGGAAACAGAGACTATTTTCAGAGCCTGGAGCCAGCGTCCCAGCCAGGTAACCTTGGCGCCGGGTTTAGGACTGGGCGCAGGAGGGCTGAGCACCACATCCTGTGAAGGTGCAAACTCGGGGCGCAGCCCTACCCCCCTGAACTGATCCCGGGAGGGGGCCCTTCCGGTCCGCGCAGGTGGCTCAGCAACACGGCTGGCGGGAGGAGAAGTCCCCGGGAGGCAGCAACTGATTTTGGAGCCGGGAGTGCAGTGTCCCAGCTGGGAAACCTTGACGCTGGGCTTTGGATTGGCAGCAGAGGAACGGACCGTGGCTACCGCAGGCCTGACCCTCAGGGGCAATCTCTACACAGCCAGCACACATAGGCGACACGCCCCTCGGGAATCTCAGATAAAATAGTCATCCCAAGCAAGATAAGTAACTTTGTCTATATTCCAGGGTGCTACTCTCCCCTGTTTTTCTGAACCCTCCCCTCCCCTTCCCAGGCGGCTTCATTAACATTGGAATTTGCTGAGCCAGAGGGAGAACTGCTCTGTGGCTTTTCTTTTCCCTTTTTTTTTTTGGTCTTTTCCTAACCCATTCTTCCGGCCTGAGAGAAGCAACCACAAAAAACCCAGGGACCAAAAATCCTTCCCTAATTGGACTAAAAACACAGAACCAGCTCCAGCCAAGCATATGTGATCCATATCTCGGGCTTTCATCCTTACAGGGAACAAGGTGGCTATTATAATGCAAAGGCATTTCTGATAGGGATCTGACTGCATTTTTTTTAGCAGATTTACCGGAAAAACAAGTTTCCCAGGTCTGATATCTCTGCGTATTCAACAGAGCCCTCACTGACCCACAACAGGGAACTGAGGGCTGAAGCTCCCCCCAGACCACCTAGCCTCCTGCCTTAGGGGTCTAAGGAGGGTGAAACCTACAAATCTGTAGAGGTACTTGCATTGGGGGCCTAAGGTACAGCTGCAGAGCCCTCCCACCAAGGTGCTTTAGGAATAGAGACACACCTATCTCACTGACACTTGGGGGAAGCCTGTCAGCATCCTGCCCCCCTGGAGTGTGAACTCCAGCTGCTAATAGAATCTGGTGCACACAACTGTCACCACTACTTCTCAAGGTGGATAGGTGTTAGGGTGCAGCACACACTTGATGACCCAAAATCAGATTCTACTCAAGAATAGTGAATGGACTGAGGCATATACATCTGGTAACAGCCCAAACCACCTGGTAATAGGTCATAAGTAAGTCAAGGGCTACAACAATCAAGACAGCACAATCTAGTAGCCCATCCACGTATATTGATAGAAAACAAAACAAGATAAGATTCAGTGAGCAAATATAGAATAAATCACTACAATATCTTAGTGATGGCTCGGAGACAGCAGTCGATATCAAACCACATAAAGAAGCAGACCATGACAGCTTCTACAACCCCCCAAACAAAAGAATCAAAATCTTTCCCAAATGAAGATACAATCCTGGAATTATCAGATACAGAATATAAAAAACTAATTTACAGAATGCTTCAAGACATCAGGGATGACCTCAGAAATGAAATAAGGCAAACTGCAGAAAAAGCCAAGAAACACACTGATAAAACTGTTGAAGAACTCAAAAAGATTAGAACATAGTGGAAAAATTAATAAGTTGCAAGAATCCATAGAGAGACAGCATGCAGAAATCCAAAAGATTAACAATAAACTTACAGAATTAGACAACACAATACGAAGTCAGAGGAGCAGACTCGAGCAATTAGAATGCAGACTGGGAAATCTGGAGGACCAGGGAATTAACACCAACATAGCTGAAAAAAAATCAGATAAAAGAATTTTAAAAAATGAAGAAACTCTAAGAATCATGTGGGACTCTATCAAGAAGGATAACTTGCATGTGATTGGAGTCCCAGAACAGGGAGGGAGGACAGAAAACACAGAGAGAATAGTTGAAGAACTCCTGACAGAAAACTTCCCTGACATCATGAAAGACGAAAGGATATCTATCCAAGATGCTCATCGAACCCCATTTAAGATTGATCCAAAAGGAAAAACACCAAGACATATTATCATCAAACTTGCCAAAACCAAAGATAAAGAGAAAATTTTAAAAGCAGCCAAGGATAAAAGAAAGGTCTCCTACAAGGGAGAATCAATAAGATTAAGTTGAGACTACTCAGCAGAAACCATGCAGGCAAGAAGGCAATGGGATGACATGTACAGAGCACTGAAGGAGAAAAACTGCCACCCAAGGATCATATATCCAGCAAAACTCTCTCTGAAATATGAAGGTGAAATTAAGATATTTACAGATAAACACAAGCTTAGAGAATTTGCAAAAACCAAACAAAAGCTACAAGAAATACTAAAGAAAATTGTTTGATCAGAAAACCAATAATATCAGATACCAGCACAACACAAGGTCATAGAACACAACATCCTGGTATCAACTCAAATAGGGAAATCACAAAAACAAATTAAGATTAATTTAAAAAAATGCTCAAAACAGGGAATCATTGAAGTCAATATATAAAAGATCACAATAATCAAAAAAAATCAAAAAGAGGGACTAAATACAGGTGGCATAGAACTGCCATATGGAGAGGGATACAAGGCGATATAGGACAATACAAGTTAGGTTTTTACTTAGAAAAATAGGGGTAAATATTAAGGTAACCACAAAGAGGTATAACAACTCCATAACTCAAAATAAAAACCAAGAAAAACGTAATGACTCAGCAAACATAAAGTCGAACACTATGAAAATGAGGATGACACAATTTACAAAGCAAAACGTCTCAGCACAAAAAAGTAAGTGGAAAAATGAAATTGTCAACAACACACATAAAAAGGCATCAAAATAACAACACTAAACATCTACTTATCCATAATTACGCTGAATGTAAATGGACTAAATGCACCAATAAATAGACAGAGTCTCAGACTGCATAAAGAAACATGATCCGTCTATATGCTGCCTACAAGAGACACACCTTAGACTTAGAGACACAAACAAACTAAAACTCAAAGGATGGAAAAAAATAAGCAAACAATAAGCAAAAAAGAAGAGGAATAGCAATATTAATTTCTGACAAAATAGACTTTAAACTTGAATCCACCACAAAGGATAAAGAAGGACACTACATAATGATAAAAGGCACAATTGACCAGGAAGATATAACCATACTAAATATTTATGCACCCAATGACAGGGCTGCAAGATACATAAATCAAATTTTAATAGAGCTGAAAAGTGAGATAGACACCTCCACAATTATAGTAGGAGACTTCAACACACCACTTTCGGAGAAGGACAGGACATCCAGTAAGAAGCTCAATAGAGACACGGAAGACCTAATTACAACAATCAACCAACTTGACCTCATTGACTTATACAGAACTCTCCACCCAACTGCTGCAAAATATACTTTTTTTTCTAGCACACATGGAACATTCTCTAGAATAGACCACATATTAGGTCATAAAACAAACCTTTGCAGAATCCAAAACATCGAAATATTACAAAGCATCTTCTCAGACCCCAAGGCTATAAAAGTGGAAATCAGTAACAGAAAAATTAGGGAAAAGAAATCAAATACTTGGAAACTAAACAATACCCTCCTGAAAAAAGACTGGGTTATAGAAGACATTAAGGAGGGAATGAGGAAATTCATAGAATGCAAAGAGAATGAAAACACTTCCTATCAAAACCTCTGGGACACAGCAAAAGCAGTGCTCAGAGGCCAATTTATATCGATAAATGCACACATTCAAAAAGAAGAAAGAGCCAAAATCAGAGAACTGTCCCTACAACTTGAACAAATAGAAAGCGAGTAACAAAAGAATCCATCAGGCACCAGAAGAAAAGAAATAATAAAAATTAGAGCTGAACTAAATGAATTAGAGAACAGAAAAACAATTGAAAGAATTAACAAAGCCAAAAGCTGGTTCTTCGAAAAAATTAACAAAATTGATAAACCATTGGCCAGACTGACTAAAGAAATACAGGAAAGGAAACAAATAACCCGAATAAGAAACGAGAAGGGCCACATCACAACAGACCCAACTGAAATTAAAAGAATCATATCAGATTATTACGAAAAATTGTACTCTAACAAATTTGCAAACCTAGAAGAAATGGATGAATTCCTGGAAAAACACTACCTACCTAAACTAACACAATCAGAAGTAGAACAACTAAATAGACTCATAACAAAAAAAGAGATTGAAACGGTAATCAAAAAACTCCCAACAAAAAAAAAGCCCTGGCCCGGATGGCTTTACTGCAGAGTTCTACCAAACTTTCAGGGAAGAGTTAACACTACTACTACTAAAGGTATTTCAAAGTATAGAAAAGGACGGAATACTACCTAACTCATTCTATGAAGCCACAATCTCCCTGATACCAAAACCAGGTAAAGACATTACAAAAAAAGAAAATTACAGACCTATATCCCTCATGAACATAGATGCAAAAATCCTCAACAAAATTCTACCCAATAGAATTCAACAACATATCAAAAAATTAATCCACCATGACCAAGTGGGATTTATACCAGGTATGCAGGGCTGGTTTAATATTAGAAAAACCATTAATGTAATCTACCATATAAATAAAACAAAAGACAAAAACCACATGATCTTATCAATTGATTCAGAAAAGGCATTTGACAAAGTCCAACACCAATTTATGATAAAAACTCTCACCAAAATAGAAATTGAAGGAAAATTCCTCAATTCAAAGCCAACAGCCAACATCACTCTAAATGGAGAGAGCCTGAAAGCATTTCCCTTGAGAACGGGAACCAGACAAGGATGCCCTTTATCACCGCTCTTATTCAACATTGTGCTAGAGGTCCTAGCCAGAGCAATTAGGCTAGATAAAGGGCATCCCGATTGGCAAGGAGGAAGTAAAATTATCTCTATCTGCAGATGACACGATTCTATACACAGAAAACCCTAAGGAATCCTCCAGGAAACTACTGAAACTAATAGAAGAGTTTGGCGGAGTCTCAGGTTATAAGATAAACACACAAAAATCACTTGGATTCCTCTACATCAACAAAAAGAATATCAAAGAGGAAATAACCAAATCAATACCATTCACAGTAGCCCCCAAGAATACTTAGGAATAAATCTTACCAAAGATGTAAAACACCTATACAAAGAAAACTACAAAGTACTACTACAAGAAATTAAAAAGGACATGCTTAAGTGGAAAAACATACCTTGCTCATGGATAGGAAGACTTAACATAGTAAATATGTCTATTCTACCAAAAGCCATCTATATATACAATGTACTTCCGATCCAAATTCCAATGTCATTTTTTAATGTGATAGAGAAACAAATCACCAACTTCATATGGAAGGGAAAGAAGCCTCCGATAAGCAAAGCATTACTGAAAAAGAAGAAGAAAGTGGGAGGCCTCACTCTACCTGATTTCAGAAGCTATTATACAGCCACAGTAGTCAAAACAGCCTGGTACTGGTACAACAACAGACACATAGACCAATGGAACAGGATTGAGAACCCAGATATAAATCCATCCACATATGAGCAGCTGATATTTGACAAAGGCCCAGTGTCAGTTAATTGGGGAAAAGATAGTCTTTTTAACAAACGGTGCTGGGCATAACTGGATATCCATTTGCAAAAAAATGAAACAGGACCCATACCTCACACCATGCACAAAAACTAACTTCAAGTGGATCAAAGACCTAAACATAAAGACTAAAATGATAAAGATCATAGAAGAAAAAATAGGGACAACCTTAGGAGCCCTAATACAAGGCATTAACCAAATACAAAACATTACCAAAAACGACGAAGAGAAACCAGATAACTGGGAGCTCCTAAAAATCAAACACCTATGCTCATCTAAAGACTTCACCAAAAGAGTAAAAAGACCACCTACAGACTGGGAAAGAATTTTCAGTTATGACATCTCTGACCAGCACCTGATCTCTAAAATCTATATGATTCTGCCAAAACTCAACCATGAAAAGACAAACAACCCAATCAAGAAGTGGACAAAGGATATCAACATGCACTTCACTAAAGAAGATATTCAGGCAGCTAACAGATACATGAGAAAATGCTCTCGATCATTAGCCATTAGAGAAATGCAAATTAAAACTACGATGAGATTCCTTCTCACTCCAACAAGGCTGGCATTAATCCAAAATACACAAAACAATAAATGTTGGAGAGGCTGCGGAGAGATTGGAACTCTTATACACTGCTGGTGGGAATGTAAAATGGTACAACCACTTTGGAAATCTATCTGGCGTTATCATAAACAGTTAGAAATAGAACTACCATACAACCCAGAAATCCCACTCCTCGGAATATACCCTAGAGAAATAAGAGCCTTCACACAAACAGATATATGCACACCCATGTTTATTGCAGCTCTGTTTACAATAGCAAAAAGCTGGAAGCAACCAAGGTGTCCATCAAAGGATGAATGGATAAATAAATTGTGGTATATTCACACAATGGAATACTACGCATCGATAAAGAACAGTGAGGAATCTGTGAAACATTTCATAACATGGAGGAACCTGGAAGGCATTATGCTGAGCGAAATGAGTCAGAGGCAAAAGGACAAATATTGTATAAGACCACTATTATAAGATCTTGAGAAATAGTATAAACTGAGAAGAACACATACTTTTGTGGTTAAGAGGGGGGGAGGGAGGGTGGGAGGGAGAGGATTTTTTTACTGATTAGTTAGTAGATAAGAACTGCTTTAGGTGAAGGGAAGGACAATACTCAATACATGGAAGGTCAGCTCAACTGGACTGGACCAAAAGCAAAGAAGTTTCCAGGATAAAATGAATGCTTCAAAGGTCAGCGGAGCAAGGGCGGGGGTTTGGGGACCATGGTTTAAGGGGACTTCTAAGTCAATTGGCAAAATAATTTTATTATGAAAACATTCTGCATTCCACTTTGAAATGTGGCGTCTGGGTCTTAAATGCTAACAAGCGGCCATCTAAGATGCAATAATTGGTCTCAACCCACCTGGATCAAAGGAGAATGAAGAACACCAAGGTCACACGATAACTAAGAGCCCAAGAGACAGAAGGGACCACATGAACCAGAGACCTACATCATCCTGAGACCAGAAGAACTAGATGGTGCCCGGCCACAACCGATGACTGCCCTGAGAGGGAGCACAACAGAGAACTCCTGAGGGAGCAGGAGAACAGTGGGATGCAGACCCCCAAATTCTCATAAAAAGACCATACTTAATGGTCTGACTGAGACTAGAGGAATCCCGGCAGTCATGGTCCCCAAACCTTCTGTTGGCCCAGGACAGGAACCATTTCCGAAGACAACTCATCAGACATGAAACGGACTGGACAGTGGGTAGGAGAGAGATGCTGATGAAGAGTGAGCTATTTGTATCAGGTGGACACTTGAGACTGTGTTGGCATCTCCTGTCTGGAAGGCGGATGGGAGGATAGAGAGAGTTGGAAGCTGGCAAAATTGTCACGAAAGGAGAGACTGGAAGGGCTGACTCATTAGGGGGAGAGCAAGTGGGAGTACGGAGTAAGGTGTATATAAACTTATATGTGACAGTTTGACTTGATTTGTAAACGTTCACTTGAAGCTCAATAAGAGTTAATAAAAAAAAAAAAAAAACTCAGCTGGTATTCCATCAACTCCTGGAACCCTGTTTTTCTCCAATGCCTTCAGTGCAGCTTGGTCTTCCTTCAGTACCATTGGTTCCTTCTTATACGGTACCTCCTGAAATGGTTGAATGTCAACCAACTCTTTTTGGTATAGTGACTCTGTGTATTCCTTCCATCTTCTTTTGATGCTTCCTGAGTCAATTAATATTTTCCCCACAGGATCCTTCGATATTGCAACTCAAGGCTTGAATTTTTTCTTCAGTTCTTTCAGTTTGAGAAATGCAGAGTGTGTCCTTCCCTATTGGTTTTCCAACTCCAGGTCTTTGCACTTGTCATTATAATACTTTACCTTGTCTTCTCAAGCTGCCCTCTGAAATCTTCTGTTCAGCTCTTTTGCTTCATCATTTCTTCCTTTCATTTTAACTATTCAAGAAAAAGTTTGAGAGTCTCTTCTGACATCCATTTTGGTCTTTTCTTTCTTTCCTGTCTTTTTAATGACCTCTTGCTTTCTTCATGTATAATGTCCTTGATGTCATTCCACAACTCGTCAGGTCTTCGGTCATTAGTGTTCAATGCGTCAGGTCTAGTCTTCAGATGGTCTCTAAATCCAGTCTGGGATATACTCCAGATCGTATTTTGGCTCTCATCAACTTGTTATGATCTTCTTCAGTTTCTACTTGAACTTGCATATGAGCAATTGATGATCTGTTCCGCAGTCAGCCCCTGGCCTAGTTCTGACTGAAGATACTGAGATTTTTTCATCGTCTTTTCCCAGAGATGTAGTCAACTGATTCATATGTATTCCATCTGGTGAGGTGCATGTGTATAGTCACCGTTTAAGTTGATGAAAAAAGGTATTTGCAATGAAGAAGTCCTTGGTCTTGCTAATTCTATCATGCAATCTCCAGCATTGTTTCTATCCTCAAGGTCATATTTTCCAACTACTGATCCTTCTTCTTTGTTTCCAACTTTTTCATTCTAACCACCAGTAATTATCGATGCATCCTGATTGCATGTTCAATCAATTTCAGACTGCAGAAGTTGGTAAAAATCTTCAATTTCTTCATCTTGGCCTTAGTGGTTGGTGTGTAAATTTGAATAATAGTTATATTAACTGGTCTTCCCTATAGGCTTATGGATATTACCCTATCACTGACAGTGTTGTACTTCAGAATAGATCTTGAAATGTTCTTTTTGATGATGAGTGCAACACCATGCCTCTTCAAGTTGTCATTCCCAGCATAGTAGACCATATGATTGTCTGATTCAAAATGGCCAATACCAGTCCATTTCAGCTCACTAATGCCTAGGATATCAATGTTTATGCATTCCATTTCGTTTTTGATGACTTCCAATTTTCCTAGATGCATACTTCATACATTTCACATTCCAATTATTAATGGATGTTTGTGGCTGTTTCTTTTCATTTTGAGTCGTGCCATATCAGCAAATGAAGATCCCAAAAGCTTTACTCCATCCACATCATTAAGGCCTACTCTACTTTGAGGAGGTAGCTCTTCCCCAGTCGTCTTTTGAGTGCCTTCCAACCTGAGAGGCTCCTCTTCTGCCACTATATCAAACAATGCTCAGCTGCAATTCATAAGGTTTTTCACCGGCTAATTCTTTTCAGAAGTAGACTTCCGGGTCCTTCTCCCTAGTCTGTCTTAGTCTGGAATCTCAGCTGAAACCTGTTTGTCATGGGTGACCCTGCTGATATTTGAATACCATTGGCATAGCTTCCAGCATCGCAGCAACATGCAAACCCCCACAGTAAGACAATCTGACAGACACATGGGGGATCATGGATTGGCAGACTCAATACTGTTAAGACAGCAATTGTTCTCAAATTGATCTATGGATTCAACTCAATCCAAATCAAAATTCCTGCAAGTTTTTTTGTAGAAATTGATAAGCTGATTCTAAAATTTATATTGAAGTGCAAAGCACTTTTTATAAAGTGGAACAAAGTTGAAGAATTCACTCTATTTACCTTCAAGACTTACTAGAAAGCAATAGTAATCAAGAGTTTGGTATTGTTGACATACAAATAGGCATATAGATCCACAGGGCAGAATGGACATATAGATCAATAGAACAAGATAAAGAATCCAGAAATAGACCCCTACATATTTGTTCAATTGGCTTTTTTAATTTTTAAATGTATTTTGTTGTTGTTGTTGAGAATATACATAGGAAAACACACACCAATTTAACAGTTTCTACATGTACTATTCAGTGACGTTGATTATATTCGTTGAGTTATGCAACCATTCTCACCATCCTTTTCTGAGTTGCTGTCAATTGGTTTTTGACAAAGGTGCTGAAGGAATTCAGTAGACAAATGAAAGTCTTTTCGAAAAATAGTGCTGGATCCACCGGACATTTGTGTGGGGGTGGGATATAAGCATCAAATACTTTTGCATTAACTCAAAATGAATCATAGACCTAAATATAAACCTAAAACTATAAAACTTTTAGAAGAAAACATCAATCCAGAAATTGTGGAAAAATATTCACAACACATATATCAGACTTGTATTCAGAATATATAAGCAACTCTTATACCTCAGCAATAAAGAGATCATAATCATACAAAAAAGAAAATAAGCAAAAGATTTGAACAGATAATTTACAAAAGAAGTTATATAAATATCTCACAATAAACATATGAAAAGTTCAATATCATTAGTGATAAGGGAAATACAAACTAAAACCATAATGAGATACCACAACACATTCATTAGAAAGGTAAAAAAAAAAATCTTTACCTACTATACAGCCACCATAGTCAAAACAGCCTGGTACTGGTACAACGACAGACACATAGGCAAATGGGACAGAAGTGAGAATCCAGACATAAATTCATCCACCTATGAGCAGCAGATACTTGACAAAGGCTCAAAGTCTGTTAAACAGAGAAAGACAGTCTCTTTAACAAATGGTGCTGGCATAACTGGATATCCATCCGCAAAAAATGAAGAAAGACCCATACCTCACGCCATGCACAAAAACTAACTCAAAATGGATCAAAGACCTAAATATAAAATCTAAAACAATAAAGATCATGGAAGAAAAAATAGGGACAATGCTAGGAGCCCAAATCCATGGCATAAACAGTATACAAAACATTACTAACAGTGCACAAACACCAGAAGAAAAACTAGATAACTGGGAGCTTCTAAAAATCAAACACTTATGCTCATCCAAAGATTTCATCAAAAGAGTAAAAAGACGACCTACAGACTGGGAAAATAATTTCAGCTACAACAAATCCCATCAGCATCTAATCTCTAAAATCTATAAGAATCTGCAAAATCTCAATAACAAAAAGACAAATAACCCAATTTTAAAAAAATGGGCAAAGGATATGAACAAGCACTTCTCCAAAGAAGACATCTAGGCGGCTAATAGATACATGAGGAAATGCTCACGATCATTAGCCATTAGAAAAATGCAAATCAAAACTACAGTGAGATGCCATCTCACCCCAGCAAGGCTAGCATTAATACAAAAAACACAAAATAGTAAATGTTGGAGAGGCTGTGGAGAGATTGGAACACTTATGCACTGTAGTAAGAATGTAAAATGGTACAACAGCTTTGGAAATCGATTTGGCTCTTCCTTAAAAAGCTAGAAATAGAAGTATCATAGGATCCAGCAATCCCACTCCTTGGAATATATCCTAAAGAAATAAGAGTCATCACATTAATAGATATATGCACACCCATGTTCATTGCAACACTGTTTACAATGGCAAAAAGATGGAACCAACCAAGGTGCCCATCAACAGATGAATGAATAAACAAATTATGGTACATTCACACAATGGAATTCACACAACGTCTTTTTGTTGTTCTTTATTGTTATAAAGAACAAACGATGAATCCCTGAAACATCTCACAACACAGAGGAATCTGGAAGGCATTATGCTGAGTGAAATTTGTCAGTCACAAAAGGACAAATATTGTATGAGACCACTATTATAAGAACTCAAGAAAAGGTTTAAACACAGAAGAAAACATTCTTTGATGGTTATGAGGACAGAGAGGAAAGGAAAGGGGTATTCACTAATTAGATAGTAGACAAGAATTATTTTAGGTGAAGGGAAGGACAACACACAATACAGGGGAAGTCAGCACCACTGGACTAATCCAAAAGCTAAGAAGTTTCCTTAATACAACCAAACACTTTGAGGGATAGAGTAGCAGGGGTGGGGGTCTAGGGACCATGGTTTCAGGGGACATTTAGGTCAATTTGCATAAGAAAGTATATTAAGAAAATGTTCTGTATCCCTCTTTGGTGAGTAGCATCTGGGGTCTTAAAAGCTAGCAAGCAGCCATCTAAGATGCATCAATTGGTCTCAACCCACCTGGAGCAAAGGAGAATGAAAAACATCAAAGACACAAGGAAAATATGAGCCCAAGAGACAGAAAGAGCCACATAAGCCAGAGACTCTATCAGCCTGAGACTGGAGGAACTAGATGGTGCCTGGCTACCACCAATGATTGCCCTGACAGGGAATACAACAGAGAATTCCTGATGGAGCAGGAGAAAAGTGGGATACAGGCCTCAAATTCTCATAAAAAGACCAGGCTTAATGGTCTGACTGAGACTGGAGGGGACCCAGAGATCATGGCCCCCAGACTCTTTGTTAGCCCAAAACTAAAACCATTCCCAAAGCCAACTCTTCAGACAAAGATTAGACTGGACTATAAGACACAAAACGATACTGGTGAGGTGTGTGCGTCTTAGCTCCAGTAGATATCTGAGACTATGTGGGCAGCTCCTGTCTGGAGGCAAGATGAGAAGGCAGAGGGGAACAGGAACTGGTTGAATGGACATGGGAAATACAGGCTGGAGAGAAGGAGTGTGCTGTCACATTGTAGGGAGAGCAACTAGGGTCACGTAACAATGTGTGTATAAGTTTTTGTATGAGAAACTGACCTGAATTGTAAACTTTCACTTAAAGTGCAATTAAAAAAAAAATGGTTTTGACTAATAAACTCCTTCAATTTTGAATAAAAAAAAAAAAGTGGGCAAGGGACATGAACAGACACTTCACCAAAGAAGACATTCAAGCGGCCAACAAAAACATGAAGATATGCTCACCATCATTAGCCATTAGAGAGATACAAATAAAAACAACAATGAGATATCATCTCACCCTAGCAATAATGGTAATTAAACAGAAAACAACAATGCTGACAGGCTGTAGGGAGATTAGAACTCTCATGCACTGTTGGGGGGGCTTGTAAAATGGTACAGCCACTGTGGAAAACAATATGGCACTTCCTTGAAAAGTTAGAAATAGAGATACCTTATGATCCACCAAGCGCACTACTAGGTATATATCCTAGAGAAATAAGAGCCATGACATGAATAGATGTATACACACCCATGGTCATCGCAGCATTATTCATAATAGGAAAAAGATGGAAACAACCTAAGTGCCTGTCAATGGATGAATGAATAAACAAATTACGGTACAAACACACAGCGGAATACTACACAACATTAAAGAATAACGATGAATCCGAGAAACATCTCACAACATGGATGATCCTGGAGGACTTTAAACTGAGTGAAGTAAGTCAATCACAAAAGGACAAATATTGTATGAGAACACTATTACAAAAAGTCAAGAAAAGGTTTACACACAGAAAGAAACATTTCTTGATTGTTACCAGGGTAGGAGGCGGAACAGAGAAAGGGAAAATCACTAACTAGACAGTAAACATGTATTAATTTGGGGGACGGGAAAGGCAGTACACAATAAGGGGGATGTCAGCACAACATGACCAAGGCAAAGAAAGACGCTGAGAAGAACACAAGGTAAAAGGAAATAATGGTAAATACATACACAAGCCTGCAATAACAGTCAGTTACGAGGGGATACGTAGGTAGACATGTAATGGAAATATTTGTTGTCCTGATCACAGTGATGGTTTCAGAGATGTATGTGTATGTATATGCAAGTATAGAAGTCCCGTGGTGGTGCAAATGCTTAACGTCCTTGGCTGCTAACTGAAAGTCTGGCTGTTTGAACTCACCAGGGATGCCTGAGAAGACAGGTCTGGCGATCTGCTTCCAGAAGTTCACAGCCTTGAAAACCCTACGGAGTACAGTTCTACTCTGCACAGATGGGGTCGCCATGCGTCAGAGCCAACTCTACGGCAACATGCGTGTGTATACACACATAAACTGACCGAGTTATACATATTATGTGTGTACAATTTAATGAACTTCAATTATAATTGAAAAATATTGACTTGAAGATGTCATCCACTTCAGAGATAAAATAAAAAATCTATTGCTAAGAACTGGGGGAGTCCTAGGATGAAAAATCCATATTGAGCACTGAATCTATTAAATATAAATTATATCCATATAATTCAGAAATTCTAATGACAAGAATGTGATTATTATAATTCCTGGGGGAAGAAGGGCTATTTATTTATTTTTAATTGACAGTGATATAAAGTAGGACAAAAACTGCAGAACAAGAAAATGAAAGTGGGGGCGGGAGGAATAGGCGGTCCAAGAGTACTAATTTTCTCATCTTTTACATAAAAGAATAAAGAGGGACGGTTTTTGTTAATGAGGTTGATACATTGTGAAATCCAGGCTTAAGCCTACTAGAGTTATAAAGGTAATTACTAGTACAACTCAAACAGACTCTATGCCTTCGAAATTCAAAGACAAAAAAAAAGAAGTCCAAAAAAAGAGAGTAGAGGGAGAGAGCGGGCTGTCTCATTAGGGGGAGAGTAATGGGGAGTGTGTAGCAAGGTGTATATGGGTTTTTGTGTGAGAGACTGACTTGATTTGTAAACTTGCACTTAAAGCACGATAAAAATTATAAATAAAAAAAAGTACACATAACAAAAAGTAGAAAAATAAAAAGCAGCCAAGAAGTGTTATAAAACACACGCCAAAAAATATGCTTTCCAACAAATTTAATCAATTCTAAAATAATCTGATAAATGCAATAAAAACAAAATTCCTCACATTGGATTAAAAAATAAAATCTAAGTCTATGCTGAATCAGAAAGGCTAAAAATAATATTAGAGGCAAAATGATTGGTAAATTATGGGTAAAACTTCAGGTAAATAAAAATCAAGCAAGGGAAGGTGGATAATACTAGTATTAGAGAAAGCTAAGCTAAGGGACTGGGTTGGTAAGCTAAAGGAAAACTCCTTGGGTTATACACAAAACTCACTTTATCACAATGACCTTTATAAATCCATAGTGAAAAGATACCGCTCCTGAACTGGAAAAAAAAATGACAGAAACACATTAATAGTGAAATGTTTGAATTCACTTCTTTTGGTCACTATCACCAAGTAAGAAAAAAAAGATACACATGGTCTGAATAATCAAATGAATAAGGTTGATTTTATACAGGCAGTCCTGGATTTCCAACAAGTTCCGTTCCTAAATCTGTCTTTAAGTCAAATTTGTACTTAAGTCAGAACAGTTAGGTACAGTTCATATAATGCCAGTTAGTCAAATGTTTGTCTTAGTGTATAATATATAGTGTACTTTTCTAGGCATAAAAAACATTACAGAAATATTTCCAGATACACTAAAACATCTTTAACATAATAATACAGTAATAACAATAATAATGTTTTGTGGCCATGTGTTATTATGAACCATTGTATGTACCTCGAATTTTTAATATAATAAGCTTTATGGGGGTTAGTTCTTACCTACGGGTTGTACGTAAGTCAGACATTCATAACCCGGTGACTGCTTGTACATGTATATCTAACTCTGCATCTTGAAAAAAAAGAGAAAGTACAGTACACCATCTTTTCAAAAACAATAGAAGACTTACACAATTTTACAATATATTAGATCACAAAGGAAACCTCAGTAACCCCCAAATAGTGAAATAGAAACCAGATCCTCAGGCTATCATAAACCTAAAAATAATAAAGTCAAAGTAAAAAATATATACATCCAACCGATCAGAAATGTAAGAATAAAAAATCTTGTTTTTCTTTATTTCAAAAAGGAAATCAAACTGGAACTGCAGCCTGTGTATAAAATTACTGCCATGAAGATATTATATACCCAAATCCCTGGGGACAGGGTCAAAACTGAAGGCAAAGTAATAATTATATACTTAAACACTTCATGGAATACAAAAACTAATTTAGCGTTCTGGGGAAAAAAGCTAGAAAAATTAATACAAAACTTAAATGAAACAGAAGAGGGGAAAATAAGAAAAATTGAAAATGAATTCAAGAGCTAGTTCTTTTTGAAAAACAAAGTGGAAAAAGCACAAACTAGCTTCATCGCTTTCTTTAAAAGGCAGATGTGGAGGAACACAAACACATAAAATCAGGATTAAGTAAAGGAGATAATTATAAGGCAAAAGTGCAGGCAACATTATGCTAACACCATGTGGTCGGAGCAGAACTGTGTTCCACAGGGTTTTCAGTGGCTGGTTTCTTCGAAGTCGATGGCCAGGCCTTTCTCCCAGGACATGACTGAGTGAGCTGAGACGGCCAGCCTCTCAGCTAGTAGCTGCATGCTTTCGCTGTTTGCAGTATCCAGGGACTCCAACTACTGGTATGGCAACTTAGAAATCATTATTGAAGAAATTGTTGATTTATAATATTAACATAAAATATTTTTTAAAAGAAATAAATTTGAAAAAATATACAGGGTCTATATGAAGGATTTTTTTTTTTTTTTAACTCTGTTAAGAGAAATAAAAACTTTGAGTAAATAGAGAATTACTCCTTGTTTAGGGAAAGGATGACTCCAGTTTAAGCACTGTGCCACTAGGGCTTCTTAATGGGTAAGGATGTCCTTTTCCCCAAAATCAATCTGTAAGTTCCATGCAATTGAATAAAAGCTTGAATGTTTTTTTAGAACTTGTAGAAGCTATTTTTAAATGTTCACATATGAGAATAGCCAGGAAATTCCTGCAAATGGGAAGAAACAAAGGGATACATGACATACAAGATATTCAAACTTATCAGTGGCCAGGAGGCATCCCTAGCTCTTGCCACCAGCATTCACTCACCCTTATTGTTTTATTTTGGTGACACACCCCACTTTTCCTTTGTAGAACCAAGTTCTCCCCCATCTCACCCCAAGTTCTTTAGGTTAAGCTGACTCCACCTCTGGCAGTGACTTGGGCCTGTCCAGCAGATCACATTCCTCTGGCCACAGTAATTGGTCGAGGGATGACCTGGAGCAATATGATCAATATGACATAATATGCCCCAGTATGACCAATATGACCTATATGACTCTGGACCAATATGACCCAATATGACCTATATAACTCTAGACCAATATGACCTATATGACTCTGGACCAATATGCCCCAATATGACCTATATAACTCTAGACCAATATGACCAATATGACTCTGGACCAATATGACCTATATGACTCTGGACCAATATGACCAATATGACTCTGGACCAATATGACCTATATGACTCTGGACCAATATGACCAATATGACCCAATATGACCTATATAACCCAATGACCCTAAATCAATATGACCCAACCAGTGCCAATGAGAGGCAATGGCACATTTGCTGCAGCCAGAGAGAGGCAGACTAGACTTGAACCTGAGAATCTGGAGTCACTAGCCTAGACTGAGCAAAGTTGAATGATGGGAAAAGTAAGGGCCCTGATGACTTACTGCACTTCCTGATGGCTTTTCAGTTGCTTGAGTCAACATATTCCTCTGTTCTTAAACCAGTTTATGATTCATCACTGGCAACAGAATGAATTCTAACTGATATCCAAAGCTACAGTAATTAAGACAGTATGGTACTGGCACATCAATAGACAGATTCATGGATAGATTCATGGAATAGAGAAGAATACAGAAATAGATTTAGCAATATATGGATATTTTTTAAATAATAAAAATGGCATTACAAATTAATTAGAGAAATATAAATTACTCAAAAAAATGGTGTTGGAACAGCTGGCTAACCATTTGGAAAAGAAACCCTGGCTTCCAACCTCATTTCTGACACGAAAATAAATTCCATATAGGTGAGGATTAAATCCTTGAAAAGAAACTGTAAAACCCGGAAGAAAAGAAGTGAATATTTTTATAACCTTGAGGTGGTAATGGCCTTTCTAAGCAGTAAAAGAAACACAAGCCATTTGGTTATATAATAAATATAAAATTTAAAGTTGGCCAAAAAAAAGCACACATAAAATATCAAAAGACAAACCATAAACTGAAATAAATATGTATAAAAAGGAACTCTGGTGCGGTGGTTAAGTGTTTAGCTGCTAACCAAAATGTCGTCAGTTCGCATCCGCCAGCTGCTCCTGGAAACCCTATGGGGCAATTCTACTATATCCTGTAGGGTCGCTGTGAGTCAGAAGCGACTCAACGGCAACGGGTTTGGTTTCTTGTTTGTTTTCCGGTAAATCTACAAGAAAAAAAATGAACTGAAAAGAAAAACACAAATGACCAATGAAAAGAAGAAATTCAAGTGAAAGCAAGTTATTTTCAACTACCAGACTACCAAAGATTTAAAAGATTGCTAGGCTGGTGAAACCGACACCCACACAATGCCGATGGAAGTGGAAATTGGAGTAACCATTTACTAAACGGGGCATGTATTACAACTTAACATACGCGTATCATTTGACTCAGTAGTTTCTATTCCGGGCTTTGTCCAAGAGAGATATTTTCATATGTTAACAAAAATACACGCACAAGATGTTCATTATAGCATTGCTTTCATTAGGGCAAAAAATAGAAACAACTCTTCAGTCCATCATTAGAACAACAAAACCAACCAGTTGCCTTTGAGTTGATAGGAGTTGATTCCGACTCACGGCAATTTCGTCTGTGTCACAGTAGAACTTTGTTCCATAGGGTTTTTGTGTCTTTTTTTATTTTATTGTGGTTAAAGTATACCTAACAAAACATACGCTATCTCAACAATTTCTACCTGTACAATTCAGTAACATTGATTACATTCTTCCAAGTTGGGCAACCATTCTCACTATCCGTTTCCAAATCACTCCACACCGTTAACACAAACTCCGTGCCCCCTAAGCTGAAACTCCACCTCCCCCCGCTCCTTTCCACCCCGGTAACCACTAATAGTCTTGGTTTCTATATATTTGCTTACTTCACATAAATGAAATCATACAATATTTGTCCCTTTGCGACTGATTTATTTCGACCAGCATGATGTTTTCAAGGTTCATCCACGTTGTGGCCTGCGTCAGGACTTCATCTCCTTTTATGGCTGAGCAGTATTCCATTGTGTGTATAGACCACATTGTGTTTATCCATGCATCTGTTCACGGGCATTTCCATTGTTTTCACTTTTTGGCTATTATGAAAAGTGCTGCAGTGAACACTGGTGTTCAGATTCCGCTTTGCGTTCCTGCCTTCACTTCTTCTGGGTATATACCTAGGATTGGGATTGCTGGGTTATATGGTAGTTCTGTGTCGAACTTTTTGAGGAAATGCCAAACTGATTTCCACAGGGGTTGTACCATTCTACATTTCCACTAGCAATGGATAAGGGTTCTAGTTCCTCCACCACCTAGCTAACACCTGTTTGGTGTTTGTTTTTTATCATTGCCATTGTAATAGGGATAAGGTGGTATGTCATAGTAGTTATGATTTCATCTCCTAAAAGAGCCCTGGTGGAGCAGTGGTTAAGCATTCGCTGCTAAACAAAAGGTCAGCGATTCCAACCCGCCAGCCGCTCAACAGGAGAAAGATGTGGCAGTCCACTTCTGTAAAGATTACAGCCTTGAAACCTTGTGGGGCAGTTCTACTCTGTCCTATAGGGTCGCTATGAGTTGTAATTGACTCAACAGCAACTGGTTTGGAATAGTTAATGAGTTTTGTTACTCACCTACTTTGTACATGTTACCAGGACAGACAAGTCCCGGGAGAAGGATATAATGCTTTGTAAAAGCAGGGGGTCAGTGAAAACGAGGAAGGTGCAGTTGTTAAGATCTCGGCTGCTAACTGAAAGGTCAGCAATTAGAATCCATCAGCCACTCCTCGAAAACCCTATGGGGCAATTCTGCTCTGTCCTATAGGGTCGCTATAAGTCAGAATCAACTTGACAGCAACGGGTTTGGTTTTGGTTTTCTCAAGGAGATGGATTGACACAGTGGCTGCAACGATGGGATCAAGCACAGCAACAATTGTGAGAACGGGGCAAGACCAGGCAGGCTTTTGTTCTGTTGTACATGGGGTTGCTATGAGTCAGAACCAACTCGATGGCATCTAACAACAACAACAATGGCTAATGATGTTGAGCATCTTTTCATGTGCTTATTGGCTATTCGAATATCCTCTTTGGTGAAGAAGATTTTAATTGAGTTGTTTTTCTTTTTGCTGTTGTAAAAGTTCTATTACATTTACATGATAAAACCTGTTACGTACCTTTTAGATATAAGACATTTCTTTTTTTTTTAAATAGAAGTTAGATATTAGGACTGATCAAATATATGCTTCCCAAAAATCTTCTCCCAAACTGTAGATTGTCTCTTCACTTTGTCGATAAAAGTCCTTCGATGAACAAAATATTTAATTTTTATGAGGTCTCATTTATCTCTATTTTGTCTTTTGCTACACTTGCTTTTGTCATATCCAATAATGATTGTTAAAAACCAGGTCCCAGAACCTCGATCTACATTTTCTTCTAAGAAGTTTACGGTTTTAGTTTTCACATTCAGATCATATCCATTTTGAATTGTTTTTGTGTACGGTATGAGGCACGGATCTTGTTTCATTCTTCTGCATGTGGAAATCCAATTTTCCTGCCACCGTTTATTGAACGGACTCTTCCTTCTCTATCAAATAGGTTTAGCACCTTTGTCAAAAATCAGTTGACCAGAGATGTATAGATTTAGCTCTGAACTTTCAATTCTATTCCATTGGTCTATATGTCTGTTATTATACCAGTACCAGGCTGTTTTAATTACTGTGGCTTTGGAGTATGTTTTGAAATCAGGAAGTGTGAGTTTCTTCAAGATTGCTTTAGCTCTTCCGGGTCCCTTACCCTTCCATATAAATTTGAGGATTGGTTTTCCTATTTCTGTAAAGAAGACTCTTGGATGCACTTCATAGGGTTTTCAATGGTTAATTTTTGGGAGTGGATCACCAGGCCTTTCTTCCAAGATGCCTCTGGGTGAACTTAAACTTCCAACCTTTTGGTAAGCAGCTGAGCTCATTAACCATTTGCACCACCCAGGGACTCCCTAGTATGTATATAGTAAGGTGCATTTTCTTTAAAGCCACATTTGCATGGAAGACTGATGTTAGCCATTCCCAAGTTACTACATTCCAGTCTGGTTTCTGGCTCCTTCTAAATTGGAAATCAGCTGCAAACAGACTTATGAATGTCCTCAAAACTCAACAAGCCTTGTACTCCTCTCCTGTTCCCTTAACCTGCCTAATACAAGTCTGCTTGCTGTTATTGTTGTTAGGTGTCTTCGAGTCAGTGCCAACTCATAGTGACCCTATGTACAACAGAAAAAAACACTGCCCAGCCCTGAGCCATCCTAACAACCGTTGTTATGCTCGAGCCCATTGTTGCAGACACTGTGTCCATCTGTTTCATTGAGGATCTTTTTTTTTGATGACCCTCTAATTTACCAAGCCTGATGTCCTTTTCCAGGGACTGGTCCCTCCTGATAACGTGTCAAAATACATGAGATGAAGTACAGCTTGGACTTCTTCCTTCAGTACCATTGGTTCTTGATCATATGCAGCCTCCTGAAATGGTTGAACGTTGACTAATTCTTTTTGGTACAGTGACTCTGTGTTCCTTCCATCTTCTTTTAATGCTTTCTGTGTCAGTCAATATTTTCCCTGTAGAATTCTTCAATAACACATCTTAAGGATTGCATTTTTTCTTCAGTTCTTTCAGAGTGTTCTTCTCTTTTGGTTTTCCAACTCCAGGTCTTTGCACATTTCATTGTAACACTTCACTTTGTCTTCTCAAGCTGCCTTTGAAATCTTTCATTCGGCTCTTTACTTCATCATTTCTTCCTTTCATTTTAGCTACTCGACGTTCAAGAGCAAGTTGAAGAGTCTCTTTTGACATCCATTTTGGTCTTTTCTTTCTTTCCTGCCTTTTTAATGACCTCTTGCTTTCTTCATGTATAAAGTCCTTGACGTCGTCATTCTACAACTCTTCTGGTCTTCGGTCACTAACATTCAGTGCGTCAAATCTATTCCTGAGATGGTCTCTAAATTCAGGTGAAATATACTCAAGATCTTATTTTGGTTCTCGTGGACTTGCTCTACTTTTCTTCAGCTTCAACTTGAATTTGCATATGAGCAATTGATGGTCTGTTCTGAAGTCAGCTGCTGGCCTTGTTCTGACTGATGATACTGAGCTTCTGCATTGTGTCATTCCACGGATGTAGTCGATTTGATTCCTGTATCTTCCATCTGACTAAGTCCATGTGTATAGTCACCATTTTGTTGTTGAGAAAAGGTATTTACAATGAAGAAGTCATTGGTCTTACAGAATTCTACCATCAGATCTCCGACATTGTGTCTATCCCCAAGGCCATAGTTTTGAACTACTGATTCTTCTTCTTTGCTTCCATCTTTCACATCCCAATCATCTTGATTGCATATTTGACCAATTTCAGACTGCAGAAATTGGTAAAAATCTTCAGTTTCTTCATCTTTGGCCTTAGTGGTTGGTGTGTAAATTTGAACAATAGTCATATTAACTGGTCTTCCTTGTAGGTGTATGGATATTATCCTATAACTGACAGTGCTGTACTTCAGGATAGATCTTGAAATGTTCTTTTTGCCAGTGAATGTGATGCCATTGCTGTTCAATTTGTAATTCCTGGCATAGTAGATCATACGATTGTTCAATTCAAAATGGCCAATACCAGTCCATTTCAGCTCACTAATGCCTAGGGTATTGATCTTTATGCATCCCATTTCACTTTTGATGACTTCCACTTTTCCTTGATTCATACTTCATACATTCCATGTTCTGATTATTAATGGATGTGTGCAGCTGTTTCTTCTCATTTTGAGTCATGCCACATCAGCAAATGAAGGTCCCGAAAGCTTGACTGCACCCACATCATTAAGGTCAATTTTGCCTTGAGGAGGCAGCTTTTCCCCAGTTGTATTTTGAGTGCATTCCAACCTGAGGGACTCATTTTTCTGCACTGTATCAGACAATGTTCTGCTGCTTTTCTTAAGGTTTTCACCGGCCAATTTTTTCTTAAGTAGGCTGCCAGGTCCTTCTTCCTAGTAGTCTTAGTCTGGAAGCTCTGCTGAAAACTGTCTACCAAGCGTGACCCTGCTGATATTTGAAATACTGGTGACAAGGCTTTCAGTATCACAGCAACACACAACCCACCATATTACGACAAACTGATAGATGCATGTTGTTGTTGTTAAGTGCGGCCAAGTTGATTTCAACTCACAGCAGCCCCATGTAACAGAATAGAACTGCTCCATAGGGCTTTCTAGGCTGTAATCTTTACAGGAGCAAATCACCAAGTGTGGATTCTGGCTGATAGGTGGGTAGGTGGTGAGTGGGTAGGCTGGTGGCTAGTAGGTGGTTAGATGATAGGCGATGTGCTGGATTGTGGATGTGGGTGGGTGGCTATATGATAGTTGGTGTGGTTGGACTGTGGTTGGAGGATAGGTGGGTAGTTAGATGATAGCTGGTTAGGAGGATTTTGGCTGGTCCATGGGAGGGTGGTTAGGTGATAGATGGTGTAGTGGATTGTCGCTGGTAGGTGGGTGGGTGGGTGGATAATTGCATGATAGGTGACGTGGTGGATTGTGGCTGGTAAGTAGATGAGAAGTTAGATGATATGTGATGTTGTGGATTGTGGCTGGGGGGTGGGTCGGTAGCTAGATAATAAGTGGTGTGGTGGATTGTGGCTGGTAAGTAGATGGGAAATTAGAAGATAAGTGGTGTGGTGAATGGTGGCTGGTAGGTGGGTGGGATAGTGGTTAGATGATAGGTGATGTGGATTGTGGCTGGTAGGTAGGTGTGTGATTAGGTGATAGGTGATATGGTGGATTGTGGCTGGTAAGTGGGTGGGCGTTCAGATAATAGGTGGTGTGCTGGATCGTGACTAGTGGCTGGGTGGGAAATTAGATGATAAGTGGTGTGGTGGATTGTAGGTAGATGGGTGCTTCCATGATAGACGGTGTAGTGGATTGTGGCTGGTTGGTAGGTGGGTGCGTGTTTAGATGGTAGGTTTTGTAGTGGATTATGGTTGGTAGGTGGTTGGATAGTTAGATGTTAAGTGATGTGGTGGATTGTGGCTGATAGGTGGGTGGGTGGTAAGATGAAGCTGGCTTGGGGGATTGTGACTGGTTGGTGTGTGGGTAGTTAGATGATATGTGGTGTGGTAGACTGAGGCTGGTAGGTGGGTGGGTGGTTAGATGATAGGTGGTGTAGGGTATTGAGACTGGCAAGTTGGTGGATGGTTAGATGATACGTGACGTCTTAGTCATCTAGTGCTGCTATAACAGAAATACCACAAGTGGATGGCTTTAACAGAGAGAAATTTATTTCCTCACAGTAAAGTAGGCTAAAAGTCCAAATTCAAGGTGTCAGCTCCAGGGGAAGGCTTTCTCTCTGTGTCGGCTCTGGAGGAAGGTCCTTGTCTTCAACCTTCCCATGGTCAAGGAGCTTCTCAGGCACAGGGACCCTGAGTCCAAATGATGCACTCTGCTCCCAGTGCTGTTTTCTTTGCGGTATGAATTCCCTAATTCTCTGCTTCCCTTTCCTTTTATATCTTGAGAGATAAAAGATAGTGCAGGCCACGCCCCAGAGAAACTCCCTTTATACTGAATCAGGGAGGTGATCTGAGGAAGGGTGGCATTACAATCCCACCCTAATCCTCTTAACTTAAAATTACAATCACAAAATGGAGGACAACCAAGAATACTGGGAATCATGGCCCAACCAAGTAGACACATATTCTTGGGGGGACACAATTCAATCCATGACACGTGATGTGGTGCATTTTGGCTGAAACTGCGTGGATTGTTGATTACAGGTAGTATGGTGGATTGTGGCTGGTAGGTGGGTGGGTAGTTAGATTGTAGGTAGTGGATGAAGAGATTAATGGATGTTGGTTAGAAAGGTAGGTGGAGAGTAGGTATTGGGGTGGACTGTTTTTGGTAGGTTGGTGGGTGGTATTGAGTGAATACATGGGTGGAAGAGTGGGTGGCTACAATAAAGAAGCTGAGAGCTTAAAAACCTATTTTCACAATAGCTTTAAAAGGGACACGACCAATGTTCACCATGATTTACAATGATTACAACAAATCCTCTGGGCAAACAGCTATTTGAGAGACAAATGTTCCTCATTGGTTTAATGTTTTCCAGCTTGTCGGTGCTATTCACTCACTCTTCGCGAAATGTGGATCTTCAGCCAAGCTTTATCATTTCCCAGCTTTCGTTTGTACCACCTCACAACAGTTACAGTTCTCTTACCTTAATGAATAATTAATTCATTCAACCACTATTTACTCATCATTTTGCTTTATCAGGCACCAGGCAACATTTCTTTATTCAAATAAAAGAAATACTTACAGTCTAGAATCAGCAAACATTTAAAAAGCAACAAGAAGGAGGCAGACCCGAAAAAACAAGTGAAACGAGTATATTTGTCACAAGCGGGGAGTCCTGAGCATCAAAGGCAAGCTTAGACAACAAACCGAGGGGCAGGGGGAGGAAGAGACCGTTCAGAAGTGGAGAGGAGTTACTGGACCTGAATCACGGGGCATCCTCAGGCACCATTCCCAGAGAGGTGGCGGCAGCGGCAGCGGCAGCGGCGGGCTGGTACTAGATTGCGGCTGCAGTTTCCTCAGGGAGAAGCAGCCAGCCACACAGCCTACCCACACCTCCGGAACCTGAGGAGAACAGCGTTCTCAGCAAAAGCTAAGTACTTGCATATATCTTAGCATGCCCCCGCCACCCCCAAGCCGACTGCAGTGGCTGAATCCCTGGGCCTGAAATAGACCCTGGTGAGCACCTAGAGCCATCCTCCCGGCCTTGGGGAAAGAAAAAAATTGCAACTAGTGGGAAAAGATAATTTGCTAGCTCCATTAATCGGGGGAGCTCAAGACAGAAGCAGCTCCTATCCATGCATAAACCGACCATGGACCTTGAGCACCTTTTCCTTCTACATGAACCTGTGTGGGCCTATTTCAGGAGAATAGGCCCTTGTTGACAAACTCCAACCATTTCAGCTGTACGGTGGAGAGGTGGGTGTTTGACATTTGACATTGCTTTGCTTATTAAACAAAGTCCTCACCTACCCACACCAGGGACCTAAGGACTGATAGCTCCACTCAGGTCACCCAGCCACCCACAACAGGGGTCCAGAGATAACTGGTACCTCCCAGTCCTTACAAGCAAAAACTTGGGGTGTCCATGGTCCCTCTGCAGAACCTACCCACCAGCATGCTCTACGGAACAGAGACGTGTTTTCCTCAGAGACACTTGGGGGTCAGTTCTTAGACCCCTGCCTTGTTCAGAGTGTGACCCCCTGCTGCAATCAGATACTGGAATATACGACAATCACCCCCGCCCCTCTAAGACTGTAGGACAGAGCCTGTACCACACACTTGATGATCATGTACCTGGAAACCTGAGCTGAATTCATACAAGAAAACTAAATGGACTACTAGACTGATATGCCTGATAACAGCTCTAGCCAGCTGGGGACAGGACACCAGAGCTCCAATGGCGAAAATAATCAAGCTAGCTCACTCAAGCAACCCATAGAGGTATACCAAAACAAAACAAAGCAAGCAGCTACGACACAGCAAGCAAGCATGAACTAATACAATAATTTATAAATGGCTCAGAGACAACAGTCAATATCAAGTCACATAAAGAAACAGATCATGATCACCTCAACAGGCTCTCAAAGCAAAGAATCTAGGGATCTTCTAGATAAAAGTGTATTCCTGGAATTACCAGAGCCAGAATACAAAAGTTTAATATACAGAGCCCTTCAAGACATGAGGAAGGAAATGAGGCAATACATGGAACAAGCCAAGGAGGCCACAGATAAAGCAACTGAAGAAATTAGAAAGATTATTCAGGAACATAATGAAAAGTTTAATAAGGTGGAAAAATCCATAGAGAGACAGCAATTGGAAACTCAGAAGATTAAAAATAAAATTAGAGAACTAGATAGCTCAATAGAAAGACAGAGGAGCAGAATTCAGCAAGTAGAAGCTAGAATTTCTGAACTAAAAGATAAATCACTTCGCACTAATATATTTGAAGAAAAATCAGATAAAAGAATTAAAAAAAATGAAGAAACCTTAAGAATCATGTGGGACTCTATGAAGAGAAATAACCTACGAGTGATTGGAGTACCAGAACAGGGAGGGGTACCAGAACAGGGAGGGATACCAGAAAATACAGAGAGAATTGTTGAAGATTTGTTGGCAGAAAACTTCCCTGATACTGTGAAAGATGAGAAGATATCTATCCTAGATGCTCATCAAAATCCACATAAGGTAGGTGTTAAAAGAAAGTCACCAACACATATTATAATCAAACTTGCCAAAACCAAACATAAAGAGAGAATTATAAGAGCAGCGAGGGATAACAGAAAAGTCACCTACAAAGGAGGGCCAATAAGAAAAAGCTCGGACTACTCAACAGAAATCCTACAGGCAAGAAGGCAATGGGATGACAAATTTAAATAATTGAAGGAAAAAAATTGTCTGCCAAGAATCATATATCCAGCAAAACTGTCTCTTAAACATGAAGGTGAAATTAAGACATTTCCAGATAAACACAAGTTAAGGGAATTCGTAAAAACCAAACCGAAACTACGAGAAATACTAAAGAGAGTTCTTTGGTTAGAAATAAATAATATCAGGTATCAACCCAAGACTAGAACACTGGGCAGAGCAACCAGAAGTCAACCCAGACAGGGAAATCCAAAAAAACAAAGCAAGATCATTAAAAAAAAATGCCAAAAACAGGGTAACAGGAATGTTATTATATAAAAGAAGACAACATTAAAATAATAAGAAGGGACTAAGACATGTAATCATACACCTTCCATATGGAGAAGAAGATACGGCGATACAAAGAAATAAAAGTTAGTTTTAAATTTAGAAAAATAGGGGTAAATAATAAGGTAACCACAAAGGAGACAAACTATCCCACTCATCAAAATAAAATACAAGGGAAAAATAGAGACTCAGCAGAAACAAAATCAACAACAACAAATATGAGGAAAGGACAATATATAAAGAAAATCTACTCAGCACATAAAATCAAGTGGGAAAAAGAAACTGTGAACACACAAAAAAAGACATCAAAATGATAGCATTAAATTCATACCTATCCATAATTACCCTGAATGTAAATGGATTAAAGGCACCAATAAAGAGACAGAGAGTGGCAGAATGGATTAAAAAACAAGATCTGTCTATATGCCGCCTACAAGAGACACACCTTAGAAGTAGAGACACAAACAAACTAAAACTCAAAGGATGGAAAAACATGTATCAAGCAAACAACAATCAAAAAAGAGCAGGAGTGGCAATATTAATTTCTGACAAGATAGACTTTAAACTTAAATCCATCAGAAAGGATAAGAAAGGACACTATATAATGGGACAATACACCAAGAAGATATAACCATATTAAATATTTATGCACCCAATGACAGGGCTGCAAGAAACATAAAACAAACTCTATCAGCATTGGAAAGTGAGATAGACAGCTCCACAATAATAGTAGGAAACTTCAACACACCACTTTCAGTGAAGGACAGGACATCCAGAAAGAAGCTCGATAAAGACATGGAAGATCTAAATGCCGCAATCAACCAGCTTGGCCTTGTAGACATATACAGAACACTCCACCCAACAGCAACCAACTATACTTTTTTTTCTAGTGCACATGGAACATTCTCTAGCATAGACCACATATTAGGTCATAAAGTAAGCCTTAGCAGAATCCAAAACATCAAAATATTACAAAGCATCTTCTCTGACCATAAGGCCATAAAAGTGGAATCAATAACAGGAAAAGCAGGGAAAAGAAATCAAACACTTGGAAACTGAACAATACCTTGCTCAAAAAAGACTGGATTATAGAATACATTAAGGATGGAATAACGAAATTCAGAGACTCCAATGAGAATGAAAACACTTCCTATCAGAACCTTTGGGACACAGCAAAAGCGGTGCTCAGAGGTCAATTCATAGCAATTAATGCACACATTCAAAAAGAAGAAAGGGCCAAAATCAAAGAATTATCCCCACAACTTGAACAAATAGAAAGAGAGCAACAAAAGAAACCCACAGGCACCAGAAGAAAACAAATAATAAAAATTAGAGCTGAACTAAATGAAACAGAAAACAGAAAAACAATTGAAAAAATTAACAAGACCAAAAGCTGGTTTTTTGAAAAAATAAAAAAAATTTGATAAACCACTTGCCAAACTGACAAAAGAAAAACAGGAGAGGAAGCAAATAACCCGAATAAGAAATGAGGTGGGCGATATTACAACAGACCCAACTGAAATTAAAAAAATCATATCAGATTACTGTGAAAAACTATACTCAAACAAATTTGAAAACCTAGAAGAAATGGATGAATTCCTAGAAACACACTACCTACTTAAACTAACATGAACAGAAGTAGAACAACTAAACAGACTCATAACAAAAGAAGAGATTGAAAAGGTAATCAAAAAACTCCCAACAAAAGAAAGCCCTGGTCCGGACGGCTTCACTGCAGAATTTTACCAAACTTTCAGAGAAGAGTCACCACCACCACTACTAAAGCTATTTCAGAGCATAGAAAATGACGGAATACTCCCAAACTCATTCTATGAAGCCACCGCATCCCTGATACCAAAACCAGGTAAAGACACCACAAGAAAAGAAAATTATAGACCTATATCCCTCATGAACGTAGATGCAAAAATCTTCAACAAAATTCTAGCCAATAAAATTCAACAACATATCAAAAAAATAATTCATCATGACCAAGTGGGATTCATACCAGGTATGCAGGGATGGTTCAACATTAGAAAAACAATTAATGTAATTCACCACATAAATAAAAGAATCACATGATTTTATCAATTAATGCAGAAAAGGCATTTTACAAAGTTCAACACCCATGCATGATAAAAACTCTCAGCAAAATAGGAAAAGAAGGAAAATTCCTCAACATAATAAAGGGCATTTATACAAAGCCAACAGCCAACATCACCCTAAATGGAGAGAACCTGAAAATATTCCCATTGAGATCGGGAACCAGACAAGGATGCCCTTTATCACCACTCTTATTCAACATTGTGCTGGAAGTCCTAGCCAGAGCAATTAGGCTAGATAAAGAAATAAAGGGCATCCAGATTGGCAAGGAAGAAGTAAAAGTACCTCTATTTGCAGATGACATGATCTTATACACAGAAAACCCTAAGGAATCCTCCAGAAAACTACTGAAACTAATGGAAGAGTTCAGCAGAGTATCGGGATACAAGATAAACATACAAAAATCAGTTGGATTCCTCTACACCAACAAAAAGAACATTGAAGAGGAAATCACCAAATCAATGCCATTTACAGTAGCTCCCAAGAAGATAAAATACTTAGGAATAAATCTTACCAGAGATGTGAAAGACTTATACAAAGAAAACTACAGTACTCTTCTGCAAGAAACCAAAAGAGACTTATGTAAGTGGAAGAACATACCTTGCTCGTGGATAGGAAGACTTAACATTATAAAAATGTCTATTCTACCGAAAGCGATCTATACATTTTGCAATTCCGATCCAAATCCCAAGGACATTCTTTAGTGAGATTGAGAAATAAATCACCAACTTCATACGGAAGGGAAAGATGCCCCGGAAATAAGGCATTACTGAAAAAGAAGAACAAAGTGGGAGGCCTCACACTACCTGATTTTAGAAACTATTATACCGCCACAGTAGTCAAAACGGCCTGGTACTGGTACAACAACAGATACATGGACCAATGGAACAGAATTGAGAATCCAGACATAAATCCGTCCACATATGAGCAGTTGATATTTGACAAAGGCCCCAAAACAGTTAAATGGGGAAAAGACAGTCTTTTTAACAAATGGTGCTGGCATAACTGGATATCTATCTGCAAAAAAATGAAACAAGATCCATACCTCACTCCATGCACAAAAACTAACTCAAAATGCATCAAAGACCTAAATATAAAATCTAAAATGATAAAGATCATGGAAGAAAAAATAGGGACATTAGGAGCCCTAATTCATGGCATAAAGAGTATACAAAACATTATAAAGAATGTAGAAGAAAAACTAGATAACTGGGAGCTCCTAAATATCAAACACTTATGCTCATCCAAAGACTTCAACAAAAGAGTAAAAAGACTACCTACAGGATGGGAAAAAGTTTTTAGCTCTGACATTTCTGATCAGCGCCTGATCTCTAAAATCTACATGATACTGCAAAAACTCAACTACAGAAAGACAAATAACCCCATTAAAAAATGGGCAAAAGATATGAATAGACACTTCACTAAAGAAGACATTCAGGTAGCTAACAGATATATGAGGAAATGTTCAACATCATTAGCCATTAGAGAAATGCAGATCAAAACTACAATGAGATTTCATCTCACTCCAACAAGGCTGCCATTAATCCAAAAAACACAAAATAATAAATGTTGGAGAGGCTGTGGAGAGATTGGAACACTTATACACTGCTGGTGGGAATGTCAAATGGTAGAACCACTTTGGAAATCGATTTGGCACTTCCTGAAAAAGCTAGAAATAGAACTACCATACGATCTAGCAATCCCACTCCTTGGAATATATCCTAGAGAATTAAGAGCCTTCACACGAACAGATATATGCACATCCTTGTTTATTGCAGCACTGTTTACAATAGCAAAAAGATGGAAGCAACCAAGGTGCCCATCAATGGATGAATGGATAAATAAATTATGGTATATCCACACAATGGAATACTACACATGGATAAAGAACAGTAAGGAATCTGTGAAACATTTCATAACATGGAGGAACCTGGAAGGCATTATGCTGAGTGAAATTGGTCAGTTGCAAAAGAACAAATATTGTATAAGACCACTATTACAAGAACTTGAGAAATAGTTTAAACTGAGAAGAAAACATTCTTTTGTTGTTACGAGGAGGGGAGGGAGGGAGGATGGGAGAAGGGCATTCACTAATTAGATAGTAGATGAGAACTACTTTAGGTGAAGGGAAAGACAGCACACAATACTGGGGAGGTCAGCACAATTGGACTAAACCAAAAGCAAAGAAGTTTCCTGAATAAACTGAATGCTTCGAAGGCCAGCGTAGCAGGGGTGGGGGTTTGGGGACCATGGTTTCAGGGGACATCTAGGTCAATCGGCATAATAAAATCTATTAAGAAAACATCCTGCACCCTACTTTGGAGAGTGGCTTCTGGGGTCTTAAATGCTAGCAAGCAGCCATCTAAGATGCATCAATTGGTCTCAACCCACCTGGATCAAAGGAGAATGAAGAATACCAAGGACACAAGGCAATTATGAGCCCAAGAGACAGAAAGGGCCACATAAACCAGAGACTACATCATCCTGAGACCAGAAGAACTAGATGGTGCCCGGCTACAACCCATGACTGCCCTGACAGGGAACACAACAGAGAACCCCTGAGGGAGAAGGAGAGCAGTGGGATGCAGACCCCAAATTCTCATAAGACCAGACTTCATGGTCTGACTGAGACTGGAAGGACCCCGGTGGTCACGGCCCCCAGACCCTCTGTTGGCCCAGGACAGGAACCATTCCCGAAGCCAACTCTTCAGACATGGATTGGACTGGACAATGGGTTGGAGAGGGATGCTGGTGAGGAGTGAGCTTCTTGGATCAGGTGAACACTTGAGACTATGTTGGCATCTTCTGCCTGGAGGGAAGATGAGAGGTGGATGGGGTTAGGAGCTGGCGAAATTGACATGAAAAGAGAGAGTGGAGGGAGAGAGCGGACTGTCTCATTAGGGGGAGGGTAATTGGGAGTGTGTAGCAAGGTGTATATGGGTTTTTGTGTGAGAGACTGGCTTGATTTGTAAACTTTCACTTAAAGTTCAATAAAAATTATTTTTTAAAAAAGCAACAAGGAAATGAATGTATAATCATAAAATGTGGTCAATGCAAGAATGAGAATTGACATGGAGGAGTAAAAGAGAATGTTGGGGTAAAATACAACGAGGTAAGGGGGCCGGGGGAAACCTCTTGAGGGGGCGACATTGAAGCCATGTGCTGAAGGCCAGGAAAGAACCAGCCACATGAAGAGCAAGGAAAAGGGCATCTAGGCACAGGAAACCATTTGTGCAAAGGCCCCAAGTAAGTATATGGCTGGGATTTTCTGAGCAGAAAGGAGGCCAGTGTGGCCTCACGTCCAGTGTTCTTGGGACAGCCCCAGCTAACGCCTGTTATCCCAGTGTCTCCACAGTGTCTCCGTTTAGACAATCGATTACGTAGTCACCCTGATCATAAGCAAGAGGGAAATGGTAAGAAACAAGGTCAAAGGGGAGCATATGGCAAGGAATTCTGTAGTTTATTTAATGGGCACTGAGAAGTGACTGGATAGGCTTTCTGCAATGCACTCATGGAGCTGGGAAGGGAAGCTCCTTCCCCTCCAGAAATGCCACACATCAACCCAGATAAGGGTGGGAAGAGGGATTGAGACTCTGCTGGTGGTGATGGGGGTAGGGGACCCAGGTCTGGACAGGGCCACCTTGAGGACATGTCTAGAACTTTTGCTCTTCACACTGTGAAGGACCAGCTGCAAGCAAGACTAAGATGACTCTTGGATTTCCTAATGATTTAGGAGATAATATTGGAGTCATTATTCCCTGTCCTTGAGCACAGAGAATGTGACCCAGCCAGAACTAGACTCACCAGAACACATCAACTGGGCCCTGAGGTTTAAAGACAATAGTTAGGACAATCTTGGAAAGTATCCTGTAGGAAAACTTTCTCAATAACCAGAAACCTTGGTGGCATAGTGGTTAAATGCTATGGCTGCTAACCAAAAAAAGGTGAGCAGTTCAAGCAAGTCTACCAGGCGCTCCTTGGAAACTCTATGGGGCAGTTCTACCCTGTCCTCTAGGGTATCTATGAGTCAGAATTGACTTGATGGCAATGGGTTTGGTTTTCGGGTTTTCACGTGAACCAACTGAACAGAACACAAAAGACTTTCCACTCTTATCTTTTTCTGTTAGCATTTAGTTTACAAAAATTTGCTGGACCAATGAAGATCCTCCTGACTGTTGTTCCTGAACCTGTACCAAGAATACTCAAAATGTAGAATCACGCTGATCTAGCAGTTTTTAGCCAATCAGTGAAACGCTGTCAATGTTTTTATCCATTTGTGATGTTATTCCTCCTTCCTCAGCTTCGGGCAGACATTAGCTCTGGCAGCATGCTTGTCCACTTCCCACTTCTGCCCTTTTGAATACATAACAAATAAAACTTTCTTTTTGTTTAACTAGACTTTGTGATGTTTTTACGCTATAACACTATCAATGCTTTTCCAACTTAAAAACAGAACGACCCCTACCCCGCCCCATGCTCACTGAGTGCTTACTGCAGGGAAGCTTTGTGGGCCTCATTTAACCCTCCTGCAGCCCCAAGGGGAAAAGCTGATGCTACCCTCATCTTTCCTGTGGGAAACAGACGCACAGAGAGGCCAAGCTAGACTCCAGGCCACAGCTCTGCCTGCTGGCCCCCACTCTCTCTTCCCCCTTCTGCCAGTGGAAGCCCACAAGGTACATCACAGAAGCCAGGGAGTTCTCTAAGTAAGCTCTGTTTCCCCCTCGTCATCTACCCAGCCCTCCATGGAACATTCTGGGCTCCACACAGTTCACCTCCTGGCCTCCAGTGGGCCATTCCATCAGCATTACCATCAGAAAGGAGCCCCTGGAAGAAGGGCCAGGCCCCTCCCTACCAGCATTACAGAGCTGAGCCCTGAAAACAGGCCTAAAGGGTCTGCCCCAAGGCTGAGTCCCTCCCACTCGGAGGGTGTTGCTGGGGAGCCTCTCCCCCATGCTCCATGTCCCACTCTCTCATTTAGTTCAGCACAATACACAGCCCCACACAGCACAGGAAAATACAACTGTAGTGACACAGAGGCCTCCCGCAGGTACGTGTACAGCAGTGTCCACTGCAGCATTTTTCACCACAGCCAAACCATGGAAACAACCCAAGTGCCCATCAACAGATGAATGGATAAACAAAATGTGGTATAACCATATAATGAAATATGACTCAGCCATAAAGAGAAATGAGGTCCCTAAACGTGCACAACATGGATGAACCTTGAAAACATGATGCTGAGTGAAATAAGTCAGACACACAAGGACAAATAGTGTATGATCTCATTTATACAAAATGTCTAGGCCAGGCAAGTGTTCGGAGACCTAAGTTTATTATGGTTACCAGGGGCTGGGGGAGAAGGGAATGGGAGCTGTTTATGAAGGGTTACTGCATTTCCAGGAGTCCCTGAGGGGTGCAAATGGTTAAGCGCTGGGCTACTAACCAAAAGGTTGGCAATTTGAAGCCACCCAGAGGTGCCTCAGAAGAAAGGCCTGGAAATCCAGTGCCAAAAGTTCATAGCCATGGAAAACCTGTGAAGCACATTTTTACTCTGACACACATGGGGTCACCATCCATCAGAATCGGCTTGATGACAACTTTTTTTTTCTTTTACTGAGTTTCTGTTTTGGGTGACATAAAACTTTTGGAAAGTGATGATGGTTGCACAATTCCAGGTCCCTGAAGTATATGTTTAAAAATGGCTAAAATGGCAAAATTCTATTATACATATTTTACCACAATAAAATTTAAAAAAAAAAAAAGCTCATTGCATAATTCCCTTCATTCTGAGCTGATAAGCACCAGAAACCAACCAGCAAGGAAGGCAGAGAGCCACGTCCATGGTACCTATGACTCATGGGTGCACAGAGGTGCTGCCCCGACTGGGTGGGGGCGGCCCTGCTTTCCATCCCACAACTGAGCTCTGGTGGTCCATCAGCACTCTGGTCCAAACTCAGAAGGGCTTTATGTTGTACACAGGCCCCTGGATGGCCAGATTATATGTCCTCCATCAGCTCATCAACCAGGAAACAGGAGCCCTGATTAATCCGAAGCTTGGGCCTGAGAAGCAAAAATAGCCAGCAACTCACAGCCTGAGCCAAGACCAAACAGACCGTTTTTGTCACTGGGCCCAGACTGCTCCACGAAGCTGTTGTTTCTTCCGCTGCTGACACATCCCCTACCAGGCAGTGCAGTGGTTTGGCAATTTGAAGGTTCAAGGGCCCCCTCTTCCTGAGGGCTGTTTAGCCTGGGAAAGAAATCCCAAAAGGAGAGGTAGTATTATCTTAAATACTGGAGGACCCTCAGCAGAAAGATGATCCAGGCTACTCAGCGTGACTTGAAGTAGGAACCAGGGCCAGGTTTGGTTCCATATATGGAAGGACAACCTGCCAAAAGCTGATTGGAAGTGGAGCGGGCTTCCCCACACCGTGGCGATCTCCCCATCAGTGCAAAGGTTCACGCAGGGGCTGAGCGAAACCAGAAGGCAATGGAGGGAATGGTAGCCCTGCATTGGCTGGAAGATGGACTTTATGAGGAGTCTCTGGGTGGTACAACTACACGTCCAACAACTAACCCAAAGGTTGGAGGTTCAGCCCACCCAGAGGTGCCTCAGAAGAAAATCCTGGTGATCTGTTTCCAAAAAACCAGCCACTGGAAACTCTATGGAACACAGTTCTACTCTGCAACACATGGGGCCACCATGAGTGGGAATCAATTTGACAGCAACTAGTTGGGGTTTTTTCCTTTGTTTTCATTTCGTTTTGGGGGCTCCATTTTTCCAGAAGTGAATTCTGCATCTGCACCTAACCTTCCCAGGCCTCAGTTAATCTTCACCTACTTGGGGGCTGAGAAAAATTGGGCAGACACAAGTTAGCCGACTAATGGAAGTTTTGGAATTTTCTATCATTAGCAAAATAGCTACAATATCTTAGAGTCACAGTCACTGCAAATTTTGCCATCTTAACCCCTAAAAAAAAAAAAATTTTTTTTTTAAGGCACTGTTAAATCTCCCCACCCTTCTGCTCACTCCTCCAGTGATCTGGTCCTGGCCCCATCTTCTGCTCCTGGAATATTGGAGTAGCTTATGGTCGGGGGCTGAATTGTGTCCCCCAAGACGACATGCTGAATGTGACCTTGTTTGAAAATATAGTCTTTGCAGGTATTCTCAAGTTACGATGAGGTCATTGAAGTGGCCCCTAATCCAGTGACCAATGTGCTTATAAGATGAGAAGAAGAGACATGGAGGGAAGACACCATGCGTCAACAGAGGCGAGGTTGGAGTGATCCAGCTACAAGCCACAAGCCAAGGAAAGCCAAGGATTGCCAGGAACCAACAGAAGCTGGGAGAGACAAGGAAGGATCTTCCCCTAGAGCCTTCAGAGAGAATGTAGCCCTACCGACAATTTGATTTTGGAATTCTGGCCCCCAGAACTGTGAGAGAATAAACTTCTATTGTTTTAAGCCACCCATTTTGTGGTCCTTTGTCATGGCAGCCATAGGAGGCTAATATGCCTCCTGACTGGGGTTCTGCTTCCCTTCATATCCGTCCACACTCCATTCTCCATGCGGTACCCAGAGAGCTTTCTAGAATGCAGGTGAGAGCAGCTCACTCCAGAGGAGCTCCCTTTTCCACTTTGAATACATTCATGCTCCCTTGCATGGTCCTGCCCTCTCCTCTGTCCTCGTCACAAAGCACCCTCCCTCTCATTCACAACACTCCAGCCACGCAGTCATCTGTCCGTCTGTCTGTTCCTCAAATAGGCCAGGTATTCTCACCTTGAGGCTTTTCTGGCTATTTCCTCTGCCTGAAGTGCACCTCAACCCCTTCTGGTATTTCAGGTCTCAACTTAAATGTCATCTCTCACATCATCCTTATGTGACACTTTTAAAAATAGGCCTTTTGACAAAGTCCAACATTCATTCCTGATTAAAAAAAACCTCTCAATAAAATAGGTATAGAAGAGAAATTCCTTAACATAATAAAGGGCATCTATACAAAACCAACAGCCAACATCATTCTTAACAGAGAGAGGCTGAAAACATTCAGCTTGAGAACAGGAACAAGACAAGCATGCCCTTCATCGCCACTCCTATTTAACATTGTGCTGGAAGTCCTAGCTAGAGCAATAAGGCAAGAAAAGGAAATAAAGGGCATCCACATAGGTAAGAAGTAAAACTGCCCCTATTGCAAACGATATGATACTATACATAGATACCCAAAAGACCCCATGAGAAAACTACTGGAACTAATAGAAAGATTCAGCAGAGGAACAGGATACAAAATAAACATACAAAAATCAGTTCAATTCCTATACACCAATAAAGAGAATGACAACAAGGAAATCAGGAAAACAATACCATTTATAATAGACCCTTAAAAAAAAAAAAAAAAACTCAGGAATAAATCTAAGTGGGGATGTAAAAGACCTATACATAGAAAACTTACAAAACACTACTGCAAAAGACCAAGAGATCTACATAAATGGAAAAACACACCATGCTCATGGACAGGTAGAGTCAACATTGTGAAAATGTCAATTCTACCCAAAGCAATCTACAAATACAATGCAATCCCAATCCAAATACCAACAGCACTCTTTAAAGAGATGGAAAAACTAATCATTAACTTTATATGGAAAGGGAGGAGCCCCGGATAAGAAAAGCACTATTGAAGAAGAAGAAAGGAGGAAGACTCACACTACCTGATCTCAGAACCTACTATAAGCTACTGTAGTCAAAACAGCCTAGTACTGGTATAACAACAGATACATTGACCAATGGAACAGAGCTGAGAACCCAGATGTAAATTCATCTACCTGATCTTCAACAAAGGCCCAAAGTCCATCAAGGGGTGAAAAGACTGTAAAAAGTCATGAAAAGGTTTACACACAAAAAAACCAGTCTTTGATGGTTACAAGGGAGGGAAGGGGTAGGGATGGAAGAACACTAACTAGACAATAGATAAGTGGTAATTTTGGTGAAGGGTAAGACAGTACATAATACTGGGGAAGCCAGCACATCTTGACCAAGGCAAGGTCATGGACGATCCATAGACACATCCAAACTCCCTGAGGGATGGAATTGCTGGGCTGAGGGCTGTGGGGACCACAGTCTCAGGGAACATCTAGCTCAACCGGCATAACATAGTTTATAAAGAAAATGTTCCACATTCTACTTTGGTGAGTAGCATCTGGGATCTTAAAAGCTTGTGAGCAGCCATCTAAGACATGTCTACTGGTACCATCCTGTCTGGAGCAAGGCAGAATAAAGGAAACCAAAGACACAAGGGAAAGATTAATCCAAAGGACTAGTGGACCACAACTACCACAGCCTCCACCAGACTGAGTCCAGCACAACTAGATGGGCCCAGCTACCAACATTGACTGCTCTGACAGGGACCACAATAGAGGGTCCTGAACAGAGCTGGAGAAGAATGTAGAACAAAATTCTAACTTGGAAAAAAAAAGACCAGACTTACTGGTCTGACAGAGACTGAGAAACCCTGAGAGTATGGCCCCCAGATGCTCTTTTAACTCAGTACTTAAATCATTCCTGAGGATTCACTGTTCAACCAAAATTAGAAAGGCCCAATATTAGACAGGCCAAACAATAATACGCATAGCTCAACCACATATACGAAACTAAGTTGGCACACCAGCCCGGGGGCAAGGATGAGACGGCAGGAAGGGACAGAAAAGCTGGACAAATGGAAATGGGAACCCAAGATCAAGAAGGGGAGAATGTTGACATGTCAGGAGGTTGGCAACCAATGTCACAAAACAATATATGTATTAACTGTTTAATGAGAAACTAATTTGCTCTGAAAAACTTCATCTAAAGCACAATAAAAATAAAATAAAGTAGTCCCACAGTCCCCCTACCCTCACCCCACGTTCTCCTTCGCTGCCTCTCTGACCTGCAGGCTCCATAAGGTAGGATGGGGGGTGAGGGGGGTAAACATTCTCTTTTGCTTTTGACCCCTAGGGCATACTCTCGTCCTCTCTTCACTTCAGGGCCCTCCCACGGACTGTGACTCCCATATTCCCTGTGGTTTTAGAAAGGACTCAGCCCAAACCCCTCAATTCATAGTTCAGGCTCAGAAAAGCTAAGCCACCAGGACGCCATGCTGACTGGGTTTCTGGTGGGCAGTCTTTTGATTCCTTTCACTAGAGGAAGAAAAAATCATTTTAAGGCCTGCAGATGGGGTGAGCTACAGTTTGGTGTTGCTTCCCTTACTCACCTGGGGTGTCTCCTTTGTCCAGGTGACCCCTTTTCCTACTTAAAGATGGAATTCTGGCAGTGTAGCATAATGGATGACAGAGCAGACTCTGGAGCCAGATGGTCACTACCCAGTTACTAGCTATAATCTTAAAATCTTGAGTAAGTTTCTTAAGCTCTCTGTGCCTCAATTTCCTCATACCTCGTAAACCACAACAGAGGACCATATGAGCTAACACATGCCACTGGCAGCTAATTTTGGCAGTCCCCTGGGCGGGATATACTGTGGTCTCCTCTCCTCCAGCAAGCACTAACTTGAGTTTGTACTTCCTAAGGCAAAGGAGGAGACCTAGTGGCACAGTGGTTAAGACCTCAGCTGCTAACCAAAAGGTCAACAGTTCAAATCCACCAGCTGCTCCTTGGAAACGCTATGGGGCAGTTCTACTCTGTCCTGTAGGTTGCTGTGAGTCAGACTTGACTCAATCACAACGGGTTTTAAGGCAAAGGAAACCTTGGAGGGGCCCTGTCCAGCCAGCTGGGAACAGCTCAGAGGGCTTGCTGCATTTCAACAATTACGGCAGTTTCTTCCTGGTTTGGGTTTAGTCACCATCCACTATAAAACTGGCTTCATTTTCCAGCTAACATTCCTTGAAGGTCCATCCCATGACATTGTGTCCTGAGTTGAATAACCAAAACCAAACATGTTGCCATGGAGTTGATTCCGACTCATAGCGACCCTATAGGACAGAGTAGAACTACCCCATAGGGTTTCCAAGGAGCAGCTGGTGGATTCAAACTGCAGACCTCTTGGTTAGCAGCCTGAGCTCTTAACCATTGCACTACCAGGGCCCCATTGGGTTGAGTAAAAAAAAAACTCATTGCCATCAAGTCAATTCTGACTCATAGCAACACTATAGAACAGGGTAGAACTGCCCCACAGTTTTCAAGCAGTACCTGGTGGATTCGAACTGCCGACCTTTTGGTTAGCAGGCATAGCTCTTAACCACTATGCCGCCAGGGTTTCCACTGGGTTCAACTAGGTTGAGCAGTGCCCCCAAAATTCATGTCCACCACAAACTTAGAATGTGGCCTTGTTGGAAATATGATCTTTGCAGATGTCATCAGCTAAAGTGAGGTCATGCTGGATTCGGGCGGGCTCTAATCCAATGACTTAAAAGAAGAGGGGAACTTGAGGAAACAAACACAGGAGAGGCGACAGCCACGTGAAGGCAGAGGCAGAGATTGCAGGGATGCTGCCACAAGCTAAGGAACACCCAGAGCTGCCAGAGGCTGGATGGGGCAAGGGAGACTCTTCCCCTAGAGCCTTTGGAGACAGCATGGCCCTGCTGACACCCTAAATTTGAAATTCTGCCTCCAGAACTGTGAGACAATGAATTTCTGTTGTTTTAAGTCACCAACTAGTCAAATACCTTCCTAGGAATCGCTAAATCTCTGTCAGAAAATAGAACTCAATTCTTCACGAAATAACAAAGTGGCATACAAGATAAAGGCTATCACTCGTAAGGATGGTGCTCTACCAAAAAGCCATCTGTATGCGACCAAAAGCTCAACAATTACTCTAAAGAAGATAAGATGGCAGGGAGACTAGAGTACTGGAAACGGAACCACCAGAACACAAGAGAATGTTGACTTATCGGAATAAATGTAACTAATGTCACTGAACAATCTGTAAACAAATTTTCAAATGGGAACCGAATTTACTGTATAAACTTTCACCAAAAACTCAATAAAATATTATTTTTAATTATATATATTACAAAAAATCAATGATTGAAATAAATCACAAGAAATTAAAATTTATTAATTCTAAAAAAAAAAATGAAAACAGAGCTCAGCTTAAGAGGAAGGTACATATCTCCTTTAATCCTTTATCCACCATATGAGGCAAATACTGAATCCCCATTTTACAGATAGGGACACTGAGGCCTAGGGAGGTGAAGTAAAACATGCAAAGTCACACCACAATTTAGCAATTGAGAGAGAATTAAAACCCTGCCGTTTTTAACTCCAAAGTCCATGCCCTTCCACTGCCCCTCACCTGCTACACACACACACACACTCGCTCACTCCCACAGCCACACTGTGGGGAGAACCCCACAATCACTTGGCTTACTGGACACCCTCAAGGACAAGCCTCTCATGGCTCTGCCACACACCAGCTCCAGTGCAGGGAGTGTGTGGGCTGGGGGGGTCGCTGCTGGGGACAAACAGGGCACCTGGCCAGCGAGACAGCATGGCAGAGCAGTCAGACCCAGCAGCATCCAGGATTAAGAGACGGCTCATGTTTAAGGGCTGGAGGCTGAGGATTCTGTAGAAATCAAAAGGACAGGGCAAAAACCACACACTGAAATGCCTCTGTAGCCAACAACCAGGCCTGCCACCCTCCTGCTGACACGTGACAATCCCAGAGGGACTAGTCAGGCTCTGGGTGGGACAGTAATGGAGACAGACGCCTGTTACTGGCAGCTAGGAACTCAGCAACAGAGATGGCAGGAATGAGACATGGGCCCAGGAAGGAGCAGCAGGGCCAGGGCTTTTCTTGGCAAGCAGGCACTGAGTTCAAAACAGGAGAGAGAGCAGGAAGGGAAGAAGAGCCTCCGGCAGCGCACGCCCAGTTTAGAATGGGCCGCGAGGAGGAAGTACCTGCCATGGGTAAGACAGGCTATGACCCACTGCCTAGGGCAGCGTTGTGGGCAGTGTTGTAAGTAATGTTCCAATTAACTGAAGTTTATATTGTTGTTGTTGTTGTCGGTGGTGGTGGTGGTAGTTGCTGTTGAACCAGCTGCCTGCCAACTCACAGGAGCCCATGTGTTACAAAGTAGAATTCCTCCATAGGGTTCTCTTGGCTGTTATCATTACAGAAGCAGATCGCCAGGCCTTTCTTCCACAGTACTGCTGAGTGAGTTCAAACCACTAACCTTTACGTTAAGTTTTGTGCAAACCATTTGTGCCACCCAGGGAATCAGACTTCTGATGTCCCAAAAATGGTCATCTCAAGAACAACTGGGCATTTTTTATTTATTTTAATAAAAGTAAATTATGTACTTGTTACCAAAAACCCACTGTTGGTGAGTGGATTCTGACTCACAGTGAACCTATACGACAGGGTAGAACTGCCCCATAGGGTTTCCAAGGCTGTAAATCTTTACAGAAGCAGACTGCCCCAACTTTCTCCCACAGAGGGGCTGGTGGGTTCGAACCGCCAACCTTTTGGTTAGCAACTGAGCACTTGAACCGCTGTACCACCAGGGTTCTTTTTTGTATGTAGCCTTCTAGAAAGCGTGTTTGCGCATGCTCGTGTGCACACACACATCAGTTCTGCTCCATAGTTTTTGCTCTCCCATTTCTTGAACACCTTTCCACAGCAGTGCACACAATCCACCTAACAGCTGCATTACATGTGGCGCAATGGCGAAGCGCTCGGCTGTTAACCGAAAGGTCAGCGGTCGGAACCCTCAAGTCGCTCTGAGGGAGAAAGATGTGGCAGTCCGCTTCAGTAAAGATTTACAGCCTAAGAAACCCTATGGGGCTGTTCTACTCTGTCACATGGGGCCGTTATGAGTTCGAATCCACGCAATGGCACCCCACAACAACTGCTCTAACAGTGGGATTTAAAAATTCTCTCCTCAAAAATCCATTTAGTTAATAAATTTGGCTGTAAAGGACTGGCAATATCGCCCCCCAGTGGCTGATTCAAGTACTTACTCCATTAAAAAAAAAAATTCAGGGCTCCCCTCATCGCAGCTCAGTCAGCATCAGGGCCAGCTGTGTACTGGCCTAGCTCTTGAGGTAGCTCCAATAACAAGACATCTACTGATTCCTATAACTTGTGGGTAAAAGCAGAGAGACTCTGGAGCTGGGTGGTAAAGTTTCCTTTAAGATTCAGCCTCTTGGGTAGCTGAATGCCGATGCTCTTCATGGAATCACCGAACTCAAAGGCAGGTCAGTCCCTTCACTGGTGTACCTTGCAGACCTCACAACTCTCTGCTTGTGTCACCTGCACAGGTTTTCACCCACATATGCCTGGCCGCCACCTTCCTCCCCTATGAAGGCTCATACCTGGGGTCTGGGTGAAGGCAGAACCTGAGTTGGGTTTACTTATAATTTTTTTTTTAATAATTTAGTATAATCTTTCAAAACTTTTTCAATGTGGCAAGATATATATAACATAAAATTCATCATTTCAACCATTTTTAAGTGTATAATTCAGTGGCATTAATTACATTCACAATGTATTTCCAAAACTTCATCATCACCCCAAAAAGAAACTCAATACCCGTCAAGCGACAACTCCCTATTCTTTCCTCCAAGCCTGTGGTAACGACTAACCCACTTTCTAGTTCTGTGCATTAGCCTATCCTAGACATTTCACCTAAGTGAAACCATACAATATTTATCCTTTTATGTCTGGTTATTTTGTGAAGCACAATGTTTTCAAGGTTCAGCCATGTGGTAGCATGTATCAGAATTCCACTTCTCCTTATGTCTGATTAATATCCCATTGTATGGATAGACCACATTGTTTATCCACTCACCTGCTGATGGACACTTGGGTTTGGTTTGGGTTTTGAAGTTCCACGAGCAATCGGACGCACAACCAGGCTGGGAACCACAGTGCAGCCAGGTCGGTAGGCTTGGTGGGTGGAGGAGACACCGGAAAGGAGAGCGGTTGTGGGGTGGAGAGAAAACCTGGAGGGGCTGACACCTCACACTCACCTCATCCCAGGTAATATCCAAGCACACGTTTCTCCTCAGACCTGACAAGTGCTTGAACAAGGACAGAGAGATCCTGAGTTATTTCCACGACTTGCTACATTTGAAATACCTTTTCCAGGTCACATTGTGACAGGAGTAGACATTAAGTAGTTTTAGCCATTAGGAAAAGAGGGCCAGTATATCGACCCACACGTAATGGTTGCCAAGCACTGGTTACCACAGCTTTAGAAGAATAACACTTGTCACTTCACACCATCCCTCAGAGCCAAAACTCAAATCAAAATTAGCACTTCTGCAGGGGATCCTGGTTTCCTGGTTAGTGAAAGCAGTTCTCTCCATGCAGACCTTGTTTGTGGTGATCAAGGTCGGAGATAAGTTGTAGAGGCCAAAGTGAAGAAAATTCATTATTCCACACCACCACCTGACTGTTCGGCTATTTTAAAACAACAACAAAAAAAAACTCCTGTTGGCTTGGAGCTGATTCCAACTATGACAAGACAATGTGTGTCACACTGGAACTGGGCTCCATAGGGTTTTCTTGGCTGTAATCTTTGTGGAAGCAAACTGCCAGGCCTTTCTTCCACAGCTCTAGTTAACCTCTAGGTTAACAGTCTATCACAAAATGCTTAGCCTGAGTCCAGGGGACCAAAACACCCAACCTGCATGTGGAACGCATCAGACCCTGAGTTGAGAAGGATATTCTGCTCCTGGGAAAGCCCAAACACCCCGATCTGATGACTTTCTTCTCCACCCTCCCTGTTCTCCAATTCAACCTTCTTAAGGAGGTCTCCTGCCTCCTGTTTTTCACTGCAGCCTGCCCTGCAACCCAGCCCTCCCAGCACCTTCGCTGCTCTTTTTATCTTCCATCGTGCCTCCCTAATACTACATCATTTACTGTGTTTACTGTCGGTCTCCCTCAACCAGATTGTAAGCCCCATGGGGCAGAGATTTTTGTCTCGTTTTGGTCCTGACTGTACACGAATGAATAAGCATTCATGTATTACTTCCTTAATCATCTCCCTGGCTCCCCTACCCCCATTGTTGACTAATGCTTCACTCTAGGTCTGGCCAGTACCCAAGGCCACTCTGCTCCAGCTGCTCCCTGAGCCTGGCGGGGGCGCTCACACAGGGAGGAGGGGCTGCGCGGCCTGGGGGGAAAGTCACTCCTCTCCTCCGATCTAGCCTTCGAGTCTAGGAAGCGCCACTTCAGAGCAGATCCAGTGGAGACAGTGCCCTCTAGGGGCCACTGAGGCTCACGCACGAACACAAGCGTCAGTTTCCTCAGTCACAAGGGAACAAAAATGACCATCTGGTATCTTCCAGCAGCTTCCATTCCATTTCTCATTCCTGTTCTCACCCCTCTCTCTGCCAGAGGGGGCAAAGTCAGAGATTTCAGAGCTGAAAAGAGATTCACTGCCACACCCTGATTTTTCAGGTGAAGAAACCAAGGTGCAGATCAATAAAATGGTTTGTCCAAGATCTGTCCGCCTCTCTCACACACACCCTATGTGAGAGGCAGCAAAGACTGAAATACAGCAAAATAACACAAAAAGAGAAGCTTCAGGACTATTGGGAGATTCCAGGTTGGAAACCCTGGTGGCTTAGTGGTTAAGTGATACGGCGGCTAACCAAAAGGTCAGCAGTTTGAATCCACCAGGCGCTCCTCGGAAACTCTATGGGGCAGCTCTACTCTTTCCCGCAGGGTCGCTATGAGTCGGAATCCACTTGACTCCAACGGGTTTGGTTTTTTGGTTTTGGGTTGAGAAAGGGCAATCGACCAGTTCACCCCTGACTCCCTCGCTCTTGCCACACAAAGTTCCCACAAGCAAGGACTGCGGACCTACGTTGTCCAAATGGCCGCTAACCATGATTTTGTAAGACAGATCAATGGCAGTTTAAAGATCAGATATGGGTGTTTCCAACAAACAGAACAAAGTAAACCGAGGCCTGATTGTGACCCCGCCCCTAACTCCTGGGCTGGAGCCCCTGCCCCTGCAGCATTCCTGTCGTTACCACTGCAGACCCAGAGGGGGCGCACACTGCGGGTCCCACCCGACAGTACAGGAAGGAGGCTCGTCCTCTGCTGTCCCCTTACAGTGCCGGCCTCCAGGGGTCACGTCAAGGTCTTCCTCCTCACCCACGTCTACTTAACTAGCAGCAGGGGTTAATATTTGACAGCTCACCGGGAAATGCTGGCCAAAACAAAACAAACAACCCACCCAACTACAAATCCAAAACGGTGAGGACCTGCTTCCAAACAGCCACCAGTTCTATGGACAAAATCCTGCCTGTCTTCAGCCTGGGCTCCTTCTGAAAAAGGCCTCCCCAGTAAACAACCCAGATGAGGGCAGGCAGTTTCAGATCAGGACCCTGAAGTAACATCAGCTAGTTTTTTATGGACGATTTTGTTGTTTGTGCTCAAGGATGACAGTTGATGAACACGCAGTTAGTCATTCCCAGGAATGCGCACTTCAGGTCTAAGGTACACCCTGCCTCCACCTCCAACCTTCCTGTTACCACTGCACAAGAGGCAGGTCTGTAAGGCCTACCATTGTTCCTCCACGGGGGCGAGGCCAGGGAAGCTGGCCTACTCCCTGGTCACTGTTTGCAAAGGGATCCAGTTACCCAGTTGCTATCAGGTCAACTCTGACTCATGGTAACCGCATGTGTGTCAGAGTAGACCTCTGCTCCATAAGGTTTTCAGCGGCTGATTTTTCAAAAGCAGATTGCCAGGCCTTTCTTCAGAGGCACCTCTGCATGGACTCGAACCTCCAGCCTTTCAGTTAGCAGCCATGCTTGTTAACCACTGTTCAAAAGAGATACTATTTGACATTTTTAGTTATTTTGATTTTGAACGTGGCCAGTACCTGCAACATTACAATTATGCAGTATTATAAGTACACATGTATTTGCCTTCCAGTTTCATCTACATTGTAAATTACCCCCGTTTACCACTCTCCCGTCTCAAGGGGAGCACACTCTTTTTCTGGTTTCCTAGGGTACAGGTTAAGCAACAATTGATACTTCTTTCCAATTATTTTCTCTGTTACTGCTGACTTGAGTTCAAGAGCGCATTCTTCCACTCCTCACCTTGATCAGGCCAGAGACTTAACTGGTAGGTTCTGAGCCCTTTCCCTTTGATCTGTTTCAAATCTGCAGGCTGCGAAGACTGGGAAGAGAGCCCCGGGTGTAGGCCTCTCACGTGTAGGACGCAGTGGCGTTCACTGCGTCAGAGGTGACACCAAGCACGAGATCCAGCTGGCAACCCTTCTAAGTGGGAGGCAGCAGCACTAGCACAACTGCCAGAGAACCACGCATCACGACCCAGGGGCACCTGAGCTGAGAGACAGCTCATCACTTTGTACCTCCTACCCTGCAACTCCCATTTTTCACTTGTAACAGAAAAAGGGAACGTAATGTCATCCCAGGGACCTGAGAAAGCAAAGGCAGAGACAAACTGCTATATAAAGTTACTTTTTTTGCTTTGAAAACCAATTTTAAAAGTTAACTTATTGAGATACCAAATTGTGTCTAAAGTAAAGTCTCAACTCTCTCTCAAAAAGAAAAGAAAAGAAAAAAAAATGATAAGGAAACATTAACACGGGTTACTTCTGGGTGACTTCCATCTCAAGCCTGTTTTTTAATTCACCACAGTTCACTAACTTTCTAGAATAAGCATTGACTGTTACCTGTAGATTCAGAAAATAAACATAACTTGCAAAAATTAACTAACTAATTACAAGCTAAATCCAATAATCACTTCAAACGTTCTAAAATTCAACAGAATAAACCTCAAATTATTTCCTCCTCTTTCTGACTCCAACTTTAGGAGTCCACTCATAAAATTGCCCGTCCTTTCACATAAGTCTTTCAGGGAGGATTCACTGAGGCTCACACTAGATAATACTGAAATGCTTGTTTAAGAAGTTCATCAAAAAGAGGGTTTAGACTGTTGAAATGTTCGCATCCCCAAGTTAAAAACATATAGTGAACACCAATGTTCATTGTAGCATTGTTAATCATAGCCAAAAGTGGAAACAATCTAAATGTCCATCAACAGATGAATGGATAAACACAATGTGGTATACCTGCTGTTGCCCGTTGCCGTCAATTCCGTCTCATAGCGACTCTACAGGACAGAGCAGAACTGCCCCCACAGGGTTTCCAAGAAGCAGCTGATGGATTTGAACTGCCAACCTTTTGATTAGCAGCCGAGCTTTTAACCACCGTGCCACCAGGGCTCCATGTGGTACACCCATACAATGGAATATTACTCAGCCATAAAGAGAAATGAAACCCTGACACATGCTACCACACGGACGAACCTTGAAAACACTGTGCTGAGTGAAATAAGTCAGACACGAAAGGACAGATATTGTATGATCCCACTTATATGAAATAGGCAAAGTATAGAGACCAAATCTTAGTGGTTACCTCGGGTGAAAGGGAAAAGGAGAGTTAATGCTTAGGGGACCCTGAGCTTCTTCTAAGGGTAATGGAAAAAACTGGAAACAGATAGTGGTGATGGCTGTATAACCAACGTCACTCAATTATACATGTAAAGATTACTGAATTGGCTTATTTTTTATATGTAAATTATACCACAATAAAAAAAATGTATACTGAATACAACAGCAAACATATTTCTGGAGAAGAATCAGTACATGTGTATTTTCTGTTACAGAAATCAACTGACAAGTGTCTGTCATGCCCCGTTTGAGGCCACTGGTCCCAGGCATCTTCACCTCGGCTTCCCTGTACACAGGGGGTCCCATGCTGGGCAGAAGGCAAGTCTCATCAAGGATCCACACTCTGAGTGCTGCCACTGTTTTCACTGAGCCTGGGACGTTTTAGCTCTGGGTGACAGCCCTGAGTGTCTCCAGGTATCTCTGAAACGTGAAGAAACATAGGGTTTGCTAATTAATAAAGACTTCTTTAAATTAAGAACTGACATTTACAAAATAAATTTAGTGCCAAGATAAGGAACCAAACTGCCTGGCAAGATCTTATGTTGATTCAAGGGGAAGGATTTATACCAGTGGTTCCCAACTAGGGGTGATTTTGCCCCCCAGGGGACATCTGGCAAAGTCTGGAGACAGTTTTGGCTGTCATGACTGGGAGAGGGGTGATACTGGCATCTAGTGGGCAGAGACCAGGGATGCTGCTCAACATCCTATGATACACAGGACAGCCCCTACAACAAAGAATTATCCACTCCAAATGTCAATAGCTCTGAGGCTGAAAAACCCTGACCTGTACATTTCCTGCACCCTCTATTTCACAGTGACTGATTTCACTGGTAGGAGAGTCCCCCTGCTGAGACATCACCATGAGGTTCAGTGATGGCGCTGACAGGACGCATCCCTGCTGTCTCAGAACTCACTTGAAATCAGGTGGTGTTCATTTCCAAAAGAACAAAAGAGAAGATATTCTAACAAGTAAAACTATCACTTACCTGACTGAATTTCTTCTGTGGAAGGGGCGAACGTTCCACTGGTTGGTATGATATTTGATGGAGTATCTGTCTTTAAGGGTGTTAAGTTTATCCTCCTTGATTAAGAAGAAGAAGAAAAGAAGAAAAGTCAGAACTGTTTATGTATGATACTGAATCCCAAAACTACCAAAGGAAGAACCGAAACATTTCAGTTGACCATCATGGAAGGCGTCAAACATAAAATGTTGATGTCCCTACTTATCTAAAAAAAAAAAAAAAATTTTCTAGTAACAAAAAAAAAAAACCAAACCCACTGCCGTCGAGTCGATTCCGACTTACGGCGACCCTATAGGACAGAGTAGAACTGTCCCATAGAGTTTCCAAGGAGTGCCTGGCGGATTCGAACTGCTGACCTCTTGGTTAGCAGCCATTTAGTAACTAAGGATTATATTTATATAGTGAGTTAAACTATCGCATGTATCATGGTCAACTTAAACCTAAACTAGCCATTCAAAAGTTTCCAAACCTGTGTTTTGTTATTACCAACAGTGCGCTGAGCGCCCGCCAGATGATATATACATGATACCAGTCATGGTTTCTACATCTGGAAAGCTCCAAAACATTGATAATTCTTTTACAAAATCCAGACTCTTCATTTTCAACTATGAGAAATACTTTAGAAGAAACTGAGAGAGAAAAAATGTTTTCTATCGAAGATAACAAAAAGAACATCTTCCCACTCCCTTCCTCCACCTAAACACCAACGGAAAAATAAAAATGCACCAGCGGGCTGCGGAAAGAGCCTGGAGATTAAACACAAGCCGCACACCTGGTCTGTATAATGAATTTGCCAGTGAAGCGAAATGAACACATCTGAGAACAGGAGAAGTGTAGGGAGCTCAACTGTCACCCGTCACCCTCACCTCTTCCCTCGTCAAGGTCGCTGTCTGCACCCACCCCAGCCCTGGCCTGCAAAGCTCCGAAATCAGTAGATCAGGAAGGTTAGGAGGTAGAGGGGTCCATGGAGAAGGAACTACAGAGTTAGGGGGATAAATGGATGTCAGAGGGGCAAAGGCAGAAAAGCCAAGTCTAACTGCTGCTTGCCGACAGAGAGGCAGCGACGAGCTCATGGTTCTCCGGCTGCAGCGAGAGCTGTGAGCTCAGGCACGGATGTCAGCCAGACCGACGAGAACAGACAAGGAACCAGCTGTGGCATCACCACGACAGGATCTGATCATCAGGCCAGAAGAAACTGTTTACCATGAGCCAGTCTGTGGGAAACGGCAGCTACAGTCTTAAGAAGATGCTGCTTTGGTTTCCTACATGTGGTAAAGTGCCTGTGACCATCCTGGGGAGTAGAGCAGAGGAAAGAACTAGGGCTCTCGTCCTGTGCTTGAGGGACTCCTGCTCTACCAGGGGAAAGGAAGCACAAACCACCCCTTGCAATCGACATGACACGCTGTGACAGGCAGAAGTGTTGAGCAGCCCCCAAGGCCAGAAATAGAGGAGGGACATTCCACCAGGTCTCTCAGGAGGATGCTAGTGTCACCAAGGGGAGAAGACACCCTCCAGAGAAAGGTAAAGGCACAGGGGCCTCAGAGGGCAGCATGTGCTCCAAGCTGGAGACTGAGGCACACAGGGAGCAGGGAATGAGAGGCCGGGGTCCACCCACAGGCTGCGGCCAGCCCACAGGCCATGTGCCTCCACCCACAGGAATCTGCACTTTACCCTATACCAGGAAACAAGGAACCAGCAGAGGTCTCTAGGCAAGAACGTGACACTCTCAGACCTTGTGATCAGGACTCTCTCTAGCCACAGCACGCAGTATGTGCTGTACAGAATCCCCTCCAACAGGCTGGGCTTTTCAGTTTTTACTCAGTGTCTCACACTGTAATGACAATTTCTTGTTGTGTCCGCAGCTCTTACCGAGGCGGTGTCTTGCTCCAGGCCTGTAGGGTGTTCAGAGTGACCCTGCGGGGTGGGTGGGCTTTCATGCCGGGACCGGTGGGCTGTGGGGTCTTCTTCTCCTCTGCAGACCCTGGCAAGGTGCCTTTGATGCCAGGAGTCGTTGAGGGTGTGTCCTTGACTGCTGGCAGGGCTGGGGACGGTTTGCTCTGAGGGGGGATGGTGCTGGGACTGCTGGGGTCCTGGGCTCTGCTGGTGGGGGTTCCCTCCACTGATCTGGGTCCTGGTGAAGACCCTTGGTGTACCTGACTCTTAGTTTTCTTCAGGGTGTCAGGAGTTCTCACGCTCAAAACGGGCTTCTCTTTCAAAGGTATTCCAAGTTCATCTTTCTCAAACGTCACAAATGAGCAATAACCGTCCGTGGAAGAAATGGCCAGGAAGGCCCCATCGCTGGACCTTGTTCCCCAAAACAGGAGAGAGAAGTCAGAAACCTTGCCGAGGACCACACGCCACAGTGTGTCCACACACGGAAGCTCAGGCAAGATCACAACTTCGTCTGAAGGCAAAGGAGAAACCACAACTAATTTGTGTCATCTCCTTAGCCACAGTCATTCCTTTCCCAGCCCCATCTCAGTTTTCTAAATCACTGCAGCACACCTTCACTGGCACCATAGCTCACCTGAACAAAGGAGAGGTGACCTGTGCTTCAAGGTCAAAAGAAAATTAAAAGAAGAAAAACAGAGTTAGGAAGAAGAACAAGCCATAGACTGGGGGTTGCCAGGCCTCGACCAGTGCTCATGCTGGGCACAAGTCGGCCAAGGACACTGAATCAGGGGACCAAGAGGGGGCTCAGGGCTGATGGCAGAAAGGCAGAGTGGCTTCCGCAGGACAGTTCTGATGCTCCAGCACCTCCGCCTGTCTCGGCACAAGGCCTCGCAGGTGCAGCCTTTCTCCCAAAGGGGCAGCTCTGGGGTTCTGCTGATTCCCCAATGCACCAGGCAGCCACAGGGCTGTCCCTCAGTTTACTGAAATTAGATGAATCCCATAGGGAAACCTAAATAGCATCAAAACGCACTGCTGTTAAAACAGAAAGCAAATATTGTGGCAAACTATAAATGGCTTTCCTTTTAATGTTGATTCCTTAAAAAAAAAAAAAAAAAGGTAAACAAGGACGAAAAAAGCCATCTTTAGCGATGAAACACTCTCTAACCAAGGGTCTATTCCAGGGCAACACACACTATATCTTCTGCATTAGATGGCCTCTATCACCAGCTTGTCATCATTGTTGCCGCTGTCAAGTCAGTCCCAACTCATGGCAACCCCACACACTGTGATCCACAGGGTTTTCACCAGCTGATTTTTCTAAATAGATCACCAAGCCTTTCTTCCTAGTCTGTCTTAGTCTGGAGGCTCTGATGGAAATCTGTTCAGTATGATAGCAATACGCAATCCCCCAATGACAGAAGGGTGGCGTCACCAGCAACTCACCATGAAATATCACTCAGGGTATGATAATGTATGTTAGACACGTAACCAAATGGGAAAGACTGCTGGGTGTCATATAAAAGCACAGAGTCTTCTGAAGCCACAGCAAACACCAAGCGGTAGGGCAGGTTGATCAGTTCCTGACCTGGCTCTTGTGATGATTTGTCTGCATGAGGGAAAACATGGGGACAAAGGAAAGAAAAGTAAAACAAATAAAAACAAAGTTCCCAAAGGAAACAAATTCCCTCCAGAAAGCCTTCTCCCCAGGGACGTGACAAAATTTTACCAAAAGCTAATCTGTCTGATGCTTTATAAAAGAATTCAGTTTTTTGATACATATTTCATTATTTATTTATGCATAAATATACAATAACAGAGCGCCATGCAGGAACCAGAGAGGACAGGGTGTCAGGAATCACAGGCACCTGAGGACTGAAGAAAAAGTAAAACAGACACAGGTGACCTGAGGGGTCACTTCCCAAAAAGGAAATAATAAGGGTTACTTTGAAACATTTTATCAAATGTTTCAATGCTCTGTTAATTATGTTCATTCACATATAGGATTAAAAAGTTAAAAACAGCGTCAGCTTTCAGCCGTAAAGTAACAGGGACTGGATTTACCCTCCCATCCAAAACAACTAAAATACCAGGCAAAATGTATAAAACAACAGTTTTTAAGTCACAGGCCATCACAAAGGACAGTCCCTGAGAAATAGGACACAAATGAGGTAAATCCTACATGTGCCTCAGCTTACTGCCAGGAGTGTCCAGGCCAATCAAGGCAGAGGGAAACCAGGCAGAGCCCAATGGGCTCCCTGAGTTAGGAAGAAAAGCTGGGTGTGCAGGAAGGCCAAGGCAGCTAGGGTTCACAGGACAGAGTAACAGAGAGCTGCAGAGAGATCCAGAGAACTGCTGAGTCCCTCTTGACTCTTCAGGTGAGTCCTGATCAGTGGAAGCAGGTGAGGAAAATTCTCGAGGATGGGAAAGAACTACTAGAAAGAAGCAGAACAGTCCTGGAAGGTCACACAGGGCCAGGAATAGTGTGTGTCCCCACCAACAAGGGTAGAAAACGTCATATTTCACATGGCACTGGTTACAGTACTCAAAGGGTTTTGCCTCAGTACTGGGGAAAGTTAGCCCTACACTAAATGCTGTTGTTACTCTACCTAACAAAAGCGAGATCCGCAAAATCAAAAATGTTTCCAAGTAACTTAACTGCACCCCATAATAAAGTTCAAGAATATTTTTAAGAATAAAAATGTATCCAGCATCCAGTAAGATATACTTCACAATGTCTGGCACCCAATCAAAAATTACCAGACATGGAATATGAAAGACCCAAATCAAACTTCTGTATGAAAACCACAATGCTGGAGATAAAAACATACTGGATGGGACTAAGGGCAGATGACAGAAAAGAAAAGATTAGTGAACTGAAAGCACAGCTATACAAAGTATCCAAAGCAAAACAATGAGAAAAAAGACTTTAAAAAGTACACAGAAGATCAGTGAGCTGTAGGATAATTCAACTGACCTAATACATGTGTAATTGGAATCGCTGAAGAAGTATGAGCAGAAATGACAAAGAAGATTTTTGAAAATTTCCGAATTTGATGAGAACTATCAACCCATAGACCTAAGAAGTTCAACAAACTCCAAGCACATGAAACATGAAAAAAACTACACCAAGGCACATCATAATCAGATTGCTTAAAGTCACTGATAAAGAGAAAATCTTAAAAGCAACCAGAGGAAAAACAAGTTAAAAACAAACCTGCTCATACATAAATTTTATTGCACTGAAAATTCATAATAAATGACATTCGACCTGCTTTAGTAGAATAACAAAACTAGTACTTACATTCCTTTAAAGTTGCTTTAGGCAGGGAAAGTGTATTTGTACAATGCAAAAAAAAATTGATACATATTCCGATATCAACAGTATTTTTTCCAGCTTTTGAGAGTGACTAAACTAAACCAACGGAAACCCTGGTGGTATAGTGGTTAAGAGCTACGGCTGCTAGCCATAAGGGTCGGCAGTTCGAATCCGCCAGGCGCTCCTCGGACACTCTACCAGGCGCTCCTTGGAAACTCAATGGGGCAGTTCTACTCTGTCTTATAGGGTCGCTATGAGTTGGAATCGACTTGACGGCTCTGGGTTTGGTTTGGTTTTTGGTTTAAACTAAACCAAACCTAGGTATTCACCTTTCCGCACAAGATAGAAACCAAATGACCACCCCCCGCAACTCTAGTGACCTGCCCCAGAGAGAAAATATTACCAAACCACGGTGCTCCAATGGTACCTGTTTCCACTACCGGCCTCAATTCAAAGTAGACCGGACAGCAGCGAACAGCAAGTGTTGCTTTTCCGGGACACGGAAGATGAGCAACAGGCCTAGAAGAAAAAGCAGTTGTACAAAAAGGCATTATTACTCGGCAAAAGCAAAAAGCATAAACATCTCAAATCTTTCCCTAGTTGCATACCTTTTAAGATTTCTCCTGGAGAAAACATAAGTTGTATTTGTTACATTTTCACCAGATTCCACGCATCCAGCTGGGGAAACAGGGAAAGGGAGCGAGAGGAAAGAAAGTCAGTGTATTATTAACTATTTACCAACAAAAAATCAAGAGCATTCGATTTTGGTTTGTAAAACATTTCTCCCCAAAGACATATTCTCTAGACAATGTTTTCAAGACTGAGGACAAATATAAATTCTCTGTCACTGTTTGGTCTCACCCCCTGACTCCAGTTCTACCTATCTGTCACCTCCATATAAGAGCAGAACAGCCCTCCCTCCCTGAAGTTCCAGTTCCAGCCCTGGGCAGGAAGAACCTAAAACAGGGAGTCCTTGATACGGAAGACATTAGTCTTAGGATCCAGTCAATTCCTGCTGGTAAAACCCTGTGGCCAGTACTCAACCCTTTGCCTAGATCCAGCTACCCAGGCTCCACCTGGGCCTCTGACCCTCTATTCCTGGTTTCCAAACTCGGTTTCATCCAAAGTCTGAGATGCAGGCCTTTTGCCATCTGTCTGATCGAGCCGTGAGGCTGCCAGAAGACCTAGCCCTCTACTGAAATCCCCAGCCCCTGCAGAACCTGACTTTGCTCCAGGAACAGCCCACTTTTAAGAGCTCTTCTACAGTCATACCAGGATGTACTTAAAGCCAGGGCAGACCCTGTCTTGAGAATGACGCTCAGACACAGCTGCTCTTCAAAACATCTCCCTGTTTTAATATTTCTTTGTACGTATGCACACATATGTAATTTTACGTGTCACCATTTCATATATACTGGGAAGGGGAGTAGAGACAGTATCAAGACACTTTTTATTAACTTTTTAACTATTACTTTTCTGCATAGCTCCCTTCTCCCCATCTCATCCCATCCTTCCATCCTCCGTGCTCATATAATCATTACACTACTTATATCTGATGGGTCTTTTTTTTTTTTTAATCCAATTGCTTTTCAAAATAGGGTACTATTTGCACTTCTTATTTTGTTTTTCTCAAATATTCTTCATAAAAGTTAACTTGCATAGCACTAACACACTCTTTTTTAGTAGTTGCACAATATTCACTGGTATGAAAATACCCTAATTCATTCACCTATCCTCTTTTAATGAGTATCACTTTGTTTTAGGTTTTTTTTTTTTTTACCACTAGGAATAATGCTTACAATAAACATCTTTGAAAATATCCTCCTATAAACAATGCTTTCATTTCTTAAGGAACTTAGCCTCAGACATAAAACAGATGGATTGAAGGGTATATGTATTTAACTGTTACCAGACTGTTTTCCAAAAGGCTATGCCAATTCACATTTCCACCAGCAAAGGTCATATTCTCATGCCCATCAGCACTGGGTGGATTTTTTTTTTTCCAGTCTGAAGAGCTATCTAGTTGTTCTGTCACTTTGATTTGCATTTTCCTGACTATTAGCAAGTTTCAGAACCTCTTCCTATATGTGCTAATCACATATATTTGCTCTTCTATGAACTGCATTCTTACTTGTACTTGTTTTTTCTCCTTGGTTTTTCTTTCTTTGTCTCTTTTTTTCTTTTGTGTTCTTCTTGTCAATTTTGAAGAACACATTGCATATTATATATATTGTCTCTGTTTCCTGTAGCACAAATATTATTTTCCAGTTTCATCATTTGATAACTAAGTTGGCTTACCATATCTTTCGCCATACTAACACTGTACATTTACATACAGTCAAATAGGTCTACCACTTCTCTAAGAGCTTCTGGGTTTCCAGTCTTAGTTGGGTCTTCCTCATTTCTACACTGTCCTTCTAGATTTTCTTGAAGAGTTTTATATTTTTCTCTTTTACGTAAGTATTAAGTCCACCTGGAATTTGTTTTTATATATGATATGTTAGGGGTCTAATTTAATTTTCTTCCAGGCTGCTGGCCACACCAACACACTCATTCAATAATCCATTCTTCCCACTGAAGTACCACTAGGTTATACATTAAACTCCAGGATCTATACTTATACTCCAGGATCTATTTCTGACTTCCCTGTTCAGGTCCACTCATCTAGTTGTTTGTTCTTATATCAATACCATATTGACTTGGTAACAGTAGCATTAAAGCATCTTCTAACATCTGGTGAGGCAATGGCCCTCTTAAGTATCATTCTTATTTTTCATGCTTTTCTGGCTATTCTTCAGCATTTATTCTTCTAAATAAAGCTGAGACTTCATCCAATTTAAAAAAAAAAAAAACTCTAGTGGGATCCTAAGGGGAAATAAACTGTTATGTAAATTTTTAGAACATGATAAAGCTTTCCATTTGTTCAGAACTTGTTTTATAATTTCCAGTAAGACTTTCTAGTTTTCATAAAGGCCCTGTACCACTCTTATTAAATTTACTTTCATGAATTTTATGGGTTTTGCACTATTGTAAATATAGTATTTTCTTCTTTCCATTTCTAAGCACTTATTGTTACCCATACCAGTTGCCGTTGAGTCAGTTCTGACTCATAGCGACTCTATAGGACAGAGTAGAACTGCCCCATAGGGTTTCCAAGGAGCAGCTGATGGATTTGAATTGCTGACCTTTTGGTTAGCAGGTGAGCTCTTAACCACTGCTCCACCAGGGCTCCAAGTATTTATTGCTAAATATGGAAAAAAGATAAAGATTTTTACATATTTCACAATATCCAACTACCTTACCACATTCTTTTTTTTTTTTTATTCTGATAGTATTTTTTAAATCTCTTGGGTTTTCTAGAAATGCAGTCCTACCACAGGCAAAAAGTTTTCTCTTTTGCAATCTTTTTAATTTCATTGTCTCATTTCCCAGTGTTTACTAAAACCCTAAAGACAATCCCGGATAATAACGGTGATAGCAGACATTCATCTGCTCCCTGACTTTAACCAAAAATCTTTTTAAGAGCTGTCATTTAGTAGAGGACTTGTTGTTGTGTTTAATAAATAACTTTTATTATACTTAAGTAACTACTTAATCTTGATCCCAAGACCCCATAGGCCCAAGGATCACCCCCCACATTCCCTTATGTTTCCTTTAAAAACTAGTCCATACAAATGCATACTGTATGATTTATACCTTTCCTGGGCCCATCCACCTGGCTAGAACTCCTAGTAGAAATCTGACCTGTGCCCTCCAGTCTGGCCCAACTCTGAGTTATGTCATCTTCTTCATATACAAGAGGGTACTCGAGCCATGGAGATATGCAGTTTTTCTTCTCTGAGAACACTCTGGCAATAAAACGGTCTAAGGTGCGCTTAACGTCTTGCCTTCTCAGAGACAATAAATCTGTCTTGTCCTTGCTAATCTTGCTGATTTTGTGTGACATTTTAACCACTGCCATTCCCACAAGTTAGTCCAACCAAGCTTGTTCCTGTGTCTATATCCTGACACAGAGGGTTGAGTCGTTATTGAAAAGACTAAAATATGATAACAGACACTTTATCTCTGGCTTTAGAACTACAATATCTCCATATACATGTCTAGTAAAAAAGCACTCATCCAAAGATTAAAACAGTTAACTTTTAAAAAAGTTGAACTTGTCAGACAGAAAATGTCTATCACTCTAATCCCGCGACTCCCAATCCTAACGCACATTAGAGTCACCTAGGAACCCAGGTCCAACCCAGACCAAGCAAATCACAATCTCTGGGGGGAGGACCCTGGTATCAGGAGTTTCTGAAGCTTCCCCACTGTTTCCAGTGTGCAGACAAGTTTGGGAATGACTGTGCTAGTCAGAATTCACTGAACTGAAACGAAGCATCACAAAACTGGAAGCTCTGACATCACCAATGTTGCCATCAAGCCCTCAAATTCAAAGCTTCGTTTCTACACAGAAACGTGTCCACAAATGTTCATAGCAGCATTACTCATAATAGCCAAAAACTGGAAACAAAATCATTGATGGATAAATAGATAAATAGTGGTATATACATACGACAGAATACTATTCAGTCATAAAAAGGAATGAAGTGCTGATACATGCTACAGGTTGGATGAACCTTGAAAGTATCATGCTAAGTGAAAGAAGCCAGACACAAAAGGACAAATAGTGTACGATTTCTTTTATATGATATATTCATAACAGACAAACTCATGGACAGCAGATTAGAGGTTACCAGGGTGTGGGGGAGGAAGGGATGGGGAGTAATCACTTAATGGGTTGTTGTTGTTAGGTGTGGTTGTATGGCAAGTTTTCATAGGGTGATGAAAAAGTTTTGAAACTAGATATAATATGGTAATTGCACAAATTGTGAATATACTAAATACAACTTAATTGTAGACTTTAAAATGGTTAACTGTACATTATGTGAATTTCACCTCAATAGGGAAAAAAAAGAAAAATCTCTGCTAAACGTACCTGGTGTGAGGAGCAAAGAGCCATCAGGAGTAAAACTAAGTCTACGAAAGAAGGATTTCATGCTGTCATCGTGAAACATCCGGTAACTTCTCGCCTGTGGCATACAAAGTTTCAGTATTATCCCAAATCTATACATTCACAAGAAAGGTATACCAATTCCTATAGTTTTTCTTTACATATTGTCATTTATCATCTAGAAACTAAAACATATTACAAATCAAATACTCATACAAGACTGCAAGAATAATCATTCATGAAAACCTATCACCCATGTTGTTAAATAAAGCTCTATGTGTGCGTATGTATGTATCTAGGTATGTATGTTTGTTGTTTCTACCCACCTGTCTTCCTGTTACCTAAGGCTGCGATCTTCCTAGATCAGCAGTTCTCAGACCTCGCTATGCCTTAGAATCATGTGAGAAGATCTAAATAAATAACCCTACCCACCCTGAAGCAAATGAATCAGATCGATATTTTGTTAATGCTTTCACACCGCATTTCAACAAGGTTGAAAACCACTATTCTCTATCATTAGGTCAACGCAGTCTCCAAAATTCCCCATTTCCTATGGACCAGCCCATCACACTAACTGAGCCTTTATCGGCTGAGTTGAATCCTTATTGTAATTCAGGTGTCCTATGCTTGAGGCCAGTGATCTAATTGCAAGGATACAGGAGGAGCTTAGGACTTCTTAAGTCCCAATTAACCCAGAGCCATAGAGTCAATTCCAACTCATAGCGACCCTATAGGACAAAGCAGAACTGCTCCCTAGGGTTTCCAAATAGCAGCTGGTGGATTCAAACTGGTGACCCTTTGGTGAGGACCAAAGTCTTAACCCCTGCGCCATCAGGGCCCCAATTAAATCCCAATTAAAGTACTACCAAAATGCAAAGCCAAAGTATTTTATACCTCTCCTTCAGCCCCTATTCCAGAGAGCATCTTTGAAACATTAAAGGCCACACGTTTCTTCTGTGTGCTGTACACCCGCAGCACCCTAAATAAAGAACAAAGTCTGATTTACCTCTTCTAGGAAATGAGTTATGTTTCATAGAAACCATCTAAACCGAAGGCCACTTAAACAAGCTTCAGCCTGCAAATCTGTCTACCAATGACTTTTACTCTTAACTAATTATGACAAAGCAAATTTAACAATCTAAAGGAAATATGTAATAATTTCATTTTTTTATTTCATGTTTCAACTTCTCAAGTAAAATGTTCTTTAGGCCTGGTCTTATTTTTCAGATCCTGGATATATGGCCCAGTGGTAATTTGTATGACTATAAAGAAATGTATTTTGTGTTGAACCATCTCATTTCCAGGGATTTGCAACAGTAAAGAAAACACCAAAAAGCAAATTTGTTTGTTGATAATTCACATTATTCCCACTAGGCAATCAGATTATTTCACTCCTGACTGCTTGAATAAAACACATACATCAGAAAATAAACAGCATTTGGACTATAACAGGAGTTTCTATGAAAAATAAACATTCATTCTTCTATGTTGCTTTTATTGCCATCTTAAGATCAATCTGTTATAATTAAAAGCAGCTTGATAAGTATTCAAAAGGAGCATTTCAACTCTTAAGTAATATGCCTGTGACCCCTGATTTTTTTTTAACTCCTTTTCCAAGAACACAAATAAATGTAATTATACCAGTAAACATGCAATAAGACCTCCTTTCAGGAATAACAAATGTTTTTACTTTTTATATTAATTTAAACAAAGTCATTAAAATTACTATATCACTGGGGACCATGGTTTCAGGGGACATCTAGGTCAATTGGCATAACAAAGTATATTAAGAAAACATTCTGCATCCCACTTTGGTGAGTGGCGTCTGGGTCTTAAAAGCTAGCAAGCAGCCATTTAAGGTGCATCAATTGGTCTCAACCCACCTGGAGCAAAGGAGAATGAAGAACACCAAAGACACAAGGAAAATATGAGCCCAAGAGAAAGAAAGGGCCACATAAACTGGAGACTCCATCAGCCTGAGAGCAGAAGAACTAGATGGTGCCCGGCTACCACCAATGATTGCCCTGATAGGGAACACAGCATAGAATCCCTGATGGAGAAGGAGAAAAGTGGGATGCAGAACTCAAATTCTAGTAAAAAGACCAGATTTAATGGTCTGACTGAGACTGGAGGGACACAAGAGGACATAGCCCCTGGACTCTCTGTTAGCCCAAAACTAAAACCATTTCTGAAGCCAACGCTTCAGACAAAGATTAGACTGGACTGTAAGACATAAAATGATGCTGCCGAGGAGTGTGCTTCTTAGCTCAAGGAGACACATGAGACTATGTTGGCAGCTCCTGTCCAGAGGCAAGATGAGAAGGCAGAGGAGGGCAGGAGCTGGTTGAATGGACACGGGAAATACAGCGTAGAAAGAAGGGGTGTGCTGTCACATTACAGGGAGAGCAACTAGGGTCACATAACAACGTGTGTATAAGTTTTTGTATGAGAAACTGACCTGAATTATAAATTTTCACTTAAAGCACAATAAAAAAAGAAAAAATATTGTATCAATAAACTAATCAAAAAATGAAACAAATAGTCCAATTCTACCACTGACTACTTCTTTTTGTCTAAGTCATATTTAAAAAGGCATTTTTTTAAGTCTCCCATGAATTTCAAATGTACCTTAAAGCCTGATAGATGTTAGAAAGCTCTTTCTGCATTCATATAAGCACTGTGCCCTAATTAGTTTCCAACTTCTTATTACATTGTAAGACTAACAGTGAAACAAAATGCTTTACATCAAAACAAGAACGAAAACAGCTAGACTATGATTTATTTTGGTTTATTCATGATAAATACACCAATGCAGAAAATCTCAAGCAAACACAGATGAAGAAGACAACTTGCCGAACTAATGTACCTGTCACAGCTCAGGGTAGCGATATATTGGCCCAAAGGATCCCAGGTTACTCCTTGTACATAACTTTTATGTTCATTAAAAATGGAAATCTTTTGTCCTACAAAAAAAGCACACAACAGCATTACCAAAACCAATTCAAGCGCCAGTGGTAAAAACTATGACTTATATATTATTCTTCTTATACCATGCCACAGGAGCCCTGGTGGCACAGTGGTTAAAGCACTCAGCTGCTAACCAGAAGGTCAGTGTTTCAAACCCACCAGCCACTCCATGCAAGAAAGATGTGGCAGTCTGCTTCTGTAAAGATTTACAGCCTTGAAACCCTATGGGGCAGTTCTACTCTGTCCTATAGGGTCACTGTGAGTTGGAATCAACTCAAGAACAACAGGTGTGGTTTGATTTAATAAGTAAGCGGTGCCCTGGTGCACAGTGGTTAAGTGTCTAGCTGCTAACCAAAAGGTCGGCAGTTCGAATCCACCAGCCACTCCTTGGAAACTCTATGGGCAGCTCTACTCTGTTCTATAGGGTCAATATAAGTCAGAATCAACTCGACGGCAACAGGTTTGGAATGAATAAGGTGTAAGGCCAAGAATGACAAGATAAGGAAGAAAGGACACATGTTACACAGACCCTTGTGTAAAAAAAAGAAAAAGCCTCTGGATATTCAAGGAATGTGAAGCGATCTGCATTTTACAAGATGAAACTGGGGTTTAGAAAAGACCACAAAAAGGGTTACTAGGTAGGAGGTGCAAACTCAGCTGCTAACCTGAAGGCTGGAGATTTGAGTCTACCCAGGGGTACCTTAGAAGAAAGACCTGGCCACCTACTTTCAAAAAATCAGCCATTGAAAACTCTATGGAGCACAGTTCTACTCTGACACATACTGGGTCACCATGAGTTGGAATCAAATCGACTTGTTGACAACTGGTTAGTTAGGAGGTGATGTAGTAGACCAGGTAAGAGATGAGGGCCTGAACCAGGGCAGAGTTAATGGGGATGGAAAGGGGCTTCTGGGAAAATATTCAGAAGATAAAGCGAGAGCACACAGAAACCACCTGGCTACACAGACAGGAAGTTACCAAGCCTTAGCCTTTCTTTACAAACAAACAAAACAACCTCTTCTCTGAAGAATGGTCTACGCTCTCTCACTTACTTTCCTCACGTTCTCACCTTCCATTCACTCAGTGAAGCCCTGGTGGCGCAGTGGTTAAGAGCTCAGCCTGTTAACCAAAAAGGTCAGCAGTTTGAATCCACCAGCTCCTCCTTGGAAACCCTATAGGGCAGTTCTACCCTCCCCCATAGGGTCACTCTGAGTTGGAAACAACTCAATGGCAGAGGGTTATGGGATTCACTCAACGCTCTGCAATCTGGCTTCCAACCCCTGCTGCTCACTCAAACTGCTAATACTAAAGTTGTCAGTGACCTCCTGATTTAAAATATAGGCTCACTTCCATGCCCTCTCTGCCACATTTTACATCATTACTCTTTCTTTAAGCTCTTTCCAGGGAGTCAGCTGAGATTAAGGTGGCCGGGGGCTGAGAAGAGGGCTCAGACCTCTAGATTTTAAAATAGCAAGTGGGGCGAGTAGGAGGGGGCTCTGACCCTGACAAGTAAAAGGACCCCCTGAGACTGGTGAGGCTGGGTTTGTAGCAGCCCAATTAAAAGGTGTATTATAACACCAATCCGGGGTTGGGTTTTGCCTTTGTGGGCAAGATGGAAAAAAAAGGGGCCCGAGGGATTGACTATGCTGGTGTATGGTCAACCTTGGGGAGCAAGCTGAATAGGGAAAATAATAGAGGCCAGAAGGGGCTGGCAGACCAGGAAGCAGGACTCAGGGCTCCAGGAGGAAATAGGGCAGGAAGAGCGAGTAAAGGTGCTAAAAGAACCAGAAGATGAGGTTTTGGGGAAAGAGCAGAACATTTGGTTCAAGACGACATTGTTACTGCAGTTAAAGTGACAGAGGTGTAGGATGTGGTCTCAATTTCCATACTCCCTGCCAAACCACTCCTCTTCCTGGTGTTATTAATCTAAGAAAATGGTACCAATATTCACCTGGTTGCTTAGGCCAGAAAGCAACAAATCTTGTCAGCTCTTTCTCGAAATATATCCCAACCTTCCTCACCCCCTCTGTTCATCACTACCACCCTAGCCCATGCCATTATCACTCCTCTCCTGAATTACTTTAATTCCTATAACAGGCTTCCTTGCGTTCTCTTACGTCCCCTGTGGCCTATCATCCGTGTGGCAACCAGAAGAGATATTTTTTTAAAACATAAACAGGCTACTTTCCTGCTCCCTTCTGTGGCATCCTGTGACACTTAGAACAAAATCTAAAAGTCTTTCCATGGTCTACGAGGCCCTCAGCACTCTGACCCTCACCACCTTTCCAACCTCAGTTCCCGGCAATCCTCTTCTCGTTTACTCCACCCCTGTCCTGTTCCTAGGACTTGGCAGGCAGCTCCCGCCACAGGTCCTACCTAAGTGCTTGCTGCTCCCCCGGGCTGGAACACTTGTCCCCTAAATCATTCATGCAGCTTGCTCCCCAACTTCAGGCCTCTGTCCAAATGCCACAGGCTCAGAGCAACTTTCTTTGATCACCCTGTCACCCTCTAACCCCTTCATAGCACGTTATCACTACCTGACATATCCGTTTATACATCTGTCTGACACCACCACTGGAATGTAGCCGTTTTGTTTGTGGTTTGCTTCCAGCATCTGCAATAATGCCAAGCATACTGGCAATGTTCAAGGTCACCACTGCTGGCTTAAGAAGGGTGCTGGATGCACTAAAATTATCCAGGATGACAGCCAGATTTGGGGTAAAGGAAAACAGTGGCACCGGACCTCCACCTTGACAGAAGGTTGGAGACTGATTAGGAAGAGAATAACAGACACAAAGCAGGACAGAAGATGGTTTGGCCAGATGGCACAAAACTAGAAAGAACAAAGATTTTTAGAGTGGATGAAAGATGGACTGACACAGTGCTGAGGCCGAGCAGAATGCCATCTCTGGTTCCTGACTCCTTTCCAGGGCGCTGGGGTTGTGGCGGAATTAGCAGCCTGCACATTAGAGAACAGCAGAGGAAGAAGTTTGGGAGAAAAATCATGTTTTAGTGAAGGTTGCGGGGGGAAAAGGCATTAGCCACATACTAGCTTTTGGATTTCACTCCTATTTCTTACACTATTTTATCATTTCTCATGTTTGTGTCTCCCCAATGAGAGAATGTTGACCCCCCCCCACTCATGGTGACCTCCTGCACGATGGAACGAAACACTGCCCAGTCCTGTGCCATCCCCATAACCGACTGTGGATCAGATCATTGTGACCCACAGGGTTTTCCTTGGCTGATTTTTGGAAGTAGATTGCCAGGCCTTTCTTCCTAGTCCCTCTTAGTCTGGAAGCTCTGCTGAAACCTGTTCAGCATCACAGCAACATGCAAGCCTCCACTGACAGACAATTGGCTGTACAAGAGGTGCACTGGCCAGAAAAAAAAAAAAAAAAAAGGTTCTTTAGAAACAGAAAAAAATGTCCTTTGCCCTAACAGGCCTTCCCTTATCTCCTAAAAGAGAAATCTGATCTGATCCACCCCACCAAGTACACATTAATCTTCCTGAGTTTGTAAGCTTCATGAAGGGAGGGACCAGGTCTGTCCCGCTAATGTCTGCAACCGGGTGTGCGACTGGTCTTGCTTCAGCGTCAGCAGCTCACAGCACCACTGCTAAGCCTCCGATACTGTGATTTGGGCCCTGAAAGATGAGCTGGGTCCATGGTAAATGGGGCTAATCCCTTCCCCCTTGAGCCAATCACTTATTTTAGTTAACTAAGTTTTTCTTCTTGCCTTCAAAGTTAAGAAGGTTAAGGTTTTAGACACTTAGACTATTCCTTCCCCCAGTAATTAAAAAAAAAAAGTTACCTTTACTGACATCCCATATGATAGCTGTGTTATCCACAGAGGCAGAAGCCATTAAATTTCCATCAGTTGCCCAGCAAATATCATATACATCTTCCAAGTGACCCCTAGAATCCAAATTAAAGGGGGAAAAGCAATTATTGTCGTAAGGAGGGAAAAGCTATCGAAAATTCAAAGACAAACTCTAGAGCTATGCATTAGCACGGGATTTTAGAAATTTCCACTGGAACTAAATTAGCAATTTCAAGGATATTTGTATCTTTAAAACTGGTTCAGTTGTACTAAGGAAAATTTTCTGTCAGAGATAAAGAAAATCAGTTTTAATCATGTTTTTATCCTTTAAAGCTCTTCTCTGGTGACTGTTTTGCTAAGTAAAAGCTTTAAATTAGGGACAAACATCCACATGCATATTCTGTTTAATGGATTCAGATCTTAGCAATAAATCAGTCAGTCCCATGGTCTCTCATCACATCACCTCAGGGTTTTTACAACAGTCCAATTCTCCTTATTCAGCTGAGCCTCCTCCTCATCCTGGAAAGCAATCTGTTCAGGCTCCTTGTTATCATTCACCTTCCACAGCAGGATGACAGCATCTGGGGAATGATTCAAATAGACCTCAGCCAAACTTTATCAAAAGCTTTCATTTCTGGACTTGGAGGCTACATTTATGTTGTTTAGTAGACGCTATGGCCACCATGATTTACTTCTAAGAATCCAGGCAGGAGAAATAGGTTTGCCTTCGGGACTGTTGTTAGTTACCATCGAGTCAATTCCAACTCATGGCGACCCCACGTGTGCAGAGTAGAACTGCTCCATAAGGCTTTCAAGGCTGTGACCTTTCCAGAGCAGATTGCCAGGCCTGATTTCCGAGGTGTCTCTGGCGGGGTTCAAACCACCAACCTTTCAGCTAGTAGTCAATTAGTAGTCAAGTGCTTAACTACTTATGCCACGCACGGACTCCACCCTTTGAAACTATAGCTACAAAATCAAACTCATACCAAATCAGAGTTATACAAAGTCATCTTAAACAGAAAGGTCCCCAGGTCAGCAAAATACCAGTGCAAGATGCCTGACTATATTAATTAATCTGAAGGTATAACATATAGATGGCTGAACAGGGGGAAAAAAAAACACTGAGGCAAGGGTTGGCAAATCATTCCTAGCTGTGTAACCTTTAGCAAGTCACTTAATGTCGTAATACCTCAGTCTGCTCACCTGTAAAGTTGGGATAATAATGGTATACCTGCCTGACAGGGCTGCTGTGAGGATTAAATAAAGTAATATACATAAATAACTTAAAACATGATGCCTGGTACAAGGTAAGCTCCATGTAAGTGTTTTAAGTGTTACCTGTTAACATCATTATAGATGCATAATAAACCTTAGCCTAAACCAAAACCCATTATCCTTGAGTCGAATCCGACTCATAGCAACCCTATAGGACAGAGTAGAACGGCCCCATTGGATTTCCAAGGAGCAGCTAGTGGATTGAAACTGCCAACCTGCGGTTAGGAGCCAAGCTCTACCACTGCACCAACAGTGGCACTGCCATCAGTTGTCTGAATCCTCTGACTCCCCCTATTCTGACTCCATGCTCACCATATAACCTTCTGATTTGGCTTCCCGTCTTCCCGTTTAGGAATGGCCACAGGAGGAGAGCGATGAGCAAGTTACATGGACGTATGTCACTCATTTTAATTTGGAATTGTGGTTGCATACATTAGTCTGGTGAGCTTGGTTAAAATGAGATTGGCCCTCATAGGTAGAAAAGTTCTCCACGTGCTTACTGACTAAAAGCAGGTTTCCGGGCCTTCGAGGCCAAGGGACTTTGCAAAATGAGTGCTACCCTGGGCAACCCCACAGGAGACAGCATGCTGGCTGGCCTTACCCAGGGGGCACTCCCCATTCCCCACCTTCCCTTTTCACCAGGACTTCCAACTGGTTAGTTCCAGTTCAAACCCCTGCTAAGAATCTGCATTTCTAACAAGTTTCCAGTGTACTCTGTAGTGGTTCTCAAAATTTATTATACATAAGAATCACCTGGGGATCTTACTAAAATGTGGATTCTAAGTCAGTATATCTGGGGGTGGAAATGCAAATTCTCAGCAGAGTTTGGAACTGGAATGAACAGGTTTGAAGCCCAGCATTTCACACACACTATGGACATCATGGAAAACCTGGTGGCGTAGCGGTTAAGAGCTATAGCTGCTAACCAAAATGCTGGCAGTTCAAATACCCCAGGCGGTCCTTGGAAACCCTATGAGGCAGTTCTACTCTGTCCTATAGGGTCGCTATGAGTCGGAATCGACTCAATAGCAACAGGTTTGGTTTTTTTTTTTTTTTTTTTTTATGGACATCATGGCACGGACCTCAACCAGGTCTCTTTTCCTCCATCTAAAAAAAACTGAGATTTCTGCTGTATTTTGTACCAGCTTCTAGCCTATTTTGGTGTTAAAGCATGGTATATACCCCAAAGACCAAACCCACGGCCGTCAAGTCGAATCCGACTCATAGCGACCCCATAATGTTTCCAAGGCTGTAAATCTCTACAGAAGCAGACTGCCACATCTTTCTCCCATGGAGCTGCTGGTGGTTTCAAACCGCCAAACTTCCACTTTAACCACTGCACCACCAGAGTTCCTAAAAAAACAAAAACCCCAGTGCCGTCGAGTTCTTAAAGCACAGTATAGAGACTTACTTTTTTGGGATAGTTTTATCCCATTTAAGCACAAGCAGAAAATATGAACCAATCCACTACCACCAAGCAAACAAAATTACAGAGCCATTTAGAAGATAGTCCCTAAGCCAACTATTTAATTAATTAATTACACAGAGACACGGAACAGACTGTGATCACTGCAGACACTAAACTGACAATCAAACAAGGCCGGAACAGTTGCCTTGGGACTGACAAAACAGCAAGCACCTTTCCTACCCGTCCCCAGCCCAGCCCAGTGGGAGCAAGGGGAAAAGGTGCCATTTCAAACAGGTCTTCTCAGCTTGAGTTTGCTGTCCTCCACCCCTCACTCTGAAATACTCCCCAGAATATTATTTTACTCAACTATCTGAGTCAGAATCAACTCAATGGCAATGGCTTTGGTTTGGTTTTTGGTATCTAAATGATAGATTAAAAGGGTCCAGTGGCCTCTAAAATTAAAAGGCATATCCAGCTCTAATCTCACTACTGGACATGAAAACATAGAGGAATTTGGTTTCTAGAGAATTTTAGAAGAACAATACTCACCATCTCCTCCTGATGCTAAAATTTCCCCAGATGGAGAAAAACGCACAACGTTGACAGCTTTGGTATGACGAGCAAGATTGGACAAAAATTCCACAATGGCTTTTCCATCTGGTCCTTTTTCTACTTTCCAGATCTGTTCATACCAAAACATTCATTATAGAAGAAACATACACTGAGCATATAAAAAATATATACTACTATATTGTACATGCTAAAACAGCCTATTTTTGCAAAGGAAAATCTAGGTTTTTGGTTTTTTTTAATACAAAATGAAGGAGCGTCTCCTATCTAAAACATAAACCAAAAATCCCACTGCCTGGTGCCCTTCACCCTACCCCTTCCTAACACACACTGTTCCCCAGTAGGAACTGGGCTCAGGATTCTAAAATAAGAGGCATCCCATTACATCAATCACCCACCAGTCACCAGCTGCCATCTAGTTGTGGTGACCCCATGTGTGTCAGAGTAGAACTGTGCTTCATAGGGTTTTCAGTAGCTGATTTTTCAGAAGCAGATGTGCAGGCCTTTCTTCTGAGGTGCCTCTGTATGAACTCAAACCTCCAAACTTTCAGTTGTACCACCCAGGACTCCTACATCAATCCAAGAAAGCGGCTCTCTTGCTCTCAGGGTTCACTCCAGGGTCTGAGAATCTATCATTCCGAACTAGATGACTAGGTAGTTTGAGTTTCTCAACATTAGTTTTAAATAAAAGAATGAAGAACGCAGCATCAGGTGGGGCCTCCCTGTGTTTTTCCATCTCTGCCCCCATTTACCCTCACAGTGGTGTCCACGCCTGCCGAGGCCAGTCTGTGGATCCGCCCAGCCGTCCCATACTGGAAGTCCAGGCTGTACACCGGCTCCTTGTTGTGCCACGCTATCTCACAAGTGATGACTTTCATCTTCCGGGGTCTCAAAGGGGCAAAAAATTCTTCAGGCAGCGTTCTTTTTCCAAAGACAGGGTAAAGCTGGAAAGCGTTGGCAATGAATTGAATAACCATATTGCAGCACCAAACATTTATTGAGCGCTTAGTATCAGCCCGGAACTGGGCTAATCATTTCAAATGCATGTTATTTTGGGAAAGGATGTTAATGTCGGTATCTGATGGAACATTTACCAGGTTCCACATACAATACAATGCTTTGCTGAGCCATAGCTTCTAAAAGGTTATGGTTCTCCTGCTACAGCCGGGAAAGCAAAATGAAACACCCCGACAGAGGCAACACAGGGGCCCAGGCCGGGCTGTGTAACCCACCCCGCTTTGTGGAGGTGGGGGCGCGCCCCGAGAGCCAGGGGCGGGGCCGCCCGGGTAAGGAGGCCAGGCTGCGAGGAGGGAGGGGACCCCTTCCCAGGGACAAGGTGGTCAGCCCGGGAGGCCGAGACCGGGCCAGGCGGGGAGGAGGCCGCGCAGGGTCCGGACCGGGTGCCCGCGCTCGCCGCCCGGCTCCGTGCCAGGCCCCGCGAGCTGCCCGCCCCACAGCAAGCGCCTCTCGCCCCCGGCCCGGCCCACTCGGCCCCGGAGGCCCGCGGGGACGCGGGGCCGGCGTCCTAGAACGGTACCTGCCGGAGCTCGGTCAGCCTGCAGCGCCGCCAAGCCCGCCGCCAGCGCGCGCCGCTTCCCGCGCGCCGCAAACCCCGCCCCAGTGGGCGGGGCTCCGTCGCGCCCCGCCCCCGTCGCGCCCCTAAGCGGGAAGTCGTCTCCCCGCCCAACCCGCCTCGTCCCGGTCCGGCCCCAACTCCTGGCCGGCCCCGCCTTTACGGAGATTCGCCGCCGGGCGTACCGAAAGGTCAATGAATGGATGTATTCATGGATTCTTTCGTTCGGTCGTTTCTTCTCTCGCTAATTCATTCTTCTAGCAAATACTTATTGAGCACGAGCTATATGCTAGGCCATACGCTGGCGTAGTGGAAAAAGCGAAGCAGAAAGACAGACGTGCCCGCCAGGAATTTACAGTCTCATAAGAGGAAAAAAAAAAAAAAAAAAAAGGAGAGCCCTTCTTCAGGATCCCTGAGGAGACTCGGCGGCTGAGACCCACCCAAAACTATCAAAATGTCGTTCGTTTATTGATGGAGCGAATATTTGAGAGCAATACCTAAAGGTTGACAGTTTGAACCCACCAAGAGGCACACCACGAAAGAAAGACCTGGCAATCTGCTTCAGTAAGATCGTTGTTCTTAGGTGCCATCAGTCAGTTGTGACTCATAGCGACTTTAGGTACAACAGAAGGAAACACTGCCTGAGCCTGCGCCATCCTCACAGCGGTTGCTATGTTTGAGCTCACTATTGCAGCCACTGTGTCAGTCCATCTCCGTTGAGGGTCTGCCTCTTTTTCACTGACCATCTACTTCACCAAGCATGATGTCCTTCTCCAGGGACTGGTCCCTCCTGATAACATGTCCAAAGTAAGCGAGACAAGGTCTCGCCATCCTCGCTTCTTAGGAGCCCTCTGGCTGTGCTTCTTCCAAGACAGATTTTCTGTTTCACGTTATGAAAAACACTTTGGATATGGATAGAGGTTATGTTTGCACAACGTGGTGAATGTAATTAGTCACTGAATTGTACATTTAAAAATGGTTAAATTGACGCATGTTTTGTTATATACATTTTACCACAATAAACATTTTTAAACAGTTAAAATGGCAAATGTGTTGTTACATATTTCACCACAATTTTTTAAAAGTATAGACACACACAGTAACGAATGAAGAAATATTTTGGCAAGCACAAGAAACATACGGAAGAGTACAGTTTCATTCATATCACTCAAGAACAGGAAAAACTAATATATGAAGAAACTTGCAAAATCGCCTGGTGCAGTTCTGACTTTCTGTGATAGACCCCTTCTTTCCCTTGCTATTTTTCTCAACCTTCCGGGGTCCCTTGTGCATGCGTAGATAGCAGTCAGACAAGATTCACCTTCCTGCCCTTTCTTGGAGGCCCTTCTAAATGTCCAGATGTTTTGCAAACCCAGGATTCTGTCCTCTAACAAACAGAGCCTATGAAGACATGATTTTTCCCTGCCAGCCTGAGCAGGGCAAGAAATGCCTTCAGGCAAAAAAGGCAGTGGCTCACAACTGTTGGCCTGAATTCAAACTTCTAGTCTCCTAGACCGTGAGAGAATAAATCCCTCTTTGTTAAAGCCACCACTTCTGGTATTTCTGTTATAGCAACACTGGATAACTAAGACACCTTTATTTCTTTTTTTTGCCTTATAGCTTGTCTTAGTCATCTCGTGCTGCTATAACAGAAATACCACGAGTGGTTTGCTTTTAACAAACAGAATTTTATTCTCTCACAGTGTAGTAGGCTACAGGTCCAAATTTCGGGAGTCTGCTCCGGGAGAAGGCTTTCTTTCTCTGTCAACTCTGGAGGAAGGTCCTTCTTGTCAGTTTTCCCTTGGTCTGGGAGCATCTCAGCACAGGAACCTCAGGTCCAAAGGATATGCTGTGCTCCCGGCACTGCTTTCTTGGTGGTATAAGGTCCCCATGTCTCTCTGCTTGCTTCTATCTTTTATATCTCAAAAGAGATTGGCCTAAGACATTATCTAATCTTGTAGACCACATCAATATAACTGCCACTAATAAATAATAATAATAATTAAAAAAAATTTTTTTAATCCATCTTATTACATCATAGTGATAGGATTTATAACACAGAGAAATCACATTAGAAGATAAAATGGTAGACAATCATACAAAAGAAATCATGATCTAGCCAAGTTGACAGATATTTTGGAGGAACACAATTCAAAGCCTTCCACTTGTGGTGCTTCTGTTATAGCAGCACTAGATAACTAAGACGCGCTTATTTCTTTTTTTACCTTATACCTCTAGCTAGGGCTTCTAGCGCAGTGTTAAAAAGGAGTGGTGATAAAGGGCATCCTTGTCTTCTTCTGGTTCTCAGGGGGAATGCTTTCAGTCTCTCTCCATTGAGAATGATGTTGGCTATTGGTTTTGTATAGATGCTTTTTGTTATGTCAAGGAGGAATTTCCCTTCTATTCCTACTTTCTCGAGAGTTTTTATCAGGACTGGGTGGTGATCTTTATAAAATGCCTTTTCTACATCGATTAAGATGATCATGTGATTTTTTTATTCTCTTTATGTGGTGGATTATGTGATTGATTTTCTAATGCTGAACCACCCTTGCATACCTGGTGTGTTGATCATGGCTTTTTTTTTTTTTTTTAAATGATGCTGAATTCCATTAGCTAGGATTTTGGTGAGAAATTTTGCATCTACATTCATGACAGATGTTGGTCTGTAATTTTCTTTTTTTCTGGTGTCTTTGCCTGATTTTGGTGTCGGGGTTATCCTGGCTTCATGAAATGAGTTTGGGAATATTCCTTCCTTTCTGTGCTCTGAAATAGTTTTAGTACTGGTGTGAGGTCTCCTCTGCATGTTTGGTAGAATTCTCCAGTAAAGCCATTCAGACCAGGCCATTTCTTCGCTGGAAGTTTGTTTTGTTTTATTTTACCTCTTCATTATCTTCTCTTGCTACAGGTCTGTTCAAATTTTCTATATCAGTTTGTGTTAGTTTAGGTAGGTAGTGTGTTTCTAGAAATTTGTCCATTTCCTCTAAGTGCTCAAATTTTTTGTAGTACAGTTTTTCATAGTATTCTGTTATGATCTTTTTTATTTCCGTTGTGTCTGTTGTAATGTACCCTAACTCATTTCTTATTTGAACTATTTGCTTCCTCTCATGTTTTTCTTTTGTCAGTTTCGCTAATGGTTTGTCGATTTTGTTGATCTGTTCAAAGAACCAATGTTTTGTCTTGTTGATTCTTTCTATTGTTTTTCTATTCTATATTTCATTTATTTCTGCTCTAATCTTTATTATTCCTTTCTTCTGGTGTCTGTGGGCTCCTTTTGCTGTTCTTTTTCTATTTGTTCAAGTTGTAAGGCTAAAATTTTGATTTTGTCCCTTTTTTTGTGAAGCGTGCACTTATTGCTATAAATTGAGGTCTGAGCACTGCCTTTGTTGTGTCTAAAGATGTTGGTAAAATGTGTTTTCATTCTCATTTGATTCTAGGAATTTTTTGATTCCCTTTTTGATATCTTTAATTTCTTCTATTACCCAGTGGTTTTTAAGCAATGTGTTATTCAGTTTCTATGTATTTGATTTCTTTTTTTCCTTTTTCTTCCTGTTATTGATTTGTACTTTTATGGTGTTGCAATCAGAGAGAACGCTTTGTATTATTTCAATGTTTTGGATTTTATTGAGGGTTGCTTTGTGGCATAAAATGTGGTCTATTCTGGAGAATGTTCCATATGTGTTGAAAAATAATGTATACTTTGCTGCTGTTCGGTGGAGTGTTCTACATATGTCTGTGAGGTCAAGTTGGTTGATTTTGGCCTTTAGGTCTGTATCTTTGTTGACTTTCTTTCTAGATGTTTTTTCCTTTAGCGAGAGTGGCGTGTTGAATCTCCTACTTCTATTGTGGAACTGTCTGTTTTTCTTTTCACTCCTGTTAGAGTTTGTTTTATGTGTTTTGGAGTCCTGTCGTTGGGTGCATAGATATTTATTAATATTATGCCTTCTGGGTGGATTGTCCCTTTAATCATTATATAATGCCCTTCCTTTTATGGTGAATTTTGCCTCAAAGTCTATTTTATCTGATACTACTGTTGTCATCCTGCTCTTTTTTGGTTACTGTTTGCTTGCTATACTTTTTTCCATTTGATTTTTAATATATTTATGTCTTTGTGTCTAAGGTGTATCTCTTGCTCGCAGCATTTTTTGATGGATCTTGTTCTTTTTTATCCATTTTGCCACTCTCTTCCTCCTTACAAATGCATTTAAGCCACTTACATTCAGTATGATTATCAGTGGCTAAGAGTTTATTGCTGTAATATTGTTGTGCTTCTTTTTTGTGGTGCTGACATTTTGTTTGTTTTATTTCCTGTGCTGATTTCCTTTTGTTTGTGGGTTTTCTTTCCATTTCTTTCATTATTATGGACTTTATGTTTACTGAGTCTTTATGTTTATCTTTTTTATTATGATGTGTTGGTTTGCTTTCTTTGTGGTTACCTTGAAATTCACCTTTATCTTACCCATAAGTTTGAACCTGTCTTTTATTACTTGATATCATCTTGACTTTCTCTCCATTTGAAAGTACTATACGTACACCATTTATTCCCCCTTTTATTGTTTTGATGTTGTTCATTTACAGTTTGATGTCTCTGGTTTCCTCTTGTAAGTCTTCTTCCTTTATTATTGAGAGTCCTTTACCTTGGTTGGTATCTGGTTGATTCTGTCCTGTGTCCTGGACTCTGGTTGTTGTCTGATGTTGTTGTTTCTCTAACTGAAGGACTCACTTTAATATTTCTTGTAAGTTTGGTTTGGCTTTTACAAATTCCATTATTTCTACATATCTGGAAATGTCCTAATTTCACCATCATATTTGAGAGAGAGTTTTGCAGGATATATTATTCTTGGTTGGCAATTTTTTTTCTGTCAAGGTTTTATGTATGCCTTCCAACTGCCTTCTTGCCTGCATACTTTCTGCCTATTAATCAGTGTTTAGTCTTATTGTTTCCTCTTTGTAAGTGACCTTTTGTTTTCTTCGAGCTGCTCTCAGGATTCTTTCTTTATTTTTTGTTTTGGTGAGCGTGATTTTCTTACGTCTTGGTGACTTTCTTTTGGGGTCTATATTGTATAGGGTTCTTTGTGCTTCTTGGACAGTCAGCTATTGTTTTTCATGATATATGGGAAGTTTTTTGCCAGAAAATCTTCAACAATCTTCTCTGTTTTTTCCATTTTCTCTCCCTGTCCTGGAACTCCAATGATGTGCAGATTTTTGCTCTCAATTGTGTCCTGCATAATTCTTAGATTTTCTTCCTTCTTTTCTCTGATTTTTCCTCAAAGTGGAGTCCATAGATTCGTCTACAATCTTGTGATTCTGTCTTCCATTGTTTCAAATTTACTACTAAAACCTTCTATTGAGTTGTCCATCTCTGAAATTTTGTTCTTTATTGTTTGGATTTCTATTTGCTGTTTTTGTATGATTTCTAATTGTTTATTTATTTTGATGTTTTGTTCTTGTATTATTTTCCTGAATTCTTCTATTGCTTTTCTGTGTTTCTCTTGATTTTGCCTATGTTTTAGTTGTTTTTTCCTGTGTTTAACCTGATTTTGTCTATTTTTTTTCTTGGTTTTGTCTCTGTTTTTCTTAATCTTTTTCCTAGCCTCTTGAACAGCCCTAAATGTTAGTCCTTTGAATTCCATATCAGGTAGTTCCAATGCCCTTTTCTTCTACTGGAAGGCTATCTGATTATTTTGGGCACTTGCTGGAGCTATTTTATTCCTTTTTTTATGTTTTGATATTGTCTGTTGTCTCTGATACATTAAGGTATCATCTTCTTTATTGATTGTTTGATTCCTCCTGCTTTTATTTTGTCTTGATATGTCAGAGAAGGTAGGCCAGGAGTGCTTTGCTGCTTGCTCATCTATGGGCACAATAGCTCTCACCACCTTGTCTGGGTGGGTCCAGCAGCAGCAGGCAGAGCAAACCCACTTCGCTGTACTTGGGTTTGGTGAAATGGCTGAGAGCAGATTGAACGGATGCTGTCAGCTTCCTGATGTTCGTCCACAACTGTGGGAGAATTCACGCCCCATCAAAAGTTGAGTGTGGGTGTCAAACACGCAGTAGTACAGGCTTGTTTCCCACTGCTCAACAACCGGTTGAGTGGTGGGGGAGAGGGATGGTGTGTGTCTTGTGTGGCAGTGGTCCTGAGTTCCAGGGGTACTGTAGTCATAGCAGTACAGTGGGGGCCGGTGGGAAGGCAGAGGTGGTGTACAGGGCTAGGTGGGTGGGAGAAAGAAATGTAAGGAGGGAAAAAAGAGAAAAAACAATAGTGACATGGTGGGGGCTGATGAGTGGGGGCAGGGCTGTCTCAGGGGCAGCTGGCAAGGGAGAGGAGGTGGCCTACAGGGCAAAGTGGAAGGGAGAAAGAAAGGAAAGAAAAAAATGTCAGTGCAGCAAAAGCTGCCTTGTGGAGGTAAGGCAGACCCAGGTCAGCAGTGGTCAAGTGCACAGTTGGCTCTCTATCTGTGAGGGTGTTCCAGGGATTTGTAGGAAGGAGGGGGAGGTGGCATATGGGGCTAGGTGGGAGGAAGACAGACAAAAAAGTAGCAGCTTTGTGGGGCCAGCAACTGGGTGTGAGGCAGACCTGGGGGCCAGTGGGATGGGAAAAGAGGTGGCATACAGGGCTAGTTAGAAGGAAGAAAGAAAAGGAATAAAGAAAAAAAAAAAGCCACACAGCAGAAGGTGGTTGTGAGTGCCTTGTGGGGGGAGGACTTGCATTGTGGATTCTGGCACCAGGGGCCAGAATGGGGGGATTTTTGCTTCTACTCTGTTACAGTTGTAAAGAAGGCACTGTTAATCCATGGGGTGGGGTGCCAATAATAATATGCAAAATATTATCACCAACAGATCAAGTATTGATGAGAAGCTATCCTCTGGGTGATCACGTTTCATACTTCTCTACAATTTTGTCAGAGTATAGGGAAGCTGGTTGGTTGGTCCTACTTTCACTACACAAAGTGGTGGAAAAAAGAGATGACCTCAGGACTTCAGAATCACAGCTCAAACACAGCATAAAAGACCTCAAAATTGCCACTTGTGCACCAAAAGAAAGCCTTATTTCTTGTAGTAACAGAGCTGATATTGCTGAAAACCAAACCCAGAGTCTTATCGTAAAAGTGCCTGAATGAAAATCCCAACAGAACTCCCAACCTGAGTGGTGTCTGAAGTTAACGTGAGGGCACTGATTGGAAAGAAATGGAATCCTGAAACTCGGGATGGGGAGATATGGGCACATAATCAGGAATCTGGGGGCATAGAGTCCCTACATTCCATTGAATCACTCCTGCCAACAGAAGCAGCTCTCTCACTCTCATCTGAAGAGATTACTCCATTTTTGTTTGCTAAGACACCTGTCATAGTTATCTAGTGCTGCTATAACAGAAATAACACAAGTGAATGGCTTTCACGAAGACAAATTTATTTCCTCACAGTAAAGTAGGCTAAAAGTTCAAATTCAGGGCATCAGCTCCAGGGGAAGTCTTTCTCTCTCTGTTGGCCTTCTCGTCAATCTTCCCTCAGACTAGGAGCTTCTCTGCACAGTAATCCCTGGTCCAAAGGATGTGCTCTCCTCCTGGCATTTCTTTCTTGGTAGTCTGAGGTCCCCTGTCTCTCTGCTTGCTTCACTCTTTTACATCTCAAGAGATTGCCTCAAGACACAATCCAGTCTGGTAGATTGAGTCCTTCCTCACTAACAATTGCCACCCATCCTCCCTCATTAACATCAAAGAGGGAGGATTTACAACATACAGGAATATCACACAATATCAGGAATCGTGGTCCAGCAAAATTGACACACACATTTTTGGGGGGACATAATTCAATCCATGACACAACCCTCCCCAATAAAGCAATTAGCTGCTCCACCCCCATCTGATGAGAATTACCCTACTATCTGAAGGGTCTTTGTCTGAGATACAACCTGGGGCCGTGTCTGAGTCATTGCTGGGGCATACCCTGGGGTAGGTACCTAACAAGACATTGCTGAATGTTCCCAGGACCCACACCCGCCAACCATTTTTGCTTCTAGACCTGTAACTAGGCTCAAGTCATAGCAAGCCACAAAAGATGAAGTACAAAGGGAGACTCTAAGAGAACTGCTTGACTTTTCTACTAAGCACAAACAAAATCCTGGGGAATATGTGTGCGAATGGCTATTAAGGGTGTGGGATGATGATGCAAAGAACATAAAGTTGGATCGGTCTGAGTCTATTGATATGGGCCCACTAAAAACAGGTTCTTCAATTAAGGTTTCCGTTTGGGAGGTTAGGAAAGAATCAAATTGTTTATTTTGTTGGTTTGCTGAAGCATGGGTTACACGGTGACCTACACTGAATCAAGTTGAAGTACCAGACCTGCCTTGGTAGACTGAAGAAGCAGGTATCCAAAGGCTTAGGGAAATTGGCATATTAGAGTGGATTTATCAGGTTAGACTTACAGACCCACACATGGAGTGCCCAGAGGATACACCTTTTACCAAATAGTGAGGAACAAATTTGTGAAGAGAACACCAGCATCCTTGAAGACTGCTGTGATTACTATCTTATGTGAGTCAGGTTTGACAGCGACAACTGCCCTAACTGAATTAAGACACCAAAATACAACGGGGCTGATTTGGTCCCATGATGGTAGGGGTAAGCGGCAGCACTCAATTGGCAAAGACAATCTGGGTGTGGTTACCATAATGGACAGCAGAGTCAAAGCAGTAGTTACAATAGTCTGACTCATACAGACTTATGGCAATAACTGACTGCTTAGGCATGGTGTTCCTAGGAGTGAAATAGATCTAAAATCTACTAAACATCGATCCGTACAAGCATAAGTATTTTAAGTCAAGTGATTGGCAATCTAACCTGAATTGCCAGAATAGAGAGTCACTGCCCCTCAATCCATTCCCAGACTCAAGCCAATTTACAGACCCACAACCCCTTGCATAAAGGGAAGGCTGGGTCCCCTTGAGGAAGAACCCCATTACACTGCCAAATTTATACTGTTACTCTTTCTCCCAGCCTTCCCCAAAGGTATCTCTAGCCTTTTAGGAGAGCGACTGTTCATTGAGGTAAAGGAAATAATCAGACTTTTGGGGGATTGCTGGATTCTGTCTCTGAACTGACACTATTTCCAAGAGACCCAAAACGTTACTGTAAGCCACGAGTCAGAGTGGGGACATATGGACTCCAGGTTATTAATGGAGTTTTAGCTTAGGTTGTCTCATGGTGTGTCCGGTGGGTCCCTGAACCCACACTGTAGCTATTTCCCCAGTTCCAGAATGCATAATTGAAACAGATATACTCAGCAATTGGCAGAAACCCCACATTAGATTCCTGACAAGAGCTACTGTGTTAAGAAAACCCAAGTGGAAGCCATTAGAACTGCCCCTATGTAGGCAAATAGTAAACCAAAAGAAACACCACATTCCTGGAGAGATCGCAGAGATTACTGCCACCATCGAGGACTTGAAGGATGCAGGGGTGGTGATTCCCACCATATCCCCATTCAATTTAGCCTGTGAGAAAAGAGATGAATCTTGGAAAATGACAGCAGATTATCATAAATGGGTAGTGGAAGAAGGTAGTTCTAAATACCAGTTACGACCATGTGACCAGTCACAGAAATGAAGACTGTATTTTTATTGTGCTTTAAGTGAAAGTTTACAAATCAAGTCAGTCTCTCATACCAAAACTTACATACAACCTCGCTACATACTCCCAATAAGGAGACAGCTGGCTCCCTCCCTCCACTCTCTTTTTTCATGTCCATTTCGCCAGCTTCTAACCCCCTCTACCCTCTCCTCTCCCCTCCAGGCAGGAGATGCCAACATAGTCTCAAGTGAAGGACTGTAATTTTTGAGTATTTCTTCCTTACATGTGTGCATTTTTTTTGTTGTTCTCTTCACTTATAAAATATAAGATGTAAATGGGCCTAGTACATTTTTGGTTTTATGCAGGTTAGTTGTATCATGTTAGGGGCACGTATGATGTTGTAATTGTCTTTATTTATACATTATATATGGTTTAAGGAGATGTATACAGTGGCCAAGTTGACAAGGTGTGGACTATGATGGTTAAGGTTGTGTGTCTACTTGGCTGGACCATGGTTCTCAGTGGTTTGGCAGTTATGTAATGATGTAGTCATGATGTGATCTGATATGATGAGCCAATCAGTTGTAAGTGGAGTTTTCTTTGGGGGTGTGGCCTGCATCCAATATATATTGACGTCTCAGAGCTTGTTTGCTCAGGGACCCCGGGTCCAAACAACACCCTCCCCTCCTGGTTCTTCATTCTTGGTGGCATGAGGTCCCCGTCTTTCTGCTCACTTCTCACTTTTATATCTCAAAAGATGTTGTCTCGAGACACAACCTAATCTTGTAGTTTGAGTCCTGCCTCTTTAATACCATAGATGTAGGATTTACAACACATAGGAAAATCACATCAGAGGACAAAATGGTGGACAATCACTCAGTACTGGAATCATGGCCTAGCCAAGCTACACGCATTTTTGGGGGTTATAATTCAATCCGTAACATTCCACCCTTTGGGCCCCCCAAATTCATGTCCTTCCCACATGTAAAACACATTTACCCCATTGTATCATAGCAAAAGTCATAAATCAACTTCAAATGCAAAATCCAAAAATTTCTCTTCATCTGTGAAATTTAGAGTACAAGTTATCTGCTTCCAAAGTACAATGGTGAAACAAGCTCAAGCAGACATTTCCATTACAAATGGGAGAAATTGGAAGGAAAGGGGATAACAGACACCAAGCAAGTCAGCAGAACACATTACATTAGCTCTCAAGGCTTGAAAATAATCCTCTGTTCTCTGAGACCATTTGGGCAATGTTCCTGCCCTCCAGACTCTGGGTGTTGGGCACACTCTCCAGATTCTGGGTGCACGCCCCTCAGCCGTGGGCTTCAGCTCCACCTTTCCAGGTCAACTGGAATGGCAACTCTGCTCCAACTTTGGGCGGCCCCATTTTCCTACTCCATCTGAGTGGCAACTCCACTCAGCCCCGCAAGGCCCCATTCTTCTGCCCTTGGGAATGGCAGTCCTAAGCCCTCAGCTTTGGGCATCAGACTTGGCCTCATCCCATTTGTAATGGTAGCCCCACACTCCAGAATCAAGTTGGTGAAGATCTGACTCTTTGCAACCTAGGAGGCTTTGGCATCATCCTTAGAAACTCGAGGCCATAGCTCCACCCTTTGTGACCCCAGAGGTTGTAGCCCTGCCCTTTGAGACTGAGGTAGCTCTGTTCCCTGTGCTCTTGTCCTCTTGACCCCTAGGGCCTTGCAGCCCATGTCTGCCCTGCTGAGGCAAGTGTTCCACAGCTCTGTAGCTCCACTGATAAGTGCTCAGAGGCACCCCACTCTGCCAGGAAGCCACCTGTGCAAAAGCCCTCAGCTCTCTTGCTCCATAGGTTGGCTCCAGTGCTATCTCACACTTGTCTCCTGGTTCTGCTGCTGCTTCTCACTATCTACACTGTCTCCAGTGTAACAGTGGTCCTCATTTCCTTCTGAGTCCTCACCAGAATTGTCTTTGATGTTCATAATTCCACCAACAGTCTCTTCAAGGTGAGAGTCTTGTAGGCTTTTACTATTAGGCGCTTTAGAACTCCTCCAGCCTCTATCCGTTCAGTTTTAAAACAGCTTTCACATTTTAGGTATTTGTTAGAGCAGCATCCCACTCTCTCGTTATCAAATTCTTAGTTATCTAGTGGTCCTGTAACAGAATTACCACAAGTGAGTGGTATTTCTCACAAAGAGAAATTTATTCTCTCACAGTCTAGGAGGCTGCAAGTTGGAATTGAGGATGCCAGGTCCAGGAGAAGGCTCTCTCAACCTTTCCCTCATCTAGGAGCTTCTCAGTGCAGAGACTCCAGGTGCAAAGGACGTACTCCCTTCATGGTTCTTCATTCTTGGTGGCACGAAGTCCGTTTGTCTGCTTGCTTCTTTTGTATCTCAGAAGAGATTGACTCGAGACACAACTTAATCTTGTAGATTGAGTACTGCCTCATTAACATAACTGCCTGTAATCCTGCCTCATTAACATCACAGAGGTGGGATTTCCAACACATAGGAAAATCACATCAGATTACAAAATGGTGGACAAGCACACAATATGGAGAATCATGGCCCCACCAATTTGACACACATTTCGGGGGACACAATCCAACCTGTAACAAGGGTGTTCCTCTTTCTCAATGACCCTCTACTTTACCAAGCATGATGTTCCTTCTCCAGGGACTGGTCCCTCCTGATAACATGTCCAAAATATGTTAGATGAAGTCTTGTCATCCTTGCTTCTAAGGAGCATTCTGGCTGTACTTCTTCCAAGATAGATTTGTTTTTTCTTCTGGCAGTCCATGGTATATTCAAAATTCTTCGCCAACATCATAATTCAAAGGCATTAATTCTTCTTTAGTCCTCCTTATACATTGTCCAGCTTTCACATGCATGTTAAAAAAAAAAAAAAAGTTGCCCTTGAGTCAATTCCGACTCATAGCGACCTTATAGGACAGAGTAGAACTGCCCCTTAGGGTCTCCAAGGAGCGGCTGGAGGATTGAAACTGATGGCTTTTTGGTTAGAAGTGAGCTGTTAACTACTGTGCCACCAGGGCTCCATGAGGCAACTGAAAATACCATGGCTTGGGTCAGGCGCCCCTTAGTCCTCAAAGTGACATCTTGGCTTTTTTTAGCACTATAGTCTTTGCAGCAACTTTGCCCAGTGCAATACATTGTTTCATTTCTTGACTGCTGCTTCCATGGGTGTTGATTGCGGATACAAGTAAAATGAAATCCTTAAAAACTTCAATATTTTCTGTTTATCGTATTGCTTATTCATTCAGTTGTAAAATACCCACTAGAAATACCATGTACTGGCAAGGATGACAGGAACTAAAACTCGCAGACACTGCTGGCAATGCAAAATTTTATAACCAGTTTGGAAAAGCATGGCAGTTTCTCATCAAGTTAAACACAGAAACTATCATAAAACTCAGCCATTCCACTCTTATGTATTCACTCAAAAGAAATAAAAACATGTCCAAAGACTTGTACATGAGTGTAGACAAGTCATTTATTCATAACAGCCCCAAAATGAAAAAACCCAAATACCCAGCAAATGAAAGGACAAAGTGTGATTTATCCATGCAAGGGAACAGTATTCAATAATTAAAAAACGAACTGATACACACAACATGGATAATTTCAGAAACATGCTGATTGAAAGCAGCCAGAAACAAAAGAGTACGTATTCAATAGTCCCATTTACATGGTATACTAGGAAAGCCAGAGTTAAACTACAGAGACAACAGATCCGTGGTTGGCTGTACCGGGTCGGGGAGTGGGCCGATGGGGGATGACTACAAAGCGGCCCAGTGTGCTCTGTGCAGTGATGAAAATGGTCTATATCTTAACTGCATTGGGGGGTGCACGAGTATATATATTTGTTAAACCTCAAGGAACCATACACTTAAAATGGATATATTTTATAATGTAAATTATTCATTAAAATTGTTAAAAAATCTGTGTAAATTAAAATTTTAAATCACACAAAGTAATACCTACAAATTTAAAACAAATCATATAAATGAAATTGTGTAGCACTTGGAAGTTTAACACCACGGAAACAAATTACTTCAAGTGATTGGGAAACATAGAAATTTGATTTTACATCCCTAAAGCCAAAAACCAAGCCCTCTGCTGTCAAGCTGGTTCAGACTCACAGTGACCCTATATGATAATAGAGTAGAAATGCCTCATAGGATTTCCAAGGCTGTAATCTTTATGGAAGCAGACTGCCACCTTTCTCCTGTGCAGCAGCTAGTGGTTTTGAACCACTGACCTTCTGGTTAAGCCATGTGCTTAACCTCTGCACCATCAGGGTTCCTTATACATCCCTAGTGATATCTTAAAAACAGAGGATGGAGGACGTACAGATTTAAAGAAACTTAAGAGACATATCAATCAAAACAATGTGTGGATTTTGTCTGGATTCCAACATGAACCAACCAAAAAAATAATAATGAAATGACAAAAGAAATTTGAACACTGTTTTGATTTATTATTAATGAATCATTAATTTTTAAAGGTATAGCCACAGTACTGTTTGTGTTTTAAAAAAGGAGCTTATACTTTAGAGACTATAATATTTAGATAAAACTATGACAGCTAAAATGTGCTTCAAAATATGGGAGGGATTTCAAAACTTACTACAAAGCTATAGTAATCAAAACAGTGTGGTTCTGGAATATCGATAAACATACAGATCAACATAACAGAACTGAGAGTCCAGAAATAAATTCCTAAGTGCATGGCCAATTTTTTTTTAACAAGGGTTCCAAGTCCATTCAACAGGAAAAGGGCAGTCTTTTCAACAAACGGTGCTCAGACAATTCGATTTCCACATGTAAAACAATGAGGATGGACCCTACCTCATACCACATACAAAAATTAACTAAAAATGAATCATGACCCACATATGAGCTAAATCCATAAAACCTGTAGAAGGAAACACAGGAATAAATCTTTACGATCTTGCATTTGGCAATGGGTTCACAGATGTAACACCGAAAGCATGAGTGACAAAAGAAAAATAAACTGGACTTCATTAAAACCTTTGGTGCACAGGACATTTTCAAGAAAGTGAAAAGCTAATCTGTTTCTGCTTTATTTAGTCACTTGGTTTTGACTAATACTTTGTAGCCTCGGCTGACGAAATCAGATCCTATTTGTAGAAATTATGAACTATTCTGGTTTACTTCCTCATGTATTTTTTCTTTTGTTTTCAAGTAATAAATGCTAGTTTAAGCAACACTGCTCTCACATACTAGCCTTTTATAAATTCATCATTACAGAGAAAAAGGCAGGTATCTCTACCTAAATACTATGCATATCATGAAAGCCCACAATCTCCTGTTACACTTCTTGTTAGTCACGTTTTCAAAGCCTTGTATCTTGGCGATGTTTTCTTTAAGGGTTAAAATATGTTAAGTACTTTGAAAGAACCAATTTGGCCAACAAGTTTCTCTTACTAATTTGATGATTAATTTTCCCACTAAGACAGATTAACAGCCATATAAAATATATTTTTTCGGCAACAATATACAAGCTGATTAGAAAGGAAAAACGGCAATTTCCAGAAAGAACCACCACATAAATTTAAATATTCACACAATGAGACATGCTCTACAATCAAAGACAAAGTTCTTCTTACGTGCAGAATTAAGTTACACACACACAAGCACACATACCGCAGCTCTCTCTGTGTAAAGATAAGATCAGTCTTAGTCTTAATGCAAACAGTCTTCATCTTCAAATATAACTTGTAAATAATATAGAAAAAGGAGCTCAATCTAGGGTCTAAGGGATACATTTTCAGTTTTAAAAATATAGTTTGGAGTTAATATAGAGTTCTTTAAAGTAATATCTGAAAAATTAGGCATTATATATTTTTATTACAAGATATTTTAAAATTTGGGCAGATACAACTGTGACAGAAAATCAGCTTCATACAAAAAATACACTTTCGATTATTTTATCAAGCAAATAAAAACAATCTTCATTTATTTGCTCTTTCCAGAAGTTAATACACAGTAAAAATTTAATATTGTATATAACAGACATGTAATTAAGCAAACATAGAAAATGAACAAGAATTGAATATTCAGAAACACAAATAAAAATAAATAACAATGATAAAATTTTGAAAAAAATAATGCACATTTTAGTTGTGGAAAATATGCTTTTAATTATATTTACATAGTTATACTTAATAGAAAGCCATCTCTTTCAAATTGCAGAAAACATGGAACCAATTTAAGCTTGATTTTTTTATGGCATGTAATACTATAAATGAAGGGCAGTTTGTTGCTCTCACTCCAGGATAAAACACTTAGATCTGTAATATAATAAAGGTTATGTAGTATTTTCGAGAAAGATTGTCTTCCTCAACTCATATTAACCTGTAGTAATCCTATGAAATGCTGTACAGGAAAATTCACAAAAAGAAATATTAAACAATTACTGTGCCCACTCCATGTTGACCAAGCAGCCAAAAATGGGCTTCAAAGTAAACTTGATGATACATTTAATACATCTGAATACTTTTATATTAAAGATCATGTCTTTGTTCTATAAAAACACTTTATATTTAACCATGATTGGCCATCTCAACACAAGAAAATCCTGGCAAATTGGTCTCAGTTTCTGCTTCCTTATTTTCATGAATAAAATATTTTAGGAGAGAGGAATTTATAGAAAAGAAACATTAATGCTCAATTCACTTACAACCAGTCTCGTGCTATTACATTTTTTTTAAAAATCCCGTTTAAATTTTTTCTTAAGAAAATCAAAGGTAACATTTCCATTTGTATTATGGCACAGCCCTCAACTCAGAGAAAAATACACTTTGCGGAACCAGAAAAGACTGCACAAGAGTTGGGGGCAACCTGAAAAGCTCTTGGTGAAAAACACTGAAGTTCTCTGGTGTAATAAAAAAATATGTGCAGACCTAATTACAAATATTTACATTTCAAAACAGAATCTTGAGTTAGATTCTCAGCCGCTCAATAACCAACAATTCTCAAGTTATTTTAAAAGGTATGATAATGTGTCCACAATATTTGTGGCCACGCTTGAATGCATAGAATTCAACACACTCTGAAAGCATAATGGAAAGATTATGGTTCTTCTGTTACCTATTGTATCTGTAAAACAAAATTGTTTACATTTTGAAAGCTGTACAACCAAAAGCATCAAGCAGATATTTTTATTGTTTCACATCAAATGTACACTAAGTACTACTGATTTCACTCATTTGTTCAACAACTTGCCCTAAAATCTCATCAACTACGTCAACGTCGTAATTTACTTGCTGAAGATCTAGATCAGGCACAATCATGGCCAGCAGCTGCCCCACGTTAATGCGAAGAGATCGAAGTTTGAGGCTGCAATACAAATATTAAAGTTAAACTGAAAGGCATTACAGTACAGTTTAATATTCATGTGGAACTTAAAAGTGGTGGCTTTAACTGTTTGGTTCCCACCAATACATTTATAATTTACAGACTGGAGAAAACATCAACTGGTAAAATAGATAAACTAGGAAATGTTATTTGCAATTTAAAATATTATTATCTGGAATATAATAGTGATATACTAGAAAGAACATTAGTCTAAGACTAAGAATGTATCTCTTTGCAGTTTGGCTTTCTTTTGAGGAAATAAACTATACTGTTTCTTTAAACAAGTTCTCTGAGATATCCATACTAATATAAGAAAGAAAAACAAAAGGTCCTATGGTCAAATGAGCTCACAAAACTTTGGGTTAAATAAAAACGAGATTTTTAAATTGTAGGACTTTTCTGAACCTATAATATGCTAGAGTTCACAGAATATCCATTTTAGCATGTATTTTTAGAAAACAGTATTTTGCTGAAAACGCTGTAAACCCTGGATTTTATGATCACCCTCATTCTTTCCAAGTTTATGTACACGTGTATAAATCGTCAACATTTCAAACTTAAAAACAAATTCCAAAAAGTTTTTAAGCAATTAAATGAAATACCTAAAGCTTTAAGGTAACTTTTGCTTCAAAGACTGTTAGACACGCGGATTAAGAATGTTACAATGCTCTGGTTTGGCACCTGCTGCTCCCTCCAAATAGAGCTAAGTCCTTATTTAGTCTAGATACTGATCTTTCTAGGGTGGAAATCTCTGAAGGGGTTAAGATGCTAATCCTTGGGTTGATAATACACAAATGTGATTTTAGGCATGTTAGTTTTGTGAGGAAACCCTGGTGGCGTAGTGGTTAAGCGCTACGGCTGCTAACCAAATGGTCAGCAGTTCAAATCTGCCAGGTACTCCTTGGAAACTCTATGGGACTCAATGGCACTGGGTTTGGATTTTTTTTTTTTTGGTAGTTTTGTGCGTGCCCGTAAGATTCCACTGGATCTTTGATAAAATTTCACATCATTTCCACACTAGCAATTTTTTTTTCTGAGCTTTTCCACTCATATTCAGTCAGGTCCCCATGGCTGAAATTCTCTTCTGCTTTGCTTTCCAAAAATTAGTAACCATGCCACATCCTACACCAAGGATATCCTCTTTGTCGTAACCGACGCCTTTTATCTACATTAAAAGCAAACAAATGACTAGTACAACTCTCTTGCTCATCTATTTCCTTAAGCCTTTTGATTATCCCGGCTGCTTCCTTCTGTCTACCAGCCAGTTCATGGATTTACATTTTTAGTGTCTAGAACAAACCATCTAGGAGAAATAATTTGAGCTATATGTGTAATTTTAACTATACTAATAACCACGCTAAGACGTAAAAGGAAGGTGAATTTAATTTTAGCAGTATATTTTATTTAACCCAATATAGCCAAAATATTATCATTTCACCATGTAATCAAAATAAAAAGCCTTATTAATGACGTGTTTTACATTCTTTTATTCATACTAGGGCTTTGAAATCCAGTGTGTATTTTATACTAACCATAACCTGTTGCAGTCAATTCTGACTAACAGCGACCCTACAAGACAGAGTAGAACTGGCCCATAGGTTTCCCAAGGCTGTAAACCTTTATGGAAGCAGACTGCCACATCTTTCTCCCATGGAGCTGCTGGTGGGTTTGAACTGCTGACCTTTTGGTTAGCAGCTGAGGCACTTAACCATTGAGCCACCAGGACTCCTCTGTATACTAAAACAACAACGATAAGCCCATTGCTGTTGAGTTGATTCCGACTCACAGTGACCCTACAGGACTGAGTACAACTGCCCCCAAGGGTTTCCAAGGAGTGGCTGGTGGATTTGAACAGCTGACCCTTCAGTTAGCAGCCGAACTCTTAACAACCTAGGCCTCCAGGGATCCCTTTATACTAATAAACCAAAAAAACCCAAACCCAGTGCCGTCTAGTCGATTCCGACTCATAGCGACCCTATAGGACAGGGTAGAACTGCCCCATAGAGTTTCCAAGGAGCGCCTGCTGGATTTGAACTGCTGACCCTTTGGTTAGCAGCTGTAGTACTTAACCACTATGCCACCAGGGTTTCCCTTTATAGCACATCTTAATTTGGACTAGCCAGATTTCAAGTGTCAATAGCCACATACGGCTAGGGGCTATCACAGGACTGAAAGATTATCAGGTACTCAAACTGTGTAAGAGAATCATCTGGAAACTTATTTAAACAGTTTCTAATTCAATAAATTACAGTGGGGCCCAAGGATCACCTGCATTTCTACAAGCATCACAGATGTTATGGTCTCCTTTTCAGAAATACTGGTCAAGACTTTTTTTGACCCACGCCCTCCATTCCTCCATGTACTGCTCTATCCCATCTTTTTAAAACATGGGCTGAAAGACCAAGTAATAATATGTTAAATGAGGATGCTAGGAGATATTTCTCAACAACAGAACCTTTTAGGTCTCATGTAGAGCTGTACAATTTTAGCCCTTAATGACTATGCAGTAACACTCTGAATGGTAAGCCATCAACTCACCAATGCTGTCATGTCCCCACCTGCATCGATGCTTCCCCCAATATCAAAAACAAAACAAAACAGAACCCCAGGCCCATTTTAAATCCTATTGAGATAGGATAATCATTCATTTATTGCTATCTGGATTTAAGGGAATTAAGAACTTCTTCCTGACAATCACTTATCAGGTGAAATCAACGACAATCACCTAATAATCACAGGGCTAATAGCAATTAGTGTAATTTTGTGAGTCCCTAAACATTAAGATTAGGAAAGGCAAGAACACCAAAGTCACGACGTAATTATGAGCCCAAGAGACAGAAAGGGCCACATAAACCAGAGGCTACATCAGCCTGGGACCAGAAGAACTAGATGGTGCCCAGCTAAAACACATGACTGCCCTGACAGGGAACACTAAACAGAACCCCTGAGGGAGCAGAACAGTGGGATGCAGACCTCCAATTCTCATAAAAAGACAAAACTTAATGGTCTGAGACTAGAGGGACCCTGGAGATCATAGTCCCCAGACCTCCTGTCAGTCCAAGACAGGAACCATTCCCAAACAGGGATTGGACTGGACTATGGGATAGAAAACGATACTGGTGAGGAGTGAGCTTCTTGGATCAAGTAGACACACGAGACTATGTGGGCAGCTCCTGTCTGGAGGGGAGATGAGAGGGCAGAGGGGGTTAGAAGCTGGCTGAATGGACATGAAAAGAGAGAGTGGAGAGGAGAGAAGGAGTGTGCTATCTCATTAGGGGAGAGCAACTAGGGGTATGTATCAAGGTATATATAAACTTTTGTATGAGAGACTGACTTGATTTGTAAACTTTTACTTAAAGCACACACACAAAAAAAAGATTAGGAAAGGTATGAAGTGAAATGAGGATGTTGTTGTGTGCCCTCGAGTCGATTCTTACTCACAGGGACCCTATGTGACATAGCAGAACCGCCCCATAGGGATTCCTAGGCTGTAATCTTTAAAGGAAGGAGTCCTCATGGTGCAGTGGTTAAGCACTCAACTGCTAACTGGAAGGTCAGCAGTTCAAACTCACCAGTCACTCTACGGAAGAAAATGTGGCAGTCTGCTTCCGTAAAGATTTATGGCCTTGGAAACTCTATGAGGTAGTTCTATTCTGTCCTACTGGGTCATTAGGAGATGGAGTGGTCTTGATGGCAGTGTATTTAATATATATGGGAGCAGTTTGCCAGGTCTTTTCTCCTGAGGAGCGGTCGGTGGTTTGAACTGGTGACCTTTCAGTTAGCAGCTGAGCGCTTAACCATGGCTCCACCAGGGCTCCTTGAAACGAGGATACCAAACCATAAAGATAAAATTTCAGGCTGAATAAAGTTATAAGGCTTAATAAGATATTCTAGGGATCAAACTATACTCCACTACTCTTTCTGATAAAAAACTACTCCTCTTAAGTAACTGATAACATGATCAGGAATACTCCTAAACTTTTCTGTAAGTCTGAAATTGTGTCAAAATTAAAAAAAAAAAACTTAAAGGAATGTAATGATTCCTACTGTAGATATTAAGAAACTGAACATCAGGCATGTCTGGGCCCTGGAGTCAGAGACCCAAATATGTGACATGGGACAAGTTACTTAACTGCTGTATGCCTCAGTTTCATCATCTATAAAGCAGAGTAGTAATAACCCTTCTCTCACAGGGCTGCTGAGATAAATGAGCTAATATAGCTAAAGCATAGTCCATGGTGCATTAAAAAAAAAAAAACTTAAATTAACAGTAAGTTACTACATTACCAATGTGTTACAAATATGATTGTTGTTGTTAGGTGCCGAGTCGATTTTTGACTCATAGCAACCCCACGTGACAGAGAACTGCCCCACAGGGTTTTCCAGGCTGTAATCTCTACGGAAGCAGACTGCCAAGTCTTTCTCCCACGGAACCCTTGCGTGGGTTTGAACTGCCAACCTCGTTTACTATTACCTTTCCCCATCAGCATAATTTATAGACTCCTCGATGTTACTTGAAGTTGAAACTGTTCCTATTTGTTGACTTGTAGATTTCAATTGTTCAATTTCAGTTTTGAGTTCTTCACACTGTAAACGGATTTGTGATTTTTCCATTTCCAATAATTCAACCTGATAAAAATACAAATAAATTAATTTTATAATTGTAAAACTTCAAAGTAATTATGCCAAAGTGGAAGTTTAAGCCAAGAGATTTAGAAAACCTGCTTGAAAAAATTACCAACTACTGAAAAGGTTAAACAAAAAGTTTTCTATAAACAAAGCGCTAGGTTTTGGGTGTGATAAACAAAGCTTCACTTGTTTATAATCTCACCTCTGTATCGTTTTACACTGAAAGAATATAATATTTTAATTACCACTTAACCAGAAACAAGCGGTACCTAAAAATTGAAAAATCAAAATATAAAATGCTTAAATTATGTTGCTGTCACAACCCACTGCCGTCAAGTAATTCCGACTCACGGTGACAGTGGCTTTTATTTCTTGAACACTCAATAACTGTAAGTTATAATAAAAAAAAAAAAAACACGTCCGTTGCCATCAAGCCAATCCCAACTCATAACAGCACCGTAGGACAGAGCAGAACTGCCCCACAGGGCTTCCAAGCAGTGCCTGGTGGATCTGAACTGCCAGCCTTTGGGTTAGCAGCCATAGCTCTTAACTACTATGCCACCAGGGTTTCCTGATAAGTTATGATAGCGAGCTTATATTGATTTTTACGTATTTTGTCATCTTGCTCATGAGCCAACATTTCAAGATGAATGTTTGAATGAGCAGTTATGTCAGCAATATTTCCAGGGAGAAGGAGTAAGCACAGCACTGTGCTGTAGTTTCCAAATTTTTTTTTTTCTTTTTTGCTGGAATCCTCTTTTCAAACACCACATAAAAATATCAATATATAAAATAGATAAAAAAAAAAAAGGAGCTACCTGAATTTGAAGTGGGGGCATGTACAGAGGCTGCTACTTGTCTCCTGATAGCAAAACTACACCTCCCAGGCACCCATTAGCCAGGTGACTAAGTTCTAATGGATGGAATGCAAGCAACTTCCAGGAAGCATCTTTTAAGTAATCACACCCCTTCTCCTTTCTCTTTCCTGCTGCTTGGAATGCAGATACCAAGGCTGAGCCTGTAGAGCCACCTCAGACCACAACTCCCCCTGAGAAGCAAAGCAGCAATGCAGGAGGAGTCTGTGTCCCTTGTGATTATCTACAAACGACCTTGATCCTAATACAGGCAATCTATAAAATGAAGGAACTTCTATCTACCTTGCGTGGTTATTATAAGGCTTATTAATAGTGGGTATAAAGTTCCCATCAAATTTAATAACTTGGTGTTTCAAATGGGTGATACTGGTATTCTGAGCAGGACAATTCTTCACTATACAGCAATGTTCTGGGCACTACAGGACACTCACCATACCTGGACACCACCCATTAAATTTCAGTAATGCCCATCTCCTTATGATATTTTAAGAACCAAAAATGTCCCTACAACATTACCAAGAAAGTGAAAAGACAACCTATAGAATGTGAGAAGTTATCTGGAAATCTGCTAAGGGTTTAATATACCAAATATACAAAGAACTACAACTCAATCAGAAAAAGACAAAAAACCCAATGGGGAAAAAAAAAAAAAACGGGCAAAGGACTTGAACAGATGGCCGATAAACACGTGAGAAGATGCTCAAGTCATTAGTCCTTAGGGAACTGCAAATCAAAGCCACACTAGGAAAGCTATTATCAAAAAAAAGAAAACAACAGGTGTTAGTGGGGATGTGGAGAAACTGGAACCCTTGAGCACTCCTGGTGGGAATGGTGCAGCTGCTGTCTGGAAAACAGTTTGGTGGTTCCTCAAAAACTTACACACACAATTACCGTATGACCCAGCAATTCCACTCCTATGTATGTACCCAAAAGAACTGAAAGAAGAGACTCAAACACTTGTACACCAAGGTTCAATGCAGCATTACGCGTAAGAGCCAAAAGGTGGAAATCACCCCAAGTATCCATCCCTAGATAGTTAATAAGTCAGATACAAAAGGACAAATAAATATTGCATGACTCCATTTACATGAAATATCTAGAAAAGCAAATGCATAGAAACAGAGGCAGGCAGTGATTCCCAGGGGCTGGGGGAAGGGAGGAATGAGGAGCTAGCAGGTCTTTAAGGTTTAAACACCCACAGACTCCCATTACTATCATTGTGTTGGGTGAAATAACTCACCTCACTTTTATATTGGTCCCTCTCAACACTGCATTTGTCCAACTGTCTAAATACGTCGTCAAGCTGCACAGCCATCTCATCCATTTCGCTTTTACTCTCACTATTAGAACACTGACCGCATTCAGCCTTCACGTGTTGCAAAGCACTACACTGTTTTTTCAGCCTTTCTATTTCTTCTAAAGCTTGCTGATACTGAGATGCCATGTAGTCTGGACTTTCAGATTTGCCATTAATACTTTCAAGTATAAATACAGCATCAGTTTCAGTAGCTTGATGGCAAGTTTCCTTCTTCACGTATTTGTCATTCATTTCCAGTAACCTCTGTTCTAACACTTTCACCTGGTCAGTAAGTGTATGGCACTGTCTTTTAAAATTTTCTTTTTCTTGAGTAACTAGAAGTAGCTCATTTCTCACTTCATTAAGCTGGCAGCCAGCAACACCTGCAGATTTATCAAAGGTTTCCTGGGCTTCGTGTACCTTTGCCTCAGCTTCTACAAAGGATGCCAGTGCAGCTGTATCATTCCTTGCGTCTATCGTATCTTCAATGGTTTCTTCCTTCTTAACAACCAAATTCGGTACTTCAGTCTGTGTAGCTGCAGTAGTTCCTTGATCACATCTAGACGATGAGGTGCTGGTTGAACTCGCCTGGCCGCAAGGTTCATTATCACCCACAATCTCAACCTGAACACCACTTTGCTCTACGTGAACCTGTTCCGATTTCATTTCAATATCATGATCTACGGCAGGTTTGGGAGTACTGTTTTCTTCCAAGATGATGACATCTTCATCATCATCATCTTTATAAGCTGAATTTTCAAACGTCTGACTAGTCAATCTCCGACTCTTGGTATTCAAAATTGAGGAACGAACAGAAAGTCTCCGTTTCAGGCTGAAAATTAAAAAAAGTAAATTATAAAATATAAATACAGACTAGACAGCCTTGAAGTAATAATTCTAACCAATACACTACCGTAACATTCTTGTAACTATCTTGAAATTGTTAAGAAATTCCCATGCTCATTTTTTTACTAAGTTATAGTACTGACTGACAGCGTACTGTTACTTACACAGTACTGACCCACAATTTAACGAAGTAGGTTCTTTTCTTCTTAGACAGATGAGGACACAACTATCAAAATCTCTTTCAAGCGCCAGCGAACATCTCTTCATTTGATATCCTTCAGGCATTTCAATGTATATATGTCCAAAGCGGAATCCGACTCCCTACTGCCACTCCCCACTCCCTGCTGCATTCTCGAGCTCAGTGAATGGCACAGCAAATCCCATCTGCCCATCATAATTTTTATCAGCATTCAGTGACTGAAGGTGAGCCACAAAATAACCAGCATTACCTATGCTTTCGTAAGAAAACAATCTTCCCTAAATTAAAAACTGCCTGTTTTGTTCATGTGGTTAGTTTTCTGTGAAATTGATCACCCACTGATTACTTTCTTCCCCACCTGGGGGGAAATCTGCACTGGTTTGCTCTTTGAGACCGTTTCCTAGATCTCACACTTTCTTCTCTCTTGAGCTTATTTCTCAGATTGATGGGGTACAACCTCCAATATCATCTTGCAAAAGAGCACATGGGACATAAAAATGTAAAGGTTTGCATTTGAAAATATCTTTATTCTCCTTTCAAGTTTATTGTTGGCTTAATTGTTACATAGACCTGCAAGTAGAAATGATTTTCTCAAAATTTTAAAGATACCACTCCATTTTCATCTAACATTCAGTATTTCCGGCATCCTGACTCCTGATCTTATACAGGTAAGCGGTGTTTTTCCTCTTGGGAAGCTTTAATATCTTCTTTTCCCCTGGTGTTACAAAATTTTACAATGATGTGCCTTAGAATGGATCTTTTCCTACACATCATGCTCTGAATTTAATGGAAATTCAGTCCTTGTTGTTGTATTTCCTCCCCTTTGTTTTCTGATTTTCCATCCGGAAATTCCCTTCGTCAGATGTTAGCCCTTCTGTACTGATATGCTGTCTTTTCTCCATTGCCCAACTGTTTATCTTTTTGTTCTACTTTCTAAAAGATTTATTTGTTCAACATTCACCCCAATCCCCAATAAATTTCATATTGTTTTCTTCTACCCCCTTTGTTTCAGTTTCTTGTCCAGTATTAGAGATCAGACACTGGGGATCCTTGGCTCTCCGTTGATAAGGGTGAAACTGACAGGAAGCTGCGAGGGCCGAGCCTGTGATTTCCAGGGTGCTCACACAGTCATCATCTAGGCCTTTTCTCTTGGTCCAGTTCTTTTCCTAAGAGGAATCTTTCAATTTCCTGTTGGGGCGGGTGGGAAGGTGTATTATGAATCTGACTGCTAGTGGTGTGAGAGCCATGTAAGGGAAGGAAATGGGGTTCTCACCATTCCATATTCAAACTTCCTTACTCCTCCACTTTCCAAAACAGTGGTTCATTCCCACCTTAGCAGTAAAAACTGGTCCAAAGTGAATTTCCCATCTTCTGACAGAGGAAGAGAATGGGCAGTTGCCAAACTTCGCAGGTAGGTACAAGGTTTAGGGAACTACTACTCTTCCTTAAAGTAAGCCTCCTGCTTTCACCCCTATCCTCCACCTTCAGAAGTACCCAATGCTTCCAAGTACTCAGGCTTTCTAGGGATCTGTGGAGTTAGTCAGTTTGCTTCTTGTTGGCCTTCCACCCTCCTCTAGCAGGCTTGGGTTTCGGCTTTCTCTAGTCTGCTATATCAATTACCTCTTGTTTATCTACTCTGCTTAATTGAGACCATCCTTATTATTTTTCTATTATTCAAATTTCTATGTGTCTTTCTTAAGGCTTAGTTTTGGTACCACCTTTTCCACACTCCGGCTTTATGAATTTGAGAATACAGGCTTTAAAAATTATTTAATAAAAAATTTCCTTCTTTATTCTCTTATTCCATTTTGATAGCAATTGTTTTTAAAAATAAATTCTATATCTTCTGTCTGTAATCTATGGAACCATCTTGAGAAAGAAAGCCAAAATATTAAGGAGACCAGTAAAAATACTGCAAGTTCTTAGTGAAGTAGCAATCCACCCCCAAAATGGGTCCCTAAAATGTAGGTTACAAACAGCAAACTATTTTATAACATGCCCTCCTTGATTTATATATGCATAAAAGCAGTTGTTTGAGGTCTTTTTTGAAGTAAAAAATCTCCAAGAATTTGACAGAAGCTACAAAATCTCTCTTAAAAAAAAATTAAGCATGTAACATAAAAAATGAAATTGCAGATGAATTCCTAGACCTGTTATCCTAAGGCCAGAGCCTTAAATCTAGGCACTAACTCACCAGCCTTTCTGAACAGAACCAGAACCAATGGGCTACAACGATGCTAGCCAATGGAACTTTCTACAGTGATGGAAATGTTTCACATCTGCATTAACTAGCTAGTCACTATCCACATGTGACTATTAAGCACTTGAAATGTGACTAGTGCAACTGAGTAGCTGAATTTTTAATTTATTTTTAATTAAATAACCACATATATGACCATGGGAAACCCCTGGTGGTATGATAGTTAAGAGCTATGGCTGCTACCAAAAGGTTGGCAGTTCAAATCCATCAGGTGCTCCTTGAAAGTCTATGGAGCAGCTCTACTCTGTCCTATAGGGTCGCAATGAGTCAGAATTGACAGCAATGGGTTTTTTTGGTTGTTGTTGTTATATGACCAGAGGCTACCATATTGGACAGCTCAGGTCTAGAGCAGGGTTTCTCAACCTGTACGAATAACCCATTCAGTGGCTTATGAACCCATCTACTGGGCCACAGTACTGTTTGGAATACAAATTATTAGCATGCACAGTATGTGTCACAGACAGCAGGGATACGATTTTGTGAAATCTTTATTTCAATTTTTTTCTACACATATGTATACATGTGTACATTAGGTCATACAAAATATAAAAACTTGTTTCTTACTGTAAGATCAGAGATGACTGAAAGCCACTGGTTTAGAGAATCAACCTTCAGGTTTAAGTTTAATGTTAACAACAGTTATTTAGTATGACCATTACAGAACTTTTTTCTCAATCGTGTATACACATCCTTGAAGACAATGAACAATCTATTAACCAACAACTAGTCTTGGAATCTAGTCATACACTTACAGTCTATTTTTGGGGAGATTCACATCTTTGCTTATACAATGTTCTGAAAATTAAAGCTGGAAATTCTTAACCACTAAGAAGTCTAGCCAACAGGATAATGAAGACGCTACTGGACATTCACAGCTCCTCAGGGAGAAGAGACCACACTCCAACAGTCATCATAAATCACCTTCAATTACGTCATCAGTTCTGACTACTTCACTCAGTTAAGGCAACCCTTACTAAAAAGGCACTCTTTTCCCATGCTATCTCTCAGATTTAGACAAGGCTAAAAAGCAAAGATGGACTAAGATACCTAGTCATTCTTCTTCACCTTTACTCATTCTATTGCCTTTGAATAGACCACCAATGCAGAGTTCTGGTTTTAGAACTTCAGGAACCAACCTAAGTACCACCTTATCACAGTCTTCTCTGACCATTCCAGCCAAGGAGGCCAACGATTCAATTCATATATCACTCTTTCCTTTCTTTCTCCCTTCCTTCTTCATCTACTCATATAAAATACAATAAGTGCTTGTAACATGCTACGGGCAATGCTAAGAACTTAAGAGGTCGAACTTGATATTATAGTGTTGTACTACTAACTGCTTCATGTTTTTCTCCTAAATATTCATCATCTTAAAAGTAGGAGTTTTCCTACTGTATACTTTGATCAAATTTCACAATGAATACACTTTATATTAATTTTTAAAAACTGATTTAAATGCATGGCAGAAGTGGGGTGGGGTAAGTTTAGACAATAAAAGCAAAGTAACTTGTCCTTAACACTTTTTACATTCATACAAACTACAAATTCCCAGAGCTGCATTGCCTCAGAGGTGTCAAGTAAAGGCTCTGTTTAATATTCCAATATGGAAAAGCACATCTTAGCCACTGACCTATTGCTCTCAGGTTCAGACTGGGGTGAAACTCGATTATTATTAATAAGTCTTGTGTAAGTATTTGCTGCTTCTGAAAGATGTCCTCTTGGAACACTGTCCTTCACAGGACAAAAGCTTTGACTTGAAACAGGGGCTGTCCGAAACAACAGTTCAGCATTAATCTGCTGGGGGGAAAAAAAAAGATCTTAAAGGAATTGTTTTAATGTGTTATGCTAGAATACAAGGTATAATCTTCCCTTTTCCCCTTATTCCAGAAGACACTGAGAACCATCTTAAACATGTGAATTCCTTGTTGCTACCCCAATGGCTTTACATTTTTAAAGAACTGTAAACAACAACAACAAAAACAAGGAACATATAAGAGAGGCTGTACATGGCCCACAATGCCTTAATATTTACTATCTGGCCCTTTCAACAAAGGTTTGTTAACATCTGGGCTATAAGGACTTACTGAGATATAACAAAAATTTATTTTGCTAAAAGAGCGATTGAAGATCAAGTTAGAAAAATATCACCTTTAAAAACCAAAGTATCTAAGAAAACATCTCAACGTAATTACAAGCAAACAGACACATCTGCAGCAGATCAACACTTCTTACACCAGAAGTAGTACAACTAGCTACTCATACACTCAGCACATGCTCCTCAATGCCATTCAGCATTCAGACAGAACTGGAAGGGCCAGTGAGAGCAGTGGTCAACAAGGGAAAGGAAAAGCCTATCCCTTTTGTCCAGGTGAGTGCTGGTGCATTATTCTTGGGGTGTTCCTGAGAATTTTTCCTTAACTGCCTATCTCATGACAGGATTCTTCTACAAATGTTTCTCCTTCCTCAGAAAAACCCAACTGAACAATAACACTGAACACCTGGAATGAAGATGTTGGGCTGGGAAGGAGGGCACGGAGGGGTACAGGAAAAAGGAAGTTAACTGAATGAACACGACCCCTTCGATTTGTTATATAATTCTCCAGATTTAAAATTCAGTGTTTATTAAGCTATCCATTACCCATCTTAAGGCACAGCTGTAAGATGAAAAGTTTAATTACCCGAGGAATCATTTCCGGTTGTCTGATCCTGAATTTTTCCTTGTCTCTTTAAAGAAAAGATGGAAAATGAAAATATTTAAATTTACTTCATTATTACTTTTCTAACGATATACTTGCCCTGTTTGCTACTGAGTTACTCAGGTATGTTTCCTGAAATCTGCTTCAATTTCATTATAATCAACGGTAAGCCTGTACGCAGGGGAACACTTTCACCTTTTATCTCATTAACTTTCTAATGTCGGCCTGAAGCTTTCCACCCCCGCAGGTATTATTCTCAGACCTTCGACCTGAAATACCACAACAGTCTTCTAACTGGTTTCTTTACTTCTAATCTCGCTGCCGGATTTATCTTCAAGAACTTGTTGTTAGTTGCTGTGGAGTCAACTCCAGCTCATGGTGACCTTATATATAATGCGTTGACTTCTGCCTTCCACGTACAGTACGTTATCCTGAAATTCACTGTGGCTGACTATCATCACCCAACTTACCTACCCTACCTTTGTGTTCCATTCGTACCATGTACATTTACTCTAGTTACATTGAACAACTGTTGTCTGTAATTCTCATCCTACCTGTCATTCAAGGTGTAGCGCAAAGATGACCTCCTTCATGAACTTTCCTGATCTATTTCTGCCCTCCTCTCCCCTAATCAGAAGCAACCTCTCCTATGAGCGTCCATACAGTACCATATCATGCCTTTTATAAAGGTATTCGTCACCTTCCCTGTTAAATGATAAGCTTGTCAAGGGTTGTTGTTGTTAGGTGTCGTTGAGCCGATTTTGACTTGTATTGACCCCATCCGATAGAGTAGAACGGCCACACAGGGTTTTCTAGGCTGTAATCTTCACAGGAATATCGCTAGGCCTTCCTCTTGGATGGATTCAAACTGCCAGCCTTTCAGTTAGTGGTTGGGCACTTAACTGCTGCACCACCAGGGCTCCTCAACAAGGGTGGCTAGTGTTCCCATAAAAGTTTATCTGTGTATGGCCCAAAGAGACTAACTATTCTGTGCTCAAAGTATCTAACAGATTGGACAGAAATACACATCAGGTAAACTGATAATGTATCCACAGCATAAACTAAACTAAAAAAAATCCAAATCACGAGTCATAATCTTTTCTAGCTGCACTAGCTTTATCTTGGCAGAGCATCCACTAATGCTGCAGAAACATTACTTCCTCGCCCTACACTAATTCAGCACTCACCTCTTTTTGTAGGTTTTTTCATAAGTGGGATGCACCAAATCCTCATCTTCAGGTTCTTCTGGAACATCACAATTTCTAGTCAGAAAAATCACATGGGAATAACTCGTCACCAGTGCCTCGAACAAGGACTTTCTGCCTTTCCAAAAAGGGTACTACCAACTATATGGTACCTGAACTGTGGGTCAGGGTTATTGGAGCAATACCATTTTTCGGGAAGTTGATCTATCCCATCTGGTAGTTTTCGCCATTTTAGACAGGAATCACATTGAACCCAAGTCTGATCAGGACGCTTCCTGTAATGAAACAAGAACAACAGAATACTGGCATAGAAACATGGATTCTAAGTACTTTATTAGATTTTCTACATCATTTCTACAACCAAATATCCGTATTATTTCATTACTTCCCTGAAAATTTTGTGACGTAACTATTTCTACTGTATAACAATTTGAGTTTTTGAAAACAATTTCAGGTACCTTTTTCAAAAAGTTAAAGGTCACAGGGTAATTTGAGCAAAGCAATTAGCATACTATTAAATTTGCTCTGTCATAATGAAAACTCAACAACTTAAGAAAATACTCCAAACGCCTGAAGAAGTTAGCATCTGCAGTGTCAAGTCTAGTATATTAAAAACAAAACACCCAAATACAGGAAATAAAGAGGTTGCATTAATACAATTTTAGCACTTTTATAATTATATAATTCTTTTTTTATTCTCTATTTTAGCAAACTCCCAAATAACTAAACTTGTATAGGCTTTAGTTTACAAAATGTTTTTCCATTTTTCTTATTTCAAATTGCAATAATCCTATAAAGTATTTATGTAGATTCATCTTACGTATGAAGACTTCACCTTAACACCACTATCTTTTAGACCTAGTTTTTAAAAGATGCATTTGTAAATTTATATGAAAGTTCATATAATCCAGAAGTTTGTAAAGTAAAAGTTAACCCTGTTTCAAGAGGTTACCACTTGATTTTTTAAATCCTTACAGAAATGTTTTAGGCTTCTAAAACTACACATATGTTTATGGATACTTCTAAAAAATGCAATGGGATATTTATATAGAGCTGTATCTTTTTTGTTCTTTGTTATGTATTTTGGACAATCTTTCCATATTAGCATATACAAACCAAACCCATTCCTTCAAGCTGATTCCAACTCATAGCGTCCCTATAGGACACAGTACAACTGCCCCATTGAGTTTTCAAGGTACGCTTGGTGGATTCAAACTGCTGACCTCTTGGTTAGCAGCTATAGCACTTGTCAGGCATCACATCATCTAATTCTTACAACTCTAGAAAGAAAGCGATATTCATGTTCCCATTTTACACACGAGAAGATGGAAGCTTACAGAGGCCAAGCTTCCTTAAGCAGCAGACGTAGAATTTGAACAGGTTTGGCTTCAGATGCATGATCCTAGCCACTTCACTCTACCAGTGTTTTTCAAATTATGGGATGCCACCCACCAGTAGATTGTGAATCAACTTAATGGGTCAAGACAAGCATTTTTTAATAAGGAAATAAATTATTTCAACATGTATTACACATAAGGAAATACGGTTTTAGGAATTTTTTGTGTGTATATATTCATTCGGAAACCCTGGTGGCATAGTGGTTAAGTGCTATGGCTGCTAACATAAAAGGTCGGCAGTTCAAATCCACCAGGCGCTTCTTGGAAACTCTATGGGGCAGTTCTACTCTGTCCTATAGGGTCACTGTGAGTTGGAATCGACTCGATGGCAGTGGTTTTTTTTTTTGTTTTATATTCATTCATTTATTTTGGGGTATGCTTGTTCAGGTTGTGGAATTTCTTACTATGGGACAGAGTAAAAGACTGAAACAATGTGCAATCACTGTACCTTCTGATATTTTATCTTGATATTGGAGTTGTTTTTTTAATGTACTTACTGTATATCTTCAACTGGCAAATTTAGAGGATATTCTGCATTTTTCTTCACTTTCATTTCATTCCAGTAGTCATTAAGCTTATCTCCTAGTGCTGTTATTGTAAGCCTTAAAAAAGTAAATTATAAAGTCAATTCGAGGGAAAAAAATAAAGGTAAAGATTAAATCTTTGTAGAACACGAGAGAACGTGTGAATAACCTAGTAATGACCATATTGACACTGTGGGGGAAAAAGGATCCAAAACACACAGTTAATAAAGAACACTCAAAGTAACACAAATTTTCTATCAGGACCTTTATAAGCTCCTGAAGCATAGCCAGGATCATCTAGAAAAGAAGACACAAAATAGTACTCCTTTGGGTCCTCTGTTGAAAAAGTGTGTTGTAGACCAATTACTGGAAGAACCATTGACTCTGTATTTCAACCCCAACCAATGAACTTGTAAATTTCAATTCAAATTAGAACTCAAACATTTGGTGAGTAATCATTACCAGCAATTACTGCAAATGGTTAACATGCTCAGCTGCTAGCCAAAAGGTTGGAGGCTCGAGTTCACCCAGAGATGCCTCACAAGAAAGGCCTTGCTATTTACTTCTAAAAATCAGCCACTGAAAACCCAATGGAGCACAGTTCTACAGACACACATGGGGTCTGCATGAGTCAGAGCTGGCTCCATGACAACTGGTTTCATATTCAAAATAGCTTCTGTCCACTATTTTAGGTGAAGGGAAAGACAACAAACAATATAGGAGAGGTCAGCACGACTGGACTAAACCAAAAGCAAAGAAGTCTCCTGAATACAACTGAACACTTTGAAGGCCACAGCAGCAGAGATGGGGGTCTGGGGATCATGGTTTCAGGGGACATCTAAGTCAACTGGCATAACAAAATGTATTAAGAAAACGTTCTGCATCCCACTTTGGTGAGCGGCACCTGGGGTCTTAAATGCTAGCAAAGCGGCCATCTAAGATGCATCAATTGGTCTCAACTCTGTAGCAAAGGAGAATGAAGAACGCCAAAGACACAAGGTAAATATGAGCCCAAGAAAAAGAAAGAGCCACATAAACCAGAGACTGTATCAGCCTGAAACTGCCCTGACAGGGAACACAACAGAGAATCCCTGACGGAGCTAGAAAACAGTGGGATGCAGACTTCAAATTCTCATAAAAAGATCAGACTTAATGGTATGACTGAAACTGGAGGGACCCCGAAGGTCACAGACCCTGGACCTCGTGTTAGCCCAGGAATGGAACCATTCCCAAATCCAACTCTTCAAATGGGGACTGGACTGGACTAGAAGACAGAAAATGATACTGGTAACGAGTGGGCTTCTTGGCTCAAGCAGACACATGAGACTGTGTGGGCAGCTCCTGTCTGGGGTTGAGATGAGAAGGCAGAGGGGGACAGGAGCTGGTGAATGGACACAGGGAATACGGGGTGGGCCTGAGGAGTGTGCTGTGTCTCGTTATGGGGGAGAGCAGCTAGGAGCACATAAAAAAAAAAAATAAGTTTTTGTTTTAGAGACTGACTTGATTCGTAAACTTTCACTTAAAGTACAATAAATCTAGAAAAAAGCAGCTTCTGTCCCAAATTATTTTACTTTTCCCACAATAAAATATTAATAAAAAGCAAATTAATGGGACTTATTAAAATTTTTTTTTATTAAAATCAGTAAAACCAAGGCCACAAGTAGCTGATTAATCATTTGCTAATGAATTGGATAAGCACAAGATAGAGCCAATGTAACAAACATTCTATTTTAAATAAAGCTTTTAAAAAATAATCAGAACTTCAAATTTTATGGTCTGGCAGATGAGTATTAGATATATCACCTCTAATCTACTGGCGAAGCTCTCACTCATTAACTCCTATTTTAGTTTTAAACACCAGCGAGCCCCACTATCGTATAACATAAAAACCAAGAAACCAAACCCATTGCTGTCAAGTCGATTCCAGCTCACAGTGACTCTGCTGGGCATAGTAGACCTGCCCATGGGCTTTCCAAGGCTGTAATCTTTACGGAAAAGAGCCCTAGTGGTACAGTGGTTAAGCACTCAGCTGCAGTGGTTCAAACCTACCAGCCGCGCCATAGGAGAAAGGTGTGGCGGTCTACCTTGATAAAGATTAAAAATCCATTTCCGTCCAGGCCATTCAGACTCGTAACAACCCTTCGAGACAGAGCATAACTGCCCCATAGAATTTTCAAGGCTATAAATCTATACAGAAGCAGATTGCCACATTTTTTCCATGGAGCAGCTGGAGGGTTCGAACAGTTCACCTTTTAATTAGCAGCCAAGTGCTTAACCACTATGTCACCGGGACTCCCATCACATAACATACAGATGTCCGATTCATCGTCCCTCCCTTCAAATCATTTTTTTAGTTCTTGCCCGTCTCTTTTTCTCATCATTTCTATTCTTCAGTCTATGAGACTGTACCCGTTTCTCTGGAGAATATGCCTAGGAGTGAGAACTGCGGGGTCATAGGGTATGCATGTTTGGCTTTATCCGATACTGTCAAACAGTTCTCAAAAATGAATATATATTCACCAGCAATGTATGAGAGTTCCAACTGCCCTACATCTTGGCAACATTTGCTATGTCCTTTTCATTTTAGATAATTTTTCCATTTTGGCCCAATAACACACTTTGTGTCCTGCTTGAAAAAAACCTGCCTAACTAAAGATCATGAAAATTCTCATCTATGTCTTCCTTTTTCATTTTACCTTTCTCATTTAGGCCTAAAATTCATTTGGAATTGATTCTTTGCTTATTTTTTACCTTATTTGGCAAGGTAAATGCTAAAGTTCATTTTAATCCATATGGATAACCAACTGTAACCTTTGTCATAAAACAGGTGACCATGGATATGAAAAGCATGGGTTTGTTTTCGGCTTCTCCATTCTATCATTAGACTATCTATCATTTCACCGATATCACACTTTTTCACTACAGCTTTACAGTAAGTGTTGATATTTGGTAATGTAAGTCACCTTTTATGCTTTAATGACTCTCTCAGCTATCTGTGGTAGTCTATGTTTTCACATAAAGTTTAGAATAAACTTATTAGTATCTATACTCACATCCATCTGCTGGGATTTTTTAGTGGAATTGCATTTAATGTATAAATCAATTTGGTGAAAAACTGACATTTATAGTAAATAGCTTTCCAACCCACGAGCCTGGTGTACCTACTTATTTAAGACTTGAGTTTCTCTCCATAATGTTTTAGTTTTCAATGTAGAGGTCTTTGCATATTTTCATTATATTTATTCCTAAGTATGTGATTTTTTAAGATGGTAACGCAAGTGATTTTTCTTAAACTTTAAATTTTTTTATTGCTGATATAGAAATGCAATTGATTTCTAAATACTTCTTATCCAACAACCTTAGAATACATATTAATTAACTGGTTCCCTTATTAATTCTAAATTTGTAGGTTATTCTGGACTTCCTGTATTGCTACTGCAAGCATTTGCAATCAGCTGCTAACCTAAAGGCTGGTGGTTGAAACTTAACCAGCCACTCCGAAGGCCTGCAAACTGCTTCTGTAAAGATTACAGCCAATATAACCTATGGCGGACTTCTACTCTCTGATACATGGGGTCGCGATGAGAGAATCGACTCAACAGTGGCGGGCTTTTTTTTAATATATCTAATGCAACTACTATTTTAATGCAACTACAGATAATAGCTTTATTTCTTCCTTGGCAATCCTTATACCTTTTATTTTTCTTGCCTCACCATGCTAGTTATTTCTTCAAAAACAATGGCTAAGAGCTGGTATCTTTATCTCTAAAGATTCCTAAACTCAGGGGGAAAATTACCAGCAATATACCATTAGGAATGATGTGTTGCTGTTTATAAATACTCTTTACCTGCTTAACATACCCTTCTATTCATGATTTTGTGGGGTTTTTTTAAAGACTATTTTTTAGAGTTTTGATTTATAGAAAAACTGTATGAAGTACAGAGAGTTCAATATACTTCCTCTCCTCCCTGCACAGCATTTCTCCTATTATTAACACCTTGCAAATGTGGTGCACTTGTTACATTTTGTTGTTGTTGTGTGCCACTGAGTCAATTCTAACTCACAGGACAGAGTAGAACAGTCCCACAGGGTTTCCTAGGCTGTAATCTTCACAAGAACAGATTGCTAGGTCTTTTCTCTGGCAGAGAAAATAGTGGGTTCAAACTGCCAGCCTTTCAGTTAGCAGCCGAGCACTTAACCACTGCACCACCAGGGCTCCTACATTTATTAGATTTGATGAATCAATACTGAAACATTATTATTAACTAAAGTCTATAGTTTCCATTAGGGTTCATTCTTTGTGTTGGACAGTCCTATGCGCTCTGACAAATGCAATCACTTCATGGATCCACCACTACAGTATCCTGCAGAATTGTCTCCCTGCCCTAAAAGTGTCCTGTGCTTCACCCTTTTATGGAAAGACAAAAGACTTAGAACAACAGCCAACACAATACTGAAGAACAGAACTGAAGGACTGATACTACCTCACTTCAAGACTTGCCATAAAGCTACAGCAATTAAGACTGCATGGTATCGGTAAGTGAACAAATAGATCAGTGGAACAGAGCAGAGCCCAGAAATACACCTACACAGATATAACCAGTGATTTTTAACAAACGTGCAAAGGTGATTCAATGGAGAAAGGATAGTCTTTTTAACAAACGGTATTGAAACAACTGGACATCTACACGCAAAAAAATAGACATAGGCCTCATACATTTCAAAAAATTAACTCAAAATGGATCAAGGACCTAAATATAAGATGCAAAACTATACAACTGTTAGGAGATAACATAAGAAAAAATTTATGTGGCCTTGGATTTGACGATGACTTTTTAGATACAACACTAAAAGCACAATCCACAAGAGGAAAAACTGATAAACTGGACTTCATTAAAAAGATACTGCCAAGAGAATGAAAAGACAAGCCACAGATTGCAAGAAAACATTTATTTGAAATACACAAGTCCGATAAAAGGCTTATATCCAAAATATACCGAGAACCCTTAAAATTTAATGATATGAAAACCAACAACCCAATTACAGAATAGGTAGACCTGAAGACACCTCACCAAAGATGATATATAGGTGGCAAATAAGCATATGAAAAGTTATTCAACATCATACACCGCCAGGGAATTGCAAATTAAAACAAGATACCACTACACACCTATTGGAATGGCTGAAACTCAAAATGCTACCACCACCAAATGCTGGCAAGGATGTGGAGCAACAGGGACTCGAATTCATTGCTGGTAAGAATGCAAAATGGTACAGCCACTTCGGAAGACAGACAAGCAGTTTCTTACAAAGCTAAAGATAGGATGACCATGGTAGCTATTTACCTTCTACAATTCTAGTGAACAACTTCTTATATTAAGTTATCCCTGTTCAAGTAACAGGAGTAGCTTCCACCTCTGGATTAGATTTTCTATATTGTATGCCTGTTTCCTAATTCATTAATTTTGGTCTTTTCATTACTATTTCCTTCCTTCCACTTTCTTTGTATTTTATTTGAAGACGGCTTTTATCACAAATAGTTATGTGAATTTTGTTTTCTACCCCATAACATATACTTACTTTCATAATATTTGTATTTCCTAAATTTACGAGCAAAATTGATGGTCTTACTTATTCTCTGGCTTCTAACCACGATTTCTATCTAAGGAGCACAGGACTATAAACTATCTGAAAGTTACCATCCTAGAACAAAGTTTCAGAATTTTATGATTATACGAAAAAAATGCTGACACCAAGAAAGCAGGAATTTGCTCTACATTTGTATAAACCTCAATATCTCATTATTAGGCACAGGGTAGAATACAGTGTTTGTGATGGAGTTAGAAGACAATACCTGGGATGGAAGAAGGTAGTTAAATGTGGTTTCTGTGCAAGCTCATCACCCACCCATTTTCCGGTAGCTCCATAATAGTTACACTGCTTTCATAGTTAAAACATAAAAATATCCACAAGGTGGCAAAAAAAAAATCAGCTTAGAAAAATAAAGAATTTCCAAAATAAATGTTTAAATAAAGTCAACAGTTTATATAGGTAACATACCTATACTCATTAGTATAGTCGAAATCTTGTTTATTATGAGTTGGCTTTAGAAAATTACACTCTATAATTCCAACTACTCCAACACCCATGTTGTTTGCCTGAAAAATAAAATTAAACAAGCATTTTAAGCACAAAGACATTATGCACAAAATAATTACCCTTACACAAAGATTTATAATTTGTATAAAACACTTTCCTATATTTTATCTTATATGATTGCTTTAAGTACCTCAGGAAATTTAACTGAAAAGTAGCGTATAATTTTATTTTCTGAGAGTTAACTCCTAAATATATTAGGGCCCTCCTCAAAACCACTTCCACATGGACAAGTCTCCCTTTAGACAACTATTATCACCCTCAATTTTTACAAAAGGGAAAAGAGACCACCTCTACTGGGATGCAATTTCTTAGAGAACTAACTCATCTGTGTTAGTGCCTAGCAATGGCTCTGGTACATAATATTCCCTAAGTTTGCTAGATAAAAGTTAAGTCACTTACCCATCTAGCTGTTCATGACAATGAAATAAAAACCAAGGTTGGCTGAATTAAAGTTATTTTAAAACTCTGCTAGGTAAACTAAAGAAATCAGTATGTATCAGTTATATTCTAATAAAAAAAAATTTTTTTTTCTTTTTCGTTTTTACCTAGAAATAATGAACAAGTGCATTTTGTTCATAATAGTAGCTTGTTTCTGAGCCTAGGAATATATAAAGTGAAAAAATAAGTAAATTGTAAGATGAAAATGCTCATAAACACAACCACGAAACAAACCATGCAAATCCGATCATAACCCTGCTCTACTAAAAACCATCAGTTCCTCATCTCATACCATTTTTTAACCTGGTGATAACAAGACCCCTTCAAAGTGTGGATCCTGCCAACCTTTCTGGCCTCATCTTCCTGTCTCTCTCTCCCATTCCTGTTCCCCACTTCCAATGTGATCCAGTGACAGCACATTACTCCCTTTATTATGTCATACTCTCAGAAGCCTCCTTCCCCCTTCCTTTGCAGTTCTTCCCTCTGCCTGGAAAGCCCTCCCCAGACTTAAGCTAGCCATAAGAGCCTATTTTTACAAGATTAAGCTTAACCAGCAATTATATGCAGTGAAAATTTAAGTCAGAGTCATAAATGATAAAAGGAAAAAACCCACGTTATTTGCAGCATGCTTTTGAGCCCTAAAGCACTTGAGAAATAAGGCAATTACCAAAAATGTATTTGCAGTTACCAGTGAAATTCAGAAACTTAAGTAGGACATTATAGAAACTCTCTGGTAAAAATATTTCAATTTAAGTGAAAATTAGCCTATTTAGTAAAGGTCACTGCTACCTCATATCACAATTGCCAGATTTTTAGATTTATTTTCTGGTTAAAATGAGTGGTTGCAAGAAGCTCCTGCAAATTTCATTTATTTCTGCAAAAATGATATAGTCTAGGTTCATGTCATGTAAAATAGGTGAAGCTGAATTATAACTCCAGCTGAAGAGTGTTCAAGATACACCCACACTATTGTAATATGCATAGCTTACATCACTGTAGAAAGAACTTAGAATGAAATAAGATAGACAGAAAATAAAAACCATAGAACAGGAAAACAAAAATATGCCTAGCGTTAAAACCAACAAAGTTGATTTCCAGAATTATCATACCAATTTCTTAAACTACACATACACACGTACGTTCCTCACCCCACAAAAAAGCCTCTCTGTGAGAACATGTGAAGAATACACAGACTGACATGGTAGGAGTGTTGGTCATCCAAAAGTGAATTCACCAACAATGGGACTGGTTTTGAAGGAAGGTGCAAACACATTTAGGAACTAGTTTCCAGAAAAGCGTATGACCTGTCAAATACTGTTTTTCAGGCTGCTTGAACCAGCACTAATTAAAACCAGTGAATTATATTCCAGTAACAGGACATAATCACTGGGTATAGGGTAAAAAATCATGCACTTGATGCATCTGTATCTGAGATCCGTTCTCATCGTGAGATCTTGGAAAATTATTTAACCTATGAGTCCCAATTTCCTCATCTGTAAAATCAGAATGGAGTAAGTATCCTGTCTACTTCATAGGGACAAATGGGAAATATAAAAGTACTCAAAGTTCAAGTGTTATACCAATTAAAAAAGAGATTAACATCTAAAAGTCATAAGTAGAAATTACAGTAAAATGATTTCACATTCAACCTATTAACATATGTATCTTTTGTAAAATATACACGTTTTCCTTTGAAATAGAAAGCTTACCCGTAACTGACATCCAACTTTTTCATAAGCTTTGATGAGTCTGTTCCGGTGATACATCATTATCCCATAGTGATCTTTATTTCTACAGTTGAATCCAAAAGTAATTCTCACTGTTCTAGTCTTAAAATGTTAAGGAAAATTCTGAGTACAACATCTCCCTTCATCTTTTCTATTTCACGATTTACCAAGTCCAAAGTGCATAAGGAATGGCAAAACTGGAGGATGAGAGTCCATTTAAGGATACAAGGGGAGAGGGGCAAGGAGAATAAGCTTGAGTGATATATCTCTACACAATATCAGATAAAGGATACCAAAAATTTGGGTCGATAAACATCACGTTCAATGTAGGCAAGGCTCTTCGAAACTAGCTGTGTCTTCACTTTCTGCCCACGTAAGATGATCTGCATTCTTGGCTTTAGATATAATATACTGCAGTACGCCTGCAAAGACACACAACAGTATCTGTCCTGTCCAAGTTATTATTAACAGATTTGCTCATTACCACTTGGTCACAGATTTAAATAAAAATGACCTTGCCTCGGTAAAACCCATTAACTCTTTAACATAAGCACAAAAAGGACTACATTTTTAGACTTTTCTGTCAAGTACATATATTGTTACTATTAAAAGCAGCAATAAGAATTTCATTTAAGCAAAAATAATGAGTAAGATCAAATATAAACAAAAGATTATACAAGTTTGATAAAGAAAAAATTTTAAATAATACACCAACTCTTCCATAAAGTAGATCAGCACAACACTTTTCAAAAACAGTAAGTCATCAAAATGTGTTTTCAATTCTTAATGCAGGAAAGTGTAAATACTTTAGCAGCCTGACCAAACTGAAGTGCCCTAAAACACGTTAAAATATGTTCTTCTGGGGCTGCCCCTACAGCCCTGGTGGTGCAGTGGTTAAGAGCTATGGCTGACCAAAAGGTCATCCATCAGCCACTCCGCAGAAACCCTAGTGGGCAGAGTTCTACTGTCCTATAGGGTTGCTGTGAGTCGGAATTGACTAGACGGCAATGGGTTTGGGTTTTTTTTGGTTGGGTCTGCCCCCAATGCTATCAGGACATCCTGAAGGAAATGCGCTGAATAACTCAAAAAGGACAGAAGAAAGGTTCAATACAAAACTAAAATTTGAACATTTTTCTTATTTTTCCCCTCAATTCCCGATTGCAAAAGAAGTAGTATTTTGCCATTTCTAAAATTCATTAGTAATAGATTAAAATATTCTTCACAGTGTACTAAAAACAAAAACACTGTGCTCTGGCTGCCTCTGGACCTGTTACATACTTGAGCAAGGTTTTCTTAGTAGTTAGAACATTAAGGAATAACACAGCAAGCAGATCAGGAACAGCAAATACCTAAGACTGTAATTGCTAAAACAAACAGACAAAACCTATTGCCATCGAGTCTCAATTCCGACTCACAGCGACCTTACAGGACAGAGGAGAACTGCCCCATAGGGTTTCCAAGGAGCTCCTGGTGGATTTGAACTACCAGTCTTTTGACTGGCAGCTGAACTCTTAACCACTACACCACCAGGGTTTCCTTGTAATTGCTAGGACCTGAGAAAAATTTACTTGGTAAACCTCTAAATACCAAATATATCCTCAGCTTGGGGTTATGGGATAATTTTAGCACAAAGTGAAAAGTTAGCAATCATGTGTCTCATCATAGTGACTAAGAAACAATATTTTTTTATCATAATCACCTTGTTATATCAGGATCACTTACCATTGTTATATAATTTCTTTAATCTTAATGACATAATTTCTAAGGTCGAATCTCAGAGCTATTTATCACACAATTATATATTGATTCCAATATTCTCAATTCAAACTACTCAATCATACAGTAAAAGAACTACAAGCAATAGCAGACCTGATGGCCTTGCAATTAAAACAAAAAGGGTTTCTATGCAAATAAGACAACCGGCGTACTCCTGAAAAGTTTAATAAGTTGGCTCATGTCTGAGACACTTTCATTCAGCGATCACCAGCAGCATTTATAATACAAGTGGCAACACAAGCTCTACTAGTAATTACATCATTTGATGGGTTTCTCATTTGTCCAAACACAGCTTAATACATACCCTCAGCGAGTAGTCACTCTCAGGGGCAATTTGGTCCATTCTTTCTTGCTTCTTGTAGCCTTTCTTTCCTGTTGTCTCATCTAAATCCTCAGGAATTCTGATGTCATATTTATCCTTATCAAAATCAAATTCTGTTGCTCCATTTTTGTAGCTGTAAAAGTAATTTTTTGAAGGAGCTAAATTTTAATTTCAGAACAAGGTAAGCAGGCACATACTGTAAGTTGTTAAGAACAAAATAAAACATAAAGCACCACACGTGGCAGGGGATTTCAAAAGGAAGAAGAGGAATCCAGAAGATGCAGAGAAACGGGATCACTCACACACAAGTCAGTGGGACTGTAAGCTGGTACAGGCACTCGAGAAAACAGCTGGTAACGTCTTCAGAAACTAAACATGCAGCTACCAGAAAGCCAGCAATTACACTCCTGGGCATTCATCCCAGAAAAATGAAGACTATATTCCTACAAAAACCTGTCCACGATGTTTATAGCAGCTTTATCTGTACTAGGCAAAAACTGAGAACAAGCCAGATGTCTTCTGACAGGTGAATGGTTGAATAAACTGTGACACATCATACGATGCAATACTACTCAACAACAAAAAGGAACAAACTACTGATACATACAACAACCTGGATGAATCTCCACAGAATTATGTTGAGTAAAAAAAGTGAATCACAAAAGGTTTTATACTGTACGATTCCATTCATATAACAGTTTTGAAATGACAAAGTTGTAGAAATGGAGAACAGATTAGAGGGTGCCAGGGGTTAAGAATGGAGTGAAGAGAAGGAGGAGGTGGGCGTAGCTATGAAAGGGCAACACAAGGAATCTCCATGGTGATGAAAATGTCCTGTATCTTGACTTTATCAGTGTTGACATCCTAGCGGTGATACTATACCATAGTGATGCAGGAGGTTACCATGGAGGAAACTGGGCGAAGGGTTACAAATCTCTGTATTATTTCTTAGAACTGCATGTGAATCTACAATGATCTCAAAATGAAGTTTAACTAAAACAACAACACAACACTACCAGCAGGAGGAAGTGGGGCAGGGAGGTAAAAGCAAGGGAAAAGGAAGCCAGGAGGCCAGAAATGCATTAAGGTTTTAGGCTTATCACTATTTATACTTTATTCCTGTGGTTCAATATGTCTTACATAGCTCTGTATTACGTAGTAATCTTAAATTTAAAAGCTTTATTTGGAATTTTATTCCCTCAAGGGTAAAGGATTACAAATTCTAGCAACACAAAAACTTCATCTCTATTACTTTTCTTTGTAGATGCTAAATCACACTTGTTTGTCTGGGGCCGTCAAGTCAACTTCGACTCATAGCGACCCCATGTGACAGAGTGGAACTGCCCCATAAAGCTTTCTAGTCTGTTAGAGGAGCAGATCACCAGGTCTTCTCCTGCGGAGCCACTGGGTGGGTTTCAAACCAATCTTTCTGTTAGTAGGCAAGTGCTTAACCACTGCACCACCAGGGTTCCTCTAAATCATACTTCGCTTTAAGTCATGGACAAAGATTTCTCTTCCTAATTTTCACAGGCTGAACTTATTAGCTGGGCTTTTGTCTTCTTGCTGCTGTTTCTTTTTTTTTTTTTTAAGAATAACCAAGAGAGACTAGAGTAGCTAATAGAGACTGAAAGTCAGGGATAGGAAATTTACTTCTAGCAATATGAAAATCTCTCAAATTGAAGCCCAAGTAACCTCTATAAAATACTCATGGAAAAACAAATCATTAACTAGGCCACAAGTTCAACTCTGTGTAACACTGGATGGACACAATGAAACCATTCCTATACATGGACTTAACTTCCCAAATGGTCAACAACTGGCTGAGGTCTACATTTACCTTCTAAGATTCCAAATGATGATCCTCGTCCCCTTCTTGCCCATAACAGCATCAAGTTCTGCCAGTAATTTTTGTTCCGTAGAAAACAGAGAGTGTTCCAGAATTGCAGCAAGGCTTGCTTTTGATTCTGTTAAATTAATCATCTGCCGTATATCCTAAGTTAAAGACTTAAACCATGAACATATTTTTCACAATTACAATATGGGAACCATTCTAAAAAAATTAAAAACCAGGAAAGGTATTTCCTAAATTATTTTCTAAGTTTTTAAATGGCAGTTCAATTTTAAATGAGCCCTAGAAAGGATAAAAAATACGCAAGTTTATGATTCCAAAACCCACTGCCGTCGAGTCAGTTCCGACTCATAGCAACCCTATAGGACAGAGTAGAACTGCCCCACAGAGTTTCCAAGGAGCGCCTGGAGGATTCGAACTGCTGACCTCTTGGTTAGCAGCCATAGCACTTAACCACTACACCACCAAGGTTTCCAGTTTATGATTACTCCTAACTAATTTAATAGTTTCTAATACATTTTCCTAAATGTATCTTGCTTTTTATAGTCATTAGTTAAGTTTTCAAGCCAGACCATGGAAGTTCTGTTAGTCCAAAGTAAGCCTGAAATAAAGAGGAGCACTATGAGAAGCTTAACATAAAACATAACTACTTCGTGTTAAGTATTTCAATGGAAAAACTCCAACAGGGAATAGAAAGGTACAAGCGCTCAGCCTCAGGAGTAGGGTAAAGCCAGTGGACAGGGAAAAGAGCTGGGACGGAAATTAAAAAACAAGAATTTAGAGGAAGGCAGAAGGATCGAATGGTTCAGCGTGTTTCTTCAGCTTCCCTGGTTTCTGTTTCAAAACCAAAAGGATATGGTGATTGTTGAACGCCACTATTGGGACAACAACATGTTCTGCTTTAATGACTTCCAAGTAGGACTGAGACAAGAAGCCCACACTCATACTTTCTCCATTTTTGGTAAAAACTATTGCATCTTTACCCAAACGCATAGAACCTGACTTGAAGCCATTCCCATACAATCCAACTGGGACATGACCATTCATGGTGACTTTGTCACTGAAGCCAAAGCTAAAAAGAAAAGAAAGATTTTTAAAATAACTGTCAAAAAAAAAAAAAAAAAAAAACCAACCCCAACACAAACCTGCTGCTGTTGAGTCGACTCTGACTCATAGCGACCCTAAAGGACAGAGTAGAACTGCCCCACAGAGTTTCCAAGGAGTACGTGGTGTATTCGAACTGGTGATCTTTTGGTTTACAGCCAGCACTTAACCACTATGCCACCAGGGTATCCCTAACTCTTAATAATGTTCATTTTTTAAATTCAACAACCATAATACCAGGCAGAAATACTGGGTTGGAATACTGGCCTCACCCTGCCTAGTTGTATAATCTTGGGAAAATTAATCTATCTTGATGTGCTTCCCCATCTCTGAAATGAAGGAAAATCAAATCTACATCATAGAGCCGTAAGCATTACATGTACTATCAGTCACTCAATGCCTGGCACACCCTGGCTAAACAACTGAGTTATAATTTGAGCTCTAAGGATCCTGAGATTTCACCTCAGGTATCCTTCCTCTAACTGTAAATGATGCCTTGTTCTAAGCATACCTACTGGGGCATATTTACCAATTGGGTCGACTGAACTTTTTCATAGCATAAAGAATACCTGAGGGACAGTAGAAAGGCTCTGGTTTCCAAATTCTCCCTCCACCCTATACCTATACTATATAGCTTAGTTTCTATCTCACACACATTTGGCTTCCCACGTTTTCAGGTACTGAAAAACCCTGTTCTGTAACCCTAGGGCTTTATGACTATTTTATGCTGCCTCCTCATCTTCTGAATTCCTTTAAAAGTATCCCTTCCCCCAAAATAATGGTAAGTTTTATTGGAAAAACTGGTTAAAACTAATCTGCGCTAAAGTATAAACAACTGATATTAATGTGCTACAGCTCTAAAGGGATGGCAGAATTTTTAATAAGTCAGACGCTGGGCAGGGGCAACGAGAATGGTGGCCAACTGCCTAAGGTGTGATAACGCGACCAGAGCAGAAACCAGTGGAGATGATCCTTAGAGAGCAGCTCACAGTGTGGGTGTGGCATTTCACGGTTAAAAAGACAAACCCAGGGCAGTAAGAACAACACCGGAAAAGCCCGAACAGGTCAAAACAATCCTTCAGGGAAGTATGACACATTTTTACATACCTTAGCATTTTATGTAATTTATCAGAAGTCATACCATTCCCATTATCAGTGAATGTCAAGCATATATGGCCATTTATCACGGTCTTGTCAATCCATATCTGTTTAGCATTCACATCAGGATCATAAGCGTTATCTGGGAAATAAAAGTTTTACTGAGAAATTTTGCATTTTCAAGAAAAACAAATGGCTCAGACTAATCCTTTAACAAGCAACAGAAAACCTTATTTTTAAAAATTTAAAAAGCTGAATTTATTAGGAACTCTTAAGATTTGAAAACTCAAAACTAAACCGTATTCTGCTATATAATCATTCATTGACTATTACTGAATTAACCCTTCTCCAAAGGCTTCCACGCGCTATACAGAGAACAAAGACTAGTACCTATTACATTAAAAAGGTATAAAGGCAGAAGGGTGATTAAGACAGGGGTATCTTCTGCCCAAAGAACTTGCCTGGCTATGATAAAGGACACTGAGATCTGAGTGTCAACTACTGCTGAGTTGACATAGAAGGTATGCGATATAGTTACTGCTACAAAGATGAAGATTTACTTTCCATACAGGTCTTCAAATTGTGGTCCCTTTCAATCTAACCCAAGTTTCTGGTAGCTTTTACCCCTTTATTATTATCTTTGTATACGTGCCCATTTCACCATCCTCATGTAGCCTACTTGTTTCTCTCAGAATAGCTAAGTATGAAGGAATGCATATAAGAAAAATGGAAAAAATTTTTGAAATGCAGTAGCAATAAAATCAACTTGTGAACTATGTAAAATCTGTCTAAATATCCCTAACTGACTGAAAATACCCTCTGAGGTACATTTTGAAGTCCTTATTATATGAATAATGTTCTCAAACTATCCTTCCATAAGTCAGTCTACAATTAATTCGAATAATCTTTTTTGTAACTATTTCACAGAAAACTTAAAATATGCTACACCACAAAGAGCACCATGACCTCCAGATGCTCTAATCCAAAACTAGGGCTGCACTATACATGTATGAACAATCCCAGGTTGGGTAGCTCTTCTGGGTTGCCGTAAAAAATAGAATAACCATGTATAGCTGCGATGTTATAGGAGATCCTGGAGTGGGTTGTCAGCTTATCGGAGAAGGCAAGAATTAACACATTATCACAAATCTAACATAGTACCAATCCTTCTACTTACTAATGCCAGAAAAATGAATCCACTCTGAAAGTTATACATACTTTCATACTATTAAAACACATCATTGTTATTTTTTACAACAGCCATGTCTCTTTAATAATCAGAATAAATGTATTTTCAATATAAACACCTATGAACTTTGCAAATTAACTCTTAAACACAGTGAAATTCTAGACAGTACTAGAGAAGGCTGAGCAGTCCAATAATATGTTATCATTCAAGATACTTTTTTTAAAAAGTACATTTGTATATTATTTTTCCATAAAAAAATACAACTGCAAGCAACATATAAGAGAAACAAGAGATATGAAATTCCAATTTACATACCTATCAATTCAGCAACTGCACTGAATGGCCAAGTGTGACTAGTGGAATTTGTATGTAAAAACTTTGGACAGAGCTGAAACAAACCAATAATTCATGTCAATTAATCCAGTTTTAACTTTTGAAAAGAACAGAAACCAATATAATTCTCTGTCCCTGAGATATGCCAGGTTGTTAATGAGTTTTCCTCCATGGGAAGTATTACACTGGCTTAATTATATTGTTAATGAGTCTTCTTCCAATCCTGATGCTGTTCCTCTTCATATAGTTCAGCTTTTCAGATTATCTGTTTAGCATACAGACTGAATAAGTAAGGTGAAAAGATACAACCCTGCCTCACACCTTTTCCAGTTCAGAACCATGTTCTCATGAACACAATTAGGTCTCCTAGAATTCCCATTCTTTGTAATGGTACCCATAATTTGCTATGATCCATACAATCTAATGTAATTCTCTGTCCCTGAGGCCAAGCAGAAATAACTTAGCTGCTTGCTCCAGAATTTACCTGGAAGGTAAGGTGTGAACCACCTACCAGCTTACTCGTCAAGACTTGACTCCTTGTTTCTACCAATTCAAAGCTAAGGTGTCATAAATTGTCCAATCTGTTTCCCACCTTGCAAAACCTACCTTAAACTTACCTGGCCAAGGCCCTAAAAACTCTATAAATACCATTCTCTAATCTTTCTGAGGCCTCCATGGAGACTTCTCTATGCTCTGCCACGGTCCCCCCCACCCCCCACCGTGGCCCTAACCACGGTTTGAATTTGGTGCCAGAATCCCGTGCATGCGAGGACCTGGACAGCTGTGTCCTCGGACCTGAACATCACCGACATGATTCAACATCTAGACCTCCAAATGTGGACAAGGGAGGGCGCTAAAGGCAGAGAGATCTGGGCACCAGGCCCAACCCCCAGGTGCCCCTGGAAATAAAAAGCTCCCTAACTCCCTCAGACAGGGAGCATGTGGTCTTTGGGCTGCTAAACCCCATGATGCTCCTTGTTTGTGCGAACAACAAATTTCTACTTTGTTTCCCTTGCAACTGGTGGTGTGGCATCCGTTTTATTTCTATCAGACAGGACAAGAACCCTTGGTCGGTTACATTCCTACTCTGGGGCACAGGTAAGACGCTGTCAAGGGGGTATTTACTTCTTATTGTGTTAGGCCTAATATAATTAGCTTTGCTTGAGTACAGTCTTTTCTAGTGGTCTTTTGGGGAAATCAATATTCTGAAACTTTTGACTTTTTTGCCAAAGAAAAAACCAAACCCATTGCTGAAGAGTCTATTATGACTCATAATGGCCCCATAGGAGGGAGCAGAACTGCCCCATAGGGTTTCCAAGGAGCAGCTGGTAAATTCGAACTGCCCACCTTTTGACTGGCAGCCGAGCTCTTAACTGTGCCATCAGGGCTCCTTTTGCCAAAGGAGACTCCAAATTCCTTAGTATCATATGTATAAAAATATACAAATGTCTCAAAAAAAAAAAGGCCAAAGCTTGAAATTTTCAATATGCTGGGAATTTCCATGCTCTGGTGTTTGTTCTGTGTTCATTTTTAAACAGATTTTCTCACAGTTGAAGACCAAAGGAGAGGGAGTACTTTGTTAACTATGTATGATTACAATTCATGCCAACAACATTTGTAGTGCTCAGCTGCTGCCACAGGGTGTCAGAAAGATGTCTACTTATCTCTGTCCACCCCTGCTTTTAGACTATCCCAAGCATTCAAATTTGAAGTACAAATTTGAGAAAAGGTATCCTGTAGAGGAGTGGTCTTTAAACTGAAGAATATGTAATTCAGACTTTCTAAGACCAGAACCAAAAAAACCAAACCCAGTGCCGTCAAGTCAATTCCGACTCATAGTGACTCTATAGGACAGAGTAGAACTCCCCCATAGAGTTTCCAAGGAGCGCCTGGCGGATTCAAACTGCCGACCCTTTGGTTAGCAGCTGTAGCACTTAACCACTATGCCACCAGGGTTTCATCACAATTTTTTTTTTCTTCATTGTGGTAAAACACATAACATAAAACTTATCATTTTAATCATTTTTACACGTATAATTTGGTGACGATTACACTCACCATGTTGTGCAACCATCACCACTACCTATTTCCAAAACTTCACGACCCCAAACAGAACTCAGTGCCCATTAAGCAGTAACTCCCGTAGAAAGTCAAATAAAACGAGGAAAACCCTCAATGCGATGGACTGACACAAGAGCCACAACAATGGACTCAAACATGCCAACAATCAAGAAGACGGTGCAGGTCCAGGCAATGCTTCCTTCTGTTATACATAAGGTTGTCGTGAGTCAGAGCTGACGTGACAGCAGCTAACAGGGTTAATTCTATTTAACTTTTTGAGGAATCATCAAACTGTTTTCCACAGTTGCTATACCATTTTACACTCCTACCAGCAACGGACAAGGGTCTCAATTTCTTCACGTACTTACGAACACTTATTTTCTGTGGGTTAAAAAAAAAAAAAAGTCATCCTAGTGGGTGTGAGGTAGTATGTCACTGTGGTTTTGTTATGAGTCCGAGAGGCACATGGTTAAACCACTTGGCTGCCAAATAAAAGGTCTGAGGTTTGAACTTGACAGACGTGGTAGTCTGCATCTGTAAGGATTTACAACCTTGGAAACCCTACGGGGCAGTTCTACCCTGTCCTTACAGGGTCACTATGAGTCGGAATCGACCCAATGGCAACAGGTTTGGTTTGGGAGGACTGATGAACAAGAAGTTCTTAAGGAAAATCTATTTCAATTGCCAGCTCTTCATCTTACTCAAGCAGTTTGTTCTAAAATTAATCTACCCGAGGCTGTGCCAGCAGTCAGCCATCAGGAATATCCCCCGTCCCACTCTCTTACCATCACCATTCTACCCATTATAAAAGAACGGCATACACACCTCATCCATTCTGAATCTTACTAATCTTACTCTGGGATTCATGGTTAGGGGTGTCAAAAAACCTCTGGCTACCAAGCAAAATGATTAATCACTACCATAAACCCTTAAAGGTTCCTGTCTTTGCTCTATTTTATTTCTATCAGGGGCGACGTCTACAGTTAGAAACGGGATATTTTGGTCTGCGTGGGGATATTCTGGGTTCAGATACATGGTTGAGAGTTGTGGTGGGAATGGCAATTTTCATTTAATGATTTTACCCTATATGCTGACTCAAAACTGACATGGTACACATTGTTCTTGAGAAGCCCTATGAGAGCAAAGCAAAGAAGGCATCATTAAGAAAAAACGGCTGTTCATATATCTAGACATAAGCAACTATTTTCAGCTATTCTTAATAGTGAATATGTCATTCATTAGCTAGAAAGAAAAACACCCTTGGACAGGCAAAAGAGATACATGTACACATGCACGTGCGCACGCGCGCACACACACACACACAATGGAGCCAGACTACCTAGGTCCAAATTCCAGCTCTGGTATTTATTAGGTGTGTGATCTTGGGCAAGAAGTTTAACCTATATACCTCAGGTTTTGTCATCTGTAAAATGAGGATAATAACAGTACTGGCTTATCAGGTTAAGAGAGTTAAACGACTTAAAAATTTGAAAGTGCTGAGAATAACGGTTGGAACATATTAAGCATTGTAAGTGTTGGTTAAAAAAAAAAAGAAAGCATCCCTTTAAAGGTACAACTGAACTTATATATGTACTTGGAAGTAATTTCCTTCCAGCACCCACATCCTCAACATGAGTAGACTGAGGTGGAAATCTGCCTAATGGGAAGCTTGTCTGTTTTGGTCTGGCTCTAGGTAAAAAAAAAAAAGAGAGGGGGGCGGTGGGGCTAAAGAGTTTGAATTTATATAACCTGCAGAGCCACTATAAAGACACAAACCAAATAGTATAGGGTCCCCCAGGTAAAACTAAATTTGCATTCACAATAAAAAAAATAATAATAAAAATTAAGGATACAATCCACTGTGAGAAAATGCTAGAAAAATAATTAAAAAAAAAAATGCTAAGACCATGCAGATTTTTAAAGAATCAACAAAGTTACAATTTAAAAAGTTATTTAAATATAAAACTGTTTAAACGTGGAGGCCTGAACATGGAGTTTTTACCTCTGTTCCTTCCTGAAAGCATCCTCAAATAATTTTTAAAAGGCCTAAATCCAAAACAACAAAAAAGAATTAGAGAAGTGATAGATAACAGTATACAATATGGACGGTAAATTTAGAAAATGGAAGGCACAGACTAAAATGAAAACTGATTTAATGGACTGGAAAGACCTAAATCCAAAGTCTATGGCGATGGGAAAGCCAGCAAGAACCAAGCCAGTAACCTTGGCAGAACCCCAGAAAGGCTCAGGAATTTGACATCTGTGCCTTTGAAGTCAAGGGTACTAGGTTGTATGAAAACAAGATTGTTTGAAAATCTTTAAACGAACCAATTAAATCTATCTACAGAGAAATATTAGAATAAAGACAAAAAAAATGTCTTAATGTTTGGGGAAAAAAAGAAATGCAATTAAGATCCAACAGGCCTGGCTTAAAAGTTTGCAAACTGCCATCCAAGTTATAACTACTCTCTATTCACCTGGAGGAACAGAGGAAGAGAGTCAGGAATAGGAGGAGGAAATGGAATGCATGGCTAATTGCCATGAACAACTGCCTCCTTTGCCATGAGATCAGAAGAACTGGTTGGTGCCAGGCTGCCATTACTGAACATTTTTAGCAAGATTCTACAGAAGAATCCTGATCAAAAGGGGGAAAACATGGACCAGAATTTCATATTCCCATGGAATCCAGGCTTTCTAGAGCCATTGAAGCTGTATGAAACCTGAAACTATTCCTGAGATAATCTTTAAACCTTAAACCAAAAACATTCCCTGAAGTCTTTAAATCCAAAAAGAACCCGTTGCCCTCGAGTCAGTTTTGACTCATAGAGATCCTACGGGACAGAGGAGAGCTGCCCCAATGAGTTTCTGAGGAGCTGGTAGATTCAAATTGTCAACCTTTTGGTTAGCAGCTGAGCTCTTAATCACTGTACCACCAGGGCTCCAAACAGTAGTTTAGCTTAATTAGTAAAGAATGCCTGCCTTGAGCATTGTGCTCTTTTAAAGATCTATATGGGATCAAATTAACAACAGCAACTCAAAGATTAGATAGGAAGCTTTGGAGAGGGGGACAGTGAGTTTATACAAATGAAGGAGGAACAATTCGGAAAAGGAGGAGAACGGTTGCACAACTTTAATATAATCAATGTCACTGAACTGTACATGCAGAAAATGCTGAATTGGTGTGTGTTTTGCTGTGTGTAACTTCAACAGCAATTAAAAAAAAAAAAAAAAGATTCCCCTTTCTTTCACCCTGAGCAGGCTTACAACTACCCTTGGCGACGCTGTAGATGACTGGAGGTCTGTTCTCTGGAGACGTTGATGATGGTATACTCTGGACCCCAGCGAGAGTTTAAAAGGCAAGTCAACAAACTGAATGAGATATACTTAGACCCTGCCAAGCTTCCAGAAGAGCTAACAGCCAGGACTATACAGGCCACAGCAGGAGAATAGATGTAGAATTCCTCTCTGAAAAACTGACTGTGATTTCTAAAAGTTCTATTTGGTTCTTTTACAATTCTGTCTGCTCTTTCTGAATAGCATCTTATATTGGTTTTTCTCATTTTCTAAAAATTGCTTTTAGAATGTTTTAACGCTACTTTAAACATACTAAACATTTCCATTCTTGAGGGTCTACAGATACTATTTGTTTGGGATACCCTTGAAGTAGAGAAGATACATTTTCTCTAGTGTTTTAACAGTAAAGTAGAGGAAATATATTCTCTAGTTTGTTTTAGTATAGCTGTATAAGCTGTGACTAATCTCTAGTCTTTGAAAAATGGCACAGGTTCTGTTCAAGATATAGCTGAGCAACCTGTTCCACTCCTAACAAGCATGACCGAGCTTTGTTTTGCAAACTGTATAAACTTTAACAGAAGTCAAATGTTATCATGAGAGTAGAAGTAATTTAAGTAAGTTTGATCATAGACTGCTTAATTTTAGTTCTGAAATTCTCCCCAATTAGACCCACTGGCATCTCAAAATTGAAAATGTCCTGTGATCCTAATACCTTGCAACATGTTTTCCCCTATTCAAAAACGGGTGATTGAGAGCTTGACATAACTAACGCCATAATGATGCTCTAAGTAATCTGCATTTTTTATTGCACCAGCTGCACTGGTCTCTTCCAAAACGGTGTGGAGCTGTCTCAGCTCCTGTGGCCTTGGTCTCTCTTCTCTTCTTTGTTCTCTTGAGTAATGGCCTTTAGCCGCCAAGATGGCAGCTAGGAAGGTTGCCTGGCGCTTTTGACCTGCAACTTTCTTGCTCCTTATCTCAGTCAGAGTGGACTTGGCAGAGCAGTTCCACTAGCTGGGAGACTCTTACGTAAGTTTTTTTCAGCCTGTTACATACAGATTACAGACCAGATGTCTGACATGCATATCTTTAGCATAATAGTTTCTTGTAGTTGTTTTGTGATGTATAAGACCATCTGTGGGCTAGGTGCTTAAAAACATTAGGTAATCCTTACCTTCCCCCTATAAAACCCTCCCGTTAGCCCTTTAGAGTTAGACAGAATTTGGGAGAAATTTAACCCCCTCTGTCTCTTGGACACCAGTGTTCAATAAAGCCCTCTTGCTGCTTACCTCCCCGTCTCAGTATTGGCTTTGGCGCAGGCGGCTCGAATCCACGATTTGCGGTAACACCCTCAACAAAATGCCCAGTCCCTTTCTATCTTGATCATGTAACAGTGAAGCCCACCAAAGGACTAGCTTTACTGTATTAACACATTTCGGTCAAGCTTTTAGTATCTCATTTAGAAGTGTGAGCAGAAAGCTAACCATCTGCAGACATCTGAGAAAGTCTAAAATTATAAACAAAATAACCCACGGGAAAACATAAAAAAACTTCAAAGATACTGTGACTAATATACCTAGTGATAAGAACTAATATTTTGTCTGTTAGTTACCATAAAGTTGGCTCTGACTCATGGCAACATTACTTATAACAGACCAAAACACTGCCAGGTCCTGCACCACCTTATGATCACTGGAATGTTTGGGTCCATTGTTGCAGCTGTTGCGCAGTGCCTTCCAACCAGGGGGCTCATCTTCCAGTGATACGACAGGTAATATTCTGCTGTGATCCACAGGATTTTCAATGACTAGGGAGCATTAAAAAACATTTCAGAAAGTAGGACAGTATTCTCATTAAAAATATAAGAAAAAGGCAGGAGATAGAGTTGAGGAAATTTCCCAGAAAAAAAAAAAAGCAAAAGAGAAGGAAAACAGAAAAGGGAAGAAAAACAAAGAGGGAAGAAATAGTCAAATAAAATTATTCCAATCTAAAAGACTTGAGTTTCTGGGTTAAGTATCCCATACAATGAAGAGAAAACAAAGCATGTCTTCAAAATTGTGAAAGAAAATAATTTCTAATCTAAAATTATAAACTCAGCCAAGTTATAAATCAAAAAATGAGCAAAGGTAGTATGAACATATTTTCAAGAAATGACAGCAAAAATTTTCTTCCCATGTACCCTTTTCTAAAGAAGCTACAACTGAGGGATGTGTCCCACCACTAACAATAACAAAAATAGGATTTACTGAGTGCCCTTTTTATTTGTATTTGCTGATTTAATTTTCAAAACAACCCTTGGAAGTGAGTATGATTATTATTGCCCAAGGTCACATGGCCAGTTGTTAGTCAGGATTGGAACCCGGGGAGACTGGCTCTGGAGTCCAAGCTCTTAGACATGAAGCTATAGTGCCTGCCAAGGGAGTAAACTAAAGAGGAATATGTAAGTAGGTGGAGACACATGAAGGGGGAAGGAAATTTCCAAAAGAATGGTAAAGGGAGGTTCTCAAATCACAACTGAGCCAATGAAACTGACAAAATACTGGGTGTGTTTGAACACATCTGGAAAAGATTTTCTAGTTTTCTGGAAGTTTAGATGAAATAGTGATGAGTACAAAGAAAAATTAAGCAAACAAAAACAAATCAATTATTAACTTCAGGGAAAACAAAAAGCTATACAGGAAAAGAAAAAGCAATCATAGTACAATGGTTGGCTGATTCGTGAATTAAAGGTGTCAAATAAGAAAACAAACCCAGACTTAGAGAGTGACTTTATTCACAAAGAAAGAGTATTGCAAGGGTGGAGAGGGACTATTGAAATAAGGGAGAGGTCTACAGTAATAGGGGACACCTCTGACTTTAAGATCAGTAAGCTTCTAAAGAGTTAGGCAAAAAGAGTTTTTCTTTTATAGAGATCAAACAAGGCTGGGAAAAAAACCAAGTGTGAAGAAGTGGGACGAACAAGGTAAGGTGATCAGATAGTAAATCAGAGAAGGTTTTACACTGAGGCCAGCCTATTCGCCAGGTGAGGCCCTCCCTTAAGGAGGGGTATGTACTGGCTAGGCTGAGCATGGACCAAAGTCCAGGGACTTGGGGAAGGCAAAAAGCTTAACCAAAGTTTGGTGAACAAACTGTTCAGAACTTGGAGGGTCTGTGTCTGGCCTGCAGCCCTAATGATGCAGTGAGTAAAGTGCCTGGCTGCTAACCAGAACATTGGTGGTTCAAACCCACCAGCTGTGCCACAGAAGAAAGACGTGGCAGATTCACAGCCTGGAAACTCCATGGGGCAGTTCTGCTCTGTCATATTGGGTCCCTATGAGTTGGAATTGACTCAACGGCAACGGGTTTGGTTTTGGGTGTCCGGCCTTGTCACAGGTGAACAAGAGGGCATCTGTAACTTTTATCCAAGTCATATGGGAAGAGAGGTTATCTGCAGTAAGCCATTTCTGGAACATAAGGGATGGGGGAATTTTTTTAGCCACCACCGTTTTCTAGGATCACAGGGTTCAGGCAAGGTTCACCACTGTCAACAGTTAGAGTAACGATAAATCATATAGTAATCAACAACAACAACAACAACAAGTGATGTAAGCATTGGAAGGACAGGAGGAGGTCAAAGAGTATGTGTACGTAGGCATTTGTCAGGCAAACTCTCATCTTCCACAGTAGGATTTCTGAAATAACAAGTGGTATAAGCATGTTACTTAGAAACATGGAAGTAAAAAGCAAAACTTGGAATCTCTTCTCATATAACTATGTCAGAGCCATACATAAACAAGCATGGCTATGTTCCAATAAAATTTTATTAATGGAAAATGAAATTTGTATTTCACACAATTTTCATACATCATGAAATATTCTTCTTCTTCTGATTTTTTTTCCAACTCTATGGCTCACAGGCCACACAAAAACAGGTGGCTGACCAGATGTGGCCCAGCTGTAGTTTGCCAGCTCCTGTCCTAAAGCAAATAGATTGGCAGAAACATTGTCCAGAAGCTGCAGGTAGGAGATATCTGTCAATGATGTTCCAAATGACCCATATAACCCACAGAGAAAGATCCAGCACATGGACCTCTGCTACAGCTGAAAGCCAGCTAACAAGTACTGCTGGTCTCTTAGGACTGTTTTGACCCTTATCTCTACTCCCTCTCTCACTTCAACCTTGAAGAGCAAGAGACAGCACTGTGGTGGGGGAGGGGGGTGGACAAGGAAGGGAAAAGATAACCGAAGAATCAAAGGGCAATAAAAGTGAAGAAACCAACTTACTCCTTTTCCCTGCTACAGGTTTGTGGGCCTCAGTTTGACCCAAGCTGGGAAGTGAGGAGGTGGGGAAGAAAGGAAGAGGGCTTTAAACATTGCAAACAAACCAAAACCAAACCCGCTGCCATCGAGTCAATATGGACTCACAGGGACCCTATGGATTAGAACTTCCCTGTAGGGTTTCTAAGGAGCACCTGGTAGATTTGAACTGCTGACCTTTTGGTTAGCAGCCGGTCAGCAGCCCTGCCACCAAGGCTCCAAATGTTGCAATACCGGAGGCTAACTGGAAAAATAGGATCTACAAAGATTCACCCAGGTGTGGGAAAGAACATTTAACAAACAGTTTGCACTGACTGCTAATCACTGCTAAGGTTGGTGGTCAGACAAAAGGCCAGCAATCTTCTTCCCTTAAGATTACAGTCAAGAAAACCCCATGGAGGACCATGGTCTCAGGGAACATCTAGCTCAATTGGTATAACACAGTTTATGAAGAAAAATGTTCTACATTCTACTTTGGTGAGTAGCATCTGGGATCTTAAAAGATTCTCAGTGGCCATCTGAGATACTCCACTGGTCTCACCCCATGTGGAGCAAGGGAGAATGAAGAAAATCAAAGATACAAGGGAAAGATTAGTCCAAAGGGCTAATGAACCACAACTACCACAGCTTCCACCAGACTGAGTCTAGCACAACCAGATAGTGCCCAGCTACCACTGACTGCTCTGACAGGATCTGTGCAGAGCTGGAGAAAAATGTAGAACAAAATTCTAACTCACAAAAATAAAAGAAAAAAAAGACCAGACTTACCAGTCTGACAAAGACTGGAGAAACCCTGAGGGTATTCCGCCCCCCAACACACCCTTTTAGCTCAGTAATGAAATCGCTCCTGCGGTTCACCCTTCAGCCTAAGATTAGACACACCCATAAAAGAAAATGAAACTAAGGGGGCACACCAGCCCAGGGGCAGGGACTAGAAGGCAGGAAGGAACAGGAAAGCTGGCAATAGGGAACCCAAGGCCGAGGATACTGCTGTTATGTAACCAATATCACAAAACAATGTGTACTAGTTTTTTAATGAGGGGCTAGTTTGTTCTGTAAACCTTCATTTAAAGTACAATTAAAAAGAAAAGAAAACCCCATGGAGTAGTTTTATTTTGTAACACATGGGGCTGCCATGAGTTGGAATCAACTCCATGGCAATCAATGACAACAAAGCCAGCAAGCAGTAAGAAAGAACTGTGCCAGCAAACCTCTAAAACTGAAGCACTTGGCATAACAAAATGGCTGACGTGAGGTCTGAATCAAAACTCCATTTTGTTGCAGGCTCCTGCTTCTGCATTTCTGAGAATGTAACCTTGACTTCTCATTCATAGCATATGGTCATGGGCCTCTGGCTAGGTGGGACCACAAGACCCTGGCTCTCTATCAATCTTGTTTAACAGGCCTGGCTCTTGCCCCAGGCTACTCTTAGCAAATAAGGGTGGGGGTCAGGAACGCAATTGTAGCAGGAGTTTACTCAATACGTTGCAGGAAGAAGGTAGTTGAGCTGATGACATAAACTTGGCCAGGAGACCATCAAGCACTTCCCTTCCCCATTTTTACTATAAAAGTCCACCTCTCTCCCTCCATGTTTGGGAGCAGTTGGTGGGTTCTTCTCTGCCCCATGTTTCTCCAATTCTCGAATTGTATTACTCTCAACAAATGTCTCTGCTTTTACTTTAACAGCAAGTGTTCTTACTCTTTGTCAGAATAAAGTTGTTCCCTGTATTCAATAACCTGTGTTATGTAACCAACAGATCTGCATCTAGAATACGGAAAGAATTCTTATAAATCAATAAAGACATTCCTCCCCCCCCCAAAAATAGAAAAATGAGCAAAGGATATGAACAGAAAATCAAAAAACCAAAAAAGAAAACACAAGAGTAATAAATGTGAGAAATGTTCAACTTCACAAATAATCAAGTAAATCCAGAGAAAAACATCATGGCACACTCATCAGACTGGAAAAAATTTTAAACGGACAATACCAAGTGTTGATAAGAATGAAAAAAGTCAAGGGCGGGTGCAGTACCTCAAGGAATCATTACCATTCGAATGTTAAATGTAGGGACTGGAAATCTCTTCAGCGGTAGTGGATACTTTTTAGCACTAACAACACCAACTGCTTTAACGCAGAATAAAACTTTTCTGGGATAATCAGCTGACAAAGCCGCTCCCACATTTCAAGACTCATGTGGTGTGACCGCTCCCTACGACAGAGACTCGTAAAGACATGAAATGCTGAAAGATTTCCAAAAACTCGAGACGTCCCCACACAGAGGCAATGGAAGGGTTAGAGAAGAAACAGGAGAGCTCGGTGATCTTAGTGATTGGGCCTGATGGCTTCAAGTGGATGCGAAGTGGCAGAAATTTAAACGGATTAGGAAGACTCGTCTCTACCTGGTTCACCCCGCGAGCGGCCCCTGAGCTCCGTCCCGCAGCCAGGAGGTCAAGGCTGCCAGGCATTTTTGGCCCAGCCCGGAGCGCCCCGCGGGCCCGCACGTAGGGAGGGTCAAGGCCCCAGGGCAGGCGGGTCGACCCCCCAGGCCTCGCCCTCGGACGACAGCTGTGAGGCGGCGAAAACAGAACCGGGAGGAGGGGCCGCGGCCCCGGCCCGCCCCGAAGCCGCGGAGACAAACAGAAACGGAACGCTGAGAAAACGGAACGCAGCACCGCCCTCGTCGCTCCGGCTGGGCCCTGCCTACCGCCGAACTGCCGGCGCTGCCGAGGCGCTCCGCCGACGGCAGCGAGATGGCGGCCCCCTCCCCCGACCCTGCCTCGGCCCTAGCCGCCGAGCCAGGCCAACGAGTCGCCACCGCCCACTGCCGGCCCCCCCTCGCTTGCCCGCCTGCCCGCCCTCCTGGGATACGGCCCGCTCCACCCCTCGCGGCTGCTCACCGCGCTGAGGCGGATCCCGCTGGGTGGCTGCGCCGCCATCTTGAGCGAGCTACAAAGCCAGGACCGGCCTCCGCCGCAATCCGATTGCGAGGCGGCTGGGGCGACGCAGTGGGACCTGCGGCGCCCCACCCACTTCCGGGGCGGAGCGCCCATCTGATCCGCCCACTCGCTTCCGCCTCCAGGCAAAGCCGAATTGGGAACTTGAGTAAAGTGGATTGCCCGCTGGTTACAGAGAGTAGCGTCGGGGAGATGCTCTCTAAGCGCCTGGGCCTGCGGGAGTAAGGCGCATGCGTGAAGTGCGGCGGGCGCATACTGGTCACTGCATTTTAACTGAACCTGAGACTTGAGGGTCCTGAGTTTGAAACCTGCCTCCAACTATGTTGGTGGTTGAGAAGGTGAACTCCAGGCGTTTGACCTGGCTGGACGTGAATTGCATTGTAAAAAGCCATATCTTGTTAACCAGTGCTAGTGTGATTTGAAACCTTATTAAGAAAATTGGTGGTCCAGTGGTTAAGAGCTCTGCCGCCAACCAAAAGACTGGCAGTTCAAATCTATCAGCCGCTTCTTGGAAATCCTATGGGTCAGGTTTACAACTACCAAACCCGTTGCCATCCAGTCGATTTGGACTGAGACCGACCCTATGGAACAGAGTAGAACTGCCCCATAGATTTGAACTGCCACCCTTTTGGTTAGCAGTCATAGCACTTAATCACTACGCCACGAGGGTTTCCTTTACAATTAAGACAGTTATTAATTTATACTTTTTGGATTTACCCTGAACATTACCAGCCTTCATTCTGATAAAAATAGTCCTTCCAAAAAAAAAAAAAACGCTGAAGAATTGATGTCTTGGAATTATAGTGTTGGCAAAGAATATTGAATATACCATTGACTGCCAGAAGAATGAACAAATCTGTCTTGGGAAAAGTACAGCAAGAATGGCAAGATGACTTCTCACACACTTTGGACATGTTATCAGGAGGGACCAGTACCTGGAGAAGACCATTATGCTTGGTAAAACAGAGAGTCAGAGAAAAAGAGGAAGACTCTCAATTAGATGGATTGACATAGTGGCAGCAACAATGAACTCAAGCATAAGAGTAATTGTGAGGATAGCAACAGGACTGGGCCGTGTTTCATTCTGTTATTCATAGGGCCACTGTGAGTCGGAACCAACACAACAGCACCTAACAACACAACATAAAATGGACAATAACCAAGTAAGGAACATGCTTCTTACAGCAATCAAGTATTTGAGATCAAATGGGCAACACATGCCTGAAAACAAAGATGAGAAGGCAGGAAGGGACAAGAAAACAGGGTGAATCGAACCGGGGAACCCAGGATTGGAAGGGAAAGGGGGAGAGTGCTGACACAATTTGGGATTGCAACCAATGTCAAGAAACAATTTGTGTATAAATTTTTGAATGAGAAATTAATTTGCTCTGTAAATTTTACCTAAATCACACACACAAAAGTCCTTTCAGTCATGTATAGTGTCGACTTTGATCAGGGCATTGGGATATAAAAATGAATACAAGGGCTGTCAAATACTGCACAAGGTAAAGAAAAGAATGAAAAGTGTCTGAAGATTAAAAAAAAAAAAAAGTGTTGTGTTTTTATGATTGTTGTTAGGTGCCACCTGGTGGCCTCATAGGGACCTATATAACAGAACAAAATGTTGCCCAGTCCTGTGGTATCTTCATGATTGTTGGTATGTTTGAGCCCATTATTGCAGCCACTGTGTCAGTACATTGAGGGTCTCCCTCTTTTTCACTGACCCTCTACTTTACCAAGCTTTACCTTTACTTCCCCAGCAACTGGTCTCTTCTGAAGGCATGTCCAAAGTAAGCAAGAGACAAAGTCTTGTTATCCTTGCTTCTAAGGAGTATTCCGGCTGTTTCTCCAGGATAGATTAGTTCCTTCTTCCAGCAGTCCATGGGCTATTCAATATTCTTTGCCAACACCACAATTTGAAAGCATCGATTTTTCAGTATTTTTCATTTATGATTGCAAAAGTAATAAATTTTCTTTGTAAAAGTCCAAATAATACAGAAATATAAGACAAAATTTACCCCAATTCTTCACCAGAACATATTAACTATTTGGTATACAGATATACCTTGGAGATACTGCCTTTTTAGGTTCCAGACCACCACAATAAAGCGAATATCTTAATAAAGCAAGTCACATGAATTGTTTCCCTGTGCATATAAAAATTATGTTTATACTGTAGTCTATTAAGTGTGCAATAGCATTATGTCTAGAAAATGTATATACCTTAATTAAAAAGTACTTTATTGCTAAAAATGCTAACCATCGTCTTAGCCTTCATTGAGTCATAATATTTTCGCTCTTGGAGGGTCTTGCCTCAATGCTGATGGCTCCTGACTGATCAGGGTGGTGGTTGCTGAAGGTGAGGTGGCTGTGGCAATTTCTTAACATAAGGCAACAATGAAGTTTGCTGCATTGACTGACTCTTCCTCTGGATAGCCTAGGCAGCCAGGAGCTGCTTAGCTGTTATCAAGCAAGACCTACCATTCCCCTCCATTATCAAACAAAAGTTTAAGTGATAGTGCTGGGTGTGGCTCAATTAGCAGTTGCTCAGACCAAATGGAACCTGCCCCCTCCTGTACCTTGTCCTCAAAGCCCTGCCTGTAGCTCAAGCCTGTCAAACCCAGTTTACTAGCCTACAAGCCAAAGGGGGAAAAAAATTGTCTTACTGCACCTTGTACCATCATAACGTATGTAGTCCATAATGTATGTTCTTCCCTGTGAGAGATTGTATAAAAGGTTCTGCCTCCCTTTGTTCGGGGAGCTTGATTTGAGGTATACACATCCTTGCCCCTTGCCTGCAAGCTTGCAATAAACTCTTCCTCCCTCCTCTCCTCAGAGTGCCTTTATTAACAAGAAGCCACACGTAGCAGGACCTGCTTTGGGTAACGCTTTCACGGAAGATTTCTCTGTAGCATGTGATGCTATTTGATAGCATTTTACCCACAGTAGAACTTCTTTCAAAACTGGAGTCAGTCTTCTCAAACCCTGCTGCTGCTTTATCAACTAAGTTTATAGAATATTCTTAATCATTTGTTGTCATTTCAACAATGTTCACAGCATCTTCACCAGGAGTAGATTCCATCTCAAGAAACCACTTTCTTTGCTCACCCTTAAGAAGCAACTCTTCATCTGTTAAAGGTTTATTGTGAGATTGCAGCAATTCAGTCACATATTCAGACTCTACTTCCAATTCTAGTTCTCTCACTACTTCTGCCACATCTGCAGTTACTTCCTCCACTGAAGTCTTGAACCCTTCAAAGTCATCCATGAGGGTTGGAATCAACTTCTTCCAAACTCCTGTTAATGCTGGTATTTTTACTTCCTCCCATGAATCATGAATGTTCTTAATGGTATCTAGAATGGTGAATCCTTTCCAGAAGGTTTTCAATTTACTTTGCCCAGATCCATCAGAGGAATCACCATCTATGGCAGCTATAGCCTTATGAAATGTATTTCTTAAATAATAGGACTTGAAAGCCAAAATTACTCATTGACCTATGGGCTACAGAATGAATGATGTATTATCAGGCATGAAAACAACATTAATCTCCTTGTGCATCTCCATCAGAGCTCTTGGGTGACCAGGTGTGTGATCATTAAAGTTGTGTGTAGACTTGGCTGAGCCATGATCCTCAGTGGTTTGGCAGTTATGTTGTAGTTTGGCAGTCGTATAATGATGTAATCACCTCCATGATGAGATCTGATATAATGTGATCACCTTCATGATGAGATCGGCTGTGAGTAGCTGGTCAACTAAAAGGGAGTTCCCTCGGGGGTGTGGCCTGCACCCAATATATGTGGAGTTTCTGGCAAAGCTCTCTGGCTTTTGCTCTGCTCTGGATCCTGCACTTGGGCCAGCAGCCTGCCATTTTACTTACCAATCTTGGACTCATCAGCCTTCGCAGCCGTGAGCCAGCAGCCTGCCATCTGACCTTGGATCTTGGGTTCATTAGCCCTGCAGCCACATGAGTCAGAAGCCTCCAGCCTGACGCCTGACCCACAGACTTGGGACTTGCCAGCCTCTACAACTGCGTGAGCCATTTTCTTTGTTATAAATCTCTCTCTCGATATATACTGTCATTCAGGCTTTGTTGTTCCACTATATATGGTACAGGGAGAGTATATATGGCATAATTTTTAAGTGCCCAAGGGTTTTTGGAATGATAAATGATCATTGGCTTCAACTTAAAGTCACCACCTGCATTAGCCCCTAACAAGAGAGTCAGCCTGTCCTTTGCAGATTTGAAATCAGACACTGACTTGTCAACTTTAGCTATGAAAGTCCTAGACGGCCATCTGCTTCCAACATAAGGCCGTTAGCTCTACATTGAAGATCTGCCATTTAGTGTAGCCCCCGTCATCAGTTATCTCAGCTAGATCTTCTGGGTACCTTGATGCAGCTCCTACATCAGCACCTACCGCTTCACCTCGCACTTTCACGTTATGGAGACAGCATCTTTCCTTAAACCTCATGAACCCACCTCTGCTAGCTTCAAACGTTTCTTCTGCATCTTCCTCGCCTCTTTCAGTCTTCATAGAATTGAAGAGAGTTAGGGCCTTGCTCTGGATTAGGCTTTATTGTAAGGGAATGTTGTGGCTTGTTTGATCCTCTATCCAGACCACTAAAATGTTCTCTGTATAAGCAATAAGTCTGCTTTGCTTTCTTATCATTTGACTGCTCACTGGAGTAGCACTTTTAATTTCCTTCAAGAACCTTTCCTTTGCATTCACAACTTGGCTGTTTGGCCCAAGAGGCCTAGCTTTTGGCTTTTGACATGCTTTCCTCTCTAAACTTAATCATTTCTAGCTTTTGATTTTAAGTGAGACATTCGACTCTTCCTTTCACTTGAACACTTAGAGACCATTATAGGGTTATTAATTGGCCTAATTTCAATATTGTAGTGTGTCAGGCACTACAATACGGGGTTGTGGGTTAGTGTGTCAGGGAATAGGGAGGCCCGAGGCGAGGGAGAGAGTTGGGAATGGCCGGTTTGGAACAGTCAGAACACACACGTTTATCAGTTAAGGTCGCCGTCTTACACAGACATGATTGGTGGTGCTCCAAAACAATTACAATAGTAACATCAAAGATCACTGATCACAGATGACCATAACAGATATAATAACAATGAAAAAGTTCGAAATATTGCAAGAATTACCAAAATGTGAACAGAAACACGAAGTGAGCACGAGCTGTTGGAAAAATGGTGCCAATAGACTTGCTTAATGCAAGGTTGCCACAAACCTTCAATTTGTAAAAAAAAATGCAGTATCTGAGAAGCACAGCAAAACAAAGTGCAATAAAATGAGGTATGCCTATGCCTGTAGATTACTCCAGACTTCCTATATACTAAATATTATTTACAGTATGAGACAATACCTTACATTTTCTGAAACTTGCTTTTTCATCTTAATATACGTTTTAATTTGAAGCTGGATAGGCGCTCAAAATTTTTTGAATTAATGAATAAATGAAGGCTGAAATGTAAAAACAAAACAAAAAAAACCTGTGTTCTGTTGTCACCTTTGCCACTGATGATTCAACAAATAACATAATGTAAATGACTTAAATAAAAGTTAATGCCATTTGTGATGCTCTAGACTGGGTAATTCCTCAGGTTTCTTCCAGCTTTGATATTTTACCATGTGCATGAGAGGACCCTGAGCAAAATAATATGTTGTAACATTTTTTATATATTGAATGAATATGTCAGCCAAGGATTTTATAATTAGCCAAGTTGACAATTATGGATTAAATCGTGTCCCCTCAAAATACGTGTTGGATTCTTGGTCCTTGTACTTGTGGATGTGATCCTGTTTGGAAATAGGGAGTTTCTTTGTTACATTAATGAGGCCATACTAGTATAGAACCTAAAAACCCAAACCTGTTGCCATCGAGTGAATTCCAACTCATAGAAACCCTAAAGGACAGGGTAGAACTGCCTCGTAGGGTTTCCAAGGAGTGGCTAGTAGATTTGAACTGCTGACCTCTTGGTTAGCAGCCGTAGCTCTTAACCACTGCGCAACCAGAGATCACTTCTGAGTTATAAAAAGACTAGAATGTAATACTTTTTTGCAGCTTGATAATATTCCATTTTATTGATGAACCATAATTTATTTAGCCAATCTCCTAGTGTTGGACATAGTTTGTCTCCAAACTTTTGCAATTATCAATTAAACTACAACAAATAGCTTGTACATAAGTCATTTTGCACATATGCACATATAGCAGATAAACCCTAGCAGTGGAATTGCTAGGCCAAAAGATACATGGATTTGTAATTTTGGTAGGAATTGCCAAAATTCCTCCACAGAGGTTGTATCAATTCATATTCCCACTAGTAATGCATGAGGGATCCTATTTTCTACTATTTCTGACCTCGGTTGCAATGGCAAGTGAATAATACCTCAGAGCCATTTAAATTTTTTCCTCATTGGAAAGTTGAGCATCTTTTTACATGTGTAAGAGTCAATAGTATTTTTTTTCCTGTGAGCTCCCTGTTAATATCTTTTGCCCATTTTTCTATTCCTTTTTTTTTTTGTAGGAATTCATTAAGTACTGGGGAAATTAGCCCATTGTTGTATGGGTCTCAAATAGTTTTCTCTGCTTTCCATTTGTCTTACTTTGGATAAGATGATTCTTGTCGTGCAGAGTTTTTTAAAAGACTATTTAAATACTCATAATTAGTGAATTTTATTTTGTATCTTCTGGAATTTATCTCCATCTAAGAAAGTTCTTCTTTACTCTGAACTTATATGTTTTCCCTTGATTTCTTCTAGTATTTTCATGGTTTCACTTTCTTTTATGCTTAAATCTCTGATCATTTGGGATTTATTTTGGTGAAATATGTGAGAGATGAATCCAGTATATTTTTTCCTTGTTGGTTACCTAGTCATCCCAACACCATTTATTGAATAAGCCATTTTTATGTCCTTCTAATGATTCAAAGGAAACTCTGGTGGCGTAGTGGTTAAGAGCTATGGGTGCTAACCAAAAGGTCAGCAGTTTGAATCCATCAGGTGCTCCTTGGAAACTATGGGGCAGTTCTACTCTGCCCTACAGGGTTGCTATGAGTTGGAATTGACTCAACCGCAACGGGTTATGGTTTATTGATTCAAAATGCCAGTTTTAGTATATGCAAAATTTTCATATGTATTTGTGTTCATTGCTGGACTTTCTATTTTGTTTTTTTGATCTGTTCATTTATACACTGGTACCAACTATTTAACTTTAGTATATATATATATATATATATTTTAATTAACTTGTATTAAGCTTCAAGTGAACATTTACAAATCCATTCAGTCTGTCACATGTAAGTTTACATACATCTTACTCCCTTCTCCCACTTGCTCTTCCCCTATTGAGTCAGCCCTTTCAGTCTCTCGTTTCGTGACAATTTTGCCAGCTTCCCTCTCTCTCTATCTTCCCATCCCCCCTCCAGACAAGAGTTGCCAACACACTCTCAAGTGTCCACCTGATATAATTAGCTCACTCTTCATCAGCATCTCTCTCCCCCTCCCGCTGACCAGTCCCTTTCATGTCTGATGAGTTGTCTTCGGGGATGGTTCCTGTCCTGTGCCAACAAAAGGTCTGGGGAGCATTGCCGCCGGGATTCCTCTAGTCGCAGTCAGACCATTAAGTATGGTCTTTTTATGAGAATTTGGGGTCTGTATCCCACTGATCTCCTGCTCCCTCAGGGATCCTCTGCTGTGCTCCCTGTCAGGGCAGTCATCGATTGTGGCCGGGCACCAACTAGTTCTTCTGGTCTCAGGATGATGTAGGTCTCTGGTTCATGTGGCCCTTTCTGTCTCTTGGGCTCTTAGTTATCGTGTGACCTTGGTGTTCTTCATTCTCCTTTGCTCCAGGTGGGTTGAGACCAATGGATGCATCTTAGATGGCCGCTTGTTAGCATTTAAGACCCCAGACGCCACATTTCAAAGTGGGATGCAGAATGTTTTCATAATAGAATTATTTTGCCAATTGACTTAGAAGTCGCCTCAAACCATGTTCCCCAGACCCCCGCCCCTGCTCCGCTGACCTTTGAAGCATTCATTTCATCCCAGAAACTTCTTTGCTTTTAGTCCAGTCCAATTGAGCTGACCTTCCTTGTATTGAGTGTTGTCTTTCCCTTCACCCAAAGCAGTTCTTATCCACTGATTAATCAATAAAAAAACCCTCTCCCTCCCTCCTTCCCTCCCCCCTTCGTAACCACAAAAGTATGTGTTCTTCTCAGTTTTTACTATTTCTCAAGATCTTATAACAGTGGTCTTATACAATATTTGTCCTTTTGCCTCTGACTCATTTCGCTCAGCATAATGCCTTCCAGGTTCCTCCATGTTATGAAATGTTTCACAGATTCCTCACTGTTCTTTATCGATGAGTAGTATTCCATTGTGTGAATATACCACAATTTATTTACCCGTTCATCCGTTGATGGACACCTTGGTTGCTTCCAACTTTTTGCTATTGTAAACAGAGCTGCAATAAACATGGGTGTGCATATAGCTGTTCGTGTGAAGGCTCTTGTATCTCTAGGGTATATTCCTAGGAGTGGGATTTCTGGGTTGTATGGTAGTTCTATTTCTAACTGTTTAAGATAACGCCAGAGAGATTTCCAAAGTGGTTGTACCATTTTACATTCCCACCAGCAGTGTATAAGAGTTCCAATCTCTCCGCAGCCTCTCCAACATTTATCATTTTGTGTTTTTTGGATTAATGCCAGCCTAGTTGGTGTGAGATGGAATCTCATCGTAGTTTTAATTTGCATTTCTCTAATGGCTAATGATCGGGAGCATTTTCTCATGTATCTGTTGGCTGCCTGAATATCTTCTTTAGTGAAATGTGTGTTCATATCCTTTGCCCACTTCTTGATTGGGTTGTTTGTCTTTTTGTGGTTGAGTTTTGACAGAATCATGTAGATTTTAGAGATCAGGCGCTGGTCTGAGATGTCATAGCTGAAAATTCTTTCCCAGTCTGTAAGTGGTCTTTTTACTCTTTTGGTGAAGTCTTTAGATGAGCATAGGTGTTTGATTTTTAGGAGATCCCAGTTGTCTGGTTTCTCTTCATCATTTTTGGTAATGTTTTGTATTCTGTTTATGCCTTGTATTAGGGCTCCTAGGGTTGTCCCTATTTTTTCTTCCATGATCTTTATCGTTTTAGTCTTTATGTTTAGGTCTTTGATCCACTTGGAGTTAGTTTTTGTGCATGGTGTGAGGTATGGGTCCTGTTTCATTTTTTTGCAAATGGATATCCAGTTATGCCAGCACCATTTGTTAAAAAGACTATCATTTCCCCAATTAACTGACACTGGGCCTTTGTCAAATATCAGCTGCTCATACATGCATGATTTATATTTGGGTTCTCAATTCTGTTCCATTGGTCTATGTGCCTGTTGTTGTACCAGTACCAGGCTGTTTTGACTACTGTGGCTGTATAATAGGTTCTGAAATCAGGTAGAGTGAGGCCTCCCACTTTCTTCTTCTTTTTCAGTAATGCTTTGCTTATCTGGGGCTTCTTTCCCTTCCATATGAAATTGGTGATTTGTTTCTCTATCCCCTTAAAATATGACATTGGAATTTGGATCGGAAGTGCGTTATATGTATAGATGGCTTTTGGTACAATAGACATTTTTACTATGTTAAGTCTTCCTATCCATGAGCAGGGTATGTTTTTCCACTTAAGTATATCCTTTTGAATTTCTTGTAGTAGAGCTTTGTAGTTTTCTTTGTATAGGTCTTTTACATCCTTGGTAAGATTTATTCCTAAGTATTTTATCTTCTTGGGGGCTACTGTGAACGGTATTGATTTGGTTATTTCCTCTTCGGTGTTCTTTTTGTTGATGTAGAGGAATCCAAGTGATTTTTGTATGTTTATTTTATAACCTGAGACTCTGCCAAACTCTTCTATTAGTTTCAGTAGTTTTCTGGAGGATTCCTTAGGGTTTTCTGTGTATAAGATCATGTCATCTGCAAATAGTGATAGCTTTACTTCCTCCTTGCCAATCCGGATACCCTTTATTTCTTTGTCTAGCCTAATTGCCCTGGCTAGGACTTCAAGTACGATGTTGAATAAGAGCGGTGATAAAGGGCATCCTTGTCTGGTTCCCGTTCTCAAGGGAAATGCTTTCAGGTTCTCTCCATTTAGAGTGATATTGGCTGTTGGCTTTGCATAGATGCCCTTTATTATGTTGAGGAATTTTCCTTCAATTCCTATTTTGGTAAGAGTTTTTATCATAAATGGGTGTTGAACTTTGTCAAATGCCTTTTCTGCATCAATTGATAAGATCATGTGGTTTTTATCTTTTGTTTTATTTATGTGATGGATTACATTAATGGTTTTTCTGATATTAAACCAGCCTTACCTGGTATAAATCCCACTCGATCAGGGTGAATTATTTTTTTGATGTGTTGTTGGATTCTATTGGCTAGAATTTTGTTGAGGATTTTTGCATATATGTTCATGAGGGATACAGGTCTATAATTTTCTTTTTTTGTAATGTCTTTACCTGGTTTTGGTATCAGGGAGATGGTAGCTTCATAGAATGAGTTGGGTAGTATTCCGTCATTTTCTGTGCTTTGAAATACCTTCAGAAGTAGTGGTGTTAAGTCTTCTCTGAAAGTTTGGTAGAACTCTGCAGTGAAGCCGTCCGGGCCAGGGCTTTTTTTTGTTGGAAGTTTTTTGATTACTGTTTCAATCTCTTTTTTTGTTATGGGTCTATTTAGTTGTTCTACTTCTGAATGTGTTAGTTTAGGTAGGTAGTGTTTTTCCAAGAATTCATCCATTTCTTCTAGGTTTTCAAATTTGTTAGAGTACAATTTTTTGTAGTAATCTGAAATGATTCTTTTAATTTCATTTGGTTCTGTTGTGATGTGGTCCTTCTCGTTTCTTATTTGGGTTATTTGTTTCCTTTCCTATATTTCTTTAGTCAGTCTAGCCAATGGTTTATCAATTTTGTTAATTTTTTCGAAGAACAAGCTTTTGGCTTTGTTAATTCTTTCAATTGTTTTTCTGTTCTCTAATTCATTTAGTTCAGCTCTAATTTTTATTATTTGTTTTCTTCTGGTGCCTGATGGGTTCTTTTGTTGCTCAGTTTCTATTTGTTCAAGTTGTAGGGACAGTTCTCTGATTTTGGCTCTTTCTTCTTTTTGTATGTGTGCATTTATCGATATAAATTGGCCTCTGAGCACTGCTTTTGCTGTGTCCCAGAGGTTTTGATAGGAACTATTTTCATTCTCGTTGCATTCTATGAATTTCCTTATTCCCTCCTTGATGTCTTCTATAACCCAGTCTTTTTTCAGGAGGGTATTGTTCATTTTCCAAGTATTTGATTTCTTTTCCTTAGTTTTTCTGTTATTGATTTCTAGTTTCATTGCCTTGTGGTCTGAGAAGATGCTTTGTAATATTTCGATGTTTTGGACTCTGCAAAGGTTTGTTTTATGACCTAATATGTGGTCTATTCTAGAGAATGTTCCATGTGCACTAGAAAAAAAAGTATATTTTGCAGCAGTTGGGTGGAGAGTTCTGTATAAGTCAATGTCGTCAAGTTGGTTGATTGTTGTAAGTAGGTCTTCCGTGTCTCTATTGAGCTTCTTACTGGATGTCCTGTCTTTCTCCGAAAGTGGTGTGTTGAAGTCTCCTACTATAATTATGGAGGTGTCTATCTCACTTTTCAATTCTGTTAAAATTTGATTTATGTATCTTGCAGCCCTGTCATTGGGTGCATAAATATTTAATATGGTTATGCCTTCCTGATCAATTGTCCCTTTTATCATTATGTAGTGTCCTTCTTTATCCTTTGTGGTGGATTTAAGTCTAAAGTCTATTTTGTCAGAAATTAATATTGCTACTCCTCTTCTTTGTTGCTTATTGTTTGCTTGATATATTTTTTCCATCCTTTGAGTTTTAGTTTGTTTGTGTCTCTAAGTCTAAGGTGTGTCTCTTGTAGGGAGCATATAGATGGATCGCGTTTCTTTATCCAGTCCGTGACTCTCTGTCTCTTTATTGGTGCATTTAGTCCATTTACATTCAGCGTAATTATAGATAAATAAGTTTTTAGTGCTGTCATTTTGATGCCTTTTCATGTGTATTGTTGGCCGTTTCATTTTTCCACATACTTTTTTGTGCTGAGACGTTTTTCTTAGTAAATTGTGAGATCCTCATTTTCGTAGTGTTTGACTTTATGTTAGTTGAGTCGTTACGTTTTTCTTGGCTTTCATCTTGAGTTATGGAGTTGATATTCCTTTTTGTGGTTACCTTATTATTTACCCCTATTTTTCTAAGTAAAAACCTAACTTGTATCGTTCTATATCGCCTTGTATCACTCTCCATCTGGCAGTTCAATGCCTCCTGTATTTAGTCCCTCTTTTTGATTATTGTGATCTTTTACCTATTGACTTCTATGATTCCCTGTTATGTGTATTATTTTATTTATTTATTTATTTTTTAGAATTAATCTTAATTTGTTTGTTTTTGTGCTTTCCCTATTTGAGTTGTGTTGATATCAGGACGTTCTGTTTTGTGACCTTGTATTGTGCTGGTACCTGATATTATTGGTTATCTGACCAATCTCCTTTAGCATTTCTTGTAGCTTTGGTTTGGTTTTTGCAAATTCTCTAAACTTGTGTTTATCTGTAAATATCTTCATTTCGCCTTCATATTTCAGAGAGAGTTTTGCTGGATATATGATCCTTGGCTGGCAGTTTTTCTCCTTCAGTGCTCTGTATATGTCGTCCCATTCCCTTCTTGCCTGCATGGTTTCTGCTGAGTAGTCTGAACTTATTCTTATTGATTCTCCCTTGAAGGAAACCTTTCTTTTCTCCCTGGCTGCTTTTAAAATTTTCTGTTTATCTTTGGTTTTGGCAAGTTTGATGATAATATGTCTTGGTGTTTTTCTTTTTGGATCAATCTTAAATGGGGTTCGATGAGCATCTTGGATAGATATCCTTTCGTCTTTCATGATGTCAGGGAAGTTTTGTGTCAGGAGTTCTTCAACTATTTTCTCTGTGTTTTCTGTCCCCCCTCCCTGTTCTGGGACTCCAATCACATGCAAGTTATCCTTCTTGATAGAGTCCCACATGATTCTTAGGGTTTCTTCATTTTTTTAAATTCTTTTATCTGATTTTTTTCCAGCTATGTTGGTGTTGATTTCCTGGTCCTCCAGATGTCCCAGTCTGCATTCTAATTGCTCGAGTCTGCTCCTCTGACTTCCTAGTGCGTTGTCTAATTCTGTAATTTTATTGTTAATCTTTTGGATTTCTACATGCTGTCTCTCTATGGATTCTTGCAACTTATTAATTTTTCCACTATGTTCTTGAATAATCTTTTTGAGTTCTTCAACAGTTTTAGCAGTGTGTTCCTTGGCTTTTTCTGCAGTTTGCCTAATTTCATTTGTGATGTCTTGAAGCATTCTGTAAATTAGTTTTTTATATTCTGTATCTGATAATTCCAGGAGTGTATCTTCATTTGGGAAAGATTTTGATTCTTTTGTTTGGGGGGTTGTAGAAGCTGTCATGGTCTGCTTCTTTATGTGGTTTGATATGGACTGCTGTCTCCGAGCCATCACTGGTAAACTAGTTTTTCCAGAAAATCCGCTAAAAAAAAAATGCAGTCAGATCCCTATCAGAGTTCTCCCTCTGGCTCAGGCTATTCGGATGTTAATGGAGCCGCCTAGGGAGGGTGGGGGAGGGATCAGAGAGCTAGGAGAGTAGCACCTCAGTATATAGCCAGAGTTGTTTGTCTTACTTGGAATGACTATTATATCTGAGATTTCCGTGGGGCGCGTCGCCTATGTGTACTGGCTGTGTGGAGATTGCCCCCAGGGGGTCTGGCCCGCTGGCGTCACCGTCAGATCCTCCGCTGTCAGCCCCACCCCCAAGGTTAAGGCTCCCCTACTGGGCTGGTGCACTCCCGACTCCAAAATCAGTCGCTGCCTCCCGGGGACTCCCCGTCCCGCCAGCCTTGTCGCGCGCTGCCCCCGCGATCCGGGTGGGCCCCCCCCCGGGGTCAGCTCAGGAGAGCGGAGCAGCTCTCCGTGCCTGCACCGCGACTCCGCGACCCGGCTGGGACGCTGCTCTCCCCGCTCCAAGACCAGCCACTGCCTCCCAGGGACTTCTCCCACGGCTGCGCTGCCACGCTGCCCGCGCCAACCGGCTGGGCGCCGCCCGTACGAACGGCTGGGCCCCCCCCGGGGTCAATTCAGGGGGATGGAGCTGCACCCCGCGCTCACGCCCCGCCCGTGCCCCGCCAAAATCCTGGCGGGACGGCTCCCCGGCTAGGACGCTGCTCTCCCCGCTCCAAGACCAGTCACTGCCTCCCAGGGACTTCTCCCACCAGCTGCGCCACCGCGCCGCCCACGCAAACTGGCTGGGCGCCGCCCGTGCGAACGGCTGGGCCCCCCCCGAGGTCAATTCAGGGGGATGTAGCTGCTCCCCGCCAAAATCCCAGCGGGATGGCTCCCCGGCTGGGATGCTGCTCTCCCCGCTCCAAGACCAGTCACTGCCTCCCGGGGACTTCTTCCACCGGCTGCGCTACCGCGTCGCCCGCGTAAACTGGCTGGGCCCCCCCCCCGGATGGAGCTGCTCTCCGCGCTCACGCCACGCCCGCGCCCGCCAAAATCCCGGCGGGACGGCTCCCCGGCTGGGACGCTGCTCTCCCCACTCCAAGACCAGTCACTGCCTCCCGGGGACTTCTCCCACCGGCTGCGCCGCCACGCTGCCTGCGCAAACCGGCTGGGCCCCCTCCCGGAATGAGTTCGGGGGCTAGGGCTGGGCCCCTTGTCTGTGCTGTCTGCCCCCCTGGGCTCTGCCCCAAATCGGGCTCCGAAGGTCACCTGACTGGTACGCTGGCTCCAGGCTCTGAAAACAATTGCTGTCTCCCCGTATTTGTTCATTCTCCGTCTCTAAATCTGTGTTTGTTGCTCAGAGTTCGTAGATTGTTATGTATGTGATCGATTCACTTGTTTTTCCACGTCTTTGTTGCAAGAGGGATCCGCGGTAGCGTCCACCTAGTCAGCCATCTTGGCCCCGTCTCCTTTAACTTTAGTATATTTTAATATCTGCTCAAATTAGGTCTCTTTGTTCCTATTCTTTTCTCAGAAAATTCCTGGCTATTCCTGCCTATTTTTCCATGTGACCTTTAGAGTGAGTTTATCTGGTTCCAAAATTTCCAATTGTTGTCTTTTCAAGAACATAGTACACCTTTCCGTTTATTCAAGTCTTATTTTCTCTTTTGGTAGTGTTTTTTTTTTTTTTTTCCCAAGGAGATCTTGCACATTCATTAAGCTTTTTTACTCTAAATATTATTGTTGTTATTGTAAATGGGATGTTGTCTATCTCATAACTGATGATATATCTATATATGTTGTTGTTTGCCACTGTTTAGTCAGGCCCCAATTCATGATGACCCCATGCAAAATGAAATGAAGCGCTGCCCAGTCCTGCACCATCCCCATGATAACTGCAGATCGGATCATTGTGATCCATTGGCTGATTTTCAGAAATAGATCACCCAGACCTTTCTTCCTAATCCATTTTAGTCTGAAGGTCCACTGAAACTGTTTAGCATCACAGCAACACACAAGCTTCCACTGACTGATGGGCGGTGGTGCACATGAAGTACATTGGCCAGAGATGAAACTCAGGTCTCCTGCATGGAAGACAAGAATTCTGCCACTGAACCCTCACTTTAAACCCACAGAATTTGAAGTCTGTGTACTTTCCCCCTTAGTTCAACAGATGGGCCTCATCATCTTACATGATGAACCCATGGAGAAGAGCTACTAGTATAGGATAAGTAGCAGCCAGAGAAGCTTCAGCCTTACTTGCTTCCTTGTTTCCATAAGAGCCACCCACTTTGTTACTGAATGCACAGGTCTGAAAACTCAGGTGTCTCTGAGAGTGGTCCAGGAACCACCTGCATCACTTTCAATACATGCAGGTTCCCGAATGCCAGCCTGTGATAGTTAAGGTTGTATGTCACCTTGGCTGGGACATGATTCTCAGTGGTTTGACATTTGTGTGATGTTGCAATCACTTCCATGATGAGATTTGATATATGTGATCACCCCCATGATGGGATCTGCTGTGATTAGCCAATTAGTTAAAAAGGAGTTTCCTTGGGTGTGTGGCCTGCATCTAATATAAGTGGAAATTCTGGCAGGCTTGCCGGCTTTTTGCTTGTGTTGGATCCTGTTTGTCTGACTTCTGGTTCTTGGGACTTGAGCTAGCAGCTTACTTGTGATCTTGCCTGCTGATCCTGAGATTCATCAGTCTTCGTGGCCTGTGATCAAGAGCCCGGCTGACCTGCCAACCTTGAGTTTGCCAGCTCCTACAGCTATGTGAACCAGAAGGCTCTATCGTGACCCATGGACTTTGGACGTTTCGGCCTGTACAAACGCATGAGCCATTTCCTTGATATAAATCTCTCCTTGAGTTGCCATAGTGAAGAATTCCGTGGGGAAATATATATATATATATTTCCCCCATGTGTCTGTCAGTTTGTCGTACTGTGGGGGCTTGTGTGTTGCTGTGATGCTGGAAGCTATGCCACCGGTATTCAGATACCAGCAGGGTCACCCATGGAGGACAGGTTTCAGCTGAGCTTCCAGACTAAGACAGACTAGGAAGAAGGACCTGGCAGTCTACTTCTGAAAAGCATTAGCCAGTGAAAACCTTATGAATAGCAGCGGAACATTGTGTGATATAGTGTTGGAAGGTGAGCCCTCCGGGTTGGAAGGCACTCAAAAGATGACTGGGGAAGAGCTGACTCTTCAAAGTAGAGTCAACCTAAATGACATGGATGGAGCAAAGATTTTGGGACTTTCATTTGCCGATGTGGCACGACTCAAAATGAGAAGAAAGAGTTGCACACATCCATTAATAATCAGAACCTGGAATGTACGAAGTATGAATCTAGGAAAATTGGAAATCAAAAATGAAACGGAATGCATAAATATTGATATCCTAGGCATTAGTGAGCTGAAATGGACTGGTATTGGCCATTTTGAATTGGACACTCACATAGTCTACTATGCTGGGAATGACAACTCGAAGAGGAATGGTGTTGCATTCATCGTCAAAAAGAACGTTTCAAGATCTATCCTGAAGTACAACGCTGTCAGTGATAGGATAATATCCATAGGCCTACAAGGAAGACCAGTTAATATGACTATTATTCAAATTTATGCACCAACCACTAGGGCCAAAGATGAAGAAATAGAAGATTTTTATCAGCTGTTACACTCTGAAATTGATCAAACATGCAATCAAGATGCATTGATAATTACTGGTGATTGGAATGCAAAAGTTGGAAACAAAGAAGAAGGATCAGTAGCTGGAAATTATGGCCTTGGTGACAGAAACAATGCCGGAGACCAAATGATAGAATTTTGCAAGACCAACGACTTCTTTACTGCAAATACCTTCTTTCACCAACATAAACAGCGACTATACACATGGACCTTGCCAGATGGAAAACAAAGAAATCAAATTGACTACATCTGTGGTAAGAGACGATGGAAAAGCTCAATATCATCAGTCAGAACAAAGCCAGGGGCCAACTGTGGAACAGATCATCAATTGCTCATATGCAAGTTCAAGCTGAAACTGAAGAAAATCAGAGCAAGTCCACAAGAGCCAAAATATGACCTTGAGTATATCCCACCTGAATTTAGAGACCATCTCAAGAATAGATTTGATGCATTGAACACTAGTGACCTAAGACCAGACGAGTTGTGGAATGACATCAAGGACATCATCCACGAAGAAAGCAAGAGGTCACTGAAAAGACAGAAAAGAAAAGACTAAGATGGATGTCAGAGGAGACTCTGAAACTTGCTCTTGAGCATCGAGCAGCTAAAGCAAAAGGAAGAGTTGATGAAGTAAAAGAACTGAACAGAAGATTTCAAAGGGCCTCTCGAGAAGACAAAATAAAGTATTATAATGACATGTGCAAAGAGCTGGAGATGGAAAACCAAAAGGGAAGAACACGCTCGGCGTTTCTCAAACTGAAAGAACTGAAGAAAAAATTCAAGCCTCGAGTTGCAATAGTGAAGGATTCTATGGGGAAAATATTAAATGATGCAGGAAGCATCAAAAGAAGATGGAAGGAATACACAGAGTCATTATACCAAAAAGAATTAGTTGATATTCAACCATTTCAAGAGGTGGCATATGATCAGGAACCGATGGTACTGAAGGAAGAATTCCAAGCTGCTCTGACGGCATTGGCGAAAAACAAGGCTCCAGGAATTGATGGAATATCAATTGAGATGTTTCAACAAACAGATGCGGCGCTGGAGGTGCTCACTCGTCTATGCCAAGAAATATGGAAGACAGCTTCCTGGCCAACTGATTGGAAGAGATCCATATTTATGCCTATTCCCAAGAAAGGTGATCCAACCGAATGTGGAAATTATAGAACAATATTATTAATATCACACGCAAGCAAAATTCTGCTGAAGATCATTCAAAAACGGCTGCAGCAGTGTATCGACAGGGAACTGCCAGAAATTCAGGCCAGTTTCAGAAAAGGACGTGGAACCAGGGATATCATTGCTGATGTCAGATGGATCCTGGCTGAAAGCAGAGAATACCAGAAGGATGTTTACCTGTGTTTTACTGATTATGTGAAGGCATTTGACTGTGTGGATCATAACAAACTACGGATAACACTGCGAAGACTGGGAATTCCAGAACACTTAATTGTGCTCATGAGGAACCCTTACGTAGATCAAGAAGCAGTTATCTGGACAGAAGAAGGGGATACTGATTGGTTTAAAGTCAGGAAAGGTGTGCATCAGGATTGTATTCTTTCACCATACCTATTTAATCTGTATGCTGAACAAATAATACGAGAAGCTGGGCTATATGAAGAAGGGGGCATCAAGGTTGGAGGAAGACTCATTAACAACCTGCGTTATGCAGATGACACAACCTTGCTTGCTGAAAGTGAAGAGGACTTGAAGCACTTACTAATGAATATCAAAGACCACAGCCTTCAGTATGCATTACACCTCAACATAAAGAAAACAAAAATCCTCACAACTGGACCAATGAGCAACATCATGATAAACGGAGAAAAGATTGAAGTTGTCAAGGATTTCATTCTACTTGGATCCACAATCAACAGTTATCGAAGCAACAGTTGAGAAATCAAAAGACTCACTGCATTGGGCAAATGTGCTGCAAAGGATCTCTTCAAAGTGTTGAAGAGCAAAGATGTCGCCTCGAAGACTAAGGTGCACCTGACCCAAGCCATGGTATTTTCAATCACATCATATGCATGTGAAAACTGGACAATGAATAAGGAAGACTGAAGAAGAGTTGATGCCCTTGAATTGTGGTGTTGGCGAAGAATATTGAATATACCATGGACTGCCAAAAGAAGGAACAAATCTGTCTTTGAAGAAGTACAACCAGAATGCTCCTTAGAAGCAAGGATGGTGAGACTGCGTCTTACATACCTTGGACGTGTTGTCAGGAGGGATCAGTCCCTGGAGAAGGACATCATGCTTGGCAGAGTACAGGGTCAGCGGAAAAGACGAAGACCCTCAACGAGGTGGATTGACACAGTGGCTGCAACAATGAGCTCAAGTATAACGAGGATTGTAAGGATGGCGCGGGACCGGGCAGTGTTTCGTTCTGGTGTGCATAGGGTCGCTATGAGTCAGAACCAACTTGACAGCACCTAACAACAACAACAACAACAATATATATGTTTATACTGTACTGGTTTTGCTTTTCTAGGGAACCCAGCCTAAGACACACCCTATCTACTGAATCAGACTCTGCAAGCTCCCCAGGTGATCTTTGTGCACAAAGATGTGTGAGAGCCCCTGCTAAGCAGTGCTGCTTTGCAGGATTCTAGCTGCAACTGTCAGATTTGGAACCCCAGGATCCTTGTCACCATCCTAAGCAATGTTTGAAGGGGTTCTCTTCACACTGAACTTCAGAGGGATGGCACAAATTCTGACTGAAGATGATTGAACTTATTGGATGGAATGAGTACTACACAACTTGAGAAAATACTTAAGCATGATCACACATAAGATAACTGGTATCTTATAGTGATCTTAGACCAGAAAGAAAACCGATTGCTGTTGAGTCAATTCTGATTCATGGCAACCCCGTGTGTGTAGAGTAGAACTGTTCCATAGGGTTTTCAAGGCTGTGACCTTTCGGAAGCAGATGGCCAGGCCCTTCTTTTGAGATGTCTTTGGGTGGGTTCGAACCACCAACCTTTTGGTTAGTAGTGGAGTGCTTAACTGTTTGCACCTCTCAGGGTCTCCAGTAAGGTCCAATTGCAGCTCCCTGAAGAATGGGTGAACTCCTTAGTTGGCCCATGTTCTGGTCCTAATCATATCCCCTTCTTTGATGGCGTTGGCTTTCCATGTTCACTGGTGCTGTGTGTCTAACTGAATGGCAAAAAGTACCTGGTGAAGGCATTTTCTTATGTCAGAGCATTTAACACCAACAGCATAGGATTCTGTCTGCTCCCCCAGGTAGCTGTTCAACACTTGTAAGTACAGTCTTCATCAACTATTTCCACGATTCTAGCTACTTCTATTCCTAGTTTTCTACTGGGCATGATGTACAAATACTGGAAAACAAAGCTTGCTTTCTTTTAAAACATGCTTCGTCACACCTTGAGAGCCAGGAACCAGTTTTCTCAGCTTACTTCCTCTGAGCTGGTTTCGAAGGAAGTCATAATGGGGCGGGGCAGTCTCAGAAACTGTCTCCTTCACATTACCAAATAACAGGTGCCTTCTAGAGACTCTCCTGTTTAACTTTCTCAGCTCTGGGTTTGAGAACACAGACAGTGGTAAGTTTCAGTTCCTGGGGCTGCTTCTCTGCGTCTCATTTCCACTGGCTTCGTAGAATGTGGGGGTCCTGAAGGAATTCACACACCATGCCTGGCACCTGGCAAAGTTCTTGCTGAAGGTAGTATGTGGGAAAGCTGAGATTCAAACCTAGGCAGGTTGACTTCAGGGCCTATACCCTCCACCACTATAGTATTCACCTTCATAAAAGAAAAGATTTATATGTGCATCTTATTATAAGGCTTCTTGATTATTCAATGATGAACATAAAGACCTGAGTGTTGTAGAAGCTATGTCTTTTAAAATTTTTATCTAACACTAAGAAATAAATTATATATGGTATCAGTAGAAAATAGTAAGTTGCTGTTTTAGATACTGGAGAGAAAAAATAAAAAACTAAGTTTGTAAATCTAAGTAGAGAACTACCTTTATGGCATAATAGCTACTGATGATACAAGTCAGTTATTAATTTTGTTGTAAATGTTGATAAATGAACATGCACATCTACCTTGATGTTAAGGATTAATCAGAGTATGGTTATCTCTTCACAAATTGAAATACAGGTAAACCATATTATAAACAATTATAATTCACAGCATTTACAATTCTACACTTCAATATTTTAGATTTTAGTGACCAGCCTTATAAACGCTGCTACTTTAAGGATAACTCCCTACACATGAAATGATCTAATTTCCATGAGGCATTTTTCCCACCATGGTGCGTTTCAACTGTTATTTTTAGCCCTTATTTAGGGAACCAAGTGGCTCTGTGACCCCCACATCCCATGTTGGGGCTAATGACACACACTTGCTTTTGCACCACCCTAAGCTCTAAGTGGTAGGACTGAGGAGAACCCTAACTGATGATATCAAATTTCAAGAAGCCCTTGTATAGGAGAGATGTATATGACAGTGCTCATGAGGACAGTTCGCATCATCTGGCCTGGAAAGTGACATATGCAGTGCTCTGGTGGCCGGAAGGGTACAAGAGATGGGCAGGTCTTGAAGGTGTGGACCGTGCTCACTGGCTGAGAGTGAAAGTCACCACAGCTGGAAGTGGCCCTCAGCCGGGATTCTACACGGGGTGGTTGACACAAGACAAAGAGGCCTGGGGACGAGTGGGATGAGATTCCCGCTACGAATCCTTGGCCTAGGAAAGGGTTATGATGATGTTGGCAAAATGGTAAAGAGATCTCAGAAAGGAGCGAGGAAAGGCGACCAGTCAAATGAGTGTTTCCCTAAAAGTAGTTTCAGGCATTAAAGTGTCCATGTCTACACTGATTGATCGAAACTAAATAGAAAGAGCCTGCGAACTACACTGTGGAGCATAACTAAGGTTACAGTTGTCAGAATTTTTTTTACAACTATGTACTTCTTACACCGTGGAAGAATGCATATGAGACTTTAATGGGCAAGGGTTAAAACATGCTGTGATATCTTCCAGTGCTCACCTCTGCTCAATGGTCAGTGTTATCATAAGGGAAACTATTATTTTCAGAAAACATATTCCAATTTTAAAATGCAGTACCAAAATAAATGCTTTAAAGGATATATGTGTGAAAGGTTAAAAAATATATATTCTTTTAACAAGTTTAAATATTTAGAGAAATATACTGAGAAAGGCCCGTGTATAATCTACTTCAACAAAGAAGATGACTTTTTCATCTCTCCATACTTTACTTCATATTACAAATTCTGGGCTACAGTTGGATGATATATTAATTTTATTTTCATTACATAAATTGGGGAAGAAACATATAATCAGATCCAAATATATTACAACGCATTTAGAGAGGTGTGTTTTGTTGCCAAACAGAAAATTATCTGAAATTCGCTTTCAAAATTGAAATAGACCCAGTTGAAAGCACTACCCTGGCTCTTTCCTTTGTTAGAATATATCCTGGTTGTCTCTGAAGGATCAATCAATGAATTAAACCAATTCTGCCTTACGAGGTTAGCACTCCAGGTGCTCCAAAAAATCATGTTCAACACTTTCTTCTAGTTGTTGCAAGATCCTTGGGCTATCTGTGACAAGATCCTCTACGCATGGAGGTCCTGAACAGTCAGCAGGAAGTTTACTCTGGGTTTTAAAAGCACAGTTTAGAGTCTTGAAGAATGGCATCAGTTGCCTAATGCTGGAAACAGAATGTTGGCGCAGGAGAGGAAATTCGCTCTTCACCGTTATCTCGTCAGAGCTGCTAATTTCCTGCAAATAAAAAGTCCACAGAAAGGATATGCTTTCAAACTCAGATAAGAGAATTTTTGAAAATTATTCTGTATCATTACAATCAAGTGCCATCTCTATATGCGATCAAAGTGACAACAGCAACTCAAACGGTTAGATAGGAAGCTCAGGGGGCAGTGAGTTTACGCTAATGGGGAAGGAACAATTTGGAAAAGGGGGGCCAGAGTGGTTGTATCACTTGAAGAATGTTATCAGTGTCAGTGAATTGTACATGTAGAAACTGATACATTGGTTAATATTCTCCTGTGTATATTTTCCACAACAAAAAAATAAAATTATTATGAAATGCCTTACTCACTGGTTCCCCCTTAATTGCCCCCATCACCTCCCACCACAGATGTAATTTTTAAAAAGGAAAACATTTACCCCATATTTTAATTTTAGAAGCTCTAGAATCCTAACAGTGTGGGGTTTGCATTCCTGGTGATTCTCTTCCAGATCTGACAGGAAGGCAGGACCCTCTGTGTCCACTTCTGGAACAAATGCCCACCTATAGCTGGAGGGAAAAAACCCGAAGTCAGGAAAGATGGCTCACAGCTCACTTTTCTTTAAATTTCTTAACAGCTTTATTGAGATACAATTCACATACCATATATTCACTCATTTACAATGTACTATTCTACGGCTTTCAGTATATTCAGAGCCATGCATCCATCACCACGATCAATTTTAGAATATTTTCATTAACCCAAAAAAAATTCCTGTTCCCCTCATCCATCACCTTTCACCTTCTAGTCCCCTCAACACCCAGCCCTAGGCAAATCATTAATTAATTTCTGTCTCTGAAGATGGGTCTATTCTAGACATTTTATATAAATGGAATCATATAACATGTGATATGATGTTGCCTTTGTGACTGACTTCTTTGACTTAGCATAATGTTTTCAAGGTTCATCCATGTGGTACTATTTATCAGTGCTTCATTCCTTTTTATGGCTGAGTATTATTCCATTGTATGAATATACCACATTTTATTTATCCATTCTTCAGGTGATAGACATTTGGGTTTTTTCTACTTTTTGGCTCTCAGGAATAATGTTATGAACATCCACAAATGTTTCTACATGATTAGTCTCTGGAGGGATAGAGGAGAGAGAGAGAGAGAGAAAAGTAGCATCTGGGGCCAGGCATGAAATTGACTGTATGCGCAGCTGTGTTATGCCTACAGGAAATGTAAGCCTCTGGGGCAAAGTGAATTGGAGAACAGCATGCTTCATTTAAAGGCATTTATATTTTTTATTTATATTTAATTAAAAACCAACAGATAAAAAAACCTACACAAATGCAGCAAGGACCACCATTGGGTGACCCCTGTTTTGTAAGCATTCAGTAGCAAAAACCACCTACACAAACATATACCCCAGAAACCCAGGCATCAACACTAGTGTGTGCCACATTCACGAAACCACAGATGTCGTGAGTAATGAGACTTGGTATTCCAAGCTTGCTTACTGGCCACTAGTAACCCTTACACGTGAAGGCACAAGTGAGAGTGGAGGCACCTGTTTCAAAAGGGTGCACGGTTTTACCTGACTTACATTTGAAATAACGGCATTTTGTCAGGTGGAAAGGAAAGTGCTGTGTCCAAGAATTTGCAAGCTGACAAATATAAGATGAGTTCATTCGGGGGTATTTCCCCCATCAAGGGCCCGTTTCCATCAGGGACCAAAACTTTTGTTTTGCTAGTTTTGTTGCTGTTTCTGTAAATTTGAAAAGACAGGAACTCTTGTTACAAATTTATTCACATCTACTCTAGTCCATTCGCTTGGGCAATGCCCATGAGGTTCTTCCTGCGAGTTTTTTTTTTCAAAAGAGCTAGTCCCATTACAAGTACTTCAAGGAAACAGTATTTAGCACTAGGCATCATTAAGTCTTAAAGTCATGTCCATTAATCCATGGGTGCACGGATGCTTGTACTGCTTACCTCAGTGATTCAACTTCCTCTTTCAGATCTTCTTCAAGCTGTGTGAATGTCTGAATCTAAAAGACAAACAACCATGCATTCAAGTTACTGTTTTAGAGAGATTAAACCGAATTCAACGTTTAAAATATACATGTCTATCCATGCACACAGGAGCCCTGGTGGTACAGTGGTTAAGCACTTGGCTGCCAACTGAAAGGTTGGCGGTTTGAACCCACCAGCTGCTCCATGGGAGAAAGATGTGGTAGTCTGCTTCTGTAAAGATTTACAGCCTTGGAAACCTTATGGGGAAGTTCCACTCTGTCCTACGGGCTGCTATGAGTCAGAATCGACTCAAGGGCAGTGAGTGGTGGTGAGTGGATCCATGAACAACTGCCTCCTTTGCCACAGGACCATAAGAACTGGATGGTGCCTGGTTACTATTACTGAATGTTTTGATCGAGGATTCTATGGAAGAATCCTCGATCAAAATGGGGAAAAATGCAGAACAGAATTTCAATTCTCAAGGAATCTAGATTTTCTGGAGACCCTGTAAGTACCGCCCTGAGATAATCTTTAACCCTGTAACCGTAAAAAATCAAAAATATCCCCTGAAGTCTTTATACCAAAAAGTCTAGCTTAACTAGTAAAGAACGTCTGTCATGGGCTTTGTGTTCTTTTAAAAAACATACTATAACGGGTCAAATTGTTAACAGCAACTCAAAAGGTTAGATAGGAAGTTTTGGCGGAAATGAGTTTATATCAATAAGGGAGGAACAAAGCGGAAAAGGAGAATGGCTGCACAATTTGAAGACTGGAATCAATGTCATGGTATTGTACACGTAGAAATTGTTGAACTGGTGTATCTTTTGCTGTGTATATTTTCAACAATGTTGTTGTTATGTACCATGGAGTCAGTTCCAACTTGTAGTGACCCTATGTACAACAGATCAAAACACTGTCTGGTCCTGCGCCATCCTCACAATTTCAACAATAGTAAAAAAGAAAAGAAAAAAAAAATGTACATGTCTTTAAAAAACTAGCAAATTAATAATACCAAATAGTACAAATTAGTTGGAGTAACTGACAATTGAGGGATTAAATATAACTGTAAAAAAAGATAGAATATTCTCTACTTAACCAAGAGCTGTGTGCCAACTGGACTGTAAACGACTTAGCAGATAAAATTTGACACGTGAAATAGTATACTATATTGTTCCTGGATATAAAAAAAACACCGTTGCTTTCAAGAGCAAAATACTTACCAATTCCGAGACCATTATTGGCCACAATGAAGTTAAATGTTGAGGAGATATTCTTAGCAGCAAAACTCTGAAAAAAAGAAACATCTGAGCAGCAGCTATGGGTGTCTGTCCAACTCTGAGATTGTCTGTCAGGCGTTCTAAGGAGAGAAGATTTTAAAGATGTCACACAAGTATGCCGTTCTGGGCTTCTTATTAGACCAAGAAGAAAAATAAAATTGCAATTGTTTTGACATTTTGATAATGTCCCAGTGTGAGAAACGGGTTTTAGGAGCATGTTTTTGTGAACTGAGTTGTTTTCGTGAACTATAGTTGTTTCTGGCCCTTGCTAAAGGCAGGAAACCACAGCCTCTGTCGAGGGCCACAGCTGAGCAGGGTGAAATGAACATCTGACTCAAGGCCAGAAACCCACTGGATGACCAGTGACCACTTTTCTTCTAAAAATATGAATTATGAGACACAGAAACCAAAAGCAGTCCTTGGTAGGTGATGGACATATAGACTGGTTGACAGACAACAACGTATTTTCAGGGGAGGGGCTGGAGGTGGAGAGAGTAAATAAAATATTTCTCCAGTAAAGTTTAGGTTTGATGGCCAAGACAAAAACTTTACTTCCTACAGGGGGAAAAAAAAAAAAGGTGCGACTTAAATTCCCTAGCCCCTAACTCTTCCCCGCTTCTCCACCAAAACAATTGTTTCTAGAAAGTACTTTGTTTTGTAACTTAAGATCTTTTAGGGACATAACAAATTGCTTTAGCAAATGGCTGAACTATGGTCATGCTAGCTAAGATGTGCTACAGTACATTAATCAAAACTTCTCTTTATTGGAGCTTAAGAAGCTTAAGTGGATTTTTAAAAAGTATTTTATTGAGTTTTTGGTGAAAGTTTACACAGCAAATTAAGTTCCAATTTAATAATTTCTATAGCCCTGGTGGAAACCCTGGTGGTGTAGTGGTTAAGTGCTACGGCTGCCAACCAAAGGTCCAACAGTTTGAATCCGCCAGGCGCTCCTTGGAAACTCTATGGGGCAGTTCTACTCTGTCCTATAGGGTCGTGATGAGTCGGAATCGACTCGATGGCCCTGGGTTTGGTTTTTTTGGTTTATAGCCCTGGTGGCACAGTAGTTAAGAGCTCAGCTGCTAACCAAAAGGGGGGCAATTTGAATCCATCAGCCGCTCCCTGTAAACCTTACGGGGCAGTTCTACTCTGCCCTATAGAATTGCTGAGTCAGAATCGACTTGACAGCAACAGGTTTGGTTTTTTTTTTTATACACATAGCTCAGTGACACTGGTTACATACGCATAAGTGGATTTTTAATCTCTGTCTTTAAAAGCAGCCTGACCAAAAGGAGGATCATCCATAGCTCAGACACTTGACAAACAAGCTGGAATTTTTCAAAAGTGGTTTGCCCTTCTGGTCCTGGGCAAAATGGAGTAAGTAGATTCCGTCCTATTCTCTCTACTTACAACAACAACAGAATCTTGAACAAAATGCAGAAGTCAGCTATCAGAAAACTCTGAAAGTTGGAGAGAAGAAGGCAGGACTGGCTGGGGAACTCTGGTCTTAAAAAATGACCTTGTGGCGAGGTCCCTAGGGATCTGTTACTCTGGCCTGAGAATGAGAGAAGACAGCCAATAGACACCAGTGCAGAGACGACAGTAGGGAAGGTCTAGCCAGTGCAGTAAGGCACCATAAGGAAACCAAAGGCCTACAGATTGGAAAGAAGACACACAACTGTTCCTATTGGCAGATGTAGAAAATCTCAAGGAATCTACAAAAACACCTGTAGAACTAATATGCGAGCTCAGCAAGGCTGCAGGACCTAAATTCAGCACACAAAACCCAACGATATTTCTATATGGACTAGTAATGAAAACTGGAAACCCAAATGAAAAAAGATAATGCCACCTATAATGGCCCCCCCCCAAAAAAATGCTTTTCAGTACTATTTTTGCAATTATTCATGAGTCTTAACTATTTCAAAACAGAAAGCACTTTAAAAAAGTGGTTTGTACACCTAAAACTTACCTCATATCGGCACTCCAAATAAAAGCTGAGTCCCTGATACTATTTTTCAGCCAATATGATCTATTTTAGAATCTCTAATTTTCTTTAATCTCTAACATTCCTCTCTTAGCTGACTGACAAACTTCCCAAGCTGAGCCTGTCCTTAGCGAGCACAGAGCTAGTGAAGTCCAGGGGCCACGTCCCTGTGCCACCACTTGCAGGTTGTGGGCCCTTCCTCCTCCCAGTCCCTTAATCTCACGGGGCTCTTGTTTCTCATCCATGGAGCTAGAGCAATACCCTCACTCTGCCTGCTTCAACGGGGACAAATGTCCCACCAATGACCACAGTCTGTCATTGGGAACCAGACAGCTTATATCACAGCCCAGGTCAGGTGCTAATCTCTCTGAGCATCGGTTTCCTCAATATCTTTTTTCATTTGGGTTTCCAGTTTTCATTACTAGTCCATATGGAAATAGATTAAATAGAGCTAATAGGTATCCACAGTGAAGACGGCTTAGAATATGGGAAGGCTCCAATAGGCCTGGCAGGAACCACACCTACCCCACTTAGAAGGAGCAGAGGATTCCCTCAGAGCTCTCAGATCCCTTCATCAGGAGCTTTTGTGCGCTGTGGTGCCCATCCTCCTCTTCTTTAGGAAACGTAATATTCCTCTCTCCTTTTTTAAATAACTCCTTTGGGCTTGTTACAGCTTGTGATTAATGTAAAATGTATGTAACTCTGACCTGAGGTGTATGAGTTGCCCAGACCCCAGCCCGACACCAACCTTGTTCAGTGCAATTTGATGGTGCTATAAAGCAGGGGGAAAGGACCCTAGAGGGTGTCCCAGAGGAGAAACATTGGAGATACCCTTCTGCTTCTTTTGATTCAGTCACAGTTGCTAAATAGCCAAGTCTGGCTCATGGTGACCCCATGTGCATCAGGATAGAAGTGTGCTCCACAGGGTTTTCAATGGTTGATTTTTAAGAAGTAGATTGCCAGGTCTTTCTTCCAAGGTGCCTCTGGGTGGATCCAAACCGCCAACCTTTCAGTTAGCAGCTGAGCATTTTAACTTTGCACCACCCAGCGACTCCTTTTTATTAGGCCTAACCAATTTACTTTGGGGTGTAACATAGAAGCTTCTGGATGCATACTCCTTTGAGGGAAACCTAGGCATCACTGTCCCAGGGCATTGCATGGCCAGTCCAGTGTCCCTACATGCTACCAGAGGACATTCTGCATTTTCTCACTGTAGGACCTCCGGAAGGCCAGGCCTACCAAGAGACAGTCCCAGGACAATAGCAATAGACAGGAAAGTGCTCTGTGAATTGTCAGGTAATAAAAAATGACAGGAGTAGATTGTTCATTTTTTTAATGTGGTAACTGTAGAAATATAGCACTTGAGCTACCCAAAGCGGAGGGTATTACTTAGAGAGATTCCTTTTTCCTTCAGAGTCCAAAAAGCATCTCCTACTACAGTCGGCATAATTGTCCTGCTTCTCAGAATTCTCTTTCCCTCTCAGGGGCATGATTTCTCAGACCTCTTAAGACGGTAACATCCGCCCATGGTCGAATTTTCTTCACCAGTGTTTGAGAAAGGCTGTTCTTTATTTTTATTTTTTCTGGTTCTAGCTTCTATAGGCCTAATACCGACTGTTTAGCCCTCTGGTGGGCAGTGGTGACTCAGTGACAGGATTCTCCCCTTCCACGTAGGAGACCTGGGCTTGACTCCCGGCCAATGCACCTCACACACAGCCACCACCTGTCTATCAGGGGAGGCTTGCATGTTGCGATGATGCCGAACAGGTTTCAGTGGGGCTTCCAGACTAAGATGGACTAGGAAGAAAGGACTGGTGATCTACTTCTGAAAGTCAGCCAGTGAAAACCCTCTGGATCACAAGGGTCAGATCTGCAGCCGAGCATGGGGATGGTGTAGGCTGTGTTTTGTTCTGTTGTGCATGGGGTAGCCGTGAGTTAGGGTGGGCTCAATGGTAGCTAACAACAACAGCCCTCTGGGCCTCAACATCAAACTTGCGGGAAGTGTGATGGGAGATGGGGGAGTGGGGAAGGGTTTCTCCTGAGAGAGAGGAGGACAGAGAAGGCACTAAAAGCACTGCAAGGGACACTGTCCAATCACTCGCCTTTATCATTCTCCCCTTTCCTCCGCTGGGAAAGTAGACTTAATGTTTCCCTTTAAGGCCTACTAAAGTCATCATCGGAAGGTTAAGTGGCCAGGTGCATAAAGCACCATCACCGATGCTGCCTACCGATGAAAGAAGATACAATGTCTCCCTCTACATTTTGTAGGGATGCAACAAGTTCAGCTTTGACCCTGAATTCAGCCCAGGCCTTTGGAAGGCTGCCGCCACCATTACTGGCATCTCTGGTCATAGCCGATTGGATCAGCCTCCTATCTCATTCAAGCAAGGAATGCCACTTGGATTTGTCAGTGTCTGAATACTTGCTTTCATATAGCTAAGAATTCAAGATATTATGACTTCTCCCTACTACGTGCTTTACATGTTGAAATTATGTCAGTTGAAATATAAAGGTATTTTATTATTGCAAATATAAAGTACTGCCATAATTAATAATTGTGAAAGCTGGTAACGTTCTGAGCTGAGACAATTAAGGCCTTTCACATTGTTAACCAAGCAGGGAAGTGGTTTGACAATTAGTCCGAATATTAAGAGCATGCTAGCAAGACGATTTTAGGAAAAGCGCATGCTTTGTCAGCTGACAAATATTTATAAACATTTTTAAAGAAAGGCTAAGTAAGAGATTTATATTATAATTGTCCCTGGAAACAAACAAAATGTCCTTCAATTGGTGAATGGGTAAACTAAGTCTGGGATGGAATACTATGCAGCAATGAAAAGGCATAAGCTACTGCTCAATGCAAGGAAGGAGTGACTCTCAAATACGTTATGCTAAGTGAAAGAGGCAGCCTCAGAAGGCTACACATTGTATGACTCCATTTATGTGACATTCTGGAAAAGGCAAAAGTAGAGGAAAAGAAAGCAGATAGCTGGTTGCCAGGAGCTAGGTGTATGAAAAGATGTTGGCTACAAAGGGGCACGAGGGAACTTTTGGGGATGATAGAAATATTCTTTATTTCTGATTTATACAGAAAAGGGTGAATTTTACTCTATATAAATTATGCCTAATTAATTAAACCTGACTAAAACGAAGATTTATATCATAATTCCATTATCTGTAGAATTCTTTGTTAAACTAGCCTTCATAATATTAAGCACAATATCCCTCACGAATTATGTTCATTTTATTTAATACCATTTGGGCTATGAATCTTAAGGGAAAAAAAAATCCCTACTTGAGAATTCTTTCATATCTTGGAGGAAGGTGAACTGAAAACAGAATGCCAATTTTGCCAACTGAACATTTTACGAGGAAGAAAAAAACTTCGGAAACATTGTACAATATCCATAATAATTAATTTTTGATGCAGACAAAGAATACGGTGAATACAAAGAAATAAAAAACTGTTAAGGAAAAATTTCACACTGCCCCAAATCTTACTCCTTCACCGGCCCCAGCTGAAAGTGCCAATCTCGATAGTACTGTTAACACAAAGTATTTTGATTGCAGGAGGGATCTGGCAGGAGACAGTGCTGAGAAAGTACTATTCATGGACTGTACTGTCAGACTTTTAAAAAGTACCCACTCTGGACTGAACTGTGTCCCCCAAAAAGATATTTTGAAGTTATAAGCCCCAGTACTTGTGAGCATGACATTGCTCGGAAACAGGGTCTTTGCAGATGTAATCAAGTTAAGATGAGGCACGTGGTGCACGGTGGGCCTTAATCCAATCACTGGTGCCCTGATCAGAGGAGAAGAGACAGAGGCACACACAAGGAGAACGCCAAGGGATGACAGAGGCAGGGATCGAAATGATGCACCTACAAGCCAAGGAACGCCAATGATTGCGTGCCGGCAACGCCAGAATCTAAGAGAAAGGCATGGAACGGATTCTTTCCTAGAGCCTTGAGAGAGAGCATTGCCCTGCCTACACCTTGGTTTTTGACTTCTAGCTTCCAGCACTGTGAAATAATCGATTTCTGTTGTTTTAAGCTACCTTGTGTGTGGGACTTTGTTACGGCAGCCCTAGGAATCTAACATACCAAACCAAAACCAAACTCGTTGCCATCAAGTTGATTCCGCCTCATAGTGACCCTACAGGACAGAGTAGAGCTACTCCATAGGGTTTCCAAGGAGCAGCTGGTGGATTCAAATCACTGACCTTTTGGTTAGCAGCCGAGGTCTTAACCACTGTGCTACCAGGGCTCTGGAATCTAATATACTAGCTAATAAAAATTAACATGATAATAATCGATTTTTAAAAATAAAGTCTTTTATTTATTGATATACTTCCAAAGTTCTTCTTTGATGCTTATAGTTTCTGGCCTCAGCCAAGGACTGATTTTAATACTCAACTATTCAGTCAAAATTTACTGTGTGTCCCTGTACTAGTCAGCTCATCTCAGCCATATGTGTGTGTCTTGTGTGTGTGTGTGCGTGTCTGCGTATGGATGGAAGAAGGGCTGCCCATCTTACCTTGTATCAGTGGAAGGTAAGGGTGATACTGATCAAATTCTCCACTGAAGATGGCAAAAGCCTGGCGTTTCAACAGCATGGCTTTCTGTTCAAAACTTGAGAATAGCTTTAAAGAACTGCTCTGCATGTCTAGAATGCAAACAGCAAATGAATCACACTTAGTGAGAAAAGTACGACGAGGGGTAAGTCATAGGAAATTGACATCAGCACTATTCCTACCTTCCTTGGTGAAAAATCACGATCTTGTTGAAAAGGGATCATGTGACCATTATGCCCATATTTTTTTTTATAGTATTTATTTCTTAATGATGTACTTAGTGACAGTATTAGAAGAGGGCATGAAGTACAGAAAAGTAATCCTAATAAATTATGGGGAATTAGTATTACTTTCAACACAAAATCAGGACCTACAGCAGCTGCTTGCTGTCATCTCTCTCCATTACAAACTGTAGAGAAGCTGGTCATTCTTGTCAACAGACTAGACAGGAGAGGCTCATTCATTTAGTCCTGACATACGCACATCACATTATGGTTTGAGGCGAAGATAGCACCATAGAAGGTTTAAGTAGGGTTCTGAAATACACGGTAATGCCTGACTATCAATCCTTTAAATTGTGACTTACGTGCAAGCAACGTGGAACTTACTCATTAAGTCTTTAAACATGGTTCTCTCATGAGCCAGAAGATGGTCAATAATGGACCTCCAACTGAATATTAAACAAAGCAAAGTTAATGAAATATATAATGGATGGTTACCTGATTAACAGCAGCAAGAAAATAATGGTCCCCTTTAAGGTCTATCGAAGACTGCTAGTGAAACAAATCGCTTTTGTATAAGGGAAAGCTAAGCAAAAGTTTTTTATTTATAGCCACAACACAGGGAATGAAAAACAACCTTTTCCCACATTACTACAAAAGAAAACAAAGTTGGCAAAGCTCTCTGGCTTCTTCAAGGGTTGCCCTTAAAAACGTCCACACTTGATGTTGTTCTATGCCTGTGCTGACAGAAGGAAGCGGGGTAGTGAAGACAAATGCCAACACTTATCACTTCCTCTCCACAGGGCTCATTTGCACATGGGCTCCCCCAGCAGAGCAACAGGATGACAAGGGTAAAAGCCACGGGGCCCCAAGCAGCCTTTTGGTGGTGGCAAGGCCAAGTTCAGACCATACAAAAGGCTGACCTGATCTCCCTCTGCAGCCTCGGGCCTTCCCTGCCACTGATAAAAACCTGATGCCAAGCCGGGGTGGGGGAGGGCTACCAGAATGGTTTTGTTGATCTCCCAGGAAAAGAAGCCTGGCTTGTGGCAAACTCCCAGGAAGAGCTCATGGTGTGGAAGCTGGGCAGGCAGGGGTAGAGATACTGCCAGGATCGCTCGTAGGTTCTGTCATTTTAACGTTGGTCAAATATTTTGGGTTACAAGGTAAGGTAGTACCCCACATTATGTTCTTTAGGTATAACAAAAATACCAAACCAGTTGCTGTGGAGCCAATTCTGACTCATGGTGACCCCATGTGTGTCAGAATAGAACTGTGCTCCACAGGGTTTTCATGGCTGATTTTTTTGAAGATTGCCAGGCCTTTCTTCCAAGGTGTTTCTGGGTGGACTCGAACTTCTAACTTTTCAGTTAATAGCCAAGCTTGTTAACTATTTGTACCACTCAGGGACTCCACATGCTCTCTCAATCATGTGAAATTCCTCTTTTGACAAATGAAGGCACCTTTTTATACGGCATCTTTCTATTTTAAAAGACTGAATTCCCTTCCCATGAACACGGAGTTAACATGCGAGTTGAGGCAGTGATAAACTATTATTTGGGTTGATGCTGTTTAGGACTTGAGAATAAATCACGTAAAGCAAAACACTGTGTCCACTAGAAGATTCAGGGCACATTTTTATCAGGACAGCGCTTCTTACTGAATACAAGAGGTATCCATCTGAAAGAAAGCTGGGTCCAAAAATAATTCCAGGACTTCTTTCTTCCAGGCTCGTTTTGTATAGGAATAGCCACTTAGATCACTCAGCAGCTGAGCTCCGGCACGGAAGCTGGGAGCGTTGTAGGCACTAAATGGGGATGGGAAAAGCGTCACAGTCAAAGATAGTCCAAGGAGACCTGTTTGGTTCGATTCTTTACGTATCTACATATCCACATTTCTTACATATGGGAAGGGTAAAATGGAGAAGACAGCATTACCTGTGGTTGCGCAAGTAAGGGAAAACATAATAAAGCAAGCGTGAAATTAAGGGCACAGCCTTCTCCTTCTCATCACTTCGATAAACCATGTCCAGGAGAGACGCCAGAACCTAAAAGAATGAGCCAGTAAAAAGCGGGAATCTCCTGAAGTGACAGTAAGAAATGTAGTCCTCAAATCACAACACAAAGAAATTCCACGGCGCAGCTTTAGGCCAAGCCGGACTTAGAAGCTCCCCTAGGAGGGGCTGCCTACAGGCCCTGGGCCCTGAGCAGGGAAGGCCTGGTCCTGCTGGCGATCGTTTACACAGGGATGACCAGGCAGGTCTGTATTTACCTCTGCCAGGAGAGAGAGGGCTTGCACGCTGTACACCGAAGGGGCAGATGCAGACACCATCGAAGAAGCTGCGGCAGCTTCCGCTGAAACAGAGGCATTTGGGTTTTAGTTGTCACGGGCGGGTCGCCATTTACTCCCCCAAAAGCATCACATGAACTTGAGTCATGAGTTCTCACCTTTCATAGTGACTGTATATGTAAATATTACTTATGGTTTTCTTCTCTGCTAACATGTGCAATTTCAGAAACTAAATCTGGACATTTTGATCAAATGCATTTACACTGATTCAGTCTTCCTTCCATTTCTAGTCTCGTCATCACTCTTGGAACTTCAACATTCACTTGGATGATTCATCTAACATCGAGGCCTCTAAGCCCCTTGACTTTTTCTCTTCCAACAACGTTTTATTCTGCTCCAGCTCAACCATCCGCCACCACTGTCCTAACCTCGACCTCACCAATTTTCAGGAACACTACATCCATAATCTCCATTCTGAGTGCCCTAAACTGATCACATTTTCTCTTTCCTGCTCGCTCATCCCCCCACCCCGAACCCTACTCCAGCAATTTCCTGAATACCACCAATCCCCTGAGCCTATCACCTTGACTGCCCATCAGCGGCTCCAGGTTTTCACTTCTCTCCTTCCCTCCAACGGTCTATCGTCTACCTTGCCAACACCTTTGGCTCCTTTGCTTCTCTCTCCCTCTAAAGTGCTCACCTAGAAAAATGCTACGTGCCATGGTCTGTGTGTGCAGCCCTCACCTAGCTAAATGTTCCTGGAGAAAACTGCACTGCTGAGCAGCTCATCTCACGTCCTTCATGACTGTGAACCTCAAAAGACACCTGCCAGGTACTCCCACGTGTTCCTGGGTGGTATGCTGGTTTTCCCATTCTAGAACACAATTCTTTCACATCTTCACATGTCCCTCAATATCCCTCACTCTCGTCCTCAGCTCACAAATTCACCTCATATTTATTGAGAAAATGCTATCAAACAGGAACTCTCTCACTTTGCCACTGAGTTACTAACCCAGAGCATTTATATCTGTATTCTCTACCTCCTCTTCTGCTTTAACAGACATGTCCCTGGCTCCTATCAAATAACAATAACTCCATTTATGATACTAATCCTGGCCCTATGGCCTTCAAGGACTTTGCTTTGTGATTGCTCTCTCTCTCTGGTATTAATCTCTTCCTCTCTGCTGCACTGTTCCCATCAGCACACAAAGAGGCTTTGATATACTCCAATTTAAAAACAAATCAATTCAAACCATCCTTTGATCCTCCGTCCCACTTGGCTACTGCCCTCTTTACAATTAAGCTTCACAGAGTTTTCTACTCTCACTGTCCCCACTTCCTCACCTCCCACATTCTTTTATGCCTCCTGCAGTCGGGGTTTCTGTCATCATCCACACCACCCGCCCCCAATGACTTCTACATTGCCCTGCCCAGTGAGTCTCTGCCCTTATCTTACTCTACTTCTTGGCAGCCTTATACTTGGTTATCTACTCCCCTCCTTCTTGAAATCCTTTCTTCTGGTAGTTTCCACAACTCTATGCTCTGTTTGTTTTTCTCCTGCCCTGTGATTGCTTAATGTCTTCACTGGCTCCCTCTCCTTTCCAGGCATCTCACATTTAATATGTGTAAAACTGAGCTCAATTCCCTTCTCTAAAATCTCCTTCCTTCAGTCTTCCCCATCTTAATAGATTACTTAAGTCAAAAACCTAAAGTCATCTTTAATTGTGCTCTCTTTTTTATTAATCATACATCTATCAGCAAGTCCTGTTGATTCGGCGTTTAAATCAGTCCACCTCTCTCTGTGGCCTCTGCCTCCAAGCCAATATTATCTTTTGCCTGAACACTGCTACCTTGGGTTGAGCTCTTTAGAGAAGCAAAACCAGTGAAGTGTTACATATATGTATGTGTGTATATATGTATATACATAAAGAAGAGAGGGTGATTTATATCAAGGAAATGGTTCACGCAGTTGTAACTGGTATTTAGAACTATCTTCTACCACACATTTCCTATTCTCTTGGCCTTCAGCAAGCACCTCAGCTGGTCCTGGTTTGGAGATCCAAACCTTTGTTCCTGAAGAGTCTAGGCCATTAGTACTCATGTCAGAATTGCGTTGCTGTAGTTTTCCATTGACCTTAATCACTGGGCATGGTAGTACTACGAGATGCCCTAAGGGATCTTCTGCATGCCAGACATACTTTTCTTTGCCTCCATTATGTAATATCGATCCAATTTCCTCTTGGTAATCAGGATCAATCACACCAGCCGTCATGGTAACTCCTTTCTCTGCCTGTTAATCCATAGGCATAAGGAGCCCAGGGTGGCCGGGTAGCATTCTTAACTTCCAGTTCATTGGAATCAGTGCTGTATCTCCAGGTGGGAGCATTCCTCACTTTGGAACTAAGAGCTCTAGACTGGCAACAAGAAGCACAAATTTTGTGAGTGGCTCACTACGGGTAATAGTGAGTGGTGCTATTCCTACGTCCACCCTTTGATTCTTAGATCTATGAATCCTGGCTATGTCAGAAACAGAATCATATATTTGAGGCTGGTTTAGAGCATATACAGCCTCCTGGAGAATACTGCACCAATCCTACAAAGTACTACCACCTAGCTGGCATCATAATTGTGTCTTTAGAAGGCCACTCTATCGTTTTATCAAGCCAGCTGCTTCAGGATGAAGGGGAACATCGTAAGAGCAGTGAATTCCATGAGCATTGGCCCATTACCACACTTCATTTGCTGTGAAGCGAGTCCCTCAATTCAAGGCAATGCTGTCTGGGATACCATGATGGTGGATAAGGCATTCTGTAAGTCCCCGGATGATAGTTTTAGCAGAAGCATTAGGGGCAAGGAAAGCAAATCCATATCTAGAGTGTCTATTCCAGTAAGAACAAAACACTGCCTTTTCCATGAAGGAGGAGGTCCAATGTAATCAACCTGCCACTAGGTTGCTGGCTGGTCACCTTGAGAAATAGTGCCATATCAGGGACTCAGTGTTGGTCTCTGGTGCTGGCAGACTGAGCACTCGGCAGTGGCTGGAGCCAAACAGACCTTGGTGAGTGGAAGTCCATGTTGCTGAGCCCAGGCATAACCTCCATATCTGCCACCATGGCCACTTCATTCATGAGCCCATTGGACAATGATGGGAGTGGCTGGGGAAAGAGGATGACTGGTTTCCACAGAACATGTCATCCTATCCACTTTTTTGTTAAAATCCTCCTCTGCTGAGTTACCCTGTGGCCCTTTGATGACCATTTGCATGAGACAACAAATATCTTCACTTCTTTGGCCCATTCAGAGAGGTCTATCCACACACTTCTTCCACATTAAGCCTTGTCTTCAATTTTTCAATCATGTTCAAGTCCTTCACCATCCAGTCAGAAAAATGGCCTCAGCCCATGAATCAGTATACAACGGCACATCTGGTCATTTCTCCTTCCAAGCAACGTAAACAATCGGGTGCACTGCTTGAAGTTCTCCCCATTGGGAGGATTTCCCTTCACCACTGTCCTTCAGAGAGGCCCCAAAAAGGAGCTGTAGTGCTGCCACTGTCCACGTTCATGTGGTGCCCTGCATATTGTGCAGAACCATCTGTAAACCAGGCATGAGTTTTCTGTTTTTCAGTCAACTGATCATAAGGAACCCCCCATAAGGCCATAGGTGCAGACTCAGAGATGTTAGGTAATGTGACAGAAGTGGAGACCATGGGCATTTGGGACACTTCCTCATACAACTTAGTTCTGCCTTCGGGTCCTACTCAGGCCCCATCTCATATACACCACTTCAATTTAATGATGGGGTGCTGCTGTGCACAGCCAACTTTATGACTCTGTGGGTCAGAAAACACCCAGTTCATGATGGGCAGCTCATGCTGCATGGTGACTTGGTAGCTCAAGATGAAGCATTCAGTCCCGTAAAAAGCCAAACACTGTTTCTCAAGAGAAGAGTAGTTATCTGGAGAAGATGGCAGGGCTTTGCTCCAAAATCCTAAGGGTCTGCTTTCTGATTCACCAACAGGGCCTGCCAAAGACTCCAAACAGCACCTGTATCTGCCAAAGACACTTCAAGCACCATTGGATCACCCGGTCATGTGGCCCAAGTGGTAGAGCCGCTTGCACGGCAGCCTGAACCTGTTGCAGAGCCCTCTCTTGTTCTGGGCCCCACTCAAAACTAGCAGTTTTTCGAGTCACCTGATAAACAGGCCGGAGTAGCAAATCCAAATGAAGGCTATGTTGCCTCCAAAATCCAAAGATGCTTACTAGGCACTGTGCCTCCTTTTCACTTGTGCCAGATGCAATAACTTATCCTTCACTTTAGAAGGCATTATCTTGACATGCCCCACACCACTAGGCCCCCAGAAATATCACTGAGGTGGAACATGCCTAAATTTTTTTTTTTTTCTGATTAAATTTGTGCTACTGTTTTTGACACAAGCAGACAGTTTTTTAAGCAGAATTTTGTCCTTGAGTTCCATTTATACAATTAGGAGCACATATGCAGTGAGAAGGATATTTAACTAAAAGGACTATAAATTGTTGTCCTTTTTTTTTTTTTTAAATAATTTTTATTGAGCTTTAAGTGAATGTTTACAAATCAAGTCAGTCTGTCACATATAAGCTTATATACACCTTACTCCATACTCCCACTTACTCTCCCCCTAATGAGTCAGCCCTTCCAGTCTCTCCTTTTGTGACAATTTTGCCAGTTTCTAACCCTCTCTACCCTCCTATCTCCTCTCCAGACAGGAGATGCCAACACAGTCTCAAGTGTCCACCTGATACAAGTAGCTCACTCTTCATCAGCATCTCTCTCCTACCCACTGTCTAGTCCCTACCATGTCTGATGAGTTGTCTTCGGGAATGGTTCCTGTCCTGGGCCAACAGAAGATTTGGGGACCATGACCGCCAGGACTCCTCCAGTCTCAGTCAGACCATTAAGTCTGGTCTTTTTATGAGAATTTGGGGTCTGCATCCCACTGATCTTCTGCTCCCTCAGGGGTTCTCTGTTGTGCTCCGTGTCAGGGCAGTCATCAGTTGTGGCCGGGCATCATCCAGCTCTTCTGGTCTCAGGATGATGTAAGTCTCTGGTTCATGTGGCCCTTTCTGTCTCTTGGGCTCTTAGTTATCATGTGACCTTGGTGTTCTTCATTCTCCTTTGATCCAGGTGGGTTGAGACCAATTGATGCATCTTAGATGGCCGCTTGTTAGCATTTAAGACCCCAGACACCATATTTCAAAGCGGGATGCAGAATGCTTTCATAATAGAATTATATTGCCAATTGACTTAGAAGTCCCCTTAAGCCATAGTCTCCAAACCCCTGCCCTTGCTCCACTGACCTTTGAAGCATTCAGTTTATCCCGGAAACTTCTTTGCTTTTGGTCCAGTCCAGTTGAGCTGACCTTCCCTGTATTGAGTATTGTCCTTCCCTTCACCTAAAGTAGGTCTTATCTACTAACTAATCAGTAAGTAACACCCTCCCACCCTCCTTTCCTCCCTCCCTCGTAACCACAAAAGTATGTGTTCTTCTCAGTTTATACTATTTCTCAAGATATTATAATAGTGGTCTTACACAATACTTGTCCTTTTGCCTATGACTAATTTCGCTCAGCATAATGCCTTCCAGGTTCCTCCATGTAATGAAATGTTTCACAGATTCGTCACTGTTCTTTATTGATGCGTAGTATTCCATTGTGTGACTATACCACAATTTATTTAACCATTCATCCATTGATGGACACCTTGGTTGCTTCCAGGTTTTTGCTATTGTAAACAGAGCTGCAATAAACATGGGTGTGCATATACCTGTTCGTGTGAAGGCTCTTGTATCTCTAGGGTATATTCCGAGGAGTGGGATTTCTGGATTGTACGGTAGTTCTATTTCTAACTTTTTAAGAAAACGCCAGATAGATTTCCAAAGTGGTTGTACCATTTTACATTCCCACCAGCAGTGTATAAGAGTTCCAATCTCTCTGCAGCCTCTCCAACATTTATTATTTTGTGTATTTTGGATTAATGCCAGCCTTGTTGGAGTGAGATGGAATCTCATCGTAGTTTTAATTTGCATTTCTCTAATGGCTAATGATCGAGAGCATTTTCTCATGTATCTCTTAGCTGCCTAAATATCTTCTTTAGTGAAGTACATGTTCATATCCTTTGCCTACTTCTTGATTGGGTTGTTTGTCTTTTTGTGGTTGAGTTTTAACAGAATCATATAGATTTTAGAGACCAGGCGCTGGTCGGAGATGTCATAGCTGAAAATTCTTGCCCAATCTGTAGGTAGTCTTTTTACTCTTCTGGTGATGATGAGCACAGGTGTTTGATTTTTAGGAGCTCCCAGTTATCTGGTTTCTCTTCGTCATTTTTGGTAATGTTTTGTATTCTGTTTATGCCTTGTATTAGGGCTCCTAACATTGTCCCTATTCTTTTCTTCCATGATCTTTATCGTTTTAGTCTTTATGTTTAGGTCTTTGATCCACTTGGAGTTAGTTTTTGTGCATGGTGTGAGGTATGGGTCCTGTTTCATTTTTTTGCAAATGGATATCCAGTTATGCCAGCACCACTTGTTAAAAAGACTATCTTTTCCCTAATTAACTGACACTGGGCCTTTGTCAAATACCACCTGCTCATATGTGGATGGATTTATGTCTGGGTTCTCAATTCTGTCCCATTGGTCTATGTGCCTGTTGTACCATTACCAGGCTGTTTTGACTACTGTGGCTATATAATACGTTCTAAAATCAGGTAGAGTGAGGCCTCCCACTTTCTTCTTCTTTTTCAGTAATGCTTTACTTATCCAAGGCTTCTTCCCCTTCCATATGAAGTTGGTGATTTGTTTCTCCATCACATTGAAAAATGTCATTGGAATTTGGATTGGAAGTGCATTGTATGTATAGATGGCTTTTGGTAGAACAGACATTTTTACTATGTTAAGTCTTCCTATCCATGAGCAAGGTATGTTTTTCCACTTAAGTAGGTCCTTTTTAGTTTCTTGCAGTAGTCCTTTGTAGTTTTCTTTGTATAGGTCTTTTACATCTTTGGTAAGATTTATTCCTAAGTATTTTATCTTCTCGGGGGCTACTGTGAACGGTATTGATTTGGTTATTTCCTCTTCTATGTTCTTTTTGTTGATGTAGAGGAATCCAAGCGATTTTTGTATGTTTATCTTATAACCTGAGACTCTGCCAAACTCTTCTATTAGTTTCAGTAGTTTTCTGGAGGATTCCTTAGGGTTTTCTGTGTATAAGATCATGTCATCTGCAAATAGAGATAATTTTACTTCCTCCTTGCCAATCCGGATGCCCTTTATTTTTTTGTCTAGCCTAATTGCTCTGGCTAGGACCTCTAGCACAATGTTGAATAAGAGCGGTGATAAAGGGCATCCTTGTCTGGTTCCCGTTCTCAAGGGAAATGCTTTCAGGCTCTCTCCATTTAGAGTGATGTTGGCTGTTGGCTTTGTATAGATGCCCTTTATTATGTTGAGGAATTTTCGTTCAATTCCTATTTTGCTGAGAGTTTTTATCATGAATGGGTGTTGGACTTTGTCAAATGCCTTGTGTGCATCAATTGATAAGGTCATGAGGTTTTTGTCTTTTATTTATATGGTGGATTATATTAATGGTTTTTCTAATATTAAACCAGCCTTGCATACCTGGTATAAATCCCGCTTGGTCGTGGTGGATTATTTTTTTGATATGTTGTTGAATTCTATTGGTTAGAATTTTATTGAGGATTTTTGCATCTATGTTCTTGAGGGATATAGGTGTATAATTTTCTTTTTTTGTGATGTCTTTACCTGGTTTTGGTATCAGGGATATGGTGGCTTCATAGAATGAGTGAGGCAGAATTCCGTCATTTTCTATGCTTTGAAATACCTTTAGTAGTAGTGGTGTTAACTCTTCTCTGAAAGTTTGGTAGAACTCTGCAGTAAAGCCGTCTGGGCCAGGGCTTTTTTTTGTTGGGAGTTTTTTGACTACCGTTTCAATCTCTTTTTTTGTTATGGGTCTATTTAGTTGTTCTACTTCTGATTGTGTTAGTTTAGGTAGGTAGTGTTTTTCTAGGAATTCATCCATTTCTTCTAGGTTTGCAAATTTGTTAGAGTACAATTTTTCATAATAATCTGATATGATTCTTTTAATTTCAGTTGGGTCTGTTGTGATGTGGCCCATCTTGTTTCTCATTCGGGTTATTTGTTTCCTTTCCTGTATTTCTTTAGTCAGTCTGGCCAATGGTTTATCAATTTTGTTAATTTTTTAAAGAACCAGCTTTTGGCTTTGTTAATTCTTTCAATTGTTTTTCTGTTCTCTAATTCATTTAGTTCAGCTCTAATTTTTATTATTTGTTTTCTTCTGGTGCCTGATGGATTCTTTTGTTGCTCACTTTCTATTTGTTCAAGTTGTAGGGACAGTTCTCTGATATTCGCTCTTTCTTCTTTTTGTATGTGTGCATTTATTGATATATATTGACCTCTGAGCACTGCTTTTGCTGTGTTCCAGAGGTTTTGATAGGAAGTATTTTCATCCTCGCTGCATTCTATGAATTTCTTTATTCCCTCCTTAATGTCTTCTATAACCCAGTCTTTTTTCAGGAGGGTATTGTTCAGTTTCCAAGCATTGGATTTCTTTTCCCTAATTTTTCTGTTATTGATTTCTACTTTCATGGCCTTGTGGTCTGAGAAGATGCTTTGTAGTATTTCAATTTTTTGGATTCTGCAAAGGTTTGTTTTATGACCTAATATGTGGTCTATTCTAGAGAATGTTCCATGTGCGCTAGAAAAAAAAGTATACTTTGCAGCAGTTGGGTGTTCTGTATAAGTCAATGAGGTCAAGTTGGTTGGTTGTAGCAGTTAGGTCTTCCGTGTCTCTATGTAGCTTCTTACTAGATGTCCTGTCCTTCTCCGAAAGTGGTATGTTGAAGTCTCCTACTATAATTGTGGAGGTGTCTATCTCACTTTTCAGTTCTGTTAAAGTCTGTTTTATGTATCTTGCAGCCCTGTCATTGGGTGCATAAATATTTAATATGGCTATATCTTCCTGGTCAATTGTCTCTCTTATCATTATGTAGTGTCCTTCTTTATCCTTTGTGGTGGATTTAACTTTAAAGTCTATTTTGTCAGAAATTAATATTGCTACTCCTCTTCTTTTTTGCTTATTGTTTGCTTGATGTATTTTTTTCCATCCTTTGAGTTTTAGTTTGTTTGTGTCTCTAAGTCTAAGGTGTGTCTCTTGTAGGCAGCATATAGACGGATCGTGTTTCTTTATCTAGTCTGAGACTCTCTGTCTCTTTATTGGTGCGTTTAGTCCCCTTACATTCAGCATAATTATAGATAAGCATGTGTTTAGTGCTGTCATTTTGATGCCTTTTTGTGTGTGTTGTTAACAATTTCATTCTTCCACTTACTTTTTTGTGCTGAGACATATTTCTTTGTAAATTGTGTGTTCCCCATTTTCACAGTATTTGACTTTATGTTTGCTGAGTCGTTATGTTTTTCTTGGTTTTTATTTTGAGTTATGGAGTTGTTATACCTCTTTGTGGTTACCTTAATATTTACCCCTATTTTTCTAAGTAAAAACCTAACTTGTAATGTCCTATATCGCTTTGTATCCCTCTCCATATGGCAGTTCTATGCCACCTGTATTTAGTCCCTCTTTTTGATTATTGTGATCTTTTACATATTGACTTCAATGATTCCCTGTTTTGATTTTTTTTTTTTAATTAATCTTAATTTGTATTTGTGATTTCCCTATTTGAGTTGATATCAGGATGCTCTGTTCTGTGACCTTGTGTTGTGCTGGTATCTGATATTATTGGTTTTCTGACCAAACAATTTCCTTTAGTATTTCTTGTAGCTTTGGTTTGGTTTTTGCAAATACTCTAAGCTTGTGTTTATCTGTAAATATCTTAATTTTGCCTTCATATTTCGGAGAGAGTTTTGCTGGATATATGATCCTTGGCTGGCAGTTTTTCTCCTTTAGTGCTCTATATATGTCATCCCATTGCCTTCTTGCCTGCATGGTTTCTGCTGAGTAGTATGAACTTATTCTTATTGATTCTCCTTTGTAGGAGACCTTTCTTTTATCCCTGGCTGCTTTTAAAATTTTCTCTTTATCTTTGGTTTTGGCAAGTTTGATGATAATATGTCTTGGTGATTTTCTTTTTGGATCAATCTTAAATGGGGTTTGATGAGCATCTTGGATAGATATCCTTTCCTATTTCATGATGTCAGGGAAGTTTTCTGCCAACAGATCTTCAACTATTCTCTCTGTGTTTTCTGCTATCCCTCCCTGTTCCGGGACTCCAATCACATGCAAGTTATTCTTCTTGATAGAGTCCCACATTATTCTTAGGTTTTCTTCATTTTTTTAAATTCTTTTATGTGATTTTTTTTCAGCTATATTGGTGTCAATTCCCTGGTCCTCCAGATCTCCCACTCTGCATTCTAATTGCTCGAGTCTGCTCCTCTGACTTCCTATTGTGTTGTCTAATTCTGTAATTTTATTGTTAATCTTTTGGATTTCTGCATGGTGTCTCTCTATGGATTCTTGCAACTTATTAATTTTTCCACTATATTCTTGAATAATCTTTTTGAGTTCTTCAACTGCTTTATCAGTGTGTTCCTTGGCTGTTTCTGTAGATTGCCTTATTTCATTTCTGAGGTCATCCCTGACGTCTTGAAGCATTCTATAGATTAGTTTTTTATATTCTGTATCTGGCAATTCCAGGATTGTATCTTCATTTGGGAAAGATTTTGATTCTTTAGTTTGGGGAGTTGTAGAAGCAATCATGGCCTGCTTCTCTATGTGGTTTGATATCGACTGCTGTCTCTGAGCCATCACTAAGACATTGTAGTGATTTATTCTATATTTGCCCACTGAGTCTTACCTTGTTTTGGTTTCTTTCAATATACGTAGATGGGCTACTAGATTGCGCTGTCTTGATTGTTGTAGCCCTTGACTCACTTATGTCCTATTACCAGCTGGTTTGGGCTGTTACCAGATATATAAGCCTGAGTCCATTCACTATTCTTGAGTAGAATCTGATTTTGGGTCATCTTTTTTTTAGTGTGTGGTGCAGACTGTCACCTATCCACCTAGAGAAGTAGTGGTGATAGTTGTGTGCACCAGATTCTAGTAGCAGCAGGGATTCACACTCCGGGGTGGGGGGCAGAATGCTGACAGGCTTCCCCCAAGTGCCAGTGAGGTAGGTGTGTCTCTATTCCTAAAGCACCTTGGTGGGTGGGCTCTGCAGTTGTACTTTAGGCCCCCAGTGCAAGTACCTCTACAGATTGGTAGGTGTCACCCTCCTTAGCTAGGTGGTCTTGGGGGAGCTTCAGCCCTCAGTTCCCTGTTGTGGGTCAGTGAGGGCTCTTTGAATATGCAGAGATATCAGACCTGGGAAACTTGTCTTTCCAGTAATCCGCTAAAACAATTACAGGCAGATCCCTATCAGAAATGCCTTTGCGTTATAATAGCCACCTTGTTCCCTGCAGGGATGAAAGCCCAAGACTGTGGATCACATATGCTTGCTGGAGCTGGTTCTGTGTTTTTAGTCCAATTAGGGAAGGATTTTGGTCCCTGGCTTCTCTCAGTCCAGGAGAATGTGTTAGGAAAAGACCAAAAAAAAGAAAGAAAACCCACCGTGCAGTTCACTCTCTGGCTCAGGAAATTCCAATGTTAATGAAGCCGCCTGGGAAGGGGAGGGGAGGGTTCAGATAAATAGGAGAGATTAGCACCCCTAAATATAGACAAAGTTACTTATCTTGCTTGGGATGACTGTTTTATCTGAGATTCCTGAGGGGCACGTCGACTGTGTGTGCTGGCTGGGTAGAGCTTGCCTCTGAGGGTCAGGCCCGCGTCCTGTGCTTGCGCTGTCTCAGAAGCCACAGTTAGTTCCTCCGCTCCCAGTCCAAAGCCCAGCGCCAAGGTTCCCCAGCAGGGACGCCGCACTCCTGGCTCCAAAACCAGCTGCTGCCTCCTGGTGACTTTTCTTCCTGTCAGCTGCGTCGCTGCGCTGCCTGCGTGTGCTGGCTGGGCTTCCCCCGAGGTCAGTTCAGGGGGCTAGGGCTGCGCCCCGTCTTTGCGCCGTCACAGGATGCTGTGCTCAGCTCCCCTGTTCCCATTCCAAAGCCCGGCGCCGAGGTTTCCTGAGTGGGATGCTGGCTCCAGGCTCCGAAACCAGTCGCTGCTTCCCCGTGGTTGTTCGTTCTCAGTCTCTGTCACTCAGGTGAACTCTTTAGATCTGTGTTTGATGGTCAGCGTTCGTAGACTGTCATATATGTGATCGATTCACCTGTTTTTCCAGGTCTTTATTGCAAGAGGGATCCGAGGTAGTGTCTACCGAGTCAGCCATCTTCGCCCCCCTGTGCCTAAATTTTTGTCAGATTAATTTCCCACCCTCTAGGTAAATGTTTTACCAGTAAGTCCAGAGTCATTTGACACTTCTTCCTTACTTGGTCCAGTCAGCATAACGTCATCAATGTAATGGACCAGTGTGACATTTTGTGGAAGAGAAAGACAATCAATGTCCCTGAGGACTAAATTATAACACAGGGCTGGAGAGTCGATATACCCATGAGGGAGAAAACCAACAGTGTACTACCAGCCTTACCAGGTAAGGCAAACTGCTTCTGGTGGTCGATTGAAACAGGTATGCAGAAAAAGACATTAGCCAGATCAACAGCTGCACACCAGGCACCAGGAGATGTATTAATTTGCTCAATCAAGGAAACCAGATCTGGAACAGCAGCTGCAATTGGAGTCATCACCTGGTTAAGCTTTCAATAATCCACTGTCATTCTCCAAGATCCATCTGTTTTTTGCACAGGCCAAATAAGCGACTTGAATAGGGATGTGGTAGGAATCACCACTCCTCCATCCTTCAAGTCCTTGATGGTGGCAGTAATCCCTGCAATCCCTCTAGGAATTCAGGATTGCTTTTAGCTTACTATTTTCCTAGGTAGAGGCAGTTCTAATGGCTTCCACTTGGCTTTTCCTACCTTAATAGCCCTACTCCACTTGTCAGAGATGTAATGTAGGGGTTCTGCCAGTTGCTGAGTGACTTAGTTATCTAATGCCGCTATAACAGAAATACCACAAGTGGATGGCTTTAACAAAGAGAAATTTATTCTCACAATCTAGGAGGCTAGATGTCCATATTCAGGGTGTGAGCTCTAGGAGAAGGCTTTCTCTCTCTGTCAGCTCTGAGGGAAGGTCTTTGTCATCAATCTTCCTTGGTAAAGGAGCTTCTCCGTGTAGGGACCTTAGGTCCAAAGGATGTGGTATCCTTCTGGCTCTTGTTTCTTGGTGGTATGAGGTCCCTATGTCTCTCTGCTGGTCCTCTCTTCCATATCTCAAAAGAGACTGACTCAAGATACAATCTAATCTTATAGATTGAGTCCTGCCTTATTAACATAACTGACACTAATCCTCCCTCATCAACATCACACTGGCAGGATTTACAACACATAGAAAATCACATCAGATGACAAAATGGCAGACAATCACAGAATACTAGGAAACATGATGGCCTAGCCAAGCTGACGCACACTTTTGGCGGACAGAATTCAATGCATAACACTGAGCATATTATTTATTACAACTGTGCATTCTTAAATTGGGGAAATCACTATAGGATGTGTTCGGGGAACTGCTGGACTTACTGTGAAGTGGACATAAGCCCAGACTCCATTAATAACCTGACCTCCATATGCCCCCACTCTGATTGGTGGTCGCAGTGATATTTTGGGTCTCCTGGAATTAGTGTCAGTGCAGAGCCAAACCCAAAAACCAAACCCACTGCTGTAGAATTGATTCCGACTCATAGTGACCCTGTAGGACAGAGTAGAACTGCCCCATAGAGTTTCCAAGCAGCGCCTGGCAGAGTTGAACTGCTGACCTCTTAGTTAGCAGCCATAGCTCTTAACCACTACACTACCAGGGTTTCCAGTGCAGAGCCAATATCCAGTAATCCCCGAAAGGTCTGATTATTTTCTTTTTCCCAGTGAACAGTCACCCTTGTAAAACGCCATAAATCCCTTTGGGGAAAGCTGGAAGAAAGATTAACAGTATACGTTTTTGGCAGCATAGTGGAGTACTTCCACAAGGGGACCTCATGCCACCCAGAAAGAAGTTCTGAGATCAGAGGGTGCCCTTTGGACCCAGAGCCCCTGCACTGAGAAGCTCCTAGACAAGGGAAAGATTGATGACAAGAACCCTCCCTAAGAACCAACAGACAGAGAAAGCCTTCCCCTGGAGCTGGGACCCTGTATTTGGACTTCTAGCCTCCTAGAGTGTGAGAGAATAAATTCCTTTGTTAAAGCCATCCACTTGTGGTATTTCTGTTATAGCAGTACTAGATAACTAAGACAAGTGTAATATTCTTTTTTATATATATAATTTTTATTGTGCTTTAAGTGAAAGTTTACAAATCAAGTCAGTCTCTCACACAAAAACCCATATACACCTTGCTACACACTCCCAATTACTCTCCCCGTAATGAGACAGCCCGCTCTCTCCCTCCACTCTCTCTTTTCGTGTCCATTTCGTCAGCTTCTAACCCCCTCCACCCTCTCATCTCCCCTCCAGTGTAATATTCTTTTAACTGGACTTCCAGTCCATATTGCTCATGGCAGCCAAAGGGATGTTTTCTAATGACTGAATAAGATCGTGTTGCTACCCTACATACTTTAACTGCTTCCCATAACAAGTAGAATAAAACCTAAGCTCCTTACTTTGCTCTATAAAGCCCAGAAACCTTCAGTTTCCATTTCTCTGAGCATCTCCTACTACCCTCATTAAGCTCCAACCACACTGGTCTCAGCCCATTCTTGCCTCAAGGACTTGCCATTGGCTCTGCAGTGCCTCTCCCAGATCTCTGCATGGCTGCCTCCTCATTTTTTATTTCTCATTACAAGTGTCGCGAATAAGCAAAGCTTAAAACTGAGGCTGCTTGGCATGACTGAAATGGTTAACCCCTGACCTAAACTGAAATTCTACTTTAAATTAAGCTGCAACTAGGTTTGAAGCCTGCCTCTGCCTTCCACAAAAGACAAGGTGGCTTCCTGTGAAAGTCTGAACTGCTCGTGACACAAAGAATGCAGCTACCAGGACCTTAAAAAAAAAAAAAAAAATCCTGTTGCCATCGAGTCGATTCTGACTCATAGCGACCCTATAGGACAGAGTAGAACTGCCCCATACAATTTTCAAGGAGCGCCTGGTGGATTTGAACTGCCAACATTTGGGTCAGCAGTCGTAGCTCTTAACCACTATGCCACCAGGGTTTCCATCAGGGCCTTAGCTCAGGTAGATAATCTTGCTATCTTAACTGCTCTCCAGCAATTCATTAGGTGAACTGTTCTAGGCCCTAACACACTCCCTCCTAGCCAGATGGGGAATGTTTACATTTCAAAAGGCTTCAAGTTGGAGCTGATTTAATCTCCTTCCTAACCAAATGGCTGACTTTTAGGTTTCAAGGACTCCAACTAAGGCTGAACTGGGCTACAATCACTAAACCCCCCACATCAGGAATCTTTATGTGGCTTGCTTTAGAAATATTGTTTTAGTCAATTGGCATTGGGCAATAAGAGATTGATATCAGGAAACCTTGTAGTTTCACAACCCCTTGTAAATTTTCCTTCCTTCTCCTATACCCCCTATGCTGTGAACCCACTTTGCTTTTTCGTTTGCTCTGCCTGATAAATACCTCACTGCCCTCCCTGCAAGCCAGAACACACGCAGCCTCTTGTCTGAGCGCCTGTGTGAGTCTCCATTTCACAAAATGATCTTGTCTTTTTCCTTCAACAAAATTCTTGGTTATAATTTCGAGCAAAGCATCTGTCTAGTAGTTTTCACTAGGACAGTTGTTTCCTTGGGGACGTGTTCTATCATATCGAAAGTGGTTCCCCAATCCTAGTCACTTTTTTATGACATCACACTTATTTTCCTCACTGTGCTAAGTACCACCTAAAATGCTCTTGCATCTGATTGGTTTAATAGGCTTTATTTTTTATAGCATCTTTAAGTTTATAAAAAACTTGCACAGATTACAGAGACACCTCTTGTATCCCCTGCACACATTTTCTCATGTTAGTAACATCTCACATTCATGTAGTTCATTTGTTAAAATGATAAACCAGGATCGATACTTTATTATTAACTAAAGTCCATACTTTATATTAGGGTTCACTCTTTGTGTTGTACAGTCCTATGGTTTGACAAATGCATAGTGTCATGTGTCCGCCAGTACAGAATCATCCGAATAGTTTCACTGCCCTAAAAATGCCCTGTGGTCCACCTACTCACTCTCCTTCTAACCCGAGCCCCTGGCAACCACTGGTCTTTTCATTTTCCCTACAGTTTTGTGTTTTCCAGAACATCATACAGTTGGAATCGTACAGTATGTAGCCTTTTCAGAACGGTTTCTTTCACTTAGCAGTATGCATTTAAGGTTCCTCCATGTCTTTTTGTGGCTTGGTAGCTCATTTCTTTTTATCACTGAGTACTACTCCATTGTATGAATATACAGGAGCCCTGGTGGTACTGTAGTTAAAGTGCTTGGCTGCTAACCAAAAGGTTGGCGGTTCAAACCCACCAGCCACTCTGTAGGAGAAAGACACAGCAGCCTGCTTTCGTAAAGATTTACAGCCCTGGAAACCCTATGGGGGCTGTTCTACTCTGTCCTATGGGGTTGCTATGAATTGGAGTCAACTTGACAGCAGTGGGTTTTGGTTTTTTGGTATGAATACACCACAGTTTGTTTATTCGATTCACCTGCTGAGGGACATCTTGGTTGCTTCCAATTTTTGGCAATTATGAATAAAGCTTCTACTGAGTTTTTAAACATCCATGTGCAGGTTTTTATCTGGACATACGTTTTCAGCTCATTTGGGTAAATACTTAGGAGCGTGATTGCTGGATCATACGGTAAGCCTATGTTTAGCTTTGTAAGAAACTGCCACAGTGTCTTCCAAGGTGACCGTATCGTTTTGCATTCTCACCAACAATGAATGGGAGTCCCTATTGCTCCACATCCTCACCAGCATTTGATGTTGTCAGTGTTTTGGATTTTAACCATCGTGATTGGTGTGTAGTGGTATCTCATTGTTATTTTAACTTCTACTTCCCTTATGACATAGGAAAGGAGCCCTGGTGGTGCAGTGGTTAAGCGCTCTGTTGCTAACTGAAAAGTTGGCGGTTCAAAACCACCAGCTGCTCTGCAGGAGAAAGATGTGGCAATCTGTTTCCATAAAGATTACTGCCTTGGAGCCCTGTGGGGGAGTTCTACCTGGTCCTATAGGGTCACTATGAGTTGGAATCAACTTGGTGGCAATGGGTTTTTTCTTTCTTTAATGACATATGATATTGAGCATGGTGATTTATTTTTTGATCATCTCTCCTATGCTCTATGAGAGTAGTGGCCCCCCTAACTTCATTTGCTGCTCTAGCACCAGGACCTAGAACACAATGCGTGGCCCGTGCCCAGCGCACATTAAGACTTCTTTTCTCACAGACTTGTACATCCACTGCACGTATAAAAATTGTAAGTGGAGAAAAAGAAAAAAATCATTTTGTATCATGCTTTATATAGTCAATATATGTGTACGCAGTTCGTTCAGCAAGACTGAAAAAAAATAATGATCCAAACACATGGTAGTTTTTGTGGTGTGCTACAATTTGCTGATTAAGTCTTACTGAGATGCTAAAAAATCAGTCCCAGTTTAGAATTCTATGATTTCTAAATAGGAGCAATAAAAAAATTCAGGTAATCGTTTCAGTAGAGTCTTGGCTTGAGGTTAAATTTAACTATTGCACAAAAACCAGACCCAGTAACACTGAACTCTAACAGTCCCCACAGCTGTGCTTGGGGTGAAGAAGCAGTTTCATCAGCATGTATGACAGAAACAACCAAAGGCAAATTAGCCAAGTAGAAGCAAGACCTCACTCTCCCTACAACCACAACTGTAACCATACCCACAGCCTGAGAAAGCATAATCGGGTAATACCAGCAAATGATAGTACACTAGTTACAGCATCTTTATTATAGAATTAAGTACAATTATTTCTTTTATGCAAACCACAAAACTAGCTATCAAACAAATATGATGGAAGGAATGGACTGCAGTGTTGCTATCTGTCTGTCTAGCACATCTCCCTCCCCCTTTCCTCTGGGATTAGCACTCTCTTTCTGGTAGACAGTCCATTTCATGGGGCTTCAGTGAATCGGCCCTCCTCTCCAACTCTGGGTCAGGCACATGACCCAGGAGAGCCAAACAGAATCTTTGCATGAGACCTGTTTAACCTCCTTTGAAACCTCGCTTTTGCTATGCCTTAAAACAGATATTGACCAGGGGCTTTTCACTTACATGAGTCAAAACGGTTTTGTTTTCTTGTCTTTGTTTCAGTTAGTCTAAGGTGATTTCTGTTACTTGAAACCAGAAGACCCCTGCCTGACTGACTCCTCTTTCCTTGTATATTTTTGCTGTCGTTGTGTGCTGTGGAGTCAATTCCAGTTCATAGTGACCCCATGGGACAGAGTAGAACTGCCCCATAGGGTTGTCTTGGCTGTAATCTTTTAAGAAGCAGATGGCCAGTTCTTTCTCCTGCAGAGTTGTTGGGTGGGTTCGAATCACCAATCTTTTGGCTAGTAGCTGAGCACTTAACCGTTGTGTCACGTGGGCTCCTTCCTTGTATACTAAACACAGTAAATTTAGCTGTGTTTCTGCTGATGTAGCTATTGCTAATGATTATGAAAGCAGCAAGAAAAGCTAACATTTACTGAACATTTACTCTGTGGCTGGTACTGTGCTAAGCGGTTCATACTGAGAACTAAAACTAATGTGATTTCCTGTTCCTGTGTTAAATAAAATGGCACCAAACATACGGTCTTGTCCCTGTTTTCCAGTACTGGGTGGGACTGGGCATGCTTTCTTGTCCTTGTGTTAAATAATACTGAGAACTAGCAAAAAATAATGCCTTGCCCCAAGATACACTAAATTCTGAAAGAAAAAACTATAAACCAACAAAAATAACTCACTTATCAAAGCTGGCAGCTTGTTCATCAAGATTCACTTTCAGACCCTTACTGTGCCCGCCAATCCAAAGCTATTTTATCATTAACTTGGCTCAACCTCAACCAGCTCCCTACCTTAAAAGATCTGCCAAAAATCACCCAGCCAGGGCCCTAAAATCCTGTACATACCCTCACCTGGATGTCCTCTTTTGCATGGAAGAAACTGCCAATTTTCTTCCTGATTATAGCAGGTCTAATAAACTCATCTTGGCTTGATTGACAGGTTTGCCTGGTGGTCTTCCGGGGCATTGGAAGCTGACAAGCTACACCATCACATTTAATACAGATGCCTGAAGAGCATCTTGCTGATCACTGATTAGTTCCGAGTGTCTCCCAACCGTTTTTCTAGGAAGCTATAACTAATAAGAAGGCTGGGGTGTACCTAGTCTATGTTGCTTCCACTATAAATTCCAAGTAATTGCACATTCCAAGTAATGAGCTAAACCCAAAGGATCACTGAAAGGCAAGGATGTGTAATAGTCACTCGTCACTTATGAACATGGTTAGGTTCCAAAGACCAGGTCGCTATGCAAAAATCGGCATTATGCAAAAATGGAGGATGACCACATCCGATCACAGAATAGAGGATGACCACATCATTACACGACTGCTAAATTATATCATTACCTAACTGCCAAATCACTGAGAATCACGGCCCAGACAAGATGACACATAACCTTAACTAGCACAAAAAAAAAAAAAAAAAAAATTACTATCACAGCCAGTGTTAATTCTTGCCTCAGACCTTGGCATTCTTTACTGCTAGGCGTATGGTGTTAATGCGCATAATAGCCGGATATTAGATTTTAGTAAATGAGAAAAGTCAGATAATGACACACTTGATAAGTGAGGAGAAGATTAGTCAGAAATGGAATGTACAACATAAAATGTAGGATTACCAAGCTTTTCCTCTATAGTTCCACAAAAAGAAAAACACGTTGTCATCTTCATCCCACACTGATATTCTATCACCAAGTCTCTTGGGAAGTGACTCGTGTGGACCATTTCCTAGGCTCAGTGGAGGTTTAACAGGGGAGCTTATGTCACTCCAGATGCTCTCCAGTGAAATTCTAATGTTTACTACAGTGAAATCTGTGAGAGCCAGAGCTCGGTGGGACTTCAGTGTTTTTCTGGGTCTTGCAAGTTTTCTGCCTTTGAGAAGGTACAGAGTCTTATCACTTTTCTAGCACTCGTTTCAGTGGAAAATATTTGAGTTTTCCTTCTCTGAAAGGTTTCCGCCTTACACAGGTTCTGGCTTCTGCAGGTTTTACTGTATAACCAAAAAAACCTGCTGCCAACAAGCCTATTCTGGCGACCCCACGTGTTCCAGGGTACAACTGCGCTCCATGGGGTTTTCAATGGCTGTGATACTACAGAAATAGATTTCAAGTCTTTCTTCTGTGGCGCTGCTGGGTGGATTTGAACCACCAATCTTTTCGTAGTAGTTGAGTGCAAACCATTTGCACCATCCAGAGACATAATCTTTACATACAATTTATATTGTAAGAAGTAAAAACAAAAATTTACTTAAAAGAAAAAACTAGAACCACTAGTTAGCAGCTGGCATTACTTGCTGACCCTTGCACACCTACCACACAAATCTTCCTCAGCATCAGATTCTTCTAGAGAGATCTGAGGCTGGGCCTTCACTTCCAGGTTTCTGCTTAGCCAGCTGGTTTGTTCCAGGGAAGAGCCAGCAATGTTTCCCACTGCTTCTAGGATTTTTTGAGTGACTTCCTAGAAGTAATCAGGATAAAGAGGAAAGGAAGTTAGTAAGGAAAAGAATCTAGAGCATCTAAAATCACACTGTTCAGAAGAAATATAATGCAAGCCGCAACCGTGAGCCATATATATAAAATTAAATTTTCTAGGAACCAGATTAAAATGTAAAAAGAAATAGGTGAAATTAATTTTTATAACACATTTTATTTAACCCAATATATCCAAAATATTACCAACCCGTAATCTATATAAAAATTACACGTTACACGTTTTTGCCAACCGCACACGTTACTTGTGAAAAAATACAATAATTCATGGGGAGATCCTTCAAGACCATGCAAATATCCTGTTCTTCACCAAATCCATTATGTTTACCTACTTTCCATTCCAGGCTATTAACATGCATTCAGTTAATGTAATCAATGATTATAAATGTTACAAAATAGTGATTTTCTAATTCCATCACTGTACCTCTATTTATTAATTGGCATTCTACTGCAAGGAAGAGCTTTTCTTATGGGTGATTTTTGCTTTTACTTTTCAGCGTTTTCAAAATTTTCTATAAGTATGTATTGCTTTTATGGGGAAGGGAACAGAGGGTTTAAGGAAATAAATCTGTGTATAGAGAGAGATATTCCAATTATGCTTAAGAGTAAGCTCCAAACACATCTGAGCACAGTGGGGAAGAGGGGCACCATATTTTAAATTGTAGTTAAATACATTTTAAATTTCATTTAAATACATTGCTCAAGCTCAACACAAGAACCTCCATCAGTAGACATGGACCCCAAATCTACCTGAACCCTCTACAGACAGGAAAGAAAGAAGTTAGAGTTGAGAACCAATGCAGATCTTTAAAATCAAATTTGGCCCAATGTTTACAATCTAGTATAATGTCCTTTCTGGGGGGTGCAAATCATTAAGTGCTGGACTAGTAACTGAAAGGTTGGTGGTTCAAACCCACCCAAAAGCACTTTGGAAGAAAGGTCCGGTGATCTGCTTCCGAAAGGTCTGAGAGGGCCCTGAACAATACAAGATGGGTCCTGCCTGCAAAAGACTTCGGGGAAGATATTGGAGTACCTGACAGAGCAGCAACCTGGCCAGGAATAAACACACCAAATACTTGACTTCGTGGTAATGTGCATTGAAACCATTAACTAGTACAAAAACAACTCCATTCATCATAGATTAGAGGTGTATTTTCCTGGGTCCCCTGCAGGTATCCTTGCATGCAAGCACTAAGTATATAAGCCCTACCCAACACTGCCATGCGCAGGCCTCTACCTGGGTGACACTAGAGGTTTCACTGTCCGTCCAAGAATCTTGACATCGACCTCTGTAAGTTCCCTAATAAAAGCTAGATCTGATCGACCTGGCTGTTTCTGCCTCTTTTTTTGAAATTCAACATGTGCTCCTTGGAGCTGAGTGGGGTGCGACAAGGTCAAAGCTTGAAAACCCCATGGAGCAGTTCCACTCTGCTCACACGGGGTTGCCAAGAGTCAAAATCGACGCCGCCAGCCATAGACAGCAAAACAGGAACAAGGCTGCTGGGATAGTAATGGCTTGCTGAACTTTCTCACATACACACCTGCAGGTCTTTCTGATACTTCTTGCTTTCCAGGCTGGGAGTTCTTGTTACAAAGTCATTCAGCATGCTGTTGAGAGACAAACGCTCCAGGTAAAATAATTCTGCAGAAATAAAACGTCCCAGCAGGAAACACTCTGACAGTGAATGTTGTGACCTGATACCTGAGGAGCAGAAAGTAGCCTGGTGGAGCCAGATTCAACTGCACAGAGTCCTTCAATACTCCCAGCAACGAAGGGAAGTTCTCTTGCAAGGCTAGTATTGGGAGCCTATTTAAAAAAAAAAAAAAAAACCAGAAAAAAATCATCTCAACCATGAACAAGTCAAAATAAAAGATTTTGGCAGCAGGCAGTTGAAAAGCAGAAGGGAAAATGGCATATCTAACTGACCTGTTTGCTCTTTTTGTATTAAAATTCACACAAGCTAAATTTTGGTATTCTGGCAAGAACTGGGAGTTGGCAGGCTTGGGATCCTGCTGCCGAAAGGTCAGGTCCTCCTGGATTCCTTGTTTATAAAATAAAAGCCTTAAACTAGATGACCGTCTTTGACCTCTCGGGCCTTTCTAGCTCTAATATCCTGCCTGACATTGTTTTAACATTCCCTGACATTGCTGGTAATGTGGCACCGCTCATCAGACAGTCGGGGTCAGCCACCAGGAAACTGACCTTCAGCAGCTCTCAGGTCAAGCCTCAAGGAGAATGAGGAAGAGACCGTGATGGCTGCTACAAAGTGAGGCAGCCCGATGAGTTGATTAGAGCTCAGATTGCAGTCAGAAGGTGCCAGGTTCAAGTCCTGGTCCCCCAACTTTCTACCTCGTGTGTGATCTTGGCAGTTCCTCCTCTGTAAAAGGAGGATGATAAAAACCTACCCTGAAGCTGCTGTGAAGCTCAGTGTAACTTGGGCCAGTGTAATAACCATTAGTTACTCTGACAATACACACTAGCTCTCATAAGATGAGAAATGACTGGCTCATCTTTAACGCCCAGAGGAAAGAACAACAATGACACTTGTGGGTGGAGGGTTAACAGGTTGTCTGGCTGTATCCTAGCTCCAGGGACACCTGAGATTACAGTTTGTCTGATTGTACCCAAGCCCCAGGGACACTGAGATTACAGTTTGTCTGGCTGTACCTTAACTCCCAAACCACCAAGCCAAACCCAGCACCGTCGAGTCGATTCCGACTCATAACGACCCTATAGGACAGAGTAGAACTGCCCCATAGAGTTTCCAAGGAGCGCCTGGCAGATTCGAACTGCCGACCCTTTGGTTGGCAGCTGTAGTACTTAACCACTACACCACCAGGGTTTCCACCTTAACCCCAGGGACACTGAAATTAGAACCCTCTTTCAACTCTGATCTCCAGGAGTGTTGCGTCAGGTCAACTGTCTTAACCAACAAGACTATACCGGGATGAGAACTATATATTGAGAAACTTCTGATACATATGTAAAAATAATAGGGCATGGCTTTCCTGAGATGAGGCCTATTATTCCCTTCACTCTCATTTCTTTCCCTTTTTTTTTTTGCACCATTTATTAAAGAGACTGTTCTTCCCTCACTGGATGGACTTAGTACCCTTATCAAAAGTCAACTGACCATAAAAAAACCAAACCCATTGCCATCCAGTTGATTCCAACTCATAGCAACCCTATAAGACAGAGTAGAACTACCCCATAGAGTTTCCAAGGAGTGCCTGGTGGATTCGAACTGCAAACTTTTGGTTAACAGCCATAGTACTTAACCGCTATGCCACCAGGGTTTCCCAATTGACCATGGATGTAAGTTTTTATTTCTGGACTCTCAGTTCTATTCCATTGGTCTATACGTCTATTGTTACACCAGTACCAGACTGTTTTGATTACTGTAGCTTTGTAATGTGTTTCGAGAGCAAGAAGTGTGAGTTCTCCTACTTGGTTCTTCTCTTTCAAGATTGCTTTGGCTATTCCAGGCCCCTTCCCATTCCATATCAGTTTGAGAACTGGCTTTTCCATTTCTGCAAAGAAAGCTGTTGAAATTTTGATGTGTATTGTACTGAATCTATAGATTGTTTAGGTAGTATTGACACCTTGACAATATTAAGTCTCACTTTCATTTCTGGCAACAGAGAATGGTAGGCTGGGGGCATGGTAAGTCTGGAAGTTGCACCTGGGATGTAGGAGCTGAGGAGGCCCAGGAAAGCTTCCTTTTCATCCTTGGAGAAAAGCCTGTGGAAGCCACTTCCAATGCCTCCTTCAGCTGAGGCTGCTTAAAACAGATATTAACCTCAGCAAACCAAAGCTGGAGTCAGGGCCACCCAGCACAAAACACGTGAAGCCACTGAGTCAGCACCAAAGTAACCATTTCTCCTTTTTCTGGAAGAGGCCTTTAACACTTTCCTACTTCTTTTTTTGGTATTGGTTTAATTCAAGCCTGATTCTTTAAAGTTTAATAGGCCTTAAATAAAGCTTTGCTGACCTAAAGTGCTCAACAAATACTTAAGAATTTTAAAATGTCAGGTTAGATCTCCAGAGAAGGCGAAGTACGACCATCAGAGCATTCTCGCTAAGACATCACTCGAGTTATTTCCTGAGCTAAGGCTCTGCAGTTGTCAAGAAATGAAATCACCTACTACTCGTGGTCACGGCAACAGCATCTGTATTTCCGAAATGTTTTTGAGGGGGTTGCATTACCTTTGGATAAAAGCGTAGCTAAACTGCAGCACCGGAATATCCACTAGGGGAGATTTCTGAAAATTAAAGAAAAACCAGTGACTCCAAGTTGGTAGAAAATAAGGCTAAAAAGGCATTCAAACGCAAAATGGAACAGAGAATCTATATCCTAACCAAGCAAAGACTGGTAGTCAAAGACTCCTGTAGACACAGTATCCCAAAGTATAGCACAAACAAATTTATCCTATGAGCCCCCAAATCCTTAGCATTCACCCCTCTTAGTGGACTTCCACAGTGACTTCCCATTACGTCTATCTACTTTCCATTCCGGGCTATCGCATGTATTCAGGGGAAATTTGGAATTATAAGTGGATCTTCCAAAACAAAAGGCTGAGGGTCAATGCTGACATTTACGGAAGCATGTGATTAGTTACAGACAAGAGACAAGAAAAAAATTTCTAATTTTTCACTCAAGGAACTCCCCCAAACCCAGCCCAGACAATGCCTCTAAAACCCAATTGGCCGGACTACATAGAAGCTGGCTCCTAAACACACATTTTTTCCCCTCCTTGCTGGTAAAAAGCTATTTGTAGAAGTTACAGAAGTTACAAACTAACCACAGAATGCTCTAAGAACAACTAAAAACCAGTCAGCCAGACAAGCTTTAGTTTCCTTTTAATCTGAGAGAGACTGTAAATTGCAGATATTTGTAGAAATTCAAATAATGTGATGTCACAAAACCTGGAAGTGCCTGCTCTGTGGGTCTAGAAAAGCTGTTGTGGTGTCTTCCTCAGGAGGACGGATCACCCTGCCATTCTATAGCAATAAAGTCATTCACAGGGATTAACTGAGAACACTGGTGGCTCGGTGATAGAATTCTCACCCTCCATGAGGGAGATCCAGGTTCGATTCCCAGCCAGTGCACCTCATGCATAGCCACCACCTGTCTGTCAGTGGAGGCCTGTGTGTTGCTATGATACTGAACAGTTTTCAGGGGAGCTTCCAGATTAAGACAGGCTAGGAAGAAAGGCCTAGCGAGCTACTTCTGAAAATCAGCCAGTGAAAACCCTATGGCTCACAGCAGTCTGATCCCACCTGATCATGGGAATGGTGCAGTTCTGGGCAGTGTTTTATCCCGTTATGCATGGGGTCACCATGAGTAGGGGCTGACTTGATGGCAGCTAACAACGAGGCGTCAACTACCAATGTGAAGGGTCAATTTCTTGATATCTGAGACTGGCTCAGAGTCATAAGCCCAAACCCACTGAGGAGCTGGCTACAACTCATTGTCCCTCCAATCCTGTTCCTCTCTTCTGGGGCCACATCTCATAGAGCTAAACAACTTCCATATTTATGTGTATGAGTGAAAAAAGTGGGACTGCCAGACATCTGTGGAGACCCGGGGAGGCAGGCCTCAGGAAAACGCTGTAGATGCTGCTGGAGTCCATTTACATTTCATTCCTTAAACACTTAACCCATTCCAAACATCTGCCCTCATGGTGTTCGTTTTTCGGGTGGCATATCTTCTTGTCCCAGTTAGAATACAGGCTGACCGAGGATAGGAATCGTTTCACCATCTAGGGCCTTCCCACCACGCGATGCAGGAGTCCCTGGGTGGTACAAAAGGTTAACGTGTGTGTGTACATGTGTGTGTGCTCGGCAGCTATACAAAAGATTGTCGGCTTGAGTCCATGCGGAGGCGCCTCAGAAGAAACACCTGCTGATCTACTTCTGAAAAATCAGCTACTGGCAATCCTATGAAGCACAGTTTTACTCTGACACACACGCGGTCACCGTGAGTCAGAGCTGACTTGACAGCAACTGGTACCACATGGTCCGCAAAGTCAGTTTTCAATAAACATTGTGGAATGAAGGAGGGGAACAGTCCCAGCACAACTGAGTACCGCACAAATGACTAGATAAAGACCTGCAAAGCGCAAGACCTCCCAGTGTGATGTTTTCTGTGCCATGTGCAAGAGACCCTTTCAGATGAGAGGAAAAACAGGGCAAGGCCACCGAATGAAAATTTCCTACTCTAATGCAATCATATCGGCTTTAAAAATTGCTAAAGATATTCTGTGGTCGGGGATCCCACTTCGGAGTAAAAAAAAATCTCTCACTGACAAAGAAATCTCCAACCCTGAGGATCAGCTTTTGCTAACCCTTCTGAGCATGACAACCTTCACATTTAAAAGTCTAATACTTAATCGTTACTTTTTCTATTCTATTAATTTTCATTTAAGGGGATTAGTCTTAATTTTTCATTACTGTATAATTTTAAATTATCTGTTACAAGGCAATTATTTCAAGGTTGAAATAAATCCCCAGTTTCTATCAAGTTAATTAATTAAGAGTAAAACAGCTCCCACACTTTCGGTGAAGAGGTTTGCTTTGGTTAAAAACAAAACAAAACAAAGCAAAGCAAAACCAAACCAAACCAAAAACTGTAAGGGCATGAAAACGTTAAATCACAAAGTCTGTTTTAAATTCACTATCTACAATGAAAAGCCTCTATGTGACATACACCCCTTCCACCGCAGACACTGAGCAGAAAAACTATGAGGAGCTTCCCGGTTCAATCACATCAACCTTCAACCTGAAGCCTTTGTTTTCATTGCAGCCAGATGAAATCTCTTCTTTCTCAGAATTTCTAGCATTTGTTATGTCCTTTGGTATTTACGTTATACTCTGATAAAAATTAGGCAGAGTTTTAAGTTGCCCTACAAGTTCCTTGAGGACAAGTATCATTTCCTATTTCTAAAGATGCTATTTGCTTTGGTACACAGTAGTTCAACGGAGTCCCTCAGTGGTACAAATGGCTAACATGCTCGGCTGCTAACCAAAAGGTTGTTGGTTCAAGTCCACCCAGAGGCACCTCAGAAGAAAGGTCTGGTGATCTTGGGCCAAAAAATCAGCCATTTAAAATCCTATGGAGCACAGTTCTACTCTGACACACATGGAGTCACCAGGCATCAGAACTGACTTGATGATAACTGGTCCTTGATAAGAACCCATGTACTGGGTAGTGTGTTCTGTTACAGGGATATAAGGATGAAAGTCAGTTCCTGACCTCGAGTAGCTCCTCCCTTTAAAACACGGGTGTCAAACCACAGCAGCCACGTTTCACATGACCTCCCAAGAGCACACTAATACCCCCTCCACTCACAACACCAAGAATTCCTAGTTCCTCTCGATTCCTATACTTGCTACCTCCCCCCGAAACACTATGTAAGAAGTGGAGTTCGGGAGAATGCCAAACATTTCTCTGCAGATGCCCTAATCAAGGGCTGCTGGCTTCACCAGGCCTGTTACCTCGTCCCCCTTAATCTGCGGTGGCTTCTTGACCACTTCCTTCACCAGGTGCAACACGGTGTCAGTCTTCAGAGTGCTGAGTGCACAAACCAAGTCCACGAGAGTGAGCTGGGATGTGCTAGCCATAGGGACAATCTGCCGAGGGAAAAAAAACCAAAAAGCCAAAAAACACTTTAAACTTGCTGACAGAAAATAAAAATAGGAACGATGTACAAAAAACACTCTATCCTAGTTGTCCCCAGAGAAAGAAATCTGTTTCAATCTTTTCAATAAATATTTCCCATTGAATCAAGTGAAGGATTCCACTGATAGGAATACACAGTTAGTTAAGGATTTAATTCCAATAAATGTAAGAAGTTATCTCATACAAATTAGGGATAAAAGGTGCAGTTGAGGACAGGGCAATAACATCGGCATGTTCCAGTTCAGGAAGTATTTTTGGATGGGATATGCTTGACTTGAAGGAAACAGGCTGGCGTCAAGAGAAAAAAAAACGGACCCAAAAGTACCAGGACAGTAAGAAAAAGAGAGAGGTCAGACTAACACACGCTGGCCCTGGCAGGAAAGCCTCAGTATGAGAGGTACAATACTGATTCTAGAAATCTGTACCATGTGGCTAGAACCAGGTTTGGAAGGAAACTAAGGGAGGACCTCGAAGGTACTCAGCAGGGGGCCTGCAGACCAAGCCCTCACTCCTCCTCAGGTAATGGAAGCCCATGTTGGGCACAGAGGCAGGGGGCTCTAGGGAGTGTCCCAGAGGTGGGACAGACCTCTCAGAGGGAGGAGGTGCAAGGTAGGAACCAGGATGGCGTCGAGAGAGGGGACAAGGGAGAACAATGTATTGGGCTTGCAGAAATATGTAAATCAAATCCCCCAATGGATAAAAGGCAAACTGAAGTTAGTTTTGGGTATGAGAATATGATGATTTTAATTCTCTTTAATGAACAAGGATTGTTTTCATAAATTAAAAAAGCTGCAAAATGATACTACAAGCAGGGTGGGCACACAGGGACCTGCACGGTCTGACAGTGAACCAGGTCTCAAGCCACGTGGTAGGTTCATGGGTAGGTTTTGTTTGTTTATTCCTTTTTTACATGACAGTCCCCCAACACATTGCTATCATCTCATGCATTTAAAACGGTGAAGCTACTTTAATAGTTTCCCACGTTGGCTTCTCACATCAACTTTGATCACGTGTGACTCTTTGGTAAGCGTAACTACTACCTTTATAACTAGCATAACGAATTTTCCAGCTTTACCTTCATTTTACTGTGGCGTTTCACTTTCTTCCTGCTCCATACTGCTGCAACAGCTGCTATGAGCTGAACCCCAAGGTGGGCTGCCAAGGGATTCAAGAAGTCTAAAATTTTTTGTCTTATGGTCTAGAAAATTAGGAGGGGGGGAAGAAAAAGTTATTGCAGAGTAATGTCAGGCTATCAGGTAATATATATTTAATTACCACCTACCATGCTCCCAGGTCCCTGGGTGGCACAGATGGTTTACATTCAACTAAACTAAGCTCATGGTGACCCTACGTGTACAGAGTAGAATTGTGCTCCACAGGGTTTTCAAGGTTGTGACTTTTGGAAGCAGAACACCAGGCCTGTCTTCTGAGGCGTCTCTGGGTAGCTTTGATTTGCCAACTGTTCCGCATGAGCTGGAACTGACTTGATGGCAACTAACAACAACTAAGCTAAGGGTTGGCAGGTCTAACCCACCCAGCAGGGCTGTGGAAGAATGGCCTGGTGCACAGATCTACTTATGGAGCACAGATCTACTCTGTAACACATGGGATCGTCATGAGTCAGAATCGATTGACAGGAACGGGTTTCATTTTTTTTTTTTTTTACTGTAACCTGAGCACAGGGACCCCATTGTCTTCGTGTTCTCAACACGTGCGAGTGGACCCCTGCCCGGGGAGGAACATGAGTACCTCCTTGAAGGAGGTGGACGGGTAATGGCAGCATGAATGCCTGAGGGAAGGTGCAGTGAGGGTCAGAGCGGAGAGACCTAGGGTGGCGTTTAGCAGGTAGAGAGTTCTGGAGATGATGTGCACCACCCCCAGCAGCCATGAGTAGGGCAGGGGCTTAAAGAAAGCCAGGCAACACTCTGCAGAGGCACGTGGGGAAGGGGGCCAAGCAGCTGAGTCGGCTTGCATCCCATCCTGACATCCCACAGCCCAAACTTGACTTGTATTCATCAGGAAAGCTGGTTTTAAATTTCCAAAAAAAAAAAAAAAATACTACCTAATTTTATTCTTTAGTCCATTAAATATTAACTAAAAATTAATGGCTATTTGTGCCAGATGCAAAACCTTTCTGAGAACAATAAATCGAAATGGCCATTTGTGTCAGGTACCAACCCTGGCAGAACAATATGGAGTTTACAAAGAGTTCCAGTTGTTGGACTTTCCCAAAAAGACAACTTGGCATTGAAAGATGTTTCTGACTTGCCATACCAGACACAACCAATTCCCACCAGACAAGTATAACCATGAAACAAGTAGCAGAAAGACCCCTGCTTTGTAGAACCTTCCCTTCAATTAAGGAGCCCTGGTGGCACAATGGCTAAGCGCTCAGCTACCAACTGAAAGATTGGCAGTTCAAACCCACCCAGCATCTCTGCGGGAAAAAGGCCTGATAATCTGCTTCTGTGAAAATTACAGCCTAGAAAACCCTATAGGACAGTTCTACTCCGTCCCATGGGGTTGCTATAAGTCAAAATCGACTTGAAGGCACACAACACTACCACCATCTTCAATTAATGCCTAAGACCCAATCATATACTTCCCTACTGGAATTCCCTAACCACCTTGAAAGAACCTGGGCTTGTGCAAACAGCAGGAGCCCCTTTTTGGATGCTCCCTGTTTGCAAACAGCTTATGACTCAATACACCCTGTTAACTCCAACTGACTAGTTAATCAATTTTTTTCTTTTCGACTAATCAACTTAAACTAAATCCATAACATGGCCCTGGACATTGCTCACTCATTCTCACTCACTATGGGCTCTCCTCAGTTCCTGAAACCCGCCAGGCTCCTTCCTGTGTCAGATCTGTGGGTCTTCCAGCCTGAAACACCCTTCTCCTGGTCAGATCCTCCCAAACTAGGGTTTCAGCTCAGCCACTCTCCTCAGGAGCACCTCGCCAGACCTATACACTGTCAGAGAACCCAGGGTTGCTTAGCAAGACTTGTCATCATTATTATTAGTTGCTGGTTAATATTTCTCTCTCCTATGAGGGCACAGACTTCATCAATCTTGTCCACCAGCAGTGAACACAAGTCCACCAGAAGTGGCCAAAAGTCCACCAGCAGACAAGTATCCACCACAGACAAGAGCCTACCACCAGACAAGAGTCCACCAGCAGACAAGAGTCCACAAATAGACAAGGCCCTAGCAGCAGACAAGAGTTCCCACAGACAAGAGTCCACCACAGACAAAGAGTTCACCTGCAGACAAGAGTCCACCAGCAGAGACAAGAGGCCACTAGCAGACAAGTGTTCACCACAGATAAGAGTCTACCACAGACAAGAGTCCACCACAGACAAGAGTCCACCACAGATAAGAGCCTACCAGCAACAGACAGGAGTCCATCACAGACAAGAGTCTATTACAGATAAGAATCTACCACAGACAAGAGTCCACCACAGTTAAGAGTCTGCCAGCAACAGACAGAAGTCCATCACAGACAAGAGTCCACTAGCAGACAAGTGTCTATCACAGACAAAAATCCACCAAAGACAAGGGTCCACCACAGACGAGTCCACCAGCAGACAAGTGTCCACCACAGACAAGAGTCTACTAGACAAAAATCTACCACAGACAAAAATCCACCAGGAGACAGGTGTCCTCCACAGACAAGAATCTACCACAGACAAGGGTCCACCACAAACAAGAGTCTATCAGCAGCAGACAGGTGTCCTCCACAGATAAGAATCCACCACAGACAAGGGACCACCACAGACAAGCGTCTATCAGCAGCAGACAGGAGGCCACCACAGATAAGAGCCTACCACAGACAAGAGTCCACCAGTAGCAGACAGGGTCTACCAGAGGTAAGTGTCTACCAGCAGTATATAGGAGTCTACCGCACAGTGCCTTGTACACAGCAGGATGCAAACGTCTGTCAAACGAATTAATTTGCTGAGTGCTTATTATGTCCCCGGCTAGCCATGTGTAGTGTCATGTTAGGTATTGCTGAGCCTGGGAGAGAGGTATTTTCTTCATCCCACCATGGCTGCTGCTCTAGAAAGACTATTGAGATCCCTTTGGGGAGGGCTTAGAGCTAAGTGCTCAAGAAACGTCAGCCATTATTACAGTTAATCTTTCTACCAGCCCATAAGGTGGGGAACTAATCAAAGCGTTATTTTACAGATGAGGAAGCTGAGGTTCAGGGAAGTTGAGTGCCTAAGGGTTTCCTGTACCTTTTTTAGAGTAGATCTGGGCTTTAGGCTGCTTCCTATAGCAGCTTGAAATGCTGCTGATTTCCTGTCCATGGTGCCCTTTAGCCTACAGAACATTCTGGAGACTGTCTGTGCACTACAGTATCTAAAAGCATGTAGCCCTGATTGTCAGACTGCCTGGGTATAATTCCAGCTTCCCCATTATTAGACGTGGAAGCATGGCCAAAGCACTCCTCTCTGCACGCCAATTTCCTCATCTGTCATCTGGAAACAATAATACCTGTTTCATAGGGTTAGCATGAGGATTAAATACCCTGACAAACGCAGAGCACTGTGGACGATGGTGGGCATCATGCTTCTAATTGAAGGTACAGGTTAACGAACTTGCTCCAGGTCAGCAGGGAGCTGAGCCACCCCATTCAGCCAGGGCTATCAGACACCGTGTAAGCCCTGCAACAGCACTGAAGACGAGAACATTGCCTGATAATTCTGAACACGAAGACAAGACAGTCAGGCTGAGCTGTGTGCTGGATGCTCCAGAGCAATCCAAGGCTGAGACGGTTAAAACCGAGAGAGAGTAAACCATGGCTGTGTTTCAGGTTTAATTAAAAATCTCAAAGGTAACCCAGTATCCCACCCACCCTAACGTGCCCATGTTCCAAAGGCACCATTAAAAATAGAAGATCAAGATTAGCTGTGCTATTTAATGGGCTTTAAAGAAATAGTAAGGACATTAGGTACTCTATCACTAAACCCCAGAAACCTAATTTTTAGTTACTTAAAAAAAAAAAAAAAAGGCAAGGGGAGAGAAATAAGAAAATAGGCTGCACCCACTCACAAAGCCTGAACACATTTTGAGAGGGGGGACATAAATCAACCCGTATCAGTTCACCCTCTGCCCCCTAAAATTCATGTCCTTTTCACATTCCATGAATAGAAAACTGATTCATCAGAAACACACTGGAATTTTCTACTTCCAGCTCCTTCTAACGTGGGTTCCACTGAGCACATCTTATTTGGTTATTTGTGTATAGATTCATATATATGTTTATTTTTGGTGGGACAATACAAGACCAAGGAAATAATACAACCACAGAGAAAGGTCTCTTACTTTGGTGGTTTTAAAGTAAACTGAAGAGGACCCCTTTGTGGCCCCGAGAAGATCGACAGGTCTCTTTTGAGTCTCTTCTTTTCTGAGCACGTTCCAGAGGAGCGCCATGGTGTTCACAATTCGCGGCAGCTCTTCCAGGATGGCGTTCTTGGCATTTCTCAGGTTGGTGGTATCACTTACCGCGGTGGTCTAGAAAATTCAAATGAGCCCGTGACATGCACCTGCATCTGCGGGACGGTTTCCCTTTCTGTGAGGATGGTGGCGCGTGTGGGATCAACTCTAGGAAGCTGAGCTCTCTTTGAAGCATGCTGTACACATGGGGGTCTAGGAGCAAATACACTTCCCTGTGCATGTAGGCCCATAGTTTTCTTTCAAAGAGAGACATCTAAAAATGGCTGAGTACGAGGCTCCAAACTATAAACATTTTCACAAACACAGATTAGCTATATCCTAAAAACCAATCCCCGATAGGGTAGAGCAACCAACAGCTAAAATGTCTTCCAACTCAGATTTCATGAACATCATGAGCACGAATAACAAATATGTGGAAAAGAGATGAATATAAGCCTGACACCAAACGAGGGGCTTTACATTTTATCAGTATGCCCCTGATGAAACAATGGGCAAAAGCCAAAGGAGCCCGGGGAGGGCCAGAAACCACAGTTACCAGTGCACGCCAGTGGCCTCCGTTTGAAAAGTCATAACCCAGTGTACACTAAATAATACAGCAAAGTTGCCTTGAAACCAGGACAATGAGATTACCTTTTTGCTTTGGTTGGGCTGTTCCAAAAGGCAGAAGTGACCAATGGTTGTGAGACCTTCCAACAGAGTGAGCGGGTAATCCGGAGAAATGTTTTCCTTCTCGGAGGTTATGCTTTGGTGAAAAAATGAGAAACATGTTTTGAGAATTTTGAAGAATGCAGTTGCTTGCTTTCTTTGGTCTTTTCACAAAAATTCAGGTAAAATTCACATGAAATGAATCATTAACGATTTTAAAGTGAACAATTCAGTGGCACTTAGTCATCATTGTGTGCGACCACCCCTCTAGGCCATAAAGGTTTTCATCCCATATACAAACGGATAAAACAGGGAAAGAGCACTATCTTAAATAAACCGAGGCACTCAAAGTGAAATATAATAATGGTAAGTATCTTTCATGCTATTTTACATACAGAGAGTCACTTTGGGAAAATGTTTCAGAATTTCTGCGAAGCAGATTCACATTTTTAGTTCTGTTTTGCAGAAATAATGGAGAGTGCCTTGCCCTTCAACGCTGACCTGGCCTGGGTAGCTGCGTGGAATTAAAAACAGAGAATGTGAGTATTTACTTCCTTGTTAGCCCTCTGGATAACACTAAGTAGGTTTCTGCTTAGAGTGAAATGACCCTCTGACTGGAACTGATTCAACACAGTAGCTGTAATTAAAAACAATGATGCACCAAACGCGTTGCGTAGGTCATTGGGTGGCCCCGTTTGTGCTTGACTGGTAACCGGAAGGTAGGCGGTTTGAACACGCTCAGTGGTGCCACAGAAGAAAGGCCTGGTGATCTGCTTCTGTAAAGACTACAGCTAAGAGAACCCTACAGGGCAGCTCTACCCTGTGACACATGGGGTCACCATGAGTAGTAATCTACTCAATGTCAACTAACAACCACAGCAAAGGGGACGGTGTACCTGATGGAGAGCTTCACAGATTCACTTTCATACTGCTTGACCAGCTCATCCAAGTTCTTGCAAATCTGTACCATGAAGGGTGCCACCGTCCATCCCAAGGACCTCCCAAAGTACGGCAGAGAGTGCGTGACCAAGCTGACCCAGGCCGGGTGCATGCCGTAGCCGTAGGTGGGCTGCAGGCCACGCACCACAGCCGAGACCAGCAGGCCCTGGGAGGTAAGGGGATGTGGCTGCATGTACTGCAGGGCGCTGATGGCCTGCTGGAAGCTGAGGGCCTGCTGCCACTCGCGGGACAGCTCGGGCTGGCTCTCGGCCTCCTCTTGAGCCTGGCCCAGGTGGTGCTCCAAGAGGATCAGCACCTGCAGGAGTTTCAGTAGCTCGATCTGCAGCGGGTGCTCACTCCAGATCTGGTCCTGGCCCAAGTTGATGAGGCTCTCCTCAAAGAGGCTGTCCTCCTGCAGTGCCCTGCTGCGCTCGGAGGTGGCCAGGCCATAGCGCTTCTGACTCGTGTACATGGAGGCGGACAGAGAGAGCAGGACAAACTCCTGTACCTTGCACCTCTGCAGCAAGCTGTGGATGAACTCCACGTTCTTCCCTTCTGCAGACTTGGCCATGGAGACCAGCTGCGTCATCACTCTGATGAGAACCTCGACGCTTTTGACCTGTACGTCCCGGTTGCCCAGGATGTCCCGGTGGGAGACCTTCAGGTAGCAAGGGTAGTAGGAGCGCAGGAAGCTGAGGCACAGGTAGGTGAGGAGCTCGATCAGCAGGGAGTGAGGGCACATGTTGGGGGACTGGGTCTGCAGCTTCCCGTAGAAACTCTGGCCCACGAGGGCCTCCTGGTGGCGCGCAAGGAGGTTGGAGATGAGGTTCAGGTGCGCGGTGGAGCTGGTGTCCATGCTGGTCCTGGACACAGCCTCAATGAACTCCTTGGGGTTGGTCTTGAGCACAGCCTCCAGCACCGAGAAGGCATAGAGGACCCGCCGGGAGTCATAGGGTTGCAGGTAGAGCAGAATGTGCTTGAACAAGGCCTCAAGGGTTTCTTGCCGCTTCTGCTGCTGCTTAAGCAGCCGGGACGTGGTGAGAGCCTGAAGCTCCAGGTCAGCCTCCTCATCACTGGACAGCGACTCTGAGGCCTGGGTCTTGTCTGAGTCCACGCGTGCCAGGCTTAACTTGGCATTGGACTTGAAGCTTTCTGACTGGAAGGCAGCCAGTAGGGCTGGGCGCTTGATGTAGGCCCTGCCGACTGCAGGGATGGGGGTGCAGCAGTTCTCCTCGCTGCTCAGTTCCCGTGGGTCACGGGATGGGGATGAGAAGGAGGATGTGTTCTCGCTGTTTGTGTGCCCGGAGGTCGTGTCTGCGGACTCAGTATGCTCGCTGCTCTCTGGGGCCCCGTGCACCAGCCCGTCCGGCAGGCCCACGTAGTAGGGGAGGTCCTCCTCCCTCAGCTCGCTGTGGGGCGGGCACTTCTCTGGCTCCTTCTCCACTTCAGCCCAAATGGCTTCGCGGTCCACAGTGGTGAATTGATTCAGAGGCAGGTTTTCCTCTGAGCCGCCTTCCAGAAGTTCAGGCGCCCCGCACGCCTCCCTGAAGGGGGCTTTCTTCCTGCTGAACCAACGATGCAAGTCTTCTGAAAATTAAAGTGATCGAGAACTTCAGAAGTGAAGGGTTAGCGGTGATAAACTTTATAGAGTGAGCTTTGTCTTAGAGCCAGAGAGAAAGGTCAATTTTAAAAATGAAATTTCCACACGAAACTATGGCACTGTAGTCGAGATTACATTGTAAACAGAAGGAAGGTGAGCAAAGTGCACAGATCTTTTAAAATGGTGAAGAAATTAGTTGATTTAGTTACATTGTCATAAGAAATATAAATATCACAACCTTTCAGGGAGGCAATTTGAAAAATATTATTTTGGCTAGGGGGTTCCCTTTTAAGAAATTTATCCTCCAGAAATACCAGCAGAGGGGCTTCAAGGTTATATAATAAGGATAAGAGTATTCATTGAAACATTGTGTATAAAGACAAACTGGAAGGCAAAGGAAATACCCACAGTAAGAGGCTGACTGAGAAAATCACAGTTCCTGCAGGCAATGATACATCCGTATGTACTGATACGGAGCTGTGCAGGATATACCATATGAAGAAAAATAAAAACAGAAACAGAAATCAAGCTGTAGAACAGTGTGCAAAGAACAAGCTGATTTAAGAGAGATTAATATAAAGGCAGTGATGGCACAGTAGCAGAATTCTCACCTTCCACGCAGAAGACCAGGGTTCAATTCCCGACCAAAGCACCTCATGCGTAGCCACCACCCATCTGTCAGTGGAGGCTTGCATGTTGCTATGATGTTGAACAGGTTTCATAGGAGCTTCCAGACTAAGACAGACTAGGAAGAAAGGCCGGGTGATCTACTTCTGAAAATCAGCCAGTGAAAACCCTATGGTCACAACACTATGATCTGCAACCCATCATGGGGATGGCACAGGACCGGGCCGTTGTTGTGCAAGAGGTCGCCATCAGCTGGGGGCAGACTCAGTGGCAAATGACAGCATGTAGAACATGCAGCTATATATGCAGAAGACGTCTGGAAGAATATGTGCCAAACCATTAACAGTAACTAGCTCTATCAGCTGGCACCACAAGGGACATTCACTTACGGTTTTTACTTCCTCGTTTCAACTTTTTTAAAAAAAATAAGCACGTTAGTACTTCTGTAACCAGAAAATACACAAGACTTCTAAATATTCAGATGTCTTTAAAAGGAAGTGAAAGCCAGAGGTCTTTGGCACTGCCATACATTTTTAATATGCAACTTTCAACAAATCTATTCCGTGAACATTAAGCCAGATCAGGAAGGAAGAAGAATAAGATATTAGAAACAGACGAGCTGCCTGAAGTGCACAGGAGTTTTTAAAAACAGATTTCTACAGAGTTTCAGGGGCAAGCAGTCCATTTCTAGTTTCCTTCAGGGAAAGGAAACAGAAAAAAAGACGTTCTCTCTTCCTAGGAAGTAGCAGACCATTCCTGGGGTCAATGGAAAACATCAATTAGAGGAAGCAGCAAGGTGGTGCCATAAGAAGTGGATCACCAGGCCTTTCTTTCTAGTCCGTCTTAGGCTAAAGCTCCTCTGAATCCCGTTCAGCATCATAGCAACCTGCAAGCCTCCGCTAACAGATGGGTGGTGGCTGCACATGAGGTGTACTGGCTGGGAACTGAATCTGGGCCTCCCGCATGGAAGATGGACATTCTACCACTGACTACCAGTACCTCATATAGAACATGACTATCACAAATAACAAGAACCGGCTGTGCTTTCACGCCGTTTGACTCTAGCAGAACCATGAGCCGGTGTAAGTCTCCTAACTGTAACCACAGGGCAGCTGAGGTCCAGAGAATCTGAGGTTTCTGAGGTCTACCCAGTTCAACATTTTCCCCTTCCCTGCACCAGGGAGCCCTCGGGGATGGGCCCCAGCCCCACAGCCCTGCCCAAGTGCTCACCTGGCGAGTTCTCCTGCTTGAGGCAGTGGATAGAGGTCCTCTGGGTCTTGGGCTGGAGCAGCAGCAGGAGCACAGGCTCGAGGATGCGCGCCACGTCCCCGAGGGAGAGTGCCCGCACCAGCCAGCCCTGGGCCGCGGCACCAATGGCGCCATCTGAGCAGGCCAGGCTGTCCAGCACAACGAACAAGGACCTGTAGGTGGGAACCGCATAGCCACGTACCCCATCAGCTCAGACACTCAGCTGCCCCCTGTGCCAGGTATGGGCAGACAGCGGACATGCGGGGTCAGACGAGGTGGATGGCCCTCCGGGAGCTCTCCCCAAAGCGGGGCCAACCTTGGTTTCACATTTGAATCACCAGGGAGCTCTAAGATCTCGATGACCAGGCCACACCCCAGACTGGGTAAGTCTGGCTTGGGGGGTGGGGCCCAGGCCTCAGAACCAGCTGTGCATCTCTCTCTAACACTGCATGTCTGGCCCCACACCTGGGGTTCCAGAGACTAGGCAGGGCGCTTTTTAAAAACAGCCTGGAGAAGAGTATCTGCAATGCAATTCACACATCCTAAGTGGACAGTCGGTGGCCTGAAAAGTGTCTATTCTCAGAGTCACACCACTCCAGTCAAGGTCTAGAACATTCCAACTCCTCACGAAGATCCCTCGTGGAAGGATGGAAGGACATTTTGTATTTTGATGTGGGCCTGGCTTCCTCCCTCCCCTGCCAAATTAAGAAAATCTCTAACGTGTGGTCACACGTTTCAGGCTTCGTAGTGTGCACCAGGAAAGCGGGTCATGACCTCAATTACACACCTCTCTTCTCAGCCCCAGCCCAACATGCTGACCCGCAGCCCCTGCGAAGTTTCTTTCACACCGAGGATAAATTATGACGAAGACTCCTCACCTATCAAAGGAGCGATTGTGAGAGGTGACCCGGCTGCCTTGGATCTCTCTCGTCAGGTGCCATATCACGGAAAATCTAAAGAGCGCTTCCAACCGTGTCCCCTTGATCCGGAAATAAATGAGAGTGAGGACCCTGCTTTAGTAACTGAACAGCTGTTTTTAAGTCATAATGAACCCTATTTAAATAACTAACAGAGGGTCTCAACAGAAGTCATAGCAGAGATGCTGTATTTTCATTTATAGAAGGCATCTCACTTGGCCAGGAGGAAGAGGAAAATCTGCAGCTTCTGCCTTTTCGTCCTCACGTTAACAAGATGCGCTGTGAGTGAAGTGCACACCAGACTCAGGGTCACCCTGCACCCTGCGGTCTAAGGAAGGCACACAGAGCACAGCGTTCTCATGCCCTCAGAAGGGCCAGTCCCAGAGTCTCCAAGAGCAGGACACACACTTGACTGCAAAAGAGAACCTGGCTGAAATCAATTGCAACTCATGGTGACTCGTGTGCATCAGAGTAGAACTGTGCTGTATAGGTTCTCAATCTTTTGGAAGTAGATTGCCAGGCCTTTCTTCTGTGGTGTCTTGGACCTCCACCATGTCAGTTAACAGTCCAACGTGTAAACCGTTTGCTGTTTTGCCAATGGCTCAATAAACCCTGAAGGTACTCACCAGGCCCTGGAACAGCATGGGGCTGGGGCAGGTTTCTCCGTGAGCCTTAACATGAACATAAACCTCACGTTTCAGGCTCTAGAGGAGATGACTCAAGCTTCCAGAGGCCTGTCAGTGGTGAAGTTCTGCAGCGCCTCCGTTGCTAATCAGGATGCCCACTGAGCCCCAAAAGGACGTCCAGAGTCAGCCCTGGCATGGAAAGCCACTGACTGGCCCAGCACAGGGCCACTGCAGGAGGGGGTTGCCAGGTTGCTACCACTCACCTTGTCAGGGTCCAGGAGGGCATGGCAGATAATGTCCTCACAGACGTTGGCCGTCGGAGCCAGGCAGTGCAGCCGGTAGAACAGCTCTACGCAGGTGACATGGTGCTCCCGGGTGTCCTTAGTCAGCTGATCCCAAAGCACACGGGCCACCCTCTGGGGCAAGGAAGAGGCAGATGGGAGAGCAGGTCAGCCCGGGCACGGCCGACACGTCCTGCTCACATTGGTCTGGCCCCAGCCCCAGTGCACGGGCTTTGCCTGTACTTGGTTTATGAGGGTCCCCAGTGTAACGAGGACCACCAAAATAAGCCAAGCCAAAACCCGCCAGGACTCATCCTAGCAATAGGCAACTGTGTTTGTTTTTAAAAATTTCATTGTGTCAAAATACGTAACAAAAAAGTTTCCATTTTCACCATTTTTTCCTCCTGTTCAATTGTATTAGTTCTATATTTTGATGAGTTTTGACAACTGTATATACCCATGTAATCAACACCCCAGCTGAGAACGAGAACCAGAGAAAGCTCCCTTTGCAGTCAGTTCTACTCTCTCTGTATACATCAGACAACTGATGGGATTTCTATCATCACAGACCAGTTGTAACTGTCCTGACCTTTACGTAAATTGACTACACAGTGTATAACCATCTGCATCTGGCTTCTTTTGCTCTACATCATGTTTGAGATTCAGTCATGTTGTTGAGTGTAGCTGTGGTTAGTTCATTTTTATTGCTTATTAGTATTCTATTGTATACCATCATGGCAACTGGTTTATCCATTTACCTGTTGATGGACAATTTGGTTGCCCATTTTAACCATTTTTAAACGTACAATTCAGAGGCATTAATTTTATTCACCTTGTTGTACAACCATCGCCACTATTTCCAAAACTTCTTCATTACCCCAAATAGAAGCTCTATACCCTGTTAAGCATAATTCCCTACTTGTCTTCCTCCAGCTGCAGTAACCACTAATACCCTCTTGCCTCTATGCATCTGCCCATTGTAGACAACAGCCAGCTTTACAGGTTTAAGCCTGGAGGTTACTGACCAGTTAAGAGCACTGAGGCCCTGGCCCAGGCCTTAGCGTCACTTTCAGAAAGGGCATCAATTAGAAGCCAGAATCTGGTGGTTGAAGCATCCTTCAATGTGCTAGTGCCAAGTCTCACTCTGTGCCAGCACTGGGGTTCCAGAGATACACCCACTAGGAGGTCCAGCAGGTTTGCAATGGTCCCAAGGAGCACCCAGTCCTGAGCTAAACATCATGTACTTGATTCCCTCACCCTGGGTGGCGCCAACAGTTAGCACGCTCAGCTGCAAACTGAAAGGTTGGAGGTTCGAGTCCACCCATAGGTGCCTTGGAAGAAAGGCCTGGTGATCTACTTCTGAAAAATCAGACATTGAAAACCCCACGAAGCACAGTTCTACTACGACACACATGGGGTCGCCATGAGTCAGAGTCAAACAGACAACAACCTGTTTGGTTTGCTCACACTGGTTGTCTCGTTATCTTACTTATCTAGTGCTGCCATAATAGAAATACTATAAGTGGGCAGCTTTAACAAACAGAAATTTATTCTCTCACAGCCTAGTAGGCTACAAGTTGGAATTCAGGGCACCAGCTCCAGGGGAAGGCTTTCTCTCTCTGTCGACTCTGGAGGAAGGTCCTTGTCATCAATCTTTCCCTGATCTAGGAGCTTCTGAGTGCAGGGGCCCTGGGTCTAAGGAGGGACACCTTCCCAGCTCTTTTTTTTTTTTTGGTGGTATGAGGTCCTTCTCCTCTCTCTCGTTTCTTTTATATCTCAAAAGAGATTGATTCAAGACACAACCTAATCCTGTAGATCGAGTCCTGCCTCATTAACATAACTGCTTCTAATCCTGTCTCACTAACCTCAGAGAAGTAGGATTTACAACACATAGGAAAATCACATCAGATGACAAAATATGGACAATCACACAATACTGAGAATCATGGCCTAGCCAAGTTGACACACATTTTTGGGGGACACAATTCAATCTCTAACATTTGTTAATGTGGCAATGTAACAGCAGATGCTTGCTTCACTTTCAGCACACAAATTGTACCCCTGATCTCGTCTTTCATCTCTCCAGTCTGACTTTATTCCTTTAAGCTTCTGGGATCTTTGACCTGTGGCAGCCCCTCTCTAAGTCCCAGGGGGTCACAGCAGGCCCAAGAAGGTGAGGCACAGAAGGAAGTTGGTCCCCACTTCCAGGGAGAAGTATCTGGGGGCTTCTTCCATGCTACAGAAGACACTTAAGTCTCACGTTATAACATTTTAGGCACATTCTAGATCAAATATCTTCTTTTTCTCGTCCATTTTTTTCCTATAGAACAACATTGTCTTCTCTGCACAGAGTGGGAAGAAAGGCCTGGAGATCTAATTCTGAAAATCAGTCAGTGAAAACCCTATGGGTCACAACAGAACGCTGTGTGACTACCAACAGTCATGAAGATGATGCAGAATGGGGAACCTAGGGTGGAAATGAGAAGAGTGCCAACACATTGTGGGGAAGGAAGCCGAGGCCATGAAACACTTTATGTACAAACTATCCAATGAGAATCTAATTTGCTCTGTAAACTTTCACCTAATACACAATGATAATAATAAAAAAAAAAGATGATGCAGGACAGGGCAACATTTCGTTTTGTTATACATGGGGTTGTCGTGTATTGGAGCCAACTTCACAGCAACTAGTCACACGACCACAGTTCTCTTCTGCACTTCGGGCAGCAGGAACACTGGCACGCAAGAAAAGGCCAGCTGCCCAGGTGGAGATCAGGAACTAGCCCTGCACTGGGCCACACCCTGGCTATCTGGGCCGGCAGCTTCGCCTTTCTGGCTTCCACATCTGCAACCTGGACAAGCACAGCCATGCTGCCCCCAGGGCTTGAGAATTGTATAACACATAGAAGTACACTTCACGACCAGGCAAGGAGGAGATACCTCGTGTTTATGAAATCTGAATGAAAATAAAAATCAAGGCTTCAGAAAGAGCTTGGAAAGTCTATCCCACATCACCAAAACAAGGAGAAGGCAGTCAATGGTTATTTTTATTCCTTTAATATTCTTTTAAGGAGCCCCTGGATGGCACAAATAGTTAAGTCTTTAACTACTAGCCGAACGGTTGGTGGTTCAAACCCACCCTGAGGTGTCTTGGAAGACAGGCCTGGTGATCTGCCTCCAAAAGCCTTGAAAACCCTAAGGGGCACAGTTCTACTCTGCACACGTGGGGTCGCCATGAATTGGAATCAATCTGACAGCAGCTAATGACAATGACAATAATCTTTTCCAAAGATTCACGCACTAAATTCTTTCCTCTCTTTTCCCTCCTGTGCCTATAACGCAGTTACACTAAACTTTCTGATCCACAGGAGACCAAGGAAAGCCTCGCCCAATCATCACTGCCTACAGTGGAGCTCTTCCTGGCTTCAAGGTCTATAGATTCAAGGTCTACCCTCTGAGCCAACCGTGGTGGGGGCGAGGGAGGGGGCTTGGGGGAAAGCTGAGAGCAGTGTGAGTCCACGTGGCTTCTGACAGCTCCACTGCACAAGGGTCATAGCAAGCCGGAGTGAGGGTGAGGACCTCTGCAGACCCTCTGCCCTCAAAACACCCACAACTGATGCAAATCATTTAAAAACCAAACCATTTAAAGTCTCTGGAAACTGTTCCCATGGCATAGAGCAGATGGAGACACACTGATTCAGGAAAACTGCCTAAATTTTGTTAAGAACAGGGAGTCTGCAGCACCTGACCCACGACCTGCTCCCTTCGCCACCTCCAACTCAGCTGACACCATCTCCAACTCAGCTTGATGGAAACTCCACCCCAGATGGGCGTAACCAAGAAGATGGACTTCCTGTTGCTCCAAGTCAGGGCTTACGTATCACCCCAGGAGGGACAGACCCCAGCATTTCTCATTCCCTGCCCATTCTGCCCCGTTTTGCAGAAGTTAAATTCTTGGTGAGTGTGGTCAAGAGGGCTCCCATGCTCCACCCATTCTTAGGCAGAGGCTCCACCCCAGAACACTGGGGCCCCAATGTCCCTATGAGTCAGAATTGACTCAGCGGCAACAGGTTTTTTTTTTTTTTGGAATGTCCCTTGCGGGCCCAGAGACCAGAGGTTATGGCCCCCATCCAGCACCTTGAAGGATCTCACTCCAAGAGAAGTGGACCCCTGTTGCGCTCCCTAGCTCCAGAGCAGGGGCTCAGAGATTTTGCCCAGGGGAAGGGCAGGCCATAGAACAGAGAGCTCTGTAGCTCTCCCCAGGGGAAATGACTTCATCTGGAAGGGAGCACGGGGAAGTTCAAGCCTAAAACCACTCTGGAAAACAACGGCGATCTGGGTGGTAAGCCATTACGAGGAGGCGTGAGAGCAACAAGCTAAGCCTTGGGCTAGCTAGTTTACCAGCAAGAACTAGGAAAAAGTCAAGAAGAGTCCCTCTGGTTCAGAATGAATCTCAAGGACTGGCCTCAAAAATTACCTGTTGCAAAGGGGTCTGAAGTTAATTGGATGAGAGTGTGGAGTGATTTGTGCCTCACAGTAGAGTGATCAGCCAGCAATTAGTAGAGCTTGACAGAGAGATCAGGGAAAGAGACAAAGACAGCCCTGCCAAAACCTTGTCAGCCCAGGATGGCAGTGCCCGCTGAAGGCTGCACTCCCCAAGGAGCCCACTGACAGCTTCACAGGGCAAACACACTGCACGGACATCATCCAGTCAAGTCATTAAACAAATAGACAAGCAAACAACAACTATATTTCATTCACACGCACAATTTTAAAATGTCTAATAAAATCCCTTAGTGTCTCAGACTTTTCAGGGTACCTGCTGCCCTACCCCATGCAGGGGAAATTCATTCCATTCACAGCCCCCCTGAGTGGGCATGTTCCTATCTATATCACATGATCTCCTGCCCCCTCAAAACCCATACAGCAGACTGGACAAGCAGAAGACACCTGACCCGAGAGTACCTCACTGACAGGCTAAGAGATATAAGAGTCATCAGTTATGGGAACCATGCTTGAAGGTCATAAGGCAGACTTCAGGCCAAGCTGGCAATCAAAAGTGAGTGAACCCTGGTTGGCAGTGAGCAGATGTGCCTGCCGCATCAGTGCCCTGGCAGAGAGGGAAGCCCCAGGGTCTAAGAGCTTCCCAGTCTAGGCACCAGGAGTACCAGCTGCATTCCACTCCTGCCCTTTGATTTGCATGAGCTCGGTTCACCTGGCAGTGGTGGGGAAGAAAGGCCTGGCAATCTGCTGCCATAAAGATCGCAGCCAAGAAAACCCTATGCAGCAGTTCTACTCTGCACACATGGGGTTGCCATGAGTCAGAGGTGACTTGACAGCAACAAGTTTGGTTTGGTTTTCTCTCCATCTTCATTGTGAACTTCAATCTTATCGTGAGCTAGCTGGAATAGCTTTCAGCTTCTTGCGATCAAATGAATCTTACAATATATAATTTCAAACTGTTTTCTTACTGGTGGTCCACTGGCTAAGCATTTGCCTGTTAACTAAAAGGTCAGCAGTTCGAATCCACCAGTCACTCCTTGGAAACCCCATGGAGCAGTTCTACTCTATCCTATAGGGTTGCTGTGAGTCGGAATTCATTCGATGGCAATGGGTTTGTATTCTTACTTTGTCCCCAAGGAAAGATGGACAACACCTGCTCAGCATCTCCACAAATAATCTTTCTTAAATCTGACAAGTACTAAACCAGAAAAAACAAAACCCTTTGCCATCAAGTTGATTCTGACTCACAACAACCCTGTGAGACAGAGTAGAATTGTCTCATAAGGTTTCTGAGGAGCAGCTGGTGGCTTTGAACTGCCGACCTTTTGGTCAGCAGTCAAGCTCTTAACCACTGTGCTACTATGGCATCCATAAATGCATAACCTGTTGCCCCAACGAGTCGATTCCAACTCACAGCAACCCGACAGGACAGAGCAGAACTGCCCCATGGGGTTTCCAAGGAATAGCTGGTGGATTTGAATTGCTGACCTTTTGGTTAGCAGCCGTAGCTGTGAAGCACTGCACCACCAGGGCTCCTAACAAGTACTAAGTCATCCTTTCTTTCCTGAGGCTAGATCACCTCAAAGCTTTCAGTCTTAACAAATTAGGGCACACTCTCTTTTTACCATCTATTTAGATAATTTTAAAATCTTTACATGTGAAGTCTGGTCAGCCTAAAACGGAACACAAACATTTACTGAATACCCGCTGCAGGGCTAGAATTGGGCTAAGATCCTGGGATACAGAGACAGACAAGGCAGTCTCAGTTCAAGCAATCTCTCTGGTTGCCACTGGGGCCACCATGTTCCTTATCACTGTCAACAACCACCACCTTGGGGACGATTCTCAATAAATGGTCTGGGGAAGACCTGGGAAATACCTGATAGAAGTCTGTTTTCTCTGCGATGACTTTCAATATCCCTGGAGCAATGGGAGGAACTGTAACCATCTGCAGCTTGCCGAAAAATGGGTTGTGTCCAGAGCTTTTATAGCGTTTCATCTTGTCTTGGATGACGAGTGCCAGGGACTGGGAATGGTTGATCACCTCTAGCAGCGTGGAGATGGCCACGTTCTGGAGGTAGCAGTCGGTCACGCAGCAGCCAATGGTCATGAGGGACTTCAGCCAAGACGGAAAGCTGGAGTCGCACTCTCCTGGAAGGAAGCCCGTCAGAGAAATCACACATGAAACCAACAGGACCACCTGTGAGAGGTTCCCAGGTTTTCAGACTTAACAGTGCCCTCAGGGCCTGGTAGTCACCTGGCCAACAGTGTGCCTACCTCTTGGTGGTGGCACCGAGGAGCTGCTGTCACTCAGGCCAGAGGAAAAAACAAGACTCAGGCTGGTTTCATAGGTTTGTCAGAAAATTCAAAATTGCAAATCTCAGTCTAAGGGCTTTTAGATTATTTAAAATGTTCTCTGGTTTGCTTTAATGTTTAAAAAAAAATACACTAAAATTCACATTTTGGGGGAAGAGTTCAAAATGTTCTTTGGAGGCTCTCTTTGCAGTAGGAGGCATGCTGTCATCGTTACCTGCCATGGAGTTGGCCCCCGACTCACAGTGACCCCATGCACAGTGGAATGAAATGTTGCCCGGTACTGCGCCATCCCCATGATCAGTTGTGGATCAGGCCGTTGTGATCTAGGGGGTTTTCATTGCCTGATTTTTGCAAGTAGATCACCAGGTGTCAGGGATTGAATTGTGTTCCCCCCAAAATATGTGTCAACTTGGTTAGGCCATGGTTCCCAGTATTGTGTGGTTGTCCTCCATTTTATGATGGTAATTTTATTTTGAGAGCATTAGGGTGGGATTGTAACACCCTTACCAGGTCACATTCCTGATCCAATGTAAAGGGAGTTTCCCTGGGGTGTGGCCTGCACCATCTTCTATCAATCAAGAGATAAAAAAGAAAGGGAAGCAAGCAGAGAGTTGGGCACCTCATACCACCAAGAAAGCAGCACCAGGAGCAGAGCGTATCCTTTGGACCCGGGGTCCCTGCGCCTGAGAAGCTCCTTGACCGGGGGAAGACTGAGGACAAAGACCTTCTTCCAGAGCCAACAGAGAGAGAGAAAGCCCTACCCTGGAGCTGACACCATGAATTTGGACTTGGAACCTACTAGACTGTGAGAAAATAAATTTCTCTTTGTTAAAGCCATCCACTTGTGGTATTTCTGTTATGGCAGCACTAGATGACTAAGACACCAGGCCTTTTTCCTAGTGCATCTTAGTCTGGAAGTGCCAACGAAACCTGCTCGACATCACAGCAACATGCAAACCTCCAGTGACAGATGGGTGGTGGCTGCCCATGAGCTGCACCGGCTGGGAGCTGAACCAAGTTCTCCTGCATGGAAGGAGAAAACTCTACTACTGAACCACCACTGACCTTTGATTAGCTTTATTAGAGGCTAAAAATACTGAATGTGTCAATTCTAAATGTTCTTCCAAGTATTGTCATCTGCCGCTAATGAGAGCCAAGAGACAAACTCCAGGTGAAATCGGAAGTAATACCTACAGGAGAGGAGATCTCTGCCCCAAGTGCCTGGCCATCTGATCAGTCTTTCTAGTTTTCCTCCTTCCCCTCGTTCCCTTTTTCCTTTAAAGTGTTCACTGCCTTATACAAACTTTTAGCAACAGATATCATGAAACAGACTATTTTTAAGCACCTTTCACGTTCTGGCACTATGAAGGCCGTGCTGGTCACCCAAGATTTAAAAATACAGACGCAGCTCTTATAATCTGCAATCTAGGAGATGTGAACTAAAAATGTACACAGCTAATTATAAGGGAAGAAATGAATTTGGCAAAGAGTCCCTTCTTGGGAAACATAATTTGGTAAATACCACTCGTGTAAGTAATATCAGGGAGAAAGGCCGGGCAAACTACTTCAGAAAATCTGCCAATGAAAACCTTATGGATCACATTGGTCTGATCCACAACCAATCATGAGGACAATGCGGGACCTGGCAGTATTTTGTTTGTTATTCCCAAAACGGGCCTGACCCAGGGCTGCCCTCTCACCTGGAGGCTGGAAGAGCGCTTGGCAGAGCTGCTCCATCTCCTCCTCGAACAGGTAGACGGGGAAGGTGGCACAGTCCAGCAGCAGGTGGCAGGCAGCGGCAAAGGCCTCCCTGCAGTCCTCCTTCGAGCCCCCCAGGTCAATGACCACCTGGGCAACATCCCAGTCTCCCTCTTTCTTCTGGCCAGGGCTACTGGGCAAAGATGACGGTGACGCCAAACTCTTCATCTTAAACGGAGACCCTCGAACCGTGAACAAGTCTGAAAGCATCTGCTTGAACTGTGGCACAGTGATGGTCTTGGTGTCCCACGAGTTCTTCTTGCTGGTGTCCTCAGTGATGGCATCCTGTGTCCCGCTCTTGTCCCTCCTGCCTACGGGCTCTTCTGACTTGCCTTCTTCTCCAGATGCAGTTAGCGTGACCCCAAAGATGTTCTTGCTGGCAAAGTTTGCGATGAGCTCTTGGATGCAGTGGAAGGTCTGCTGCATGCTCCCGCCCTTCTTCCAAACGTCATCTCTTTCTGGGGAGACCCTGGGGACCCTCAAGTGTTCAGAGAGCTCCGGTGATGATGCACTCAGCCCGATCCCACTGTCTTCAGATTTCAGGGGAGGAAACGGAGCATTTTCGTTGCCCGGAATCACGGCCTTTGTTTCTAAAACGACCTCCCCATTGTCACCTTTCACTGGACTCTGCAAGAATGGAAAATTTGTATAGTGCGTCTCTTAAGTCCAAGGGATTCAAGGTCAGTTAAATCGGGCAAACCATGAACATGTGTCTTCTGTTTCTAAAAATAACTCTCTACCAAGATAACCCCTGGGTAAAAGTATATAATAAAGTTAAGATACACAAATGAGGGCAAGGAGAGGGGTTGGGAGAGCCCAAAGAATAGGTTGCTGGACCAATGCGCTCTTTGTGGAAGCTGGCTTTGGAAGTCACTTGGTATTATTTACTTAGATCCGTCAGGGTTCAAAAAAGTTGTTTAATTTTTTAAAAATATGTATTAGGATACTGGCTGAGGGTAAAATAAAGACAGGAAGAAACAAGACAAGAGAGGAAAGCGAGAACAAAATGTCTATTAAAACATATACGTGTGTGTGTACATATATATATATATATATATTAACTTTGTGGCTTTTCCAGAGTGATGACACTTTAATCTTCAAGGAATTATTTCTCCCTTTTCTTACGCTGTTACTTAAAAAATGTTACATTAAATTTGAAACTCTTCAGCATTTACACTGCTCTCTAGGGAAGAATCAGAGGGTATTACACATTTTTTGAAGCATATTGTTTTTTATGCTTGTAGAATGTTTGATTAAATTTTGTATCTTCAGTCTATTTCAGGATTTTTTTTCCCTACAGCTAGAAAAAAGGGAACTAATTTCTAATGCAAGGTAGCAAATCAGCAATTAGACTCAGATTCTAATCCTATTAGGAAGCCCTTTTGCCTCCAAACAGGAACCAGCACCCACAGCCACCTCCCCCACCTGTGCCTCACCATCTCGTTTGTCTTCATATCTGCCATTACAGTGGGCAGACTTCAAGGGCACAATTCTGAGCTCCCTAAACAAACCAGACAGTAAAAATAAGTCCAAAAGATGGGCCTCAGTCTGGGGGACCATGATAGTTACAGTTGTTTAGGAGGACGATATGGCCGCAGCTCCCCATGTTTAAAAAGAGCATGTATGTCTTTGGTTGCAATGGACGTCGGGAAATTCACCCTGCAGAAACATTGGCACAAAATGTACAGGGATGCTGAAGACTGCACTGTTCACCACAGTGAGGAACTCAAGCTAAGTAATAGCAGTGGGGGGAGAGCTGAAGAAACTGTAAATCCAGACCATGGGCTATTATTCAGAAGTTAAAAGAGTAAGAAATCTCTGTGGATTGATATGGATGGATGTCCCAAACGTATTGTTTAAACGAAAATCCATGCAAGTCAGATAATAGTGGATAATTTCAATTTATATACATGTATGTATGTACGTGTACACACACACACACATATAGGAGCTCTGGAGGCACAGTGGTTAAAGCATTTGGCTGCTAAGTGAAAGGTTGGTGGCTCGAGCCCACCAGCTGCTCTGAGGGAGAAAGATGTGGCATTCTGCTTCCATAAAGATTTCAGCCTTGGAAACCTTATATATAGGGCTGTTCAACTCTGTCCTATAGGGTCACTACGAGTCAGAATCGACTTGGTGGCAATGGGTTTGTTTAGTGTATATACATATATTTTAAATCTTTAGTTTTTGAAATAGACTTTGTTTTTTATAGTTTTAGGTTTATAGAAAAAACTCACAGGAAGCATAGCAAGTTCCCACATGCCCCCCCCACCATGTTGTCTCCGCATTATTAACATCTTGGATTCCTGTGGTAACTTGTTACAACCGATGAACCAGTACTGATACATCATTACTAAGTAAAGCCCATCGTTTACAACAACAACTCTTTGTGTTGTGCAGTTGTATGGGTTTTGACAAATGCATAATGTCGTCGGTCCACCACTACAGTGCCATGGAGAATAGCTTCACTGCCCTGAAAATGCCCTGTGCTCCACCTACTCATCCCTCTCCCCTCCTCCTGAACCCTGGCGGCCACTGGGCACTTCACAGTCTCTACAGTTTTGCCTTTTCTGAAATGTCATATTCAATTAGATGTTAAATAACCAAAATGACATGCATACAGGCACACACGTAAAAGGGTCCGGCAGCTAGATGTATCTAACCACTAACTGTTGTTATGACCTCTGGGAGGGAGCTGGCGAAGAGAAGGGGGCTAACTTTGACGTTAAAATCTTTTACAACATTTGAGGGCTTCGGAAGAATATTTTAGATATTACTGTGTATCTTCTAATCTTTATCCCTATCCTAGCTGCTGTAATTACTTTTGACTCCTAGGAAAGTGTACGCTTTTCTTCATGCAGAAAACCACCTCAGCTCAGCGCACGTACCCCGCTCTCGCTGGCTGGCTCTGCGTCCAGGTAGGAGGGAGGCATCTGGACTCTGCTGAGCACTTTAAAGCAGGTTTTTAAGGCCTGTGTGAGCTCGGGTAAGCTCAGAGACTCCAGGTTCTCAGACAGGGGTTGCAACATGCAGCTGAGCACCTGCGGGAGATACTGGGTTTGCACCTCAGAGTACAGCTCCTACAAGACAAAAACATGGGTTTAGGTAACAAGGCTTTCAGATTATAATCAGGAAAAAAGAAAAAATGCACCTCAAAGTGGTATCTTAGAAGACTCAATTTTTTAGACCAGAAGCAAGTTTCATGCTAATTTCCAAACAGGAAAACATAATCATGTTTCCTTTTAATCCAAAGAAACCCATGGACATTCTTCCCCTCCTTTCAAGTGGCTTTTACCCTCTGCTAATTGAAAATAATAAAGTTTCCACATGTATCTCTATCTTAAGAGAATTAGTTTCCTTAGGAAAAATTAGCTAACTACACAATTTTGGCCAGGAAATATATTTACCCTCTCTCCTAGGTAACTGACACCCAGTTCATCATCTGGGTTAACTTCAGTTCAGTCCACTTACAACTAGCTGAAAAGCTGTAGGGCCTTTTAAGTAAGATAGAAAAGATATAAAAGTAGATTACACCCAGTGACATCTCCCATGGAAAAAAAAAAATGCTGATACAAACATTAAAATAGCGTTGTACAGGTGGGACAAACGGTTTGCGCTCAACTGCTAACCTAAAGGTGAATGGTTCGAACCCACCCAGTGCCAAGGAAGAAAGGCTGGGCGATCTGCTTAAGATTACAGCCAGGAAAACCCTACGGAGCAGGGCTCTACTCTGTAACACATGGGGTTGCCGTGAGTTGGAACTGACTCCACGATAACTAGCAACAACTTTTCGGTAAACTGAAGTTTATAAAAGAGGCCTACACCATTAATAAAGATACAATCATAACAAGCACCAGGCTGGCTCTTCATGGCACAGCTGCCTCACCAAAGGAATAACGTCCAGCAGGAACACGAGGAGGGTACAGAGCTCAGAGACGGTGGGTGGTGTGCTCATGCTTTTCCCTCCAGAGTGACTCTGCTTCTCTGTCTTCGCTGGCCTAGGGGACACAGGGGAGAAAAACAGATGACTACTTTCTCCAACAATTTTTGTTTTAAGTTCATTTGTTATAACTTTGTTATGTAACATATTTCAAAAATAATGAAACTGGAGTTCCAGTAACAAAGCTTTGGTGACTAAAATTATGTTAACAGAGAAGAAGTGTTAATAGTCCCTTGGAACTGCTCATCTCCAGAAAGGGTCCCCTCTGACTTGAACTTCATGAATTCAGATGAGGGTGGTCGCATGGCCATGTGGGATTCCACGCCCGGTCGATCTGACCAGCAGCCAGAGCCTCAAACCAAAGCTCTGTTCCAAGCCAACCATCCTGGACTGCCGAACGCACCAGGCCCCACAGCTGTGCAACCCGGGGGGAAGGGGCAACCCAAGGCAACTCCTCCCCCGGTGACACCCAGAGTCCATTGACACTTGGGTGGTTGGAATTCTTCAGCTTCCACAGAGACTTGTAACTCCACTGATCAATTCTATTGTTAGCTTGCTTATCTTATGGGGAAAATCAACATTTCTTTTTAAATAAGTAGGCAATTAGATAAATAGGTAGGTTAAAGAGTACATATTGGTTCTCAGAGTATGGAGTAACTTTGGATTCATCTCACTAACATGATACAACTCAACCTGGGTTAATTTTCTTCACTGTAAGTTAAAAAAAATAAAACCAAACCTGTTGCCATCAAGTCGATTCCAACTCGTGGTGACCCCATGTGTATCAGGGTAGAACTGTGCTCCACAGGGTTTTTAATGGCTGATTTTCAGAAGTAAATTGCCAATCCTCTCTTCTGAAGTGCCTTTGGGTAGATGTGAACTGCCAACCAAAAGGCTGGCAATTCAAACCCACAACAGGTGCCTCAGAAGAAAGGCCTGGTGATCTGTTCCCAAAAGGTCACAGCTTTGAAAACCCTATGGAGTACAGTTCTACCCTGCACACGTGGGGTCACTATAAATTGAAATTGACTTGATGGCAACTGGTTTGGTTGTTTTAAACTTTGAGAAAATGAATTTGTCTCTAAAGCCACCTACATACACAGTATTTCTGTTATAGCAGCACTAAGAGACTAAGACATTGACTTTAAACCCTCTCATCCTTCCTAAATATTCCTTCCCAAATGTTCCACAATACTGAGCTGCATACTTACCTAAAGCAATCCTCAAAACACCTCATCATATAATCCCAGAGAAAGTCTGTGCTGAGGGAAGTGATCAGCAAATTCACTGTCTTAACAATCTCGGAGGCATTTTTATTTTCTTTTATTGAACTGTAAAAGAAGGGGATAGAAATAAATAAATCTGTGAAAAAGCCTGTATTATGAGAAGACTGTATCTGAAAAACTGTAATCCATTTTATCATTTACAACTTATTTCTAGAGAGGTCAACAAACCCTGATAAAGATATTACTGTTCTTACATAGGAAAGAGCTTGCATAATGCCATCCTAAACAATATAAACAGTATTTATATTAATGTATTCTCTTAGAAGTAAGCTTACAAGTTATTATAAAAAGAATCTGGTTTAGAAAACAAGTTTCATTCCAAGAGTAGGTAATTAGATTCTCGATTGGTAAAATAGGAGCCCTGGTAGCATCATGGTTAAAGCACTTGGCTGCTAACTGAAAGGCTAACAGTTCGAACTCACCAGCAGCTCTACAGGAGAAAAGACCTAGAGATCTGATCCCCTAAAGATTACAGCCTACGAAGCCCTACGGGGCAATTCTACTCTGTGCTGTATGCTCGCTGACTCGGAACTGATGCCGTGGCACACAACAACAACAACTGGTGAAATAACATAGTACATGCAGCAGGCTGTATTATCTTAAAAACATCAACAAAATGAAACACAAGATTTATAGACATCTACATGCTTTAAGCCCATGTGCCTGCTGTCTTCACTCCCCAACTCTACCCCCAGGGTCCTTGAGATACCGTTTTCTTGGTTTTCCCCTTTCTCCCCTTTGACTATGCTCCTGGAGACTCACTCCTGCCTCCACTTTCTGAACTAACCCTCTCCCGTCTTTCCCTCTTCCCTTCTCCCTGTAACCCATCCTTAGGGTATACTCGATCCAGTTGCTTTGGCTAGACAATATTCATAGTTGGTCAATAAATACTGTTTATACATCTCAGGCTGGGGCAGAAACTAGATAAAACTTCTTTTAGAACTCTTTACAGTACTCAAGAGGGAAGAGCAATTCATGTTGATTAACTTGTTGTTGTGTGCCATCTGGTCGATTCCAACTCATAGCGGCCCTATAGGACAGAGTAGAGCTGCCACATAGGGCTGATTAATTTATTAGTGCAGATTATTTTAACAAGCGTCTATGAGGTGTGAACCCCTCTGCAGTGAACAATGTGGCCTTTGGTCCTGGGTCCTGGGAACAGGACCATGTCTGAGGCCAACATGCTGGGACTGTCCAAACCAAGAGGAAGCACCTGGGGGCTGATGCAGGCTGATGCTGGCTAAGCCTCAGGACGCATGATGTCATCTATCACAGCCATGTGGTAAGGCCAATAAAGGCCTTGGGAGATGGAGGCTCAGCAGAGCTTCCCGGCTGGAGAGAGGGAAGGAGAGCCCTGCGGACAGAGAAGCTCTGGGTCTGGATCCCTCCTGGCCCTTGCCCTATGTATTTGTACCTTTTTTCCTCTAGATTAAAGACAGCCCTTTGAGGGGGAGAGGGGGGAGGAACAGAATTTCAAATTTTCATGGATTTCAGACTTTCTGGAACCCCTGAGGCCAAATAACACCTCCCCAAAATATTACTCTAATGAAATCTTTAAATCTTGAACCAAAACTATCAAATAATTGTTTAGCCTAATTAGAAAGGAATGTCTGCATTAAGCATCATACCCTTTTAAAGAATTTTCTATACATGTTCAAACTGACGACAGCAATTTGAAAGGACAGATAAGAAGCTTAGTGGGGGCAGTGAATTTGTGTTAATGATGGTGAAATAGTTTGGAAGATTGTCCAGAAAGGTGGCATAACTTGGAGAAAGTAACCAATGTCACTGAATTGTACATATAGAAGAAATTGTTGAAGTGGTGTATGTTTGGCTGTGTATGTTTTTACCAAAAAAAGAAAAAAAAAATTAGTTAAGTAGCGGTGATGATAGCACAGCAGGTAAATGTAACCAATGTCACTGAATTGTGCACTTCAAAATGGTTACAATAGCAACTTTGTTACATGTATTTTACCAAAATAAAATTTTCTTGAAAGAAAAAGAAAAAAGATAGCCCTTTCCCTGCAGTGAGCCATTTCAAGCGACTATTAGACCTAAAAAACAGAAGGGGCTGGTCCCCGCAGACCTAGCCCTGGTGAATGGAGGTGAGAGAGGGGGTGCCTGGAGTAGCTGGGGTCTGGACTGACCAGGGAAGGGAAGCCAAGGTTTTTGGACTGGCTTCCCTGGACTGGTTTTGCAGCTGGTGCTGTGAACAGGTTAGCTAGAGAGAACCCTGACAGCATGGCGTCTGACCTGCTGCGTCTCCACTATCTCTAGCACCTCACAGTTTATAGTAAGCAATAGAAAAAAAATAACCGTGGCATTAGGGAGGGAGGAGGAAGACCGTTGGTGTGAAGGTGGGGGCCAAACCCATACCTTATCAGCGAGTTTCCACTCTGAGTGTAGCTCAGCTGAAGATCAGAACCAAGAGCATCTCTGCAGTACGAATAAAAGGCCCTGATCACTTCCAGAAATAAATTCCCAACCACCTGCGGCCCTGCAATGAAAAAGAAAACAGTCAAAGAAAGACTAACAATCGAGTAAGGGCTTCGGAACACTGGTGCCTGGCGTACCCAGGGGGCTGGCCTAGGAGCAGGGCCCACTCCATTTTGTTGCAAGCTTCTGCCTCTGCACTCCTGAGAAAGTAACTGTGACTTCTTCCCATTCATGCGCATACCGACTTGGGCCTCTGGCTGGGTAGAACCAGCAGACAGTGTGGCTACACCTGGGCAGGCCAGGGAAAGCACAGGCTGTGCTCAGAGAAGTTTCGGCAAGCCCAGAGAAGGTCCGAGAAAACAATCTACCGGAATGTGGCTATGCCCAGGTAGGTCTGGGGAAGTCCAGGGAGGGCCAACCAATCAGAATCTTGCTGGGAGGTTCCTGATTCCACCTATAACTATCCTTGTGAAGCAGCCAACCCTTGGAGTCAGTGGTCTCTACTCTGTGTGGGCTAACATCTCCCCGTTCGAGTGTTTCTTACGCTTTCAATAAATCTTTGTTTCACTTTAACAGTCTTTGAGAGTTTTACTCTAAGACACAATGACTCTATTTTAAAATCAATAAATGGCATACATATAAAATATATATATTATCTGTCTATATAAAAACTACCCACTGCCGTCAAGTTGATTCCAACTCATAGCAACCCTATAGGACAGAGGAGAACTGCCCCGTAGAGTTTCTAAGGAGCGCCTGGCAGATTCGAACTGCTGACCTTTTGGTTAGCAGCCATAGCACTTCACCACTACGCCACCAGCGTTTCCATCTCTCTATATAGACAATCTAATCCACTACCGTCGAGTCGATTCTGACTCACAGTGACCCTAGAGGACAGTGTAGAACTGCCCCATAGAGTTTCCAAGGATCTGTATAGGCTAAAATGTGCAGAACCGTAAGAACTTTAGTTGTGGCAAAGACAACTTTAGCTGAGGGAATAACATTGATGATAATAGCCAATAATTTTGTAGATCTCACTGTTATGGATTAAACTGTGTTCCCCAAAACATGTGCTGGAACCCTAACCGCTACGTTGCTATTAGGTGCCATTGAGTCAGTTCCAACTCATAGCGACCCCACGTACAACAGAACGAAACACTGCCAGGTCCTGCACCATTCTCACAATCGTTATGCTCGAGCCCACAGTTGCAGCCACTGTGTCAATACATCTCGTTGAGGGCCTTCCTCTTTTTCACTGACCCTCTACTCTACCAAGCATGATGTCCTTCTCCAGGGACTGGTCCCTCCTGATAACATGTTCAAAGTACATAAGACGAAGTCTCGCCATTCTTGCTTCTAAGGAGCATTCTGGCTGTGCTTCTTTCAAGACATATTTGTTCTTCTGGCAGTCTATGGTATATTCAATACTCTCCACCAACATCTATAGTTGTGGTAATCCCATTTGGGAATAAGGCTTTCTTTGTTATGTTAATAAGGCCATACCAGCGTAGGGTGTGTCTTAAACCTAATAATTTCTGAGACAGAAAGAGATCAGAGACAGAAGAGAGCACACCTTGGGGTATGTTAGATGCCACAGGAAGATTGTCAAGTGATGGAGGAGCACCAGGGCTAAAGGAGCTGAAAGAGACGAGGATATTCCCCCAGGGCCGACAGAGAGAGCATTCCCTTACAGCCAATGCCCTGAATGCAGGCTTCTAGCCTCCAGAACTGTGAGAAAATAAATTTCTGTTTGTTAAAGCCACCCATTTGTGGTATTTTTGTTACAGCAGCACTAGATAACTAAAAAAACCCAAAACAAAAACAAAAACAAAACCCATTGCTTGGAGTTGATTTTGACTCATGGTGACCCCATAGGACAGAGGAGAACTGTCCCATAGGATTTCCAACGAGCACGTGGTGGTTTTGAACTAACCTTTTGGTTAGCAGCTGTAGCTGTTAACTACTATGCCACCAGGGTTTCCACTAGATAACTAAGACATTCGTTATGTGCCTCACACCGTTCTAAACACTTTTACAGATATTAACTGATTTAATCCTCACGACAGCTATATGAACAGGTACTATTGCTGCCTGTTTACAGATAAGGTGACCAGGCCCAGAGAAGTTAAGTCACGTGCTCAAGCTGGTCTGACACCCAGGCAGGCCATTCTCTGAGCCATTCAGGGCAGGGTGCCAAATGTTTTAACCCAGTTGCTGTCGAGCTGACTCCAACTCATGGTGACCCTGTGTGTTTTGCAGTTGAACTGTGCTCTATGGAGTTTTCAACGGTTGGTTTTTTGGAAGTAGATTTCCAAGACTTTCTTCCGAGGAGCCTCTGGATGGACTCAAAACTACATCCTTTGGGTTAGCAGCCAAGTGCTTAACTGTTTGCACCACCCAGGGAGTCCAATAGGTGTTTTACATGTGCAAAAACAGCTTGGCCAGGGACATTACTCAGTACAAATGCCCTTCAGTAGGGTAACTTCCCTATTACCCATTCTCTTAACCAAGAGTCAGAACAGGACAAAAGAAATAGCCCTAATCCTGAGAAGGTCGCTAAGAGGCACAAAAGAACTGGACCAGCTTCATTTTGGAGAAGCATCACAGCCCACCAGGCAGGTAGGAGTCAGCAGGCCATTTTTGCCTCACAAAGAGCAAGCAAGAGTCAGCAGAGGGAGTGCTGTCTTGCCCAGTGCACACAGAACAAACAGAACCTCTGTCAACTGGCCACAGAGTGGTCAGCAGATTCATCTTTTATACTTCTTTTTCACAAAAACAAAAGTTGTGTCTCAGAGAAAACTATTTTGATGATAAGCTCCATGTGTATTTTATCTACAGCATAAGATGGACAAAAGCTTTTTTACAAATAAAAGCAGCTCTGTCACCTGATACAGGAAGAAAATGAGTAAGTGGCAAAACCCCTGCAGCAAAAGAGTGGACAAGACCAAGTGACCGTCTGTGCCTTCTAACTCAGTGCTCCTTATAATCTACTCCTTTTTTTCACAAATAACGCACCCATGTAAATAACACGTTCACATATATAACTCACATATATAACTTGGGGAACATCATGCTTACGAAAATGGCATCGGGAGGGGGCTGCACAGTTGGCAAAAATGTAGAGAAAGTGTGTTATTTGCGTAAAAATACAGTATATCTTCTCTCAGACAACTAAATTATGAGATAGAGTGAAGAGGCAGTGGAAGAACTCTCGCCTTTTATGTGCGAGACCCAGGGTAGATGCCCAGCCAACGCACCTCACCTGCAGCTGAGGCAGCGCTCCCCCACGGTGCTATATTAAAAATCATGTTTTCTTTGCCTGGCTTCCTCCCCTCCCACAGTGTTGTATTGAAAAACCCTGTTTCCTTTGCTGAGCTTCCGCCTGCCCCGCCCCCAGCTTTGCATCTGAATCTTGATTTTGCTTGGTTATATGGAAACCCCATTGCACCTGCCTGGGTAGTAGGATTAAGAATGTTGCTAATGTAACTTGTATGAACTCCCTACTTGTAAACCCTTTTAAAAGTAACTTGCCTCCCTGCCCTTGGCCAGCAGTCTTGGCAGCAGCAGCTCTGAGTGACTCCCTTCCTTGTACAATGAAATAAGGTGTCTTTCCTGTTCTCTCACCTTGGTCTTGCGTTCATTGGCCAATACAAGTCATGGCGAGCAAGAACCTGGGGTTTCCACCTGGTAACAGAGCCACCACCTGTCAGAGGTTTGTGTGTTGCTCTAATGCTCAGCAGGTTTCAGTGGAGCCTCCAGACTAAGACGGACTAGGAAGACAACAGTCTGATCCACAACTGATCACGGGGCGGCACAGGACCAAGCAGTGTTTTGTTCTGTTGTGCATGGGGGTGCCACGAGTCAGGGGTTGACCTGAGGGCAGCTAACAACAACAAAACGACTGGGCAGAAGCTGGCCCCTCAGCCCTCCTGGAAACTCCCACCTGAGCCAACGCTAGCAGCAACATTCCACCTGTTTTTCTCACAGCCCCGTGGTGTTGACACAAAACATACATCTCCGAAGTGCTGAGTCTTACTTTCCTTTTTGAATACTTCCCCAAGTCACACAGCGAGCTCCCAATACGTCTGTGTAACTAACTGGTCTCCCTTTTAGACTAAACCATGGCCCCTCTGAGCTAGTGACTCCACACCAAGAGAAAAAGCTATGTGAGCCACGGCTGATTGACTGAGGCAGGAGGGAGAGTGGGGGAGATGGAAAGCCTACACGACGCAAAATACCTTTAAAAAAAAAAACTTTTTTTTTTAAAGGTATTTGATACTCTTAAATGCGTAGCTTGGAAGAATAAATGCTTAATTCTTGGACCTTGGTTAAGATAAGCTAGACCTATACATGTTGTGGAATAAAAGTTCATCTTTCTTAACACCAATGTTCACTGCAGCACTATTCACAACAGCAAAAAAGTAGAAACAACCTAAGTGTCCACCAACAGGTGACTGGATAAACAAAACGTGGTCTGTCCAGACAACAGAGTACTACCCAGCCATCAAGAGGAATGAAGCCCTGATACATGCTACGACCTGGATGAATCCTGAAAACATGATGCTGAGTAAGAGCAGTCAGACACACAAGGGCAAGTATTACACAATCCCACTTATATGAAATAGGCAAATGTAGAGAGATCAAAGCTTAGTGGTAGTTACCGAGGGGTGGGAGGGAGAGAGAAAGGGGGAGTCATTGCTCAGGGGCACTGAGTTTCTGTTCATGGTGGTGGAATAATTTGGAAAAGGATAATAGCTGGTTGTACAACTTGATGAATGCAATCAATGTCATGGAATTATACATGTAAAAACTGTTGAAATGTTTTGCTATACAGTAAAACCTGCCAAAGCCAGAACCTGTGTAAGGCAGAAACCTGTCAGAGGAGGAAAAGGCAAACATTCTCCACTAATAAGTGGTGATAGAAAAGTGGTACGACTGTACCCTATCAAAAGGAGAAAACTTGTGAAACCTGGAAAAACAAGGCAGTCCCATTGAGTTCCGGCTCTCACAGTACTCTACATATTTTTACAACAATAAAAATTTTTTAAAAAGGCTCATCTTTGCTACAGGAGTAAGCATCTGTGGTGTGTGATCTGTCTGAGTGCCATGATGACAAGAGATTATTAGGCTCTGGAGTCAAACACATCAAGTTTCAACCCAGCTCTTGGTGACCTCAGGCAAATGTCTTACCCTTGCTCAACCTCAGTCACTCTCTTCAAAATGGGTATAATAAGAGAACCAATCAGACATGTTGGAGGATGACATTACATGACACATACAACACACTTGGCATCAAATAATTGCTTTAAAAAAAAAAAGGTCAGCCATTAATATTAACAACAGTGAAACCACACCAGGATCTGAGTCTTCCTTCAGTCTACTTGACTGAGAGCCTTTTCTTCCCTCGGTGCCCCCAGAGCCTTGCCCGTGCCTGTGGCACAGCAGATGTTCACATCTGTCTCTGAATTAACACTGAAAGCTCTCACCTTTAGGTTGGAGAGAGACAGTCACCTCACTAATGCCCCCACCTCTTTGGTTCTTTGAAAATAGCGATCACATATCTGTCTGTGGGCACGTCCGGGGCTGTAATGACGGCTGGAGATTCAGAGTGAGAAGACGGAAGATGTTTGCCCATCGTGGTGCTCAGGGAACTAGGTGTTAGGCTATGACAGCGGATGGATGGCTCAGCAGAGGGAGGAGAGAGGAGCACTCTTCTCACTGATGCACACAGGACCGTAGGTACAAGCGAGGCCCAGAGCCTGCTTCAACCCCTTCATTTTACAGAGGAAAAGACCCAGGCCCAAATGGCAGAAGGGGCTTGTCCAGGGACCTAGGCAAAAAGATGGAGGAGGGTGCCCTATTTATTTGAAAATAAAATCTAAATTCAAGGATTGAAAAAACATCCTTAAAAGTAAACACCGTGTGTGCTCTGTAGGCACATACACAGACATGCACAACAGGGGCTCAAAGGTATTTTCGTAACCAAAATATTCAAATTATTGGAGCAAAACCACTCAGTGGCCTCCTGATACACTAACCACAAAACATGACTAACGTACTTCAAGATTCTAAAATCCCTAAGATTAAATTATATTCAGAATCATTCATTGATTGTGTTACTGTGTTTTAATTCTCTGAAAACCAATAACCTGTATTTAACAGGATGGTAACTTTTGACCCGGCCACTTACTGTGCCAGAAAAGAGCCCTAAACGCTTTCTAAAAGCCAGTAGCTGTCCAGTTGATCCTGACTCTTGGCGCCCCCTTGTGTGTCAGAGCAGAACTGCATGCCATAGGGTTTTCAATGACCGATTTTTCAGAAGCAGATCACCAGGTCTTTTTCCCGGGCACCTCTGGGTGGACACGAATCGCCACCTTTTTGGTTAGCAGCCAAGCGTGTATCCGTCTGCACCCCCCAAGGACTCCAAGCCATTTCTAGCATTACCTATTTCCGGCTTGTCAAGCAGGCTGATGAGGATGCGGAAAGGTTTCAGGTAAGCATGATGGCGTTCCTCCACATCGACACCTGAGAAGTTCTGGTGCAGTATTTCGGTCAGGCCCTGTTATTTATGGAGTCTCATGTTAGGATATTAGGATGACAGTACAGCATGACATTAATGGTAGTTCTAAGTGTTAAATACTCTGGGATAAAAAAGAAAACCAGTGAACAGCAGGCGACCAGTCCACTGCAGTTCTCCCATTCAGGTACTTCGGAACATGCAACGTCTACTGTGAGGTCCAGTAAAGAAGCCCCCTGAAATGTCATGATCAAGAATACCCTGGAGAATCCTCACCCATTAAGGATGGGAATGCAAAATGGCATAGCCACTGTGGAAAACAGTTTGTTGGTTCCTCAAAAAGTTGAACATTGAACTACCATATAAGCCAGCAATCCTAATCCTAAGTAAATACCCAGGAGAATTAAAGGCAGGAGTGCAAACAGAAACCTGCACGCCAATGTTTACTGCAGCACTTTTCACAACAGTCAAAGGTAGAAACAAGAGAAATGTCCATCAACAGCCAAATGGATAAACAAAATACGGCATATCCATACAAGGGAATTTTACACAGCCATAAAGAGAAGTGAAGTCCAGATGCACGCCACAACATGGATGAACCTTGAAAACACCATGCTGAGTGAGGTAAGTCCGTATGCTGTTACGATCTCACTTACATGAGATAAGCAAACACAGAGAAAACAAAGATTGTTAGTGGTTACCAGTGCTTAGGGGGCAATGAGTTCATGGTAACAGTGGTGGAATAACTTGGAAAAGGTTAGCGATAACGGTTGTATAATATGAAGAATGTAATCAATGCCACTGAATTTTACATGCAGAAATTGTTGAATTGTTGAATATTTTGTAATGCATATTTTCACCACACACACACAAAAAGAATGCCCTGGATGAGGCTGACTGTCCAGAAGCATTCCTTTACCTCAACTAGAAGATCCTTCGAGTACTTTTCAAAAAAATAAGAGGACTGGTCTTCATAAGAAGTTGAGATTTCAGATTCTGGCACAATAGTGTTGCCTTTAATATCCGAACCTATAAGAGAGTTGTAGACAGATCTATAATTTTCAAGTCCAACATATTGTGGTAAAGTCTCATATTCTGATATTTCTAAAAATATAACTCTTTCAACAGGAAACCAAAATCAGATTCATAAACACCAGGTAACATTTTTTTTCTTCATCGAGACAAATTCTGACAGTGGTGTGCAGGGATTATGCAGGCAGAATTCCTTCTCAACAGGAATCAAGTTAGTTTGTTCCAAGAGTCTTCCCTAATGGTCTTTAACAATGATAGACTATTGTTGTCAACTGTCATCAAGTCGCTTCTGACGCATGGTGACCCCATATGGGCAGAGTAGAACTGCTCCATATGGTTTTCAACCCTTCAAAAGCAGATTGTCAGGCCCGCCTTTTGAGGTGTCTCTGGGTGGGTCCCAATCACCAACTTTTCAGCTAGTACTTGAGCATTTAACCCTCTTTGTTACCCAGGTCACAATTACGATTACAGGTATATAACAGAATGAGGAAAATCTTTAAAAAGCTAGTATTTGTTTACACAGCACTATACAAAATCAAGAGTCCCTTGGTAGTGCAAACAGTTAACGTGCTCGGCTGGGAACCAAAAGGCTGGAGGTTTGAGTCCACCCAGAGACATTTTGGCAAAAGGCCTGGTGATCTACTTCCAAAAAATCAGCCATTGAAAACTCTACGGAAGACAGGTCTACCCTGACACACGCGGGCGCGCCATGAGTTGGAGTAGACTCAACAGCACCTGGTTTTTACGTGAAATCAAGGCATTCCCACAGGTAAGCCCTCATTTTCAGCCTCACATAACTGAAGTCCTCAGGACAAGGAGGAGCATCCTCAGGGTACAGGTAAAGAATCTGGGGCCCCTGGGGACAGCTAAGGTAGTCAGGTGGCGCTGAACTCAGCCCCGTGTACTTTCTACAGACAGCATGTCCAGTCCCACTAGGAACAGGGCCATGCCTTTAACATATTCATCCTTTCCATAAAAATGCTTAAAGAGAAAAATATTCCTCTCAAAATCCTTACTAAGCTTCCATGTAATGACTCCCTAAGTTTTATAAGAAGGAAAAGGAGAGAAGAGAAGGTTAAGAGGATTTTCTGATGTTAGTGTGATGATATTTACGTGTTGAGGGTAAAAACAGCTGTGAAGTCCTTTAACCTGTTTCCAAACCAACTTTTCTTAGGCACATGAATAGGGGCATTGATAAAATGCTTAGAAGTGCCTTTTGCTACCTTTTCATTAGTGAACCAGTTTGCCATTGAATCACTCCACCTCATGGTGACCCTACACATGTCAGATTAGAACTGTGCTCTACACAGTTTTCAATGGCTAGTTTTTGGGAAGTAGATGGCCAGGCCTTTCTTCCGTGGTGCCTCAGGGTGGACTTAAATCACCAACCTTTTAGGTATCAGCAGAAGGTGTTAACTGTTTGCCCCACCCAGGGACTCCCGCTACCCTTAAGCTCAGCCATTTCCAGGACTCTGTCCTGTGAACCCTCCCACCCAACAGTCATGGCTGTTCCCGTCATTTCCAGGACTCTGTCCTGTGAACCCTCCCACCCAACAGTCATGGCTGTTCTCCTACAAACTGACAGGGTCTCCACAAAAACACACGCTCACACACAGAAACACAAGCCCAGGATTCTCACACTCTTCGAGAGTTATCCTTCTGTCTCCTCAAAACATGTCATTCCCTTTATCCAAAACCTTCTCCTTTACTTACACTTACCCACAATGTTTGTGGGTTTTCTCTCAAACACGCCTTATCCCATGAACCTCCTCCACAGCAACACGCTTCTGCTTGAATAAAGTTTAGCTACAATTTGTGTGGTATTTCAAGCTTCTTAAAATGGAATTCAACAGGTGTTTTAGCAATCCCATTTATTATTTCCCTTATTTTTACAGTAACTGCAAAATAACCAAAGCTAAAGTATAGGCAACAGGATTCAACAGACGGGCGCCATACTCGCTCAGCGTGTCATCTTTCCACACTTCGCCACTCAGAAATCCATCACCAAGGTGGAAACTTATTCCAGAAGTCAGTCCTAAAAGGTTTTGTTAACTCAGACTTTAAATCACTGCGTGCTGCTCAGTACCTAGTAACCACGCATAGAGTCTTCTGTTCAGAGACATTTCTCTTCTCAGGAGGGTCTGGGTGGCCGCTGAGAGAATATGTACGATATCAGATCTAAGCAGAGGAATGGTTCTCTCATCAGGATCCTATTAAAAGGACAGAGAAAACTTTACTATAAGAGAATGTAAAGTACATTACTGACTTTTTGACATGCAGCCAGCCCTACCTTAAAAACAAAAAACCAAACCCGTCATTGAGTCGATTCCAACTCATGGCAATAGAGTAGAGCTGCTCCATAGGGCTTTTCTTGGCCGTAATCTTTATAGGAAGGTGCCCTGGTAGCATTGTGGTTAAGTGCTCAGCTGCTAACCAAAAGGTCGGCGCCTGGAACCCAACCCTCCATGGGAGAAAGGTGTGGTAATATGCTTCTGCAGAGATTATAGCCCAGGAAACCCTATGGGACAGTTCTACGTTGTCCTAGAGGGTGGCTATGACTCAGAATCAACTTGATGGCACACAACAACAGCAACAACAAACCTTTACAGAGCAGACCACCAGACCCTTCTTACATGGCACCACTGTGTAAGTTTAAACCATCAACCTTTTGGTTAGTAGCCAAGAGCAAATCGTTTGTGCCACCCAGGGACCAGACAGCACTTCCTTACACGTCTACAAAGCTCTATCTCAACAAGGTAGTTCTCAAAACGAGATGGTCCTTCATATGTTGGGCAAGGAAAGAAGCTATTTGATGTTTGCTATGGAAATACCATGTTCACAAAAATGAACACAGACTTTAATCTGTCCAAAGCAAACAGTGACCACTAAGTGGCTGAGCTCTCCTCTCGAGATAAAACGGCTTGATATTTGTCACTGCCACCCCACATCCTCAGGAAACACCATGACTTACCCTGAAGAATACCAATGACTTACCAGACAGGTATAAAATGGGAAGAAGAACAAGACAATCTCCAGATTATTTCTCTGCACCAGAACGTTTGAGTCCAACAGTGATGCACACAAAGACTTGACCTGTGAGTGACACAATGGCACCAAACAGTTCATTACAAAGACAAAACCAAAACAAACCCATTGCCGCTGAGTTGATTCTGACTCACAGCGACCCTGCAGGACAGAGTAGAACAGCCCCATACGGTTTCCAAGGCTGTAACCTTTATGGAAGCAGACTGCCACATCTTTACCCCACGGAGCAGCTGGTGGGTTTGAACCACCCACCCTTCAGTTAGCAGCCAAGCGCTTTAACCACTGTGCCACCAGTGCTCCTTCTTACAAAGACATTTATCATCATGTCATAAAAATGAAAGTGGCTTTACCTGGGAATCTTGAAATCCCAGTGCTAAATCACCAGGAACAGAAGAACAAGGGGTAATGAGGGGTGGGGAAGGAAAGGTGGGTCCTGGCTCTAGGTGCTACATAGCTGTGTGGTCCCAGGAGCATGCTCAGCTACAGACCCCACTTCTTCCACCTGAGAGTCAGAGGGGTTTGGACCAGAGGGTCAGGTTCTAAGATCTCAACTTCTATGATCCCAAACAGGAACATCCTTAGGTTTCCTTAGGGATCTTAGGTTAGACCAACACCCTGAAGATACTTGGCCAAATGGATTTCAAATCAATTCAATATGTTATTTCAAGTGTCTTTTCTGAATATGAACAGGTGTACTACAGATGCATACAAGACGGGAAAATCCACAAAATAAATGCAAATAAAGAGCTATTTCAGAAGAGCTTTGAGAATTCAGGAGAGGGTCAGATCTTTCAGCTGCAGAGAAAAAGTGAGCTCAAAGGGCAGGTAGGATCTACAGCCAGACCTTGGAGAAGGGAGGGGACAGTGGGTGCAAGAGGAAGGAATGGCCGGAGCAACGATGCATCATCCCAGATGTGCGCAGCCAGCCCCATCAGGCCATTCAAGGGTGTGTAGAGGGCCTGAGGGGTGCCGGGGTGGTGCAAACTGTTAACATGCTCAGCTGCTAACCAAGAGTTTCGAGGTTTAAGTCCACCCAGAGATGTCTTGGAAGAAAGGCTTGGCAACCTACTTCTGAAAAGTAGGTGGAGTGCAGTTCTGCTCTGACACGTATCGGGTCACCATGAGTTGGAGCTGACTTGACAGCAACTAGAGAGGGCCTGAAAGGGGAGGGTAAGGAATTTGGTGGGTTGGGAGCAGACTGTTAAAATACTCTGGAATTTGGCCTTAAATCTGTAGGCAGCAGGAAGCCAGACAACTTTTAAGGCACAGGAGAGATACGAGCAAAGCTACGCTTCAGGAAAGCAAATCCTTTAACAGTCGCTAAGGGCTGGGTAGGTGGAGGACGGGATGGTAAAGAGGTTATAAAATTATGTTCTGATTGAGGAGCAAGATGTGAGAAGCTGATGCACGGCAGTGAAAATGGAAAGAAAGTCTTAAATAAAGCTGAGGAACAGGAGAGAAGGAACCTATTTACGAGGGTCCCTCATACCCCCAGCACTGTGCTTGGTGTTGGCACCGATGCTTTCATTTAATCCTGAGTCTATGGGAGGACAGATCTACTACCCCCACTTTACCGAGAGGAGGGGACTTAGAAGGGTAATTTACAAGAAGCCGCAGAGCTGGAATTCAAAACCAGGACTTTCTCACAGAGGCGTTCAATTTTGAACGCTTTACGTTGGAACTGTGGGTTCACCACTAGGTGGCAATAGACAGCAGGCCATTAAGAACAGACGAGGTCACTCAAGGGCAGGGGGGAAGAGAAAAGGGAAGTCACTGAGGCGAGAGCACCCCTGAGGGCCTGAGCACAGACTCCTACAGAGTCCTGACCTTTTGGGTTTGCGAACAGCCAAAGGAGGAGGTGACAGCAGGAAGAGCTGTCCGTGGGACAGAGGCTGGAGGAGAGAGCTTCAGCGTGCAGGGCGAGGTCCGTGTGAAACAGGGATGGGGAAAACAGTTTGAAAAGAAGATTTTAGCTAAAGCGACCAACTGTGCAGAGTTCTCCTGAGTGTTGTGTACAGCGAACTGAGCTGCGGAGGAGGCCTTAGATGTGAGCAGCGCTTACTTGAATATATCAATTCTAATGCACGTGTTAAAAATTCATCTGAAGTATCTGTCCACAAAAAAAAAAAAAAAGATGAATTTTTTTTTTTATTGTGCTTTAAGTGAAAGTTTAGAAATCAAGTCAGTCTCTGTGGATGAATTTTACAGCAGCTTTATTTATAACTGCCGAGAACTGGAAGTAACCAAAATGTCCTTCAGTTGGTGAATGGATAAACAACTGTGGTACATCCATACGGTGAAACATTAATCCAGCAATGAAAAGAAAGAAATTATGATGTCACAAAGACATGGAGGAACCCCAAATGCATGTTGCTAAGTGTCATGGATTGAGCTGTGTCCCCTAAAAATATCTGTCAACTTAGCTGGGCCATGAATCCCAGTATTGTGTGACTGTCCACCATTTTATGTGATCTTCCTATAGGTTGTAAATCCTATCACTACAATGTAATAAGATGGATTGGCAGCAGTTATATTGACGAGGGCTACAAGATTAGGTAGTGTCTTAAGCCAATCTCTTTTGAGATATAAAAGAGAGAAGCGAGCAGAGACATGGGGACCTCATACCACCAAGAAAGCAGCGCCAGGAGCAGAGTGTATCCTTTGGACCTGAGGTTCCTGTGCTGAGACGCTCCCAGACCAAGGGAAGACTGATGACAAAGACTTTCCTCTGTAGCCGACAGCGAGAGAAAGCCTTCCCTTGGAGCTGGAGCCCTGAATCTGGACTTCTAGCCTACCGGACCATGAGAGAATAAACTTCTCTTTGTTAAAGCCATCCACTCGTGGTATTTCTGTTACAGCAGCACTAGATGACTAAGACACTAAGTAAAAGAAGCCATTCGGAAAAGGCTACCTACTGTATGACGCCAACTGTATGACATTCTGGAAAAGGCAAAACTAAAGATCAGTGTCTGGCAGGGGCTCAGGGGGAGGGGAGAGGGATGAACAGGTAGAGCACAGGGCATTTTTAGGGCAGCAAAACAATTCTGCATGACACTGGAATGGCGACACTAGACATAATACATTTACCAAAACCCCTAGGGCTGCACGGCACAAAGGGTGAACCTTAATGTGATCTATGAAGTTTAGTTAATAGTAATGTATCAGTATTAGTTCTTGGGAAACCCTCGTGGCGTAGTGGTTAAATGCTACGGCTGCTACCCAAAAGGTCAGGGGTTCGAATTCACCAGGTGCTCCTTGGAAACTCTATGGGGCAGTTCTACTCTGTGCTATAGGGTCACTATGAGTTGGAATTGACTCGATGGCAATGGGTTTGGTTTTTTTAATTGGTTCTTCACCTGTAACAAACATGCCTCACTAATGTAAGGTGTTAATAATAGTAGACACTGTGCAGGGAGGCTGGGGGTAATATGGGAGCTCCATGCTTGATGCACAATTTTCTAGAAACCAAAGACTGCTCTAAAAAATAAAGTATTAAAAAAAAACCCAAAACTTATTATGATTATGTATTTTGTAACAGTGAGCTTCCTCCTGGTCCTGCCCAACTCATCAAGACACACTCTGGACGCTGAATGCCTCCGTTTGCCCCGCTGCTCCCACCCCCATGGGCTCAGTGACAAACCTGTACCCGGGAGCCACGCCTGCGCCCCAGCAAGGCACACAGCACCTACCGTAAGCTGGTAATCTGTCCCCAGCATGAACTTCTGCTCCTTGCCTGGTGCATGGTGGTTGATGTGACCCACGACAAAGAGTGAGGCTGGGAGGCGCACAGCCGGGCTCGCCAGGACACTGCCCCAGAGGGCAGAGTAGAACACCTCCCTGCCGACCACCACGGACAGCCTCAGCAGCAAAGCGTCTGTTCTGTTCACCAGAGAGGAAGAGATTCGACAGCTTAATCCGTGGCCCCATCTCACCTGAATGCTGCTGTGTGAACACTTGGCCAATGTTCACAGCTCACTCTTCCTGGCCACGGAGAATACCCCCTCTGTTAGTGTTCTGAGCTGCTGCCATCTCTTGCCCTTATGCTCCTGTCCACCTGCCAGCTGTCACTGAAACTGCTGCTAAAACAAATGCCACCTGTTGCCAAAACAAATACCATCGGGAGGGAAGAGTCTGAGTGGCCGGGTCACCCTCATGCATGGCCCCACCACGGACGCTGAGGTACCAGTAGAAGGTGCTTCCATCCCACAAAGGGGACAAGCAGTCATCCATGCTAGACAAATGAGGGGAAGTCACTAACTTGTCGAAAGGACGAATATTGCATGTTTCCATTTATGTGAACTGTCTAGGACAGGCATGAATATAGAGTCCAACATTTATTAGTGGCGACCAGGGATGGCTGGGAGGGGAAAAGGGCATGCTTAGGGGACACTGAGCTTCTGTTAAGGGTGGCAAGAAAATGTGGAAAAGGATGGTGGTGACAGGTGAATGACGTGAGGAACATAACTAACTTCACTGAATTGTACACGTGAAGAATGCTGAAATGGCAAACGATTCGCTGCATATGTTTACCACAGTAAAAATAAAAAAGATCCCAGGCATAAATTGGATACTCAATAAACATTTGTTGCATGGAAAAAAAAAAAAAGCTAACATGACTGACTTAAAAAAAATTTTTTTTAAGATGTAAGTAATTATAAAGACAGCTCCAGCTTGAATGGTCAAAAACGTGCCAAGTGATATTTGACTTTAGAAACTCTGGGACCAAATTTCACTTTTGTGTAAGTTCCATAAGGAGCCCTGGTGGCGCAATAGTTAAGTGCTTGACTGCTAACTAAAAGGCTGGCAGTTCGAACCCATCCAGTGGCTCCTTGGGAGAAAGGCCTGGCAATCTGTTCCCATGGAGATTACAGCCCAGCAAATCCTAGGGGGCAGTTCTACTCTGTCACATGGGGTCGCTGTGAGTTGGAATCGGCTCGACGGCTCCTAATAACAACATAAATTCCGTAAAGCAGGAACACTTTCCATCTCCCACAGCACCGCTATCTGCTGACACCCACACTGTGATGCCCTCAGCCTGAGGTCTGATGTTTATGCATCTCTCATCTTTATCTGCGTCTACCTGAGCACCTTAACCTGTGTGCATTAGGAAAAGCAGCTTTGTCAGGGGAGCAGGGCTTGTTTTTCCACTTCCACTGGCTTGGGACCCTGCTCTGCTCAGAGTGTTCCTGCAGGTGACTGACGTGCCTGCTCCAATAATTGGAAGCAACCAAGATGTCCTTCAGCGGGTGAATAGATAAACTGGAGTACATCCATACGATGAAACATTAATTCAGTGATAAAATTTTCAACACTGCCTGGGCAACAGCATCTGCCAAGGAGACAGCAAAGGCAAGTTCCCACAAAGGGATCCACTTAATGACTGATCTGACCCAAAATCTGAAAGCATTCCATTTCTCATAGGTTTCCTATTATTTTCAAAGAAGACAGAAAAAAGTTACAGAAGGACTAAAAACCAGTTGCTGTCAAGTCGAGTCTGACTCATGGCAACCCCACGTGTGTCAGAGTAGAACTGTGCTCCATAGGGTCTTCAATGGGTGATTTTTTGGAAGTAGATTGCCAGGCCTTTCTTCTGAGGTGCCTCTGGGTGGACTTGAACCTCCAACCTTTTGGTTAGCAGCCAAGCCCAGTGTAATGTGGTGGTTACCCAGTGTCTCAGTCTCCTTGGGCTGCCATAACAAAACTCCACAAAGCGTGTGGCTTATAAGAACAGAAACTTGCTGTCTCCGAGATCTGCAGATAACAGTCCAAATCAGGGTGTCGGCTGTGTTGACTCCTTCTGCAGGCTCTGAGGGAGGAACTGTCCCTAGTGTCTCTCCCAGCTTCTGGTGGCTCCCAGCACTTTGGGAGTCTTTGGCTTGCATCTGCCTCCACAGTCACATCTCCTGACTCTCCCTGTCTGTTCTCCTCTTTAATGAGACACCATTCGGATGGGATTAGGACTCACTCTGCCCCAGTATGCCCTCATGTCAGCCTAACTGATAACATCTCTAAGACCTTATTTCCAAACAAGGTCACATTCACAGGTACAGAGATTAGGGCTTCGACAGATCTTTTTAGGAGACACAATTAAATCCATATCACCCAGGTTTCTGGAGTCCACCCTCCTGGGTCCAAATCCTGGTTCCAGTGTTTCTGTTGAAGCCAGGACAAGTTTAACTTCCATGCAACCCAGGACCCAGCTCTAAGAAAAAGTGTCCCTGCCTCTGGGTGGGAGATGTTGTGAGAGATAAGTGAGAATATAAATGTGACATTGCAGGAAACACTGCCTGCAATTCCCGACAGCTCTGTGTTGTGGTTAAGGTTGTGTGTCAACTTGGCTTGGACATAATTCTCAGTGGTCTGGCAGTTACGATGCAGTGTGGCAATTACGTAATGATGTAATCACCCCCATGATGAGATCTGATATAAAGTAATTACCTCCAGGATAGGATCTGTTATGAGCAGCCAATCAATTGAAATGGAGTTTCCTTGGGGTGTGGCATGCATTCAACATATATGGACTTTCTGGCAAAACTGGCTGGCTTTTGCTCACTCTAGATTCTGCATCCTGCTCGTCATCTGACCTCTGGTTCTTGGGACTTCAGCCAGAAGCCTGCCATCTTACCTGCTGATCTTGGGCTCATCAGCCCCTACAACTACTTGAGTCAGGAGAAGCCTCCAGCCTGATGCCTGACCCATGGACTTGGGACTTTCCAGCATCTACAACTGTGTGAGTCATTTCCTAGATATAAATCTCTCTCTTTCTATATATATACATATATGGAGCCCTGGTGGTGTAGTGGGTAAGAGCTCGGCTGCTAACCAAAAGGTATGGCAGTTTGAATTCGCCAGCTGTTCCTTGGAAACTCTTTGGGGACAGTTTTACTCTGCAGTATAGAGTCTCTATGAGTTGTAATTGACTTGGCAATGGTTTTCTTTTGGGGGTGGGTGGGTTTATATATGTGTGTGTGTGTATATATATATACACATATGCACAGACACACACACTTCACTGGTTTTGCTTTCTAGAGCACCCAGCCTAAGACAGTCTGTTTCCTGGTACATCCCCAGTGCCTAGAGAAGTGTCTGACACATAGCTGACACTCAAAAGAACCATCAGAGGAATGTTGTGCTTTCCATTCTATTTTAGCCCAAACCGTCTCCAGCTTATTTTTCAATGGTCAGTTCGGTCTACATAAAAATACTTCATACAAAATTACCTACTACCTTTTTGTATTAAAAATGAATTTTGTCCCCCTTAGAACTAGTCTAAGCCTTTTTATTTCATAAAATATTAGTAGTAAATGATGCATGGTGTCTTCTTTTCATAAACACACACACACACACACACAAAAGCATTTAGGAAAAGCACACTGAACTTAGTGGCTGAAGATATTGACTGTTCTTCTATTAAGGCTGAGCAAGCAAATACAGGTTAGCTCTGTCCAGCTCTGAAAACAATGTAGCAAGGGCCCTAATTTTAGGCAGAAGCACCACTTAGCCGCTGTGGCTATGGCAAGATAGGGTAGGGCTGGCCCTGTGTTCCCAGGGCACAGGCAGCACACCCCTGAGCAGACAGGATGGTGCCAAGCTAGGAAGAACTCCTACAACAACAGGCTAATTTAGGAAGCCCCTGGAGTGCTCCTCTCTCTCCAAGGATGCCTCTCACAAGAAAACCAAAGTGTAGATAAATTCTAACTCAAGCACACTAAAATCACTCCCTCCCCCCTCCCCCGCCACTTTGCTTTCAGCAGTGTATTCCTGTCACGGATTGAATTGTGTTCCCCAAAAAATGTGTGCATCAATTTGGTTGGGCCATGATTCCTGGTATTGTGTGAATTTCCTATATGTTGTAAACTCCTGCCTCTATGATGTTAATGAGGGAGCATGGGCGGCAGTTGTGTTAGTGAGGGAGGACTCAACCTACAGGGCTGGATTATGTCTTGAGGCAATCTCAAGATATAAAAGGAAAGAGAAGTAAACAGAGAGGGGAGACCTTGTACCATCAAAAAAGCAGTGCCAGGAGCAGGGCGCATCCTTTGGACCCGGGGTCCCTGTGCCTGAGAAGGTCCTAGTCTGGCGGAAGACTGAGAAGGCAGACAGAGAGAGAAAGCCTTCCCCTGGAGCTGACACCTTGAATTTGGACTTTTGGCCTACTTTACTGTAAAGGAATAAATTTTTCTTCGTCAAAGCGATCCACTTGGGATATTTCTGTTATAGCAGCAGTAGATGACTAAGACAATTCCCAAAGCATGTTCCACAATTTCTGGCCACTGGAGATGTTCTGCAGAAGAGAGCTCCCTGTCACAAAGCCCAGGACATGCTGCTCCCGCCATCCCTTCTGCAATATTCAGAGTATGTCGGCTAGCTTTCTTTACTAGTCTTTATTCTCTAACAGTCTCATTTTATTGATGGTTCAGTGGTAGAGTTCCATCTTCCCTGTGGGAGAACAGAGCTCAACTCCTGGCCAATGCACCCCATGTGTAGCCACCACCCATCTGTCAGTGAAGGTTTCCATGCTGCGATGATGCTGAACAGGTTTCAGGGAAGCTTCCAGACTAACATGAACTACGAAGAAGGGCCTGGTGGTCTACTTGCAAAAATCAGGCACTGAAAACCTCATGGATCACAACATTCTGATCCATAACAGATGGTGGGGACAGCGCAGGACTGGGCAGCGTTTTGTTCTGTTGTGCATGGGGTTACCATGAGTCCGGGGCCAACTAGATGGCAACTAACAACAAAGACAAAAATTTAAATGATACGACGGTGGAGAAAAGGCAATTACAACAGGCTACCCCCATGGAAGAGCAAAAACTCAGTAACTGACACAGAGACAGGAAGGCGCCCATGTGAAGACGAAAGCAGAGACTGGAGTGATGCTGTCACAAGCCGAGGAACACGTGGGGCCACCAGAAGCTATAACAGGAAGGAAGGATCCTCCCCTAGAGCCTTTGGAGCAGGCATGGCCCTTCGATACCTTAATTTCAGACTCTTAGTGTCCAGAACTGCGAGAGAATGAATTTCTGTGTTTAAAGTCAAAAACCCAAAAGTAAAAACAACAAAAAAAACCTACTCAACTTTCTACTGAGTAAGAGTTACTCAAGAATTACTCATCTCATCTTGTAGTTAAATTCCAAAGTTAGTGAGCAGAGTTTAGAGTCCAGATCTCTGAACTTTTCTACTCAAAACAAACCAAAACCAAAAAACAATAAAACCCCAAACCCTACTTCCCCTGCTTCCTCGTTCACTCTAGCTGCAGGTTTCTCTGCCTCCTGCAAACACCAGCTCATTCGAATGGCTACTTAACTTAAAACGAGTGACCAAAAAAAAAAAAAAAAAAAACCCTTGCTGTCAAGTCAATTCCGACTCATAGCAATTGTGATGGTTAAGACTGTGTGTCAACTTGACTGGGCCATGATTCTCTGTGTTTTGCCAGTTTTATAATGTTGTGATCACTTCTCTGTTGAAATCTGATATGTGATCACGCCCATGATGAAATCTGCTGAGTGGTACTGGTGGGGGCAGGGCCTGTAGCGGCTCACCAGCACTTCAGCATTTTTCTCTCCATCCTCCACCACCTATTTCCTTCCTCCTCACCTTACCAAGGTTTTTGGCTTGTTCTGGATCCAGGAGCTGCCTCCTGTCTGACCTCTGGTTCTCGGGACTTGAGCTAGCAGCTTACCTGTCAATCTTGGGATTCGTCAATGTTTATAGTCTGTGAGCAAGAGTCCTGCTCTCTGACCTGCCGATCTTGGGTTTGCCAGCCCCTGCAGCTATGTGAATCAGGAGAAACCCTCAGGTCTTGTCTGCCGACCTTGGGGATTCCTCGACCTTCACAGCCTGTGAGTGGGAGCCCTGCTCTCCGACCTGCCAATCTTGGGTTGGCCAACTTCTGTGGCTGCGTGAATTGGGAAAGGCCTCTATCCTAATCCACAGACTTGGGACATTCTAGTCTCTACAATCGCTTGAGCTGTTTCCTTGATATAAATCTCTATATATTTATACGCTTCACTGGTTTTGCTTCTCTAGAGAACCCAGCCTAAGACAGCGACCCTATAGGATACAGTAGAACTGCCCCATAGGATTTCCACGGAGCAGCTGTTGGATTCGAACTGATTTTTTTGGTTAGCAGCTGAGCTCTTGACCACTGTGCCACCAGGGCTCCAAGTGAGTGACACGGGCTGTAAACCCCCAGCATTTCACAAGCCTGGCCCTGCACTCACTTGCTAAATAGACAGTCACTGCAAGCTGTCACCAGACCTAACAGCTTCTGGTACGATACTGAGCAAGCAGGGAAGGGCCAACAGTGCATCTGCCATAATACAATCAGATCCAGCTCCACAGAAGGGAGAAGACGGTCTAGAACCAGCACAGCTTATCACCATGGTCCCTGGGACTGTTCAAACCAACTGCTGATGCAGATTTCTGAGCTATTTAAATTGCTGGCATTACTGACATTTGGGACCAGGTAATTCTTTGTGGTGGGGGCTCTCGTGTGCATTCTAAGATGTTGGACAGCATCCCTGGCCTCCACCCACCAGATGCCAGCAGCACCAATCCCCAGTGCGACAACCAAAAATGTCTCCAAATGTCCCTGGGGGACAAAATCACCCCCAGTTGAGAAGCACTGACTTAATGAGACTCTCTAGTGGGCTGTGTTTCTCATAAACCATTTAAAAACATGCTCCTCCCCCACCCCCCAAATCTTCTTGTCTTAACGCAGCAAAACAGAGCTACGCAGCTATTTCATGAAAGGAATTCTGGCCAGAAGTACATATTTGCAGGCCTCAAGGGGTTAGAGAGTGAATAGTAAGTCCTAACATTAGCCAACATTTCCATTCCTATGGGTCACCAAAAAAGCACAAACCTGGTGCTGTATCCGCCTGCACAAAGCTTGGTGAGTCACCCAGACTTTATTAGCCCTAACCTGATTCACCCCTTTGTAATTCCTACCAATATGGGCATAGTGAACCCCCATGTACCCTCCCCCACAGAGAAACAAACTCATCCGCGTCTCCACATTATTTGCTGGGAATGTTTGACTCAATCACCAAGCACATTTAAGAAACTAGCATGGATACAGCAACAAAAAATCCTGTGCAGCCACCGGAATTAGTGAGTGTGCACACCCGTTCACAGGTGTTACCTTCAGTCTCCACTTGCAAAGCTAATAACTGAGAATTTCTGGTGCTGCAGACATGGAGCTTGGTTTTCTGTCACAGCAGAATCCATTCAGTGATTCATGCAGCTCTTGGTTCAATGCCAAGAAGTCACAAAGTCAGCGATGGAAAAAATGCATGTTAAGCAACTAAGGCAACTGTTCAAATGAACCCTCACTTACCAACTAAGACAACAAACAAAAACACCCAAACTATTCATATGCTCCTAGTGTGATTCACTCTCACAGATTTAAAAAAGTTCAATAAATTATGGGAATTGCCGTGTTCATCTGTCAGATGATGGAAAAAAATTTACGCACACATGCAAAAACACCTACATACACAAACACACTCTTCACACACCCACACACCACGTGCATACAAATACACACATACACACCACATACATATTCACAGCTGTTATCAAAGCATGAATGTAGCTGAAGTTCTAGAAAGAGCCCAGGAGTAGGAGTTTGAGAGACATGGACATGACCCCTCTCTGACCTTTACCATTCATTAACCCAACACCCACTTACTGAGTCTCACTACACACCAGTCACAGTGCCTGGTGCTAGGGTTGAAGTGGCAACAAGACAGGCCCCACCTGCCTCAAGAGGAAATTATGGTAAAGGTGGACTCTCCACTGGGAAACTGCAACCACCAGATCTAGGTGAAAGCTTAAAATGGCCAAAATGCAAATTTTTAGTTGGGTTTGCGAAATTCCAGTATAGATTTGGTGAAATGTGCCCTTGGTCACCAGCCACAATCCTTCTATCCATTCTGATCACCTGGCTTCCTTGAGTTGACGGGGGAGCTCCAAGTAGACCTCTGGGCATACGATGCCTCCTTGCCCTGACCCTCAGTCACAGCAGGCATGGTAGGGGCATGGGGCGGGGGGCGTGGAGGTGAAGAGCTGGACCTCTAGCATGAGGAAATGCGGGTACTGCAATATGAAATCAAACGGACACTTTTGCAAGCATGAGGGTTTCTAAGTTTCCCAGGCAGGCTGCATACTGGCTCTTAAAACAGGTCCTTTTATCAGAGGTTAATCTCCGTGGCATCTTTTGGAATAGTTAATACACTGGAAGTGAGTTCTTACATTACAATTCTTCAGAAAAACTGAATATTGTATATACTCATTACGCCAGTCTGACAGGATATGAGTATTCTCCCATTCTTAAGCAGTTACCAAAAAACCATGTGAACTTTGGGGTCTCTGAGCTTTATGTGTTGCTCCAAGGTACAGTTGGAATTTGCCAAGATGTTCTGCTTAGCATCATAATGAATTGCCTTTTCAAGCTCTGCCCATCAATGAAATCTACCTTTGATTTTTTTATTGAGAATCAGCCTCATACAACTGACAGAACAGGACTTTAAGATTCTACCCATGTGGGTTAGAATCCCAGCTGATGACCAGGTGACCCTGGGAAACTTTATTACTTTCTGACTCTCACCTGTAGAATGGGGTAATTCCTGGGGCAGAGGAACAAAACATGATAATGTGCACAGCACAGACTGCAAGCGTCCAGTAAGTGTGCACATCTCCTCCATAAAAGGAGCCATCTTAAGAGCGCATGTTTCCTTATTCATACCTTCCATAAAACGACAATATTACAAACTTATAGCAGGATAGGATGCAGGAGACTGAACTCCACATTACCACCTCCCTCCCTAACTAGCCTCATTTCTCTAGGTAAAGGACTTACTCTCTTTAGACGTGGGAGTTCCCCTTTGGTAAAGAAGATGCACTGAAGCTCCCAAGAGAACAAAAGTGTTTTGTCAAGTAGACAGCACTGTACCGCTATCAACACTATATCTCTACCTTCCCAAGCTTCACCACTCTCTGCACTTCTTAAAATCTATTTTATCTGAGATTAGAATTGCCATTCCTGCTCTTTTTTGGTAGCTGTTTGCTTGATATATTTTTTTCCATCCTTTGACTTTTAATAAATTTACATCTTTGTTTCTAAAGTATGTCTCTTGTGGACAGGACATTGATGGATCCCGTTTTTTTAATAAATTCTGTCACTCTCTGTCTCTTTACGGGTGCATTTAGGCCATTTACATTCAGTGTAATTATTGATAGCTGTGAGTTCACTGCTGTCATTTTGTAGTGCTTTTTTCTTGTGGTGCTGATTTTTTTTGTTGTTGTTGTTCCTCTTACTCTCCTGTGCTGAATTCCTTTTGATGGTGGATTTTTCTTTTTCATTTCTTTTGTTTTTGTAGATTTTGTTTTTATTGAGACTTTATGTTTTTCTTTATTTTGATAAGTAGGTTTGTTAACTTTCTTTGTGGTTACCTTGAAATGTATCCTTATCTTCCTAGGTTTGAACCAGTCTATGGGCTTTTTTTTTTTTTTTTTGCCTTGCCTTCCTCTCCATTAGAAAGTTCTATACCTACACCATTTGTTCTCTCTTTTATTGTTCTGATGTAGTTGTCATCTATAGATTAACCTCTCTGGTTCCCTGTTGTAAATCTTTTGGTTTTGGACAGTCCTTGAGAGTTCATTTCCTAGGTTGGTATCTGGCTAGTACAATCTTGCATCCTAGATTCAGGCTGCGGTTTGATGTTATTTGTTCTCAAACTGAAGGACTCCCTTTAATAATTCTTGTAAGTTTGGTTGGTTTTTAAATATTCTCTTAATTTCCATTTATCTGGAAAAGTCCTAATTTCACCATCATATTTGAACAAGTTTTATAGGATATATTATTCTTCGTTTGCATTTTTTTTTCCCCAACGTTTTATGCACATCATCCCACTGTCTTCTTGCCTGCCTGGTTTCTGCTGAATAATCAGAGCTTAGTCTTACTGTTGCCCCTCTATATGTGACTTTTTGTTTTTTTTTTGAGCTGCTCTCAGGATTCATTCTCTGTCTTTGGTTTTAGGGAGCATGATTATGATAAGTCTTGGTGATTTTTTTCTGGGATCTATTTTATATGGGGTTCATTAAGCTTCTTGAATGATCAGCTTTTCATCTTTCACAATATTAGGGAAGTTTCTATCAGCAGTTCTTCAAGGATCCTCTCTGCGTTTTCTGTTTTCTGCCCCTGTTCTGGAACTCCGATCACTTGCAAATTTTTGCTTTTGATTGTATCCCACATAATTCTCAGGGTTTCTTCATTCTTTTTTCTGATTTTTCCTTAAAGTTATATCCAAGTGCTTGTCTTCAATTTTGCTGATCCTGTCTTCCATCATTTCAAACTTGCCCCTCAGCCCTTCTATGACACTGTCCATTTCTGAAATCTTGTTTATTTTTTAGACTTCTAATTGTTGTTTTTGTATGATTTCTTGTTGTGAATTTATTTTGTCATTTTGTTCCTGTATTATTTTCCTGAATTCTTCCATTTTTTTTTGTCTGTCTTTTCCATGAATTTGTCTATTTTTTATTTTTTTCTGCTTTTTGTTTCAATCCTTGGATAGCTCTGAATATGAGAGATTTGATTTCCCTACCAGGTAGTTCTAGTGCCTTTTCTTCTACTGGTAAGCCATCTGGAGTTTTATTTTGGATGCCTACTGGAATCATCCTGTCCTGTTTTTTAAATATGTTTTGATAGCGTCTGCTGTCTTCAGGACATTCAATAATTATCTTTGTTTATTCATTGTAGATTTGTTTGTTTCATCCTGCTTTTTTGTTTTGTTTGGTTATAACTGAATAGGTGGGCTGTGCGTTTTTTTTATTTGTTTGCTTATCTGTGAGTGTGATACTTCTCACCTCCTTGTCCAATGGGAAGATCCAGGTGAAAGGGAGGGACTGGGATAGGTTGTTTGTGGCAGGGCTGACAGGGTGGGCTGGGAGTCAGTGCAGGTCAGGTTCTGGTAGGCCGTGCCTATGTTCCTCAGAGGTGTGATATTCAGCACACAGCAAGTAGGCAGGAAGGAGGGGGGAGACTGTGATGTGTGCAGCTAAGAGGGGTATGGGAAAGAAGAGAGAGAGGAGAGAGAAATAGGAGCCAAAATAAAACAAAACAAACAACAACAAAAAAAAAGAGTGCTAAAAAAAAAAAAAAAAAGAGTGCTAAGGGAGCTTTCCATTGGAGTGGGGAGATGAGAAACCTAGAAATGGAGAAAAACAAAAAGAAAAATAGAAAATAAATAAAAATCAGAAAAGGACAAAAAAAGGAAAGAAAAGCCCCCAGAGATCCCACCAGTGTGGCTGTGCAGACCGGAAGTGGCTCCCAGGCCATGCAGTACAGCCTGGCAGAGATGTCACACAGTGCCAGGTATTCATGAGACTGGAAAGAGAGATGAGAAACTGAGAAATGAAGAAACACAAAAAGAAAAAAAAAAAAGGAAATGCTGCCAGGGATCCCAATGGCCCGGCTGTGGTGACTGGGGAAGTGGCTCCGAAGCCATGCAGTATAGCCCAGCTAGAAGGGGCTCCCAAGCCGTGAAAAGAAAAACAAACAAACAGAACAGAACAAAAGAAAAAGGCCCCCAGTATAGCCCAGCTAGAAGGGGCTCCCAAGCCGTGAAAAGAAAAACAAACAAACAGAACAGAACAAAAGAAAAAGGCCCCCGGGGATCCGACCTGCATGGCACTGTGGAACACGGAAGCAGTTCCCCAGCCAACAGCCCTTCACAGCCTTTCGAGAAGAAGCAAAGATGGCACACAGAGCCAGTATTTGAGGGGAAAAAGGGGAAGGAGGTGAGAAGAGGGAAGAAACCAAAAGAAGCAGAAGAAAGAAACACCAACAACAAAGAAATGGCACTGAGGGAGCTGGCCAGCGTGGGTGGGGAGAATCCAAGCAGCACAGAGCTGGAGCCAGTGCCTCCCAGCCAAGAAACTGCAGCCGGCAGAAAGCAGTGGAGGCTGAGCCTGGGGAAGAAGCGTGGGGGTAGGAAAGCGTATCGCTGGGTACCAGGTACTCTGTCTCCTCCTGGGAGCTCTGTGAAGCTGGTTTCCCATACTCCCTGTCTGCCGATCTCTGATGTGGGCGGGGCGAATCCAAGTGGCACAGAGTCAGCGTTTCCCGGCCGGCCAGCTGAGTGACTGCAGCCAGCTAGGAAGCGGCAGAGGCCGTGCAGTGGGGAGAAGGATGAGGGCTGCAAAAGCATGCATCTCTGGTTACCGGCTGCTCTGTCTCCTGTTGGGAGCTCTGCAAAGCTGTTTTCCCGTACTCCCTGTCCACCGATCTCTGACAAGAGTCCAAGACGGCGAATCTGGGCTGCGTTAGCTGACAGGGGACCTCCGCTCATAGCTCTCCTTGCTCTCTGCTCTCTGTCAGTTTCTTATTCCATTCAGTGCTTGGCTGAGTTCTTTATCTCTTCATTTGATGCTCTGGGTTCCAGGATTAACGTTTGTCTGTTTTACTGAGTTTTTCAAGTCTTTGCTGTGGAGGCATGGTGTGGTGCTTTTGTCTATAGCGCCTTGTTGGCTCTGCCTCCTCTCTGTGCACTTCTTTTCCAGTTTCTTATGGTGTAACAGAGTCCCTGGGTGGTCAAGTTCACCCAGAGGTGCCTTGGAACAAAGTTCTGGTAATCTGCTTCTAAAAAATTAGTCACTGAAAACCCTATGCATGTACACCAACGTTTGTTGCAGCACTTTTCAAAACAGCCAAAAGATGGAAACTACCGAAATACCCACCAATAGATGAATAAATAAAATGTGGTATAAACACACAATAGAATATCACTCAGCCATAAAGAGAGATTCAGTTCTGATACATGCCACAACATGGATAAACCCTGAAAGCATTATGCTGAGTGAAATAAGCCAGTCACAAAAGGACAAGTACTGTATGATCTCACTTATATAAAGTAAAAATATATATAAACCAAACCAAACCCAGTACTGTCGAGTCGATTCCAACTCATAGCGACCCTATAAGACAGAGTAGAACTGCCCCACAGAGTTTCCAAGGAGTGCCTGGCGGATTTGAACTGCTGATCCTTTGGTTAGCAGCCATAGCACTTAACCACTACGCCACCAGGGTTTCCAAATATATATATATATAGAAAGCAAAAATTATCCATGGTTTTACCATGGGTGGGAAGAAGAGAGGAAGGGACAGTTTTTTAGGGGACACTGAGTTTGTGTTAATGGCGGCAGAATAATCTGAAAAAGGATAGCAAGATTGGTGGCACAACTTGAAGGATGTAACCAATGTCACTGAATTGTACATGTGGAAATTGTTAGATTGGTATGTGTTCTGCTATGTATATTTTCAATACAATAATAAATAAAGTTTAAATGAAAAAAGAAAAGAAAACAAAACCTTATGGAGCACAGTTGTGCTCTGACACACATGGAGTTGCCATGAGCTGGGGTCAGCTGGTACTGGAATAAGAAACATGACGCCTCACCCACCCACCCATCCTCATGGGGTACATGGGCACGAGCAGGGGTGAGACAGATGCCCACCTGTCATAGATCTCGGATCCCTCCTCGAGGCCTGGCAGTAGGCCGATGATGAAGGCCTGGAGGCTGGGCAGGAGCAGCTTCTGCAGCGGGAGAAAGTACTTCTCGTAGAGGCCGAGGAGCACCGGCCTCACTGACATCGCCGCGTTTGCCAGGAGAGGAAACAGTCCACAACTTGGAGAGAGAGGGAAGAACACACTGTTATGGACTGAACTGTATCCCCAGACAGATGTGCTGGAGTCCTAACCCCTGTGCCTGTGAATGTGACCTTGTTTGGGGACATGGGGTCCTTCTTTGACGATGCTACCAGTTAATTTAAATGAGCTCATACCCGAGTAGGGTGGGTCCTAATCCTAATTCCTGGGGAGTGGTGTTTTATAAAGGGAGAACAGACATGGAGACAGAGTCACACACAGCGGAGACACACAAGATGTGTCTACAAGCAGCAAAGGACACTAAGGACTGCTGGCAGTCACTAGAAGCTGGGAGGGAGCATGGAGCAGCCCCTCTCTTAGAGGCCTCAGGGGGAATCGACACGGCCCATACCCTGAATTGGACTGCTAGCCTCCAGAGCCATGAGGCTACAGAGTTCTGTTCATTAAAGTCAGTCACTTTGTAGTATTTGGTTATAGCAGCACTCGGAAACTAAGACCTACACTGAATCAGAAGTTCCAAATGACAAGCCAGCTAAAGGAGTTCTAAAAAGCAAATGGACAGCCATTTAAAATGGTGACATAAAATGATGCATGACATAAGATGGTCACAACACACTGTTAGGTAAAGAGCAGGTAACTAAACAGTATGTGTGTTAAGCTCCTACTTACAATATATTTAAAGAAAAGCCTGGAAGGATATGTTCCAGGTGAACCTTGGTTATCTCCTGGTATTGGCTTTATGGTTATTTTTGCCCTTTCCTCCACCTTTTGCTTGTTTGCCATTTTCTAATCTTGTGAAATGGAATACGGATATATTACTTAAGCAATAAAAAGCAACAAGGCAGAGAAGCAATCATACCTGTACAGAAACAAATCCTTGGCCAGCCATTTGGTTCCAACAATTTTGAAGATAATCTCATAGGTTTCTAGGGCTTTTAAGTGCACACCACTGGGCAAAGCTGGGTGCAAGCACTGAGCTAATCGTTTGCTGATAATGAGCCGTCTTGGCAACAATGAATACTTCAGGTTACTCTGAAGAGCCTGTGAGACAAAAGGAAACAACACATGAGAAAGAAGACAGCAGCTTAAAGCTGGATGTAACTCTGATGAGGCCAGAAAGACCACAGACAGGCCCCAGGTGTGGGTTAAATAAATATTAATTTTTTAATAGGACAGGAAGACATAGGACCTCAAAGAAGGACCCCATGTCCCCAAACAAGGTCACATTCACAGGGGGTCATGGGGAGGGCCCCAGGACATGCACCATTACCCCCAGCACCCAGGGAGGCCTCCGGCCAGCCACACTGGTATGAAGCCAACACCAAAACAGAGAGCAAGGGAGACATTATCTTCCTTTGAAGCAACTCCGTCACCATGAGGCAGGCTTCTTGGAGGCACAATGGACCTGTGCCTGGGTGAAGGCACCTCTACCTCTGGTAGCCACCAATACACCGGCTGTACCAGGGACAAGTGACCACCTGTCCCTAAAGAAGACCCTGCTTGGGGCCCCTACAGCCCTGGACTCTTACCCAGGGACAGAAAGAGAAATGGCTGTCCCACCCTCTTTCAGCTCAGCTTCACAGCCAGGTGCCCCGAGGGGGGCTCGTCCCAAAGGAGATGGGCTCGGAGACACTGGCAGTGGCTTTTGGCTACTGTACCCGTGGTGGTCATGCTGGGGGCCATGCACCACAGCCCTGCGGGGACAGAGTAACAGCTCTCTCCAGACAGGTTTCCTTCAGCAGGCCACATGGCTTGTCTGAGAGAAAGCATCGCCATGTTTGCTGTACCAAGAAAGATGTTCAGGAGTTTGAGCAGGCCGGAGCAGTTCTGTGCGGCCTCACGGGAGGGCACCATGGGCTAGGCAGCTCCTAATGGCCTAAGCATATAATACAAAGTGTCTGTTGTGACTGTGGAACCAACCACAGAGCTAGCTCGTTAATGTGCACAAATATTTACTGAAAGCCCACACAGTGAAGTCCATACTTCTTTTTTTTCTTTTTTTATAATTTTTATTGTGCTTTAAGTGAAAGTTTACAAATCAAGTCAGTCTCTCACATATAAACTTATATACATCTTGCTACATACTCCCAATTACTCTCCCCCTAATGAGATATGAGATAGTCCGCTCTCTCCTTCCACTCTCTCTTTTCGTGTCCATTTCGCCACCTTCTAACCCCTTCCACCCTCTCATCCCCCCTCCAGGCAGGAGATGCCAACCTAGTCTCAAGTGTCCACCTGATCCAAGAAGCTCACTCCTCAACAGCATCCCTCTCCAACCCGCTGTCCAGTCCAATCCATGTCTGAAGAGTTGGCTTTGGGAATGGTTCCTGTCCTGGGCCAACAGAAGATCTGGGGGCCATGACCACCCGGGTCCTTCTAGTCTCAGTCAGACCATTAAGTCTGGTCTTATGAGAATTTGGCATCTGCATCCCACTGCTCTCCTTCTCCCTCAGGGGTTCTCTGTTGTGTTCCCTGTCAGGGCAGTCATCGGTTGTAGCCGGGCACCATCTAGTTCTTCTGGTCTCAGGATGATGTAGTCTCTGGTTCATGTGGCCCTTTCTGTCTCTTGGGTTCATGATCACCTTGTGTCTTTGGTGTTCTTCATTCTCCTTTGATCCAGGTGGGTTGAGACCAATTGATGCATCTGAGAGGCTGCTTGCTAGCATTTAAGATCCCAGATGCCACTCTTCAAAGTGGGATGCAGAATGTTTTCTTAATAGATTTTATTATGACAATTGACTTAGATGTCCCCTGAAATCATGGTCCCCAAACCCCTGCCCCTGGTACACTGGCCTTCGAAGCATTCAGTTTATTCAGGAAACTTCTTTGCTTTTGGTTTAGTCCATGTGAGCTGACCTCCCCTGTATTGTGTGCTATCTTTCCCTTCACCTAAAGTAGTTCTTATCTACCAACTAATTAGTCAATACCCCTCTCCCACCCTCCCACCCTCCCATCCTCCCCCTCTCGTAACCACAAAAGAATGTTTTCTTCTCAGTTTTAACTATTTCTCAAGTTCTTATAATAGTGGTCTTATACAATATTTGTTCTTTTGCAACCGACTAATTTCACTCAGCATAATGCCTTCCAGGTTCCACCATGTTATGAAATGTTTCACAGATTCGTCACTGTTCTTTATCAATGCATAGTATTCCATTGTGTAAATATACCATAATTTATTTATCCATTCATCTGTTGATGGGCACCTTGTTTGCTTCCATCTTTTTGCTATTGTAAATAGTGCTGCAATAAACATGGGTGTGCATATATCTGTTCGTGTAAAGGCTCTTATTTCTCTAGGATATATTCTGAGGAATGGGCTTGCTAGATCGTATGGTAGTTCTATTTCTAGCTTTTTAAGGAAGTGCCGAATAGATTTCCAAAGTGGTTGTACCATTTTACATTCCCACCAGCAGTGTATAAGTGTGAAGTCCACACTTCTTAAACCGCCATTCAAAGGCCTCTACCATCTGACTCCAGTCAGCTTAGCCACCTCATCTATGTTTGCAGCCTGCCCCACTCTGTCCTTCGCCCCGACATCCTTTCCATCCCCCTTGCTGACTTCTCCATACACGGGGTTCAGTGCAGGGTCCCTCCTCCACCGGGTTCCATGAGCACATCCCTATCAAGCACGTACAACACCATCCTAACGATTATCTGCTTAGGGGTCTGACTTAGATGGGAGGCACTCTGAGGGCCAAAAAAGAAAAAAAAAAATCACAGACAAAACCCAGCTGCTGTCCAGTTGACTCCAATTCATAGTGACCCCATGTGTATCGGAGTAGAACTGTGCTCCACCGGGTTTTCGAAGGCCGAATTTTCAAAGGTAGATTGCCAGGGCTTTCTTCCAAGGCACTCTAGTGGACTAGAAATTCCAATCCTTAGGTGAACACTTTTGCACCACGCAGAGGCTCCAACTTAAGGGCAGGGTCAGCCCAATTCATCTTTGTTACTTTGAGCACTCTGCACAGAGCCTAAAATAAAACAGGCAGACTGGGGGGGGTCTATCACAAGGCATTTGAAATGTCAGCTGCACTCCCTTCAGGTGTAAGAACGCCACCTTCTCACCATGCGTAGCAAAGGAGAGTGAAGAAAACCAAAGACTCAAGGGAGTAATTAGTCCAAAAGGCTAATCCACCACATGAACCACGGCCTACCTAACCTGAGACCAGGAGAGCTAGATGGTGCCTGGCTACCACTACCAACCGCTCTCACTAGACTCACAACACAGAGTCCCAGACAAAGTGGGAAAAAGCTGTGGAACAAAAAATCAAATTCACAGAAAAGACCAGACTTACTGGTCAGACAGAAACTGGAGGAGCCCCTGAGACTATGGCCCTAAGACACCCTTCTGACCTGGACCTGAGGCCATTCCTGGAGATCACCTTTCAGCTAAACCATAGACAGGCCCATAAAATAAACAATAACTCCCAAGAGAAGCAGGCTCCTTAGAACAATCCATTATGTGAAATCAAAAGGGCAACATCTGCCCAAAACAAAGATGAGACGGCAGGAAGGGATAGAAAATCAGGACGAAAGGAAATGGGGAGCCTAGGACGGAAATGGGGAGACCGCCAATACACTGTGAGGAATGAAACCAATGTCACGGAACACTTTCTATACAATTACCGAGTGGGAAACTAATTTGCTCTGTAAACTTACATGTAATGCACAGTAAATTTTTTTTTAAAAAAAGACGACTCAAGTGAGCGTAAAACTTTTTTTTTACATTATAAACTTTATAGAACTGCCTTGTTTTAAAAACTATGTACATGCACCACTTTATAAAAATTAAAATTAAATGTAAAAATGATGCGGTGGCATTCCCACAGGAAAAAAAAAAGAATGCTGCCCCTTAGGGCCATGACAACTTTATTTTTACAAACAAAGAAAATGATGACACCTCTAAAACACTGAGTTTGTAGTTAACTGCAATCAAAAGAAGGAAAATATTTTTTCATGAAAGCCTATAGTGTAAATAAGCCCTCAAATTCAATAAAACTGTATCTTTAAAGGAATGCCTGTGAGATCCAAATGGTTAACTCATTCGGCTGCTAACCAAAAGACTGGCAGTTCAAGCCTGCCCAGAGGTGTGTCGGAAGAAAGTTCTGGCAATTTACTTTTAAAAAATCAGCCACTGAAAACCCTGTGGAGCACAGTTCTACTCAGACACACACGAGGTCACAGTGAGTCAGAGTCTACTTGATAAGCAACTGGTTGGTTAATTATAGACTTCCTGGAAGGCTGTATAAGAAGCCTAAAAATGGTAGCTTCTCAGGAGGGGAACTAAGACCCCGGGGAAAAGGTCAAGAAGGTGACATTTTTCACTGAACAGCTGTTATATCTGTGAATTCTGTTCCCATGTATTACTCCCCAAAATTTAATTATAGCACACAGAAATGGTTCTATGCAATTGGTTGCCAGACTCTGTGTAAGATTGCTGAGGTCATTGATTATTCACCATTGGATATTCAGTCAACTCAGTATTCGCTGACAGGCACATGACCATACGGCGGGCATAAATACTCAACAGTTCCTGCCTTACCGTCTGGTGGGGAATAAACACCAGAATATAAGCAGTTACATGGGATTGTTTTCTACATTATACAGTGTCTTCTTGATGAAGACCTGGAGGGGTCGTCTCCTTCTACCAGGAAAGGCTGAGCTTTTGGAACCCGTTCACCTTTATCTTCATGAGGCTTAATCACTGCAGCTCATCTCAATGGCCACGGGAAAATTCACAGCAACACGTTGCTTAGTTCTACCATCTCTATGCACCAGCCTATGGGATGAGGCCTGAGCCATATCAAGTGTTATGGATTGAACTGTGTCCCCCAAAAATGTGTTGGAATCCTAACCCCATACCTGTGTATGTATAAAAAGAGCAGATTAGGCACAGAGGCACCCCAAAACAGGGAAGACATACCATGTAAGGATCTCCAAGGACCCAAGGGCCCGGGGACTACCTAACCCGGTTACCGTGGAGTCCTCTCTGACTCATGGAGACCCATGCGTGTCAAGAGTAGAACTGCACTCAATGGCTGATTTTCAGAAGTAGATCACCAGGCCTTTCCTCTGAGGTGCCTCTGGGCGGATTCCAATTTCCAACCTTTGGGTTACCTACAAGGAAGAAGCAGGTATCGCCGAGACCCTGACTAGGACTTCTCACCTCCAGAACTGTGAGCAAATACATTTTTGTTCTTTAAAGCCACCCGCTTGTGGTATCTGTGTTACAGCAATACTAGGTAACTAAGACACCGAGTATTCTAGAATAACACTGGTGGAGTGAATGGAGAAGTGGAAGGAGCACACACTCCCTCAGGAGGACACACAGCTGCCACTTGGTGCTTTCACACCTTGAGCGGCAGATACGCAGCACAAACAAAGTGTGCAGGTTCAGAGGCTGTGAGCAAAGCTAATCAAACCCATAGCTCAGGAACTGTCCCCAGGACTTGCTAGACCATCTCTTGGAGCTGCTAAGGTATTCAACCACTGAGCAGCACCTTCATCACTGAACAATGAGCAGCACCTGTGTCACAGTGTGTGTTAACACACCTGGCACAAAGCCTGGCACTTACCACATGCTTCAAAACTGAGGAGGTTAAAAGTGTCAGGATGATGCACATGAGCTTAGGGTTAGTGCTGCTATAACAGAAATACCACAGGTGGACGGGGTTAACGAACAGAAATTTGTTCTCTCACAGTCTAGGAGGCTAGAAGTCCAAATTCGGGGCAGCAGCTCCAGGCGAAGACTTTCTCTCTCTGTTGATTCTGGCGGAAGGTCCTTGTCATCAATCATCCCCTGGTCTAGGAGTTTCTCAGCCCAGGGACTCTGAGTCCAAAGGACATGCTCTGTTCCTGCACTTCTTACTTGACAGTATGAGGTCTCCCCATCTGTCTGCTCATTTCTTCCTTTTATATCTCAAAAGAGAATGACTCAAGGTACAACCTAATCTTGTAGATTGAGTCCTGCTTCGTTAACACAGCTGCCTCTAATCCTGCCTCATTAACATCATAGAGATAGGATTTACAACACACAGGAAAATCAGATGACAAAATGGTGGACAATCACACAATACTGGGAATCATGGCCTAGACAAGTTGACACATATTTTTGGGTGGCACAATTCAATCCATGACAGGTGGTAACAACCATAAGCTCTCTAGGGACCCCTGCACAGAGACCCTGCCTAGACTCAACAGAAGACTCTCCTGACCCTGAACAATGGGACATATTTTAACAATTCCCAGAGAGGCATATGGACTCAATCCATCCTCTCCCCCGTGTGAGTTTTCAATCCTTAATTAGCAGAATAGATACCCTGGGTGGTGCAAACATTAATGTGTTTGGCACTAAATGAAAGGTTGCAGGTTCGAGTATGCCCAGGGGCACTTCAGAAGAAAGGCCTGGTGAAAAACCAGCCACTGAAAACCCTATGGAGCACAGTTCTATTCTGACACACATAGGGTACCAAGTGTTGGAATTGACTCGACAGCGGCTGGTTGGTTAAATTAGCAAACTAACCACCTCGAACTATCTCCCGCCTCCTAGTTCTTTGAAAACTCCTGATTTCCCTTTCAGTGTGCGCATGTGGGTTTCCTGCCCAGTAAGTTGGTAAACTCTGTTTTATAAAGTTCTGGTGGTTCTTCTTTTGTTTTGTTACCGTCTCCTTCAGCCTTCACCCAACAAACAAACTTCACCCATCAGACAAACTAGGAACAAACTAAACTTGGCTGAAAATCTCCAAGAGGAAGTTCTGATGCCAAGAAGGAAGCCCCTAGCTGACAAGGCCAACCGTCAAACTGCCTTCCTGATTCAAATGCTTGAGTATGAGCCAAAAACTCCTGCTCTGCTCTCCAGTGAGCTTTTCTTCTTAGAGCTAAATGGGCTCCAAGTCAAGCACTCCTCTCTCTTTTCCCAAAACTCTTCCCTCATTCTCACCCCTCTCCCAGCTGTAAAAGAGCTTCCAAGACTGGAATCACTGTATCAACTAGGGAGTGCCACCCTTATCTGCATGTGTCTTCTCCACCGACAGCCCCTCTGGGTGATGTGCTTTGACAGGTGTGGAAGGGGGCAGTCTGAGTGCAGTCTGCCACCTTTCCCGGTGACCCACGAATGAACCTTGGGCATAGGACCAGGTATGTTGGCCTGATTTCTTGGATGGGATATGACTGTGAGCTGACTCCCTTTCTTAGGTGTCATGACCCAAAACACACCCATGGTAGACAGTAGTCTGTTAGCACATCCCTCCCCTTCCACCCTGAGCACATGTCAACACTCTAAAGAACTGCAGGGCAAGGTGTGTGCATTATACAGTCCCGGCCACCCCAGAGAGGGAATGGGGTCTTTCTCCTGCAGCACAAGAGGGGTGTGTGCCACCATTTCCTTGCGTTAGCTGTGGAGCAAGACCCGCTGGCCAAGAGGGACTGATGGCCAATATCAAATGTGACCTTGCTGTCTCTTCTCTTTGTGAGTAGAGTGTTGTTCTACCCAGTGCCTGTAGGAGTCATATCTTTCTTGGTGACCCCAGCACCTGCAAACTATGGAGTGTTTTACTAATCTCCATGCGATGGGACTCTTTCCCTGGAGGTGGTTAAAAGCGTCATTACGCAACAGCAAGACACTTCTCCAGTGAGACAGGCTCAGTGAACATTTCCAGGGCAGGTTCCTTGTCTGGCTAGCTAGAAAGCTTAAGATACACAGTTTAAACTCTGAATTACACCATACATACTTAAAAAAAAAAGAAGAGAAAAGTCCTTCTACAACTATAGAATAAATATCACAGAGAAAGAGATGAAGTGGGGAGCAAAAAAATGGCCATGTTTCTTAAAACCGCCTTTTAAAATTGCTAAACAGAAAGAAAAAACTATGATTAAACAGGAAATTAAACATCCTTATTTATTTCACTCGGGAACTAAAATATTTTAAAAGCATTCCTTGAGGTATAATTAAGATTTAATTATAGTCTTTTTAACATCATTGCATTCGTAGGCCTGCAGGTTGACATTAAAACAAAATAATAAAGTATAAAATATGTTTTTATTAAAAAAAAAAAGTTTGAACCATATCCAAGCTTCCTTAATAGAGACCAAGAAGTTTCTCCCTTTGTTACTTTTACACCCAAGGAAACATCTATGTTTTTCTTTGACATTACACAATCTGACAGTATGATATTGGCCAGGACTCTCAGCCTGATTTAGAATGTTTCTAAGTTGGAAACACAATAAAATAAATAAATAAAAGGCTCAGCCAAAGGTAATCTAAAAACACGGAACTCTTACGCTCAATAAAAGTTCCTCGGATGTTTAGCTTAACTAGTAAAAAACCGTCTGCCTTGAGTATTATGCTCTTTTAAGAACTATCTACATGGGACCAAATGACAATGGCAACTTGAAAGATTAGATTGGAATCTTAGGGGGCAGTGAAGTTGTGTTAATGGTGAGGAACAGCTCAGGGAAGGAGGGTGAAAATGGTTACACAGCCCAAAGAATGTAATCAATGTCACTGATTTGTACATGAAGAAACTGTTGAACTGGTGTGTGTTTTGCTGTGTATATTCTCAACAACAAGAACAAAATAAAAGTATATTTTAAAAAAAAAAGTCTCTAAATGGTACAAATTGTTGGTACTTGGCTACTAACTGAAAAGATGGCAGTTCAAATCCACACAACAGCACAGTGGAAGAAAGACCTGACAATCTACTTAAAAAAAAAAAAATTAGCCATTGAAAATCCTATGGAGCACAGTTCTACTCTGACACACATGGGGTCACCGTAAGTTGGAAGGGACTCTGTGGCAATGGGTTTTATGTTCAATAAAGAAATGAATGCTTTATTTAGCCTGTAGACATTTTTCTTAAATCTGTTTCCTTTAAAAAAGTTTCTAGACGAGGTAGCCCACGGGCGCTCTCACACAGAGTAATAGCACCGACTCCAGAATGCCAGACGCTTGTCTATAAAAAACCTAAGCAAGCCAACTTCAAAGTGCCTCATCAAGCCAATGAGGAGCTGCACTTATTCGAGTAAAATACTGACAGGTCTTCCTTCTGGAAGCCTCGCCATCTTTATAAAGCTGTTCGCTTCATGACAAAAAAAAATGGAGCTGTAAAATGGCACAGTGAGTAAGACTGCCCAGGTGGCACAAGTGTGAACTCCCATTAAACTACTTGCCCTGCAGACAGGATAAACATACAACGCACACTACGCAACAGCAAACTGGCACTAAAATAGGCCAAGCAGCAGCAGAGGACAGCGTCACTCCTCACCTGAAAGGTAAGTGGCTGGTCACCATGTGAGCTTGTGAAAGTGCGGGGGAGGGAGGTGAGGAATGGCAAGAGGGGAACCTGGAATAACAGACACGTTATCAAGGTTTTTGGAAGTCATGTCAGAGGGCTGGAGTTTCAGAGGTAGCCCATGATGGCAGCTTTTGTTTAATCAATGTCACCACTGTTAGAACTTTGTAAACAAAGGAGCTTCCTTCTTGAAAAGGTCACCAACTGAAATATCTCTGTATCGCACTCAGATCAATCAGATGGCCCTAACACTCACCCACAGGGCAAAACACCAAATTAATCAACTCTCGACCTGGGTTACAACATCCATCTACCATGCTTTCAGCTCTCAGTAAAGCTACCGGCAAACAACAGGAGGCCCTGCCTAAAGCAACCTTCCATATTCGTTAAAGAGACACATTAGAAAAAACAGCACATGGCAAGGAGTGAAGATGCAGTGAGGTGTGGTTTTAGGTAAACTATCTTATTTCTTTGGATCAGCTTTACGCTCTTCAGTTTTTGTAGCTAATTATTAACTTCTGAGCAAATACCACATGCTTGGTGTCTGAGTTTCCCAGGGCTGCCGAAACAAATACCACCAACTAGGTGGCTTAAGACTTCAGACACTAATTCTTTAATAGCTCTGGGGGCTATAAGTTAAAATGCAGGTGTCAGCAGGGCCATGTTCACTCTGAAGGCTTGGAGGGAGAAATCCTTCCTTGTCTCCTCCAGCTGCTGGTGGTCCCAGTCATTCCTTGGCTTGTGGATGCACTAATCCAATCTCTGCTTCTGTGTTCACAAGGCCGTCTTCCCTCTCTGTCTCTTCTCCTCTCTTATAAGGACACCATTCGGATAGGATTAGGACCCTACTCTGGTGTGACCTCATGTTAACTTTACTGATAACATCTTCAAAGATGCTATTTCCAAACTAGGTCTTGCTCAGAGGTAGCCAGGGTTAGGACTTCAATGTATCTTTTTGTGGGAAACAATTTTATCCGCAATACTTGGGTAGAAACACAACTAAAGGTTGAGTATAAATACTACTATACTTTTTTTTTGTGGTGAAAATATACACAACAAAACATTTGCCAATTCAGCAATTTCTATATGTATAATTCAGTGACACTGATTACATTCTTTCATGCTATGCAACCATTCTCACCACCTTTTTCCAATTTATTCCATCACCATTAACATAAACTCAGGGCCACCTACACAAAAACTATTCTAAATTTCTAAATAGAGTGTCAGAAAGGGGAAGGCAGCAAGCTACTGTAGGCCAGGCCTCCAAGGCAGGCGTAGTGGGGTGCCCGGCCCGCAGCAGGTGCTCACTGATGGTCTGTGGCCACAATGCCACTGCTGAAGCCCAGGGCCCGGGCCTCAGCTGGGCAGTTTCAGGACTCACTTTTACTGGCTTATTCAGAATTAGTTCTGCTGTGGAGGGAAGCTTGGCCCGTCTAACCCGTAAGGAGGCGCTTGGAAAGTTAAGGGGAAGTACAACATGATGAACACAGGCTCTGAACAGGCCGAACAAGGGTCTGAGTCCGGGCTCCAACTTAAAGCTGCCCAGCCCTTCACAAGTTACCTGACCACTTGGAGGGTTGTCTTCTCACACCTAACCCACCTGGTCATAAGGGTGAAACTCAAAAAGGAGTTGAAATATACAGGGTATTCATTTCCACTTCCCAAATGGATTAGGGTTAACACTGAATGTATACCCACCCACACATCCACATGCATGCACACACATGTGCAGACACATACACACTGACATGAGCCCAGGGCCCATCAACTGCACAGGGTGCTGTCCATCTCTTGGTTAGTAAGACTTGGGAATCTTCATGCTAGATTACAAAGCTGCTCCTTAAAATACAACACTACCTCACTGCAGGCAAGCTACAGCACACACATGCAAACACTGTACTTGAGTCTTCCCTTCTGAATTTATTACAGCATTTAGATTATACAAGCCACTCAATCTCACTATGAACACCTATTTTCCACATTCCTTTTTGACCACATCGTACTTCCTCAGCCTTCTCTGACACCCGTACATCCCCCCCATCTACCCCATGGCAGGGCTCCTGTTATCTTATAATCCCCTCTGTTAGGGCCTGCAATGGACATGGGCGTCTGCCAGGTGTTCCTAGTTTGCAGGAGCTGTTGTTGTTAGCTGCCCTTGAGTAGGTCCCCGGGCTCATGGTGACAGCTTCAAACTCATTCTAGTTCAAGCCCCTGCTGAAAATTTGTGTTTCTAACAAGTTCCCAGACGATGCTAATGCTGCTGGTTAGGGACCAATTCTGAGAGCCACTAGTAGAGCACTGGTTCTCAAAACTTATTATACGTAAGAATCACCTGGGGATCTTGTTAAAATATAGATCCTGATTCAGTATATCTGGAGTGGAAATGCAAAATTTAAGCAGGGGTTCAAACTGAAATGAACCGGTTCAAAGTCCTGCCCCTGACCTAATAGAGTAAATGCCACCCAGTCCTACGCCATCCCTGTGACTGGTTACAGACTGGACCATTGTGATCCTTAGGGTTTTCATTGGCTGATTTTTGGAAGTAGATTGCCAGGCCTTTCTTCCTAGTCTGTCTTAGGCTGGAAGCTATGCTGAAACCTGTTCAGCACCACAGCAACATGCAAGCCTCCACTGAAGGATGGTGCACTGGTGGGAATGGAACCCAGGTCTCTTGTATGGATGGGGGCAATTCTACCACTGAGCCACCACTGCTCTCACCGCTGGGGCAGTCTGCCTTCCTTACTGATGCCATGAGGATGACGTTTCCCAGCTCAGACTCCATAGTGACAGGACAGTAGTGGGTACGTGACAGGACCTGGACTGAGTCTTTCTTCAGGATTTTTGAATGTGGAGCTAAAAGAAGCCACAGACTTACCTTCTGTGCCTCAGAGCTACAAGTAAAATTAAAAAAAAAACTGGATTAAAAAGACCCTATGGATCGAAACAAAATATTGTCCAATATAGCACTGTAAGGTGAGCCCCCTCAGTTGGAAGACACTCAAAACACACAGTGGCCGCAACAATGGACTGGAGCATACCAATGACCGTGAAGATGGTGTGCGACCAGGCAGTGTTTCGTTCCATCGTGCATGCGATTGCCGTGAGTCAGAGCCAACTTGATGGCAACTAACAACAAAGGCTGACAGGCTCAGAAATAATGAATAAAACGGCAGGGGAGGGGGGCTGAGTTCTACAGTAAATCACAGGAAAAGAAAAGGATTTTCTTTTGGAAAAGAAAAGTGGGAAAAAGACACACTTCACAGCATATTTTAAACCCTGAAACGTATGTCATACATAAGAGCGCTGACATATTTAAGAATTTATAACCACAAACCAGAAGATGTAATAAAAGTACTCGTGTCATTCAAAATACTAAATGATGATGAATGGGTACACAAAATGCGGTCCATCCACACAACGGAATATTACTCAGCCATAAAGAGAAATGAAACCGATGCGTGCTACCACATGGATGAACCCTGAAAACATTATGCTGAGTGAAATAAGTCTGACACAAAAGGATAATATTCTGATTCCACTTATATGAAATACCTAGAACAGGAAAATGCATAGAGATAAAAGTTTATTAGTGGGTACCAGGAGCCAGCGAGAGGGGGATATAGGAAGGTACTCTTAAGGGGCACTGAGTTTCTGCTAAGGGTGATAAAAAATTTTTGGAAATGGATGTTGATGGTTGTATAACATGGTGAACATAATGTCACTGAGTTGTACACATAAAAATGGCAAATCTGGTTATATATTTCACCACAATAAAATTAAAAAAAAAAACAACTAAATTATGCAGTATCTGGAAATATGTTAATTTCCTCCCTTTTAAAAATAGTTTAATCTACATACAAATGGCATATACAACAAGTCTATGTGGGAGCCAACTTGTTAAACTTGCAGCTATGAGAGAGGAGGGGACAGCCTCACTGCAGATTCCAAACAGACTTTAGTCCCAAAAGTGCCACTGGTAGAACTCAATAATCTTCAAAAATCACACCCAGGAGAATAAACTGGCATATTTAAGTGAGACCCACCTGTCAGTTTGCTGTACTGTGGTGGCTTGCGTGTTGTCGTGATGCTGGAAGCTATGTTACTGGTATTTCAAATACCAGCAGGGTCACCCATGGTGGACAGGTTTCAGTGGAGCTTCCAGACTAAGACAGACTAGGAAGAAAGGCCTGGGGATCTACTCCTGAAAATCAGCCAAGGAAAACCCTATGGAGCACAACAGAATATTGCCCAATATAGTGCTGGAAGATGAGCCCCCTAGGTTGGCAGACACTCAAAATACACAGTGGTCGCAAGAACAGACTCAAGCATACCAATTTTTGTGAAGATGGTTCAGGACCAGGCAACATTTCATTCTCTTGTACGTGGGGTCACCATGAGTTGGAGATGACTCGATGGCAAGTAACAACAAATGTTCTTTCTTCTCCACAGAGCGCCCTTTTTGGGATCTCTGGAATAGCCTTCCCATCCTCAAGGCTGAAGTGGACCGGGTTCAGACAGGCTCTCAGAGCTCAGGACATGTCTCCCCAGAAAATGACTGGGGTCCTGCTAGCCCATAAGATCCTACTGTATCCAGAACGCACTCAGGCCATTTGCTGGGTCAACAGGACCGTGGACCTGGCTAGCACATGTGGCAACAACACCAAGGGAGGTAATTCAGAATCTCAAGTAGGGGGCAGAGAACAGAGCTTGCCACGGCTGCACTGCCTGTTCAGTCTGATCTGATTCGTGTTCTCTTCCTCTAAGGTCTCCCTTCGCTTTCTCTCTCAGAAACCAGTTCTCTGCTTAGAAGCAGTGGCAATAAAATAACACACTCTCAGTGGCTGGCTGGGAAGGGGTCTGCTAATGACGTGCACAGGGAGTGTGCGTGGGCATGAAGGCCTGGCTGTCTCCCGACACACTCAACTCCAAAGCTGGCTCTTCTCTCCAAATGGCCAGCAGCCATAAAACGCTTTCCCGGAACATCCAGAACAAAGAGACGGAGGCCTGGAAGAACACAACCTCCTCAAAGCTCAACCAAGGCTCTATACTTAGAATGAAACCTCTGCAGCTGGGGAGGCAGAAAATTCTCTGCTATTATTCTGTATAAGTCTTGACGCCAGCTGACCCCTACTCCAATGCAGATGGCCAGGGTGTGGGGCCAGCACAGGACAACCTGCATCTGTTACGGACAAACAAGTACCTGTCAACAGTGAGTGTGCCTGCATAACCTACAGAGGAAAGGAGCCCTGAGGAGTTAAGAGTGGTGCAGGATCTTGGCTTAGTTATGATGCATTTGGCTGTAAAGAATAGAATATCCAACTATACGGGTTTAAATGAAGAAAATGTATCACCCCACCAAACAAAAGTTCAGAGCAGTCGTTCTTAACTGGGGTGATTTTGCATCCCCACCCTGGGGACACTGGGGAATGTGAGAACACATTTCTGGTTGTCATGACTGGGGGTGCAATGTGCTTGGCTGCTAACCAAAAGGCTTGTGGGTCAGGTTGACCCAGAGGTGCCTGAAAAGAAAGGCCTGGCAATCTACTTCGGAAACATCAGCCATTGAAAACCCTGCAGAGCACAGTTCTATGCAGACACACATGGGGCCACCATGAGTCAGGGCTCAGCAGAAACTGTTTTTTTTTTTTTAGTGACATCTACCACACAGAAGCCAGGGATGCTGCCAAACATCCTTCAATGCCCAGGGCAGCCCCCATTACAAGAGCTGCCAACGGTGCCGTGGCTGAGAAAACTAGTCCAGAGGAGAACACTCCCAGGTGTGGTTAATGCAAGGGCTCAATGACTCCTAAAAGGATTCAAACATTTCATGCTTATCTGCTGCCTACACGGAGCTGACTTTATCCTAAGCCTTTTCCTGCCAGGGTCTCAGACGGCTGCCACAGACTCAGGCAATAAATCCTCAACAACTACATGGAGGAGACAAAAAAAAAAAAATCAGCATTTGTTGCTTTCCTGTCTCTCTGTGTTAGAGGAAGCCCTTGCCAGAGCAGGCCAGCAGCCTTCCTGGCACATCTCACTGGTCAGAGCGGGTCACGTGCCATGTCTAAACGAATCTCTGCAAGGGAAATGGAATTACTAGATTAAGTCCTGGAGCAGTACCATTTATCCCGGGGCTGGGAGATGGGGGAAGGGTGTGTGTGGCAGGGGCATCATCCCGGAGCACACTGCCATCTGATCCTTCAACATAACTGGGCTCTTTCGGCAAGAAAGGTGGTGGTGTTATGGATTGAACTGTGCTGCCCCAAAAAATATGAAGTCCTGGCCTCTGTACCTGTGGATGTGACCCTGTTTGGAAATAGGGTTTTCATTTGTTATGTTAATGAGGTCTTACCAGAGTAGGGTGGGTTCCTAAACCCAATACTGCTGAGCTATAAAAAGCAGAAGAGGAAAAGCTGTGGAGAGAGAGAGAGAGAGAGAACACAGCCATGCCACACCCAACCTGAGCTGACGCACCCGCTGAGAGAGACATAACCTGCCCATAACCTGATCCACAGTGTGCCCAGCCGGTGACAAAGAAATAGACATGGGTAATGTGGGAAGGGTGAGCGGGTGTCATGGATTGAATTATGTCCCCCCAAAAATGTGTGTATCAACTTGGTTAGGCCATGATTCCCAGTATTCTGTGGTTGTCCTCCATTTTGTGATTGTAATTTTATGTTAAAGAGGATTAGGGTAGGACTGGAACACCACCCTTACCCAGGTCTCATCCCTGATCCAGTGTAAAGGGATTTTCCCTGGGGTGTGGCCTCCAACACGTTTTATCTCTCAAGAGATAAAAGGAAAGGGAAGCAAGCAGAGGGTTGGGGACCTCATACCACCAAGAAAGCAGCACCAGGAGCAGAGTGTGTCCTTTGGACCTGGGGTCCCTGCGCCTGAGGAGCTCCCCGACCCAGGGAAGTTTGAGGACAAGGACCTTCCTCCAGAGCTGAAAGAGAGAGAAAGCCTTCCCCTGGAGATGACGCCCTGAATTTGAGGACTTGTAAAAACAAAAACAAAAAAAAAATTTTTTTTTTTTTTATTACCCTACTAGACTGTAAGAAAATAAATTTCTCTTTGTTAAAGCCATCCACTTGTGGTATTTCCGTTATGGCAGCACTAAATAACTAAGACAAGGGGATCTCCCTCTAAAACATAAGCGGTCCATCTCTTAAAATGCTAAGTGGGATACTCATAGGGGTGGAGTGGACAAGTTCACCTCAAATCTGTTCCTATCATCTATGTTTGATTTCTGTAAGTAATCTGTTCTTGTTGTTCACTGTTTACCACCTATAAATAATTGTGGCTTTCAACTGCCAACACTGTGTGTCTTGTGTGTACAACCCAGTCGGACTGGATAGTACAGTCCTCATCCTAACAGTTCCATGACTGCCTGGGATTTCAAGAACAATCTGTGTGTATATGTACACATATGGGCACACGTACCCAGTTCAAACGTCGATCTCAGGCATCAGGAGAACTTGGCTTAAGTGCAATAATCACCCAAAGCACACAGGGATAATGCAAGCACAACAGTGTTGCTTGGCAGAAAGCAATCCATTACCTTTACAAATCGATCAGGTAATGAAACAAGATATGTTTCTTGCCATATAAAGACAAGTCATTACTAGATAAACTTACTAAACAGGAATAGACTGATCCTTAACAAGACAAGCAATACGATGGAGAGGCTGCAGGGCAAGATAACAATGAAACACTGGAGGCATTCCCATTAAAATGAGGGCATCCCAGATGGGAGAGGGACTGGCACCTGCCCACCCAAATCATGCTCACTTTCTTCTGCAGTAAGGCTTAGAGCTGGGCCATGGCTGCCCAGCCAGGGGATATTTTTCCCAGTCTCCCTTGAAGATATGAGTGGAAGTAGCATGGGACCTTGGAGTCCCTGGGTGGTGCAAATGATTAATGAGCTTGGCTATTCACTGAAAGGCTGGTGGTTTGAGTCCACCCAGAGGAACCTTGGAAGAAAGGCCTGGAGATCTACTTCCAAAAAGACAGCCATTGAAAACCCTATGGAGCGCAGTTCTACCCTGATACATGTGGGTCCACCATGGATAGGAATCACCCCAATGGCAACTGGTAGTAGGTAACGTGTGCCCTTAAGCCCATCCTGTAAAAACCTCGCCACACATGTTTTTATGTGCTCTTCCCCATTCCTGTGGGGTGGAATGGCAAACGAAGACAATGAAAGCCATGTGTTAAAGATGACAGAGTCCCTGGGATGGGCCTCTGGGATGACCATGTGGAAGAGACACCACCAGTGTGGAACAGCCACAGTGAACTGACACCTGCACAAGAAATAAACTTTAATCATACTCAGGCACTAACTTTTTGGATTTCTTTATTACAGCAGCTAATGTTACCACAACTAATACATTGATAATATCACCATTATTTAACACTGAAGACACTAGCAAAATATTAGAAAAAAACAAATTCAATATTGGCTAATGGCATGCCTGTCAACCTAAAGTATTCAAAACAATCACCTGAAAAAAATGAGAAATAAATTCACTAAGACAGCTTGTTTCCAAATTCCACAAGCTGACACTTTCCTACATATCAACAACCAAATAAAACATGTAACAAAAAATCAGTCTCATTTATAATAGCAAAAATACATGTATAAAATATCTAACATATGGAAAAATAGGAAGAAATTATTTAAGAACAATTAAACTCCAAAACCAAAAAACCCACTGCTGTCGAGTCAATTCCAACTCATAGCGACCCTAGAGGACAGAGTAGAACTGCCCCACAGGGTTTCCAAGGAGCGCCCGGCGGATTTGAACTACCGACCTCTTGGTTAGCAGCCGTAGCACTTAACCACTACGCCACCAGGGTTTCCCAATTAAACTCCGAGGAACATAAACGAATACTCTTTAATCCATGAAGAGAATTACCGTATTTCCGCATGTAAGAGCCCAACTCAAGTCACTTCTTCCCAAAATCATCTATAACCGTTACCTTTTGTTGGTGTGGGCCGTCAAGTCAATTCTGACTCACAGCAACCCTATAAGACAGAGTTGAACTGCCCCATAGGGGCAGTTCCTAGGCTGTAATATTTTTTATGGAAGCAAATCTCCAGGTCTTTGTCCTGGGTGGGTTTGAACCACTGACGTTTCAGTTAGCAGCTGAGTGCTTAACTGTTGCACTACCGGGGCTCCTTATAATTTTACCTAATACCAATCAAAACCCCATCTGCACGTCATTGTCAGACCCCAAAGCTAAAGAGGCTTTATGTGATCTAATGATATTTAACAGACAAAAGGAGGTGATTAGGGATGAGGTAGCCATCAGGATTCTGTTTAGACTCATAGAGCTGTGGAGGCAGAAGAGCTCTTGAAAAGGGTTTGTAAAAGGTCAAGTCTTCACTTCCAGGCCACGTTCTTCCCGTTACATCGCAGCACTAATTCTGAAATACCACAACAGAGCTCTGCTTTAAAAGAAGGTGTCCTGTAATTCCATAATATACCTTTAGAAGCTGAACCGTGTAACAGTATCCAAGACTCAGTGTGTCCAGTGCTATTCATGTCACCTGCTGTGGGGCTTAAAATTAACTTTACGCAAAGAACTTCGTCTTTGTCCTTGGTTCCTGAGAGATAACCTCTAAAACCTTGGAATTTCTCCAGTGATTGAAATGTACCAGATGAGGCCATCAGACCACACCTAAGTTTATACTAATGAAGTGCTGGCCTGGCCAGAAAGACCCACCACCTTACATTGGCCAAGCTCAAAGAGAGGGTGAGAGGGTGGAACAATTCAATCAATCATGCCTATATAATGAGGCCCCAATAAAGGCTTTGGAAACAGCAGCCCCATGGGCTTTCTGGCTGGTAAAAGACATCGGTGCACGGGTGCCCACGGGAGGAGAGCATGTCCCTTGGGAAATGGGAGCTCCGCACTGGGAATCTTCGCAGACCTCTCCTTATGAGTCTCTTCATTTGCATCCTTTTTGCACTACTAGAATTATAAATATAGCACTTTCCTGAGTTCTGTGAGCCATTCTAGCAATTATAGAACCCAAGGGAGTAGTGGGAACCAGCAGGTTGGAAGTGAAGGGGGCCTTGGGGACCCCTGAACTTATGGCTGGTATCTTGAGGGAGTAGGGGGAACCCCCAACTTTGTAGCTAGCAGGTCAGAAGTGAGGGGAGTCCTGGGGACTCCCAAACTTGTGGCTGGCATCTGAGGTCTCAGACAGACTTGGCAGTGTGGAGGACTGTATCCTTTACCTTGTGAGAGCTGACCCTGCTCCAGGTGGTTAGGGTCAGAGGAGGAAGTGCTGCAAGGCAGCTGGTGTCAGAGAAACAGAATCTGATTATTTTCCTCTCACCTGCTGTAATCTTTATGGAAGCAGATCACCAAGTCTTTCTCTCACAGAGGTGCTGGGTGGGTTTGAACCACCTTTAGGTTAGCAGCCGAGTGCCTGACCACTTCATTTCTACAAGCCTTTATTTCCATAATCGAATTTGTAAGCCACAATGCCATTTTGTGAAATGGTATTGAATAAACGCAGCAAAAAAAAGGTGGTCTGGGCCTATAGGGTCATTATGAGTTGGAACTGACTTGATAGCAATGGGTTAATGGGATCTTATGACATCCTTTTAAAAGAAGATTTAATTTACAATAGTCAAAAGGTGAAATCAACCCAAATGTCCATCAATTGAGAATGGCCAATCAAAATGTGGTATATCCATACAATGGAATATTACTCAGCCATGAAAAGGAAAGAAGTTCTGACATGTTACAACACGGATGAGCCTTGAAAGCATTATGCCGAGTGAAAGAAGCCAGAGGCAAAAGGCACATATTTTATGATTCCATTTATATGAAAAGTCCAGAGTAGGCAAATCCATCAAGGCAGAAAGCAGATGAAAGGAGAGTGACTCCTTAAAGGGCATGGGGCTTTACTCTGGGGTAACAAAAATGTTCTTGAACTTGCCAGAGGTGATGGTTGCACAACACCGTGAATGCATTAAATGTCACTACCGGTGAATTTTATGCTATGTGTATTTTACCACAATTTTAAAAAAGAAGGGGGTAAAAAAAAAGAAAGAAGATTTAGTGATAACATTTATAAATCATTTGTTGTTGTTCTTAGGTGCTGTTGAGTCGATTTCGACTCATAGTGACCTCATGTAACAGTAGAACGTCCTCACAGGGTTTTCTTGGCTGTAAGCTTTATGGAAGCAGATCGCCAAGTCTTTCTCTCACAGAGGTGTTAGGTGGGTTTGAACCACCTATAGGTTGGCAGCCGAGCGCTTAACCACTGCGGCACAAGGGCTCATTAAATCATTTCTCCCATCCTTCATTTCCATAATCAAAGTTGGAAGCCACAGTGGTACAGTGGCTGGATTCGCGAGGGCTCAAAGTCTCAGATAAACTTTTAAGCAAAAACTTAAAACTTTCGTGCTGAAAGACGGGTGGTGGCTGCGTAGGAGGTGCCCTGGCCAGTAATGAACTTGTGTCTCACAGAAGTAAGTAACTGCTAACACAGTTTTTTTTTTTAACATTAAGACACGCTCCCTCCAGGCGCCATCTGGAAGCTTCATGTTATGTAACTCTAGTGTCAACACTAAAGGGCTTGTTCCTAGCCAGGAAGCAGGAGGGATCCTCTGGACAGCTAAGGCAGAGGTGGCCTTGTGCAAAGCCCTGGGGCAGCTTCCTCTCTCTCAGGATAGAATGCTGTGATCTGGCCCTGGCTACTGCTTCCCTCTTTTATCCTTCTCTCTCATGTTATCTCCACTCCAGCCACACCTGCCTCCTTACAGTGCCCTGGGTAGAGGCCTGCACCCCAGGGGGCCTGGTGGCCAGCTGGCTCACTTCACCAAGCCTCTGCCCAAACATCACCTTATCAGAGCCATCTCTGTCTAAAACAGCACCTTATCCACCTCATGCAGCCACCACGATCTATCAGTGGAGGCTCAAGTGTTGCTGTGATGCTGAATGACTCTCAGTGGAGCTTCCAGACTAAGACAGACTAGGAAGAAAGGCCTGGTGATCCGCTTCTGAAAATCAGCACAACGGTCTTATCCACAACTGATCATGGGGATGGTGAAAGGGCCAGGCAGCATTTTGTTCCGTTGTACATGAGGTCGCCATGAGTCAGGGCCAACTTGATGGCCGCTCACAACAACAACATCCAATACAATACTACACAAGGGATTTAAATGGGCAAGCAAATCTTTTTAGAGAAACAGACAGTGTTTGCAACTGAACTTCGATACTTCCTGTGGATTGAAAGGGCATGAATGAAAGAGACAGAACCACTTGACACCATTTGTTGCTGTGAAGACCCTGACCTGGTTGATGGATTGGTGTTAATAGAAAGCAGTGTGATTCCAGCAGGAAAGGTGACACAGGGGTGCCTGATGCAAACTCCCACGCCTGAAAAAGCCACGCACAGATATTCATGTATTTATGGGACAGTTTTGCACTGCTGTGGCTTTTTTTTTTTAAAAAAGATCAAAACAGCAGCTTTATTTTTTTTTTCTCCCACCTTGATCTTTTCCTTTCCTTCTATTTTATTGTAGTAAAAATACATATAACAAAACTTTCGCCAATTCAACAATTTCTACACGTACAATTCCGTGACACTGATTACATTCATCATGTGGTGTAACCATCGCCGCTATCCTTTCCCAAATTATTTTACCACCATTAACAGAAACTCAGTGCCCCCTAAGTTATAACTTCCCTTTTCCCCTCCCTCCTACCCTTGCTACCACTAAGAAGCTTTGGTCTCTATATCTTTGTCTATTCTAGATATTTCAGATAAGTGGGATCGTAGAATATTGATCCTTTTGGGACTGACTTTTTTGACCCAGCATGTGTTTTCAAGGCTCATCCGTGTCGTGGTGTATGTACGTCAGGACCTCATTTCTCCTTATGGCTGAGTAGTATTCCACTGTACAGGTATACCACATTTTGTTTATCCACGCATCTGTTGATGGAACTTGCGTTGCTTCCACCTTTTGGCTATTGCGAACAGTGCTGCAGCGAACGCTGCTGTACATATATCGGTTTCTGTTCCCGTTTTCAGGTCTCTTGGGTACATATCTAGGCTTGTGACAGCTGTGTCATAAGCTAACGCTATGTTTAACTTTTTGAGGAACCGTCAAACTGTTCTGCACAGCAGCTGAACTGTCATGGCTTTCTCTTACTGGCTTTGCTCACACTTAGTTGGGTCATTCTCTCTTTGTGTTTCCCGTATCATTAGGGTAAAAAGCAAACGTTATGCCAACACAACAGGTTGCACTAAGGGTTCATGGACTCCAAAATGCCCATCTGGGAACTGACTGAGACGCTGCCCATGCATAACTGGCACCTTTTTGCAGTATCCACAATGTACAGACACCATCCCGGACACGCAGAATACAGCAGGAAGAGGGAGCCAGAGTCTCTGCCCTCATGGAGCATAACAGCTGTGCCATGAATTAACAAACGAACTTTCTATATTTCAGCTTTCTCATCTAAAAAATGGGGATGTTAGTAGCAACGAGGACTGTTTTGATGATGAAGACAGTTGACATATATAAAAATGCTTAAAACGATGCCGCTATTTAAGAATTAGCTAAAACAAACATGGGGTCTCTGGGTGGGGTAAATGGTTAAGTGATTGACTACTAGCCAAAAGCTTGGCGATTCGAACCTACCCAAAGGCGCCTTGGAAGATGGGTCCAGCAATCTATTTCAGGAAGGTCACAGCCTTGAAAACCCTATGGAGCAGTTCTACTCTGTACACGCAGGGTCACCATGAGTCAGAATTAACTCCACGGTAACCAATAACAAAAAAAACATCTGTGGACTGAACAGGTGAGGTTTCATTCTTGTCTCATTTTATATGTATGAAGCACAGAGACATTAAGTAACAACCTCAAGGCCAAAAAAGTGGCAGATCTAGAATTCACACCCAGGCACTCTTGAGCACCACATTCTGCTATCTCTGATTTTTCTTATATTGTACCATAACTTCTTTATCACATGAATCCTAACCCCAAACCTTCAGATTAACTATTCATTACTCCTCTTTCAGCAGATAACAATGGCAAGTCAGGGATCTATTGTCCAAAACATAGCTTCCTGAGCACACAACAGAGCCAGAAGACACTCATCCTGATCTATCTCTCCTCCAAATTCCATTTTATACAAGGAAGAGTCCGACTCAGAATGGTCATCTAGCTCACGGCCTCCAGTGTCTCCTACCCACTCCAAGTGCCTCTGCTCCTCCCTTGATTCCAGGGGTCCATCTCGAGCCTCATCATACTGGCTCTTTGCTCTATTTGACACAGACCAGCACACACTTTCCCCTGAAAAGTGGGTTTCCGGGACTCCATTCTTCCCTGGTTTTCCCTGACCTCACTGCAACCCACCCTTCTCAGTCTCTTCTGCTGGTTCCCCCCTTCTCCCACCCTCTTTTTTTTTTTTTGTCGGGAGCCATAGGCCACAGTCCTTGAGCCTCTTCTCTCCTCTGTCTACACTCACTCCTGTCTCAGGGCTTCCAGTGCCATCTCTGACTAGTAACTCCACAGTCCAGCTCTGGTCAAAACCCACAAATCCAACTACCTCAAATGTCACACTGGGACATCTATCAGACACCTCACCTAATACGTCCCAAAGTGAACCCTTGGTCTCCCTGTCCACCCCACGGAGTCAGCTCCTCTGTAATCTCCCCATCTCATCCTTCCCATTTCTCAAGATAAAAACCTGAGCATTATATTGAGTCCTCCTTTTATATTCCACATGCAACCCACCAGACAAACCTGTGAATTACACCTTCAAAATATATTCGGGATCTGAACGCTTCTCACCCTCTCCACTGGTCCTTCTAGATTATTACAATAGTCTCCTAACTGGTCTCCCCGCTTCTGTCCTGCCTGCCCAATCCCTGATTTCTACACTCAGCCCAGCAGTGAGAAGTATAGTTCTAACATGTTAAAAGGAAAGCCAGGCCATGTCATTCCTCAGTTCAACATCCTCCAACGGCTTCTACCTGACTCAGCAGCCATGTTAGAACCTCAGTTTTAAAGGCCCTACAAGATTTGATCTATTCCTTGTCCAAATTCCACCTTACCTCCTACATCCCCCATCTCCCTTGCTCACTCCTCCTCCCTGGCCTCCTCTGGGCCTCAGACACACCAGAACCTCCACACCTGGTCCGATGCACCTTCTCAGCAAGGCCTTCTTTGATGACCCCATTATATGGCAATGCCCCCCAACACCCACAATTCACTAAATTCTTTACAGTCCTCCACTGCACTTACCACTGTCTAACATTCTGTACGTTTGTTTATCGCATACCTCCTCCAACCCTCATCAGAATGTTGACAGTCTTATCTGTTTTGTTCTCTGCTTTACCCCTGACACCAAGAACACACATTGTAAGCACTCAAATAGCTGTCGAATGAATGAATGGCCAATGCTTTAAAAGCTCCTCAAAAAATAACACACCTATACCCCTCATGAACTTAGATGCAAAAATCCTCAACAAAATTCTAGCCAATAGAACTCAACATCAAAAAAATAATTCACCATGACCACGTGGGATTTATACCAGGTATGCAGGGGATGGTTCAACATTAGAAAAACAACGTAATCCACCATATAAATAAAACAAGAGACAAGAGCCACATGATCTAATCAATTGATGCAGAAAAGGCATTTGACAAAGTCCAACACCCATTCATGATAAAAACTCTCAGCAAAATAGGAATAGAAGGAAAATTCCTCAACATAATAAAATGTATTTATACAAAGCCAACAGCCAACATCACCCTAAATGGAGACAGTCTGAAAGCATTTCCCTTGAGAATGGGAACTAGACAAGGATGCCCCTTATCACCACTTATTCAACATTGTCTTGGAGGTCCTAGCCAGGGCAATTAGAATAGATAAAGAAATAAAGGGCATCCAGATTGGTAAGGAAGAAGTAAAAGTATCTCTATTTGCAGATGACATGATCTTATACACAGAAAACCCTAAAGAATCCTCCAAAAAAAAACTACTGAAACTAACAGAAGAGTTCAGCAGAGTATCAAGATACAAGACAAACACACAAAAATCAGTTGGATTCCTCTACATCAACAAAAAGAACATCGAAGAGGAAATCACCAAATCAATACCATTTACAGTAGCCCCCAAGAAGATAAAATACTTAGGAATAAACCTTGCCAGAGACATAAAAGACTTATACAAAGAACTACAAGACACTACTGCAAGAAACCAAAAGAGACTTACATAAGTGAAAAAACATGCCTTGCTCATGGATAAGAAGACTTAACATTGTAAAAATATCTATTCTACCAAAAGCCATCTATAGATACAATGCAATTCCGATCCAAATGCCAACGACATTTTTTAATGAGATGGAGAAACAAATCACCAACTTCATATGAAAGGGAAAGAGGCCCCGGATAAGTAAAAAAAAAAAAAAGCATTACTGAAAAAGAAGAACAAAGTGGGAGGCCTCACACTACCTGATTTTAGAACCTATTATACAGCCACAGTAGTCAAAACAGCCTGGTACTGGTATAACAACAGATACATAGACCAATGGATCAGAACTGAGAATCCAGACATAAATCCATCCTCATATGAGCAGCTGATATTTGACAAAGGCCCCAAATCAGTTAATTGGGGAAAAGACAGTCTTTTTAACAAATGGTGCTGGCATAACTGGATATCCATCTGCAAATAAATGAAACAAGACCCATACCTCACACCATGCGCAAAAACTAACTCAAAATGGATCAAAGACCTAAACACAAAGTTTAAAACGATAAAGATCATGGAAGAGAAAACAGGGACAACATTAGGAGCCCTAATACATAGCATAAACAGAACACAAAACATTACTAAAAATGCCGAAGAGAAACCAGATAACTGGGAGCTCCTAAAAATCATACACCTATGCTCATCCAAAGACTTCACCAAAAGAGCAAAAAGACTACCTACAGGCTGGGAAAAAGTTTTTAGCTATAACATTTCTGATCAGCACCTTATCTCTAAAATCTACATGATTCTGCTAAAACTCAACCACAAAAAGACAAATAACCGCATTAAAAAATGGGCAAAAGATTTGAACAGATACTTCACTAAAGAAGACATTCGGGCTAACAGATACATGAGGAAATGCTCACAATCACTAGCCATTAGAGAAATGCAAATCAAAACTACAATGAGATTGTATCTCACTCCAACAAGGCTTCCATTAATCCAAAAAACACATAATAATAAATGCTGGAGAGGTTGTGGAGAGACTGGAAGACTTATACACTGCTGGTGGGAATGTAAAATGATACAACCACTTTGGAAATCGATTTGGCGCTGACTTAAAATCTAGAAATAGAACTACCACACAATCCAGCAATCCCAGTCCTTGCAGTATATCCTAGAGGAATAAGAGCCTTTACAGAAACAGATATACGCACACCCATGTTTACTGCAGCACTGTTTACAATAGCAAAAAGCTGGCAGCAACCAAGGTGTCCACCAACGGATGAATGGATAAATAAACTATGGTATATTCACACAATGGAATACTACACATCAATAGAGAACAATGATGAATCTGTGAAACATTTCATAACATGGAGAAATCTGGAAGACATTATGCTGAGTGAAATTAGTCAATTGCAAAAGGACAAATATTGTGTAAGACCACTATTACAAGAACTGGAGAAACAGTTTAAACAGAGAAGAAAATATTCTTTGATGGTTACAAGAGGGGGGAGGGAGGGAGGGAGGGAGGGAGAGGTCATTCACTGATTAGATAGTAGATAAGTTTTATTTTAGGTGAAGGGAAAGACAATACACAATACAGGAGAGGTCAACACAACTGGACTAAACCAAAAGCAAAGAAGTTTCCTGAATAAACTGAAGCTTCGAAGACCACCGTAGCAAGGGCAGGGGTTTGAGGGCCATGGTTCAAGGGACAACTAGGTCAACTGGAATAATAAAATCTATTAAGAAAACATCCTGCATCCCACTTTCAAGAGTGGCGTCTGGGGTCTTAAACACTAGCAAGTGGCCATCTAAGATGCATCAATTGGTCTCAACCCACGTGGAGCAAGGAAGAATGAAGAACGCCAAAGACGCAAGGTAATTATGAGCCTAAGAGACAGAAAAGACCACATAAACCAGAGACTACATCAGCCTGAGGCAAGAAGAACTAGATGGTGCATGGCTACAACTGATGACTGCCCTGACAGGGAACACAACAGAGACCCCCTGTGGGAGCAGGAGAGCAGTCGGATGCAGACCCCAAATTCTCATAAAAAGACCAGACTTAATGATCAGACTGGGACTGAAGCAGCCCTGGAGGCCATGGTCCCCAGACCTTCTGTTAGCCCAGGACAGGAACCATTCCCAAAGCCAACTCTTCAGACAGGGATTGGACTGGAATAGGAGATGGAAAATGATACTGGTGAAGAACAAGCTTCTTGGATCAAGTGGACACATGAGACCATGTTGACATCTCCTGTCTGGAGGAGGGATGAAAGGGCAGAGGGGGCCAGAAGCTACCCGAATGGACACAAGCAGAGAGTGTGGAGGGAAGAACTGTGGTGTCTCATTGGAGGGAGAGCAGTTAGGACTGTATGGCAAGGTGTATGTAAATTTTTGTATGAGAGACTGACCGGATTTGTAAACTTTCACTTATAGCACAATTCAGAAAAAAAAAAAAAAAAGCTCCTCAAGGAAAGGTTCAACTATATTCAATAATCTGCATGTTACAAGGCAGGTTAAAATGATTAAAAATTTCAGAATGTTTTTCAGCTATACTGAAACAAAGCCTGTTTAACAGAATTTGATATTATTAAGAAGGCAACACTCCTCAAAGCAATTGACAGATTCAAGGCAATCCCTATCAAAATCTCAACTTCTTTTGCAAAAATAGAAAAGCTAATCTTAAGATTCATATGGAATTGCAATTGACCCTGAAATCTTGAAGAAGAACAAAGTTGGAGGACTCTCACTTCCTGATTCCAAAACCTTCTGTAAAGATATAATAATCAAAATAATATGGTATAGGCATAAGGACAGACATATGACTCGATGGAACAGAACTGAGAGTCCAGAAATAAACCCACACACCTATGATCAACTGATTTTCAACAAGGATATCACGACCATTCAATGGGGAAAGAATAGTCTCTTCGACAAATCGTGCTGGGACAAATGGATCTCCATGTGCAAAAGAATGAAGTTGGACCCTTACCTCACACCATATACAAAAATTGACTCAAAATGGATGAAAGACCTAAACGTAAGAGCTAAACTATAACTCTTGGAAGAAACAGAAAACACAGGTATGTATCTTCGTGATCTTACATTAGACAATGATTTCTTAGATATGACACCTAAAACACAAGCAACCAAAGAAAAGATAAACTGGACTTTATCAAAATTAAAAACTTTTGTGCAAAGAATACTATCAAGAAAAGGAATTACAGAATGCATGTTTACTGTAAAACAAATCCTATAAAAATATAGAAGATTGAAAAATAAAACTCATCCATAACACCATCAAAAGAAAAAAGTGAAACACAACCAAAAAATGGGAGAAAATATTTACAAATAATACATCTAATAAGGCTCCAGTATCCAAAATATATATAAAGAACTCTTACAACACAGCAACGAAAAACATAAGCAACTGTCATGGATTGAACTGTGTCCCCCAAAAGTATCTGGCAACTTGGCTAGGTCATGATTACCAGTATTGTATGATTGTCTACTATTTTGTCATCTGATGTGATTTCCCTATGTGTTGTAAATCCTATCACTATGATGTAATTGGATGGGTTAGTGGCAGTTATATGGACAAGATCTACAAGATTAGATAGTGTCTTAAGCCAATCTCTTTTGAGATATAAAAGAGAGAAGGGAGCATAGAGACATAGGGACCTCATATCAACAAGAAAGCAGTGCTGGGAACAGAGCTCGTTGTTTGGACCTCAGGTTCCTGCGCTGAGATGCTGCCAGACCAAGAGAAGACTAATGACAAGGACCTTCCTCCAGAGCCAACAGAGACAGAAGGCTTTCTCCTGGAGCCAGTGCCCTGAATTTGGACTTCTAGCCTACTGGACTGTGAGAGAATAAACTTCTCTTTGTTAAAGCCATCTACTTGTGGTATTTCTGTTATAGCAGCACTAGACGAAATGGGCAAACAGTTGAACAGACATTTCACCAAAGAGAATATACAAATCGTCAAAAAAAAAAAAAAACCAAACCCGTTCCTGTCGAGCTGATTCCAACTCATAGCAATCTTATAGGACAGAGTAGAACTGCCCCATAGAGTTTCCAAGGAGTGCCTGTTAAAAAAAATTTAGGGAGACGCAAATCAAAACCACAATTAGATGCCACCTCACACTCACCATAATGGCTATAATTTGAAAACAAAACAGAAAATAACAGATGTTGGCAAGGATGTGGAGAAGTTGGAAGCCTCATGCACTGCAGGAGGGAATGTAAAATGCAGTTGGGTGATGTCTTAGGCTTGGTTCTCTAGAGAAGCAAAACTAGTGAAGCATATGTAAATATATATATTTATCTCATAGGTTTAGAAGCAAAAATGGGTGGTGGGGATGTGTTCTGAGAACATTCAGCCATGTCTTATAAGGCATCTGCCTGAGGTAATGCCCTAGGCAATGACTCAGATGTCTCCTCAGAGGACGACTCAAACTAAGGTTCCTCAGACACAGCAGGGTTAAGCTTATCAGATGGGGGGCGCTGATGGTTTTACTGGGGATGGTGGCTTAGCAGACAAAGATGGGCTATATCTTCAGATGGGAGTTAGAGGGCTGGTTCTGTTGGCAGGAGTGATTCAACAAAATTTAGGGGCCCAGTGTCCCCAGCTCCCTGATTATATCCCCGTATGTCCCCATTCCAAGTTTCAGGATCCCATTTCTTCCCAATCAATGCCCTCACTTTAACTTCAGACACAACTCAAGGTTGGGAATTCAACTGGCATTGTAATTCATTCACTCTTATGCTAAGACTCTGGGTTTCGTATTCGGCAATATCAGCTCTGTTACTACAAGAAATGAGGCTTCCTTTCGGGGTGGAAATGGCAACTTTGAGGTCATTCATGCAGCGCCCGAGCTGTGATTCTGAAGCCCTGAGCTCATCTCTCTTTCGCTACTTTGTCTAGCGAAAGCAGGACCAACAAACCAGCTTTCTTGTATTTTTCATTCTGACAAAACTGTAGAAAACTATCAAACATGATCACGAGAGCCTCACCTCTCACCAATACATGATCTATCAGCAGTGATACTTTGCGTATTTCTATTGCCGCTTCATGCCATGGATTAGCTGTGTCTTTTTACTACTGCACACAGAGGCACCAACATGTTTAGGACTAACTGGACTTGAGAACCAACTTAGAAAACTCATCCTTACAATTTTGTTTCCCCAGAACCACTCTCGGTACCAAATGTCTTAGGCTGGGTTCTCTATAGAAGCAGAACCAGTGAAGTGTGTGTGCGTGTGTATATGTGTTGTTGTTGCTGTTGTTAGGTGCCATCGAGTCAGTTCCGACTCATAGCGACCCTATGCACAACAGAACGAAACACTAACCGGTCCTGTGCCATCCTTACAATCGTTGCTATGCTTGAGCCCATTGTTGCAGCCACTGTGTCAATCCACCTCATTGAGGGTCTTCCTCTTTTCCGCTGACCCTGTACTTTGCCAAGCATGATGTCCTTCCTTCTCCAGGGACTGATCCTTCCTGACAACACAGCCAAAGTATGTAAGACGCAGTCTCGCCATCCTTGCATCTAAGGAGCATTCTGGTTGTACTTCTTCCAAGACACATTTGTTCGTTCTTTTGGCAGTCCATGCTATATTCGATATTCTTCGCCAACGCCACAATTCAAAGGCGTCAACTCTTCTTCGGTCTCCCTTATTCATTGTCCAGTTTTCACATGCATATGATGCGATTGAAAATACCATGGCTTGGGTCAGGCGCACCTTAGTCTTCAGGGCGACATCTTTGCTATTCAACACTTTGAAGAGGTCCTTTGCAGCAGATTTGCCCAATGCAGTGCGTCTTTTGATTTCTTGACTGTTGCTTCCATGACTGTTGATTGTGGATCCAAGTAGAATGAAATCCTTGACAACTTCAATCTTTTCTCCGTTTATCATGATGTTGCTCATTGGTCCAGTTGTGAGGATTTTTGTTTTCTTTATGTTGAGGTGTAATCCATACTGAAGGCTGTGGTCTTTGATCTTCATTAGTAAGTGCTTCAAGTCCTCTTCACTTTCAGCAAGCAAGGTTGTGTCATCTGCATAATGCAGGTTGTTAATGAGTCTTCCTTCAATCCTGATGCCCCGTTCTTCTTCATATAGTCCAGCTTCTCGTATTTAATCTACATAATCTACTTAATCTGTACGCTGAACAAATAATACGAGTATATATGTGTATATATATAAATATATACATACATACACATACGTCGTATGTAAATTCGTATATATAGTTGTATATATATTTATATATATGTAAAAAACTGTATATATGTAGAGAGAGACTTATCTCAAAGAAATGACACATGTGGTTGTAGAGACTGGTAAGTCTGTTGGTCAGGCATCTGGCTGGAAACTTCTCCTGGCTCATGTAGCTGCAGGGACAGGGGCTGACGAACCCAAGATCTGCAGGTCAGTCAGCAGGCCACAGCCTCAGAGGCTGTGGAGGCTGACAAATCCCATGATCTACAGGTATGCTGCTAGTTCCAAAAACCAGAGGTTGGATGATGATGAGCCGGATCCAAGATCCAAAGCAAGCAGAAGCCAGTGAGCTTTGCCAGAAAGTCCATATATATTGGATACAGGCCACACCCCCAAAGAAACCCTCTTGTAACAGATCTGCTTGTAACAGATCTCATCATGGAGATTATTACATTATATCTGATCTCATCATTAAGGTGATTACATTATTACATAATTGTTAAACTACATCCTAACCGCCACACCACTGAGAATCACGGCCCAGGCAAGTTGACACACGACCTTAACCATCACAGGTGGTTCCTCAAAAAGTTCAACATAGACTTACTGCATGACCCAGTAATTCCAATCCTAGGTATACATCCAAAAGAACTGAAAGCAGGAATGCAGGCAAAAACGTTCACTGCAGCACTGTTCACAATGGCCAAAAGGTGGAAATAACCTAAATGTCCATCAGCTGATGAATGGATAAACAACACATGGTATATACATACACAGAATATTACTCAGCCATAAAGAGAAATTAATTTTTGACACATGCTATACCGTGCGTGAACCTTGAAAATATTTTGCTGAATAAGTCAATCACAAAAGGACAAATAGTGTACGATCCCACTTATATGAAACAGGCAAATGTATAGAGACTATACCTGTAGAGATTACACCTGAACATAAGGAAAACAAAATCCTTACAACTGGACCAATAAGCAACAACATGATAAATGGAAAAAAATATTGAAGTTGTCAAGGATTTTGAGTTGGATCCACAACCAACACCCATGGAAGCAGCAGTCAAGAAATCAAACAACAGATTGCATTGGGCAAATCTGCTGCAAAAGACCTCTTTAAAGTGCTGAAAAATAAAGATGTCACCATGAGGACTAAGGTGTGCCTGACCCACGCCATGATATTTTCCATCACCTTATATGCATACGAAAGCTGGACTATGAATAAGAAGACCGAAGAAGAATTAAAAACCAAACAAAACCTACTACCATCAAGTTGACTCCAATCACAGCGACCCTATAGGCTAGAGTAGAACTGCCCCATAGGGTTTCCAAGGAGCGACTGGTGAACTCAAACGGTCGACCTTTTGGTTAGCAGTCGAACTCTTAGCCACTGCACTGGAAGAGTTGATACCTTTGAATTACGGTGTCAGCAAAGAATACTGAACACGCCATGGACCAGTAGAAGAACAAATAAACCTGCCTTGGAGGAAGTACAGCCAGAATGTTCCTTAGAAGAGAGGACAGCCAGACTTCGGCTTGTGTACTTTGGACGTGTTAGCAGGAGGGAACCATTCCTGTAGAAGGACATCAAGCTTAGTAAAGTAAAAGGTCAGAGAAAAAAAGGAAGACTGACACAGTGGCTGCAACGATGGACTCAAAGGTAGCGATGACTATCAGGATGGCGTAGGGCTGGGCAGCGTCTCGTTCTGCTTTACACAGGGTCGCGTGAGTCAGAACTGACCCAACGCCACCTACCAACGACAGCAACGTAGAAACTGAAGTTTATTAGTGGTTGCCAGCAGTGAAAGGGAGAAGGAACAGAGGGAAGTCTTTGCTTAAGGAGCGCTGAGTTTCTCTTCAGGGTGGTGGAATAATTTGGAAAAGGATGGTGGTAAGGTTGTACAAGGTGATGAACATAATCGATGTCACTAAACTGTACATGTAAAAAGGTTGACTTGGCAAATGTTTGTCATATATATTTGTACCACAATAAAACAATTTTAAAAAATGGGCAAAGGATCTGAATCTCCAAAGAAGATATACAAGTTGGCAATAAGCCCATGAAAAGATACTTAACACCACTAACCATCAGGAAAATACAAATCAAACCACAATGAAATGCCACTTTTCACTCGTTAGGACGGCAATTATAAAAAAAATGGAAAAGAACAAGTGTTGGCAAGGGTGTGAATAAATCAAAACCATCATACATTGCTAGTGGAAATGCAAAATGGTGCAGCCACTGTCCAAAACAGTTTGGTGGTTCCTCAAAAAGTTAAGCATAGAACTAAAAAAACTAAAAACCAAACCCAGGGCCGTCGAGTCGATTCCGACTCATAGCAACCCTAGAGGACAGAGTAGAACTGCCCCATAGAGTTTCCAAGGAGTGTCTGGGGGATTCGGACTGCTGACCCTTTGGTTAGCAGCCATAGCACTTAACCACTACGCCACCAGTTTCCTACCATAGACCAATTACACTCCTAGGTATATATCCAAAAGATCAAAAAACTTCTGTTCACATAAAAATTTGTACATGGATGTTCACAGCAACACAATTCACAATACCCAAAAGGTGGAAACCACTTAATGTCCATCAACAGAAGACTGGCTAAACAAAATGTGGTGTACACATACAGTGGAATATTATTCAGACGTAAAGAGAAATGAAGTCCTCGTGCAGGCCACAACATGGACAAACCTTGTAAACATCATGCTGAGTGAAATAAGTCAGACACAAAAGGTCATATATTCAATGTCACTGAATTGTGTATGTAAAAATATGTTGAAACAGTATGTTCTGTTATATATATGTATATTATATATATACTCATATATATACACACATGCATACACACGTATACATATTTATTTCATAAAAAGTTTACATATTTAACACAAAACATGCAATGTATACATACAGTTGGCCCTTCACATCCTCGGGTTCTGCACCCTCAGATTCAACTGACAGTGGATCGAAAATATTTGGAAAAATAAAAGTAAGTTCCAAAAAGCAAAACTTGAATTTACTGCGTATCGAGCACTGCACTTTGAAGGAAGTGAGGTTTAGGCAAACCCTGCTGTAGCCTCCCACCATCTCACGGATCCTCAGTCTCTCTCCAGACTTGGTGTTTGAGCACCGTTCGCCTCTTGTCAGGATTCACTAAACAATACGGTACTGTACGACAACTATGTACGTAGCATTTATGCTGCATTAGGTATTATAAGTAATCTAGAGATGATGATTTAAAGTATATGGGAGGCTATGCCATTTTAGATAAGAAACTTGAGCATCCGTGGATTTTGGTATCCACAGGAGTCCTGGAACCAATCCCCCCGGATACTGAGGGACTACGTATATTTATATACACACACACACACACATACATACACACACAGCAGGACCAAGGAGTGTTTCAATCTGTTGTTATTAGTCAGAACCGACTTGACAGCACCTAACAACAACTATATATACATATACACACACGCACACACATGCATTTATCTATCTATATATATACATACACATACATACATATATAAAGAGCCCCAGTTGCACAGCAGATTTACAGCCTTGGAAACCCTATAAGGTCGCTATGAGTTGGAATCAACTCGACGGCAGTGGGGTTTGGGATATATGTGTACATGTATATGTAGGGGTGTGTGTGTATATACATACACACACACACAAAAAAATACATATACACACGCCAAAAAAGGCTCCATTTATATGAAATATCAAGGATAGGCAAATCTATAGAGACAGATGGCAGGTTAGTGGTTGCCAGGGGCTGGGCGGAGAGGGAAACAGGGAGTAACTGTTTAATGGATGTGGGGTTTCCTTTTGGGATGACGAAAATGTTCTGGAAACAGAGAGTGGTGATGGTTATATAACACCGTGAATGCACTAAAAGCCGCGGAACAGTACACTTTAAAATAGCTAAAATGGCAACTTTTATGTTATGTCACTGACTTTGGACACGTTATCAAGAGGCACCAGTCCCTGAAGAAAGACATCATGCTTGGTAAAACAGAGGTCAGCAAAAAACAAGACCCTCAATGAGGTAGACTGACACAGTGGGTGCAACAATGGGATGGTGCAAGACCAGGCAACATTTCATTCTGTTATTCATAAGGTCATTATGAGTCTCAACTGACACAAGGGCACCTAACAACACATTATGTAAATTTCACATCAATTAAAAAAGAAAAAGAATGGACCATGCCTCCCCCACAAAAACATGCTGCTTTTATACTCCAGGAGAGCCGAGTACTATAACACTCAGAACTTGAATGTACCTCCATCCATTCTATGTCCCACTGCCCCTGAAAAAATAACCTTTTATTCAAGTCAGTGAATATTATATACAGCTTGAGAATTCCTGCATTTGAGTTGCATAACCAAAGAATTCTCAAACTCTCACTGCCAGTTTTAAAGGAAGACCTTGGAAGTATACATTTATGCCTCCCAGCCAGCAGCCAGCCATGATATTTGCATGTTGTAAAGACACGCTGCAGTAGGCCGAGCAGTTTCCTAGCCACAGCCTGTAATAACCACCTCCCTCTGCTGAGCCTGACACCCATCTCTCAGGGCTTTCTGGTGGTCACTGCTGGACTGCTGCTGGGCACTGCACCAGGTCAGGCTACTGGCATCCTTCACTCATCCCTGTTCCTTGCAGGCATAAATGGGGTAACGCCTTCTCTTCAGCGAGGTTTATTAGAGCCCCTCCGTGCCTCTGACCTGGGACTTGAGCTCTGCAGAGAAGAACTGGGCATTTCCCAACTCCCACCTGGTGCTCTGGATCCAAAGCCAGGTATCAAAGCCAGGAATACTGGCCAGCTAACAACAGAGCCAGGCACAGCCTCATCAAGCCCAGGGTATCTTCTACCCACGTGCCACGTCGGTCATCTGAGCGCTTAAGAATTACTCTGTCATTCCCCTTCTAGGCAGGATGGAAGATATAATGATCCCATCTAGAGGGAACTCTCAATAACCCAAGAGTCCAGGAACCAGAAGAGAAAGAACAAAGATCAAACCCACATTTAACCAGAGTTTCGGTCTTCCTAGACCTGCCGGTTTATCCCTGTCCAAACCCTGTGCACGTGCACACGTGCACATGCATCCACACACACGCACTGTTTTGGCAATTTCAATATTTACCTGGCCCTTTATTCTTCTAGAAGTTAACCATCAGTGGCAAAACGGTGAAAAAAAACAGACCAACAGAGCAAAGGCAGTCAAAATCCTAGGCAGTACATTAAAAAAAAACAAGTCCCTGGGTAGTGTAAACAGTTAATGCACTCAGCTGCCAAACGGAAGGTTGGAGGCTTGAGTCTACCCAGAGGTGCCTCAGAAGAAAAGCCTGGCAATCTACATCCAAAAAATCAGCCACTGAACACTCTATGGAGCACAGTGCTACACTGACACATGTGAGGCCACTGTGAGTTGGCATCAACTTGACAGCAACTGTTCTTTTCACATAAAAAATAGTTTAATCTCCAAATAACTGATTTGACAATTTTATCTGTTTAGCCATAAATATTAGTGAGAAAAAACTCGTCAGCTATTCTATCAACTGCACTATAATTCTAGGCTCAGGAAAAAAAAAAAGCTGGAAGGATGTATCTACGAGGATAAGTTAACAATGGGTAACTCTGGGTGACAGAATCATGGGTAATTTTTCTTATCTGTGTTTTCTAATTGTTATAATCAGCATGAATTACTCGTAATAACAGAAAGACAACTGTGTCCCCACGTTCCTGCAATCCCAACAACATCCGCCCCACATACCTTGTTGAGCTTGCCGAGGGAAGAGATGAGATCCGCCCACTCACTTGATGACTCAAAATTTCTTAAGGCCTTTTCAATCACGGAAGAGTAATTTCTGTATCGGTAGTCATTCAATAGCTCCTGCTCTTCTGGATCCATCTTACATTCTCACAGCAGAGAAAGGATCTAAAAGCTAATCAAAAAATAAACAAATAAGTGAACTATTCCAGGAGCTAAACTGTTTCCAACCCGGAGCCACAGGAGACAGGTTTCCGCAAACACTCACGTCCACAACCTCGCTTGACGATCCAACTCAAATATTTATCAAGACCTCTGAGCCAGGCACAGTGGCAGATAAAACATAAAGAGTTCCTGCCCTCACTGGGTCTGACAGCGACACAAGGACAGGGCAGAAGGAAGCAACAAAGCTGAGGTCACGCTGAACTGATGAAATTAATTATAGGCGTGAAGCCTCAAAGGTGCTAGCGACATATTGTTCCTACTTAGCCAATCCGAATGCAGATGGCCCCTCCCATCTTTGGGCATTTGTAAAGCCAGGAAAAGGAAGTCTCTATGCTCTTAATAAGGAGCCTTGGTGACACAGTAGGTAAGTGCTCAGCTGCTAACTGAAAGGTTAGATGCTTGAACCCACCAGCGGCTCCGCAGGAGAAAGACCTGGTGACCTGCTTCCATGAAGATTACAGCCAAGGAAGCCCTGTGAGGCAGCTCTACTCTGTCCTATAGGGTTGTTACGAGTCTGCATCAACTCTACAGCACACAACAACAACAAAAACAGGTTCTTAACTTGAACCGTCTATTAGGAATTCAATTCTCTATAACTAGAGCGGGGGAGAGGATTGGAAATATTCTACAAGAAAATTGGATGAAAAAAACAATAAACGGCATAAAAAAAAAAAGATAAAGGCTGGAGGGTGAAGTGTCTGACAGCAGCGTTGCTGGATAGCCAGCTGGTGCCTGTTCTGTCACTAAGCCCCCCAGGGCCCCCATCAGGTGATGCCCTCATTGGATGTACAGCCGGGATGTTTGTTGTTGCCGGCTGCCATGGAGTCGGTCCTTGACTCACAGTGACCACCAGCTGATTCTTCAAAGTAGATTCCCAGGCCTTTCTTCCTAGTCCGTCTTAGTCTGGAAGCTCCACTGAAACCCGTTCTGCATCAGAGCAACATGCAAGCCTCCACCGACAGACGGGTGGTGGCTCTGCTTGAGGTGCATTAGCCGAAAACTGAACCTGGTCTCCCACATGGAAGGAGAGGTTCTACCAGTGAACCACCACTGCCCCATCTAGATGTTGGGTGTGCTTACCACCGTCCAGGCAATCACCAGTCTAGCCTTCTTGCCCATGTACATTCTTTATTGGGTTCTTTTATTTTTCCTTTATGGCTAGATGCATTCATTACACATGAACCACGGCAGCCAATATAAAGACGGAGATGTAGACCATCTAATCCCAACTCTGAGAGCCAGCTATTTGCTTTTTTAAAAAAACTTTTATCCCCAGTATGACAAAAGGAAACAGAGAACATGAAATGCTGGATGGATTCGAGTTTTTTAAAACACCCATCGTTTGTACATTATAAAGGCATATGTATGCTTATTTCAAGCTATGCCCTTTCTGCACAATTCTTCTAAACAAAAAGTCTGAAGATCAACCTATCAGTCTATTCAAACAAGTTACAACTCTGAAAAATGCTCCACAAGCTGCAGGAATGCTGACTTGATCCCTTGATCTGTCACCAAATCCCATATTTTAGCATCTTCTCAAAATTAATGCTTTGGTGTTTTAATTTCCTTCCCTTCCTTAGTCTTCATCTGATTAAGTTCTATATAAAGTGTGCCAGTCACCTAACCATAATTCCTTGTCCCCCTAATAATAATAATAACAAACCGAACAGGTTGCTGTCAAGCTGATTCCAACTCATGGTGACCCCATGTGTGTCAGAGGAAAATCTTTCCATAGGGTTTTAAATGGTGGTGATCTTTCAAAAGTAAATTGCCGGGCCTTTCTTCTGAGGCACCTCTGGGTGATATGAACCACCTACCTTTTGGTTAACCATTTGTATCACCTAGGAAATCCTGGTAATATTGCAGCCCTAATGTTGTTGTAAGGATCCCTGATTGCACAGTGGTTAGGAGCTTGGCTGGTAACTAAAAGGTTGGCAGTTCAAACCCACCAGTCACTCTGTGGAAGAAAGACATGGCAGTCTGCTTCCATAATGATTACAGCCTTGGAAACCCTATGGGGCTGTTCTACTCTGTCCTATAGGGTGGCTATGAGTCAGAATCGACTCAGCAATGGGTTTAATGTTGTTCAGAGCAGCAGTGTGCACAGTTCAAACTACAGTTCCCAGCCACACCCCCCCCGCCCCGCCCATAGCCTGGTCACCATGTGACAGTTCTGGACAATGAGATGCAAGTAGAAGCTCGAAGGTGGGGACTACAGAAAGCTGTCTGAAAGGAAGCAGACGCCTACTAGCATGGGCCTTTTGCCCTTCACCCTTCCCCTTTCTGCCTGGAACAAAGGTGAAACCACTTCTTGCAATCACAAGGAAACACACATGAGGTCAGAAGTCACACACCAAGGACGGCTGAGTGGAAAGAGAAGCAGCTGAGGTCCTGTATAGCATTAGGAAGGCACCTGCCAACCCTGGATGCCCTACCACTGGAATGAATACATTTTCCTCACATGAGAGCTAATTCACCATTCAATCAGATTTTCTGTCACATACCAAACACAATCTTGATTGATATATGAGGCTAAATGACGTGTTGTTTTTTAGGTGCCATGGAGTCGGTTCCGACTCATAGAGACCCTATGTACAACAAAACAAAACACTGCCTGGTCTTGCACCATCCTCACAATCGTTGTTATGCTTGACCCCATTGTGGCAGCCACTGTGTCAATCCATCTTGCTGAGGGTCTTCCTCTTTTTCTCTGACCCTCTACTTTACGAAGCATGATGTCCGTCTCCAGGGACCAGTCCCTCCTGATAACATATCCAAAGTATGTGTATCAAAGGCTCACCATCCTTGCTTCTAAGAAGCATTCTGGCTGTATTCTTCCAAGACACCTTTGTTCTTCTGGCAGTTCCTGGTATATTCAATATTCTTCGCTAACACCATAATTCAAAGGTATCAGTTCTTCTTTGGTCTTTCTTATTCATCGTCCAGCTTTCACATGCATATAAGGTGATTGAAAATATTATGGCTTGGATCAGCTGCACAGTAGTCCTTAAAGTGACATCTTTGCTTTTTAACACTTCAAAGAGGTCTTTTGCAGCAGATCTACCCAATGCTATGTGTCATTTGATTTCTTGACTGTTGCTTCCATGGGCTTCCACCACCCCAACGTTCTTGTCAAGACTACCACAACATTCAAGTTGCCAACTCCATTGGTCTCTCGCATTTCCTCACTTTACTGCACAGCAGGACACGACAGCAGGCACTTTCTCCTTTTCAAAATAGCCTCCTCTCGGCCCACACACTCCACAGGCCCCACCAGCCCCTGAGGTGGTTTCCCATCTACCTCTCTGCAGCTCCTTCTCCTGTGCAGGCTCATCGTTCTCTGCCCAAATGCCATATGTTGGCATTCCATGGCACCAAGCCTTGGGATCTCTTCCTCTCTTTATCCTCAGTGATATCTCCCTTCCTATAACTTGAAAATACCTTCCTCCTGATAATGATTCGCAGATTTATCCTGTTGGCCCAACATCCCATGCTGAGGTCTAGACTCATCCAAATATCTACTTGACCTCTCCACCTGGATGTGGCACAGGTATCTCAAGCTTAATGTGCCCAAAACTAGACTCTCAAGTATCCATTCAGAGAGTACTATTCAGCAATAAAAAGAATGAAATACTGATACATTCTACCACATGAATGGATCTTGAAAATATTATGCTCAGTAGAAGAAGCCAGGCATAAAAGACCACATACTGATGCCATATATATGAAATGACCAGAATAAGCCAATCTACAGAGATACCAAGTAGATTAGTGGTTGCCAAAGGATTGGTGGGAGACCCTGGCGGCACAGCGATTAAGAGCTATGGCTGTTAACTAAAAAGCCGGCAGTTCAAATCCACCAGGTGCTCCTTGGAAACCCTATGGGGCAGTTCTACTCTGTCCTATAGGGTCCTAAGAGTTGGAATCGACTTGATGGCAACAGGAAGGATTGAGGGTGGATACCGGGAGTAAATGCAAATACGCACAAGAGGACTTTTAGGGGTAACGAAAATGTGCCAGAATTAGATTGTGGTGATGGTTAAATAATTCTGTAAATTTGCTAGAAATCTTTGTATTGTATACTTAAAAGAATTAATGCTATGGTATAAAAAAAAATTTTTTTTTATGTAAAGTATATTTTAATAAGGCTATTTAAAAAAAAGGAAACCTAAACACTCAATTCCACCTGCTCAATGTGCTCCTTGTCCAGTCTTTTCCCCTTCTCAGAAAATGGTTCCATCATCCATGACACTTTTGATGTCACGCTGTACTTTCTTCTCCTCACCTGCCACACTCTATCCAAGACCAGTTAGTTCTTCTTCCAAAACACGTGTCCTCTTGATTGCTCTCCATCTCTACTGCCACCACTTTGTGCAAGGCAACTTTAACCTGCAAGTTTGCAGAAGTCTCCTGAACAGTTCTCTTTCATTCTTGCACCTCTCTATCTATTTTCACACAGCACTCCAATAAATCCTCTTAAAATCTACATTAAAGCATATTACCAGGGTAGAATTCTACTCTTCCATGTGAGACCAAGGTTCGATTCCCGGAACCTCATGGGCAGCTACCACCTATCTATCAGCGGAGGCTTGTGTGTTGCTATGATGCTGAAGAGGTTTCAGCGGAGCTTCCGGCCTAAGATGAGTTAGGATGAAAGGTGTAGCAATGTACTTCTGAAAATCAGCCAGTGAAAATCCTATGGATCATAATGGCCTGATCCACAACCCATCGTGGGGATGGCATAGGGCAGTGAGGGAAAACAGTTATTTGAAATGCCCTTGGATTAGTTATTATATATTCTTTTTTCTTGGTAAAAACCTTCAAATATGTTTCATTCCATCCAGATATTTAGACTAGTAACTGGGATGTTAGAAGCAGTTTAAGAAGGCTTAACCACATGGAATACACAGGAATCAAATTGACTACATCTGTGGAAAGAGACTATGGAAAAGCTTAATATCATCAGTTAGAGCAAGGTCGGGGTCAACTGTGGAACAGATGCACACGCAAGTTCAGGTTGAAGTTGAAAAAAATTAGAGCAAGTCCAGGAGAGCCAAAGTATGACCCTGAGTATATCCCACCTGAACTTAGAGACCACCTCAAGAACAGATGTGATGCATTGAACATTAATGACCAAAAACCAGATGAGTTTTGGAACGACATCACACATGAAGAGAGCAAACGGTCATTAAAAAGACAGGAAAGATATATACAGATGTCAAATAAGCGCATGAAAAATTATTGATACCATTTGTTATTATGGAAATGTAAATTAAAATCAAAGTGAGATACCATTACACACCCATAACCATAAAAAATATTAAGGAAAAACAGCATCAACTTCAGGCAAAGGTATGGAGCAACTAGGACTTACACATCTTGCTGGTAGGAATGCAAAATGATACAACAAATTGAAAAATAGCTTGGCTCTTTCTTCTGGTGTTAAACATACACTTAGCAGAAAATCCAACAACATCACCCCAAGGTATTTATCCAAAAGAAATAAAACTATGTGGTTATACAAATGCCTGTATGTGAATGTTTATAGCAGCTTTATTCATAATTGCAAAAAACTGGAAACAATTCAAATGTTCACTAGCAGGTAAACAGATAAACAAGTTGTGATACACCTATACAGTGGCATATTACTTATCAATAAAAGCAAATGTTGTTGTTGTGTGGTGCCATTCAGTCAGCTTCCACTCACAGTGACCTCACAGATAACAGAACTAAAACGTTGCCCAGTCCTGTACCGTCTTCACGACTTTGGACGTTTGAGTCCATTGTTTCAGTGACTGGGTCAAATGAATTACTAATAACTTCAACAACATAGGTGAATCGCAAATGGAGTATACTAACTGAAATAAACTGGACTCAAAAGGCTACATAATGTGTGATTCCACTTCTTTAGCAAATTGGAAAATGCAAAACTATAAGGACAGAATGTGGATCAGTGGTTGCCAAGAGCTAGGGATAGGGAGGCAGTTTTAACTAACAAAGAGACATAAGAGAACTTTTGGAGTCATGGAAATGTTCTATATTTTGATTACCGAAGTAGTTACGGGACTATATGATAAATTTGTAGAACTGTCAAAATAGGTAAGGTTGTGTACTTAAAAAGGGTGAATTTTACTGTTATACAAATTATACTTCAATAAATCTAACTTAAAAGATTAAAAAGGAAAAAAAGACAGGAAAGAAAGGAAAGACCCAAATGTACGTCGGAAGAGACTCTTAAGAAGAAACTATGAAAGAGCTGAGCAGAAGATTTCAAAGGGTGGCTTGAGAAGACAAAGTATTACAATGAAATGTGCAAAGAAAACCAAAAGGGAAGAATATGCTTGGCATTTCTCAGGCTGAAAAAAACTGAAGAAAAAATTCAAGCCTTGAGTTGAAATACTGAAGGATCCTATAGAGATAACATTGAACAACACAGGAAGGATCAAAAGCAGATGGAAGGAATACACGGAGTCACTGCACCATAAAGAACTGTCTGACATTTACTCATTTCAGGGGGTAGCATATGAGCAAGAACCAACGGTACTGGAGGAAGAGATCCAAGCTGCACTGAAAGCACTGGCAAAAAACAAGGCTCCAGGAATTGATGGGATACCAATTAAGATGTTTTAAGAAACGGATGCAGTGCTGGAAACTGGAAGTCCTCACTCATCTATTCCAAGAAATCTGGAAGACAGCTACCTGGCCAACCAACTGGAAGAGATCCTTATTTGTACACATTCCAAAGAAAGGTGATCCAACAGAATGTGGAAATTATTGAACAAGATCATTAGCATCACACACAAGTAAAATTTTGCTGAAGATAATTCAAAAGGGTTGCAGCAGTACATCGACAGGGAGCTGCCAGAAATTCAAGCCAGATTCAGAAGAGGACATGGAATGAGGGATATTACTGCTGATGTCAGATGGATCCTGGCTGAAAGCAGAGAACACCAGAAAAATGTTTACCCATGTTTTGTTTATGCAAAGGCATTCAACTGTGTAGGCTATAACAAATTATGTGTAACACTGCGAAGAATAAGAATTCCAGAACACTTAATTGTGCTCATGAGGAACTTGTCCTTAGACCAAGAGGCAGTCGTTTGAAAAGAACAAGGGAATACTGCGTAGTTTAAAATCAGAAAAGGTATGCATCAGAGTTGTATCCTGTCACCATACTTATTCAATCTGCATGCTGAGCAAATAATCTGTGAAGCTGGACTATATGAAGAAGAATGCAGCATCAGGATTGGAGGGAGGCTCATTAACAACCTGCGTTATGCAGATAACACAACCATGCTTATTGAAAGTGAAGAGGACTTGAAGCACTTACTTATAAAGATCAAAGACCACAGCCTTCGGTATGGATTACACCTCAACGTAATGAAAACAAAAATCCTCACAACTGGACCAATGAGCAACATCATGATAAATGGAGAAAAGACTGAAGTTGTCAAGATTTTTTTCTACTTGGATCCACAATCAACAGCCATGGAAGCAGCAGTCAAGAAATCAAAAGACGCACTGCATTGGGCAAATCTGCTGCAAAAGACCTCTTTGAAGTGCACGCCTGATCCAAGCCACGGTGTTTTCAATCGCCTCATGTGCATGTGAAAGCTGGACAATGAATAAGGAAGACCACAGAAGAACTGATGCTTCTGAATTACGGTGTCGGTGAAGAATACTTACTATACCATGGACTGCCAGAAGAACAAACCAATCTGTCTTGGAAGAAGTACAACCAGAATGCTCATTAGAAGCAAAGTTGCCGAGACTTCGTCTCACATACTTTGGACATGCTATCAGGAGGGATCAGTCCCTGGAGAAGGACATCATGCTTGGTAGAGTAGAGGATCAGCAAAAAAGAGGAAGACCCTCAATGAGATGGATTGACACAGGGGCTGCAACAGTGGGCTCAAGTACAACAATGATGTAAGGATGGCACAGGCCAGGGCAGTGTTTTGTTCTGTTGTACACAGGGTCACTATGAGTTGGAACCAACTCAATGGCACTTAACAACCACCACCACCACGTGCTATCTTCCTGAAGTCAAGTGGTAGAATGGACTTTGAAAATACTATGCTCAGTAGAAGCAGCCAGACATACAAATACTACGTTCAATGGAAGAAGTCAGATTCACAAAACTGGATTAAATCTTTTTTACCTGTTTATTGCTCTATGCTGTTCTGAGTTGTACCTTTTTAAAATTATCAGCTTGATTTCGAAAACATTTGTAAATATTGATTTCCCAGTTTGAGGCTTCCTGGAGTTTTACATGTAGTTATTTTAATGGAATCACAATATAAATGAAGAGCAAATGAGGTCTTCAAAAGTAAAAAAAAAATCACACTTGACTTTGACAGTATTCTTTGGACACCTCTGAATTGTACGCTGAAAGAGACAAACTTCTTTCTTCTGCTAGAGTGCCACTTTGTGTCTCCCACAGCATGCATTTTGTCCTGTTGTGCATGGGGTCACCATGGGTCGGGGGTCAACTTGATGGCAGCTAACAACAACTACCACCATGTTTAAAACTCTGTCCATTAAATCTGCAATCAATCCAAACTTGTCTTCTGGCCCACACCTCTCTCCTCACTGCCCTAAGAAATCAGACTCATCCCCTTCAGAGCCTTTGCACATGCTGAGCCTCTCTGCAAAAAACTGATTTACACATACTCCACCCCCGCCAAAAAACCCAAACCCACTGCCATCATGTTGACCTCAACCCATAGCGACCCTACAGCACAGAGTAGAACTGCCCCATAAGGTTTCCAAGGGTAATCTTTATGGCAGCAGACTGCCACATCTTTCTCCCTTGGAGCGGGTGGTGGGTTCAAACTGCTGACCTTTTGCTGAGCACTTAAGTACTGCGCCACCAGGGTTTCCTTTTTATACATGCACACAAGCAAAATAAGATTGGTAACTCATTCTTGGAAAGGCCTGGCCCTTTTTCTGAAATAATATCCTTCACACTTGGTGAAAATATTTCAGAAGAAGGGTGGTAATGGTGAGAGATGGTAGTTTGTTTACTCTGCCTAGTAAAGGCATAAGAAAAAGTTGGCATATCAAACAAAACCATCCATGGCATCTTTTTCGGGAAATTTACGGGGTCTCTGAGCAAGTCCAGTACTCCACATATAGTCTGTTTACCCCATGAAGAGCCTAATCGCTGGGAGAGAGATATGAATAAGAGAGTTCCTACTCTCAAAGAGTTGGCAGCCTAATAAGGGAGAGAATACCTAAATACGTCATTTCCATTTAATATCCCACCCACAGTGACTGAGGGAGGGCTGAAATAACCGTCTGAGGCTGGCAAGAGGAAACCCAGCTGCTGGCAGGGGAGTTCTCCAGGTCCGCAGGTGTGAGTGGCTGGAGCTAGCAGGAAGAGAGTCTCACTGGAGATAACGTGTGTGCTCAGGAGGTGGGGTGGCAAAGGGAAACCACTGCTCATGGCAAGGAGAAAGAACGGCCAGAGAGGGGTAGGTAACTGGAACCGTCCAATGTCCCAGTTAGTTATATTAAGAAAATACTATTTGGTGTAAGTAACAGCACAGGGGAGAAGTTCATAAGTAGTCATTCAAGTGAGTCACCTCCCCATCCCCCCACCACCGTACAGGGCATTTACAATTATCCTAGGGAGTTCCTGGGTGGCACAGATGGTTAAAACACTTGACTACTAGCCAAAAGAGGTATCTGGGACGACAGGCCTGGCGACTGGCTTCTGAAAGGTCACAGCCTTGAAAACTCTATGGAGCATTTCTACTCTGCACACATGGGTGGCCATGAGTCAGAATCAACTGGACAGCAACTAACAACAACATCATGCCACTTAACAACTCTTCTGGGTTAAGGGTTAGTAAATTCATCATCTCGTGCACCACACAGGTTTCCTGCAAGATGAGTATCATCAACCCCAAGACAAGGATATTGGGGATCAGGCTGTTCAGAAAGCTGCCCAGGTCACACAGGGAGCGGCTGGCAGAACCAGGATTTCAGTTCAGGTCAGCAAGATGCCACAGGGTCTCTGCTACTTTATGCTACCAGTAAAGTTAATAGTTCAGCCCTTAAAAAGATCTTTTGACCATGATCATGTAATCTATCCAGAATACCTTTTCTGTGAAAGATTTAACAGCTCAGTAAAACTGACAGTAGACAGCCTACTAACAATTAGATAAACAAAGCGGTATTCGACTTTCTATATCCACCTTAAAATAAACAACAGCAGACAATCTCCCACCTTATGCATTCTTCACTACTTAGCAATACAAATCCAAGCGAAAAACCAGCTGCCAGATCTGAGAGAAGTTAATTGTAAATATGTTTACATGAAGGCACATATCTGAGTTAGATGAAAATAAGCACAGAGATAATACTGACAAATGGGCACCATTCCATCAGCAAGAATATTTACCAACAGATAACGACCCTTCTGACTCATAGCCACACTACAGGACAGAGTAGAACAGCCCCAAAAGGTTTCCCAGGCTATGATCTTTATGGAAGCAGGCTGCGACATCTTTCGCCTGCAGCGTGGCTGGTGGGTTCAGGACGGTTGACCTTTGGGTTAGCAGCTGAGCGCTTAATCACTGAATGACTCTACCTTACCGGGGCTTGGTTTTTACGACCTTTAGTTCACAGCACAGAAACATCACCAATTAGTTTAGCCAACTCTAAGGCATATTATTTTGAATTTGCTCTTTCAGAGTGGTAATGAAACTGAAGTAGAAAACAAATTTTAAGACACCCAGTGGAGGCAGGCTTTTGTGTTTGGGGTAAGGGTGAAAGAGATCCTCCAACACCTCACAAGAAAAACCCTACAAAGGCTTTCCCAAGGGTCAGGCAGCTGTCCCAAGATTAGGGAAACACTTGGGGCAAGCCTCTGTAAGCAGGAGCACTTGGGGAAGCTAAAGGGCCATGCTGGCTGCGGGGCGGGGGGAACCCTGCAGACGCGAGGCCAGAGCGCGCGCACTGCGGCTCGGAGCCCTCCTTCTGGCGACAGCCCAGGAGGCGCGGGGTCTTCCCCCTCACAGTAAAGCCCTTCGTGTACACAGGTCTCGGTCCTCAGCCCTCCTCCCGGACCAGGGCCGCACGAGCAAACAAAGGCGCAGCCTCTTGGCCGTCAGCCGGCGAGGCGCAGGGTGGACCGGCCGTGACCGACCTGACCTCCACCTGCCGGACCACAAAGGCGCGCCGGCCAGGAGCGGGAGTGGCGGTACATCCTCCCCCGCGGTCTCCGGCCGCCGGGAGCTGGAGGAACCCCGAGGGGGCCCCACCCAGCCCCCCGAGCACTCTCGGGGGTCTCCGGCTGGAGCCGCCCCTGCACTGCAGCAGCGCGCGCCGCGGGCCTAGGAGCCACCTGCACCCCGGAGCCGCCCTCACGGCGCCGCCCGGACCCCACACCCGGGTGGGGACGCCACACCGCTAGCCGCTCGCTGGCCCGCGGAGAGGAGACGCCCTGGCTTCCCCGGCGGCCGGGGGCGCAGACGCGGGGCAAGGCGCGGGCCCGACCTACCGGCGGAGGTGGCCCTCCTTGGCAGGCGCGCCCACGTGCGGCACTGAGGAACCCGCCCGAGTGCGGAACAAGAGCCGACTGACCCGCTGCTGCGACGCCGCCCGGAGACCGGACCTCGCAGAAAGCGCCTCACCCCAGCTGAGTCCAAGCGGCCGCGGCTCCGGGGGCGGGGCTAAGACAAGGGGCGGCCCTCGGCGCGCGGGGCGGGCCGAGAGGCGGGGCATCGGCGAGAGGGCGGGGTCGGCAGAGTCGAAGAGCGCGGGGCCGGCTCTGGAGGCGGATCCTCAGCGCAAGGGCGAGCGGTTTGGAGGTCGATTTTCAGAGCGCGAGGGGGCGGTTCCTAGACTCGTGCAGGAGTGACTTCGGCTCGCGGGTGAGACCGAGAGGCGGGTCCTCGGCGAGCGGGGGCGGGACCTCGGCGCGCGGGGGCGGGACCTCGGCGCTCGGGGGCGGGACCTCGGCGCGCTGGGCGGATCCTCCGAACGGCCGGCGACTGGCAAATGCAGGGTACCGAGAGCGAGTCTTTTGCAGGTTCCGGGTCTTGCGCATCGTTTCAGGCGGAGCACTCGCATCCGCTGTAGCGGCGGGGTTCCTGGGCAGGCCTGGCACTGGTGGGCGGGGTAGCGCCTGCCTCTCACCGGGGCCTCTCCCGACGCACCCGAATGGAGAGAGACATCGGTCACTGAATCAGCCAGCTGAAGGTGTCCACCCGTGCATAGGCCCTTGGAGGGACTTTGGAGTTACAGACAAGGAGAGTTGTGGGGCCCAAGAAAGGCGCATGGCAACTGGCTCACCCCATCCTCTCCATCAGGACTCGCTCAGGACGCGGATCCTATGTTAAGGTGCCCCTGTCCTCACGGGTCTCACTCGCACCTTTCCGACCCTCGGCGGCGGCGAAGGTGAGGTTATTTCTCCCAGGAATGAACTCGTTACGTGGGCTCTGGCTTTGAAAGGGGAACCTCACGTCTACTCTAAAGACTATGAGTATTTTCAGAGAAACCCTAACCCCTTCCTTCGTCCTCACGAGCCTTCAGACCAGGACAGTCCACACCCGCCAACCTGGCCTGGCTACTGCAGGGCGAGACGCACCTTGAGAGCGTGGGAGCCCAGGCAGGGTTCACCTGAGCGTCAGCCCATCCTGATTGCCCCAACTGGGACTCCCAGCCTGTCGAAGCAGCGCCACCTGTTGACTGGGATTGTAATTTCTGTAAAAAAGAAAAAAAAAAATTTTGATGACGGTCCATTAGGAGGAGTCCTGGTGGTACAATGGTTAAGAGCTACGGATGCTACCTAAACGGTCGGCAGTTTGAATCCACGAGCCAATCCTTGGAAACCTTATGGGGCAGTTCTACTCTGTCCTATAGGATCGCTGTGAATTAGAATCGACTTGGCGGCAATAGGTTTGGTTTGGTGGTGCATTAGGAATTTACAGGCCTAGTCTGGATTCACAAAGGCTAGGCAGTCCATGGATGAGCTTCGGCGGTGGGTTGGGGGTCTATGAACACTTAGAAATTATATAGAACATTCTGTGTACATACATTTTTCTGGAGAAAGGGTATGTGGTTTATCATATTCTCAAGGGCATCTATAACCTTCGGAAAGGGCCAAGAATATTTTAATGTTTGGGATGCTAGACCCCTGGCCTAGCCAGGCTGCTGATGCCATCCCCACTTGCCATATTCCAGGGACCCCAGATGGAAATCCTGTAATGCTCAATTTTAAGAATGGTCATAAAATAGAAACAAGAGAAAAACTAAAGGATTGAGCCACGTTTAGCAGGAAAAAAAATGAATTTTATGAAAATTTATTTCCTAGTGAAGATATGATAAATCTGTTTTTTACAAAAACAAAGGCAGCAAACAGGTGAGTTTTTTTAGTTTCTTTAAATCCTAGCCACACTCCACACTCCACTAAAGATGAAAGAACTGCCTATAATAGGCACCATTTAAAAAAAGAGAAGGGGAGAGTTAGTCTATTGTGTCAAAACCATGTACAACTTTGTTCTAACACCTTTCTCTAAAGTAATACCTACCCATGCTTTCTATGTCACCTTTATCTAAAGAACTCAGAGTGTGAGTGGATGAGGGTTAATTTACATTTATTTTGACAAATTTAAGTATGGTAGATCCTTAAAAGGACAACTTAGTTTATAATCAGGACTGACAGTAAATGTACATTAAATTTTCAATATTAATCCTTACAAAAAATAATTCTTTCTTAAGTCAAGTTGTCTTGTCACACTTAGAAGTCTATAAGTCTGTAAGTAGAGTGGGTTTCTTGTATAATAAGACTGTTGTTGTTAGGTGCCGTCAAGTGATTCCAACTCATAGTGACCCTATTTGACAGAGTAGATCTGCCCCATAGGGTTTCCTAGGCTGTAATCTCTACAGGAAATCACCAGGTCTTTTCTCCCACAGAGTGAGTGGTGGGTTTGAACCACTGACATTTCAGTTAGCAGCTGAGTGCTTAACGATTGTGTATCAAGGGCTCCTATAATACTACTAATCAAGCTAATTAGGGCATCTCAAGAAGCCTCAAATTTAATTTAAATTAGAACTTTAATCTTTACCCTCTTGACAGTAAGGAAGGCATTATAGATCATTGTTGTTAGCCACTGTCAAGATGGTCCCTGACTCATGGTGACCCCATCCACAGAGGAAGGAAACACTGCCTGCTCTTGAGCCATCTCCATGATTGTTTGAGGATAGGACCATTGTGATCAGTAGGATTTTCATTGGCTGGTTTTTGAGAGGAGATTGCCAGGCCTTTCCTCCTAGTTCATCTTAGTCCAGAAGCTCCACTGAAACTTGTTCAGCATCATAGCAATACGCAGGCCTCTACTGACAGATGGGTAGCTGCACATGAGGTACACTGCCCAAGAATCAAACCCCAAGTCTGCATCATGGAAGGTGGGGATTCTGCTGCTGGACCACCAGTGATCTTCTTTATAAAGCATAGGCCAGGTAAGTGCATTCTGAGTTTCCACAAGCAGATATTGGTGACCTTTTGAGCAGTTTCTTCTATAAACTAGATTCTACTCCAGCCATTTCCATAGTAACTACTGTTGACTTCTCTCTCCTTGCCAGGAGCCTTCACTTCCTTAGCTCTCCCCATTACTCTTAGTTGAGAAGAAGTCTTGTGTAGTTCCATATTTGATGCTGCACACACTTTGGAGTTGACTCACGGTAACAATGAAAACCTTAGTCATGACTATTATTATCATCTGTTTCATCTCCATAGTACAGGTTGTTCTTGATCTGTCACAAACCTCGCTGCAGTTCAGTAGGTGAAGGGGAAAGCAGAGGGCCAGGTCCAAAGCTGGCATTGTAAGCATGCCTAGAAACCAACCAGAAAACCAAACCTGTTGCTGTTGAGTCAATTCCGACTCATAGCGACCCTATAGGACAGAGCAGAACTGCCCCATAGGGTTTCCAAGGAGTGGCTGGTGGATTTGAACTGCCAACCTTTTGATTAGCAGCTGAGTTCTTAACCACCGCACCACCATGGCTCCAATCATAGAAAAGCATATGGCAAGAAAGCTGATGGGGAAGGGACCATTGGCTCCATCTTGGGCCTAAAGACACGTAAGTAGGATGGGATAATCCATTTAAATATGCCTCATTTAAACTACCTTGCATTTCTCCACGGAAAAGTTCACACAGAGGATAATTTGGGGATCTAAGGGGCTTTTTTTTAAGGGGCTTACAGGAAACCCTGGTAGCATAGTGGTTAAGAGCTACAGGTGCTAACCAAAAGGTCAGCAGTTCGAATCCACCAGGTGCTCCTTGGAAACTGTATGGAGCAGTTTTTATAGGGTCGCTACGAGTCGGAATCGACTCGACAGCAACGGGTTTGGTTTTTTATGGGTTAAGGGGCTTACAGGTTTCTTAGGGTTTGAATATATTCTTTCCCTTAATCCTTTACAGGGGAGTTGTCTGCAGTCTGTAGACAGTGAGCTGGATGTGCCACACACTAGGCACCAAGGAAGAACAGGAACTTCGTGATTAGAAGGTCCTGGGTGTGATCCTGGCTCTTTAAGCTGATGGTCTTGGGCAAGATGGCTCACTTCACCAAGCCTTTAGTTCTTCCTTAGAAAAATGACATGAACACCTACCTCAAAGAACTGTTTTGAGCATTATGTAAAATGAAGTTGTGAAATTATTAAGCAGGACATACGGCCTAGTATGTAATGAGTTCTCAAAAAATTTTTTTCTTTTTTTCCTTCTGATTCCAAGTCACATTATTTTTTTCTCTACAGCATACCATGAAATATTTGAATGTACTTACATTTTAACGTGGTATTGTTGATAGTTGCCGTTGAGTACACTCCAGCTCGTGGCAACCTTATAACAGAATGAAACATGCCTGGTCCGGTACCATCTTCATGATCACTGGTATGTTTGAGTCCATTATTTTGTCTGTTATGTCAATCCATCTCATTGAAGGTTTCCCTTGTTTTCACTGACCCTGTCTACCAAACATGATGTCCTTTTCTAGTGATTAGTTTTAATGTATTTCCTTTTCATTGTAATCAACAACAACCTAATTCAAATTAGCTTAAGGAAAGGGGAGATTTAAGGGTACAAGCGTCCTTGAGCACCTCTTAGAGCCCAAGATCTCAGGAATGGTCTGGAACAAGGGAATGAATGCCAGCAGGGAGGGTCAAGAGTTGTCCCTCTTTGAGCCACTCTGTAACTGCTTCCCTTGAGGGTCAGCTTCATTTTTCTATGGCTATAGTCTAGAACTCTCTGCTTCTTTGATCATATGGGGTGGGACATGTCCACTGAGAGTGGCAACTCTGAGCTTTACATGTCCTAGTCCATCTGGTCCTGCTTTCTAGAAGAAGAGTCTCATTGGTCCAGCCTGGATGAAGGGCCTACAGCTGGATGCATCAACAGAGGCTAGATGAGCAAGTCACCTGTGGCAGCTCCAGCTGCAAACAGGTGTCTTAGTCATCTAGTGCTGCTATAACAGAAATACCACAAATGGATGGCTTTAACAAAGAAAAGTTTATTTTCTCACAGTCTAGTAGGCTACAAGTCCAAATTCAGGGCACCAACTCCAGGGGAAGGCTTTCCTTCTCTGTCGGCTCTGGAGGAAGGTCTTTTGTCATTTGTCTTCCCATGCCCGGGGAGCATCTCAGACACAGGAACTCTCGGTCCAAAGGACGTGCTCTCCTCCCAGCACTGCCTTCTTGGTGGTATGAGGTCCCCAACTCTCTGCTTGCTTCCCTTTCCTTTTATCTCTTGAGAGATAAAAGGTGGTGCAGGCCACACTCCAGGGAAACTCCCTTTACCTTGGATCAGGGAGGTCACCTAAGTAAGGGTGGTGTTACAATCCTACCCTAACCCTCTCCACATAAAATTACAATCACAGAATGGAGGACAACCACACATGGCCTAAGCAAGTTGATACATACATTTTTTGCGGGGGGGACATAATTCAATCCATGACACATGGAGAAGAAGAAGAGGGGAGGAGAGGAGATAATTCTCGAATAGAACTTGCAGGGTAGTCCACTACTTTCTCATAAAAATAATGTAGTTCTAACTAGTGGTTTACAATTCAGGGTCTTCTACGTGGCCTACCACTACCCACCTGTGGTGGATTGTGTGTTACTGCAATGCTGGCAGCTATGCCACCAGTATTTCAAATACCAGTGAGTCACCCACAGTGGATAGGCTTCAGCAGAGCTTCTAGGCTAAGACAGACTAGGAAGAAAAACCTAGCAATCTACTTCCGAAAATTAGCCAATAAAATCCTTATGGATCACAACAGAAAATTGTCTTATACAGTGCTGGACAATGAGCCCCCTAGGGTGGAAAACCCACCACCGGAGAGTTGATTCTGCTCATAGCGACCCCATAGGGTTTGTAAGGCTGTAAATCTCTACGGAGGCAGACTGTCACATCTTTCTCCCGCGGAGCTGCTAGTGGTTTCAAACCTCCAACCTGCTGGTTAGCAGTCGATCGCTTCAGTCACTGTGCCACCAGGGCTCCTTAGTGCTACACAATAGCTGCAACAATGGACTCAAACATACAATGATCGTGAGTATGGATGATGAAGATAGCGCAGGACTGGGCAGCATTTCGTTCTGCTATACATTAGGTTGCCATGTGTCACAGACAACTCAGAGGCAACTAACAACAGCACCACCGTGTGGGCTATGTGCCGATAAAAATGTCAAGGTGGGGTTTGGCTACAGCCAAAAGAAGGAGAGTAAGCGAAAGGGCTCGGCCTGTTTACTCGTGAACTTACTCTCGGGTCCTAATGTATCACATTGCTGTGGAGTACAGAAGTGTGGAGTACTCGCTGGAGTACTGCAGAGCAAGACCAAAGTACAAAAGGTACTCAGGAAACGTATCAAAAGCTATTAAAATGTTTTTAGAAAGAGACAAGAAGTCATTAAAATGTCTTGGGAGCTATGGCCTGAGATGGCTATAAAAGCTGGATTTAATCAGGATATGCAGAGATGGGGTGAAGGAAGTGAAATGCAATGTGATTTCCTTCCACTCAAAAAACCAAAGCAAAACCTGTTGCTGTCGAGTCGATTCCGACTCATAGCGACTCTACAGGACAGAGCAGAACTGCCCCCATAGAGTTTCCAAGGAGCGCCTCGTGGATTCCAACTGCTGACCTCTTAGTTAACAGCTGTAGCACTTAGCCACTACGCCACCAGGGTTTCCATTCCACCCAAACTGGATAGAAAAAATGAGGTGAGGGTTGTGATAACTAAACTGACACATTGTCTTGCTGCCATTTTATTTTATTTGTTTAATTGTACTTTAGATGAAAGTTTACAGAACAAACTAGTTTCTCATTAAACATTACACGTATTGTTTTATGACATTGGTTACCAATTCCCATGATATGTCAACATTCTCCCCGCTCGACCTTGGGTTCCCTATTACCTGCTTTCCTGTTCCCACCAGCCTTCTAGTCCTTGAGCCTGGGCTGGTATGCTCCTTTAGTCTCGTTTTGTTTTGTGGGCCTGTCTAATCTTTGGCTGAAGGGTGAACTTCATTACTGATCATAGGAGTGACTTCATTACTGAGCTAAAAGGGTGTCCAGGGGCTGTAATCTCGGGGTTTCTCTAATCTCTGTCAGGCCAGTAAGTCTGGTCTTTTTTGTGAGTTATAATTTTGTTCTACCTTTTTCTCCAGCTCTGTCTGGGACCAGCTATTGTGATCTCTGCCAGAGCAGTCAGTGGTAGTAGCCGGGTACCATCTAGCTGTACTGGACTCAGTCTGGTGGAGGCCATGGTCGATATGGTCCATTAGTCCTTTGGACTAATCTTCTCCTTGTATCTCTAGTTTTCTTCATCCTCCTTTGCTCCCGAAGGGATGAGACCAGTAGAGTATCCTAGATGGCCACTCACCGGCTTTTAAGACACCGGATGCTACTCACCAAAGTAGAATGTAGAACATTTTCTTTATAAACTATGTTATGCCAGTTGAGCTAGATGTGCCCTGAGACTATGGTCCCCACAGCCCTCAGCCTGTTAATTTGGTCCCTCGGGGAGTTTGAATGTGTCTATGGGGCTTCCATGACCTTGCCTTGTACAAGTTGTGCTGGTTTTCCCAGTGTTGTGTACTGTCTTACCCTTCCCAAAGCTACCACTTATCTATTGTCTATTAAGTGTTTTTCCATCCTCACTGCTCCCCTTCCTCATAATCATCAGAGATTGTTTCTTTTTGTGTGTAAACCTTTTCATGGGCTTTCATAGTAGTTGTCTCATACAATATTTGTCTTTTTGTGATTAACTTATTTCAGTTTGTCTTGCTGCCATATTAAGTCTGGCAGTCAAAAAAAATAAACACACTGTACTCTGTGATAAACTAGAAATAACAGGGTTACCCTCTTTAGTCCTGGTCCCCAAATACATGAAATCTTGAGGACCTCCGCACTTTACTGAGTCCTTAGTGGAAAACAATATTATCCTCATTTCTGTAGTGCTGATGTCAGAAGATGTTATGTTACCTTTGTGAAAACGATAATCAAGTGACAACGTTGCTGTTCTCCCACTTTTAAGATCGTCTTAGTCATCTAGTGCTGCTGTGACAGCAATACTACAAGTGGATGGCTTTAACAAAGAGAAATTCATTCTCTCACAGTCTAGGAGGCTAGAAATCCAAATTCAGGGTGCCAGCTCCATGGTAAGGCTTTCTGTCTCTGTCGGCTCTGGGGGAAGTTCCTTGTCATCAATCTTCACCTGTTCTAGGAGCTTCTCATTGCAGGGACCCTGGGTCCAAACAATGCACTTGCTCCCGGCTCTTCTTTCTTGGTGGTATGAGGTTCCTCTGTCTTTCTGTTTGCTTCTCTCTTTTATATCTCAAAAGAGATTGACTCAAGATACAATCTAATCTTGTAGATTGAGTCCTGCATCATTAATTTAACTGCCTCTAATCCTACCTCATAACATCATAGAGATGGGTTTACAACCCAGGAAAACCACATCAGATGAGAAAATAGTGGACAGTCACACAGTACTGAGAATCATGGCCTAGCAAAGTTGACTCTCATCCATAATAAAGATGTTTTCACGAAGTCAGTAACCTTGGTAATTTTGTCTTTTTTTTCCCTTTGTATCTTTTTCCCGTTGTATGCTTATTATATTTCTGCTGTTGTTTGGTGAGCTAGTCGTTCTGAAGTCTTGACTCCCCTTGTATACCTTCCTTGCAAGTAATTTCTTCTTCCATAAGATGAGTTGGCCTCCAAGTCTTTCCTCTACAGGGTATAACCTGAACCCAGGAGGCCTGGTGTAAAACCAGTCCCATTTGAAGGTAGTGAACATGGACTACACTGTTGCCATGTTGTTGCTGGCTGTGGTTAAGTCTGCCCCTGACTCTCGATGACCCCATGAACAATAGAACAAAACACTGTGCCTTTCCCATGATCAGTAGCAGATTGGACTGTTATAGTCCATAGGGTTTTCATTGTCTTATTTTCAGAAGCATATAGCCAGGTCTTTCCTCCTAGTCCCTGTTAGTCTGTTCAGCATCATGGCAACATGCAAGCTTCCACTAATGGATAGTGGCTGAGCATGAAGTGCATTGGCTAGGAATTGAACCTGGGTCTCCCTCATGGAAGGTGTGAATTCTACCACTGAACCACCTGTCATAGAACCTATAAAAGGGACATCATCTGAAGAATTACCCTGGGCTATAAGTCAGAGGGGAGCAGACAGGTCCAGAAGAAGACATCTGCCTATGTTGAATCAAAGAGGGCTGGACAAAGTTGCAAAAGCATGAACAAGCTGGCAAACATATCGTGACTTCCTTGCAAACACGCTGCAGGGAGGGGCAGTGAGTAGGCATACAGAATACAAAACCTAGATGAAAGACCCAGTATGGAAGAAATCATATCCCTTCGAGAAGTGAATTCCTCAGAGCTCTTCAAGCTATAATGCTCAAGTCTAAGAACCAATTAAAATGTACTTGGATGTAATAAAACAGAATGAGATGCAAAGGAGGATTACAGAACTAAGGAAACAGGATAAATCACCATCCTAGAACAAACTAGAAGCAGCTGGAAGGTGGCTGAGGCCTGACCCCAGAGCCCTAAGACCACTCACTAGACCAGTGGTTCTCAAAGTGCTGGACCAGCAGCACCCACATCACCTGGGAACTTGTTATTTGCTGCTGTCAAGTCGATTCTGACTCATGGTGACCTCATGTGTCAGAGTAGAAGTTCTCCATATGGTTTTCTTGGATGTGATCTCTATGGAAGGAATCTGTGATGGTTATGGTTGTGTATCTACTTGGCTGGGCCATGATTCTCAGTGGTTTGGCAGTTATGATGTAGTTTGGCAGGTATGTAATGATATAATCACCTCCATAATGAGATCTGATATAATGTGATCATCGTCTTGATGAGATCTGCTATGAGCAGCCAATCAGTTGAAAGGGAGTTTCCTTAGCGGTATGGGCTGTACCCGATATATGTGGACTTTCTGGCAAAGCTGGTGGACTTTTGCTCACTCTGGATCCTGCAGCTGGCTCTTGCTCATCTGACCTCCAGTTCTTGGGACTTGAGCTAGCAGCTTACCTGCTGGTCTTGGGATTCATCAGCCTGTGAGCCAGTGGCCTGCTGTCTGACCTGCTGATCTTGGGTTCACCAGCCCCTGTAGCTATGTGAGCCAGGAGAAACCTAAAGCCTGAACCACGGACTTGGGGTTTTTCAGCCTCTACAACTGCGTGAGCCATTTCCTTGATATAAAGCTCTCTCTCTCTATATATATACATACATATGTAGATATATATATGCTTCACTGGTTTTGTTTCTCTAAAGAATCCAGCCTAACACAGGAGCCCTGGTGGTACAGTGCTTAAGCACTCACCTGCTAACTAAGAGTTTGGCAGTTTGAACCCCCAAGCTACTCTGTGGGAGAAAAATGTGGAAGTCTGCTTATGTAAAGATTACAGCCTTGGCGGAGGAGGAGAAGAAATGTATGGCTAACTGCCTCCATGAGCAACTGCCTCCTTTGCCATGAGACCAGAAGAACTGGATGGTGCCTAGCTACCATTACTGAATATTTTGATCAAAGATTCCATGGAAGAATCTTGGTCAAAAGGTGGAAAATGTAGAACAGAATGTCAAATTTTCATGGGCTCCAGAATTCCTGGATCCATGAAGGTTGGATGAATCCCTGAAACTATTGTCCTGTTCCAGAGATAAACCTTTAAACCTTTCCGGCAGGGAGATTCTAATTGACACTCCTTCTCAGTGGAGAGAAATGGAATCAGAATTCGTTCATTCATTCCACAGATATTTATTAAGCTTTAAACTCCAAAGCAGACATTCACCAGTTTTGGACCACTTTGTCCTGGACCAGCTGGCCGTGAGGCTCAGTAGCATCTGGAGGCAGGAGGGCCAAGTAGACAGGGGTCTCGGCCCCCTCCTCCACAGTCCTGGAGCCGTAATCCCCAGCCATGCTGGTCTTCACCCAGCCGGGACAGCAGGCGTTCAGCAGAATCCTGTCGCCTTTTCTCTTCTCATCCAGATTCCTGGCCTGGATTCGCGATAAGACCGTGACTCCCAGCTTGGACACGCCGTACGCCGAGCTGGGCCAGCCTTCCCTCTCGTGGGCTTCGTTTTTTGTATCCTCCACAAACTTCTTCATGAGGTCCACCAGGTCCTCCTCCGTGAGCGTTTCACACCGGAACTTCTCCTGCAGGTCTTCACTGCAGTCCTCCAGAGCTTTTGAACCCTGTAAACTACTGATATTCACCACGCGGCCTGAAACAGAACAACAAAAGTAGAGAAATGTGTCCCAGATAAACCATCATTGGCTGAATATACCAAATGTACAACTAAGTCATGCCTCAGGCTTAATTGCTGATATAAAAAATTATTCCAGAAGGCATAAAATCTGTACACCAGTGGATTTTAACTTTTTTTTTGACCCCTGTTTTCATTGGCTAATTTTCAGAAGTGGATCGCCAGGCCTTTCTTCCTAGTCTGTCAGCTCTGTTGAAACCTGTCCACCATGGGTAACCCTGCTAGCATTTGAAATACCAGTGGCATACCTTCCAGCATTACAGCAACATGCAGCCCACCACAGTACGACAAACTGACAGATGGGTGGTGAAACCTACCCTTACTGATGGATAATTGCGCATGTGGAATAGGTTGATTCTCCATCCTGGTTTTGATTTTCATTAATTTTTCTGGCCATAGTTAATAAACTACTAATAATTCACAGCTACTAAAGAGACATCAAGATTGGAGGAAGACTCGTTAACTACCTGCGAAATGCAGATGACACAACCTTGCTTGCTGAAAGTGGGGAGGGCTTGAAGCACTTACTGATGAAGATCAAAGACCACAGCCTTCAGTATGGATTACACCTCAACGTAAAACAAAAATCCTCACAACTGGACCAATAAGCAACATCGTGATAAACGGAGAAAAGATTGAAGTTATCAAGGATTTCATCTTCCCCGGATCTGCAATCAACACCTATGGAAGCAGCAGTCAAGAAATCAAAAGACACATTGCATTGGGCAAATCTGCTGCAAAAGACCTCTTTAAAGTGTTGAAAAGCAAAGACGTCACCCTGAAGACTAAGGTGCACCTGACCCAAGTCATGGTGTTTCAGTCGCCTCATATGCATGTGAAAGCTGGACAAGGAATAAGGAAGAATTGATGCCTTTGAATTTGCAGTGTTGGCAAAGAATACTGACTATACCATGGATAAAAAAAGAACGAAAAATCTGTCTTGGAAGAAGTACAACCAGATTGCTCCTTAGAAGCAAGGATGGCAAGACTATGTCTCACGTACTTTGGACGTGTTATCAGGAGGAATCAGTCCCTGGAGAAGGACATCATGCTCGGTAAAACAGAGGGTCAGCAAAAAAGAGGAAGACCCTCAACAAGATGGATCGACACAGTGGCTGCAACAACGGGCTCAAGCACAGCAACGATTGTGAGGACGGTGCAGGACTGGGCAGCGTTTTGTTCTGTCGTGCATGGGGCCGCTATGAGTCAGAAGTGACTCGACGGCACCAAACGACAACACTAAAGAGACAATTAGGCAATGGATTTTGGTGATGGGTGCACAACAAGATCGATGTTATTGGTGTCACTGAACCGTACACGTGGAAAACATTGAAATGGCAAATGTGTTATCTATGTTTTTATAAAAAGAAAACCCATAGGAATGTATGACAGAAACAGTATCAATATTGGTTCATCAATCGTAACCAATGTACCATAGGAATGCAAGGTGTTAATTATAGAGGAAACTGCAGTGGTGGGGCCAGATGGGTACTCTCTGTACTTTCTGCACAATTTTTCTGAGAACCTAAAGCTGCAATAAAAAATAGCCTATTAAAATTTTTTAAAAAGAGAGACAATTGAAGACCCTGGGTAGTGCAACAGTTAATACACTTTGCTGCTAACCAAAAGGTTGGAGGTTCAAGTCTACCCAGAGGTGCCTCAGAAGAAAGGCCTGGCAATCTACTTCCAAATACCAGCCATGGAAAGCCCTATGGAGCACAATTCTACTCAGACTCACATGGGATCGCCCTGAGTCAGAGACAACTCAATGGCAACTGGTTTGTTTAAAGAGATAAGTGGGTCCATAAAAACAAATATACAGACCAAAAACTATACAACAGTTTGAAGCATTTATGCACATCCAAAACCAGTAAACATGTTGCATTTACACATTTTACCCAGCATGAAAAAACACTAATTTGGGAGCTCTTTTCTTTCTTTCCTTTTTCTGAGAAGTGTATCGGTAACAGAACACTTGCCATTTCTGCAGTCTTCACTCGTACAGCTCAGCAACACTGATTAAACTCAGCGTGCTGTACAACCGTCACCATTAACCATTCCAGAATTTTGCCATCACCTTAACAGAAGCTCACATCTTGGAGCTCTTTTCTTACGTATTACTCTGAGTCTGTATTTTCTGCCTTCAACCAGATCTCTCTGGATTTTGTTATTTTCTGAGTGGCATTCTTCACAGATACATGCTTGGGGGAGCAGGGAGTGCTTCACATTCTACTGGGCATTCTTCTGGGCCCGAACCCCGTATGAAGACATCTTCCCTCTGCCCTTGAAGAGTAGGACCTCACTCATCTCCTAGGACCCCACGATTCTTCAATATTTTCTTTCTTTTATTAATGGTAATACATATATCCCAACTGTGAATTTTGAAACATCTGAAACCTACAGAAAAGTTGCAGGACTAGTTGAATGTACACCCATATACCCTTCACCTAATGGCACCAACTGTTAACATTTTGCCACATTTTCGCTTGCTCTCTCGCTCTAAGTTGCAGACGTAGTGAATCTTCACCCTATATACTTTAGCATATTTACGGTAAAAAGGTGTTTCCCTACATGATCACAGTAGTGATCTCACTCAAGACTTTTATCACTGTGCAAAACTATTATAAGATGCATAGTCCATATCCACATCTTCTCAGTCGTCCCGATAACGTCCCTTTAGAGTTTTGTTTGTTTTAATCCAAGCTCCGATGTGGGATCATGCATGGTGTTTAGTTGTTCTGTCTCTTTAGTCTACAGCAGCTGACAAGGACAAAGCCCTTTTTGAAGACTCTAGCTCAGTATTTGGTGGCCTTTCTCCCAATTTGGATTTGTCTGATTTTCTCATGATTAGATTCCGTTTAATAATTTGGCCAGGAGTACTTACACAAGTGATGCCCTGTTCTTCATTACTTTCTAAAAAGCTTTACTCTCAATCATTTGGCTGCTACAAGGTATTAAACTTAAAAGAGAGAGGAAGAAAGAAAAGAAAAATAGATTGCAGGAGCTACTCTATGCCTTCCGCGGAGATAAAATTCCTACTATTTCCTCAGTGTCACAAACAGCCGCTCCACTACTAGCAGAAAGGTCGGTGGTGCCAACCCACTCAGAGGCGCCTTGGAAGACAGGCCTGGCCATCTGTGTCCAAAAGGTCATGGTATTGAAAACTCTACGGAGCAGTTGTGCATAAATGGGGATGCCATGAGTCAGAGTCGATTCCGCAGCAACTAACAATAACAAAGCGGGGAGGTATCCTCTTTGATCTGAGGGGTCGCTGTGAGTCAGAATCGACTTGATGGCAATGGGTTTCGTTTTTTTTCTGAACACTTGGCCTCAACAGTTGCATCCAGTCAGCCCTGAGACCCCACCTTCTGCTGAGGTACAGGTGGCCCCACCTGTTCTGAAACACCTAGCAGTCATTCCAAAAAGAGTGGGCAAGTTACTCCCCTGACTAGCTTGGTAGTGACTAACCCATTTACCCAACTGTGCACAAATAAGCAAGCTAACAACTTTCTTTAAAGTGATGGTATAAAACTAAATAAAGAATAGCTTTCCAATCAGTTTTGTATGAGAAGGAGTGATTCCCTATACATCGAGAGACAATGATGCTCAGCATTTTGCCCCCCAGGTAAACCTAAGGTTTATTGAAAAGTCACACACATTCTTAATGGGTTGCGACTCAGATTCCTGCTTTGGGAAATAAAATTCATGTCTGGAACCATGAGCAATAACCCAGAGCTTAGAGGATGAGATTCTGACCCCACTCCAATATCCTGCAAGTGGAAGGCTTGCCCATGATTGGCCACTTTGTTGCTAACTATAGGGGCGTCCCCACTTGGAAGGCTCCTAGGAAGAGTTTAAGCAGAGTAGGCACGCAGCTGGGAGCCATGGTGGTTCAGTGGTAGAATTCTCACCTCCCATGCAGGAGACCCAGGTCTGATTCCCAGTCAGTGCACCTCATGGGCAACCACCACCCATTATCAGTGAAGGCCTGTGTGTTGCTGTGATGCTGAACAGGTTTCAGCGGAGCTTCCAGGCTAAGATGGGTTAGGAAGAAAGGCCTGGCAATCTACTTCTAAAAACCAAAAAAAAAAACTAGCCAGTGAAAACCCTGTGGATCACAACGGTCCTCCTGTTGTGCATGGATGTTATCAATATGACACCAACTAACAGCTGTGAGGAGCACTTTATATGCTTCAGACTCATGCCGTCTTTATTCATATATGCTTAAGTTGCCAAACAGTGGCTCAAGACAGCGGCCACACTGCCTTTGAGTAGGAATTTCCCCAACTGGACCACTACATTTTAAAAAGGGTGACTTCCCAAATTACATCAGGTTCCTCCTAGTCACCACTTGATAAAGAGCCTGTTACAGAAGCTGATTAAAGACAGTGGTTCACCTGCTCTGGGTTGATCCCTGAGGCCCCACCCTCCCCCAGAGGTTTCCATTATCTTTTGAAATAGCTTTGTTTTCAATCATTTGGTGCTATAATTTTTTACTTCAGTAGAACTAATTACCGTGATTTGATTGAGTGGTGAAGTCAGGAAACCTGGATACTATTTCCAGCTCTATTACTACCTGGTTTTTTGTTCATGTAAGGAGCCCTGGTGGTACAGTGGTTAAAGGGCTCAACCGCTCACCAAAAGGTCAGCGGTTCAAACCCACCAGCCCCTCCTCAGGAGAAAGATGTGGCAGTCCGCTTCCACAAAGATTTAAAGCTATGGAAACCCTATGGGGCAGTTCTACTCTGCCCTGTAGGGTTGCTATTAGCCAGAATCAACTTGATGGCAGTGGGTTGGGTATTCATGTAAGGAGCCCTGGTGTCTCAGTTGTTAAGCACTCTGCTGCTAACTGAAAGGCCAATGGTTGGAACCCACAAGCTGCTCTGTGGGAGAAAGATGTGGCAGTCTGCTTCCAAAAAGATTACCAAAACCCACTGCTGTCCGGTCAATTCGGACTCATAGCAACCCCATAGGTTTTCCAAGGCTGTAAATCTCAGCGGAAGCAGACTGCCACATCTTTCTCCGGCAGAGCTGCTGCTGGTGGTTTCGAACCGCTGACCTTTCGGTGAGCAGTCGATTGCTTTATCCACTGTGTCACCAGGGTTCCTTCCGTAAAGATTACAGCCTTGAAAACCCTGTGGGGGCAGTACTACTGTGTCCCATAGGGTCACTATGAGTTGGAATCCACTCTATGGCAGTGGGTTTGGTTTGGGTTTGTGTTCATGTCTCTGGGCCTCAGTTTCCTTCTCTGTAAAGTCAGGGTGGGAACACAAGACTTCTTCAGCACCCTGCAGGTCTCAAATTCGATGATTCTAAAATAAGCCTAAAACGTGTCAGGGAGAAGACTCCTTGATAGTTGGCATGAGGTACCCATACAATGGAGTACAATGCAGTTGTAGAAAAGAATGAAGAGGCTCTCTGTTCTGATCCAGAAAGGGCCCCAGATGTATCATGTGCAAAAACAAGGTGGTGAGCATTATACTTATGGTCACCTTTGTATAAGAAAAAAAAGCAAAAAAGGATATGCCTTCGTATTTGCTTAGACTTGCGTTTTAAAACACCACCTTCTTGGCCGAGAACACTCACCCACTCTGTACACCTGGCTCAAGGTGTCCTACAATCAGCACCTGCAGCTCTGCCTGTGGCTCTCTCTGCTCGCTTCCCACTGAGAAATGAATGGAAGATGTCATGGATTGAATTATGTCTCCCCAAAAATGTGTGTCTCAGTTGAGCTGGGCCATGATTCCCGGTATTGGGTGATTTTCCTGTATGTTGTAAATCCTGCCTCTATGATGTTAATGAGGGAGGATGGGTGGCAGTTGTGCTAGTGAGGCAGGACTCAGTCTACAGGACCGATTGTGCCTTGAGGCAATCTCTTGAGATATAAAAGAGAGAAGCAAGCAGAGAGACAGGGGGATCCCATACCACCAAGAAAGCAGTGCCAAGAGCAGAGCGTGTCCTTTGGACCTGGGGTCCCTGTGCAAAGAAGCTCCTAGTCTGGGGGAAGATTGATGAGAAGCCGACAGAGAGAGAAAGGCTTCCCCTGATGCTGTCACCCTGAATTTGCACTTTTACCCTACTTTACTGTGAAGAAATAAATTTCTCTTTGTTAAAGCCATCCACTTTGTGGAATTTCTGTTATAGCAGCACTAGATGACTAAGAAGAGTTCTCCGTGGAGGCTGGGGTGGGACCTGGGCAGATGGGGGACAGGAGTAAGGGTGCAACTTTCACCATACACTTTTTTAGACTTTAAGATTTTTGAATCCAGGGATGATCCTTATTCAGAATATTAATTTGATATTTTAAAATTGAGGCCCTGGGTGGTGTAAATGGTGAAATCCTGGACTACTAGCTGAAAGGTTGGCAGTTCGAACCCACTCAGAGGTGACTCCGAAGACAGGCCTGGTGATCTGTTTCTGAAACGTCACAGTCTTGAAAACGCTACGGAGCACAGTTCTACTCTGCACACCTGGGATCACGACGAGTCAGAATCGACGCGATGGCAGCTAACAAGAACATTTTAAACGTCTTGGTCCGGAAGCTCCACTGAAACCTGTCCACCATGGGTGACTATGCTGGTATTTGGAACACTGGTGGCATTTCTAATAAGCAGCACAGACTTCTTCCTAAGAATCACACTTGACTTCTTGGGGAAGAAAATCCTCAGGGAAGTCATCCTTCTCCTCCCCATCCCCGCAGTGGTAATTTCACAGGTATGAGTCTGATGAATGGCCCTCTCCCCACTAGAGCCCATGGATGGGACTGCCCTTGACTCCTGCTGTTCACCATTGTGTCCCTAGCACCCAGCATAATGCCTGGCCTGTGGCAGGCACTCAAGAAATATTTGTTGAAAAATTAATAAAAATTATGCATTGAATAATTGGATTCCTGGTGGCGCAGTGGTTAAGAGCTCAGCTGGTAACCAAAAGGTCGGAAATTCGAATCCACCAGCTGCTCCTTAGAGACCCTGTGGGGCAGTTCTGCTCTCTCCTGTAGGGTTGCCAGGAGTCGGAATCAACTGAATGGCAGTGGGTATTGAATAATTGGGGCTGGGGGTGGGGTATAGCCAGGATATTTCCTAATAAAATTTCTCTCAGATTTTCTGAATCAGCTCTACAAAATTTGATGCAAGAAGAAAGGTATAATGTTAGAACAGATACTATCACTGGTCCCCCAGAGGAGCCACCTTTGGCCCCGTCACCTTGGAGAAGGACTAGCTGAGACTGAGCCTTTTGGAACTTATAATTCCCTATCCCACCACTCGTCTGTCAGTTTGCTGTCCTGTATGTATGTGGGGCTCTGCATGTTGCTGTGATGCTGGAAGCTATGCCGCTGGTATTCCAAAAAACCAGCAGGGTCACCCATGGTGGACAGGTTTCAGCAGTGCTTCCAGGCTAAGAAAGGCTAGGAAAAAAGGCCTGGAGATCTACTTCTGAAAATTAGCCAGCGAAAACCCTATGGAGCACAACAGAATACTGTCCGGCATAGTGCCGGAAGATGAGCCCCCTACATTGGAAGGCACTCAAAATACACAGTGACTGCAACCATGGGCTCAGGCATATGACCGTGAAGATGACACAGGACCAGGCAGTGTTTTGTTCTGTTGTACGTGGGGTCGTCATGAGTCAGAGCCGACTCCATGGCAACAACTCCCTATCATGCTAGCATTGAGTTCATGACATAGATCCCAAGACAGTGTATCTTTTAAAACTAAAGATAGTTTGAGAATGTTCTTTCCCTCAAGAGAAATGGCACCCTGGGGTGATTCCTGTGGGCAGCCCCTTCCAGGAGCCTGGGGTTCACTCTTTGCTAATGCAGCTGGACAGTCCACATACTTACTGGACTTACCATGAGGTTTTATTATTGGCAGTAATTCAGTGCAGACATTTCTCGTGGCAAAAAAGTTTGTCTTCAGTGTCATCTCAGCTTGAATGTCAAAGGGTGTTGGATCATCAACTTTCACAAAGAGAAGGAAACAAAGAGAAAGTCATATATTTATCCTGAAATTCATATGACCAAGTGGATCCTACCTTATAAAAATTAAAGAAAAACAAGCCAACTTTACAACAATGTTTAAACCACCTGGTCGCTGGTTCTCAAACTTTAGTGTGTATCAGAATCACCTGGAAGGACAATTAAAAACAGATTTCTGAGCCTTACCCAGAGTTTCTGATTCAGCATGTCTGGGAGCAGTGGGAGTTCCTGCTTGGTGCAAATGGTTAATATGCTCAGCTGCAAACAGATTAAGTTGGAGGTTCGACTGTACCCAGATGTGCCTTAGAAGAAAGGCCTGGCCATCTACTGCCCAGAAATTAGCCACTGAAAACCCTGTGGAGCACATGCTACTCTGACGCACATGGGGTCACCATGAATCAGAATCGACTCCACTGCAACTGGTGGGTCTAAGTTGGGGCTTAAGAGTTTCTAACAGGTTCCCAGGTAATGCTGCAACTGCTCATCTGCGAGTCTCACTTTGAGAACCCCTGGCTTTGACCACTGCTTCTCAAACTTGACGTGCATAGGAGGCACCTGCGGGTCCTGGGAAAATGCAGTTTGTGATTCAGCAGGTGTGGGGCTGTCTCCGGGTGATGCAGATGCTGCTGGTCCAAGGCTTGCTCTTCCAGGAGCAAGGGCTCTGAGCTCACATCAGCAGTCTCACCTGACGTCTTAGGAAGCAGAATATTTAACCACCAATCTCTCTCCTACGCCCTGCTCCCAGGTGGGATCCTGGGAAGCCCGCGGACAGAGTTGCAGGTGCGAGTGCCCGGAGATAGTGAGGGCCCGGGGGACGGCGGCTTCCGCTCCATAATGGTTCACTTTACTCTGTTCTGCCTTAGAACTGGCACGCGTCTCTTGGACACTAGATTATGTGTGAAGCCAGCCTGTTTATTTCTTTGTACCCTCCAGCACGTGGTAGCTTAACAGCTTTCTTAATTAAGTACTAGTTAGAATTAGTAATTTTGATTCCACCTCCACCCCCCCCCCAAAAGAAGACACTATTTAAAACCGCACTTAGACGTTGGATAACAAACAAGCTCCCTGGGGGAGGGAGCCAAGATTCGCTTCCTTTTTTCCAAGAGCCTATCAACGCTCTCGATAAAACAAAGTCTGACGTCCTCTCCAGTGTGCCAGAGCGCGGGTCCTGTCTTAGCACTGCATTTCCTGTCCTGAGTAGATGCCTCTGGCATCTGTGAATGCGCCCTTTCAAGGAAAGCGAAAGCCCAAAGTGAGTTTGGAGATGCTTCGAGGAGAAAATGTTTCTGTCATTGCGTGAAAGCAGATGAGCTTAGCAGGGCGTGGCCCCCTCCCCGGAGTCCGGTTTTCTTGTAAACAGCAGCCGCTGACAGTTCCGGGAGGCCCGGGCCGCGCACAGGCCCGCACAGGCCCGCACAGGCCAGGAGACAGGCGGGGCGCGCTGTGCCCGGCGGGCGGCAGCCTTTCGCAAAGCGAGTCACCTCGGTGGCTCCACGCAGAGCGAAACCCGCCTGCGGGAGGCGAGAGCTCAGTGCATCCCGAGAGGCGGGAGCCGCCCTCTCGATCACTCAAGCGGGTGGGGGCGCCTTCCCGGAACCCTCAGCACCCCAGGGGTCCCTACCTCCCCGCACCTACACTTGAAGGCGATGCCTGCGTTGTTGACCAGCACGTTTAGTCCCCCGTACTCGCGGCGCAGGAAGTCGCGCAGGGCGCGGATGCTCTGCAGGTCGTCGATGTCCAGCCGGTGGAAGCGCGGGCTTAGGCCCTCGGCCTGCAGCTGCTGCACCGCCGCCCGGCCCCGCGCCTCGTCCCGCGCGGTGAGCACCACGTCCCCCGAGAACTGCCGGCACAACTCGCGCGCGATGGCGAAGCCGATGCCCTTGTTGGCCCCGGTCACCAAGGCTACCCGGCTGCAGGACGACATGGCCGGGTGCCAGGCGCGCGGGGCACCTGCGCGGAGAGTCTGCCAGAGTCCGAGAAGCAGCCCAGAACTAAGTTCTGGGATCCCAAGCGGCTTCTGGAAAATCAGGCTCCCGGGCCTCGGTCCCTCCCCTCAGAGGAGGGGCTGTTTATTGCCGAAGGTTTCGCAACGCCCCATCCCGGTCCGCCCCCCCTCCCTGCTCTGCGCCTTGGGGCGCGCGGAGACACACTCACCCATTTCTTGGTCCAGCCTCTGAGGTGAGCAGTGGTCTGCATGGTCGAGTGGTGTGTCTCCCCCAAAGCAAAACCAGTCAGCAATGGGTCAGCAGGGGCTAGAAATTCGTGGGAGTTGGGCTGAAGAAGCTATTTCGGGAGAACCCCAAAAGCAGAAAAACAAGCGCTGAGTAATTTTCTGGGGTGTGAGCCTGTTGTACACTGCAAAATGCGAATGTCTGCTTTTTCCTATGGTGCAATGAAATTATTTAGACATGGTAACTGCTTCCCTGGACATAAGTCCCCTTGCTTGCTTAAGAGAAACTCGAAATGAGAGAGAATAAGAGAAAAAAGGTGTTCGGTGATTAGACTTCTAGGGGTGGGCTGGGTACCATAGCTCTGTGTGATGCCCAGTGTGCCTCCAATTGGGAGGGAGTGTTTATGTATCTCTTATTGTATGCCAAACCCTGTGCTGGAATGCTTTTATCTAATACTTCCCTAACCCATATGGGTGCTAAGAGCCTACATTTTAGGTTTGTCCAAGGCCATAGTTAATAAGCGAACACACTCAGGTATGGCTTCTCCCCATCAGGGCTGTGTACCCACAAACAAAGCTCAACTGAAAAATGAAGTCCCAAAGGTGTGTCAAGGTGTGGGTGCAAAATAGAACTCCCCACCCACTTTATCCTTCAGTGTAGTCCAGTTGTGTTTGATTACTGCCTTAGAGATCTAGAGATCTGCAATTTCATCATGACTCTGCTTTTCCCACGCTGAGCTTCGTGTGCCTCTGTCACCCTGATTGCACATTCTTCATCAAGTCAAGGCAATTGCTGAGGTTAGGAAGGTGGGTCAGGGCTCCTGTGGTCCCTAATGTGCCTCAACCAGTATTTCTTTCTTCCTCCCTCCCAATAAAGATTATTGGAACTTTATTTTAAGGATACAGGACTATTCAGGTTGTCTATTTCTTCTAGAGTGAGCTTAGTTTGTATTTTTCAAAGAATTTACACATTTCATCTAAGTTGTCCATTCTGTTGGCATGCAACTGTTCATAATGTCTTCCATGGTGGACTTCTCAGCTTCCGTGCAGGAGACCCAGGTTCTATTCCCAGCCAATGCACCTTGAATGCAGCCACTACCCATCTGTCAGTGGAGGCTTGTATGGTGCTATGATGCTAAACAACTTAAAAAAATTTTTTTTATTGTGCTTTAAGTGAAAGTTTACAGATCAAGTCAGTCTCTCATATAAAAATTTATATATACCTTGCTATAGACTCCTAGATGCTCTCCCACTAATGAGACAGCACATTCCTTCTCTCCACCCTCTATTTTTGTGTCCATTCGGCCAGCTTCTGACCCCCGCCACCCTTTCATCTCCCCTCCAGCCAGGAGCTGCCCACATAGTCTCATGTGTCTGCTTGATCCAAGAAGCTCACTCCTCGCCAGTATCATTTTCTATCCCATAGTCCAGTCCAAGCCCTGTCTGAAGAGTTGGCTCTGGGAATGGTTCCTGTCTTGGGCTAACAGAAGGTCTGGGGACCTTGACCTCTGGGGTCCTTCTAGTCTCAGACCATTAAGTCTGATTTTTTTTATGAGAATGCTAAACAACTTTTAGAGGAGCTTCCAGACTGAGGTGGACTAGGAGGAAAGGCCTGGAAATCTACTTCTGAAAATCAGCTGGTGAAAACCCTATGGATCATAATGGTTTGATCTAAAGGACCGGGCAGCCTTTTGTTCTTTTGTGCATGGGGTCTTCATGAGTTGGGGACTGACTGTATGGCAGCTAACAACAAAATTTTTAATATCTATACTGATGCCATCTCTCTCATTCCTGATAATGGGTAATTTGTGTCTTTTTTTTTTTTTTTTTTTACTTTTCTGGCTGGAGGCTTATCAGTTTTATTATCTCAAGGAACCAGCTTTTGGTTTCATTGGTGGTTTTTCTCTATTGCCTTTCTGATTTCATCGGTTTCTGTTGTGGTCATTGTTTCCTTTCTACTGGTTACTTTGGGTTTCCTTTGCTCTTTTTCTATTACTGTGGAAGCTGAGGTCATTGATTTGAGTTCTTCTTCTCTAATACAAGTATTAAGTGCATAAATTTCCCTCTAAGTACTGCTTTAGTGGCATCTCACAAACATTGGTATGTGGTGTTTTGAACTTCATTCAGTTCAGATTACTTTCTAATTTCCAATTTGGTATGTTTTTTGACTCAAGGTTATTTAGAAGTGTATTTTTTTAGTTTTCAAATACAGTTTCTAAATTTAGTTCCCATATATCTGTTATTGACTTCCAACTCCACTGTGTCAGAGAACACACTTTGTATGACTCGAATCCTTTTTAAAAGGTTTTAAAAGAGGGGAGAGAAGTGTTAAAACATGTTTTTATGCCAGTGGAAATAATCTCAGAGAGGGGTAACAATTGATGAAGGAGGGAATGGGAATAATCAAAGAACAAAATCCCTGGGAAGGAGAGAATGGTTGGGATCCAGGGCTCAGGCGAGGCCTTCACCTTGGAAGCAGGGCTGTTTTCTCTTGAAATGGGAGGGAAGGCAGTGTGGCTCCAATTGCAGGTGTGTTGGGGAAGCTGAGGTGGCTTTTCTCAATGACATCTATTTTCTTTTTGAAGGGTTAGAGATTTGAGGTCATCAGCTGAGATGGTTTAGCCTCAGAGATTTGAGGAAAGAATATCCATTTTGAATGAGAATGTGAATTTATTAGGGAGTGAGGCAGAATTGACTAGCAGTATTAGGGTCCATTTGGGATCTGAAGTTATAAATGTCAAGACAGTGCAGTCTCCCCAGCATTGTTCAGCTGCTAGTGCAGGCTGGGCGGGCAAGTTTGAGGATTAGTGCTTTGCCAGGCTGACACAATAGCATTAAGGGTGTGTCTTAGTTTCCTAATGCTGCTCTAAAAGAAATACCACAAGTGGGTGGCTTTAAAGAACAGAAATTTATTTTCTCACAATTCTGGAGGGTAAAAGTCCAAATCAGGATCTTGGCCGTGTTGATTCCTTCCTTGTAGGTAGTCCTGGGAGTTCCATGGTTCCTTGGCTTGTAGACAGTCCTCACATGACACTACGTGTGTGCACGAGAGTGTCTCTGTGTCTAATCTGATGTTTTTATGACTTAAAAATGATTAGAGTTAGAACCCACCCTATTCTGGTATGATCTAATTAATGTAACAAAACCCTATTTCCAAACAAGGTTACATCCACAGGTATAAGGGTTAGGATTCCAACACATATTTTAGGGGGATGCAATTTAATTCATTAATGGTGTATTTGCAATGACAGTGTTGGGCAATGGCCTCTAGGAATAGAATAAAGGGGCATGAGGGGGCTGGAGATTTACAACAGGGAAAAACTGTGGTACTGGTGGAATAGACAACTCTGAGTGAGGGGATCACTGGAATGGAAGCACTGGAGACAGGAACTGTGGTGAAATGAGTTCCCGAGGAGGCCTGTCAGAGCTGCCCTGCACTGAAGAAGGGAGACTTGGCCTACATGCTTCCTGGTCCCGAGGTGTAGCCTATTGATCCTGATCCTGAGTTGTACTCTGACACTACCTTAATAAACCACTTAAATATAAGTAGGGTCCATGAGTTCTGTGTGGCTGTTGCAATGGGTTATCAAACCCTGAAGAGACATATTGCCATGGCAGGGACAGTTGGTGTCAGAACTGGTAAAAAGGTTGGAGAGTGGAGGTATTTCTGATCTCCACCTCATAGGAGTCACCATCAACACAAAGCTGATGGTGATTTTAGTTATACCACCTGAAGTTAGACAGGTTCGGACACTGCTATTACTACTGTTACCATTTTATAGGAGCCAAGCCAGGTCTTGGAGGTCAGAGTGGAATGCTTTGAGATTGAGATCTCTGAGGTTCTGCAGATGAACTATGTGAGGGGGGCAGGAAAATCTTGTTGATGCTAAGGCAAAACCAAAAAGGGACAAAAACCAAAATGCCAAACCCGTTGCCGTTGACTCCATTCTGACTCCTAGCGACCCTATAGGACAGAGTAGAACTGCCCTGTAGGGTTTCCAAGGAGCAGCTGGCTGGTGGATTCAAACTGCCGACCTTTTGGTTAGCAGCCCTAGCTCTTAACCACTGTGCCACCAGGGCTCCAAAGATAAAACAAAACAAGGGACAGGGAAGACAGAATGTTGGAAGGATCCTTCATGTGGCTGTTTGTGTTATCAGAGTTGAAGGCAGGAGTGCAAGGGGAGGAGAAGATAGGGATCATTGCTCACACTCAGAGCTGGCTTCAAGGTGTGTACCCTCTACTGTCTCTGTCTTGAAATTCTTAATTTTAAAGCCAAATGAGTTGTGTCCAATTGATTCCAACTCACGGTGTCCCCACCCCATTTCAGAATAGAACTGTGCTCCATGGGGTTTTCAATGGCTGATTTTTCAGAAGTACATCACCAGGCCTTCCTTCCAAGGCACCTCTGGGTGGACTTGAACCTCTAACCTTTCGGTTACCAGTCAAGCACATTAACCATGTGTACCACCCAGGGACCCCCAATTTTCCTGTATTCTCATTTTGAAGTGGGCCCTGAAAATTATGTAACCAGTCCTGCTCACACCTATCAATAAAGGGGTGTGTAAGGTGGTTTGTGGTAAATCATAGCAGTGGGTCCCAAATTTTGTATGTTGGAATCACTGGGGACCTCAAAAAGAACAAAACTAAACAATAACAAAAACTACTGATACCTGCCCCTGGTTCCCATCTCCAGTTATTGTGATCTAATTGGTCTGGGGTGTGATCCAAGCACTGAGAGTTTTAAAAGCTCTCCAGGTGATTCTAACATGCACAAAGTTTGGGAGCCAGGTTACCTCATTACAGTAACAAGGATGCTAATTGGTTAAAAGTGACATGATCTTCTGAAGAGGTGGGATTTTTGAGAGAGAAGAGGAAAGAGTGTTTGGAAATGGCAAAGGTTATTGTGGTAGAGATGAGAATGAGCCCCTAAAGATGTCCTTAATGACATGGATGGAGTCAAGCTTTCAGGACCTTCATTGGCTGATGTGGCTCAACTCAAAATGAGAACAGCTACAAACATCCATTAATAATTGGAACATGGAATATATGAAGTATGAATCCAGGAAAATTGAAACTTGTCAAAAATGAAGTGGAATACATAAAGATTGATATTCTAGGCATCAAAAAATTTTTTTTTTTTTTTTTTTTTTTTTAGTGAGCAAAAATGGACTAGAATTGGCCATTTTGAATTGGGCAATCATATGGTGTGCTGTGCTGGGAATGACAAATTGAAGGGGAATGGCATCGCATTTATCGTCAAAAAGAATGTTTCAAGATCTGTCCTGAAGTACAATGGTGTCAGTGATAGGATAACATCCATACGCTTACAAGGAAGACCAGTTAATACAGCTTATTCAAATTTACCCACCAATCACTAATGCTAAAGATCAAGAAATTTAAGATTTTTTTAATCAACTTCTGCAGTCTGAAATTGATAAAACATGCAGTCAAGATGATTGATAATTGTTGGCAATTGAAATGTGAAGGTTGGAAACGAAGAAGGATCAGCAGTTGGAAAATATGGCTTTCGGGATAGAAATGAAGCTAGAGATCGTGTGATACAATTTTGCAAGATTGTGGAAACCCTGGTGGTGTAGTCGTTAAGAATTTTGCAAGACCAACAACTTATTCATTGGAAATATCTTTTCAACAAAATTAAGGGTAACTATTTTTTTTTATATATACACATGGACCTCACCAGATGGAATACACAGGAATCAAGTCAGCTACATCTATGGGAAGAGACAATGCAGAAGCTCAATATCATCAGTCAGAACAAGGCCAGGGACCAAGTGTGAAACAGAGTATCAATTGCTGATATGCAAGTTCAAGTTGAAGCTGAAGAAAATTAAAACCAGTCCACAGAGCCAAAGTACAAATTTGAGTATACCCCACATGAATGTAGAGACTGTCTCAACAATAGATTTGACACATTGAAGACTAATGACTGAAAACCAGATGAGTAGTGGAATGACATCAAGGACATAATACATGAAGAAAGCAAAAGGTCATTAAAAAGACAAGAAAGAAAAGACCAAAATGGATGTCAGAAGAGACTTTAAAACTTGCTCTTAAATGTGGAGTACCTAAAGTGAGCGGAAGATATGATAAAGTAAAGGAGCTGAATAGAAGATTTCAAAGGGTGGCAAAGTTTTATAATGAAATGTGCTAAGACCTGGAATTAGAAAACCAAAAGGGAAGAACACAGTCAGCATTTCTGAAGCTGAAAGAACAGAAGAAAAAATTCAAGCCTCAAGTTGCAATATTGAAGGATTCTACAGGGAAAATACTGAACAATGCAGGAAGCATCAAAAGAAGATGGAAAGAATACACAGAGCCACTGTATCAAAAAGATTGGTGGACATTCAACCATTTCAGGAGGTAGCATATGATCAAGAACCAATAATCCCGAAGGAAAAAGTCTAAGCTGCACTGAAGGCATTGGTGCAAAACAAGGCTCCAGGAATTGATGGAATACCAACTGAGATGTTTCCACAAATGGATGCAACACTAGAAGCGCTCACTCATCTATGCAAAGAAATTTGGAAGACAGCTACCTGGCCAACCGACTGGAAGAGATCCATATTTGTGCCCATTCCAAAGAAAGGTGATCCAACAAAATGTGGTAATTATTGAACAATGTCATTAATATCACAAGAAAAATTTTGCTGAAGATCATTCAGAAGTGGTTGCAGCAGTACATTGACAGGAAACTGCCAGAATTCAAGCCAGGTTCAGAAGAGGATGTGGAAGGAAGGATATCATTGTTGATGTCAGATGGATTTTGGCTAAAAGCAGAGAATACCAGAAAGATGTTTACCTGTGTTTTATTGACTATGCAAAGGCATTCAACTGTGTGGATCATAAAAAATTGTGGATAAAAATGCGAAGAATGGGAATTCCAGGATGCTTAATCGTGCTCATGTGGAACCTGTACATAGACCAAGAGGCGGTCATTTGAACAGAACAAGGGGATACTGTGTGGTTTAAAGTCAGGAAAGGTGTGCATCAGGGTTGTATCCTTTCACCATACTTGTTCAATCTGTATGCTGGGCAAATTATCAGAGAAGCTGGGATATGTGAAGAAGAATGTGGCATCAGGATTGGTGGAAGACTCATTAACAACCTGTGATATGCAGATGACACAACCTTGCTTGCTGAAAGTGAAGAGGACTTGAAGCACTTGCTGATGAAGATCAAAGACTATAGCCTTCAGTATGGATTACACAGAAAAATCCTCACAACTGTACCAACAAGCAACATCATGATAAACAGAGAAATTATTGAAGTTGTGAAGGATTTCATGTTACTTGGATCCACAATCAACACTTGTGGAAGCAGCAGTCAAGAAATCAAAAGATGCATTGCATTGGGCAAATCTGCTGCAAAAGACCTCTTTAAAGTGTTAAAAAGCAAAGATGTTACTTGGGTGACTAAGGTACACCTGACCCAAGTCATGGTGTTTTCAGCTGCCTGATATGCATGTGAAAGCTGGACAATGAATAACGAAGACCTAAGAAGAATCGATGCCTTTGAATTGTGGTGTTGGGCAAAGAATATTGAATATACCATGGGCTGCCAGAAGGATGAACAAATCTGTCTTGGAAGAAGTACAGCAGGAATGCTTCTTAAAAGAAAGGATGGCAAGACTTCATCTCACGTATTTTGGACATTATCAGAAGGGACTAGTCCGTGGAGAAGGACATCATGCTTGGTAAAGCAGAGGGTCAGAGAAAAGAGGAAGATCTCAATGATGGACCGGCACAGTGGCTTCAACGATGGACTCAAACATAGCGATGACTGTGAGGATGGTGCAGGACTGGGCCGTGTTTTTTCGTGTTATACTTAGGGTTGCTATGAGTCAGAACCAACTCAACGGCACCTAACAACAACAACAACAACAAAGACTTCCATGACCTAACTCCCAGAATTTGTGAATCTGTTGACCTTACATGGCAAAAAGGACTTTGTCAATGTGATTAAGGATCTTGAGATGGGGAGGGTATCCTGTGTTTTCTGGGTGGGCACGATGTAACCACAAGGGTCCTTAATAGAGGGAGACAGAAGGGTCAAAGTCAGAGAAGGAGATGTAGTGATGGAAGCAGAGATAGATTGGACATGCTGTGCCACTGCCTTTGAAAATAGAAAAATTGCCCCAAGCCAAGGCATGTGAGCAGCCTTTGGAAACTGGGAAAGGCAAGGAAATGAATTCTGCCTTAGAGCCTCTAGAAGGAACACTGCCATGCCAACACTTTGATTTTAGGACATTTGCCCTTTGAAACTGTAAAATAATAAATCTGTGTTGCTTTAAGCCACCAAACTCGTGGCAACTTGTTACAGCAGCAATAGGAAACTAGTACAATTATTAAGGAGGTTTCCTCATTTGAATCTGTGAGCAAATCCCTTTGAGAAAAGGACTGGTGTATTACTCAGGATTCTCCAGAGAAACTGAACCAATAACAGATGCGTGTGTACGTAGAGAGAGAGACAGATTTATATTGAGGAATTGGCTCATGGGATTTTGGGGGCTGGCAAACTCAAAATTGATAGGTCAGGTGGTAGGCTAGAAACTCGGGTAGGATACCTGTGTTATAGTCTTAGGACATCTATGTTATAGTTCTTTTCCTCAGGAAGCCTCAGTTTTTACTCTAAAGGCCTTCAACTGATTGGATGAGACCCACCCACATTATGAAGGGTAATCTGCTTTACTTAGGGTCAACCAATTTAAATGTTAACCCACAAATCAGTGTCAAACCAGGCCAGAGAAATCTCAGCCTCCCTTCCCTGTTCAGTACAGATACCAGTTGCTCCACATGGCCCTTTCTCCCTTACCCCCATTTACTCGGGCCCAGGGGTCCCTAGACTTCTTAGGTCTGATAATCCAATGGAATGACTCACAATTACAGAGAAGAGGCTACCTTAGTCTAGAAGGAAAAAGATTGCAAACACAAAGGGTAAGGTCTAGGAGGGATCTTGGCACAGAACTTCCATGTCCCCAGCATGTCCTGATAGCGAAGTGTTCACATTTTCCAACCCAGAAGCTCCAGTGAGCCTCCCTCTTCCAAGGCCCTTTGTTGACCTTACCACGTGGCCATGATAGATCACATCATGCCTCCTGAGACTTAGTCAGCATTGGGCCCCCAGGCGGACCCTCTTGGTCTGGTCAAGCCCGCACTCATTAGCCTTAGGTATGGTCAGATTCCCAGGAATAAGGACCAAAGGCCAAATTGTTTACTGAAAATGCATTGCACACCTTGTATAATCACACGTAAATACCTTCACAGCAACATCTAGACTGGTGTTTGACTAAACAACAGGGCAGCGTAGCCTAGCCAAATTGACAAGTAAAATTAACCATCACAACTGATTTTGGGAAAGAAAACTTTGATACTTTCCTGAGAGTTAAGAAGGAATGAATTAAAGGGAAAAAGGTGCTTGAGACCAACTGTCCCATTGTCTTAGTTATCAAGTGCTGCTATAACAAATACCACAGTGTATGGCTTTAACAAAGAGAAATTTATTCCCTCACAGTCTAGGAGGCTAAATGTCTGAATTCAGGGTGCCAGCTCCAGTGGATTGCTTTCTCTATTGGCTTTGGGGGAAGTCTTTGTCATCAATCTTCACCTGGTCTAGAATCTTCTCAGCATAGGGACCCCTGGTCCAAAGGATGTCCTCCCTCCTAGCTCTTCATTCTTGATGGCTTGAGGTCTCCCTGTGTCTCTGCTCACTTCTTTCTTCTAAATCTCAAAAGAGATTGATTCAAGGTACAACCTGATCTTGTAGATGAGCCCTGCCTCAATATAAGTGCTTCTAATCCTGATTAACATCAAAGAGGTAGGATTTACGAATCACATCAGAAGACAAAATGATGGATAATCACAGAATACCAGGAATTATGGTCTAGCCAAGTTGACACACATTTTGGGGGGACAGAATTCAATCTATAACATTTCACCCTTTGGCTCACAAAATTCATGTCCTTGCCACGTATAAAAGACATTCACCCCATCATATCATAGCATAAGTCTTAATTCAACTCCAAGTCCAAAATCCAAAAATTTCTTTTCATCTGTGCAATCTAGAATATGTTACCTGCTTCCAAAGTACAATGGTGGAACAGGCACAAGCTAGGCATTTTCATTACACATGGGAGAAATTAAAGGGAATAAAGGGATAACAGGCACCAAGCAAGTCAGTAGAACACATAACATTAGCTTTCAAGGCTTGAAAATAATCTTCTGTTCTCTGAGACCATTTATACAATGGCCTTTCCCTGCAGACTCTAGGTATTGGCCACACTCTCTGAATTCTGAATGGAAGCCCCTCAGCTCCAGGCTTCAGCTCTATCTCCCAGGCCCACTGGAATGGCAATTCTGCTCCCTCAAATTGGGGGGGCCCCATTCTCCTAGTCCATCTGAGTGATGACTCCACCACTCAGTCCTGGCAGCCCTTGTCTGCCCCTTGGCATGGCAGCCTCACCACCTCAGCTTTGGGCAGTGAATCTGGCCCCATCCCACTGGCACTCCTGAATGGCAACCCCACATTCTGGAACCAAGTTAGTGAATATCTGACTCTTTGAAATCTAGGAGGCTGTGGCCCCACTCTTTGAGACCCCAGAGGTCATGGCCCTAACTTTGATACTAAGGCAGCTCTCTTTCTGGTGTTCCTTGTCTTTTCAGCTTCTGCTTCCTGGTTTGTTGGCCCCTCACCCCCTCAGGCCTCGCTACCTGTGTCTGCCCTGCTGGGGCAAGTGTTCCAAAGCTCTTTAGCTCTACCAATAAGTGCCTGGAGGCACCCTACTCTGCCAATAAACTTTGGTGGGAAGACACTCAGCTCTCTTGCTCCGTGGGTCTGCAAGCCTAGCTCCACCGATAAGTGCTGGGAGGTACCTCACTCCAGCAGGAAGCCTCCTGCCAAAGGCACTTAGCTGTCTCAGTGTCAGTCAGCTCCAGCACTGCCTTGCACTGGTCTCCTGGTTCTGTTGCTGCCTTTTCTCTGTTGGTGCTTCTCACCGTCTGTGCCATCTCCAGTGTAATAGGTCTCCCCACTTGCTTCTGAGCTCTCACCAGAATTGTCTTTGACATCCATAATTCTACCAACAGTCTCTTCAGGGATATCTAGCTTTTACTATTAAGCACCTTAATACTCTTCCAGCCTCTATCCAGTCACAGTTTTAAAACTGCTTCTACATTTTAGTTATCTGTTAGAGCAGTACCCTACTCTTCTGGTACCAAATTATGTCTTAGTTATCTAGTGCTGCTATAACAGAAATATCACAAGTGGATGACTTTAACAAACAGAAATTTATTCTCTCATAGTCTGTGAGGCAAAAAGTCCAAATTCAGACTCTAGGGGAAGGCTTTCTCTCTGTTGGCTCTGGGAAAAAGTGTCATCAATCTTTGCCTGATCTAGGAGCTTCTCAGCACAGGGACCCCAGGTCCAAAGGATGCCGTCCCCTCCTGGTTCTTCACTCTTGGTGGCATGAGGTCCCTCGTCTTTCTGCTTGCTTCCCTCTTTCATATCTCAAAAGAGATTGACTCAGGATACAACTGAATCTTGTAGATTGAATCCTGCTTCCTTAACATAACTGCCTCTAATCCTGCCTCATTAACATCAGAAAGATACGATTTACAAATCACATCAGATGACAAAATGGTGGACAGTCACACAATGCTGGGGATCATGGCCCACCCAAGTTGACACACATTTTAGGGGGACACAATTCAATGCATAACACCCGTGAGAAACCTGGCCTGGTTGGTGGATCTCTGTTATTGAAAGCAGCATTTTGCTAGAAGTGACGGTGATACTCCTATGCCTGATTCAAATTTCTAGGATTTAAAAAGCTATGCATACATATTCAAAATAGTTGTAGGTCCTGGCAGGTTTTTTTTTTTTTTTTAATAGTTGTGATTTTTTCTTTTAAATTGGCTTTGTTTACATTTAGTGGGACCACTATCCTTTTGTGTTCCTGAAACATTAAGAAAAGAACCAAATTGTGGAGAGACTGGAACAGTTACACACTGCTGGTGGGAATGTAAAATGATGTAATCACTTTGGAAATCGATTTGGTGCTTCCTTAAAAAACTAGAAATAAAACTACCATATGATCCAGCAATCCCACTCCTTAGAATATATCCTAGAGAAATGAGAGCCTTTACACGAACAGATATATGCACACCTGTGTTCATTGCAGCACTGTTTACAATAGCAAAAAGTTGGAAGCAATCAAGGTGCCCATCTATGGATGAATGGATAAATAAATCATGGTATATTCGCATCAATAAAAAACAATGATGGATCTGTGAAACATTTCATAACATGGAGGAATCTGGAAGGCATTATGCTGAGTGAAATTAGTCAGTTGCAAAAGGACAAATATTGTATAAGACCACTATTATAAGAACTGGAAAAAATAGTTTAAGCACAGAAGAAAATATTCTTTGATGGTTATGAGAGGAGAAAGGGACGGATGGAGGGAGGGGGGGTTTTCATTAATTAGATAAGAACGATTGTAGGTGAAGGGAAAGACAACACACAATACAGGGGAGGTCAGCACAACTGGACTAAACCAAAAGCAAAGAAGTTTCCTGAATAAACTGAATGCTTTGAAGGCCCGCGTAGCAGGGGTAGGGGTTTGGGGACCATGGTTTCAGGGGACATCTAGGTCAATCAGCATAATAAAATCTATTAAAACATTCTGCATCCGACTTTGGAGAGTGGCTTCTGGGGTCTTAAATGCTAGCAAGCAGCCATCTAAGATGCATCAATTGGTCTCAACCCACCTGGATCAAAGGAGAATGAAGAACACCAAAGACACAAGGTAATTACGAGCCCAAGAAACAGAAAGGACCACATAAACCAGAGACTACATCAGCCCAAGACCAGAAGAACTAGATGGTGCCTGGCTACAACTGATGACTGCCCTGACAGGGAGCACAACAGAGAGCCCCGGTGGGAGCAGGAGAGCAGTGGGATGTAGACCCCAAGTTCTTATAAAAAGACAAGACTTAATGGCCTGACTGAGACTAGGAGGACCCCAGAGGTCATGGTCCCAGACCTTCTGTTAGCCCAGGACAGGAACCATTCCCAAAGCCAACTCTTCAGACAGGGATTAGACTGGACTATGGGATAGAAAATGATACTGGTGAAGAATGAGCTTCTTGGATCAAGTAGATACATGAGACTATGTGGGCATCTCCTGTCTGGAGGGGAGATGAGAGGGTAGAGGGGGTCAGAAGCTGGCTGAATGGACACGAAAATAGAGAATGGATGGAAGGAGTGTGCTGTCTCATTACGGGGACAGCAATTAGGAGTATGTAGCAACGTGTATATAAATTTTTTTATGAGAGACTGACTTGATTTGTAAACTTTCACTTAAAGTACAATAAAAAAATTTTTTTTAATTGTCTATTAAAAAAGAAAAGAACAAAAGCCTTTGCCAACAACATGGCGTGTTCAGGGTTCATCTCCTCCTAAAGGCCCATTGTCATTTGGGGACCGAATGTCCACAGCCGCCCAATCATCTGCCTCCATCTGGTGGATATTTGAGCCCCGTTATATACCAGACATGTTCATGAGTGAAAGGACAGGAAAAAGCTCTCTGTCACCATGGAGTTGCTCCTAGCTCTGCTGTTTACTCGCATTTTTATCAATCCCTCAGGGTCTCAGTTTTCTCATCTGTAAAATGGGAATAATTATAGTACCTAACTGTAAAAACAGTGTGTGGTGGCATCTAACCTTCTCTAACTTCATAGTGAGGAGGGAGAAACAAGATCAACAGCCCAAGGCTGATTCCTGTGAAGCAGTGGTCAGACATGCCTGCTCTCTCCATCAGCTTTTCCAGTTCAGACGCCAACCGTCCCTCCCACGGCACTCTGTACTTCTCTGCTGGGTTTGATAATTTGTTGCAATGGCCACACAGAACTCACAGACAATACTCACAGTTGTGGAATTTATTAGAGAAGTTACAGGTTACAATTCAGGTTCAGAAACACTCAGGATACAGTTCTTACATTAGGACAGTCACTTCTCAGCTGTGCTGCAGGCATGCCTCTGGCCTCTGCCCTACCCAGGCACGTGTTACAAAGCTTTTTTAGCTTTGCTGATAAGTTCCCAAAGGAACCCTATGCTGCCAGTAAGCCTTAGCCCAAAGGCACTTAGCTCTAGTTCCGTGATTTGGCAAACCTAGCTCCACAAGCGCCTGGAGACACCCTACTTTGCCTGCAAGCCTCCTGCCCAAAGGCTCTCAGCTTTCTTATTCCGTGGGCCAGGAAGCCTACTGCACCATCTCCTGCTGGTCTCTCCTGCTGCCGTTTCTCTGCCACTGCTTCTCTCCGACTTCATTGTTAACAGCTCTCTCTCTCAGCCTTCTGGTTCTAGGAGCTTCTCAGCACAGGGATCCCAGGTGCAAAGGACACGCTCCACTCTTGGCTATTCTTCCTTGGTGGTGGTGAGCTCCTCTCTTTCTCACCTCTGGGATGGCTCATTTCGAGCCCAGTGGGATGGCAAAACTGACCAGTCCCCTTGGTGGGCCACAATTACCCTGTTTGCACAGTCCCCCCCAGTCACTTGGGTGGAAGTTAAAAGACCATGGTGAGAAAGGCCACACAAAAGTGATCTATTGCACCGCACTAGCTCTCATGATTGCTGGAGCGGTTAAATGACTAAATGTGTCAAAGTGCCTAGAGTCCTGGAAGATGGAACTAGCAAATGGCAACCAACTAGTTGCTGTTGAGTCGACCATGACCCTTGTGAGCCCGTGTGTGTCAGAGCAGAACTGTGCTCCACAGGGTTTTCACTGACGAATTTTTTTGGAAGTGGATGGCTAGGCCTTTTTTCCAAGGAACCTCTGGATGGGCTTGAACCTCAAACCATTTGGTTAGCAGCCACTTCCACCACCCAGGGACTCCAGCAAATGGTCAGCACTATGTAAATGTTTGCTGCTGTTATATTCTCCAGCAATGGAAAAGAGACAATCAACTAAAACAAACTCCTTCATTTGCTTACAGCCATTTATTGAGGCCTTCAGGCAACTAGGAAATGTATCGGGCACAGTCACATCTCTGTCAATCTTTATTTGTTAAAGGCAGATAACAGCTTCGGCAGGGATGGGTGACAGGAGAACCTAAAGCCTCACCTTTAAGAAAGTGTTATTGATTCTCATTGGGTTCTAAGAACAATTGGGTTGCTGAAGCCAGGCCCAGGCAGGATTGGGGCCCATTGTCTTTCTGAAAATAAGATTAGGGTAAGGTTTCTGAGTTCCTTGTCTGCTGCCCTCTCAGGGAGGGGAGATGATGTAGTTCAGAGTCAGAACCATGGTGCAGTGAGCACCCAGCAGGTGGTAGGGGAGAGGCAATCCCCTGGCACTGCTCTCACTTGAATACAACCCCACATTCTTCTCCTGTGTGCCCTGGCCTGAGCGCTGAGGACCTGGTCAGTTGGGGTCCCGGCAGGGCTTCACCAGGCTGGGAGGAGGCAGGACAAGCAGGCCACATAGTGGCTGTCATTTTACAAAAACAAAGAAAACAAAACTATTGCTGTCGAGTCAATTCTGACTCATAGCAACCCTATGGGACAGGGTAGAACTGCCCCATAGGGTTTCGAAGACTGTAAGCCTTTACAGAAGCAGACTGCCACAACTTTGTCCTGCAGAGCAACTGGGAGGTTCGAACCACTGACTTTTCAGTTAGCAGCTGAGTGCTTTAACCACTGCACAACCAGGGCTCCTTGGCTGTCTTTCGGTACCATGGATTGGTTTCTGGACTCCTGTAAAAATGGTGTGGCGGCAGCATCTGACCTTCTCTAACTTCACATGGGGGAAAGAGAATTAAGATCAACAGCCCAAGGCTGATTCCTATAAGGCAGAGGTCAGACATGCCTCTTCTCTCCACCATCTTTACCAGTTCTGACACCAACCAGTCCTTCCATGGCACTTTCTACTTCTTTGCTGAGTTTGATAATTTGTTGCAATGGCTACACAGAGCTCACAGACAACACTCACAGTTGTGATGTTTATTAGGGCAATAACAGTTGACAATTCAGGTTCAGGAATGCTCAGGGTACAGTTCTTCCCTCAGGACAGTCTCAGCCGTGCCACCCCTCTCTTTGGCCTCTTGGCCTCTGCCCTGCTCAGGCAAGTGTTACAAAGCTCTTTTAGCTCTGCCTATAAGTACCCTAAAGACACCCAACTCTGCCATTAAGCCCTAGTCCATAGGAGCTCAACTTTAGCTCTGTGGGTCAACCAACCTAGCTCCACCAAGTGCTCGTTGGACCACCCTCTCCACCAGCAAGCCTCCTGCCCCAAAGCACTCAGCTGTCTCATTCTGTGGGCTGGGAAGCCAACTGTGCCATCTCTCACCACTCTTTCCTGCCACCGTTTCTCTGCCACCACTTCTTGCTGTCGTCAGTGTTACAGCTCTCTCTCTCTCAGTCTCCTGGCTCCAGGAGCTTCCTAGCGCAGGGTTCCTGGGTCCAAAGGATGTATTCGGCTCCTAGCTCGTCTTTCCTGGTAGTAGCGAGATCCTCTCCTCCTGCCTGTGGGGTGGCTCATTTTAAGCTTAGCTGGGTAGCAAAACTGACCAATCCGCTTGGTGGGCCACAATTACCTTATCAGCATAGTCCTACCCAATCATTTGGGTGGGAGTTACAAGATCATGGTGAGAAAGGCCATGTAAGAGTGATCCATCACACCACAGACCACCCCCTGACTTTTCTAACCATGGTTCTTTCATAGTTGAAGGATACCTTTCCCTTCTAATAACCTTACCAGTATAAAACAGTTATTAACAATTAGTCCTTCTATAGGGCAAAACGTCCTAAGGGTGCAATTATTCAGGTACCAGCCATTGAGGTCTGCTACAGGTATCCACTTGATCTGGTCAGGTTCTCCAAAAGGCATCTTTGTGTCACCCTTCCTGGTTTCTTGATAAAACTTAACTGAGAGATTATTCCCTTGCTCTGAGCCTCACGAGGTATCAGCATAGCAAAACCTTTAAGAGACTTTAGGTTCAGCCACTGTCCAGCAGTGCCTCCCCTTTAGCCTACTCTTTCACACTTACAGTTTTTACAATCACAATTAACCCTGTTAACAATCAGCTCTCATGGCTAAATCATATAATCCTATGGGCATCTTCCCGCACCCTCTCCTTCCCCAGACCCGTCAAGAAAAGAGGAATCTCTTCAGTGGGGATCCTCCTTTGTTCCCCCCATTTTGAGTGTAAGCACAGCCATGAAAGTGTGTGTCTTAGTTATCTAGTGCTGCTATAACACAAATACCACAAATGGGTGGCTTTAACAAAGAAAAATTAATTTTCTCACAGCAAAGTAGGCTAAAAGTCAATATTCAGTGTGTCAGCTCCAGTGTGTCTTTCTCTGTTAGCCTTCTCATCAGTGTTCCCCTGGACTAGGAGCTTCTTCACGCAGGGACCCTGGGTCCAAGGGATGCGCTGTACTCCCAGCACTGCTTTCTTGTTGGTACAAGGTCCCCCGTCTCTCTGCTCACTTTTTTTCTTTTGTATGTTAAGAGATTGCCTCAAGACAATCTAATCCTGTAGGTTGAGTCCTGCCCTAACACAACTGCTGCCCATCCTCCCTCATTAACATTATAGAGGCAGGATTTACAACATACGGGAAAATCACACAATACTGGGAATCATGTCCTAGCCAAATAGATACACACATTTTTGGGAGGACATAATTCAATCCATGACAGAGTTTAAGCCAACCACTTCATGCCTTTATCTCCATCTATTTTAGTCAATGTTTAAATTGCCCGTTCCTATCAAACCAGGACTCTGAGGAGACAAGCATGTTCCTTGGTCTTGAAGAATCTTTTGTTCCAATTGGAACTTTAAGCATCTGCATCCATAAGCAAAGTCCAGTCCAGAGCAAGCCATCAAATTGCAGCAGTCTACACCAGTTCATGGTGGCAAACATCTTTCTTTTCATTCAGTCGAGTTCTGGTTGGCTCATCCCTAGCCATCCAAGCTAGGTCACAATGGGTACTAGCTTCAGGCTTGGGACTTCACACATACCTTCAGGCACTTCAGACCAGCCAGCCCCTTCTATCTTTCTCATCCCTAGCCCCCATGGGCTAGGTCTATGGGCCTCTACCCATAATCTCAGGAGTGCACACAACTCCCTAAACTTCTGACCAGCCAGTCCTTTCTCTCTCATCCTAGCCCCTGTGGGCTAGGCCAACATGTGCCAACGCAACATGTCCAAACTCAGTGCCTGTCTCTTCATTGCTGTAGTTTCCCCACTTCCACTTACTGAGTGGAGCCAGGTGGTCAGCTGAGGTAAGCATACCAGGCTGTCTACTTGTTGGCTCCCTTTAACTTCCTGTCTTGGAAGGGGGTTCTGATGGGCACTGACTTTTCCTGCCTCAATATGAATCACTTCCTACCTCAAAGGTGAACCATTTGCTTGAAATTCAAAAAACAAAATGGTCATTTTTTCCTCCTGCAGGTCCTTCCTTCAAACGCAAAACTTCAGTTCTCTCAGCAGTTCTGGGTAGATGTGTATGTCTTTTCAAGTGCAAAATTTCCTGACTTCAAAGGGTGCAGCTCAGGTGTACTCAGGGCTGGTGCATTGAAATTAACAGGCTGTGTTTCTTTCAGGCAAATCTTAGTTCCCCTTTTAGCATATCCAATCAAGTATTGGCTCAAGGTGGAGTTACATGTTCTCTGTAATTTATAATACTTAATATTCATTTCTATCAAACATTTAGGTCTGCTTTACAACACTGGAGCCCTGGTGGCATAATGGTTAAGTGATACAGCTGCTAACCAAAAGGTCGGCAGTTCAAATCCACCAGCTGCTCCTTGGAAACCGTATAGGGCAGTTCTACTCTGTCCTGTAGGGGTGCTATGGGTCAGAATAGACTCGATGGCAACAGGTTTTACAACACTAGGTAGAAGGAACATTCAATATCTATCCATAGTAAAACATTAACATAAACACATAAATCTTTTTTAAAAAGTCCGGTTTCCTCTTCTCCACCCCTTGGCTATCTTCCCATTCATATGCATATGGATGGGTAGAACCACTAGACCCTGGTGCCCTATCAACCATCCCACTTATCTGGCCTGGCTTTTTTCCCAGGCCACTCCAGGTGTGGCTTTTCCCCTCTCAGCTGCAGCGTAACTTTTATTTCACTACTACACATAACAACAATCAAAATAACCATCTAAGAATCAAAAGTTTCACTTACCAAGCCCGTTCGTTCTTTCTCTGACAAAGTCCCGTGCTTCCATGAGTTTGGAGCCATTGTGATGATCTCCGCTCCTGACACCAACTGTAAAATTGGTGTGGTGGCAGTGTCTGACCTCCTTAACTTCACGAGTGGGAAAGAGAATCAAGATCAACAGCCCAAGGCTGATTTCTATGAGGCAGAGGTCAGGCATGCCTCCTCTCTCCACCATCTTTACTAATTCTGACACCAACTATCTCTCCCATAGCACTCACTACTCCTCTGCTGAGTTAGATAATTTGCTGCAGCGGCCACATCGAACTCACAGACCATACTCACAGTCATGGGGTTTGTTAGGGAAGTAACAAGTTACAAGTCAGGTTCAGGAACACTCAGGATACAGTTCTTCCATCAGGACAGCTTCTTCTCAGTTGTGCCCACAGGCATACCTCGCTCTGACCCTTGGCCTCTGCCCTGCTCAGCGAGTGTTACAAAGCTCTTTTATTATTTTATTTTTTTAAAGCTCTTTTAACTCTGCTGTTAAGTGCTAGGAGGCACCTCACTCTGCCAGAATCACTCCATGGAACTGGGTCACCAAGGCAGCTGCTGCCTCTTTGGTGATCAGGAAGCCGCTTGCCAACTTGAGAAATGATTGTTAGAGCTGCCAGCTCCAGACCGGGCCACCACAATCAGGAAGTGCTCCAATTGCTGCCAGTTCCAGAACAGTATGGAACCTGCTATATTCAGCATTAGCAATGTGGGTGCTCTTGACACAGGAACGTAGTGAGAGGTCCCTGGGCTGCTTCTGCTAATGCTGTTGCAGAAAAACCAATCACTCCCATGCTGATAGTTGACACCAGAGACAGCAGAGCAAGAAAGGCATGGCTTTCACCTCACTTCCAGTTTCTAAATCTTGCATGATGAGCCTAAATCACACTGAGAACCCTAGCTGCAAGGGAATCTAGGAGATGTAGTTATGGTAGGTTGTATTATTGACCCGAATTCTCCATTCGTCCCTATACACACCCTTTGTAATGAAACTTTTCCATGTCCTACTGCTGTTGTTAGTTGCCATTGAGTTGGCTGTTGACTCATGGTGACTCAGTGTACAACAGAATGAAACGTTGCCCAGTCATCTTCACAATTGGTATGCTCTGTGTGTGTTTTAATTTTTAGTATTTTATTTGGATTTTAGGTAAAAGTTTACAGAGCAAATTAGTTTCTCATTCAACAAATTGTACACAAAATGTTCCATGACGTTGGTTGCAATCCCCATACTGTGTCAACACTCTCTCCATTTCCTCCCTGGGTTCCCTGTTTCCTTTTGTCTGATTTTCTTACCCCTTCTTGCTTTTTCATCTTGGCTTTTAGGCAAAGGGTGCTCTTTAGCTTTCATATAATTGTTTCTTCTATGGAGCACGCTCTTTTCAGGTGTTATTGTTTATTTTATGGGCCTATCTATTGCTTGGTTGAAAGGTATTTTCTGGGAATGGCTGCAGTTTGAAGTCAGAGTGTCTTAGGGCCATAGTCTCTGAGGTTCCTCCAGTCTCTATCAGGCCAATAAGTCTGGCCTTTTTTTTTTTTTATGAATTTGATTTTTGTTCTACATTTTTATCCTGCTGTGTCTGAGACCCTCTATTCTGATCCCAGTCAAAGCAGTTGGTATTGGTAGCCAGGCACCATCTAGTTCTTCCAGTCTCAGGTTTTTTTAGGGTGTAGTTCATGTGCTCCATTAGTCCTTTGGACAAATTGCTCTCTTGGGTCTTTGGTTTTCTTCACCCTCCTTTACTCCATATGGGAAGAGACCACTAGTAGCATCTTCAATGGCTGCTCACGAGCTTTTAAGACCCCAGATGCTACTCACCAAAGTAGGATGTAGAACGTTGTTTTTATGCACTTTATAATGCCAGTTGATGTAGATGTCCCCTGAATCTCTGGTCGTTAGCTTTCAAGCCTAATATTTTTGTCCCAGGAGGTGTTCGTGTGTGCCCCTTGTGTGTTTTACTGTCTAAATTAGTATACATGCAACATCTACAAATGTGTGTAGAAATACCCACAACCTAACCTATGTCTGCAGGTGAGCATGCTCCCTTACACCCTCCTATGTCTCTTTAGCATGCATACCTGCCTATGTATCCCTTTGTAAATTATTGTTTGTTAATATTGTTGTTGCAGGATTGTCTGTGTTATAGTAATTGCTGTAGTTGCCCTTAGTTCTCGTGTTCCTTTCAGTGTCTTCCTTTGCCTTTGTCATGTTGTGCTGATTTCCCCCATGTAGTGTACTGATTTTCCCTTTACCAGTATTACCATGTGTCTTCTATCTATTTAGTAATTTGCCTCCCTCTCCCTCCCTTCACTGGTAACCATCAAAGAATCTTTTTTCTGTGTGTAAACCTTTTATTGTTTTTTAATAATAATGGTTTCAGACAATATTTTTCCTTTTGTGATTGGCTTATTTAACTTAGCAGAGTATCCTCCAGATTTATCCATATTGTGAGATGTTTTGCGGATTCATCATTATTCTTTATCATTGAGCAGTGTTCCATTGTGTGTGTGTACCAGTTTTTTTTTATCTTTTCATCCTTGATGGGCACTTCAGTTGCTTCCATCTATTTTGCTATTGTGAATAATGCTGCAATGAACATGGGCATGCATATGTCGAGGTGGTTAATAGAACCTCTCCATTTCATGGTACTCCTCACTTGCTGCATCTGTTCAATTTTCTCTTCCAGTCAGTGTTTGATTCAACTGTTGACCTTCCTTTTTGATGTTTGGGGTTCCTGGATTGTCGTCTGCCTTTGTTTCGCTTAGTTTTTCTGGGGAAAAACTAAGGGGAAGGTAAGGTGCAGCTGACAAATCCACCATCTTTTCTCCCTATTGCCAATATGTATCTTGAATGCCTTCTAACCTAGGGGCTCATTTTCCAGTGCTGTATTGGACAATATATTTTTTAAATTGTACTTTAGGTGAAGGTTTACAGAACAACAAGCTTCTCATTAAACAATTAGTGCACATATTGTTTTGTGACATTGGTTGCCAACTCCACGACAGGTCAACACTCTCCCTTCTCGATCTTGGGTTCTCCATTACCAGCTTTCCTGTTCCCATCTGCCTTCTAGTCCTTGCCCCTGGGCTGGTATAACCATTTAGTCTCGTTTTGTTTTATGGGCCTGTCTAATCTATGGCTGAAGGATGAACCTCAGGAGTGGCTTCATTACTGAGCTGAAAGGGTGTCCAGGAGCCATACTCTCGGGGTTTCTCTATTCTCTGTCAGGCCAGTAAGTCTGGTCTCTTTTTGTGAGTCTAATTTTGTTCTACATTTTTCTCCAGCTCTGTCTGGGACCCTCTACTGTGATCCCTGTCAGAGCAGTTGGTGGTTGTAGCCAGGCACCATCTATTTGTGCTGGACTTAGTCTGGTGGAGGCTGTGGTAGTTGTGGTCCATTTGTATTAGACAACATTCTGTTGTGATCCATAGGGTTTCCACTGGCTAATTTTCAGAAGTAGATCACCAGGCCTTTCCTCCTAGTCTGTCTTAGTCTAGAAGCTCTGCTGAATCCTGTCCACCATGGAGGACCCTGCTGTTATTTGAAATACTGGTGGCATAGCTCTCAGCATCATAGCAACACATAAACCACCACAGTATGATAAACTCGGTGGTGGAAGATAATTTCCTGCCCCTGATTTTGACTGTGTGACTTGCTTTGGCCAATGGAATATTGGTAGTAATGGTTTTTTGGGGGGGACAAGCAGAGTCTTGAAAAGCACATGTGCATTGGGGCTTACTATTCTTGTACTTCTGCCAATGCTATGAGAAGAATGTGCCTGGGATAACCTACTACCTGAAGAAGGATGAGAGATACAAGGACTAGAGCCACACTCAACCTGTATGAGTAAGCCCAGCTTAGATCAACCAACCACAGACTTGTGATTAATGATAAATGGTGGTTAGTTTTAACTAATAGGGAAGACCAAATTTTGGGGTGACTTGTTATGTAGCAATAGCAGACTTATAGAGTAGGTTTTATATTTCTGACCTGTATAGTTACAGGAAGGCATGAAGAAGCAGGTTAGAATGAGTCTTAGGTGCTAGTCCACCATATCCAGCACAGTCCCCTTTAACTTACTGATTTATGGAAGTGTTTTATATTAAGGAGAATAACTCTTGTTCATGTTTCTCTAAGTGTTTCTCCTAGTGTTTTGTTTGTGTTTTCTTTTGTTTATGCTTGGTTTTTGGTGTATAGAAATCTCATTTGTATACATTAAAAAAAAAAAAAGCACCCAAATCTATCTTCTGCTTTGTAGTTTCTTCCTTATGTTTTTCATTTTTGCAGTTCTGCTATGTAAATATCCACTTCCCGTTGGCCAATATTCTTTCCAAAAAATTGCCTAAATCTTTTTTTTTTTTTTTAACCTAGGGTCTTAGATTTTTCAATGTCAGATGACCTCCATAAACAGGTAGGCTCGAAGTCAAGCCTGCAGGCAGTTTCTTGATGATGGGCCAGCAGGCCTCTTTTCTTAAATTCTTTGTCAAAGGTATTGGGGACTAGGCGGTAGGGGACAGTCGGACCCTGCCTTCTGCCTTCCTCCTAGCTGGAAAAATGTAAAGGCCATATTTTTAAACTTCTACCTTCTTACCTTTTTATGGCCCAGTCATAAGCCACAAACATGTACCTTTAAACCTTCAAAGTGTATCTCTAAAAGATAAGGACTCGTTTTAAAAATACAATAATCACACCCAAAGTTATTTATTTCTTTGTATTGATTATTCAGTCCGCACTTAAGATTAATTGATTGTTGCAAACATTTTAGAGTTGCTTTGTTCAAAACAAAATTCAGTCTAGTCCACATATTGCATTTGATTGATAAGTCTCAAGTCTCTTGTAACCTGTGGCTCCCCTGCCCTCTTCTCCCCTTTTAATAAGAAATCCCAGGTCATATTTCCTTTGGAATTTCCCACAATCTAGGGTTTGCTGATTGCAGGCCCTTTGTGGTCTTCGGCTTCCTTTATTTTCTATAAGCTGATAGTTGTATACCTAGAAGCATGGTCAGATTCAGATTCAGTTACGTGGCATGAAATTTTCAAAGGTGGAGCTATAAATACTTCCATCACTGGGCATGTAGTGATTTCTGTTTGACTGATATAGTACTTTCTGACTTGATTACTCATCTTATTCCCTAGAATAGCTGCTTTAAATATTTGAAAAAAAGAAACATATTTTAAAATCAAATGCATCCTGAAGAGATAAAGTCACATGAAAAAGATAGACATAAGCCTAGAAAAAAGTTCAGAGAGGAATTCAAAAATGTTAACGAGGTGAAGCTTCCCTGCCGTAAGTGCACAGCTTGCCAAGGTGATGACTTTCAAGAAAAGATTTATTTGTATCAAAAAGTTTTGTAATTATAACAACCTGCTACCTTTCTCCTTGTAATCTTCCCTTCCTCCTCTTATTAATAGAAACTCATTTTTTTTACTCTTTATCATAAAGATTTTTCAAATGTATATAAAACCAGAATCAATCACTTTCACAAATTATCAGCTCACGACCATTTTCTTCATCTGTAGCCCCATCCTCTGTTTTCTTCCCTTTCGTTGGTTTTTTAAAAAATAGCTTTATTGAAGTATAACTCACATACCATATACTTCATGAAGGAAGATCCAGGAATTGACAGATTTGAACTACGGTGTTGGTGAAGAATATTGGATATACCTACCATGGACTGCCAGAAGAATTAAAAAAAAAAAAAAAAAATTGTCTTGGCAGAAGTACAACCAGAATGCTCTGTAGAAGCGAGGATGGCAAAAGTTTGTCTCACTTACTTTGGACATGTTATCTGGAAAGACCAGTCCCTGGAGAAGGACATTCTGCTTGGTAAAGCTAGAGGATCAGTGGAAAAAGAGGAAGACCCTTAATGAAATGGATTGACTTGGTGGCTGCAACAATGGTCTCAAACATACCTGCTATTATGAGGATGGCACAGGGTTGACCAATGTTTTGCTATGTTATATATGAGGTTGCTATGATTTGGCACTGACTTGATGAAACATAACAAGAGCATACTTCATCCATTTCAAGTATAAGATTTAATGGCTTTTAGTGTATTTAGCCACCATTTACCTGTCAGTTTGTCGTACTGCGGTGGCTTGTGTGTTGTTGGGTTGCTGGAAGCTATTCCACTGGTATTTCAAATAGCAGCAGGGTCACCTGTGGTGGACAGGTTTCAGTGGAGCTTCCAGACTAAGGCAGACTAGGAAGAAGGACCCGGAAATTTACTTCTAAAAAAACTGGCCAGTGAAAACATTATAAATACCAATGAAACATTGCCTGGTATAGTGCCAGAAGATGAGGACCTCAGGTTGGAAGTCACTCAAAATATGACTGGGGAACAGCTGCCTCCTCAAAGTAGAGTCAATCTTAATGATGTAGATGGAGTAAAGGTTTTGGGATCTTCATTTGCTGATGTGGCATGACTCAAAATGAAAAGAGATGGCTGCAAAGATCCATTAATAATGTATAAATTATGAATCTAGGAAAATTGGAAGGCATCAAAAATGAAAATGGAATGCATAAAGAGTGATATCCTAGGCATTAGTGAGCTGAAATGGACTTGTATTGGCCATCTTGAATTGGACAATCATGTGGTCTACTATGCTGGGAATGACAAATTGAAGTGAATGGCATCACATTCATGGTCAAAAAGAACATTTCAAGATCTGTCCTGAAGTACAATGCTGTCAGTGATAGGATAGTATCCATATGCCTACAAGGAAGACCAGTTAATATGACTATTATTCAAATTTACGCACCAACCACTAATGTCAAAGATGAAGAATTAAAGGTTTTTACCAACTTCTGCAGTCTGAAATTGATAAAACGTGCAATCAAGCTGCAATAAAATAACTACTGGTGATTGTAATGTGACAGTTGGAAAGAAAGAAGGATTGGTAGTTGGAAAATATGGCCTTGGTGATAGAAATGACGCCAGAGATTACATAATAGAATTTTGTAAGACCAACAACTTATTCATTGCAAGTATCTTTTTTCAACAACATAAATGGTGACTATATACGTGAACCTTGCCAGATGGAATATACAGGAAGCAAATCAACTATTTCTGTGGAAAGAGATGATGGAGAAGCTCAATATCATCAGTCAGAACAAAGTCAGGGGCTGACTGCGGAACAGACCATAGGCAAGTGTAAAACGAAGCTGAAGAAAATGAAAACAAATCCATAAGAGCCAAAGTACAAACGAGTATATCCCACTTGAATTTAGAGACCATCTCAAGAATATGACACAATGAACACTAATGACTGAAGACCAGATGAGATTAGGGATGACATCAAGGACATCATACATGAAGAAAGCAAAAGGTCATTGAAAAGAAAGAAAAGACCACAATGGATTTCAGAAGAGACTTTGAAACTTGCTCTTGAACATAGAGTAGCAAAGGGAAAGGAAAGAAATGATGAAATAAAAGAGCTGAACGGAAGATTTCAAAGGGTGGCTCGAGAAGACAAAGTAAAGTATCATAACAAAATGTGCAAAGACCTGGAGTTAGAAAACCAAAAGGGAAGAACACACTTGGCATTTCTCAAGCTAAAAGAACTGAAGAAAAAATTCAAGCCTCAAATTGCAGTATTGAAGGGTGGTTCTATGAGCAAAATATTGAGTGACGCAGAACACATCAAAAGAAGATGAAAGAAATACTGAGAGCCACTGTACCAAGATAGAATTGGCTGATGTTCAACCATTTCAGGAGGTAGCATATAATCAAGAACCAATGGTACTGAAGGAAAGAGTCCAAGCTGACTGAAGGCAATGATGAAAAACAAGACTCCAGGAATTGATGGAATACCAATTGAGATGTTTCAACAAAAGGATGCAGCACCTGAGGAGCTCATTCATCTATGACAACACTTTTGGAAGACAGCTACCTGGAAAACCACCTGGAAGAGATCTGCACTTGTGCCCATTCCAAAGAAAGGTGACTTAACAGAATGCAGAAATTATAGAACAATATCATTAATATCGGAAACCCTGGTGACGTAGTGGTTAAGTGCTACAGCTGCTAACCAAAGGGTTGGCAGTTCGAATCCACCAGGCACTCCTTGGAAACTCTATGGGGCAGTTCTACTCTGTCCTATAGGGTGGCTATGAGTCAGAATTGACTCGATGGCACTGGCTTTTGGTTTATCATTAATATCACACACAAGTGAAATTTTGCTGAAGATAATTCAAAACAATTGTAGCAGTACATCGACAGGGAACTGCAAGAAATTCAAGCCAGATTCAGAAGAGAACATGGCACAAGGGATGTCATTGTTGATGTCAGATGGATCTTGGCTAAAAGCAAAGAATACCAAAAGATGATTACCTACGTTTTATTGACTATGCAAAGGCATTCAACTGTGTGGATTATAAAGAATTATGGATAACAACATGAAGATTGGGAATTCCCGAATACTCACTTGTGCTCATGTGGAACCTGTACATAGACCAAGAGGCAGTTGTTTGAACCGAACAAGAGGATACTGGATGGTTTAAGGTCAGGAAAGGTGTATGTCAGGGTTGTATCCTTTCACCTATTTATTCAACCTGTATGCTGAGCGAGTAATCTGAGAAGATGGACTGTATGAAGAAGAACTCAGCATCAGGGTTGGAGGAAGACTCATTAACAACCTGTGTTATGCAGATGACCCACCGCTGCTTGCTGAAAGTGAAGGCGACTTGAAGCACTTGTTGATGAATATCAAAGACTACAGCCTTCAGTATAGATTTTACCTCAAAGTAAAGAAAAAAATCTTCACAAATGGACCAATAAGCAACATCATGATAAACAGAGAAAATACTGAAGTTGTGAAAGATTTCATTTTACTTGGATCCACAATCAATGCCCATGGAAGCTGCAGTCAAGAAATCAAACGACATATTGCATTGGGCAAATCTGCTGCAAAAGACCTCTTTAAAGTGTTAAAAAGCAAAGGTGTCACTTTGGGGACCAAGGTATGCCTGACTCAAGCCGTGGTATTTCTATCTCCTCATATGCATGCGAAAGTTGGACAATGAATAAGGAAGAACAAAGAACTGATGCATTTGAATGACGGTGTTAGTGAAGAATATTGACTATACCATGGATTGCCAGAAAAACAAACAAATCTGTCTTGGAAGAAGTACGGCCAGAATGCTCCTTAGAAACAAGGATGGTGAGATGACGTCTCACATACTTTGGATATGTTGTCAGCAAGGATCAGTCCCTGGAGAAGGACACTGTGCTTGGTAAAGTAGAGGGTTAGCTAAAAAGAAGAAGACCCTCAACGAGATGGGTTGACACAGGGCCTGCAACAATGGACTCAAACATAGCAGTGATTATGAGGATGGTGTAGGAATCGGCAGTGTTTTGTTCTGTTGTACATAGGGTCACTATGAGTTGGAACTAACTCGATGGCACCAAATAACAATGATGTATTTAGAGTTGTGCAACCATCACCACAATCAATTTTAGAACATTGTCATCTCCTCCAAAAGAAACCCTGCACCTCTTAGCCATCACCTCCACTTCCCCATCCCCAAGAAACCACTAACCTATTTTCTGTATCTACATTTGTCTGTTCTGGACATTTCATATAAATGAAATCATACAATATATGGTCTTTTTTGAACTGGCTTTTAGTTAGCATGTTTTCAAGGTTTATCCATGTTGTAGCATGTATTAGTACTTCATTTTTTTTTGTTGTTGCTGAATAGTATTTCACTGTATGGATATGCCACATTTTATTTATCCATTCAACAGTTGATTGACATTTGGAGTTATTTCTACTTTTTGGCTATTACAGATAACACTGCAATAAGCATTTGCGTACAAGTTCATGTGTGGACATGTTTTCACTTCTCTTGGGTATCTACTTAGGAATAGAATTGCTGGGCCATATGGTAACTATATGTTTAACTTTTCAGGGACTACCAAACTGCTTTTCCAAAGGGGCTGTACTATTTTACATTCCCGCCAGCAATGTATGAGGGTTCTGATTTCTCCATGTCCTAGCCAACAAGTGTTATTTTCCGTTATTTATTATAGCCCTCCTAGTGGGCTATAATAGTTAAGTGCTACAGCTGCTAACCAAAAGGTCAGCACTTTGAATCTACCAGATACTCCTTGGAAACTCTATGGGCCAGTTCTACTCTGTCCTATAGGGACGCTATGAGTTGGAATTGACAGCAACAGTTTTAGTGGGTGTAAGAGTACCTGGGTGGCACTCAGCTGCTAACCAAAAGGTTGGAGGTTCAAATCTACCTACAAGGGCCTTGGAAGAAAGGCCTGGCAATCTATTTCTGAAAAATCACAGCCATTGAAAACTCTATGGAGTTCTATTCTGACACAATAAGGTCACCATGAGTTGGAATCAACTCAAAGGCAATGGGTTATCTCCAGCATTAGAAAATAAATCAAGTAGCTTAGCCCCAAAAAATTGGGGTGGGTTTCTTTATCTTCAGGAATTTAACTGGGCCTTCCCAAAGGGCGTCCATCTATAGCTAATTCTGGTGGTTTGGGTGGGCCACCAGATCTTCCTAAGGGTAGCAGATGTCCTGACTGGGCAGCAGGCAGAAGGCCACCAGCTCTGAGGGATGTCCAGTCACACTGGCTTTCCAGCTTCCAGAGGGGCCACATTCTGCAGGTTTCAGAAATTCTTATGGATTGGAATGTGTCCCCCCAAAAGATACATTGAAGTCCTACCCCCTGTACCTGTGAATGTGACCTTGTCTGGAATTAAAGTTTTTCTTTGAAGATATTATCAATTAAATTAACGAGGTCATACCAGAGTAGAGTAGGTCCTAATCCCTTCTGAGTGGTGTCTTACAAAAGGGAGAATAGACATGGCTGGAGTCAGGGCCACATGGGGGAAGACACCATGGAAAGATACAGCTACAAGCCAGAGAACACCAAGAGATACCTGGAGCTACCAGATGCTGTAAGAGAGGAGGAAGAATCTTCCCCTGGAACAGAGAGTATGGGCCTGCTAACTCCCTGCATTTTGGACTCTTAACATCCCAAACTGTAAAACCATAAATTTCTGTTCTTTAAAGCCACTCACTTTGTGGTATTTTGTTATGGCAGCTCTAGAAATTAAGACAGCATCTAGAAGAGAGGGAAACGTCTATCTAGGCTCTTCTCCTTTTTCCCCGAGCTCTCTACCAATGCTTGGTAAATCCCTTTCTTGGTGGAAAAAGCTGGCATTTTTCTGTGCAAAGACAGGTAGGCTAAGGTCTGGTGCCAGCTGGAAAGCTGACTGGAGTGTCTTGTGTCCTGGTGAGCTGCCCGCAAAAGGGGCCTTCCTACGCCCATGACAGGATGAGGCTCAGGCCTGCTGAGGGGCTTAGTATTGTACAAAAAGTGTGAGAAATAAACCTGTGTCTTTGTTCATAGGCAGACCATGATGGGGTCTGAAAAGAACAAAAGAAGACCCCTGCCCCAGATCAAGGACACTTCCCTGGGGACAACTCTGGATGATGTCTTCATATGATGAGGGGAAGCTTGGTGGAACCTGAACATGGGCACTACCACTGGGGGCCAGCTGAGGTCAGTCCCCAAGATGTGCCTTGTTGTTGTCGTTGTTAGGTGCCATCGAGTCGCTTCTGACTCATAGTAACCCTATGTACAAGAGAACAAAACACTGCCAGGTCCTGAGCCATCCTCAAAATCGTTGCTATGCTTAAGTCCATTGTTGTGGTCAATGTGTCAATCCATCTTATTGAGGGTCTCCTTCTTTTTTGCTGCCTTTTACTTTACCAAGCATGATGTCCTTCTCCAGGGACTGATCCTTCCTGACAACATGTCCAAAGTATGTGAGATGTAGTCTCACCATCCTTGCTTCTAAGGAGCATTCTGGCTGTATTTCTTTCAAGACAGATTTGTTTATTCTTTTGGCAGTCCATGGTATATTCAATAGTCTTCTCCAATACCACAATTCAAAGGTGTCAATTCTTCTTCACTCTTTCTTATTCATTGCCCAGCATTCACATGCATAGAAGGAGATTAAAAACACCATGGCTTGGGTCAGGTGCACCTTAGTCTTCAAGGTGATGTCTTTGGGCTTTTTAACACTTTAAAGAGGTCTTTTGAAGCAGATTTGCCCAATGCAATGTGTCTTTTGGTTTCTTGACTACTGCTTCCATGGATGTTGATTGTGAATCCAAGTAAAATGAAATTCTTGACAACTTAAATCTTTTCTCCGTTTATCATGATGTTGCTTTTTGGTCCAGTTGTGAGGATTTTTGTTTTCTTTGTTGTCTTAGTTATCTAGTACTGCTGTAACAGAAATACCATAAGTGGATGGCTTTAACAAAGAGAAATTTACTTTCTCACAGTCTAGTAGGCTAGAGGTCCAAATTCAGGGCATCAGCTCCAGGGGAAGGCTTTCTCTCTCTGTCGGATCTGGAGGAAGGACCGTCTCATAGATCTTCCCCTGGACAAGAAGGTTCTTTGTGCAGGAACCCTAGGTCCAAAGGACATGCTCTGTGCCTGGTACTTCTTTCTTGGTGGTACGAGGTGCCCAACTCTCTTCTTACTTCCCTTTCATCTTTTGAAAGACAAAAGGTGGTACAGGTTACACCCCAAGGGAACTCCCTTTCCACTGGATCAGGGATGTGACCTGGTAAGGGTGTTACAATTCTACCCTAATCCTCTTTAACATAAAATTACAATCACAAAATGGAGATCAACCACAGAATAATGGAATCATGGTCCAGCCAAATTGAGACACAGTTTTTGGGGGACATAATTCAATCCATGACACTTATGTTGAGGTGCAATCCATACTAAAGGCTGTGGTCTTTGATCTTCATCAGTAAGTGCTTCAATTCCTCTTCGCTTTCAGCAAGCAAGGTTGTGTCATCTGCATAACACAGGTCATTAATGAGTCTTCCTCCAATCCTGATGCCCTGTTCTTCTTCATATAGTCCAGCTTCTTGAATTATTTGCTCAGCATACAGATTGAATAGGTGTGGTGAAAAGATACAACCCTGACTCACATCTTTCCTGACTTTAAACCGTGCAGTATCCTCTTGTTCTGTTCCAAAGATTGCCTCTTCATCTATGTACATCTCTTCCAGTTGGATGTGCCTTAGTAACAAAAGGACAAAACAAGAAGACTGAATTTCTCTCTTCACGTTGGTTCAAAGGAAGAGAGAAATTCCTAATGGTCATGTGGCTTTTTGGCTCTCACCATCAGGCTGAGAAAGGGGCTGCTCATCTGTACAGAGAATTCCAAGGCTCCCGAGGTGCAAGAGGAGCCCCTTCCAGACAGATGTTCTCATTTGTTCTCTGCAAATTCTTACAGGAGCAGCACCCAGAGGAAGGAAAATAGTTTTCACTGGGGAAAAAATAGAACGCCAACAAAAGTTACCCCTTTCCCTGAGATCGACTGCAATGCCATGTGTTGACAGCTTCTAAACAGACCTTCTAAATCCTCAAAGCATGGACGAGGAAATGATTTTAGCAATCCAGGAAAAAATTTTTCTGTGTCCAGACAGCTCAGACAATCATGGATCAAATCTGAGACCTTTTTTTTTTTTTTTTAAGATGCTGAATCACAGGTTTATTGAATCAGTTTAAACACACACCCTGAAGCAAGGGGAGGTGATCACACATCAAACCAGAACCAAACCGGTTGCCATAGAATTGATTCCAACTCATAGCAACTCTATAGGATAGAGTAGAACTGCTCTTAGGGTTTTCAAGGCTGTAAATCTTTTTGGAAGCAAGCTGCTAAATCTTTCTCTCATGGAGCAGCTGGTGGATTTGAACCACCAACCTTTCGGTTAGCAGTCGAGAGCTTAACCACTGCACTACCAGGTCTCCTGGAAAGGACCGTATCACCTAAACCCTGAGTTATGTAATATTCATATGTTCTCTCTCTCCTTCTGTTGCATCAGCCCTCCCTGCTGATGGTGAGGTTGTGAGGTCCAGAGCTGAAGATGTGCAAGGTGCTTCCACAGACAGTGCCTGGAGCCTACACACAATTGCATTATGTCTGGACCACAGCTGTAGCTTGCCATCTTTATACAGTTCAGCCTGCTGAACAGATATGGGTTTTATCTGTATTTCTTGGGTAGAGCACATGTAGAGTCAGAATGGGACCATAATGGTATCACCCATGGTGGACCACTTAAGGATGGCCTAGTTATCAACCCAGAGGTGGAATGACCATAGCTTTTGACTTAGCTATTCTCTAAGTTAAACTTTTATTTGTTCAATCATATATCCCATTTATTATATCTACCAAAAAAAAAAAAAAAGTTTTTTTTTTTTTGTTGTTTTTTTTTTTTTTACCATTAATATATCTAATGGGTTGCTAATTTTCTGTCTATATTTAACACATCTTATGGTCTCTGGCTGGCTGTGCCTCAAAACTTACTTGCTTACTCATCATTCATTATCTCTTAAGCTAGTAGCTTCTTTACTGTCCGTGCTTAACACTTTTTTTTTTAATTGTACTTAAATGAAGGTTTACAGAACAAACTAGCTTCTCATTAAACAATTAGTACATGTATTGTTTTGTGACATTGGTTGCCAACCCCATGACATGTCAACACTCTCTCCTTCTTGACTTTGGGTTCCCTATTACCAGCTTTCCTGTCCCCTCCTGCCTTCTATTCCTTGCCCCTGGGCTGGTGTGCCCCTTTAGTCTCATTTTGTTTTATGGGCCTGTCTGATCTTTGGCTGAAGGGTGAACCTCAGGAGTGACTTCATTACTGAGCTAAAAGAGTGTCTGGGGACCATATTCTCAGGGTTTCTCCAGTCTGTCAAGTCAGTAAGTCTGATCTTTTATTGTGGGTTAGAATTTTGTTCTACATTTTTCCCCAGCTCTGTCCAGGACCCTCTATTGTGATCCCTGTCAGAGCAGTCAGTGGTGGTAGCAAGGCACCATCTAGTTATACTGCACTCAGTCTGGTGGAGGCTTTGGTAGTTGTGGTCCATTAGTCTTTTGGGCTAATCTTTCACTTGTGTCTTTGTTTTTTTTCATTCTCCCTTGTACAGATGGGGTGAGACCAATGGAGTATCTTACATGACCGCTAGCAAGCTTTTAAGACCCCGGACGCTACTCATCAAAGTGGAATGTAGAACATTTTGTTTATAAACTATGTTATGCCAGTTGAGCTAGATGTTCCCTGAGACCATGGTCCCCACAGCCGTCAGCCCAGTAATTCAGTCCCTCAGGGAGTATGGATGTGTCGATGAGGCTTCCATGACCTTGCCTTGTACTAGTTGAGCTGGCTTCCCCAGTATTGTGTACTGGCTTACCCTTCATCAAAGTTACCACTTATCTATCGTCTATTTAGTGTTTTTCCATCCCCACCTATCCCCTCCCTCATAACTATCAATGATTGTTTCTTTTTGTGTGTAAACCTTTTCATAAGTTTTTATAGTAGTGGTCTCATACAATATTTGTCCTTTTGTGATTGATTTATTTCACTCAGCATAATGCCCTCTAGATTCATCCACGTTATGAGATGCTTTGCAGATTCATCATTATTCTTTATAGTTTTGTAGCACTCCATTGTGTGTATATACCACAGTTTGTTTATCCATTCATCTGTTGATGGGCATCTAGGTTGTTTCCATCTTTTTGCTATTGTGAACAATGCTGCAGTGAACATGGGTGTGCCTGTGTCTATTCGTGTGACAGCTCTTATTTCTGTAGGATATATTTCTAGGAATGGGATTGCTGGATCATATAGTATTTCTAGGAATCGCGATATAATTTTCCAAAATGGTTGTACCATTTTGCATTCCTCCCAGTTTTTTTTTTTTTTCAGCAGTAGATTTCCAATCTCCCTGCAGCCTCTCCAGTGTTTGTTATTTTCTGTTTTATTGAGTTGTGCCAGTAATGCTGGGGTGAGATGGTATCTCATTGTGGTTTCGATTTGTATTTCTCTAATGGCTAGTGATTGTGAGCATTTCCTCATGTGTCTGTTAGTCGCTTGAACATCTTCTTTGGCAGAGTGTCTGTTCATTTCCTTTGTCCATTTTTTAATTGGATTATTTGTCTTTTTTTGTAGAGGTGTTGGATTTTCCTGTAGATTTTAGAGATTAGATCTTTGTTGGATTTGGCATACCCAAATTTTTTTTTGCAGTCTGTAGGTTCTCTTTTTACTCTTTTGGTGAAGTTTTTGATGAGCTTTAAGTGTTTAATTTTTAGAAGATCCCAGCTATCTAGCTTATCTTCTTGAGTTTGTGTGTTGTTGGTTATGGTTTGTATCCTGTTAATGCCATGTATTAGGGCCTCTAACATTGGTCCTATTTTTTCGTCTATGAACTTTATAGTTTTTGGTTTTATATTTAGGTCTTTGATCCATTTTGAATTAGTTTTTGTATGTGGTGTGAGGTCCTATTTCATTTTTTTGCAGCTAGACATCCAGCTTTGCCAACACCGTTTGTTAAAAAAGACTGTCTTTTCCCCATCCGATGGACTCTGGGCTCTTGTTGAAGATCAGGCGACTGTAGGTGGATAGATTTACATCTGGGTTCTCAATTCTGTTCCATTGGTCAATGCATTTGTCATTGTACCAGTACCAGTCTGTTTTGACTACCATAGCTGTATAGTAGGTTCTGAGGTCAGGTAGTGCGAGTTCTCCTACTTTATTCTTCTTCAATGGTACTTTACTTACCCGGGGCCTCTTCTGTTACCATATAAAGTTAATGATTAATTTTTCCACCTCTTTAAAGAATGCTGTTGGTATTTTGATCAGGATTGATCACATTGTATTTGTAGATTGCTTTGGGTAGAATTGACATTTTCACCATGCTGAGTCTACCTATCCATAAGCATTGTGTATTTTTCCATTTATGTAGATCTCTTTTGGTTTCTTGCAGTAGTGTTTAGTAGTAGTTTTCTTTGTGTATGTCTTTTACATCCATGGTTAGATTTATTCCTAAGCATTTTTATTTTTTTTAGGGCTACTATAATTAGTATTGTTTTCCTGATTTCCTTGTCATCATTCTCCTTATCAGTGTATAGGAATCCAACTGATCATTGTATGTTTACCTTATATCCTGCTACTGTGCTGAATCTTTCTCTTAGTTCCTGTAGTTATCTCACGGAGTTGTTTGTGTTTTCTACGTACAGTATCATATTATCCACAAATAGGGACAGTTTTACTTTTCCCTTACCAATTTGGGTGCTCTTTATTTCTTTCTTCCAGTATGGTGTTAAATAGGAGTGGTGATAAAGGGCATCCTTGTGTAGTTCCTGTTCTCAAGGGGAATGTTTTCAGCCTTTCTCCATTAAGAATGATGTTGGCTGTTGGTTTTGTATAGATGCCCTTTATTATGCTGAGGAATTTCTCTTCTATACCTATTTTATTGAGAGTTTTTATTAGGAATGCGTGTTGGATTTTGTTGAATGCCTTTTCTGTGTCGATTGAGGTGATCATGTGATTCTCTTATTTTATTCAGGTGGTGGATTATGTTGATTGATTTTCTAATGTTGAACCATCCTTGCATACCTGGTTTGAATTCCACTTGGTTGTGGTTTGTTACTTTTTGATATGATGCTGAATTCTATTGGCTATTTCGCCTTTATAGTCATGAGGGATAGTGGTCTGTAATTTTTTTTTTTTTGTGGTGTCTTTGCCTGATTTTGGTATCAGAGTTATGCTGGCTTCATAGAATGAATTTGGGAGTATGTTTTCCTTTTCTATGTTCTGAAATAGTTTGAGTCGTACTGTTGTAAAGTTTTCTCTGAATGTTTGGTAGAATTCTCCAGTGAAGCCATCTGGGCCAGGGCTTTTTTATTCTTGGGAGTTTTTTAAATTACCTTTTCAGTCTCATCTCTTGTTATGGGTCTGTTCAGGTTTTCAACATCAGTTTGTGTTAGTTTGGGTAGGTAGTGTGTTTGTAGAAATTTGTCCATTTCCTCTATGTTTTCAAATTTGTTGGAGTATAGTTTTTCATAGTGCTCTGTTGCAATCTTTTTTATTTCCATTGGGTCTGTTGTAATATCCCCCATTGCATTTCTTATCTGGGTTATTTGCATCCTCTCCTGTTTTTTGTTTGTCAGTTTGGCCAATGGTTTGTCGATTTTGTTGATCCTTTCAAAGAACCAACTTTTGGTTTTGTTGATTCTTTCTCTTGTTTTTCTATTCTCTATTTCATTTATTTCTGTTCTGATCTTTATTATTTCCATTCTTTTGGTAGCTGTGGGCTTATCTTGTTGTTCTCTATGTGTTTGAGTTGTATAGCTAATGTTTTGATTTTGTCCCTTTCTTCTTTTTTGATGTGTGCATCTATTGCTATAAATCGACCTCTGAGCACTGCCTTTGCTGTGTCCCAAAGGTTTTGGTATGATGTGTTTCATTCCTGTTTGATTATGGGAAATTTTTGATTCCATCTTTGATTTCTTCTATTACCCAGTGGTTTCTAAGCAGGGTATTATTTTGTTTCCATGCATTTTTTTTTCCTTGATCTTCCTGTTGTTAATTTCTACTTTGATGGCATTGTGATCAGAGGAGATACTTTGTATTATTTCAATGTTTTGGATTTTGTTGAGAGCTGCTTTTTGGCCTAAGATGTGGTGTATTCTGGAGAACTTTCCATGTACTTTGGAAAAGAATGTGTACTTTTCAGCTGTTGGCCGGGCTGTTCTGTATATGTGTATGAAGTCAACTTGTCTCATTGTGGCCTTTAGATCTTCTGTATCTTTGTTTAGTTTCTTTCTGGGTGTTCTGTCCTTTACCGAGAGTGGTGTGTTGAAATCTTCTACTATTATTGTGGAACTATCAATTTCTCTTTTCAGTGCTGTTAGAGTTTGTTTTATATATTTTGGAGCCCTGTCATTGGGTGCATAGATATTTATTATGGTTATGTCTTCATGATGGATTTCCCTTTATTCATTATATAATGCCTTCTTTGTCTTTTATGGTGAATTTTTTTTAAAAGTCTATTTTATCTGAGATTAGTATTGCCACTCCTGTTCTTTTTGGGTAGCTGTTTTCTTGATATATTTTTCTGCATACTTTGATTTTTAATAAATTTATGTCTTTGTTTCTAAGGTGCGTCTCTTGTAGACAGCATATTGATGAATCCTGTTTTGTTTTTTTTTTTAATTTTTTTTATCCATTCTGTCACTGTCTCTTTATGGGTGCATTTAGGCCATTTGCATTCAGTGGAATTATTGGTAGGTCTGAGTTTCTTGCTGTCATTTTGTAGTGCTTTTTTTGTGGTGCTGATGTCTTCTTTGTTCCTCTTACTCTCCTGTGGTGAATTTCTTTTGTTTGTGGATTTTTTTTCATCTCTTTTTTTGGGTGTAGATTTTGTGTTTACTGAGTCTTTATGTTTTTCTTCTTTAATTTGATGAGTAGACTTGTTAACCTTCTTTGTGGTTACCTTGAAATTTACCCTTATCTTCCCAAGTTTGAACCAGTCTTTTATTACTTGGTATTGCCTTGACTTCCTCTCCATTTGAAAGTTCTATATCTACACCATTTATTACCTCTTTTATTGTTCTGACATTCTTATCATTTACAGATTAACCTCTCTGATTCATTGTTGTAAATCATTTCGTTTTGATTTGTCCTTGAGACTTCATTACCTAGGTTGGTATCTGGCTGATACAGTCTTGCACCCTATATTCAGGCTGTCATCTGATAGTGTTTGTTTTCTAATCAAAGGGTTCCCTTTAATAATTCTTGTAAGTTTGTTTTGGTTTTTACATATTCCCTTAATTTCTGTTTATCTGGAAATGTCCTAATTTCACCATCATATCCGAGCAAGAGTTTTGAAGGATATATTATTTTTGGTTGGAAATTTCTTTCAAGGTTTTATATATATATCATCTCATTGCTTCCTTTCCTGCATAGTTTCTGCTGAGTAATCAGAGCTTAGTCTTATTGTTGTTCCTCTGTATGTAACTTTTCTTTTTTCTTGTGCTACTCTCAGGATTCTTTCTTTGTCTTTGGTTTTAGCAAGTCCGATTAGTGTGTGTCTTGGTGATTTTCTTTTGTGGTCTAATCTATATGGGGTTCATTGAGCTTCTTGGATGGTCAGCTTTTGATCTTTCATGATATTAGGAAAGTTTTCTGTCAGCAATTCTTCAATGATCCTCTCTGTGTTTTCTGTTTTCTCCTGTTCTGAAACTCTGATCACTTGCACATTTTTGCTTTTGATTGTATCTTACATCATTCTCGGGGCTCCTTCATTTTTCTTCACTCTTTTCTCTGATTTTTCCTCAAAGTTGTATCCACGTATTTGTCTTCAATTTCACCGATCCTGTCTCCTATTATTTCAAACCTTCTATGACAGTGTCCATTTCTGAAATCCCGTTGTTTATCTTTTGGATTTTTAATTCCTGTTTTTGTATGATTTGTAGTTGTGGATTTATTTTGACATTTTGTTCCTGTATTATTTTTCTGAATTCTTCCATTGTTTTGTCTGTGTTTTCCATGATTTCGCCTGTATTTTCCATGGTTTTGTCAATTTTTTCTCATTTTTGTTTGCTTTTTCCTTCAACTCTTGGATAGCTTTGAATATTAGAGATTTGAATTCCCTATCAGGTAGTTCTAGTGCCTTTTCTTCTACTGGGAGGTCATCTGGTGTTTTATTTTGGACATCTACTGGAACCGTCTTGTCCTTTTTTTTCTGTTTTGATATTGTCTGCTCTCAAAGGAATTATATTCTTTGTTTATTGATTGTAGACTTGTTTGCTTTGTCCTGCTTTGTTGTTTTATTTGGTTATGTCTGAGCAGGCGGGCTGGGAGTTCTTTGTTGTTTGCTCATCTGTGGGCATAATGCTTCATCACCACCTAGTTCAGTGGACAGGGCCAGTCGCTCAGCTATGGTGCAGCAGAGAAGGCCCAGTGGAGGGGGAGGGGCTGGGGTGAGTTCTTTGTGGCATGTACTGGGACCAATAAGGCAGGGCCAAGGGTCAGTACAGGGCAGGTTCCAGTAGACCATGCCCGTGCTGCTCAGGGGTGTGATGCTCAGTGCATGGTGCAGATAGTGAGAAGTGAGGGGAGAGGTTCTTGTGTATGGAGCTAAGTGGGTGTGGAGAAGAAGACAAAGAGGAGAGAGAAACAGGAGCCAAAAAAAAAAGTGTGAGGGAGCCTGCTGTTGGAGTGGCACAGACCCGGGGAAGCCTTGTGATGGTAGCTTTCTAGCCAGGCAGTGAGGCATAGCCCATCAAAAATAGACAGATATGGCATATGCAGCTAGGTGGGTAGAAGAAAGGAAAAGAAGGGAGAGAGAGAAATAAGAAATAGATTATAAAAAAGAGAGAGAGAGAAAGAGAGAAGGGTGCATGTGGCCAGGTGCTCTGGAGAAAGAAATGGAAGGAATGTAGAGAGAGACAAAAAAAAATGAGAATAAAAAAAAAAAGATACCAGCTGGTTGAGAGGAAGAAAAGGAAGGAAGGTAGAGAAAGACAAGAAAATGAGAAAAAAAAAGAAAAAATGCTCCAAGGGAGCTCACCAGAAGTGGGCCCCCAGCTGAGCAGTGCTGCACAACCCATCAGGAAAGACCAGATAACGCACAGGGTGCCAGGTGTTGAGGAGAAGGGTAAGGAAGGAAGATAGAGGGAAACAAGAAATCAAGAAAAGAAGAGAGAAAGAAAAAAAAAATGCCTGAAGGGAGCCTACTGGTGTGGTGGCATGGACCAGGGAAGTGGCTTCCCAGCTGTGCAGCACTGTATAGCCCGTGTAGAATGAGCAGAGATGGCACACTGTGCCAGGTGTTCAATAGAAAAGAAGGGAAGAATGGTAGAGAGAGAGAAGAAACCAAGAAAAGAAAAAAAAATCCCCAAGAGAGTGCACTGGCTTGGCAGCACGGACCAGGGAAATGACTCCCAAGCTGAGGGCCACTGCACAGCCCATTTAGAAGGAGTGGAGATCGTACAGAGTGCCAGCTATTCAGGAGACAGGAAAAGAAGGAAGGTAGAGAGAGATGAGAAACTGAGAAACAGACAAACAAACCAAAAGGAAAAAAATGTCCCCAGGGAGCCCAGCAGCATGGTACAGACTGGGGAAGTGGTTCCCCAGCTGAGCAGCGCTTCACGACCCATCAAGAAGGAGTAGAGAAAGGAAAGGAAGAAGGTGATAGAGAGAGACAAAACCAAAAGAAGCCAAAAAAAAAAAAAAAGCAACAACAGCAACAAAAAAATGGCACCGAAGGAGCCAGCAGATGTGGGTGTGGTGAATCCAAGCAGCAAGAAACTGACGTCTCCCCAGTGGAGTGACCGAGGCCTGCCGAAAGTGGAGGAGGTTGCACGGGTGAAAAAGAGTGGGGGGTGGGAAAGTGTGTATCCGTGGTTACTAGGTGCTCTGTTTCCCCCTGGGAGCTCTGTGAAGCTCTCTTCCCGTAATCTCTGTCTGCTGTTCTGGGTAGCTGAGAAGTCCAAGATGGTGAATCCATGCCATGTTAGCTGATAGGAGACCTCCACGCCATCTCTCTCCTTTCTCTGTCCGTTTCTTATTCCATTTGGTGCTTGGTTGAGTTCTTTATCCCTTCATTTGACAATTAGGGTTCCAGGATTGACGTTTGTCTCTGTTTTACTTAGTTTTTTGGGCCTTTGCTGTGGAGGGACAGCATGGTGCTTCTGTCTGTAGTGCCGTGTTGTCTGAGACAAAGAATTTGTAAGAAAAATCTTAAAGCTCCTGCATATAAAAATAAGCTAATGGGTACAATTGAATTCTCAATTTGTCAGAACAGATGGGGCAGCAAAGTGCATCATGACTGGCTTGGGTCTTTGGAGCTAGCTCTGATGAGAATGCAGAAGGTGTCACTGTTATTAAAGGCATGCAAGTCTCTCACGCTGTCTCTGGAGGACCCACCCTATCTGTTCAACTTTTTAAGCCATTTAATGGGGAGAAGAGGGTGGGCTTCACAACACCCTGGGGGCTGAACATTGAACAATGCTGGAGATGCAATGGAAAATGATTCTGGCTGTGCTGAAGACTGGTTATGGGAGCAAATATGTGAATGGGTGGTAAATTCCTGGGGTAGTCAGATTGCAAAGTACATTATAATCTTATCAGCAGTCCCAGCCAACTGTGCAAAGGGCTTGAAGAACAAACACAGCTTGGTAGGAATTCAGGAAGAGATAAAAGGGGCTAGCTCTGAGAGAAAAGGCCATGGTGATGGCCTGATGGTTATGGGGGAAGATAAGGTCAGGGCAGTGTGCAGTGGCGCCTGCCTGCTGGCTGTAGGACTGGAGACCATGACTATGGGTGTGAGGAAGCTGGGCAGCCTGAAGGTCTCCTTCACAAAGGCCAGCACAGCAGGGGGCCTGGATTTTATCTCTAGTTTTAATTTCTAGAATCTTCTTGGCGTGGAAGATGCTGATCTCAATCTAGTGCTGAAAACATAAGTCTGGCTGGTGAGGAGTCCTAAGCTGAAGGACACCTTGGTGCCTGCTGGATATGAAGCTCGTGAATGTCAGAACGGTCATCTTTTGCTCAGATATGCAGGCATTTGTCAGCCAGTGCATCTTCATAGAGTAGAAGTGCTGGCCCAGAATAGCAGCAAACCCTGGCTCTGTAGTGAAGGTGTCACCAGCTGCTGGGAAATCTGGCTTCTTGCTGGAGCTGAAGTTGGCTACTGACTAGCTCTTCATGCAAACCATGCATGCCTTTCATCTGGGTGGAGAGTACTCAGCTCTCAGTGTGGTGCTTCTTGTGAGGGATAATTTTGAAAATTGGTCTTCACCCCACTAATGTGACATGACCCAGTCCTCAGGGAATGCTGACTGATATCTTCTTGTAGGTTCTGGTGACCTCACATTAGACAGTCAGATTCCATGTCTGGGTTCCTGCATCGCTTGTCTTGGGGCTGACTGGAGGACACTGTTGGCTGAGAAACTCCACGTCTGCAAATGGCTTTCTGGGCTTATCAGGAGGTTGGTCAAACAGAGAAAATCCTCTATTACCCCAGCTCTAGACAGCTTTGGAGAGATGATAGCCTGCTGGACAGGCGGCAGGATGAAGTTGGTGAGACGTGTGCTCAGCAACATCAGGCCAATACTGATTATGTAGGTGACACAAGTATGGTTGTTATTTCCATTTTGTACAAAGTTGTCACTGTTGGTTGTAAATCTAAAGACTGAATTACAAGCTGCGACCATTTCTGGAGTTGTCATGGAAGTAGACAGTAAAGGGCAAAGTTATGTCCAGAAGTAGGGTTGTCAGAGCCTCCTTATTTGGATATACATGATGTCTCAGGGAAAAAAAAAATGGGAGACACCATTACAGCAACAGTGTTGCTTTGCTTAATCCCAGTGGGTTCTTAGGAAGTCACTTCTATTGTGGCTGTTCCAATCATGGTCCCAAATATCAGGAAGTCTTCCCCTCCAGGTACGTGATGGGCAACCTTCTCAGGCCTATCCAAAATGCTGTAGCGCAGAGAAGCCATATCGTCACTATTAGAGGTTTTATAAATGAGTTTGACTGCCTTAAAATTTGTTCTTCTATTTTGAGATTCAGCAGCAGCAGTTTTCTATATACCTGGGTTTGGACATTGTGAGAAAGGTTTCTGGGGAGGCCTTATAGTTTCCCAATTGTGCTTTGAGAGCTTTGACTAGCACCTGCAACCCAGTGTGACACCTCACCTGGCCATGCATATCACGGTAAAGTTGTACTTGGATGGGATCTGGAGTAATGCTTTCTGGTGCCACCTCCAAATGTTCATGATGTCCTGTTTGGCTATTGATTAAGCATTCCAGAGGACAAAGTGTTCTCGTTTGCGACATTCTGGTGACATAGATGGGCATCTGGGTCTGCATATTCATCTACATGTTGTATGTCTGAATTCTCATGGCCTGAATAAATGGCACCTCCCACTCTACATGGTCCTAAGAGACTGACAGCCTTGTCAGGCTTGGCATTCACAGCTTGTGTGACTCCTAAGACCATGGCGTCTTCAATAGCAAGCCCTCATCCCTGACTGATGCTGTTCACCAAGCATCCCTCTTGTTGCTGATGAGAGAATTAAGTTCACCTGAGGAGAACTCACCTCTGAGGTGATCTACATCATGGCCTCAATAATGAGTGTGACTCTTCTGAGTATCAGTGTAAATGGAAAGAAGACACCAGTCTATTGTGGGGCCAAGTTGATTGTCTGGTTTTATCAGTTACTCTGCAATCAGGCTGGTCTGTCCAATGGTGATTTTATCAATGGGTAATGTATCAGTATAATTATTAAGGGCTTTTGTTTTGTTGTTGTTAGAAGCCATTAGTGTGACAATCCGGAGGCTGATGAGAGATACATGTCCTTGAAAATGTAGTATTGGTTCAGGAAAGACTTATCAGAGAAGTCCAGATGTAGATCTCTATCTTGGTTGTCCCAATCTCTGGCCTTGTCAGTCAGCAGGACATACAGCTCCTAAATGTCCAACATGTAAACTTTAATCTTTTCCAGAGTAGGGAAAGCCATAAGCAAATGCTAGGATGCCTGGAGGGAAGGTAATGGGATGTAAATTTCCACCACCTGATGACACCACACAGGCACTGACAATATTTACCTCTCTCTCCCACTCCACCACAGAGGTGAAGGCTACGTGTCTCGTCTGACCTCTATTGATGGCCCTGTGTGATAGTATGACCCATTGTGGGAGAACATGAGCATCTCCAAGATTTCTGAAGTTAGCGTAGTTTTCAGTCAGCTGTTATTTGACGTGTAGATCTTGTTGCTGGCCTCACTGTACACTATGATGGTAATTTCATACAGTTGGCCAGTCTAGAGCCCCCATCTGTCTCCAGGGTAAACTCTAAACCTTAGGTATTCAGATTCAACCACACGAATTTTGTTGCTAGGTAACTTTGAAGTTCTTGAATGCAGACCCTTCTAGTTCTGAGAATGACATTCTGTCCCAACTGCAATGCTCAATCATGGATATTTTTTGAACTAAAATGGCAACAGTCTGGGGCAGGATTCTTTGGGGTCTAGAACACTGTTCTGAAGCTGCAGTTCGTACTGGCCAAAAAGCACTAGGAATTCTATTGTTTTCCTTGTCAGATTTTCTGCACCTTAATGGGGGTCCCCACCCGGGGTTGGATTATCTAAATAAAGGCAAGCATGGTGCTTACCATGCTTACCAGCTAATCTATAGTGAACAATTTCACATTTCTTTCACCACATCAAAGATTCTGCTTCTAGGTATGGCTGGCATCTGCTTCTTGCCCAGCCCTACAGTACCTTCCTAAAGAATCAAAGGCTCTTTTTAAATTTACAATCCCTGACAGGGGCAGACGACCCAGTAAGCAAGGTAAGCAAGGGCATACTTGTATTTTCTTACTAAAATTTAGTGAATAATTTCACATGGGTTTCACCAGTGATGAAACCATGTGAAATTGTTCACTAGAGATGATCTGGTAAGCAAGGTAAGCACAGTGCTTACCTTACTTTTTGGATAATCCTCCTCCGCTCCCAACATTACATAGACTTCATAAGTTGGGTTCAGAAAGATGTTCTCCAGAGTTAGCAACCTGAATCCTGGAAATATACGTCTTGTAGACTGCCTACTTTATTTGTGACTTCCATTAGAAACTTCTCATCTTTCTCCTAGACATCAGGATAGTGTCCTCATGCTTGGCTACTTTCTCCATCTCAGAGATACAGGTTAATGCATAGATTCCAAGAACTTGAGAATTCTCAGTGCCTGTAGGAGTCCTAGAAGCTTCTGTGTCCTTCACAATTGTCCAGTCAAGAGCAGCCCTGCCAGGGTCCTGACTGTGTTTCCAGATAGCTGCCCTCCAAGGTCACCAGCATGAAGCAGATATGCATGAAGCAGTGTGTTCGGGATGTTGAGCTTGGTCATGGAGTTGGGCCAGCAGCACTAATGTGATCTGAGATGGCAGTTCCAGGCCCCGCGCCACAATCCTTGCCTCGATTACCTCCAGTGACTTAGCTACCTTTGATGCTTCTTCCTGTTGTGCCCCTGCATTGATAATTTATAATCCAGTGGTTTTCAACACTTTTTTTCTCCAGCAATCCTGAGGGATGCAACGTGCTCCATCACTGCCAGCAGCTTATCTCAGTTGTGCTGCTTGATTTATGCATCACATAGCAAGATCTTGTTAGAGATTGAGGAAAACAAGGGAATAAAAATACATCCTTTGAGAAAACCCCTCCCTGATTCTTATATTCCTCACCCTAGAATCATTGGCTGTAAACACAAGGAGGAAAGCAAGTTCAAGGGGAAAAATGCCCACTTTACTGTTTCCTGAATATTATTCACTCAATGAGCTATCAAAACCCTTATGAGACCACCAGAGAAGTCTGTGGTGATTTTATTTTATTCCGTTTTTTTTAAAAGCTAAGTTTATTAGAAACTTGGCAGGCAAGGGAGCCTGGTTTAAAGAATTCCATTAAATGGACTCTGCCAGGGTCTTAAGCTCTTGGGTTTTATAAGGTTTACTTGGAAGTTTAGCCGTAAGTTTTTTTAGGGCAGAAGTTAGTAAGTGGGGTTTGAGCTGGGGCTGGTCAGAATTTGTAAACCAGGAGAGTTGCTGAAATGTTTTGAATTTGAACAGTTTGTCTGTGAGCTTATCTTTCTGAAACACATGAGTCACCCAAGGCAAGTTGTTCCTGAAACTGTTTGAACTTAAACAGTCTTTCTGTATGTTAACTTTATAGTTTATGTATAACAACAACAACAAAAAATCAAACCCATTACTGTTGAGTGGATTCCAACTTATACCAACCCTATAGAACAGAGTAGAGCTGCCCCATAGGGCTTCCAAGGAGCAGCTGGTGGATTCCAACTGCTGAACTTTTAGTTAGCAGCCATAGCTCTTAACCAGTGCGCCACCAGGGCTCCTAGTTTCTGTATAGCTTACATTACGTTTATGTTTGCGTCAAGGACAGGATGGCACAAGGGCTTGGCACCACAGAGAGATGAGGTATGATTGTTTTTGTTTACAGCTCTGAAGTCCTGGACAGATTGATAGCCTTGTCCATTGGATTTCTTATCTAGGTTCCTCCAAGGTGTGATAACTTTTCTTTCTATCATGTTTTGCATTAAGGGCCTTAGTTTCTGGTGTTCGATGGGACTGTGAAAATCTGGGTGGTGGTTAGGTGGGTCAATCCAAGACAATGGGTTTAGCCATGATAATTCTGTAGAGTCCAGAATTTCACAGAGTTCCTCAATTTGGGGTTGATTTAAACATAAGGACAGTGGCAAGTTAATATCTAATTAACTCTGACCTTACTATGAATAAGCAATACTTTAGGAATTTTGAGAAATCTCTGGAAGTACATTTCATCTTCCAATCCATTTGCATAGCTGTTGTTTCTGCCTTAAAGTAGCAGATGTGGTATCACAAAGAAAGAAAGAATGTCCTTTTTAAAGGTCCAAGAATGACAGTTACTTGCTTGGACATGGGATATAGGAATTGGTGTGCCAGCCTCCATCCTAGGAGATTTTACTCAGGAGGAGGGTGTCTTAGTTTTCTGGGAGTGCCATAAGAAAATACCACAAAGGCGGCATTAAAGAACAGAAATTTATTGTCTCACAGTTCTGGAGGTTGGAAGTCTGAATTCAGACTGTTAGCAAGAGCCATGCTCACTCTGAAGGCTTTAGGGGATGATCCAGTCTTTATCCTTTTCAGCTACTGGTAACCCCAGATATTTCTTGGCATTCCTTGGCTTGTAGATATATTTTCTTCACATGGTATCTTCCCGTGTGTCACTCTGTCTCTCTGTCTGCTCTCTCCTGTTATAAGATACCACTTGTTATGGATTGAATTGTGTCCCCTCAAAATATGTGTTGTAAATCCAAACCTCTAAACTCTATGCCCCGGGTTATAATCTTTTTTCGGATTGGGCTATCTTTGTCATGTTAGTGAGGCAGGGTCTGTGTAGAGTGTATCTTGAGTCAATCTCTTTTGATTTATAAAAGGGATTAAACAAGCCAGCAGAGAGAGAGAGATGGGATAAGATAGATGCCAAGGCATATCGAGACTTCCAAGGAACCAGGAAGCAAAAGCTGTAGAGACAAGAACTTTTCCTCTACAGCTGACAGAGAGACAAAACTTTCCCCTCAAGCCGGCACGCTGAATTTGAACTATGAGCATCCTAAACTGTAAGAAAATAAATTTCTGTTTATTAAAGCCATCCACTCGTGGCATTTCTGTTATAGCAGCACTAGACAACTAAGAATTTGGTACCGAGAAGTGGAAGTGCTGCTCTAACAGACGTCTAAAATGTGGAAGCAATTTTGGAATTGGGTAATGGATAGAGACTGGAAGAGTATTAAGGTGACTAATAGTAAAACCCTAGACTGTCTTGAAGAGACTGTTGGTAGAATTATGGATGCCAAACGCAATTCCAGTGAGAGTTCAGAAGGAAACAAGGAAAACTGTACAGAAAGTTTCTATCATATTAGAGAATACACTGGGCACCAGCAACAGAACATTGCTAGAAATGTGGATGTTAAATTTCCTTCTGGTGAGGCTTCAAAAGAAAATTTTGAACATATGATTGAACAAGGGAGGAAGGGCAGTACTTTTTATGCAGTGGCAAAGAATTTGTCTGAATTGTGTGCAAATGTTTGGTGGAAGGTAGAACTTGTAAGTGATGAACTTGGGCATTTGGCTGAGGAAATTTCTAAGCAAGATTTTAAAGGAGCTGCATAATTTCTTCTTGCTGCTTTTACTAAAATGCAAGAGGAAAGAGATGGACTTAAAAATGAAGTGTGCAAAGTGAAACAAAACTTAAAGATTTGGAAAATCCCATTGTACAAATTAAGGACATGTGTCCTAGGATTTCCACCAAGGACACGGCTACACAACCTTTTGTTAGAGAGATTAAGACTGTGACTGATGGAATATGCCTAAAGTCTCACCCGTATTTAATTTAAATGATGCAGATAATTAGATTTTAGATTTGGAGTTATTTAAGACTTTTGGGATGATGTGACGGGTGAACGTGTTTTGTACATGAGAAGGACGTGAACTTTGGGGAGGCAAGGGGTTGAATGTTATGGATTGAATTGTTTCTCCCAAAAATCTGTGTTGTAAATTCTAATCCCCATACCTGCGGTTATAATCCCATTTGGGAATGGGATTTCTTTGTTATGTTAATGAGGCAGAATTAGTGTAGGACGTCTTTTAAGTCAATCTCTTTTGAGGTATAAAAGGAAATCAAGCACAAAAGCAAGGAAGCAGAGATGGGGGAAGATAGACACCAAGCCACACAAAGATTGCTGAGGAACAGAAGAGACAGGGACCTTCCTCCAGAGCCGACAGAGAAACCCTTCCCTGAGAGCTGACACCCTGAATTCAGATTTCTAACCTCCTAAACTGTGAGAAAATAAATTTGTTTGTTAAATCCACCCACTTGTGGTATTTCTGTTACAGCAACACTAGATGACTAAGACAGCAGGTCAATGCTGCTAAGCCTTATTTGAGAAGCACAAATCAGGACCTGTGGGTATGCTTCTCAAGGGTGGAGATCATAACTCTAATCATCACAGGCTTGAGATAAGAACAACCTGAATTTCTTTTTTCCCTCCAGGGTATTTCTCTCCCAGCTGTACCAGTGAAAGTCTTAAGCGTCTCTGGTTTCCCACCGAAGTCCAAGAAGAGACAAGCATGGGTTTGGGATCTGATCTCAAGCCTATAGCCTTCCTACCATAAGGAGGACCTCACTCAGTTCAGCTGGTAAAAGGAAGATATTGTCCACATTGGTTGCCCACCCCATTTTCAGATGGACATACCTCGTTTTTCTTTCTTTTATTCTTTTTAGTGCCACAAAGTAACTGCATTATTACATTCTCATTGTAAAAGATGTAAATCACACAGCAGCACGGGAAGTAAAAGTGGAAATGTCCTGTTACATCTGTTCTTATTTCCTCATCTCATTCCTTGTTGCAACAAAAACCTTTAGCCCTGGCAAGTCTTCTTTCTTGCCACTAAGGAAGGGGACCTGCTGCTGTCGATGCAGTTGGGCAGAACTGCTTTTCCATTACCTTCAGCCACTCAGCTCAGTTCTTAGATGGGAGTTCACTGTGTATTGTGTAACAACCCAGGAGCATCTGGACCCAAGTTTGGACGCGTCTCCGACACCAAAGACTCAGGAACAAGTGATCGTGACATATGGTTTATTTGAGGAGCTCAGTTACGGGACGATTGGTCCAAGGCAACAGCTGGGCCAGTTTAGCACTCCACAACTGCCTAGCAGGGGACACAAGCTTATATACCGTTCCAGCTGGGGCAAGGGCTCATTTTCTCCCAAGTCCTTGGGCAGCCAGCATCCCCAGGGACTTCATGTCCAGGCCCAGATGTTTTTCTTCTTATTTTTAAGGCATTCCTTGGCCTTGGCCACTGACCCAGTCATGCCACTCCCAGCCTTGTGCCTTAGCCTGAGTCCATCCCAAGTTCATTCCCAGCATGCACTGGGGAAGAGCAAAGCTGACTCCATTGGGAGGGGATGCATATAGCTGAATAGCATTACCCCCTACACCATGTGCAGAGACATTGATGGCAGGAGCCAAACATTAGAGATGGTGTTTTTGTTTCCTAGGGCTGCCATAACAAGGTGCCACCAACTAGGTAGCTTAAAACAGTAGAACTCCATTCTCTCACAGTTCTGGAGGCTAGAAGTCTGAAATCAAGCTGTCAGCAGGGCCATGCTCTAACTAAGACACCAACACAGAGAAGATTCTTTCATTCTGGAATCTTTCTCTCACCTTGGCGTCACCCCAGGTTGCACATTTTGTGGGTTCTCCTTCTCCCTTTCTGGCCTCCCCTCTCTTACTTTTCTACCCCATCTTCAACCTCCCACTGATTAAATGTGGGGACCTCCACAGACCTACCTTTACCCTCTTTTGTCCTGTGAACTCTTACCCTCAGGGATTCGATCCACCCTTATGGATTGCTCGTGCTACGTGGCTTGCTTTATAAAAAATTTTTTTTTAATTTAATTTTTCCCCATCTGTCTTGTGAACAATAGTTTTGCATTTCGAAGATGGAATTGGCTTTCCCCCACAAAACTGCTCTTTCCCCGACTTCCTTTTTAGTTCCTTCCTCCTTCCTGTATCTATTTAGTATTCAGCAGTCACAAAATAGTGTAGAGCTGTTACAGGGAGCTCTTAATGAGTCTGCCACACTCTGGTATCTTCTATCAGCCAACCACTACCACCTCCCGCCATACCAGCTGAACCATTCTAAAGTGTAACTGGGTTTGTGCCACATTTCTGCTCACCGGCCTGGCTTTAAAGACTTTCTACTGTCCAATCCCAACCTGCTTTTATTCCTCTTCCTTATCTACACAAGTCGTTTCCATTGAGCGTAATCATCTACTCCTCCCACCACCTCTAAGCTTTGCTTCACACCTGTTACTCTGAAGGGTATTTACCACCCCATCCCTTTGACCACTCCCATGGGTCATTTTTACTTAGATCTCAAAGTCCACTCTTACTAGGAAAATTTCTACTGATGCACTTGACACAACAGACCACACTCCCTCTTCTGAACTCCTACAGGTTCTTGATTCCATTTCATGGTACCCCTCTGTTGCAGTGAAGCATTACATCTGTTGGCGTATGTCTGTTTTCCTCCAGCACACTGAACTCTAGAGAGGCAGAGCTGTAGCTTCCTAAGTTTCCAGCCCTTCACATCACCCAGCTCAGCATCATGCTTACAGTGGGGGCCCAATGAGCAGGGCAATTGTCATCAAAGCCTCGTGTGGTCCATAGGCTGAAATTAGAGATGTGCACGGGGAATGTCAGCACCCAGTTCCTCACATTCTGCTTTTTCTTCCTTAATCAGTGCAGAGGGCAGAGAGAACTAGCTGGACAACGTGACTTAGGAGCATACAGTAAAGCTGAAGCTAATTGAAAGTAGCTACCCAGCTAGCACAGAAGCTCCTAGAAAGGGGAGAAGTGGTAAAATTCCAAGGGCCGGGGGAGAAAATTAATCAAGTCTGGACAAGGCCCATGTTTAGATGAAAAACATGGCAGTGAAAGGCTCAGGTCAGGAGTCCAATTTTGTTCATGTGCCAGCTGAGCCTGCTTCTCTTTGTAACACATGGTGTCTCTTATCCCTCCCTTCTTTATAAAATCCACTTAGGGTTGTGAACTGAAAAAAGAGGTAAAAAGAGAAAATTAGAACATGTAGTATCTGGAGCAGAGTAGTAAGAGCCCTTATTACTTCAGAGGCAGAAGCCGATCTGATCAGGGAAGACAAGTTCGGTTCATCAAGAGCAGGTCAGTGTCTGGTCCGGGGTGAAAGGGAACAACCACCCTAGAGAAGAAAGATTCCGGAACCTGACCCTCAAAGGAGCAGCGCAGCAGCACCTAACATTTACTGAGCACTGTTCTAAGGATTTTACTTGCCTTAAGGTTTTTGTTTTAAGGTGGTGCAAACAGATAACACACTCACCTGCTAACTAAAAGGTTTACAGTTTGAGTCAACCCTGAGGTGCCTCAGAAGAAATGATTAGTAATCTATTTATGAAAAATCTGCCTCTGTAAGCCCTATGGAGCACAGTTCTACTGTGACATACACGGGGTCACCATGAGTCAGAATCTACTTGATAGCAATTTTTTTTTAAGTCATTCAATCTTAAAAGTAACCACTGTCTAAAAGAGCTCCTTTGGAGAGTTCAACAAACTAAGGGAAAAGAGAGAAAAGGCAGATAGGAACTCCGTGTTGCATTTGAGTTGTCTTGAGAAAGTCACCGCCTGTCTTGACTCACAGATTGTGGCCCTCCCTTCACACTGTAGCTTTAGTGGCTCTGATGACAGAAGTGATTCCCTGGCAAAGTTACACCTGCCTGTATTGCCTTTGCCAGTGTTCCTGTTACACCAGAGGTTGGTAAAAAAAAGCCTGTGGGTCAAACCCAGCTACACTCATTTGTTCACAATGGCAGATCTGAGTAGCTGTGACAGAGACCATGTGGCCTGCAAAGCTAAAAATACTATCTGGCCCTCTATGGAAAAAGTTTGCCAGACACTGGGTTATACTGTCCCTTCCTCTGACATAATCTTTAGGTTATATTACATTTCAATAATGTACTCAGCTGCTAACTAAAAGCTTGATGGCTGGAGTCCACCTGGAGGCAACTCAGAAGAAAGGCCTGGTTATCTATGGAAAGATCAGCCACTGAAAACCCTATGGAGTGCAGTTCTACTCTGACACACAGGAGTTTGCCATGGTTGGAGCTGAATCTAATCGACAGCAACTGGTTGGATTTTTTTTTTTTTTAATGGAGCTGGCTCAGCACGTGAACAATCCACAAAAACAGGCATTTATCAAGAATCATTTTTATTCATCTATTGATTCTCAGCCATTATTTTCACCGATTACACACAGTTTTCCCTGTAAGATATCATGGAGGAAATCACAAAAGAATGCATAGGATTAGTAAGTAGCTGAAAGTGTGTGCTTGATAGGGATGTTGATGACAAGTGTCAGTGCCCTGTGGTTTAATCAGGACGGGAACAAAATGGCACCCAAGAATGGTGCTGGGAGTCAAGCTCACCACCGCTCAACTCTTTTCTCCATAACAAACTGTCCATGAGGCCCGTCAGCATCTGAGGGCAAAAGGGCCAAGTACACGGGGGTCTCCGCTCCTTCTTCTGGGCTTTTGGTGGCCCTGGGCCCTGCCATGTCAGTTCTCACCCATCCTGGACAGCAGGCATTCAGGAGGATCTTGTCACCTCCCCTCTGTGCACTCAGGTTCCTGGCATAGATTCTGGATAGGACTGTGACCCCGATCTTTGACACACCATATGCGGTGTTAGGCCAGCCCTCCTTCTGGTGCACCCCATTCTTTGTATCTTCCACAAACTTGTTCATGAGCGCCACCAGCTCCTCCTCTGTGATGGTCTCACTACGGAACTTCTGCTGCAGCTCTGGGCTGCAGGATCTTAGGGCTCCGAGACTAACCATGCTTGACACGTTGACCACTCTGCCTGAAACACAGTACACACCATTACACGGAAAGACATGCACAGGGAAGACCAAGACCAAGACTGCCAAGCTTGCTTTAGGCTCCTGATGGAACAAAAATGGCAACTTTTCACATGATTATTACATGGGAAACATCATAACCCTTCATTTTGGGGTGACAAAAAAGATCTGGAAGTAGAGTGCTGATGGCTGTACAACACTGTGACTGTACTTTATGACACCGAATTGTACACTGAGCCACAACTGTTTGTGCAGTGATTGACCCCTCATAGTCCTGTAAACACCCGTAAGGCCCCAGTATCGGGGCCTCAGTCTTTAAACTCACAGTGTCAAAATGAACAGCCAAGTCACCTGGGATAACAAGCAATACTATAAAGGTATCACCTCCTGAGTTAACAAACCTCAAACACTTTACTGGGTTCTAATAGTCCAGACGGAAACCCTGGTGGCGTAGTGGTTAAGTGCTACAGCTGTGAACCAAAGGGTCAGCAGTTGGAATCTGCCAAGCGCTCCTTGGGAACTCTATGGGGCAGTTCTACTCTGTCCTATAGGGTCGCTATGAGTCGGAATTGACTCAATGGCACTGGGTTTGGTTTGGTTTTTGTTTTAATAGTCCAGACAGGGAACTAAGTCTCTGCCTGGCTCCTCTAGACCTTTTAAGGGTTTGTACTCATCACATTCCCTGTCTTTTCTTATTCCAAGAGTACCTGCTATCAACGTCTCTGAAACGCCAAGCAGTTTTCACCATATACTGCAGTCCTTTTACCACACGCTCCTGTCTCCTGGAACCCTTTGGGTTCTCTGAGGTGTCCTGGAGGCCAATGTGATGAGAAAGACTCGGCCTCGATCAGCTGTCACACGGGCCTGCTAAGTACACCTTTACTTTAAGAAAGGGTTCCTCAGCAAAAAATATTTCAATTCATTTGGGAAGTCACAGGACCTAGGTCTAGATTCTGCTGTGCATGTGACCTTGAGATATTTTATGCCTGAAGTCTCAGTAAAATGGGAAAATATATACCAAATGCCTGGCACACAGCATCAAACAGTCTGTTCCATCCATCCTTTATAGACCTCCACAAAGTGGGTCCTGAAGTCCTGTCCCCTTTATCTGTGAACTCGATCCTGTTTGGAAACATGGTTTTTCTTTTCTGATGCTAATGAGGTCACTTCGGTGTAAGGTGGGTCCTCAACCCAATCCCTTTTGAGTTATGAAAAGGGCAGAATAGACACAGAGACACTCACAGGGGAGAGAGGCGCCATGTAAGGGCCCATCTACAAGCAAAGAATGCCAAGGACACCACCAGACACTGGAAACGAGGAGACGCCCACAGAAACCACTGACATGGCCAAGACCTGATCTGAACTTTGAGAGTCCAGGACTGTGAGGAAATAAATTTCTGTTCCTTAATGCCACCCATTTGTGGTGTTTGTGTTACAAGAAAAACAAACCAAAACCAAAACAAAACCAGTTGTCAACAAGTTGATTCCCACTCATAGTAACCCTGTAAGGCAGAGTAGAACTGTCCCTAGGGTAGAAGTGTCCCTAGGATTTCCAAGGCTGTCATTTTTATGCAAGCAGACTGCCACATCTTTCTCCCACGGAGCGGCTGGTGGGTTTGAACTACTGACCTTTTGGTTAGCAACCAAGTGCTAAACCACTGTGCCACCAGGGCTCCTGTGTCACAGCAGCACTAATAAAACTAACATAGTGGGTCCCTTTGCTACCATGTTTCCTAACCGTCGTCTGGTGATTTTCAGATTTTAGAAAAGTCAAAAAGTGGTACCTCCTGAAATCAGGGTTTTTTAACACCTACTTTTCTAAATATATATAAAATATAACTTAAAAAGAACAATAAAACCAAAAAACCATAGCCTACTAGCATTAAATAAAGCATTTTTCCAAACTGAGCATGGTGGTTTGGAGGCATGTGAAGGAGACAAGGTAGGAAAGCATTACGGGGCTTAAACGGCATTGACATTGTCTCATTTTTTAAGTTGGACGGTGAGTTGCTGTGAGTCGGAATCAACTCGACGGCAACAGGTTAGGTTAGGTTAGGTGGGTACATGGGGTTGTAGTAGTATTCTTATCTTTTTGTGTGGCTAGAGTATTTTTTAATAACTTTGTTTTCAAAGAAAGGATGGAAAAAACAAACAGAAATCCGCATCTATCTGTCAACAATTATCCCTCAGTAATCCTTAAGGTCACGCCCCCTTCCTTTTCTCCTTCTCCACGCCAAACAGCACACTAAGCGTTACCCTTTTGGACATTTTCTGCCACCCACAGAGGTCACGTGGTTGTTCTTTGTGCCCTAGGTTCTGAGAGAGCAGGGATGTTATGAATTGAATTGTGCCCCTTCCCCCGCAAATATGTGTTGGGATCCTAAACCCTCTGTCTGAGGATATGATTCTGTTTGGGAAGTGGGGTTTCTTGTTGTGCAGGGAGTGGCCTACACTGATCACTTCAGAGGCATAAGGAGCAGCACAGGCAGAGACAGCAAGCACAAGGGGGCAGATCTTAGCAGGGACCACAGAGGGATGCTGGAAGAGAAGAGGGGTGTCACGGATTGAATTATGCCCCCCGCCCCAAATGTGTGTATCAATTCGGTTAGGCCATGATTCCCAGTATTGTTCGGTTGTCCTCCATTTTATGATTGTAATTTTATGTTGAGAGGATGAGGGTGGGATTCTAAAACCAGACTCACTCAGGTCACCTCCCTGACCCAAGGTAAAGAGAGCTTCCCTGGGGTGTGGCCTGCAGCACCTTTTATCAAGAGATAAAAGGAAAGAGAAGCCAGCAGAGAGTTGGGGATCTCATACCACTAAGAAAGCAGCACCAGGAGCAGAGCGCATCCCTTGGACATGGGGTCCCTGTGCCTGAGAAGCTCCTTGACCGGGGAAGATTGAAGACAAGGACCTTCCTCCAGAGCTGACAGAGAGAGAAAGGCTTCCTCTGGAGGTGACGCCTTGAATTTGGACTTGTAACCTACTAGACTGTGAGAAAATTAATTTCTCTTTGTTAAAGCCATCCACTTGTGGTATTTCTGTTATGGCAGCACTAGATGACTAAGGCAAGGGTCCTCCCCAGAGCTGAGACAGACTTCCACCAGAGCTGCTGCCCTGAATTCAAACGTCTAGTCTCCTGAATTGTGAGAAAATAACTCTGGGATCTGTGTTACAACAGCCCTAGGAGACCAGGACAGGGGAGGAAGGACGGTATTTCCTTCTGGTTACCCTGCCTAGGCCTTGTCCTGAGTTTTCTCCCAAAGAGGGCTAGAATAAAGTCACAGCAACAGGAAACACTGTGGCTACCTTTTTCTAACAAAATGGAAGAATTGTCCTATTTCAAAAGGAAAGAAAATTTTGCTCTCATAGTGAGACGACTACAGCATTTATTAAATGTCCATTAAACTCTAGCTTTCCTCAGGCAAGAGACCTTGTATGAATACAGCCTGCCTTACAAACCCACGAGCACCCTCAACCCTCAGGCTGGGACCAAGCCCCAGCACAGAAGCACTAACACAGCCCCCCTAAGCAAGCACAATGGACCAGGAGGAAGCCTGAGTTCTAAGACGACTGTGTGTAGAAGATGCAGCAGGTGCACAAGGAGCTAGTTATGTACTGAATGTGTCCCCCCAAAATTTATGTTAAAGTCCTACCCCCTGGGACCTGTGAACATGACTTTGTTTGGAAATAGGGTCTTTGAAGATGTTATCAGTTAAGCTAAAGGAGGCCACACCACGGCAGGGTGGGTCCCAATCCAGGGAGTGGTGTCCTTAAGAAAGAGAAGAGACACAGAGACACATGGAGGGAAAGCAGCCATGTTACACTGGAGTCCTGCTACAGCTGCAAGCCAAGGAACCCTGGGCTACCAGAAGGGAGGAGGGGCAAGGATCCTCCTCTGGAGCCTTTGGAGAGGACATGGCCCTGCCGACACCCTGAACTCAGACTCTTAGCCTTCAGAACTGTGAGAAAGTAAGTTTCTGCTCTTATAGGCCACCAAGTTGTAGGGTTTTGACATGGCCATCCAGGGCACTAATACAGAGCTCTAGACCTGCCTTCCGGTGCTGGCGTGATTGAGGAGTCAGGGGACATGTGAAAGAGCCACCCTTCAAGGCCCTACTAAGCCAGTCTTAGGAAAAGGAGCCTTCTAGGGGGATAGACAGGAAGAAGGGGGAGGGGTGGGAAAGTGGAGAGAACTAGCACCACAAAAGCAGACTGGAGAGCAACTGTACACGCATGCACTCAGCTCAAAGCCACTCACTTTAACCTAACTGTGGCAGCTTGCCTTAATTGATGTGTATTTATTGGGATGGCGTGCCCCTCCCATCCCATGACCTTGGGGTAAGGATTACAGTAGTTTACAAGGAAAAAACCAGGTAATTGTTATGGCCAGAACACTGAGCATGCCCAAGGCAGTTAACAGGAGCCTGGAGTTAGGCCGGCTCAGGTTACAGAGATCCCTATACACTGGCTAAGCAGCTTGGACTTGTTCCTGAGGGGTTTTCAGAAGGGGGGTGTCTGCAGAGACAGTATAGACGATGCAGGGAAAGGAAGACCCAGGAAAGGCCATCACTCAGGTGGGCTTGCCCTTGCCCAGAAATGACAGTGGAGGGCCTGAGCTGGAGCAGGGATGGAGGTGATGAACTGCGGAGAAACTGACAGGCAAACTCTTAAGACCTGGTACATGATTTTCAGGAGGTGAGCCATGGTGACCTCCAGGGTCCTGGCCTGGTGGATGGGGGGGGGTCACTGAGCAAGATGACTGATGAGACAGGAAGAGTACCTCTTCAGAAATGTCTGCTTTGATGTGGAGGGAAGGGCAGGGTGGGGGAGGGAGGGCGGTCAGGAGGGGATGAGAGGCAGGAAGACAAATATGTGGGTCTCGAGCTTTGGGAGTGTTGTGGACAGATGACAGATTTAGGAGGGTCTATTGAATTGTTGGCGCAAATGGTTAAGGGCTGGGCTACTAACTGAAAGGCTGGTGGATGGAAACTACCCGGAAGTACTTCAGAAGAAAGGCCTGGTGATCTGTTTCCCAAAGGTCACAGCCATGAAAATCACGTGGAGCAGTTCTACTCTGAAACATATTGGGTCTTTATGAGTGAGAATCAACTCGACTGCAGCTGGTTTAATGAATTGGTGGAGTCCCTGGGAGGTGCAAATGGTTAACATACTCGGCTGATAACTGAAAGGCTGGAGTTCAAGTCCACCCAGAGGAGCCTTGCAAGAAAGGCCTGGTGATATACTTTTGAAAAATCGGCCACTGAAAACTTAGTGGAGCAAAGTTCTACTCGGACTTACATGGCCCTGCTATGAGTTGGAATCAACTCAATAGCAACTATTTTTTTTGTTGTTGTTGTTTTAAAATTTTTACTCAGGGGTTTCAAAAACTGGGAAGTGGCCATCTAAGATATAACTATTGATCTGTACTCATCTGGAGCAAAAGAAAAAGAAGGAAACCAAAGACTAAAAGAAGAAACCAATCTACAGGGCTAATGGTCTACACGAACTACAGGCCCATCTACCCTGAGACCAGAAAAACTAGACGGTGCCCAGCTACCACTACCAACCATTCTGATCTGGGCTACAACAGATGGATCCTGATGAAATGGAAGAAAAATGTGGAATAGAACCTCAAATTCTTAAAACATCCAGACTTACTGCATCAACTGAGACTACAGGCCTCCTTGAGACTACTGCCCTGAGATATTCTTTAAACCTTGAACCAAAACTTGCCCCTGAGGTCACCTTAAACTAAATAACAGACTGGCTCACAAAATAAGTATATTACTGGTAAGTACTGTGCTCCTTTAAAAATTCATCTATAGGAGATCAAATGGTGAGCAATTATTCTAAAGCAAAGATGAGAGATTAAGGGGGCAGGGAAACTAGATTAACGGAAACAGCCCAACCAGAACAGAAATAATGAGAATACATATTGCGAAGTATGTAACCAACATCACTAAAAAATGTGTGTAGAAATTGTTGAATGAGAACCTAGACTGCTATGTAAACCTTCAACAAGAACATAATCAAATATTATTTAAAAAAATTTATTTAATGAATTGGTAATAGTGCGCCAATCACCAATTAGAGTCCTGCTCCCCCGAACCGAGTAACATCACTATGAGTTGGAGTCGATTCAATGGCAATGGGTACAGTATAGGTACAGGGACAGAAAGGAAGGAGAGGGGAATCCTAAGGGAATCCAACATGTGAGGGGCATCTGAGCTAAGGATCAGAAAGAGCCAGGTGTGCAAAGATCTGCAGGACGGAGCACCCACGATGGCCCTTGGAGGAATACAAAGTCCTGAAGGAGAACGACACCTGGCAGGGTAGAGACACAGGGAGGGGCCGGTGTAGCTGGGGCTCTGTGAGCAAGCAGGAGCTGGGGAGATGGGTCAGGGGCCGGCAGAGGGCAGCTCCAGCGGGCTGGGCGCTAGAACGGTGTTCCTCATCCCAGACTTACCTTGGGGTTTTATCAGGGGCAGCAACTCCGTGCAGACATCTCGGGTGCCGAAAAAGTTTGTTTTCAGTGTCACCTCTGCTTGAATATGAAAGGGTGTAGGATCAGCATCTTTTGGGGAGAAAAGAACAGAGTTAATAAACTGTAGCAATGTACCAAAGTCATAGAGCGATTAGTCCCCAACACCCCCCAAAAAGAGTTACTGTGAAATCTGGTGAATTCTGAAAAGCCTGGCACCGGTTAGTAGCACTGCGCCAATGCCAACTTTCTGGTCTGATGACGTCCTGTAGTTTATAGGATGGTACCAATGGGGGAGGCTGGGTACAGGGTGCACAAGACTTTGTGTACTTTTTTTTCAACTTCTTTATCATTCCAAAATACAAAGCTAAAAGCTCAGACAACTGCCCTAAAGTCGAATCAAAGAGAAATTGTTTGAAAAAACCTGGAAAAGACATCCAAGAGCCCTGCCAGGGAAACATAAGGTCCCTCTGGCTGGGAAGTCCTCCAACTCCGGACAGCCTCGGCTCTCCCCTCTCCCTCCCCCGCCCACCGCCGGATCCCTCCCTCTCCTTCCCTAAGGAGGCCTCCCCCAACCCCATAGGCGCAAGGGGCCCCACCGCAGCGTCCTCCGAGGCGGGCGCCCCTGGGACGCCGGTCCCCAGCACCTTACTCTTGAAGGCGATGCCTGCGTTGTTGACCAGCACATCAAGCCCCCCATACTCGCGGCGCAGGAAGTCGCGCAGGGCGCGGATGCTCTGCAGGTCGTCGATGTCCAGCTGGTGGAAGCGCGGGCTAAGGCCCTCGGCCTGCAGCTGCTGCACCGCCGCCCGGCCCCGCGCCTCGTCCCGCGCCGTGAGCACCACGTCCCCCGAGAACTGCCGGCACAAGTCGCGCGCGATGGCGAAGCCGATGCCCTTGTTGGCCCCGGTCACCAGGGCCACGCGGCTGCAGGACGACATGGTCGGGTGAGGAGGCGGCGGCGCGGACCAGAGACCCGAAGGTGAGGTGTAGGGCACCTGTGCGGAGAGCGGACTAGGCTGCGCGCTCAGAGTGGGATGGCGCGTCAGAGCGACTGCTGGAGGGCGCTTTGCGCGCATGGGCGGGTGTGTGCCGGGGCAGCTGGGGCGAAGTGCGCAGGCGCGGGCGTGGGCAGCGCCCTCGAGCGGGGGAGTGGACCCCGCGAAACAGCCCCGCCTTCCGGGGCTCCGCGGTTCCTGCCGTGACTTGCAGAGAACGCCGGAGAGAGCCGCGTGGGAGAACTTGGCAAAACCTCCCTGGGGCTTCTGTGATGGCAACTGCCCACCTTGCGGGTAAAGAATCATTCGGAGCAACCGTGTGACTAGACCTGAATCGAATCTTTATCGCTGGTTCTCCAGGTTTGTCCTCGAATTCCCCCAGCTATTCGGCTGCTCACAGTGTCACTTCAAGAAATGAACCTGGAAAACATTTTGCTGAATGAAATATGTCGGTCACAAAAGGACAAATATTGTATCAACACACGTATATGAAAGATCTAGAATAGGCCAGTGTACGGATGCCAGAGTTTCCTTACTGGTTACGGGAGTGGGTGGGAGAGAGGAGGAAAGGAAGACACAAACCTTAGGGGATACTGAGTTTCTGATAAGGATAATGGAAAAATTCGTGAACAGTTAAGAGTGGAGCTTGAACAACATAAACATAATTAATGTCACTTAACTGTGCATGTGAAGATGATAGAAGTAGCAAATGTGCTGTTGCCTATGTACTTACCACACACAAAAATGTGCTGTTGCCTATGTACTTACCACACACACAAATGGGCTTCGCTTGTTTGCCTTTGAGTTGATTCCAGCTCAGAGTGACCCTAAAGGACGGGGTAGAACCGCCCGGGTTTTCCTAGGCTGTAACCTTTAGAGGACTTGGAACCAGGGGTATCATTGCTGATGTCAGATGCATCTTGGTTGAAACCAGAAATACCAGAAAGATGTTTACTTTTGTTTTATAGATTATGCAGTGGCATTTGGCTCTGTGAATCATAATAAATTATGGATAACATTGAGAAGAACGGAAATTTCACAACACTTAATTGTGCTCTTGCAGAACCTGTACATAGACCAAGAGGCAGTTGTTCATACAGAACAAGGGGATACTGTGTGGTTTAAAATCACAAATGTTGTGCATCAGGGTTGTATCCTTTCCTCACATCTAGTCAATCTGCATGCTGCGCAAATAATCCGAGAAGCTGGACTATGTGAAGAAGAATGAGGCATCAGTATTGGAGGAAGACTCGTTAACAATTTGTAATATGCAGATGGCGTAACGTTGCTTGCTGAAAGTGAAGAGGACTTGAAGCACTTACTGATGAAGATCAAAGACTATAGCCTTCAGTATGGATTACAATTCAACATAAAGAAAACAAAAATTCTGGGGGCAGAGCCAAGATGGTGGCTTAGTTGCCTGTACCAAAAAGTTCCCCCCACATCAAAGACCAAAAAAACAAGTGAAACAGAAGCAGACAGCAATCCAGGAACCCTGATCATCAAAAAAGAAAGGCTAAGAACTGAACCAAATACCGACTGATAGGAAAAAGTGAGTGAACGCAGGGAACAAGGAGTAGCGCAGATGGAGGAGGTCAGCCAGCCATCCCTGCCTGACACAGCCATCTTAGGACAAAGCCAGCAGCGACCCCAGGTGAAGAACACAGGAAGGGAACTTCGCGATTTTCCCAGAAGAGATAGAGAAACTCTGTAGACACATATGGAGAGAAGCAGAAACAGGGAGGGAGCCAAGATCCGGAACCACAGATACTCAAGAGTGGCGGCCCCTGATCTCGGGGTGATTGGTGTGCAAGAGGCAGTGGGCCTGTGGAGTTTCACCAGGAGGTGTCCCATCCAACTGGACCCTGGGCGACCCCCCTTCTCACACTCGAGTGGGGACAGTGCCCACTTGCTGGCTGCAGCAGGCACAAGGTGCCATGATACCCCTGTATCCTAGTTGGAGATATGCATTCTCCTCACCCCATCCTCCTGATCAAAGGCAGCATCTTCCTGATCAAAGGCAGCAGAGGGTCCCATACCCTGACCACCTCACCTGACCTGGGACCACAACACGAGCCTCTTCTCTTCTTCTCTACCATACCCAATCCTGCCCACTAAAAGCCCTTGTGCACCTAACCAGGAGGACTAGGTGCACCCCCACATGCACACCTGCCTGTGCCTATACCCTCCCCCAAGGGCCTGATGGAGGGCAGTGGCAGTGAGGCAGGGAGAGATTCTGCCTGCTACTCCCTCCTCCTTCCCCCCACCCAATTTGAGGTGAAGGTGTGAATGTGAAGCAGGCTGTCATGAAAGGGTTATTAACCATCCTATAATAGCTGTTTTTCAGAAGAGTCTATTCTTGCTACATTTTTGTTACAACTTTTACAACACTTCACCATGATTGGTCAATTCCCAGGTTTCTCCTCCTGACAGGAGGCTGAGGCGCAGGCACACTGACCCTGAATTTACTGGCTATATGACCTTCTGGGGTGGCAGTAGCAAGCCATCACCATTTTTTTAGGGCCACGCACAGTTTTTCTAGAGCCATGCCCAGTTTTTCTAGAGCCACGTGCAAAAAACCATTCACTAAAATTATGCGGACTGTGCGCACATTTTCGTATCACAAGACTGAAGATCCTCCCCTCATTGTTCATACATATGTATGTCACTCCCTATAAAAGAAGCAAATCTGCCCTGATTGATCGAGCTGGCAGCCTCAGGTCATGAGACTCTGCCTGTCTCCCAGTTTGCAAGCTGTGAATAAACCTTTCTGCTCTTCCAACTGTGTCTGGCTGACTTCAATTCGCTAGTCTGCTTGACAAGAACCTATTAGTTGATGGCTTCATTTGGCACCCCAGATGGGACTCAGCGGAGACTCTGGCTTTGGGGTAAGTCAGGTCCTGAAACCTCCTCCGAAGGGCGCCCTTGATCCTCCATTGGCTGGGGAGGAGTTTCCGGGCAGCACCAACCCGGGACCAGACAACCTGAAAGTCCCACACTGGAGAAGAGAAACGTTCTGACAGCGCCTCAAAACAGGTGCCTATTTTAAGTTTCATTTTGGAGTAGCTAGTAGGTGGTGGATTGTGTCCTTGGCAATGGGTGTTATTAGGCCTTGTGGTAGTCTCGCTGTGTCCTGGGTCCGAGTTCCCACCTGCATGAGGGCACAGCCCTTGATCCCCATACCCGGAGGACACCTGGGGAGACTGTCTCTGTGTCCTGAGGCTGAGTCCCCACCTGCATGAGGGCACAGGTCTCCATGTGGTTTCTTGTCTCAACCCCTGCATATTTTTTTGGTCAGGATCTGTTATGGGAATCTGGTTAAGGAATATTGTCTTTGTGTCTTGGGCCTCCCAATTTGTCTTGTGTGTTAGCTAGAATACTCTACAGGATCCTCCCTGCGCAGGACGGTTTTATCTCTCTCTGTCTTCCAAGGCGTGTACTGAAAGATTCTAATTTTAGATACTGAGTCTTGTATAAGACATCAACTTAGCTAGAGCAGACACTCTGAAAAAATACACCCTGACCCTCACCCCTTTACAAATATTGGCTCTAGAAGATACCTGAATTGCGCCGCTTGTTTCCTGAGATTATTTGTTGAGGTAACCAAGCTCTGCGCCTCTCCAGGGCCTCTCGAATACATCCTTCCCCTGGACTACTAATTAGAAGGGATAAGATCTATAAAGAAGATGGGTGTTGGTCAGTCCACCCCTAAACTATCCCCCTTAGAGTACATCTTGACCCATCGGGATTTTTTTAAAACTGGTGACACCAGGAGGGTGCATTTGAGGTCTCAATATAACTTAGAAGATCAGGAGAAGTGGCTGACCAAGGGAAGTTGAATTATAATACCATTTTGCAGTTAGGTTTGTTTTGTAAGAAAACCCATTAAGTGGGATGAGGTACCTTATGTTCAAATGTTCATGACTCCGTATTATAATTACAACGACAATGCAAACTGATGGTTTAGGTCAATAAGAAGTCTAAACAGGCTCTCGAGACATAAAAGTCCGAGGTTGTGACAGGACCACCACCTCCATATAACCCTATTTACCCTCAGATTCCCCAAGTGATTCCTGCCGACCCCAGCCCTGGGGCCTTGGGAGCAGCCCCTGCTGATCCTGGGACCCCAGGAACAAGAATGGTTTCCCCACCTCACAGCTGCAGTGGTGCTACATTTGGCCAGGGACAGTCTGTTTCCTCAACTAGCCAGAGTATCGATAAGGAGGGTTATCCAGAGGTGGGCCAATTCCCTTTAAGAGAGGTATTGGCCAGAACAGGAGTGGATGAGAGAGCCTGGGAGAGCAGTATCTGCAGCCCCGGTGGTAATCAAACTAAAAGAAGGGATTGGGACTCCCAACCCCATGAGAAGGGAGGTTTGAGAAGGACTTCAGAAACTGGTAAGTCAATTCTTGAAAATGGGACTGCTTTCACCATGGCAGTCAGAATACAACGCGCCCATCCTGCTGGTAAAGAAACTCAACAGAGAATATAGGATGGTACAGGACCTGAGAGCCATCAACCAAATCATAAGTTGTTCTGAACCGCTATACCTTGCTTAGCTGTAATACCTGGAGACTGTAACTACTTCTCCATGCTTGATTTAAAAGATGCATTTTTCTACATTCCCATTGCCCAAGAATCTCAGGCCCTGTTTGCCTTTGAATGAGAAGACCACAATACAGGACACAAGTCCCAATTAACTTGGACTGTAGCCACCCCGAGACTGAAAAACAGCCCATCCACCATTGGGGAGGCACTCAGTCAGGATCTCCAGGGCCTTAAGTTAGAGGAGGGTGTCCTGCTCCAATATGTTGACAATCTTCTCATCACCAGCAAGGGCATGGAAGCCTCTAACAAAACACCATTTAGGCCCTGAACATCCTAGCTCGACTAGGGTATAACGTCTCTAAAGAAAAGGTCCCTATATCCCAGCTACAAGTCCAATACCTGGGGTTCCTCATATCACAGGGAACTCGAACCCTGTCACTCACACATAAAGAGGTTGTATGTGCTACCTGGGAACCATCCAACAGACAGGAACTTAAGGAATTTTGGGGTATGGCTGGATTTTGCAGAATCTGGATTCTGAACTTTGGACTGAGAGCAAAACCCCTTTATGAAGCTACAAAACAGGGGGATGGAGATCCATTTGTCTGGACTCCTAGCTGTCAACAGGCTTTTAAAGAAATAAAGGCTGCACTGTTAAGAGCTCCCGCTCTGGGCCTTCCCGACCTGGAAAAACCTTTTCACCTCTACATGCATGAATGGGGAGGGGTGGCCGTGGGAGTCCTTACCCAAAGTCTGGGCCTCACCAGAGACCTGTAGGATACTTCTCCAAGCAATTGGACTTGCCAGCGCAGGGATGGCCTCCCTGCCTAAGAGCAGTAGCAGCTGCCTGTGAAATAATTCCAGAAGCCAAAAAACTATCCTTGCACCAGCCACGGACTGTGCACACCTCTCATGCCGTGATTGCCCTTCTGAAACAAAAAGGAGGGATATGGCTGACCACAGGCCGACTGGGTAAATACCAAGCCATCCTACTAGACAACCCAGCTGTAACTCTGTTCACCGGAACCCAGTGAAATCCAGCCGCACTACTGTCAATCCCTGAAAATCCTCCTCTAATACATGATTGTTTACAGACCATAAAAGAAACAGTCTCCAGCAGACCAGACGTTTGAGGCTCTCCTTTCGAGAAAGGTCTTCAATGGTATGTTAATGGGAGTAGTTTCACAGACAGAAGAAAGAGGAGGGCTAGATATGCTGTTGTTTCCCTCAAACCCCCACAGGTTGTTGAAGCCAAACCCCTGCCTGTAGGGACCTGTGCCCAAAAGGCTGAGCTTGTTGCTCTAACTCAAGCCCTAACCTTGGCAGAAGGTAAGACCATGAAAATCTGGACCAATTATCATCACGCCTTTGGCGTAATCCATGCACATGCAGCAATATGGAAAGAGAGGGACCTTTTAACATCAGCAAATAAAGAGATAAAACATGGAGAACAGATTTTAACACTGTTGAAAGCCGTTCAAATGCCTCAACAGGTAGCAGTAGTTCACTGTAAGGGATACCAAAAAGAAAACACTTCTGAGGCAAGGGGTAATGCCTTAGCTGACTCACAACAAAACAAACAGCTAGAAAGACATCCCAGACTGATGAACCACCATCAATAAGGGCCTGATCATTCACCATCCTCAGGAACACTTCAGTCCAACATACACAGAGGAGGATTATGAGCTAATAAAAGAATGAGGATTTTTCACTAGACCCCAACCAATCACATGAGTGGTATAAAAGCCCTGCAGGAATTAACCTACTTGCCACAACTTACAGCATAGAGCATTTTGAGGGCCTTACATGAAGCCACCTATTGGGGAATGGAGGCTACAACCCAATAGATAAAGAGGCACTTTGCAGGGAAAAAGCTTCTTCAGACCATAAAAAGAATTAAAAAACAATGCCATACTTGCACCCAAAATAGCCCTAAAAACTATCCTCTTCTGCTCCCTGGTGTCCAGTTTACAGGAAATGGTCCAGCTGAAGACTGACAAGTAGATTTTACAACCATGCCTAAGGCACCTGGAAACCTTAGGTACCTTCTAGTATTTGTAGACACTTTTTCTAATTAGATAGAGACATTTCCAACTTGGATGAAGAAAGCCTTTGAAATATCAAAGGTTCTGTTAGAACAAATTGTTCCAAGATTTGACATGTCCATTACTAGTCAGACTCAACAGGTTTCAAAGTAACTCAACAGGTTTCAAAGGCACTCAACATTACTTGGAGATTGCATGCTGCCTGGAGACCACAGTCTTCTAGAAAGAGAGAAAAAATGAATCATACCCTGAAGAAAACTATAACAAAAATATGTCATGAAACTAGACTAAAATGGATAAAGGCCCTACCACTGGCTCTCTTGAGAATTCAGATAGCCCCTAAAAACAGGCTTAATTTAAGCCCCTATGAAATGATGAATGGGAGACCATTCCAAACAGACTATTCCCAGTATCCTAACAGTGAGGTAGATCCTAAAGATCAGGTTAGGACTTTTCTCTCACGAATGCAAGCCTCCTTAACTGAAATAAAAGACTATGCAGCCTGGAGGCTGCTGGACCCACCTGATGGGCCCTTACATCACTTCTTATCAAGAGATTGAGCTTTGTTGAAACATTGGAAAGAGGATCAAGACCTCCAGCTGATATGGGAGAAACCTTATTTGCTGTTACTAACCACATATTCTTCTTTCCAAGTAAAACCAACAACCACCCCAGCAAGTCTTAGTACCAGAGAACTAGACAAAGAGACCATGAAAAGTGGTTGGATTGTTAAGCCATGAGAAGACCTTAAGCTCCTGTTTTGGAAGAATCTTAATAAGTAACCCTAATCATAAAAGGGCCCTTAGCTTTTGCTTGCCAAACCTCTGCTTGTGGCCTTGCCTTCTTTCCTCAGTGAGGGATGAGCTAACCAACACTATCAATCTAGACCTGTGAGTCAGCCAAGGATCTTAAGTACTCATTTTCCTGACACCTCCTCCACACGTGAGTGAGGTTCCTCAAAGACTCTTAAGATTGCTAAAAACCTTGGTGTTCATATTCTGTTTCCTGTATCTGTATACTCTATTTAAACAGGTTGGACTGCTATAGGCCTTTGAGAGAGGACAACCAACCATGATCCATGGTGGTGAATACACATTTGGGTTTCCTGACCTCAGCCCAAACCACTGTGCAAATTTTCACTCCCTTCAATGCCACCCGCCATAAGAGAGCCATAAGACTCATACTCATGGGGATAGGGGTCACCATAGGGATGCTTGCCCCCTGGGGAAGATTTGCCTATCATAAAGACACCCTAAGGAACTTAACTCAAACTATCGAGACTATAACATGGTCCACAGGCCAAGTGATAAAAGTACAACAGAATTCATTAGACTCCCTAGTCAAAGTGGTTCTGGACCACAGAATTACATTTGACTTCTTGTTGGCAAAACAAGGGAGAGTGTATGCAGCCACCAACACCTCTTGTTGCACATCTATCAATTCATCAGGTCAAGTTGAGATTAATGTAAAAAAGAATCTATGACCAGGCCCAATGGCTTCACAATTTTAATCAGAGATCGAAAGCTCAGGACATGTGACAGACTGTGAAAAACGCACTCCTGTTGCTCACCTGGTTCCTTCCCTTAATAGGACGCCTAGTTGTGATCTTTCTTCTCCTAATCTTTAGACCATGTCTGTTTAAACTCCTTTTTATTTCCTCAAGACTTGAAAAATTCCACTTTCAAATGATGCTTCAGCAAGGCTTCCAACCCATCCCTCCAGAAAAAAACAGTAAATAAATTTTATAAAGGTCCCATCATTCCAGAGCAACTGCCCTACTCAACTTGAAAAAGTTACAAAAGAATGACCTTCGCCCCTATTTCCCTTTAAGATCAAAGGGACCAATATTAGAAGAGGGAATGAAACAGGCAGTCATGAAAGGGTTATTAACCATTCCATAATAGCTGTTTTTCAGAAAAGTCTACTCTTGCTACATTTTTCTTACAACTTTTATAACACTTCACCACCATTGGTTGAATCCCCAGGTTTCTTCTCTTCTCCTGGCAGGATGCTAAGATGCAGCTGCATTGACTCCGAATTTACCCGTTACATGGCCTTCCTGGGGTGGCAGTAGCAAGCCATCACCATTTTTTTAGGGCCATGCACAGTTTTTCTAGAGCCATGCGCAAAAACCCATTCACTAAAATTATGTAGACTGTGTGTGCATCTTCCTATCACAAGGCTGAAGATCCTCCCCTCACTGTTTATGCACATGTATGTCACTCCCTAGAAAAGGAGCAAATTTGCCCTGGTTGAGGGAGCTGGCAGCCTTAGGTCACAAGACCCTTCCTGTCTCCCAGTTTGCAAGCTGTGAATAAAACTTTCTGTTCTTCCAACTCTGCGTCTGGCTGACTTCAATTTGCTAGTCTCCTTGACAAGAACCTATTAATTGAGGGCTTCAAATGTGCACACATGCCCCTGCCCTCCCTTCCTCCCACCCTCTGACCAGTATGAGGCAAAGGTGGTGCCACCAGGCACATTTCCACTCAGCGTGACTCCCTCTCTCAACCTGCCCAGTGATGGGCAGAAGTGTCAAGACTGTGTGTGCACATCCTTGCAGCCTCTTCCTCCCTCCCCCTGCCTGGTGCATGGCAGAAACTGCACAACTGAGCAGGCATCCCCCTGCTACCCCTTCTTCCCTTTTCCAACCAGCACGAGGTGGAAGTGGCATGAATGCAAGCATATTGGCCTAGTGTACCCCCATTCCTCACCCTGCCCAGTGAGGGGTGGCGTTTCAGTGACTGCATGTGCATCCTCCCCAGGCCCATTGTTCCCTCTCCCTACCCAGCATGAGGTGGAAGTGGTGCAAGTGCACATCTTCCCGCTGCACTTTGCTCCCTTTCTGCACTCACCAATAGGTGGATTGGCATGACTGAGCACACATCTGCCTGCTGTCACTTCCTTTCTTCCAACCCAAGAAAGGCAAAGTTCCACCTGCCACCCCCTTTCTGCCACACACACCCCCTAAAAGGTGAGAGGTGACAACCATGCCCCCACTCACCTGCCACATCCACCACACTGGCCACTCTACCTGTATGGAAAGCATCACTCCCAACTCCTGCACCATCAAACCAGAGACAGATGGGGCCCAAATCTCGACTACCCCACTCTCAGCTGCCATGCCAGACCAGTAAACAGAGATTTGAACTCCCACACCTACCTCCTGCCCCACTCACCCAGAGACAGGTAGGAGTACTCCAGCACAGCCAGTCCAGCAACCACAGCACCATGCCAGCCACGCTTGCCAGGAATCATCAAAACAAAACAAAAAACCCAGGGCCCAGCAAATAATTATACGATTAAAAAATAAATACAATAAGCCCTTAATGTCTCAGAGAAAATAGACAATAGAAAATCACCTAAAGAAGCAGGGCAAGATGGCCCCAGCATGTCCAAAATAAAGAACCAGAAAACCTCACTGAGGAAGAAAAGGTAATGGAGCTAACTGATAAGGAATACAAAAGACTTATGTATAGGGTCTGCAAGGAAAACACAGACAAAACTACAGAAAATACAGACAAAGCTAAAGAAAACACAGAAAAAGGCAAGGAAAGCACAGAAAAAAAGCTAGAATAATTCAGGAAAACAATACAAGAACAAAATGACAAAATAAACATACAATTGGAAACCATACAAAAACAGCAACTAGAAATCCAGAAGCTTAACAACAAAATTTCAGAAATAGATAATGCAATGGAAGGTCATAGGTGTAGGATTGAAACAATGGAAGACAGGATCAGCAGAATAGAAGACAATTCCTTGACACTAATCTGTTCGAAGAGCAATCAATCAATCAATAAAAGAATGAAGAAAAATGAAGAAAGCCTAAAAGTTATGTGGGCCACTATCAGGAGAAATAACTTATATGTGATCAGGATCCCAGAAGGGTAGGAGACAACAAAAAGCATAGAGAATTACTGAAGATTTGCTGTCAGAAAACTTCCCTAATATCATGAAAGATGAGAAGATAACCATTCAAGAAGCACAACAAAGACCATGCAGGATAGATCCCAAAAGAACACTGAGATATATCTTAATCAGATTTCCCAAAACCAAAGGCAAAAAAAGAATCCTGAAAGCAGCCCAGAAAAAATGAAAGATCACCTACAAAGGGATATTGATAAGGCTAAGCTCTGATTACTAATCATATATCGCCATTGTATATATGAAATGACATATATAAAACCTTGAAAGAAAGAAACTGCCAACAAAGAATTACATATCCAGCAAAATTATCCCTCAAATATAATGGAGAAATTAGGACATTTCCAGATAAACAGAAAATAAGGTAATTTGTAAAAACTAGACCAACTTTACAAGAAATGCTACAAGGAGTCCTTCGGACAGAAAACCATGAACACCAGACAACAACCTGAGATTAAAATACATGACAACATCAGCCAGATTATCAACCCAGATAAATAACTCTCAAAAATAAGATAAAGCTAAAAGATGGATAACAGAACCAGAGACATCAATCTGCAACTGATGACCACTTCAAAACATAAATGGGGAATAAAGGGTATAGGTTTAGAACTTCATACTGAGAGGAAGTCAAGGCAATGTCAAGAAATAAATGACTGCTTTAAATTTAGGAAGATAAAGGTAAATTTCAGGGTAACTACAAAGAAAGTTAACAAACCTACTCATCAAAATATAAAAGAAGAAAATCATAAAGACTCAGCACACACAAAACCACCACCAACAAAAGAAAAGAAAATCCGCTATCAAAAAGAACTCAGAACAGAAAACTAAGCAGAACAGAGAAATGATCAATGCTAAAAAAAAAAAAAAAATACAAAATGACAGTAATAAACTCATACTTATCAATAATCACACTGAAAATGTAAATGGACTAAATGCACCAGTAAGAGACAGACAGTGGCAGAATGGATTAAAAAAAAAAAAAGACCCATTGGTATGCTGTCTGCAAGAGACACACCATAGAAACAAAGGTGAAACAAAGATATAAATAAACTAAACTTAAAGGATGGAAAAAAGATACATCAAGCAAACAATAACCAAAAAAGAGCAGGAGTGGCAATATTAATCTCTGATAAAATAGACTGTAAGGCAAAGTCCAACATAAAAGACAAGGAAGGACATTATATAATGACTAAAGGGTCAATTCACCAAGAGGACATAACCATAATAAATACATACGCACCCAATGACAGAGGTCCAAAATACATAAAACAAACTCTGAAAGCACTGAAAATAGAAATAGACACTTCCACAATAATCCTAGGAGATTTTTTTAACACTCCACTCTCAGTGAAGGACACGACAACTAGAAAGAAACTCAACGAAGACACAGACGATCTAAATAACATAATCAACCAACTCAATCACATATTCAGAACACTTCACCCAACAGCAACAAAGTACACATTCTTTTCCAATGCTTATATATTATTCTCCACGACAGACCACATTTTAAGCCACAGAGCAAGCCTCAACAAATTCAAAAACATTGAAATAATATAAAGCATCTTCTCTGATCATAATGCTATAAAAATAGAAATCAATAACAGAAAGAGCAAGGGAAAAAAATCTCAGATATGGAAACTGAATAACATTCTGCTTTGAAACTACTGGGTAATAGAAGAAATCAAAGATATAATTAAAAGATTCCTAGAATCAAATAAGAATTAAAACACAACATATCAAAATCTTTGGGACACAGCAAAAACAGTGCTCAGAGGTCTATTTATAGCAATAAATGCACACATCAAAAAAGAAGGGCAAAAAACAAAACATTAACCCTACATCTCAAACAAATAGCAGCAAAAGAAGCCCACAGTCACCAGAAGAAACAAAATAATAACAAAGTAGAAATAAATAGAGAACAGAAAGACAATAGAAAGAATCAACAAGACTAAAATCTGGTTCTTCTTCTAAAGGATCGATAAAATCAACAAACCACCGGCCAAATTGACAAAAGAAAAACAGGAGAAGATGGGAATCGCCTGAATAAGAAAGGAGATGGGTGGCATTACACTAGAACCAACTGAAATAAAAAGGGCCATAACAGAATACTATGAAAAATTATACTCCAACAAATTCAAAAACCTAGAGGAAATGGACAAATTTCTAGAAAAACACTACCTACCTAAACTAACACAAACTGAGGTAGAAAATTTAAATAGATCCATAACAAAAAGGGAAATTGAAGGAGCCATAAAAAAAATTTTCTCAACAAAAAAAGCCCCAGCCCAGACAGCTTCGCTGGATAATTCTTTTAAACATTCAGAGAAGAGTTGACACCAATTCCATTCAAACTATTCCAGAACGTAGAAAAGGAATTCATCCTATGATGCCAGCACAACCCTGATACCAAAGCCAGGCAAAGACATCACCATGAAAGAAAACTACAGAGCAATATCCCTCATGAATATACCAAACCAAAAGCCAAACCCACTGCCGTCAAGTCGATTCCGACTCATAGCGACCCTATATGAATATAAACGCAAAAATTCTCAACAAAAACCTAGCCAGTAGAATTCAACAGCATATCGAAAAATAATATATCAACACCAAGTAGGATTCATACCAGGCATGCAAGGATGGTTCAATATTAGAAAATCAGTCCATGTAATCCAACACACAAATAAAACAAAGGAAAAGAGTCACGTGATCTTGACAATAAATGTGGAAAAAGGATTTGATAAAGTCCTACATGCAGTCCTGATAAAAACTCTCAGCAAAATAGCAATAGAAGATAAATTCTTCAACATAATAAAGGGCATTTATACAAAACCAACAGCCAACATTATCCTCAACAGACAGAATCTGAAAGTATTCCTCTTGGGAATGGGAACCAGACAAGAATGCCCTCTACTGCCACTATCAAAACGATATTGGAAGACCTAGCTAGAGGAATAAGGCAAGAAAAGCAAATAAAGGGCATTCAGATTGGTAAGGAAGACATAAAGGTATCCCTATTTACAGATGATATGATCCTATACACAGAAAATCTCAAAGATTCCACAAGAAAACTAGAACTAATAGAAGGATTCAGCAAAGTGACAGGATACAAGATGAACACAATCCAACACACAAAATAATCAGTTGGATTCCTCTACATCAAAAAAGAGAACTTAGAAAAGGAAATCACAAAAACAATACCATTTATAATAGCCCCCCAAAAGATAAAATACTTAGGAATAAATCTAACCAGGGATGTAAAAGACATGTACAAAGAAAACTACAAAACATTACTGTAAGAAACCAGAAGAGGCCTATATAAATAGAAAAACATACCATGCTCTTGGATGGGAAGAGTTAACGTTGTGAAAATGTCAATACAACCTAAAGTGATATACAGATATAATACAATTCTGATCCAAATCCCAACAGCATTTTTCAATGAGATGGAAAAACTAACCATTAACTTTATATGGAAGGGAAAGAAGCATGGAATAAGTAAAGCATTATTAAAGAAGCACAAAGTAGGAGGCCTCACACTGCCTGATCTCAGATCCTACTATACAGCCACGGTAATCAAAAGAGTCTGGTACTGGTACAATGACAGACACATAGACCAATGGGACAGATTTGAGAACCCAGATGTAAATCCATCCACCCACGGACAGCTGATCTTCAACAAAGGACCAAACCCCCTTAAATGGAGAAGAGACAATCTCTTCAACAAATGGTGCTGGCAAAAGTCAATATCTGTAGAAAAATGAAACAGGAACCATACCACACAACATACACAAAAGCTAAATTAAATTGGATCAAAGATCTAAATATAAAACCTAAAACGATAAAGATCATGGAGGAAAAAATAGGGACAGTGCTAGGGGCCCTAATATACGGCATAAATAGAATGCCAAACATGACTGAAAATGCACATGCAGCAGAAGATGAACTAGATAAATAGGACAGCCTAAAAATTAAGAACAAAGGCTTCTCCAAAAGAGTAAAAAGAAAACCAAGCGATTGTGAAAAAAATTTTTGGCTACGACATATCCGACAAGGGTCTAATCTCTAAAATTTACAGAAAACTTCAACAAAATAAAAAGACAAACAATACAATTTAAAAATGGGCACAGGATACGAACAGACACTTCACCAAAGAAGACATCCAGGCAGCTAACAAACATGTGAAGAAACCCTTGCCATTATTAGCAGTTAAACGAAACGAAATCAAACCAGTTGCCTATTCCAACTCATAGCGACCATATAGGACAGAACAGAACTGCCCCACTGGATTTCCAAGCACTGATTGGTGGATTCAAATTGTCAACCTTTTGGTTAGCAATTAGAGAGAGGCAAATTGAAACTACAGCGAGATACCATCTTACCCCGACATTACTGGCTCAAATCAAAAAAACCAAAATAAGAAATGTTAGGGAGGTTGTGGGGAGTTTGGAACTCATATACTGCTGGTCGGAATGTAAAATGGTACAACCACTACGGAAAATAATATGGCGCTTCCTCAAAAAGATAGAGATAGAAATACCATATGATCAGCAATCCCAATCTTAGGTATATACCCTAAAGAAATAAGAGTTGTCACACCAATAGATTAGGCACACCCATGTTCATTGCAGCATTATTCACAATAGCAAAAGAATGGAAACAACCTAAGTGCCCATCAACAGGTGAATGGATTAACAAACTGTGGTGCATACACAAAATGGAATACTACACAATGATAATGATGACGAATCTGTGAAACATCTCACCACGGATGGAATTGGAGGACATTATGTTGAGTGAAATAAGTCAATCACAAAAGGACAAATATTCTATGAGACCACTATTATAAGGTACCAACAAAAGGTTTACACACAGGAAAAAAAAGGCATTCTTTGATGGTTACCAGGGATGGGAGGGGGAGAGACAGAAAATTATCCAATAGATAGAAGACATGTGTTAATATTGGTGAAGGGAAAGACAATATACAATATGGGAAAAGTCAGCACAACATGACCAAGGCAAGAGAGGACACTGAGAGGAACGTGCTAATAAAGGGCAACTATGGTAACTGTGGAGCCCTGGTGGTGCAGTGGTTAAGAGCTCAGCTGCTAACCAAAAGGTCAGCAGTTCAAATCCACCAGCCATTCCTTGTAAACTGCCTGGGGCAATTCTACTCTGCCCTATAGGGTCACTATCAGTTGGAATCTACTCCATGGCAACAGGTTTTTTTGGGTATGGTAACCACTATAGCATAGACAATCATGCAATAATATTATTAACAAATAATAGTTTACAAATGGATACATAAGTAGATACATATGCCAAGAGGTGTGGGAGGATGTAAGGGACCACACCCACTGGCAGATGCAGGTTTGGCAGTGGATATTTCTACATACAGGACTGTAGGTGCTCTTCATACATTAATACAGATAAGAGAGCACACAAGGGGCACAGTCAGGGAAACCTCTTAGATATAACCAAACACCTTTTGAGGTGAAGTTCCTAAGCGCAAAGGCAAAGGACCATAGACTCAGGGGACATCTATGTCAATAGACACAACATAGTTCACAAAGACAGTGTTTTGCATCCTCTTTAATGAGTAGCTTCTGGGGTCTTAAAAGCTTGTGACTGGCCATCTAAAGTTACAACTATTGGTCTGTTCCCATCTCCAACAAAGAAAACCAAAGACTCAAGGGAGCAATTTGTTGCAACTACTAGTGGACTTACATGAATCACAACCTACACGACCCTGAGACTAGAAGATGTAGATGGTGCCCTACTACCACTACCGAGCACTCTGACTGGGATCACAACAGAGGGTCCCAGGCAAAGCAGGAGACAATTGTAGAACAACAACAAAAAAAAATCAAATTCACAAAAAAGACCAATTTTACCGGTCTGACAGAGACTGGAGGAATCCCTGAAACTCTGGCCCTAAGACACCCTTCTGACCTAGAACGGAAGCCATTCCTGGAGACCACCTTCCAGCCAAACAACCGACAAGCCCATAAAATAAATAATAACACCCAAGAGGAACTTGCTCTTTACAGCAATCAATTATATGAGATCAAAAAGGCAATATTTGCCCAAAGGAAAGATGAGAAGGCTGAAAGGGGTAGAAAATCACGACGAGAAGTAACGGGGCACCCAGGATGGAAATGGGGAGAACACCGACCAAGGGCCATGAAACACTTTATATACAAACTGTTGAATGGGAATCTAACTTGCTCCGTAAAATTTCACCTAATGCATTCTCTAACACATGGGGTCCCCATGAGTTGGAATCGACTCCACAGCAACTAACAACAAGGAGTAGTGTGATGTATTTTATCTATGAAATGCATCACAGCCCAAGACGGAGCTTCCTTAATGCTCCCGAGCCTCCCACCATAGTGGGGACCAGCAGACATGGAGAAAACCCACCCCTCCTCTGTGGAGCAGCAGTCACTGGCCAGAGGGTAACAGCCAGTGACACTTAGAACTCCTTGCTGTAAACTTGGCAAGAAATAAGAAAGGACTGGATGTTAATTATGTAGGGAGGGGTTTGGATCTCAAGCAAAGTGGAAGTAAGGTCAGTGACACAGAGGGGAAGGGGTTAAAAGAGAAAGAAAGGGGCATATGAAACAGGGGGTGAGGGAGGGTTAGCTATCAAGGCAGGGCCACATAGGACAGCCCCCCGCCCACACCCAAGGCCTGGCCCCCTCTGTTACAAAGGAGCAAGGCATCTAGGTTAGGTACAATGCCCATCCGGTGTTTCTGTGTTAGTTTGGGCTTTGCCAGGAGACCTTGACACGAGGATTCAAGTGCAAGTCATTTATCTGGGAGAGACAGAGAACACAGGGATGGGGTAGGCTGGGGAGACAGGGAAGGAAGGCAGTCAAAAAGTGGTGTGACAGGAACATAATTCCACAGGGAGACTTTGGGGAACAATATGAAATGCACATGTCAGAATTCTCCTACCCCTAGTGTCTTAGTTTTCTAGAGCTGTCACAGAAATACAAGTGAGTGGCTTTAAAGGAAAGAAATTTATTTTCTCACAGTTCTGGAAGCTAAAATTCCAAATCAGGGTCTCAGTGGTGTCAATCGCTTCCTTATAGGTAGTCCTGGATTATCCTCACACAGCTTCTGTCTTGCTCCTGTGTATGTATATCTCTGTGTCTAATCTGCCCTTCTGTAACTCAGAAGTAATTAGATTTAGAACCTACCCTACTCAGGTATGATTAACATAACAAAGAATACCCTATTTCCAAACAGGATCACATCCACAATTATAGGGGTTAGGATTCCAGCACATATTTTGAGGGAAGGGAGAACACAATTGAATCTGTGACATCTGGGGAGAGGGAGCTATAGTATTTATACTTCAATTCCCAAGAGACATTGACTGTGGGCAGTTCTGACTTCCCTAGCAGGACAGTCATCTGGGGCTCTAGAAAGAAGCCCTTGGGCACAGACATTCTCTTGCATCTGGAAGTTGGCAGAAGCACTCTGAGTGGGCGGAGGGACATGAGCATGCCATCAGCAGCTGCCAGGCCCCTTCTGATGCTGTGTGGCTTTGGAACTTCTGTGAATACTGACATGAAGAGCTGTTTAAATGTTCCCCTGGGGCCAAGAGGGTGTGTGTTTCATTTAAGATGTGAAGAGTAATATATAGCTTGAGGGGGAGGGGGGTCTTCCATTTCCCTGTCCATGATGGGGAGCAGCACCAGTCCTGTGGCAGACAGGGAAAGCTAAGCACTGTTTTTGTGCGGTCTACTGGACCTATTCCATCTGCCTTCCAGAGCTGGTCCTCTCCTGCTTGTACTCCAAATGGCTGACCTGTATGGACACACCAACAGCCTCCCTCAGACTCCCTCTTGGATCTAGTTGAGTTGGTTGGATGGGGTCCTTGGCAGATACTGGTGGGAGGGAGGGAGGATACTGAGGTCATGATTGTGCCCCTCATCACAGAGATCCCTGTGCTCTGGTCTGGTAACTGTCCCCCATCCCCGTGTTTCTCAGGACTAGGGGTGATAACAGTGCCCTGGCCCATCCCAGCCCTAATAAGTGTTGATATTAGTTGCCGCTTAGTTGGTTCTGACTCATGTGGACCACATGTACAACAGAAACATTGCCCGGTCCAACACCATCTTCACAATTGTTAGTATACTTGAGTCCATTGTTGCAGTCACTGTGTATTTTGAGTGCCTTCCATTCTGGAGTGCATCTTCCAGCAATATATTGGACACTAGTCTATTGTGATCCATAGGGTTTTCATTGGCTAATTTTTGAAGTAGATTGCCAGGCCTTTTTTCCTAGTCTGTCTCAGTCTGGAAGCTCTGCTGAAAGCTGTCCACCATGGACCCTGCTGCTATTTGAAATACTGGTGCCATAGCTTTCAGCATCATAGCAACATGCAAACCACCACAGTATGGCAAATTGGCAGATGGGTGGTGAACTAGTAGCCTAACTCTGGGATATCATAGATATACACACAGACACATATACACACACACACGAAAATGATTATTGGATGTCCACTTTAAACCCTACACGTTTTTTTTCCAGACATTAATCTCCCTCCAGTTACTGCCCAATTTCTCTGCTTCCCTTTATAGCAAAACTCCTCCAAACAGTGTGCCTGCTCACTGTCTCCACCTCTGCCTCCTTCTCTCTGAACCTGTCCCACTCAGGATCTCCTCATGCCATCATCCCAATGGTCCTGTCCAGGTCACCAGTGACCTCTAGATTGCCAGATGCAAAGGTCACTTCTCAGGGCTCACCTTATCAGACCTGTTTGTAATATTTGACACAGTAAAGCTAATGCTTTGTAAACCTCTCAGCATAATTCCCTAATATTACTAAACATCCAGTGTTCAAAGTTCTCTATCGCATGTATTTTTTTCTATAGCTCTATGGAGATATAATTCTCATGTCATAAAATTCACCCATTTAAAGTGTGCAATTCAGTGGTTATCAGGGTATGTGCAGAGTTGTGCAACCATCACAACTAACTTTAGAACATTTTCATCACACCCAAACCATAAATCTTTTTCAAGCTGGACTGTGGAAAGGAAAACCCAATCACGTCCCCATACTGCATGTAGCTGATGTACTTTTCCGTTTCTTATCATCTTACCTTTTTCTTCCCCTCTAATCCCTTTTTTTCCTTGCCATTTATTTGTTGGAGAAACTGGGCCATTTAGCTTGCAGAATTTCCTATATTTTGATTTTGCTGATTATAAATGTACTTGCACCCACTCTATTTCTTATATGCTGTTGCTAGTTTAGAGACTTGATGAGATTCAGGTTTTCAGTTTGCCCAGAATTCTGGATTGGTGGTGCTATGCATGTTCTGTTGTCTGGAATCAGGAGACATAGGTTAATTGTCCCTTGTTTTGAGACGTTAAGATTGTTCAGTGGATTCAGGTGCTACCAGCTTGATGTATCCATTTTGAAATCCCCCACAGCTTCTTATTTAATGGTTTTCTAGCCATTTATAATAGCTGGAAGGAGCCCTGGTGGCACAGTGGTTAAAACTCTCAGCTGCTAACCGAAAGGTCAGCGTTTGAACCCACCAGCTGCTCCGCGGGAGAATGATGTGGCAGTTGGCTTCCATACAGATTTACAGCCTTGGAAACCCTATACTGCGGGGCTGTGGCCTGGCTGTGGCTGAAGCGAACGTAGGGTGGAGCTGGAGCCGGGCGGATGCCAGCAGGGCAGAGGGCGCTGGCTGGGCCGGCTCTTGCAGGCCAGGGTGCTGGGGTCTGGGACAGTCAGGCCAAGGAGGGTGGAGGTACCCTGCAGGGAAGTGCCGGGACGAAGACTGCCGGGCAGGGAGCAGGGCTGGGGTCTACTAGGCCGAGGGGCGAGAAAGAGCTTGGACGACAAAGAGCTTGGCCTGCCTTCGGGCTGGGGCCTGAGACTTGTGCCCTAGTAGGTTGCTCCCTGGAGCTGCGGAAGGAAGGTGCTCTAGGCTTCCTACGGCTAGCTCTGGGGTGGGGATGAGGTTGGGTCGGGGGTCTTGCCCTCAGCGGGGTTTTGCATCCGCATCGAGTGCAAGGGAAGGGGCGCGCACGCGCGCGCTGGAAGGAAGCAGCCGAGCGACGGTGAAGATGGTGTCAGTCCAGTTGACCGAGAACTTGGGTACTCGAACTTGGAGGACTCGAGGTGGGCTTGAGGGACCCTTCCAGCTCGGCCCCCTGCATTAATTTGCGTTCATCTCAGGCGTTGTTTTCGGTTTCCACGTGGTCTGGCCTGTCCACTGACTCCGCCATGGTGGTGGCTGGATCCTGACCCCGAGGTGACCTGAGGGGAAGCGGAGTTGTGCTCAAGCTTTCATTATTATTATGTTTTATTCAAAGTAGAAAGGAGAACTGAGTTCAAATTGTAGCCCCCACGGAGGTCCCACATTGTCAGGCTGGTCCGGCAGGATTGGTGGGCAACTCCTGTGGTGATGCCGACATTATTGGGTGGCGCAGTCGCACTGGGGCCCTGAGGGAGGGAAACTGGAGGCTTAGGTCCTCCCATCCGCCATCCAGTGGCTACCCTCCTCAACATCATTTGGAAACTGTTCACTCAGCGAATTTTTACCTGCTGTTCAGGTAAGCTGGGGAATGTTCAGGGGCCAAAGGCCTGGAGTTTCTAACCCACAGGGCCTGACACCCACCCGGTCAGAATGTGACAGGTGGCACCATGTGTGTCGACGACAGTAGGGTGACCTCACTCCTGGAGTCCGAGGACTGTGGGAACGACGGCGCCATTAGCAGTGGCTGTCACCTGGGCTCCACGTGGCAATCACCGGGCGCAGGTGGAAAGCTCGCACACCTGACTCGGGGCTGCCAGTGCGCAGCTGGGGCCATTGGTTTGGGTGGGGGCCTCCCGGCCAGTGTGCACACCGACCCTGGGCACCGGAGGGACAGGCGCTGGAAGCTTCCTGGGTGTTGCTTTGGGACTGCACTGTTCCAACTTCCGTAGATCAAATAATAAGCTGTCCTGTGCTGAAATACCTTGTTAATCGTGCCTGGAGTTCTTTTCTCGTTTTTCGTTTCTGCTCCGGTAGTTTTTAGGTGATCAGGAGCCCTGGTGGCCTAGTGGTTGAGAGCTTGGCTGCTAACCAAAAGGTCGGAAGTTGAAATCCACCAGCGTCTCCTTAGAAACCCTATGAGGCAGTTCTACTCTGTCCTATAAGGTCGCTATGAGTCAAAGTATATTCGATGGCAATGGGAAAAGTTTCTAGGTATAGACATAAAAAAAAAAAAAAAGCAGTTAAATGGTTACAGTACATATATGTGCTTGTTGTCAGGTGCCATCGAGTCAGTTCCGACTCATAGCAACCCTATAGGACAGAGTAAAACTGCCCCATAGGGTTCTCAAGGAGAATCTGGTGGATTTGAACTGCCGACCTTTTGGATAGAAGCCAAACTCTTAACCACTATGCCACCAGGGTTCCACACATACATGTGCAGGCATGTAGTGTTCATATTTATGTCACTTATGTACACATAAATACATAAATCACAACATGTGAGGATACAAAAGTAAAAGCAACAACCTCCTCCTCCATTCCTCTCATTCACGTTCCCTGCAGGGAACCATTCGTAACACATTTTTGAATGCCATTCTTTCTCGAAATCCTCCTGTTTTATAGGCATATATAAAACACTCAAAACCAAACACAAGTGGGTCATTTAATCTATACTCTTCTGCAACTTTCTTTTTTCACTGAGTATATCATAGGCATTTTTACATCTTAGCTCCTATCTTCTAATTGTTGTTGTTAGGTACCATCAAGTCGGTTCTGACTCATAGTGACCCTATGCACAACAGAATGAGACACTGCCTGGTCCTACACCATCTTTACAGTCGTTATGCTTGAGCTCATTGTTCCAGCCACTGTATCAATCCACCTCGTTGAGGGTCTTCCTCTTTTCTGCTGACCCTGTACTCTGCCAAGCATAATGTCCTTTTCCAGGGACTGATCCCTCCTGACAACATGTCCAAAGTATGTAAGACACAGTCTCGCCATCCTTGCTTCTAAGGAGCATTCTGGCTGTACTTCTTCCAAGAAAGATTTGTTTGTTCTTTTGGCAGTCCATGGTATATTCAATATTCTTCGCCAACACCACAATTCAAAGGTGTCAATTCTTCTTCGGTCTTCCTTACTCATTGTCCAGCTTTCACATGCATATGATATGATTGAAAATACCATGGCTTGGGTCAGGCGCACCTTAGTCTTCAGGGTGACATCTTTGCTCTTCAACACTCTGAAGAGGTCCTTTTGCAGCAGATTTACCCAATGCAATGCATCTTTTGATTTCTTGACTGCTGCTTCCATGGCTGTTGATTGTGGATCCAAGTAAAATGAAATCCTTGACAACTTCAATCTTTTCTCCATTTATCATGATGTTGCTCACTGGTCCAGCTGTGAGGATTTTTGTTTCCTTTATGCTGAGGTGTAATCCATACTGAAGCCTGTGGTCTTTGATCTTCATTAGTAAGTGCTTCAAGTCCTCTTCACTTTCAGCAAGCAAGGTTGTGTCATCTGCATAACGCAGGTTGTTAATGAGTTTTCCTCCAATCCTGATGCCCCATTCTTCTTCATATAGTCCAGCTTCTTGGATTATTTGTTCAGCATACAGATTGAATAGGTATGGTGATGCACACCTTTCCTGACATTAAACCAATCAGTATCCCCTTGTTCTGTCCGAACACTCGCCTCTTGATCTATGTAAACATTCCTCATGAGCACAATTAAGTGTTCTGGAATTCCCATTCTTCGCAGTGTTATCCATAGTTTGTTATGATCCACACAGTCGAATATCTTTGCATCGTCAATAAAACACAGGTAAACATCCTTCTGGTATTCTCTGCTTTCAGCCAGGATCCATCTGACATCAGCAATGATATCCCTGGTTCCATGTCCACTTCTGAAACCGGCCTGAATTTCTGGCAGTTCCCTGTCAATATACTGCTGCAGCCGTTTTTGAATGATCTTCAGCAAAATTTTGCTTGCGTGTGATATTAATGATATTGTTCTATAATTTCCACATTCAGTTGGATCACCTTTCTTGGGAATAGGCATAAATATGCATCTCTTCCAGTCACTTGGCAAGGAAGCTGTCTTCCATATTTCTTGGCATAGACGAGTGAGCACCTCCAGCAATGCATCTGTTTGTTGAAACATCTCAATTGATATTCCATCAATTCCTGGAGCTTTGTTTTTCACCAATGCCTTCAGAGCAGCTTGGACTTCTTCCTTCAGTACCATCGGTTCCTGATCATATGCCACCTCTTGAAATGGTTGAACATCGACTAATTCTTTTTGGTATAGTGACTCTGTGTATTCCTTCCATCTTCTTTTGATGCTTCCTGCATCGTTTAATATTTTCCCCATGGAATCCTTTACTATTGCAACTCGAGGCTTGAATTTTTTCTTCAGTTCTTTCAGCTTGAGAAACGGTGAGCGTGTTCTTCCATTTTGGTTTTCCATCTCCAGCTCTTTGCACATATCATTATAACACTTTGCTTTGTCTTCTTCAGACGCCGTTTGAAATCTCCTATTCAGTTCTTTTACTTCATCAATTCTTCGTTTTGCTTTAGCTGCTCGATATTCAAGAGCAAGTTTCAGAGTCTCCTCTGACATCCATCTTAGTCTTTTCTTTCTTTCCTGTATTTTCAGTGACCCCTTGCTTTCTTCATGTATGATGTCCTTGATATCATATCACCCCACAACTTGTCTGGTCTTCAGTCACTAGTGTTCAGTGCCTCAAATCTATTCTTCAGATGGTCTCTAAATTCAGGTGGGATATACTCAAGGTCATATTTTGGCTCTCGTGGACTTGCTCTGATTTTCTTCAGTTTCAGCTTGAACTTGCATATGAGCAATTGATGGTCTATTCTGCAGTCGGCCCCTAGCCTTGTTCTGACTGATGATATTGAGCTTTTCCATCGTCTCTTTCCACAGATGTAGTCAGTTTGATTTCTCTGTGTTCCATCTGGCGAGGTCCATGTGTATAGTCGCCGTTTATGTTGGTGAAAGAAGGTATTTGCAATGAAGTCTTTGTCTTGCAAAATTCTGTCATTCAATCTCCGGCATTGTTTCTATCACCAAGGCCATATTTTCCAACTACTGATCCTCCTTCTTTGTTTTTCCACCTTTCACATTCCAATCACCAATAATTATCAATGCATCTTGATTGCATGTTTGATCAATTTCAGACTGTAGCAGCTGATAAAAATCTTCTATTTCTTCATCTTTGGCCCTAGTGGTTGGTGAGTAAATTTGAATAATAGTCGTATTAACTGGTCTTCCTCGTAGGCGTATGGATATTTTCCTATCGCTGACAGCGTTGTACTTCGGAATAGATCTCGAAACGTTCTTTTTTCCTCTTCAAGTTGTCATTCTCAGCATGGTAGACTATATGATTATCCAATTCAAAATGGTCAATACCAGCCCATTTCAGCTCACTCATGCCTAGGATATCGATGTTTATGTGTTCCATTTCATTTTTGACAATTTCCAATTTTCCTAGATTCATATTTCGTACATTGCAAGTTCTGATTATTAATAGATGTTTGCAGCTGTTTCTTCTCATTTTGAGTCCTGCCACACCAGCAAATGAAGGTCTTGAAAGCTTTCGTCCATCCACGTCATTAAGGTCGACTCTACTTTGAGGAGGCAGCTCTTCCCCAGTCGTCTTTTGAGTGCCTTCCAACCTGGGGGGCTCATCTTTCAGCATTATATCAATATTCCGCTGCTATTCATAAGATTTTTGCTGGCTAATGCTTTTCAGAAGTAGACTGCCGGCTCCTTCTTTCTAGTCTGGAAGCTCAGCTGAAACCTGTCCTCCATGGGCGACCCTGCTGGTATCTGAATACCGGTGGCATAGCTTCCAGCATCACAGCAACATTCATGCCCCCACAGTACGACAAACTGACAGACACATGGGGGTTGGTCACATTAGCTCTTCTTAAATAGGCCCACTGTCAACAATAAGCTTATACTAGGAAAAAAAATACTCTGTCTACTATAAAGATAACTTTTTTAAAGGGTAACTGTTAAATTCCGAAGTTTTATCTTAAGAGCTATTAAACAATGAATTATTTTATTTCATTTTTTATTGTAGTTTAGATGAAGGTTTACAGAGCAAACTAGCTTCTCATTAAACAATATACATATTGTTCTGTGACATTGGTTGCCAACACCGCAACACATCAACACTCTTCCCTTCTAGATTTAGGTTCCTGAATACCAGCTTTCCTTTCCCCTCCTGCCTTCTCGTCCTCGCCCCTGGGCTGGTGTGTCTATTTAGTCTTGTTTTGTTTTGTAGGCCTGTCTAATCTTTGGCTGAAGGGTGAACTTCAGGAGTGACTTCATTACTGAGCTAAAAGGGTGTCTGGGGGCCATACTCTCAGGGTTTCTCCAGTCTCTGTCAGACCAGTAAGTCTGTATTTTTTTTGTGTGTGTGACTTAGAATTTTGTTCTACATTTTTCTCCAGCCCTGTCCAGGATTCTCTATTATGATCCCTGTCAGAACAGTCGGTGGTGTAGCTGGACACCATCTAGTTGTGCTGGACTCAGTCTGGTGGAGGCTGTGGTAGTTGTGGTCCATTAGTCCTTTGGACTAATCTTTCCCCTGTGTCTTTGGTTTTCTTCATTCTCCCTCGCCCCAGATGGATTGAGACCAGTGGAATATCTTACATGGCCATTGTGAAGTTCTTAAGACCCCAGATGCTGCTTGCCAAAGTAGAGTGTAGAACATTTCTTTATAGACTATGTTATACCAATTGAGCTAGATGTTCCCTGAGATCATGGTCCTCACAGCTTTCAGCCCAGTAATTTGGTCTCGCAGGGAGTTTGGATGTATCTACAGAGCTTCCATGACCTTGCCTTGGACAAGTTGTGCTTGCTTCCCCAGTATGGAGTGCTGTCTTACCCTTTGCCAAAGTTACCACTTATCTACTGTCTATTTAGTATTTTCCCTCCCCAATAACCATCAAAGGTTGTTTCTTTTTGTGTGTAAATCTTTTCATGAGTTTTCATAGTAGTGGTCTCATACAATATTTGTCCTTTTGTGATTGACTTATTTCACTCAGCATAATGCCTTCCAGATTCATCCATGTTGTGAGATGCTTCACAGATTTGTCATTGTTCTTTATCATTGCATAGTATTCCATTATGTGTATGTACCATAGTTTGTTTATCCATTCATCTGTTGGTGGGCTCTTACGTTGTTTCCATCCTTTTGCTCTTGTGAACAATGCTGCAATGAACATGGGTGTGCATTTGTCTATTTGTGTGACAGCTTTTATTTCTTTAGGATATATTTCTAGGAGTAGGATTGCTAGATCATATGGTATTTAAGCTTTCTAAGGAAGGGCCATATCATTTTCCAAAATGGTTGTACCATTTTGCATTCCCACCAGCAGTGCATAAGAGTTTCAGTCTCCCTGCAGCCTCTCCAATATTTGTTATTTTCTGTTTTTTTTGATTCATGACAGTAATGTCGGGGGCGAGATGGTATCTCATTGTGGTTTTGATTTGCATTTCTCTAGTGGCTAGTGATCACGAGCATTTCCTCACATGTCTGTTAACCGTTTGAATGTCTTCTTTGGTGAAGTGTCTGTTCATATCCTTTGCCCATGTTTTAATTGGATTATTTATCTTTTTGTTGTAGAGGTGTTGGATTTTCCTATAGATTTTAGAGATTAGATCTTTGTCAGATTTGTCATAGTCAAAATTTTTTTCCCAGTCTGTAGTTTCTCTTTTTACTCTTTTGGTGAAGTCTTTTGATGAGCATAAGTGCTTAGTTTTTAGAAGGTCCCAGTTTATAGTTTATCTTCTGATGTTTGTGTATTGTTACTTATGGTTTGTATCCTGTTAATGCTGTGTATTAGGGCCTGTAGCTTTGACCCTGTTTTTTCTTCTGTGATCTTTATAGTCTTTGGTTTTATATTTAGGTCTTTGCCTGGTTTTAGTATCAGGGTTATGCTGGCTTCATAGGATGAATTCAGAAGTATCCCTTCCTTTTTATGTTCTGAAATAGTTTGAGTAGTACTGGTATAAGCTTTTTTCTGAATGTTTGGTAGAATTCTCCAGTGAGCAGTCTGGGCCAGGGCTTTTTTTTGCTGGATTTTTTTTTTTTTTTACCTTTTTTAATCTCTTGTTATGAATCTGTTCAGATTTTCAACATCAGTTTGTGTTAGTTTGGGTAGATAGTGTGTTTCTAGAAAATTGTCCATATTCTCTATGCTTTCAAATTTGTTGGAGTATAGTTTTTCATAGTACTCTGTTATGATCTTTTTTATTTCCATTGGATCTGTTTTAATGTCCCCCATTTCATTTCTTATTTGGGTTATTTGTGTCCTCTCCTGTTTTTTCTTTTGTCAGTTTGGCCAATGGTTTGTCAATTTTGTTGATCCTTTCAAAGAACCAACTTTTGGTTTTGTTGATTCTTTCTATTGTTTTTCTATTCTCTATTTCATTTATTTCTGCTCTGATTATTATTTCCTTTCTTCTGGTGGCTGTGCGGTTCCTTTGCTCTTCTCTTTCTATTTGTTTGAGTTCTGTAGCTAATGTTTTGATTTTGTTCCTTCTTTTTTAATGTGTGCATCTATTGCTATAAATTGACCTCTGAGCACTGGCTTTGCTGTGTCCTAAACGTGTTGGTATAATGTGTTTTCATTCTTGTTTGATTCTAGGAATTTTTTTATTCCATCTTTGATTTCTTCTATTAGCCAGGGGTTTTTAAGCAGGGTGTTATTCAGTTTCCATGTATTTGATTTTTTTCCCTTGCTCTACCTGTTATTGATTTCTACTTTTATGGTGTTGTGATCAGGGAAGATACTTTGAATTATCACAATATTTGGATTTTGTTGAGGGTTGCTTTGTGGCCTAAGATGTGGTCTATTCTGAAGAACATTCCATGTGCTTTGGAAAAGAAGGTGTACTTTGATGCTGTTGGGTGGAGCGTTCTATATGTCTGTGAATTTGAGTTGGTTGATTGTGGCCTTTAGATCTTCTGTATCTTTGTTGAGTTTCATTGTAGATATTCTGCCTTTTATCCAGAGTAGTGTGTTGATATCTCTTACTATTATTGTGGAACTGTCAGTTTCTCTTTTACAGAGCTGTTAGGGTTTGTTTTGTGTATTTTGGAGTTGTATTGTTGGGTGGAAACCCCGGTGGTGTAGTGGTTAAGAGCTACAGCTGCTAACCAAAAGGTCAGCAGTTGAAATCCTCCAGGCACTCTATAGGGAGGTTCTACTCTGTGCTATAAGATTGTTATGAGTAGGAATCGACTCAACAGCAATGTGGTTTTTTTTTTTAATTATTGGGTGAGTAGATATTTATTATTGTTATGTCTTTATGATGGATTGTCCATTTAATCATTATAATGCCCTTCTTTGTCCTTTGTGGTGGATTCTGTTTTAAAGTCTATTTTACCTGAGATTAATATTGCCACTGCTGGTCTTTTTTGGTAGCTGTTTGCTTGATATATTTTCCCCAACCTTTGATTTTTAATAAATTTATGTCTTTGTTTCTAAGGTGTGTCTCTTGTACACAGCATATTGATGGGTCCTGTTTTTTTTTTTTTATCCATTCTATTATTCTCTGTCTATGGCTGCATTTAAGCCATTTACATTCAGTTTGATTATTGATAGGTGTGAGTTTATTGCTGTCATTTTGTAGTGCTTTTTTTGTGGTGCTGACAAAATCCCCTCTTAGTCCCCTGTGCTGAATTCCTTTTGTTTGAGGATTTTTTTCATTTCTTTTGCTTTTGTAGATTTTGTGTTTACTGAGACTTTATGTGTTTCTTTATTTTGATGAGTAGGTTTTTAACCTTCTCTGTAGTTTCCTTGAAATTTTATTCCGTCTTCCTAAGTTTGAACAATTTTTTATTAGTTAGTATTGCCTTGACTTCTTCTTCATTTGGAAGTTCTATACCTACACTGTTTATTCCCTGTTTTATTTTTCTGATGTTGTTGTCATTGATAGATTAACCTCTCTGGTTCCCTGTTGTAAATCTTTTAGTTTTGTTGAGAGCTCATTACCTTTTTCATTACCTAGGCTGGTATCTGGCTGATGTGATCTTGCATCCTAGATTCAGGTTGTTATCTGAAGTTGTTGGTTCTCTATCTGAAGGACTTCCTTTAATAATTCTTGTAAGTTTGGTTTGATTTTTAAATATTCCCTTAATATCTGTATATCTGGAAATGCCCTAATTTTACAACCATATTTGAGTGAGAGTTTTGCAGCATATATTATTCTTGGTTCACAGTTTTTTTCTTTCAAGTTTTTGTATGCGTCATTTCATTGCCTTCTTGTCTGCGTGATTTCTGTTGAGTGATCTGAAAAAAAATCTGAGCTTAGTCTTATTGTTTACCCTTTGCATGTGACTTTTTGTTTTTTTCTCAAGCTGCTCTCAAGGTTCTTTCATTGTCTTTGGTTTTAGCAAGTGTGTTTAACGTATGTCTTGGTGATTTTTTTTGTGGTCTGTCCTGTGTGGGGTTAATTGAGCTTCTCGGATGGTCAGCTTTTAGTCTTTCATATTAGGGAAGTTTTCTCTCAGCAATTCTTCAGTGATCCTGTGTTTTCTGTTTTCTCCCCCGTTATGGAACTCCTATCACTGTCAGATTTTTGCTTTTGATTGTATTTCACGTCATTCTCAGGGTTTCTTATTTTTCTTCATTCTTTTGTCTGATTTTTCCTCAAACAGTGGTATCCAAGTATTTGTTTTCAGTTTCGCTGATCCTGTCTTTCATTGTTTCAGACTTGCTCCTCAAACCTTTATGACACTGTCCATTACTGAAATCTTATCTTTTGGATTTCTAATTGCTGTTTTCATACAATTTCTAGTTGTGTGTTTATTTTGACATTTTGTTCCTATATTATTTTCCTGAATTCTTCCATTTTTGTCTGTCTTTTCCATGATGTTGTCTATTTTTTACTTATCTTCGTCTGCTTTTTTTTGTCAGCTCTTGGATAGCCCTGAATATTAGAATTTTGAATTCCCTATCCGGTAGTTCCAGTGCCTTTTCTTCTGCTGGAAGGTCATCTGGTGTTTTATTTTGTACACGTACTGTAACCATCCTGACCTTTTTTTTTTTTATGTTTGATATTGTCTACTGTCTTTGGGCCACTTGGTAATTATTTTTTTCATTTACTGGTTGTAGATTTGGTTGTTGTGTTGTACTCTTTTGTTTTATTTGGTTATGTCTGGGCCAGCAGGCTGGGCGTTTTTTGTTGTTTGCTTGTATGTGGGCATGATACTTCTCACCACCTCGTCCAATTGGCAGGGCTGTCACTCAGCTATAGTGCAGTAGGGTACGTTCAGTGAAAAGGGAGGGGCAGGAATGGATCTTTTGTGGCACATGTCGGGGCTGACAGGGCAGAGCCGGGGGTAATGCAGGGCAGGGTGGGGTGGTCTATGCCTGTGCTGCCTGGGTGTGCGTTGACCATCGTGTGATGCAGATAGTCAGGAGGGAATGGGAGGATGTGATGTGTGCAGCTAAGTGGGTCTGGGGAATAAGAGAAAGAAGAGATAGAAACAGAAGTCAAAGATGGAAAACAAAACAACAGAACAACAAAACAAAACAAAAAAGGTGCTGTAGGAGCCTACTGTTGGAGTGGCACAGACCTGGGAAAGCCATATGCCAATGGCTTTCTATCTGGGTGGTGTGGCACAGCCCTTCAAGAAGGGGCAAATTTGGCACACACAGCTAGGTGGGCAGGGTAAAAGAAGGGAGAGAGAGATAAGAAACTGGAAAAACAAAAAGAGTTAAAGGCACACATGACCAGGTGTTCAGGAGAAATAAAATGAAGGAAGGCAGAGAGAGACAAGAAACTGAAAAAAAAAAATGCCAGGGAGTAAGGATAGGAAAGTAGACAGAGTAAAAAAAACTGAGAAAAAAAGCAAAAGCAAAAAATGCCCCAAGGGAGCCCACCAGAATCAGCTCCCCAGCTGAGCAGTGCTGCACAACCCATCAAGAAGGAGCAGAGATGGCACATGGTTCCACTTGTTTGGGAGAAAGGTAAGGAAGGAAGGTAGAAAGAGACAAGAAGCTGAGAAAAGAGAGAGAAAAAAATGCCCCAAGTGAGCCCTTTGGCGTGGCAGCACAGACCAAGGAAGGAGTTCTCCAGCCGAGCTGTGCTGCACAGCCCATCAAAAAGGAGCAGATATGGCACATGGCGCAAGGTGTTTGGGAGAAAGGAAAGGAAGGAAGGCAGAGAGAGACAAGAAAAAAATAGAAAAAATGACCCCAGGGAGCCCACTGGTGTGGTGACGTGGACGAGGGAAGGGGTTCCCCAGCTGAGCAGCACTGCACAGCCCATCTAGAAGGAATGGAGATGGCAAATGGCTCCAGGTATTCGGAGGAAAAGAAATGAAGAAAAGTAGGGGCAAGAAACCAAGAGAGAAAAAAAAAGGATTGAGTGAGTCCACCAGCTTGGGGCATGGACTGAGAAGTGGTTCCCCAGCTGAGTGGTGCTGCTCAGCAGGTCAAGAAGGAGTGGAGATGGCAGATGGCACCAGGTGTTTGTGAGAAAGGTAAGGAAGGAGGTGAGAGAGAGAAAAGAAACCAGAAGAAGCCCAAACAGCAATAACAGCAACAAAAACTGGCACTGAAAGTGCCAGCTGGTGGGGGCAGGGTGAGTCCAAGTAGCAAGGAGCTAGAATCTCCCTGGCTGAGGTATCACAGCCCACCAGAAAGCGGCAAAGGCCACGCAGAGGGAAGAAATGTCGGGGGTGGGAAAGTGTGTATCCCTGGCTACCAGGTGCTCTGTCTCTTGCTGGTAGCTCCATGAAGTTCCCTTCCTGTAATCCCTGTCCACTGTTCTTGGTGGCTAAGGGGTCCAAGATGGCGAATCTGTGCCTCATTAGCTGATGGGGACCTCCACTCTGTAGCTCTCCTCGTTCTCTGTTCTCTGTCAGTTTCTTATTCCATTTGGTGTTTGGATGAGTTCTTCATCCTTCATTTGATGCTTAGGGTCCCAGGCTTGACGTTTGTATCTGTTTTACTTAGTTTTTCGGGTCTTTGTTATGGAGGGATACCGTGGTGTTTCTGTCTATAGCACCATGTTGGCTCCGCTGCTCTACAATGAGTTATTTTAGATTTCAAAAGGTAATTATTTTAAAAGCACTTAAAAAGTAATCAGTAAGTTATGTAAGTAGTCAGGATGCCTTGTTTCTAGAGAAAAAGCTATACCTGATAACTGATATTAAATTTTTTTCCCTTCCAAGGACACAAACTTATAGTTTTTTCACAAAGCATTTTTTTATTAAGAAAAATATTCTTAAGAAAAATGTAACTATATAGCATTTAGCTATAAAATAAAATAATGATAGTTTATAGTATTTAAATACTATAAAAATAATATTTCTGTATGGATTTTAAATCCGTAGTAAAATGAAATAGTCAGGAGCAATTTCCTTTGTATATATTGTAGAATTTTTTGTGAAATAAGCTATTGGAAGATTTGAGCAATGTTAAGACAGGACAACTTACAAAATCTAGCCTTATTTGCCTTTTAGGAACTTTATATTTAAATTGCATTAGCCTCTAGATTTTTTTTCCTTTAGCACCTACAATTATAAAAGATTTTTTCAATAGCTTATATTTACTTTAAAAAGCTCCATAATGTAAAAATATTAATTAAAATTAATGTAACGAGGCAACCTTATGAGTGGGAGTCAACTCAGTGGCAACTTTTTTTTTTTTTTAAGGCTATAAGCTCTAGGCAGAGGTAACAACACCTAATGGAAACACCATAGAGGGAAACTTTTTGACTTAGGGATAAGGCAAGTTAAATGTAACCCCATAATAATTACCTACGCTAGTAGGAACAGGAGTCCAAGGACTTTAATAGCCTGCATATACATGGGAAAGAAAGGAGTGGACACAAATCAAAAAGTAACAGGTGGCAAAGTACTAATTTATAAATTCCAGCTGACAAAATAATATCATTTTAAAAGCTGTAAGAATCAAACATAGAGCAGCTACTTCATGGGTTTTCATATAACATATCTAACTAGGGAAGAATACCAAGTTGGTGAAGGATAAATCAAGATAAATAGGAAAGCAAAGATTATAAATCATAATACAAAAATTCCATTTGTCTGCATGAAGTCTTTTTCCATGGTCTTGTGTGCAGCTGTCCATTTCTGTCATAGTTGTCTGCTTCAGTTTTTTATGGTAGGTGAATTTAAGTTTGAGTCGTTTAGTTGGCTGGACAGTCCAAAGAGGAGCTACACTCTTCTTTAATTGGGAGAGGTATATTCAAGCCTTATCTTACTGTAATTTAGTGGTGTAATTAGTAAACAGAACTACATACAGTCTTTTCCAATAAGGCTCCAGAGGATTAGCTGATGTCCTTTTTTTTTTTTTAAATACATCATCCTCTGGAATAATATCAGGCAGGTTTTGGGATTTTGATTTTGGTTGTTAAAGACTTCTTTGACTTGTGAAAATATTCTTTAGAGTATTGGATTAAGGATTAACGATATATAAGAATATTAGAGTTAGTATAACATAAAAGAGGGCCGTTTAGTGTCAGAGAGCTACTTTTTTATCATAGTCACCTCAGCATTCATTTCTTGGAGTTCATAGGTGGAATTATTTAAACCATTATAATATCTTTAAATCTATAAAATATTCTGTAACCAATATAATGTTATTATTGAAACAACTGACTCTTACATTAAAAGAGGGAAAGAAAAATACATTTTTTATATTTAAAAATAACATTGAACATCAAAAATATTCTCATAAAAACTTATGATAATTCTTTTAGTTTACTCAGTTCCATGTAGCTAATCTCGGTTCCATGTTATTCTGGATAAGCAGCAACTTGAGAAACCTAGTCAGTTTCTACACAAGAGTTCTAAAAATCCTGATCTAGTCCAATAGCATCTATGTCTGGAATATTATAGTCCTTTTTAATAAGTTTATATAGTCCATTTTCTGTTGAAACATTATGTTCAACGATTCTCACTAAGTCGGCAAAGTAAAACTTCCCTGTAGATAACAAAACTTAATATGGCTATGAGTAACATATGATAATAATACTTCTTAAAAGTGAAAGATTTTGTGGAAATCATAAGAGTTATGCAAACTAAAGTCAATTCAGAAAAAAAAAAATCTCTAAGACTTTATTTGCAAGTAGCTTCAGATGTAACACATAATAATCCTGAGACAGAGTCAGAATATACTAGGAATATACAAAAATTGTCACATCTCTAAACATTTGAAACAGTGTGAGCTTCCCCAGTTAAACTACTGTCTTGATGAGGCTATATTTAAAAGAAATTAAGTTTTGACAAAGTTAGTAATTGAAATAATGAAACTATGATATAATATCATGTACTTGTTTGTTTAGTATCATGCAGTATTACTGACAAATTTTAACCCCCCAAAATTTGGCACTTTTTCTGATTTGACAACATGTTGTATAGTCATAGCATATTAAATAAACTATTATTATTATTTTATAAAAAAGAAACAAATCCTTTGTGATTTTCCATGAAGTGGTAACATTGGCAGGAGATTACTAAAGATCACCAAAAAACAACACTTGAGTTATTTAAATCAAAGATACTAAAGGTAAAAACTTTAGCTTTTAAAACCATGTAGTTTGGAGAGGCAGGGCCAAGATGGCGGAGTAGTCAGACACTTCTGGTGAACACTCTTACAACAAAGACCCCCCAAAATAAGTGAAATGATTACATTTATGACAAGCTAGAACCCCTGAACATCAAACACAAAGTTACAAAACAGACTGAGCAGCACGGGGAGGGAGAGACGGTTCAGAAGTGGAGAGGAGTTGCTAGACCTGAATTGCAGGGATCCCTCAGGCACCATTCCTAGGAGCGGCTGTGGCGGGATGGTGGTAGTGTTCGGACGCAGTTCTCTCAGGGAGGAACAGCCAGCTGCACAGCTTACTGACACCTCTGGAAGCAGAGAAGAACGGCGCTCTCAGCAAAAGCTAAGTACTTGTGTATATTTTACTGTGCTCCCAGCCCCTAAGCTGGCTTCAGTTGCTGTTGATTTCCCTGGGCCTGAGATAGGGCCTGTTGTATGTCCTGAGCCATTCTCCCAGGCTTGGAGAAGGAATAAATTCACAACTGGGGAAAAGATAATCTGCCAGCTCTACCAACCTGGGGAGCTCAGTATAGAAGTGGCTCTTGTCCAGGCATAATGGTCTGTGGGCTTTGAATACCTTTCCCTTCTCCACAGACGTGTGTGGGCCTCTTTCAGGAGAATAGGCCCTAGTTGGCAGACTAACTGTTTCAGCTGTGTGGTGGAGAGGTGGGTGTTTAGTGTTTGACACCATTTTGCCTATCAAACAGAGTCCTCACCTACCCACATCAGGGGCCTAAGGACTGGTGGCTCCACTCAGGTCACACAGCCACCACAACAGGGGTCCAAGGATAACTGGTACCTCCTAGTCCTTACAACCAAAAGCACCAGTTGCCCAAGGTCTGTCTGCAGAGCCCACCCACCTGTGTGCTCTAGGGAATAGGACATGCTTTCCTCACAGACACTCAGGGGACAGTTGTCAGCCCCCTGCCTTGTTCAGAGCATGACCCCTGCTGCAACCAGATACTGGTACCTACACCAATCCCCCCTGACCCTCTAAGACTGTAGGACAGAGCCTGTACTACACACTTGATGACCAACTACCTGGACACCTGAGCTAAAACCATACAAGAAAACTGAATGGACTGCTAGGCTCATATACCTGGTAACAGCTCTAATCTAGCCATCTGGTGACAAGGTGTAAGAGCTTCAAAGGCGAAAATAATCAAGCTTGATCATTCAAGCATCCTATTTGGACATAGCATAACAAAATGAAGCAAGAAGCTAAGATAATAGTAAGCAAACATAAAATAAACTAATACAGGGACTTAATAGATGGCATAGAGACAACAGTCAATATCAAATCACAAAAAGAAGCAGACCATGATCACTTCAACAAGCTCTCAAAACAAAGAATCAAGGGATTTTCTTGATGAAGGTGCCTTTTTGGAATTATCGCATGCAAAATACAAAAGATTAATCTACAGAACTCTCCAAGACATCAGGAAGGAGATCAAGCAATATGCAGAACAAGCCAAGAAACACACAGATAAAGCAACTGAAGAAATTAGAAAGGTTATTCAAGAACATAATGAAAAATTTAATAAGCTGCAAAAAAAAAAATCCATATAATCCATAGAGAGACAGCAATCAGAAATTCAGAAGAGTAACAGTAAAATTACAGAAGTAGACAACTTGATAGAAGGTCAGGGGAGCAGAATTGAGCAAGTGGAAGGCAGAATTGGGGAGATTGAAGATAAAGCACTTGGCACCAATATATTTGAAGAAAAATCATATAAAAGAATTAAAAAGAATGTGGAAACCCTAAGAATCATATAGGACTCTATCAAGAGAAATAACCTATGAGTGATTGGAGTGCCAGAACAGGGAGGGATAACAGAAAATACAGAGAGAATTTTGAAGGTTTGTTGGCAGAAAACTTCCCTGATATAGTGAAAGATGAAAAGATATCTATCCAAGTTGCTCATCGAACTCCACATAAAGTAGATGTTAAAAGAAAGTCACCAAGATGTATTATAATCAAACTTGCCAAAACCAAAGATAAAGAGAGAATTTTAAGAGCAGCGAGGGATAAACAAAAAGTCACCTAGAAAGGAGAGCCAATAAGTTCAGACTACTCAGCAGAAACCATGCAGGCAAGAAGGCAGTGGGACGACTTATACAAAGCATTGAAGGAAAAAATTGCCAGCCAAGAATTATATATCCAGAAAAACTTTCTCTCAAATATGAAGATGAAATTAGGACATTTCCAGATAAACAGAAGTTTAGGGAATTCATAAAAAACAAACCAAAACCACAAGAAATACTAAAGAGAATTCTCTGGTTAGAAATCAATAATATCAGATATCACCCCAAGACTAGAACACTGGACAGAGCAATCAGATGTCAACCAGATAGGGAAATCACAAAAATAAATCAAGATAAAAAAACGCTCAAAACAGGGAAATAGTGATTTCATTGTGTAAAAGAAGACAACATTAAAACAATATAGAGAGACTAAGAAATGTAGTCATAGATCTTTCATATGGAGAGGAAGACAAGGCAATATAAAGAAATAAAAGTTAGGTTTAAACTCAGGAAAATAGGGGTAAATATTAATGTAACCACAAAGGAGACTAACAATCCTACTCATCAAAATAAACATGAGAAGAAAATAGAGACTCAGCAGAAACAATATTAAATACAAAGAATAAGAGGAAAACACAACATATGAAGATAAACTACTCAGCACGAAAAAATTAAATGGGGAAAAGAAACTCAAAACAAGACATCAAAATGACAGCACTGAACTCATTCATACCTATCCATAATTACGCTGAATGTAAAAGGAATAAATGCACCAATAAAGAGGCAGAGAGTGGCAGAATGGACAAAAAAACACAATCCGTCTATATGCTGCCTACAAGAGACACACCTTAGGCTCAGAGACACAAACAAACTAAAACTCAAAGGATGGAAAAAAATATATCAAGCAAAAGACAATCAAAAAACAGCAGGAGTGGCAGTATTAATTTCTGACAAAATAGACTTTAAAGTTAAATCCACCACAAAGGATAAGGCACTATGTAACGATTAAAGGGACAATAAACCAGGAGGATATAGCCATATTATATTTTTACACACTGAATGATGGCGCTGCAAGATATATAAAACACACTCTAACAGCACTGAAAAGATAGGCAGAGATAGAGATAGGCAGCTCCACAATAATAGTAGACTTCAACACACCACTTTCAGTGAGGGACTAAACATCCAAAAAGATGCTGAATAAAGACATGGAAGATCTAAATGCCACAATCAACCAACTTGACCTCATAGACGTATACAGAACACTTCACCCAACGGCAACCAAGTATGCTTTCTTTTCCAATGCACATGGAACATTCTCTAGAATAGACCACATATTGGGTCATAAAGCAAGCCTTAGCAGGATCGAAAACATCGAAATATTACAAAGCATCTTCTCTGACCATAAGGCCGTAAAAGTGGAAATCAATACCAGAAAAAGCAGGGAAAAGAAATCAAATACTTGGAAACTGAACAATGCCTTGCTCAAAAAAGACTGGGTTATAGAAGACATTAAGGGTGGAATAAAGAAATTCATGGAATCCAATGAGAATGAAAACACTTCCTATCAGAACCTTTGGGACAAAGCGAAAGTAGTGCTCAGAGGTCAATTTATATAAAAAAAAAAGCACACATACAAAAAGAAGAAAGGGCTGAAACCAAAGAATTATCCCTACAACTTGAACAAATAGAAAGAGAGCAACAAAAGAAACCCTCAGTCACCAGAAGAAAGAAAATAATAAAAATTACAGCAGAATTAAATGAAATAGAGAACAGAAAAACAATTGAAAGAGTTAACAAGACCAAAAGCTGGTTCTTGGAAAACATTAACAAAATTGATAAACCATTGGCCAAACTGACAAAAGAAAAACAGGAGAGGAAGCAAATAGCCTGTATAAGAAATAGGATGGGTGATATTACAACAGACCCAACTGAAATTAAAAGAATCATATCAGATTACTATGAAAAATTGTACTCTAACAAATTTGAAAACCTAGAAGAAATGGATGAATTTCTAGAAACATACTACCTACGTAAACTAACACCAACAGAGGTACAACAACTAAATAAACCCATAAAAAAAGGAGAGATTGAAAAGGTAATTAAAAAACTCCTAATAAAAAAAAGCCCTGGCCCAGATGACTTCACTGCAGAGTTCTACCAAACTTTCAGAGAAGAGTTAACACGACTACTACTAAAGATATTTCAGAGCATAGAAAAGGACGGAATACTCCCAAACTCATTCTATGACGCCAGCATATCCCTGATACCAAAACCAGGTAAAGATACCACAAAAAAAGAAAATTATAGACTTCATGAACTTAGATACATAAATTCTCACCAAAATTTTAGCCAATAGAATTCAACAACATATCAAAAAAATAATTCACCATGACCAAGTGAGATTCATACCAGGTATGCAGGGGTGGCTCAACATTAGAAAAACAATTAATGTAATCCACCACATAAATAAAACAAAAGACAGGAACCACATGATCTTAATCAATTGATGCAGAAAAGGCATTTGAAAAGTTCAACACCCATCCATGATAAAAACTCTCAGCAAAATAGGAATCAGAGGAAAATTCCTCAATGTAATAAAGAGCATTTACACAAAGCCAACAGCCAACATCACCCTTAATGGAGAGAGTATGAAACCATTCCCCTTGAGATTGTGAACCAAAGATGCCCTTTATCACCACCCTTATTCAACATTGTCTTGGAGGTCCTAGCCAGAGCAATTAGGCTAGATAAAGAAATAAAGGGCATCCAGATTGGTAAGGGAGAAGTAAAAGTATCTCTATTTGTAGATGACATACATGATCTTATACACAGAAAACCCTAAAGAATCCCCAGAAAACTACTGAAACTAATAGAAGAGTTCAGCACAGTATCAGGTTACAAGATAAACATACAAAAATCAGTTGGATTCCTCTACGCCAACAAAAAGAACATCGAAGAGGAAATCACCAAATCAATACCATTTACAGTAGCCCCCAAGAAGATAAAATACTTAGGAATAAATATTACCAGAGACATAAAAGACTTATACAAAGAAAACTACAAGACACTCCTGCAGGAAACCAAAAGAGACCTACATAAGTGGAAAAACATACCTTGCTTATGGATAGGAAGACTTAACATTATAAAAATGTCCATTCTACCAAAAGTGATCTATAGACACAACACAATTCTGACCTAAATTCCAGTGACATTTTTTAATGAGATGGAGAAACAAATCACCAACTTCATATGGAAGGGAAAGAGGCCCCAGATAAGTAAAGCATTACTGAAAAAGAAGAAAAAAGTGGGAGGCCTCACACTACCTGATTTTAGAACCTATTATACCGCCATAGTAGTTAAAACAGCCTGGTACTGGTACAACAACAGATACATAGGCCAACGGAACAGAATTGAGAATCCAGAAATAAATCCATCCACACATGAGCAGCTGATATTTGACAAAGGCCCAAAGTCAGCTAAATGGGGAAAAGACAATCTCTTTAACAAATGGTGCTGGCATAACTGGATATCCACCTGCAAAAAAATGAAACAAGACCCATACCTCACACCATGTGCAAACACTAACTCAAAATGGATCAAAGACCTAAATATGAAATCTGAAACAATAAAGATCATGGAAGAAAAAATAGGGACAATGCTAGGAGCCCTAATACATGGCATAAACAGTAATCAAAAGGTTATCAACAATGCACAAACAGCAGAAGAGAAACTAGATAACTGGGAGCTCCTAAAAATCAAACACCTATGCTCATCCAAAGACTTCACCAAATGAGTAAAAAGACTACCTACAGACTGGGAAAAAGTTTTAGCTATGACGTTTCCGATCAGCATCTGATCTCTAAAATCTACATGATAGTGTGAAAACTCAACTGGAAAAAGACAAATAATCCAATTAAAAAATGGGCAAAGGATACGAAGAGACACTTCACTGAAGAAGACATTCAGGTAGTTAACAGATACCTGAGGAAGTGCTCACAATCATTAGCTATTAAAGAAATGCAAATCAAAATGAAAATTCCACCGCACTCCAACAAGCGTGGCATTAATAATCCAAAAAACACAAAATAATAAATGTTGGAGGGGTTATGGAGAGACTGGAACACTTATACACTGCTGGTGGGGATGTAAAATCGTACTACCACTCTGGAAATCGATTTGGTGCTTCCTTAAAAAGCTAGAGATAGAACTACCATATGTTACAGCAGTCCCACTCCTTGCAATATATCCTAGAGAAATAAGAGCCTTTACACAAACAGATATGTGCACACCCACATTCATTGCAGCACTGTTTATAATAGCAAAAAGATGGACCCAACCAAGGTGCCCATCAATGGATGAATGGATAAGTAAATTATGGTATATTCACACAATGGAAAAGAACAGTGATGAATCTGTGAAACATTTCATAACATGGAGGAATCTGGAAGGCATTATGCTGAGTGAAATTAATCAGTTGCAAAAGGACAAATATTGTTTGAGACCAGTGTTATAAGAACTCGAAAAGTAGTTTAAACAGAGAAGTAAATATTCTTTGATGGTTACGAGAGCAGGGAGGGAGGGAAGGAGAGGGATTTCCACTAATTAGATAGTAAAAAAAAAAAAATTTTTTTTTTTTAATAGTAGATAAGAACTATTTTAGGTGAAAGGAAAGACAACACACGATACAGGAGAGGTCAGCACAACTGGACTAAACCAAAAGCAAAGAAGTTTCCTGAATAAATTGAATGCTTCAAAGGCCAGTGTAGCAAGGGTGGGGGTTTGAGGACCATGGTTTCAGGGGACATCTAAGTCCATTGGCATAATAAAATCTATTAAGAAAACATTCTGCATCCCACTTTGGAGAGTGGTGTCTGGGGTTAGTGAGTAGCCACCTAAGAGCAACAAGTGGTCTCAACCCACCTGGAGCAAAAGACAATGAAGAACGCCAAAATCACAGGGTATTTATGGGCCCAGGAGACAGAAAGGGCCACATAAACCAGAGACTACATCAGCCTCAGACCGGAAGAATTAGATGGTGCCAGGCTACAACCAATGAGTGCCCTGACCGAGAACACAACAGAGAACCCCTGAGGGAGCAGGAGAGCAGTGGATGCAGATTCCGAATTCTTGTAAAGAGACCAGACTTTATGGACCCCGGAGGTCATGGTCGCCAGACCTTCTGTTAGTCCAAGACAGGAACCATTCCCAAAGCCAACTCTTCACATAGGGATTGGACTGGACTGTGGGATAGAAAATGATAGTGGTGATGTGTGAGCATCTTGGATCACCTAGATACATGAGACTATGTGGGCAGCTTCTGTCTGGAGGGAAGTTGAGAGGGTAGAGGGGTTAGAAGCTGGCCGAATGGACACAAAAACAGTTAGTGGAGGGAGGGAGTGTGCTGTCTCATTAGAGGGAGAGCAACTGGGAGTATATAGGAAGGTGTATATAAATTTTTGTATGAGATATTGATTTGTAAACTTTCACTTAAAGCACACAAAAAAAAACCATATAGTTTGGTTTTAATTTAGGAGTTTTACTTTAATGAGAGATTGAGCCCTTTGTTTTCAAGGCAGATTACACAAAGGATAAATTAACTCTCTAACCATGTAATTAAAGGAAGTGTTGTTAACAGTGAGAAACTCAATTATTTGTTTATGTTATTTGATTTTAAGGCTTTAAAAAATTCTCAGGATTTTACTCATCAAACCTTTATTTGCAATAAACAGGAACATTGGTCATATTAATCAAAAAGTAACAAACTTTCCAAATTCCTTGTCTTTGTTTTATACATACACACATATATATATAATATAATGCTTTAACAGTAAATACATTCATTATTAGGCTTAAATACACATACACGTATTTTTTCCTCTGGGGCATAAGTTTAGCTTGCTTTCTTTAGTATCTTTAACTTTCTATTACTTTCTTCTGACCACGTATCATTTTCTATATCCACCTAAAGTTTTCTTTTCTCTTTCTTATATTGGAACAACCAGTCTTTTTCATTTTAGGACAAAATTACTATCTTTTCTTTTAACAAAACATATTCTATATATTCAATTCAGCTTAAGTTACTGAAAAATATTTTGGATTCTAATTTGACCTATAATAAAACAATAAAAAATTTACCAGACTGAATTTATAATTTCTGGGAACATTATGACTAATTTATAATAGATGCTTACTTATCATTGAAACAATGAGTAAGCTCTCTGAAGAAGTATTATAATCTAATTCAATAATACTATCCAGAGGTAGGAGGAAACCCTTGTGGCGTACTGGTTAAGAGCTACAGCTGCGAACCAAAGGCTTGCCAGTTCGAATCTGCCAGGCGCTCCTTGGAAACTCTGTGGGGCAGTTCTACTCTGTCCTATAGGGCCGCTATGAGTCAGAATCGACTTGACGGCACTGGGTTTGGTTTTGGGTTTGGACCCAGAGGTAGGAGGTTATTATACTTTCATAATTGTATTTTTGACATACTTTATAGAATTCTTTTTACTGCATCTTTTTCAATATACCAATTTATATCAAAGTTTTCAAAGTAGGTATTAGAAGCTTAGACACACTAAGTAGTTTCTCTAAGACTTAAAAAACTGCCTTATGATAGAAAAAAAAAACTGCTAGTCATAGCCTCTGAGACAAGACACACAAAAACTTAAAAATGAAATGAGACAATTACATTAATTTACTATTCTGTAAGGCTAGTTCAAATAACATACAAGTTAACATATGGGGCATTCCTTTTGAATTTATTTTTCCTGATAGAGGCCTAGTCTCTTATTTTAAATTTTAAATATATTAGTCTCTTAAATATATCAGTGTTGGAGATGCTCACTTGTCTATGCCAAGAAGTTTGGAAGACAGCTACCTGGCCAGCTGACTGGAAGAGATCCATATTTGTGTCCCTTCCAAAGAAAGGTAATCCAACAGAATGTGGAAATTATCAAACAATACCATTAATATCACACACAGGTAAATTTTTGCTGAAGATAAGTAAAAAGTGATTGCAGCAGTACATTGACAGGGAACTTCCAGAAATTCAAGCTGGATTCAGAAGAGGACATGGAACTAGGGACAGCATTGCTGATATCAGATGGATCTTGGCTGAAAGCAGAGAATACGAGAAGCTTACCCATGTTTTATTGACTATGCAAAAGCATTCAGCTGTTGGGGATCATAACAAATTATGTATAACATTGCAAAGATTAGGAATTCCAGAACACTTAATTGTGCTCATGCAAGAGGAAGTTGTTCAGAAAGAACAAGGTGATACTGTATGGTTTAAAATCAGAAAAGGCATGTGTCAAGGTTGTATCCTTTCACCAAATTTATTCAATTTGTGTGCTGAGCAGATAATCCGAGAAGCTGGGCTATATGAAGAAGAATGTGGCATCAGGATTGGTGAAAGACTCCTTAACAACCTATGATATGCAGATGACACAACCTTACTTGCTGAAAGCTAAGAGAAATTGAAGCATTTACTGATGAAGATCAAAAGCTACAGCCTTCAGCATGGATTGCGCCTCAACATAAAGAAAGCAGAAAGAAATCCTCACAACCAACAAGCAGCATCATGATAAATAAAGATAACATTGACGTTGTCAAGGATTTCATTTTACTTGGATCCACAATCAATGCCCATGGAAGCAGCAGTCAAGAAATCAAACTGATGTATTGCATTGGGCAAATATGCTGCAAAAGACCTCTTTAAAGTGTTGAAAAGCAAAGATATCACTTTGAGGATTAAGGTACACCTGACCCAAGTCATGGTATTTTCAATGTCCTCATATGCATGTGAAATCTGGACAAGGAAGCTGAATAAGGAGGACAGAAGAAAAATTGAAGCCTTTGAATTATGGTGTTGGTGAAGAATATCGAATATACCACGGACTGCCAGAAGAATGAACAAGTCTGTCTCGGAAGAAGTACAGCCAGAGTGCTCCCTGCAAGTGAGGATGGCGAGACTTCATCTCATACTCTGGACATATTATCAGGAGGGACCAGTCCCTGGAGAAGGACAGCAAAAAAATAAAGGGTCAGTGAAAAAGAGGAAGACCCTTGACAAGATAGATTGACACAGAGGTTGCAACAATGGCCTCAAACAGAGCAACGATTGTGAGGATGGCACAGGACCAGGCACAGGACCTTACTATTGTACGTAGGATTGCTATGAGTCAGAACCAACTTGGCACCTAACGACAACAGTCTCTTTAATTGGAAAATACTTACAAGTGGTCAAAATATTTCAGGAAACAAATGCAGTGCACCGCAGTTTAAAAGAAAGATAAACTTAGGGTTTTCTCAGGCAGTTTTTATGCCAGCAGATGACAGTGTTGATCTAAAAATTAAATTACAGCGAGAAACCGATCCAACTAATTTTAACTTAGAGGCTCTTAGATTCTAAGTCACTGCACAGAAAAATCTAAATTCCCCTGAATGAGGGCATACCAGTGATTAACTGAAACTCTCCATACTCACTGACCGCAACCACGCATGTGAAAACCAGTTAACTTTTGCTTCAGGGTCTTTTCACCAAAGATGCCCCGAAGAAACCTTAAAGGGCGTTTAGAGAAAAACAGCGAGTTCACACAGTTTGAACCGAGCTGCAATTAGTTCAGTGCTTTTTCTGCAGCGAACAAGGACAGGAGCTTCCGGCAGCAAGCCTATAATTTTCAGCCACTAGATGGCAACCTGCTCACACATGCACAAACTGAAAAGAAATTTTTACCAGAAATTCAGTTCTTAACGAGTAGTAAAAATTTAGACATTAGATGGCATTCCTAACAAGACTACATACCAGAGCTCACACCTCAAGGGAAAAAAGAAAAAAATTAAGTCTTCAGCAACAGGCTCAGCCGGACCAAGTCAAAATTCAAAGTGAAAACACTTAACAAACTCATTGAAGCGCTGTAAAGCGAGCCAAAAGTAAACAGACAAAAGTCTGTTAAGCCTCAGAGGACTTCAGACACAAAAGAGGGCAGAGGTCTTTGGTCTAAGAGGTTTTACCTGGAGATGACCCCTGTTATGAATTGAATTGTGTCCCCCCCAAAATGTGTGTCAACTTGGCTAGGCCGTGATTCCCAGTATTGTGTGATTGTCCACCATTTTGTCATCTGATACGATTTTCTGAAGTGTTATATAAATCCTACCTCTATGATATTAACGAGTCAGGATTAGAGACAGTTACGTTAATGCAGAAAGACTCAATCTACAAGGTTAGGTTGCGCCTTGAGTCAATCTCTTTTGAGACATAAAAGAGAGAAGGAAGCAGACATGGGGATCTCATGCCACCAAGAATGAAGAGCCAAGAGGGGAGCACATCCTTTGGACTTGGGGTCCCTGCACTTAGAAGCTCCTAGACCAGGGGGTGATTGATGGCAAGGACTTTCCCCTGAGTGGATATAGAGAGAAAGCCTTCCTCTGGAGCTGGCATCCTGAATTTGGAATTCCAGCCTCCTAGACTGTGAGAGAATAAATTTCTCTTTGTTAAAGTCATCCACTTCTGGTATTTCTGTTATAGCAACACTAGATAACTAAGGCAGAATTTGGTACTGGAAGAGTGGGGTGCTGCTCTAACAGATACCTAAAACGTGGAAAAAAAACCAAAACAAACCCAGTGCGGTCGAGTTGATTCCGACTCATAGCGACCCTATAGGACAGAGTAGAACTGCCCCATAGAGTTCCCGAGGAGCGCCTGGAGGATTCGAACTGCCAACCCTTTGGTTAGCAGCCGTAGCATTTAACCACTGTGCCACCAGGGTTTCCTAAATGTGGAAGCAGTTTTAAAACTGTGAATGGATAGAGGCTGGAAGAATTTTAAAGTTCTTAATATTAAAAGCCTATATTGCCTTCAAGAGATTGTTGGTGGTCAAATACGATTCTGGTGAGGACTCTGGAGGACGTGAGGAGAGCTGTTAAATTGGAGATAGCACGGACGAAGAGAAGCAGCAGCGAAAAATGGCAGCAGCAGAACCAGGAGACCAGCATGAGACAGTGCTGGAGCCAAACCAAGGGGCGAGAGAGTTGAGTGCCTTTGGCAAGGGTTCCCTGGTGGAGTGGGGTGTCTTCAGGCAGTTATCAGTGAAGCTAGGCTTGCCAACCCATGGAGCAAGAGAGCTGAGCAAGACAGCTGAGTGCCTTCTGGTCAAAGTTTACTGCCTGAGTGGGGTGCCTCCAGGCACTTCAGTGGAACTACAGAGCTTTGGAATACTTGCCCGGAGAGGCCAAGGAACAAGGAAGCAGAAGCCGAAGAGACTAGGAACACAGGAAGCAGAGCTGACTCAGTCTCAAAGGGTAGGCCACAACCTCTGGGGTCTCAAAGCATGGAGTCATGGATTCTGGGGTTTCAAATTGTGGGGCCGCAGCCTCCTAGGTTCCGAAGAGTCAGATATTCACCAACTTGATTCTGGAGTGTAGGGCTGCCTTTCAGAAGTGCCAGCAGGATGGGGCCAGATCCGGTGGCCAAAGCTGAGGGGTTGGGGTTGCCATGCCCAAGGGGCAGAAGAACAGGACCTGCTGGGGCCGAGGGGGTAGGGTCACCACTAATGGACTAGGAGGATAAAGCCATCCAAATGTAAGGGAGCAGAGTTTCTGTCCCAGGGGACCTGGAAGGCGGAGCTGAAGCCCAGGGCTGAGGGGCTGTCACTCAAAATCCAGAGAGTGTGGCTAATACCCAGAGTCTGTAGGGCAGGGCTGCTGTGTAAATGGTCTCAGAGAACAGAGGATTATTTTCAAGCCTTGAGAGCTAATGTAATGTGTTCTGCTGACTTGCTTGGTGCCTGTTATCCCTTCTTTCCCTCCAATTTCCCCCACTTATAATGAATATGTCTAGCTTGTACCTGTTCCACCACTGTACTTTGGAAGCAGATAACTTATATTCTAGATTTCACAAAGAGAAATTTTTGGATTTTGGACCTGGAGTTGAATTAAGGCTTTTGCTATGATATGATGGACTGAATGTGTTTTGCATGTGTCAAGGACATGAATATTTGGGAGCCAAAGTGTGGAATATTATAGATTGAACTATGTCACCAAAAATGTGTGTCAACTTGGTTAGGCCATGATTCCTAGAATTGTATGATTGTCCCCCATTTTGTCATCTGATGTGATTTTCCTATGTGTTGTAAATCCTACCTCTATGTTGTTAATGAGGCAAGATTAGAGGCAGTTATATTAATGAGGAAGGACTCAATCTACAAGGTTAGGTTGTATCTTGAGTCAATCATTTTTGAGATATAAAAGAGAGAAGGGAGCAGAGAGACAGGGGGACCTCATGCCACTAAAAATGTAGAACTAGCAGGGGAGTGTGTCCTTTGGCCCTAGGGTCCCAGTGCTTGAAAAGCTCCTAGACCAGAAGATTCATGACAAGTACCATCCTCCAGAGCTGACAGAAAGAGAAAGCCTTTCAATGAAGCTGGCACCCTGAATTCAGACTTCTAGCCTTCTAGACTGTGAGAGAATAAATTTCTCTTCATTAAAGCCATCCATTTGTGATATTTCTGTTATAGCAGCGCTAGATAACTGAGACAACTCCCAAGAACTGGGAAAGTGGATTGAGCATGCAAAGGGCTTGTACAGGCATCAACATTCCACAGCCCCCTTCTGGGGTCAGAGAAGGCAAATTGCGTTTGGATCTCACTTCTAACATCATAATGTTGTAGAGAAAACCTGAATGCTGTTTCAGAGAAAAACAGAGAGGTTTATTAAGGTTTTTTTTTTTTTTTTAATTTTATTAACTTTTATTGAGCTTCAAGTGAACGTTTACAAATCAAGTCAGACTGTCACGTATAAGTTTATATACACCTTACTCCGTACTCCCACTTGCTCTCCCCCAATGAGTCGTCCCTTCCAGTCTCTCCTTTTGTGACAATTTTTCCAGCTTCCAACTCTCTCTATCCTCCCATCCCCCCTCCAGACAGGAGATGCCAACACAGCCTAAAGTGTCCACCTGATATAATTACCTCACTCTTCATCAGCATCTCTCTCCTACCCACTGTCCAATCCCTTTCATGTCTGATGAGTTGTCTTCGGGAATGGTTCCTGTCCTTGGCCAACAGAAGGTTTGGGGACCATGACCGCCGGGATTCCTCTGGTCTCAGTCAGACCATTAAGTATGGTCTTTTTGTGAGAATTTGGGGTCTGCATCCCACTGATCTCCTGCTCCCTCAGGGGTTCTCTGTTGTGCTCCCTCTCAGGGCAGTCATCAGATGTGGCCGGGCACCATCTAGTTCTTCTGGTCTCAGGATGATGTAGGTCTCTGGTTCATGTGGCCCTTTCTGTCTCTTGGGCTCTTAGTTACCGTGTGACCTTGGTGTTCTTCATTCTCCTTTGATCCAGGTGGGTTGAGACCAATTGATGCATCTTAGATGGCCGCTTGTCAGCATTTAAGACCCCAGACGCCACATTTCAAAGTGGGATGCAGAATGTTTTCATAATAGAATTATTTTGCCAATTGACTTAGAAGTCCCCTTAAACCATGGTTCCCAAACCCCCGCCCTTGCTCCACTGACCTTTGAAGCATTCAGTCTATCCCGGAAACTTCTTTGCTTTTGGTCCAGTCCAGCTGAGCTGACCTTCCATGTATTGAGCATTGTCCTTCCCTTCACCTAAAGCAGTTCTTATCTACTAATCGATCAGTAAAAAACCCTCTCCCTCCCTCCCTCCCTCCCCACCTCGTAACCACAAAAGTATGTGTTCTTCTCAGTTTATACTATTTCTCAAGATCTTATAATAGTGGTCTTATACAATATTTCTCCTTTTGCCTCCAACGAATTTCGCTCAGCATAATGCCTTCCAGGTTCCTCCATGTTATGAACTGTTTCACAGATTCCTCCCTGTTCTTTATCGATGTATTCCATTGTGTGAATATACCACAATTTATTTAACCATTCATCCGTTGATGGACACCTTGGTTGCTTCCAGCTTTTTGCTATTGTAAACAGAGGTGTAATAAACATGGGTGTGCATATATCTGTTTGTGTGAAGGCTCTTACGTCTCTAGGGTATATTCCGAGGAGTGGGATTTCTGGGTTGTATGGTAGTTCTATTTCTAACTGTTTAAGGTAACGCCAGATAGATTTCCAAAGTGGTTGTACCATTTTACATTCCCACCAGCAGTGTATAAGAGTTCCAATCTCTCCGCAGCCTCTCCAACATTTATTATTTTGTGTTTTTTGGATTAATGCCAGCCTTGTTGGAGTGAGATGGAATCTCATCGTAGTTTTAATTTGCATTTCTCTAATGGCTAATGATCGAGAGCATTTTCTCATGTATCTGTTAGCTGCCTGAATATCTTCTTCAGTGAAGTGTGTGTTCATATCCTTTCCCCACTTCTTGATTGGGTTGTTTGTCTTTTTGTGGTTGAATTTTGACAGAATCATATAGATTTTAGAGATCAGGCGCTGGTCGGAGATGTCATGGCTGAAAATTCTTTCCCAGTCTGTAGGCGGTCTTTTTACCCTTTTGGTGAAGTCTTTAGATGAACATAGGTGTTTGATTTTTAGGAGCTCCCAGTTATCTGGTTTCTCTTCGTCATTTTTGGTAATGTTTTGTATTCTATTTATGCCTTGTATTAGGGCTCCTAACGTTGTCCCTATTTTTTCTTCCATGATCTTTATCGTTTTAGTCTTTATGTTTAAGTCTTTGATCCACTTGAAGTTAGTTTTTGTGCATGGTGTGAGGTATGGGTCCGGTTTCATTTTTTTGCAAATGGATATCCAGTTATGCCAGCACCATTTGTTAAACAGACTATCTTTTCCCCAATTAACTAACACTGGGCCTTTGTCAAATATCAGCTGCTCATATGTGGAAGGATATCTATCTGGGTTCTCAATTCTGTTCCACTGGTCTATGTGCCTGTTGTTGTACCAGTACCAGGCTGTTTTGACTACTGTGGCTATATAATACGTTCTAAAATCAGGTAGAGTGAGGCCTCCCACTTTCTTCTTCTTTTTCAGTAATGCTTTGCTTATCCGAGGCTTCTTTCCCTTCCATATGAAGTTGGTGATTTGTTTCTCCATCACATTAAAAAATGACATTGGAATTTGGATTGGAAGTGCATTGTATGTATAGATGGCTTTTGGTAGAATAGACATTTTTACTATGTTAAGTCTTCCTATCCATGAGCAAGGTATGTTTTTCCACTTAAGTATGTCCTTTTTAATTTCTTGTAGTAGTGTTTTGTAGTTTTCTTTGTATAGGTCTTTTACATCTTTGGTAAGATTTATTCCTAAGTATTTTATCTTCTTGGGGGCTACTGTGAATGGTATTGATTTGGTTATTTCCTCTTCAATGTTCTTTTTGTTGATGTAGAGGAATCCAAGTGATTTTTGTATGTTTATCTTATAACCTGAGACTCTGCCAAACTCTTCTATTAGTTTCAGTAGTTTTCTGGAGGATTCCTTAGGGTTTTCTGTGTATAAGATCATGTCATCTGCAAATAGAGATAATTTTACTTCCTCCTTGCCAATCCGGATGTCCTTTATTTCTTTGTCTAGCCTAATTGCTCTGGCTAGGACTTCTAGCACGATGTTGAATAAGAGCGGTGATAAAGGGCATCCTTGTCTGGTTCCCGTTCTCAAGGGAAATGCTTTCAGGTTCTCTCCATTTAGAGTGATGTTGGCTGTTGGCTTTGCATAGATGCCCTTTATTATGTTGAGGAATTTTCCTTCAATTCCTATTTCGGTGAGAGTTTTTATCATAAATGGGTGTTGGACTTTGTCAAATGCCTTTTCTGCATCAATTGATAAGATCATGTTGTTTTTGTCTCTTGTTTTATTTATATGGTGGATTACATTAATGGTTTTTCTAATATTAAACCAGCCTTGCATAAAATGTGGTATAAATCCCACTTGACCATGGTAATTATTTTTTTGATATGTTGTTGAATTCTATCGGCTAGAATTTTGTTGAGGATTTTTGCATCTATGTTCATGAGGGATATAGGTCTATAATTTTCTTTTTTTATGATGTCTTTACCTGGTTTTGGTATCAGGGAGATGGTGGCTTCATAGAATGAGTTAGGCAGAATTCCATCATTTTCTATGCTTTGAAATACCTTTAGTAGTAGTGGTGTTAACTCTTCTCTGAAAGTTTGGTAGAACTCTGCAGTATAGCCATCCGGGCCAGGGCTTTTTTTTTGTTGGGAGTTTTTTGATTACCGTTTCAATCTCTTTTTTTGTTATGGGTCTAGTTAGTTGTTCTACTTCTGATTGTGTTAGTTTAGGTAGGTAGTGTTTTTCCAGGAATTCATCCATTTCTTCTAGGTTTGCAAATTTGTTAGAATACAATTTTTTGTAATAATCTGATATGATTCTTTTAATTTCAGTTGGGTCTGTTGTGATGTGGCCCTTCTCGTTTCTTATTCGGGTTATTTGTTTCCTTTCCTGTATTTCTTTAGTCAGTCTAGCCAATGGTTTATCAATTTTGTTAATTTTTTCGAAGAAAAAGCTTTTGGCTCTGTTAATTCTTTCAATTGTTTTTCTGTTCTCTAATTTATTTAGTTCAGCTCTAATTTTTATTATTTGTTTTCTTCTGGTGCCTGGTGGATTCTTTTGTTGCTCACTTTCTATTTGTTCAAGTTGTAGGGACAGTTCTCTGATTTTGGCTCTTTCTTCTTTTTGTATGTGTGCATTTATCGATATAAATTGGCCTCTGAGCACTGCTTTTGCTGTGTCCCAGAGGTTTTGATAGGAAGTGTTTTCATTCTCGTTGCATTCTATGAATTTCCTTATTCCCTCCTTAATGTCTTCTATAACCCAGTCTTTTTTCAGGAGAGTATTGTTCAGTTTCCAAGTATTTGATTCCTTTTCCCTAATTTTTCTGTTATTGATTTCCACTTTTATGGCCTTCTGGTCTGAGAAGATGCTTTGTAATATTTCGATATTTTGGATTCTGCAAAGGTTTGTTTTATGACCTAATATGTGGTCTATTCTAGAGAATGTTCCATGTGTGCTAGAAAAAAAAGTATACTTTGCAGCAGTTGGGTGGAGAGTTCTGTGTAAGTCAATGAGGTCAAGTTGGTTGATGGTTGTAATTAGGTCTTCCGTGTCTCTATTGAGCTTCTTACTGGATGTCCTGTCCTTCTCCGAAAGTGGTGTGTTGAAGTCCCCTACTATAAATGTGGAGGTGTCTATCTCACTTTTCAGTTCTGTTAAAGTTTGTTTTATATATCTTGCAGCCCTGTCATTGGGTGCATAAATATTTAATATGGTTATATCTTCCTGGTCAATTGTCCCTTTTATCATTATGTAGTGTCCTTTTTTATCCTTTGTCGTGGATTTCAGTTTAAAGTCTATTTTGTCAGAAATTAGTATTGCTACTCCTCTTCTTTTTTGCTTATTGTTTGCTTGATATATTTTTTTCCATCCTTTGAGTTTTACTTTGTTTGTGTCTCTAAGTCTAAGGTGTGTCTCTTGTAGGCAGCATATAGACGGATCGTGTTTCTTTATCCAGTCTGAGACTCTCTGTCTCTTTATTGGTGCATTTAGTCCATTTACATTCAGCGTAATTATAGATAAGAATGTGCTTAGTGTTGTCATTTTGATGCCTGTTTATGTGTGTTGTTGACAATTTCATTTTTCCACTTACTTTTTTGTGCTGAGACGTTTTTCTTTGTAAATTGTGTGATCCTCATTTTCATAGTATTTGACTTTATGTTTGCTGAGTCGTTACCTTTTTCTTGGTTTTTATTTTGAGTTATGGAGTTGTTATACCTCTTTGTGGTTACCTTAATATTTACTCCTATTTTTCTAAGTAAAAACCTAACTTGTATTGTCCTATATCGCCTTGTATCCCTCTCCATATGGCAGATCTATGCCACCTGTATTTAGTCCCTCTTTTTGATTATAGTGATCTTTTACATATTGACTACAATGATTCCCTGTTTTGAGCATTTTTTTTTAATTAATCTTAATTTGTTTTTGTGATTTCCCTATTTGAGTAGATATCAGAATGTTCTGTTCTGTGACCTTGTGTTGTGCCGGTATCTAATATTATTGGTTTTCTGACCAAAGAATTTCCTTTAGTATTTCTTGTAGCTTTGGTTTGGTTTTTGCAAATTCTCTAAGCTTGTGTTTATCTGTAAATGTCTTAATTTCGCCTTCATATTTCAGAGAGAGTTTTGCTGGATATATGATCCTTGGCTGGCAGTTTTTATCCTTCAGCGCTCTGTATATGTCATCCCATTGCCTTCTTGCCTGCATGGTTTCTGCTGAGTCGTCTGAACTTATTGATTCTCCCTTGAAGGAGACCTTTCTTTTCTCCCTGGCTGCTTTTAAAATTTTCTGTTTATCTTTGGTTTTGGCAAGTTTGATGATAATATGTCTTGGTGTTTTTCTTTTTGGATCAATCTTAAATGGGGTTTGATGAGCATCTTGGATAGATATCCTTTCATCTTTCTTGATGTCAGGGAAGTTTTCTGTCAGGAGTTCTTCAACTATTTTCTCTGTGTTTTCTGTCCTCCCTCCCTGTTCTGGGACTCCAATCACACACAAGTTATCCTTCTTGATAGAGTCCCACATGATTCTTAGGGTTTCTTCATTTTTTTAAATTCTTTTATCTGATTTTTTTTCAGCTATGTTGGTGTTAATTCCCTGGTCCTCCAGATTTCCCACTCTGCATTCTAATTGCTCGAGTCTGCTCCTCTGACTTCCTATTGTGTTGTCTAATTCTGTAAGTTTATTGTTAATCTTTTGGATTTCTGCATGCTGTCTCTCTATGGATTTTTGCAACTTATTAATTTTTCCACTATGTTCTTGAATAATCTTTTTGAGTTCTTCAACTGTTTTATCAGTGTGTTTCTTGGCTTTTTCTGCAGTTTGCCTTATTTCATTTCTGAGGTCATCCCTGATGTCTTGAAGCATTCTGTAAATTAGTTTTTTATATTCTGTATCTGATAATTCCAGGATTGTATCTTCATTTGGGAAAGATTTTGATTCTTTTGTTTGGGGGGTTGTAGAAGCTGTCATGGTCTGCTTCTTTATGTGGTTTCATATCGACTGCTGTCTCTGAGCCATCACTAAGATATTGTAGTGATTTATTCTATATTTGCTCACTGAGTCTTATGTTGTATTGTTTTCTTTCAGTATATGTGGATGGGCTACTAGATTGTGCTGTCTTGATTGTTGTAGCCCTTGACTTACTTATGACCTATTACCAGCTGGTGTGGGGTGTTGCCGGATATATATGCCTGAGTCTATTCACTAGTCTTGAGTAGAATCTGATTTTGGGTCATCAAGTGTGTGCTGCACCCTAACACCTATCCACCTTGAGAAGTAGTAGTGATAGTTGTGTGCACCAGATTCTATTAGCAGCTGGGGTTCACACTCCGGGGGGCCAGGATGCTGACAGGCTTCCCCCAAGTGTCAGTGAGGTAGGTATGTCTCTATTCCTAAAGCACCTTGGTGGGAGGGCTCTGCAGCTGTACCTTAGGCCCCCAATGCAAGTATCTCTACTGATTGGTAGGTGTCACCCTCCTTAGATGCCTAAGGCAGGAGGCTAGGTGGTCTGGGGGGAGCTTCAGCCCTCAGTTCCCTGTTGTGGGTCAGTTAGGGCTCTGTTGAATACGCAGAGATATCAGACCTGGGAAGATTTTTTTCCAGTAAATCCACAAAAAAAACATGCAGTCAGATCCCTATCTGAAATGCCTTTGCATTATAATAGCCACCTTGTTCCCTGTAGGGATGAAAACCCGAGATATGGATCATATATGCTTGGCTGGAGCTGGTTCTGTGTTTTTAGTCCAATTAGGGAAGGATTTTTGGTCCCTGGGTTTTTTGTGGTTGCTTCTCTCAGGCCGGAAGAATGGGTTAGGAAAAGACCAAAAAAAAAAAAAGGGGAAAAGAAAAGCCGCTGAGCCGGAGCCGTTCTCCCTCTGGCTCGGCAAATTCCAATGTTAATGAAGCCACCGGGGAAGGGGAGGGGAGGGTTCAGAAAAACAGGAGAGAGTAGCACCCTGAAATATTGCCGAAGTTGCTTATCTTGCTTGGGATGACTATTTTATCTGAGATTCCCGAGGGGCATGTCGCCTATGTGTGCTGGCTGTGTAGAGATTGCCCCCGAGGGTCAGGCCCGCAGAAGCCGCGGTCAGTTCCTCTGCTGCCAGTCCAAAGCCCAGCGTCAAGGTTCCCTGGCTGGGACGCTGCACTCCTGGCTCCAAAATCAGTCGCTGTCTCCTGGGGATTTCTCCCGCCGCCCGCACAGATCGGCTGGGCCCCCTCCCGGGGTCAGTTCGGGGGGGGTAGGGCTGCGCCCCGTGTTTGCGCCGTGACAGGATGCTGTGCTCAGCTTCCCTGTGCCCAGTCCAAAGCGCGGCGCCAAGGTTCCCTGGCTGGGACGCTGCGCTCCCGGCTCCAAAACCAGTCGCTGCCTCCCGGGGACTTCTCCTCCCACCAGCTGCGTGGCCGCGCCGCCCGTGCTGACTAGCTGGGCCCCCTCCCGGGGTCAGTTCAAGGGGGTAGGGCTGCGCCCCGTGTTTGCACCATCACAGGATGTTGTGTTCAGCTCCCCTGGGCCCAGTCCTAAGCCCGGCACCATGGTTACCTGACTGGGACGCTGGCTCCAGTCTCCGAAAACAGTCGCTGCTTCCCCGTAGTGGTTCGTTCTCCGTCTCTGTCACTCAGGTCAACTCTTTAAATCTGTATTTGCTCTTCAGGGTTCGTAGATTGTCATGTATGTGATCAATTCACTTGTTTTTCTGAGTCTTTGTTGCAAGAAGGATCCAAGGTAGCATCTACCTATAGTCAGCCATCTTCCAACCTATTAAGGGTTTAAAGAAAAACTGGCATCAGGAACTGCATGGCCCATTGAAATGAAACCACGAAGTGTGAGGCACAATAATTATACAACATTTTATCGGGCTCAGGCAAAGAATGGTCTCACAGTATTTTGATTGGTTAGTCTTTGGTTGAGGTCACAAGAAGCATAGGTTAGGAGGTAGGGAATGGACTTCTGCTGGATAATTGGGTACAGAGGCTTACAGTGATTGATTTCAGAGACTAATTACAGAGGTTCTCAATCATAGTTACACATCCTTCAACCCGTTGCTGTCAAGTCAATTCTGACTCATAGTGACCATACAGGACAGAGCAGAACTGTCCCGTAGGGTTTCCAAATACCAGCTGATGGATTCGAAGTGCTGACTTTTTGATTAGCAGCATACTTCAAGAGGGACCATAAAAGCATCACTAACCACCCCCCCAGAACAAACAAACTCATTGCGATCGTAGCCACCCTATAGGACAGAGTAGAACTGCCACATAGGGGTTTCCAAGGAGCACCTGCTGGATTTGAATTGCTGACCTTTTAGTTAGCAGCTGTAGCTCTTAACCACTATGCCACCAGAGTTAAATAGCGCTAATTAGATGTCTTAGGGTTTTTGATAAGTGTTTGGTACGAGTATCTCATTTCCCAGAAACATTTTGTTAAAATAGAATTATTATTGTTTTTTAAATTTTTATTGTGCTTTAAGTGAAAGTTTACGAATCAAGTTAGTCAGTCTCTCATACAAAAATTTATATACACCTTGCTGTATAGTCCTCTTTGCTCTCCCCTAATGAGACAGCACACTCCTTCCCTCCACTCTCTATTTTCGTGTCCATTCAGCCAGCTTCTGGCCCCCTCTGCCCTCTCATCTCCCATCCAGACAGGAGATGCCCACATAGTCTCATGTGTCTACTCGATCCAAGAAGCTCACTCCTTACCAGTATCATTTTCTGTCCTATAGTCCAGTCCAATCCCTGTCTGAAGAGTTGGCTTTGGGAATGGATCCTGTCTTGGGCTAACAGGAGGTCTGGGGACCATGACCTCCGGGGTCCTTCTAGTCTCAGTCAGACCATTAAGTCTGGTCTTTTGATGAGAATTTGAGGTCTGCATCCCACTGCTCTCCTGCTCTCTCAGGGGTTGTCTGTTGTGTTCCCTGTCAGGGCAGTCATCTATTGTAGTTGGGCACCATCTAGTTCTTCTGGTCTCAGGCTGTTGTGTACTCTGGTTGATGTGGCCCTTTCTGTCTCTTGGGCTCATAATTACCTTGTGTCTTTGGTGTTCTTCACTCTCCTTTGCTCCAAGTGGGTTGAAACCAATTGATGCATCTTAGATGGGCGCTTGCTAGTGTTTAAGACCCCAGATACCACTCTCCGAAGTGGAATGCAGAATTGGCCGAGATGTCCCCTGAAACCATGGTCCCCAAACCCCTGCCCCTGCTACACTGGCCTTCGAAGCATTCAGTTTATTCAGGAAACTTCTCCTGTATTGTGTGTTGTCTTTCCTTTCACCTAAAATATTTCTTGTCTACTATCTAATTAGTGAATACCCCTCTCCCTCCCTCCCTCCGCACTCTTGTAACCATCAAAGAATGTTTTCTTCTCTGTTTAAATTATTTCTTGAGTTCTTATAATAGTGGTCTCATACAATATTTGTCCTTTTGCAACATTATAATGCCTTCCAGATTCCTCCATGTTATGAAATGTTTCACGGATTCATCATTGTTCTTTATCGCTGCTTAGTATTCCATCGTGTGAATATACCATAATTTATTTATCCATTCATCCATTGATGGGCACCTTGGTTGCTTCCATCCTTTTGCTATTGTAAACAGTGCTGCAGTGAACATGGGTGTGCATATATCTGTTTGTGTAAAGGCTCTTATTTCTTTAGGATATATTTCAAGGAGTGGGATTGCTGAATCATATGGTTGTTCTATTTCTAGCTTTTTAAGGAGGCACCAAATTGATTTCCAAAGTGGTTATACCATTTGACATTCCCACCAGCAGTGTATATATAAGTGTTCCAGTCTTTCCACAACCTCTCCAACATTTATTATTTTGTGTTTTTTTGATTATTAATGCGACCCTTGTTGGAGCGAGATGGAATCTCATTTTCATTTTGATTTGTATTTCTCTAATGGCTAATGATTGTGAGCATTTCCTCATGTACCTGTTAGCTACCTGAATGTCATCTTTAGTGAAGTGCCTGTTCGTATCCTTTGTCCATTTTTTAACTGGGTTGTTTGTCTTTTTGTAGTTGAGTTTTTGCAGTGTCGTATAGATTTTCCAGGTCAGATGCTAACCGGAAATGTCATAGCTAAAAACTTTTTCCCAGTCTGTAGGTAATCTTTTTACTCGTTTGATGAAGTCATTGGGTGAGCATAGGTGTTTGATTTTTAGGAGCTCCCAGTTATCTAGTTTCTCTTCTGCTGTTTGTGCATTGTTAGTAATGTTTTCTATACTGTTTACGCCATGTATTAGGGCTCCCAGCATTGTCCCTATATTTTCTTCCATGATCTGTATTGTTTTAGATTTTATATTTAGGTGTTTGATCCATTTTGAGTTCATTTTTGTGCATGGTGTGAGGTGTGGGTCTTGTTTCATTTTTTTTGCAGATGGATATCCAGTTATGCCAGCACCATTTGTTAAAGAGACTGTCTTTTCCCCATTTAACTGACTTTGGGCTTTTGTCAAATATCAGCTGCTCCTATGTGGATGGATTTATGTCTGGATTCTCAATTCCATTCCATTGGTCTGTGTATCTGTTGTTGTACCAGTACCAGGCTGTGGTGGTATAATAGGTTCTAAAATCAGGGAGTGTGAGGCCTCCTACTTTGTTCTTCTTTTTCAGTAATGCTTTACTTATCTGGGGCCTCTTTCCCTTCTATATGAAATTGGTGATTTGTTTCTCCATGTCATTAAAAAATGCCATTGGAATTTGGATCGGAATTGCATTGTATCTATGGATCACTTTTGGTAAAATAAACATTTTTACAATGTTAAGTCTTCCTATCCATGAGCAAGGTATGTTTTTCCACTTACGTAGGTCTCTTTTGGTTTCTTGCAGTAATGTCTGGTAGTTTTCTTTGTATAGGTCTTCTACGTCTCTGGTAATATTTATTCCTAAGTATTTTATCTTCTTGGGGGCTACTGTAGATGGTATCGATTTGGTGATTTCCTCTTCGATGTTGTTTTTGTTGGTGTAGAGGAATCCAACTGATTTTTGTATGTTTATCTTATATCCTGATCCTCTGCTGAACTCTTCTATTAGTTTCAGTAGTTTTCTTGAGGATTCTTCAGGGTTTTCTGTGTGTAAGATCATGTATGTCATCTACAAATAGAGATACTTTTACTTCTTCCTTACTAATCTGGATGCCCTTTATTTCTTTATCTAGCCTAATTGCTCTGGCTAGGACCTCCAGCACAACGTTGAATAAGAGTGGTGATAAACGCATCCTATCTGGTTCAAGATCTCAAAGGGAATGCTTTCAGACTCTCTCCCTTTAAGATGATGTTGACTGTTGGCTTTGTATAAATGCCCTTTATTATGCTGAGGAATTTTCCTTCTATTCCTATTTTGCTGAGCGTTTTTATCATGAATGGGTGTTGAACTTTGTGAAATGCCTTTTGTGCATCAATTGATAAGACTATGTGGTTCTTGTCTTTTGTTTTAGTTATGTGATAAAAAACCAAAACCAAACCCAGTGCCGTCGAGTTGATTCTGACTCATAGCAACCCTATAGGACAGAGTAGAACTGCCTCATAGAGTTTCCAAGGAGCACCTGGTGGATTTGAACCGCCAACTTTGTGGTTAGCAGCCATAGCACTTAACCACTACACCACCAGGGTTTCCATTTATGTGATAGATTACATTGTTTTTCTAATGTTGAACCATCCCTGCATACCTGGTATGAATTCCACTTGGTCATGGTGAATTTTTTTTTTTTTGATATGTTGTTGAATTCTGTTGTCTAGAATTTTGTTGAGGATTTTTGCATCTAAGTTTATGAGGGATATAGGTCTGTAATTTTCTTTTTTTGTGGCGTCTTTACCTGGTTTCGGTATCAGGGACATGCTGGCTTTAGAGAACGAGTTTGGGAGTATTCCATCCTCTTCTATGCTCTGGAATACCTTTAGTAGTAGTGGTGTTAAGTCTTCTCTGAGAGTTTGGTAGAACTTAGCAGTGAAGCCATCCATGCCAGGTTTTTTTGTTGTTGTTGGGAGTTTTTAAATTACCTTTTAAATCTCTTCTTTTGTTATGGAAAACAGAATTATTTTAAGTTGTCTGGAAAACTTCAGATAAAGCTAGCTCCAGGACCCTTTCAAAACATTTTTTAAAATTATATCCTTGTGGTAAGGAAACATTTCTTAGGCTCATTTTACACAAAAAGACACGTGTCAAGCAAGATACCCTTCCTCAGAGTGTATGATCGCAGAGTGAAACTTCATCAGTTTCCATGGCTACTAGCAATGAAGAAGTCGAACTGTAGGCGCTTGTGAAAAGCATGGGTTGACTTCTGTTGAGAGCAGCTAGGAAAATAAAAAATCCCAGGCAGGCATGTAAAAAGACCAGTTTAATTCAGCAACGACGGAGTTTAATTCAGTATTGGTCAAAAATGTTTCATGAAATTTTTCTTTACAACTCAGATCTGTTGGCCCATTTTAGTCATGCTGGAACAATGCCTCCAGCCTACAAAGATTTTCCCAGGAGCCTGTAAATTTTGAATGGCTGGGGGTATGTAAGTACTGGGTGAGCAGCCTCCTTCATAATTGGAATTTCCCCTTTTCAATCTATTCTTTTTGATTTTTTTTTTTTTTACAATCTTTTTCAGTGCTCTGATTGCTTCCAATTGGGATCCTAAATCCCTTAGTGAATTCTTTTAGGGTTCTCTTACAGTTTAGGAAAATTCTTTTGTTAAAACAAAAAATCATATTAAGCCAATAATAGAAATTGATTGAAGTTTATGTAATATACAATTCACAAATTGGGGTAACATCTCGACTAAAATCAAACTAAAACCGAACTCACTGCCGTCAAATCAATTCTGACTCATAGCGACCCTATAGGACAGAGTAGAACTGCCCCATAGGGTTTCCAAAGAAAGCCTGGTGGGTTCAAACTGCTGACCTTTTGGTTAGCAGCGGAACTCTTAACCGCTGTGCCACCAGGGCTCCACATTTCGACTAGGGAGTTAAAAATGTTCTGAACATGAGAGAACCTCTGAGACTCTTAAACCCAATCTTATGGGCATTGCTATGGAAAAGGGGCTGAAGATAACTGATAGACAATTTGTGGTCAGGAAGGATTTCATACTGCATTGTCTTTAAGAATAATTAAAATAATTACTGATGCACCCTAAAACATAGCTCCCAGTGTAACCTTTGGAGTCTCTGTTTCCTGAAACTGATTGAATTTTTGAAAATGGACAATGCCCCAAGCAAAACGGCCTTACTGGTTTATCTAGACCATTTTTTCAACAAACAGATGCAGCGCTGGCGGTGCTCACTCGTCTATGCCAAGAAATATGGAAGACAGCTTCCTGGTCAACCGACTGGAAGAGATGCATATTTATGCCTATTCCCAAGAAAGGTGATCCAACCGAATGTGGAAATTATTGAACAATATCATTAATATCACACTCAAGCAAAGTTTTGCTGAAGATCATTCAAAAACGGCTGCAGCAGTGCATCGACAGGGAACTGCCAGAAATTCAGGCTGGTTTCAGAAGAGGACGTGGAACCAGGGATATCATTGCTGATGTCAGATGGATTCTGGCTGAAAGCAGAGAATACCAGAAGGATGTTTACCTGTGTTTCATTGACGATGCAAAGGCATTCGACTGTGTGGATTGTAACAAATTATGGATAACATTTCGAAGAATGGGAATTCCAGAACACTTAATTGTGCTCTTGAGGAACCTTTACATAGATCAAGAGGCAGTTGTTCGGACAGAACAAGGGAATACTGATTGGTTTAATGTCAGGACAGGTGTGCATCAGGGTTGTATCCTTTCACCATACCTGTTCAATCTGCATGCTGAGTAAATAATCTGAGAAGCTGGACTATACAAAGAAGGATGGGGCATCAGGATCAGAGGAAGACTCATTAACAACCTACATTATACAGATGATACAACCTTGCTTCCTGAAAGTGAAAAGGACTTGAAGCACTTACTGATGAAGATCAAAGACCACAGCCTTCAGAATGGATTGCACCTCAACAGAAAGAAAACAAAAATCCTCGCAACTGGACTAATGAGCAACATCATGATAAACGGAGAAAAGATTGAAGTTGTCAAGGATTTCATTTTACTTGGATCCACAATCAACAGCCATGGAAGCAGTAGTCATGAAATCAAACCTGCTGCAAAGGACCTCTTCAAAGTGTTGAAGAGTAAAGATGTCACCTTGAAGACTAAGGTGTGCCTGACCCAAGCCATGGTATTTTCAATCACATCATATGCATGTGAAAGCTGGACAATGAATAAGGAAGACCGAAGAAGAATTGATGCCTTTGAATTGTGGTGTTGGTGAAGAATATTCAATATACCGTGGACTCCCAAAAGAATGAACAAGTCTGCCTTGGAAGAAGTACAACCAGAATGTTACTTAGAAGTAAGGATGGAAGACTGTATCTTACATACTTTGGACATGTTGTCAGGAGGGATCAGTCCCTAGAGAAGGACATCATGCTTAGCAAAATGCAGGGTCAGTGGAAAAGAGGAAGACCCGCAACGAGGTAGATTGCCACAGTGGCTTCAATAATGAGCTGAAGCTTAACAACTATTGTAAGGATGGCACAGGACCTGGCAGTGTTTTGTTCTGTTGTGCATAGGGTTGCTATGAGTTGGAACCGACTTGACGGCACCTAACAACAACATTCTTTAATTCTAAGGTGACTTTTAGAAACCAGTTTCTTCAAAGCTTAAAGTTCAAAAGGACATTTGGGGGCAATGGGCTCCATGAACACCAAAAGTCTGGATTCTAGGAGAATTGAACCTGTTTCTCAATCTCCTTCCTTTTGATCAGGATTCTGCTGTAGAATCTTTGATCAAAACATTCAATAATGGTAGCCAGGCACCATTTGCTTTCTTCTGGCCTTGTGGCAAAGGAGACAGCTGTTAATGGAGGCAATCAGAGATGAAGTCTAGTTCCTCTACATGGCTCTCCTTTTTCTCTACTGCTCCAGATAAACAGAGACCATTTATTGCACCTTGGGTGGCCTTTCCCAAGTTTTAAGACCCCAGACACTACACAATGAACTGGGATATAGAACAGAATCCAGGGCTTTGAACCGATTCCATCTGATTCAGTCACGGCCAATGAAGCGAAACAGGAAAAGACCCAAATTTTTACAATTTGGGTGATCCAGAACCATAACCAGAAAGGGAAAAATTATGAGTCAAAGTCCTGGAATGGGAGACTTGGAAGAGGCATAGTGAGCTCTTTCAGGAGCCTGATGCTTGAGAATGGATTATTGCCAGTTCTGAGGAGAGCAACACACATCCAAAGTGGCATGGTCGGTTGGCATCTTTGAGTGAGGCATCACTGTTTCCAACTCTGACAGGCAAGAAATTTGTTTGCAATGCAAAACGTACATTGCCTTTGTTTTCTAAGAGGGAGATTAAGCTTCTACAAGGACTTTGACCTGTAATTTTTCCCATTCCGGTTATAATTCCAGTTAACCTAAATTTTAAAAAATTTGGGTCTGTTCCGTGTCACTTCCTCAGCCATGATTGAACCAGGAAGAACTGGTTTGAAGTTCTGACAGAAACATTAAGAATATTAGGCCAGTTGACTGAAATGGCCTATGAAACCATGACCCTAGGTCTTTGAACCAAGGAAACAACTCCCATGAGGTGTTTGTTTATACATAAGCAGCATCAAGTACTGCTTTTCATGTGCTGCAGCAGCAACTGCACTCTGCAAAACCTCAGGCTGTGTATTATTACTGTAAACACGGCAATGTTCATCTATTAAGCACCAAACTCTTCCTTGGGAAACTAACAGGAACTCTAACACTATTCTATTTTGTAAAGTCATAGCCCAAACTTCAGATACTTCTCTACTTACGCGCTTTACAATTTTGCTAAGTTTATCAATGGAAATTTCTAATGTGAGAGTTACAATATCTAAATGCATTTAAAGTGTTATTATTTCCTTTAATGCAAGAATCAGCTTTTTCAGTAATTAATAGCACTATACCGACTACAGGATATCCTGTGGTAAGGTTTTTTCTCATCTCTTCTCTTTTCTTATAGTCTTCTTAAGGTTTTTTTTTTCTGGTCTTAACTCATGTTCCTCTCATATTTTTCATTTTCCCTTCCGGTTAATTGATTAAATATCAACACATAGGAATAACCAGTCCAATCTGCAGGCAAAAAACAAACCCATTAGTTAAATAGTTTAGGAGAAAGGAGAAATGGTTTCCTATGTCCAGAAGCTAGAACATTAAAACATCAGCAATATTCCTGAGATAAAACCCATAAAAATCTTTTAGTGCACACAGTCTTATGTAGTTAATGTCTGTTTCATGCAATTCTGGATCAGCAGCAGTCTGTGAACCTGTCAGCTTCTACACAAGCATCTTGGAAATCTTGATTCATTCCAATGCTATCCATGTTCAAAATACCTATCACAGTACTTTTCATAAGTTCAATATAGTTCATCTTTTTTAAAAAAATATTTTGGTCAGGTGTTTTCAGGGAGTCAGCAAAGTAAAAAGTATCTCTGTAGAGAGTCTGAAAGCATTCCCCTTGAGGATGGAAACCAGACAAGGATGTCCTTTATCACCACTCTTATTCAACATTGTACTGGAGGTCCTAGCCAGAGCAATTAGGCTAGAAAAAGAAATAAAGGGCATCCACATTAGTAAGGAAGAAGTAAAAGTATCTCTATTTGAAGATGATATGATCTTATACACAGAAAACCCTAAAGAATCCACAGAAAAACTACTGGAACTAATAAGATTTTGGGAAAATATCAGGATACAAGATAAATGTACAAAAATCAGTTGGATTCCTCTACATCAACAAAGAGAACATCAAAGAAGAAATCACCAAAGCAATACAATTTACCATAGACCCCAAGAAGATAAAATACTAAGGAATAAATCTGACCAAAGATGTAGAAGACCTGTACAATGAAAATTACAAGGGACTACTGCAAGAAATCAAAAGAGACCTACATAAGTGGAAAAACACACGTTGCTCATGGATAGGAAGACTCAATATTGTGAAAATGTCCATACTACCCAAAGCGATCTATAGATACAATGCAATTCTGATCCAAATTCCAATGGCATTTTTTAATGAGGTGGAGAAACAAATCACCAACTTCATGTGGAAAAGGAAGAGACCCCAGATAAGTAAAGCATTACTGAAAAAGAAGAACAAAGTGGGAGGCCTCACACTATCTGATTTTAGAACCTATTATACCGCCATGGTGGTCAGAACAGCCTGGTAGTGGTACAACAACAGATACATAGACCAATGGAACCTAATAGAGACTCCAGACATAAATTCACCCATCCATGAGCAACTGATATTTGACAAAGTCCCAAAGTCAGTTAAATGGGGAAAAGACAGTCTCATTAACAAATAGTGCTGGCATAACTAGATACCCATCTGCAAAAAAATGAAATAAGACCCATACCTCACGCTGTGCACAAAAACTAACTTAAAATGGATCAAAGACCTAAATATGAAATCTAAAACGATAAAAATCATGGAAGAAAAAGTAGGGACAATGCTAGGAGCCCTAATACATGGCATAAACAGTATACAAAACATTACTAACGATGCACAAACACTAAAAGAGAAACTAGATAATTGGAGCTCCTAAAAATCAAACACTTTTGCTCATCTGAAGACTTCACCAAAAGAATGAAAAGACAACCTGCAGACTGGGAAAAAGTTTTTGGCTATGACAAATCCAATCAGTGTCTAATCTCTAAAATCTACAAGATATTGCAAAACCTCAACAGCAAAAAGACAAATAACCAAATTAAAAAATGGGCAAATGATATGAACAGGCACTTCACCAAAGAAGACATTCAGGTGGTTAGCAGATACCTGAGGAAATGCTCGCGATCATTAACCATTAGAGATATACAAATCAAAACTACAATGAGGTACCATCTCACCTCAACAATGCTGATATTAATCCAAAAAAACACAGAATTATAAACGTTGGAGACGTTGTGGACTGGAACACTTATACACTACTGGTGGGAATGTAAAATGGTACAGCCACTTTGGAAATTGATTTGACACTTCCTTAAAAAGCTAGAAATAGAGCTACCATATGATCCAGCAATCCCATTCCTTGGAATATATCCTAGAGAAATAAGAGTCATCACATTAATAGATATATGCACACCCATGTTCATTGCAGCACTGTTTACAATAGCAAAAAGATGGAAACAACCAAGGTGCCCATCAACAGATGAATGGATAAAAAAATTAGGGTACATTCACACAATGGAATACTATGCAACGATAAGTAACAGTGATAAATCCGTGAAACATTTCATAACATGGAGGAATCTGGAAGGCATTATGCTAAGTGAAATTAGTCAGTTGCAAAAGGACAAATATTGTATGAGACTACTATTATAAGAACTCAAGAAAAGGTTTAAACACAGAAAAATACATTCTTTGGTGGTTACAAGGGTGGGGAGGGAGGGAGGGAGGGAGACGGGTATTTACTAATTAGTTAGTAGGCAAGAATTATTTTAGGTGGAGGGAAGGACAACACACAGTACAGGGGATGTCACCACAACTGGACTAATTGAAAAGCTAAGAAGTTTCCTGAATGCAACCAAACACTTGGAAGGACAGAGTAGTATGGGCGGGGATCTGGGAACCATGGTTTAAGGGGACATCTAGGTCAATTGGCATAAGAAAGTGTATTAAGAAATCGTTCTGCATCCCACTTTGGTGAGTGGCGTCTGGGGTCTTAAAAGCTAGCAAGCGGCCACCTAAGATGCATCAATTGGTCTCATTCCACCTGGAGCAAAGAAGAATGAAGAACACCAAAGATACAAGGAAAATATGAACCCAAGATAAACAAAGGGCCACATAAACCAAAGACTCCATCAGCCTGAGACCGGAAGAACTATATGGTGCCTGCTTACCACCAATGACTGCCCTGACAGGGAATACAATAGAGAACCCCTGATGGAGCAGGAGAAAAGTGGAAGGAGACCTCAAATTCTAGTAAACAAATACAGCCTTAATGGCTTGACAGAGGTCATGACCCCTGGACTCTCTGTTAGCCCAAAACTAAAACCATTCTGGAAGCCAACTCTTTAGACAAAGATTAAAGAAAAAAAAAAAAAATTAGACTGGCCTATAAGATATAAAATGATACTGGTGAGGAGTGTGCTTCTTAAGTAGATGCAGGAGACTACGTGGACAGCTCCTGCCTGGAGACTAGAAGAGAATGCAGAGGGGGACAGGAGCTGGTTGAACGGACAGGAGAAATACAGGGTGGAGAGAAGGAGTGTGCTGTCACATTGTAGGGAGAACAACTAGGGTCACATAACAATACGTATATATGTTTTAGTATGAGGAACTGACGAATTGTAAGCTTTCACTTAAAGCACAATAGAAAAAAAGTTAAAAAAAATCATCAATGTCCACCTTGTCCTATTTTTTAATATTTTGAAAGATTTCCAACTTGTTTGGAGAGGTCCTTTGACTCTTTTTTGTTTGTTTTTTCTATTCTCTTGGCAAGCAATTTAGCCTTCTGTTCTGTAATATAACCTTTCTATATAGATAAATGCACCAGATTTTAGCAACTTTTTAAACTTTTTCTTTCTACACCTCCCTTTTTAAAATTCTGGAGTTACAAGTTTTTTACTTTAAGACAACATTAGTCCATTTTCTCTAAATAAACACAAGCCATACAATATCTAGCTTAAGTAACTTAGAAAGATTTTGGAAACTGCTTTTAAGTCGAGATAAAAACCTGTCAGAACAAACTCACTTTCATTATTTCCTGGGAATAGTAGACTAATTTACATAAGTGCTTATTTATCACTAAACCAATCGGAATAAAACTCTTTGAAGGAATATTATAATCTTATTTGATAATACCATCCAGAGTTAGGAAATTATTATTATCACACTCTCATAATCCCATTTTCTGTGCACTTTAAAGAATCTTTTGGAGATGCAATTTAGAATAACTTTTGTCTTTTTAAGGCCTTGTTATACCAGTGAAAATAAATAATCCACCCTTTTTCCAGTGCATTTTTTCAAAAAGACCAATTTATATATTGGTTTCTCAGAGTATTTACTAAAAGCCCAGATCATTTTTAGGAAATCATGCCATTTAGAAAGACAAGTACACATAGTAAGCCATTCCTCTGGAAGAGGAAAGATCTGAGACTTAACACAACCTCTTTTTTTTTTTTTTCTTGAAAAGCTGGCAACTATCAGCCACAACCTCCAACGTGACGCAAGATAGAAACTCAGACACAACACTTTAGATTAGAGGCAAGCTCTCAGAAAAAATGAGACAGAAAACCCACATAAACTCACCAATCTGTGAAAAAAAAGTGAGGCCAGCTTAAATAACCAATCTTACACTCCTAAACAACACAATACAAAACAAAGCAAATAGGAAGCCCAGTTTCTTATTATGTCTACAGCAACTTCAACTTGTCTTGGAAATCATATTAAGCTATTTAAACAGAAAAAACAAGTTCTAGATAAAACTTATTAACTTGCCAGAGTCTCAGACGGAGGGATGTTAGACCCTTTGATGAAACTTGAGCACCAAACAGAAGTTCCTCAAAGAGGAAAAATAGACAACGCAAATGGTAACTCATTTTCCCAAAGACAGAATAGATGGGACTTATTTTCCCAAAGTAATCACTGGAATTTCAAATTACTTCTAGTATATGCAGCTTATAGCATTTTTTTAAACTTGCCATTTAGAAAGACAGAACCCTAAACCAGTGTCCCAGTAGGAGAGAACTCCAAAATCACTTCTCTTGGATGTTAAGGGTCCCACTCCCTTAGGTTGAAACTTTGGTTTCCCAGAGCCAAATAAAATTCCTAGCAGGGAGTCTCCTACAGTGTTTGGTCAGTGTTTTGTTTTACAGTGCACCTCCATTGCATGAGAGTTTTCTTGTGGCTGGCAGGCAGCCTAATGCTCTGGCCCATGTCTGTACCGGCTTATCCTTACACGAGTGTCTTTCTGTTGGTGCTAAGAGCCCTTTTTTTTTTTTTTTTTTTTTTTATAGTGAGCCCTAGAGGTCCTTAAAGTGCTTGGCTTGTGCCCACACATTTTTGCAGCTTAAAACATTCTGGGATTCCTTTGTAACAACTAAGCTTATGAGCTTAGTTCATTCTGCTGGCTAGAACTTAGTCTCTTACTACTTCAAATCAATGTCAATTAAGCAGCTGAGTCACAATGCAACACACAGAGCTCAACACCTGAGAGTTCTTACCTCGCTGAAGAGACAGGAGAGAAGCAGAAAGCAAAAAAGAATGCTGTGTGGTATGGGTCCAGTTCCTGATTTCCTCCAAGGATTTGGGGCGGTGGTAAGATGTCTTCAAGACCCTACTTCTGATGCTATTTTGTGTTAAAACAAAAAATCATATTAAGCCAATAGTACAAATGGATTAAAGTTTATTTAACATACAATTTGCAAATTGGGGCAACATTTCAACTAGGGATTTGTCATGGTCTTGTGTCAATTTGGCTGGGCCATAATTCTCAGTGGTTTGGCAGTTATGATGTAATCTGGCAGCTTTGTAATGATGTAATCAATTCAATAATGAGAGCTGGTAGAATGTGATCACCTCTATGATGAGATCTGCTATGAACAGCCAGTCAGTTGAAAGGGAGTTGCCTTGGGGGTGTGGACTTTCTGGAAAACCTCGTGGGCTTTTGCTCACTCTGAATCCTGCCCTAGCTCCTATTCATCTGACCTCCAGTTCTTAAGACTTGAGCTAGCAGCTTACCTGCTAATCTTGGGATTTGTCAGACTCCGCAGCCTGTGAGCCAGCAGCCTGCCAGCTTATCCAATCTTGGGATTCATTAGTCTCTGCAGCCTGTGAGCCACAGGTCTGCCAGCTTACCTGCTGATCTTGGATTCTTCAGCCCTTGCAGCTACATGAGTCAGGAGAAGCCTCTGGGCTGACCCACGGACTTGGGACTTTCCAGCCTTTACAACCACATGAGCTGTTTTCTTGCATATAAATCTCTCCATCTCTCTCTGTGTATAAATACTTTACTGGTTTTGCTTCTCTAAAGAACTGAGCCAAAGACATTTGGTACTGAGAGTGGTTCTAGAGAAACAGAAATGTAAGGATGAGTTTTCTAAATTGGTTCTCAAGTCTGGTTAGTCTTAAAGATGTTGATGACTCTTCTTCCAGTAGTAAAGAGGGCACTGCTAACCCACGGCATGAGTTGTCAATAGAAATATGCAAAATATCACCCCAATAGATGTGGTATTGCTGAGAGGTGATCACATGTTTGATAACCTTTCTATAATTTTGCCAGAATGAGAAGTATAAGGAAGCTGGTTGGTTGGTCCTAACTTCACTATACAAAGTGGTGAAAGAAAGAAATGAGCTCAGGGCCTCAGAGTCACAGCTCAAGCACTACATAAATGACCTCAAGGTTTCCACTTGTGCCTTGAAAAAAAGCCTTATTTCTTGAAGTAACACAGCTGATATTACCAAAAACTAAACCCAGAGTCTTATGGTAAGAGTGGCTGAATTGCAACACAAACCGAATTTCCTTGAATGGAAGTTAAAGTGAGGATGTTGATTGGGAAGAAATGGATCCTGAAACTTGGGATGGGACTTAAGATAATCAGGAAGCTGGGGACACTGATCCCTAAATTCTGTTGAATCACTCCTGCCAACAGAACCAGCCTTCTCACACCCGTCTGAAGAAATTACTCCATTTCTGTCTTCTAAGCCACCCTTGCCATTAAAACCATTAGCCCCTCCAACCCCATCTGATGAGATTAACCCAGGTATGTCTGAAGAGCCTTTGTCCAAGTCATCCCCTAGGGAGGCGTCTGAGTAATTGCCTAGGGCATTGCCTGACAATGCTGAATGTTCTCTGAACACATCCCCACCACCCATTTTTCTTCTAGACTCATAACTAAAGTTCCAGTGAGCCCCAAAAGTGAAGTACAAAGCACGACCCAGGAGGAGATACGCAACACTCAGAAGAACTTCTTGAGTTTTCTAATATGTACAAACAGAAGCCTGGAAAATATGTGGGGGAATGGCTATTAAGGGTGAGGGATAATGGTGCAAGGAATATGAAATTGGATTAGTCTGAGTTTATAGATATGGGCCCACTAAGCACAGATCCTTCATTCAGTGTTTCAGCTTGAGAGGTTAGGAAAGGATCTAATAGTCTATTTGGTTGGTTTGCTGAAGCACGGATTACATGATGGCCCACACTAAATCAAGTTGATGTCCCAGACCTGCTCTGGTATACTGTGTAAGAAGGAATCCAAAGACTTAAGGAAACTGGCTTGTTAGAGTGAATTTATTAGGTTAGACCCAAAGACCCACACATAGAATGCCCAGAGGACACACATTTTACAGTGGTGAGGAACAAATTTATAAAGGGTTCCCCAGTACCCTTAAAAACTGCTGTGATTGCTATTTTATGTAAGTCAGATTTGACAGTGGGAACTGCCCTAACTGAATTAAGACACCTAACTATGAGGCTGATTAGACATCATGGCAGTAGGGGTGAAGTGATGGCACTCAACCAAAAAAGACAAGGTGGGCATGATTACCATAATGGACAGTGGAGTCAAAGTAGTAATCAGAATAATCTGACTTGTATGGACTTACGGTGTTGGCTACTTAGTCATGCTGTCTATGGAGTGAAATAAATATGAAATCTACTAAACATTTACTTGATTTGTACAGGCAGATGAATTCTAGGTCAAGTGAACAGCAGCCTAACTTGAATTGCCAGAATAGAGAGTCACAGCCCTTCAATCAATTCCCAGACTTGAGTGAGTTTAAAACCTACAACCCCTTGAATGAAGGGTAGACTGGGTCCCCTTGAGAAAGGATCCCATATACTGCCAAAAATTTATACTGATAGTCTTTCTCCCAGCCATCCCCAAGGGGATCTGCAGCCTTTTATGAGAGTGACTGTTCACTGGGGAAAAGGAAATAATCAAACTTTTGGAGGATTACTGGATACGGGCTCTGAAATGACACTAGTTCCAGGAGACCCAAAATGTCACTGTGGCCGACCCGTCAGAGTGGAGGCATATGGAAGTCAGGTTATTAATGGAGTCTTGGCTCATGTTCATCTCACAGTAGGTTCGGTGGGTCCCCGAACTCATCCTGTAGCGATTTCCCCAGTTCCAGAATACGTAATTGGAATAGATATACTCAGGAACTGGCAGAACCCCCACATTGGATCCCTGACAAATGGAGTAAGGGCTATTATGGTAGGAGAAGCCAAGTGGAAGCCATTAGAGCTGCACCTACATAGGAAAATAGTAAACCAGAAGCAATACTCCATTCTTAGTATGCTATTATGTCTCAGGATTATTGTATGTTATACACTGAAGATCTTGAAAATAAGGTTAATCATTATGTTTATGTTTCTAAGTTTAAAACAATCTGTTATTTCTTGATATCGCCTTAACTTCCTCTCCATATGGAAGTTCTATGACTACACTATTTAATACCTCTTTTTTGTTTTAATGTTGTCATCATTTACATATTGATGTCTCTGTTTCCCTATTCGGAGTCTTTCAGCTTTGACTTATTTTTGCGAATTCTCTATATGGGTTGACGTCTGGTTGTTCTGTCCTGTGTTCTAATCTTAGGTTGTTTTCTGATATTGTTGGTTCTCTAACCAGAGGATTACCTTAATATTTCTCATAATTTTAGTTTGGTTTTTAAAAATTCCCTTAACTTCTGTTTATCTGGAAATGCCATAATTTCACCATCATATTTGAGAGGCAGTTTTGCTGGATATAGAATTCTTGGCTGGCAATTTTTTTTCTATCAAGGCTTTATATATGGCGTTCCATTGCCTTCTTGCCTGCAAGAAGGTTTCTGCTGAGTAATCAGAGCTTAGTCTTATTGATTTTTCTTTTTGGGTGACTTTTCATTTATCCCTAGCCACTCTCAAGATTCTATCTTTATCTTTGGTTTTGGCAAGTTTGATTATAGTATGTTTTGGTGGCATTCTTTTGAAATCTACCCTGTGTAGGGTTAGTTGAAGTTCTTGGATAGATATCTTCTCCTCTTTCACAATGTCAAGGAAGTTTTCTACCAGCAAGTACTCAACAATTCTCTCTGTATTTTCTGTTATCCCCACCCTGTTATGGTACTCCAGTCACTTGTAGGTTATTCCTTTTGATAGAGTCCCACATAATTCTTAGAATTTCTTCATTTTTTTAATTTCTTTTTTCTGATTTTTCCTCAAATAAATCTGCATCAAAGAATGTGTCCTCAATCTCACTAATTCTGACCTGCATTACCTCAATTCTGCTCTTACGGACTTCTATTGAGTTGTCTAATTCTGAAATTTTATTGTTAATCTTTTGTATTTCTAGTTGATGTCTCTCTACGGTTTTTAGCAGCCTGTTAAATTTGTCGTTCTGTTCTTGTATTGTTTTCCTGAATTCCTCTATTGTTTTGTCTGTGTGCTCCTTGGCTTGGTCTGAGTTTCGCCTGATCTCTCTCCTGATCTCTTGAAGAGCTCTGTATATTAGTCTTTTGAATTCTCTCTCCACTAATTCCCCAAAATTTATCTTTCTCCAGAAGATTTCCTGGTTCTTTATTTTTAGTCACTTGCTGGAGCCGTCTTGACCTGCTTCTTTATGTAATTTGTTATTGACTGTAGTCCCTGAGCAACCAATAAGTTATTATATTTATTGTATGTTTACTGTGTCTTAGCTTTTTGTTTTGTTCTGTTTTGATATGCCCAACTAGGCTGGGTGTGTGAGCTATTTTTGTTACTGATGTCTTTGAAGCTCTCACATCCTGTCACCAGGTGGTTAGAGCAGCTACTAGGTGTGTCAGCCTAGAAGTCTGTTCATTTTTTTTGTGCAGACTCACCTCAGATGTTCATGTCGTCAGTTGCCAGATGTGTGGTGCAGACTCTCACCTGCAGTCCTACATGGGCAGGGCTGCATAAGGATGTTTGGAGCAGGCACAGGTATCTGGCTGCAGTAGGGAGCTATGTGCTGAGCAAGGCAGGGAGTTGACGACTGCCTCCGAGTGCCTGGGTGGAGGGTGTGTCCCTGTCCCTGAGTGCATATGGGGGTATGTCTGTCTTAGTTATCCAGTGCTGCTATAACAGAAAGGTCACAAGTGGATGGCTTTAACAAAGAGAAATTTATTTTATCACAGTTTAGAAGGCTACCAGTCCAAATTCAGGGTATCAGCTCCAGGGTAAGGCTTTCTTTCTCTGTCAGCCCAGGAGGAAAGTCCTTGTCATCAATCTTCCCCTGGACTAGGAGATTCACCACACAGGAACCTCGGATCCAAAGGACGCCCTCTGCTGCCAGTGCTTCTTTCTTGGTAGTATGAGGTCCCCCTCTCTGCTCACTCTCCTTCCTTTTTATCTCTTGAGAGATAAAAGGTGGTGCAGGCCACACCCTAGGGAAACTCCCTTTACATTGGATCAGGGATGTGACCTGGGTAAGGGTGTTACAGTCTCACCCTAATCCTCTTTAACATAAAATTACAATCACAAAATGGAAGATAGCAACACAATACAGGGAATCACAGCCTAACCAGGTTGACACATAATTTTAAGGGACATCATTCAATCCATGACAAGGGTAGGTTTTGCAGCTGGTCCTTGGGTACCCAACACTGTTGACTCTAGGGACTGGGAGGCACCACTTATTCCCGGACCTCTGTGGAGCTAGATGGAGTGGGTGATACTGCCAGTCCTCAGGCCCTGATGTGGGTGGGTTAGGACCCTGCTTAATTGGTGGGGTGGTGTTAAATGTCATGAATCTGCAACTCCACATTGGCTACTGCAGTTGAAAATAGGCTTCAGGTGTTGAATTCACCCACACAGGCCTAGGGAGGAGTGAAGGGTGCTACAAGTCCATGTACCCCTTAAGCCAGTGCCTGGGCAAAGGGGCAGTGCCTGCCCTGAGTTCCAGGCTTAGGGGGCATGGCGATTTTCTAAAGCCCAGAGACTGGTTTGGGCAGGGGTATCCCTGAATGCCAGTTTATGGGTGTGGCAGTTGTTGTATACTGCTGGTGTGGTGTCAGAGCAGAGCAGGATAGGGAATGGTGAGGGGAAAGAGGCACTACTCTACTGTGAAAGTTCCTGAGGGGGAGGTGTTATCTTGACATCACACGCAGTAGGTTATACACTTGCACTTAACTTTCGAAGGTCCAGTGCAGCTTCCCACTGGTTCTAGAGGCTTATGCAGACTCTCTGCTGCCCAGCCTCTCCCAACGTGATGAAATGCATCCCAAGCCCTACTGCCAGGAGATCTTGACACAAGGATTCAAGTGCAATTCATTTATTTGGGAGAGACAGAGAACACAGGGATGGGGTAGTGTGGGCAGACAGGGAAGGAAGGCGGTCAAAAAATGGCGTGAGAGGAACATAATTCCACAGGGAGACTTTAGGGAACAATATGAAATGCACATGTCAGAATTCTCCTACCCATGGTGTCTTAGTTTCCTAGAGCTGTCACAGAAATACAAGTGAGTAACTCAGAAGTAATTAGATTTAGAACCCACCCAACTTCAGTATGATATAATTAACATAACAAAGAATATCTTATTTCCAAACAGGATCACATCCACAATATAGAGGTTAGGATTCCAGCACATATTTGGGGAGGCACACAATTGAATCTGTGACATCTAGGGAGAGGGAGCTGGGGTGTTCATACTTCAACCCCCAAGAGACATTGACTGTGGGCAGTTCTGACTTCCCCAGAAGGACAGTCTTTTGGGGCTCTAGAAAGAAGCTCATGGGCACAAAAGCCATTCTCTTACATCTGGAATTTGGCAGAAGCACGCTACATGAATGTGACATTGGCAGCTGCCAGGCCTCCTCTGATTCTATGTGGCTTTGGAACTTCTGTGAATACTGACATGAAGAATTGTATACATGTTCACCTGGGGCCAAGAGGGTGTGTGTTTCATTTAAGATGTGAAGAGTAATGTACAGGATGGGGGGTGGGGGGGACTCTCATTTCCCTGTCCGTGATTGGCAGCAGCACGAGTGCAGTGACAGATAGGGAATGCTAAGCACTGTTTTTGTGCGGTCTACTGGACCTATTCCATCTGCCGTCCAGAGCTGGGCTTCTCCTGTTTGTACTCCAAGGGGCTGACCTGTGTGGATGCACCAGTTGGCTCCCTCAGACTCCCTTGCAGTTCTAGCTGAGTTGGTATGGTAAGGTCCTTGGGAGAAACTGGTGGGAGGGAAGATACTGAGGTCAAGATTGTGCCCCTCATCACAGAGATGCCTTTACTCTGGTCTGGAAACTGTCCCGCCATCCCTGTGTCCTTCAGGCCTAGGGGGGATAACAGTGGCCAGGCCCATCCAAGCCCTAATAACTGTTGTTATTAGTTGCTGCTGAGCTGCTTCCGACTCAGGTGGACCACAAGTACAACAGAATGAAACATTGCCTGGTCCTACACCATCTTCATGATTGTTGGTATGCTTGAGTCCATTTTTGCAGCCACTGTGTATTTTGAGTGCCTTCTGATCTTTTTTCTGATCTAGGAACTTATCTTCCAGCACTATATTGGACACTACTCTATTGTTATCCATAGGGTTTTCATTGGCTAATTTTTGAAGTAGATTCCCAGGGCTTTTTTCCTAGTTTGCCTCAGTCTGGAAGCCCTACTGAAACCTGTCCACCATGGACCCTGCTGGTAATTGAAATACTGGTGGCATAGCTTTCAGCATCAAAGCAACACGCAAACCACCACCGTATGGCAAACTGACAAGGTAGATGGTGAACTACTAGCATACTCTGGGGTATTTTATGTCTATCTATCTATCTATATGTATATACTTCATAAACCTTTCAGCATAATTCCTTAATATCATTAAATATCCAGTCAATGTTCAAAGTTCTCTGTTTAATTCATATATTTGTTTTTCTTAATAGCTCTGTTGAGATATAATTCACATACCATAAAATTCACCCATTTAAAGTGTGCAATTCAATGGTTTGTAGCATACTCACAGAGTTGTGCAACTATTACAACTAACTTTAGAGCATTTTCATCCCCCCCAAAATCATAAATCTCTTTTTAAAGCTGGACTGTGGAAATGAAAACCCAAGCAGGTCCCCATACTGCATTTAGTTGATACGCTTTTCTGTTTCTTATCATCTTATCATTTTCCGCCCTCCTCCAAGCCCTTTTTTTCCTTGCCATTTACTTGTTGGAGAAACTGGGCCATTTATCTTGTAGAATTTCCTACATTTTGGATTTTGCTGATTAGAAATGTACCACCAGCCACTCTATTTCCTGTAAGCTGATACCAGTTTTAGAGACTTGATAAAATTCAGGTTTTCAGTTTTGCAAGAATTCTGCGCTGGTGGTGCTATGCATGTTCTGTTGCCTGGAATTGGTAGATACAGGTTAACTGTCCTTTGTTTTGAGATGTTAAGATTGATCAGTGGATTCAGGTACTACCAGCTTGATGCATCCATTTTGAAATTCCCCACAGCTTTTTATTTAATGGTTTTCCAGCCATTTATAATAACTGGAAGGAGCCCTGCTGGTACAGTGGTTAAAGCACTTGGCTGCTAATTGAAAGGTCAACGTTTTGAACCTACCATCTGCTTCTCAGAAGAAAGATGTGCCAGTCTGCGTCCATAAAGATTCTGTAAAGATTACAGCCTTGGAAACCCTGTGGGGCAGTTCTACTCTATTCTATAGGGTCACTATGAGTTGGAATTGACTCAACGGTGATCGTTTTTTTTTTTTTTGTTTTTGTATTGTCTGTATAACTGACTAGACCTAGTAATTTGTCATTGTTGTTGTTAGTTGCGTCAAGTCGTCACAGATTTCTAGTGTCCTTGTATATAACAGAATGAAATGTTACCTGGTCTTGTGCTATCTTTTAGGGATTGCAAAGTGGTGATTTTTTAAAATTCATTCATTCCAGAGGTGGGGTCAAGATGGCGGAGTAGTCAAACGGTTCCAATGAACCCTGTTACAACAAAGACCTGAAAAAACAACTGAAATAATTTTATTTATGACAAGCTAGAAGCCCTGGACATCAAAGGCAAAATTAGAAAGTGAACTGAGTGTTGGGGGAGGGAGAGACGGTTCAGAAACAGAAAGGAGTTGCCATATCTGAATCATCGGGAATCCTCAGGCTGTGGTGGGCTGGTGGTAGTGTTCAGCCACAGTTTCCTCAGGGACAAACAGCCAGCCACACAGCCTACTCACACCTCCAGAACAAGAGAATAATGGTGCTCTCGGCAAAACCTAAGTATCTGCATAGATTTTACTGCCCCCCCCCCAGCCCCCAAGACAGCTTCAGTGGCTGTCGATTTCCCTGGGCTAAGATAGGTCCTGCTGCATGCCCTGAGCCATTCTCCTGGCCTTGGAGAAGGGATAAATTCACAAAACTGGGGAAAAGATAATCTGCCAGCTCCACTAACCTGGGGAGCTCAGGACAGAAGCGGCTCCTGTCCAGGCATAAATGGTCCGTGGACTTTGTATACATTTCCCTCCTGCATGGACCTGTGTAGGCCTATTTCAGAAGAATAGGCCCTTGTTGGCAGAATGAAGCTGTTTCAGCTATGTGGTGGAGAGGTGGGTGTTTGATGTTTGACACCACTTTGCCTATTTAACGGGGTCTTCACCTACCCACATCAGGAGCCTAAGGACTGGTGGATCCACTCAGGTCACCCAGCCACCTACGACAGAGGTCCAAAGATAACCAGCACCTCCCAGTCCTTGCAACCAAAAGCATTGGGTGCCCAAGGTCCATCTGCAGAACCCACCCACCATCATGCTCTAGGCAACAGGGACACACTTTCCTCACAGACACTCGGGGGAAGGTTTTCAGCCCCCTGCCTTGTTCAGAGCATAACTCACTGCTGCAACCAGATACCGGTACCTACACCAATCACCCCTGCCCCTTAAAGACTGTAGGACAGAGCCCATACCACACACTTGATGACCGACTACCTGTACACCTGAGCTGAACTCGTACAGGAAAAGTGAATGGACTCCTAGGCTCATATACCTGGTACCAGTTCTAGCCATCTGGTGACAGGGTGCTAGAGCTTCAAAAGCGAAAATAATCAAGCTAGCTCACTTAAGCAACCTATCTGGACATATCAAAACAAAACGAAGCAAGAAGCTAGGATATAGTAAGCAAACATAAACTAGTACAATAACTTATAGATGGCTCAGAGACAACAGTCAATATCAAATCACATAAAGAAGCAGACTATGATCACTTCAACAAGCTCTCAAAACAAGAATAAAGGCATCTTCTGGATGAAGGTGCATTTCTGGAATTACCAGATGCAGAATATGAAAGATTAATGTACAGAACTCTTCAAGACATCAGGAAGGATATCAGGCAATACTTAGAACAAGCCAAGCAACACACAGATAAAGCAGTTGAAGAAATTAGAAAGGTTATTCAAGACCATAAGGAAAAATTTAATAGGTTGCAAGAATCCATAGAGAGACAGCAATCAGAAATTCAGAAGATTAACAATAAAATTACAGATTTAGACAACTCAATAGAAAGTCAGAGGAGCAGAACTGAGCAAGTGGAAGGCAGACGTGGTGAGATTGAAGATAAAACACTTGACACCAATATATTTGAAGAAAAAACAGATAAAAGAATTTAAGAAAATGAAGAAACCCTAACAATCATGTGGGACTCTATCAAGAGACATAATCTATGAGTGATTGTAGTACCAGAACAGAGAGGGATAACAGAAAATACAGAGAGAACTGCTGGAAATTTGTTGGCAGAAAACTTCCTAGATTTCATGAAAGATGAGAAGATATCTATCCAAGATGCTCATTGAACTCCACATAAGGTAGATCTTAAAAGAAAGTCACCAAGACATATTATAACCAAACTTGCCAAAACCAAAGATAAAGAAAAAATTTTAAGAAAAGCTAGGGATAAATGAAAAGTCACCTACAAAGGAGAGTCAATAAGAATAAGCTCGGACTACTCAGCAGAAACCATGCAAACAAGAAGGCAGTGGGATGACTTATATAAAGCACTGAAGGAAAAAAACTGCCAGCCAAGAATCATTATCCAGCAAAACTGTCTCTCAAATATGAAGGCGAAATTAGGACATTTCCAGATAAACACAAGTTTAGGGAATTTGTAAAAACCAAACCAAAACTAAAAGAAATACTAAAGGGAGTTCTCTGGTTAGTAAATCAATAGTATCAGGTATCAACCCAAGACTAGAACACTGGGCAGAGCAATCAGATGTCAACCCAGATAGGGAAATCACGAAAAATAAATCAAGATAAAAAAGCTTAAAACAGGGAAACAGTGATGTCATTATGTAAAAGAAGACAACATTAAAAAAATAAAGAGGGACTAAGAAATGTAGTCATAAATCTTTCATATGGAGAGGAAGATGAGGCAATATAAAGAAATAAAAGTTAGGTTTAAACTTAGAAAAATAGGGGTAAATATTAAGGTAACCACAAAGGAGACTAACAATGCTGCTCATCAAAATAAAATACAAGAAAAAAAATAGTGACTCACCAGAAATAAAATCAACTACAATGAAGAAGAGGAAAAGACAATATATAAAGATGAACTACTCAGCACAAAAAATTAAGTGGGAAAAAGAAACTGTCAACAACACACAAAAAAAGACATCAAAATGACAGCACTAAACTCATACCTATCCATAATTATGCTGAATATAAATGGACTAAATTAACCAAGAAAGAGGCAGAGAGTGGCAGAATGGATAAAAGAATACGATCCATCTATATGCTGCCTACAAGAGACACACCTTAGACTTAGAGACACAAACTAAAAATCAAAGGATGGAAAAAAAATATGTCAAGCAAACAGCAATCAAAAAAGAGCAGGAGTGGCAATATTAATTTCTGACAAAATAGACTTTAAAGTTACACCTACCACAAAGGATAAGAAACAACACTATATATGGTTAAAGGGACAATATACACCAGTAGGTGGAAACCCTGGTGGCATAGTGGTTAAGTGCTATGGCTGCTAAACAAGAGGTCAGCAGTTCAAATCTGCTAGGCGCTCCTTGGAAACCCTATCGGGCAGTTCTACTCTGTCCTATAAGATCACTATGAGTCAGAATCGACTTGACAGCAGTGAGTTTGGTTTTTGTTTTTTTTAATGCTGGTAGGATATGACCATATTAAATATTTATGCACCCATTGACAGGACTGCAAGATACATAAAACAAACTATCAGCATTGAAAAGTGAGATAGACAGCACCACAATTATAATAGGAGACTTCAAAACACCATATTTGGTAAAGGACAGAACATCCAGAAAGAAGCTCAATAAAGACATGGAAGATCTAAACGCCACAATCAACCGACTTGACCTCAGAGACATATATAGAACACTCCACCCAAGAGCAGCCAAGTATACTTTCTTTTCCAACACACATAGAACATTCTCTAGAATAGACCACGTATTAGGTCATAAAGCAAGCCTTAGCAGAATTGAAAACATTGAAATATTACAAAGCATCTTCTGTGACCATAAGGCCATAAAAGTAGAAATCAATAATAGAAAAAGCAGGGCAAAGAAATCAAACAGTTGGAAACTGAAAAATACCCTGCTCAAAAACAAGTGGTTTGTAGAAGACATCAAGGGTGGAATAAAGAAATACATAGAATCTACTGAGAATTAAAACACTTTTTTATTAGCTTCCTTTGGGACACAGTGAAAGCAGTGCTCAGAAGTCAACTTACATCAATAAAAGCACACATACAAAAAGAAGAAAGAGCGAAAATCAAAGAATTACCCCTACAATTTGAACAAATAGAAAGAGAGAAACAAAAGAAACACGCAGGCACCAGAAGGAAGCAAATAATAAAAATTAGAGCAGAATTAAATGAAATAGAGAACAGAAAAACAATTGAAAGCGTTAACAAGACCAAAAGCTGGTTCTCTGAAAATATTAACAAAATTGGTAAACCATTGGCAAAACCGACAAAAGAAAAACAGGAGAGGAAGCAATTAACCCGAATAAGAAATGAGATGGGCAATATTACAAAAGACCCAACTGAAATTAAAAGAATCATATCAGATTACTATGAGAAACTGTACTCTAACAAATTTGTGAAAACCCAGAAGAAAGGGATGAATTTCTAGAAACACACTACCTACCTAAACTAACACGAACAGAGGCAGAACAAGTAAATAAGCCCATAACAAAAGAAGAGATTGAAAAGATGATTTAAAAGCTCCCAACAACAAAAAAAGCCCTGGCCCAGACAGCTTCACTGCAGAGTTCTACCAAGAGTTAACACCACTACTACTAAAGGTATTTCAGAGCATAGAAATGGACGGAATACTCCCAAACTCAGTCTACGAAGCCAGCATATCCCTGACACCAAAACCTGGTAAAGACACCACAAAAAAAAAGAATATTACAAACCTATATCACTCATGAACTTAGATGCAAAAATCCTCACCAAAATTCTAACCAACAGAATTCAACAACATATCAAAAAATAATTCACCACGACCAAGTGGGATTCATACCAGGTAAGCAGGGATGGCTCAACATTAGAAAAACAATTAATGTAATCCATCGTATACATAAAAGAGAATTACCACATTATCTTATCAATTGTTGCAGAAAAGGTATTTGACAAAGTTCATCACCCATTCATGATAAAAACTCTCAGGAAAATAGGGAGAGAAGGAAAATTCCTCAACATAATAAAGGGCATTTACACAAAGCCAAAAGCCAACATCATCCTAAATGGAGAGGGTCTGAAAGCATTCCACTTAAGATCAGGAACCAGACAAGGATGCCCTTTATCACTACTCTTGTGCTAGAGGTCCTAGCCAGAGTAATTACACTAGATAAAGAAAAAAAGTGCATCCACATTGGTAAGGAAGAAGTGAAAGTATCTCTATGTGCAGATGACATGATCTTATACACAGAAAACCGTAAAGAATCCTCCAGAAAACTACTGAAACTAATAGAAGAGTTCAGCAGATTATCAGGATACAAGATAAACATACAAAAATCAATTGGATTCCTCTACACCAACGAAAAGAATATTGAAGAGCTGATCGCCAAATCAGTACCGTTTACAGTAGCCCCCAAGAAGATAAAATACTTAGGAATAAATCTTACCAGAGACTTAAAAGACCTGAAGAAAAAAACTATGAGACACTACTGCAAGAAACCAAGAGAGCCCTATTTAAGTGGAAAAACATACTTTGCTCATGGATAGGAAGACTTAACATTGCAAAAATGTCTATTCTACCAAAAGCCATATATAGATACAATGCACTTCCGATCCAAATTCAATGACATTTTTTAAAGTGATGGAGAAACAAATCACCAACTTCATATGGAAGGGAAAGAAGCCTCGGATAAGTAAAGCATTACTGAAAAAGAAAAACAAAGTGGGAGGCCTCACTCCACCAGATTTTAGAACCTATTATACTGCCCCTGTAGGCAAAACAGCCTGGTAGTGGTACAACAGATACAAAGACTACTGGAACAGAAGTGAGAATCCACACATAAATCCATCCACATATGAGCAGCTGATATTTGGCAAAGACCCAAAATCAGTTAAATGGGGGAAAAGACAGTCTCTTTAACAAATGATGCTGGCATAACTGGATATCCATCTGCAAAAAAAAAATGAAACAAGACCCCTACCTCACACTGTGCACAAAAACTAACTCAAAGTGGATCAAAGAGCTAAATATAAAATCTAAAACGATAAAGATCATGGAAGAAAAAATAGGACAATGCTAGGAGCCCTAATACATGGCATAAGCAGGATGCCCAACATTACTAACAATACAGAAGAGAAACTAGATAAGTGGGGGCTCCTAAAAATCATACAGCTATGCTTATCCAAAGACTTCACCAAAAGAGTAAAAAGATTATCTACAGACTGGGAAAATGTTTTTAGCTATGGCATATAATAGCAGCATCTGATCTCTAAAATCTATATGATACTGCAAAAACTCAAGTACAAAAAGGTCAATAACCCAATTAAAAAAAGGGCAAAGGATATGGACAGACACTTCACTAAAGAAGACATTCATGTAGCTAACAGATACATGAAGAAATGCTCACAATCATTAGCCATTAGAGAAATGTAAATCAAAATGAAAATTAGATTCCATCTCTCTCCAACAAGGCTGGCATTAGTAAAAAAAAATAAATAAATAAAAAATAATAAATACTGGAGCGTTTGTGGAGAGACTGGAACACTTATACACTGCTGGTGGGAATGTAAAATGGTACAACCACTTTGGAAATAGATTTGGTGCTTCCTTTAAAAGCTAGAAATAGAACTACCATATGATCCAGGAATCCCACTCCTTGCAATATATCCTGAAGAAATAAGAGCCTTTACACAAACAAATATATGCACACCCATGTTCATTGCAGCATTAATCACAATAGCAAAAAGATGGAAGCAACCAAGGTGCCCATCAACAGATAAATGGAGAAATGAATTATGGTACATTCACACAATGGAATACTACTCATGGATAAAGAACAATGATGAATCCATGAAACATTTCATAACATGGAGGAATCTGGAAGGCATTGTGCTGAGTGAAATTAGTCAGTTGCAAAAGGACAAATATTTTATAAGACCACTATTACAAGAACTCAAAAAATAGTTTAAACAGAGAAGAAAATATTCTTTGATGGTTAGGAGAGTGGGGATGGAGGGAGGGAGAGGGGTTTTCCTAATTAGATAGTAGATAAGAACTATTTTAGGTGAAGGGAAAGACAACACACATTACAGGACAGGTCAGCACAACTGGACTAAACCAAAAGCAAAGAAGTTTCCTGAATAAACTCAATGCTTCAAAGGCCAGTGTAGCAATGGTGGGAGTTTCGGGGCCATAGTTTCAGGGGACGTCTAAGTCAATTGGCATAATAAAATCTATTAAAAAAACATTCTGCATCCCATTTTGGAGAGTGGCATCTGGGGCTTTAAACACTAGCAATCTGCCATCTAAGATGCATCAATTGGTCTCAACCCACCTGGAGCAAAGGAGAGTGAAGAACACCAAAGACACAAGATAATTATGAGCCCAAGGATAAAGAGGACCACATAAACCAGAGACTACATCATCCTGAGACCAGAAGAACTAGATGGTGCCTGGCTACAACCGATGACTGCCCTGACAGGGAACACAATAGAGAACCCTTGAGGGAGCAGGAGAGCAGTGGGATGCAGACCTCAAATTCTCGTCAAAAGACCAGACTTAATGGTCTGACTTAGACTAGAAGGACCCCAAAGATCATGATCCACAGACCTTTTGTTAGCCCAAGACAGGATCCATTCCCAAAGCCAACTCTTCAGACAGGGATTGGACTGGACTATGGGATAGAAAGTGATACTGGTGAAAAGTGAGCTTCTTGAATCAAGTAGACACATAAGACTGTGTGGGCAGCTCCTGTCTGGAGCAGATATGAGAGGGCAGAGTGGTTCAGAAGCTGGCCAAATGGACAGAAAATAGAGAGTGGAGGGAAGGAGTGTGCTGTCTCTTTAGAGCGAGAGCAACTAGGAGTATATAGCAAGGTCTATATAAGTTTTTGTAGGAGAGGCTGACTTGGTTTGTAAAGTTTAACTTAAAGCACAATAAAAATTTAAAAAATTCATTCATTCCTTTTGCATCCATTAACTTATGAATTCATCTATGGAAGATCATTACCCTATCAACCACTTGATTAATGTGAAATACAGTGAGTTCATTCAGGAAATGTAGGATAAATATATGATTATTTCCCTTTATTTAACAGGTTTTCAGAATGAGTTAGACTCTGGTTTGGGCTCCGAGCTGTAAAGTGCGTATAATTTGTTGTTTCCATCTTTACAGGTAAAAACCGAAAAAATGAAAATCAACAACTTTTCTTGGACCCATCAGAGATCTGAAGTTCCAGGGTAAACTTCCACCCCAAAATCTGGAGAGAGAGGCAAATCCAGAAAGTTACGGTTTAGATCTGTTTACCTGGAACAGTAGCTGATGGAACCATAAAGTGACAGAAACACTTAATGGCAATTTTGACAAGTTGCTGGAGACTGAGTGTAGACTAGTGTGAGAGTGAGAAAGTCCCATAGTTTCTACCTCCAGAAAGTTCACCAGGTTCTCACAGTGAATATTCTATAAAGATCGTTTCATGGCTTTGTCAGAGAGAAGGGAAAGAATGTGAATATGTCCAGAGTGTTCTCCATAACAAAGCAAAAAAGAGTTTACCAGAGTCTTATCCCACTGGAGGAAAAGGCATTCCACCTACTTCATACCCATTTAATTGTCCCGTCTTTTGAAAGCTGTGCCAGTGGAAAAACACTTGTGAAGGTCACAGCCTAGAGAAACAGCCCCACTAAAATATAGAGATTTAATTGTAAGGTCATAGAATTCTTCTCGTTCCCCCACATCATACCAACATACCAAGAGGACTCTAGTATCAAAGCAGTGAATTTCAGCTGAGAGAACTGTAAGGCACACATTCTCTCTGAAGGTGAGAAGTTAGGGAGGCTCAAAGTCCAGAGAGTAGACAAAAATCAAGGCCACTAGAAGAATTTGAAATCTCTGGCAACTACAACAATTACACAGTTCAGCTACTAGCCTGGTTACCACATATCCTTGTAATAAAGGCTTATTTACCTCAGTTCCTATTAACTGAGACAACATGTCTGACTTTCAACAGAAAATTAGCAGGGGGAAAAACAGTCTGAAGAGACAAGGCAAGTGTCAGAGTCAGAATGAGATATGACATAGAGATTGGAAATACCAAACATAGAATTTAGAATAACTACGAATAATTTTAAAGGCCAACCAAACCCAAAAAACCTATTGCTAATTTTGTTTCATAGCAACCATATATGACAGACTGGAACTGCCCCATAGAGTTTCCAAGGAGCAACTGGTAGATTTGAACTTCCCACCTTTTGATTGGCAGTGAAATGCTTAACCACTGCACCACCAGGGCTCCATTAAGGGCTCTGTGAAATGGGTAATATTATCAGAGAGATGGAAACTTTAAGACATAAACAAAAGGAAATGCTAAAAACAAAACAAAACAAAATACACTGTAATGAAAATAGAGAATGTCCTTGATGAGTTTCATCACTAAACTGAACATGGTTGAAGGATCAGCTAGTGAGCTTGAAGATAGGTCAATTGAAACTTTCAAATCTGAAATGGCAAGAGAAAAAAAAATGGAAACGATGACAACAAAAATCAGAACAGAACATCCAAGAAATGAGGGACAGTTTCAAAAGATGTAACATATGTATAACAGGAATACCAGAAAGAGAGAAAATGAAGCAAGAGAAATATTTGAAGTCATAATGGCTGAAAACTTGCTAAAACTAATGAATGACAACAACCCACGGATCCATGAAGCTAAGAAAACACCAAGCAGGATAAAAACCAATAATAACTGCACTTAGTTATATCATATTCAACCTGCAGAAAATGAAAGAGACAGAAAATCTTGAAAGCATCCAGAAGGAAACACAAAATCTATCTTGTAGGAACAGGGATATGAATTATAATGGACTTCTTGTCAGAAGAAAACCCTGGTGGTATAGTGGTTAAGTGCTACAGCTGCTAACCAAAAGGTCAGCAGTTTGAATCCCAGGCACACCTCGGAAACTCTATGAGGCAGTTCTACTCTGTCCTATGGAGTCTTCTATGAGTCGGAATTGACTCAACGGCAGTTGGTTTGGTTTTTTTTTTTTTTTTTGGTTTTGGTTTTCTTGTCAGAAACCATTCAAGCAAGAAGAGAGGGGGGTATCGAACTTAAGGGATTGTTTTAAAAAAAAATTCCCAACAACCTAGAACTCTATATTCAGTGAAATTATCCTTCAAAAGTGAAGAAGCAAAAGCATTCACTGACAACTAAAACCCAGGAAATTTATCACTACCAGGCCTTCTTTGCAAGAAATGTTTAAAGAAGCTCTTCATTCAGAAGGAAAATGGTATAGGGCAGAAACTCAGATCTACATAAAGAAAGGAAGAGCAATGGAAAAGGAATAAATGAAGGTAAAATTAATTTCTTAAAATTTATTTTATGCTCATTTAGTCTACAAGATAGCTGTTTGATTAAGGTAATAATAGTAACAATGTGTTGGGTGATTATAATATATGGATAAGCGAAATGAATAACAGCAATAGGAATTCATTTGTGTGATGGTTAAGATTGTGTGTCAACTTGGCTGGGCCATGATTCAAAGTGTTTTGGCAGGTGTATAATGTTGTGATCACTTCCCTTGAGATTTGATACATGATGGGATCTGCTGTGAATAGCTGATACGGTGAAGGGGAGTTTCCTTGGTCATGTGGCCTGCATCGAGTGTGGGTGGACATTCAGGCAGGGCTCTGGGGTTTTTCTTATTCTGGATCCTGCAGCTGTCTCCTGTTCATCTGACCTCCGGTTCTTTGGACTTGAGCCAGCAGCTGACCTGCGGTCTTGCCTACTGATCTTGTGATCTGTGAGTCTTCACAACCTGTGAGTAACAGCCCTGCTCTTGGGTTTGCCAGCCACAGCAGATACATGAATCAGGAGAAGCCTCTTTTCTGACCTACACACTTGGGACCTTCCAGCCTCTACAACTGCATGAGCCATTTCCTTGATATCAATCTCTCTCTCTCTATATATATGTATATGCTTTACTCATTTTGCTTCACTAGAGAACCCAACCTAAGGCATTTGGCATTGAGTGGTTCTGGAGAAACAAAATTGTAAGGATGAATTTTCTAAATGGGTTCTCAATTCTGGTTAGTCTTAAAGACGTTGATGGCCCTGCTTCCAGTAGTAAAGAGGGCACTGCTAATCTATAACATGAGGTAGCAATTCAAATATGCAAAATAGCAACACCAATAGATCACATGTTGGTAAATACAAGGCTCTGGGTGACTGCATGTATGATACATTTTTACAATTTTGTCGTAATGAAAAGTATAAGGAAGCTGGTTGGTTGGTCCTACTTTTGCTAGACAAACTGGTGAAAGAGATGAACTCAGAGCTTCAGAGTCAAAGCTCAAGCACTGCATAAAGGACCTCAAAGTTTCCACTTGTGCCTTGAAAGCCTCAATTCATCTAGTAACGGAGCTGATATTGCCAAAAACCAAATCCAGAGTCTTATTGTAAGAGTGGCTGAATTACAATGCAAAATCAACTGCCAACGTTGAGAGGTGTCTGAAGTTAAAGTGAGGGCATTGATTGGGAAGAAATGGGATCCTGAAACCTGGGATGGGGGCATATGGGCAGAATATCAGGAAGATGGAGACTCTGAGCCCCTAAAATCGATTGAATCACTCCTGCCAACAGAACCATTAGCACCTCCACTCTCATCTACAGAGATTAACCCAGCTTCATCTAAAGTGCCTTTGAGTCATTGCCTGGGACAGCGCCTGAGGGAGATGCTTTATAAGACAATGCTGAATGTTCACAAAATATTCCCCCACCAGTTTTGGCTCCTAGACCTAAAGTAGACTTAACTCCCAGAGAGCCCCAAAAGGTGAAGTACAAAGTGTAACCCGTGATGAGGTATGCTACCGTCCAAAAGAACTACTTGACTTTTCTTATACAAACAGAAAGCTGAGGAATATGTGTGGGAATGGGCATTAAGGGTGTGAGATAATGATGCAAGGACCATAACGATGGATCTGTCTGAGTGTATTAATATGGGCTTACTAAGCACAGATTCTTCAATGTTTTAGCTTAAAAAGTTAGGAAAGGATCTAATAGTTTATTTGGTTGGGTTGCTGAAGCATGGATTACAGGGTGGCCTGTACTATATCAAGTTGAAGTACCAGACCTGCCTTGGAATAATGTAGAGGAGGGTATCCAAAAACTTTGGGAAATCGGCATGCTATAGTGGACTTATCAGGCTAGACCCACACGTGGAGTACCCAGAGGACACACCTTTTACCATAATGATGAGGAATAAATTTGCGAAGGGAGCCACAGCATCCTTGAAGACTGTTGTGATTGCTATTTTACGTTAAGTCAGATTTGATAGTGGGAACTGTAGTTAAGATACCTAACTACACTGGGGCTGATTGGAGCCTGACATGGTAGGGGGCAAATGGCAGCAATCAGTTGACAAAGACAAGGTTAGTGTGGTTGCCATAATGGACAGTAGAGTCAAAGCAGTAATCAGAATAGTCTGACTGGTATGGACTAAGGGTGTTGGCTACTTACTCATGGTGTCACTAGGAGTGAAATAGGTAGGAAATCTATTAAATATTTACTTGATCTGTACAAGCAGATGAATTTTAGGTCAAGTGAACAGCAGTCTAACTCAAAACACCAGAATAGAGTCACAGCCCTTCAATCAATCCCCAAATTCAGCAAGTTTACAGACTCACAATCCCTCGATTGAAGGGGAGGCTGAGTCCCCTTGAGGAAAGACTCCAATACATTGCCAAAAACTTGTACTGTTAATCTTTCTCTCAGCCTTCCCCAAAGAACTCTATGGCCTTTTATGAGAGTGAGTGTTCATTGGGGAAAAGGAAATAATCAGACTTTTCAGCGATCCTGGATACTGGCTCTGAACTGACACTAAATCTAGGAGGCCCAAAATGTCACTGTAGCCCACCAATCAGAGTGGGGGCACATGGAGCTCAGGTTATTTGTGGAGTCTTGGCTCATGTCCATCTCACAGCAGGTCCAGTGGGTCCCCAAGCCCATCCTGTAGTGATTTCTCCATTTCCAGAATGCACGATTGGAATAGATACACTCAGAAACTGACAGAACCCCCATATTGTATTCCTAACAAATAGAGGAAGGGCTTTTATGGGTAGGAAAAGCCATTAGAAATGACCCTACCTATAAAAATTGTAAACCAAAAACAATACTGCATTTCTGGAGGGATTGCAGAGATTACTGCCACCATCAAGGACTTGAAGGATGCAGGGGTGGTGAGCCCCACCACATTTCCATTCAACTTGCCTATTTGGCCTGTGAATTATCAAAAACTTAACCAGGTGGAGTTGACTCCAAGAGCAGCTGCTGTTCCAGATGTGGTCTCATTGCTTAAACAAAGTCATACGTTTCCTGGTACCTTGTAAGCACCTATTGATCTGGCTAATGCCTTTTTCTCCATACCTGTTTCAAAGGACCGCCAGAAGCAGTTTGCCATTAGCTGGCAAGGTCTGCAATACACTTTCAGTGTCCTACCTCAGAGTTGCATCAACTCTCCAGCCCTATATCATAATTTATTCAGAAGGGACCTCGATTGCCTTTCCCTTCCACAAGATATCACACTGGTCCATTACACTGATGACAGTATGCTGATTGGACCTAGTAAGGAAGAAGTTTCAGTGACTCTGGACTTATTGGTAAAACATTTGCATGCTAGATGGTGGGAATTAATCCCACAGAAATTAAGGCACCTTCCATCTCAGTGAAATTTCTAGGGGTCCAGTGGTGTGCGGCATGTCAAGATATTCCTTCTAAAGTGAAGGAAATGCTATTGCATTTGGCTCCTCCCACATCTAAAAAGGAGGCACAGTGCCTAGTGGACCTCTTTGGATTTTGGATGTAGCATACTCCTCATTTGGGTGTGCTACTCCAGCCTACTTATCAAGTGACCTGAAAAGCTGCTAGTTTTGAGTGGGACCCAGAACAGGAGAAGGCTCTAGAACAGGTTCAGGCTGCTGTGCAAGCTACTCTGCAACATGGACCATATGATCCAGCTGATTCAATGATTCTTGAAGTGTCTGTGGCAGATATAGATGCTGTTTGGAGTCTTTGGCAGGACCCTATTGATGAATCACAGAGTTGACCGTTAGGGTTTTGGAGCAAGGCCCTGCTATCCTCTGCAGATAACTACTCTCCTTCTGAGAAAAGCTTTTGGCTTGTTACTGGGCCTTAGTAGAGTCTGAATGCTTAAGCATGGTCCACCAAGTCACCATGCAGCCTGAATTGCTGATCATGAACTGGGTTTTGTCCAGTCCACAGAGTCATAAATTGAACGTGCACAGTAACACTCCATCATTAAATGGAAGCAGTATATACAAGATCAGGCCGAAGCAGGAACTGAAGGTACAAGTAAGTTGCATGAGGAAGTGGCACAAATGCCCATGGTCTCCACTTCTGTCACAATATCTGCCTTCTCCCAGTCTGCACGTATGGCTTCATGAGGAGTTCCTTATGGTCAATTGACTGAGGAAGAGAAAACTCCTGCCCGGTTTACAGATGATTCTGTGTGATATGCGGGCACCACTTGAAAGTGGACAGTGGCATAACTACAGCCCTTTTCTGGGACCTTCCTGAAGGACAGTGGTGAAGGGAAATCTTCCCAATGGGCAGAACTTGGAGCAGTGCACCTTGTTATTCACTTTGAATGAAAAGAAATATGGCCAGATGTTCAATTGTATATTGATTCAAAGGCTGTGGCCAGTGGTTTTGCTGGATGGTCAGGGACTTGGAAAATACATAAGTGGAAAATTGGAGACAAGGAGGTATAGGGAAGATGTATGTGGATAGATCTGTCTGAATGGGGCAACGAAGTGAGGTTATTTGTATCTCATGTGAATGCTCACCAAACAGTCACCGCAGTGGACAAAAATTTTAACAATCAAGTGGACAGGATGACGCATTCTGTGGAAACCGGTCATCCACTTTCCTCAGCCACTTCCATCATTGCCCAATGGGTTCATGAACAAAGTTGCCATAGTGGCAGAGGATGGAGGTTATGCATGAGCTCAGCAACATAGAGTTCCACTCACCAAGGATGACTTGGCTACAGCCACTGCTGAGTGCCCAAACTGCCAGCACAGAGACCAACACTGAGTCTCCAGTATGGCATCATTCCTCAGGGTGATCAACCAACAATATTGTGGCAGGTTGTTTACATTGGACCACTTCCATCATGGAAAGAAAACCCAAAACCAAACCCACGGCCGTCAAGTCGATTCTGACTCATAGTGTCGCTATGAATCATGGAAAGGGTAGTGGTTTATTCTTACTGGAATAGACACTTACTCTGGATATGGATTTGCCTTCCTTGCACGCAATGCTTCTGCTAAAACTACCATCTATGGACTTACAGAATGCTTTATCCACAGTCATGTTATTCCAGAGAACATCAGCTCCAATCAAAGGACTCACTTCATTGCAAATAAAGTGCAACAGTGGGCCCATGCTCATGGAATTCACTGGTCTTTCCCTGTTCCCCATCATCCTTAAACAGCTGGCTTAATAGAACAATGGAATGACCTTCTAAAGACAGAATTATGGCCCCAGCTAGGCAGCAGTACCTTACAGGTATTGCTCTAAGCCATCATCCAAATATGGGTCTGGGAATCAAGGAGTAGAAATGGGAGTGGCATCACTCACTATTACCCCTAGTGACCCACCTGTAAAATTTTTGCTTCCTGTCTCCACGACCCTATGCTCTGTGGGTATAACAGTCTTAGATCCAAAGGGATAAATGCTCCCAACGAGAGACACAACATGATTCCATTAAGCTGAAAGTTAAGTATGCCACCAGGCCCCTTTGGGCTCCTCCTGACTCTGACTCAACAGGCAAAGAAGGGCAGCTGTGATTGATCCTGATTAGCAAGAGGAAACTGTATTGATATTACATTATGGAGGTAAGGAACAGTATGTCTGGAATGCAGAAGGACATCTCCTAGTACTACTGTCCCCTGTGATTAAAGTCAGTGGAAAACTACAGTAGCCCAATTCCAACATGACTACTAATTGCCACGAGACTTTAGGGATGAAGTTCAGGTCATGCTACCAGGCAAAAAACCACGACCAGCAGAGGTGCTTGCTAAGAGTAAAGGGTATACGGAATGGGTGGTGGATGAAGGTAGTTCTAAATACCAGCTATGTCCATGTGACCAGTTGCAAAAACGGAAACTGTAGTTGTTATGAATATTTCTTCTTTGTATGTATGCATCAAATGTTTTTGGTTTCTTCACTTATGAAATATAAGAAGTAAACAGGGTTAATGTGTTTTGGTTGTACTCAGGTTAGCTGTATCGTGTTAGGCACACCTGTGACTTTATTGTCTTTATTTAGAGATTGTGTATGATTTAGGGAGATGTGTATGAGAGCAAAGTTGACAAGGGGCGAAGTGCCATGGATAAAGTCATATGTCAACTTGGTTGGGCCATGATTCTCAGTGGTTTGGCACTTACAGTGTAGTTTGGCAGCTCTCTGTAATGATGTAATCACCTCTGTAATGACAGCTGATAGAATGTAGTCACCTCCATGATGAGAGCAGCTATGAGCAGCCAATCAGTTGAAACGGAGTTTCCTTGGGGGTGTGGCCTGCATCGAATATAAGTGGACTTTCTGGGGAGGCTCCTAGGCTTTTGCTTGCTCTAGATCCTATTCATCTGACCTCTGGTTCTTGAGACTTGAACTAGCAGCTTACCTGCCAGTCTTGGAATTCTCCAACCTCTGTGGCCTGTGTGCCAGTGGCTTGCCAGCTTACCTGCTGATCTTGGATTCTTCAGCCCCTGCAGCTACATGAGTAAGGAGAAGCCTCCAATCTGACTTGAGACTTCCCAGCATCTACAACCACATGAGCCATTTCTTGGATATAAATCTCTCTCTCTCTCTCTAAATGCTTCACTGCTTTTGCTTCTCTAGAGAACCCAGCCTACAACAGGAGTAAAAAATGTGCCAAAGATGAGAGAATCTCTCAAAATTCTTATACCCAATCTTATCTGTATTGCCTGTCTTAGTTATTTTGTGCTGCAGAACAGAAATACCACGGGTGGATGGCTTTAAGAAACAGGAATTTATTTCCTCACATTTTAGGAGGCTAGAAGTCCAATTTCAGAGTGCCAGCTTTAGGGGAGTGCTTTATCTTTCTGTCAGCTCTGGAGGAAAGTCCTCATCTCTTCAGCTTCTGACTCCTGGTCCCTTAGACATCTCCCTGTGTCTTGGCACTTATCTTGCTCTAGCTGTCCTTGCTAGCGTACATTTAATCTCTTATACCTTAAAAGAAATTGACTCAAGATAAACCCTACACTAATCCTGCCTCATTAACAGTACAAAGACAATCCATTCCCAAATAGTGTTATAACCACAGGCATAGAGGATAGGATTTACAACACATATTTTTGGGGGACACAATTCAATCCATAACATTTCACCCATTGGCCCCCCAAAATTCATGTCTTTGACACATGCAAAACACATTCACCCCATTACATCATCCCAAAAGTCTTAAATCAACTCCAAGTCCAAAATCTCATCTTCTGAATCATCTAATCAAATATGGGTGAGACTTTAGGTGTATTGCATTCTAAGAAAATTCCTTTTCTTCTATGAGCCTGAGAAATCTAGATTATAAGTTATTTGTTTCTAAAATACCGTGGTAGAACAGGACAAGGTAGATATCTGCATTGCAAATGAGATAAAATGGAGGAAAAGGAAGGATAAAGGGCACCAAAACCTCAAACCAAACCGGTTGCTGTCAAGCCGATTCCAACTCATAGTGACCATACAGGACAGAGTAGAACTGCCCATAGGGTTTCCAAGGATTGGCTGGTGGATTCGAGCTGTGGACCTATTGGTTAGCAGCTGAGTTCTTAACCACTGTGCCACCAGGGTTTCAAAGGCCACCAAGCAAGTCCAAAAACCCAGCAGAACAATTTACATTAGCTCCCAAGGTTTGAAAATAATCCTCTGTTCTCTGAGACTATCTGGGAAATGGCCCACTTGCCAGGCTCTGGGTGTTGGCCCTGCCTTCCAGACTTTAGGTCTAGGTCATGCCCTCTGAATTTTGGGTAGAGGCCCCTCAGCCCTGGGCTTCAGCTCTGCTTTCCAGGCCCTCTGGGATGGCAACTCAGCTCCCTCAGCATTAAAAAAAAAAAAAAAAAAATTTTTCCCATATTCCTAGTCTATCTGAGTGGTGACCCCACCCCCTTTGCCCCTGCAGGCCCCATCCCTCTGCCCCTTGGATGTGGCAGCCCTGCCCCTCAGCTTTGGGCAGTAGCCCCATCCCTCTGGCATACCTTAATGGCCGCCTCACACTCCAGAATCAAGTTGACAAAGATTGATTCATTGAAACCTAGAAAACTGTAGCCCCACACTTTGAAACCTATGAGGCTGTGGCCCCACCCTGTGAAATCAAGGAGATCCTGCTTCCCATGCACTTTCGAACAGTTCAGCTGATCTCTGAGCGGCTCCAGTGAAGATACTTTTGTTTTCTTGGAGGACACCAAATGTAGCTCCTTGGGCCTGTTTTCTGCCTGTAGAATTCCAAGAGGCAGACAGCGTTCTTTCTCTATCCCCTTCAGTCTAAGCTGATGGGGTTTCTACTATGGTAGTTGGTTAGATCCATTGGTCACTGGCTTATACTCTTTAACAAAAGATTGGGTAGCCACGTCCTTGGTGAACATTCTAGGACATGTGTCCTCAGTTTGTACAACAGAATTTTCCAGATCTTTAAGTTCTGTTTTCATTTCGCACAGTTCATTTTTAAGTCCATCTCTTTTCTCTCACATTTTAGCTTAAGTGACAAGGTGGAACCATGCAGCTCCTTTAAGATCTGGCTTAGAAATCTCATCAGCCAGATATCCAAGTTCATTACTTTCAAGTCTACCTTCCACCAAGCATTTGAGCATAATTCTGATAAGTTCTTTGCCACTGAATAAAAAGCACTGTCCTTCCTCCACTGTCCAATCACGTATTCTTTATTTTCTTTTAAGGCCTCACCAAAAGCACATTTAATGTCCACATTTCTAGCAACATTCTGTTGCTAGTGCCCTATGTATTCTCTAAGACAATACTTTCTGTATAGTTCTTCTTGTTTTCTTCTGACCAGAATTGGTCACCAGAATTGTGTTTGACATCCCTAATTCTACCAACAGTCTTTTCGAGGCACCTTAATACTCTTCCAGCCTCTACCCATTACCCAATTCCAAAACTGCTTCCACATTTTAGGTATCTTTTAGAGCAGCACTCCCACTTCTCAGTACCAAATTCTGTCTTAGTTATCTAGTACTGCTATAACAGAAATACCACAAGTGGGTGGCTTTAAAAAACAAATTTATTTTTCACAGTTTAGGAGGATAGAATTCAGAGCACCAGCTTGAGGGAAGGATTTCTGTCTCTGTCAGCCATTGAGGAAAGCCCTTGTCTCTCAGCTTCTGCTTGCCAATTCCTTGGAGATCTCCATGTGTTTTGGCATCTATCTTACCCAATCTCTCTCTCTGCTGACAAAAGAGATTGACTCATGATACACCTAACACTGGCCCTGCTTCATTAACACAACAAAGACACCCCATTCCCAAATGGGATTATAACCACAGGCATAGAGGTTAGGATTTACAACACATATTTTGGGGTGATGTAATTCAATCCATAACAAGTGGTGTCTTATAAAAGTGGACAGCAGATAAAGAAACAGAGTGACACACAGGGGGAAGACACCATGTGAAGAAGATATATCTACAAGCCAAGAAACGCCAAGAAATGTCCAGGGCTACCAGTGGCTGAAAAGGACAAGGATGGGATTGGTCCCTAAAACCTTCAGAGTGAGCATGGCTCTGTTAACACTCTGGATTCAGACTTCTAGCCTCCAGAACTATGAGACACTAAATTTCTGTTCTTAAATGCTGCCCCCTTTGGAGAATTTTGTTATGGCACTCCCAGAAAACTAAGACACTCTGATTTAGAGTAAATACTCCCAGGGTGGAGAACAGCACACCAATCCCCATATCCCATTTCCAAGCAAGTAACTGTCATTCTTGGACCTTTAACAAAAGGACATTCATTCTTCCTTTGTGATACCACATCTGCTACTTTAAGGCAGAAACACCAACTATGCAAATGGAATTGCACAATGAAGTGTACTTCCAGAGATTTCTTGAAATTCCTAATGTATTGCTTATTCATAATCAGGTCAGAGTTAATTAGATATTAGCTTACCACTATCATTGTATTTAAATCAACCCCAAATTGAGAAACTCTGTGAAGTTCTGGACTCTACAAAATTATTGGGGGTGAACCCATTAAGTCTTGGCTTGATCCGTCTAACCATCACCCCGGTTTTCACAGTCCCATCTAACACCAGAAACTAAAGGGGACAAAAGTCCTTAATGCAAAACACTATAGAAAGTTTATCACACCTTGGAGGAACCTAGTTAAGAAATGCAATGAACAAGGCTATCAATCTGTCCAGGACTTCACAGCTATAAATAGAATCAACCATACTTCATTTCTCTAATACCGTGCTATCCTGGAAAAAAAAACATAACCCCAAGCTATACAGAAACTACAAACAATATACAGAAAGACTAAGTTCGAACAGTTTCAGGAAGAACTTGCTTTGTGGATTCATGTGTTTCAGAAAGATAAGCTCACAGACAAACTGTTGAAATGCAAACCATTTCAGCAACTCTCCTGGCCTACAAATTCTGACCAAACCCAGCTCAGAACCCACTTACTAACTTCGGCCTTAAAACAATTTGTGGCTAAACTTCTGAGTAAGACTTACAAAATCCAAGAGCTTAAGACCCTGGAAGAGTCCATTTGATGGAATTCTTTAAACCAGGCTCCCTTGCCTGCCAAGTTTCTAATAAACTTAGCTTAAAAAAAAAAAAGAATAAAAATAAAATCATCACAGATTTCTCTGTTGGTCTCATAGGGGTCTTTGACAGCTCTTTGAGGAATTTTCAAGAAGCAATAAAGAGGGCTTTTTTCCCTTTGAACTTACTTTCCTCCATGGTGTTTATAGCCAGCGATTCTAGGGTGTGGCGTGTAAGAATGGGTAAGGGGTTTTCTCAAAGTATATACTATTTATTCACTTGCTTTCCTCAATCACTTACGTGATCTTGCTATGCGACTGTCATGGGTTGAATTGTGTCCTCCAAAAGTATCTGTCAACTTGGCTAGGTCATGATTCCCAGTATTGTGTGATTGTCTACCATTTTGTCATCTGATGCGATTTCCCTATGTGTTTGTAAATCCTATCACTATGATGTAATGCGATGGATTAGTGGCAGTTATATTGATAAGATTTACAAGATTAGATAGTGTCTTAAGTGAGTCTCTTTTGAGCTATAAAAGAGAGAAGCGAGCAGAGAGACATTGGGACCTCTTACCACCAAGAAAAAGCACCGAGAGCAGAGTGCATCCTTCGGACCCGGGGTTCCTGCACAGAGAAGCTCCTGACAAGGACCTTCCTCCAGAGCCAACAGAGAGAAAAAGCCTTCCCCTGGAGCTGAGGACCTGAATTTGGACTTGTAGCCTACTAGACTATGAGAAAATAAATTTCTCTTTGTTAAAACCATCCACTTGTGAAGATGGCGGACTAGGTGGACACTACCGCGGATCCCTCTTGCAACAAAGACTTGGAAAAACAAGTGAATCGATCACATACATAACAATCTACGAACTCTGAACAACAAACACAGACTTAGAGACGGAGAACGAACAAATACGGGCAGACAGCGATCATTTTCAGAACTAAGAGCCAGCGTACCAGCTGATTACCTGGAAAATCTAGTTTCCCAGTGATGGCTCGGAGACAGCAGTCCATATCAAACCACATAAAGAAACAGACCATGACAGCTTCTCCAACCTCCCAAACAGAAGAATCAAAATCTTTCCCAAATGAAGATACAATCCTGGAATTATCAGATACAGAATATAAAAAACTAATTTACAGAATGCTTAAAGATATCACAAATTAAATTAGGATAACTGCAGAAAAAGCCAAGGAACACACTGATAAAAGTGTTGAAGAACTCAAAAAGGTTATTCAAGAACATAGTGGAAAAATTAATAAGTTGCAAGAATCCATAGAGAGACAGCATGTAGAAATCCAAAAGATTAACAATAAAATTACAGAATTAGACAACGCAATAGAAAGTCAGAGGAGCAGACTCGAGCAATTAGAATGTAGACTGGGACTTCTGGAGGACCAGGGAATCAACTCCAACACAGCTGAAAAAAAATCAGATAAAAGAATTAAAAAAAAAAATGAAGAAACCCTAAGAATCATGTGGGACTCTATCAAGAAGGATAACTTGCGAGTGATTGGAGTCCCAGAACAGGGAGGGGGGACAGAAAACACAGAGAAAATAGTTGAAGAACTCCTGACACAAAACTTCCCTGACATCATGAAAGACGAAAGGATATCTATCCAAGATGCTCATCGAACCCCATTTAAGATTGATCCAAAAAGAAAAACACCAAGACATATTATCATCAAACCTGCCAAAACCAAAGACAAACAGAAAATTTTAAAAGCAGCCAGGGAGAAAAGAAAGGTTTCCTTCAAGGGAGAATCAATAAGAATAAGTTCAGACTACTCAGCAGAAACCATGCAAGCAAGAAGGGAATGGGACGACATATACAGAGCACTGAAGGAGAAAAACTGCCAGCCAAGGATCATATATCCAGCAAAACTCTCTCTGAAATATGAAGGAGAAATTAAGATATTTACAGATAAACACAAGTTTAGAGAATTTGCAAAAACTAAACCAAGACTGCAAGAAATGCTTAAGGAGATTGTTTGGCCTGATGACCAATAATATCAGGTACCAGCACAATACAAGGTCACAAAACAGAACGTCCTGATATCAATGCAACTCAAATAGGGAAAGCACAAAAACAAACAAAGTAAGATTAATTCTAAAAAATAAGTAAATAAACAAAATAATACACATAACAGGAAATCATGGAAATCAATAGATAAACGATCACAATAATCAAAAAGAGGGACTAAACATAGGAGGCATTGAACTGCCAGATGGAGAGTGATACAAGGCGATATAGAATGATACAAGTTAGGTTTTTACTTAGAAAAATAGGGGTAAATAATAAGGTAACCACAAAAAAAAAAAAAAAAGGAATATCAATTCCATAACTCAAGAAAAACGTAACGACTCAACAAACATAAAGTTAAACATTATGAAAATGAGGATCTCACAATCTACTAAGAAAAACATCTCAGCACAAAAAAGTATGTGGAGAAATGAAAAGGCCAACAACACACATGAAAAGGCATCAAAATGACAGCACTAAAAACTTATTTATCTATAATTACGCTGAATGTAAATGGACTAAATGCACCAATAAAGAGACAGAGAGTCACGGACTGGATAAAGAAACACGATTCATCTATATGCTGCCTACAAGAGACACACCTTAGACTTAGAGACACAAACAAACTAAAACTCAAAGGATGGAAAAAAATATAGCAAGCAAACAATAAGCAAAAAAGAAGAGGCGTGGCAATACTAATTTCTGACAAAATAGACTTTAGACTTAAATCTGCCACAAAGGATAAAGAAGGACACTATATAATGATAAAAGGGACAATTGATCAGGAAGATATAACCATATTAAATATTTACGCACCCAATGACAGGGCTGCAAGATACATAAATCAAATTTTAACAGAATTGAAAAGCGAGATAGACACCTCCACATTTATAGTAGGGGACTTCAACACACCACTTTTGGAGAAGGACAGGACATCCAGTAAGAAGTTCAATAGAGACACGGAAGACCTACTTACAACAATCAACCAACTTGACCTCATAGACTTACACAGAACTCTCCACCCAACTGCTGCAAAGTATACTTTTTTTTTCTAGTGCACATGGAACATTCTCTAGAATAGACCACATATTAGGTCACAAAACAAATCTTGGTAGAATCCAAAACATCGAAATATTACAAAGCATCTTCTCAGACCACAAGGCAATAAAACTAGAGATCAATAACAGAAAAACTAGGGAAAAGAAATCAAATACTTGGAAAATGAACAATACCCTCCTGAAAAAAGCCTGGGTTATAGAAGACATCAAGGAGGGAATAAGGAAATTCTTAGAAAGCAACGAGAATGAAAATACTTCCTATCAAAAGCTCTGGGACACAGCAAAAGCAGTGCTCAGAGGCCAATTTATATCGATAAATGCACACATACAAAAAGAAGAAAGAGCCAAAATCAGAGAACTGTCCCTACAACTTGAACAAATAGAAACTGAGCAACAAAAGAATCCATCAGGCACCAGAAGAAAACAAATAATAAAAATTAGAGCTGAACTAAATGAATTAGAGAACAGAAAAACAATTGAAAGAATTAACAAAGCCAAAAGCTGGTTCTTTGAAAAAATTAACAAAATTGATAAACCATTGGCCAGACTGACTAAAGAAAAACAGGAAAGGAAACAAATAACCCGAATAAGAAACGAGAAGGACCACATCACAACAGAGCCAAATGAAATTAAAAGAATCATTTCAGATTACTACGAAAAATTGTACTCTAACAAATTTGAAAACCTAGAAGAAATGGATAAATTCTTGGAAAAATACTACCTACCTAAACTAACACATTCAGAAGTAGAACAACTAAATAGACCCATAACAAAAAAAGAGATTGAAACGGTAATCAAAAAACTTCCAACAAAAAAAAGTCCTGGCCCAGACGGCTTCACTGCAGAGTTCTACCAAACCTTCAGAGAAGACTTAACACCATTACTACTGAAGGTATTTCAAAGCATAGAACAAGACGGAATACTACCCAACTCATTCTATGAAGCTACCATCTCCCTGATACCAAAACCAGGTAAAGACATTACAAAAAAAGAAAATTTTAGACCTATATCCCTCATGAACATAGATGCAAAAATCCTCAACAAAATTCTAGCCAATAGAATCCAACAACACATCAAAAAAATAATTCACACTGATCAAGTGGGATTTATACCAGGTATGCAAGGCTGGTTTAATATCAGAAAAACCATTAATGTAATCCATCACATAAAGAAAACAAAAGATAAAAACCACATGATCTTATCAATAGATGCAGAAAAGGCATTTGACAAAGTTCAACACCCATTTATGATAAAAACTCTTACCAAAATAGGAATTGAAGGAAAATTCCTCAACATAATAAAGGGCATCTATGCAAAGCCAACAGCCAACATCACTCTAAATGGAGAGAACCTGAAAGCATTTCCCCTGAGAACGGGAACCAGACAAGGATGCCCTTTATCACCACTCTTTTTTGACATCGTACTTGGAGTCCTAGCCAGGGCAATTAGGCTAGACAAAGAAATAAAGGGTATCCAGATTGGCAAGGAGGAAGTAAAGCTATCACTATTTGCAGATGACATGATCGTATACATGGAAAACCCTAAGGAATCCTCCAGAAAACTACTGAAACTAATAGAAGAGTTTGGAAGAGTCTCAGGTTATAAAATAAACATACAAAAATCACTTGGATTCCTCTACATCAACAAAAAGAACACCGAAGAGGAAATAACCAAATCAATACCATTCACAGTAGCCCCCAAGAAGGTAAAATACTTAGGAATAAATCTTACCAAGGATGTAAAAGACCTATACAAAGAAAACTATAAAACTCTGCTACAAGAAATTCAAAAGGACATACTTAAGTGGAAGAACATACCCTGCTCATGGATAGGAAGACTTAACATAGTAAAAATGTCTATTCTACCAAAAGCCATCTATACATATAACGCACTTCCAATCCAAATACCAATGTCATATTTTAAGGGGATAGAGAAACAAATCACTAATTTCATATGGAAGGGAAAGAACCCCCGGATAAGCAAATCATTACTGAAAAAGAAGAAGAAAGTGGGAGGCCTCACTCTACCTGATTTCAGAAGCTATTATACAGCTACAGTAGTCAAAACAGCCTGGTACTGGTACAACAACAGGCACATAGACCAATGGAACAGAATTGAGAACCCAGATATAAATCCATCCACGTATGAGCAGCTGATATTTGACAAAGGACCAGTGTCAGTCAATTAGGGAAATGATAGTCTTTTTAACAAATGGTGCTGGCATAACTGGATATCCATTTGCAAAAGAATGAAACAGGACCCATACCTCACACCATGCACAAAAACTAACTCCAAGTAGATCAAAGACCTAAACCTAAAGACTAAAACGATAAAGATCATGGAAGAAAAAACAGGGAGAACCCTAGGAGCCCTAATACAAGGCATAAACAGAATACAAAACATTACCAAAAACGATGAAGAGAAACCCGATAACTGGGAGCTATTAAAAATCAAACACCTATGCTCATCTAAAGACTTCACCAAAAGAGTAAAAAGACCAGCTACAGACTGGGAAAGAATATTCAGCTATGACATCTCAGACCAGCGCCTGATCTCTAAAATCTACATGATTCTGTCAAAACTCAACCACAAAAAGACAAGCAACCCAATCAAGAAGTGGGCAAAGGATATGAACACACATTTCACTAAAGAAGATATTCAGGCAGCCAACAGATACATGAGAAAATGCTCCCGATCATTAGCCATTAGAGAAATGCAAATTAAAACTACGATGAGATTTCATCTCACACCAACTAGACTAGCAAAACCAAAAAACACAGAATAATAAATGTTGGAGAGGCTGCGGAGAGATTGGAACTCTCATACACTGCTGGTGGGATTGTAAAATGGTACAACCACTTTGGAAATCCATCTGGCGTTTTCTTAAACAGTTAGAAATAGAACTACCATACAACCCAGAAATCCCACTCCTCAGAATATACCCTAGAGAAGTAAGAGCCTTCACACAAACAGACATATGCACACCCATGTTTATTGCAGCTCTGTTTACAATAGCAAAAAGCTGGAAGCAACCAAGATGTCCGTCAACGGATGAATGGGTAAATAAATTGTGGTATATTCACATAATGGAATACTACGCATCGATAAAGAACAGTGACGAATCTCTGAAACATTTCATGACATGGAGGAATCTGGAAGACATTATGCTGAGCGAAATGAGTCAGAGGCAAAAGGACAAATATTGTATAAGACCACTATTATAAGATCTTGAGAAATAGAAAAAACGGAGAAGAACACATACTTTTGTGGTTACAAACAGGGGAGGGAGGGAGGGAGGGAGAGGGTTTTTTATTGATCAATCAGTAGATAAGAACTGCTTTGGGTGAAGGGAACGACAACACACAATACAAGGAAGGTCAGCCTAATTGGACTGGACTAAAAGCAAAGAGGTTTCCGGGATAAAATGAATGCTTCAAAGGTCAGCGGAGCAGGGGCTGGGGCCTGGGGAACATGGTTTGAGGAGACTTCTAAGTCAACGGGCAAAATAATTCTATTATGAAAACATTCTGCATTCCACTTTGAATTGTGGCGCCTGGGGTCCTAAATGCCAACAAGCGGCCATCAATTGGTCTCAACCCACCTGGAGCAAAGGCAAAGGAAGAACACCAAGGCCACACGACAACTAAGAACCCAAGAGACAGAAAGGGCCACATGAACCAGAGACCTACATTATCCTGAGACCAGAAGAACTAGTTGGTGCCCGGCCACAATCGATGTCTGCCCTGTCAGGGAGCACAACAGACAACTCCTGAGGGAGCAGGAGGCCAATGGGTTACAGACCCCAAATTCTCATAAAAAGACCATACCTAATGATATGAATGCGACTAGAGGAATCCCAGAGACAATGCTCCCCAGAACTTCTGATGGCACAGGCCAGGAACCATCCCCGAAGACAACTCATCAGGCATGAAAAGGACTGGTCAGCGGGGGGGAGAGAGATGCTGATGAAGTGTGAGCCAATTAAATTAGGTGGACACGGGAGAGTGTGTTGGCAACTCTTGACTGGAGGGGGGATGGGAAGATAGAGAGAGAGGGAAGATGGCAAAATTGGCACGAAACGAGAGACTGAAAGGGCTGACTCAATAGGGGGAGAGCAAGTGGGAGAAGGGAGTAAGATGTATGTAAACCTACATGTGACAGACTGATTGGAATGGTAAATGTTCACTTGAAGCTTAATAAAAATTAATTAAAAAAAAAAATCCACTTGTGGTATTTCTGTTGTAGCAGCACTAGATGACTAAGACAGTGACCCATAAATCAAGCAGCAAAATTGAGATAAACTGCTGCCAGTGATGGAGCATGTTGCATCCCTCAGGAGTGCTGGAGAAAAAAAGTGTTGAAAGCCACTGGATTATAAATTGCCAACGCAAAGCCACATCAATAGGAGACGTGACTATAAGGTAATATAGTAGACTTAAAAAAAAAACAACTATGGGTTCAAAAGTAGCTCTCCACATCACTTCCTCCACTCCTCCCTCCCATGTGATATCACCTGGTGCCTGGGTGTGAGAGGGTTTGAGGGCACAACAGGAAGAAGCACCAGAGGTAATTAAGCTGCTGGAATTTGTCCCGGCAAGGATTGTGGCATGGGGCCTGGAACTGCCATCTCTGCTCACATTAGTGCTGTTGGCTCAAGTCAATGTCCAAGCTCAACATCCCCAACACACTGCTTCATGCACATTTACTTCATGCTGGAGACCTTGCAGGGCAGCTACCACTGGAAACACAATCAGGACCCTGGTAGGGTTGCTGTTGACAATTATGAAGGACACAGAAGCTTCTAGGACACCTGCAAGGCATTGAGAATTCTCAGGTTCTAGGAATCTATTAATTAACCTACATCTCTGAGATAGAAACAGCAGCCAAGCATGGGGACACTATCCTGCTGTCTAGGAGGAAGATAAGAAGTTTCTAATGGAAGGCACAAATTCAGCAGGCTGTCTACAAGAACGTTGATTTCCAGGATTGAGGTTGCTAACTCTGGAGAACATCTTTCTGAACTCTACTTATGAATTCCACCTAAGTGGGGCAGGGGAGGTTTATTCAATAAGCAAGGTAAGCATGGTGCTTACCTTGCTTACCAGATCATCTGTAGTGAACAATTTTACATGGGTTTTACCCTATCTTTAGATGTTCACTACAGATTAGTAAGTAAATACAAGTAAGCCCGTGCTTGCCTTGCTTACTGGATCATCTGCCCCTGTCAGGGATTGTAAACTTAAAAAGAGGCTTTAACTCTTTAGGAAGGTGCTGTAGGGTTGGGAGAGAAGCAGATGCTAGCCCTACCTAGAAGCAGGATATTTGATGTGGTGAATAAGGTGTAATTGTTCACTACAGATAATCTGGTAAGCACCATGCTTACCTTGCCTATTGGTAATTTGCCCGGGATTAGGGACCCCCATTAAGGTGCAGAAAATCTGACAAGGAAAACAACAGAATTACTAATGATTTTTGACCAGTATGAACTGAGGCTTCTGAACCATGTTCTAGACCCCCAAAGGAGTCCTCTCCCAGGCTGTTGCCATTTTAGTTCAAAAAATATCCGTGATTTAGCATTGTACTTGGGACAGAACCTCATCCTCAGACTTAGGAGGGTCTGCATTCAAGATCTTTGAGGTTACCCAATAGCAAAATTCGTGTGGTTGAATCTGAATCCCTAGGGTTTAGAGTTTACCCTGGAGACAGATGGGGCTCTAGACTGGCCAGCTGTATGAAATTATTATCATAGTGTACAATGAGGCCACCAACAAGATCTACCTGTCAAATAACAGCTGACTCAAAACTGCACTAACTTCAGAAATCTTGGCGATTCTCATGTCCTCCCACAATGGGTCTTACCATCACAACAGGGCCATCAATAGAGGTCAGATGATGAGGTAGGTAGCCCTCACCTCTGTGGTGGAGCAGGAAGGGGATTTACAAGTGTTGCGAATGCCTGTGTAGAGTCATCAGGTGGTGGAAATTTACACCCCAATAACTTCTCTCCAGGCATCTTATCAGTTGCTTATTGTTTTCCTTGCTACGGAAAAGATTAAAGTTTACATGTTGGACATTCAGGAGCTGTATGATCTACAGATACATGAGGAAACGCTCATGATCATTAGCCATTAGAGAAATGCAAATCAAAACTACAGTGAGATTCCATCTCACTCCAACAAGGCTGTAATTAATCCAAAAAACACAAAATAATAAATGTTGGAGAGGTTGTGGAGAGACTGGAACATTTATACATTGCTGGTGGGAATGTAAAATGGTACAACCACTTTGGAAATCGATTTGGTGCTTCCTTAAAAAACTAGAAATAGAACTACCGTACAATCCAGCAATCCCACTCCTTGGAATATATCCTAGAGAAATAAGAGCCTTTACGCGAACAGATATATGCACACCCATGTTTATTGCAGCACTGTTTACAATAGCAAAACAATGGAAACAACCAAGGTGCCCATCAATTGATGAATGGATAAATTATGGTATGTTCACACGATGGAAGACGACGCATTGATAAAGAACAATGATGAATCCATGAAACATTTCACAACATGGAGGAATCTGGAAGGTATTATACTGAGTGAAATTAGCGCAAAAGGACAAATATTTTATGAGACCACTATTATAAGAACTTGAAAAATAGCTTAAACACAGAAGAAAATATTCTCGGATAGTTACTGGAATGGGGAGAGAAGGAGGGAGAGGGGCTTTCACTAATTAGGTAGTAGATAAGAACTATTTTAGGTGAGGTGAAAGACAACACACAATAAAGGGGAGGTCAGCACAACTGGACTAAGCCAAAAGCAAAGCAGTTTCCTGAGTAAACTGAACGCCTTGAAGGCCAGTGTAGCAGGGGGCGGGCGTTTGGAGACTGTGGTTTCAGGGGACATCTAAGTCAATTGGCATAATAAAATCTATTAAGAAAACGTTCTGCATCCCACTTTGCAGAGTGGCATCTGGCATCTTAAACACCAGCAAGTGGCCATCTAAGATGCATTAATTGGTCTCAACCTACCCGGAGCAAAGGAGAATGAAGAATACCAAAGACACAAGGTAATATGAGCCCAAGAGACAGAAAAAGCCACATAAATCAGAGACTACATCATCCTGAGACCAGAAGAACTAGGTGGTGCCTGGCTACAACCGATGACTGCCCTGACAGGGAACACAACAGAGAACCCCTGAGGGAGCAGGAGAGCAGTGGGATGCAGACCTCAAATTCTCATCAAAAGACCAGACTTAATGGTCTGACTGAGACTAGAAGGACCCCAGACCTGTTAGCCCAAGACAGGAACCATTCCCAAAGCCAACTGTTCAGACAGGGATTGGACTGGACTATGGGATAGAAAATGGTACTGGTGAAGAGTGAGCATTTTGGATCAAGAAGACACATGAGACTATGCGGGCAGCTCCTGTCTGGAGGGGAGATGAGAGGGCAGAGGGGGTCAGAAGCCGGCTGAATGGACACGAAAATAGAGAGTGGAGGGAAGGAGTGTGCTGTCTCATCAGGGGAGAGCAAAGAGGACTATATAGCAAAGTGTATATAAAGTTTTGTATGAGAGACTGACTTGATTTGTAAACTTTCACTTAAAGCACAATAAATATTAAAAAAAAAAAAAAAAAGATAAGAGAGCTACATCTGGGCTTCTCTGATAAGTCTTTCCTGGAACAATACTATACTTTCAAAGACTTGCATCCCTTATCAGCTCCCAGATTGTCATACCCATGGCTTCCAACAAAACCCTTGATAATTAAACTGCCACATTACCCATTCATAACATCACCACTGGACAGACCAGCCTGACTGCAGAGTGACTGATAAAACCAGACAATCTACTTGGCCCCACAACAGACTGGTGTCTTTTCTCCATTTACACTGATACTCAGAAGACTCGCACTGAGTATTGAGGCCATGATGCAGACCAACTCAGAGGAGAGTTCTCCTCTTCAAAAACCAAAAAACCAAACCTGTTGCCATCGAGTCGATCCCAACTCATAGCAGCCCTGTAGGACAGAATAGAACTGCCCCATAGGGTTTCCAAGGAAGGCCTGGTGGATTCAAACTGCCAACCTTTTGGTTAGCAGCCATAGCTGTTAAGCACTACAGTACCAGGGTTTCCTCTCCCCCTCAGGTGAACTTAATTCTCTCATCAGTAACAAGAGGGCTGCTTGGTGAACAGCACCAACTTGGGAAGAGGGCTCACTGTTGGAGATGCCATGTTCTTAGGAGTCACATAGGCTGTGAATGCCAAGTCTGGCAAGACTGTCAGTCTCTTAGGACCATGTGGAGTGGAAGGTAACACTTCTTCAGGCCATGAGGATCCAGATATACAATATGTGGATGAATATGGGGACACAGATGCCCATGTGTCACCAGAATAACCAAAAGTAGAACACTTTTTCCTTTGAAATGCCTAGTCAATAGCCAAACAGGACATCCTGGACATTTGGAGGTGGCACCAAAAGGCTCCCATCCAAGTACTACTTTACCATGATATGCGTGGCTAGGTGAGATGTCACACTGGGCTGTTGGTGCTGGTCAAAGCACAATTGGGCAACTATAAGGCCTCCCCAAAGACCTTTCTCACAAGGTCCTAAGACAGATAGGGTTAACTGTGCTGGCAGAACAAAAGAATTGTTAAAAGTTAAAACCATCTAGAAGTTGAGAAAACAGGAATCACATCCTGTCAACACTAAATAAGGTTAAAATAACCCATGAATTACTACCTCCTTCTTAGTGTTAAAACAACCCCTGAATTACTACGTCCTTCTTAGTGTTTTTCTAGTCCCTTCCCCCTTTTACAGGTTCCACATGCACAGAGGACCAAAGTGTGACCGCTGTTTGACCTTCCTTAGCGCATCGTAGAGGGCGATGTAGTGCCGAAGATCAGTGTGCCTTATTATGTCCCATAATAAGTAATGCCATGGGCTGCTGAGAAGAGCCCATTTTGAGTATCAGCGGGGTTCCATCTTAGATTCCAGATGTGTGTGCAACCTAATTAGTATGCACCACCATTCTGAGAAGTTCCTGCCCTTTGAAAGAAACCCACTAAATATTCATTACTTCATTGTCTCTACCGAACCCATATAAGCCCTAGCCTTGCCCCCCCTTTCTGAGCCAGACTTCTGGAGCGGCATGAGTCCTTTCTGACTCCTTTTACTTGTTACAAGTAAAATAAACTTGTTAGAGTTGAATCCAAAATTTTCTCCTCTGTGTATTCTTACAAGAGACAGACAAAGACCCATTGAGCCCGAAGGGCCTCTGTGCTCTCAGCAGTGACAGTCCAAACCCAAGTATACAGAAAACTGCCGCTGCTGCATCTCAAAATAGAAGCAGAACAAATTTCAATGCTGTCAAATTCATTTATAAAGCTTGAAATAGTGACCATATGGCTTCTGTGTGCTACTGCATTTTGGATAGGCCTGAGAAGCTTCCCTGTGATGCATTAAGACAGGGAACAGAGGGGCCCCCAAATCTGCAAACAAAGTACGGGAAATGGGCCAATGTGCAGAAACAAAGCCATTCCCCAGAACAATGGGGCAAGGTATCAGAAAATAGCCCTCAAACTTCTTTCAAGTTGTCTTCAGGAGCAGCTAGATAAAACCAACCCTAGGGACATGTATAGAACATCCACCTGTGACCACTGTGTGACCTTCCACCAGAGGCAGTGAGGAGCTGCTGCAGCAGCCAGGGAATCGAACTCAGCGAGCGAGAGATTGCACAGGCACAACACCACATAATAAGTCCTGCTATGAATCCCAGAGGCCTCTGGGACAGGAGCCATCTTAGAAAGCTGCTGCATGTACACCGTAGTTAACATATCCCCATCTATGCCTATGAATAAACGTGAACGTTTTCCGACCCCAAAACTTAAAAAAACTCAGGCAAGTCTTTTGTTCTGTGAGACGGGGGTATGCGTTGCTTAGGCCCCCCTTGTCTCCGCTTGCAAGCCTCTTCAATAAAGCTTTGCTAGTGTGGGAAACTCTTCATGCCTTACTTGCTCATTCTTGACCAGTGAGAGGCAAGAACCTTATTCAATTCCAGCAACAGTTTGGCGAGCCAGCCAGGAGGTTCCAGGAGACGGGGGATCCTTTGTGTCCTGTTCTCAGACATGAGGCAGTGTGAAGAGGAGAACTGCCTTACCCCGACAGACAAACGAACCAGGTGCTCAGACTAATTTCTTCTTGCATTTCTCCGCTGGGTAAGGATTTCTCCCTCTTACTCCTCATGGCCCGATATTAGTTTCATTTTCCTCCCAAGAAAACTTTCTGTTTTTCCTTGGAAACATGAAGCACAATAACGAGGACTCAGTAGACATCCAAGTGGCAGATAAGAGTCACTCACCCAGGTAAGGCCACCCAAGAGTCCCCCACAGATGGGTGTCTTGTACCATGGGGGACGGAGTCGCTAGTGAAGGGTGAAGGGTCCCCAGTGTGATGGGTTTTTCTGACTCTAGGGACCAAGGGATGCCTTCTTTTTGACCCCAGGGAATAGGGAATTTCTGGTCAGCTGGTAGTGCACTCTTTGAAGGGAACTGCAGCCCATCGCTTTTCCTCCTCTTTCCTTTCCTCTCAAGCTGGCCTTTTGCCCAGCCACTTGTTTCAGCCATCATTTTTGTGTGTCTGGATATTGTCTGTCTCTAGATGGTGCACCCTGTGCACCCTGTTTCTGGGGGAATGGATGTAGAGGTCTCTCTTTATATTGAGAGATTAAAGCCCCTCTGTTTCGTATTGGAAATAAGAGCTATCTGGAAGATAGAAGTGGAGATTCAAATATTCCTAGTAATGTGTTAGACCTCACTAAGCCTTTTCTGATTTGTCTGGTCCGAGTGCTCTCTGTTTGTCTTATGTGTGACCGGGGCTGTCTGGGAGGTCGAGACTGCAAGATTATCTCAATTGCCTCTGTCTGTGTCTTATGTGTAATTTCTGTGTGTTCCATAGAAATTAATTGGTGAAAAGAAATTCAGGTTAAATTAGAACATACTTATAGAGACTCCTGAGGATTTATTGATGGGGCTGTTTACTGAGCAATTGGTCCTCTTTTGCTCTACATGGGTTAAAGAAAAAAGGTAATTTTGTCTTAAAGGAAAACTAGCAGTTCTAGAAGAGCAAAAGAGAAAGAAATTGTTATCTTCTGCCTTTCAAAATGTCTAGGTGGACTTAAACATATGTAAATGAATTGGAATGACTCTTTCCAGCCCCCAGTCTCCCTAGCTAAGAATTGATGGACTCATTTACAAAATTGCTAAAGAGGTTTGGTATTTACTGGGTAAATAGCCTTTGAAAATGCCTCCATCAATTTAAATATATGTAAATGAATCAGAATGGGCTAATCTTGTCTTCTACCTTGAGTTTAAAGGTAAGTAAGGGTGCCGGAAGATCAGACCTCCTCAGCCCCCAGCCTTCAGCCGCCAAGGTCAAGTAGAAATCACAATGAGACATGCCTGAAATGGCCTGGAAAAATGTTTCCAACAGTAGCCAGAGACTTAAGGTTATATTCATATCAATGAATTAGTCAGTTGAACAGAGACTTTGTGATTTCCAAAGCCAGTTGATAAAATTAGATTGGAAAAATATCAGAAATAGTAAAAGTGAAATGAAAATTTAGAATATTTAAAGAAACTTTATTTCAATTAGTTATGTTTTACAGTATACAGGCTTAAAATAATTTCTAAGAACTTTTAGGTAACTTATTGATGTTAAATTGAGTTAATAGATATTCATCTTATATACTTTTTGCTTTTTATACCACAAGAAAAAGGATACCTATATGTGTATATTTGAGTCAACTAATGAGTGAGTTCATTTTTGCCATATTAAAGAGATATACTATAAGGTATGCAACAAAGATGATGTTTAAGAGGTTTATTAAAAAGAAATTTACTTGATAATGGTTAAAAGTTTTATCTGTCTGACTAAAGTTTAATTTATGAGATTTTTAAAAGCTTTGCTCGACGGCACTGGGTTTGGTTTTTGGTTTTGGTTTAATGTTAAACAGCCTATAAAATGAAGAATTAGGTTTCTCGCTGTTAAAACAACAAAATTTTCTTTGCATTAGAATAAGATTCCTGAGTCAAAAACCAAGCCACATGGCTTTAGGGAAAAAAAGAAAACACTAAGGTTTTTATTTTAAGATCTCTGGTTAAATAACTAAAGTATTGTTTCTTGGTAACTTATGATAAACTTCTGACAAGTCTGAAAGCCACGAAAATTTTTTACAAAGAAAGAGTGCTAAAAAGGTTTATTTAACATGTTATAAATTACATAGAATGTGTTGTTAAAATCATGAGAAGTGCCTGATCCTTTCTCTTTGGGTTAAAATTTATATGTTAGTATTTTCTCTTGTGTTTTTGCCTAATATTAGACAGCAAACACATAATATTATGTCATAATATTATTATTATTTCTTTATTGCTAACTTGGTGGCAATTTTTTTTTATTTAAATCTAGCATCATTAATGCCAATAGTTTAATTGGAGAATTCATATCATTTATCTATGAGGTTATTTTTATTACTATTCAGGTATTAAGAAACTTGATAATCTTGATATGTTCTTGGTATATCCTGACTGTATGGTGTTGTGTCTTGGGATTATTATGTGTTACATCTGAAGTTCTTTAAAAATATGGTTAATGTTTATTATTGGAAATATTTTTACCTAAAGTTTTTTTTTTTTTTAACTGATTTTATTTGGCCTTTGCGTTGTGCTTGTAGTTAATTTCTATCAGGTCTTTCACCATTAAGAATTATGTTTATAACTTAATCATGAGTTTTAAGTTTTGTCATCTGCAGATAATTTTTTTTACTTTGCTGATTTTCTGAAAAACACTTGACTAGACTATCTCAACAAAAAGATGGATTATATTGGACTTATGAAAAGGACTGTGACTAGACTCAAATAAAATTTCCAGAACTCCTATACAGATGCTGGTGGGTTCACAGACTGCGGTTGATCCAGTATTACATAGAACAAAAGTTAACTACATAAGACTGAGTAAACAAAATGATACTATGGGTTCTCTGTGTGAATATTGCTGATGTTTTAAGTTCTTTCTTTCTGGAAATAAGAAATGCTTTAAGGTCCTGCTTTCTGGAGATAAGAAACCATATTCCTCTTTTCTCCTAAATTACTGAACTAGTGGCTACAGATATTGTAACTCTTTGAATTAAAAGTTCCTGTTGACAAAGTTATAAATATAATAATCAGAAAAGTGTCTGAAATTTGAGCTATGATTTTACAAATTAGAATAACATTAGATTTCCTATTAGTTCTCTCAAGGAATAGTTTGTGCCTTAATAGATAAATGCTGCTGTGTTTATATTAATATGCAACCTTAGCTTTGGCAGAATGTAGTTGTTGCTGAGGCATATGAAAACAGTTACTGATGCTGCTTCTGTGTAAACAAACACCACTTGAGATTTGTTTCCTTGGTTCAAAGGCCTTAGGGTCATAGTTTCATTGGTTATTTCAGACAGCTGGCCTAATGTCAGTGTTTCTATTCTACCTCCTGTTTTGCTGTATGGTGCCCAAGATCTTAAAAACAGATAGTATTGAGCATTTTTATCAAAGATTCTATAACAAGATCATGATCCAAAGGAGGGAACCATGAGAAAGTTGTACGTAATTCTGGAATCCAGATTTCTGGCTTTCATGGAAGTTGGGGCAACCCACACAGGCCATTGCCTTTGAGTGTCCTTTTGAACCTTGAGCTTTGAAAAACTGATTCCTGAAGCCACTTTGAGTCAAACAATAATCCAGATAAGCTAACAAGACCATTTTGCTCTGGGCATTATGCTTTTTTTTTTGAGGAATTCAGTCTGTTTTGAAAAACTGACTCTCAAGGTCAGTAAATAGAGTTATGCTTAGGGTAAATCAGTAATTGGTTTAATCAGTCTTCTAGACAGTGTTGCATGAAATACCTGTCTAATGTTTATAATCAAACTCTAACCCTCTTGCTATACAGAGAATTACATATCTTAAAGAAACCAGGTTCTCAGAGGAGATCAGCCTCATCTCTCAGACTCCGTTTTGTCTTAAGTTCCATTTCTGCTTCTGAGAAAGTGACCCATGACTGTTAATAGGTAAACCAAGGAGGGACAGCTTGCCCTCAGGGAGAACACTTAGTATGTTTTAGACAGATTAACTGTAGACCTCCAACAGGAGATGCCTATCCTGTATTATCTTGCTAATCGTGAATTCTCTAAGGAAAACTTGGTCATCACATGTAAGTTTTTCTATATTTTCTGTTTTCTCTAGACAAACTTTGTGTGTTCCTTCTAGGTATGTTTTTATGTGATATATCCTAGATTCCTGATAAATGCGTGGACAGTACACTTTGGGGACTTTAGGATTATCTTTAGACATTCATAGTAAATACTAAAAAAAAAAAAAAGGTAATGTTAAATTTGTTACCCACTGTAAAACAAGACTCAGAAGAAAGCCCATTGGTCCAACACTCAGGGTATGGTTGGTAACTTCCTATTTATAGTATAGTTAAATTAGAGAAATCTTTTAAAAAATTTATGGGACTAGAGGCACAACCCGGGCTCATGTGCCATTTTCAGTCTCAGACTTAAGCCAATGCAAAGAAAAGTTACGGAGTGTGTCAGAAGACCCTGAGAGGATGAGTTCATGAGACTTAGCTTGAATTTTAATTTGACCTGGGGAAATGTGATGCTCATTTTAACTCACTGTTGTAGTATGGATGAGAAGACTAGGATCTTGGCTAAGGCTAGAGAACAGGCAGACGATGCTAACTCCCCCCCCCCCACCCCCCGCCTTGCAGAGCCAAATTGGGATTACACTGGAGATGGTAAGGAAAGAGCCAGACATTTAGTTGCATTTGTGTATTAGAGGGGATTCAAAAGTGTACCACTAAGCCTATTAACTATGACAAAGTCAAAGAAGTCACTCAGGGATTAGAAGAGAACCCAGCAGTCTTTCTGACCAGGCTGACCAAGGCTTTTAGGAAATATACTAACACTGACCCTGAGAGCCCAGAAGAAAAGACTTTGCTAGCTAAATATTTTATTACCCAGTCTGCAGCAGATATTAGAAGGAAGCTGCAAGATATAGAGGCAGGACCCCAGACTCCACCCTCACGACTGGTTGAGGAAGGCTTTAAGGTCTTTAACAACAGGAACCTGGCAGCAGAAGATAAAATGAAGAAAAAGACCCGATTATTGGCAGTAGCACTTCAGGGCCCACCTCAAGGTAACCCTACAAGATCCTGAAGACCAAGACCTCCATGAGAATTTCCTCATTGGCCACTGAGTTTTGAGCCAGACCAATGTGGGTATTGCAAAAAAAAAAAAAAAAAAAGAGGCCATTGGAAGGCGGAGTTTCCTGAGCATCCTAAAACAGGGTGCCCAGTTGACTTCCCCCGGAGGTCAGTCCAGGAAGGCCCGAAGTGCCTGATGTCCCTTTCAGAGGAGGAGGAAGAAGAGTGACCCTATTGATGAGGCCCAGAGGTCCACTCAGCTCCTGGCCAGAAGACCATCGCTATTTCTACAGCAGAGTCTTGGGTTACTCTTGACGTGGGAGGTAAGGAGACTGAATTTTTGCTAGACATGAAAGCTGCCTTGTCTGTTTTAACCCAAAGTCCAGGCCCACTCTCCAGTTTCAACTGTACAGTCATTGGGGTTGACGGAAAACCTAAGGTAAGGTACTTTACTTTTCCCCTTTCCTGTCAAGTGGACCAGAGAATGTAAAGAAAAAAACAGTATGAGATTGAGAAACAAAAGAGGGGGAGGCCAAGATATTTGGTGGGCAGTGCGGGAAGCACTTTCCTCTATTACTTGTTTTCTACCCTTTTTGGGCCCTCCTCCTAGATACCCCAGAGTTAAAGATGTGCCAAACTTTGAACCCTGCCACCCTTTTACCACCCCTGAGAATATCTAAGCCTATTCATAACTGTCTAGAAGTAGTTAATGAGGTCTACTCTAGTCGTCCGGACCTCCAAGAAAAACTCCTAAAAAACCTGGAAATTGAGTGGTATATGGATGGGAGCAGCTTTCTTAAACAAGGCAGCTGTAAAGCAGTTTATGCAATTGTCAGCCAGACTGGTGTTATTGAGACAATAGCTTTACCACCAGGAACATCAGCCCGAAAAGCTGAGCTGACTGCCCTGGTGCAAGGCCTCCAATTAAGAGAAGGAAAAACTCTGAATGTGTACTCCTACCCAGGGCACCAGCGGAGTCTTGCACTGGAAAAGGAGGGTACCAATGGCATTCCTAGCCATGGGGGTAGCTGCCATCATGTCTGGAGCCTTGACCAGGGGAATAGTATACAATGCAGCCACAGCCACTCACGTTTGGCTCCTGCTTGCTTAAGCTTTTGGTAAAGTTCGTACTTGCCAGATTACAATGATTTCAGGGCAAGGTCCGGGTCATGCAAGGCTACCAACTGATTCCCCAAGAAGTGGTCCCAATAGTGCACACTAACTTAAATTGGATAGTGAGAGACTTCTACTCGGTTAGACAGGAACAACGCCCCAGTCCATCAGGAAGAAGTTAGAGAAGCAGAGACCTCCATCCACAATCCCATAAAGATTTATGGGTTTGAAGTCTCTCAGGGGGGAGTAAGACAAGGAGCAGAGGGGCCCCCAAATCTGCAAACAAAATACAGGAAATGGGCCAGGGCACAGAAACAAAGCCATTCCCCAGAACAATGGGGTATCAGAAAATAGCCCTCAAACTTCTTTAAAGTTGTCTTTCAGAAGCAGCTAGATAAAACCACCTCCAGGGAGATGTGCAGAACATCCACCTGTCACTGCTGTGTGACCTTCCACCAGGGGCAGTGAGGGGCTGCAACAGCAGCCAGGGAATCGAACTCGGGGAGCAAGAGACTGTGCGGGCATGAGACCCCATAATAAGTCCTGCTATGAATCCCAGAGGCCTCCAGGACGGGAGCCATCTTAGAAAGCTGAGCACATGCACCCTAGTTAACATATCCCCGCCTATGCCTATGAATAAACATGAATCTTTTCCAGCCCCAAAACTTTAAAAAACCCAGGCAAGTCTTTTGTTCAGTGAGACGGGGGTATGTGTTGCTTAGGCCATCCTTGTCTCCGCTTGCAAACCTCTTCAATAAAGCTTTGCTTGTGTGGAAAACTCTTTGTGCCATACCTGCTCATTCTTGACCAGTGAGAGGCAAGGACCTTATTTGAGTCCGGCAACAGCATCTCAAAGAGCAAGCTTTTTGATGTTTATCCATGATCAGAATAGCCACAATAGAATTAATTTTCTGAGAACCCACTGAGATCAAGCAAAGCATCACTGTTGCTGTAACAGTGTCTCCTGTTTTTTTTTTTTTCCTCCATGAGTCATTCATGCACGCCCAAACGAGGAGGTTCTGATAAAGGTGAATCTCAGGTTAACCACAAAGAAAATTTTAAAAAACCTACTCATCAAAATAAAAAAGAAGAAAACCATAAAAACTCAGTAAGCACAAAGCCAATGACAATGAAGGAAATGAAAAGAACTCAGCACAAGAAATTAAGTGGAACAAAGAAACCATCAACACCACAAAGTAAAGCATAATAAAATGTCAGCAGTGGACTTATACCTATAGATAATTACACTGAATGTAAAAAGATTAAATGCACCAGTAAAGAGACAGAGAGTGGCAGAATGGATAAAAAACAAACAAAAAAAAACGATCCATCGATATGCTGCCTTTAAGAGACATACCTCAGACACAAAGATATAAATAAAATAAAAATCAGTGGATAGAAAAAATATATCAAGCAAACAATAACCAAAAAAGAGCAGGAGTGGTAATAAAATAGGCTTTAAGGTAAAAGCCACCATAAAAAACAAAAAAGGACCTTATATAATGATTAAAGGGTCAATTCACCAAGAGGACATAATCATAATAAATATATATGCACTCAATTACAGGGTTCCAAAACACATAAAACAAACTAACAGCATTGAATGTTTTGATCAAAAATTCTGAAGGTAGGACACTGAGAAACAGTTTCAATTCTCCTGGAATCCAGATTTCTGGTGTTTATGGAGGTTGGGGTAACTCACCCAGGCCATTGCCCATAGATGTCCTTTTGAACCTTGAGCACTGAATAAACTGGTTTCTAAAAGTCACCTTGGAGTTAAACAATGGTCTAGATAAACTAATAAGGCCATTTTGCCTGGGGCATTGTGCTCTTTTGATGCATTCTATCAGTTTCAGAAAACAGACTCCAAAGGTCACTGTGAGCTATGTTTTAGGATACATCAGTAATTATTTTAATTGTTCTTGAATGCAACGCTGTATGCAATCCTTCCTGACCACAAATTGTCTATCAGTTGTGCTTGGCCCCTTTTCAATGGCAGTGTCCCTAAGTTTGGATTTAAGAGTCTTAGAGGTTCTCTCATCTTCAGAACATTTTTGACTCCATAGTTGAAATGTTACCCCAATTTGCAAGTTGAATATTAAATAAACTTCAATTAGTTTCTATTATTGGCTTAATATGATTTTTTTGTTTTAACAAAAGAAGTGCCCCAAACTCTGGGAAGACTCTAAAAGAATTCCCTAAGGGATTTAGGATCCCAACTGGAAGCAATCAGGGAATTGAAAAAAAGTTGTGGAAAAAATTTAGAAAGAAGGATAGATTCCGAAGGGGAAACTCCAATCATGAAGGAGGCTGCTGCCCCAGTACTTACAGGCCCCCAACCGTTCAAAACTTATGGAAGTCCAGGGAAAATCTTTGCAGGCTGGAGGCATTGTTCCAGCATGACTAAAATGGGGAAATAGACCTCGAAGTTAACGGAGAGACATGCCAGTTTTCGATCGACACTGGACCCACTGTGTCAGAAATAAACCCCACTTTATTAAAGAAGCCTCTTCCTTGGAATCAACATAAGTTAGAAATTGTGGGGGTATCTAACCAGATTCAGGAAGTCCAAAAATCTGAATCCATTCAGGTCCAACTAAGACCCATGAAAAACATCACTCTTTAAAGACAAGATCAGGATCTCTTCTGAAAGTAAGATTATTGGAAATTGCAGGATTGTCATTTAAGTCTAAAAACTGAACTCTAGGAGGGTCAGGACAGCCACTCATTTATACAAAAGGCACTAAATTTTCCAATGCCGAAAACTTTACATCATCTGACCCACAATGGAGGAGATAAACTGATTCAGACTGTTGCTAAATATCGCTGGGGTGACTGGACTCAAGCAGAAAAACAAGTTTACTAAACACAATTGTTTCTTTTAGAAAAAAATGGACTGACCATACTAGAGGTAATTTGGAATTTCACTGCCCACTTAGAGAAATTTTTTTAAATATAAATTGGTTCACTTGAAAAGTACCCTGGAAAAAGGACAGGTTGTTTATTTTGGCTGGTAAAAAGAGGCCTCGGAAAGACAAATATTATTCTACATTACCTCTCTAGAAGATAGGGTTATGAAAATATAATATTTTCTACCTCTGAATGGTATTAACAAATTAGGTTATAATACTACTTGATTCATTTAAGAGAGAAATACACATTTAGATTAACTGAATAGTCCTAATATTCCTACGAATTAAAGTGAATTCATTCTGACAAAAGTTTTTCTGTTTTGTACACCAAAGACTCATGGAAAATATGAGCTCAAGAGACAGAAAGGGCCACATTAACCAGAGACTTCATCAGCCTGAGACAGGAAGAACTAGATGGTGCCTGGCTACTACCAGTGACTGCCCTGACAGGGCACACAAGAGAGAATTCCTGATGGAGCAAGAGAAAAGTGGGATGCAGACCTCAAATTCTAGTGGAAAAAACCAGACTTAATGGTCCAACTATGACTGGAGGGACCACAGAGGTCATGACCTCGGACTCTCAGGCCAAAATTAAAACCATTCCTGAAGCCAACTCTTCAGATAAAGATTAGACTGGACTGTAAGACATAAAATGATACTGGTGAGGAGCGTGTTCTTAGCTCAAGTAGACACATGAGACTATGTGGGGAGCTCCTGTCTGGAGGCAAGATGAGAAGGCAGAGGGTGACAGGAGCTGGTTGAATGGACATGGGAAATGCAGGATTGAGAGAAGGAGTGTGCTGTCACATTGTAGGGCGAGCAACTAGGGTCACATAATGTGTGTATAAGGTTTTGTATGAGAAACTGAATTGTATGCTTTCACTTAAAACACACACACACAAAAAAAGAAAAAAAGTTTTTACGTTTTGTAGTATGTTAATTTAAAGGCAGTTTCCAAGATCTTTTTGATAACTTAGGCTAGATTGAGTGTACACAAGATGTGTTTTATTAAGGGAAAATCACAGCGATTTTGTCCTAAGGTAGAGAGAATGGTTGTTCCAGAATGAGAAAAAGGGAAGCATAAGACAAAACCTCAGCAGAAAAAAAATAGGTTCATTTACAAAATTTTTAAAGAGCTTTGGTAATTATTGGATTACTCTTAGTAAAGGGTGATAAAAGGTTATGATAAAGAAGGAAGGCTACAGTGGTTACCAAGAGAACAGTAAAGAGATCTTTAAGGATATTTTAAATATGAGAAATAGGAGAAGGTTAGATTTTTAAAACATGAGCAATGATTGTTAAGAAAGGTTGGGTAAAAATTTAGGATATTTAGATGGACTTTATTTCAACAATAATTGTTTTGTGGTATATAGGCTTGAAAATAATTTCCACGACAAAATTGGGTTAAGATTATAAAATTTTTGCTTTTTTATACCACAAAGAGGATATACATATATATTTGGGTCTGCTATTAAATGTTTGTTTTTTACCACTTTAAAAGGTTGTACTATAAGAGATGTGATAAGGACAAAAAGCTTAAATGGTTTATAAAAAAGGACATTCTATTCGATGTGCTTAGAGTATGTAACTATCCTGGTTAAAGTCTGATGGGGTAACCTATGAGAATTTTAAGAGCTTTAGTATCAAATAGTATATAAACTCTCCCCCCAATTTTTTTTTTAGTTTCTGTTAAAATGACAAAATTTTCTTTAATTACTGGATTGAAGGGTTAATCTTATCTTCTGTGTAATCTGCCACAGAAGATAAGATTAACCCTTCAATCCAATAATTAAAGAAAATTTTGTCATTTTAACAGAAACTAAAAAAAAAATTGGGGGGAGAGTTTATATACTATTTGATACTAAAGGCTAAGGCTCTGTGTCTCAATAGGATAAGCTGAATTCATGCTGACTTTTATGTCTTTGACGAAAAAAAAAAATTCACCTTCTTTTAAAAAAGCTCCGGTTTTTACTTTTAAAATCTTTTATTGTCTCTTTAGTTAAATAGTTATCTAAGTATTGTTTCTCAGTGATTTATGATAAACTCTTGACAACTTTGAAACTTCACAAAAATCCACCAAAGATTTGCTCCCACTTTGTAGAAGAAAACCCTGGTGGTGCTGTGATTAAGAGACTATGCTGCTAACAAAAAGATCAGCAATTCGAATGCACCAGGTGCTCCCTGGAAAGCCTATGGGGCGGTTCTACTCTGTCCTGTAGGGTCACTATGAGTTGGAATCTGCTTGACAGCAGTGGGTTTTTTTTTTTTTTTTTTTTGTAAGGAGAAAAGGGCTAGAAATAGTAAGTTTCATTTAATGTTTTGTGAGTCACATGAAACCTGCTGTCAAACCAAGAGAAGTGTCTAATTTTCTTTGGGTTAAATTTTTCCCCCCAGCCAATTTTGGGTGCACTTTCATTGTGACTTACATTTTATGTGTGTTTTGCCTGACACAAGACAAGATTTTTAAATTGCTAACTTGGTCACAGTTTAATTAGGAATTCACATAGTTTACCTATGGAGGTTTATTACTACTCAGATGTTTAGAGACTTGATAATCTTGGTAAATTCTTGGTATGCTATTATGTCTCAGGATTATTGTATGCTATATACTGAAAAAAAAATCTTGAAAATAAGGTTAATCATTATGTTTAGAGATATTTTGCATAAAGTTTTTTTAGTTGACTACATTTTGCTTTGTTTTATTTTGTAATGAATTCTCATAAGGTTTTTTTTTTTTTTATCATTGGTATTAAGTTAACCTTGGTCATTTTTAAGTTTTGTCATCTGCAGATATTTCTTCTTTGCAGACTCCCCGAAAGCGCTTGATCAGAGTATTTCAGCAAAAATGGACTACGTCAGAAACTTAAGGAAAGGACCCTACCAAGTATTGTTGGCCACCCACTGTGGAGCTAAATTTATGGGAGTCAAACATTGGGTTCCCATCTCTTAACTCAAGTGAGTCCTTCTATCCACCTGGACCAAAACTCTGACAGGTGACCTCAAACTTTTTTTGAGGCCAGCCAGAAGCAGTCTTTTTAAACATTGTATTGATAATGAGTAAGTTGATTGTGTTTTTTTACCCCTGCTTATTTTTTATATTATAGCCCAAACATGGAGAGACAGTGCTGTTGTTAGATTAGCCCAGGCAGTAGCTTCAGCAGGAAACTTGACAGATTGTTGGATTTGCCACCCTGCTCCCCATTCAGGACTTTCTAATGCAGACCCTTTAGCTTTACCAGTCCTCACTTATACTGGAATCCTGACCGCCACTGTCAACTCGACCATCTGAGGAACTCATGGAATTCAAGTTAGACTCTGGCCTCCTCCAATGCACCGTATGACCTAAGTGCTCCTTGCTTTAATCTCAGCAAAGTGAAAAATATAACCGATAACTGTTCAGAATACTTACTCAAATGGAACAATTGGTGCAACGTGGACCAAATATTAAAATTGGGCCCCATCAGGTATCATGCAAAAAGGGTATGAGGATCCCTGGTGGCTCTTAACCAAAAAGGTGGTGTGGAAGCAGTCCTTTAGGAAAGTTAGACTGACAGCAATAAATGGGTCAGCCAACAGGGAAGGTGACAAGGGGGTTTTTCAGCCAAGAGCCAGCTGAAATCGTCATGGTGTACAGAGAGAAGCTAACCTAGGAAAGGCCAGGCAAGAGTTAATAGGACATTAGCTACAGAGTTAGTAGGACACTGGCTACAGAAGCTAAAGGAAGACTCAAAGATTACCTCAAGGGTGCTGCTGACGTATTGGGGGTCAACTATAAGGAGTGTGATTGATTTTTGTAAAAATAACAATTGCATTTATATAGTACTTTCCAGTTGGCTAAAGGCTTTCACATCTCATTCAGACTGGGTTATAATGAATGTAAAGTAACAAATTTATATCCAAACAGTGATATCCTACAGGTGGCAAGAGTTCGGGAGAAAGGTCAAAAACAGGACCCTGGGAGTCATCCCCAGAGAAGACAGAGCTGGAGCAACCAATCCAATGTATCTGTATTCTCACAAGTGCTTAAAGGAAAAAAGTATTCTTTCAAAAACACTGACTTTGAACACTGTCCATTTGTCTCTGATAAAAGGTTTGTGGATGAACAGACACCAGTCAACAAAGGATGCCCTTTTTCATCACTGGCATCAGAAGAATCAAACTTGTACCTCCTCTTGATTCAGAACTTTTGGAGAGCTTCTGTCTTCTGACCCGGCTTGTACTCCCTTTTCCCTTCTGCATACTAAAAACGCAGTTTCTGTTTAGGTAAAGCATTTTCTTCGTTTTACTTTACTGTTGTGTGGTATAACCACCAATCTTTGTACCTATAAGGATTTAAATATACACATGCATATTATTCAGTAAACTATTACTCTAAATAAAGAGTTTCTATCTATGAAAGGTTTACACTGTGAGCTAAGTCATGATTCCATTACACTGGTCCCTCTAAAACAGCTTTATCTTGAGGTCCTACTACGTAATCCAAATGCACTGCCATTGAATCTATGCCAACTCATAGTGACCTCACAGAATCTCCAAGGCTGTAAATCTTTATGGAAGCAGACTGCTTTAACCGTCCTACTAAGTGCTGATTAATCATGGAAATCTTCATGTTGATTTCAGAAATGTGTACTTGGTGACCTATACGTCCCAATTTACTAAGCACCAACTTAACTATACTTAGATATAAACATTGTAGTCAACAGTAGCCAATAAGCCACCATCAGTTAGGAAGCCTTAGGGGAAAAAATTCCCTTTCAGTATGGAGTAAATAGTGGAGTGTTTTCTTAGAAACCAGGATTCTGAAATAATATAAATAAATAGGTATTTGCATTAGATTAGGGAGAGAATGAGAGCCCAAAACACAGAGAAACCAAAGAGATGGTGTTAAATCTATAATGGCTACTAGTTTTTACAGGCAACTCCTTGGGAGCATGAAAAATGAAATCTAGTAAACACACCAGTATGACACAGGCAATGGGGTATTTTTTTTTTTTTTTTAGGAGCTAAGATGTAAAAATGCCCAAGATACACTCAGTGAAAAAAGAAAGTTGCAGAAAAGTATAGACTAAATGACCCTTTTGTGTTTGGTTTTGAGCATTTTATATCTGCCTATAAAACATGAGGATTTTGAGAAAGAATTTTATTAAAAAATGTGCTACCAGTGGTTCCCTGTGGGGAGCAGGAATGAGAGGAAAGGAGGAGGAGGTTGTTACTTTTATTTTGTGTCTTCCCATGTTGTAATTTATGTATCCAGGTGTATATAAGTGACATAAATATGAACATTACATGCCTGCACATATATGTATTTTATCCATATAATTGTTTTTTTTCATCTACACCTAAAAACCACTGGGGCAGAAATGAGTTAAGAGAAAAGAACTCCAGGCACTATTAAGAAGACGTTTCAGCACTGGATGGTTTATTGTTTGATCTATGGAAAGTTGAAGAGTCCAGTCCCAGAGGCAACACCCAGAGCTAACTCTGGTGCCCAGGCTCGGTGTGTGCACTGACTGGGAGGCCCCCACCCAGACAGGCGGCCCCGGCTGCATACAGGTAGTCCTGAGTCAGGCATGAGAGCTTTCCACGAGTGCCAGTGATTGCCACATGGAGCCCAGGTGACAGCCACTGCCAATGGTGCCATCATCATTCCCACAGTCCTCAAACTCCAGGCATGAGGTCACCTTACTTTCCTCAACACACATGGTGCCACCTGTCACATTCAGAACAGATGGGCGTCAGGCCCCATGGGTTACAAACTCTGGGCCTTCGGCCCCTGCGCATTCTCCAGTGGGCCTGAACAGCAGCTTGTTAGGTCAAAATTCGCTAAGTGAATGGTTTCCATATGTCGTGGAGTTACTGTTGTGCACAGTATAATGCCAGACCTTGTGGGGGCTACAATTTGAACTCAATTCCTCTTTCTACATTGAATAAAAAATAATAATAATGAAAGCTTGAGCACAACTGCGCTTTCTCTTGGCTCACCTCAGGGTCAGGATCCAATCTCCACCATGGCAGCGGCATGGAAACAAAAAACAACGCCTGAGGTGAACGCGAGTTAATGCACCAGGCTGAGCTGGAAGGAGCCTTCTTGCCCGTCCGCATTCCTCAAAGTCTGAGTACCCGAGCTCTCAGGCAACTGGGTGGACACCCTCTTTTCTCCACTGTGCGGCTGCTTCCTTCCAGCATGCACATGTGTGCCCTTTCCCCTGCATTAGCTGTAGACGCCAAACTCAGCTGAGAGCAAGAGCCCCAATGCAATCTCGCCCACACCCCAGAGCTAGGAGTAGGAAGCCCAGAGCACTTTCCTTCCACAGCTCCAGGGAGCAAGCTCCTGGGGCACACTTCTCAGGCCCTCGGCCCAAAGGCAGGTACCCATTGGTCCTCCAAGCTCTTTCTCGCCTATAGGCCTGGTAGACCACAGCCCTGATCCTTGCCCAACAACCTTTGTCCTGGGTCCTCACTGCCCAGTACCTCTACCCCTCCTTGGCCTGACTGGCCCAGACTCCAGGCCCCTGCCCAGCAAGAGCTGGCCCAGCCAGTACCCTCTGCCCTGCTGGCATCTACCTGGCTCCAGCTCCACCCCACACCTTCTGCAGCTGGCCAGGCCACAGCCCTGCCCTATAGGGTTTTCAAGGCTCTAAATCTGTATGGAAACCAACTGCAACATCTTTCTCCCATGGAGAGGCTGGTGGGTTCAAACACTGACCTCTTGCTTAGCAGCTGAGCACTTTAACCAATGTGCCAACAGGGCTCCTTCCAGTTATTATAAATGACTGGGAAACATTAAATAAAAAGCTGTAGGGGAGGCGGGGCCAAGATGGCAGAGTAGTCAGAGGCTACCAAGGATCCCTCTTACAACAAAGACCTGAAAAAACAAGTGAAACAATTATATTTATGAGAAACTAGGAGCCCTGAACATCAAAGGCAAAGTTAGAAAATGGGCTGAGTGGCAGGGGGAGAGAGAGACCGTTCAGAAGTGGTGAGGAATTCTTGGACCTGAAACTGCAGGAACCCTCAGGCACCATTCCCTGGAGCTACCACTGCGGGGCTAGCTGTAGCATTCCAGACATGTTTTCCTCAGGGAGAGACAACCTACTCACACCTCCTCACATCTCGGGAACCAGAGGAGAACAGGGCTGTTGACAAAAGCTAAGTACTTGCATTTATTTTACCAAGCCCCCAGCCCCCAAGCTGGCTTCAGTAGCTGTTGATTTCCCTGGGCCTGAGATAGGCCCTGATGTGTGCTCTGAGCCATCTCCCGGCCTTGGAAAAGGAAAAAAAATCACAACTGGGGGAAAAGATAATCTGCCAGCTACACTAAGCTGGGGGGCTCAGTACAGAAGCTGCTCCTGTCCAGGCACAAATGGTCCATGGACATTGAATACCTCTTGCCCCTGCATGAACCAGTGTGGGCCCATTTCAGGAGAATAGGCCCTTGTTGGCAGACTGCAACTGTTTCAGCTGTGCGGTGGAGAGGTGGGCATTTGATGTTTGACACAACTTTTCCTATTAAACAGGGTCCTCACCTACCTACGTCAGGGGCCTAAGGACTGGTGGCTCCACCCACGTCACCCAGCCACCTGCAACAGGGTTCCAAAGATAAGTTGTACCTCCCAGTCCTTACAACCAAGAGCATTGGGTGCCCAAGGTCCATACGCAGGACCCACCAACCTGTGCAATCTAGGGAAGAAGGACGCACTTTCCTCAGAGACATGTGGGGGATGGTTGTCAGCCTCCTGCCTTGTTCAGACTGTGACCTCCTGCTGCAGCCAGCTGCCTGTGACTACACTAATCACCTCTGCCCGTCTAAGATTGTAGGAGAGAGCCTGTACCACACACTTGATGACCAACTACCCAGACACCTAAGCTGAATCCATACAATAAAAGTGAGTGGACTTCTAGGCTCACATACCTGGTAACAGCTCTAGCCATCTGGTGACAGGATGTTAGAGCTTCAAAGGCAAAAATAATCAAGCTAGCTTACTCAAGCAGCCTATTTGGGCATATCAAAACAAAACAAAGCAAGAAGCTAGGATACAGTAAGCAAACATAAAATAAACTAATACAATAACTTATAGATGGCTTGGAGACAACAATCAATATCAAATCACATAAACAGACCACGACCACTTCAACAAGCTCTCAAAACAAAGAATCAAGGAATCTTCTGGATGAAGTTGTATTCCTGGAATTACCAGATGCAGAATACAGAAGATTAATATACAAGTCTTTAAGACATCAGGAACTAGATCAGGAAGGAGATCAAGCAATATGCATAACAAACCAGGGAACACACAGATAAAGCAGTTGAAGGAATTAAAAAGGTTATTCAAGAGCATAATGAAAGATTTAATAAGCTACAAGAATCCAGACAGAGACAGCAATCGGAAATTCAGTAGATTAACAATAAAATTACAGAATTAGACAACTCAATAGAAAGTCAGAGGAGCAGAACTGACGAAGTGGAAGGCAAGTGAGATTGAACATAAAATACTTGGCACCAATATATTCAAAGAAATATCAGATAAAAGAATTAAAAAAAAAATCAAGAAACCCTAAGAATCATATGGGAGTCTATCTAGAGAAATAAAACACAAGTGATTGGAGTACCAGAAGAGGGAGGGATAACAGAAAATACAGAAAGAATTTTTGAAGATATGTCGGCAGAAAACTTCCCTGATATCATAAAGTTGAGAAGATATCTATCCAAGATGCTCCATGTAAGGTAGATCTTAAAAGAAAGTCACCAAGACATAATCAAACTTGCCAAAACCAAAGATAAAAAGAGAATTTTAAGAGAGACTAGAGATAAATGAAAAGTCACCTACAAAGGAGAGTCAATAAGAATAAGCTCAGACTACTTCGCAGAAACCACTCAGGCAAGAAGGCAATGGGATGACTTAAGCAAAACATTGAAGGAAGAAAATTGCCAGCCAAGAATCACATATCCAGCAAAACCGTCTTTCAAATATGAAGGCGAAATTAGGACATTTCCAGATAAACAGAAGTTTAGGAAATTCATAAAAATCAAATCAAAACTATAAGAAGTACTAAAGGGAGTCCTCTGGTTAGAAAAGCAAGAGGTGGAGCCAAGATGGTGGAATAGACAGACGCTTCCATCGAGCCCTCTTTATGACAAAGACCCGAAAAAAAAAGTGAAACGAGTATATTTGTGACAAGCTGGGAGGCCTGAGCATCAAAGGCAAGCTTAGACAACGAACTGAGGGGCAGGGGAAGGAAGAGACCATTCAGAAGTGGAGACGAGTTACCGGACCTGAATCACGGGGAGCCCTCAGGCACCATTCCCAGAGTGGCAGTGGCGGCTGCGGCAGTGAGCTGGTACTAGCGTTCGGCCGCAGTTTCCTCAGGAAGAAGCAGCCAGCCACACAGCCCACACACACCCCCGGAACCTGAGGAGAAGGGCGCTCTTGGCAAAAGGTAAGTACTTGCGTATATTTTATTGTGCCCTCCCCACCCCCAAGCCAGCTTCAGCGGCTGAATCCCTAGGCCTGAGATAGACCCTGGTAAGCACCTAGAGCCATCCTCCCGGCCTTGGGGAAGGAAAAAATTTGCAACTGGGGGCAAAAGATAATTTGCTAGCTCCATAAACCGGGGGAGCTCAGGACACAAGTGGCTACTGTCCAGGCATAAACCGTCCGTGGACCTTGAGCACCTTTCCCTTCTACATGGACCTGTGTGGGCCTATTTCAGAAGAATAGGCCCTTGTCGGCAAACTCCAACCATTTCAGTGGTGTGGTGGAGAGGTGGGTGTTTGATATTTGACATTGCTTTGTCTATTAAACAAGGTCCTCACCTACCCACAACAGGGACCTAAGGACTGGTAGCTCCACTTGGGTCACCCAGCCACCCAAGACAGGGGTCCAGGGATAACTGGTACCTCCCAGTCCTTACAACAAAAACTTTGGGTGCCCATGGTCCCTCTGCGGAACCCACCTACCATCATGCTCTAGGGAACAGAGACGTGTTTTCCTCAGAGACACTTGGGGGTCGGTTCTCAGCCCTCTGCCTTGTTCAGAGCATGACCCCCTGCTGCAATCAGATACGGGTATATACGCCAATCACCCCTGTCCCTCTAAGACTGTAGGACAGAGCCTGTACCACACACTTGATATCAGCTACCTGGAAACCTGAGCTGAATTCATACAAGAAAACTGAATGGACTCCTAGACTGATATACCTGATAACAGCTCTAGCCAATTGGGGACAGGACACCAGAGCTCCAAAGGCAAAAATAATCAAGCTAGCTCACTCAAGCAACCCATAGGGGTATACCAAAACAAAGCAAAGCAAGCACCTACAACACAGTAAGCAAGCATAAACTAATACAATAACTTATAGATGGCTTGGAGAAAACAGTCAATATCAAGTCACATAAAGAAACAGGCCATGATCACCTCAACAGGCTCTCAGAACAAAGAATCCAGGGATCTTTTAGATGAAAGTGCATTCCTTGAATTACCAGATGCAAAACACAAAAGTTTAATATAGAGAACCCTTCAAGACATCAGGAAGGAAATGAGGCAATAGACAGAACAAGCCAAGTAACACACAGATAAAGCAACTGAAGAAATCAGAAAGATTATTCAGGAACATAATGAAAAGTTTAATAAGCTGGAAAAATCCAGACAGACAGCAATCAGAAATTCAGAAGATTAACAATAAAATTACAGAATTAGATAACTCAATAGAAAGAGGAGCAAAATTGAGCAAGTAGAAGCTAGAATTTCTGAACTCGAAGATAAATCACTTGGCACTAATATATTTGAGGAAAAATCAGATAAAAGAATTTTAAAAAATGAAGAAAACTTAAGAATCTTGTGGGACTCTATCAAGAGAAATAACCTACGAGTGATTGGAGTACCAGAACAGGGAGGGATAAGAGGAAATACAGAGAAAATTATTGAAGATTTGTTGGCAGAAAACTTCCCTGATATTGTGAAAAATGAGAAGATATCTATCCAAGATGCTCATCAAACTGCACATAAGGTAGATCTTAAAAGAAAGTCACCAGGACATATTAAAATCGAGCTTGCAAAAACCAAAGATAAAGAGACAATTATAAGAGCAGTGAGGGTTAAAGAAAAGTCACCTACAAGGGAGACCAATAAGAATAAGCTCAGGCTACTCGGCAGAAACCATGCAGGCAAGAAGGGATGACATATTTAAAAAATTGAAGAAAAAAATTGCCTGCCAAGAATCATATATCCATCAAAACTGTCTCTTAAATATGAAGGTGAAATTAAGACATTTCCAGATAAACACAAGTTCAGGGAATTCGTAAAAACCAAACCCAAACTACAAGAAATTCTAAAGGGAGTTCTTTGGTTAGGAAATCAGTAATATCAGTTATCGACCCAAGACTAGAACACTGGGCAGAGCAATCAGAAGTCAACCCAGACAGGGAAATCCAAAAAAAAAAAAAAAAAAAAAGCCCAACACAGGGTAACGGCGATGTTATTATATGAAAGAAGACAACATTAAAATAATAAAGAGGGACTAAGAAATGTAATCATACACCTTCCATCTGGAGAGGAAGATACGGCAATACAAAGAAGTAAAAGTTAGTTATAAATTTAAAAAAAGGTAACCACAAAGGAGACAAACTATCCTACTCATCAAAATAAAATACAAGGGAAAAATACAGACTCAGCAGAAACAAAATCAACAACAACAAATATGAGGACAGGACAATATATAAAGAAAATCTACTCAGCACATAAAATCAAGTTGGAAAAAGAAGCTGTCAACACACAAAAAAAGACATCAAAATGATAGCACTAAATTCATACCTATCCATAATCACCCTGAATGTAAATGGACTAAATGCACGAATAAAGAGACAGAGAGTGGCAGAATGGATTAAAAAACAAGATCTGTCTATATACCGCCTACAAGAGACATACCTTAGACTTAGAGACGCAAACAAACTAAAACTCAAAGGATGGAAAAAAATATATCAAGCAAACAACAATCAAAAAGGAGCAGGAGTGGCAATATTAATTTCTGACAAAATAGACTTTAAAGTTAAATTCATCAGAAGGATAAGGAAGGATACTATATAATGATTAAAGGGACAATACACCAAGAAGATATAACCATATTAAATATTTATGCACCCAATGACAGGGCTGCAAGATACATAAAACAAACTCTGTCAGCATTGAAAAGTGAGATAAAGAGCTCCACAATAATAGTAGGAGACGTCAACACACCACTTTCGGTGAAGGACAGGACACCCAGAAGGAAGCTCAATAAAGACAAGGAAGATCTAAATGCCACAATCAACCAACTTGACCTCGTGGACATATACAGAACACTCCACCAAACAGCAACCAAGTGTACTTTCTTTTCTAGTGCACATGGAACATTCTCTAGAATAGACCACATATTAGGTACTAAAGCAAGCCTTAGCAGAATCCAAAACATTGAAATATTACAAAGCATCTTCTCTGACCGTAAGGCCATAAAAGTGGAAATCCATAACAGGAAAAGCAGAGAAAAGAAATCAAATACTTGGAAACTGAACAACATCCTGCTCAAAAAAGACTGGATTATAGAAGACATTAAGGATGGAATAAAGAAATTCATAGAATCCAATGAAAATGAATACACTTCCTATCAGAGCCTTTGGGACACAGCAAAAGCGGTGCTCAGAGGGCAATTTATATCAATAAAGGCACACATCCAAAAAGAAGAAAGGGCCAAAATCAAAGAACTATCCCTACAACATGAACCAATAGAAAGAGAGCAACAAAAGGAACCCACAGGCACCAGAAGAAAACAAATAATAAAAATTAGAGCTGAACTAAATGAAACAGAAAACAGAAAAACAATTGAAAGAATCAACAAGACCAAAAGCTGGTTTTTTGAAAAACTCAACAAAATTGATAAACCACTGGCCAAACTGACAAAAGAAAAACAGGAGAGGAAGCAAATAACCCGAATAAGAAATGAGATGGGTGATATCACAACAGACCCAACTGAAATTAAAAGAATCATATCAGATTACTATGAAAAACTATACTCAAACAAATTTGAAAACCTAGAAGAAATGGATGAATTCCTGGAAAAATACTACCTACCTAAACGAACACAAACAGAGGTAGAACAACCAAATAGACCCATAACAAGAGATTGAAAAGGTAATCAAAAAACTCCCAACAAAAAAAAAGCCCTGGTCCAGACGGCTTCACTGCAGAGTTCTACCAAACTTTCAGAGAAGAGTTAACACCACTACTACTAAAGGTATTTCAGAGCATAGAAAGGATGGAGTACTCCCAAACTCATTCTATGAAGCCAGCATATCCCTGATACCAAAACCAGGTAAAGATGCCACAAAAAAAGATGCCACATCTGTATCCCCCATGAACTTAGATGCAAATATCCTCAACAAATTTCTAGCCAATAGAGAGTTCAACAACATATCAAAAAACTAATTCACCATGACCAAGTGGGATTCATACCAGGTCTGCAGGGATGGTTCCACATTAGAAAAACAATTAATGTAATCCATCATATAAATAAAACAAAAGACAAAAACAACACGATCTTATTAGTTGATGCAGAAAAGGTATCTGACAAAGTTCAACACCCATTCATGACAAAAACTCTCAGCAAAGTAGGAATAGAAGGAAAATTCCTCAACATAATAAAAGGCATTTATACAAAGCCAACGGTCAACATCATCCTAAATGGAAAGAGTCTGAAAGCATTCCCGTTGAGATCAGGAACCAGATAAGGATGGTCTTTAACACCACTCTTATTCAACATTGTGCTGGAAGTCCTAGCCAGAGCAATTAGGCTGGATAAAGAAATAAAGGGAATCCAGATTGGTAAGGAAGAAATAAAAGTATCTTCATTTCCAGATAACATGATCTTATACACAGAAAACCCTAAAGAATCCTCAAGAAAACTACTGAAAATAATAGAAGAGTTCAGCAGAGGATCAGGATACAAGATAAACATACAAAAATCAGTTGGATTCCTCTACACCAACAAAAAGAATATCGAAGAGGAAATCACCAAATTAATATCATTTACAGTGGCCCCAAGAAGATAAAATACTTAGGAATAAATATTCCCAGAGATGTAAAAGATCTATACAGAGAAAACTGCAAGACACTACTGCAAAAACCAAAAGACATCTACAGGGCGGAGCCAAGATGGCGGACTAGGCAGACGCTACCTCGGATCCCTCTTACCACAAAGACACGGAAAAACAAGTGAATCGATCACATACATAACAATCTACGAACCCTGAACAACAAACACAGATTTAGAGACGGAGAAAGAACTAATACGGGGAAGCAGCGATTGTTTCCAGAGCCTGGAGCCAGCATACCAGTTGGGTACGGCACAAGCACAGAGAGCGGCTCCACCCCCCTGAACTAACCCTGGGAGGGGGACCAGCCGGTTCCACGGGCAGCGTGGGACGCAGCCAGTAGGAGAAGTCCCCAGGAGGCAGTGACTGGTCTTGGAGCAGAAAGAGCAGCGTCCGAGCCGGGGAACCGTCCCGCAGGGATTTGGACTGGATGCAGGTACGGCATAAACACGGAGAGTTGCTCCACCCCCCTGAACTAACCCCGGGAAGAGGACCAGCCGGGTCGCGCAGGCGGCGTGGGACGCAGCCGGTAGGAGAAGTCCCTGGGAGGCAGCGACTGGTATTGGAGTGGGGAGAACAGCGTCCCAGCCGGAACACTTGGTCACGGCACAAGCACGGGGACTTGTTCCACCCATCTGAACTAACCCCAGGAGGAGGCCCAACTGGTTCTCGGAGGCGGCACGGCCACGCCGCTGGAGGGACGAGAAGTCCCCGGGAGGCAGCGACTGATTTTGGAGTCGAGAGTGCACCGTCCCAGTAGGGGAGCCTTGACGCTGGGCGTGGGGCTGGAAGCGGAGGATCTGAGCGTGACTCCAGCGGGCCAGACCCCCCGGGGGCAATCTACACACAGCCAGCACACATAGGCGACGCGCCCCGCGGGAGTCTCAGATATAATAGTCTTTCCAAGCAAGACAAGCAACTCTGGCTATATTCTGAGGTGCTACTCTCCTATCTCTCTGTTCCCTCCCCCACCCTCCCCAGGCGGCTTCATTAACATCTGAATAGCCTGAGCCAGAGGGAGAACTCTGATAGGGATCTGACTGCATTTTTTTTTTAGTGGATTTTCTGGAAAAACTAGTTTCCCAGTGATGGCTCGGAGACAACAATCCATATCAAACCACTTAAAGAAGCAGACCATGACAGCTTCTCCGACCCCCCAAACAAAAGAATCAAAATCTTTCCCAAATGAAGATACAATCTTGGAATTATCAGATACAGAATATAAAAAACTAATTTACAGAATGCTTAATGATATCACAAATGAAATTAGGATAACTGCAGAAAAAGCCAAGGAACACACTGATAAAACTGTTGAAGAACTCAAAAAGATTATTCAAGAACATAGTGGAAAAATTAATAAGTTGCAAGAATCCATAGAGAGACAACATGTAGAAATCCAAAAGATTAACAATAAAATAACAGAATTAGACAATGCACTAGGAAGTCAGAGGAGCAGACTCGAGCAATTAGAATGCAGACTGGGACATCTGGAGGACCAGGGAATCGACACCAACACAGCTGAAAAAAAAATCAGGTAAAAGAATTTAAAAAAATGAAGAAACCCTAAGAATTATGTGGGACTCTATCAAGAAGGATAACCTGCGGGTGACTGGAGTCCCAGAACAGGGAGGGAGGACAGAAAACACAGAGAAAATAGTTGAAGAACTCCTGACACAAAACTTCCCTGACATTATGAAAGACGAAAGGATATCTATCCAAGATGCTCATCGAACCCCATTTAAGATTGATCCAAAAAGAAAAACACCAAGACATATTATCATCAAACTCACCAAAACCAAAGAGAAACAGAAAATTTTAAAAGCAGCCAGGGAGAAAAGAAAGGTTTCCTTCAAGGGAGAATCAGTAAGAATATGTTCTGACTACTCAGCAGAAACCATGCAGGCAAGAAGGGAATGGGACCACATATACAGAACACTGAAGGAGAAAAACTGCCAGCCAAGGATCATATATCCAGCAAAACTCTCTCTGAAATATGAAGGAGAAATTAAGATATTTACAGATAAACACAAGTTTAGAGAATTTGCAAAAACCAATCCAAAGCTACAAGAAATACTAAAGGATATTGTTTGGTCAGAGAACCAATAATATCAGATATCAGCACAACACAAGGTCACAAAACAGAACGTCCTGATATCAACTCAAATAGGGAAGTCACAAAAACAAATTAAGATTAATTAAAAAAAAAATACACATAACAGGGAATCATGGAAGTCAATAGGTAAAAGATCACAATAATCAAAAAGAGGGACTAAATACAGGAGGCATTGAACTGCCATATGGAGAGTGAGACAAGGCGATATAGAACAATACAAGTTAGGTTTTTACTTAGAAAAATAGGGGTAAATAATAAGGTAACCACAAAAAGGTATAACAACTCTATAACTTAAGATAAAAACCAAGAAAAACGTAACGACTCAACTAACATAAAGTCAAGCACTATGAAAATGAGGATCTCACAATTTACTAAGAAAAACGTCTTAGCACAAAAAAGAAAGTGGAAAAATGAAATTGTCAACAACACACATAAAAAGGCATGAAAATGACAGCACTAAAAACTTATTTATCTATAATTACCCTGAATGTAAATGGACTAAATGCACCAATAAAGAGACAGAGAGTCTCAGACTGGATAAAGAAAAACGATCCATCTATATGCTGCCTACAAGAGACACACCTTAGACTTAGAGACACAAACAAACTAAAACTCAAAGGATGGAAAAAAGTATATCAAGCAAACAATAAGCAAAAAAGAAGAGGAGTAGCAATATTAATTTCTGACAAAATAGACTTTAGACTTAAATCCACCACAAAGGATAAAGAAGGACACTATATAATGATAAAAGGGACAATTGATCAGGAAGACATAACGATATTAAATATTTATGCACCCAATGACAGGGCTGCAAGATACATAAATCAAATTTTAACAGAATTGAAAAACGAGATAGATACCTCCACAATTATAGTAGGAGACTTCAACACACCACTTTCGGAGAAGGACAGGACATCCAGTAAGAAGCTCAATAGAGACACGGAAGATCTAATTACAACAATCAACCAACTTGACCTCATTGACTTATACAGAACTCTCCACCCAACTGCTGCAAAGTATACTTTTTTTTCTAGCGCACATGGAACATTCTCTAGAATAGACCACATATTAGGTCATAAAACAAACCTTTGCAGAGTCCAAAACATCGAAATATTACAAAGCATCTTCTCAGACCACAAGGCAATAAAACTAGAGATCAATAACAGAAAAACTAGGGAAAAGAAATCAAATACTTGGAAAATGAACAACACCCTTCTGAAAAAAGACTGGGTTATAGAAGACATTAAGGAGGGAATAAGGAAATTCATAGAAAGCAACGAGAATGAAAATACTTCCTATCAAAAGCTCTGGGACACAGCAAAAGCAGTGCTCAGAGGCCAATTTATATCAATAAATGCACACATGCAAAAAGAAGAAAGAGCCAAAATCAGAGAACTGTCCCTACAACTTGAACAAATAGAAACTGAGCAACAAAAGAATCCATCAGGCACCAGAAGAAAACAAATAATAAAAATTAGAGCTGAACTAAATGAATTAGAGAACAGAAAAACAATTGAAAGAATTAACAATACCAAAAGCTGGTTCTTTGAAAAAATTAACAAAATTGATAAACCATTGGCTAGACTGACTAAAGAAATACAGGAAAGGAAACAAATAACCCGAATAAGAAATGAGAAGGACCACATCACAACAGAACCAAATGAAATTAAAAGAATCATTTCAGATTATTATGAAAAATTGTACTCTAACAAATTCGAAAACCTAGAAGAAATGGATGAATTCCTGGAAAAACACTACCTACCTAAACTAACACATTCAGAAGTAGAACAACTAAATAGACCCATAACAAAAAAAGAGATTGAAACAGTAATCAAAAAACTCCCAACAAAAAAAAGCCCTGGCCCGAACGGCTTCACTGCAGAGTTCTACCAAACTTTCAGAGAAGAGTTAACACCACTACTACTAAAGGTATTCCAAAGCATAGAAAATGACGGAATACTACCCAACTCATTCTATGAAGCCACCATCTCCCTGATACCAAAACCAGGTAAAGGCATTACAAAAAAAGAAAATTATAGACCTATATCCCTCATGAACATATATGCAAAAATCCTCAACAAAATTCTAGCCAATAGAATTCAACAACATATCAAAAAAATAATTCACCACGATCAAGTGGGATTTATACCAGGTATGCAAGGCTGGTTTAATAGCAGAAAAACCATTAATGTAATCCATCACATAAATAAAACAAAAGACAAAAACCACATGATCTTATCAATTGATGCAGAAAAGGCATTTGACAAAGTCCAACACCCATTTATGATAAAAACTCTTACCAAAATAGGAATTGAAGGAAAATTCCTCAACATAATAAAGGGCATCTATGCAAAGCCAACAGCCAATATCACTCTAAATGGAGAGAACCTGAAAGCATTTCCCTTGAGAACGGGAACCAGACAAGGATGCCCTTTATCACCGCTCTTATTCAACATCGTGTTGGAAGTCTTAGCCAGGGCAATTAGGCTAGACAAAGAAATAAAAGGCATCCGGATTGGCAAGGAAGAAGTAAAGTTATCACTATTTGCAGATGACATGATTATATACACAGAAAACCCTAAGGAATCCTCCAGAAAACTACTGAAACTAATATAAGAGTTTGGCAGAGTCTCAGGTTATAAAATAAACATACAAAAATCACTTGGATTCCTCTACATCAACAAAAAGAACACCGAAGAGGAAATAACCAAATCAATACCATTCACAGTAGCCCCCAAGATGATAAGATACTTAGGAATAAATCTTACCAAGGATGTAAAAGACCTATACAAAGAAAACTACAAAGCTCTACTACAAGAAATTCAAAAGGACATACTTAAGTGGAAAAACATACCCTGCTCATGGATAGGAAGACTTAACATAGTAAAAATGTCTATTCTACCAAAAGCCATCTATACATTCAACGCACTTCCGATCCAAATTCCAATGTCATATTTTAAGGGGATAGAGAAACAAATCACCAATTTCATATGGAAGGGAAAGAAGCCCCGGATAAGTAAAGCATTACTGAAAAAGAAGAAGAAAGTGGGAGGCCTCACAGTACCTGATTTCAGAACCTATTATACAGCCACAGTAGTCAAAACAGCCTGGTACTGGTACAACAACAGGCACATAGACCAATGGAACAGAATTGAGAACCCAGACATAGATCCATCCACGTATGAGCAGCTGATATTTGACAAAGGACCAGTGTCAATTAACTGGGGAAAAATAGCCTTTTTAACAAATGGTGCTGGATATCCCTTTGCAAAAAAATGAAACAGGACCCATACCTCACACCATGCACAAAAACTAACTCCAAGTAGATCAAAGACCTAAACATAAAGACTAAAACGATAAAGATCATGGAAGAAAAAATTGGGACAACCCTAGGAGCCCTAATACAAGGCATAAACAGAATACAAAACATTACCAAAAATGATGAAGAGAAACCCGATAACTGGGAGCTCCTAAAAATCAAACACCTATGCTCATCTAAAGACTTCTCCAAAAGAGTAAAAAGACCACCTACAGACTGGGAAAGAATTTTCAGCTATGACATCTCCGACCAGCACCTGATCTCTAAAATCTACATGATTCTGTCAAAACTCAACCACAAAAAGACAAACAACCCAATCAAGAAGTGGGCAAAGGATATGAACACACATTTCACTAAAGAAGATATTCAGGCAGCCAACAGATACATGAGAAAATGCTCTCGATCATTAGCCATTAGAGAAATGCAAATTAAAACTACGATGAGATTCCATCTCACACCAGCAAGGCTGGCATTAATCCAAAAAACACAAAATAATAAATGTTGGAGAGGTTGCGGAGAGATTGGAACTCTTATACACTGCTGGTGGGAATGTAAAATGGTACAACCACTTTGGAAATCTATCTGGCGTTATCTTAAACAGTTAGAAATAGAACTACCATACAACCCAGAAATCCCACTCCTCGGAATATACCCTAGAGATCCAAGAGCCTTCATACAAACAGATACATGCACACCCATGTTTATTGCAGCTCTGTTTACAATAGCAAAAAGTTGGAAGCAACCAAGGTGTCCATCAACGGATGAATGGGTAAATAAATTGTGGTATATTCACACAATGGAATACTACGCATCGATAAAGAACAGTGACGAATCTGTGAAACATTTCATAACATGGAGGAACCTGGAAGGCATTATGCTGAGCGAAATGAGTCAGAGGCAAAAGGACAGATATTGTATAAGACCACTATTATAAGATCTTGAGAAATAGTAAACCTGAGAAGAACACATACTTTTGTGGTTACGAGGGGGGGAGGGAGGGAGGGTGGGAGAGGGTTTTTTATTTATTAATCAGTAGATAAGAACTGCTTTAGGTGAAGGGAAAGACAACACTCAATACATGGAAGGTCAGCTCAATTGGACTGGACCAAAAGCAAAGAAGTTTCTGTGATAAAATGAATGCTTCAAAGGTCAGCGGAGCAAGGGTGGGGGTCTGGGGAACATGGTTTGCGGGGACTTCTAAGTCAATTGGCAAAATAATTCTATTATGAAATCATTCTGCATCCCACTTTGAAATGTGGCGTCTGGGGTCTTAAATGCTAACAAGCGGCCATCTAAGATGCAGCAATTGGTCTCAACCCACCTGGAGCAAAGGAAAATGAAGAACACCAAGGTCACGCGACAACTAAGAGCCCAAGAGACAGAAAGGGCCACATGAACCAGAGACCTACATCATCCTGAGACCAGAAGAACTAGTTGGTGCCCGGCCACAATCGATGACTGCCCTGACAGGGAGCACAGCAGAGGACCCCTGAGGGAGCAGGAGATCAGTGGGATGCAGACCCCAAATTCTCATAAAAAGACCAGGCTTGATGGTCTGACTGAGACTGGAGGAATCCCGGCGGCCATGCTCCCCAGACCTTCAGCTGACACAGGACAGGAACCATCCCCGAAGACAACTCATCAGAAATGAAAGGGACTGGTCAGCGGGTGGGAGAGAGATGCTGATGAAGAGTGAGCTAATTATATCAGGTGTACACTTGAGATTGTGTTGGCAACTCTTGTCTGGAGGGGGGATGGGAGGATAGAGAGAGAGGGAAGCCGGCAAAATTGTCAAGAAAGGAGAGACTGAAAGGGCTGACTCAAGAGTGGGAGAGCAAGTGGGAGTAGGGAGTGAGATGTATGTAAACTTATATGTGACAGACTGATTGGATTTGTAAACGTTCACTTGAAGCTTAATAAAAGTTATTAAAAAAAAAAAAACCAAAAGACATCTACATAAGTGGAAAAACATACCTTGCTCATGGATAGGAAGACATAGCATTGTAAAAATATCTATTCTACCAAAAGCGAGCTATAGATACAATGTAATTCGGATCCAAATTCCAGCAATTTTTTTTAATGAGATGGAGAAACAAATCGCCAACTTCATATGGGAGGGAAAGAGGCCCCAGATAAGTAAAGCACTACTGAAAAAGAAGAATAAAGTGAGAGGCCTCACACCACCTGATTTTAGAACCTATTATACCGCCACAGTAGGCAAAACAGCCTGGTACTGGTACAAGAACAGATACACAGGCCAATGGAAAAGAATTGAGAATCGAGAGAGAAATCCATCCACATATGAGCAGCTGACATTTGACAAAGGCCCAAAGTCAGTTAAATGGGGGAAAAGAGTCTATTTAACAAATGGTGCTGGCATAACTGGATATCCATCTGCAAAAAAATGAAACAAGACCCATACCTCACACCATGCACAAAATCAAACTCAAAATGGATCAAACACCTAAATATAAAATCTAAAATGATACATATCGTGGAAGAAAACATAGGGACAATGCTGGCAGCCCTAATACATGGCATAAACAGTATACAAAACATTACTAACAATGCACAAACACCAGAAGAAAAACTAGATAACTGGGAGCTCCTAAAAATCAAACACCTATGCTCATGCAAAGACTTCACCAAAAGAATAAAAAGATTACCTACAGACTGGGAAAAAGTTTTAGCTATGACATTTCTGATCAGCATCTGATTTCCAAAGTCTACACGATACTGCAAAAACTCAACTACAAAAAGACAAAGAACAGATTTAAAAAATGGGCAAAGGATACGAATAGGCACTTCACTAAAGAAGACATTCAGGTAGCTAACAGATACATGAAGAAATGCTCGTGATCATCAGCCGTTACAGAAATGGAAATCAAAACTACAATGAGATTGCATCTCACTCCAAAAAGGCTGGCATTAACCCAAAAAACACAAAATAATAAATGTTGGAGAGGTTGTGGAAAGACTGGAACACTTATACACTGCTGGTGGAATGTAAAATGGTACAGCCACTTTGGAAATTAATTTGGCTCTTCCTTAAAAAGCTAGGAATAGTACTATCATATGATCCAGCAATCCCACTCCTTGGAATATATCCTAGAGAAATAAGAGCCTTTACATGAACAGATATATGCACAACCATGTTCACTGCAGCACTGTTTACAATAGCAAAAAGATGGAAGCAACCAAGGTGCCCATCAATGGATGAATGGATAAATAAATTATGGTATATTAACACAATGGAATACTATGCATCGATAAAGAACAATGATGAATCTGTGAAACATTTCATAATATGGAGGAATCTGGAAGGCATTATGCTGAGTGAAATTAGTCAGTTGCAAAAGGACAAATATTGTATAAGACCACTATTATAAGAACTGGAAAAATAGTTTAAACAGAGAAGAAAATATTCTTTGATGGTTACGAGAGTGGGGAGGGAGGGAGCGAGGGGGGTATTCACTAATTAGGTAGTTAAAAAAAACCAAAACCAAACCCAGTGCCGTTGAGTCGATTCCGACTCATAGCGACCCTATAGGACAGAGTAGAACTGCCCCATAGAGTTTCCAAGGAGCGCCTGGGGGATTCGAACTGCTGACCCTTCGGTTAGCAGCCGTAGCACTTTACCACTACACCACCAGGGTTTCCGAGAATTAGGTAGTAGACAAGAATTATTTTAGGGGAAGGGAAAGCCAACACATAATACAGGAGAGGTCAGCACAACTGGAGTAAACAAAAAGCAAAGAAGTTCCTGAAGAAACGAAACACTTCGAAGGCCAGAGTAGCAGGGGCGGGGGTTTGGGGACCATGGTTTCAGGGGTCATTTAGGTCAATTGGCATAATAAACTCTATTAAAAAACATCTGACATTCTGCATCCCACTTTGGAGAGTGGCATCTGGGGCCTTAAATGCTAGCCAAGCAGCCATCTAAGATGTATCAATTAGTCTCAACCCACCTGGACCAGAGGAGAATGAAGAAAACCAAAGACACAAGGTAATTATGAGCCCAAGAGACAGAAAGGGCCAAATAAATCAGAGGCTACATCAGCCTGAGACCAGAAGTACTACATAGTGCCCGGCTACAACAGATGACTATCCTGACAGGGAACACAGCAGAGAATCCCTGAGGGAGCAGGAGAGCAGTGGGATGCAGACCTCAAATTCTCATAAAAAGACCCTACTTAATGGTCTGACTGAGACTAGAAGCATCCTGGAGGTCCCGGTCCCCAGACCTTTTGTTAGCCAAAGACGGGAACTGTTCCCAAGCCAACTCTTCAGACAGGGATTGGGACTGGACTATGTGATGTAAAGTGATACTGGTGAAGAGTAAGCTCCTTGGATCAAGTAGACAGACACAACACACAATGTGCGTGGCTTCTGTCTGCAGGGGAGATGGCAGAGCATGGGGTGGGGGGAACAGAGGCTGGTTGAATGGACCTGGAATTATGGGGTGGGGAGAAGGAGTGTGCTGTCTCATTCGGGGAAGAACAACTAGGAGTATATAGAAAGGTGTATATAAATTTTTGTATGAGAGACTGATACGATTTGTAAACTTTCACTTAAAGCACAATAAAAAAAATTTTTTTTAACACTGTGGGGAATTTCAAAAACTATCCGTCAAGCTGGTAGTACCTGAATCCACTGATCAATCTTAACATCTCAAAACAAGGGACAACTAACTCCACACCCTCTTCGGCCCCGCCAGGCTCCCCCCCCCCCCCCCCCAGCCACCAGTAGAACATTTCTTTTTGTATTAAAATGAGAGTTTGGGGGAAGAGCTTTGAACTGTCTCAAGGGAAGGCACAGAGTCATAATATGCTGACCATGCTATCTTATTTTTATTTTGATTCTAGACTAACAGCTATGTTTTTTGAGAAAAACATTTTTCCTCTGTGGTCTAAACCACACGCTCTGAGGATTCTTAACTCCTAAACAATACACTGCTCTGGTAGATTGCTGTCTGAGTGCTCTTGCCTGCAAGGTATTTTTTCTTTCTGCGAGATAGAGAAACTACATGTAGACCATCTTGTGACTGTGATGTCAGCATCCCGTGAAACTATCTGTAATTACTAATTGTACTATTAATCAGTAAACAGAGTGTGATTATTACAATGTTCATTAATTTTCCATAATTGCACTCCATATGGTTTGGTTCCTCTTTTTACTCCATAAGAATCTGCCTTGGAAGAATTACAACCAGAATGCTCCTTAGAAACAAGGATGGTGAGACTTAGTCTCACGTACTTTGGACGTGTCATCAGGAGGGCCAGTCGCTGCAGAAGGACATCATGGTTGGTGAACTAGAGGGTCAGTGAAAAAGAGAAAGACTCTCAATGAGATGGATTAACACTGTGGCTGCAACAATGGGCTCAAATATAGCAATGATTGTAAAGATGGCACAGGACTGGGCAGTGTTTCGTTCTATTAAAAAAAACTAGTTTTCGTTCTATTAGGGGACCCTAATTAATTAGCACTTCACCAGTTATCAGGGCACTCCCAGTCACCGCCCTACCACATCACTCACTTCCTCTAAGTTGTTTTGCAGACCCTCTGGAGAGCCTTGGAAGGGCACAAGTCTAACTGACTCAGAGTGGTCAGATGTGCAGAACAGACAAAGATGACCGACAGACGACCCTGGGGTGTCACACATGCTCAATAACACAAGAGAACGAATATCAAAGAATGAAAAGACTCGTGTCAAGGAACCAAAATCACTGGATATATGTAATCTGCAGTAGCCAGGCTCATTTCAAAAGCAAAGAGTCCATCGGCCACTTCTCTGTGGAGTCTTAGCCCTGCCTCATAATGAATAACGAATAGAAACTATGAATAGTTAAAACTCCCTGATCCTGCCCGCTGCCTTCCTCCACCCCTATATAAATATATATAATTATAAAATGTGAATGCTTCCTCAAATCGAGAAACTCAACCTGAGGTCAATACCTCTGAGTTCCTGCTTGCTAGCCTGCGATATAAACTCTTCCTCTCAAAACCAGTATCTGAGAGTTTGGCCATTCAAACCCTGGGGATGGACCCACTGGTCTGGTTTCAATTTCTGGCACCTCTGGTGGAACCTTAAACAGTCCTATTTACTGTTTCCCCAGTTTTCTCAGAGCCCTGCCAGCTGTGGCCCGGCTTGCTGGTGCCCTCAGAATGTGCCTGGGTCATTCTTGACCCAGAGGACTCGGGTAAATTTGAGCTCAGTGGGCAGTGTTCCCAGTTACGGTGCAAACCCAACTTTGAGAGGATGAAACAGATCTGGTCTGGACTGGAGGCGGCGGACAGGTAAGTCCATTCCCCGGATATGGTTGGGAGGGGACTGGGAATTTGAAACGGAGCCTGCTAAGAAACCCCTGGTGTGAGTTCCTCTTCAGGTCTCATGGTCTAAGGGGTCGAGGTGACCCTCCTGGACAACCTTCACCATTAATTACCATTAACCGTGGGGTCCTGAGACTCTATCCTCTGGTCTGGTGTGAGCTCACTCTGTGCGTATGTGTGTGCATGTTGTGTAGAGAAGGGGAGGCAAACCCTCAATCCCCAAGTGCTCACCATTGGGTTGTATTTTAAAGAACTGGAAAACAGTTCAAAGGGAAGTCATGATCAAATACTGTAATCAGGACTGGGTACAATATCCCCTGGGGTTGAGTGTACTTCTGATTCTTTACATTATGATACCATCTTGCAGTTGATGTTGTTTTACAAAAGAGAGGAGAAATGGAACAAAATCCCTTATGTGCAGGCCTTCACGGCCTATATCACAACAGAAAATTTCAGAAATAATGTAAATTGATGGTCCAAAGGGCAGAAAAGCCACGAAATCAGAAAGACAAAGAGGAAGAGATTTTAGAAGAAAGTGAGCCTTGGAAACCTTTCTCTTTCCCAGAGGTACCTCCCCTTTATGTGCAGGGGGTGGTGGCTACTACCCCCTTGACCACAGCTCTGGGACCCAGTAAGGGTCAGACACCGGAAAGGGAGGCTAGGAGAACAGCAGAAAACTTACCCCCCTGATTAGAGAAAGTGGCCTTTCCTTCTCACACCTGCAGTGGTGTTCAATTCAGCCAGCGGCCTCCATCTTCTGATAAAGGGCAAGGGCAGTTTCCTCTTCACTAGGTTCCAGCAGGAATAGATGATCAGGAGACGCCCAGTGGCTTTGTGTGAGTGTATGCTGCTTTCACTTTTACTGACTTACTGAACTGGAAGAGGTCAATGCCCAGTTTCCTAGAAGACCCCCAGCCAGAGAGTAGAGTTCTTTCCGAGTATATTTGACACTCACCAACCAACTTGGGCAGATGTACAAGCCCTCCTCCAAGGCCTGTTGGCTCAGGAGGAAAGGAGGAGGGTTTTAGAAAAGGCAAAACAGGAGGCAGAAAGACTTCGTGAAGAAGGAAATAACCCTGGTAGGTAACCAACAGATGTGGCTGTGCTCCTTCAAGACCCCAAGTGGGATCCAAACCAGATTAATGATATGGTTTTCTTACATTTTCGAGAATATATTCTATAGAGGGACTCCGACAGGAAGCACCCAAACCCAAAAACCTTAAAAAATTCAAGAGGTTCACCAAAAGCCAGATAAGAATCCCTCTGCCTTCTTCGAGCGGGTCCTGGAAGCTTACAGAAAACATGCTAATGTAAATCCTGATGACACTACTTTCCAGAAAGTTGTTAACCTGACTTTTAGTTCTCAGGGCGCACCCAACATAAGGTGCAAGTTACAGAAACTAGAAAATGGACTAGATATGACCACCTCACAATTAGTTGAGGCAGCCTTTAAAGTCTACAACAATCAAGACTGGGAACAGAAGAAGAAGCACTGAGAAATGAAACAGCAAGCTAGCCTGCTGGCTGTTGCCCTAGGTGGGCAAAAGGGCCCCCTGACATGTGGAAAGGTAAGCACCCCAGGCCCTGGGCCTCTGATCTCACCTCAGAACCCAAGGCACCCAGCAAAGTTGGGGCCCCAAGAGTGTGCCTATTGGAAATGAGAATGTACTAACCAGCAGACCTGGAGTCAGAAGGAGTGCCCACTTCAGGAATGGGCACACCAGATGCTCCAGGGAAGTGGCAGGCAAGGATCAAGAGTGATGGGCCCAGCGGCTCTACCACTTACTGGGTCGATTTCCATTGCCCACGAAGAGCCCTGGGTACAGCTAAAAGTGGGCAATCAACTTATAGACGTCCTGGTGGACTCCATTGGGTACTAAACATGCTCACTAGCCCATTGTCCCCAAGGACTCTCGCTCTTACAGGAGTCTCGGGAGAGACAGTTAAAAGAAATTTTCTCACAAAATGGGGATATAAAGCATCCCAATGAAAGACTAAAGTCTCCCAACAGCAACTTAAATATTTGGGATACAACCTATCTAAAGGACAAAGGGACCTTTTACCAGAAAGGCAACTGGCCATTAGCTAAAAAAAAAAAAAAAATTTTTTTTTTTTTTCATAGCAGTTCCTAAAACAAAGAGACAACTCCGTGGGTTTCTAGGAATGGCCAGGTTCTGCAGAATTTGGATACACAATTTTGGACTAATTGCCAAACCCGTGTACCAGGCTATTCAGGGGATAGACTCTGACCCACTAGAATGGACTCCAGAGTGCCATCAAGCTTTCCTGATCATTAAGTTCAAATTGATGAGTACTCCAGCTCTTAGACTACCTAATCTGAGGAAACCCTTTGATTTATAGGTACATGAGAGACAAGGGATAAATTTAGGAGTCTTAGTCCAACAGTTGGGGCCATAGAAAAGACCTACTGCCTATTTGTTTAAAGAATTAGATCAGACAGCAAAAGGCTAGCCTCCATGTTTGTGGACAGTGGCTGCCTTATGTGACATTGCGCAGGAAGCTGAGGAGTTGACCCACTACTGTTCACACCCCTCATTTGGCCTTCACACTCCTTGAACAAAAAGGGGGACACTGGCTCACTGTGGGAAGGTTAGGAAAATACCAGGCTATCCTTCTCGATAATCCCAACCTCAAACTTAAAAGCAATCTCAACCTTAACCCCATGTACCTCTTCCCAGGGGCAGGGAAAGAAGAAGGGCCAGAGCATGATTGCATCCAAATAATAAAGTTTTTTCCAGCAGACCAGATCTTCAAGATGCTCTGCTTGCTGACCCAGGCCTCGAAGTTTTTTCAGATGGCAGCAGCTTTATGGATCAAGGAATGCAGTGGGCTGGATATGCTGTAGTGTCCCTTCACGGGACCTTAGAGTCAGAAGCCCTTCCTCCTGGAACTTCAGCCCACAAGGCTGAATTGATCGCACTGACCAGAGCTTTAGAAAAGGGAAGAGCTAAAACAATTAATGTTTATATGGATTCGAGGTATGCTTTTTCTGTTGTACATGCACATGGGGCCATATGGAAGGAGAGGGAATTACTAACATTGGCCAATAAAGAAGTTAAATATGGGACTGAAAATTTAAAGTTACTGTGGGCGGTCCTCTTCCCCACCTAGAAGACTGTTATACGTTATCCTGGCCATCAAGCTGGGGATAACCACTTAGCCAAAGGAAATCACTTGGTTGATCAGGCAGCTAAGGAAGCCACAAAAGCCGAAACCCCAGCACAGGCTTTGGCTCTCCTGCCTGATATAGACCTACAGATCTTTACCCCAGGATAGTCTTAATAAGATAAAGAGAAGGGAGGACAATGGGGTTTCTCAGAAGATAAAATAAAAGATGGGTGGATGTATAATGATCATGGACAAATATTAGTAGCAGCACACCTAATGTATGATATAGTACAAGCCGCCCACCTCACCACCCATTATGGAAGGGATGCCCCGGCCATGTGGTTACAAAAGCTGTTCATAGGATCCGACTTGTATAAAAACATCCAACTGGTCACTCAACAGTGCATGCTCTGCACAAAGATAATCCCAAGACAGGACCACCCCCACCTATGGTAAGAGGTACGAGACCTGGAGAAGACTGGAAGATAGACTTCACTGTCATGCCACCAATGACCGGAGGGATTAAATTCTTACTTGTTTTGTAGATACTTCCACTAACTGGAAAGGACATTCCCTTGCAGAACGGAGAAGGCCGCTAAAGTAAGTAAAGCCTTACTGAGAGAAATCATCCCAAGGTTTGGTTTACCTGTCTCCATTCAGAGTGACAATGGAAGAGCCTTTGTGGCTCAAGTGCTTCAACAGGTTTCAGGACTTTTAGGAATTAAATGCAGGCTGCATGCCTCCTGGAGGCCCCAATCTTCGGGAAACACTGAACAGATAAATCATACCTTAGAGAAAACAATGACCAAAATCTGTCAGGAAACCAATTTTATGTGGCTTCAGGTTCTTCCCGTTGCCTTTCTCAGGATTAGGGTAGCCCCTAGAAGCAGACTCCTATTGAGTCTGTGTGAAATGTTATATGGGAGACCCTTCCTCAAACCCGGGGACCCTGGGTACTGTAGTCACACAGACTTGTCTGTGATTGGGTGTCTTAGTCATCTAGTGCTGCTGTGAAAGAAAAACCAAAAGTGGATGGCTTTAACAAAGAGAAATTTATTTCCTCACAGTAAAAAAATTAAGTAGGCTAAAAGTCCAAATTCAGGGCATAAGCTCCAGGGAAGACATTCTCTCTCTGTTGGCCTTCTCATCAATGTTCCCTGGAGTAGGAGCTTCTTCACACAGGAACCCTGAGTCCAAAGAACATGCTCTGCTCCCAGTGCCTCTTTCTTGGTGGTATGAGGTCCCCCTCTCTGCTTGCTGCCTTTTCCTTTTATCTCTTAAGAGATAAAAGTTGATGCAGGCCATATCCCAGGGAAACTCCCTTTATATTGGATAAGGGAGGTGACCTGCATAAGGGTGGTGTTACAATCCCACCCTAATCCTCTTAACATAAAATTACAATCACAATATGGAGGACAACCACAGAATACTGGGAATCATGGCCTAACTAAGTTGATACACACATTTTTGGGGGGACAGAATTCAATCCATGACACCAGGAAACTGGATAAAGTCAAGTATGTACAAACTCTTTCTATTAAAGGCTATTAACTATTATGGAACCAGCAGACTTATGTTTCCCACAGATAGCCTGCTCCATAAACTAAGCTCTGGAGGCTAGGAAATGCTCAAGAACTGGAACGACGGGACCCCCAGCCAACAACTACAGGCTTGATGGGAAGGACTTCATGGAGTTTTCCTGGTCACCCACTCCTCGGACAAATTGAAGGGGGTCTGACCTTGAATACATCACTCCAGACTCAAGCTTGTGGCACAATACGAGACCGGTACTCCTCAAATCAATCAGATCACCTATCCCTGCGACACCAGAATGGATTGATTGGAGACATTGAGTCGAGAGGAGCCCACCACCCTAATCTTTGCTTCTTACATCAACTCAGAAAAACAGAATGATATTGAACCTGTTGATGGACTAAAATTCCTATTTAAAAAGAGGTTCCTAACAGCTAAGTAGCCCCAGCTTTTATTCACTGATATTTTCCATGTACTGGACCCAATGTGCCCTAAGAGTTGTTGTTGTCTTAGTGTGACTCTGTTTACTATACTGGTTGTCAGTTTCTGGGCTTGTATATTTTCTGTGTCCTCCCTGCTGGACTCAACCATATTCTCTGCTCCAAGTAAGAGCCAGAGTACTTCTCTACTCTCCTGGATGCCTGGGGACAAACTCGCCAGAACTGTGAGAACTGGACTTGTGAGTCAGTCCAGAACATTTTTACCAACACCCCCCTACATGGGTGAGATCCCTCAAAGACTCTTAACACTGCTAATGACCTTGGTGTTAGTATTCTGTTTCCTATACCTGCATGCTGTACTTACTAGATTGCTCAGATAAATAATCAATAATTCTCTTAGTTATATTATGGCTAATTTGGGATTTCGACATAACCCTTTCTTACCTTCCAGCACCTTTCTATTAGTTCTTATTCCACATTGCACTAGATTATCTATTGGCTGAACAAGGGGCGGGGGGGGGGGTTGTGTAGTAGCTAATACCTCCTGTTGCACTTACATCAACTCTTCAGGTAAGGTAGAAATTAATGTGCAAAAGATTTATAATGAAGCTAAGAGGCTACATAAATTCAATCAGGGCCCAGATCCAATTGCCATTTTAAACACTGTTAAACAAATATTGCCCTCTAAAGCCTGGTTCCTTCATTTCTTAGGTCGGCTAGTAATCATTATACTCCTGGCTTTCAGCCTGTGTCTTCTCCCTGCTCTTGCCCAATTTATTGAAAATAGGTTAAAGGCCACCAGCATTTTTGTCCTTCCCAGAGCGAAGGGTATATGCCTCTCCAGTCTATAGATCAGAGGCCTCAGATTCAAATCTATGCCAGAACATTCATTCAACAGCACCCGCCTTCAGCAGGAAGCAGCCATAAGAGGTGGTTGCCCCCATTCCCGTGATTTGCAGCTGTACAAATCACAGGGGGGGAGTTGTTAGGGGACCCTAGAGGCTGAAGAACCTAATTAATTAGTACTCCACCAGTTATCAGGCCACTCCCAGTCACCTCCCCACCAGGTCACTTACTTCCTCTAAGTTGTTTTGCAGACCCTCTGGAAAGCCCTGGATGGATCCAGGTCTAACCAGTTCAGAGTGGTCAGACATGCACAGAACAAAGATGATTGGCAGATGACCCTGGGCCACCACGCATGCTCAATAACACAAGCGAACTCATGTCAAGGAACAAAAAGACTCATGTCAAGGAACCAAAATCGCCAGACATGCATCATCTGCAGTAACCAAACCCATTTCAAAAGTGAAGAGCCTGTTGGCCACTTCCGTGCCGAGTCCTAGCCCTGCCTCATAATGAATAACAATAGAAATTATGAATAGTTAAAAATCTCTGATCCTATCCACCACCTTCCTCCACTCCTATATGAATATGTATAATTACAATATGTGAATGCTTCTTCAAATCGAGGAACTGAATCTGAGGTCAATACCTCTGAGTTCCCACTTGCTAAGCTGCAAAATAAACTATTTCTCCCTCTGGTGAAAACTGGCATCTTAAAGTTTGGCTTCTTGCATGCTGGGCACAACCCATTTGTCCGGTTTCCATTCTGTTGTGCATAGGCTTGTTACGAGTTGTAACTGACTCGACAGCATCTAACAATGACATGGTTTGGTTCCTCTTTATACCCCATTAGAATACTTGTATAATTAAACTGCCCTGAGACTACACGGCTCTATTATCAATGGGCTACGTAGTCGCCCAACTGCAATTGTTTTAAACCCTTGATAAACTTCCCTGATTTAACTTGAGTGTTCAAGTTTTTCTTTAGCACAGAACCAAATCTACCAGTGCACCAAAGTGTTTTGCGTTTTGCACCCACACATCACTCACACCCGCAGTTGTTAGATTCACAGTTAGTGACTGTACCATTTCATCTGCAGAAACTGTGCCAAGTGTTCTGTTCTGAACAAGGTCTGTTGGTCTGAGATGGAATGGGAATCCAGTGACAGAGCACCAGGCACAGCTAATGTGTCCTCTATGTTCCAGGAGAGTGCTGCTTTTGACTACCGTTCCCTTGTCCATAAATACCCTTGCTGTTGTGTGTTCTGCATCCTTAAATACAGCCACTGAGAGTGGGCACAAAGGTATTCTGGACAAAACAGCACCGCTTGGAGTGGGTCACCAGGACCCAGGGCCACTGCTCAACTTGTAGCTTCAGAAACTTGAGTTTGACCTACTGCCCAACTGTGCCATCTCTCAGGAACAGACTGGTGTGGAACACATTTTAAGAGACTGACTGATAGAAGCGTTATGTATGTATGTGATTATTCAGCATCTCTGAGAAGACATATGGTCAAGGAAATAACCAACGAGGAAACGGTGAATGCGTTCATCCATCGAGGCCCTGAGTCTCCCATCAGGTGCCATAATTCTGATAAAGCCCAGCAGCCAAAGATTTCTAGAGATAAACCTGTAGTCCATCAGAGGTTTATTGATTTTCTGCAGTAAGGGAAACCACTACCAGAAGAACCATGGGGTACTTCATCAAACAGGAAGAACAGAGTTCTTATAAGATTTGAGGGAAAGGTAGAGTTTAAATAAAAAATTAAATGAAGGATTTTTTTTTTTTTTTTTTTGCTATAGACACAGCAAAGAGGAACTGAGTATGGAGAGGTTAACATCAGTCCTAGGGTGAGAAGGACTCAGAGGCCTGTTTTCTTGGGAACTTTGAAAACAAAACAAATGTGAAATGTGTCCGAAACACCTTATTTGAGTTTTGCACCTTATTGAAAATCAAGGTTAGCTCTGTGTATGAAAGCACCTGAGGTGGTTAAGATCATCCAGGCAACAGTGAGATATTCCACCCTTATCATATGATTTTAGACAGCAGTATTTCTGACAGTCTGTGATTGTAGAGAACAGGGTCTCTCAGCCCTATGTCTTGATGTTAATCAGCAAAAGGATTTTTACAGGTTCACGTTTCCTGCTGACTACTGAACCTTTTTCTGTTTCCATCATCACCAACTATCACTTCAAACTCAGGTTTATAACAAATGCATTATCTGTCATTCCTCACTTCCTATGGCAGCAGTCATTCTCCTCAGGCACTGCATTAAAAACCTGGACAAAGTTTCTTCCTCAGACATCACTTCCTCCTCATGGATGATCACTCTCCAAATGTGAACGAGCCTTCTTCTGGGGGAAACATTTAACTTATTACTGTGACTCAGGTTTCAGAGATTTTAGAAATCCTAACTCCTGTACCTGTAAAAGGTACCTTTAACCAATCTGAGTCTTTATATTTAAAGTGGGTTCCTTACAGACAACATATGGCTGAGTCCTGTTTTTTATCCACTCTGACAATCTCTGTCTTTTAATTGGTATATTCAGATCATTTGCATTTAAGTGATTATGGATACACCTGGATTAATGTCTACCATGTTAGTAACTGTTTTTGATTCCTTGCATTTATCCTCCACCCCCGCCACCCCGTCTTTTTCTAACTTCTCTGGTTTTAGTTGAGCATTTTATATGGTTCCATTTTATCTCCTCTCTTAGCATATTAATTATGCTTTTCTTGTAAATGTTTTTATTGTTTACCTTAGAGTTTTCAATATAAATTTTTAACTAATCTTAAGTCCACCTTCAAAAAGGACTATGCAATTTCACATGTAGTGCAAATAACTTTATAACAGATTATTACCAATTTGTACTTCCCATCCTTCCTTCCCAAATTGTCTTAGGCTGGGACCTCTAGACAAGCAAAACCAGTAAAATGTGTGTATATATATATATACACACACACAGAGATTTGTATCAAGGAACTGGCTCCGGTGGTTGTAGAGGCTGTAATGTCCCAAGTCCATGAGTCAGGAAAGAGGCTTCTCCTGACTCACATAGCCACAGGGGCTGGAAAACCCAAGATTGGCAGGTCAGAGAGCAGGGCTCTTGCTCACAGGCTGTGAAGACTGATGAATCCCAAGACTGACAGGCAAGACTGCAGGTAAGCTACTAGCTCAAGTCCCAAGAATCAGAGGTCAGACCAACAGGAGCCAGCTTCAGGATCCAGAATGAGAAAAAGCCCCCCAGCCCTGCCTGAACATCCACCCACACTCAGTGCAGGCCACTCTCCCAAAGAAACTCCCCTTCAACTGATTGGCTACTCACAACAGATCCCATCATGGGGGCGATCACATATCAAATCTCAACAGGGAAGGATCACAACATCATACAACTGCCAAAACACTGAGACTTATGGCCCAGCTAAGTTGACACGCAGTACTATCACATTCCGTCCCTTGTCAACATGGCACCTGTGCAATTCCCCTTAAACCATACATAATGTCTGAATAAGGACAACTGTAAAGTCATACTTGGGCCTAACATGATTCATCTAACACACATAAACCAAAAATGCAATAGTCCTGTTTACATTCTATATTTTATAATGAAGAAAAGAAAAATATTTGATGCACACATACAAAGCAGAAATACTCATGACAATTACAGTCCTCTTTTCTGTACTGATCATGTGGCTGTAACTGGTATTTAGAACTATCTTCTTCCACCACCCATCTCGTATTCCCTTTACTCTCAGGAAGGACCTCAGCTGGTCGTGGTTCTTTGCCTGGTGGGGTGACCCAAACTTTATTTCCGGAAGGGTCTGGGCTGTTAGTAATTATGTCAGAATTGGGTTGCTGTAGTTTTCCATTGACTTTAATCACATGGCATGATAGCACTAAGAGACTCCCTAAAGAATCTCCTGCATGCCAGACATACTCTTCTTTACCTCCATTATGTAATACCGATCTGATTTTCTCTTGGTAATTAGGATCAATCACACCAGCCAGCATGGTAACTTCCTTCTTTGCCTGTTGATCCAGAGGCATAAGGTGCCCAAAGTGGCCAGGTGGCATTCTTAGTGACGTGTCTCCAGGTGGAGACATCCCTCCTTTTAAAACTAAGACCTCTAGACCTGCAGAGCATAAGATCTCAGGGACAGGAAGCAGAAAACTTACAAGTGGGTCATTAGGGGTAATAGTGAGTGGTGTCACTTCCATTTCCACCCCTTGATTCCTGGACCCTTGAATGCTGGCTATGGGAGAAACAGCACCCAAATTGGATGCTGGTTTATAGCATACACATCCTCCTGGAGAACATTGCCCCAACCCTGCAAGGTACTGCCACCTAGTTGATGCCATAATTATGTCTTTAGAAGGCCATTCCTTCGTTCTATCAAGCCAGCTGCTTCAGGTGATGGTGAGCATGGAAAGACTAGTGAATTCCATGAACATGGGCCCGCTGCTGCACTGCATTTGCTGTGGAGTGAGTGTCTTGATTGGAGGTGATGCTGTGTGGGATACCATCATGGCGGATAAGGCATTCTGTAAGTCCATGGATTTTAGTTTTGGCAGAAGCACTGCATGCAGGAAAGGCAAACCCATATCCAGAGTAAATGTCTATTTCAGTAAGGACAAAATGCTGCCCTTTCCATGATGAAAGTGGTCCAGTGTAATCAACTTGTCACCAATTTGCCGGCTGATCACCTTGAGGAATGGTGCCATATCAGGGACTCAGTGTTGGTCTCTGCTGCTGTCAGATTGGGCACTCAGCAGTGACTGTAGCCAGGTTAGTCTTGGTGAGTGGAAGTTCATGTTGCTGGGCCCTTGCATAACCTTCATCCCTGCCACCATGGCTACTTTGTTCATAAGCCCATTGAGCAGTGACGAGAATAGCTGTGGAAAGATGATGATTGGTTTCCACAGAACGTGTCATCCTATCCACTTGATTTTTAAAATCCTCCCCTGCTGAGGTCACCTTTTAGTGAGCATTCACATAAGACACAAATATCTTCACTTCTTTGGCCCATTCAGAGAGATCTATCTACATAACTCTTTTCCATAAATCGTTGTCTCCAATTTTCCAATCATTGTTCATTCCAACTACCTGACCATCCAGGCAAACCAGTAACCATAGCCCATGAATCAGTGTACAATCGCACATTTGAAAAATTCTTCCAAACAAAGTGAACAACCATGTGCACTGCTGTAAATTCTGCCCATTGTGAGGATTTCCCTTCACCACTGTCCTTCAGGGAGGTCCCAGAAAGGGGCTGCAGTGCTGCCACTGCCCACTTTTGAGTGGTGCCTGCATATCGCACAGAACCATCTGTAAACCAGGCACAAGTTTTCTCTTCTTCAGTCAACTGATCATAAGCAACTCCCCATGAGGTCGTACGTGCAGACAGGGAGATGGAAGGTAATGTGACAGAAGTGGAGACCATGGGCATTTGGGCCACTTCCTCATACGACTTACTGGTGCCTTCAGGTCCTGCTTGGGCCTGATCTTGTATATACTGCTCCCATTTAATAATGGAGTGCTGCCGTGTACATCCAACTTTATGACTCTGTAGGTCAGACTACACCCAGTTCATGACGAGCAGCTCAGGCCACATGGTGACTTGGTGGCACTTTGCTAAGTGTTCAGTCTCTACTAAGTCTTAATAACAAGCCAAAAGCTGTTTCTCAAAAGGAGAGTAGTTATCTGTAGAGGATGGCAGGGCTTTGCTCCAAAATCCTAAGGGTCTGCACTGTGATTCACCAATAAGGGCCTGCCAAAGACTCCAGACAGCATCTCTATATGCCACAGACACTTCAAACAACATTGGATCAGCCAGATCATATTGTCCAAGTGGCAGAGCAGCTCACATAGCAGCCAGAACCTGTTGCAGAACCTTCTCCTGTTCTGGGTTCCATTCAAAACTAGCAGTTTTTTGAGTCACTTGATAAATAGACCAGAGTAGCACACTGAAATGAGGAAAGTGTTGCCTCCAAAATCCAAAGAGGCCCCCTAGGCACTGTGCCTCTTTTTTAGTTGTGGGAGGAGCCAGGTGCAATAACATTTCCTTCACTTTAGAAGGAATATCTTGACATGCCCCACACCACTGGATCCCTAGAAATTTCACTGAGGTGGAAGGTGTCTGAATTTCTCTGGTATTGATTTCCCACCCTCTAGCATTCTTTCAGCATACACGTTTTACCAATAAGTCCAGAGTCATTGACACTTCCTCCATACTAGGTCCAATCAACATAATGTCATCAATGTAATGAGTCAGTGCGACGTCTTATGGAAGTGAAAGGCAATCAAGGTCCTTTCTGAATAAATTATGGCATAGGACTGGAGAGTTGATGTAGCTCTGAGGTAGGGCACTGAAAGTGTATTGCTGGACTTGCCAGCTAAAGATAAACTATTTCACATGGTCCTTCAAAAAACACGTACGGAGAAAAAGGCGTTAGCCAGATCAGTAACCACATGCCAGGTACCAGGAGATGCATAAATTTGCTCAAGCAATGATACTACATCTGGAACAGCAGCTGCACTTGAAGTCATCACCTGGTTAAGTTTTTGATAATCCACTGTCATTCTCCAATATACACCTGTTTTTCTGCACAGGCCAAATAGGCAGGTTGAATGCAAATTTGCGGGGGGGATTCACCGCCCCTGCATCCTTCAAGTCCTCAGTGGTGGCAGTCATCTGTGCAATCCCTCCAGAAATGTGGTATTGCTTTTGCTTTACTATTTTCCTAGGTAGGGGCAATCCTGATGGCTTCCACTTGGCTTTTCCTACCATAATAGCCTCTCTTAGTTATGTAGTGCTGCTATAGAAGACATATCTCAAGTGGACGGTTATACAAAGAATTTATTTCCTCACAGTAAAGTAAGCTAAAAGTCCAAATTCAGTGTGTCAGCTCCAGGAGAATGCTTTCTCTCTCTGTTGGGCTTCTCATCAATCTTCCCCAGACTAGGAGCTTCTCTGCAAAGAGACCCTGGGTCCAAAGGATGCACTCCACTCCTGGCACTACTTTCTTGGTGGTATGAGGTCCCCCTGTCTCTCTGCTAGACTCTTTTATATCTCAAGAGATTGCCTCAAGACACAATCCAGTCTTGTAGTTGAGTCCTGCCTCACTAATACAACTGCCGCCCATCCTCCCTCATTAATATCATAGAGGCAGGATTTACAACATTTAGGAAAATCACACAATACCGGGAATCATGGCCCAGCCAAATTGATACACACAATTTTGGGGGGACATAATTCAATCCATGACATAGCCCTTACTCTATTCGTCATGGATCCATGTGGAGTTCTGCCAGTTTCTGAGTATATTTAATCTAATTATGCATTCTAGAACTGGGAAAATTCCTACAGGATGGGTTTGGGGATCCACCGGACCTGCTGTGAGATGAAAACAAGCCAAGACTCCATTAATAACCTGATCTCTATATGCTCCCACTCTGACTGGTGGGTCACAGTGATGTTTTGGGTGTCCTGGAATTAGTGTCATTTCAGAGGCAGTATCCAGTAATCCCTGAAAAGTCTGATTATTTACTTTTCCCCAATGAACACTCACTCTGCTAACAGGCTGTAGATCCCTTTGGGGGAAGAAAGAGGAAGATTAATAGTATAAGTTCTGGCAGCATAGTGAAGTCTTTCCTCAAGGATATTCGGCCTCCCCTTCAGTCAAGGGGTTGTGAATCTGTAAACTCACTCAAGTCTGGGAATTGATTGAGGGGCTGTGACTCTCTATTCTGGCCATTCAATTTAGACTGCTGTTTACTTGACCTAGAATTCATTCGCTTGTACAGATCAAGTAAATATTTACTAGATTTCCTGTCTATTTGACTCCTAGGGACACCACGACTAAGTAGTGAATGTGTTAAGTCTAGACAAGTCAGGCTATTTTGATTACTACTTTGACTCTGCTGTCCATCATAGTAACCACACCCACCTTGTCTTTGTCAGCTGATTGCCACCACTTGGCCCCTACCACCGTGGGCTCCAATCAGCCCCATCGTAGCTAGGTGTCTTAATCAGTAAGGGTAGTTCCCACTGTCAAATCTGACTTTAATAAAATAGCAGTCACAGCAGTCTTCAAGGATGCTGGAGCTCCTTTTGCAAATTTGTCCCTCACAATTATGGTAAAAGGTGTGTTCCCTGGGCACTCCATGTGGGGGTCTGTGGGTCTAGCCTGATAAATCCACCCTAGCATGCTAATTTCCCTAAGCCTTTGGATACCTTCTCCTATAGTAGTCCAAAGTAGGCCTGGCACGTCAACTTGATTTAGTGTAGACTACCGAAACCCATCCAAATAAACTATTAGATCCTTTCCTAACTTCTTGAATTGAAACATTGAATGAAGAATCTGTGCTTAGTGTGCCTATATCAATAAATGGAGACTGATCCATCTTTATGCTCCTTGCACCATCATCCAACACCCTTAACAGCCATTCCCACACATGTTTCCCAGGTTTCTGTTTGTATATATTGGAAAAGTCAAGTAGTTCTTTCAGAGTGTAGTGTACCTCACCCAGGTTACATTTTGTACTTTACCTTTTGGGGCTCCCTGGGACTTAGGTCTAGTTTAGGTCTAGAAGCCAAAATTGGTATGGGGGAATGTTTTGTGAACATTCAGCATTGTCTTGTAAAGAATCTGCCTCTGGAGATGTCCCAGGCAATGACTCATACTAAGGTACTTTAGATACAGCTGAGTTAATCTCTTTAGATGAGAGTGGAGGGGCTAATGGTTGTGTTGACAGGAGTGATCCAACAGATTTTAGGGGCTCAGTGTCTCCATCTTCCTTATTATCTGCCCCTATGTCACCATCTCATGTTTCAGGATCCCATTTCTTCCCAAACAATGCCCTCACTTTAACTTTAGACACCTCTCGAGGTTGGCAGTTTAGCTGGCGTTGTAATTCAGCCTCTCTTACAAGACTCTGGGTTTGATTTTTAGCAATATTATTATCATTATTACCTTAATCAAACAGCTTTTAGATCAATTAAGAATATTAATTCTGAGATATTAATTTTACCTTTATTTATTCCTTTGCCAATGTTCTTCCTTTCTTTTTGTAGATCTGAATTTCTGCCCTATACTATTTTCCTTTCGAATGAAGAGCTTCTTTTAACATTTCTTGCAAACGTCCGGTGGTGATGAATTTCTTGGGTTTTTGCTTGTCAATGAATACTTTAACTTCTTCACTTTTGATGGATAATTTCCCTGGATATAGAATTCTAGGTTGTTGGGGATTTTTTTTTTTTTAAACAATCCTTTATGTATGATACTCCCCTCTCTTCTTGCTTAAGTGGTTTCTGAAAAGAAGTCCATTACAATACATATCCCTGGTCCTACAAGATAAACTTTGTGTTTCCTTCTGTGTACTTTCAAGATTTTCTGTCTCTTTTGTTTTCTGTAGGTTGAATATGATATAGCTAAGTGAACTTGTTATGAGTGTTTTTATCATCCTTGGTGTTTTCTTAGCTTCATGGATCTGTGTTTTGTTGTCAGTCATTAGTTTTGGCAAATTTTCAGCCATTATGACTTCAAATATTTCTTTTTCTTCATTTTCTCTCTTTCTGGTATTCCAGTTATGCATATGTTAAATGTTTTGAAATTGTCCCTCATTTCTTGGATGTTCTGTTCTGATTTTTGTTGCTGTTGTTTCATTTTTTTTTTCTCTTGCCATTTCGGATTTGAAAGTTTCTATTGACCTATCTTCAAGCTCACTAGCTGATCCTTCAAGCATGTCCAGTTTAGTGATGAAAATCATCAAGGACGTTCTCCGTTTTTATTACAGTGTATTTTTGTTTTGTTTTTAGTATTTCCTCTTATTTATGTCTTAAAGTTTCCACCTCTCTAATTATGTTACCCATTTCATAGAGCCCCTAATGGAGTGGTGGTTAAGCATTTGGCTATAATCAAAAGGTGGGCAGATCGAATCCACTACTCACTCCTTGGAAACCCTATGGGGCAGTTCTAGTCTGTCATATAGGGTTGCTATGAGTCTGAATCTATTCATCGGCAATGTTTTTTTGGGGCTTGGTAGGGCCTTTACTATATTAATCATAAAAAAAATTAATCATAGTTATTCTAAATTGGTGTTTGGTATTTCCGACCTTTTTTTTTTTATGTCATATCTGGAAACGCTGGTGGTGTAGTGGTTAAGTGGTATGGCTGCTAACCAAAGGGTCAACAGTTCAAATCTACCAGGCACTCCTTGGAAACTCTATGGAGCAGTTCTACTCTGTCCTATAGATCACTGAGTTGGAATCGACTCGACGGCAACAGGTTTATGTCATATTTAATTCTGACTCTGATGATTGCCCTGTCTCTTCAGACTGTTTTTTGTTTGTTTCTTCTAATTTTCTGCTGAAAGTCAGACATGTTTTATCAGTTCATATGAACTGAGGTAAATAGGCCTTTATTATGAGAATAAATGGTAACCAGGCTAGTAGTTGGATTGTGTAATTGTTGTAGTTGTAGTTGCCACAGGTTTCAAATTCTTCTAGTGTCCTTGATTTTGTCTAGTCTCTGGACTTTGAGCTTCCCTAGCTACTCCTCGTCAGAGAGAATTGCATCTTACAGTTCTCTCAGCTATAATCCACTGTTATAATACTAGAGCTCTGTTTTAGTGGGGCTGTTTCTCTAGGGTGTGACCTTCACAAGTGTTTTTCCATTGGTACAGCTTTGATGAGACAGGACAACTAAATGAGTATAAAATAGGAGGAATGCCTTTTCCTCTGGTGGGATAAGACTCTGGTAAACTCTTTTTTGCTTTGTTATGGAGAACACTCTGGGCATATTCACATTCTTTCCCTTCTCTCTGACAAAGCCATGAAAGGATCTTTACCGAATCTTCACTCTGAGAACCTGGCAGAGTTTCTGGAGGTAAAAGCCCAAGAAACTATGGGACTTTCTCACTCAGTCTACACTCAGTCTCCAGCAATTTGTCAAAATTGCCATTAAGTGTTCCTACCCCTTTATGGTTCCAGCTGCTAGTGTTCCAGGTAAGCAGATTTAAGCTGTAACTCTCTGGATTTGCCTCTCTTTCCACATTTTGGGGTGGGAGTTTACACTGCAAATTCAGTTTTCTGATGGGTCCAAGAAAAGTTGTTGATTTTCACTTTTTACTTGTAAAGATGGAATCAAAAAATTCTAAGCTCCTTACAGGCCAGAGCCCAAACCAGAGTCTAACTCATCATTCTGAAAACTGTTAAATAAAGGGAAATAATCATATATTTACCCTACCTTTCCTGAATGAACTCACTGTATTTCACATTAATCAAGTGGTTGGTGAGGGAATGGTCTTCTACAGATGAACTCATAAGTTAATGGATGCAAAAGGAATGAATGAATTTTAAAAATCACCATTTTGCAATCCCTAAAAGATGGCTCAGAACCAGGTAACATTTTGTTCTGTTATGTCCACAGATTTGTAGCACCCTTCTCCCTGCCTGCACCTGTGTGGGCTGATTCAACACCACAAGCCCTCATTAGCACAGAACAACCAGGCATACACCTGAAGCCTATTTTCAATTGCAACAGCCAAGAAGGAGTTGCATATTTGTGACATTTGACATCATCCTGCCTATTAAACAGGGTCATCACCCACATCAGGGCCTGAGGGATGGTGGTATCACCCTCTCTATCTAGCCACCCACCACAGGGGTCCCTACAGCTAACAGCATTGAATGCCCAATGACTGGCTGCAAAACCCACCCCCATATGCACTGTAGGGGACAGGGACACACCCTCCAATCGGGCACTTGGGGGCAGCCATCAACCCCATGTCTTGTGCAGCACATAGCCCCCTACTGCAGCCAGATACCTGTGCCTGGTCCAAACACCCCTACACAGCCCTGCTCATCTAGGACTACAGGTAAGTCTGCACCACACACTTGGTGACTGACAACCTGGACACCTGAGCTGAATCTGCACAAGAAAAATGAACAGACTCCTGGCCTGACACACCTAGTAGCTGCTTTAAACACCTGGTGACAGGACGTGAGAACTTCAAAGCACCAATAACAAAAGTAGCTCACACACCCAGCCTACTTGAGCATATTAAAACAAAACAAAACAAAAGCTAGGACACAGTAAAAAAAATACAATAAATAAATATAATAACTTAATGATGACTTGGAGACAATGGTCAGTATCAAATAACATAAAGACACTGGTCAAGATGGCTAAAGCAAATGACCAAAATAAAGGACCAGGAAAACTTCTGGGGAAAGATAAATTCTTCGAATTACTGGAGAAGGAATTCAAAAGATTAATATACAGAGCTCTTCAAGACGTCAGGAAGGAGATCAGGCAAAACTCAGACAAAGCCAAGGAACACACAGACAAGGCAATAGAGGAATTCAGGAAAACAATACAAGAACAGAACAACAAATTTAACAGGCTGCTAAAAACCATAGAGAGACAGCACCTAGAAATACAAAAGATTAGCAATAAAATTTCAGAATTAGACAACTCAATAGAAGGTCATAGGAGCAGAAGTGAGGAAATGGAAGTCAGAATTAGTGAGATTGAAGACAAATTCCTTGACACCAATTTAATTGAGGAAAAATCAGAAAAAAAGAATTAAAAAAATGAAGAAGCTGTAAGAATTATGTGGGACTCTATCAAGAGGAATAACCTATGAGTGATTGAGTACCAGAACGGGGGTGATAACAGGAAATACAGAGAGAATTGCTGAGTACTTGCTGGTAGAAAACTTCCCTGATATTGTGAAAGATGAGATGATGTCTAGCCAAGAAGCTCAAAGAACGCCACACAGGGTAGATTCCAAAAGAATGCCACCAAGTCATATTATAATCAAATTTGCCAAAACCAAAAATAAAGATAGAATCTTGAGAGTGGCTATGAATAAATGGAAATGAAAAGTCACCTGAAAAGAAGAATCAATAAGACTGAGCTCTGACTACTCAGCAGAAACTGTGCAGGCAAGAAGGCAATGGGATGCCATATATAAAGCCTTGAAGGAAAAAAATTACCAGCCAAGAATTGTATCTCCAGCAAAACTGTCTCTCAAATATAATGGCAAAATTAGAGCATTTCCAGATAAACAGAAGTTAAGGGAATTTGTAAAAACCAAACCAAAATTATAAGAAAAATTAAAAGGAGTCCTCCGGTTAGAGAACTGACAATATCAGACAATAACCCAAGATTAGAACACAGGACAGGACAACCAGACATCAACCCATACAGAGAAGTTGCAAAAATACGTCAAAGCTAAAAGACTGAAAATAGGGAAACAAAGATGTCAATATGTAAACGATGACAACATAAAACAAAAAAGAGGTACTAAATAGTGTAGTCATAGAATTTCCACATGGAGAGAAAGTCAAGGTGATATCAAGAAATAAAAGATTGTTTTAAACTTAGAAAAATAAACATAATGATTAATCTGATTTTCAGGATCTTCAGTATATAACGTACAATAATGGACATAATAACATACCAAGAATTTAATAAGATTATCAAGTCTCTAAACATCTGAATAGAAAAAAAAAACATCTGAATAGTAATAAACCCCATAGGTAAACTATGTGAATTCCCAGTTAAACTGCGACCAAGTTAACCATTTAAAAATCTTGGCTAGTATCATGCAAAACATACATAAAATTGTAAGTCACAATGAAAGTGCACCAGAAATTGGCTGGGGGAAAAATTTAACCTTAATAAAATCAGACACTTCTCTTGGTTTGTGAGCACGTTTCTTGCGACTCACAAAGCGCTAAATGAACCTTATTATTTCTAGCCCTTTTCTCCAACAAAGCAAGAGCAAATCTTTGGTAGATTTTTATCAAGTTCTATTTTTTTTTTTTTAATGTTGTGAAGCTTTTGTAATAAGTCACTGAGAAACACTATTTAGATATTTAACCAAAGTGACAACAAAAGATTTTAAAGTAAAAATCTGAGCTTTTTCACAAGCCATGAGGTTTATATTTTTTTTAGATATGATCATAAAAGTCAGCATGAATTCTGCTTATTCTAATGAGACACAGAACCTTTGCCTTCTAGGCAGATGGCACAGAAGATAAACTTAACACTTTAATGCAGTAATCAAAGAAAATTTTGTCACTTTAACAGAAACTGAAAAAAAAAATTTTTTTTTGGCTTTATATACTACTTCATAATAAAGCTCTTAAAATTCTCATAGATTACCCCCTCAGACTTTAGCCAGGACAGTTATATACTCTGAGCACATCTAATAGAATGTTCTTTTTTATAAACCATTTAAGCTTTTTGTCTTTATCACATCTCTTATAGTACAACCTTTTAAAGTGGCAAAAAATGAACACATTTAATAGCAGAACCAAATATATATGTATATCTTCACTGTGGTATAAAAAAAATGTATAATCTTAACCCAATTTAGTCTTGGAAATTATTGGCAAGCCTATTAGTGGTTAAGTCTATACCTGCTAACCAAAGTATCGGCAGTTTGAATCTACCAGGTGCTCCCTGGAAACTCTATGGGGCAGTTCTACTCTGTCGTATAGGTCGCTATGAGTTGGAATCAACTCGACGGCAACAGGTATATACCACAAAATATGATTACTATTTAAATAAAATTTGTTTTCAATAGTTTAAGTTTTTATCCAAACTTTCATCTTTATCTCATCAATGATTGCCCATATTTTAAAAATCTAACCTTTTAAGATTTCATCATCTGATTTTGGAAACAAGTCCTTTCACACCTTTTCATTTTACTCACCAGTATGCATATGGCCTTAGGTCTGACTAGGGTGGAAGAGTGCTTGCCCCTTATTAATCCATATTTGTGCCAAAAATCTCTCCAGGAAATTTTGGATATGCTCTGCTTTTATTTGTACTTTTTGGTTTTTTCAAATTCTGTAATAGAGAGGGCTTGTTGATGGTTCTTTAATGTTGGGAATCCACACAATTTCTGATACGTGTATCAAAACAGTATTTGTTTTAACTCCATCAGAGTCCTCCTTATTTCTCCTATTTTTAAATATCCTTAAAAATCTCCATCCTATTGGCAGGAGTCGATTCACTCCTGTTTTTACTATTCTCTTGGTAATCAGTGTAGCCTTCTTTCTTTATCATAACATTTTTCATCCTTTACTAAGAACAACCCAGTAATTACCAGAGCTCTTTAGAAATTTTGTAAGTGAACATATATTTCTCTATCTAGGTTTTGTCTTATGATTCCTTTTTCCCACTCTGGAGCAACCAGTCTTTATCTTAGTACAAAATTGCTATGTTTTTCCCTTAATAAAACATGTCCTGTATTCACTCAGTCTAGCCTAAGTTACCAAAAAGATCTTGTAAACGGCTTTTAAATTGGCATACTAAAAAACACAAAAACTTTAGTCAGAACAAATTCACTTTAATTCCTGGGACTATTACGACTATTCAGTTTATCTAGGTGCTTGTTTATCTCTTAAACCAATCAGAATAAAGCTCTTTGAAGCAGTGTTATAATCTAATTGTTAACACCTTCCAGAGGTAGGAAAATATTACATTATCATAACCCTATCTTCTGCATGCTTTAAAGAAACTTTAGTGAGTTGGCTATTCATTCTAAAGTTTGTTTCATCATGGTAGCAAGATGGTTGCTGCAGCTCCAGGCATCACACTCTCAGGCAACTTTATTGAAGAAAGAGAAAAAAAAGAGCAGATGAAGAGAAGGTTTTTCTTTCATTAGAAAGGAAAATGATGTATACTCTCATTTTATAGACATGAAGTGAGTAAATGTCTTGAAGTTATATACTTACTAACCATCTCAGACAAAATTTGAACCCAGGACCCAAATTCCATTCTCTCGCTCTTTCGGCAGGCTTAGTGAACATCCTAAACAAGCATAAAAAGTGGGAAGAAAATCCAGCATCAACTAGAGTTCTGTGAGGGTAAATAAACATGAGCAAGGGAAAATTCTGTGAGCTTAATTAGTAAAAACTTGATGAAATTCTGCCCCAATGTCTTTTTTTTTGAAGAGTCACCACAGAACTGTGTATATTATGATAAATAGAATAATTGCTTCAGACCAGTGGGTAGGAAAGATGTTTATTTATCCTTAAAGTTAACTAAGATGATATATGATTTCTCAATCTACCAGCCAAGATGGTCTCAGCCCTTCGGCTCTCAGAACTAAGGTGCACCTTCCAACTTAGCCCTTAGCAGTTACCTTTGTGGTTGTGTTGTTAGTTGCCACTACCGAGCACTTGAAATTTGGCTAATGGAAGTGAGAACTAAATTTTAAATTGTATTTAATTACAATTAATTTAAATTTATCTTTAAACGACTCCTTGTGGCTAGCAGCTACCATATGGGACAGCAAAAGAATGAAACTTGGGCTTGTAGCTCCGTTCTCCCTGTTGTAAGTAGTAAGACTAAGGGAAAAAAACTCATTTTCTATTGCCCAACTAATTTATGAACTTTCTGAGGAGCTATTTCCTCATCTTGTAATGGGGATAATAAAACACATCCTGAGTTCTTATTCTGAGTGTGAGAAAAGTCTTCGAAGCCACCTCGCACACATACACTCCAGGGCCCTGACACAGGTAAGATGGACAAAGGTAAGGTCTGGACACAGGTGGAAAAGAGTGGCTTTGCAAGTATCCAGAGAGGTAACTGTAATGTAAATTCTCAGCATTATTACCCGACCCGCCAAGGATAAGTCAGTAGCTTTGCTTTCATGTACTTAGAAGGGAAAAAGCACAGAAACCTAATCTCTTGCCATTTTCTTCTGCTTTAGAAGGCATTCCAAAATTCTAGTTTCACTGATTAAAAAAAGTCTGTGTAGGTGGACTTCCAGCCAACATGGCGCCATAGACAGAAGCACCAGGCCATCCCTCTACAGTGAAGACCCAAAAAACTAAGTAAACAGAGGCAAACATCATTCCTGGGACTTGAAGTGCCAAATGAAGACATACAGAACTCAACCAAGCACCGAATGGAATAAGAAACTGACACAGGACAGGCAGCAGAAAGAAGAGGACCCCATCAGCTAATGCAGCACGGATCCACCATCTTGGTCTCCTGTTGGGATCAGCAGACAGGGATCACGGGAATGCAGCTTTTTGGAACTCCAAGCAGGAGATAGAGCACCTGGTAACCAGTGATACACGCTTTTCCACCCCCCCCCCGCCCCATTCTCTCACTGCTGCTCTACCTCTGAGTTTCCTGGCTGGCTGCAGTGGCTGGGCTGGCCAGGAAGTGCAGCATCAGTGCTGCTTGGATTTGCCCCACCCATGTTGGACATCAGTAGACAGGTAGTATAGTAAAGCAGCTTCATGAAGTTCCCAGCAGGAGACAGAGCACCTGCTGACTGATATATGCTTTCCTAATCCCCTCCCCTTCCTCCTTCCCCCTTTGGCCTCCTCTGCTTTCCACCAGGCAGCCTCTCGGCTGGGAAGCAACTGCTTTGGCCTCAGGCTGCTTGGATTCCCCCTGCCCACACTGGCCAGGCTCCTGAGCTGCTGTTGCTTCTTTCTGTCTCTTTTGATTTCTTCTGTGCCTCCTACTACCTCCCCCTCCTTTTTCTGGAACACCTGGCTCCATGTGCCATCTTTTCTTCTTCTTGGAAAGGCTGTGAAGCCATGCTCGACTTGGTAACCGCTCCCCCGGCCTGTGACACCACGCTGGTGGGATCTCTGGGGCTTTTTTATTGCCTTGTTCTGTTTGCTCATTTTCTTTTTCTTTTCACAGCTTGGGAGCACCTTCTAGCCAGGCTGCACTGCACAGCTTAGAACCACTCCTCCAATATGCCCAGCTGCATATGTGGGATCCCTGAGGGCATTTCTTTTTTTCTTTCTTTTCTCTCTATTTTTGTCCTTTTTTTCCTCATTTCTCAGTTCTCATCTCTCTACACTTCTTTTCATGTCCCCTGAATACCTCATGCTGTGTGACATCTATACCTTCTCTAGCCAGGCTATACTGTGCAGCCTGGGAGCCACTTCCCCAGTCTTAGCAGCTCTACCGGTGGGACTCTGGGACTTCTGGGGGCTTTTGTTTTCTTTTCCAAATTTTTATCTAGTTATTTTTTCTTTTCTCCACTTCTCAGTTTCCTTTCTCTCCACTCCAACAGCAAGCTCCCTTAGCACTCTTTTCTTTCTTTGCTTGTTTGCTTTTAGCTCCTGTTTTTCCATCCTCTCTCTCTTCTTTCCCATACCCATGTTATCACCACGCATCACAAACTTCCCCCTCTTTCCTACCTACCTGCACTGTGCACTGAACATCACACCACCAAGCAGCATAAAGCACGGCCTACTGGAACCTCCCCAGCCCTGATTCCTGGCCCGACCTGTTGGCCCTAGTACTTGCCAAAACAACCCATCCCAGGCTCTCCCCTTCAGCTGCCCTGCTGCGCCATAGCTGATTGACTGGCCCTGCCCCTTGAACAAGGAGGTGAAAAATATTGTGACTACAGGCAAGTAGACAACAAAGAACACACAGCCTGCTTGCTCAAACATAACCAAATAAAAAACCAGGACAATACGAACAAATCTACAATCAAGAAATGAAGACAGTAACTACTGAATGTCTTGAAGACAGCAGAAAATATCAAAACATAAGAAAAAGGACAGGGTGGTTCCAGTAGGCATCCAAAATAAAACACCAGATGAATTTCCAGTAGAAGAAAAGGCACTAGAACTACCTGATAGGGAACTCAAATCTCTAGTATTCAGAGCAGTCCAAGTGTTGAAGCAAAAAGCAGACAAAAATGAGGAAAAAATGGACAAATTTATGGATAAGGCAGACAAGTTCATGGAAAATACAGACAAAAAAATGGAACAATTTAGGAAAGTAATACAAAAACAAAATGCCAAAATAAACTAACAACTAGAAATTATACAAAAACAATTAGAAATACAAAAGATAAATAACAAAATTTCAGAAATGGACAGTGCCATAGAAAGTCTGAGGAGTAGGTTTGAAGCAATGGAACACGGAATCGGCGAAATTGAAGACAAACACTTGGATACAACTCTGAGGAAAAATCAGAAAAAAAGAACAAAGAAAAATGAAGAAGCCCTGAGAATTATGTTGGATACAATCAAAAGCAAAAATTTTTGAGTGATCAGAGTTCCAGAACAGGGAGAGAAAATGGAAAACACAGAGAAGATCATTGAAGAATTGCTGACAGGAAACTTTTCTAATATCACAAAAGGTGAAAAGCTGACCATCCAAGAAGCTCAACGAATCCCGTAAAAGATAGACCCCAAAAGAAAAACACCAACGCATATTCTAATCAACCTCGCTAAAACCAAAGACAAAGAAAAAATCCTGAGGGTAGTTCCAGAAAAACAAAAAGTCACATACAAAGGAGAAACAGTAAGACTAAAAAACTCTGATTATTCAGCAGAAACCATGCAGGCAAGAAGGCAATGGGATGATATATATAAAACCTTGAAAGAAAAAATTGCCAACCAAGAATAATGTATTCTGCAAAATTTTCATTCAAATATGATGGTGAAATTAGGAAATTTCCAGAATAACAGAAATTAAGGGAATATGTAAAAACCAAACCCAACTTACAAGAATTATTAAAGGGAGTCCTTCAGTCTGAGAACAAAAAACATCAGACCACAGCCTGAATCTAGGAGGCAAGATTGTACGGCCAGACACCAACCTAAGAAATGAACTCTCAAGAACTATCCAAACCCAAAACAATTGCAACAGGGAACCAGAGAGGTTAGTCTGTAAATGACAACAACATCAGAACAATAAAAGAGGTAATAATGGTATAGGTATGTTGTTGTTGTTGTTAGGTGCCGTCAAGTTGGTTCCAATTCACAGTGACCCTATGCACAACAAAACGAAACACTACCCGGTCCTGTGCCATCCTTACAATCGTTATGCTTGAGCTCATTGTTGCAGCCACTGTGTCAATCCACCTTGTTGAGGGTCTTCCTCTTTTCTGCTGACCCTGCACTCTGCCAAGCATGATGTCCTTCTCCAGGGACTGATTCCTCCTGACAACATGTCCAAAGTATGTAAGATGCAGTCTCGCCATCCTTGCTTCTAAGGAGCATTCTGGTTGTACTTCTTTCAAGACAGATTTGTTCATTCTTTTGGCAGTCCATGGTATATTCAATATTCTTCGCCAATGCCACAATTCAAAGGCATCAACTCTTCTTCAGTCTTCCTTATTCATTGTTCAGCTTTCACATGCATATGATGTGATTGAAAATACCATGGATTGGGTCAGGCACACCTTAGTCTTCAGGGTGAGATCTTTGCTCTTCAACACCTTGAAGAGGTCCTTTGCAGCAGATTTGCCCAATGCAATGCATCTTTTGATTTCTTGACTGATGCTTCCATGGCTGTTGATTGTGGATCCAAGTAAAATGAAATCCTTGCCAACTTCAAACTTTTCTCTGTTTATCATGATGTTGCTTATTTGGCCAGTTGTTAGAATTTTTTTTTTCTTTCTTTCTTTTTAATGGTACGTTAGGTGAAAGTTTACAGAGCAAATTAGATTCCCATTTGATAGTTTGTACATAAAGTATTTCATGGCCTTGGTTTTGTTCCCTACAATGTGTCAGCACTCTCCCCACTTCCACCCTGAGTTCTCTGTTACCTTTCATCCTGATTTCCTACCCCTTCCTGCCTTCTCATTTTTGCTTTTGGGCATATATTACCCTTTTGATCTCATATAATTGATTGTTCTAAGGAAGCCATTATTGTTTATTTTATGAGCATGTCTATTTGGCTGGATGATGGTGCTCAGGAATGGCTTCAGTTCCAAGTCAGAAGGGTGTCTGAGGGCCATAGCCTTGGGGATTTCTCCAGGCTCTGTCAAACCAGTAAGTCTGGTCTTTTATGTGAATTTGATTTTTTTGTTCTTCATTTTTCTCCTGCTCTGTCCATACCCTCTGTTGTGATCCTAGTGCAAGTGGTTGGTAGTCGTAGCTGGGCAGCATCTAGTTCTTCTGGTCTTGGGGTCTTGTAGGCTGTGGTTCATGTGGTCCACTAGTCCTTTGGACAAATTGCTCCCTTGAGTCTTTGGTTTTCTTTGCTGTGAATAGCAAGAGACCATAGATGTACCTTAGACAGCCGCTCAAAAGCTTTTAAGACTCTCGACACAAAGTAGGATGCAAAACAACGTCTTTATGAACTATGTTGTTTCAAATGACATAGATGTCCCTATGGTCCTTTCCCTTTGAGCCTAGGAACTTCATTCCACAAGGTGTTTGATTATATCTAACAGGTTTCCCTGACTGTACCCTGTATACTCTATTATCTATGTTAACATATGAAGAGAACCTACAGTCGTGTTTGTAGAATTATCCCCCACCAAACCTCCCACACCTCTTGGAATATCTATCTACCTATGTATCCACTTGTAAATTATTGTTTGTTAATAATATTGTTTCATGATTGTCTATGCTATGGTAGTTACCTTAAACCACCTCACCCCCCCCCAAAAAAACCAAACTCTTTGCCATTGAGTTGATTCCAACTCATAGTGACCTTCTAGGACAGAGTAGAACAATCCCCTAGGGTTTCCAAGGAGCTGCTGGTGGATTTGAACTGCTGAGATTTTGGTTAGCAGCTGAGGTCTTAACCACTGTGCCACCAGGTCTCTAGTAGTTACCATAACAACAACAAAAAAATCACACCCATTATCCTCAAGTTGATTCTGACTCATAGTGACCTTAAAGGATGGAGTAGAACTGCCTCATAGGTTTTCCAAGGAGTGTCTGGTGGATTTGAACTGCCGACCTATTCGTTACCAGTTGTAGTTCTTAACCACTATGGCACCAGGGTTTCAGTAGTTACCATAAAAAAAAAAAAAAAGTTACCATAGTTGCCCTTTATTCCTGCGTTTCTCTCAGTACCCTCTCTTGCCTTGGTCATGTTATATGGAATTCCCCCACATTGTGTATGGCCTTTTCCTTCACTGACATCAACACACGTCTTCTATGTATTTGGTAATTTCCCTCCTTCCTCCTCCCATCCCTGGTAACTAGCAAAGAGTGCTTTTTTTTTTCCTCTGTGCAAACCTTTTGTTGTTACCTTATAATAGCGGTCTCATAGAATATTTGTCCTTTTGTGATTGACTTATTTCACTCACATAATGTCCTCAAAATCCATCTATGTTGTGAGATGTCTCACAGATTCGTCGTTATTTTTATTATTGCATAATATTCCATTGTGTGTATGTACCACGGTTTGTTAATCTATTCATCTGTTGATGGCCACTTATGTTGTTTCTAACCTTTTGCTATTGCGAATAATGCTGCAATGAATATGGGTGTCCATTTGAAGAAAAGATTTGATGCATTGCACACTAGTGACCGAAGACCAGACAAGTTGTGGAATGACATCAAGGACATCATACATGAAGAAAGCAAGAGGTCATTGAAAAGACAGGAAAGAAGGAAAAGACCAAGATAGACATCAGAGGAGAGTCTGAAACTTCCTTTCGAACGTTGAGCAGCTAAAGCAAAAGGAAGGATTAACGGAGTAAAAGAACTGAATAGAAGACTTCAAAGGGCAGCTTGAAAAGACAAAGTAAAGTATTATAATGACATGTGTGAAGAACTGGAGATGGAAAACCAAAAGGAAAGAACATGCGCAGCATTTCTCAAGCTGAAAGAACTGAAGAAAAAATTCAAGCCTCGAGTTGCATGGGGGAAAATATTAAATGATGCAGGAAGCATCAAAAGAAGATGGAAGGAATACACAGAGTCATTATATCAGAAAGAATTAGTCGATGTTCAATCATTTCAAGAGGTAGCATAATATCAGGAACCGATGATACTGAAGGAAGAAGTCCTAGCTGCTCTGAAGGCATTGGTGAAAAACAAAGCTCCAGGAATTGATGGAATATCAATTGAGATGTTTCAACAAACAGTTGCAGTGCTGGAGGTGCTCACTCTTCTGTGCCAAGAAATATGGAAGGCAGCACCCTGGCCAAGTGACTGAAAGAGATCCATATTTATGCCTATTCCCAAGAAAGGTGATCCATCCGAATGTGGGAATTACAGAACAGTATCATTAAAGTCACACACAAGCAAAATTTTGCTGACGATCATTCAAAAACAGCTGCAGCAGTATATTGAGAGGGAACTGCCAGAAATTCAGGCCGGTTTCAGAAGAGGACATGGAACCAGGGATATCATTGCTGATGTCAGATGGATCCTGGCTAAAAGCAGAGAATACCAGAAGGATGTTTACCTGTGTTTTATTGACTATGCAAAGGCATTCGACTGTGTGGATCATAACAAATTATGGATAACATTGCGAAGAATGGGAATTCCAGAACACTTAATTGTGCTCATGAAAAACCTTTACATAGATCAAGAGGCAGTTGTTTGGACAGAACAAGGAGATATTGATTGCTTTAAAGTCAGGAAAGGTGTGCTTCAGGGTAGAATTCTTTCACCATACCTATTCAATCTGTATGCTGAGCAAACAATACGAGAAACTGGACTATATGAAGAACGGGGCATCAGGATTGGAGGAAGACTCATTAACAAACTGCGTTATGCAGATGACACAACCTTCCTTGCTGAAAGTGAAGAGGACTTGAAGCACTTGCTAATGAGCATCAAACACCAAAGCCTTCAGTATGGATTGCACCTCAACATAAAGAAAACAAAAATCCTCACAATTGGACTAATGAGCAACATCATGATAAACGGAGAAAAGATTGAAGTTGTCAAAGATTTCATTTTACTTGGATCCACAATCAACAGCCATGGAAGCATCAGTCAAGAAATCGAAAGACATATTGCATTGGGTAAATCTGCTGCAAAGGACCTCTTTGAAGCGTTGAAGAGCAAAGATCTCACCCTGAAGACTAAGGTGTGCCTGACCCAATCCATGGTATTTTGAATTGCATCATATGCGTGTGAAAGCTGGACAATGAATAAGGAAGACCGAAGAAGAGTTGACACCTTGAATTATGGTGTTGGCGAAGAATATTGAAGATACCATGCACTGCCAAGAGAACGAACAGGGCTGCCTTGGAAGAAGTACAGCCGGAATGCTCCTTAGAAGCAAGGATGGCGAGACTGCATCTTATATACTTTGGACATGTTGTCAGGAGGAATCAGTCCCTGGAGAAGGACATCATGCTTGGCAGAGTGCAGGGTCAGCAGAAAAGAGGACGACCCTCAACGAGGTGGATTGACACAGTGGTTGCAACAATGAGCTCAAGCATAACGACGATTGTGAGGATGGCTCAGGACCGGGCAGTGCTTCATTCTGTTCTGCACAGGGTCGCTACGAGTCGGAAGCAACTCGACAGCACCTGACATCAACAACATATCTATTCATGTCACTGGTCTTATTTCTTTAGGGTGTATACCTAGGATTGGGATTGCTGGATCATATGGGATTTCTGTTTCTAGCTTTTTGAGGAAGGGTCATACCGTTTTCCATAGTGGCTGTGCCATTTACATTCCTACCAGCCATGTATAAGAGTTCCAATCTCCTCACCGCCTCGTCAATATATTTTTTTTATTCACGCCAGTAATTTCGGGGTAAGATGGTGTCTCATTGTAGTTTTAATTTGCATCTCTCTATATTTAATTGCTAACCAAAAGGTTGGTAGTTTGAATACACCATTTGATGCTTGGAAACCTTATGGGGCAATTCTACTCTGTCCTACAGGGTCCATATGAGTCAGAATCAGCAACAGGTTTGCTTGGGTTTGGTTTAATTGCTGATGATCATGAGCATTTCTTCATATATTTGCTAACTGCCTGGATATCTTCTGTGGTGAAATGTCTGTTCATATCCTTTGCCCATTTTAAAATTGTATTGTTTGTCTTTCTATTGTTGAGGTGTTGAAGTTTTCTATAAATTTTAGAGATTAGACCCTTGTTGGGTATGTCGTAGCCAAAAAGTTTTCACAAGTTGTAGATTCTCTTCTTACTCTTTTAGAGAAGTCTTTTGTTCTGCATTTTGAGAAGGTCCTATTTATGTGGTTAGCCTTCTGTTGTGTGTGGATTTTTAGTTCTGTTTGGTATTCTATTTATGCCATAAATTAGGGCCCCTAGCGTTGTCTCTAGTTTTTCCTCCATGATCTTTTTAGTTTTAGATTTTATATTTAGGTCTCTGATCCATTTTGAGTTAGTTTTTGTATGGTGTGAGGTATGAGTCCTGCTTCATTTTTTCTACAGATAGATACCAGTTTTGCCAGCGCCGTTTGTTGAAGAGACTGTCTCTTCCCTATCTACTGGAGTTTGGTCCTTTGTTGGAGATCAGCTGTCCATAACTGGGTGATTTATGTCTGGGTTCTCAATTCTGTTCCATCGGCCTACGGGTCTGTCGTTTTACCAGTACCAGGCTCTTTTGATTACCGTGGCTTCATAGTAGATTCTGAGGCCAGGTAGTGTGAGGCCTCTTACTTGTTCTTTCTCTCTAATAATCATTTAAATATTCAGGGCTTCTTTCCCTTCCATATAAAGTTAGTGATTAGTTTTTCCATGTCGTTGAAGAATGCTGTTCGGATTTGGATTGCCATTGCATTATATATGTTTATTGCTTAGAGTAGTGAAGACATTTTCACCATGTTGAGTCTTCCTATCCAAGAGCACGGTATATTTTTCCATTTATGTAGGTCTCTTTTGGTTTCTTGAAGTGGTATTTTGTAGTTTTCTTTGTGTATGGCTTTTATATCCCTGGTTAAATGTATTGCTAAGTATTTTATTCTTTGGAGGGACTATTGTAAATAGTCTTGCTTTCCTGGTTTTCTTTTCTACATTTTGTTTGTTGATGTAGAGGAATCCAACTGATTTTTTAACGTTGATCTTGTATCTCACCACTTTGATGAAATCTTCCTTAGTTCCAGTAGCTTTCTTGTGGAATCTTTGGGATTTTCTATGCATAGGAGCTGTGAATAGGGATCGATTACATCTTCTTTACTGATTAGGATGCCCTTTATTTCCTTTTCTTGTCTTATTACTCTACTAGGTCTTCCGATACAGTGTTGAATGTCATTTTCAGGTACCATCAAGTCAGTTCCGACTCATAGCGACCCTATGCACAACAGAACGAAACACTACCAGTCCTGCACCATCCTCACTATTGTTACTATGCTTGACCCCATCTTTGCAGCCACTGTGTCAATCCATCTCATTGAGGGTCCTCCTCTCTTTTGCTGACCCTCCACTTTACCAAGCATGATGTCTTTCTCCAGGGATTGATCCCTCCTGATAATATGTTCAAAGTATGTGAGATGTAGTCTCACCATCCTTGCTTCTAAGGAGCATTCTGGTTGTACTTCTTCCAAAACAGATATTTTCGTTCTTTTTGCAGTCCATGGTACATTCAATATTCTTCACCAACACTGCAATTCAAAGGCATCAATCTTCTTTGATCTTCCTTATTAATTGTCCAGCTTTCTCATACATATGAGGCGATTGAAAACACCATGACTTGGGTCAGGTGCACCTTATTCTTCAAAATGATATCTTTGATGTTCCACACTTTAAAGAGGTCTTTTTCAGCCAATTTGCTGAATGCAATATGTCTTTTGATTTCTTGACTGCAGCTTCCATTGGTGGTGTTGTCCAAGGAAAATGAAATCCTTGACAACCTCAATCTTTTCTCCCTTTATCACAATGTTGCTTATTGGTCCAGGTGTGAGGATTCTTGTTTTCTTTGTATTGAAGTGTAATCCATATTGAAGGCTGTAGTCTTTGATTTTCATCAGTAAATGCTTCAAGTCTTATTCACTTTCAGCAAGCAAGGCTGTATCATCTGCATAACACAGGTTGTTAATGAGTCTTCCTCTAATCCTGATGTCCTCTTCTTCATATAGTCCTGTTTCTCGAATTATTTGCTCAGAGTAAAGATTGAATAGGTATGGTGAAAGGATAACACGCTGATGCACAGGTTTTCTGACTTTAAACCATACAGTATCCCCTTGTTCTCTTTGAAGGACTGCCTCTTAATCTCTGTACAGATTCCTCATGAGCAAATTAAGTGTTCCGGAATTCCCATTCTCTGCAAGGTTATCCATAATTTGTTATGATTCGCATAGTCAAACGCCTTAGCATAGTCAATAAAACACAAGTAAACATCTTTCTGGTATTTCCTACTCTCAGCTAGAATCCATCTAACATCAGCAGTGATAACCCTGGTTCCACGTGCTGTTGTAAATCTCGCCTGAATTTCTGGCAGTTCCCTCTCAATATACTGCTGCAGCTGTTTTTGAATGATCGTCAGCAAAATTTTGCTTGTGTGTGACTTTAATGATACTGTTCTGTAATTCCCACATTCGGATGGATCACCTTTCTTGGGAATAGGCGTAAATATGGATCTCTTCCAGTAGGTGGGCCAGGTAGCTGTCTTCCAAATTTCTTGGCATAGATGAGTGAGCACTTCCAGCACTGCATCCATTTGTTGAAACATTTCAGCTGTTATTCCATCAATTCCCAGAGCCTTGTATTTCACCAATGCCTTCTATGCAGTTTGGACTTATTCCTTCAGTACCATCGGTTCCTGATCGTATGTTACCTCCTGAAATTGTTGAACGTAGACCAATTCTTCTTGATATTGTGACTCTGTGTATTACTTCCATTTTCTTTTGATGCTTCCTGTGTCGTTTATTATTTTCCCAGTAGAATCCTTCACTATTGCAGCTCAAGGCTTGAATTTTTTCTTCAGTTCTTTCAGCTTGCGAAATGCTGAGCGTGTTCTTCCCCTTTGGTTTTCTATCTCCAGGTCTTTGTTCATGTCATCATAATACTCTGTCTTCTGGAGTCATCTTTTGAAATCTTCTGTTCAGCTCTTTTACTTCATCATTTTTTCCTTTTCCTTTAGCTACTTCACGTTCAAGCACAAGTTTCAGAGTCTCTTTTGACATCTGTTTAGGTCTTTTCTTTCTCTCCTGTCTTTTTAGTGACCTCTTGCTTTCTTCATGTATGATGTCCTTGAACCCATTCCACAACTCGTCTGGTCTTGGGTCATCAGTGTTCAACATGTCAAACCTATTCTTGAGATGGCCTCTGAATACAGGTGGAATATACGGTGTTGAATATATACATGGATATGGATATGGACATGGATATGGACATGGATATGGACATGGATATGGACATGGATATGGACATGGATATGGATATGGATATGTAATGGAGATATGTAATGGAGATATGTAATGGAGATGTTATGTTACGGAGATGATGTTATGTTACGGAGATGATGTTATGTTACGGAGATGATGTTATGTTACGGAGATGATGTTATGTTACGGAGATGATGTTATGTTACGGAGATGTTATGTTACGGAGATGTTATGTTACGGAGATGATGTTATGTTATGCAGATGTTATGTTACGGAGATGATGTTATGTTATGGAGATGTTAGTTACGTTATGGAGATGTTTGTTACGTTATGGAGATGTTTGTTATGTTATGGAGATGTTTGTTATGTTATGGAGATGTTTCTTAGTTATGTTATGGAGATGTTAGTTATGTTATGGAGATGTTAGTTATGTTATGGAGATGTTCCTTATGTTATGTTACGGAAATGTTTGTTATGTTATGGAGATGTTAGTTATGTTATGGAGATGTTTGTTATGATATGGAGATGTTTGTTATGTTATGGAGATGTTTGTTATGGAGATATTTGTTATGTTATGTTATAGAGATGTTTGTTATGTTATGGAGATGTTTGTTGTGTTATGTTATGGAGATGTTTGTTATGGAGATGTTTGTTATGTTATGTTATGGAGATGTTCGTTATGTTATGGAGACGTTTGTTATGTTATGGAGATGCTTGTTATGTTATGTTATGTTATGGAGATGTTTGTTATGTTATGGAGATGTTTGTTATGCTATGTTATGGAGATGTTTGTTATGTTATGGAGATGTTTGCTATGTTATGTTATGGAAATGTTTGCTATGTTATGTTATGGAGATGTTTGCTATGTTATGTTATGGAGACGTTTGCTATGTTATGTTATGGAGATGTTTGTTATGTTATGTTATGCAGATGTTTGTTATGTTATGTTATGGAGATGTTTGTTATGTTATGTCATGGAGATGTTCGTTATGTTATGCAGATGTTTGTTATGTTATGTTATGGAGATGTTCGTTATGTCATGGAGACGTTTGTTATGTTATGTTATGGAGATGTTTGTTATGTTATGGAGATGTTTGTTATGTTATGTTATGGAGACGTTTGTTATGTTATGTTATGTTATGGAGATGTTTGTTATGTTATGTCATGGAGATGTTCGTTATGTTATGCAGATGTTTGTTATGTTATGTTATGGAGATGTTCGTTATGTCATGGAGACGTTTGTTATGTTATGTTATGGAGATGTTTGTTATGTTATGGAGATGTTTGTTATGTTATGTTATGTTATGGAGACGTTTGTTATGTTATGTTATGTTATGGAGATGTTTGTTATGTTATGGAGATGTTTGTTATGTTATGTTATGGAGATGCTTGTTATGTTATGTTATGGAGATGTTTGTTATCTTATGGAGATGTTTGTTATGTTATCTTATGGAGATGTTTGTTATGTTATGGAGATGTTTGCTTGATGTTCTGTTCTGGAGATGTTTGCTTGAAGTTCTGTTATGAGATGTTATGTTATGGAGATGATGTTATGATATGGAGATGTTCTGTTATGGAGATGTTATGTTATGGAGATGATGTTATGTTATGGAGATGTTCTGTTACGGAGATGTTATGTTACGGAGATGATGTTATGTTATGGAGATGTTATGTTATGCAGATGTTATGTTATGGAGATGATGTTAAATTATGGAGATGTTATTTTATGGCGATGTTATGCTATGTTGATGATGTTATGTTATGGAGATGTTATGTTATGTTGATGTTATTTTATGGAGATGTTATGTTATGGGAATGTTATGTCATGGAGAAGTTTTTATGTTATGGAGATGTTATGTTATGGAGATTATGTTATGTTATGGAGATATTATGTTATGGAGATGACATTATGTAGATGTTATGATAAGGAGATGATGCTATATTATGGAGATTTTATGTTATGGAGATGATGTTATGTTATGCACATGTTATGTTAAGGAGATGATGTTATGTTATGTTCTGGATATGATGTTATGTTATGGAGATGTTTTGTTATGGAGATGTTATGTTATGGAGATATTATGTTATGGAGATGTTATGTTATGGAGATGTTATGTTATGCAGATGATGTTATGTTATGGAGATTTTATGTTATGGAGATGATGTTATGTTATGGAGATGTTATGTTATGGAGATGATGTTATGTTATAGAGATGATGTTATGTTATGGAGATGGTATGTTACGGAGATGTTACGTTATGGAGATGATGTTATGTTATGCAGATTTTATGTTATGGAGATGTTATGTTTTGGAGATGATGTTATGTTATGGAGATTTTATGGTATTTAGATGTTATGGAGATGATGTTATATTATGGAGATGGTATGTTATGGAGATGTTATGGTATGGAGATGATGCTATGTTATGGAGATGGTGTTATGGTATGGAGATATTATGTTCTGCAGATGTTATGTTATGGAGACGTTATGTTATTCAGATGATGTTATGTTATGTAGACGTTATGTTCTGGAGATGATGTTATGTTATGGAGACGTTATGTTATGGAGATGATGTTATGTTATGGAGACGTTATGTTATGGAGATGAGGTTATGTTATGGAGATGTTATGTTATGGGAATGTTATGTCATGGAGAAGTTTTTATGTTATGGAGATGTTATGTTATGGAGATGTTACGTTATGGAGATGATGTTATGTTATGGAGATGACGTTATGTTATGGAGATGTTATGTTCTGGAGATGATGTTATGTCATAGACATGTTATGTTATGCAGATGATGTTATGTTATGGAGATGTTATGTTATGGAGATGATGATATGTTGTAGAGATGATGTTCTGTTCTGTAGATGTTTGTTTGATGTTCTCTTGTGGAAATGTTTGTTACATGTTCTGCTCTGGAGATGTTTGTTTGACGTTCTTCTCTGGAGATGTTTGTTTGACGTTCCACTCTGGAGATGTTTGTTTGACGTTCTGCTCTGGAGATGTTTGTTTGATGTTCTACTCTGGAGATGTTTGTTTGACGTTCTCTTCTGGAGATGTTTGCTCTATGTTCTGTTATGGAGATGTTTGCTTGATGTTCTGCTCTGGAGATGTTTGCTTGATGTTCCATTCTGGAGATTTAAGCTTCATGTTCTGTTCTGGAAATGTTTGCTTGATGTTCTCTTCTGGAGATGTTTGGTTGATGTTTTGTTCTGGAGATGTTTGCTTGATATTCTGTTATGGAGACGTTATGTTATGGAGATGATGTTATGTTATGGAGATGTTATGTTATAGGGATGTTATATTATGGAGACGTTATGTTATGGAGACGATGTTATGTTATGGAGATGATGTTATATTATGGAGATGTTATGTTATGGAGATGATGTTATGTTATGCACATGTTAGGTTATGGACATGTTCTGTTATGGAGATGATGTTATGTTGTGGAGATGTCATGTTATGGAGATGATGTTCTGTTATGGAGATGTTATGTTATGGAGATGTTATGGAGATGATGTTATGTTATGGAGATGTTATGTTATGGAGATGTTATGTTATGGAGATGATGTTATGTTATGGAGATGATGTTATGTTATGGAGATGTTATGTTATGGAGACGTTATTTTATGGAGATGATGTTATGTTATAGAGACGTTATGTCATGGAGATGATGTTATGTTATGGAGACGTTATGTTATGGAGATGATGTTTTGTTCTGGAGATGTTATGTTATGGAGATGATGTTATGTTATGGAGATGACGTTATGTTATGGAGATGTTATGTTATGGAGATGATGTTATCTTATGAAGATGGTATGTTATGCAGATGATATGATATGGAGATTATATTTTGTTATGGAGATGTTATGTTAAGGAGATGATGTTATGTTATGCAGATGTTATGTTATGGGGATGTTATGTTACGGAGATGATGTTATCTCATGAAGATGGTATGTGATGGAGATGATGTGTTATGGAGATTATGTTTTGTTATGGAGATGTTATGTTATTGAGATGTTATGTTAAGGAGATGATGTTTGGCATGCAGATGTTATGTTATGCAGATGTTATGTTATTGAGATATTATGTTATGGAGATGACGTTATGTTATGGAGACGATGTTATGTTATGGAGATGTTATGTTATGGAGATGTTATGTTATGGAGAAGATGTTATGTTATGGAGATGTTATGTTATGGAGATATTATGTTATGGGGATGATGTTATGTTATGCAGATGTCATTTTTTGGAGATGATGCTATGTTATGGAGATGTTATGTTATGGAGATGATGGTATGTTATGGAGATGTTATCTTATGGAGATGATGTTATATTATGAAGATGTTACGTTATGGAGATGATGTTATGTTATGGACATGTTATCTTATGGAGATGTTCTGTTATGGCGATGATGTTATGTTATGGAGATGTTATGTTATGGAGATGTTATGTTATGGAGATGATGTTATGTTATGGAGATGTCATGTTATGGAGATGTGATTTTATGGAGATGATGTTATGTTATGGAGATGTTATGTTATGGAGATTATGTTATGTTATGGAGATGTCACTTTGTGGAAAAGTTATGTTATGGAGATGATTCTACCTTATGGAGATGTTATGTTATGGAGATGATGCTATGTCATGGAGATGTTATTTTATGGAGATGATGCTATGTTATGGAGATGTTATGTTGTGGAGATGATGCTATGTTATGGAGATGTTTTGTTATGGAGATGATGTTATGTTATGGAGATGTTATGTTATGGAGAAGTTATGTTATGGATATGATGTTATGTTATGGAGATATTATGTTATGGAGATGATGTGATGTTATGGAGATGATGTGATGTTTTGGAGATGTTATGTTATGGGATGATGTAATGTTTGGAGATGTTATATTATGGAGATAATGTGATGTTATGGAGATCTTGTGTTATGGATTTTATGTAATGCTATGGCTATGTTATGTTATGGAGAATTTATTTTATGGAGATGATGTGATGCTGTGGAGATGTTATGTTATGGAGATCATGTGATGTTATGGAGATGATGTGATGTTATGGAGATGATGTGATGTTATGGAGATGTGATGTGATGTTATGGAGATGTTATGGATAAGTTATGTTATGGAGATGTAGTTGTAGACGTAGATGTAGATGTCGATGTAGATGATGTATATGTATATGATGTATATGTATATATATATGTAATTATTACTGAAGGGCATCCTTGTCTGGATCCCATTCCCAAGGGGAATGGTTTCAGACTCTCTCAGTGGAGGATAATGTTGGCTGCTGTTTTTGTATAAATGCCCATTATTATGTTGAGAAATTTAACTTCTATTTCTATTTTGCTGAGAGTTTTTTTAAGCAATGGGTGTTGGACTTTATCAAATGTCTTTTCTGCATCTGTTGTGATGATCTAATAATATGACTCTTTTTCTTTGTTTTATTATGTGTTGTATTATGTGGATTGATTTTCTAATTTTGAACCATCCTTGCATACCTGGGATGAATCTCATTTGGTCGTGATGTATTATTTTTTTTGATATGCTGTTGAATTCTATTGGCTAGGATTGTTTTTGAGTATTTTGGTGTCTATATTCATGAGGGATATTGTTCTGTAGTTTTCTTTTTTAGTTATATCTTTTCCTGGCTTTGGTATCAGGGTTATGCTGACTTCATAGGATGAATTTGGGAGTATTCCTTCCTTTTCCATGATCTGGAATAGTTTGAGTGGAATTGGTGTGAGCTCTTCTCTAAATGTTTGGTAAAATGCTCCAGTGAAGCTGTTCGGCCAGGGCTTTTTTTGTTGGGCATTTTTTTTTTTTTTTGTGACTCCTTCAATTTCTTCTTTTGTTAAGGGTCTGTTCAAATTTTCTACCTCGGTTTGTGTTACTGTTGGTAGGTAGTGTTTTTGTAGACATTCATCCATTTCCTCTAGATATTCAAATTTGTTGGAGTATAATTTTTCATAGTATTCTGTTATGATCTTTTTAATTTCAGTTGGTTCTGTTGCAACGTCACTCATCTCCTTACTTACTCAGGTTATTCCCGTTTTCTCCTGTTTGTCTTTTGTCAATTTGGCCAGTGGTTTGTGAATTTTATTGATCTTTTAGAAGAACCAGGTTTTAGTCTTGTTGATTCTTTCTACTGTTTTTCTGTTCTCTGTTTCATTATTTCCACTCTAATAGTTGTTTCTCTGATGACTGTGACTTTCTTTTGCTGCTTCCTTTCTATTTGTTTGAGTTGTAGGGTTAATGTTTTGGTTTTTGCCCTTCTTTTTTGATGTGTGCATTTATTACTTTGCATTGACCTCTGAGGATAACCTGCGGGTGTTTGGAGTCCCAGAACAGGGAGGGGGGACAGAAAACACAGAGAAAATAGTTGAAGAACTCCTGACACAAAACTTCCCTGACATCATGAAAGACGAAAGGATATCTATCCAAGATGCTCATCGAACCTCATTTAAGATTGATCCAAAAAGAAAAACACCAAGACTTATTATCATCAAACTCACCAAAACCAAAGATAAAGAGAAAATTTTAAAAGCAGCCAGGGAGAAAAGAAAGGTTTCCTTCAAGGGCGAATCAATAAGAATAAGTTCAGACTACTCAGCAGAAACCATGCAGGCAAGAAGGGAATGGGACGACATATACAGAGCACTGAAGGAGAAAAACTGCCAGCCAAGGATCATATATCCAGCAAAACTCTCTCTGAAATATGAAGGTGAAATTAAGATATTTACAGATAAACACAAGTTTAGAGAATTTACAAAAACCAAACCAAAGCTACAAGAAATACTAAAGGATATTGTTTGGTCAGAAAACCAATAATATCAGATACCAGCACAACACAAGGTCACAGAACAGAACATCCTGATATCACCTGAAATAGGGAAATCACAAAAACAAATTAATTAAAAAAAATATACTCATAACAGGGAATCATGGAAGTCAATATGTAAAAGATCTCAATAATCAAAAACAGGGACTAAATACAGGAGGCATTGAACTGCCATATGGAGAGTGATACAAGGCGATATAGAACAATATAAGTTAGGTTTTTACTTAGAAAAATAGGGGTAAATAATAAGGTAACCACAAAGAGGTATAACAACTCCATAACTCAAGATAAAAGCCAAGAAAAACGTAATGACTCAACAAACATAAAGTAAAACACTACGAAAATGAGGATCTCACAATTTAATAAGAAAAACGTCTTAGCACAAGAAAGTATGTGGAAAAATGAAATTGTCAACAACACACATAAAAAGGCATCAAAATGACAACACTAAACACTTATTTATCTATAATTACGCTGAATGTAAATGGACTAAATGCACCAATAAAGAGACAGAGAGTCACAGACTGGATAAAGAAACACAATTCATCAATATGCTGCCTACAAGAGATACAACTTACACTTAGAGACACAAGCAAACTAAAACTCAAAGGATGGAAAAAAATATATCAAGCAAACAATGAGCAAAAAAGAAGAGGAGTAGCAATATTAATTTCTGACAAAATAGACTTTAGACTTAAATCCACCACAAAGGATAAAGAAGGACACTACATAATGATAAAAGGGACAATTGATCAGGAAGACATAACCATATTAAATATTTATGCACCCAATGACAGGGCTGCAAGATACATAAATCAAATTTTAACAGAATTGAAAAGTGAGATAGATACCTCCACAATTATAGTAGAAGACTTCAACACACCACTTTCGGAGAAGGACAGGACATCCAGTAAGAAGCTCAATAGAGACACGGAAGATCTAATTACAACAATCAACCAACTTGACCTCATTGACTTATACAGAACTCTCCACCCAACTGCTGCAAAGTATACTTTTTTTTATAGCGCACATGGAACATTCTCTAGAATAGACCACATATTAGGTCATAAAACAAACCTTTGCAGAATCCAAAACATCGAAATATTACAAAGCATCTTCTCAGACCACAAGGAAATAAAACTGGAAATCAATAACAGAAAAACTAGGGAAAAGAAATCAAATACTTGGAAACTGAACAATACCCTCCTGAAAAAAGACTGGGTTATAGAAGACATCAAGGAGGGAATAAGGAAATTCATAGAATGCAACGAGAATGAAAATACTTCCTATCAAAACCTCTGGGACACAGCAAAAGCAGTGCTCAGAGGCCAATTTATATCGATAAATGCACACATACAAAAAGAAGAAAGAGACAAAATCAAAGAACTGTCCCTACAACTTGGACAAATAGAAAATGAGCAACAAAAGAATCCATCAGGCACCAGAAGAGAACAAATAATAACAATTAGAGCTGAACTAAATGAATTAGAGAACAGAAAAACAATTGAAAGAATTAACAAAGCCAAAAGCTGGTTCTTTGAAAAAATTAACAAAATTGATAAACCATTGGCTAGACTGACTAAAGAAATACAGGAAAGGAAACAAATAACCCGAATAAGAAATGAGAAGGACCACATCACAACAGAACCAAATGAAATTAAAAGAATCATATCAGATTATTGCGAAAACTTGTACTCTAACAAATTTGCAAACCTAGAAGAAATGGATGAATTCCTGGAAAAACACTACCTACCTAAACTAACACATTCAGAAGTAGAACAACTAAATAGACCCATAACAAAAAAAGAGATTGAAAAGGTAATCAAAAAACTCCCAACAAAAAAAAGCCCTGGCCCAGATGGCTTCACTGCAGAGTTCTACCAAACTTTCAGAGAACAGTTAACACCACTACTACTGAAGGTATTTCAAAGCGTAGAAAATCACGGAATACTACCCAACTCATTCTATGAAGCCACCATCTCCCTGATACCAAAACCAGGTAAAGACATTACAAAAAAAGATAATTACAGACCTATATCCCTCATGAACATAGATGCAAAAATCCTCAACAAAATTCTAGCCAATAGAATTCAACAATATATCAAAAAAATAATTCACCACGATCAAGTGGGATTTATACCAGGTATGCAAGGCTGGTTTAATAGCAGAAAAACCATTAATGTAATCCATCACATAAATAAAACAAAAGACAAAAACCACATGATCTTATCAATTGATGCAGAAAAGGCATTTGACAAAGTCCAACACCCATTTATGATAAAAACTCTTACCAAAATAGGAATTGAAGGAAAATTCCTCAACATAATAAAGGGAATCTATGGAAAGCCAACAGCCAACATCACTTTAAATGGAGAGAACCTGAAAGCATTTCCCTTGAGAACGGGAACCAGACAAGAATGCCCTTTATCACCGCTCTTATTCAACATCGTGCTAGAAGTCCTAGCCAGGGCAATTAGGCTAGACAAAGAAATAAAAGGCATCCGGATTGGCAAGGAGGAAGTAAAATTATCTCTATTTGCAGATGACATGATCTTATACACAGAAAACCCTAAGGAATCCTCCAGAAAACTACTGAAATTAAAAGAAGAGTTTGGCGGAGTCTCAGGTTATAAAATAAACATACAAAAATCACTTGGATTCCTCTACATCAACAAAAAGAACATCAAAGAGGAAACAACCAAATCAATACCATTCACAGTAGCCCCCAAGAAGATAAAATACTTAGGAATAAATCTTACGAAGGATGTAAAAGACCTATACAAAGAAAACTACATAGCTCTACTACAAGAAATTAAAAAGGACATACTTAAGTGGAAAAACATACCTTGCTCATGGATAGGAAGACTTAACATAGTAAAAATGTCTATTCTACCAAAAGCCATGTATACATACAATGCACTTCCGATCCAAATTCCAATGTCATTTTTTAAGGTGATACAGAAACAAATCACCAATTTCATATGGAAGGGAAAGAAGCCTCGGATAAGCAAATCATTACTGAAAAAGAAGAAGAAAGTGGGAGGCCTCACTCTACCTGATTTCAGAACCTATTATACAGCCACAGTAGTCAAAACAGCCTGGTACTGGTACAACAACAGGCACATAGACCAATGGAACAGAATTGAGAACCCAGATATAAATCCATCCACGTATGAGCAGCTGATATTTGACAAAGGCCCAGTGTCAGTTAATTGGGGAAAAGATAGTCTTTTTAACAAATGGTGCTGGCATAACTGGATATCCATTTGCAAAAAAATGAAACAGGACCCATACCTCACACCATGCACAAAAACTAACTCCAAGTGGATCAAAGACCTAAACATAAAGATTAAAACGATAAAGATCATCGAAGAAAAAATAGGGACAACCCTAGGAGCCCTAATACAAGGCATAAACAATACAGAACATTACCAAAAATGACAAAGAGAAACCCGATAACTGGGAGCTCCTAAAAATCAAACACCTATGCTCATCTAAAGACTTCTCCAAAAGAGTAAAAAGACCACCTACAGACTGGGAAAGAATTTTCAGCTATGACATCTCCGACCAGCGCCTGATCTCTAAAATCTATATGATTCTGTTAAAACTCAACCACAAAAAGACAAACAACCCAATCAAGAAGTGGGCAAAGGATATAAACACGCACTTCACTAAAGAAGATATTCAGGCAGCTAACAGATACATGAGAAAATGCTCTCGATCATTAGCCATTAGAGAAATGCAAATTAAAACTACGATGAGATTCCATTTCACTCCAACAAGGCTGGCATTAATCCAAAATACACAAAATAATAAATGTTGGAGAGGCTGCGGAGAGATTGGAACTCTTATACACTGCTGGTGGGAATGTAAAATGGTGCAACAGCTTTGGAAATCTATCTGGCGTTATCTTAAACAGTTAGAAATAGAACTACCATACAACCCAGAAATCCCACTCCTCGGAATATACCCTAGAGAAATAAGAGCCTTCACACGAACAGATATATGCACACCCATGTTTATTTCAGCTCTGTTTACAATAGCAAAAAGCTGGAAGCAACCAAGGTGTCCATCAACGGATGAATGGGTAAATAAATTGTGGTATATTCACACAATGGAATACTACACATTGATAAAGAACAGTGACGAATCTGTGAAACATTTCATAACATGGAGGAACCTGGAAGGCATTATGCTGAGTGAAATGAGTCAGAGGCAAAAGGACAAATATTGTATAAGACCACTATTATAAGATCTTGAGAAATAGTATAAACTGAGAAGAACACATACTTTTGTGGTTACGAGGGCGGGAGGGAGGGAGGGAGGGAGAGGGTTTCTTATTGATTAATTAGTAGATAAGAACTGCTTTAGGTGAAGGGAAGGACAACACTCAATACATGGAAGGTCAGCTCAATTGAACTGGACCAAAAGCAAAGAAGTTTCCGGGATAAAATGAATGCTTCAAAGGTCAGCGGAGCAAAGGTGGGGGTTTGGGGACCATGGTTTGCGGGGACTTCTAAGTCAATTGGCAAAATAATTCTATTATGAAATCATTCTGCATCCCACTTTGAAATGTGGCGTCTGGGGTCTTAAATGCTAACAAGTGGCCATCTAAGATGCATCCATTGGTCTCAACCCACCTGGAGCAAAGGAGAATGAAGAACACCAAGGTCACACGACAACTAAGAGCCCAAGAGACAGAAAGGGCCACATGAACCAGAGACCTACATCATCCCGAGACCAGAAGAACTAGTTGGTGCCCGGCCACAATCGATGACTGCCCTGACAGGGAGCACAACAGAGAACCCCTGAGGGAACAGGAGATCAGTGGGATGCAGACCCCAAATTCTCATACAAAGACCATACTTAATGGTCTGACTGAGACCAGATGAATCCCGGCGGCATGGTCCCCAGACCTTCTGTTGGCACAGGACAGGAACCATCCCCGAGGACAACTCATCAGACATGAAAGGGACTGGACAGTGGGTGGGAGAGAGATGCTGATGAAGAGTGAGCTAATTATATCAGGTGGACACCTGAGATTGTGTTGGCATCTCCTGTCTGGAGGGGGGATGGGAGGATAGAGAGAGTGGGAAGCTGGCAAAATTGTCATGAAAGGAGAGACTGGAAGGGCTGACTCATTAGGGGGAGAGCAAGTGGGAGTACGGAGTAAGATGTATGTAAACTTATATGTGACAGACTGACTTGATTTGTAAATGTTCACTTGAAGCTCAATAAAAGTTAATAATAAAAAAATAAATAAATAAAATAAATGGAATTCCTGGCAAGGCTCTTGGGCTTTTGCTCTCTCTAAATCCTGCTCCTGGCTCCTGTTTGTCTGACCTCCAGTTCTTGGGATTCAAGCTAGGAATTTACCTGTAGTCTTGCTTGCTGTTCTTGGCATTCATCAGTCTTCACAGCCTGTGAGCAACAGCCCAGCTATCTGACCTGCTGATCTTGGGTTTGCCAGCACCTGCGCATACGTGAATCAGGAGAAGCCTCTATCCTGACTCACAGAATGTGGACGGTCCTGCCCTCACAACTGTATGAATTATTTCCTTGATGTAAGTCTCTTTGTATAGGTATTTATACACTTTTCTGGTTTTGCTGCTCTGGAGAACCCAGCCTAAGACATTTGGTACCAAGAGTGGTTCTAGAGGGAAAAAAAAAAATGTAGGAATGAGTTTTCTAAATTAATTCTCACATCTGGTTAGTCTTAAAGGTGTTGAATGAATTTGCTTCCAGTAGTAAAGAGGGCACTGCTAATCCATGGCAGGAGGTGGCAACGCAAATACACAAAATATCATCACCAGTAGATTAGCTATTGGTGAAAATTGAGGCTCTGGGTGATGACATGTGTGATGCCTTTCTACAATTTTGTCAGAAGTATAAGGAAGCTGGATGGTTGGTTCTACTTTTGCCAGACAAACTGGCAAAAGGAAGAGATGAACTCAGGGCTTCAAACCCAAAGCTAAAGTGTTACATAAAGTACCTCAAAGATTCCACTTGTCCCTGTAAAGAAAGCCTATTTCTCATAGTAACACAGATGATATCACCAAAAACCAAACCCAGAGTCTTATTGTAAGAGCAACTGAATTACAATGTCAACTCAAATACCAACCTTGAGAGGTGTCTGAAGTTAAAGTAAGAGCATTGATTGGGAAGAAATTGGATCTTGAAACTTGGGATGGAGCCATATGGGCAGATAATCAGGAAACTGGAAACATTGAGCCACTGAATTCTGTTGAATTGCTTCTGCCAACAGAGAGCCAGCCCTCTTTATATCATCTGAAGAGGATACTCTATCTTTGACTGCTAAACACCCTCCCCAAGTAAAGCCATTATCTCCTCTACACCCATCTAATGAGATTAACCCAGCTATGTCTAAAGAACTTTTGTCTGAGTCATTGTCTAGGGACTCGCCTGACACAGATGCCTTAGAAGACAATACTGAATGTTCTCAAAACACATCCCCACCTCTAATTTTGGCTTCTAGACATATAACTTAAGTCCCAGTGAGCCCCAAAAGGTGAATTACAAAGTGTGACCCAAGTGGAGGTACGTTATAATCCAAAAGACTGCTTGGCTTTTCTGATATGTGTAAATGGAAACCTGAGGAATATGTCTGGGAATGGCTATTAAGGGTGTGGGATAGTGTTCAAGGAACAAAAAGATGGATCAGTCTGAGTTTGTTGATGTGGGCCCACTTAGTGCAGATTCTTCATCCAATGTTTCAGCTCCAGAAGTTAGGAAAGGATTTAATAGTTTATTTGGTTGGGTTGCTGAAACATGGATTCCATGGTGGCCTACACTAAATCAAGTTGACGTATCAGACCTACCTTGATATACCGTAGAAGAAGGTATCCAAAGGTTTAGGGAAATTGGCATACTAGAGTGAGTTTATCAGGTGAGACCCACACGTAGAGTGCCCAGAGAACACACCTTTCACCACATGAGTTAGGAGCAAATTTGTGAAGGGAGCCCCAGCATGCTTGAGGGCTGCTGTGATTGCTATTTTATTTAAGTCTGATTTGGCAGTGGGAACTGCCCTAACTGAATTAAAACATGTAACTACAATGGGGTGGATTTGACTGCAGGGTTGTAGGGGCCAAGTGGCTGTACTCAATCAACAAAGACAAGTTGGGCATGGTTACCATAATGGACAGTGGTGTCAAAGCAGTAATCAGAATAGTCTGACTTTTATGGACTTAGGGCATTGGCTACTTAGACATTGTGTCTCTAGGAGTGAAATAGATATGAAATGTACTAAATATTTACTTGGTCTGTACAAGTGGATGAATTTCAGGTCAAGTGAACAGCAGTCCAACTTGAATCACTGGAATAGTCACGGCCCCTCAATCAATTCCTGGACTTGAGTGAGTTTTCAGACTCACAACCCCTTGAATGGAAAGGAGGCCCAGTTTCCTTGAAGAAGGAGTCCAAAACACTGCCTAGAACTTATACTGTGAATCTTTGTCTCAGCCTTCTCCAAAGAGATCTATGACCTTTTATGAGCTTGACAATTCATTGGGGAAAATGAAATAATCAGACTTTTCATAGATTGGTGGATACTGGCTGTGAACTGACTAATTCCAGGAGACCCTAAATGTCACTGTGACCCATAGATTGGGGGCATATAGAGGTCAGGTTATTAATGGAATCTTAGCTCATGTCCATCTCACAGTAGGTCCAGTGGGTCCCCAAACTCATCCTGTGGTGATTTTCCCAGTTCCAGAATGCATAGTTGGAATAGATACATTCAGAAACTGCCAGAACCCTCACATTGAATCACTGACAAATGGAGGAAGGACTATTATGGTAGGAATAGCCAAGTGGAAGCCGTTAGAAATGCCCCTACCTAGGAAAACAGTAAGCTAAAAGCAATACTGCATTCCTGGAGGGATTGTAGAGATTACTGCCACCATCAAAGACTTGAAGGATGCAGGGGTTGTGATCCCCACCACATTCCCATTCAACTCGCCTATCTGGCCTGTGCAAAAAACAGATGGATCTTGCAGAATGACAATGGGTTATCGGAAACTTAACCAGGTGGTGACTCCAATTGCAGCTGTTCTTCCAGATGTGGTTTCATTGCTTGAGAAAATTCATACATCTCCTGGTAATTGGCATGAAGCTACTGATCTGGCTAATGCCTTTTTCTCCATACCTGTTTTGAAGGACCACCTGAAGCAGTTTGCCTTCAGCTGGCAAGGCCACCAATAGACCTTCAGTTGCCTACCTCAGGGCTAGATCTATTCTCCATCCCCATGTCATAATTTAGCCCTCAGGACATTGATCGCCTTTCTCTTCCACAAGACGTCACATTGGTCCATTACATTGATGATGTTATGCTGACTGGACCTAGTAAGGAAGAAGTGTCAATGACTCTGGACTTATTGGTAAAATATTTGCATGCCAGAGGCTGGGCAATTAATCCCACAAAAATTTGGGTACTTTTCACCTCAGTGAAATTTCTAGGGGTCCAGTGGTGTGGGGGATGTTGAGATATTCCTTCTAAAGTGAAGGATAAGCTATTACGTCTGGCCCCTCCCACAGCTAAAAAGGAGCCAGAATGCTTGGTGTGTCCTGTTGGATTTTGGAGGGAACACATTCCTCATTTGGGTGTTCTACTCTGGCCTATTTCTCAACTGACTCCAAAAGCTGCTAGTTTTGAGTGGGGCCAAGAATAAGAGAAGGCTCTGAAACAGGTTCAGGCTACCATGCAAATCGCTCTGCCACTTGGGCCACATGATCTGGCTGATCCAATGGTGCTTGAAGTGTCAGCGGCAGATTCTTTACTGCAAGGCAGGCAGTTACCACCACTGAAGCCCCAGGGAGGTTTTGCAAAGTCCTCCCAGGCGGCTCTCTTGGACATTCTCCGCAAGTGGCGCCTGGAACAGCTGAGCCCTGGGAGGGTGGAGCTATACCGCAGGCCACTGCCCCTGGGCGAGGGCCTTGCCCGCATCCCCGCCTGCACGCTCCGCCCCGGCGGGCCCTGGCAGGCATCAGGCTTGTGCGCGCCAGGCAGCCTCCAGCAGTCAGTCTGACGCGCCGCGCCCCTGGAGCGCACAGCCTAGTCCGCTCTCCGCACAGACGCCCTACACCTCATCTTAGGGTCTCTGGTCCGCCCCGCCGCCTCCTCACCCGACCATGTCGTCCTGCAGCCGCGTGGCCCTGGTGACCGGGGCCAACAAGGGCATCGGCTTCGCCATCGCGCGCGAGTTGTGCCGGCAGTTCTCGGGGGACGTGGTGCTCACGGCGCGGGACGAGGCGCGGGGCCGGGCGGCGGTGCAGCAGCTGCAGGCCGAGGGCCTTAGCCCGCGCTTCCACCAGCTGGACATCGACGACCTGCAGAGCATCCGCGCCCTGCGCGACTTCCTGCCCCGCGAGTACGGGGGACTAAACGTGCTGGTCAACAACGCAGGCATCGCCTTCAAGAGTAAGGTGCTGGGGACCGGCGTCCCAGGGGCGCCCGCCTCGGAGGACGCTGCGGTGGGGCCCCTTGCGCCTATGGGGTTGAGGGAGGCCTCCTTAGGGAAGGAGAGGGAGGGATCCGGCGGTGGGCGGGGGAGGGAGAGGGGAGAGCCGAGGCTGTCCCGAGTTGGAGGACTTCCCAGCCAGAGGGACCTTATGTTTCCCTGGCAGGACTCTTGGGTGTCTTTTCCAGATTTTTTTCAAACAATTTCTCTTTGATTCGACTTTAGGGCAGTTGTCTGAGCTTTTAGCTTTGTATTTTGGAATGATAAAGAAGTTGAAAAAAAAGTACAGAAGGTCTTGTGCACCAGGTTACCTAGCCTCCCCCATTGGTACCATCCTATAAACTACAGGACGTCATCAGACCAGAAAGTTGACATTGGCGCAGTGCTATTAACCGGTGCCAGGCTTTTCAGAATTCGCCAGATTTCACAGTAACTCTTTTTGGGGGGTGTTGGGGACTAATCGCTCTATGACTTTGGTACATTGCTACAGTTTATTAACTCTGTTCTTTTCTCCCCAAAAGGAGCTGATTCTACACCCTTTCATATTCAAGCAGAGGTGACACTAAAAACAAACTTTTTCGGCACCCGAGATGTCTGCACAGCGTTGCTGCCCCTGATAAAACCCCAAGGTAAGTCTGTGATGAGGAACACCGTTCTAGCGCCCAGCCCGCCGGAGCTGCCCTCTGCCGGCCCCTGACCCATCTCTCCAGCTCCTGCTTGCTCACAGAGCCCCAGCTACACCGGCCCCTCCCTGTGTCTCTACCCTGCCAGGTGTCGTTCTCCTTCAGGACTTTGTATTCCTCCAAGGGCCATCGTGGGTGCTCCGTCCTGCAGATCTTTGCACACCTGGCTCTTTCTGATCCTTCAGGTCTTAGCTCAGATGCCCCTCACACGTTGGGTTCCCTTAGGATTCACCTATTGTCCTCTCGCCTTCCTCTCTGGTCCCAGAGTGATCATATTCAGTCCAGGGGAGCTGGACTCCAGTTGGTGATGGAAGCATTGTTACCAATTCACTGAATAATTTTTTAAATCATATTTTATTGTTTTTGGTGAAGATTTACATAGTGGATTAGGTTCCCATTCAACGATTTCTACACACATTTTTCAGTGGCATTGGATACATTCTTCACAGTACATGAAGTCTCATTATTTCTGTTCTGGTTGTTTCCATTAATCTAATTTCCCTGTTCCCTTACCTTCTCATCTTCTTTAGAATAATTACTGACCATTTGGTCTCCTATAGATGATTTCTTTAAGGAGCACAGTACTCATGGGTGATACACTTTATTTTGTGAGCGAATCTGTTATTTTAAAGGTCACCTTAGGGCTAGTTTTGGTTCAAGATTTAAAGAGTATCTCAGGGCAATAGTTGTGGGAGTCTTACAATCACAGCTTATCCAGTAAGTTTGGATTTTTTTGAGAATTTGAGGTTCTATTTCACATTTTTCTCAACTAGATGGTGCCCAGCTACCACCACCGACTGCTCTGACAGGGATCACAGTAGAGGGCCTGGTCAGAGCTGGAGAACAGTGTAGAGCAAAATTTTAACTCCTTCTATTGTGACCCTGATCAGAATGGTTGGGAGTAGCTGGACACCACCCAGTTCTTCTGGTCTCAGGGTAGATGAGGCCGTGGTTCATGTAGATTAGCCCTGTAGACTACTTTGTTCTTTTAGTCTCTGCTTTCCTTCTTTCTCTTTTTCTCCAGATGAACAGAGACCAATATTTGTATCTTAAATGGCCGCTCACAAGTTTTTAAGGCCCCTGATAAAAACTTTAGAATAAGAAAAAAAAAACTGTTGCTGTCTAGTCGGTTCTGATTCATGTGAGTACAAGTAGAACTTGGCTGCACTGGGCTTTGATGGCTGATTTTTCAGAAGTATATCACCAGGCATTTTTTCTGAGGCTCCTCTGGGTGGACCTGAACTTCCAACATTTCAGTTATCAGCTGAGCTCTTTAACCGTTTGCACCTCCCAGGGACTCCACCAATTCATTAAACCAGCTGCAGTCGAGTCGATTCCCACTCATGAAGACCCAATATGTTGCAGAGCAGAACTGCTCCACGTGATTTTCATGGCTGTGACCTTTGGGAAGCAGATCACCAGGCCTTTCTTCTGAAGTACTTCCGGGTAGTTTCCATCCACCAGCCTTTCAGTTAGTAGCCCAGCTGTTAACCATTTGCGCCAACAATTCAATAATAGACCCTCCTAAATCTGTCATCTGTCCACAACACTCCCAAAGCTCCAGACCCAAGTATTTGTCCTCCTGCCTCTCATCTCCTCCTGACTGCCCTCCTGCTCCCACCCCGCCCTTCCCTCCACATAAAAGCAGACATTTCCGAAGGGGTACTCCTCCTGTCTCTTCAGCCATCTTGCTCAGTGACCCGCCCCCCGATCCACCAGGCCAGGACCCTGGAGGTCACCATGGCTCACCCCCTGAAATCATTTACCAGGTCTTAAGTTTGCCTGCCAGTTTCTCCCCAGTTCATCGCCTCCATCCTAGCTCCAGCTCAGGCCCTCCACTGTCATTTCTAGGCAAGGGCAAGCCCACCTGAGTGATGGCCTTTCCTGGGTCTTCCTTTCCCTGCATTGTCTATACTGTCTCTGCAGACAGTCCCCTTCTGAAAACCCCTCAGGAACAAGTCCAAGCTGCTTAGCCAGTGTAGAGGGATCTCTGTAACCTGAGCTGGCCTAACTCCAGACTGCTGTTAAGTACCTCGGGCATGCTTAGTATTCTGGCCATAACAATTACCTTGTTTTTTCCTTGTAAACTACTATAATCCTTACCCCAAGGTCATGGGATGGGAGGGGCACTCCATCCCAAAAAATACACATCAGTTAAGGCAAGCTGCCACCCTTAGAAAGGTTAAAGTGAGTGGCTTTGAGCTGAGTGCATGCGTGTACAATTGCTCTCCAGTCTGCTTTTGCAGGGCTGGTTCTCTCCACTTTTCCACTCCTCCCGCTTCTCCCTGTCTCCAGGAGACAGGAGACTGTGGTAAAAGACTGCTGTGTATGGTGAAAACGGCTTGGCGTTCCAGAGACGTTGACAGCAGGTACTGTGGGAATAAGAAAAGACAGAGGGAACGTGATGAGTACAAACCCTTAAAAGGTCTAGAGGAGCCAGGCAGAGACTTAGTTCCCTGTCTGGACTAGTAAAGTGTTTGAGGTTTGTTACTCAAGAGGTGACACCTTTACGGTATCGGTTGTTATCCCAGGTGACTTGGCTGCTCGTTTTGGACACTGACAGTTTAAAGATGGATGCCCTGATACTGGGGCCATATGGGTGTTCACAGGCTGTGAGGGGTCATTCATTGCACAAACAGTTGTGGTTTAGTGTACAATTTAGTGTCATAAAATACACCCAAAGTGTTGTACAACCATCAGCACTCTCTACCTCCGGATTTTTTTTTGTCACCCCAAAATGAAGGGTTATGATGTTTTCCATGTAATAATCATGTGAAAATTTGCCATTTTTGTTCCATCAGGAGCCTAAAGCAAGCTTGGCAGTCTTGGTCTTGGTCTTCCCTGTGCATGTCTTTCCGTGTAATGGTGTGTACTGTGTTTCAGGCAGAGTGGTCAACGTGTCAAGCATGGTCAGTCTCGGAGCCCTAAGATCCTGCAGCCCAGAGCTGCAGCAGAAGTTCCGTAGTGAGACCATCACAGAGGAGGAGCTGGTGGCGCTCATGAACAAGTTTGTGGAAGATACAAAGAATGGGGTGCACCAGAAGGAGGGCTCGCCTAACACCGCATATGGTGTGTCAAAGATCGGGGTCACAGTCCTATCCAGAATCTATGCCAGGAACCTGAGTGCACAGAGGGGAGGTGACAAGATCCTCCTGAATGCCTGCTGTCCAGGATGGGTGAGAACTGACATGGCAGGGCCCAGGGCCACCAAAAGCCCAGAAGAAGGAGCGGAGACCCCCATGTACTTGGCCCTTTTGCCCTCAGATGCTGACGGGCCTCATGGACAGTTTGTTACGGAGGAAAGAGTTGAGCGGTGGTGAGCTTGACTCCCAGCGCCATTCTTGGGTGCCATTTTGTTCCCGTCCTGATTAAACCACAGGGCACTGACACTTGTCATCAACATCCCTATCAAGCATGCACTTTCAGCTGCCTACTAATCCTATGCATTCTTTTGTGATTTCCTCCGTGATATCTTACAGGGAAAACTGTGTGTAATCGGTGAAAAGAATGGCTGAGAATCAATAGATGAATAAAAATGATTCTTGATAAATGCCTGTTTTTGTGGCTTGTTCACGTGCTGAGCCAGCTCCATTAAAAAAAAAAAATCCAACCAGTTGCTGTCGATTAGATTCAGCTCCAACCATGGCAAACTCCTGTGTGTCAGAGTAGAACTGTGCTCCATAGGGTTTTCAGTGGCTGATCTTTCCATAGATAACCAGGCCTTTCTTCTGAGGTGCGTTTGGGTGGACTCCAACCGCCAACCTTTTTGTTAGCAGCTGAGTGCGTTATTGGAAATTTAATAACAGAACCAAACCAAACCCAGTGCCATTGAGTCGATTCCGACTCATAGTAGCCCTATAGGACAAAGTAAAACTGCCCCGCAGAGTTTCCAAGGAGTGCCTGGTGGATTCAAACTGCCAACATGGTGTACTGGTAAAGTGCTAAGGCTGCTAACCAAAAGGTCGGCAGTTCAAATCCACCAGGCGCTCCTTGGAAACTCTACGGGGCAGTTCTACTCTGTCCTGTAGGGTCACTACGAGTTGGAATCGACTCGACGGCAACGGGTTTTAGAAATGTAATATAACCTAAAAATTAGGTCAGAGGAAGGGACAGTATAACCCAGAATTTGGCAACCTCTTTCTGTAGAGGGCCAAGTATTATTTTCAGCTTTGCAGGCCACATGGTCTCTGTCACAGCTACTCAGATCTGCCATTATAGCAGGACAACATGTGAACAAATGAGTGTAGCTGGGTTTGACCCACAGGCTATTGTTTACCAACCTCTGGTGCAAACCTGGTGGCATAATAGTTATGAGCTACGGTTGCTAACCACAAAGTCAGCAGTTCGAAACCACCAGGCACTCTTGGAAACTCTATGGGGCAGTTCTACTCTGTCCTATAGGGTTGCTAGGAGTAGGAATCGACTTGAGAGCAATGGGATTTTTTGGTTTTGGTGCAACAGGAATGCTGGCAAAGGCAATACAGGCAGGTGTAACTTTGCCAGGGAATCACTTCTGTCATCAAAGCCATTGTGCCTATGGTGTGAAGGGAGGGCTAGGCCCACAACTATTAGTACAATCTGTGAGTCAAGACAGGCAGTGACTTTCTCAAGACAACTCAAATGCAACACGGAGTTCCTGTCTGCCTTTGCTCTCATTTCCCGTAGTTCACTAAACAATCCAAAGAAGCTCTTTTAGACGGTGGTTATTTTTAAGATTAAACGACTTAAAAAAAAAATTGCCGTCAAGTGGATTCTGACTCATGGTGACCCCGTGTACATCAGAATAGAACTGTGCTCCATAGCACTCTCAGTGGCTGATTTTTCATAAGTAGATTGCCAGTCCTTTCTTCTGAGGCACCTCAGGGTGGACTCAAACTGTAAACCGTTTAGTTAGCAGCTGAGCGTGCTATCTGTTTGCACCACCTTAAGGCAGGTAAAATCCTTAGAACGGTGCTCAGTAAATGTTAGGTGCTGCTGCTGCTGCTGCTCCTTTGAGGGTCAGCTTCTGGAATATTCCTCATCTAGGGTTGTTGATCCCTTTCACCCAGGACCAGACACTGACCTGCTCTTGATGAACCGAACTTGTCTTTCCTGATCAGATTGGCTTCTGCCTTTAAAGTAGTAAGAGCACATACTACTCTGATCCAGATACTATTCCTTTTTCTTTTTATGTCTTTTTTCACCTCACAACCCTAAGTGCATTTTATTAAAAAAGGAGGGATAAGTGAAACCAGGTGTCACAAAGAGACACAGGCTCAGCTGGGACATGAACAAAATTGGACTCCTGACCTGAGCCTTTCACTACCATGTTTTTCATCTAAACATGGGTCTCGCTCAGACTAGATTAATTTTCTCCCCCTGCCCTTGGAATTTTACCAGTCTTGCCTGTGGGCATGACTCCGAGCTGGGTGATGTAAAGGGCTGGAAACTCAGGAAGCTACAGCTCCGCCTCTCCAGAGTTCAGTGTGCTGGAGGAAAACAGACATACGCTAATAGTTGTAATGTTTCACAGCAACAACCTAATCAAGAACCTGTTGGAGTTCAGAAGACGGAGCGTGGTCTTTTGTGTCACATGCATCAGTAGAAGGTTTCCTGGTAGAGTTGACTTGAAGACCCAAATAAAAGTGACCCATGGGAGTGGCTGAAGGGAAAGGGTGCCACATACCCTTCAGAGTAGCAGGTGTGAAGCAAAGTTTAGAGGTGGTGGGAAGAGTGGATGATTACTCTCAATGGAGATGACTTATGTAGATAAGGAAGAGGAATAAAATCAAGTTAGAATTGGATGGTAGAAAGTCTTCAAAGCGAGGCTGGTGAGCAGAAATGTGGCACAAGCTCACTTTACCTTTTTTTAAAATTTTTATTGCGCTTTAAGTGAAAGTTTACAAATCAAGTCAGTCTCTCATACAAAAATTTATATACACTTAGCCATATACTCTTAGTTGCTGCCCCAAGGAGACAGCACACTCCTTGCCTCCACTCTCTATTTTTGTGTCCATTTGGCCAGCTTCTGACCCCCTCTGCCCTCTCATCTACCCTCCAGACAGGAGCTGCCCTCATAGTCTAATGTGTCTACTTGATCCAGGAAGCTCATTCTTCACCAGCGTCATTTTCTATCCCATAGTCCAGTCCAATCCCTGTCTGAAGAGTTGGCTTTGGGAATGGCTCTTGTCTTGGACTAACAGAAGGTCTGGGCCCGTGATCTCTGCCGCCCTTCTAGTCTCAGCCAGACCATTAAGTCTGGTCTTTTGACGAGAATTTGAGGTCTGCATCCCACTGCTCTCCTGTTTCCTCAGGGGTTCTCTGTTGTGTTCCCTGTCAGGGCAGTCACCGGCTGTAGCCAGGCACCATCTAGTTCTTCTGGTCTCAGGCTGATGTAGTCTCTGGTTGATGTGGCCCTTTCTGTGTCTTGGGCTCATAATTACTTGCGTCTTTGGTGTTCTTCATTCTCCTTTGCTCCAGGTGGGTTGAGACCAATTGATGCACCTTAGATGGCCACTTGCTAGCGTTTAAGACCCCAGACTACACTCTCCAAAGAGGGATGCAGAATGTTTTCTTAATAGATTTTATTATGCCAATTGACTTAGATGTCCCCTGAAACCATGGTCCCCAAGCCCCTGCCTCTGCTACACTGGCTATCAAAGCATTCAGTTTATTCAGGAAACTACTTTTGGTTTAGGCCAGTTGTGCTGACCTCTCCTGTGTTGTGTGTTGTCTTTCTCTTCACATGAAATAGTTCTTATCTACTACCTAATTAGTGAAAAACCCTCTCCCTTTCTCCCTCCACACTCTAGGAACCATCAAAGAATATTTTCTTCTCTGTTTAAACTATTTTTCCAGTTCTTATAAGAGTGGTCTTATACAATATTTGTCCTTTTGCAACTGGCTAATTTCACTCAGCATAATGCCTTCCAGATCCCTCCATGTTACGAAATGCTTCACAGATTCATCATTGTTCTTTATCGATGGGTAGTATTCCATTGTGTTAATATACCATAATTAATTTATCCATTCATCCATTGATGGGCACCTTGGTTGCTTCCATCTTTTTGCTATTGTAATTAGTGCTGCAATGAACATGTTGTGCATATATCTTTCATGTAAAGGCTCTTATTTCTCTAGGATATATTCCAAGGAGTGGGGTTGCTGGATCATGTGGTAGGTCTATTCCTAGTTTTTGAAGAATGCGCCAAAATGATTTTCAAAGTGGTTGTACCAATTTAAATTCCCACCAGCAGTGCATAAGTGTTCCAATCTCTCCACAGCTTCTCCAACATTTCTCATTTTGTGTTTTTTAGATTAATGCCAGCCTTGTTGGAGTGAGACAGAATCTCGTTGTAGTTTTGATTTGCATTTCTCTAATGGTTAATGATCGTGAGCATTTCCTCATGTATCTGTTAGCTACCTGAATGTCTTCTTTAGTGAAGTGCCTGTTCATATTCTTTGCCCATTTTTTAATTGGGTTATTTGTCTTTTTGTAGTTGAGCTTTTGCAGTATCATGTAGGTTTTAGAGATCAGACTATGATCGGAAATGTCATAGCTGAAAACTTTATCCCAGTCTGTAGGTAATCTTTTTACTATTTTGGTGAAGACTTTGGATGGGTGTAGGTGTTTAATTTTTAGGAGCCTGAGTTATCTAGTTTCACTTCTGCACTGTTAATAATGTTTTGTATACTGTTTATGCCATGTATTAGGGCTCCTAATGTTGTCCCTGTTTTTTCTTCCATGATCTTTATCATTTTGGATTTTATATTTAGGTCTTTGATCCATTTTGAGTTAGTTTTTGTGCATGGTGTGAGGTATGGGTCTTGTTTCATTTTTTTGCACATGGGTATCCAGTTATGCCAGCACCATTTGTAAACAGACTGTCTTTTCCCCATTTAAGTGACTTTGGGCCTTTGTCAAATATCAGGTGCTCATAATTTTTTCATATGTGGATGGATTTATGTCTGGATTCTCAATGCTGTTCCATTGGTCTATGTATCTGTTGTTGTACCAGTACCAGGCTGTTTTGACTGCTGTGGCTATATAATAGGTTCTAAAATCAGGTAGTGTGAGTCCTCCCACTTTGTTGTTCTTTTTCAGTAATGCTTTACTTATTCGAGGCTTATTTTCCTTTTTTTTATATGAAGTTGGTGACTTGTTTCTCCATCTCATTAAAAAATGTCTTTGGAATTTGGATTGGAATTGCATTGTATCTATAGATCACTTTTGGTAAAATAGACATTTTTACAACGTTGAGTCTTCCTATCCATGAGCAAGTCATGTCTCTCCACTTATGTAGGTCTCTTTTGGTTTCTTGCAAAAGTGTCTTGTAGTTTTCTTTGTATAGGTCTTTTACCTCTCTGGTAAGATTTATTCCTAAGTATTTTATCTTCTTGGGAGCTACTGTAAATGGTGTTGATTTGGTGATTTCTTCTTCTGTGTTCTTTTTGTTGGTGTAGAGGAATCCAAGTGATTTTTGTATGTTTATCTTGTATCCTAATACTCTGCTGAACTCTTCTATTAGTTTCAGTAGTTTTCTTGAGGATTCCTTAGGGTTTTCTGTGTATAAGATCATGTCATCTGCAAATAGAGATACTTTTACTTCCTCCTTACCAATCTGGATGCCCTTTATTTCTTTATCTAGCCAAATTGCTCTGGCTAGGACCTCCAGTACAATGTTGAATAAGAATGGTGATATAGGGCATCATTGTCTGGTTCCCAGTCTCACGGGGAATGCTTTAAGAATCTCTCCATTTAGGATGATGTTGGCTGTTGGCTTTTTATAATCACCCTTTATTATGTCAAGGAATTTTCCTTCTATTCCTATTTTGCTGAGAGTTTTTATCATGAATGAGTGTTGAACTTTGTCAAATGCCTTTTCTGTATCAATTGATAAGATCATGGGATTCCTGTCTTTTGTTTCATTTATCTGATGGATTACATTAATTGTTTTTCTAATGTTGAACCATCCCTGCATACCTGGTATGAATCCACTTGGCCATGGTGAATTATTTTTTTGATACGTTGTTTTGAATTCTATTGGCTAGAATTTTGTTGAGGATTTTTGAATCTGTGTTCATGAGGGATATAGGTCTATAATTTTCTTGTTTTGTGGTGTCTTTACCTGGTTTTGGTATCAGCGATATGCTGGCTTCATAGAATGAGTTTGGGAATATTCTATCCTTTTCTATGCTCTGAAATACATATAGCAGTAGTGGTGTTAATTCTTCCCTGAAAGTTTGGTAGAACTCTGAGTGAAGCCATCAGGACCAGGGCTTTTTTTTGTTGTTGTTGGGAGTTTTTTAATTACCTCTTCAATCTCTTCTTTTGTTATGGGTTTATTTTGTCGTTCAGCCTCTGTTTGTGTTTGTTTAGGCAGGTAGTGTGTTTCTAGGAATTCATCCGTTTCTTCTAGGTTTTCAAATTTGTTGGAGTACAATTTCTCATAGTAATCTGATATGATTCTTTTAATTTCTGTTGGGTCTGTTGTAATATCGCCCATCTCATTTCTTATTCGGGTTATTTGCTTCCTCTCCTGTTTTTGTCAGTTTGGCCAAAGGTTTATCAATTTTGTTAATTTTTTCAAAGAACCAGCTTTTGGTCTTGTTAACTCTTTCAGTTGTTTTTCTGTTCTCTATTTCATTTAATTCTGCTGTAATTTTTATTATTTGTTTTTTTCTGATGCCTGAGGGTTTCTTTTGTTTCTCTCTTTCTATTTGTTCAAGTTGAGGGATAATTCTTTAATTTTATTCCCTTCTTCATGTAATGATATAAATTGACCTCTGAGCACTGCTTTTGCTGTGTCCAAAGGTTCTTATAGGAACTGTTTTCATTCTCATTGGATTCTATGAATTTCTTTATTTCGTCCTTAATGTCTTATATAATCGAGTCTTTTTTGAGCAGAGTATTGTTCAGGTTCCAAGTGTTTGATTTCTTTTCCCTGCTTTTTCTGCTATTGATTTCTACTTTTAGGGCCTTATGGTCAGAGAAGATGCTTTGTAATATCTCAATGTTTTGGATTCTGCTAAGGCTTGCTTTATGACCTAATATGCTGTCTATTCTACAGAATGTTCCATGTGCACTGGAAAAGAAAGTAGACTTGGCTGCTGTTAGGTGGAGTGTTCTGATATGTCTACGAGGTCAAGTTAGTTGATTGCGGCATTTAGATCTTCCATGTTTTTATTGAGCTCCCTTCTGGATGTCCTGTCCTTCACCAGAAGTGGTGTGTTGAAGCCTCCTACTATAATTGTGGAGCTGTCTATCTCCCTTTTCACTGCTGTTAGAGTTTGTTTTCTGTATCTTGAAGCCCTGTCATTAGGTACATAAATACTTAATGTGGTTATATCCTCCTGGTATATTGTCCCTTTAATCATTATATAGTGTCCTTTCTTATCACTTTTGGTGGAATTAACTTTAAAGTGTATTTTGCCAGAAGTTAATATTGCCACTCCTGCTCTTTTTTGATTGCTGTTTGCTTGATATATATTTTTCCATCCTTTTAGTTTGTTTTTGTGTCTAAGGTGCATCTCTTGTAGGCAGCATATAGACAGATTGTGTTTTTTAATCTATTCTGTCAATCTCTGTCTCTTTATTGATGCATTTATTCCATTTACATTCAGTGTAATTATGGATAGGTATGAATTTAGTGCCTTCATTTTGCTGTCTATTTTTGTGTGTTGTTTACAGTTTTGTTTTCCCACTTAATTTTTTGTGCTGAGTAGTTTATCTTTACATATTGTCTTTTCCTCTTATTCATTGTTGTTGTTTTTGTTTCTGCTGACACTTTACTTTTTTCTTGTATTTTATTTTAATAGTAGGAGTATTCCTCTCCTTTGTGGTTACCTTAATATTTACCCCTATTTTTCTATGTTTAAGCCTAACTTTTATTTCTTTATATTGCCTTGTCTTCTTCTCCATGTGAAAGATCTATGACTACACTTCTTAAAAAAACAAACAAAAACTATACTTCTTAGTCCCTCTTTATTGTTTTAATGTTGTCTTCTTTTAAGTAATGACATTGCTGTTTCCCTGTTTTGAGCGTCTTTTTATCTTGATTTATTTTTTTGATTTCCCTACCTGGGTTGATACCTGATTGCTTTGTCCAGTGTTCTAGTCTTTGGTTGATACCTGATATTTTTGATTTTCTAACCAGAGAACTCCTTTTAGTATTTCTTGTAGTTTGGGTATGGATTTTAAGAATTCCCTAAACTTCTGTTTATCTGGAAATATCCTAATTTCACCTTCATATTTGAGAGATAGTTTTGCTGGATATATGATTCTTGGCTGGCAATTATTTTCCTTCAATGCTTTCTATAAGTCATCCCATTGCTTTCTTGCCTGCATGGTTCCTGCCGAGTAGTCTCAGCTTATTCTTACTGACTTTCCTTTGTAGGTGGCTTTTCATTTATCTCTAGCTGCTCTTAAAATTCTCTCTTTATCTTCGGGTTTTGGCAAGTTTGATTATGTCTTGGTGACTTTCTTTTAAGATCTACCTGATGTGGAGTTGGATGAGCACCTAGGATAGATATCTTCCCATCTTTCACGATATCAGGGAAGTTTTCTGCCAACAAATCTTCAATAATTCTCTCTGTATTTTCTGTTATCCCTCACTGTTCTGGTACTCCAATCACTCGCAGACTACTTCTCTTGATAGAGTCCCACATGATTCTTAGGGTTTCTTCATTTTTTTAAATTCTTTTATCTGATTTTTCTTCAAATATATTGGTGCCAAGTGCTTTATCTTCAAGTTCACAAATTCTGCCTTCTGCTTGCTAAATTCTGCTCCTCTGACTTTCTATTGAGTTGTCTAATTCTGTAATTTTATTGTTAATCTTGTGAATTTCTGATTGCTGTCTCTCTATGGATTCTTGCAGCTTATGAAATTTTTCATTATGTTCTTGAATAGCCTTTTTAATTTCTTCAACTGCTTTATCTGTGTGTTCTTTGGCTTGTTCTCCATATTGTCTGATCTCCTTCCTGATCTTGTCCTGTTGCCTTGAAGAGTTTTGTATATTAATCTTTTGTATACTGCATCCAGTAATTCCAGGAAGGCACCTTCATCCAGAAGATCCCTTGATTCTTTATTTTGAGAGCTTGTTGAAGTGATCATGTTCTGTTTCTTTATGTGATTTGATAGTGAATGTTGTCTCTGAGCCATCTATAAGATCCTGTATTAGTTTACTTTACATTTGCTTACTGTATCCTAGCTTCTTGCTTTGTTTCGTTTGATATGCCAAAACAGGTTGCTTGAGTGAGTTAGGTCGATTATTTTCACCTTTGAAGTTCTAACATCCTGTCACCAGGTGGCCAGAGCTGTTATCAGGTATATCAGCCTAGCAGTCCATTCACTTTTCTTGTATGGATTCAGCTCAGGTATCCAGGTAGTTGGTCATCAAGTGCATGGTACAGCCTCTGCCCTGAAGTCTTAGAGGCATAGAGGTGATTGGTGTAGGTGTTGGTATTTGGTTACAGCAGGGGGTCCGCTCGGAATAAAGGAGGGCACTGACAACCACCCCGAGTGTCTGCGAGGAAAGCACGTACTTGTTCCTTACAGTGCACAGGTTGGTGGGTTCTGCAGACGGACCATGGGCACCCAATGCTTTTGGTTGTAAGGGCCATGAGGTACCAGTTATTCTTGGACCCCTGGCAGGGGTGGCTGGGTGACCTGAGTTGAGCCACGAGTCCTTATGCCACTGATGTGGGTAGGTGAGGACCCTGTTTAATAGGCAAAGTGGTGTCAAACATCAAACACCCACCTCTCCACCGCACAACTTAAACAGTTGCAGTTTGCCAACAAGGGCCTATTCTCCTGAAATAGGCCCACACAGGTCCATGCAGGGGGGAAAGTTATTCAAAGTCCATGGACCATTTATACCTGGACAGGAGCTGCTTCTATCCTGAGCTCCCCAGTTTAGTGGAGCTGACAGATTATCTTTTCCCCCAATTGTGAATTTATTCCTTCTCCATGGCCAGGAGAATGACTAATGGAGCTCAGCAGGATCTATTTCAGGCCCAGGGAAATCAACAGTCACTGAAGCTGGCTTGGGGGCTGTGGGCATGGTAACATCAGAACTGTGTATCTGAGGAACAGGCAGTGTGTGGATGCTTCTTCACAGAGCTGGACAGGTGTGTGCTTGCCCTGTGCTTGGATCTGCTGAATCACAGTCCAGATGTCCAGGTGAGAAATCCAACAGGGGGAATGTTCTATTTGGATAGGAAGGGCTCAAAACTTGTAGAACCATAAGTGAATGGTGAGCAAAACCTGGCATAGCTGGCTTTCAGTAAACCTGTTAGACCAACCTGTTGTCAGGTATCCTTCCATCTTTCTTCCTGACCCACTCTTTCCTGGGATCCTTTTCCTTTTGCCCTGTTCCTCTTCTCTCCAGGCCCATGCTATATCCCCTGGCCTGTCTTTCCTAGAGTCTACCCTCTCCCCACACCGTAGTACAGATTCTTACTTTCTCCTTCCAGAAGTGGAACTGAAACCTCACTTGTTTTCCGTTTCCTCATTCCCTTTTACATGTGGAAGCATTGCTGTCAGAGCATGACACTGATGGCCTTGTTTTTTTCCTCACTGGGCTCTGGAATTTTTTAGGGTGGGGACTTTGCCTGTTCCTCTTTGCAACTCCAGTGCCCACCACAAACGGCTATACATAGTCCAGGTGCACGGCAGGTTATCCCTGAGGGGACAGCTCACCTGGTGGACTGGATAAAACTGCTGTGAAGTTTGTGTACCTGGAGAAGGGGGACTGTCCTTCTGCTTCTATAAATGCCAAGTGGAATGCCCCAGATGAAGCAGTTGATATGCTGCATCTGCAAGCCATGCTGGATTGGCTTTATGTTGATGGGCATATTCATCTGCTGCATATGTCCATTAACCAGTCCATGGTAAATACTGTAATTAAGTGAGCCCCTTTTTCATGTGTGCCTTATTAACTTTGTGTGATGATTAAGGTTGTGTGTCCCCTTGGCTGGGCCATGGTTCTCACTGGTTTGGCAGTTATGATATAATTTGGTAGCTCTGTAATGGCACTGGGGTCTGGGGTAATGATGTAATCAACTCATAATGGGATCTGTTATGAGCAGCAATTGGTTGAAAGGGAATTTACTTGGAAGTGTGCTCTGCCTCCATTATAGGTAGACTTTCTGGCAAAGTTCATTGGCTTTTGCCACCTGTGGATTCTGCATCTGGCTCCTATTCATCTGGCTTCCAGTTCTTGGGACTTGAGGTAGAAGCTTACCTGCTGATCTTGGGATTAGTAAGCCTCTGTATCCTGTAAGCAAGAGGCATGCTGTCTGACCTGCCGATCTTGGGTTTACCAGCCCCTACAGCTACATGAGGCAGGAGAAGCCTCCAGCCTGACCCATGGACTTGGGACTTTCCAGTCTCTACAGCGATAGAAGCCATTTCCTGAATATAAATTTCACTGTTTTTATATTTATACACTCCACTGGTTTTGCTTCTTTAGAGATCCCAGCCTAAGACATTTGGTACTGAGAGTGGGGTCTGGAAAAACAAAATTGTAAAGATGAGTTTTCTAAATTGGTTCTCAAGTCTGTTTAGTCTTAAGGATGTTGATGACTCTGTTTCCAATAGTAAAGAGGGCACGGTTAATCCATGGCATTAGTTGACAATAGAAATATGCAAAATATCACCATCGATAGATCAGGTATTGGTGAGAGACAAGGCTCTGCGTGATTGCATGTTTGATACCTTTCTACAATTCTGTCATAATGGGAAGTATAAGAAAACTGGTTGGTTGGTCCTACTTTTGCTTGACAAAGTGGTGAAAAAAGAGATGAGCTCAGGGCTTCAGAGTCACAGCTCAAGCACTGCGTAAGTGACCTTGAAGTTTCCACTTGTGCCATGAAAGAAAGCCTTATTTCTTGTAGTAATAGAGCTGATATTACCAAAAGTCAAACCCAGAGACTTATCATAAGAGTGGCTGAATTACAACATCAACTGAGTCCCTAGCATCGAGTGGTGTCTGAAGTTAAAGTGATGGCATTGATTAGGAAGAAATAGGATCCTTAAACTTGGGGAGGGGCGTATGCACAGATAATCAGGAAGCTGGAGACACTGAAGCCCTAAATTCTGTTGAATCACACCTGCCAACAGACCAGCCTTCTCACTGTTATCTGAAGAGATTACTCCATCTTTGTCTGCTAAGCCACCCTCCCCAGTGAAACCATTAGGCCACCTAATGGGCAACTTCCCAATACATTCTGTGAAGGAAAAAACGATGTGGAGCTTCTCCCTTTCATGTACATGATGTCAAAACATATGTTTTGAAGTATACCTTGTGTTACAAGGATGCAAAAGGTCCCAATACATTGTTTGAATGAGGAACCAATACATAGTTTCTCTCATTTAAGTAGATGAAGTAAAAAAAAAAAAAGCTATTATCAAAAAACACCTCGTCTTACAAGCACTGGAAATTTTCCTATATAATATGTGATTGAGAAAACAATATGCAGTTTCTTCTATTAAAGTACGTGAAGCCACAAGAGTTCATATTATGAAAGCACTCTTTGCGTTACAAAGACAGGAAAGTTTCCAATACATTCTGTGAAGGAGAAAACAACGTAGAGTTTCTCCCTTTCAAGTAGGTGGCATCAAAAACGTTCTACATTTTCAAAGTACAGCTTGCATTACAAGTACACGAGAATACCCAATATACTGTGTGAATGAGAAACCAATATACAGATTCTCTCATTCAAGTAGATGAACTCAAAAGAGTTTACCTTGTTATCAAAAAGCCCTTTGTATTATAAGCATGGCAAAGTTACCTACACATTCTGTGATGGAGAAAACAATGTAGAGTTCCTCTCATTCAAGTACATGATGTCACCATAGTTTTACATATTCTGAAAGTACACCTGGTGTTACAAGGATGGAAAGCTACCAATACATTCTGCTAAGGAGAAAACAATGCAGAGTTTTCCGCATTCAAGTACACTACGTCAAAAGCATTTCATGTTTTCAATGTACTTCTTGAGTTTTGAGGACACGAAAGTTCCCAATACATTGTGTGGATGAGAAATGAATATACACTTTCTCTCATTCAAGCAAATGAAGTGAAAAGTGTTTCACCTGTTACCAAAAAACACTTTGTGCTAAAGCATGGCAGTGTTCCCTATACATTCTGTGAAGGAGAAAACAACGTAGAGTTTCTCCCATTCAAGCACATGATGTTAAAATCATTTTGAGGTTGTCAAAGTACACCTTGTGTTACAAGGTCGGGAAAGATCCCAATACACTGTGTGAATGAGAAACCAATATACAGTTTCTCTCATTCAAGTAGATAAAGTCAAAAGAGTTTTATCTGTTATCAAAAACACTGCAATACAATGACGGGAATGTTGCCTACGCATTGAGTGATTGAGAAACCAACATGCAGTTTCTCCTGTTCCACTACATGAAGCCATCAGAGTTTTCATATTATCAAAGTACCATTTGTGCTACAAGGACAGGAAAGTTTCCAGTACATTCTGTGGAGAAGAAAAGAATGTAAAGTTTCTCCCACTCAAGTACACGATGGTAAAAGGGTTTTATGTTTTCAAAGTATACTTTGAGTTACAAGGACAGAAAATTTTCCAGTACATTGTATTAATGAGAACCAGTATTCAGTTTCTCTCACTCAAGTAGGTGAAATCAAAAGAGTTTTTCCTGTTATCAAAAAATAGTTTCTGTCAAGACTGGGAATGTTCCCTAAACAAATGTGATTAAGAAACAATGTGCAGTGTCTGCCATTTAAGTACATACAGCCACCAGAGTTTTCATATCATCAAAGGACTCTGTGTTACAAAGACAGGAAAGTTTCCAATACGTTCTGTGAAGGTGAAAACAATGTAGAGTTTCCCCCATTCAAATACATAATGTCAAAAGCTTTTAGGTTTTCCAAGTCCACCTTATGTCACAAGGACTCGAAACGTTCCAATACATTGTGTGAGTGAGAAACCAATATACAGTTTCTCTCATTTCAGTAGATGGAGTCAAAAGAATTTTTACCTGTTACCAAAAAGCACTTCCTGCTGAAGCTTGGGGATGTTCCCTATGTATTATGTGATTGAGAAAACAACGTGCAGTTTCTAATATTCAACTACAGGAAGCCAGCAGTGATTTACATGCTCTCAAAATACACTTCCTGTTACAAGGATGGGAAAGTTCCCAATACATTCTGTGAAGGAGAAAACAGTGTAGAGTTTCTTTCATTCAAGTACGGGATGTCAAAAACCTTATACTATTTCGAAGTATGCCTTGTGTTACAAGGACACAAAGTTCCCAATACATTGTTTCATTGAGAAACCAATACACAATTTCCCTCATTAAAGTTATTGTTGTTACATGCCATTGAGTTGGGTCCAATTCCTAGCGATGCTATGCAGAACAGAACGAAACAGTGCCTGGTCCTGAGCCATGCTCACAATCATTGTTGTGCTTAAGCCCATTGTTGCAGCTACTGTGGCAATCCATTTCATTGACGAACTTCCCCTTTTTTGCTGACCCTTTTCTTTACGAAGCATGATGTCCTTCTCCAAGCACTGAGACCTCCTGATAACATGTCTAAAGTATATGAGACATAATCTCAACATTCTTGCTTCTAAGGAACATTTCGGTTGTACTTCTTCCAAGACGGATTTGTTTACATTCTGTGATTCAGAAGAGAATGTACAGTTTCTCCCATTCAAGTACATGAAGCCACCAAAGTTCTTCATGTTCTTGAAGTACACATTGGGTTACAAAGATGGGAAAATTCCCAGTACATTCTGTGAAGGAGTAATCAAAATATGCACGTATGTCTTATTTGTTCCTTCTGCTTATCTAATGAAATAATTTTGGGGTCGTAATCAGTGTGTATAAAACCATATCCGGCTTTGATTTTATTGTTCAGGTCCCTTACTCTACTCCACTTCTGAAAAGGCTGTGCATATTTTCCCACTCTTAATTTATATCTCCATGACTTTTCAGGGCTTCTTTATATACCTTCAAAATTTTTCAGCTAATATGTAACTTACATTCTCACTCATTTTTGCTGCCCTTTATGAATTGTGAATCTTCGTATAGTTGAATTTGTCAATCTTTTCCCTTATGTCTTAATCTTCTCAAATTTTTCTCTACTGTGATGTAGTAAGATCTCCTTATAACTTCAGAAAGTATTATAATTTTACATTCTCATAATTAAAGCTGATCTATGTGAAACTGATTTTTGCATGTGGACTACGTAGGAATAGATTATTCAAATTAGACAATTATTTGATTAAAAAAAAAAAAAGACCTTTTGCCTTCTACTTTATTCCCACTTATGGTGACCTTATGTGTTTCAGAGTAGAACTGCACTCCATAGGATTTTCAATGGCTGATTTGTTGGAAGTAGGTCGCCAGACCTTTCTTCTAAGGCATCTGTACCTTGCCTTCAACCTCCAGCCTTTTGCTCAGGAGCCGAGCACTTAATCGTTTACGCAACCAGGGACTCCAAGTAGTTGATTCTTCCCCACATACTGAACTGTGAGTGCTTTCTGTCACTGCCCTGCAGTGCTTGCTACATCATGAATCAACTTTCATTAGAGATGGGTAGGCCTTTTCTGGGGCTGCTTACTTTTTTCTCTTGGTCTGTTATGTATGCCTATAATGATACTACACTGTCTGATATATTATAGCTCCACTTATAAAATAAATATGTATGAATACAATTTTATATATGATATGTGTGGACAAGACCATTCCTTCCTTACTCCCTAGAATATTTTGGCTATTTGTGGACATTTGCAATTATATACACATATTGAAAGAATTTTTGTCAAGTTGAAAAAAATAAAATTGGTTGGAATTTTGCTGAAGTGCATTGGAAGTGATAATCTATTTGTGGAGAAGAGTTGTCTAAAAGCTTGCACTATCTTTTCATTTCTTCCAGTCTATTCAGATGTCCTTTAATAATGTTTTATGATTTCCTCATTAGGATCTCTTGTTAATTATACTTTTTTTTCTTACCAATTTCTTTGAGGATTATGTAAAATAAAGTTCATATGTTTAAAGTATGAAATTTAGTTTTGACAATTGCATATTTCTGTGAAACTACCACTACGATCAAGGCAGAAAATTTCCATCACTCCCAAATGATTTTTTAGCTCCCTTTTGTAGTCCACCCTCCCTCTACACTGGCTCCAGGCAATCTCTGATCTGCTTTTTTTTTTTTAATAACTTTTATTGAGCTTCAAGTGAACGGTTACAAATCAAGTCAGACAAATCAAGTTTATATTATGTTATACTCCGTACTCCCGCTTGCTTTCCCCCTAATAAGTCAGCCCTTCCAGTCTCTCCTTTCGTGACAATTTTGCCAGCTTCCAACTCTCTCTATCCTCCCATCCACCCTCCAGACAGGAGATGCCAACACAGTCTCAAGTCCACCTAATATAAATAGCTCACTCTTCATCAGCATCTCTCTCCTACCCACTGTCCAGTCCCTTTCATGTCTGATGAGTTGTCTTCGGGAATGGTTCCTGTCCTGGGCCAACAGAAGGTTTGGGGACCATGACTGCCGGGATTCCTCTAGTCTCAGTCAGACCATTAAGTATGGTCTTTTTGTGAGAATTTGGGGTCTGCATCCCACTGATCTCCTGCTCCCTCAGGGGTTCTCTGTTGTGCACCCGCTCAGGGCAGTCATTGGTTGTGGCCGGGCACCAACTAGTTCTTCTGGTCTCAGGATGATGTAGGTCTCTGGTTCATGTGGCCCTTTCTGTCTCTTGGGCTCATAGTTATCGTGTGACCTTGGTGTTCTTCATTCTCCTTTGATCCAGGTGGGTTGAGACCAATTGATGCATCTTAGATGGCCACTTGTTAACATTTAAGACCCCAGATGCCACATTTCAAAGTGGGATGCAAAATGTTTTCATAATAGAATTATTTTGCCAATTGACTTAGAAGTCCCCTTAAACCATGGTCCCCAAACCCCTGCCCTTGCTCCGCTGACCTTTGAAGCCTTCAGTTTATCCCAGAAACTTCTTTGTTTTTCGTCCAGTGCAGTTGAGCTGACCTTCCATGTATTGAGTATTGTCCTTCCCTTCACCTAAAGCAGTTCTCATCTACTAATTAATCAGTAAAAAACCCTCTCCCACCCTAGAACCCTCCCCTCCTCGTAACCACAAAAGTATGTGTTCTTCTCAGTTTATACTATTTCTCAAGATCTTATAATAGTGGTCTTATACAATATTTGTCCTTTTGCCTCTGACTGATTTCACTCAGCATAATGCCTTCCAGGTTCCTCCATGTTATGAAATGTTTCACAGATTTGTCACTGTTCTTTATCGATGTGTAGTATTCCATTGTGTGAATATACCACAATTTATTTAACCATTCATCCGTTGATGGACACCTTGGTTGCTTCCAGCTTTTTGCTATTGTAAACAGAGCTGAAATAAACATGGGTGTGCATATATCTGTTCGTGTGAAGGCTCTTATTTCTCTAGGGTATATTCCGAGGAGTGGGATTTCTGGGTTGTATGGTAGTTCTATTTCTAACTGTTTAAGATAACGCCAGATAGATTTCCAAAGCTGTTGCACCATTTTACATTCCCACCAGCAGTGTATAAGAGTTCCAATCTCTCCGCAGCCTCTCCAACATTTATTATTTTGTGTATTTTGGATTAATGCCAGCCTTGTTGGAGTGAAATGGAATCTCATCGTAGTTTTAATTTGCATTTCTCTAATGGCTAATGATCGAGAGCATTTTCTCATGTATCTGTTAGCTGCCTGAATATCTTCTTTAGTGAAGTGCGTGTTTATATCCTTTGCCCACTTCTTGATTGGGTTGTTTGTCTTTTTGTGGTTGAGTTTTAACAGAATCATATAGATTTTAGAGATCAGGCGCTGGTCGGAGATGTCATAGCTGAAAATTCTTTCCCAGTCTGTAGGTGGTCTTTTTACTCTTTTGGAGAAGTCTTTAGATGAGCATAGGTGTTTGATTTTTAGGAGCTCCCAGTTATCGGGTTTCTCTTTGTCATTTTTGGTAATGTTTTGTATTCTGTTTATGCCTTGTATTAGGGCTCCTAAGGTTGTCCCTATTTTTTCTTCCATGATCTTTATCGTTTTAGTCTTTATGTTTAGGTCTTTGATCCACTTGGAGTTAGTTTTTGTGCATGGTGTGAGGTATGGGTCCTGTTTCATTTTTTTGCAAATGGATATCCAGTTATGCCAGCATCATTTGTTAAAAAGACTATCTTTTCCCCAATTAACTGACACTGGGCCTTTGTCAAATATCAGCTGCTCATATGTGGATGGATTTATATCTGGGTTCTCAATTCTGTTCCATTGGTCTATGTGCCTGTTGTTGTACCAGTACCAGGCTGTTTTGACTACTGTGGCTGTATAATAGGTTCTGAAATCAGGTAGAGTGAGGCCTCCCACTTTCTTCTTCTTTTTCAGTAAAGCTTTGCTTATCCGAGGCTTCTTTCCCTTCCACGTGAAATTGGTGATTTGTTTCTCTATCCCCTTAAAATATGACATTGGAATTTGGATCGGAAGTGCATTGTATGTATAGATGGCTTTTGGTAGAATAGACGTTTTTACTATGTTAAGTCTTCTTATCCATGAGCAAGGTATGTTTTTCCACTTATGTCCTTTTTAATTTCTTGTACTAGTGCTTTGTAGTATTCTTTGTATAGGTCTTTTATGTCTTTGGTAAGATTTATTCCTAAGTATTTTATCTTCTTGGGGGCTACTGTGAATGGTATTGATTTGGCTATTTCCTCTTCAATGTTCTTTTTGTTAATGTAGAGGAATCCAAGTGATTTTTGTATGTTTATCTTATAACCTGAGACTCTGCCAAACTCTTCTATTAGTTTCAGTAGTTTTCTGGAGGATTCCTTAGGGTTTTCTGTGTATAAGATCATGTCATCTGCAAATAGAGATAATTTTACTTCCTCCTTGCCAATCCGGATGCCCTTTATTTCTTTGTCTAGCCTAATTGCTCTGGCTAGGACTTCTAGCACAATGTTGAAAAAGAGCGGTGATAAAGGGCATCCTTGTCTGGTTCCCATTGTCAAGGGAAATGCTTTCAGACTCTCTCCATTTAGAGTCATGTTGGCTGTTGGCTTTGTATAGATGCCCTTTATTATGTTGAGGAATTTTCCTTCAATTCCTATTTTGCTGAGAGTTTTCATCATAAATGGGTGTTGGACTTTGTCAAATGCCTTTTCTGCATCAATTGATAAGATCATGTGATTTTTGTGTTTTGTTTTATTTATATGGTGGATTACATTAATGGTTTTTGTGATATTAAACCAGCCTTGCATACCTGGTATAAATCCCACTTGGTCGTGGTGAATTATTTTTTTGATATGTTGTTGTTTTGTTGAGGATTTTTGCATCTATGTTCGTGAGGGATATAGGTCTGTAATTTTCTTTTTTTGTGATGTCTTTACCTGGTTTTGGTATCAGGGAGATGGTGGCTTCATAGAATGAGTTGGGTAGTATTCCGTCATTTTCTATGCTTTGAAATACCTTTACTAGTAATGGTGTTAACTCTTCTCTGAAAGTTTGGTAGAACTCTGCAGTATAGCCATCCGGGCCAGGGTTTTTTTTTTTGTTGGGAGTTTTTTGATTACCGTTTCAATCTCTTTTTTTGTTATGGGTCTATTTAGTTGTTCTACTTCTGATTGTGTTAGTTTAGGTAGGTAGTGTTTTTCCAGGAATTCATCCGTTTCTTCTAGGTTTGCAAATTTGTTAGAGTACAATTTTTCATAATAATCTGATATGATTCTTTTAATTTCAGTTGGGTCTGTTGTGATGAGGCCCTTCTCGTTTCTTATTCGGGTTATTTGTTTCCTTTCCTGTATTTCTTTAGTCAGTCTGGCCAATGGTTTATCAATTTTGTTAATTTTTTCAAAGAACCAGCTTTTGGCTTTGTTAATTCTTTCAATTGTTTTTCTGTTCTCTAGTTCATTTAGTTCAGCTCTAATTTTTATTATTTGTTTTCTTCTGGTGCCTGATGGATTCTTTTGTTGCTCAGTTTCTATTTGTTCAAGTTGTAGGGACAGTTCTCTGATTTTGGCTCTTTCTTCTTTTTGTATGTGTGCATTTATCGATATAAATTGGCCTCTGAGCACTGCTTTTGCTGTGTCCTAGAGGTTTGATAGGAAGTATTTTCATTTTCGTTGCATTCTATGAATTTCCTTATTCCCTCCTTAATGTCTTCTGTAACCCAGTCTTTTTTCAGGAGGGTATTGTTCAGTTTCCAAGTATTTGATTTCTTTTCCCTAATTTTTCTGTTATTGATTTCCACTTTTATGGCCTTGTGGTCTGAGAAGATGCTTTGTAATATTTCGATGTTTTGGATTCTGCAAAGGTTTGTTTTATGACCTAATATGTGGTCTATTCTAGAGAATGTTCCATGTGCACTAGAAAAAAAAGTATACTTTGCAGCAGTTGGGTGGAGAGTTCTGTATAAGTCAATGAGGTCAAGTTGGTTGATCGTCGTAATTAGGTCTTCGGTGTCTCTATTGAGCTTCTTACTAAATGTCCTGTCCTTCTCCGAAAGTGGTGTGTTGAAGTCTCCTACTATAACTGTGAAGGTGTCTATCTCACTTTTCAGTTCTGTTAAAATCTGATTTATGTATCTTGCAGCCCTGTCATTGGGTGCATAAATATTTAATATGGTTATATCTTCCTGGTCAATTGTCCCTTTTATCATTATGTAGTGTCCTTCTTTATCCTTTGTGTTGGATTTAAGTTTAAAGTCTATTTTGTCAGAAATTAATATTGCTACTCCTCTTCTTTTTTGCTTATTGTTTGCTTGATATATTTTTTTCCTTCCTTTGAGTTTTACTTTGTTTGTGTCTCTAAGTCTAAGGTGTGCCTCTTGTAGGCAGCATATAGATGGATCTTGTTTCTTTATCCAGTCCGAGACTCTCTGTCTCTTTATTGGTGCATTTAGTCCATTTACATTCAGCGTAATTATAGATAAGTTAAAAAAAAAATTTTTTTTAAGTGTTTAGTGTTGTCATTTTGATGCCTTTTTATGTGTGTTGTTGACAATTTCATTTTTCCACTTACTTTTTTGTGCTGAGACGTTTTTCTTTGTAAATTGTGTGATCCTCATTTTCATAGTATTTGACTTTATGTTTGCTGAGTCATTACGTTTTTCTTGGTTTTTATTTTGAGTTATGGAGTTATTATACCTCTGTGGTTACCTTAATATTTACCCCTATTTTTCTAAGTAAAAACCTAACTTGTATTGTCCTATATCACCTTGTATCCCTCTGTATATGGCAGATCTATGCCACCTGTATTTAGTCCCTCTTTTTGATTATTGTGATCTTTTACATATTGACTTCAATGATTCCCGGTTTTGAGCATTTTTTTAAAAATTAAACTTAATTTGTTTTTGTGATTTCCCTATTTGAGTTGATATCAGGATGTTCTGTTCTGTGACCTTGTGTTGTGCTGGTATCTGATATTATTGGTTTTCTGACCAATTTCCTTTAGTATTTCTTGTAGCTTTGGTTTGGTTTTTGCAAATTTTCTAAGCTTGTGTTTATCTGTAAATATCTTAATTTTGCCTTCATATTTCAGAGAGAGTTTTGCTGGATATATGATCCTTGGCTGGCAGTTTTTCTCCTTCAGTGCTCTGTATATATCATCCCATTGCCTTCGTGCCTGCATGGTTTCTGCTGAGTAGACTGAACTTATTCTTATTGATTCTCCCTTGTAGGAGACCTTTCTTTTATCCCTGGCTGCTTTTAAAATTTTCTCTTTATCTTTGGTTTTGGCAAGTTTGATGATAATATGTCTTGGTGTTTTTCTTTTTGGATCAATCTTAAATGGGGTTCGATGAGCATCTTGGATAGATACCCTTTCGTCTTTCATGATGTTAGGGAAGTTTTCTGTCAGCAGATCTTCAACTATTTTCTCTGTGTTTTCTGTCCTCCCTCCGTGTTCTGAGACACCAATCACACACAGTTATCCTTCTTGATAGAGTTCCACATGATTCTTAGGGTTACTTCATTTTTTAAAATTCTTTTATCTGATTTTTTTCCAGCTATGTTGGTGTTAATTCCCTGGTCTTCCAGATTTCCCACTCTGCATTCTAATTGCTCAAGTCTGCTCGTCTGACTTCCTATTGCATTGTCTAATTCTGTAATTTTATTGTTAATCTGTTGGATTTCTGCATGCTCTCTCTCTATGGATTCTTGGAACTTATTAATTTTTCCACTACGTTCTTGAATAATCTTTTTGAGTTCTTCAACTGTTTTATCAGTGTGTTTCTTGGCTTTTTCTGCAGTTTGCCTTATTTCATTTCTGAGGTCATCCCTGATGTCTTGAAGCATTCTGTAAATTAGTTTTTTATATTCTGTATCTGATAATTCCAGGATTGTATCTTCATTTGGGAAAGATTTTGATTCTTTTGTTTGGGGGGTTGTAGAAGCTGTCATGGTCTGCTTCTTTATGTGGTTTGATATTGACTGCTGTCTCCAAGCCATCACTAAGATATTGTAGTGATTTATTCTATATTTGCTCACTGAGTCTTATCTTGTTTTGTTTTCTTTCAATATACATGGATGGGCTACTAGATTGTGCTGTCTTGATTGTTGTAGCCCTTGACTTACTTATGATCTATTACCAGCTGGTTTGGGCTGGTGCCAGATATATATGCCTGAGTCCATTCACTATTCTTGAGTAGAATCTGATTTGGGGTCATCAAGTGTGTGCTACACCCTAACACCTGTCCACCTTGAGAAGTAGTGGTGATAGTTGTGTGCACCAGATTCTATTAGCAGCTGGGGTTCACACTCCGGGGGGGCAGGATGCTGACAGGCTTCCCCCAAGTGTCAGTGAGGTAGGTGTGTCTCTATTCCTAAAGCACTTTGGTGGGAGGGCTCTGCAGCTGTACCTTAGGCACCCAATGCAAGTACCTCTACAGATTGGTAGGTGTCACCCTCCTTAGACACCTAAGGCAGGAGGCTAGGTGGTCTGGGGGGAGCTTCAGGCCTCAGTTCCCTGTTGTGGGTCAGTTAGGGCTCTGTTGAATACGCAGAGATATCAGACCTGGGAAACTTGTTTTTCCAGTAAATCAGCTAAAAAAAAAATGCAGTCAGATCCCTATCAGAAATGCCTTTGCATTATAATAGCCACCTTGTTCCCTGTAGGGATGAAAGCCTGAGATATGGATCGCATGTACTTGGCTGGAGCTGGTTCTGTGTTTTTAGTCCAATTAGGGAAGGATTTTTGGTCCCTGGGTTTTTTGTGGTTGCTTCTCTCAGGCCGGAAGAATGGGTTAGGAAAAGACCAAAAAAAAAAAAAAAAAAGGGAAAAGAAAAGCCGTGGAGCCGTTCTCCCTCTGGCTCAGGAAATTCCAATGTTAATGAAGCCGCCTGGGAAGGGGAGGGGAGGGTTCAGAAAAACAGGAGAGAGTAGCACCCCGGAATATAGACAAAGTTACTTATCTTGCTTGGGATGACTATTTTATCTGAGATTCCCGAGGGGCGTGTCGCCTATGTGTGCTGGCTGGGTAGAGATTGCTCCCAAGGGTCTGGTCCGCAGAAGCCGTGGTCAGTTCCTCTGCTGCCAGTCCAAAGCCCAGCATCAAGGTTCCCCGGCTGGGACGCTGCACTCCCGGCTCCGAAACCAGTTGCTGGCTCCCAGGGACTTCTCTTCCTGCCAGCCGCGTCACTGCGCCGCCCTCACGGACTGGCTGGGCCCCCTCCTGGGGTCAGTTCAGGGGGGTAGGACTGTGCCCTGTGTTTGCGCCATCACAGGGTGTTGTGTTCAGCTCCCCTGCGCCCAGTCCGAAGCCTGGCGCCAAGGTTACCTGACTGGGATGCTGGCTCCAGGCTCTGAAAACAGTCGCTGCTTCCCCGTAGTTGTTCGTTCTCCGTCTCTGTCACTCAGGTCAACTCTTTAAATCTGTGTTTGTTGTTCAGGGTTCGTAGATTGTCATGTATGTGATCAATTCACTTGTTTTTCTGAGTCTTTGTTGCAAGAGGGATCCAAGGTAGCGTCTACCTAGTCAGCCATCTTGGCCCCCTTCTGATCTGCTTTTTGTCATTACAGATTAGCCTGGATTTATATAAACGGAATCATGCAGTATGTAGTCTTTTGTCTTTGGCTTCTTCCACACAGGATAATGATTTTGAGACTCATCCACGTTGAGGCCTGGATGTGCAGCTCCTTCCTTTTTATTGCTGATAGTATTCCATGTTATAGATGTCCCACAACTTGTGTATCTGTTCACTGTCGATGGACGTTTGGGTTCCTTTCAGTTTGGGACTACTGAATTACACTGATTTGTGATACCTTTTATTCTTACTAAAAATGTATGTTCTCTTTTTAAAATTAATTTCTCAAATGCTTGGTTAGTATATTAATATTTAAAATAAATCATAACTTGATATTTTGTAATCTGAAGACTCTCAGTCCTATAATCATCTGTGCCATCTTTGGGGGTTCTACATATACAATTATTTAACCTGAAAATGTAGATTTTTTTTTTTTCTTAATCAACTTTCTTATACTTCTTTACCTTTTTTTCTTCCTTTTTCTTCTTTGGTAAGTATCGGCTACAATTTCTGGGATAACATTGAATAGGAATGGAATAATGGGTATCCTTGTTTTTACCTGCTTTCACTAGAAAGAAGCCCTGGTGGTACAGTAGTTAAGAGCTACGGCTGCTAACCGAAGAGTTAGCAGTTCAATTCCACCGGCTGCTCCCTGTGGGCCAGTTCCACTGTGTCCTATAGAGTTGGTATAGGGTCACTATGAGTCAAACTTGACGGAGTGGGTTTGTTTTTTTTCTTTTTTTAACTAGAAAAGTAAGGCCATTTTCAGTATGTACTTTGATGTACATTTTTGTATATGCCCATTTTCATCATTTCTTATCTGATTATGGCCATAACCTTCTAACATATTTCCCAGATTTTACACCCCCCCCGCCACACACACAGCTTCATTAAGAGCTGTCCTATCATTTTCCATTTCTGCTCAAAGGCATAAAATTTCTCTGCATGTCATTCAGATGGGAAGCAGGGTCTTTTCTTAAGCCAGCACATTCCCCAGGACATGGTATGTCCACTGGCTCCAATCCCCTTTCCAAAATACCATCACTCTCCAGCATCTCACTCTGCTCAGGCCATGCTGGGGTTTGGGTCTCCCTAAAACATATCAAGCACACTCCTGCCTGCTGGCCTGGGCTCTGGCTTTTCTTCCTCCTGGAATGCTCTGTTCTCAGCTATCCCTTAAGTCATGCCTTCACACCTTTCAAGTTTTAGCTCAGATCATTCTTTTCAATGAAGCCCACTCTGAATACCCTAATACTGCTATTTGCATTGTCAGCACTGTCAGTACTGTGCATTCCAACAATCAGGTCTCAGTCTTGTGGTGAACCTGGGCCCCCAGGCAGTGATTCACCTGTGCTTCTCTGCTCCCCTATCCCCCACTGTGGTGAGACAGGAAGCCCAGATGGGCCTGAGGTTGGGTACGTCACTACTCCAGGTCTGTTAGACTTGGGAAAAAATTTCCCTTCAGAGCAGGCCTTGTGAAGCAGAACAGAATGCTCTGGGCGCGTATCAAAATGGCTTCTTTTCTACTGACCCCCACCAGCAGGACAAGGGAATTTTTCACTGACCTTCACACTGGCGACCTGGTAGGATTCATGAAGATATAACTCACAAAACTGTGTGAGTCCCCCAAAGACAGGCCCCCTGGCATATTTATTCCTGAACCTTGTGCACACCAAGCATGGTACTGAATCTAGCGGTGGTTTCTGCTCCTGGGCTTCTGCTCAGGAATAATCTATGTGTCCCTCCAGGGCTGGGGTCTGTCGCTTGCCCTGTGACCTCTATACTCTGAGTTCAGTATGTTCAGCTTTTTTTTCTTGAGGGTGGGAATGACGACTTCCAACCTCTTTACATATCAGACCAAAACCTGAAAGTCTTCATTTGTGTTTTGTATGATTATTGTTGTTTATCTTCTTTTACTTTCCTAATAGTGAAGCCCTTGGCAACATTTCCCCTGCTCCACCGCGGTTCCCACAACCCCACCTTGAACCCGCCAAGCAGTGATTTCCAACTGCACGTTAGCACAACCACATGGTGGTCCTAACCGCAGTTTGAATTTGGTGCCAGAATCCCCAACAAGCACAAACCAGGATCTTGGTACATGTGAGGAGCCGTGGCCCTGAACTTGACCCAGGACTTCAACATCACTGGACAGCAAGATGTTTTCCAGCACACCAAGGTACCCAAGCCCATTTGCAAAGCAAAAGGTCCCTTCCTTTGCAAAATGACTCAGTACCTGGATGTCCTAATTTGGGCATGGGAGGGCACAGGGTTTTGGATTTTGGGTGCCAATCCCTGTCTCCAGGGACTGGAGAACACAAAAGCTCCCAGCTCCCCTGGGGCAGGGAACAAGTGGTCTTTAGGCTCTTGGGCCCCACGTTGCTCCTTGTTTTCACAAACAATAAATTTCCACTTTGCTTCCCTTGCAACTGGTGGTGTGGCGTCCACCTTATCTGGATCAGCTAATAGGGCAGGACAAGAACCCACGTTCTGTTACAATAGTTTTTACCCATGCTTTTATTCTTCTAGTGCCCCAGTCTACATGCTTAGTCTTTGCTAATGACTGTTTCATTTTCTGAATAACCAGTGCAACTTCCCTTTCCCAGCCATGAAGGACAGTGGTGTTGTTTGACTCCTGTGCCTCTACACTGGGACTTGTTGAAGTTGATGAACATCAGAAACCTATATGAGTGTTTGCAAAATCATCACAGAGCACTTCCAAGTCTTTAAAATGGAAAGTGCAATTTTTTTTTCCTTCCCAAGGCAGGTTTCAGTAGCTAGTGTTTCCTAAAATGATAATTTTGCTTATCCCTGCACTGAGTCACTAAAGATAAATACGCTTTGTTACTGCTAATTCCCTGACTGTGGTGCATTTTTCATAGAACTTACCACCACGTGACATCTTCTTGTTGTTAGCTGCTGTGGAGTCAATTCTGACTCAGAACAATCCCATGTGTGCAGAGTAGAGCTGCTCCATAGGGTTTTCAAGGCTGTGGCCTCTCAGAGCAGATTGCCAGGCCTGTCTTCTGAGGAATCTCTGGGTGGCTTTGAACTGCTAGCCTTTTGGCTGGCAGTCAAGCATTTAACTAGTTGCATCACCCAGGGAACTTGGCATTGTATTTTCTTAACTACCCACTCCCAAAAAAGTTATGATTCATGTGCATATGGATACTTCTGTTTTGTTCAGTGCTGTACCTGCTTTGCCCATGGGAAGTACGCTCTGTGTCAATATTACATAACTCAATTTTAATAAATGAAAGAGCAAGATGTAAGGGCCTGAAGGGAAGCAGTCTTGCCTGAGACATGGGGCTCTGCCAGGAGCAGGAGGTCCAGGTTGTCTGAACTGAATAGGATATTCCCTTTGTCTCCCCTCCCTGCTACCCAGTAGGCTCTAGATCACCCATGTAATTGAGGATTAATAGCTAGAATGACGAGCACACTGTAGGTATATGAACAGAAATGTAGTCAGGCAGGATATTAGTCTCGGGCATGTAGACCTGCATTGTGACTCTGGCTCAGCAGCATACCATTTGGGCAATATTGAGCATGTGATTAAAAAAAATGTAACTTTCTTCAACTATAACCTGTTTAAAGCAATATTTGCTTAGGAGAGGCATGAGGAATAAATGAACTGGTGTGCCAAAAGCTTTTCCAAGTCCCTTCCAATATTGAACCCACTCGATAATTGCAACATTGTATCATGAACATGTTGTAGGAATGGAAGTTAGGGCTTTTGAGGGCTTTAACATGTGTAGCATGGTCTATAGCAGTGGAGGAGACTTTGAATGTGGTACTAGATCAGAGTTTGTTGTCACACTGTCATACCAGGATTGATTAGGGATGACCTTGACAACTCACTTCACCCCATAGCCTATCTATTCTATAGCTGCTTGGCTGTTCAGTAAAATCACAGCATCAGGAGTGCATTTTGGCAGCCTTTTGTGTCCTCACAAAAGGGTTGATGCTATTTTACAGACACCGGTCCTACAGCTCAGAGGATGCCAGTGGTCACGGTTCAGGTCGTCATGCTTGTGTGGATTCCCAGGGCTGCACATGAGAGAAGAATTTGGAGTGGAGCGTCTAGAGGATTGGTGTGTCTCTGTTTCCTGGAACACACAAGCTGTTCAACAGCTAAATCCCCTGTACTTCAGTGAACTTACTAGAAAATGTGAATTTTAACCTCTTGTTCATGGTCAACAAACACAATGCCATTCTGGTTCTTCAGTGGTTAGACTCTGTCATCCTATAAAATTAGTGTGTGTTTGTGTGGGTGTCTGGCTGTGTGTGTGTTGAGGGGAGCAGCCACTAATAATTGCTGTACAGTAGGTTTAGGTCTCAATGTTTGAAAATTGGGATGATATCTGGATTGTCTTGTTTCCGGTGTCTCACCTCAGCTCCGTTTTCGTTTTTAATACTCTTGCCTGTCTCCATGAACGGACAGAGTGCCTGAGCGCAGCACTGAAAAGACAGACTTGTAAGAATTCATAATTCCCCAAAATAATATTCCCTTTTCAGCTGGTGGTGCTGTCAGCTATTGATCACCTGGAGTTCTTTATGAAAATACAACAAGCTCAGCCTTAAGTTGCTACTTTCTGCAGCCCATTGGGCCTCCCACGGCTGGTGAGGGGCAAAAGGAAAAACTGCCAGTCCTGCAGTGTTTCCCAGTTTATATCTCATCCTGCTTTCACCCAGTGCTTCATGTTTTGTCAAATATTCTGCTGGGTCCTGTGTAAGGTGGTGAACTGCACCCCCCCCCCACACACACACACAAGGAAGAGATGGTCTGAATGTGGAAATAAGGCTTCATTGTAGAAGATCTCTCTAATTTATGCTAAGTATTCTGACCATTCTAAACCATAAACATAAGGAGGAATGAGGCTGGAATTGGTCACAGTCAAACTGTGGGGAGATAAGCTCACTGTGATGGAAGTATTGTTAAGTCTAGGAGATAGGGTGCAATTCAAGAGGAAGTCAATGTAGACTGTGAAGGGATGAGGCTGATGGCCAAACCCTAGGGTAGACCTTAGTAGAATACAGAATCCTGTGTCAAACCCCCATGAAATCTCTGTTACCAGGACTGTCAGCCTCACCCTTCCTTTAAAACACATTGGAGTACGTGGTACCAGGAGAGGTATCTTAGATGGCCGATTGCAGGCTTTTTAGACTCCAGTTGCTACTAACCACATGCGGATACAGAACATCTTCTTTAGAGACTGTTACACCAATGAGCTAGATGTCCCGAGACCATGGTCCTCAGCCCTCAGCCCAGTAGCTAGATCACTCAGAGCTTTTGGATGTCTCTGTGAAGCTTCTATGACTTTGCCATGGTCAAGTTGTGCTGACTTCCCCAGTATTGTGTACTGTCTTACCCTAAACCAAAGTTACCAGTTATCTACGATCTAGTTAGTGATTTTCCCTCTGCACTCACCGTCTCCATGGTAACCATCAAAGGTTGTTTCTTTCTGTGTGGAAACACCTTCATGTGTTTTTATAATAGTGGTCTCATACAGTATTTGTCCTTTTGTGATTGACTTCTTTTACTCAGCATAATGCCCTCCAGATTCATCTGAGTTGTGAGATGTTTTGCAGCCTCATCATTCTTCCTCATTACTGCGTAGTATTCCGTTATGTGTATATACCAGGGTTTGTTCATTCATTCATCTTTTGATGGGCACTTGGGTTGTCTCCATCTTTTTGCTGTTGTGAATAATGCTGTAGTGAACACGAGTGTGCATATGTCCATTTGTGTGAATGCTCTTATTTCCCTAGGATATATTCTTAGGAGTGGGACTGCTGGGTCATATGGTGTTTTTATTTCTAGCTTTTTAAAGAAGTACCATATTGTTCTCAAAAATCATTCTACCATTTTGCATTCCCACCAGCAGTGCACAGAAGTTCCAATCACTAGCAACCTCTCCAACATTTCTTATATTCTGTTTTTTCGTTTCATGCCCATAATGTCAGGGTGAGATGGTATTTCATTGTAGTTTCCATTTCCATTTCTGTAGCAGCTAGTGATTTTGAGCATTTCCTCATGTGTCTTTTAGCTGCCTGAATCTCTTCTTTGGTGAAGTGTCTGTTCATATCCTTTGCCCATTTTTTAACTGGATTGTCTTTTATTGTAGAGGTATTGGATTTTCCTATAGATTTTAGAGATCAGACCTTTGTCAGATAAGTCATAGCCAAAATTTTTTTCCCAGTCTGAAGGTTCTCATTTTACCATTTTGGTAAAGTCTTTTGATGAGCTTAAGTGTTTAATTTTTAGGAGATCCCATTTATCTAGCTTATCTTCTGGTGTTTTTGTATTGTTAATTATGGTTTGTATGCTGTTTACATTGTATATTGGGGCCTTTGTGTTGACCCTGTTTTTTCTTTCATGATCTTCATAGTTTTTTGTTTTATATTTAGGTCTTCAATCCCTTTTCAATTAGTTTTTGTGTGGTGCCAGGTATGAGTCCTGTTTCATTTTTTTTGCAGATGGACATCCAGTTTTGCCAGCACCTTTTGTTAAAAAGAATGTCTTTTCCCTATTTAATGGACTTTGAGCGTTTGTCAAAGTTCAGGTGACTGTAGGTGGATGAATTTACATCTGGGTTCTCAATTCTGTTCCATTGGTCAATGTATCTGTCGTTGTAACAATACTAGGTTGTTTTGACTACCATAGGTATGTAGTAGGTTCTGAGGTTCTGAGAACACCTGCTTTGTTTTATTTCTTCAATAATGTTTTGCTTATGTGGGGCCCTTTTCCTTTCCATATAAAGTTAATGATTAGTTTTTCCATCTCCTTAAAGAATGCTGTTGGTATTTGGATAGCGATTGCACTGTATTTGTACATTGCTTTGGGTAGAATTGACATTTTCACAATGTTGAGTATACCTATCCATGAGCATGGTATGTTTTTCCGTTCATGTAGGTCTCTTTTGGTTTCTTGCAGTAGTGCTTTGTACTTTTCTTTGTGTAGGGCTTTTTCATTCTTTGTTAGGTTTATTCCTAAGTATTTTATTTTTTAGCGGCTATTATAAATGGTATTGCTTTTCTGACTTCCTTTTCATTGTTCTCTTTCTTGGGGTATAGGAATCCAATTGGGTTTTGTATGTTTATCTTGTATCCTGCAGTTCCAGTAGTTTTCTTGTGGAGTCTTTAGGGTTCTCTATGTATAAAAAAAAAAAAAAATGTATAGTATCATGGAAACCCTGGTGGCACAGTGGTTAAGTGCTACGGCTGCTAACCAAAATGTTGGTAGTTTGAATCCGCCAGGCGCTCCTTGGAAACTCTATGGGTCAGTTCTACTCTGTCCTGTAGGGTTGCTATGAGTCAGAATTGACTCAACGGCACTGAGTTTGGTTTTTGGTTTTTTTTTTTTTATATATATAGTATCATATCATCCACAAAGATAGTTTTACTTCTTCCTTACCAATTTGGATGCCCTTTCTTTTTCTTGCCTTACTGATCTAACTAGAACTTCCAGCACAATGTTAAATAGGAGTGGTGATAAAGGGCATCCTTGTCTTCTTCCCATCCTCAAGGGGAATTCTCTGTTGAGAATGATGTTGGCTGCTGATTTTGTATAGATGCCCTTTACTATGCTGAGGAATTTCCCTTCTATTCCTATCTTATTGCGAGTGTTTATCAGGAAGAGGTGTTGGACTTTATTGAATGTCTTTTCTGCATCATTTGAGATGATCATGTGATTCTCTTCTTTAATTTTATTTATGTGGTGGATTACGCTGATTCATGTTCTAATGTTGAACCATCCTTACATACCTGATACGAATCCCACTTAGTCAAGATGTATTATTTTTTTAATATGGTGCAGAATTCTATTTGCTAGAATTTTGTTGAGAATTTTTGCAAGTATATTCATGACAGATATTGATCTGTAATTTTGTTTATTTGTGTTGTCTTTAACTGGTTGTGGTATCAGGGTTATGCTGGCTTCACAGAATGAATTCAAAAGTATCCTTTCCTTTTCTACGTTCTGAAATAGTTTGAATAGTACTGGTGTAAGCTCTTTTCTGAACGTTTGGCAGAATTCTCCAGTGAAGGCATCTGGGCCAGGACTTTTTTTTGCTGCAAGTATTTTTTTTTTAATTACCTTTTCAATTTCTTCTCTTCTTATGGGTCTGTTCAGATTTTCTATGTCAGTTTGTGTTAGTTTTAAGTAGCTAGTGGGTTTCTATAAATTATTCCATTTTCTCTACTTTCTCAAATTTGTTGGAAGTACAGTTTTTCATAGTACTCTGTTATGATCTTTTTTTGTTTTGGTTGGGTCTGTCATAATGTCCCTCATTTTATGTCTTATTTGGGTTATTTTCTTCTCCTGTTTTTTCTTTTGTCAATTTGGCTGATGGTTTGTCTATTTGGTTGGTTCTTTCAAAGAGCCAGCTTTCAGCTTTGTTAATTCTCTCTATTGTTTTTCTATTCTCTATTTCTTTTTTTTTCTGCTCTGATCCTTATTATTTCCTTTCTTCCGGCAGCTGTGGGCTTCTGCTGTTCTTTTTTCTACTTGTTCGAGTTGTAGGGCTAATGTCATGATTTTGTCTCTTTCTTCTTTTTTTGATGTGTGTGCCTATTGCTACAAATTGACCCCTCAGCACTGCCTCAAGTGTGTCCCATAGGTTTTGGTATGATGTGTTTTCATTCTAGAAATTTTTTTAATCCATCTTCGATTTCTTCTATTACCCAGTGGTTTTTAAGCAAGGTGTTATTCAGTTTCCATGTATTTGATTTTTTATTTGTTCTTCCTGTTATTAATTTCTACTTTTATGCTGTTGTGATCAGAGAAGATGCTTTGTATTATCTCAATGTTTTGGATTTTGTGGAGCGTGCTTTGTGGCTTAAGATGTGGTCTATTCTGGAAAATGTTCCATGTGTGTTGGAAAAGAATGTATACTCTGCTGCTGTGGGTGGAGTGTTCTAAGTATGTTTACAAGGTCAAATTGGTTGATTGTGGCCTTAAGACCTGTATCTTTGCTGAGTTTCTTTCTAAATGTTCTGTCCTTTACCAAGAATGGTGTATTGAAGTCTCCTACTATTACTGTGGAACTCTCAATTTATCTTTTCAGTGCTGTTAGAGTTTGTTTTAGTATTTTGTAGTCTTGTCATTGGGTGCATAGATATTTACTGTGGTTATGTCATCTTGGTGGGCTGTCCCTGTAACAATTATATAATGTCCTTCCTTGTCTTTTATGGTGGATTTTGCCTTAGCACTTATCTGAGATTAGTATTGCCTCACTAAAATTGAGATAATACAAGTGTTATCTCAATACTTATCTGAGATTACTATCGCCACTTCTACTCTTTTTTGGTTGCTGTTTTCCTGATATATGTATTTTTTGCATCCTCAGATTTTTAATATATTTATGTGTTTGTGTCTAATATGTGTCTCTTGTAGACAGCATGTTGGTGGCTCAGGTTTTTTATCCATTCTGTTGTGTCTCTTTACAGGTATATTTAAACCATTTACATTCAGTGTAATTTTATCGATAAGTGCAAATTTATTGCTGTTACTTTATCGGTTTGTGTGTGTGTGTGTGTGTGTGTGGTCCTGATGTTTTCTTTGTTCCTCTTACTCTCCTGTGCTGAGTTCCTTTCCTTTGTAATTTTTTTCATTTCTTTCATTATTGTAGATTTTATGTTTACTGAGACTTTCTGTTTTTCTTCTTTATTTTGATGAGTAGATTTGCTAGCTTTCTTTGTGGTTACCTTGAAATTTGCTCTTATCTTCCAAAGTTTGAACCAGTCTTTTATTACTTGATATTGCCTTGACTTCCTCTCCATTTGAAAGTTCTGTGTATACATCATATACTCCCCCTTTTATTGTTCTGACACTGTCATCATTTACAGTTTGACGTCGCTACTTCGCTTAGTCTTATAGCTTTGTTTTATCCTCGACAGTTCATTACCTAGGTCAGTATTTGGCTGATACTCACCTGTGCCCTGATTCTTGTTTTTGTCTGATGTTGTTGTTTCTCTAACTGAAGGACTCCCTTTACTAGTTCTTGGAAGTTTCGTTTGGATTTTACAAATGCCCTTAATTTCTGTTTATCTGAAAATGTCCTAATTTCACCATCACATTTGAGAGAGTTTTGTAGGATATATTATTTTTTGTTGGCAATTTTTTTCTTTCAGGGTTTTATATATATATCCTCCCATTGCTTTTTTCCCTGCATGCTTTCTGCCAAGTAATCACAGCTTACTCATATTGTTTCCCCTGTGTATGTGACTTTTCATTTCTCTTGGGTTGCTTTCAGGATTCGTGTTTGGCTTTGGCGAGTGTGATTATGATGTTTTGGTGACCTTCTCTTTGGGTCTATCTTATTTGGGGTTCGCTGAGCTTCTTGGATGGTCAGCTTTTCATCTTTCACGATATTAGAGAAGTTTCTAACACCAAATCTTCAATGATCCTCTCTGTGTTTTCAATTTTCTCCCCCTTTTCTGGAACTCTGATCACGTGCGAATTTTTGCTCTTGATTGTATCTCACACTGTTCTTAGGTTTTCTTCTTCTTCATTATTTTCTCTGTCAAGGTGACATCCATGGATTTGTCTTCAATTTTGCTGCTTCTGTCTTCCATTGTTTCAAATTTGTTCCTAAAACTTTCTATTGCATTGTCCATTTCTGAAATTTTGTTATCTTTTGGATTTCTAGTTGCTGCTTTTGTATGATTTCTAATGCTTTATTTTGACTTTTTTTTCTTGAATTATTTTCCTGAATGCTTCTATTGCTTTCTCTGTGTTTTCCTATATTTGGCTGTGTTTTGGTTGGCTTTGTCATGTTTTCCATGATTTTGTCAGCATTTTTCTAGTTCTCTTTCCTAATCTCTTGGAGAGTCCTGAATATTAGTCTTTTAAATTCCCTATCAGGTAGTCCCAGTGCCTTTTCTTCTGATGGAAGGTCATCTGGTGCTTTATTGTGGCCACTTACTGAAGCCATCTTGTCCTTTTTTTTATATCTGTATATATATATATATATGTTTTGATATTGTCTGCTGTCTTTGAAACATTCAGGTATTATTTCCTTTATTTATTGACTGTAGGTTTGTTTGTTTCTTCCTCCTTTTTTGTTTTGTTTGGTTATGTCTGGGCGAGTGGGCTGGGCACACTCTGTTGCTTGTTCATCTGTTGGAATGATAGTTCTCACCACCTTATCCTGATGTGCAGGGCTGGTTGCTCAGCTATGTGTAGCAGGGCAGATTCAGCAAGAAGGGAAGGGGTGGAGATGAGTCATTTGTCTGCAGGCCAGGGGCTGGAGCATGACCGTTGTGGTTTGCAGGGGGGACCTGGGCCATTGGGGAAGGGCCTGAGGTCTGGGCTGAGTTCCCTCAGGGTCATGTGTGAGGCATGAAGGGTCCATAGTTGGCTGAAGTACTTGGTCTGGGTTTGGGCCCGGTTTCCTGTTTGCTTTGGGGGGCTGCAGAAGGGGGTCTAGAGCCAGTGGGAAGTGGCCTGTGGTCTGGGCTGGGTCCCATGGGCGCTGTGTGGGCAGCAGGAAGACCCTGGAGGTGATGGGAAGGGGCCTCGGGTCCAGGCACTCAAGGCCGTGGGTGGAGGTGGGAGTAGTCTGGAATGGTGGGAAGGGACCTAGGGTCCGGGCCAGGTCCCCTTGGGCCTTGGGCAGCGGCAAGAAGGGTCTGAAGTCTGCAGGAAGGGGCTTGGGATCTGGGTGAGGTCCCCTCAGGTGACAGGATAGAGGAGAGAAGTGGGGGTGCGGGTGGGGGGAAGGTAGGGGCAAAGGCTGCTAGATGGAGGAGGGCAGTAGGGTGGGATGGTATTCTGGTTTCTGGCAGTCAAAGTTTCCACAATGGGGTGGTTATAGCTGGTGTTCACCTGAGGGGTGGGAGTTGTAGGAGCACGCTCCTATGGTTGCCGGGTGAGAAAGTCTGCGCTTCTTCTTGAGTTGCAGCCAGCAAACATGGTCTTACTTAGTCCTCTATGTGTCCGTGTCGTACCTCTATCTCTTATTGGGAAATCTGTGGAGGTGCCTTTCTGCGTGTGAGGTGGTTGGCTTTATTCCAAGATGGTAACGCCGAGTCATGCCATTTGGTCAGGAACCTCCACTCTGTATCTCTATTCCTTTCCCATTTTCTATCTGTTTCTTCTCCTCAGTGACTTCCAATTTAATACTTTATCCCTTCATTTAAGGTTCAGGAGTTCTAGGACTGACATCTGTATCTGTTTTACTTGGTTTTTTGCATCTTTGTTGCAGCGGGATGGTTTAGTGCATCTAAGAAGTCTGCCATCTTGGCTCCGCCTCTCCATATGATTTTTTATTCAAAATGGTCAATATCAGTCCATTTCAGCTCACTAATGCCTAGGATAACAATGTTTATGTGTTTCATTTCATTTTTGTCAACTTCCAGTTTTCCTAGACTCATACTTCACACATTCCACGTTCCAGTTATTAATGGATGTTTACAGCTCTTTCTTCTCATTTTGCATCATGTTCCATCAGCAAATGAAGGTTCTGAAAGCTTGACTCCATTCATGTCATTAAGGCCAACTCTATTTTGAGGCACCTCTTCCCCAGTCGTATTTTGAGTGCTTTCCGACCTGAGGGGCTCATTTTCCAGCACCATACCAGACAATTTTTTCAGAAGTAGACTGCCAGGTCCTTCGTCCTTGTCTGTCTTCGTCTGGAAGGTTCACTGAGACCTGTTCGTCATGGGTGACCCTGCTAGTATTATAATACCAGTGGCATAGCTTCCAGCATTACAGCACCATGCAAGCCTCCACAGTATGAAAAACTGACAGATGCATGGGGATGCACTAGTTTCTTAGTGCTGCTGTAACAGATATGCCACAAGTAGGTGGCTTAAACAAACAAATTTTCTCACAGTTTAAAAGCCTAGAATTCTGAATTCAGGGCACAAGCTCCTAGAGGAAGGCTTTCTCTCTGTCGGCTCTGCGGGAAGGTCCTTGTGTCTTTGCTCTGCGGGAAGGTCCTTGTGTCTTTTCTACTTCAGTTTCTACATTCCTTGGCGATCCTCACGTGGCATGGTGCATCAGTCTTCCCCCAATTGTGCACGCTTGCTTCTGTGCCAAATCTGCTTTTTTATATCTCAAAAGTGACTGGCTTAAAACACACCCTAGACTGCTATTCCCACACGTGTCTCTCAGTTTCCTGTACTGTGGGGGTTGCATGCTGCTGTGATGCTCGAAGCTATGCCACCCATATTCAGATACTAGCAGGGTCACCCATGGTGGACAGGTTTCAGCTGAGCTTCCAGACTAAGACAGACTAGGAAGAAGGACCCCGGCAGTCTACCTCTGAAAAGAATTAGCCAGTGAAAACCTTATGAATAGCAATGGAACATTGTCTGATATACTGCTGGAAGATGACCTCCCCCAGGTTGGAAGGTACTCAAAACACGACTGGGGAAGAGCTACCTCCTCAAAGTAGAGTTGACCTTAATGACGTGGAGGTAGTCAACCTTTTGGGACCTTCCTTAGGTGATGTGGCATGACTGAAAATGAGAAGAAACAGCTGCAAACATCCATTAAACATAGTTTATAAAGTTTATGTTCTACATCCTAGTTTGGTGAGTAATGTCTGGATTCTTAAATGCTTCTGGGGGTCCTCTAAGATACAAATATTAGTCTCTACTTGTCTGGAGCAAGAGAAACAAGGAAGCCAAAGACTCAAAGAAGAAACTAGTCTACAGGACTAACAGCCTATATGAACCTGAGACCAGAAGAACTAGATGAGATGGTATCTGGCTACTATTAACGGTCATTCTGATAAGGGCCACAATAGATGGATCCTGGCAGAATGGGAGAAAAATGTGGAACAGAATCTCAAATTCCTAAAAAAAAAAAAAAAAGACACGAGATTGGAGGACTCTCCAGGACTGTTGCCCTGAGATTCTCTTTAAACCTTGTACCAGAATCAGCTCCTTTTAACAAAATAACGTAGTGGCTCTCATAATAAAGAATATTGCCTGTGAGTACTATGCGCCATTAAAAAATCATCTATATGTGACCAAATGGTCAACAATTATTTTAAAACAAAGATAAGAATGTAAGGACAGGGAAATTAGGTTAGTGGAAAGGGAACAACCAGAACAGAAATATTGAGAATGTTTACAAATTGAGAATTCAGTCACCAATGTCACTGAACAATTTGTAAGGAAATTGTTGAATGGGAACCTAAACTGCTATGTAAACCTTTACTGAAAAAATTATAAAATGCTTTTTAAAAAAAAATAAAGAGTTGGGTGTCAAAGATATAATAACTATAATAATAAAAAAAATTCTCAAATGCAGACAGCCATAATGTCCAGGCAGGAAGGAGATGAGATCAGGGTGGGACACACTGGGAGGCCACAAAAAGTGACAAGGTCTATTTATCACCAGGGGTTTAGATATCCATTAAACTATACATGAACCATTTACGGACTCCTTGCTTATGATACAGTTGACAACAAAAGCTTAAAGCAATGGCATAAAACATGAAAGAAATGTAATTTTCATGTAATAATTTTACAAAGTCATGTGAAAACCCCTTCATTCTGATTTAACTTGTCTTTGTTCAGAAGTCTTATATGTCTAAACTTCTGATACTTACATCTCAGAAACTTACATTTATATTCACTTAGAGCAAGCTTTGTAAAAGCAAAGTACTGGACACAATCTAAGTGTCCACTGGTGGCAATAGGTCAAAACAAACAAAGATCAACTGTAAGCAGTATTACCAAGCTTTATGAGTATTTAGATTTAAGTTCTCTATGTATTGTTTGGAAACCCTGGCGGCACAGTGGTTAAGTGCTACAGCTGCTAACCAAGAGGCTGGGAGTTCGAATCTGCCAGGCGGTCCTGTCCTATAGGGTTGCTATGAGTCAGAATCGACTCGATGGCAGTGGGTTTAGTTTTCGTTTTTATGTATTGTTATAAAAAGATCTCCAAGAAAATTTGTGAATGAAAACTCAAGTATAAATTCCAAGATAACCTCTGTTAACAGAGCAGGAGAAATAACGTGTTTCACTTTTAAATTTTTACTCTTACATCAGTTAAAATAGGCACTTCTCAGTGTTTCAGAAGTTTATACCCATTAAATTGAAAAATTTTCAGTACAACCAGAAAGTGATCTAGAAATTTTCTCCAGCTGGAAACTGTAAACCCAAGAAGTTAAAAACACCATCTCGTAAGGTGAGCTTGTCTAGCAAAAAAGAACGCTTTTATTTTAGATTCCAACTCCAGACTGCGGAGAGAAGGTGGAGGTCAGGTGAAAATTATAGGGACCTAAAAAATTTTTTTTTTTTTTAATATCAGCTCTAGCAGAGACGGGTGGGAGGACAAAGGCTCAGACTGCGGAAACATGCTGCTCACAGACCTGAAAGCCTCAAGGAAAAAGCATGCCTCCAAAAAGGATGGAACCAGAGGCCCCATACATGATCCTGCTGCACTCACTGTCCTCTGCCTCATTTCAGTGGTGAATTTATCATCGGACCAAGCCCCAGCAGGGACCCATTAACAGTCAGGGCCTTCTACTACTAGCTTCTCCCCCTCTTCTACCAAACCACACAGCGTGAAGGGGGACCTGTAGTTTTACAACTGCACAGAAAAGGCTCCAGTGCCTGGGGGAAGCCAAGAAAACTGCAGAGATGGGACAAGGATAGCTCTGCAGGATCTGGGCCTTGGGCTACTCAGTCACAGCTGCTCTGCTTCAGACTCTGGTCATGAGGTTCTGTCATTCAACACAGAGAACCAAGGCCTAGGACAGAGATGTTAATGCCCCATGATGCCAGCCCTGACAGTCATATAAGGAAGGCGACCCCAGGCTTCCAAGGCTTGAAAATCCCCACGTGTATAGGGAAAGGGCCCAGTGACAGTGAGCCGCAGGAGGCCTCTTAGGGCTCAGTCCCTTGGCCTTGTCTGCCACCTTTTTACCTCACTGAGGAAGCACAGGGCCAGGAGCACATGGTCCCCCAACAATTCATACCTAGCCTCTCCCCTTTCAGTAACATTACCCCAGCTCTCTGTAGGGCTCACCATTTCCTGGCTCCAGCTTCTGGAAGTCAATGTAAACATGCTCTCTAAGCCCAAGAAGCCACTTCAGGAAGAGGGATGGCAGTGGAAGCAGGGCTACTAGGCAGTCCGGAGGCAGATGAATGATGTTCAGTCCACACAGCCAGTCAGAGCAGTGAAAATCCTTACTTGTGATTGCATGGATGGGCAGGAGGGTCACCCTCAGTCCCCCGCTGCCTATACTGCACTAGCTCTCCCTGTGCCACTCCTGGGACCTGAAATGGAAGAAGGAGACAGTGCTGGGTAAGGAGGAAGTAACAGGTTCCTGGCCTTCAGCTCTTTCCCTGCATAGGGCTTCCCACCAGGCTCAAGGCCATACTCCACTCTGAGGACATTATGCAGATCCTGCTCCAGCCTTCCAGAGCACACACTTGCATTGTTCATGGAGCTCCACCTGCCTCTGCCTCTGGGAAAAAAGTCACAGATGGAGGGGTCTCCTCATCCCAGAGCAGGAACGGCATCCAGGCCGGCCCAGGCTGGAGAATGTGAACCCCGCTTCCTCCAGGGTGTCAGGGGCTCATTGTTTATCTTGAGGGTTCACCTATGTCATTAATCCACATTTTATGTGATATGAACATGGGTGAATTTTCAGGGAGAATATATTTTTCAAGTTCAAGTCAATGAACTCATCATGTGTCAATGATTTCTAATTATGTGCAGTTGAAAGTCTTCTGTCGTGGTTTTTTTTTTTTTAAACTTTCATTTATAGCATGTTAATACGTGAGCAGTATTTTTCCTGTTGATTTTGCAGCTAACATTTCTGCCCTTTGAGGTTTTGTTTGTTTTTCTTCACTCTTTGGCCATGACACCACCAGTCCCCAAGCTTTCCAGAAATCTCCAAGAATTCCTGAACACATTCTCTTTCAGCCTTATAATAATCTGTCAGCCAGGAAATCACTAAGTTTTCTCTGAGGAGCAGCCTCTTCCCATTTCTTTTCTCCCCACTACCCCATGCAGCTGACTCACACTCCTTTGTTTTGGTGTCAGTGTAAATGTTTTCTTTCTCTCTCTCACATGATCTATGGACCAGTGGTTACATACTGCTTCTATAATAGTTATTTTCAGCTTAAACTGGGAGCTTATGACACTCAGAGAACCTCAAGCCCCACCCAAGATAAAAATCTGGATTTGCACAAGATCCCTGGGGTAGCCACATCCACATGCTCCCTGCTCCAAAGCCTGTAACTGAAGGAAGGAACATTCTATCACAGATGCCCTATCTCAGACCACCTACTAACCAGGTCCATGCCACCCATTCCTCAGCTGGCTTTGGTGGTTCAACCAGGTCCTGCTCACCTCTCCCTGCCTCCAGCCCATGCTTGGCTTATCATCGAAGGTAGATGCCACCCCAGTACCCCCACACCCCCACAGCTAGAGTGTGTTGTACGTGAAGAAAGGCCTGAGGGTGACGTGGGAACCCATGCATGCACCCACAGCTGTCTCCAAAGCAGAGTGTAGGTTGCCAGTGAAATTTGTGGCAGAGGTGGACACCCCAGACATCGGAAGACAGCGAGAATCCCTGGAGGAGCTTGGGCCAGGACATGCCCATCTCATAACTAGGACACAAGCCCTGAGGCCTGTCTCCTTCCCTCCCTCTCCAGCTCGTGAGTCTGAGATTGTCCAGAATCTCGACCTTCCCGGAAAGACTGGGGGCTGCTCCCTGCAGCCCAGGGATGGCTGGGGCTAGGTGAAGAGGGGGTGCCAAAGGCCAAGGTGAGGACAGGGGCCATGAGGTGCCTGGGAAGGATCCAGGAAAGAGAGGCCAAATCAGCCGCTTCCCCACCTTGGCTGAACCTAAGATGGAAGCCTGTGAAGACAGGCTGACAGGTGGCAGCTGAAGGCAAGGAGGAGGGCGCGACTGACCAGGGCTCCGGGGTGCCTCTGTGATGGCCTCCCTCTCCTGGGGGAGGAGAAGAGACCAGTGCCCAGCTCTCATGCCCAGGGTGGAGACTGTAGATCATGATCCGCCAGGAGCCTGGAGAGAGGGAGGCGGACAAAAGGAGTGTGGTAGGGAAAGGCTGTGCAGGAGGACAGGAGGGGGTCATCGGGCAGGGAGGGCTGGTTAGAGACCCTCAGCACTGCCCTTTTCCCATCCTCAGGGAGCTGTGGGAGGCTGAGAGGCCTGAGGAGGCCGTGACGGGATGGGGGGAGCAGGTGAGGGCCCATAACAAACTGATCTGCAAAGGCCAGGCTACTAGAGAAGTGCACAACTTGTTTTAGACCCTTTCCTTCCCTCGCATTGCCATCATGCATGTTTATCTCGTGAAGCTCACTGTTCCCCCAGGCCCCAAGGCCAGGCTTGGTTTATCTCGTGAAGCTCACTGTTCCCAGGGCCCTAGGGCAGGCAGGGTGCAGAGGGAGCTCGACCTCCACGCCCCACCTTGGCCAGCCCTCTTTCTCCAAGACTTGATTCATTTTTAACCCCTTCCAGAAAACTGTTATCTAAAAGAAAAGAAACACCTAGGAATAAATTTAACAAGGGAGGTGAAAGACTTACACGCAGAAAACTATAAAACATGATGGAAAGAAATTCAAAAGATCTAAATAAATGAAAGTCACCTCAGAACAAAGGCTTGGAAATCTACTTCCAAAAGTCCCAGCTACTGAAAGCCCTACAGAGTGCAGCTCTACTCTGAAACATATGAGGTGGTCATGAGTCACAATCAACTCAAAGGCTTTTTTATTGGTCTTTTTTTTTTCCAGTTTAAATAAATGGGAAGACATCCTGTGTACACGGACTGAAAGACTTACTATTGTTAAGACGTCAATAGTACCCAAAGTGACCTGTTGATTCATTGCAATCCCTACCGAAATTCTAACAGCCAAAAGCAAATCCTGAAATTCAAATGGAATTGCAAGAAAACATGAATCAATCCAAAGCATTCTTAAAAAGCGGGACAAAGTAGGACACCGCACACATCTGTATCAAAAAATATACTGTAAACTACAATGATCCAAACAGTTCTGGTACAAGGATAGACAAAAATACCAACAGAATAGGACTGAGAGTCCAGAATAAACCTATACATTTATGGTCAACTGGTTTACCACAAAGGTGAAAAATCTATTTTGAGAAAAAATATGGTCTCTTGAACAAATGGGGCTGGGAATACTGGGTCTCCACATGCAAAAGAATGAAGCTGGAACCAGACATCACACCATATATGAAAATTAACTTAGAATAATTATCATATATAAACTAAAACTATAAAACTTTTAGAGTAAAACATATGGGTAGTGCTTCAGGACCTAGTTTTTGACAATAGATTCCTCGATGTGAGATCAAAATCACAAGCAACAAAAGACAAAATAAATTGGACTTCATCAAAACTAAAATTTTTCTGCACTGGAATTTATCAAGAAAGGGAAGGTACAACCTACAGACTGAAGAATATCTTTAGGAATTATATATCAGATATGGGTTTAATAAGCACAATATAAAAATAATTCCTACAACTCAACAACAAAAGATAAACAACACAATAAAAAATGGCCAAAGGATCTGAATAGACATTTCTCCAAAGAAGATATACAAATGGCCAATAAGCACATGAAAAGGTGTTCAAGTCATTAGTGATTAGGGAAATGCAAATCAAAACAAAAATTAGATACCATTTCGCATCTACTAGGATGGCTATTATTAATGGTAGTAATTGAAAGTGGTACTGCCTCCATGGAAAACATTTTGGAGATTTCTCAAAAGTTAGGAGGCGGTGGTTCAGTGGTGGAATTCTCACCTTCCATGTGGGAGACCTGGCTTTGGTTTCCAGCCAAGGCACCTGATATGTAGCCACCACGTATCTGTCAGTGGAGCCTTGCATACTGAATAGATTTTTAGAGGAACTTTCAGACTATGACAAACTAATAAGAAAGTCCTGGTGACCTACTTCTGAAAATCAGCCAATTAAAAATCTCACAAATCACAAGGGTCCATTGAATTCCACAGCGCATGGGGTAACCGTAAGTCAGGGCCAACTCAAATGCTAACAGCAGCATAACATACACAGGGAAACACATTATGCCTATTTGGGCATTCGATTACATTGAAGAACTAATGTTATATATGTTAAGAGTGATAATTACAAGTATTTATATGTCCTGGAAGAAGTACAGCCAGGATGCTCCTTAGAAGTGAGTATGGGGAGACTTCGTCTCACGTACTTTGGACACATTATGGGGAGGGATCACTCCGTGGAGAAGGACATGACACTTGGAAAAGTAGAGGGTCAGTGAAAGAGAGGAACACCCTCAACGAGATAGACTGACACAAGGGCTGCAACAATGAGTAAAAGCATATCAACGATTGTGAGGACGATGCAGGACCAGCAGTGTTTCGTTCTGTTGTACATGGGGTTGCTATGAGTCCGAACTGACTTGACAGTACCTGACAACAAGAATATGATATATTCTTATATAAACACAGTGAATAGTGGTCTACAGCATCACAGATCGTTGAGAACAACAGTAATATAGACCTTAGGCATGAGTCTTGAGCTTAAACACCAAAATATTACTGTCTCTGTCAAGAACTGTAGGCAAAAGCCACAAGGGTTCAGGAAATACAAAGATGAAAGACAGAACACCAATTCAAAATTTAGTTATAAAGAGAAGAACAATTGTACGCTCTCCCTCTCATTCGCAATCGAGGAAAATTTTCATGACATTTTTCTAAGGCACAAAATCAACTATCAGTGTTCATAATCTCTCTTCACAAAATGGCAATCTCCTTGGTCAGGTGGGAATGTTTTTCTTTGTGAGTGACAAAAGACCAAGGAAAACTGAAACTAGTCAGAACTTTATCATTTTTTCTCCTCATGTAGCCAGAGGTTACAGGTCAGGATGAGACAGGTGCTCTGTGAAGTAATCAGTGACGCAGGCTCCCTCCTTCTGCCTACTCTGCCTATATTACCACACAACCCACATTCTCACTGTGGCGAGCTGGCTGCTGTATGAGAAAGAGCAAGGCTGAAGGATGAGGGAACAAGCCTATTTTTTTCCTTCTTAGGCTTTGCATTGTTTACATGGGAAAGTACGAGACCCAGTGACTTGGTCTATGTTACTGGCAAGTTCTAGGTTGAATAAAAACCAAAACCAAACCCATTGCCGTCAAGTCGATTCTGACTCATAGCAACCCTATAGGACAGAGTAGAACTGCCCCACAGAGTTTCCAAGGAGCACCTGGTGGATTCGAACTGCAGACCTTTTGGTTAGCAGCTGTAGCACTTATCCATTATGCCACCAGGGTTTCCCTAGGTGGAATAGCCACCCTTATTAAAATGGAAAACAGGGATGTTGATTGTTCAGTGGCAAAACTCTTACCTCTGACATGGAGGACCCAGCTTCAATTCTAGGCCAGTGTACCTCATGCACAGCCACCACCCGTTTGTCAGTGGGCACTTGCATGTTACTATGATGCTAAACAGATTTCCATGGAGTTTCCAGACCAAGAAAACTAGGAAGAAAGGCCTGGCAGTCTACTTCTAAATTTAAAACATGGTCAAGATACTTAAATAAACATTTCTCCAAAGAAGATAACACAATGCTCAACAAACATATGCAAAAATGCTCAGTGCTATCTAGTCACATGGGAGATGTAAATCAAAACAACATGAGATAACATTTCACACCCACTTTTTTTGGGGTGGCTTTTATCAGAGAAATGGAAAAGAAGAAGGGTTGGTGAGGATGTAGAGAAATTGGAACCTTCACACACTGTGGGTGAGAATGTAAAATAGCACCAGCACTGTGGGAAACAGTTTCGCAGTTCCTCAAAAAGTTAAACATTGAATTACTATATGACCCAGAAAATCCACTCCTAGATTGGCAGTCTGAACAAAACCAAAAGACTTGAAAGCTGGGATTCAAAAAGATACTTGTATACCAACACTCATTGTGACATTATTCACAATAGCCAAAAGTGGAAATAACTCAAGTGTCCATCAACAAATGAAAGGATTAAAAAAAAAAAAAAAACACACACACACATACCATGAGATATTACTCAGTCATAAATGAAATTCTGTTCATGCTTCACCACGGATGAACCTTGAAAACATGATGCTAAGTGAAATCAGGGAGACACAACAGGCCAAATATCCCACGATATAACCTACATGATACAAGTAGAACAGGCAAAAGCATGGAGACCAAAGTTTATTAGTGGCTGCAGGGACTCAGGGAGGAAGGAATGGGGAGTTATTGCTAAAGGGGTACTGCATTCCTGTGAGGGATGATGAAGTTGTTTTGGAATTAGATGGTGGACTTGGCCGCATACTATTGTTAATGTTTCTAATGTCACTAAATTGTACATCTAAAAATGGTGAAAACAGCAAAATTTTAGTTATATATATCTTGGAATATTTGTTTGTAAAAAAAAGGGCCCCTGCCCTCTTCCATCTAAACGCTTAGGTATCATTTTAAAGGCGCAGACCTCTAAGCACTCTTCTGTGAACTGCTAAATCAAAAGCACAGGGGACTAACCAGGACAATGGATGTTTGAAATGCTGGCCACAGATTTTACCCACACTCAAGTTCTGGAACCACCACCAATTCAGCACAGATCATTTGAAGAAAGGGGAAGGTAGAAGTTCAGATGCCAGGTTATGAAGCTCTTCAGTTCTCAATCAACGAAGCCTCAATCATTCGCATAAAGAAGGGAATGGACTCAGTCAAGAAAGGCAGGGGCTCTCAAGTGACTCAAAACGGAAAATGCAAAGACATCCAAGGGCAGATCCTGGCTTCTCCCACCTCACCAGGCAGACCATGTTCCTGTAGTTCTCCAACGTTATGCCCCTTTACAAAGCCCGCTGAGCAGGATCCAAGCATTCCCCTCCTTCTGGGGGAAATCCAGGGACAAATCCTTGTACATCAATGGTAGCTAACATGAAAAACACATTTCTCCAATGGTCCAAGGACGGTGCTGGTGATGTAGGGTTCTTATTTTCACATGCTGTGAGGGGAGGAAAGAGGTATATGAATCAGTTTTGATTGAGGTAAGAGTATGGATGGGCCCATATAAGATAATTTTCAGCAAGTTATATATCCCTAATTTTAATCTATGATTAAAGCACAGAGACCAAAGTTTACCAGTTGCTACCAGGGACTCAGGGGAGGAGAGAACGGGGAGTTATTGCTTAAGAGACACTGAGGATAAGAGATCCACTGTGGACTTTATAATTTTGTGGAGGATAAAACAAATACAGAAATGAAAAAACAATTTAACAAGTGGTTTTCTTTACCAAGGCTGCTAACCAAAAGATGAGCAGTTCAAATCCACCAGCCACTCCTTGGAAACCCCACCGGGCAGCTCTATTCTATCTGAAAGGGTCGCTGTGAGTTGGAATCGACTAGACGGCAACAGGTTTGGTTTTTTAGTTTTGGTATCCCTCAAGTGACGTATAATTTCTCAGATAAACCAGACCAAGAAGTCATCCTATTATGGATGACAAAGCGTCAAGAACAGTCTTTAAAGAAAGGTTAGGATCTAACCTTGTGATCATAACAGAAATGATCTGTTTTCAGCTGAGAGAGAAGAAAACTGTGTCACAGACTCTAACTTGCCTTGAGTCAAACATCCTAATAACTGGCAGAATGCAGATGGTTGGGTTCTAGAATTGAACCCAAGGAATCAAAAAGTCAAGTAAAATATACACCATTGAAATGACATTGGCAGATGGTTTCCTGAGAAAATGAAAACAAGTTAAAAACCAACCGCAAAGAATTAAAAGGTTATTATATATGCACACACATATGCATATACATAATTAGTTACTATTTTTAATACTATTGTCTTTCTTATTTTTATTGTGCTTTAAGTGAAAGTTTGCAAATCAAGTCAGTCTCTCATACAAAAGTTTATATACACCTCGCTATGTACTCCTAGTTGCTCTTGCCCTAATGAGGCAGCACACTCCTTCTTTCCACCCTGTATTATCCCATGTCAATTCAGTCAGTTTCTGTCCCCCTCTCCCTTCTCATCTTGCCTCCAGACAGGAGCTGGTCACATAGTCTCATGTGTCTACTTGGGTCAAGAAGCTCACTCCTCACCAGTATCATATTCCGTCTTATAGCCCAGTCCAATCCCTGTCTAAAGAGTTGGCTTTGGAAATGGTTTCAGTCTTGAACTAACAGAAGGTCTGGGGACCGTGACCTCTGGAGTCCTTCTAGTCTCAGTCAGACCATTAAGTATGGTCTTTTGACGAGAATTTGGGGTCTGCATCCCACTGCTTTCCTGCTCCATCAGGGATTCTCTGTTGTGTTCTCTGTCAAGGCCTTCACCAATTGCAGCCGGGCTCTATCTACTTCTGGTCTGAGGCTGATGAAGTCTCTGATTTATATATGCTTTCTTTCTCTTGGGCTCATAATTACCGTGTGTCTTTGGTGTTCTTCATTTTCCTTTGCGCCAGGTGGGCTGAGACCAAGTGACGCATCTTAGATGCCACTAGCTAGCATTTAAGACCCCAGATGCCACTCAACAAAGTGGGATGCAGAATATTTTCTTAATAGATTTTAGTATGCCAATTGACCTAGATGTCCATTGAAACCATGGTCCCCAAACACCCGTCCCTGCTACTCTGGTCTTCGAAACATTTGGTTTATTCAGGAAACATCTTTGCTTTTGGTTTAGTCCAGTTGTGCTGACCTCTCCTGTATTGTGTGTTGTCTTTCCCTTCACCTAAAATAGTTCTTGTCTACTATCTAATTATTGAATACCCCCCTCCCTACCTCCCTCTTCACCCTCGCAACAATCAAAGAATATTTTCTTCTGTGTTGAAACTATTTCTTGAGTTCTAATAGTGGTCTCATACAATATTTGTCCCTTTGCAACTGACTGATTTCACTCAGCATAATGCCTTCCAGATTCCTGCACGTTATGAAATGTTTCCTGTAAAACATCACTGTTATCGATGCTTAGTATTCCATTATGTGAATACACCATAATTTATTTATCCATTCATCCATTGATGGGCACCTTGGTTGCTTCTGTCTTTTTGCTATTGTAAACAGTGCTGCAAAGAACATGGGTGTGTATGTATCTGTTTGTGTAAAGGCTCTTATTTCTCTAGGATATATTCCCAGGAGTGGGATTACTGGATCATGTGGTAGTTCTATTTCTAGCTTTTTAAGGAAGCACCAAATCAATTTCCAAAGTGGCTGTACCATTTTACATTCCCACCAGCAGTGTACAGGCGTTCCAGTCTCTCCACAACCTCTCCAACATTTATTATTTTGTGTTTTTTTGGATTAATGCCAGCCTTTTTGGAATGAGGTGGTACCTCACTGCAGTTTGATTTGCTTTTCTCCAATGGGTAATGATCATGAGCATCTCCTCATGTATCTGTTAGCTACCTGACTGTCTTCTTTGGGGAAGTGCCTATTTTTATCCTTTGTCCATTTTTTAAAAAAATGAAAGTGGAAAGTTTACAAATCAAGTCAGTCTGTCACATATAAGCTTATATACTCCTTACTACACACTCCCATTCACTCTCCCCCTAATGAGTCAGCCCGTTCCCTTCCTCCAGTCTCTCCTTTCATGACCGTTTTGTCAGTTTCTAACCCTCTCTACGCTCCCATCTCCCTTGCTGACAGGAGATGCCAATACAGTCTCAAGTGTCCACCTGATACAAGTAGCTCACTCTTCATCAGCATCTCTCTCCAGCCCATTGTCCAGTCCCTTCCATGTCTGACGAGTAGTCTTCAGGAATGGTTCCTGTCTGGGCCAACAGAAGGTTTGGGGACCATGACTAACGAGATTCCTCTAGTCTCAGTCAGACCTGGTCTTTTTATGAGAATTTGGGGTCTGCATCCCACTGTTCTCCTGCTCCCTCAGGAGTTTTCTGTTGTGTTCCCTGTCAGGGCAGTCATCGGTTGTGGCCGGGCACCATCCAGTTCTTCTCTGGTCTCAGGATGATGTAAGTCTCTAGTTCAAGTGGCCCTTTCTGTCTCGGGCTCATAGTTACCGTGTGACCTTGGTGTTCTTCATTCTCCTTTGATCCAGATGGGTTGAGACCAACTGATGCATCTTAGATGGCCGCCTGTTAGCATTTAAGACCCCAGACGCCACACTTCAAAGTGGGATGCAGAATGTTTTCATAATACAGTTCATTATGCCAATTGACTTAGAAGTCCCCTTAAGCCATAGTCCCCAAACCTCCGCCCTTGCTCCGATGACCTTCGAAGCATTCAGTTTATACCAGAAACGTCTTTGCTTTTGGTCCAGTCCAGTTGAGCTGACCTTCCCTGTATTGACTATTGTCCTTCCCTTCACCTAAAGTAGTTCTCATCTACTAACTAATTAATCAGTAAATAATCCTCTCCCACCTTCCCTCCCTCCCCCCACTCGTAACAACAAAAGAATGTGTTCTTCTCAGTTTATACTATTTCTCAAGATCTTATAATAGTGGTCTTATACAGTATTTGTCCTTTTGCCTCTGACTAATTTCACTCAGCATAATGCCTTCCAGGTTCCTCCATGTTATGAAATGTTTCACAGATTTGTCACTGTTCTTTATTGATGCGTAGTATTCCATTGTGTGAATGTACCATAATTCATTTAACCATTCATCTATTGATGGACACCTTGGTTGCTTCCAGCTTTTTGCTATTGTAAACAGTGCTGCAATAAACATGGGTGTGCATATATCTGTTCGTGTAAAGGCTCTTATTTCTCTAGGGTATATTCCGAGGAGTGGGATTTCTGGGTTGTGTGGTAGTTCTATTTCTAACTTTTTAAGAAAACACCAGATAGACTTCCAAAGTGGTTGTACCATTTTACATTCCCACCAGCAATGTATAAGAGTTCCAATCTCTCCGCAGCCCCTCCAACATTTATTATTTTGTGTTTTTTGGATTAATGCCAGCCTTGTTGGAGTGAGATAGAATCTCATCATAGTTTTATTTGCATTTCTCTAATGGCTAATAATCAAGAACATTTTCACATGTGTCTGTTAGCCACCTGAAAATCTTCTTTAGTGAAGTACGTGTTCATATCCTTTGCCCACTTTTTGACTGGGTTGTTTGTCTTTTTGTGGTTGAGTTTTAACAGAATCATATAGATTTTGGAGATCAAGCGCTGGTCTGAGATGTCATTGCTGAAAAATTTTCCCCAATCTGTAGGTGGTCTTTTTACTCTTTTGGGAAGTCTTTAGATGAGCATAGGTGTTTGATTTTTAGGAGATCCCAGTTATCTGGTTTCTCTTTGTCATTTTTGGTAATGTTTTGTATTGTGTTTATGCCTTCCTTGTATTAGGGCTCCTAACGTTGTCCCTATTTTTTCCTCCATGATCTTTATCGTTTTAGTCTTTATGTTTAGGTCTTTGATCCACTTGGAGTTAGTTTTTGTGCATGGTGTGAGGTATGGGTCCTGTTTCATTTTTCTGCAAATGGATATCCAGTTATGCCAGCACCATTTGTTAAAAAGACTATCTTTTCCCCAATTAACTGACACTGGGCCTTTGTCAAGTACCAGCTGCTCATATGTGGATGGATTTACATCTGGGTTCTCAATTTTGTTCCATTGGCCTATGTGCCTGTTGTTGTGCCAATACCAGGTTGTTTTGACTACTGTGGCTGTATAATAGGTTCTAAAATCAGGTAGAGTGAGGCCTCCCACTTTCTTCTTTTTCAGTAATGCTTTACTTATCGGGGGCTTCTTTCCCTTCCATATGAAGTTGGTGATTTGTTTCTCCATCACATTAAAAAATGTCATTGGAATTTGGATCGGAAGTGCATTGTATGTATAGATGGCTTTTGGTAAAATAGACATTTTTACTATGTTAAGTCTTCCTATCCATGAACAAAGTATGTTTTTCCACTTATGTAGGTCCCTTTTAGTTTCTTGTAGTAGTACTTTGTAGTTTTCTTTGTATAGGTCTTTTACATCTTTGGTAAGATTTATTCCTAAGTATTTTATCTTCTTGGGGTCTACTATGAATGGTATTGATTTGGTTATTTCCTCTTCGATGTTCTTTTTGTTGATGTAGACGAATCCAAGTGATTTTTGTATGTTTATCTTATAACCTGAGACTCTGCCAAACTCTTCTATTAGCTTCAGTAGTTTTCTGGAGGATTCCTTAGGGTTTTCTGTGTAAAAGATCATGTCATCTGCAAATAGAGATAATTTTAATTCCTCCTTGCCAATCTGGATGCCCTTTATTTCTTTGTCTAGCCTAATTGCTCTGGCTAGGACCTCTAGCACAATGTTGAATAAGAGCGGTGATAAAGGGCATCCTTGTCTGGTTCCCGTTCTCAAGGGAAATGCTTTCAGGCTCTCTCCCTTTAGAGTGATGTTGGCTGTTGGCTTTGTATAGATGCCCTTTATTATGTTGAGGAATTTTCCTTCAATTCCTATTTTGCTGAGAGTTTTTATCATGAATGGGTGTTGGACTTTGTCAAATGCCTTTTGTGCATCAACTGGTAAGATCATGTGGTTTTTGTCTTTTGTTTTATTTATATGGTGGATTACATTAATGGTTTTTCTAATATTAAACTAAGCTTGCATAAAAAAAAAATACCTGGTATAAATCCCACTTTTTGGTGGTGGACTATTTTTTTGATACGTTGTTGAATTCTATTGGCTTGAACTTTGTTGAGGATTTTTGCGTCTATGGTCATGAGGGATATAGGTCTGCAATGTTCTTTTTTTGTGGTGTCTTTACCTGGTTTTGGTATCAGGGATATGGTGGCTTCATAGAATGAGTTAGGTAGTATTCCATCATTTTCTATGCTTTGAAATACCTTTAGTAGTAGTGGTGTTAATTCTGCTCTGAAAGTTTGGTAGAACTCTGCAGTGAAGCCATCTGGGCCAGGGCTTTTTTTTGTTGGGAGTTTTTTGATTACCTTTTCAATCTCTTTTTTTGTTATGGGTCTATTTAGTTGTTCTACTTCTGATTGTGTTAGTTTAGGTAGGTAGTGTTTTTCCAGGAATTCATCCGTTTCTTCTAGGTTTGCAAATTTGTTAGAGTACAATTTTTCGTAATAATCTGATACGATTCTTTTAATTTCAGTTAGGTCTGTTGTGATATGGCCCATCTCATCTATTATTCGGGTTATTTGTTTCCTTTCCTGTATTTCTTTAGTCAGTCTGGCCAATGGTTTATCAATTTTGTTAACTTTTTCAAAGAAACAGCTTTTGGACTTGTTAATTCTTTCAATTGTTTTTCTGTTCTCTATTTCATTTAGTTCAGCTCTAATTGTTATTATTTGTTTTCTTCTGGTGCCTGATGGATTCTTTTCTTGCTCACTTTCTATTTGTTCAAGTTTTAGGGACAGTTCTCTGATTTTGGCTCTTTCTTCTTTATGTATGTGTGCATTTATCGATATAAACTGGCCTCTGAGCACTGCTTTTGCTGTGTCCCAGAGGTTTTGATAGGAAGTGTTTTCATTCTCGTTGCATTCTATGAATTTCTTTATTCCCTCCTTAATGTCTTCTATAACCCAGTCTTTTCTCAGCAGGGTATTGTTCAGTTTCCAAGTATTTGATTTCTTTTCCCTGATTCTTCTGTTATTGATTTCCACTTTTATTGCCTTGTGGTCTGAGAAGATGCTTTGTAATATTTCAATGTTTTGGATTCTGCAAAGGTTTGTTTTATGATCTAATATGTGATCTATTCTAGAGAATGTTCCATGTGACTAGAAAAAAAAGTATATTTTGCAGCTGTTGGGTGGAGTGTTCTCTATAGGTCTACGAGGTCAAGTTGGTTGATTGTAGCAATTAGGTCTTCCGTGTCTCTATTGAGCTTCTTACTGGAAGTCCTATCCTTGTCCGAAAGTGGTGTGTTGAAGTCTCCTACTATAATTGTGGAGGTGTCTATCTCACTTTTCAGCTCTGTTTGTTTTATGTATCTTGCAGCCCTGTCATTGGGTGCATAAATACTTAATATGGTTGTATCTTCCTGGTCTATTGTCCCTTTAACCATTATGTAGTGTCCTTCTTTATCCTTTGTGGTGGATTTAACTTTGAAGTCTATTTTGTCAGAAATTAATTTTGCTACTCCTGCTCTTTTTTGATTGTTGTTTGCTTGATATATTTTTTTCCTTCCTTTGAGTTTTAGTTTGTTTGTGTCTCTAAGTCTAACGTGTGTCTCTTCTAGGCAGCATATAGATGGATCATGTTTCTTTATCCAGTCTGAGACTCTGTCTCTGTATTGGTGTGTTTAGTCCATTTACATTCAGCGTAATTATAGATAAGAATGTGTTTAGTGCTGTCATTTTGATGCCTTGTGTGTGTTGTTGACAATTTCATTTTTCCACTTACTTTTTTGTGCTGAGATGTTTTTCTTTGTAAATTGTGTGTTCCTCATTTTCATAATAGTCAAATTTATGTTTGCTGAGTCGTTATGTTTTTCTTGGTTTTTATTTTGAGTTATGGAATTGTTAGACCTCTTCGTGGTTACCTTAATATTTGCCCCTATTTTTCTAAGTAAAAACCTAACTTGTATCATCCTATATCGCCTTGTTTTCTTCTCCATATGGCAGTTCTATGCCTCCTGTATTTAGTCCCTCTTTTTGATTATTGTGATCTTTTACATAATGATTTCAATGAGTCCGTTTTGAGCATTTTTTTCTTTTTAAAATTAATCTTAATTTGTTTTTGTGATTTCCTTATCTGAGTTGATATCAGGATGTTCTGTTCTGTGACCTTGTGTTGTGTTGCTATCTGATGTTATGGATTTTCTGACCAATTTCCTTAAGTATTTCTTGTAGCTTTGGTTTGGTTTTTGCAAATTCTCTAAGCTTGTGTTTATCTGTAAATGTTTCAATTTCATCTTCATATTTCAGAGAGAGTTTTGCTGGATAAATGATCCTTGGCTGGCGGTTTTTCTCCTTCAGTGCTCTATATGTGTCATCCCATTGCCTTCTTGACTGCATGGTTTCTGCTGAGTAGTCTGAACTTATTCTTATTGATTCTCCTTTGTAGGAGACCTTTCTTTTATCCCTGGCTGCTTTTAAAATTTTCTCTTTATCTTTGGTTTTGGCAAGTTTGATGATAATATGTCTTGGTGACTTTCTTTTTGGATCAATCTTATATGGCGTTCGATGAGCATCTTGGATAGATATCCTTTTGTCTTTCATGATATCACGGAAGTTTTCTGCCAACAGATCTTCAACTATTCTCTCTGTATTTTCTGTTATCCCTCCTTGTTCTGGAACTCCAATCACACGCAAGTTATTCTTCTTGATAGAGTCCCACATGTTTCTTAGGGTTTCTTCATTTTTTTTAATTCTTTTATCTGATTTTTCTTCAGCTATATTGTCAATTGCTTTATCCTCCAGCTCCCCGACTCTGCATTCCAATTCCTCGATTCTGCTCCTCTGACCTCCTATTGAGTTGTCTAATTCTGTAATTTTACTGTTAACCTTTTGGATTTCTGAATGCTGTCTCTCTATGGATTCTTGCAGCTTATTAATTTTTCCACTATGTTCTTGAATAATCTTTTTGATTTCTTCAAGTGCTTTATCAGTGTGTTCCTTGGCTTTTTCTGTAGATTGCCTTATTTCATTTTTGAGGTCATCCCTGATGTCTTGAAGCATTCTGCAAATTAGTTTTTTATATTCTGCATCTGGCAATTCCAGGATTGTATCTTCATTTGGGAAAGATTTTGATTCATTAATTTGGGGAGCTGTAGAAGCAATCGTGGTCTGCTTCTTTATGTGGTTTGATATCAACTGCTGTCTCCGAGCCTTCTATAAGACATTGTAATGATTTATTTTATATTTGCTCACTGAGTATTATCTTGTTTTGTTTTCTTTCAATATACGTAGATGGGCTACTAGATTGCTGTCTTGATTGTTGTAGGCTTTGAATCACTTATGTCCTCTTACCAGCTGGTTTGGGCCGTTACCAGAAATATAAGCCTAAGAGTCCATTCACTATTCTTGAGTACAATCTGATTTTGGGTCACCAAGTGCGTGGGGTAGACTGTCACCTATTCACTTAGAGGAGTAGTGGTGATAGTTTTGTGCACCAGATTCTAGTAGCAGCAGGGGGTCACATTCCGGGGGGGCAGGATGCTGACAGGCTTCCCCCAAGTGCCAGTGAGGTAGGTGTGTCTCTATTCCTAAAGCACTTTGGTGGGTGGGCTCTGCAGCTGTACCTTAGGCACCCAGTGCATGTACCTCTACAGATTGGTAGATGTCACTATCCTCAGACCCCTATGGCTGGAGGTTAGGTGGTTTGGGTGGAGCTTCAGCCCTCAGTTCCCCATTGTGGGTCAGTGAGGGCTCTGTTTAATAGGTAGAGACATCAGACCTGGGAAACTTGTCTTTCCAGTAATCCGCTAAAACAATTACAGTCAGATCACTATCAGAATTGCCTTTGCATTGTAATAGCCACCTTGTTCCCTGTAGGGATGAAAGCCCAAGACTGTGAATCACAAATGTTTGGCTGGAGGTGTTTCTGTATTTTTAGTCTAATTTTGGGAAGTCAAGGAAGGATTCTTGGTCCCTGGGTTTTTTGTAGCTGCTTCTCTGAGGCCAGGAGAATGGATTAGGAAAAGACAAAACAAAGAAAGAAAAAAAAAATGCAGAGCACTTCACTCTCTGGCCCAGGAAATTCCAATGTGAATGAAGCCACCTGGGAAGGGGAGAGGAGGGATCAGATAGATAGGAGAGAGTAGCACCCAGGAATACAGACGAAGTTACTTACCCTGCTTGGGATGACTGCTTTATCTGAGATTCCCGAGGGGCGTGTTGACTGTGTGCGCTGGCTGGGTGGAGATTGCCCCTGAGGGTCAGGCCCACGTCCTGTGCTTGTGCTGTCCCAGAAGCCGTGGTTAGTTCCTCCGCTCCCAGTCCAAAGCCCAGAGCCAAGGTTCCCCAGCTGGGACGCCGCACTCCAGGCTCCAAAACCAGTTGCTGCCTCCCAGTGACTTCTCCTCCTGTCAGCCGCGTCGCTGCACTGCCTGCGTGCACTGGCTGGGCTTCCCCCGAGGTCACTTCAGGGGGCTAGGGCTGTGCCCCACGTTTGCGCCGTCTCAGGATGCCATGCTCAGCTCCCCCGTGCCCAGTCCAAAGCCCGGCGCCAAGGTTTTCTGACTGGGACGCTGGCTCCAGGCTCCAAAAAGAGTCGCTGCTTCCCCGTGGTTGTTCATTCTCTCGTTAGCCCCATCAGTGTGCAGCCTGCTTGCGCTGGCTGTGTCTCTACGGAGGTTACCCCAGGGGGCTAGGGGTTAGGGCTGTGTCCCGTGCCTGCCCCGCCTCAGCAAGCTGCAATCAGCCCCACCACTCGGCACCAGGGAACCGCGGGGGCTCAAGGCTGTGGGGTGGGTCGCGGGTTCCAGAAGCAGTCGCTGGTTCAGGGCACAGCTTTTTGCTCACCTGTCACTCAGGTCAACTCTTTAGATCTGTGTTTGACGGTCAGGGTTCGTAGATTGCTATGTATGTGATCAATTCCCTTGTCTTTCTGAGTCTTTGTTGCAAGAGGGATCCGAGGTAGCATCTGCCTAGTCAGCCATCTTGGCCCCCTCCTCCCTTTGTCCATTTTTTAACTGGGTTGTCTTTTTGTTGTTGAGTTTTTACAGTATAATGTAAATTTTAGAGACCAGACACTGATCAGAAATGTCACAGCTAAAAACATTTTCCCAGTCTGTAGAGAACCTTTTTACCCTTTTGGTGAAGTCTTTGGATGAGCTTAAGTGTTTGATTTTTAGGAGCTCCCAGTTATCTAGTTTCTCTTCTGGTGTTTTTGCATTGTCAGTAATGTTCTGTATACTGTTTATGCCCTGTATTAAGGATCCTACCATTGTCCCTATTTTTTCCTCCATGATCTTTATCGTTTTAGATTTTATATTTAGGTCTTTGATCCATTTTGAGTCAGTTTTTGTGCATGCTGTGAGGTATGAGTCTTCTTTCATTTTTTTGCAGATGGATATCCAGTTATGCCAGCACAATTTGTTAAATAGACTGTCTTTAACCCATTTAACTGACTTTGGGGCTTTGCCAAATATCAGCTACTCATATGTGGATGGATTTATTTCTCGATTCTCAATTCTGTTCCATTGGACTATATCTGTTTTTTGTACCAGTACTAGGCTGTTTTGAGTACTGTGGCAGTATAATAGGTTCTAAAATCAGGGAGAGTAAGGCCTCCCACTTTGTTCTTCTTTTTCAGTAATATTTTACTTATCTGGGGCATCTTTCCCTTCCATATGAAGTTGCTGATTTCTTTCTCCATCTTATTAAAAAGTGTCATTGGAATTTGAGTTGTAATTGTAGTGTATCTATAGGTTGCTTTCAGTAGAATAGACATTTTTACAATGTTAAGTCTTCCTATCCATGAGCAAGGTATGCTTTTCCACTTACATAGGTTTCTTTTGGTTTCTTGCAGTAGTGTTTTGTAGTTTTCTTTGTATAGGTCTTTTATGTCTCTGGTTAGATTTATTACTAAGTATTTTCTCTCCTTGGGGGCTATAGTAAATGGTACTGATTTGGTGATTTCCTCTTCGAAGTTCTCTTTGTTGGTGTAGAGGAATCCAACTGATTTTTGTATGTTTATCTTGTATCCTGATCCTCTGCTGACCTCTTCTATTAGTTTCAATAGTTTTCTTGAGGATTCCTTAGGGTGTTCTGTGTATAAGATCATATCATCTGTGAATAGGGATACTTTTACTTCTTTCCTACTGATGTGGATGCCCTTTATTTCTTTTTCTTGCCTTCTTGCTCTGGCTAGGACTTCCAGCACAATGCTGAATAAGAGTGGTGATAAAGGGCATCCTTGTCTTGTTCCCGTTCTCAAGGGGAATGCTTTCAGACTCTCTTCATTTAGGATGTTGGCTGTTGGCTTTATAAAAATACCCTTTATTATGCTGAGGAATTTCCCTTCTTTTCCTATTTTGCTGAGAGTTTTTATCATGAATGAGTGTTGGACCTTGTTAGATGCCTTTTCTGCATCAATTGATAAGATCATGTGGTTCTTATATTTTGTTTTATTTACGTGATTGATTACATTGATTGTTTTTCTAATGTTGAAGTATCTGTGCATACCTGCTATGAATCCCACTTGGTCATGCTGAATTACTTTTTTGATACGTTGTTGAATTCCATTGGCTGGAATTTTGTTGAGGATTTTTGCATCTGTGTTCATGAGGGATACAGGTCTGTAATGTTCTTTTTTTGTGGTGTTTTTACCTGGTTTTGGTATCAGGGATATGGTGGCTTCATAGAATGAGTTTGGGAGTATTCCATCCTTTTCTATGCTCTAAAATATCTTCAGTAGTAGTGGTGTTAACGCTTGTCTGAAAGGTTGGTAGAACTCTCCAGTGAAGCCATCTGGGTCAGGGCTTTTTGGGGGGGGGCGGAGTTTAAATACCTTTTCAATCTCTTCTTTTGTTATGGGTTTATTTCTTCTGGGTTTTCAAATTTGTTAGAGTACAGTTTTTCTTAGTAGTCTGATATGATCCTTTTTTAAATTTCAGTTGGTTCTGTTGTAATATTACCCATCTCATTTCTTATGTGGGTTATTTGCTTCCTCTCCTGTTTTTCATTTTGGCCAATGATCTATCAAGTTTGTTAATTTTTTCAGAGTACCAGACTTTGGTCTTGTTAATTATTTCAATTGTTTTTCTGTTGTCTATTTCATTTCGTTCTGCTCTAAATTTTATTATCTGTTTTTTTCTGTTGCCTGAGGGTTTCTTCTGTTGCTCTCTGTTTGTTTAAATTGTAGGGATAATTCTTTGATTTTGGCCCCTTCCTCTTTTTGGATGTGTGCATTTATTGCTATAAATTGACCTCTGAGCACTGCTTTAGCTGTGTCCCAAAGGTTCTGATAGGAAGTGTCTTCATTCTCATTGGATTCTATGAATTTCTTTATTCCATCCTTAATTTCTTCTATAACTCGGTTGTTTTTCAGCAGGGTATTGTTCAGTTTCCAAGTGTTTGATTTCTTTTCCCTGCTTTTTCTGTGATTGATTTCTACTTTTTTGGCTTTATAGTCAGAGAATATGCTTTGTACTATTTCAACGTTTTGGATTCTGCTAAGGCTTGCTTTATCACCTAATATGTGGTCTATTCTAGAGAATGTTCTATGTGTGTTGGAAAAGAAAGTATACTTGGCTGCTGCTGGGTGGAGTGTTCTGTATATGTCTATGAGGTTAAGTTGGTTGATTGTGGCATTTCAATCTTCTGTGTCTTTGTCGAACTTCTTTCTGGATATTCAGTCCTTCACCGAAAGTGGTGTGTTGAAGTCTCCTACTATTATTATGGAGCTCTCTATCTCACTTTTCAATGCTTTTTTTTTTTTTTTAACGTACCTTGAAGCCCTGTCATTAGGTGCATAAAGATTTAATATGGTTATATCTTCTCGGTATATTGTCCCTTTAATCATTATATAGTGTCCTTCCTTATCCTTTGTGGCGGACTTAAAAGTCTATTTTGCCAGAAATTAACATTGCCAGTTCTGCTCTTTTTTGATTGCTGTATACTTGACATATTTTTTTCCAACCTTTGCATCTTAGTTTGTTTGTGTCTTTAACTCTAAGGTGTGTTTCGTGTAGGCAACATATAGACAGGTCTTTTTTTTTTAATCCATTCTGCCACTCTCTGTCTCTTTATTGGTGCATTTAGTCCATTTACATGCAGCATAATTATGGATAGGTATGAATTAAGTGCTGTCATTTTGATGTCTTTTTGTGTGTGTGGTTAAAAGTTTCTTTTTTCCACTTAATTTTATGTGCTGAGTAGTTTATATATTATCTTTTCCTCTTATTTGTTGTTGTTGATTTTGTTTTTGCTGATTATTTTTTTGTGCGTGTTCAATTTTGATGTGTAGGATTGTTAAGCTCCTTTGTGGTTACCTTAATATTACCCCTTTTTTTCTAAGTTTAAACCAAACTTATATTTCTTTATATCGCCTTGACTTCCTCTCCATATGAAAGATCTATGACTACCTTTTTTGGTCCCTCTTTATTGTGTTCACGTTGTTATCTTTTACACAATGACATTGCTGTTTTCGTGTTTGAGCATTTTTTCAATATGGATTTATTTCTGTGATTTCCCTATCTGGGGTGATATCTGGTTGCTCTGTCTTGTGTTCTAATCTTGGGTTGATATCTGATATTATTGATTTTCTAACAAGAGAGCTCCCGATAGTATCTCTTGTAGTTTTGATTTCGTTTTTACAAATTCCCTAAACTTCTGATTACCTGGAAATGTCCTAATTTTGCTTTCATATTTGAGAGACAGTTTTGTTGGATATATGATTCTTGGCTGGCAATTTTTTTCCTTCAATGCTTTATATAAGTCATTCCATTGCCTTCTTGCCTGCATGGTTTTTGTCAAGTAGTCTGAGCTCATTCTTATTGACTCTCCTTTGCAGGTGACTTTTTGTTTATCCCTAGGTGCTCTTAAAATTCCCTCTATCTTTGGCTTTGGCAAGTTTGATTATGTCTTGGTGACTTTCTTTTGAGATCTGCCTTCTGTGGGTTTTGATGAGCATCTTGGATAGATATCTTCTCATCTTTTACAATGTCAGGAAAATTTTCTGCCAACAAATCTTCAACAATTCCCTCTGTATTTTCTGTTATCCCTCCTTGTTCTGGAACACCAATCACTCATAGGTTATTTCTCTTTATAGAGTCCCACATGATTCTTAGAGTTTCTTCATTTTTGAAATTCTTTTATCTGATTTTTCTTCAAATACATTGGGGCCAAGTGTTTTATGTTCAGTCTCACTAACTCTGCCTGCCATTTCCTCAATTCTACTCCTCTTTCTATTCAGTTAATTTTGTAATTTTATTGTTAATCTTCTGAATTTCTGATTGCAGACTCTCTATGTGTTCTTGCAACCCACTGAATTTTTCATTCTGTTCTTGAATAACTTTTTTAATTTCAACTGCTTTATCTGTGTTTTCTGTGGCTTGTTCTGCATTTTGCCTGATCTCCTTTCTGATGTCTTGAAGATTTCTATATATTAATCTTTTGTATTCTACATCTGGTAATTCCAGGAAGACATCTCCATCCAGAAGATTCCTTGAGTGTTTTTCCTGAGAGCTTCTTGAAGCGATCATGGTCTGCTTCCTTATGTGATTTGATATGGAGTGTTGTCTCCAAGCCATCTAGAAGTTATTGTGTTAATTTATTTTATGTTTCCCTACTTCTTGCTTTGTTTTGTTTTGATATGCCCAAATAGGCTGCTTGAGTGACCTAGCTTCATTATTTGCACCTTTGAAACTCTAACATCCTGTTGCCAGATGGCTAGAGCTGTTACCAGGTATATGAGCCTAGCAGTCCACTCACTTTTCATGTATGGATTCAGCTCAAGTGTCCAGGTAGCTGGTCATCAAGTGTGTGGAACAAGCTCTGTCCTACAGTCTTAGAGGAACAGGGGTGATTGGTGTAGGGAAAGGTATCTGGTTGCAGAAGGGGTCATGCTCTGAACAAGGCAGGGGCTGAGAACTGTACCCTGAGTGTCTGTGAGGAAAGTGTGTCCCTGTTCCCTAGAGCACACAGGCGGCTGGCTTCAGTAGCCAGACCATGGGCACCCAATGCTTTTGGTTTTAAGAACTGGGAAGCACCACTTATCCTTGGAACCCTGTTGTGGGTGGCTAAGTGACGTGGGTGAAGCCAGCAGTCCTCTCCTGATGTGGGTAGGTAAAGACCCTGTTTAATAGGCAGAGAGGTGTCAAACATTGAAAACCCACCTCTCCACCACACAGCTGAAACAGCTGAAGTCAGATCTCAAGCACATACACTGTTGCAGTCTGCCAACAAGGACCTATTCTAAAATGGGCCCAAACAGGTCCACGCAGGGGTGGAAGTTATTCAAAGTCTGCAGACTGTTTGCGCCTGGATAGGAGCCGCTTCTCTCCTGAGCTCCCCAGCCTGGTGGAGTTGACAGATTATCTCTTCCCTCACTTGTTAATTTATTCCTGCACCAAATCAGGAAGAATGGCAGGATCTTAGGCCCGGGGAAATTGACAGCCACTGAAGTCAGCTTGGGGGCCAAGAATGCAGTAAAATAAACCCAAGTACTAAGCTTTTGTCGGGAACGTTGTTCTTCTCTGGTTACAGAGCTGTGAGTAGACTGTGCGGCTTGCTGTCTCTCCCTGAGGAAACCCTGTTCCAAATGTTACCACCATCCCTGCTGCAGTCGCTCTATGGAATCGTGCCTGAGGGGTGCCAGTTCCTACCCGGTCAGGTCTGGCAACTCCTTGCTGCTTCTGAGCCATCCCTCCCTCCCCCTGCTGCTCAGTCCAAGTTCCTAACTTTGCCTTTGATGTTCAGGGCTCCTAGCTTGTCATATATATAATCATTTCATATGTTTTTTCAGGTCTTTGTTGTAAGAGGGATCACCGGAAGCGTTTGACCACTCCGCCATCCTGGGCCTGTCTCCTACTACTATTTTTTAAAACAAGTGTCCAGGAATTGACAGAATACCAACTGAGATGTTTCAACAAATGGATCCAGCGCTAGAAGTGCTCACTCGTCTATGCCAAGAAATCTGGAACACAGCCACCTGACCAACTGATAGGAAGAGATACATAGTTGTGCCCGTTCCAAAGAAAGGTAATCCAACAGAATACGGAAATTGTTGAAAAATATCAATAATATCATACACTAGTAAAATTCTGCTGAAGATAATTCAAAAATGGTTGCAGCAATACACTGCAGGGAGCTGTCAGAAAATTCAAACTGGATTCAGAAGAGGATGTACAGCAAGGGATATCACTGCTGATGTCAGATGGCTCTAGGTTGAGAGCAGAGGATACCAAAAAGATGGTTTCCCGTGTTCTATTGGCTATGCAAAGGCATTCAACTGTATGGATCATAACAAATTATGGATAACATTGTGGAGAATGGGAATTCCAGAACACTTAATTGTGCTCATGCAGAACATGTTCATAGACCATGAGGCAGTTGTTTGAAGAGAACAAGGGGATACTGCATGGTTTAAAAATAGGAAAGGTGTGTATAACAGTTGTGTCCTTTCACCACACTTATTCAATCTGTATGCTGGGCAAATAATCCAAGAAGCTGGACTATATGAAGAAGAATGTGGCATCAGGATTGGAGGAAGAATCATTAACAACCTGCAATATGCAGATAACACAATGTTGGTTGCTGAAAGTGAAGAGGACTTGAAGCACTTATTAATGAAGATCAAAGACCACAGCCTTCAGTATGAATTACTCAACATAAAGAAAAAAAAAGAATCCTCACAAGTGGACTGATAAGCAACATCAGGATAAATGGTGAAAAGATTGAAGTTGTCAAGAATTTCATTTTACTTGGATCCACAATTAACACCCATGGAAACAGCAGCTAAGATATCAAAAGACACATTGCATGGCGCAAATTTGATGCAAAGGACCTTTTTAAAGTGTTAAAAATCAAAGATGTCACTTTGCAGCATAAGGTGCCTAAGGTACCAAGCCATGGTATTTTCAATTCTCTCATATGCATGTGAAAGCTGGACAACGAATAAGGAAGACTTAGGAAGAATGGGTCCATTTAAATTACAGTGTTGTCAAAGAATAATGAATATACCATGGACTGCCAGAAAAACAAATCTGTCTTGGAAGCAGTACAGTCAGAATGCTCCTTAGAAGCAAGGAAGGTGAGACTTCCTCTCACATACTTTGGACATATCAGTAGGGACCAGTCCCCGCTTGGTAAAATATAGGGTCAGTGAAAAAGAAAACCCTCAATGAGACAGATTGACACAGTGGCTGCAACAAAGGGCTCAAATATAGCAATGATTGGGAGGATGGTGCAGGACCAGGTAGTGTTTCCTTCTGTTGTACATAGGGTTGCTAGGAGTTGGAGCAAACTCGACAGCACCTAATAACAACAAGAAAAACATTTTTACTGCTTTCGTCATGGTTTTGGAGCCCTGGTGGCACAGCGGTTAAGAGCTCGCCTGCTAACCAAAAGGTCGTCAGTTCGAATCCACCAGCCACTGCTTGGAAACCCTAGGGGGCAGTTCTACTCTGTACTATAGGGTCACTAGGAGTCAGAATCTACACAATGGCAACAGGTTTGTTTTTTTTCTTGGTTTTAACATTATGTTGCTGTTGTTGTTATTAGGTGCGGTCAGGTCAATTCCAACTCCTAGTGACGCCATGTGACAGAGTAGAACTGCCCCATAGGGTTTTCTAAGCTGTAGTCTTTATAGAAGTAGATTGCCAGGTCTTTCTCATACAGAGCAGCTGGGTAGGTTAAACCACCAGTCAGCAGTTGCCCGTTTAACCATTCCACCACCAGGGCTCTTCATTAACATGATGGTGTAAAAATATTTAATGCCATGGGAAAAATACATAAAACTTATTCATGAAATGATAAAATGCCTTTCAAAGAAACCTACAGTGCCTTCAACCCAACAGCATAATTAAACAAAATAAGAGCAGTTGTCCCTTGATGCATTTTCTAGCTGGATTTTCTTTATTATTTTCTGTTGATGTTTTTCAGTATTTTAGTACAACCAACACATTTAAATTCTATTTCTGTGGTAAGGAATGTGATCTCATCTAAAGAGAGCACTATGATGGCTGGGTGGCACCAACAGTTACATGCTGACTACTAGCCAAAAGGTTAGTAGTATGAACCCACCCAGAGGTTCCTTGGAAGACAGGCCTAGCCATCTGATTTCGAAAACTCACAGCCTTGAAAACGATATGGAGCAGTTCTACTCCGCACAATGGGGTCACCATGAGTCAGAATGGATTCACTGGCAACTAACAATAACAAACAGAGGTCCGGCCTTTGTCCTGGCTCCTGGGATGTAACTCCTAAACCGTTAGTATTTCTGGAGTGATAGGACCGCCTTTGTGATTCCTGGTGTGCCCCATGGTCCACACTTGAGCAAACCCGTACCAAACCCACAGCCATTAGTTGATTCCAACTCATAGCGACCATACAGTACTGAGAAGAATTGCCCCACAGGGTTTCCCAGGAGTGCCTGGTAGATTTGAACTGCAGACCTTTTGGTTAGCAGCTGTAGCTCTAAACCACCACTCTACCATGGTTTCCCCACACCAGATAGTTTACACTAAAGAGGTGAAAGTTAGTCATGTGATTAGAGGTGGGACTTGTGTTAACACTAGACAAATATGAACAGGTAAATGAGAGACCACTGCAGGAAGAAACACAGCCACCCAGATGGGGCAGCTGGTGAGACCACCTGTATGGAAATTAGGTGGGGGTTTCTTCAGCTACGAAGTTGCACTTTAACATTCGACAACCAAAATGAAGAAATGATTGTTCATTATTCACAGGGCCTGGAGGGGACACACTAGACGGCCACACAGAGCTCACATGAGAGCCAAAGAAGGGTAGAATCAAAGAGAGTGCAGACAGACATGGGCTTAGCCTTAATAGGGTCCAAGGAGGGGAGTATACTTTATTTCATGATCTTAGGTACTACTGACTAATTTAAAACAAGTGACAGGAAACTGGGAGGTCTGGGGGATGCAAATTTGGCAGAGGGCATGGGTTCCTCACCTGGGTTCTCAGATGTGACATGTGGGCGGGAAAAGGGACACCCGGTGATGGGAGGAACTTCACCTTGACAGTTATCTGGGATTTTGCATGGCGGTATGAGGGTGAGTTGATTAGGAAGGTGAGCAGAACTGTTCTTTCAAAATAAGTAATATTTAAGCACAGACTGGAAGGAAAGGGATGCCGAGGCATTTACAAAACGGAGTTTGGGTTTCTTAGGACACGGCTTTGGGTCCCATGATACCAGGCCGACTTGGGAGATGGGGAGGCAAGTGGAGGGCTGGAGTTCAGCCCCATGAGCAACAATTCAATCAATCAGGCCTATGTGATGAAGACTCAGAACAAATTCTGGACACTGAAGCTCATGTGAGCAGCTAGGGTTGGCAATAATCCATGGGTATTGTCACCATCAATGCCATTGATCACATCCTGGGGACGTGGAAGCTTGGCATTTGGAACCCTTCTATACTCTGCCCTATGTGTCTTTTCTTTGGCTGGTTCTCATTTTTATGTTTTCCCTGTAAAAATGTGATCAAGAGTATAATTGCTTCCAAGGAGTTCTGAGAGTCTTCCTATATGAAGCCTGAGGGTGGTTTTGGTAAACTCCTAACTTGCAGTTGGTGTCAGATGTCTCACACAGATTTGGCAGTCTGGAGGACAGTACCCTTGACCTTGAGTTTGGCTAACTACGGTGGTACTTTAACTCTGGTAGTACTTAATTATCTTAAAAAAAAGAAGGAAGATTGCTTTTGGGACATTTGTGTGGATTACAAAGGAAATCAACATGCCCGTTAGCACATCCCTGTTGTAATAAGAATCTACGGTAAACAAATAGTGCCTTCATTTTCTATTAAGAACATAGCCAATAAAACCCTGTGGAACAGTTCTCCTTTGTAACACATGGAGTTGTCATTTGATAGAACTGACTCAACAGCAATTAACAAAAGGGAAAATTAAACGCAAAGATAGGATACTCATGCCTATGTATGCATGTAAAAATCTTTGCTGGAAACATGACTAAATAGAAACATACGAATTAAAGAAAAATTGAGCAATCATTAAGCCTGAAGGGAAAATTTTTTTTAAATTCCCACTGAAATCACCATGTCTATAATGCAATAAAATGTAAGAATTTAGTATATCTAAATTAGTGAATAAGGAGCCCTAACGGCACAATGGTTAAATGCAGGGTCCCTAAATGAAAGTTTGGACGTTTGAACTCAAGACCTGGCAATCTACTCCCATAAAGATTGTTGTTGTTGTTAGGTGCCATTGAGTAGGTTCTGACTCATAGCGACCCTAGGTACAACAGAACGAAACACTGCCTGGTCCTGCGTCATCCTCACAATCGTTGCTGTGTCAATCCATCTCGTTGGGGGTCTTCCTCTTTTTCGCTGACCCTCTACTGTGCATGATGTCCTTCTGCAGCGACTGGTCCCTCCTAATAACATGTCCAAAGTACGTGTCCATGAAGATTACAGCTTAGAAATCTCTATGGGGCAGTTTTACTCTGTCACACAGTGTCATCAGTCAGAATCACCTTGAGGGCACCTAACAACAACAAATTAATGAATACGAACTGAACCTTTATCAAAGACATTTGGATACACTGACTGAACACTCATCAAATATGGCCCTGTAATGAGTCAAAAAGAAAATGTCAGCTAATTTCAAGTAAGACAAGACCTCACCATATTTAACAATTCTCCTACCTCTGGATATTGTGTGGTCTTCAACTAGAAATAAAGCTGTGAAACAATCTCAAAAAGAAAAAAAAAGGAGACATTGAGGAGGCCACAGTTCTTGCAATGAAATCAAAATGACAGTGAACCAAAGTCAGGCAGTGCAAGCAAACGAAACAAAAAAGTGACTGTTTATATACTCAGAATGTGATTACAAAAAAGTTTTTTATAATCTATGTGACAACTGGTAAACAACCTACTTAAAGTCATTGTCACCACAAAGAATCGAAGTATTCAACCAGGGAATGTGCTCAAAGATATGATCTTGAAATGTGTGTATCTTTAAAAACAAAACATTAAAAAAAGAAAAAAAAAAAAAAACCCACTGTCCTGGAGTCGATTCTGACTCACTGGCGACTGCAGGCCTTACAGAGCAGAAATGCTGCATAGGATTTTTTTTGGCTGTAGTGTTTATGGAAACCCTGGTGGTGTAGTGGTTAAGAGCTACGGCTGTTAACCAAAAGGTTGGCAGTTCAAATCCACCAGGTGCTCCTCAGAAACTCTGTGGGGCAGTTCTACTCTGCCTGTAGGGTCACTATGAGTCAGAAGCCACTAGACAGCAGTGGGTTTCGTTTGGTGGGTAGTCTTTATAAAAGCCTCTCTTGCAGTGTCACTTGCCGGATTCAAACTGCAATCCTTTTTTTTTAGGTTAGTACACCAGCAAAAACCCTTTTGGGCCACCCAGGGACCTTCAAAAAAACAAATAAAAGGACGCGGTTTGAAAAGAAATAAACTGTTCAAATCCGTAAACAAAAAAAATGAAAAAGAAAACCCAAATTTCGTGTTGAAATTTAAGTAAATATCAGTAAAACTTTCAAGAAATGATAAGCTTCAGGAACGAAAGGAAGAAACAGATTATTTGACTGAAGCTGACGAAATGAACAAAACTACCTGATTCGCGGCATGGGGCGCGGCCGGGGCCGCCCTGAGAGCCCAGGGGACCGGGCTGGGGCGCAGGCGACCACCCCGCGGGGCCTCTCCGGGGAGGGGTCGGGGAAGGGCTCCCCCAGGAAAGGGGGCAGGACGGCAGCCCGGCGGGTAGGGGACTTCACCATCAGAGGGAACCCCGGACACCGAGCGGGGAGAACCCGCAGCTAGAACGGACGGTTTAAATTAGAAAAACGACGCTCACCGAACCTCCTAGGATTGTTGCTCTGAGTGAGCATCTTCTCTTTGGGCAGGAAATGGAGCGGCGGGGGGCGGGGGGGGCATGGAAGGGGCGGGGCGTAATGTGCAGGGGGCGGGGCCTGTGAGGACAAAAAAAGGGGGGGGCAGGTCAAGGTGGGGCTGTGCAGAGGGCGGGGACTGGGATGAAAAGGGCGGAGAGAAGGGGTGCAGGGGATGTTCCCTGGAACGGCAAGGGGCGGAGCAGGGTGGTGCAGGGGGTGGTGCCTGGGATGGCAAGGGGCAGAGCGGGGCTGTCGGCTGATTCATGTTTTATATGCTAAAGTTTGGAAACACTGCTCCAGCTCTAAGCTGGCAAAATTTTCAGCTTGGATGAAAGTTTAGTTCATTCCCTTTGACTTTTACACTTTTAGTTCTGCTTTAATTCTTTATCTGAAGAGCCCAAGATCATATTACTATTCACAACCTCCAGCTGGTAGGGAATGTCATCTCTCAGTAGTCATTTGGGCCAGGATATCCGGAGAAATCTATGCTAGTGTCTGTAACTAGCTTCCAGTTAGGCATGTGGGAGTTTTAGGAAACTGTCCCTTCAGGAGGCAGCGTTTCTTCTGTGGTGTCCTGTGGGTTTCTATTATTGGTGAAAGTAACAGGATTGGGATGGTTCTTTTAGATCCAGTGCCTTCAGGTCTTTACCTTTGTCCCCAGGTGACAGAATGAGAAGGGTCTTCCTTTCCAGGATCTGGTTCCCCTCTCCTAAAACAGGGTCCTCTTTGAATAATGGTGAAGGAAAGAGAGGAGGCTGGACCAGGGTTGAGCTGCAACTTATTTGCTGCTTTGGTTTGTGAACCCACCATGGTTGACTAGTGAAAGTGAGGCTTTCTTCAACCCCTTCATCCCCCAACAAAATTTTGATGCAGCCTATTTTTTTTTTTTTATAACCTGAGGAGTTTGGCAAGGCTGAGCCTGTGCTGGCTGAGTCAGGAGGTTGGGGACAATGCTTGTCTTGCTTTCAGATCCTGGGTGGACAGGACTTCATCATCCTGGCCCTGCTGGGCCCTGTCACCCGTCTTCCGGAAACAACTCACTCTTTACTCTCAAGAGTTCCCTTACTCTGACAGACATGGCAGCTTCCTGAGTGTTGGGTGCCCTGAACGGTTTCCAGCTGGGACTCATTCCCTGATTAGGTCCCACCCCAGCCTGACAAGAGGTTATGTGGATTGGTGACCTGGATCACCTGGATCTTCTCAAGGCTTCTGTTCCTTCAGCTCTAAGATGTTTGGATGCTCTATGGGGCCAAGGAGGCTGCCTTATGTTGAGAGATGGAACAGTGATGTCACCGAGCAATACTGGAAGTGTTTGTTTACTGTGTGTACAGGCCTAGTGCAAGGCTGGGGATGCCCAGTGTAATATCTCATACTGAGCTGCCACCAGATACGTAGAGCTTCCTGGATGTCTTGGCCCAGAAAGTCCTCCTCACCGACACTGAGCCCCCTCTCTCCATGGTGCAATGTGTGGCTTCAGGGCACACGAGAGAGCAGCACAGCTGGGGAAACTTCTGGCTGGACTCTCCAGTGATAAGTTATGGAGAGCAGGCTCTTGGCCACTCTGATTATTTTGCTTGGGGAATTCCTGACTTACAACTCAAGTCTTACCCTTCAGCTGCCTCATCGCCAAGTAGATAAGCTGGTGTTTGAGGTGGCTTTATCTGGAAGACTTCCTTCTGAGGTCTATTGGAATTAACCCGCTTTTAAATGACAATCTACTCCATGTGGTGGTTTCATGATTGGAATCACATACCTGGGAAGGTCACACATGCTTCATAAATATCTATATGAGAACATCCTACTGAGTTTTCCACCATATTTTCCACTACATGTCTATTAGAATGGCTAAAATCTAAAACACTGACAACACCAAACGCTGGTGAGGATGTGGAGCAACTGGAACTCTCATTCATTGCTGGTGGGTACACAAAACGATACAGCTACTTTGGAAAACAGTCTGGCAGGTTCTTCAAAGCTACACGTAGGCTACCCATATGTCTTAGGCTGGATTCTCTAGAAAAGCAAAACCAGTGAAGTGTATATATATATGTATATATATATATGTACATATGTGTATATATGTATATATATATATGTAGAAAGAAAGATTAATCTCAAGAAAATGGCTCATGCAATTGAAGAGGCTGGCACATCCCCAGTCTGTGGGTCAGGCGTCAGGCTGGAGGCTTCTCCTGATTCACGCAGCTGCAGGAGCTGATGAACCCAAGATCAACAGGTCAGAAGGAAGGCTGCTGGCTCACATGCTGTGAAGGCCACTGAATCCCAAGATCAGAAGGCAGTACTGGGGGTCGGATGATGACAAGCCAGATGAAGGATCCAAACTAAGCAAGCGAGCTTTGCCAGAACATCCATATATATATTGGATGCAGGCCACACTCCCGAGGAAACTCCCCTCAAAACTGATTGGCTGATCACATCAGATCACATCATGGAGGATGTCTACATCATTTACATAACTGCCAAATTGCATCATTACATAACTACCAAACTATATCAGTATATAACTGCCAAATCACAGAATCATGACCCAGCCAAGTTGGCACACAACCTTAACCATCATACCATATGATGCAGCAATCTTGCTCCTCAGTACTTAGCCAAATAAGTTGAAAATATACGCTCACATAAGAAACCTGCACAAATGTTTATAGCAGCTTAAATCAAAATTCCCCCAAACTGGAAGCAACAAAGATGTCCTTTGTGCATGGCTGCATGGATTAAAAACTATGGTACATCTAGATGATGAAATTGCACTAAACAATTTTTAAAAAGTGAGTTATCAAGCCATGGAATTATATGAATGAACCTTAAATGTATATTGCTAAGTGACTGAAGACACTACAGAAAAGACAAAATTAGAGACAACAAAAACATCAGTCCATGCCAGGCATTTGAGGGCAGGAAAAGGAAGGCCTCCACCACTGCCCCCTCCCATGCCAGGCTGCCCTGTCCACTACAGCAGGGTGCAAGTATGCTGGGGAAGGCAAATGTCTGGGGCATAGCTTCCTGAAAGAGAAGAGGGAGGCTGTGAGGCATCAAAGGTGCCCCAGCAAGGCTCTCCTCCCAGGCATGCAGGGTGGATAGGATGTGCCCTCAGCAGGTCTACATAGGGGGTGTGGGGGCACCAACCACCTGTGGGAGGGCTTTAACTATCAGGTCAGGTGGAAGGCTGACACTTAGCTGGTTATGCACTTCCTCTGTGCATGCTACTTCATCGCAGAGCCTGGGATACAGAGCCTGCCCTCACAGGTTCCTTCCAGTGGGTGAAGAAAACAAAGCCAGCAAGGGTGCAGGAGCACACCTGGGTGATCAAGGCAGCCTAGGGGTAAATATGATGTCTGAACAAAGACTGATGGCTCCAGGGATAAGAAAGGGACATTCCAGGTATATGATGCAGCAGGTGCAAAGGTCTTGAGGCAGGTGTGTGTGGAGTGGATAAGCAGAGAGAGTGGTTGAGTGGCTGCAGACAAGGTCTGAGGCCACTCGGGACCTGGGGTCCAGGTGAGGCATGTATCTCCCTGAGGGAGATGGGAGCTGGCCATTACTCAAAAAGCAAAGGAAAGCACACCAAAGACCTTCTGACCCCCATATCCCCCCCCCAACACGTGCTTAATGCCTAAGATAGGGTACAGGGGGTCTAGGGACACATCCACTTCCCATGGGGACCAAGGCCCTGGCATCTCCCCTGAAGCCCATGCACTGTGGGGCTACTCCCCCAAGATGGCACAGTTCTGGGTTCAAAGGTGACATCTAGGCAGTAACTTTTCTTAGTTGCGCCTGCAGACCCCTAGCTTCTGGGGTCACCAGAGAAGGCGTTTGTTCTCTGAGCCGCTGCCTTTCCCACTGTGGAGGCAGCAGGTGCTGGTCAGGAGGTGCTAAGGAGGAGTGCGGGGGCTGTGCCAGACAAGGATCCACACCTCAACATCCTCTTTACAGCTGAGAGGTGCATGCTCAGGGTGGAGTCACCTGTCTAGAGACAGTGGGCCTCGGGCCACCCTGACCCTGGCTAGCTGCCTCAGAGCCCTGTGACTCCTGCCAGCCCAGGACTCGTCACTTTTCATGGTGTTCCTCCCCAACACCATTCACCTGTGTGGCCCTTGGTCATCCAGGGAACAAGTACCACCCACGCCTTCCCCTGCAGGAGCTTGACCACAGGCCATGTGTGCCGCTTGAGGCTGGGGCCCCTCCCTCCACAGCAGTTGCCACAGCTGCACAGGAGTGGTGTGCTGTCCCTATTGGTAATGTTTAAAATGACACCAATACAAAGTGCATACATAATGCAGATAAAACATCTGGTCAAGAAAGGCCAAGCTAGGTGCAGTTGTTTATCACGAGGTCGTTGGGCAGGTAGGAAATTTTCACTGTGTTACACATTTGAAAACTATTCGATACATTTTCCAAACAGCATGTCTTTTTATTTCGTCATTTTTTAAATACAGATGTTTTTGTGTGTGCACCAGGCTAAGTTTTGAAAGTGAAAGAGGCAGCGTGAGAAAGAGATTGTAGGGGCCTAACGTCCTGGGTGTTGTAGGATTGTTTCTGCATGGCTTGCAGAGTTAGCTTTTACAGATCCCGGTGATTTTGTGATTTGTGGTTTCTTTCCTCCCTTCCCTCTCCCATTCTCCATGATTCTGTAAAGTTTAAAATTAACCTATGCTCCTCTTGAAGAAGCAGAAGAACAATCAATAAGATCTGGGACAAGACAATGACACAATGAGGACCCATCTTGTGACTAAACCAGGATGGCATCAGAGGACCTCTAAGAATTCCCACAGGTCAACTTGTCTGAAAAGTGATCAACATGCCCCCTCAAAGGGGAACCGCCCTTCTCCAGATTCCTCAACCCTAAGCCCTAACCCTATAGCACCCTCAAGTCAGTCTCTGACAGACAATCTTTGGAGGAGCCCATTCCCCTCCACCTCTTGTACACCCATATACAGTAAAGCTCCCTTGCTACTTACCTCATCCCTGTCTCAGAACTGGCTTTGCAGCAGGCAGCTCGAATCCCTGTTTTGTGGTAACAAAAGCTGCGTTTTTGATAAAAAACAAACAAATCCGTTGCCATCCATTCATTCCGACTAATAACGACTCTATTTTTTATGACAGAGTAGATCTGCCCCCTAGGGTTTCCAAGGAGCGCCTGGTGGATTCGAGCTGCTGGCCTTTTAGTTAGCAGCCTTAGCTCTTAACTACTAAGTCACCAGGGCTTCCATTTTTGATAAAGATTAGTTAGTAGGGGCCAGTTCAGAATATGACAGGGTTGGGCCAGCCAAGGAGGCTTGCGCGGTGGGGCGGGACCTGCGTGGGGCGGGCCGTACAGGGACTTTAAAGTCGGCCGTACAGGGACTTTAAAGTCGGCAGCTAGACCCTGTCCGGGTATGCAGTATGGGGTGAGGAGTGCTGGAAAGGACGCCAAGCACAGGTCTGAACTGGAAAGATGGAAACTCACTCACCGCAGGGGACCTTTGCTCAGAGCAGTGGGCTTCCAGGTTACTAGAAAGTCCAGGGGAGGGGAACACAGGCGGTGTGGTTAAGGGGGCGAGGCTTCGACAGTGGCCAGGCCTGGGCGGGAGGTTGTTTGAATGGGGCGTGGCTGGTGCACAAGCAGGGTGGGGACAGGGGCGGGAACAGCACGGGCCGGGGCCTGATCCTCCCTCCAGGCCCCCCTGACTTCCTGGGCCTGCAGGTCCTTAAGCCCAACAGAACTTGATTCTCACCCTTCTAATCCATAGGAATCTCTTTGGTGTCCTGTGGATCAGGGCTATACTGGCTGCCTGCTTTAATGTCTCAAACTGTAGTGTCAAAGACTAGCATCGTGTTGGCCACATACAGTGGAAGCTGAGACATTTTGCTCATAAAAGGGGAAAAATGTTAAATCAAAGGCCTTCCTGAGGATGTAGACCTCAAATCCTCATAACTAGGCCAGACTTAATGGTCTGAGACTGGAGGGACTCCAGAGTTCATGGTCCCCAGACCTTCTGTTAGTCCAAGACTAGAACCATTCCCAAAGCCAACTCTTCAGACAAGGATTGGACTGGACTATAAGACAGAAAATGATACTGGTGAGGAGTGAGCTTCTTGGCTCAAGTAGACACATGAGACTATGTGGGCAGCTCCTGTCTGGAGGGGAGATGAGAAGGCAGAGGGGGACAGGAGCTGGATGAACACGGGAAACACAGGTTGGAGAGGAGTGTGCTGTCTCATTACGGAGAGAGCAACTAGGAGTACGTAGCATGGAGTATATAAATTTTTGTATGTGAGACTGATTCGATTTGTAAACTTGCATTTAAAGCACAGTGTAAACAACAAAAAAAAAAGAAAGAAAATGTATGGAAAAAAAAAGGCCTTTCAGAGGGCAGGTGGAGGCTTGTGCACTGTGAAGCCGGTGTGACTCAAATGTCAGGGAGCTGGAACTTCCAAGCGGACCTGATGTGGGGCAGAGGTGGGATTCTAGGCAGTCCTCAGAAACACTGCCTATTGAACTAATCTTACTTTCAGGAGAAACTACAACACTAGGTAAGCACAGTGGTTTTAGCATGGCATTTTCATGAAGGTCACTCAGTCTGATGAGGTGGCCCATCCAACTGGGGAGCAGTGTGAGTGAGCCCACATCTTCCCTGCCCCTCCCTCTTCAGGCCACTCCACTGGTCCCAGAGCAGTGAGCATCCAAGGGCCTGAGCAACCCAACATCTATTTGGACCGACAGGCTGAGAGGAGAAATCTGATCTGAGATCTCAGAGAGGTGGAGGGGGCATCACGCAGGAGCAGACCGGGGAGCAGCGCTGAGAGGTGGGCCTAGATTAGGGTTAGGGTTAGTGTTAGGGTGATGAATATGCCAGAAAGATGTTATTTATTCATTTTTAAGAATGAGGAAATAGAGGCACAGCAAGTCCCACAACTTGCTCATGGTCAAATAGCTAAGTAAAAGGGTCAGCAGGAACTTGACTCCAGAGGTTACCACCAGGGGAAATACAGAGGTCCCCAGGCAAAAACGGGATTGGGAAATGGAAAGGAAAAAGGGGCCAAAGACTCACATCCCGCCCACTAGGAACCCTCCTGTAAGGTCCTTGTCCCCTCTCCTCTCTATAGGCAAAGACCTGAGGACCCCCAGAGGTCATGGATCCTTTTGTCCAGACTCCAACTTAAACAATCAAATCCAAGTATTTAAAAGCTGAGGGTCTCCACAGCCCTTTAAATCACACACTTAGAAATGTGGTCCTGTCAGGGCCAAGTGCGGTCTGACTCTTAACTCTGCACAATCCGAACCCTGGGTTTAAAACTTAAAGTCTCAACTCTAGTGGCAGAGAAAAGATCAGTTTTATACTATTTTCAGATTGTTATTATTACTACATTTAAACAAACAAAAAAAATCCAAACTCTTTGCCATTGAGTTGATTCTGACTCACAGCAACCCTATAGCACAGAGTAGAACTGCCCCATAGCGTTTCCAAGAAGCAGCTAGTAATTTGAACTGCTGACCTTTTGGTTAGCAGCTGTAGCTCTTAACCATTTCACCACCATGACTTCCAAAACAAGAGATTTAAAAAATCTCAATATGCCTTTCTTTGTGCCCTCTTCAGACACCCCATGAATAAAACACCTGATTACACAAAAGGATTTAAGAATGGTTAAGAGGATCATTAACATCATTCAACAGAGCCGCTCAGAACTGCAGATCCGTGGCTGAGAAATCCCAGTCCCTTCCGTCTGTGTGTGCCTCACAGAGCCTTTGTTGTTAGCTGCCCATTAGGCTCTACCTCATGGCAATCCTATATATAACAGAATGAAAAGTTGCTCGGTCCTGTGCCATCTTCACTATCATTGGCATGTTTGATTCTCAGTGGACAATATCCTGTTCTGATCTGTAGGATGTTCACTGGCTAATTTTTGGAAATAGATTCCCAGACCTTCCTTCCTAGCCCATCGTAATCTGGCACCTCCACTGAAACCTGTCCATCTAGGTGACCCTGCTGGGATTTGAAATACTGGTGGTGCTTCTTTCAGCCACTACAGATAGCAACATGTAAGCCACCACAGTACAACAAAGTGACAGATAGGTGGTGGCTCACAGAGACTAAGCCAAAAAAAAAAAACTAAACCCATTGCTGTGGAGTCAATTCTGACTCATGGCGACCCCAAAGGACAAAGCAGAGCAGCCCCATAGGGATTCTGGAGCTGTAAATCTCTATGGAAGCAGACTGCCACGTCTTTCTCCCAAGGAGCAGCTGGTGGGTTTGAACCACCAGCCTTCTGATAGCAGTCGAGTGCTTTAAACACTATGCCACCAGGGTTTCTTCACAGAGACTAAATACCAAAAACAAAACAAAAAAACCCATTGTTGTCAAGTACATTCTGACTCATACTGACCCTACACTACAGTGTAGAACTGCCCTGTGGGGTTTCAAAGGAGCAGCTGTTGGATTCGAACTACCAACCTTTTGGTTAGCAGCTGCAGCTCTTAACCACTGCACCACCAGGGCTTCTCACAGAGACCAGCCTACATAAAACACCTGTCCACAAACAGAAAGGCCTTAAATTGCTAGGGATTGTAACACCGATATTAAAGGTAAACATTTGAACCATATGTTTAAAACAGAAAATTTTCAATCTACGTCCAAAACGAAAAAACAGACTTTAAGGGGTTTGATTCTTTTCTTCACCACTTGATGAGCACAGCCTAACATGGGACTATTAGGTGAGCTGTCAGGATATTTACACACGGTTACTGACCAAGAAAGGGCCCTGGTAGTGCAGTGGTAAGTGCTTCACTGCTAACTAGCAGTTAGAACCCAACAGACCCTATGGAAGAAAAGACCTAAAGATCTGTTCCTGTAAAGATTACTGGCTAGGAAACCCTATGGGAGAGTTCTACCCTGTCCTATATGGTCACTATGAGTTGGAATGGACTCGACAGCACACAACAACACTGACCAAGGACATTCTGAGACTGAACTAAAATGCTCACCAACCCCCCTAAGCTCTACTGTACACATGCAGAGCTTTTGCCAACGCCTATGTCTTGGCCTCCTCTACACTATGAACTGAGATAGACTATATCCAGTATATTTTAAGTGGTAAAAAGTATACTTTTGTGAAGGAAACATGATAACTAACATACATTTATGTGTTTATGAATTCTGGGGGAGGGGTTTTCTGAGAAACACTGACAGGTTACACAGAAAACAATTAAAATGGAAAAGGTTAGCAACTGGTGGTTATATTAACAGAACACAGGTGGTATAGGAGGAAGTCGGCCTTCTGAATATATATTTTCATATAGTTTTTTAGTTTTGAAGCATGTGAAAGTTTTATATGCTAAAGGAACAATTAAAAATGAAAGAAAACCTTGAAATTAAATGTAAACACAAACAAGTAAACATAATGGCATATCAAACTGCCACCACTGTCTGTGAGTCTGTCATACTGTGGTGGGCGGTATGTTGCTGATGCAGGAAGCTATCCCACCAGTACTTCAAATACCAGAAGGGTTACCCATGGTGGACAGGTATCAGTGGAGGTTGCAGATTATGGCAGCCTAGGAAGAAAGGCCTGGCACTCTACTTTAGAAAATCAGTCAATGAAAACCTTGTGGATCACAACATAACACTGTCTGATACAGTGCTGAAAGATTAGCCCCCTAGTTTGCAAGGCAATACTCATACTTAGTTATCTAGTGCTGTTATAACAGAAATACCACAAGTGGATGGCTTCAACAAAGAGAACTTTATTCTCTGACAGTCTAGGAGGCTAGAAGTCCAAATTCAGGTCAGCTCCAGGGGAAGGATTTCTCTATAGACTCTGGAGGAAGGTCCTTGTCATCCATCTTCCCCTGGACTAGGAGCTTCTCCGTGCAGGAACCCTGGGTCCAAAGGATGCGCTCTGCTCCTGGGTCTGCTCTCTGATGGTTTCTTGGTGGTATGAGGTTCGCCTGTCTCTCTGCTCACGTTTCTTTTATATCTCGAAAGAGATTGGCTCAAGACACAATTCAACTTGTAAATTGAGTCCTGCCTCATTAATATAATGAGGCCTATCCCACCTCATTAATATCATAGAGGTAGGATTCACAACACATAGGAAAATCACATCAGATGACAAAATGGTGGACAGTCACACAATAGTGGGAATCATGACCTAGCCAAAGTAATACACAAATTTTGGGGGACACAATTCAATGCACAACACATACCAATGACCAAGAAGATGATGCAGGATTGGGCAACATTTTGTTGTTATGCATAAGGTCAAGGAGCCCTGGTTAAGCACTTGGCTGCTAACAGAAAACTTGACAGTTCAAACCCGCCCAGTGACTCCATGGGAGAAAGACCTAACAATCTGCTTATGTAAAGATGACGGCCAAGAAAATCTTATTGGACAGTTCTACTGTCACATGGGGTTGCTATGAGTTAGAATTGACTCCACGGCACACAAAAACAACATACATAAGGTTACCACAAGTTGGAGCCAACTTGATAGCAGCAAGCAATATGAAACTGACCACATAACTAAGCAAAAGACAGTGTGTGCTCAAGCCAATGTTTGAGCATGGTAATCTTGTGTTAATATCCTTAATATAAATGTGTAACCAGTAAGTACAAAAAGAAAGGCGAAAAAAACAGTACTTTTCAGAATACATTTTTATTTAGTACTATCAGTATAATTATATTGAAACTATTTAAATATTACTAGGAACCAAGGTTTTTATTATAAGAAAAAAGAGATACAAATATAAAATAACAGAAAGTGACAAGATTTGCCCATTTATACCATTTACCCTATGAATGTTCCTTGCTTCAGCCTAATAAATCAGCCTTGAGCAAATATTTCTGAAAGCCATTAGAATTCTTACCTAAAACCCATCCTCCTGCCTTTTTTTGCTTTCCAACTTCCTCTTAGTAACTTTTCAGTGCCCCATGTCATCCAAAACTTACTAAAAAACCCTTGCTTCACCTCCTTTCTTGGAGCTGAACTTGGACTTACGCTGAGGTCTCCTATCACAACAGCCTGAATAAAGTTTAGTTTGCCTATTTAACATTGTTCAGCATCATTTTTTCACATTAAAAAAAAAAAAACCTATAATCTGAAATTTGTATTGAGACTACGTATTTATGATTTAAGAAAATATGTAGTTTAGATGTTCACTGAAAGGCTGAGACAACACTGACTCAATGGCAACAGGTTTTGGTTTAGCACTGAGCTGACGTATTGCACAGACCCGCATTTTTAAAAAGAACGAGAGGTCTGGGGAGAAATGGTTGATTCCGGGTCTGCAACAGGAAAGTACAAAGTGATCCATGGGCTTCTTTTGTATTCAAACACTAATGGGGCTGTGTCAACAACCAACGTGGCTAGCATAACTAAGAAACTGAATTAACTTTAATTTTAGTTAATCAAAATATAACAATAAAATTGACTCACTTATTGGGAAAGTATGTTTGGAGTAACCTGGGATTATGAATCTACTTTTTCAACAGTAAAATTTATAAGATGTGCTGCTTCTGGATTCTGGTAGACTGAGAACAAAAAAAAAGGAAATGCAAAATGTCCTACAAATAAATTTATATGGATTACTCTAGGTGTTAATTTCATTTACGATTTTTACATTGACAATAACTGAATATACTGGATTAAATAAAAACTTGATGTTTACACTGTTGATTTTCTAATGTGGCCCTGGCGGCATAGTGATTAAGAGCCTGGCTGCTAACCAGAAAGTTGGTGGTTGGAATCTACCAGCTGCTCCTCGGAAACACCAGGGCAGGTCTACTCTGTCCTACAGGGTGGCTATGAATTGGAAACGACTTGACGGGAACAGGTAATATGGCTGCTAAAATATTTTAAATTACATCTTTGATTTGCATTACATTTGTATTATTCAGAACTCTGCTAGACTCAATTGTCTATATTACAAAAAAAAGACAAACTAAAAAATATTATAATGAAACAAATACACTGAAACCTGTAACAGCCAGACTCAATGGGCCTGCCTTGTTTTTCTAAGTCTCACCCGTTTTCCATCTTTGACAGGGTGCTTACCATTTTTCTCTTACTTTCTATTAAGAATCCTACCTCATAAACAAGCAGTGTGTTTTCCTTCTCTGAGAGGTTTCTGACTTTCACAGGCTCTGGCCATCACAGGTTTTACTGTTTCAGAATGCTGTACATCTTAACATTTTACAAGAAAGCGAGAGAACATTTTTGTGTTAAGTCAGATTAAACATATCTAGAAACAAAAAGGCAATGTGGAAATCTTATTTGGATACTAACTTCAAAAAACCGAACAACTATAATAAATACTTAATGGACAACTGAAGAAATTTTCATTTATTACATGGACAACAAAGATCTGGGGTATTTTGTAGGAAACTGGTCTTATTTGTAGGAGGTAGATGCTTATATTAAAGAGTAAAGTGTATGTCTGCAATTGAACACTGGTTCTTTCATCATAATAATGTACACATATGGACAAATTCCTTACATTTAAAAAGCCACTCTCCACTGTGAATTTTTATATGATTAGTGCGATTTAAGAATTCACAAAAGATCTCCCACATTCCATATATTCAAAATGTTTCTCTCCAGGGTGATTTCTTATGTATTTAGTGGGAGATGAGGAATAACTAAGTGCTTTCCCACATTCCTTACATTCATAAAGTCTCCCCCACTGTGAGGTTATTTATGTTCAGCAAGCACTGGAGACTGACTAAAGACTTTCCCACATTCCTTAGTTAAGGCCTCTTTCCCCTGAGAATTCTATAATGTGCCATGAGATGTGAGGACTTATGAAAGGCTTTACACATTCCTTACATTCATAAGGCCTCTGTCCATTATGAGTTCTTATACACTCAATGAGGTTTGAGGGCTGACTAAAGGCTTTCCCACATTTCCTTACATGCATAAGGCCTCTTACAACTGTGAGTTCTCATATGTGTAGTAAGATATGAGGACCGACTAAAGGTTTTCCCACATTCCTTACATTCATAAGGCCTTTCTCCACTGTGAATTCTTTTATGTTGAGTGAGGTTTGAGGACTGACTAAAGGCTTTCCCACATTCTTTACATTCATAAGGCCTCTCACCACTATGAATTCTTATATGTACAGTGAGCTCTGAGGACTGACTAAATGCTTTCCCACATTCCTTACATTCATAAGGCCTCTCTCCACTGTGAGTTCTTATATGTGACTTGAGGTTTGAGGACTGACGAAAGGCTTTCCCACATTCTTTACATTCATAAGGCTTCTCTCCATAGTGAGCTCTCATATGTATGGTGAGGTGTGAAGACTGACTAACGGCTTTCCCACATTCCTTACATTTGTAAGGCCTCTCACCACTGTGAGTTCTCATATGTCTACGAAAGTTTGAGCGATGACTAAAGGCTTTGCTGCAAACCTTACATTCATAAGGCCTCTCTCCACTATGAATTCTTATATGGGCACTGAGGTCTGAGGACCGACTAAAGGTTTTCCCACATTCCTTACATTTATAAGCCCTCTCTCCACTGTGAGTTCTCATATGTCTAGCAGGGTTTGAAGGATGACTAATGGCTTTGTCACATTCCTCACATTCACAAAGCCTCTCTCCACTGTGAACTCTTATATGTGCAGTGAGGTCTGAGGACTGACTAAAGGCTTTCCCATACTCCTTACATTTATAAGCCTCCTCTCCATTGTGAGTTCTCATACGTCCAGTGAAGCCTGAGGAATGACCAAAGGCTTTGCCGCATTCCTTACATTCATAGAGCCTTTCTCCACATTGCTTACATGCACAGGGTTTCCCTCCAGTAAAAGTTCTTACAGGAGTCCTGAAGTAAGAGAGACAACTGCAGGCTTCTCCACATTCTTTACCCTGATAGGCATTGCATCCAGAGTGAGATCTCATATGATGCCAAGGTGAGGAATGAATAATCAAGGATTTTCCACGCTCAAGGCATTCAGAAGTATATGCTTCCACAGGAGTTCTTTCGAACACAGAAAGATTTGGAATCCGGCTGAAGGTCTGTTTGCACTCACGGTCTTCGTTAGATTCACAAAGGCTCTCTTCCTTATGTCTTCTCTTAAAAATAGGCAGCATGCTGTTGGATACAAATTTGTTACCATTTCACCACCACCATACACAGTAAACACGTATTTTTTTGCCCTGAATTGTCTCATGTTTCACAGATTAAATCATCTGCAGAGATGTTACCATTATTTTCACTGTATTTCTAAAACATTGTACTTTCTGATAATTGTATATCAGTGAAATATATTTCAAATATTTAATATCTGACCCACATTTAGGAAAAAATTGTACTGTGAAAGTTTTGTGAACACACAATATTAAAGCTGGTTTTATATACATATATAAGACACCTGGATAGCACAAAAGGTTTACAGTCAACTAGAATCTAAAGGTTGGTGGTTCAAACACACCCAGCAGGACTGATATAAGTTGGAACAGATTCGATGACAACAGGTGTAAGATATATATGTACGTGTGTGTGTGCCTGTGTGTGTGTGTATGCCTTGCAAATCTATGGGGTAGTCCTACACTGTCCTATAGGTCTCTATGTATGAGTCAGAACAAATTCCACAGCAAAGGGAGTAAATACACACATATATGCATATTAAATGTGCGTGTGTGTGTGTATGTGTGCTTGTGTATACATAAAGTTGTTGTTAGGGACTGTCGAGTCAATTCCAGCTCACAGTGCCCCCATACAACACGGTAGAAGTGCCCCACAGGGTTTTCTGTACTATAATTATGATGGAAGCAGGTTGCCAAATGTTTACCCTGCAGAGCCACTGGGTAGGTTCGAATTGCCAATCTCGGTTAGCAGTGGAGTGCTCATTTGTGCCACCTGGGCTCCTTATATACATAAATATTTTAATGCCATGATACCTTCTTAGGACTGTCTCCTGAAGCACTGCTGTCTCTCGAGTGAATGTCACTCACCTCACATGTGTTTTCTGGTTGTTATCCTGATCTTCAATGCCATTCAGGTTGCAGACCTCTCCTACCATGGAGGACCAGGTGTTATTTTTCATGAATCGTACTATTGTATTTTCAGTGGATAGCTTTTCATCATTAAGGTTTTGAGAAACTGACACAATGATTTAAGGTGAGGTTCATAATATGAAGGAAAAGGAAAGGAATTACTCAGAGAGAAAAGACAGCTATAAGAAAGGTTTTGACACATTTTGTGGTTTCATTGCTGAATGGTTAAAACAAAATTTACTAGGAAATTATTTCATGAAGATTGGGGGTGATAGTAACATAAATAGGGTATAATTAGAAGAGCAAACTACAAAGGTCCTGGATACAATGCACATGGAATATTAGAAGAGAAAGGGGGACAGTCTTTCTCCACGAACACAAGTGTGTTAGGATTGATGAAAGTCAGAAAAGCACGCTCATCAGGTATCTGTGAAGTACATATTCTTCAACCCAAAAGAGACTTTTTCTAACTGGTTTATTCAAATCTCATTCCCTCCATGCAGACCTGGTCCATCAAAGGATTCTTGCCTCCTGGTACCCCTGACACAGTGGTCATGGATGAGTGCCATGTGCACTCTCCTTAGGTCTTCCTCTTACTACTCTGGGAGAACAAATTGGTGTAGCTGACATGGTACTCATGGAGAATTATAATGTGAGATGACAGGGAAGAGCAATGAACACTTCCCTGAAACTGAGCCAATATTTTGGTCGTTGGGGTCTCTGGTGATGGGCAGGTATGAATTTATTTGTAGCAAAATAATCATGGTAAACTTTAATAAATGCAGTAAGACTGTTTACAAGGCTGCAGATTACAAACCCACTCTCTGTGCACCAAACCCACCCCTGGTGAATGCTCACACTTACAATATTGAGAACCTCAAGGCTTTTTAACCGAAACTGAAATGAGAAGTCAGTTTCATACACATAGCTTTGTATTCATGGGGAAGCCAGGATATGAATGCTCCAGAGAGCCAATGGCCATACCTGTTTTATTTAACAATGTATTCCCATTTCTCAGCCCACATACTGGAGAAACATTGATGAGTATGACATATTTCATCACTGAACAATAAATTTTAAAAAATGAAACCATCCATACCAACTGAGGCCAGGTTTCTGAAGGTTTCCATCATCACATCTCTGTAGAGTTTCTTCTGAGAAAGATCCAGCAGTTCCCACTCTTCCTGGGTAAAGTCCACCGCCACATCCTCGACAGCCACTGAGTCCTAAAACATCCCACATATTCTGGTTCAGCAAGGTACCATGTACTCCAATGTGTGTGAAAGGAAGGGTGAGGATGACGGTCCTGGGGAATGGAGATTTCATGAGGGCTTGACATAGGGTTCTGTGTTCTACTCAGGTCTGCTCCAGGGTTTGGCCATCAGTGTCATCCCTTCGGTGTCTACATTCACTTCCTCATGAACTGCATCCTGTCTCCTAGACTTAATACTTGTACCACAATGAAGTTTTCTTTGCACAGTTTGACTGTGACCAATTCCAGTCTCATCCCTCTCTATCTTTATGGTTTAAAACAGTCAGAACATTTAGCATAAATTAGAGAAATGTTCTACAATGAAGCCTTATTTCTACACTCAGACCACCACCTACCTTGTAGAAAAAAAAAAGTACACCTCCTTGCACAGGACCCAACAGAATATCTGACAAAACATGAAGCACAGGGTGAAAGAAGGATGAAATATTAACAACTGGGAAACACTGCAGGACTGGCAGTTTTCCTTTTGCCCCTCGCCAGCCACGGGAGGCCCAGTGGCCTATACAAAGTGGCAGCCCAAGGCCCTGAACTTGCTGTATTTTCTTAAAGAATTCCAGATGATCAAGACCTGACAGGACCACCAGCTGAGAAGGGAATATCACTTTGAGGAATTATGAATTTTTACTTGTCTGTCACCTACTTTTCAGCACTGTGCTGACACGCAGTCTGTCCTTTCATGGAGACAGGCAAGCATACTAAAAAGGTAAGTGGAGCTCAGGTGAGACACAGGAAACAAAAGAATCCAGATATTATCACAATTTTCAAACTTACAGCAATTGTTAGTGACTGCTCCCCTCAACACACACACAGTCAGACACCCACACAAACACATGCTAATTTTATAGGATGACAAAGAATCCAATCACTGAAGAACCACTGTGTTTGCTGACCATGAACAAGAGGTTAAAATTCACATTTCCTATTAAGTTCACTAAAGTGCAGGGGATTTCGCTGTCGAACTGCTTCTGCATCCTAGGAAAGAGAGACTTACACATCAATCTTCTAGACGCTTCACTCCAAATTCTTCTCTCATGTGCAGCCCTGGGAATGCACACAAGCATGACGACCTGAACCCTGACCGCTGGCAGCCTCTGAGCTGTAGGCCGGTGTCTGTAAAATAGCATCAACCCTTTGGCTCCCACATGTAGTGAAGACACAAAAGCCTTCTACACTGCACTGCTGCTGCTGCAGTTTTACTGAACAGTCAAGCAGCTGTAGAATAGATAGGCTACAGGGTGATGTTAGCTGTCAATGTCATCCCTAATGAATCCTGGTATGACAGTGTGACAACAAACTCTAATCTAGTACCACATTCAAAGTTTCCTCCACTGCTGCAGACCAGGCTACACGTTAAAGCCATCAAAAGCCCTAACTTCCATTCCTACAATATGTTCATGATAAAATGTTGCAATTATCGAGCAACTATGATATTGGAAGGGATCTGCAAAAAGCTTTTGGCACACCAGTTCATTTATTCCTCATTCCTCTCCTAAGCAGATATTGCTTAAAACAGGCTACAGTTGAGAACAGCTACAATTTATTAATCACATGCTCAATATTGCCCAAGTGGTATGTTGCTGAGCCAGAGTCACAATGCAGATCAACATGCCTGAGACTAGTACCTTGCCTGACGGCCCCATTTCCGTTCCTATACCTACAGTGTGCTTGTTATTCTGGCTGTTAATCCTCAAGTACATGGGTGATCTGGAGCCTACTGGGTAGCAGGGAGGAAGACAAAGGAAACACCCTATTCAGTTCATACAACCTGGATCTCCTTTTCCTGTCACAGCCCTGTGTTTCAGGCAAGACTGCCTGCTTCCCTTCAGGCTCTTACATTTGGCTCCTTCATTTATTAATATTTATTTAGGTAATACTGACACAGAGCCTACTTCACATGGGCAAAACAGATACAGTACTGAACAAAACAGAAATAACCAGATGCACATGGCTCATAACTTCTTTGGGAGTGGGCAGTAAATAAATGAAATATAATGCCAAGTTCCCTGGGTGTCGCAACTACTTAACTCCTTGACTGCCAGCAGTTCAAAGCCACCCAAAGGTTTTTTGGAAGACAGGCCTGGCAATCTACCCTGAGAGGCCACAACCTTGAAAACTCCACGGAGCAATTCTAGTCCACACACAGGGGGCTGCTGTGAGTCGGAAGTGACTCCACAGCAACTAATTACAAGATGTCACGTGGTGGTAAGTTCTATGAAAAATGCTCCAGGCAGGGAATAAGCAGTAACACAAGCATATGTATCTTTAGCTAGTGCAGGGAAGAGCAAAATCATCATTTTAGGAAACGCTAGCTACTGAAACCTGGCTGCGTGAGGAAAAAATAAAATCACACTTTCAATTCCAAAAACGTGGAAGAAGCCTGTGATGATTTTGCAAACACTCTTATAGATTTCTGACGTTCATTAACTTCAACACCTCCCAGAACAGAGGCACAGGAGTCAAACAGCACCACTGCCCTTCATGGCTGGGAAAGGGAAGATACACTGGTTATTCACAAAATCAAACGGGCATTAGGAAAGGATGAACATGTAAACTGGGGCACTGGAATTATAAAAGTAGCATGGATAAATGCTAGAAAGAAAGTAAAAGAAAACAGACAACAGTAATTACACAAAACACAAATGAAGACTTTCAGGATTTGGACCAATATGTAAACAGCTTGGAAGTCATCAGTCCCATCCTCAAGAAAAAAAAGCTGAATATACTGAGCTCAGAGTACTGAGGTCACAGGGCAAAGGACTGTGTGTCCCCTGGAGGGCAGATCATTCCACATCAGAAGCCCAGGAACAGAATCTATCGCTAGGATCAGTACCATGCTTGGTGTGCACAAGCTTCAGGGATACATATGCCAGGGGACCCATCTTAGGGCGACCCGAACAGTTTTGTGAGTTTTATCTTCATGAATCCTACCAGGTCCTCAGTGTGAAGATCAGAGAAAAACTCCCTTGTCTTCCTAGTGGGGGTGTATAGAAAAGCAGCCATTCTGAAACTCACCCAGAGCATTCTGATCTGCTTCGCAAGGCCTGCTCTCAAGGGAAACTGTTTTGCCTGAGCCTATCAGACCTGCAGTAGTGACATACCTAAGCTTAGCACCATCCAGGCTTCCTGTCTCACCACAGTGGGGAAGATGGAAGCACAGAAGTACAGGTGAGTCAATGCCCAGGGGCCCAGGTTCACTACAAGACTGAGAGCTTATTACTGGAATGCACAGTACTGACAGTGCTGACAATGCGAGTAGCAGTATTAGGGTATTCAGAGTGGGCTTCACTGAGAAGAATGATCTAAGCTAAGACTTGAAAGGTGTGAAGGAATGACTTAAGGGATAGGTGAGAAGAGACTGTTCCAGGAGGAGGAAACGCCAGAGCACAAACCAACAGGTCGAAGTGTGCCTCGTATGTTTCAGGGAGACCCAAACCCCAGCATGGCCTGAACAGAGTGAGATGCTGGAGAGTGATGGTAGTTTGGAAAGGGGATTGGAGCCAGTGGGCATATAATATTCTGAGGAACATGCTGGCTTCTGAAAAGACAAGGCTTCCCACCTAAGCAACGTGCTGGGCAATTTTATGATTTTGAGTAGAGACAGCTTTTAAAGAACTCAAAGAAGCTGTGTGTGGGGACCAATGTAAAATCTGGGCGATATGTTAGAAGGTTATGACCATAAGCAGATAAGAAAGATGAAAATGGGCATTTACAAAAATGTACATCAAAGAACATACTTACTGAAAATGTCAACATTTTTCTAGTAACAGGAGGTAAAAAGCAAAGGATAACCATTTTTCTATTCCTAATTAACATTACCCTAGAGGTTGCTGATATATACCAAAAAAGAAAAAGAAAATAGGTAAAGAAATAAGAATGTTGAAGATAATAAAAACACACAATCTATATTTTTAGGTTAAATAACTGCATACGTAGAATGCCTAAAGATGGCACGTATGATTACAGGACCGAGAGTATTCAGATTACAAAATGAATACCAAGTTAAGATTTATTTTAAATATTTCATTTATACATGCTAGCACCAAGCATTTGTGAAAATAATTTTTAAAAGATAATGTATATCTTTAGTAAGGATAAAATACATCAAAAAGAAGTATAATTAACAAGGGATCCTAATGAGGAAATTATAAAATATTAAGGGATATCTAAATAGACTGGAATAAATGAAAAGATAGTGCATGCTCTTAGACAACTGTTCTCTACAAATAAATCATTATTTCCATCATATTTCAATAAAATTCCAACCAATATTGTTTTCTGAACTTCACAAAAATTCTTCATATATGTATACGTAACTGCAAATATCCATAAATAGCTAAAATATTCTTAGGAATAAGGAAGGAATGGGCTTGTCCACACATATATAAAACTGTATTCATACATTTTTTATTCAATTATTCATACATACTTATTTCACAAATGGTGCTATATATTAGACAGTATAGTATCATTATCATTATAGGCATACATAAGAGACCAACAGAAAGCAATAAACAACCCCAGAAAAGGCCCACCCACCTCTATGGAAAAGTTGACTCATGACATAGCAAGCAACGCAGGGCAGTGATAGAAAGCACTCACACTTTAATATGTAGGGAAGAATCAACTATTTGGAGTCCCTGGTTGCATAAAGGATTAAGTGCTCAGTTACTAAGAAAAGGGTTGGAGGTTGAAGGTGAGGTACAGGCACATTGGAAGAAAGGTCTGATGATGTACTTCCATAAAATCAGCCACTGAAAATCCTATGGAGTGTAATTCTACTCTGAAACACATGGGGTCACCATAAGCTGAAATCAAGCAGAAGGCAAAAGGTTTGTTTTTGATCAAATAATTATCTAACTGAAATACTCTATTCCTATGTACTCCACAAGCAAAAATCAATTTCACATAGATCAGCTTTAATGATAAGAATGTAAAATTATAATACTTTCAGAAGTTATATGTAAATGATCTTATGACATCAGAATAGACAAAAAATTTTAAATAAGAAGATTAAGACCTAAGGGAAAAGACTGCCAAATTCCACTATATTAAAATTCACGACGATTCATTAAAGGGCAACAAAATGAGTGAGAAGTTACACAATGGGGGAAAATTTCCCAAATTTTATAAAGAAGCCCTAAAAAGTCATAGAGATATAAATTAACAATAGGAAAATATGCACAGCCTTTTCAATAGTGGAGTAAGGATCTTGAACAATAAAATCAAAGCAAGATATGGTTTTACACACTGATTACAAGATCAAAAATTACTTCATTAGATAAGCAGATGGAACAAATAAGATATATATGCATATTTTGTGGAAAAGGAAATCTGTAAAATGCATCAGCTCTTTTAGTAAATTAGAACTTGCCTATATATAGAAGTCCTGGTGGTACAGTGTTGAAGACATCAGCTGCTAAGTAAAAATTCAAAGTTAGAACCCACCAGCTGCTCCTTGGAAACCCCATGGGGCAGTTCTATTCTGTCTTATAGGGTCGCTAAGAGTCGAAATCGACTCAAACTTAAAAGGTTTTTATCATCTACAACTCAATGATTTCCCCTTCATTAGAGAGTGATTGCACTTGGGAGTCTGGAAAGAGAGTGAAGCAATACTCACAAGAGGAAAAGTTAAACCTGAACCCACCCAAATCCTGTAAACTCTACAATGGGTAAGTAGATTCTGGCCCATGATATGAATGCATGCGTACATAGCAACTTGGGTAGAGTAGAGCTAGAGGTAACAATATGTATGAAACTCGAAAGCAATCTGAGGAAAACAAGTCATGGAAGAACCCAGATACAGTTATAATTAAATATATAAAAACCTCAGAAGGGGCAAAACTAAACAATGTAGAGATTATGGATTAAGACTTGGGTGTCACATTTATGAATTCTTCTTAGATGTAACCAAACCACCAGCAGGATTAGGACCACAGTGTTGTGAGACATCTTGGGCAACTGACATAATACAGTTCATCAAGCTTATGTTCTACAGCCTAGTTTAGTGAGTAATGTCTGGAGTCTTAAATGCTTCTGATGGCCAACTAAGACATAACTATTAGTCTCTACTCGTCTGGAGCAAAAGAGAAACAAGGAAACTAAAGACTCAAAGAAGAAACTAGTCTACTGGACTAACAGTCTACATGAACCTGAGACCAGAAGAGCCAGATGAGATGGTATCTGGCTACCATTACTGGCCATTCTGATAAGGGTCACAATAGATGGACCCTGATAGAAGGGGAGAAAAATGTGGAACAGAATCTCAAATTCCTAAAAAAAAAAAAAAAAGCCAGTTGAGACTGGAGGACTCCCACGACTGTTGCCCTGAGATACTCCTTAAACCTTGAACCAAAACTAGCCCCCGAGGTCTCCTTTAAACTAAATAACAGAGTGGCTCACATAATCAAGAGTATCGCCTGTGAATAGTGTGATCCATTAAAAAATCATCTATATGGGGCCAAATGGTCAACAATTATTTTAAAACAAAGATAAGAACGTAAGGTGCAAGGAAACTAGGTTAATGGAAAGGCAACAACCAGAACAGAAATATTAAGAACGGTTATGAATTGTGAAGAATGTCAGCAATGTCACTGAGCAATTTGTGTAGAAACTGTTGAATGGGAACCTAAACTGCTGTGTAAACCTTTACTGAAAAAATGATAAAATGCTATTTAAAAAAATAAAGACATGGGTGTCAAAGATATAATAACTGTAATAATGATAAATTTCTTAAATGCAGATAGCTATAATGTCCAGGCAGGAAGTAGACGAGATCAGGGTGGGACACACTGGGAGGCCATAAAAACTGACCAGGTCTATTTATTACCAAGGATTTAGATTCCTGTTACTTAAACTATACATGAACGGTTTATGCACTCCTTGTTTACGATACAGTTGACAATAAGAGCTTAATGGCTGAAAACACGAAAGAAATGTAATTCTCATATAATAATTTTCCAAAGTCATTTGAAAACCCCCTCATTTTGATTTCACTTGTCTTAGTTCAGAAGGACTTACATGTCTAAATTTCTGACACTTTGATCTCAGAAATTTACATTTATATTCACTTAGAGTAAGCTTTGTAAGAACAAATACTGGACACAATCCAAGTGTCCACTGATGGCGATAAACAAAGGTCAACTGCATGCAGTATTATGAACTTTTCCAAGAATTTAGATTTAAGTTCTCTGTGTATTGTCATGGAACCCCTGGTGGCATAGTGGTTAAGTGCTACGGCTGCTAACCAGAAGGTCGGCAGTTCAAATCCACCAGATGCTCCACATAAACTCTATGGGGCAGTTCTACTCTGTCCTAGAGGGTTGCTATGAGTTGGAATCGACTCGACGGCAATGGGGTCTGTATTCTCATAAAAAGATCTCCAGGAAAATTTGTGAATTAAAAACCAAGTATAAATTCTAAGATAACCTTTGTTTAACAGAGTAGGAAAAATAACGTTTCCCTTTTAAAATTTTTACTCTTACATCAGTTAAAATAGGCACTTCTCAGTGTTTCAGAAGTTTACATCCATTAAATTGAAAAATTCTGAGTACAAACAGAAAGTCATCAAGAAATTTTCTCCAGTGGGAAACTATAAACCCAAGAAGTTAAAAACACCATCTCATAAGGTGAGCTTGTCTAGCAAAAGAGAACACTTTTATTTCAGGTTCCAATTCAATACTGTGGAGAGGGGGTGGAGATCAGGTGAAAATTCTAGGGACCTAATATCAGCTCTGGAAACTCTGGTGACCTATTGGTTAAGTACTACAGCTGCTAACCAAGTGTCAGCAGTTTGAATCTGGCAGGCGCTCCTTGGAAACTCTATGGGGCAGTTCTACTCTGTCCTATAGGGTCGCTATGAGTCCGGATTGACTCGACGGCAGTGGGTTTGGTTTGGTTTAATATCAGCTCTAGCAGAGACGGGTGGGAGGACAAAGACTGGGGACACATGCTGCTCACACACCTGAAAGCCTCAAGGAAAAAGCATCCCTCCAAAAAGGATGGAACTAGAGGCCCCATACACGATCCAGCTGGACTCACTGTCCTCTGCCTCATTTCACTGGTGAATTTATGATCAGACCAAGCCCCACCCAGGACCCCATTAACAGTCAGGGCCTTCTGCTACCAGCTTCTCTCCCATTTTCTACCATACCACACAGTATGAGAGGGGAGCTGTAGCTTTACAGCTGCACAGAAAAGGCTCCAGTGCCTGGGGGAAGCCAAGAAAACCGCACAAATGGGACAAGGATAGCTCTGCAGGACCTGGGCCTTGGGCTACTCAGTCAGAGCTGCTCTGCTTCAGACTCTAGTCAGGAGGTTCTGTCATTGAACACAGAGAACCAAGGCCCAGGACAGGGATGTTAACGCTCCATGCCAGCCCTGAGAGTCATATACGGAAGGTGGCCCCAGGCTTCCAAGGCTTCAAAATCCCCGTGTGTGTAGAGAAAGGGCCCAGTGACAGTGGGCCGCAGGAGGCCTCTCAGGGCTCAGTCCCTTGGCCTCGTCTGCCACCTTTTTACCTCACTGAGAAGCACAGGGCCAGGAGCACGTGGTCCCCCAACAATTCATATCTAGCCTCTCCCCTTGCAGTAACATTACCCCAGCTCTCTGTTGGACTCACCATTTCCTGGCTCCCGCTTCTGGAAGTCAATGTGAATGCGCTCTCTAAGCCCAAGAAGCCACTTCAGGAAGAGGGATGGCAGTGGAAGCGGGGCTACTAGGCAGTCCGGAGGCAGATGAATGATGTTCAGTCCACACAGCCAGTCAGAGCAGTGAAAATCCTTACTTGTGATTGCATGGATGGGCAGGATGGTCACCCTCAGTCCCCCGCTGCCTAGACTGGACTAGCTCTCCCTGTGCCACTCCTGGGACCTGAAATGGAAGAAGGAGACAGTGCTGGGTAAGGAGGAAGAGACAGGTTCCTGGCCTTCAGCGCTTTCCCTGTGTAGGGCTTTCCCCCAGGTTCAAGGTCATGCTCCACTCTGAGAACATTTGCAGATCCTGCTCCAGCCTTCCAGAGCACACACTTGAATTCTTCATGCAGCATCACAGGCCTCTTCCTCTGCGAACAAAGTCACAGATGGAGGGGTCTCCTCATCCCAGAGCAGGAAAGGCATCCAGGCCTGCCCAGGCTGGGGAACGTGAACCCCGCTTCCTCCAGGGAGTCATGAGCCCATTGCTTAGGTTGAGGGTTCACCTATGTGGTTAATCATTCACCTGTATAGAATAACCCGCACGTTTTATTTGGTATCAACATGGGTGAATTTTCATGGAGAATGTATTTTTCAAGTTCAAGTTAATAAACTCATCATGGCTCAATGATTTCTAATTATGTGGCAGATGTGCTTTGCTTTTTTTAAAACTTTCATTTATAGCTTGGTAATCAAAAACTCAAACTCACTGTCGTCGATTTGATTCCAGCTCATAGGAACCCTATTATGACAGGGTAGAACTGCCCCATAGAGTTTCCAAGGAGCCCCTGGTGGATTCGAACTGCTGACCTCTTGGTTACCAGCCCTAGTACTTAACCACTACAAAACCAGGGTTTCCAGCATTGTAATATGTGATCAGTATTTTTCCTATTGTTTTTGCAACTAACATTTCTTTCTTCCCCTTCAGGTTTTTAGTTTGTTTTTCTTCACTCTTTCGCCACGACACCAATAGTCCCCAAGCTTTCCAGAAACCAGGGAGAATTCCTGAACACATTCTCTTTCAATCTTATAATAATCACTCAACCAGTAAATCAGGAAATCATTAAGTTTTCTCTGAGAAGCAGTCTCTTCCCATTTCTTTTCTCCCCGCTACCCCATGTAGCTGACTCATACTCTTTTATTTTGGTTTCAGTGTAAATGTTTTTTCTCTCTCTCTTGCATGATCTGGGCACCAGTGGCTACATCCTATATCTATAATAGTTATTTTCAGCTTAAACTGGGAGCTTGTATTACACACAGAATCTTAAGCTCCACCCAAGATAAAAATCTTCATTTGCACAAGATCCCTGGGGGTATCCACATCCAAGCTAATGAACCTGTAACTGATGGAAGGAATATTCTATCAAAGATGCCCTGTCTCAGCTCGCCTACTAACCAGGTCCATGGCCCCCACTCCTCAGCTGGCTTTGATGGTCCATCCAGCCAGGTTCTGCTCGCCTGTCCCAGCCTCTAGCCCATGCTGGGCTTATCGCCAAAGGTCGATGCCACCCCAGTGCCCCTACACCCCCACAGCTAGAGCGTGCTGTGTGTGGAGAAAGGCCTGAGGAGGCGGTGGAAGCCCATGCACACACCCACAGCTGTCTCCGGTGTAGAGAACAGGTTACCAGTGAAACCTGTCCCAGAGGTGTACACCCAGACACCAGGAGACAGACAGCGAGAATCCCTGGAGGAGCCTGGGCCAGGACACAGCCATCCCATAACTAGGACACAAGCCCTGAGGGCTGCCTCCTTCCCACCCACCCCAGATCATCAGTCTGAGGGTGTCCAGAATCTCAGCCTTCCTGGAAAAACTGGAAGCTGTTCCCCACAGCCCAGGGATGGCCAAGGGTAGATAAAGAGGGGGTGCCAAAGGCCAAAGTGAAGACAGAATCCACGAGGTACCTGGGGAGGATCCAGGAAAGAGGGACCAAATCAGCCACTTCCCCACCTTGGCCAAACCGGAGATGGAAGCCTCTAAAGAGAGGCTGACAGGTGGCAGCTGAGGGTGGGCAGGAGGGCACAACTAACCTGGACTCCAGGGTGCCTCTGTGATGGCCTCCCTCTCCTGGGGGAGGAGAAGAGACCAGCGCCCAGCTCTCATTCCCAGGGTTCAGACTGTGGATCATGCCCCACCAGCAGCCTGGAGAGAGAGGGGCAGACAAAAGGAGTGTGGTGGGGTAAGGCTGTGCCGGAGGACAGGAAGGGGTCATGGGGCAGGGAGATCTGGTCGGAGACCCTCAGCGCTGCCCTTTTCCCACCCTCAGGGAGCTGTGGAAGGCTGAGAGGCCTGAGGAGGCCATGATGGGATAGGGGGAGCAGGTGAGGGCCCATTGCAAACTGATCTGCAAAGGCCAGGCTACTAGAGAAGTGCACAACTTGTTTTAGACCCCTTCCTTCCCTCATATTGCCATCACGCATGGTGGCCTTGTGAAGCTCACTGCTCTCCCAGCCCCCAAGGCCCAGGGCTCTGAGGCAGGCAGGGTACAGAGGGAGCTTGACCTCCAGGCCCTGCCTTAGCCAGCTGTCTTTCTCTAAAGCTTGGTTCATTTTTAACTCCTTCCAAAAAACTGTTACCTAAAAAAAAAAGCCTAGGAATAAATTAAACAAGGCGGGTGAAAGACTTGTACACGGAAAACTATAAAACATGATGGAAAGACATTCAAAAGCTCTAAAGAAACGGAAGTCACCTCAGAACAAAGGCTTGGAGATCTACTTCCAAAAGTCCCAGCTATTGAAAGCCCTATAGAGTGCAGTTCTACTCTGAAACATACGAGGTGGTTACGAGTCAGAATCAACTCAAAGGCTTTTTATTTATTTATTTTTTTAGTTTAAGTACATGGGAAGACACCCTGTGTACACGGATTGGAAGACTTAGTATTGTTAAGATGTCAACACTACCCAAAGTGATCTATTGATTCACTGCAATCCCTATCAAAATTCTAACAGCCAAAAGCAAATCCTGAAATTCATATGAAATTGCAAGAAGACATAAATCAATCCAAAGCAATCTTAAAAAGAGGAATGAAGTAGGAAAACTCACACACCCCTATTAAAAAGATACTGTAAAGCTACAACGATCCAAACAGTCTGGTTCTGGTATAAGGATAGACATAAAGACCAATGGAATAGGATTGGGAGTCCAGAATAAACCTATACATTTATGGTCAACTGATTTACCACAAAGGTGAAAAATCTATTTTGAGAAAAAAAAGATAGTCTCTTGAACAAATGGTGCTGGGAATACTGGGTCTTCACATGCAAAAGAACGAAGCTGGACCCAGACATCACACCATACATGAAAATTAACTTAGAATAATTACCATATAATTAACTTAAAATAATTACCATATATAAACTAAAACTATAGGGTTGCTATGAGTCAGAATCAACTCGATGACAGTGGGTTTTTTTAAACTAAAACTATAAAACTGTTAGGGTAAAAACATATGGGTACTGTTTCAGGACTTGGGTTTTGACAATAGATTCTTAGATGTGACATCAAAACCATAAGAAACAAAAGACAAAATACATAAATTAGACCTCATCAAAATTAAAACTTTTGTGCACTGGACTTTATCAAGAAAGTGAAGGTACAACCTACAGATTGAAGACATTTACAAATTATATATCAGATAAGGGTTTAATATCCAGAATATATAAATAACTCCTAAAACAACAAATAAATACAATAAAAAATGGTCAAAGGATCTGAATAGATATTTCTTCAAAAAAGATATACACATGGCCAATAAGCACATGAGAAGATGTTCAAAGTTACTATTTCGTTATTTCATAGGGAATTGCAAATCAAAATAAAATGAGATACCACTTCACAACTACTAGGATGGTTATTATTAATAGTAGCAATTTAAAATGGGACTGTCTCACATGAGACTGTGTGGGCAGCTCCTGACTGGAGGGGAGATGAGAAGGCAGAGGGGGACAGAAACTGGCTGAATGGACACGGGAATACAGGGTGGAGAGAGGGAGAGTGCTATCTCATTAGGGGGAGAGCAACTAGGAGTATATAGCAAGGTGTATATAAATTCTTGTATGAGAGATGATTTGATTTGTAAACTTTCACTTAAAGCGCAATAAAAAAAAAATAAAATAAAATCATACTGTCTCTAAGGAAAACATTTTGGAGACACCTCAAAAAGTTAGGAGGTGTTGGTGGTTCAGTGGTAGAATTCTCACCTTCCATGTGGGAGACCCGGCTTTGATTCCCAGCCAACACCCCTCATTTGTAGCCACCACATATCTGTCAGTGAGGCTTGCGTGACGCTTTGATGCTGAACAGGTTTCAGAGGAGCTTTCAGACTATGATGGACTAGGAAGAAAGGCCTGGTGACCTACTTTTGAAAATCAGCCAATTAAAAATCCTATGATTCACAATGGTCCGTTTCATTCCATAGCACATGGGGTAACCATAAGTCAGAGCCGACTCAAAAGCTAACAATAACAGAATAACATACAAAGGGAAGCACACTACGTCTATTTGGGCATTAGATTACATTAAAGAATGATTGTTAATTATGGTAAGAGTGGTAATTATGTGTATTTATGATATGTCTTGGAAGAAGTACATCCAGAACACTCCTTAGAAGTGAGTATGGAGAGACTTCGTATCACGTACTTTGGACATATTATGGGGAGGAATCAGTCTGTGAAGGATATCACGCTTGGCAAAGGAGACGGTCAGTGAAAGAGAGGAACACCCTTAACGAGATGGACTGACACAGGGGCTGCAAGGACGGGCTCAAGCATAGCAATGTTAGTGAGGATGGCGCAGGACCGGCAGTGTTTCGGTCTGTTGTACACGGGGTCGCTATGAGTCTGAACTGACTCCACAGTACCTGAGAACAACAATATGATATATTCTTATATAAACAGTGAAGAGTGGTCTACAGTATCACAAATTCCTGAGAGTAACGGTAACATCGACTTTTAGGTGTGACTCAAGGATATTATTGTCTCTGCCCAGGACTGTAGTTAAATGCCACAGGGGCTAAGTAAATAGAAAGATGAAAGGTAGAAGATCGAAGTTTACTTATAAAGAGAAGATCAATTGTAGTTTTTCCCTCTCATCCGCAACGGAGGAAGGTTTTCGTGGCATTTTTCTAAGGCACAAAATTAACAATCGATGTTCAGAATCTCTCAACACAAAATAACAACTTCATTGGCCAGGTGGGAATGTTTTTCTTTGTGAGTGACAAAACACCTGGAAAACTGAAATACGTTAAAAACTTTATCATTTTATCTCCTCATATAACCAGAGGTTCCAGAGGTTACAGTTTAGGAGGAGACAGGTGCTCTGCGGAGTAATCAGTGAGGCAGGCTCCCTCCTTCTGCCTACTCTGCCTACGTTACCACACAACCCACATCTCACTGCGGCGAGCTGGCTGCTGTACAAGAAAGACTGAAGGAGGAGGGAAAAAGCCTATTTTTTCCTTCTTAGGCTTTGCATTGTTTATGTGCAAAAGTATGAGACCCAGTGACTTGGTCTATGTTATTGGCAAGTTCTGGGTCGTATAGCCACCCTTATCATAATGGAAAATGGGGACGTCGATTGTTCAGCAGCAAAACTCTCACCTCTGACGTGGGAGACCCAGCTTCAATTCTAGGCCGGTGTACCTCATGCACAGCCACCACCCGTTTGTCAGTGGGGACTTGCATGTTGCTATGATGCTAAAGAGGTTTCCATGGAGTTTCTAGACCAAGAAAAACTAGGAAGAAAGTCCTGGCAATCCACATCCAAATTTAAAAAATGGTCAAGGAATTTAAATAGACATTTCTCCAAAGAAGATAACCAAATGCCCAACAAACACATGAAAAGATGCTCAGTGTCATCTAGTCACAGGGGAAATGTAAATCAAAACCACATGAGATAACATTTCACACCCACTAGGATGGCTCTTATCAGAAAAGCAGAAAAGAACAAGTTTTGGTGAGGAGGTAGAGAAATTGGAACCCTCACACACTATGGGTGAGAATGTAAAATAGCACAACCACTGTGGAAACAGTTTGGCAATTCCTCAAAAAGTCAAACATTGAATTACCATATGACCCAGACACTCCACTCCTAGATTGGCAGTTTGAACTCAATCAAAAGACTTGAAATCAGGGATTCAAGAAGATACTTGTATACCAATGCTCACTGTGACATTATTCAAAATAGCCAAAAGATGGAAAAACCTCAAGTATCCAACAACAGATGATTGGATTAAAAAAAAAAATGAAATATTACTCAGTCATAGAAGAAATTCTGTTCATGTTTCGCCACGAGGATCCTTGAAAACGTGATGCTAAATGAAATCAGTGAGACACAACGGGCCAAATATCCCACGATATAACCTACATGATACAAGCTGGCAGGCAAAAGCATACTGGCCAAAGTTTATTAGTGGCTGCAGGGACTCAGGGAGGAAGGAATGGGGAGTTATTGCTAAAGGAGTACTGAGTTCCTGTGAGGAATGATGAAGAAGTTTTGGAATTAGATGGTGGACTGGGCCACCACACACCATTGTTAATGTATTGAATGTCACTGAATTGTACAGATAAAAATCGTGAAAACAGCAAAATTTTAGTTTTATATATCTTACAATTTTTTTTTTTTTTTTTTAAAGGAGCCACTGCCCTCTTTCTCCTAAACGCTTAGGGATCATTTTAAAGGCGCAGACCTCTAAGCACTCTTCTGTGAACTGCTAAATCAAAGGCACAGGGGACTAACCAGGACAATGGATGTTTGAAATGCTGGCCACAGATTTTACCCACACTCAAGTTCTGGAACCACCACCAATTCAGCACAGATCATTTGAAGAAAGGGGAAGGTAGAAGTCCAGATGCCAGGTTATGAAGCTCTTCAGTTCTCAATCAACGAAGCCTCAATCATTCGCATAAAGAAGGGAATGGACTCAGTCAAGAAAGGCAGGGGCTCTCAAGTGACTCAAAACAGAAAATGCAAAGACATCCAAGGGCAGATCCTGGCTTCTCCCACCTCACCAGGTAGACCAGGTTCCTGTAGCTCTCCAACATTATGCCCCTTTACAAAGCCCGCTGAGCAGGATCCAAGCACACCCATTCCTTCTCGGGGAAATGTATGGACAAAACTTGCATATCAGTGATAACTAACATGAAAAACACATTTCTCCAACAGTCCATGGAGTGGTGGTGGTGGTGGGGGAGGTTTGTTCTTATTTTCACATAATATGAGGAGAAGTAAGAGGTATATGAATCAGTTTTGATTGAGGTAAGTGCAAGGATGGGTCCATATAAGATAATTTTCAGTAAATATCCCAAATTTTAACCTATGATTAAAGCACAGAGACCAAAGTTCACTAGTTGCTACCAGGGACTCAGGGGAGGAGAGAATGGGGAGTTATTGCTTGAGGGACACTGGGGATAAGAGATCCACTGTGGACTTTATAATCGTGTGGAGGATAAAGCAAATATAGAAATGAAAAAAAACAATTCAATAAGTGGTTTTCTTTACCAAGGCTGCTAACCAAAAGATCGGCAGTTCAAATGCACGGGCCACTCCTTAGAAACCCCATGGGGAAGTTCTATTCTGTCCTATAGAGTCGCTATGAGTCAGAATTGACTCAACGGCAACGGATTTGGTTTTTTGGTTGGATAATCTACCAAGTGATGTATAATTTCTCAGATGAACCAGACCAACAAGTCATCCCATTATGGATGATAAAGCGTCAATAAGAGTCTTTAAAGAAAAGTTAGGATCCAACCTTGTGATCATAACAGAAATGATCTGTTCTCACTTGAGAGAGAAGAAAACTGTGTCACAGACTCTCATTTGCCCTAAGTCAAACATCTTAATAAATGGCAGAATGAAGATGGTTGGGTTCTAGAATTGAACCCAAGGAATCAAAAAGTCAAGTAAAATATACACCATTCAAATGTCATTGGCAGCAGGTTTCCTGAGAAAACTTGAAACAAGTTAAAAACCAACAACAGAGAATTAGTTAAGAGATCATTACATATGCACACACATACGCATATACATAATTATTTACTACTTTTACTACTACCATTTTCTCAAACTAGTGTCCAGGAATTGACAGAATACCAATTGAGATGTTTCAACAAATGGATGCAGTGCTGAAAGTGCTCAATAGCCTATGCCAAAAAATTTGGAAGACAGCTACCTGGTCAACTGACTGGAAGAGATACATAGTTGTGCCCATTCTAAAGAAAGGTAATCCAACAGAATGTGGAAATAATCGAACAATAATATTACACGCAAGTAAAATCCTGCTGAACATAACTAAAAAACGGTTGCAGCAATACACTGACAGGGAGCTGCCAGAAAATTCAAGCTGGATTCGGAAGAGGAGGAGAACAAGGGATATCATTGCTGATGTCAGTGGATATTGGCTGAGAGCAGAGAATAAGAGAAATATGGTTTCCTGTGTTTATTGACTATGCAAAGGCATTCAACTATATGTATCATAACAAATTATGGATAACATTGCAAAGAATGGGAATTCCAGAACACTTAATTGTTCTCATGCAAAACCTGTACATACACCAAGAGGCAGGCGTTGGAACAGAACAAGGCAGTGCTGCATGGCTGAAAATCAGGAAAGGTGTGGGTCAGGGTTGTATCCTTTCACCACTTATTGAATCTGTATGTTGAGCAAATAATCCCAGAAGCAGGGCTATATGAAGAAGAATGGGGCATCAAGATTGGAGGAAGGCTCATTAAAAACCTGCAATACACAGCGGGCACGACCTTGCTTGCTGAAAGTGAAAAGGACTTGAAGCACTTACTGATGAAGATCAAAGACCATAGCCTTCAGTATGGATTACTCAACATAAAGAAAGAAAGAAACAAACAAACAAAAAAAAACCTCCCAACTAGACCAATAAGCGACATCATAATAAATGGAGAAAACATTGAAGTTGTCAAGGGTTTCACTTTACTTGAATCCACAACCAATGTCCAAGAAAACAGCAGTCAAAAAATCAAAGGATGCACTGCATGGTGCAAATCTGCTGCAAAAGACCCCTTTAAAGTGTCCGAAAGCAAAGATGTCACTTTGAGGACTAAGGTACACCTGACCCAAGCTGTAGTATTTTCAGTCACCTCATACGCATGCGAAAGCTGGGCAATGAATAAGGAAGACTGAAGAAGAATTGATGCATTTGAATTATGGTGTTTGGCCAAGAATACTGAATATACCATGGACTGCCAGAAGAACAAACAAGTATGTCTTAGAAGAAAGAAGTACAGTCAGAATGCTCCTTAGAAGCGAGGAAGGTGAGACTTGTCTCACACACTTTGGACATGTTATCAGTAGGGACCAGACCCTGTACTTGGCAAAGTACAGGGTCAGCAAAAAAACCCTCAGTGAGACAGATTGACACAGTGGCTGCAATAATGGGCTCAAACATGGCAATGCTTCTGAGGATGGTGGAGGACCAGGCAGTATTTTGTCCTGTTGTTGTACTTTTTTTTTTGTACATCGGGTCGCTAGGAGTCGGAACCAACTCAACAGCACCTAACAACATTTTTACTACTTTTAACATGATTTTGGAGCCCTGGTGGCACAATGGTTAAGAACTCACCTGTTAACCACAAGGTCATCAGTTCGAATCTACCAGCCGCTCCTTGGAAATCCTATGGGGCAGTTCTACTCTGTTCTGTAGGGTCGCTGGGAGTCAGAATCAACCTGATGGCAAGGGGTTTGGTTTTTTTAGTTTTCACATGATGATGCTGTTGTTGTTATTAGGTGCGGTCAAGTCAATTCTGACTCCTAGCGACCCCATGTGATAGGGCAGAACTGCCCCACAGGGTTTTCTAGGCTGTAATCTTTACAGAAGTAGACTGTCAAGTCTTTCTCTTACAGAGCAGCTGGGTAGGTTCAACCACCAGCCTTTCGGTTAGCAGCTGTGCACTTAACTATTCCATTACCAGGGCTCCTCATTAACATGATAATATAAAAATATTTAATGCCATGAGAAAAATACATAAAACTTGTTTATGAAATGATAAAATGCTTTTTAAAGAAGCCTATGGTACATGCAAACCAACAGTATACTTAACCAAAATGAGAGCAGTGGTCTCTCAATGATGAACTTTCTGGCTGGATTTTCAATATCATTTTCTGTTGATGTTTTTCAGTATTTTAGTACAATAAAAAAAAAAATTAGTACAATGCACACGTTTAAATTCTACTTCTGTAGTAAGGAATGTGATCTCACTAGAGGGGGCTACGGAAAACCATATGGAGCAGCTCTATTCTGCACAATGGGGTCACCATGAGTCAGAATGGACTCAATGGCAACTCTTGGCTCCGGGAGGTAACCTCTAAACAGTTGAAATTTCTGGAGTGATAGGACTGCCTTTGTGGATTCATGGTGCGCCCCTTGGTCCACATCTAATAAAACCCATGACGAACCAGTTGCCCGGAATCCATTCTGACTCATAGCCACCCTACAGGACAGAGTTGAACTGCCCCATAGGGTTTCCAAGAAGCACCTGGTGGATTCAAACTGCAGACCTTTTGGTTAGCAGCCTTAGCTCTTAACCACTATGCCACCAGGGCTTCCCCACACCTGACAGTTTATACAAAAGAGGTGGAAGCTGATCCTGTGTTTAGAGAGTAGGGGCTTGTGTTAATGTTGGACAAATACAAACAGGTAAATGAGAGCCCACTGCAGTAGGAAACACATAGCCACTCAGAGGAGGTCAGCTGGTGAGACCACCTGTGTGGAAATTGGGTGGAGTTTCTTTGGTTACAAAGCTGCACTTTAACATTCAACAACCAAGACGAAGAAATGATTGTTTATTATTCACAGGGCCTGGAGGAGCGCACACTTGAGGGCCACACAGAGCTCACATGAGAGCCAAATAAGGGGAGAATCAAAGAGAGTGCAGACAGACCTGGGCTTGGCCTTTAATGGGGTCCAAGGAGGGTAGTACACTTTATTTCATGAGCTTAGGGACTACTAACTAATTTAAAACAAGTGGCAGAAAACTGGGGGGTCTGAGGGATGCGAATTTGGCAGAGGGCATGGGTTTCTCATCTGGGTTCCCAGATGTGACCTGTGGGCGGGGAAAGGGAGAGCCAGTGAGGGGAAGAAATTCCTCTGGATGGTTAACTGGGATTCTGCATGGTGGTATGAGGGTGAGTTGATTAGGAAGGTGAGCAGACCTGCTCTTTTGAAATAAGTAATATTTAAGCACACGCCGGAAGAAAAGGGATGCCGAGGCATTTACAAAATGGAGTTTCGGTTTCTTATGACAGGGCTTTGGGCCCCAAGATACCAGGCTGACTTGGAGGATTGGGAGGCAAGTGGAGGGCTGGAATTCAGCCCCATAAGCAGTAATTCAATCAGTCATGCCTATGTGATGAAGACTCAAAAAAAAATTCTGGACACTGAAGCTCATGTTAGCAGCTAGGGTTGGCAATAACCCATGGGTATTGTCACCATCAATGCTGCCGATCACATCCTGAGGACGTGGAAGCTTGACATTTGGAACTCTTCTATACTCTGCCCTATGTGTCTTTCCTTCGGCTGGTTCTCATTTCTATGTTTTCCCTGTAAAAATGTGATCCAGACTATAATAGCGTCCAACGAATTCTGAGAGTCTTTCTAAATGGAATCTGAGGGTGGTTTTGGCGAACTCCCTAACTTGCAGTTGGTGTCAGATGTCTCACACAGATTTGGCAGTCTGGAGGACAGTGCCCTTAACCTTAAATTTGGCTAACTATGGTAGTGCTCTAACTCCAGCAGTACTTAATTTAATTAACCAAAAAAAAAAAAAAGAAGATTGCTCTTGGGACATCTGTGTGGATTACAAAAGAAATCAACATGACTGTCTACTAGCACATCCCTGCTGCAATAAGACCCCACAGTAAACAAATAATGCCTTCATTTTCTATTTTAAGAATATAGCCAATAAAACCCTATGAAAGAGTTCTCCTCTGTAACACATGGGGTTGTCATACGACAGAATCAGCTTGGTAGCAATTAACAAATGGGAAAATTAAACATGAACACTGCATATTCATGTCCATATTAGCACATAAAAATGTATGCTGGAAACATAATAGAAACAAAGAAAATAAGAAAAATTGATTAATCATTCAATCTGAACGGAAAAATTAAAAACAATTCCCAGTGAACTCACCATGTCTATAATGCAATAATAAAATGTAAGCATATTGAGAATTTAGTATATCTAAATTAGTGAATAAGGAGCCCGGATGGCACAATGGTTAAATGCAGGGCTGCTAAATGAAAGGTTAAACATAACATTAAAGAAAGAAAAAACCCCACTGCCCTGGAGTGGATTCCCACTCACGGCGACCCCACGCGTTACAGAGCAGATACACTGCACAGAATTTCTTGGCTGCAATCTTTACAAAAGCACAGGCGTCTCCCGCAGTATCACTTGCCGGATTCAGACAGCCAACACTTTTTTTAGGTTAGTACACCAGCAAAAACCTTCTGGGCAACCCAGGGACCTTCAAAACAAAAAGGAAGGGGAGGTTGAAAAGAAATTAACAAGACTGTTCATATCTGTAAACCAAAAGAGGGAAAAAGGAAACCCAAATTTCGTATTAAAAATTAAATAAATATCAATAAAACTTTAAAGAAATGATAAACTTCAAGAACGAAAGGAAGAAACAGATTGCCTGAAACTGACCAACAAAATACCTGATTCGCGGCATGGGGCGCGGCCGGCGCCGCCCTGAGAGCCCAGGGGACCGGGCTGGGGGCGCAGGCGACCACCCCGCGGGGCCTCTCCGGGGAGGGGTCGGGGAAGGGCTCCCCAGGAAAGGGGGCAGGTGGGTCACCGGCCGGAGAGGGGGAGGCCGGGCGGACCACTGAGCTGCTTTAACAGGAAACGGACCCGGATCCGGGGCGGGAGCCGGGCGGGCGTGAGGACTTCAGCGTCCACAGGGACCCCGGACTCCGAACGGGGAGGACGCGGGCCTGCAGGGGACGTAAAGCGCGGCTTTGAATTAGAAAAAAGACACTCACCAAAACTAGTGGGACTGTCTGTCGCAGGCAGCTAGCCTCTTCCGTCAGGGCAGGAAACGGAGCGGCGGGGTGGGGCTATGCAGGGGGCGGGCCCTGATATGGCAGGGGGTGGGGCTGTGCAGGGGGCGGGCCCCGGATGGCAAAGGCGGGGTGGGGCTGTGCAGGGGGCGGGGCCTGGGATGACAAGGGGGTGGGTGGGGCTATGCAGGGAATAGGGCCTAGTGTAACCCTATCAGGGCGTTTGTGCCCCTGCGACCCCTCGAGTCAATTGACACACACCAGGCCTTTGAAAAAAACAAAGTAGACTTTATTGCCAGCAGGTCAAGCAAGGATCTTGGAGACTAAGCCTTCAGTCAAGCTCCCTGAGGCTGGGGATTCCAGGGTAGTTAGGGATAGAGAAAAAAAAAAAAAAAAGGGATAGAGAAGTTATCCATAATTCATGAAGCGTCTGAGATTAGAAGGGCAATTTCAGGAACTAATTAACATGTGTGGGGGTGTGTTTTTCCAGGTGTGACGCATGAAGTTCATCTAAGGACAGCTTTGCTGCTTTTTGCACACGTCCCATGTCCGAATGGGGCGGGGTGGCAGTGAAGTGTCCTTGGGCTACTTCACAGGATTCTTTATCAGGAACTAATCGACCACAGACGGAGCGGGGAGGGGCGTGGTGATGGGTGGACAGGAAACAGTTCAACACTGTTGGTTACACTGGGGCGGCAAGGGGAGGGGTGGGGCTATGCAGTGAGCAGGGCAAGGCCACACACAGAGGGGTGGGGGGCTCCCCTTCTTTCTCCCCCACCACGTGGGTTTTCAGTTTCTGCCCATCCAACACAACTTGATTCTCCCCTTTTTGATCCATTTCAAAGTCTTTCAGGTCCTAAGGACCAGAGCTGCTTCCAATAAAGTTTCAAACAATTTAAGTAAAACAGGAGAGTTGTGTAGGTCACATATATTGGAAGCTGAGATGTTTTCGTCCTACCATGCGGTGGTCGTTTTTGTGTGTCCTGAAGTCAATTACGATTCACTGCAACTCAATAGGACAGCAGAGCTGCCAAATAGGGTTTCCTAGACTGTAAGCACAGATGTCACTTTGAGGACTAAGGTGTGCCTTGTTGTACGGGAAAAAGCATCACAAAGTTTAGTAAAGCAAAACAAAGTTTTATTCAGCATATATTCAAAAAGGCAAAAGTAGGAAGCAGGCAAGCATTTTGCTAGAGCCATGTCTGCCCGAGTCCAACGAGATATTATACACAAATAATAGCTCAGGCAGGCATAGCTGTGGCAGCCTGCTTGTCTATTTTCCCATTATAAGCAAGAATGGGAAAATAGACAAGCAGGCTGCCACAGCTATGCCTGCCTGAGTCCAAAGAACTTTACAGAGTCGTCAGTATATATTAACATGACAAAATGGGCAAAACCATCGAAAGCTTCACCTTTTCACAGATTGGCAAGAAACTACATTTTGAATTGTCTTTCTTAACAATCATTGATCCAGGTTTCAGTAATGACAGCAGGAGGGTCTTCACTGGTCCGACAAATTTTCTATTAGGAAACCCTGGTGACAGTGGTTAAGTACTACGGCAGCTAACAAGAGATTGGCAGTTCGAATCCCCTAGGCGCTCCTTGGAAACTCTATCGGGCAGTTCTACTCTGTCCTATAGGGTTGCTATGAGTCGGAATTGACTCGACAGCAGTGAGTTTTTTGGTTAAATGCCAATGGAAAAAGATAAGAGTGGAAAATTTTTTGTGATCTGTTTGATTGCTTTATGTGAAAGATTCCCTAAAAGATATTTTCCAAGATTATTCTATTGTCTTTATCTCAGGCCCCAGTATGTGCCCTTGTGAGCCCAGCTCCAAATGGGTCACATTCTCTATGCTCAAGGACAGGGAATAATGACGTCAGTATTATTTCCTAAATCAGCCTGACCTAAGCCATGGTATTTTCAATCATCTCACATGCATGCGAAAGCTGGACAATGAATAAGGAAGACTGAAGAAGAATTGATGCATTAGAATTATGGTGTTGGCAAAGAATATTGAATATACTGCCAGAAGAGCAAACAAATCTGTCTTGGAAGAAGTACAACCAGAATGCTCCTTAGAAGAGAGGATGGTGAGATTTATTCTCACGTACCTTGAACATGTTGTCAATAGGAACCAGTCCCTGGAAAAGGACATCATGCCTGGTAAAGTAGAGGGCCAATGAAAAAGAGCAAGACTCTCAGAGAGATGAACTGACACAGTGGCTGCAATAATGGGTTCAAGCATAGCAATGACTCAGTGGCTGTGGGTACAAGTTGTGATTATTCAAGAGTGAGCTGTTATTCCTGTATCAACCAAAACATACTCCTCTATTTAATGGTACAGGCAGTCCACGACTTACCAAGGGCTTACATTCCAATGACTCCATTGTAACTTGGTTCTGATGTAAGTCAATAACTCTTCTTTTCTTTCATTATTATTGCCTTTTATTATCAGTATCTCTATAAATCCAATTTTTATTTGTTGGCATCAGTGTCATGACAATGAAGTTGAAGTCCTCATGGCTGTTGGATTCATGCAAAGTTCAATTGTATGTCATTAGAGTTGAACATTACCCAAATTCCTATCCATTATGACACCCTACACCAACACCTACACAGATTTCATTGTAGACCAGGCCACAGGCTGCTATATGACAGTGTTTTGATCGGTAAATCATAACATTGAACATATATGAGTGAACATCTGAGAATCATAACATCAGCAAATTATGCACTGCAACACTGTATATAGTACATATTACTAATAAGATATATACATATATAAGCACACATACAGTCATAAGTGTGATCCATCATCACTTGAATACACTGTAAGTCAGGGACTACCTGTATTCAAAACCAATGAGACTGACCCTAAGGTAGTGTATACGTGAACCTTAAAACTGAGGTACTGGCATAATTGAAATGGCCTAAATTAAAACTCCATTCTGAATTAAACTGAAATCTTCACTTCTACTGTTCTAAAGAGACAATTCAGCCTTTCTGTAAAAATTTAACTACTTGTAACAAAAAGAGAATAGGAGTCAGAATTTCTAGCTTGGATGAGGAATTGTTTGTTGAAGGTGTCTGTTAAGAATGTTTACTCAGTGAGGTGGAGCCAAGATGGTGGATCAGTCACAAGTACCATAATGTTCCATTGCACCAAAGACCCAGAAAACCAGGTGAAACAGAAACAGATAACAAGCCGGGAACCCTGAACATCAAAAAGAAAGTCTACGAACTGAATAGAACACTGATTGGAAGGAATAAGGAAGGCAGCGAGAGAGGAGTAACACGGAATGGAGGAGCTCAGTCAGCCATTCTTCTCACCACAGCTAACTTATGACAAAGCCAGCAGTGGCCTTGAGTGAAGAAAATAGCAAAACAACTTCAAGACTTTCCCAAAAGGGACAGAGAACCTCTACAGATACACAAAGAAAAAAGCGGAGACAAGGAGGGTGCCAGAGCCAAAACCAGAGATACTCAGGAGTGGCGGCCCTTGATCTCAGAGGTGAGTGACTCACACAAGGCAGTGGACCTAGGGAGTGTCTATCGGAGCTCTCCCAATCAAACGGACCCTGGGTGGCACCCCCTCCTCGCACTCAAGAGAGGAATACGTCCTGCTCGCTGGCTGCAGCGGACATGAGGTGCCTTGGCACCCATGTATCCAAGCTAGAGGAACGCATTGCTCCACAACGCATCTTCCTGATCAGAGGCAAAAGAAAGTCCCATACTCTGACCACCTTGCCTGACTGGGGGGACCATAACAAGAACCTATTCTTTTTCCCCCACCCCAAAAATCCCATCCATTACCTTCCTTGCCCACCTGACAAGCAAGACTAGGTATGCCCACATGTCTGCCCACCTGCCAACTACTCCTCCCCCCAAGGGCCCGATGGAGTGCAGGAACAGTGGGACAGCAAGAAAACTCACCCACTGCTCCCTCCTCCTTACCCCCCATGCAGCATGAGGCAAAAAATCTGTGTGAGCATCCTCCAGATGCAATTACACCCCTTCCAGTGATGGTTGAAGAGCCATGACTGTGTGTGCCTCCTCCCGTAGCTCCTTCCTGCACCCCTCAACTCGACATGAGGTGGCATCGCTGTACTCACATCCACCAGGTGTGACTCAACCTACCCAGCAAGGGGTAGAAGAGCCTTGATTGTGTGTACATCCCACTGCAGCCCCTTCCTCCCTATGTTCCAAGAGACGACATGAGGTTGCACAACTGTGCTCACATTTGCCAGGCCCAACTCTCTCCCTTAACCTTTCCAGCGAGGGGCAGGGGACGCATGACTGTGCAAGCATTCCCAAGCAACCCCTTCTTCCCTCCCCCATCTGACTGGAGGCAGCAACACTGTGTGCGCATCCACCAGGCATGACTCCATCTTTGTACCTGCCCAGGGAGGGGCAGAGGAGACACAAATATGTACGCATCCCCCAGCAGCCCATTTCTCCTTTCTCTTGCCTGATGTGAGGAAGCACCTCTGTGCATATGTTTGCCAGGCTCAACTCCATCCCTGAACTTGTATAGAGAGGGTCAGAGGAGATGTGACTCCACACACATCCCCCAGCAGCCCCTTCCTCCCTCCCCGATCTGACATGAGGTAGCACCACTTTGTGTGCATCTGCCAGGCGCGACTCCATTCCTTAATCAGTCCAGTAAGGGGCAGAGGAGCTATGACTATGTGTGCATTCCCCCTGAGGCTCTTTCCTCCCTCCCTCTGCCCAGCACAGGGCAGAAGAAGAGTGAATGTACAGGTACTCACCTGCTGCAACTTCCTCCCTCTTTCCACCACCAACAGACAGATACAGCCAGACAGATGAACATCTACCTGCTGTTCCTTCCTCCCTACCCCTGTCCAGAAGGAGATGGAGGTACAGCGAATGTGTGACCATCTTCCTGACACTTCCCTCTACTAGCCACACCTTCCCCCCGACCAGTGAGAGGTGATTGAGCATGTCCCTACTCACCCGCCACACCAGATGCTCCACCTGCACAGAGAGCACCACTCCCTGCTCCCAAGTCACTGGACCTAAGATGTAGGCCAAAGCCCAATCAATCCACCTTCAGCTGCCCTGAAAGATCAGTAAAGAGAGACCTGAGATACCTACACCCACCCACCACTCCACTTGTCCAAAGGCAGGGAGTGCTGCAGAATGGCCAGTCCAGTGACCAGAGCACCACTCCAGCCACACCTTCCAGGACTCACCAAAACAAACAATTAAAAAATAAAAAATGAGTAGAATAACCCCTTAACGTCTCAGAGATAACAGACAATAACAAACCACCTAAAGAAGCAGGGCAAGATGCCCCCAGCAAGTGACCATAATAAAAATCCTCCCTGAGGAAGAAAAGATAATGCAGCTCCCTGATAAAGAATTCAAAAGGCTTACGTATAGGGCCCTCAAAGGAATCAAGAAAAACGTAGACAAAACACTAGAAGAATTCAGGCAAACAATACAAGAACAAAGTGACAGAATAAATAGACAATAGGAATGGATACAGAAATAGCAACTAAATTCCAGAATCTTAACAATTAAATTGCAGAAATTAACAGCTCAGTGGAAAGTCATAGGAGCAGAATTGAAACAACAGAAGACAGGATCAATGGAATAGAAGACCAATGCCTTAACACTAATCTGTTTGAGGAACGATCAAAAAAAAAAAAAAAAAACCTGAAGAAAACCTAACAGTTATGTGGGACACCATCAAGGGAATAACTACACATGATTGGAATCCCAGAAAAGGAGGCATCAAGAAGCACTAAAAGAATTGTTGAAGATATGCAGACAGAAAATTTCCCTAATATCATACAACATGAGAACATAACCATATGAGGAGCACAAGGAACCCTGTACAGGATAGATCCCAACAGAAGAACACCGAGACATATCATAATCAAACTTTGCAAAACCAAAGACAAAGAAAAAATCCTGAAAGTAGATTGAGAAAAACAATCACCTACAAAGAGGCATCATAAGACTAAGCTCTGAGAACCATGCAGGCAAGAACCATGCAAGCAAGAAGGCAATGGGAGAATATATATAAAACCTTGAAAGAAAAAATTGCCAACCAAGAATTACATATCCAGCAAAATTATCCCCCAAATATAATAGTGAAATTTGGACATTTCCAGATAAACAGAAATTAAAGGAATTTGTAAAAATCAGCTTTCTAACAAATATTACAGGGAATCCTTTGGACAGAAAACTAACAACACACCAGACAACAGCCTGAAATTAAAACACATGACAGTATCAGACAGGTATCAACCCAGATAAAGAACTCTTAAAATAAAGTTAAAAGACAGAAAACAGGGAATGAGAGATGTCAATCTGTAACTGATGACTACTTCAAAACATCAGGGGGAATAAAGGATATAGGTTTAGAACTTCTACATGGAGAAGAAGTCAAGGTGTTATCAAGAAATAAATTAATCCTTTAAACTTAGAGGAAGATAAAGCTACATTTCAGGGTAACCTCAAAGAAAGTCCACAAACCTACTTATCAAAGTATAACAGGACAAAATCATAAAGATTCAGTACACACAAAACCAAAAATGACAAAGGAAATGAAGAAATGAGCTACACTAAAAAAAAAAAAAAAAAAAAACTCAGCAAGGAAAATAAAGCAGAACAAAGAAATCAATACCACAAAAAAAAAAAGTGCAAGAAAATGACAGCAATAAACTCACACCTATTGATAATCACACTGAATGTAAATGGCCTAAATGCACCAGTAAAGAGACAGAGTTGCAGAATGGATTAAAAAAAAAAAATACTACCCATCAATACTCTGTCTGCAAGGGATATACCTTAGACACAAAGATATAAATAAACTAAAACTTAAAAGATGGAAAAACATATAGCAAGCAAACAATAACCAAAAAAAGCAGGAGTGGCAATATTAACCTCTGATACGATAGATTTTAAAGCAAAATCCACTATAAAAGACAAGGAAGGGCATTATATAATGATTAAAGGGTCAATTCACCCAGAGGACATAACCAAAATAAATACATATTCACCCAATGATAGAGCTACAAAATACATAAAACAAACCCTAACAGAACTGAAAAGAGAAAGAGATACTTCCACAACAATACTAGGAGACTTTAACACACCACTCTCAGTGAAGGACAGAAAAACTAGAAGGAAATTAACAAAGACACATAAAATCTAAATATACGATTAGAAAACTTGACCTCATATACAGAGCACATCACCCAACAGCAGCAAAGTAAGCATTCTTCTTCAATGCTCATGGGTCATTATCCACAATAGGCCATATTTTAGGCCACAAAGGAAGCCTCAACAAATTCAAAAACATCAGAATAATACAAAGCATCTTCTCTGATCAAAATGCTATAAAAGTAGAAATAACAGGAAGAGCAAGGGAAAAAACTCTGATACATGTGTCTTAGTTACCTAATGCTGCTATAATAAAAATATCACAACTGATGGCTTTAACAAAGAGAAATGTATTCTCTCATACTCTGGAAGGCTAGAACTCTGAATTCAGGATGTCAGCTCCAGGGGAAGGCTTTCTCTCTCTGGGGGAAGTTCTGGGGGAAGGTCCTTGTCATCAATCTTCCGTGACTGAGGAGCTTCCCAGCACAGGCAGTCCAGGTCCAAAGGATGTGCTGTTCTCCTGGCTCTTGTTTCTTGATGGTATGAGGTCCCCCTGTCTCTCCGATCACTTCTCTCTTTTATATCTCAAAAGAGATTGACTCAGGATAAAATCTAATCTTATAGATTCAATCCTGCCTCATTATCATAATTGCCTCTAATCCTGCCTCATTAACATCATAGAGGTAGGATTTACGACACAGGAAAATCACATCAGATGACAAAATGGTGAACAATCACACAGTACTGGGAAACATTGCTTAGCCAAGGTGACACACATTTTGGGGGGATGCAATTCAATCCAGAACATTTCAGTCTTTGGCCTCCAAAAATTCATGTCTTTGCCACATGTAAAATACATTCACCCCATCTTATCATAGCAAAAGTCTAAAATCAACTCCAAGTCCAAAATCCAAAAATTCCTATTCATCTGCGAAATCTAGAATACGAGTTACCTGCTTTCAAAATACAGCAGTGGAACAGGCATGAATGAGGCATTTTCATTACAAATGAGAGAAATTTGAGGGAAAGAAGGGAAAATGGGCCCCAAGCAAGTCAGCAGAATAAAATACATTAACCTTCAAGTCTTGAAAATAATCCTCTGTCCTCTGAGACCATTTACACAATGGCCCTGCCCTCCAGACTCTAGGTATTGGCCACACTCCCTGGATTCTGAGTGGAGGCCTCTCAGCCCTGGGCTAGAGTTCTGCATTCCAGGCCCACTGGGATGGCAAGTCTGCTTCCTGGAAAATGGGTAGCCCCATTCTCCTAGTCCATCTGAGTTGCAACTCCACCCTTTCAGACCTCAGAGGTCGTGGCCCTATTCTTTGAGACTGAGGCAGCTCTGTTGCCTGTGTTCCTTGTCTCTTCAGCTTCTGCTTTCTGGTTTCTTTGGGTCGCTCGGGCCTCACCACCCATGTCTGCCCTGGTCAGGCAAATGTGCCAAAGCTCTTTAGCTCCACTGATAGGTGCCTGGAGGCACTCCACTTTGCCAGTAAACTTCAGTAGGAAGGCACTCAGCTCTATTGATCCATGGGTTGGCAAGCCTAGCTCCACTGAAAAGTGATCAGAGGCACACCACTCTAGCAGGAAAGCCTCCTGCCAGAGACACTCAGCTCTCTCACTCTGTGGGTTGGATCCAGCGCTGTCTCATATTGGTCTCCTGGTTCTGCTGCTGCTTCTCACCATCTGTGCCATCTCCAGTGAAACAGCTCTCCTCATTTCCTTCTGAGTACTCACCAGAATTGTCTTTCAGCTTCTATCCATTCACAGTTTCAAAACTGCTTCCACATTTTAGGTATCTGTTAAAGCATCACCACACACCCAGTACCAAATGTCTTAGGCTGGGTCCTGTGAAGAAGTAAAATGAGTAAACCATATAAACATATATAGAGAGAGATTTATCTCAAGGAAATGGCTCATGCAGTTGTAGAAGCTGGAACATCCTGAGTCCATGGGTCAGGCTGGAGGCTTCTCCTGATTCACGTAGCCACAGGGGCTGTCAAACCCAAGATCAGCAAGTCAGACAGCAGGGCTCTGGCTCACAGGCCGCGAAGACCAACAAATCCCAAGATCAGAGGGAAAGATGGCAGGTAAACTGCTAGCTCAACTCCCAAGGACGGGAAGTCAGATGAACAGGAGCCAGCTGCAGGATCCAGAGTGAGCAAAAGCCCCTGAGGCTTGCCAAAATGCCCATTTATATTTGATGCAGGCCAAACTCCAAGGAAACTCTCTTTCAACTGATTGGCTACTTGCAGCACATCCCATCATGGAAGTGATTACATTATATCGAATCTCATTATAGAAGTGATCACAACATCAGACAACTACCAAACTACATCATAACTGCCAAACCACTGAGAATCATGCCCCACCCAAGTTGACACGCAACCCTAACCATCACAAATGGGGGAAAGATAGGCTTTTTAGCAAATGCTGCTGGCAAAACTGGATGTCTGCCTGTAAAAAAAAATTAAACAGGACAAATACCTCACACCACACGCAAAAACTAATTCAAAATGGGTCAAAGACATAAATATAAAATCAAAAACTATGAAGATCATAGAAGAAAGAACAGGGTCAAACCCAGAGGCCCTGATACATGGCATAAGTAGGACACAAACCTTAACTAAAAAACCACAAACACCAGGAGATAAGCTAGATAACTGAGATCGTCTAAAAATTAAAAACATGCTCATCAAAAGATTTCACCAAAAGAGTAAAAAGAGAACCTAAAGACTGGGAAAAAAAATTTTGGCTGTGACAAATTCAACAAAGGTCTTGTCTCTAAAATCTGTGGGAAAATCCACACCTCTACAACAAAAAGACAAATAATCCAATTAAAAAATGGGCAAAGGATATGCATAGACACATAGCCAAAAAAGACATTCAGGCAGCTAACAGAAACATGACCAAATGCTGTGACCACTAGCCATTAGAGGAATGTGAATCAAAACTACAATGAGATGCCATCTTACTACAATATTACTGGCATAATACAGAAAATAACAAATGTTGGAGAGGCTGTGGGGAGATTGCAACTCTTACGCACTGCTGGTGGAACTGTAAAATGGTACAACCATTTTGGAAAAACAATATGGTGCTTCCTTAAAAAGCTAGAAATAAAATATATGATCCAGCAATCCCACTCCTAGGAATATATCCTAAAGAAATAAGACTTATCACACGAATAGACATATGCACAACCATGTTCACTGCAGCATTGTTCACAATAGCAAAAAGAGGGAAACAACCTAAGTGTCCGTCAACGGATGAATGGATAAACAAATCATGGTACATACACACAATGATAAAGAACAATGATGAATCCCTGAAACATCTCACAACATGGATGAATCTGGAGGGCATTATACAGAGTGAAATAAGTCAATCACAAAAGGACAAATACCCTATGAGACCACTAATATGAAAACCCAAGAAAAGGTTTATACTTAAGAAAGAAACATTTGTTGATGGTTACAAGGGAGGGGAGGAATGGGTAAAGAAAAACACCAACTACGCAATACGTAAATACTAACTTTGGTGAAGGGTAAGACAGTATACAATACTGGAGAAGTCAACACAACATGAACAAGGCAGGGTCAGGGAAGCTTAATAGACACATCCAAACTCCCTGAAGGACCAAATTACCGGGCTGAGGGCTGGGGCCCATGGTCTTGGGGGAATATTTAGCTCAATTGGCAAAACATAGTTTATAAAGAAAATGTTTTACATTCTAATTTGGTGAGTAGTGTCTGGAGTCTTAAAAACTGGTAAGTGGCTGTCTGAGTAACTCCAGTGGTCTCACCTTGTCTGGAGCAAGGGAGAATGAAGAAAACGAAAGACAAAAGGGAAAGATTAGTGCAAAGGACTAATGGACCACAACTACCACAGCCTCCACCAGACCGAGTCCAGCACAACTAGATGGTGCCTGGCTTCCACCACTGACTACTCTGACAGGGTTCACAATAGAGGGTCCCAGACAGAGCTGGAGAAAAATGTAGAAAAAAATTCTAACTCAAAAAGGAAGACCAGGCTTGCTGGCCTGGTAAAGACTGGAGAAACCCTGAGAGTATGGCCCCCGGCTACCCTTTTAACTCAGTACCGCTGTCGCTCCTGAGGTTCACCCTTCAGCCAAAGATGAGACAGGCCCATAAAACAAAACTACACTAAACAGGCACACCAGCCCAGGGGCAAGGACTCTCGTGGTGCAGGAAACAGGAAAACTGATAATGGGGAACCCAAGGTAGAGAAGGGGAGAGTGTTGTGGGGTTGTGGGGTTGGCAGGTTGTGGGGTGGCAACCAATGTCACAAAACAATATGGGTATTAATTGTTTAATGAGAAACTAATTTGCTCTGTAAACCTTCATCTAAAGCACAATAAAAATAAATAAATATACAAAGTCAGGAAAGGTGTCTGTCAGGGTTTTATCCTTTAATTGTACTTATTCAACCTGTATGCTGATCAAATTATCTGAGAAGCTGGACTATATGAAGAAGAACATGGCATCAGGATTGAAGGAAGATACACGAACAACATGCCACATGCAGATGATACAACCTTGCTTGCTGAAAGTGAAGTGGCATTGAAGCACTTACAAAGTGCTTTCAAAGACCACAGCCTTCTGTATGGATAGAACCTCAACAACAACAACAAAAAAAATTCTCACAACTGGACCAATAAGCAACATCATGATAAATGGAGAAAAGACTGAAGTTGTCAAGGATTTCATTTTGCTTGGATCCGCAATCAATGCCCGTAGAAGCAGCAATCAAGAAATCAAAAGATGCAAAAAAAAAAAAAGGAAAAAAAAGTGCAAATCTGCTGCAAAAGACCTCTTTAAAGTGTTAAAAAGCAAAGATGTCACTTTGAGGACTAAGGTGCACCTGACCCAAGCTGTAGTATTTTCAATCGCCTCATATGCATGTGAATGCTGGACAGTGGATAAGGAAGGCCAAAGAAGAATTGATGCCTTTAAATTATGGTATTGGTAAAGAATACTGAATATACCATGAACTGCCAGAAGAACAAACAAATCTGTTTTGAAGGAGTACAGCCAGAATGTTCCTTTGAAGGAACATTCTTCTCACGCTCTTTGGACATATTATCAGGAGGGACCAGTACCTGCAGAAGAACGTCATCCTTAATAAAGTAGAGGGTCAGTGAAAAAGAGAAAGATCCTCAAGGAGATGGACCGACACAGTGGCTGCAACAATGGGCTCAAACATAGTGATGACTGACAGGATGGCTCGGGACCAGGCGGTGTTTTGTTCTGTTGTACACAGGGTTGCTACGAGTTGGAACCAACTCAACAGTGTGTAACAACAACTAATATATAATTGCATCGAGAACTTTGAACAAAAAATTTTGATTGACTGAGGAGTATGTCAGAATACACAAATCTTATAAGAGACCAGTACATGCTTAAACATCATAAAGAATAGAAGAATAGAAACCACACTGAGACAATCACAAGATCAGTGAGCCATGATTTTAAGACCTCTGGAATCATAGAAACAGGGCATGTTCATTAATCTTTGATTGTTTTCTGAAAGAATACGTTTCACCTCTGAAAAAATAAAATGCTTAGGAATAAATCTAACCAGGGATGTAAAAGACCCATACAAAGAAAAATACAAAAGTCTACTGCAGAAGAGGAGGGGCCATGACGGCAGAGTAGTCAGATGCTTCCTGTGGTCCCTCTTACAACAAAGACCTGAAAAAACAAGTGAATCAATTATATATGCAAGCTAGGAGACCTGAACATCAAAGGCAAAGTTGAGGAATCAGACTGAGTGGCAGGGGGAGGGAGAAACAGTTCAGAATCAGCGAGGAGTTCCCAGACATGACCCAGCAGGAACCGGCACCCTGCAGGCCAATTCTGCTGCTGCCGCAAGCACTGTGAGGCAAGCAGAGGTGTTTGGGACACGTTTTCCCCATTGGGGGAGGCCGGATGGCAGAGAATCTGCTCAACCCTCCAGAACAAGTGAGAACCAGCCCACAATTTGCAAACAATAAGTACCTACATTTAACCTACCGCAATCCAAAAATATCCCTTCAGGAGAAACCTCTCACCCACTTAACTGCTCCCTTCTCGCTCTGAACTGTCTCCCAGCCAGCTGCATCCCCTGGGCCAGAAGAAGGACTCTGCACTCGCCCTGAGCCATTCTCCTGGCCTTGAAGAGGGAACAAATTAACACACAGGGAAAAAATAATCTGCCAGTTCCCCTAAGCTGGGAACTCAGGGCAGAACAGCTCCTTTACCTAGTCACAGGCTGTCTTAGTTATCTAGTCCTGCCATAACAGAAATACCACAAAAGGATGGCTTTAACAAAGAGAAATTTATTTTCTCGTAGTCTAGTAGGTTACAAATCCAAATTCAGGGCACCGGCTCCAGGGGAAGGTTTTTGTACTCTGTCGGCTCTGGAGGAAGGCCCTTGTCCTCAATCTTCCTTTGGTCGAGGAGCTTCTCAGGTGCAAGGACTCCATGTCCAAAGGACACGCTCTGCTTCCGGTGCTGCTTTCTTGGTGGTATGAGCTCCCTCTGTCTCTCTGCTTGCTTCTATCTTTTATACCTCAAGAGATTGCCTCAAGACACAATTTAATCCTGTAGGTTGAGTCCTGCCTCACTAACACAACTGCCACCCATCCTCCCTCGGTAACATCATAGAGGCAGGATTTACAAGATATAGGAAAATCACACAATACCAGGAATCATGGCCCAGCCCAATTGAAAAACACATTTTTGGGGGGACATAATTCAATCTATGACATAGGCATAAGAGGTCCACAGACATTGAATGCCTTTCACCCCTGCATAGACCTGTGTGGGCCCATTTCAACAGTGTAGGCCCTCATTAGCACAGTACAACAGGGTATATACCTGAAGTCCAACTTCAACTGTTTCAGCTACATAGTGGAGATACAAGTTAGTGTCATTTGACACCCCTATCCCTATTAAACAGGGTCCTCAACTACCCACATCAGGGGCCTGAGGACTGGTGACTCCGCCCATGCCACCTAGCCATCCGTGTCAGAGGTCCAAGAATAAGTGGTGCCTCCCAGTCCTCACAGCCAACAGCATTGGGTACCCATAATCCAGATACAAAAAAAAAAAAAAAAAAAATTTTTTATGCACTCCAGGGAACAAAAAAAAAATTTTTTTTTTTTTTTTTAGGGAACAGGGACCACTTTCCTCACACTCAGGGGCAGTTGTCAGGCCCCTGCCTTGCTCAGTGTGTGACCCTGTATTACACCCAGATACCTGTGCCTATACCAATTACCCTTGCTCATCTAGGACTGTAGGTGAGAGCCTGTTCCACATACTTGATGACTATCTGGATACCCGAGCTGAGTCCATACAAGAAAAGTGAACAGGCTCCTGGGCTCGCATGCCTAGTAACAGCTCTAACCACCTGGTGGTAGGATGTGAGAGCTTCAAAGACACCAATAATCAAAGTAGCTCACTCGAGCAGCCTATTTGGGCACATCAAAATAAAACAAAAGAAGAAGCTAGGACACTGTAAGCAAACAAAAAATAAATAAATACAATAACATATTGATGGCTTGGAGACAACAGTCAATATCAAATCATATAAAGAGGTAGGCCACGATGGCTTCAGCAAGCTCCCAAAACATAGAATCAAAAAATCTTCCAGAGGAAGAGAACTTCCTGGAATTACCAGAGGTGGAATACAAAAGACTAATATACAGACCTCTTCAAGAGATCAGGAAGAAGATCAGGCAAAATGTACAACGAGCCAATGAAAACACAGAAAAAGCATTAGAGGAACTTAAGCAGGTTAGACAAGAGCATAATGATGAATTTAATAGCCTGCAAGAATCCCCGACAGACAGCAAACAGAAACTCAGAAGATTAACAATAAAATTTCAGAATTAGGCAATTCAATACAGTCATAAGAGCAGAACTGAGGCAATGGGAGTCAGAATAAGTGAGATTGAAGATAAAGCACTTGGCACCAACATATATCAGAACAAATCAGATAAAACAATTTTAAAAAATGAAGAAACCCTAAGAATTACGTGGGACTCTGTCAAGAGGAATAACCTACTGGAGTAACAGAATGGGGGGGAGGGGGGATAACAGAAAATAGAGAGACAATTGTTGAAGATTTGTTGGCAGAAAACTTCCCTGATATCGTGAAAGATGAGAAGATGTCTATCCAAGATGCTCATTGAACCCCACACACGGTAGATCCCAGAAGAAAGTCACCAAGACATATGAAAATCAAACTTACCAGAATCAAAGATAAAAACAGAATTTTAAGAGTGGCTAGGAATAAACAAAAAGTCACCTACAAAGGAGAGTCAATAAGACTAAGCTTGGACTACTCTGCAGAAACCATGCAGGCAAGAAGGCAGTGAGATGACATATATAAAGCCTTGAAGGAAAAAAGATTGCCAGCCAAGAATTATATATCCAGCAAAACTGCCTCTCGAATATGATGGTGAAAGTAGGACATTTCCGGACAAACAGAAGTTTAGGGAATTTGAAAAAACCAAACCAAAATTACAAGAAATACTAAAGGAAGTCTTCTTGTTAAAAAGTCAATAGCATCAGATAACAACCCAAAACTAGAACATAGGACAGAGTAACCAGATATCAATTCAGATAGGGAAATACAAAAATAAATCAAAGCTTAAATGCTCAAAATATGGAAAATGAAATGTCATTATGTACAAGATGACAACATTAAAACAAAAAAGAGGGGCTAAAAAATATAGTCATAGATCTTTCATATGGAGAGGAGTCAAGGTGCTATAGGGAGATAAAAGATTGGCTTCAACTTAGAAAAATAGGGGTAAACATTAAGGTAATCACAAAGGGAACTAAGAATCCTACACATCAAAATGAAAAACAAGAAAAAGATAAAAATTCATCAAATACAAAATCAACAACAATGAAAAAGAGGAAATTATATAAAGAAAAATGACTCAGCACAGAAAATTGAGTGGAACAAAGAAACTGTCAACAACACACACACACAAACAGACATCAAAATGACTGCACTAAACTCATACCTATCAATAATTATGCTGAATGTAAATGGACTAAACACACCAATAAAGAGACAGAGAGTGGCAGAATGGATTAAAAAACACAATCTTCTAAATGCTGACTACAACAGACACACCTCAGACTTAAAGACACAAACTAACTAAAACTCAAAGGATGGAAAAAAATACATCAAGCAAACAACAAACAAAAAAGAGCACTAGTGGCAATATCAATTTTGGACAAAATAGACTTTAAAGTAAAATCCAACACAAAGATAAGGAAGGACACTATATAATGATTCAAGAAAGGGTCAATAACCCAGGAGGACATAACCATAATAAATATTTACACAACCAACAACAGGGCTCCACAATATGTGAAACAAACTCTAACAGCATTGAAAAGTGAGATAGACAGCTCCACAACAAAAGTAGGAGGCTTCAACACACCACTTTGGGTGAAGGAGAGAACGTACAGAAAGAAGCTCAATAAAGACACAGAAAATCTAAATGCTGCAACCAACCTACTTGTCTTCATAGATACATAGAGAACACTCCACCCACCAGCAACCAAGTGTACTTTCTTCTCCAATGCCCAAGGAACATTCTCCAGAATAGACCACACATTAGGGTATAAAGCAAGCCTTAACAAAATCCAAAACATCAAAATATTACAAAGCACCTTTTCTGACCATAAAACCATTAGAGTAGAAATCAATAACAGAAAAAGCAAGGGGGGAAAAAAAAACACATGGAAACTGAACAAGACCTTGCTCAAAAACTATTAGGTTATAGGAGAAATTAAAGACAGAATAAAGAAATTCATAGGATCAAATGAGAATGCAAAAGCCGTGCTCGGAGGTCAATTTATATCAGTAAATGCACACATCCAAAAAGAGGAAAGGGCCCAAATCAAAGAATTAACTCAAAAACTCAAACAAATAGAGAACAGCAAAATAAACACTTGGGCACCAGAAGAATGCAGATAATAAAAATCAGAGCAGAATTAAATGAAATAGAGAATAGAAAAACAATCAAAAGAGTTAAGAAGACCAAAAGCTGACTTTTGGAAAAGATCAATAAAATTCAAAAACCACTGGCCAAACTGATAAGAGAAAAATAGGAGAGGAAGCAAAATCCCAAATGAGAAATGAGATGGGTGCTATCACAACACACCCAACTGAAATTAAATGAATCATAACAGAATATTATGAAAAATTGTACTCTAACAAACTTGGAAACCTAGGCAAAATGGACAAATTTTTAGAAACACACTGCCTACCTAAACTAACACAAACAGAGGTTGAACAACTAAATAAACCTAAAACAAAAGAATAGATTGAAAAGGTAATTTGAAAACTTCCAACAAAATAAAAGCCCTGGCCCTGACAGTTTCACTGGAGAATTCTACCAAACTTTCAGAGTTAACACTACCACCACTAAAGGTATTTCAGAGCACAGAAAAGGATGGAATACTCCCAAAACCATTCTATGAAGCCACCATATCCCTGATACCAAAAATCAGGTAAAGACACCACAAAAAAAGAAAATTGCAGACCAATATCCCTCATGAACATAGACACGAAAATCCTCAACAAAATTCTAGCCAATAGAATTCAACAACATATCAAAAAATAATTCACCATAACCAAGTGGGATTTATACCAGGTATGCAGGGATGGTTCAACTTTAGAAAAACAATCAATGTAATGCACCACATAAATAAGACAAAAGACAAGAACTACGTGATCTTATCAATTAATGCAGAAAAAGCATTTGACAGAGTCCAACACCCATTCATGATAAAAACTCTCAGCAAAATAGGAATACAAGGGAAATTCCTCAACATAATAAAAGGCATTTATGCAAAGTCAACAGCCAACATCATCCTAAATGGAGAGAGCCTGAAAGCATTCCCCTTGAGAATGGGAACCAGAGAAAGATGGCCTTTATCGCAACTCTTATTCAACATCGTGCTGGAGTTACTATCTGGAGCAATTAGGCTAGAAAAAGAATTAAGAGGCATCCAAATTGGTAATGAAGAAGTGAAAGTACCTCTGTTTGCAGATGATATGATCTTATACACAGAAAACCCAAAAGAATCCTCAGGAAAACTACTGGAACTAACAGAAGAGTTCAGCAAAGTATCAGGATACAAGATAAATACACAAAAATCAGTTGGATTCCTCTACACCAACAAAGAGAATGTTGAAGAAGAGATCACCAAATCAATACCATTTACAATAGCCCCCATGAAGATAAAATATTTAGGAATAAATCTACCCGGAGATGTAAAAGAGAAAACTGCAAGACACTACTCCAAGAAACCAAAAGAGACCTACATAAGTGGAAAAACATACCTTGCTCATGGATAGGGAGACTCAACATTGTGAAAATGTCTGTTCTACCCAAAGCGATTTACAGATACAATGCAGTCCAGATTCAAATTCCAATGGCATTTTTTAATGAGACGGACAAACAAATCACCAAATTCATATGGAAAGGGTAGAGGCCCTAGATAAGTAAAGCACTACTGAAAAAGTAAAACAAAGTCAGAGGTCTCACACTATCTGATTTAGAACCTATTATACCACCACAGTAGTCAAAACAGCCTGGTAGTGGTATAAAAACAACAGATACAAACACCAGTGGAACAGAATTGAGAATCCAGACATAAATTCATCCACCTATAAGCAGCTGATATTTGACTAGGGCCGTTAAATGGGGGAAAAGACAGTCTCTTTAACAAAAGGTGCTGGCATAACTGGATATCCATCTGCAAAAAAAAAAAAAGAAATAAGACCCACACCTCACACCATGCACAAAAACTAACTCAAATGGATCAAAGACTTAAATACAAAATCTAAAACAATAAAGATCATGGAAGAAAAAATAGGGACAATGCTAGGAGCCCTAATACATGGTGTAAACAGTATACATAACATTACTAACAATGCACAAACACTAGAAGAGAAACTAGATAATTGGCAGTGCCTAAAAATCAAACACTTATGTTTATCCAAAGACTTCACCAAAAAAGTAAAAAGACGACCTACAGATAGGGAAAACATATTGGCTACAACAAATCTGATCAGCATCTAATCTCTAAAATCTACAAGATAGTGCAAAACCTCAACAGCAAAAAGACAAATAACCCACTCAAAAAAATGGGTAAAGCATATGAACAGGCACTTCACCAAAGAAGATGTTCCGGTGGCTAACAGATACGTGAGGAAATGCTCACAATCATTAGCCTTTAAAGAAATGCAAATCAAAACTACAAGGCCAACAAGGCTGGCATTAATCCAAAAAACACAAAATAATAAATGTTGGAGAGGTTGTGGGGAGACTGGAACACTTATATACTGCTGGTGAGAATGCAAATGGTACACCCACTTTGGAAATCGATTTGGTACTTCCTTAGAAAGCTAGAACTAGAACTACCACACGATCCAGCAATCCCACTCCTTGGAATATATCCTAGAGAAATAATAGCCTTCACAGGAATAGATACATGCACACCCATGTTCATTGCACCACTTCTTACAATAGCAAAAACATGGAAACAACCAAGGTGCCCATCAACGGATGAATGGATAAACAAATTGTGGTATACTCACACAATGGAACACTACGCAACGATAAAGAACAATGATGAATCCGTTGAAACATCTCATAACTTGAAGGAATCTGGAAGGCATTATGCTGAGTGAAATTAGTCAGTCACCAAAGGACAAATATTGTATGAGACCACTATTATAAGAACTCAAGAAAAGGTTTAGACACAGAAGAAAATATTCCTTGATAGTTATGAAGGGAGGGAGGGAGGGAGGGGAGGAGTATTCACTAGTTAGCAGACAATAATTATTTTAGGAGAAGGGAAGGACAACACACAATGCATGCAGGAGAAGTCAGTACAACTGGACTAATCCAAAAGCTAAGAAGTTTCCTGAATTCAACCAAACACTTCAAGGGTCAGAGTATCAGGGGCAGGGGTCTCAGGACCACGGTTTCAGGGGACATCTGGGCCAATTGACATAATGAAGTGTATTAAGAAAATGTTTTGCATTCCACTTTGTTGACTGGCCTCTGGGGTCTTAAAAGCTAGCAAGTGGCCATCTAATATGCATCAATTGGTCTCAACCCACCTGGAGCAAAGGAGAATGAAGAACACCAAAGACACAAGGAAAATATGAGCCCAAGAGAAAGAAAGGGCAACATAAACTGGAGACTCCATCAGCCTGGGACTGGGAGAACTAGACGGTTTCCAGCTAATGCCAATGATTGCCCTGACAGGGAACACAACCGGGTATCTCTGATGGACCAGGAAAAAAGTGAGATGCAGACCTCACATTCTAGTGAAAAGACCAGACTTAATGGTCTGACTGAGACTGGAGGGACCCCAGAGGTCATAGACCTCGGACTCTCTGTTAGCCCAAAATTAAAACCATTCTCAAAGCCAACTCTTCAGAAAAAGATTAGACTGGAATATAAGACATAAAATGATACTGGTGAGGAGTGTGCTTCTTAGGTCAAGTAGATGCATGAGACTATGTGGGCAGCTCCTGTCTGGAGGTGAGATGAGATAACGGAGGGGGACAGGAGCACATTGAATGGACACAGGAAATACATGGTGGAGAGAAGGAGTGTGCTGTCACATTGTAGGGAGAACAACTAGGTTCACATAACAGTATGTATATAAGTTTGTGTATGAGAAACTGACTTGAATTATAAAGTTTCACTTAAAGTTCATTAAAAAAAAGTCAAAAAAAAAAAAAAAAGACATTTCCTTGCAAAACTGGGATATAAAGTATCCCAACAAAAGACTCAAATCTCCCAACAACAAGTTAAGGATTTGGGATACAACCTATCTAAAGGACAAAGTGACCTTTTACCAGAAAGGCAACTCGCCATTAGCCAAATAAACCCAAACCAAACCAAACCCAGTGCCGTCGAGTCGATTCCGACTCATAGCAACCCTATAGGACAGAGTAGAACTGCCCCATAGAGTTTCCAAGGACTGCCTGGTGGATTCAAACTGCCGACCTTTTGGTTAGCAGCCGTAGCACTTAACCACTATGCCACCAGGGTTTCCATATTAGCCAAAATAGCAGTTCCTAAAACAAAGACACTTCTCCGCAGGTTTCTAGGAATGGCCGGGTTCTGCAGAATTTGGATACCCAATTTTGAACTAATTGCCAAGCCCCTGTACCAGGCTTTCAGGGGATAGACTCTGACCTTCTAGAATGGACTCCAGAATGCCTTCAAGCTTTCCTCACCATTAAGTTCAAATTGAGTGCTCCAGCTCTTGGACTATGTAATCTGAGGAAACCTTTTGATTTATATGCACATGAGAGACAAGGGATAAGTTTAGGAGTCTTTACCCAACAGCTGGGGCCGTAGAAAAGACCTATTGCCCGTTTCTGGAGAATTAGATCGGGCAGCAAAAGGCTGGCCTTCATGTTTGCGGGCAGTGGCTGCCTTATGTGACATTGCGCAGGAAGCTGAGGAGTTGACCCACTACTGTTCACACCCCTCGTTCGGCCTTCATAGTCCTTGGACAAAAGGGGGGACATTGGCTCACTGCGGGAAGGTTAGGAAAATACCAGGCTATCCTCCTTGATAATCTCAACCTCTATCTTAAAGTAATCTCAACCCTTAACCCCGTGTCCCTCTTGCCAGAGCCAAGGGAAGAAGGGCCAGAGCATGACTGCATTCAAATAATAGATGAAGTTTTTTCCAGCAGACCAGATCTTCAAGATACCCCGCTTGCTAACCCAGACCTCGAAGCTTTTTCAGATGGCAGCAGCTTCATGGATCAAGGAATTCGACAGGCTGGTAACTCTGTAGCGTCCCTTCAGGAGGCCTTAGAGTGAAAAGTCCTTCCTCCCAGAACTTCAGCCCAGAAGGCTGAACTGATCGCACTGACTAGAGCATGAAAACTGGGAAGAGGTAAAATGATTAACTTTTATACGGATTCAAAACCCCAGCACAGGCTTTGGCTCTTCTGCCTAACATAGACCTACAGATCTTTACCCCTGGATATTCTCAACAAGATAAGGAGAAAGGAGGAGAATGGGGTTTCTCAGAAGATAAACTAAAAGACAGGAGGGTGTGTAATGATCACGGACAAATATTAGTACCAGCACACCTAATATATGATGTAGTACAAGCACCACCCAATGTGGAAGGGATCCTGTGGCCACCTGGTTACAAAAGCTGTTCATAGGATCCGACTTGTATAAAAACATCCAACTGGTCACTCAACAGTGCATGCTCTGCACAAAAATAAGCCCAAGACAGGACCACCCCCACCTATGGTAGGAGTGCAAACCAGAGGTACGAGACCCGGAGAAGACTGGAAGATAGACTTCACTGTCATGCCACCAATGACCGGAGGGATTAAATTCTTACTTGTTTTGTAGATACTTTCACTAACTGGAAAGGACATTCCCTTGCAGAACGGAGAAGGCCGCTGAAGTAAGTAAAGCCTTACTGAGAGAAATCATCCCAAGGTTTGGTTTACCTGTCTCCATTCAGAGTGACAATGGAAGAGCCTTTGTGGCTCAAGTGCTTCAACAGGTTTCAGGACTTTTAGGAATTAATGGAGGCTGCATGCCTCCTGGGAACCCTGGTGGTGAAGTTGTTAAGTGCTACGGCTGCTAACCAAAGCCTTGGCAATTTGAATCCACCAGGCCCTCCTTGGAAATTCTATGGGGGCAGTTCTACTCTGTCCTATAGGGTCACTATGGGTCAGAATTGACTCGACGGCACTGGGTTTGGTTTGGTTTGGTTTGGCATGCCTCCTGGAGGCCACAATCATCAGGAAAGACTGAATGATGAATCATACCTTAAGGAAAATAATGGCCAAAATCTGTCAGGAAACCAACCTTATGTGGCTTCAGTTTCTTCCCATTGCTCTTTTCAGAATTAGGGTAGCCCCTAGAACCAGACTCCAACTGAGTCCATACAAAATGTTATATGGGAGACCCTTCATCAAACCCGGGGACCTGTACTGGAGTCACGCAGACTTGCCTGTGTGACCAGGGAACTAGATAAAATCAGGTACCTACAAACTCTTTCTATTACTTTGAAGGCTATTAACCATTATGCAGCCAGCAGATTTATGTTTCTCACAGATAACCCGCTCCATAAACTGAGCCCTGGAGACAGGGCGCTGCTCAAAAACTGGAATGACCGGACAGACCCCCAGCCAAAAACCATGGGCACGATGGGAAGGAACTTATGGAGTTCTCCTGGTCACCCACTCCTCGACCAAGTTGAAGGGGGTCTGACCTTCCGACCTTCCGACCTTGGATACATCACTCCAGACTCAGTTGTCTGGCCTGATACGAGACTGATTCTCCTTGAATCAACCAGGTCACCTATCCCTGCGACACCGGGAATGGACAGACCAGAGACAGTGAGTCGAGTGGAGACCACCACCCTAATCTTCACTGGTCACATCAACCTGGAAAACCAGAATAGAATATTGAACCTGTTGATGGACTAAGATTCCTGTTTAAAAATAAAGAAGTTCCTAACAGCTAAGTAGCCCCAGCTTTTATTTGCTGATATTTTCCGTGCACCAGGCCCAACGTGCCCTAAGAGGACATACTGTTGTTGTCTTAGTGTGACTCTATTTACTATACCACTTGTCAGATTCTGGGCTTGTATGCTTTTCTGTGTCCTCCCTGCTGGACTTAACCATATTCTCTGCTTCAAGTAAGAGCCAGAATACTTCTCTCCTCTCCTGGGCGCCAAGGGACAAACTCGCCAGAACTGTGAGAACTGGACTTGTGAGTCAGTCCAGAACATTTTTACCAACATGCCCCTACGTGGGTGAGATCCCCCAAAGACTCTTAACACTGCTAATGACCTTGGTGTTAGTATTGTTTCCTATACCTGCATGCTGTACTTACTAGATTGCTCAGATAAATAATCAGTAGTTCTCTTAATTATGGCTAATCTGGGATTTCAACATAGCCCTTTCTTACCTTCCAACACCTTTCTATTAGTTCTCATTCCACATTGCACTAGATTATGTATTGGCTGAACAAGGGGGGTTTGTGTAGTAGCTAATACCTCCTGTTGCACTTATATCAACTCTTCAGGTAAGGTAGAAATTAATGTGCAAAAGATTTATAGTGAAGCTAAATGGCTACATAAATTCAGTCAGAGCCCAGGTTCAACTGCCAGTTGGAACACTGTTAAACCGATGTCTCCCTCTACAGCCTGGTTCCTTCCTTTCTGAGGACCACTACTAACCCTTATACTCCTCCTGGTTTTCAGCCCGTGTCTTCTCTGTTATCTCACCCAATTTATCAAAAATAGGTTAAAGGCCACCGGCATTTTTGTCCTCCGAACTCCTCCCCAGAGCGAGGGGTATATGCCTCTTCAGCCTGTAGATCAGAGGTCTCAGATTCAAACCTATGCCAAAACGTTCATCCAACAGTGCTCCCCTTCAGCTGGAAGCAGCCATGAGCGGTTGTCACCCCCAATCCCCTGATTGGCAATGGTACAAATCACAGGAGGAATTGTTAGCAGCTGAAGACACCTAATTAATTAATACTCTACCAGTTATGAGGCCATTTCCAGTCACCTCACCACCACATCACTCACTTCCTCTAAGTTGTTTTGCAGACCTTCAGGAGAGTCCCAGATGGGTCCAGGTCTAACCGCCTCAGAGTGGTCGGACATGCAGAAAAGACGAAGACGACCAACAGATGATCCCGGGCTACCACTCATGCTCAATACACAACAGAACTCATGTCAAGGAAGGAAAAGACCCATATCAAGGATCCAAAGTCACCAGACATAAGTCATCTGCAGTAGTCAAGGCCATTTCAAAAGCCGAGGCCATTTGAAAAGTGAAGAGTCCGTTGGCCACTACCTTGCGGAGTCTTAGCCCCACCTCATAATGAATAATCAATAGAAATTATGAATAGTTAAAACTCCTTGACCCTATCCACTGCCTTACTCCACCCCAATATGAATACGCCTAATTATAAAATGTGAATGCTTCTTCAAATCAATGAACTCAGTCTGAGGTCAATACCTCTGAGTTCCCACTTCCTAGCCTGTGAAATAAACTCTTCCTCTTAAAACTGGCGTCTGAGTGTTTGACTTCCTGCATGCTGGGTAAGGACCCATCGGTCTGGTGTCAGTTCTGTTGTACATAGGGTTGCTATGAGTTGTAACTGACTTGACAGGCACCTAACAACAACAAGAACATGATTTGGTTCCTATTTTCACCCCATAAGAATACTTGTATAACAAAACTGCCCTGGGACTACGTGGCTCCATTTTCGATGGGCTACGTAGTTCCCCAATCGCAATTGATTTAAACCCTTAATAAACCTCCCTGTTTTAACGTGAAACTGTTTTCAAGTTTTTCTTTAGCACAGAACCAAATCTACTAGTGCACCAAAGTGTTTCGCGTTTTGCAACCCCTGCATCACGCACACCTGCAGTTGTTAGAGACACAGTTCGTGACTGCAGCATTTCATCTGTAGAAGCTGTGCTGGGTGTTCTATTCTGAGCAAGGCCTGTTGGTTTGAGATGGAACAGGAATTCAGGGACAGAGCACCAGGCACAGTTAATACGCCCCCTGTGTTCTCAGATAGTGCTGCTTTTGATTACCATTGCTTTGTCCATAAGTACCCTTGCTGTTATGTCCCCTGCATCCTTAAATACAGCCACTGAGAGTGGGCACAAAGGTATTCTGGACAAAACAGCACCGCTCAGAATGGGTCGCCAGGACCCAGGGCCACTACTCAGCTTGCCGCTCCAGAAACTTGAGTTTGACCTATTGCCCAATTGTGCCAGCTCTCAGGAAAAGACTGGTGTGGAACACATTTTAAGAGACTGATAGAAGAGTTACATGTGCATGTGATTATTCAGCATCTGTGAGAAGCCATATGATCACAGAAATAACAATGAGAAAATGAACGCATTCATCTTTTGAGGCCCTGCATCTCCCATCAGTTGCCATAATTCTGATAAAACCCAACAACCAAAGATTATCAGAGATAAACTTGATTTGCTGCAGCAAAGGAAACCACACACCAGAAGAACCATGGGGTACTTCATCAAACAGGAAAAAACAGGTTTCTTATAAGATTTGAGGGAAAGGTAGAGTTTAAACAAAAAATTAAACGAAGCAGTGTTTTTTTGTTTTGTTTTTTGCTACAGGTACAGCAAAGAGGAACAGAGTATGGAAGAGTTAACATCTGGTCTGAGAAGGACTCAGAGGCCTGTTTTCTTGGAAACTTTGAAAGCAAGACAAATGTGAAATGTGTCCAAAACACCTTATCTGAGTTTTGCACCTTACTGAAAATCAAGGTTAGCTCTGTGTATGAAAGCACCTGAGGTGGTCAAGATCGTGCAGACAACAGTGGGATATTCCACCCTCATCATGTGATTTTAGACAGCAATATTTCTGACAGTTCATGATTGTAGAGAACAGGGTCCCTCAGCACTATGTCTTGATGTTAATTAGCAAAAGGGTTTTTACAGGTTCATGCTTCCTACTGACTACTGAACCTTTTTCTGTTTGCCTCATCACCAACTATCACTTCAAACTCAGGTTTATAACAAATGCATTATCTGTCATTCCTCACTTCCTATGGCAGCAGTCATTCTCCTCAGGCACTGCATTAAAAACCTGGACAAAGTTTCTTCCTCAGACATCACTTTCTCCTCATGGATGATCACTCTCCAAATGTGAACGAGCCTTCTTCTGGGGGAAACATTAAACTTATTACTGTGACTCAGGTTTCAGAGATTTTAGAAATCCTAACTCCTGTACCTGTAAAAGGTACCTTTAACCAATCTGAGTCTTTATATTTAAAGTGGGTTCCTTACAGACAACATATGGCTGAGTCTTGTTTTTTAACCACTCTGACAATCTTTCTCTTTTAATAGGTATATTCAGATCATTCACACTTAAGGTGATTATTGATAAAATTAGATTAATATCTACCATGTTTGTAACTGTTTTTGATTCCTTCCATTTATTCTTTCTCCCCTCTGTCTTTTTCTAATTTCTCTGGTTTTAGTTGAGCATTTTATACGGTTCCATTTTATCTCCTCTCTTAGCATATTAATTATGCTTTTCTTGTAAATGTTTTTATTGTTTACCTTAGAGTTTTCAATATAAATTTTTAACTAATCTTAAGTCCACCTTCAAAACGGACTATGCCATTTCACATGTAGTGCAGATAACTTTATAACAGATTATTACCAATTCATCCTTCCCATCCCTTCTTCCCAAATTGTCTTAGGTTGGGTTCTCTAGAGAAGCAAAACCAGTAAAGTGTATGTTTGTATGTACGTGTGTATTTATATATTTATCAAGGAAATGGCTCATGTGGTTGTAGAGGCTGTAATGCCCCAAGTCCGTGGGTCAGGATAGAGATGTCTCTTGATACATATAGCTGCAGGGGCTGGTGAACCCAAGATCAGTGGATAAGAGAGCAGGGCTCTTGCTCACGGGCTGTGAAGATTGGTGAATCCCAAGATTGGTAAGCGAGACTGCAGGTAAGCTGCTAGCACAAGTCCCAAGATCAAGAGGTCAGATGGACAGGAGCCAGCTGCAGGACCCATAATGAGCAAAAGCCTCCCAGCCCTGGCTGAACTTGATGCAGGCCATATGCCCAAGGAAACTCCCCTTCAACTGATGGACTACTTACTGCAGATTCCATCATGGGGGTGATGACATATCAGATCTCAACAGGAAAGTGATCACAACATTACAAACCACCAAAACACTGAGAATCATGGCCCAGCCAAGTCAACACACAATATTAACCATCACAGTCCACTCCTTGTCAACATGGCACCTGCACACTTTTCCTTAAACTGTATATAACTTCTGAATAAAGATAACTACAAAGTCGTACTTGGGGCTGACATGATACAATGAACACATAAACCAAAAACGCAATAGCCCTGTTTACATCCTATATTTTATAAGGGAAGAAAACAAAAATATTTGATGCACACATACAAAGCAGAAATAATCATAACAATTACAGTCCTCTTTTCTGCAAGTGATCACATGGCCATAACTGGTATTTAGAACTACATTCTTCCACAACTCATTCCATATTCCCTTTACCCTCAGCAATTACCTCAGCTGGTCATGGTTCTTTGCCTGGTGGGGTGGCACAAACCTTCATTCCTGAAAGGGCCTGGGCCATTAGTAGTCATGTTGGAATTCGGTTGCTGTAGCTTTCCGTTGAATTTAATCACATGGCATGGTAGTACTAAGAGACTCCCTAAAGAATCCCCTGCATGCCAGACATACTCTTCTTTACCTCTATTATGTAATATCAATCTGATTTCCTCTTGGTAATCAGGATCAATCCCACCAGCCAGTATGATAACTCCCTTATTTGCCTGTTGATCCAGAGGCATAAGGAGCTCAAAGTGGCCAGGTGGCATTCCTAGCTTCCAGTTCAATGGAATCAGTGATGTGTCTCCAGGTGGGAGCATTCCTCCCTTTGGAACAAAGACCTGAAAAGCATAAGGTCTCGGGGACAGGAAGCAAACAACTTGCAAGTGGTTCACTAGGGATAACAGTGAGTGGTGTTGCTCCCATTTCCACCACTTGATTCTTGGACCCATGAATACTGGCTATGGGAGAAAGAGCACCCTATATTGGATGCTGGTTTATAGCATATACATCCTCCTGGAGAACAGTGCCCCAACCCTGCAAGGTATTGACACCTAGCTGATGCCATAATTGTGCCTTCAGAAGGCCAGTCCATCATCCTATCAAGCCAGTTGATTCAGGATGATGGTGAACATGATAAGATGAGTGAATTCCATGAACATGGGCCCACTGTCACACTTCGTTTACTGTGAAGTGAGTCCTTTGATTGGAGGTGATGCTGTGTGGGATACCATCATGGTGCATAAGGCATTCTGTAAGTCCACGGATGGTAGTTTTGGCAGAAGCATTTCATGCAGAAAAGCAAATCCATATCCAGAGTAAATGTCTATTTCAGTAAGGACAAAATGCTGTCCTTTCCATGATGGAAGTAGTCCAATGTAATCAACTTGCCACCACCAGTTTGCTGGTTGATCACCTCAAGGAATGGTGCCGTATCAGGGACTCTGTTGGTCTCAGCTGCTGCCAGATTAGGCACTCAGCAGTGGCTGTAGCCAAGCTGGTCTTGGTGAGTGGAAGTTCATGTTGCTGAACCCATGCATAACTTCCATCCCTGCCACCATGGTCACTTCATTCATAAGCCCATTGAGCAGTGATGGGAATAGCTGGGGAAAGAGAATGATTGGCTTCCAGAGAATGCATTATCCTATCCACTTGATTTTTAAAATCCTCCTCTGCTGAGATCACCCTTCGGTGATCATTCACATGAGACACGAATATCTTCACTTCTCCAGCCCATTCAAAGAAGTCTATCTACATACCTCTTCCCCATCAATCCTTGTCTCCAATTTCCCAATCACGTTCCTTCCAAGTCCCTGGCCATCCAGCCAAATTATTGGCCACAGCCCATGAATCAGTATACAGTTGCACATTTGGAAAATTCTCCTTCCAAGCAAAGTGAACAACCAGGTGCACTGCTTGAAGTTCTGCCCATACTGAGGATTTCCCTTCACCACTGCTATTCAGGGAGGTCCCAGAAAGGGGCTGTAGTGCTGCCGCTGTCTGCTTTCGAGTGGTGCCTGCACATCACTCAGAACCATCTGTTAACCAGGCATGAGTTATCTCTTCTTCGGTCAACTGATCATAAGGAACTCCCTGTGAGACCATACATGCTGAAAGGGAGATGGGAAGTAATGTGACAGAAGTGGAGGCCATGGCATTTGAGCCACTTCCTCATGCAACTTACTTGTGCCTTCAAGTTCTGCTCGGGCCTGATCTTGTATATTCCACTTCCATTTAATGATGGAGTGCTGCTGTGCATGACCAACGTTATAACTCTGTGGGTCAGACAACACCCAGTTCATGATGGGCATCTCAGGCCACATGGTGACTTGGTGGCCCACGGTTAAGTGTTCCAGTCTTTACTAAGGCCTAGCAACAAGTCAAAAGCTGTTTCTCAAAAGGGAGTAGTTATCTGTAGAGGACGGCAGGGCTTTGCTCCAAAATCCTAAGGGTCTGTGATTCACCAATAGGGGCCTGCCAAAGACTCCAGATAGCATCTCTATCTGCCACAGATGCTTCAAGCACCATTGGATCAGCCAGATTATGTGTTCCAAGTGGCAAAGCAGCTCACACAGCAGCCAGAACTTGTTGCAGAACTTTCTCCTGTTCTGGGTCCCATTCAAAACTAGCAGTTTTTTGAGTCACTTGATAAATAGACCAGAGTAGCACACTGAAATGAGGAATGTGTTGCCTCCAAAATCCAAAGAGGCCCACTAGGCACTGTGCCTCTTTTTTAGTTGTGGGAGGAGCCAGGTGCAATAACATTTCCTTCACTTTAGAAGGAATATCTTGACATGCCCCACACCACCGGACCCCTAGAAATTTCACTGAGGTGGAAGGCATCTGAATTTCTGAGGGACTGATTTCCCACCCTCTAACATACTTTTTTTTTTTTTTTTTTTAACATGCTAATGTTTTACCAATAAGTCCTGAGTCATTGATACTTCTTCCTTACTAGGTCCAATCAGCATAGTGTCATCAATGTAATGGACCAGTATTGTGGAAGGGCAGGCAATCAAGGTCTTTTCTGAATAAATTATGACATAGGACTGAAGCATTGATGGAGTGCTGAGGTAGGCACTGAAAATGTGCTGCTGCCCCTGCCAGCAAAAGGCAAACTGTTTCACTTGGTCCTTCAAAACAGGTAAAGAGAAAAAATGCATTGGCCAGATCAACAGGTACCGGGAGATACATGAATTTCAAGCAATGATACTGCATCTGGAAAAGCAGCTGGAGTCACCACCTGGTTAAATTTTCAGTATTCCACTGTCATTCTGTTTTTTGCACAGGCCAAACTGGCAAGTTGAATAGGAATGTGGTGGGAATCACCATCCCTATATCCTTCAAGTCCTTGATGGTGGCGGTAATCTCTGCAATTCCTCCAGGAATGTGGTACTGCTTTTAGTTTACTATTTTCCTAGGTAGGGGCGGTTCTAATGGCTTCCACTTGGCTTTTCCTACCATAAGAACCCTTACTCCATTTGTCAGGGATTCGATGTGGGGTTCTGCCAGTTCCTGAGTATATCTAATCCAATTATGCGTTCTGGAACTGGGGAAATCACTACAGGATGGGTTCAGGGACCACTGGATATACTGTGAGACAGACTTGTGCCAAGACTCCATTAATAACCTGACCTGCATATGTCCCTACTCTGACTGGTCAGCCACAGTGACGTTCTGGGTCTCCTGGAATTAGTGTCATTTCAGAGCCAGTATCCAGTAATCCCTGAAGAGTCTGATCATTTCCTTTTCCCCAGTGAACAGTCTTATAATAGGCCATAGATCCCTTTGGGGAAGGCTGAGAGAGATTAAAAGTATAAGTTTTGGGCAGTGTATTGGAGTCTTTCCTCAAGGAAACTCACCCTCCCCTTCAATCAAGGGGTTGTGAGTCTGTAAACTTCCTCAAGTCTGGGAATTAATTGAGGGGCAGTGACTCTCTATTCTGGCCATTCAAGTTAGATTGCTTTTCACTTGACCTAGAATTCATCCACTTGTAGAGATCAAGTAAATATTTAGTAGACTTCCTATCTATTTCACTTTTAGGGAAACCACAACTAAGTAGTCAATGCCCTGAGTTTGTATGAGTCAGACTATTCTGATTACTGCTTTGACTCTGCTGTCCATTATGGTAACCACGCCCACCTTGTTTTTACCACTGATTGCTGCCACTTGGCCCATACCACCAAAGGCTCCAATCAGCCCCACTGTCGTTCCAGCCCAAAACCCAGTGCCATCGAGTCATTCTGACTCATAGCGACCCTATAGGACAGAGTAGAACTGCCCCACAGAGTTTCCAAGGAGCGCCTAGTGGATTCAAACTGCCGACCCTTCGGTTAGCAGCCGTAGCACTTAACCACTGTGCCATCAGGGTTTCCCCGTTGTCGTTGGGTGTCTTAATTCAGTTAGGGCAGTTTCCACTGTCAAATCTGACTTACAAAAAAATAGCAATAACAGCAGTCTTCCAGGATGCTGGGGCTCCCTTCACAAATTTGTTCCTCGCTGTTATGGTAAAAGGTGTGTCCTCTGGGCACTACACGTGTGGGTCTGTGGGTCTAGCCTGATAAATCCATGCTAGCATGCCAATTTCCCTAAGCATTTTGATACCTTCTTCTATAGCATTTCATGGCACGTCTGGTATATCAACTTGATTTAGTGTAGGCCACCATGTAGTCCAGGCTTCAGCAACCCAACCAAATAAACTATTAGATCTTTTCCTAATTTCTTGAGGTGAAACACTGAATGAAGAATCTGTGCTTAGTGTGTCCATATCAATAGACTCAGACCAATCCATCATTATGTTCCTTATACCTTCGCCCCACACCCTTAATAGCCATTCCCACACATATTCACCAGGTTTCTGTTTGTACATATTAGAAAAGTCAAGTAGTTCTTTTGAAGTGTGGCATAGTTCATCTTGTGTTACACTTTGTACTTCACCTTTTGGGGCCCGCTGAGACTTAAGTATAGTTATAGGCCTAGAAGACAAAATCGGTGGGAGAATGTTTTCTGAACATTCAACATTGTCTTGTAAAGCATCTACCTCAGGCGATGTCCCAGGCAATGACTCAGACAAAGGTGCTTCAGATGCAGCTGGGTTAATAGGAGATGAGACTGGAGTGGCTAATGGTTCTGTTGACAGGAGTGATTCAAAGGATTTTAGATGCTCAATGTCTCCATCTTCCTGATTATCTGCACGTATGTCCCCATCCCAGGTTTCAGGGCCCCATTTATTCGCAATCAATGCCCTCATTTTAACTTCAAATATCTCTTGAGGTTGGCAGTTTAGTTGGCATTATAATTCAGCCACTCTTACAATAAGATTCTAGGTTTGGTTTTCAGCAATATCAGCTGAGTAACTAAAGGAATTTTCTTTCAAGGCACAAGTGGAAACTTTGAGGTCATTTATGCAGCACTTGAGCTTTTACTCTGAAGCCCTGAGCTCATCTCTTCCTTTCACCAGTTTGTCTAGCAAAAGAAGGACCAATCAACCAGCTTCCTTATACTTCTCATTATGTCAAAATTGTAGAAAGGTACTATATATGCAATCACCCAGAGCCTTATTTTTAGCAATAGGTGACATATTGGTGGTGATATTTTGCATATTTGGATTGCCACTTCAAGCCACGGACTAGCAGTGCCCTCTTTACTACTGGAACCAGACTTGAGAACGCATTTAGAAAATTCATCCTTACAATTTTGTTTCTCTAGAGCCACTCTCAGTACCAAATGTCTTAGACTGCGTTCTCTAGAGAAGCCAAACCAGTAAACCATATAAATATATATAGAGAGAGACTTATATCAAGGAAATGGCTCATGCAATTGTAAAGACAGGAAGGTCCCAAGTCTTTGGGTCAGGAAAGAGGCTTCTCCTAATTCATGTAGCTGCAGGGGGTGGAGAACCCAAGGTCAGCAGGCTGGAGAGCAGGGCTGCTGCTCACAGGCTGTGAAGATTGATGAATCTTAAGATCAGTAGCCAAGACCACAGGTAAGCTGCCAGCTCAAGTTCCAAGAACCAGAGGTCGGAAGAACAGGAGCCAGCTGCAGGATCCATAATGAGAAAAACCCCAGAGCCCTGTCTGAAAGTCCACCGACACTCGATGCAGGCCACATGCCCAAGGAAACTCCTGTTCAACTGATTGGCTGCTCACAGCAGATCCCATCATGGGGGCAATCACATATCAAATCTCAAGGGAAGTGATCACAACATTATACGACTGCCAAAACACTGAAAATCATGGCCCACCCAAGTTGACACACAATCTTAACCATCACACAAACGAATTCCTATTGCTGTTATTCATTTCACTTATTGATATACTATAACCATGCAATAGATTGTTACTATTATTACCCTAATCAAACAGCTATCTTTTAGATCAGTTAGGAATAAACTAAAATTAAAAAAATTTTTTTTTATTGTGCTTTAATTGACAGTTTACAAATCAAGTAAGTCCCTCATACAAAAATTTATATACACCTTGCTATATACTCCTAATGGCTCTCCCCCTAATGCAACACTGTGTTCCTTCCCTCCACTCTCTTTTCATGTCCTTTCTGCCAGCTTCTGACCCCCTCTATCCTCTCATCTCCCCACCAGATAGGAGATGCCAACACAGTCTTAAGTGTCTACATGATCCAAGAAGCTCATTCTTCACCAGCATCATTCTCTATCCCATTGTCCAGTCTAATCCCTGTCTAGAGTTGGCTTTGGGAATGGTTTCTGTCTTGGGCTAATAGAAGGTCTGGGGGCCATGACCACCAGGATCCTTCTAGTCTCAGTCAGACAATTGTCTTGTCTTTTTACAAAAATTTGGGGTCTGCACCCACTGCTCTCCTGCTCCCTCAGGGATTCTGTGTTGTGTTCCCTGTCAGGGCAGTCATCGGTTGTAGCCAGGCACCATCTAGTTCTTCTGGTCTCAGGGTGATGTAGTCTCTGGTTGATATGGCCCTTTCTGTCTCTTGGGCTCATAATTACCTTGTGTCTTTGGTGTTCTTTGTTCTCCTTTGATCCAGGTGGGTGGAGACCAATTGATGCATCTTAGATGACCACTTGCTAGCATTCAAGACCCCAGAAGCCACTCTCGAAAGTGGGATCCAGAATGTTTTCGTAATAGATTTTATTATGCCAGTTGTCTTAGACGTCCCCTGAGACCATGGTTCCCAAACCCCTGCCCTGCTATGCTGGCCTTCAAAGCATTCAGTTTATTCAGGAAACGTCTTTGCTTTTGGTTTAGTCCAGTTGTGCTGACCTCTCCTGTACTGTGTGTTGTCTTTCCCTTCACCTAAAGTAGTTCTTATCTACTATCTAATTAGTAAATACTCCTCACCTACCCTCCCTCCCTCCCCCCTGTTGTAACCATCAAAGAATATTTTCTTTGTTCAAACTATTTCTCGAGTTCTTGTAATAGTGGTCTTATACAATATTTGTCCTTTTGCAACTGACTAATTTCACTCAGCATAATGCCTTCCAGATTCCTGCATGTTATGAAATGTTTCACAGATTCCTCACTATTCTTTATTGATGCATACTATTCCATTGTGTAAATAAGCCATAATTTATTTACCCATTCACCCATCAATAGGCACCTTGGTTGCTTCCATCTTTTTGCTATTGTAAACAGTGCTGCAATAAACATGGGTGTGCATTTATCTGTTGGTGTAAAGGCTCTTATTTCTCTAGGATATATTCCAAGGAGTGGGATTCCTGGATCGTGTGGTAGTTCTACTTCTAGCTTTTTAAGGAAGTGCCAAATCTATTTCCGAAGTCATTCTACCATTTTACATTCCCACCAGCAGTGTATAAGTGTTCCAGTCTCCCCACAACCTCTCCAACATTTATTATTTTGTGTTTTTTGGATTAATGCCAGCCTTGTGGGAGTGGGATGGAATCTTATTGTAGTTTTGATCTGCATTTCTCTAATGGCTAATGATCGTGAGCATTTACTCATGTATCTGTTAGCTACCTGAATGTCTTCTTTACTGAAGTGTCTATTCATATCTTTTGCCTATTTTGTAATTGGGTTATTTGTCTTTTTGTAGTTGAGTTTTTGCAGTATCATGTAGATTTTAGAGATCAGGCACTGATTGGAAATGTCATAGCTAAAAACTTTTCCTGATCTGTAGGTAATCTTTTTACTCTTTTGATGATCATAGGTGTTTGATTTTTAGGAGCTCCCAGTTATCTACTTTTTCTTCAGCATTGCTAGTAATGTTTTGTATACTGTTTCTGCCATGTGTTAGGACTCCTCACGTTGTCCCTATTTTTTCTTCCATGAACTTTATCATTTTAGTTTTTATATTTAAGTCTTTGATCCATATTGAATTAGCTTTTGTGCATGGTGTGAGGTATAGGACTTGTTTCATTTTTTTGCAGGTACATATCCAGTTATGCCAGCACCATTTGTTAAGAACATCGCCATTACCCTGTGTTGGGCATTTTTTTTTTTTAATCTTGCTTTTTTTTTTTTTTTTTATTTCCCTGTCTGGGTTGACAGCTGGTTGTTCTGCCCAGTGTTCTACTCTTGGGTCGACACCTGATATTACTGATTTTCTAACCAAAGAACTCCCTTTAGTATTTCTTGTAGTTTTGGTTTGGTTTTTATGAATTCCCTCAACTTGGTTTATCTGGAAATGTCTTAATTTCACCTTCATATTTAAGAGACAGTTTTGATGGATATATGATTCTTAGCAGGCAATTTTTTTCCTTCAATTTTTTAAATATGTCATCCCATTGCCTTCTTGCCTACATGGTTTCTGCTGAGTAGTCCGAGCTTATTCTTATTGGCTATCCCTTGTAGGTGACTTTTCTTTTATCCCTCGCTGCTCTTATAATTGTCTCTTTATCTTTGGTTTTGGCAAGCTTGATTATAATACGTCTTGGGGACTTTCTTTTAAGATCTACCTTATGTGGAGTTTGATGAGCATCTTGGATAGATATCTTCTCATTTTTCACAATATCAGGGATGTTTTCTGCCAACAAATCCTCAACAATTTTCTCTGTATTTTCTGTTATCCCTCCCTGTTCTGGTACTCCAATCACTCGTAGGTTATTTCTCTTGATAGAGTCCCACAGGATTCTTAAGATTTCTTCTTTTTTTTAAATTATTTTATCTGATTTTTCTTCAAATATATTAGTGCCAAGTAATTTATCTTCGAGTTCAGAAATTCTAGCTTCTACTTGTTCAATTCTGCTCCTCTGACTTTCTATTGAGTTATCTAATTCTGTAATTTTATTGTTAATCTTCTGATTTCCTGATTGCTCTGTCTATGGATTTTTTCACCTTATTAAACTTTTCATTATGTTCCTGAATAATCTTTCTGATTTCTTCAGTTGCTTTATCTGTGTGTTCCTTGGCTTGTTCTGTCTATTGCCTCATTTCCTTCCTCATGTCTTGAAGGGTTCTGTATATTAAACTTTTGTTTTGAGAGCCTGTTGAGGTGATTATGGCCTGTTTCTTTATGTGACTTGATATTGACTGTTGTCTCCGAGCCATCTGTAAGTTATTGTATTAGTTTATGCTTGCTTACTATGTCGTAGCTGCTTGCTTTGTTTTGTTTTGGTATACTCCTTTGGGTTGCTTGAGTGAGCGAGCTTGATTATTTTTGCCTTTGGAGCTCTGGCGTCCTGTCCCCAGCTGGCTAGAGCCGTTATCAGGTATATCAGTCTAGGAGTCCATTCAGTTTTCTTGTATGAATTCAGCTCAGGTTTCCAGGTAGCTGATATCAAGTGTGTGGTACAGGCTCTGTCCTACAGTCTTAGAGGGGCAGGGGTGATTGGCGTATATACCCATATCTGATTGCAGCAGGGGGTCACGCTCTGAACAAGGCAGAGGCTGAGAACCGACCCCCAAGTGTCTCTGAGGAAAACGCGTCTCTGTTCCCTAGAACGTGCTGGTGGGTGGGCTCTGCAGAGGGACCATGAGCACCCAAAGTTATTGTTGTAAGGACTAGGAGGTACCAGTTACCCCTGGACCCCTGTCTTGGGTGGCTGGGTGACCCAAGTGGAGCCACCAGTCCTTAGGTTCCTGTCGTGGGTAGGCGAGGACCTTGTTTAATAGGCAAAGCAATGTCAAAAGTCAAACACCCATCTCTTCACCATACCGCTGAAATGGTTGGAGTTTGCCGTCAACAAGGGCCTATTCTGCTGAAATAGGCCCACACAGGTCCATGCAGAAGGGAAAGGTGCTATGGTTGCTAACCAAGAGGTTGGCAGTTCAAATCCTCCAGGCATTCCTTGGAAACTCTATGGGGCAGCTCTACTCTGTCCTATAGGGTCACTATGAGGCAGAATCAACTCGACGGCAGCGGGATTTCAAATACCAGCAGGGCCCATGGTGGACAGGTTTCAGTAGGGCTTCCAGACTGAGACAGACTAGGAAAAAAGGCCTGGCAATCTACTTCAAAATTAGCCAATGAAAACCCGACGGATAACAAAAGTGTCCAATATAGTGTTAGAAGATGAGCTCCTAGATCAGAAGGTACTCGAAGTACACAGTGGCCGCAACAATGTACTCAAGCATACCAACAATCATGAAAATGGGGTAGGATCAGGCAGTGTTTCATTCTGTTGTATTTGTGGTCCACATGAGGGAGAATCAACTCAGCAGTAAATAATAACAACAATTATCAGGGCTGGGATGGGACTGGGCACTGTTATCACCCCTAATCCTAAGGGACACAGGGATGGGGGAACACTTAGCAGACCAGAGGAAAGGGATCTCTGTGATGAGGGGCACAATCTTGGCCTCAATATCCTCCCTCCCACCATTCTCTCCCAAAGACTCCATCATACCAACTCAACTAGAACCCAGAGGGAGTCTGAGGGAGCCCATTGTTGTGTCCACACATGTCAGCCCTTTGGAGTACAAGCATGAGAGGCCCGTCTCTGGACTGCAAATGGAATAGGTCCAGTAGACCACACAAAAACAGTACTTAGCATTCCCTGTCTGCCACAGGACTGGTGCTGCTGCCCATCTTGGACAGGGAACTGAGAGTCCCCCTTCCCCCCGTCCTATATATTACTGTTCATATATTAAATGAAACACATACCCTCTTGGCCCCAGGGGAACATTTAAACAGTTCTTCATGTCAGTATTCACAGAAGTTCCAAAGCCACACAGCATCAGAGGGGGTCTGGCATCTGTGAATGGTATGCTCATGTCCCTCTGCCCACTCAGCATGCTTTGCCAACTTCTAGATGCAACAGAACGCCTCCCTGTGCCCATGAGCTTCTTTATAGAACCCCAGAAGACTGCTAGGGCAGTCAGAACCATTTACAGTCAATGTCTCTTGGGAATTGAAGTATAAATATCCCAGCTCCCTCTCCCTAGATGTCACAGATTCAGTTGCGTGTCCCCCCCCCTCCCAAATATGTGCTGGAATCCTAACCCCCATAATTGTGGATGTGATCCTGTTTAGAAATAGGGTATCTTTTATTATGTTAATTATATCATACTCAAGTAGGGTGGGTTCTAAATCTAATTACTTCTGAGTTATAAAAGGGCAGGTTAGACACTGAGATACACATACACCAGAGGAAGACAGAAGCCATGTCAGGATTAGCTACAAACCAAGGAACACCCAGGACTACCTATAAGGAAGCAACTGACACCACTTATATCCTGACTTGGACTTTTAGCCTCCAGAACTGTTAGAAAATAAATTTCTGTCCTTTAAAGCCATTCACTTGTATTTTTGTAACAGCTCTAGGAAACTAGACACCATGGGTAGAATTCTGCATTTCATATTATTCCCCAAAGTCTCCCTGTGGATTTTATGTTGCTGTAACACCATTTTTTTACCGCCTTTCTTCCCTGTCTCCCGAGCCTACCCTATCCCTGTGCTCTCTGTCTCTCCTAAATTAAGGACTTGCACTTGAATCTTTGTGTCGAGGTCTCCCGGAAGTAGTGTTTGGGATACGTTTCACCACATCAGGAGAGGCTGGGTGGCAGAGAGGCTGCACGAGCCTCTGGAGCTGGCGGGAAGCAGTGCTGGACTTGCAAAATTTAAGGACAAGTGTCTAACTTTCTGCACGGTGTCAAAATAACACCTCGCCCTCTGGAACATTCACAGCAGAGAAGTGCATCTTTCTCCTCACCCATCCCCTACCCTGCTCTGGTCTGACACCTGTTTGGCAGTATTCAACAACCACCATGCCCCTAAGCCAGAATTCAGGGATATCCTCACCCAAATCAGTCTCACAGCTTTAGAAATTCACCATACCCACTAAGCCTGGAATTCAGGGCAGGTACTGCCCCTTTGCCCAGGCACTGACATAAGGAGTTCATGGACTTGTAGCCCCCTTCACTCCTGCCTAGACCTGTGTGGGCTGATTCAATACCACAGGCCCTCATTAGCACAGAACAACCAGGCATACACCTGAAGCCTATTTTCAACGCAGCAGCCAAGGGGGAGTTGCAGATTCATGACATTTGACACCACCCTGCCCATTAAGGAGGGTCTTCACCCACCCCCACCAGGGCCTGATGGCTGGCAGTATCACCCACTCTATCTAACCACCCACCACAGAGGTCTCAGAATAAGTGATGCCTCTTGGTCCCTACAGCAAACAGCACTGGGTAGCCAAGGACTGGCTGCAAAACCCATCCCCATACGTGCTGTAGTGAACAGGGACACGTTCTCCATCCAGGAAGTTGGGGGCCACCATCAGCCCCCTGCCTTGCTCATTGCATAGCCCCCTACTGCAGCCAGATCCCTGTGCCTTATACAAACACATCTACACAGCCCTGGATGTTTAGGACTGCAGGTGACAGTCTGCACCACACACTTGGTGACTGACAACCTGGACACCTGAGCTGAATCTGCACAAGAAAAATGAATAGAATTAGGGCTCACACACCTAGTAGCTGCTGTAACTACCTGGTGACAGAACGTGAAAACTTCAAAGACAGCCTAGTTAAGCATATTAAAACAAAACAAAAAGCTAGGACACAGTAAACAAACATACGCTAAATAAATATAATAACTTATTGATGCCTCCAAGACAACAGTCAATATCGAATTACATAAAAAAGCAGGACAAGATGGCTCCAGCATGTGACCAAAATAAAGAACCAGGAAATCTTTCAGAGGAAGATAAATTCTTGGAATTACCACAGTTAGGATTCAAAATATTAATATACAGTGCTCTTCAGGAGAACAGGAAGGAGATCAGGCAAAACTCAGACCAAGCCAAGGAACACAAAAAGCAATAGAGGAATTCAGGAAAACTGTATAAGAACAGAATGACAAACTTAACAGGCTGCTAGAAACCATAGAGAGACAGCAACTAGAAATACAAAAATAAACTTTCAGAATTAGACAACTCAATAAGTCACAGGAGCAGAATTGAGGCAACACAAGTCAGAATTAGTGAGATTGAAGATAAATCCCTTGACAACAATTTGAGGAAAAAAGAGTTTAAGGAAATGAAGAAACACTAAGAATTATGTGGAACTCTATCAAGAGGAATAACTTACAAGTGACTGGAGTACCAGAACAGGGGGGTATAACAGAAAATACAGAGAGAATTGTTGAGTATTTGCTGGCAGAAAACTTTCCTGATATCGCAAAAGATGAGAAGATATCCATCCAAGAATCTCAATGAACCCACATAGGGTAGACCCCAAAAGAAAGCCACCAACACATATTAAAATCAAACTTGCCAAAACCAAAGATAGAATCTTGACAGTGGCTAGGGATAAATGAAAAGTCACCTAAAAAGAAGAATCAATAAGACTAAGCTCTGACTACTCAGCAGAAACCTTGCAGGTAAGAAGGCAATGGGGTGCCAGCCTTGAAAGAGAAAAATTGCCAGCCAAGAATTATATATCCAGCAAAACTGTCTCTCAATATGATGGCGAAATTAGGGTTTTTCCAGATAAACGGAAGTTGAGGAAATTTGTAAAAACCACACCAAAATTACAAGAAATATTAAAGGGTACCCTCTGGTTAGAGAACCAACAATATCAGATAACAACCCAGGACTAGAAGGCAGGACAGAACAACCAGACATCAACCCAGGTAGGGAAGTTCCAAAAATAAGTCAAAGATATATATCCAAGAAGCTCTAAAAAGACTGAAAATAGGGAAACAGAGACATCGATATGCAAACAATGACAATATTGAAACAAAAAAGAGGTACTTAACAGTGTAGTCACAGAACTTCCATATGGAGAGGAAGTCAAGGTGATATCAAGAAATAAAAGATTGGTTTAAGCTTAGAAAAATAAACATAATAATTAATCTTATTTTCAAGATCTTCAGTATATAACATACAATAATCCTGAGACATAATAGCATGTCAAGAATTACCAAAGTTATCAAGTCTCTAGACATCTGAATAGTACTAAAATTCCATAGGTAAACTACGTGAATTCCCAGCTAAACTGTGACCAAGTTAAAACAACAACAACAACAAAAAACCCAGTGCCATCGAGTCGATTTTGACTCACAGCAACCCTATAGGACAGAGTAGAACTGCCCCATAGAGTTTTCAAGGAGCATCTGGTGGATTTGAACTGCTGACCCTTTGGTTAGCAGCCATAGCACTTAACCACTACACCACTAGGTTTCCCAGGTGACCAAGTTAGCAATGTAAAAACCTTGTCTTGCATCAGGCAAAACACACATAAAATGTAATTCACACTGAAAGCACACCTGAAATTGGCTGGGGGGCGGGGGGGTGGAATTTAATCCTAAGCAAATTAGACACTTCTCTTGATTTGACAGCATGTTTCATGTGACTCACAAAACACTAAATGAAATTTATTATTTCTAGCCCTTTCCTCCTACAAAGCGGGAGCAAATCTTTGGTGGATTTTTGTGAAGTTTTAAGATTGTCAAGAGTTTATCACAGGCTGCTGAGCTATTTAACCAAAGTGACAATAAAAGATTTTAAAGCAAAAATCTGAGCTTTTTCACAAGCCATGACGTTTATTTTTTTTTTCAGTCAAGACCGTAAAAGTCAGCATGAACTTTGCTCATTCTAATGAGACACAGAACTTTGCCTTCTAGGCAGATTACACAGAAGATAAAATTAACACTTCAATCCAGTAACTAAAGAAAATTTTGTCATTTTAACTGAAACTGAAAAAAAAATTTTATTTGGCTTTAAATACTATTTTGATACTAAAGCTTTTAAAAATTCTCATAAATTACCCTATCAGACTCAGGCAGGACAGTTACATACTCGGAGCACATCAAATAGAATGTCCTTTTTATAAACCATTTAAGCTTTTTGTCTTTATCACAACTCCTATAGAACAACCTTTTAAAGTGGCAAAAAATGAACACATTTAAAACCAGACCCAAATATACATGTATATCCTCTCTGAGGTGTAAAAATGCAAAAAAAAAAAAAAGTATAATATGAACCCAAACTAGTCTTGGGAATTATTTTCAAGCCTGTTAGCAGTTAAGTGTTATGGCTGCTAACCAAAGGGTCAGCAGTTCGAATCTACCAGGTGCTCCTTGGAAACTCTATGGGGCAGTTCTACTCTGTCCTATAGGGTTGCTATGAGTTGCAAGTAACTCGATGACAATGGGTACATACCACAAAACATAATTACTATTGAAATAAAGTTTGTTTAAATATTCTGACTTTTTATCCAAACTTTTATCTTTATTTCATCATTGTCCATATTTAAAAAAATCTAACCTTTTAAGATTTCATCATCTGATTTTGGAAACAAGTCCTTTCACGCCTTTTCATTTTACTCACTGAAATGCATATGACCTTAGGTCTGACTAGGGTGGAAGAGCACTTGCCCTTTGTTAATCCATATCTGTGCCAAAAACCTCCCTAGGCAATCTCGGGTGTACTCTGCTTTTACTTGTACCTTTTGGGTTTTTTCAAATTCTATAATAGAGAGGACTTGTTGATGGTTTTTTAATGTTGGGAATCCACCCAATTTCTGATAAGTATATCAAAACAGTATTTGTTCATTTTAACCCCATCAGGGTCCCCCTTGTTTCTCCTATTTTTTAAATATACTTAAAGATCTCCATTCTGTTGGGAGGAGTCTCTTCACTCCAGTTTTTACCATTCTCTTGGTAATCAGTGTAGCCTTATTTCTCTATCATAACATTTTTCATTATTTACTAAGAGCAACCCAGTAATTACCAAAGCTTTTTAGAAATTTTGTAAAGGAACCTATGTTTTTCTATCTAGGTTTTGTCTTATGATTCCCTTATTCTCACTTTGGAAAAACCATACTCTTTATCTTAGGACAAAATACTATGTTTTTTCCTTTATAAAACACATCCTGCATACACTCAGTCTAGCCTAAGTTACCACAAAGATCTTGTAACTGCTTTTAAATCAACATACTACAAAACATAAAAACTTCTGTCAGAACAAAGTCACTTTAATTCCTGGTAATATTAAAAAAAAAAAATTTTTTTTTTTTTTAGGACTATTCAATTTATCTAGGTACGTGTTTATCTCTTAAAACAATCAGAATAAAGCTCTTTGAAGGAGTATTATAATCTAATTGTTAACACCATCTGGAGGTAGGAAAATATTACATTATCATAACCCTATCTTCGCATGCTTTAAAGAATCTGTAGTGAGTTGGCTATTCATCCTTAAGTTTGTTTCATCATGGTAGCAAGATGGTTGCTGCAGCCCCAGGCCTCACACTCTCACACAACTGGAGTAAAGAAAGGAAGAAAAAGAGCAGATGAAAAGAAGGTTTTTCTTTCATCAGAAAGGAAAACAATGTATACATTTTACAAATGGAAGTAAGTAAATCATTTGAAGTGATACATCTACTAAGCATCTCAGACTGAATTTGAACCCAGGACTCAAATTCCATTCTCTGACCATTTAGGGAGGCTTACTGAACATCCTAAGCAAGCATAAAAAGTAGGAAGAAAGGTCAGCATCAACTAGAGTTCTGTGAGGGTAAATAAATATGGGCAAGGGAAAATTCAGTGAGCTTAATTAGTTAAAATTTGACAAAATTCTGGTCCAACATCTTTTATTTGAAGAGTCACCACAGAACTATGTATATTTTCATAAACAGAATAATTGCTTCAGACCAGTGGGTAGGAAAGATGTTTATTTATCCTAAAAGCTAACTGAAATGATAAATTCTTTCTCAATCTACCAGCCAAGATGGTCTCAGCCCTTCGGCTCTCAGAACTAAGGTGCATCTTCCAACTTAGCCCTTAGCAGTAATACAGGAGATCTGGGCCACTACCTTTGTGGCTGTGTTGTCAGTTGCCACGACTGAGCGCTTGAAATATGGCTAGTGGAAGTGAGAACTAAATTTTGAATTGTATTTAATTACAATTAATTTAAATTTATCTTTAAACGGCCCCTTGTGGCTACCATATGGGACAGCAAAAGAATGAAACTTGGGCTTGTAGTTCCGTTCTCCCTGTTGTAAGTAGTAAGAGTATGGGAAAAACTCATTTTCTATTGCCCAACTAATTTATGAACTTTCGGAGGAGCTATTTCCTCATCTTATAATGGGGATAATAATACACATCCTGAGGTCTTATTCTGAGTGTGAGAGAAGGCTTCAAAGCCGCCTTGCACACATACACTCCAGGGCCCTGATACAGGTAAGATGGACAAAGGTAAGGTCTGGACACAGGTGGAAAAGAGTGGCTTTGCAAGTATCCAGAGAGGTAACTGTAATGTAAATTCCCAGCATTATTGCCCCACCAGCCAAGGATAAGTCAGTAGCTTTGCTTTCATGTACTTAGAAGGGAAAAAGCGTAGAAACCTAATCTCTTGCCATTTTCTTCCACTTTAGAAGGCATTCCAAAATTCTGGTTTCACTGATTAAAAAAAAAGTCTGTGTAGGTGGACTTCCCTCTAACCTGGCACCATAGATAGGAGCACCACGCCGTCCCTCTATAGCAAAGACCTGTAAAACAGAGGCAACCACCATTCCTGGAACTTGAAGTGTCAAATGAAGAGATAAAGGACTCAGCCAAGCATGGAATGGAATAAGGAACTGACAGAGGCCAGACAGGAGGAGAGATACCTGTGGAGGGCCCCATCAGCTAAGGCAGCACAGATCTGCCATCTTGGACGCCTGTCGAGGCAGACAGGGAGCACGGTAAAGCAGCTTCACGGAACTTCCAGCAGGAGACAGAGCGCCTGGTAACCAGCGATACATGCTTTCCCACCCCCCGTTCACTCCCCACTGCTCTGCCTGCAAGCTTCCGGGCTGGCTGCGGTGGTTCAGCTGGCTGGGAAGTGCAGCACCCGTACCGCTTGGATTCGCCCCACCCATGTTGCAGAACAGCAGACAGGTAGTGCAGGAAAGCAGCTTCATGAAGGACACAGAGCACCCTGTAACTAGCGATATGTGCTATCCCAACCCCGCTTCTTCCTCCCCCTTTGGCCGCCTCTGCTTCCCCACAGCTGCAGTCTCTTGGCGGGGAGGCAACTGCTTTGGCCTCAGGCTGCTTGGATTTGCCTGCCCACGCTGGCCCAGGCCCCTGAGCAGGTGTTGGTTCTTTCTGTTTCTTTTGGTTTCTTCTCTGCCTCCTACCACCTCCCCCTCCTTTCTCTGGAATATCTGGCTCTCTGTGCCATCTTTGCTTCTTCTTGAAAGGCTGTGAAGCCACGCTCAACTGGAGAACCACGCCCCCAGCCCACGACTCCACACCGGTGGGATCCCTGGGGCTTTTTTTTTTTTTTTTTGTCTTGTTTTGCTTTGTTCTATTTGTTTGTTTGTTTTCTTTTTCTTTTCCCAGCTTGGGAGGCCCTTCTAGCCGAGCTGCACTGCACGGTTTAGGAGCCACTCCCCCAATCTGTGCAGCCACATAGGTGGGATCCCTGGGGGCATTTCTTTTTTTTCTTTTCTCTCTCTTTTTCCCTTTCTGTCTTTCCTCATTTCTCAGTTCTCTTCTCTCTACACTTAACTTCTTTTCCTGTCTCCTGAATACCTCATGCTGTGTAACACCTGTACCCCCCCAGCCAGGATTTACCGTGCAGCCTGGGAGCCACTTCCTTAGTCATAGCAGCCCACCAGTGAGACTCCGGGACTCCTCGGGACTTTTCTTTTCCAAATTTTTATCTAGTTATTTTTTTCTTTCTTTTCCCTTTTTTCTTTTCTCCCTTTCTCGGTTTCCTTTCTCTCCACTCCAACAGCAAGCTCCCTTAGCACTCTTTTTTTTCCCTTCTTTCTTTCCGTGTTTGTTTTTATCTCCTGTTTCTCTCTCCTCTCTCTCCTCTTTCTCTTACTCATATTAGCTCCACATATCACAACCTCGCTCCTCTTTCCTGCCTACCTTCACCATGCACTGAACATCACACATCCGACCAACACAGGCAGGGCCTACTGGAACCTGCCCAGCACTGATTCCTGGCCTGCCCTGTTGGCCAGAGTAAGTGCCACAAAAACCCATTCGGCCCCTCCCCTTCAGCTGGACCTGCCCTGCTGCACCATAGCTGATTGACTGGCTCTGCCCATTGGACAAGGAGGTGAAAAGTATTGTGACTACAGACAAGCAAACAACAAAGAATGCACAGCTTGCCTGCTGAGACATAACCAAATAAGACAAAAAGGCAGGATGAAACAAACAAATCTACAATCAAGAAATGAAGAAAATAACTACTGAAAGTCCAAAAGACAGCAGACAATATCAAAACATATTTTAAAAAAAAAAAAAAGACAGGTTGAAAGGAAGATAAGGGTAAATTTCAAGGTAGCCACAAAGAAAGTTAACAAACCTATTCATCAAAATAAAGAAGAAAAACATAAAGTTTCAATAAAAAACATTATCTACAAAAACAAAAGAAATGAAAAAGAAATCCACAAACAAAAGGAACTCAGCACAGGAGAGTAAGAGGAACAAAGAGAATGTTAAAACCAAAAAACCCACTGCACCACACACACACACACACACAAAGCCACTACAAAAAGACAGGAAAAAACTCACAACTATCAATAATTACACTGAATGTAAATGGCCTAAATGCACCCATAAAGAGACACGGAGTGAGAGAATGGATTAGAAAAATCAGGATCCATCAATTTGCAGTCTACAAAAGGCACACCTTAGAAAAAAAGATGTAAATTTATTAAAAATCAAAGGATGGAAAAAAAATATATCAAGCAAATGACTACCAAAAAAGAGCAGGAGTGGCAATACTAATCTTAGATAAAATAGACTTTAAAACAAAATCCACCATAAAAGACAAAGAAGGGCACTATATAATGATTAAAGGGATGATCCATCATGAAGACTTAACCATAATAAACGTCTACGCACCCAGTGACAAGGCCCCAAAATACATAAACTCTAACAGGACTAAAAACAGAAATTGGCAGTTCCACAATAATGGTAGGAAACTTCAACACAACACTCTCAGTAAAGGACAGAACATCTACAAAGAAACTCAACAAAGATACAGAAGAGCTAAAGAGCATAATCAGCCAACTTGACCCATAGACATAGAGAACACTCCAACCAACAGCTGCAAAGTACACATTCTTTTCCAACACACATGAATCCCTCTCCAGAATAGACCACATTTTAGGCCACAGAGCAACCCTCAACACAATACAAAACAGTAAGATAATACAAAGTATCTTCTCTGACCACAATACCATCAAAGTAGAATTAACAACAGGAAGAGCAAGGAAAAAAAGTCAATTATGTGGAACCTGAATAACACCTGCTTAAAAACCACTGGGTAATAGAAGAAATCAAAGATGGAATCAAAAAGTTCCTAGAATCAAATGAGAATGAAAACACATCATACCAAAAGCTTTGGGACACAGCAAAGGCAGTCATCAGAGGTCAATTTATAGCACTAGATGCATACATCAAAAAAGAAGAAAGGGACAAAATCAAAATATTAGTTACACAACTAGAACAAATAGAAAGAGAACAGCGAAAGAAGCCCACAGTCACCAGAAGAAAGGAAATAACAAAGATCAGAGCAGAAATAACTAAAATAGAGAGTAGGAAAACAATAGAAAGGATCGACGAAGCCAAAAGTTGGTTCTTTGAAAGGATCAACAAAATAGACAAACCACTGGCCAAATTAACAAAAGAAAAACAGGAGAGAATGCAAATAACCCAAATAAGAAATGAAATGGGGGACATTACAACAGACCCAACTGAAATAAAAAGGATCGTAACAGAGTATTATGAAAAATTATACTCCAACAAATTTGAAAACCTAGAGGAAATGGACAAATACCTAGAGACACACTACCTACCCAAACTAACACAAAATGATGTTGAAAATCTGAACAGACCCATAACAAGAGAAGAGGTTGAAAAGGTAATAAAAAAGCCCTGACCCAGATGGCTTCACTGGAGAATTCTACCAAACATTCAGAGAAGAGCTTACACCAGTACTACTCAAACGATTTCAGAACATAGAAAAGGAAGTGATACTTCCAAATTCATTCTATGAAGCCACCATAATTCTGACACCAAAACTAGGCAAAGACACCAGAAAAAAAAGAAAATTACAGGCCAATATCTCTCATGAATATAGATGCAAAAATTATAAACAAAATTCTAGCCAAGAGAATTCAACATCATATCAAAAAATAATACACCATGATCGAGTAGGATTCATACCGGGTGTGTAAGGATGGTTCAGCATTAGAAAATCAATCAATGTAATCCACCAAGTAAATAAAAAGAAAGAAAATAATCACATGATCATCTCAATCGACACGGAAAAGGCATTTGACAAATTCCAACACGAATTCCTGATAAAAAGTCTCAATAGAATAAGTATAGAAGGGAACTTTCTCAACATAATGAAGGCCATCTATGCAAAACCAACGGCCAACATTGTTCTCAATGGAGAGAGGCTGAAATCATTCCCCCTGAGAAGAGAAACAAGACAAGGATGCCCTTTATCACCACTCCTATTTAACATAGTGTTGGAAGTCTTAGCTAAAGCAATAAGGCAAGAAACAAAAAGGGCATCCAAATTGGTAATGAAGAAATCAAACTCTCCCTATTTGCAGATATGATACTATACTTAGAAAATTCAAAAGGCTCCACCAGAAAACTACTGGAACTAATAGAAAGATTCAGCAGAGTAGCAGGATACAATATCAACATGAAAAATCAGTTGGATTCCTACACACCAATAAAGAGAACAATGAAAAGAAAATCAGGGGAAAAATACCATTTATAATAGCCCCTAAAAAATAAAACACTTGGGGATAAATCTAATAAGAGATGTAAAGGACCTATACAAAGAAAACTACAAAACACTACTGCGAGAAACCAAAAGAGATCTACATAAATGGAAAAACATACAATGCTCATGGATAGGTGGACTCAACATTGTTAAAATGACAATTCTACCCAAAGGGATTTACAAATACAATGCAATACCGATCCAAATACCAGCAATTTTCTTTAAAGAAATGAAAAAACGTTATCATTAGCGTTATAGGGAAAGGGAAGAATCCCTGGATAAGTAAAGCGCTACTGAAGAAGAAGAAGAAAGTAGAAGAATTCTTACTACCTGACTTCAGAATCTACAACACAGCTACTGTAGTCAAAACAGCCTTGTACTGGTACAACAGACACATTGACCAATGGAACAGAATTGAGAGAAAAAAAAAAAATTTTTTTTTTTTTTAATTGAGAACCCAGATATAAATCCATCCACCCATGGTCACCTGATCTTTGACAAGGGCCCAAAGTCCATCAGATGGGGAAAAGACAGTCTTTTTAACAAATGATGCTGGCAAAACTGGATGTCCATCTGCAAAAAAATGAAACAGGACCCATACCTCACACCATATACAAAAACTAACTCAAAATGGATCAAGACCTAAATATAAAGCCAGAAACTATGAAGTTCATAGAAGAAAAAACAGGACCAATGCTCCCAAAAAAAACCCAGTGCCCTCAAGTCGATTCTAGAGGCCCTAATACATGGCATTAACAGGATACAAATCACAACCAACAATGCACAAGCTCCAGAAGATAAGCTAGGTAACTGGGGTCTTCTAAAAATTAAACTCTTATGCTCATCAAAAGACTTCACCAAAAGAGTAAAAAGAGAACCTACAGACTGGGAAAAAATTTTTGGTTATTACAAATCAGACAAAGGTCTAATCTCTAAAATCTATAAAAAAAAATCCAACAACTCCACAACAAAAAGACAAATAATCCAATTAAAAAATGGGCAAAGGATGTGGACACTTCACCAAAGAAGATATTCAAGCAGCCAACAGACACATGAGGAAATGCTCATGATCTTTACCCATCAGAGAAATGCAAATCAAAACTACGATGAGACACCATCTCACCGTGGCATTACTGGCATGAATCAATAAAACAGAAAATAACAAATATTGGAGAGGCTGCAGGGAGATCAGAACTCTTATGCACTGCTGATGGGAATACAAAATGATACAACCATTTTGGAAAATGATATGGCGCTTCCGTAGAAAGCTAGAAATAGAAATACCATATGATTCAGCAATCCTATTCCTAAAAATATATTGTTAAAGAAATAAGAGTCATCACATGAATAGATATATGTACACACATGTTCATTGCAGCGATGTTCACAATAGCAAAAAGATGGAAACAACCTAGATGCCCATGAACAGATGAATGGATAAACAAACTGTAGTACATACACACAATGGAGTATTACGCAACGCTAAAGAACAACGATGAATCTGTGAAGCATCACATAACACGGGTACATCTGCAGGACACTATGCAGAGTGAAATAAGTCAATCACAAAAGGACAAATATTGTATGAGACCACTACTGTAAAAACTAATGAAAAGTTTTACATACAAAAAGAAACAATCTTTGATGGTTACAAGGGTAGGGAGAGGTGGGAATGGAAAAACACTTAATAGACAATAGATAAATGGTAACTTTGGTGAAGGGTAAAGACAGTACACAATACTGGGAAAGCCAGCACAGCCTGTACAAGGCAGGGCCATGGTAGCTCAATAGACACACCCAAACTCCCTGAGGGGCTGAATTGCTGGGCTGAGGGCTATGGTGACCATGGTCTCAGGGAACATCTAGCTCAATTGGCAGAACAGAGTTTATAGAGAAAATGTTCTACATTCTACTTTGGTGAGTAGCGTCTGGGGTCTTAAAAGCCTGTGAGTGGCCATCTAGGACACTCCACTGGTCTAACCCCTTCAGGAGCAAGGAATAATGAAGAAAACTAAAGACACGAGGGAAAGATTAGTTCAAAGGACTAATAGACCACACCTGCCACCGCCTCCACCAGAACAAGGTGGTGCCCGGCTACCACCACTGACTTCTCTGACAGGGATCACAGTAGAGGGCCCTGGACAGAGCTGGAGAAAAATGCAGAACAAAATTCTTGCTCAAAAAGAAAGACCAGGCTTGCTGGCCTGACAGAGACTGGAGAAACCCTGAGAGTATGAACCCTGGACACTCTTTCAGCTCAGTAATGAGGCCACTCCCGAGGTTCACTCTTCAGCCAAAGATTGAAAAGGCCCACAGAACAAAACAAGACTAAAGGGGAGCACCAGCCCTGGGGCAGGGACTGGAAAGTAGGAGGGAACAGGAAAGCTAGTAATAGGGAACCCGGGGTTGAGAAGGGAGAATGTTGACATGTTGTGGGGTTGTTAATCAATGTCATACAACAATATGTGTACTAATTGTTTGATGAGAAACTACTTTGTTCTGTAAACCGTCACCTAAAGTTCGATAAAAAGGAAAAATTAAGAAGTCTGCGTAAGGAGCCCTGGTGACATAATCGTTAAGCACTGCGCTCCTACCTGAAAGGTTTGAACACACTAGCCGCCAAGTGGGAGAAATGACCTGGTGATCTTCTCCCTTAAAGGTTGTTGTTATTTTGGTAGGTGCCATTGAGTCAGTGCCGACTCACAGAAACTGTAAGTACAATAGAATGAAACAGGCCTGGTCCTGCACCATCCTCACAATCATTGCTACGTTTGAGCCCATTGTTGCAGCTGCTGTGTCAGTCCATCTCATTGACGGGTTTCCTCTTTTTCTCTGATCCTCTGCCAAGCACTATGTCCTTTTCCAGGCACTGATCCCTCCTGATAACATGTCCAAAGTATGCGAGATGAAGTCTCACCATCCTTACCTCTAAGGATCATTCTGGTTGTACTTCCTCCAAGACAGATTTTTCATTCTTTTGGCAGTCCGCAGTATATTCAATATTCTTCGCCAGCACCATCGTTCAAATGCATCAATTCTCCTTAGGTCGTCCTTATTAATTGTCCAGCTTTCACATGCATACGAGGCCATTGAAAATACCATGAGTTAGGTCAGGCACACCTTAGTCCTCAAAGTGACATCCTTGCTTTTAAACACTTATAAAGAGGTTTTCTTTGCAGCAGATTTGCCCAGTGCAATGTGCTCTTTGATTTCTTGACTGCTGCTTCCCCGGGCATTGATTCTGGATCCAAGGAAAATGAAATCCTTGACAACTTCAGTCTTTTCTCTGTTTATCATGATGTTGTTTATTTGTCCAGTTGTTAGGATTTTTTTTTTTTTTTTTTTGTACGTTAGGTGAAAGTTTACAGAGCAAATTCAATTCCCATTGGATAGTTTGAAAGTGTTTCATGGTCTTGGTTTTATTTCCTACAATGTGTCAGCACTCTCCCCATTTCCGCCCTGAGTTCTCCGTTACCTTTCATCCTGATTTTCTGCTCCTTCCTTCCTGCATTCTCATTTTTGCTTTTGGCCGTATATTACCTTTCTGATCTTATGTAATTGATGGTTCTAGGGAGCCCATTCTTGTTTCTTTTATGGACTTGCCTTTTTGGCTGGACAATGGTACCCAGGAATGGCTTCAGTCCCAAGTCAGAAGGATGTCTGAAGGCCATAGCCTTAGGGGTTTCTCCAGCCTCTGTCAGACCGATAAGTCTGGTCTTTTATGTGAATTTGATTTTTTTGTTCTTAATTTTTCGCCTGCTCTGTCCAGGCCCTCTGTTGTGATCCTAGTGAGAGCTGTTGGTAGTTGTAGCTGGGCATCATCTAGTTCTTCTGGTCTTGGGGTCAGGTAGGCTGTGGTTCATGTGGACCACTAGTACTTTGGACAAATTGCACCCTTGAGTCTTTGCTTTTCTTTGTTGCGAATGGGAAGAGACCATAGTTGTACCTTAGACAGCCATTCAAAAGCTTTTAAGACCCCTGATGCTACTCACCAAAGTAGGATGCAAAGCATTGTCTTTATATTGTGTCAATTGACATAGATGTCCCCCAAGTCTATGGTCATTTGCATTCAAGCCTAAACTTCATTCCACAAGCTGTTTCTATCTAACAGGTTTCCCTGACTGTGCCCTGTATGCTCTATTATCTATATAAATAAACGAAGAGAGCCTACAGTCGTGTTTGTAGAATTATCCTCCACCAAACCCTGTATCTAGCAGTAGGTGTGCACCCTTATTCCCTCCCTCACCTCTTGGAATATCTATTAACCTATATACCTTGTTGTAAATTATTGTTTGTTAATAATATTGTTTCATGAGTGTCTATGCTATAGTTGTTACCATATAAACTCCCCTCCCCTCCCCCCCAAAAAACAAACTCTTTGCTGTTGAGTCATTCCAACTCATAGTGACCTTCTAGGACAGAGTAGAACAGTCCTCTAGGGTTTCCAAGGAGCCACTGGTGGATTTGAACTGCCGACCTTTTGGTTACCAGCCATAGCTCTTAACCACTACGCCACCAGGGTTTCAGTAGTTACCACAAACCAAAAACCAAACCCATTGCCGTCGAGTCGATACTGACTCATAGGGACCCTATAGGACAGAGTAGAACTGCCCCACACGGTTTCCAAGAAGTGCCTGGTGGATTTGAACTGCCAACATTTTGGTTACCAGCCGTAGCTCTTAACCACTACACCACCAGAGTTTTCTCTCAGTATCTTCTCTTGCCTTGGTCATGTTATACTGAATTCCTCCACATTGCATATGGCCTTTTCCTTCACCGATATCAACATGTGTCTTCTATCTATTTGGTAATTTCCCTCCCTGCCCCTCCCATCCCTGTTAACTATCAAAGAATGCTTTTTTTTTTTTTTCCTGTGCGCAAACCTTTTGTTCTTACCGTGTAATTGTGGTCTCATAGAATATTTGTCCTTTTGTGACTGACTTATTTCACTCACAAAATGTCCTCCAAATCCATCCATGTTGTGAGATGTTTCACAGATTCGTCATTATTCTTTATCGTTGCATAGTATTCTGTTGTGTGTATGTACCACAGTTTGTTAATCCATTCATCTGCTGATGGGCATTTAGGTTGTTTCCATCCTTTTGCTATTGTGAATAATGCTGCAATGAATATGGGTGTGCATATATCTATTCGTGTCACGGCTCTTATTTCTTTAGGGTATATACCTAGGGTTGGGATTGGTGGGTCATACAGTATTTCCATTTCTAGCCTTTTGAGGAAGTGCCATACTGTTTTCCACAGTGGTTGTACCATTTACATTCCCACCAGCAGAGTGTAAGATTTCCAATATCTCCACAGCCTCGTCAACATTTTTTTTTTTTTTTTTGATTCATGCCAGTAATGTCAGAGTAAGATGGTATCTCATCGTAGTTTCAATTTGCATCTCTCTAATTGCTAACCAAAAGGTTGGCGGTTTGAATCCACCCAAAAAGTTGGCGGTTTGAATCCCCCAACTGACATTTGGAAACCTTATGGGGCGATTGTACTCTGTCCTATAGGGTCCATACTAGCCAGAATCAGCAACGGGTTTGCTTGGGTTTGCTTTAATTGCTGATGATCACGAGCATTTCTTCACATGTTTGTTAGCTGCCTGGATCTCTTCTTTGGTGAAGTGTCTTTTCATATCCTTTGCCCACTTTTAAAATGTATTGTTTATCTTTCTGTTGTTGAGGTGTTGAAGTTTTCTATAAATTTTGGAGATTAGACCCTTGTTGGATATGTCATAGCCAAAAAGTTTTCACAATCTGTAGATTGTCTTTTTACTCTTTTGCAGAATTCTTTTGTTCTTAATTTTGAGAAAGTCCTATTTATGTAGTTCATCTTCTGTTGTGTGTGCATTTTAAGTTGTGTTTGGTATTCTATTTATGCCATAAATTAGGGCCCCTAGAGTTGTCTCTAGTTTTTCCTCCATGATCTTTTTGGTTTTAGGTTTTAAACTTGGGTCTTTGATCCATTTTGAGTTAGTTTTTGTATGGTGTGAGGTATGACTCCTGCTTCATTTTTCTACAGATAGATACCAGTTTTGCCAGCGCCGTTTGTTGAAGAGACTGTCTCTTCTTCATTTACTGGACTTTGGTCCTTTGTTGGAGATCAACTGTCCATAGTTGGATGATTTATGTCTTGGTTCTCAATTCTGTTCCATTGGTCTATGGGTCTGTTGTTTTTCCAGTACGAGACTCTTTGGATTGTCATGGCTGCAGAGTAGCTTCTGAGACCAGGTAGTGTGAGGCCTCCTACTTGTTCTTTTTCTTTAATAATTCTTTACATATTCGGGGCTTCTTTCCCTTCCATATAAAGTTAGTGATTAGTTTTTCCATGTCATTGAAGAATGCTGTTGGGATTTGGATCGGAATTGCATTTTATCTACATATCGCTTAGGGTAGCAAAGACATTTTCACAATGTTAAGTCTTCCTATCCAAGGGCGTGGTATGTTTTTCCATTTATGTAGGTGTCTTGGTTTCTTGCAGTAGTGTTTTGTAGTTTTCTTTGTGCATGTCTTTTACATCCCTGGTTAAATGTATTGCTAAGTATTTTATTCTTTGGAGGGGCTATTGTAAATAGTATTGCTTTCCTGGTTTCCTTTTCAAGGTTCTCTTTGTTGATATGGAGGAATCCAACTGATTTTTTAATTTTGGTCTTGTATCTTTCCACTTTCTTGAAATCTTCAATTAGTTCTGGTAGCTTTCTTGTGGAATCTTTGGGATTTTCTATGTATAGGATCCTATCATCTGTGAGTAGGGATAGATCTATGTCTTCCTTACCAAATAGGATGCCCTTTATTTCCTTTTCTTGTCTTATTAGTCTAGCTAGGTCTTTCGATATGGTGTTGAATGTCATTGTTTTTAGGTGCCATCGAGTAGGTTCCAACTCATAGCGACCCTATGCACAACAGAACAAAACAGTGCCAGTCCTGCACCGTCCTCACAATTGTTGCTATGCTTGAGCCCATCTTTGCAGCCACCATGTCAATCCATTTCATTGAGGGTCTTCTTCTCTTTCACTGACCCTCCACTTTACCAAGCATGATGTCCTCCTCCAGGGACTGGTCTCTCCTGATAATATGTCTAAAGTACGTGAGATGTAGCCTCATCATCCTTGCTCTTAAGGAGCATTCTGGTTGTTCTTCTCCCTAAACAGATTTGTTCATTCTTTTGGCAGTCCATGATATAGTCAATATTCTTCACCAACACCACAATTCAAAGGCATCAATTCTTCTTTGATCTTCCTTATTAATTGTCCAGCTTTCACATGCACATGAGGCAACTGAAAGCACTATGGCTTGAGTGAGGCCCACCTTAGTCCTCAAGGTGACATCTTTGCTTTTCAACACTTTAAAGAGGTCTTTTTCAGCCAATTTGCCCAATGCAACATGTCTTTTGATTTTCTGACTGCTGCTTCCGTTCGTGTTGATTGCGATCCAAGTAAAATGAAATCCTTGACAAATTCAATCTTTTCTCCCTTTATCATAATGTTGCTTATTGGTCCAGTTGTGAGGATTTTTGTTTTCTTTATATTGAAATATATTCTTTATATTCCCTATTGAAGGCTGTGGTCTTTGATCTTCATCAGTAAGTGCTTCAAGTCCTATTCACTTTCAGTGAACAAGGTTGTGTCACCTGCATAACACTTGTTGTTAATAAGTCTTCCTCCAATCCTGATGCCCTGTTCTTCACATTGTCCAGTTTCTCGACTTATTTGCTCAGCATACAGATTGAATAGGTATGGTGAAAGGATACAACCCTGACACACAACTTACCTGACTTTAAACCATACAGCATCCCCTGTTCTGTTCGAAGGACTGCCTCTTGATCTCCGTACAGATTCCTCATGAGCGCAATTAAGCATTCTGGAATTCCCACTCTCTGCAATGTTATCCGTAATTTGTTATGATTCACACAGTCAAATGCCTTAGCATAGTCAATAAAACAAACACCAGTAAACATCTTTCTGGTATTCTCTGCTTTCAACCAGGATCCATCTGACATCAGCAGTTATATCCCTGGTTCCACGTCCTCTTCTATATCTGGCCTGAATTTCTGGCAGTTCCCTGTCAATGCCCTGCTGCAGCTGCTTTTGAATGATCTTGCAAAATTTTGCTTGCTTGTGATATTAATGATATTGTTCTATAATTTCCGCGTTCAGTTGGATCACCTTTCTTGGAATAGGCATAAATATGAATCTCTTCCAGTTGGTTGGCCAGGTAGCTGTCTTCCAAATTTCTTGGCATAGATGAGTGAGCACTTCCAGCCCTGTATCCGTTTGTTGAAACATCTCATCTCTGTTGGTATTCCATCTATTCTCAGAGCCTTGTATTTCAGCAATACCTTCTGTGCAGCTTGGAAGTATTCTTTCAGTACCATCAGTTCCTGATGGTATGTTACCTTCTGAAATGATTGCATGTTGACCAATTCTTCTTGATAATTGTGACTCTGTGTATTCCTTCCATGTCCTTTTGATCCTTCATGCATCGTTTATTATTTTCCCAGTAGAATCCTTCACTATTGCAACTCGAGGCTTGAATTTTTTCTTCAGTTCTTTCAGCTTGAGAAATGCTGAGCATGTTCTTCAGCTTTGTTTTCTATCTCTAGGTATTTGCTCATATCATCATAATACTTTGTCTTCTGGAGCCGCTCTTTGAAATCTTCTGTTCAGCTTTTTTACTTCATCATTTTTTTCCTTTGTTTTAGCTACTCAACATTCACAAGCAAGTTTCAGAGTCTCTTCTGACATCCATTTAGGTCTTTTCTTTCTCTCCTGTCTTTTTAATGACCTCTTGCTTTCTTCATGTATGATGGCCTTGCTCTCATTCCACAACTTGTCTGGTCTTTGGTTAGTAGTGCTCAACACGTCAAACCTATACTTGAGATAGTCTCTAAATTCAGGCGAATAGGAGTGGTAATAAAGGGCATCCTTGTCTGGTTCCCATTCCCAAGGGGAATGGTTTCAGATTCTCTTTGTGGAGGATAATGTTGGCTGTTGGTTTTGTATAAATGCCCTTTATTATGTTGAGAAATTTACCTTCTATTTCTACTTTGCTGAGAGTTTTTATAAGCAATGGGTGTTGGACTTTATCAAATGTCTTTTCTGCATCTATTGTGATGATCATGTGACTACTTTTCTTTGTTTTATTATGTGTTGTATTACGTGGATTGATTTTCTAATGTTGAACCATCCTTGCATGTCTGGGGTGAATCCCAATTGGTCATGATGTGTTATTTTTTTGATATGCTGTTGAATTCTATTGGCTAGGATTGTTTTTGAGAATTTTGTTGTCTATATTCTTGAAGGATATTGTTCTGTAGTTTTCTTTTTTAGTTGTATCTTTTCCTGGTTTTGGTATCAGGGTTATGCTGGCTTCGTATGATGAATCTGGGGGTATTCCTTCCTTTTCTATGTTCTGGAATAGTTTGAGTGGAATTGGTGTGAGCTCTTCTCTAAATGTTTGGTAGAATGCTCCAGAGAAGCCATCTGGGCCAGGGCTTTTTTTGTTTGGAGTTTTTTTTTTTTTTTAATTTATGACTCCTTCAATTTCTTCTTTTGTTAAGGGTCTGTTCAAATTTTCTACCTCAGTTTGTGTTAGTTTTGGTAGGTAGTGTTTTTGTAGAAATTCATCCATGTCCTCTAGGTTTTCAAATTTGTTGGAGTATAATTTTTCATAGTATTCTGTTATGATCTTTTTTATTTCAGTTGGTTCTGTTGCAATGTCCCTCATCTCCTTACTTATTCAGGTTATCCCCATTTTCTCCTGTTTGTCTTTTGTCAACTTGGCCAGTGGTTTGTGGATTTTATTGATCTTTTAGTGGAAGCAGGTTTTAATCTAGTTGATTCTATTTTTTTTTTCTGTTCTCTGTTTAATATATTTCTACTCTAATTGTTATTATTTTGTTTCTCTGCTGACTGTGGGCTTCTTTTGCTGTTCTTTTATTTGTTTGATTTGTAGCATGAATGTTTTGGTTTTTGCCCCTTCTCCATTTTTGATGTGTGTGTTTATTGCTCTAAACTGACCTCTTAGCCCTGCTTTTGCTATGTGCCAAAGGTTTTGGCATGCTGTGTTTTCATTCTCATTTGATTCTAGGAATTTTTTGATTACATCTTTGATTTCTCCTATTACCCAGCAGTTTTAAAGCAGGGTGTTATTCTGTTTCCATGCATAATTTTTTTTTCCTTGCTCTTCCTTTTAGTGATTTCCACTTTTATGGTATCGTGATCAGAGAAGATGCTTTGTATTATTTCAATGTTTTTGGAGTTGTTGAGGCTTGCTTTGTGGCCTAAAATGTGGTCTATCCTGGAGAATGATACACGAGCTTTGGAAAAGAATGTTGTAACTATTAAGGTGTCCACTTGGCTGAGCCATGATTCTCAGTGGTTTGGCAGTTATGATGTACTTAAGCAGTTGTATGATGATGTGATCACTTTCATAATGAGATTTGATATATTGTGATCACCACCATGATGGTATCTGCTGTGAGTAGTCAATCAGTTGAAAGGGAGTTTCTTTGGGGTGTGGCCTGCATCAAATATGAGTGGAATCTCTGGCAAGGCTCTTGGGCTTTTGCTGTTTCTAAGTCCTGTAGCTGGCTCCTGTTCGTCTGACCTCTGGTTCTTGGGATTTAAGTTAGCAGTTTACCTGAAGTCTGGCTTGCTGTTCTTGGGATTTGTCAGTCTTCACAGCCTGTGAGCAACAGCCCAGCTGTCTGACCTGCTGATCTTGGATTTGCCAGCACCTGCAGCAATGTGAATCAGGAGAAGCCTCTATCCTGACCCACGGACTGTGGACGTTCCAGTCCTTACAACCGCATGAGCTATTTCCTTGATGTAAGTCTCTTTGTATAGCTATTTATACGCTTTTCTGGTTTTGCTACTCTGGAGAACCCAGCCTAAGACATTTGGTACCAAGAGTGGTTCTAGAGAAAAAAAAATTGTAGGAATGAGTTTCCTAAATGCATTCTCACATCTGGTTAGCCTTAAAGATGTTGAATGAATTTGCTTCCAGTAGTAAAGAGAGCACTGCTAATCCAAGGCAGGAGGTGGCAATGCAAATACACAAAATATCATCACCAATAGATTAGCTATTGGTGAAAATCGAGGCCCTGGGTGATCACATGTGTGTGGCCTTTCTATAGCTTTGTCAGGAGAAGTATAAGGAAGCTGGATGGTTGGGTCTACTTTTGCTAGACAAACTGAAGAAAGAAAGAGTTGAGCTCAGGGCTTCAAACTCAAAGTTCAAGTGTTACATAAAGGACCTCAAAGTTTCCACTTGTGCCTGAAAAGAAAGCCTATTTCTCATAGTAACACAGATGATATTATCAAAAGCCAAACCCAGAGTCTTATTGTAAAAGCAACTGAATTACAATGCCAACTCAAATACCAACTTCGAGAGGTGTCTGAAGTTAAAGTGAGGGCATTGATTGGGAAGAAATTGGATCTGAAAACTTGGGATGGAGACATATGGGCAGGTAATCAGGAAGCTGGAAACACTGATCCCTTAAAGTCTATTGAATTGCTTCTGCCAACAGAGCCAGCCCTCTCTATACCATCTGAGGAGGTTACTCTATCTTTGTCTGCTAAACCACCCTCCCCAGTAAAACCATTTTCTCCTCCACCCTCATCTAATGAGATTAACCCAGCTGTGTCTAAAGAGCCTTTGTCTAAGTAATTGTCTGGGGCATCGGCTGACACAGATGCCTTAAAAGACAATGCTGAGTGTTTTCAAAACACATCCCCACCTCCGATTTTGGCTTCTAGACCTGTAACTTGACTTAAGTCCCAGCAAACCCCCAAAGGTGAAGTATTATGTGTGACCCAAGATGAGGTACTCTACAATCCAACAGACTGCTTGACTTTTCGAATATGTGCAAATGGAAAACTGAGGAATATGTGTGGGAATGGCTATGAACGGTGTGGGATAGTGTGCAAGGAATATAAAGGTGGATCAATCTGAATCTGTAGCACAGATTCTTCATTCAATGTTTCAGCTCCAGGAGTTAGGAAAGGATTTAATAGTTTATTTGGTTGGGTTGCTGAAGCATGGGTTCCACAGTGGCCTACACTAAATCAAGTTGAAGTACCAGACCTGCCTTGATATACTGTAGAAGAAGGTATCCAAAGCTTTAGGAAATTGGCATACTAGAGTGAATTTATCAGGTAAGACCCACAAACCTACACACAGAGTTCCCTAAGAAAATACCTTTCACCACAACGGTGAGGAAAAAACTTTTGAAGAGAGCCCCAGCATCCTTGAGAACTGCTGTGATTGCTATTTTATGTAAGTCAGATTTAACAGTGGGAACTGCCCTGACTGAGTTAAGACACGTAACTATAATGGGGTGGATTTGACTCCAGGGTAGGAGGGGCGAAGTGGCTGTACTCAATCAAAAAGGACAAGTTGGGTGCAATTACCATAACAGACAGTGGTTTCAAAGCAGTAATCAGAATAGTCTGACTTGTATGAACTTAGGTCATTGGCTACTTAGACATGGTGTCCCTAGGAGTGAAATGGGAAATCTACTAAATATTTACTTGATTTGTACAAGTGGAAGAATTCTAGATCAAGTGAACAGGAGTCCAACTTGAAAAGCCAGAATAGGGAGTCACATCCCCACAATAAATTCCCAGACTTGAGCAAATTTATAGACTCATAACCCCTTGAACACTGAGTTGTTTTTTTTTTTAACCGCTTGAATGAAGACGAGACCCGATTTCCTTGAAGGAGTCCAAAACACTGCCAAAAACTTATACAGCGAATCTTTCTCTCAGCCTTCTCCAAAGGGATCAACGGCTTCATATGAGCATGACTATTCATTGGCAAAAATGAAATAATCAGACCTTTTGTGGATTGCCAGATACTGGCTGTGAACTGACCGTAATTCCAGAAGACTCAAAATGTCACTGCGACCCAGATTCAGAGTGGGGGCATATGGAGGTAAGGTTATTAATGGAATCTTAGCTCATGTCTTTCTCACAGTAGGTCCTGTGGGTCCCCAAACCTATCCGGTATTGATTTCCCCAGTTCCAGAATGCATAGTTGGAATAGATACGTTCAGAAACTGCCAGAACCCTCACATTGAATCCCTGACAAATGGAGGAAGGACTATTATGGTAGGAATAGCCAAGTGGAAACCATTAGAAATGCCCCTACCTAGGAAAACAGTAAACCAAAAGAAATACCACATTCCTAGTGGGATTGTAGAGATTACTGCCACCACTGAGGACTTGAAGGATGCAGGTGTTGTGATCCCCACCACATTCCCATTCAACTCACCTATCTGGCCTGTGCAAAAAACACGGATCTTGCAGAATGACAATGGGTTATTGGAAACTTAACCAGGTGGTGACTCCAATTGCAGCTCTTCTTCCAGATGTGGTTTCATTGCTTGAGAAAATTCATACATCTCCCGGTAATTGGCATGCAGCTACTGATTTGGCTAATGCCTTTTTCTCCATACCCGTTTTGAAGGACCACCTGAAGCAGTTTGCCTTCAGCTGGCAAGGCCACCAATAGACCTTCAGTTGCCCACCTCAGAGCTAGATCTATTCTCCATCCCCATGCCATAATTTAGTCCTCAGGGACATTGATCGCCTTTCTCTTCCACAAGACGTCACATTGGTCCATTACATTGATGATGTTATGCTGACTGGACCTAGTAAGGAAGAAGCGTCAAGGACTCTGGACTAACTAGTAAAACATTTGCATACTAGATGGTGGGAAATTAATCCCACAAAAACTCTGGCACTTTTCACCTCAGTGAAATTTCTATGGGTCCAGTGGTGTGGGGGATGTTGAGATATTCCTTCTAAAGTGAAGGATAAGCTATTACGTCTGGCCCCTCCCACAGCTAAAAAGGAGCCAGAATGCTTAGTATGTCCTGCTGGATTTTGGAGGGAACATATTCCTCATTTGGGTGTGCTACTTTGGCCTATTTCTCAACTGACTCCAAAAGCTGCTAGTTTTGAGTGGGGCCAAGAATAAGAGAAGGCTCTGCAACAGGTTCAGGCTACCATGCAAATCGCTCTGCCACTTGGGCCACATGATCTGGCTGATCCAAAGGTGCTTGAAGTGTCAGCGGCAGATTTTTTACTGCAAGGCAGGTAGTTACCACCACTGAAGCCCCAGGGAGGTTTTGCAAAGTCCTCCCAGGCGGCTCTCTTGGATATTCTCCGCAAGTCGCTCCTGGAACAGCTGAGCCCTGGGAGGGTGGAGCTATACCGCAGGCCACTGCCCCTGGGCGAGGGCCTTGCCTGCATCCCCGCCTGCACGCTGCGCCTCGGCGAGCCCTGGCAGGCATCTGGCTTGTGCGCGCCAGGCAGCCTCCAGCCGTCAGTCTGACGCGCCGCGCCCCTGGAGCGCACAGCCTAGTCCGCTCTCCGCACAGACGCCCTACACCTCATCTTCGGGTCTCTGGTCCGCGCCGCCGCCTCCTCACCCGACCATGTCGTCCTGCAGCCGGGTGGCCGTGGTGACCGGGGCCAACAAGGGCATCGGCTTCGCCATCGCGCGCGAGTTGTGCCGGCAGTTCTCGGGGGACGTGGTGCTCACCGCGCGGGACGAGGCGCGGGGCCGGGCGGCGGTGCAGCAGCTGCAGGCCGAGGGCCTTAGCCCGCGCTTCCACCAGCTGGACATCGACGACCTGCAGAGCATCCGCGCCCTGCGCGACTTCCTGCGCCGCGAGTACGGGGGGCTTGATGTGCTGGTCAACAACGCAGGCATCGCCTTCAAGAGTAAGGTGCTGGGGGCTGGCGTCCCAGGGGCGCCCGCCTCGGAGGACGCTGCGATGGGGGAGCCCTCCTTTGAGAAGGGAAGGAGGGAACGGGGGGCAGGCAGGGGGCGGGGGAAGAGCCGAGGCTGTCCGAAGTTGAAGGACTTATTTCACTGGTGGGATTCTTGGGTGTCTTTTCCAGGATTTTTTCAAACAGTTCGTCTCCTATTGGACTTTAGGGCAGTTGGATGAACTTTTAACTTTGTATTTTGCAATCACCAAGAAATTGCAAAAAAAGTACACAAGGTCATGTGCACCCGGTTATCCAGCCTCGTACCACCCTATAAATTACAGGGCATCATCCAAACCAGAAAATTGGCATTGGTGCAATGCTATTAACCGGTGCCAGACTTTTCAGAATTCACCAGATTTCACAGTAACTCTTTTGGGGGTGTTGGCGACTAATCGGTCTATGACTTTGGTACATTGCTACAGTTTATTAACTCTGTTCTTTTCTCCCCAAAAGGAGCTGATCCTACATCCTTTCATATTAAAGCAGAGGTGACACTGAAAACAAACTTTTTCGGCACCCGAGATGTCTGCACGGAGTTGCTGCCCCTGATAAAACCCCAAGGTAAGTCTGTGATGAGGAACACCGTTCTAGCGCCCAGCCCGCCGGAGCTGCCCTCTGCCGGCCCCTGACCCATCTCCCCAGCTCCTGCTTGCTCACAGAGCCCCAGCTACACCGGCCCCTCCCTGTGTCTCTACCCTGCCAGGTGTCGTTCTCCTTCAGGACTTTGTATTCCTCCAAGGGCCATCGTGGGTGCTCCGTCCTGCAGATCTTTGCACACCTGGCTCTTTCTGATCCTTCGGGTCTTAGCTCAGATGCCCCTCACACGTTGGGTTCCCTTAGGATTCACCTATTGTTCTCTCGCCTTCCTCTCTCGTCCCAGAGTGATCATATTCAGTCCAGGGGAGCTGGACTCCAGTTGGTGATGGAAGCATTATTACCAATTTACTAAATAATTTTTTTAATCATATTTTATTTTGTTTTTGGTGAAGGTTTACATAGCGGTTTAGGTTCCCATTCAATGATTTCTACACACATTTTTCAGTGGCATTGGATACATTCTTTGCAATACACTAACTGTCTCATTATTTCTGTTCTGGTTGTTTCCATTAATCTAATTTCCCTGTTCCCTTACCTTCTCATCTGCTTTAGAATAATTACTGACCATTTGGTCTCCTATAGATGATTTCTTTAAGGAGCACAGTACTCATGGGTGATATACTTTATTTTGTGTGCGAATCTGTTATTTTAAAGGTCACCTTAGGGCTAGTTTTGGTTCAAGGTTTAAAGAGTATCTCAGGGCAATAGTCTTGGGAGTCTTACAATCACAGCTTATCCAGTAAGTTTGGATTTTTTTGAGAATTTGAGGTTCTATTTCACATTTTTCTCAACTAGATGGTGCCCAGCTACCACCACCGACTGCTCTGACAGGGATCACAGTAGAGGGTCCTGGTCAGAGCTGGAGAAATATGTAGAACAAAACTCTAACTCCACCTGTTGTGACCCTGATCAGAATGGTTGGTAGTAGCTGGACACCACCCAGTTCTTCTGGTCTCAGGGTAGATGAGGCCGTGGTTCATGTAGAATATTAGTCCTGTAGACTAGTTTCTTCTTTTAGTCTTTGGTTTCCTTCAGTCTCTTTTGCTCCAGACTAATAGAGACCAATAGTTGTATCTTAGATGGGCACTCAGAAGTTTTTAAACCCCTAGTAAAAACTTTAAAATAACAACAACAACAAAAAACTGTTGCTGTCCAGTCAATTCTAACTTATAAAACCCCATGTGATTCCGAGTAGAACTTTGCTGCACTGGGCTTTGATGGCTGATTTTTCAAAAGTAGATCCCCAAGCCTTTCTTCTGAGGCTCCTCTGGGAGGACACAAACGTCCAAACTTTCAGTTATCAATTAGAACTTTAAGTGTTTGCACCTCCCAGGGACTCCACCAATTCATTAAACCAGTTGCCATCAAGTCAGTTCTGATTCTTGAAGACCCAATATGTTTCAGAGCAGAACTGCTCCATGTGATTTTCATGGCTGTGACTTTTGAGTAGCAGACCAGAAGGCCTTTCTTCTGAGGCACCCTTGGGTGCATTCCAACTGCCAACCTTTCAATTAGTAGCCTAGCACATAAGTGTTTGTGCCATCAGTTCATTAGACCCTCCTAAATCTGTCATCTGTCCACAATATTCCCAAAGCTCCAGACCCACATATTTGTCTTCCTGCCTCTCATCTCCTCCTGACTGCCCTCCCTCCCCCACCCCACCCTTCCGTCCATATCTAAAGCAGACATTTCGGAAGGGGTACTCCTCCTCTCTCTTCAGCCATCTTGCTCAGGGATGCCACCATCCACCAGGCCAGTACCCTGAAAGCCACCATGCCCAACCCTCTGAAAATCATTTATCACGTCTTAAGATTTTGTCTGCCAGTTTCTCCCCAGTTCATTGCCTCCATCCCAGCTCCAGCTCAGGCCCTCCACTGTCATTTCTGGGCAAGGGCAAGCCCACCTGAGTGATGGCCTTTCCTGGGTCTTCCTTTCCCTGCATTGTCTATACTGTCTCTGCAGACAGTCCCCTTCTGAAAATCCCTCAGGAACAAGTCCAAGCTGCTTAGCCAGTGTATAGGGATCTCTGTAACCTGAGCCGTCCTAACTCCGGACTTCTGTTTACTGTCTTGGGTATGCTCAGTGTTCTGGCCATAATAATTACCTTATTTTTTCCTTGTAAACTACTATAATCCTTACCCCAAGGTCATGGGATGGGAGAGGCCCTCCATCCCAATAAATACACAGCAGTTAAGGCAAGCTGCCACCGTTAGAAAGGTTAAAGTGAGTGGTTTTGAGCTGAGTGCCTGCGTGTACAGTTGGTCTCCAGTCTGCTTTTGTGGGGCTGGTTCTCTCCACTTTCCCACCCCGCCCTCTTCACCCTGTCTGGTCCCCCTAGAAGGCTCCTTCTGCTAAGACTGGCTCAGTAGAGCCTTGAAGGTGGCTCTTTCATATGTCCCCTGACTCCTTAATCAAGCCAGCAACTGAAGGCAGGCCTAGAGCTCTGTATTAATGCCCTGGGTGGCCGTGTCACAGACCCACAACTTGGTGACTTTTAAGAACAGAAGCTTATTCTCTCACAGTTCTGGAAGCTAAGAGTCCGACTTCAGGGTGTCAGCAGGGCTATGTCCTCTCCAAAAGCTCCAGGGGAGGATCCTTGCCTGCCTTGCCTTCTGGTAGCCCAGGGTTCCTTGGCTTGCGGCTGCAGCAGGGCTCCATTGTCACATGGTTGTTTTACCTCCATGTGTCTCTTCTCTTTCCTAAGGACACCACTGCCTGGATCGGGCCCCACCCTGCTCCAGTGTGGCCTCCTGTTAGCTTAACTGATAACGTCTTCAAAGACCCTATTTCCAAACAAAGTCATGTTCATAGGTCCCAGAGGTTAGAATTTAACATAAATTTTTGTGAGACACATTCAGTACATAACTAGCTCCTTGTGCAACTGCCGCACCTTCTACCCACAGTCGTCTTAGAACTCAGGCTTCCTCCTGGTGCATCGTGCTTGCTTAGCTGGGCTGTGTTAGTGCTACTGTGTCGGAGCTTGGTCCCAGCGTGAGGAGTGGGGGTGCTCCTGGGTTTGTAAGGCAGGCTTTATTCAAACAATGTTTCTTGCCTGAGGAAAGCTAGAGTTTAATGGACATTTACGTAAGTGCTATATTCATCTCACCATGAGAGCAAAGTTTTCTCTCCTTTTGAAATAGGACATTTCTTCCATTTTGTTAGAAAGAGGTAGCCACAGTGGTTCCTGTTGCTGTGACTTTATTCTAGCCCTCTTTGGGAGAAAACTCAGGATAAGGCCTAGGCAGGATAACCAGAAGGAAATACCGTCTTTCTTCCCCTGTCCTGGTCTCCTAGGGCTGCTGTAACACAGGTCCCAGAGTTATTTTCTCACAGTTTAGGAGACTAGACGTTCAAATTCAGGGCAGCAGCTCTGGGGGAAGTCTGTCTCAGCTCTGGGGGAAGTCTGTCTTAGCTCTGGGGAAGACCCTCTTCTCTTCCAGCATTCCTCTGTGGTCCGTGCTAAGATCTGCCCCCTTGTGCTTGCTGTCTCTGTGCCTGTGCTGCTCCTTATGGCTCAGAAGTGACCAATTTAGGCCACACTCTGCACAACAAGAAACCCCACTTCCCAAACGGAATCGCATCCTCAGACAGAGGGGTTAGGATCCCAACACATATTTGGGGGTGGGGGGGGAAGGGGCACAATTCAATCTATAACATCCCCGATCTCTCAGAACCTGGGGCACTAAGAACAACCACATGACCTCTGTGGGTGGCAGAAAATGTCCAAAAGGGCAACGTTCAGTGTACTGTTTTGTGTGGAGGAGAAAACAAGGTGCGTGTGACCTTAAGGATTCCTGAGGGATAACTGTTTACACATAAATGTGGATTTCCGTTTGTTTTTTCAATCCTTTCTTTAAAAACAAAGTATTAAAAAATGCTCTAACCACACAGAAAGATAGGTATACTACCACAACCCCATGTACCCACCACCATGTTACCAGTCTCCAATCTGACACAAAGGGTCCTTGTCTTTTCCCGGGTAAGCATACACGTGAAAGACAAACTTTATCTTCAACAAGCTTATTTTGCTTGAGTCAAGTAAAATGAGTCAGCGGGGTACTAAGCCTCTCCAAAAGACTGACTCGAAAAGGGAAGCAAGGCTAGGGCTTATATGGGTTTAGCGGAGACAACAGAGTGATGAATATTCAGTGGGCTTCTTTCAAGGGGCGGGTATTTCTCAGAATGACGGTGTACGTTAATTAGGTAGCTTGTGCATCTGGAATCCAAGGTGGAACCCGCTGATATTCAAGATGGAGTCCTCTTGGCAGCCCTTGGCATCACTTATTATGGAATATAACACAAGCGCACTGATCTTTGGCACTACATCGCCATCTTCGGAGGGCTAAGGAAGGTTAAAAACTTTGTTCTTCTGCACATGCAGAGCCTGTAAGGGGGAAGGGACTAGAAACTTATGGATTGTTTCAACCTTAGCTCATGTTGACAATGTGTGGTTCCTGTTTACCCAACTTCTAGATGGTAGCCTTTTTTTTTTTTTTTTTTAGTAATTTTTATTGAGCTTTAAGTGAACGTTTACAAATCAAGTCAGTCTGTCACATATAAGCTTATATACACCTTACTCCATACTCCCACTTACTCTCCCCCTAATGAGTCAGCCCTTTCAGTCTCTCCTTTCGTGACGATTTTGCCAGTTTCTAACCCTCTCTACCCTCCCATCTCCCCTCCAGACAGGAGATGCCAACACAGTCTCAAGTGTCCACCTGCTACAAGTAGCTCACTCTTCATCAGCATCTCTCTCCAACCCATTGTCCAGTCCCTTCCATGTCTGATGAGTTGTCTTCGGGAATGGTTCCTGTCCTGGGCCAACAGAAGGTTTGGGGACCATGACCGCCGGGATTCCTCTAGTCTCAGTCAGACCACTAAGTCTGGTCTTTTTATGAGAATTTGGGGTCTGCATCCCACTGATCTCCTGCTCCCTCAGGGGTACTGTGTTGTGCTCCCTGTCAGGGCAGTCTTCAGTTGTGGCCGGACACCATCTAGTTCTTCTGGTCTCGGGATGATGTAAGTCTCTAGTTCATGTGGCCCTTTCTGTCTCTTGGGCTCATAGTTATCGTGTGACCTTCGTGTTCTTCATTCTCCTTTGATCCAGGTGGGTTGAGACCAATTGATGCTTCATAGATGGCCGCTTGTTAGCATTTAAGACCCCACACACCACATTTCAAAGTGGGATGCAGAATGTTTTCATAATAGAATTATTTTGACAATTGACTTAGAAGTCCCCTTAAGCCATAGTCCCCAAACCACAGCCCTTGCTCCGCTGACCTTTGAAGGCTTCAGTTTATCCCGGAAACTTCTTTGCTTTTGGTCCAGTCCAGTTGAGCTGACCTTCCATGTATTGAGTATTGTCCTTCCCTTCACCTAAAGTAGTTCTTATATACTAACTAATCAGTGGATAACCCTCTCCCACCCTCCCTCCCCCCCTCATAACCACAAAAGTATGTGTTCTTCTCAGTTTATACTCTTTCTCAAGATCTTATAATAGTGGTCTTGTACAATATTTGTCCTTTGCCTCTGACTGATTTCACTCAGCATAATGCCTTCCAGGTTCCTCCATGTTATGAAATGTTTCACAGATTTGTCACTGTTCTTTATTGATGAGTAGTATTCCATTGTGTGAATATACCACAATTTATTTAACCATTCATCCGTTGATGGACACCTTGGTTGCTTCCAGCTTTTTGCTATTGTAAACAGAGCTGCAATAAACATGGGAGTGCATATATCTGTTCGTGTGAAGGCTCTTATTTCTCTAGGGTATATTCCGAGGAGTAGGATTTCTGGGTTGTATGGTAGTTCTATTTCTAACCTTTTAAGAAAACGCCAGATAGATTTCCAAAGTGGTTGTACCATTTTACATTCCCACCAGCAGTGTATAAGAGTTCCAATCTCTCCACAGCCTCTCCAACATTTATTATTTTGTGTTTTTTGGATTAAAGCCAGCCTTGTTGGAGTGAGATGGAATCTCATTGTAGTTTTAATTTGCATTTCTCTAATGGCTAATGATCGAGAGCATTTTCTCATGTATCTGTTAGCTGCCTGAATGTCTTCTTTAGTGAAGTGCATGTTCCTATCCTTTGCCCACTTCTTGATTGGGTTGTTTGTCTTTTTGTGCTTGAGTTTTGACAGAATCATATAGATTTTAGAGATCAGGCGCTGGTCGGAGATGTCATAGCTGAAAATTCCTTCCCAATCTGTAAGTGGTCTTTTTACTCTTTTGGGAAGTCTTTAGATGAGCATAGGTGTTTGATTTTTAGGAGCTCCCAGTTATCTGGTTTCTCTTCATCATTTTTGGTAATGTTTTGTATTCTGTTTATGCCTTCCTTGTATTAGGGCTCCTAACGTTGTCCTTATTTTTTCTTCCATGATCTTTATCGTTTTAGTCTTTATGTTTAGGTCTTTGATCCACTTGGAGTTAGTTTTTGTGCATGGTGTGAGGTATGGGTCCTGTTTCATTTTTTTGCAAATGGATATCCAGTTATGCCAGCACCATTTGTTAAAAAGACTATCTTTCCCCCAATTAACTGACTCTGGGCCTTTGTCAAATATCAGCTGCTCATATGTAGATGGATTTATATCTGGGTTCTCAATTCTGTTCCATTGGTCTATGTGCCTGTTGTTGTACCAGTACCAGGCTGTTTTGACTACTGTGGCTGTATAATAGGTTCTAAAATCAGGTAGAGTGAGGTCTCCCACTTTCTTCTTTTTCCAAAATGCTTTGCTATCCAAAGCTTCTTTCCCTTCCATATGAAGTTGGTGATTTGTTTCTCCATCACTTTAAAAAATGTCATTGGACTTTGGATCAGAAGTGCATTGTATGTATAGATAGCTTTGGTAGAATAGACATTTTTACTATGTTAAGTCTTCCTATCCATGAGCAAGGTATGTTTTTCCACTTAAGTAGGTCCTTTTTAGTTCCTTGCAGTAGTACTTTGTAGTTTTCTTTGTATAGGTCTTTTACATCTTTGGTAAGATTTATTCCTAAGTATTTTATCTTCTTGGGGGCTACTGTGAATGGTATTGATTTGGTGATTTCCTCTCCGATGTTCTTTTTGTTGATGTAGAGGAATCCAAGTGATTTTTGTGTGTTTCTCTTTTAACCTGAGACTCTGCCAAACTCTTCTATTAGTTTCCATAGTTTTCTGAAGGATTCCTTAGGGTTTTCTGTGTATAAGATCATGTCATCTGCAAATAGAGATAGTTTTACTTCCTCCTTGCCAATCTGGATGCCCTTTATTTCTTTGTCTAGCCTAATTGCTCTGGCTAGGACCTCTAGCACAATGTTGAATAAGAGCAGTGATAAAGGGCATCCTTGTCTGGTTCCCGTTCTCAAGGGAAATGCTTTCGGGCTCTCTCCATTTAGGGTGATGTTGGCTGTTGGCTTTGTATAGATGCCTTTTATTATGTTGAGGAATTTTCCTTCAATTCCTATTTTGCTGAGCGTTTTTATCATGAATGGGTGTTGGACTTTGTCAAATGCCTTTTGTGCATAATTGATAAGATCATGTGGTTTTTGTCTTTTGTTTTATTTATATGGTGGATTACATTAATGGTTTTTCTAATATTAAACCAACCTTGCATACCTGGTATAAATCACGCTTGGTCGTGGTGGATTATTTTTTTGATATGTTGTTGAATTCTATTGGCTAGAATTTTGCTGAGGGTTTTTGCATCTATGTTCATGAGGGATATAGGTCTGTAATTTTCTTTTTTTTGTGATGTCTTTACCTGGTTTTGGTATCAGGGAGATGGTGGCTTCATAGAATGAGTTAGGTAGTATTCCATCATTTTCTATGCTTTGAAATACCTTTAGTAGTAGTGGTGTTAACTCTTCTCTGAAAGTTTGGTAGAACTCTGCCGTAAAGCCGTCCGGGCCAGGGCTTTTTTTTGTTGGGAGTTTTTTGATTACCGTTTCAATCTCTTTTTTTGTTATGGGTCTATTTAGTTGTTCTACTTCTGATTGTGTTAGTTCAGGTAGGTAGTGTTTTTCCAGGAATTCATCCATTTTTTCAAGGTTTGGAAGTTTGTTAGAGTACAATTTTTCGTAATAATCTGATATGATTCTTTTAATTTCAGTTGGGTCTGTTGTGATGTGGCCCATCTCGTTTCTTATTTGGGTTATTTGTTTCCTTTCCTGTATTTCTTTAGTCAGTCTGGCCAATGGTTTATCAATTTTGTTAATTTTTTCAAAGAATCAGCTTTTGGCTTTGTTAATTCTTTCAATTGTTTTTCTGTTCTCTAATTCATTTAGTTCAGCTCTAATTTTTATTATTTGTTTTCTTCTGGTGCCTGATGGATTCTTTTGTTGCTCCGTTTCTATTTGTTCAAGTTGTAGCGACAGTTCTCTGATTTTGGCTCTTTCTTCTTTATGTATGTGTGCATTTATCGATATAAATTAGCCTCTGAGCACTGCTTTTGCTGTGTCGCAGAGGATTTGATAGGAAGTGTTTTCATTCTGGTTGCATGCTATGAATTTCTTTATTCCCTCCTTAATGTCTTCTATAACCCAGTCTTTTTCATCAGGGTATTTTGCAGTTTCCAAGTATTTGATTTCTTTTCCCTAATTTTTCTGTTATTAATTTCCACTTTTATGGCCTTGTGGTCTGAGAAGATGCTTTGTAATATTTCGATGTTTTGGATTCTGCAAAGGTTGTTTTATGACCTAATATGTGGTCTATTCTAGAGAATGTCCCATGTGTGCTAGGAAAAAAAGTATACTTTGCAGCAGTTGGGTGAAGTGTTCTGTATAAGTCTATAAGGTCAAGTTGGTTGATTGTAGCAATTAGGTCTTTCGTGTCTCTATTGAGCTTCTTACTGGAAGTCCTGTTCATCTCCGAAAGTGGTGTGTTGAAGTCTCCTACTACAATCGTGGAGGTGTCTATCTCACTTTTCAGTTCTGTTAAAGTTTCTTTTATGTATCTTGCAGCCCTGTCATTGGGTGCATAAATATTTAATATGGTTATATCTTCCTGGTCAATTGTCCCTTTAATCATTATGTAGTGTCCTTCTTTGTCCTTTGTGGTGGATTTAACTTGAAAGTCTATTTTCTCAGAAATTAATATTGCTACTCCTGCTCTTTTTTGATGGTTGTTTACTTGATATATTTTTTTCCTTCGTTTGAGTTTTAGTTTGTTTGTGTCTCTAAGTCTAAGGTGTGTCTCTTGTAGGCAGCATATAGACAGATCTTGTTTCTTTATCCAGTCTGAGACTCTCTGTCTCTTTATTGATGCATTTAGTCCATTTACATTCAGCGTAATTATAGATAAGTATGTGTTTAGTGCTGTCATTTTGATGCCTTTTTGTGTGTTGTTGACACTTCCATTTTTCCACTTACTTGTTTGTGCTGAGACGCTTTTCTTTGTAAATTGTGTGTTCTTCATTTTCATAGTATTTGACTTTATGTTTGCTGAGTTGTTACGTTTTTCTTGGTTTTTATTTTGAGTTATGGAGTTGTTAGACCTCTTTGTGGCTACCTTAATATTTTTCTCCTATTTTTCTAAGTAAAAACCTAACTTGTATTGTCCTATATCGCCTTGTTTCCCTCTCCATATGGCAGTTCTATGCCACCTGTATTTAGACCCTCTTTTTGATTATTGTGATCTTTTACATATTGACTTCAATGATTCCCTGTTTTGACCATTTTTTTAAAAATTAATCTTAATTGTTTTTGTGATTTCCTATTTGAGTTGATATCAGGATGTTCTGTTCTGTGACCTTGTGTTGTGCTGGTATCTGATATTATTGGTTTTCTGACCAAACAATTTCCTTTAGTATATCTTGTAGCTTTGGTTTGGTTTTTGCAAATTCTCTAAGCTTGTGTTTATCTGTAAATGTTTTAATTTCACCTTCATATTTGAGAGAGAGTTTTTTTTTTTTTTATTGCTGGATATATGATCCTTGGCTGGGAGTTTTTCTCCTTCAGTGCTCTATATATGTCATCCCATTGCCTTCTTGACTGCATGGTTTCTGCTGAATAGTCTGACTTTATTCTTATTGATTCTCCTTTGTAGGAGACCTTTCTTTTATCCCTGGCTGCTTTTAAAATTTTCCCTTTATCTTTGGTTTTGGCAGGTTTGATGATAATATGTCTTTGTGTTTTTCTTTTTGGATCAATCTTAAATGGGGTTCGATGAGCATCTTGGATAGATATCCTTTTGTCTTTCATGATGTCAGGGAAGTTTTCTGCCAACAGATCTTCAACTATTCTCTCTGTGTTTTCTTTTATCTCTCCCTGTTCTGGGACTCCAATCACACGCAAGTTACTCTTCTTGATAGAGTCCCACATGATTCTTAGGGTTTCTTCATTTTTTTAAATTCTTTTATCTGATTTTTTTTTCAGCTATATTGGTGTCAATTCCCTGGTCCTCCAGATCTCCCACCCTGCATTCCAATTGCTTGAGTCTGCTCCTCTGACTTCCTATTGCATTGTCTAAATCTGTGATTTTATTGTTAATTTTTGGATTTCTGAATGCTCTCTATGGATTCTTGCAACTTATTAATTTTTCCACTATGTTCTTGAATAATCTTTTTGATTTCTTCAACTGCTTTATCATTGTGTTCCTTGCCTTTTTCTGTAGATTGCCTTATTTCATTTATGAGGTCATCCCTGATGTCTGGAAGCATTCTGTAAATTAGTTTTTTATATTCTGCATCTGGCAATTCCAGGATTGTATCTTCATTTGGGAAAGATTTTGATTCTTTAGTTTGGGGAGTTTTAGAAGCAATCATGGTCTGCTTCTTTATGTGGTTTGATATTGACTGCTGTCTCCGAGCCATCACTAAAATATTGTAGTAGTGATTTATTCTATATTTGCTCACTGAGTCTTATCTTGTTTTGTTTTCTTTCAATATACGTAGATGGGCTACTAGATTGTGCTGTCTTGATTGTTGTAGCCCTAGAATCACTTATGTCCTATTACCAGCTGGTTTGGGCTGTTACCAGATGTATAAGCCTAAGAGTCCATTCACTATTCTTGAGTAGAATCTGATTTTGAGTCATCTAGTGTGTGGTGCAGACTGTCACCTATCCACCTAGAGAAGTAGTGGTTGTAGTTGTGTGCACCAGATTCTAGTAACAGCAGGGGGTCACATTCCAAGGGGGGGGCAGGATGCTGACAGGCTTCCCCCAAGTGCCAGTGAGGTAGGTGTGTCTCTATTCCTAAAGCACTTTGGTGGGTGGGCTCTGCAGCTGTACCTTAGGCCTCCAGTGCAAGTACCTCTACAGATAGACCCCCAAGGCAGGAGGCTAGGTGGTCTTTGGGGGAGCTTCAGCCCTCAGTTCCCTGTTGTGGGTCAGTGAGAGCTCTGTTGAATATGCAGAGATATCAGACCTGGGAAACTTGTCTTTCCAGTAATCCACTAAAACAATTACAGTCAGATCCCTATCAGAAATGCCTTTGTATTATCATAGCCACCTTGTTCCCTGTAGGGATGAAAGCCCAAGACTGTGGATCACATATGCTTGGCTGGAGCTGATTCTGTATTTTTAGTCCAATTAGGGAAGGATTTTTGTCCCTGGGTTTTTTGTGGCTGCTCCTTTTTTTTTTTTTTTTTCTCTCAGGCCAGGAGAATGGGTTAGGAAAAGACCAAAAGAAAAAGAAAGAAAGAACGAAAGAAAAACCACAGCGCAGTTCACTCTCTGGCTCAGGAAATTCCAATGTTAATGAAGCCGCCTGGGAAGGGGAGGGGAGGGCTCAGATAAATAGGAGAGAGTAGCACCCTATCCCAAGCAAGATAAGTAGACAAAGTTACTTATCTTGCTTGGGATGACTGTTTTATCTGAGATTCCCAAGAGGCACGTGGACCGTGTGCGCTGGCTGGGTAGAGATTACCCCCGAGGGTCAGGCCCACATCCTGTGCTTGTGCCGTCTCAGAAGCCATGGTCATTTCCTCTGCTCCCAGTCCAGAGCCCAGAGCCAAGGTTCCCTGGCTGGGACACCACACTCCAGGCTCCAAAACCAGTTGCTGCCTCCCAATGACTTCTCGTCCTTTCAGCTGCATCGCTGCGCTGCTTGCGTGCACTGGCTGGGCTTCCCTGAGGTCACTTCTGGGGGCTAGGGCCGCTTCCCGTGTTTGCGCCATCTCAGGATGCCGTGCTCAGCTCCCCTGCGCCCAGTCCAAAGCCCAGCGCCAAGGTTTCCTGACTGGGATGCTGGCTCCAGGCTCCAAAAATAGTTGCTGCTTTCTCCTGGTTGTTCGTTCTCAGTCTCTGTCACTCAGGTCAACTCTTTAGATCTGTGTTTGATGGTCAGGGTTAGTAGATTGTCATGTATGTGATCGATTCACTTGTTTTTCCAAGTCTTTGTTGCAAGAGGGATCCGAGGTAGCTTCTACGTAGTCAGCCATCTTGGCCTCGCCTTGATGGTAGCCTTTTAATAGCACTTTTGTTCTGCCAGCACAGTTAACCTTATCTGTGTCAGCCCGACTTAAAAAATGAGACATCAATGCCCTTTTAGCCCATTAACCCCTTCCTACCTTCACTCCTTCACATTCCTGCAAGCCACCATCCTGAGTTTGGAAGAATGCTTTATTTAATCCTGGTAGGCTATGGGTTTTTTATTTGTTTGTTTTTTTAAGTAAAATATTAAAAATATTTTGAAAAGCAGGTGTTAAAAAACCCTAATTTAAGGAGGTACTGCTTTTCCACTTTCTAAAATCTGAAAGTCACCAGACAATTGTTAGGAAACATGGTAGTAAGGGATCTACTATTTTATTTTCACAGGAGCCCTCGTAGCACAGTGGCTTAGCACTTGGCTGCTAACCGAAAGGTCAACGGTTCAAACCCACCAGTCACTCCATGGGAGAAAAATGTCACAGTCTGCTTCCATAAGGATTACAGCCTTGGAAACACTATGGGGCAGTTCTACTCTGTCTTACAGGGTCACTATGAGTAGGAATCAACTTGGTGACAACTGGTTTCATTTCTTTTTTTTTTTTTTTTTTTTTGCTGTAACACAAACACCACAAGTGGGTGGCACTAAGAAACAGATATTTATCTCCTCACAGTCCTGGACTCTAAGAGTTCAGATCAGGTCTTGGCTGTGTCAGTGGTTGCTGTATCTAGTGACGGTCTTTGGCATCCTTTGCTTGGAGATGGGCCGTTACATGACATCTGTGCCCTGTGTGAGTGTCTCCGTGTCTACTCCGTTTTTTTCATAACTCAGAAGGGATTGGGTTTAAGACCCACCCTACACTGAAGTGACCTCATTAGCATCAGAAAAGAAAAACCCTGTTTCCAAACAAAATCAAGTCAGAGACACAGGGGACAGGACCTCAGGACATATTTTGGGGGAACACAGTTCAATCTATAACATCTACTTCTAACACTTTTTGGGTCTACAAAGCATGGATGGAATAGACTGCTTGATGCTGTGTGCGAGGCATTTTGTATATATTTTCTCATTTTACTGAGAAGAGCATTGAGGCAAAAAATATCTCAAGGTCACACACAGAGCTGCGATCTAGACCTAGGTCCTTGGACTTCCCAAGCAAATTGTTCTTCCCCTACACAAAAGCTCTCAATTTTTTTTTTTTTTTTTTTTTTTTTTTTACCGAGGAACCCTTTCTTAAAGTAAAGGAGTACCTAGCAGGCCAGTGTGACAGCTGATGGAAGGGGACCTCCCATTGATCGAGGCCCCATCTTTATCATCACAGTGGCCTCCAGGACACCTCAGAGAACCCAAAGTGCTCCAGGGGACAGGAGCGTATGGTAAAAGCACTGCAGTGTATGGTGAAAATTGCTTTGCATTCCATTGATGTTGATAGCAGGTACTCTTGGAATAAGAAAAGACAGAGGGAATGTGGTGAATACAAACCCTTAACCGGTCTAGAGGAGCCAGGCAGAGACTTAGTTCCCTGTCTGGACTATTAGAATCCAGTAAAGTGTTTGAGGTTTGTTACTCAAAAGAGGTGAAACCTTTATGGTATCGGTTGTTATCCCAGGTGACTTGGCTGCTTGTTTTGGGCACTGAGAGTTTAAAGATTGAGACCCCGATACTGGGGCCTTATGGGTGTTTACAGGACTGTGAGAGGCCAGTCACTGCACAAACAGTTGTGGTTTAGTGTACAATTCGGTGTCATAAAGTACGCTCAAAGTATTGAACAACTGTCAACACCCCCTAGTTCCAGATCTTTTTCGTCACCCAAAATGAAGTGTTACGATGTTTTCCATGTAACAATCATGAGAAAAGTTGCCATTTTTGTCCCATCAGGAGCCTAAATCAAGCTTGGCAGTCTTGGTGTTTTGGTCTTGGTCTTTCCTATGCATGTCTTTCTGTGTAACGATGTGTGCTGTGTTTCAGGCAGAGTGGTGAATGTGTCCAGCCTGGCTAGTTTCCAAGCCCTTAAATCCTGTAGCTCAGAGCTGCAGGAGAAGTTCCGTAGTGAGACCATCACAGAAGAGGAGCTGGTGGCACTCATGAATGCGTTCGTGGAAGATGCGAAGAATAGGGTGGACCAGAAGGAGGGCTGGCCAGACATCTCATATGGTGTGTCGAAGATCGGAGTCACGGTTCTGTCCAGAATCTACGCCAGGAACCTGAGTGCCCAGAGGGGAGGTGACAAGATCCTCCTAAATGCCTGCTGCCCAGGATGGGTGAGAACTGACATGGCAGGGCCCAGGGCCCCCAAAAGCCCAGAAGAAGGAGCGGAGACCCCTGTGTACTTGGCCCTTTTGCCCTCAGATGCTGACGGGCCTCATGGACAGTTTGTTACGGAGAAAAGAGTTGAGCGGTGGTGAACTTGACTCCCAGTGCCATTCTTGAGCGCCATTTTGTTCCTGTCCTGATTAAACCACAGGGCACTGACATTTGTCATCAACATCCCTATCAAGCACGCACTTCAGCTGCCTACTAATCCTATGCATTCTTTTGTGATTTCCTCCGTGATATCTTACATGGAAAACTGTGTGTAATCAGTGAAAATAATGACTGAGAATCAATAGACAAATAAAAATGGTTCTTGATAAATGCCTGTTTTTGTGGATTGTTCACATGCTGAACCAGCTCCACTTTAAAAAAAAAATTCCAACCGGTTGCTGTCGATTAGATTCAACTCCACCCCTGTCAAACTCGTGTGTGTCAGAGTAGAACTGCGCTTCATAGGGTTTTCAGTGGCTGATTTTTCCATAGGTCACCAGGCCTTTCTTCTGAGGTGCCTCTGGGTGGACTCCAACTTCCAAACTTTTAGTTAGCAACTGAGTACGTTAAGAAATATAATAAAACCCAAAAGTTAGGTCAGAGGAAAGGACAGTACAACCCAGCGTTTAGCAACCTCTTTTTGTAGAGGGCCAGATACTAAGTATTTTTGCTTTGCAGGCCACATGGTCTCTGTCACAGCTACTCAGATCTGCCATTGTAGCAGGACAGCACGTGAACAAATGAGGATAGCTGGGTTTGACCCATGGGTTATCATTTTGCAACCTCTGGTGCAACAGAAACACTGACAAAGGCAACTTTGCCAGGGAATGACTTCTATCATCAGAGTCATTGCAGCTACTGTGTGAAGTGAGGGGTAGGCCCATAACTATTAGCACAATCTGTGACTCAAGACAGGCAGTGACTTTCTCAAGACAACTCAAATGCAACCTGGAGTTCCTGTCTGCCTTTTCTCTCATTTCCCATAGCTCACCAAACAAGCTAAAGCTCTTTTACGTGGTGGTTACTTCTAAGACTAAATGACTTTAAAAAAAATGCCATTGAGTTGATTCTGACTCATGGTGACCCCACATATGTCAGAGTAGAACTGTGCTCCATAGGATTCTCTGTGGCTGATTTTTCGTAAGTGGATTGCCAGACCTTTCTTCTGGGGCACCTCGAGGTGGACTCAAACCGTAAACGTTTTAGTTAGCAGCTGAGCATGTTATCAGGTAAAATCCTTAGAACAGTGCTCAGTAAATGTCAGGTGGTGCTGCTGCTGCTCCTTTGAGGGTCAGCTTCTGGAATAATCCTTCTCTAGGGTGGTTGCTCCCTTTCACCTAACTGCTCTTGATGAACTGAACTTGTCTTCCCTGTTCAGATCGGGTTCTGCCTCTAAAATAATAAGGGCTGTTACTACTCTGCTCCAGATACTAAATACTCTTTTTTTCTTTTTACCTCTTTTTTCACCTCACAACCCTAAGTGGATTTTATAAAGAAGGGAGAGATAAGTGAAACCAGGTGTCCCAAAGACTAGCAGGCTCAGCTGGGACATGAACAAAATTAGACTCCTGACCCAAGCCTCACTGCCATGTTTTTCGTCTAAACAGGCCTCTCTCAGACTTGATTAATTTTCTGCCCCTGTCCTTGGAATTTTACCACTTCTCCCCTTTATAGGAGCTTCTATGCTAGCTGGGTGGCTACTTTCAATTATCTTCAGCCTCACCATGTGCTCCTAAGTCATGTTGTCCAGCTAGTTCTCTCTGACCTCTGCACTGATCAAGGAAGAAGAAAGCAGAGTGTGAGGGGCTTGGTGTTGACATAGCTGTGCATGTCTCTAACTTCAGCTCATGGACTACATGAGGCTTTAAAGACAATTGCCCTGCTCATTGGGCCCCTGCTATGGGCGTGTTGCTGAGCTGGGTGATGTGAAGGGCTGGAAACTCAGGAAGCTACAGCTCCGCCTCTCCAAAGTTCAGCGTACTGGAGGAAAACAGACATACGCTAACAGATGTAATGCTTCACAGCAACAGAGGGGCACCATGAAATGGAATCAAGAACCTGTAGGAGTTCAGAAGAGGGAGTGTGGTCTTTTGTGTCAAGTGCATCAGCTTCCTGGTAAGACTGGACTTTGAGACCCAAGTAAAAGTGACCATGGGAGTGTTTGGGGGGATAGGGTGGTAAATGCCCTTTAGAGTAGCAGGCATGAAACAAAGCTTAGAGGTGGTAGGAAGAGTGGATGATTTCTCTCAATGGAGACAACTTACGTAGATAAGGAAAAGGAATAAAAGCAGGTTAGAATTGGGTGGTAGAAAGTCTTCAAAGCCAGGCTGGTGAGCAGAAATATGGCACAAGCCCAGTTACACTTTAGAACGATTCAGCTGGTTGGGCAGGAAGATGGTAGTGGTTGGCAAAAAGAAAGAAAATACCAGAGTGCAGGAGACTCATTAAGAGATCACTGTAACAGCTCTACATAATTTTGTGACTTCTAAATACTAATTAGATACAGGAAGGAGGAAGGAACTAAATAGGAAGTCAGGAGAAAGAGCAGGTTTGTGGGGAAAGCCAATTGCATCTTAGAAATGCAGAACTATTGTTCACAAGGCAGATGGGGACAAAATTAAAACTTTTTAAAATTTTTTATAAGGCAAGCTATGTAGCACAAGCAATCCATAAAGGTGGACCGAATCACTGAGGGAAAGAGTTCAAAGGACAGAAGGTAAAGATGCCCATATTTAATCAGTGGGAGGACAAAGACGGGGTAGCAAAGTAACAGAGGAGAGGCCAGAAAGGGAGAAGGAGAATCCAGGAAAAGTACAACCTTGAGTGGAGCCAAGGTGAGAGAGATTCCAGAATGAAGTGATCTTCACTGTGTCAGTATCTTACTTCCCTGCTGACATGTTGATTTCAGACTTCCAGCCTGCAGAACTGTGAGAGAATGGAGTTCTGTTGTTTTAAGCCAACCAGTTGGTGGCACTTTGTTATGGCGGCCCTAGGAAACGAAAACGCCATCTCTGATGTTTGGCTCTTGCCATCGATACCTCTGCACATGATGAACTCCCGTCTCAGAACTGAGGTGAGTGGCTGAACATGACGGAGAAGCTGCTCTGCCCAATTGCATTGACAGCAGCAAGTCCCCTTCCTTGGTGGGAAGAAAGAAGACTTGCCTGGACTAAAGGTTTTTGTTGCAACAAGGAATGAGATGAGGAAACACGAACGGATGTGTCTTAGTCATCTTGTGCTGCTATAACAGAAATACCACGAGTGGATGGCTTCAACAAAGAAAAGTTTATTTTCTCACAGTCCAGTAGACAAGAAGTCTGAATTCAGAGCACTAGCTCCAGGGGAAGGCTTTCTCTCTGTTGGCTCTGAAGGAAAGTCCTTGTGATGCATCAGTCTTCCCTTGGTGTGGGAGCATCTCAGCGCAGGAACCTCAGGTCCAAAGGACGTGCTCTGTTCCTGGCACTGCTTTCTTGGTAGTAAGAGATCCCTGTGTCTCTCTGCTCACTTCTCTCTTTTATATCTCAAACAAATTGGCTTAAGACACTATCTAATCTTGTAAACCTCATCAATATAACTGCCATTAATCCATCTTATTACATCATAGTCATGGGATTTACAACATACAGGGAAATCACATCAGATGATAAGATGGTAGACAATCATACAATCACACAAGGGAATCATGACGCAGCCAAACTGACATACATTTTGGGGGGACGCAGTGCAATCCATGACAGGATGTAACAGGATGTTTCCAAGTTTACTTCCTGTGCTGCTGTGTGATTTACATCTTTTACAATGAGAATGTAATAACGCAGTTACTTTGTGGCGTTAAAAAGCAATAAAAGAAAGAAAAGGAAAACTAGGTGCGTCCAGCCAAAAATGGGGTGTGCGACCAATGTGGACAATATCTTCCTTTCAGCAGCTGAATTGAGTGAGGTCCTCATGGCGTGAAGACTCTAGACTTGAGATCAGATTCCAAACCCGTGCTTATCTCTTCTTGGACTTGGGTAGGAAACCAGAGATGCTTAAGGCTTTTACTGGTACAGCTGGGAGAGAAACAGCCTGGAGGGAAAAAAAGAAAATGAGGTTTGGCTCATCCGAAGACTGTGATGATAATAGAGCTATGATATCCACCTTTGAGAAGCATACCCACAGGTCCTGAATTGTACTTCTGGAATAGGGCTTAGCAGCACTGACCTGCTGTCTTAGTTATCTAGTGCTGCTATAACAGAAATACCACAAGTGGGTAGCTTTGAAAAACATTTATTTTCTCACAGTTTAAGAGTCTAGAAGTCTGAACTCAGGGTGCCGGCTCTAGGGAAAGGCTTTCTCTCTCTGTCGTCCTTATCTCTTCTGTTCCTTGGCGATCTTCATGTGGCTTGGCATCTATATTCCCCCATCTCTGCTTCCTTGTTTTTGTGTTTAACTCCTTTTTATACCTCAAAAGAGATTGACTTAATGCACAAACACAGGAAGAGAAACTAGATAACTCAGAGCTCCTAAAAATCAAACACCTATGCTCATCCAAAGACTTCACCAAAAGAGTAAAAAGATTACCTACAGACTGGGAAAAAGTTTTTAGCTATGACATTTCTGATCAGCGTCTGATCTCTAAAATCTACATGATACTGCAAAAACTCAACTACAAAAAGACGAATAACCCAATTAAAAAATGGGCAAAGGATATAAACAGGCACTTCACTAAAGAAGACATTCAGGTAGCTAACAGAGATATGAGGAAATGCTCACAATCATCAGCCATTAGAGAAACGCAAATCAAAACTACAATGAGATTCCACCTCACTCCAACAAGGCTGGCATTAACCCAAAAAAACACAAAATAATAAATATTAGAGAGGTTGTGAGGAGACTGGAACACTTATACACTGCTGGTGGGAATGTAAAATGGTACAACTACTTTGGAAATCGATTTGGTGCTTCCTTAAAAAGCTGGAAATAGAACTACCATACGATTCAGCAATCCTGCTCCTTGGAATATATCCTAGAGAAATAAGAGCTTTCACACAAACAGATATATACACACCCATATTCATTGAAGCATTGTTTATAAATAATACCAAAAAGATGGAAGCAACCAAGGTGCCCATCACAGATGAATGATAAATAAATTATGGTATATTCACACAATGGAATACTATGCATTGATAAAGAACAATGATGAATCCATGAAACATTTCATAACATGGAGGAATCTGGAAGGCATTATGCTGAGTGAAATAAGTCAGTTGCAAAAGTACAAATATTGTGTGAGATCACTATTATAAGAACTGGAGAAATAGTTTAAACAGAGAAGAAAATATTCTTTGATGGTTACGAGAGTGGGGAGGGAGAAGGGTATTCACTAATTAGATAGTAGGCATGAAGTATTGTAGGTGAAGGGAAAGACAACACACAATACAGGAGAGTTCAGCACAACTGGACTAAACCAAAAGCAAAGAAGTTTCCTGAATAAACCGAATATTCGAAGGCCAGCATAGCAGGGGCGGGGGTTCGGGGACCACGATTTCAAGTGATATCTAAGTCAATTGGCATAATAAAATCTATCAAGAAAACATTCTGCATCCCACTTTGGAGAGTGGTGTCTGGGGTCTTAAACCTTAGCAAGTGGCCATCTAAGATGCATCAATTGGTCTCAACCCACCTAGAGCAAAGGAGAATGAAGAACACCAAAGACACAAGGTAATTATGAACCCAAGAGACAAAAAGGGCCACATAAACCAGAGACTACATTAGCCTGAGACCAGAAGAACTAGACGGTGCCTGGCTCCAACCAATGACTGTCCTGACAGGGAACAGAACAGACAAGCCCTGAGGGAGCAGGAGAGCAGTGGGATGCAGACCCCAAATTCTTGTAAAAAGACCAGACTTAATGGTCTGACTGAGACTAGAAGGGACCCTAGAGGTCATGGTCTCCAGACCTACTGATAGCCCAAGACAGGAACCATTCCCAAAGCCAAGTCTTCAGACAGGAATTGGACTGGACTATAGGATAGAAAACGATACTGGTGAGGAGTGAGCTTCTTGGATCAAGTAGACACATGAGACTATGTGAGCAGCTCCTGTCTGGAGGGGAGATGAGAAGGTAGAAGGCAGAAGGGGACAGAAGCTGGCTGAATGGACATGGAAATAGAGGGTAGAGAGAAGGAGTGTGCTGTCTTATTATGGGGAGGGCAGCTAGGTGTATATAAATTTTTGTATGAGAGACTGACTTGATCTGTAAACTTTCACTTAAAGCACAATAAAAATTAAAAAACATATATATTGCCTTAAAACACACCTTACACTAATTCTGCCTTATTAACATAAGAAAGAAACCCCGTTTTCAAATGGGATTGTAACCACAAGTATAAGGGTTAGGATTTACAACATGTATTTTTGGGTGACACAATTCAATTCATAACATTCCACCATTTGGCTGCCCACAGTTCATGTCCTTCTCACATACAAAACACATTCATTCCATCACATCATTGAAAATGTCTTAAATCAACTCCAGATCCAAAAGTTCATTTTCTGAATCATCTAAATCAAATATGGGTGAGAGTTTAGGCATATTCCATCCTGGGCCAAAATTCCTCTTCATCTGCCAACCTGTGAAATCTAGAATATAAACTCTCTGCTTCCACACTACAACGGTGGAACATGTACAAGGTAGATATTTCCATTACAAGTGGAAGAAATTGACAGGGAAAAGGGGACAACAGGTACCAAGCAAGTACAAAATCCATCAGGACAAATTACTTCTCAATGATTGAAAATAATCCCCTGTTCTCTGAGACCACCTGAGCAATGGGAACCCCACCCCCTCAGCTCCAGCAGACCTTATATTTCTGCCTCTTGTGCATGGCAACCCTGCCCCCTCAGCTTTGCTGGGAGGCCCCATCCTCTTGGCCAAACTGAATAGCAGCCCCATACTCCAGAACCCAGTTGGTAAAGATCTGACTATTTGAAACCTAGGAAGCTATGACTCCACCCTTTGAAACCAAGTCAACCCGCTTCCTTAGCTCCTTGCAACAGTTCTGCTGATCTCCAAACTTCTCCAGGGAGGGTTCTTTTCTTTTCAGAGGACAGTAGATGAAGCTTCTTTGGCCTGTTTCCTGTAGAATTCCAAGAGGCAGTGTTCTTTCCTTTTGTTCTTTCTGTGTCCCTTCAGTCTAAATTGATGGGTTTTCTGCTGTGGTAGCTGGTTAGATCCATCGGTCATAGGCTTAATCTCTTTATCAAAAGATTATGGAGCCATGTCCTTGGTGAACATTCTAGGACACGTGTCCTTAATTTGTACAACAGAGTTTTCCAAGTCTTGTTTTCACTTTGAACAGTTCATTTTTAAGTTCATCTCTTTCCTCTAGCATTTTACTAAAGCAGCAAGGAGAAACCATGCAGCCCCTTTGAGATCTTGCTTAGAAATTTCCTTAGCCAATACCCAAGTTCATCACGTACAAGTTTTACCTTCCACCAAGTATTTGAATATAATCCAGACAAGTTTTTTGCCACTGCATCAGAAGTATTAAATACCTTAATACTGTTTCAGCCTCTACCCATTAACCAATTTCAAAGTCACTTCCACATTTTAGATAGAGCAGCATTCCCACTTATTGGTATCAAATTCTTAGTTATCTAGTGCTACTATAACAGAAATACCACAAGTGGATGACTTTAATAGACAGAAACTTATTTTCTCACAGTTTAGGAGGCTAGAAGTTTGAAATCATATAGCTGCCTCAAGGGGAAGGCTTTCTTTCTCTGTTGGCTCTGGGGGAAGGTCCTTGTCTCTTTTTAGCTTCTGCTCCTTGGCTCTTTGGTGATCTTCATGTGGCATAGCATCTAGCTTCCCCTACCTCTGCTTGTTTTCTTGTTTGCTGGCTTAATCTGCTTTTATATCTCAAAAGAGATTGACATAAAGCACACCCTACATTAATACTGCCTCATTAACATAACAAAGAAAATCTATTCTCAAATGGGATTATAACCACAGGTGCAGGGGTTAGGTTTTACAATACATATTTTGTTACTGTTGTTAGGTGCCATCAAGTCTGTTCCAACTCATAGCAACCCTAGGTACCACAGAATGGAACACTGTCCCACCCTGTACCATCCTCACAGCCCATTGTTGCAGCCACTGTGTCAATCCATCTTGTTGAGTGTCTTCCTCTTTTTCGATGACTCTCTAACAAACAAGATGTCCTTGTCCAGGGACTGATCCCTCCTGATAACATGTCCAAAGTATGTAAGGCGTAGTCTTGCCATCCTTCTTCATAAGGAGCATTCTGTTTGTACCTCTTCCAAGACAGATTTGTTCTTTCTTTTGGCAGTCTATGGTATATTCAATATTTCTCGCCAATATCACAATTCAAAGGCAACAATTCTTCTTCCATCTTCCTTACTCATCTTCCAACTTTCACATGCGTATGAGGCAATTGAAAACACCATGGCCACCCATGTTTATTGCAGCACTGTTTACAACAGCAAAAAGCTGGAAGCAACCAAGGTGTCCATCAACGGATGAATGGATAAATAAATTATGGTATATTCACACAATGGAATACTACTCATGGATAAAGAACAGTGATGAATTTGTGAAACATTTCATAACATGGAGGAACCTGGAAGGCATTATGCTGAGTGAAATTAGTCAGATGCAAAAGGACAAATATTGTATAAGACCACTATTATAAGATCATGAGAAACGGTTTAAACTGAGAACACATTCTTTTGCGGTTACGAGAGGGGGGAGGGAGGGAAGGTGGGAGAGGGTTATTTACTGATTAGACAGTAGATAAGAACTACTTTAGGCGAAGGGAAGGACAACACTCAATACAGGGAAGGTCAGCTCAACTGGACTGGACCAAAAGCAAAGAAGTTTCTGGGATAAACTGAATGCTTTGAAGGTCAGCGGAGCAAGGGGGTGGGGGTTTGGGGACTATGGCTTCAGGGGACATCTAAGTCAATTGGCAAAATAAATTCTATTAAGAAAACATTCTGCATCCCTCTTTGAAGTGTGGTGTCTGGGGTCTTAAATGCTAACAAGCGGCCATCTAAGATGCATCAATTGGTCTCAACCCACCTGGATCAAAGGAGAATGAAGAACACCAAGGTCACAAGTTAATTATGAGCCCAAGAGACAGAAAGGGCCACATGAACCAGAGACATATTATTCTGAGACCAGAAGAACTGGATGGTGCCCAGCCACAACCGATGACTGCCCTGACAGGGAGCACAACAGAGAACCCCAGAGGGAGCAGGAGATCAGTGGGATGCAGACCCCAAATTCTCATAAAAAGACCAGACTTAATGGTCTGACTGAGACTAGAAGAATCCCGGTGGTCATGGTCCCCAAACTTTCTGTTGGCCCAGGACAGGAACCATCCCTGAAGACAACTCATCAGACATGGATTGGACTGGACAATGGGTTGGAGAGAGATGCTGACGAGGAGTGAGCTACTTGTATCAGGTGGACACTTGAGACTGTGTTGGCATCTCCTGTCTAGAGGGGAGATGGGAGGGTAGAGGGGGTTAGAAACTGGCAAAACAGTCAAGAAAGGAGAGACTGGAAGGAGGGAGCAGACTGACTCATTAGGGGGAGAGTAAATGGGAGTATGTGTTTTTATGTGAGAGACTGACTTGATTTGTAAACTTTCACTTAAAGCACAATAAAAATTATCAAAAAACAAAAAACACCACGGCTTGGATCAGGCACACCTTACTCTGCAAGGTGACATCTCTGCATTTTAACATTTTAAAAGGTCTCTTGCAGCAGATTAGCCCATTGCAATATGTCTTTTGATTTCTTGACTGCTGCTTCCATGGGTGTCAATTGTGGATGCAAGTAAAATGAAATCCTTGACATCTTCAATCTTTTCTCCATTTATCGTGATGTTGCTTATTGGCCCAGTTGTGAGAATTTTTGTTTTCTTTATGTTGAGACGTAATCCATACTGAAGGCTATGGTCTTTGATCTTCATCTGTAAGTGCTTCAAGTCTTCACTTTCAGCATGCAAGGTTGTGTCATCTGCATAAAAAAAGTTGTTAATGAGTCTTCCTCCAATCCTGATGCTGTGTTCTTCTTCATATAATTCAGTTTCTTGGATTATCTCAGCATACAGATTGAATAAGTATGGTGAAATGATATAACGCTGTCACACGCCTTTCCTGATTTTGAACCACACAGTATCCCCTTGTTTTGTTCCAACAATTGCCTCTTCATCTGTATACATGTTACTCATGAGTACTGTTAAGTCTGGAATTGCCGTTCTTTGCAATGCAATCCATAATTTGTTATTATCTACACAGTAGAATACTTTTGCATAGTCAATAAAACATAGTTTGATGGCAACAGGTTTTTAATCTTTGGAATCTCTGGTGGTGTAGTGGTTAAGAGCTATGGCTGGAACCAAAAGGTCAGCAGTTTGAATCGACCAGGCGCTCCTTGGAAACCTTATAGGGCAGTTCTACTCTGTCCTATAGGGTGCTTATGATTCAAAATTTACTCAATGGCAATGGTTTTAAACCTTTTTTTTTTATTCTCTGCTTTTGGCCAGGATCCACCTGACATCAGCAATGACGTCCCTTGTTTCACGTCCTCTTCTGAATCCTGGTTGAATTTCTGGCAGTTTCCTGTTGATATACTGCTGCAGGTGTTTGGACAGAACAAGAGGGTGCTATGTGGTTTAAAGTCAGGAAATGTTTGCGTCAGGGTTGTATCCTTTCACCATACCTATTCAATCTGTATGCTGAGCAAATAACCTGAGAACCTGGACTATATATAGAAGAATGGGGCATTAGGATAGGAGGAAGACTCATTAACAACCTGCATTATATAGATGACACAACCTTGCTTGCTGAAAGTGAAGAGGAGTTGAAGCACTTACTGATGAAGATCAAAGGCCACAGCCTTCAGTAAGGATTACACCTCAACATAAAGAAAACAAAAATCCTCACAACTGGAACAATAAGCAACATCATGATAAACAGAGAAAAGACTGAAGATGTCAAGGATTTCATTTTACTTGCATCCACAATCAACACCCATGGAAACAGCAGTCAAGAAATTATAAGATGCATTTCATTGGGAAACCTGCTGCAACTGACTTTTTTAAAGTGTTGAAAAGCAAAGATGTCACCTTGAAGACTAAGGTGTGCCTGACCCAAGCCATGGTATTTTCAATCACCTCATATGCCTGTGAAAGCTGGACAATGAATAAGGAAGACCGAAGAAAGGTTGATGCCTTTGAATTATGGTGCTGGTGAAGAATTCTGAATATACCATGGACTGCCAAAAGAATTAACAAACCTGTTTTGCTTGGAGGAAGCAAGGATGGCAAGACTTCATCTCCTGTATTTTGGACATGTTATCAGGAGAGACCAGTCCCTGGAGAAAGACATCATACTAGGTAATGTAGAGATTCAGTGAAAAGGGGGAAGACCCTCAATGAGATGGATCTACACAGTGGCTGCAACAACGGGCCCAAACACAGCAACATTTGTGAGGATGGCACAGGACTGGGAAGTGTTTTGTTCTGTTGTTCATAGGGTCCCTATGAGTTGGAACTGACTTGGCAGTACCTAACAACAGCAACAGCATGCTTGTATTTATAATCCCATTTGCGAATGCATCGTCTGTTATGTCAATGCAGCAGGATTAGTGTAGGGTACATCTTGAGCCAATCTCTTCAGAGATATAAGACATTAAATGCAAGCTAACAAGGAGAGATAGGGTAAGATAGATGCCAAGACACATGGAATTCTCCAAGGAAGCAGAAGCCAAAGAGACAAGACCCTTCCTCCAGAGTCAACACAGACAGAAAGCCATTCTCTAGAGTCAGCGCTCTGAATTTGGACTTCTATCCTCCTAAACTGTGAGAAACTAAATTTCTGTTTATTAAAGCCACCTACTTGTGTTACTTCTGTTAGAGCCCCACTAGATAAGACAGAATTTGTTACCAAGAAGTGGAGTGCTGCTCTAACAGATACCTAAAATGTGGCAGTGGTTTTGGAGTTGGATGATGAGTAGTGGCAGGAAGAGTTTTAAGGTGCCTAATAGTAAAGCCTAGATTGCCTTGAAGAGACAGTTGGTAGAATTATTATCAAAGGCAATTCTGGTGAGAGCTCAGAAGGAAGTGAGGAGAGCTATAGAGAAAGTTTCTATTGTCTTAGAGAGGACATATGGCACCAGCAACAGAATGTTGTTAGAAATGTGGATGTTAAATGTGCTTCTGGTGAGGCTTTAAAAGAAAATGATGAACACGCGATTGGACAATGGAGGAAGGGTGATGCTTTTTATGCAGTGGCAAAGAACTTGTCCGAATTATGTTCAAATATTAGGAGGAAGGTAGAACTTCTAAATGACCAACGTGGATATCTGGCTTATGAGATTTCTAAGCCAGATCTTAAAGGGGCAGTGTGGTTTCTCCTTGTCACTTGTAGTAATCTGAGAGGAAAGAGGTGGACTTAATATCAACTGTGCAAAATGAAAACAGAACTTAAAGATTTGGAAAATTCTGTTTTACTAACTAAGGACAAGTGTCCTAGAATTTTTACCAATGACATGGCCACATAATCTTTTGTTAAAGAGGTTAAGCCTGTGACTGACGGATCTCACCAACTACTACAGCAGAAAACTCATCAGCTTAGACTGAAGGAGACAGAGACTGGACTAAAGGAAAGAAAGCTCTCTGCTTCTTGGAATTCTACAGGCAGAAAACAGACCAAAGAAGCTAGACCTGTTGTCCTCTGATGAAAGAAAAGGACCCTCCCTGTAGAAGTTTGGAGATCAGCAGAACTGTTGGGAGGAGCACAGGAGGTAGGCTTTCTCAGTTTCAAAAACGTGAGGCAACGGTGTCCTGGATCTCAAACGGTGGACCATAGCCTCCTAGGTTTCAAAGGGTCAGATTTTCACCAACTCAATTTGGAAATATGGGGCTGCCATTAAGGTATGCCAAGTGGATGGGGTCACTGCCCACAGCTGAGGGGGTGGGGCTGCCATGTCCAAGGGGCAGAAGAACGGGGCCTTCAGTATCAAGGTGTTGGGGTCACCTCTCAGGTGGACTTGGAGAATGGGGCCACAGAAAGCAGAGGGAGCAGAATTGCCATTTCAAAGGTCTGGGAAGGGAGAGCCGAAGCCTAGGGTTGAGGGACCACTACCCAGAATCTAGAGTGTGTGGTTAACTCCCAGAATCTGGAGGGAAGGGCCATTGTCCAGATGTTCTTAGAGAACAGGGGAGTATTTTCAATGCTTGAGAGCTAATATAATTTGTCTTGGTGGGTTTTGAACTTGCTAGGTGCCTGTTATCCTTTCTTTCACTCCAATTTCTCCCATTTGTAATGAAAATATCTGTTTTGTACCTGTACCGCCACTGTACTTTCAAAACAGGTAGGTTGTATTTTCAATTTCACAGGTTCATGGATGAAGAGAAATTTTGCCCAGGATGGAACATACCTAAAGTCTCACCCATATTTGATTTAGATAATTCAGAAGATGAGATTTTGGACTTGGAGTTGATATAAGACTTTTGGGATGATGTGTTCTCCGTGTGGCAAGGACATGAAATTGTAAGTGGCAAAGGGTGGAATGTTATGAATTGATTTGTGTCTCCCCAGAATACGTTTTGTTAACCCTAACCTCCACATCTGTGTTTATAATCCCATTTCAGAATGGTCTGCCTTTATTATGTTAATGAGGAAGGATTAGTCTAGAGTGTATCTTGAGTCGATCTGTTTTAAGATATAAAAGAGTAAAGAAGCGAGCAGAGAGAGTGATGGGGTAGGATAGAGGCCAAGAAACATGGAGATTTCCAAGCAGTCAGAAAGCAAAAGCTGAAAAGATAAGGTTCTTCCTCGAGAGCCCACAGAGAGAGAAAGCTTTCCTCTTGAGCTGGTGCTTTGAATTCTGACTTCTAGCCTTCTTAACTATGAGAAAATAAATTTCCATTTGTTAAGGTCATCCACTTTTGGTATTCCTGTTATAGCAGTACTAGATAACTAAGACACAACTCAAAAGGGATTAGTGCTCACACTACTCTGGTATGACCTTGTTAATGGCTAATAAAATAAATACCCTATTTCCAAACAAGGTCACATTCACCATCACAGGGGCTAGCACTTCGACATATCTTTTTTTTTTAGGTTGGCAGACACAGTTCAATCCATAACAGGGGTCGTGTGATAACGGTGGGTTTGTGGTTGTGTGTAATACCTATGTCAATTAAGAATTTGCAAGTTTGTCCTTTCATGTTTAGACACATTTTTCCATGTGAGGTTAAAAGTAGAATATGGAATTTCACCTTTTTCATTACCTTTAGCTAAGGTGTATTGTAAAGGTGAAATTTTGAATCTGAATTTCTTTTTGAAGCTTCTTTAGCGATACTTGGGTATAGACACTGGGGCCAATTTTACTATACACCTTTTGTTGTTTGTCAGTGTATTAAACCCATATTATGAGGCTTGATTAGCAAAAGTAAATTACATTGGAAAACAACTCCCTTGTCTCAGCTACCCACAAACCCATTGCCGTCAAGTCAATTCCAACTCATAGAGACCCTGTAGCACAGAGTAGAACTGCCCCACTGGGTTTCCAAGAAGCACCGTGTGGATTCGAACTGCTGACCTTTTGGTTGGCCGTCAAACTCTTAACCACTTTGCCACCAGGGCTTCTAGTCTCATCTACAGTATCCAGTGTTTTGAGAGGACAATAGATCCAAATTAGACTAAAACTAAGAATAAACGATATTCTCCAATTTATGCATTCAGGCATAATCTATTATCATTAGTTTTGGTTAAGCTATATTGTAAAGATGCAGTTTCAAATCTGAATTTTTTTTGATGCTTCTGCATACCAATAAAGAATTTTGATCATTGAATATTAGGGATTTTGTTCCCATTTCAAAATACCCCTTAATTTTTGTCCCCAGGTGACTGCTACAAATCCATGCTTTCCTTGGTGGAATTACAGCATTTAGAGGGATAAGAGCAAGGGTTAGGATTAGAGTGAAAATACATGTAAGAGGCTAGACTTCAGCCAGGAAGTATGTCAATTTGCTAGCACATAATGGATAATGGAGGAATCATGTGTTTGGGTTGTAGTGGAGTTTTGGTGGATAATGGTGGAATCAGTGTGGTTGTGTTGTAGTGGAGTCTTGGTGGATAATGGTGGAATCAGTGTGGTTGGGTTGTAGTGGTGTCTTGGTAGATAATGGTGGAATCAGTGTAGTTGGCTTGTGACCGATAATGGTGGAATCAATGAGGCTGGGTTGTAGTGGAGTCTTGGTGTATAATCGTGGAATCAAAGTGGTTGGGTTGTAGTGGAATCCTGGTGGAATCAGCGCAGTTGTGTTGTAGTGGAGTCTTGGTGGATGATATCGGAAAACAGTGTGGTTGGCTTGTAGTGGAGTCTTGGTAGATAATGGTGGAATCAGTGATTTTATAAAACTCGTAATTGGAGGTCATTCCAAAGCTTAGGCATTCTAAACTTTATTTGTTTATTTATTCTGGTATGGTGGGACAGATGATTTTTTTTTTTTTACCTGAGAGTTGCCTGCCCATCATGGACATGGTGATTAGAAGCTACCTAGAGGCATATATTATTAAGTTAATGATGGCAGATGTGCTCATATGGTAGATGCGTTTGCCTTTTAAGGTCTTCATCATCTGCAAGTACATCATCTCAGACATAGTTCATTAGGACCTAGTCCCTTTGCATAACTAATAAATATTCCTAATTACTTGAAAGGTGTATTCTGTCCCTAAGTTTGTTCTTAATTCATTTTACATTAATTGTAAACTGAATTTTTAAGGTTTTTCTAGGCTGCCTGGGATATGGGTTGAGTCCTGATCCATTACTTATTTGAAAATGAAGATTAAAGGACATGATATATGTAAGTCACAGACAGGGTGCCTTGACCCATAGCGACCTCTCCACCATCACAGTAGGTCTTGACAAATGTTACTTCTCTTTGACTTTTACCCTTACTTGGACTTGCTTGGATTCTTCTTCAAATGAAGAGCTGTTGACCTTTGAAAGAATTAGTTTTACTTAGCATAGAGGAGAGGAAACCAAAGAGGGAGTTGAGTATTTCCTGGTACATATTACTGTGCACCTTTATTTTGGGGCCTTTTTGAGGACAGAGTAAGTGAGATCCTCAACAGTGGGACATCTAATTATGAGGGGTGAGAGAGCTGTCTAGATGGATTTTTAATCTCAAGGTAAATTCTGGATTTTTTTCCACCCTGGCATGTTTTTATTAGAGGGCAGATATACTCATAGGCTTGAATAAAGGCAAAGATGCTCTTAAGATTCACATTTTCTGTATTATTCGGAAATTTTGCATAGAATGTTTGGCAATACACAAATCCAGATTTTGAAGTATATGCTAAATACTTTCATGCAACATAATGTATTTTTTTGGTAACTATAGAAATAAATAAAAATACTGCAGTATGTAATTTGCAATCAAGTAAGGTAAGTTTGGAAATAAATGCTTTAGAAGTGTAACAAGTATATAATGAGCATATTCTGCTTTCGGTCTAGGTCTGTGGCACCCAACTGATCTTTCTGCAAAGATTGTGATGTTTTATTCTGCATTGTTTCGTATAGTAGCCACTAGTCACACACAGCTATTTAGCACTTGATTTGTGGCTTGTATGACTGAGGAATTAATTTTAAATATTGCTTAATTTTTATTAAATAGAATTGAGATAGCCACATGTAGCTAGTTGCTAGGTTCCTAGGTGATGCAAGCGGTTTGTGCTCAACTACTAACATAAAGCTTGGTGGTTTAGAACCCAGTCAGCAGTGACACGGAAGAAAGCCCTGTCAATCTGCTTCTGTAATGATTACAGACAAGAAAACCCTGTGGAGCATTTCTACTCTATAACACAAGTCAATCAGAATTGACTTGGTGGCAATGCGTTTGGTTTTTGTTTTGGGTTAGCAAGTGGCTCCTGTATTGTGTGGTGTAGGTCTAGGTTCTTTACACCAACTTTTATGTTTTTATCTAAGTGATATAAGTAGACTTACAGCAAAAGTGCTCAAACTGGAAAGAGGTTTGTGAAAAGAGGAATCTCTTGTAAACAGATCTAGAACTTGATCTAGTGGTTTAGTTCCTCTCTCATCAACAGGACTTGCTCAGAACAGTTGCAGTGTGTGCTTCAGAGAGTGAAGCACTGAGGACAGAAGAAACTATTGGGTCTCTTAAATAAACTTGGAGTGATTGACGGTTTGAGCACAATCCCTCTGATTGCAAAACAAACCACTAGGATATTTATTACATTTAGCTTATTCCGTATTTTGAGTAACAGTAATTCCTTTAAACCTGTTTAATTTTACCAGGAAGAAGCTGCCTTCATCTCTGCTGACTTTACACATTGCTCTAGTCTCAGGAAAGCATGCTAGGGGCCATTCTCCCTGGAAGCCTTACCTGGAGACTCTGCCCAAGGCCTACACCTGACCTTCTTGTTTGGAACCAGAAGCGGTGAATCTTCTCCCCAGGCCTTTAAGAGCGATGGTCCAAGAGCAGAGGAGCTGCTTTCAGAAGTATTTTGCATTCTCCAGAGGCTTTTTCGCCTCCCTGCAGCCTCTCTGCTCAGAGGCAGTTGAAAGCATCCTCACTTACATCACCCTTCTGTGGGCTGGTGCACTGTTAACACCAGAACAGTGTACCTGCGGAACGGCAGCGTGCGGGTGCTTCTCCACAGAGCGGGACAGGTGTGTGCTTGCCCCATGCCTGGATCTGCTGAATCACAGTCCAGATGTCCAGGTGAGAAATCCATCAGGGTGAATGTTCTATTTGGATAGGAAGGACCCAAAACATGTAGAACCATGACTGAATTTTGAGCATAACCAGGCATAGCTGGCTTTAAGTAAACCTGTTAGACCAACCTGTTGTCAGGTATGCTTCCATCTTTTTTCTTGACCCACTCTTTCCTGGAATCCTTTTTCTTTTACCCTGTTCCTCTGCTCTTCTCTCCAGGCCCATGATGTATCCCCTGGCCTGTCTTGCCAGCATCACCCATCTCCCCACACCGTGGTACAAATTCTTGCTTTCTCCTTCCAGAGGCGGAACTGAAACCTCACTTGTTTTCCATTTCCTCATTCCCTCTTTACACTTGGAGACATCGTTGTCAGAGCATGACATTGATGGCCTTGTTTCTTTCCCCACTGGGCTCTGAAATTTTTGAGGTGGGGACTTTGCCTGGTTCCTCTTTGCAACTCCAGTGCCCAGCACAAATGGCTATACATGATCCAGGTGCACGGCAGGTTATCCCTGAGGGGACACCTCATCTGGTGGATTAGATAAAAGGTGCTGTGAAGTTTGTGTACCTGAAGAAGGGGGACTATCCTTCTCCTTCTATAAATGCCAAGTGGAACATCCCAGATGAAGCAGCTGATATGCTGCGTCTGTAAGCTGTTCTGGGTTGGCTTCATGATGATTGGGATATTCATCTGCTGCATATGCCCCTTACCCAGCCGAGGGGAAACACTGTAATTAAGTGACTCCCTTTTTCATGTGCGCCTTATTAACTTTGTGTGATGGTTAAGGTTGTGTGTCAACTTGGCTGGGCCATAATTCTCAGTGGTTTGGCAGTTAAGATATAATTTGGTAGTTGCATAATGATGTAACCACCTCATGATGAGATATGTTATGAGCAGCCAATCAGTTAGAAGGGAATTTACTTGGGAGTGTGGCCTGTCTCCAATGTAGGTAGACTTTCTGGCAAAGTTCTCTGGCTTTTGCTCACTGTGGATCCTGCACCTGGCTCCTATTCATCTGACCTCCAGTTCCTGGGACTTGAGGTAGATAGAAGCTTACCTGCCGATCTTGGGATCAGCAAGCCTCTGTAGCCTGTGAGCCAGAGGCATGCTGTCGGACTTGCTGATCTTGGGTTTACCAGCCCCTACAGCTACATGAGGGAGGAGAACCCTCCAACCTGAAGCACAGACTGGGGACTTTCCAGCCTATACAACCATGTGAGCCATTTTCTGAATATAAATTTCACTCTTTTTATATTTATACACTCCACTGGTTTTGCTTCTTTAGAGAACCCAGCCTAAGACATTTGGTACTGAGAGTGGGGTCTAGAGAAACAAAATTGTAAGGGTAAGTTTTTTAAATTTGTTCTCACGTCTGGTTACTCTTAAAGATGTTGATGACTCTGCTTCCAATAGTAAAGAGGGCACTGTTAATCCATGGCATGAGGTGACAATAGAAATATGCAAAATATCACCATCAATAGATCAGGTATCAGTGAGAGACAAGGCTCTCGGTGATTGGATGTTTGATACCTTTCTACAATTTTGTCAGGATGGGAAGTATAAGAAAGCTGGTTGGTTGGTCCTACTTTTGCTGGACAAATTGGTGAAAGAAACAGATGAGCTCAGGGCTTCAGAGTCACAGCTCAAGGGTCGCATAAACAACCTTAGAGTTTCCACTTGTGCCATGAAAGAAAGCCTTATTTCTTGTAGTAAAAGAGCTGATATTGCAAAAAAAAATCAAACCCAGAGTCTTATCATAAGAGTGGCTGAATTACAATGCCAACTGAATTCCCAGTCTTGAGTGGTGTCTGAAGTTAAAGTGATGGCATTGATTGAGAAGAAATAGGATCCTGAAACTTGGGGAGGGGCATATGGGCAGATAATCAAGAAGCCAGAGACCCTGAGGCCCTAAATCCTGTTGAATCACACCTGTGAACAGACCAGCCTTCTCACTATCATCCGAAGAGATTACTCCATCTTTGTCTGCTAAGGCACCCTCCCCAGCAAAACCATTAGGCCATCTACCCCCACCTGATGAGATTAACCCAGCTGTGACTGAAGAGCCTTTCTCTGACTTATTGTCTGGGGAATTACTTGAGGCGGGTGCCTTACAAAACGTTGCTGAATGATCCCAGAACACATCACCACCACCCCTTTTACTTCTAAATCTATAACTAGACTTAAGTCCCAGTGAGCACCAAGAGTGAAGTACAAAGCATGAGCCAAGAGAAGGTATGCTACACTCCAAAAGAACTGCTTGAGTTTTGTAATACATATAAACAGCAACCTGAGGAATATGTGTGAGAATGGCTATTAAAGGCGTGGGATAATGGTGCAAGGAACATCAAGTTGAATCAGTCTGAGTTTATTGTTATGGGTCCACTAAGGACAGATTCTTCATTCAATGTTTCCGCTCAAGAAGCTAGGAAAGGAACTAATAGTTTATTTGGTTGGGCTGCCGAAGCATGGATTACACAGTGGCCTATGCTAAAACAAGTTGAAGTGCCAGATCTGCCTTGATATACTGTCAAAGAAGGAATTCAAATGCTTAGGAAATTGGCTTGTTAGAGTGGATTTATCAGGTTAGACCCACAACCCACACATAGAGTGCCCCAAGGACACATCTTTCACCAAGACAGTTAGGAACAATTTTGTGAAGGAATCCATCCACCAATGGTCACCTGATCTTCGACAAAGGCTCAAAGTTCATTAAATGGGGAAAAGAGAGTCTTTTTAACAAATGGTGCTGGCAAAACCTGGATGTGTATCCGCAAAAAAAGAAACAGAACCCATACCTTATACCATACACAAAAACTAATTCAAAATGGATCAAAGGCCTAAATATAAAACAAAAAACTACGAAGATCATAGAAAAAAAATAGGGTCAGTGCTAGAGGCCCTAATATACAGCATAGACAGCCATACTAGTAATACACAAACACCAGAAGATAAGCTAGATAACTGAGATCATCTAAAAATTAAACACTTATGCTCCTCAAAAGACTTCACCAAAAGATAAAAAAAAAATTTGACGATGACAAATCCTACAGAGGTCTAATCTCTAAAATCTATAGGAAAATCCAACACCTCTACAACAAAAAGACAATCCAATTAAAAAATGGGTAACGGCTATGAATAGACACTTAACAAAGACATTCAGGTGACTAAAAGGCACATGAGGAAATGCTCACGATCACTAGCCATTAGAGGAATGCAAATCAAGACCACAATGAGATACCATCTCACTCTGACATTACTGGCATGAATCAAAAAGAAAAAACAGAAAATAACAGATGTCGGAGAGGCTGCAGGGAGATTGGAATCTTTATGCACTGCTGGTGGGAATGCGAAACGATACAACCATTTTGAAAAACGGTGTGGTTCTTTCTTAAAAAAATAGAAATACCATATGATCCGGCAATACCACTCCTCGGAATATATCCTAGAGAAATAAGAGCCATCCCATGAATAGATATACGCACACCCATGTTCACTGCAGCATTATTCACAATAGCAAAAAAGATGGAAACAACCTAAGTTATCATCAACAGATGAATGGATAAACAAACTAAGGTACATACACACAATCGAATAGTACACAATGATAAAGAACAACGATGAATCTACAAAACATCTTGCAACATACATGAATCTGGAGGGCATTATGCTGAGTGAAATAAGTCAATCACAAAAGGACAAATATTGTAAGAGACCGCTACTATAAAAACTCATGAATATGTTTACACACAAAAAGGAATGATCTTTGATGGTTATGAGGGAGAGGAGGGTGGAAAGGAAAAAACACTACATAATGGAGGTAAAGAGGAGTATGTCTGGAATACAGGAGATCATTTAGGAAGTCTCTTAGAACTTCCATACCTTGTGATTAAAGCCAGTGGAAAACTACAGCAACCCAATTCTGACATGATTACTAAAGGCCCAGATCCTTCAGGAATGAAAGTTTGGGTCACCTCACAAGGCAAGGAACCAAGACCAGATGAGATGCTTGCTGAGATAAAGGTAATACTGAAGGACAGAGTCCATGCTGCGCTGATGGCATTGGCAAAAACAAGTCTTCAGGAATTGACGGAAAATCAATTGAGAGGTTTCAAAAAATGAGTGGAGCGCTAGAAGTGCTTACTCATCTAAGCCAAGAAATTTGGAAGACAGCTACCTGGCTAACCAACTGGAAGAGATTCATATTTATGCCTATTCCCAAGAAAGGTGTTCCAACCGAATGCAGGAATTATTGAACAATATCATTTTTTATTTTTTTATCATTAATATCACACAAAAGTAAAATTTTGCTGAAGATCACTCAAAAGTGGCTGCAGCAGTATTTTGACAGGGAACTACCAGGAATTTAAGCTGGATTTGGAAGAGGATGTGGAACAAGGGATGTCATTGCTGATGTCAGATGGATCCTTCCTGAAAGCAGAGAATACCAGAAAGATGTTTGCCTGTGTTGTACTGACTATGCGAAGGCATTTGGTTGTGTGGATCATAACAAATTATGCATAAAATTGTGAAGAATGGGAATTCCAGGACACTTTATTGTGCTCATGAAGAACTTGTATATAAACCAAGAAAGAGTTGTCCAAACAGAACAAGGGGATGCTGCGTGGTTTAAAGTCAAGAAAGGTGTGCGTCAGTGTTGTATCCTTTCACCATACCTATTTGTCTTAGGCTGGGTTCTCTAGAGAAGCAAAACCAGTAAAGTGTATAAATATATATAAAGAGAGATTTATATCAAGGAAGCAACTCATGTGATTGTAGAGGCTAGAGCGTCCCAAGTCCATGGATAAGGATAGAGGCTCCTCTCGATTCATGTAGCTGGAGGGGCTGGCGAACCCAAGATCAAAGGGTCAGAGAGCATGGCTCCCGCTCTCAGACTGTGAAGATCGATGACTCCCAAGATCGGGAGATAAGCTGATACCTCAATCCCCAAAAGCCAGAGGTCAGATGAGCAGAAGGTAGCCGCAGGATCTAAAATGAGCAAAAAAGCCAGAACATCAGCTTATATTTGGATGCAGGCCACACCCCTAGGGAAACTCCTTTTCAACTGATTGGCTACTCACAGCAGATTCAATCATGAGAGTTATCACATAGATACAATGAGAATCATGGTCCAGCCAAGTTGGCACGCGATCTTAACCATCACACTATTCAGTCTGTATGGTAGGCAAATAATCTGAGAAGCTGGACTCTGAAGAAGAACGTGGCATCAGGATTGGAGGAAGACTCATTAACAACCTGTGTCATGGAGATAACACAACCTTGCTTGCTGAAAGTGAAGAGGACTTGAAACACTTACTGACGACGATCAAAGACTACAGCCTTCAACAGGGATTACACCTCAACACAAACAAAACAAAAATCCTCACAACTCGACCAATAAGCAACATTATGATAAATGAAGAAAAGATTGAAGTTGTCAAGGATTTCATTTTACTTGTATCCACAATCAACAGCCATGGAAACAGCAGTGAAGAAACCAAAAGACGCATTGCATTGGGCAAATCTGCTGCAAAAGACCTCCTGAAAGTGTTAAAAAGCAAAGATGTCACTTTGAAGACTAAGGTGCAACTGACTCAAGCCATGGTGTTTTCAACCGCCTCATATGCATGGGGAAGCTGGACGATGAATAAGAAAGACCAAAGAAGAACTGATGCCTTCGAATTGTGGTGTTGGTGAAGAATATTAAATATACCATGGACTGCCAAAAGAGAGAACAAATCTGTCTTGAAAGAGTACAACCAGCATGCTCCTTAGAAGCAAGGATGGCAAGATAAAGACTCACATATTTTGGACAAGTTATCAGAAGGGATCAGTCACTGGAGAAGGACACCATGCTTGGTAAAGTGGGGGGTCAGCAAAAAAGACGAAGACGCTCAACGAGATGGATTGACACAGTGGCTGCAACAATGGGCTCAACCATGACAATGATTGTGAGGATGGTGCAACCAGGCAGTGTTTTGTTCTGGTGTATATAGAGTTGCTATGAGTTGGATCTGACTCGATGGCACTCAACAACAACAACAGACAATAGATAAAAGGTAACTTTGGTGAAGGGTAAGACAGTACACAATACTGGGGAAGCAAGCACAACTTACCCAAGGAAAGGTCATGGAAGCTTCATGGACCTATCCAAAATCCCCGAATGACTGAATTACTGGGCTGAGGGCAGGGGACCATGGCCTCAGAAGACATCTAGCTCAAGTGAGGTAACATAGGTTATAAAGAAAATGTTCTATATCCTGCTTTGGTGAATAGCATCTGGGGTCTTAAAGGCTTGTGAATGGCCATCTAAGATATTCTTACTGGTCCCACCCCATCTGGAGCAAGGGAGAAAGAAGGAAACCAAAGACACGAGGGAAAGGTCCAAAGGACTAATGGACCACAACTACCACAGCCTCCACCAGGCTGAGTCCAGCACAAGTAGATGGTTTCCGGCTACCACCACCAACTGCTCTGGCAGGGATCACAAGAGAGGACTCTGGACAGAACTGGAGAAAATTGTAGAACAAAATTCTAACTCACAAAAAAAGACCAGAGTTACTGGTTTGACAAAGAACTGAGAAACCCCAAGAGTATGGCCCTCAGATACCCTTTTAACTCACTACTGAAGTCACTCGTAAGGCTCACACTCCAGCCAAAGATTAGAGAGGCTCATAAAATAAAACAAGACTAGATGGGCACACCAGCCCAGGGGAAAGGACAAGAAGGCAGGTGGGGACAGGAAAGCTGATTATGGGGAATCCAAGGTCAAGAAAGGGAGAGAGTTGACATATCATGGGGTTGGCAACCATGTCACAAAACATTGCGTATTAATTGTTTAATAAGTAATTTGCTCTGCAAACCTTTATCTAAAGGACAATAAAAAAATACATTTCAGAGAAAAAAAATTTGTGAAGGGTGCCCCAGTATCATTAAAGACTGTTGTGATTGCTATTTTATGTAAGTCAGATTTGACAGTTGTAACTTCCCTAAATGAATTAAAACACCTAACTATAAAGGGGCTGGGCCAAGTGGCTGTACTCAGTCAACAAAAATAAGGGGACCATGATTACCATAATGGACAGTGGAGTCAAGGCAGTAATCAAAATAGTCTGACTGCTATGGACTTATGGTATTGCTACTTAGTCATGGTGTCCCTAGGAGTGAAATAGATTGGAAATCTACTAAATATTTACTTTGTCTGTACAAGCAGAATAATTCTAGGTCAAGTGAGCAGTAGTCAAACTTCAGTTGCCAGAATAGCAGGTCTTGGCCCCTCATTCAAATCCCAGACTTGAGCCCATTTACAGAGCCACAACCTCTTGAATGAAATGGAGGCTGAGTCCCCTTTAAAAGAACCCCATTACACTGTCAATTTATACTGTTACTCTTTCTCCCAGCCTTTGCCAAAGGGATCTATGGCCTTTTATGAGAGTGACAGTTCACTGAGGAAAAGAATATAATCAGACTTTTCTGGCATTACTGGGTACTGGCTTTGAGCTGACACTGATTCCAGAAGACCCAAAATGTCACTGTGGCCCACCAATCAGAGTGGAGGTATATGGAGGTCAGGTTATTAATAGAGTCTTAGCTCAAGTTCAGCTCACAGTGGGTCCAGTGCGTCCCTGAACTCATCCTGTAGTGACTTCCCCGGCTCCAGAGTGCATAATTGGATTAGATATAGTCATCAGCTGGCAGAACTCCAACACTGGATCCCTGACAAGGGGAATAAGGGCTATTATGGTAGAAAAAGCCAAGTGGAAGCCATTAGAACTGACCCTACTGAGGAAAATATTAAACCAAAAGCAATATTGCATTCCTGGAGGGACTGCAGAGATTACTGCCACTGTCAAGGATTTGAAAGATGCAGGAGTTATGATTTCCACCACATTACCATTCCAATTACTTATTTGGCATGTGCAAAAAACATTTGGATCTTGGAAAATGACAGTGAATTATCAAAAACTTAACCAGATGGTATCTCCAATTGCAGCTGTTGTTCCAGATGTGGTTTCATTGCTTGAACAAATTAATACATCTCTTAGTATACCTAATATACAGCTATTGATCTGGCTAATGCCTTTTTCTCCATACCTATTTCAAAGGACCATCAGAAGCAGTTTGCCTTCAGCTAGTGAGGATAGCAATACACCTTCAGTGTCCTACTTCAGGGGTATAACAGCTCTCAAGCCCCATGTTATAATTTAGTCCTCAGGGACCTTGATCACCTTTCCCTTCCACAATATTTCACACTGGTCCATTATAGTTTGAATGACATTATGGTAATTGGACCTAGTAAGAAAGAAGTGTCAATGACTTTGGACTTACTGGGAAAACATTTGTGTGCCAAACGGTGGGAAATTAATGACAAAAATTCAGGTGCCTTCCACCTCAGTGAAATTTCGAGGGGTCCAGTGGTCTGGGGCATGGCAAGATGTTCCTTCTAAAGTGAAGGCTAAATTATTGCCTCTGACCCCTCCCACAACTAAAAAGGAGCTACAACACCCGGTGGGCCTCATTAGATTTTGGAGGGAACATATTAATCATTTGGGAGTTCTACTCCAGCCTATTTATAAAGCGACTTGAAAAGGTGTTAGTTTTGAGTGGGGCCCAGACAGGTTTGAGTGGGGCTCTTCAACAGGTTCAGGCTGCCATGCATGTGACTTTCCCACTTGGGCCATATGATCTGGCTAATACAATGATGCTTGAACTGGCAGTGGCAGATAGAGATGCTGTTTGAAAGTTTTATTGGGCCCCCATTGGTGAATCACAGCACAGACCCTCAGGATTTTGGACAAAGCCCTACCATCCTCTGCAGATAACTACTTTCTCTTTGAGAAACAGCTTTTGGCCTGTCACTGGGTGTTAGTAGAGACTGAATGCTTAACCATGGGATACCAAGTCACCATGCGCCCTGAGGGTTATAAAGTTGGAAGTGCATAGCAACACTACATCATTAAATGGAACTGGTACATACAAGATCGGGCCCAAGTAGGACCTGAAGGCACAAGTAACTGCATGAGAATGTGGCCCAAATGTCCATGGTTTCCACTCCTGTTACATTTTCTGTCCTCTCCCAGTCTGCACCTATGGTCTCATGGGGGCTTCCTTAGGATCAGTTGACTGAGGAAAACTCATGCCTGGTTTACAGATGGTTCTGTGCTATACGCAGGCAGCACCTGAAAGTGGACGGTGGTAGCACTACAGCCCCTTTCTGGGACCTCAGTGAAGGACAGTGGTGAAGGAAAATCCTCCCAAAGGGCAGAACTTTGAGCAGTGCACCTGGTTGTTCACTTTGCTTGGAAAGAGAAATTGCCAGATGTGTGAATGTGTACTAATACATGGGTTGTGACCAATGGTTTGGCTGGATGGTCAAGGACATGGAAGGAACATGATTGGAAAATTGGAGATAAGGAGGTATGGGGAAGAGGTATGTGGATTGACATCTCTGAATGGGCCGAAGAAGTGAAGATATTTGTGTCTCATGTGAACGCTCACCAAATAGTGACCTTGGCAGAGGAGAATTTTAACAATCAAGTGAATAGAATGATGTGTTCCCTGAAAATTAGTCATCCTCCTTCCCCATCCACTCCTGTCATTGCCCAATGGGCTCGTGAACGAAGTGGCCTTGGTGGCAGGTGTCTTAGTTATCTACTGCTGCTATAACAAGTGGATGGTTTTAACAAAGAAAAGTTTATTTTCTCACAGTCTAGTAGGCTAGAAGTCCAAATTCAAGGCGTCAGCTCCAAGGCAAGGCTTTCTCTCTCTGTCGGCCTTCTCATCAATCTTCCCCTGACCAGGAGTTTCTTCACGCAGGGACCCTGGGTCCAAAGGACATGCTCTGCTCCCAGCACTGCTTTCTTGGTGGTGTGAGGTTCCCTGTTTCTCTTCTCTTTTATATCTCAAAAGACATTTGCTTAGGACACTAATCTTGTAGAGCTCATCAATATAACTGCCATTAATCCAACTCATTACATCATAGCAATATGATTTAAAAACACATGGGGAGATTTCTTCAAATGACAAAACGGTAGACAGTCATACAATACTGGGAATCATAACCTAGTCAAGTTGACATATTTTGGGGGAACACAATTCAATGAATGACAGCAGGGATGGTGGTTATGCATAGGCTCAGCAACATGGACTTCTACTCACCAAGGCCGGCTTGGCTACAGCCAACGCTGAGTGCCCAATCTGACAGCAGCAGAGACCAGTACTGAGTCCCCGATACGGCATCATTCCTCTAGGTTATCAGCTAGCAACCTGGGGGGAGGTTGATTGCACCGGCCTGCTTCCATTACTGAAAGAGCAGCATTTTGTTCTTACAGGAATAGACGCCTACCCTGGATACAGATTTGCCTTCCCTACATACAATGTTTCTGCCCAAACTACCATCAGTGGATTTCCATAAGGCCTTATCCACCGTCATGGTATCCCACACACTATTGCCCCAGATCAAGTGACTCATTTCCCAGGAATTGAAGTGTGGCAACGGGCTCATGCTCATGGAAATCATTGGTCTTATCATGTTCTCCATCATCCTGAAGCAGCTGGCTTGAAAGAACGACAGAGTGTCCTTCTAAAGACACAATTAGGACCCCAGCTAGGTAGCAACACCTTGCAGGGTTGGGGCAGTGTTCTCCAGGAGGCTGTGTATACTCTTGAACCAGTGTCCAATAATGTAGTGCTGTTTCTCCCTTAGCCAGCATTCACGGTTCCAGGGATCAAAGGGTGGAAAAGGGAGTGACGCCAATCAATTATTATTATCCTAGAGACCCACTCATGGGTCTAGAGGTCTTAGCTCCAAAGGGAGGAATACTCCCACCAGGAGACACAACATATTTCATTGAATTGGAAGTTAAGAACGCCACCTGGACACTTTGGGCTCCTCATGCCTCTGGATCAACAGGCAAAGAAGGGAGTTACTGTATTGGCTGGTGTGCCTGTACAAGGCAGGGCCATGGTAGCCCCACAGACACACCCAAACTCCCCGAGGGACAGAATTGCTGGACTGAGGGCTGTGGGGACCATGGTCTCAGGGAACACGTAGCTCAATTGGTATAACAGAGTTTATAAAGAAAATGTTCTGCATTCTACTTTGGTGAGTGGCGTCTGGGGTTTTAAAAGCCTGTGAGCGGCCATCTAGGACACTCCACTGGTCTCACCCCTTCAGGAGCAAGGAAGAATGAAGAAAACTTAAAGACACAAGGGAAAGATTAGTCCAAATGACTAATGGACCACATCTACCACAGCCTCCACCAGACAGAGTCCAGTACAACAAGATCACTAACTATACTATTAATAATCAGTAACCAGAGTGGGATTATTAAAACATTCAATGATTTTCCTGTAGTTGCACTCTCTATGGTTTGATTCCTCCTTTCACCCCATAAGAATACTTGTGTAACAAAACTGCCCCAGGATTACTTGGTTCCATTTTCAATGACCTACATAGTTCTCCAATTGCACTTGTTTTAAACCCTTAATAAACTTCTCTGATTTAAATTGAAACAGCGTTTAAGCTTTTCTATAAAACATATATATAAGGAGCACACGTGGCACAAACAGTTAAGCATAACTATTGGCAATTTGAACTTATCCAGAGGTTCTGCAGGGGAAATACTTGGCATTCTGATTCCGTAATAATTACTGCCAAGAAAACCCTAGGGGAAGTTCTACCTTATCCTATGGGGTTACTATGAGCTGAAATTGACTCAACAGCACCTAAGAAACACCAACAGTTATAACCTAGTCCCTAGACACTGGCCCTGACTCTAAAAAGACACTAGATACTGACTCTGACACTTAAACTCTAACCTCTAACGCTAAACCCTAATCTCTAAAGACTAACCCCTAAACTATAACCCTAACCCCAATGCTTTCTCTTAAAACACTAACCCTATAACCCTAATGCTAAACCCTAACCCTAAGTCGAAAATCTTTACCCTCCCTAACCATGTTGTTAATTGTTGTTAGGTGCCTCCAGTCAGTTCTGACTCATAGTGACACCACGTACAACAGAACAAAACACTGCCCAGTCCTATGCCATTCTCACCGTCATTGCTATGTTTGAGCTCATTGTTGCAGTCACTGTTTCAATCCATTTTGTTGATGGTCTTCCTCTTTTTTTGCTAGCCCTCTACTTTATCAAGCATGATGTCCTTCTCCAGGGACTGGTCCCTCCTGATAACATGTCCAAAGTAGGTAAGATGAAGTCTTGCCATCTTTCCTTCTAAGGAGCATTCTGGCTGTACATCTTGCAAGATAGGTTTGTTCGTTCTTCTGTCCGTCCATGGTATATTCAATATTCTTGGCCAAGACTGTAATTCAATGACATCAATTCTTCTTCAGTCTTCCTTACTCATTGTCCAACTTTCGCATGTCTATGAGGCAACTGAAAATATCATGCCTTGGGTCAGGCACACTTTAGTCCTCAAGATGACATCTTGTAAGCATATGTATATATATATACATATATACGTGTTGTTGTTAGGTGCCACTGATTCGGTGCCGACTCATAGTGACCCTATATACATGTCCAGGCATGCACAAATGACTTGAAACTTGCCTCCAAAAATGATGGGCATTGAGAAACTGAAGAAGTGGGAAACTCAAGCGTGGTGGCAGCAAAGGAGTTTATTAGGGAGACTTACATATGACGTGAGTCCTGGGCGGCCACAGGACCAAAAAGATTTCCACCCTCTGCAGTGAGAAGGCAGAGGTTTTATTGCAGTAGTGGACAACAGTGGTTAAATGCCAGGATCTTACTTAAATATGACTCAGCAAACTGTAGTAAACTAGCAGACCACATGAGGGTGCTCATGCTCAGCCTTGGAAACCCTATTTCCTCTTCAGTCCACCTCTCGAGGCCAGGTTCTACAATCTGGCACGTTCCCCTTCTTGTGCCACAGTAGGAGATACACATTCCTTCCCGCCGGAAACAGATATAGAAGTGGGGTTGGCCAGACGCCATATTGATTCCATAAACATGCAAGAGACAGAGAAAGATACTATGTGATCATAACATGTCAAGATAAAAAAAAATTCCTTCTAAATTATTGCATCTGACCCCTCCCACAATCATTGTCTCTTGGTCTGTGTACATGTTCCTCATGAGTACACCTAAGTCTGGAATTGCCACTCTTTGCAATGTAATCCATAATTGGTCATGATTTACACAGTAGAATACTTTTGCATAGTCAATAAAACACAGTTTGATGACAACAGGTTTTTCATCGTCTTCAATAGTGCTTTACTTATGCTGGGCCTCTTCTCTTTCCATATAAAGTAAATGATAAGTTTTTCCATCTCTTTAAAGAATGTTGCTTCTATTTGGATCAGTATTGCACTGTATTTGTAAATCCCTTCGGGTAGAATTGTCATTTTCACAATGTTGAGTCTACCTGTACATGAACATGGTATCTTTTTCCATTTATGCAGATCTCTTTTAGTTTCTTGCAGTAGTGTTTTGTAGTTTTCTTTGCATAGGACTTTTACATTCCTGCTTAGATTTATTCCCAAGTATTTGATTTTTTTAGGGGCTATTATAAATGGTATTGTTTTCCTGATTTCCTTTTCATCCTTCTCTTTATTGGTGTACAGGAATCCAACTGATTTTTGCACGTCTATCTTGTATCCTGCTACTTGCTGGATACTATTAGTTCCAGTCATTTTCTTGTGGAGTCTTTTGGATTTTCTAAGTATAGTAGAATATCATCCACAAATAGGGACAGTTTGACCTCTTCATTACCAATTTGGGTGCGCTCTATTTCTGTTTCTTGCCTTATTGCTCTAGCTAAGACTTCCAACACAATGTTAAATAGGAGTGGTGATAAAGGGCATCTTATTTTGTTCTTAAGGGGAATTTTTTCAGCCTCTCTCCATTAAGAATGATGTTGGTCCTTTGTTTTGCTCACCTGCCTTTTACAATGTTGAGAAATTTCCCTTCTATATCTGTTTTACGGAGAATTTTTATAGGAATGGGTGTTGGACTTTGTCGAATGTCTTTTCTGTGTCAAATGAGATGATTGTGTGATTCTTTTATTTCCTTTTATTTACGTGGTGGATTACATTGATTTTCTAATGTTGAACCATCCTTATATACCTAGAATGAATCTTACTTGGTCATGGTGTATTGTTTTTGATATGATGCTGAATTCTGTTGGCTAGAATTTGTTGAGAATTTTGCATCTATATTCATGAGAGATACATGTGTGTAATTTTCTTTTTTTGTGGTGTCTTTGCCTGGTTTTGGTATCAGCGTTACACTGGCTTTGTACAATGCATTTGAAGTATCACTTCCTTTTCTTGTTCTGAAATAGCTTGAGTAGTACTAGTGTAAGCTCTTCTCTGAATGTTTGGTAGAATTCTCCAGTGAAGCCATCTTTACCACGGCTTTTTTTGATTGGGAGTTTTTTTTTTCTAATAATTTTTATTGTGCTTTAAGTGAAAGTTTACAAATCAAGTCAGTCTCTCACATATAAGCTTATATACATCTTACTCCATACTCCCACTTACTCTCCCCCTAATGAGTCAGCCCTTCCAGTCTCTCGTGACAATTTTGCCAGTTTCTAACCCTCTCTACCCTCCCATCTCCCCACCAGACAGGAGATGCCAACACAGTCTCAAGTGTCCACCTGATCCAAGTAGCTCACTCTTCATCAGCATCGCTCTCCAACCCATTGTCCAGTCCCTTCCATGTCTGATGAGTTGTCTTTGGGAATGGTTCCTGTCCTGGGGCAACAGAAAGTTTGGGGACCATGACTGCTGGGATTCCTCTAGTCTCAGTCAGACCATTAAGTCTGGTCTTTTTATGAGACTTTGGGGTCTGCATCCCACTGATCTCCTGCTCCCTCAGGGGTTCTCTATTGTGCTCCCTGTCAGGGCAGTCATTCGTTGTGGCCGGGCACCATGTAGTTCTTCTTGTCTCAGGATGATGTAAGTCTCTGGTTCATGTGGTCCTTTCTGTCTCTTAGGCTTATAGTTATCGTGTGACCTTGGTGTTCTTCATTCTCCTTTGATCCAGGTAGGTTCAGACCAATTGATGCATCTTAGATGGCCGCTTGTTAGCATATAAGACCCCAGACGCCACACTTCAAAGTGGGATGCAGAATGTTTTCATAATAGAATTATTTTGCCAATTGACTTAGAAGTCCCCTTAGCCATAGTCCCCAAACCCCTGCCCTTGCTCCGCTGACTTTCGAAGCATTCAGTTTATCCTGGAAACTTCTTTGTTTTTGGTCTAGTCTGGTTGAGCTGACCTTCCCTGTATTGAGTATTGTCCTTCCCTTCACCTAAATTAGTTCTTATCTACTAACTAATCAGTAAATAACCCTCCCCACCCTCCCCCCCTCGTAACCACAAAACTATGTGTTCTTCTCAGTTTATATTATTTCTCAAGATCTTATAATAGTGGTCTTGTACAATATTTGGCCTTTTGCCTTTGACTAATTTCACTCAGCATAATGCCTTGCAGGTTCCTCCATATTATGAAATGTTTCACAGATTCCTCACTATTCTTTATCGATGCGTAGTATTCCATTGTGTGAATATACCATAATTTGTTTACCCATTCATCCGTTGATGGACACCTTGGTTGCTTCCAGCTTTTTGCTATTGTAAACAGAGCTGCAATAAACATAGGTGTACATATATCTGTTTGTGTAAAGGCTCTTATTTCTCTAGGGTATATTCCGAGGAGTGGGATTTCTGGGTTGTATGGTAGTTCTATTTCTAACTTTTTAGGAAAACGCCAGATAGATTTCCAAAGTGGTTGTACCATTTTACATTCCCACCAGCAGTGTATAAGAATTCCAATCTCTCCACAGCCTCTCCAACATTTATTATTTTGTGTTTTTTGGATTAAAGCCAGCCTTGTTGGAGTGAGATGGAATCTCATCGTAGTTTTAATTTGCATTTCTCTAATGGCTAATGATCGAGAGCATTTTCTCATGTATCTGTTAGCTGCCTGAATATTTTCTTTAGTGAAATGTGTGTTCATATCCTTTACCCACTTTTTGATTGGCTTGTTTGTCTTTTTGTGGTTGAGTTTTGACAGAATCATATAGATTTTAGAGATCAGGCGCTGGTTGGAGATGTCATAGCTGGAAATTCTTTCCGAATCTGTAGGTGGTCTTTTTACTCTTTTGGTGAAGTCTTTAGATGAGCATAGGTGTTTGATTTTTAGGAGCTCCCAGTTATCTGGTTTCTCTTCATCATTTCTGGTAATGTTTTGTATTCTGTTTATGCCTTGTATTAGGGCTCCTAAGGTTGTCCCTACTTTTTCTTCCATGATCTTTATCGTTTTAGTCTTTATGTTTAGGGGTTTGATCCACTTGGAGTTAGTTTTTGTGCATGGTGTGAGGTATGGGTCCTGTTTCATTTTTCTGCAAATGGATATCCAGTTATGCCAGCACCATTTCTTAAAAAGACTATCTTTCCCCCAATTAACTGACACTGGGCCTTTGTCAAATATCAGCTGCTCATATGTGGATGGATTTATATCTGGGTTCTCAATTCTGTTCCATTGGTCTATGTGCCTGTTGTTGTACCAGTACCAGGCTGTTTTGACTACTGTGGCTGTATAGTAGGTTCTGAAATCAGGCAGAGTGAGGCCTCCCACTTTCTTCTTCTTTTTCAGTAATGCTTTACTTATCCGAGGCTTCTTTCCCTTCCATATGAAGTTGGTGATTTGTTTCTCCATCACTTTAAAAAATGTCATTGGAATTTGGATTGGAAGTGCATTGTATGTATAGATGGCTTTTGGTAGAATAGACATTTTTACTATGTTAAGTCTTCCTATCCATGAGCAAGGTATGTTTTTCCACTTAGGTAGGTCCTTTTTAGTTCCTTGCAGTAGTACTTTGTAGTTTTCTTTGTATAGGTCTTTTACATCTTTGGTAAGATTTATTCCTAAGTATTTTATCTTCTTGGGGACTACTGTGAATGGTATTGATTTGGTGATTTCCTCTTCGATGTTCTTTTTGTTGATGTAGAGGAATCCAAGTGATTTTTGTATGTTTCTCTTATAACCTGAGTCTCTGCCAAACTCTTCTATTAGTTTCCATAGTTTTCTGAAGGATTCCTTAGGGTTTTCTGTGTATAAGATCATGTCATCTGCAAATAGAGATAATTTTACTTCCTCCTTGCCAATCCGGATGCCCTTTATTTCTTTATCTAGCCTAATTGCTCTGGCTAGGACCCGTAGCACAATGTTGAATAAGAGCAGTGATAAAGGGCATCCTTGTCTGGTTCCCGTTCTCAAGGGAAATGCTTCCGGGCTCTCTCCATCTAGGGTGATGTTGGCTGTTGGCTTTGTATAGATGCCTTTTATTATGTTGAGGAATTTTCCTTCAATTCCTATTTTGCTGAGAGTTTTTACCATGAATGGGTGTTGGACTTTGTCAAATGCCTTTTCTACATCAATTGATAAGATCATGTGGTTTTTGTCTTTTGTTTTATTTATATAGTGGATTACATTAATGGTTTTTCTAATATTAAACCAACCTTGCATACCTGGTATAAATCCCACTTGGTCGTGGTGGATTATTTTTTTGATATGTTGTTGAATTCTATTGGCTAGAATTTTGTTGAGGATTTTTGCATCTATGTTCGTGAGGGATATAGGTCTGTAATTTTCTTTTTCTGTGGTGTCTTTACCTGGTTTTGGTATCAGGGATATGATGGCTTCATAGAATGAGCTGGGTAGTATTCCGTCATTTTCTATGCTTTGAAATACCTCTAGTAGTAGTGGTGTTAATCCTTCTCTGAAAGTTTGGTGGAGCTCTGCAGTGAAGCTGTCCGGGTCAGGCCTTTTTTTTGTTGGGAGTTTTTTGATTATCGTTTCAATCTCTTTTTTGTTATGGGTCTATTTAGTTGTTCTACTTCTGATTGTGTTAGTTTAAGTAGGTAGTGTTTTTCTAGGAATTCATCCGTTTCTTCTAGGTTTGCAAATTTGTTAGAGTACAATTTTTCATAATAATTTGATATAATTCTTTTAATTTCAGTTGGTTCTGTTGTGATGTGACCCATCTCGTTTCTTATTCGGGTTGTTTCCTTTCCTGTATTTCTTTAGTCAGTCTGGCCAATGGATTGTCAATTTTGTTAATTTTTTCCAAGAACCAGCTTTTGGCTTTGTTAATTCTTTCAATTGTTTTTCTGTTCTCTAATTCATTTAGTTCAGCTCTAAGTTTTATTATTTGTTTTCTTCTGGTGCCTGATGGATTCTTTTGTTGCTCACTTTCTATTTGTTCAAGTTGTAGGGACAGTTGTCTGCTTTTGGCTCTTTCTTCTTTATGTATGTGTGCATTTATTGATATAAATTGACCTCTGAGCACTGCTTTTGCTGTGTCCCAGAGGTTTTGATAGGAAGTGTTTTCATTCTCGTTGCATTCTATGAATTTCTTTATTCCCTCCTTAATGTCTTCTATAACCCAGTCTTTTCTCAGCAGGGTATTGTTCAGTTTCCAAGTATTTGATTTCTTTTCCCTAATTTTTCTGTTATTGATTTCCACTTTTATGGCCTTGTGGTCTGAGAAGATGCTTTGTAATATTTCGATGTTTTGGATTCTGCAAAGGTTTGTTTTATGACCTAGGATGTGGTCTATTCTAGAGAATGTTCCATGTGCGCTAGGAAAAAAAGTATACTTTGCAGCAGTTGGGTGGAGTGTTCTGTTTAAGTGTATGAGGTCAAGTTGGTTGATCGTAGCAATTAGGTCTTTCGTGTCTCTATTGAGCTTCTTACTGGAAGTCCTGTCCTTCTCCAAAAGTGGTGTGTTGAAGTTTCCTAGTATAATTGTGGAGGTGTCTATCTCACTTTTCAGTTCTGTTAAAAGTTTGTTTTATGTATCTTGCAGCCCTGTCATTGGGTGCATAAATATTTAATATGGTTATATCTTCCTGGTCTATTGTCCCTTTAATCATTATGTAGTGTCCTACTTCATTCTTTGTGGTGGATTTAACTTTAAAATCTATTTTGTCAGAAATTAATATTGCCACTCCTGTTCTTTTTTGCTTGTTTGCTTGATCTATTTTTTCCCTTTGTTTGAGTATAGTTTGTGTCTCTAAGTCTAAGGTGTGTCTCTTGTATGCAGCATATAGATGGATCGTGTTTCTCTATCCAGTCTGAGATGCTCTATCTCTTTATTGGTGCATTTAGTCCATTTACATTCAGCGTAATTATAGATATGTGTTTAGTGCTGTCATTTTGATGCGTTTTTGTGTGTCTCATCAACAATTTCATTTTTACACTTACTTTTTTGTGCTGAGACGTTTTTCTTTGTAAATTGTGTGTTCCTCATTTTCAGAGTAGTTGAATTTATGTTTGGTGAGTTGTTATGTTTTTCTTGGTTTTTATTTTGAGTTATGGAGTTGTTAGACCTCTTTGTGGTTACCTTAATATTTACCCCTATTTTTCTAAGTAAAAATCTAACTTATATCGGCCTATATTTCCTTGTTTTCCTCTCCATATGGCAGTTCTATGCCTCCTGTATTTAGTCCCTCTTTTTGATTATTGTGATCTTTTACATATTGACTTCAATGATTCCCTGTTTTGAGCATTTGCTTTCTTTTTAAAATTAATCTTGTTTTTGTGATTTCCCTATTTGAGTTGCTATCAGGATGTTCTGTTCTGAGACCTTGTGTTGTGCTGGTATCTGATATTATTGATTTTCTGTCCAAAGAATTTCCTTTAGTATTTCTTGTAGCTTTGGTTTGCTTTTTGCAATCTCTCTAAGCTTGTGTTTATCTGTAAATATTTTAATTTCGCCTTCATATTTGAGAGAGAGTTTTGCTGGATATACGATCCTTGGCTGGCAGTTTTTCTCCTTCAGTGCTCTATGTATGTCATCCCATTGCCTTCTTGACTGCATGGTTTCTGCTGAGTAGTCTGAACTTATTCTTATTGATTCTCCCTTGTAGGAGACCTTTCTTTTATCCCTGGCTGCTTTTAAAATTTTCTCTTTATCTTTCATTTTGGCAAGTTTGATGATAATATGTCTGGGTGATTTTCTTTTTGGGTCAATCTTAAATGGGGTTCAGTGATCATCTTGGATTGATATCCTTTTGTCTTTCATGATGTCAGGGAAGTTTTCTGCCAAGAGATCTTCAAGTATTCTCTCTGTATTTTCTGTTATCCCTCTCTGTTCTGGGACTCCAATTACACGCAAGTTGTTCTTCTTGATAGAGTCCCACATGATTCTTAGGGTTTCTTCATTTTTTTAAATTCTTTTATCTGATTTTTTTTCAACTATATTGGTGTCAATTCCCTTGTCCTCCAGGTCCCCCACTCTGCATTCCAATTGCTCGAGTCTGCTCCTCTGACTTCCTAGTGAGTCGTCTAAATCTGTAATTTTACTGTTAATCTTTTGGATTTCTGAATGCTGTCCCTCTATGGATTCTTGCAGCTTATTAATTTTCCCACTATGTTCTTGAATAATCTTTTTGATTTCTTCAACTGCTTTATCAGTGTGTTCCTTGGCTTTTTCTGTAGATTGCCTTATTTCATTTATGAGGTCATCCCTGATGTCTTGAAGCATTCTGTAAATTAGTTTTTTATATTCTGCATCTGGCAATTCCAGGATTGTATCTTCATCTGGGAAGGATTTTGATTCGTTTGGGGAGTTTTAGAAGCAATAATGGTCTGCTTCTTTATGTGATTTAATATCGACTGCTATCTCCGAGTCATCTATAAGATATTGTAGTGACTTATTTTATATTTGCTCACTGAGTCTTATCTTTTTTTTTTTTTCTTTCAGTATACTTAGGTGGGCTACTGGAGTGTGCTGTCTTGATTGTTGTAGCCCTTGAATCACTTATGTCCTATTACCAGCTGTTTTGGGCTGTTACCAGATATATAAGCCTAAGAGTCCATTCACTATTCTTGAGTAGAATCTGATTTTGGGTCATCAAGTGTGTGGTGCAGACTGTCACCTATCCACCTAGAGGAGAAGTGGTGATAGTTGTGTGCACCAGATTCTAGTAGCAGGAGGGGTTCACACTCCGGGGGGGGGGCAGGATGCTGACAGGCTTCCCCCAAGTGCCAGTGAGGTAGGTGTGTCTCTATTCCTAAAGCACTTTGGTGGGTGGGCTCTGCAGCTATATCTTAGGCACCGAATGCAAGTACCTCTACAGATTGGTAGGTGTCACCATCCTTATACCCCTAAGGCAGGAGGCTAGGTGGTCTGAGGGGAGCTTCAGCCCCCAGTTCCCCACTGTGGGTCAGTGAGGGCTCTGTTGAATATGCAGAGATATCAGACCTGGGAAACTTGTCTTTCCAGTAAACCACTAAAACAATTACAGTCCCTATCAGAATTGCCTTTGCCTTATAGTATCCACCTTGTTCCCTGTAGGGATGAAAGCCCAAGACTGTGGATCTCATATGCTTGGCTGCAGCTGGTTCTGTATTTTTAGTCCAATTAGGGAAGGATTTTTGGTCCCTGGGTTTTTTGTAGCTGCTTCTCTCAGGCCAGGAGAATGGGTTAGGAAAAGTCCAAAAAAAAAAAAAAAGAAAAACCACAGAGCAGTTCATTCTCTGGCTCAGGAAATTCCAATTTTAATGAAGCCACCTGGGAAGGGGAGGGATCAGATAAATAGGAGAGAGTGGCACCCCGGAATATAGACAAAGTTACTTATCTTGTTTAGTGATGACTGTTTTATCTGAGATATCCGAGGGGTGTGTAGGCTGCGTGCGTTGGTTGGGTTGAGATTGCCCCTGAGGGTCAGGCCCACATCCTGTGCTTGTGCTCTTGCAGAAGCTGTGGTCCGTTCCTCCCCTCCCAGTCCAAAGCCCAGCGCCAAGGTTCCCAGGCTGGGACGCTGCACTCCAGGCTCCAAAATCAGTCGCTGCCTCCCAGTGACTTCTCCTCCTGTCAGCCACGTTGCTGCGCTGCCCGCGTGCACTGACTGGGCTTCCCCTGAGCTCACTTCTGGGGGCTAGGGCTGCGTCCCGTGTTTGCGTCGTCTCAGGATGCTATGCTCAGCTCCCCTGTGCCCAGTCCAAAGCCCGGCGCCAAGGTTTTCTGACTGGAACGCTGGCTCCAGGCTCCGAAAGCAGCCGTTGCTTCCCCATGGTTGTTCGTTCTCAGTCTCTGTCACTCAGGTCAACTCTTTAGATCTGTGTTTGATGGTCAAGGTTTGTAGATTGTCATGTATATGATCGATTCACTTGTTTTTCCCAGTCTTTGTTGCAGGAGGGATCCAAGGTAGCTTCTACCTAGTCAGCCATCTTGGCCCCCTGGAGTTTTTTTTTAATTACTTTTTCAATCTCTTCTCTTGTTACGGGTCTGTTCAGATTTTCAACATCATTTTGTGTTAGTTTGGGTAGGCAGTGTGTCTCTAGAAATTTGTCCATTTTCTCTAGGTTTTCAAATTTGTTGGACTATAGTTTTTCATAATACTCTGTTATGATCCTTTTTATTTCAGTCAGGTCTGTTGTGATGTTCCCCATTTCATTTCTTATTTAGGTTATCTGCATTTCCTTGTGCTTTTCTGTTGTCAGTTTGGCCAGTGGTTTGTCAATTTTGTTGATCCTTTCAAAGAACCAACTTTTGGTTTTCTTGATTCTATTGTTTTTCTCTTTTTATTTCATTTGTTTCTGCTCTGACCTTTATTATTTCCTTTCTTTTGCTGGCTGTGGGCTTCTTTTGCTGCTATTTATTCACATTGTGTAAATAATGTTTTTTGTCTCTTCTTTTTTGGTGTGTGCATCTAGTGCTATAAATTGACCTCTGAGGACTGCCTTTGATGTGTGTTCCAAAGGTTTTTTTTATGATGTGTTTTCATTCTTGTTTGATTCTAGGAACTTGTGGTTTCCATCTTTGGTTTCTTCTATTACCCACAGGTTTTTTAAGCACAGTGTTACTCAGTTTCCATGTAATTGATTTTTTTTTTTCCTTGCTCTTCCTGTTAATTTCTCTGATGGCATTGTGGTCAGAGAAGATACTTTGTATTATCTCAATGTTTTGGATTTTGTTGAGTGTTGCCCTGTGGCCTAAGACGTGGTCTCTTCTGGAGAACGTTCCACTTGTGTTGGAAAAGAATGTGTATTTTGCAGCTCTTGGGTGGAGTGTTCTATATTTGCCTGTGAGGTCAAGTTGGCTGATTGTACTCTTTAGCTCTTCTGTATCTTTGCTGAATTTCTTTTTAGATGTTCTGTCCTTTACTGATAGTGGTGTGTTAAAGTCTCCTACTATTATTGTGGAACTGTCAAGTTGTTTTCAGTGCTGTTAGAATTTGTTTTATGTATTTTGGAGCCCTGTCATTGGTTGCGTAGATGTTTATAACGGTTAAGTCTTCATGATGGATCATCCCTTTAATCATTATATAGTGCCCTTCTTTGTCTTTTACAGTGAATTTTGTTTTAAAGTCTATCTTATCTGAGATTAGTACTGCCACTTCTGCTCTCTTTTGGTAATTATTTGCTTGATATATTTTTTTCCATCCTTTGATTTTTAGTAAATTTACTTCTTTGTTTCTAAGTCTTGTGTCTTGTAGACAGCATAATGATGGATCCTGATTTTTTTATCCAGTCTATCACTCTGTCTCTTTATGGGTGCATTTAGGCCATTCACATTCAGTGTACTTATCGATAGACGTGAGTTTAGTGCTGTCATTTTGTAGTGCTTTTTTGTGGTGCTAACATTTTCTTTGTTCCTCTTACTCTCCTGTACTGAGTTCCTTTTGTGAATTCCTTTTTCATTTCTTTTGTTTTTGTAGATTTTCTTTTTATTGAGACTTTTTCTTCTTTATTTTGATGAGTAGGTTTGTTCACTTGCTTTGTGTTTACCCTGACATTTATCCTTATCTTCTAGATTTGAACCAGTCTATTATTACTTGGTATCACCTTGCTTTCCTGTCCATTAGAAAGTTCTATACTGTTTATTCCCTCTTTTATTGTTTTGACATTGTTGTCATTTACAGATTAACTTCTCTGGTTCCCTGTTAAAATTGTTTTGATTTTGGATAGTCCTTGACCATTCATTCCCTAGGTTGGTATCTGGCTGGTACAATCTTGCATCCCAGGTTCAGTCTTTCGTCTGATGTTTGTTCTCAAAGGACTCCCTTTAATAATTCTTGTAGGTTTGGTTTTTACATATTCCCTTAATTTGTTTATCTGGATATGTCCTAATTTCACCATCATATTTGAACAGATGTTTTGCAGTACATATTATTCTTTGTTAGCAATTTTTTTCTTTCAAAGTTTTACATATGTCATCCCATTGTCTTCTTGTCTGCATGGTTTTTGGTAAATAATCAGAGTTTAGTCTTATTGTTTCTTCTCTGTATGTGACTTTTTGTTTTTCTTGAACTGCTCTCAGGATTTTTTGTCTTTGGTTTTAGCAAGTGTGATTATGATATGCCTTGGTGTTTTTCTTTTGGGGTCTATCCTCTATGGGGTTCATTGAGCTTATTGGGTGGTCAGGTTTTCATCTTTTGTGATATTAGGGAAGTTTTCTGTCAGCAATTCTTCAATGATCCTGTTTTTTCCCTTTTCTTTCCCTGTTGTGGGACTCTGATCATTCTCAAATGTTTGCTTTTGATTGTATCCCACAGATTTCTCAGTGATTCTTCATTTTTTTTCATTCTTTTTTTCTGATTTTTCCTCAGAGTTGTATCCACGTGTTTGTCTTCATTTTTGCTGATTCTGTCTTCCATCATTTCAAACGTGCTCCTCGGCCCTTCTATGACACTGTCCATTTCTGAAATCTTGTTATCTGTTTGATTTCTAATCATTGTTTTGTAAGATTTCTAGCTGTGAATTTATTTTGGAATTTTGTTCTTGTATTACTCTCCTGAATTTTTCCATTTTTTGCCTATATTTTACATGAATTTGTCTCCCTTTTTTCCCTCATTTTTGTCTGCTTTTTGCTTCAATTCTTAGATTCCTCTGAATATTAGAGATTTGAATTCCCTGTCAGGTAGTTCTAGTGCCTTTTCTTCTACTGGAACGTCATCTGGTGTTTTATTTTGGACACCTACTGGAACCATCCTGTCCTGTGTTCTTATATGTGTTGATATTGTCTGCTGTCTTTGGGACATTCCATAGTTATTTTCTTCGTTTCTTGATTGTAGATTTGTTTCATTCTGCTTTTTTGTTTTATTTGGTTATGTCTGAGCAGGCAGGCTGTGCACTCTTTGTTGTTGCTCATCTGTAGTCACGATACTTTTCACCTCCTTGTCCAATGGGCAGTGCCAGTCATTCAGCTATGGTGCAGCAGGGCAGGTCGAGCTGAAGGAGAGTGGCTGGGATGGGTTGTTTGTGACATGTACTTGGGCCAACAGGGCAGGCCAGGAATCAGTGCTGGACAGATTCCAGTAGGCCGTGGCTGTGCTGCTTGGGTGTATGATGTTTAGTTCATGGTGCAGGTAAGTATGAAAGAGGGAGGAGGTTGTGATGTGTGGAGCTAATATGGGTATGGAAAAGAGGAAAGAGAGAGAAATCGGATCCAAAAACAAGCAAGCAAAGAAAAAATGAGTGCTAAGGGAGCTTGCCATTGGAGTGGATAGATGAGAAATAGAAATGTAGAAAGGCAAGGAAAAAGAATAACTAGATAAAAATTTGGTAAAGAAAAGCTCCCAGGAGTCCCAGAGTCCCACCAGTGGGGTGCTAAGACCAGGGAAGTGGCTCCCAGGCTGCACAATATAGACTGGACAAGGTGGTATAGATGTCACACAGCACCAGGTGTTCAGCAGACAGGAAAAGAAGATAAATGTAGAGAGATGAGAACTGAGAAATGAAGACAGAAAGGGAAAAAGAAAGGAAAAAAAAAAAGAAAAAAGAAATGCCCCCAGGGATCCCACCTATTCGGCTGTGCAGGTTTGGGGAGCGGCTCCTAAGCCATGAAGTGGAGCCTGGCTAGAAGGGGCTCCCAAACTGTGAACAGAAAAAGAAAACAAACAAAACAGAACAAAGCAAAACAAGGGGGAAAAAAAAAGCCCAGGGACCCCACCAGTGTGGTGTCACAGGCCGGGGAGTGGTTACGCAGTTGAGCATGGCTTTGCAGCCTTCCAGGAAGAAGCAAAAATGGCACATGGAGCCAGGTGTTCCAGAGAAAGGAGGGGGAGATGGTAGGAGGCACAGAAGAAATTGAAAGATACGGAAAGAAACATCACCATCTCAGGGGCTCGGCCAGTGTAGGCAGTTGAATCCAAGCAGCCTGATGCCAAAGCAGCTGCCTCCTGGCCAAGACTGCGGCTGGTGAGAAGCAGAGGAGGCCAAAGGCAGGGAGGAAGAACGGAGTGGGTTAGAAAGCATATATCGCTTTTTACTGGGTGCTCTGTCTCCTGCTGGGAACTTCATGAAGCTGCTTTCCCGTATTCCCTGTCTGCCAATCTCTGACGTGGGTGGGGCAGATCCAAGTGGCACTGATGCTGCACTTCCTGGCCAGCCACCCACCGCAGCCAGCCAGGAAGCTTGGAGGTAGAACAGTGGGAAGAGAATGGGGGGTGGGAAAGCGTGTATTGCTGGTTACCAGGTGTTCTGTCTCCTGTTGGGAGTTCCATAGGGCTGATTTCCTGTGCTTCCTGTCTGTCAATCCCTGACAGGAGTCCAACATGGTGGATCTGTGCTGCACTAGCTGATGGGGCCCTCCGCACGTACCTCTCCTTGCTCTCTGTCTTCTGTCAGTTTCTTATTCCATTTGGTGCTTGCCTGAGTTCTTTATGTCTTCACTTGACACCTCATGTTCCAGAAATGATGTTTGTCTCTGTTTTACTTAGTTTTTTTGATCTTTGCTATGGAGGTATGGCATGTTTGCTTCTATGGTGCCTTGTTGGCCAGAAGTCCCTCTCTCACATAATTCTTAGGTTTTGTTTGCTCTTTTCTCTGATATTGTTCCTTAAAGTGGCACCCACGGATTTGTCTTCAATTTCCCTGATTCTTTCATTGTTTCAAATTTACTCCTAAAACCTTCTATTGTGTTGTCCATTTCTGAAATTTTGTTTATCTTTTGGATTTTTAATTGGTGTTTTTCTATGATTTCGAGTTGTTTATTTTGACTTTTTTTTCGTGAATTATTTTCCTGTATTCTTTGTCCATGTTTTCCTTAATTTTGGCTACGTTTTGGTTCGTTTTGTCTGTTTTCCATGATTTTGTCTGCATTCTCCTTGATCTCCTTCCTAATTTCTTGGAAAGCCTTGAATATTAGGCTTTTGAATTCCCTATCAGGTAGTTCTAGTGCCTTTTCTTCTGATGGAAGGTCATCTGGTGCTTTATTCTGGTAGCTTACTGGAGTCATCTTGTTCTGCTTTTTAAATGTTTTGATATTTTATGGTGTCTTGAGACATTCAGGTATTATTTATTGATTGTAGGTTTGTTTCTTTCTGCTTTTTTTGTTTGGTTTGGTTATGTCTGGGTGAGTGGGCTGGGAGTGCTTTGTTTGCTTTTCTGTGGGAATGATAGTTCTCATCACATTGCCCTGATGTGCGGGGCTAGTTGCTCAGGTATGTGCAGCAGGGCAGGTCCAGCAAGAAGGGATGGAGCAGAAATGCGCCATTTGTCTACAGTGTGAACCAGGCCAGGGGCTGAAGCGTGACTGTTGTGGCCTGCAGGGGGGTCCTGAGATAGTGGGGAAGGACCTGGGCTCTGGGCTGTGTTCCCTCAGGGCCATCTGGGAGTCAGGAAGGGTCTGAAGCTGGCCGAAGTGGTCTGGGGTTTGAGCCAGGTCCCCTGGTTACTGCAGTGGGCAATGGGAGGGGTCCAGAGCCAGCAGGAAGGGGCCTGGGGTTGGGTCCTCTTGGGGCAAAGGGCAGCAAAGGAGGGGTCTGGAGCCTGTGGGAAGGGGTCAGGGTTCATGCCAGGTCCCTTTGGATAGTGGGGCAGAGAGAAGTAGGAGGGGGGCAAAGGCAGGGGTAGATGGGGCTAGATGGAGGGTAGTAGGGTGGGTTGGTATCCTGGCTCCTGGCAGTCATGGTTGCCACCATGGGGCGGTCATAGCTGCTGTTCACCAGATGGGTAGGGGTTGTAGGAGCATGCTTCTGTGGTTACTGGATGAGAGTCTGGGCTTCTACTTGAGTTGCAGCCAGCAAACGTGGTTTTACTTAGTCCTGGGTGTATCTGTGCCATACTTCTACCTCCTATTGGGAAATCCTGGAGATGCCTTTCTGCAAGTATGGTTGTTGGCTTTATTCCAAGATGGTAATGCCAACTCATGCCATTTGGTCAGGGACCTCCACTCTGTATCTCTATTCCTTTCCCATTTTCTATCAGTTTCTTCTCAGTGACTTCCAATCTAATACTTTATCTCTTCATTTAAGGTTCAGGGTCCTAGGACTGACATCTGTACCTCTTTTACTTGGTTTTTTGGGTCTTTGTTGCAGCGGGATGGCTTAGTGTGTCTGACTAGTCTGCCATCTTGGCTCCACCTCTCCATATGATTTTTTTAATTTAAAATGGCCAATACTGGTCCATTTCAACTCACTAATGCCTAGGATAACAATGTTTATGCGTTTCATTTCATTTTTGACAACTTCCAGTTTTCCTAGACTCATACTTCATATATTCCAAGTTCCAATTATTAATGGATATTTGCAGCTTTCTTCTCATTTTGAGTCATGTTCCATAAGCAAATGAAGGTCCTGAAAGCGAGGCTCCATCCACAGTATTAAGGTCAACTCTATTTTGAGGCAGCTCTCCCCAGTCTTATTTTGAGTGCCTTCCAACCCTAGGTAGGGGTTCATCTTCCGCCACCATACCAATGTTTCACTGCCGTTCATGAGGTTTTCACTGCCAATTTTTTCACAAGTAGACTGCCAGGTCCTTCTTCCTAGTCTGTCTTAGTCTGGAAGCTCCACTGAAATCTGTTCACCATGGGTGACCATGCAGGTATTTGAAATACCAGTGCAACAGCTTCCACCATAACAGCATCATGCAAGCCCCCATAGTATGACAAATTGACAGATGCATGGGGACCCACTAATTTCTTAATGCTGCTATAACAGAAATACCACAAGTGGCTTAAACAAACAAGTTTTCTCACAATTTAAGAGCCTAGAATCTGAATTCAGGGCACCAGCTCCTAGGGGAAGCCTTTCTCTCTGTCGGCTATGGGGGAAGGTCCTTGTCTCTTTTCTGCTTCTGTTTCTAGGTTCCTTGGCGATCTTCATGTGGCATGATGTATCAATCTTTCCCCATCTCTGCTCACTTGCTTCTGTGCCTAATTTGCTCTTTTTATCTCTAAAGTGACTGGCTTAAAATACACCCTACACTGCTATGCCTTCATTAACATAATAAAGAAAACCCTATTCCCAAATGGGATTACTTCCCCAGGTGTAGGGGTTAAGATTTACAACACATATTTTTGAGACACAATCCCATCCGTAACATGGGTTGGAGTAGAGTGCTGGTGCTCCAAACCAACCCTCCACCCCTTCCCCTTCAGGGCTTCAGAAGACAGTGCACCCAAGGAATCAGTAACAAATTGAGATGAATGAATTCCATCAACTTGGTTTAGATTCCAGCCTGGAATGAGGCTTCCTACTTCCCCACCAAATGCATTGCTTTAATGATCTAGTTGTAGGTGACACAGCTGGGGGTCAATATGGGATGGGAACGTGAGCCTCCTGGGATGGCTTTGGAAAGCTGCTTCTGTTCTCTCAGGCTTGTGCTTGTCCTTCATGGTGTGGGCTGCATAAGCAAGAAGTCTGTTTTGTGCCTGGGTTGGCTGAAGTCAGCATGCATTATGGCTACCACTGCTTTTAATGTGCATGGGCCATGTCGATGTTGTGGCAGCTGGAGCACCAAACATGGCTTTGTCTGGAGTTCTCAGGCAAAGGCTCTATTTAGGTTTAAAAAGAAAAGGTGTTTATCTTAGGCACCAGGGCTGACTTTTCTACACCCTCAGTTTGAGCACATATCAGGCTTTGAGTACAGAGATTCCTTTCCGGGTCTGAAGAGGATTACAGAAACTGGGGAAGCCAGAGCTTCTGCCCCAAAATAAGTCCCACTGACTGCTGTGGCCCTACACAGATCTCTGCAATGCCTTCAAGCAGTCTCCTCTTGCTGGGGGCCATTCTCAGGGAAAAGTCAGACTTGTGAAGGTAAAAGAGGGCAGAAGAGCAACAGAGCCTTCAAGAGGCTGACCCTAGTGAAACGGACTTGGTGCCTACTTAGTATAGCATTTACCCAGAGGAACCATTCAGAGATGCAACACTGGCTAATTTCCGGGACTTGCTCTCTGTGAGACACAGCAGATGTGTAGATGCAGAGTATGGAGACTTCACCTTCCAGCCTCTGCCTTGCTGACCTGTGGACTTCTGTGTGTTCTGTCCTCAGTAGCCTGGGAGCCAATTCAGGATTTTTCAAGAACCCTGTTGTTCAAGCAAACTCACTGCCAGTCCCACAGGGTGGCAGCTGTTTTCTGTTCCATCCGCCTTGTGTGTTCAGGCTTCTCTAGATCTTAACTGTCACCATGATGTTGTCACAGGTAGATAGCTAGAGTAATAGGCTGATTACAACAATCAGTAGGCTTTGGTGAGTGGCTGTGGAAATCACCAAAAGAAATAGGGACTTGCCAGACCTTTCTCAGCATGAAGCATACAGAGATGATGCTTGAACTCTGGGTACCCCATCTCGGTAGGGTATCAATGAGACAAATCAAGTCTGATCCCTGGTTGGACCAAGAAGACTCCATGAATGCAATAACTGAGAAAGATTTCTGTGGTTCCTTTTTATACCTTAGGAGGCATGGGATGACTGTCATTGAGAGAAATTCCTTGAATGTCATTAGTGCGAATAGCCTTCAGTGAGCATTCATCCTGAAAGAAACCGGAGAGAACTCATATGGGAAAGAAACCCTAGGAATGTAGGGAATGTGGGACTCACTGGAGAGAAACTCCCCAAATGCAGTGACCACTGGCGTACCTTGAATTGTCTCTTATTCCTTAGATGATATGCATTATTAGACAGAGGTCCTTTCTGTATCACCAATACAGAAAACCTTTGCTGTTTCCACTTCCATTTGGAAAATCTGACAGCTCACACTAGAGAAAAACCCTCTCAGTGCATTAAACGTAGTAAGCAGCTGGAGGCCTCACTTTCTTGGATATTGCAGGACTTTCCTTGGAGAAGGCAACACGGGAACATAATGTGTGGACACCTTCACTGTTTGTAAGCTTTTCAGTCTGACTTTTGCTGGCTGCATCCTGTTGGGGTTCAGCATGTTCATCTATCTCGTTTGCTGTAAATCAGTCAATCAGGCTGGGTGTTATTTCTTTTGCAAGACTGCAACAAAGATCTCAGGAGATTTTAATTGTCTCTAAAAGCACATCCCACAGGGAAGCAATCTCCTGCCTCCTTGGTCCCAGGCCCAGCCCCTTTAGATGAGCTGCAAATTCTAATATTCGGATCACAGCATTCACTCCTTATGTTTGAGTTTCAGATGGAAAATGGAAATTGTGTCCCCTAGTTTGAGGAAGGAAGGAAGCTCAGGACTTGGTGTTTAGGTCTTTTATTGCTCTCCAAGGGACACCAGACAGGGGTCACCTTGTCCTGGCTCTTCTGAAGCTCCCTCCTCTGCATCACTTTGCCAGGTAGTTGCAAGACATCTGTATCACATTAATGCTGTAGTTTCAATGATTAAAAACCCTCTGTTCTTGGTGGTGATGACCTGGGGTGGGAGATGGAGACAGACACACAAGTTTGCTGTGAAGGGGTAAGATGCTGCACCAACTTTCCTTCCTACTTACATATTGTTTGCTTGTCTGCTAGTGACCTCATTCCAAACATGACTTGATGTCATGGTCTATCAAATTGTAGGTGCTATAAAGGTTGGGGGGAAGAAAACCAGAGAGATAGAAAGACCTTTCTCTGTGTGAGCCATATAGAGATTATGTTTGAACTACATCAAATGGGCCGCTTACGGGGATCTGGGTTCTAATAGGTGGTGACATGCTCAAATGAATTACTCAAGCTAACTAAATGTAAAGTAATGGAGATAAACATGAAATCAAATTAAGTTCAAACAATGTCTAGTACAAATTATTGTCTTCTTTTAAACCCTTCATTCTGAGGCCACCAAGAACAAGGTGGCTCTACCACTTACGGGGTCATATGTCATGGAACCTCCCCTACCCAACTTTTTCCAAAATGAGCATTCTCTTATGAAGGGTTCTTAGTCTGGACACAGTGGCTCTTTGAGGTTTGTATCTGGATCTCTTGTTGACTTGCCTGAGTCAGTGCAGGAGTCCCTGACGTGAACGAGGAATCTGAAGAAGACACACAGGGGCGAAGGAGGGAAACAGTCAGCTTTGTGTATGGGGACAGTTGGGTAGGCCCACGGACTCCTCCCACTAGGGAGTGCCAGAATCGAGGAAGGGAGGATCAGCAGGATCCAATCCTAGGAGAGTTGGTCATTTCAGGCCACCTGGGCAAGGTAGACAGAAGGGCACCAGCTGTTATTTCCAGTAAATCATATTGGAAGTGTCTCCCTGCCCTCACACCCACCCATTCCTCACCCTTTGATATCCGAGGTGTCCAGGTAGGCAATGGACTGAGTCCTCACAGTGGGACTCAGTGACTTTCTCAAGTCTGAGCCAACACCAAGCTGTGTCCTTGCCAGAAGCCACACAGGGAACACATCCTGAAAATCCTGAGGGACATAACTTGATTTTAAAACCCAAGTGCCCAGCTGAGGCTGGTGTGAACAGTGGCCAGGAAAGGGCCACACATCGGAATGCAGGTACAGGGCTAGAGCTGAGAGTATATATAAGTAGAATTTGCCTGGCTGGAAGTACTTGGAGATTTGATAAACAACTTCAGTTTGCTCGGTTCTGGGGCCTAATGAGGATTACCCCCTTAAACAGAATGGGATATCAGCAGTGCCCATATTCTGAAATCCCAAAGAATTCACAGCAATTTGGTTGAAAATGAGGGAGTGGTCTTAGAAATGTCCTATTCAGTCCTCTGTTTTCCCATTTGCATCACACATTTGGGGACTGTATCCCAGGACAAGACAAAGTCCAATGTCCAGACTCCTGGTAAGAGGATAAGGGGTGCTCAGATCTGATGGTCTCCCATCCCTGCCCTATGCCCCCTCCCCCCGCAGAGACACATAGTTTAGAGTCTTCTAACAGATTGATCACAGAGTCCACACTGGCCTCTTGTAAAAAAAAGCCCTGTTGGCAGTGCTCTGAAGCACAGGTCGGGGTGTGGACTTTGAAGGATTTCCAGGACCCACCTGGAAAAGAAGTCTTAAAGAGCTTCTTGGGATCTTAGTGGTTCTGCTCCATGCCCCGGAGTGCAATGATGATGGCCAACATGGCAGGTCTCCTTATGAGTAGCTCTGGGGCCAGGTGCCTGGGGTGAGGATGCTGAAATTACAGCAGGTGGCTTTGCAGAAATTGTGCTTTTGGCATTCAATGGGGTAGACTTGGAGGAATTCTTCCCAACATGCCTTCTCTTCTGTCCGGTCTTGGAGGCACCTTGGAGACCAAGGGTAGAGCAAGGTGCTGCAGCAGAACAATGGTATTTTCTGACCCAGAGGATTTGTGTCACTTTTTAATCAAGAAACCTCACTCTGCATAAGGCGTTAGTTCCCACACATTCTGATTCTCTTGTGGATCCAGGATTGGGTTGGCCTCGTCCCATCAGAGATGTGTTAAAACTCAGCTCAGGGTTGGTGCTGGAAGACCCTCTTTTAGGCAGAATCAAGTGGCAGTGGAGGGGAGGATGTTCTGACTTTCTTTAAGGCAGCAAGAGGTTACATGCAAACCCATTCTAGAAGTCAGGAGTGTGTGTGGCATGGGAGTAGGAATATGGCTGAGTTGAGCATCAGGAGACCTGGCAGTAAGGAGTCAAGGCAATGACCTCAAAGTCTATGACGTTACATAAGTCATTCTCAATGCTTTTCTCTCCTAATAGCCATTTTCACAGTACTTTCTTAAACCTTATTTTGAAATAATTTGATTTCCAAATAAGTTGCATGTATTTTTAACCAGCTTGCTGTGCCACCCAAATCTGGAAGAGAAAGTACTAAAAGTGGTGTCCTGGACCAACATGGGCACAGGGTCTCAAAAACATAATGTAGAATGCAGCCAGAGTCTGGTGAGTTGCTCCTGCAGGGGATACCGAGGGAAGTGGGCACTGTCAGGAATCTTCAAATTGCTCCCTACTATATGAAGATGCATGTATGTGACCTTGTAGGGCCTGCTGTTTCTTTTGTCGTCGAATTACCAAAGTTGTACTGTACTGCCTGCACAATTGGAATCAGTTGAAAGTGGCTGTGTTTCTGGCACCTAGGAATGAAGAAGATAAACTCATTTCCCTCTATTTTAGAGTTCAGGACCTATGAGAAGATGCCCAACAATTAGCTCGGGGGGTGTTGAGTGTCAGGATATGGTCTCCCACACCAAAATACAGCCAAACAATATGCTTGTTAGGTCTCTGGATCTCTAAGTATATAAATGTGACTAGCAACCCCCTAGTGAATAAAAAACCCAGCTCAGGATTAAGTGCATATTGTTTGGGTATCTATTTAGAGTAATGATTAGGGATGTTTTGATGGTCAGAGTCACGTTCTTTTGATCAAATTTCAAGGTTTCACCCTTTAGGATAAACAAAGCATATTCTACTAAGGGCACTTGACAATTCTGAGTTTGACCCACTATGAATGAGATGAGGTTGTTAGTTCCTGGATTACCACCACCTGCCGTCTGGCTTGGAAGTTCATGTATTCAAAACCCACCCTGACTTCCACTGCTCCTGTCTACTTGTGTTTTCTGTCTTCCTTTGTGGAGATGCCAGGAGAAATGGTGGGTCATAAATTTGGTCCTCAGAGGGAGGCAGAATATCTGCCCACCTATAGAATCTTACGCATCTACTGAGAAGTCAAGCTCTAGGCATTTAATGCCTCTGATCTGTAGATTGCTCTAGATTTACCAAATACCTATGCCCTTTGGCTGAACTTTGATGAGATGATCTTGGTTTTAGGACATATAACTTCATTTTCTCTATGGGTCTGCATTTTTATCATGCAGTCCTATCACCTGGTGGTCTTTCATTGACCATCTTTTCCCATGTGGATTTCTGAGAACACTTGATGTTCCATCAGCTCCAATGACTGCTCTTTCCAAGGCTTTGTTTTTATTCCATGTTGGCCTTCCCCTGACCTATACTATTCTTACATCAGCTGTGATGTACAAGCCCTGTCTATGTAGATTATAAGTAATCCCTCACTGCTACATATCTACTGGCTACAGAATTAATCTGTATCTGTGTGAAAGAAGTGGTATCTCTGACAGATGAAATCTACACGTGGATGGAAGGCTCTCATTTCCATGCCAGACCTTAAGGTAACTGGTAGTCCTGAGTTGTAGTTTACAGATGTCTCCCTAAGTCATGGATGAGGCACCTCCTATATTTAGTGGTGTAGCAGGGTGTTTTCTGGGAGAACGGAAGGAGGCACACTTGTCAGACGGGAACTTTTTCTGGCGGGTTATTATAGGTTCTGCAATTCCATGAGTTCTCTGTTGTGCTCAGAATTTCTATCTTTCTCTCTTCAATAAACATGTCAGGGCCTTTTGAGAAGAGTAGGTAAGTTTCCTTAACATAGGCCCAGCAATCCATTTAAGAGGCCCTCCCGGTGATTCATGTTTTATATGCTAAAATTTGGTAAACTGGCAAAATTTTCAGTTTGGATGAAAATTTAGTTAATTCACTTTGACTTTTACACTTTTAGTTCTGCTTTAATTCTTTATCTGGAGACCCTAAGGTCATATGATTAGGTCATATGACTATTCACAACCTCCAACAAGTAGGGAATGCCATCTGTCAGTAGACATTTGGGCCAGGATATCTGGAGAAATCTATGCTAGCATCTGTAACTAGCTTCTAGTTAGGCATGTTGGAGTTTTAGGAAACTGTCCCTCCTGAAAGCACTGTTTCTGCTGTGGTGTCCTGTGGGTTTCTATTATTGCTGAACGTAAGAGGACTGGGATGCTTCTTTTAGATTCACTGCCTTCAGGTCTTTACCTTTGTCCCCATGTGACAAAATGAGAAGGATCTTCCTTTCCCGAATCTCATTCCTGTCTCCTAAAACAGGGTCCTCTTTGAATAATGGTGGGGGAAAGAGAGCAGGGTGGACCAGGGTTGAGCTGGGTCTTATTTGCTGCTTTGGCTTGTGAACCCCTAACAAAATTTTAGTGCAGCCTAATCTGAGGTGTTTGGCAAGGCTGAGCCTGTGCTGACTGAGTCAGGAGGTTGGGGACAATGTTTGTCTTGCTTTCAGATCCTGGGTGAACAGGACTTCATCATCCTGGCCCTGCTAGGCCCTGTCACCCCTGTCTTCTGGAAACAACTCACTCTTTACTCTCAAGAGTTCCCTTACTCTGACAGACATGGCGGCTTCCTGAGTGCTGGGTGCCCTGAAGGGTTTCCAGCTGTGACTCATTCCCTAACCAGGTCCCAGCCCAGCCGGACAAGGGGCATGAGGAGTGGTGGCCTGGATCACCTGGATCTTCTCCTCAAGGCTTCTGTTCCTTCAGCTCTCAGATGTTCGGATGCTCCGTGGGGCCAAGAAGGCTGCCTTATGTTAAGGAAGAGGGAAGAGTGATGTCACTGAACGATACTGGAAGTGTTTCTTTGATGTGTGCACAAGCCTAATGCAAGGGTGTATGCCCCATGTAGTTTCTCACACTGAGCTGCCACCAGATACATAGAGCTTCCTGGATGTCTTGGCCCAGAAAGTCCTCCACATGGACACTGAACCCCCTCTCTCCATTGTGGAATGTGTGGCTTCAGGGCACATGAGAGAGCAGCAGAGAGGGGGAAACTCCTGGCTGGACACTTCAGTGATTAGTTGGGGAAAGCAGACTCTTGGTCCATCCGCTTGTTTTGCTTGAGGAATCCCCAACTTATAAGTCGAGTCTTATCCTCAGTTTTGTTAAAATTCCTCTTTAGCTGCCTCATCCCTAAGATGAGCTGCTCTTTGAGGTGGTTTTATCTGGAAGACTTCCTTCTGACATCTATTGGAACCAACCTTTTTTTAGGTGTCAATCTACTCCATGTGGTTGTTTCATGATTAAAAGCAAATACCTGGGAAGGTCATATACGCTTCATAAAAGTGTAGATGAGGATGTTCTACTGGGTTTTCCATCATATATTCCACTACACATCTATTAGTGTCTTACTCATCTAGTGCTACCATAACAGAAATACCACAAGTGGATGGCTTTAACCAAGAGAAATTCATTTTCTCACAGTGAAGTAGCCTAAAAGTCCAAATTCAAGGTATCAGCTCCAATGGAAGGCTTTCTCTCTCTGTAGGCTCTGGAAGAAGGTCCTTGTCCTCAATCTTCTCATGATCAAAGAGATTCTCAGGCACAGGGATTCCGGGCCAAAGGACATACTCTGCTCCTGGTGCTGCTTTCTTGGTCTTTTGAGGTCCTCACTCTCTGCTAGTTCCCCTTTCTTTTTATGTCTTGAGGGATAAGAGGTGGTGCAGGCCACACCCCTGGGAAACTCCCTTTACATTGGATCTGAGTAAGGGTGGTGTTACAACCCCACCCTAATCCTCTCACATATAAAATTACAATCATAAAATGGAAGACAACCACAAAATACTGGGAATCATGGCCTAACCAAGTTAATACACATATTTTTGGAGGAATACAATTCAATCCATGACATTCCACTCTTTGGCCCCCCCAAAATCATACCCTTGTAACATGCAAAACATATTCACCCCATCATATCATAGCAAAAGTCTTAACTCTAAGTCCAAAATCCAAAAGTTCCTCTTCATCTGTGAAATCTAGAATACAATTAATCTGCTTCCAATGGTACAATGGCAGGACAGGCACAAACTAGATATTTCCATTACAAATGGGAGGAACTGAAGTGAAAGAAGGCATAATAGGCACCAAGCAAGTCAGCAGAACACATTACATCAGCCCTCAAAGCTTTGAAAATAATTTCCTATTCTCTGAGACAATTTACACAATGGCCCTGGCCTCCAGACTCTAGGTATTGGCCACATTCTCCAGGTTCTGAGTGGAGGCCCCCCGGTCCTGGGCTTCAGCTCTGCCTTCCAGGCCCACTGGGATGGCAATTCTGCTCCCTCGGCTTTAGGAGCACCATTCTCCTCTTCCATCTGAGTGGCAACTCCACCCTTAGAAACACCAGAGGCCATGGCTCCACCCTTTGAAACTCATGAGGTCATGGCCATACCTTTTGAGACTGAGGCAGCTGGGCTTCTTGTGTTGTCTCTTTGGCTTCTGCTTCCTGGTTTCTTGGCCTCTAGGCTGCTCAGGCCTCATGCCTGCACCTGCCCTGCTGGGGCAAGTGTTCCAAAGCTCTGTAGCTCCACTGGTAAGTGCCTAGAGGCACCCCACTCTGACAGGAAGCCTCCTGCACACAGGCACTCAGCTGTCTTGCTCCACGGGTTGGCTCCAGCGCTGTCTGGCGCTGGTCTCCTGATTCTGCTGCTGCTGGTTCTTTGCTGCACTGGCCCTCTGCCACCATTGCAGCTTTATCCATTCACAGTTTCAAAACTCCTTCCAAATTTTAGGTATCTGATAGAGCAGCACTCCACTCTCTCGGTACCAAATTCTGTCTTAGTCACCTAGTGCTGCCACAACAGAAATACTGAGATAGATAGGGTTAACTGTGCTGGTGGCCGAACAAAAGAGCTTTTAAAAGATTATCATCTAGAAGTTGGATAAACAGGAACCACACCCTATTGTGAGACAGATAGGATTAACCGTACTGGTGGAACAAAAGAGCTTTAGGAATCCACCCCGTCAACGTGAGATAGGACTGGAGCAGCCCGTGAATTACTATCTCCTTCTTAGTATCTTTCTAGTCCCCTCCTCCTTTGCAGACTCCGAATGCACAGAGGAGCAGAGTGTGACTGCTGTTTGACCTTCCTTAGCTCTCTGAAGATGGCGATGTAGTGACAAAGATCAAGTGGACTTGCACCATATCTCATAAGTAATGCCAAGGACTGCTGAGGACTCCATCTTGAATATCAACAGGTTCCATCTTAGATTCCAGATGCACGTGCAACCTAATTAACATACACTGCCGTTCTGAGAAGTACCCACCCCTTGAAAGAAGCTCACTATTCATTACTCTATTGTCTCCACCGAACCCGTATAAGCCCTAGACTTGCTTCCCTTTTTGAGTCAGTCTTTTGGAGAGGCTTAGATCCCCCGACTCCTTTTGCTTGACTCAAGCAAAATAAACCTTGCTGAAGATAAAGTTTGTCTTTTGCGTGTATTCTAAATTGGGAAAAGACAAGGACCCTTTGTGTCAGATTGGCAACTGGTAACAATACCACAAGTGGATGGCTTTAACCAAGAGAAATTTTTTTCCTAACAGTAAAGTGGACTAGAAGTCCAAATTCAAGGCATCAGCTCCAATGGAAGGCTTTCTCTCTCTGTAGCCTCGGGAAGAAGGTCCTCGTCCTCAATCTTCTCATGGTCGAGGAGCTTCTCAGGTGCAGAGACCCCAGGCCCAAAGAACGTGATCTGCTCCTGGGGCTGCTTTCTTGGTGGTATGAGATTCCCACTCTCTGCTAGCTTCCCTTTCATATCTTGAGAGATAAAAGGTGGTACAGGCCACACCCCAGGTAAACCCCCTTACATTGGATCTGAGTAAGGGAGTGTTACAATCCCACCCTAATCCTCTCAACATAAAATTACAATCACAAAATGGAAGACAACCACAAAATACTGGGAATCATGGCCAAACCAAGTTAAGACACATATTTTTTGGGGGACACAATTCAATCCATGACAAACAGAATGGCTAAAACCTAAAACACTGACAACACCAAACGCTGGTGAGGATGTGGAGCAATAGGAACTCTCATTCATTGCTGGTGCATACGTAAAATGATACAGCTACTTTGGAAGACAATCCAGCAGTTCTTCAAAGCTACAAATGGGCTAACCGTATGTCTTAGGCTGGATTCTCTAGAAAAGCAAAAGCAGTGAAATATACATACATACGTACATAGAGAGAAAGAGAGAGAGAGATTTTTATCTCAAGAATATGGCCCATGCAATTGGAGAGGCTGGCAAGTCCCAAGTACGGGGGTCCGGTGTCAGGCTGGAGACTTCTCCTGCTTCACGCAGCTGCAGGAGCAAATGAACCCAAGATCGGCAGGTCAGAGGGCAGGCTGCTGGCTCATGGGCTGTGGAGTCCAATGGATCCCAAGATTGGCTAGCAATACTGGGGATCAGATCATGACAAGCCAGAAGCAAGATCCAGAGCTAGCATGTGAGCTTTGGCAAAGCGTCTATATATCGGAACAGGCCACGACCCTGAGGAAACTCCCCTTACAACTGACTGATCACATCAGAACACAATATGGAGAATGACTATATCATTACATAACTGCCAAACAGCATCATTACGTAACTACCAAACTACATCATTACATAATTGCCAAACCACAGAAATCATGGCCTGGCCAAGTTGGCATACAACCTTAACCATCATACCGTATGACTCAGCCATCTTGTTCCTCAGTACTCATCCAAATAAGTTGAAAATGTATGCTCACATGAAAAAACCTGCACAAATGTTTATAAGCAGCTTTATTCAAACTTTCCAAAAGCTGGAAGCAACCAAGATGTCCTTCACTGGGTGCAGAGATTAACAAGCTGTGGTACATCTAGATGATGGAACTGCACTAAACGATTTTTAAAAATTGAATTATCAAGTCGTGAAATTATGTGAGTAAAACTTAAGTGCATATTGCTAAGTGAACGAAGACACTATAGAAAAAACTAGAGACAATAAAAAAATCAGTCTGTGCCAGGCGTTTGAGGGCAGGAGAGGGAAGGCCTCTGCCACTCCACTCCCCCATGCCAGGCTGCCCCTGTCCACTACAGCAGGGTGCAAGTATGTTGGGGAAGGCAAATGTCCGGGGCATAGCTTCCTGAGAGAGAAAGGGGAAGCTGTGAGGCATCAAAGGTCCCCCAGAGAGGCTCTCCTCCCGGGCATGCAAAGTAGATGGGATGTGGACCCAGCAGGTCTTTTTATTTCATCATTTTTATATACAGATGTTTTTGCGTGCAACACGCTTTTGAAAGCAGCGTTTCTGATAAAAAAAACTATAGCAACAACAGCAAAAAAAACACTTTGCCGTCTAGTGGATTCCAACTCATACCGACCCTATAGGACAGAGTAGAACTGCGCCACAGGTTTTCCAAGGAGCGCCTGGTGGATTCGAACTGCCGGCCTTTTCATTAGCAGGCTTTGCTCTTAACCACTATGCCACCAGGGTTTCTATTTTTGATAAAGGGTCATTAACGAGGGCCCGTTCACTACATGAGAGGATTGGGCCAGCTGAGGAGACATACGCGGCGGGAGGCGACCTGCACGGGGCGGGCGGTGCGGTGACCCCTGTCTGGGTATGGAGTATGGGGTTAGGAGTGCTGGAAAGGACGCCAAGCACAGGTCTGAACTGGGAAGACCGAAATGCACTCACCTCAGCGGACCTTTGCTCAGAGCAGTGGGCTTCCAGGTTACCTGGAAAGTCCAGGGGAGGGGAACACAGGCAGTGCGGTGCAGGGAGGGGGGTATCGACAGTGACCAGGCCTGAGCGGGAAGTTGTTTCAATGGGGCGGGGGTGGGGCAGAAGCGGGGTGGGGACTGGGGAGGGACCAGCATGGGGCAGGGCCTGATCCTCCCTCTAGGCCCTCTCTGACTTTCTGGGCCAGCAGTTCCTCAAGTCCAACAAAACTTGATTCTCACCCTTCTGAATCATAGGAATCTCTTTGGTGTCCTGTGGATCAGGGCTACTGCCTGCCTACTTTAATGTCTCAAACTGTAGGGTCAAAGACTAGAGTCGTGTCAGCCACATATACTGGAAGTTTAGACATTTTTCTCATAAAAGAAGGAAAAATGTTGAAGGCCTTTCTGAGGGCAGGTGGAGGCTTGTGCACTGAGAGGCCGGTGTAACTCAAACGTCAGGGCACTGGAACTTCCAAAGGGACCTGATGTAGGGCAGAGGTGGTATTCTAGGCAGTCCTCAGAAACACTGCCTATTGAATTAATCTTACCTTCGGGAGAGACTATAGCCCTAGATAAGCACAGTGGTTTTCATGAGGGTCACTCAGCCTGAAGTGGCCCCTCTACCTGGAAAGTAGTGGCCTTCCCTGGTGGTAACCTCCCTTCCCTCTTCAGGCCGTTCCACCGGCCCCAGTGCAGTGAGGATGCAGAGGCCGGAGTGTCCCGATATCTACTTGGATCTACAGGCTGAGAGTAGAAATGTGGTGAGATCTCAGAGAGTTGGGTGGTGTGCAGTGGGGTGGTGGTGGTGGGGGGACCACACAGGGGCAGCCTGGGGAGATGGGCTGCGAGGTGGGGCCAGATAGCAGTGTCTTAAGAGTTAAGGTGATAAATGTGCCAGAAAGACATTTTTTATTCCTAAGAATGAGGAAAAAGAGGCAAAGCAAGTCCAGTAACTTGCTCATGGTCGAATACCTAAGTAAAGGAACTTGACTCCAAAAGGTCCACCAGTGGAAACAGAGGGGTCCCCAGGCAAAAAGGGGAGGGGTCAGCCTCAAGGGAAGAGGGGTCCAAGACTCACATCCCACACACTAGGAACCCTCCCGTGGGGTCCTTGTCCCCTCACTCCTCTCCATGGGCAAAGACCTGAGGACACCCAGAGGTCAGGAATCCTTTTGTCCAGATTCGGACTTAAACAATCAAATCCAGGTATTTAAAAGCTGAGGGTCCCTATAGCACTTTAAATCACACACCTAGAAATGTGATCCTGTCAGGGCCAGGTGGGGTTTGACAATTGTGTCCACACAATTGGAGCCCTGGGTTTAAAACAAAGTCTCAATTCTAGTGGCAGAAAAAAGATCAGTTTTATAGTACTTTGAGGTTTTTAATATTACATTTAAACCAAAAAAAAAAAAAAAACACTAAACCTGGTTGCCATGGAGTCGATTCTGACTCATAGCGACCCTATAGCACAGTGTAGAACTGCCCCATAGGGTTTCCAAGCAGCGGCTGGTGGATTTGAACTGCCGACCTTTTGGTTAGCAGCCATAGCTCTAAACCACTGTGCCACCAGGGCTCCCAAAACAGGTTTAAAAAAACTCGATATCCCTTTCTTTGTCCCCTCCTCAGACACCTCATGAGTAAAATACCTGCAGAGACACAGAGGATTTAAGAATGGCTAAGAGGATCATCAGCATCATTTAACGGAACCGCTCAGAAAACTGCAGATCTGTGGCTGAGAAATCCCAGCCCCTTCTGCCTGTGTGTGCCTCACAGAGCCTTTGTTGTTAGCTGCCCATTAGGCTCTACCTCACGGCAATCCTATATATATCAGAACGAAAAGTTGCTCGGTCTTGAGCCATCTTCACTATCATTGGCATGTTTGATTCTCAGTGGACAATATCCTGTTCTGATCTGTAGGATGTCCACTGGCTAATTTTTGGAAATAGATGACCAAACCTTTTTTCCTAGCCCATCGTAATCTGGCACCTCCACTGAAACCTGACCATTTAGGTGACCCTGCTGGGATTGGAAATACTGGTGGCATACCTTTCAGCCACCACAGAAACATGTAAGCCACCACAGTACAACAAAGTGACAGATGGGTGGTGGCTCACAGAGACAAAACCAAAATAAAACCAAAACCATTGCCGTGGAGTCGATTCTGACTCATAGCGACCCCAAAGGACAGAGTAGAACAGCCCTGTAGGGTATCTTCATGGAAGCAGACTGCCACATCTTTCTCCCACAGAGTGGCTGACAGGTTTGAACCGCCAGCCTTTCAGTGAGCAGTTGAGTGCTTTAAACACTATGCCACCAGGTTTCTTCACAGAGCCTAAAAACCAAACCAAACCAAAACAAAAAACCCCATTGCTATCAAGTCCATTCCTACAGGACAGAGTAAAACTGCCCCACAGAGTTTCCAAGAAGCATCTGCTAGATTCGAACTACCAACCTTTTGGTTACAGCTGTAGCTCTTAACCACTACACCACCAGGGCTTCTCACAGAGACTACCCTACATAAAATAACTGTCCATAAATAAAAGGGCCTTAAATTGATGGGAACTGTATCACTGATACTAAAGGGAAACATTTGAACCATTTGTTTAAACCAAAAAGTTTTCAATCTACATGCAAAAAGAAAAAATAAAGGCTTTCTATTAGGTGAAGTGTTAGGATATTTACACATGGTTATTGACTAAGGAAGGAGCCCTGGCGGTGCAGTGGTAAGTGCTTCACTGCTAACTAGCGGTTAGAACCCAACAGGCCCCATGGGAGAAATGACCTAAAGACCTGTTCCTGTAAAGATTACAGGCTAGCAAACCCTATGGGGCAGTTCTACCCTGTCCTATACGGTCACTATGAGTTGGAATGGACTCACAGCACACAACAACACTGAGCAAGGACATTCTGAGACAGAAGTAAAACGCCCACCAACCCTCCTGAGCTCTAGCGTACACATGCACAGCTTCTGCTAACACCTATGCCTTGGCCTCCTCTACGCTATGAACTGAGATAGACTGATGTCCAGTATACATTCAGTGGGAAAAAGAACACTTATGTGAAGAAAACATGATAAATAACATACATTTATGTATTCTGGGGGAGGGATTTTCTGAGAAACACTGAAAGGTTACACACAAAAGAATTAAAATGGAAATGGTTAGCAAATGGTGGTGATATTAACAGGACACAGGTGGTATAGGAGGAAACCAGCCTTCTGAATACATCTTTTCATATTGTTTTTTAGTTTTGAAGCATGTGAAAGTTTTAAATGCTAAAGGAATAATTCAAAATGAAAGGAAACCTTGAAATTAAATGTAAACACAAACAAGTAAACATAATAGCGTATCAGACTACCACCACCCACCTGTGAGTCTGTCATACTGTGGTGGCTGGTATGTTGCTACTGCAGGAAGCTATGCCACCAGTATTTCAAATACCAGCAGGGCTACCCATGGTGGCTACCCTATGAAAGCCTAGGAAAAAAGGCCTGGAAATCTAGAAAATCAGTTAATGAAAACCTTGTTGACATAACACTGTCTGATACAGTGCTGAAAGATGAGCCCCCTAGTTTGGAAGGAAGCACTCAAACATACTGTCCTAATTATCTAGTGCTGCTATAACAGAAATACCACAAGTAGATGGCTTCAAGAAACAAGTTTATTCTGTGACAGCCTAGGTCAGCTCCAGGGTAATGCTTTCTCTGTCAGCTCTGGAGGAAGGTCGTTGTCATCAATCTTCCACTGGTCTAGGAGCTTCTCCACCAGGAACCCCAGGTCCAAAGGACACGCTCTGCTCCCGGCTCTGCTCTCTGCTGCATTCTTGGTGGTATGAGGTTCCCATCTCTCTGCTCACTTTTCTCTTTATTATCTCAGAGAGATTGGCTCAAGACACAATCCAATCTTATAGACTGAGTCCTGCCTCATTAACACAATGAGGCCTATCCCGCCTCTTTAATATCATAGAGGTAGGATTCACAACACATAGGAAAATCACATCTGATGACAAAATGGTGGACAATCACACAATGGTGGGAATCACAACCTAGCCAAAATGTTACACATATTTTTGGGGGACACAATTCAATCCATGACACATACCAACGACCACGAAAATAGTTCAGGACTGGGAAATGTTTTGTTGTTATGCATAAGGTCAAGGAGCCCTGGTTAAGCACTTGGCTAGGAATAGAAAGCCTGACAGTTCAAACCCACTCAAGCAGCTCCACGGGAGAAAGACATAACAATCTGCTTCTGTAAAGATTACAGCCAAGAAAACCTTATGGGACAGTTGTACTGTCACATGGGGTCACTATGAGTTGGAACTGACTCCATGGCACAGAAAAACAACCTACGTAAAGTCACCACAAGTTGGCGCCAACTTGACAGCAGCAAACAGTATCAAACTGATCACATAACCATTTAGAAGAGATTGTGCTCAAGCCAATGTTTGAGCACGGTAATCTTGTGCTAATATCCTTAATGGAAATCTGTAACCAGTAAGAAAAAAAGGTAAAAAAAAAACTCAGTACTTCACAGAATACGTTTTTCATAGTACTATTAGTGTAATTATATTGAAACTATTTAAATGTTATTAGGAACCAAAATTTTTATTATAAGAAAAAAGAGATACAAATATAAAATAACAGAAAGTGACAAGACTTGCCCATTGCTTCATCCTAATAAATCAGCCTTGAACAAATATTTCTTAAAACCATTAGAATTCCTGCCTAAAACCCATCCTCCTGCCCTATTTTTGCTTGCCAACTTCCTCTTAGTAAGTTTCCAGTGCCCCATGTCACCCAAAACTCACTAAAAACCCTTGCCTCACCTCACTCTTTGGAGCTGCACTCAGACTTACGTCGAGGTCTCTCTCCTATCGCAACAGCCTAGATAAAGTTTAGTTTGCCTACTTAACATTTTCTGGCATCATTTCTTTCACATTAAAAAAAAACCCAAAAAACGATAACCTTAAATTTGTACTATGAACAAGAATATGTATTTATGATGTAAGAAAATAAGTATTTTAGATGTTCACTGAAAGGCCAAGACAACACTGACTCAATGGCAACAGGTTTCGGTTTAGCACTGAGCCCACATATTGCACAGACATTCATTTTTAAAAAGAACCAGAGGTTTGGGGAGAAATGCTGGATTCCAGGTCTGTAACAGGAAAGTACAAAGTGATCCATGGACTTCTTTTGCATTCAAACACTAATGGGGCTGTGTCAACAACCTACGTGGTTAGTGCAACTAAGAAACGAATGAACTTTAATTAATTCAAATGTAACAAACTTGACTCAGTTATTGGAAAAGTATGTTTGGAGTAACCTGGAATTGTGGATCTACTTTTTAAACAGTAAAATTTATGAGATGTGCTACTTCTGGATTCTGGAAGACTTGAGTACAAAAGAAAAGAAATGTAAAGCGTCCCATAAATAAATTTATATTGATTTCTCTAGTTGTTAATTTCATTTACAATTTTTACATTGACAATAACTGAATATATTGGGTTAAATAAAATTTTTCATTAAAAATTTCATATTTAAGGGGGGACAGGAGCTGGCTGAATGGACATGGGGAATACAGCGTGGAGAGGAGTGTGCTGTCTTATTATGGGGAGAGCAGCTAGGAGAACATAGCATGGTGTGTATAAGTTTTTGTATGAGAGACTGACTTGATTTGTAAACTTTCATGTAAAACACAATAAACAGAATTTCATATTTACCTTTTTAATTTTCTAATGTGGCCCCGATGGCATAGTGATTAAGAGCCTGGCTGCTACAGAAAAGGTCAGTAGTTCAAATCCACCAGCTGCTCCTTGGAAACCGTCCAGGGCAGTTCTACTCTGTCCTATAGGGTTGCTTTGAGTTGACGTCAACTAGACGGGAACGGGTAATACGGCTACCAAAGTATTTTAAATTACATCTTCTTTTGGCATTACGTTTGTATTATACAGAACTGCGCTAGAATCTATGTCTACATTACAAAAAATACAGAAGACAAACTAATTAAACAAAATCATGTCAAAATAAATACAGTGAAACCTGTGAGAGCCGGACTCAATGGGACTGCATTGTTTTTCCGAGTCTTGCATGTTTTCCATCTTGGACAGGGTGCTTACCACTTTTTTCTCACTTTCTAATAAGAATCGTACCTCATAAACACACAGTGAGTTTTCCTTCTCTGACAGGTTTCTGACTTTCACAGATTCTGCCTGTCACAAGTTTTACTGTCAAAATGCTGAATATTTTAACATATTACAGGACAAGCAGATTTCTGTGTAAGACAGGTTACACAGATCTAACAACATAAAGGCAACATGAAAATCTTATTTGGATACTAACTTCAAAAAACCCAACAATTATATTAGATACTTAATTGACAACTGCAGGGATTTTCATTTGCTGTATGGGACAACAAAGATTTGGGGGGTTTTGGTAGGAAATTGGCCTTATTTGTAGGAGATGCATGCCTGTATTAAAGGTTGTTTCACCACAATTATATGTATATATATGGAAATTTCTTACATTTGCAAAGCATCTCTCCACTGTGAATTTTTCTACGATTAGTGTGGTTTGAGAATACACAGAAGAATTCCCGTATTCCATATATTCAAAATGTTTCTTTCTAGGGTAATTTCTTACTTTATTCACTGGGGGATGAGGAATAACAAAATGCTTTCCCACATTCCTTACATTCATAAAGTCTCCCCCACTGTGAGGTTATATATGTTCTGTAAGCACTGGAGACTGAAGAATGGCTTTCTCACATTCCTTAGTTAAGGCCGCTTTCCACTGTGAATTCTATAATGTGCCATGAGATGTGAGGACTGAAGAGAGGCTTTACCACATTCCTGACGTTCATAAGGCCTCTCTCCATTATGAGTTCTTATATACTCAGTGAGATTTGACGGCTGACTAAACGCTTTTCCTCATTTTCTTGCATGCATAAGGCCTCCCACCACTTTGAGTTCTCGTATGTTTAGTGAGATGTGAGGACCGACTAAAGGCTTCCCCACATTCCTTACATTCATTAGGCTGCCCTCTACAGTTAGTTCTATGTGTAGTGAGGTGTGAGGACCGAATAAAGGTTTTGCCACATTCCTCACATTCAAAAGGCCTCTCTCCACTGTAAATTCTTTTATGTTCAGTAAAGTGTGCGGACTGACTAAAGGCTTTCCCACATTCCTTACATTCATATGGCCTCTCTCCAGTATGAATTCTTACGTGTGCAGTGAGGACTGAGGACTGACTAAATGCTTTCCCACATTCCTCACATTCATAAGGCCTCTCTCTACTGTGAGATCTTATATGTGACTTGAAATGTGAGGAGTGACGAAAGGCTTTCCCACACTTTTCACATTCATAAGTCTTCTCTCCATAGTGAGCTCTCACATGTTCAGTGAGGTGTGAGGACCGAGTAAAGGCTTTTCCACATTCCTTACATTCAGAAGGCCTACCCACCACTGTGAGTTCTCATATGTCTATGAAGGTTTGAAGGATGATTGAAGGCTTTGCTGCATTCCTTACATTCATAAAGCCTCTCTCCACTGTGAATGTTTATATGTGCAGTGAGTTGTGAGGGCCGACTAAAGGCTTTCCCACATTTCTTACAGTCATAAAGCCTCTCTCCACTGTGAATTCTTATACGGGCACTGAGGCCTGAGGACTGACTAAAGGCTTTCCCACATTCTTTACATTTATAGGGCTTCTGTCCACTTTGGGTTCTCATATGTCTAGCAAGGTTTGAAGGATGACTAATGGCTTTGCCACATTCCGTACATTCATAAAGCCTCTCTCCTCTATGAGTTCTTATATGTGCAATGAGGTCTGAGGACTGATTAAAGGCATTCCCACATTCCTGACACTTATAAGCCCTGTTTCCACTGTGAGTTCTCATATGTCTAGTGAAGCCTGAGAAATGATGAAAGGCTTTACCGCGTTCCTTACATTCATACAGGTTCTCTCCATGTTGCTTACATTTATAGGGTTTCCCTCCAGTAAAAGTTCTCACAGGAATCCTGGGGTAAGAGGAAGAACTGCAGGCCTCTCCATATTCCTTACACTGATAGGCATTGCATCCACAGTGCGATCTCATATAAGGCTTAAGTGAGGAACGATCAATCAAGGATCTTCCACACTCAAGGCATTCAGAGGGATGTGCTTTCACAGGAGTTCTTTTGAACACAGAAAGATTTGGAATCCAGCTGAAGGTCTCTTCACATTGACTGTCTTCATCAGTTTCACAGAGGTTCTCTACCATACATCTTCTCTTAAAAATACGCATCGTGCTGTGGGATACAAATTTGTTACCATTTCACCATCACCATACACAGTAAACACGTACTTCTTTTGCCTTCAATTGTCTCATGTTTCAAAGATTAAATCTTCTGGTAGGGGTGTTACCATTATTTAAACTGTGTTTCTAAAATATGGAGCTTTCTGATAATTGTGTATCAGTGATATGTATTTCAAATATTCAATATCTGACCCACATTTATGAAAATATACTGTGAAAGTTTTGCGTACACACAATATTAGAGCTGGTTTTATATACATATATAAGACACCTGGATAGCACAAAAGGATTACGCTCAACTAGAATCTGAAGGTTGGTGGGATATGAGTTGGACTCTATGAGATGGAATAGATTCGACAGCAACAGGTTTGAGATACATACATATATGTGTGTGTCTGTGTGTGTGTATGGCCTGCACCTCATGGGGTAGTTCTACACTGTCCTATAGGGTCGCTATGTATGAGTCGGAACAGACTCCACAGCAAAGGGAGTATATACACATACAGACATTAAATGTGCATGTGTATGTATGCGTGTTTGTGTATATATACTTCTTGTTAGCCACTGTTGAGTCAATTTCAGCTCATAGTGCCCCCATATGACAGAGAAGTGCCCCACAGGGTTTTCTGCACTACAATTATTATGGAAGCAGACTGCCATGTATTTACCCTGCAGACCCACTGGGTAGGTTGCAACTGCAAATCTTTTAGTTAGCAGTGGAATGCTCAACCATTTGGGTACCCTGGGCTCCGTATATATATAAATATTTTAATGCCATGATTCCTTCTTAGGACTGTCTCCTGAAGCACTGCTGTCTCTTGAGTGAATGTCACTCACCTCACATGTGTTTTCTGGTTGTCATCCTGATCTTCAATGCCATGCAGTTCGCAGATCTCTCCTACCATGGAGGACCTGGTGTCATTTTTCAGGAATGGTACTACCGTATTTTCAGGAGATAGCTTTTCATCATTAAGGTTTTGAGAAACTGACCCAATGATTTAAGGTGAGGTTCGTAACATGAAACAAAAAGGAATTGCTCAGAGGGAAAAGGTATCTGTAAGAAAAGAAAGGCTATAGCACTTTTTGCTGTTCTAGCACTTTGCCAATGGTCAAAAAGCAATTTACTAGGAAATGTGTCCATGAAGAATAGGAGGGACAGTGACATAAACAGGGTGTAATGAGAAGAGCAAAGTACAAAGCTATTAGACACAAAGTACATGGACTATTAAAAGAGGAAAGGGCGACAGTCTTTCTCCATGAACACAGTGTGTAAGGATTGATGAAAGTCAGAAAAGCAAGCTCAGGTATTTGTGAAGCACATATTCTTCAACCCAAAAGACACTTTTTCTACCCGATTCATTCAAATCTCATTCCCTCCATGCAGACGTAGTCCATCAAAGGATTCTTGCCTCCTGGTACCCCCTGACACAGTGGTCACGAATGAGTGCCATCTGCACTCTCCTTAGGTCTTCCTCTTACTGCTCTGGGAGAATAAATGGGTGTAGCTGACATGGTGCTCATGGAGAATTATAATGTGGGATGACAGGGAAGAGCAATGAACACTTCCCTGACACTAAGCCAATACTTTGGTCTTTGGGGTCTCTGGTGATGGGCAGGTATGAATTTCTTTGTAGTGAAATAATCGTGGCAAACTTGTAATAAGCACAGTAAGACTGTTTACAAGGTCCCAGACCACAAATATTCTCTCTGTGCACCAAAGAAACCCCTGAAGTCAACGCTCACACTTACAATGTTTAGAGCCTTAAGGCTTTTTAACCACAATTGAAATAAGAAGTCATTTTAATACACATAGCTTTGTATTCATGGTGAAGCCAAGATGTGAATGCTGCAGAAAGCAAATGGCCATACCTATTTTATTTAACAATGTATTCCCATTTCTCTGCCCACATACAAGAGCATTATCGATGAGTAGGACTTATTTGGTCACTAAAGTATAAATTTTGAAACATGAAGGCATCCATACCTACTGAGGCCAGGTTTCTGAATGTTTCCATCATCACATCTCTGTAGAGTTTCCTCTGAGAAAGATCCAGCAGTGCCCACTCTTCCTGGGTAAAGTCCACAGCCACATCCACAACAGCCACTGAACCTTAAAACATCCCACATATTCTGGTTCAGCAAGGTACTATGTACTCCAACGTGTGTGAAATGAAGGGTGAGGCTGACAGTACTAGGGAACGGAGATTTTATAGGGGTTTGACACAGGGTTCTGTGTTCTACTAAGGTCTACTCTAGAGTTTGGCCATCACCATCATCTCTTCAGTGTCTACATTCACTTCCTCACGAATTGCATCCTGTCTCCTAGACTTAACAATACTTCCATCACAATGACCGTATCGCTCTACAGACTGACTGTGATCAATTTCAGTCTCATTCCTCTCTATCTTTATGGTTTAGAAAAGTCAGAACACTTATCATACATTAGAGAAACGCTCTACAATAAAGTCTTATTTCTACATTCAGGCCATCTCTCCCTTGTGGGGGGAAAAAAATTACAGATCCTTGCACAGGACCCAGCAGAATATTTGATAAAACATGAGGTACAGAGTGAAAACAGGATGAGATATTAACAACTGGGAAACACTGCAGGAGTGGCAGTTTTCCCTTTTGCCCCTCACCAGCCATGGGAGGCCCAGGGGCCTGTACAAAGTGGCACCCAAAGGTTCTGAACTTGTATTTTCATAAAGAACTCCAGGTGATCAAGAGCTGACAGGACCACCAGCTAAAAAGGGAATATTATTTTGGGGAATTATAAATTTTTACATCTTTGCCACCTGATTTTCAGAGCTGCTCTGCCATGCACTCTGTCCTTTCATGGAGACAGGCAACAGTATCAAAAAGGTAAATGGATCTGAGGTGAGACACCGGAAACAAGAGAATCCAGATATCATCAACAGTTTCAAAAGTTGAGACCAAAACCTACTGTACAACAATTATCAGTGATTGCTCCCCTCAACATGCACACAGCCAGACACCCACACAAACTCAGGCTAATTTTACAGGATGACGAAGAGCCCAATCGCTGAAGAACCAGAATAGCATTGTGTTTGCTGACCATAAACAAGAGGTTAAAATTCACATTTTCTAGTAAGTTCACTAAAGTGCAGGGGATTTAGCTGTTGAACTGCTGGTGCGTCCTAGGAACAGAGACACACCAATCCTCTAGACGCTCTACTCCAAATTCTTCTCTCATGTGCCGCCCTGGGAATGCACACAAGCATGTCTACTTGAGCCCTGACCGCTGGCAGCCTCTGAGCTGTAGGACCAGAGTCTGTAAAATAGCATCAACTCTTTGGCTCCCACAGGTAGTGAGGACACAGAAGGCTGCGACACTGCACTCCCGATGCTACAACATTATTGAACAGCCAAGCAGCTCTAGAATAATGGCCTACAGGATGAACGGAGCTGTCAAGGTCATCCCTAATCAATCCTGGTATGACAGTGTGACAACGAACTCGGATCTAGTACCACATTCAAGGTCTCCTCCACTGCTGTGGACCAGGCTACACATGTTAAAGACATCAAAAGCCCTAACTTCCATTCCTACAATATGTTCATGATAAAAATGTTGCAATTATCGAGCAACTAGGATATTTTAAGGGATTTGCAAAAAGCTTTCAGCACACCAGTTCATTTATTCCTCATGGCTCTCCTAAGCAGATATTGCTTCCGACAGGCTACAGTCAAGAAAAGTTACAACGTATTAATCACATGCTCAGTGTCGCCCAAATGATATGCCGCAGAGCCAGAGTCACAATGCAGGCCTAGGTGTGTGAGACTAGTATCCTCCCTGACACCTCCCTTTCTGTTCCTATACCTACGGTGCGCTTCTTATTCTAGGCGTCAATCCTCAATTACACAGGTGATCTTGAGCCTACTGGGTAACAGTGAGCTGAAAGAAAGGAAACATCCTATTCCTTTCAGACAACCTGTACCTCCTTCTCCTGGCAGACCCCTGTGTTTCAGGCAAGACTGGTTCCCTTCGGGCTCTTACATTTCTTAAAATTGACTTAGGTAATAATGACCCAGAAACTACTTCACACGGGCAAAGCAGATACACTACTGAACAAAACAAATATCTAGATGCACATGGATCATAACTTCTTTGGGTGTGGGAAGTTAAGAAATGAAATACAATGCCAAGTTCCCTGGGTGACACAACTAATTAGGTGCTTGACTGCTAACCAAAAGGCTGGTGGTTCAAAGCCACCCAGAGGTTCCTCGGAAGACAGACCTGGCAATCTGCTTTCAGAGGCCATGGTCTTGAAAACCTTTGCCGCAGTTCTACTCTGCACACACACGGTTGCGATGAGTCGGATTTGACTCCACAGCAACTAACAACAAGATGTCACATGGTGGTAAGTTCTATGAGAAATGCACTACAATCAGGGAATAAGCAGTAACACAAGCATGTTTATCTTAGTGAGCCGGTAAAGGGAAAAGCAAAATCATCATTTCAGGGAACACTAGCTACTTAAACCTGGCCTGTTAACAGAAAAAAAAATCATACTTTTAATTCCAAAAACTTGGAAGTGCTCTGTGATGATTTTGCAAACACTCATATATATTTCTGATGTTAATTAACTTCAACACCTCCCAGCACAGAAGCACAGGAGTCAAACTGCCCTTCATGGCTGGGAAAGGGAAGTTACACCAGTTATTCACAAAATGAAACAGTCATTAGCAAAGGGTAAGCATGTAAACTGGGGCACTGGAATAAAATCAGCATGGATGAGGGCTATCAAGAAAGTAAAAGAAAACAGGCAACATTAATTATACAAAACACAAATGAAGACTTTCAGGTTTTGGTCCGATATGTAAAGAGCTTGGAAATCATCACTCCCATCCTCAAGAACACAAACGTGAACATACTGAACTGACAGTATTGAGGTCATGGGGCCAAAGGCTGCCCCCAACCCTGGAGGGACACATAGGCAGATCATTCCACAGAGAAGCTCAGGAGCAGAAACCAACGCTAGGATCAGTACGATGCTTGGGGTACACAAGATTTAGGGACGAATATGCCAGTGGGCCCGTCTTAGGGGGACCCACGCAGTTTCGAGAGTTTTATCTTCATGAATCCTACCAGCTTCTCAGTCTGAAGATCAGAGAAAAATTCCCTTGTCCTGCTAGTGGGGGGCAGTGGAAAAGCAGCCATTTTGACACCCACCCAGAGCATTCTATTCTGATTTACGAGGCCTGCTCCGAAGGGAAACTGTTTAACCCAAGTCTAACAGGCCTGGAATAGTGACATACCCAAGCTCAGGCCCACCCTGGCTTCTTATCTCACCACAGTGGGGAAGATGGAAGCAGAGAAGCACAGGTGAGTCACTGCCCGGGGCCTAGGTTCACAGCAAGACTAATACCTGATTATTCGAATGCACAGTACTGACAGCACTGACAATGCGAGTAGCAGTATTAGGGTACTCAGAGTGAGCTTCATTGAGAAGAATGACCTGAGCTAAGACTTGAAAGGTGTGAAGGAATGACTTAAGGGATAGTTGAGAAGAGACTGTTCCAGGAGGAGGGAATGCCAGAGCACAGGCCAGCAGGCGGGAGTGCACCTGGTATGTTTTAGGGAGACCCAAACCCCAGCATGGCCTGAGCAGAGTGAGATGCTGGAGAGTGACAGTAGAGGAGTCTGGAGAGGGCATTGGAGACAACGGGCTTATCACGTTCCGGGGAACGTGCTGGCTTCTGAGTGACATGACGAGCAATTTTATTACGCCTTTGAGCAGAGATGGAAAATGACATGAGAATACTTAAAGAACATATAGAAGCTGTGTGTGCGGGCAAACATAAAAGCTGGGAGGTATGTTAGAAGGTTATGGCCATAATCAGACAAAAAATGATGAAAAGGGCATATACAAAAATGTACATCAAAGAACACTTACTGAAAATGCCAATACTTTTCTAGTACAGGAAGTAAAAAACAAGGATACAAATTATTCCATTCCTAGTCAACGTTCTCCTAGAGGTTGGAGCTGGTACATACCAAAAAAGAAAAAGGAAAAACATAGGTATAGAAATAAGAATATTAAAGATAATAAAAACACCCAATCTATATTTTTAGGTTAAATAATTGTATATGCCAAACCCCTAAAGATGGTACAGATGATTACAGGACTAAGCGTGTTCAGATTATAAAACAAATATCAAGTTAAGATTTACTTTAAATTTTTCATTTATATATGATAGCACCAACCATTTGTGAAATTAATTTTAAAAACATATTTTTAGTTACAAAAAGAAATGTAATTAACAAGAGACCTAATGAAGAAATTAAAGAACACCTAAATACACTGATAAATGAAAAGACAGTGCATGCTTTTAGATAACTGTTCTCTACAAATAGATCATTATTTCCAATGCACTTCAATAAAATTCCAACCAATTTTGTCTTTTGAACTTCACAAAAAATTTTCAAATATATATGTGCAATTTCAGATGTCAACAAGTAGCTAAGATACTCTAAGGAATAAGGAAGGAATGGCCTTGTCCATACATATCATATATAAAATTGTATTCATACATACTTGTATTACGAATGGAGGTACAATATATCAGACAGTGTAGTATCATTACAGGCATACATAAGAGACCAAGAGAAAGAACTAACAGCACCAGAAAAGGACCACTCATCTCTATGGAAAGTTGATACATGACACAGCAAGCACTGCAGGGCAGTGACAGAAAACACTCACACTTTAAAATGTGGAGAAGAATCAACTACTTGGAGTCCCTGGCTGTGTAAATGATTAAGTGTTCAGCTATGAAGCAAAAGGTTGGAGGTTGAAGGCAAGGTATAGACACCCTAGAATAAAGGTCTGATGATTTACTTCCAAAAAATCAGTCATTGAAAATCCTATGGAGCGCAGTTCTCCTCTGAAACACATGGGGCCACCATAAGCTGGAATCAAGTACAAGGCAAAGGGTCTGTTTTTTATCAGATTATCTAATTGGAATATTCTATTCCTATGTACTTCACATGCAAAAATCGAGTCCACATAGATCAGCTTAAGTTATGAGAATGTAAAATTATAATACTTTCAGAAGTTATATGCAAATGATCTTATGACATCACAATAGAGAAAAAGCATTTTAAATAAAAAGATTAAGACGTAAGGGAAAAAACTGACAAAATTCCACTATATTAAAATTCACAGTTCATCAAAGGGCAAAAAATAACTGAGAAGATACACAACAGGAGAAATTTTCCAAAGTTCATAAAGAAGTGCTAAAAAGTCATAGAGATATAAACAAGGGGAAAATATGTACAGCCTTTTCTGTAGTGGACAGTAAGGGACCTGAACAATGAAATCAAAGCAAGATATGGTTTCACACACTGATTAAAGATCAAAAATTACTTCATTAGATAAGCAGATGGAACAAATAAGATACATATACACATTTTGTGGGAGAGGAAATTTGTAAAATGCATCAGCTCTTTTATCTTGTAGTAAATTAGAACTTAGCTATGATTTACAGGAGTCCTGGTGGCACAGTGTTTAAGAGCTCAGCTGCTACCCAAAACTTCAAAGTTAGAATCCACCAGCCACTCCTTGGAAACCCTGCGGGGCAGTTCTACTCTGTCTTATAGGGTCACTATGAGTCAGAATTGACTCAATGACAACAGGTTTTTATGATCTACAACTCAATGATTTCCCCTTTCCTAGAGTGACTGCACTTGGAGTTTGGAAATAGAATGAAGCAATATTCACAAGACCAAACATTACACCTGAACCACCCAAACCCTGTAAACCCTACAATGGGTAGATAAATTCTGGCCCACTGTATGAATGCAAGCGTACACAGCAACGTGGGGAGAGGACAGCTACAGACAACACCACCTATGAAACTCAAAAGCACTCTGAGGAAAACAAGTCATGGAAGAACCCAGACACAGTCATAATTAAATTTACAAAAAGTTCAAAACGTGCAAAACTAAACAAATATAGAGACTGTTACCTGATTAGGGTGCGTGCCCTGGAGCACTCAAGCCAAAGAAACGTACTCCATGTCAGAAAGAGCGAGAAAGTGTATTAAGGAGATGCATACATCACCGGGGACCTGAGAGAAGCACAGGCTGTCTCCATGGAGTCCCAAAGAGCAATTTCACATTACAGCTTATAAAGAATATTGCAAGCCTTAGAATTATCTTTGTAGTCCACAGATGGCCTGGCTGGAGGAGTTATTCATTACAAGAGATGACCGAAGACTCTTAACAGACTAGAAAGATACATGCTGGACATGTCTTTATCAGGCCAAAGATACACATATCAGACACCTGGGCTCTGATTTTCCTATGGGGGGTTGTCAGTCACAGGTGGTTGGACAGAACAAAACAAAGTTATTTCTATGAGATTAAAACAAATAACAAAGTCATTAACATTCGGTCAAAAGTCATTAACAGAAGTACCTGAAGAACTTAATAGGTTCATCATGGCATTAGTTATGTCAAGCCCTAAGTTGCCTGTTCTGAAAAGGAGAAAGCATGCTGAGGGATGTTAGGGTCACAAGATTATGGATTAAGACTTGGGCGTCACATTTATGGGTATTTTTATTTTTTAAAATAATTTTTATTGAGCTTTAAGTGAACGTTTACAAATCAAGTCAGTCACATATAAGCTTATATACACCTTACTCCATACTCCCACTTACTCTTCCCCTAATGAGTCAGCCGTTCCACTCTCTTCTTTCATGACGATTTTGCCAGTTTCTAACCCTCTCTACCCTCCTATCTCCCTTCCAGACAGGAGATGCCAACACAGTCTCAAGTGTCCACCTGATACAAGTAGCTCATTCTTCATCAGCATCTCTCTCCTACCCCTTGTCCAGTCCCTTCCATGCTTGATGAGTTGTCTTCAGGAATGGTTCCTGTCCTGGGCCAACAGAAGGTTTGGGGACCGTGACCGCCAGGATCCCTCTACTATCAGACCATTAAGTTGCTCTTTTTATGAGGATTTGGTGTCTGCATCTCACTATTCTCCTGCTCCCTCAGGGGTTCTCTGTTGTGCTCCCTCTCAGGGCAGTCATTGGTTGTGGCCAGGTACCATCTAGTTCCTCTGGTCTCAGGATAATGTAAGACTCTGGTTCATGAGGCCCTTTCTGTCTCTTGGGCTCAAAGTTATCGTGTTACCTTGGTGTTCTTCATTCTCCTTTGATCCAGGTAGGTTGAGACCAATTGATGCATCTTAGATGGCCGCTTGTTAGCATTTAAGACCCCAGACGCCCCATGTCAAAGTGGGATGAAGAATGTTTTCAAAATAGTATTATTTTCCCAAATGACTTAGAAGCCCCCTTAAGCCATAGGCCCCAAACCCCCGCCCTTGCTCCGCTGACCTTTGAAGCAGTTTATCCCAGAAACTTCTTTGCTTTTGGTCCAGTACAGTTGAGCTGACCTTCCCTGTATTGACTATTGTCCTTCCCTTCACCTAAAGTCGTTCTTATCTACTATCTAACCAGTAAATAACCCTCTCCCACCCTTCCTCCCTCCCCTCCTCATAACCACAAAAGTATGTGTTCTTCTCAGTTTATACTATTTCTCAAGATCTTATAATAGTGGTCTCATACAATATTTGTCCTTTTGCCTTTGACTAATTTCACTCAGCATAATGCCTTCCAAGTTCCTCCATGTTATGAAATGTTTCACAGATTCGTCACTGTTCTTTATTGATGTGTAGTATTCCATCGTGTGAATACACCACAATTTATTTAACCATTCATCCGTTGATGGACACCTTGGTTGCTTCCAGCTTTTTGCTATTGTAAACAGAGCTGCAATAAACATGGGAGTGCATATATCTGTTTGTGTAAAGGCTCTTATTTCTCTAGGGTATATTCCGAGGAGTGGGATTTCTGGGTTGTATGGTAGTTCTATTTCTAACTGTTTAAGAAAACGCCAGATAGATTTCCAAAGTGGTTGTACCATTTTACATTCCCACCAGCAGTGTATAAGAGTTCCAATCTCTCCGCAGCCTCTCCAACATTTATTATTTTGTGTTTTTTGGATTAATGCCAGCCTTGTTGGAGTGAGATGGAATCTCATGGTAGTTTTAATTTGCATTTCTCTAATGGCTAATGATCGAGAGCATTTTCTCATGTACCTGTTAGCTGCCTGAATATCTTCTTTAGTGAAGTGCGTGTTCCTATCCTTTGCCCACTTTCTGATTGGGTTGTTTGTCTTTTTGTGGTTGAGTTTTAACAGAATCGTATAGATTTTAGAGATCAGGCGCTGGTCGGAGATGTCATAGCTGAAAATTCTTTCCCAAACTGTAGGTGGTGTTTTTACTCTTTTGGTGAAGTCTTTAGATGAGCATAGGTGTTTGATTTTTAGGAGCTCCCAGTTATCTGGTTTCTCTTCGTCATTTTTGGTAATATTTTGTATTCTGTTTATGCCTTGTATTAGGGCTCCTAAGGTTGTCCCTATTTTTTCTTCCATGATCTTTATCGTTTTAGCCTTTATGTTTAGGTCTTTGATCCACTTGGAGTTAGTTTTTGTGCATGGTGCGAGATATGGGTCCTGTTTCGTTTTTTTGCAAATGCATATCCAGTTACGCCAGCACTATTTCTTAAAAAGACTATCTTTTCCCCAATTAACCGACACTGGGCCTTTGTCAAATATCAGCTGCTCATATGTGGATGGATTTATATCTGGGTTCTCAATTCTGTTCCATTGGTCTCTATGCCTGTTGTTGTACCAGTACCAGGCTGTTTTGACTACTGTGGCTGTATAATAGGTTCTAAAATCAGGTAGAGTGAGGCCTCCCACTTTCTTCTGCTTTTTCAGTAATGCTTTACTTATCTGAGGCTTCTTTCCGTTCCATATGAAGTTGGTGATTTGTTTCTCCATCACATTAACAAATGTCATTGGAATTTGGGTCGGAAGTGCACTGTATGTATAGATGGCTTTTGGTAGAATAGGCATTTTTACTATGTTAAGTCTTCCTATCCATGAGCAAGGTATGTTTTTCCACTTATGTAGGTCCTTTTTAGTTTCTTGCACTACTACTTTGTAGTTTTCTTTGTATAGGTCTTTTACATCTTTGGTAAGATTTATTCCTAAGCATTTTATCTTCTTGGGGGCTACTGTGAATGGTATTGATTTGGTGATTTCCTCTTCGATGTTCTTTCTGTTGATGTAGAGGAATCCAAGTGATTTTTGTATGTTTATCTTATAACCTGAGACTCTGCCAATCTCTTCTATTAGTTTCAGTAGTTTTCTGGAGGATTCCATAGGGTTTTCTGTATATAAGATCATGTCATCTGCAGATAAAGATAATTTTACTTCTTCCTTGCCAATCCGGATGCCTTTTATTTTTTTGTCTAGCCTAATTGCTCTGGCTAGGACCTCCAACACAATATTGAATAAGAGCAGTGATAAAGGGCATCCTTGTCTAGTTTCCGTTCTCAAGGGAAACGCTTTCAGGCTCTCTCCATTTAGGGCGATGTTGGCTGTTGGCTTTGTATAGATGCCCTTTATTATGTTGGGGAATTTTCCTTCTATTCCTATTTTGCTGAGGATTTTTATCATAAATGGGTGTTGGACTCTGTCAAATGCCTTTTCTGCATCAATTGATGAGATCATGTGGTTTTTGTCTTTTGTTTTATTTATACGGTGAATTACATTAATGGTTTTTCTAATATTAAACCAGCCTTGCATACCTGGTATAAATCCCACTTGGTCGTGGTGAATTATTTTTTTGACATGTTGTTGAATTCTATTGGCTAGAATTTTGTTGAGGATTTTTGCATCTAAGTTCATGAGGGATATAGGTCTGTAATTTTCTTTTTTTGTGGTGTCTTTACCTGGTTTTGGTATCAGGGATACGGTGGCTTCATAGAATGAGTTAGGTAGTATTCCGTCGTTTTCTATGCCTTGAAATACCTTTAGTAGTAGTGGTGCTAACTCTTCTCTGAAAGTTTCGTAGAACTCTGCAGTGAAGCCATCCGGACCACGGCTTTTTTTCTTGGGAGTTTTTTCATTACCATTTCAATCTCTTTTTTGTTATGGGTCTATTTAGTTGTTCTACTTCTGATTGTGTTAGTTTAGATAATTAGTGTTTTTCTAGGAATTCATCCATTTCTTCTAGATTTGCAAATTTGTTAGAGTACAATTTTTTATAATAATCTGATATGATTCATTAATTTCAGTTGGGTCTGTTGTGATGTGGCCCATCTCGTTTCTTATTCGGGTTGTTTCCTGTATTTCTTTAGTCATTCTGGCCAACGGTTTATCAATTTTGTTATTTTTTTCAAAGAAGCAGCTTTTGGCTTTGTTAATTCTTTCAATTGTTTTTCTGTTCTCTAATTCATTTAGTTCAGCTCTAATTTTTATTATTTGTTTTCTTCTGGTGCCTGATGGATTCTTTTGTTGCTCACTTTCTATTTGCTCAAGTTGTAGGGACAGTTCTCTGATTTTGGCTTTCTTCTTTCAGTATGTGTGCATTCATCGATATAAATTGACCTCTGAGCACTGCTTTTGCTGTGTCTCAGAGGTTTTGATAGGAAGTGTTTTCATTCTCGTTGCATTCTATGAATTTCTTTATTCCCCCCTTAATGTCTTCTATAACCCAGTCTTTTTTGAGCAGGGTATTGTTCAGTTTACAAGTATTTGATTTCTTTTCCTTCATTTTTCTGTTATTGATTTGCACTTTTATGGCCTTGTGGTCAGAGAAAATGCTTTGTAATATTTCCATGTTTTCGATTCTGCAAAGTTTTGTTTTATGACCTAGTATGTGGTCTATTCTAGAGAATGTTCCATGTACACTAGAAAAAAAAGTATTGTTTGAAGCTCTTGGGTGGAGTGTTCTGCATAAGTCTATGAGGTCAGGTTGGTTGATTGCAGCAATTAGGTCTTCTGTGTCTCTATTGAGCTTCTTACTGGAAGTCCAGTTCTCCGAAAGTGGTGTGTTGAAGTCTCCTACTGCAATTGTGGAGATGTCTATATCACTTTTCAGTTCTGTTAAAGTTTGTTTCATGTAGGGTGCATAAATATTTAATATGGTTATATCTTGTCTATTGTCCCTTTAATTATTATGTAGTGTCCTTTATCTTTTGTGGTGGATTTAACTTTAAAATCTATTTTGTCAGAAATTAATATTGCTACTCCTGCTCTTTTTTGCTTGTTTATGCTTCATGTATTTTTTTCCATCCTTTGAGTTTTAGTTTGTGTTTCTAAGTCTAAGGTGTGTCTCTTGTAGGCAGCATATAGAAGGATCGTGTTTCTTTATGCAGTCGGAGATGCTCTGTTTATCGGTGCATTTAGTCCATTTACATTCAGCGTAATTATAGATAGGTGTTTAGTGCTGTCATTTTGATGCCTTTTTGTGTGTGTTGTTGACAATTTCATTTTCCACTTACTTTTTTGTGCTGAGACATTTTTCTTTGTAAATTGTGTTTTCCTCCTTTACATAGTAGTTGAATTTATGTTTGGTGAGTTGTTATGTTTTTCTTGGTTTATATTTTGAGTTATGGAACTGTTAGACCTCTTTGTGGTTACCTTAATATTTACCCCTATTTTTCTAAGTAAAAACCTAACTTGTATCGTTCTATATCGCCTTGTTTTCCTCTCCATATGGCAGTTCTATGCCTCCTGTATTTAGTCCCTCTTTTTGATTATTGTGATCTTTTACATATTGACTTCAATGATTCCCTGTTTTGAGCATTCGTTTTCTTTCTAAAATTAATCTTAATTTGTTTTTGTGATTTCCCTATTTGAGTTGCTATGAGGATGTTCTATTCTGAGACCTTGTGTTGTGCTGGTATCTGATATTGATTTTCTGTTCAGACAATTTCCTTTAGTATTTCTTGTAGCTTTGGTTTGGTTTTGCAAATTCTCTAAGCTTGTGTTTATTTGTAAATGTTTTAATTTCACCTTCATATTTGAGAGAGAGTTTTGCTGGATATATGATCCTTGGCTGGCAGTTTTTCCCCTTCAGTGCTGTATATATGTCATCCGATTGCCTTCCTGACTGATTGGTTTCTGCTGAGTAATCTGAACTTGTTCTTATTGATTCTCCTTTGTAGGAGACCTTTCTTTTATCCCTGGCTGCTTTTAAAATTTTCTCTTTATATTTGGTTTTGGCAAGTTAGATGATAATATGTGTCTTGGTGATTTTCTTTTTGGATCAATCTTATATGGGGTTCAATGAGCATCTTAGATATCATTTCGTCTTTCATGATGTCAGGGAAGTTTTCTGCCAACAGATCTTCAACTATTCTCTCTGTATTCTGTTATCCCTCCCTGTTCTGGGACTCCAACCACAGGCAAGTTATTCTTGATGGACTCCCACATGATTCTTAGGGTTTCTTCAGTTTTTTAAATTCTTTTATCTGATTTTTTTCCAGCTGTTGGTGTCAATTCCCTTGTCCTCCACATCCACCACTCTGCATTCCAATTGTTCGATTCTGCTCCTCTGACTTCCTATTGAGTTGTCTAATTCTGTAATTTTACTGTTAATCTTTTGGATTTCTGAATGCTGTCTCTCTATGGATTGTTGCAGCTTATTAATTTTTCCAGTATGTTCTTGGATAATCTTTTTGATTTCTTCAACTGCTTTATCAGTGTGTTCCTTGGCTTTTTCTGTAGATTGCCTTATTTCATTTCTGACGTTATCCCCAATGTCTTGAAGAATTCTGTAAATTAGTTTTTTATATTCTGCATCTGGCAATTCCAGGATTGTATCTTCATTTGGGAAAGATTTTGATTCTTTAGTTTGAGGAGTTGTAGAAGCAATCATGGTCTGCTTCTTTATGTGGTTTGATATCGACTGCTGTCTCCGAGGCATGTCTAAGATATTGTAGAGATTTATTTTATATTTGCTCACTGAGTCTTATCTTGTTTTGTTTTCTTTCAATATACATAGATGGGCTACTAGATTGCTCTGTCTTGATTGTTATAGGCTTTGAATCACTTATGTCATATTACTGGCTGGTTTGGGCTGTTACCAGATATATAAGCCTAAGAGTCCATTCACTATTCTTGAGTAGAATCTAATTTTGGGTCATCAAGTGTGTGGTGCAGACTGTCACCTAACCACCTAGAGGAGAAGTGGTGATAGTTGTGTGCACCAGATTCTAGTAGGAGGAGGGGTTCACACTCCGGGGGGGGGCAGGATGCTGACAGGCTTCCCCCAAGTGCCAGTGAGGTAGGTGTGTCTCTATTCCTAAAGCACTTTGGTGGGTGGGCTGTGCAGGTGTACCTTAGGCCCCCAATGCAAGTACCTCTACAGATTGGTAGGTGTCACCCTCCTTAGACCCCTAAGGCAGGAGGCTAGGTGGTTTGGGGGGAGCTTCAGTCCTCAGTTCCCTGTTGTGGGTCAGTAAGGACTCTGTTGAATATGCAAATATCAGACCTGGGAAACTTGTCTTTCCAGTAAACCGCTAAAACAATTACAGTCAGATCCCTATCAGAAATGCCTTTGCATTATAATAGCCACCTTTTTCCCTGTAGGGATGAAAGCCCAAGAGTGTGGATCACATATGCTTGGCTGGAGCTGGTTCTGTATTTTTAGTCCAATTAGGGAAGGATTTTTGGTCCCTGGGTTTTTTGTAGCTGCTTCTCTCAGGCCAGGAAAATTTGTTAGTGAAAGACCAAAAAAAAAAAAAAAAAGAAAGGAAAAACCGCAGAGCACTTCACTCTCTAGCTCAGGAAATTCCAATGTTAATGAAGCCACCTTGGAAGGGGAGGGGAGGAATTAGATAAATAGGAGAGAGTAGCACCCCAGAATATAGACAAAGTTACTTATCTTGTTTGGTGACCACTGTTTTATCTGACATTCCTGAGGGGCGTGTAGCCTGGCTCGGTTGAGATTGCCCCCGAGGGGCAGGCTCGCATCCCGTGCTTGTGCTGTCTCAGAAGCTGTGGTCAGTTCTTCCGCTCCCAGTTCAAAGCCCAGTGCCAAGTTTCCCTGGGTGGGACGCCTCACTCCAGGCTACAAAACCAGTCGCTGCCTCCCGGTGATTTCTCCTGTCAGCCGCGTCGCTGCGCTGCCTGCTTGCACTGGCTGAGCTTCTCCCGAGGTCACTTCTGGGGGCTAGGGCTGCATCCCGTGTTTGCGCCATCTCAGGATGCCGTGGCTCAGCTCCCCTTCACCCAGTCCAAAGCTTGGCGCCAAGGTTTCCTGACTGGGACGCTGGCTCCAGGCTCCTAAAGCAGTTGTTGCTTCCCCGTGGTTGTTCGTTCTCAGTCTCTGTCACTCAGGTCAACTCTTTAGATCTGTGTTTGATATAGTCAGGGTTTGTAGATTGTCATGTATGTGATCGATTCACTTGTTTTTCTGAGTCTTTTTTGCAAGAGGGATCCGAGGTAGCTTCTACATAGTCAGCCATCTTGGCCCCACCTCCTCTCATATTGTTTTGATTTACATTTTCCTTGTGACTAGATCACAGGAAGCATTTTTGCACATGTTCCTTGAGCATTTTGCTATCTTCTTTGGAGAAATTTCTAAGTCCCTTCATCATTTTTTAAATTTAGAAGTAGATTGACAAGCCATTTTTTCTAGTTTTTCTTGGTACGGATACTCCCTAGAAACCTGTTTAGCATCACAGCAATATGCAAGTCCCAACTGGCCAAGGGGTAGTGGCTCTGCATGAGGTACACTGGCCTAGAATTGAAGCTGGGTATTCCATGTCAGAGATGAGATTTTTACTTCTGAACTATCAACCTCCCCTTTTTCCATTATAATAAGGGGGGCTCTTGGACACAGAACTTGACAATAATTTAGACAAAGTAACTGGGTCTCATACTTTACCATGGAAACAATGCAAAGCCTAAGAAGGAAAAAATAGGCTTTTTCTTCCTCCTTCAGTCTTATTCTTTTTCATATAACAACCAGCTTGCCACAGTGAGAATGTGGGTCGTGTGGTAACATAGGTAGAGTAGGCAGAAGGAGGGAGCCTGCCTCACTGATTACTTCACAGAGCACCTGTCTCATCCTGACCTGTAACCTCTGGAACTTCTTGTGATAGGAGGAGATAAAACGACAAAGTTCTTAGGTGTTTCAGTTTTCCAGGTGTTTCAGTTTTGTCACTCACAAAGAAAAACATTCCCACCTGACCAATGACATTGTTATTTTGTGTTGAGAGATTGTGAATTGTTAATTTTGTGCCTTAAAAAAATGTCACGAAAACCTTCCTTCATTGCAAACGAGAGGGAGAATACAGGTGATGTTCTCTTTATAAGTAAACTTTGAATTGGCCTTCTTCCTTTCTTCTATTTCCACAGCCCCTGTGGCATTTCCCTATAGTTCTTAGCAGAGACAGTAAAATCCTGTTTAAGCTCAAGACCCACACCTAAGGTCTATATTACTATTACTCTTAAGAATTTGTGATACTGTAGACCACTCTTCACTGTTTATGTAAGAATATATAATATTGTTGTCACGTACTGTGGAGTCAGTTCAGACTCATTGCGACCCCATGCACAACAGAACGAAACACTGCCGGTCCTGCTCCATCCTCACTAAGATTGTTATCGTTGAGCCCATTGTTGCAGCCCGTGTCAGTCCATCTCGTCGAAGGTCTATCTTTCACTGACCCTCTACTTTGCCAAGTGTGATGTCCTTTTCCACGAATTGATCCCTCCCCAGAATATGCCCAAAATACGGGAGACAAAGTCTCGCCCTACTCGGTTCTAAGGAGCATTCTGGATGTACTTCTTCCAAGACATAGCAATAGGTGTAATTATCACTCTTAACATAATTAACTGTAGTTCTTTAATGTAATCTAATTCCCAAATAGACATAATGTGTTTCCCTGTGTGTTATGCTGCTGCTGTTAGCTTTTGAGTTGGCCCTGACTTACAGCTACCCCATGTGCTATGGAATTAAATGGAACCTTGTGATTCATAGGATTTTCAGTGGGCTGATTTTCAGAAGTAGGTCACCAGGATTTTCTTCCTAGCCCATCATACTCTGAAAGCTCCTCTGAAACCTGTTGAGTATCACAGGATCCCCCAAGCCTCCACTGACAGGTACGACGTGGTGGCTACATATGAGGTGCATTGTCTGGGAAACAAGGCCAGCTCTCCCACATGGAAGGTGAGAATTCTACTACTGTACCACCAACACCTCCTAACTTTTTGAGAAATCTCCAAAATGATTTCCGTAGAGGCAGTACCATTTTAAAATGCTACCATTAATAATAGCCATTCTAGTAGGTGTGAAGTGGCATCTCAGTTTTGTTGATTTGCATTTCCCTAATCACTAATGATTACATGAGAAAAATAAAAAAATAAAATTAAATTTATTTTTATTTTTCTCATGTGCTTATTGGCCGTTTGTATATATTCTCTGGAGAAATACCTATTCAGATCCTTTAACCATTTTTTATTGTTGTTTATCATTTTGTTGTTGAGTTGTAGGAATTATGTATATATTTGGATATTAAACCGTTATCTGATACATAATTCCTAAATATTTTCTTCAGTCTGTAGGTTGTATCTTCCCTTTCTTGATGAAGTTCAATGTACAAAAGTTTTAATTTTGATAAAGTCCAATTGATTATTTTATCTCATTGCTCATGATTTTGATGTAATGTCTAAGAATCTGTTGTCAAAAACTGCTGAAGCACTACCCATATGTTTTTACCCTAAAAGTTTAAAAGTTCTAGTTTATATATGGTAATTATTCTAAGTTAATTTTCATACATGGTGTGATGTCTGGGTCCAGCATCATTCTTTTGCATGTGGAGTCCCAGTATTCCCTGCACCATTTGTTCAAGAGACTATTTTTTTCACAGAATAGATTCTTCACCTTTGTGGTAAATAGTTGACCGTAAATGTATAGGTTTATTCTGGACTCTCAGTCCTATTCCACTGGTATTTATGTCTATTCTTGTACCAGAACTGTTTGGATCACTGTAGTTTACAGTACATTTTTTGATACAGATGTGTGTGTTGTCCTACCTTTTTTCTCTTTTTAAGAATGCATTGGATTGATTCACGTCGTCCTGCAACTCCATATGAATTTCAGGATTTACGTTTGGTTGTTAGAATTTTGATAAGGATTGCAGTGAATCAATAGGTCACGTTGGGTGCTACTGACATCTTAACAATAGTAAGTCTTCCAATCCATGTACACAGGATGTCTTCCCATTTACTTCAAGTAAAAAGAAAAAAGATTAGCAAAAGCCTTTGAGTTGATTCTGACTTAAGACTACCTCCTATGTTTCAGGGTAGAACTGCACTCTGTAGGGCTTTCAAAGGCTGGGACTTTTGGAAGCAGATCTCCAAGCCTTTATTCTGAGGTGACTTCCTTTTATTTAGATCTTTTGAATTTCTTTCCATCGTGTTTTACAGTTTTCTGTGTACAAGTCTTTCATCTTCCTTGTTTATTTTATTCTTAGGTATTTCTTTTCTTTTAGAAACAGTTTTCTGGAAGGGTTTAAAAATGAATCAGTCCTCAGAGAAAGGGCTGGCCAAGGTGCAGCCTGGAGGTCAAGCTTCCTCTGCACTGTGCCTACCTCAGGGCCCTGAGACTGAAGCCTGGCCTTGGGTCTGGGAGAGCAGTGAGCTTCACGAGGCCAGCATGCGTGATGGCGATACAAGAGAAGGAAGGGGTCTAAAACAAGTTCTGCACTTCTCTAGTAGCCTGGCCTTTGCAGATCAGTTTGTATTGGGCCCTCACCCACACCCCAATTCCGTCACGGCCTCCTCAGGCCTCTCAGCCTTCCACAGCTCCCTGAGGGTGGGAAAAGGGCAGTGCTGAGGGTCCCCGATCAGCCCTCCCTGCCTGATGACCCCCTCCTGTCTTCTGGCACAGCCTTACCCCAGCACACTCCTTTTGTCTGCCCTTCTCTCTCCAGGCCCCTGATGGGGCATGATCCACAGTCTGAACCCTGGGAATGGGAGGTGGGCACTGGTCTCTTCCCTTTCCCCAGGAGAGGGAGGCTATCACAGCGTTACCCCTGGAGCCCGGTCAGGTGCACTTTCCTCACCCTCCTCAGCTGCCACCTGTGAGCCTCTTTTCACAGGGTTCTGTATCAGGTTTGGCTAAGTTAGGGGCTGATTTGGCTCCACTTTCCTGGATCCCTTACAGGCATCTCATGGCCTCTGTTTTCACATTGGCCTTTGCACCCCCTCTTCACCAAGCCCTGGCCATCCCTGGGCTGTAGAGAGTAGCTCCCAGTCTTTTGATAGGGAAGGCTGAGTTCCTGGACACCCTCAGACTCACGAGCTGGGGAGGATGGGAAGGAGGCAGCCCTCAGAGCCTGTGTTCTAGTCGTATGATGGCTCTGTCCTGGCCCAGGATCCTCCAGGGTTTCTCGCAGCCTTCTGGTGTTTGAGTGTCCACCTTTGGGACAAGTTTCACTGGTAACTTGCACTCTACTTTGCAGACAGCTGTGGGTGTGTGCATGGGCTCTCACTGCCCCCTCAGGCCTTTCTCCACATAAATGCGCTGTATCTGTAGGGGTGTGGGGGCACTGCGGTAGCACCTACCTTTGGTGGGCTGGAGGATGGGTCACACAAGCAGAACCAGGGCATTTGTGATAGAGTATTCCTTCCTTCAGTTACAGGCTCTGGAGCAGGGAGCAGTTGGATGTGGATACCCCAGGGATCTTGTGCAAATGCAGATTTTTATCTTAGGTGGGGCTTGAGATTCTCTGGATGTCACAAGCTCCTCATTAAAGCTGAAAATAACTATTATAGATGTAGGATGTAGCCCCTTTACACAGATCATGCAAGAGAGAGAGAGAAAACATTTACACTCAGACCAAAATAAAAGAGTATGAGACAGCTGCATGGGGTAGTGAGGAGAAAAGAAGTGGGAGCAGACTGCTCCTCAGAGGAAACGTAATGATTTTCTAATTTACTGGTTGAGCGATTATTATAAGGTTGAAAGAGAATGGGTTCAGGAATTCTCTCAGGTTTCTGGAAAACTGGTGGTGTCATGGCCAAAGAGTAAAGAAGAAAAAACAAACTGAAAACCTCAAGGGGAAGAAAGAAATGTTAGTTGCAAAATCAGCAGGAAAAATACTGATCACATATTACCATGCTATAAATGAAAGTTTTTTAAAAAACAGCACAATAGAAGAATTTCAACAGCACATAATTAGAAATCATTGACACATGATGAGTTCATTTACTTGAACCTGAAAAACATTCTCCCTGAAAATTTAGCCATGTTGATAATCAAATAAAATGTGTGGGTTAATCTCATAGGTGAACCCTCAGCCTAAGCCACAGGCCCCTGACGCCCTGGAGGAAGCGGGGTTCACGTTCCCCAGCCTGGCCAGGCGTGGATTCCTTTCCTGCTCAGTGATGAGGAGGCCCCTCCATCTGTGACTTTGTTCCCAGAGGAAGAGGCCTGTGGAGCTGCATGAACAATGCAAGTGTGTGCTCTGGAAGGCTGGAGCAGGATCTGCATTAAATGCAAATGTCCTCAGAGTGGAGCATGGCCCTGAGCCTGGGGGAAAGCCCTACACAGGGAAAAGGCTGAAGGCCAGGAAGCTGTCTCTTCCTCCTTACCCAGCACTGTCTCATTCTTCCATTTCAGGTCCCAGGAGTGGCACAGGGAGAGCTAGTCCAGTCTAGGCAGCGGGGGGACTGAGGGTGACCATCCTGCCCATCCATGCAATCACAAGTAAGGATTTTCACTGCCCTTTTTTTTTCTGACTGGCTGTGTGGACTGAACATCATTCATCTGCCTCCAGACTGCCTAGTAGCCCTGCTTCCACTGCCATCCCTCTTCCTGAAGTGGCTTCTTGGGCTTAGAGAGCACATTCACATTGACTTCCAGAAGCGGGAGCCAGGAAATGGTGAGTCCTACAGAGAGCTGGGGTAATGTTACTGCAAGGGGAGAGGCTAGATATGAATTGTTGGGGGACCATGTGCTCCTGGCCCTGTGCTTCTCAGTGAGGTAAAAAGGTGGCAGAGGAGGCCAAGGGACTGAGCCCTAAGGGCCCTCCTGAGGCCAACTGTCACTGGGCCCTTTCTCTACACACATGGGGATTTTGAAGCCTTGTAAACCTGGGGCTACCTTCCTTCTATGACTGTCATGACTGGCATCATGGGGCATTAACATCCCTGTCCTGGGCCTTGGTTCTCTGTGTTAAATGACAGAACCTCCTGACCAGAGTCTGAAGCAGAGCAGCTGTGACTGAGGAGCCCAAGGCCCAGGTTCTGCAGAGCTATCCTTGTCCCATCTGTGCGGTTTTCTTGGCTTCCCCCAGGCACTGGAGCCTTTTCTTGCAGCTGTAAAGCTACAGGTCCCTTCTTACACCGTGTGGTTTGGTGTGGTAGAAAATGGGGGAGAAGCTGGTGGCAGAAGCCCCTGACTGTTAATGGAGCCCCGGGTGGGGCTTGGTCTGTTCATAAATTCACCAGTGAAATAAGGCAGAGGACAGTGAGTGCAGCGGGATTGTGTATGGCGCCTCTAGTTCCATCCGTTTTGGAGGGATGCTTTTTCCTTGAGGCTTTCAGGTGTGTGAGCAGCATGTTTCCGCGGTCTCAGTCTTTGTCCTCCCACCTGTCTCTGCTAGAGCTGATATTAGGTCCCTATAATTTTCACCCGACCTCCACCTCCTCTCAGCAGTCTTGAGTTGGAATCTAAAATAAAAGTGTTCTTTTTTGCTAGACAAGCTCACCTTACAAGATGGTGTTTTTAACTTCTTGGGTTTACAGTTTCCATTTGGAGAAGATTTCTACACCACTTCGTTTTTGTACTGAGTATTTTTGAAATTAATGGATATAAACTTCTGAAACACTGAGAAACGCCTATTTTAACTGATGTAACAGTGAAAATTTGAAAGTGAAACAGGTTATTTCTCTTACTCTGTTAAACAAAAGTTATCTTCAAATTTATGCTTGGTTTTTAATTCACAAATTTTCCTGGAGATCTTTTTATAACAAAGAGAACTTAAATCTAAATTCTTACAAAACTTCTTAATACTCCGTTCAGTTGATCTTTGTTTGTTTTGATCGTATCGCCACCAGTGGACACTTGGATTGTATACAGTACCTTACTCTTACAAAGCTTGCTCTAAGTGAATATAAATGTAAATGTCTGAGATCCAAGTATCAGAAGTTTAGACAGGTAAGTCCTCCTGAACCAAACCAAACCAAACCAAACCCACTGCCATCAGGTCAATTCCGACTCACAGCGACCGTACAGGACAGAGTAGAACTGCCCTACAGAGTTTCCAAGGAGTGCCTGGAGGATTTGAACTGCCAAGCTCTTGGTTAACAGCCGTAGCACTTAACCACTACGCCACCAGGGTTTCCATAGTTTAAGTAATGGGAATCTGAATCCCTGGTAGTAAATAGAGCTTGTCAGTTTTTATGGCCTCCCAGTGATTCCCACCGTGATCTCATCTACTTCCTGCCTGGATTATTATTACAGTTATTATATCTTTGACACCCACGTCTTTTATTTATTTATTTAAATAGCATTTTATGGTCTATTCAGTAAAGGTTTACACAGCAGTTTAGGTTCCCTTTCAACAATTTCCACACTACTTATTCAGTGATATTGGTGACATTCTTCAGAATTTGTAAACATTCTCATTATTTCTCTTCTGGTTGTTCCTTTTCTATTAACCTAGTTTCTGTGCCCTTACATTATTTTCTTTGTTTTAAAATAATTGTTGACCAACTGGTTTTGTATCGATTTTTTAATGGAGCACAGCCCTCACAGGCGATATTATTTATTGTGTGAGCCAATCCGTTATTTAGTTAAAAGGAGACCTAAGGGGCTAGTTTTGGTTCAAGGTTTAAAGAGTATCTCAGGGCAGCAGTCCTGGGGAGTCCTCTAGTTTCAGCTTTTTATTTATTTTTTTTTAGGAATTTGAAATTATGTTCCACATTTTTCTCCCCTTCTATCAGGATCCATCTGTTGTGCCCCTTATCAGAATGGCCAGAAGTGGTAGCCAGATACCATCTCATCTAGTTCTTCTGGTCTCAGGTTTAGGTATCCTGTTAGTCTTTTAAACTACTTTCTTCTTTGAGTCTTTGGTTTTCTACTTTCTTTTTTGCTCCAGACAAGTAGAGACTAATAATTGTATCTTAGATGGGCCTCAGAAGCATTTAAGACTCTAGACATTACCAAACTAGGCTGTAGAACACAAACTTGACGTACCGTATTATGTCAGTTGGCCAAGATGTCTCACAATACTGTGGTCCTAATCCTTCAAACCCAGCAAAGGAATCCTGCTCGTTGTTTGGTTACATCTAAAAAGTATCCATAGGAAGTAAAATTATCTCTATATGCAGATGACGTGATCTTATACACAGAAAACCCTAAGGAATCCTCCAGAAAACTACTGAAACTAATAGAAGAGTTCGGCAGAGTCTCAGGTTATAAGATAAACATACAAAAATCACTTGGACTCCTCTACATCAACAAAAAGAACATCGAAGAGGAAATCACCAAATCAATACCATTCACAGTAGTCCCCAAGAAGATAAAATACTTAGGAATAAATCTTACCAAAGATGTAAAAGACCTATACAAAGAAAACTACAAAGTAGTAGTGCAAGAAACTAAAAAGGACCTACCTAAGTGGAAAAACATACCTTGTTCATGGATAGGAAGACTTAACATAGTAAAAATGCCTATTCTACCAAAAGCCATCTATACATACACTTCCGATTCAAATTCCAATGACATTTGTTAATGTGATGGATAAAAATATCACCAACTTCATATGGAATGGAAAGAAGCCTCAGATAAGTAAAGCATTACTGAAAAAGCAGAAGAAAGTGGGAGGCCTCACTCTACCTGATTTCAGAACCTATTATACAGCCACAGTAGTCAGAACAGCCTAGTACTGGTACAACAACAGGCACATAGACCAATGGAACAGAATTGAGAACCCAGATATAAATCCATCCACATATGAGCAGCTGATATTTGACAAAGGCCCAGTATCGGTTAATTGGGGAAAAGATAGTCTTTTTAAGAAATGGTGCTGGTATAACTGGATATCCATTTGCAAAAAAACGAAACAGGACCCATATCTCGCACCATGCACAAAAACTAACTCCAAGTGGTCAAAGACCTAAACGTAAAGGCTAAAACAATAAAGATCATGGAAGAAAAAACAGGGACAGCATTAGGAGCCGTAATACAAGGCATGAACAGAATACAAAATATTACCAAAAATGACGAAGAGAAACCAGATAACTGGGAGCTCCTAAAAATCAAACACCTATGCCTATCTAAAGACTTCACCAAAGGAGTATAACGACCACCTACAGATTGGGAAAGAATTTTCAGCTATGACATCTCCGACCAGCGCCTGATCTCTAAAATCTATACGATTCTGTTAAAACTCAACCACAAAAAGATGAACAACCCAATCAAAAAGTGGGAAAAGGATAGGAACACACACTTCACTAAAGAAGATATTCAGGCAGCTAACAGGTACATGAGAAGATGCTCTCGATCATTAGCCATTAATCCAAAAAACACAAAATAATAAATGTTGGAGAGGCTGCGGAGAGATTGGAACTCTTATACACCGCTGGTGGGAATGTAAAATAGTACAACCACTTTGGAAATCTATCTGGTGTTTTCTTAAAAAGTTAGAAATAGAACTACCATACAACCCAGAAATCCCACTCCTCGGAATATACCCTAGAGAAATAAGAGCCTTCACACGAACAGATATATGCACTCCCATGTTTATTGCAGCTCTGTTTACAATAGCAAAAAGCTGGAAGCAACCAAGGTGTCCATCAACGGATGAATGGTTAAATAAATTGTGGTGTATTCACACAGTGGGATACCACGCATCGATAAAGAACAGTGACGAATCTGTGAAACATTTCATAACATGGAGGAACCTGGAAGGTATTATGCTGAGTGAAGTTAGTCAGAGGCAAAAGGACAAATATTGTATAAGACCACTATTATAAGATCTTGAGAAATAGTATAAACTGAGAAGAACACATACGTTTGTGGTTATGAGGTGGGGAGGGAGAGAGGGTGGGAGAGGGTTACTTACTGATTAGATAGTAGATAAGAACGACTTTAGGTGAAGGGAAGGACAATAGTCAATACAGGGAAGGTCAGCTCAACTGTACTGGACCAAAAGCAAAGAAGTTTCCGGGATAAACTGAATGCTTCAAAGGTCAGGGGTTTGGGGACTATGGCTTAAGGGGACTTCTAAGTCAATTGGCAAAATAATTCTATTATGAAAACATTCTGCATCCCACTTTGAAATGTGGCGTCTGGGGTCTTAAATGCTAACAAGCGGCCATGTAAGATGCATCAATTGGTCTCAACCCATCTGGGTCAAAGGAGAATGAAGAACATGAAGGTCACAAGACAACTATGAGCCCAAGAGACAGAAGGGCCACATGAACCAGAGACTTACATCATCCTGAGACCAGAAGAACTAGTTGGTGCCCGGCCACAATGGATGACTGCCCTGACAGCGAGCACAACAGAGAACCCCTGAGGGAGCAGGAGATCAGTGGGATGCAGACCCCAAATTCTCACAAAAAGACCATACTTAATGGTCTGACTGAGACTAGAGGAATCCCGGCGGTCATGGTCCCCAAACCTTCTGTTGGCCCAGGACAGGAACCATTTCCGAAGACAACTCATCAGGCATGGAAGGGACTGGACAATGGGTTGGAGAGAGATGCTGACGAAGAGTGAGCTACTTGTATCAGGTGGACACTTGAGACTGTGTTGGCATATCCTGTCTGGAGGGCAGATAGGAGGGTAGAGAGGGTTAGAAACTGGCAAAATCGTCATGAAAGGAGAGACTAGAGGCAGGGAGTGGGCTGACTCATTAGGGGGAGAGTAAGTGGGAGTATGGAGTAAGGTGTATATAAGCTTATATGTGACAGAGTGACTTGATTTGTAAACTTTCACTTAAAGCACAATAAAAATTAAAAACAACAACAACAACCTGAGATAATATTTCACACTCACTTGGATCACTCTTATCAGAAAAATGGAAAAGAAGGGTTGGTGAGGATGTAGAGAAATTGGAAAACTCACACACTGTGGGTGAGAATGTAAAACAGCATGAACACTGTCGAAAACAGTTTGGCAATTCCTCAAAAAGTTAAACATTAAAATTACCATATGACCCAGACACTCCACTTCTAGACTGGCAGTTTAAACCCAATCAAAAGACTTGAAATCAGGGATTCTAAAAGATACTTGTATCCCAATGGTCACTGGGAAATTAGTGACAATAGTCAAAAGGTGGAAACAACTGAAGTGCCTATCAACAGATGAATGGATTAAACACACATACCATCAAATATTGATCAGACATAAAAGAAATTTTGTTAATGCTTCACCACGGACGAACCTTGAAAACATGATGCTAAGTGAAATCAGGGAGACAGAACAGGCCAAATATTCCATGATATAACATACGTGATACAAGTAGAACAGGCAAAAGCATAGACACCAAACTTTATTAGTGGCTGCAAAGACTCAAGGAAGAGGGTATGGGGAGTTACTGCTAAAGGGGTACTGAGTTTCTGTGAGGAAAGATGAAAAAGTTTTGGAATTAGATGGTGGACAGGGCCACATACGAATGTTAATGTTTGTAATGTCACTAAATCATACACTGAAAAATGGTGAAAACAGCAAAATTATGATGAGAAAGAGTCAAAAAGAGTCTTTAGAGAAAGGTTAGGATCTAACCTTGTGATCATAACAGAAATGATCTGTTCTCACCTGAGAGAGAGGAAAACTGTGTCACAGGTTCTAACTTGCCTTGAGTCAAACATCTTAATAACTGGCAGAATGCAGAGGGTTGGGTTCTAGAATTGAACCCAAGGAATCAAAACATCAAGTAAAATATACACCATTGAAATGATATTGGCAGAGGGTTTCCGAACTGAGGCAACTTGAAACAAGTTATAAACCAACAACAACGAATTTAGAGGTCACTATGTAAGCACACACATATGCACATACAGAATTAGTTACTACTTTTACTACTGCTTTTTAAAACAAGAGTCCAGGAATTGATAGGAATACCAATTCAGATGTTTCAGCAAATGGATGCAGTGCTAGACACGCTCACCAGGACATGCCACAAAATGTGGAACAAAGCTACCTGGCCAACTGACTGGAAGACATACATAGTTGTGCCTGTTCCAAGGAAATGTAATCTAAGAGAATATGGAAATTTCTGAACAATATTAATACTATCACAAACAAGTAAAATTCTGCTGAAGATAATTTAAAAATGGTTGCAGCAATACATTAACAGGGAGCTGCCAGAAAATTCAAACTGGATTCAGAAGAGGATGTAGAGCGAGGGATATCATTGCTCATGTCAGATGGCTATAGGCTGAGAGCAGAGGATACCACCAAAAAGATGGCTTCCTGTGTTCTACTGACTATGCAAAGGCATTCAACTGTATGGGTCATAACAAATTCTGGATAACACTGCAGAAAACGGGAATTCCAAAACACTTAACTGCTCTCATGCAGAACCTGTACACTGACCAAGAGGCAGTTGTTCGAACACAACAAGGGGATACTACGTGGTTTAAAATCAGGAAAGGTGTGCATCAGGGTTGTATCCTTTCACCACACTTATTCAATCTGTATAACCCACTGCTGTCGAGTCAATTCCCACTCACAGCGACCCTATGATGATATTCAATCTGTATGCTCAGCAAATAATCTGAGAATCTGGACTATATGAAGAAGAAAGTGGCATCAGGATTGGAGAAAGAATCATTAACAACCTGCGGTATGCAGATAACCCTCCTTGCTAAAAGTGAAAAGCACTTACTGATGAAGATCAAAGACCACAGCCTTCAGTATGGATTACTCAACATAAACAACAACAAAAAAGAATCCTCACAAGTGGACCGATAAGCAACATCATGATAAATGGAAAAAAAAGCTGAAGTTGTCAAGGATTTCATTTTACCTGGATCCACAATCCACGTCCATGGAAGCGGCAGTCAAGAAATCAAAAGACTCATTGCATGGGGCAAATCTGCTGCAAAAGACCTCTTTAAAGTATTAAAAAGCAAAGGCGTCACTGTGGAGGCTAAGGAGCTTCAGACCCAACCCATGGTATTTTCAATTCCCTCAAATGTGTGCGAAAGCTGGACAATGAATACAGAAGACTGAGGAAAAACTGACACATTCAAATTACGATGTTTGTGAAGAACAGTGAATATACCATGGACTGCCAGAAAAACGAACAAATCTATCTTGAAAGAAGTACCGTCAAAATGCTCCTTAGAAGCGAAGAAGGGAAAACTTCGTCTCATATACTTTGGACATATTATCAGGTGGGACCAGTCCCTGCAGAAGGACATCATGCTTGGTAAAGTACAGGGTCAACGAAACAGAAGACCCTCAATGAGATGGATTGACACGATGGCTGCGACAATGGGCTCAAACATAGCAATGACTGGGAGGATGGCGCAAGACCAGGTAGTGTTTCCTACTGCCGTACGTAGGGTCGCTGGAGTTGGAACCAACTTGACAGTACCTGATGATAAAAAGAACTACTTTTAACAGGATTTTGGAACCCTGGCGGCACAGCATTTAAGAGCTCACCTGCTAAACAAAAGGTCTTCAGTTCGAATCCACCAGCCGCTCCCTGGAAATTCTATGGGGCAGTTCTACTCTGTACTATAGGATCACTAGGAGTCAGAATTGACTCCATGGCAATGGGTTTGGTTTATTTTTAACATGTAGTTGCTGTTGTTATCAGCTGTGGTCAAGTCAATTCCGACTCCTAGCGACCCCATGTGACAGAGTACAACTGCCCCATAGGGTTTTCTAAGCTGTAATCTTTATAGAAGTAGACTGCCAGGTCCTTCTCCTACAGTGCAGCTGGGCAGGTTAAACCACCAATTAGCAGCTGTGCGTTTAACCATTCCACCACCAGGGCTCCTCATTCACACGATAGTGTAAAAATATTTAATGCCATGGGGAAAATACATAAAACTTATTCATGAAATGATGTCTTTTCAAGAAATCTACAGTGCACGCAAACCAACAGCATAATTAACCAAAATAAGAGCAGTGGTCTCTCAACGATGGATTTTCTGGCTGGATTTTCATTATCATTTTCTGTTGATGTTTTTCAGTATTTTAGTACAATGGACACATTTAAGTACTACTTTTTTTTTTTTTTTCTTTAGTAGAGAATGTGATCTCACCTAAAGAGAGCGCTCCGGCGGCTGGGCGGCACAGTCAAGTGCTGACTACTAGCCAAAAGGTTGATGGTTTGAACCCACCCAGAGGTTCCTTGGAAGACATGCCTAGCCATATGATTTTGAGAAGTCACAGCCTTGAATACCATATGGAGCAGCTCTGCTCTGCACAGTGAGGTCACCATGAGTCAGAACGGACTCAATGGCAACTAACAACAACAAAGAGAGGTCTGCCCTTTGCCCTGGCTCCTGGGAGGTAACCCCTAAACCCTTGGTATTTCCAGAGTGATAGGACTGCCTTTGTGATTACTGGTGGGCCCCTTGGTCCACATGTGATTAAACCCATACCAAAACCATTACCGTGAGTTGATTTCGACGCATACTGACCCTATAGGACAGAGAAGACTTACTCCATAGGGTGTCCAAGGAGAGGCTGGTGGGTTTGAACTGCTGACCTTTTAATTAGCACCTGTAGGTCTTAACCACTACACCACCAGTGTTTCCCCGCACCTCATAGTTAGAGGTGGAATCTGGCCTTGTGATTAGAGAGTTGGGGCTTGTGTTAATACTAGACAAATATGTACAAATAAATGAGAGCCTACTACAGGAGTAAACACACAGCCACCCAGAGGGGGTCAGCTGGTGAGACCAGCTGTGTGGAAATTAGATGGGGTTTCTTTGATTACAAAGCTGCCCTTTAACATTCAACAACCAAAACAAAGAAATGATTGTTTATTACTCACAGGGCCTGGAGAAGCACACACTGGAGTGCCACAGAGTTCACATGAGAGCCACAGAAGTGGAGAATCAAAGACAGTGCAGAGAGACCTGGGCTCTGCCTTTAACAGTGTTCAAGGGGGTAGAGTACACTTTCTCTCATGAGCTTAGTGACTACTGGCTTATTTAAAACATGTGGCAGGAAACTTGGGGGTCTGGGGACACGAATGTGGCAGAAGGCATGTGTTCCTCATCTGGGTTCCCGGATGTGACATGTGGGCGGGGAAACAGAGACCCAGTGAGGAGCGGAACTCCCTCTGAACAATTATCTCGGATTGTGTACAGGGGTGTGAGGGTGAGTTGATTGGGAAGGTGAGCAGACTTGCTCTTTAGAAATAAGCAATATTTAAGCATGGGCTGGAAGAAAAGGGATGCCGAGGCATTTACAGAACGGAGTTTGGGTTTCTTATGACAGGGCTTTGGGCCCCAAGATACCAGGCTGACTTGGGGGATGGGGAGGCAAGTGGATGGCTGGGGTTCAGCCCCATGAGCAACAATTCAATAAATCAGGCCTATGTGATGAAGACTCAAAACAAATTCCATACACTGAAGCTCATGTGACCAGCTAGGGTTGGCAATAACCCATGGGTATGGTCACCATCAATGCCACTGATCACATCCTGAGGATGTGGAAGCTTGGCATTTGGAACCCTTCTATACTCTGCCCTATGTGTCTTTTCTTTGGCTGGTTCTCATTTCTATGTTTTCCCTGTAAAAACGTGATCGAGAGTACAATCTCTTCCAATGAGTTCTGAGAGTCTTTCTACATGGGACTGAGGGTGGTATTGGTAAACTCCTAACTTGCAGTTGGTGTCAGATGTCTCGCACAGATTTGGCAGACTGGAGGACAGTGCCCTTAACGTTGAGTTTGGCCAACTATGGTTATACTTTAACTCTGGTAGCACTTAATTTACTTATCTTAAAAAATAATAATAATAAAGAAGGAAGATTGCTCTTGGGACATCTGTGTGCATTACAAAGGAAATCAACACGACTGCCCATTAGAGTACCCCTACTGCAATAAGAACTTACAGTGAACAAATACTGCCTTCATTATCTATGAAGAATATAGCCAAGAAAACCTAGGGAACAGTTCTCTGTAATACATGGGGTTGCCATGAGACAGAATCAACTCAATGGCAACTAAAAAAAGAGAAAATACAACATGAAGGTAGAATAGTCGTGTCTAAAAACCTATGCTGAAAACATGACTAAACAGAAACACCCATATAAAAGAAAATTCATTAATTATTAAGCCTCAAAGGAAAAATTAAAAACAATTCCCAGTGAAATCACCATGTCAATAATGCAATAAAATGTAAGCATATAGAGAATTCAGTATATCTAAATTAGTGAATAAGGAGCCCTGATGGCACAATAGTTAAACACTGGTGACTAAATGAAAGGTTCGCTGTTTGAACTCAAGACCTGGCAATCTGCTCCCATGAAGACTGTTGTTGTTGTTAGGTGCCATACAGTACATTCTGACCGACAGCAACCCTATGTACAACAGAATGAAACACTGCCTGGTCCTGGATCATCCTCACAATTGTTGCTATGTTTGAACCCATTTTTACAGCCTCCGTGTAAATCCACCTTGTTCAGGGTCCTCCTCTTTTTCACTGACCCTCTACCAAGCATGATGTCTTCCTGCAGAGACTGGCCCCTCCTGATAACATATCCAAAGTACGTGCCCATAAAGATTACAGCTCAGAAATCTCTATGGGGCAGTTTTACTCTGTCACACAGTGTCATCAGATAGAATCAACTTGAGGGCACCTAGCAACAACAAATTAGTGAATACAAACTGAACCTTTATCAAAGACATCTGGATACACTGAGCACTCATCAAATATGGCCCTGTAACGAGACATAAAGAAAATGTCAGCAAATTTCAAATAAGATGATATCTCACCGTATTTAACAATTCTTCTACTTCTGGATAGTGTGTTGTCTTCAATTACAAATAAAGCTATGAAAAAATCATTTTTTTTTTTTTAAAGGAGAAATTCGGGAGGCCACAGTTCTTGCAGTGAAATGAAAGTAAACAAAAGTCACTGCAAGCACACCCATGTTTACTGCAGCTCTGTTTACAATAGCAAAAAGCTGGAAGTAACCAAGGTGTCCATCAACGGATGAATGGGTAAATAAATTGTGGTATATTCACACAATGGAATACTACGCATCGATAAAGAACAGTGACGAATCTGTGAAACATTTCCTAACATGGAGGAACCTGGAAGGCATTATGCTGAGCGAAACTAGTCAGAGGCAAAAGGACAAATATTCTATAAGACCACTATTATAAGATCTTGAGAAATAGTATAAACTGAGAAGAACACATACTTTTGTGGTTACGAGGTGGGGAGGGAGGGAGGGAGGGAGAGGGTTTTTTTACTGATTAGTTAGTAGATAAGAACTGCTTTAGGTGAAGGGAAGGACAATACTCAATACATGGAAGGTCAACTCAACTGGACTGGACCAAAAGCAAAGAAGTTTCCGGGATAAACTGAATGCTTCAAAGGTCAGTGGAGCAAGGGCAGGGGTCTGGGGACCATGGTTTAAGGGGACTTCTAAGTCAATTGGCAAAATAATTCTATTATGAAAACATTCTGCATCCCACTTTGAAATGTGGCGTCTGGGGTCTTAAATGCTATCAAGCGGCCATCTAAGATGCATCAATTGGTCTCAACCTACCTGGATCAAAGGAGAATGAAGAACACCAAGGTCACACGATAACTAAGAGCCCAAAAGACAAAAAGGGCCACATGAACCAGAGACTTACATCATCCTGAGACCAGAAGAACTAGATGGTGCCCGGCCACAACCGATGACTGCCCTGACAGGGAGCACAACAGAGAACCCCTGAGGGAGCAGGAGATCAGTGGGATGCAGACCCCAAATTCTCACAAAAAGACCATACTTAATGGTCTGACTGAGACTAGAAGAATCCCGGCGGTCATGGTCCCCAAACCTTCTGTTGGCCCAGGACAGGAACCATTCCCGAAGACAACTCATCAGACATGAAAGGGACTGGACAGTGGGTAGGAGAGAGATGCTGATGAAGAGTGAGCTACTTGTATCAGGTGGACACTTGAGACTGTGTTGGCATCTCCTGTCTGGAGGGGGGATGGAAGGATAGAGAGAGTTGGAAGCTGGCAAAAATGTCACGAAAGGAGAGACTGAAAGGGCTCATTAGGGGGAGAGCAAGTGGGAGTATGGAATAAGGTGTATATAAACTTATATGTGACAGTCTGACTTGATTTGTAAACGTTCACTTGAAGCTCAATAAAAGTTAATTTAAAAAAAAAGTCATTGCAAGCAAAACAAAACCCATCAAAAAGAGAAAAGACAATTTGTAACCACATAGAATGTGGTTACAAAGTTTTTCATAATCTACGTGAAAACTAGAAAACGACCAACTTAAAGTCATTGTCACCACGAAGACTGAAAGTATGCAACCAGGGAATATGCTCAAAGCAATGATCTTAAAAAACTGTATCTTTAAAAACAAAACATTAAAAAAAAAAAAAAAACCCACTGCCCTGGAGTGGATTCCCACTCACGGTAGCCCCAGGCGTTACAGAGCAGAAATGCAGCACAGGATTATCTCCGCTGCAATCTTTACAAAACCACAGGCGTCTTCCGCAGTGTCACCTGCCCCATTCAAACCGCCATCCATTTTTTTAGGTTAGTACACTAGCAAAAACCTTTTTGGGCACCCAGGAACTTTCCGAAAAACAAAAAGGAGGGAGGTGATTGAAACGAAACAGACTGTTCAAACGTGTAAGCCAAAAAGGACAGAAAAGAAAAACCCAAAACTCATATTAAAAATGAAGTAAATAGCAATAAAACCTTAAAGAAATAAGCCTCAGGGATGAAAGGAAGACACAGATTATCTGACTGAAAATGACGAAAATGGAACAGAACTACCTGATTCGCGGCATGGGGCGCGGCCGGCGCCGCCCTGAGAGCCCAGGGGACCGGGCTGGGGGCGCAGGCGACCACCCCGCGGGGCCTCTCCGGGGAGGGGTCGGGGAAGGGCTCCCCCAGGAAAGGGGGCAGGTGGGTCACCGGCCGGAGAGGGGGAGGCCGGGCGGACCACTCTGAGCTGCTTTAACAGGAAACGGACGCGGATCCGGGACGGCAGCCGGGCGGGTCGGGGACTTCGACGTCCGCAGGAACCCCCGGATTCCGAGCGGGAAGGATGGGGCTGGGATGGTCGCGAAGCGTGGATATGAATCAGAAAAAACACACCCAACTAACCTCGTGTGATCGTCGCTCCGAAAGAGCCTCTTCCGTTTGGACAGGAAACGGCGCCCAGGGGCGGGGCTACGCAGGGGCGGGGCCTGGAGTGGGAAGGGGCGGAGCGGGAATGTACCGGGGGCCAGCGTGGCATAGCAAAGGGCGGGGTGAGGCAAGGCGGAGCTGAGCAAGGGCGGGGACGAGAAATGCAAAGGCTTGGAGAGGGGCGGTGCAGGGGAGTGGGGCGGTGCAGGGGGTGGGGCCTGGGATGGCGAGCGGCAGAGTGGGGCTGATCACAAGAACACAGGTACAGCAATCCCTTTAAGAGGCCCTCCGCGGGATCCATGTTTTATATGCTAAAGTTTGGAAACACTGCTGCAGCTCTAAGCTGGCAAAATTTTCAGTTTAGATGAAAGTTTAGTTAATTCACTTTGACTTTTACACTTTTAGTTCTGCTTTAATTCTGTATCTGAAGAGCCCAAGGCCATATTACTATTCACAAACTCCAACAGGTAGGCAGTGTCAACGGTCAGTAGTCATTTGGGCCAGGACAGCTGCAAAAATCTATGCTAGCATCTGTAACTAGCTTCCTGTTAGGCATGTTGGAGTTTTAGGAAACTCCCTTCAGGAGGCAGCGTTTCTTCTGTGGCGTCCTGTGGGTTTCTATTATTGGTGAAAGTAAGAGGATTGGGACGCTTCTTTTAGATTCACTGCCTTCAGGTCTTTACCTTTGTCCCCAGGTGACAGAATGAGAAGGGTCTTCCTTTCCTAGATCCTAAAACAGGGTCCTCTTTGAATAATGGTGAGGGAAAGAGAGGAGACCGGACTAGGGTTGAGCTGGGTCTTATTTGCTGCTTTGGCTTGTGAACCCACCATGGTTAAATATGGAAAGGAACTGAGGCTTTCTTCAACCCCCTCATCCCACAACACAATTTTACTGCAGCCTAATCTGAGGAGTTTGGCAATGCTGAGCCTGTGTTGACTAAGTCAGGAGGTTGGGGACAATGTTTGTCTTGCTCTCAGGTCCTGGGTTTACAAGACTTCATCATCCTAGCCCTGCTGGGCCCTGTCACCCCTGTCTTCCCACACACCTCACTCTTTACACTCAAGAGTTCCCTTACTCTGACAGACATGGCAGCTTCCTGAGTAATGGGTGCCCTGAAGGGTTTCCAGCTGTGACTTGTTCCCTAACCAGGGTCCAGCCCAGCTGGACAAGGGGCATGTGGAGTGGTGGCCTGATTCACCTGGATCTTTTCCTCAAGGCTTCTGTTCCTTCAGCTCTCGGATGTTTGGATGCTCTATGGGGCCAAGGAGACTGCCTTATGTTCAGAGAGAGTGAACAGTAATGTCATTGAATGTTACTGGAAGTGTTTCTTTAATGTGTGTACAGGCCTAATGCAAAGGTGGATGCCCCATGTACTATCTCATATGAGATACCACCAGATATGTAGAGCTTCCTGGATGTCTTGGCCCAGAAAGTCATCCTAATGGACACTAAGCCCCCTCACTCCATTGTGGAATGTGTGGCTTCAGGGCACACAAGAGAGCAGCACAGAGGGGGAAGCTCTTGGCTGGACTCTTCAGTGATGAGTTGTGGACAGCAGGCTCTTGGCCTCTCATTATTTTGCTTGAGGAATTCCTGACTTATAAGTTGAGTCTTATCCTCAGTTTTGTTAAAATTCCTCTTCAGCTGCCTCATCCCCAAGTAGATGAGCTGCTCTTTGAGGTGGATTTATCTGGAAGACTTCCTTCTGAGGTCTATTCAAATCAACCCTCTTTTAGATGACAATGAACGCCATGCGGTGGTTTCATGATTGATACCAAATACCTGGGAAGGCCATATGTCCTTCACAAATATCTAGATGAGGATGTCATACTGAGTTTTCCACCATATTTTCCACTACATATCTATTAGAATGGATAAAATCTAAAACACTGACAACACCAAATGCTGGTGAGGATGTGGGGCAACAGGAACTCTCATTCATTGGTGCTGGGTATGCAGAATGATCCAGCTACTTTGGAAGACAGTCCAGCAGGTTCTTCAAAGCTACACATGGGCTAACCATATGTCTTAGACTAGATGCTTTCGAAAAGCAAAACCAGTGAAGTACACATGTATATATATAGACAGAGAGTTTATTCTCAAGAAAACGACTCATGCAATTAAAACCAAAAAAAAAAAAAAAAAAAAAACCAATCCCAGTGCCGTAGAGTCGATTCTGACTCATAGCGACCCTATAGGACAAAGTAGAACTGCACCACAGAGTTTCCAATGAGCGCCTGGCAGATTCGAACAGCCGACCCTTTGGTTAGCAGCCATAGCACTTAACCACTACGCAACCAGGGTTTCCCATGCAATTAAAGAGGCTGGCAAATCCCAAGTCTGTGGGTAAGGCATCAGTCTGGAGGCTTCTCCTGATTCACACAGCTTCAAGAGGTGATGAACCCAAGATCAGCAAGTCAGCTGGCAGGCTGCTGGCTCAGGGGTTGTGAACGCAAACGAATCCCAAGATGACAGGAACTACTGGGGGTCAGAGGATGATAAGCCAGATATAGGATCTGGAGCAAGCAGGCGAGCTTTGCAAGAATGTCCATATATATTGCAAGCAGGCCACATCCCTGAAGAAATTCCCCTTAAACTGATTGGCATATCAAATCAGATGACATCATGGAGAATGACTACATCATTAAATAACTGCCAAATACCATCAATACGTAACTACCAAACTACCTCATTACATAACTGCCAAACCACAGAATCATGACCCAGCCAAGTTGGCACAGAACTTTAACCATCACACCATGTGACTCAGCAATCTTTCCTCTCAGTACTTATCCAAATAAGTTGAAAATGTATGCTCACATAACAAAGCTGCACAAAAGCAGCTTTTTTCAAAATTGCCACAAACCGGAAGCAACCAAGATGTTTTCCAGTGGGTGCACGTATTAACAAACTGTGGTACATCTAGATGATGGAATCCCACTAAACAATATTTAAAAATTGACTTATCAAGCCATGGAAACTGAAGGGTATATTGTAAGTGAATGAAGCCACTATAGAAAAGGCAAAACTAGAGACAATAAAAAGATCAGTCTGTGCCAGGCGTTTGAGCGCGTGAGAGGGAAGGACTGCCAATCCACTCTCCCATGCCAGGCTACCCCTGTCCACTACAGCAGGGCGCAAGTACGCTGGGGAAGGCAACTGTTCAGGGAATAGCTTCCTGAGACAGAAAGGGGAGACTGCGAGGCATCAAAGGTGTCCCTGCAAGGGTCTCCTCCCGGGCATGCACGGTGGATAAGATGTGACCCCAGCAGGTCTACCTAGTGGGTGTGGGGGCATTAACTATCAGGTCAGGTGGAAGGCTGGCATCTGGCTGGTTATGCACCTCATCTGTGCATACTACCTCTCTGCAGAGCTGGGGATACACAGAGCCTGCCCTCACGGGATTCCTCCAGCGGGAGAAGAAAGACACTGAAGAAAACAAAGCTGGCTGGGGGGCAGGAGCACACCTGGGCGGTCAAGAAAGCCTGAGGGTAAATATGATGACCGAACAAAGACTGATGGCTCCTGGGACAGTAAAAGGACTTTCTAGTTGTATGATGCAGCACGTGCAAATGTCCGGAGGCAGGTGTGTGTGGAGTGGATAGGCAGAGACAGTGGTTGAGTGGCTGCAGACAAAGTCTGAGGCCACTTGGGACCTAGGGTCCAGGTGAGACATGTCTGCCTGAGGCAGATGGCAGCTGGACATTATTCAAAAAGCGAAGGAAAGCACACCAAAGACCTCCTCACCCCCATATCCCCACCCTCTAGAGCCCCAACAAGTACTTTACACTTAAGGTAGGGTACATGGGGTCTAGAGACACGTACACCTCCCATGGGGACCAAGGCCCTGACAGCTCCCCTGAAGCCCAGGCACTGTGGGGCGACTCCCCCAAGACGGCACAATTCTGGGTTCAAAGGTGACATTAGGGCAGTAACTTTTCATAGTTGGCCTGCAGACCCCCTAGCTTCTGTGGTCATCAGAGAAGACATTCATTCACATTGCCGCTATCACTTCCTCTGTGGAGGCACAGGTGCTGGTCAGGAGGTGCTAAAGAGGAGTGCGGAGGCTGTGCTGGACAAAGATCCACACCTCAACATCCTCTTTACAGCTGAGAGGTGCATGCTTAGGGTGGAGTCACCTGTCTAGAGACAGAGGGCCTCCGGCCACCCTGACTCTGCTAGCTGCCTCAGGGCCCAGTGACTCCGGCCAGGTGAGGACGCGTCACATGTCACGGCGTTCCTCCCGAACACCATATACCTGTCTGGCCCAGGAAACAAGTCCCAACCACGCCCTCCCCTGTAGGAGCCGCCAGGACACACCATGACTTGCAACTTGAGGCTGGGGCCCCTCCCTCCGCAGCGGTCGCCACAGCTGCACAGGAGTGGTGTGCGGTCCCTGCTGGTAATGTTGAAAATGACACCAATATAAATGTACAAAGCGCATACGTAGTGCACATAAAATATCTGGTCAGGCAAGGCCAAGCTAAGAGCAGTTTACCTCGAGGTAGTTGGGCAGGCAGGAAATCTTCAGTGTTACACATCTGAAAACTATTTGATACATTTTGCAAACACCATGTCTATTTATTTTGACATTTTTTAAATACAGATATCTTTGTGTGTGCAACAGGCTGACTTTTGAAAGCAGCGTTTTTCAAAAAAAAAAAAACAACAGCAGCAGCAAAAAATCAAACTCTTGGCGGTGAAGTGGATTCCGACTAATACTGACCCTATAGGACAGAGTAGAACTGCTCCATAGTAGGGTTTCCAAGGAGCGCCTGGTGGATTCAAACCAAAGGCCTTTTTCTTAGCAGCCTTAGCTCTTAACTACTAAGTCAGCAGGCCTTCCATTTTTGATAAAAATCCGTTAATAAGGGCCAGTTCAGCACATGACAGGGTTGGGCCAGCGGAGGAGGCTTAAGTGGTGGGGCGGGACCTGGGTGGGGTGGGTGGTGCAGGGACTTTAAGGTCCTCAGCCACCCCTGTCTGGGCGTGGAGTATGGGGTGAGGAGTGGTGGAAAGGACACCAAGCACAGGTCTAAATTGGAAAGATGGAAACTCATTCACCACAGAGAACTTTTGCTCAGAGCAGTGGACTTCGCAGTTAGCAGGAAAGTGCAGGGAAGCAGGATGTAGGAGGTGCAGTGCAGGAGGCAGGGCTTAGACAGTGACCAGGCATGGGAGGTAGGTTGTTTGAATGGGGCGTGGCTGGTGCACAAGCAGGGTGGGGACGGGGGCAGGAACAGCACAGGGCGGGGCCAGATCCTATCTCCAGGCCCCCTGGATTTCCTGGGCCTGCAGGTCATTGAGGTCAACAGAACTTTATTCTCACCCTTCTCATCCACAGGAATCTTTTTGGTGTCCTGTGGATCACAGCTGCTGCCTGCCTAATGTCTCAAACTGCAGGGTCAAAGACTAGTGAAGTGTCGGCCACATCATATTGGAAGCTGAAACATCTTCCTCATCAAAAGGGGAAAAACTATTAATTCAAAGGCCTTTCTGAGGGCAGGTGCAGTCTTCTGAGCTGTGAGGCTGGTGTGACTCAAACATCCAGGTCGTGGAACATCAGAGAGGACGTGATGTGGGGCAGGGGTGGGGTGCTAGGCAGTCCGCAGAAACACTGCCTGTTGAACTATTCTTACCTTCAGGAGAGACTACAGCCCCAGGTAAGCACAGTGCTTGTAGAATGGCGTTTTCATGAGGGCCACTAAGCCTGATGAGGTGGCCCCTCTACCTGGACAGCAGTGTGAGCCCATGTCTTCCCTGGTGGTAACCGCCCCTCACCCCTCAGGCAGCTCCAATGGCCCCAGTGCAGTGAGCATCCAGCGGCGTGAGTATCCCAACATCTATTTTACTTACAGGCTAAGAGCAGAAACGCGGTGAGATCTCAGAGAAGTGGAGGGGGTGTTTGCATAAGGCTGGGGCTGCATGGGGAGCAGGGCTGAGAGGTGGGGCCAGGTAGCAGTGTCTTAAAGTTAGGGCAGTGAATGTGCCTGAGAGATGTTATTTGTTCACTTTTAAGAATAAGGAAATACAGGCACAGCAAGTCCAGTAATTTGTTCATGTTCGAATACCTAAGTAAATGGGTTGGCAGGAACTTGACTCCAGGTCTCCGCCAGGGGAAATACAGGAGTACCCAGGCAAAAAGGAGATTCGTAGCCGCAAGGGAAAACGGGACCAAGACTCACATCCTGCCACTAGGAACCCTCCTGTGGGGTCCTTTACCTCACTCCTCTCCATGGGCAAAGACCTGAGGACCCCCAGAGGTCAGGGATCCTTTTGTCCTGACTCCAAATTAAACAAATCCAGGTATTTAAAAGCTGGGGGTCTCCACAGCACTTTAAATCACACACCTAGAAATGTGATCCTGTCAGGGCCATGTGGGGTTTGACAATTACATCTGCACAGTTGGAACCCTGGGTTTAAAAGTGAAAGTCTCAACTGTAATTGAGAAAATACCAGCTCTACACTACTTTGAGGTGGTTATTATTACTACATTTAAACCAAAAAAACAAAAAGAAAACCCCAAACTTGTTGCCATGCACTCGACTGAGACTCATAGCAACCCTACAGGACAGAGTAGAACTGCCCCACAGGGTTTCCAAAGAGTGGCTGGTGGGTTTGAACTGCTGACCTTTTGGTTAGCAGCCGTAGCTCTTAACCACTGCGCAACCAGGGCTCCTAAAACAGAGATTTAACTAAATATCCCTTTTTTGTCCCCCCTTCAGACACCCCATGAATAAAACAAGTGCTTAGACACAGAAGGATTTAAGAATGGTTAACAAAATCAATAGCATAATTTAATGGAGACACTGAGAACCGCAGATCTGTGGCTGAGAAATCCCAGCCCCTTCTGGCTCTGTGTCCTTTCACAGATCCTTTGTTGTTAGCTGCCCATTAGGCTCTACCCCATGGCAATCCTATATATAACAGAATGAAAAGTTGCTCGGTCCTGTGCCATCTTCACTATCATTGGCATGTTTGATTCTCAGTGGACAATATCCTGTTCTGATCTGTAGGATGTTCACTGGCTAATTTTTGGAAATAGATGCCTAGACCTTCCTTCCTAGCCCATTGTAATCTGGCACCTCCACTGAAACCTGACCATTTAGGTGACCCTGCTCGGATTGGAAATACTGGTGGCATACCTTCCAGCTACCACGGCAACATGTAAGCCACCACAGTACAACAAAGTGACAGATGGGTGGTGGCTCACAGAGACTAAATGACAACAAACAAATGCAAACCCATTGCCATGGAGTCCATTCCGACTCACAGCACCACCAAAGTACAGAGTACAACAGCCCCATAGGATTTCCAAGGTTCTAAATCTCTATGGAAGCAGACTGCTACATGTTTCTCCCAAGCAAGACTGGGGGGTTCGAATCACCAGCATTTCAGTTAGAAGTCAAGTGCTTCAAACACTATGTCACCAGGGTTTCTGCACAGAGAGTAAAAACCAAAAAAAGAAAAAAAAGCCTCATTGCTATCAAGTCAATTCTGACTCATAGTGACCCTACAGGACAGAGTAAAACTGCCCCTTAGGATTTCCAGGGAATAGCTGGTGGATTCGAACTACCGACCTTTTGGTTAGCACTTGTAGCTCTTAACCACTACACCACCAGGGCTTCTCACGGAGACAGCCTACGTGAAATACCTGTCCATAAACAGAAGGGCCTTAAATTGCTAGGAATTGTATCACTGATATTAAAGATGAATATTTGAACCATATGTTCAAAACAAAATTTTCAATCTACATACAAAATGAAAAAACAAAGACTTTAAGGGGTTTGGTTCTTTTCGTCCCCACTTGATGAGCACAACCTAACAAGGGGCAATTAGGCGAACTGTCAGGATATTTACACACAGTTACTGACCAAAGAAGGAGACCTCGTGGTGCAGTGGTTAAGTGCTTTGCTGCAAACTAGCGGTTAGAACCCAAAAGACCCTACAGGAGAAAAGACCTAAAGATCTGTTCCCATAAAGACTGTAGGCTAGGAAACCCTATGGGTCAGTTCTACCGTGTTCTATATGGTCACTATGATCGGAATGGACTCGACAGCACACAACAACGTTGACCAAGGACATTCTGAGACAAAAGTTAAACGGCTACCAACCCTCCTGAGCTCTACCGCACACATGCACAGCTTTTGCCAACGCCTATGCCTTGGCCTCCTCGATACTATAAACTGCGATAGACGGATATCCAGTATATATTCAGTAGGAAAAAGTATACTTATGTGAAGAAAACATGATAAATAACGTATTTATGTATTCTGGGGGAGGGATTTCTGAGAAACACTGAAAGGTTACACAGGAAACAGATGGAAACAGAAACTTGTGCTGATTATTAACACAACACAGATGGTATAGGAGGAAGTCGGCCTTCTGATTACATCTTTTCATATAGCTTTTAAATTCTGAACCTTGGGAAAGTTTTACGTGTTAAAGGAGTAATTCAAAAGGAAAGCATACCTGGATATTAAATGTAAACACAAACAAGTAAACATAACAACATGTCAAACTGCCACCACCCATCTGTGAGTTGGTCATACTGTGGTAGCTGGTATGCTGCTGATGCAGGAACCTATGCCAAAAATATTTCAATACCAGCAGGGTTACCCATACTGGACAGGTATCAACGGAGCTTCCATACTCTGACAGCCTAGGAAGAAAGGCCTGGCAACCTACTTTAGAAAATTAATGAAAGCTTATGGATCACAACATAACACTAGTCTAACATAGGGCTGAGAAGATGACCCCCAGTTTGGAAGGCAATACTCAAACATACTGTTTTAGTTAACTAGTGCTGCTATAACAGAAATACCACAAGTGGATGGCTTCAAGAAAGAAGTTTATTCTCTAACAGTCTAGGAGGCTAGAAGTCCAAATTCAGGTCAGCTCCAGGGTAAAGCTTTCTGTGTCAGCTCTGGAGGAAGGTCCTTGTCATCAATCTTCCCCTGGACTAGGAGCTTCTCCATGCAGGAACCCTGGGTCTAAAGGACACACTCTGCTCCCGGCTCTGCTCTCTGCTCCTTTTTTGGTGGTACGAGGTTCCCCTGTCTCTCTGCTCACTTCTCTCTTTTATATCACAAAAGAGATTGGCTCAAGACACAACCCAATCCTGTAGATTTTGAGCCCAACCTCATTAATGTAACTACCACCTATGCCTCCTCATTAATATCATAGAGGTAGGATTTACAACACATAGGAAAATCACATCAGATGACAAAATGGTGGACAATTACACAACAGTGGGAATCATGGCCTAGCCAAATTGATATGCATAGTTTTGGGGGACACAATTCAATCCATGACACATATCAATGACCGCAAAGACAGTGAAGGACTGGGCAACAATTTGTTCTGTTATGCATAAGGTCAAGGAGCCCTCCTTAAGCACTTGGTTAAGTACTTGGCTACTGATAGAAAGCTTGACAGTTCAAACCCAACCAGCGGCTCTACGGGAGAAAGACCTAACAATCTGCTTATATAAAGATTACAGCCAAGAAAACCTCACAGGACAGCTCTACGGTCACATGGGGTCGCTATGAGTTGGAATTGACTGCACCGCACACAAAAACATACATAATGTCACCACAGGCTGGAGCCAACTCAATAGAACGAAACAATATCAAACTAACCACATAACCGTGCAGAAGAGAGTCTGTACTCAGGCCAATCTTTGAGCACGGTAAGCTTGTGTTAATATCCTTATGGAAATGTATAACCAGTAAGTACAAAAAGAGAGGCGGAGAAACTCAACACTTCATAGAATATGTTTTTATTTAGTAGTACTGTAATTATATTGAAACTATTTCAGTGTTATTAGGAACCAAGGTTTAAAAAAAATACTAATATAAAATAACAGAAAGTGACAAGATTTCCCCATTCACACCATTTACCCTATGAATGTTCCCACTTCAACCTAATAAATTAGCCTTGAGCAAATATTTTTGAAAATCTTTAGAATTCTTGTCTGAAATCCATCCTCCTGCCCTATCTTTGCTTTCCAACGTCCTCTTAGTAAGGTTCTACTGCCCCATGTCACCCAAAACTCACTAAAAAAACCCTTGCTTCACTTTACTCTTATGAGCTGAAGTCAGACTTACGTTGAGGTCTCTCTGCTATTACAACAGCCTGAATAAAGTTTAGTTTGCCTACTTAACAGTGTTCAGCATCATTTCTTTCAAATTAAAAAAAAAAAAACTTATAATCTTAAATTTATACTGGGAATAAGAATATGTATTTGCGATGTAAGAAAATATGAATTTTAGACGTTCAGCAAAAGGCCGAGAAAACACTGACTGAATGGCAACAGGTTTTGGTTTAGCACTGAGCCCATGTATTGCACAGACATGCATTTTCAAAAAGAACCGGCAATTTGGGCAGAAATTGTTGATTCCAGCTCTGCAACAGGAAAAGTACAAAGTGATCCATGGACTTCTCTGGATTTCAAACACTAATAGGGTTGTACCAACAACCGATGTGGCTTGTGTAACTAAGAAACTGAGTTAACTTTAATTAATTTAAATATAACACTAAACCTGACTCAATTATTGGAAAAGTATGTTTGGAGTAACCTGGGATTATGAATATACTTTTTCAACTGTAAAATTTATGAGATTTCTGCTTCTGGATTCTGGAATACTGATGGCAAAAGAAAGGAAATGTAAAATGTCCCATAAATAAATTTGTATTGATTATTCTACTTGTTAATTTCATTTACAATTTTTACATGGACAATAATTGAATACATTGGGTTAAGTAAATTTTTTCATTAAAAATTACACACTTAAGTTGTTAATTTTTTAATATGCCTCTGGTGGCATAGCGATTAAGAACCCGGCTGTTAAACAATAGGTAGATAGTTTGAATTCACCAGCTGCTCCTCAGGAACCTTCTAGGGCAGTTCTACCCTGTCCTATACAGTCGCTAATAGTCAGAACTGAGTCAAAGGAAATGGTTAATACGGCTACTAAAACATTTTAAATTACATCTTTAATTTGCATTACACTTACACAGAACTGTGCTAGACTCAATGTCTACATTACAAAAAATACAGACGACAAACTAAACAAAATTGTGACAAAATACAGTGAAACCTGTGAGAGCTGGATCTCAATGCGGCTGCCTTGTTTTCTGAGTCTCTGACAGGTTTCTGACTTTCACATGCTCTGCTGTCACAGGTTTTAATGTAACAGAATGCTACAAGACAGTCAGGAGAACGTTTCTGTTTAAAACATATTAAACAGATTTACAAACAAAAAGGCAACGTGGAAATCTTATTTTGATACTAACTTCAAAAAACCAAACAACTGTAATAGATACTTAATGGACAGGTGGATATTTTATTTGTTTCATGGAACAACAAAGATCTGGGTTTTTTTGGTAGGAAACTGGCCTTATTTGTACGAGATGCATGCTTATATTAAAGGGTAAAGTAAATGTCTGGAACTGAACATTGGTTGTTTCATCAGAGTAATTTATGTATATGGAAAAATTCCTTATTTTTATAAAGCCTCACTCGACTGTGAATTTTTATAAGATTAGTGAGGTTTGAGAATGCACAAAAGAATTCCCATATTCCAGGTATTCAAAATATTTCTCTTCAGGGTGATTTCTTATATATTCACTGAGAGATGAGAAATAACAAAATTCATTCCCACATTCCTTACATTCATAAAGTCTCCCCCACTATGAGGTTATTTATGTTCAGCAAGCACTGGAAACTGATAAAAGGCTTTTCCACATTCCTTACATAAGACCTCCTTCCACTGTGAATTCTTTAATGTGCAGTGAGATGTGAGGACTGATGAAAAGGTTTTCCACATTCCTTACATTCATAAGGCCTCTCTTCTTTATTAGTCCTTATATACTTAGTAAGGTTTGAGAGCTGACTAAAGGCTTTCTCACATTTCCTTACACGCATAAGGCCTCTCACCACTGTGAGTTCTCATATGTGTAGTGAGCTGTGAGGACCAACTAAACGCTTTGCCACATTCCTTACATTTATAGGGCCTTCCTCTACAGTGAGTTCTCATGTGTGTAGTGAAGTGTGAGGACCAACTAAAGGCTTTGCTGCATTGCTTACATGCAAAAGGCCTTCCTCTACAGTGTGTTATATGTGTAGTGAGGTGCGAGGACCAAATAAAGGTTTTGCCACATTTTTTACATTTATAAGGCCTCTCTGCACTGTGAATCCTTTTATGTTCAGTGAAGTGTGAGGACTGACTAACGGCTTTCCCACATTCCTTACGTTCATAGGGCCTCTCTCCACTGTGAGTTCTTATACATGCAGTGAGTTCTGATGACTGACTAAACGCTTTCCCACACTCCTTACATTCATAAGGCCTGTCTCCGCTGTGTGTTCTTATATGTGACTTAAAATTTGAGGACTGATGAAAGGCTTTCCCACATTCTTTAAATTCATAAGGCTTATCTCCACAGTGAGCTCTCATATGTCTAGTGAGGTGTGAGGACCGAGTAAAGGCTTTCCCACATTCCTTGCATTCATAGGGCCTCTCACCACTGTGAGTTCTCATATGTCTATGAAGGTTTGACGGAGAACTAACAACTTTGCCGCATTCCTTACATTCATAAAGCCTCTCTCCACTGTGAGTTTTTATATGTACAGCGAGGTATGAGGACCGACGAAAGGCTTTCCCACATTCTTTACATTCATAAGGCTTCTCTCCATAGTGAGCTCTAATATGTGCAGTGAGGTGTGATGTCTGACTAAAGGCTTTCCCACATTCCTTGCATTCATAAGGCCTCTCACCACTGTGAGTTCTCATATGTCTACGAAGGTTTGAGGGATGACTAACAGCTTTGCCGCATTCTTTACATTCATAAAGCTTCTCTCCACGGTGAATTCTTATATGTGCAGTGAGGTCTGAGGACTGACTAAAAGCTTTCCTACATTCCTTACATTTATAAGCCCTCTCTCCATGGTGAGTTCTCATATGCCTAGTGAAGCCTGAGGAATGACAAAAGGCTTTGCCACATTCTTTACATTCATACGGCCTCTCTCCACTGTGAATTCTTATATGTGCAGTGAGGTCTGAGGACCGACTAAAGGCTCTCCCACATTCTTTACATTCATAAAGCCTCTCTCCACTGTGAGCTCTCATATGTCTAGCAAGGTCTGAGGGACGACTAACGGCTTTGCCGCATTCCTTACATTCATACAGCCTCACTCCACTGTGAATTCTTACATGTGTAGCGAGGTCTGAGGACTGACTAAAAGCTTTCCCACATTCCTTACATTTATAAGCCCCCTCTCCATGATGAGTTCTCATATGACTAGTGAAGGTCGAGGGAAGACGAAAGGTTTTGCTGCATTCCTTACATTCATACATCCTCTCTCTGCTGTGAATTTTTATAGGTGCAGTGAGGTCTGAGGACCAGGTAAAGGCTTCCTCACATTCCTTACATTCAAAAAGCGTTTTTCCACTGTGAATTTTCAAACGTGCAGTGAGGTCTGAACACTGACTAAAGGCTTTCCCACATTCCTTACATTTATAAGCCCACTCTCCATTGTGAGTTCTCATGTGTCTAGTGAAGCTTGAGAAATGACTAAAGTCTTTGTCGCATTCCTTACATTTATAAAGCCTCTCTCCATTGTGAGTTCTTATATGAACTGTGAGGTCTGAAGACTGAATAAAGGCCTTCCCGCATTCCTTACATTTATAAGGCCTCTCTCCACTGTGAATTCTCATATGTCTAGTGAAGCTGGAGGAATAACGAAAGGCTCTGCCACATTCCTTACATTCATAGCGTTTCCCTCTAGTAAAAGTTCTCACAGGAGTGCGGAGGTGAGAGGGACAACTGCAGGCTTCTCCACATTCTTTTCCCTGATAGGCACTGGATCCAGAGTGGGAGCTCATATGATACTTAGGTGGGGAATGAACAATCAAGGATCTTCTACACTCAATGCATTCAGAGGGATATGCTTCCACTGGAGATCTCTGGAACATGAAAAGATTTGGAATCCGACTGAAGGTCTGTTCACATTGATTGTCTTCACTAGTTTCACAGATGTTCCCTACCATTTGTTTTCTCTTAAAAACCGACAGGATGCTGTTGGAGAAAAATTTATTACCATTTCACCATCACCATACACAGTAAACATGTATTTTTTTTTTGCCCTTCATTGTCTCATGACTCAAAGATTAAATCATCTGGCAGAGTTGTTACCATTATTTTCACAGTGTTTCTAAAATATGGGGCTTTCTCATAATTGTACATTAGGGAAATATATCTCAAAAATTCAATATCTGACCCACATTTATGGAGATTTTGCACTGTGAAATTTCTGTGAACACACTATATTAGAACTGTTTACATACATATATAAGATATGTGGATACCACAAAAGGTTTGAACTCAACTAGAATCTAAAGGTTCGTGGTTTGAAAACACCCAGTAGGACTGCTATGAGTCGGAAGAGATTCGATGGCAACAGGTTTGCAATACATATGTACGTGTGTGTGTGCAAATGTGTGTATGATTTGCAAACCCTATGGGGTAGTTCTACACTGCCCTATAGGATCGCTATGTTTTGAGCTCGAACAGATTCCCAGGTAAAGGGAGTATGGATATGTACGTGTGCATCTTAAATGTATGTGTGTGCATGTGTGTTTGTGTATGTATACTTGCTGTAAGGCCCTGCTGAGTCAGACAACTGGACCTCACAGTGAACCCATATAAAAGAACAGAAGTGCCCCATAGGATTTTCCACGTTACAATTATTAATGAAGCAGACTACCAGGTATTTACCCTGCACAGCCACTAGGTAGGTTCAAACTGCCAATCTTTTAGTTAGCAGTGGAGTGCTCAAACATTTGTGCCACTTAACACTCCTTATATAAATATTTTAATGCCATGATACCTTCTTAGGACTGTCTCCTGAAGCACTGCTGTCTCTTGAGTGAATGTCACTCACCTCACATGTATTTTCTGGTTGTTATTCTGATCTTCAATGCCATGCAGTTCGCAGATTTCTCCTACCATGGAGGACCAGATGTCATTTTTCATGAATCGTACCATTGTAATTTCAGGGAATAGATTTTCTCCATCATTAAGGTTTTGAGAAACTGCTCCAATGGTTTCAAACATGAAACAAAAAGGAAAGCAATTACTCAGAGGGAAAAGCTAGCTGTTTCAGTACTTTGGCAATGGTCAAAAAGGTATTCACTAGGAAATGCTTCCATGAAGATTGGGAGTGATAGTACAATAAACAGGGTGTAATTACAAGAGAGAAGTAGAAAGGCACTGGACACAATACACACAGAATATTAAAAGAGGAAAGGGGGACAGTCTTTCTCCATGAACACAGGTGTGTTAGGATTGATGAGAGTCAGAAAAGCAAGCAAAGGTATCTGTGAACTACATACTCTTTAACCCAAACGAGATGTTTTCTAACTGATTTACTCCAATCTCATTCCCTCCCTGCAGACCTGGTCTGTTGAAGGATTCTTGCCTCCTGGTACACCCTGACACAGTAGAGCTGGATGAGTGCTACCTGCAGGTGTCCCTATAGCTACTCTGGAAGAACAAATGGGTGTAGCTGACATGGTGCTCATGGAGAATTATAATGTGGGTTGACAGGGAAGAGCAATGAACACTTCCCTGAGACTGAGCCAATACTCTGGTCCTCAGGGACTCTGGTGATGAGCATGTATGAATATATTTATAGCAAATTAATAATGGCAAACTTATAATGAACACAGTAAGAAGGCTTACGAGGTCCCAGACCCTAAATATTCTCTGGGCACCAAAGAAACCCCTGAAGTCAACACTCCAACGTAAAGTATTTAAAGCCATACGGCTTTAACCACAACTGAAATGAGAAGTCAATTTAACACACAAGGCTTTGTATTCATTGGGATGCCAGGATATGAACACTCCAGAGAGTATTAAATATGCATTCCCATTTCTCAGCTCACATACTGGAGTAACATTTATAAGTATGACATATTTGACCACTAAAGAATAAATTTAAAAAAATTAAGCCATCCATACCTAGTGAGGCCAGATTTCTGAAGGTTTCTATCATCACATCTCTGTAGAGTTTCCTCTGAGAAAGATCCAGCAGTGCCCACTCTTCCTGGGTAAAGTCCACAGCCACATCCTCGACAGCCACTGAGTCCTAAAACATTCCAAATTTTCTGGCTCAGCAAGGTGCCAAGTACTCCAACGTGTGTGAAAGGAAAGGTCAGACTCACGGACCTGGGAAACGGAGACTGCATGGGGGTCTGACAAAGGGTTCTGTGTTCTACTAAGGTTACTCCAGGGTTTGGCCATCAGCCTCATCCCTTCAGTATCTACTTTCACTTCATCCCTAATTGCATCCTGTCTCCTAGACTTAATACTTTAACCACAATGAAGTTAGATAAAGTTAGTTCTCCATTGCTTGACTGTAGCCAATTCCAGTCTCATTCCTCTCTATCTTTATAACAGTCAGAGCACTTAGCATAAATTGGAGACCTCTTCTAAAACGAAGCCTTATTTCTACATTTAAACCATCTTTCCCTTGTGGGGCGAGGGAATAAGTTCAGCTCCTTGCACAGGAACCAGCAGAACATTTGACAAAAAAGCAGCATAGGGTGAAAGCAAGATGAGATAATAACAACTGAAAACACTGCAGGACTGGTTGTTTTTCCTTTTGCCCCTCATCAGCCATAAAAGACCAATGGCCTGCACAAATTGGCAACCTAAGGCCCTAAACTTGCAGTATTTTATTAAAGAATGCCGGGTGATTAAGAGCTAACAGGACCACCAGCTGAAAACGGAATATTATTTTGGGGCATTATAATCTTTTACATGTCTGTCACATACTTTTCACTGCTGCTCTATTATGTAGTCTGTCCTTTCATGGAGACAGGCAATACTTTTAAAAAGGTAAACTGAGAGAGCGGGGCCAAGAAGACAGACTAGTCAGATGCTTCTGGTGATCCCTCTTACTACAAATGCAGAAACACAAGTGAAATGATTATATATATGTCAAGCTGGGAATCCTGGACATCAAAAGCAAAGGTAGGAAATCAGACTGAGCGGCAGGGGACAAAGAGACCGATCAGAAGGGACAAGGAGTTGCTGAACCTGCCTTGGCAGAAATCAGCACCCCTCAGGCACGATCACCTGGAGTGACAGCGGTGGCACAGCTGGGAGCGTTCATGATGCAGCTTCCTTGGAGACAGCAAGCCACACAGTCTACTCACATCTCCAGAACCAGAGAAGAACGGCATTCTTCGTAAAAGCTAAGTACTTGTGTTTATGTTACCATGCCTCCAGCCTCCGAGCCAGTTTCACTGGCTGTTGATTTCCCTAGACCTGAGATGGGTCCTGCTATGAACCCTGAGGCATTCTCCTGCCTTGGAGAAGGAATAAATTAACAACTGGGAAAAAGGTAATCTGTCAGCTCTACTAAGCTGGGGATCTCAGGACAGAAGCAGCTCCTGTCCAAGCACAAATGGTATGCAGACTTTGAATACGTTTCACCCCTGCATGGACCTGTGTGGGCCCATTTCAGGAGATCAGCCCCTTGTTGCTGCAACAGTGTATGTGTTTGACATCTGACTTCAATTGTTTAAGCTGTGTGCTGGAGAGGTGGGATTTTGATGTTTGACACTGCTTAACCTATTAAACAGGGTTCTCACCTACCCACGTCAGGGGCCTTAGGACTGGTGGCTCCATCTGCGTCATCTAGCCACCCATGAAGGGGTCTAAGGATAATTGATGACTCCTAATCCTTACAACAAAAATAACTAGGTGCACATCGTCTGGCTGCAGAATCCACCCACTTGTGTGCTCTAGGGAATACGGATGTGCTTTCCTCACAGACACTCAGGGGACAGTTGTCAGCCACCTGCCTTATTCAGACCATGACCCCCTGCTGCAACGAGAGACCTGTGCCTACACCAATGACTACTTCCCCTCTAAGACTGTACAACAGAGCCTGTACCAAACACTTGATGACTAACTACCTGAACGCATGAGCTGAACTGATACAAAAAAAGTGAATGAATTCGTAGGCTCGTATACCTGGTAACAGCTCTAGCCATCTGAGGACAGGTGGTTAGAGCTTTAAAGGTGCAAGTAATCAAGCCAGCTCACTCAAGCAGCCTATTTGGGCATATCAAAACAAAAGAAAGCAAGAAGCTAGGATACAATAAGGAAACTGGAAATAAATTAATACAGTAACTTATAGATGGCTCAAAGACAACAATCATTATCACATAAAGAAGCATAACATGATCGCTTCAACAAGTTCGCAAAACAAATAATCATCCCGACGAAGATGTATTCTAGAAATTACCAGATGTAGACTACAAAAGATTAATATACAGAACTCTTCAAGAGATCAAGAAAGAGATCAAGCAAAATGCAGAACAAGCCAAGGAAAACAGAGATAAAGCAGTTGAAGAAATTAAAGTCTATTCAAGAAAATAATTAAATATTTAATAGGCTGCAAGAATTCATAGTAAGACTGACTGCAGTCAGAAATTCAGAAGATTAGCAATAAAATTACAGAAGTAGACAACTCAATAGAACGACACTGTAGGAGAATCGAGGAACTCGAATGCAGAATTACTGAGATTGAAGACAAAGCACTTGGCACCAATTTACTCAGAAAAATCATGAAAGAATTTTTAAAAAAAGAACAAACCCTAAGAATCATGTGGGACTCTATCATGAGAAATAATCTTCGAGCAATTGGAGGACCAGAACAGGAAGGGATAACAGAAAATACAGAGACAATTACTGAAGATTTGCTGGCAGAAAGCTTCCTTGATATCGTGAAAGATGAGAAGATATCTATCCAAGATGCTCATCGAACCCCATATAAGGTAGATCTCAAAAGTCACCAAGACACTTTATAACAAACTTGTCAAAATCGAAGATAAAGAGAGAAATTTAAGAGTGGCTTGGGATAAAGGAAAAGCTACCTACAAAGGAGAGTCAGTAAGAATATGCTCAGACTACTCGGCAGAAACCATGTAGGTAAGAAGGCAATGGGACAACTCATAAAAAGCACTGAAGGAAATAAATTGCCAGCCAAGAATCACATATCCAACAAAACTGTCTCTCAAATATGAAGGCGAAATTAGAACATTTCCAGATAAAGAGAAGTTAAGGGAAATTGTAAAAATCAAACCAAAACTAAAACAAATACTAAAGGAAGTTTTGTGGTTAGAAAATCAGTAACATCAGACATCAAATCAAGGCCACAGGACAGGGCAACCAGATATCGACCAAGATAAAGAAACCACAAAAATTAATGAAGATTTTAAAAACTCTCAAAACACGGCAACAGTGATGTCATCACGTAAGAGATGTAAACATTAAAACTATACACACAAATTAAAAAATGTAGTCATACATCTTCAATATGGAAAGGCAGTCAAGGTGATATAGAGAAATAAAAGTGAAGTTTCAACTTAGAAAAATAGGGGTAAATATTAAGGTAATCAAAACGGAGGGTAACAATCCTACATATCAAAATAATATGCAAGAAAAGCATAAAAACTCAGCAAGAACAAAATCAACAACAAATAAGGGGAAAAGATAATCTATAAACTACTCAGCACAAAAAGTTAACTGAAAAAAAGAAACTGACGACAACACAGAAAAAAAGACATCAAAATGACAGCGCTAAACTCATATCTATCCATAATTACACTTAATGTAAGTAGACTAAATGCACCAATAAAGAGACAGAGAGCAGCAGAACGGATTAAAAAACACTATCCATCTATATACTGCTTACAAGAGACACATCTTAGACTTAAGGACACAAACTAAAACTCAAAGGACGGAAAAAATATAGTAAGCAAATATATCAAAAAAGAGCAGGAATGGCAATATTAATTTCTGACAAAATATGCTTTAAAGTTAAATCTACCACAAAGGATGATGAAGGACACTCAATAAAGCTTAAAAGGACAATATACCAAGAGGACATAACCATATTAAATATTTACTCACCCAGTGACAGGGCTTCAAGACACATAAAACAAACTCTAATAATCATTGAAAACTGAGATAGACAGCTCCATAGTAATAGTAGGAGATTTTGACACCGGTTTCAGTGAAGGACAGAACATCCAGAAAGAAGCTCAATAAAGACACGGAAGATCTAAATGTCAAAATCGACCAAAATGACCTCACAGACATACATAGAACACTCCACCCATCAGCAGCCAAGTACACTTTCTTTGCCAACACACATGGAACATTCTCTAGCATATACCACATAAAGGAGGCAGTGACAGAATCAAAAACATCAAAATCTTACGAAGCATTTTTTCTGACCATAAAGCCATTAAGTAGAAATCAATAACAGAAAAAGCAGGCAAAGAAAACAAACACTTGGAAACTGAACAACACCCTGCTCAAAAACAACTGGGTTATAGGAGAAATTAGAGATGGAATAAAGAAATTCATAGAATCCAAAGAGAATAAAACACTTTCTATCAGAACCCTTAGGACACAGCTAAAGCAGTGCTCAGGGGTCAATTTGTACCAATAAGTACACACATCCAAAATGAAAAAAAAAAAAGGGCCAAAAACAAAGAATTACCCCTAAAACTTGAACAAATAGAAAGAGCGCAACAAAAGAAGCCCTCAGGCACCAGAAGAAAACAAAAAATTAAAATTAGAGCAAAATTAATGAATTAGAGAAAAGAAAAACAATTGAAAGAGTTAAGAAGACCAAAAGCTGGCACTCTGAAAAGATTAAAAAAATTGATAAACCACTGGCCAGACTATCAAAAGAAAAACAGGAAAGGAAACAAATAACCTGAATAAGAAATGAGATGAGTAACACCACAACACACCCAACTGAAATAAAAAGAATCATATCCCATTACTGGGAAAAATTATACCCTAACAAATTTGAAAATCTAAAGGAAATGGATGAATTTTTAGAAAAAAAACCATGCACCTAAACTAACACAAACAGAGGTACAACAACTAAATAAACACATAACAAAAGAAAAGATTGAAAAGGTAATTTAGAAACTCCCAAGGAAAAAAAAAAAAAAACCCCTGGCTCTGACCTCTTGACAATAGAGATCTGCCAAACTTTCAGAGAAGACTTAACTACTACTAAAGGTATTTCAGAGCATAGAAAAGGATGTAATATTCTCAAACTCATTTGATGAAGCCAGCATATCCCTGATACCAAAACCAAGGAAAGACACCACAAAAAAAGAAAATTACACACCTCATGAACTTAGATGCAGAAATCCTCAACAAAACTCTACCCATCAAAATTCAACAACGTATCAAAAGGTAATTAACCATGACCAAGTGGGATTCATACCAGCTATGCAGGACGGTTCAACATAAAAAAACCAGTCAATGTAATCCATCATATAAATAAAACGAAAGACAACAACCATATAATATTATCAATTGATGGAGAAAAGGCATTTGACAAAGTCCAAAACAAATTCATGATAAAAGCTCTCAGCAAAACAGGAATAGAAGGAAAATTCCTCAACATAATAAGGGCATTTACAAAAAGCTAACAACCAACATATTCTAAATGGAGAGAGTCTGAAAGCATTTCTCTTGAGAATAGGAACCAGACAAGGATGCCCTTTATCACCATTCTAGCTGGAGCAATTAGGCTAGATAAAGAAATAAAGGGCGTCCAGATTGGTAAGGAAGGAGTAAAAGTATCTCTGTTTGCAGATAACATGATCTTATACACAGAAAACCCTAAAGAATCCTCAAGAAAACTACTGAAACTAATACAAGAATTTAGAAGAGTATCAGGACACAAGATAAACATTCAAAAATTAGTTGGATCTACACCAACAGAGAAAGTCAAAAAGGAAAATCATAAATCAATACCACTTACAGTAGCCCCAAAGAAGATAGAATACTCAGAAATAAATCTAACCAGAGATGTAAAAGACCTATAGAAAGAAAACTACAAGACACTACCGAGAGAAACCTAGAGGCCTACATAAGAGGAAAGACATATCTTGCTCACGAATGGGAAGACTCAACATTGCAAAAATGGCTATTCTAACAAAAGTGATCTAATCATACAATGCAATTCCCATCCAAATTCCAACAACATTTTTTAATGAGATGGAGAAACGAATCACCAACTTCATATGGAAGGGAAAGAGGCCCCAGATAAGTAAAGCATTACTGAAAAAGAAGAACAAAGTGGGAGGCCTCGGACTACCCGATTTTAGAACATATTATAGTACCACAGTAGTCAAAACAGCCTGGTACTGGTACAACAACAGACACGTAGACCAATGGAACAGAACTGAGAAATCAGACATAAATCCATTGACATATGAGTAGCTGATATTTGACAAAGGCCCAAAGTCAGTTAAATAGGGAAAAGACAATCTCTTTAACAGATGGTGCTGGCATAACTGGATATCCATCTGCAAAAAAAATGAAACACCACCCATACCTCATAACATGCACAACTAACTCAAAATATATCGAAGAACGAAATATAAAGCCAAAAACGATAAAAATCGTGGAAGAAAAAATGGAGACAACACTAGCCCTAATACATGGCATAAACAGTATAGAAAACATTACTAACAATGCACAAACTCTAGAAGAGAAACTAGACGACTGGGAGCTCCTAAAAATCAAACACCTATGCTCATTCAAAGACTTCACCAAAAGAGCAAAAAGATTACCTACAAAAAAAAAAAAAAAAAAAAAAACTGGGAGAAAGTGTTTCAGCTATGACATTTCCGATCAGTGCCTGATCTTTACAATCTAAATGACACTGCAAAAACTCAGCAACAAAAGGACAAATAACCCAATTAAAAACTGGCAAAGGATATGAACAGACACTTCACCAAAGAAGACATACAGGCAGCTAACAGATATAAGAGAAAATGCTCAGGATCATTAGCCATTAGAGAAACAGATATGAAAACTGCAATGAGATACCCCTGCACTCGGCATTAATCCAAAACCACAAAGTAATAAATGATACAGAGGTTGCAGAGAGACTGGAATACTTATGCACTGCTGGTGGGAATGTAAAATGGTACAACCACTTAGGAAATCGATTTCGCACTTCCTTAAAAAGCTAGAAAGAGAACTACCATAGGATTCAGCAATCCCACTCCTTGGAATATATCCTAGAGAGATAAGAGCCTTTACGTGAACAGATATATACACACCAATGTTCACTGCAGCACTGTTTACAACAGCAAAAAGACAGAAGCAACCAAGGCGCCCATCAATGGATGAACACATAAATAAATTACGGTATATTCACACCGTGGAATATTACATACTGATAAAGAACAAAGATGGATTCGTGAAACATTTCATAACATGGAGGAATCTGGAAGGCATTATGCTGAGTGAAATTAATAAGCTGAAGAGGACAAATATTGTATGAGACCACTATTTTAAGAACTCGAGAAATAGTTTAAACACAGAAAAAATATTCTTTGATGGTTATGGGGGGGCAGGAGAGAGGGAGGGGGTATTCCCTAATTAGATTGTACACAAGAACTACCTTAGGTGAAGGGAAAAACAAAACATCAAACAGGAGAGGTCAGCACAACTGGACTAAACCAAAAGCAAAGAAGTTTCCTGAATAAACCAAACACTTAAAAGGCCAGAGTGGCAGGGGCACAGGTCTGCGGACCATGGTTTCAGGGGACATCTAGGTCAACTGGCATAATAAAATCTATTAAGAAAAAATTCTGCATTCCACTTTGGTGACTGCGACTGGGATCTTAAATGTTAGCAAGTGGCCATCTAAAATGCATAAATTGGTCTCAACCCACATGGAGCAAAGGAGAATGAAAACACCAAAATCACAAGGTAATTATGAGCCTAAGAGACAGAAAGGGCCACATAAATCAGAGACTACATCAGCCTGAACCCAGAGGAACTAGATGGTGTCCAGCTACAACCGATGCCTGCCCTGACGGGGAACACGACAGAGAATCAATGATAGAGCAGGAGAGCAGCAGGATGCAGAACTCAAATTCTTGTAAAAAGACCAGACTTAGTGGTCTGACCGAGAATGGAAGGACTCCAGAGGTCACGGTCCTCAGACCTTCTCTTAGCTCAGGACTGGAATCACTTCCAAAGCCAGCTTTTCAGACAGGGATTAGACTGGACCATAAAACAGAAAATGATACTGGTGAGGAATGAACTTCTTGGCTCAAGTAGACACATGAGGCTATCTGGGCAGCTCTTGTCTGGAGGGGAGAAGAAAAGGCAGAGGGGGGCAGAAGCAAGGTGAATGGACACAGAGAATACAGGGTAGAAAGTAGCAATGCATTGTCTTACTAGTGGGAGAGCAACTAGCTGTAAATAGCAAGGTGTATATACATTTTTTTATGAGAAATTGACTTGATTTGAAACTTTCACTTAAAGCGCAATAAAAATAAAAGAAAAAACATAAACGGAGCTGAAGTGAGACACCGGAAACAAGAAAATGCAGATATCATCACAATTTTAAAATTTTGAGGCTTAAACCTACTGTACAGCAATTACTAGTGACCGCGCCACTCAACACACGCACAGCCTGACACCTAGACAAACACACACAAATTTTATACTGTGACAAAGAGCCCAATCACTGAACAATCAGAATGGCATTGTTTGTTGACCATGAACAAGAGGTTAAAATTCACATTTTCTAGTAAGTTCACTGAAGTACAGGCGATGTAGCTGTTGAACTGCTTCTGCATCCTAGGAAAGAGAGACTTACACACCAATCCTCTAGACGCTCCACTCCAAATTCTTCTCTCATGTGCAGCCCTGGGAATGCGCACAAGCATGACGACCTGAGCCCTGACTGCTGGCAGCCTCTGAGCTGTAGGCCGGTGTCTGTAAAACAGTATCAACCCTTTGGCTCCCACATGTAGTGAGGACACAAAAGGCTTCTACACCGCACTGCTGCTGCTGCAGTTTTACTGAACAGTCAAGCAGCTGTAGAACAGATAAGCTACGGGGTGAACTGAGCTGTCAAGGTCATCACCTAATCAATCCAGGTATGATAATATGACAACAAACTCTGATCTAGTACCACATTCCAAGCCTCCTCCACTGCTGTGGACCAGGCTACACATGTTAAAGCCATCAAAAGCCCTAACTTCCATTCCTACAATATGTTCATGATAAAATGTTGCAATTATCGAGCAACTAGGATATTTTAAGGGATTTGCAAAAAGCTTTCAGCACACCAGTTCATTTATTCCTCATGGCTCTCCTAAGCAGATACTGCTTCCGACAGGCTACAGTCAAGAAAAGTTACAACGTATTAATCACATGCTCAGTGTCGCCCAAATGATATGCTGCAGAGCCAGAGTCACAATGCAGGCCTAGGTGTGTGAGACTAGTATCCTCCCTGACACCTCCCTTTCTGTTCCTATACCTACGGTGCACTTCTTATTCTAGGCGTCAATCCTCAATTACACGGGTGATCTTGAGCCTACTGGGTAACAGTGAGCGGAAAGAAAGGAAACATCCTATTCCTTTCAGACAACCTGTACCTCCTTCTCCTGGCAGACCCCTGTGTTTCAGGCATTACTGCTTCCCTTCAGGCCCTTATATTTGGCTCTTTCATTTATTAAAAATAATTTATGTAATACTGACACAGAGCCTACTTCAAATGGGCACTGAACAAAACAAAAATATCTAGATGCACATGGATCATAACTTTTTGGCGTGTGGGCAGTTACTAAATGAAATATAATGCTAAGTTCGGGTCATGCAACTAGTTAATAGTTAAGTGCTTGACTGCAAGCCGAAAGGCTGGCAGTTCAAAGCCAAGCAGAGGTTCCTCAGAGGACAAGCCTGGCTATCTGCAAGCCTGGCAACAACAAGAACAAGATCTCAAATAGTGGTAAGTTTTATGAAAAATGCACCACAATCAGGGAATAGGCAGAAACACAAGTGTATTTTTTAGTGAGTTAGTGCAGGCTGAAGCAAAACAATCATTTTAGAAAGCACTAGCTACCAAAAACCTGGCTGCTTCAGGACAAAAAAAACCGCACTTTCAGTTCTAAAGACCTGGAAGAACTCTGTGATGATTTTGCAAACACTCGTATAGATTTCTGAGGTTCATCGACTTCAACACCTTCCAGCAGAGAGGCACAGGAGTCAAACAGCACCACTGCCCTTCATGGCTGGGAAAGGGAAGATGCACTGGTTATTCACAAAATGAAACAGTCGTTAGCAAAGGGTAAACACATACGCTGGGGCACTGGAAGAATAAAAGCAGCATGGATAAACACTATCAAGAAAGTAAAAGAAAACAGACAATAGCAATTATACAAAACACAAATGAAGACTGTCAGGTTTTGGTCTGATATGAAAAGAGCCTGGAAGTCATGACTCCAATCTCAAGAAAAAACAGCTGAACATACTGAACTCATAGTATTCAGGTCACAGGGCAAATGACTGTCCCCAGCCCTGGAGGGACCCATACGCCAATCATTCCAGAGCAGCAGCCCAAGAGCAAAAACCATTGCTAGGATCAGTACCATGCTTGGTGTGCACAAGCTTCAGGGATAGCTATGCCAGGGGACCCACCTTAGGGAGACCCACACAGTTTGTGAGTTTTACCACCATGTATCCTACAACCTCCACAGTGTGAAGATCAGAGAAAAACTCCCTTGTCCTGCTAGTGGGGACCAGTAGAAAAGCAGCCATTCTGAAACTCGCTCAGAGCATTCTGTTCTGCTTCACAAGGCCTGCTCTCAAGGGAAACTGTTTTACCGGAGTCTAACAGACCTGGAGCGGTGACATACCCAACCTCAGCCCCATCAGGGCTTCCTGTCTCACCACAGTGGGGGAGATGGAAGGAGAGAAGCACAAGTGAGTCACTGCCCAGGGCCCAGGTTCACCATAAGACTGAGGCCTGATTACTGGAAAGCAGAGTACTGACAGTGCTGACGATGCAAGTAGCAGTATTAGGGTATTCAGAGTGGGCTTCACTGAGAAGAACGATCTGAGCTAAGACTTGAAAGGTGTGAAGGAATGCCCTAAGAGATAGGTGAGAAGACACTGTTCCCGGAGGAGGAATGCCAGAGCACAGGACAGCAGGTGGGAGTGTGCCTGGTATGTTTTAGGGAGACCTGAACCCCAGCATGCCCTGAGCAGACTGAGATGCAGGAGAGTGACAGTAGCTTGGAAAGAGGATGGTAACCAGGAGACATATGATCTGGGGGATGTGCTGGCTTCTGAAAAGATCCAGCTTCCCACTTGAGTGACACGCAGAACAATTTTATGCCTCTGATCAGAGATGGAAAATAATACGACAGCTCTTAAACAGTTTAAAGAAGCTGTGTGTAGGGGCAAATATAAAAGCTGGGAGATATAATAGAAGGTTATGGCCATAATCAGACAAGAAGTGATGAAACTAGGCATATACAAAGATGTATATCAAAGAACGTACTTAGTGAAAATGTCAACACTTTTCCAGTAACAGAAGGTAAAAAACAAGGATACCTATTATTCCATTCCTAGTCAATGTTATCCTAGAGGTTGTAGCCCATACGTACCCAAAAAGAAAATGGAAGAAAATAGGTAAAGAAGTAACACTGTTAAAGATTAAAAAAGCTCCCAATGTGTATTTTTAAGTTAAATAAGTGTATATGTAGAACCCCTAAAGATGATACAGATGATTCACAGCTGAGAGTATTCAGATTAAAAAATAAATATGAAGTTAAGATTCATTTTAAATATTTCATTTATATGCTACTACTGACCATTTGCGAAATTAGTTTTTAAAAGATAACATATTTTTAGTAAGGATAAAATGCACCAAAAACAAGTGTAATTAACAAGAGATCCTAATAAGGAAAACTATAAAATATTATTAACGGACATCTAAACAGACTGACTCATAGCGACCCTATAGGACAGAGTAGAACTGCCCCATAGAGTTAAGCACTGGGTTTTCTGTGTTAAACAGACTGAAATAAATGAAAAAGTAGTGCATCCTCTTAGAAAACTGTTCTCCACAAACAGATTATTTCCAATGCACTTCAATAAAATTCCAACCAATTTTTTTTGAAAGTCACAAAAATTTCTTCAAACATGTATATGTAACTGCAAATGTTCAGAAATAGCCAAGATATTCTAAGAAATAGGAAAAAATGGGCTTCTCCAAACACGTATATAAAATTGTATTCACACATACTAATTTCACAAATGAAGCTATAATATATTAGACAGTATAGTATCATAGGAATACATAATCAACCAACAGAAAAAAAATAAATGGTCCCAGAAAAGGCCCATCCATCTCTATGGAAAGTTGATTCATGACACAGCTAGCACTGCAGGGCAGTGACAGAAAGCAGTCATACTTTAATACGTGGGGAAGAGTCAACTACTCGGAGTCTCTGCGTTGGGTAAACGATTTAAGCGCTCATACAAAGTAAAAGGTTGGAGGTTGAAGGCGAGGTACAGGCAAGCTGGAATAAAGGTCTCATGATTTACTTCCAAAAAATCAGCCACTGAAAATCCTGTGGAGTGCAATTCTACGCTGAAACATATGGGGCCACCATAAGCTGGAAACAAGTAGAAGGCAAAAGGTTTATCTTTTTATCAAATAATTCTCTAATTGGAATAGTCTATTCAGAATTGACTCAATGGCAATGGGATTCCTATGTACTCCACACGCAAAAATAGATTCCACGTCGGTCACTTTAGTTACGAGAATGGAAAATTTTAATACCTTCAGAAGTTATAAGCAAATGATCTTATGACGTTAGAATAGAGAAACAAATTTTAAATAAGAAGATTAAGACATAAGGGAAAAGACTGGCCAAATTCCAACATATTAAAATTCATAATTCATCAAAGGGCAACAAAATGAGTGAGAAGTTACACAAGAGTGGAAAATTTTCCGAAGTTTAGAGAGAAGCCCTAAAAACTCACAGAGGTATAAATGAACAACAAGAAAATACGCCCAGCCTTTTCAATAATGGAGTAGATTAAGGGACTTGAACAATGAAATCAAAGCCAGATACGGTTTTAGACACTGATTACAAGATTAAAAATTACTTCATTAGATAAGAACATGGAACGAGTAAGATATACATGTATACTTTATGGGACAGAAAATTTGTAAAATGCATCAGTTCTTTAAGTAAAGTAGAACTTGGCTATGATTTACAGTAGTCCTGGTGGTGCAGTGTTTAAGAGCTCAGCCGCTAACCAAAACTTCAAAGTTGGAATCCACCAGCTGCTCTCTGGAAACCCTATAGGGTAGCTCTACTCTGTCTTATAGGGTCACTATGAGTTGGAATCGACTCAACAGCAACAAGTTTTTATGATCTATAACTCAATGATTTCCCCTTCACTGCAGAGTGACTGCATTTGGAGTCTGGAAAGAGAATGAAGCAATATTCAAAAGAGCAAAAGTTACACCTGGACCACTCAAATCCTGTAAACCCTACCATGGATAGATAAATTCTGGCCCATCATATGAATGCAAGCGTACATAGCAACTTGGGGAGAAGAGAGCTAGAGACAACAACATGTACGAAACTCAAAAGCATTCTGACGAAACCAAGTCATGGAAGAACCCAGACATGGTTATAATTAAATTACAAAGCCCTTTATCACCGCTCTTATTCAACATTGTGCTGGAGGTTCTAGCGAGAGCAATTAGGCAAGACAAAGAAATAAAGGACATCTGGATTGGCAAGAAGAAATAAAATTATCTCTATTTGCAGACGACATGATCTTATACACAGAAAGCCCTAAGGAATCTGCAAAAAAACTACTGAAACTAATAGAAGAGCTCAGCAGACTATCAGGTTACAAGGTAAACATACAAAAATCAGTTGGATTCCTCTACATCAACAAAAAGAACTTCAATGAGGAAATCACCAAATCAACACCATTCAGTGCTCCCAAGAAGATAAAATAGTTAGGAATAAATCTTACCGAAGATGCAAAAGGCCTATACAAAGAAACCTACAAGGTACTCCTGCAAGAAACCAAAAAGTACCAACACAAGTGGAAAAACATACCTTGCTCACGGATAGGAAGACTTAACATCGTAAAAACGTCTATATTACCAGAAGCTGTCTATATACACAATGCAATAATGATCCAAACTCCAACGACATTTTTTAATGTGATGGAGAAACAAATAACCAACTTCATATGGAAGGGAAAGAAACCCCAGTAGGCGAAGCATTGCTGAAAAAGAAGAACAAAGTGGGAGGCCTCACTCTACCTGATTTTAGAACCTATTATACAGGCCCAGGACAAGAACCATTCCCGAAGTCAACTGGTCAGACATGGATTGGACTGAACAAGGGGTTGGAGAGAGATGCTGATAAGGAGTGAGCCACTTGCATCAGGTGGACACTTGAGACTATGCTGGCATCTCCTGTCTGTAGGGGAGATGAGAGGGTAGAGGGGGTTAGAAGCCGACAAAATGGTCACGAAAAGAGAGACTGGAATGAGGGAGCGGGCTGCCTCATTGGGGGTAGAGTAATTGGGAGTATGCAGTAAGGTGTATATAAGTTTTTACGTGAGAGACTGACTTGATTTGTAAACTTTCACGTAAAGCACAACAAACATTCTTTAAAAAAAAAAAAGTATTTCTCCGTGTTTCAAAAGTTCATATCCATTAAATTGAAAAATTATCTTAATAGACTGGTTGAAACCTAGGAAGATAAGGGTAAAATTCAAGGTAACCACAAAAGAAGTCAACAAACCTACTCATCAAAATAAAGAAGAAAAACATAAAGTCTCAATCTGAACAAAATCTACAAAAACAAAAGAAACGAGGAGGCGGGGCCAAGATGGCGGACTAGGTGGACCCTACCGCGGATCCCTCTTGCAACAAAGACTCGGAAAAACAAGTGAATCGATCACATACATAACAATCTACGAACTCTGAACAACAAACACAGATTTAGAGACAGAGAACGAACAAATACGGGGAGGCAGCGATTGTTTTCAGAGCCTGGAGCCAGCGTACCAGTCAGGTGACCTTCGGAGCCCGATTCCGGGCAGAGCCCAGGGGGGCAGATGGCACAGACAAGGGGCCCAGCCCTAGCCCCCGAACTCATTCCAGGAGGGGGCCCAGCTGGTTCGCGCGAGCCGCGTGGCGGCGCAGCCGGTGGGAGAAGTCCCCAGGAGGCAGCGACTGGTCTTGGAGCAGGGAGAGCAGCGTCCCAGCCAGGGAGCCATCCCGCCGGGATTTTGGCAGGCGCGGGCGTGGCGTGAGCGCGGGGAGCAGCTACACCCCCCTGAATTGACCCCGGGGGGGGAGCCCAGCCGGTTCGCACAGGCGGCGCAGTGGCGTAGCCGGTGGGAGAATTCCCCGGAGGCAGTGACTGGTCTTGGAGCGGGGAGAGCAGCGACCCAGCCGGGGAGCCGTCCCGCCGGGATTTTGGCGGGAGCAGGCGTGCCGTGAATGCGGAAATCAGCTCCATCCCCCTGATTTGACCCCGGGGGGGTCCCAGCTGGTTGGTGGGGGTGGCGCGCGATGCGGCTGGCGGGACGGGGAGTCCCCGGGAGGCAGCGACTGATTTTGGAGTCAGAAGTGCAGTGTCCCAGTAGGGGAGCCTTAACCTAGGGGGTGGGGCTGACACTGGAGGATCTGACCGTGACTCAAGTGGGCCAGACCCTGCGGGGGCAATCTCCACACAGCCACTACACATAGGCGACGCGCCCCGCAGAAATCTCAGATATAATAGTCATTCCAAGCAAGACAAGCAACTCTGGCTATATTCTGAGGTGCTACTCTCCTAGCTCTCTGATCCCTCCCCCACCATCCCCAGGCAGCTCCATTAAAATCCGAATAGCCTGAGCCAGAGGGAAAACTCTGATAGGGATCTGACTGCACTTTTTTTTTAGCGGATTTTCTGGAAAAACTAGTTTCCCAGTGATGGCTCGGAGACAGCAGTCCATATCAAACCACATAAAGAAGCAGACCATGACAGCTTCTACAACCCCCCAAACAAAAGAATCAAAATCTTTCCCAAACGAAGATACAATCCTGGAATTATCAGATACAGAATACAAAAAACTAATTTACAGAATGCTTCAAGACATCACAAATGAAATAAGGCAGACTGCAGAAAAAGCCAAGGAACACACTGATAAAACTGTTGAAGAACTCAAAAAGATTATTCAAGAACATAGTGGAAAAATTAATAAGTTGCAAGAATCCATAGAGAGACAACATGTAGAAATCCAAAAGATTAACAATAAAATTACAGAATTAGACAACGCAATAGGAAGTCAGAGGAGCAGACTCGAGCAATTAGAATGCAGACTGGGACATCTGGAGGACCAGGGAATCAACATCAACATAGCTGAAAAAAAATCAGATAAAAGAATTAAAAAAAATGAAGAAACCCTAAGAATCATGTGGGACTCTATCAAGAAGGATAACCTGCGGGTGATTGGAGTCCCAGAACAGGGAGGGGGGACAGAAAACACAGAGAAAATAGTTGAAGAACTCCTAACACAAAACTTCCCTGACATCATGAAAGACGAAAGGATATCTATCCAGGATGCTCATCGAACCCCATTTAAGATTGATCCAAAAAGAAAAACACCAAGACATATTATCATCGAACTTGCTAAAACCAAAGGTAAACAGAAAATTTTAAAAGCAGCCAGGGAGAAAAGAAAGGTTTCCTTCAAGGGAGAATCAATAAGTTCAGACTACTCAGCAGAAACTATGCAGGCAAGAAGGGAATGGGACGACATATACAGAGCATTGAAGGAGAAAAACTGCCAGACAAGGATCATATATCCAGCAAAACTCTCTCTGAAATATGAAGGCGAAATTAAGATATTTACAGACAAACACAAGTTTAGAGAATTCGCAAAAACCAAACCAAAGCTACAAGAAATGCTAAAGAAGATTGTTTGGTCAGAAAACCAATAATATCAGGTACCAGCACAATACAAGGTCACAAAACAGAACGTCCTGATATCAACTCAAATAGGGAAATCACAAAAACAAACAAATTAAGATTAATTTTAATAAATAAATAAATAAAATAATACACATAACAGGGAATCATGGAAGTCAATAGGTAAAAGATCACAATAATCAAAAAGAGGGACTAAATACAGGAGGCATTGAACTGCCAGATGGAGAGTGATACAAGGCGATATAGAAGGATACAAGTTAGGTTTTTACTTAGAAAAATAGGGGTAAATAATAAGGTAACCACAAAAAGGTATAACAACTCCATAACTCAGGATAAAAGCCAAGAAAAACATAACGACTCAACAAACATAAAGTCAAACACTATGAAAATGAGGATCTCACAATTTAATAAGAAAAACGTCTCAGTACAAAAAAGTATGTGGAAAACTGAAATGGCCGACAACACACATGAAAAGGCATCAAAATGACAGCACTAAAAACTTATTTATCTATAATTACGCTGAATGTAAATGGACTAAATGCACCAATAAAGAGACAGAGAGTCACAGACTGGATAAAGAAACACGATCCATCTATATGCTGCCTACAAGAGACACACCTTAGACTTAGAGACACAAATAAACTAAAACTCAAAGGATGGAAAAAAATATATCAAGCAAACACTAAGCAAAAAAGAAGAGGAGTAGCAATATTAATTTCTGACAAAATAGACTTTAGACTTAAATCCACCACAAAGGATAAAGAAGGACACTATATAATGATAAAAGGGACAATTGATCAGGAAGACATAACCATATTAAATATTTATGCACCCAATGACAGGGCTGCAAGATACATAAATCAAATTTTAACAGAATTGAAAAGTGAGATAGGCACCTCCACATTTATAGTAGGAGACTTCAACACACCACTTTCGGACAAGGACAGGACATCCAGTAAGAAGCTCAACAGAGACACGGAAGACCTACTTACAACAATCAACCAACTTGACCTCATTGACTTATACAGAACTCTCCACCCAACTGCTGCAAAATATACTTTTTTTTCTAGCGCACATGCAACATTCTCTAGAATAGACCACATATTAGGTCATAAAACAAACCTTTGCAGAGTCCAAAACATCGAAATATTACAAAGCATCTTCTCAGACCAGAAGGCAATGAAACTAGAAATCAATAACAGAAAAACTAGGGAAAAGAAATCAAATACTTGGAAACTGAACAATACCCTCCTGAAAAAAGACTGGGTTATAGAAGACATCAAGGAGGGAATAAGGAAATTCATAGAATGCAACGAGAATGAAAATACTTCCTATCAAAACCTCTGGGACACAGCAAAAGCAGTGCTCAGAGGCCAATTTATATCGATAAATGCACATATGCAAAAAGAAGAAAGAGCCAAAATCAGAGAACTGTCCCTACAACTTGAACAAATAGAAAGTGAGCAACAAAAGAACCCATCAGGCACCAGAAGAAAACAAATAATAAAAATTAGAGCTGAACTAAATGAATTAGAGAACAGAAAAACAATTGAAAGAATTAACAAAGCCAAAAGCTGCTTCTTTGAAAAAATTAACAAAATTGATGAACCATTGGCTAGACTGACTAAAGAAATACAGGAAAGGAAACAAATAACCCGAATAAGAAACGAGAAGGACCACATCACAACAGAACCAAATGAAATTAAAAGAATCATTTCAGATTACTACGAAAAACTGTACTCTAACAAATTTGAAAACCGAGAAGAAATGGATGAATTCTTGGAAAAACACTACCTACCTAAACTACCACATTCAGAAGTAGAACAACTAAATAGACCCATAACAAAAAAAGAGATTGAAACGGTAATCAAAAAACTTCCAACAAACAAAAGCCCTGGCCCGGACGGCTTCACTGCAGAGTTCTACCAAACTTTCAGAGAAGACTTAACACCACTACTACTGAAGGTATTTCAAAGCATAGAAAAAGACAGAATACTACCCAACTCATTCTATGAAGCTACCATCTCCCTGATACCAAAAACCAGGTAAAGACATTACAAAAAAAGAAAATTATAGACCTATATCCCTCATGAACATAGATGCAAAAATCCTCAACAAAATTCTAGCCAATAGAATCCAACAACACATCAAAAAAATAATTCACCATGATCAAGTGGGATTTATACCAGGTATGCAAGGCTGGTTTAATATCAGAAAAACCATTAATGTAATCCATCACATAAATAAAACAAAAGACAAAAACCACATGATCTTATCAATAGATGCAGAAAAGGCATTTGACAAAGTTCAACACCCATTTATGATAAAAACTCTTACCAAAATAGGAATTGAAGGAAAATTCCTCAACATAATAAAGGGCATCTATGCATGCAAAGCCAACAGCCAATATCACTCTAAATGGAGAGAACCTGAAAGCATTTCCCTTGAGAACGGGAACCAGACAAGGATGCCCTTTATCACCGCTCTTATTCAACATCGTACTTGAAGTCCTAGCCAGGGCAGTTAGGCTAGACAAAGAAATAAAGGGTATCCGGATTGGCAAGGAGGAAGTAAAGTTATCACTATTTGCAGATGACATGATCTTATACACAGAAAACCCTAAGGAATTCTCCAGAAAACAACTGAAACTAATAGAAGAGTTTGGCAGAGTCTCAGGTTATAAAATAAACACACAAAAATCACTTGGATTCCTCTACATCGACAAAAATAACACCGAAGAGGAAATAACCAAATCAATACCATTCACAGTAGCCCCCAAGAAGATAAAATACTTAGGAATAAATCTTACCAAGGATGTAAAAGACCTATACAAAGAAAACTACAAAGCTCTACTACAAGAAATTCAAAAGGACATACTCAAGTGGAAAAACATACCTTGCTCATGGATAGGAAGACTTAACATAGTAAAAATGTCTACTCTACCAAAAGCCATCTATACATATAATGCACTTCCAATCCAAATTCCAATGTCATATTTTAAAGGGATAGAGAAACAAATCACCAATTTCATATGGAAGGGAAAGAAGCCCCGGATAAGCAAAGCATTACTGAAAAAGAAGAAGAAAGTGGGAGGCCTCACTCTACCTGATTTCAGAACCTACTATGCAGCCACAGTAGTCAAAACAGCCTGGTACTGGTACAATAACAGGAACATAGACCAATGGAACAGAATTGAGAACCCAGATATAAATCCATCCACGTATGAGCAGCTGATATTTGACAAAGGACCAGTGTCAGTTAATTGGGGAAAAGATAGTCTTTTTAACAAATGGTGCTGGCATAACTGGATATCCATTTGCGAAAAAATGAAACAGGACCCATACCTCACACCATGCACAAAAACTAACTCCAAGTGGATCAAAGACCTAAACATAAGGACTAAAACAATAAAGATCATGGAAGAAAAAATAGGGACAACGTTAGGAGCCCTAATACAAGGCATAAACAGAATACAAAACATTACCAAAAATGATGAAGAGAAACCCGATAACTGGGAGCTCCTAAAAATCAAACACCTATGCTCATCTAAAGACTTCACCAAAAGAGTAAAAAGACCACCTACAGACTGGGAAAGAATTTTCAGCTACGACATCTCAGACCAGCGCCTGATCTCTAAAATCTACATGATTCTGTCAAAACTCAACCACAAAAAGACAAACAACCCAATGAAGAAGTGGGCAAAGGATATGAACACACATTTCACTAAAGAAGATATTCAGGCAGCCAACAGATACATGAGAAAATGCTCCCGATCATTAGCCATTAGAGAAATGCAAATTAAAACTACGATGAGATTCCATCTCACACCAACTAGACTGGCATTAATCCAAAAAACACAAAATAATAAATGTTGGAGAGGCTGCAGAGAGATTGGAACTCTTATACACTGCTGGTGGGAATGTAAAATGGTACAACCACTTTGGAAATCTATCTGGCGTTATCTTAAACAGTTAGAAATAGAACTACCATACAACCCAGAAATTCCACTCCTCGGAATATACTCTAGAGATACAGGAGCCTTCACACAAACAGATATATGCACACCCATGTTTATTGCAGCTCTGTTTACAATAGCAAAAAGCTGGAAGCAACCAAGGTGTCCGTCAACGGATGAATGGGTAAATAAATTGTGGTATATTCACACAATGGAATACTACGCATCGATAAAGAACAGTGACGAATCTGTGAAACATTTCATAACATGGAGGAACCTGGAAGGCATTATGCTGAGCAAAATTAGTCAGAGGCAAAAGGACAAATATTGCATAAGACCACTATTATAAGATCTTGAGAAATAGTAAAAACTGAGAAGAACACACACTTTTGTGGTTACAAAGCGGGGAGGGAGGGAGGGAGGGAGGGAGGGAGGGAGAGGGTTTTTTATTGATTAATCAGTAGATAAGAACTGCTTTGGGTGAAGGGAAAGACAACACTCAATACATGGAAGGTCAGCTCAATTGGACTGGACTAAAAGCAAAGAAGTTTCTGGGATAAAATGAATGCTTCAAAGGTCAGCGGAGCAGGGGTGGGGGTTTGGGGAACATGGTTTGAGGGGACTTCTAAGTCAATTGGCAAAATAATTCTATTATGAAAACATTCTGCATCCCACTTTGAAATGTGGCGTCTGGGGTCTTGGATGCTGACAGGCGGCCATCTGGGATGCATCAGTTGGTCTCAACCCACCTGGAGCAAGGGAAAATGAAGAACACCATGGTCACACGACAACTAAGAGCCCAAGAGACAGAAAGGGCCACATGAACCAGAGACTTACATCATCCTGAGACCAGAAGAACTAGTTGGTGCCCGGCCACAATCGATGACTGCCCTGTCAGGGAGCACAACAGAGAACTCCTGAGGGAGCAGGAGATCAGTGGAATGCAGACCCCAAATTCTCATAAAAAGACCATACTTAAGGGTCTGACTGCGACTGGAAGAATCCCGGCGGCAATGCTCCCCAGACGTTCTGTTGGCACAGGACAGGAACCATTCCTGAAGACAACTCATCAGACATGAAAGGGACTGGTCAGCGGGGGGGAGAGAGATGCTGATGAAGAGTGAGCTAATTAAATCAGGTGGACACTTGAGAGTGTGTTGGCAACTCTTGTCTGGAGGGGGGATGGGAAGATAGAGAGGGAAGCTGGCAAAATTGTCACGCAACGAGAGACTGAAAGGGCTGACTCAATAGGGGGAGAGCAAGTGGGAGAAGGGAGTAAGATGTATGTAAACTTACGTGTGACAGACTGATTGGATTTGTAAATGTTCACTTGAAGCTTAATAAAAATTAATTAAAAAAAAAAAAAGAAATACACAAACAAAAGGAACTCAGCACAGGAGACGAACACGAACAAAGATAACCTCAGCACCACAAAAAACAGCACTACGAAATAACAATAAACTTACCCGTATCAATAATTACACTAAATGTAAATGGTCTAAATGCACCCATAAAGTGACGGAGAGCGAAAGAGTGGATTAAAAAAACAGGATCCATCAAAGGATGGAATCACGTATTTCAAACAACTAACTTCCAAAAAAAAACAGGAGTGGTAACACTAATCTCAGATAAAATAGACTTTAAAACAAAATACACCATAAAAGTAAAGAAGGGCACTATAAAATGATTAAAGATAGGGTCCATCATGAAGATTAACCACAATAAACACCTCCACACTCAACGTCAGGCCTTCGAAATACATAAAACAAATTCTAACAGCACTGAAAAGAGAAATTCAAAGTTCTACAATAAAAAAAGAAATATAAATGCAGAATAACAAAATTTTTCACACATGAAAATGGTCAAAAAAGAAAAGAATCAAATTTCTCAAGAACATAGGGAAACACAGCCTCATAAGTTACTAGGGAGTAAGATGAAGCCAGTGTTCCAGAAGTCAAATTGTCAAAATATATCAAAAAACATATGATTACTCCTCTTTGACATAATAATCATAATTACAGAAGTTAATCCTAAGGAAAAAACATCAAAGATGTACACAAAGATTTATCATTAAGAATGTTTATTACAGCCTGGTGCTGGTACAACAACAGACGCATAGATCAATGGAACAGAATTGAGAATCCACACATAAATCCATCCATATATGAGCTGCTGATATTTGACAAACGGCCAAAGTTAGTTACATGGGGGAAAGACAGTCTCTTTAAAAAAATGCTGCTAGCATAACTGGATATCCATCTGTAAAAAAATAAAACAAGACCCATACCTCACACCATGCGCAAAAACTAACTCAAAATGGATCAAAAACTTAAATATAAAATCTAAAACGATGAAGATCATGGAAGAAAAAACAGGGACAACGCTGGGAGCCCTAATACATGGCATAAACAGTATACAAAACATTACTAACAATGCAAAAGAGAAACTAGATAACTGGAAGCTCCTAAAAATAAAACTAACCATGCTCATCCAAAGACTTCAACAAAAAAATAAAAAGATTAACTACAGACTAGGAAAAAGTCTTTAGCTACGACATTTCCGATCAGCATCTGATCTCTAAAATCTGCATGATACTGCAAAAACTCAACTACAAAAAGACAAACAACCCAATTAAAAAATAGGCACAGGATATGAACAGACACTTCACAAAAGAAGACATGAGGTAGCTAACAGATACATGAGGAAATGCTCACCATCATTAGCCATTAAAAAAAAAAATTTTTTTTAATGCAAATCAAAACAACAATGAGATTCCATCTCACTCTAACAAGGCTGGCATTAATCCGAAAACACAAAATTAATGGTGGAGAGATTGTGGAGAGACTGGAACACTAATACACAACTGGTGGGAATGTAAAATGGTACAAACACTTTGGAAATCGATTTGGCGCTTCCCGAATTAGCTAGAAATAGAATTACCACATGATCCAGCAACCCACTCCTTCGAATATATCCTAGAGAAATAAGAGTCTTTACACAAACAGGTATACACACACCCCTGTTCACTGAAGCATTGTTTATAATAGCAAAAAGATGGAGGCCACCAAGGTGGCCATCAATGGATGAATGCATAAATAAATTATAGTATATTCACACAACAGAATAGTACGCATCAATAAAGAACAATGATGAATCCATGAAGCATTTCATAACATGGGTGACTCCGCAAGGCATTATGCTGAGTGAAATTAGTCACATGCAAGAGGACAAATATGGTATGAGACCACTATTATAAGAACTCAAGAAACAGTTTTAACAGAGATCAAAATATTCTTTGATGGTTACATGTGGGGAGGGAGGAAGAGGGATTTTCACTAATTAGATAGTAGATAAGAACTATTTTAGGTGAAGGGAAAGACAACACACAATACAGTAGAGGTCAGCACAACTGGACTAAACCAAAAGCAAAGAACTTTCCTGAATAAACTGAATGTTTCGAAGGCCAGGGAGCAGGGGCGGGGTTTGGGGACCATTGTTTCAGGGGACATCTAAGTCAATTGGCATAATCTATTAAGAAAACATTCTGCATCCCACTTTGAAGAGTGGCATATGCGGCCTTAAACGCTAGCAAGCAGCCATCTAAGATGCATCAATTGCTCTCAACCCACCTGGAGCAAAAGAGAATGAAGAACACCAAGGACACAAGGCGATTACGAGCCCAAGAGACAGAAAGGGCCACATGAAACAGGGACAACATCATCTTGAGACCAGAAGAAATAGATGGTGTCTGGCTACAACCGATGATGGCCTTGACAGGGAACACAACGGAGAACCCCTGAGGGAGCAGGAGAGCAGTGGCATGTAGACCCCAAATTCTCATAAGACCAGACTTAATGGTCTGACTGAGACTAGAAGTACCCCGGTGGTTATGGCCTCCAGACCTTCTCCTTGGCCCAGGACAGGAACCATTCCCGAACCCAACTCTTCAGACATGGATTGGACTGGAAAATGGGTTGGAGAGGGATGCTGGTGAGGAGTGAGCTTCTTGGATCAGGTGGACACTTGAGACTATGTTGGCATCTCCTGCCTGGAGGGGAGATGAGAGGGTGGAGGGAGTTAGAAGCTGGTGAAATGGACACAAGGAGAGAAAGTGGAGGGAGAAAGTGGGCTGTCTCATTAGGGGCAGAGTAATTAGGAGTGTGTAGCAAGGTGTATATGGGTTTTTGTGTGAGAGACTGACTTGATTTGTAGACTTTCACTTAAAGCACAATAAAAATTATTAAAAAAAAAAATCTACTAAAATATTCTGCATTCCACATTGGAGAGTGGCGTCTGGGGCCATCTAAGATGCATCAACTGGTCTCAACCCACCTGGAGGAAAGGAGAATGAAGAACACCAAAGACACAAGGTAATTAATTATGAGCCGAAGAGACAGAAACAGCCACATAAGCCAGAGTTTCTATCAGCCTGAGACTACAGGAACTAGATGGTGCCCAGCTATAACTGAAGACTGCCCTGACAGGGAACACAACAGAGAACCTCTGAGGGAGCAGGAAGGCATTAGGATGCAGACCCCAAATTCCTGTAAAAAGAGCAGACTTAAAGGTCTGACTGAGGCTAGAAGGACCGCAGAGGTCACAGTCCCCAGACGTTCTGTTAGCCCAAGACGAGAACCATTCTCAAAGCCAACTCTTCAGACACGGATTAGACTAGGCTGTGGGATAGAAAATAATACTGGTGAAGAGTAAGCTTCTTGGATCAAGCAGACACATGAGACTATGTGGGCAGCTCCTATCTGGAGAAGAGATGAGAGGGCAGAGGGGTCGGAACCTAGACAACTGGACATGAAAACAGAGAGTGGAGGGACGGAGTGTGCTGTCTCATTAGGGCAAGAGCAGAGTATATAGCAAGGTACACATAGGTTTTTGTATAGGAAACAGCCTTGGTTTGTAAGCTTTCACTTAAAGCACAATAAATATTAAAAAAAAAAAATTTATAAGCAATTTAAAACTATATAATGAATTCTATTCAACTCATATTAGCAATTCTGGAAAGGTGTTTTGTAGATTATAAAATTTCTACATATTATGTAAAACATTAAAAAGAATAAAAGAGTTGCAACTTTAAAAAAAAGAATTTTTATTACATATATGTGTGATTAGAATGTGGTTAGACACGAAACTTATGCAGGAGTGAATTTATGTTAATGGAGGAGGAACAGGTGGGAAAAGGAGGGTGAGAATGGTTGCAAAACTCAGAAAAATCTAATCAATGTCACTGAATTGTACATGCAGAAATTGTTCCATTGGTGTAGGTTCTGCTCTGTATATTCTCAACAACAATACTAAAAATGAAATAAATTATATGAGAAAAAAACTAAAAAATTCTCAGTAAAACCAGAAAGTGATCTACAAATCTTCTCCAACTGGAAACTGTAAACCCAAGAAGTTAAAAACACCATCTCGTAAGGTGACCTTGTCCAGGAAAAAGGTACACTTTTATTTTAGATTCCAACTCAAGACTGTGGATGGGCGGTGAAGGTCAGGTGAAAATTATAGGGACCTAATATCAGCTCTAGCAGAGACGGGTGGGAGGACAAAGGCTCAGACTGGGGACACTTGCTGCTCACATACCTGAAAGCCTCAAGGAAAAAGCATTCCTCCAAAAAGGATGGAACTAGAGGCCCAATACACAATCCCGCTGCACTCACTGTCCTCTGCCTCATTTCAGTGGAAAATTTATCGTCGGACCAAGCCCCACCCGGGACCCCATTAACAGTCAGGCCTTCTGCTACCAGTTCTCCTCCGTTTTCTACCACACCACACCACACCACACAGTGTGAGATGGGGCTGTAGCTTTGCAGCTGCACAGAAAAGGCTCCAGTGCCTGGGGGAAGCCAAGAAAACTGCACAGATGGGACAAGGATAGCTCTGCAGGACCTGGGCCGTGGGCTACTCAGTCACAGCTGCTCTGCTTCAGACTCTGGTCATGAGGTTCTGTCATTCAACACAGAACCAAGGCACAGGACAGAGATGTTACCGCCCCATGATGCCAGCCCTGACAGTCATATAAGGAAGGCAGCCCCAGGCTTCCAAGGCTTGAAAATCCCCGTGTGCGTAGAGAAAGGGCCCAGCGACAGTGGGCCACAGGAGGCCTCTCAGGGCTCAGTCCCTTGGCCTCCTCTGCCACCTTTTTACCTCACTGAGAAGCACAGGGCCAGGAGCACATGGTCCCCCAACAATTCATATCTAGCCTCTCCCCTTGCAGTAACATTACCCCAGCTCTCTGTAGGACTCACCATTTCCTGGCTCCCGCTTCTGGAAGTCAATGCGAATGTGCTCTCTAAGCCCAAGAAGCCACTTCAGGAAGAGGGATGGCAGTGGAAGCAGGGCTACTAGGCAGTCCGGAGGCAGATGAATGATGTTCAGTCCACACAGCCTGTCAGAGCAGTGAAAATCCTTACTTGTGATTGCACGGATGGGCAGGATGGTCACCCTCAGTCCCCCGCTGCCTAGACTGCACTAGCTCTCCCTGTGCCACTCCTGGGACCTGAAATGGAAGAAGGAGACAGTGCTGGGTAAGGAGGAAGAGACAGCTTCCTGGCCCTCAGCCCTTTCCCTGTGTAGGGCTTTCCCCCAGGCTCAGGGCCATGCTCCACTCTGAAGATATTTGCATTTAAGGCAGATCCTGCTCCAGCCTTCCAGAGCACACACTTGAATTCTTCATGCAGCCCCACAGGCCTCTTCCTCTGGGAACAAAGTCACAGATGGAGGGGCCTCCTCATCCCAGAGCAGGAAAGGCATCCAGGCCTGCCCAGGCTGGGGAACATGAGCCCCGCTTCCCCCAGGGCATCAGGGCCCGTGGCTTAGGTTGAGGGTTTGCCTATGAGATTAACCCACACATTTTATTTGATTATCAACATAGGTGAATTTTCAGGGAGAATATATTTTTCAAGTTCAAGTCAATGAACTCATCATATGTCAATGATTTCTAATTATGTACAGTTAAAACTCTTCTGTTCTGCTTTGTTTTTTTTAAAACTTTCATTTATAGCACGATAATATGTGATCAGTATTTATCCTGTTGATTTTGCAACTAACATTTCTTTCTTCCCCTTGAAGTTTTTGTTTGTTTTTCTTCACCCTTTGGCCATGTCACCACCAGCTTTCCAGAAACCAGGAAGAATTTCTGAACACATTCTCTTTCAACCCGTATCAGAAAATCATTAAGTTTTCTCTACGGAGCAGTCTGCTCCCACTTCTTTTCTCCCCACCACCCCATGCAGCTGTCTCGTACTCTTTAATTTCGGTCGCAGTGTAAATTTTTTTTTCTCTCTCTCTCACATGATGTGTGTACCAGTGCCTACACCCTACATCTGTAATAGTTATTTTCAGCTTAAACTAGGAAATTGTGTCACAGGCAGAACCTCAAGCCCCACCCAAGATAAAGCTCTGCATTTGCACAAGATCCCTGGGGTATCCACATCCAACTGCTCCCTGCTCCAGAGCCTGTAACTGAAGGAAGGAACATTCTATCATAGATGCCCTGTCTCAGCCCGCCTACTAACCAGGTCCAAGCCCACCACTCCTCGGCTGCCTCTCGTGGTCCAGCTGACTCCTGCTGGCCTGTCCCAGCCTCCAGCCCATGCTGGCCTTATCACCAAAGGGAGATGCCACCCCAGTAACCCTGCACCCCTACAGCTAGAATGCACTGCACGTGGAGAAAGGCCTGAGGGGGCGGTGGGAGCCCATGCACACACCCACAGCTGTCTCCAAAATAGAGTGCAAGTTACCAGTGAAACTTGTCCCAAAGGTAGATACTCAAACACTGCAAGACAATAAGAATCCATGGAGGAGCCTGGGCCAGGACAGAGCCATCACACAACTAGAACACAGGCCCTGACGGCTGCCTCCTTCCCACCCATCCCAGCTCATGAGTCTAAGGATTTCCAGAATCTCAGCCTTCCTGGAAAGACTGGGAGCTGCTCCCCACAGGCCAGGGATGGACAGGGCATGGTGAAGAGGGGGTACCGAAGGCCAACGTGAAGACAGAGGCCATGAGGTACCTGGAAAGGATACAGGAAAGAGGGGCTAAATCAGCTGCTCCCCTACCTTAGCCAAACCTGTGAAGAGAGGCTGACAGGTGGCAACTGAGGTGGTGAGCAAAGTGTGACTGACCAGGTTCCAGGGTGCCTCTGTGATGGTTTCCTTCTCCTGGGGGACGAGAAGGGACTAACGCCTAGCTCTCATTCCCAGGGTTCAGGCTGTGGACCATGCCCCATCAGCAGCCTGGAGAGAGAGGGGCAAACAAAAGGAGTGTCATGGGGAAAGGCTGTGCCAGAGGACAAGAGGGGGTCAACGAACAGTGAGGGTTGGTTAGGGACCCTCAGCACTGCCCTTTTCCCACCCTCAGGGAGCTGTGGAAGGCTGAGAGGCCTGAGGAGGCCGTGACGGAATGGGGGTGTGGGTGAGGGCCCAACACAAACTGAGTTGCAAAGGCCAGGCTACTAGAGAAGTGCACAACTTGTTTTAGACCCCTTCCTTCCCTTGTATGGCCATCACGCATACTCGCCTTGTGAAGCTCACTGCTCTCCTAGCCCCCAAGGCCAGACTTCAGTCTCAGAGCTCTGAGGTAGGCAGGGTGCAGAGGGAGCTCGACCTCCAGGCTCCACCTTGGCCAGCCCTCTTTCTCTGAGGCTTGATTCATTTTTAAACCCTTCCAGAAAACTGTTATCTAAAAGAAAAGAAATACCTAGGAATAAATTAAACAAGGGAGGTGAAAGACTTGTACATGGAAAACTATAAAACATGACAGAAAGAAATTCAAAAGCTCTAAATAAACGGAATTCACCTCAGAACAAAGGCCTGGAGATCTACTTCCAAAAGTCCCACCTATTGAAAGCCCTGCAAAGTGCAGTTCTACTCTGTAACATACCAGGTGGTCATGAGTCAGAATCTATTCAAAGGCTTTTGTTCTTCTTTCACCTTTTTAATTGAAGTAAATTAGAAGACATACTGTGTTCATGGCTTAGAAGACTTACTATTGTTAAGATGTAAATAGTACCCAAGTGACCTATTAATTCACTGCAATCCCTATCGAAATTCTAACAGCCAAAAGTAAATCCTGAAATTCATATGGAGTTGCTAGACGAGATGAATCAACCCAAAGCATTCTTAAAAAGAGGAACAAGGTAGGACAACGCACACATCTGTATCAAAAAATGTACTGTAAACTACAGTGATCCAAACAGTTCTGGTACAAGGATAGACATAAATACCAATGGAATAGGACTGAGAGTCCAGAATAAACCTATACATTTACGGTCAACTATTTATCACAAAGGTGAAAAATTTATTCTGTGAAAAAAACAGTCTCTTGAACAAATGGGGCTGAGAATACTGGGTCTCCACATGCAAAAGAATGAAGCTGGACCCAGACATCACATCATATATGAAAATTAACTTAGAATAATTACCATATATAAACTAGAACTTTAAAACTTTTAGGGTAAAAACATATGGGTAGTGTTTCAGGAAATAGTTTTTGACAATAGATTCTTAGCCATGACATCAAAATCATGAGCAATGAAAAAAAATAATCAATTGGACTTTATCAAAATTAAAACTTTTGTGCACTGAACTTCATCAAGAAAGGGAAGATACAACCTACAGACTGAAGAAAATATTTAGGAATTATGTATCAGATAATGGTTTAATATCCAGAATATATACATAATTCCTACAACTCAACAACAAAAAGATAAACAACACAATATAAAATGGTCAAAGGATCTGAACAGGTATTTCTCCAAAGAAGACACACAAACGGCCAATAAGCACATGAGAAGGTGTTCAAAATCATTAGTGCTTAGGGAAATGCAAATCAAAACAGAACTGAGATGCCACTTCACACCTACTAGGATGGCTATTATTAATGGTAGCATTTTAAAATGGTACTGCCTCTACGGAAATCATTTTGGAGATTTCTCAAGAACTTAGGAGGCGTTGGTGGTTCAGTGGTAGAATTCTCACCTTCCACGTGGGAGACCCGGCTTTGATTCCCAGACAGTGCACCTCACATGGAGCCACCACGTACCTGTCAGTGGAGGCTTGGGGGATCCTGTGATACTCAACAGGTTTCAGGGGAGCTTTCAGAGTATGATGGGCTGGGAAGAAAGCCCTGGTGACCTACTTCTGGAAATCAGCCAACTGAACATCCTGTGAATCGCAAGGGTCCATTTAATTCTGTAGCCCATGGGGTAACTAAGTCAGGGCCAACTCACACGCTAACAGCAGCAGCAGAACACACACAGGGAAACACATCATGTCTATTTGGGAATTGGATTACATGAAAGAACTACTCTTAATTATGTTAAGAGTGATAATTACACCTACTGCTATGTCTTGGAAGAAGTACAGCCAGAATGCTCCTTAGAAGCGAGGGTGCTGAGGCTTTGTCTCACATACTTTAGCCATACTCTGGGGAGGGATCAATTCGTGCCGAAGGACATCACGCTTGGCAAAGTAGAGGGTCAGTGAAAGAGAGGCAAACCCTCAACGAGATGGACTGACACAGGGCCTGCAACGATGGGCTCAACCATAGCAATCTTAGTGAGGATGGAGCAGGATCAGCAGTGTTTTGGTCTGTTGTACATGGGGTCGCTATGAGTCTGAACTGACTCCACAGTACCTGACAACAATATGATATATTCTTATATGAACACAGTGAAGAAGGGTCTACAGTATCACAAATTCTTAAGAGTAATAGTAATATAGACCTTAGGTGTGGGTCTTGAGCTTAAACACCAGGATTTTACTGTCCCTGCTAAGAACTATAGGGAAATGCCACAGGGCCTGTGGAAATAGAAAGAAGGAAGGGAGACAGCCAATTCAAAGTTTACTTATAAAGAGAAGATCAACTGTACTCTCTCCCTCTCATCTGCAATGAAGGAAGGTTTTCGTGACATTTTTTTAAGGCACAAAATTAACAATCCATTCACAATCTCTCAACACAAAATAACAACCTCATGGGTCAGGTGGGAATGTTTTTCCTTGTGAGTGACAAAACACCTGGAAAACTGAAACACCTAAGAACTTTATCATTTTATCTCCTCCTATAACACGAAGTTCCAGAGGTTACAGCTCAGGACGAGACAGGTGCTCTGTGAAGTAATCAGTGAGGCAGGCTCCCTCCTTCTGCCTAGTCTGTCTAGGTTACCACACAACCCGCATTCTCACTGTGGTGAGCTACCTGGCTGCTGTATGAGACAGAAGAAGACTGGAGGAGGAGGGGAAAAGCCTACTTGCCCTTCTTAGGCTTTGCATTTTTTCCATGGTAAAGTAGGATACCCAGTGACTTTGTCTACATTATTGGCAACTTCTGTGTGGAATAGCCACCCTTATTATAACAGAAAACGGGGAGGTTGATAGTTCAGAAGTAAAACTCTCACCTCTGACATAGAAGATCCAGCTTCAATTCTAGGCCAGCATACCTCACGCTGAGCCACCACCCCTTGGTCAGTGGGGACCTGCATATTGCTATGATCCTAAACAGATTTCTAGGGAGTATCTGGACCAAGAAAAACTAGGAACAATGGCCTGTCAATCTACATCTAAACTTAAAAAATGGTCAAGGGACTTAGACATTTCTCCAAAGAAGATAACAAAATGCGCAAGGAACATATGCAAAAATGCTCTCCGTCATCTAGTCACAGGGAAAATGTAAATCAAAACAACATGAGATAACATTTCACACTCACTTGGATCACTCTTATCAGAAAAATGGAAAAGAAGGGTTGGTGAGGATGTAGAGAAATTGGAACCCTCACACACTGTGGGTGAGAATGTAAAACAGCATGAACACTGTGGAAAACAGTTTGGCAATTCCTCAAAAAGTTAAACATTAAAATTACCATATGACCCAGACACTCCACTCCTAGACTGGCAGTTTAAACCCAACCAAAAGACTTGAAATCAGGGATTCAAAAAGATACTTGTAAACCAATGCTCACTGAGAAATTATTCACAATAGTCAAAAGGTAGAAACAACTCAAGTACCCATTAACAGATGAATGGACTTAAAAAAAAAAACACATACCATGAGATACTGCTCAGGCATAAAAGAAATTCTGTTCATGCTTCGCCATGGATGAACCTTGAAAACATGATGCTAAGTGAAATCAGGAAGACACAACAGGTCAAATATTCCACAATATAACCTACATGATACAAGCAGAACAGGCAAAAACATAGAGACCAAAGTTTATTAGTGGCTGCAGGGACTTCTTGAGGAGAGAATGAGGAGTTACTGCTAAAGGGGTACGGACTATCTGTGAGGAATGATGAAGAAGTTTTGGAATCAGATGGTGGACTTGGCCACATACCATTGTTAATGTATTTAATGTCACTAAACTGCACACTTAAAAATGGTGACAACAGCAAAATTTTAGTTATATATATCATACAATATTTTTGTGTAAAAAAAGGGACCCCTGCACTCTTCCACCTAAATGCTAAGGGATTATTTTAAAGATGCAGGCCTATATGCACTCTTCTGTGAACTACTAAATCAAAAACCACAGGGAAATAACCAGGACAATGGGTTTGAAATGCTGGCCACAGATTTTATCCACACTCAAGTTCTGGAACCACCATGAATTCAGGGCAGATCATTTGAAGAAAGGGGAAGGTAGAAGACCAGATGCCATGTTTTAAAGCTCTTCAGATCCGAACCAACAAAACCTCAATCATTCACATAAAGAAGGAAATGGAAACTCGATCAAAAAAAGGCAGGGGCTCTCAAAAGACTCAAAATGGAAAATGCAAAGACATCCAAGGGCAGATCCTGGCTTCTCCCACCTCACCAGGTAGACCAGGTTCCTGTAGTTCTCCAACATTATGCCCCTTTACAAAGCCCGCTAAGCAGGAACCAAGCATACGCCTCCTTCTGGAGGAAATCTAGGGACAAAGCCTTGTGTATCAATGGTAGCTAACATGAAAAACACATTTTCCAATGGTTCATGGAGCGGTGTTGGTGGTGGGGGGTGTTCTTATTTGCACATAATATGAGGGGAAGCAAGAGGTATACGACTCAGTTTCGATTAAGGAGTATGGATGGGTCCATATAAGATAATTTTGAGCAAGTTATATAGGCCTAATTTTAACCTATGATTAAAGCACAAACAGCAAAGTTTACTAGTTGCTACCAGGTACTCAGGCGAGGAGAGAACAGGAAGTTATTGCCTGAGTGACACTAAAGATATGAGATCCACTGTAGACTTTATAATTGTGTGGAGGATAAAACAAAAATAGAAATGAAAACTCAATTCAACCAGTGGTTTTCTTAACCAAGGTTGCTAACCAAAAGTTCAACAGTGCAAATCTAAAAGCCACTCCTTGGAAAACCCATGGGGCATTTCTCTTCTGCCCGCTAGGGTCGCTATGAGTCAGATTTGACTTGAAGGCAATGGGTGTGGCTTTTTGGTTTTGGTATCCACCAAGTGACGTATAATTTCTCAGATGAACCAGACAAGAAGTCATCCCATTAGGGATGACAAACCGTCAATAAGAGTCTTTAGATAAACGTTAGGATCTAACCTTGTGATCATAACGGAAATGATCTGTTCTCACTTGACAGAGAAGAAAACTGTCTCACAAAATCTAACTTGCCTTGAGTCAAGCATCTTAATAACTGGCAGGATGCAGAGGGCTGGGTTCTAGAATTGAACCCAAGGAATCAAAACATCAATAAAATATACACTATTGAAATGACACTGACAGACGGTTTCCTAACTAAAGCAACTTGAAACACGTTAAAAAGCAACAACAAAGAATTACGAGGTCACCATGTATGCACATGGAAACCCCGGTGCCACAGTGGTTAAGTGCTACGCCTGCTAACCAAGACGTCAGCAGTTCGAATCCGCCAGGCGCTCCTTGGAAACTCCATGGGGCAGTTCTACTCTGTCCTTTACGGTCGCTATGAGTCGGAATCGACTCAATGGCAGTGGGTTTTGGGATATATGTGCACACATATGCATATACAAATTAGTTTCTACTTTTGCTACTACTATTTTTTAAAACAAGAGTCCAGGAATTGATAAGAATACCAATTCAGATGTTTCAACAAATGGATGCAGTGCTAGACACGCTCACCAGTATATGCCACAAAATGTGGAACAAAGCTACCTGGCCAACTGACTGGAAGACATACATAGTTGTGCCCGTTCCAAGGAAACATAATCCAACAGAATATGGAAATTATTGAACAATATCAATACTATCACACACAAGTAAAATTCTGCTGAAGATAATTTAAAAATGGTTGCAGCAATACATTGACACGGAGCTGCCAGAAAATTCAAACTGGATTCAGAAGAGGATGTAGAGCGAGGGATATCATTGCTCATGTCAGATGGCTATAGGCTGAGAGCAGAGGATACCACCAAAAAGATGGCTTCCTGTGTTCTACTGACTATGCAAAGGCATTTAACTGTATGGATCATAAGGAATTATGGATAAAAAAAAAAAAAAATTTTTTTTCTTTTTTTTAACACTGCAGAAAATGGGAATTCCAAAACACTTAACTGCTCTCATGCAGAAGCTGTACGCTGACCAAGAGGCAGTTGTTTGAACAGAATAAGGGGATACTGCATGGTTTAAAATCAGGAAAGGTGTGCATCAGGGTTGTATCCTTTCACCACACTTATTCAATCTGTATAACCCACTGCCGTCGAGTCAATTCCCACTCAGAGCGACCCTATGATGATATTCAATCTGTATGCTGAACAAATAATCTGAGAACCTGGACTATATGAAGAAGAATGTGGCCTGAGAATTGGAGGAAGAATCATTAACAGTCTGCGGTATGCAGATAGCAAACCTTGCTTGCTAAAAGTGAAAAGAACTTGAAGCACTTACTGATGAAGATCAAAGACCACAAGATAAATGGAGAAAAGATTGAAGTTGTCAAGGGTTTCATTTTACTTGGATGCACAATCAACACCCATGGGAGCAGCAGTCAAGAAATCAAGAGACTCATTGCATGGGGCAAATCTGCTACAAAACACCTCTTTAAAGTGTTAAAAAGCAAAGATGTCACTGTGGAGGCTAAGTTGCTTCTGACCCAAGCCATGGTATTTTCAATTCCCTCAAATGCATGTGAAAGCTGGACAATGAATAAGGAAGACTGAAGAAGTGATTCATTTAAATTATGATATTTGTGAAGAATAATGAATATACCATGGACTGCCAGAAAACGAACAAATCTATCTTGAAAGAAGTACCGTCAGAATGCTCCTTAGAAGCGAGGAAGGTAAGACTTAGTCTCATGTACTTTGGACATATTACCACGCGGCACCAGTCCCTGCAGAAGGACATCATGCTTGGTAAAGTACAGGGTCAGCGAAACAGAAGAAGACCCTCAATGAGATGGACTGACACGATGGCTCCAACAATGGGCTCAAACATAGCAATGACTGGGAGGATGGTGCAAGACCAGGTAGTATTTCCTTCTGCTGTGCATAGGGTGGCTAGGAGTCTGCACCAAACTGACAGTGCCTGACAATAAAAAGAAGAACATTTTTACTACTTTCAACATGATTTTGGAGCCCTGGCGGCACAGCATTTAAGAGCTCACCTGCTAAACAAAAGGTCTTCAGTTCAAATCCACTAGTTGCTCCCTGGAAATCCTATGGGGCAGTTCTACTCTGTACTATAGGATCACTAGGAGTCAGAATTGACTCCATGGCAATGGGTTTGGTTTATTTTTAACATGTAGTTGCTGTTGTTATCAGCTGTGGTCAAGTCAATTCCGACTCCTAGTGACCCCATGTGACAGAGTACAACTGCCCCATAGGGTTTTCTAAGCTGTAATCTTTATAGAAGTAGACTGCCAGGTCCTTCTCCTACAGGGCAGCTGGGCAGGTTAAACCACCAGTCAGCAGCTGTGCGTTTAACCATTCCACCACCAGGGCTCCTCATTCACACGATAGTGTAAAAATATTTAATGCCATGGGGAAAATACATAAAACTTATTCATGAAATGAGGTCTTTTAAAGAAACCTACGGTGCACCCAAACCAACAGCAAAATTAACCAAAAAAAGAGCAGTGGTCTCTCAATGATGGATTTTCTAGCTAGATTTTCATTATCATTTTCTGTTGATGTTTTTCAGTATTTTAGTACAATGGACACGTTTAAGTACTGCTTCTTTAGCAGAGAATGTGATCTCACCTAAAGAGAGCACTCTGGCGGCTGGGCAGCACAGTCAAGTGCTGACTACTAGCCAAAAGGTTGATGGTTTGAACCCACCCAGAGGTTCCTTGGAAGATATGCCTAGCCATATGATTTCGAGAAGTCACAGCCTTGAATATCGTATGGAGCAGCTCTACTCTGCAGGATGGGGTCAACATGAGCCAGAATGGACTTAATGGCAACTAACAACAAAAAAGAGAGGTCTGCCCTTTGCCCTGGCTCCTGGGAGGTAATCCCTAAACCCTTGGTATTTCCAGAGTGATAGGACTGTCTTTGTGTTTACTGGTGGGCCCCTTGGTCCACATGTGATTAAACCCATACCAAACCCATTGCCGTGAGTTGATTTCGACTCATAGCGACCCTACAGGACGGAAAAGACTTACCCCATAGGATGTCCAAGGAGAGCCTGATGGATTTGAACTGCTGACCTTTTAGTTAGCAGCTGTACGTCTTAAGCACTACGCCACCGAGGTTCCCCCATATGTGATAGTTAGAGGTGGAAACTGGTCATGTGATTAGAGAGTTGGGGCTTGTGTTAATACTAGACAAATATGTACAGACAAATGAGAGCCAACTGCAGGAGGAAACACACAGCCACCCAGAGGGGGTCAGGTGGTGAGACCAGCTGTGTGGAAATTAGATGGGGTTTCTTTGATTACAAAGCTGCCCTTTAACATTCAACAACCAAAACAAAGAAATGATTGTTTATTACTCACAGGGCCTGGAGAAACACACACTGGAGTGCCACAGAGTTCACATGAGAGCCAAAGAAGTGGAGAATCAAAGACAGTGCAGAGAGACCTGGGCTCTGCCTTTAACAGGGTTCAAGGGGGTGGAGTACACTTTCTTTCATGAGCTTAGTGACTATTGGTTAATTTAAAACACGTGGCAGGAAACCTGGGGGTCTGGGGACGCGAATGTGGCAGAGGGCATGCGTTCCTCATCTGGGTTCCTGGATGTGACATGTGGGCAGGGAAACAGAGACCTAGTGAGGAGAGGAACTTCCTCTGGATGATTATCTGGGATTATGTACAGGGGTGTGAGGGTGAGTTGATTAGGAAGGCAAGCAGACCTGATCTTTAGAAATAAGTAATATTTCAGCACAGGCTGGAAGGAAAGGGATGCCGAGGCATTTACAAAATGGGAGTTTGGGTTTCTCATGACAGGGCTTTGGGCCCCAAGATACCAGGCTGATTTAGGGGATGGGAGGCAAGTGGAGGGCTGGAGTTCAGCCCCATGAGCAACAATTCAATCAGTAATGCCTATGTGACGAATACTCAAAAAAAATTCTGGACACTGAGGTTCATGTGATCAGCTAGGGTTGGCAATAACCCATGGGTATTGTCACCATCAATGCCACTGATCACATCCTAAGGACATGGAAGCTTGGTATTTGGAACCGTTCTGTACTCTGCCCTATGTGTCTTTTCTTTGGCTGGTTCTCATTTCTATGTTTTCCCCGTAAAAATGTGATCGAGAGTATAATCACTCCCAGTAAGTTCTGAGAGTCTTTCTATATGGAACCTGAGGGTGGTTTTGGTAAACTCCTAACTTGCAGTTGGTATCAGATGTCTTGCAGATTTGGCAGTCTGGAGGACAATACCCTTAACGTCAAGTTTCCCTAACTATGGCAGTACTTTAACTCCAGTAGTACTTAATTTAATTATCTTCTAAAAAAAAATAATAAAGGAAGATTGCTCTTGGGACATCTGTGTGCATTACAAAGGAAAGCAACATGACTGCCCATTAGAGCATCCTTACTGCAATAAGAACTTACAGTGAACAAACAGTGCCTTCATTATCTACGAAGAACATAGCCAAGAAAACCTATGGAACAGTCCTCTGTAACACATGGGTTTGTCATGAGGCAAAATCAACTCAATGGCAACTAACAAAAGGGAAAAGGCAACATGAAGATAAACTATTCAAGTCTATGTATGCACATAAAAACCTATGCTGAAAACATGACTAAATAGAAACACCCATATAAACGAAAAATTCATTAATCATTAAGCTTCAAGGGAAAAATTAAAAACAATTCCCAGTGAAATCACCATGTCTATAATGCAATAAAATGTTAAGAATATTGAGAATTTAGTATATCTAAATTAGTGAACAAGGAGCCCTGATGGCACAATGGTTAAACACTGGTGACTAAATGAAAGGATGGGCATTTGAACTCAAGACCTGGCAATCTGCTCCCATGAAGACTGTTGTTGTTGTTAGATGCCATACAGTACATTCTGACTCACAGCAACCGTATCTACAACAGAATGAAACACTGCCTGGTCCTGCATCATCCTTACAATTGTTGCTGTTTGAACCCATTGTTGCAGCCACTGTGTCAATCCATGTCGCTGAGGGTCTTCCTATTTTTCACTGACCCTGTACCAAGCATGACGTCCTTCTGCAGGGACTGGCCCCTCCTGATAACATATCCAAAGTACGTGCCCATAAAGATTACAGCTTAGAAATTTCTATGGGGCAGTTCTACTCTGTCACACAGTGTCATCAGTCGGAATCAACTTGAGGACACCTAGCAACAACAAATTAGTGAATACAAACTGAACCTTTATCAAAGACATTTGGATACACTGACTGAACACTCATCAAATATGGCCCTGTAATGAGTCATAAAGAAAATGTCAGCTAATTTCAAATAAGATGATATCTCACCGTATTTAACAATTCTCCTACTTCTGGATATTGTGTTGTCTTCAATTAGAAATAAAGCTATGAAACAATCTTGCTTTTTTTTAAAAAAAAAAAAAAGAAAATCGGGAGGCCACAATTCTTGCAGTGAAATCAAAATGAAAGTAAACAAAAGTCAGACAGTGCAAGCGAAACGAAACACATTAAAAAGCGAAAACAGTTTATATACATAGGCGTGATTACAAAAACGCTTTTTATAATCTATGTGAAAAGTGGAAAACGACCAACTTAAAGTCATTGTCACCACTAAGAATCAAAGTATTCAACCAGGGAACATGCTCAAAGCAATGATCTTGAAATAATTGTATCTTTGAAAACAAAACCTTACAAGAAAATTAAAAACCCACTGCCCTGGAGTGGATTTCCTCTCAGGGCGACCCCACGCGTTACAGAGCAGAAATGCAGGACAGGGTTTTCTTGGCTGCAATCTTTATAAAAGCACAGGCGTCTCCCGCAGTGTCACCTGCCAGTTCAAATCGCCATCCATTTTTTTAGGTTAGTACACCAGCAAAGGAAACCCTGGTGGCTTAGTGGTGGAGTGCTAGGTTGCTAACAAAAGGGTCAGCACTTCGAATCCGCCAGGCGCTCCTTGGAAACTCTACGGGGCAGTTCTGCTCTGTCCTATAGGGTCGCTTTGAATAGGAATTGACTCGACGGCACTGGGTTTGGTTTTTTTGGTTGACACCAGCAAAAACCTTAGGGGCCACCCAGAGACGTTAAAAAAAAAAAAAAAAAAAACAAAAAGGAGAGGCGGGGATTGAAACGAAACAGACTGTTCAAGCCTGTAATCCAAAGAAGACAAAACAGAAAAACCCAATTTTCGTATTAAAATGAACTAAATATCAATAAAACCTTAGAGAAATGATAAGCTTCAGGAATGAAAGAAACAGATCACCTGATTGAAAATGACGAGATAAACAAAACTACCTGATTCGCGGCATGGGGCGCGGCCGGCGCCGCCCTGAGAGCCCAGGGGACCGGGCTGGGGGCGCAGGCGACCACCCCGCGGGGCCTCTCCGGGGAGGGGTCGGGGAAGGGCTCCGACAGGAAAGGGGGCAGGTGGGTCACCGGCCGGAGAGGGGGAGGCCGGGCGGACCACTGAGCTGCTTTAACAGGAAACGGACCCGGATCCGGGGCGGGAGCCGGGTGGGTAGGGGTGTTCAAAGTCCGCAGGAACCCCCGGATTCCGAGCGGGAAGGATGGGGCTGGGGGTGGTCGCGAAGCTTGGATTTGAATCAGAAAAAGTCACTCACCTAACCTCCCGGAACTGTCCTCCCAGGGAGCCTCTTCCGTTTGGACAGGAAACGCCGCACCGGGGCGGGGCTACTCGGGGGCGTGGCCTGGAGTGTGAAGGGGTGGGGCGGGAATGTGCAGGGGGCCAGCCTGGCATAACAAAGGGCGGGGTGAGAAGGCGGAGCTGTGAATCGGCGGGGACGAGAAACACAAATGAACGGAGGAGGGCGGAGCAGGGGGTGGGGCCTGCGATGACAAGAGGCAGAGTGGAGCGGATCACATGAACGTAGGCCCAGGAATCCCTTTAAGAGGCCCTCCACGGGTTCCATGTTTTATATGCTACAGCTTGGAAACACTGCTCCAGGTCTAAAACCCAGTAAAAAAATTTTCAGTTTGGATGAACGTTACTTAACTTTGACTTTTCCACTTTTAGTTCTACTTAAGTCTTTATCTGAAGAGCCTAAGGTCATATTACTATTCACAACCTCCAGCAGGTAGGCAGTGTCAACGGTCAGTAGTCATTTAGGCCAGGATAGCTGCAAAAATCTATGCTAGCATCTGTAACTAGCTTCCAGTTAGGTATGCTGGAGTTTTAGGAAACTGTCCCTTCAGGAAGCAGCGTTTCTTCTGTGGTGTCCTGTGGGTTTCTATTATTGGTGAAAGTGAGAGGATTGGGATGCTTCTTTTAGATTCACTGCCTTTACGTCTTTACCTTTGTCCCCAGGTGACAGAATGGGAAGGGTCTTCCTTTCCTAGATCCTAAAACAGGGTCCTCTTTGAATAATGGTGAGGGAAAGAGAGGAGGGTTGGACCAGGGTTGAGCTGGGTCTTATTTGCTGCTTTGGCTTGTGAGCCCACCGTGGTTGACTCTGGAAAGGAACTGAGGCTTTCTTCAACCCCTTCATCCCAGAACAAAATGTTCATGCAGCCTAATCTAGGGAGTATGGCAAGGCTGAGCCTGTGTTTACTGAGTCAGGAAGTTGGGGACAATGTTTATCTTGCTTTCAGGTCCTAGATTTACAGGACTTCATCATCCTGTCCCCGCTGAGCCCTGTCACCCGTCTTTCCACACACCTCACTCTTTACACTCAAAGAGTTCCCTGACTCTGACAGACATGGAGGCTTCCTGAGTGCTAGGTGCCCTGAGGGGTTTACAGCTGTCACTCATTCCCTAAGCGGGTCCCAGCCCAGCCTGACAAGGGGAAGGTGGAGTGGTGGCCCGGAGGCTTCTCCTCAAGGCTTCTGTTCCTTCAGCTCTCAGATATTGGGATGCTCTGTGGGGCCAAGGAGGCTGCCTTATGTTCAGAGAATGAACAGTGATGTCACTGAACAATACTGGAAGTGTTTCTTTAATGTGTGTACAGGCCTAATGCAAGGGTGGATGCCCCATGTAGTATCCCATACTGAGCTGCCACAAGATACAGAGAGCTTCCTGGATGTCTTGGCCCAGAAAGTAGACCTATTGGACACTGAGCCCCCTCTCCCCATTGTGGAATGTGTGGCTTCAGGACGCACGAGAGAGCAGTACAGAGGGGGAAACTCCTGGCTGCACTCTTCAGTGATGAGTTGTGGACAGCAGGCTCTTGGCCCCTCTCATTATTTTGCTTGAGGAATTCCTGACTTATAAGTCGAGTATTATCCTCAGTTTTGTTAAAATTCCTCTTCAGCTGCCTCATCCCCAGGTAGATGAGCTGGTCTTTAAGGTGGTTTTATCTGGAAGACTTCTGAGATCTATTGGAATCAACCCTCTTTTAGATGACAATGCACACCATATGATGGTTTCGTGATTGAAACCAAATACCTGGGAAGGCCATATGTCCTTCATAAATATCTCGATGAGGACATCCTATTGAATTTTCCATCACATTTTCCACTACGTCTATTAGAATGGCTAAAATCTAAAACACTGACAACACCAAGTGCTGGTGAGGATGTGGGGCAACAGGAACTCTCACTCATCGCTGCTGGGTACACAAAATGATACAGCTACTTTGGAAGACAGTCCAGCAGGTTCTTCAAAGCTACACATAGGCTACCCATATGTCTTAGGCTGGATTCTGTAGAAAAGCGAACCAGTGGGGTACACATATATATATATATACATAGACAGGGAGTTTAATCTCAGGAAAATGACTCATGCAATTAAAGAGGCTCGCAAATCCCAAGTGTGTGGGTCAAGCGTCAGGCTGGGGGCTTCTCCTGATTCACGCAGCCACAGGAGCTGATGAACACAAGATTGCCACATCAGTTGGCAGGCTTGCAGGCTGTTGGCTCACGGACTGTGGAAGCTAACAAATTCCAACATGGCATGCAGTACTGGGGGTCAGATGATGATAAGCCAGACATAGGATCTGGAGCGAGCAAGCAAGCTTTGCCAGAACGTCCATATATATATTGTAGGCAGGACACAAGCCTGAAGAAATTCCCCTGAAACTGATTGGCAGATCAAATCAGATAACATCATGGAGGATGACTACATCATTACATAATACCATCATTACATAACTGCCAAACCACAGAATCATGACCCAGCTAAGCTGGCACATAACTTTAACCATGACACCATGTGACTCAGCAATCTTTCCTCTCAGTACTTATCCAAGTAAGTTGAAATGTATGCTCACATAAAAAAGCTGCACAAGTGTTTATAGCAACTTTATTCAAAATTGCCAAAAACTGGAAGCAACCAAGATATCCTTCAGTGGGTGCATGAATTAACAACCTGTGGTACATGTAGATGATGGAATTCCACTAAACAATTTTTAAAAACTGAGTTACGAAGCCATGGAATCCTATGAGTGAACCTCAAGTGTATGTTCTAAGTGAAAGAAGCCACTATATAGAAAAGACAAAACTAGAGACAATAAAAAGATCACCCGTGCCACACATTTGAGGGCAAGAGAGGGAAGGCCTACGCCACTCTAATCCCACATGCCAGGCTACCCCTGTCCAGTATAGCAGGGCGCAGGGCGCAAGTATGCTGGGGAAGGCAAATATCCGGGGAATAGGTTCCTGAGACAGAAAGGGGAGGCTGTGAGGCATCAAAGGTGCCCCTGAGAGGGTCTCCTCCTGGGCATGCACGGCGGGTAAGATGTGACCCCAGCAGGTCTACCTAGTGGGTGTAGGGGCACCGAACACCTGTGGGAAGGCATTAACTATCAGGTCAGGTGGAAGGCTGGCATCTGGCTGGTTATGCACCTCGTCTGTGCATGCTACCTCTCTGCAGAGCCTGGGATACACAGAGCCTGCCCTCACGGGATTGCTCCAGTGGGAGAAGAAAGACACTGAAGAAAACAAAGCTGGCTGGTGGGCAGGAGCACACCTGGGCAGTCAAGGAAGCCTGAGGGTAAATATGATGACTGAACAAAGACTGATGGCTCCTGGGACAGTAAAAGGACTTTCTAGGTGTATGATGCAGCACGTGCAAAGGTCCTGAGGCTGGTATGTGCAGAGTGGATAGGCAGAAAGGAGCTGGCCATTATTCAAAAAGCAAAGGAAAACACACCAAAGACCTCCTGTCCCCCATATCCCCACCCTGTACAGCCGCAACAAGTGCTTAACGCCTTAGTTAGGGTACGTGGGGTCTAGAGACACGTCCACCTCCCATGGCGACCAAGGTCATGCATGACATCTCCCCTGACGCCCATGAACAGTGGGGCGACTCCCCCAAGATGGCACAGTTCTGGGTTCAAAGGTGACATTAGGGCAGTAACTTTTCTTAGTTGGGCCTGCAGATCCCAGGCCTCTGGGGTCTTCAGAGAAGGCATTCATTCACCAAGCTGTTGTCTCTCCCACTGTGGAGGGGCAGGTGCTGGTCAGGAGGCGCTAAGGAGGAGTGCGGGGGCTGTGCCGGACAAGGATCCACACCTCAACATCCTCTTTACAGGTAAGAGGTACATGCCCAGGGTGGAGTCACCTGTCTAGAGACGGTAGGCCTTGGGCCACCCTGACCCTGGCTAGCTGCTTCAGAGCCCAGTGACTCTGGCCAGCCCTGGACGCATCATTTGTCAAGGTGTTCCTCCCCAACACCATACACCTATGTGGTCCTTGGTCCTCCAGGGAACAAGTCCCACCCAGGCCTTCCCCTGCAGGAGCCGCCAAGACAGGCCATAACTGCAGCTTGAAGCTGGGGCCCCTCCCTCCGCAGCGGTCGCCACAGCTGCACAGGAGTGGTGTGCCGTCCCTGTTGGTAATGTTGAAAATGACACCAATATAAATGTACAAATCGCATACGTAGTGCACATAAAACATCTGGTCAGGCAAGGCCAAACTAAGAGCAGTTTACCACGAGGTCGTTGGGCAGGCAGGAAATCTTCAGTGTTACACATCTGAAAACTATTTGATACATTTTCCAAACACCATGTGTATTTATTTCGTCATTTTTTAAATAACATGTTTTTGTGTATGCAACAGGTTGACTTCTGAAAGCAGCGTTTTTGATTAAAAAAAAAAAAAAAGCAGCAAAAAATCAAACTCTTGGCGGTGAAGTGGATTCCGACTAATACTGACCCTATAGGACAGAGTAGAACTGCCCCATAGGGTTTCCATGGAGCGCCTGGTAGATTACAACTGCTCGCATTTTAGTTAGCAGCCTTAGCTCTTAACTACGAAGTCACCAGGATTTCCGTTTTTGATAAAGATTCACTAATAAGGGCCACTTCAGCACATAACAGGATTGGGCCAGCCAAGGAGACTTAAGTGGTGGGCTGGGACCTGCGTGGGGTGGGTGGTGGAGGGACTTTAACATCCTCAGCCACCCCTGTCCGGGTGTGGAGTATGGGGTGAGGAAGACTGCTGGAAACGATGGCAAGCACAGGTCTGAACTAGAAAGATGGAAACTCACTCACCGCAAGGAACTTTTACTCATAGTAGACTTCCCAGTTAGCAGGAAAGTGCAGGGAAGCAGGATGTAGGAGGTGTGGTGCAGGAGGCAGGGCTTAGACAGTGACCAGGCATGGGAGGTAGATTGTTTGAATGGGGCGTGGCTGGTGCACAAGCAGGGTGGGGACGGGGGCAGGAACAGCACAGGGTGGGGCCTGATCCTATCTCCAGGCCCCCCTGACTTCCTGGGCCTGCAGGTCATTAAGCTCAACAGGACTTTATTCTCACCCTTCTCATCCACAGGAATCTTTTTGGTGTCCTGTGGATCACAGCTGCTACCTAATGTTTCAAACCGTAGGGTCAAAGACTACTGTTGTGTCGGCCACATCATATTGGAAGCTGAGACATTTTCCTCATCAAAAGGGGAAAAACTATTAATTCAAAGGCCTTTCTGAGGGCAGGTGCAGTCTTCTGAGCTGTGAGGCTGGTGTGACTCAAACATCCAGGTCGTGGAACATCAGAGAGGACGTGATGTGGGGCAGGGGTGGGGTGCTAGGCAGTCCGCAGAAACACTGCCTGTTGAACTATTCTTACCTTCAGGAGAGACTACAGCCCCAGGTAAGCACAGTGCTTGTAGAATGGCGTTTTCCTGAGGGCCACTAAGCCTGATGAGGTGGCCCCTCTACCTGGACAGCAGTGTGAGCCCATGTCTTCCCTGGTGGTAACCGCCCCTCACCCCTCAGGCAGCTCCAATGGCCCCAGTGCAGTGAGCATCCAGCGGCGTGAGTATCCCAACATCTATTTTACCTACAGGCTAAGAGCAGAAACGCGGTGAGATCTCAGAGAGGTGGAGGGGGTGTTTGCATAAGGCTGGGGCTGCATGGGGAGCAGGGCTGAGAGGTGGGGCCAGGTAGCAGTGTCTTAAAGTTAGGGCAGTGAACGTGCCTGAGAGATGTTATTTGTTCACTTTTAAGAATAAAGAAATACAGGCAGAGCAAGTCCAGTAATTTGTTCATGTTCGAATACCTAAGTAAATGGGTTGGCAGGAACTTGACTCCAGGTCTCTGCCAGGGGAAATACAGGAGTACCCAGGCAAAAAGGGGACTCATAGCCGCAAAGGAAAAGGGGTCCAAGACTTACATCCTGCCACTGGGAACCCTCCTGTGGGGTCCTTTACCTCTCTCCTCTCCATGGGCAAAGACCTGAGGGCCCCCAGAGGTCAGGAATCCTTTGTCCAGACTTAATCAAATCCAGGTATTTAAAAGCTGTGGGTCTCCACAGCACTTTAAATCACACACCTAGAAATGTGATCCTGTCAGGGCCATGTGGGGTTTGACAATTACATCTGCACAGTTGGAACCCTGGGTTTAAAAGTGAAAGTCTCAACAGTAACTGAGAAAATACGAGTTTTATGCTACTTTGAGGTGGTTATTATTACTACATTTAAACCAAAAAAGCAAAAAGAAAACCCCAAACTCGTTGCCATGGAGTCGACTGAGACTCACAGCAACCCTATAGGACAGAGTAGAACTGCCCCGTAGGGTTTCCAAGGAGCGGCTGGTGGGTTTGAACTGCTGACCTTTTGGTTAGCAGCCGTAGCTCTTAACCACTGTGCAACCAGGGCTCCTAAAACAGAGATTTTAACTAAATATCCCTTTTTTGTCCCCCCTTCAGACACCCTGTGAATGAAACAAGTGCTTAGACACAGAAGGATTTAAGAATGGTTAACAAAATCAATAGCATAATTTAATGGAGACACTGAGAACCGCAGATCTGTGGCTGAGAAATTCCAACCCCTTCTGGCTCTGTGTCCTTTCTCAGAGCCTTTGTTGTTAGCTGCCCATTAGGCTCTACCCCATGGCAATCCTATATATAACAGAATGAAAAGTTGCTCGGTCCTGTGCCATCTTCACTATCATTGGCATGTTTGATTCTCAGTGGACAATATTCTGTTCTGATCTGTAGGATGTTCACTGGCTAATTTTTGGAAATAGATGGCCAGACCTTTCTTCCTAGCCCATCGTAATCTGGCACCTCCACTGAAACCTGACCATTTATGTGACCCTGCTGGGATTGGAAATACTGGTGGCATACCTTCCAGCTACCACAGCAACATGTAAGCCACCACAGTACAACAAAGTGACAGATGGGTGGTAGAAATAGATGGCCAGACCTTTCTTCCTAGCCTATCGTAATCTGGCACCTCCAATGAAACCTGACCATTTAGGTGATCCTGCTGGGATTGGAAATACTGGTGGCATACCTTCCAGCTACCATAGTAACATGTAAACCACCACAGTACAACAAAGTGACAGATGGGTGGTGGCTCACAGAAACTAAACCAAAAATAAATACAAACCCATTGCCATGGAGTCGATTCCGACTCACAGCGACACGAAAAGAGAGTAGAACAGCCCCAAAGGATTTCTGAGGTTGTAAATCTGTATGGAAGCAGGCTGCTACATCTTTCTCCCAAACAAGACTGGGGGGTTCAAATCACGAGCCTATCGGTCAGCAGTCGAGTGCTTTAAACACTATGTTACCAGGGTTTCTGCACAGAGACTAAACGTCAAAAAAAAAAAAAAAACCTCAGTGCTGTCAAGCTGATTCTGACTCATACTGACCTTACAGGACAGAGTAGAACTGCCCCTTAGGGTTTCCAAGGAACAGCTGGTGGATTCGAACTACCGACCTTTTGTTTAGCACGTGTAGCTCTTAACCACTACACCACCAGGGCTTCTCACAGAGACAGCCTACGTGAAATACCTGTCCCTAAACAGAAGGGCCTTAAATTGCTAGGAATTATATCACTGATATTAAAGGTGAATATATGAACCATATGTTTAAAACAGAAAATTTTCAATCTACATGCAAAACAAAAAAACAAGGACTTTAAGGGGTTTGGTTCTTATCTTCACCACTTGATGAGCACAAGCTACGAAGGGGCTATTAGGTGAACTGTCAGGATATTTACACACGGTTACTGACCAAGGAAACAGCCCTGGTGGTAAAGTGGTTAAGTGCATCTCTTCTAACTAGCAGTTAGAACCCAAGAGACCCTACAGGAGAATAGACCTAAAGATCTGTTCTCGTAAAGACTGCAGGTTAGGAAGCCCTATGGGGCAGTTCTACCATGTCCTATATGGTCAGTATGATCGGAATGGACTCGACAGCACACAACAACGTTGACCAAGGACATTCTGAGACATAAGTTAAAAGGCTACCAGCCCTCCTGAGCTCTACCGCACACATGCACAGCTTTTGCCAACGCCTATGCCTTGGCCTCCTCTACTCTATGAACTGAGATAAACTGATATCCAGTATATATTCAGTGGGAAAAACTATACTTATGTGATGAAAACATGATAAATAACATATTTAAGTATGTATTCTGGGAGAGGGATCTTCTGAGAAACACTGAAAGGTTACACAGAAAACGAATGGAAACAGTTAGCAACTTGTGGTAATATTAACAGAACACAAGTGGTACAGGAGGAAGTCAAACTTCTCATTACATCTTTTCATATACTTTTTAAATCCTGAACCTTGGGAAAGTTTTACGTGTTAAAGGAGTAATTCAAAAGGAAAGCACACCTGGATATTAAATGAAAACACAAAACAAGTAAACGTAACAGCATGTCAAACTGCCACCACCCGTCTACGAGTTGGTCATACTGTGGTAGCTGGTATGTTGCTGATGCAGGAAGCTATACCACCAGTATTTCAAATACCAACAGGGTTACCCATGGTGGAGAGGTATCAGTGGAGCTTCCAGACTACGGCAGCCTAGGAAGAAAGGCCTGGCAACCTACTTTAGAAAATCAATCAATGAAAAGCTTATGGATCACAACATAACACTGTCTAACACAGGGCTGAGAAGATGACCCCCAGTTTGGAAGTTATCTAGTGCTGCTATAACAGAAATACCACAAGTGGATGGCTTCAAGAAAGTTTATTCTCTGACAGTCTAGGAGGCTAAAAGTCCAAATTCAGGTCAGCTCCAGGGTAAGGCTTTCTGTGTCAGCTCTGGAGGAAGGTCCTTGTCATCAATCTTCCCCTGGACTAGGAGCTTCTCCATGCAGGAACCCTTGGTTTAAAGGACACACTCTGCTCCCGGCTCTGTTTTCTGCTCCTTTTTTGGTGGTACGAGGTTCCCCTGTCTCTCTGCTCACTTCTCTCTTTTATATCGCAAAAGAGATTGGCTCAAGACACAACCCAATCCTGTAGATTTTGAGCTGTACCTCATTAACATAACTGCTACCTATGCCTCCTCATTAACATCATAGAGGTAGGATTTACAACACATAGGAAAACCACAACAGATGACGAAACAGTGGACAATAGTGGGAATCATGGCTCAGCCAAATTGATACACGTATTTTGGGGGGACACAATTCAATCCCTGACACACACCAACGACCACAAAGACAGTGCAGGACTGGGCAACAATTTGTTCTGTTATGCATAAGGTCAAGGAGCCCTCCTTAAGCACTTGGCTACTGATAGAAAGTTTGACAGTTCAAACCCACCCAGCAGCTCCATGGAAGAAAGACCTAACAATCTGCTTCTGTAAAGATTACAGCCAAGAAAACCTCACAGGACAGCTCTACGGTCACATGGGGTCGCTATGAGTTGGAATTGACTGCAGTGTGCACAAAAACATACATAATGTCACTACAGGCTGGAGCCAACTCAATAGAACGAAACAATATCAAACTAACCACATAACCGTGCAGAAGAGAGTCTGTACTCAGGCCAATCTTTGAGCACGGTAAGCTTGTGTTAATATCCTTATGGAAATGTATAACCAGTAAGTACAAAAAGAGAGGCGGAGAAACTCAACACTTCATAGAATATGTTTTTATTTAGTAGTACTATAATTTCATTGAAACCATTTTAAATGTTATGAGGAACCAAGATTTAAAAAAAAAAAAAACTAATACAAAGTAACAGAAGGTGATAAGATTTCCCCATTCACACCATTTACCCTATGAATATTTCCTGCTTCAACCTAATAAATCAGCCTTGAGCAAATACTTTTGAAAATCATTAGAATTCGTGTCTATAAACCCATCCTCCTGCCGTAACTCTGCTTTCCAACGTCCTCCTAGTAAGGTTCGAGTGCCCCATGTCACTCAAAACTCACTAAAAAAAACCCTTCTCTCACTTCACTGTTATGAGCCGAAGTCAGTCTTATGCTGAGATCTCTCTCCTATCCCAACAGCCTGAATAAAGTTTAGTTTGCCTACTTAACAGTGTTCAGCATCATTACTTTCGAATTTGAAAAAAACTTACACTCTTAAGTTTGTACTGGGAATAAGAATATGTATTTCTGATGTAAGAAAATATGTATTTTAAATGTTCAGTGAAAGGCCAAGAAAATACTGACTGAATGGAACAGGTTTTGCTTTAGAACTCAGCCCATGTATTGCACAGATGTGCATTTTTAAAAAGAACCAGAGGTTTGGACAGAAATTATGGATTTCAGGTCTGCAACAGGAAAAGTACAAAGTAATCCATGGACTTCTTTTGCATTCAAACACTAATAGGGTTGCACCAACAACCTATGTGGCTAGCGAAACTAAGAAAGTGAATTAAGTTTAATTAATTTAAATATAACAATAAACTTGACTCAGTTATTGGAAAAGTACGTTTGGAGTAACCTGGGATAGTGAATATACTTTTTCAACAGTAAAATTTATGAGATGTGTTGCTTCTGGACTCTGGAATGCTGACTACAAAAGAAAGGAATTGTAAAATGTCCCATAAATAAATTTGTATTGATTAGTTGTTAACTTCATTTAAATTTTTATACAGACAATAACTGAATATATTGGGTTAAGTAAAATTTTTCATTAAAAATTTCACACTTAAGTTGTTAATTTTCTAATACGGCTCTGGTGGGACAGTGACTAAGAGCCCGGCTGTTAAACAATAGGCTGGTAGTTTGAATTCACCAGCTGCTTCTCAGGAATCCTCTAGGGCAGTTCTACTCTGTTCCTATAGACTCGCTAAGAGTCAGAATGGACTTGACAGAAACGGTTAATATGGCTATTAAAACATTTTTAATTAGATCTTTAATTTGCATTATACTTACACAGAACTGTGTTAAGACTCAATGTCTACATTACAAAAAATAAAAGAAGACAAACTAATTATAACAAAATTATGACAAAACAAATACAGTGAATCCTGTGACAGCTGGAACTCAATGGGGCTGCCTTGTTTTCTGAGTCTCTGACAGGTTTCTGACTTTCACAGGTTCTGGCTGTCACAGGTTTTAATGTATCAGAATGCTGAATATTTTAGCATTTTACAAGATAATCAGGAGAATGTTTCTGTGTAAGACAGATTTACAAACAAAAAGGCAATGTGGAAATCTTATTTTGATACTAATTTCAAAAAACCAAACAACTATAATAGATACTTAATGAATAGGTAGAAAACTTTTCATTACTTGTATGGAACAGCAATGATATGGGTTTTTTTGGTAGGAAACTGGCCTTATTTGTACGAGATGCATGCTTATATTAAAGGGTGAAGTAAATGTCTGCAACTGAACATTGGTTGTTTCATCAGAATAATTTATGTATATGGAAAAATTCCTTATACTTATAAAGCCTCCCTCCACTGTGAATTTTTATAAGATTAGTGAGGTTTCAGAATGCACAAGGGAATTCCCATATTCCAGGTATTCAAAATATTTCTCTTCAGGGTGATTTCTTTATGTATTTATTAGGGGATGAGAAATAACAAAATGCATTCCCACATTCCTTACATTCATGAAGTCTCCCCCACTGTGAGATTATTTATGTTCAGTAAGCACTAGAAACTGACAAAAGGCTTTTCCACATTCCTTACGTAAGACTTCTTTCCACTATGAATCCTTTAATGCGCAGTGAGATGTGAGGACTGATGAAAGGTTTTACACATTCCTTACATTCGTAAGACCTCTCTCCATTATGAGTTCTTATATACTCAATGAGGTCTGAGGGGTAACTAAAACCTTTCTCAGGTTGGCTTACACGTACACAGACTCTCACCACTTTGAGTCCTCGTATGTGCAGTGAGGTGTGAGGACCAAATAAACGCTTTGCCACATTCCTTACATTTACAGGGCCTTCCTCTACAGTGAGTTCTCATACGTGTAGCAAAGTGTGAGGACCAACTAAAGGCTCTGCCGCATTGCTTACATTCAAAAGTCCTCCCTCTACAGTGAGTTATATGTGTAGTGAGGTGCGAGGATGGACTAAAGGTTTTGCCACAGTTTTTACATTTTACTCTCTCCACTGTAAGTTCTTTTATGTGCGAGTTCTGATGACTGACTACACTCGTACCCACATTCCTTACATTCATAAGGCCTCTCTCTGCTGAGTTCTTATATGTGACTTAAAATATGATGACTGACGAAAGGCTTTCCCACGTTCTTTAAATTCATAAGGCTTCTCTCCATAGTGAGTTATCACGTGTGTAGTGAGGTGTGAGTACTGATTAAAGGCCTTCCCACATTCCTTACATTCATAAGGCCTCTCACCAGTGTGAATTCTCATATGTCTACGAAGGTTTGAGGAAGAACTAACAACTCTGCCGCATTCCTTACATTCATTAGGCACCTCTCCATTGTGAATTTTTATATGTACAGTGCGGTCTGGGGACCAACGAAAGGCTTTCCCACATTCCTTACATTCATAAGGCCTCTCACCAGTGTGAATTCTCATATGTTTACGAAGCTTTGAGGAAGAACTAAAAACTTTGCCGCATTCCTTACATTCATTAGGCTTCCCTCCACTGTGAATTTTTATATGTACAGTGAGGTCTGAGGACCTACGAAAGGCTTTCCCACATTCTTTACATTCATAAGGCTTCTCTCCATAGTGAGTTATCACGTGTGTAGCGAGGTGTGAGTACTGATTAAAGGCCTTCCCACATTTTGTACATTCATAAGGCCTCTCACCAGTGTGAATTCTCCTATGTCTACGAAGGTTTGAGGAACAATTAAAAACTTTGCCGCATTCCTTACATTCATTAGGCTTCCCTCCACTGTGAATTTTTATATGTACAGTGAGGTGTGAGGACCTAATAAATGTTTTGCCACATTCCTTACATTCGTAAGGCCTCTCTCCACTGTGAATTCTTTTATGTTCAGTGAAGTGTGAAGACTGACTAAAGGCTTTCCCACATTCCTTGCATTCATAAGGCCTCTCGCCACTGTGAGTTCTCATATGTCTACGAAGGTTTGAGGGATGACGAACAGCTTTGCCGCATTCTTTACATTCATAAAGCCTCTCTCCACGGTGAATTCTTATATGTGCAGTGAGGTCTGAGGACTGACTAAAAGCTTTCTCGCGTTCCTTACATTTATAAGCCCTCTCTCCATGGTGAGTTCTCATATGCCTACTGAAGCTTGAGGAATAACAAAAGGCTTTGCCACATTCCTTACATTTATACAGCCTCTCTCCACTGTGAGTTCTTATATGTGCAGTGAGGTCTGAGGGCCGACTAAAGGCTTTCACACAATCCTTACATTCATAAAGCATCAATACACTGTGAGTTCTCATATGTCTAGCAAGGTCTGAGGGACGACTAAAGGTTTTGCTGCATTCCTTACATTCATACATCCTCTCTCCACTGTGAATTTTTATAGGTGCAGTGAGGTCTGAGGACCAACTGAAGTCTTTCCCACATTCCTTACATACAAAAAGCCTTTCTCCACTGTGAATTCCTCCATGTGCAGTGAGGTCTGAACGCTGATTAAAGGCTTTCCCACATTCCTTACATTTATAATCCCTCTCTCCAGTGTGAGCTCTCATATGCCTAGTGAAACCTGAGTAATGACAAAAGTCTTTGCTGCATTCCTTACATTTATAAACCCTCGCTGCATTGTGAGTTCTTACATGAACAATAAGGTCTGAAGACCTAATAAAGGCTTTCCCACATTCCTTACATTTATAAGGCCTCACTCCACTGTGAATTCTCTTATGTCTAGTGAAGCTTGAGGAATAACGAAAGGCTTTGCCACATTCCTTACATTCATACAGTCTCTCTCCACTGTGAGTTCTTATATGTACAGTGAGATAGGAGGACCGACTAAAGGATTTGCCACATTCTTTACATTCATAGAGTTTCCCTCTAGTAAAAGTCCTCACAGGAGTGCGGAGGTGAGAGGGACAACTGCAGGCTTCTCCACATTCTTTTCCCTGATAGGCACTGGATCCAGAGTGGGAGCTCATATGATGCTTAAGTGAGGAATGAACAATCAAGGATCTTTCACACTCAAAGCATTCAGAGGGATATGCTTCCACTGGAGATCTCTGGAACATGAAAAGATTTGGAATCCGACTGAAGGTCTGTTCACGTTGATTGTCTTCATTAGTTTCACAGATGTTCTCTACCATATGTTTTCTCTTAAAAACAGACAGCATGCTGTTGGAGAAAAATTTATTACCGTTTCACCATCACCATACACAGTAAACATGTATTTTTTTTGCTCTGCATTGTCTCATGACTCAAAGATTAAATCATCTGGCAGAGCTGTTACCATTATCTTCACTGTGTTTCTAAAATATGGGGCTTTCTCATAATTGTACATTAGGGAAATATATCTCAAAAATTCAATACCTGACCCACATTTATGAAAATACTGTACTGTGAAAGTTCTGTGAACACACAATATTAGAACTCATTTATATACATATATAAGATACGAGGATAGCACAAAAGGTTTGCACCCTACTAGAATCTAAACGTTGGTGGTTCCAACACACCCAGCAGGACTGCTATGAGTCGCAATAGATTCGATGGCAATGGGTTTACAATACATATGGGTGTGTGTCTGGGTGTGTGTGTGCACGCACATATGTGTGTATGCTTTCAAAACCCTATGGGGTAGCTCTACACTGTCCTATAGGATTGCTATGTTCGAGTCAGAACAGAATCCAAACCAAAGGGACTATGTATACATATATACGCATATTAAATGTATGTGTGTACATGTGTGTTTGTGTATATATACTTGTTGTAAGGCGCTGCTGAGTCAGACAACTGGACCTCAAGGTGACCCCATATAAAAGAACAGAAGTGCCCCATAGGATTTTCCATGTTACAATTATTATGGAAGCATACAGCAGATATTTACCCTGCACAGCCACTAGGTAGGTTCAAATTGCCAATCTTTTAGTTAGCAGTGGAGTGCTCAAACATTTGTGCCACTTACACTCCTTATATAAATACTTTAATGCCATGATACCTTCTTAGGACTGTCTCCTGAAGCACTGCTGTATCTCGAGTGAATGTCACTCACCTCACATGCATTTTCTGGTTGTAATTCTGATCTTCAACGCCATGCAGTTTGCAGACTTCTCCTACCATGGAGGACCAGGTGTCATTTTTCACAAATCGTACCACTGTAATTTCACGGAATAGATTTTCTCCATCATTAAGGTTTTGAGAAACTGCCCCAATGGTTTCAAACATGAAACAAAAAGGAAAGCAATTACTCAGAGGGAAAAGCTAGCTGTTTCAGTACTTTGGCAATGGTCAAAAAGGTATTCACTAGGAAATGCTTCTATGAAGATTGGGAGTGATGGTACAATAAACAGGGTGTAATTACAAGAGCGAAGTAGAAAGGCACTGGACACAATGCACATAGAATATTAAAAGCGGAAAGGGGGACAGTCTTTCTCCATGAACACAGGTGTGGTAGGATTGATGAAAGTCAGAAAAGCAAGCACAAGTATCTGTGAAGTCCATACTCTTCAAGCCAAATGAGACGTTTTCTAACTGATTTACTCCAATCTCATTCCCTCCATGCAGACCTTGTCCGTCAAAGGATTCTTGCTTCCTGGTACCCCCTGACACAGTAGAGTTGGATGAGTGCTACCTGCAGGCTACTTAGGTGTCCCTATTGCTACTCTGGAAGAACAAATGGGTGTGGCTGACATGGTGCTCATGGAGGAGTATAATGTGGGATGACAGGGAAGAGCAATGAACACTTCCCTGAGACTGAACCAATACTTTGGTCCTCAGGGTCTCTCTTGATGATCAGGTATGAACTTATTTATAGCAAATTAATAATGGCATACTTATAATGAACAAAGTAAGAAGGTTTACAAGGTCCCAGACCCTAAATATTCTCTCTGGGCACCAAAGAAACCCCTGAAGTCAGTGCTCACACTTGTACTATTTAGAGCCTTAAGGCTTTAACCACAACTGAAATGAGAAGCCAATTTAATACACAACACCTTGTATTCACTGGGAAGCCAGGATATGAATACTCCAGAGAGCAAATGAACATACCTGTTTTATTTAACAATGTATTCCCATTTCTCAGCTCACATACTGGAGTTACATCTATGATTATGACATATTTGACCACTCAAACCAAAAAAAAACAAGCTCACTGCCGTCAAGTTGATTCTGACTCATAGCAACTCTATAGGACAGAGTAGAACTGCCCCATAGAGTTTCCAAGGGGCCCCTGGCAGATTCGAACTGCCAACCTCTTGGTTAGCAGCTGTAGCACTTAACCACTACACCACCAGCGTTTCCAATTGACCACTAAAGAATAAATTAAAAAAAAATGAAGCCACTCATACCTAGCGAGGTCAGGTTTCTGAAGGTTTCCATCATCACATCTCTGTAGAGTTTCCTCTGAGAAAGATCCAGCAGTGCCCACTCTTCCTGGGTAAAGTCCACAGCCACATCCTCAACAGCCACTGAGTCCTAAAACATTCCAAATTTTCTAGCTCATCAAGGTGCCAAGTACTCCAAAGTGTGTGTAAGGAAAGGTCAGACTCACGGGCCTGGGGAACAGAGACAGTATGGGGGTCTGACAAAGGGTTCTGTGTTCTACTAAGGTTACTCCAGGGTTTGGCCATCAGCCTCATCCCTTCAGTATCTACTTTCACTTTCTCCCTAATTGCATCCTGTCTCCTAGACTTAACAATACTTTTACTGCAATGAAGTTATCTCCCCCACAGTTTGACTCCAACCACTTCCATTCTCATTGCTCTCCATCTTTATGTTTATAACAGTCGGAACACTTAGCATAAATTGGAGAACTCTTCTAAAATGAAGCCTTATTTCTACATTTAGACGATCTTTCCATTGTAGGAAAAAAAAAAAAAAAGTTCAGCTCCTTGCAGAGGACCCAGAAGAACATTTGACAGAACAAGCAGCACAGGGTGAAAGCATGATGAGATGATAATAATAACCACGAAACACTGCAGGACTGGCAGTTTTTCCTTTTGCCCCTCATCAGCCATGAAAGGCCTAGTGGCCTAGACAAATCTGAAACCGAGAGCTATGAGCTTGCAGTATTTTTTTAAGGAACTCCTGGTGATTAAGAGCTGACAGGATCACCAGCTGAAAACGGAATATTATTTTGGGGCATTATAATCTCTTACATGGCTGTCATGTAGTTTTCACTGCCGCGCTATTATGCAGTCTGTCCTTTCATGGAGACAGGCAATACTATTACAAAGGTAAACTGAGAGAGCGGGGCCAAGAAGGCAGACTAGTCAGATGCTTCTGGTGATCCCTCTTACTACAAATGCCGAATAACAAGTGAAACTATTACATATATATCAAGCTGGGAGCCCAGTACATCAAAAGCAAAGTTAGGAAATCGGACTGAGCAGCAGGAGGAGGAAGAGATGGATCAGAAGGGACAAGGAGTTGCAGGAGCTGACTCGGTGGAAACCAGGGCCCCTCAGGCACAATCACCTGGAGTGACAGCAGTGGCGCTGCCGGGAGCATTCGTGACGCAGTTTCCTTGCAGAGACAGCAAGCCACACAGTCTACTCACATCTCCAGAACCAGAGAAGGACGGTATTCTCTGTAAAAGCTAAGCACTTGTGTTTGTTACCATGCCTCCAGCCTCCGAGCCAGTTTTCACTGGCTGTTGATTTCCCTAGACCTGAGATGGGTCCTGCTATGAACCCTGAGGCATTCTCCCGGCCTTGGAGAGGGAAAAAATTAACAATTGGGGGAAAAGATAATCTGCCAGCTCCCCTAAGCTGGGGAGCTCAGGACAGAAGCAGCTCTTGCCCAAGCACAAATGGTATGCGGACTTTGAATACCTTTCACCCCTGCATGGACCTGTGTGGGCCCATTTCAGGAGATTAGGCCCTTGTTACTGCAACAGTGTATGTGCTTGACATCTGACATCAATTGTTTCAGCTGTGTGGCGGAGAGGTGTGTTTTTTATGTTTGACACTGCTTAACCTATTAAACAGGATTCTCACCTACCCACGTCAGGGGCCTTAGTACTGGTGGCTACACCTGCCTCATCTAGCCACCCACGAAGGGGTCCAAGGATAACTGGTGCCTCCCAGTCCTTACAACAAAAATCACTAGGTGCACATCATCTGGCTGCAGAATCCACCCACTTGTGCTCTGTAGAGTATATGGATGCACTTTGCTCACGGGCGCTCAAGGGGACAGTTGCCAGCCACCTGCCTTATTCAGAGCATGACCCCCTGCTGCAACCAGATACCTGTGTCTACACCAATCACCACTTCCCCTCTAAAACTGTAAGACAGAGCCTGTACCAAACACTTGATAACCAAATACCTGAACACCTGAGTTGAACTGATACAAAAAAAGTGAATGAACTCCTAGGCTCATACACCTGGTAGCAGCTCTAGCCCTCTGATGACAGGTGGTTAGAGCTTCAAAGGTGGAAGTAATCAAGCTAGATCACTCAAGCAGCCTATCTGGGCATATGAAAACAAACCAAAGCAAGAAGCTACGATACAACAAGCAAACAGAAAATAAATTAATTCAATAACTTATCGATAGCTCAGAGACAACACTCATTATCAAAACACATAAAGAAGCAGAACACGATTGCTTCAACAAGCTCTCAAAACAAATAATCAAGGAGTCTTTCAGATGAATATGTATTCATGGAATTACCAGACATAAGCTACAAACGATTAATATACAGAACTCTTCAAGAGATCAAGAAGGAGAGCATGCAAAATGTGGAACAAGCCACGGAAAACAGATAAAGCAGTCGAAGAAATTAAAAAGGTTATTCAACAGCATAATTAAAAATTTAACAGGATACAAGAATTCATAGAGAGAGTGACTGCAATCAGAAATTCAGAAGATTAGCAATAAAATTACAGAAGTACACAACTCAATAGAATGACACTGCAGGAGAATCTCAGAATTAGTGAGACTGAAGATGATGGACTTGGTACCAATTTACTCCAAGAAAAATCATTAAAGAATTTAAAAAAATGAAGAAATACCAAGAATCATGTGGGACTCTATCAAGAGAAATAACCTACGAGTGACTGCAGTACCAGAACAGGAAGGGATAACAGAAAATACACAGAGAATTGTTGAAGATTTGTTGGCAGAAAGCTTCTCTGATATAGTGAAAAATGAGAAGCTATCTATCCAAGATGCTCATTGAACCCCATATAAGGCAGATCTCAAAAGTCAACAAGACACAGTATAACAAACTTGCCAAAACCAAAGATAAAGAGAGAATTTTAAGAGTGGCTCGGGATAAAGGAAAAGCTACCTAAAAAGGAGAGTCAATAAGAATAAGCTCGGACTATTCGGCAGAAACCATGCAGGCAAGAAGGCAAAGGGATGACTTATATAAAGCACTGAGGGAAAAAAATTGCTAGCCAAGAATCATATATCCAACAAAACTGTCTCTCAAATTTGAAGGAGACATTAGGACATTTCCAGATAAAGAGAAGTTTAGGGAATTTGTAAAAACCAAACCAAAACTATAAGAAATACTAAAGGGAGTTCTGTGGTTGGAAAGTCAATAATATCAGACATCACATCAAGACTAGAACACAGAATAGAGCAACCAGATATCAACCGAGATAGGGAAATCACACACACAAAAAATGAAGATTAAAAAAACCCTCAAAACAGCAACAGAGATGTCATCATGTAAAAAAATCACAATGTTAAAACAATAAAAAAAAAAAAATTTTTTTTTTTTCAGAGGGACTAAAAAATGTAGTCATACATCGTTAATATGGAAAGGCAGTCAAGGTGATATAGAGAAATAAAAGTTAGGTTTAAACTTAGGAAAACAGGGGTAAATATTAAGGTAACCAAAAAGGCGATTAACAATCCTATACACCAAAATAAAATGCAAGAAAAGCATAAAAACTCAGTAAAAACAAAATCAACAGCAACAAAATAAGAGGAAAAGACAGTCTATAAATATAAACTACTCAACACAAAAATTAAGTGAAAAATAGAAACTGACAACACACAAAAAAAAAACATCAACATGACAGCACTAAACTCGTATCTATCCATAGTTATGTTTAATGTAAGTAGACTAAATGCACCAATAAAGAGACAGAGAGCGCCAGAATGGATAAAAAACATGATCTGCCTATATGCTGCTTATAAGAGACACATCTTAAGCTTAAAGACACAAACTAAACTCAAAGGATGGAAAAAATATAATAAGCAAACAGATATCAAAAAAGAGCAGGAGTGGCAATATTAATTTCTCACAAAATACACTTTAAAGTTAAATCCACCACAGGATAAGGAAGCACACACTATAAACCTTAAAAGGACAATATAACAAGAGGACATAACCTTATTAAATATTTACTCACCCAGTGACAGGGCTTCAAGATACATAAAACAAACTCTAACATCACTGAAAAGTGAGATAGACAGCTCCACAACAATACTAGGAGACATTAACACACCATTTTCGGTGAAGGACAGAACATCCACAAAGAAGCTCAATAAAGACACGGAAGATCTAAACGCAAAAATCAACCAAACTGACCTCATAGAGATACACAGAACACTCCACCCAACAACACCCAAGTACACTTTCTTTTCCAACACACATGGAACATTCTCTAGCATACACAACATAAAGGAAGCCGTGACAGAATCAAAAATACTGAAATACATACAAACCATTTTCTCTGACCATAAAGCCATTAAGTAGAAATCAATAACAGAAAAAGCAGGGAAAAGAAAACAAACACATGGAAACTGAACAACACCCTGCTCAAAAACGACTGGGTTATAGAAGAAATTAAAGACAGAATAAAGAAACTCATAGAATCCAATGAGAATAAAACACTTTCTATCAGAACCTTTAGGACACAACTAAAGCAGTGCTCAGAGATCAATTTCTACCAATAAGTACATAATCCAAAATGAAAAAAAGGGCCAAAAACAAAGAATTATCCCTACAACTTGAACAAAAAGAGAGCGACAAAAGAAATCCTCAGCCACAGAAGAAAAAAAACAATAAAAATTAGAGCAGAATTAAATTAGAAAACAGAAAAACAACTGAAAGAGTTAACAAGACCAAAAGCTGGCTCTTTGAAAACATTAACAAAATTGATAAACCATTGGCCAGACTGACAAGAGAATAACAGGAAAGAAATAACCCAAGTAAGAAATGAGATGGGTGATATCACAAGAGACCCAACTAAAATTAAAAGATTCATATCAGATTACTAGGAAAAATTATATTCTAACAAATTTGAAAACCTAGAAGAAATAGATGAATTTCTAGAAAGACACTACCTAGCTAAACTAACACAAACAGAGGTACAACAACTAAATAAACACATAACAAAAGAAAAGAATGAAAAGGTAATTTAAAAGCTCCCAAGGAAAAAAAAAACCCCTGGCTCTGACCACTTGACAGGAGAGTCCTGCGAAACTTTCAGAGAAGACTTAACACCACTACTACTAAAGGTATTTCAGAGCATAGGAAAGTATGCAATATTCTCAAACTCACACTATGAAGCCAGCATATCCCTGATAAAAAATAAATAAATAAAGAGACCACAAAAAAAGAAAATTATACACCTATATCCCTCATGAACTTAGATGCAGAAATCCTCAACAAAACTCTAGCCAACAGAATTAAAGAACATACCAAAAATTAATTTACCAGGACCAAGGGGGATTCATACCAGGTATGCAGGGATGGTTCGACCTTAGAAAACCAATCAATGTAACCCATCATATAAATAACACAAAAGACAACAACCACGTGATCTTATCAACTGATGCAGAAAAGGCATTTGACAAAGTCCAAAACACATTCATGATAAAAGGTCTCAGCAAAACAGGAAGAGAAGGAAAATTCCTCAACATAATAAAGGGCCTTTATACAAAGTCAACAACCAACATCATCCTAAATGGAGCGAGCCTGAAAACATTTCCACCGAGAACGGGAACCAGACAAGGATGCCCTTTATTACCATCCTGCCCAGAGCAATTAGGCTAGATAAAGAAATAATGGGCATCCAGAATGTAAGGAAGAAGTAAAAGTATCTCTATTTGCAGATGACATGGTCTTATACACAGAAAACCCTAAAGAAGCCTCACAAAAACTACTGAAACTAACACAAGAATTTAGAAGAGTTATCAGGATACAAGATAAACATACAAAAATTAGTTGGATTCCCCTACACCAACAAAGAGAAAGTCGAAGAGGAAATCACCAAATCAATACCATTTACAGTAGCCCCAAACAAAATAAAATACTTAGAAATAAATCTAACCAGAGATTTAAGAGACCTATAAAATGAAAACTACAAGATACTACCGAGACAAACCTAAAGAGACCTACATAAGTGGAAAAACATCTTGCTCAAGTATAGGAAGACTCAACATTGCAAAAATGGCTATTCTACCAAAAGCAATGTATACATACCATGCAATTCCCATACAAACTCCAACATTTTCTAGGGAGATGGAGAAACGAATCACCAACTTCATATGGAAAGGAAAGAGGCCCCGGACAAGTAAAGCATTACTGAAGAAGAAGGACAAAGTGGGAGGCCTCAGACTATCCAGTTTTAGAACATACTATACTGCCACAGTACTCGAAACAGTCTGGTACTGGTATAACAAAAGATACGTAGACCAATGGAACAGAATTGAGAAGCCAGACATAAATCCATCCACATATGAGTAGCTGATATTTGACAAAGGCCCTAAGTCAGTTAAATGGGGAAAAGACAATCTCTTTAACAGATGGTGCTGGCGTAACTGGATATCCACCAGCAAAAAAATGAAACAAGACCCATACCTCACACCATGCACAAAAACTAACTCAAAATACATTAAAGAACGAAATATAAAAGCTAAAACAATAAAGATTGTGGAAGAAAAAATAGGGACAACACTAGCCCTAATACACAGCACAAACAGTATAGAAAACATTACTAACAACGCACAAACACTAGAAGAGAAACTTGACAACTGGGAGCTCCTAAAAATCAAACACCTATGCTCATCCAAAGACTTCACCAAAAGAGTAAAAAGATTACCTACAGACTGGAAGAAAGTTTTTAGCTACGCCATTTCCGATCAGTGTCTGATCTTTACAATCTAAATGATATTGCAAAAACAAACAACAAAAAGACAAATAACCCAATTTAAAAATGGGCAAAGGATATGAACAGGCACTTCACCAAAGAAGACATACAGGCAGCTAACAGATATATGAGAAAATGCTCAGGATCATTAGCCATTAGAGAAATGGAAATGAAAACTGCAATGAGATACGCTCGCACTCAAACAAGGCTGGCATTAATCCAAAAACACAAAATAATAAATGTTAGAGAGGTTGCAGAGAGACTGGAACACTTCTACACTACTGGTGGGAATGTAAAATGGTACAACCACTTAGGAAATCGATTTCGTACTTCCTTAAAAAGCTAGAAAGAGAACTACCATAGGATCCAGAAATCCCACTCCTTGGAATATATGCTAGAGAGATAAGAGCCTTTACGTGAACAGATATATACACACCGATGTTCACTGCAGCACTGTTTACAACAGCAAAAAGACAGAAGCAACCAAGGCGCCCATCAATGGGTGAATGCATAAATAAATTATGGTGTATTCACACAGTGGAATACTACTCATCAATAAAGAACAAGGATGGATTCGTGAAACATTTCATAACATGGAGGAATCTAGAAGGCATTATGCTGGGTGAAATTAGTAAGCTGAAAAGGACAAATATTGTATGAGACCACTATGACAAGAACTCAAGAAATAGTTTAAACACAGACAAAACTATTCTTTGATAGTTATGGGCGGGGGGCGGGAGAGGCAGAGAGGGGTATTCACTAATTAGGTAGTACACAAGAACCACTTTAGGTGAAGGGAAAGACAAAACATAAAACAGGAGAGGTCAGCACAACTGGACTAAACCAAAAGCAAAGAAGTTTCCTGAATAAACCAAACACTTCAAAGGCCAGGGTAGCAGGGACAGGTGTCTACAGACCATGGTTTCAGGGGACATCTAGTTCAACTGGCATAATAAAATCTATTAAGAAAACATTCTGCATTTCACTTTGGTGAGTGGCGACTAGGGTCTTAAATGTTACCAAGCAGCTAAGATGCATAAATTGGTCTCAACCCACATGGGGCAAAGGAGAATGAAGAACACCAAAAACACAAGATAATTATGAACCCAAGACACAGAAAGGGCCACATAAATCAGAGACTATATCAGCCTGAGATCAGAGGAACCAGATAGTGTCCAGCTACAACCAATGCCTGTCCTGACAGGAAACACAACAGAGAATCTCTAATGGAGCAGAAGTCCCGTGGGATGCAGAACTCAAATCCTCATAAAAAGACCAGACTTAGCGGTCTGACCGAGACTGGAAGGACTCCAGAGGTCATGGTACTCAGACCTTCTGTTAGCCCAGGACTGGAATCACTCCCAAAGCCAGCTTTTCAGACAGGGATTGGACTGGACTATAAAACAGAAAATGATACTGGTGAGGAGTGAACTTCTTGGCTCAAGTAGACACATGAGACTATCTGGGCAGCTCTTGTCTGGAGGGGAGAAGAGAAGGCAGAGGGGGGCAGAAGCGAGGTGAATGGACACAGAGAATACAGGGTAGGGAAAAGCAGTGTACTGTCTTACTAGCAAGGTGTATATACATTTTTTTTAATGAGAGATTGACTAGATTTGAAACTTTCACTTAAAGCACAATAAAAAAGGATAAATGGAGCTGAGGTGAGACACCAGAAACAAGAAAATGCAGGTATCATCACAATTTTCAAACTTTGAGACCTAAACCTACTGTACAGCAATTACTAGTGACCGCGCCACTCAACACACATACACCCTGACACCTACACAAACACACACAAATTTTATACTGTGACAAAGAGCCCAATCACTGAACAATCAGAATGGCATTGTTTGTTGACCATGAACAAGAGGTTAAAATTCACGTTTTCTAATAAGTTCACTGAAGTACAGGGGATGTAGTTGAACTGCTTCTGCATCCTAGGAAAGAGAGACTTACACACCAATCCTCTAGACGCTCCACTCCAAATTCTTCTCTCATGTGCAGCCCTGGGAATGCGCACAAGCATGATGACCTGAACCCTGACCACTGGCAGCCTCTGAGCTGTAGGCCGGTGTCTGTAAAACAGTATCAACCCTTTGGCTTCCACACGTAGCGAGGACACAAAAGGCTTCTACACCGCACTGCTGCTGCTGCAGTTTTACTGAACAGTCAAGCAGCTGTAGAACAGATAAGCTACGGGGTGAATTGAGCTGTCAAGGTCATCACCTAATCAATCCAGGTATGATAATATGACAACAAACTCTGATCTAGTACCACATTCCAAGCCTCCTCCACTGCTGTGGACCAGGCTACACATGTTAAAGCCATCAAAAGCCCTAACTTCCATTCCTACAATATGTTCATGATCAAATGTTGCAATTATCGAGCAACTAGGATATTTTAAGGGATTTGCAAAAAGCTTTCAGCACACCAGTTCATTTATTCCTCATGGCTCTCCTAAGCAGATATTGCTTCCGACAGGCTACAGTCAAGAAAAGTTACAACGTATTAATCACATGCTCAGTGTCGCCCAAATGATATGCTGCAGAGCCAGAGTCACAATGCAGGCCTAGGTGTGTGAGACTAGTATCCTCCCTGACACCTCCCTTTCTGTTCCTATACCTTCAGTGTGCTTGTTATTCTAGCTGTTAATCCTCAATTACATGGGTGATCTTGAGCCTACTGGGTAGCAGGGAGGGGAGACAAAGGAAACATCCTATTCAGTTCAGACAACCTGGATCAACTTCTCCTGGCAGAGCCCTGTGTTTCAGGCATTACTGCTTTCCTTCAGCCCTTATATTTGGCTCTTTCATTTATTAAAAGTGATTTATGTAATACTGACACAGAGCCTACTTCAATTGGCCAAACCAGACACAGCACCGAACAAAACAGAAATATCTAGATGCACATGGATCGTAACTTTTTGGGTGTGGGCAGTTACTAAATGAAATATAATGTCAAGTTCCCTGGGCGATGCAAATAGTTAATAGTTAAGTGCCTGACTGCAAGCCGAAAGGCTGGCAGTTCAAAGCCAAGCAGAGGTTCCTCAGAGGACAAGCCTGGCTATCTGCAAGCCTGGCAACAACAAGAACAAGATGTGAAATGGTGGTAAGTTCTATGAAAAATGCACCACAATAATGGAATAAACAGTAACACAAGCATATGTATCTTAGTGAGTTAGTGCAGATAAAAGCAAAACAATCATTTTAGGAAACACCGGCTACTGAAACCTGGCTGGTAAGGACAAAAAAACCACGCTTTCAATTCTAAAGACTTGGGGGAACTCTGTGATGATTTTGCAAACACTCATACAGATTTCTGAGGTTCACTGACTTCAACAACTCCCAGCAGAGAGGCACAGGAGTCAAACAGCACCACTGCCCTTCATGGCTGGGAAAGGGAAGATGCACTGGTTATTCACAAAATGAAACAGTCGTTAGCAAAGGGTAAACACATACACTGGGGCACTGGAAGAATAAAAGCAGCATGGATAAACACTATCAAGAAAGTAAAAGAAAACAGACAACAGCAATTATATAAAACACAAATGAAGACTGTCAGGTTTTGGTCCGATATGAAAGGAGCCTGGAAGTCATCACTCCCATCATCCTCAAGAAAAAACAGCTGAACATACTGAACTCAGAGTACTGTGGTCACAGGGCAAATGACTGTCCCCAGCCCTGGAGGGAACCATACGCCCATCATTCCAGAGCAGCAGCCCAAGAGCAAAAACCATTGCTAGGATCAGTACCATGCTTGGTGTGCACAAGCTTCAGGGATAAATATGCCAGGGGGGCCCACCTTAGGGAGACCCACACAGTTTTGTGAGTTTTACCACCATGTATCCTACAACCTCCACAATGTAAAGACCAGAGAAAAACTCCCTTGTCCTGCTAGTGGGGACCAGGAGAAAAGCAGCCATTCTGAAACTCGCTCAGAGCATTCTGTTCTGCTTCACAAGGCCTGCTCTCAAGGGAAACTGTTTTACCGGAGTCTAACAGACCTGGAGCAGTGACATACCCAACCTCAGCCCCATCAGGGCTTCCTGTCTCACCACAAGGGGGGAGATGGAGGGAGAGAAGCACAAGTGAGTCACTGCCCAGGGCCCAGGTTCACTACAAGGCTGAGATCTGATTACTGGAATGCAGAGTACTGACAGTGCTGACGATGCAAGTAGCAGTATTAGGGTATAAAGAGTAGGCTTCACTGAGAAGAACGATCTGAGCTAAGACTTGAAAGGTTTGAAGAAATGACTCAAGGGATAGCTGAGAAGAGACTGTTCCAGGAGGAGGAATGCAGAGCACAGGACAGCAGGTGGGAGTGTGCCTGGTATGTTTTAGGGAGACCTGAACCCCAGTATGGCCTGAGCAGAGTGAGATGCTGGAGAGTGACAGTAGTTTGGAAAGAGGATGGGAGCCAGGGGACATATGTTCTGGGGGATGTGCTGGCTTCTGAAAAGATCCAGCTTCCCATCTGAGTGACATGCAGAACAATTTTATACCTCTGATCAGAGATGGAGAATGATATGACAGCTCTTAAAGAGTTTAAAGACCCTGTGTGTGGGGGCAAATGTAAAAGCTTGAAGACATATTAGAATGTTATGGCCATAATCAAATAAGAAGTGATGAAAATGGGCGTATACAAAAATGTGTATCAGAGAATATACTTAGTGAAAAGGCTGGGTTAGTGAAAATGTCAAGACTTTTCTAGTAACCAAAACCAAAACCAAACCCAGTGCCATCGAGTCGATTCCGACACACAGCGACCCCACAGGACAGAATAGAACTGCCCCCCATAGAGTTTCCAAGGAGCGCCTGGTGGATTCAAACTGCTGACCTTTTAGTTAGCAGCCGTAGCACTTAACCACTACGCCACCAGGGTTTCCCGTTCTAGTAACAGAAAGTAAAAAACAAGGATACCCATTATTCCATTCCCACTCAACGTTATCCTAGAGGTTGTAGCCAATACCTACCCAAAAAGAAAATGGAAGAAAATAGGTAAAGAAGTAACAATGTTAAAGATTAAGAAAGCACCCAATCTATATTTTTCGGTTAAATAATTGTATATGTAGAACCCCTAAAGATGATACAGATGATTACAGGGCTGAGAGTATTCAGATTACAAAATAAATATCAAGTTAAGATTCATTTTAAATATTTCATTTACATGCTAGTGCCGACCATTTGTGAAATTAGTTTTTAAAAGACAACATATATTTTTAGTAAGGATAAAATCCATCAAAAACAAGTATAATTAACAACAGATCCTAATGAGGAAATTATAAAATATTATTAAAGGACATCTAAACAGACTGAAATAAATGAAAAGATAGTGCATGCTCTTAGAAAACTGTTCTCCACAAACAGATCATTATTTCCAACGTACTTCAATAAAATTCCAACCAATTTTTTTGAACTTCACAAAAAGTTCTTCAAACATATATATGCAACTGCAAATGTCCACACATAGCCAAGATATTCTAAGGAATAAGGACAGAATGGCTTCTCCACACACGTATATAAAATTGTATTCACACATACTAATTCTACAAATGGAGCTATATTAGACAGTATAGTATTATTACAGACATACATAATCAACCAACAGAAAAAAAAAAAAAAATGGCCCCAGAAAAGGCCCATCCATCTCTATGGAAAGTTGATTCATGACACAGCAAGCACTGCAGGGCAGTGACAGAAAGCACTCACACTTTAATTTGTGGGGAAAAATCAACTACTCAGACTTCCTGGATTAGGTAAACGATTTAAGTGCTTGTACAAAGTAAAAGGCTGGAGTTTGAAGGCAAGCTACAGGCACGCTAGAAGAAAGGTCTAACGATGTACTTCCAAAATATCACTCATTGAAAATCCTGTGGAGTGCAATTCTACTCTGAAACACACAAGGTCAACATAAGCTGGAACCAAGTAGAAGGTAAAAGGTTTACTTTTTTTGTCAAATAATTATCTAATTGGAATAGTCTATTCACTATGAATCGGAATTGACTCGATGGCAATGCAATTCCTATGTACCCCACACGCCAAAATCGATTCTACATAGGTGAGCTTTAGTTACGAGAATGGAAAATTTTAATACTACCAGAAGTTAAAAGCAAATGATCTTATGACATGAGAATAGAGAAACTAATTTTAAGTAAGAAGATTAAGACACAAGGGAAAAGATTGGCCAAATTCCAATATATTAAAATTCACAATTCATCAAAGGGCAACAAAATGAGTGAGAAGTTAAACAAGAGTGGAAAATTTTCCCAAGTTTAGAAAGAAGCTCTAAAAAGTCATAGAGATATAAATGAACAACAGGAAAATATGCACAGCCTTTTCAATAACGGAGTAGAGTAAGGAACCCAAACAATAAAATCAAAGCCAGATATGGTTTTATACACTGATTACAAGATTAAAAATTACTTCATTAGATAAGCACATGGACCAAATAAGATATATACGTATACTTTGTGGGACAAAAAATTTGAAAAATGCATCAGTTCTTAGTAAATTAGAACTTGGCTATAATTTACAGAAGTCCTGGTGGTACAGTGTTTAAGAGCTCAGCCACTAACCAGAACTTCAAAGTTGGAATCCACCAGCCACTCTCTGGAAACCCTATGGGGTAGCTCTACTCTGTCTTATACAGTCAGTATGAGTTAGAGTCGACTCAATGGCAACAAATTTTTATGATCTACAACTCACTGATTTCCCCTTCACTAGAGAGTGACTGCACTTGGAGTTTGGAAGGAGAATGAAGCAATATTCACATGAGCAAAAGTTACACCTGAACCACTCAAATCCTGTAAACTCTACAATGGGTAGATAAATTCTGGCCCATTGTATGAATGCAAGCATACATAGCAACTTGGGGAGAGTAGAGCTACAGACAACATGTATAAAACTCAAAAACATTCTAAGGAAAGCAAGTCATGGAAGAACCCAGACACAGTTATAATTAAATATACAAAAAGCTGAAAATATGCAAAACTATCCAATATAAAGATTATGGATTAAAACTTGGGAGCCACATTTACAGATACTTCTTAGATGTAAGCAAACAATGAGCAGGATTGGCTTGCTGGGATTGAAGGATTAGGACCATGGTGTTGTGAGACATCTCGGTCAATTGATATAATACAGTACATCAAGTTTTTATTCTATAGCCTAGTTTGAGGGCCATCTAAGATACAAAGACTCAAAGAAGAAACTAGCCTACAGGATTAGGGGTGTACGTGAACCTCAGACGTGAAGTACTAACTGACATGGTATCTGGCTACCATTACTGGCCATTCTGATAAAGGCCATAACAGATGGACCCTGAAAGAAAGGGAGAAAAATCTGGAACAGACTTTCAAATTCCAAAAAGAAAAGAAGAAACCAGTTGAGACTGGAGGACAACCAAAGACTGTTACCCTGAGATACTCTTTAAACCCTGAATCAAAACTAGCCCCTGAGGGCTAAATAACAGATTGGCTCACACAATAAAGAATATGACCTGTGAATACTGTGCTCCACTAAAAAATCATCTGGAGGAGACCAAACGGTCAACAATTATTTTAAAACAAAGATAAGAACGTAAGGGCAGGGAAACTAGGTTAATGGAAACGGAACAACCAGAACAGAAATACTGAGAATGTTTATGAATTGTGAAGAATGTCACCAATGTCACTGAACAATTTGTGTAGAAACTGTAGAAAGGGAGCCTAAACTGCTGCGTAAAGCTTTACTGAATGAATGATAAAATGGTATTAAAAAAAATAAATAAAAGACTTCAGTGTCAAAGTATAATAACTGTAACAATAATAAACTTCTCAAATGCAGATAGGTATATCGTCCAGGCAGGAATTAAGACAAGATCAGGGTAGGGCACACTGGGAGGCCATAAAAACTGACAAGGTCTATTTATAATCAGGGATATAGATTCCTGTTACTTAAACTATACATGAACCATTTATGCACTCCTTGTTTATGATACAGTTGACAATAGAAGCTTAAAGTAATGGCTTAAAACATGAAAGAAATGTAATTTTCATATAATAATTTTACAAAGTCATGTGAAAACCCCTTCATTTTGATTTCCTTGTTTTAGTTCAGAAGGACTTAACATGTCTAAAACTTTGATATTTGGATCTCAGAAATTTACATTTATGTTCACTCAGAGCAAGCTTTCTAAGTGCAAACTACTGGACACAATCCAAGGGTCCACTGGTGGTCATATGCTCAAAACAAACAAACAAAGATCAAACATATGCAGTATTATGAGGTTTTACAAGAATTTAGATTTAAGTTCTCTATGAATTGAATGCGAATTCCAGAATACTGAATTGTGCTCATAAGGAACCTTTACATAGATCAAGGGGCAGTTGTTTGGACAGAACAAAGGGATACTGATTGGTTTAAAGCCAGGAAAGGTGTGTGTCAGGGTTGTGTTCTTTCACCATACCTATTCAATCTGTATGCTGAGCAAATAATCCAAGAAGCTGGACTATATGAAGAAGGATGGGGCATCAGGATTGGAAGAAGACTCAGTAACAACCTGCATTATGCAGATGACACAACCTTGCTTGCTGAAAGTGAAGAGGACTTGAAGCACTTATTAATGAAGATCAAAGACCACAGCCTTCAGTATGCACTGCACCTCAACATAAAAACAAAAACCCTCACAACTGCATCAATGAGCATCATCATGATAAACGGAATAAAGACTAAAGTTGTCAAGGATTTCATTTTACTTGGATGCACAATCAACAGCCATGGAAGCAGCAGTCAAGAAATCAAAAGATGCATTGCATTGGGTAAACCTGCTGCAAAGGACCACTTTAAAGTGTTGAAGAGCAAAGATGTCACCTTGAAGACTAAGGTGCGCCTGACCCAAGCCATGGTATTTTCAATCACATCATATGCATGTGAAAGCTGGACAACGAATAAGGAAGACCGAAGAAGAGTTGATGCCTTTGAATTGTGGTGCTGGCGAAGAATATTGAATATACCGTGGACTGCCAAAAGAACGAACAAATCTGTCTTGGAAGAAGTACAACCAGAATGCTCCTTAGGAGCAAGGATGGAGAGACTGCGTCTTACATACTTTGGACATATTGTCACGAGGGATCAGTCTCTGGAGAGGGTTATCATGCTTGGCAAAGTACAGGGTCAGTGGATAAGCGGAAGACCCTCAATGAGGTGGACTGCCACAGTGGCTGCAACAATGGGCTCAAGCATAACAACGATTGTAAGGATGGCTCAGGACCGGGCAGTGTTTCCTTCTGTTGTGCACAGGGTTGCTATGAGTCAGAACTGACTCGACAGCACCTAACAACAACAAATGAACTGTTAAAAAGGATCCCCAGGAAAATTTGTTAATTAAAAACCAAATACAAATTCCAAGCTACTCTTTATTTAATAGAAGAGAAATAACGTGTTTCACTTTTAAATTTTTACCCTTAAATCAGTTAAAAAAAAGGCACTTCTCAGCGTTTGAGAAGTTTATATTCATTAAATCAAAAAATTCTCCTAAGTGACTGGTTGAGACCTAGGAAAATAACGGTAAACTTCAAGGTAACCACAAAAGAAGTTAACAAACATACTCAACAAAATAAAGAAGAAAAATATGAAGTTCAATAAGAATAAAATCTACAAAAACAAAAGAAATGAAAAAGAACTCCACAAACAAAAGGAACTCAGCACTGACGTGTAAGAGGAACAAAGATAATATGACACCACAAAAAACGGCACTACAAAATAACAGCAATAAACTCACACCTATCAATAATTACACTAAATGTAAATGGTCTAAATGCACCCATAAAGAGATACAGAGTGACAGAATGGATTAAAAAAAACAAGATCCATCACTATGCTGTCTACAAAAGACACACCATAGAAACAAAAATGTAAATTTATTAAAAATCAAAGGATGGAAACACATATTTCAAGCAACTAACTTCCAAAAAAAAAAAAACAGGAGTGGCAATACTAAACTCAGATAAAATAGACTTTAAAACAAAATACACCATAAAAGGCAAAGAAAGGCACTGTACAATGATGAAAGGGATGATCCATCATGAAGACTTAACCATAATAAACACCTCCGCACCCAATGTCAGGGCTCCCAAATACATAAAACAAATTCTGACAGCACTGAAAAGAGAAATTCACAATTCTACAACAAAAAAAGAAATATAAATGCAGAATAACAAATTTTTTTCTCATCAAAATGGTCAAAAAAGAAAAGAATCAAATTTCTCAAGAACATAGGGAAACACAGACTCATAAGTTACTAGGGAGTAAGACGAAGCCAGTTTTCCGGAAGTCAAATTGTCAAAATGTATCAAAAAACATATCATTACTCCACTTTGACATAATAACCATAATTACAGTAATTAATCCTAAGAAAATATCAAAGATGTACACAAAGATTTATCATTAAGAATGTTTATTACAGCCTGGTACTGGCACAACAACAGATACATAGACCAATGGAACAGAATTGAGAATCCAGACATAAATCCATGCATACATGAGCAGCTGATATTTGACAAATGGCCAAAGTTAGTTACATGCAGAAAAGACAGTCTCTTTAACAAATGCTGCTGGCATAACTGGATATCCATCTGTAAAAAAATGAAGCAAGACCCATACCTCACATCACGTGTAAAAACTAACTCAAAATGGATCAAAAACCTAAATATAAAATCTAAAACGATGAAGATCATGGAAGAAAAAACAGGGACAACGCTAGGAGCCCTAATACATGGCATAAACAGCATTCAAAACATTACTAACAATGCAAAACAGAAACTAGATAACTGGGAGCTCCTAAAAATCAAACACCTAAGCTCATCCAAAGACTTCACCAAAAGAGTCAAAAGGTTACCTACAGACTGGGAAAAAGTTTTTAGCTATGACATTTCCGACTAGCATCTGATTTCTAAAATCTAGATGATACTGCAAAAACTCCACTACAAAAAGACAAATAACCCAATTAAAAAATCGGCAAAGGATATGAACAGACACTTCATGAAAGAAGACATGAGGTAGCTAACAGATACATGAGGAAATGCTCATGATCATCAGCCATTAGAGAAATGCAGATCAAAATGAAAATGAGATTCCATCTCCAACAAGGGTGGTATTAATCCAAAAAACACAAAATAATAAATGTTGGAGAGGTTGTGAAGAGACTGGAACACTTATACACTGCTGACGGGAATGTAAAATGGTATAACCACTTTCGAAATCGATTTGGTGTTTCCGTAACAAGCTAGAAATAGAACTACCATAGGATCCAGGAATCCCACTCCTTGGAATATATCCTAGAGAAATAAGAGCCTTTGCAGGAACAGGTATAAGGACACATACAATCAGTGCAGCATTGTTTACAATACCAAAAAGATGGAAGCGACCAAGATGCCTAGCAACGGATGGATTGATAAATAAATTATGGTATATTCACACACTGGAATACTACGCATCAATAAAAAACAATGATGAATCCGTGAAACATATCACAACATAGGGGAATCTGGAAGACATTATGCTGAGTGAAATTAGTCACTTGCAAAAGGACAAATATTGTATAAGACCACTATTATAACAATTTGAGAAATAGTTTAAACTGAGAAGAAACATTCTTTTGTAGTACAAGACGGGGGAGGGAGGGAGGGTGGGGGAGAGGTATTCACTAATTAGACAGTAGATAGGAACTACTTTAGGTGAAGGGAAAGACAGCACACAATACAGGGGAGGTCAGCACAATTGGACTAAACCAAAAGCAAAGAAGTTTCCTGAATAAAATGAATGCTTCAAAGGCCAGTGTAGCAGGGGTGGGTCTGGGGACCATGGTTTCAGGGGCCATCTAACTCAATTGGCATAATAAAATCTATTAACAAAACATTCTGCATCCCACTTTAAAGAGTGGCGTCTGGGGTCATAAACGCTAGCAAGCAGCCATCTAAGATGCATCAGTTGGTCTCAACCCACGTGGATCAAAGGAGAATGAAGAACACCAAGGACACAAGATGATTACGAGCCCAAGAGACAGAAAGGGCCACATGAACCAGGGACTACATCATCCTGAGACCAGAAGAACTAGATGGCGCCCGGCTACAACTGATGACTGCCCTGACAGGGAACACAACAGAGAATCCCTGAGGGAGCAGGAGAGCAGTGGGATTCAGACCCCAAATTCTCCTAAGAACAGACTTAATGGTCTGACTGAGACTGGAAGGACCCCAGTGGTCATGGCCCCCAGACCTTCTGCTGGCCCAGGACAGGAACCATTCCCGAAGCCAACTCTTCAGACATGGATTGGACTGGACAATGGGTTGGAGAGGAATGCTGGTGAGGAGTGAGCTTCTTGGATCAGATGGACACTTGAGACTATGTTGGCATCTCCTGCGGAGGGGAGATGAGAGGGTGGAGGGGGATAGAAGCTGCCGAAAAGGACACGAAAAGAGAGGGTGGAGGGAGAAAGCAGGCTGTCTCATTAGAGGGAGAGTAATTGGGAGTGTATACCATGGTATATGTGGGTTTTTGTGTGAGAGACTGACTTGATTTGTAAACTTTCACTTAAAGCAGAATAAAAATTATTTAAAGAAAAAAAAAGGACAAATATTGTACGAGACCACTATTATAAGAACTCAAGAAACAGTTTAAACAGAGAAGAAAATACTCTTTGATGGTTACGAGAGTCGGAAGGGAGGGAGGGGGAAGGGTTTTCACTAATTAGATAGTAGATAAGAACTATCTTAGGTGAAAGGAAAGAAAGCACACAATACATGAGAGGTCAGCACAACTGGACTAAACCAAAAGCAAAGAAGTTTCCTGAATAAACTGAATGCTTCGAAAACCAGCTTGGCAGAGGTGGGGGTTTGGGGACCATGGTTTCAGGGGACATCTAAGTCAATGGGTATAATAAAATGTATTAAGAAAACATTCTGCATCCCACCTTGGAAAGCGGTGTCTGGGGTCTTAAATGCTAGCAAGTGGGCATCTAAGGTGCATGAACAGGTCTCGACCCATCTGGCGGAAAGAAGAATTAAGAACACCAATGACACAAGGTAATTATGAGTCCAAGAGACAGAAACGGCCACATAAACCCGAGTCTACATCAGCCTGAGACCAGAACAACTAGGTGGTACCCAGCCACAACTGAAGACCGCTCTGACAGGGCACACAACAGAGAACCCTAGAGGGAGCAGGAGGACAATAGGATACAGACCCCAAATTCTTGTAAAAAGACCAGACTTAATGGTTTGACTGAGACTAGACGGACCCCAGTGGTAACAGTCCCCAGACCTTCTGTTAGTCCAACAGGAACCATTCTCAGAGTGAACTCTTCAGGCAGGGATTGGACTGGACTATGGGATAGAAAACGATACTGGTGAAGAATGAGCTTCTTGAATCAAGTAGACACACGAGACTATGTGGGCAGCTCCTGTCTGGAGAAGAGATGAGAAGGCAGAGGGGGTCAGAAGCTGGACAAATGGACATGAAAATAGAGAGTGGAGGGACGGAGTATGCTCTCTCATTAGGGCGAGAGCACCTAGGAGTATATAGCAAGGTACGTACAGGTTTTTGTAGGAGAAACAGCCCTGGCTTGTAAACTTTCACTTAAAATACAATAAAGTTTTTTTAAAAAAATTGAAAAGCAATTTAAAACTATATAATGACCTCTATTCAACTCATATTAGCAATTCCAAAAAGGCGTTTTGTGGATTATAAAATTTCTACACATTACGTAAAACATTAAAAAGAATAAAAGAGCTGCTATTTTTGAGAAAAAAAAGAATTTTTATTAGATATATCTGTGATTAGAATGTGGCAAGATAGGAAACTTAGGCAGGAGTGAACTTATGCTAATGGAGAAGGAACAGGTGGGAAAAGGAGGGTGAGAACTGTTGAAAAACTCAAAAATATCTAACCAATGACACTGAATTGTACATGTAGAAATTGTTCAATTGGTGTAGGTTCTGCTCTACATATTCTCAACAATAATAAAAATGAAATAAATCATATAAGAAAAAAAAACTAAAACATTCTCAGTACAACCAGAAAGTGATCTACAAATCTTCTCCAACTGGAAACTAAACCCAAGAACTTAAAAACTCCACCTCATAAGGTGAGCTTGTCTAGCCAAAAAGAACACTTTTATTTTAGATTCCAAATCAAGACTGTGGAGAGCAGGTGAAAATTATACAGACCTAATATCAGCTCTAGCAGAGACGGGTGGGAGGACAAAGACTCAGACTGGGGACACATGCTGCTGACACACCTGAAAGCCTCAAGGAAGAAGCATCCCTCCAAAAAGGATGGAGCTAGAGGCCCCATACACAATCCCGCTGCACTCACTGTCCTCTGTCTCATTTCAGTGCTGAATTTATGATCAGACCCAGCCCTACCCGGGACCCCATTAACAGGGCCTTCTGCCACCAGGTTCTCTCCCTTTTCTACCACACCACATGGTCTGAGAGGGGAGCTGTAGCTTTACAACTGCAAAAAAAAAAAGGCTCCAGTGCCTGGGGGAAGCCAAGAAAACTGCACAGATGGGACAAGGATAGCTCTGCAGGACCTGGGCCGTGGGCTCCTCAGTCAGAGCTGCTCTGCTTCAGACTCTAGTCAGGAGGATCTGTCATTCAACATAGAGAACCAAGGCCCAGCACAGGGATGTTAACGCTCCATGATGCCAGCCCTGACAGCCATAGAAAGAAGGCGGCCCCAGGTTTCCAAGGCTTGAAAATCCTCGTGTGTGTAGAGAAAGCGCCCAGTGACAGTGCAAAAGGGCCGCAGGAGGCCTCTTAGGGCTCAGTCCCTTGGCCTCCTCTGCCATCTTTTTACCTCACTGAGAAGCACAGGGCCAGGAGCACATGGTCCCCCAACAATTCATATCTAGCCTCTCCCCTTGCAGTAACATTACCCCAGCTCTCTGTAGGACTCACCATTTCCTGGCTCCCGCTTCTGGAAGTCAATGTGAATGCGCTCTCTAAGCCCAAGAAGCCACTTCAGGAAGAGGGATGGCAGTGGAAGCGGGGCTACTAGGCAGTCCGGAGGCAGATGAATGATGTTCAGTCCACACAGCCAGTCAGAGCAGTGAAAATCCTTACTTGTGATTGCACGGATGGGCAGGACGGTCACCCTCAGTCCCCCGCTGCCTAGACTGGACTAGCTCTCCCTGTGCCACTCCTGGGACCTGAAATGGAAGAAGGAGACAGTGCTGGGTAAGGAGGAAGAGACAGCTTCCTGGCCTTCAGCCCTTTCCCTGTGTAGGGCTTTCCCCCAGGCTCAGGGCCATGCTCCACTCTGAGGATGTATGCATTTAAGGCAGATCCTGCTCCAGCCTTCCAGAGCACACACTTGAATTCTTCATGCAGCTCCACAGGCCTCTTCCTCTGGGAACAAAGTCACAGACGGAGGGGCCTCCTCATCCCAGAGCAGGAAAGGCATCCAGGCCTGCCCAGGCTGGGGAACATGAGCCCCGCTTCCCCCAGGGCATCAGGGCCTGTGGCTTAGGTTGAGGGTTCGCCTATGAGATTAACACACACATTTTATTTGATTATCAACATAGGTGAATTTTCAGGGAGAATATATTTTTCAAGTTCAAGTCAATGAACTCATCATATGTCAATGATTTCTAATTATGTACAGTTAAAACTCTTCTGTTTTGCTTTGTTTTTTTAAACTTTCATCTATAGCACGGTAATATGTGATCAGTATTTTTCCTGTTGATTTTGCAACTAACATTTCTTTCTTCCCCTTGAAGTTTTTAGTTTGTTTTTCTTCACCCTTTGGCCATGTCACCACCAGCTTTCCAGAAACCAGGAAGAATTTCTGAACACATTCTCTTTAAACCAGTAAATCAGAAAATCATTACATTTTCTCTAAGGAGTAGTCTGCTCCCACTTCTTTTCTCCCCACCACCCCATGCAGCTGTCTCGTACTCTTTTATTTTGGTCGCAGTGTAAATGTTTTCTCTCTCTCCCTCGCATGATCTGTGTACCAGTGCCTACACCCTACATCTGTAATAGTTATTTTCAGCTTAAACTAGGAAATTGTGTCACACGCAGAACCTCAAGCTCCACCCAAGATAAAGCTCTGCATTTGCACAAGATCCCTGGGGTATCCACATCCAACTGCTCCCTGCTCCAGAGCCTGTAACTGAAGGAAGGAACATTCTATCATAGATGCCCTGTCTCAGCCCGCCTACTAACCAGGTCCAAGCCCACCACTCCTCAGCTGCCTCTCGTGGTCCAGCTGACTCCTGCTGGCCTGTCCCAGCCTCCAGCCCATGCTGGCCTTATCACCAAAGGGAGATGCCACCCCAGTGACCCTGCACCCCTACAGCCAGAATGCACTGCACGTGGAGAAAGGCCTGAGGGGCGGTGGGAGCCCATGCACGCACCCACGGCTGTCTCCAAAGTAGAGTGCAAGTTACCAGTGAAACTTGTCCCAAAGGTAGATACTCAAACACCACAAGAGAGCAAGAATCCATGGAGGAGCCTGGGCCAGGACAGAGCCATCACACAACTAGAACACAGGCCCTGACGGCTGCCTCCTTCCCACCATCCCAGCTCATGAGTCTGAGAGTGTTCAGAATCTCAGCCTTCCTGGAAAAACTGGGAGCTGCTCCTCGCAGCCCACGATGGACAGGGCGTGGCGAAGAGGGGGTACCAAAGGCCAAAGTGAGGACAGAGGCCATGAGGTACCTGGAAAGGATACAGGAAAGAGGGGCTAAATCAGCCGCTCCCCTACCTTAGCCAAACCTGTGAAGAGAGGCTGACAGGTGGCAACTGAGGTGGTGAGGCAAGTGTGGCTGACCAAGTTCCGGGGTGCCTCTGTGATAGTTTCCTTCTCCTGGGGGAGGGGAAGAGAATAGCGCCTAGCTCTCATTCCCAAGGTTCAGACTGTGGACCATGCCCCACCAGACGCCTGGAGAGAGAGGGGCAGACAAAAGAAGTACCACGGGGAAAGGCTGTGCCAGAGGACAAGAGGGGGTGATCAGGCAGTGAGGGCTGGTTGGGGACCCTCAGCACTGCCCTTTCCCCACCCTCAGGGAGCTGTGGAAGGCTGAGAGGCCTGAGGAGGCCGTGACGGAATGGGGGTGTGGGTGAGGGCCCAACACAAACTGATCTGCAAAGGCCAGGCTACTAGAGAGGTGCACAACTTGTTTTAGACCCCTTCCTTCCCTCGCATTGCCATCACACGTTTGCCTCGTGAAGCTCACTGCTCTCCCAGCCCCCAAGGCCAGGCTTCAGTCTCAGAGCTCTGAGGCAGGCAGGGTGCAGAGGGAGCTCGACCTCCAGGCCCTATCTTGGCCAGCCCTCTTTCTCTGAGGCTTGATTCATTTTTAAACCCTTCCAGAAAACTGTTATCTAAAAGAAACACCTAGGAATAAATTAAACAAGGGAGGTGAAAGACTTGTACATGGAAAACTATAAAACATGACAGAAAGAAATTCAAAAGCTCTAAAGAAACGGAAGTCACTTCAGAACAAAGGCCTGGAGATCTACTTTCAAAAGTCCCACCTATTGAAAGCCCTGCAAAGTGGAGTTCTACTCTGTAACATACCAGGTGGTCATGAGTCATAATCTACTCAAAGGCTTTTGTTTTTCTTTCACCTTTTTTACTGAAGGAAATTGGAAGACATACTGTGTTCATGGGTTGGAAGACTTACTATTGTTAAGATGTCAATAGTACCCAAAGTGACCTAGTGATTCACTGCAATCCCTATCGAAATTCTAACAGCCAAAAGTAAATCCTGAAATTCATATGGAGTTGCTAGACGAGATGAATCAACCCAAAGCATTCTTAAAAAGAGGAACAAGGTAGGACAACACACACATCTGTATCAAAAAATGTACTGTAAACTACAATGATCCAAACAGTTCTGGTACAAGGATAGACATAAATACCAATGGAATAGGACTGAGAGTCCAGAATAAACCTATACATTTACGGTCAACTATTTATCACAAAGGTGAAAAATCTATTCTGTGAAAAAAACAGTCTCTTGAACAAATGGGGCTGAGAATACTGGGTCTCCACATGCAAAAGAATGAAGCTGGACCCAGACATCACACCATATATGAAAATTAACTTAGAATAATTACTGTATATAAACTAGAACTTTAAAACTTTTAGGGTAAAAACATATGGGTAGTGCTTCAGGAAATAGTTTTTGAGAATAGATTCTTAGCCATGACATCAAAATCATGAGCAAAGAAATAAAATAATCAATTGGACTTTAACAAAATTAAAACTTTTGTGCACTGAACTTCATCAAGAAAGGGAAGATACAACCTACAGATTGAAGAAAATATTTAGGAATTATGTATCAGATAACAGTTTAATATCCAAATATATACATAATTCCTACATTCAACAATAAAAAGATAAACAACACAATAAAAAATGGTCAAAGGATCTGAACAGGTATTTCTCCAAAGAAGACACACAAACGGCCAATAAGCACATGAGAAGGTGTTCAAAATCATTAGTGCTTAGGGAAATGCAAATCAAAACAGAACTGAGATGCCACTTCACACCTACTAGGATGGCTATTATTAATGGTAGCATTTTAAAATGGTACTGCCTCTACGGAAATCATTTTGGAGATTTCTCAAGAACTTAGGAGGCGTTGGTGGTTCAGTGGTAGAATTCTCACTTTCCACGTGGGAGACCCGGCTTTGATTCCCAGACAATGCACCTCACATGGAGCCACCACGTACCTGTCAGTGGAGGCTTGGGGGATCCTGTGATACTCAACAGGTTTCAGGGGAGCTTTCAGAGTATGATGGGCTGGGAAGAAAGCCCTGGTGACCTACTTCTGAAAACCAGCCAACTGAACATCCTGTGAATCGCAAGGGTCCATTTAATTCCGTAGCCCATGGGGTATCTAAGTCAGGGCCAACTCACACGCTAACAGCAGCAGCAGAACACACACAGGGAAACACATTACGTCTATTTGGGAATTAGGTTACATGAAAGAACTACTCTTAATTATGTTAAGAGTGATAATTACACGTATTCGTATGTCTTGGAAGAAGCATAGCCAGAATGCTCCTTAGAAGCGAGTGTGCTGAGGCTTTGTCTCACATACTTTAGACATACTTTGGGGAGGGATCAATTCGTGGAGAAGGACATCACGCTTGGCAAAGTAGAGAGTCAGTGAAAGAGAGACAGACCCTCAACGACATGGACTGACACAGGGGCTGCAACGATGGGCTCAACCATAGCAATCTTAGTGAGGATAGAGCAGGATCAGCAGTGTTTCGGTCTGTTGTGCATGGGGTCGCTATGAGTCTGAACCGACTCCACAGTACCTGACAACAACAATATGATATATTCTTACATAAACACAGTGAAGAGTGGTCTATCACAAATTCTTATAATAGTAATATAGACCTTAGGTGTGCGTCTTGAGCTTAACACCAGGATTTTACTGTATCTGCTAAGAGCTATGGGTTGGTTGGGTGGTTATGAGTCGGAATCGACTCGACAGCACTGGGGTGGGTGGCTAAGAGCTATAGGTAAACGCCACAGGGGCTGAGGAAATAGAAAGGTAGAAGCCCAATTCAAAGTTTACTTATAAATAGAAGATCAACTGTACTCTCTCCCTCTCATCTGCAAGGAAGGAAGGTTTTCGTGACATTTTTTTAAGGCGCAAAATTAACAATCCATTCACAATCTCTCAACACAAAATAACAATCTCACTGGTCAGGTGCGAATGTTTTTCCTTGTGAGTGACAAAACACCTGGAAAACTGAAACACCTAAGAACTTTATCATTTTATCTCCTCCTATAACACGAAGTTCCAGAGATTACAGCTCAGGACGAGACAGGTGCTCTGTGAAGTAATCAGAGACACAGGTTCCCTCCTTCTGCCTACTCTGCCTAGGTTAGCACACAACCCGCATTCTCACTGTGGTAAGCTACCTGGCTGCTGTATGAAAAAGAATAAGACTGAAGGAGGGGGGAAAAAGCCGATTTTTTCCTTCTTAGGCTTTGCATTTTTTCCATGGTAAAGTATGAGAGCCAGTAGCTTTGTCTACCTTACTGGCAAGTTCTGTGTGGAATAGCCACCCTTATTATAATGGAAAACGGGGAGGTTGATAGTTCAGAAGTAAAACTCTCCCCTCTGACATGGAAGACCCAGCTTCAATTCTAGGCCAGCATACCTCATGCTGAGCCACCATCCCTTGGTCAGTGGGGACCTGCATATTGCTATGATGCTAAACAGATTTCTAGGGAGTATCTGGACCAAGAAAAACTAGGAACAACGGCCTGTGAATCTACATCTAAACTTAAAAAATGGTCAAGGGACTTAGACATTTCTCCAAAGAAGATAACAAAATACTCAATAAACATATGCAAAAATGCTCCCTGTCAACTAGTCACAATGTAAATCAAAATGTAAACGGGAAAATGTAAATCCAAACAACATGAGAGAACATTTCACACTCACTTGGATGGCTCTTATCAGAAAAAAATGGAAAAGAAGGGTTGGTGAGGATGTAGAGAAATTGGAACCCTCACACACTGTGGGTGAGAATGTAAAACAGCATGAACACTGTTGAAAACAGTTTGGCAATTCCTCAAAAAGTAAACATTAAAATTACCATATGACCCAGACACTCCACTCCTAGACTGGCAGTTTAAACCCAACCAAAAGACTTGAAATCAAGGATTCTAAAAGATACTTGTAAACCAATGCTCACTGAGAAATTATTCACAATAGTCAAAAGGTGGAAACAACTGAAGTGCCCATCAACAGATGAATGGATTAAAAAAAAAAATACCATGAAATATTGCTAAGGCATAAAAGAAATTCTGTTCATGCTTCACCATGGATGAACGTTGAAAACATGATGCTAAGTGAAATCAGGGTGACACAACAGGCCAAACATTCCACAATATAACCTACGTGATACAAGCAGAACAGGCAAAAGCATAAAGACCAAAGTTTATTAGTGGCTGCAGGGACTCAGTGAGGAGGGAATGGGGAGTTACTACTTAAGGGTACTGAGTTTCTGTGAGGAATGATGAAGTTTTGGAATTAGATGGTGGACTTGGCCACATACCATTGTTGATGTATTTAATGTCACTAAATTGTACACATAAAAATGGTGAAAACAGCAAAATTTTAGTTATATACATCGTACAAGATTTTTGTTTAAAAAAAGGGGCCTCTGCACTCTTCCACCTAAATGCTTAGGGATCATTTTAAAGGTGTAGACCTCTAAGCACTCTTCTTCTGTGAACTACTAAATCAAAAGCACAGGGGATTAACCAGGACAATGGATGTTTGAAATGCTGGCCACAGATTTTATCCACACTCAAGTTCTGGAATGACCATCAATTCAGGTCAGATCATTTGAAGAAAGGGGAAGGTAGAAGTCCAGATGCTGTATTTTAAAGGTCTTCAGATCTGAACCAACAAAGCCTCAATAATACACGTGAAGTAGGAAATGGAAACTTGGTCAAAAAAGGCAGGAGCTCTCAAAACCCAGTGCCATCGAGTCGATTCTGACTCATAGCGACCCTATAAGACAGAGTAGAACCGCCCCATAGAGTTTCCAAGGAGCGCCTGGTAGATTCGAACTGCCAACCCTTTGGTTAGCAGCCGTAGCACTTAACCACTATGCCACCAGGGTTTCCAGGGGCTCTCAAGAGACTCAAAATGGAAAATGCAAAGACATCCAAGGGCAGATCCTAGCTTCTCCCACCTCACCAGATAAACCAGGTTCCTGTAGTTCTCCAAAATTATGCCCCTTTACAAAGCCAGCCGAGCAGGATCCAAGCATACCCCACCTTCTGGGGGAAATCTAGGGACAAATCCTTGTATATCAGTGGTAGCTAACATGAAAAACACATTTCTCCAATGGTCCATGGAGCAATGTTGGCAGTGGGGGGTGTTCTTATTCGCACATAATATGAGGGGAGGCAATAGGTATATGAATCATTTTTGATTAAGGAAACCGTAAGGATGGTAATTTTGAGCAAGTTATATATCCCTAATTTTAACCTATGATTAAAGCACAGAGACCAAAGTTTATTAGTTGCTACCAGGGACTCAAGAGAGGAAAGAACAGAGAGTTATTGCTTGAGGGACACTAAAGATATGTGAGCCATTGTGGACTTTATAATTGTGTGGAGGATAAAATAAAAATAGAAATGAAAACGCAATTCAACAAGTGGTTTTCTTTACCAAGGCTGCTAACCAAAAGGTCAACAGTGCAAATCCAAAAGCCACTCCTTGGAAATCCCATGGGGCAGCTCTATTCCGTCCGATTGGGTCACTATGAGTCGGAATCGACTTGAAGGCAATGGGTTTGGCTTCTTGGTTTTGGTATCCACCAAGTGACGTATAATTTCTCAGATAAACCAGACCAAAAAGTCATCTGATTATGGATGACAAAGTGTCAATAAGAGTCTTTAGATAAAGGTCAGGATCTAACCTTGTGGCCATAACAGAAATGATCTGTTCTCACTTGACAGAGAAGAAAACTGTCTCACAAAATCTAACCTGCCTTGAGTCAAACATCTTAATAACTCGCAGAATGCAGAGGGTTGGGTTCTAGAATTGAACCCAAGGAATCAAAACATCAAGTAAAATATACACCATTGAAATGATATTGGCAGAGGGTTTCCAAACTGAGGCAACTTGAAACAAGTTATGAACCAACAACAACGAATTTAGAGCACACACATATGCACATACAGAATTAGTTACTACTTTTACTACTGCTTTTTAAAACAAGAGTCCAGGAATTGATAGGAATACCAATTCAGATGTTTCAGCAAATGGATGCAGTGCTAGACACGCTCACCAGGACATGCCACAAAATGTGGAACAAAGCTACCTGGCCAACTGACTGGAAGACATATATAGTTGTGCCCGTTCCAAGGAAATGTAATCTAGCAGAATATGGAAATTTCTGAACAATATTAATACTATCACACACAAGTAAAATTCTGCCAAAGATAATTTAAAAATGGTTGCAGCAATACATTAACAGGGAGCTGCCAGAAAATTCAAACTGGATTCAGAAGAGGATGTAGAGCGAGGGATATCATTGCTCATGTCAGATGGCTATAGGCTGAGCAGAGGATACCACCAAAAAGATGGCTTCCTGTGTTCTACTGACTATGCAAAGGCATTCAACTGTATGGGTCATAACAAATTCTGGATAACACTGCAGAAAACGGGAATTCCAAAACACTTAACTGCTCTCATGCAGAAGCTGTACACTGACCAAGAGGCAGTTGTTCGAACACAACAAGGGGATACTGCATGGTTTAAAACCAGGAAAGGTGTGCATCAGAGTTGTATTCTTTCACCACACTTACTCAATCTGTATGCTAAACAAATAATCTGAGAGCCTGGATTATATGAAGAAGAATGAGGCCTGAGGATTGGAGGAAGAATCATTAACAGCCTGCGGTATGCAGATAACAAACCTTGCTTGCTGAAAGTGAAAAGAACTTGAAGCACTTACTGATGAAGATCGAAGACCACAGCCTTCAGTACAGATTACTCAACATAAAGAAAAAAAGAATCCTCACAAGTGGACTGATAAGCAACATCATGATAAATGCAGAAAAGACTAAAGTTGTCAAGGATTTCATTTTACTTGGATCCCCAATCAACACCTGTGGAAGCAGCAGTTAAGAAATCAAGAGACTCATTGCATTGGGCAAATCTACTACAAAAGACCTCTTTAAAGTGTTAAAAAGCAAAGATGTCACTGTGCAGGCTAAAGTGCTTCTGACCCAAGCCATGGTGTTTTCAATTCCCTCAAATGCATGTGAAAGCTGGACAATGAATAAGGAAGACTGAAGAAGTGATGCATTTAAATTACATTGTTGGTGAGGAATACTGAATATGCCATGGACTGCCAGAAAAACGAACAAATCTATCTTGAAAGAAGTACCATCAGAATGCTCCTTAGAAGTGAGGAAGGTTAAGAATTCGTCTCGTGTACTCTGGACACATTATCAGGTGAGACAAGTCCCCGCAGAAGGACGTCATGCTTGGTAAAGTACAGGGTCAGCGAAACAGAAGAAGACCCTCAATGAGATGGATTGACACGATGGCTCCAACAATGGGCTCAAATATAGCAATGACTGGGAGGATGGCGCAAGATCACGTAGTCTTTCGTTCTCCTGTGCTTAGGGTGGCTAGGAGTTTGAACCAACTTGACAGTACCTAACAATAAAAAGAAGAACATTTTTACTACTTTTAACATGATTTTGGAGCCCTGGTGGCACAGCATTTAAGAGCTCACCTGCTAACCCAAAGGTCTTCAGTTTGAATCTACCAGTTGCTCCCTGGAAATCCTATGTGGCAGTTCTACTCTGTACTATAGGTTCACTAGGAGTCAGAATTGACTCCACGGCAACGAGTTTGGTTTATTTTTAACATGTAGTTGCTGTTGTTGTTATGTTGTTGTTATTAGGTGCGGTTAAGTCAATTCCGACTCCTAGTGACCCCATACGACAGAGAACAACTGCCCCATAAGGTTTTCTAAACTGTAATCTTTATAGAAGTAGATTGCCAGGTCCTTCTCCTACAGGGCAGCTGGGCAGGTTAAACCACCAGTTAGCAGCTGTGCGTTTAACCATTCCACCACCAGGGCTCTTCATTCACACGATAGTGTAAAAATATTTAATGCCATGGGGAAAATACATAAAACTTATTCATGAAATGAGGTCTTTTAAAGAAACCTATGCTGCATGCAAACCAATGGTATAATTAACCAAAATTAAGAGCAGTGGTCTCTCAATGATGGATTTTCTGGCTGGATTTTCATTATCATTTTCTGTTGATGTTTTTCAGTATTTTAGTACAATGGACACATTTAAGTACTGCTTCTTTAGTTTTTTTTTTTTTTCTTTAGTAGAAGATGTGATCTCACCTAAAGAGAGCGCTCTGGCGGCTAGACGGCACAGTTAAGTGCTGGCTACTAGCAAAAAGATTGGTGGTTTGAACCCACCCAGAGCTTCCTCGGAAGACATGCCTAGCCATATTATTTCAAGAAGTCACAGCCTTGAATACCGTATGGAGCAGCTCCACTCTGCAGGATGGGGTCAACATGAGTCAGAATGGACTCAATAGCAACTAATAACAACAAAGAGAGGTCTGCCCTTTGTCCTGGCTCCTGGGAGGTAACTCCTAACCCCTTGGTATTTCCAGAGTGATAGGACTGCCTTTGTGTTTACTGGTGGGCCCCTTGGTCCACACATGATTAAACCCTTATCAAACCCATTGCCATGAGTTGATTTCAACTCATAGCGACCCCACAGGGCAAAGAAGACTTACCCCATAGGATGTCCAAGGAGAGCCTGGTGGATTTGAACTGTTGACCTTTTAGTTAGCAGCTGTAGGTCTTAAGCACTATGCCACCAGGGATTTCCCACACCTGATAGTTAGAGGTGGAAACTGGTCATGTGATTAGAGTTAGGGCTTGTGTTAATACTAGACAAATATGTACAGACAAATGAGAGCCCACTGCAGGAGGAAACACACAGCCACCCAGAGGGGGTCAGCTGGTGAGATCAGCTGTGTGGAAATTAGGTGGGGGTTTCTTTGACTACAAAGCTGCCCTTTAACATTTAACAACCAAATCAAAGAAACAATTGTTTATTACTCACAGGGCCTGGAGAAGCACACACTCGAGGGCCACACATAGTTCACATGAGAGCCAAAGGAGTGGAGAATCAAAGAGTGCAGACAGACCTGGGCTCTGCCTTTAACAGTGTCCAAGTGGGTGAAGTACACTTTCTTTTATGAGTTTAGCGACTACTGGCTAATTTAAAACATGTGGCAGGAAACTTGGGGGTCTGGGGATGCAAATGTGGCAGAGGGCCTGGGTTCCTCTTCTGGGTTCCCAGATGTGACACATAGGCGGGAAGACAGAGAGCCAGTTAGGAGAGGAACTTCCTCCAGACAGTTATCTGGGATTGGACACAGTAATATTTAAGCACAGGCTAGAAAGGAAGGGATGCCGAGGCATTTACAAAATGGAGTTTGGGTTTCTTATGACAGGGCTTTGGGCCCCAAGATACCAGGCTGATTTAGGGGATGGGAGGCAAGTGGAGGGCTGGAGTTCAGCCCCAAAAGTAATAATTCAATCAGTCATGCCTATGTGACGAATACTCAAAAAAAATTTCTGGACACTGAAGCTCATGCGAGCAGCTAGAGTTGGCAATAACCCATGGGTATTGTCACCATCAATACCACTGATCACATCCTAAGGACGTGGAAGCCTGGTATTTGGGAGCCTTCTATACTCTGCCCTACGTGTCTTTTCTTTGGCTGGTTCTCAATTCTATGTTTTCCCTGTAAAAACGTGATCAAGAGTATAATCGCTTCCAGTGATTTCTGAGAGTCTTTCTAAACAGAACCTGAGGGTGGTTTTGGTAAACTCCTAACTTGCAGCTGGTGTCAGATGTCTTGCACAGATTTGGCAGTCTGGAGGACAGTACCCTTAACATTGAGTTTGGCCAACTATGGTAATACCAAGCATGATGGCCTTCTGCAGGGACTGGTCTCTCCTCATAACATATCCGAAGTATGTGTCCAGAAAGATTACACCTTAGAAATCTCTATGGGGCAGTTCTACTCTATCACATGATGTCATTATCAGTCAGAATCAACTTGAAATCACCTAAGAACACATCAGTGAATACAAACTGAACTTTTATTAATGACATTTGGATACACTGGCTGAACACTCATCAAATATGAGCCTGTAATGAGTCATAAAGAAAATGTCAGCTAATTTCAAATAAGACAATACCTCACTTCTTCTGCTACTGTATATTGTGTTGTCTTCAATTAGAAATAAAGCTCTGAAACAATCTTGTTAAAAAAAAAAAAAAAGAGGAGACATTCGGGTGGCCACAGTTCTTGCAGTGAAATCAAAATGAAAGTAAACATAACTCAGACAGTGCAAGCAAAATTAAAGAAATCAAAAACCAAAAGACAGTTTATATACATATGATGCGATTACAAAAACGCTTTTTATAATCTATGTGAAAACTGGAAAACGACCAACTTAAAGTCGTTGTTGCCAGAAAGAATCAAAGTATTCAACCAGGGAATGTGCTCAGTTATCTTGAAACAGATGTATCTTGAAAAATATTTACATTATAAAATGGAAGAAAAAAAAAAACTCCCCACTGCCCTGGAGTGGATTCCCACTCAGAGTGACACCACGTGTTACAGGGCAGAAATGCAGCACAGGATTTCCTGGCGGCAATCTTCTTTACAAAAGCACAGGCATCTCCCGCAGTGTCACCTGCTGGATTCAAACCTCCATCCTTCTTTTTAGGTTAGTACACCAGATGTTTCAACAAACAGATACAGCACTGGACGTGCTCACTAGTCTATGCCAAGAAATATGAAGACAGCTTCCTGGCCAACTGACTGGAAAAGATCCACATTTATGCCTATTCCCAAGAAAGGTGATCCAACCAAATGTGGAAATTATAGAACAATATCATTAATACTACACCCAAGCAAAATTTTGCTGAAGATCATTCAAAAACGGCTGCAGCAGTGTATTGACAGGGAACTGCCAGAAATTCAGGCTGGTTTCAGAAGAGGACGTGGAACCAGGGATATCATAGCTGATGTCAGATGGATCCTGGCTGAAAGCAGACAATACCAGAAGGATGTTTACCTGTGTTTTATTGACTATGCAAAGGCATTCGACTGTGTGGATCATAACAAACTATGGATAACACTGCTAAGAATGGGAATTCCAGAACACTTAATTGTGCTCACGAGGAACCTTTACATAGATCAAGAGGCAAAACAAGGGGATACTGATTGGTTTAAAGTCAGGAAAGGTGTGCATCAGGAATGTATTCTTTCACCACACCTATTCAATCTGTATGTTGAGCAAATACTCCGAGAAGCTGGACTACATGAAGAAGAACCGGGCATCGGGATTGGAGGAAGACTCATTAACAACCTGCATTATGCAGATGACACAACCTTGCTTGCTTAAAGTGAAGAGGACTTGAAGCGCTTACTAATGAAGATCAAAGACCACACCTTCAGTATGCATTGCACCTCAACATAAAGACAACAAAAATCCTCGCAACTGGACCGATAAGCAGCATCATGATAAAAAGAGAAAAGACTGAAGTTGTCGATGATTTCATTTTACTTGGATCCAAGATCAACAGCCATGGAAGCAGCAGTCAACAAATGAAAGGACACATTGCTTTGGGTAAATCTGCTGCAAAGGACTTCTCAAAGTGTTGAAGAGCAAAGCTGTCACCTCAAAGACTAAGGTGCACCTCACCCAAGCCATGGTATTTTCAATCGCATCATATGCATGTGAAAGCTGGACAATGAATAAGGAAGACTGAAGAATAATTGATGCCTTTGAATCGTGGTGTTGATAAAGAATATTGTGTACACCATGGACTGCCAAAAGAACGAACAAATCTGTCTTAGAAGAAGTGCGGCCAGAATCCTCCTTAGAGGCAAGGATGGGGAAACTGCGTCTTACATACTTTAGACATGTTGTCAGGAGGGATCAGTCCCTGGAGAAGGACATCATGCTTGGCAGAGTACAGGGTCAGCGGAAAAGAGGAAGACCCTCAACTAGGTGGACTGACAGTGGCTGCAACAATGAGCTCAAGCATAACAAGGATTTTAAGGATGGCACAGGACTGGGCAGTGTTTCATTCTGTTGTGCACAGGTTCGCTATGAGTCGGAACCAACTCGACGGCACCTAACAACAACAAACACCAGCAAAAACCTTTTGGGTCACCCAGGGACTTTCAAAAAACAAAAGAAAATGTGTGTGGGGGGGGGCGGTTTGAAACGAAACAGACTGTTCAAATCTGTAAACCAAAAAACAAAGAAAACCCAAATTTCATATTAAAAATTAAGTAAATACCAAAACAACGTTAAAGAAATGATAAACTTTAGGAATAAAATGAAGAAACAGGTTATTTTACTGAAAATGACAAAATGAACAAAACTACCTGATTCGCGGCATGGGGCAAGGCCGGCGCCGCTCTGAGAGCCCAGGGGACCGGGCTGGGGGCGCAGGCGACCACCCCGCGGGGCCTCTCCGGGGAGGGGTCGGGGAAGGGCTCCCCCAGGAAAGGGGGCAGGTGGGTCACCGGCCGGAGAGGGGGAGGCCGGGCGGACCACTCTGAGCTGCTTTAACAGGAAACGGACGCGGATCCGGGACGGCAGCCGGGCGGGTCGGGGACTTCGACGTCCGCAGGAACCCCCGGATTCCGAGCGGGAAGGATGGGGCTGGGATGGTCGCGAAGCGTGGATATGAATCAGAAAAAACACACCCAACTAACCTCGTGTGATCGTCGCTCCGAAAGAGCCTCTTCCGTTTGGACAGGAAACGGCGCCCAGGGGCGGGGCTACGCAGGGGCGGGGCCTGGAGTGGGAAGGGGCGGAGCGGGAATGTACCGGGGGCCAGCCTGGCATAGCAAAGGGCGGGGTGAGGCAAGGCGGAGCTGAGCAAGGGCGGGGACGAGAAATGCAAAGGCTTGGAGAGGGGCGGAGTGGGGCGGTGCAGGGGGTGGGGCCTGGGATGGCGAGGGGCACAGTGGGGCTGATCACAAGAACACAGGTACAGCAATCCCTTTAAGAGGCCCTCCGCGGGATCCATGTTTTATATGCTAAAGTTTGGAAACACTGCTGCAGCTCTAAGCTGGCAAAATTTTCAGTTTAGATGAAAGTTTAGTTAATTCACTTTGATTTTCACACTTTTAGTTCTGCTTTAATTCTTTATGTGAAGAGCCCAAGGCCATATTACTATTCACAAACTCCAACAGGTAGGCAGTGTCAACGGTCAGTAGTCATTTGGGCCAGGATAGCTGCAAAAATCTATGCTAGCATCTGTAACTAGCTTCCAGTTAGGCATGTTGGAGTTTTAGGAAACTCCCTTCAGGAGGCAGCGTTTCTTCTGTGGCGTCCTGTGGGTTTCTATTACTGGTGAAAGTAAGAGGATTGGGATGCTTCTTTTAGATTCACTGCCTTCAGGTCTTTACCTTTGTCCCCAGGTGACAGAATGAGAAGGGTCTTCCTTTCCTAGATCCTAAAACAGGGTCCTCTTTGAATAATGGTGAGGGAAAGAGAGGAGACTGGACCAGGGTTGAGCTGGGTCTTATTTGCTGCTTTGGCTTGTGAACCCACCATGGTTGACTCTGGAAAGGAACTGAGGTTTTCTTCAACCCCTTCATCCCCCAACACAGTTTTGGTGCATCCTAATCTAGGGAGTTTTGCAAGGCTGAGCCTGCGTTGACTAAGTCAGGAGGTTGGGGACAATGTTTATCTTGCTTTTAGGTCCTGGGTTTACAGGACTTCATCATCCTGGCCCTACTGGGCCCTGTCACCCCTGTCTTCCCACACACCTCACTCTTTACGCTCAAGAGTTCCCTTACTCTTACAGATATGGTGGCTTCCTGAGTGCTGGGTGCCCTGAGGGGTTTCCAGCTGTGGTTCATTCCCTAACCAGGTCCCAACCCAGCCTGACAAAGGCCATATGGATTGGTGGCTTGGATCACCTGGATCTTCTCCTCAAGGCATCTGTTCCTTCAGCTCTCAGATGTTTGGATGCTTTATGGGGCCAAGGAGGCTGCCTTAAGTTCAGAGAGAGTGAACAGTGATGTCACTGAACAATATTGCAAGTGTTTCTTTAATGTGTGTACAGGCCTAATGCAAAGGTGGATGTCCCATGTAGTATCTCATACTGAGCTGCCAACAGATATGTAGAGCTTCGTGGATGTCTTGGCCCAAAAAGTCCTCCTCAAGCACACTGACCCCCCTCACTCCATGTTGGAATGTGTGGCTTATGGGCACACGGGAGAGCAGCACAGCTGAGGAAACTCCTGGCTGCACTCTTCAGTGATGAGTTGTGGACAGCAGGCTCTTGGCCCCTCTCATTATTTTGCTTGAGGAATTCTTGACTTATAAGTCGAATCTTATCCTCAGTTTTGTTAAAATTCCTCTTAAGCTCCTCATCCCCAAGTAGATAAGCTGGTCTTTGAGGTGGTTTTATCTGGAAGACTTCCTTCTGAGATCTATTGGAATCAACCCTCTTTTAGATGACAATGCACACCATGTGGAGATTTCGTGATTGAACCCAAATATCTGGGAAGGCCATATGTCCTTCATAAATATCTAGATGAGGACATCCCATTGAGTTTTCCATCACATTTTCCACTACATGTCCATTAGAATGGCTAAAATCTAAAACACTGACAACACCAAGCGCTGGTGAGGATGTGGGGCAACAGGAACTCTCATTCATCGCTGCTGGGTACACAAAATGATACAGCTACTTTGGAAGACAGTCCAGCAGGTTCTTCAAAGCTACACGTAGGCTACCCATATGTCTTAGGCTGGATTCTCTAGAAAAGCAAAACCAGTGAAGTACACATATATAGAGAGAGAGAGCATTTAATCTCAAGAAAATGACTCATGCAATTGAAGAGGCTGGCAAATCCCAAGTCTGTGGGTCAGGCATCAGGCTGGGGGCTTCTCCTGATTCACGCAGCTGCAAGAGCTGATGAACCCAAGATTGCCAGGTCAGCTGGCAGGCCGCTGTCTCACGGGTCATGGAGGCCAATGAATCCCAAGATGGCCGGCAATACGAGGGTCAGATGATGACAAGCCAGATATAGTATCCAGAGCAAGCAAGCAAGCTTCGCCAGAACGTCCATATATATATTGCATGCAGGCCACACCCCCAAAGGAATTCCCCTGAAACTGATTGGCAGATCAAATCAGATGACATTATGGAGGATGATGACATCATTACATAACTGCCAAACAGCATCATTACGTAACTACCAAACTACATCATTACATAACTGACAAACCACAGAATCATGACCCAGCCAAGTTGGCACAGAACTTTAACCATTACACCATGTGACTCAGCAATCTTTCCTCTCAGTACTTATCCAAATAAGTTGAAAATGTATGCTTACATAAAAAAGCTGCACAAATGTTTATAGCAGCTTTATTCAAAATTGCCAGAAACTGGAAGCAACCAAGATATCCTTCAGTGGGTGCATGAATTAACAACCTGTGGTACATATAAATGATGGAATTCCACTAAAGAATTTTTAAAAACTGAGTTATCAAGCCATAGAATTATATGAGTGAACCTTAAGTGTATATTGCTAATTGAATGAAGACACTATACAAAAGATAAAACTAGAGACAATAAAAAGATCAGTCTGTCGCAGGCATTTGAGGGCAGGAGAGGGAAAGCCTCTGCCACTCCACTCCCCCAAGCCAGGCTGCCACTGTCCACTACATCAGAGTGCGAGTACGCTGGGGAAGGCAAATGTCCAAGGCATAGCTTCCTGAAGGAGAAAGGGGAGGCTGAGACCCATTCCTCCCAGGCACGCAGGGTGGATAATACGTACCCCCCAGTAGGTCTACAAAGGGGGTGTGAGGGCAGCAAACACCTGTGGGAGGGCGTTAATTATCAGTTCAGGTGGAAGACTGACATCTGCCTGCTTATGCACCTGGTCTGTGCATGCTACCTCATTACACAGCCTGGGATACACAGAGCCTGCCCTCACGGGTTACCTCCAGGGGAGAAGAAACACACTGAAGAAAACAAAGCTGGCTGGGGGGGCAGGAGCACACCTGGGTATTCAAGGCAGCCAGGGGTAAATATGATGACTGAACAAAGACTGATGGCTCCTGGGACAATAAAAGGACTTTCTGGGTGTATGATGTAGCACGCGCAAATGTCCTGAGGCAGGTGTGTGTGGAGTGGATAGGCAGAGAGAGTAGTTGAGTGGCTGCAGACAAACTCTGAGGCCACTCAGGACCTAGGGTCCAGGTGAGGCACGTGTCTCCCTGAGGCAGATGGGAGGTGACCATTATTCAAAAAGCAAAGGAAAGCACACCAAAGACCTCCTCACCCCCATAACACCGCCCTGCACAGCCCCAACAAGTGCTTAACGCCTCATGTACGGTACAGGGAATCTAGGGACACGTCCACTTCCCATGAGGACCAAGTCCCTGACAGCTCCCCTGAAGCCCAGGCACTGTGGGGCGACTCCCCCAAGACGGCACAGTTCTGGGTTCAAAGGTGACATTAGGGCAGTAACTTTTCTTAGTTCGCCTGCAGACCCCCTAGCTTCTGTGGTCATCAGAGAAGGCATTCATTCACATTGCCGCTGTCACTTCCTCTGTGGAGGCACAGGTGCTGGTCAGGAGGCGCTAAGGAGGAGTGCGGGGGCTGCGCTGGACAAAGATCCACACCTCAACATCCTCTTTACAGGAGAGGTGCGTGCTCAGGGTGGAGTCACCTGTCTAGAGACAGTGGGCCTCCGGCCACCCTGACTCTGCTAGCTGCCTCAGGGCCCAGTGACTCCAGCCAGGCGAGGATGCGTCACATGTCACGGTGTTCCTCACGAACACCATACACCTGTCTGGCCCAGGAAACAAGTCCCACCCACGCCTTCCCCTGTAGGAGCCGCCAGGACACACCATGACTGCAGCTTGAAGCTGGGCCCCTCCCTCCACAGCGGTCGCCACAGCTACACAGGAGCAGTGTTCGGTCCCTGTTGGTAATGTTGAAAATGACACCAATATAAACGTACAAAGCGCATACATAGTGCACATAAAACATCTGGTCAGGCAAGGCCAAGCTAAGAGCAGTTTACCACAAGGTCCTTGGGCAGGCAGCAAATCTTCACTGTTACACATCTGAAAACTATTTCATACGTTTTCCAAACACCATGTCTATTTCTTTTGTCATTGTTTAAATACAGATGTTTTTGTGTGTGGAACACGCTGACTTTTCTTTTTTTTATAATTTTTATTGTGCCTTAAGTGAAAGTTAACAAATCAAATCGGTCTCTCACACAAAAACCCATATATACCTTGCTACACACTCCCAGTTACTCTCCCCCCAATGAGACAGCCCGCTCTCTCCCTCCACTTTCTCTTTTTCTTTTCGAGTCCATTTCGCCAGCTTCTAACCCCCTCCACCCTCTCATCTCCCCTCCAGGCAGGAGATACCAACATAGTCTCAAGTGTCCACCTGATCCAAGAAGCTCACTCCTCACCAGCATCCCTCTCCAACCCATTGTCCAGTCCAATCCATGTCTGAAGAGTTGGCTTCGGGAACGGTTCCTGTCCTGGGCCAACAGAAGGTCTGGGGGCCATGACCTCTGGGGTCCTTCCAGTCTCAGTCAGACCATTAAGTCTGGTCTTTTTATGAGAATTTGGGGTCTGCATGCCACTACTTTCCTGCTCCCTCAGGGTTTCCCTGTTGTGTTCCCTGTCAGGGCAGTCATCCCTTGTAGCTGGGAACCATCTAGTTCGTCTGGATTATATTGTTTTTCTAATGTTGAACCATCACTGCATACCTGTTAGTTTTGGTAGGTAGTGTGTTTCTAGGAATTCATCCATTTCTTCTAGGTTTTCATATTTGTTTGAGTATACTTTTTCATAGTAATCTGATATGATTCTTTTAATTTCAGTTGGGTCTGTTGTAATATCACCCATCTCATTTCTTATCCAGGTTATTTGCTTCCTCTCCTATTTTTCTTTTGTCAGTTCGGGCAGTGGTTTATCAATTTTGTTGATTTTTTTCAAAAAAACAGCTTTTGGTCTTTTTGATTCTTTCAATTGTTTTACTGTTTTCTATTTCATTTAGTTAAGCTCTAATTCTTATTATTTGTTTTCTTCTGGTGCCGGTGGGTTTCTTTTGTTGCTCTCTATTTGTTGAAGTTGTAGGGATAATTCTTTGGTTTTGGTTCTTTCTTCTTTTTGGATGTGTGCATTTATTGATATAAATTGACCTCTGAGCATTGCTTTCACTGTGTCCCAAAGGTTCTGATAGGGAGTGTTTTCATTATCATTGGATTCTCTGAATTTCTTTATTCCATCCTTAATGTCTTCTATAATCCAGTCTTTCTTGAACAGGGTATTGTTCAGATTCCAAGTGTTTGATTTCTTTTCCCTGCTTTTCCTGTTATTGATTCCCACTTTTATGGCCTTATGGTCAGAGAAGATGCTTTGTAATATTTCAATGTTTTGGATTCTGCTAAGGCTTGCTTTAGGACCTAATATGTGGTCTATTCTAGATAATGTTCCATGTGCACTAGAAAAGAAAGTATACTTCGTTTCTGTTGGGTGGAGTGTTCTGTATATGTTTACAAGGTCAAGTTGGTTGATTCTGGTATTTAGATCTTCTGTATCTTTATTGAGCTTCTTTCTAGATGTCCTGTCCTTCACCGAAAGTGGTCTGTTGAAGTCTCCTAGTATTATTGTGAAGCTGTCTATCTCACTTTTCAATGCTGATAGAGTTTGTTTTATGTATCTTGCAGCCCTGTCATTTGGTGTGTAAATATTTAATATGGTTATATCTTCTTGGTATTTTGTCCCTTTAATCATTATATAGTGTCCTTCCTTATCTCTTCTGATGATTTAACTTCAAAGTCTATTTTGTCAGAAATTAATGCTGCCACTCCCGCTCTTTTTTGATTGTTGTTTCCTTGATATATTTTTTTCCACCCTTTGAGTTTTTGTTTGTTTCTGTCTCTAAGTCTAAGGTGTGTCTCCTGTAGGCAGCATATAGACGGATCTTGTTTTTTAATCCATTCTGCCACTGTCTGTCTCTTTATTGGTTCATTTAGTCCATTTACATTCAGGGTAATTACGGATAGGTATGAATTTAGTGCTATCATTTTGATGTCTTTTTTTGTGTGTTGTTGACAGTTCCTTTTTCCCACATAATTTCGTGTGCTGAGTAGATTTTCTTTATATATCGTCCTTTCCTTATATTTGTTGTTGTTGATTTTGTTTCTGTTGAGTCTGTATTTTTCCCCTGTATTTTACTTTGATGAGTAGGATAGTTTGTCTCCTTTGTAGTTACCTTATTATTTACCTCTATTTTTCTAAATTTAAAACTCACTTTTATTTCTTTGTATCGCCGTATCTTCCTCTCCATGTGGAAGGTGTATGATTACCTTTCTTAGTCCCTATTTATTATTTTAATTTTGTCTTCTTTTATATAAAAACATCACTGTTGCCCTGTTTTGGGCTTTTGTTTTTTTATAATCCTGCTTTGATTTTTTGGATTTCCCTGTCTGGGTTGGCTTCTGGTTGCTCTGCCCAGTGTTCTAGTCTTGGATTGATAGCTGGTATTATTGATATTCTAACCAAAGAGCTCCCTTTGGTATTTCTTATAATTTTGGTTTGGTTTTTACAAATTCCCTAAACTTGTGTTTATCTGGAAATGTCTTAATTTCACCTTCATATTTAAGAGACAGTTTTGCTGGATATGATTCTTGGCAGGCAATTTTTTTCCTTCAGTTTTTTAAATATGTCATCCCATTGCCTTCTTGCCTGCATGGTTTCTGCCGAGTACTCCAGGCTTATTCTTATTGGCTCCGCTTTGTATGTGACTTTTCGTCTATCCCTCGCTGCTCTTATAATTCTTTATCTTTGGTTTTGGAAAGTTTGATTTTAATATGTCTCGATGACTTTCTTTTAAGATCTACCTTATGTGGAGTTCGATGAGCATCTTGGATAGATACCTTCTCATCTTTCCCAATATCAGGGAAGTTTTTTTGCTTACAAATCTTCAACAATTTTCTCTGTATTTTCTGTTATCCCTCCCTGTTCTGGTACTCCAATCACTCGTAGGTTATTTCTCTTCATAGAGTCCCACATGATTCTTAAGGTTTCTTCATATTTTTAAATTGTTTATCTGATTTTTCTTCAAAAACATTAGTGCCAAGTGGTGTATCTTCGAGTTCAAAAATTCTAGCTTCTACTTGCTCAGTTCTGCTCCTCTGACTTTCTGCTGAGTTTTCTAATTCTGTAATTTTATTGTTAATCTTCTGAATTTCTGCTTGCTGTCTTTCTGTGGCTTTTTCCAGCTTAGTAAACTTTTCATTATGGTCGTAAATAATCTTTCTAATTTCTTCAGTTCCTTTATCTGTGTGTTTCTTGGCTTGTTCTGCGTATTGCCTCATTTCCTTCCTGATGTCTTGAAGGGTTCTGTATATTAAACTTTTGTATTCTGGCTCTGGTAATTCCAGGAATGCACTTTTATCTAGAAGATCCCTGGTTTCTTTGTTTTGAGCACCTGTTGAGGTGATCATGGTCTGCTTCTTTATGGGACTTGATATTGACTGTTGTCTCTGAGTCATCTTTAAGTTATTGTATTAGTTTATGCTTGCTTACTGTGTCGTAGGTGCTTGCTTTGTTTTGTTTTGGTATACCCCTATGGGTTGCTTGAGTGAGCTAGCTTGATTATTTTTGCCTTGGGAGCTCTGGTGTCCTGTCCCCAGCTGGCTAGAGCTGTTATCAGGCCTATTAGTCTAGAAGTCCATTCACTTTTCTTGTATGAATTCAGCTCAGGTTTCCAGGTAGCTGATCATCAAGTGTGTGGTACAGGCTCTGTCCTACAGTCTTAGAGGGGCAGGGGTGATTGGCGTATATACCAGTATCTGATTGCAGCAGGGCGTCACACTCTGAACAAGGCAGGGGGCTGAGAACCGACCCCCGAGTGTCTCTGAGGAAAACGTGTCTCTTTCCCTAGAGCATGCTAGTGGGTGAGTTCTGCAGAGGGACCATGGGCATCCAAAGTTTTTGATTGTAAGGACTGGGAGGTTCCAGTTATCTTTGGACGCCTGTCTCGGGTGGCTTGGTGACCTGAGTGGAGCCAGCAGTCCTTAGGTCCCTGATGTGGGTAGGTGAGGACCTTGTTTAATGGGCAAGGCAATGTCAAACGTCAAACACCCACCTCTCCACCCCACAGCTGAAATGGTTGGAGTTTGCCAACAAGGGCCTATTCTCCCGAAATAGGCCCACACAGGTCCATGCAGGAGGGAAAGGTGCTCAAGGTCCACGGACGGTTTATGCCTGGATGGGAGCTGCTTCTGTCCTGAGTTCCCTTGGTTAATGGAGCTAGCAAATTATCTTTTCTCCCCAATTGCAAATTTTTTCCTTCCCCAAGGCTGGGAGGATGGCTGTAGGTGCTCACCAGGGTCTATCTCAGGCCCAGGGATTCAGCCACTGAAGCTGGCTTGGGGGTGGGGGGCGCAGTAAAATATACGAAAGTACTTAGCTTTTGCCAAGAGCGTTGTTCTCCTCCGGTTCCAGAGGTGTGAGTAGGCTATGTGGCTGGCTGCTTCTCCCTAAGGAAACTGCAGCCCAATGCTAGGACCTGCCCCCGCAGCTCCAGGAATGGTCCCTGAGGGCTCCCCACGATTCACGTTCGGTAACTCCTCTCCACTTCTGAATAGTCTCTTCCTTCCCCTGCCCCCTCAGTTCGTTGTCTAAGCTTGCTTTTGAAGCTCAGGGCTCCAAGCTTGTCACAAATATCCTCCTTTCACTTGTTTTTTCGGGTCTTTGCAAAAAAGAGGGCTGGATGGAAGCGTCTGTCCATTCTGCTATCTTGGCTCCTCCTCTCTAGGCTGACTTTTTAAAGCAGAGCTTTTGATAAAAAACAACAGTAGCAAAAAAAACCAAAGCCTTGGCCATGAAGTGGATTCCAACTAATAGCGACCCTACAGGACAGAGTAGTACTGCCCCATAGGGTTTCCAAGGAGTGCATGATGGATTCGAACCGCTGGCCTTTTAGTTAGCAGCCTTAGCTCTTAACTACTAAGCCACCAGGATTTCCATTTTTAATAAAGGGCCAGTTCACCACAAGACAGGGTTGGGCCAGCTGAGGAGGCTTGTGCGGTGGGGAGGGACCTATGTGGGGCAGGCGGTGCAGGGACTTTAACATCTGCAGGAGCCCCTGTCCGGGTGTGGAGTATAGGGTGAGGAAGAGTGCTGGAAAGACACAAGCCCAGGTCTGAATTGCAAAGACGGAAACTCACCTGCGGGGTCTTTGCCCAGAGCAGCGGGCTTCCAGTTTAGCAGGAAAGTGGAGGGAAGCAGGATGTAGGTGGTGCAGTGCAGGGGGCGAGGCTTCGACAGTGACCAGGCCTGGGCGGGAGGTTGTTTGAATGGGGCGTGGCTGCTGCAGAAGCGGGGTGGGGACAGGGCAGGACTAGCACAAGGCGAGGCCTTATCCTCCCTCCAGGACTCCCTGACTTCCTGGGCCTGCAGGTCATTAAGCACAAGAGAGCTTTATTCTCACCCTTTCTCATCCACAGGCATCTCTTTGGCGTCCTGTGGATCAGGACTCCTGCCTCCCTAATGTCTCAAACTGTAGGGTCAAAGACTAGCGTCGTGTTGGCCACATTATATTGGAAGCTGAGATAGTTTCCTCATAAAAATGGGAAAAAATATTAAATCAAAGGCCTTTCTGAGGGCAGATGGAGGCATCTGTGCTGTGAGGCCAGTGTGACTCAAACGTCTGGGTGGTGGAACTTCTAAGTGGAACTGACATTTTGCGGAGGTGATATTCTAGGCAGTCCTCAGAAACACTGCCTATTGAACTAATCTTACTTTCAGGAGAGACTACAGCCCTAGGAAAGCACAGTGGTTTCCTGAGGGTCACTCAGCCTGATGAGGTGGCCCCTCTAACTGGACAGCAGTGTGAGCCCATGTCTTCCCTGGTGGTAACCCCCCCTCCCTCTTCAGGCCGCTCCACTGGCCCCAGTGCAGTAAGCATCCAAGGGCCTGACCATCCCAACATGTATTTAGACCTACAGGCTGAGAGCAGAAATGTGGTGAGATCTCAGAGAGGTGGAGGGGGCTGTTGCATACGGCTGGGGTGGCCTGGGGAGCGAGGCTGAGCTGTGGGGCCAAGTAGCAGTTTCTTAGAGTTAGGGCAATGATTGTGCCAGAGAGATGTTATTTACTCATTTTTAAGAATGAGGAAATACAGGCAGAGCAAGTCCAGTAATTTGCTCATGGCCAAATAGCTATGTAAAGGGGTCAGCAGGTCTCCGCCAGGGAAAATACAGGGGTCCCCAGGCAAAAAGGGGACTGGATAGCTGCAAGGGAAAAGGGGTCCAAGGGTCACATCTCGCTCACTACGAACCCACCTGTGGGTTCCTTGTCCCCTCTCCTCTCCATGGGCAAAGACCTGAGGATCCCTAGAGGTCAGGGATCCTTTTGTCCAGGCTCCAACTTAAACAATCAAACCCAGGTATTTAAAAGCTAAGGGTCTCCACAGCACTTTCAATCACACACCTAGAAATGTGATCCTCTCAGGGCCAGGTGGAGGCTGACAATTATGTCTGCACAATCAGAACGCTGGGTTTAAAACTGAAAGTCTCAACTCTAATGGCAGAGAAAAGATCAGTTTTAGTACTTTGAAAGGTCGTTGTTATTACTACCTTTAAACCAAAAAAAAAAAAAAAAGCAACCCCAAACTGGTTGCCATGGAGTCCATTTGAACCATAGTGACCCTACTGGGGAGAGCAGAACTGCCCCATAGTGTTTCCAAGGAGCGGCTGGTGGATTTGACCTGCCGGCCTTTTGGTTAGCAGCCATAGCTCTTGACCACTGTGCCACCAGGGCTCATAAAACAGAGATTTAAAAGAACTCAATATCCCTTTCTTTGTCCCCTCCTCAGACACCACATGAATAAAATACCTGCATAAACTCAGAAGGATTTAAGAATGGCTAAGAGGATCATCATTAGCATTATTTAATGGAGCCCCTCAGAACTGCAGATATGTAGCTGAGAAATCTCAACCCCTTCTGTCTGTGTGTGCCTCTCACAGAGACTTAGTTATTAGCTGTCCATTAGGCTCCACCCCATGGCAATTCTATGTATAACAGAATGAAAAGTTGCTAGGTCCTGCAGCATCTGTTTGATTCTCGTTAGACAATATCCTGTTCTTATCCGTACATTTTTCGTTGGATGATTTTTGGAAATAGATGGCTAGACCTTTCTTCCTAGCCCATCTTAATCAGGCACCTCCACTGAAACCTGACCATTTAGGTGACCCTGCTGGGATTTGAAATACTGGTGGCATACCTTCCAGGCACCATAGCAACATATAAGCCACCACAGTACAACAAAGTGAGAGATGGGTGGTGGCTCACTGAGACTAAATTAAAAAAAAAAAAAAACCCATTGCCGTGGAGTCGATTCTAACTCACAGTGACTCCAAAGGACAGAGTAGAACAGCCCCATAGAATTTCCGAGGTTGTAAATCTCTGTGGAAGCAGACTGCCACATCTTTCTCCCAAGGAACAACTGGTAGGTTCGAATCACCAGCCTTTCAGTTAGCAGTTAAATGCTTTAAACACTATGCCACCAGGGCTTCTTCACAGAGACTAAAAACTAAAAAGTCATTGTTGTCAAGTCGATTCCGACTCATAGTGACCCTACAGGACAGAGTAGAACTGCCCCTTTGAGTTTCCAAGGAGCAGCTGGTAGATTCGAACTACCGGCCTTCTGGTTAGCAGCTGTAGCTCTTAACCACTGCACCACCATACCTTCTCACAGAGACTAGCCTACATAAAATACCTGTCCACAAACAGAAGGGCCTTAAATTGCTAGGGATTGTATCATTGATATTAAAGGTAAACATTTGAACCATATGTTTAAAACAGAAAATTTTCAATCTACATGCAAAACGAAAAAACAAAGACTTTAAGGGGTTTGATTCTTTTCTTCAGCACTTGATGAGCACAATCTAACAAGGGACTATCAGGCAAACTGTCAGGATATTTACACACGGTTTACTGACCCTGGTGGTGCAGTGGTTAAGCACTTCGCTGCTAACTAATAGTTAGAACCCACCAGATGCTACCAGAGAAAAGACCTAAAGATCTGTTCTCATAAAGATTACAAGCTAGAAAACCCAATGCAGCAGTTCTACCCTGTCATATATGGTCAATATGAATTGGAATGGATGCAACAGCATACAACTACATTGACTAAGGACATTCTGAGACAGAAGTAAAACGCCCACCAACCCTCCTGAGCTCTACCACACCCATGCACAGCTTTTGCCAACGTCAATGCCTTGGCCTTCTCAATACTATGAACTGAGATAGACTGATGTCCAGCATATATTTGGTGGGCAACAATACACTTATGTGAAGAAAACATGATAAACAACATACATTTATGTATGTATTTGTGTATTATGGGGGAGAGATTTTCTCAGAAACACTGGAAGGTTACACAGGAAACAATTAAAATGGACATAGTTAGCAAATGGTGCTGATATTAACAGAACACAGGTAGTATAGGAGGAAGTCAGCCTTCTGATTACATCTTTTCATATAGTTTTTAAATTCTGAATCATGTGAAAGTTTTATGTGTTAAGGGAGTAATTCAAAAGGAAAGCATACCTGGATATTAAATGTAAACACAAACAAACATTACAGCCTATCAAACTGCCACCACCCATCTGTGAGTCTGTCATACTGTGGTGGCTGGTATGTTGCTGATGCAGGAAGCTATACCACCAGTATTTCAAATACCAACAGGGTTACCCATGGTGGAGAGGTATCAGTGGAGCTTCCAGACTACGGCAGCCTAGGAAGAAAGGCCTGGCAACCTACTTTAGAAAATCAATCAATGAAAAGCTTATGGATCACAACATAACACTGTCTAACATAGGGCTGAGAAGATGACCCCCAGTTTGGAAGTTATCTAGTTATCTAGTGCTGCTATAACAGAAATACCACAAGTGGATAGCTGCAAGAAAGAAGTTTATTCTCTAACAGTCTAGGAGGCCAGAAGTCCAAATTCAGGTCAGCTCCAGGGTAAGGCTTTCTGTGTCAGCTCTGGAGGAAGGTCCTTGTCATCAATCTTCCCCTAGACTAGGAGCTTCTCCATGCAGGAACCCTGGGTCTAAAGGACACACTCTGCTCCCGGCTCTGCTCTCTGCTCCTTTTTTGGTGGTATGAGGTTCCCCTGTCTCTCTGCTCACTTCTCTCTTTTATATCGCAAAAGAGATTGGCTCAAGACACAACCCAATCCTGTAGATTTTGAGCTGTACCTCATTAACATAACTGCCACCTATGCCTCCTCATTAACATCATAGAGGTAGGATTTACAACACATAGGAAAATCACATCAGATGACAAAATGGTGGACAATCACACAATAGTGGGAATCATGGCCTAGCCAAATTGATACACATATTTTTGGGGGGCACAATTCAAGCCATGACACATACCAATGACTGCAAAGATACTGCAGGACTGGGAAACATTTTGTTCTGTTATGCATAAGGTCAAGGAGCCCTGGTTAAGCAATTAGTTAAGCACTTGGCTACTGATAGAAAGCTTGACAGTTCAAACCCACCCAGCGGCTCCATGGGAGGAAGACCTAACAATCTGCTTCTGTAAAGATTACAGCCAAGAAAACCTCACAGGACAGTTCTGTGGTCACATGGGGTCGCTATGAGTTGGAACTGAATCCACAGCACGCAGAAACAACATACGTAAGGTCACCACAAGCTGGAGCCAAGTGGATAGCAGGAAAAAACATCAAACTAATCACATAACCGTGCAGAAGAGAGTTTGTGCTCCAGCCAATGTTTGGGCATGGTAAACTTGTGTTAACGTCCTTAACGTAAATGTGTAAACAGTAAGTACAAAAAGAGAGGGGGAAAAAACTCAGTACTTCACAGAGTATGTTTTTAGTTAGTAGAACTTTAGTATAATTATATTGAAACTATTTAAATGTTACTAGGAACCAACATTTTTATTATTTAAAAAAAAAGATACTAATATAAAATAACAAAGTGACAAGATTTGCCCATTTATACCACTTACCCTATGAATGTTCCTTGCTTCAGCCTAATAAATCAGCCTTGAGCAAATACTTCTGAACACTATTAGAATTCTTGCCTAAAACCCATCCTCCTGCCCAATCTTTGCTTGCCAACTTCTACTTAGTAAGTTTCCAGTGCCCCATGTCACGCAAAACTCACTTTAAAAACCCTTGCCTTACTTCACTCTTATGAACTGAAGTCAGACTTATGCTGAGGTCTCTCTCATATCGCAACAGCCTGAATAAAGTTTAGTTTGCCTACTTAACATTGTTCAGCATCATTTCTTTCACATTTAAAAAAAAAAAACTTAAAATCTTAAATTTGTACTGGGAATAAGAATACGTATTTACGATGTAAGAAAATATGTATTTTAGATGTTCACTGAAAGGCCGAGACAAGATTGACTCAATGGCAACAGGTTTTGGTTTAGCACTGAGCCCATGTATTGCACAGACATGTATTTTCAAAATGAACCAGAGGTTTGGAGAGAAATTGTTGATTCCAGGTCTGCAAAAGGAAACTACAAAGTGATCCATGGACTTCTTTTGGATTCAAACGTTAATAGTGTTGTGCAAAAAACCTATGTGGCTAGTGAAACAAAGAAACTGAATTAACTTTAATTAATTTAAATATAACAATAAACTTGACTCAATTATTGGAAAAGTATGTTTGGCGTAACCCGGGGTTGTGAATCTACTTTTTCAACAGTAATATTTATGAGATATGCTGCTTCTGGATTCTGGAAGACCTATGAGTACAAAAGAAAGGAAATGTAAAATGTCCCATAAATAAATTTATATTGATTACTCCAGTTGTCAATTTCATTTACAATTTTTGCATTGAAAATAACTGAATATATTGGGTTAAGTAAAATTTTTCATTAAAAATTTCACACTTAAATGTTTTTAATTTTTAACATGGCCCTGGTGGCATAGTAATTAAGAGCCCGCCTGTTAAAGAAAAGGTCGGTAGTTCAAATTCACCAGCTATTCCTCAGAAACCCTCTAGGGCAGTTCTTCTGTGTCCTATAGAGTCGCAATGAGTCAGAATCGACTCGACAGGTTCAGGTAATATGGCTACTGAAATATTTTAAATTACATCTTTGACTTACATTACCCTTATACTATACAGACCTCTGCTATACTCAATTCTACATTACAAAAAATACAGAAGACAAACTAATTAAATGAAATCATGACAAAACAAATACAGTGAAATCTGTGAGAGCTGGCACTCAATGGGGCTGCCTTGTTTTTCTGAGTCTCTGACAGGTTTCTGACTTTCACAGGTTCTGACTATCACAGGTTTTACTGTATGAGAATGCCAAACATTTTAACATTTTACAAGACAGGAGAGCGTTTCTGTGTAAGACAGATTAAACAGATTTGCAAACGAAAAGGCAACATGGAAATCTTATTTGGATATTAACTTCAAAAAACCCAACAACTATAACAGATACTTAATGGACAAGTGGACAAATTTTCATTTATTATATGTAACAATAAAGATCTGGGATTTTTTGGTAGGAAACTGGCCTTATTTGTAGGAGATGCATGCTTCTATTAAAGGGTGAAGTGAATGTCTGCAATTGAACATTGGCTGTATCATCAGAACAGTTTATACATACAGACAAATTCTTTACATTTATAAAGCATCTCTCCAGTGTGAATTTTTTTAAGATCAGTGAGGTTTGAGCATGCACAAAAGAATCCCCATATTCCAGATATTCAAAAAGCTTCTCTCCAGGGTGATTTCTTATGTATTCAGTAGGGCATCAGCAATAACTAAATGCTTTCCCACGTTCCTTACATTCATAAAGTCTCCCCCACTGTAAGGTTATTTATATTCAGTAAGCACCAGAGACTGACAAAAAGTCTTTTCCACATTCCTTACTTAAGGCCTCTTTCCACTATGAATTCTTTAATGTGCAGTGAAATGTGAGGACTGAGGAAAGGCTTACACATTCCTTACATTCATAAGGCCTCTCTCCATTATAAGTTCTTATACACTCAGTGAGGTGTGAGGGGTACCTAAAGGCTTTCTCACATTTCCTTACATGCATAAGGCCTCTCACCACTGTGAGTTTTCATATGTGTAGTGAGGTGTGAGGACTGACTAAAGGCTTTGCCACATTCCTGACATTTATAGGGACTCCTGCTACAGTGAGTTCTCATATGTGTAGTGAAGTGTGAAGAATGACTAAACGCTTTGCCACATTCCTTACATTCAAAAGGCCTCCCTCTACAGTGAGTTATATGTGTAGTGAGATGTGAGGACCGAATAAATGTTTTGCCACATTCCTTACATTCATAAGGCCTCTCTCCACTGTGAATTCTTTTATGTTCAGTGAAGTGTGAGGACTGACTAAAGGCTTTCCCACATTCCCTACATTCATAAGGCCTCTCTCCACTGTGAGTTCTCATATGTGCAGTGAGGTCTGACGACTGACTAAATGCTTTCCCACATTCGTTACATTCATAAGGCCTCTCTCCACTGTGAGATCTTATATGTGACTTGAAATGTGAGGACTGACGAAAGGCTTTCCCACATTCATTACATTCATAAGGCTTCTCTCCATAGTGAGCTCTCATATGTATAGCGAGGTGTGAAGACTGACTAAAGGCTTTCCCACATTCCTTACATTCATAAGGCCTCTCACCACTGTGAGTTCTCATATGTCTACGAAGGTTTGAGGGGTGACTAACAGCTTTGCTGCATTCCTTACAAACATACAGCCTCTCTCCACTGTGAACTTTTATATGTGCAGCAAGATCTGAGGACTGACTAAAGGCTTTTCCACACTCCTTACATTCGTAAAGCCTCTCTCCACTGTGAGTTCTCATATGTCTAGCAAGGTTTGAGGGATGACTAATGGCTTTGCCGCATTCCTTACATTCATAAAGCCTCTCACCAGTGTGATTTCTTATATGTGCAATGAGGTTTGAGGACTGACTAAGGGCTTTCCCACATTCATTGCATTCATAAAGCCTCTCTTCACTGTGAATTCTTATGTGTGCACCGAGATCTGAACACTGACTAAAGGCTTTCCCACATTCCTTACATTTATAAGCCCTCTCTCCATGGTGAGTTCTCAAATGTCTAGTGAAACTTGAGGAATGACTAAAGGCTTTGCCGCATTCCTTACATTCATACATCCTCTCTCCACTGTGAATTTTTATAGGTGCAGAGAGGTCTGAGGACCAACTAAAGGCTTTCCCACATTCTTTACATTCATAAAGCCTCTCTCCACTGTGAATTCTTGTATGTGCAGTGAGGTCTGAGGACCAACTAAAGGCTTTCCCACATTCCTTACACTTATAAGCCCCCTCTCCACTGTGAGTCTTCAAATGTCTAGTGAAGCTTGAGGGATGACGAAAGGCTTTGCTGCATTGCTTACATTCATAAAGCCTCTCTCCACTGTGAATTCTTACATGTACAGTGAGGTCTGAAGACTGACTAAAGGCTTTCCCACATTCCTTACATTTATAAGGCCTCTCTCCACTGTGAATTCTCTTATGTCTAGTGAAGCTTGAAGAATAACGAAAGGTTTTGCCACATTCCTTACATTCATACAGCCTCTCTCCACTGTGAATTCTTGAATGTACAATGAGGTATGAGGACCGACTAAAGGCTTTGCCACATTCCTTACATTCATAGGGTTTCCCTCTAGTAAAATTTCTCACAGGAGTGTGGAGGTAAGAGTGACAACTGCAGGCTTCTCCACTTTCCTTACACTGATAGACCTTGCATCCAGAGTGGGAGCTCATACGATGCCTAAGTGAGGAATGAACAATCAAGCATCTTCCACACTCAAGGCATTCAGAGGGATACTCTTCCACAGGAGTTCTCTGGAACATGAAAAGATTTGGAATCCAGCTGAAGGTCTGCTCACATTGATTATCTTCAGTAGTTTCACAGATGTTCTCTACAATATGTCTTCTCTTAAAAATAGGCAGCATGCTGTTGGATACAAATTTGTTACTGTTTCACCATCACCATACACAGTAAACATGTATTTTTTTGCCCTGAATTGTCTCATGTTTCAAAGATTAAATTATCTGGCAGAGATGTTACCATTATTTTTACTGTGTTTCTAAAACATGGGGCTTTCTCATAATTGTATATAAAGGAATTATATTATCAAATATTCAATATCTGAGCCATATTTATGAAAATATTGCACTGTGAAAGTTTTGTGAACATACAGTATTAGAGCTCGTTTTATATACGTATGTAAGATACCTGGATAGCACAAAATGTTTGCACTCAACTAGAATCTAAAGTGGTTTGAACACACCCAGCATGACTGCTATGAGTCAGAATCAATTTGATGGCAACGGGTTTGAGATATATGTATATGTGTGTGTGCGTGTGCCCATGTGTGTGTATGCTTTGCAAACCCCACGGGGTAGAGTTCTACACTGTCCTATAGGATCACTATGTATGAGTCGGAACAGACTCCCAAGCAAAGGGAGTATATATACATATATATGCAGATTAAGTACGTGTGTGTGCATGTGTGTTTGTGTGTATATAGATGTTGTAAGGTGCAGTTGAGTCAGTCAACTGGACCTCATAGTGACCCCATATAAAAGAACAGAAGTGCCCCATAGGGGTTTCCGCGTTACAATTATTATGGAAGCAGACTGCCAGATATTTACCCTGCAGAGCCACTAGGTAGGTTCGAATTGCCAATCTTTCAGTTAGCAGTGGAGTGCTCAAATATTTGTGCCACTTTTGCTCCTTATATAAATATTTTAATGCCGTAATACCTTTTTAGGACTGTCTCCTGAAGCACTGCTGTCTCTAGAATGAATATCACTCACCTCACATGTATTTTCTGGTTGTTATCCTGATCTTCAATGTCACGCAGTTCACAGACTTCTCCTACCATGAAGAACCAGGTGTTATTTTTCATGAATTGTACTACTGTAATTTCAGTGAATAGCTTTTCTCCATCATTAAGGTTTTGAGAAGCTGCCCCACTAATTTAAGGTGACGTTCAAATATGAAACAAAAAGGAAAAGAATTACTCAGAGTGAAAACGTAGCTGTAAGAAAAGAAAGGCTTTGATACATTTTGCTGTTTCAGTACTTTGGCAATGGTCAAAAGGAATTTACTAGGAAATAATTCCATGAAGATTGGGAGTGATAGTACAATAAACAGGGTATAATTACAAGAGCAAAGTACAGGCCAAGATGGCGGACTAGGCAGACGTTACCTCGGATCCCTCTTACAACAAAGACACGGAAAAACAAGTGAGTCGATCACATACATAACAATCTACGAACTCTGAACAACAAACACGGATTTAGAGACGGAGAACGAACTAATACGGGGAAGCAGCGATAGTTTCCAGAGCCTGGAGCCAGCGTACCAGTCAGGTACGGCACAAGGACAGAGACCTGCTCCACCCCCCTGAACTAACCCCGGGAGGGGGACCAGCCGGTTCCACGGGCGGCGTGGGACGCAGCCGGTAGGAGAAGTCCCCGGGAGGCAGTGACTGATCTTGGAGCAGAAAGAGCAGCATCCGAGCCGGGGAACCGTCCCGCAGGGATTTGGACTGCTCGCAGGTACGCCATAAACACGGAGAGTTGCTCCACCCCCTGAACTAACCCCGGGAAGGGGACCAGCCGGGTCGCGCGGGCGGCGTGGGACGCAGCCGGTAGGAGAAGTCCCCGGGAGGCAGCGACTGGTATTGGAGTGGGGAGAACAGCGTTCCAGCCGGGACACTTGGTCGCGGCACAAGCACGGGGAGCTACTCCACCCATCTGAACTAACCCCGGGAGGGGGCCCACCTGGTTCACGGGGGCGGCACGGCCACGCGGCTGGAGGGACGAGAAGTCCCCGGGAGGCAGCGACTGATTTTGGAGTTGAGAGTGCACCGTCCCAGTAGGGGAGCCTTGACGCTGGGCGTGTGGCTGGAAGCGGAGGATCTGACCGTGACTCCAGCGGGCCAGACCCCCTGGGGGCAATCTCCACACAGCCAGCACACATAGGCGACGCGCCCGCGGGAATCTCAGATGTAACAGTCATTCCAAGCAAGACAAGCAACTCTGGCTATATTCTGAGGTGCTACTCTCCTATCTCTCTGTTCCCTCCCCCACCCTCCCCAGGCGGCTTCATTAACATCTGAATAGCCTGAGCCAGAGGGAGAACTCTGATAGGGATCTGACTGCAGTTTTTTTTTTAGCGGATTTTCTGGAAAAACTAGTTTCCCAGTGATGGCTCGGAGACAACAATCCATATCAAACCACTTAAAGAAGCAGACCGTGACAGCTTCTCCAACCCCCCAAACAAAAGAATCAAAATCTTTCCCAAATGAAGATACAATTTTGGAATTATCAGATACAGAATATAAAAAACTAATTTATAGAATGCTTAATGATATCACAAATGAAATTAGGATATCTGCAGAAAAAGCCAAGGAACACACTGATAAAACTGTTGAAGAACTCAAAAAGATTATTCAAGAACATACTGGAAAAATTAATAAGTTGCAAGAATCCATAGAGAGACAACATGTAGAAATCCAAAAGATTAACAATAAAATAACAGAATTAGACAACACACTAGGAAGTCAGAGGAGCAGACTCGAGCAATTAGAATGCAGACTGGGACATCTGGAGGACCAGGGAATCAACACCAACATAGCTGAAAAAAAATCAGATAAAAGAATTAAAAAAAATGAAGAAACCCTAAGAATTATGTGGGACTCTATCAAGAAGGATAACCTGCGGGTGATTGGAGTCCCAGAACAGGGAGGGGGGACAGAAAACACAGAGGAAATAGTTGAAGAACTTCTGACAGAAAACTTCCCTGACATCATGAAAGACGAAAGGATATCTATCCAAGATGCTCATCGAACCCCATTTAAGATTGATCCAAAAAGAAAAACACCAAGACATATTATCATCAAACTCAACAAAACCAAAGATAAACAGAAAATTTTAAAAGCAGCCAGGGAGAAAAGAAAGGTTTCCTTCAAGGGAGAATCAATAAGAATATGTTCTGACTACTCAGCAGAAACTATGCAGGCAAGAAGGGAATGGGACGACATCTACAGAACACTGAAGGAGAAAAACTGCCAACCAAGGATCATATATCCAGCAAAACTCTCTCTGAAATATGAAGGCGAAATTAAGATATTTACAGACAAACACAAGTTTAGAGAATTTGCAAAAACCAAACCAAAGCTACAAGAAATACTAAAGGATATTGTTTGGTCAGAGAACCAATAATATCAGATATCAGCACAACACAAGGTCACAAAATAGAACGTCCTGATATCAACTCAAATAGGGAAATCACAAAAACAAACAAATTAAGATTAATTAAAAAAAAAATACACATAACAGGGAATTATGGAAGTCAATAGGTAAAAGATCACAATAATCAAAAAGAGGGACTAAATACAGGAGGCATTGAACTGCCATATGGAGAGTGATACAAGGCGATATAGAACAATACAAGTTAGGTTTTTACTTAGAAAAATAGGGGTATATAATGAGGTAACCACAAAAAGGCATAACAACTCTATAACTCAAGACAAAAACCAAGAAAAACGTAACGACTCAACTAACATAAAGTCAAACACTATGAAAATGAGGATCTCACAATTTACTAAGAAAAACGCCTCAGCACAAAAAAGTGTGTGGAAAAATGAAATTGTCAACAACACACATAAAAAGGCATCAAAATGACAGCACTAAAAACTTATTTATCTATAATTACCCTGAATGTAAATGGACTAAATGCACCAATAAAGAGACAGAGAGTCACAGACTGGATAAAGAAACACGATCCATCTATATGCTGCCTACAAGAGACACACCTTAGACTTAGAGACACAAACAAACTAAAACTCAAAGGATGGAAAAAAGTATATCAAGCAAACAATAAGCAAAAAAGAAGAGGAGTAGCAATATTAATTTCTGACAAAATAGACTTTAGACTTAAATCCACCACAAAGGATAAAGAAGGACACTATATAATGATAAAAGGGACAATTGATCAGGAAGACATAACCATATTAAATATTTACGCACCCAATGACAGGGCTGCAAGATACATAAATCAAATTTTAACAGAACTGAAAAGCGAGATAGATACCTCCACAATTATAGTAGGAGACTTCAACACACCACTTTCGGAGAAGGACAGGACATCCAGTAAGAAGCTAAACAGAGACACAGAAGATCTAATTACAACAATCAACCAACTTGACCTCATTGACTTATACAGAACTCTCCACCCAATTGCTGCAAAATATACTTTTTTTTCCAGCGCACATGGAACATTCTCTAGAATAGACCACATATTAGGTCATAAAACAAACCTTTGCAGAGTCCAAAACATCGAAATATTACAAAGCATCTTCTCAGACCACAAGGCAATAAAACTAGAGATCAATAACAGAAAAACTAGGGAAAAGAAATCAAATACTTGGAAAATGAACAATACCCTCCTGAAAAAAGACTGGGTTATAGAAGACATCAAGGAGGGAATAAGGAAATTCATAGAAAGCAACGAGAATGAAAATACTTCCTATCAAAACCTCTGGGACACAGCAAAAGCAGTGCTCAGAGGCCAATTTATATCAATAAATGCACACATACAAAAAGAAGAAAGAGCCAAAATCAGAGAACTGTCCCTACAACTTGAACAAATAGAAAGTGAGCAACAAAAGAATCCATCAGGCTCCAGAAGAAAACAAATAATAAAAATTAGAGCTGAACTAAATGAATTAGAGAACAGAAAAACAATCGAAAGAATTAACAAAGCCAAAAGCTGGTTCTTTGAAAAAATTAACAAAATTGATAAACCATTGGCTAGACTGACTAAAGAAATACAGGAAAGGAAACAAATAACCCGAATAAGAAATGAGAAGGACCACATCACAACAGAACCAAATGAAATTAAAAGAATCATTTCAGATTATTATGAAAAATTGTACTCTAACAAATTTGAAAACCTAGAAGAAATGGATGAATTCCTGGAAAAACACTACCTACCTAAACTACCACATTCAGAAGTAGAACAACTAAATAGACCCATAACAAAAAAAGAGATTGAAACGGTAATCAAAAAACTCCCAACAAACAAAAGTCCTGGCCCGGACGGCTTTACTGCAGAGTTCTACCAAATTTTCAGAGAAGAGTTAACACCACTACTACTAAAGGTATTCCAAAGCATAGAAAATGACGGAATACTACCCAACTCATTCTATGAAGCCACCATCTCCCTGATACCAAAACCAGGTAAAGACATTACAAAAAAAGAAAATTATAGACCTATATCCCTCATGAACATTGATGCAAAAATCCTCAACAAAGTTCTAGCCAATAGAATCCAACGACACATCAAAAAAATAATTCACCCTGATCAAGTGGGATTTATACCAGGTATGCAAGGCTGGTTTAATATCAGAAAAACCATTAATGTAATCCATCACATAAATAAAACAAAAGACAAAAACCACATGATCTTATCAATTGATGCAGAAAAGACATTTGACAAAGTCCAACACCCATTCATGATAAAAACTCTTACCAAAATAGGAATTGAAGGAAAATTCCTCAACATAATAAAGGGCATCTATGCAAAGCCAACAGCCAATATCACTCTAAATGGAGAGAACCTGAAAGCATTTCCCTTGAGAACGGGAACCAGACAAGGATGCCCTTTATCACCACTCTTATTCAACATCGTGTTGGAAGTCTTAGCCAGGGCAATCAGGCTAGACAAAGAAATAAAAGGTATCCGGATTGGCAAGGAAGAAGTAAAGTTATCACTATTTGCAGATGACATGATTATATACGCAGAAAACCCTAAGGAATCCTCCAGAAAACTACTGAAACTAATAGAAGAGTTTGGCAGAGTCTCAGGTTATAAAATAAACATACAAAAATCACTTGGATTCCTCTACATCAACAAAAAGAACACCGAAGAGGAAATAACTAAATCAATACCATTCACAGTAGCCCCCAAGAAGATAAGATACTTAGGAATAAATCTTACCAAGGATGTAAAAGACCTATACAAAGAAAACTACAAAGCTCTACTACAAGAAATTCAAAAGGACATACTTAAGTGGAAAAACATACCTTGCTCATGGATAGGAAGACTTAACATAGTAAAAATGTCTATTCTACCAAAAGCCATCTATACATTTAACGCACTTCCGATCCAAATTCCAATGTCATATTTTAAGGGGATAGAGAAACAAATCACCAATTTCATATGGAAGGGAAAGAACTCCCGGATAAGCAAAGCACTACTGAAAAAGAAGAAGAAAGTGGGAGGCCTCACCTTACCTGACTTCAGAACCTATTATACAGCCACAGTAGTCAAAACAGCCTGGTATTGGTACAACAGACACATAGACCAATGGAACAGAATTGAGAACCCAGACATAGATCCATCCACGTATGAGCAGCTGATATTTGACAAAGGACCAGTGTCAATTAACTGGGGAAAAGACAGCCTTTTTAACAAATGGTGCTGGCATAACTGGATATCCATTTGCAAAAAAATGAAACAGGACCCATACCTCACACCATGCACAAAAACTAACTCCAAGTGGATCAAAGACCTAAACATAAAGACTAAAACGATAAAGATCATGGAAGAAAAAATTGGGACAACCCTAGGAGCCCTAATACAAGGTATAAACAGAATACAAAACATTACCAAAAATGATGAAGAGAAACCCGATAACTGGGAGCTCCTAAAAATCAAACACCTATGCTCATCTAAAGACTTCACCAAAAGAGTAAAAAGACCACCTACAGATTGGGAAAGAATTTTCAGCTATGACATCTCCGACCAGCGCCTGATCTCTAAAATCTACATGATTCTGTCAAAACTCAACCACAAAAAGACAAACAACCCAATCAAGAAGTGGGCAAAGGATATGAACACACATTTCTCTAAAGAAGATATTCAGGCAGCCAACAGATACATGAGAAAATGCTCTCGATCATTAGCCATTAGAGAAATGCAAATTAAAACTACGATGAGATTCCATCTCACACCAGCAAGGCTGGCATTAATCCAAAAAACACAAAATAATAAATGTTGGAGAGGCTGCGGAGAGATTGGAACTCTCATACACTGCTGGTGGGAATGTAAAATGGTACAACCACTTTGGAAATCTATCTGGCGTTATCTTAAACAGTTAGAAATAGAACTACCATACAACCCAGAAATCCCACTCCTAGGAATATACCCTAGAGATACAAGAGCCTTCATACAAACAGATACATGCACACCCATGTTTATTGCAGCTCTGTTTACAATAGCAAAAAGTTGGAAGCAACCAAGGTGTCCATCAACGGATGAATGGTTAAATAAATTGTGGTATATTCACACAATGGAATACTACGCATCGATAAAGAACAGTGACGAATCTCTGAAACATTTCATAACATGGAGGAACCTGGAAGGCATTATGCTGAGCGAAATTAGTCAGAGGCAAAAGGACAAATATTGTATAAGACCACTATTATAAGATCTTGAGAAACAGTAAACCTGAGAAGAACACATACTTTTGTGGTTACGAGGGGGGGAGGGAGGGAGGGTGGGAGAGGGTTTTTTTATTGATTAATCAGTAGATAAGAACTGCTTTAGGTGAAGGGAAAGACAACACTCAATACATGGAAGGTCAGCTCAATTGGACTGGACCAAAAGCAAAGAAGTTTCCGGGATAAAATGAATGCTTCAAAGGTCAGCGGAGCAAGCGCGGGGGTCTGGGGAGCATGGTTTGCAGGGACTTCTAAGTCAATTGGCAAAATAATTCTATTATGAAATCATTCTGCATCCCACTTTGAAATGTGGCGTCTGGGGTCTTAAATGCTAACAAGCAGCCATCTAAGATGCAGCAATTGGTCTCAACCCACCTGGAGCAAAGAAAAATGAAGAACACCAAGCCCACATGACAACTAAGAGCCCAAGAGACAGAAAGGGCCGCATGAACCAGAGACCTACATCATCCTGAGACCAGAAGAACTAGTTGGTGCCCGGCCACAATTGATGACTGCCCTGACAGGGAGCTCAGCAGAGGACCCCTGAGGGAGCAGGAGATCAGTGGGATGCAGACCCCAAATTCTCATAAGAAGACCAAACTTAAGGGTCTGACTGAGACTGGAGGAATCCCGGCGGCCATGCTCCCCAGACCTTCAGTTGACACAGGACAGGAACCATCCCCGAAGACAACTCATCAGAAATGAAAGGGACTGGTCAGCGGGTGGGAGAGAGATGCTGATGAAGAGTGAGCTAATTATATCAGGTGGACACTTGAGATTGTGTTGGCAACTCTTGTCTGGAGGGGGGATGGGAGGATAGAGAGAGAGGGAAGCCGGCAAAATTGTCAAGAAAGGAGAGACTGAAAGGGCTGACTCAAGACGGGGAGAGCAAGTGGGAGTAGGGAGTGAGATGTATGTAAACTTATATGTGACAGACTGATTGGATTTGTAAACGTTCACTTGAAGCTTAATAAAAGTTATTATAAAAAAAAAAAAAAGAAAAAAAAAAAAAAACAAGAGCAAAGTACAAAGGCATTGGACACAATGCACACAGAATATTAAAAAAGGCAAGAGGGATAGTCTTTTTCCATGAACACAGGTGTGTTAGGAGTGATGAAAGTCAGAAAAGCAAGCTCAGGTATCTGTGAAGTACATACTCTTCAACACAAAAGAGAATTTTTCTAGCGGATTTATTCAAATCTCATTCCTTCCATGCAGACCTATTCTCTAATGCCTCCTGGTGCCCCCGACACTGTAGTCTTGGATGACTGCTACCTGTAGGCTCCTTAGGTGTCTCTATTCCTACTCTGGGAGGACAAATGAGTTAGCTGACATGGTGCTCATGGAAAAGGCATATCATGTGGGAAGACAGGGAAGAACAATGAACACTTCCCTGACACTGAGCCAATACTTTGGTCCTCGGGGTCTCTGGTGGTGAGGAAGTATGAATTTATGTATACCAAAATAATCATGGCAAGCTTGTAATAAACACAGTAAGAAAGTTTACAAGGTCCCACACAACAAATATTCTCTCTGTGCACCAAAGAAACCCCTGATGTCAGTGCTCACACTTACAATACATAGAACGTTAAGGCTTTCAACCACAATTGAAATGAGAAGTCAATTAAATACACAGAGCTTTGAATTCATGAGGAGGCCAGGATATGAATGCTCCAGAGAAAAAATGAAAATAGCTGTTTTATTTAACAATGTATTCCCATTTCTCGGCCCATATACTGGAGTAACATCTATAAGTATGACATATTTGATGACTAAAGTATAAATTTAAAAAAATGAACCCATCCATACCTACTGAGGCCAGGTTTCTGAAGGTTTCCATCATCACATCTCTGTAGAGTTTCCTTTGAGAAAGATCCAGCAGTGCCCACTCTTCCTGGGTAAAGTCCACAGCCACATCCTCAACACTCACTGAGTCCTAAAACATTCCAAATTTTCTGGTTCAGCAAGGTACCATGTACTCCAACATGTGTGAAAAGAAAGGTGAGACCCTTGGGTCTGGGGAATGGAGATTTCATGGGGGTTTGACACAGGGTTCTCTGTTATACTAGGGTCTACTCTACAATTTGGCCATCAGCCTCATCCCTTCACTGTTTACATTCACTTCTCACTAATTGAATCCTCTCTATTACACTTAACAATACTTTTACCACAATGAACTTATCTCCCCACAGTTTGACTGTGACCAATTCCAGCCTCATTCCTCTCTATGTCTATGGTTTAGAACATTCAGAACACTTAGAATAAATTACAGAAATATTCTACAATGAAGCCTTATTTCTATATTCAGATCATCTTTCCCTTGTGGGGGAAAAAAAAGAAGGTTGACCTCCTTGCACAGGACCCATCAGAATATCTGACAAAATATGAAGCACAGGGTGAAAACAGGATGAGATAATAACAACTGGGAAACACTGCAGGACTGGTAGTTTTTCATTTTCCCCTCATCTGCCATGAAAAGCACAGTGGCCTCCACAAAGGGACAACCCAAGGCCCTGAGCTTGCAGTATTTTATTAAAGAACCCCAGGTGATCAAGAGCTGACAGGACCACCAGAAGAAAAGGGAATATTATTTTGGGGCAGCATAAACTTTTACATGTCTGTCACCTAGTTTTTACTGCTGCGCTATCATATATATATATTTTTTCATATAGTCTGTCCTTTCACAGAGAGAGGCAATGCTATTAAAAAGGTAAATGGAGAGCAGGGCCAAGATGGCAGAGTAGTCAGATACTACTGGTGATCCCTCTTACCAGAAAGATCCAAAAAACAAATGAAATGATTATATGTATGACAAGCTGGGAGCCCTGGACATCAAAAACAAAGTTAGGAAATCGGACTGAGTGGCAGGGGGAGTAAGAGACGGTTCAGAAGTGACAAGAGGCTGCCGGACCTGATGTGGTGGAAACCAGCGCCCCTCAGGCACAACCACCAGAAGCCACAGTGGTGAGGTTGCTGGTAGCAGTGGGATGCAGTTTCTTCAGACAGACAGTGAGTCAGACAGTCTTTCCAGCCTCCAGAACCAGAGAAGAACACTGTTCCTAGAAAAAGTTAACTACTTGCATTATTTCACTGTGCCCCCAGCTTTAGTGGCTGTCGATTTCCCTGGGCTTGAGATAGGTCCTGCTGCACATCCTGAGCCATTCTCCTGGCCTTGGAGATGAACAATTTAAGGAAAAGATAATCTGCCAGCTCCACTAAGATGTGGAGCTCAGAACAGAAGCAGCTCCTGTCCAGGCAGAAATGGTCAGCGGACTTTGAATACCTTTCCCCCCTGCATGGACCTGTGTGGGCCTGAGCTGAATCCATATAAGAAAAGTGAATGGACTCCTAGGCTCATATACCTGGTAACAGCTCTAGCTATCTGGTGACAGGACGTTAGAGCTTCAAAGGCAAAAATAATTAAGCTAGGTCACTCAAGTAGCCTATTTGGGTGAATAAAAACAAAACAAAGCAAGAAGCTAGAATACAATAAGCAAACAAAAAATAAATTAATACAATAACTTATAGATGATTCAGAGATAACAGTAACTACCAAATCACATAAACATCGCTTCAACAACCTCTCAAAACAAATACACAGGAGACAGAGCCAAGATGGTGGAATAGACAGACGCTTCCAGTGAGCCCCCTTTACAACAAAGACCCAAAAAATAAGTGAAATGAGTATATTTGTGACAAGCTGGGAGCCCTGAGCTTCAAAGGCAACCTTAGAAAATGAACTGAGGGGTAGGGGGACGAAGAGATGGTTCAGAGCCAGAGAGGAATTACCGGACCTGAATTGTGGGGAGGCCTCAGGCACCATTCCCAGAGCAGCAGCGGCAGGCTGCTACTAGCATTCAGCCACAGTTTCCTCAGGGAGAAGCAGCCAGCAACACAGCCTACTCACACCTCCAGAACCTGAGAAGAACGCTGCTCTTGGCAAAAGCTAAGCACTTGTGTATATTTTACCATGCCCCCACCACCCCCAAACCGGCTTCAGCGACTGAATTCCCTGAGCCTGAGTTATGCCCTGTTGAGCACCTAGGGCCATCCTCCTGGCCTTGGAAAAGGAAATAATTTGCAATTGGAAGAAAACATAATTTGCCAGCACCACTAATTGGCTGAGCTCAGAACAAAAGCAGCTCCTGTCCAGGTATAAATGGTCTATGGACTCTGGGCACCTTTCCCTTCTGCATGGACCTGTGTGGGCCTATTTGGGTAGACTAGGCCCTTGTTGGCAGACTACAACCATTTTAGCTGTGTGGCAGAGAGGTGGGTGTTTGATGTTTGATATTCCTTTGCCTATTAAACAAGGTTCTCACCTACCCACATCAGGGGCCCAAGGACAGGTACCTTAACTCAGGTCACACAACCATGTGCAACAGAGGTCCAAAGATAACTGGAACCTCCCAGTCCTTACAATCAAAAACTTTGGGTGCCAATGGTCCATCTGTAGAACCCATCCCCCTGCAAGCTCTAGCGAACACGGACACGCTTACCTCAGAGACACCAGGGGGTCAGTTCCCAGCCCCCTGCCTTGTTCAGAGTGTGACCTCCTGCTGCAATCAGACACCAGAACCTACACCAATCGCCCATGCCCCTCTAAGACTGTAGGACAGAGCCGGTACCACACCCTTGATGATCAGCTACCTGGAAACCTGAGCTGAATTCATACAAGAAAAGTGAATGGACTCCTAGACTGATATGCCTAATAACAGCTCTAGCCATCTGGGGACGGGACATCAGAGCTACAAAGGTGAAAATAATCAAGGTAGCTCACTCAAGCAACCCATTTCGGCATATCAAAACAAAACAAAGCAAGAAGCTACGATAGAGTAAGCAAGCACAAACCAATACACTAACTTCCAGATGGCTTGCAACAAGAGTCAATATCAAGTCACATAAAGAAACAGACCACGATCACCTCGACAAGCTCTCAAAACAAAGAATCCAGGGGTCTTCTAGATGAAAGTGCCTTCTTGGAATTACCAGATGCAGAATACAAAGATTAATATACAAAATCCTTCAAGACATCAGGAACGAAATCAGGCAATATGCAGAACAAGCCAAGGAAAACAGATAAAGCAACTGAAGAAATTAGAAAGATTATTCAGGAACATAATGAAAAATTTAACAAGCTGGAAAAAGCCACCAACAGACAACAATCAGAAATTAAGAAGATTAAATAATAAAACTACAGAAGATGACAACTCAATAGAAAGCAAGAGGAAAATTGAGCAAGTAGAAGCAAAACTTCCTGAACTCGAAAATAAATCACTTGGCACTAATATATTTGAAAAAAATCACATAAAAGAATTTTAAAAAATGAAGAAACCTTAAGAATCATGTGGGACTCTATCAAGAGAAATAATCTACAAGTGATTGGAGTACCAGAACAGGGAGGTATAACAGAAAATACAAAGAAAACTGTTAAAGATTTGTTGGCAGAAAACTTCTCTGATATCATGAAAGATGAGAAGGTACCTATGCAAGGTGCTCATCGAACTCCACATAAGGTAGATGTTAAAAGAAAGTCACCAAGACATATTATAATCCAACTTGCCAAAACCAAATATGAAGAGAGAATTTATAGAGTAGCTGGGGAAAAACAAAAAGTTACCTACAAAGGAGAGCCAATAAGAATAAACTCAGACTACTCAGCAGAAACCATGCAGGCAAGAAGGCAATGGGATGACATATATAAAAAATTGAAGGAAAAAATTCCCAGCCAAGAATCATATCTCCAGCAAAACTGTCTCTTCAATATGAAGGTGAAATTAGGACATTTCTAGATAAACAGAACTATAGGGAACTCGTAAAAACCAAACCAAAACTACAAGAAATACTAAAGGGAGTTCTTTGTTAGAAAATCAATAATATCAGCTATCAATCAAAGACTAGAACACTGGGCAGGGCAATCAGAAGTCACCCAGACAGGAAAATCAAAAAAATAAAGGAAGATTATAAAAAAAAAAAACCCTCAAAACAGGGTAACAGCAATGTTATCATATATAAAAGAAAGCAACATTGGAACAATAAAGAGGGACTCAGAAATGTAATCATAGATCTTCCTTATGGAGAGGAAGATATGGGGACACAAAGAAATAAAAGTTAGTTTTAAATTTAGAAAAATAGGGGTAAATAATGAGGTAAGCACAAAGGAGACAAACTATCCTACTCATCAAAATAAAATACAAGAAAAAAATAGAGACTCAGCAAAAACAAAATCAACAACAACAAATATAAAGAAAGGACAATATATAAATATAACCTACTCACCACATAAAATTAAGTGGGAAAAGAAAACTGTCAACAACACACAAAAAAAGATATCAAAATGACAGCACTAAATTCGTACCTATCTATAATTACCCCGAATGTAAATGGACTAAATGCACCAATGAAGAGACAGAGAGTGGAAGAATGGATTAAAAATCAAGATCTGTCTATATACTGCCTACAAGAGACACACCCTAGACTTAGAGACACAAACAAACTAAAACTCAAAGGATGGAAATAAATATATCAAGCAAACAACAATCAAAAAAGAGCAGGAGTAGTGATATTAATTTCTGACAAAATAGACTTCAAAGTTAAATCCATCATAAAGAATAAGGAAGGACACTATATAATGATTAAAGGGACACTATGCCAAGACGATATAACCATATTAAATATTTATGCACTCAATGACAGGGCTGCAAGATAAATAAAACAAACTCTATCCGCATTGAAAAGTGAGATAGACACCCCCACGATGACAGTAGGAGACTTCAACACATGACTTTTGGTGAAGGACAGGACACCCACAAAGAAGCTCAATACAGACACAGAAGATCTAAATGCCACAATCAACCAGCTTGACCTCATAGACATAAACAGAACACTCCACCAAACGGCAAGCAAGTATACATTCTTTTCTAGTGCACATGGAACATTTTCTAGAATACACCACATATTAGGTCATAAAGTAAGCCTTAGCAGAATCCAAAACAATGAAATATTACCAGCATCTTCTCTGACCGTAAGGCCATAAAAATGGAAATCAGCAACAGAAAAAGGAGGGAAAAGAAATCAAACACGTGGAAACTGAATAATACCCTGCTCAAGAAACACTGAGTTATAGCAGACATTAAGGATAGAATAAAGAAATTCACAGAACCCAAAGAGAATGAAAATACTTCCCATCAGAACCTTTGGGACACAGCAAAACCAGCGCTCAGAGGTCAATTTATATCAATAAATGCACACATCCAAAAAGAAGAAAGGGCCAAAATCAATGAATTACCCCTACAACTTGAACAAACAGAAAGAGAGCAACAAAACAAACCCACAGGCACCAGAAGAAAACAAATAATGAAAGTTAGAGCTGAAATAAATGAAATAGAAAACAGAAAAATAATTGAAAGAATTAACAAGACCAAAAGTTGGTTTTTTGAAAAAATCAACAAAATTGATAAACCATTGGCCAAACTGACAAAAGAAAAACAGGAGAGGAAGCAAATAACCCAAATAAGAAATGAGATGGGTGATATTACAACACACCAAACTGAAACTAAAAGAATCGTATCAGATTACTATGAAAAATTGTACTCTAAAAAATTTGAACACCAAGAAATGGATGAATTCCTAGAAAGACACTACCTACCTAAAATAACACAAACAGAGGTAAAAACAACTAAATAGACCCATAACAAAAGAAGAGATTGAAAAGGTAATCAAAAAACTCCGAACAGAAAAAAGCCCTGGTCTGGACAGATTCACTGCAGAGTTCTACCAAACATTCAGAGAAGAGTTAACACCACCACTGCTAAAGATATTTCAGAGCATAGAAAAGGAAGGAATACTCCCAAACTCATTCTATGAAGCCAGCATAACCCTGATACCAAATCCAGATAAAGATACCACAAGAAATGAAAATTACACACCTATATCCCTCATGAACGTAGATGCAAAAATTCTCAACAAAATTCTAGCCAATAGAATTCAACAACATATCAAAAAAATAATTCACCATGACCGAGTGGGATTCATACCAGGCATTCAGGGATGATTCAAAATTAGGAAAACAATTAATGTAATCCTTATCACATAACTAAAACAAAAGAAAAGAATCACATGATTTTAAAAATTGATGCAGAAAAGGCATTTGGCAAAGTTTAACACCTGTTCATGATAAAAACTCTCAGGAAAATAGGAATGGAAGGAAATTCCTCAACATAATAAAGGGCATTTATACAAAGCCAACATCATCCTAAATGGAGAGAGCCTGAAAGCATTTCCGTTGACAATGGGAACCAGACAAGGATGCCCTTTATCACTGCTCTTATTCAATATTGTGCTGGAAGTCCTAGCCAGAGCAATTAGGCTACACAAAGAAATAAAGGGCATCCAGATTGGCAAGGAAGAAGGAAAATTATCTCTATTTGCACAGGACATGATTTTATGCACAGATCCCCCTAAAGAATCCTCAAGAAAACTACTGAAACTAATAGAACAGCTCAACAGAGTATCGAGATAGAAGTTAAACACACAAAAATCAGTTGGATTCCTCTACACCAACAAAAAGAACATCAAAGAGGAAATCACCAAATCAATACCATTTACAGTAGCCCCCAAGAAGATGAAATACTTAAGAATAAATCCTACCAGAGATGTGAAAGACTTATACAAAGAAAACTACAATACACTTCTGCAAGAAACCAAAAGAGACCTACATAAGTGGAAAAACATACCTTGCTCATGGATAGGAAGACTTAACATTATAAAAAGTCTATTCTACCTGAAGAGATCTATACATTTAATGCAATTCTGATCCAAATCCCAACAACATTCTTTACTGAGATGGAGAGAAAAAATCACCAACTTCATATGGAAAGGAAAGAGGCCCTGGATAAAGCATTACTGAAAAACAAGAACAAAGTGGGAAGTCTTACTCTACCTGATTTTAAAACCTATTATACTGCCACAGTAGTCAAAAGAGCCTGGTACTGGTACAACAAAAGATACAGAGACCAATGGAACAGAATTGAGAATCCAGACATAAATCCATCCACATACGAGCAGTTGATATTTCACAAAGGCCCCCAAACAGTTAAATGGGGAAAAGACAGTCTTTTTAACAAATGGTGCTGACATAACCGGATATGCACCTTTGAAAAACTGAAACAAGACCTATACCTCACTCCATGCACAAAAATGAGCTCAAAATGGATCAAAGACCAAAACATAAAACCTAAAACGATAAAGATCACAGAATAAAAAACAAGGACGTTAGGAGCCCTGATACACGGCATAAACGGTATACAAAACATTATTTGGAATGCAGAAGAAAAACTAGATAACTGGGAGCTCCTAAAAATCAAACACCTATGGCTCATCCAAAGACTTCACCAAAAGAGTAAAAAGACTACCGACAGACTGAGAAAAAGTTTTTAGCTATGACATTTCCAATCAGTGCCTGATCTCTAAAATCATGATACTGCAAAAACTCAACTACAAAAAGACAATTTAGTTAAAAAATGGGCAAAAGATATGAACAGACACTTCACTAAAGAAGACATTCAGGTAGCTAACAGATGCATGAGGAAATGCTCACCATCATTAAAAAAAAAAAAAAATTTTTTTTTCACCATCATTAGCCATTATAAAAAAGCAAATCAAAACTACAATGAGAATTCATCTCATTCCAACATGGCTGGCATTAATCAAAAAAAACACAAAGTAATGAATGTTGGAGAGGCTGTGGAGAGACTGGAACACTTATACACTGCTGCTGGGAATGTAAAATGGTACAACCACTTTGGAAATCAATTTGGTGCTTCCTTAAAAAGCTAGACATAGAACTACCATACAATCCAGCAATCCCACTCCTCAGAATATATCCTAGAGAAATAAGAGCCTTTACACGAACAGATAAATGCACACCCATGTTTATTGCAGCACTGTTTACAATAGCAAAAAGATGGAAGCAACCAAGATGCCCTTCAATGGATGAATAGATAAATAAATTACGGTATATTCACACAATGGAATGCTATGTATCGATAAAGAACAGTGAGGAATCTGTGAAACATTTCATAACGTGGAGGAACCTGGAAGGCATTATGCTGAGTGAAATAAGTCAGTTGCAAAAGGACAAATATTGTATAAGACCACTATTATAAGAACTTGAGAATTAGTTTAAACTGAGAAGAAAACATTCTTTTGTGGTTACGAGATGGGGGAGGGAGGGAAGGTGGGAAAGTGGTATTCACTAACTAGATAGTAGACAAGAACCACTTTAGGTGAAGGGAAAGACAGCACACAATACAGGAGAGATCAGCACAACTGGACTAAACCAAAAGCAAAAAACTTTCCTGAATAAACTGAATGCTTCGAAGGCCAGCATAGCAGGGGCAGGGGTTTGGGAACCATGGTTTCAGGGTACATCTAGGTCAACTGGCATAATAAAATCTATTAAGAAAACATTCTGCATCCCACTTTGGAGAGTGGCATCTAGGGTCTTAAACGGTAGCACGCAGCCATCTAAGATGCATCAACGAGTCTCAACCCACCTGGATCAAAGGAGAATGAAGAACACCAAGGACACAAGGTAATTACGAGTCCAGTGGACAGAAAGGGCCATAAGAACCAGAGACTACATCATCCTGAGACCAGAAGAACTAGATGGTGCCCAGTTACAACCAATGACTGCCCTGACAGAGAACACAACAGAGAACACAACAGAGGGAGCACGAGAGGAGTGGGTGCAGACCCCAAATTCTCATAAAAAGACCAGACTTAATGGTCTGACTGAGACTAGATGGACTCCGGTGGTCATAGCCCCTCAGACCTTCTGTTGGCCCAGGAGAGGAACCATTCCCGAAGCCAACTCTTCAGACATGGATTGGACTGGCAATGGGTTGGAGAGGGATGCTGGTGAGGAGTAAGCTTCTAGATAAGGTGGACATTTGAGACTATGTTGGCATGTCTTGCCTGGAGGGGAGATGAGAGGGTAGAGGGGGTTAGAAGCTGGCAAAATGGACACTAAAAGAGAGACTGGAGGGAGGGAGCAGGCTGTCTCATTAGGGGGAGAGTAATTGGAAGTATGTAGTGTATATAAGTTTTTGTGTGATAGACTGGTTTGATGTGTAAAGTTTCAATTAAAGCACAATAAAAATTATTTTTTTAAATGTCAAAAACAAATATACGAGGAATCTTCTGGATAAGGATGTATTCCTGGAATTACCAGATGTAGAATATAAAAGATTAATATACAGAACTCTTCAAGAGATCAAGAAACCAGACAAAATGCAGAATATGCCAAGGAACACACAGATAAAGCAGTAGAAAAAAATCAAAAAGGTTATTCAAGACCATAATGAAAAATTTAATAACTTGCAAGAATCCATAGAGAGACAGCAATCAAAAATTCAGAAGATTAACAATACAATTGCTGAATTAGACGACTCAATAGAACATCAGTGGAGCTGCAGTGAGGAAATGGAAGGCAGAATTAGTGAGATTGAAAATAAAGCTCTTGGCACCAATATATTTAAAAAAAATAATGTAAAAACCCTAAGAATTATGTAAGACTCTATCAAGAGAAATAACCTATGGGTGACTGGAGTACCAGAACAGGCAAGGATAACAGAAAATACAGAGAGAATTGTTATGGTATTCAAATATTTATATAAGGTAGATCTCAAAAGTCACCAAGACATATAATAACTTACCAAAACCAAAGATAAAGAGAGAATTTTAAGAGGGGCTAGGGATAAATGAAAAGTCACCTAAAAAGGACAGTCAACATGAATAATTTTGGATTACTCGGCAGAATTCATGCAGGCAAGAAGGCAATGGGATGACTTATATAAAGCACTGAAGGAAAAAAATTGCCACCAAGAATCATATATCCAACAAAACTGTCTATCTAATATGAGGGTGAAATTAGGACATTTCCAGATAAACAGAAGTTTAGGGAATTTGTAAAAACCAAACCAAAACTAAAAGATATACTAAAGGGAGTTCTCTGGTTAGAGAATCAATAATATCAGATACCAACTCAAGACTTAGAACACTGGACAGAGCAACCAGCTAACAACCCAGATGGGGAAATCACAAAATTAAGATAAAAAAACTCTCAAAACAGGGAAACGGCGGTGTCATCACGTAAGAGATAACATTAAAAACAATAAAGAAGGCATAAAAAATGTAGTCATACATCTTTCCTATGGAGAGGCAGTCAAGGTGATATAAAGAAATAAATGTTAGGTTTAAACTTAGAAAAATACAGGTAAATATTAAGGTAACCAAAAAAGTGATTAATGATTCTACACATCAAAATAAAACATAAGAAAAGCATAAAAACTCAACAATAACAAAATCAACAACAAAAAATAAGTGCAAAAGACAACATATAAAGATAAACTATTCAGTACAACAAACTAAGTGGAAAAAAGAAACTGTCAACGACGCATCAAAATGACAGCACTAAACTCATACCTGTGCATAATTACACTGAATGGAAATTGACTAAATGCACCAACAAAGAGACAGAGAACAGCAGAATGGATAAAAAACATGATCCGTCTATATGCTGCCTACAAAAGACACGTCTTAGATGTAAAGAAACAAAGAAACTAAAACTCAAAGGATGGAAAAAATATATTAAGCAAACAACAAACAAAAAACAGCACAAGGGGCAATATTAATTTCTGACAAAATAGACATTAAAGTTAGATCTACCACAAAGTAAGGAAGGGAATTCTATAACGATTAAAGGAACAATATACCAGAAGGATATAAGCATGTTAAATATTTACACACCCAGTGATGGGGCTTCAATATACATAAAACAAACTCTAACAGCATTGAAAAGTCAGATAGACAGCTCCACAATAACAGTAGGAAACTTTTACGGAACCGCTTTTGGTGAAGGGCAGAGCATTCAGAAAGAAACTCAATAAAGTCATGGAAGATTTAAATGCCACAATCAACCAACTGGACCTCATAGACATATACAGAACACTCCACCCAACAGCAACCAAGTATACTTTCTTTTCTAGCGCACATGGAACATTCTCTAGAATACACCACATACGGCAAGGCTTAACAGAATTCAAAACATCAAAAAATATTACAAAGCATCTTCTCTGACCATAAAGCCATAAAAGTAGAAATCAATAAAAAAAGAAAAAGCCGGGGAAAGAAATCAAACACTTGGAAACTGAACAACACCCTCCTCAAAAACGACTGGGTTATAGAACAAATTAAGGACAGAATAAAGAAATTCATAGAATCCAGTGAGACACAGCTAAAGCAGTGCAATAAGCACAAACATCCAAAAGGAAGAACGGGCCAAAACCAAAGAATTATCCCTACAACTTGAACAAATAGAAAGAGAGCAACAAAAGAAACCCTCAGGCACAAGAAGAAAGCATATAATAAAAACTACAGGACAATTAAATAAAATAGAGAGCAGAAAAACAATTCAAAGGTTAACAAGACCAAAAGCTGGTCTTTGAAAAAATTAACAAAATTAAGAAACCACTGGCTAAACTGACAAAAGAAAAACATGAAAGGAAGCAAAATACTGAATAAGAAATTAGGTGATATCACAACAGACCCAACTGAAATTACAAGAATCATACCAGATTACTATGAAAAATTATACTCTAACGAATTTGAAAACCTAGAAGAAATGGATGAATTTCTAGAAACACACCACGTACCTAAACTAACACAAACAGAGGTAGAGCAACTAAATAAACACATAACAAAAGAAAAGATTGGAAAGGTACTTTAAAAACTCCCAACAAAAAAAACCCCTTAGTTTTGACAACTTCACAGGAGAGTTCTAACAAACTTTCAGAGAAGAGTTAACAATACTACTACTAAAGGTACTTGTGAACATACAAAAGGATGGAATACTCCAAAACTGATTCTATGAAGCCAGCATATCCCTGATACCAAAACCAGGTAAAAACAGCACAAAAAAAGAAATCCCACCATGGCCAACGTGGGATTCATACCAGGTATACACGATGGTTCAACATTAGAAAAACAATTAATGTAATCCATCATAAAAATAAAACAAAAGACAAGAACCACATGATCTTATCAATTTATGCAGAAAAGGCATCTGACAGAGTCCAATGCATTCATCACAAAAAAACTCTCAGCAAAACAGGAATAGAAGGAAAATTCCTCAACATAATAAAGGGTATTTTTACAGAGCCAACAACCAACATCATCCTAAATGGAGAGAGTCTGAAAGCATTTCCCTTGAGAAAGGGAACCAGACAAGGATGCCCTTTATCACCATTCTTATTCCACACTCTGCGGGAGGTCATAGGCAGAGCAATTAGGTTAAATAAAGAAATAAAGCACATACAGATTGGTAAGGATGAAGTAAAAGCATCTTTATTTCCAGATGACATGATCTTATACACAGAAAACATTAAAGAATCCTCAAGAAAACTACTGAAGCTAATACAACAGTTCAGCAGAGCAGCAGGATACAAGATGAACGTACAAAAATTAGTTGGATTCCTCTACACCAATGAAGAGAACGTTGAAAAAGAAATTACCAAATCAATACCATTTACAATAACCTTGAAGAAGATTAAATACTTAGGAATAAATCTAACCAGAGACGTAGAAGACCTATAATAAGAAAATTATAAAACACTACTGGAGGCGGAGCCAAGATGGCAGAATAGACAGACGCTTCCGACGAGCACTCCTTACAACAAAGACACGAAAAAACAAGTGAAAAGAGGATATCTGTGACAAGCTGGGAGCCCTGGGCATCAAAGGCAACCTTAGAAAACAAACTCAGGGGCTGGGGGAGGAAGAGACTGTTCAGAAACGGAGAGGAGTTACCCGACCTGAATCACAGGGAGCCCTCAGGCACCAATCCCGGAGTGGCGGCGGCGGGCTGGTACTAGCATTCAGGCTGGAGTTTCCCCAGGGAGAAGCAGCCAGCCACACAGCCTACTCACACCTCTGGAACCGGAGGAAAACGGCACTCTCAGCAAAAGCTATGTACTTGCATATATATTACTGCGCCCCCCTACCCCCAAGCCGGCTTCAGCAGCTAAATCTCTGGGCCTGAGATAGACCCTGATGAGCACCTATAGCCATCCTCCCAGCCTTGGGGAAGGAAAAAATTTGCAATTGGGGAGAAAAGATAATTTGCTAGCTCTATTAACCAGGGGAGCTCAGGACAGAGCGGCTCCTGTCCAGGCATAAACCATCTGTGGACCTTGAGCACCTTTCCCTCCTGCATGGACCTGTGTGGGCCTATTTCGGGAGAATAGGCCCTTGTTGGCAAACTCCAACCATTTCAGCTGTGCGGTGGAGAGGTGGGTGTTTGACATTTGACATTGCCTTGCCCATTAAACAAGGTCCTCACCTACCTGCATCAGGGACCTAAGGACTGCTGGCTCCACTCAGGTCACCCAGCCACCTGTGACAGGGGTACAAAGATAACTGGTACCTCCCAGTCCTTACAACCAAAAACTTTGGATGCCCATGGTTCCTCTGCAGAACACACCCACCAGCACGCTCTAGGGAACAGAGAGGCGTTTTCCTTAGAGACACTTGGGGGTCAGTTCTCAGCGCCTTCCTCATTCAGAGCGTGACCCCTTGCTGCAATCAGATACTGGTATATGCACCAATAACCCCTGCCCCTCTAAGACTGTAGGACAGAGCCTGTACTACACACTTGATGATCAGCTACCTGGAAACCTGAGTTGAATTCATACAAGAAAAGTGAATGGACTTCTAGACTAATAGGCCTGATAACAGCTCTAGCCAGCTGGGGACAGGACACCAGAGCTCACTCAAGCTAGCTCACTCAAGCAACCCATAGGGGTATACCAAAACAAAACAAAGCAAGCACCTACGACACAGTAAGCAAGCATAAACTAATACAATAACTTATAGATGACTCAGAGACAACAGCCAATATCAAGTCCCATAAAGAAGGAGACCATGATCACCTCAACAGGTGCTCAAAACAAAGAAACTAGGGATCTTCTAGATAAAAGTGCATTCCTGGAATTACCAGAGCCAGAATACAAAAGTTTAATATACAGAACCCTTCAAGACATCAGGAAGGAAATGAGGCAATACGCAGAACAAGCCAAGAAACACACAGATAAAGGAACTGAAGAAATTAGAAAGATTATTTACGACCATAATGAAAAGTTTACTAAGCTGGAAAAAGCCACAGAAAGACAGCAAGCAGAAATTCAGAAGATTAACAATAAAATTACAGAATTAGAAAACTCAGCAGAAAGTCAGAGGAGCAGAACTGAGCAAGTAGAAGCTAGAATTTTTGAACTCGAAGATACACCACTTGGCACTAATGTTTTTGAAGAAAAATCAGATAAACAATTTAAAAATATGAAGAAACCTTAAGAATCATGTGGGACTCTATGAAGAGAAATAACCTACGAGTGATTGGAGTACCAGAACAGGGAGGGATAACAGAAAATACAGAGAAAATTGTTGAAGATTTGTAAGCAAAAAAACTTCCCTGATATTGGGAAAGATGAGAAGGTATCTATCCAAGATGCTCATCGAACTCCACATAAGGTAGATCTTAAAAGAAAGTCATCGAGACATATTAAAATCAAACTTTCCAAAACCAAAGATAAAGAATTATAAGAGCAGCGAGGGACAGAGGAAAAGTCACATACAAAGGGGAGCCAATATGAATAAGCTTGGAGTACTCGGCAGAAACCATGCAGGCAAGAAGGCAATGGGATGACATATTTAAAAAACTGAAGGAAAAAAATTGCCTGCCAAGAATCATATATCCAGCCCTAGTACATGGCATAAACAGTATACAAAACATTATAAAGAATGTAGAAGAAAAACTAGATAACTGGGAACCCCTAAAAATCGAACACCTATGCTCATCCAAAGATTTCACCAAAAGAGTAAAAAGACTACCTACAGACTTGAAAAAAGTATTTAGCTATGACATTTCTGACCAGTGCCTCATCTCTAAAATCTACATAAAACTGCAAAAACTGAACTGCAAAAAGATAAATAACCCAATTTAAAAATGGGCAAAAGATATGAATAGACGCTTCACTAAAGAAGACATTCAGGTAGCTAACAGATATATGAGGAGATGGTCACAATCATTAGCCATTAGAGAAATGCAGGTCAAAACTACAATGAGATTTTATCTCACTCCAACAAGGCTGGCATTAATCCAAAAAACACAAAATAATAAATGTTGCAGAGGCTGTGGAGAGATTGGAACACTTCTACACTGCTGGTGGGAATGTCAAATGGTACAACCACTTTGGAAATTGATTTGTTACTTCCTTAAAAAGCTAGAAATAGAACTACCATACGATCCACCAATCCCACTCCTTGGAATATATCCTAGAGAAATAAGAGCCTTTACACGAACACATACATGCACATCCATATTTATTGCATCAGTGTTTACAACAGCAAAAAGATGGAAACAACCAAGGTGCCCATCAACAGATGAATGGATAAATAAATTATGGTATATTCACACAATGGAATACTGTGCATCGATAAAGAACAGTGAGGAATCTGTGAAACATTTCATAACATGGGGGAACCTGGAAGACATTACGCTGAGTGAAATTAGTCAGTTGCAACAAGACAAATATTGTATAAGACCACTATTATAAGATCTTCAGAAATAGTTTAAACTGAGAAGAACACATTCTTTTGTGGGTACAAGAGGCAGGAGGGAGGGAGAATGGGGGAGAGGTATTCACTAATTAGACAGTAGATAGGAACTACTTTAGGTGAAGGGAAAGACAGCACACAATACAGGGGAGGTCAGCACAACTGGACTAAACCAAAAGCAAAGAATTTTCCTGAATAAAGAGAATGCTTCGAAGGCCAGCATAGCAGGGGCAGGGGTCTGGGGACCATGGTTTCAGGGGCCATCTAAGTCAATGGGCATAATAAAATCTATTAAGAAAACATTCTGTATCCCACTTTGAAGAGTGGTGTCTGGGTCTTAAATGCTAGCAACCAGCCATCTAAGATGCATCAATTGTCTCAACCCACCTGGATCAAAGGAGAATGAAGAACAACAAGGACACAAGGTGATTACGAGCCCAAGAGACAGAAAAGGCCACATGAATCAGAGACTACATCATCCTGAGACCAGAAGAACTAGATGGTGCCCAGCTACAACTGATGACTGCCTTGACAGGGAACACAACAGAGAAGCCCTGAGGTAGCAGGAGGGCAGTGGGATGCAGACCCCAAATTCTCCTAAGAACAGACTTAATGGTCTGACTGAGACTAGAAGGACCCCAGAGGTCATGGGCCCCAGACTTTCTGTTGCCCAGGAGAGGAACCGTTCCCGAAGCCAACTCTTCAGACATGGATTGGACTGGACAATGGGTTGGAGAGGAATGCTGGTGAGGAGTGAGCTTCTTGGATCAGGTGGACACTTGAGACTATGTTGGCATCTCCCACCTGGAGGGGAGATGAGAGGGTGGAGTGGGTTAGAAGCTGGCAAAATGGACACGAAAAGAGAGAGTGGAGGGAGAGAGTGGGCTGTCTCATTAGGGGGAGAGTAATTGGGAGTGTGTAGCAAGGTGTGTATGGGTTTCGTGTGAGAAACTGACTTGATTTGGAAACTTTCACTTAAAGTACAATAAAAAGTACAAAAAAAATAAAAAAGAAAAACTACTGCAAGAAACCAAAAGAGACCTACATAAGTGGAAAAACATACTTTGCTCATGGATAGGAAAGGTCAACATGGTAAAAATGGCTATTCTACCAAAAGTGATCTATAGATACAATGTAATTCCCATCTAAATTCCAATGACATTTTTTAATGAGATGGAGAAACAAATCACCAACTTCATATGGAACGGTAAGAGGCCCCAGATAAATAAGGCATTACTGAAAAAGAACAACAAAGTGGGAGGGCTCACGCTACCTGATTTTAGAACATATCATATTGCCACAGTAGTCAAAACAGCCTGGTACTGGTGCAACAACAGATACATAGACCAATGGAACAGAATTGAGAATGCAGACATAAATCCATCCACATATGAGTAGCTGATATTTGACAAAGGCCCAAAGTCAGTTAAAGGGGGAAAAGAGTCTCTTTAACAAATGGTGCTGACACAATTGGATATCCATCTGCAAAAAAAAAAAAAAAAAAAATGAAACAAGACCTATACCTCACATCATGCACAAAAACTAACTCAAAATGCATCAAAGACATAAATAAAAAATCTAAAATGATAAAGATCATGGAAGTAAAAATAGGGACAACACTAGCAGCCTAATCCATGGTAGAAACAGTATAGAAAACATTACTAAAAATGCACAAATGGTAGAAGACAAATTAGACACCTGGGAGCTCCTAAAAATCAAACACCTATGCTCACCCAAAGACTTCACTAAAACAGTAAAAAGATTACCTACAGACTGTGAAAAAGTTTTTAGCTATGACATTTCTGATCAGCATCTGATCTTTAAAATCTGCATGATATTGCAAAAACTCAACAATAAAAAGACAAATAACCCAATTAAAAAAATGGGCAAAGGATATGAACAGGCACTTCACCAAAGAAGACATTCAGGCAGCTAACAGATATATGAGGAAATGTTCAGGATCATTAACCATTAGAGAAGTGGAAACGAAAACTGCAATGAGATACCCTCTTACTCCAACAAGGCTGGCATTAAGCCAAAAAACACAAAATTAGAAATGTTAGAGAGGTTGCAGAGAGACTGGAACACTTATATACTTCTGGTGGTAATGTAAAATGGAAATTGATTTGGCACTTCCTTAAAACGCTAGAAATAGAACTACCTGCTGGTATCTGAATACAGGTGGCGTAGCTTCCAGCAGCACAGCAACATGCAAGCCCCCACAGTACGACAAACTGACAAACATGTGGGGGCCTTGGAATATATCCTAGAGAAATAAGAGCCTTTACACGAACAGATATATACACATCCATGTTCACTGTGGCACTGTTTATAATAGCAAAAAGATGGAAGCAACCAAGGTGCCCATCGATGGATGAATGGATAAATAAATTACAGTATATTCACACAATGGAATACCACGAATCGATACAAAACAATGATGTATCTGTAAAACATTTTATTACGTGGAGGAATCTGGAAGGCATTATGCTGAGTGAAATTAGTCAGCTGAGAGGACAAATATTGTATAAGACCACTTTTATAAGAACTCAAGAAATAGTTTAAACACAGAAAAAAAAAATTCTTTGATGGTTATGAGAGTGGGGAGGGAGGGAGGGAAAGGGGTATTCACTAATTACATAGTTCACAAAAACTACTTTAGGTAAAAGGAAAGACCACACACAATACAGGAGCGGTCAGCACAACTGGACTAAACCAAAAGCAAAGGAGTTTCCTGAAAAAATTGAACAAGTCAAAAACCAGAGTATCAGGGGCAGGGGTCTGGAGACCACAGTTTCAGGTGACATTTAGGTCAATTGGCATAATAAAATCTGTTAAGGAAACAGTCTGCATTTCACTTTGGTGTGTGTGCCCTCTGGGGTCTTAAACCCTTGCAAGCGGCCATCTAAGATGCATCAATTGGTCTCAACCCACCTGGACCAAAGGAGAATGAAGGACACCAAAGATACAAGGTAATTATGTCCCCAAGAGACAGAAAGGGCCACATAAACCAGAGACTACATCAGCCTGAGACCAGAAGAACTAGACGGTGCCCGGCTACAACGGATGACGACCCTGACAAGGAACACAACAGAGAACCCCTGAAGGACCAGGAGAGTAGTGGGATGCAGACCTCAAATTCTCGTCAAAAGACCAGACTTAATGGTCTGATTGATACTGGAAGGACTCTGCAGGTCATAGTCCTCAGACATTCTGTTAGCCCAAGATAGGAACCATTCCCAAAGCCAACTCTTTAGACAGGGATTGGAGTGGACTATAAGATAGAAAATGATACTGGTGAGGAGTGAGTTTCTTATCTCCCATAGACAAATGAGGCTATGTGGGCAGCTCTTGTCCAGAGGGGAGAGAACGCAGAGGGGCACAGAAGATAGCTTGAATGAACACAGAAAATACAGGGTGGAGAGAAGAAGTGTGCTGTCTCATTAAGGGGAGAGCAACTAGGAGTAAATAGCAAGGTGTATATAATACATATAGCGACCCGGAATCTACTCAGGGCACTGGGTTTGGGTGGGTTATATAATATTTTGTATGAAAGACTGACTTGATTTGTAAACTTGCACTTAAAGCACAATGAAAACAAATTTATATAAAAAAAAAAAACAGGTAAACGGAGCTCAGGTGAGACAGAGTAAAAAATAGAATCCAGACATCATCACAATTTTCAAACTTTGAGACCCAAACCTACTGTACAGCAATGATTAGTTACTGCTCCACTCAACACACACAGCCAGACACCCACACAAACACACGCTAATTTTACAGGATGAGAAAGAGCCCAATCTCTGTAGAACCAAAACGGCACTGTGTTTATTGACCAGGAACAAGGGGTTAAAATTCACGTTTTCTGGTAAGTTCACTGAAGTACAGGGGATTTAGCTGTTGAACAGCTTGTGTGTTCCAGGAAACAGAGATTATACACCAATCCTCTAGACGCTCCACTCCAAATTCTTCTCTCATGTGCAGCCCTGGGAATCCACAAAAGCATGACGACCTGAACCCTGACCTCTGAGCTGTAGGACTGGCATCTGTAAAATGCCATTAACCCTTTGGCTCCCACATGTGGTGAGGACACAAAAGGCTTCTACACCGCACTGCTGCTGCTGCAGTTTTACTGAACAGCCAAGCAGCTATAGAATAGATAGGCTACGGGGTGAAGTGAGCTGTCAAGGTCATCACCTAATCAATCCAGGTATGACAATGTGACAACAAACTCTAATCTAGTACCACATTCCAAGTCTCCTCCACTGCTGTGGACCTGGCTACACATGTTAAAGCCATCAAAAGCCCTAACTTCCATTCCTACAATATGTTCATGATAAAATGTTGCAATTATCGAGCAACTACTATACTTGAAGGAATCTGCAGAAAGCTTTCAGCACCCCAGTTCATTTATTCCTCATGCCTCTCTTAAGCACATATTGCTTCAAAGAGGTTATAGCTGAGGAAAGTTACAATTTATTAATCATATGCTCAATATTGCCCAAATGGTATGTTGCTGAGCCAGAGTCACAATGCAGGTCTACATGCCTGAGACTAATATCCTCCCTGACACCTCCCTTTCTGTTCCTATACCTACAGTGTGCTTGTCATTCTGGCTGTTAATCCTCAATTACACGGGTGATCTTGAGCCTACTGGGTAGCAGGGAGAGGTGACAAAGGAAACATCCTATTCCATTCAGACAACCTGAATCTCCTCCTGGCAGAGCCCCATGTGTCAGGCAAGACTGTTTCCCTTCAGGCCTTATATTTGGCTTTTTCGTTCATTAAAATTGATTTATGTAATATTGACACAGAGCCTACTTCAAATGGGCAAACAAGATATAGCACCGAACAAAACAGAAATATCCAGATGCACATGGATCATAACTTCCTTGTGAGTGGCAGTTAAGAAAATACAATGCCAAGCTCCCTGGGTGATGCAACTAGTGAAGTGCTTGACTGCAAGCTGAAAGGCTGGCATTTCAAAGCCACCCAGAGCTTCCTTGGAAGACAAGCCTGGTAATCTACTTTGAGAGGCCACAGCCTTGAAAACCCTATGGAGCAGTTCTACTCTGCACATATGGGGTTGCTATGAGTCGGAACTGACCACAGCAACAACAACAAGATGCCAAATACTGGTAAGTTCTATGAAAAATGCACCACAATAATGGAATAAACAGTAACACAGGCACATGTATCTTAGTGAGTTAGTGCAGATGAAAGCGAAACAATCATTTTAGGAAACACTGGCTACTGAAACCTGGCTGGTAAGGACAAAAAAATCACGCTTTCAATTCTAAAGACTTGGGGGAACTCTGTGATGATTTTGCAAACACTCATACAGATTTCTGAGGTTCACTGACTTCAACAACTCCCAGCAGAGAGGCACAGGAGTCAAACAGCACCACTGCCCTTCATGGCTGGGAAAGGGAAGATGCACTGGTTATTCACAAAATGAAACAGTCGTTAGCAAAGGGTAAACACATACACTGGGGCACTGGAAGAATAAAAGCAGCATGGATAAACACTATCAAGAAAGTAAAAGAAAACAGACAATAGCAATTATACAAAACACAAATGAAGACTGTCAGGTTTTAGTCCGATATGAAAAGAGCCTGGAAGTCATCACTTCCATCATCCTCAAGAAAAAACAGCTGAACATACTGAACTCAGAGTACTGTGGTCACAGGGCAAACGACTGTCCCCAGCCCTGGAGGGAACCATACGCCAATCATTCCAGAGCAGAAGCCCAAGAGCAAAAACCATTGCTAGGATCAGTACCATGCTTGGTGTGCACAAGCTTCAGGGATAAATATGCCAGGAGGCCCACCTTAGGGAGACCCACACAGTTTTGTGAGTTTTACCACCATGTATCCTACAACCTCCACAGTGTGAAGATCAGAGAAAAAGTCCCTTGTCCTGCTAGTGGGGACCAGTAGAAAAGCAGCCATTCTGAAACTCGCTCAGAGCATTCTGGTCTGCTTCACAAGGCCTGCTCTCAAGGGAAACTGTTTTACCGGAGTCTAACAGACCTGGAGCGGTGACATACCCAACCTCAGCCCCATCAGGGCTTCTTGTCTCACCACAGTGGGGGAGATGGAGGGAGAGAAGCACAAGTGAGTCACTGCCCAGGGCCCAGGTTCACTACAAGGCTGAGATCTGATTACTGGAATGCAGAGTACTGACAGTGCTGACGATGCAAGTAGCAGTATGAGTTAGGATATTCAGGGTGGGCTTCACTGAGAAGACTGATCTGAGCTAAGACTTGAAAGGTGTGAAGAAATGACTCAAGGGATAGCTGAGAAGAGACTGTTCCAGGAGGAGGAATGCCAGAGCACAGGCCAGCAGGTGGACGTGTGCGTCATATGTTTCAGGGAGATCCGAACCCCGGCATGGCCTGAGAAAAGTGAGAACCTGGAAAGTGATGGTAGTTTGGAAAGGGGATTGGAGCCAGTGTGCATATAATACTCTGGGGAACATGCTAGCTTCTGAAAAGACCAGGCTTCCCATCTGAGTGACATGCAGAGCAACTGTATGCCTTTGAGCAGAGATGGAAAATGACATGAGAGCACTTAAAGAACTTAAAGAAACTGTGTGTGGGGGCAAACGTAAAAGCTGGGAGACGTGCTAGAAGGTTATGGACATAATCAGATAAGAAATGATAAAAATGGGCATATACAAAAATGTATACCAAAGAACATACTGAAAATGTCAAAACTTTTCTAGTAAGAGGTGAAAAACAAGGATACCCATTATTCCATTCCTAGTCAACGTTATCCTAGAGGTTGTAGCCAATACATACCAAAAAAAGAAAATAAAGGAGGATGTTAAAGATTAAAAAAGCACCCAACCTATATTTTTAGGTTAAGTAACTGTATATGTAGAACCCCTAAAGATGGTACAGATGATTATAGGACTGAGAGTATTTAGGTTACAAAATAAATATCAAGTTAAGATTTATTTTAACTATTTCATTTATATATGCTAGCACCAGCCATTGGTGAAATTAATTTTAAAAAGATAACATATTTTTAGTAAGGATAAAAGGCATCGAAAAGAAGTGTAATTAAAAATTAACAAGCGATCCCAATGAGAAAATTATAAAACATTATTAAAGGACATCTAAATAGACTGAGGGCACTGGTGGGCTGGGTAAATAGACTGAAATAAATGAAAACACAGTGCATACTCTTAGACAACTGTTCTCTACAAATAGATCATTATTTCCAATGCACTTCAATAAAATTCCAACCAATCTCTTTTGAACTTCACAAAAATTTCTTCAAACGTATATATGTAACTGCAAATGTCCACAAAGAGCCAAGGTATTCTAAGAAATAAGGAAAGAATGGGCTTCTCCACACACGTATATAAAATTGTATTCACACATACTAATTTTACAAATGGAGCTATAATATATTAGACAGTATAATATCATTATAAGCATACATAATTGACCAACAGAAAAAAAATAAATGGCCCCAGAAAAGGCCCACCCATATCTATGGAAAGTTGATTCATGACACAGCAAGCATTGCAGGGCAGAGACAGAAAGCACTCACACTTTAATATGTGGGGAAGAATCAACTACTTGGAGTCCCTGGATTGGGTGAACGATTAATTGCTCATACAAAGAAAAGGTTGGAGGTTGAAGGCAAGGTACAGGTATGTTGGAAGAAAGGTCTGATGATTTACTTCCAAAAAATCAGCCACTGAAAATCCTATGGAGTGCAATTCTACTCTGAAACACATGGGGTCACCATAAGCTGGAATCAAGTAGAAGGCAAAAGGCTTATTTTTTATAAAATAATTACCTAATTGGAACAGTCTATTCCTATGTACTCCACATGCAAAAATCGATTCCACATGGGTCAGTTTTAGTTACGAGAACGTAAAATTTTAATACTTTGAGAAGTTAAAAGCAAATGATCTTATGACATTAGAATAGAGAAACAAATTTTAAATAAGATTAAGACATAAGGGAAAAGATTGGCCAAATTCCAATATATTAAAATTCACAGTTCATCAAAGGGCAACAAAATGAGTGAGAAGTTACACAAGAGTGGAAAATTTTCCCAAGTTTAGAAAGAAGCCCTAAAAAGTCATAGAGATATAAATGAACAACAGGAAAATACGCACAGCCTTTTCAACAATGGAGTAGAGTAAGGGGCTTGAACAATGAAATCAAAGCAAGATATGGTTTTATACTGATTACAAGATCAAAAATTACTTCATCAGATAAGCACATGGGACAAATAAGATATATATGTATACTTCATGGGAGAGAAAATTTGAAAAATGCATCAGTTCTTTTAGTAAATTAGAACTTGGCTACGATTTACAGAAGTCCTGGTGGTGCAGTGTTTAAGAGCTCACCTGCTAACCAAAAATTTGAAGTTGGAATCCACCAGCTGTTCCCTGGAAACCCTGTGGGGCAGTTCTACTCTGTCTTATAGGGTCATTATGAGTTGCAATCGACTCAACAGCAACAGGCTTTTATATCTATAACTCAGTGATTTCTCCTTCACTAGAGAGTGATTGCACTTGGAGTTCAGAAAGAGAATGAAGCAATATTCACAAGAACAAAAGTTACACCCGAACCACCCAAATCCTGTAAACCCTACAAAGGGTAGATAAATGCTGGCCCACTGTATGAACGCAAGCATACATAGCAACTTGGGGAGAGTAGAGCTACAGACAACATGTATGAAACTCAAAAGCATTCTGAGGAAAACAAGTCATGGAAGAACCCGACACAGTTATAATTAAATTTACAAACAGCTGGAAAGAGGCAAAACCAACCAATACAGAGATTATGGATTAAAACTTAGATGCCACGTTTATGGATGCTTCTTAGACGTAACCAACCCACCAGCAGGATTGGTTTGCTGGGATTGAAGGATTAGGACCACACTGTTGTGAGACATCTCGGGCAACTGATATAATATACTTCATAAAGTTAATGTTCTATAGCCAAATTTCACGAGTAATGTCTGGAGTCTTAAATGCTAACAAGGGCCATCTAAGATACAACTACTAGTCTCTACTCGTCTGGAGCAAAAGAGAAAGAAGGAAACCAATGACTCAAAGAAGAAACTAGTCTACAGGACTAAGGGTCTACATAAACCTCAGACCTAAAGTACCAGATGAGATGGTATCTGGCTACCATTACTGGCCATTCTGACAAGGGCCACAGTAGATGGACCCTGATAGAAAGGGAGAAAAATGTGAAGAATTTCAAATTCCCCCCAAAAAAACCAGTTGAGACTGGGGACTCCCCAAGACTGTTGCCCTGAGATACTCTTTAAACCCTGAGTCAAAACTAGCCCCTGAGGTCTCTTTTTAACTAAATAACAGATTGGCTCACGTAATAAAGAATATTGCCTTTGAGTACTATGCTCCATTAAAAGATAATCTATAGGAGACCAAACAGTCAAGAATTACTTTAAAACAAAGATAAGAAGGTAAGGACAGGGGAACTAGATCAGTGGAAAGGGAACGACCAGAACAGAAATACTGAGAATGTTTATGAATTGTGAAGAATGTCACCAACGTCACTGAACAATTTGTGTGGAAATTGTTGAAAGGGAACCTAAACTGCTGTGTAAACCTTTACTGAAAAAATGACAAAATGCTATTTAAAAAATAAATAAATAAAAGACTTGGGTGTCAAAGATATAATAACTGTAATAATAATAAACTCCTCAAATGCAGATAGATATTATGTCCAGGCAGGAAATAGACCAGATCAGGGTGGGACACACTGGGAGGCCATAAAAACTGACAAGGCCTATTTACAATCAGGGATTTAGATTCCTGTTACTTAAACTATACATGAGCCATTTATGCACTCCTTGTTTATGATACAGTTGACAAAAAAAGCTTAAAGCAGTGGCTTAAAACATGAAACGTAATTTTCATATAACAATTTTACAAAGTCATGTGAAAACCCATTCACTCTGATTTAACTTGTTTTAGTTCAGAACGACTTACATGTCTAAACTTTTAATACTTGGATCTCAGAAATTTACATTTACCTTCACTTAGAGCAAGCTTTGTAAGAGTAAAATACTGGATACAATCCAGGTGTCCACTGGTGGCGGTATGGTCAAAACAAACAAACGAAGATCAACCATATGCAGTACTGTGAAGTTTTATAAGAATTTAGATTTAAGTTCTCTATGTATTGTCATAAAAAGATGCCTGGAAATTTTGTTAATTAAAAACCAAATACAAATTCCAAGCTACCCTTTGTTTAACAGAGGAGAAATAATGTGCTTCACATTTAAATTTTTATACTTAAATCAGTTTAAGAAGGCAATTCTCAGTATTTGAGAAGTTTATATACATTAAATTGAAAAATTCTCTTAATAGACTGGTTGAAGCCTAGGAAGATAAGGGTAAATTTCAAGGTAATCAAAAAGAAAGTTAACAAACCTACTCATCAAAAGAAGAAAAACATAAACTGTCAATAAGAACAAAATCTACAAAAACAAAAGAAATGAAAAAGAAATCCACAAACAAAAGGAACTCAGCACAGAAGAGTAAGAGAAACAAAGATAACGTCAGCACCACAAAAAACAGCACTACAAAATAACAGCAATAAACTCACAACTATCAATAATTACACTAAATGTAAACGGTCTAAATGCACCCACAAAGAAATAGAGAGTGACAGGATGGATTAAAAAAACAGGATCCATCACTATGCTGTTTACAAGAGACACACCTTAGAAACAAAGATGTAAATTCATTAAAAATCAAAGGATGGAAACACATATATCAAGCAAATCACTTCAAAAAAAAAAAAAAAAGACAGAAGTGGCAATACTAATCTAAGATAAAATAGACTTTAAAACAAAATACACCATAAAAGACAAAGAAGAGCACTATACAATGATTAAAGGGATTATCCATCATGAAGACTTAACGATAATAAACACCTCTGCACCCAATGACAGGGCTCCCAAGTACATAAAACAAATTCTAACAGTACTGAAAAGAGAAATTCACAGTTCTACAATAAAAAAAGAAATATAAATGCAGAATAACAAAATTTTTCACACATCAAAATGGTCAAAAAAAAAAAAGAATCAAATTTCTCAAGAACATAGGGAAACACAGCCTCATAAGTTACTAGGGAGTAAGATGAAGCCAGTTTTCCAGAAGTCAAATTGTCAAAATATATATAAAAAAAAAAAAACATGATTTCTCCTCTTTGACATAATAATCATAATTATAGTAATTAGTCCTAAGGAAAAAAAATCAAGGATGTACAAAGATTTATTATGAAAAATCTTTACTAAAGCCTGGTTCTGGTACAACAACAGAAACATAGACCAGCGGAACAGAATTGAGAATCCAGACATAAATCCATCCACATATGAGTAGGTGATATTTGACAAAGGCCCAAAGTCAGTTAAATGGGGAAAAGACAGTCTCTTTAACAAATGGTGCTGGCAAAACTGGATATCCATCTGCAAAACAATGAAACAAGACCCATACCTCACACCATGTGCAAAAACTAACTCAAAATGAATCAACGACCTAAATATAAAATCTAAAATGATAAAGATCATGTAAGAAAAAATAGGAACAACATTAGGAGCCCTACACATGGCATAAATAGTATACGAAACATTACTAACAATGCAAAAGAACTAGATAACTGGGAGCTTCTAAAAATCAAACATCTATGCTCATCCAAAGACTTCACCAAAAGAGTAAAAAGACTACCCACAGACTGGGAAAAAAAGTTTTCAGCTATGACATTTCCGATCAGCATCTGATCTCTAAAATCTATGATACTGCAAAAACTCGACTACAAAAGACAAATACCCAGTTAAAAAATGGGCAAAGGATATGAACAGGCACTTCACTAAAGAACACATTCAGGTAGCTAAAAGATACATGAGGAAACACTCACCATCATTAGCCATTAGAGAAACGCAAATCGAAACTACAATGAGATTCCATCTCACTCCAACAAAAACAAGGCCGGCATTAATCCAAAAACACAAAATAATAAATGTTCGAGAGGTTGTGGAGAGACTGGAACACTTATACAAGGCTGGTGGAAACGTAAAATGGTACAATGACTTTGGAAATCAATTTGGCGGTTCCGTAAAAAGCTAGAAATAGAACTACCATAAACCAAACTAAACCAAACCCACTGCCGTAGAGTCAATTCTGACTCATAACGAACCTACGGGACAGGGCAGAACTGCCCCACAGGGTTTCCAAGGAGCGCCTCGCAGATTCAAACTACTGACCTTTTGGTTAGCAGCCATAGCATTTAACCAGTACGCCACCAGTGTTTCCAGAACTACCATACAATCCAGCAATCCCACTCCTTGGAATACATAAATACATCCTAGAGAAATAAGGGCCTTTACATGAACAGACACATGTACACCCATGTTCACTGTAGCATTGTTTACAATAGCAAAAGGATAGAAGCAACTAAGGTGCCCATCAACAGATGAATGGAAAAATTATGGTATATTCACACAAGCGAATACTATGCATCAGTAAAGAACAATGATGAATCCGTGAAACATTTCATAACATGGATGAATCTGGAAGCCATTATGCTGAGTGAAATTAGTCACATGCAAAAGGACAAATATTGTATGAGACCACTATCATAAGAGCTCAAAAAATAGTTTAAACAGAGAAGAAAATATTCTTTGATGGTTACGAGAGTGGGGAGGGAGGGAGGGGGAGGGGTTTTCACTAACTAGGTAGTAGATAAGAACTACTTTACGTGAAGGGAAAGACAACACACAATATAGGAGAGGTCAGCAGAACTGGACTAAACCAAAAGCAAAGATTCCTGAATAAACTGAATGCTTCAAAGGCCAGCGTAGCAGTGGTGGGAGTTTGGGGACCATGGTTTCAGGTGATATCTAGGTGAATTGACATAATAAAATTTATTAACATTCTGCATCCCACTTTGGAGAGTGGGGTCTGGGGTCTTAAATGCTTGCAAGTGGCCATCTAAGATGCATCAATTGATCTCAACCCACCTGGAGCAGAGGAGAATGAAGAACACCAAAGACATAAGGTAATTATGAGGCCAAGAGACAGAAACGGCCACATAAACCAGAGTCTACATCAGCCTGAGACCAGAAGACGTGGATGGTACCCGGCTACAACCAATGACTGCCCTGACAGGGAACACAACAGAGAACTCCTGAGGGAGCAAGAGGGCAATAGGATGCAGACCCCAAATTCTTGTAAAAAGAATGATCTGACTGAGACTAGAAGGACCCCAGAGGTCATGGTCCCCAGACCTTCTGTTACTCCAAGACAGGAACCATTCCCTTCAGACAGGGATTGGACAGGACTATGGGATAGAAAATGATACTGGTAAAGAGTGAGCTTCTTGAATCAAGTAGACACACGAGATTATGTGGGCAGCTCCTGTCTGGAGGAGAGATGAGAGGGCAGGGGTGGTCAGGAGCTGGTCAAATGGACATGAAAATAAAGAGTGGAAGGAAGGAGTGTGCTGTCTCATTAGGGGGAGAGCAGCTAGGAGTATAAAAAAAAAAAGAAAAAACTCACTGCCGTCAAGTCGATTCCGACTCATAACGACCCTATAGGACAGCATAGAACTGCCCCGTGGAGTTTCCTGGTGGATTTGAACTGCTGACCTCTTGGTTAAGAGCCGTAGCACTTAACCGCAACACCACCAGGGTTTCCAGGAGTATATAGCAAGGTTTTACACAGGTTTTTGTATGAAAGACTGACTTGGTTTGTAAACTGTCACTTAAAGCATAAGAAAAATTAAAAAAAAAAAAATTGGAAAGCAATTTAAAACTATTATAATGAACTCTATTCAACTCATATTAGCAATTCTGAAAAGGTGTTTTATGGATTACTAAATTTGTATATATTATGTAAAACTTTTTAAGAATAAAAGAGCTGCAATTTTTGAAGGACAAAAAAGAATGTTTATTAGATATGTGCACGATTAGAAAGTGGTAAGGTAGGAAACTTGGGGGGGGTGAATTTACATCAGTGGGGGAGGAACAAGTGGGAAAAGGAGGGTGAGAATTGTTGAGAAACTCAAAAAAATCTAATCAATGCCACTGAATTGTACATGTAGAAATTGTTCAATTGGTATAGGTTCTGATGTGTATATTCTCAACAAAAATAATAAAAATAAAATAAATTATATAAGAAAAAAACTGAAAAATTCTCAGTACAAACAGAAAGTGATCTAGAAATTTTCTCCAACTGGAAACTAAACCCAAGAAGTTAAAAATACCACCTCGTAAGGTGAGCCTGTCTAGCAAAAAAGAACACTTTTATTTTAGATTCCAAATCAAGACTGTGGAGAGAAGGTGGAGATCAGGTGAAAATTATAGGGCCCTTTTTTTTTTTAATAGGGTCACTATGAGTTGGAATTGACTCGACGGCACTGGGTTTAATATCAGCTTTAGCAGAGATGGGTGGGAGGACAAAGACTCAGACTGGGGACACATGCTGCTCACACACCTGAAAGCCTCAAGGAAAAAGCATCCCTCCAAAAGGACGGAGCTAGAGGCCCCATACACGATCCAGCTGCACTCACTGTCCCTCGCCTTATTTCAGTGGTGAATTCACGAGCGGACCAAGCCCCGCTGAGGATCCCATTAATAGTCAGGGCCTTCTGCTACCAGCCTCTCCCCCATTTTCCACCAAACCACACAGTGTGAGGGGGGACCTGTAGTTTTACAACTGCACAGAAAAGGCTCCAGTGCCTGGGGGAAGCCAAGAAAACTGCAGGATGGGACAAGGGTGGCTCTGGAGGACCTGGCCTTGGTCTCCTCAGTCACAGCTGCTCTGCTTCAGACTCTGGTCAGGAGGTTCTGTCATTCAACGCAGAGAACCAAGACCCAGGAGAGGGATGTTAACGCCCCATGATGCCAGTCCTGACAGTCATATAAGGAAGGCGGCCCCAGGCTTCCAAGGCTTGAAAATCTCTGTGTGTGTAGAGAAAGGGCCCAGCGACAGTGCAAAAGGGCCGCAGGAGGCCTGTTAGGGCTCAGTGCCTTAGCCTCCTCTGCCACCTTTTTACCTCACTGAGAAGCACAAGGCCAGGAGCACATGGTCCCCCAACAATTCATACCTAGCCTCTCCCCTTGCAGTAACATTACCCCAGCTCTCTGTAGGACTCACCATTTCCTGGCTCCCGCTTCTGGAAGTCAATGCGAATGTGCTCTCTAAGCCCAAGAAGCCACTTTAGGAAGAGGGATGGCAGTGGAAGCAGGGCTACTAGGCAGTCCGGAGGCAGATGAATGATGTTCAGTCCACACAGCCAGTCAGAGCAGTGAAAATCCTTACTTGTGATTGCGTGGATGGGCAGGACGGTCACCCTCAGTCCCCCGCTGCCTAGACTGCACTAGCTCTCCCTGTGCCACTCCTGGGACCTGAAATGGAAGAAGGAGACAGTGCTGGGTAAGGAGGAAGAGACAGCTTCCTGGCCTTCAGCCCTTTCCCTGAGTAGGGCTTTCCCCCAGGCTCAGGGCCATGCTCCACTCTGAAGATATTTGCATTTAAGGCAGATCCTGCTCCAGCCTTCAGAGCACACATTTGAATTCTTCATGCAGCTCCACAGGCCTCTTCCTCTGGGAACAAAGTCACAGATGGAGGGGCCTCCTCATCCCAGAGCAGGAAAGGCATCCAGGCCTGCCCAGGCTGGGGAACATGAGCCCCGCTTCCCGCAGGGCATCAGGGCCCGTGGCTTAGGTTGAGGGTTTGCCTATGAGATTAACCCACACATTTTATTTGATTATCAACATAGGTGAATTTTCAGGGAGAATATATTTTTCAAGTTCAAGTCAATGAACTCATCATGCGTCAATAATTTCTAATTATGTGCAGTTAAAACTCTTCTGTTGTGCTTTGTTTTTTTAAAAAACTTTTCATTTATAGCACGGTAATATGTGATCAGTATTTTTCCTGCTGATTTTGCAACTAACATTTCTTTCTTCCCTTTGAGGTTTTTAATTTCTTTGTTTTTCTTCACTCTTTGACCATGACACCACCAGCTTTCCAGAACCCTGGGAGAATTCCTGAACCCATTCTCTTTCAACCTTATAAAAATCGCTCAACCAGTAAATCAGAAAATCATTACGTTTCCTCTGAGAAGCAGTCTGCTCCCACTTCTTTTCTCCTCACTACCCCATGCAGCTGTCTCATACTCTTTTATTTTGGTCTTGGTGTAAATGTTTTCTCTCACTCTCACGTGATCTGTGTACCAGTGGCTACATCCTACATCTATAATAGTTATTTTCAGCTTAAACCGGGACCTTGTGACACACAGAGACTCTCAAGCCCCACCCAAGATAAAACTCTGCATTTGCACAAGATCCCTGGGGTATCCACATCCAAGTGCTCCCTGCTCCAGAGCCTGTAACTGAAGAAAGGAACATTCTATCATAGACGCCATGTCTCAGCCTGCTCTACTAACCAGGTCCAAGCCCCCTACTCCCTGGCTGGCTTTGGTGGTCCAGTTGGGTCCTGCTCGCCTGTTCCAGGCTCTGGCCCACACTGGGCTTATCACTGAAGATAGATGCCATCCCAGTGCCCCCGCATCCCTGTGGCTAGAGCGCGCTGTGTGTGGAGAAAGGCCTGAGTGGGTAGTGCGAGCCGATGCACACTCCCACAGCTGTCTCCAAAGCAGAATGCAGGTTACCAATGAAACTTGTCCCAGAGGTGGACAGCCAGATACCAGGAGACACAGAGAATCCCTGGAGGAGCCTGGGCCAGGACAGAGCCATCCCATAACTAGGACACAGGCCCTCAGGGCTGCCTCCTTCCTAGCCTCCACAGCTCGTGAGTCTGAGGGTATCCAGAATCTCGGCCTTCCTGGAAAGACTGGGAGCTGCTCCCTGCAGCCCAGACATGGCCAGGGCTTGGTGAAGAGGGGGTGCCAAGGGCCAAGGTAAGGACAGAGGCCATGAGGTGCCTATGAAGGATCCAGGAAAGAGGGACCCAATCAGCTGCTCCCCCACCTTGGCTGAACCTAAAATGGAAGCCTGTGAAGAGAGGCTGACAGGTGGCAGCTGAAGGCAGGGAGGAGGGCGCGACTGACCATGGCTCCATGGTGCCTCTGTGATAGCCTCCCTTTCCTGGGAGAGGAGAAGAGATCAGCACCCAGCTCTCATTCTGAGGGTAGAGACCATAGATCATGGCCCACCAGGAGCCTAGAGAGAGGGGAGTGGACAAAAGGAGTGTCATGGGGAAAGGCTGTGCCAGAGGACAGAAGGGGGTCATTGGATAGGGAGGGCTGGTTAGAGACCCTCAGCACTGCCCTTTTCCCACCCTCAGGGAGCTGTGGAAGGCTGAGAGGCCTGAGGAGGCTGTGGCAGGATGAGGGTGTGGGTGAGGGCCCATAACAAACTGATCAACAAAGGCCAGGCTACTAGAGAAGTGCACAACTTGTTTTAGACCCCTTCCTTCCCTCGCATTGCCATCACGCATGTTTGCCTCGTGAAGCTCACTGCTCCCCCAGGCCCCAAGTTCAGGTTTCAGTCCCAGGGCTCTGAGGCAGGCAGGGTGCAGAGGGAGCTCGACCTCCAGGCCCCATCTTGGCCAGCCCTCTTTCTCTGAGGCTTGATTCATTTTTAAACCCTTCCAGAAAACGGTTATCTAAAAGAAAAGAAACAGCTAGGAATAAATTAAACAAGGGAGGTGAAAGACTTGTACACGGAAAACTATAAAACATGACGGAAAGAAATTCAAAAGCTCTAAAGAAACGGAAGTCACCTCAGAACAAAGGCCCGGAGATCTACTTCCAAAAGTCCCAGCTATTGAAAGCCCTACAGAGTGCAGTTCTACTCCGAAACATACGAGGTGGTCATGAGTCAGAATCAACTCAAAGGCTTTTTTTTTTTTTTTCAGTTTAAGTAAATGGGAAGAAATCCTGTGTTCACGGATTGGAAGATTTAATATTGCTAAGATGTCAACAGTACCCAAAGTGATCTACTGATTCACTGCAATCCCTATTAAAATTCTAAAAGCCAAAAGCAAATCCTGAATTCATATGGAATTGCAAGAAGACATGAATCAATCCAAAGCAATCTTAAAAAGAGGAACAAAGTAGGGCAATGAATCCATCTGTATCAAAAAATGTACTGTAAACTACAATGATCCAAACAGTCTGGTTCTGCTATAAGGATAGACATAAAGACCAATGGAATAGAACTGAGAGGCCAGAATAAACATATACATTTAGGGTCAGTTGATTTACCAAAAAGGTAAATAATCTATTGTGTGAAAAAAATTCTCTTGAACAAATGGGGCTGGGAATACTGGGTCTCCACATGCAAAAGAATGAAGCTGGACCCAGACATCACACCATATATGAAAATTAACTTGGAACAGAATAATTACCACATGCAAACTAAAACTATAAAACTTTTAGGGTAAAAACGTATGGGTAGTGCCTCAAGACCTACTTTTTGTCAACAGATTCTTAGACATGACATCAAAATCATGAGCAACAAAAGACAAAGTAGATAAATTGGACTTCATCAAAATTAAAACTTCTGTGCATCAGACTTTATCAAGAAAGTGAAGTACAACTTACAGATTGAAGAAAATGTTTTGGAATTATGTATCAGATAATGGCTTAATATCCAGAATGTATACAAAATTCTTACAACTCAACAACAAATAAACAACACAATAAAAAATGGTCAAAGGATCTGAATAGATATTTCTCCAAAGAAGATACACAAATGGCCAATAAGCACATGAGATGTTCAAAGTCATTAGTGATTAGGAAAATGCAAATCAAGACAAAAGTGAGATACCACTTCACATATACTAGGATGGCTATTATCAATGGTAGCAATTTAAAATGGTACTACTGCCTCTACGGGAAACATTTTGCAGATTTCTCAAAACTCGGGGAAGCATTGGTGTTTCAGTGGTAGAATTCTCACCTTCCATCTGGGAGACCTAGCTTCGATTCCCAGCCAACGCACCTCAGATGTAGCCACGATTTATCTTTCAGTGGAGGATTCTGTGATGCTGTGATACTGAATAGGTTTCAGAGGAGCTTTCAGACTACGATGGACTAGGAAGAAAGGCCTGGTAACCTACTTCTGTGAAAATCAGCCAATTAAAAATCCTATGAGTCACAAGGGTCCATTTCATCCCACAGCACATGGGGTAACCACAAGTCAGAGCAACTCAAAAGCTAACAACAGCATAGCATACAAAGGGAGGCACATTATGTCTATTGGGGTATTAGATTACATTTAATAATTACTGTTATTTATAACATTAATTACACATATATATATGATATGTCTTAGAGTAATAATTACACATATTTATATGATATGTCTTAGAAGAAGTACAGCCAGAATGCTCCTTAGAAGCAATATGGTGAGACTTCGTCTCACGTACTTTGGACATGTTACGGGAAGGGATCAGTCCGTGGAGAAGGACATCATGCTTAGCAAAGTGACGGTCAGTGAAAAACAGGAAGATCCTTAACAAGATTGACTGACACGGGGGCAGCAACAACAGGCTCCAACATAACAACGATTGTGAGGACAGCACAGGCCCACAGTGTTTCATTCTGTTGTACATGAGGTTTCTATGAGTCTGAACCGACTTAACAGTACAACAATATGATATATTCTCATATAAACACAGTGAATAGTGGTCTACAGTATCACAGATGGTTGAGACTAACAGTAATATCGACCTTAGGTGTGAGTCTTGAGCTTAAACACCAGGATATTACTGTCTTAACTGTCTTAGCCAAGAACTATAGGTAAAAGCCACAAGGACTGAGGAAATAGAAAGATGAAAGGTAGAAGGCCAATTGAAAATTTACTCGTAAAGAGAAGATTAGTTGTAGCCACTCCCTCTCATTCACAAAGTATGAAGGTTTTCATGACATTTTTCTAAGGCACAAAATTAACAATGTTCATAATCTCTCAACACAAAATAACAATCTCATTGGTCAGGTGGGAACGTTTTTCTTTGTGAGTGACAAAACACCTGGAAAACTGAAACACCTAAGAACTTTATCATTTTATCTCCTCATATAACAAGAGGTTACACTTTAGGAGGAGACAGGTGCTCTGTGAAGCAATCAGTGAGGCAGGTTCCCTCCTTCTGCCTACTCTGCCTACGTTACCACACAACCTACATTCTCACTGTGGCGAGCCGGCTGCTGTATGAGAAAGAGTAAGACTGAAGGAGGAGGGAAAAGCCTGTTTTTTCCTTCTTGGGCTTTGCGTTGTTTATATGCAAAAGTATGAGACCCAGTGACTTTGTCTATGTTATTGGCAAGTTCTGTGTCGAATAGCCACCCTTACTGTAATAGAAAATTGGGATGTTGGTTGTTCAGTGGTTGCCATGGATTGAATTATGTCTCCCCTACCAGAAAAAACGTGTGTATTAACTTGGTTAGGCCATGATTCCCAGTATTGCGTGGTTGTCTTCCATTTTGTCATTGTAATTTTATGTTAAAGAGGATTAGGGTGGGATTGTAACACCACCCTTACCCAGGTCACATCCCTAATCCAACGTAAAGGGAGTTTCCCTGGGGTGTGGCATGCACCACCTTTTATCTCTCAAGAGATAAAAAGGAAAGGGAAGCAAAAAGAGAGTTGGGGACCTCATACCACCAAGAAAGCAGTGCTGGGAGCAGAGTGCATCCATTGAACCTGTGTTTTCTACGCTGAGATGCTCCCAGACCAAGGGAAGACTGATGCATCACAAAGACTTTCCTCCTGAGAGAACAGAGAAAGAAAGCCTTTCCCTGGAGCTGGTGCCCTGAGTTTGGATTTATAGCTTACCGAACTGTGAGAGAATAAACTTCTCTTTATTAAAGCCATCCACTTGTGGTATTTCTATTATACCAGCACTAGATGACTAAGACAGAATTTGGTACTGGGAGTGGGGTGCTGGTCCAACCTAAAATTTGAAAGCGGTTTTCAAACTGTGAATGGATAGAGGACTGGCAGCAGCAAAGGACCGGCAGCACCAGAGAAATGGCAGCAGCAGAGAAGCAGGAGCAGCTGAGAACCCGCGGCAGCAGAGAACCAATAGCAGCAGAACCAGGAGACCAGCGCCACACAGCGCTGGAGCCAACCCACAGAGCGAGAGAGTTAAGTGCCTGTGCGCAGGAGGATTCCTGGCGGAGTGGGGTGCCTCTGGGCACTTATCGGTGGAGCTAGGCTTGCTGAACCTTGGAGCAAGAGAGCTGACTGCCTTCTGGCCAAAGTCTACTGGTGGAGTGGGGTGCCTCCAGGCACTTATTGGTGGAGCTACAGAGAGCTTTGAAACATTTGCCCTAGCAGGGTAGATGAGGGTGTGAGGGCCCAGGGCCGAGAGGCCAAGAAACCAGGAAGCAGAAGCTGAAGAGACAAGGAACACAAGAAGCTGAACTGCCTCAATCTGAAAAGGTATGGTCACATAATAAAATCTATTAAGAAAACATTTTGCATCCCACTTCAGAGACTGGCGTCTGGGGTGTTAAACACTAGCACGCAGCCATCTAAGATGCATCAATTGGTCTCAACCTACCTGGAGCAAGGGAGAATGAAAAACACCAAAGACACAAGGTAATTATGGGCCCAAGAGACAGAAAGGGCCACATAAACCAGAGACTACAACAGCCTGAGACCAGAAGAACTGGATGGTGCCTGCCTACAACTGATGACTGCCCTGACAGGGAACACAACAGAAAACCCCTAAGGGAGCAGGAAAGCAGAAGGATACAGACCTCAAATTCTCATCAAAAGACCAGACTTAATGGTCTGACTGAGACTAGAAGGACCCCAGAAGTCATGGTCCCCCGACCCTCTGTTAGCCCAAAACAGGAAGCATTCCCAAAGCCAACTCTTCAGACAGGGATTGGACTGGACTATGGGACAGAAAATGATACTGGTAAGGAGCGAGCTTCTTGGATCAAGCAGACACATGAGACTATGTGGGCAGCTCCTGTCTAGATGGGAGATGAAAGGGCAGAGGGGGTCAGGAGCTGGCCAAATGAACATGAAAATATAGAGTGGAAAGAAGGAGTGTGCTGTCCCATTAGGGAGAGAGCAACTAGGAGTATATAGCAAGGTGTACATAAATTTTTGCATGAGAGACTGGCTTGATTTCTAAAGTTTCACTTAAAGCACAATAAAAATTAAAAAAAAAAAAAGGTATGGCCATGACCTCTGGGGTTGCAAAGGGTGGAGCTGTGGCCTCTGGTGTTTCTAAGGGTAGAGTCACCACTCAGATGGACCAGGAAAATGGTGAGTCTAAAGCCGAGGGAGCAGAGTTGCTGTCCCAGTGGGCCTGGAAGAGGAAGCTGAAGCCCAGAGCTGAGGGGCCTCAACTCAGAATCTGGAGAGTGTGGCCAACACCTACAGTCTGGAGGGCAGGGTTATTGTGTAAATTGTCTAAGAGAACAGAGAATTATTTGCAAAGCCTTGAGGGCTAATATGTTCTACTGACTTGCTTGCTGCCTGTTATGCCTTCTTTCCCTCCAATTTCTCCAATTTGTAATGGAAATGTCTAGCTTGTGCCTGTTCTGCCATTGTACTTTTGAAAGAAGATAACTTGTATTCTAGATTTCACAGTGAGGAAGAATTTTTGGATTTTGGACTTGGAGTTGATTTAAGACTTTTGCTATAATGGGGTGAATGTGTTTTACGTGTGGCAAGGACATGAATTTTTAGGGGCCAAAGGGTGGAATGTCATGGATTGAAGGGCGTCCCCCCAAAATATCTGTCAACTTGGTGAGGTCATGATTCCTTTGTATGATTGTATGACTGTCTACCATTTTATCTTCTTAAGTGATTTCCCTGTATTTTGTAAATCCTATTACTATGATGTAATAAGATAGATTAGTGGCAATTATACTGACAAGGTCTACAAGATTAGGTAGGGTCTTGGGCCAATCTCTTCTGAGATACAAAAGAGAGAGGCAAGCAGAGAGACAGGGGAACCTCATACCACCAAGAAAGCAGTGCCGGGAGCAAAGTGTGTCCTTTGGACCTGAGGTTCCTGTGCTGAGATGCCCCCAGACCAAGGGAAGACTGACGACAAGGACCTTCCTCCAGAGCCGACAGAGAGAGACTTTCCTTGGAGCCAGTGCCCTGCATTTGGACTTCTAGCCTACTGGACTGTGAGAGAAGAAACTTCTCTTTTTTAAAGCCATCCACTTGTGGTATTTCTGTTATAGCAGCACAAGATGACTAAGACAGTGGCGAAACTCTCACCTCCAACATGGGAGACCCAGCTTCAATTCTAGGCCAGTGTACCTCATACACAGCCACCACCCGTTTGTCAGTGGGGACTTGCATGTTGCTATGATGCTAAAGAGGTTTCCATGGAGTTTCCACACTAAAAAAAACTAGGGAGAAAGGCCTGGCAATCTACTTTCAAATTTAAAAAATGGTCAAGGTACTTAAATAAACATATCTCCAAAGAAGATAACCGAATGTCCAACAAACACATGAAAAGATGCTCAGTGTCATCTAGTCACAGGGGAAATGTAAATCAAAACCACATGAGATAACATTTCTCACCCACCAGGATGGCTCTTATCAGAAAAATGGAAAAGAAGAAGTTTTGGTGAGGATGTAGAGAAATTGGAACCCTCACACACTGTGGGTGAGAAAGTAAAATAGCACAACCGCTGTGGAAACAGTTTGGCAGTTCCTCAAAAACTTAAACATTGAATTTCCATATGACCCAGACACTCCACTCCTAGACTGGCCATTTGAACCCAACCAAAAGACTTGAAATCAGGGATTCAAAAAGATACTTTTAAACCAAATCTCATTGCGACACTATTCTCAATAGCCAAAAGGTGGAAACAACTCAAGTGTCCATTAACAGATAAATGGATTGAAATTAAAAAAAAACACATGCCATCAAGTTTTATTCGGTCATAAAAGAAATTGTGTTCATGCTTCACCATGGATGAACCTGGAAAACATGATACTGAATGAAGTCAATGAGACACAACAGGCAAAATATTCCACGATATAACCTACGTGATAACAAGCAGAATAGGCAAAAGCATACAGACTAAAGTTTGTTAGTGGCTCCCAGGGATTCAGGGAGGAGGGAATGGGGAGTTATTGCTTAAGGGGTACTGAGTTTCTGTTAGGAATGAAGAAGAAGTTTTGGAATTAGATGGTGGGCTTGGAAACACACCATTGTTAATATATTTAATGTCACTGAATTGTACACTTAAAAACTGTGAAAACAGCAAAATTTTAGTTATAATTTTTTTTTTTTTTACAAGAAGAAGCCACTGCCCTCTTCCTCCTAAATGCTTAGGGATCATTTTAAAGGCGCAGACCTCTAAGCACTCTTCTCCTCTGAACTACTAAATCAAAAGCACAGGGGACTAACCAGGACAATGGATGTTTGAAATGCTGGCCACAGATTTTACCCACACTCAAGTTCTGGAACCACCATCAGTTCAGGGCAGATCATTTGAAGAAAGGAGAAGGTAGAAGTCCAGATGCCAGGTTATGAAGCTCTTCAGTTCCCAATCAACGAAACCTCAATCATTCGCATAAAGAAGGGAACAGAAACTCAGTCAAGAAAGGCAGGGGCTCTCAAGAGACTCAAAACAGAAAATGCACAGACATTTAAGGGTAGATCCTGGCTTCTCCCACCTCACCAGGTAGACCAGGTCCTGTATTTCTCCAACATTATGCCCCTTTACAAAGCCTGCTGAGCAGGATCCAAACATACCCACTCCTTCCAGGGGAAATCTAGGGGCAAATCCTTGTATATCAATGGTAGCTAACATGGAAAATACATTTTTCCAATGGTCCACAGAGTGGTGTTGGTGGTGGAAGGGTTGTTTTTATTTTCACATGCTATGAGGGGTTTTTTTATGAGGGGAGGCTAGAGGTATATGAATCAGTTTTGACTGAAGTTAAGTGCATGGATGTGCCCATGTAAGATAATTCTGGGCAAGTTATAGATCCCTAATTTTAATCTATGATTAAAGCACAGAGACCAAAGTTTACTTGTTGGTACCAGGGAATCAGGGGAGGAGAGAATGGGGAGTTATTGCTTGAGGGACACCAAGGATACGAGATCCACTGTGGATTTTATATTTGTGTGGAGGATAAAACAAATATAGAAATGAAAAAACAATTCAACAAGTGGTTTTCTTTACCAAGGCTGCTAACCAAAAGGTCAGCAGTTTAAATCCACCAGCCACTCCCTGGGAACCCCATGGTGCATTGTATTCTGTCCTATAATGTTGCTATGAGTCAGAACCAACTAGATGGCAATGGGTTTGGTTTACTGGTTTTGGTATCCACCAGGGGATGTATAATTTCTCAGATGAGTAAGACCAACAAGTCATCCCATTATGGATGACAACACATCAATAAGAGTCTTTTAAGAAAGGTTAGGATCTAACCTTGTGATCACAACAGAAATCATCTGTTCTCATTAGAGAGAGATAAAAACTGTGTCATAGACTCTAACTTGCCTTGAGTCAAACATCTTAATAACTGGCAGAATGCAGATGGTTGGGTTGTGGAATTGAACCCAAGGAATCAAAAAGTCAAGTAAAATATACGCTATTGAAATGACATTGGCAGCGGGTTTCCTAATTGAGATAACTTGAACAAGTGAAAAAGCAACAATGAAGAAGTAGTTAAGAGGTCATTATACATGCACACACATATAAACAAGTGTCCAGGAATTCACAGAATACCAACTGAGATATTTCAACAAATGGATGCAGTGCTGGAAGTGCTTGCTCATCTATGCCAAGAAATTTGGAAGACAGCTACCTGGTCAACTGACTGGAAGACATAGAAAGTGGAAATTATCAAACAATATCAGTAATTTCACGCATCAGTAAAATTCTGCTGAAAATAATTCAAAAACGGTTGCAGCAATACACTGACATGGAGCTGTCAAAAAATTCAAGCTGGATTTAGAACAGGATGTAGAACAAGGGATATCATTGCTGATGTCAGATGGATATTGGCTGAACACACAAAGTAACAGAAAGATGGTTTCCTGTATTTTATTGACTATGCAAAGGCATTCAACTGTACGGATCAAAACAAATTATGGATAACACTGTGAAAAATGGGAATTCCAGAACACTTAACTGTGCTCATGCAGAACCTGTACATACACCAAGAGGCAGTCGTTTGAACAGATCAAGGAGATACACCGCACAGTTTAAAAATCAGTAAAGGTGTCCACCAGGGTTGCATTCTTTCACCACACTTACTCAGTCTGTATGCTGAGCAAAATAATCCAACTAGCTGGACTATATGAAGAAGCATGTGGCATCAGGATTGGAAGAAGACTTATTAACAACCTGCAATATGCAGATGACACAACCTTACTTGGTGAAAGTGAGGAGGACTTGAAGCACTTACTGATGAAGATCAAAGACCACAGCCTTTAGTATGGATTACTCCTCAACATAAAGAAAAGAAATCCTCACAACTGCAGCTGTAAGCAACATCACGATAAAGGGAGAAAAGATTGATGCTGTCAAGGATTTCATTTTACTTGGATCCACAATCAACGTCCAAGGAAGCAGCAGTCAAGAAGCCAAACAATGCAGTCATTACATTGGGCAAATCTGCTGCAAAAGACTGCTTTTAAGTGTTAAAAAGCAAAGATGTCACTTTGAGGGCTAAGGTGCGCCTGACCCAAGCCATAGTATTTTCAATTCCCTCATATGCGGATGAAAGCTGGACAATGAATAAGGAAGACTGAAGAAAAATTGGTGTATTTGAATTATGGTGTTGGTGAAGAATACTGAATATACCATGGACTGCCAGAAGAACAAATCTGTCTTGAAAGAAGTACAGTCAGCATGTTCCTTAGAAGCGAGGAAGGTGAGACATCTCACGTACTTTGGACATGTTATCAGGAGGGACCAGTCCCTGCAGAAGGACATCATGCTTGGTAAAGTACAGGGACAGCAAAAAAGAAGATGACCCTCAATGAGCTGGATTCACACAGTGGCTGCAACAATGGGCTCAAGCATAGCAATGATTGTGAGGATGGCACCGGACCAGGCAGTGTTTCATTGTTGTACACAGGGTCGCTAGAAGTCAGAACCAACTTGACAGCACCTAACAACAACAAAAACAACATTTTTACTACTTTTAACATGATTTCGGAGCCCTTGTGGAACAGTGGTTCAGAGCTCACCAGTTAACCAAGAGGTCATTAGTTTGAATCCACCAGCCACTCCTTGGAAACCCTATGGGACATTTCTACTCTGTCCTATAGGGTTGCTGGGGGTCAGAATCGACTCAACGGCAACAGGTTTGGCTTTTCTGGTTTTAACATGATGTTGTTGTTGTTGATATTAGGTGCAGTCAAGTCAATTCTGACTCCTACCGAACCCATGTGACAGAGTACTACTGCCCCATAGGGTTTTCTAAGCTGTAATCTTTATAGAAGTAGATTGCCAGGTCTTTCTTCTACAGAGCAGCTGGGCAGGTTAAACCACCAATTAGCAGCTGTGCGCTTAACCATTCCACCACCAGGGCTCTTCATTAGCATGATAGTACAAAAATATTTAATACTATGGGAAAAATACATTAAATTTGTTTATGAAATGATAAAATGTCTTTTAAAGAAGCCTATGGTGCATGCAAACCAACAGTATAATCGACCAAAATTAGAGCAGTTGTCTCTCAATCATGCCTGTTCTGGCTGGATTTTCATTATCATTTTCTGTTGATGTTTTTTAGTATTTTAGTACAACGGACATGTTTAAATTCTACTTCTGTAGTAAGGAAGCCACCACCGAGGTTCCCCCTGCTCCACCGCAGCCCCCCCTCCCCCTGACTTTGTAACACATCAAGCCGCAGTTCCTAACTGTGGCTTGGCCCCACTGTGTGACAGGCCCTAACCGGGTTGCTAAAATTCTGAGTATGCGCAATGCGCAAACCAAGATCTTGGCATATGCAGAGGACCTGAGGAGCTGTGGCCCCGAACTTGACCCCGGACCTGAACTTCACTGGAGAGGAAGACGCTTTCCCCCCACACAGCTGCACCCAAGCTCATTTGCAAAGTGAGAGTTCCCTTCCTTTGCAAATGACTCTGACTTGGATCTCCAACTATGGACATGGGAGGGATCAGGGTGTTGGATTTTGGGTGCCAATACTGCCCCCTGGGGACTGGAAGGCATAAAAGTTCCCCTGGGGCTGGAGCACCTGGTCTTTCGGCTGCTAGGGCCCACACTGCTCCTTGTTTGTGCAAATAATAAATTTCTACTTTCTGTTTCCCTTGCAGCTGTGGCATCCGTCTTATTTCAACTGCTTCATAGGACAGGACAAGAACCCTTGTTCAGTTGCAATCTCACCTAAAGAGAGCACTGTGGTGGCTGGGAGACACAAACAGTTAAGTGCTGACTACTAGCCAAAAGGTTGTTGGTTTGAACACATCCAGAGGTTCCTTGGAAGACAGGCCTAGTGATCTGATTTCAGAAAGTTACAGGATTGAAAACCATATAGAGAAGTTCTACTCTGCACAACGGGGTCACCATGAGTCAGAATGGACTCAATGGCAACTAAAAACAACAAAGCGAGGTCTGGCCTTTGTCCTGGCTCCTGGGAGGTAATCTCTAAACCCTTGGAATTTCTGGAGTGATAGGACTACCTTTGTGATTCGTGGTGGACCCCTTTGTCCACACCTAATAAAACCCATACCAAACCCATTGCTGTGAGCGGATTCCAGCTCATCCTGACCCTACAGGACAGAGCAGAACTGCCCCGTAGGGTTTCCAAGGAGCACCTGGTGAATTCGAACTGCCGACCATTTGGTTAGCAGCTGTAGCTTTTAACCACTATGCCACCAGGGCTTCCCCACACCTAATAGTTTATACTGAAGAGGTAGAAGCTGGCCATGTGGTTAGAGTTGGGGCTTCTGTTAATACTAGACAAATATGAACAGGTAAATGAGAGCCCACTGCAGGAGGAAACACACAGCTACCCAGAGGGGGTCAGCTGGTGAGACCACCTGTGCAGTAATCAGGTGGGGGTTTCTTTGGTTACAAAGCTGCACTTTAACATGCAACAATCACAATGAAGAAATGACTGTTCATTACTCACAAAACCTAGAGGGGCACACACTTGAGGGCCACACAGAGTTCATATGAGAGCCAAAGAAGGGAAGAATCAAAGAGTGCAGACAGATGTGGGCTCAGCCTTTAATAGGGTCTGGAGGTGGGGGGAGTGCACGTTATTTCATGAACTTAGGGAATACTGCCAAATTTAAAACAAGTGGCAGGAAACTTGGGGGTCTAGTGGATGCAAAGTTGGCGGAGGGCATGGATTTCTCATCCGGGTTCCCAGATGTGACATGTGCGCAGGCAAAAGGAGAACCAGTGAGGGGAGGAGATTCCTCTGGACAGTTATCTGGGATTTTACATATGGATGTGATGGCAAGTTGATAATGAAGGCGAGCACACCTGCTCTTTTGAAATAAGTAATATTTAAGCACAGGTTGGAAGGAAAGGGATGCCGAGGCATTTACAAAACGGAGTTTGGGTTTCTTATGACAGGGCTTTGGGCCCCAAGATACCAGGCTGACTTGGGGGATGGGGAGGCAAGTGGAGGGCTGGAGTTCAGCCCCATGAGCAATAATTCAATCAGTCATGCCTATGTGATGAAGACTCAAAAAAAATTCTGGACACCGATGTTCATGTGAGCATCTAGGGTTGACAATAACCCATGGGTACTGTCACCATTAATGCCACTGATCACATCCCGAGGATGTAGAAACTTGGCATTTGGAACCCTCCTATACTCTGCCCTATGCGTCTCTTTGGCTAGTTCTAATTTCTGTGTTTTCCCTGTAAAAACGTGCTCAAGAGTCTAATGGCTTCCAATGAGTTCTGAGAGTCTATATGAAATCTGAGGGTGGTTTTAGTAAACTCCTAACTTGCAGTTGGTGTCAGATATCTCACACAGATTTGGCAGTCTGGAGCACAGTGAGTTTGGCCAGCTATGGTAGTACTTTAACTCCAGTAGTATTTAATTTAATTATCTTTAAAAAAAAAAAGAAGAACGAAGATTGCTCTTGGGACATTTGTGTGGATTACAAGAGAAAACAACATGACTGCCTATTAGCCCATCCCTGCTGCAATAAGGCCCCACAGTAAACAAATAATGCCTTCATTTTCTATTAAAACTATTGCCAAGAAAACCCTTTGGAACAGTTCCACTCTATAGCCATGGGGTTGTCATGAGACAGAATCAATGGCAATTAACAAAAGGGAAAATTAAACATAAAGATAGGATATTCATGTCTATGTAAGCACATAAAAATGTATGCCCGAAACATGAATAAATAGAAACACACGGATTAAAGAAAAATTGATTAATCATTAAGCCTAAATGGCAAAATTAAAAACAATTCCCAGTGAAATCACCATGTCTATAATGCAATGAAATGTAAGCATATTGAGAATTTAGTGTATCTAAATTAGTGAATAAGGAGACCTGATGGCACAATGGTTAAATGCTGGGCTTCTAAATGAAAGGTTGGCCATTTGAACTCAAGACCTGGCAATCTACTCCCATAAAGATGATTGTTGTTGTTAGACGCCACTCAGTAGGTTCTGACTCATAGCGACCCTAGGTACAACAGAACGCAACACTGCCTAGTCCTGCGTCATCCTCACAAACCTTGCTATGTTGGAGTCCACTGCTGCAGCCACTGTGTCAGTCCACATCGTTGAGGGTCTTCCTCTTTTTCGCTGATTCCCTACCAAGCATGATGTCCGTCTGCAGGGACTGGTCCCTCCTAAAAACATGTCCAAAGTACGTGTCCATGAAGATTACAGCTTAGAAAGCTCTATGGGGCAGTTCTACTCTGTCACACGGTGTCATCAGTCGTAATCACCTTGAGGGCACCTAACAACAACAAATCAGTGAATACAAACTGAACCTTTATCAAAGACGTTTGGATACACTGATTGAACACTCATCAAATATGACCCTGAAAGAGTCATACAGAAAATGTCAGCTAATTTCAAATAAGACAAGACCTCACCGAATTTAACAATTCTCCTACCTCTGGCTATTGTGTTGTCTTCAACTAGAAACAAAGCTGTGAAACAATCTCAAAAAAAAAAAGAGAGACATTGAGGAGGCCACAGTTCTTCCAGTGAAATCAAAATGACAGTGAACCAGTCAGACAGTGCAAGCAAAACGAAACACAACAAAAAGCGAAAGACAGTTTATATACTTAGAATGTGATTACGAAAAAGTTTTTTATAATCTATGTGACAACTGCTAAATGACCAACTTAAAGTCACTGTCACCATGAAGAAACCATGGAATGTGGTCAAAACAATGATCTTGAAATATGTGTATCTTTAAAAACATAGCATTAAAAAAAGAAGAAAACAAAAACCCACTGCCCTGGAATCGATTCTGACTCACTGGCGACCCCACGCGTTACAGAGCAGAAATGCAGCACAGGATTTCCAGGCTGCAATCTTTACCAAAGCACAGGCGTCTCCCGCAGTGTCACCTGCCAGATTCAAACCGCCATCCTTTTTTTTAGGTTAGTACACCAGCAAAAACCTTCTGGGCCACCCAGGGAACTTCAAAAAAAGAAAAAAGGGGTGGGAGGGGTTGAAAAGAAATAAACAAGACTTCAAATCTGTAAACCAAAACTGCGAAAAAGAAAGCCCAAATTTCATATTAAAAAGTAAATATCAATAAAACTGCACAGAAATAAGCTTCAACAATGAAATGAAGAAACAGATTATCTGACTGAAACTGACGAAATAAACAAAACTACCTGATTCGCGGCATGGGGCGCGGCCGGCGCCGCCCTGAGAGCCCAGGGGACCGGGCTGGGGGCGCAGGCGACCACCCCGCGGGGCCTCTCCGGGGAGGGGTCGGGGAAGGGCTCCCCCAGGAAAGGGGGCAGGTGGGTCACCGGCCGGAGAGGGGGAGGCCGGGCGGACCACTGAGCTGCTTCAACAGGAAACGGACGCGGATCCGGGGCGGGAGCCGGGCGGGTGTGCGGACTTCAGCGTCCACAGGGACCCCGGACTCCGAACGGGGAGGACGCGGGCCTGCAGGGGACGTAAAGCGCGGCTTTGAATTAGAAAAAAGACTGCTAACTTCGTGGGATTGTCGCTCGGAGGGAGCCTCTTCCGAGTGGGCAGGAAATGGCGCGGCAGTCGGGGTATCCGGAGGGGGCGGGCCTGGGATAGCAAGGAGCGGGGCCGGCGGTGCAGGGGACGGGGCCTGGGATGGAAAGGGACGAGGAGGGGTGTGGCGGGGCCGTGCAGGGGGCGGGCCCTAGTGTAACCCTATCAGGGTGTCCCTGCTCCCTGCAACCCCTAAAGTCAATTGAAAGACACTAGGCCTTTGAGAAAAACAAAGTAGACTTTACTGCAAGCCAGTCAAGCACGGAGCTTCGGAGGCTAGGCCTCCAATCAAGCTCCCTGAGGCTTGGGATTCCAGGGTAGTTATAAGGCTCTAGATAAGGAAGTTACGCGTAAAGCTTCTGAGACCAGGTGGGCAATTTCAGGAACTAATTAACATGTGTGGAGGTGCAGTATCAGGGCGACTAGGGGGTGTGTTTTTCGGGGTGTGACGTATGAAATTTATCTGAGGACAGCTTTGCTGCTTATTGCACATGTCCGAATGAAGAGGGAGCAATGAAGTGGCCTTGGGCTGCTACACAGGATGCCTTATCAGACCACAGACCAGGGGCTTGATAGATGGAGGGGAAACAGTTTAACCCCGTTGGTTACCCTGGGAAGGCAAGAGGCGGGGTGGGGCTGTGCAGGGGGTGGGCCCTGGGATGGCAAGGGTCAGGGCTGTGCAGTGGGCACGGCCTCAGACAGAGGGTTAGGGAATGGAATTGAAGATACTGCTGTGGCGTCCCAATCTTCTCCGCAGTTTCTCCCCACTTGCAGCCCGCCAAATTTCGGTTTCTTACTGAGGTTTGGCACCACCGCACTGCAGCCCTAACTGCGGTTTGAATTTGGCACCGAAATCTCGAGCATGCACAAACCAAGATCTTGGCACCTGAGCAGGACCTGAAGAACCATGGCCAGAAATTGACCCCAGACCTGAACTTCACCAGAAAGGAAGATGCTCGCAGGCACACAGCTGTGTCCGAGCCCATTTGCGCAGTGAAATGTCCCTTCCTTTGCTAAATGACTCAGCACCTGGATCTCTGAATATGGACATGGGAGGGATTGCGGTGTAGAATTTTGGGTGCCAATCCCGCCCGCTGGGGACTGGAGGGCATAAAACTTTGGAGCTCCCCTGGGGCAGACAGCCCCTGGTTTTCAAGCTGCTAGGCCCCACATTGCTCCCTGTTTGCACAAAGAAGACATTTCCACTTTGTTTCCCGTGCAGCTGGTGGTGTGGCAACCATCTTATTTCAGTCTTTTTTTTTTTAATAGGACAAGACAAGAACCCAAGTTCGGTTACAGAAGGGCACAGGCTAGGCCTGAGCTCCCCTCCCTCCCACCACTCCATGGGTTTTCGGTTTCTGCCCTCCCAACAGAAGTTAATCCTCCTCTTTTTGAACCATTTCAACATCTTTGAGGTCTTAAGGATCAGAGCTACTTCCATTAACGTTTCCAACAATTTAAGTAAAAGAGGAGTTGTGTAAGTCACATGTACTGGAAGCTAAGGTGTTTTCCTCCTTCCATGTAGTTGTTGTTTTTGTCTGTCCTGGAGTCAATTACAATTCATAGCGACTCTATAGGACAGTAAACCCCACCAAACCCACTGCTGTTGAGTCGATTCCGACTCATAGCGACCTTATAGTACAGAGTAGAACTGTCCCATAGAGTTTCCAAGGAGCACCTCGCGGATCCGAACTGCCGACCTTTTAGTTAACAGCCCTAGCACTTAACCACTCACTATGCCACCAGGGTTTCCACTTATAGGACAGTAGAGCTGCCAAATAGGGTTTCCTAGACTATAAGCAAAGATGTCACTTTGAGGACTAAGGTGAGCCAGACCCCAGGTATTGTGTTTGCAATCATCTCACATGCATGCAAAAGTTGGACAATGAATAAGGAAGACTGAAGAATTGATCCATTTGAATTATGGTGTTGGCAAAGAATATTGAATATACTGCCAGAAGAGCAAACAAATCTGTCTTGGAAGAAGTACAACCAGAATGCTCCTTAGAAGAGAGGATGGTGAGATTTATTCTCACGTACCTTGAACATGTTATCAATAGGAACCAGTCCCTGGAGAAGGACATCATGCCTGGTAAAGTAGAGGGCCAATGAAAAAGAGCAAGACTCTCAGAGAGATGAACTGACACAGTGGCTGCAATAATGGGTTCAAGCATAGCAATGACTCAGTGGCTGTGGGTATGGATTGTGATTATTCAAGAGTGAGCTGTGTTTCCTGTATCAAACAAAACATGCTCCTCTATTTAATGGTATAGGTAGTCCACAACTTACCACGGGCTTATGTTCCAATGACTCTGTTGTAACATGGTGATGATGTAAGTCAATACCTCCTTTTTTTTCTTTTATTATTATTGCCTTTTATTATCAGAATCTTTATAAATCCAATCTTTATTTGTTGGCCTCGGTGTCATAACAATGAAGTTGAAGTCCTGATGGCATCAACTGTCGTATGTCATTACAGCTGAACATTACCCAACGTTCTATCCATTACGACACCCTACACAAACACCAACACAGACTTCATTACAGACCAGGCCAGGGCTGTTATTGGACAGTGTTTTTTGATCAGTAAATCATAACATTGAACATCTATAAGTAAACGTCTGAGAATCATAACATCAGCAAATTATGCACTGCAACACTGTATGTAGTACATATTACTGATAATATATATATGTATATACATAAAAGGACAGTCGTAACTGTGGTTCATTGTCACTCAAATACACTGTAAGTCGGGGACCACCTGTATTCAAAACCAATGAGACTGACCCTAAGGTAGTGTATAAAACCAAACCAAACCCAGTGCCATCGAGTGGATCCCAACTCATAGCAACCCCATAGAACAGAGTAGAACTGCCCCATACAGTTTCCGAGGAGCACCTAGCAGATTCAAACTGCAGACCCTTTGGTTAGCAGCCATAGCACTTAACCACCACACCACCAGGGTTTCCAAGGTGGTGTATGTGTGAACCTCAAAACTGAGGTACTGGCATAGCTGCAATGGCCTAAATTAAAACTCCATTCTGAGTTAAAATGAAACCTTCACTTCTACCTTTCTAAAGAGACAATTCAGCCTTTTTGTAAAAGTTTAACTACTTGTAACAAAAAGGGAATAGGGGTCAGAATTTCTAGCTTGAATGAGGAATTGTTTGTTGAAGGTGTTAAAATGTTTCCTCAGGAGGTGGAGCCAAGATGGTGGATTAGTCACAAGCACCATAACCTCCCACTGGACCAAAGACCCAGAAAACCAGGCAAAATAGAAACATAACAATCCAGGACCCTGAACATCGAAAAAGAAAACCTAAGAACTGAACAGAACACTGATTGGAAGAAATAAGGAAGGCAGCGAGAGAGAGTAACACGGAACGTAGGAGCTCAGTCAGCCGTCCTGCGCGCCGCAGCTAACTTATGAAAAAGCCAACAGCAACCTTGGGTGAAGAAAATAGCAAAGTAACTTCACGGCTTTCCCATAAGGGACAGAGACTCTCTATAGATATGCAAGGAAAGAAGCAGAGACAGGGAGGGTGCCAGATCCAGAACCACAGATACTCAGGAGTGGCAGCCCTTGATCTCAGAGGTAAGTGGCTTGCACAAGGCGGTAGACCCATGGAGTGCCAACAGGAGCTCTCCCACCCAAATGGTCTCCAGGCAGCAACCCCTCCCTGTGTACTCAAGAGAGGAACACGTCCTGCTTCCTGGCTGCAGCAGATGCAAGGTGCCTTGGCACCCACATATCCAAGCCAGAGGAACCCATTCCTCTTCAACCTATCTTCCTGACCAGAGGTGGCAGAGAGTCCCATACTCTGACCACCTTGCCTGACTGGGGGGGGAACATAACGTGAGCCTATTCTTTTCCGCCTACCCCACCAAACCCCATTAGCCAGCCCTCTTGCCCACCGGACAAGCAAGACTACGGACACCTCCCTGTGTGTGTGCCCACCTTCCAAGTACCCCTCCCCCAAGGGCCCAATGGAGGCCAGTGACAGTGGGACAGCAAGAGAACTCACCCACTGCTCCCTCCTCCTTAACCCCCATGCAGTGTGAAGCAACACCTCTGTGTACACAACCACCATGTGCGACTCCATCCCTTAACCTTTCCAGCAAGGAATTGAAAAGCCATGACTGTGCATGCATCCCCCCATAGCTCCTTCCTCTGTCCACCCCGCCCCTCTGCTACCTCTGTATTTGCATCCACAAGATGCGACTATCTCCCTTAACCCGCCCAGTGAGGGGTAGAAGAGTCATGACTGTGCGCACATCCCACGACAGCCCCTTCCTTCCTACCTTCCAACAGCTGACATGAGGTGGCAACACTGCGCTCACATTTGCCAGGTGCAACTCTCTTGATCCATCCAGCGAGGGGCAGGGGAGACACAACTGTTCGCACAGTCCCCAGCAGCCCCATCGTCCCTCCCCGAACTGACTGGAGGCAGCACCACTGTGTGTACATCTGTCAGGCACGACTCCATCCCTTAATCAGCCCAGCAAGGGGAAGAGGAGCTATGACTATGTGTGCATCCCCCCTGAAGTCCTTTTCTCCCTCCCCCTGCCCAGCACAGAACAGAAGAAGAGTGAGTGCAGGGGTACCCACCTGCTGCACCTTCCTCCCTTTCCCCATCCACCAACAGACAGATACAGCCAGACCGATGAACATCCGCCTGCTGTTCCTTCCTCCATCCCCCTGCTGAGAAAGAGGTGGAGGTATAGTGACTGTGTGAATGTCCACCTGACACTCCTCTCTACCAGCCACACCTCCTTCCACCAGTGAGAGGTGATGTACATGTTCCCACTCACGCACCACACCAACTGCTCAACCTGCATGGAGAGCACCATTCCCTGCTCCTGAGCCACCGAACCTAAGACAGATGGAGGTCAAAGCCCAATCAACCCACCCTCAGCTGCCCCAAAAGATCAGTGAAGAGAGACCTGAGATACCCACACCTACCTGCCACTTCACTTGCTCGAAGACAGCACGGCCAGTCCAGCAACCAGAGTATGACCCTAGCCACGCCTTCCAGGAATCACACACAAAAAAAAAAAAATTATAAAAATAAAAAATGAATACAATAAGCCCTTAATGTCTCAGAGACAAAAGATAATAACAAACCACCTAAAGAAGCAGGGCAAGATGCCTCCATCAGGTGACCATAATAAAAAGCAAAAAATCCTCTCTGAGGAAGAAAAGATCATGCAGCTCCCTGATAAGGAATTCAAAAAGCTTATGTATAGGGCCCTCAAAGAAATCAAGGAAAACACACACAAAACTATGGAGAACACAGACAAAACCAAGGAAAGCACAGTCAAAACACTAGAAGAATTCAGGCAAACAATACAAGAACAAAATGACAGAATGAATAGACAATGGGAATTGATGCATAAATAGCAACTAGAAATCCAGAAGCTTAACAATTAAATTGCAGAAATTAACAACTCAATGGAAAGTCATAGGAGCAGAATTGAAAAAACAGAAGACAGGATCAACAGAATAGAAGACAAATCTCTTAACACTAATCTGCTTGAGGAACAATCCCCCCCCCCCCAAAAAAACACCAAAGAAAGCCTAAGAATTACGTGGGACACCATCAAAGGACTAACTTTAAACATGACTGGAACCCCAGAAAAGGAGGAGTCAACAAAAAGCACAGAGAAAATTGTCAAAGATACACTGACAGAAAACTTCCATAATATCATACAAGATGATAACATAACCATACGAGAAGCATGAGGAACCCCATACAGAATAGATTCCAACAGAAGAATACCAAGACATATCATAATCAAACTTTGCAAAACCAAAAACAAAGAAAGAATCCTGAAAGCAGCTTGAGAAAAACAATAGATCATTTATCATGGGGCATTGATAAGACTAAGTTCTGCTTACTTGGCAGGAACCATGCAGTCAAGAAGGCAATGGGATAATATATATAAAACCTTGAAAGAAAAAAAACTGCCAACCAAGAATTATATATCCAGCAAAGCTATCCCCCAAATATGAGAGTGAAATTAGGACATTTCCAGGATAGTCTTTTTAACTAATGGTGCTGGCAAAACTGGATGTCCATCTGTAAAAAAAAAAAAAAAAGAAACAGGACCCATACCTCACACCACACACAAAAACTAATTCAAAATGGGTCAACACCTAAATATAAAACCAAAAACTATGAAGACAATAGAAGAAAAAATAGGGTCAAAGCTAGAGGCCCTAATACACGGCATAAATAGGACACAAACCATAACTAACAATACACAAACACCAGAAGATAAGCCAGATAACTGGGAGTCTAAAAATTAAACATGCGCTGATCAAAAGATTTCACCAAAAAGTCAGAGGCAAAAGGATAAATATTGTGTAAGACCACTATTATAAGATCTTAAGAAATAGTATAAACTGAGAAGAACACAGACTTTTGTGGTTACGAGGAGGGGAGGGAGGGAGGGAGGGTGGGAGAGAGTTATTTACTGATTAGTTAGTAGATAAGAACTACTTTAGGTGAAGGGAAGGACAATACTCAATACATGGAAGGTCAGCTCAACTGGACTGAACCAAAAGCAAAGAAGTTTCCGGGATACACTGAATGCTTCAAAGGTCAGCGGAGCAAGGGCGGTGGTTTGGGGACTATGGCTTCAGGGGACTTCAAAGTCAATTGGCAAAATAATTCTATTATGAAAACATTCTGCATCCCACTTTGAAATGTGGCGTCTGGGGTCTTAAATGCTAACAAGCAGCCATCTAAGATGCATCAATTGGTCTCAACCCACCTAGATCAAAGGAGAATGAAGAACACCAACGTCACACGATAACTAAGAGCCCAAGAGACAGAAAGGGCCACATGAACCAGAGACTTACATCATCCTGAGACCAGAAGAACTAGATGGTGTCCGGCCACAACTGATGACTGCCCTGACAGGGAGCACAACAGAGAACCCCAGAGGGAGCAGGCGATCAGTGGGATGCAGAACCCAAATTCTCATAAAAAGACCAGACTTAATGGTCTGACTGAGACTAGAGGAATCCCGGCATTCATGGTCCCCAAACCTTCTGTTGGCCCAGGACAGGAACCATTCCCGAAGACAACTCATCAGGCATGGAAGGGACTGGACAATGGGTTGGAGAGAGATGCTGATGAAGAGTGTGCTACTTGTATCAGGTGGACACTTGAGACTATGTTGGCATCTCCTGTCTGGTGGGGAGATAGGAGGGTAGAGAGGGTTAGAAACTGGTGAAATCATCACGAAAGGAGAGACTGGAAGGAGGGAGCGGGCTGACTCATTAGGGTGAGAGTAAGTGGGAGTATGGAGTAAGGTGTATATAAGCTTATAGGTGACAGACTGACTTGATTTGTAAACTTTCACTTAAAGCACAATAAAAATTATTGAAAAAAAAAAAAAGAGAGATTTCACCAAAAGAGAACCTAAAGACTGGGCAGACAATTTTTGGCTATGACAAATTCAACAAGGTTCTAATCTCTAAAATCTATGGGAAAATCCAACATCTTTACAAAAAAAAAAGACAAATAATTCAATTAAAAAATAGGCAAAGGATATGAATAGACACTTAACCAAGGAAGACATTCCAGTAGATAACATACACATGAGGAAATGCCCGTGTTCACTAGCCATTAGAGAAATGTGAATCAAAACCACAATGAGATACCATCTTACCCCAACATTACTGGCATGAAACAAAAAATACAGAAAATAACAAATGTTGGAAAGGCTATGGGGAGATTGCAACTCTTATGCACTGCTGGTGGAAATGTAAAACGGTACAACCATTTCGGAATATGATATGGCGCTTCCTTAAAAAGCTAGAAATAGAAATACTATATGATCCAGCAGTCCCACTCCTAGAAATATAGCCTAGAGAAATAAGACCATCACACATATAGACATACACACAACCGTGTTCATTGCAGTATTATTTACAACAGCAAAACCATGGAAACAACCTATGTGTCCATCAACAGATGAATAAACAAATTATGGTACATACACAATGGAATACTATGCAATGATAAAGAACAATGATGAATTCCTGAAACATCTCACAACATGGATGAATCTGGAGGGCATTATGCTGAGTGAAATAAGACAATCACAAAAGAACAAATACCATATGAGACCACTAATATAAAAACCCAAGATAAGGATTATACATAGAAAGTAATAATCTTTGATGGTTACAAGGAAGGACAGGAATGAGTAGGGAAAAACACTAACTAGACAATAGATAAGTGGTAACATTGGTGAAGAATAAGATAGTACACAACACTGGAGAAGTCAGCACAACATGACTAAAGCAAGGTCATGAAAGCTTCATAGACATTCCAAACTCCCTGAGGGACCAAAATACTGGGCTGAGGGCTGGGGACCACGGTCTCGGGGTACATATAGCTCAATTGGCGTAACGTAGTTTATAAAGAAAATGTTTTACATTCTACTTTGGTGAGTAGAATTTGGGGTCTTAAAAGCTGACTAACATCCATCTAAGGTACTCCACTGGCCTCACCCTGTCTGGAGCAAGGGAGAATGAAGAAAATGAAAGACACAAGGGAAAGATTAGTCCAAAGGACTAATGGGCCACAAGTACCACAGCCTCTGCCAGACTGAGTCCAGCACAACTAAATGGTGCCTGGCTACCACCACCAACTGCTCTGTCAGGGGTCACAATACTGGGTCCCAGACAGAGCTGGAGAAAAATGTAGAACAAAATTGTAACTCATAAAAAAAAAAAAAGACCAGACTTACTGGTCTCACAGAGACTGGAGACACCCCTAGAGTGTGGTCCCCGGACACCCTTTTAAATCAGTACTGAAGTCACTCCCGAGGTTCGCCCTTCAGCCAAAGATTAGACAGGCCTATAAACAAAAACTGGACTAAACAGGCACACCACCCCAGAAGCAAGAATGAGAAAGCGGGAGGGGACAGGAAAGCTGATAATGGGGAACCCAAGCTCGAGAAGAGGAGAGTGTTGACATGTCACTTGGTTGGCAACCAATGTCACAAAACAATATGTGTATTGTTTAATGAGAAACTAATTTGCTCTGTAAACCGTCACCTAAAGCACAATAAAAATAAATAAACAAATAAAGTTGAGGTTGTATCTTTTCATGATACTTATCCAATCTGTGTGCTGATCAAATTATCCAAGAATTTGGACTATATGAAGAAGAAGGTGGCATCAGGATTGAAGGAAGTTACATAAACAACGTGCGATATACAGATGACACAACCTTGCTTGCTGAAAGTGAAAAGGATTTGAAGAGCAAAGACTACAGCCTTCCGTATGGATTGCACCTCAACATAAAGAAAACAAAAATCCTCACAACTGGACCAATAAGGAATATCATGGTAAACAGAGAAAAGATTGAAGTTGTCAATGATTTCATTTTACTTGGATCCACAATCAATGACCATGGAAGCAGCAGTCAAGAAATCAAACAACACATTATGTTGTACAGATCTACTGCAAAAGACCTGTTTAAAGTGTTAAAAAGCAAAGACGTCACTTTGAGGACTAAGGTAAACCGACCTAAGCCATGGTATTTTCAATCACCTCAGATGCATGCGAAAGCTGGACAATAAATAAGGAAGACTGAAGAAGAATTGATGCCTTTGAATTATGGTGTTGGTGAAGAATATTGAATATACCATAAGCTGCCAGAAGAATAAACTAATCTGTTTTGAAGGAGTACAGCCAGAATGTTCCTATGAAGGGAGGATAGCAAGACTTCATTTCATGTACTTCGGGCATGTTATCAGGAGTGACCCTGGAGAAGGACATCATGCGTTGTGAAGTACAGGGCCCTCAAAAAAGAGGAAGATCCTCAAGGAGATGGACTGACACAATGGCTGCAACAATGGGCTCAAACATACCAATGATTGTCAGGATGGCTCGGGACTGGTCACTGTCTTGTTCTGTTGTACATAGAGTTGCTATGAGTTAGAACCAACTCGATGGCGTCTAACAACAACTAATATATAATTCCATCAAGAACTTTGAACAAAAAGTTTTGACTGACTGATGATTATGTCAGAATACGCACATCTTATAAGAGACCAGTACGTGCTTAAACATCATAAAGAATAGAAAAATAGAAACTACACTAAGACAATCACAGGTTCAGTGAGCCATGATTTTAAGACCTCTGGAATCTTAGAAACAGCACATGTTCATTAATCTTTGATTGTTTTCTGAAAGAATACGTTTCACCCCTAAAACAATAAAATACTTAGAAATAAATATAACCAGGGATGTAAAAGACCCATACAAAGAAAACAAAAGTCTACTGCAAAAAACTAAAAGAGACCTACATAAAATGAAAAACATACCATGTTCATGGATAGGTAGACTTAAGATTGTGAAAATGTCAATTCTACCCAAAGCAGTCTGCAAATATAATGCAATCCCGATCTAAATACCAACAGCATTGTTTAAAGAAATGGAAAAACTCTCTTTGTATAAAAAGGGAAGAGGCCCCAGATAAGCACTATTGAAAAAGAGAGGCCCTGGTGGCACAGCGGTTAAGAGTTTGGCTGCTAACTAAAAGGTTGGTAGTTCAAATCCACCAGCAGCTCCTTGGAAACACTGCGGGGCAGTTCTACTCTGTCCTATAGGGCATCTCTGAGTCAGAATTGACTTGACAGCAGCAGGTTTTGTTTTGTTTTTTATTGAAGAAGAATAAAGCAGGAGAACTTGCACTATGTGAACTCAGAGCCTACTATATAGCTATGGTAGTCAAAACAGTCTGCTAGTGGTATAATGACACATATATAGACCAAAGAAACAGAATTGAGAACCCAGATGTAAATCCATCCATCTACAATCACCTGATCTTCGACAAAGTCCCAAAGTCCATCAAATGGGGAAAAGACATTCTTCGTAATAAATGGTGCTGGCAAAACTGGATGTCCATCTGCAAAAAAATGAAACAGGAACGATACCCCACACCATACATAAAAATTAATTCAAAATGGATCAAAAGCCTAAATATAAAATCTGAAACTAAAAAGATCATAGAAGAAAAAAAAACAGGATCATTGGTAGAGGGCCTAATACACAGCATTAACAGGATACAAACCATAGCTAACAAAACACAAACACCTGAAGATAAGCTAGATAACTGGGGCTTCTTAAAATTAAACACCTGTGCTCATCAAACGGCTTCCCAAAAGAGTAAAAAGAGAACCTACAGTCTGGGAAAAAAAAATTTTGGCTATGACGAATCCAACAAAGGTCTAATCTCTAAACTCTACAGGAATTTCCAACACCTCTACAGCAAAAAGACAAATAATCCAATTAAAAAGTGGGCAAAGGATCTGAACAGACACTTCACCAAAGAAGACATTCAAGTAGCTAACAGACAAATGAGAAAATGCTCAGGATCACCAGCCGTTAGAAAAATGCAAATCAAAACCACAATGGGATACCATCTCACATCAACATTACTGGCACTAATCAAAAAACAACTGGAAATAACAAATGTTGGAGAGGCTGGGGGGATTTAGAAGTCTTATGCGCTGCTGCTGGGCATGCAAAATGGTACAACCATTTTGGAAAATAATATGGTGCTTCCTTAAAAAGCTAGAAATAGAAATACCACATGATTCAGCAATCCCACTCTTAGGAGTATCCTAGAGAAATAAGAGCTACCACAGAAATAGACATATGCACACGCATGTTCATTGCAGCGTTATTCACAAAAGCAAAAAGATGAAAACAACTAGGTGCCCATCAACAGATGAATGCATAGAAAAACTATGGTACATAAACAGAATGGAATACTAAGCAACAATGAAGAATAATGATGAATCTGGGAAGCATCTCACAACATGGATGAATCTGGAGGGCATTATGCTGAGAGAAATAAGTCAATCACAAAAGGATGTATATTGTATGAGACAACTACTATAAAAACTCACGAGAAGATTTATACGCAAAAAGAAACAATCTTTGTGGTTATGACAGGGTGGATGGAAAAATACTAAATAGGCAATAGATAAGTGGTAACTTCGATGAAGGGTAACACAGGACACAATACTGGGGAAGCCAGCACAACTTGTCTAAGGCAAGGTCATGGAAGCTCCATAGACACATCTAAACTCCCCGAGGGACCAAATTACTGAGCTGAAGGCTGGGGACTGTGGTCTCAGGGAACATCTAGCTCAATTGGCATAGCATAGTTTATACACAAAATGTTTTACATTCTACTTTGGTGAGCAGCGTCTAGGGTCTTAAAAGCTGATAAGCAGCCATCTAAGATACTCCACTGCTCCCACCCTGTCTGGAACAAGGGAGAATGAAGAAAACCAAAGACACATGGGAAAGATTAGTCAAAAGACTAATGGGCCACAAGTACCATGGCCTTCACCAGACTGAGTCTAGCACAACTAGATGATGCCCAGCTATCACCACCGACTGTTCTGACAGGTATCACAATAGAGGATCCTGGACAGGGCTGGAGAAAAATGTAGAACAAAATTCTAACTCATATTAAAAAAAAAAGACTTACTGGTCTGACAGGGACTAGAGAAACCCTGAAAGTATGGCCTGGAGGCACTTATAGCTCAGTAGTGAAATCACTTCTGAGATTCATACTTCAGCCAAAGATTAGATAGGCCCATAAAACAAAACAAGACTAAATGGGCACACCAGCCCAGGGGCAAGGAGGAGAAGGAAGGAGGGGACAGTAAAACTGGTAATGGGGAATCTAAGGTCGAGAACGGGAGGGTGTTGACAAGTCACAGGGCTGGCAAACAATGTCACAAAACAATACGCATATTAATTGTTTAATAAGAAACTAGTTTGCTCTGTAAATCTTCATCTAAAGTACAATAAAAAAATAGACTATGTTTCAATTGTTTCAGTGAACGTGATTACCTAAATATAATTTTGTGAAACTAGACAAGCTGCTTCTAAAGTTTACTTACAGTTTAAGGCTTAACTATAACCAAAACCCAAACCCACTGCCGTCAAGTCGATTCCGACTCATAGTGACTCTATAGGACAGGGTAGAACTGCCCCGTAGAGTTTCCAAGGAGCGCCTGGCAGATTCGAACTGCTGACCTCTTGGTTAACAGCTGTAGCACTTAACCATTACTCCACCAGGGTTTCCAAGGCTTAACTATAAGCTTTAAAAATTATGTATAATACAGTACATGGTTTTCTATCATTTAATGAAATGACCTTTTGTGTTATTTGAGCAAGGGAACTCTTTTGTCGTAAAGCAAAACTTATGATTTGATTTCACAAAACCAAACCACAGGCTAGCTTAACTAGTAAAGAACGTCTGCTGTGAGCGCTGTTCTCTTTTAAAAAACTTACTAAACAGCACCAAATTATTAACAGCAACTTGAAAGTTTAGAAAACCTAGGGGGAATTGAGTTTTTGTCAATGGGGGAAGAACAAATTGGAAAATGAGGGTGAGAATGCCTGCAAAATTTAAAGAATGTAATCAATGTCACTGTATTGTGCACGTAGAAGTAATTCATTCAATTGGTGTATGTTTTGTTGTGTATATTTTCAACAACAATAATTAAAAAAAAAGATTCTCAGTAAAGGTGGTGGGGATTTTTAGTGGAGTTTCATTGTGTTAACTTGATAATAGACATGTTAAAATGTTGAAATATGTTCTTTATGTATGTAGAGTTGTATAAATTGATGAACATATTTCTCATATTAAAAATTAGAGGAGGTGGAGCCAAGATGGCGGAATAGACAGATGCTTCCGGCGAGCCCTCTTACAACAACGACCCAAAAAAACAAGTGAAACAAGTATATTTATGACAAGCTAGGATTCCTGAACATCAAAGGCAAAGTTAGAAAACAAACCGAGTGGCAGGGGGACGAAGAGGTGGTTCAGAAGAGGAGAGGAGCTACCAGACCTGAATCACTGGAACCACTTAGGCACCATTCCCAGGAGCGGTGGTGGGCTGGTACTAGCATTTGGCTACAGTTTCCTCAGGGAGAAGCAGCCAGCCGCACAGCCTATTCACACCTCCAGAATCAGAGAAGAGTGGCGCTCTCGGCAAAAGTTAAGCACTTGGGTATACTTTACTGGGCCCCACCCCCAAGCCTGCTTCAGTGGCTGTTGATTTCCCTGGGCCTGAGATAGGCCCTGTTGAGTACTTAGAGCCATCCTCTTGGCCTTGGAGAAGGAATAAATTCTCAATTGTGGGAAAAGAAAATTGCCAGCTCCACTAACCAGATGAGCTCAGGACAGAGTGGCTCTTGTCCAGGCATGAACAGTCTGTGGACTTTGAGTACCTTTCCCCCCTGCATAGACCTGTGTGGGCCTATTTCAGGAGAATAGGCCCTTGTTGGCAGACTCCAACCATTTCAGCTGTGTGGTAGAGAGGTGGGTGTTTGATGTCTGACACTGCTTTGCCTGTAAAACAGAGTCCTTGCCTACTCACATCAGGGACCTAAGGACTGCTGGCTTCACTCAGGTCACCCAGCCACCCATGACAGGAATTCAAGGATAACTGGTACCACCCAGTCCTTACAACCAAAAGCTTTCGGTGCCCATGGTCTGCAGGACACACCCACCTGTACGCTCTAGGGAAGATGGATGTGCTTTCCTCAGAGACGCTTGGGGGACGATTCTCAGCCCCCTGCCTTTTTCAGAGCATGACCCCCTACCATAACTAGATACCAGTACCTAAACCAATCACCCTTGTCCTCTAAGACTGTAGGACAGAGCCTATACCACACACTTGATGATCACCTGAGCTGAATTCATACAAGAAAAGTGAATGGACTCCTAGACTGATATACCTAATAACAGCTCTAACCACCTGGACACAGGACGTCAGCGCTCCGAAGGTGAAAATAATCAAACTAGCTCACTCAGTCAACCCCTTTGGGCATATCAAAACAAAACAAAGAAAGAAGCTACGAAACAGTAAGCAAACATGAAACAAACTAGTACGATAACTTATAGATGGCTCGGAGAAAGCAGTCAATATCAAGTCACATAAAGAAACAGACCATGATCAACTCAACAAGCTCTCAAAACAAAGAATCAGGGGATCTTCAAGATGAAAGTGCCTTTCTGGAATTACCGGAGGCAGAATACAAAAGATTAATATAAAGAACCCTTCAAGACATCAGGAAGGAAATCAGGCAATACGTAGAAAAAGCCAAAGAACACACAGATAAAGCAGTTGAAGAAATTAGAAAGATTATTCAGGAACATAATGAAAAATTTAATAAGCAGGAAAAAATCCATAGACAACAATCAGAAATTCAGAAGATTAACAATAAAATTACAGAATTAGACAACTTAGTAGAAAGTCAGAGGAGCAGAATTGAGCAAGTGGAAGGCAGAATTTGTGAACTTGAAGAAAAGCAGTTGGCACCAAAGTATTTGAAGAATCAGATAAAAGAATTTAAAAAATGAAGAAAACTTAAGAATCATGTGGGACTCTATCAGGAGGAATAACCTCCGAGTGAATGGAGTACCAGAACAGGGAGGGATGAGAGAATTGTTGAAGATTTGTTGGCAGAAAACTTCCCTGGTATCGTGAAAGATGAGACGATATCTATCCAAGTTGCTCATTGAACTCCACATAAGGTAGATCTTAAAAGAAAGTCACCGAGACACATTATAATCAAACTCGCCAAAACCAAAGATAAACAGAGAATTTTAAGAGTAGCTAGGGATACAGGAAAAGTCACCTACAAAGGAGAGCCAATAAGAATAAGCTTGGACTACACGGCAGAAACCATGCAGGCAAGAAGGAAATGGGATGGCTTATATAAAGCATTGATGGAAAAAAATTGCCAGCCAAGAATCATATATCCAACAAAACTGTCTCTCAAATATGAAGGTGAAATTAGGATATTTCCAGATAAACAGAAGTTTAGGGAATTTGTAAAAACCAAACCAAAACTACAAGAAATACTAAAGGGTGTTCTCTGGTTAGAATATCAATAATATCAGCTATCAACCCAAGACTAGAACACTGGACAGAGCAATCAGATGTCAACCCAGACAGGGAAATCACAAAAATGAAGAAGATTAAAAAATGCTCAAAACACGGAAACAGCAATTTCATTATGTGAAACAAGACAACATTAAAACAATAAAAAGGGACTAAGAAATGCAGTCATAGATCTTTTATATGGAGAGGATGAAAAGGTGATACAAAGAAATAAAAGTTAGGTTTAAATTTAGAAAAATAGGGGTAAATGTTAAGGTAACCACAAAGGAGACAAACTATCCTACACATCAAAATAAAATACAAGAAAAAAATAGAGACTCAGCAGAAACAAAATCAACAACAACAAATATGAGGAAAGGACAATATATAAAGATAAACTAAAAAAAAAAAAAAACTACTCAGCACAAAAAATTAAGTTGGAAAAAGAAACCGTCAACAACATATGAAAAAAGACATCAAAATTATAGCACTAAATGCATAAAAATCTATCCATAATTACACTGAATGTAAATGGACTAAATACACCAATAAAGAGACAGAGAGTGGCAGATGCTATTAAAAAACACGATCCATCCATATGCTGCCTACAAGAGACACACCTTAGACTTAGAGACACAAACAAACTAAAACTCAAAAGATGGAAAAAAATATATATCAAGCAAACAACAATCAAAAAAGAGCAGAAGTGGCAATATTAATTTCTGAAAGAGTAGACTTTAAAGTTAAAGCCATGATAAAGAATTAGGAAGGACACTATATAATGCTTAAAGGGACAATATACCAGGAGGATATAACCATATTAAATATTTATGCACCTAATGACAGGGCTGCAAGATAAATAAAACAAACTCTACCGGCATTGAAAATTGAGATAGCTCCACAATTATAGTGGAGACTTCAATACACCACTTTCAGTGAAGGACAGGATATCCAGAAAGAAGCTCAATAAAGACATGGAAGATCTAAGTGCCACAATCAACCAATTTGACCTCATAGACATACATAGAACACTCCACCCAACAGCAGCCAAGTATGCTTTCTTTTCTAGGGCACATGCAACATTCTCTAGAATAGACCATATATTAGGTCATAAAGCAAGCCTTAGCAGAATCCAAAACACTGAAATAGTACAAAGCATCTTCTCTGACTATAAGGCCATAAAAGTAGAAATCAATAACAGAAAAAGCAGGGAAAAGAAATCAAATACTTGGAAAATGAACAATATCCTTCCCAAAAAAGGCTGGATTATAGAAGACATTGAGGGTGGAATAAAGAAATTCATAGAATCCAATAAGAATGAAAACACTTCCTGTGAGAACCCTTGGGACACAGCGAAAGCAGTGCTCAGAGGTCAATTTATATCAATAAATGCACACATCCAAAAAGAAGAAAGGGCCAAAATCAAAGAATTATCCCTACAACTTCAACAAATACAAAGAGAGCAACAAAAGAAACCCTCAGGCACCAGAAGAAAATAAATAATAAAAATTAGAGCAGAACAAAATGAAATAGAAAAACAGAAAAACAATTGAAAGAATTAACAAGACGGAAAGCTGGTTCTTCGAAAAAATCAACAAAATTGATAACCCATTGGCCAAACTGACAAAAGAAAAACAGGAGAGAAAGCAAATAACTCAAATAAGAAATGAGATGGGTGATACTACAACAGACCCAACTGAAATTAAAAGAATCACATCAGATTACTATAAAAATTTGTACTCTAACAAATATGAAAACCTAGAAGAAAAGGATGAATTTCTAGAAACACACTACCTACCTAAACTAACACAAACAGTGATAGAACAACTAAATAGACCTATATAACAAGAGATTGACAAGGTAATCCAAAACATCCAACAACAAAAAAAAAAGCCCTGGCCCAGACAGCTTCACAGCAGAGTTCTACCACACTTTCAGAGAACAGTTTGTTAACTAAAGGTATTTCAGAGCATAGAAAAGGACGGAATACTCCCAAACTCATTCTGTGAAGCCAGCATATCCCTGAAACCAAAACCAGGTGAAGACACCAAAAAAAAAAAGAAAATTACAGACCTTATCCCTCATGAACGTGGATGCAAAAATCCTCAAGAAAATTCTAGCCAATAGAATTCAACAACATATCAAAAAAATAATTCACCATGACCAAGTTGGATTCATACCACGTATGCAAAGATGGTTCAAAACTAGGAAAACAATTAATGTAACCCATCATATAAATAAAACAAAAGACAAGAATCACATGATTTTATCAACTGATGCAGAAAACGCATTTGACAAAGTTCAACACACATTCATGATAAAAACTCTCAGTAAAATAGGAATAAAAGGAAAATTCCTCAACATAATAAAGGGCATTTATACAAAGCCAATAGCCAACATCATCCTGAATGGAGAGAGTCTGAAAGCATTCTCCTTGAGACTGGGAAACAAACAAGGATGCCCTGTATCGCCACTCTTATTCAGCATAGTGCTAGAGATCCTAGTCAGAGCAATTAGGGTAGACAAAGAAATAAAGGGCATCCAGATTGGCAAGGATGAAGTAAAAGTATCTCGACTTGCAGATGATATAATCTAATACACAGAAAACCCTAAGGAGTCCTCCAGAAAACTACTGAAACTATAGAAGGGTTCAGCAGTGTATCAGGATACAAGATAAACATACAAAAATCAGTTGGATTCCTCTACACCAACCAAAAAAACATCAAAGAGAAAATCACCAAATCAATAGCATTTACAGTGGCCCCCAAGAAGATAAAATACTTAGGAATAAATCTTACCGGAGATGTAAAAGACTTATGCAAACAAAACTACAATACACTACTGCAAGGAACCAAAAGAGACCTACATAAGTGGAAAAACGTACCTTGCTCATGGATAGGAAGATTTAACACTGTAAAAACGTCTATTCTATCAAAAGCGGTATATAGATTTAATACAATTCCGATCCAAATTCCAGCGACATTCTTTAATGAGATGGAGAAAAAAATCACCTAATTCATATGGAAGGGAAAGAGGCCCCGGAGAAGCAAAGCATTACTGAAAAAGAAGAACAAAGTGGGAGGCCTCGCTCCACCTGATTTTAGAACCTATTGTACTGCCACGGTAGTCAAAACAGTCTGGTACTGGTACAACAACAGATACATAGACCAATGGAACAGAATTGAGAATCCAGACATAAATCCATCCACGTATGAGTAGTTGATATTTGACAAAGGCCCCAAAGCAGTTAAATGGGGGAAAATGCAATCTTTTTGACAAATGGTGCTGGCATAACTGGATATCCATCTGCAAAAAAATGAAACAAGACCCACGCCTCATTCCATGCACAAAAACGAACTCAAAATAGATCTAAGACATAAATGTAAAGTCTAAAATGATAAAAGATCACAGAAGAAAAAATAGGGACAACTTTAGGAGCCCTAATACATGGCATAAACAGTATACAAAACATTACAAAGAATGCAAAAGAAAAACTAGATAACTGGGAGCTCCTAAAAATCAAACACCTATGCTCATCCAAAGACTTCACCAAAAGAGTCAAAAGATTACTTACAGACTAGGAAAAAGATTTTAGCTATGACATTTCCGATCAGTGCCTAATCACTAAAATCTACATGATACTGCAAAAACTCAACTACATAAGCCAAATAACCGAATTAAAAAATGGGCAAATGATATGAACAGACACTTCACTACAGAAGACTTTTAGGTAGCTAACAGATACATGAGGAAATGCTCACGATCATTAGCCACTAGAGAATTGCAAATGAAAAGTACAAAGAGATTGTGTCTCACTCCAACAAGGCTGGCATTAATCCAAAAAACACAAAATAATAAATGTTGGAGAGGTTGTGGGGAGACTGGAACACTTAAACAGTGCTGGTGGGAATGTAAAATGGTACAAGCACTTTGGAAGTCGATTTTGTGCTTCCTTAAAAATCTAGAAATAGAACTACCATACAATCCAGCAATCCCACTTCTTGGAATACTCCTAGAGAAATAAGAGCCTTTACACGAACAGATATATGCACACCTGTGTTCATTGCAGCACTGTTTACAATAGCAAAAACATGGAAGCAACCAAGGTGCCCATCAATGGGTGAATGGATAAATAAATTATGGTATATTCACACAATGGAATATTATGCATCGATAAAGAACAGTGATGAATCTGTGGAACATTTCATAACATGGAGGAATCTGGAAGGCATTATGTTGAGTGAAATTAGTTAGCTGCAAAAGGACAAAATTGTATGAGACCACTAATATAAGAATTCGAGGAATAGTTTAAATGGAGAAGAAAATATTCTCTGATGGTTACAAGAGGTGGAGAAAAGGAGGAAAGTAAGAAGGGAGGGAAACGTGTTTCACTAATTAGATACTAGATAAAATTTACTTTAGGTGAAGGGAAAGACAACACGCAATACAAGAGAAGTCAGCCTAACTGGACTAAGCCAAAAGCAAAGGAGTTTCCTGAATAAACTGAATGCTTCGAAGGCCAGCATAGCAACAGTGTGGGTTGGGGGACCATGGTTTCAGGGGACATCTAAGTCAACTGGCTTAATAAAACCTATGAAGAAAACATTCTGCATCGCACTTTGGAGAGTGGAGTCTGGGGTCTTAAATGCTGGCAAGCGGCCACCTAAGATGCATCAGTTGCTCTCAACCCACCTGGAGCAAGGGAGAATGAGGAACACCAAGGATACAAGATAATTACGAGCCCGAGAGACAGAAAGGGCCACATAAACCAGAGACTACATCAGCCTGAGACCAGAAGAACTAGATGGTGCCTGGCTACAACCAATGACTGACATGACAGGGAACACAACAGAGAACCCCTGAAGGAGCAGGAGAGTAGTGGGATGCAGACCTCAAATTCTCGTAAAAAGACCAGACTTAATGGTCTGACTGAGACTAGAAGGACCCCAGAGGTCGTGGCCCCCAGATCTTCTGTTAGCCCAAGATAGGAACCATTCATAAAGCTAACTCTTCAGACAGGGATTGGACTGGACTATGGAATAGAAAAAGATGCTGGTGAAGAATGAGGTTCTTGGATCAAGTAGACACTTGAAACTATGCTGGCATTTCCTAACTGGAGGGGAGATGAGAAGGCAGTGGGCATCAGGATCCAGCAGAATGAACACAAAAATAGAGAGTGGAGAGAAGGAGTGTGCTGTGTCCTTAAAAAAGTCTCCTTAGGGGGAGAGCAATTAGGAGTACATAGCAAGGTGTATATAAATTTTTCAATGAGAGACTGACTTGATTTGTAAACTTTAAAGCATAATAAATTTAAAAAAAAAAAGAATTTGAGAGGGAAAATAATACCTGTCCACCCCACACTGGAGGGTAGTGAAAACTGGAGACAAGAGAGAGAAAAGTAGATGAAGATAACTATGATTCTCACTGACATAAGGCATGTGGAAACAAGGTATGAGTGGTCCTCAAGTCACAGCAGACATTCCCAGGGGCAAAATTTGGACAAAATAATTTGAAATAGTTTGACTAGTTAAATTAGAACAATGGGAATAATTTTACGATTATATTGGAAAATTGAGACCATAAATAACAAACGAAAAATGAAACAAATGACAAATGTAACCACTAATTTCAGAAAAATAATTATACAAGAAAGTACAGCCAACTGTAGTAATAATATTTACATCATTGTCACATTTACATTTTGATGTAAAATTGAATTAATGTAACTGAAATCGTGCTTTAATTGTTTTGGAAGTATTAGGCTCTGGAAGTTGTAGGATATGCTATTGAATTCCGTAATAAGTCAATTAAACTAAGCCAAACACTTTGCTGTCCAGTCAATTTTGACGCATGGTAACCCCATGTATTTCAAAGTAGAACTATGCTCCACAAGGTTTTCTTGGCTCTAGTCTTATGAGAGCAGGCCACCAAACCTTTCTTTAGTGGCACCACTTGGTGGATTCGAACTGCCAACCTCACAGTTAGTAGTCGAGTACAAACTGTTTGTGCCACCCAGGAACCATTAAGTCAGTATGTTAAGTATAAACTGAGAAAGATCAATTTTAAAAATGAATACATATAACCAAAACTTGGAGATATATACAAGAAGAGTTAAAATAATTTGCAACAGTTACCTTTGGGAACTGGAGCAGAAAATGTAGAAAAATAGGACAAGCAGGACACTCTTCTCTGTCATTCTAAGCCTGACTGTATTATTCAATCTTTTAAAGTGAGAATATTTTGAGCCAACACCCAAAGCACAGGAAAGCCTTTCAGAAAATTGGAGGCTTAGCATCAAGGTCAGGGTAGCTCAGTTATTAAAGTAGGCAAAATCCCTGAAAATGGTTGTATTCTCTTTCAGCATAGATTCATTTATTTATGAACTTAACCAAGCAGGGGCAGTATCCTTAGTTTTTGCAGGTTTTTTTTTTTTTTTTTTTGGCATAGCGGTGGAGAATCTAAAAGGCAGATTCAGAACCAGTGCTTCTCATACTGTGTCATGCATATGAATCTCCCAGGATATTGTCAAATTGCAGATTCTAACATAGTAGGTCTGGGATAGGGCCTTTGATTTCACTTTTCTACCTAGATCCCAGGATGTGCTGATGCTTTTGGTCCACGTACCATATACTATGAATAGCAAAACCCTGTTTTGGTTCTCAATGCTTTAGAGAAGTGATTCTCAAACACAGATTGCTGTTGGAATCCCCTGGGTCCTGTGCCCACTCCTCACCCACAAGCAATTAAATGAGATTTTCTGGAGATGGAACCAAGGCCTCAAAGTTCTTTGAAGCTCAAAGATGATTTTGGTGTGCAGAGATGTTTGAGATCCAATGCCTTAGAGTATATGATGTAACATGGGAAACATCTGCATTAAAAAATACACAGATTGAAGAAAAACTAGATAACTGGGAGCTTCTAAAAATCAAAAACCTATGCTCATCCAAAGACTTCACCGAAAGAGTAAAAAGATTACCGACAGACTGGGAAAAAGGTTTTAGCTATGACATTTCCAATCAGCACCTGATCTCTAAAATCTACATGGTACTGCAAAAACTCAACTGCAAAAAGATATTCCAATTAAAAAATGGGCAAAAGATATGAATAGACACTTCACTAAAGAAGACATTCAGCTGGTTAACAGATACATGAGGAAATGCTCACGATCATTAGCCACTAGAGAATTGCAAATGAAAAGTACAAAGAGATTGTGTCTCACTCCAACAAGGCTGGCATTAACCTAAAAAACACGAAACAATAAATGTTAGAGAGGCTGTGGAGAGATAGGAACATTTATACACTGCTGGTGGGAATGTGAAATGGTATAACCACTTTGGAAATCGATTTGGTGCTTCCTTAAAAAGCTAGAAATAGAACTACCATACAATCCAGCAATCCCACTCCTTGGAATACATCCTAGAGAAATAAGAGCCTTTATACGAACAGATACATGCACACCCATGTTCATTGCAACACTGTTTACAACAGCAAAAAGATGGAAGCAACCAAGATGCCCTTCAACGGATGAATGGATAAATAATTTACGGCATATTCACACAATGGAATACTATGCATCGATAAAGAACAATGAGGACTCTGTGAAACATTTCATAACATGGAAGAATCTGGAAGGAATTACTCTGAGTGAAATTAAAAAAAAGTCAGTTGCAAAAGGACAAATATTGTATGAGACCACTATTATAAGAACTTGAGAAATAGTTTGAACAGAGAAGAAAATATTCTTTGATGGTTATGAGAGGGCAGAGGGAGGGAGGGTGGTAGAGATGTATTCACTAATTAGATAATAGATAGGAACTACTTTGGGTGATGGGAAAGAACGCACAATACAGGTGAGGTCAGCACAATTGGACTAAACCAAAAGCAAAGGAGTTTCTGGAATAAGCTGAATGTTTCAAAGGCGAGCGTAGCAGGGGTGGGGGTTTGGGGACCATGGTTTCAGGGGACAGCTAAATCAATTGGCATAATAAAATCTATTAAGAAAACATTCTGTATCCCACCTTGGAGAGAGGCGTCTGGGGTCTTAAATGCTAGCAAGCGGCCATCTAAGATGCATCAATTGGTCTCAACCCTCCTGGATCAAAGGAGAATGAAGAATACCAAGGACACAAGGTAATTACACCCAATAGACAGAAAGGGCCACATGAACTAGAGACTACATCAGCCTGAGATCAGAAGAACTAGATGGTGCCTGGCTACAACGGATGACTGCCCTGACAGGGAACACAACAGAGAACCCCTGAGGGAGCAGGAGAGCAGTGGGATGCAGACCCCAAATTCTCATAAAAAGACCAGACTTAATGGTCTGACTGAGACTAGAAAGGCCCTGGTGGTCATGGCCCCCAGACCTTCTGTTGGCCCAGGACAGGAACCATTCCCAAAGCCAACTCTTCAAACAGGGATTGGACTGGACAATGGGTTTGAGAGGGATGCTGGTGAGGAGTGAGCCTCTTCGATTAGGTGGACACTTGAAACTATGTTCGCATCTTCTCTCTGGAGGGGAGATGAGAGGGTAGAGGGGGTTAGAAGCTGGCGAAATGGACGCGAAAAGAGAAAGTGGAGGGAGAGAGTGGGCTGTCTCATTAGGGTGAGAGCAATTAGGAGTATGTAGCAAGGTGTATATAAGTTTTTGTGTGAGAGACTGACTTGATTTGTAAACTTTCACTTAAAGTGCAATAAAAATTAAAAGAAAAAAACCAGAATGTCAAAAGCACAAATCCTATACATTTTAATCAAAGACAACTATTTTCTTGTGTATATTTTTAAACTTTAACAAAAGCTTATGTTTCTCACACATGTTTTTGCAGTAAGTGTTCACAATGATATTCAGATAAAACAAAACCAAAAATAGGGAAGTATAAAAGGAAAACCTTTGATTTACACTCAAATATATAAACATCAATTCTGAGTGAGAAGGCAATAAAATGATATAGTACACCTTGATAGACACTTTAAAAAGAGGTTTCTCATCTTCATAAGTGAAATCCTTTGGTATATGTACCCAAAGAATCGTGGTCATTATTTCTTTAAATAATCTCTTCTAAACTACTCGAACTCCACAGTGACACAAAATCTGTCTGTTTTATTTTCAGTGTAATACCACTCCCTGAGACAAGTGTGGCTCAAAGCTAACCTAAAACATATATTCACTTACAATAAAAAGAGGTTATCACTTACCTCAAGAATGTTGCAATATTGTGTATTAATAAAGATAATAGAGCAGACATGGGCCACAGTCACGGAAACTCCTTAGATATAACCAAACACCTCACAGGACAAATTTCCTAGGCTAGAAGGTGAAGGACCATAGACTCAGGGGACTTCTACATCAATTGGCACAACATAGTTCATAAAGACAATGTTCTGCATCCTACTTTGGTGAGTAGTGTCTGGGGTCTTAAAAAATTGCAAGTGGCCATCTAAGATGCACCCAGTGATCTCTTCTGATTGGAGCAAAGGAGAGTGAAGAAAACCGAAGACTCAAGCAAGCAGTTAGTGCAAAGGACATGAACTACAGCCTTGAAAGCAGAAGAAATAGATGGTACTCAGCTACCACTACCCACTTGACTCTGACTGGGATCACAACAAAGGGTCCCGGACAGAGGAGAAAAATGTAGGACAAGAAAATCAAGTTCACAAGAAAGACCAGGATTACTGTTCTGACAGAGACTGGAGGAACCCCCCAAGACTATGGCCCTAAAGCACCCTTCTGACCTGGAACTAAAGCGGTTTCTGGAGACCACCTTTCAGCCAAACAATAAACAGGCCCATAAAATAAACAATGACACCTGAGAGGAACATGTTCCTTAGAACAATCAGTTATATGAGATCAAAAGGACATTTGCCCAAAAGCAAAGATGAGAAGTCAGGAAGGGGTAGAAAATCTGGACAAAAGGAAACAAGGAACGCAGGGCAGAAATGAGGAGAGTGCTGACACACTGAGGGAAATGCAACCAATGTCATGGAACGCTTTGTACACAAACTATTGAATGTGAAACTAACTTGTTCTGTAAACTTATACCTAAGACACAACAAAAATAATTAAAAAAAAAGATATAAGGACAGATAAAAGAACCAAGAGGCTGAATATTAATAATCTAAAATGATTAATACTAAAATAATACATACTACAACATTTTTGTAATTTTAGAAGAGTGAATTTAAAATGAGAAAATGACAAAATATACTTTATGGGCTCAAATAGCTGTACCTGAATGAAAACACATTGCTTGATTTTTTCTTCAGATATAACATGCCCTCTGATAGGCCCTAAGATTTTTAAATGTTTATTTTTGTTTTTAAAAATTAGTTTGTTGTTGTTGTTGTTAGGTGCCACCGAGTCAGTTCCGACTCATAGTCACCCTACGCACGACAGAACGAAACACTGCCCGCTCCTGAGCCATCCTTACAATGGATGTTATGCTTGAGCTCATTGCTGCAGCCACTGTGTCAACCCACCTCGTTGAGGGTCTTCCTCTTTTCCGCTTACCCTGTGCTCTGCCAAGCATGATATTCTTCTCCAGGGACTGATCCCTCCTGATAACATGTCCAAAATACGCGAGACGAAGTCTCACCACCTTCGCTCCTAAGGAGCATTCTGGTTGTACTTCTTCCAAGACAGATTTGTTTGCTCATCTGGCAGTCCATGATATATTCAGTATTCTTTGCCAATGCCATAATTCAAATGCAAAAATGTCACTTTGAGACTAAGGTGCAACTTCCCCAAGGCATTGTATTTTCAAACACCTCATATGCATGCAAACCTGGACAATGAATTATGAAGACTGAAGAATTGATGCATTTGAATTATGGTATTGATACACATTATGGAAACCAGAAAATATTTTTATACGAACATATGCATTTTTTTTCAGCACGAATATTTCTATTTATATAGAGTCATACTTACCCTCACAGTCTGAAAGATTGTTGGTAGATTACATCATGGATCGGGGTGGAAATGAAGCATGATAATAACATTCAGTGTAGATACATAAAAAAAAGATACGTAGCAATGTTTAATTGCTGTTTGTGTGGTTTTGACAGGGCATGTGAGATATCAATCCTTGGTTTCTTGGTGGATTTATTAAATGAGATTGTAGAGGAGGCATGATTTTTATATTTTTTTGGAAGAGAGGTAATGTCCTGAGATATATTCCATTCTGGGTGCATGCAAATTTTCAGTTAGAGATGATAACCTGGAAATGAAATCCAGATAAGAGTTTTATCACTTTCAGTTTAGAGCTAACAATAAATGTGAATAAATGTGTGAGAGTACCACGGCAGTGTATAGAAAGAGGGAGAAGAGGGGATAGGATTGAATTTTGAGACTTCCAATAGTTTTGTTTGAAGAACTGTTTGCAGAAAAGAAAAAAAAAAAAATTTTTTTTTGTTTTGTTTTGTTTGCAGAGGACATGTGAAAATAGTCACTAGAGTACTCTGAAAACAGTCAGGAGAATGAGAAGACGGAAAAGTCTAGGGAAATATTAGTTCTCCAAAGAAGACAATGGTTCAATTCTTTGGTTCCAAGTAAAAACTTGAGACACACTCATTGGATTTATCTATGGAGATATCATTGGTTATGTTACTAAGATATATTTATGAGGAAATCATTGGTGATCTTAGTAAATCAAAGTGTGAGGGGGATGTGAAGAAGTGGTAACTGCACTTTCAGTTTGCTTGTGAAGTAAGGAACAGGAGAGCAGAAGGTTTTTTTTTTTTTGAAGAGGTAGAACAAGATCATGGAGCAAGCAGTTGCTCCCATTTATCTCCCTGCAACTAACCCACTGAATAACATATTAAAAACAACCACAAACTGAGATCTCAGAGCTCTGGATAGCAGTGGAGGTGCCGGAAAGCCTAGTGTTATTCCTGAAACAGGGGAGAGAAATAGAAGGGTTGGTAGGGAATCTAGAGTTTTCTAACTGCTGGCATCCAGAGGTCTTGACTCACCATTGAGAAGGGGACAGACAACACCCTGAACAAAGAAAGCAGAAAAGAAGCTAAACTGAGGAAAATGTAATCCCATCAAGTTCACATAGATTGGTTATTGTAATTCACAAGCTACGCACTCAGGAAAGGGTACAGGAAGGCCAAGGTGCTGCAGGTGAGTGCTATTGAATCTCACTGAAACCAGAGATAGGAGGACACTAGGACCCTGAGGCCCTGATCCACAGAAGAGTTGTGGAACCCATCCATCAGCCAGGGTGAGAAAAATATATCAAACAGGCAACACAGCAGAAAACAACTGGCTTCCTACCCACAAATAGGGATCCCAGGAGAGCCTACTCAGGGTAGCCTGTGAGGGAAGAATATAAAGCACTCACCACCTTAGCCTCAGGAAATCCACATCCCACTACTTCCTCCTGCAGAGAGCAGAAAACTCCTATGCAAGTACAATTAGCCAAGGAGGAATAACCATGCCTCAATCCTACAGAGGGAAGTGAATGAATCCAGCCCTAGGAGTACAGTCTGTGCTACAGCCAAATCCACAGAAGACAGATGGACCCTCACACAACAGTAAAGTCAGTCACCTTAGAGTGAACCAGCCAAAGTAAGAACCCAGAGACTTAGAACTTTCCAAAATACCTAAAAGCTGTAGATGCAGACTAAAAAAAGATAGTAACAGAGATAAATCTCCAGAGAGCTGCAGGCTTAGCACTGAAAGAGCCTAAAGGCCACAGTATGCTGTAGTGGAACTTAGGAGAAGATAGTGGAGGTAAACCTAAGAAAAACAATTTCTTGCCAAACAGAAAATTCCAATTTTTTTTTTATCACAAGAAGATATTAATGTGGTCATGTTCAACAAAAAATAATGAGACGTACAAAATTACAAGAGAAGAGGGCCCAATAAAAACATGAAGCAAAAATTTCTCCTATGGAGATCAGGATAACAGAAAAAATAGAAGACTTGCAGACACTAGTGTTAAACATGTTTAAAGAAAGCAAACAGCACAGAGAAAACAAACTAATGGAGATCAGGAAACAAAATTATATACAAAATTAGAAACTCAATAAAGAGATAAAAATGTTTTTAAAAAAGAGAAATACTGTAAACGAACAATAAAATATTGACTTAGAAAATGCAAAGGAAACATTCAACAATAGACTCAAACAGATAATATGGAAAAAGTGAACTAGAAGACAGAGTAACTGAACTTATTAAGTCTCAGGAGAAGGAAGATAAAAGAACAAAGAAAAGTGAACAAAGCCAAATGGAAATGTGGGATTCTATTAAGAAACCTAACAGGATTTTTAGAATTCCAGAACGTCATGATAATAATAAAGGCATAGAAAGAATTTTCCAAGAGATAATCATAGAGAATTTCCCAGACCTGAATGAAGAACCAAGCCAGCAAATACAGGAAGCTACAAAACTCAGATCAAAAGAAATACAAAGAGGTCAATCCCACAGTACATCAAATTAAAATTTTGGAAAACCAAAGACAAGGAGAGAATTCTGAAAATATTAAGACAAAAACACAATATCAAGGATCCTTCATAAGAATTAGTGTGGATTTCTCCCCAGAAACCCTGGTGGCCAGAAGACAACGGAGGAACATATACAAAATAATTGAAAGAAAACAATTGCCTATCAAGAATTCTTTACCCATAGTTTACACAGAGAAGAAAATATTCTTTGATGGTTACCAAAGTGGGGAAGGAGGGAGGGAAGGAGGTAGGGAGGGACAGGGGTATTCACACTAATTAGATAGTAGATAAGAACTATTTTAGGTGAAGGGAAAGACAACACACAGTACGGGAGAAGTCAGCACAACTGGACTAAACCAAAAGCAAAGGAGTTTCCTGAATAAACTGAATGGTTCGAAGCCCAGCATAGCAGGGGTAGGCGTTTGGGAACCATGGTTTCAGGGGACATCTAAGTCAATTGGCATAATAAAATCTATCAAGAAAATATTTTGCGTCCCACTTTGGAGAGTGGAGTCTGGGGTCTTAAATGCTAGCAAGCGACCACCTAAGATGCATCAATTGGTCTCAACCCACCTGGAGCAAAAGAGAATGAAGAACACCAAAGACACAAGGTAATTATGAGCCCAAGAGACAGAAACGGCCACATAAACCAGAGCCTACATCAGCCTGAGACCAGAAGAACTAGATGGTGCCTGCCTCCAGCCAATGAGTGTCCTGACAGGGAACACAACAGAGAACCCCTGAGGGAGCAGGAGAGCAGTGGGATGGATGCAGACCCCAGATTCTCGTAAAAAGACCAGACTTAATGGTCTGACTGAGACTAGAAGGATCCTGGTGGTCATGGTCCCCAGACCTTCTGTTAGCCCAAGACAGGAACCATTCCCAAAGCCAACTCTTCAGACAGGGATTGGACCGGACAATGGGATAGAAAATGATACTGGCGAAGAATGAGCTTCTTGGATCAAGTAGACACTTGAGACTATGTTGGTATTTCCTGTCTGGAGGGGAGATGAGAGGGCAGAGAGGTCAGAAGCTGGCCAAATTGACACAAAAATAGAGAGTGGAGAGAAGGAGTGTGCTGTCTCCTTAGGGGGAGAGCAATTAGGAGTATATAGCAAGGTGTATATAAATTTTTGTATGAGAGACTGACTTGATTTGTAAACTTTCACTTAAAGCACAATAAAAAAAGAAATTCTTTACCTAGCAAAGCTGTCATTCAAAAACAAGGGAGAATGAAGACATTCCCAAATAAACAGAAGCTCTGGAAATTTGTCACTACCAGACCAGCTCTGCAAGTATTACTTAAGGGCATTCTCCAAATAGAAAGGAGAGAACATTAAACAAACGCTCAAATCTACACATGGAAAATAAAAAGAAAGAGAGAGACAGAGACAGACATTTCCAAAAAAATGTAACAGCACAGGCAAATAAAAGGTCCAAATATACAATATTTTCAGGAAATAAACTCAACAGAGAATACAACATCAAGTGTGTAAGAAATAAATTCAAATTAAACCTACCAGATATAAGATATACAATGATGTCAATGGAGACTCACCAACAGAAAAGGAGGAAGATGAGAATACTTTTAGTATGTTAATGTTGTATGTCACTTGTTGTTTGTATGTTAAATGTTGTTGCAATCACAAGTTGTAAAATGTAATATTTGTGGTAAACACTAAGAGAACACCTAGAAAAAATACCCAGAAGAAGGAAGAAATCAAAAAGGCTGCTCACAAAAAACCAGCTAAGCACAAAAAAATAGCAGAAAAATGAGAATAAAAAGTCAAAGAAGATATAAGACACTCAAAAACAATCAGCAAAATGCATGGTGTAGATACTTCATTTTCAGTAATAACCCTAAATGTAAATGGTAGAAAATCCTCATGCAAAAGGTAGTGATGGAATGGATTAAAAACAAACACACACACACAAAACATGATCCATCCCTTTGCTGCTTACAAGAAAGTCACCTCAGACATAAGGACACAAACATATTGAAAATAAAAGAATGGAAAAAAATATTCCATGCAATGAGTAACCAAAAAAGAGCAGGGGTGGCCATACTGATAACAGATAAAATAGACTTTTTAAGTAAAATGTATTACAACAAATAAAGAAGGACATTACATAATAATAAATGGGCCAAACCAGCAAGACATAACAATTATAACTATATACGTACCTAACTTCAATGCTCCAAAATACATGAAATAAATACTTATAATATGGAAGGATAAATAGATAACTTCACAACAATAGTTGGGGACTTTAACATACTGCTTTTAATTCTAGACAGAACATCGAAACAGAAGATCAGTAAGGACACTGAGGACTTAATAAAACCATAGGTCAATTTGACCTAACAGACATATATAGACCATTCTAGCCATCACCAGAACAATACATTTTTGTCCAGTGCACGCAGATCATTTTCCAGAATAGACCATATGCTAGGTCACAAAAGAAGTCTCAACAAATTTAAAAATACGGAAATCATACAAAGCATCCTTTCTAAACTTAACAGTATGAAGCTAGATATCAACAACAGGAGGAATAAGGGGAAAAAAATTACATGGAAACTAAATACAAAACTATTGGGATGCCAAAGAAATCAAAAGTGAGATTTATAAATACTTAGACTCAAATGATAGTGAAAACACTACACATCAAAACTTTGGGACACAGCGAAAGCAGCGCTCAGGGGGAAATTCACAGCAATAAATGCCCACGTTAAAAACAAAGATCCAAAGTCAAAAACTTAAAGAGCAAAAGAAGACCAAAGCTACCAGAAGAAAGGAAATAATAAAGATCAGAGCAGAAATAAAGGAAATAGAAAACAGAAAAATAATAGAAAGGATCAACAAAACCAGAAGTTGGTTCTTGTAAAGGATCAATAAAATAGACAAGCATAAGAAAGCATGAGAAGACACAAGTAATCAAAATAAGAAACAAAATTGGAGATGTTACAACAGACCCAACTGACATAAAGAGGATCATAACACTATGAAAAACTATACTCCAACAAATTGGAAAACTTAAATGAAATGGACAAACTTCTAGAAACATACTGCATACCTGAACTCACACAAATAGTGGTAGAAAATCCAAATAGACCCATAATGAAAGAAGAGATTGAAGATATCATTGAAAAAAAAAAAAAAAAAAGCCAACAACAACAAAAGCCCAGGACCAGATGGCTACACTGGGCAATTCTACCAAACATTCAGAGAAGAGTTGATACCAATTCTGCTCTTACTCTTCAAAAATATAGAAGAGGAAGGAAAACTCCCAAACTCATTCTATGAAGCCAGCCTCATCCTAATAGAAAATAAGGAGACAGAGAAATTAGAATACTAGAAATAGAACAATAAGAATGAAATTAAAGAGAGTATTGACATATTGTGAAAAAAAAAAAAAACAGTATCACTGAACACTTTGTATAGAAATTGTCAAATGGAAATCCAATTTGCTGTGTCAGCTTTCACCGAAAACACAATAAAATATTATTTAAATAAAGATTTTTGTTTCAAGATGGAAGAGGCATAATAAATTTAAACGATGAGGTAGATTGTGAAAAGAGGCAGAGGCTGCTGGTAAAGGATTATAATTTATAATCCATTATCTTTCCTGACAAACCAGGAAAGAAAGAGTTTCAACTCGAGGCCTTGGACTTAACCTGGGGTAGAGATGAGTCTCCAACTTAATAGTAGAGAGTAACCCATGGGCGTGATTGCAGGAATGTTTATAGATATTTTGGTGATAAGCTAATTTGTTGACTTATGTCATTCATCTTCTTAGTAGGAGATCATCGAGAATCTGTAAGATTTAAAAGGCATAGAGAAGATTTGAGAACTTTATGGAGCATGGAAAATTACTGAGATTGTCAGATTTGAAAGATACTAGGAGTTGTGACTATGCTTAGATTAGGAACAACACTGTAGTCATGATCCATGTCAGATGCAGTCATGGACGAATTTGGTATCACCTTCTATTGGCGTCTTGATCAGCAGATGCCATAAATAGCCACAAGGGCATAAGAAATGCTGGTCTTGGTAACTGTGTATTGGACATGAGTGGATTAAACTGGGCAGTAAAAATGAAAAGAGATAGTGGCTAATAGTTGGGAAGTGGAATCAATGCACCGGAGGTTTTTGTGGGGCAGGAGATCCTGGGTATAGGGTGTAATTTTGTGAAAAAGCAGTGAGACATGTGTGGAATAACAGGCTGAGGCCTGTGATTATTGATGTGAGAGGTGAGACTCCAGGTAAAATCTAGGTGTGGTGTGTAACTATTAAGTTGGGAGGCAGGCAGAGCAAATTCTAGCTATGTAATTGTCTAGCTATATAATTTTGTCATATTACTAATGTTCTCTGAACCTCTACTAAATTGAAAGAATTCGTTAAATTGGTAAATAAACCTAATCAATAGGGTTATTTTGAGGACTAAATAATCAAATGTATATAAATCTCCAGGCCCAGGGTCATATTTAATAAAAATTTTATTTTTTTTTTTGTGCCTAAAGTAAAAATGGGAGAGTTAATTCTACTTCTTCTTATGACAAATAATTTCTCCATGAAATACATTTACTTATTAGGAATGCTTTGGGGGAGAGTTATAAATTATATAGTTGTCACAAAAATGGTGAAACTTTAGAGACAATAGACAACTATAACTATCTGGATACCTTCACCTGCCCCTGTTACACTTCCAGAAAGCAAGGGATGTCCAGATGACAGTGATACAGTTAGGAGAGGAGGCCTGGATACTCCCAGTCAACCCCTAGAGTTCCATTTGAATGTTGAACATGGATATCTGGGCACGTGGCTGCAGAGGGCAGCCCGGTCCTGCATCCCTTCTTCCAGGAGCCAGGTGGAGAGCAGCAGCTGCTCAGCAGATAGCCCTTTAGGCGATAACAAGATCTTCTTTACGGTGGCATCTCGTGTTGGAAACCCTCCTTCCTGGGGCTCAGGTCTTCCCGCAGCACTTTAGAAGCCACCCTCAAATTACTTAAGGCCTTCCTCTGCCAAATTTGGTGGTTTCACCTGGACATTGAAAGAGAAGATGGAAGCTAGAGTAACTTGCGTGGAGTAACAGACAGTAAGGTTCTAGGATGAGAAGCTTTGCAATCGTCACAGCCCCAGAGACATGATGGTAAAGGACTGTAACATGTTCACTAACAGAGACTGGCTGTAAGTTCCCAGGGGTGGCCATGACAGGGTTGTCCTATGATCTATATTCTTATGGACCTGTCTCCCCATTCCACCACTTTCTATACACATCACTGTGTATTTCTGAAGCATAAATATGAATACAGCCCTCCCCTACTTAAATTCCTCCTATGCCTTCATATTAGAGTACTGTGATCCTTTAAAAAATCATCTATATGAGACCAAATAGTCAACATTTACTCAAAACCAAAGACAAGAAGGCAAGGGGTCAGGGAATCTAGATTATTGGAAACAGAACAATCAGAACAGAAATGAGAAAGTTGACACACTGTGAAAAATGTAACCAACGTCACTGAACAAATTGTGTAAAAATTGTTAAGTAGGAACCTAATGTGCTGTGTAAACTTTCACCAAAAACACAATGAAATGTTTTAATTAAAAAGCACAAATTATCTAAACAGGGAAAAATATGATAAAGGTTATGAAACAAGCAAACTGAGAAGGGGAAAGCTGGAGAGGGCTGGATCCTCTGAACTTCAAAGAAGAAAGATCTTGATATATTCACAAACTGACAGAATGGGTATCAGGGCATGGAAACAAGAGTGGAGACCCACTTTATAAGCCTGTTGCAATCATCCGGTCAAAAGGTGATGGTTATGGCTAGGGATAGAAATGAAGCTGGGGACATGTTAATTAAATCAAGGCCTAAAAGAGGGAAATCAAGACATTCCCATTACCTTTGAGACTTGGTGGGGGCAGGGTGGCAGTTAGACACGTAAGCATTAATTTTCCTTTGGCCTCAACCACATACTTTCTCTTCCTTGTCTTGGCCATGCTTGTTCCTATCCCAAGGCCTTTGAATCTACTCTTCCTTGTGCTTACAACGATCTTCAAATCTGGACATCACTTCCTCCTTCTCACCATTCATGTCTCAACTTTGCTGTTACCTTCTCAGACAGATCTTCCTTGACTCCTCTCTCTACACAAATCTCTCCTGTTGTTCTCGATCACCTCCTTCTAGGCTCCCTTTGCATGGTTTATCATCTTGCATTATTTATTTATTCATTCATTACCTCACTTATTTCTTTTATCTCCAGATTAGAATATAAGACCCATGAGGGCAGGGACTTTGTCTTATTCACCCCTCTCTAAATCTTAAAAGCAATTTTCAGCATAGGGGGTCCTCAAAAAAATGAATGAACAAGTGAGCCTATGAAGGCAAATTAATATTGACCAAATCTGAGATACATTACAACCAAGTTTCCATCAACATCAGTGCATCTGTCACCTGTCGCAGAGGCTCAGATGAGAGTGTATCTCACCCTGCATTGCATCTCCAAATGGTTCAGCCTTGATATGGTCACCTCTCAACAAACACCAAATGTGCATCTATGAAGTGCTGAATCTTAATGTTGAGCATCTAAATAACAATCCAAAGACTTCAACTACCTAGATGAGACCATGAAAAGAGGGACTGGGGAAGAGCTAAAAGAACAGCTTCTGAATAAGACCGAGGATTACAAAAAAGACAGGGAATAAATTACCTGCAGATTGCCATTCCCTAGGTTTGACTCCTCACTGTCTGCAAAGTAGTCTTCGGTATCTACCTTGACAGGTTGGCCTTGGGTAAGGAAAGGGAAGAGTTAGGTTTGAGGTGAGAACTTGGGCCCCTGCTGCTCATGGAGGGATTTAGCCTCCTCTGGACCCCAATCTTTGCAGAGTACTTTTCCAGGTCTCAAATTCTATAACTTTGAGGAGGAAGTAATACCTGTGTCATCATGTCACCCAAAAAGGCAATTACTGTCTTAATGCCTTGGTGCTTGGCATTGCCCTCCTCTTCTTGCCTCCCTCACTTCTTTCCTACATGGTTTCTATCTCCTAATTACTGTCCATTTCCTTGTCAGCCTCCACCAATATATATTGTACTCAGTTTTAGAGATATTGGAGAAAATATCAAGAATATACTGCCAACATCTCCAATTAATTAACTGATAAATTAAGCAATCCAACCTATCCAGGGAACACCTATAAAGGGCCTGGCTTTGTGTCGAACCTTGTTATGGGTTGAATTGTGTTCCCTAAAAATGTGTGTCAACTTGGTTAGGCCGTGATTTCCAGTACTGTATGAATGTTCACCATTTTGTGATCTGATGTGATTTTCCTATGTGTTGCAAATCCTACCTCTATGACGTTAATGAGGCAAAATTACAGGGAGTTATGTTAATGAGGCAGGACTCAATCCACAAGATTAGGTTGTAATTGGAGTCAATCTCTTTTGAGATATAAAAGGGAGAATTGAGCAAAGAGGAGAGGGATCTCGTGACACCAAGAATAAAGAACCAGGAGGGAAGTGTGTCTTTGGTTCCAGGGTTTCTGCACTGAGAAGCTTCTAGACCAGGAGAAGATTGATGACAAAGACCTTCCCCCAGCCCTGACAGAGACAGAAAGCCTTCCCTTGGAGTTGGTACCCTGAGATTGGACTTCTAGCCTCCTAAACTGTGAGAGAAGAAATTTCTCTTTGTTAAAGGCATCCGCTTGTGATATTTCTGTTACAGCACTAGGCAACTAAGACAGACCTTGTGGTAGAGAAAGGAACAACCAACCCCACATGTTGAGAGACTTGTCTGTGCCTAGTATGGCCTTAGATGCTTGGTAGATATTTGATATTCACAAGTACCCCATAAGTTTCCTAGACTATTGTAAAAGATGAACACAAGATTAGATGTAAATTGTCCAATATCCCTTGGTCTGCAAATGCGGCAATAAGGTTTCCACAGCAGGAGTGATCACGTAAATAAACGATATCTACCAGCGTTTTCACCAGGCTTTGGATGGACTTATAAGTAACGGCACTTGGGAAGGATTGATGAAAGGGTACGGGGCGGGGGGCATGAGTGGAGTAAAGACTAACTTGGGGAGCAGTAGATTCTGAGACGAGTACTGTATTCAGAGAGGAGCAGAAACACCTGACCCTGCTGTCAGAGGCTCTGTCCTGTATTTGGTCAATTCCAGGAAACCAGGTTAATGGAACTGTGAAAGCAAGTGTGCGAAGCAAGCCCAGAAGCCCCTTCATACAAGTCTTTTAGAATTCCTACCAGGCAATGCACGGTCTCGAGAGGCAACTGGACACAGGTCTCTCTCAACTGGAAGGAAACTTAGGTTTTATTTCTACTCTGAGGATTTGGGATTTGGGTGTGGAATGGAAGGTAAAAATGTACTCAATGCTGTGCTTCCCACTTCACTTCTCCAGGGCAACGGACCTTGTATAGGAAGCCCAGAGCAAATATTATTTACATCATCCAACCCTGGAAGTGCCCTTTAAACAGAAGATAACAATGAATCAAAAACATGCAGGTGTTGTTATAAGACCTGGAAATGCAGAAGGCATAAGGTCTACATTCGAACCTTCACTTGGCACACACTAGAACTGTGTTTCCAGGTTCAAGTAAGTAGATTATGTCTCACTGCATTCACAGCATCATAGGTCAACACCAAAATCCAAAAAAGGTTTTCTGGTGCTCAGTTCCCAAATAAAACCAACAAAACAAAAGGCTTTGATATTTCCAAGTTTGATAGAAACATCAGGTCTTGTGAGAAAGGTCATCTTTTATAGCAAAACAAGATGTTTATGAACCCAGAACATGTATGTGCAAAATATCTCTTAGTATTATGTCATCAAAATGAGAAAAAGAATCAAACAGACCTCATGCATTTCCTTTTTCACTCTTCTTTTATATCCCCCTCCTAGTCTGTAAACACTGAGGGGTAACCTGACTATTCGCTTGAACCTTCTCCTATTGGATCCTACCTTGAGTGTTGTTACCTACCTGTAGCACCTTCATCATTGCTACTCGAATCGTGTATGCTCTCCACAACGCACTCTTTAGAAACACAAACATCAACAAGAAAGATATTAGAAAGAGTTGTACGCCCATTCTTCCCTGATCAGTTGAGACCATATTGGCTCATGCAAGAGCATCACAGTTGTTCCCCCTGGGTTCTCAGACCTTCTTTGGCTTTCTCAAAGTAGAGGCCTTCTACAGGGCCTTGCTGACAGTTCGCAAACCTTGAAACGAGAGATCAAGTAAAGGAATCCCTTTCATCTTCCCACTTCCCCATTTTCACTGGAACGTTATAGCTCTCACGGCAAGAGCAAACAGAGCTTTGCAGCTCTGCCGCTCTCAATGGAATGCGGAGCTAATGAGCAGTGAGATGATGGGACCTGCATTTTCACGGGAACTCTATCTGATCAGATTCACTGTGGGGTGATTTTATCAACCTGAAATTCTAATCTTATCAACTGGTTATTCCAACTGTTATGGGCATGCTATGGGTTAGATGAGGTCAATGAATAAGCTCAGTGACAGGCTCACAGAATCTCTCCAAGACAGAAGTCTGTGATGATAAAAATGTTCTTGCTACATTGCCCAGTATGGCAGCCACTAGCACGTAAGACTATTGGGCATTTGGAATGTGGCTAGTGTGACTGAAGGATTGGATATTTTCTTTTATTGAACAGAACTGAATTAAGGAATGGATGCGTTATATTAATTTCAAGCAGGCAAATCTGGCTAATGGGTGACACATTGGATAGTGTAGCTCCAGAGATCCAAAGATGAGAAAGACATAACCTCCTCATCTCTGGTTTTTTGGTAAAGTAGTCTGCTGGCCTGGTCTGATCATTCATTTAATGGGTATTTCCTGAGCACCTGCACAACTGCCACACATTATGTGAGGCCCTGGATATACTAAACCAGTAAGCCCAACATCTACTTCCCAAAGGAATTCCCAGCAGGGTATTCCTTCCCAGCTTGTTTTCTACATTTAACTTATTTTTTGGTGAAAATACATATAGGAAAAGACTCACAATTTCTACATGGACAACTCAGTGATGTTGATTATATTCTTCAAGGTAAGCAATCATTCTCTCTATTCTCTTTCAAATGATTCCACTACCATTAATATAAACTTACTGCCACCTTAGCTTTCCATTTAACCTTCCAAGTTGCTGTTACCAATTTATTCCACATAGATAATTCTTTACAAGACAACAATTCTCAAGGCAGACAGGCTTTACAAATTAAGTGAAACTATTGCTTGGTTCAAAGAAGACTTCAGGGGGGTAATTTTGATCACATATTCTGTAGAAGAATCTCAATCAAAAGGCAGAAAAATAAGGAATGGAATTTCAAATTTTCAATGGAATCCAAACTTTCTGGAGCCAGTGAAGTTGGATGAACTCTTGAAACTATTGCCCTGAGATGCTATTTGAAACATTAAGCCTCAAAACCAAACTATCTCCTTCCCAATTTTCAAGCAGAGGTAAAACCATGGCCTGGCAATACAAGTAGCAGAAGTAGAGGGAGAGAGGGATACTGATTGTTTTCAGACACCCACCATTAATCACCCCTCAATCTCGAATGGAGTCATGGGGAGGCAACCTAGCTTAGTACGGGATCCATTTTGTTAAAAAAAGCTGAAGGGGTAACATTGCCATACCTGAATTGAATCACAGTCCACAGGTGTATTCATCAGATATTTCTTGCCAGACACCTTTCAATTTAAACATATTCTGGCCCATAGAATCCTTGAATAACATTATCTAGATCGTAACTGGTTTTCAGGAGATTTCCAGAAGCAAATGAAATGTAAAAACTGGTCTCTGCCCTGGCTGAGGGAGAATAGGCCTTAGAAACTCTAAGTCTCTGGCCCAACCCTTTATTCCATCCCTGATGACCCACCTCCTGGCCAGTTGGGATTGGAAAAGTGGACACCTGATACCTACTCTCTGCCTCTCACCAATTTCTGTTGGTGAAATTGTAATCACCTGGGGCACAAAGCAAATAACCTGGTATGTCACACAGGTAGATGGAGATGATGGAAGAGGAAGGAAATACCTCTCCCCAGGATTTTAGGAAGATGTCTATACAATGCTCACACCAGACATAATGGCTGAGTCCTGACTCATCCTCACTTACAAGGAAAACAAATATAATTGTAAGGGTAGGTCAGGTGATCATGTTGTATGAATCTTCCTGATCTTGAAATCTTGGAATCCACCCGGCCTCTCATGATATGGTGGTTTTTGTTTTGTTTTGTTTGTCTTTCTCTGTCCCTCGAAATCTCATTCCTCGTCTGGTTCAGTGCAAAGCTCTGGGTCCTGGTCTCAACCAGGGAGCCCATTGGAAAGCTATCTCTGATTTCTTAGGGTCCTCACTGCTGGTATCACTCATTTGCACATTTAATCTCACACAGCAGAGATCCCCACAGTACCTTTGAGATAATGTGATCTAGAGATTAAGAATTTCTAGAACAATCTTGTCTTCAGAAGATAGTTTCTGGGGTAAACAAGTAATATTTCTTAATTGCAGTATCTAATATTTTTGTTTTGTAGGGAAAAAATATTGATACCTAGAGTATAATCAAATTCTACCAAAATACAATGCAGAGTGTTCATAATCTTAAAGTAAAGTAAAGCTATAATTGGTCTCAGTTTATATTTGCACTTATTTAAAATGAGTACCTTGACTTGTTTCCTAGTAAATGCCGTCTGAAGAAACCAAAAACCTATTTCAACTAGCAGGTTTCACAGAAGATATGACTATGATTTTCTTATCACACTGCTGAATTTATCTTTCTCTACCCTATTTTTACCCTAAGAAGGAAGTCAAGTGCCTACCCTGAAAAGAATATTTTGTTTCTTTTCATTTTACCTAACTTTTTTGCCCCAACACACAAAAGCCATGTGTGCCATTAGTAATTGGAGACACATTTTCCGTAGTGCCACTTTACAGTTTCTCTCAGTCAGTAGGGGTGCTTTGGTTAAGAGCTGGGCTGCTAACCAAAAGGTTGGCAGTTCAGATCCATCATTTATAGTGTTGTCATGAGTTGGAATTGACTCAACAGCAATGGGATCTTTTCCTCAGGCGGTAGAGGCTTGAGAGGAAGTATATGGGAACCGAGATTAAAGGGCCTAAACTGTAGTACCTGGTTCCCCTTTTGCTGTCTTTCTGACCCTGCCTAATTCATTTGTATTCTCAAGCCCTGCTTTTATTAAATTAGAAATAAAGACAGCTATCATTGTTTTTCTTGTATCATGATTGATCAGAATATCATGACGAAATATAAAGGCCTACTCAGAGTGAGATATATTATTAAATGAAATTATTGACCCTTTTACAATGAATCTCAAACAAATTCTCGTGTATTTAAAACCTTGTGAACATTTTCCTGGGTGATGATTCAATTTTCCGCCTAGTATTTATTGAGGTATGGCTTACCTACAATAAACTGCTCATATTTAAACCATACAATTTAATAAATTTGAAAATAATATATACTCATATATACTGGGATGGGCATTTTGACTGAGAATGTCTACGTAAGCAATTTTCTATTTAGGGTACATAAACCCAGGGAAACACAAACACATGTACACTGAGAATCACACCATGTAGGTTCACATGTAGATACACTTCTCCCCCAGGCACACAAACCACAACAACTGAAGGGAACATAGGTGCTTGTAGAAACATGTCCATGGTCCTTTACCTAGAAAATGACTTTTCTTCAACCCCATCCCCAATTCTTATTCTTGCCAGGAAGCTTAAATCAGGGTGACTCTTCAGATAAAAGCCAGCAGGAAAGCCCCACCTCTTATCTATATTTTTCCTCAGAAATTGACTAATTCCAGAGTACATACCATTTTTGTTTGTACTTGAGGCCATCTGAAAATAAAGAAGGCAATATGAGAGTCAGATCATGTTGTGTAGTGTTTAAACAGAACGCTTACTCTTTTGGTGATTTTAGAAAAGCAGATTAGAAAAAGCGGTTGAGTCTAAGGCCGCTAAAGAAGCATAGAGCACACCTCTGGAAGAGGCTTGACATTTTTCTTAAGGCCATATATGTCATATCCATGTTGTTTGACATTTACAAAATCCTTAATCCAAGGAGAAATCACTACAGAGGTAAGGCCCCCTAACATACGGTTAAAGACCTCATGCTGCCATTTGTGAATGGCCTCTTAAATAAGCTAAGGGTTGATAAGAAATTCTTCACTCACACCTCATGAAGGAGACTGTGTATATCATCTGTAGTTTAAATGGTTAGAATTTTATACCTGATTCAATTGAAAAAGGAAGACCCCAAGAAAGGAACAATCATACCTCAGAAAAAGAAAGGCAACATTCATTACCTTGCCATCAGATGAGACCTCATGATCTGTCTTCTCCAGGTCAATTACCTCCAGTGAATCATCATGAGGAGCTAGGAGGACACAGATTAGCTGACAATATATTACTGTTATCACTCATGAATTATTCAGGGTATTTGCTTTACTTGAACACGGTTATAGTATATCGAAGTGATTGGTTAACAAGCATAGACTGAATTGTTGCTGGGTCGTCCTATCTGATGGAGGAAGGACGGCAAATGAGAGGCGCAGGAAGAGTGAGAGACAGGCATTGGCTTTGTAACTAAAGGCAGCTTAAAGCAAATTGAAATAGTCAATCTGCAAATGGAATTCAAATACACACTATAATTCTGAATTTTATTATAAAAGAAAGAACCTTAAAAGCAACACATCTACCTCACAAAAAGAAACATTGCTGAGGGATGACCACACCACTGACAGAAGAAGACTGAAACTGTCCAACAGAAAAAAAAAAAAAAAAAAAAAACCCTCTGCCTTTAAGTTGATGCCTACTCATAGTGACCCTATTGGTGCCTCAAAACTCAGAACTCTGAGCTGACTGGAAACATGTGGGTTTCTATGTGCTTTTCACACTAATGACTATGACAAAGCCTGCGGTAATATGAACCAATAGCTACCTTGGTCTATGTGAACAAAATCAAAAAACCAAAACTGTTGCCATAGAGTTGATTCTGACTCATAGCAAGCCTATAGGATCGAGTAGAATCACCCCATGGGGTTTCCAAGGAGCGGCTGGTGGGTTCGAACTGTTGACCTTTTGATTAGCGGCCAAATACTTAACCACTGTGCCACTAGGGCCCCATGTGAACAAAGAGGCTACTAATGATGATGGACATTGTTTAGGCTCACTGTAGCCTTGGATACTTCTAGGCATAAATGAAGGTGTAGAATGGAAGCTAAAAATGTGCTGAATGCTATGCTTCCCACTTCACTTCTCCAGGGCAAGGGACCTTGCATAAGAAGCCCAGAGCAAATATTATTTACATCATCCAACCCTGGAAGTGCCCTTTAAACAGAAGTTAACAAGGAGTCAAAAACATGAAGGTGTTTTTATGAGACCTAGAAATGCAGAAGGCATAAGGTCTACTCTCCAACCTCTACTTGGCACACACTAGAACTGTGTCTCCAGGTTCAAGTAAGTAGATTATGTCTCACTGCATTCACAGCATCATAGCTCAACCCAAAATCCAAAAAAGATTTTCTCGTGCTCAATTCCCAAATAAAACCAACAAAACAAAAGGCTTTGATATTTCCAAGTTTGATAGAAACATCAGGTCTTGTGAGAAAGGTCATCTTTTATAGCAAAACAAGATGTTTATGAACCCAGAGCATTCATGTTCACAATATCTCTTAGTATTATGTCACTAAGATAAGAAAAAGAATCAAGCAGACCTCATGCATTGCCTTTTTCATTTTTCTTTAACATCCCCCTCTCATAGGTTAGGGGTAACCTGACCGTTCCCTTGAACCTTCTCCTATTGGATCCTAGCTCGAGTGTTGTTACCTACCTGTAGCATCTTCATCATTGCTCCTCAAATAGTGTATGTTCTCCACCATGCAGTCTTTAGAAACACAAACATCAACAAGAAAGATATTAGAAGGAGTTCTACACCCATTCTTCCCTGTTCAGTTGAGACCATATTGCCTTGTGCAAGATCATCACAGTTGTTCCCCCTGGGTTCTCAGACCTTTCTTTGGCTTTCTCAAGGTAGAGGGCTTCTACAGGACATTGCTGACAGTTTGCAAACCTTGAAATGAGAGATCAAGTAAAGGAATCCCTTTCATCTTCCCACTTCCCCATTTTCACTGGAACGTTATAGCTCTCATGGCAAGAGCAAACACAGCCTTGTAGCTCTGCCACTCTGAAAGGAATGGGGAGCTACTGGAGGAGTGAGATGATGGGACCTGCATTTTCACGGAAACTCTCTATCTGATCAGAGTCACTGTCGGGTGATTTTATTAACCTGAAATTCTAATCTTACCAACTGGATATTCCAACTGTTGTGAGCATGCTATGGGTTAGGTGAGGTCAATGAATAAGCTCAGTGACAGGCTCACAGAATCTCTCCAAGACAGAAGTCTGTGATGATAAAAATGTTCTTGCTACATTGCCCAGTATGGCAGCCACTAGCACGTAAGACTATTGGGCATTTGGAATGTGGCTAGTGTGACTGAAGGATTGGATGTTTTCTTTTATTGAATTTAACTGAATTAATGAATGGATGTGTTATATTAGTTTCAAGCAGGCAAATCTGGCTAATGGGTGACACATTGGATAGTGTAGCTCCAGAGATCCAAAGATGAGAAAGACATAACCTCCTCATCTCTGGTTTTTTGGTAAGGTAGTCTGCTGGTCTGGTCTGATCATTCATTTAATGGGTATTTCCTGAGCACCTGCACAACTGCCACACATTATGTGAGGCCCTGGATATACTAAACCAGTAAGCCCAACATCTACTTCCCAAAGGAATTCCCAGCAGGGTATTCCTTCCCAGCTTGTTTTCTACATTTAAGTTATTTTTTGGTGAAAATACATATACTAAAAGATTTACAATTTCTACACAGACAACTCAGTGATGTTGACTATATTCCTCAACGTAAGCAATCATTCTCTCTATCCTCTTTCAAATGATTCCACTACCATTAATATAAACTTACTGCCACCTTAGCTTTCCATTTAACCTTCCAAGTTGCTGTTACCAATTTATTCCACATAGATAATTCTTTACAAGGCAACAATGCTCAAGGCAGACAGGCTTTACAAATTAAGTGAAACTATTGCTTGGTTCAAAGAAGACTTCAGGGGGGTAATTTCGATCACATATTCTATAGAAGAATCTCAATCAAAAGGCAGAAAAATAAGGAATTTCAAATTTTCGATGGAATCCGGCTTTCTGGAGCCAGTGAAGTTGGATGAACCCTTGAAACTATAGCCCTGAGATGCTATTTAAACATTAAGCCTCAAAACAAAACTATTTCCTTCCCAATTTTCAAACAGAGGTAAAACCATGGCCTGGCAATACAAGTAGCAGAAGTAGAGGGGACAGAGGGATACTGATTGTTTTCAGACATCCACCATTAATCACCCCTCAATCTCGAATGGAGTCATGGGGAGGCAACCTAGCTTAGTATGGGATCCAATTGTTATGAAAAAGCTGAAGGGGTAACATTGCCATACCTGAATGGAATCACAGTCCACAAATGTATTCATCAGACATTTCTTGCCAGACAGCTTGCAATTTAAACATGTTCTGGCCCATAGAATCCTTGAATAACAGTATCTAGATTGTAACTGATTTTCAGATTTCCAGAAGCAAATGAAATGTAAAAACTGGTCTCTGCCCTGGCTGAGGGAGAATAGGCCTTAGAAACTCTAAGTCTCTGGCCCAACCCTTTATTCCATCCCTGATGACCCACCTCCTGGCCAGTCGGGGTTGGAAAAGTGGACACCTGGTATCTAGTCTCTGCCTCTCACCAATTTCTGTTGGTGAAATTGTAATCATCTGGGGCACAAGGCAAAGAGCCTGGTATGTCACACAGGTAGATGGAGATGATGGAAGAGGAAGGAAATACTCTCCCCAGGATTTTAGGAAGATGTCTATACAACGCTCACACCAGACATGATGGCTGAGTCCTGACTCATTCTCACTTAGAAGGAGAATGAATATCATTGTAAGGATAGCTCAGGTGATCATGTTGTATGAATCTTCCTGATCTTGAAATCTTGGAATCCACCCGGCCTCTCATGATATGGTGGTTTTTTATTTTTTGTCTTTCTCTGTCCCTCGAAATCTCATTCCTTGTCTGGTTCAGTGCAAAGCTCTGCGTCCTGGTCTCAACCAGGGAGCCCATTAGGAAGCTATCTCTGATTTCTTAGGGTCCTCACTTCTGGTATCACTCATTTGCACATTTAATCTCACACAGCAGAGATCCCCACAGTACCTTTGAGATAATGTGATCTAGAGATTAAGAATTTCTAGAACAATCTTGTCTTCAGAAGATAGTTTCTGGGGTAAACAAGTGACATTTTTTAATTGTACTGTGTAATATTTTTGTTTTGTAGGGAAAAAATATTGATACCTAGAGTGTAATCAAATTCTACTAAAATACAATGCACAGTGCTCATAATCTTAAAGTAAAGCTATAATTCGTCTCATTTTACATTTGCACTTATGTAAAATGAGTACCTTGACTTGTTTCCTAGCAAAGGCCCTCTGAAGAAACCAAAAACCTATTTGAACTAGCAGGTTTCACAGAAGATATGACTACGATTTTCCTATCACGCTGCTGAATTTATCTTTCTCTACCCTAGGAAGGAAGTCAAGTGCCTACCCTGATGCTCAGTCCCTGAAAAGAATATTTTGTTTCTTTTCATTTTACCTAACTTTTTTGCCCCAACACACAAAAGCCATGTGTGGCACTAGTAACTGGAGACACATTTTCCGTAGTGCCACTTTATAGTTTCTCTCAGTCAGTAGGAGTGCTTTCGTTAAGAGCTGGGCTGCTAACCAAAATGTTGCCAGTTCAGATCCATCAGCGGCTCCTTGGAAACCTATGGGGCAGCTCTACCATAGTGTTGTCATGAGTTGGAATTGACTCAACAGCAATGGGATTTTTTCCTCAGGCGGTAGAGGCTTGAGAGGAAGTATATGTCAACTGAGATTATGGGGCCTAAACTGTAGTACCTGGTTCCCCTTTTGCTGTCTTTCTGACCCTGCCTAATTCATTTGTATTCTCAAGAACTGCTTTTATTAAATTTGAAATAAAGACAGTTATCATTGTTTTTCTTATATCATGATTGATCAGAATATCATGAGGAAATATGAGGGCCTACTCAGAGTGAGATTTATTATTAAATTATTGACCCAGTTATGATGAATCTCAAACAAATTCTTGTGCTTTTAAAACCTTGTGAACATTTTCCTGGGTGATGATTCAATTTTCCGCCTAGTATTTATTGAGGTATGGCTTACATACAATAAACTGCTCATATTTAAAGCACAGAATTTGATAAATTTCAATATAATATATACTCATATATATTCGGATGGGCATTTTGATTGAGAATGTGTATATTAGCAATTTTCTATTTAGGGAAACACAAACACATGTTCACTGAGAATCACACCATGTAGGTTTACATGTAGATACACTTCTCTGCCAGGCACACAAACCACAACAACTGAAGGGAACCTAGGTGCTTGTAGAAACATGTCCATGGTCCTTTACCTAGAAAATCACTTTTCTTCAATCCCATCCCCAATTCTTATTCTTGCCAGGAAGCTTAAATCAGGGTGACTCTTCAGATAAAAGCCAGCAAGAAAGCCCCACCTCTTACCTATATTTTTCCTCAGAAATTGACTAATTCTAGAATACCTACCATTTTTGTTTGTACTTGAGGCCATCTGAAATTAAAGAAGGCAATATGAGAATCAGATCACGTTGTGTAGTGTTTAAACAGAACTCTTATATTCTTTTGGTGATTTTAGAAAAGCAGATTAGAAAAAGCGGTTGAGTCTAAGGCCCCCAAGGCAAGCATAGAGCACACCTCTGGAAGAGGTTCAACATTTTCCTTAAGGCCATATCTGTCATATCCATTTTGTATGACAGTTATAGAATTCTTAATCCAAGGAGAAATCACTGCAGAGGAAAGGCCCCCTACCATACAGTTAAAGACCTCACGCTGCCATTTGTGTATGGTCTCTCAGATAAGCTAAGGGTTGGTAAGAAATTCTTTACTCACACCTCATCAAGGAAACCGTGTATATCATGTGTAGTTTAAATGGTTAGAATTTCATACCTGATTCAATTGAAAAAGGAAGACCCCAAGAAAACAACAATCGTAACTTAGAAAAAGAAGGGCAGCATTACCTTGCCATCAGATGAGACCTCATGATCTGTATTCTCCAGATCAATTATCTCCAATGAATCATCATGAGGAGCTAGGAGGACACAGATTAGCTGACAATATATTACTGTTATCACTCATGAATTATTCAGGGTATTTGCTTTACTTGAACACGGTTATAGTATATCGAAGTGATTGGTTAACAAGCATAGACTGAATTGTTGCTGGGTCGTCCTATCTGATGGAAGAAGGACGGCAAATGAGAGGCGCAGGAAGAGTGAGAGACAGGCATTGGCTTTGTAACTAAAGGCAGCTTAAAGCAAATTGAAATAGTCAATCTGCAAATGGCATTTAAATACACACCATAATTCTCAATTTTATTATAAAAGAAAGGAACCTTAAAAAGCAACACATCTACCTCACAAAAAGAAACATTGCTGAGGGATGACCACAGCATTGACAGAGGGAGATCTAAACTCTCCTACAAAAAAAAAAAAAAAAGAAAAAATCCAACCAACTGCCTTTGAGTTGATTCCTACTCATAGCGACCCTATTGGTGCCTCAAAACTCAGAACTGTGAGCTGACTGGAAACATGTGGGATTTCTATGTGCTTTTCACACTAATGACTATGACGAAGTCTGCAGTAATATGATTGAATAGCTACCTTGGTCGATGTGAACAAAATCAAAAAGCCAAAACTGTTGCCATAGAGTTGATTCTGACTCATAGCAACCCTATAGGGTCGAGTAGAATCACCCCATGGGGTTTCCAAGGAGCGGCTGGTGGGTTCGAACTGCTGACCTTTTGGTTAGCGGCCAAATGCTTAACCACTGTACCACAGGGCCCCATGTGAACAACAACAACAAAAAAAAAAAAAACGAAGAGGCTACTAATGATGATGGACATTGTTTAGGCTCACTGTAGCCTTGGATACTTCTAGGCATAAATGAAGGTGTAGAATGGAAGCTAAAAATGTGCTGAATGCTATGCTTCCCACTTCACTTCTCCAGGGCAAGGGACCTTGCATAAGAAGCCCAGAGCAAATATTATTTACATCATCCAACCCTGGAAGTGCCCTTTAAACAGAAGTTAACAAGGAGTCAAAAACATGAAGGTGTTGTTATGAGACCTAGAAATGCAGAAGGCATAAGGTCTACTCTCCAACCTCTACTTGGCACACACTAGAACTGTGTCTCCAGGTTCAAGTAAGTAGATTATGTCTCACTGCATTCACAGCATCATAGCTCAACCCAAAATCCAAAAAAGATTTTCTCGTGCTCAATTCCCAAATAAAACCAACAAAACAAAAGGCTTTGATATTTCCAAGTTTGGTAGAAACATCAGGTCTTGTGAGAAAGGTTATCTTTTATAGCAAAACAAGATGTTTATGAACCCAGAGCATTCAAGTTCACAATATCTCTTAGTATTATGTCACTAAGATAAGAAAAAGAATCAAGCAGACCTCATGCATTGCCTTTTTCATTCTTCCTTTACATCCCCCTCTCATAGGTCAGGGGTAACCTGGCCGTTCCCTTGAACCTTCTCCTATTGGATCCTAGCTCGAGTGTTGTTACCTACCTGTAGCATCTTCATCATTGCTCCTCAAATAGTGTATGTTCTCCACCATGCAGTCTTTAGAAACACAAACATCAACAAGAAAGATATCAGAAGGAGTTGTACACCCATTCTTCCCTGTTCAGTTGAGACCATATTGCCTTGTGCAAGATCATCACAGTTGTTCCCCCTAGGTTCTCAGACCTTTCTTTGGCTTTCTCAAGGTAGAGGACTTCTACAGGACATTGCTGACGTTTGCAAACCTTGAAATGAGAGATCAAGTAAAGGAATCCCTTTCATCTTCCCTTTTCCCCATTTTCACTGGAACGTTATAGCTCTCATGGCAAGAGCAAACACAGCCTTGTAGCTCTGCCACTCTGAAAGGAATGGGGAGCTACTGGAGGAGTGAGATGATGGGACCTGCATTTTCACGGAAACTCTCTATCTGATCAGATTCACTGTCGGGTGATTTTATTAACCTGAAATTCTAATCTTACCAACTGGATATTCCAACTGTTGTGAGCATGCTATGGGTTAGGTGAGATCAATGAATAAGCTCAGTGACAGGCTCACAGAAGCTGTCCAAGACAGAAGTCTGTGATGATAAAAATGTTCTTGCTACATTGCCCAGTATGGCAGCCACTAGCACGTAAGACTACTGGGCATTTGGAACGTGGCTAGTGTGACTAAAGGATTGGATGTTTTCTTTTATTGAATTTAACTGAATTAATGAATGGATGTGTTATATTAGTTTCAAGCAGGCAAATCTGGCTAATGGGTGACACATTGGATAGTGTAGCTCCAGAGGTCCAAAGATGAGAAAGACATAACCTCTTCATCTCTGGTTTTTTGGTAAGGTAGTCTGCTGGCCTGGTCTGATCATTCATTTAATGGGTATTTCCTGAGCACCTGCACAACTGCCAGACATTATGTGAGGCTCTGGATATACTAAACCAGTAAGCCCAACATCTGCTTCCGAAAGGAATTCCCAGCAGGGTATTCCTTCCCAGCTTCTTTTCTACATTTAACTTATTTTTTGGTGAAAATACGTATAGGAAAAGATTCACAATTTCTACATGGACAACTCAGTGATGTTGATTATATTCTTCAAGGTATGCAATCATTCTCTCTATCCTCTTTCAAATGATTCCACTACCATTAATATAAACTTACTGCCTCCTTAGCTTTCCATTTAACCTTTCGAGTTGCTGTTACCAATTTATTCCACGTAGATAATTCTTTACAAGACAACAATTCTCAAGGCAGACAGGCTTTACAAATAAGTGAAACTATTGCTTGGTTCAAAGAAGACTTCCGGGGGGTAATTTTGATCACATATTCTATAGAAGAATCTGAATCAAAAGGCAGAAAACTAAGGAACGGAATTTCAAATTTTCAGTGGAATCAAAAGCTTCTGGAGCCAGTGAAGTTGGATGAACCCTTGAAACTATAGCCCTGAGATGCTACTTAAACATTAAACCTCAAAACAAAACTATCTCCTTCCCAATTTTTAAACTTGTATTGCCATGGCCAAGTAGCAGAAGTAGAGGGGAGAGAGGGATACTGATCGTTTTCAGACACCTACCATTAATCACCCCTGAATCTGGAATGGAGTCATGGGGAGGCAACCTAGCTTAGTACGGGATCCATTTTGTTATGAAAAAGCTGAAGGGGTAACATTGCCATACCTGAATTGAATCACAGTCCACAGGTGTATTCATCAGATATTTCTTGCCAGACAACTTTCAATTTAAACATGTTCTGGCCCATAGAATCTTTGAATAACAATATCTAGATCGTAACTGATTTTCAGATTTCCAGAAGCAAATGAAATGTAAAAACTGGTCTCTGTCCTGGCTGAGGGAGAATAGGCCTTAGAAACTCTAAGTCTCTGGCCCAACCCTTTATTCCATCCCTGATGACCCACCTCCTGGCCAGTCGGGGTTGGAAAAGTGGACACCTGATATCTAGTCTCTGCCTCTCACCAATTTCTGTTGGTGAAATTGTAATCACCTGGGGCACAAAGCAAAGAGCCTGGCATGTCACACACGTAGATGGAGATGATGGAAGAGGAAGGAAATACCTCTCCCCAGGACTTTAGGAAGATGTCTACAGAACGCTCACACCAGACATGATGGCTGAGTCCTGCCTCATTCTCACTTAGAAGGAGAATGAATATCATTGTAAGGATAGGTCAGGTGATCATGTTGTATGAATATTCCTGATCTTGAAACCTTGGAATCCACCTGGCCTCTCATGATATGGTGGTTTTGTTCTGTGTTTTTTTTTTTTTTTGTCTTTCTCTGTCCGTCTAAATCTCGTTCCTCATGTGGTTCAGTGCAAAGCTCTGCGTCCTGGTCTCAACCAGGGAGCCCATTAGGAAGCTATCTCTGATTTCTTAGGGTCCTCACTGCTGGTATCACTCATTTGCACATTTAATCTCACACAGCAGAGATCCCCACAGTACCTCTGAGATAATGTGATCTAGAGATTAAGAATTTCTAGAACAATCTTGTCCTCAGAAGATAGTTTCTGGGGTAAACAAGTGACATTTTTTAATTGCACTGTGTAATATTTTCGTTTTGTAGGGAAAAAATATTGATACCTAGAGTGTAATCAAATTCTACTAAAATACAATGCACAGTGTTCATAATCTTAAAGTAAAGTAAAGCTATAATTGGTCTCATTTTATATTTGCACTTACGTAAAATGAGTACCTTGACTTGTTTCCTAGCAAAGGCCCTCTAAAGAAACCAAAAACCTATTTGAACTAGCAGGTTTCACAGAAGATATGACTACGATTTTCCTATCACGCTGCTGAATTTATCTTTCTCTACCCTAGGAAGGAAGTCAAGTGCCTACCCTGATGCTCAGTCCCTGAAAAGAATATTTTGTTTCTCTTGATTTTACGTGACTTTTTTGCCCCAACAGACAAATGCCATGTGTGCCATTAGTAACTGGAGACACATTTTCCGTAGTGCCAGTTTAGGGGTGCTTTGGTTAAGAGCTGGGCTGCTATCCAAAAGGTTGGCAGTTCAGATCCATCAGCTGCTCCTTGGAAACCTATGGGGCAGCTCTACCATAGTGTTGCCATGAGTTAGAATTGACTCAACAGCAACGGGATTTTTTCCTCAGGCTTTTTTAGTAGAGGCTTGAGAGGAAGTACATGGCAACCGAGATTAAAGGGCCTAAACTGTAGTACCTGGTTCCCCTTTTGCTGTCTTTTTGACCCTGCCTAATTTATTTGTATTCTCAAGACCTGCTTTTATTAAATTTGAAATAAAGACAGTTATCATTGTTTTTCTTATATCATGATTGATCAGAATATCATGAGGAAATATGAGGGCCTACTCAGAGTGAGATTTATTATTAAATTATTGACCCAGTTATGATGAATCTCAAACAAATTCTTGTGCTTTTAAAACCTTGTGAACATTTTCCTGGGTGATGATTCAATTTTCCGCCTAGTATTTATTGAGGTATGGCTTACATACAATAAACTGCTCATATTTAAAGCACAGAATTTGATAAATTTCAATATAATATATACTCATATATATTCGGATGGGCATTTTGATTGAGAATGTGTATATTAGCAATTTTCTATTTAGGGAAACACAAACACATGTTCACTGAGAATCACACCATGTAGGTTTACATGTAGATACACTTCTCTGCCAGGCACACAAACCACAACAACTGAAGGGAACCTAGGTGCTTGTAGAAACATGTCCATGGTCCTTTACCTAGAAAATCACTTTTCTTCATCCCCATCCCCAATTCTTATTCTTGCCAGGAAGCTTAAATCAGGGTGACTCTTCAGATAAAAGCCAGCAAGAAAGCCCCACCTCTTATCTATATTTTTCCTCAGAAATTGACTAATTCTAGAATACCTACCATTTTTGTTTATACTTGAGGCCATCTGAAATTAAAGAAGGCAATATGAGAATCAGAGCACGTTGTGTAGTGTTTAAACAGAACTCTTATTCTTTTGGTGATTTTAGAGAAGCAGATTAGAAAAAGTGGTTGAGTCTAAGGCTGCCAAGGCAAGCATAGGGCACACCTCTGGAAGAGGCTCGACATTTTCCTTAAGGTCACATCTCTCATCTCCATTTTGTTTGATAATTACAAAATTCTTAATCCAAGGAGAAATCACTGCAGAGGAAAGGCCCCCTACCATACAGTTAAAGACCTCATGCTACCATTTGTGAATGGCCTCTTAAATAAGCTAAGGGTTGATAAGAAATTCTTCACTCACACCCCATCAAGGAAACTGTGTATATCGTCTGTAGTTTAAATGGTTAGAATTTCATACCTGATTCAATTGAAAAAGGAAGACCCCAAGAAAGCAACAATCGTACCTCGGAAAAAGAAAGGCAGCATTACCTTGCCATCAGATGAGACCTCATGATCTGTATTCTCCAGGTCAATTATCTCCAATGAATCATCATGAGGAGCTAGGAGGACACAGATCAGCTGACAATGTATTACTGTTATCACTCATGAATTATTCAGGGTATTTGCTTTACTTGAACAAGGTTATAGTATATTGAAGTGATTGGTTAATAAGCATAGACTGAGTTGGTGCTGGGTCATCCTATCTGATGGAACAAGGATGGCAAATGAGAGGCACAGGAAGAGTGAGAAACAGGCCTTGGCCTTGTAACTAAAGGCAGCTTAAAGCAAACTGAAATAGTCAATCTGCAAATAGAATTCAAATACACAGTATAATTCTGAATTTTATTATAAAAGAAAGAACCTTAAAAAGTAACATGTCTACCTGAGAAAAAGAAAGATTGCTGAGGGATGACCACACCACTGACAGAAGAAGATCTAACCTGTCCTACCAAAAAAAGAAAAAATCCAACCGACTGCCTTTGAGTTGATTTTGACTCATAGCGACCGGATTGGTACCTTAAAACTCAGAACTGTGAGCTGACTGGAAACATGTGGGATTTCTACGTGCTTTTCACACTAATGACTATGGCAAAGTCTGCAGTAATATGAACCAATAGCTACCTTGGTCTATGTGAACAAAATCAAAAAGCCAAAACTGTTGCCATAGAGTTGATTCTGACTCATAGCAAGCCTATAGGATCGAGTAGAATCACCCCATGGGGTTTCCAAAGAGTGGCTGGTGGGTTCGAACTGCTGACCTTTTGGTTAGCGGCCAAATGCTTAACCACTGTGCCACAGGGCCCCATGTGAACAACAACAACAACAAAAAAAACGAAGAGGCTACTAATGATGATGGACATTGTTTAGGCTCACTGTAGCCTTGGATACTTCTAGGCATAAATGAAGGTGTAGAATGGAAGCTAAAAATGTGCTGAATGCTATGCTTCCCACTTCACTTCTCCAGGGCAAGGGACCTTGCATAAGAAGCCCAGAGCAAATATTATTTACATCATCCAACCCTGGAAGTGCCCTTTAAACAGAAGTTAACAAGGAGTCAAAAACATGAAGGTGTTGTTATGAGACCTAGAAATGCAGAAGGCATAAGGTCTACTCTCCAACCTCTACTTGGCACACACTAGAACTGTGTCTCCAGGTTCAAGTAAGTAGATTATGTCTCACTGCATTCACAGCATCATAGCTCAACCCAAAATCCAAAAAAGATTTTCTCGTGCTCAATTCCCAAATAAAACCAACAAAACAAAAGGCTTTGATATTTCCAAGTTTGGTAGAAACATCAGGTCTTGTGAGAAAGGTCATCTTTTATAGCAAAACAAGATGTTATGAACCCAGAGCATTCATGTTCACAATATTCCTTAGTATTATGTCACTAAGATAAGAAAAAGAATCAAGCACACCTCATTCATTTCCTTTTTCATTCTTCTTTTATATCCCCCTCTCACACTCTGAAAAGTCTCAGGGGTAACCTGACTGTTTCCTTGAACCTTCTCCTATTGGATCCTACCTCAAGTGTTGTTACCTACCTGTAACATCTGCATCATTGTTCCTCAAATCATGTATATTGTTCACAACGCAGTCTTTAGAAACACAAACATCAACAAGAAAGATATTAGAAGGAGTTGTACACCCATTCTTCCCTGTTCAGTTGAGACCATATTGCCTTGTGCAAGATCATGACAGTTGTTCCCCCTGGGTTCTCAGACCTTTCTTTGGCTTTCTCAAGGTAGAGGGCTTCTACAGGACATTGCTGACAGTTTGCAAACCTTGAAATGAGAGATCAAGTAAAGGAATCCCTTTCATCTTCCCTCTTCCCCGTTTTCACTGGAACATTATAGCTCTCATGGCAAGAGCAAACAGAGCCTTGTAGCTCTGCCACTCTGAATGGAATGGGGAGCTACTGGAGGAGTGAGATGATGGGACCTGCATTTTCACAGAACTCTCCATCTGATCAGATTCACTGTGGGGTGATTTTATTAACCTGAAATTCTAATCTTATCAATTGGATATTCCAACTGTTATGGGCATGCTGTGGGTTAGATGAGGTCAATGAATAAGCTCAGTGCCAGGCTCACAGAAGCTGTCCAAGACAGAAGTCTGTGATGATAAAAATGTTCTTGCTACATTGCCCAGTATGGCAGCCACTAGCACGTAAGACTACTGGGCATTTGGAATATGGCTAGTGTGAAAAAAGGATTGGATTTTTTCTTTTATTGAATGTAACTGAATTAATGAGTGGATGCATTTTATTAATTTCAAGCAGGCAAATCTGGCTAATGGGTGACACATTGGATAGTGTAGCTCCAGAGATCCAAAGATGAGAAAGACATAACCTCCTCATCTCTGGTTTTTTGGTAAAGTAGTCTGCTGGCCTGGTCTGATCATTCATTTAATGGGTATTTCCTGAGCACCTGCATAACTGCCAGACATTATGTGAGGCCCTGGATATACTAAACCAGTAAGCCCAACATCTACTTCCCAAAGGAATTCCCAGCAGGGTATTCCTTCCCAGCTTGTTTTCTACATTTAACTTATTTTTTGGTGAAAATACGTATAGGAAAAGATTCACAATTTCTACATGGACAACTCAGTGATGTTGATTATATTCTTCAAGGTAAGCAATCATTCTCTCTATCCTCTTTCAAATGATTCCACTACCATTAATATAAACTTACTGCCACCTTAGCTTCCATTTAACCTTCCAACTTGCTGTTACCAATTTGTTCCACATAGATAATTCTTTACAAGACAGCAATGCTCAAGGCAGACAGGCTTTACAAATTAAGTGAAACTATTGCTTGGTTCAAAGAAGACTTCAGGGGGGTAATTTTGATCACATATTCTGTAGAAGAATCTCAATCAAAAGGCAGAAAAATAAGGAATGGAATTTCAAATTTTCAATGGAATCCAAACTTTCTGGAGCCAGTGAAGTTGGATGAACTCTTGAAACTATTGCCCTGAGATGCTATTTAAACATTAAACCTCAAAACAAAACTATTTCCTTCCCAATTTTTAAACAGAGGTAAAACCATGGCCTGGCAATACAAGTAGCAGAAGTAGAGGGAGAGAGGGACACTGATTGTTTTCAGACACCCACCATTAATCACCCCTCAATCTTGAATGGAGTCATGGGGAGGCAACCTAGCTTAGTATGGGATCCATTTTGTTAAAAAAAGCTGAAGGGGTAACATTGCCATACCTGAATTGAATCACAGTCCACAGGTGTATTCATCAGATATTTCTTGCCAGACAACTTTCAATTTAAACATGTTCTGGCCCATAGAATCCTTGAATAACAGTATCTAGATCGTAAGTGATTTTCAGAGATTTCCAGAAGCAAATGAAATGTAAAAACTGGTCTCTGTCCTGGCTGAGGGAGAATAGGCCTTAGAAACTCTAAGTCTCTGGCCCAAACCTTTATTCCATCCCTGATGACCCACCTCCTGGCCAGTCGGGGTTGGAAAAGTGGACACCTGATATCTAGTCTCTGCCTCTCACCAATTTCTGTTGGTGAAATTGTAATCACCTGGGGCACAAAGCAAAGAGCCTGGCATGTCACACACGTAGATGGAGATGATGGAAGAGGAAGGAAATACCTCTCCCCAGGACTTTAGGAAGATGTCTACAGAATGCTCACACCAGACATGATGGCTGAGTCCTGCCTCATTCTCACTTAGAAGGAAAATGAATATCATTGTAAGGATAGGTCAGGTGATCATGTTGTATGAATATTCCTGATCTTGAAACCTTGGAATCCACCTGGCCTCTCATGATATGGTGGTTTTGTTCTGTTTTTTTGTTTTTGTTTTTTTTTTGTCTTTCTCTGTCCGTCTAAATCTCGTTCCTCATGTGGTTCAGTGCAAAGCTCTGCGTCCTGGTCTTAACCAGGGAGCCCATTAGGAAGCTATCTCTGATTTCTTAGGGTCCTCACTGCTGGTATCACTCATTTGCACATTTAATCTCACACAGCAGAGATCCCCACAGTACCTTTGAGATAATGTGATCTAGAGATTAAGAATTTCTAGAACAATCTTGTCTTCAGAAGATAGTTTCTGGGGGTAAAGAAGTGACATTTTTTAATTGCACTGTGTAATATTTTTGTTTTGTAGGGAAAAAATATTGATACCTAGAGTGTAATCAAATTCTACTAAAATACAATGCACAGTGTTCATAATCTTAAAGTAAAGTAAAGCTATAATTGGTCTCATTTTATATTTGCACTTACGTAAAATGAGTACCTTGACTTGTTTCCTAGCAAAGGCCCTCTAAAGAAACCAAAAACCTATTTGAACTAGCAGGTTTCACAGAAGATATGACTACGATTTTCCTATCACGCTGCTGAATTTATCTTTCTCTACCCTAGGAAGGAAGTCAAGTGCCTACCCTGATGCTCAGTCCCTGAAAAGAATATTTTGTTTCTCTTGATTTTACGTGACTTTTTTGCCCCAACAGACAAATGCCATGTGTGCCATTAGTAACTGGAGACACATTTTCCGTAGTGCCAGTTTAGGGGTGCTTTGGTTAAGAGCTGGGCTGCTATCCAAAAGGTTGGCAGTTCAGATCCATCAGCTGCTCCTTGGAAACCTATGGGGCAGCTCTACCATAGTGTTGCCATGAGTTAGAATTGACTCAACAGCAATGGGATTTTTTCCTCAGGCAGTAGAGGCTTGAGAGGAAGTACATGGCAACCGAGATTAAAGGGCCTAAACTGTAGTACCTGGTTCCCCTTTTGCTGTCTTTTTGACCCTGCCTAATTTATTTGTATTCTCAAGACCCGCTTTTATTAAATTTGAAATAAAGACAGCTATCATTGTTTTTCTTATATCATGATTGATCAGAATATCATGAGGAAATATGAGGGCCTACTCAGAGTGACATTTATTATTAAATTATTGACCCAGTTATGATGAATCTCAAACAAATTCTTGTGCTTTTAAAACATTGTGAACATTTTCCTGGGTGATGATTCAATTTTCTGCCTAGTATTTATTGAGGTATGGCTTACATACAATAAACTGCTCATATTTAAAGCACAGAATTTGATAAATTTCAATATAATATATACTTATATATACTGGGATGGGCATTTTGATTGAGAATGTGTATATTAGCAATTTTCTATTTAGGGAAACACAAACACATGTTCACTGAGTAGATTTACATGTAGATACACTTCTCCCCCAGGCACACAAACCACAACAACTGAAGGGAACATAGGTGCTTGTAGAAACATGTCCATGGTCCTTTACCTAGAAAATGACTTTTCTTCAACCCCACCCCCAATTCTTATTCTTGCCAGGAAGCTTCAATCAGGGTGACTCTTCAGATAAAAGCCAGCAAGAAAGCCCCACCTCTTATCTATATTTTTCTTCAGAAATTGACTAATTCTAGAATACATACCATTTTTGTTTGTACTTGAGGCCATCTGAAATTAAAGAAGGCAATATGAGAATCAGATCACGTTGTGTAGTGTTTAAACAGAACTCTTATTCTTTTGGTGATTTTAGAAAAGCAGATTAGAAAAAGTGGTTGAGTCTAAGGCTGCCAAGGCAAGCATAGAGCACACCTCTGGAAGAGGCTCGACATTTTTCTTAAAGTCACATATCTCATATCCATTTTGTTTGACAGTTACAAAATTCTTAACCAAGAAGAAATCACTGCAGAGGAAAGGCCCCCTACCATACGGTTAAAGACCTCATGTTGCCATTTTTGAATGGCCTCTTAAATAAGCTAAGGGTTGATAAGAGCTTCTTTGCTCACACCTCATCAAGGAAACTGTGTATATCGTCTGTAGTTTAAATGGTTAGAATTTCATACCTGATTCAATTGAAAAAGGAAGACCCCAAGAAAGCAACAATTGTACCTCAGAAAAAGAAAGGCAGCATTACCTTGTCATCAGAGGAGACCTCATGATCTGTATTCTCCAGGTCAATTATCTCCAGTGAATCATCATGAGGAGCTAGGAGGACACAGATCAGCTGACAATGTATTACTGTTATTACTCATGAATTATTCAGGGATATTTGCTTTACTTGAACAAGGTTATGGTATATTGAAGTGATTGGTTAATAAGCATAGACTGAGTTGGTGCTGGCTAATCCTATCTGATGGAACGAGGATGGCAAATGAGAGGTGCAGGAAGAGTGAGAGACAGGCATTGGCTTTGTAACTAAAGGCAGCTTAAAGCAAATTGAAATAGTCAATCTGCAAATGGAATTCAAATACACACTATAATTCTGAATTTTATTATAAAAGAGAGAGCCTTAAAAAGCAACATATCTACCTCACAAAAAGAAAGATCGCTGAAGGATGACCACAGCATTGACAGAAGAAGACCTAATCTGTCCTACCAAAAAAAAAAAAAGAAAGAAAAAATCCAACCAACTGCCTTTGAGTTGATTCCTACTCATAGCAACCCTATTGATGCCTCAAAACTCAGAACTATGAGCTGACTGGAAACATGTGGGATTTCTACGTGCTTTTCACACTAACGACTATGACGAAGTCTGCAGTAATATGAACCAATAGCTACCTTGGTCGATGTGAACAAAATCAAAAAACCAAAACTGTTGCCATAGAGTTGATTCTGACTCATAGCAAGCCTATAGGATCGAGTAGAATCACCCCATGGGGTTTCCAAGGAGTGGCTGGTGGGTTCAAACTGTTGACCTTTTGGTTAGCAGCCAAATGCTTAACCAGTGCGCCACTAGGGCCCCATGTGATGAAAGAGCCTGCTAATGATGATGGACATTGTTTGGGATCACTGTAGCCTCGGGTACTTCTAGGCATAAATGAAGATGCTGGAACTCCTTTGCTCAATGATCATGATTTCATGCATAACTGATGAGTACAGTTCAGTAGTTCTGCACACCAAAATTAGAGCTACATGTCTGGTTTCACATTTTAGCTCTTCCACTTAGGAGCTTGACAACTTACGGCATTACTTTCTGTACCTCTGTTTCTCCATCTGAGTGGTGGGGATAGGTAATCAAACTCCCAGGTATGACTGTGGTAAGGATTGAATGAGTTAATGTATATTAAGTTTTTAGTGGTGATTAAATATTTTTAAAAATTTGACACTTGATATTGTGCTGTGCAAATGAGACATATCTTCTGGGGAAACACTGGCCTACACATATGGACATGTATTCATAATCACACCACATAGATGAACACAGAGACACCCTCCATCCTCTATGCACACAATCTGCAACATCTAAGGGGCCACAGCTGTTTCCAGGGACAGCAGAAACATGACCATAGTTCTTTAATTGGATAATGAGCTTCTTTCACCATATCCCCCTACCCTCATTCCCCAGGAAGGTGGAATCACAGTGGTTCTCCAGATTAAAGCCAACAAGGAAGTCCCCATCTTTTTAAACATCTAGATTTTTTTTCCTTAGCAACTGACAGATCACAGAATACATACCATTTTCACTTGCTGTTAAGGCAACCTGCAATTGCATAAAAAAAGAAAAAAAAAAAGCAATGAGTATGAGCAATCAGTTAATCCTATGTACAGTTTGCCCAGCTCTTTTCATATCTTGATGGCATTAGAAAACCAAATAGGAAATGCTGGTCAATTTAAAGTCTCCAAAAGCAAATGTAGATGTCACTTGTGGAAAAGGCACAAGCTTCACCTGGAAGTTGTATCCCTCATGGTCGTTGTGTTGGGTAATCTGAAAGTTCTTAATCCAAAGGGAAATGGATGTTGAGAAATGAACACATACAGTTCATGACCTCATGCTGCCATTTTTAAATGCCCACTTGAATCAGGTATCAGGTGGTCAGAGTCTGCCCTTCCAAACTTCCACCTCCACCCCAGGAAAACAGTATCTAATATCTATAATGTACGTCATCATGTTTCATTTCTGAATGCAATTGGAAAAGAAAGAATTCAAGAAAGCAGTATTTCTGCCTCAGACAGATAGACATTACCTCGGCATTAGATGGAGCTTCCACTTCTATCCTACCCCTCAGAGGCTTCTCCAACTCCCCAGCAGGAGGATCTAGGCAGATACAAAGTAAATATCAATACATTGGTGGTATTGCTAATACATTACTCAGGGATCTTTGCTTGACTTGGACAAGGGTCTAGAGTGTATGGATGTGATAGTTAAAAAGGATGGATTGAGCTACAACTGGGCAACACTCCATGGAAGAGAGGCAACTGAGAACAGCAGGAAAGAAATGAGAAAGCATTCTTGGCTTTGAAGCCAAAGGCAAACTAAAGAAACTTGAAATATTTAATCTATAATTGCTACCAAAGCACATGCTATGATTCAATGACAGTCCCACATCCCCTCCTGCCTGTTTTGAAGCACGGCTAAATTGCCAGTATCTTGACATTTTCCCAAACCATTTCAGCCTCAGTGGGCCCACACATGCTGCCACTACATTTATCATCTGTCCAATAGGATTTTGCACTTGATTATATGCAACCTTTCATTGAGGAACTGAATTCAATTCTAGGCAAAATATTATATTTATTTACTAATACTTTATTATGTTGTTATTGTTATTTTGGGTGCCCTTGAGTCAACTCTGGCCCATAGTGACCCCATGTGACAGAGCAGAACTGCCCCATAGGGTCTTCTTGGCTGTAATTTTTTTTTTTTTAATTTACTTGTGTTTCAGGTGAAAGTTTACAGTGCAAATTAGTTTTTCATTCAAAAATTTATGCACAAATTGTTTTGTGACATTGATTGCCAAGCCCCACAATGTGTCGGCACTCTCCCCCTTTCCCTTTCCACTCTGAGTTCTTCATGTCTATTTGTCCAATTTTACTGTCCCTTCCTGCCTTCTTGCTTTTGCTTTTGGGCAGGTGTTGCCCATTTGGTCTTGTATACATGATTAAACTAAGAAACACGTTCCTCACATATGTTATTGTTTGTTTTATAGGCTTGTCCAATCTTTGGCTGAAAGGTGGACTTTAGGAGTGGCTTCAGTTTTGAGTTAGCAGGGTGTCCTGGGGCCATAGTCTTGGGGGTTCCTCCAGTCTCTGTCAGACCAGTAAGCCTGGTCTTTTTTTGTTAATTTGACTTTTGTTCTACATTTTACTTTCACTTTGTCTGAGACCCTCTATTGTGATCCCTGTCAGAGTAGTAGGTGGTGGTAGCCAGGCACCATGTAGTTCTTCTGGGCTCAGGCTGGTGGAGGCTGTGGTTCATGTGGTCCATTAGTCCTTCGGACTAATATTTTCCTTGTGTCCTTGGTTTTCTTCATTTTCCTTTGCTCCAAATGTAATGTGACCAATAGATGTATCTTAGATGGCCACTCGCAAGTTTTTAAGACCCCAGACACTACTCACCAAAGTATAATGCACAACATTTTCTTTATGACCTATGTTATGTCTTATCTGTAATTTTTATGGAAGCAGGTTACCAGGTCTTTCTTCCACAGAGTTGCAGGATGGGTTCAAACCACTGAGCACTTAACCATTGTGCCATCGGGGCTCCTTAACTTTATTATAAAGATATTCAATTATGGAAGATTTGAAAATACCAAAATTCTACCTTTGGTGATATTTTTCCTTCCTGTTTTAGTTTTTATGCCATGTGTATGCATTTTTTGAGGGAGGTAGGTGTCCACGCTATCAACAGCCATCCAACAGTGGGGCAGTTCACTATAGAGGGGAGGCACTTCTTGAGTATTGATGTTCTCTAACCCAGTTGTACAAGATACTTGGGAGAAAGGTGCTGGACACAAGTTTAATAACTAAGTGGTGCTTTAAATTCTTATTTGACACAATTACTGTGTATCTGTCAGGATTTGAGCATTTTTAGGGCTTGTTGTGATAAGGCTACCAAGTACCATGAAAATATTTCCCAAATTCTTATTTCTTTTGGGTCAGACGCTAAACAATGATCCCAGTGCTGACATAATTTGATGAGAATGTTCCTCAAGGTGTCTCCCAATTCTCCGAATCTGTGCTCCAACCAGAAGCATCAGAGATTTCTATGTAGTGTATTTTTTAGAGTATTTTTATGGTGATAAATATATGTGTAACAAAACATGTGCCTTTTCGACATTCTCCATATGTACAATTCAGTGACATTAATTGTGTTCATCATGTTGTGCAATCATAATCGTTATTCATTTCCAAATTTCCAATCACCCTTAATAGAAGCCCAGTGTCCCTTAAGCAATGAGTCCCCTTTTCCCCTCTCTGCCTCCCATCCCAACTCCCTTACTTATGTCATAAACTTATGTCTCTATACACTTGTCTATGGATGTTTGACATTAATACAGTTTATGACTATATCATAACAAAGAATCTAATCATCATATAGCAAAAACACCCATGGTACAACCAAGGCATTAGTTCAAGGATGACTTAAGTCCAGGGTTCTTAAGATATATAGCCACTGCCAAAGAAAAGCCCTAGCCCTGATTATATTGGTTTGAGGCTTGCTTGAGGAAGAAATTTATAAACATGAACAGGGTAGAGAAGACCTTCACCCACCTTAATTACATCATTTGACAAATAAACACACACACACAAAAGAGGAATAAAAGAATGAATCCTGAATAAAGGGGGAGGAGAGACAAATGAATAAAAAATTTGAAGCAAGGATCCACAATTTGACTCAACTGGCAATAGAATGTTTACTAAAATATTTTATACAGCAAAAAGACAAAAGGATTCTCATTGCCATTTGTGCCTCTACAGTGTAGATTCTGAATAATTTTAACATCTGGTGGAAAGCACAATTGGCAAACCTTCATGAATTTAACACTGAGCTTCAAATGACATCATACCTTGGGTTCCCACTAAATTAGATATGGTATGCCCCATAATATTAGGGGACTAACTAAATGTAAAACAGGAGACTAAGAAGTATGCCTCACCTTAACCACAAGAACTGTTTTCTTGCCTACGTTTCCCATAGTCATAGCATTAATTGCCTCAAAATATCCCATAGTGGGCATGGACACTCTGACACTATAAGGAATAAAAGAAGTTTTGGGCACTTACATATTGGTTTAACGAGGTGGGATGCCATGGTATCCAGTTGAAATAGTTAATATGACCCAATTTAAGTTTAAAAAAGTAATTTAAGGCTTGAAATTTATTATACGAGACCTGCTTGGTAAAGATGGATTAGGCATATTACCTCTCCAATTGAAAGCTCAGTTTTGCCTGCTCTTAAATTGAAAGAATGAATAGTACTTCATGCTGGTTTATTGCAACCTTGATGTTGTGGTTCCATTCATTAAGTACCTCATTCCAACACCCAATTATTATTGAAATCATTAAGTCAATTCACTCAGCAATAGTAAATATTTTGCTATGAAAGATTTGGCTAAATTCTACTTAGTGGCTATTTCAACAGCCTCTTAGCTGCAGTTTGCCTTCGCCTTTAAAGGGACATAATGCACCTTTAGAAGACTACCTATGGGACATCTCAGAAGCCCTGCCATCTCATATAATATTGGTAGGCAAGATCTTAGCTGCATCCACCTTTCTTCAGGAGCACAGGTATGACATTACATTGATGGCACCCTTGTCTGAGAAGATTCATTTGACACCCTCATTAAGGACATACAAGCTCAAGATCTTTTAGTGCTTTTGGATTCTGGAGGCAAAATGTTCCTTACTTACAAATTTTATTTAACATCACTGAGGCTGTTCTTACAGATTGGCCCATATTTAATTTGGCACCCTACAACAAAAATCTCTAGGATCTACCCAAATTGAAATTAACAAGCATTTCTGCTCTAAGAGACTCTTTCATTCTAAATGCTTAGGAACCTCCTTTAATGTTTCCTAGAATCTCTGGACTACTGCTGAAGGCTGTACATTGCTGATGGGCTTCTGATGTAAGAAACTGTTCATCTTGTCCCTGTTCTATTAGAGCAGCAATTGCTGGACACATACTAGGCTCTCCTGGATATAGGGGCACTGACACAACCTGGCCCTGTGACCATTTGTACCTAATGGCTTCTTATGCCTTGGATCATGGCAGCAGCATCTCACAAGCTGTGCATGGCTACCTAGCCTCCTTGATGCAGGATAGAGCCAAACCTGGTTGCTTCGGCATATATCACCTGTAGGTGGGGTGGCCTACCCTGACCTCAGTTTCTTGCAAGATGCTATGTTCCTGGAGATGGTCACCTTTCCCTCAAGTCTCCTTAGCTATGTGGAAAGCCCTTTGAGTGAAGAGGAAAGGGAGCTCATAGGTTTTATGTATTGTAACACTATCATCATAAGTGATAGAGCTCAGTAGAGTGTTACTACATTTCATCCCTTAACCAGGATGCCTTCTGAAAATGGACAGGACCCAAGAGTTAGCACAATGGCCACACTTCAGGCAGTTATCACTAGATGCCCTGGCCAGGAAATGGCCCCACCTGTACACTTTTAACACATTAGTGGGCCACTGCCAGTGGTCTGACTGTCTAGTCCAGCCAGTGGCAGCAACAATTCCTTGTCCAAGCTTGCCCCCTTTGGGGTAAAGAACATTGGAAATATATTCCCCTTCAGAGTTTGATACATAACTGATAGTGAACAAAATACACATTACACTTCTCACAGTTCACAGTGCTGCTGGAAAAGACATTCATTGGAACTTTCATTACAGATAGGCCTCAAGCAGCTGGTTTAATCGAAGGCCTAGTGGATATCTCAAATAATCTATTTAAGTTTCAAAATGACAAATGGATATCTCACTGTGTGTCACAATTGCCCACTCTAAATTTTTGCCTTCTACGGATACACACTCTGTACAGAAATGTCAGACAGTTCCCTCAACCCTTTATTGGCCATAAAAGGGGGAACCTCTCAGGTTTGTGCTTTTGATGACCACCTCACTATGTGGCCTCCTCACTCCTGGTCAAGTGATTATTTCATTTTCTAAGAACTACTTTTCATACGTCCTAAAAGTATCAGTCATCACTAAAATAGATGTTTGATGTCAAGGCATTAAGGGGTCAAATTATAGTAAGGCCTGAAATTCCATGTGGTTCCACGACATCTTTGAGGCTTACAGTACCCCCAAAAGCCTAGCTATGAGTTCCCGTCTGTCACTGGATATGCTCCTTACCCAGCAGAAAATGGCCCCCACTTGTCTAGTTCTCCTATCAGACAGACCAGCTGCACTCCACCTGATCCTCACCCTAATGAATTTTGCCACCTTGCCAGCACATGAAATTATTCAAACAAGCCAATAATATCCTCTTCAGTAACACGGGGCCAACCCACTGGGTTGTCACTACAAAGCCTGACTTCCATTAAGGAAAACTAAAGCCTCTGGAGCTTAAAGGTACAGCAAAAATTAAACATAGCCCAGCTCCTAGCCATATTAACATAAAAATCACACTAAAATGCTAATTAGTTTCTATAACCCAGTGCCAGGCTTTCAGCAAAAAATTACAAGACATGCTGAAAGGCAAGGAAAAACACAGTCTGGGCAGACAAAGCATGAATCAGAACCAGACTGATATATGACTCAGATTTTACAATTATCATATAGGGCATTTAAGATAACTATAATATTTTAACAGATTTAAAGGCAAACTTAGAACACATGGAATAAGTGCAAACTCTAAGAATCAAAGGGAAATGCTAGTAATAAAAAACTATGTAACACAAATTAAGAATGCCTTTGATGGGCTCATCAGCAGACTAGACATAAATAGGCCATGGAAAAAAATCAAGAGTTTGAAGATATGTTAATGGAGCCCTCTGAAACTGAAATGCAAACAGAAAAAAATAAAAGAATATGCAAGAACTGTGGGATGATTACAAAACGTGTAATATATGCAAAACAGAATACCAAGAAAAGATAGAAAAGAACATAATAAATATTTGAAGTAATAATGTCTGAGAATTTTCTAAAACATATGACACACACCAAGCCAGAGAACCAGGAAGCTCAGAGAACACTAATCAGGATATATACAAAAATATATATATATACATATAATCATATACTCGTAATATTCAGCCTACATAAAGCCAATGGCAAAGAGAACATCTTGAAAGAAGTTGGGCTGGGGGGAGGACAGGGATCACTTCTCTTCAGAAACCATGCAAGTGAGAACAGAGTAGAGTGAAAATTTTAAAGTACTGAAAGAAAAAAACACTTCCCTAGAATTCTATACTCAGAAAATCATTATTTAAAATTTACCGTGAAAGAGAAATACTTTCTTAAACAAAAACGGAGTAAATTTGTCTGCAGCAGATCTGCCTTGCAAGAAATGTTTAAAAAAAAATTATTCAGAGTGAAGAAAAATGTCATAGATCAGATATGTGGACTTACATGAAAAAAGAGAAAAGATTAAAGAAGGAATAAAAGGAGATAAAACAAAACCTTTAGCTTTTCTTAATCTTAATTTATCTAAGGGTACGAATTTGTTCAAAGTAATAGCAACAATTTATTGGGTGATTATACCATATGGGAAAGTGCAGTAAATGACATCAATAGTACAAGGGATTGGAGACAGGAAAGAGAAATACCATTTTATAAGGTATCTGAACTACCTGTGAAGTAAAATAGTGTTTGAAAGTAGATTTAGTGTAGTTGTAACTGTTTACGACAAACTCTAGAGCAGCCACTAAATAAATAATTACAAAAATAAAATCTATAAGCTAAGAAAGGAAAGAAAATTGAACCATATAACATGTTCAATTAAAACCAGATAGGCAAAAAAGAAGGGATAATAAAAAAAAAGAAAAATAGTGATGAACAGAAAGCAGTTGCAAAGATGATAGATATTAATCAAACTATAGCAATAATTACTTTAAAAGTGAATGGTCAAAAGATATCTATGAAAACACAAAGACTTTCACAGTATGGAGGAAAACAAACAAACTCCCAAATATATGTTGTCTACCGAACTCACTTTAAATATAAAGGAAGAGATAGATTAAAAACGATGGAGTAAAGCACATGAAACTAACACTTACCAAAAGAAAGCTAGAGAAGATATATAAATCAGACAAATTTAAGGAGAACAAAGACAATTTTGAAGGAAAAGACAGACATTACATAACAATAAAGGTGTCAATGTTCCAAGAAGACATAGCAACCTTTTAGGTGTATACACTTAACAACATTGTCCAAAAGTCAGAGGCAAACTAAAGAATTGCAGGGAGAAATAGATAAATCCACTATTATAGTTGCAGATTTCGACACCCCACTATCATTAATTGACAGATTGAGCAGGCAAAAAATCAATAAAGATACAGCTGAACTGAACAGCACCACCAATCAACAGAATCTAATTGACATTTATAGAGTAATTCATCCCAAAACAGCAGAGCACACATTCTTCTGAAGCTCATGTGGAATATTCACGAAGATAGACTGTATTGTGGTCCATAAAACACATCTCAACAAATTTAAAACAATGGAAACCATATAAAGTATGCTCTGAGATTATGGAATTAACGTAAAAATCAACAAGAGAAACGTTGCTGGAAAATCCCCAAAATATTTGGAGATTAAACAGCACATTCTAAATAACACATAGGTCAAAGAAGAAGTCTCAAGAGAAATTTAAGAGAAAATATTTTGAACTGAATAAAATAAAAATACAAATTTGCAAAATTTGTGGGATACAGCAAAAGCAGTGCTTCAAGGGAAACTTGTAGAATTGAATGCATTTATTAGAAAAGGAAGATTTAAAATAAAAAATCTAAGTATCTTAGGACACTAGAAAGAGAAGAGCAATGTGATTTAAAGCTCATAGACGAACATAAAAAATCAGAGCAGAAATCAACAAATTTGAAAACAGGAAATAGAAAACTCAAGGAAACCAAAAAATGGGGCTTTGAAAAGATCCATGTAATTGATAAATCTCTAGCTAGAATAAGAAAAAAAAAGAGAGAGAGAAAGAGAAGACACAAATTATTAATACCAGAAATGAAAGAGGAACTATCACTACTGATGCTATGGACAGTAAGTAGATAATAAATGAATATTATGAACAACTCTATGCCCACAAATTTTATAACTTAAATGAAAAGGACCAATTCTTTGAAAAAAAATACAAGCTGCCAAAACTTACACAAAGAAAAAAAAAAATAGGCCTATATCTATTAAGAAATTGAATCAATAATAACATTCCAAACAGTGATTTTTAGGGTAGTGAAATTATTCTGTGTGATAATGCAATGGTGGGCACATGACATCACACTGGTATCAAAATCCATACAATGCCACAATACAAAGTGTGAAGCAAAAAGTAAATATAAAAACTCTGGTTAATGATAATATATTAATATTGTTTCACTAATTATAACAAATGAACCACATTAATGTAAGATGCTAATAGTAGGGGAAGCTGAGTGTGAGTGTGAAGAAGAACATGAGAATTTTCTGCTTTATCTGCTCATTTTTTAAGTTAATCTAAACCTGTTTTAAAAAGTAGTCTACTAACTAAATAAACAACAATCTGCCAGCACTGTTTCACGGAGAGATCAATTTCAGCTAATGTTCAATGACCAGCTAATTTGCTTGAGACATTGTCTACCAACAAATTGAACCAAACCTGAGTTGTAATGCATCTCTGGATAGCAATGAGAAGAATGGTTAAGATTGTGTGCCTAAGACACGGGGAATTCCAGAACACTTAATTGTGTTCATGAGGAATCTGCACTTAGACCAAGAGGCAGTCCATCAAACAGAACAAGGGGATGCTGTGTGGTTTAAAGTTAGGAAAAGTGTGCATCAGGGTTGTATCCTTTCACCATACTTATTCAATCTGTATGCGAGCAAATAATCTGAGGAGATGAACTACATGAAGAAGAATGCAGCATCAGGATTACAAGAAGATTCATTACCAACCTGCAATACGCAGATAACACCACCTTGCTTGTTCAAAGTGAAAAGGACTTGAAGCACTTACTGATGAAGATCAAAGACTACACTCATCAGTATGGATTGCACCTCAACACAAAGAAAACAAAAACCCTCACAACTGGACCGATAGGCAACATCACGATAAATGGAGAAAAGGTTGATGTTGTGAAGGATTTCATTTTATTTGGATCCGCAATCAACTCCCATGGAAGCAGCAGTAAAGAAATCAAACAACATATTGCACTGTGCAAATCTGTTGCAACCATGCCACTTCAAGGATTAAGGTGTGCCTGACCCAAGCCATGGTGTTTTCAATTGCATCATATGCACACGAAAGCTGGACAATGAAGAAGGAAAACCGAATTACGCTGTTGGCAATGAAATGTTGAATATACCATGGACTGCCAGAAGAATGAACAAATCTGTCTTGGAAGAACTATGGCCAAAATGTTCCCTGGAAGCAAGGACGGTGAGACATTGCATATACTTTGAACATGTTATTAGGTGGGACCAGTTCCTGGAGAATGACATCATGCTTGGTAAGTTAGAGGGTCGGCGAAAAAGAGAAAGGCCCTTAATGAAATGAATTGACAAAGCGGCTGCAATGATGGGCTCAAGCTAACAACAATTGTGACAATGGCACACGACAGGGCAGTGTTTCATTCTGTTGTACGTAGGATCGCTATGACTCGACAACACCTAACAATAACAGCACTATTGACTGCCTTAGTGAATTAAAATTTTCATAGATGAAAAAGATATGGTTTATTATTGTTATAATTTTACCCTAAATATAGGGCATAGAATAATTACAATCATTATTCTTCTATCAATGATTTAATTTTTACGGTACCTTGCATGGTGTCATTTGCAGGAGCTGTTTCACAATGTACCGTGTTATTTTGCCAATGGACAACTTTGATTTTCCTCACTCCTTGCCGGGGGCCGGCCACAGGTGTTCTTGGCACGACTCTTCTCTTTCTCCTTTTGGGCTTAGGATCTGGGAAATGCATTCACAATAGAAAGAGCTATTGGCAAATCAACCTTTTGGTTCCCCAATTCATCAACTGCCTAGGGGGTGCACCTGAATCAAAGTTGGGCTTTAGGAAGATCTCACAGTTCGGTGTGCACTTAAGACAACCAATAGACAGATTGTATACCCTCCCCTACCCCACCCCCCAAAAAATCCAAACCCGTTGCTGTTGAGTTGATTGCGACTCATAGCAACTCTACAGAATTTCCAACACTTTGCAAATTTTTACAAAAGCAGACTGCCACATCTTTCTTCTGTGGAGCAGCTGGTGAGTTAGAAGTACCAAAATTTTGGTTAGCAGCCAACCACTTTAATCACTGCACCACCAGGACTCCAACACTCAATAGACAGATTGCATAGGCAACTCCACTTATTTAGATAATATATAAAGGCAGCATAGCATGGCAACTGAGAGCATGACTGCTGGTGCCTGAGGACCTAGGTTCAAATGCCACTTAGAAGCCACATGAACATGGGAAGTTATATAACCCTCTGTACCTTGGTACTCTGCAATGGTATATAAAAAGCTTCAATAGGTCCTACTTTTAGTATTATGTTACGATCTTAAAAAATAAGTACAGGTAAAGGCTTAGAGGAAACCCTGGTGGTGTAGTGGTTAAGTACTATGGCTGCTAACCAAAGGATCAGCAGTTCAAATCTGACAGGTGCTCCTTGGAAACTATGGGGCAGTTCTACTCTGTCCTATGGGGTCGCTATGAGTCGGAATCGACTTGACGGCACTGGGTTTGGTTTTTGTTTTGGAAAGGCTTAGAAATTACAGGTATGTTATAAGAGTTCTAAAAGGATTCAATTATTAAATGTCTTTGAGAACAAAGAAGACTCTTGGTAGTCGCTGCGTCCAGAGAAAGTACTTGGATGGACAGGGCAGTATGGAAGCTTACTTTTTAGCCTTTACATAGGTATGATTCATTATACCTTATGGAGAACATCTGTTATCATCTCCTGTGACCCCCTTATAGCCCTATAGTTAATTATAGTTCAAGACATTGAAACTTAGGGAGGTTAAGTGATTTACCTTTCACAACACTGAGGAAGGATGGGTCTGTGACAGGAAATGTAGATGGTTGTCTAGGGCAGAGATCCCCAACACCTGAGACATCTATGTCATGCGCTGGACCCGTGAAACAAGAGCTCCCCTCACTGCCTCTCTCAAATTCTCCTGCTCCAAGCTTGCTACAGGAAGAGGAGTGATGGCCTGCAGGGGGTACCAGAGCCAACCAAACTTGCTGCCATTGAGTTGATTCCAACTCATAGTGACCCTACAGGACAGAGTGGATTTCCTCCATAGAGTTTCCAAGGAGCACCTGGTGGATTCAAACTGCAGACCTTTTGGTTAGCAGCCGTAGCTCTTAACCACTACACCACCGGAGCCAACAGAATGACCCAAATCCTGACCCAGGTTCTACATTTCAATCCCAGACCCAAAATATGATACTGTTTCTCCAAATGAAGTCCCTATGAAGGACCATAGGAAGCTGAAACTGTTGTTCATCTTCCTCCAGCACCTTTATACTGTCAGCTGCCTGGCATGAGCCTTCTTGGTGGTAAGGAGACCAGCTCGAGAGAAAGTATTCTACTTGACTCCACTCTGGCTCAGAGCTGAGGACATTCCAAACTAACTGCACATGATAGCTCTGCATGGCATTAGCTATGCCTCCAGTTGACCAACCCTGGCTGAGGAGTTAGTGCTAATTAACCGGGTAAGTGGCCAGCTATGCCAGTGTTGTGGTGTGTGATCGTTAAGGTTGTGTGTCTACTTGGCTGGGCCATGATTCTCCATTGTTTGGCTGTTATGATGTAGGTTGGCAGTCGTATAATGATATGACCACCTACATGATGACATTTGATATAATGTGACCACCTCCATGATGGAATCTCTTGTGAGTAGCCAGTCAGTTGATGGGGAGTTTCCTTGAGGGTGTGGCCTACATCCAATATAGCTGGACTTTCTGGAAAGGCTTGAAGGCTTTTGCTTACTCTGGATTCTGTAGCTGGCTCCTGTTCATCCGACCTCACGTTCCTGGGACTTGAGCTAGCAGCTTACCTGCCATCTTACCTGCTGATTTGGGGATTCATGGGTCTTCGCAACCTATAAGCCAGAGCCCTGCTCTCTGACTCACCAATATTGGGTTTGCTGGCCCCTTCAGCTATGTGAATCAAGAGAAGCCTCCAGCCTGACCCACGGACTTCGGAAGTTCCAGCCTCTACAGCTGCGTGAGCCATTTCCTTGATATCTCTCTCTGTATGTATTTACACACTCTACTGGTTTTACTTCTCTAGAGAACACAGTCTAAGACATGGTAGTTCAATAATTAAGTCTGCCCCTCCCTTTCTCACTGAATAACGATCTAAGCAACATCTCAGCAGCCTCCACTAAGATCTGAGAATGGGCAGTGGCTGCACTAGCATTGAGTGTGCACCACCCCACTCAAATCTTTCCTTATCAAAATTCAGTCTCTACTGTACAAATTTCTCATCCCTCTCTAAATCCTCTAGTGGCAGGGGAGATAGCTTGATGTCCTCTTAGGGGGACCCCTCCATAGCCCCTCCAAGACGCCAGTCCCTGTAGCTAAATATTCATTCCACTAATCCGATGACACAAACCCTTTTTACTATTCTCCCACCAAGCACTCAAATACCTCATCAATTCCATGGAATTCCTGTCATGAAATCCCAGTTTTCCTTCCTTTCTAAAATATCTAGATCTGTTGTTGTTGTTGTTAGTTGCCTTCAAATTGATTCTGATTCATGGCCACCCCGTGTGTGTAGAGTAGAACTGCTCCATAGGGTTTTTTTTTTTTTTTTGAGCTTTAAGTGAAAGTTTACCAATCAAGTCAGACTCTCATACAAAAATTTATATACACCTTGCTATATACTCCTAATTGCTCTCCCCCTAAGGAGACAGCACACTCCTTCCCTCCACTTTCTTTTTTTGGATCCATTCAGCCAGCTTCTGATCCCCTCTGCCCTCTTATCTCCCCTTCAGACAGGAGATGCCAACATAGTCTCATGTGTCCACTGGATCCAAGAAGCTCATTCTTCACCAGTATCATTTTCTATCCCATAGTCCAGTCCAATCCCTGTCTGAAGAGTTGGCTTTGGGAATGGTTCCTGTCTTCGGCTAACAGAAGGTCTGGGGACCATGACCTCTGGGGTCCATCTAGTCTCAGTCAGACCATTAAGTCTGGTCTTTTTACGAGAATTTGGGGTCTGCATCTCACTGCTCTCCTGCTCCCTCAGGGGTTTTCTGTTGTGTTCTCTGTCAGGGCAGTCATCGGTTATAGCACTCCATAGGGTTTTGAAGGCTGTGATCTTTCGGAAGATTATCAGGCCTGTCATCTGAGGTGCCTCTGGGTGGGTTCGAATTGCCACCCTTCTGACTAGTAGTTGAGCACTTATTTGGTTTGAGAGCTTGGCATCTGTACTCAGACGATGTTGGCCTATAACTCCCCTTGCCTACAATGTTCTTTGCTGGGTTTGGTATCAAGTTTCTTCTGCTCTGATGAAAGCACGGTAAGAGTGTTCCTTCCATTTCTATTCCCTGGAAGAGTATGTACAAGACTGAACTTTTTTTTATTTAATTGTGATTTGGGTGAAAGTTTACAGCCCAACTTAATTTTTCATACAAAAATTTATATGTAAATTCTTATGTGACATTAGTTGTGATTTCTGTAGTGTGATGGCCTGTCCCCCATTTCTACCCCAGGTTTCTTGTGTCCGTTTAACCAGTTCCTGTCCCTTCCTGCTTCTGGACAGGAGCTGCCCATTTGGTCTTATGTATCTGCTTGAGCTAAGAAGCACACTCTTCACGACTATTATTTTATGTTTTATAGTCCAGTCTAATATTTGTCTGAAGAGTGGGCTTCAGGAATAGTTTCAGTTGTGGGTTAACAGAGGATCTGGGGGCCATGGCATCAGGGGCTCCTCCAGTCTCAGTCAGACCTGGTCTTTTTACTTTTGAATCTGAGTTCTGCTTCACACTTTTCTCCGGCTCCATCTGGAACTCTCTGTTGTATTCCCTGTCAGGGTGGTCATTGATGGTAGGTGGGCATCATATAGCTCATCTGGTCTCAGGTTGATGGGAGTCTCTGGTTTATTTGGCCCTTCTGTCTCTTGGGCTAATATTTTCCTTGTGTCTTTGGTGTTTTTCATTCTCCTTTGCTCAGAGTGGGTTGGGGACAGTTGACGCATGTTAGATGGCTGCTTGTAAGCTTTTAAGACCCCAGACGCCACTCACCAAAGTGGGATACAGAACATTTTCTTAATAATCTTTGTTATGCCAATTGACCTAGATAAAGACTGACATTATTTCTATATAAAACGTTTGGCAGAAATCAGAGGAAGTCACCCGGGTCTGAATTTCGCCTTGTGGAAAAAAGTATTTTTGTATTTCTTGTTTTTTAATTTATGCTTGCCTTTTTTTAATATATTGTAAGGAAACCTTGGTAGCGTAGTGGTTAAGTGCTACGGCTGCTAACCAAAGGGTCAGCAGTTCAAATCCGCCAGGCGCTGCTTGGAAGCTCTATGGGGCTGTCCTACTCTGTCCTATAGGGTCACTATGAGTCTGCATCGACTCGACGGCACTGGGTTTGATTTTGGAATATATTGTAAAGTTCACAAATATTAAGTATATAGCTGAATGGCTTCTTAAGTAGGTGTGTTGTTCGTACCCAAATCAACATATAGAATGTCTCCAGCTCCCTGGCAGCTTCTCTTTTGCTACTTCCCAGTCAATAGCCCCTAACAGTTAGCCACTATTCTGATCATGATCACTATATTTTAGATTTGCTTTTTTCCAACATCATTTAAATGAAAATGCATAATATGGATTCTTATGTGTCTGGCTGAATATTATGTGAATTTCACCTATTTGCCCTATGAAGCATATTTGTTATTCCTTATTTCTGCATAAGTATATTATATTGTAAGCATATAGAAAAATAACTTATTTATTCCACACTTTGCATAAGCTGTGTTGTATCCTGTGATGGCTACTGAAAATTATACTGCTGTGAATGATTCTGTAGGGACTTTTGGGTGGACATAAGCATGCATGAATCATGCATGTCTCTTGGATATATATGGCAAGAATGGAGTTTCTGGGTCAAGGTACATAAACTATAATACACACTGGAATACTTTTTACCAAAGTGACTAAAAAAAATGTACATTCCCACAGCATCATGTGATAGTTTTAGTTCCAGTTTTTGAGATCTGTCTTGGTCCTGGTCAATTTCATGTGATCAGGTCAATGGGACTGTAAGAACAAGTACGTGAAACAAGTCCAGCAACCCTTTCATGCAAGTCCTCTAGAATTCCTGCCAGGAAATGGAGGCTCTTGAGAGACAGCTGGACATAGGCCTTTCTCAAATAGAAGCAAATACAGCATTTGGGATTTATGTGAAGAGTGGAGGCTAGAAGTGTGCTCAAGATTGTGCTTCCCACCTCACTTCCCAGACACAGGAGTGTGTTCGGGAAACAAAGTAAATACCCCTCATGTCACCCAACTCTGAGGATACACTTTAAACTGGAAGTAAATGGTAAAGACAGAAACACGAAGGTGCTGCTATGAGACCTGGAGATGCAGAAAAGAGAGGGCCACCTTCTCAACCTCCACCAGGCATACACTAGAAGAACTGAATCTCCAGGTTCAAGTAAGTGCCTGTGAGAGAGTTGTGTCCCACCAGATATCCTGTATCATAGGTCAATATATAAACCCAACCCATAATCACTCATGCTCAATTCTTGAGAAATGCTAACCAGACAAAACATAAGGCTTTCATGTTAGGCGATAGCAGAATGGGTATTGTGGGAAATATAATCCTTATGTTGAAAAGCAGGAAAATATGATTACAAACACAGCACTCTCAAAACCTATCAACATTTACCATATCTTTTTTTCTTACTATGTCAATAAATTAGGGAAAGAACAATATGGACCTACGCATATGTTTCCTCCTCTCTCTAATTGATATGCCACTATGTTAGTCTTTACAGCAGCAGGCATAAAATATCAGGCCCAGGGCACCCTCTTCCATTGGATCCTACCCGAATGTTGTTACCTACCTGGTACCTCTAGGTTGCTACTGCTGGATTCAACAATTCTCCTCGCAAGCCAGCCTTTAGAAACACAAACATCAACAAGAAAGTTATTGGAGATACTGGCATACTGTGGTCATCCTCATTCGCACAACAATCACCTGGGTTCTCAGAACTTCCCTGGGCTCTGTGGAGTCAGAGGACTTTAACATGATATTGCCGCCCACAGTTTGCAAACCTTAAGGTAAAAGAGAAGAGGTGAAAGAATCCCTTTTTATTGTCTTACATCCCCTGGACTATCCTATCTCTAACCTCCAATTTTATATACCTGAAATACCAACAGACATGGACGCACTTTGGGTTGTAAGTGCTCAATAAGCAGCTGCCCTAGAAAGCATTCTGTGGTGATGGAAATGTTCTCTCAGCATCATTCAATACAGTAGCCACTAAAACATAAGGATATTGGGCACTTGGAATATGACTTGTGTGGGACTGGATGTCCAATTTTAATTTTGATCAATTAAATCAGTTAATTTAATTAACTATAAGTAGGCTACTAGCTACCACACTAGACAGCCCAGTTTCAGAAATCCTAAGTCAAGGATGATATAACCTCCCATTGCCTGGTCTGATCATTCACTTAATAGGTATTTTCTGGGCACATGCACAATTGCCAGTCACTGTGTGAGGCTCTGGGGATACTAAAACAGTAATGTCATCAACCATGTCCTAGAGGAATTCCCAGCAGGGTGGCCAACTTTCAAACAGAGGTGAAGAGCGTGGCCATGCAAAACCTATACTGGACATAATTAGGGCAGCAGGACCAGAGGGGAGGAAAGGGCACTTCACTCTAATCAGGATCACACCTTTATCACCTCCTGACTTTATATTAGAGGTGGGGCTAGGCACCCTAGCTTAGTGTGGGGTCCATAGGAAAAGACAAGCTGAGGCTACAACGTTTCCATGCCTGAATTAGATCCCAGTCCCAGGATGTATTCATCAGATGTTTATTGAGGTCTGACATGGGATAAAGAAACGATGAAGAAGACAAAGTCAGTGCCCTTGCAGTGATTGCCCGTGGCCAGTATGCCTGGCCCCATCAGTGGGAGGAGGCAAATATAGAGTTTGGGCCTAAAAATTCCAAGATTCTTGCAGAGAAACACTCAAACTGATGTTCTACAGGCCATAAAGGAGAGCAAAAAAGGGCACTTCAAACCTGGGTTAGGCCCACAAATCTCTGCTGAGCTATTCTGGCCACTGGAGCCCCTTGCCCCTCCCCAACTTCACTATGACTAGAATGTGCTGCAGCTGCCCCAGGCTTGTGGCACAAGAATCCTTTATGTTTCATTGCATTTCTGGGCCAGACAATTCCTGACTTACAATGTCTAAATAAGGAATGGTTGTCAGGTGATGCCAGAAGCAGGTGAAAAGTAGAAACTGTTCCCTGTCCTGGAACAAGGTAGAACAGGCCTCAGGACATCAGGGTTTCTGGCCTGACCCTTTAGTCCCTTCCTGTTGACTCATCTCCTGGCCAGTGTGGGTCAGAGAAATGGACACCTGACTTCCAGTCTCCTTCTTTTACCAATTTCTGTTGGTGAAATTGTCTTCATCAAAGACACAAGGAAAGTGCCTTATAGGCCTCACAGGTCAATGGAGAGGATGATGGAACAAACAGTAAGGAAGCTTCTCTCTACAAGCATTTATGAAGACACCTATACAGTGCTAATTCCAGCCTTGAAGGCCAGCCACATCCACCCTCATTCTCAATCAGAAGAACAAGTATCATTGTATGGGCAGATCTTGTGCTGGTATTGCCCGGACCTCCTGATTTCAAACTTTGAATCCATCTACCTCACCCACCCTCACATGGGCTGGGTGCCCTATGTATCTTTCTTCTGTCCTTCTAAATCTTACCCAAAAGTTCAGCTCAGACTCTGAGCCCTGCTCTCACCCTTGGAGGGCACTCCGTGGCTGCCATGGAATTCTTAGAGCCTAACCGTTGATATCACTATTTACATTGAATGACACACAGCAAGGATTCCTTCAAATGCAACTGGGAAACTGTGATCTAGAGATTAAAGATTTCTATTTCTTGTCGTGAAAAGAAATATGGAAACACACACAGACCCATATACATGCAGAATCACACCACATGGCTTCACACATAGATACACCTCACCATCGTGCACACAAACCCACACCACCTAAAGGGAACACAAATGTTTTTGTAGAGGCACGGACATAGGCTTTTATCTGGAAATTGTTTTCTTTCACCACAAACCCAAAACTCATTCCTAAAGATGCTGGAATCAGAGTGACTCTCCAGACTGAAGTCAGCAAGAAAGCCCCACCTTTCTTATCTAGATTTTCTTCAGTAAGAGAATTGTAGAATACATACCAGTGCTCCTTGATCTTCTGGTTTCCTCCAGCTGTAGAAAAGAAACATAAGGATGAGATCATGCTGTGCAGTTTGCATAGGTCTCATGCTCTTGGTGACTTTGGTGGGAAACAGTGATCAAGCGAAGCCCCTCAAAAAGCGTAAAAGAGACCTGTGGAAAACGTGTGAGCTGTTCCTGGATGACATGAGTCTCAAGTTCATTTTGGTTGTCAAGTACAAAAGTCTTAATCCAAGGAGAAAAAATTGCTACTGAGGATAAAGCTCCCTACCATACAGTTGATATAACACGATCCTGCCATTTATGAACACCCTCTTGGGTAACAATTGGTAAGAGATCCCCACTTGACACTCCCCTCACTATGGAAATTGTAAATATCATCTATAATGTACATGGTCACATTTTCATATGTGAATTTGGTTGAAAAAGAAAGAAATCAGGAAAGCAACATTTCTGTCTCAGACTAAGATAGGCAACTTTACCTCAGAATCCAGTGAGGCCACAACACCTGTTCTGCCACTCCATATCTCATCCTCCCATTCACCCTTGGAACCTAGGATTACAAAGAGTAGTTGTCAATGAACTGGTGGCATTGATCATTAATTAATCAGGCAGCTTTGCTTGACTTGGGAAAGGGATAAGAATGTATGGACGCCAATGAATAAAAAGCACGATCTGAGTTGCTTTTGGGCCAACCTCTTTTGTGGAAGAAGGATGGTAAAGGAGAAAATCAGGAAAGAAACTGGGTCCTTGGGTTTGTAGCTAAAGGCCATGTAAAGCAACATGAAACAGTCAAACTACAAATAGTACTGAAATACACACTATGATTCAATGACAGAGTCCTCTCACAACCCCTGCCCACTTTGAAGCCTGGCTAAATTGACAGCATCTTCTTAACATATTCCAAGAAAATCGCAGCCCACGTATCTACATATGCCACAGACCTACATATGCTAAAACACCAAAATCCATTGCAGTCAACTCAAGCAGGACTCATAACAACCCTATAGGACAGAGAAGAACTGCCCCATAGGGTTTCCAAGGCTTTAATCTTTATGGAAGCAGATTACCACATCTTTCTACCATGAAGTGGCTGGAGGGGTTCAAACCACCGACCTTTGGGTTAGCAGCCGCGGCACCACGAGGATTCCTTCTACATCGGAATCGACTCGACAGCACTGGGTTTTGGGTATGCTAGTACTGGATTTATTATCACTTATATAGGATTTTGCATTTGATTAAAAGCAACACTTATTGGGGGACTGGATTTAATTCTAGGCAAAACTTTCCCTTTTTTTGTTAATATTTTTATAAAAATATATAACAACATTTGTCCCAAAAACATTCCTCAGGTATACAACTTAGTGATATTAATTACATTAATTATGTCAAATTTCTCATCACCATAAAGAGAAACTCACTACTTCTAAATAGTGGCTTCTCTTCTCCCCCTCCCTACCACCTCTGTTAACCACTAATAAAGTTTGGTCTCTGTGCCTTAAGGAGTCCTGGTGGTACAGTGGTTAAGGACTCATCTACAAACAAAAAGGTCACCAGTTCGAACACACCAGCTGCTCCCCAGGAGAAAGATGTGGCAGTCTGCTTTTGTAAAGACTACAGCCGTGGAAACCCTATGGGGTAGTTCTACTTTGTCCTATAGGCTCGCTACGAATTGGAATTGACTTTACTGCAGTGGGTTTGGTTTTTTGACTTATCTATACATTTTTTTTTTTATACATTAGCCAAATGTTTCTATTGTATTTATCTTTTGTTATATAATCCTCTGTTATAAAGACAGTTAATTATGGTAGATTTGAAAATACTGAAATCCTAAAATTTAAAAGAACAAGTATTAATCATATGATATATTTCCTCATCCTCTTTTTCTATGTCACGTGTGTGTTTTCATTGACTGAGGTGGCTCTCATTAGGCATCCAACAGTGGAATAGATCATTACAGAGGGGAGGCACTAGTTGACTGTGACACTAACCCAACTCTACAAAAATTTGCAACAAGATAAGTGGGCATCAGGGTAATAACCAAGCGGTACTTTGAGTTCTTATTCGTCACTGTTCCTAGGGAGTGCAGTTTGCACAATTTGAGTATTTCTAGGCCTGTAGGTCCACGTGTCTGTCAGTTTGTCATACTGTGGTGGTTTGCATGTTGCTGTGATACTGCAAGCTTTCAGATACCAGCAGGGTCACCCATGTTGGACAGCTTTCAGCAGAGCTTCCAGACTAAGACAGACTAGGACGAAGTACCTGACACTCTATTTCTGAAAAAAATTAGCTGGTGAAAACCTTATGAATAGCAGCAGAACATTGTCTGATACAGTGCTGGAATACGAGCCCCTCAGGTTGGAAGGCACTCAAAACATGACTGGGAAAATCTACCTCCTTAAAGTAGAGTCAGCCTTAATGACATGAATGGAGTAAAGTTTTGGGACCTTCATTCGCTGATGTGACACAATTCAAAATGAGAAGAAACAAATGGAAACATCTGTTAATAATCAGAAAGTGGAATGTACCAAGTATAAATCTAGGACAATTGGAAGTCATCAAAAATGAAATGGAATGCAGAAAGATCAATATTCTAGGCATTATGAGCTGAAATGGACTGCTTGGCCATTTTGAATCAGACAATCATACGGTCTGCTATGCCAGAAATGACAAATTGAAGAGGCATGGAATGGCATTCATTGTCAAAAAGATCATCTCAAGATCTACCCTGAAGTATAATGCTATTAGTAATAGTATAATATCCATACACCTGCAAGGAAGTCCAGTTAAAATGATTATTATTAAAATTTACCCACCAAACACTAAGGTCAAAGATGAAAAAATTGAAGATTTTTACCAACTTCTGCAGTCTGAAATTGATCAAACATGCCATCAAGATGCATTGATAATTACTGGCAATTGGAATGTGAAAGCTGGGAACAAAGAAGGATTGGTAGTTGGAAAATATGGCCTTGGTGATAGAAATGACACTGGAGATCACATGATAGATTTTGCAAGACCAATGACTTCTTCACTGCAAATACATTTTTCAACAACATAAAGGGTGATTATACACATGGACCTCACCAGATGGAATACACAGGAATCAAATCCACTACATTTGTGGACAGAGAGGATGGAAAAGATCAATATCATCAGTCAGAATAAGGCCAGGGGCCAATTGTGCAACAGACCATCAATTGCTCATATGCTAGTCCAAGATGAAGTTTGAGAAAATTAGAACAAGTCCACAAATGCCAAAGTAAGACCTTGAGTATATCCCACATGAATTCTGAGATGATCTCTACAGTACATTTGACACATTGAAAACAAATGATTGAAGACAAGACGAATTGTGGAAAGACATCAAGGACATCATACATGAAGAAAGTCAGAGGTCATTAAAAAGACAGGAAAGAAAGAAAAGACCAAAATGGATGCCAGAAAAGACTCTGGAACTTGCTCTTGAATGCAGAGGAGCTAAAGTAAATGGAAGATATCGTGAAGTAAAACAGCTGAAAAGGAAATTTTAAAGGGAATCTCAAGAAGACAGTGTTGCAATAAAATATGCAAAGAACTAGAGTTAGAAAACCAAAAGGGAAGAACACACAGGGTATTTTTGAAACTGAAAGAATTGAAGAAAAAATTCAAGTCTCCTGTTGCGATACTGAAGGATTCTACAGAGAAAATATTTAGTGACACAGGGAGCATCAAAAGAAGATTGAAGGAATACAGAGTCACTGTACCAAACAGAACTGGTTGACATTCAACCATTTCAGGAGGTAGCATATGATCAAGAACCGATGGTACTGAAGGAAGAAGTCCAAGCTACACTGAAGGCATTGGCCAAAAACAAGGCTCCAGGAATTGACAAAATACCAATTGAGATGTTTCAACAAATGGATGCAATACTGGAGGTGCTCACTCATCTATGTCAGAGATACCTGGCCACCCAACTGGAAGAGATTCTTGTTTGTGCCCATTTCAAAGAAAGGTAATCCAACAAAATGCAGAAATTATAGAACAAGATCATTAATATCACACACAAGAAAAATTTTGCTGAAGAAAAAGCAGTTGCAGCAGAACATCAACAGGAAACCGCCAGAAATTCAACCCAAACTCAGAAAAGGACATGGAACAAGGGATATGATTGCTGATGTCAAATGGATCTTGGCTGAAAGCAGAGACTATTACAAAGCTGTTTACCTATGTTTTATTGACTATGCAAAGGCATTTGACTGTGTGGGTCATAACACACTATGGATAACATTTCAAAGAGTGGGAATTGTGCTCTTGAGGAACCTGTAATAGACCAAAGAAGAACTGATGCCTTTGAATTATGGTTCTGGTGAAGAATATTGAATATACCATGAACTGCCAGAAGAAAGAGCAAATCTGTCTTGGAGGAAGTACAAACAGGATGCTCTTTAAAAGCAAGGATGGCAGGACTTTGTCTCATATACTTTGGACATGTTATCAGGAGGGACCAGTCCCTGGAGAGGGACATCTTGCTTGGTAAAGTAGAAGGTCAATGAAAAAGAGGAAGATCTTCAATGAGATGAATTGAGACAGTGGCTGAAACAATGGGCTCAAGCATAAGGACTGTGAGGATGGTGCAGGATCAGGCAGTGTTTTGTTGTGTTGTACATAGGGTTGCTATGTGTCTTAGTCACCTAGTGCTGCCATAACAGGAGTACCACAAGTGGATGGCTTTAACAAAGAGAAGTTTCTTTTCTCACAGTAAAGAAGGCTAAAACTCCAGGGGAAGGTTTTTTCTCTCTGTCAGCCTTCTCGTCAATCTTCCCCCAGACTAGGAGCTTCTTCATGCAGGGACCTCAGGTCCAAAGGAAGCACTCTGCTCCTGGCACTGATTTCTTGGTGCTAGGAGGTTCCCCTGTCTCTCTGCTTGCTTCTATCTCTTGTATCTCAAGAGATTGCCTCAAGACACAATCTAATCCTGTAGGTTGAGTCCTGCCTCACTAACACAACTACCACCCATCCTCCCTCATTCACATCATAGAGGCAGGATTTACAATATACAGGAAAGTCACACAATACTGGGAATCATGGCCCAGCCCAACTGATACACATATTTTTTAGGGGACATAAGTCAATCCATGACACTATGAATCACAACCAACTGGACGGCACCTAACAACAACAGATGGAGAAACTAAGGCTCAGAAAGGCTTGTTCCCAAGCTGAAAAGCTCCTAAGTGGAAAAAGAAAAATGTGAACCCAGGTGTGTGACCTCAGTACTGATGTTCTGAACTACTGAACTGCACTTACCACGCTAAGAGAGGTGTCTTGGAACAAGTTCTACAACAGATTTGTTTGTTCTTTTGGCAGTCTATGGTATATTCAGTATTCTTCGTCAATACCATAATTCAAAGGCATCAATTCTTCTTCATTCTTCTTTATTCATTGTCCAGTTTCACGTGCACATTAGGTGATTGAAAATGCTGTGGCTTGGATCAGGTGCACCTTAGTCCTTAAAGTGACATCTTTGCTTTATAACACTTTAAAGATGTCTTTTGCAGCAGATTTGCCCGATGCAATGCATCCTTTGATTTCTTGACTGTTGCTTCCATGGATGTTGATTATAGAGCCAAGTAAAATGAAGTCCTTGACAACTTCAGTGTTCTCTCTGTTTATCATGATGATGCTTATTGATCCAGTTGTGAAGATCTTTGTTTTCTTTATGTTTAGGTATAATCCATACTGAAGGCTGTGGTCTTTGATCTTCATCAGTAAGTGCTTCAAGTCCTCTTCACTTTCAGCAAGGAAGGTTGTGTCATCTGCATATCACAGGTTTTAATGAGTCTTCCTCCAATCCTGATGCAGTATTCTTCTTCATACAGTTCAGCTTCTTGGATCATTTGCTCAGCATACAGATTAAATAAGTGTGGTGAAAGAATACAACCCCGACGCACACCTTTCCTGACCTTGAACCATGCAGTATTCCCCTGTTCTGTTCAAACGACTGCCTCTTGATCCATGCACAAGTTCCTCATGAGCACTATTAAGTGCTCTGAAATTCCCATTCTTCACAGTATTATCCATAATTTGTTATGATTCATATAGTTCAATGCCTTTTCCTAGTAAATAAAACACAGGTAAACATCCTTCTGGTATTCTCTGTTTTCAGCCAAGATCCATCTGCGATCAGCCATGATATCCCTTGTTCCATGTCCTCTTGTGAATTTGGCTTGAATTTCTAGCAATTCCCTGTTGATATACTGCTGCAACCATTTTTGAATGATCTTCCTCAAAATTTTACTTGTGTGTCATATTAACGATATTGTTCGATAATTTTCACAAACTGTTGGATCACCTTTCCTTGAAATGGGTACAAATATGGATCTCTTCCAGTTGGTTGGCCAGGTAGCTCTCTTCCAAATGTCTTGCATAGACGAGTGAGTGCTTCCAACACTGCATCCGTTTGTTGAAACACCTCCATTGGCATTCTGTCAGTTCCTGGAGCCTTGTTTTTCACCAATGCCTTCAGTGCAGCTTGTACCTCTTCCTTCAGTACTATCGGTTCTTGATCATATGCTACCTCATGAAATGGTTGAGCATTGACAAATTCTTCTTGGTACAGTCACTCTGTGTATTCCTTCCATCTTTATTTGATGCTTCCTGAGTAATTTAATATTTTTCCGTAGAATCTTTCAATATTGCAACTAGAGACTTGAATTTTTTCTGCAATTCTTTCAGGTTGAGAAATGTCAATGCATTCTTCCCTTTTGGTTTTCTAACTCCAGACCTTTGTGCATTTCATTATAATACTTTACTTTGTCTTCTTGAGCCACCCTTTGAAATCTTCTGTTCAGCTCTTCATCATTTCTTCCTCTAGTTTTAGCTACTCTAAGTTCAAGAGCAAAATTCAGAGTTTCTTCTGACGTCATTTTAGTCTTTCTTTCTGTCTTTTTAATGACCTGTTGCTTTCTTCATGTAGGATGTCCTTGATGTCATTCTACGACTCGTCTGGTCTTTGGTCATTAGTGTTCACTCTGTTAAATGTATCGTTGTGATGGTCTCTAAATTCAGGTGGGAAATACTCAAGGTCGTACTTTGGCTCTAGTGGACTTGCTCTGATTTTCTTAAACTTCAGCTTGAACTAGCATATGAGCAATTGATGATCTGTTCCACAATCAGCCCAGGCCTTGTTCTGACTGATACTAAGCCTTTCCATCATCTCTCTCCACAGATGTAGTCTGTTTGACTTCCGTGTATTCCATCTGATGAGGTCCATATGTATAGTCACCGTTTATGTTGTTGTAAAAAGATATTTGCCGTGAAGAAGTAGTTGTTCTTGCAAAATTCTGTCATGTGATCTCTGGCATCATTTCTATCACCAAGGCCATGTTTTCCAACTACCAATCCTTCTTCTTTGTTTCCAACCTTCAAATTCCAATCACAAGTAATCATCAATGCATCTTGAATGCATGTTTAATCAACTTCAGACTGTGGAAGTTGGTAAAAATCTTCAATTTCTTCATCTTGGCCTTAGTGGTTGGTGGGTAAATTTTAATAATAGTTGGATTAACTGGTCTTCCTTGTAGATGTATGAATATTATACTATCACTGATAGTGTAGTACTTCTGGATAGATCTTGAAATGTTCTTTTTTATGATCAATACGATGCCATCCCTCTTCAATTTGCCGTTCCTGGCGTAGTAAAACCATATGATTGTCTGATTCAAATGGCCAATACCAGTCCATTTCAGCTCATTAATGCCTAGGATATTAATGATCATGCCTTCCATTTCATGTTCAATAACTTTGAATTTTCCTAGATTCATACCTCATACAAACCATGTTCCAATTACTAATGAATGTTTGCAGCTGTTTCTTCTCATTTTGAGTTGTGCCACATCAGCAACTGAAGGTTCCGAAAGCTTGACTCCATCCATGTCATTAATGTTGACTCTATTTTGAGGAGGCAGCTCTTCTCCAATCATCTTTTAAGTACCTTCCAACCTGAGGGGCTTATCTTCTGGCATTATAGCTGCTGCTATTCCTAAGACTTTCACTGGCTAATTTTTTCAGAAGTAGACTGCCAGGTCCTTCTTCCTAGTTTGTCTTAGTCTGGAAGCTCCGCCAAAACCTGTCCACCAAAGGTGACACTGTTGGTATTTGAAATACTGGTGGCAAAGCTTCCAGTATCACAGCAATGCCCAAGCCACCACAGTACTACAAACTGATAGACTATGCTCCATCTCAAGAGCACTGATGGCAAACACATGACCAGATATGGCTCTGTAGAAGACTGAATGAGCAAATGCATGTAAAGCATGCAGTGTGAATGTTCAGAAAGGTTATTCAGAAGTTAAAGTCTTGCCTGAGGTTTCACAATTTAACAAGTCCAGGGCTGGATTTAAACTCACAAATCTGAGCTCTCATGTTCATTCCATGAGAAACTCTGCTTTGCCTAAAAAGAACCACTTTGTTTTAACCTAGACTCAGATCTGAAACAATCAGACTGTCATAGATTGAATTATGTCCCCCCCAAAATGTGTGTATCAATTGGGCTGGGCCATGATTCCTGGTATTGGGTGATTTTCTTGTATGTTATAAATCCTGCCTCTATGATGTTAATGAGAGAGAATGGGCAGCAGTTGTGTTAGTGAGGCAGGACTCAACCTACAGGATTAGATTGTGTTTTGAGGCAATCTCTTGAGATATAAAAGATAGAAGCAAGCAGAGAGACAAGGGGACCTCATACCACCAAGAAAAAAAGCAGTGCCAAGAGCAGAGCGTGTCCTTTGGACCCGGGGTTCCTGTGCAAAGAAGCTCCTAATCTGGGGGAAGATTGATGAGAAGGCCGACAGAGAGAGAAAGCTTTCCGCTGGAGCTGACACCCTGAATTTGGGCTTTTAGCCTACTTATGGTGAGAAAATAAACCTCTCTTTGTTAAAACCATCCACTTGTGGTATTCCTGTTATAGCAGCACTAGTCAAAACACAAACAAAGATCTCAAAAAATGCTGTTGGTGACTACCTGAGTCCACACTCAATGGCCACTTCCCCAAAACACTGCAGGGTATTCTCTAGAATGAGCCAGTTGACTATACCACGGTCAACAGATAACTGTTTAGATGAGATGAACACAAGTTTCCCAGTGGTGGGCATTACATGTTATAACTTTTTGTGTTCTAAAACCTGGGAAACAACATCATCTTCTATTACTTATTCCTCACAAATAAAAGTGTCCCAAAACTGAGACATTTGCAAGTCATGGAATGACCATAGCTTAGCTTTTGAAAGAGCTCTGGGTGAAGGGTCAGGAGAGCTAAGTCACGCATTTAATCAAGATAACAAAAATACAGATTCATTATTTTTAAAAGCACGATTCTATATGTAAACTTATGCTATTATCCATCTATCTATCTATTTCTCTCTTCATTTGTGAACACGACCTACTTTCCTCTAACAATTCATTAACCTATTTATCAGCATGTGTGAAAGACTGGCTACCAACTGAGTTACTGAGATTTTAAAAGAATCGTTAACATTATCCCTTATGGTTGGTGTGTTTGCTGGGTTTGTGCTTGCTTTCTTTCTCATTGTGGTCAAATATACACATAATAAAGTATTACTATGCTGTCACCACTCAACTCTGAAGATGTAAATGGGCTGGGTGAAAGCATATTAATTCTAAATTCTAAAGCTAGAATTTTAGATAACCCCCAAAGCATAAAAGTAAATTTGTGCTTCACTTATCAAATTGACAGTATATACACACAGTCTTGTGATCTGTTTTGAAACTTAGTTATAAGAATACAAGGAACAAACTCCCAAAGATACAGAATTAAATACACATTTCAAAATGAAGAAAACAGAAAAGTCATATTAAAAAGTTAGGTATGCATCATTATGTAAAATACTTCCCTATACATCTCTACCATTCCAGGTTCACTTCAAATTAACACTATTAATAAGTTTTAGGTGGAACAGAACAGCATTAAAATACAAATTGCCATATTTTCCTGGTGAATACGTAGTGGGGACATGACAGGTGCAAGATATAACAGGAAATATCACATTTTTCAAATAGAAGAAAATATGTAAACGTCCTTGCTGGTAGAAGAATCATATCTTTATGCTGAGATATAAAACAAAAGTATTAAACATTTATAACTCTGCATGACAAATTAGAGAAAATGAAAAATATTTGGGAAAAGTTCACTAGCCCATCCAGGGGGAAAACATTCCAAAGTCAACAGAACATACCTTTGCAACAGGAAATTAGAATCCCCATATTGGGGGATAGAGATTTGTAGCTTAGAGATTGACTCCCTGCTTCCAACTCTCAAAGTCTCTGCATGCAGAGTGACAATCAGAACCAAAGGCAAAATGTACATCACTATAGCACCATGGCAACGGGTCATCACAAAGCTTTCAGTGTGAGCACACTCTTTATCATATGAGGTCTAGCTAGTCTTATCTAGACATGTGACTTTTTACATGTACAAGTATTTCATTTCAGAGTAAAATTTTATTTCAAAACTCAGTCCTAGATCCACATATTATTATTCCCTGTTTTTGAAAACAAGTCATATTTTGAAAGATGACCTGTTCTCCAAACAGAGTCAAGACTGAGTATTTCAGGATGAAGAGGGGGAAAAGTGGACATGCTGAAAATAAATAGAGGGTTTGAAATACCACTCCCACCCATTTCTACCATTTGTGGTTACCAAATATTTCTAGGAAAAATAATTACTTTATCTGCATTAGTTAGAAAGCAACATTAACATAAATTAAGTTGTTTTATGGGAAGTAAATATATAGATCTAGAGAAAGAAAGGGAAGACAGATGCAAAACATTTGCCACGTCAACATTTGTTACAGGTACAACTCGAAGACGTTGATTATGCTCATCACGTTGTGCAACCATCATCACCATCTGTTTCCAAATCTTTCCATCACCTTCAGAGAAGCTCAGCACCCCCAAGCAATGACTCCTTCTCTCTTCCTCCCTCCCACCCCTGGTAACCACAAAAAAACTTTAGTCTTTATACATTTGCCAATTCTAGAAATTTCATACAAGTGGATCGTACAACATTTTATCGATGATAATAAAAAAGGAAGAAAGAAAGCTGAACTTTCCCTGCTGGCCTTAGTCTAGGGAGATAGCCTGATTCCAGCTTCTAAGTGAGAATAAATATTGGGGGTGTGGTGAAAGAAACTGATTTTCCAGGTGAAGAATGGTGGCCATGTTACCAGAGGTATTTTGTGACTTTTAGGTGGTGTGCGTGGGGGCGTGAATGTCATGTGCATCTACGTGGTGTGACTGTGAGTTGTGTGTCCCTGTGTAGGTGTGTGTGTGGTTGCGTGTTTCCCCCAAGGTATATCTGCTTGAAGCGGCAAAATTGACGTTGTCGACTTTATCAATTAAAACAAAAAAGAAACACGCACACAAACAAAAAACCATTGCTCCATGTGTACATTTGCATATCAAAAAATAAAATCAGATACTTTAAATATGTGCAGTTCATTGTACGACCTCAGTAATTCTGGGGGGAAAATGCCATCACCATGCATGAAATTTTTTTTAAAGGTTCTGAAAGGACTAAACTGGGTTTCAAAATGCCTGTTTGTTACTGGGTCAATAACAACTTCGTTGAATAATAAATTCTGAGTAGACATTTTATTTCCCTTATGGCATTCCAATTAATCATGATAAAATAAAAGCACCTATAACTGTCATCATTTGAGTTACAGAAAAGAGACGCAGTGGATGAACAACGCAGGGTTGTAAAGCCAGCGAATGAGGGGCCACATACTGAAGCTTAGGCCACTGGATCTAAATCCCATGCACTCTATCACACTTCTCTACTGCCTGGGAAATACTGTAAACTTCTCCTAAGGTTTTGGCATCATTTATTATTTTAATCCTTGTCACTGCTCAATAACAAGTTGTGTGGAACCCTTGCCGGCCTAAGTCTGAATTCTAGATTCTTTGTTCTCTCAAATTCTTTCACCATTCAATGGCTGTTTCCTCCACTCATGTTTCACTCCTGCCTCTCCTCTCATGCCCAGACACTTTTGGTGAAAGGAGGCCTCAGAAGTCAAACCATGCAGTGCTGGCCAAGGCTTCTTCCTCTGGCACTTAGCCCTTACTGTAGCCACATGCCACACCCAGTTCTGGCAGAAGTCTGGGAATGGAGGAGTGTCCAGGCATACTTGGGGAAAATTCACTCCGAGTTTCACCAACTGACGTCTGATATTTCATTTCAGATAATATTGCCAATAATAGGAAATGATATTCTCATGGAAAATCTGTCTCCCATTACGTATGCCAGCCATGGGTTCTGTGTGGTCGGGCAAGAAACATTGTGTAAAGTGAAAGAAAACCAGAGGTCTTCAGTGACTGAATATCAGGAGGGCTACGTGGCTTCCTTGCTAGGAGAGTAGAAGGGTAGGTTGAACGTTGTAAGGTGGGGAAAGATGAGTTCAGCAGTGTGATAGGAAAATCTCTGCTCAGGTCCCTGTCAAACCTACTAGCTGACATAGGTTTTTGGTTTCTTTGGGAGGCCTTTGCAAAGAAACAAGCCAAGGTACTTATTTTAAATAAACATAAATATAAAATGTGACAAAGTGTGCTTTGAGTTTCCTTTTGTACCATAAATACTGTGTGAAATACACTGTATTTTAATAAAAGTTGATTGTCACATAGGTATCAATATGTTTCCACACAAAATAAAAAGATGAGACTTTTCAAGAGAAAAAAAAAAAAGTAGCTTGTTCACTGAGAAACTACCTCTCACATAATCCTAGAATTCCTTAATGTCTGGAATACAGTTACTCAGTGGTGCTGTGGGGAATTCCTGCTGTGTGTAATTAAAAGTTAACAATGAGTGATATCAACAGTGAGGCTCTAGAATTCAGACACAGTCACCGAGTGAACTTTGTGTGTAAGAACAGGACCCAGTGCCTTAGTCTGTATCTTAAGAGGGAAACTATTTAGAGGTCATGGACACTCCAACGATACATTCAAACTCCCTGAGGAAACGAATTACTGGGCTGAGGGCTGTGGGGACCATGGTCTTGGGGAACATCTAGCTCAATTGCTATAACAGTTTATAAAGAAAATGTTCTACTTTCTACTTCGGTGAGTCGCGTCTGGGTCTTAGCCTGTTAGCGGCCATCTAAGATGTGCCACTGGTCTCACCCCTTCGGGATCAAGGCAGAATGAAGAAAATTAAAGACCCAAGGGAAAGATTAGTCCAAAGAACTAACGGACCACAACTACCAAGACCTCCACAAGACTGAGTCTAATACAATTAGATGGTGCCTGGCTACCACCACTGACTGCTCTGACAGGGATCACAATAGAGAGTCCCACACAGAGCTGGGGGAAATTGTAGAACAAAATTCTAACTCACAAAGAAAGGGCAGACTTACTTACCTGACAGAGGCTGGAGAAACCCTGAAAGTATGGCCCCTGGACACTCTTTCAGCTCAGTAATGAAGTCACTCCTCAGGTTTACTCTTCATGCAAAGATTAGACAGTCCCTAACACAGAACAAGACTAAACAGGCATGCCAGCCCTGGGGCAAGGACTAGAAGGCAGGAGGGGACAGGAAAGCCGGTAATAGGGAACCCAAGGTCTAGAAGGGAGAGTGTTGACACGTAGTGGGGATGTTAACCATAGTCATAAGACAATATGTGTACTAACTGTTTAATGAGAAGCTAGTTTGTTCTGTAAATCTTCATCTAAGGTACAATTTAAAAAATATTTAAAAACGTAATAAAAAAATGAAGAAAAAAGTCATATTAAAAAGTTATGTATGCATCATTATGTAAAATGCTTCCCCATGCATCTCCACCATTCCAGGTTCACTTCAAATGAATACTATTAATTGGTTTTAGGTGGAACAGAACAGCATTAAAATAGAAATTGTCATATTTTCCCAGTGAGTACCTAGTGGGGACACGAGAGATGTGAGACATAACAGGAAATACTACATTTTTCTAATAGAAGAAAAAATGTAAATGTCCTTGCTGGTAGAAGAATCATATCTTTATGCTGAGATATAAAACAAAAGTATCAAACATTTATAACTCTGCATGACAAATTAGAGAAAACGAAAAATATTTGGGAAAAGTTCACTAGCCCATCCAGGGGGAAAACATTCCAAAGTCAACAGAACATACCTTTGCAACAGGAAATTAGAATCCCCATATTGGGGGATAGAGATTTGTAGCTTAGAGATTGACTCCCTGCTTCCAACTCTCAAAGTCTCTGCATGCAGAGTGACAATCAGAACCAAAGGCAAAATGTACATCACTATAGCACCATGGCAACGGGTCATCACAAAGCTTTCAGTGTGAGCACACTCTTTATCATATGAGGTCTAGCTAGTCTTATCTAGACATGTGTCTTTTTACATGTACAAGTATTTCATTTCAGAGTAAAATTTTATTTCAAAAACTCAGTCCTAGATCCACATATTATTATTCCCTGTTTTTGAAAACAAGTCATATTTTGAAAGATGACCTGTTCCCCAAACAGAGTCAAGACTGAGTATTTCAGGATGAAGAGGGGGAAAAGTGGACATGCTGAAAATAGAGGGTTTGAAATATCACCCCCACCCATTTCTACCATTCATGGTTACCAAATATTTCTAGGAAAAAATAATTACTTTATCTGCATTAGTTAGAAAGCAACATTAACATAAATTAAGTTGTTTTATGGAAAGTAAATATATAGATCTAGATAAAGAGAGAGAAGACAGATGCAAAACATTTGCCACGTCAACATTTGTTACAGGTACAACTCGAAGACGTTGATTATGTTCATCACGTTGTGCAACCATCATCACCATCTGTTTCTAAATCTTTCCATCACCTTCAGAGAAGCTCAGCACTCCCAAGCAATGACTCCTTCTCTCTTCCTCCCTCCTGCCCCTGGTAACCACAAGAAACTTCAGTCTCTCTACATTTGCAAATTCTAGGTATTTCATAGAAGTGGAATCACACAGTGTTTTGTCTATAATAATAAATAAAGAAGAAAAGAAGAAAGAAAGATAGATCTTCCTTGCTGGCCTCAGTCTAGAGAGATGCCCTGATTTCAGCTTCTAGGTAAGATGAAATACTGGGGGTGTGGTGAGAGAAACTGATTTTCCATGTGAAGAACGGTGGCCATGTTACCAGAAGTATTTTGTGACTTTCAGGTGGTGTGCATGGGGATGTGATGTGTCAGCTGGATCTATGTGGTATGACTGTTACTTCTGTGCTTGTGTGTAGGTGTGTGCTTGCGTGTTTCCCCTAGAGGTATATCCACTTAAAACAGCAAAATTGACATCGTCAACTCAATTAAAACAAAACACACACACACACACAAACAAAAAAGCATTGCTCCATGTGTATATATGCATATCAAAAAATAAAATTATATACTTCAATAATTCTGGGGGGGAATCTCATCACCATGCATGAAAATTTTAAAAGATTCTGAAAGGACTAAACTAGATTTCAAAATGCCTGTTACTGGGTCAATAACAGCTTCATTGGATAATGAATTCTGAGTAGGCATTTTATTTCCCTTATGGCATTCCAATTACTCATGATAAAGCAAAAGCATCTAAAACTGTCATTGTTTGAGTTACAGAAAAGAGAGATTTGATGCAGTGGAGGAACAATGCAGGGTTGTAAAGACAGGGAGTGAGGGGCCACATACTGAAGCTTAGGCCATTGGATTCCAAATCCCATGCACTCTATCTCACTTCTCTACTGCCTGGGAAATACTGTAAACTTCTCTTAAGAATTTGGCATCATTTATTTTAATCCTTGTTACTGCTCAGTTACAAGTTGTGTGGAACCTTGCCAGGCCTGAGTCTGAATTCTAGATTCTTTGCTCTCTCAAATACTTTCACCATTCAATGGCTATTTCCTCCGTTCATGTTTCACTCCTGCCCCTCCTCTCATGCCCAGACACTTTTGGTGAAAGGAGGCCTCAGAAGTCAAACCATCCAGTGCTAGGCAAGGCTTCTTCCTCTGGCACTTAGCCCTTACTGTAGCCACATGCCACACCCAGTTCTGGCAGAAGTCTGGGAATGGAGGAGTGTCCAGGCATACTTGGGGAAAATTCACTCCGAGTTTCACCAACTGAGGTCTGATATTTCATTTCAGATAATATTGCCAATAATAGGAAATGATATTCTCATGGAAAATCTGTCTCCCATTACGTATGCCAGCCATGGGTTCTGTGTGGTCGGGCAAGAAACATTCTGTAAAATGAAAAGAAAAACAAGAGGTCTTCAGGGACTGAACATCAGAAGGGTCATATGGCTTCCTTGCCAGGAGAGTGGAAGGGTAGGTTGTGCATTACAAGGTGAGGAAAGATCAGTTCAGCAGTGTGGTAGGAAAATCTCCGCTCAGGTCTCCTGTCATACCTACCAGCTGACATAGGTTTTTGGTTTCTCCAGAAGGCCTTTGCAAAGAAACAAGCCAAGGTACTTGTTTTAAATAAACATAAATATAAAATGTGACTAAGGGTGGTTTAAGTCTCCTTTTGCGTCATAAATACTGTGTGAAATACATCGTATTTTAATAAAAGCTGATTGTCACATAGGTATCAATATGTTTCCCCACAAAATAAAAAGATGAGTCTCCTCAGGAGAAAAAAAAGTAACTTGTTCACCCCAGAAACTACCTTCTCACATTGTCCTAGAATTCCTTTGATCTGTAGTTTACAGTTTCTCAGTGGTGCTGAAGGGAATTCCTTCTGTGTATAATTAAAAGGAAAAAATGAGGTGTCTGGGGTCTTAAACGCTAGCAAGCAGCCATCTAAGATACATCAATTGGTCTCAACCCACCTGGAGAATGAAAAAGGAGAATGAAAAACACCAAGGACACAAGGTGATTACAAGCCCAAGAGACAGAAAGGGCCACATGAACTAGCGACTACGTCATCCTGAGATGAGAAGAACTAGATGGTGCCCAGCTACAACCGATGACTGCCCTGACAAGGAACACAACAGAGAACCCCTGAGGGAGCCGGAGAGGAGTGGGATGCAGATCCCAAATTCTCATAAGACTAGACTTAATGGTCTGACTGAGACTGGAAGGACCCCGGTGGTCATGGCCCCCAGACCTTCTGTTGGCCTAGGACAGGAACCATTCCCGAAGCCAACTCTTCAGACATGGATGGGACTGGACAATGGGTTGGAGAGGGATGCTGGTGAGGAATGAGCTTCTTGGATCAGGTGGACACTTGAGACTATGCTGGCATCTCCTGCCTGGAGGGGAGATGAGCGGGTGGAGGGGGTTAGAAGCTGGCAAAAAGGACACGAAAGAGAGAGTGGAGGGAGAGAGCAGGCTGTCTCATTTAAAAGGGGAGAGTAATTGGGAGTGCGTAGCAAAGTGTACATGGGCTTTTGTGTGAGAGACTGACTTGATTTGGAAACTTTCACTTAAAGCACAATAAAAATTATTCCAAAAAAAAAGGGGGCGGGGAGGGACAAATGAGTGGTACCAACAGTGAGGCTCTAGAATTCAGAGACAGCCACCTAGTGGACTCTGTGTTTAAGAACAAGTCCCAGAGTCTTAATCTGTATCTTAAAAGGGAAAATATTTAGAGGAGCAGAATGAGTTTTTACAGTAGTGGTCTCATAACAATATTTGTCATTTTGTGACCAACTTATTTCACTCAGCATAATGTCCTGTGCTCAGTTCCTTTTGTTTGTGGATTTCTTTTTTCATTTATTTTTGCAGATTTTGTTTTTCTTAAGACTTTATGTTTTTCTTCCTTATTTTGATGAATAGGTTTGTTAACTTTCTTTGTGGTTACCTTGAAATTTACCCTTATCTTCCTAGGATCGAACCAGTCTATTATCACTTGGTATCGCCTTGCCTTCCTCTCCACTACAGAGTTCTATACTTATAACATTTATTCCCTCTTTTAATTGTTCTGATGCTGTTGTCATTTATAGATTAACCTCTCTAGTTCCCTGTTGTAATTCTTTGGTTTTGGATAGTCCCTGAGAGTCTCAGAGTCCCTGAGTTCATCTCCTCGGTTGGTATGTGGCTGGTACAATCTTGCGTCCTAGATTCAGGCTGTGGTCTGATGTTTGTTCTCAGACCAAAGGACTCCCTTTAATAATTCTTGTAATTTTGGTTTGGTTTTTACATATTCCCTTAATTTCTGTTTATCTGGAAATGTCCTAATTTCACCATCACACTTGAACAAAAGTTTTGCAGGGTACATTATTCTTGGTTGGCAATTTTTTTTCAAGGTTTCGTATATGTCATCTCATTGCCTTCTTGCCTGCATGGTTTCTGCCGAATAATCAGAGCTTAGTCTTATTGTTTCTTCTCTGTATGTGACTTTTTTTTCTCAAGCTGCTCCCAGGATTTTTTCTTTGTCTTTGGTTTTAGCGAGTGTGATTATGATATGCCTTGGTGTTTTTCTTTTTGGGGTTTATCCTACATGCGGTTTGTTGAGCTTCCTGGATGGTGAGCATTTCATCTTTTGTGATATTAGGGAAGTTTTCTGTCAGTAATTCTTTAATAATCCTCTCTGCGTTTTCCATTTTCTCCCCCTGTTCTGGAACTCTCATCACTCAAAAATTTTTGCTTTTGATTTTATCCCACATTTTTTAAACCTCAGGGTTTCTTCATTTTTCTTCATTCTTTATTTCTGATTTTTCCTCAAACAGGGTTGTAACCAAATCTTTGTCTTCAATTTTGCTGATTCTGTCTTCTATCGTTTTGGACCTGCTCCTCAGTCCTTCTATGACAGTGTCTATTTCTGAAATCTTGTTGTTTATCTTTTGGGTTCTTAACTGTTGCTCTTGTATGATTTCTAGTTGTGAATTTATTTTGGCATTTTGTTCCTGTATTACTTTCCTGAATTGTTCTATATTTTTGTCTGTATTTTCCAGAATTTGTCTGCCTTTTCGAAATATTTGTCTATTTTTTCCTCATTTTTTGTCTGCTTTTTTGCTTCATTCTTGGATTGGTCTGAATATTAGAGATTTGAATTCCCTATCAGGTAATTTTAGTGCCTTTTTTTCTACTGGAAAGTCATCTGGTGTTTTATTTTGGACGCCTACTAGACTCACCCTGTCCTGTTTTTTTATATGTTTTGATACTGTCTTCTGTCTTTGGGACATTCAGTAGTTATTTTCTTAGTTTCTTGATTGTAGATCTGTTTTATTTGGTTGTATCTGAGCAGGTGGGCTGTGCGTTCTTTGTCATTTGCTCATCTGTAGTCATGATACTTTTCACCTCCTTGACCAATGGGCAGGGCCAGTCATTCAGCTATGGTGAAGCAGGGCAAGGGGAGGCACATACTAGGGCCAACAGGGCAGGCCAGGAATCAGTGCTGGGCAGGTTCCAGTAGGCTGTGCCTGTGCTGCTCAGGGTGTGATGTTCAGTGCATGGTGCAGGTAGGCAGGAAGGAGGGGGGAGATTGTGATGCGTGGCACTAATAGGGGTGTGGGAAAGAGGAGAGAAAAACAGGAGCCAAAAACAAACAAGGAAACAAAGAAAAAGGAAGGAAAAAAAAAAAGAGTGTTAATGGAGCTTGCCATTGGAGTAGAGAGATGAGAAACTGAAAAATGGAGAAAAGGAAAAGGGAAAAAGAAAGAAAAAAATAACCAGATAAAATTTTGGAAAAAAGCCTGCAGTAGTCCTGGAGTCCCACTGGTGGGGCTGCTAAAACCAGGCAAGTGGCTCTCAGGCTGCACAGTATAGCCTGGCTAGAGGGAGTATAGATGTCACACAGCACCAGGTATTCAGGAGACAGGAAAAGAAGATAAGTGTAGAGAGAGTAGAACTAAGAAATGAAGACAGACAGGGAAAAAGAGAGAGGAAAGGAAAAAAAAAAAAGAAATGCTCCCAGGGATCCCACCCATGTGGCTGCACAGATTGGGGGAGTGGCTCCTAAGCTGTGCAGTGCAGCCCAGCTAGAAGAGGCTCCCTAGCTGTGAAAAGAAAAAGAAAAACAGAACAAAACAGAACAAAGCAAAGAAAAAACAAGGTGAAAAAAAGCTCCAGGGATCCCACCAGTGTGGTATTGCGGGCTGGGGAAGTGGTTCTCCAGTAGAGCGTGGCTTCACAGCCTTTCAAGAAGAAGCAAACATGGCTCACAGAGCCAGGTGTTCCAGAGAAAGGAAGAGGAAGTGGCAGCAGGCACAAAAGAAACCAAAAGAGACGGAAAGAACCAACACCAGCTCAGGAGCCCCGCCAGTGTGGACAGGGGGAATCCAAGCAGTCTGAGGCCAAAGAAGTTGCCTCCCGGCCAAGAGACTGTGGCTGGCGGGAAGGGTGGAGGGAGGAGGAGGGTTAGGAAAGCCTATTGCTCCTCACCAGGTGCTCTGTCTTCTGCTGGGAATTTCGTGAAGCTGCTTTTCCTACTCCCTGTCCGCTGAGCTCTGCAGTGGGTGGCACGAGGGTGCACTTCCGGCTGGCTAAGCTACGCGGCCAGCCTGCAAGCTTGGAGGCAGAGCAGCGGGGAGATTATGGGGGATGGAAGAGCATATATCGCTGGTTACCAGGTGCTCCATCTTCTGCTGGGAGTTCCACGAAGCTGCTTTCCTGTGCTTCCTGTCTGCCGATCCTCGACAGGAGTCCAAGATGGCGGATCCGTGCTGCGTTAGCTGATGGGGCCCTTCGCAGGTATCCTTGCTTTCTGTCCTCTGTCAGTTTCTTATTCCATTCGGCTCTTGGCTGAGTTCTCGCTCTCTTCATTTTGCACATCAGGTTCCAGGAATGTCGTTTGTCTCTGTCTTACTTAGTTTTTCGGGTCTTTGCTGTGGAGGAATGGTGTGATGCTTCTGTCTATGGCACCATGTTGGCCGGAAATAAGGCCTTCATACTTCTGATCTCACTGTTTACTCCCAGTTTAAAGTGTACCCTCAGGGTTGAATGAAATGAAAAAAATTACTCTGGGCTTATAGCCCGTGCTCCTGTATCCTGGAGAATTGAGAATGTAATTGTAACATTGATCACGAATCAAGCCTCCACTACTCACCCAATTCTCATATCACAGGACTGGGAATACAACCTGACCTTGAGAGAAGCCTGTGCCCAGGTGCACCTTGAGACGGTCCACTGCCTGGAGGGAACTCTAGAGAACTTGTGTGAAGAGGCTTTCGCTGTCCCGTTGACCTGGTCTGTTGTAATTGGTCAGGCCCAGAAAGAGCCTCTGGCAAGCACGGCCAGTAGGTCAATGCTCCTGTCAGAATCCACTGCTCCAGACAGACAGTTTCCCCACACACCAGTCATGACCCACCCCGTTGTTTGGACTAAACTCTGGTGGATGCTGTTTATTTCAGTGGCCACACCTGCTTGTAGATCCACTTGCAGACTAAGGGAAATCAGACAAGTTACATTACATTCATTCCTCTAATGTGCTAAAAAATTATGAGATAGTTAGGAATACTCTCAATGAGATGGATTGACACAGTGGCTGCAACAATGGGCTCAAACATAACAACGATTGTGAGGATGGCACAGGACCAGACAGTGTTTCATTCTGTTGTACTTAGGGTCGCTATGAGTTGGAACCAGCTCGATGGCACAGAACAACAACAATCTGCAGCAAAAGAGCTCTTTAAATATCTTAAAAAGCAAAGACATCACATTGATAACTAAAGTGCACCTGGCCCAAGCCATCATATTTTCATGTCTCATTTGTGTGCAAAAACTGAACAATGGAAAAAGAAGACCAAAGAAGAATTGACACATTTGAAATGTGGTATTGGAAGAGAATACTGAATATACCATGCACTGACAAAAGAACAAATAAATCAGTCTTGGAGGAATGCAGGCAGAATGCTCCTTGAAAGCCAGGATAGCAAAACTTCATCTCATTTACTTTGGACACATCATTAAACCAAAAAACCCAAGCTGTTGCCATGGAGTCAATTCTGACTCATAGCGACCCTATAGGACAGAGTAGAACTGCCCCATAGGGTTTCCAAGGAGCAGCTGGTGGATTCAAACTGCCCGCCTTTTAGTTAGTAGCCAAGGTCTTAACCGCTGTGCCACCAGGGCTCCGGACACATCGTGAGGAGGGACCAACTGCTGGAGAAGGACATTGTACTTCGTAAAGTAGAGGGTCAGCAAGAGAGAGGGAGACCCTCAATGAGATGGATTGAAACAGTGGCTGCAACAGTGAGTTCAAACATAGCAGTGAGTGTGAATATGGTGCAGGATCAGACAATGTTTTGTTCGTTATACATAAGATCTCTATGAGTTGAAGCCGACTAGACAGCACCTAACGACAAAAAAAAAAAAAAAAAAAGGAGGGGTGTTACTAGAAGTCTTCAGCATTTAGAATATCTTATTTAAAAACTGCTTCAATATGGCAAAGAATATAAATCTACAACCTTAGGAAAAGCAAATTAAATGTAATGATCAGTGCAGTCAGCAGAAGCTTCAGAAAAACTAAGTATTAATGAGGAAGAAAACTTTTTAATTAATTTTAACGTATAATTGAACACACAATAATAGAATGGATACACAGGCATTTAAAATTATTTACAAATCATGAACACAGTTTTAGTTACTTGTACCTCACAAGTTACAGATAATGTCAGAGGAAGCATTAAAATGCCATTGTATAAATTTATAAAAATTTTAAATTAAATTCTGACTTATATGAAATTAATTTGTTTGAAGAGTTAAATCTTTTAGAAAAATGTTTCCACAAAAATCATTAGCTCTAGGTATACTAAAGTTTTATGAAATAATATATATGAAATTCATCCCAATGTTGCTCAGAGCCTTAAAATATTAATAGCTACAGTATAGTTTGCATCAGTAGAAAGATTCTTCTCTATATTAAAAATTGTCAAAATAATTTGTCATCTTGCCTTTGTCAAGACTGACTGACATTGCTTTCAACTATGTTGATTAAAAGCCAAAGTTGCTAAAAAGTGTACATTTGATGTTACAATGAAGACATTTTCACCCAGCAGAAAAATGTTATGATCAGCCAAGATTCTTGTTGTTCGGTGCCATTGAGTCGGTTCAGACTCATAGCGACCCTATGCACAACAGAATAAAACACTGCCCGGTCCTGAGCCATCCTTACAATCGTTGTTATGCTTGAGCTCATTGTTGCAGCCACTGTGTCAATCCACCTCATTGAGGGTCTTCCTCTTTTCCGCTGACCCTGTACTTTGCCGAGCATGATGTCCTTCTCCAGGGACTGATCCCTCTTGACAACATGTCCAAAGTATGTAAGACGCAGTCTCTCCATCCTTGCCTCTAAGGAGTATTCTGGCTGTACTTCTTCTAAGACAGACTTGTTCATTCTTTTGGCAGTCCATAGTATATTCAATATTCTTCGCCAACACCACAATTCAAAGGCATCAATTCTTCTTTGGTCTTCCTTATTCATTGTCCAGCTTTCACATGCATATGATGTGATTGAAAATACCATGGCTTGGGTCAGGCGCATATTAGTCTTCAGGGTGATATCTTTGCTCTTCGACACTTTGAAGAGGTCCTTTGCAGCAGATTTACCCAATGCAATGCGTGTTTTGATTTCTTGACTGCTGCTTCCACAGCTGTTGATTGTGGATCCAAGGAAAATGAAATCCTTGACAACTTCAATCTTTTCTCTGTTTATCATGATGTTGCTCATTGGTCCAGTTGTGAGGATTTTTGTTTTCTTTATGTTGAGGTGCAATCCATACTGAAGGCTGTGGTCTTTGATCTTCATCAGTAAGTGCTTCAAGTCCTCTTCACTTTCAGCAAGCAAGGTTGTGTCATCTGCATAGCACAGATTGTTAATGAATCTTCCTCCAATCCTGATGCCCCATTCTTCTTCATATAGTCCAGCTTCTCGGATTATTTGCTCAACATACAGATTGAATAGGTATGGTGAAAGAATTCAACCCTGATGCACACCTTTCCTGACCCTAAACCAATCAGTATCCCTTTGTTCTGTCCAAACAACCACCTCTTGATCTATGTAAAAGTTCCTCATGAGCACAATTAAGTGTTCTGGAATTCCCATTCTTTGCAATGTTATCTGTAGTTTGTTATGATCCACACAGTCAAATGCTTTTGCATAGTCAATAAAACACAGGTAAACATCCTTCCGGTATTCTCTGCTTTCAGCCAGGATCCATCTAACATCAGCAATGATATCCCTGGTTCCACGTCCTCTTCTGAAACTGGCCTGAATTTCTGGCAGTTCCCTCTCAATATACTGCTGCAGCCATTTTTGAATGATCTTCAGCAAAATTTTGCTTGCGTGTGATATTAATGATATTGTTCTATAATTTCCACATTCGGTTGGATCACCTTTCTTGGGAATAGGCATAAATATGGATCTCTTCCAGTCAGTTGGCCAGGAAGCTGTCTTCCATATTTCTTGGCATGGATGAGTGAGCACCTTCAGCGCTGCATCTGTTTGTTGAAACATTTTAATTGATATTCCAACAATTCTTGGAGCTTTGTTTTTCGCTAGTGCCTTCAGAGCAGCTTGGACTTCTTCCTTCAATACCATCAGTTCCTGATCATATGCCATCTCTTGAAATGGTTGAACATGGACTAATTCTTTTTGGTATAATGACTCTGTGTATTCCTTCCATCTTCTTTTGATGCTTCCTGCATCGTTTAATATTTTCCCCATGGAATCCTTCACTATTGCAACTCTAGGCTTGAATTTTTTCTTCAGTTCTTTCAGCTTGAGAAACACCGAGTGTGTTCTTCCCTTTTGGTTTTCCATCTCCAGCTCTTTGCACATGTCATTATAATACTTTACTTTGTCTTCTCAAGATGCCCTTTGAAATCTTTAGCTGCTTGATGTTCGAGGGCAAGTTTCAGAGCCTTCTCTGACATCCATCTTGGTCTTTTCTTTCTTTCCTGTATTTTCAGTGACCTCTTGCTTTCTTCATGTATGATGTCCCTGATGTCATTCCACAACTCCCCTGGTCTTCAGTCACTAGTGTTCAATGCATCAAATCTGTTCTTCAGATCGTCTCTAAATTCAGGTGGGATATACTCAAGGTCATATTTTGGCTCTCATGGACTTGCTTCGATTTTCTTCAGTTTCAGCTTGAACTTGCATATAAGCAATTGATGGTCTGTTCCACAGTTGGCCCCTGGCCTTGTTCTGACTGGTGATATTGAGCTTTTTCATCGTCTCTTTCCACAGATGTAGTCGATTTGATTTCTGTGTGTTCCATCTGCCAAGGTCCATGTGTATGGTCACCGTTTATGTTGGTGAAAGAAGGTATTTTCAATGAAGAAGTCATTGGTCTTGCAAAATTCTATTGTTCGATCTCCAGCATTATTTCTATCACCAAGGCCGTGTTTTCCAACTACTGATCCTTCTTGTTTTTCCACCTTTCGCATTCCAATCACCAGTAATTATCAATGCATCTTGATTGCATGTTCGATCAGTTTCAGACTGCAGCAGCTGATAAAAATCTTCTGTTTCTTCATCTTTGGCCCTAGTGTTTGGTGCATAAATTTAAATAATAGTCGTATTAACTGGTCTTCCTTGTGGGCGTGTGGATATTATCCTATCACTGACAGCGTTGTACTTCAGGATAAATCTTGAAATGTTCTATTTGACGATGAATGCAACACCATTCCTCTTCAAGTTGTCATTCCCAGCATAGTAGACTATATGATTGTCCGATTCAAAATGGGCAATACCTGTCCATTTCAGCTCACTAATGCCTAGGATATCGATGTTTATGCATTCCATTTCATTTTTGACGATTTCTAATTTTCCTAGATTCATACTTGGTACATTCCAGGTTGTGATTATTAATAGATGTTTGCAGCTGTTTCTTCTCATTTTGAGTCGCGCCACATCAGCAAATGAAGGTCCCGAAAGCTTTACTCCATCCATGTCATTAAGGTTGACTCTACTTTGAGGAGGCAGCTCTTCCCCGGTCACCTTTTGAGTGCCTTCCAACCTGGGGGGCTCATCTTCCAGCACTATATCAGATAATGTTCTGCTGCTATTCATAAGGTTTTCACTGGCTAATGCTTTTCAGAAGTAGACTGCCGGGTACTTCTTCCTAGTCTGTCTTAGTCTGGAAGCTCATCTGAAACCTGTCCTCCACGGGTGACCCTGCTGGTATCTAAATACCAGTGGCATAGCTTCCAGCATCACAGCAGCACACAAGCCCCCACAGTAAAACAAACTGATAGCCAAGATACTATGTTAATAAAGCATTATTATTTATCCTACTATATAAAATATGACTAAGTCAAACTGGGTGGTGCAAACAGTTAATGTGCTCAGCTGCTAACCAAGAAGTTGGAGGTTCGACTCTACACAGAGGCAATTTGGAATAAAAACCTGGTGATCTACTTATCAAAAATCAGCCACTGAAAACCCTGTGGAACACAGGTCTACTCTCACACTCATGAGGTCGCCATGAGTTGGAATCAACTGGACAAGTAGTGGTGGGGGTATAGAATGACGCGAGAATATTGTTCTGTAATATTAACTTTATGTTGTTACTCATAATTCTTCACCACTCCTAAACTTTTTATAAATAATGAAGTATTTGAAAACGTAAGACTTGGTTTTAGTACATTTAGCTACACTTTGCCCCTCGCTTTTTGCACAAGGGGTTTCATATTTTCACTCTGCATTGCGCCCTGCTTGTTATGTTGCCAGCCGTGCAGATAAGTAAACCAGTTCCAGCTCTCCCACCCAACAAAACTAGCCAGTGGACTGGGAGGTGGAATGAGCAGAGGGGCCTCAGTCCAACCTCATAAAGTGACACAAGTTGACCTCAGCAGCTGACAAAGTCCCCACTCTGCTGTGACCATGAATCTCAAGGATCCATGCCGGGGTATTCCCTGCCAGTGGCAGCGTGGATCCATGACCAGTGGGCCTGCAAGGGAAAGACCCATCCAACAGTGGGGAGCAACCACTGTCCACACTGAGTGACCCCTGTTTTAGCCCTGGAGCACAAAATGGAAGGCAGGAAGAGGTGGACAATTGCAGAATGTAACTTTTAAATCTGAAATGTCTTTGACTAAATTAGGTTTTCAGTCTTCAATACAAGTGGAAACTTGAAATAGAAATTAATGGCATTTACTGGAAAAGGAAGGAAGCTATATGTTTGCATACTCAAGTTGTGGCACATGTCATCCACACCTAATACAACACTAATTCTGGTTGTGCTCCTTGGCACCGTGGAGTCTTGTGGGAAGTAGGCTAGCTGGGCATTTTTTTTAAACAATGCTTTAATTAATAAATAGAAAGGTTTATAGTACAGAAGGACATAAAACTTAAGTCACCCCGTCCCCATACAAAGGTAAGTACTGTTAGTATTTACTTAAGCACAATTCCATAAATTCCCAAAGAACATTCAAATATATCTGTATATATCTTTTTGTTTCTTAAAAAATAAATAAATAAATAACCCAACTATTGATTTTACAATAGAACTCTTTAGATTGCTCTGTTCACATAGAATGGTATCTTGGACAGTTTCTCATCTCTCTCTGTATATCTGGGATATCCTCACTTGACTATCGATTTCTCCGTTGAGTTCTTTCTTGAGAGGAATTTAGGCTGTTTTTCAGGCTTTCGTGTTGCAAGAAATAGTGCAATGAAACTACATCTTGGAACTCCTGGTCCAGTGTATCTACAGTATCCACTCCTAGATGTGAAATCCTGGGTCCATGGGGTGTGTAAGTTCAGTGCTGACAGATGCAGCCAAACAGCCCTTCAGAGAAGCTGGCCACCCTGATACCCATGCTGATGGGATTTGTCACTACAACATACTTGGACTTGTCTGTTCGCTCTGCAGAGAAACAAATGACCTTTCTCGCTAGGTACCTCCTCCTGCAGGCTTCATTCCAGAGCCCCACCCTGCGTGATCTCACTGCAATCCTTGCTTGTCCTGTCTCCCCATCTGCCTTGCCCAGCTGATTTCCATTCCTTCCCTGCCTGCACTACTGAAGCACCACTGGCTGGCTCCCTGACTTATCTCTAATGCCCTTCAGGGCCTCCAGGCCCTTACCATATTTGCAACTATCTCCTGGTACACAGGGTATCCAGCCTCCTCCTTCAAAGCTTTTAGTAGCCCCATGTTGAGGCTGGACTCTATCTGCTTCAGTTTTAGTAATCTGTGTTTTAATAGAGATTACCAATTTTAACTGTTTCCAAGTTCACTTATATTAATTACAGCAATAACTATTTCAAATAATTTGAGAAGCTGGACTATATGAAGAAGAATGGGACATCAGGATAGGGGGAACACTCATTAACAACCTGAGATATGCAGATGACACAACCTTGCTTACTGAAAGTGAGGACTTGAAGCACTTGCTGATGAAGATCAAAGACTGCAGCTTTCAGTATGGACTACACCTCAACATAAAGAAAACTGAGATCCTCATAGCTGGATCAATAAGCAACATCATGACAGAGAAAAGATTGAAGTTTTCATTTTACTTGGATCCACAATCACACCAACGGAAGCGCAGTCAAGAAATCAAACGACAGATTGCATTGGGCAAATCTGCTGCAAAAGACCACTTTAAAGTGTTAAAAAGCAAAGGTGTCACTTGGAGGACTAAGGTGTGCCTGACTCAATCATAGTGTTTTCAATCGCCTCATATGCATGTGAAAGCTGGATAATGAATAAGGAACATCAAAGAAGAATTGAAGCCCTTGAATTATGGTATTGATATATGGAATATTGAATATACCATGAACTTCCAAAAGAACAAACAAGTAAGTCTGTCTTGGAAGAAGTACAGCCAGAATGCTCCTTAGAAGCAATGACAGCAAGACTATGTCTCACATACTTTGGACGTTATTAGGAGGACTCAGTTCCCGGAGGAAGCCATCATGCTTGGTAAGGTAGAGGGTCAGCAAAAAAGAAGACCCTCAACAAGGTTGATTGACACAGTGAATGCGACAGTGAGCTCAAGCATAACAACACTTGTGAGGATGGCACAGGACCAGGCAGTGTTTCATTCTGTTGTACACACAGCCACTATGAGTTGAAACTGACTTGATGGCATCTAATAACAATAACAACATATAATAATAATAATAAAAAACTTCTGCCTCTAACTATGGTTCCTTTTGTTCCTAACGTTATGTCTTTAGTGGTCTTGCTAGATATTTGTCTATGTCTTTGATTCTTTCATCAGCCATTAATTGGGTTGAGATGCTCCATTTTATTTTCCTGAATAATCATTGATCTGGCTGAGATTGTTTTTTGCTTTTCCTTTACAGTTGTATTGAAGTATAATTTACATACCATTTATTCAGGCATTGTAAATGTAAAATTGAATGATTTTTAGTAAATTTATTGAGCTGGTTCACCATCACAAAATTCAGCTTATGAACATTTCTCTCATGGTATCTTTTGAAGCACAATAATGTTTAAATTTAGTAATGTCCACTTTATTATTATTTTTCTTTATGGCTTATGCTTTTGGTATCATATCTAAGAACTCTTTGCCTAATACAAGTTCACAAAGATTTACTCCTGTGTTTTTTGTTTTTTTTTAAATTGTGCTTTGGGTGAAAATTTAGAGCTCAAGTTAATTTCTCATTTAAAAAAATTTATACACGTATTGTTTTGTGACATGGGTTGCAGTCCTCAAAATGTCACAGCATGCTCTCCCTTGCCACCCTGAGTTCCCTGTGTCCATTCATCCAGTTTCTGTCCCTTCTTGTCCTGCTTTTGGACAGGAGCTGCCCATTTGGTCTCGTATATGTGATTGAACTAAGAAGCACGTTCCTCATGTATGTTATTTTTTTGTTTTCTAGGCCTGTCTAATCTTTGTCTAAAAAGTGGGGTTCAAGAACGGTTTCAGTTCTGGGTTAGCAGAGTGTCTGGGGGCCAGAGTATTGGGGGTTTCTCCAGTCTCCGTTAGACCAGTAAGTCTGGTCTTTTTACATGTTCTATATTTCCTGCTCTGTCTGGGACTCTCTCTTGTGATCCCTTTCAGGGCATTAGATGATGGTAGCTGGGCACCATCTGGTTATTCTGGTCTCAAGCTGGTCAAGTCCTTTGGGCTAGTATTTTCCTGTGTCTTTGGTTTTCTTCATTCTCCTTTGCTCCAGGTGGGATGTATCTTAGATGGCCACTCATTGGCTTTTAAGACCCCAGACACTACTCACCAAAGTGGGATATAGAACCTTTTCTTTATAAACTTTGTTATGCCCATGGACCTGAATGTCCCCCGAGACTATAGTCGCCAGCCCCCAGCCCCAGCTACTTGGTCCCTCAAAGTGTTTGGATGTGTCTGGGAAATTTCTATGCTTTTATTTTGGTCCAGTTATGTTGACTTCCTCTATATCGTGGGTTGTCCTTCCCTTCACCAAAGTTAACACTTCTCTACTATCTAGTTAGTGATTTCCCCTACTTTTACTCCCACTCTATGTGTAACCATCAAAGAATGCTTTTTTTCTGTGTATAAACCTTTCCCTGAGTTCTTTACAATAGTGATCTCATACAGTATTTGTCCTTTTGTGACTGACCGATTTCACTCAGCATAATGCCCTCCAGATTCATCTATGTTGTGAGATGTTTCACAGATTTATCATTGTTCCTTATCATTGCATAGTATTCCATTGTGTGTATGTATCATAATTTGCTTATCTATTTATCTGTTGATGGGCACTTACGTTGTTTCCATCTTTTTGCTATTGTGAATAGTGCTGCAGTGAACATGGGTGTGCATATGACGGCTCTTATTTCTCTAGGGTCTATTCCTAGAAGTAGAATTGCTGGATCACATGATATTTTCTATTTCTAGCTTTTTAAGGAAACACCATATTGTTTTACAAAGTGATTGTACCATTTTACATTCCCACCAGCAGTGCGTAAGAGTTCCAACCTCCCCACAATCTCTCCAACATTTGTTATTTTGTGTTTTTTGGATTAGTGCCAGTATTGTCAGGGTGGAAACCCTGGTGATGTAGTGGTTAAGAGTTACGGCTGTTAACCAAAAGATCAGCAGTTCGAATCCACCAGGTGCTCCTTGGAAACCCCATAGGGCAGTCATACTTTGTACGAGAGAGTTGCAGTGAGTCGAAATCGACTCGATGGCAATGCGTTTGGTTTGGTTTTTTATTGTTGGGGTGAGAAGGTATCTCAGTGTAGTTCTGATTTGCATTTCTCTAATGGCTAATAATCACAAGCATTTCCTCAGGCATCTGTAGGCCGCCTGAATGTCTTCTTTGGGGAAGTGTCTGTGCATAGCCTTTGCCCATTTTTTAATTGAATTCATCTGCTAATAGGGATAATCTTATCTCTTGCTTACCAGTTTGGATGCCCCTTATTTCTTTTTCTTGCCTTATTGCTGCTCTAACTAGGACCTCCAATACAATATTGAGTAAGAGTAGTGATAAAGGGCATACTTGTCTTGTTCCCGTTTCAAGGGAAATGCTTTCAGTCTCTCTCTGTTTGGAATATGTTGAGTGTTGGCTTTGTATAAATGCCCTTATTATAACAAGAAATTTTCCTTCAGTTCCTACTTTGCTGAGAGTTTTTATCAGGAATGGGTGCTGGACTTCCTCAAATGCCTTTTCTGTGTCAATTGATAAAATCATGTGGTTCTTTTGTTTTATTTATGTGGTAGATTATGTTATTGATTTTCTAATGTTGAACCATTCCTGCATACCTGGTATGAATCCCATGTGGTCATGATTTTATTTTTTTAATATGCTGTTGAATTCTATTGGCTAGAATTTTGTTGAGGATTTTTGCTTCTGTGTTCATAAAGGATATTGGTCTGTGGTTTTCTTTTTTTGTGTTATCTTTGCCTGGCTTTGGTATCAGGGTTATGCTGGCTTCACAGAATGAGTTGGGAGTATTCCTTCCTTTTCTATGCTTTGAAATAGCTTTCACAGAATTGGTGTTAGCTCTTCTCTCAAAGTTCGGTAGAATTCTCCAGTGAAGCCGTCAGGGCCAGGGCTTTTTTTTTGTTATTGTTGGAATTTTTTTTTATTACCTCTTCAGTTTCTTCTTTTGTTACAGGTTTGTTTAGTTTTTCCACCTCAGTTTGTGTTAATTTAGGTAGGTAATGTATTTCTAGAAATTTGTCCATTTCCTCTAGGTTTTCAAATTTGTTGTAGTACAATTTTTCATAGTATTCTGTTAGGATCCTTTTTATCTCAGTTGGGTCTGTTTTGATATTACCCATCTCATTTCTTATTTGGATTATTTGCTTCTTCTCCTTTTTCTCTTTTGTCAGTTTGGCTAATGGTTTGTCAATTTTGTTAATCTTTTCAAAGAACCAACTTTTGATCTTCTTGATTCTTTCAATTGTTTTTCTGTTCTCTATTTCATTTGTTTATTTCCTTTCTTCTGGTCCCTGAGGGCTTCTTTTGCTGCACTCTTTCTGTTTGTTTGGTTGTAGGGTTAATGTTTTGGTTCTGGCCCTTTCTTCTTTTTTTGATGTGTGCTATAAATTGCTATAAATTGACCTCTAAGCACTGCTTTTGCTGTGTCCCAAAGGTTTTGATAAGATATGTTTTCATTCTCACTTGATTCTATGAATTTCTTTATTCCATCCTTGATTTCTTCTGTAACCAAGTAGTTTTCAAGCAAGGTGTTCAGTTTCCAAGTATTAGTTTTTTGGTTTTTTTTTTTTTACCTTGCCATTTTCTGTTATTGATTTCTACTTTTATGGCATTACGATTAGGGAAGATGCTTTGTATTATTTTTATGTTTTGGATTCTGTTAAGCCTTGCTTTGTAGCCTAAAATGTGGTCTATTCTGGAGAATGATCCATGTGCATTGGAAAAGAATGTATGCTTAGCTGCTGTTGGGTAGGGTATTCTGTATATGTTTATAAGGTCAAATTGGTAGATTGAGGGATTTAGATCTTGCATATCTTCATTGAGTTTCTTTCTAGATGTTCTGTCCTTCACTGAAAGGGTGTGTTGAAATCTCCTACTATTATTGTGGAGCTGGCTGTTCTCTTTTCAGTGCTGTTAGAGTTTGTTTTATGTATTTTGGAGCCCTGACATTGGGTACATATATACTTATTATGGCTATGTCCTTCTGGTGTGTTGACCCTTTAATCATTATATAGTGTCGTCCTTTATCTTTTAGATGGAGAACTAGTGGTGCAGTGGTTAAGAACTCAGTTGGTGTCATGGATTGCATTGTGTCTCCCCAAAAATATGTGTCAACTTGGTTAGGCCATGTGTGGTTGTCCTCCGTTTTGTGATTTTCCTATGTATTATAAATCATAATCTCTGCCTTTAGTTAAAGAGGATTAGGGTGGGATGTAACACCCTTGCTCAGGCCACATTCCTGATCCAATGTAAAAGGATTTTTCCTGGGGTGTGGCCTGCACCACCTTTAATCTCTCAAGAGATAAAAGTAAAGGGAAGCAAGCATAGAGTTGGGGACCTCATACCACCAAGAAAGCAGCACCAGGAGCAGAGCACGTCCTTTGGACACAGGGTCCCTGCACCTGAGAAGCTCCTTGATCAGGAGAAGATTGAGGACAAGGACCTTCCTCTAGAGCTGACAGAGAGAGAGAAAGCCTTCCCCTGGAGCCAATGCCCTGAATTTGGACTTGTAACCTACTAGACTGTGAGAAAATAAATTTCTCTTTGTTAAAGCCATCCACTTTTGGTATTTCTGTTATGGCAGCACGAGATAACTAAAACAGTTGCTAACCAAGAGGCCAGCAGTTCCAATCCCACCAGCTGCTCCTTGAAAACGTTATGTGGCAGTTCTACTCTGTCCTATAGCGTCGCTATGAATCAGAATCGACTCAGTGGCAACAGGTTTGGTCTTGGTATTTTTTTTTTCTTTTTAATCTATTATGGTGGGTTTTGCTTTAAAGTCTATTTTATCGGAGGTTAATATTGCCACTTCTGCTCTTTATTGGTTGTTGTTTCCTTGATATATTTTTTTTCCATCCATTGAGTTTTAGTTTGTTTATTTCTTTGTGTCTAAGGTGCGTCTCTTGTAGACAGCATATAGATGGATTGTGTTTTTTTTTTTTTTTTTTTTTAATCCATTCTGCCACTCTTTGTCTCTTTACTGGTGCATTTAGGCCATTTACAGTCAGTGTAATTATTGATAGGTATGGGTTTAAAAAAAAATTTTTTTTGGGGGGGGTTTAATGCTGCCATTTAAATTTTTTTTGTGTGTGGTGTGAACAGTTTCTTCTGCTTAATTTTCTGTGCTGAGTTCTTTTTATTATGTATTTTCTTTTCATCACTGTTGATTTTGTGTTTGCTGAGTCTTTATGTTTTTCTTCTTTTTTATTTTGATGAGTAGATTTGTTAGCTTCCTTTGTGGTTACTTTGATATTTACCTTTATTTTTCTAAGTTTAAACCAGTCTTTTATTTCTTGATATTACCTTAACTTCCTCTCCATATGGAAGTTCTATGGCTATACCATTTAGTCCTTTTTTATTTTATTTCGATGTCATCATATACATACTGATGTCCCTACTTCCCTATTTTCAGTCTTTTAGCTTTGTTTTTGTGAATTCCCCATCTGGGTTGATAACTGGTTAATTTGCCCTGTTCCCAGTCTTGGATTGTTGTCTGATATTGGCTCTCTAACCAAGGACTCCCTTTAATAATTCTTGGAATTTGGGCCTGGTTTTTACAAATTCTCTTAATTTCTGTTTATCTGGAGATGACTTAAATTTGCTCTCATACTTGGCAGACAGTTTTGCAGGATATATAATTCTTGGCTGCAATTTGTTTTCCTTCAAGGCTTTATATATGTCTCCCTATTGCCTTCTTGCCTTCATGGTTTCTGCTGAGTAGTCAGATTTTTTTTTTTTTTTTTAGTCAGAGCCTAGTCTTATTGGTTCTCCTTTGTGGGTGACTTTTAATTTATTCTTAGCTGCTCTCAGGATCCTTTCTTTGTCTTTCATTTTGGCAAGTTTGATTATGTATCCTGGTGTCTCTCCTTTGGGGTCTACCCCGTGTGGGTTTCATTGAGCTTTTTGGATAGATATCTTCTCATCTTTCATGATATTAGAGAATTTTCTGCCAGTAAATCTTCAACAATTCTCTCTGTATTTTCTGTTATCCCCCTACCCCCATCCTCCTTGTTCTGGTACTATAATTACTCGTAGGTTTTTCCTCTTTATAGTATTGCACATAATTCTTAGGCTTTCTTCATTTTGGGGTTTTTTTTTTTTTAATTCTTTTTTCTGATTTTTCCTTAAACAAATTGGTGTTGAGGGATTTATTTTCAATCTCATTAGTTCTGACTTCCATTGTCTCAAATCTGCTCGTATGATTTATTGAGTTGTCTAATTTTGAAACTTCATTGTCAATCTTTTGGATTTCTAGTTGCTGTCTCTGTATGGTTTCTAGCAGCCTGTTTATTCTTTCGCTTTGTTCTTATATTGTTTTCCTAAATTCTTCTATTGCTTTGTCTGTGTGTTTCTTGCCTTGGTCTGAGTTTTGACTGATCTCCTTCCTGACCTCTTGGAGAGCTCTGTATATTAGTCTTTTGAATTATTTCTCAGGTAGTTCCATTGCTTTATCTTTTTCTGGAAGATTTTCTGGTTCTTTATTTTGGTCGCTTGCTGGAGCCATCTTGTCCTGCTTCTTTATGTGATTTGATATTGACTGTTGTCTCCAAGGCATCAAGTTATTATATTTATTTATTTATCCTATTTTAGTTTATGGAATCCTGCATTGTTGTTTTGATATGCCCAAGTAGGCTGGACATGTGAACTACCTTGGTTGTTGGCATTGTTAAAGCTCTCACATCCTGTCTCCAGGTGGTCAGAGCAGCTACTATGTTTGTGACCCTAGGAGTCTTTTCACTGTTCTTGCTGGGTGCCATTATTCAGGGCACAAGTGTCTGGATCATCAGTCACCAAGTGTGTGGTGCAGACTGTCCCCTACGGTCCTAAGTTGGCAGGATTGCTTGGGGGTGTTCGGAGCAGACACAGGCCTCTGGTTGCAGTGGGGGGTGATGTGTGGGGCAAGGCAGGGGGCTGATGGCTTCCCCTGGATGCCAGGATTGAGGGCATGTCCCTCTCCCCTAGAACACGTAGTGGGGGGGTAGTGCAACCGATCCTTGGGTGTCCAGTGCCATTGGCTGGAAGGATTGGGAGGAACCACTAATTTTCAGACACCTGTTGTGGGCAGCTAGCTGGAGCAGCTCCCCCTTGACTGCTGCAGGTGAAAATGGGCTTCGGGTGCATGCCCTGCTGTTTTATGCTAACGAGGGCCTGCAATGTTGAACTCACCCACAAGGGACTGGGCAGATGTGAAGGACACTGCTGGTTTAAGGACCCTGTATGCCAGTGGCCTCCTGACTGGCTCTGAGCTCCCAGATTAGGGGGAGAGGCATTGTTGAAATCCACAGGACTGGTGTCAGAGTGAGGTAGCGGGTGGATGAAGGGAAGGAAGTGCTTCTCTGCTGTGAAGCTCTGGGGGAGAAGAGGTTATTTTGCCAGGGCATGTAGTAGGTTTAGAGCTTGTACTTAATTTTCCAGGTCTGGTGTCACTCCTGTTTAGTTCTGGAGGTGCATGCAGATTCATGCTGGTTGGCTGCACTAGACGTGGTGGGCCCCAGCTTGAGATGTTGCTGCTTGCCTCAGCGTAAGTGCACTGTGCAGAGTCAGCTAGCAGGGCACCAGTGAATTCATGATCTGTAGTTCCCTGTTTCTGCTGTTTTTGAATTGTCTCTTCTTCCACCTGCTGCTCAGTACAATTCTTCAGCTTTGACTTTGATGATTAGAGTTCCTAGATTTTCCTATATATTTGATTCTTTTTTTTTGGGGGGGGGGTCTTTGTTGTAAGAGGGATGACAGGAAGCATCTGACTATTCTGGCATCTGGGCCCTGCCTCTTACTCCTATGTTTTATTTTTTGCTTTCTGATGATTTTAAGCTCTTTTTTTTTTACATTTAGGTATATGATTCATGAAAAATTAAAAGAAAAGCCACAAACTGTAAGAAAATATCTCCAAGTCATATATCTGATAATGTGCTGCTATCCAAAACATATCAAGACCTCTTTCAACTCAAAAATAAGGAGAAAATCAACACATAGTAAGTGTGCAAATATTTGAATAGACATTTCATCAAAGAAAATAAATAAATGACACAAAAATACGCTCAATATTTTTCATCATTAGGGAAATGGAAATTAAAATCTACAGTGAGATATCACTACAAACCCACTCAAATGGCTATAATCAACATCATAGAAAATACCAAGTACGAAAACTGGAGCCCTCATATATTTCTGGTTAGAAATGAAAATGCTTTTTCTATAGCTCAGTATTTTTAATTGTTGTAAAAATAGAGATAACAAAACGTTAGCCAATTCAACATTTTCACTTGTACAATTCAGCAACACCAATCATGTTGTACAACCATCACCAATATCTTTTGTCAAATTTTCCATCACCATAAACAGAAACTCAGTGCTTACAAAAACATTTTGGCAGTGTCTTAAAAAGTTAAAGAGAAGTTTACCATCTTCCTCACCAAGTGAAATAAAAACATGTACACACAATACAAGACATGTAAATGTTCATAGCAGCATTATTCATGATATCCCCAACCTGGAAAAAATCCAAATGTACAGCAATTGGCACGTGAATAAAAGAATAGTATACATTCCTACAAATACTACTGCTCCACAATAGATAGGGACATAGTACTTCTACATAATACATAAAAAAAAATGTCAAAAACATTGTACTAAGTAAGCGAAAGCAAATCAGTTAATAGAGACAGAAAGTTGACCCTATTTTTTCTTCTATGATCTTTATAGTTTTTCACTTCATACTTAGGTCTTTGATCCATTTTGTATTAGTTTTTGTGTATGGTGTAAGGTATGGGTCATGTTTCACTTTTTTGCGCATGGACATCCAGTTTTGCCAATACCATTTGTTTTAAAGACTGTCTTTCCCCCATTTGATGGACTTTAGGCCTTTGTTGAAGATCAGGTGACAGTAGGTGGATGGATTTACATCTGGGTTCTCAACTCTGTTCCACTGGTCAATGTGTTTGTCTTTGTACCAGTACCAGGCTGTTCTGACTACCATAGCTATACAATACGTTCTGAGATCAGGTAGCGCAAGTCCTCCTACTTTATTTTTCTTATTCAAAAGAGCTTTACTTACCTGGAGCCTCTTTCTTTTCCATATAAAGTTGGTGATTAGTTTTTTCCTCTCATTAAAGAATGCTGTTGGTACTTGGATTGGAATTGCATAGTATTTGGAGGTTGCTTTAGGTGGAGTTGACATTTTCACAATGTTAAGTGTACCTATCCATGAGCATAGTGTGTTTTTCCATTTATGTAGATTTCCTACAGTAGTGTTTTGTAGTTTTCTTTGTATAGGTCTTTTACATTCCTGGTTAGATTTATTCCTAAATATTGTATTTTTTAGGGACTATTATAAATTGTACTGCTTTCCGGATTTCCTTTTTGTTTTTCTCTTTATTGGTGTGCAGGAATCCAACTGATTTTTGTGTGTTTATCTTATATCCTACTATTCTGCTGAATCTTTCTATTAGTTCCAGTAGTTTTCTTATTGAGTCTTTTGGGTTTTCTATGTATAGTATCATATCATCTGCAAATAGAGACAATTTTACTTCTTCCTTACCAAGTTGGATGCCCTTGATTTCTTTTTGTTGCCTTATTGCTTTAGCTAGGGCTTCAGCACAATGTTAAATAGGAATGGTAATAAAGGGCATCTTTGTCTTGTTCCTGTTCTCCAAGGGAATGTTTTCAGCCACTCTCTGTTGAGAATGATATTGGCTGAATTGCTGTATGTTTTGATGTGTATATTCTCAACAACAACAAAATTAAATTAAACACACACATTAGATCATACAACTTAAAAAATTAACATTCAAATTTCTCTACAGACTGTCATTATGAATTTTTATTTCCTTCTAAGTCTAAGTCTATATCAGTGGTATCTGCCTTGAAGTGGTCACTGGCTAAGTGACCACGAGAAATTCTTTCTACCTCTGAACCTTCTCTGCAGTTTCTCTTCTTTATCTCTGTCTTGATCCCTATGTGAAGCTTCTTTGCAAACTGCTGCATTCCCAACATTGATGGGGCCCTCCTCCAACATGCGGTTTGAATGTTATTGATCCCCCTTTTGCTCCAGGGATACACCAGTGGGCCTAAACCATTCACCATAATCCTTTTGTCCTTGCTGGCAGTTGGTTTGAGGTAGACACATGACCTAAAATGATCCCATAAAAGATAAGTTTAGAACCATTTTTCACTGTGGAGAAAAAAAATGTGATCTTTTTTTTTCTCTGAGTGTGGATGAGGAATTAGCCTGAGGTGCTGTTGATGGCCATCTGTGACCAGATAAAATCACACTGATTATGTGGAAGGCAGAAGGGAGAGTATAGGTCCTTAGTGACATTGTTGGGCCATTGGATCGACTCTATTTTTTTATTTCCATTGATGTGAACCAATAAATATTTTCATGGTTAAAACCAGTTTGATTGAATTGAGTTTTCTCCTACTTGAAACATTAATAGTCTGATTTATGTGCTTGGAGCCCCAATCCTGCCAGATTATAATTTTGTCTCTGATTCATACTGAGAAGATGGAAAATATGCAAGATAAGCACCTTATTTCCCTTGGCTGCACTCAAAATATCTCAACATCTTTTTCCTTCCCATCTTAGCAATAGAAATAGAATCTTTTTCAAGACTAAACTCCTCCACTTATGCCCACAATCCATTCTCTATATTTGTGTTGTCTCTACTCCCCACTTCTAGGAACTTGTCCTGATTCTGTCACCTCCTTCCTCTTTGCCCATGTGTCTTACTTTAAGTCAGGGGTGGATTATTCAATAGGCAGGATAAGCACAATGCTTACCTTCATCAAACGTGGTGACCCTTATGTGAAATTGTTCACTACAGATTAGTAAAGTAAGCACAAGTAAGCCCTTGCTTACTGGGTCATCTACCCCTGTCATGGACTGTAAATTTGAAAAAAGTCTTTAATTCTGTAGGAAGGTGCTGGGGAGTGGGAGAGAGACAGATGTCAGCCATACCTAGAAGCAGAACCTTTGATGTGGTGAAAAAATGTGAATTCTTCGCTACAGATGATCTGATAAGCAAAGTAAGCACCATGCTTACCTTGCCTATTGGATAACCTGTTCCTGCTTCAACTGTTGATCCTATAAACACTTCTACTCAAGGTTCTACTTTCTTAGCATTCTTCTCTCCTTCTCATCACCAAACTTCTTGAAACAATAGTATACCATCTCATCTACCTCCTAAACCATTTGCAAGAGCAAAGGGATGGAATTCAAAATCTAGAAATAAATGTATACGTTTATGGCCAATTGTATTTGACGAGTGTGTCAAATCCATTCGCTGGGTAAAGAGTAGTTTCTTCAATAAATGGTACTGGGACAACTGGATTTCCACATGCAAAAGAATGTTTGTCATGGGTTGAATTGCATCCCCCCAAAATATGTGTCAACTTGGTTAGGCCATGATTCCCAGTATTGTGTGGTTGTCCTCCGTTTTGTGATTTTCCTATGTGTTATAAATCATAATCTCTGCCTTTAGTTAAAGAGGATTAGGGTAGGATGTAACACCCTTGCTCAGGCCACATCCCTGATCCAATATAAAGGGAGTTTCCCTGGGGTATAGTCTGCACCACCTTTTATCTTACAAGAGATAAAAGGAAAGGGAAGCAAGCAGAGAGTTGGGTCCTTCACACCACCAAGAAAGCAGTGCTGAGAGCAGAGCCCGCCCTTTGGACCCAGGGTTCCTGCATGGAGAAGCTCCTAGTCCAAGGGAAGACTGATGACAAGGACCTTTCACCAGAGCTGATAGAGAAGAGAAAGCCTTCCCCTGGAGCTAATACCCTGAATTTGGACTTCTAGCCAACTTTACTGTGAGAAAATAAATTACTCTTTGTTAAAGCCATCCACTTGTGGTATTTCTGTTACAGCAGCACTAGATGACCAAGACAATGTAGTTGGACCCATACCTCACACCATAACGCAAAATGGATAAATGACTTAAATATAAGAACTAAAACTGTAAAATTCTTAGAAAAAAACATAGAAGCAAAGCTTCAAGATTTGTTTTTGAAAATGGATTCTTAAATATGACACAAAAAGTATGAGCAGCAAAAGAAAAAATAGATAAACTGAGCTTCATCAAAATTAAAAACTTTTGTGCATCAAAGAATTTCATCAAGAAAGTGAAGGGACAACTTACAGAATGGGAGAAAATATTTAATCATACACCTGATAAGCACTAAATACCCAGAAAATGTAAAGAACTCTTAGAACGCAACAACAAAAGCACAAACAACCCAATTTTTATATGGACAAAGGACTTGAATAGATATTTCTCTAAAGAAGATAAACAGAGAATAGGCACATGAAAAGATGCTCAATGTCATTAGTCATTTAAAAAGAAAAAAAATCAAACCCATTGCCACTGAGTCGATTCTGACTCATAGCAACCCAATAGGACAGAGTAGAATTGCCCCATAGAATTTCCAAAGAGTGCCTGGTGGATTTGAACTGCCAACATTTTAGTTAGCAGCCATAGCACTTAACCACTACACCACCGTTAGCCATTAGGGAAATACAAATCAAAACCACAATGAGATACTACTTCACACCCACTAGAATGGCTATTATCAGAAAAAATGGAAAATAGCAAGTGTTGGTGAGGATGTGGAGAAGTTAGAATTCTTATGCATTGCTGGTGGAAGTATAAACTGGTGGGAAACAATTTGACGGTCCCTCAAAAAGTTAAACACAGAATTACCATATGACCCAGCAACTCTACTTCTAGGTATGAAAACAAAAACAAAACCCACTGCCATCGAGTCGATTCTGACTCATAGTGACCCTATAGGACAGGGTAGAACTGCTCCATAGAGTTTCCAAGGAGCGCCTGGTGGATTCGAACTGCAGTTAGCAGCTGCGGCACTTAACCACTATGCTACCAGGGTTTCCACTTCTAGGTATATATTCTGAGTATTTGAAAGCAGGGACTCAAACATATACTTGTACACCAATATTCATCCTAGCATTATTTATAATAGCCAAAACATGGAAACAATCCAAGTGTCCATCAACAGATGAATGAATAAACAGAACGTAGTCTATTTTTAGTCTGTACATACAGTTGTTGCTGTTGTCAGGTGCCATCAAGTCGGTTCCAAATCATATGTATGTGTACTCTGTGTACAACTGCAATAAACACTGCCCAGTCCTGTGCCATCTTCACAACTGTTGCTATGCTTGAGCCCAATGTAGCAATCACAGTGTCAATCCATCTCATCAAGAGTTTTGGTCTTTTTCACTGACCCTCTACTAAGCATGAAGTCCTTCTCCAGGGACTGATCCCTCCAAAGTATGTGAGACAAAGTCTTGACATCCTTGCTTCAAAGGACCATTCTGGCTGTTCTTCTTCCAAGATAGATTTGTTTGCTTTTTTCGCAGTCCATAGTATATTCAATATTTTTTGCCAGTACCATAATTCAAAAGCATCAGTTCTTCTTCGGTCTTCCTTATTCATTGTCCAGCTTTCACATGCATAAGATGAGATTGAAAATACCACGGGCTGGGTCAGGCACACCTTAGTCTTCAAAGGGACATCTTTGCTTTTCAATACTTTAAAGAGGTCCTTTGCAGCAGATTTACCCAATGCAATACATCTTTTGATTTCTTGACTGCTGCTTCCATTGGTGTTGATTGTGGATCCAAGTAAAAAGAAATCCTTGACAACTTCAATCTTTTCTCCATTTAGCATTATGTTGTTTATTGGTCCAGTCGTAAGGATTTTTGTTTTACGTTGAGGTGTAATCCATACTGAAGGCTGTGGTCTTTGATCTTCATCAGTGCTTCAAGTCCTCTTCACTTTTAGCAAGCAAGGTTGTGTCATCTGCATAACGCAGGGTGTTAATGAGTCTTCCTCCAATCCTGATGCTGTGTTCTTCTTCATAGAGTCCAGCTTCTCAGATTATTTGCTCAGCATACAGATTGAATAAGTATGGTGAAAGGATACAATCCTGACGCACAACTTTCCTGACTTTAAACTGCACGGTATCCCCTTGTTCTGTTTGAGCAACTGCCTCTTGATCTATGTACAGGTTCCTCATGAGCACAGGTAAGTGTTCTGGAATTTCTATTTTATGTGAAGGGAAGAATGACACACAATACAGGGGAAGTCAGCACAACTGGACTAAACCAAAATCTAGGAAGTTTCCTGAATACAACTAAACACTTCGAGGGACAGAGTAGCAGAATCGGGGGCCTGGGGATCATGGTTTTGGGGGACATCTAGGTCAATTGGCATAACAAAGTTTATTAAGAAAATGTTCTTTATCCCACTTTGGTGAGTTGTGTCTGGGTTCTTAAAAGCTAGCAAGTGGCCATCTAAGGTGCATCAATTGGTCCCAACCCACCTGGAGCAAAGGAGAATGAAGAACAGCAAAGACACAAGGAAAATATGAGCCCAAGAGACAGAAAGGGCAACATAAATCAGAGACACCATCAGCCTGAGACCAGAAGAACTAGATGGTGCCTGGCTACCACCAGTGACTGCCCTGACAGGGAACACAACAGAGAGTCCCTGATGGAGCAGGAGAAAAGTGGGGTGCAGAACTCAAATTCTAGTAAAAAGATCAGACTTAATGGTCTGACTGACACGAGGGACTGCAGAGGACATGGCTCCCAGATTCTCTGTTAGCCCCAAACTAAAACCATTCCCAAAGCCAACTCTTGAGACAAAGATCAGACTGGACTATAAGACATAAAATGATACTGGTGAGGAGTGTGCTTCTTAGCTTAGGTAGACACATGAGACTAAGTGGGCAGCTCCTGTCCAGAGGCAAGATGAGAAGGCAGAGGGGGACAGGATCTGGTTGAAAGGACATGGGAAATACAGGGTGGAGAGGAGGAGTGTGCTATCACATTATAGGGAGAGTAACTAGGGTCATATAACAATTTGTATGTAAGTCTTTGTATGAGAAACTGACTTGAATTGTCAACTTTCACTTAAAGCACAATTTAAAAAAAGAGCAGTAACACATAACCTCTCTTTACCTCTATTTCCTTACTTATCAAAATCATGTCAACTCTAGCTCCCTGTGAAAACCATAGAGATACTAGAGCAGCAGCTGAAATCCTTAGATGAACAATATTTTAATAACCAAAAGATCACCTATACAAGTAGTTTGAAATGCCAGTCTTCAGACCAAGGTCAGTCTCTTTACAAAGTTTACGCCTATCCAGGAAAACATACGAATAGTAACAACAATGTATTGCTTTTTTCTTGTAGCAAATTTTATGCAATTTAAATGATGTCCTTTGTTCTGAGAATATGTCCTTGTGTGTGTGTATGTGTATTAAAATGAACTTTCTGTTAAAAAAAAAAACTTGTGGAATTCCCATTCTTTGCAGTGTTATCCATAATTTGTTATGATCCACACAGTCAAATGCCTTTGCATAGTCAATAAAACACAGGTAAACATCTTTCTGGTATTCCCTGCTTTCAGCCAGGATCCATCAGACATCATATCCCCCATTCCACGTCCTCTTCTGAATCAGGCTTGAACTTCTCGCAGTTCCCTGTCAATGCAATGCTGCAGCCACTTTTGAACGATCTTCAGCAAAATTTAACTTGTGTGTGATATTAATGATACTGTGTGATAATTTCCAGACTTGGTTAGATCACCTTTCTTGGGAATAGGCATAAATATGGATCTCTTCCAGTCAGTTGGCCAGGTAGCTGTCTTACAGATTTCTTGGCATAGGTGAGTGAGCACTTCTAGACTTGCATCTGTTTGTTGAAACATCTCAGTTGATATTCTGTCAAATCTTGGAGCCTTGTTTTTCGCCAACATCTTCAGTGAAGCTTGGACCTATTCCTTCACACACATCCATCAGTTTGTCCCCCATGCATCTGTCAATTTGTTATACTGTGGGGGCTTGCATGTTGCTGGGATGCTGGAAGCTATGCCACTGGTATTAAATACCAGCAGTGTCATCCATGGTAGACAGGTTCAGCTGAGCTTCCAGACTAAGACAGACTGGGAAGAAAGACATGGTGGCCTACAAAGTAGCCAGTGACAACCTCGTGAATAGCAGCAGAAAGTTGTTTGATATAGTGCCAGAAGATGAGCCCCTCAGGTTGGAAGGCACTCAAAAGATGACTAGGGCAGAGTTGCCTCCTCAAAGTTGAGTCAACCTTAATGAAATGGATGAAGTCAAGCTTTCAGGACCTTCATTTGCTGATATGGCACAACTCAAAATGAGAAGAAATAGCTGCAAATATCCATTAATAATCAGAATATGGAATGTACAAAGCATGAATCTAAGAAAATGAGAAATCGTCAAAGATGAAATGGAACGCATAAACATCAGTTCCCTAGACAATAGTGAGCTGAAATGGACTGGTACTGGCTATTATGAACCAGACAATCGTATAGTCTAGTATGATGGGAATGACAGCTTGAAGTCAGACGGTGTTGCATTCCTCATCAGAAAGAACATTTCAAGATCTGTCCTGAAGTACAGTACTGCCAGTGATGGGATAATACCCATACGCCTACAAAGAAGACCCATTCTTCCCAATGTTATCCATAATTTGTTATGATCCACACATAGGAAATTATGGATTACATTGTGAAGAATGGGAATTCCATAACACTTAATTGTGCTCATGAGGAATCTGTACACAGATCAAGAGGAAGTCGTTCAAACAAAGCAAGGGGATAATGCATGGTTTAAAGTCAGGAAAGGTGTGTGTCACGGCTGTATACTTTCACTATACTTATTCGATCTGTATGCTGAGCAAATAATCCAAGAAGATGAACTGTATGAAGAATGTGGCATTAGGATTGGAGGAAGACTCATTAACAACTTGCGATATGCAGATGACACAACATTCCTTGCTGAAAGTGAAGAGAACTTGAAGCACTTACTGTTGAAGATCAAAGACTACAGCCTTCAACATAGATAACACCTCAACATAAAAAAAAAAAATCCTTAAAACTGGACCAATAAGCAACATGATGACAGAGAACAGACTGAAGTTGTAAAGGATTTCATTTTACTTGGCTCCACAATCAGTGCCCATGGAAGCAGCAGTCAAGAAATCAAACAATAAATAGGTAAGTGGTAACTTTGGTGAAGGGCAAGACAGTACAAGATACTGGGGAAGCCAGCACACCTTGTCCAAGGCAAGGCCATGTAATCTCTACAGACACAATCAAACTCCCTGAGGGACCTAATTGGTGGGCTGAGGGCTGTGGGGACCATGGTCTCAGGGAACATAAAAAAAAAAAATCAACATATTGCATTGTGCAAATCTGCTGCAAAAGACCTCTTTAAAGTGTTAAAAAACAAAGATGTCACTTCAAGGCTAAGGTACGCCTGACTCAAGCCATGGTGTTCTCAGTCACCTCATATGTATGTGAAAGCTAGACAATGAATAAGGAGACTGAAGAAGAATTGATGCCTTTGAACTATGGTATTGGTGAAGGATATTGAATATACTGTGGACTGCCAGAAGAATGAACAAATCTTTCTTGGAAGAAGTACAGCCATGATGCTCATCAGAAGCAAGGATGGCGAGACTTCGTCTCACATACTTTGGATGTGTTATCACGAAGGATCAGTCCCTGGAGAAGGACATCATGCTTGGTAAAGTAGAGGGTCAGTGAAAAAGATGAAGACCCTCAACAGGATGGATTGACACAGTGGCTGCAGCAATAGGATTAAGCATAACAAAGATTGTGAGGATGGTGCAGGACCAGGCAGCGTTTTGTTCTACTGTACATAAGGTCACTATGAGTTGGAACCAACTTGACAATACCTAACAATAACAACAACAAGGAAGACCAGTTAATACGACTATTATTCAAATTTATGCACCAACCACTAAAGCCAAAGATGAAGAAATTGAAGATTTTTACAAAATTCTGCTGTCTGACAAGGTAAATATAAGCCCAAGAGACAGAAAGGGCTACATAAACCAGAGGCTACATCAGTTTGAGACGAGAAGAACTAGATGGTGCCTGGCTACCACCAATGACTGCCGTGACAGGGAACACAACAGAGAATTCCTGATGGAGTGGGAGAACAGTGGAATGCAGACCTCAAGTTCTCATAAAAAAAGACGAGACTGAATGGTCTGACTGAGGCTGGAGGGATCCCGGAGGTCCTGGTTCCTGGATCCTCTGTTAGCCCAAGACTGGAACCACTCCCAAAGCCAACTATTCAGACAGGGGTTAGAGTGGGCTATATAAGACAGAAAATGATATTGGTGAGGAGTGAGCTTCTGGGCTCAAGTAGACACATGAGACTATGTGTGCAGCTCCTGTCTGGAGGGGAGATAAAAAGACAGAGGGGGACAGGAGCTGGCTGAATGCACACAGTGAATACAGGGTGGAGGGGAGGAATGTGCTGTCTCATTGGGGGAGAGCAGCTAGGGTTACATAGCAAGGTGTGTATGTTTTTGAATGAGAGAATGACTTGATTTGTAAACTTTCACTTAAAGCACAATAAAAAAAATTCTTCAGTCTGAAATTGATCAAGCATGCAATCAGGATGTGTTGATAATTACTGGTGATTGGAATTTGAAAGTTGGGAACAAGAAGGATCAGTAGTTGGAAAATATGACCTTGGTGATAGAAATGATGCCAGAGATCACATGGTAGAATTTTGCAAAATCAATGACTTATTCATTGCAAATACCTTTTTTCAACAACATAAATGGCGACTATACACATGGGCCTCACTGGAGGGAATACACAGGAACCAATTTGACTACATTTGTGGAAAGAGACGATGGAAAAGCTCAATATCATTGGTCAGAACAAGGCCAAGGGCCAACTGCGGAACAGACCATCAATTGCTCATATGCAAGTTCAAATTGAAGCTGAAGAAAACTGGGACCAGTCCATAAGAGTCAAAGTATGGCCTTGAGTATACGCCACCTAATTTAGAGACCATCTGAAGAATAGATTTGAGGCATTGAACACTAATGGCCAAAGACCAGAAGAGTTGTGGAATGACATCAAGGAAATCACACATGAAGAAAGGTCATTAAAAAGACAGGAAAGAAAGAAAAGACCAAAATGGATGTCAGAAGAGACTCTAAAACGTTATGCTGTTGTTCGTCAAACAGCTAAAGCAAATGGAAGAAATGATGAAGTAAAATAGCTGAACAGAAGATTTCAAAGGGCTGCTTAAGAAGACAAAGTATTATAATGAAATGTGCAAAGACCTGGAGTTAGAAAACCAAAACGGAAGAGCACACTGGACATTTCTCAAGCTGAAAGGTGTGAAGAAAAATTCAAGCCTCAAGTTGCAATATTGAAAGATTCTATGGGGAAAATGAAGGATTCTATGGAAACCCTGGTGGCGTAGTGATTCAGTGCTATGGCTGCTAACTAAAAGGTCAGCAGTTCGAATCCACCAGGAGCTTCTTGGAAACCCTATGGGGCTGTTCTACTCTATCCTATAGGGTCACTATGAGTCAGAATCGACTCGACAGCAATTTTTTTTTTTATAAGGGGGAAAATATTACATGATGCAGGAAGCATCAAAAGAAGATGGAAGGAATACACAGAGTCACTGTACCAAAAAGAATCGGTCAACATTCATCCATTTCAGGAGGTAGCATATGATCAGGAGCTGATACATACAGTGGAGTATTACTTAGCCAAAAAGAGAACTGAAGTTCTGGTACACACTACCACATGGATGAACCTTGAAAACATTATGCTGAGCAAAATAAGTCAGACACGAAAGACAAATACTGTATTATATGACACCTTTTCTGTGAAATGTGTAGAACAGGCAAAGGCATACAGACAGAAAGTAGATTAGTGGTTATCAGGGGCTAGGGGAGGGTAATGGGGAGTTGTCACTTAAGAGGTATTGAGTTTGGGGTGATGTAAAATATTTGGAAATGGATCGTGGCTGTTATCGTACAACATGGAAAATATAATTAATGTACACTTCAGAATGGTTATAATGGCAAAATTTTTGTTATATATGTTTTACCACATAAAATTGAAAACAGATACAGAAAAGAAAATAAATAAAAATATATATTTGGTAGTCTTTTTATTCAATTCCATCAGTTGCTGGAGCCTTGTTTTTCGCCAATGCCTTCAGAGCAGCTTGGACTTCTTCCTTCAGTACCATCGGTTCCTGATCATATGCGACCTCTTGAAATGGTTGAATATCGACGAATTCTTTTCGGTATAATGACTCTGTGTATTCCTTCCATCTTCTTTTGATGGTTCCTGCGCCATTTAATATTTTCCCCATGGAATCCTTCACTATTGCAACTTGAGGCTTGAATTTTTTTCTTCAGTTCTTTCAGCTTGAGAAACTCCAAGCGCGTTCCTCCCTTTTGGTTTTCCATCTCCAGTTCTTTGCACACGTCATTATGATACTTTACTTTATCTTCTCGAGAGACCCTTTGATATCTTCTGTTCAGTTCTTTTACTTCATCAATTCCTCCTTTTGCTCTAGCTTCTCGATGCTCAAGAACAAGTTTCAGAGTCTCCTCTGACATCCATCTTGGTGTTTTCTTTCTTTCCTGTCTTTTCAGTGACCTCTTGCTTTCTTCATAGATGATGTCCTTGATGTCATTCCACAACTTGTCTGGTCTGCAGTCACTTGTGTTCAATGCAGCGCTGGAGGTACTCACTCGTCTATGCCAAGAAATATGGAAGACAGCTTCCTGGCCAACTGACTGGAAGAGATCCATATTTATGCCTATTCCCAAGAAAGGTGATCCAACCGAATGTGGAAATTATAGAACAATATTGTTAATATCACACGCAAGCAAAATTTTGCTGAAGATCATTCAAAAACGGCTGCAGCAGTATATCGACAGGAAACTGCCAGAAATTCAGGCTGGTTTCAGAAGAGGACGTGGAACCAGGGATATCATTGCTGATGTTAGATGGATCCTGGCTGAAAGCAGAGAATACCAGAAGGATGTTTACCTGCGTTTTATTGACTATGCGAAGGCATTCGACTGTGTGGATCATAACAAACTATGAATAACACTGTGAAGAATGGGAATTCCAGAACACTTAATTGTGTTCATGAGGAAGCTTTACATGGATCGAGAGGCAGTTGTTCGGACAGAACAAGGGGATACTGATTGATTTAAAGTCAGGAAAGGTGTGCATCAGGGTTGTATTCTTTCACCATACCTATTTAATCTGTATGCTGAACAAATAATCTGAGAAGCTGGACTATATGAAGAAGAACGGGGCATCAGGATTGAAGGAAGACTCATTAACAACGTGCGTTATGCAGATGACACAACCTTGCTTGCTGAAAGTGAAGAGGACTTGAAGCACTTACTGATGAAGATCAAAGACCACAGCCTTCAGTATGGATTACACCTCAACGTAAAGAAAACAAAAATCCTCACAACTGGACCAATAAGCAACATCATGATAAACAGAGAAAAGATTGAAGATGTCAAGGATTTCGTTTTACTTGGATCCACAATCAACAGCCAAGAAAGCAGCAGTCAAGAAATCAAAAGACACATTGCATTGGGTAAATCTGCTGCAAAGGACCTCTTCAAAGTGTCAAAGAGCAAAGATGTCACCCTGAAGACTAAGGTGCACCTGACCCAAGCCATGGTATTTTCAATCACATCATATGCATGAAAGCTGGACAATGAATAAGGAAGACCAAAGAAGAATTGATGCCTTTGAATTGTGGTGTTGGCGAAGAATATTGAATATTCCATGGACTGCCAAAAGAATGAACAAATCTGTCTTGGAAGAAGTACAACCAGAATGCTCCTTAGATGCAAGGATGGCGAGACTGTGTCTTACATACTTTGGACATGTTGTCAAGAGGGATGAGTCCCTGGAGAAGGACATCATGGTTGGCAGAGTACAGGGTCAGCGGAAAAGAGGAAGACCCTCAATGAGGTGGATTGACACAGTGGCTGCAACAATGAGCTCAAGCATAACGATTGTAAGGATGGCACAGGACCAGGCAGTGTTTTGTTCTGTTGTGCATAGGGTCGCTATGAGTCAGAACCAACTCGACGGCACCTAACAAGTCTTTTTGTTTTCTATTTCCTTGCTGAGACTTCCTGTTTTTTCATTTATTTCATGTGTGTTTGTGATTTCTCATTGAAGCATTTTTATAATGGCTGCTTTAAAATCCTTGTCAGATAATTCTAACATCTGTGTCATCTTGGTGTTGCCCTCTGTTGATTGCCTTTTCTCTTCAACTTTAGATCTTCCCGTTTCTTGGTATGATGTGTGCTTTTTGATGGAAACCTGGACTCTGGGGTGTTACAAGACTGGATCTTATTTAAATCTTTTGCTTTAGCAGACTCCTTCTGACAGAGGAAGGGCAGGTAACTTCTCATTACTGACAGGTAGCGTGGAAGTCCAGTTCTTTACTTGGCCTTCATTGACACCTGGACAGACTCCTGATTATTGTTGGGTGTGGTGGGGGGAAGTTCAGGCTCCCCGGTAAATCTCCTCTGATACCACCTTGGCTGGGACGGTGAAGAATGCCTACTTATTGTTTCCTACATGGCCTCCATTGACACAATGGGTGGAGGGTCACCTTGTTGCTAATGATTGGTGGTAGCAGTCCTGACTCTCCACCTGGCCTCCTCTTATACCACCCCAGGGAAGCAGAGGACGGGTGCCTCCTTATCATTAATTGAGAGTGGAAGTCCAGCTTCCCCATGTGGTTTCCATTGATATCTTGTGGTTTCCATTGATACATTGTGGGATGGACGTCTCCTTAAGTCTCATCCTTAAGTGGGATGAAAATCCCAGTTCCCCATTAGGCCTCTGTCTTATTACCTAGTGCTGTTATAACAGAAATACCACAAGTGGGTGGCTTCAACAAACAGAAATTTACTTTCTCACAGTTTAGAAGTCTAGAAGTCTTAATTCAGGGCTCTGGCTTTGGGGGAAGGCTTTCTCTGTTAGCTCTGGAGGAAGGTCCTTGTCTCTTCTGAACTTCTGCTCCTGGGCAGTCTTCATGTGGCTGGGCAAGTGTCTTCATCCAGCTCCCCTTGCTAGTTTGCATTTAATCTCTTTTATATCTCAAAAGAGACTGATTCAAAATACACCTTCCACTAATCCTGTTTCATTAACATAAAAAAGACAACCCATTCCGAAATGGGATTACAACCACAGGCATAAAGGTTAGGATTTACAGCACATATTTTTGGGGGACACAGTTCAATCCATAACAGCCTCTGACACCACACCAGTGATGTGTGTGGGAGGGGGAGGTGCCTCTTTACAAGGCTACCATGGCTGGAAGTCAAGGCTGTCCATTTGGCCTTTGTTGGCAGAGGTGGGGGTGGGCCTGCAGTTTTTTCTGTGGTTTGGGTTGGAGTAGAACCATTATTGCAGGCCTGGTTGTGCAGTGGTTAAGAGCTCAGGCTACTAGCCAAAAGGTCAGCAGTTCAAATCCACCAGCCACTCCTTGGAAACCCTGTGGGGCAGGTGAGTTGGAACTGACTTGATGGCAGTCGGTTTGGTTTTGATTTTAGAGTCATTATTATCTAAAAATTTTGTCTCCTAGGCTGCCCCCTTCCTTATCCTTTGGCTAGGGAGAGCAGGATTTTCTCTGGGCTTTTTTTTTTTTTTTTTTCCTGTGCCTGTTGGTGTTTCCAGGTTGTCGGCTTTTCAAGTACCTAGTCTGGGATAAAACCCAAAAATGCCACTGCTGTTGAGTCAATTCTGACTCATAGTCATAGACTTATAGTGACCCTATAAGACAGAGTAGAACCGCACCACGATGCTTCCAAGGCTGTAAAACTTTATGGATGCAGACTGCTACAACTTTCTCCCACAGAGCAACTGTCAACCTTCTGGTTAGCAGCTGAGAGCTTTAACCACTGTGCCACCAGGCTCCACCTTACTTGGGGTAAAACTAGGTCCTTTAACCCATAGGTTGTTACCAAGATACTGCACTTTCTTAACTGACAAACAGCTATCTAGATTTTACAGAAGAGTGGAGATATGCCAGGAGGGTAAAAAAAACTTCTGTGAAAATGGCAGAGGAAAACATTTTGAACATACTATTTGGAAATGTAACTAGCATTTAGGTAAAAACAAAAATTCCCCTATTTTTCCAGATTTTGTGGATATCTGAAAGGGCTTCCACAATATATTAATTGACTAAAGTGAATAAAAGCAAGGTACAGAGCACTGTTACAGTAAGCTACTGTTTGTGCAACAAAGCCAGGGGTAGGAGTGGATGCTGGATATATACATAAGTACTTGTTTATGCGTCAGATCGCTGTGGAAGGACACACACAGCTAATAGCACCGTTACCTGGGAGGAGGGGAAGAAGGGTGAACTGGGAGATTTTTCAACTTATACACTTTTGCCATCTTTTGGTTTTTGAACAAAGATAATTCTCCCAAGTTTGTCTCTCACTATTCTCTTTCCATGCTTGCTCTTCTACCATTTCAGGCCTTTTCTTTTTCTTATTGTTTATAAGAATTATTTACATAAACGAAACCAAATCCATTGCCGTCAAGTGGATTCTGACTCTTAGTGACTCTGAATAAAAGTCATGAATGTATCCAAAAGATATATGTATTGCAGGTATCTTCTTCATTCTATTGCTTGTCTTTTCACTCCCTTATCGGTGCCTCTCTACACCGTAAATTTAACAACGCCCAATTTATCAGTCTTTTCCTTTACGCTTCCTAGTTTTCCTCTCCTGCTAAAAAGTATTTTCCTATTCCATGGTCATGACAGTGTTTTGCTATCTTATCTTCTAGAAGTTGTACCTTTCACATTTAGGTGTACGATTCGTCTAGAGTTGATTTTTTTATGAAGTAGAAGGCAAGGTCCGTTTTTCCCCAAACGACATTCAATTGATCCACCACTATTTATTGACAAGAACTTTTCTCATAGCAGTACAGCGGCTCTTTTGGGCAGGCAAAAAAAAAAAAAAAAAAACTGACCACATACGTGTGGGTCTATTTCTGGTCTTTCTCTTCCACTGATCTGTTTGTCTCTCTTTGAGCCAATATTACACAGTTTTAATTACTATTGCTTTATAATGAGTCTTGATAATTGTAGCATAAATACTCCAACTTAGTTCTTTCCCGAGAGTGCGCGGAACCCAAACCACAAGCTTCCAAGTTTTTCCCCGGACGACGAAGGACAGGAACTTTGGCAGGAGGATCCCGCTCCGACCTTGCGCTTTGAGAGGCGCTCGCCCGACGTACACGCACAGTCTACCTCTCTGGGATTGGACGGACCCGTGCGAGGGGGCTTACGTCACTTCCGAGGCGGGAGGATGAAGTTGCCTATGCACTCTCCCGCAGCCAGGTAGGTCTGGAGAGGAAGGAACCTCGGTGGAGAAGGGGACAGCGTCTGGCCCAGAGCGGAAGCGCGCGGAGGTGTCCAGACTCGGGTGAGGGCAGAGAGCCGGGTGTAGAGCCCGAGAGGAGGCTGCGGACCCCAAGGGATGACCGGGCCCCCAGGCTGGCTTCCCGGACCTTCGGCGCCCGGACTCTGTCGGTGGGGCGGATGGGAGGTCGAGGCGGCCGCGGGTTTTCCCGAGGAGGACTCCGCCCAGGCACGTGCATACATTAGAGTCATGGCTCTGCCACCTGGTTGCCGAGACCGCGCGTGTTACTGTGTTTCCGGGATTGGAAATAGGTGTCCCGCCCACGGCTCGGAGAGGCTGATATATGTGAAAGGACACCGCGCTCCGAATGGTCTTCACTTGTTGCCAGTTTATGTCCCTGATTCTGCAAGGGCGGGTGGGGAGTCCGGTACGTGCGCAGGTGGTGTCATCACACGGCCAGCGCCAGGGGCTGAGGGCGCCTTAGCCTAGCGCCACGGTTAGAGTTAGCAAAAGAGATCCCATTTTTCAGAAGGGCAGAGAGGGTAATGGCTTTTTTAAGCACCGGGGGAATGGCTGTTTTAGATATCTTACTCTTCAAATCCTCGCTCAACCACTTTCAGGTGTTCGACTTTGGGCAAATGTCTTAAACTCTTATCGCCTGTTTCCTCAGCTGTAACTCCGGGCATAATACTCCTATTCATAAGGTTGTTACGAAGCATAAAGGAGATTGAGCATGGAAGGTACTCAGTGTCTGACACAGAGTAGGTACTTAGTAGACGGTACCTTTTTGAGTTCCCAAACTTTTGGTATGGTGATACGAGTATTCAGATGATATTTTTGAAATAACTTCATATATATGTTTAATGTGGGTTTTTTTTAATTATGTTTAATGAGCATAATAATTGTTACTCTTAGTGGAATTGCCAGGAAGTGCTTTTTACATTTCCCAGCAGGCATGGAGGAAGTCACAGATGGTAAAAGGGATATTTAGTTTGGTGATTAAAGAGTTAGGATTAGCAAAAAGATTCAGTTTCTCAGAAGGGAAGAGAGGGAAACAAACTTTTGAGCACCCACTGGAATGGCTGTTTTAGGTATTTTTCTTCTCCTCACCACAATAAAGTGGGTTGCATCACCATATTTTTTCAGAAGAGGTTAGTGAGGCTGAGATTACGCACAGCACCTAAGTGGAGGAGGCAGGCTCTTAGACCCAGGCCTCCCTGCAAAACCTATATTCATGGTAGTACAGGGACTGATTTCGAAAAGGTCCTTGTTGAAGAGGAACTTTGAAGGGCAATCTGAAGCCATTCCATGACATGACTTTCCAGCATACAAGAGCCACCAGCTTTTTCCTAAGATATTTCTTCTGAGGCTTATGATGGGAGTGGAGATGGAAGGAAGCGGTAGGGTCATGATTTGACCTTGGGGAGGGGTGACCAGTAAGACTGACGAAAAAACCAAACTCATTGCTGTCAAGTCGGTTCCGACTCAGAGCAGCCCTATGGGACAGAGTAGAACTGCCCCATAGAGTTTCCAAGGAGTGCCTGGTGGATTCGAAACTGCTGACCTCTTGGATAGCAGCCATGGCTCTTAACCACTATACCACCAGGGTTTCCAGTAAGACTGACAGTGCTCATTTTTTCTGGGATTTCCCAGGATGACATTCTGCTACCCTGAAAAGCAACATGGTGAGGATTTCAGGTTAGCAGTTGACTAAAGCTTATGTAGCACTATCAGGGTTTGCTTTAAATGAAGGAATCGTAAAAATGGAAATAAGTTGTGTTTTGCTGAGTTCAGCTTTTTAGGAGACAGAGGACCACTTGTTACAATTCTTTTTTTCCTTTGCGACGTTTGGAGACTCTTTGATATCATACATTTTATTCTAATACATAACCTAATGGGGGAGGTGGAGAAGGGAGTTCTTCTATTTTCAGGTTCTGAAAAAACACACCCTTGGAAAGGATCTTTGTTGTAGTGACCCCCTCTCCCTGTACCTGCTGAGTTGTAGAATTGATTGGGATCTGGTGGAAATACTAAAACAATGGTTACCAACCAAACAAGTTGCTGTTGAGTCCATTCCGACTCATGGTGACTCCATGTGTGTCAGAGTAGAGCTGTGCTCCATAGGGTTTTTAGCCAGATCGCTATACCTTTCATCCATGGTGCCTCTGGGCAGACTCGAGCATCCAACCTTTGGGTTAGCTACTAAGCTCGTTAACTGCCCCACCCAGGGACCCCAAAACAATAGTTACCATATGCTAATTTTATGGTATACACTGTGATTTGATAAATATTAACTATCTAAGAGGGAAGTACTGTTTTAGTTCCAGTTTTACAGATGAAGAAATTGAGGCTCAGAGGTGAAACAACGTGTCCAACATTGGAAAATCTAAGGGAGGAACAAAGTAGTTAAAGGGGGTGTATTAGGGATTGTAGAGTGCACCAGGAGAGGGAGAATGACACTGGGGTGGTAGGGAACACAGGAGCAAAGGGTGCATTTATCAGTGAGGCATGGAGCTTCCTATTGGGAGGGAAGGACATTGGTGTTAAAGGCAAAAGCCTATTGCTTTATCTGAATGTCCTGGGCCAAGGGCAGGATGGCTGGACTGAGGTGCTGTAGATTTTGAAGCTCAGTCCTGGAACCCTGCTGCCTTGAAGTCACGGATTCCTGATGTGCTTCGCTTTGAGAGAAGCCGGTACTGCACACAAGAATGTGCAAACCAGACAAATTAAAGCATATGGTTATTTTACATTCAGAAAGATCCTTGACTTTATGAACAGATCTGCCTCAGGGTTACTGTATATAATAAATTCCTGTAGTGTACTTAAAATGTTCGTTTTATTCAAATTTGCAACAGTGTGTTTGCCTGAAGGGAGCTATGTTTGTGCTCTAACCAAGAAGGCATGAAATGTGCCGTCCCTAACACACATACTCCCTTTTACTCCATTCTTTAATAATAGTGAATATTCATTGAGTATTTGTTATGTGCCAGGCATTTTGCTATAAGTACCTTACGGGATTATTCAGTCATTACAATAACCTTGTAAAGTGGGGACTGTTATCTTCCTTTATAGGGAAAGAAGTGGGCTCAGAAATGGTGTCTTAGTCATATAGTGCTGCTATAACAGAAATACCACAAGTGAATGGTTTTAACAAAGAGAAGTTTATTCTCTCACAGTCCAATGGGTTAGAAGTCTGAATTCAGGGTGCCAGCTCCAAGGGAAGGCTTTCTCTGTCAGCTCTGGAGGCAGGTCCTTGTCAGCAGTCTTCCCTTGGTCTGGGAGCATCTCAGCACAGGAACCCCAGGTCCAAAGGATGCGCTCTACTCCTGGCGCTGCTTTCTTGGTGGTATGAGGTTCCCATGTCTCTCTGCTCACCCCTCTCTTGTATCTCAGAAGAGATTGGCTTAAGATAACTACATAATCTTGTAAACTTCATTGGTATAATTGTTGCTAATCCATTTTATTACATCATAGTGACAGGATTTACAACATATAGGGAAATCACATCAGAAGATAAAATGGTAGACAATCATACAAGGGAGTCATGGTCTAGCCAAGCTGATAGATATTTTTGGGCGACACAATTCAGTCCAGGACAGGTGGTAAGAAATTTGTTCAAAGGCACATAGCTAATAAGGGTAGAGCCAATTCCATGTCATCCAAACCCAATGCTTATCTGTATAGTTCATCCACTCATTCATTCACTTAGGTATTTATTGAACACCTCCTATGTTCCAGCAGTGTTCTATGTGCTGGGGATAAAATGATGACCCAAATTGGCTCAGCCCCTGTCCTCAAGTTGCTTCTAAGTCTTGCAAGGGAGTAGACAATAAATAAATAATTACAAAATGAATAATAATTATAGTTGTGATACATGCTGTGGAGAACTGGATAGAGGGTGCTCTGAGATATTTAATGGGGTAACTTGGCAGGGAGAAGGAGTGCAGAGAGACAAGGAAGGCTTTTTGAGGAAATGATATTTAGCTGAGACCTGAAGGACCGAGTTGGAGTTAAACTGGGCAAAGAGATGGAAGAAGAGCTCCCAGGGAGAGGGAAAGGCATGTGTGAAGCAGTGGTTAAGCATTTGGCTGCTAACCTAAAGGTTGGCAGTTTGACTCCACCAGCCACTCCTTGGAAACCCTATGGGGCAGTTTTACTCTGTCCTGTGGAGTCGCTATGAGTTGAAATTGACTCGATGGCAACAGGTTTTTTTTTTTTGGTATCTTGCAATTACTGAAAGAAAGCTCACTGGCCAAAGGGCAGAGGATGTTGAGAAGCCAGATTCAAAATGCAGGTAGCAGTCCTGTTCTATCCTGACAGCAATGCTGTTGCCCAGTCTTGGTTTATTTGCTTCTCTGAACGGACCTATTTTTCAGATCTGTCTTGGAGCCCAGCCTCGTGTCTTTAAACATGTGGTTAGACATGTGGTTGCCATAGGAGGGGGTTGGAGGTGAGAAGAGGGATAAATACCTACATGTGAGACTTAATGATGTTTGGTAATTTGTACTGCAAAGCTAAGTAGACATGGAGTGCCAACACTATATTTCATCCTGTTTGCCTCTGGTTTGCAAATTGACGTAGCAAACATTTTTGGCCCAACTGTGGCCCAGGTCCTGTGTCAGCCACCTAGGATGCAAGCATGTGTAAGACCGGCTCACTTTCCCTCCATCATGCGTGTACTTTAGTTAATGCCTTATCTGCCTTGTTTTATCAATGTTATTTTTCAATATGTGTTTATCTGGCATCTAATAAGCGTTGGACGCTGCTGGGGACTCATAGCCACCCTATAGCCACCCTATAGGACAGAGTGGAAGTGTCCCATGGGGTTTCCAAGGAGCAGCTGGTGGGTTTGAACTGCCAAACTTTTGGTTAGCAGCAAAGTTCTTAACCACTGTGCCACCCAGGCTCTACTAAGAATATTAAAAAACCCATCACTGTTGAGTCGATTCCGACTCACGGCAACCCTAAAGGCAGAGTAGAACTGCCCCATAGGGTTTCCAAGGAGTGCCAGATGGATTCGAACTGCCGACCTTTTGGTTAGCAGTCGTAGCTCTTAACCACTATGCCACCAGGGTTTCCACTGAGGATATAGTAGTAAGCAAATAGACGTGTTCTCTGTCCTCAGGGAGCTTATGCAAGTATACAGTTAGAAGTTGTGGTAAAGCCTTGAAGGAGAAGCCCAGGGAGTTGTGACCGTGTATGTGTAATAAGGGGACTCACTCTGTTCTGGGATGGCTTCCTGAGGAAGTGATACTTAAGCTGAAAGCCGAAGGATGAGTAGAAGTTACCAAGGTGAAGACAGCGTTCCAGATGCATGTGCGTGAAGTCCTGCGGCCCAAGGGAGTCTGGTGCAGGACCAGAAGGCCAGCTGGGAGTAGCAGACAGAGAGGGCGCGAGCGAACTGGTGATGAGATTAGAGAGGCAGGCAGGGTTCTGACCATGCAGGCGTCAAAGGCCATGGCAAGGATTTGGGGCATTATCCTAAGAATGGTGGTAGCTTTGAAGAGTTTCAGACAAGGGAGTAACGTGATCAGATCTGTGTATCAAAGGTCATTCTCTGGCTCCTTGGTGGAGAGAGATTGATGGATTTAAGGGATATTTAGGAGGTAGGCTCAACAGGGTTTATAGGTGATAGGTTGGGTGTGGGGTAAGAAGGGAGAGGCAGGTGTCAAGGCCAAATTTTAGCATTCTGGCTTGTGCATCTGAGATAGGAGGGTGTGAGTACAGTTTTATATAAAGTGTCTTTGGAATAATCCAAATAGAGGTGTCACAAAGGCAATTACATATGAGAATCCGGCATTTTTGGCCCCTAGGAGGCTCTTCTCAGAAAAATGCCATTATTTTGCCATCAAGGCAGGGAAAGTGGTAGTGAGATGGCCCAGCCAAGTACAGGGTGTAGAATGTTCTCTAAATTTATGTTGGGGAAAAATTAAGAATAAAAAATGAAACCTAGGAAATCTTCCCACAAATGTAGAAAAGAGAGAAAACAGTTCTATTATTGAATAAGCATTTGACCAGACTTTGATAAGAAACACAGGTAATCTGCTAATGAGATTACAATGGCTGAAAGAAGCCCCACTCATGTTACATAGCTGAGCAGATACTCACCGTTACATAATTCAAGAGCAATGGTAATTTGTCCACATGTAACAGGACTTGACAGCACCGTTTGCTATTCAGACTTTCACAGTTCACCCTAAATTAGGGTGGCCATCTGTACTAGTTAACTGTCTTTATCTGAAAGAAAAATGAAACTTCTCCTATTTCCATTGACAAATAAGTAGTTACTGTTTGGATCCAGGTGCCTGGGCTGAACATCCTTGGTGACGGGGAGATAGGATGGCTACATTGTAATGCTGGCAAGAGGCCTTTAAAAAGATTTACATCCATATCAAAGGGAACCAGGAAGAATTTACAAATACTAGGGTTTTCAAAGATATGCCCTAAGAAGAGAGAGGGCAACAGGGAAAAGTCAATTTTAAAACTTTTTGTACACTTCCAGTACAATAAAACGCTCAGCCTGGGGATTATTCTGGAGGCTATTTATTGTAAGTGAGGTCTGTGTAGTTTAGTGTGGTTAGTGTGCCCTCAAGTGGCCAAACCCAGCCCACAAATTCTTGTACATTGATTTAAAGGAAAGTGTCACCAGTAGGATTTACTTAAAATCCTGCAGTTTTCCAGCCAAAACCCTTGTCCTTGGAAATTAACCCTTCCGGGGTTTCTCTGGTCCTTCTTGATGTCATTAATGCCGTTTCTCCTTCCCACTCAGTTCTACACATAGGAGAGCTTTGTTTGGTAGATAATGTGATGATTTTAATGTAAAAATGAACTGTCAGTTAATCTGTTTCAGAAACCCGTAGCATGAGGATGAAAATTGAGATTGAGTATTGAATTTGGAAGCTTCTTGCCACCCATCAAGGTAGGAAATTCAGCAGAATTCTGTGGATTCTACCTGAGCTCTCCCTACCAGCTTCTAAAGTTCATAGTAATCTGAGACCTGGCAGCTAAACTGTTTCGCAGAGGGAGAGGTCTGCTGATGGTAGCTGATTTGATTGAACATTGCTTACTGCTAATTTGAAGCTTGCTTGCTATGGTTAGCTCTTGTTTTATTAGGTAAGGTCATGTTTTTATTCGGAACAGTAAGTTTTGAAGGGGGAATGTAAATTTTTCCAGGTTTATATGAGCAGTACTTATCAGTCTTTAAATCAGCAATTTATATTCGGAAGAAGGAACACTGGCGGTACAGCGGTTAGGTGCTCAGCCACTAATCAGGAAGTTGGTAGTTTGAACCACCAGCTGCTCTGTGGGAGAAAGATGGGGCAGTCTGCTTCCATAAAGATTACAGCCTCAGAGACCCTATGGGGCAGTTCTGTTCTGTCCTATAGGGTTGCTGTGAGTCAGAATCGACTCTATGGCAGTGGATTTTTTTTTTAGTATGAAGAAGCTACTCTTCAAAATTGTCAATGAATATGGCATTACAATCCAGATTAGCTTAAAGTGTTAGCTAAGCAGAATCAAGGAAATTGTGTTGAGTTTCTGTTACGCAGTTAGCTTGTTTATATTCAGCCATATATATAAGCAATGACTATAAAATGCATAGGGTCGCCATAAGTTGGAATTAACTCAATGGCAGCTAATAACAACAGCAATGTGTGTGTATTCGTTATGTATTGTGCTGTTGTGTGCTGTCAAGTTGATTCTGACTTACAGTGACTCTACATAACAAAGTAGAACTGCCGCATAGAGTTTCCTAGGCTCTAATCTTTGTGGGAGTATGTCATGGACTGAATCGTGTCCCCCCAAAAAAGCCATGACTCCCAGTATTGTGTGATTGTGCACCATTTTGTTATCTGATGTGATTTTCCTGTATGTTGTAAATACTAGCTCTATGATGTTAATGAGGCAGGATTAGAGGCAGTTATGTTAATTAGGCATGATTCAATTTACAAGATTAGGTTGTGTCTTAAGCCAGTCTCTTTTGAGATATAAAAGAGAGAAGCAAGGAGAGAGCCATGAGGGACTTCATACCACCAAGAAAGCAGTGCCAGGAGTAGAGTGCATCCTTTGGACTTGAGGTTCCTGCACAGAGGAATTCCTAAACCAGGGGAAGATTGATGACAAGGAGCTTTCCCCGGAGCTGACAGAGATATAAAGCCTTCTTCTAGACCTGGCGCCCTTGAATTTGGACTGTGAGAGAATAAATTTCTCTTTGTTAAAGCCATCCACTTGTAGTATTTCTGTTATAGTAGCACTAGATAACTAAGACAGAACATATTGCTGGGTCTTTTCTCCTGCAGTGCCAATGGTGGATTTGAACTTTCAACCTTCTGGTTAGCAGCCGTGTGCTTAACCATTGTGCCACCGTGGCACCTAGTTATGTATTAGCTTCTTTATATTCTATATTCTATGCAATATATATTGCATAGAAGCCTTTTTATTCTGTTTGGATGGTTGGAATTGAGTCTAGAGATCTACTCGTTGCCTAGACAGTATTAGAATCTCTCTTATTTAAGACTCCATTTAAAAGATTAAAAAACTTTTTTTCATGGCCCTCTAAGAATGTGGGCTTTACAGGGTGGCCCATGATAGATGCTTAGACACACTATAACATCCCCCTACAACAAAGACTTGAGAAACCAAGTGAAACAGATATAGATGACAACCTAGGAACCCCTAGCATCAAATGGAAGGCTTAAGAATTAGCACCTAGTGGAAGGAGATACTGAGAGAAAACACTGGATGAGGAGATTTGCAGATTGTCAGCACCCAGCCAGCCGGCCTGGTGCAGCGTTGCACTCTTGAAGCAAGGCAGACAGCATCCTTGGGTTAGAAGTACAGGGAGACAGTGGCACGGAATGCACAACAGGAGACAGATACGGTGTAAACAAACCAGGAATGAAACAAGGTGAGCAGGACTTGAGCTAGAACTAAAAAGGGAAAGTACAGGAAGGTGGGTCAGGAGCTGCAGTGATCCTGGTGACAGAACAGGGAGGGAGGCAGCAAGTAGGGACAGGACTACTCAGCAGTGGTGTTGCCTGACCACTTGGACAGGAAATGCTCACTGAATCGTAAAACCATAGACTGACAACTAGAAACACTCCACCCAGCCAAACTCTGTGCAGCTCCCACCACCTCGCATTTAATCAGGGCAAACCCCAGTTGCCTGGTGTGGGATACCAGGAGCACACCCACACCCAGCAACAGTTAGGCGAGCTCACCATGCTCCTTGCCCAGTGACCGGTGGGTGGTACGTTCGTGCGCTGCTCCCCCACCAGTTACCAGTGGTGTGCTCCAGCACCTCCCACCTGATAGCTGGAGGCACGTTACCGTGCTGCCCCCCAGGTCACCAGTGGTACCCTCCAGTGCTGCATGCCCAGCAGCCTGTGCCAGGCTTCCCCATATCACCCATCCAGCAACTGGTAGTGAGCTCATATAACCCCTGCCAGGTGAACAGGGATGCACTCGGTAACCAGTGGGTGTGCTCACTGTGCCCACCACCCGGTGACCAACAGAAGTGTTGTTAACCATGCCCACCACCAGGCAACTGGCAGAAATGCTTCCCGGACCCCCATCACTTGACAGGAAAGCACATCTCCTTACCATCAGTTGCTCCATACATCCTGACAGGTGCCACCCATGCCCCAGCCCAATGATGAGCAGGTGATCTCTGTGCCCTCACCCAACAACTGCCTGGCTGTAATGCCACCCATCCCACACCCTCACAGTTTCCGTAGGCTGACTGCACAAGCACTGAGACTCCTGAATCTCACCCCAACTACTGAGACACCAATTCATGCAGAGGGCCTGTCCTGCCCATTTGCGTACATTGCCTCCCCGTGGCTACAAAGATGCCCTTCTCTGCTCTCCAGCAGACGCATGAACTGCTAGCATCAACCCAGAAGGAACACATGGTCCCACAAGAGTTGTGGGTGGACCCTGGTCACCCAGTACTTGCCACCTCAGATCAGGGAATGGACCTGCTTTCTCATCTCCACTGAATCTTGTCAGGGAAGACATACATGCCTAACGACAGAGGACTCACATGTAGGTGTGACCAACCCACTACACCCACTAGTGTTAGGAAATGACACCCAGCTAACTGGCACCACCAAAGTCATTCATAGACCAGTACTACAAAACAACAACAATTAAAATAGTACAAAGGAAGAAAGACATTCTAAAAAGAAACAGAAGAAGCAAAGCTAATATATCAAAACAAAACAAACAAAAAAATTAGGACCAAACAAACATACAATCACTAAAGAAATATGTAAATAGATAAAAGAATGCATTAATGCCTTGAGACAATAGACAATAACAAATCATGTGAAGAAACAGGATAAGATGGCTCAAACAAGTGAGCAGAATAAAGGTACAGAAGACCTTCCTGAGGTAGAACTGATAATAGAACTATTTGAAAAGGAATTCAAAAGACTTAGGATCCTTAAAGAATTCAAGAGGCTTATTTTCAGGATCCTTAAAAAGGTCGGAAACCCTGGTGGCGTAGTGGTTAAGAGCTATGTCTGCTAACCAAAAGGCTGGCAATTCAGATCCACCAGGCGCTCCTTGGAAACTCTATGGGGCAGTCCTCCTATGTCTTATAGGGTCACTATGAGTCGGAATTGACTTGACGGCACAGGTTTTTTTTTTTTTTTTTTTTGGTTTAAAGAGGTCAAGGAAAACACACACACACACAAAACCTAGAAGAGTTTAGGAAAACAAGAACAAAGTGACAAACTCAATACACAAATAGAAACCATACAAAAACAACAACTAGAAATTCAGAAGCTTCACAATAAAACACCAGAAATAGACAATGGAAGGACACAGAAGTAGAATTGCATTGATGGAAGAAAGAATCGGCAAAATAGAGGACAAATCCATACTCGTTTCTTTGAGGAGCAATCAGAAAAAAGACTGAAGAAAAATGAAGAAAGCCTAGGGTTGTGTGTGGCACCATAAAGAAGAAGAATAATTTACACATAATAGGAATATCAGAGGAGAGGAGAGAAAGGTGCAGAGAGAATTTTGAAAATATAATGGCATAAAATTTCGTAAGTATCATGAAACACGAGAAGGTTTCCATCCAAGATGCTCAACGAACCCTTACAGGATAGACACCAAAAAAAAAAAAAAAAAAAAATTCACCAAGACATATCATAATCAAATTTTCCAAAACCAAAGACAAAGAATTTTGAGAGCAGCTCATGAAAAGCAAAATATCACTTACAAAGGGGTATCAATAAGACTAAACACTGATTTCTCATCAGAAACCATGCAGGCAAAAAGGCAATGGGATGACATATACAAAGTCTCGAAAGAAAAGAATTATCAACCAAGATTAATATATCCAGCAAAATTGTCTTTCAAAAAATGAGGGTGAAACTAGGACACCCCCAGATAAGCAAAAATTAAGGGAATTTGTAACCACTGGACCAACCTTACAAGAAATACTAAATGGAGTCCTTCAGACAGAGAACCAATGACATCAGGCAACAACCTGAGATGAAGACACACAATAGCGTCACCCAGATACCAAGCCAGGTAAAGATGCCACAAAAGAACAATAAAGCTGTAAAACTGATCAAAGGGAACCAGAGATGTTAAACTGTAAACGACAACTTCAAAACAAAAGGGGAGTAAAGGATGTAGTTACAGAACTTCCATATGTAGAGGAAGTCAAGGCAATTGCAAGATACAACAGACTGTTTTAAACATAGGAGGATAAAGGTAAACTTCAGGGTAACCACAAAGAAAATTAATAAATCTATTCACCAATATGAAGAGGAAGAAAATCAGAAAGACTCAGTACACACAAAACAACAATAACAAATGATAGGGAAAGAAAATCCATTTACAAAAATGCCTCAGCACAGAAAATTAAGAGAAACAAAGAAACCGTTGGGCACCACAAAATAACAAAATGGTAGCAATGAGTTCATACCTGTTGATAATTACATTGAATGTAAGTGGATTAAATCCACCAGTCCAAAGGCAGAGAGTGGCAGAATGGATAAAACATGACCCATCAACATGTTGCCCTACAGGAGACACACCTAAGACGCAAAGACATAGATGGGTTAAAAATATAAAGGGTGAAAAAAAAATATACCAAGCAAACTAACTGAAAGAGAGCAGGAATGGCAATAATAATTTCTGGCAAGATAGAATGTAAGTCAAAATTCATTTTAAGAGACAAAAAAAGAGTATAATGATTAAAGGGTCAATTCACCAGGAACACACGACAGTAATAAATATTTATGCACCCAGTGCCAATGCTCCAAGATACATAAAACAAACTGACAAAATTGAAAAGAGAAATAGACAGTTCTACAATAATAGTAGGAGATGTTAACAGTTCCAACGGTGGACAGAAGAGCTAGAAAGAAAATAAAGAGACTGAAAATCTAAGAAACACTATCAACTCGACCTCACAGACATATGCAGAACATAACCGTCCAACAACAGCGTGATATATGTCCTTCTCCAGCGCACATGGAACATTCTCTAGACCAGAGCAAGCCTCAGTAAATTTAAAAAGATTGGAATTATACAAAACAACTTCTTTGACCACAAAGCTATAAAACTAGAAATCAATGATACGAAGAACAAGGAAAATTAATTAAATACATGGAAACTATGTACACATCACTAAAACTATTGGGTCATATAAGAAATCAAAAGTGAAATTAAACAGAATCAAATGAGAATGAAAACACAACATAACAAAAGCTTTGAGACACAGCAAAGGAATTACTCAGAGGGAAATTTATAGCAATAAATGTGTACATTAAAAAAGAAGAAACGTCCAAAATCAATAGCTTATCCTGACACCTCAAACAGGTAGAAAAGGAAGAGCAAAAGAAAACTGTCTCAGTCATCTAGTGCTGGCTTAACAGAAGTACCACAAGTGGATGGCTTTAACAGAGACACTTATTTTCTCACAGTAAAGTAGGCTAAAAGTCCAGATTCAGGGTGTCAACTCCAGGGGACAGCTTTCTCTCTCTTGGCTCTGGAGGAAGATTCTTTGTCACCAATCTTCCTCTGTTCAAGGAGCTTCTCAGGCCCAGGGACGCCAGGTCCAAAGGATGCGCCTGCTCCCGGTGCTGCTTTCTTACTGGTGTGAGGTCCCCAACTCTCTGCTTGTTTTCCTTTCTCTCTCTTGAGAGAGAAAAGGTGGTGCAGGCCATACCCCAGGGGAACTCCCTTTACATTGGATCAGGGATGTGACCTGGGTAAGGGTTTTACAATCCCGTCCTAATCCTCTTTAAAATAAAATTACAATCACAAAATGGAAGACAGCCACACAATACTGGAAATTATGGCCCAGCCAAATTGATACACACATTTTTGGGGGGATGTAATTCATGACAAAAGCCCCATCTACCGGAGGAAAGGAAATAATAAAAAGTCAGAGCAGAAATAATGGAATAGAAAACAGAAAAACAATAGAATCAACAAGACTTGAAGTTGATTCTTTGAGAGAATCAATAAAACTGACAAACCACTGGCCAAACTGAAAGGAAAAGAATGAGAAGATGCAAATAATCAAAATAAGAAATGAAAAGGGTGACATTACATTAGATCCAACTGAGATAAAGGGGATCATAACAGAATATTATGAAAAATTGTACTCTAACAAACTTAAAAACCTAGAAGAAATGGACAAATCTCTAGAAACACACTGCCTACCTAAACTAACACAAATGTTGTTAGGTGCCGTTGAGTCAATTCCAACTCATAGCGACCGTATGTACAACAGAATGAAACACTGCCCGGCCCTGTGCCATCCTCACAGTTGTTGTTATGCTTGTGCCCATTATTGCAGCCACAGTGTCAATTCATCTTGTTGAGGATCTTCTTCTTTTTCTCTGACCCTCTACTTTACCAAGCATGATATCCTCCAGGGCACAAGTAGATGTTAGGAAATCTAAATAGGCCCGTAATTAAAGAAGAGATTGAAAATGCCATAAAAAAAAAAAAACTCCCAACCAAAAAAGACCCCAGCCCAGATGCTTCACTAGAGAATTCTACCAAACATTCAAAGAAGAATTGACACCAGCTCAACTTAAACTCCTCTAGAACGTAGAAAAGGAAGCTGTTCATTCTGTGAAACCAGCATAACCCTTATACCTAAGCCAGGTAAAAGAATGACATGATTATCTTAATTGATGTAGAAAAGGCATTTGATAAAATCCAACACCCTTTCCTGATTAAAAACTCTCAGCAAAATAGAAATAGAAGGGAGATTCCTGAACACAATTAATGGCATATATGTATGAGTCGGAACCAATTCAACAGCAGTGGGTTTGGTTTGGATTTTATGCACAACCAACTGCCAACATTATTTTCAACGGAGAAAGACTGAGATCTTCGCTCCTGAGAGTGGGAACGAGACAAGGATGCCCATTATCACCACTCTTATTCAATACTGTACTGGAAGTTCTAGCCAGAGCAATAAGGCAAGAAAGGGAAAAAGAGGGTATCCAAATTGGAAAAGAGGAAGTAAAAGCTTTCCCTATTTATAGATGACATGATCCAATACATAGAAAACCCCAGATATTCTACAAGAAAGGTACTAGAGCCAATAGAAGGGTGCAGCAGAGTGGCAGGGTACAAGACCAATACACAGAAATCAGTTGGGTTCCTTTACACCAACAAGAACTCTGAAAAGGAAATCAAGAAAACAATACCATTCCCAAAAGTCCCCAAAAGGATAAAATACCTAGGAATAAACCTAACCAGGGATGTAAAAGACCTATAGAAGGAAAACTATAGAACACTACTACAAGAAACAAAGAGACCTACATAAATAGAAGAATATTCCTTGCTCATGGATGGGAAGACTTAACGTTGTGAAAATGTCAGTACTTCCCAAAGTGATCTATAAATATAATGTCTCGATCCCAAACTCAACACCGTTCTTAACTGAAATGGAAAAACTACTCACCAACTTTATATAGAAAGGAAAGAGTCCCCAATAGCAAAAGCAGTATTGAAGAAGAACAAAGTAGGAGGCCTCATACATCCCGATCTCAAAACATACTACTGAAAAAAAAAAAAAAAAAAACTCATTGCCATCGAGTTGATTCCAACTCACAGTGACCCTATAGGACAGGGTAGAACGGCCCCATAAGGTTTCCAAGGAGTGCCTGGTGGATTCGAACTGCAGACCTTTTGGTTAGCAGCTGAACGCTTAACCACTGCGTCACTGGGGCTCCTGGTATTGCCAGCATATATGGGGTGGGACAGAAGGTAGCTGCCACTACAAGGGTCTGCAGGTGAATCCTTGTCCTCAGGAGGAGCCAGCCATTGTTGGGAGCAGGAAGTGAAGGGGATCTTTAGAACAGAGAGAGAGGATGCAGGGAATTTTTCTTAGGACAGACCAAGAGAGCCACAGGGTTTCAGAATATGAGGAGGTAGGGCAATGGGTGGTATCCCAGGAGACTTGGGCTTCCTGTGGTGTGATAATTTGTCCCAGTGGTTCCTAGGCAGACATGCGTGCTGGGGAAGCGGTAGGGGAGGACACTTGCTGGGAGCATGTAGGGGAATGGGGCTTCTGCCTGACTCCTGCTGGCAGAGGCTGGTGGAGAGGCAGGTCCTACCCTTATCATCAGATGGAGGCTGCTAAGTGGCCATGTCGCCCCTAGGATGGATGACTGCATAGACCTTCAGGGGCTCTCACAGGTTAGTCCCTGTTAGAATCGTCAGAGAGGGGCATTCAGGGGTCAGACTCCCAGGCCTTACCTTCTTGTGTCAGTGATTGTAAAGATCAGGCTAGGCCCTGCAGCTGCATTCTGAGTACATTGAACACCACGCTCTGAGCCAGCTCGTTCATAAAATATATCAGGCGTCGAGGCTGGGAACACTCTTACAGGAGGACCACTTGGAGTCCAGATCAAGAAACCCCCACCATGCTGCCCCACGTAGATGCCACTTTAGCTTGACATGTTCCCTGGGTATCCCTAGTGTATAAGTAGGTTGTAGTCACTTACTGGCTAATGGTATTATACGGGGGTCGTACTTCTAGTGGAAATTATATCACTTTTCCAGCCTCAGTTGAGCCAAGTTGAGTATCAAGATGTATGGAAATGCTCAAAGAGAACACAAAAGTGAAAAGTATAGTGTGGTGCACTCCGTGTCCCCACCAAGCAGCTTCACCAACCGTCCACATTTGCCGTACTGGAAGAAGAGAAACTTAAATCTTGCATTTCAAACTAACTCATAAATTTTATTTTTAAAATTTGTTTACTTTCACCTCATTCAGTGGCTCAGCTTATTAAAGGTTACACGACCAGAAAACAGCCTTGTTATAGAACAATGTATATTGACTTCCTAGGTTAAATGTATTTTTAAAAGGCAGTCCTTATGGCTGAACACACACGGGTAATAAATGTGTTAAGTTTAAGTTTTGTTTTTTTTTTTTAAATACAGACTTCTGAGTTTGCCAAATAAGTTTATTCAGTAGCCTGAAAAGGCCCTAAGAAAGAAATAAGGGAGAAAATTCATCTGTGAAGCCAAGTAGGAAATCTGTTCACAGAGGGTGAAGTCTACAGAGATTGGTTGGCGACTTGTGGGTGCCTGTCCTGAAAAGACTTCACCCTGCCTGTAGGGACACTGGTAAAGTGATAGCTCCCTTGCTGAGCTATTTTTAAATGAAAGCGTAGCAGCTGGCAGTGGAACGGCTCTCAGATTTTTATGCTTTCATCCCAGCTAGTCCTTCAGTACGTGGCTTCCTACCTTATGTTTTCTGGCATTATCGTCAGTGCACTAAATGTTTTAAGTAGGATCGTTACAGGAACTCTCTTTCAAAAACTTCTTCAGAGTAAAGGACATTTCCTAGTTAAATTTCACAATAACGTCTTTCAGTTCTAAAAATAACATGGAATTCTGGGTGAACCATCATGCTACTAGATAAGTTACAGTAAGGCAGATTATCTAAGAGAGACTGGGCAAAGGCGGATAGTTCAACTGAATTCATGAAGAAACCAAGACAGCACCTTATTAGAATTTACAATAATCTAATTTCAACCACAGGACTACTTGAAATTAGACAATATTTAATGTTTACTCCTTTGTGAATGAGATACTTTTGTTCTGGGATATGACTTGCTTGCTTTTATTTATTTTAATGAACTTTGCCAGAAAGAAGCTACAGGAATCTTTGGGTTTTTAGTGGCACATGGCAGGTAGTTAAAATAGATTGCAAGTACATTTGTTCTTCAGATTTCAGGTTGGGGGCTTCTGAGTATTATTTTGTGGGTATTGGCAAATAAAATAACTTACCTGGGTCCGGGTTTCTTCATCTATAAAATGGAGATACTGGATCAGATCAGATTCAGTTTTAGTCAACAAACATTTATTAAATTACCTCATAGAAGGTGTGAGAGGAATAAAATGAAAGACCAAATCCCATTCTCAGAATTGCCATCTAGAAAGGGAGACAGCTGTATAAATAAGTAATGCAATAAATAATTGTGGTGCTTTGTGATGAGTGTAACCATGGAAGCATGGGCAAGGTACAGAGTTTGCACTGAAAAGGAAGTGATTAGCTCTGTCCAAGTATAGAGGCCAGGGTTGCTGGGGTGGCTTCAGATTCATCAGGAAGGAGATGGTGCCCAAGCAGGACTCTAAAGGTTGAACAGGAGTTACCAAGGTGGGCAAGCAGGCAAGAGCAAATCCCAAAGACCCAGGTTCACTTCTACCACCTGTGTTCCAAAGTATTTAGCAGTGAAAGACTGTTTTCTATCATAGGCTCCTAATTATTAGTATTTAATATTTTTTGAGCATCTTTGATATCTTTTAAAACACAAGTTTGATCTAAAATAAAGACTATAGATAAATTTGAAAGAGATGGCTTTGGTATGTTTCAGGACGCAGGGGGGAACATCTACCCTTTGAGTTTGTGTCAATTCTGTACATTTGACATCTTGAGTCTTTGTGCTGACCACTCTCCTTTATCTCAGGAATACCAAGTTCACTTTTAAAAGCACCTTAGAAACTAAAATGAGCTTTTCTTGTACTTCAGTTCCTGCTGCCAATCTCCCTGAGGCTGCTTGCTGTAAAGTGGTAATAATGAGATCAGTCCCTCTCCTAGTCCAAAGCCCTTCCCCTCCCACCCCCGACAGTGGGGAAAATCCCGTGAAATGTTACAGGGCAGTTTAGTGGAAGGAAAAGCCACACGAATTACTAGATTAGCTCTGTGCTTAAAATAACATCTGGTTCATCTCCTTTGTAGCACCTGCCACATGGTAATTAAATATGTATGTGTTATTGTTGTTTATGGCCGTAATCTATAAATACTAGGCAGCAGGGTCTCTGTCTAGCTTAATGATACAGCCCTAGTGGCTGCTCAGTAAATATTTGTTGGCAGACCGAAAGATGGACTGAAATATGAAGGATCTGATGTTTCAAATGGGTGGAACGTAATTGAAAAAGTACTGAATCAGAATTTTATCTGGTTTCTATCAACTATATATGTCACTTCCTTGAGGTAAATTTTATGCAAATACACAGACCACCTCTTCACTCCCTGTGCCTCTCTTGGTTTTGCTTTTCTCCTTAGCAGTTATCAGCATATTATATGCTGTACACTGTACTTGTCTGTCATTTATTGTTTGTCTTTCCCATTGCCATGTCTGGAATGGCCCCTTGGGCACAGTAGGGGCTCAGGAAATAATTTGAAAAGCCTTAACGCTATAGCTGATACAGGAGGTAGTTGTGCTTGGCCAGACATTACATTGAGTTGATGTTTTACTCTTAAGTTTCTGACCTCTGGGAGTTCTTGTCCTTGTTTTACACTGGCACCTTTTCTGTCTTATTGGATGTTGTTACATGTAATCTTTTCAGGTAATAATTTTAAAATCAGGAGCCACAGACTGGCCTGCCCATGGGCCAGGCTGTGGAGAATTTGGCCGCCCAGCAACTTAGTGGTTCAAAGCTTGAGCGCTTCCTGCAGGGTGTGCACTTCAGGCCAGCCACAGCGATTGTTTCTTCCGCTGTGTAGTGAGTCATTGAATTTACATTTTTCCTCATTTGCTGTCAGTCGCCCTGTAAGCTATAAGCTCCCTGAGGTCAGAACCCTAGTCTCCTTTTCTCTCCGGACCCCCCAGTCCTCACCCAAGCCGATGCTGGTGGTCCTCCATCATAGTGGTTAGTGGGTGAATGAGTGGCTTCAGGACCCGAGGTGACCCCCATTACAGGAGGCGTGGATGCAGAGCAACACAAGTGGTCTTTTTATAAATATCTGAAATTTGAACAGCCCTCAAAACTGCCGGAGGCTCAGTATGCTTCTGAGATCCTCTCTGGGAATTAATTGCCTTTTAAGGGCGGTCTACATCCACAGCCTGCTCATTCAGGACCAGCCTCCACAAAGTGCTCCCCATGAGTTTTCTCACCGTAGCAGTCACCCCCGTTTTGAAACAAGGACCCCTTATGGCAGAGAGCAGGTAGAGACAGGGAGGGATTTGAGTCCAGGGCACTGATGTTGACGTTAGCGCTGTTCCCGCTTCCCTGCTGCAGTGGGTATATCACCCAGTGTCTTGGGGGGCCTAGGCCTTTTGTGTGTTTTCTGGGAAAGTGGGTGCAAAGACCCCTGAAGTGTTTATGGGATCACGCCACATCCTCCTGACTTTAAAAACACATTAGAAACCACAATTTGTTTCTAACTAATATGTCGAAGTGTCTAGGCAGATGTAGTAAGTGCTGGATGTAAAAACTGTAAACTCCGATGCCACGCTCTGCCTCCGCTGGTCTCCGTGCCGTGCATCTGTGGCCACACGACAGGGGCTGAGGCTGTTGGCACCTTTCGCCTTGCCCTTACTGGCTGGGGCTGCTGGAAGCTTGTGCTCCGTGCCGGCCTGGAGACTGGAGCTCCCTTTGGCGTGACTTCTCCTTCCGGGGCTAGGCCCTCAGGAGCCCGGTCTGCAACAGTCTTTGCCTGCCTTTGGTTCCACCCTTCCTGATGCCAGTCTGCACACCTTTGAGCTGGGGGCCCTGAGGCCAACGTCCCAAATATACCACCAGCTGCCCATCGTGGCTGGTGCCAGTGCTTGGGGGGCCTGCAGAGTGTCCTCTGGCCTCTAGTTAAGTCACTGCCCAGGTGGAAGACCAGAGGAGACACCGGCGTGAGGACCCACTGCTGACAAAGCAGCTGCCTTCTGAGGGTAGGCTATTCTTTCTTTCCAGGCAAAGCCAGACACTAGAGACCAAAAAAGAGCAGCTTTACTCTCCTTTTACTTTCTGAAAATAGATTTCCCATAGCTTAGCTGGTTAGAACTGGTCGTCAGTTATGAAATAAAATACCAGCCTGCTTTGGGGGGGGTGTGCTGTGGGAAGCTAACCACTCCTGGCTGCGTGACTGCGTCCTGCCTCCAGTTGGCGCCCTCTCGCCCTTTAACCTGATTTTCTTATGCATAATCCTTCTTACAGACCTGAATCATTATTATTATTTTTTTTTAACTTTGGAGGGCTTTCAGATCTGTGCCTTTGATTTTCACATGTGGCTGTTAACGGTTTCTTTGTGCAGTTTCTGAGCAGAGTCCAACAAACTGTTTTCACTGACTGTGCAACTTATTTTTTTCATTGCTTAGAGAAGGAAGGAATCTTAGGGACAGATTTCTTCTGTAAAAATGCAGTGTAGAATTTTGGCTAGTAGAGAGAGGGGAATGGAACAGATGGTGTAAGGGGTGGCAAGGTGATCCCTTGGTCATGGGCTCATTTCTCACTGGAGCTTCTGGAAGCCCTTTAAAAGAAACAAAGAGACAAGGGGCAGCTGAATCCAGAGTAACAGCGAGGATCCGTGAACTGTGGCTGGCTGGCCCGAGTAACAGCACTCTAGAAGGAACTTTACTACTTTACGCTCGCTCTCTGTGACGTGTGAAGATGCAAGTGGCGCCAGAGTGTGCAAGCCCTGGGTGCCACCATTTCCTCCGACAGCCTGTCTGCTCACTAGTGTGCAGTCATGCTTGGGGCCCTCCCTGCCATGTGCTCTGTGTGCACCAGTGTCTTCAGAACCTGGCCTGGCCTGTGCCTCCCTGCTCTGGCAGAGGGTGTGCCCTCACCTTGGTGTCTGTTCAGGCGGGGCTGTGCACGCTTCTCTCCTGGCCTGTCCTGCCCTGCTGTCTGCTGGGGCCTACTCTACCCCTTCTTTCTGCAGGCTGCTCTCCAAATGCTAGAAATCCTAAACACAACTTGACCCACATTCCATTTTCATGTCCTCAGTCTTGCCTCCCCAGTCCATGATTTGGCCATCTATCTGAAACTAGCAGTAAATAAGCACTGTGATGTAAGATGCATGATTTATGAACATACTGAAGTTCTTTTTAAATGTCGTTTTCAAAAAAACCCATACTTTTAAAAAATGTTATGTATTTTGTTGTTGTGGGAGTATATACAGCAAAACAACACCTGATTCAGCAGCTTCTACTCATACAATTTAGTGGCATTGATTATATTATTCTAGTTGTGTAACCATTCTCACCCTCCTTTTCTGAGCTGTTCTCCCTCGTTAACATAAACTCACTGCCCCCTAAGGTTGACAGCCTGCCTTTGACTTTGATTTACATGGGAAATGCATGTCCTCAGCTGGAAATTTGGCCAGCTAGGACACAACTCCTTTCTTCCACCATGGAGATGTCTCCTGGGAGAGGGCACCCAGACACCAAAAGTAGGCTGTGGGGCGAGTCATAGTCTCTAGTCCACTCGACCGTCCGGATGATGAGGATGGAACAGGAAGGAGTTTGACGACTGTCTTGAGGTTGGAGGAGTCCAGGCCCCACAGGCATGCATAGAGTAGACAGCAAGTTGGGAGGGGCTTTCAGGATTTGAAAAACTCCCAGAAAGAATCAGTGTTGCTAATGTGAAAGTCCCTGCTTCAGCTGCTTAGGGAAGTTGTCCTGATGCTGAACCTGACTGCCTGGAATTAACAGCTTGCTCGGGAATGGCCGTTAATCTCTCTTTTCCCAGCATCAAGCTCCTGTATTAGCAGGGAGGATGGGTACTGGTTTTTAGCGTCCTTTGCACTCAGATTCTAGAATGCTAGGCCCAAACGAGTGCAGGTTGTGGATGGGAGCAGACCCCATGAAGCTCAGGCACAGCAGGCTCCAGGACAGGAGGTTGATAGATGTTCTCACAGTCCCAGAGTATGCCAGTTGGGTTGTAGCATCTGCCCTTTTCTTCTCATCAGCTTGCTGCTCGGATTTCATTGGGTTTCTTGACAGTGCAGTTGGTTGGGAGCTTCAGCCATTTCCAGTGGGAGCCCCTGGGGCCGTTTATTTTTACCCTGGTACTCCCTGGGTGTGAAGAGGGTAGAGGGACGTTCCAGCCCTTGTCCATTCTCTCTTCTTGCCTTGCTGACCTCTTAGATCGTTATGGTGACCATATTTCCTGATACATAATTGAGGCCTGGGATCCTGGCTTCTGACAAAGTGTTTTTCTACCTACTTGTTAATTAAACCAAAGAGTTTATGAAGGTATAAAAATTAAATTGCATTGATGTATAAATTTAATGAGTTTCCTTCTTTGGAAAGAACCCACTTACAGAAACCAGGGAAGCTGGCTTGCTGTTAAGCTGAGTCCTGGGCCAGGAGTTCTGGGTCACAGCAGTCCTGGGACATGTTGCAGCTCACTTTACTGAGCACTTCCTTGGGCCAGGGACTGTGCTGCATGTCACATGGGTTAATTTACTTCGCCTCCTAACAGAGCTGCCTCTGGGTCCCTCATATCGCTGTCACTTTAGAGGTGAAGATACTGAGGACCAAAGAGGTTAGGATACCTCTGCAGGCAGTGGAGTGGCTGAGCCCTGCAGACGCAGCCCGGCTGGCCCAAGGTTGCCCTCATAACCCTAGCCCTGCCACCACTGGACTGTCAGTCTGTGCTTGGCCTCCACAGTCTCCAGGGCCAGGTCTGAAATGGGGCTGATCCAGCAGGGCTTTGGTCTCCAGGGGCCCAAGGAAAAGCACACAGGGTAGCTTCCATCCTGCGAACCTAATGGACCAAGTGATCCTCGGCTGTGTGAGCTCCGGATCCCAGCCAACCATGGCACCAGCCCCCAAGACTGAACACTGCAGTCCGTTCAATGAGCGCCTCCCGCAACGCCACCACCATTCCAGGCAGGGCTGTTTCACCCCTGGTCTCTGGAATTACAGTGGGAAACCAGTTCTTCAAGCCCACACAGCCATTCTGCTGGGCTGAAACCTTCCTGTCTTTTGGTTTACTACGTGAAAGATGTGGGCTCTAGTTACCTCAGGGCCTGCCTATGCTTTCTGTCAGTTGTCTGTTGAAGCCACACCAAAGAACTGGCCGTCATTCCTTTTGCCCCAGGAACACTGCCCCAGCTGCTGTGTCTCAGGGTGGTGCCGCAGGACCCCAAAGGGCACACTTCCTGGGCATCTGAACATCTCCTGCAGTGCCGAAGCCCTGCCGAGCATCCTGCTGGGCAGAGGGTTGGCCCTTGAGAACCATGTTCATGCCTAGTCCATCAAGTATAGACTTGGCCCCATGCACAGTGAGAGCAGAGAGCCTCCACCCAGCAGGCAGCAGCCAGGATGGGAGACTCATTTTTACAGATGTTTGCCCAAGAGTGTTAATTTCTGGTGCTGATCCAGAGTCTACGTGTATTTGGAAGGGTAGGTTAAAAATGAAATACTGAATGAGTCGAGTTGCCTGTTCAGATTAGGAGCAGAGCCTCCTGCAGTGGGCGGTTCAGCTTGGCTGCAGGACGACCGCCCAAGGGTGAACTTCAGGGACCACAGTGACTAGGGAACAGGTAGAAACACAGGGTGGCTCTGTAGTGCCTGGCCCCATGGCATCACCGAGGCCATGCATGGGGAAAGGAAGCAGGACAGTTTTCTTTAGACAGGTGGGGTTGAGGAGACGGGATGGGCTGTGGGGTGGGTGAGGGTTTCACATAGTTTTAGCTGATGATGAATGTCAAGCACTCTCCCTGGAAAAGGTGTTCCTGGAGATAGACTGGATGGACCTTTGTCTGGTAGTCTCATGTCAGGTGGTCCCATTGAACATTTCCTTCAGAGTTACGGAATATGACAGGAGCCTCACTAGCTCTTCCCGGCCTTCTTTTATCCATGTCTCCCCTCCTGGCTGTCAGTTTGGCCTAGGGGCCTAGGTGGGTAACGAAGGAAAGGAAGGGGAGTGGTGGGAAAACGTGTTTCCTAAGAACTGACTGTCACATTGCACAAACACCCTGTGGCCTCTGACTTCCTCCAGTAGACTGCAGCTCACAGTGACTCTTCATTGAAGACAGGCCAGGGTGTGTGGCAGGGGCTGCGTTAGGAGCTTCAGCCCTGCACCACAGCTTGGCAGAGAGTGGCTCCATCCTGCATCAGCCTCCCTCTGGGCGCTGTGAGGTCCCGTGGCCAGGGGTGCATGTGTGGGCCGCCACAGTGCAATACTGGGGTGGTCATGTATGGAATAGCCACTCTGCCATAGCGTCTGCTCAGGGCAGGGTGTGGGAAATGAGGTGTGTGTGTTTTCCTTTTTTTCCCTTTTTCTAGTTTCACAAATATTTAGGGTCTGTGAGGGAGATTCAGGCAAGCACTGACCCCCACCTGCCTCCTGTAGTGCTCGCTCATGTTGGGGCTGAGCACCAAGTGCAGCACCCGGTCCCAGCGTGTCCTGGGACCACTGCGTGCCTTTGAGGGCATCGTGAAGTCTGGCGGGACTGTCTGGGGGTACTCGTGCAAGGGCACTGGCCTGAAGAGGGTGGTGGACTCAGAGATGGGGGCTCCACCAGACTGAGGAGGATGGGCAGGCTCCCTGCTCGCTCCTGTCTTGTCACTGATGTGCCTGACTTTTGTTCGTCCAGGAGGAGCCTCCTGAAGGCAAAGGCCATGGACCTGATCACATCCGTGGCCATCCTGCCCCTGCTCGTTGGCTGCGTGGGCATCATCAGCCTCTTCAAGCTGCTGCAGAGGATGCACATGAAGGCCTACCTGCAGGACGCTGTCGTGGTCATCACGGGCGCTACCTCTGGGCTGGGCAGAGGTGGGTCCCGTGGCAGCTGCTGCTGGGTGGGGTGTCTGCACAGGGTGTCCTGGCTCCGGGGCCCAGAGTGGCTGCTGGAAGGACACGTAAGTGGAGCAGGCTGGGTGATGTGGGGACAGGCTCTGTGTCCTGTTCTCTGCACGACTGAAAAAGAGCAACAGCTTAAGTGCACCGACCAATGGCCCCTGACTTTCAGCGTCAGTGTTGAAAGACAAAGCAGGTGGTGACACTGGAGATGGCCTGTCCCTCTTAGGGGGTGCCCTGCTCAGCTCCAGCTGACTGTTGAAATGGGAATTTCCATGCGAGAGCTCCAGTTTTCCAGTACGGTGACTAATCAGGTGCTTTTCACTCTGTGGGGGCCAAACAAGACGTGTCTTTTCCTGGACCCGGGCAGCCTGGCCTTAGCATGTGCTGGCCCCACCCCTTCCCTGGACCGAGGCTGTGCTGTGACTGTCCCTGGTGCACTGCCTTGGCAGGGTAGGAGACGACTCAGTGGGGCTCAGGTGCTCCCTGACCAGGTCCTCAATAGTGCCAACTCCAGTTCAGTAAACTTGTGTGCTGGGGCCTGACCAGAGTTCAGTCTGAAGCCCCCACACGTGCTGGGGGTGCGTCTGCCATTCTCCCCTTACCTCGTGTTGACTGTGCAGATGAACACAGGCACGTCGTGTGGAACCTGCCCCTCCCCACACCCACCCACACACACCCCCCCGGCTTGCCACTGCACTGGGGCTCTGCTCACGCAGGAAGGCTGAGAGACACCCTGAGTCACGGAGCACCTGGCTGCTGTGTCTTTGGGGGTGATCCTACAGCCCACTACCTCTCTGTGCCACACACCAGGACAGACAGATGGCTGGCAGGGCCCCTTCCCTGGAGGACTTCACAGTCTGGTAGGGAGGGGCAGTAACTGACCACAGTGTTTTGCCATTTTGGTAACAGATGACGTATTTCTATGTGCCAGGTTGGCACTATGTGTTTTATGTGCACTATCTCGCAGAGTTTTCACAGCTAAGATGCAAAGACGGCATGACTTGTCCTAGGACTTCTGGCCAGAATGGGCCAAGCTAAGATCCATGTCCACACCTCTGTGACTCAAGAACTCAGTCTTCAGGTCTCACCTGAGTGGGAGACACCAGGTGAAGGAAGGTGGGCACTGGGGCAGGAGCAGCCCAGTTATGCAGGGACACAAAAGAGTGGACAGGGCCGTGTCTGGGGGGGTGAATGGAATGTGGTTGGCAGTGGAGGAGAGGGTGCAGGGAAGGCTTTCAGTGGCATGGGTTCGTAGGCACACCACTGTGGATGTCAGGTAGTCTCAGGTGAGCCTAGGCCTGTCATTGGATCTCGGGACAGCTGTCCCCAGGCCTGTGCCACTGGCCAGGCCGTTGAGCTCAGTCAGCTCCTATATATAGGGAGTGAGCAGCTGCATCTCTTGATTCCAGAGAGAAGCAGTTCTTTCAAAGTCCTTGGGGAGTATCTGAGAGGTAGCTGAGAAGGAAAGGGTAAATTGCAGGTACTCCCGTAGGTGGACATGTGAGAAGGACACTGTCTTCTTCATGACCCCACATTTCCTTTTCCAGACACCAAACTATGAAAAGAACAGGAGAAGTTATTGAAAAAATGTACATACAGTATGTTATGCCAGGCATGTCCTCTACTCCAAATCTCTCTGCTTATGTTCTGCCCCACTTAACAACTTAGGGACAAGAGTCCCGTTCTCTTTGCCACCCACCGAGGTAAACTAGGAGCTGGTTCTTAGCCAGCCATCTCAAATACGCACACCACAGCTGATGGCTGCCAAGATGTGCTGGTGTTCCTTAACAGTCTGAAGAGGGTTGCGGTGTCCTCCGTGGGACTGCTTACCAGGCCATCTGCCCCAAAGGCTGGGTTATGTGACAAGTGTTCAGACAGCTTTCCAGATGTGGATTTAAGCTACATGAGCTTGTCCTTAAAAAACAGCAGGACCACTCACTAAAGGAACAGAATGTTCTGGATCCGGCTGCCATGATTTACAACTAGGAGCGCTGGCAGCACCACAGCCCTAGATCAGCGGGCCTTTGGAACTGGTGTCCTTTTTCCCTAGACCGTCCTGCCGCCCTGTATCCACTTTTTCAAGAATTGAAAATTGAATTCTCTCCCGTCTATTTTTATTTCTGTCATTTCCTACACAAACTTTCATTTCTTCCCATTCTGACTTTGTAAGGAAGCACAGCTCACACAGAGGTTAGGCAGTCATTTTCCAGAATCTGTCCACACACCTGCACACCTCCCCACTTGGCTCTGTGTCCTCCAAAGTGTCCGCTGTAACGAGACAGGGTGGGGAAGCCAGCATACCCAAGGTTAGAAATCCCTGGGGATGATTCTAAGCCAGATGGGCAGTGCTGCCTGAAGCCCCCCACCCACCCTAGCCCTGTGGGCCCCCTGCTGTGGCAGCCACAGCTCTGGTGTGTACCCCTTGTCAGTTGGGCTGAGCCGTGAACCACCAGCCACTCTCCTTCAGGGCAGACGTGGAGCCATCTCCCTGAAAAGCCCTATCCGTGGGCTACAGGAGGCACCACCTTGGGGCAGCACTACAGCTGGAGAGAGGTTGGAGGAGGGGCTGCACCAGGGACCACCTGAACAGTGGAGAACTCTGGAGAAAGCGGCTGAATCCTGAAGACACGGGCCGTTGTCTCCCTCCTGACTCTTCAAGGGATCTTGGCACTGTTGTGGCAGAAGGGCTGTCCAGACCAGGACACCCTGCCTGAACCCCTTGACCTCCTGCCTCCTGACCTGGCCACACAGCTTCCCCGAAGGTGGGCTGTCTGTGTAAGGGCAGGCCCAGCCCTCTGTGAGCCGGAGGTGACTGAGACACTGCCCCCCTTCGGCCTCCAACCACTTGGTCCATCACAGGGTGGCTCACTGGCTGCTTTCCTGCCTAGCACAGCCACCCAGGAGTCCAGCTTCCTCCTTGGCATTTGAGGTAAACTAGGCCTCAGGGTGACCCCATGTGTCATAGTAGAACCCATAGGGTTGTCAGTGGCTGGTTTTTTGGAAATAGATCACCAGGCCTTTCTTCTGAGGTGCCTCACCGTGAGTTAAAGTCAAAGTAAGACCTCAGGGTGAGGACAGGCAATATCTCTTTAAGCCCTTGCACTTCAATTTTCACCAACGGTCAGCTTTTAGAACTTGTAAAAAAGGCAGCATAGGAATATAAAAATAACACTTCCATTGCGATTTTTATCTGTCAGTAATAAGTGTCTGTAAAATTTAACTCACTTAATCCCTGTCACCCCAGAGGTAGGTACCATCTGTACCTGCATTTTACAAAAGAGGAAAGCAAGGTAGAAAGAGGAGCTGTAACACCCCCAGTCACAGAGCCAGCAGCAGCAGGGGTAGGAGTAGCTGGCGGGGAGCCTGGCTCAAGTATGTTCTCTGCCCCCACTGACTGCGCTGCTGCTCAGGAGCTGCTGACTTCCAGGCCAAAGGTCCACCCATGAGGAGGACAAGGAGCCGAGGGCACTTCCCTGTCCTGGGCCCAATAGGTTCCCTTCTCTTCCCATGGAGAAGGCACACACGTCCTTACAGTCAGCATTTTTTCCTCTTTCTATAGAATGTGCCAAAGTCTTCCACGCTGCGGGCGCTAAGCTGGTGCTCTGCGGTCGGAACAGGGAGGCCCTGGAGGAGCTCACCAGAGAACTTGCTGCTCCTAGTGCCACCAAGGTGAGCCCAGGGTTGTGCTGTCCGCAGGGGTCAAGGAGTCGCTGCCCAGCATCCTGGCTCCCCACAGTCTGTACCAGCTGCCATACAGGTAGACACACCCGAGGCTCCCGGCCCCAAAGCAGCCTGGGCCCCATAGCCTGAGGTACCCTCAAGCCTCTTGGTCATGACATGTTCAAGTCCTGACCACCAGTTACTGGAACTGGGAGATTCCTTCCGTGGAGAAGACTATCTCCCCGTTACCTGGCTAACCCTGCTTATCTAAATCAGAGTGCCCAGCAATTCATTTATCTCATATCTGCCCTTCATGGTGTTCTTTACAGTTAGAGAGTCTGTCTGCCCTGCTAGACCATGAGCCTCAGGAGAGCAGCAACCGCATCTGTCTTGCTTTCTCCTGTGTCCCCAATGCCTAGTACACAGGTGGTGTGTAAAAACCGTTCTCATGAGTAATTGGGTGGAACTGCCTCTCCTGAGCAGGCCACCACCCCTCAGCAGGGCACGGTTGAGTATAAGGACCGTGCTAGTCCCGTGCTGGTGCAGGACACTTTTGCACACATCCATGATCTCTTACCAGCGCAAGCCCTGCGCTATGGGATTCAGTCTGGTGGTGAAGCTAAGGGAGCCTTGGGTGTGGTTTAGAGTGCCTGGGCATTTTCCATCAGTGAGAAGGCTCCCAGGTCAGGCATGGCACTGCCAGCAGGAACCCCTAACTGCAGCCTGCATCGTTCATGTCCAGTGGCCGCTTCCAGGACCCCAGTCACCCAGAAGGTGAGTTTGGTGTCTGCTGCGTTTGACCAGGCACAGACATACAAGCCGTACGCAGTGACCTTCGACCTGGCAGACCCTGGTGCCATTGTTGCAGCGACAGCCGAGATCCTGCAGTGCTTTGGCCATGTAGACATACTGGTCAACAATGCTGGGATCAGCTACCGTGGCACCATCACGGACACCACCGTGGATGTGGACAAGAGAGTGATGGAGACAAACTACTTTGGCCCTGTTGCTCTAACTAAAGGTAATGATCTTGAGTTAAAAAGAGCCCTGATGTGCGGCCATTTTTTTACTTGGACTCTTTTCTGCTGAACGTTGTCCTCTACTTTACCATGAGTGGCCTGGGGTGTTTGCTTTTCTGGAATTTACTTGCATTTTCTCTCTTTGCTTTATAGCTCCAGATCAAGACTTGTTCTCCTCAATGACAGCTTTGTCTGCACAGTGTTGCCTGCACGCCCCCCTTCTGGTGTCTTAGACCCTACAGAGTGGGGTGTGTTCATGTCCAGCACAGACTGCAGTCAGGGGAGAGGCTCTGCACAGCACCAGGAGTCAGGCCAGCACAGCCTGCTCCTTCCCCTCCCCTCCCTCCTGCCTGCAGTCTGCTGAGTGCAGCAGGCCTCAGTGTCCAGGGGCACACATGTCCCCACCCTGCAGGGCTTTCAGGGCACACCATCCCTGCTCACTAAATACAGTAAGATCGGCCTCCTTGGTGTCAGGAGCCACTGATGGGGGAGGCCCACTAAAGCCTAGCCCTCTTTCCTTAGCTCTTCTGCCCTCCATGATCGAGAGGAGACAAGGCCATGTCGTCGTCATCAGCAGCATCCAGGGCAAAATCAGCATTCCTTTTCGATCGGCCTGTGAGTATTTCTCCTTGCCCCGAGATGCTTTTCTTTTTTGTTTCTTTCGTTTTCCTGATTGTAAAAATAATAGCTGTGTACGGTCCAGAATTCAGACATTACAGAAATACACTGTACAGAATGTGAGGGAACTCTGCCAGAATGCAAACTCCTGAGCCAAACGCCTGGGTGTAAGTCCCAGCTGCACTCCTCACCCTCGGTGGCCCTGGGCCGGTGCCCCTCTCTGTACCTCAGGCCTCACCTGCAGAGTTGGTACAGCCACAGGTGCACCCTCGGAGGGTGTGGGGAGAATAATGAGCTGATCAGTGGTGCTGTGAGTAAAGCCTGGGCAGCACCAGGCCCTGAGCCCTGTGAAGGGGTCGGCCCCTGCGGCTGCTATTAGTGGTAATTATCATCCCCCCCTCCACCCCAGACAGAAGCACTTCACCACTTCGGGGCAGATGCCCCCAGTTGTTCCCTGTGGATAACCAAACAGAAACAGGATCATCTTGTGTGGCTTGCGCACTGCCCCGCAGTTTCTCCGTCCGCGTCTGCTCTGTGGGTCTGACTCGCTCTTTGGAGCTGTGCCGTGATCCACTGAAAGGAGGTGGCCTCTCTTCTGTAGCCATTTCCTGCTGGTGGGTGCGGGAGGAATTCTTCCCCGGGTCTCCAACCGTCAGCAGCAATGTGCTGCGTGAAGCCTCCCTAACACTTCCATCTCTGGGCACTCCTGGAGGGCTGCAATGAGATAAATCCCGCAAAGCTGAAATACTGGGTAGAACCCCAAAATAAAACCGTCACATCGACTTCAGCTCACACTCTCCCCCGTGCGCCTGAGAGAGGCTGCACCAGAACTTCATGTGACTGCCCACCACCTTGCTCACCAGCAAACACGGAATCTGGGGCTTGTCGTTAGGACGGTAAAGGTGATTCCACAGCCTTCCTAGGAGCGCATTCCTTTGTTCCACTCTCTGAGAGGAAGCACTGACTTGTCACAGCCGCATCCACCCGCCAGCTGCTGCTCAGCCCGCCAGATGCTTCTCCTGCCCGCCAGCTCCTTCTCAGCCTGTCAGCTCCTGTTCAGTGCCCAGCTGCTGCTCACCCTGCCAGCTGCTGATCACCCCGCCAGCTGCTGCTCACCCCGCCAGCTGCTGCCCACCCCATCTGCTGCTCACCTTGCCAGCTGATGCTCACCCAGCCAGCTGCTGCTCACCCCACTGGCTGCGGGCCTGCTGGGGGACCAGAGCTGTCTCTGCACTCTGAAACTACAGTGACCAGAGTCTAGTCTCATCTTATAATGTAACCCATCATCCGAACAGGAAATATAACAGACATTCATTCAGATACGAATTCTAGCTCTGCCTTTTAGTTCTAGCTAAAGGACCTTGGACAAATTACTTACCCTCTCTGCCCCTCAGGGTCCTTACTTATAAAATGAGACTCATAGTCCTTGTAGCTGCCTCATGGGGCTGCTCCAGCGAGGAATGAGACAGTGGATGCGAAGGGTCCTATGGAGGCTGTGGCACACAGAGTGTCTCAATGGCTCTGCTTCAGCTCAGAGCAGGAGATGGCATGGCACTCACTCTCTAAGGCCACTCAGATGGTGCAGGAAAAAAACACTGGTCATACGTGTAATCACAAACGATAAAGCAAATGAAGTAAAATGTTGTTAGGTGCCGTCCAGTTGATTCCAACTCATAGCGACCCTGTGCACGACAGAACAAAACACTGCCCGGTCCTGTACCATCCTCATGATTGTTGCTATGTTTGAGTCCATTATTTCAGCCACTGTGTCAATGCATCTTGTAAAGGGTCTGCCTCTTTTTCTCAGACCCTTTATCTAGCATGATGTCCTTCTCTATGGACTGATCCTTCCTGATAACATGTCCAGGGTAAGTGAGACATAGTCTCACCATCCTTGCTTCTAAGGAGCATTCTCGTTGTACTTCTTCCAGGTAAATCTGGGTCAGGGATACAGTATTCTCTGTACTGTTCGTATTCTTGCAATTTTTCTATAAGTTTAAAATTATTCCCACATTCCACTTTAATTGCCTGACCTTTGCTATCTAGTTGGGCTCTGGGTGCAGGGGACACCCACCCCTGGTGGCGTGGTGCTGCCTGATGGGTAAGCGTTCTCCCCACTGGAGAGTGGTGTTACCTGTGCATGCTGGTCAGTGGGTCAGAGAGACAATCCATGGAGTGGCTGAGCCCATGGCCTGAGAGCCCTAGGGCAACCCCTGGGTGGACCCACTCTTCCTGGTCCTCAGACCTGGGCTGCACCCCTGGAGTCACGGCCCATAGGAGTAATCCCGTCCACCCCCTGAACTACCCAGCCCCTCACTGTGACCCAAGGCACCATTCCTGAAAAGCTCTGCAGCAAGCTCAGAACCTGGGTGGCACCTCTGGCAACTTCCTGCAATACATCCTTGGCCTTTCCCCGCCTGTTTTTCTTGGCTGTTGGATGCCCTTTCTTTCCCAAAGCTGAAGTGTTCAGAGCTCTGAATGGGAGGGAACGGTGTTTCAGTTGAGATGGCTGTTCTGTTTCCTGGCAGAGCCTCATTGGGAGCAGAGGTGGAAGCCCTGTGCCCTGGTGAAGACCCCAACTGGGATGTCTCGGGTGAAGGGTGCACAGAGAACCCAGGCCAGGTGCACACTCATGTGCACGGGGTGCTCGCTGGCCACACCATTTGTATGACAACTGGACACAGCCCACCGAGGCTGTCAGCAGGGCCAGTTCTGACTGGCAAACTGGCCCACAGGCTGCATGCGACTGCAGCAGTGTGTGGGCCTACAGGGGCCATGTGGAGAGCTGCTCAAGTACGTGACCAGGGGACATGCCACGTACGGGGACAATATAAACAGTAGGGTCTCGGTCCTGTAAAAAATATTTGTGTATGAAGTCACATGTATGTACATAGGGTATACGAAAAAAAAGTCACGAGAAACCAGCAGCATTGGTAACCCCTGGGGGCTGGGACTGGAGGCAGGCGATGGACTCTCACTTTCTTACTTTTACCCTGTGCTATTTGAACGGTTACCCAAACCAAAAAATCCCATTGCTATTGAGTTGGCCCTTGACCCAGAGCATTTGAACGGTTACCCAAACCAAAAAATCCCATTGCTATTGAGTTGGCCCTTGACCAAGAGCAAGTCCATGTGTTACAGCATAAAACTGCTTCATGGCATTTTCTTGGCTGTTACCTTTACAGAGGCAGATCGCCAGGCCTTTCTTTGACGGTGCCTCTGGGTGGGTTTGAACCACCAATCTTTAGGTTAGTAGCTGATCACAAACCGTTTGCACCATTCAAAGACCTACGTTTTACCCAACAGACATTAATTTTTTGGGTAACTTTTAATTTGGAATAATTTCCAATGTAAAGAAAGTTCCAGAAACAGTACAGAGAACTCCCACATACCTTCATGTGGCTTTCCCAACTGTTCACATTTGCTTTATGATATTGTGCATGTGCGTGTGTGTGTAGACACACAGCTTATATCATCTTTTTTCCTGAACCATTTGAGAGAAAGATGCAGACAAAATGCTCCAGTAGCGTGTTTCCTAAGAACAAGGACACAGTGCCATTATCAAAGCAAGAAGGGAGCTGCTGTGATCTGAGAGGAAGAACGGGGATGGTCGTGTGGGCTCCGGTCCTATGTCCCACCTAAGCGCACTCACTGCCTCTCTCGGCCACGACACCTTGCAGATGCGGCCTCCAAGCATGCAACCCAGGCGTTTTTCGACTGTCTGCGCGCCGAGGTGGAGCAGCATGAGATCGAGGTGACCGTGATCAGCCCAGGCTACATCCACACCAACCTCTCGCGGAACGCCATCACTGCGGACGGTTCCAGATACGGAGGTGAGGCCCACCCCTTCCTGCACGAGCTGACACGCGCACTGCTCTTAGCCGAGTGAGCTTCTGGCCATTCTCATTTGGAATATGATGGTGAAAACTGTAAGTCTTGCTCTGTGGCTGCTGGTCGTGTAGATGCAGACTGCTGAGTAACCTTCACTTTCCCACCATGAGTCATCCTTAGCCCAAGCATCACTGCCGCTTCTTTTGAAGCAAGCCAGAGCTTTGAAGGGTGGAAACTAAGTCTTCAAGCCAAAATACCTCAATGCTGCCAAGTACTCCATGCTCAGATTTTATGGCCAAGGAGCATCATTGGGATCAGGGTTAAAGTGATTATCCTCATGGAAAGAGAATTTCTTGACCTGAGAGGTTCCCTACCCTGGGTGTGGAGAAATGCCCAGCTCAGGCACTCAGCAAAAGCTCAGTCTCCTGGAGGAGCTGGGAAAGGCCTCTAAGAGCCTTCGCTCTGTCTTCAGAGCGGACCTGAGCTGGCCTGCAGGCACAGCTCGGGTCACCTGGCCCTGTGTGCAGACCCAGCAGAGGCCAGGAGACTCCTGCCACTCAAGCTGGAGTTGACCCATGCGTGCCTGCCCTGGGCCCTGTATCCCCGCACACTCCCCCCAGCCCTGCGCCCCCTACCAGTCCTGTGCCAAGAGGCGGGTGCACCTCCCTCAGCAGGCCATTCTCCCCACACTGGAAGCTACACGGCGTGGGGCCAGAGGGCCTCACACAGACTTACACAGGGAAGATCCTTTTTAAAAAGTTCCCTTTGGTGCCATTTAAAAATAAGCAACAATCAGAAACCTTCTATCTCCATTAACAAACACAGCGAGACCAGACACTGCTGAGGAAGCTCAAGCACCAGCCGGCTGGTCAGGCTTTAGTGGAAAACTCAGACCACTAGGGAAGAAGGCATGTCAGTTGCTGTTTACCTAAAAAAAAAAAAACCCAAACCTCTTGCCGTTGAGTCAGTTCTGACTCATATAGGACAGAGTAGAATTGTCCCATAGGGTTTCCAAGGAGTGGCTGGTTTTGAACTGGATTTGAACTACCAACCTTTTGGTTAGCGCCAGACTCTTAATCAGTGTACCACCACTAGCACTTCTCAAGCTCCCCTCAGCTGTCTCATCTAAACATGTAAAATGAAACAGGGCTTCTTCCTGTTCCTTAGCCAGTTAACACATGGCATCGGGAATGGGGGCAGCTATCTGTACTCCCACTCATTGTTCACTTTTGCTTTCGGTGAGCTCATGTGCATGTGGAGGCCCTGGTCCTCTCCTGCCTCTGAGCAGAGCTGAAGCCAAGCTACCCAAGACGGATCAGGTCACATGACATCCCTTAGTGAGTGACTGCTCCAGTAGGCAAAGTTCTCTAAGGCCCGCAAGCTCCTCAGATGTGGTGTGAGGGGCTCCCTCTTGGAGACACCGTCTGGGCCAGCCTTCACCCTGGTCTTAGAGCGTCAAGCAGTCAGACTCTTCTGTTTAAAGCACTGAATCTGGGGCCCCCCATTCTAATAGCTACTACACTCCCCTCGTCCCCTGCTGTTGTGAGGTGTAAATTCGACCTGAACTTGACCGTGGCAGAGCCTGCCATCTCCTTGGAGGCCAAAACCAAGTCTTCCTAGTTCTTTGGCCTTCCTCATTATTTTTCCTTGGCTCCCTGACCGCTGTGTCCCTCCCTCAGCGCTCTTCGGTGCTCACAGCCGGCATGTGGTGGGCGAGCTGGCCAGAGACCTGAGCCTGCAAGCTGTGCCTGAGTCACCTGCCTGTGATGCACATGCATGCCTCGCCAGCTGGGTTCTCGGGGAGCGAACCCTTCCACCTTGCCTCTGGGAAAACCATTTTTCTTCCACAGAATCCTGTCAGAGAGGTTACCTTGGGCTTCCTCTGTTACCCAGGGTGCCTGCTGCATCACCCCCAGCGACAGTGTTCACAGCAGAACTATCTCACTGTGGAGCCAGGCTTTGAGGACAACCCTTAATTAGCTGTAGATCCCATGAACACAGTGCTCCACTGGCACCAGAGAAATAAACCATAGTGAGGGGTGTTCTGAGTTCAAGAACTACCTCCCTCACCCCCGCTCCACCACAGCAGACTGCATCATTTCCACGGGGAAAGAAATAACCAGGGCTGGTGGCACTCCACCTGCCTCCTGATGGAGCAGTCGCGTGGGGAACGCAGTGGCAGACCTAACAGCCCCAGCAAGCCCAGGTCCCCAAGGGACTTCTGCTTTCACGTTCACATGTCTCTTTTGCTTTGTTCTGTGTATTTTAGCTATGGACGAGACCACAGCCCAGGGCCGGAACCCTGCAGATGTGGCCAAAGATGTCCTCAGTGCTGTGGGGAAGAAGAAGAAAGACGTGATCCTGGCTGACCTGCTGCCTTTTCTGGCCATTTATCTCCGAACTCTGGCTCCTGGGCTCTTCTTCGGCCTCATGGCCTCCAGGGCCCGAAAGGAGCGAAAATCCAAGGACTCCTAGGGTGGGGGGTGGCACTTGCCTGTGCGTGGCTGCTCTACAAGGGATGGCTGCATCTGTGGGACTTGGGGAGGTCTGCCTCCTGGTGGGAAAGACGGGCGAGCATGGCTGCAGACCCTGGCCAGGCCCCGCTGGCAGAGAACAGGAACCAGAGAATGCAGCCAGGCTTCTTCCCAGGTTTTAACTCTTAAAAGCATGAAGTGAGTGGAGCAGGCTGGAGCTGAAGTTGTCAGGGACTTCATCGGACCATGCCTCCTTTGAGTTGCAGCCTCAGCAAAAAAAAAAAAAAATCCATTGCCGTCAAGTCAATTCTGATCTAGTAACCCTACAGCCTCAGCAGCTCCTAGAAATTGTTTCAGTCTTGGTTGCTCTCACCTTTGATTTATCCAAGACTACTTACCTAGTTGTTTTGGTAGGTGCACCTCCAGTACTTGAGGGAGAAGCCTGCAGTTTTAAGAAATCATTACTATTCATAACCACTCTCAGGCCCTCCAGTCCTGTCGGTGTAGGAGATGAGCCCACACTTGACCCGAAAGGAGCCGTGGCTGCTCTCTTGACTTCACAGAAGCCTGCAGGGCCCAGCCACCTTTTCCAAGAAGGTAGCCAGCAGGAGGGGGAGCCATGCAGTCCCACATGCCCCCCAGGACACTGGTCGGTGGCTCTTCAAGCAGCAGCCTCCTCACGGAGCCGTCGTCTGTTAGCTGTGACCACTGGTGTCCGAGCCAAAGCGAGTAACTGCTTTCCTCTCTAGGTGTATTAAAAATGCATGGTCGAGCTTCACTGAGTAGGGTCAAATTCAGTTCTGAACTTCCGGAAGAACTTTTCCTATTGAAATTGACAGTTTAAATTGTGTTTTTTCTGGGTCCACTGTACACTTCCCAGAATTGGAATAAAAACTAGGGTAGCACACTGGCACTCACTGTCATAGCTCTGGCCTGGGGAGCATGGATTGTAGACAGTGCACCCAGAGATAGACACCAAAAGCCCCCTGAGAGAGGCGGGGAGGGGAGCAGCTGGGGAGGCCTGGGAACGGATCCACTGACAGCACACCTTGGGCATTCCAAGGCTCTTCGGTTGAAACATGGACACAGGCATGATGGGTGGGTCTCCATTTTCTACATCCATCAACCTTCCTCACGTGGAACAGAAAGGTTTTAGTTTTCATGCTAGACATTAAAATTAGAGCCATCACACACCCCTGTAATGGGAGCCTATGGGTGGAGTCTAATAAACTGGTAAGTGCACCGCAGGCTCTCGGTAATAGCCAGGGCAGATGATGCCATCCCGCTAGATATCAATGAGATGGCAAGCTCCGCTTGGACCCATGTGGGCCAGCACTTGTTGGCTTCATATCCAAGTGCTACTCTTTTTTCCATGAACTCAAGTGGTCAACAAGTGAAGATTCCCAAAGCTGAGGAGTCTCAAGTGTAGCAGCTGCTAAGTCCTTCCTTAGAAGACAGGGAACACCTTCCATGTTAAGGCTGTTGGTTTTGGAGCCACTGTAACAGGTGGCCAGGAGCACACCAAGCCCTTACCAGGGGTGTGGGTCAGTACCTGGTGCATGGAGCAAGGCACTAGGGTTTTCAACCTAGACACCCCCTCTACACTTGAATCCAGTACAGTTGGTGTGTTATCTAACGCTACAACTCAACTCACTTTCTAAAACTATGTTCTACCACGTATGGAAAATCAGTATCATCTGCCATAAATAGAAAATATAAGGCAAACTGGACAATTACTAAATCTAGCTAGATAAGGCTGTGTGCTAAATGCTGGGTCTGAGGCCCAATGAGATTGCAAAGTGCCAGAGAGGCAGGAAAGACAGAGCCCCACCACCACACACACTACCAGGGAAAGGACCTCCAATTGGGAGGGAGTAGAGCCACAGCTAAGGCCCCTGGACAGCCATTGTTCCACAGCTGTGTTGTTGGGTCTGTTGACATCAAGTGACACCACCACTCCCAGGGAATTATCAGAAAGCTTCTGAAGGTGACTGGTGCCTGATGGGAAAGTCTTGTCAAGAGTTTTTTACACCCCCTTATCCACACAGGGTCTTTAGAGAAACACTCTTGGGATGGAATGTATTCTTCAAGCTAGTGTCTGAGTGTGAACGTCTGCCAACGGGAGGGTAATGCTGCTGCTCCAGTTGGTCTTTTCTGTCTTCAGAGTTTGTCTTTGCCCTGGCTCTTTTTCATCCTTGAGTTTAACTGGTAAGGCTTGAAAAGCACCATTTAATTGGTTCTGCCTTCACATGTCTGATAAAAGTTCAGAGACTTTTCCTCTTTGCTGTTTGAGCCTGTTGGTGTTTCATTATCCAGGGCAGAAGCCAGTGGCCTGTGCTTCATGCCAAAGCCAAAGGCTGAGAAATAAGACTGTTTTCCAGACACAACTGTACATCTGTTCTCTGGAGTGACTGGCAAGCACTGATGACTGAGTGAGAGTGACGCACGCAGTCCCCTGGGCGGGCTGCCACTGAAGCAGCACTGAGGGGTCCCTGTCCCTCCCACAGCAGGACTGGCAGCTGCAGAGCCAGATGTGCAGACTGCCAGGAGCAAAGCAAGGCGTGTCTCCACCTTTCCTGACTCTTGCAGGCCTTTCACGTAAACTTCCTCTCCCGTCTCTAAATGGGGGTGCAGGTGGGTTGTTAAAATTGGATAAAGTTGTTACATGATGTGTTTGCTGGAGGGGTACACGCAGGACTGTTACACGAATACGGCACTCACTTTCTCCCAGTTGACAGTAATGCAGTTATTTAATGTTTCCAAAGTGTGGTGGCACGTCAGGAATGGCGTGGTCCACCTGTCAGCTCTCAGAAGGGTGGCAGAGGAGGAGCCTGGCACGGACCAGGACAGGAGGCCATACAGATTCAGGCTGTTTCTCAGGAGCTCCCCTTCCCAGTGACCCTTGGAGTACAGACCCCACCCAGCTGTCCACACCATCACCTGTCCTCCCCTCCTTGTCCAGGGAACATGTCACTAAGATGGCATGTCAGCATCTGGATTAGTGTACCTACCAGAGTCACTGTCCAGGGCAGCTGGGAAATGCAGGAGCGGCGCTGCTTCCACCTGGTTTGTTTCATGCGAGGGCTTCAGTTCAGCAGCCTGAGCAGCTCCGCCGCTTCCAGCACCTCCCCCTCCGACCTCTGATGTGCAGGCAGGGCAAGGGGCTCCCTTTCCAAACTTGGGCCTGTTTGTCACAAAAACACCCACCACTCTGTCCAGCAGGCCAGGAAGCTGGCCCTTGGCACCTGAGGGGTGATGGCACTGGGTTTCAGTATGCGCTGTGCAGTCAGGATGAGGGACATTTGTTTGGGATCACTTTGTGCGGCCAAGGCAGTTACCTCTTTACCACTGTTGCAGATTTCCAAACCCAGACCCCTGCAAATGCCAGCGTACACCCAACACCATTTTGCCACCCAGTCCTCAGATGGGTGAGTAGATGTCTAGGGCCCCTGGAATTAAATCAAAATTTCTCAAATCCTTTGTGGGTCATAGGCACCTTTTAAAATCTTTAAAGGCTCTGGATCTCCCTACAAAAATGGCCTAGTCACCTCTGCCTTGAGGCCATCCCAGGCACCCCAGGCTAAGAACCCTCCCTCCCTCTGCATCAGACGTTCCTGAGGGGTCGGTTTGAATTGGGTCAAGAATCGATCTGACTGTCTAACCCTTCAGAGAGCAGTGGTACGCAGCTCGTCAGGGGTGTCTGAAGAGCAGAGGCCTTAAGGAAGCTGCAGTTGGAGGTATGGGGTCCCTGACCTCTGTGGAGGAGATAATTTTCCATTTACTGAAGCCTTAGTAGGAATGTAGAAGACAACGCTCAGCATGCCCTCCTAGAGGTGCAAAGACTGCTTTTCTGAATGAAGAAACCAATGAGACATGAGGTAGTGAGGGAGAGACAGCTGTTCTCAGAGACGAGTTAACAGGCACCAGGCAGAGGCCAGCTCCATGCAAGGGGTCTGTGAGCCACCCCTGTGGGGCAGTGCTGTAAGGCTGCTCGTCCCCAGGCCTCAGGCAGGAGAACTCGGGGTACACGTCAGGAGCAGTGCTGGTGCTTTAGAAGGACACTGATGTTAATTTGTCCTCCTGAACCAGAACCCCTGGGGGAGGGATCCTGGCCCCACACGCACCCAAAAGAACCTCGATTTCTAGGCTGCACCCCCCTTGACATGCTGCACCCCAAAAAGCATGTTAACAAGGCTGGCCTTGGCAACGATAGGCCAAGGGGAGTCATGGCGTCAGGGGTCTGGCTACCTGGGGCCCAGGCCTGCCCTGCTCTTCTGCGGGTGGAAAGCGCAGGCTGCCACCAGAAGTGGGGTGGGCACACTGCGGTGCCCTCTCCCTGCATGTACAAGCCGCCGCCCAGAGCAGACTACAAGCGTGAAGAGAGAAAACACCTGCAATTGAAACGCTCATCATTTTAATGGTCAATAGCTTCTGGTTGGCTCTGGATGGTACAGTTAAACAATATACTTAAAGACCCTCCCCGCCCCAAACGCGTTCACGCTCTCAGTAGCGTTGGCTTCCATCAGCATTCTACTGCCCAGTCAGATACCCACAGCTTCAGACCCCTTCTTGGGTTATGGAAATCCACATCTTAGTGTAATGAGCTGAAGAACCCCACGATACACCCACGATCTGTGTCATTTTTTTAAAAATAACAAATGTTAACCAACACCTTCCCAGGCTGGGCTGCTTCACAGAGCAAAGCTGTGACTGTGGCAATCTGAGTACTGCTGTCTCTCTGGGCTGGGCTGTTCTGCATTCTCCCCCTTCCTTCCCGAGATCATACGGCGTAGAGTTCGTAAATCTTCTTTACACAGTACACCAGGGCAGCGAGTGCTATCGTGTTGTGCAGTCTCTTTCTGTGCAGGTCGTCCTTCCGGACCAGCACCACCGGGGTGGAGGAGGTGAGTGTGTGCAGAGGCAAACGTGACAGTTTGTAGGCATCGTACTCCACTTGGTACTTGCAGCAAGGGTCAAACTGCCAAGAGATCCCGTAGAGGGTGCAGCAGGCCAGGCTCAGCACGCCAGCCGGCAGGGAGATGTAATGGGAGTACTCCAGGGGCAGGGCTAGCGGGGTGCAGAGGCAGGCAGTGCCCGCCAGCACAGCGGTCTTGTGCAGGCAGTTACCCACGGTGATCCAGCGGGCGGTCTCGTCACCGATGCGCGTGGGCTCGATCACGATGTACTTGTACTGCGCCTCCAGGGCCTGCTCCAGCTCGTACTCAAACTGGTCCTGGGCATTCTCCCCGTTGTAGATCTCGTGCACGATGTAGCAGTCTGTGGCCGACAGGCTGGCCCTTGGGCGGAAGGGTGGGAAAGAGAGATGAAGTTAGCAGGCAGCACTAAGAACTCTGCAGCTTTACCAATCCCGTGGCCGGGCTGCTGGAGCCTGAGGCCTGAGCTAGGGGGACCACACCCATTTGTGTTTATCTCCCCTCAACAGACATACATCAGTAAAGACTCCTTGACTGAAAGAAGGAAACAGTGAGGGATGTGGAGGCCATGTGGAGAGGACTGGTCTCTGAGAAGGACAAGTAACATGCACCAGGCGGTGGCCCGTCCCGTGCAGGGGGTCTGTGAGCCAGCCTGGAGCCCAGGGACAAAGAGGAGTGTCGCCCAGAATCACAGTAACAAAAACACAAGGTCAACAGGATGAAATCTGCTCCTGATTAACTGGGGCAACTGCAGTAGAGGGGTCCTCCATTAAAACCACCAGACACCGGAGGCCGTTAATGCTAAACATCTCGCCCCGGCTCGGCTCCAAAGAAGTCATCCCTGGCCTTGAGAACAAACACTGGCCCTCACGGGTGACAAGCTGAGCACGGCCTTCAGGGCTCCCAAAGGTCCCTAGCATGGTCCACCAGCTCCTCCTCACTGCCTGCTGGGAAGGGCCTCAGCAAAGACCAAGCACATGGCCTCTCCGGCTTGCAGCTCAGAGAGCACCTGGGAAAATCTCTTAAATCCTTTGTGGGTTACGAGCAGCTCCAAAGGCCAGCTCAAGAGAACGGCGACGGGTCTCCAACTTAATGGGCATAGGGACCACACAAGAAGCACTGTTAAAGCAGGCCCATTTCAAGTGGCCTACTGGTCCCCGGCTTCCCTAGAAGGATGGACATGCTCCTGCCCGGCGCCCTACCCAGGGCTACTCATCCCTCTGGGCTGCTGCCCCAGTGGCCCTGCGGCACTTTCGGCCTCTGCAGTCTGACTTCCAGCATCTCGTCACACCCCTGCCAGGCCCCCTGAACACAGGGCTTGCATACCAACTCATACACTTCCAGCCAGACAGCTCTGCGTCTCTGCCTGCCTCCCACCTTCTTCTAGTTCTGTTATCTGCTTGTCTGATCAGAAGCCTCTTGGAGGGACAGACTGCACACAGCTCCCGTTCACATATCACTGCCAGGCCACGCAGTGCCAACCCCTGTCACATGCCCAGGAAAAGCAGCCCAGCTCCGTTTCCCCACACAACCCCAGTCCCACCACAAAGGAGCTGCAGCCAGTGGGCCAGGACACACAGGGCGAATAGCTGTCCCCACAGCTTCAGCCTTCTGGGGACTAGGGTCCTTCCGTGGTCAAGGAGCTGACAGTCCTGAGGGCTCAGACACAGATGCCTCTGGGCTCTGCCGGGGAACAGCTGCCTTTTCATGAATGTAAAGCCATTAGCAACTAGTGAAGACTACTTCAAACTAAGGTCAGCCCCAGAGCCTGAGTTCATCATTAAGGCAACCCCGGCCATCCTTCAAAGACAGAAGCCATCACATGCTCAGGACAGTGGAAACTGGAATTGTCAGGGCAAACCTGCAGGACAGGCCAGGTGATCAGAGTGTGCTGGACAGACAGGCCAGGTGATCAGAGTGTGCTGGACAAAGGACCGGGATCTTGAAAGGCCGCCTTTAGCAAACCGATAAGCACACCTGTGAGGAGGCAGCTGGATGAACACTAGGCTAGATAAATGGCTGAGAAACACAGTCCTGTGGCCACATCGGAAATGAAGTCATCGGTGATGGCCTGATGATGCCCCCAGGGCACAGGGGACAGCAACCTCCCGGGGGGCTTCACTCCCAGGAAGGTCACATACCAGGCACACTGGCTGGGCGTGGGATGCTGGCTGTGACTGACAAAGGAAACCCTTTATCCCAAAGAATGCAACTGTAATTAATCTGGGCTCAGGTGAAGCCTCCTAATTAAATCACAGGTCCTAATTAGCTCTGTGCTGGGACAAGTCAGCTCCCCACAGGTGGAACAAAAAGCCTTCCAAGGTGGGGTGTTGCCAAAACACCCAGCTACCTTGCCAACAGCCAGGGGGATAAATTAACGAGCTGTTTCCATCCATGCTGCTGAAACGGGTAAAGCAGGGTTTCCTTCTGCAGTCCTTTGTGGAGTTCCTCCCCATGGTATCGGTTCACTGAGAGGGAAGCCTCCTCCCAAGCAGGATTCAGAACGTCAACCACAGCTTTTAGCAAACAAGTGCGCAAACCTGGGAGGCAGGCTTCACTCCTGCTGGATAGACGGTCAGGAACGCACGCTCTCCTGTGGCCACGTCAGAAATATCACTGCTAGACTGATCACCCCTCAAGGGTGGGTGACAGTGTCCTCCTGGGAGGGGCTCCATTCCCAGGTGGGCACATGTTCTTTATGTTCTCAAGTTCCTCAGCCAGAGACAGAGGGGCCATGCAAGGTGCTGATGTGTGAAACCCAGAGGAGTCGCTGGGTACCAGTCGGCTCCTGCTGAGTACCAGGGAGGTGGGGTGCCTGTGGTCTGGCCACCACAGGTGAGCTTTGGGAGCCACAGAGCCTCTCTGGGTCCTCACACCCTTCTTGCTGGGACCAACAGCAAAACGTGGGTGTCAAGGCTGGGGTTACAGAACATTTCTCGCCCAAACCCACCCTCTTGCAGCAGACCTGTAGCCATCCTGAATGTAGTGGAAAACACGGTCAGTCCCAGTAAGAAAATCCCCACACCTGGAACACAAACAGCCCCATCTTGACAATGCATCACGGTGCCATCCCATCTCTCTCCCCGGCACCCCATTTTACATGCCCCTCCCCTCTGTGGGCCCAGCTAGCACTCTTCATCCCCCTATGCCCACATCTGCCCAACCCACTTCCAGGGCAGAGGACAAGGCTGTCTCCTGGGATTTGTTAGGATACATTGTGTCCATGGGTCCTGACACACAGAAATAAGTGGGAGGCCATGCCTCAAGGGTCCCTTCTCACTCTGGCATTAGGTGCACCAGGTGCCAGCCAGAGTGAGCACAGGCAAGGGCGGTGAGATGAGGTAGGCAGGAACTGGTCAGTGGTGGCCAGGTCCTCATCCACAGAGGGGCTGCCCTCAGCTGCAAGGCAGTCTTGCAAACACTACAGCTTGCAGCGAGGGTGTAGACACAGCTGCACTCACCCACGCCCAAATACCCAGCCTGTACATGCCCGACTGTCTGTCAGCATCCACCTCCTGGAGTCCCCAGTGCCTTCATACGGGTAAGTAAAAGCCTTCAGGAGTTATGGTCACCCCATCCCTCTCTATGAACGTACACCAAAGACACACGATGTGAAAACCAGAAGAACACAGCCCTGTGGAGTACGCCTTCAGACAGTAATGAGGTCTCCGGAGTCAGTCCAGCAGGCAGTGCTGTCCACAACCACCCGAGACCACTCACAAACCTGCTTAAAAGCCAAGTCCAGACATGCCTAGAGAAGGACAGGGATTCTGAGTCTCTTTTGGGAAAAGATAACATCTGAAGTCTAGAACTGTAGCTGTCCAGTATCCTACCGTGACGTACAAGCAAAGAGGCAGCACGGTCCCCACAAGGCAAAACAGACAGACACGTACGAAGTAGAAACACTCTTGTCCGTATCCACTTGACCAGGCAGGCGGCACCCACAACCTCTACACAGGCTGGTGGGAGTGCTGGCACCATACCCTCTGCAAACCCAGGTCTCTGAGGCTGCCAGGACCCTGGACTCAGTTTGCATGTGATCCTGACTGCTCAGCTTCTTCAGGTTAGGAAGCCTGGGAGAGAGTCTTTTCCAGCCATCACCCGGCTACCCCAGTATCCACTGTGTGTGGCAAGCTGTTTCCAGGTCCGATAGGACAGAACTAAGGAAAGAGCTAGCGAGAAGGTTGCCTTCAATCACCTCAAAGCATCATGAGCCCATCCTCAGACTGAAGGCTATGGGTCTGAGACCCCGGGCTACTTCAAGCATAGTACGTGGTACAGATAAACAAAGAACAGGGATTTACTCTCTAGATAGTAGACACTTGTTATTTTTGGTGATGGGAACGGTAACACCGAATGAGGGTGAAGTGTACACTGCTTAATGAGGTAAGCAATGCCACTAAAAAGTACACAAGAAAATAAGGACCTGTTGGTAATCACTATGGCATATGTAATTTTAAAACAACCAAAGAACTAGATGTGTAGGTACATATGTATGTATGTAGACACACAGGTGTATATACAGATACATGCATAGGTATATGCATCTATGTGACTCTGCACATATACACAAAATAAAGCACATGGGGGCACAGTTACAGATACGTCTTAGATATAACCAAATACCTCACGAGATTGGACTTCTGGGTTTGAAGGATTAGGACCACAGCCTCGTGGGACATCTCGGTTAACTGGCATAATATAGTTCATTAAATTATGTTCTACATCATAGCTTAATGAGTAGTGTCTGGGGTATTGGCAACCTAAGATACAGCTATCGGTCTCTATTCGTCCGAAGCAAAAGAGAAAGAAGGAAACCAAAGACTCAAAGAAGAAACTAGTCTACAGGACTAATAGTCTACACAAACCACGGGCTCATCTACCCTGAGACCAGAAGAACTAGATGGTGCTTGGCTACCACTACCGACTGTTCTAATCTGGGCCACAATAGATGGACCCTTATAAAACGGGAGAAAAAAAGTAGAAAAGAACTACAAATTCCTAAAAAAAAAAAAAAAAATCCATTCCTACTGGACTGGTTGAGACTGGAGGACTCCCCAAGACTACTGACCTGAGATACTCTTCAAACCTTGAACCAAAATTAACCCCTGAGGTCACCTTGTAGCTAAATAACAAACTGGCTCAAAAAATAATTACCACTACCCGTGAGTACTGTGCTCCTTCAAAAAATCACTTACGTGAGACCAAACAGCAATGACTTTAAAACAAGGATGAGAATGTAAGCGGACAGGGAAACTAGATTACTGGAAAGACCACCCAGAGTGGAAATAATGAGAAAGTTCATATATTGTGAAGAATGTAACCAAGGTAACTGAACAATCTGTGTAGAAATTGTTGAATGCAAACCTAGACTACTGTGTAAACCTTCACCGAAAACATAATATTCTTAACGGCAAAAACAAAGATCAAAATCAAGAGCTAGTTGGAATCTTTTGAGTGCTGAGCTTCCAAAGGGGCTATACTTCTGCTTTTCATTGAGGTGTGCTGGACCAGGAAGAAAGCCTAATAAAGAGCCACATTAAGAAAAATGAGAGGGCACTGATAGGGAAAGGCTCTACACGTAAAACTGAGAGAGGTGAGGTTCAGAGCAATTTACAGTACTGTGAACTTTAACGTATTTCTCAAAAGTATGTATTTGCTTTTATACACACAAACATTTCTGCGAAGCTACATAAAGACCTGGGTTGTTACGACTGCCACTGGGAAGGGGAAGTCAGTGGCTCAGGAGACAAAAAGAAGGGAGTTACATTTACTAAATGACTTTTGAACCTTCTGCATTAGGTACATGGATGCACTGAACTTTCTCTGGTACTTAAGGAGTAGGGTTACTCTCCAAAGTATACTTTGTCAGCACTGAGACACTACAGCTGTGGAGTTCAAGTGGTTCTTAGCCTGCTGAAGACCTTCAGAGTGGGTGCTGGGTTAACGGGCACCTGTAACCTGGGGTCCCTGACCCGCCCGCTGCCTCTAATCAAGAGCCAGCTTCAACCCTCCCTTCACACTTGCGCCTCCTGGTGAGAATCCTCACCGGAGGTGGCAATTAGGGCAGGAACTCTGGAGAACAGTGGCTTCTCTAGCCCACGGTGGCCCTAACAGACTCCACTTCCCTCTGGAACCCGGGCAGAGGTGCTGGTCTCAATCGCACCCATGGGTACACCTGGCAGCTCACCCAGAACCTGGCCAGGGCCCCCAGAGCCAGCTGGGCAGGACACTGGGTTTACTAGGAAGCTCTGACGTGGGCTTCCCAAAGTCTGGAACTATTCAAGGGTGTTCAGAGCAGTGCTGCTTTTTGAGGGCAAAAGATCACTGTCAGGAGACATAAACTGTGATGACCTCCTGACAGAATGAGCGAGCCACAGCTACCCACTTCAGCAGGGCTGTGGCACTCGTGTGGAAGGTGGAGGAGGGGGAAAATGAGCTGCAAAGCACGTGACACCTTACATAGAAAATCAGTACGGCATGCAACACGAAGCGCTGTGCCCTTCAGGAATGCGTTCACGTGTGCTGAAACTATGAAGAAAGCCAGGAAAGGACAGGCAATCCGGGAGGGAGGCGGCCTCTGCCTGGGAGGAGAGGACAGAGGCGGGGACACGAGTTTTCCACTGCAGACATGGGTGTTACTACTTTATGGTTAACAGCTTTACTGAGACACGATTCATGGCCACTCGATTCACCCCTTTAAAGGATACAATTCAGTGGGTGTTAGTGCAGTCAGGGTTGTGCAGCCATCACCACCACTCAGTGTCAGAACACTTTCGTCACCTCAAAAAGAAACCCTGTACACTTTAGCTGTCAACTCCAACTCCTCCCCAGCCTTCCCGCAGCCCCAAGGCAGCCACTCATCTACTTCCTGACTCTGTGGATTTGCCTCTTCCGGACTTTCATATAAATGGAATCACACACGTGCGGTCTTTTGTGACTGGCTTCTTTCTCCCAGCACGTTTCCAGTGTTCACCCATGGTGCAGCAGCCTTACACCTGTTATAAACATCCTTTTGATATGTGTAACGTTCAATTTTTTTTTTTTAAATCAAAGGCAAACTATATGAGGTGAAGTATCAAAGGTACTAAAAAAGGTACTAGGCCCCAAAAAAGGTCAACAGTGGTGTTCTTTGGATGGTGGCTGTAACCTAGCAGTGTCAGAAGTCTCCTAACTTTAGGGGGAGGGAGGAGAATCAAGACCGGCCCAAAGCTGGTTCCTATGAGATGGCAGTCAGACGTATCTCCACTCCCCTCCCCCACACGGCACTCTCTACTTCTCTGTTGGGTTCGATAATTCATAACTATGGCCACGTAGAACTCACAGACCATACTCACAATTATGTGGTTTATTAGGGGAGTTTATCAGGGATCAGGATCAGCTTGGAAGTAACAGGACACAGCTCAGGAGACAGGATACAGTTCTCCAAGGACAGCCTTCAGCTTCTTCTTGGCCATGCCTGCAGGTAGGCAGCTCTCTCTCAGCCGTGCCCACTGCTTGGCCTTCTCTCAGGCCTCTGGCCTGCTCTGTCAAGTGTTATAGCTTTTTAGCTCCACCGACAAGTGCCCAGAGGCACCCTACTCCACCAGCAAGCCTCCAGCCCGAAGGTGCTCAGCTCTCTGGGAAGCCCACTGCAGCTGTCTTGCACTGGTCTTCTGGTTCCTACTATCTCTCGCTGCTGCTACTTGTGCCGCTGCCGCACCACCTCTCATCATCTTCAGTGTGACAGCTCTGTCTCCTGTATCTAGAAGGTTCTCAGCGTAGAGACGCTGGGTCCAACGGATGCATTCCACTCCATCTTCTTCATGGTCGTATGGTTCCCCTCAGCCTCTGTGGGACTGGCTCTTTTATAAGCCTACTCCTCCCACCAAGACCCAGAACTGACCAATCCCTTAGTAGGCCACAGTCACCTAATTTGCATAGTAATCAAACAATCTCTGCAAGGCTTTTACGCACCTTATTTGCACAGTAAGCTGTCCAATCCCTTTGCAAGATTGGACTAGCAAATCACCTTGCCAGAACTATAAATCCAGGGCCAGAAAGGCCATATACAAAGAGAAATCTGTTATATTGCAGTGGCCTAACAGGTAATTTTTTAATTTTTCTTCAGAATTTTCTGTATTTTCCAAACGTATACTTGTTTTAAAATGAGAAAAATAACTATAAACTTTTTCTTAAAAAGAAAAATTGTGTTCAACAGCACTGTATGCCTCAGGGTGAAGAGACCAGACCCTCACGGAGCTCCCACTGCCAAGGATAACAGGGGGGGCAATTTCTTGCTCTGGCAGCTTCTCTGATACCTCCCTGAGAAGGGGCAGATCAGGGGCAGGTCCACCACCACACGGTGACTGGACACAGCAGTGTGTGGGCAGAGGTGGCGTGCTGGTCTCCCATCCTGCAGTCTGGCCAGCAAGGAGAACTCCATTTCCCTGCTGCACTGAAGCAAGCACTGGCCAAGTTTACCCACAAGCCGCCATCACGTCCTGGCCTTACTAGACCAGAAGGACCAAATCTACCCGGAGAGGGAGTGGGGTCCCAGGCTCGTTGGCAGGGCCTCAGAGCACACCACCAAGCCTTACTCATGTAGACAGAAGTACCCAGAGCATTTAGTGGAAAAAAAGCCAGAAGATGTATCAAAAGTTAAAAGAACTGCAAAAATAGCCATGTGAACCCATGGGAGGATAAGCCAAGACATACAACAATGCTACTTACAAGCCCATTTTAGGTAATAAAATGCTGGTACCTAACAGGAACTCAGATCCCTCATATCTCAAATACAAAGGAACAGCAACCCCAAGTTCATCATGGAGTCTGTGGCACTGGGCTGGGAGGGAACAAGGTCCCAGGAAACATCTAGGGAAGTACATTCATAGTGAGTGACAGAAGGGGAAACCAGTCACAGCAATTAAGAGAACTGGTGATCTGAAAAACTAAACAAGGCCCATCTGTCAGGTTTTTCATTTAATAAGCATGTGATTGCTTGGTTACCTGTGATGTACGAGGCCTTGGGCTCTATCCCCAGATCTAGGAAAAAACTCCCTCTTGCCTAACCAAGGACTGCTTCCTCAGGAGCCCAAAGGAGGCAGAAAGGTTGAGCAGTAAAATCCCAGGCTGTAGATTTAATTTAAAGGCCGGTAGGACAGAAAGGCACAGGCACATAGTCCCAAATATTGAGGACGGTTTCAAACAGCCCAAGGAATTCGGACAGGGCAAATGACATTTTCATCTGCTTCAGAGAAGATCATGTGCAAGAGAACACACCCTTCTTCCACCTGCTCTAACACAGCAGCTCATCTGCTCTACGAATGAGAACATGGTGCCCCCAGTGTGGGAGCTGAGACCTGGATTCAAGCTTCCTCTCAGGTATGCACTGGCTTTATGTCCAAGGCGAACACCCTGCTGCCCTGAACCAGCTTCTCTTGTGTCCAATGAGGCTAACAGCCTTTGGCTCTCAGGGAGTCCCACAGTGAGCACCGTGTGTCAAACAATGCTGATAGCGGCCAAGCACCACCCTTGAGTCAGGCATACATGGCTAAATTTAAGTCAAATAAAAGAGACTGTTTTTCTGTTGCACTAGCCACATTTCAACAGCCACATGTGGCTAATGACTACCCTAGTGGACAACGCAAATGCAGAACATTTCCATCACAGAAAGTCCTCTTGGAGAGCCTGATCTAAAGATCTGTTTTGACTACTAAATGATTACTGGATTTCCCCAAGAACGCCTTGGACCCTGGAGATGCTGCTGGCACCAGGGACAGAGTCGAGTAGCAGTTGGGAGGTTTCCCTGAGTGCTCTCTCTCATGGAGTAGTTTTCTGGCACACCCACAGGCCCACCGGCTAGGGAAGCAAGACTCAGACTCAGCCACAGCTTCCAGTCTCCTTCTGCCTCACTGGACACAGGAGGACCCTCCACCCCACAGGAAGGTAGCACTGCACTGTTATGCTGGGGCACAAAGTATTTCATTTGGAATCCAGACGGCCTGAGTGAAGACAGGAAAACAGAACTTCCGTCTTGCAAAGGCCATCAGTGAACCACAATGGATCCTAACCTAAAATATCCATCTTGTGGGAGTCACTGTCTGTGGGTGAACAGCTGAGCAGAACACCACACACTGGTTGAACATCTGCAAACCTAAGTACAACTCCTGTCTCTGCTGGGCTCGTCCAGGCCAGGAGGAAAGAACCATCTCTACCACACAAAAGAGCCATAGTGCAGGTTTTCAGGAGGGGTAAAAGACTCAAGAATCTTAAGGGTCCTCAGCTCTACAAGGGGAAGCCCAGATCAGAAAGAGGGGTGTGCCACCCCAGGAATGAGAACCAACTTGCCAGTGACTACCCACCTGACTTGTGGTCCATCTGCTCACTCAGCTGGTGAGCAAGTCAGCCATCTTGTACCAAGTCTAAGATCACAGGTGAAAGCAAAGCTGTCAGAGAGGAGGGCAAGCACCAGGAGAAGCAAGTGTGGTACTACTGACAGATGCTGAGGACTGCCCACCTACAAAATGCTGGGCGAGAGAATGTACAAGCTGGTGGGAGGACCACAACAAATAACCTAATTATAACCTGACCACTGGGTCCCAGTGAGCCGGCACTCTGACCACGACAGGCCTCTGAACAGCTGGCTCCCTTGTAGCATGGTCAAAAGCAGATCCAGTCCACCTTCACATGGTTAAAAGAAAGAGAACTCCAAGCACATGGCTACACTCACATTCCAGCAATCACCAGGAAGAAACCGAGGCGCTCAGGGCCCTGTGAGAGAGAATAACGAGCAGCCCGAACTAGCCCGGCGGGGCCGTCTGAGCTGGCCCCTCAGGCACACAGGTGGTAGAACACACGTGTACCTGCACTGTGCTTTCCTAGGTGGGCAAGTGTGTCTCATAGACGCTGACGGGACAAGTGGCATTCTGTTTGATGTGCTCGCTGCCAGTGTGCAGGATTCTGAACAAGAATTCAGGTTACAGCTCAGAGTCTGACGTTCTTCATTACAAACACTGTTGATTCCCTAAATTTAATGGAGTGAAAAGAAAAATCAACATGCAAGCAGCTATCATCTCGTGTTTTCCACCCCTCCTGTTTTAGATAGAATAACTTTCCGTGATACGGAAACAATCCACATCTGCTCTGTCCAACACGGCAGCCACAAGCCACATGGGGCTATTAATATTAAGCACCTGGGATATGACAAGAGCAACCAAGGGGTTGAATTTCCTTTTTATTTAATTTAAATTTAATTGCTACACGTGGCTAGTGGCTACTGAATTAGCACAGTGTGAGAACCAGGTAAAGCAAGAAGCTATGCACACTTTAAGCTGGACCATAATTAACACACAGCTGACAATGGTAATGCTTATGGGAATCTGGCATCAGAAGAGCCTTTAAACGCAAGGCATGCTACAGAACTTGAAGACAGTTTGCCAAAAATGTTGCTCTGCTCTAGCATAAAGCAGATTCCAACCAAGTGCAGCAACTTGGAAAAGTGGCCTCACAGTACGGGCTGAGATTTGAGTCAGCGCAAACCTGACACAGAGCAAAGTCATTCAAGAGAACCATGAACAGCTTACTTCAGTCCTAAGATGCAGTAACACCCTCATCATCTAGGGGGCCCCACCCCAAGAATCTTCTACTGAGCAGCAATGGAAGTATGCCCCAGAAGGCAGCTCCCTGGCCCAGCGCAGGGTTACGTCTCCCTCCACTGCTCAGCATGGGAGCACCTGATGAAAAATGGGCTCAGGCAAAGGATTCCAGCTGAACCTGGTCAGGGCCTCAGGGCGAAGGGAAACAAAGGGTCCCCCCACAGCCATACCATATTATCTGGAAGGAGTGCAATGGTCCCACCCAAACCACAAAATCAGATGTCCCGTTTCTGAGTGGCACGTGATATCCACGTGTGTGAATACAGCCTTCAGTTCCAGGCCAAAGTTTGCAAAGAGAACACCTACAGAGACCTGCCAGTGAAGGTGTCAGACAGGGAGCAGTCAAGCTTGACATGGCAGTCAAGCAGGAACTGGAGAGCACGTGCTCTATCCAAAACAGCCACCTCTATCCAGCTTGTTGAGAAAGTTTTATGTAAAATCTCTCAATCTATAAGTGTTGGCAACTAATTTAATTGTTTTAAAAATTGAGGGCCAACAGGGAAAAAGGATAAATAGGCAAATGCTAGGTTGTGTATGGTTTTGCAACAGTAACAACCACCCAAAAAGAGGGGGGACCCTACAGATGCTAATACTAATTAGACATAACCAATCACCTCGAAGGATTCATTCTCTTGGTCTGGGGGCTTAGGGCCGTGGTCTTGTGGGATACTCGATTGGTCTTCTGGGCAATCCAGTCAACTGGCATAATATAGTTCTTAAAGTTCAAGTCCTACCTCCCAGGATGGTAAGAAGGGTCTGGGGTTTGAAAAACTTACGAGTGGCCACCTAAGACACAACAATTGGTCCTTATTTTTTGGGAACAAAAGAGAAAGAAGAAAACCCAAGAATCAGAGAAGGAACAGGGCAACAGGACTGTCTCCTCCACCTCCAGACTAGAAGAGCTAGTGGTGCCCAGCTACTACTCTTGAACATTCTGATCAAGAACACAACAGATGAATCCTGATAAAAGGGGAGAAAAATGTGGAATGGAACTTCAAACTCTTAAAGAATACAGAACTACTAAACCTACTGAGGCTCTGTCCTAAGACCATGGCCCTGAGTTGATCTTCAAACCTTGAACTGAAACTACCCTCTTAAGTCACCTTTAAACTAAGTAACAGTTTAACCCAAAGAGTAAAGATTGTCACCCAAGAGTACTGTTTCTTAAAAAAAAAAAAAAAAATCTTGGTATATAAAACCAAAGGGTCAACAACTACTTTAAAAAATAGATAAGAAAATTGGGGAGCAGGGAGATTAAGTAAATGGAAGTGAAACAACTAGAACAGAAATAGAGAGAATGTTAACACAATGTGAAGAATGTACTAATGTTACTGATCATTTTGTCCAGAAACTGTGGAATAGGAGCCGGCTTGGTTGCATGTATTTTCATCAAAAATAAAATTAAATTGAAAAAAAATTTTTTTGATGGTCAACAGTTAAGGGCCGGATTCACCCTATAGGCTGCTGGTTTGCAAGGAAAAAAAAAAAAAATCCCCAATATGTTCTATTTTCTTGCTTCAAGTTTGCTGGCACTGGTCCTGTACCTACCATGCTGGAGGCATCCCCACTTGGCCCTTCCAGCCGCTTTTATGCAGTGAGGAAGAGTGCCTTTTTTCCCTAAGAAGTTATTTCCAATTACTAACAGATTAATGTTTGCCTTAAACATCTTGAAAATGTTAGTTTTAAGGCCACCTGGAAACCTAAAGGTAGCTTCTTTCCATGGTCGTTCTAAAAAATACCCGGTGGGAATTAGGGGAAAAAAAAAAAAATTGCTTGGCACCGCGCTTCCAAGGAAGAGGAAATGCAGAATGGCCAGTATTAGATAACTCTGAGCTCAAGAACAAAACTAAGCTGAAGAATTCTACCACAACTGCCAAACAGGAAGAATCTTCTGAGCCGGGAAAGCCATTTGCAGGCAACAGTAATGAAAACGTGATGGAATCAGACAAAGAAAAGTAGTTGAGAGAGAACTTTTCTGTTTAACAATCCTTGCCAAAAAGCAAAACAAAACAAAACTTTCCTTTCTTGCTAACTTCTGCTACGCCAATCGACCCTAACAGAATGGATAGGACAGTTAAAGCTGGATGGCTCCACCAACACACGTCCTCTCCTGAACTCCTAGTAGCTGAACGCTTCTAATGGCTTCTAGTAGCTGCAACTGCTTTCCATAAGCAACAACTGCAAATCCAACATTAAACACAAAAACTACTCCGATTTCATTTTCTAGAAACCAGTTATCCAGACAGACATCCACTCTGGAAGAAACATGCTCCTAGCTCCCTAACCACACACCGTTTATCAGGAAAGGTCACTTTAAAGGACTTAGACGACAGGGGCGCTTGCAGAGAACCCTCAGAAAGTCCAAGAATCGCCCCTAGAGGAAGAGGCCGTCTCTCCGCCGGGGACAGACGCATCTCGACCGGCTAGGGCTCCCTCTCCGCCCCCCGCAAACGTGCAAATTCGCACAGCCTCTCCATAGCTGACCTGCTTCTGTCACTGCGTCCCCTTCCTCCTCCCTCCAACCCGGCCGCCACCAGTAGAAACCTGTCCCGGGAGCCATTCCTCGCCACGGTGAGGGCCGCGGGGGACGTGCGCGTGGCTAGGCGGGACTCTGGGGCCTGCGCGGGGGGACCCGGCCCTTTCACACGGCGCGGCCGGGTCGCGGCCCACCTCGCCCGGCCCGCCACCACCCCATCCACTGAGTCCCCGCACTTCTGCGCCCTGGGAAGCTGGCCTTGGCTTGGCCCGAGCGGGCGCCGGTTCCCACCCGTGTACCAGATCCTCCCGGACTGGGTCCCCGCGTGCCCGGTGGGGGACGAGGAGGGCGGGCGGGAAGACGGAGCCTGAGGGCTGAGGCCGGGTGAGCGCTGCTGCTCTAGGAGGCCCCAGCGGGCTCCACGGCTCCTGAGGCGCCTGCCCCGGAGAAACAACAAGACCCGAACCTCACCTCTCTCGGGTGCTGCCGCCACTGCTGCCTGGGCCAAGGCGCCTCCTTCCCCAAGCGGCCATCTTGGAGACACTCTGCTCGCAAGCGCCTGGCGCCAAGGCGGACCCCAGGCTGCTGCGGACCGAAGGGAACTGTAGTCCATCAGCAGCCCCGCGGCAGCCGGGACGCCGGGGCCGCACAGCGCCGGACCGCAACACCCACAGTGCACCGCGCGCCGGAAGCCCCGCTTCCTGCCTCCTGGGAGACGTAGTCCTCGTTGGGGCGGGCCGCCGGGAGACTCAGCTCTCAGGGCGCTTTTAGAAGTTAAACTCTCGAAGCTCGCAGCCTGGGGACTCAGGCGCCCCCCGCTTGTCTGTCCTTGGCTCTCGAGGGCAAGTAGGTGAAGGGGAGAAATAAAGGAAAGTGCCTACAGCTCCCAGCATGCTCCGCGGGAGGCGGCCCTCGCCCTGCCCGCCGTCTGCCGCGCTGCGTTCCCTGCGGCGGCCGCGGACTAGCAGTCGCGCTGGTTCTGCGGCTCCGCCTGGTCTGGCCAAAGCGCGCCGCTCGTCTTCCCGGTGCTGCGCCGGCGGGCCCAGCTCGGGCCCCTCGGCCTCGCCCCACGCGAAGACGGCGGGACATGCCCTTCACATCCGCCTCCGCTCCCTAAGGTCATTGAGGGGCAGGAGGCGCAGCTCGGACCCATTCGCCCAGATTGTCTGGATTCCGGGGACACTTTGGAGACCAAGTCAGGCGCGGCCCCTGCTGTCACGGAGCTGGAGGAGAGAGTCTGAAAGCAAGGAAGAGAAATCCCTACAGTCTGCGATAATTGCTGCCAGGGAAATAGGGTTCTCTGATGGAGAAAAACAAGCCAGGGGTCTTTTAGATAGGGCCGCTGGGGCCTTTTCAGGCCCTACCACACATCACACGCCCTCTGCTGTCTGCAGTGGCTTGAATGTAACCTCTTATTTCGGTGTTTTTGAAACCGTATGCCCGGCAGGTCTTCCCACCTGCCAGGAACCCTGCTCCAGGACCTGCCTGGACACAGCTCTAAAGGGTCGGGGTCAGGATGGACTCACGGAAGCCCAGCGATTCCTAGATGCAGCTTCCTCAGACTTATGGGCATTTTGGGGGTCTGAACTGCTAGGCCCTCTCCTGCTTCCCACAAACTGTATTACTAGACATATTCGTTGGTTCATAAATATTCATTGAGTAACTATTACATGCCAAATCGGATTCAGATTCAGAGTCGGGAGTAAGCTTGCTCTTGCTCTCGCTCTTGGCACTCCAGCCAGGTGGAACTCCGCGTTCCAACGCAGGAGACTGTCAGGGTGAAGAGGTTCATCAACGAGCATTCCTCCGGACTTCGTTCCAGCTCCCACGCTACAATATTTTTATCTGCTAAAAGTTCCCTCGCAGTCGCTCCTTACCTACGGGATAAAGTCCAGGCTCCTTAGCACGATCTAGAAGCCCTCCTTAATCTGGCTGCTGCCTACCTCTCCAGCTTCAAATGCCTCCTTTTCCTGTCTGGAACTTGACACTCTAGTAAATTCAGAGGATCTGTGGGTCTCCAGATGTCCCATGCTCTGCCTAAAATGCTTTTCCCTCCTGGCCAGATTTTATGCTTCAAGACCCTGAGCCTATCTGATCTCTAGGAAGTACCTGCTTTCCCAGTTGGAGAGCACCAAGCACTGGTGTGACAAAGTGTAGCACACTCCAGAGACCTCTGAACACTTAGCATAGTACCTTGTTGCTATCTATGGACATGTCTGTCTTTTTCTCAGGACCTGGAGCTTTACATAGCGTGGTGATTAAGAGGCCATACTAGGGATTCTAGAACACCTGGATTGGAAGCATGGCTCCACACATCTGGATCTAGGGCTTCTTACATTACCTCTCTCAGCTTCCTTGTTAATAACACCGGGATGATATTAGTACCTCCTCTCAGAGGATTGCTATGAGTATTACATGAGATGGTAACATATATTGAACTTATGTTAATGCTTGGCGCAAGGTAACAGCTGATAGCTATGTAATACCAAGCACTGTTCCAAACATGTTAAACAATATAATTCTCTTAATCTCCACAACAGCCTTGTGAAAGTGATACTGTTATTACCAACATTTCACGAATGAGGAAACAGAGTTACAGAGGACTTGAGTGACTTGCCAAGGTCACATTGCCTTCACCCCAGGCTGTCCAGCTGCAGAGCTTACACTATGCTCTATTGTGTCTCAAGAAGAGCTCTGTAAATGTTGTCTTCCTCAGTGAGAACAGATGGGTTCCAAGACTGTCCAGTGCACAAAGTAAATGTCAGTGCTTAAACAGCCACTGACCCAGGATGACCTTCCCACTCCCCAGCTCTTCCACTATGCCCTCAACTTCTAAATAGCCATCTGCTTCCAATCTGCTGACTTGAGTTGAAATCCCCAGAATGTTGTCACTTGATCACTAGAGTATAGACATCTTCTGAAAGGTTCGTAGGCAGGTTGACTCATTCAGCATGTATGAACTAAGCACGTACTGAGGACACAGCCTGAATTGTAGGAACTGGAATTCCTATGGGTTCCCATGCAGGGGAGACCCCTAAAGAGATCCCTGATCTGCTGCTGACAGGCAGCTGGTGGGACAGGCACGTCTGAGCTGGTGCTTTTCTTACCACACTTTTCATTCATTCGTTCTTAAAACGGTTAACTATTGAGTCATACTCTGCTAGGCACTGTTTTAGGCACTAAAGGTAAAGCATTTAGTAAGACAAATACTGTTTCTGGTCTCATAGACTTTACGTTCCAGTGGGATAGACAATAAATAAATACTTTAAGAGAGTACTGAGTACTGAGAAGAAAACAAATAGGAAGATGTAATAGAGCAAGTTGGAGGGACAGGAGACTTGAATGAAGAGAAAGCGTGTGCTCTATGAAGAGCTGGAGACAGACTGTCATGAGCAGAGACAACAATACATGCAAAGGCTCTGGAGTGCAAATAAGCTTGATACGTTCCAATAACAAGGTGGCTGGAGTATAGTGAGGAAAGGGTGGCACATACTTGGTTTGCTTTAGGTTACTTCCCATTTTAATTTCCATTTATTTTGTTGTTGAGATACTTCCTTTCTTTAAATTTCAGTTTTTTCAACTGTAAAGTAGGGATAATTTTACTTACATTGGTCAGTGTCTAGTTAGAAAAAACAAAACACCCTAGGTATTTCAAATAGAAGGACCTTAATGCAGTGTGTTGTTCACAGCATGTTGGAAGGGCTGGAGAAGCAAAAAGAGGGCAATGAATGTCACCTGTGAATACTGTGCTCCTTTAAAAAATCATCTATATGAGGTTAAATGTCAACAATTAAAACAAAGATGAGAATGTAAGGGGGCGGGGAAACTAGAGTAATGGAAATGAAACAACTAGAATGTTCACACATTGTGAAGAATGTAACCAATGTCACTGAATAATTCGTGTAGAAATTGTTGAATGGGAACCTAAACTGTTGTGTAAACTGGAAACACAATAAAATATTATTAAAAACAACAACAATTGCAGCAGTGTTTACAATAGCAAAAAGCTGGAAGCAACCAAGGTGTCCATCAGAGGATGAATGGTTAAATAAATTGTGGTATATTCACACAATGGAATACTACGCATCAATAAAGAACAGTGGGGAATCTGTGAAACATTTCATAACATGGAGGAACCTGGAAGGCATTATGCTGAGCGAAATTAGAGGCAAAAGGACAAATATCGTATAAGACCACTATTATAAGATCTTGAGAAATAGAATAAACTGAGAAGAACACATTTTGTGGTTACGGGGGGGAGGGAGGGAGGGTGGGGGATGGTTTTTTTACTGATTAGATAGTAGATAAGAACTACTTTAGGTGAAGGGAAGGACAATACTCAAATACACAGAAGGTCAGCTCAAATGGACTGGACCAAAAGCAAAGAAGTTTCCGGGATAAACTGAATGCTTCAAAGGTCAGCGGAGCAAGGGCGGGGGTTTGGGGACTATGGCTTAAGGGGACTTCTAAGTCAATTGGCAAAATAATTCTATTATGAAAACATTCTGCATCCCACTTTGAAATGTGGCGTCTGGGGTCTTAAATGCTAACAAGCGGCCATCTATGAAGCATCAATTGGTCTCAACCCACCTGGATCAAAGGAGAATGAAGAACACCAAGGTCACACGATAACTATGAGCCCGAGACAGAAAGGGCCACATGAACCAGAGACTTACATCATCCTGAGACCAGAAGAACTAGATGGTGTCCGGCCACAATCGATGACTGCCCTGACAGGGAGCACAACAGAGAACCCCTGAGGGAGCAGGAGATCAGTGGGATGCAGACCCCAAATTCTCACAAAAAGACCATACTTAATGGTCTGACTGAGACTAGAGGAATCCCGGCAGTCATGGTCCCCAAACCTTCTGTTGGCCCAGGACAGGAACCATTCCCGAAGACAACTCATCAGACATGGAAGGGACTGGACAATGGGTTGGAGAGAGATGTTGATGAAGAGTGAGCTACTTGTATCAGGTGGACACTTGAGACTGTGTTGGCATCTCCTGTCTGGAGGGGAGAGGCGAGAGTAGAGAGGGTTAGAAACTGGAAAAATTGTTACGAAAGGAGAGACTGGAAGGGCTGACTCATTAGGGGGAGAGTAAGTGGGAGTATGGAGTAAGGTGTATATAAGCTTATATGTGACAGACTGACTTGATTTGTAAACGTTCACTTAAAGCTCAATAAAAATTATTAAAAACAACAACAACAACTATAATCAGACAAAAAAAGAGGGCAACAAGGATACCCAAAGAAGCCCTGGTGGTTCAGCAGCTAAGTGCTCGGCTGCTAACCAGAAAGTTGATGATTCGCATCCACTCAGCAGCTCTGCAGGAGAAAGACCTGGCAGCCTGCTCCTGTAAAGATTATAGCCTGGAAGAGCCTATGGGGGTAGTTCTACTCTGTGATACGGAGTTGATATGAGTTCAAATTGACTCAATGCCACCTACCAACAACAAGGATACCCAAAGATTAGTAACAAGAGATACCAACAATGACTCCTAAGACTGGAGAAGCAAAATGAAAAACAGTGTTTCCCAGAGACCATGATTCCTGAGCAGCAGAGGTTGCTGCTGTGGAATGAGCTGCCTGAGCAGGAGCCCAGGAGCCCACATTCACTGGGAAGGTGTTTCTGACAGGCTACTGTCACCACCGGCACAACCTGAGGTACCACCAGAAGCCAGAGGATAAAATGGCTTTTTGTTCCTCTCAGCTCCTGCCCAATGACTCTCTTTGACAGAGTCGGCTGACAAGAGAGTCTGGGAAATGTAGTTTGTAGGCTTCCAGCTCTGGCCATAAAGAAAAAACAAAAACAAACTCATTGCTGTCTGTTCTGACTCATAGCAACCCTATAGGACAGAGTAGAACTGCCCCATAGGGTTCCCAGGGAGCATCTGGTGGGTTCCAACTGCAGACCTTTTTTCGGTTAGCAGCCACTTTACCACCAGGGTTTCCATGAAGAAGAGAGTGTAAAAAGGTAAACGTGGAGATGAAGACAGCAGACACCATTCAGCATATTGCTTCTCTTGTAGGTCCGTTTTGAGTAGAAATGGGCATGTGCAACGGGTTTACGGAAACGGGGCATGTGCTCAATACATTATGCCTATTCTTATGCCTCATAGCATTCAGGAAAAGGTGTATCTTCCAAAACTTTATCTTTGGCATAATATTGCTACATGAGGGCTTTAACTTACGATTAAAAGCATCAAAAACATGCATTTAAAAATAGAACTTTATCAATTCTGAATAGGTAATATATTCACATGGCATAAAACAAAATACAAAACAATATACAGTGAAAATAAGTTTCACTAATCCTACCTTTCCATACATCCTCGGGAAGCTGTTATGTTTCCACAAGAGATAAACCATGCATAGGCAAGGCTATGCATATATTAAAAACAATTTTCTTTTACCCAAAAGATGCATACTATACATGCTATTGAGCATCTTGGTTTTTCTCGTGTAGTATCTTTTTTTTTTTTTATCTTGGAGAACACTATGTCAGTACACATCAAATTTGTTTGAATGTTGTCCATAGGTGTCATCGAATCAGCTCTGACTCATAGCAACCCCATGTACAACAGAATGAAACATTGCCTGGTCCTGTGCCATCCTCACAATCATTGTGCTTAAGCCCATTATTGCAGCCACTGTGTCAATCTATCTTGTTAAGAGTCTTCCTCTTTTTCTATGGCCCTCTACTTTACCAACATGATGTCCTACTCCAGGGACTGATCCCTCCTGATAACATGTCCAAAGTATGTGAGATGTAGTCTTGCCATCCTTGCTTCTAGTGAGCATTCTGGCTGTACTTCTTCTAAGACAGGTTTGTTCATTCTTTTGGCGACCCATGGTGTATTCAATCTCTTTCACCAACACCACAATTCAAAGGCATCAATTCTTCTTCAGTCTTATTTGTTGTCCAACTTTTGCATGAATAGGAGGCGATTGAAAACACCATGACTTGGGTTAGGAGCGCCTTGGTCTTCAAGGTGACATCTTTGCTTTTCAACACTTCAAAGAGATCTTTTGCAGCAGCTTTGTCCAGTGCAATGCATCTTTTGACTTCTTGACTGCTGCTTCCATGGGTGTCGATTGTAGATCCAAGAAAAATGAAATCCTTGACAACTTCAATATTTTCTCCATTTATCATGATGTTGCTTATTGATCCAGTTGTGAGGATTTTTGTTTTCTTTATGTTGAGGTGCAATTTATATTGAAGGCTGTAAGTGCTTCAAGTCCTCTACACTTCCAGCAAACAAGGTTGTGTCATCTGCATAATGCAGGTTGTTAATGCATCTTCCTGCAATCTTGATACACCGTGCTTCTTCATAGAGTCTGGCTGCATGGATTATTTGCTCAGCATACAGATTGAATAGGTATGGTGAAAGGATACAAATCTGATGCACACCTTTCCTTACTTTAAACCACACAGTATCCCCTTGTTCTGTCCAAACAACTGCCTCTTGATCTATGTACAGGTTCCTCAGGAGCACAATTAAGTGCTCTGAAATTCCCAATCATCTCAACGTTATCCATAGATTGTTACGATCCACACAATCGAATACCTTTGCATAGTCAATAAAGCACAGGTAAACATCTTTCTGGTATTCTCTGCTTTCAGCCAGGATCCATCTGACATCAGCAATGATATCCCTGGTTCCACGTTCTCTTCTGAATCAGGCTTGAATTTCTGGGAGATCCTTGCTGATATGCTGCTGTAGCCACTTTTGAATGATCTTCAGCAAAATTTTATTTGTGTGTGATATTAATGATATTGTTTGATAATTTCCACATTCAGTTGGATCATCTTTCTTGGAAATAGACAAATATGGATCTCTTCCAGTCTGTTGGCCAGGTAGCCGTCTTCCAATTTCTTGGCATAGATGAGTGAGCACTTCCAGCGCTGCATTGGTTTGTTGAAACATCTCATTTGATATCCCATCGATTCCTGGAGTCTTGTTTTTCAATAATTCCTTTGGTGCAACTTGAACTTCTTCCTTCAGTACCATCAGTTCCTGATCATGTGCTACTTCCTGAAATGGTTGAACGTCGACCAATTCTTTTTCGTGTAATGACTCTGTGTATTACTTCCATCTTTTTTTTTTTTTTTGATGCTTCCTGTGTTGTTTAATATTTTCCTCACGAAATCCTTCACTATTGGAACTCGAGGCTTGAATTTTTTCTCAGTTCTTTCAGCTTGAGAAATGCCGAGTGTGTACTCCCCTTTTGGTTTTCTATATCCAGCTCTTAATAGTTTGTCTTCTAGAGCCACCCTTTGAAATCTTCAGTTCTTTTACTTCATCATTTCTTTCTTTTGCTTTAGCTACTCAACATTCAAGAGCAAGTTTCAGAGTCTCTTCTGGCATCCATTTTGGTCTTTTCTTTCTTTCCTGTCTTTTTAATGACCTCTTGCTTTCTTCAGGAAACCCTGGTGGCGTAGTGGTTAAGAGTTTGGCTACTAACTAAAAGGTAGGCAGTTCAAATCGACCAGGTGCTCCTTGAAAACCCTATGGGGCAGTTCTACTCCTTCCTATAGGGTTGCTATGGGTCGGAATTGACTTGATGGCAATGGATGCTTTCTTCATGTATGATATCCTTGATGTCACTCCACAACTCGTCTGGTCTTTGGTCATCAGTGTCCAATACGTCAAATCTATTCTTGATATCATCTCTAAATTCAGGTGGGCTGTACTCAAGGTCATAGGTTGGCTCTTGTGGACTTGTTCTAATTTTCTTCAGTTACAACTTGAACTTGCATATGAGCAATTGATAGTCTGTTACAAAGTCTGCCCCTGGCCATCTTCTGACTGATGATATTGAGCTTTTCCATCATCTATTTCCACAGATGTAGTCGATTTGATTCGTATGTATTCCATCTGGCAAGGTTGCTCTTCAACACTTTAAAGAGGTCCTTTGCAGCAGATTTACCCAATGTAATGCATCTTTTAATTTCTTGACTGCTGCTTCCATGGCTATTGATTGTGGATCCAAGTAAAATGAAACCTTTGACAACTTCAATCTTTTCTCCATTTATCATGATGGTATTCATTGGTCCTCTTCCAACAGATGTAGCCTATTTGATTCCTGTGTATTCCATCTGGCAAGGTCCATGTGTATAGTTGCCATTTATGTTGGTAAAAAATGGTATTTGCAATGAAGAAGTCTTGCAAAATTCTATCATGTGATCTCCAGCATTGTTTCTACCACCAAGGCCATATTTTCCAGCTACTGATCCTTCCTCTGATTTGTTCAAATAGTACATAGTATTCTATTGTTTGAATATGCCATAATTATATTAGGTAGTCTCCCAACAGCCTTCTACTATTTTAAGGAGTGCTGCAATAAATACCCTTGCATAACTCCCTTGTGCCCATGTGCAATTATAACTTGGATAATTTTCTGAGAAGAACTTGCTGGGTCAAAGGGTGTGGGCAATTGTAGCTTTGATAAATATTGCCTGAGTGTCCCCCACTCCCACCAGCAACATATGACAGTGCCTATGTTCCCACAGCTTCACTAGCACAGCCTGTTATCAAATTTCTTATCTTTGCCAATCTGATAAAACATGGTATCATGCTAAACACAGTGTGATAGCCTAGACTGGATCCTGGAACAGATAAAGAACATTAGTGTAAAAACAGATGAAATCTGAATGAAGTTTGGAGTTTAGTTAATAGTAATATACCAGTGTTGGTTTCTTAAGTTTTGACAAATGTGCCATGGCTATGTAAGATGCTAGCATTAGGGGAAACTGGGTGAGGGACACACAAATGTTACTATTTTTGCAAATTTCTCCACATCCAAAATTATTCCAAAATAAAAACCCTATTTTTAAAATGATATCATGCTTAAAATTTGCATTTCTCTTATTATGAGTGAAGTTGAACATCCTAAATACCCTGTTCTTTTTTAAAGGTGACCTTACTGAGAGGCTGAGCCAAGACGGCAGAATAGACAGATGTTTCCAGTGAGCCCTGTTCACAACAAAGACCCAAAAAAACAAATGAAATGAGTATATTTATGACAAGCTAGGAGCCCTGAGCATCAAAGGCAAGCTTAGAAAATGAGCTGAGGGGCAGGGGGAGGAAGAGATGGTTCAGAAGCGGAGAGGAGTTACTGGACCTGAATCGTGGGGAGCCCTTAAGCACCATTCCTGGAGCAGCCCCTGGCTGGTACTAGCATTCAGCCTCAGGGAGAAGCAGCCAGACACACAGCCTACTCACACCTCCAGAACCTGAGAAAACGGCGCTCTCAGCAAAAGCTAAGTACTTGCATATATTTTACCATGCCCCCTTCCAACCCCAAGCCAGCTTCAGCGGCTGAATTCCCTGGGCCTCAGATAGGCCCTATTGAGTGCCTAGAACCATCTTCCCGACCTTGGATAAGGAAAAAATTTGCATTTGAGGGAAAAGATAATTTGCCAGCTCCATAAAAAGTTTTTTTTTTACTAACCACGGGGACCTCAGGACAGAAGCGGCTCCTGTCCAGGCATGAATGATCTGTGGACTTTGAGCAACTTTCCCCTCTGCATGGACCTGTGTGGGCCTATTTCAGGAGAATAGGCCCTTGTTGGCAGACTCCAACCGTTTCACCTATGCGGTGGAGAGGTGGGTGTTTCATGTTTGACACTGCTTTGCCTATTAAACAAGGTCCTCACCAACCCACATCAGGGACCTAAGGACTGGTAGCTCCACTCAGGTCACCCAGCCACCCATGACAGGGGTCCAAGGATAACTGGTACATCCCAGTCCTTACAACCAAAAACATTGGGTGCCCACGGTCCATCTGCAGAACCCACCCACATGCATGCTCTAGGGAACAGGGACGCACTTTCCTCAGAGACACTCGGGGGTCAGTTCTCAACCCCCTGCCTTATTCAGAGAGTGACCCCTGCTGCAAACAGATACTGGTACGTACACCAATCACCCTACCCCTCTAAGACTGTAGGGCAGAGCCTATAGTACATACTTGATGATCAGCTACCTGGACACCTGGCCTGAATTCATACAAGAAAAGTTAATGGACTCCTAGACTGATATACCTGATAACAGCTCTACACATCTGGACACAGGACATCAGAGCTCCAAAGGTGAAAATAATTAAGCTAGCTCACTCAAGCAACCCATTTGGGCATATCAAAACAAAATAAAGAAAGAAGCTATGACACAGTAAGCAAACATAAACTAATACAATAACTTACAGATGGCTCAGAGACAACAGTCAATATCAAATCATGTAAAGAAACAGACCATAATCGCCTCAATAAGCTCTCAAAACAAACAATCCAGGGATCTTCTAGATGAAGGTGCATTCCTGGAATTACCAGAAGCAGAATACAAAAGTTTAATATACAGAACACTTCAAGACATCAGAAAGGAAATGAGGCAATATGCAGAATAAGCCAAGGAACATAGAGATAAAGGAATTGAAGAAATTAGAAAGATTATTCAGGAACATAATGAAAAATTTAATGTTGTTGTTGCTAGGTGCCGTCGAGTCTGTTCCGACTCATAGTGACCCTATGCACAACAGAACGAAACGCTGCCCGGTCCCGTGCCATCCTTACAATCGTTGTTATGCCTGAGCTCATTGTTGCAGCCACTGTGTCAGTCCACCTCGTTGAGGGTCTTCCTCTCTTCCACTGACCCTGTATTCTGCCAAGCATAATGTCCTTCTCTAGGGACTGATCCCTCCTGACAACATGTCTAAAGTATGTAAAATGCAGTCTCACCATCCTTGCTTCTAAGGAGCATTCTGGCCGCACTTTTTCCAAGACAGATTTGTTCGTTCTTTTGGCAGTCCATGGTGTATCCAATATTCCTCGTGAACACCACAATTCAAAGGCATCAATTCTTCTTCGGTCTTCCTTATTCATTGTCCAGCTTTCACATGCATATGATGCGATTGAAAATACCATGGCTTGGGTCAGGTGCACCTTAGTCTTCAGGGTGACATCTTTGCTCTTCAACACTTTGAAGAGGTCCTTTGCAGCAGATTTACCCAATGCAATGCGTCTATTGATTTCTTGACTGCTGCTTCCACGGCTGTTGATTGTGGGTCCAAGTAAAATGAAATCCTTGACAACTTCAATCTTATCTCTGCTTATCATGATATTGCTCACTGGTCCACTTGTAAGGATTTTTGTTTTCTTTATGTTGAGGTGTAATCCATACTGAAGGCTGTGGTCTTTGATCTTCATTAGTAAGTGCTTCAAAACCTCTTCACTTTCAGCAAGCGTCATCTGCGTAACGCAGGATGTTAATGAGTCTTCCTCCAAACCTGATGCCCCATTCTTCTTCATATAGTCCAGCTTCTCAGATTATTTGTTCAGCATACAGATTAAATAGGTATGGTGAAAGAATACAACCCTGACGCACACCTTTCCTGACTTTAAACCAATCAGTATCCCCTTGTTCTATTAGAACAACTGCCTCTTGATCCATGTAAAGGTTCCTCATGAGCAAAATTAAGAGTTCTGGAATTCCCATTTTTTGCAGTGTTATCCATAGTTTGTTATGATTCACACAGTCGAATGCCTTTGCATAGTCAATAAAACACAGGTAAACATCCTTCTGGTATTCTCTGCTTTCAGCCAGGATTCATCTGACATCAGCAATGATATCCCTGGTTCCACATCTCCTTCTGAAACCAGCCTGAATTTCTGGCAGTTCCCTGTCAATATACTGCTGCAGCCATTTCTGAATGATCTTCAGCAAAATTTTGCTTGTGTGTGATATTAATATTGTTCTATAGTTTCCATATTCGACTGGATCACCTTTCTTGGGAATAGGCATAAATGATCAGGACCCGATGGTACTGAAGGAAGAATTCCAAGCTGCTCTGAAGGCATTGGTGAAAAACAAGGCTCCAGGGATTGATGGAATATTAGTTGAGATGTTTCAACAAACAGATGCAGCACTGGAGGTGCTCACTTGTCTATGCCAAGAAATATGGAAGAGAGCTTCCTGGCCAACTGACTGGAAGAGATCCATATTTATGCCGATTCCCAAGAAAAATTTAATAAGCTGGAAAAATCCATAGACAGACAGCAATCAGAAATTCAGGAGATTAACAATAAAATTACAGAAGTAGAAAACTCAATAGAAAGTCAGAAGAGCAGAATTGAGCAAGTGGAAGCCAGAATTTCTGAACTTGAAGGTAAATCACTTGGTACTAATATATTTGAAGAAAACTCAGGTAAAAGAATTTAAAAAAATGAAGAAACCTTAAGAATCATGTGGGACTCTATCAGGAGAAATAACCTACAAGTGTTTGGAGTACCAGAACAGGGAGGGATAACAGAAAATACAGAGAGAATTGTTGAAGATTTGTTGGCAGGAAACGTCCCTGATATCGTGAAAGATGAGAAGATATCTATTCAAGATGCTCATCGAATTCCACGGAAGGTAGATGTTAAAAGAAAGTCACCAAGGTATATATTATAATCAAACTTGTCATATCCAAGGATAAAAACAGAATTTTAAGAGCTGCTAGGGATAAATGAAAAGTCATCTACAAAGGAAAGCCGATAAGAATAAACTTGGACTACTCAGCAGAAACCATGCAGGTAAGAAGGCAATGGGATGACTTATTTAAAAAATTGAAGGAAAAAATTGCCAGCCAAGAATCATATCTCCAGCAAAACTGTCTTTTTAAATATGAAGGTAAAATTAGGACATTTCCAGATAAACAGAAGTTTAGGGAATTTGTAAAAAAACAAACCAAAACTACAAGAAATAATAAAGGGAGTTCTTTGGTAAGAAAATCAATAATATCAGGTATCATCCCAAGACTAGAACACTGGGCAGAGCAATCAGAAGTCAACCCAGAAAGGGAAATAAAAAAATAACAGAGCAAGATTAAAAAAAAAAAAAAAAAGCTCAAAACGGGGTAACAGCAATGTTATTGTATAAAAGAAGACAACATTAAAACAAGACAGAGGGACTAAGAACTGTAATCATACACCTTCCATATGGAGAGGAAGATACGGTGATAAAAGAAATAAAAGTTAGTTTTAAATTTAGAAAAATAGGGGTAAATAATAAGGTAACCACAAAGGAGACAAACTATCCTGCTTATCAAAAGAAAATACAAGAAAAAATAGAGACTCAGCAGAAACCAAATCAAGAACAACGAATATGAGGAAAGGACAACATATAAAGATAATCTACTCAGCACATAAAATTAAGTGGGAAAAAGAAACTGTCAACAGCACTCAAAAAAAGACATCAAAATGATAGCACTAAATTCCTTACCTATTCATAATTACGCTGAATATAAATGGACTAAATGCATGAATAAAGAGGCAGAGAGTGGCAGAAGGGATTAAAAAGTACGATCTGTCCATATGCTGCCTACAAGAGACACACCTTAGCCTTAGAGACGCAAAGAAACTAAAACTCAAAGGATGAAAAAAAATATATCGAGTAAACAACAATCAAAAAAGAGCGGGAGTGGCACTATTAATTTTTGGTAAAATAGACTTGAAAGTTAAATCCATCAGAAAGGATAAGGAAGAACACTATATAATGATTAAATGGACAATATACCAAGAAGATATAACCATATTAGATATTTATGAACCCAATGACAGGGCTGCAAGATACACAAAACGAACTCTATCAAAACTGAAAAGTGAGATAGACAGCTCCACGATAATAGTGGGAGACTTCAACACACCACTTTTGGTGAAGGACAGGACATCCAGAAAGAAGCTCAGTAAAGACATGGAAGATCTAAATGCCACAATCAACCAACTTGACCTCAAAGACATATACAGAACACTCCACACAACAGCAACCAAGGACACTTTCTTTTCCAGTACACATGGAACATTCTCTAGACTAGACCACATATGAGGTCATAAAAGGAAGTCTTAGCAGAATCCAAAACACTGCAATATTACAAAGCATCTTCTCTGACCATGAGGCCATAAAAGTGGAAATCAATAACAGGAAAAGCAGGCAAAAGAAGTCAAACACTTGGAAACTGAACAATACCCTGCTCAAAAAAGACTGGATTATAGAAGACATTCAGGATGGAATAAAGAAATTCATAGAATGAAAACACTTCCTATCAGAACCTTTGGAACACAGTGAAAGCAGTGCTCAGAGGTCAATTTATATCAATAAATGCACACATCCAAAAAGAAGAAAGGGCCAAAATCAAAGAATTATCCCTACGACTTGAACAAAGAGAAAGAGAGCAACAAAACAAACCCTCAGGCACCAGAAGAAAACAAATAATAAAAAATTAGAGCAGAACTAATGAAATAGAAAACAGAAAAAAACAGTTGAAAGAATTAAGACGAAAAGATGGTTCTTTGAAAAAATCAACAAAATTGATAACCCACTGGCCAAACTGACAAAAGAAAAACAGGAGAGAAAGCAAATAACTCAAATAAGAAATGAGATGGGTGATACTACGACAGACCCAACTGCAATTAAAAGAATCATATCAGATTACTATGAAAAATTGTACTCTAACAAATTTGAAAACCTAGAAGAAATGGGTGATTTTCTAGAAACATACTACCTACCTAAACTAACACAAACAGAGGTAGAACAACTAAGTAGAATCATAACAAAAGAGGAGATTGAAAAGGTAACCGAAAAAGTCCAAACAATAAAAAGCCCTGGCCCGGACAGCTTCACTGCAGAGTTCTATCAAACTTTCAGAGAAGAGCTAACACCACTACTACTAAAGGTATTTCAGAGCATAGAAAAGGATGGAATACTCCCAAACTCATTCTATGAACCCAGCATATCCCTGACACCAAAACCAGGTAAAGACACCACAAAAAAAGAAAATTACAGACCTACATCCTTCATGAATGTACATGCAAAAACCCCCAACAAAATTCTAGCCAATAGAATTCAACAACATATCAAAAAAATAATTCACCGTGACCAAGTGGGATTCATACCAGGTATGAAGGGATGGTTTAACATTAGAAAAGCAATTAATGTAATCCATCACATAAATAAAACAAAAGACAAGAATCACATGATTTTATCAATTGAGGCAGAGAAGGCATTTGACAAAGTTCAACACCCATTCATGATGAAAACTCTCAGCAAAATAGGAATAGAAGGGAAATTCCTCAATATAATAAAGGGCATTTATGAAAAGCTAACAGCCAACATCATCCTAAATGGAGAGAGGCTGAAAGCATTCCCCCTGAGAATGGGAACCAGACAAGGATGCCTTTTACCACCGCTCCTATGCAACACTGTGCTGGAGGTCCTGGGCAGAGCAATTAGGCTAGACAAAGAAGTAAAGGGCATCCAGACAGGCAAGGAAGAAGGAAAATTATCTCTATTTGCAGATGACATGATCTTATACACAGAAAACCCTAAGGAATCCTCCAGAAAACTACTGAAACTAATAAAAGAGTTCAGCAGAGTATCGGGACCGAGGATAAACATACAAAAATCAGTTGGATTCCTCTACACCAACAAAGAGAACATCGAAGAGAAATTATCAAATCAATACCATTTACAGTAGCCCCCAAGAAGATAAAATACTTAGGAATAAATCTTACCAGAGATGTAAAAGACTTATACAAAGAAAACTACAATACACTTCTGCAAGAAACCAAAAAAGACCTACAGAAGTGGAAAAACATACCTAGCTCATGGATAGGAAGACTTGACATTATAAAAATGTCTAGTCTACCAAAAGTGATCTATACATTTAACGCAATTCCAATCCAAATTCCAATGTCATTCTTCAATGAGATGGAGAAACAAATCACCAACTTCATATGGAAGGGAAAGAGGCCCTGGATAAGTAAAGCATTACTGAAAAAGAAGAACAAAGTGGGAGGCTTTACTCTACCTGATTTTAGAACCTATTATACCACCACAGTAGTCGAAACACCCTGGTACTGGTACAACAACAGATACATAGACCAATGGAATGGAATTGAGAATCCAGACATAAATCCATCCACATATGAGCAGTTGATATTTGACAAAGCCCCCAAAACAGGTAAATGGGGAAAAGACAGTCTTTTTAACAAATGGCACCAGTATCAATGGATATCCATCTGCAAAAAAATGAAACAAGACCCATACCTCACTCCAGGCAGAAAAATGAGCTCAAAATGGATCAAAGACCTAAATACAAAATCTAAAAAGATAAAGATCATGGAAGAAAAAATAGGGACAATGTTAGGAGCCCTAACATGGCATAAACAGTATACAAAACGTTACTAACAATGCAGAAGAAAAACTAGATAACTGGGAGCTCCTCAAAATCAAACACCTATGTTCATCCAAAGACTTCACCAAAAGAATAAAAAGACTACCTACAGACTGGGAAAACGTTTTTAGCTATGACATTTCCGGTCAGCGCCTGATCTCTAAAATCTACGTGATACTGCAAAAACTCAACTGCAAAAAGACAAACAACCCTATTAAAAAAATGGGCAAAAGATATGAATAGACACTTCACTAAAGAAGACATTCAGGTAGCTAACAGATACATGAGGAAATGCTCATGATCATTAGCCATTAGAGAAATGCAAATCAAAACTATAATGAGATTCCATCTCACTCCAACAAAGCTGCCAGTAATGCAAAAAACACAAAATGATAAGTGTTGGAGAGCCTGTGGAGAGACTGTAACACTTATACACTGCTGGTTGGAATGTAAAATGGAACAATGATTTGGAAATCAATTCGGCCATTCCTTAAAAAGCTAGAAATAGAACTACCGTAGGATCCAGCAATCCCACCCCTTGGGATATATCCTAGAGAAATAAGAGCCTTTACATGAACAGATATATGCACACCCATGTTCACTGCAGCACTGTTTACAATAGCAAAAAGATGGAAGTGACCAAGGTGCCCATCAACAGATGAATGGATAAATAAATTATGGTATATTCACACAATGGAATACTACGCATTGATAAAGAACAGTGATGAATCTGTGAAACATTTCATAACATGGAGGAATCTGTAAGGCATCATGGTGGGTGAAATTAGTCAGTTGCAAAAGGACAAATATGGTATAAGACCACTATTACAAGAACTCAAGAAATAGTTTAAACAGAGAAGAAAATATTCTTTGATGGTTATGAGAGGGGAGAGGGAGGGAGGGTGGGAGAGGGGTATTCACTAATTAGATAGTAGATAAGAACTACTTTAGGTGATGAGAAAGACAACACACAATACAGGCAAGGTCTGCACAACTGGACTAAACCAAAAGCAAAGAAGCTTCTGGAATAAACTAAATGCTTCGAAGGCCAGTTTAGCAGCAGCGGGGGTTTAGGGACCATGGTTTCAGGGGACATCTAGGTCAATTGGCATAATAAAATCTATTAAGAAAACATTCTGCATCCCACCTTGGAGAGAGGCATCTGGGGTCTTAAACGCTAGCAAGTGGCCATCTAGGATGCATCAATTGGTCTCAACCCACCTGGATCAAAGGAGAATGAAGAACACGAAGGACACACAGTAATTACGAGCCCAAGAGACAGAAAGGGCCACATAAATCAGAGACCACATCAGCCTGAGATCAGAAGAACTAGATGGTTCCCGGCTACAACCGATGACTGCCCTGACAGGGAACACAACAGAGAATCCCTTAGGGAGCAGGAGAGCAGTGGAACACAGCAGAGAATCCCTGAGGGAGCAGGAGAGCAGTGGGATTAAAAAAAAAACCAAATTCTCATAAGACTAGACTTAATGGTCTGACTGAGACTGGAAGGACCCCGGTGGTCATGGCCCCCAGACCTTCTGTTGGCCCAGGACAGGAACCATTCCCAAAGCCAACTCTCAAGACAGGGATTGGACTGGACAGTGGATTGGAGAGGGATGCTGGTGAGGAGTGAGCTTCTTGGATCAGGTGGACACTTGAGACTATGTTAGTATCTTCTATCTGAAGGGGAGATGAGAGGGTAGAGAGGGTTAGAAGCTGGCGAAATGGACACGAAAAGAGAGAGCGGAGGGAGGGGGTGGGCTGTCTCATTAGGGGGAGAGCAATTGGGAGTATGCAGCAAGGTGTATATAAGTTTTTGTGTGACAGACTGACTTGATTTGGAAACTTTCACTTAAAGCACAGTAAAAATTAAAAAAAAAAAAAAAAAGGTGACCTTGCTGTTGTTGTTGTGTGCTGTCAAGTCTATTCCGACTCATCGCGATCCTATATGACAGAGTAGAACTGCTCTGTAGGATCTTCTACGCCCTAATCTCTATAGACAGGGCCCTGGTGGCACAGTGGTTAAGCACTCAGCTGCTAACCAGAAGGTCAGTGGTTCGAATTCTGGAGCCGATCTGTGAGAGAAAGATGTGGCAGTCTGCTTCCATAAAGATTACAACCTTGGAAACCCTTGGGGGCAGTTCTACTCTGTCCTACAGTTGGAACCTATGGCAATGGGACAGGTAATCTCTACGGGAGCATATTTCCAGGTCTTTTTTGTGGAGCAGCTGATGGGTTAGAACCGCTGGCCTTTAGGTTAGCAGCCAAGCACTAATCATTGCAGCACCAGGGCTCCTTAAAGGTGGCCTTAGTAATGTTTATTTACTCAGGAAAAAAGTCACAATGTATCCAATTTTAAAAATTTTATTTTACAGTGCTTTTCTAATTTTTTAAAATCTTAGACTGTATTTCTTATTCCCATACATTAGTATGTAACTTCAGTATATTTTTCTCTCTGTTCATACAGTTTCTCTCTACCTGGTTTTTTCTTTTTTGAGGTTGGTGTCATGGATTAAATTTTGTCCCCCCAAAAATATGTGTATCAACTTGATTAGGCCATGATTCCCAGTATTGTGTGGTTGTCCTCCATTTTGTGGTTGTAATTTCATGTTGAGAGGATTAGGGTGGGATTGTAACACCATCCTCACTCAGGTCGCCTCCCTGATCCAAGGTAAAGGGAGTTTCCCCGGGGTGTGGCCTGCACCACCTTTTATCTCAAGAGATGAAAGGAAAAGAAAGCAAACAGAGAGTTGGGGACCTTATACCACCAAGAAAGCAGCATCAGGAGCAGAGCTTGTCCTTTGGACACAGGGTCCCTGTGCCTGAGAAGCTTCTCGATCAAGGGAAGATTGAGGACAAGGACCTTCCTCCAGAGCCAACAGAGAAAGAAAGCCTTCCCCTGGAGCTGACACCCTGAATTTGGCCTTGTAATCTACTAGTCAGTGAGAAAATAAATTTCTCTTTGTTAAAGCCATCAACTTGTGGTATTTCTGTTATAGCAGCACTAGATAATTAAGACAGTTGATTTGCCTTTTTTTAATTGTACTTTAGATGAAGGTTTACAGAACAAACTAGTTTCTTATTAAACAGTTAGTACACATATTGTTCTATGACATTGGTTGCCATCCCCACCACATGTCAACACTCTCCCTTCTTGACCTCGGGTTCCCTATTACCAGCTTTCCTGTCCCCTCCTGCCTTCTAGTCCTTGCCCTTGTGCTGTAGTGCCACTTTGGTCTCATTTTGTTTTATGGGCCTGTCTAATCTTTGGCTGAAGGGTGAACCTAAGGAGTGACTTCATAACTGAGCTAAAAGGGTGTCTGGGGGCCATACTCTCAGGGTTGCTCCAGGCTCTGTCAGGCTAGCAAGTCTGGTCTTTTATTGTGAGTTAGAATTTTGTTCTACATTTTTCTCCAGCTCTGTCTGGGACCCTCTATTGTGAGCCCTGTCAGAGCAGTCAGTGGTGGTAGCCGGGTATCATCTAATTGTACTGAACTCAGTCTGGTGGAGGCTGTGATTCTTGTAGTCCATTAGTCTTTTGGACTAATCTTCCCTTGTGTCTTTAGTTTTCTTTATTCTCCCTTGCTCCCCAAGGGGTGACACCAGTGGAATATCCTAGATGGCTGCTCACAGGCTTGTAAGACTCCAGACGCTACTTGCCAAAGTAGAATGTAGAACATTTTCTTTACAAACTACGTTATGCCAATTGAGTTAGATCTTCCCCGAGACCCTGGTCCCCACAGCCCTCAGCTCAGCAATTCAGTCCCGCATGGAGTTTGAATGTGTCTATGTTGCTTCCATGACCTTGCCTTGTACAAGTTGTGCTGGCTTCCCCAGTATTGTGTATTTTCTTACTTCACCAGAGTTACCACTTATCTATTGTCTATTTAGTGTTTTTCTATCCCATCCCATCCCCCCTCCCTTGTAAGATTGTTTCTTTTTTTTTTTTAAATAACTTTTATTAAGCTTCAAGTGAACGTTTACAAATCCAATCAGTCTGTCACATATAAGTTTACATACATCTCACTCCCTACTCCCACTTGCTCTCCCCCTCTTGAGTCAGCCCTTTCAGTCTCTCCTTTCTTGACACTTTTGCCGGCTTACCTCTCTCTCTATCCTCACATCCCCCCTCCAGACAAGAGTTGCCAACACAATCTCAAGTGTCCACCTGATATAATTAGCTCACTCTTCATCAGCGTCTCTCTCCCACCCGCTGACCAGTCCCTTTCATTTCTGATGAGTTGTCTTCGGGGATGGTTCCTGTCCTGTGTCAACTGAAGGTCTGGGGAGCATGGCCGCCGGGGTTCCTCCAGTCTCAGTCAGACCATTAAGTTTGGTCTTTTTATGAGAATTTGGGGTCTGCATCCCACTGATCTCCTGCTCCCTCAGGGGTCCTCTGCTGTGCTCCCTGTCAGGGCAGTCATCGATTCTGGCCGGGCACCAAATAGTTCTTCTGGTCTCAGGATGATGTAGGTCTCTGGTTCATGTGGCCCTTTCTGTCTCTTGGGCTCTTAGTTGTCGTGTGGCCTTGGTGTTCTTCATTTTCCTTTGCTCCAGGTGGGTTGAGACCAATTGCTGCATCTTAGAAGGCCGCTTGTTAGCATTTAAGACCCCAGACGCCACATTTCAAAGTGGGATGCAGAATGATTTCATAATAGAATTATTTTGCCAATTGACTTAGAAGTCCCCGCAAACCATGTTCCTCAGACCCCCGCCCTTGCTCCGCTGACCTTTGAAGCATTCATTTTATCCCGGAAACTTCCTTGCTTTTGGTCCAGTCCAATTGAGCTGACCTTCCATGTATTGAGTGTTGTCTTTCCCTTCACCTAAAGCAGTTCTTATCTACTGATTAATCAATAAAAAACCCTCTCCCACCCTCCCTCCCTCCCCCCCTCGTAACCACAAAAGTATGTGTTCTTCTCAGGTTTACTATTTCTCAAGATCTTGTAATAGTGGTCTTATACAATATTTGTCCTTTTGCCTCTGACTCATTTCGCTCAGCATAATGCCTTCCAGGTTCCTCCATGTTATGAAATGTTTCACAGATTCATCACTGTTCTTTATCGATGAGTAGTATTCCATTGTGTGAATATACCACAATTTATTTACCCATTCATCCGTTGATGGACACCTTGGTTGCTTCCAACTTTTTGCTATTGTAAACAGAGCTGCAATAAACATGGGTGTGCATGTATCTGTTTGTATGAAGGCTCTTGTATCTCTAGGGTATATTCCTAGGACTGGGATTTCTGGGTTGTATGGTAGTTCTATTTCTAACTGTTTAAGATAACACCAGATAAATTTCCAAAGTGGTTGTACCATTTTACATTCCCACCAGCAGTGTATGAGAGTTCCAACCTCTCCGCAGCCTCTCCAACATTTATTATTTTGTGTTTTTTGGATTAATGCCAGCCTTGCTGGTATGAGATGGAATCTCATCGTAGTTTTAATTTGCATTTCTCTAATGGCTAATGATCGAGAGCATTTTCTCATGTATCTGTTGGCTGCCTGAATATCTTCTTTAGTGAAATGTGTGTTCATATCCTTTGTCCACTTCTTGATTGGGTTGTTTGTCTTTTTGTGGTTGAGTTTTGACAGAATCATGTAGATTTTAGAGATCAGGCGCTGGTCGGAGACGTCATAGCTGAAAATTCTTTCCCAGTCTGTAGGTGGTCTTTTTACTCTTTTGGAGAAGTCTTTAGATGAGCATAGGTGTTTGATTTTTAGGAGCTCCCAGTTATCGGGTTTCTCTTCATCATTTTTGCTAATGTTTTGTATTCTGTTTATACCTTGTATTAGGGCTCCTAGGGTTGTCCCAATTTTTTCTTCCATGATCTTTATCGTTTTAGTCTTTATGTTTAGGTCTTTGATCCACTTGGAGTTAGTTTTTGTGCATGGTGTGAGGTATGGGTCCTGTTTCATTTTTTTGCAAAGGGATATCCAGTTATGCCAGCACCATTTGTTAAAAAGGCTATCTTTTCCCCAGTTAATTGACACTGGTCCTTTGTCAAATATCAGCTGCTCATACGTGGATGGATCTATGTCTGGGTTCTCGATTCTGTTCCATTGGTCTATGTGTCTGTTGTTGTACCAATACCAGGCTGTTTTGACTACTGTGGCTGTATAATAGGTTCTGAAGTCAGGTAAGGTGAGGCCTCCCACTTTCTTCTTCTTTTTCAGTAGTGCTTTGCTTATCCGGGAGTTCTTTCCCTTCCATATGAAATTGGTGATTTGTTTCTCTATCCCCTTAAAATATGACATTGGAATTTGGATCGGAAGTGCGTTAAATGTATAGATGGCTTTTGGTAGAATAGACATTTTTACTATGTTAAGTCTTCCTATCCATGAGCAGGGTATGTTTTTCCACTTAAGTATGTCCTTTTGAATTTCTTGTAGTAGAGCTTTGTAGTTTTCTTTGTATAGGTCTTTTACATCCTTGGTAAGATTTATTCCTAAGTATCTTATCTTCTTGGGGGCTACTGTGAATGGTATTGATTTGGTTATTTCCTCTTCGGTGTTCTTTTTGTTGATGTAGAGGAATCCAAGTGATTTTTGTATGTTTATTTTATAACCTGAGATTCTGCCAAACTCTTCTATTAGTTTCAGTAGTTTTCTGGAGGATTCCTTAGGGTTTTCTGTGTATATAATCATGTCATCTGCAAATAGTGATAACTTTACTTCTTCCTTGCCAATCCGGATACCTTTTATTTCTTTGTCTAGCCTAATTGCCCTGGCTAAGACTTCCAACACGATGTTGAATAAGAGCGGTGATAAAGGGCATCCTTGTCTGGTTCCCGTTCTCAAGGGAAATGCTTTCAGGTTCTCTCCATTTAGAGTGATATTGGCTGTTGGCTTTGCATAGATGCCCTTTATTATGTTGAGGAATTTTCCTTCAATTCCTATTTTGGTAAGAGTTTTTATCATAAATGGGTGTTGGACTTTGTCAAATGCCTTTTCTGCATCAATTGATAAGATCATGTGGTTTTTGTCTTTTGTTTTATTTATGTGATGGATTACATGAATGGTTTTTCTGATATTAAACCAGCCTTGCATACCTGGTATAAATCCCACTTGATCAGGGTGAATTATTTTTTTGATGTGTTGTTGGATTCTATTGGCTAGAATTTTGTTGAGGATTTTTGCATCAATGTTCATGAGGGATATAGGTCTATAATTTTCTTTTTTTGTAATGTCTTTACCTGGTTTTGGTATCAGGGAGATGGTGGCTTCATAGAATGAGTTGGGTAGTATTCCGTCATTTTCTATGCTTTGGAATACCTTTAGTAGTAGTGGTGTTAACTCTTCTCTGAAAGTTTGGTAGAACTCTGCAGTGAAGCCGTCTGGGCCAGGGCTTTTTTTTGTTGGGAGTTTTTTGATTACTGTTTCAATCTCTTTTTTTGTTATGGGTCTATTTAGTTGTTCTACTTCTGAATGTGTTAGTTTAGGTAGGTAGTGTTTTTCCAGGAATTCATCCATTTCTTCTAGGTTTTCGAATTTGTTAGAGTACAATTTTTCATAATAATCTGAAATGATTCTTTTAATTTCATTTGGTTCTGTTGTGATGTGGTCCTTCTCATTTCTTATTCGGGTTATTTGTTTCCTTTCCTGTATTTCTTTAGTCAGTCTAGCCAATGGTTTATCAATTTTGTTAATTTTTTCAAAGAACCAGCTTTTGGCTTTGTTAATTCTTTCAATTGTTTTTCTGTTCTCTAATTCATTTAGTTCAGCTTTAATTTTTATTATTTGTTTTCTTCCGGTGCCTGATGGATTCTTTTGTTGCTCAGATTCTATTTGTTCAAGTTGTAGGGACAGTTCTCTGATTATGGCTCTTTCTTCTTTTTGTATGTGTGCATTTATTGATATAAATTGGCCTCTGAGCACTGCTTTTGCTGTGTCCCAGAGGTTTTGATAAGAAGTATTTTCATTCTCGTTGCTTTCTATGAATTTCCTTATTCCCTCCTTAATGTCTTCTATAACCCAGTCTTTTTTCAGAAGGGTGTTGTTCATTTTCCAAGTATTTGATTTCTTTTCCCTAGTTTTTCTGTTATTGATCTCTAGTTTTATTGCCTTGTGATCTGAGAAGATGCTTTGTAATATTTCGATGTTTTGGACTCTGCAAAGGTTTGTTTTATGACCTAATATGTGGTCTATTCTAGAGAATGTTCCATGTGCGCTAGAAAAAAAAGTATACTTTGCAGCAGTTGGGTGGAGAGTTCTGTGTAAGTCAATGAGGTCAAGTTGGTTGATTGTTGTAATTAGATCTTCCATGTCTCTGTTGAGCTTCTTACTGGATGTCCTGTCCTTCTCCGAAAGTGGTGTGTTGAAGTCTCCTACTATAATTGTGGAGGTATCTATCTCACTTTTCAATTCTGTTAAAATTTGATTTATGTATCTTGCAGCCCTGTCATTGGGTGCATAAATATTTAATATGGTTATGTCTTCCTGATCAATTGTCCCTTTTATCATTATATAGTGTCCTTCTTTATCCTTTGTGGTGGATTTAAGTCTAAAGTCTATTTTGTCAGAAATTAATATTGCTACTCCTCTTCTTTTTTGCTTATTGTTTGCTTGATATATTTTTTCCATCCTTTGAGTTTTAGTTTGTTTGTGTCTCTAAGTCTAAGGTGTGTCTCTTGTAGGCAGCATATAGATGGATCGTGTTTCTTTATCCAGTCTGTGACTCTCTGTCTCTTTATTGGTGCATTTAGTCCATTTACATTCAGGGTAATTATAGATAAATAAGTTTTTAGTGCTGTCATTTTCATGCCTTTTTATGTGTGTTGTTGACAATTTCATTTTTCCACATACTTTTTTGTGCTGAGGCGTTTTTCTTAGTAAATTGTGAGATCCTCATTTTCATAGTGCTTGACTTTATGTTAGTTGAGTCGTTACGTTTTTCTTGGTTTTTATCTTGAGTTATAGAGTTGTTATACCTTTTTGTGGTTACCTTATTATTTACCCCTATTTTTCTAAGTAAAAACCTAACTTGTATTGTTCTATATCGCCTTGTATCACTCTCCATATGGCAGTTCAATGCCTCCTGTATTTAGTCCCTCTTTTTGATTATTGTGATCTTTTACCTATTGACTTCCATGATTCCCTGTTATGTGTATTTTTTTTTTTAATTAATCTTAATTTGTTTTTGTGATTTCCCTATTTGAGTTGATATCAGGACGTTCTGTTTTGTGATCTTGTGTTGTGCTGATATCTGATATTATTGGTTCTCTGACCAAACAATATCCTTTAGTATTTCTTGTAGCTTTGGTTTGGTTTTTGCAAATTCTCTAAACTTGTGTTTGTCTGTAAATATCTTAATTTCGCCTTCATATTTCAGAGAGAGTTTTGCTGGGTATATGATCCTTGGCTGGCAGTTTTTCTCCTTCAGTGTTCTGTATATGTGGTCCCATTCCCTTCTTGCCTGCATGGTTTGTGCTGAGTAGTCAGAACATATTCTTACTGATTCTCCCTTGAAGGAAACCTTTCTTTTCTCCCTGGCTGCTTTTAAAATTTTCTGTTTCTCTTTGGTTTTGGTGAGTTTGATGATAATATGTCTTGGTGTTTTTCTTTTTGGATCAATCTTAAATGGGGTTCGATGAGCATCTTGGATAGATATCCTTTCGTCTTTCATAATGTCAGGGAAGTTTTGTGTCAGGAGTTCTTCAACTATTTTCTCTGTGTTTTCTGTCCCCCCTCCCTGTTCTGGGACTCCAATCACCCGCAGGTTATCCTTCTTGATAGAGTCCCACATAATTCTTAGGGTTTCTTCATTTTTTTTAATTCTTTTATCTGATTTTTTTTCAGCTATGTTGGTGTCGATTCCCTGGTCCTCCAGATGTCCCAGTCTGCATTCTAATTGCTCGAGTCTGCTCCTCTGACTTCCTAGTGCGTTGTCTAATTCTGTTATTTTATTGTTAATCTTTTGGATTTCTACATGTTGTCTCTCTATGGATTCTTGCAACTTATTAATTTTTCCAGTATGTTCTTGAATAATCTTTTTGAGTTCTTCAACAGTTTTATCAATGTGTTCCTTGGCTTTTTCTGCAGTTATCCTAATTTCATTTGTGATATCATTAAGCATTCTGCAAATTAGTTTTTTATATTCTGTATCTGATAATTCCAAGATTGTATCTTCATTTGGGAAAGATTTTGATTCTTTTGTTTGGGGGGTTGGAGAAGCTGTCATGGTCTGCTTCTTTAAGTGGTTTGATATGGATTGTTGTCTCCGAGCCATCACTGGGAAACTAGTTTTTCCAGAAAATCCGCTAAAAAAAAATGCAGTCAGATCCCTATCAGAGTTCTCCCTCTGGCTCAGGCTATTCAGATGTTAATGAAGCCGCCTGGGGAGGGTGGGGGAGGGAACAGAGAGATAGGAGAGTAGCACCTCAGAATATAGCCAGAGTTGCTTGTCTTGCTTGGAATGACTATTATATCTGAGACTCCCGCGGGGCGCGTCGCCTATGCGTGCTGGCTGTGTGGAGATTGCCCGGGGGGGGGTCTGGCCCGCTGGAGTCACAGTCAGATCCTCCGCTTCCAGCCCCACGCCCAGCGTCAAGGCTCGCCTACTGGGACGGTGCACTCTCGACTCCAAAATCAGTCGCTGCCTCCCGGGGACTTCTCGTCCCTCCAGCCACGTGGTCGTGCCGCCCCCGAGAACCAGTTGGGCCTCCTCCCGGGGTTAGTTCAGATGGGTGGAGCAGGTCCCCGTGCTTGTGCCGTGACCGAGTGTTCCGGCTGGGACGCTGTTCTCCCCGCTCCAATACCAGTCGCTGCCTCCCAGGGACTTCTCCTACCGGCTGTGTTCCACGCCGCCCGCGCGACCCGGCTGGTCCCCTTCCCGGGGTTAGTTCAGGGGGGTGGAGCAACTCTCCGTGTTTATGCCGTACCTGCGTCCAGTCCAAATCCCTGCGGGACGGTTCCCCGGCTTGGACACTGCTCTTTCTGCTCCAAGACCAGTCACTGCCTCCCGGGGACTTCTCCTACCGGCTGCGTCCCACGCCGCCCGTGGAACCGGCTGGTCCCCCTCCCGGGGTTAGTTCAGGGGGGTGGAGCCACTCTCTGTGCTTGTGCCGTACCTGACTGGTACGCTGGCTCCAGGCTCTGGAAACAATCGCTGCTTTCCTGTATTAGTTCGTTCTCCGTCTCTAAATCTGTGTTTGTTGTTCAGGGTTCGTAGATTGTTATGTATGTGATCGATTCACTTGTTTTTCCGTGTCTTTGTTGTAAGAGGGATCCGAGGTAGCGTCTGCCTAGTCCGCCATCTTGGCTCCGCCTATCAGATTGTTTCTTTTTGTGTGTGAACTTTCCATGAGTTTTTACAATATTTGCCCTTTTGTGATTGACTTATTTCACTCAGCATAATGCCCTCCAGATTCATCTATGTTATCAGATGCTTTGCAGATTCGTCATTGTTCTTTATTGTTGCATAATACTCAATTGTGTGTATGTACCATTGTTTGTTTATCCATTCTTCTGTTGTTGGGCATCTAGGTTGTTCCCATCTTTTTGCTATTGTGAACAATGCTGCAATGAACATGGGTGTGAGTATGTGTATTCGTGTAATGAGTCTCATTTCTGTAGGATATATTCCTAGGAGTGGGATTACTGTATCACATGGTATTTTTATTTCTAGCTTTCTAAGGAAGCACCATATCATTTTCGAAAATGGTTGTATCATTTTGCATTCCCACTAGCACTGCATAAGAGTTCAAATCTTGCTGCAGCCTCTCCAGTTTTTGTTATTTTCTATTTTTTTGATTCGTGCCACTAATGCCAGAGTGAGATGGTATCTCATTGTGGTTTTGATTTGCATTTCTCTAATGGCTAGTGATTATGAGCATTTCCTCATGTGTCTGTTGGGCACTTGAATGTCTTCCTTGGTGAAGTGTCTGTTCATTTTCTTTGACCGTTTTTTAATCGGATTGTCTTTTTGTTGTAGAGGTGTCAGATTTTCCTGTAGATTTTAGAGATTAGACCTTTGTCTGATTTGTAACAGCCAAAAATTTTTTTCCTGTCTGTAGGTTCTCTTTTTACTCTTTTGGTGAAGTCTTTTGATGAGCTTAGGTGTTTAAAGATCCCAGTTTTCTAGCTTATCCTCTGGAGTTCGAGCGTTGTTGGTTATGGTTTTTATCCTGTTAATGCCATGTATTAGGGCCTCGAGTGTTGATCCTAGTTTTTCTTCTATGAACTTTATACTTTTTGGCTTTATATTTAGGTCTTTGATCCATTTTGAATTAGTTTTTGTGTATGGTATGAGGTATGGGTCCTGTTTCATTTTTTTGTACATGGGCATCCAGTTTTGCCAACACCATTTTTAAAAAAGATTGTCTTTTTCTTGTTTGATAGATTTTGGGCACTTGTCAAAGATCAGGTGACAATAAGTGGATGGCTTTACATCTGGGTTCTCACTTCTGTTCCATTGGTCAATATATCTGTCGTTGTACCAGTACCAGGCTGTTTTGACTACCGTAGCTGTATAGTAGGTTCTGAGGTCAGGTAGTACAAGTCCTTCTACTTTATTCTTCTTCTTCAATAGTGGTTTACTTAACCGAGGCTTCTTCCCTTTCCATATAAAGTTAACGGTGAGTTTTTGCACCTCTTCAAAGAATGTTGTTGGTATTTTGATTGGGATTGCATTGCATTTGTAAACTACTTTGGGTAGAATTGTCATTTTCACAATGAACATACCATGAGCATGGTATGTTTTTCCATTTATGTAGATCTCTTTTGGTTTCTTGCAGTAGTGTTTTGTACTTTTCTTTGTATAGGTCTTTTACATCCCTGGTTAGATCTATTCCTAAGTTTTTTTTTTTTTTTTTAGGGGCTATTATAAACAGTATTGTTTTCCTGATTTCCTTTTCATTATTCTCTTTATTGGTGTATAGGAATCCAAGTGATTTTTGTATGTTGATCTTGTATCCTGCTATCTCCGCTGAATCTTTCTATTAGTTGCAGAAGTTTTCTCATGGAGTCTTTTGGGTTTTCTATGTACAGTATCATATCATCTGCAAATAGGGACAGTTTAACTTCTTCCTTACCAATTTGGATGCCCTTTATTTCTTTTTCTTGCCTTATTGCTCCAGCTAGGACTTTCAGCACTACGTTAAATAGGAGTGGTGATGAAGGGCATCCTTGTCCTGTTCATGTTCTCAAGGGGAATGTTTTCAGCCTCTCTGCATTAAGAATGATGTTGGCTGCTGGTTTTGGATAGATGCCCTTTATTATGTGAGAAATTTCCCTTCTATACCTATTTTGTTGAGATTTTTTTTTCAGGAATGGGTGTTGGACTTTGTCAAATGCCTTTTCTGCATCGATTGAGATGATCACATAATATTTTTCTTTCCTTTTATTTATGTAGTGGATTACATTGATTGATTTTCTAATGTTGAACCATCCTTTGCATACCTGGTATGAATCCTAGTTGGTCAGGGTGTATTATTTTTTTCATATGATGCTGAATTTTATTAGCTAGAATTTTGTTTAGTTTTTTGCATCTATATTCATGAGAGATACTGGTCTGTAATTTTCTTTCTTTTTTTTTTTTTTTGTTGTGGTGTCTTTGCCTGGTGTTGGTATCAGGGTTATGCTGGCTTCATAGAATGAATTTGGAAGTATTGCTTCCTTTTCCATGTTCTGAAATAGTTTTTGCAGTACTGGTGTAAGCTCTTCTCTGAATATTTGGTAGAATTCTCCAGTGAAGCCATCTGAGCCAGGGTTTTTTGTTGTTGTTGTTTGGAGTTTTTAAAATAACCTTTTCAATCTCTTCTGTTGTTATGGGTCTGTTTGGATTTTCAACATCGTTTTATGTTAGTTTGGGTAGGTGGTGTGTTTCTAGAAATTTGCCCATTTTCTCTAGGTTTTGAAATTTTTGGAAGTATAACCCAGTGTTATGACTCCTTTTATTTCAGTGGGTCTGTTCTAATGTCCCCCATTTCATTTCTTGTTTTGGTTATTTACATCTTCTCCTGTTTTTCTTTTCTCATTTTGGCCAGTGGTTTGTTGATCCTTTCCAAGAACCAACTTTTGGTTTTCCTAATTCTATTGTTTTTCTATTCTCTATTTCATTTATACCTGCTCTGATCTTATTATTTCAGTTCTTCTGGCGGCTGTGGGCTTTCTTTGCTGTTCTGTTTCTATTTGTTCAAGTTGTGTAGCTAATGTCTTGATTTTGTCCCTTTCTTCCTTCTTGATGTGTGCATCTATTGCTATAAATTGACCTCTGAGCACTGCCTGTGCTGTGTCCCAAAGGTTTTGGTATGACGAGTTTTCATTCTCATTTGATTCTAGGAATTTTTTTAATTCCAGCTCTGATTTCTTCTATTACCCAGTGGTTTTTAAGCAGGGTGGCATTCAGTTTCCATGTAATTGATTTTTTCCTTGCTCTTCCTATTGTATTTCTATCTTGATGGCGTTGTGGTCAGAGAAGTTACTTTGTATTACCTCAATGTTTTGGATTTTGTTGAGGGTTGCTCTGTGGTCTAAGATGTGGTCTATTCCGGAAAATTTTCCATGTGCATTGGAATAGAATGTGTACTTTGCAGCTGTTGGGTAGAGTGTTCTATACATGTCTATGAGGTCAAGTTGGCTGACTGTACCCTTTAGCTCTTCTGTATCTTTGTTGAGTTTTTTTTTTTTTTTTCTAAATATCCTGTCCTTTACTGAGGGTGGTATGTTGAAATCTCTTACTATTATTGTGGAACTGTCAATTTCTCTTTTCAGTGCTGTTAGAGTTCATGTATTTTGGAGCCCTGTCATCGGGTGCATAGACGTTTATTATGATTATGTCTTCATGATGGATCATCCCTTTAATCATTATACAGTGCCCTTCTTTGTCTTTTATGGTGGATTTTGTTTTAAAGTCTATTTTATCTGAGATTAGTATTGCCACTCCTGCTCTTTTTCGGTAGTTGTTTGCTTGGCATATTGTTTTTCATCCTTTGACTTTTAATAAATTTACATCTTTGATTCTAAGGTATGCCTCTTGTAGACAGCTTTTTGATGGATCCTGTTTTTTAATCTATTTTGTTACTCCGTGTCTCTTTATGTGTGCATTTAGGCCAATTACATTCAGTTTGATTATTGACAGGTGTGAGTTTATTGCTGTCATTTTGTAGGTGTGTGTGTGTGTGTGTGTGTGTGTGGTGCTGACATTTTCTTTGTTCCTCTTACTCTCCTGTGCTGAATTCTTTTTGTTTGTGGGGCTTTTTTTTAAACTGTTTTGTTTTGGTAAACTTTGTTTTTACTAAGACTTTATGTTTTTCTTCTTTATTTTGATGAGTAGGTTTGTTAACTTTCATTGTGGTTACCTTAAAATTTACCCTTATCTTCCTAGGTTTGAACCAGTCTACTATTACTTGGTATCACCTTGCCTTCCTCTCCATTAGAAAGTTCTATACCTATACCGTTTATTCCCTTTTTTATTGTTCTGACATTGTTGTCATTTACAGATAAAACTCTCAGGTTCCCTGTTGTAATTCTTTTGGTTTTGGATAGTCCTTGGGAGTTCATTTCCTAGGTTAGTATCTGGCTGGTATGATCCTGCATCCTAGGTTCAGGCTGTGGTCTGCTGTTGTTTGTTCTCAAACTGAAGGATTCCCTTTAGTAATTCTTATAAGGTTGGTTTGGTTTTTACATATTCCTTTAATTTCTGTTTATCTGGAGATGTTCTAATTTCACCATCACATTTGAATGAGAGTTTTGCAAGATACATTTTTCTTGGTTGGCAATTTTTTTCTTTCAAGGTTTTATATATGTCATCTCATTGCCTTTTGGCCTGCATAGTTTCTCCAAAATAATCAGAGCTTTGTCTTACGGTTTCCCCTCTGTGTGTAACTTTTGTTTTTCTTAGGCTGCTCTCAGGATTCTTTCTTTGTTTTTGGTTTCAGTGAGTGTGATTATGATATGCCTTGGTGATTTTCTTTTGGTGTCTATTGTATACCAGGTTCGTTGAGCTTCTTGAATGGTTAGTTTTTCATCTTTCATGGTATTAGGGAAGTTTTCTGTCAGCTATTTTTCAGTGATCCTCTCTGTGTTTTCCATTTTCTCACTCTGCTCTGGAACTCCGATCACTTGCAAATTTTTGATTTTGATTGTATCGCACATAATTCTCAGAATTTCTTCATTCTTTTTTCTGACTTTTTCTACTGGATTTTTTCAATTGCAAAAGTAATACATATCAAACAAACTAATATAGGAATGTATAAAAAAAGTTAAAAATTACTCCACTGCCCTGATGCTATCAACATTAACAGTTTGATGTGTATCCTTTCACATCTTTCTTTATGCTACAACAAACACACACACACGTATTTGTTTTTTTAATAAAATGGGATCAATATATATTTAAACCTCTTATTTTTCACTTAATGTCATGTAATGGACACTCCGCCCAGATGAATACATATAGTTCTACTGTATTACTTATAATAGCCCCACACCAAAAAACCAAACCTTTTCTGTTGAGTTGATTCTAACTTATGGAGACCCCATGTGTTACAGAGTAGAACTGCTCCATATGGTTTTCTTGGTTGTAATCTTGATGGAAGCAGATTGCCAAGCCTTTGTTTCACAACACTGCTAGGTGTGCTTGCATTGCCAACCTTTAGGTTAGTAGTCTAGCTCAAACTGTATGTGCCAACCAGGGACTTATAGTAACTCCATACCTTCATAATATTCAAGAGTTTGGGAGACTACAAAATAGTTGAACTTCTCTTTAGTATGGACAGTGGCCAGTGCCAATAAGGCTATAAAAAAAATCCTTCTACATACATCCTTATGAGCTGCTGCATTTGCTTCTGTAGAGTAGTCCCAAAAGAAGAATGCTAAATGACAGAGTATGCACATTTTAGTTTTTAAGAAATACTGCCAACATGATCTTGTACAGTGAAACCCTGTAAGAACCAGAACTCAGTGGGACTGCCTTGTTTTTCCAGGTCTCACAAGTTTTCCATCTTTGACAGGGTGCAGTCTTACCACTTTACAATCACTCTCTATTAGTAGAAATACTACTAGAAAATATTTGAGTTTTTGTTCTATGACAGATTTCTGCCTTACACAGGTTCCAGCTTTTGCAGGTTTTACTGTATACAGAAAATCCTAAGGATTTCATATCCAGACTGTATAAAGAACTTCTACAATTCAACGAAAGTCAAACAACCCAACTATAAAATGACCAAAGGACTTGCATAGACATTTCTTCAAACAAGATCTACAAATGGCCAATTAGCACATAGGAAAATACTCAACATCAGGGAAATGCAAATCAAATTACAAGGAGATACCACTTCACACCCACTAGAATGGCTATTATAAAAAAGATACACAATAACAATTGCTGTTAAGGGTGCAGAGAAATTGGAACCGTCTTAATTGTTGGAGGGAGTGAAAAATGGGTGAAGCCATTTTGAAAAACAATGTGGCAGTTCCTCAAAAGGTTAAACAGAGTTACATATGACCCAGCAATTCAACTCCTAGATATATACCCAAGAGAAATGAAAACATATATCCGCAAAAACTTGTACACAAGGAGGGTGGAGTAAGATGGCAAAGTGAGTGGATGCTCCCATTTACTCCCCCAGCAGGTAACCCACTGAACAACAAATAAAAACAAGAACAGACTGAGATCTCAGAACTCTGGATGGCAGCTGAGATGATGGAGAGTTGGGGGTGAGTCCAGAAGTGGGGCAGAGGAGAAGCTGGGATGGCACAGAAACTGGGAGATCCTACCCGCTAACACCTGGAGCATTAGCTCATCACAGCCATTTTAGGACAGGGCTGGGCAGCACCCCAAATAGGGAACACAGAAAGGGAGGTAATCTGAGGAAGCTGTAGCTCAATTTTTTAAGGTGGCACAGATTGGCTGTGGAAGTTTGTGGGCCGTGCAGTTGGGAAGGGGCAAAGGGAGACACTGATACTGCGAGAGAGTGCCGTTGAATCTCACTGAGGCCCAAGACAGGCACTAAAACTAGAAGGAACTGAAAGGGCAATAGGGTGAGGGGAATACTTTGGATGGATAGGGAACACAGAGGGAAACAGCTGGCTCCCTGACTACAATAGGACACTGTGGGAGGGCCTGTGCAGGGGTGCCCCTGAAGGAAAGACACAGAGAACCGCCTACCTTTGCCACGGGAAAGTCAAGCCCCATTGCTTGCCTCAGTGTCTGTGACCAGCTAAACCATCCCCACCCTGTGCATATGTATTGAATTCCAGACCTGAACCATTCAGAACTCCCGAAGCAACACTGAAAAAGACCAAAGGATAAGAGTGCCCTCCAGTGGTTCTCAGGAAAGGATACCAGGCCACTGCCGCTGGGTCAATTCTGACTCATGAAGACCCTGTGAGGTGGAGTGGAGCTGCCCCATAGGGTTTCCAGGGCTGTGAGCCTTTGCAGAGGCAAGCTGCTGCAGCCTTCTACTGTGGAGGGGCTGATGGGTGCAGGCTCTGGTCTTTTGGTTGGCAATCAGGTGCTTGGTTGCTACACTACCAGGGCACCCAATCAGGAAATTTTCCCACAAAAACCAGAATGCAAAATAAAATAAAATAACAAAATGGTCCGAGTTCAACAAAAAATAATATTGAAGGATTGCTGGGTTATATAGTAGTTCTATTTTTAGTTTTTTGAAAAACTGCCACAATGTTTTCCACAATGGCTGTACCATTTTGCATTCCCACCAGTTTCCTCACATCCTTGCCAACAAGTTATTTTTTGTTATTTTTGTATTAGCCATCCTAGTGGGAGCGAAATGGTATCTCATTGTGGTTTTCATTTGCATCTCTCTAATGGCTGATGAGGAGGGTATGAGGTTGGGGAATGATAGCTAAAGGGTGTGGGTTTTTAAATGGGGTCACTCTTTGAACGATGAGATATGAAATTTAACAGGGAACTTCTATGTGACTACCTAAATGGAATGCTGTATGACTCATGGGTAGCTGCAAAATAAATACGCTGAAAACTAAAAAAAGTCATTAATTTCTAGTTAGACGTTGTCACTCACCTCAGCCTCAATGCTTGGAACCTGCGTGTGTTGGGGGTGTTGGAGACACTGGCCCTACATCAAGCCCTTTTTGCAGAAACAGAAGAACTGAAAGATCATCAAATCCGTGACAATTTTTCATAGGTGAGTGTGGGGCACCACCTAAGCTGGCTGTCAGCCCTGAGCAGGGGAAGTACCACTGACACAAAGAGCATGAGGAGCCAGGCTACAGTTTTAACAAACATTTTGCCCCTGCGTAACATCAGTCACCAACTTTCCACATCTACTTCTGTCTCGTCTCCTGCTTGAACACTAAGCCAATGCCACACATTTTAGGTTTTAAGTTATGGCAGTACTATACTTCAAGGCACTAATTTCTTTAGTCATTAGTGCACTTTGTGCTGCAACAAATAGACCCCAAAGTGTAGAATGGGAGTATACAATAGACGGTATTTCTCACTCGTGTAAGAAGCTAGAGCAAATGCTCTTTATTTGGCAGGTGGCTTTTCTCCATGCAATGATTCAGGGTCCCAGGTTGTTTGCAGCTTGTAGATTTATCATCCCCAATGCCTTGTCATCATCTGCATCCAGCAGTGGGATGGGAGAGAGCTTGGAGGGAGCCTACCTCATTTCCACTCACTTTCCACGGATCTAATACATAGGGTCGCCCACTTCAAAGACAACTGAGAAGTCTGGTCTAGCTGTGTGCTCAAGGAATGGAAACAAATTTGCAGATAGTAATCTCTAGAACACCCTCGAGGCACTACATAATCTGGCCCCCACCCACGTCTCCAGTCTTATTTTTTTTTTATTAAATTTTATTGAGCTTCAAGTGAACATTTACAAATCAAGTCAAACTGTCACATATAAGTTTATATACACCTTACTCCATACTCCCACTTGCTCTCTCCCTAATGAGTCAGCCCTTCCAGTGTCTCCTTTTGTGACAATTTTCCCAGCTTCCAACTCCCTCTATCCTCCCATCCCCCCTCCAGACAGGAGATGCCAACATAGTCTCAAGTGTCCACCTGATACAAATAGCTCACTCTTCATCAGCATCTCTCTCCTACCCACTGTCCAGTCCCTTTCATGTCTGATGAGTTGTCTTCAGGAATGGTTCCTGTCCTGGGCCAACAGAAGGTTTGGGGACCATGACCGTCGGGATTCCTCTAGTCTCAGTCAGACCATTAAGCCTGGTCTTTTTGTGAGAATTTGGGGTCTGCATCCCACTGATCTCCTGCTCCCTCAGGGGTTCTCTGTTGTGCTCCCTGTCAGGGCAGTCATCGGTTGTGGCCGGGCACCAACTAGTTGTTCTGGTCTCAGGATGATGTAGGTCTCTGGTTCATGTGGCCCTTTCTGTCTCTTGGGCTCTTAGTTATCGTGTGACCTTGGTGTTCTTCATTCTCCTTTGATCCAGGTGGGTTGAGACCAATTGATGCATCTTAGATGGCCGCTTGTTAGCATTTAAGACCCCACAGTCTTATTTCTTGATGCTTCCTTCTCTAACCATGCTCAATTTCATTCACATCCTCAAATATTCTGTGAGCACACATCTATGGTTAACTAATTTTTTGACAAGGGTGCTAAGTTCATTTAATGGGGAAGGAAGAGTCTTTTCACTAAATGCTGCTGGGAAAATTGGATCTCCATATGCAGAAAAATGAATCAAGATCTATGCCTCACACTGTACACAAAAAACAATAAAAAAATGGATCAAGGACCTGAATGTGAAAACTAAAACCATAAAATTCTTAGAATAAAACATAGGGGCATGGCTGTGGGATCTAGTGTTTAACAATGAGTTATCAGATATGACAGCAAAAGCACAAGCAGCAAAAGATAAAATAGAAAAACAGGGCCTATAAAAATTAAATACTTTTAAAACAGACCATTGTTCTTACCCTCCTTCACAAATACAACAAGAAAACTGTGCTTGGTCTTGAGGGACTCTGAATCAGGAAGCACAGGACAGCAGTGGGAAGCTGCAGACAGGCAGGAAGCAACAAATCAATCAGTCAAATATGCTGTTTTTGTGTTATAAAAATAAGTTTTTGCTTGATTCTGAGAAGATGGCAGCATAAACAATCATTTTGACCCTCCCCCACAAATACAAAAAGAAATACCACAAGGAAGTGATGCTTGGCTCTTAGGGACTCTGAATCAGGGAGCAGAGGAAAGCAGTGGGGAACTACAGACAAGTAAGAATCAACAAATCATTTCTCCCATTATCCCTGCCCCTCCTCTAGTTACATAGGCCACTGGCTACTGTGAACTGTTGTGGTGGCCCCAGAAAAGTAGCCTGCTTACCTATCTACCACAACCCCTGCCTGTACAAAGAGACAGGACCCCAAGCTTCTGCCCTAATATCAACAAGGCAGACCTCCCTGCAGGGTCTGTTTGGAGTATGCCAGCATCTCCCCTACCCAGACACTGTCTGTTGCAAGCCTATTGCGAATTGCTATAGAAGGACCGTGCAGTGGATCCTGCTCCCGTAGTAAACACTTTACCAGCCTTCCTGTGCACCCCTTGCCTCAGGCCTCTGAAATCAAAAGACAGACCTCCCAGGGAGTCATTTCAGGCCTGTCTGCTTCACCTTTTAGTCACTGGTGAGGACTGCTGACTGAGGCTGCTGTGTGCTAAGAAGCAAACATATTTAGTGGAGGCTACACCCACAGCCAACACACTACAGGAAGGGCTCTGATGGCAACAAGGCAGACTTTCCTGGAGGTCTGATTGGACCATGACAGCCCCTCCTCCATCCAGGCACTGTCACCTGCAAGCCTGTTGTGAATTGCTGTAGAAAGGCCCTGTAGTGGAGTCGGCTACCATAGTCAGCATGCTACATGCGTCCTCGAGCACCCTATAGCTCTGGCGTCTGAAGCCAACAGGACAGATTTCCATGGGGGATAATTAGGGTTAATCTGCCCCCACTTTCAGTTGGCAATTAGGCCTGCTGACTGAGGCTGCTGTATGTTAGGAAGTAGGAGTCTTGAGTGGAGGTGACACTCACAGCCAATAATCTACCAGAGGGACGCTGATAACAACAAGGCAGAACTCCATGAGGATCTGACCAGAGCATGGCACCCCTCCACCACCTGGTAATTATTGGTTGCCAGGCTATTGCAGATTGCTACAGAAGGCCCCCAAAGTGGAGTCTGCTCCCATAATCAGCACTCTAACTGCCTCCCTGTGTACCCCATAGCTCAGGCCTCTGAAACCAAAGGACAGAGCTCCCTGGGGATCATATTGGTTCTGTCTGCCCCCCTTAGAGTTGGCACTGAGGACTGCTAACTAAGGCTGCTGTGAGTTAGGAAGCAGGCATCGTGAGTGGAGGCTACATTCACAGACAACATACTACAGGGTGAGCTCTGATAGCAACAAAGCAGACCTCCCTGGGAGTCAGTTCAGAGTGTGACTACCCTCTCCCCCAACCAGTAGCTGTCTGCTGCTGGACTGATACAAACCCCTACAGAAGGTTCCCTACAATGGGAACAGGAGGCAGATCACCTAAGTGGTGACAGTTTCCCCAACCACCACAGGACCACTGGGGCTTTGAAACTAACAAGGCAGATCTCTCAAAGATCCTTTTGGGGAGCTCCAATCCCTCCTCCTCCTGAAGTAGAGGAAAGCTGGCCAGTGCTTCCCCTGAATCTGGCCAGTGCTTCCCCTGAATGTCAGCTAACATATAATCAGCCCCCAAAGAGCAGTAATAACCATAGAGAGGGGACTGCGTCCCTTGGTGGACATATTGATTAGTGCATGGTATCTCGCCTGAGTGGTAATGCTTACTGGTGGACAGACTGACCACAGAGTGTTCTCTTGTGTTTTTGGGAGAGATAGAAAGTTGAAAAAAGAGTTCTAGAACCTCCAAATCCCAATTAAACCAGAGAATGGAAGGAGCTATCACAGATAGGGAGAGGAAATGGTAAGCAAAGGCTATGTCCACCTAAGAGTTTCTTAAAGAAAGTAGTGTGGACTAAAACACCAAATACTGGGGAAAACTGAGAAAGTGAACTCCCTTGAAAATTACAATGCCCCAACAAAAAATCACAAGACACACAAAGAACAGAAACAATGGTCTGCCCAAATGAACATGGCAAAGGGAGTGGAAGCACATGTAAGGATAACCAAATAATGAAAAAAATGGAAGAATATAATACAACAACCTTAACCATAGTTAAGGAACTAAGGGAAAACATAGACAAAGAACTAAAAAAAGAAATAAGGAAAACAATGCAAGAACAAAATGAGAATCTAAAAAAAGAAATATCGCAACTGAAAGGGACAATAACTGAAATGAGAAACATAATAGAAGGATTTACCAACTGATTTAATCAGGCAAAAGAAAGAATCAGTGAATTAAAGGATAAGAAAGAATTACAGACACTGAAAAGCAACAAGAACGGAAGTTCAAGAAAAATGAGCACAATTTAGTGGAATTATGAAACAACAAGACACCTAATATATGCATTATGGGAATTCCACAAGGAGAAGAGAGAGAATATTTGAAGAAATAATGACAGGAAATTTCCCCAATCTAACAAAGGACATGAATCTACAAATCCAAGAAGCTCAAAGAACCCCCAGCTGGATAAACCCAAAGAGATCTACACCAAGGCACATCATAGTTAGGATCTCAAAAATTAAACATAGAGAGAGAATCCTGAAAGGAGTGAGAGAGAAGCAAATAGTCACATGCAAAGGATCCCCAAGAAGATTATGAGCCGATTTCTCCTTAGAAACACTGGAGGCTAGAAGGCAATGGAATAGTATATTTAATGTGTTGAAAGAAAATAACTGTCAACCATGAATACTATGCCCAGTGAAACTGTCCTACAAGAATGAAGGTGAAATTAAGACATTCCCAAACAGAAGCTGATAGAACTCATATTCGCCAGACCAGCCCTGCAAATAACACTAATGGGAATTCTGTACGTTGAAGAGAAAAAACACCAGAAAGTAATTCAAAGCTATGCGTAAAAAGAAAGATCCTTAATAAAGAGAAATACATGCACAAGTATAGGGCTAGTAATAAGATATTCATGCATGATAATTCTAAATGTTTTGTCTTTCATATTTTTAATAATAAATTTATAAAAGGCAAGGATGAAATTATGTTACAGGGCACATGAAATATAAAGATGTAATTACTCATAACAACAAGGTAGGGGGAGGAATGGTATAGATATAGAATTTCTTGTATGTTACTGAAGTTAAATTAGTACTAATTTATCCTAGAATGTTATAAAGGCAAGTTCTTAAATGTAATATTCACGGCAACCACTAAGAAAATATATAATACACACACACAAAAGCAAAGGAGAAGGGAACAAAAAGGCTCACTACAGTAAACCAACAAAACACAAAAGCAAGCAGAACTAAAGGACAACGACAATGAAGGCTTAAGACACAAAAAACAAATAAAATGGCAGAAGTAAGTCACTTCTTATCAGTAATTACCATTAACGTAAATGGACTAAATGCTCCGATCAAAAGGCAGAGAGTGGCAGAGTGGATTAAAAAAAACAAGATCTGACTATATGCTGTTTCCAAGAGACACTCCTTAAGCCAAAGGACACAAATAGATTGAAAGTGAAAGGGTGACAAAATATTCCATGCAAATAACAACCAAAAGAGAGCTGGGATGGGAATCTTAATATCAGACAAAGCAGACTTTAAGACAAGATCTGTCAGAAGAGATGAAGATAGATATTATATAGTGATAAAAGGGTCAATTAATCAAGAAGATTTAACAATCGAATATATATGCACCCAACATCAGGACACCTAAATATGTAAAGCAAACACCAATAGAATTGAAGGGAGACATAGATAATACTAGAATAATAGCTGGAGATTTTAATACGCCACTTTCAATATTGGACAGAACATCTAGAAAGAAGATCAACAAGGAAACAGAGGACCTGAATGACACTATAATCCAACTAGACTTAACAAACATATAAGGAACATTCCACCCAACAACAGCACAATATACATTCTACTCCAGTGCACATGGATCATTCTCCAGGATAGATCACATGTTAGATCTCAAAGCAAATCATGAGAAATATTTTTAAAAGATTGAAATCATATAAAATATTTTCTCTGACCAAAATGAAGTGAAGCTAGAAATCAATAACAGAAAAAAAACCCTGGAAAATACACAAACATATGGAAATTAAACAACACACTATTAAACTACCAATGGGTCAAGGAAGAAATCAAAAGAGAAATTGTGAATTTCTTAGAGTCAAAATGAAAGCACAACATACCAAAACTAATGGGGTGCATCGAAGGTAGTACTCAGAAGGAAACTTATAGCAATAAATGCCTACAAGAAGAAAAAAAATCTTAAATCAACAGCCTAATTCAACAACTCCAGAAACTGAAAGAGAAGAGCAAACTAAGCCTAAACCTACCAGAAGAAAGGAAATAACAAAGAGCAGAGCATAAATAAATAAAATTGAAAACAGAAAAACAATAGAATCAATAAACCAGAAGTTGGTTCTTTGAAAGATCATTAAAATTGATCTAGACTTACAAAGAGAAGAAAAGTTGGAAATAACCAAAATAAAATCTGAAAGAGAGGACATGACAACTGACCTGATAGAAATAAAGAGAATTATGTCAGGATATTATGAACAAGTGTATGACCAAAAACTGGGTAACCTAGATGAAATGGACCAATCCTTAGAAGTACGCAACCTACCCAAACTGCCTCAAGAGGAAATAGAAAGTCTCAACAGAACCATAACGAGTGAAGAGATCAAATCAGTGGTAAAAACAAAAACTTCTCAACAACAACAAAAAAGTCCTGGACCAGACGGCTTCACTGAGGAATTCTACCACAAACATTTAGAGAAGATTTGACATCAATACTGTTTAAACTCTTTCAAAAGATGGAGAAGGAATACTCCCAAATTCATTCTATGAAGCAAATATAACCTTGATATCCAAATTAGACAAAGAAACCACAAGAAAAGAAAGCTACAGGCTAATATATCTTATGAATATAGATGCAAAAATCCCCAAGAAAATACTCGTGAACAGAATCCAACAGCATATTAAGAGTCATACACCAATACCAAGTCGTATTTATCCCAGGAATGCAGGGATGTTCAACGAATAGAAAATCAATCAGCGTAATACACCACATCAATAAAACAAAGGAAAAGAACCACATGGTCATCTCTGTGGATGCAGAAAAGTCATTTGATAAAATCCAAAACCCTTTCTTGATGAAAACCCGAAAGAATGTTGGAATAGAATGGAAATACCTCAATATGATTCAGGGCATATATGAAGTCAACAGCCAACATTATGCTTACTGAAGAATGACTGAGAACTTTCCCCCCTCAAAATCAGCAACCAGACAAGGGTGTTCGTTATCACCAATTCTATTCAATATTGTATTAGAAGTCCTAGCCGGAGAAATAAGACAAGAAAAAGAAATTGAAGGTATCCAGATTGGAAAAAAGAAGTAAAACTGTCTTTATTTGAGGATGGTATGATTCTATATAAGAAAATTCCAAAAAGTCCACAAGAAGACTTCTAGAGCTAATAAAAGAATGCAGCAAAGTTGCAGGGTACAATGTTAACAAACAAAAATCAGTTGGGTTTCTGTACAACTGCAATGAGAAATTTGAAAGGGAAATTAGGGAAACAATTCCATTTACAATAGCATTTAACAGAATAAAATACCTAGGAATAAATATAACCAGGGACATGAAGGACTTATACAATGAAAACTATAAAACACTGCTGAAAGAGATTAAAGAAAACTAAATTGAAAGAAGTTCCGTACTTACGGATGGGAGACTTAATCTTGTTAAGATGTCAATACTACCCAACGCGATCTATAGCTTCAGCGCAATCTCGATCAAAATTCCAACAGCCTTCTTTACAGAAATAGAAAAACCAATCCTCAACTATATATGGAATGGCAAGAGACTCGAATAGCTAAAGAGAAGAACAAAGCAGGAGGACTCACACTTCATGATTTTAAAACACATTATACAGCTACTGGTATAACTAACAATAGACACATAGATTAATGGAATAGAATTAAGAGTCCAGAAATAAACCCACACATCTATGGTCAACTGATTTTTGACAAGGGTGCTAAGTTCATTCGATGGGGAAAGAAGAGTTTTCTTAATAAATGGTGCCAGGAAAATTGGATTTCTGCATGCAGAAAAATGAAACAGGATCCATGCCTCACATCATACACAAAAAAGAATTCAAAATAGATCAAGGATGTAAATGTGAAAACTAAAACCGTAAAAATCTTAGCAGTAAAAGCTGGGGCAATGCTGTCAGGCCTAGCTTTCAACAGTGGATTACCTAATAGAATAACAAAAGCACAAAGAGCGAAAGAAAAAATAAATAGGCCTTCATAAAAATTAAAAACTTTTCTTCATCAAAAGACTTTACCAAAAAAGTGAAAACATAAGCTACCTACTGGAAGAATATCTTCTGAAGCCATATGTCCAACAAGAATCTAATAACTAAAATATACATAAAATTTGGAAAACTTAACAACAAAAAGACAAATAACCCAATCATAAAATGGCCAAAGGGCAATTTCACTCCCACTAGAATGACTAAGATTAAAAAAAAAAAAAAAAAGACAGAAAATAACAAATGTTGGTGAGGGTATGGGGAAATTGGAACTCTTAACCATTGCTGGTGGAAATGGAAATGGTACAGCCGTTGTGGAAAACGGTGCGTCAGTTCCTCAAAAAACTAAAACAAGAACTACCATATGACCCAGCAATTCCACTTCTAGGTATATACCAAAAAGACTTGAAAGCAGAAACTCAGATAGAGACTTGTATGTCAATGTTTATTGCAACACTATTCACGATAGCCAAAGATGGAAACAGCCTAAATGCCCATCAACAGATGAATGGATAAACAAAAATGTGATACATACATACAATGAAATAGTATTCAGCCAACAGGAGAACTGAAGTCTTGATACATGCTACAGTATGGATGGAGCTTGAAGACATTATGCAGAATGAAATAAGCCAATCACAAAAGGACAAATATTGTATGATCTCACTTAAAGAAACAAGAAGAGGCAAATGCGTAGACACCAGAGTTTACTAATGGTAAGCAGGCGCAGGAGGAAGGGGCAAAGAGGGGTTAAGGGTTATGGAAGGGTTGCACAGGCAAATATTGTAACTGCTGTCAATAAGTTGTACACCTCTAAAAAGTTGAATTGGGACTTCTGGCCAACATGGCACCATAGACTAAAGCACCATGTGGTCCCTCCACAGGAAAGACCCAAATAACTAAGGAAAACAGAGACAAACGTCAGTCCTGTAACCTGAAGTGTCAAATGAAGAGATAAAGAACGCAGCCAAGTATTGAATAGAATAAGAAACTGAGAGAGAATGGACATCGAGGAGAGATATGTGCAGAGGCACCCTACCAGCTAATGCAGCAGGGATTCACCATCTTGTACTCCTGTTGGAGATCAGCAGAAAGGGAGCATGGGAAAGCAGTTTCACAGAGCTTCCAGCAGGAGACAGAGGACCTGGTAACCGGCAATAAATGCTTTCCCATTCCCTCATCCTCTCCTCTCTGCTCTAACTTCGTGCTTCCTGGTTGGCAGTGGTAGCTCTGCCGCCTGATGTGGAAGTGCAATATCCCTGCACACATCAGAGGCAGGAACAGGGAGTATGGGAAAGCAGCTTCATGAAGTTCCCAGCAGGAGACAGAGCACCTGGTAACCAGCAATATATGCTTTCCTAACCCCCACCCTCCTTCCTCTCCCCCTTCCCACCAGCCGCAATCTCTTGTCCCCAAGGCAACTGCTTTGGCCCCGGGCCTCTTGGATTCACCCCACCCAAACTGAGTGCCATTTGTTGCTGGTGTTGCTTTTTCCCATTTCTTCCATGCCTCCCGCCACCTCTCCCTCCTTTCTCTCAAACACCTGGCACCATGTGCCATCTTTACTTCCTCTTGAAAGGCTGTGAAGCAATGTTGGACTGGGGAGCCAGTACCCCGGCCCCCAACACCTCGCTGGTGCGATACCCAAGGCTTTTTTTTTTTTTTTTGCTTTGTTTTGTTTTATTTGTTTTCTTTTTCTTTTCGTGGCTTGGGAGTCCCTTCTGGCTGGGATGCACTGCACAGTTAGAAGTCACTCCTCCAATCTGCGCAGCCACGTAGGTGGGATCCTTGGGGGCATTTCTTTTTCTTTCTTTCTTTTTCTCTCTTTTTTCCTTTCTGCCTTCATTTCTCAGTTCTTGCCTATACTTATCTTCTGTTCCTGTCTCCTGACTACCTGGCACTGTGTTACATCTACACCCCCTCTAGCTATGCTATATCGTGCAGCCTGGGAGCCACTTCCCCAGATTTTGCAGCCACAACAGTGGGACCCTGGGGCCTTTTCTTTTCTTTCTTCCAAATTTTTATCTAGTTTCTTTTCTTTTTCCCTCTTTTTTTCCCTTTTGTTTTTCTCCATTTCTTGGTTTGCCATCTCTCCACTCCAATGACAATCTCCCTTAGCAGTCTTTTTTTGTTTGTTTCTCTGTTTTTGGCTCCTGTTTCTCTCTCTCTCTCCTTTTCCCCATACCCATATTAGCTCCACACATCACAACCTCCCCCTTCCTTTCTGACTACCTGCATGGTGCACTGAACATCACATCCCCATGTAGCACAGGCACAGCCTACCGTAACCTGCCCAGTACTGATATCTGGCCCACCCTGTCAGCCTTAGTACGTGCCACAAACAACCCATCCCATCCTTTCCCCTTCAGCTGGATCTGCTCTGCTGCACCATAGCTGAGTGACTGGCCCTGCCCGCTGGACAAAGAGGTGAAAATATTGTGACCACAGACAAGTAACAACAAAGAATGCACAGCCCACCTGCTCAGACATAACCAAATTAAAAAAAAAAAAAAGGGCAGGACAAAACAAACAGATCTACAATAAATAAATGAAGAAAATAACTACTGTGTCCCAAAGACAGCAGACAATATCAAAACATATTAAAAAAAAAAAAAAGGACAGGATGGTTCCAGTAGGCATGCAAATAAAACACCAGATGACTTTCCAGTAGAATAAAAGGCACTAGAACTACCTGATAGGGAATTCAAATCTCTAATACTCAGGGCTATCCAAGAGTTGAAGCAAAAAGCAGACAAAAATGAGGAAAAAATAAACAAGTTAATGGAAAAAGCAGACAAATTCATGGAAAATACAAACAAAAAAATGGAAGAATTGAGGAAAATAATACAGGAAGAAAATGCCAACATAAATTCACACCTAGAAATCATACAAAACCAACAATTAGAAATCCAAAAGATAAACAGCAAGATTTTAGAAATGGACAGTGTCATAGAAGGGCTGAGGAGCAGATTTGAAATGATGGAAGATGGGATCAGCAAAATTGAAGACAAGCACTTGGATACAACTCTGAGGAAAAATCAGAAAAAAAAGAACAAAGGAAAAATGAAGAAACCCTGAGAATTATGTGGGATACAATCAAAAGCAAAAATTTCCAAGTGATCGGAGTTCCAGAACAGGGGGAGAAAATGGAAAAAACAGAGAGGGTCTTTGAAGAATAGCTGACAGAAAACTTCCCCAATATCACAAAAGATGAAAAGCTCATCATCCAAGAAATTCAACAAACTCCATATAGGATAGACCCCAAAATAAAATCACCAAGGCATATCATAATCACACTCACTAAAACCAAAGACAAAGAAAAAATCCTGAAAGCAGCTCGAAAAAAACAAAAACCCACATACAGAGGAGAAACAATAAGGCTAAACTCTGATTATTCGGCAGAAACCATGCAGCCAAGAAGGCAATGGGATGACATATATAAAACCTTGAAATAAAAAAATTGCCAACCAAGAGTAATATATCCTGCAAAACTCTCATTCAAATATGTTGGTGAAATTAGGACATTTCCAGATAAACAGAAATTAAGGGAATATGTAAAAACAAAATCAGACTTACAAGAATTATTAAATGGAGTCCTTTGGTCTGAGAACAAGCAACATCAGACCACAGCCTGAATCTACTATGCAAGATTGTACCAGCCAGATACCAATTTAGGAAATGAACTGTCAACAACTATCTAAAACCAAAAGAATTGCAACAGGGAACCAGAGAGGTTAATCTGTAAACGACAGCAACGTCAGAACAGTAGAAGAGGGAATAAACGGTGTGGGTATAGAACATTTTAATGGAGAGGAAGACAAGGCAATACCAAGCAATAATAGACTGGTTCAAACCTAGGAAGATAAGGATAAATTTCAAGGTAACCACAAAGAAAGTTAACAAACCCACTCATCAAAATAAAGAAGAAAAACAAAGTCTCGATAAAAACAAAATCTACAAAAACAAAAGAAATGAAAAAGTTCACAAAAAGTTGAATTGGCAAAAGTTGTGTGATATATATATATTTTTTAAAAAGCTGCTGAGGCTGCTTATGTACAACTGAACACCTCATAGGATTTGGTTTCTTGGTTTGGAGGTTCAGGGGCATGGTTTCACGGAACATTTAATTAGGTCATTTAATTGACCTAATAATGTGTTTAATGATTCTGTTCTGCCTCCTAGTTCATTTCATAGTGCCTGGGGTCTTAAAAGCTAGCAAGTGGCCACCCAAGGCACAAAAATTGGTCTCTATTCAATTGGAGCAACAGAGAAAGAGGGAGAGTCAGGAATAGGAGGGGCAAATGGAATGTGTGGCTAATTGTCTCCTTTGCCTTGAGACCAGAACTGAATGGTACCCAGCTAGTACTACTGAACATTTTGATCAAAGATTTCGTAGAAGAATCCTGATCAAAAGGGGGAAAATGGAGAATAGAATTTCAAATTCTCATGGACTCTAGGCTTTGTGGAGCCCATGGAGGATGAACGAACCCGTGATACTATTGCCCTGAGATAATTCTTAAACCTTAAACTAAAAATACCCCTGAAACTGTCTTAAAACTGAACAATAGTTTAGCTTAACTATAAAAAAGATCTGCCTTCAAGAACTATTTTAGGTGAGGGGAAAGACAACACACAATACAGGGAAGGTCAGCACAACTGGACTAAACCAAAAACTAAGAAGTCTCCTGAATACAACCAAACTCTTCGAAGGTCAGAATAGCAGGGACAGGGGTCTGGAGACCATGGTTTCAGGGGACATCTAGGTCAATTGGCATGACAAAAAGTATTAAGAAAACTTTCTGCATCCCACCTTGATGAGTGGCATCCGGGATCTTAAACACTAGCAAGCAGCCATCTAAGATGCATCAATTGATCTCAACCCACCTGGAGCAAACAAGAATGAAGAACACCAAAAACACAAGGTAATTATGAGCCCAAGAGACAGAAAGGGCCACATAAACCCAAGACTACATTAGCCCGAAACCAGAAGAACTAGACGGTGCCTGGCTACCACCAATGATTGCCCTGACAGGGAACACAACAGAGAATCCTTGATGGAGTGGGAGAACAATGGGATGCAGAGCTCAAAGTCTCATAAAAAGAGCAGACTTAATGGCCTGACTGAGACTAGAGGGACCCCGGAGGTTATGGACCTTGGACCCTCTGTTAGCCCAAGACAGGAACCATTCCCAAAGACAACTCTTCAAACAGGGTTTGGACTGGATTATAAGACAGAAAAATGATAAGAGCGAGGAGTGAGCTTCTTGGCTCGAGTAGACATATGAGACTATGTGGGCAGTTCCTGCCTGGAGGTGAGATGAGAAGGCAGAGGGGGACAGAAGCTGGTTGAATGGTCACGGGGACTACAGGGTAGAGAGGAGGAGTGTGCTGTCTCATTAGAGGGACAGCAGCTAGGAGTACATAGCAGGTGTATATAAGCTTTTATATGAGAGACTGAATTGATTTGTAAACTTCCACAAATCAAGTTACTTTTTTTTAAGTGCAATAAAAAAAAAGGTCTGCCTTGAGCATTTTGCTGTTTTAAGAACTGTCTATATGGGATCAAATTGACAACAGCTACTGAAAACATTAGATAGGGGCCTTAGGGGGCAGTGAGTTTATGTTAATGAGGGAGGAATATCAAAAAAGGAAGCAGAGAATGGTTGCACAACTCAAAGAATGTAATCAATGTCACTAAATTGTACATGTAGAAACTGTTGAATTGGTGTATGTTTTACAGTGTATATTCTAAACAACAACAAAATTAATAAAATTTAGAAAGAAAATTAAATACTTTTGTTCAACAAAGGACTTTATCAGCAAAGTGAAAAGGCAACTTACAGATTGGGAGAAAATTTTCAGGAACCACATAGGGATCTTATATCCAAAATATATAAAAAGGTCTACAACTTAAGAGCAAAAAGATAAACAAACCAATCAAAAAATGTGAAAAGGACTTGAACGGACATTTCACCAAAGACAATATTCAACTGGCCAACATCCCACTAAAAAATGCTCAATGTCAATAGTCATTACCAAAAACCCAAAACCAAACCCTTGCCATTGAATCAGTTCTGACTCAAAGTGACCCTATAAGACAGAGTAGAATGGCCCCATAGGGTTTTCAAGGAGTGGCTGGTGGATTCAAACTGCCGGCCTTTGGTTAGCAGCCAATCTCTTAACCACTGTGCCACGAGGGCTCCCAATAGCCATTAAAAAAAAAAAAAAAGCCATTAGGGAGATACAAATCCAAACCACAATAAGATACCCTTTACCCCCATTACAATCGCAATGATTTAAAAAAAAAAAAAGAAAAGAAAAAAACAAAAAAATGGAAAAGAAGAGGCATTGATGAGGTTGTGGAGAAACTGCTACCCTCCTCCATTGCTGTTGGAAATGTAAACTGGTACAGCCACTCTAGGAAAGAGTTTGGTGGTTCTTCAGAAAGTTTAACGTAAAAATACCATGTGACAGAGAACCCCTGAGGGAACAGGAGAACAGTGGGATGCAGACCCCAAATTCTCACAAGACTAGACTTAATGGTCTGACTGAGACTGGAAGGACCCCGGTGGTCATGGCCCCCAGACCTTCTGTTGGCCCAGAACAGGAACCATTCCCGAAGCCAACTCTTCAGACATAGATTGGACTGGACAATGGGTTGGAGAGGGATGCTGGTGAGGAGTGAGCTTCTTGGATCAGGTGGACACTTGAGACTATGTTGGCATCTCCTGCCTGGAGGGGAGATGGGAGGGTGGAGGGGGTTAGAAGCTGGCGAAAAGGACATGAAAAGAGAGTGGAGGGAGGGAGCAGACTGTCTCATTAGGGGGAGAGTAATTGGGAGTGTGTAAACCCAGTGCCATCGAGTCGATTCCAACTCATAGAGTGTATATAAAAAAAATAGCAAGGTGTATATGGGTTTTTGTGTGAGAGGCTGACTTGATTTGTAAACTTTCACTTAAAGCACAATAAAAATTATTAAAAAAAAAACAAAACATGTGACCCAGCATTCGCAATCATAGGAATATACCCACAAGAATCAGAGGCAGGAACTCAAACAAACCTGTACACCAATGTTCATTACAGCACTTTTCACAATAGCCAAAATGTGGAAACAACCAAAATGTCTATCAACAGATGACTGGATAAACAAAGAGTGGTATATAAATACAATGAAATACTACTCAGCCATAAAGAAAAATAAGACCTGATGCATGCCACAATATGGATGAACCTTAAAAACATTATGCCAAGTGAAATACATTAGTTGCAAAAGGATAAATGATGTATGATCTCACTTACAGGAAATAAGCAAATATATAGAAACCAAAGATTACTAGTGGTTGCCAGGGACAGTTGGGAGGGAGAAAGTCAAAGTTTTGCTTAGGGGGCATTTGTTAGGTTTATGTTCTTGTCGTTGTTATTGTTAGGTGCCATTGAGTCACTTCCGACTTATAGCGACCCTGTGCACAGCAGAATGAAACACTGCCCGGTCCTGAGCCATCCTTAAAATCGTTGCTATGCTTGAGCTCGTTGTTGCAGCCACTCTGTCAATCCACCTCGTTGAGGGTCTTCCACTTTTCCGCTGACCCTTTACTCTGCCATGCATGATGTCCTTCTCCGGAGACTCATCCCTCCTGACAACAAGTCCACTGTGTGTAAGATGCAGCCTCTCCATTCTTGCCTCTAAGGAGCATTCTGGCTGTACATCTAAGACAGACTTGTTCGTTCTTTTGGCAGTCCATGGTACATTCAATATTCTTTGCCAACACCACAATTCGAAGGCATCAATTCTTCTTCGGTCTTCCTTATTCATTGTCCAGCTTTCACATGCATATGATGCGATTGAAAATACCACGGCAATTTTTTTTTTTTTGGGTCAGGTGCACCTTAGTCTTCAGGGTGACATCTTTGCTCTTCAACACTTGAAAGGTCCTTTGCAGCAGATTTACCAAATGCCATGCATCTTTTGATTTCTTGACTGGTGCTTCCATGGCTGTTGATTGTGGATCCAAGGAAAATGAAATCCTTGACAACTTCAATCTTTTCTCCGTTTATCATGATGTTGCTCATTGGTCCAGTTGTGAGGATTTTTGTTTTCTTTATGTTGAGGTGTAATCCATACTGAAGGCTGTGGTCTTTTATCTTCATCAATAAGTGCTTCAAGTCCTCTACACTTTCAGCAAGCAAGGTTGTGTCATCTGCATCACACAGGTTTTTAATGAGTCTTCCTCAATCCTGATGCTCCGTTGTTCTTCATATAGTCCAGCTTCTCGGATTATTTGCTCAGCATACAGATTGAATAGGTATGGTGAAAGAATATGACCCTGATGCACACCTTTCCTGACTTTAAACCAATTAGTATCCCCTTGTTCTGTTCAAACAACTGCCTTTTGATCTATGTAAGGGCTCCTCATGAGCACAATTAAGTGTTCTGGAATTCCCATTCTTTGCAATGTTATCCATAATTTGTTATGATCCACACAGTCAAATGCCTTTGCATAGTCAATAAAACACAGGTAAACACTCTTCTGGTATTCTCTGCTTTCAACTAGGGTTCATCTGACATCAGCAGTAAATCCCTGGTTCCATGTCCTCTTCTGAAACTGGCCTGAATTTCTGGCAGTTGCCTGTCGATATACCACTGCAGCCGCTTTTGAATGATCTTCAGCAAAATTTTCCTTGCATATGATATTAATGATATTGTTCTATAATTTCCACATTTGTTTGGATCACCTTTCTTGGGAATAGGCATAAATATGGATCTCTTCCAGTCAGTTGACCAGGAAGCTGGCTTCCATATTTCTTGGCATAGACAAGTGAGCACCTTCAGCGCTGCATCTGTTTGTTGAAATATCTCAATTGATATTCCATCAATTCCTGGAGCCTCGTTTTTTGCCAATGCCTTCAGAGCAGCTTGGACTTCTTCCTTCAGTACCATCGGTTCCTGATCATATGCCACCTCTTGAAATGGTTGAATATCGACTAATTCTTTTTGGTATAATGACTGTGTATTCCTTCCATCTTCTTTTGATGCTTCCTGCATCGTTTAATATTTTCCCCATGGAATCCTTTACTATTGCAACTCAAGGCTTGAATTTTTTCTTCAGTTCTTTCAGCTTGAGAAATGCCGAGCATGTTCTTCCCTTTTGGTTTTCCATCTCCAGCTCTTTGCACATGTCATTATAATACTTTACTTTGTCTTCTCGAGATGCCCTTGGAAATCTTCTGTTCAGTTCTTTCTCTTCATCAATTCTCACCTTTGCTTTAGCTGCTCGACGTTCGAGAGCAAGTTTCAGAGTCTCCTCTGACATCCATCTTGGTCTTTTCTTTCTTTCCTGTCTTTTCAGTGACCTCTTGCTTTCTTCATGGATGATGTCCTTGATGTCATTCCACAACTCGTCTGGTCTGGGGTCACTAGTGTTCAATGCATCAAATCTATTCTTCAGATGGTCTCTAAATTCAGATGGGATGTACTCAGGGTCATATTTTGGCTCTCGTGGACTTGCTCTGATTTTCTTCAGTTTCAGCTTGAACTTGCATATGAGCAATTGATGGTCTATTCCACAGCTGGCCCCTGGCCTTTTTCTGACTGATGATATTGAGCTTTTCCATTGTCTCTTTCCACAGATGTAGTCAATTTGATTTCTGCGTGTTCCATCTGGCGAGGTCAATATTTATAGTCGCCATTTATGCTGGTGAAAGAAGGTATTTGCAATGAAGAAGTCGTTGGTCTTGCAAAATGCTATCATTCGATCTCCAGCATTGCTTCCATCACCAAGGCCATATTTTTCAACTACTGATCCTTCTTCTTTGTTTCCAACTTTCACGTTCCAATTGCCAATAATTATCAATACATCTTGATTGCATGTTCAATCCATTTCAGACTGCAGCAGCTGATAAAAGTCTTCTATTTCTTCATCTTTGGCCCTAGTGGTTGGTGCATAAATTTGAATAATAGTCGTATTAACTGGTCTTCTTTGTAGGTGTATGGATATTATCCTATCACTGACAGCATTGTACTTCAGGATAGATCTTGAAACGTTCTTTTTGACGATGAATGCAACACCATTCCTCTTCAAGCTGTCATTCCCAGCATAGTAGACTATATGATTGTCCGATTCAAAATGGCCAATACCAGTCCATTTCAGGTCACTAATGCCTAGGATATCTATGTTTATGCATTCCATTTCATTTTTGACAATTTCCAATTTTCCTAGATTCATACCTTGTACACTCCAAGTTCCAATTATTAATGGATGTTTGCAGCTCTTTCTTCTCATTTTGCATCGCGCCACTTCAGTGAATAAAGGTCTCGAAAGTTTTACTCCATCCACGTCATCAAGGTCAACTCTACTTTGAGGAGGCAGCTCTTCCCCAGTCATCTTTTGCGTGGCTTCCAACCTGGGGGGCTCATCTTCCAGCACTATATCAGACAATGTTCCACTGCTATTCATAAGGTTTTCACTGACTAATGCTCTTCAGAAGCAAACTGCCGGGTCCTTCTTCCTAGTCTGTCTTAGTCTGGAAGCTCATCTGAAACCTGTCCACCATGGGTGACCCTGCTGGCATCTGAATACCAGTGGCATAGCTTCCAGCATCACAGCAACTTGCAAGCCCCCACAGTATGACAAACTGACAGACACGTGGTGGAAGTTTATGTTAAAGGTGGTGAAATAATTTGGAAAAGGAGAGAGCAGTTGGCCAACTGGAAGAATGTAATAAATGTAACTGAATTATACATGTAGAAATTGTTGAATTGGGATATGTTTTGTTGTGTATATTTTTAGTATAATAAGAAAATTAGGAAAAGTATATGAATTTGTTGTTGTTAGGTGCTGTCGAGTCAGTTCTGACTCATAGCAACCCTATATACAACAGAATGAAACACTGCCTGGCCCTATGCCATCCTCACAATCACTGTTATACTCATGCCCATTGTTGCAACCACTGTGTCAAATCATCTCATTGAGAGTCTTCCTCTTTTTCAAAGACCCTCTACTTTACCAAACATGATGTTCTTCTCCAGGGATTGATCCCTCCTGACAACATGTCCAAAGTACTTGAGACAAAGACTCACCATGCTTGCTTCTAAGGAGCATTCTGGCTGTACTTCTTCCCAGACAGATTTGTTCATTCTTCTAGCAGTCCATGGTACATTCAGCATTCTTCTCCAACACGGTAATTCAAAGGCATGAGTTCTTCAGTCTTCCTTATTCATTGTCCGGCTTTCGGATGATGTGAGGCGACTGAAAATGCCATGGCTTGGGTCAGGCATACCTTAGTCCCGAAAGTGAAATCTTTGCTTTTTAACACTTTAAAGAGGTCTTTTGTAGCAGATTTGCCCAATGCAATATGTTGTTTGAGTTCTTGACTGCTGCTTCCATGGGCATTGATTGTGGATCCAAGTAAAATTAAATCCCTGATAATTTCAATATTTTGTCTGTTTACCATGCATAATGTCACTTATTGGTCCACTTGTGAGGATTTTTGTTTTCTTCATTTTGAGATGCAATCCATACTGAAAGCTGTAGTTTGATCTTCATCAGTAAGTGCTTCAAGTTCACTTCACTTTCAGCAAGCAAAGGTTGTGTCTTCTGCATATCACAGGTTGTAAATGAGTCTTTCTCCAATCCTGATGCACGTTCTTCTTCATATAATCCAGCTTCTCTGATTATTTGCTCAGCATACGGATTGAATTACTATGGTGAAAAGATACAGCCATGAATGCATCTTTCCTGACTTTAAACTATGAAGCATACCCTTGCTCTATTCCAACAACTGCCTCATGGTCTATGAACAGGTTTCTCATGAACACAATTATGTGTTCTAAGTCCCACTCTTTGCAATGTCATCCGTAAGTTGTCATGAGCCACACAGTAGAAATGCCTTTGCATAGTCAGTAAAACACAAGTAAACGTCTTTACGTTATGCTCTGCTTTCAACCAAGATCCATCTGACATCGGCAATAATATCACTCCTTCCACATTCTCTTCTGAATCCAGTTTGAACTTCCAGCAGTTCCATGTCCATGTACTGCTGTGACTGTTTTTGAATGATCTTTAGCAAAATTTTACTTGCGTGTGATATTAATGATATTGTTTGATAACTTTCACATTCTGTTAGATCACATTTCTTTGGAATAGGCATAAAAATGGATCTCTTCCACTTGGCTGGCCAGGAAGGTGTCTTCCAAATTTCTTGACATATACAAGTGAGCACCTCCAGCACTGCATCCTTTTGTTGAAACATCTCGATTGGTATTCCATCAATTCCTGGAGCCTTGTTTTTTGCCAATACCTCCAGTGCAGCTTGGGCCTCTTCCTTCAGTAATATCAGTTTTTGATCATATGCTACCTCTTGAAATGGTTGAACATTGGCCAATGCTTTTTGGTACTCTGTGTATTCCTTCCATTTCTTTTGATTCTTCCTTCCTTGTTCAATATTTTCCCCATAGAATCCTTCAATATTGCAACTCAAGGCTTGAATTTTTTCTTCGGTTCTTTCAGCTTGAGAAATGCCGAGCGTGTTCTTACCTTTTTATTTTCTAACTCCAGGTCTTTGCACATTTAATTATAATACTTTACTTTGTCTTCTGAAGGTGCCCTTTGAAATCTTCTGTTCAGGTCTTTTACTTCATCAGTTCTTCCCTTCCCTTTAGCTATTCTACATTCGAAAGCGAGTTTCAGAGTCTCTTCTGACATCCGTTTTGGCCTTTTCTCTTCCCTGTCTTTTCAATGACCTCTTGCTTTCTTCATGTATGATGTCCTTGATGTCTTTCCACAACGCATCTGGTCTTCGGTCATTAGTGTTCAATAGGTCAAATCTGTCTTAAGATGGTCTCTAAATTCGGGTGAGATATACTCAAGGTTGTATTTTGGTTTTCTGGACCTACTCTAATTTTCTTCAGCTTCAACTTGAACTTGCATATGGGCAACTGATGGTCTATTCTGCAGCCGGCCCCTGGCTTTGTTCTAACTGACAATATTGAGCTTCTTCATCATCTCATTCCACAGAGTAGTCGATTTAATTCCTGTGTATTTCATCTGGTGAAGTCCACGTGTATAGTCACCATTTATGTTGTAAAAACATATTTGCCATGAAGAAGTTGTTGGTCTTGCAAAATTCTATCAAGTGATCTCCAGTGTCCTTCCTATCACCAAGGCCATATCTTCCAACTACTGATCCTTGTTTGTTTCCAGGCTTCGAGTTTCAATCACAAGTAATTATCAATGCATCTTTATTGCATGTTTGATCAATTTCGGAGTGCAGAAGTTGGTAAAAAATCTCCTATTTCCTCATCTTTGGCATTAGTTGTTGGTGAGTAAATTTGAACAATAGTCGTATTAACTGGTCTTCCTTGTAGACGTGTGGATATTATCCTATCACTGACAACATTATACTTCAGGATAGATCTTGAAACAATCTTTTTGATGATGAATGTGATGCCATTCCTCCTCAATTTGTCATTCCTGGTATGGTAGGTCATATGATTGTCCTAGTCAAAATGGCCAATACCAGTCCATTTCAGCTCACTAATGCTTAGGATATCGATCTTTATGTGGTCCATTTCATTTTTGATGACTTCCAATTTTCCTAGATTCGTACTTCGTAATTCCACATTCCAGTTAATCATGGATGTTTGAAGCTGTTTCTTCCCATTTTGAGTTTTGCCACTTCAGCATATGAAGGTCCCAAAAGCTTTACTCCATCCATGTCACTAAGGTCGACTCTACTTTGAGGAGGTGGCTCTTCCCAGGTTGTATTTTGAGTGATTTTCAACCCGAGGGGCTCATCTTCCAGCACTATACCAGACAGTGTTCTGTTGTTATTTGTGGGGTTTCCAATGGTCAGTTTTTTTCAGAAGTAGACCACCAGGTCCTTGTTTCTAGTCTGTCTTAGTCTGGAAGCCCTCCTGAAACCTGACCACCATGTTGTGACCCTGCTGGCATATTAAATACCAGTGGCATAGCTTCCAGCATCACAGCAACACGCAAGCCACCGTAGTATGACAAACTGACAGACGCGTGGGGAATGTATATGAACAAGAGAGGGAAATGTCCAAAAAGCTTACAAAAATGTGTTCAACTAGTGGTAAAGGAAATGTAAGTTAGAAGAACAATACTTTACGCTGTTTTTTACTTAACTTACTGGTAAGAATGAATACAATATATAACAGAGTATGCTGGTGAGGCTGCAGGAAACACATTTCCTCATTCATTGTGGACAGAAGAGAACCAAACTTCAGAGAATTGTCTGATAATATCTCTGTCTCCCTCTTTGTAACAATTTTATTGAGATATAATTCACACACGATACAACTCACTCATTTGAAATGTACAATTCAAAGGCTTTTAGTATATTCAGAGTTGTGAAATCATTGCTGCAGCCAATTTTAGAACACGCCATAACCACAAGAAAAAATCCCATACCCTTTAGCTATCATCCCCCAAGCCCCTTCTCCTCTAGCCCTAGGCAACTACTAACCTGGTTTCTGTCTCTGTGGATTTCACTATTCTGGACATTTCATGTAAATGGAATATATGGTCTTCTGTGATTGACTTCTTTCACTTAACATAATATTTTCAAGGTTCATCCAGGTCGTAGGATGGTTCAGTGCTTCATTCTTTTTTATGTATGGCTGAATAATATTACGTTGTACACATATGCCACATTTTGTTTATCTATTCATCCATTGGTGGACATTTGGATTAATTCAATTTTTTAGCTGTTGTGAATAATACAGCTATGAACATTTGGGTACAGGTTTTTAAAAATAATATTTTATTGAGTTTTTGGTGAAAGTTTACACAGCAAGTTAGGTTCCTATTTGATAATTTCTGCACAAACTGTGCAGTGACATTAGTTACATTTATCACAATGTGTCAACATTCTCTTTAATTGTGTTCTGTTTGTTACAATTCCAGTACTGTTGTTTCCCTGCCTCCTATCTTCTTGTCTTTCCTTTCAAGTAATTGTTGACATTTTGGTCTCATACTGATGAAAGTTTTTAAGTAGTGCATCAACCTTATGGATAATATCCTTTATTTTGTGTGCCAGTCTGCTATTTTGCTAAAAGATGATCTCAGGGGATAAGCTTAGTTCTAGGTTTAGAGAGTATCTCAGGACGATAGTTGCAGGGTGTCCTCTGTTTTCTACTGTCTCAGTTTGTCTGAAAAAAATATTTTTTTTTGAAGAATTTGAGTTCTGCTCCACATTTTTCTCCCGTTCTATCCCAGACGATCTATTGTGACCCCGGTCAGAATGGTCAGTGATGGTAGTCGGACACCATCTAGTTCTGGTTTCAGGGTAGATTACGTTGTAGCTTGTGTAGACCTGTTTCTTCCCTGAGTTTTGGTTACCTTCTTTCTGTTTTGCTCCCAGCAAGTAGAGACCAGTAGTTGTATCTCAGATGGCTGCTTGCAAGCTTTTAAGACCCCAGACGCTACTCACTTCACTAGGTTACGGATCATGATTTTTGTGAACTATGTTATGTCTAGGCATTAATGAGCTGAAATGGACTGGTATTGACCATTTTTAATATTGCAATCGTATGGTCTACTATGCCAGCACGACAACTTGAAGAGGAATGGCATTGCATTCATCATCAGAAAGAACATTTCAAGATCTATCCTGAAGTACAACGCTGTCAGTGATAGGAAAATATCCATATGTCTAAAAGGAAGACCAGTTAATATGAATATTATTCAAATTTATGCACCAATCACTAAGGCCACAAGTGAAGAAATTGAAGATTTTGCCAGCTTCTGCAGTCTGAAATTGATCGAACATGCAATCGGGATGCATTGATAATTACTGGTGACTGGAATGTGAAAGTTGGAAACAAAGAAGAAAGAAATTATGCTGGAGATCACATGATAGAATTTTGCAAGACCAACGACTTCTTTATGGCAAGTCCCTTTTTTCACTAACATAAACGATGACTATACACGTGGACCTTGCCAAATGGAATACATAGGAATCAAATCGACTACATCTGTGGAAAGAGACGATGGAAAAGCTCGATATCATCAGTCAGAACAAGGCTAGGGGCTGACTGCGGAACAGACCATCAATTGCTCATGTGGAAGTTCATATTGAAACTGAAGAAAATTCTAACATGTCCATGAGAGCCAAAGTATGACCTTGAGTACATCCCACCTGAATTTAGAGACCATCTCAAGAGCTGATTTGATGTGTTGAACACTGATGACCAAAGACCAGAAGAGCTGTTGAATGACATCAAGGACATCAATAATGAAGAAAGCAAGAAGTCATTAAAAAGACAAGAAAGAAAAGACCAAAACAGATGTCAGAAGAGACTCTGAAACTTGCTGTTGAAAGCTGAGTAGCTAAAGCAAAAGGAAGAATTGATGAAGTAAAAGAACTGAACAGACGATTTCAAAGGGCAGCTAGAGAAGACAAAGTATTATAAGGACATGTGCAAAAAGCTGGAGATGGAAAACCAAAAGGGAAGAACACGTTCAGCATTTCTCAAGCTGAAAGAACCGAAGAAAAAATTCAAGCCTCAAGTTGCAATAGTAAAGGATTCCATGGGGAAAATATTAAATGATGCAGGAAGCATCAAAAGAAAATGGAAGGAATACACAGAGTCATTATACCAAAAAGAATTAGTCGAAATTCAACCATTTCAAGAGGTGGCATGTGATCAGGAACCCGTGGTAGTGAAGAGAGAAGTCCAAGCTGCGCTGAGCACATTGTTGGAAAAAAAGATTCCAGGAATTGACAGCATATCAACTGAGATGCTTCAACAAACGGACGCAGCTCTAGAAGTGCTCACTCGTCTATGCCAAGAAATTTGGGTGACAGCTACCAGGCCAACTGACTGGAAGAGATCCATATTTATGCCTATTCCCAAGAAAGGTGATTCAACCAAATGGGGAAAATATCAAAAGATGTTATTAATAGCACATGCAGGTAAAATTTTGGTGAAGATCGTTCAAAAGCAGCTGCAGCAGTCTATTGGCAGGGAACTGCCAGAAATTCAGGCCAGATTCATAAGAGGACATGAAACCAGGGACATCATCACTGATTTCAGATGGATCCTGAAAGCAGAGAATACCAGTTTATTGACTATGAAAAGGCATTCGGCCCTGTGGATCATAATAAATTACAGATAACATTGCGAAGAATGGGAATTTAATTGTGCTTATGAGGAACCTGTACATAGATCAAGAGGCAGTTGTTGGAACAGAACAAGGGGATACTGCGTGGTTTAGAGTCAGGAAAGCTGTGGGTCAGGGTTGTATCTTTTCACCATACCTATTCAATCTGGGTGCTGAGAAAATAATCCGAGAAGCTGGACTATATGAAGAAGAATGGGGCATCAGGATTGGAGGAAGACTCATTAACAGCCTGCGTTATGCAGATGACACAACCTTGCTTGCTGAAAGTGTAGAGGACTTGAAGCACTTACTGCTAAAGATAAAAGACCACATCCTTCAGTATGGATTACACCTCAACATAAAGAAAACAAAAATCCTCACAACTGGACCAATAAACAACATCATGGTAAATGGAGAAAAGATTGAAGTTGTCAAGGATTTCATTTTCCTTGGATCCACAATCAAAACCCATGGAAGCAGCAGTCAAGAAATCAAAAGATGCATTGCATTGGGTAAATCTGCTGCAAAAGACCTCTTTAAAGTGTCGAAAAGCAAAGATGTCTCCTTGCAGACTAAGGTGTACCTGACCCAAGCCATGGTGTTTTCAATTGCCTCATATGCATGCGAAAGAATAAAGAAGACAAGAAGAATTGACGCCTTTGAATTGTGGTGTTGGAGAAGAATATTGACCATGCCATGGACTGCCAAAAGAACCAACAAATCTGTCTTGGAAGAAGCACAACCAGGATGCTCCTTAGAAGCAAGGATGGCGAGGCTACATCTTACATACTTTGGACATGTTATCAGGGGGGATCAGTCCCTGGAGTAGGACACTGTGCTTGGTGAAGTATAGGGTCAGCGGAGAAGACGAAGACCCTCAACGAGATGGATTGACACAACGGCTGCAACAATGGTCTCAAGCATAACGATTGTGAGCATGGTGCAGGAATGGGCAGTCTTTCATTCTTTAGTACATAGGGTCACTATAAGTTGGAACCAACTCAAGGGCACCTAACAACAACAACAACATGTTGTGCCAGAAAGCCAGTTTTGGAAGATGTTTGGATATGTCTGAGGAGTATCCATGTTTGTGTGTTCAATAAACATATGTGCCTGCACCCACATATTTATATTTACATATACCTATAGATACTTCCAGGAAACCTTGGTGGCATAGTGGTTAAGAGCTACAGCTGCTAACCAAAATGCTGACAGTTTGAATCTACCAGGTGCTCCTTGGAAACCCTAAGGGGCAGTCTAGTCTGTCCTATAGAGTCGCTATGAATTGAAATTGACTCGATGGCAATTGGTTTGGTTTGGTTGTGGTATAGATACAAGCATCTGTTCTAACCTATGTATGTATACACCTGTACCTACCCGTATACCAATATGCCTGTACCTATCCATACCTACTCAAACACTTGTTTTTACTTTGGTTGTGCTGTGCTCACTACATCCACACTCAGTGTTATTTTTCCCATCACCAAATATAACAAGTCCCTGTGATCTAAAGTGTATTTTCCCCTTCCCCACTCCTTTCCCTGGTAACTGCTAATGAACACTATTGTCTCTATGTATATCTATTCTTGTCTTCTTGTAAAAGTGTGATCATACAATATTTGTCCTTATATGCTTGACTTATTTCACTTAGCATTATGTCCTCCAGGTCCATCCATGTTGTATGTTTCGTGGACTCATCATTTTTCTTTATTATTCTTTATGGATTCACTCCATTGTTTGTATGTACCATAATTTGCTTATCCATTCATCCATTGATGGGCACTTCACTTGTTTTCATTTATTTGCTATTGTGAATAAAGCAGCAATGAACACAGGTGTGCACATGTCTGTTCGTGTCATTATTTTTAGGTCTCTAAGGAGCCGTGGGAAACCCCGGTGGCGTAGCTGTTGAGTACTACAGCTGCTAACCAAGAGGTCGGCAGTTCGAATCCACCAGGCACTCCTTGGAAATTCTACGGGGCGGTTCTACTCTGTCCTATAGGGTCGCTATGAGTCGAAATCAACTCGATGGCAGTGGGTTTGGTTTTTTGTTTTTTAAGAAGCCCTGTGGTGGAGTGATTAAAGCACTCAGTGCAGCCAAAAGTTGGTGGTTCAAACCTACCAGCTGCTCCATGAGAGAAAGATGTGGCAGTCTGCCTCCTGAAAGATTACAGCCTTGGAAACCCTATGGGGCAATTCTACTCTGTCCTATAGGGTCACTATGATATGCAATCATTAGGGTATACCTATGAGTGGGATTGGTGGATAGTTCTATTTTTAGTGTTTTTGAGAAAGCGCCATACCATTTTCCATAGTGGTTGTACCATTTTACAGTCCCACCAGCAATGGATAAAGGTTCCAGTCTCCTCACATCTTCACCAACATTTGTTGTTATCTGATTTTTTTTTTTTTAATCAGTGCCATTTTAGCCAGGATAAGATGGCATCTTGTCATAGCTTTGATTTTGCATCTCTCTAATGGCTAATGATGATGAACATCTTTTCATATGCTTGTTTGCTGCTTGGATGTCCTCTTTGGTGAAGGTCCTGTTCCTGTCCTTTGCCCATTTTTGACTGGGTTTTTTGTCTTTTTGTTATTGAGTTGTTGCAGTTTTCTGTGGATTGTAGAGATTAGATTTATTGGATAGGTCATTTCCGAAGATGTTTTCCCAGCCTGTCTCTTTTAGTAAAGTCTTTTCTAAAAATACTTCATTTTGTTTTAGGTGAAAGCCAACATAGCAAATTAGGTTCCCACTTAACAATTTTATACAACTTTTTTCATGACGTTGGTTACATTTTTCACAATGTGTCAACATTCTCATTATTACCATTCTTTTTGTTCTGTTTCCATTAATCTAACTTCCCTGCCCCCCTTTAGCTTCTCCTCTATGTTTTAGGGTAAATGTTGGCCATTTGGTCTCATATGGTGGGTTATTAAGGCAGCACAGTATTCATGGATTATATTGCTTATTTTATAAGCCAATCTATTGTTTGGACGAAAGGTGATCACCAGAAGGGGCTTCAGTTCCAAGTTCAAACGGTTTCTTAGAGCGATCGTCTCAGGGTTCTTCTAGTCTGGCCTTTTTTAGGAAGTTGAGTTTTGTTCTACTTTTTTCTCCCTTTCTGTCCATAACCTTCTATTGTGTTCCTGGTTAGAATGGTCAGTAGTGGTATAAAAAAGAAATTTTTAGTAGTGGTAGTCGGGCACTATCTAGTTCTTCTGGTCTCAGGCTAGACGAGACCATGGCTCATACGGGTTATTATTCCTGTGGACTAGTTTCTTCTTTGAGTCTGGCTTCCTCCATTCTCTTTTGGACCAGATGAGTACAGATCAATAGCTGCATCTTAGATGGCCACTTGAAAGGCTTTAAGACCCCCCACACTACTCACCAAACTAGGATGTAGAACATTAACTTTATGAACTATGTTATGCCAATTGACTGAGTTGTTAATAAAGTCTTTTGATGAGTATAAATTTTTTATTTTTATGATGTCCCATTTATCTATTTTGTCTTCTTCTATTCCTGCATTTGTTGTTGTGTTTGATATCCTATTTTTACAAAAGATTAGGTCCCATAGTTTTCTCCCAGGAATTTTATGGTTTTAGGTTTAACATTTAGGTCTTTGACCCATTTTGAGTTGGTTTTTGTTTATGGTGTGAGGTATGGGTCCTGTTTCATTTTTCTGCTGGTGGATATCTGGTTTTGCCAGCACCGTTTATTAAAGAGACTCTCTCTGCCCCACTGGATGGACTTTGACCCTTTCTTGAAAAATCAGTTGTCCGTAGGTGGCTGGGCTTAATTTTGAGTTTGCAATTCTGTTCCACTGGTCTATGTGTCTGTCGTTGAACCAGTACTAGGCTGTTTTAATTACAGTAGCTTTATAGTATGTTTTGATATTGGGGAGTGTGAGGATTCCTGCCTTTTTTTTTCCCCCACCTTCGATATTGCTTTGGCTATTTGTGATTTCTTCTTTTTCCATATAAAGCTGCTCATTAGTTTTTCCATTTCAGTAAAGAATGTAGTTAGGATTTGTATTGGGATTGCATTGTTTCTATAGATTGCTTTAGACAGAATTGACATTTTCACTATATTGTCTTCCAACACATGAGCACAGGGTGTCTTTTCATTTTTGTAGGTCTCTCATAGTCTCTTGTAGTAGTGTTTTATAACTTTCTTTGTATAAGTCTTCTATGTCCCTGATTAGGTCAATTCCTAGGTATTTTATCAATTTGGGGGCTATTGTAAGCGATATTGCTTTCTCGATTTCTTTTTTGGAGTAGTCTTTGTTACAGTAGAGGAACCCAACTGATTTTTGTGTGTTAATCTCACACCTTGAAATGCTGCTAAATTCTTCTATTAGTTCCAACAGTTTTCTTGTGGTATCTTTAGGGTTTTCTATGTATAAATGTATAGGATCATGTTATCTGCAAATAGAGATAATTTTACTTCTTCCTTTCTGACGTGAATACTTTTATTTCTCTTTCTTGTCTTATTGCTCTGGCTAGGACTTCCAGTACGATGTTGAATAAGAGTGTTGATGATGGACATCATTTTCTCTTTCTTGATCTCAAAGGGAAGGCTCTCAGACTTTCTCTGTTGAGTGTAATGTTGGCTGTAGGTTTTGCATATATACCTCTAATTATGTTGAGAAATTTCTCTTCTATTCCTATTTTGCTGAGAGTTTTTATCAGGAAAGGGTGTTGAATTTTACCTTTTCTGCATCAATTGATATGATCATATGGTTCTTTTGTTTTACTTATGTTGTGGATTACACTGATTAATTTTCTAGTGTTGAACCAAACTTGTAGTCCTAATATGGATCCCACTTGATCATGGTGGATGATTTTTTTTTTTTTTATATGTCTCTAATGTCTATTGGCTAGAATTTTGTTGAAAATTTTTGCATCTGTGTTCATATTGGTCTGTAATTTCCTTTTTTGTGGTGTCTTTGCCTGGTTTAGGTACCAGGGTTGTACTGGCTTCACAGAAAGAGTTTGGTAGTGCTCCTTCCTCGTCTATGTTTTTGAAGAGATTTAGTAGGATTGGTGTCAACTCTTCTCTGAATGTTTGGTAGAATTCTCTAGTGTAGCCATCTGGTCCAGGGATTTTGGGGCAGGGGGGGCAGGTTTTTTTTGTTTGTTTGTTTTGTTTTTTTGACATCTTCAATCTCTTCTTCTGTAATGGGTCTGTTTAAATTTTCTACCTCTGTGTTAGTTTGGGTGGGTAGTGTGTTTCTAGGAATTGTCCATTTCATCTAGGTTTTCAAATTTTTCATAGTAATCTGTTATGATCTTCTTTATCTCTGCTGGATCAATTGTAAAGTCACCAGTTATATTTCTTACTTTTATTATTTGCCTCTTCTTATTTTTTCTTTTGTCAGCCTAGCCAGTGGTTTCCTATTTTATTGACCTTTCAAGGAATAAACTTGTGGTTTTGTTGGTTCTTTCTAATGTTTGTATATTTTCTATTTCATTTGTTTCTGTCCTGATCTTTATTTTTCCCTTGTTCTGATAGCTTTTGGCTTCTTTCGCTCTTCTTTTTCTATTTGTTCAAATTAATGATTTTAGATCTTTCTTTTTTTTTAAAGTACACATTTATTGCTATGAATTCCCTTCTGAGTACTGATTTTAAAGTGTCCCAAAGGTTTTGATATGGTCTCATTTTCATTTGATTCAAGGAATTTTTAAATTTCACTTTTGATTTCTTCTATGACCCAATAGTTTTTAGGAATGTATTATTTAGTTTCCATGTTTATTTTATTTTTTTTTTCTTATTTTTCCTGTTGCTGATTTCTGACTTCATACTGTTATGGTCAGAGAAGATGCTCTGTATAATTTCAATCTTTCTAAAAATTTGTTGAGACTTGATTTGTGTCCTAGCATATGGTCTATTCTGGAAAACGATCCATGTGCACTGAAGAAGAATGTGTATTGTTCTGATGCTGGGTGGAGTGTTCTGCATATGTCCATTAAGTCCAATTGGTTTTATTTAAATTCTCAGTGTCCTTAGTGATCTTCTTTTTAGATGTTCTGTCTGTAACTGAAAGTGGTGTGTTGAAGTCCTGTACTATTATTGTGGAGTTGTTTATTTCTCCTTTCATATTAGTCAGTATTTGCTCCATGTATTTTGAAGCATTGCTGTTAGGTGCATATATATTTATAAATGTTATGTCTTCTTGCTGGATTGACCCTTTTACTATTATGTACTGTCCTTCTGTCTTAGTTATTTAGTGCTGCTATAGCAGAAATAGTTTTTATAGCAGAAATACCACAAGTGGATGGCTCTAACAAACAGAAATTTATTTTCTCACAGTTGAGGAGACTAGAAGTCCGAATTCAGAGCACTGGCTCTAGTGGGAGACTTTTTCTGTCTGTCAGCTCTGGAGGAAGGTGTTTGTCTCTTCAGCTTCTGCTTCCTAGTGCCTTGGAGTTCTCCATACTCTTGGCATCTACCTTACCCCCTGTCTCCTCTGCTCGCTGGTTGAATCTCTTTTATGTCTCAAAAGAGGTGGACTCAAGATACACCCCACACCAATCCTGCCTCATTAACATAACAAAGACAACCCATTGCCAAATGGGATTATAACCACAGGCATAGAGGTTAGGATTTACAACACATATTTTGGGGGGACACAATTCAATCGGTAACACCTTCTTTATGTCTTGTAACAGATTTTGATTTAAAGTATATTTTATCTGCTATCAGTATGGCTACCCCTGCTCTTTTTTGTTTACTGGTTGTATGGAATATTTTTCTCCATCCTTTTATTTTCAGTTTGTTTGTGCCCTTATGCATAAGGCGTTTTTCTTGTAGACAGCAAAAGGATGGATCATGGTTTTTTTTTTTTTTTTTTTTTTCTTGTTTTAGTGCATTCTGCCACTCTCTGCCTTTTACATGGGGTGTTTAGACCAATTACATTTAAAGTTATTACTGAAAATGAAGTGTCTACTTCACTCATTTTGCTATTTGTTTTTTGAGTGTTTTGTATCTTGTTTTTTTATTCTGATTTTTCTGCTTTTGTTTGTATCTGGCTGCTTTCTTGTGATAAACCTTCTTGCTTTCTTCCTTCTTTTCTTCTGAATATTTTTTTCTTGGCGATTTCTAGTGGTTACCACATATATTACATTATACAAGTTACAATTGCAACACTTAACATATGAACAACAGTTAACATACCAGTTTTAACATAATAAATCTGTTCCTGATATGCTCTTGCTTCCTCTATTTCTGTTGGTCTGTCTCCATTAACATCAATATACGTACAATCTTTATTGAATAAGTTTACTATGTATTTATTTCTTACAATTTTCATGTTGTACTGTTTTCAGGATTTAATTATTGAGCTTATACCCTGAAAATATACACTTGGTCCCTATGGTTGCCCTTGTTGTTGTGTTTTTTTGGAGTTCTCTCTCTCTCTTATTATTATTTTTTATATAAATATACAGTTAATCTTTATTATTTGTGGACTTTGCATTTGGAAATTCACTTACTTGCTAAAATTTATTTGTAAAACCAATACTTGCAGCACTTTTGTAGTCATTGGCGGATGTGCAGAGTGATGAATAGTGTGAGCAGCTGGATGTTCCCAGTTGAGGACAAACCAGGTGATGCTCTCCCTTTTTTTAAAAAAATTCATTCCAGAGCTTTACTTCTGTTTAACCAATTGACTCAGTTATTCCTTTACAGCAAAATGTAATAATCATCATCATCGTCATCTAGTCTAGGATCTGCTCCTAGGTATTTAGCTTTTATTATTTTTTTAAATCTCCAATAATCTGGAAAATTCCCTCAGTCTTTTCTTTTATGGCCTTGAATATTTTTGAAGAATTCAGGCCAGTTATCTTGTGGAATGTCCCTTAGTTTGGGTTTATCTGATGTTTCCTCACGACTAGAGTCAGGATATGCTGTATTATAGGCAGGAATTCCACAGACGTAGTGTTGCGTCCCCACTGCACTGCATCTTCTTAGAAGGCACTTGATGCCAGCTTTTCCCATTACTGACCTCTCTCTTATTTTTTATTTATTTCTTCCGGTATATAGATTGCTGTTGGTGTGTCGTTAGGTGCCGTTCGGTCAATTCCAATTCATAGCAGCCCTATGTACAATAGAACAAAACGCTGCTCATTCCTGTGCCCATTGTTGCAGCCCTGTGTCAGTCCATCTCATTGAGGGTCTTCCTCCTTTTCGATGACCCTCTACTTTACCAAGCATGATGGCTGTCATAGATTGAATTGTGTCCCCCTCAAAATGTGTCAACTTGGTTAGGCCATGATTCCCAGTATTGTGTGGTTGTCCTCTATTTTGTGATTGTAATTTTATGTTGAGAGGATTAGGGTGGGATTGTAACACCACACTTACTCAGGTCACCTGCCTGACCCAAGGTAAAGGGAGTTTCCCTGGGGTGGCCTGCACCACCTTTTATCTCTCAAGAGATAAAAGGAAAAGGAAGCAAGCAGGGAGTTGGGGACATTATACCACCAAGAAAGCAGCACTGGGAGCAGAGCCCATCCTTTGGACCTGGGGTCCCTGCACCTGAGAAGCTCCTCGACCAGGGCAAGATTGAGGACAAGGACCTTCCTCCAGAGCCAACAGAGGGAGAAAGCCTTCCCCTGGAGCTGACACCCTGAATTTGAACTTGTAACCAATGAGATTGTGTGAAAATAAATTTCTCTTCGTTAAAGCCATCCACTTGTGGTATTTCTGTTATGGCAGCACTAGATAACTAAGACAATGGCCTTCTCCAGGGACTTGTCCCTCCTGATAACATGTCCAAAGTATGTGAGACATAGTCTCACCATCCTTGCTTCTAAGGAGCACTCTGGTTGTACTTATTCCAAGACAGATTTTTTCTTTCTTTTGGCAGTCCACAATATATTCAATATTCTTCTCCAACACCACAATTCAAAGGTGTCAATTCTTCTTCAGTCTTCCTTATTCATTGTCCAGCTTTCACATGCAAATGAGGCAATTGAAAACGCCATGGCTTGGGTCAGGTGCACCTTAGTCTTCAAGGTGACATCTTTGCTTTTCAACACATTAAAGAGGTCTTTTGCAACAGATTTGCCCAATGAAATGTGTCTTTCGATTTCTCGACTGCCGTTTCCATGGGTGTTGATTGTGGATCCAAGGAAAATGGAATCCTTGACAAATTCAATCTTTTCTCAGTTTATCATGATGCTGTTTATTGGTCCAGTTGTGAAGGTTTTTGTTTTCTTCGTGTTGAAGTATAATCCATACTGAAGGCTGTGGTATTTGATCTTCATCAGTAAGTGCTTCAAGTCCTCTTCACATTCAGCAAGCAAGATTGTGTCACCTGCATATTGTAGGTTGTTAATGAGTCTTCCTCCGGCTTCTCAGATTATTTGCTCAGCATATAGATCGAATAGGTATGGTGAAATGATACAACCCTCATGTACAATTTTCCTGACTTTAAACCACGCAGAATCCCCATGTTATGTTTGAACAACTGCCTCTTGATCTATGTACAGGTTCCTCATGAACACAATTAAGTGTTCTGGAATTCCCATTCTTCTCAAGGTTATCCATAATTTGTTATGATCCACACACTCAAATGCCTTTGTATAGTCAACAAAACACAGGTAAACATTTTTGTTGTATTCTCCACTTTGAGCCAGTGTCTTAGTCATCTAATGTTGCTATAACAGAAATACCACAAGTGGATGGCTTTAACAAAAAGAAGTGTTTATTCTCTCACAATTGAGTACTCTATAAGTCCAAATTCAGGGCATCAGCTCCAGGGGAAGGCTTTCTTTTTCTGTTGGCTCTGGAGAAAGGGCCTTGTCATCAGTCTTCCCTTGGTCTGGGGGCATCTCAGCGCAGGACCCTCAGGTTCAAAGGACACACTCTGCTCCAGTGCTGCTTTCTTGGTAGTATGAGGTTCCCATGTCTAACTGCTCACTTCTTTCTTTTATATCTCAAAAGAGATTGGCTCAAGACACTATCTAATCTTGTAAGCCTCATCAGTATAACTGCCACTAATCCATCGTATTACATCATAGCGATAGGGTTTACAACACACAGAGAAATCACATCAGAAGATAAAATGGTAAACCATCATACAATCATGTAAGGGAATCATGACCCAGCCAAGTCGACAGATATTTTGGGGGGACACAATTCAATCCATGACAGCCAGGATTCATCTGAAATCAGCAACGATATCCCTGATTCAACGACCTCTTCTGAATCCGACTTGAATTTCTGGCAGTTCCCTGTCAATATACTGCTGCAGCCACTTTTGAATGATCTTCAGCAAAATATTTATTTGCGTGTGATACTAATAATATTGTTCAATAATTTCTGCATTCAGTTGGATCACCTTTCTTGGGAATAGGCATAAATATGGATCTCTTCCAGTCAGTTGGACAGGTAGCTGTCTTCCAAATTTCTTGGCATAGACGAGTGAGCACTTCCAGCACTGCATCCTTTTGTTGAAACATCTCAATTGATATTCCATCAATTCCTGGAGCCTTGCTTTTCGGCAATGCCTTCAGTGCAGCTTCGACTTCTTCCCTCAGTACCATCGGTTCCTGATCGTATGCTACCTCCTGAAATGGTTGAATGTTGACCAATTCTTTTTGGTATTCTTTCCATCTTCTTTTGATCATATACATTTTCTGTGTATTCTTTCCATCTTCTTTTGATGCTTCCTGCATTAACATTTTTCCCGTAGAATCCTTCACTATTGCAATTCAAAGCTTGAATTTTTTCTTCAGTTCTTTCAGCTTGAGAAATGCCAAGCATGTTCTTCCCTTTTGGTTTTCTATCTCCAGTTTTTTGTATATGTCATTATAATACTTAGTCTTCTCGAGCAGATCTTTGAGACTTTCTGTTCAGTTCTTTTTACTTCATCATTTCTTCCTTTTGCTTTAGCTACTCTACATTCAAGAGCAAGTTTTAGAGTCTATTCTGACATCTGTTTTGGTCCTTTCTTTCTTTCCTGTATTTTTAATCACCTCTTGCTTTCTTCATGGATGATGTCCTTGCTGTCATTCCACAACTCGTCTGGTCTTCAGACATTAGTGTTCGATACCTAAAATCTATTCTTGAGATGGTCTCTAAATTCAGGTGGGATATAATCAAGGTCATACTTTGGCTCTTGTGGGCTTGTTCTAATTTGCTTCAGTTTCAACTTGAACTTGCAAATGAATAATGATGGTCTGTTCCAAATTCGGCCCCTGGCCTTGTTCTGACTGATGATATTGAGCTTTTCCATCATCTCTTTCCATAGATGTAGTCAGTTTGATTCCTGTGTATTCATCTGGCAAGGCCCACGTGTATAGTTACCGTTTATGTTGGTGAAAAAAAGTATTTGCAATGAAGAAGTTGTTGGTCTTGCAAAATTCAACCATGCAATCTCTGGCATAGTTTCTATCACCAAGCCACATTTTCCAACTACAGATCTTTCTTCTTTGTTTCCAACTTTTGCTTTCCAATCACCAGTAATTATCCATGCATCCTGATTGCACGTTTGATCAATTACAGACTGCAAAAGTTGGTATAAATCTTCAGTTTCTTCATCTTTGGCCTTTGTGATTGCTGCTTACATTTGAATAATAACTGGTCTTCCTTGTAAGCATATGGATATTACACCATCACTGACAGCGTTGTACTTCACGATAGATCTTGAAATGTTCTTTTTGACAATGAATGCAGTGCCATTCCTCTTCAAGTTGTCATTCCACACATAGTAAACTATATGATTGTTTGATTCAATGGTGAATACTAGTCCTTTTCAGCTCACTAATGCCTAGGATATCGACGTTTATGTGTTTCATTTCATTTTTGATGACTTCCAGTTTTCCTAGTTTCATACTTCGTACGTGCCATGTTCCAGTTGCAACTGTTTGCATGTTTGCAGCTGTTTCTTCTCATTTTGAGTTGTGGCACATCAGCAGATGAAGGTACCAAAAGCTTGACTCCACTCACATTATTAAGGTTGACTCTGCTCTTCCCCAGGCATCTTTTGAGTGCCTTCCAACCTGAGGGGCTCATCTTCTGGCACTATATCAGGCAATCTTCCGCTGCTATTCATAAGGTTTTCACCGACTAACTCTTTTCAGAAGTAGACTGTTTGGTCCTTCTTCTTAGTCTGTGTTAGTCTGGAAGCTCAGTTGAAACCTGTCCACCATGGGTGACCCTGCTGGCATTTTGAATACCAGTGTCATAGCTTTCAGCAACACAGCAATGTCTAATCCCCCACGGTAAGTCAAACTGACAGATACGTGGAAGGCGTATATAGATATGAGTATTTATTTAATACTCTTGTCTTTCCATTTGGCATACTCTCTTGAATAATACTTGAAAAGCTGGTGTGGTAGTGGCAAATTCCCAAAGCTTCTATTTGTTTGAGAATGTCATAATTTCCCCCTCACTTTTGAATGCTAGGAATATACCCAAGGGACTTGAAAGCAGAGACATGAATGGACATGTGTATACCAGTGTTCATTGCAGCACTCTGGTGAAATGAGCTCCTTTTATGTGTTCTTTTGCCTTGGTTCTTCGGAAAAACATCTTCAGAGATTTTCCCCCTAAACCCTGAGGAGTTACTTTTGCCATAGATTTCTACACCACATGGTTTGAAGCTTTTGTCCAGGTTGATTGACATTCCCTGGGTAAGCTGTAAACAGCTTGTGGTTTGATACTTTTTATCTCACCCTAGACTGCACCCTGCCCTGTGATTGGTATACATGTTGCAGAGACTGCTCAATAGACTATGCGAATGAAGTTTCTATAGCCTACTATTCAAATTAAGTGTCTGTGGCCTACCAAGAGGGGATTGGTCAGTTTATGACCCTGGGGGGAGGGCCATGCCTTGAAATTGACAAGGAGTTTGCTTATATATGTGCCTAATCCCATAGATGTTGGGAGACAGAAAGAATAAAGAAGGAAAGAACCAGAAAGGAGAAAAGGAAGGCAAGAAAAGATAAAAAGCGGGGGGTGGGGGGGTGGGTGGGCAAAGAACCTCTTAAAAGAGCTGTAATACAGGTCAAGGGTTATAACATTGAAGACACAAGAGACCTGGAAGGGGCCCAGTGGCAGAGCCAGCGTGACAGCCCAGAGGGGCCCTGTGGCAGAGTTGGTGTTAAGAGCAGAAACCTGCTGCTAGGAATGCAGCATTATCCCCTAAGAGAGCTGAACAAAACTGCTACAGTGGATATGAGCTGGGTCAGTTAGCAGTGGAGAGACTAATGGCAGGGAGGCTAAAGGCAGAGAGGCTCATCCTAAGGGGGCCAAGAGGAGCCTGTCCTTAGGGAACAGACAGAAGCCTGTCCTGAGGGGACTGAGAGGAGGCCTGCAAGGCTGAGAGATGGTGTCTGTGGCAGAAAGGTCTTGCTTGCCCAGAGAGGAGCTGAGCTGAAATAGGGAGAGATGTGCACTTTACTTCGGGGGATCCTTCCAGACTTTGCCTGCTAGCTTCCTGATCCAGATCCTGAATTGTAGCCTGTTGATCCTTATCCCCAGTTGTACCCTGTTACTTCCTTAATAAACCACTTAACTATTAAGTATGGTCTGTGAGTTGTGCATGGCCATTGCAACAGATTATCCAATCCAGAAGAGAAATACCATGGGAGGGATGACTGGTGTAAGAACTGATAAAATGGTTGGAGAGTGGAGGTATGTCTGACCTCCACCTCACTGGGATCAGCCTTGGGCTGATCTTCATTTGCATTATCCCCTGAAGTTAGACACGTTCTGATACTATTACTACTCCTACCATTTTACAAGCACTATTCACAATATCCTTCCTTCGATGCTTTCTGCATCGTTTAATATATGATCAGGAACTGATGGTACTGAAGGAAGAAGTCCAAGCTGCACTGAAAGCATTGGCAAAAAACAAGGCTCCAGGAATTGACAGAATATCGAGATGTTTCCACAAACAGACACAGCACTGGAAGTGCTCACTCATCTGTGCCAAGAAATATGGAAGACAGCTTCCTCGCCAACTGACTGGAAGAGATCCATATTTATGCCTATTCCCAAGAAAGGTGATCCAACCCAATGCAGAAATTATAGGACAATATTATTAATATTGTACACAAATAAAATTTTGCTGAAGATCATTCAAAAGTGGCTGCAGCAGTACATCAACAGGGAACTGCCAGAAATTCGGGCCAGTTTCAGAAGAGGATGTGGAACCAGGGATATCATTGCTGATGTCAGATGGATCCTGGCTGAAAGCAGAGAATACCAGAAGGGTGTTTACCTGTGTTTTATTGACTATGCAAAGGGATTCGACTCTGTGGATCATAAATTATGGATAACACTGCGAAGAATGGGAATTCCAGAACACTTAATTGTGCTCATGAGGAACCTATACATAGATCAAGAGGCAGTTGTTCAAACAGAACAAGGGGATACTGAGTGATTTAAAGTCAGGAAAGGTATATGTCAGGCATGTATACTGTCACCATACCTATTCAATCTGTATGCTGAGCAAATAATCCGAGAAGCTGGACTATATGAAGAAGAATGGGGCATCAGGATTGGAGGAAGACTTATTAAGAACCTGCATTATGCAGATGACACAACCTTGCTTATTCAAAGTGAAGAGGACTTGAAGCACTTACTGATGAAGATCAAAGACCATAGCCTTCAGTATGGACTACACCTCAACATAAAGAAAATAAAAATCCTCACAACTGGACCAATGAGCAACATCATGATAAATGGAAAAAAGATTGAAGTTGTCAAGGATTTCATTTTCCTTGGATCCACAATCAACAACCACGGAAGCATCAGTCAAGAAATCAAAAGATGCATTGCATTGTGTAAATCTGCTGCAAAAGACTCTTCAAAGTGTTGAAAAACAAAGATGTCACCCTGAAGACTAAGGTGCACCTGACCCAAGGTGTGGTATTTTCAATTGCGTCATATACACGCAAAAGCTGGACAATGAATAAGGAAGACCGAAGAATAATTGACACCTTTGAATTGTGGTGTTAGAGAAGAACATTGAATATACCATGGACTGCCAAAAGAATGAACAAATCTGTCTTGGAAGAAGTACAACCAGAATGTTCCTTAGAAGCAAGGGTGGGAGACTGCGTCTTACATACTATGGACATGTTGTCGGGGCGTTCAGTCCTTGGAGAAGGACATCATGTTTGGCAAAGTACAGGGTCTGCAGAAAAGAGGAAGACCCTCAATGAGGTGGATTGACACAGTGGCTGCAACAATGGGCTCAAGCATAACAATGATTGTAAGGATGGCGTAGGACCGAGCAGTGTTTCATTCTGTTGTGCGTGGGGTTGCTATGGATCAGAGCCAACTCGATGGCACCTAACAACAACAACAAAATTCAAAATAGCCAAAAGGTGGAAACAACCTAAATGATCATCAACAGATGAATGGATAAACAAAATGGTACACACATACAATGCAATAATACTCTCAGCAAATAGGAGAAATGAAGTCTTGATACATGCTTCAGTACGGATGGAGCTTGAAAACATTATGCTGAGCAAAAAAAATCAATCACAAAAGGACAAATATTGTATGATCTTACTTATATAAAAAGACAAAACATGCAACTGTATAGAGACCAAAGTTTATTAGTGGTTACCAGGGGTGGGAGGGAGGGAGAAAAGGGGGGTTTGTTGCTTATACAGCACTGAGTTTCTGTTTACGATGATGGAAAATCTGCATTGATTCAGGGTAAGGGTTGCACAGCTGATTATCGTAATTGCTGTCAATAAGTTTTATACCCGGAGAAAGTTGAATTGGCAAATATTGTGTGATATGTATATATATATTTAAACAACAATGACCAAAAAAAAAAGAGCAGCTGCTGAGGCTTCTTATAGACAACTAAACACCTCATGGGATTTGGTTCCTTGGTTTGGAGATTTAGGGCCATGGTTTCATGGGAGATCACAGTTAAATGGTCTAATAACATGTTTAGTGCCTCTGTTCTACCTCCTAGTTTGTTGCATAGGGCCTGGGGTCTTAAAAGCTTGTAAGTAGCCATCCAAGCCACAACTTTCTCTGTTCACCTGGAACAACAGGGGAAGAAGGCCAGGAATAGGACAAAGATATGGAAGGTGTGGCTGCTTACCTCCATGAATAACTTACTTCCCTTGCCATGAGACCAGAAGAATTGGATGGTGCCTGGCTACCATTACAGAATATTTTGATCAAAGATTCCATAGAAGAATCCTGATCGAAGAGGTGGAAGGAAGACAGAATTTAAAATTCTCATGGAAATCCAGACTTTCTAGAGCCATGGAGGCTGGGTAAACCCCTGAAATTATTGCCCTGAGATAACCTTTAAACCCTAAATCAAAAATATTCCATAAACTCTTCTTTAAACCAAACAATAGTTTAGCTTAATTAGTAAAGAATACGTACCCTAAGAGAGAGTAGAGGGAGAAAGCAGGCTGTCTCATTAGGGGGAGAGTAATTGGGAGTATGTAGCAAGGTGTATATAAGTTTTTGTGTGAGAGACTGACTTGATTTGTAAACTTTCACTTAAAGCACAATAAAAATTATAAAAAACAACTCAGAAAAAAAAAAAAAAAAAGAATGTGTACCCTGACCATTGTGCTCTTTTAAAGGACTATCTATATGGGATCAAATTAACAATAGTAACTTGAAAAGTTAGGAAACTTTAGGGGAAGTGAGTTTATGTTAATGAGGGAGGAACAACCAGGAAAAGGAGGGTGAGAATTGTTGCACAACTTGAAGAATGTAATCAATGCCACTGAATTGTACATGAAGGTATTTTTGAATTGGTGTATGTTCTGTGGTGTATATTCTCAAGGACAACAACAAAATAAATTATTGAAAACAAATAAGACGTCATGTTGCTCATGTTGTTTGGTCTACCTGGGCTCCTCTTACCCCTCTTTGTTTTATCCATCCATCCATCCATCCATCCATCCGTTGCCCATCTGTCTATCCATCCATCGTCCATATGTCCATCTGTCATCCATCATCCATCCATCCACCCACTTAACAAATATCTTCAAGCACTAAATGTAGTCATGCACTGATCTAGATGCTTGGGACATCACAGTGAACAAAACAGAAAACCAAAAAATTCCTGCCCTTGTGGAACCTGTTTTCTAGCAGGGAGAAATGACAATAAATAATAAACAAGATAAACTATACATTTGTAAGAAAAAATAAATGCTTGGAAAAAATAAAGCAGGGTAAGGGAATTAAGAGTAGAGGAGGCATCGATTTAAATGGGGGCAATGGAGATCTGGGAAAAACTGCTTCAAGGAGATGAGAACAGGCCTGAAGGAGATGAGGGAGACTACATGTGGGTATCTGGGGCAGATGGAACAGCATGTCCAAAGGCCCTGAGGTGGAAGAAGACTTCATGGGTGTGAAGAACAGCAAGGAGGCCAGTATGGCTGGCCTGGAGTGACAGAGGGGGCAAAGCGGTAGGATAGGAGATGAGGTCAGAGAAAATGGAGGACTAGATTATGTCGGGCCTGGTAGGCACTGACCCCTTCACAAACCCCACTCATCCTTCAGGTCCCAGCTGAGAAGTCCCTTCTGCAAGAAAGCCTTCTGGGACCCTCTGAGTTGGGGCTGGGTGCCTACGTTGTGTGTGCATCAGCCTCATTCCAGCATTGTTGCTGCATGTGTACTTCCTTGTGCCCCCTAGGCTGTGGGTTCCCTGAAGATGGAGACCCATCTGCCTCGGTCATCCTGGATGCTCACTGAACAGGTGATGGGTGCACAATTTGTGAATGCCTGCTCATCATTTTCTTCACCTGTTGCATTACCATGGTTCTCTCCTCACAGAGATATTGGGAAGTCCAAAGGAGATGACCTGGTCTTCTGGCCTAGGGCCCAGCACCTTGTCTCAGCAGCTAAAAGCACCAATACATCCTTACCCCCTAACTCTCCTTTTTCTAGTTTCCAGAGTTACCATGTTTCTGTGTCTCTTCACTCCCTGTCTCAGGTTGGAGCATCTTTTCACCTTCAACATGTGATTTCAGCACCAAGTTTCCTCCTGACTCAGGAGAGTCTGCAGAATAAACTTCTCCAAGGGGTCCTCTCTTTGACCTTGTGTCCCACCCTTTCCCCAATTCAGAAAATTCTCGAATATCTCCCAGCCAGTTCTCCTACCCCACTCCATGTTTGACAGCTTCGATCAGCCCTAAATAAGTTCTTCCTAAGACAAGGAACCTCTTACTTTTTACAGCACCTGGTCTGTGATGTGCCTGCCTCAGTAATCATGGAGTACCTCCAAGCATGAGCTGGCTTTTCAATTGGGCATTTTCAGCTCACTTAGCTTTGGGGCCTGTGATTCTCTGTTATGCTTTGTCAGACTTCAGTCTAGATAGATTGACATCATGTCATCTTCCACACTCATGGAAGGCCAGAAACCCCCTGCTTATCCAGCTATTTGTCTGTTGACTACCAGCTCCATCCCTCTCCTTCCCTCCTCTCTCTGTACTACAGAGGGGCTAGAAGCTGCAAGCTACATTTCCCGGGGGCCCTGTCCAGTGGGCTTCTAGTGAGTTTCTGCAAATGGCAAGCACTGGCAGGTGACTAGAAGGCAGTAGGAAGAGAGAGTTTCTGAGTTTTTGCTGAGGCAGCACAGTTCCAACAGCAGCAGCCTCAGCAGCTCTGGTTTTGGGTACCATTTTTTGGTCCTTCAGCCTGAGTGTAATAGCAGCTTCTTGCAGTTAGCAATATTTGGGTAACCTCACCTTCTCTTTTTTGCTGTTCTCATCCTTCCAACAGTTTTTATAACTTCCATGGTTAATTTTATGTCAATTCGGCCAGGTTATGAGGCCCAACTGTTTGGTCACACACTAGTCTAGAGGTTGCTATGAAGTGTTTATATAAAATTAGGATTTAAATCAGTTGACAGTATGAGTGGGCCTTATTCAATCAGTTGAAGGCTCTAAGAAAGAAAACTGAGGTTTCCAAGAAGAGAAGGAATTCTGTCTTAAGATTGTAACAGATATCCTGCCAGAGGGTCAAATCTGCTGACCTACACATTTCAGATGCAAGACTGTTAGAGTTCCCAGCCACCATAATGGCAAGAGCCAACTCCTTAAAATAAATTTCTCTATCTTCTTATGAATACAGGTGCAAAAATCCTCAGCAAAATACTAGCGAACAGAATCCGACAGCATATTAAAAGAGTCATACACCAATACCAAGTGGTATTTATTCCAGGAATGCAGGGATGGTTAAAAATTAGAAAATCAATGAATGTAATACACCACATCAATAGAACAAAGGAAAATTATCACATGGTCATCTCTATGGATGCAGAAAAGTTATTTGATAAAATTCAGCACACTTTCTTGATGAAAACCCTAAAGAAGATTGCAATAGAATGAAAATACCACAATACGATTCAGGGCATATATGAAAAGCCAACAGCCAACATTATACTTAATGAAGAAAGACTGAGAGCTTTTCCCCTTGAAATTGGGAACAAGACAAGGGTGTCCACTATCACCAATTCTATTCAATATTGTATTAGAAGTCTTAGCCAGAGCAATAGGACCGAAAAACAAGAATTAAAAGGTATGGATATTGGAAAAGAAGAAGTAAACTTCTCTCTATTTGAGGATGATATGATCCTATATATAGAAAATCCCAAAGAATCCACAAGAAAACTTCTAAGCTAATAAAGGAATTTCACAAAGTTTCAGGGTACAAAGTCAACAAACGAACATTAGCTGGGTTTCCGTACACCAGCAATGAGAAATCAGAAAGGTAAACAATTCTATTTACAATAGCATCTAAGAGAATAAAATACCTAGGAATAAATCTAATTGGGGATGTGAGGGGTTTATACAATGAAAACTATAAAACACTGCTGAAAGAGATTAACAAATACTTAACTAAACGGAAAGATGTTCCATGTTCATGGATTGGAAGGCTTAATACTGTTAAAACATCAATACTACCCAACACGATCTATAGATTCAGCACAATCTCGATCAAAATTCCAACAGCCTTCTTTACAGAAATAGAAAAACCAATCCTCAGCTTTGTATGGAATGGCAAGAAGCCTGAATAGCTAAAGCAATGCTGAAAGAGAAGAACAAAGTAGAAGGACTCACACTTCTTGCTTTTAAAGCATACTATACAGCTACTAACTAAAGGGTCAGTGGTTCAAAACCACCAGCAGCTCCATGGGAGGAAGATGCAGCGATGTGCTTTGGAAAAGATTTACAGCCTTGGAAACCCTATGGGGCTGCTATGAATTGGAATCAACTTGATGGCAGTGGATTTTTTTTTTTTTTTTAATAGAACTACAGTAATCAAAACAGCCTGGTACTGGTATAACAACAGACACATAGACTAATGGGACAGAATTGAGAGTCCAGAAATAAACCCACATATCTATGGTTAACTAATTTTTGACAAGGGGTGCTAAGTCCGTTTGATGAAGAAAGAAGTCTCTTCAATAAACGGTGCTATGAAAATTGGATTTCCACATGCAGAAAAATGAAACAGAATCCATGCCTCACACTGTTACTGGAATAAGGTTCTTGCCTCTTACTGGTCAAGAAAGAGCAGGTAAGGCACGCAGAATTTTCTACACGAGCAAAGCTTTATTGAAGAGGCTTGCAAGCGGGGACCAAGAGGGCCTACAGCAACGCTTACCCCGGTCTCACAGAACAAAAGACAGGCCTCGGTTTTAAAAGTTCTAGGGCAGGAAAAGATTCATGTTTATTCATAAGCATGAGGCGGGGAAGAGATCGGGCTGGCTGAATTTTAAATAAGAGCTACATTTCAGGGCCCTGTGTGCTTGACCAGCTATAAATTACTGATAATCCTCCTGAGTTGTTTTTCAAGGCCTCACCAGGTGCAGAACACGCACAGTAGAGATCAACATGTCCTATAAATGACCTTCCACATGAGACAAATATGAACAGGGACCCCTCACTTGGGCTCGAACCAAGATCCAGAGGCATCACGCATGCACAACATCCCAGAATAAGTCCTATTCAACATCCCGGCAGCCTTTATGACAGACTCCATCTTGGTTCCAGCAACCTCTTTGAGAAGTCCATCTTGAATTTTAATTGCCCGTGCATTTGATTTTCATAATCCCTCCCCTTCTCCAGGAAATCTCCACCCATCTAATGAAAAAGATAATGCCTTTTTCTGGCCCAAAAACTTTTATAAGCCCTAGAGAATCCTTTGTTTAGTGAGAGACTGGAGGCTAGCGTAGGTGGAAACCCCTCTCTGTCTCTCCCTCACAAGCCTTTTACTTTCTTTCTGTCCCTAATAAACCTTTGTTTGTGTGGAACCTCTGAGCCTCTCCTGGTCATTCTTGGTCAGAAGAAGGTAAGAACCTAGGCAGGGCTTAGTCCCGAGCTGGGAAGCCTTGCCCTGTAACAGGCACAGGAGGGGATATGTTAACTAAAGCATGTGAGTAGCAGCTTTCCAAGATGGCTCCTGTCTCAGAGGCCTCTGGGATTCGTAGCAGGACTTATTATGGGGTGTCATGCCTGCACAGTCTCTCGCCCCTCAGGTTTGATTCCCTGGCTGCTGCTGCAGACCCTCACTGTCCCTGGTAAAAGGTCACACAGTGGTCACAAGTGGATGTTCTGCACATGTCCCTGGGGCTGGTTTTCTCCAGCTTCTTCTGTAAGAACTTTAAAGAAGTTTGCAGTCTATTTTCTGATAGTTACCATCAGAAGTAAATAAAAGTAACCATTTCTTGTTACTTTGTAGATTTGGGGGTCCCTCTGTTACCTGTCTTAACACCATACGCAAAAACAAATTCAAAATGGATTAAGGACCTAGAGCTGCAAACTAAAACCATGAAATTCTTAGAAGAACAAGCAGGGCAACGCTGTCAGGCCTAGCTTTCAACAATAGATTATCTAACATAATTAAGAAAAAAAAAACACAAACATCAAAAGACTAAATAAATGGGGCCTCATAAAAATTAAAAATTTTGTTCATCAAAAAGCTATACCAAAAAAGTGAAAAGATAAGCTAAAGACTTGGGAAAATATCTTTGGAAACTATATATACAACGAAAATCTAATAACCAAAATACATATAAAACTTCGACAACAAAAAGACAACCCAATCATAAAATGGACAAATGACTTGAATAGACATTTCACCAAAGAGGACATTCGAATGGCCACCAAACACATGAAAAGATGGTCAGCGTCATTAGCCATCAGAGAGATGCAAATCAAAACCACAACAAGATGTCATTTCACCCCCACTAGGATGGCTAAGATTAAAAAAACAAAACAGAAATTAACAAATGTTGGCGAGGACATGGGGAAATCGGAACCCTTATCCATTGTTGGTGGGAATGCAAAATGGTAAAGCCATTGTGGAAAACAATGTAGTGGTTCCTCAAAAAACTAAAAATAGAACTACCACATGACCCAGCAAGTCTACTCTTAGGTATATGCCCAAAAGACTTGAAAGCAGACACTCAGAGACATGTATACCAATGTCCATTGCAGCACTATTCACAATAGCCAAAGGGTGGAGACAACCTAAATGCCCATCAACAGACAAATGGATAAACAAAATGTGGTACATACATACATACTGTGGAATTCTCAGCTGGCAGTAGAAATGAAATCTTCACACATGCTACAGTATGGATGGAGCTGGAAGACATTATGCTGAGCAAAATCAGCTCACAAAAGGACATATATTATATGACCTCACATACATAAAAAGGCAAGAAAAGGCAAACATATAGAGACCAAAGTTTATTGGTGGTTACCAGGGATGGAAAGGAGGGTGACGGGGAGGGCTAATGGTGATGGGAAAATTGCATTGATTAAGGGTAAGGTTGCCAGCTGATTATTATAATTGCTGTCAATAAGTTGTACACCTGTAAAAAGTTGATTGGCAAAAGTCGTGTCATAGATAGTATACAATAGTGACCCCCCTCCCCAAAAAGTAACAGCTGGGGTTTTTTTTGTGGAGGCTGTCTAAAAACCAGAAAAACAAACCCGTTGCCGTCAAGTCGATTCTGACTTATAGCAACCGTACAGGACAGAGTGGAACTGCCCCCGTAGGGTTTCCAAGGAGCAGCTGGTAGATTCAAACTGCTGACCTTTTGACTAGCAGCCAAGCTCTTAACCACTGCGTCACCATGTACAACCAAATGCTTCATGCGATTTGGTTCCTTGGTTTGGAGTTTAAGGTCATGGTTTCATGGGATATCCCAATTAGTTGGCCTAATAATATGTCGTGCATCTGTTCTATTTCCTAGTTCATTGCATAGTGCCTGGGGTCTTAAAAGCTGGCAAGCGAGCATCCAAGGCACAATAATTGGCCTCTATTCACCTGGTGCAACAGAAGGAGAGTCAGGGATAGGAGGAGCAAATGGAATGTGTGGCTAATTGGCTCCATGAACAACTACCTCCTTTGCCATGAGACCAGAAGAACTGGCTGGTGCTCAGCGACCATTACTGAACATTTTGATCAAAGATTCTGTAGAAGAATTCTGATCAAAAGGGGGAAAATGCAGAACAGAGTTTCAAATTCTCATGGACTCTAGACTTTCTGGAGCCATGGAGGGTAGACGAACCCCTGAAACTGTTGTCCTGAGATTATCTTTAATCCTTAAACCAAAAATATCCCCTGAAGTCATCTTAAAACCCAACAATAGTTTCGAAAAAACCCAATATAGTTTAGCGTAATAGTAAAAAAGGTCTGCCTTAACCATATGCTCTTTTTAAAACTGTATGCAATCAAGTTGACAACAGCAACTTGAAAGATTAGACAGTAACCTTAGGAGGCAGAGAGTTTATATTAATGAAGGAAGAACAACTCAGAAAAGGAGGGCGAGAATGGTTGTACAACTCAAATGTAATCAATGTCACTGAACTGTACATGTTGGAACTTGAATTGGTGTGTTTTGCTGTGTATATTCTCAACAAGAACAAAATTTAGAGAAAAAATCTCTCTCCACACACACACACACACACACACACACACACGTGTACACACATACACACATCCTGTTGGTTGTTTCTGTGGAGAATCCTGAGTTACAGTAACCAATCCCCTGTATTAAATTCCCTCTGTTTGAAATACTGAGTATGTTTTCCTGACTACACTAATAGTGATCTTGGCAGCAGAAATGACCTCCCAGGAAACAGTCCCTGAAACCTGGAAATCCAGATTATCTGACTGATCTGATTGAGCTGGAGCACAGTAATGACCTCATTGCCCAGGAAAAACGGTGCCCTGCAAGTTCACAGCAAAGTTCAATAGCAAATTATTACTTAAAAGATCACCGGGTGGGGTGAAGTGCCTCTTGCAGGCGAAGCTTGGGAGACCAGTGGTTTCTGCACTTGACTGTTGTAACGCCATTGGTAACTAGAGGCTCTGGGGTTGGGCTGGCTGCTCCTGCCAGCGCTAGAGAAGAGAAAGAAAAGTGTAACTCGGGGCTTTAAACTCAGATGAAGGCATGAAGACAAAACCAGAGAGCATATTTGAGAGCCAGAAAAAGAATCTTTTTAATATCTTGCAGCCATAAGATTGATAAAACTGATAACATAGGTTTGACCCTGCAGGTTGCAGCTACAAATTGAATTCACAGCCTCGCCGGATCTCTTATGTGAAAGTTAGGACGCTGATTGGAAGGACTGGGACCCTGAGAATAGCAGAGGGGACATATGGACAGACTTGAAAATCAGACTCATGAACTGGGGAGGGAAGTGTGTGAGTATAGAGAGTCGGGTGCACTGTAAATATTCCTGCTTATGATCCCAGCTTTTAATCTTCTCCACGCAAGCCAGCCACTCTTGATTATCTATGGGCGGTGTAACTTGAAACGGAGCCCTACTGCAGTCTTCCAAACGAGCAGGGAGGTTGTTGATTTTTATCTGTTTATTCCTCTCGAAGGCCACCTGTTACCTACAGTGGACATATAACCTCACATCATCACACAAAGAGAGGATATGGGCTGGGTTTGAATTCTGGTTCTACCTCCTTCTAAGTTGACAGACCTCAGGCTATTCTCTGGCCTCAGTCTCCTGGTCTGTAAAACAGGCCTAACCACGTTATCTCATGGAATTACTGTGGGGAGGAAGATGGGTAAGATCGTGAAGGGGCCTGCGATTGTACTGCCCATCTCTTCCCCATTTGTCTGGGCATGTACCCCCTGAGTAGAAGCCCTGGTGGCACAGTGGTTAACAGCTTGGCTGTTAACTAAAAGGTCAGCAGTTCAAATCCACCAGCTGCTCCTTGGAAACCCTATGGGGCGGATCTACTCTGTTCTATAGGGTTGCAGTGAGTTGGAACAGACTCAACAGCAACGGGTTTTTTTTTTTAATCCCGAGTGGAAGCTCTACGAGGGAAAAATTTCAACTCAGGTGTCATTGCCCTCCTGGGGCAGCCCAAGCAGATTAGTGGCCCCAGCATGGTGCTTAACTCAGTCCTGCCCTGTGTGTTTGGAGGTCTGCCACTGCGCACATTTTGGGCGCATTTGCCAGCACATTCTAACACGAGCCAGAGCCCTCCTCACGCCACTGAGCCAGGAGTCCCAACTTAAGAACTTTTGAGGGTGGACAGGAATATAAGTCCCACAAAGCAGCCATGAAGGGGAAGGGGGAGCCGCCTCCTAGGAGCACGACTGTACCCTTCTCTCAGGAGACTGGGTGGCACTGGAGACCATGGTGTGGGGGCCCGCCAGATGGGAAGGAAGGGATGCGGATGGGGCATGGATACCAACATCATCCTCCTTGGGGATCAGGGTCCTGACTCCACTGCCTCCTTGCCCTGAGACCTTAGCCAGGCCCTGTTGCTCTTAGGGCTGTGCTCTCCTTATCTGGAAAATAGGTCTATTTCTACCACTCCGGGTTGTGCTGATGATTAACTACCATGGAACTGACACCCCAGGGACAGAAGAATGGGAAACACCTTCTGACCCCGCCTTCTCCCTTCCTTTCCTACACCCCGGTGGGCTATTTTACCTCTCTGTTCCTCGGTTTCCCCCTCGGTAAAAGTGGGGCCAATCTCAGGGTTGATGAGAGGATGAGGATGGCAGCCCCTCCCTCTCTCAGGAGCAGCAGTGCCAAGCTGGGCAGACAAGGCCACACCTTGTTGACATATACTTCATCTAGGATGTCCATGAGCTAAAAAGTAATAAAAGGGAACAGGTCCAGAGACCAGCCGTGGCCCAGTATCATCTATAACAGGTCCTGAGTCAGAAAGGCACATGAGTGACCACCTATGGTGACCAGGCAAAAAGAGAAACCTACAGATCACAGTTTGGCAAGAGAGAGGATGGCTGAGAATGGCTGCAGAGCAGAGAGCTTGGCCTGGGACCCTCTGCCCCACCAGCATCCCTCTGCCCCTAGACACTCGGCATGACCCCACAGGACCTGCCTTCTGCAGGTGAGGTCAGGACACACAAGATGCAGGGATGGAGGACAATGGGGTCAGCACCAATGAGGGTGGGCTGGGGGCTCCAAGGCAGGGTCTGCATGGACACAGCGCCCCTGACCGGGGAGACACAGCTACTGATGCCAACACAGGCTATGCTGGAGACATGGCTTGCCAGCAGGGGAGGCAGCCCCTGAACCGGGCCTGGAGGCTGCTCCAGCCCAGCTCCCAGTTCAAATACTAAGTGTGTCGTGTGTGTGCCCAGTTGGGCATGGTGAACCATCTCCTGGTAGAACACGGTGAAGAATCCAAGGTTCAGGCTGGAACCCATTCCCCACTGGCGCCCCCAGGTTCCTCTGCTCCCCAGTGCCTGCCCTTGCCCTCTGGGCCTCCCTTACGGATCTGTGGGCTGCCCTGGAGAGGCCGTGTGGGCTTCCTAGTGTTGATGCCCCCAGCAGGCCACATTGGGGGGACGCGGGATGAGCGTGAGCTCACTGACCTTCTGAGGGGAGACATCTTCATGGCAGAATCTGTCCTGGATCCTGGGAAGGATGTGTGCATGGAGAGGGGTCCCAGAGAAGGACCAGAAGGGGGCCCAGGCCCAGCTGCCTGTGACAGCAAGGGAGGGAGAAGACCCAGACCTGGGCTGGCTGTGGGTCCACTCCTGCTTCAGCCCTCCTTTCCCTAAATGGTGCCGGGAATGGGACCCCTCAACCTTGGAGGGGACACAGGCACTGAACCCACTTCTTCTAACTAATTCTTCCTGGAGGCCGGGCATCTCTGCTCACTCCTCTTGGTGCTAGGTTCAGGTAGGGGCTTCCAAGGAGGGTGATGGGAAGGGGAAGGGCCTGACCCTTAGCCCCCTCCAGGGATTCCTGAAGGCCTAGCAGGAGAGTCTGTCACAGGGCACAGGGCTCTCCAGGGACCCACTTAGGCAAGCAGGCCACAGTGTCCCTGCAGCGGGTGGCAAGGCACTGTGCACAGTGCAGGGTGGTGGCCCCTCTGAGCGCAGTGCAGGGAAGGAGAGGAGGGAGCCTCACTACCAAAGTTGTGGGGAGGAGGGGAGGTCAGACAGAGGGAGAAGTCACCATGGAACCTGCGTTGGCACTAAGGAGGGTGGAATGGTGGGGGGCTCCTGGTTCTACCCCTGCTGCACCATCGAGTTGTGGCCTGGTGGGGGGCATCCCCCAGGGACTAACCACAGACCGACATCTCAGCACACAAGGGACTCAGGCTCCAGGGTCCTCCAGTTCTACAGGGGAGCAGGAATGGATCTGATGGTCATGGAGAGTGAGGGATGGGAGGTCAGGACCCTGAACCAGAGGGGTGCCTGCTGCCCCCAAAAGGAATCCCACAGAAAGGCCAAGTGTGCTCCAGTGGTCGGCCAGGCTGCACACAGGGGCCGATCCGGGGTGGGACCCTGGACTCACAGGCACCAGGACGTGCCCCACCACAGTGACCCCGGCAGATGTCTGGCAGCAGCAAGGGGAATCCCTCGGCAGACACGTGACTGCCTCTTGTGTGGCGGGGCATGTATTTGAAAATGGTTTGTCTCCCTCACTCCCAGCTCTGAAACATCCTAACGAAGCCCACCCATGTGGCTGCAAAGGTCAGTGACTAGCAAGTGGGCATCCCTGCCAAGAGGGCCTGTAGCCACTCTGGCTACACCCAGATGGTAGCCCTGGGGCTTGGCTCCTGGCATAAGAGGGACAACTGGGGGGGAGTGCAGGGGAAGCAGGGCGTGGGGACTGGAGGCCTTGGCTTCCTGCAGAGCTGACAGACAAAAGAAGGGAATGGGGCACTGAGGGGAGGGCAGCATCCACCTGCTCCCTGCCCTCGGCCCCGTGGCCGGAGGCATCACCACTCTTAAGATCCTGTGCATATGTACATGTGTATGCGTGTGCGTGTGTACATGTGTGCATGTGTATGCATGTGCATATGTATGTGTATATGTGTGCGCATCGTGTGCCTCAGGTGAGTGTGCACAGTTGGGCCTAGGCCAGCGCTCAGTCACCCCTTCTCTCTCTCAGGCAGGCCATCGCTTGCCCTTGGCCCCGCCCCCACACCAGGGCAGAAAAGTAGAAGAAAGAGAAGGTGTTGCCCTGGTGGCAGCCAAGGCTTGGCACTACCACCCCTGGCAGTTGGCACACAAGATTTCTTATTGCTCCTCTGGCCTCAGGGAACACTCTCCTCATCTGCAGAAGGGAGGTGGCAGCAGGGGTCCCAAATCAGCTTTCCTGCTGATGACAGGATCTGCCCCTTGCCCCTCCGGAAAGCCCAGAGCAGGGACCAGCAGGTGGGACCCCCAGACTGCTGCAGATACGTCCCTGTTCATGCACTATCCTGGCCCCAGGTCCTCACCTGCTTGCCCATCACAGGCATGAGCAGGCTGGAGCAGCCTCCTGAGGAGCTGCTGGTCTCTGCAGAGCACGTGCTGCTGGGGCTGCTGCTGCCCGGCCTCCCCCTTCTGCACAGCAACCAGCTCCCCAGCCACCGGCACCCTCTGCCAGCCCTTCTCTTGGGAAGGGAGGGCATGGGGGTTGTGAGGACCAGCCCAGGAGGGGATGAGGACGGAGGCAGGAAGAATGTCCTCTTCCCACCATCCTGGGCCTCCTTCAAAAACAAAGGGACGCTGCCAGGGGTCTGGAGATGGGGCCACAGAGAGGTGTCCTTACAAAAATAACTGAGTCTGGTCCCGGCAGGGCCGAGGTTTCCTGAGAGCACACAGATGGCCGGGCAAAGGCCGAATGAAAAGGTCCAGAACAGAGCACTCCCGCCTGGGGGGCCGGGGTTACGGTTGCACACGCTCCAGGTACTGCGGCAGGGGGTTCTCCTTGACATACTTCTGGATGTACCAGCACGTGAGATGGGCCTTCAGGTCCTCCTCCACCACAAAGTCCAGCGCAGCCTGGGAGCCGGTGGAGAGGAAAGAGCATCAGTGCTGTCGAGCTGAGCCCAGAGTGCAGTGCACGGCCATTCGGGCTGCCACACACCTACTGACTGAAAGGGGGTTGCCACTCTGTCCCTGCTCTGCCTGCCCCAGCCCTTGGAACTGCCCACAGGACCCTGGCCAAACCCTTGAGGAGGTCTTGGACATGTGAACACCATTATTTCCCAGTTTAGTTGGGGAAACTGAGGCACAAAGCAGTTTGGCAAGCTGCCCAAGACCACACAGCCAGAAAGAAGGTGAGCCAGGATTGTCAACTCAGGATTGCTGAGAGACCATGTGCGGAGGGGACGTGGGTGTGGGTAAAGCATATGGCTTTGGGAGGGCAGCACGGAAGGCCCACAGCAGCCATTAGAGGGACCAGAGCCAGACCAGCGCTCCTTTCTGCTCTACAGCCCCCACCCCAGCTTCTGTGCTTCCCAGCACGCCCTACCCTCCCCTAGTCTCAGGGCCTTGGCACCAACAGGCCCCTCTTCTTTTTCAACCCATCCTTCAACTCCTGCTCCTTTGATGCCACTTCCTAGAAGCCTCCAGGGGTCGCCTAAAGGCTTCCATAGCCCTCTAGGGCTTCCCTGTACCCCACAAGGTCACATTGTGGCAGCCTTCCAAAGTCAATGTCTGTGGTGGGATGGCGTTGGCGGGGGGCGGGGAGGGGCATTTGTGCACTTTGGTCTGTGGCTATCGTCCTTTTGTCCACTTCTCTACAACAAGCTCATGAGCCCTAAGAGCGAGGGATAAATCTGAGTTGTCTTCACCTCCCTCGCCTTGCCTTGCCTTGCCTTGCCTTGCTTTGCAGGATGCCTTGTACTCTGTATACGTCTTAATATTTGCTGAAATGCAGTGGAGGCGGCCAGGGTGGGGCCAGCAGGTGGCCTCCACTGAGCACCTACCATGTGCTGGTGGTGGCCCCGCTACCCATCTCATGCCTTAGCCAGTCTCTCCAGTTCTATAGCCTCCAAGGCCTGCCTTCCTCCATCTCCTGGTCACAGGCTTTATCAGCCAGACCACTGGCCGCTACCCTAGCCTCACCAACCTATCTCCCCATTTTGCAGATGAAGAAAGCAAAGCCCTGAGGGCACCTGTTGGAGGTCCAGCACTGGGCTGGGCTGGGCTGGGGTCCAAGGGGGCATGCCCTTATCCCCTAGGGGGGGCCACTGGGCAGGGGGCTAAGCAGGCTCCCTGGGTGAGGGAGGCAGGTGCCTGCCCAGGCTCCCTCGACCTCCCCATTCTGCCCAGGGCATGAACCCTCCGTGAGCCTCAGTTTCCAGATCTGCGACGTGGGGTAGTCCCTGCAGACATAGCTCACAGAATTGTCAGTACAGAGGGAGAGAGGACAGATGCCACTTAGAGAGAACATTTCTGCCCTAGATAGGCAAAGGCTCCATGAGCCCAGCCCGCCCTGGCCGGCACCCAAATAAACAAGGGCAGGAAAGGAGGCCTCATTCCCCTGGGAGTGGGAGAGAGCAGGCAGAGAAAGAACCCTGGGGCAACCCATACATGGAACCTATTGTAGCAGCTCCATCAGGGAAGTTAAAACCTTTCTTTGCTCTTCATTAGCCCCAAACCTACTCCCCAGTAGCCCTTGTTGAAGTGCTTTGGGGAATGAGCTGCCCTGGGGGGCTAGGAGGGGGACAAGCTGGTGAACTGTTCATTCAGCTCACTCACGCGATCACTCAGGAATTTACTGAGAACCTACTATATGCCAGGCGCAGGGGCGGCGAGAGTGGAGAGAGGACGTCAGGCATCTGTGAAACACTTGACACACAGGTGATGAGGCCACACATTAGTGGCCACCACAGGGCAGGGCAGGAGGCAGAGGTTCCAGCTGCAAAGGAGCAGTCACAGCCGGCTGGCCCTTGCCCTGTGCCTGGGGGTAGCTGGGAGGGCAGCACCTCCTAGCTGGCACAGCGGCTGCCCCAGCCCGGGAGAAGCTGAGAAGGTGACACTGACTGACAAACGCCCATCCCAAGCTGAGATGTGGACACTTGAGTCTGGGCTATGGCCAAGACCCAGGCTAGATCTGGTCAGCACCACCTCACCTCCAGCTCTGCCCCTGAACCCCCACTAGTCACCCTCCCTTGCACCCTGCCCTCATGCTGCCTCTCCCCTCCCCCTACCCAGCCCTGGGTGCTGCCCCCCAACTTTTCCCACCCTGCACCACCCCCACCCCCAGGCTGCCCTACCTTGGCGAGGTGCTTGGCGATGCCTCGCCCACGGTAGGCGTCAGGGACTTCCGTGTGCTGTAGGTCCACGGTCCGCTTGCCAACGTACTCATAGAGCAGGACAGCCCTGTCGTGACACCCTGAGAGCAGAGGAAACAGGGTGAGGCATGGAGATTCCAGGGGCACAGGAACCCGGGGAGGCAGGCAGGGCTCGGCAGGTCAGCCTGGGCTCAGACCCTACACAGGCCCAGCTGACCCGATTCCTGGCCTCTGTGGACTCAGCAGTGGAAGCTAGGGGTGGAAGTTGAGAGGGACTGGCATTTGGAGCCAGGCTGTTGGAGATGAGTCCTCAGTAACCTTGGGCCATTCATGCAATCTCCCTGCGTCTCAGCAGGTGTATAATTTATAACATGGAGCACAGATATAATTTATAGCATTTCTTAAAGGGCTATTTAGAGGATTAAATGAGTTCATCTCTGTAACATGCTTAGAATGGTAGTTGTTGTCAGCTGCTATGGAGTTGGCCCCGACTCGTGGCGACCCCATACACAATGGGACAAAATGCGGCCTGGTCCTGCACCATCCTCATGATAGGTTGCAGATCAGATCATTGTGATCCATAGGGTTTTCACTGGCTGATTTTCAGGAGTAGATTGCCAGGCCTTTCTTCCTAGTCTGTCTTAGTCTGGAAGCTCCACTGAAACCTGTTCAGCATCACAGCAACATGCAAGCCTCCACTGACAGACGGGTGGTGGCTGCCCACGAGGTGCACTACCTAGGAATTGAACCGGGGTTCCCACACAGGAGGAAAGAATTATTGGTACCTTTTTTTAGAAAGTACCAAAGAAGCCCTGGGGGTGCAACAGTTAAGCGTTCTACTGTAACCAAAAGGTTGGTGGTAACCCACCAGCAGCTCCACAGGAGAAAAGACCAGGTGATCTGCTTCTGTAAAGACTACTGCCTAGAAAACCGTACGGGGCAGCTCTACTCTGTAACCTGGGGTCACTATGAATCAAAAACCGACTTGACGGCACCCAACAACAACAGATCAGACCAGCACCATGGAAGCCTTCCTTATCATCATTGGTATTAGCATCCCAAGGCCCCTCCACCCCTTCCACGGCCCAGCTCTCTGAGTCCCTACCTGAGCCCCCTCCAGAAGGTCCCAGGGCCCAGTGCTGGACACACAGTAGGGCTGGGCAAACCCTCAACTACACCAGAGCACAAAAAGACAAGAGAGCCAGGGCCAGGAAAGACATGAGGACCACTGTCGGGCCCTGGCAGAGATGCAGTCAGCGGGCTGCGGTCCCCTGGACACCGGTGTTCACACCTCTCGGGTCTGCGTGGGCAGAGAGGCCTGTGATGGGGGCTTACTGGCCCATCCCCCAGACTCCTCCTATAGAAAAGGAACTGGTTTGTTCAACCACAGTTTTTGTTCCTCATTCAATCAACCAGTTATCTAACGAGCTCTAAGCGTTGTTTGTGATTCTGGGAGTACAGCAGGGAACAAGCCAGACAAGACCCCTGCCTTCATGAAGCTGACGTCCTAGAAGTGGAGACGGACAGTAACCAAGAAAAGCCAAGGACTGTGTAGCACATCAGGGGTGAGGTGTGCTACAGAGAAAAGCACGCAGGGAGGGGCTGTGGTGAATGCTGGGCAGGAGAAGCCTCATGAGAAAGGGGTTTGGGGACGGAGACCTAAAGGAGGAGAGGGAGTCAGTCGCGGGATAACTGGGGGGACAGTGTTCTAGGCAGAGGCAACAGCCAGTGCAAAGGCTCTGAGGCAGGGGTGTGCCTGGTATGTCTGGGGAACAGCAAGGAAGCCCGGTGGCTGAAGTGGAGTGAGTCAGGGTGTGGTGAGATGAGTTTCTTTATGTGACCTTTTGCCTTTGTTCTGTGAAGAGAGTAAAAGAAAACCGCTTGGGAGATTTTCCCCTGGGCCCTGAGGAGCTGTTACAGTTGCCCTCGCCCTTTGGAGAAGCTTCTAACTTTTGCCCAGGGAAGAAGCCAGTTCCTGCCAGCAGAAAATATCAGTTACTGTGCAAATATATGGAGTGAGGGGACTGGCCAGTTTAGTCCAGAGAGGGGGACTGGTCAGTTATTACGCAAATAGGGTGCACAAAATCCACCCAATAGGATTGGCCCACTTGCCTATATAAACACCCATTCCACAGGGGTTGAGGGGGACCTCACTGTCATCAAGAAGAGGCTGGAGCGGAGCACATCCTTAGGACCTGGGGTACCTACACTGAGAATCTCCTAGACCCAGGAGACAAGAAAGCTGTAACACTGGAGCGGCAGTAGCAGAACCAGGAGACTGGAGCGAGACAACATGGTAGGCTTCCTGGCCCACTGAGTGAAGTGGCTACAGTGGGCTTACCAACCCACAGAGCAAGAAAGCCTAGCGCCTTCAGCAAGAGGCTTGCTGGCACAGTGGGGTGCCTCCAAGCACTTGTCAGGGGAACTAAAAGAGCTGTAACACTTGCCTGAGCAGGGAGGGGCCAAGAGAAGGACTGTCCTGAGGGGGCCGAGGGAGCCTGTCCTCATGAGGATGAGAGGAGTCCTATCCTCAGGAGGCCAAGGGGAGCCTGTCCTGAAGGGGCCAAGGGGAGTCGTGTCCTCAGGGGGCCGAGGGGAGCCTGTCCTGAAGGGGACAAGGGGAGTCGTATTCTCGGGGGGCGAGGGGAGCCTGTCCCCAGGGGGCTGGGAGGAGCCTGTTCTCAGGGGGCTATAGAGGAGCCTGTCCTGAAGGGGACAAGGGGAGTCCTATTCTCAGAGGGCTGGGGGGAGCCTGTCCTCGGGGGGCCTAGAGGAGGCCTGCACAGGAGGGGGAAGGGGAGGGGAGAGAGTGACTGTCCTGCACTAAAGAAGGAAGGGATGTGCTCTTCACTTTGGGGGAGCATTCCAGACCTTGCCCCTGTGCTTCCTGACATTGATCCCGTTCCAGTTACTCAATTAGTCCTGATCCATGTTACCTCCCTAATAAACCATATAACTGAGTACGGTCTGTGTGCTATGTGTGGCCACTGCAATACATTACTGAACTCAGCAGAGAAGTTCTCTAGAGAGTGCTGCTGGGAGGATGGCTAGTGTCAGAATTGGTAAAAAGTTCGGAGAGAGGAGGTGTGTCTGATCTCCACCTCCTAAGAATCAGCTTTGGGCTGATGCTGATTCTTATTCTCCCTGAAGTCAGACAAGGTCCAGCGCTATTGCTATGGTGTTACAGAGGAGGAGGGGACAGGGCTGTTTGGCCAAGGAGAGCCAGGGGAGGCCCCTCCAAAGAGAATGCCTCTGAGCTGTGCACATGAACAGGAGGAAGCAGCAGAGGGAAGGGTTGGGGATACATAGCAGAGGGCAGGGTTGGGGATACATAGCAGAGGGCACAGCCTGTGCAAAGGCCCTGAGGTTGGAACACACAATTCACTGGCTCTAAAAGACATGTCAATGTCACATGTCTAATTCGTAAAAGTAACTTGCTTTTCCTGTGTTTTAAAGTTAAAGCACCACAGATAATCCAGTCTTCGATGCAGCCTGGGCTCCCAGCCTATGCTAGGTGTCATGGCGGTAAGAGCGACCAGCTGAGATATACAGTGACCCACCCAGGGTCCCACGGCAAGTCAGACACTGGAACAGAGTCCAACCCCAGTTACACAGCTTTCTGGTCCAGGTTGTTTCTGTTGACTCTCCCTAAAGCTCCAGGATGGAGGCTGCCATTCACCTCCCCACCCCTAGATGGGGAAACTGAGATGCAAAGGAGGGGCACTGACCCATCTGAAGTCAAAGGCCAAGTCTACGCTCCAGGTCCTGAGCCAAGTTCATCCCTTCTGCTCCATAACTCGCACTCTGGCCTCCAGGCCTTTGCCTGAGCCAGCCCTTCTGCCTGCAGTGCCCTGCCCCCCTTTTTGGCCAGGCAGGGTTCCTATTTGCCCCCAGGCCCAGCTGAGGGTAGCCCCCAGCCCCTGGCATGTCCTCACATGGCCCGTCTGCAGCATCACATGCCTGTGCCCACTGCCCTGGCTGTGCTGCCTGGTGCTGGGCTCTCGGATCTCAGTTACTGCCACCTGTCAGGGTTAATTCAGCTCACCCAGGACAGGCAAGCTAAGAGCAGGAGGTTATTTCAGGGCTGACCTGGTCACCGAGGGAGCTGCCCACCTCTCCTGGCCACTCAGTTATCCAGAAGCTCATCGAGTTTCAGGTGCTGGGGTGAAGCAGCGAACAAAACTGACAAAAAGCCCTTCCTCGGGGAGGTCCCACTTCAGCGGGGAGATAGACAGGTAAGGTGATATTAGAGGGGACAAGGGCCAAGTCAATGCAATAGAGCAGGGAAGGGCACGGGAAGAGGTGCAACTTTAAGAGGGTGGACAGAGGCCTCTCTTGGGCAAAGATCTGAAAGAGGTGAGGAACCAAAAGGCTATCTGGGGGAAGGGCATTCTCAGTAGAGGGAACAGCAAGTGCAAAGCCCTGACGTAGCCTTCCGAGGACAAGGTGGTTGGACCCGAGTGTGTGAGGGGCTGGGGAGGAAACCAAGTCAGAGGGTCAGGGGCTGGGTCAGGCAGGGCTTTGCAAGACTGTCACTGAAAAGGTTTCAAATTTCATTCCATCATCCACCTCTGCAAAGCAGGGCCTCAAACCCCAGCACATTTGCTTGTGTTCCTCTGTTCGTTCAGGCATTCATTCATTTACCCCACAATTAACATTCCTGGAGTGCCCATTGGGCTGTCATGGACTCTCTGCCTCCCTGCCGACCCCTGGGGGTCCCATGCGCTTGGTTACTGTGAATGCCTGGCCCAGAGCAGACAGACGTGAAACATCTGTTGCACAAACACACGCTCATCCCTCTCTGTCCAGCACACGCTGCGGGGGGGGGGGGGGGCACGGGTCAAGGCAGGCTTCTGGCCATGCCCCGCCTGGCATGGCCTGCGCTCTCAGGCCCAGGACTCCCAGGAGGCAACAGGACCAGCCGGCTGTAGCGAACGCCAGGCCCACGCCAGGCCCAGGCCCAGCTCTCTCCACACGCTCATAGCTCAATCTGCACGATAACCCCACCGGGAGACTGAGGCTCAGAGAAGCCAGGTCATACAGCTTGGAGGTGGTGGGTGACAGGGCTGAGCTCAGCGAGGAGGGTTTGTGGCCAGAAGAGGACCAGAGGGCATCCGGGGTCACAAGGGCAAGTGTGGGGCTGCTCGTGAGAGAAAGATGCACCCCACTGGGTGGGGGGCACCTGATACTTAATTGCCAACCTTGTGCCTCTGGCCTGTGCCTGGGACTTCACTGTTGGAGGGCCCTCAGGGGTCATCAGCAATAGTCGCTCATGCCTGCTGCACGGCTTACAAGGCACTTTCCCTCCTCATGGCCAATGCCAAACTCCTGCAGACCCCTGAAAATAGCCAACCTCAGGGGCTCAAGCCCAAACCTTGGACTGTCCTTGTCTTCTTCCTCTCTCACACCTACCAGCAGGGCTGTGGCCACAAATCTGAGCACGGCCAGCTAAACAGCTACCACCTACTCTGGTTGCCTGCCTCACGGGTGCCACAGCCGCCTCAGGGCCTCCCTTCTTCTGAGCCTCCCCCCAGGTCCCCGAGAGACAGGTCCTATGAAAGCAGGCATCAGACCCCAGCCTCTGCACCTACTTTGGGCCTTTGTTCCAGCCCCATTGGCCTCTTGCTGCTTCTCTGCCCCCAAGAAGGATCAGCTCCTCATTATCTGAGGGGAGCCCAAATGTCACCTTCTTCCCCAGAAAGGTCCCCACCCCCTGCCCCAGGTGGCTGCCATCCCTCGAGAGCAGATACAGGCAGCCTCACTGTTAGCCACTCTGGCGCCCTGGGCAGAGGGTGGCTGGGCCTGTGGGTACTGTTATCTTGGCTCTAGGTGCAAGGGCAAGGCCACCTGGGCGCACCCTGGCTCCAGTGCCAGGCCCTTATCTGGGGGAAGCAGTACTTGTAGCCCGGGGAGTGATGACGGCAGGTACCAAATGAACTGGCTTAAGGCTGACAGGCCCTGTGTCTGAGTCCTTGCTCTGCCAGCTGGCCTCTGGGGTCCAAGGGTCTCATCTATCCTTGAGACAGTCACGACAACCATCTCCCTCCTGGGGCCCTGAGAATCAGATCCAGATCTCAGAATGGGGGGCCCTTCCCTAGGTCTCCCCAGACCAAGGCCCTCCACTCTCCCCAGCCCCAGGCAGATTGAACCTTGGATAAACAGGCACCAGGAAATGACCAGGAAGGCAGTCACAGAGAAGGCAAAAGCAGGCTGGTTCAGAAAAGGTTCTGCTCCACCAGTCACCCAAGGAAGGTTGCAGACCAAAATGCTCATTGTTCAGATGAGAAAACTAAGGCAGAGCTAAAGCCAAAACCCAGGTCCCTGTTTCACCTCTTCCTGTAGGAAGTGGGGCACACATCCTGGCTGAGGAGGACAAGGCAGGTCAAGGAGGAGCTGCTCGGGGGTGGAGCCCTCTCCCGACTTCCTTCAGCCTCCAGATAATGAGGCCCTCAGATGGAGCCCTAGGGGCTAGATTCTGGCTTAGCTACTACCTGGCTCTGTGACTCGATTTCCTCATCTCTAAAATGGTGATAACACAAGCTAGTGTTTAAGAGACTGGATGTGGGGACCAGACAAGCCTGAGCTCCTTCTCTGAGGCCCTGTGTCAGCAAATTCCTTGAACATCTGTCCAGAACTCAGTCATTTCTCCCTACCCCCACTCTCACTGCCCTGCTGTGTCCGGTTTCCAAGGCCCTTGCACCTCCCCTGCTTGCCCCACTACTTCTCTAATCTCCTCTTCTGCCACCCTCCTCTCTCACCCCTCCACTTCAGCCCCTCGGCCTCCCTGCTTCTCTGAACGCACACCAGACACCACAGGGCCTTTGCTCCTGCTGCTCTCTGCAGCGGCTCCCTTCTTGCCTCCTTCACGCCTGTACTAAAAGGCCACCTTCCCAAGGGGCCTTCCTGGATACCTGATTCTAAGTAGCAACCCCTTCCTCAACACTCTCTCCCAGTCAGGCTTTGCCTGTCTTGAGCATGGCTGGGTCCCCGGCACCTAGAAAGCGCTTCATGTGCAGCAGGTGCCCAGTAAGTATCTGGGGTGAATCCCAGGCTTCCACCTTTGAGGTGTAAGAGCTGGGCAAGGCACTTCACCGCTTTTTGCCTCATTTTACCCATTTGTAAAATGGGAGGATCAGCTTTCCCTCACCCTGCCCAGCAACGCATGAGAATACGTAAGTGATTCCAAGTATACTAGCCCTGAAAAACAGCATGTACTTAATAAACACACCTCTAACACCTGGAACCAGAGCTTGCTGGAAGCTCCTCAGCCTAACTCTGGCTGAGGTGGACCTGGGCACACATCTGCCCTGCCAACCTGGAGCCCAGGGAGCCTGGCCGTGAAGCCTTGGCACTCACATCTCTCTGCAGGCATACGGCAATGAGTTGCCAGCCTCAAGGACTTGTCTGGCAGCTGCCCAGCTAAGGGCATGGCGGGGGGTGATCAGACCATAGGTGGGCCCATCCCAGTGGGTAGGCCCCTCCCCTACCCCTAGAGACTCACTAAGACCCAGCCTGGCCTGGTTGCCCTGGAGAAGGCCCAAGTGGGCACACAGACCCTGCCCAGGGGACCTGGAAGGTAGCTGCCAGCTCCACTTCCACTTTATCCCTTGCCTCTCTACCCAGAGCTGATGTTTGTAGGTAGCCACCAGAGGCTGGACCTGGGACAGGGGAAGCTAAGATGAGGCTAGCATGCCTGGCCAGGTGGTGGTCATCTCTGGTGAGCTGTGCTTTGGCTGGACCTACTTGGAAGAGAAAGGAAAAAAACCCTCAGTGTTTCCTTTTTCGTTCTGCCTCTTGAGGCCCCAAACAAACCTCAGAAAGGAGGCTGACATGCCACACAGCTTCAGCCCATCAGCGAGGCAGTGTATTAAGTATCCTGGAAGGCCAGGCTGGGGCTGGCATCCACAGCAACAGAGAACTTGCTCCCATTTGGAAAGAACATGTGCTGTGGGATCAGTCCAGCCAGGTCTCAATTCCAGTTCCAGCACCACGTGATGTTGAGCAAGCCACTTCCTTCTGAGCAAGCCTGTGCAGCCTGAGCCTCAGTTTACTCATCTGTAATGCTGGGTGACAATGTCACATCACAGAGATGTTGTGACAGAGCATCCATGAGGCAGTGGATGTGGCAGGGCCTGGCCTGACACCCAGCACCGCCCTATGCGGGTCTGAGAAATGCAGTGTGGGCTGGGGCAAGCCCAGCTCACAGCCAGACCTGTCCCAGCTCTGCACCATTCCACTCCACGACTCAGGAGCCTTTCCCTTGGGGGGCCCCCATCTCCTCTGAGATGGGCGCAGTGGCTTCAAGGGCCCTTCCTGCTTGACCCTCCTGCAGGAGGCCTGGCTGAGAGAGCAGAGAAGTTATCAACACAGAGGGTGGGATGGTGAGACACAGCGAGTGGGTGCTCCTCAATTTCATAATTCTATTTAGCACCTCCCCCTTCTAGGAGGAAGGGGGGTGTGGGCTAGGGAGTGGTGAGACCTTTCTCTGCAGGAAAGAGAACTCGCCCTGGCTCTGGCTTTAAAAATAATGGTCAGTCCCTGTTTGTGGCCCACTCAGAGCAATGTTCTGAAACTTTGCTCTTCTTTCTGCAGTTCGTCCTTTACAACCAGCCAACATGTATGCACTAGTGTTATTCCCATTTTAGAGATTTAGAAACTGAAGTACACAGACAGAGATCTGGCCAAAGTCTCAGAGCCATCATCTCCTAAACATCCTGTCAGGGGCAGAAGCCCCTCTTCATCAGCCCTAGGTCCACCCAGGGGATTCTCCAATCTCCTCGGTGTAGGAAAGATAAAGTTCCCAAGAACAGCAAGAAGCGATCTAACAGCTGGCAAGAGGCGGGAAGGGGCAGGTCACAGTTGACCCACTCTCCAAGATCTCAAACAGCAGCCCTCGCCGGGGGCCAAACACCCGAAAACAGTCGGGCCTGAGCAGGTGCGGGTTCCCAGAGGCTCTAAGGCAGGGGGATGGTGACAAGAGACTGCCTCTGCGCCTCCTCTTTCGACCCTGGGGACACTGCTCGCCCGGCCGGCATCTCAATCTGCTGCGCGCAGACCTGGCTGCCCCCTCGGCTCTGATGCTCCGCATAAGGCACCTCTCCCGGGAAGTCCTCTCCTCCAGCAGCGCGCGAGTCGGACGCGCCCCACCTAACCTCCAAGTGCAGCTTCCGGCACAGAAACAGCCGGTGGCGGCGCGGGACACACTGCAGCGCCTCTCCCCCAGATCGAGGGTCAGGGTCCGGGGTCCAGGGGGCGGGGATCCAGGGACCCGGGGGTCCGGCGGACCGCGGATTGAGGGTCGAGGTCCGGGCATCCGGAGGACCGGGAACCAAGGCTCGGGGTTCCGGGATCCGGGAGGCGGGGGCCGGGGACCCGGGGACCCGGGGGCCGGGGTCCCGGGAGGCGGAAGCCAGGGGCCGCGAGGCGGCGGCGCGGGCGCTCCAGCTAGAGGGCAGTCTCGGCAGTGCCCGCTGGGCTGCAGACAAAAGGCGGGGGGCGGGCCGGGCCGCGTTACCGTTGAGCCGGACGGTGAACTGGCGGCGCCGGCGGTCGTGCTCCACGCGGATGGGGCAGCCTTGCTCCAGGGCGCCCGGCGGCCCCGCTGCCGTCGAGTGAGCCATCAGTGCGCGCCGGGCGCCCTCGGACCCGGGGCCGGGCGCTCGGCGCGGGGGTGAGGCGGCCTGTGGCGGAGGCGCAGAGACCTCAGGCGGCGGCGCAGAAACTGACACTCGGCGGCGGCGGCGGCGGCAGCAACAACAACAAAAAAATAAAGAAAAAGAAAATCCTGGGGCCAGGAAATCAGCTGTGCGGTCACGTGCGGCGCGCGGCCAGTCAGCGAGCGGACCTCTGTTTTGATGTGTTCCACCCGGCTCTTAAAGGGGCCGTGCCACCCCTCGAGGGCGCCCCGTGCGCCTCCGGGCACCGGCAGCTCTCTCTCCTGCGCTTGGCCCACAGCAACTTTGTGGCCCCACCCGAACCCCTTCACCTGTAGTGGCATTGTAATTATCGCCACGATAGCCACCATTTATAAAGCACTTGCTGTGAGCGCAGCCATGCATAGTCAAGGCCTGGTACACAGAAAACCCTCCGTACGTACTCACTGCGCTAAAATCCTATACACCGTCCCTTTGCAGGTGAGGAAAGAGCGGCCCAGGGCAACAAAAAGACATTGAGTAAGGTCAGACACAGCTGGGGCCGTGGTGCGAGTGGAACTGCGGAGCCCCCCTCATGCGCAGCTGGATCTGCTGGGGGAGATTACCCGGAGAAGCCTTGTTCGGGATGGAGTGAGATGCCACAGGCAGAAGTGCAGGAAGAGGGCTTGGAATTCCTGGGTGCACTTCACAAATGGGGAAACTGAGTCCCAAGCGGGGCGGGGACTTACTTGAGGACACACAGGACCCTCAGGCCCAGACTTCTTTTTCGAAAGGTGCCGTGACTAGCCGCCCGTAGTTCTCACGCACAGCTTCGCACTCAATCATGTGTCTGTAAACTACGTTTAATATTTTTCTAATTAAGGGTTCAGCTTGATGTTCACACATGTGATTGCCACCCCAAAAAAGATACAGACACTCTTGCCTGGTTCCCTAGGGCCCCTCATATCAGCGCTCCATCCCTTGAGTCAACAGTATCCCGACTTCTAGCATCATTGACTAATTTGTTTTTTTCTAGAACTTCATATAAATGGAATCATATATATATATTTGAGTCTTTTTTTTTTTTTGCTTAACATTTTATCTGTGAGATTCATCTATGTTGTATCATGTCGTTTGCTGAATAGTATTCCATTGTGTGCATATACCACAATTTATCTGTCCATTCACCTCTTGGTGGGCATTTGGGTTGTTTTCAGTTTTTGACTATTATGCATAAATCTGCTGTGAACATTATTGAACACGCCTTTAGGCATCCACTTTGTAACAGTTCTTTTGGGTACATAACAGGAATGGATTGCCGGGTCTTAGGGTAATATATTTGAGGCATTGGTGGTTCAGTGGTAGAACTTTTGCCTTCCAGGCAAAAGTTGTTAGGTGCCATTCAGTCGCTTCTGACTCATTGCGACCCTGTATACAACAGAATGAAACATGGCCTGCTCCTGCACCGACCTCACAATCGTTATGATGATTGAGACCATTGTTGCAGCCACGGTGTCAATCCATCTCATTGAAGGCCTTCCTCTTTTTCAATACCCTTTACTTTACCAAGCGTGATGTCCTTCTCCAGGGACTGGTACCTCCTGATAATATGTCCAAAGTATGTGTATGAGACGAAGTCTTGCCATTCTTGCTTCTATGAGCATTCTGGGCGTACTTCTTCCAAGACAGATTTCTTCGCTCTTTCGGCAATTCATGGTATATTCAATATTCTTTGCCAACACCATAATTCAAAGGCGTCAATTCTTTGGTCTTCTTTATTCATTGTCCAGCCTTCCCATGCATATGAGGCAATTGAAAACACCACGGCTTGGGTCAGGCACACCTTAGTCTTCAAAGTGACATCCTTGCTTTTTAACACTTTGAAGAGATCTTTTGCAGCAGATTTGCCTTTTACAATACATCCTTTGATTTCTTGACTGTTGCTTCCATGGGCATTGATTGTGGGTCCAAGTAAAATGAAATCCTTGACAACTTCAATCTTTTCTCCATTTATCATGATGTTGCTTATTGGTCCAGTTGTGAGAGCTTATTGTTTTCTTTATGTTGAAGTGCAACCCCTACTGAAGGCTGTGGTCACTGATCTTCATCAATAAGTGCTTCAAGTCCTTTTCACTTACAGCAAACGAGGTTGTGTCATATGCATATTGCAGGTTGTTAATAAGTCTTCCTCCAATCCTGATGCCACTTTCTTCTTCATATAGTCCAGTTTCTTGGATTATTTGCTCAGAATACAGATTGAATGAGTATGATGACAGGATACAACCCTGACCCACAACTTTTTTGACTTTAAACCACGCAGTATCCCCCCTTTCTGTTCAAATGACTGCCTGTTGATCTATGTACAGGTTTCTCATGTACACAATTGTTCTGGAATTCCCATTCTTCCCAAGCCTATCCATAATTTGTTATGATCCACACAGTTGAATGCCTTTGCATAGCCCATAAAACACAGGTAAACATCTTTATGGTATTCTCTGCTTTCAGCCTTGATTCATCTGATATCAGAAATCATATCACTTGTTCTACATCCTCTTCTGAATCTAGCTTGAACTTCTGGACATATTGAACTTCTGTCAATGTACTGCTGCAACTACTTTTGAATGATCTTCAGCAAAATTTTGCTTGTGTGTGATATTAATGATATTGTTCCATAATTTCTGCATTTGGGTTACCTTTATTTGGAATGGGTACAAATATGGATCTCTTTCAGTAGGTTGGCCAGGAAGCCGTCTTCAAGTTTCTTGACATAGATGAGTGAGCACCTCCAGCACGGCATCAGTTTGTCGAAACATCTCAACTATTACTCCATAAATTCCTGGAGCCTTGTTTTTCGTCAGAGTCTTCAGTGTAGCTTGGACTTCTTCCTTCAGTACCATTGGTTCTTGATCATATGCTACTTCCTGAAATGGTTCAACATCTACCAATTCTTTTTGGTACAGTGACTCTGTAGTCCTTCCATCTTCTTCTTTTGATGCTTTCTGCATTGTTCAATATTTTCCCCGTGGAATCCTTCAGTATTGCAACTCAAGGCTTGAATTTCTTCGTCAGTTCATTCCGCTTGAGAAATACCGAGCATGTTCTTCCCTTTTGGTTTTCTATCTCCTGGTCTTTGCACATTCCGTTATAATACTTTACTTTGTCTTCTCAAGCTGCCCTTTGAAATCTTCTGTTCAGCTTTTACTTCAGTATTTCTTCCCTTCCCTTTAGCTACTGTGTGTTCAAGAGCAAGTTTCGAAGTCTCTTCTGACATCCATTTTGGTCTTTTCTTTCTTTCCTGTTTTTTTAGTGACCTTTTGCTTTCTTTCTTTTTTTAAATTGTACTTTAGATGAAGATTTACAGAGGAAATTTGTTTCTTATTAAACAATTAATACACATATTGTTTTGTGACATTGGTTACCAACCTCACAACATGTTAACACTCTCCCCTTCTCAAGCTTGGGTTCCCCATTACCAGCTTTCCTTTCCCCTCCTGCGTCTAATCCTTGCCACTGGGCTGGTGTGCCCATTTAGTCTCATTTTGTTTTATGGGCCTGTCTAATCTTTGGTTGAACGGTGAAACTTTTTACATTCTTCGTGTCTGATGTTCTTGATGTCATTCCACAACTTGTCTGGTCTTCGATCATTAGTGTTCAATGTGTCAAATCTCTTATTGTTATGATCTCTAGATTCAGATGGGATCTACTCAAGGTCATATTTTGGCTCTCGTGGACTTGCTCTGATTTTCTTCAGCTTCAACTTGAACTTGCATGTGAACAACTGATGGTCTATTCCGCAGTCAGCCACTGGCCTTGTTCTGACTGATGATATTGAGCTTCTTCACTGTGTCTTTCCATAAATGTAGTCGATTTGATTTCTATGTTTTCCATCCAGTCAGGTCCATTTGTCTATATAGTTGCTGCTTATGTTGTTGAAAAAGGTATTTGCAATGAAGAAGTCATTAGTCTTGCAAAATTCTATCATGCCCTCTCCAGTGTGCTTTCCATCACCAAGGGTGTATTTTCCAACTACTGATCCTTTTTCTTTGCTGCCAATCTTCGCATTCCAATCACCAGTAATTATCAATGCACCTTGATTGCATGTTTGATAAATTTCAGACTGCAGAAGTTGGTAAAAATCTTCAATTTCCTCATCTTTGACTTTACTGGTTGGTGCGTAAATTTGAATAATAGTCGTATTAACTGGTCTTCCTTGTAAGCATATGGATATTATCCTATCACTGACAGTGTTGTACTTCAGGTTAGATCTTAAAATGATCTTTTGGACAATGAAATCAATGCCATTGCTCTTCAATTTGTCATTCCCGGCATGGTAGACCATATGACTGTCTGATTCAAAATGGCCAATACCAGTTGTTATGAATTGAATTGTGTCCCCCCAAAATATGTGTCAACTTGGTTAGGCCATGATCCCCAGTATTGTGTGGTTGTCCTATGATTTGTGATTGTAACTTTGTGTTAAAGAGGATTAGGGTGGGACTGTAACACCCTTACTAAGGTCACATCCCTGATCCAATATAAAGGGAGTTTCCCTGGGATGTCGCCTGTGCCATCTTTTATCTTACAATAGATAAAAAAAAAAAGGGAAGCAAGCAGAGAGGGGGGACCTCATGCCACCAAGAAAGAAGCACCAGGAACAGAGTGTGTCCTTTGGACCTGGGGTTCCTACACGGAGAAGCTTCTAGTCCAGGAGAAGATTGATGAGAAGGGGACCTTCCTCCAGAGCCGAAAGAGAGAGAAAGCCTTCCCCTGGAGCTGACATCCTGAATTTGGACTTGTAGCCTACTAGACTGTAAGAGAATACATTTCTCTTTGTTAAAGCCATCCACATGTGGTATTTCTGTTATAGCAGCTCTAGATAACCAAGACACCAGTCCATTTCAGCTCACTAATGCCTAGGGTATGGATCTTTATGCATTCCATTTCATTTTTGACTTCCAATTTTCCTAGACTGATACTTCATACATTCCATGTTTCAATTATTGATGGATGTTTGCAGGTATTTCTTTTCATTTTGAGTTGTGCCACATCAGCAAATGAAGGTCCCGAAAATTTGACTCTATCCACATCATTAAGGTCATCTCTACTTTGAGGAGGCAGCTCTTCCCCAGTTGTGTTTTGAGTGCCTTCCAACCTGGGGATTCATCTTCTGGCACTATACCAGAGAATGTTCCACTGCTATTCATAAGGTTTTCACTGGCCAGTTTATTCACTAGGTCCTTCTTCCTGGTCTGTCTCAGCCTGTAAGCTCTGCTGAAACCTGTCCACCATGGGTTACTCTACTGGTATGTTAAATACTGGTGGCATAGCTTCCAGCATCACAGCAACACACAAGCCACCACGGTATGACAAACTGACAGATGTGTGGAGCCAGGCAAAACACCTGGGTTCAATTCCCAGCCAGTGCACCTCACGTGCAGCTACCACCCAGCCATCAGTGGAGGCTTGTGTGTTGCTCTAATGCTGAACAGATTTCACTGGAGCTTCCAGACTAAGATTGACTGGGAAGGAAGACCTTGCAATCTAGTTCTGAAAATCAGCCAGTGAAAACCCTTTGAGTCACAACAGACTGATCTAAACTGATCATGGGGATGGTACAGGACTGGGCAGCATTTCCTTACATTGTGCATGTAAGTGAATAATTTCTGTTACAAGGAACAGCACAAAGCTGGTTCCTATGAGGCAGAGGTGGAAGATGTCCCAAATGTCCAATTTTTCCAAACTGTGGTACCACTCCTTCGTCTCAAAGACCGACTACTCTCCCTCCCCTCATTACTGTCCTTCCCATATTTGAGTTCAGTAATTCACTGCAGCATCTCACAGAACTCCCAAACTGTACTTACAGTTAAGTGGTTTATTAGGGAAGTAACACGGTACAACTCGGTATTGGGATCAACTTGGAAGACGGACAACTCAGGACGCAGTTCCTCTATCAGGACAGCTTCTTCTCACCCTCTGCTGCTGGGCCCTGCTGGCATGCTCCATCTTAGCCATCTTGCGATGTTTCCCGTGTTACAGCTCTTCCCTCTCCCCATGTCTTCCTTTAAATCTAGCAGGATGGCAAAACAAACCAATCCGTCATTAGGGTTCCATTTACCTTATTTGCATGGTCCCACCCCTGTAGGGTTCCGTGCACCTTGTTTACATTATCAGCAAGCTGTCCAATCCCCTTAGTGGGTGACAAGCACCTTATGTGCATAGTCCCAACCAATCATTTTGTAGGAGTCACAAGACCACAGTGAGAAAGGCTAGATAAAAGCAATTCATCCCACCACAGGCCACCCCCTAGCTTTTCTAGCCATGGTTCTTTCATACTTGGAGGATAACTTCCCCCTCCAATCATTTTACCAGTCTAAAAAAGTCATTAAAAATTAGTTCTTTAATAGGGAAAAGAGTCCTCAGGATGAGGTGACTCAGGTACCAGCCATTCAGGTCTGCTGCAGGTATCCGTCTGATCTGGTCAAGCTATCCAAAAGTTGTCTTGGCTTCACCCTCTCTGGCCTCTGATAAAATTTAGCTGAGAGAAGCTGTACCCTTACTCTGAGTCTTATGAGGTATCAGCATAGCAAAACATTTAAGGAACTTCGGGTTCAGCCACTGTATTCCAGCCCAGCAGTGCCTCCCCCTTAGTCCACTCTTTCACAGATACGGCCTCTACCATTACAGTTTACAATCACGATTAACCCTGTTAACAACACTCACAACTGAATCGTATAGTCCTATCAGTATCTTCCCCCACCCTCTCTTCCCCGGACCTATCAGGAAAAGAGGAATCTATTAAGTGGGGATTCTCCCTTGTTCCCCTCATTTTGAGTGTAAGCACACTCACGAAAGCATGTAATCCAGCCACTTCTTGCCTTAATCTCCCCCCATTTTACATAGCCAATTTCTAAATTGCCTGTCCCTATCAAACCATTACTCTGAGGAGACAATCGCTTTCCTTGGTTTGAAGAATCTTCTGCACCAGTTCGGAACTTTGAGCATCTTTATTCATAAGTCCAGTCCAGTCCAGAGCGAGCCATCAAATTGCAGCAATCTATGCCAGCTCATGCCAGCTCATGGTGTCAAACATCTCTCTCTCTTCATTCGGTTGGGTTCTGGTCAGCTTATTTCTAGCCCCCATGGGCTAGGTCAATGGATACCAGCCATAGGCTTGGGAGTCCATATGCCTCCCTGCACCTCAGACCAGCCAGTCCCTTCTCTCTCTTTCTCTCATCCCTAGCCCCAATGGGCTAGGTCAATGGGCAACACCCATAGGCTCAGAAGTCCACACACCTCCCTGTACTTCTGACCAGCCAGGCCTTTCTCTCTCTCACTCATTCTAGCCCCTGTGGGCTAGATCAATGGGTGCCAATGGAACATGTCCAAACTCAGTCCATCCCTTCATTGCTGCACCTCTCCCACTTCCACTTATTGAGTGGACACAGGTGGTCACCACAAGTGAGCATACCAGGCTCTCTACTCCCTGGCTCCCTTTAACTTCCAGTCCTGGAAGGGGGTTCTTCTGATGGGCACTGACTTTTCCTGCCATGATGCATCCAGTGGCAAACCTCAGGCTGGAAATTCAAAAAGTAAAACAGTCATTTTTTTTCTGCAGGTCCCTCCCTCAAATGCAAATTTCCTCCTCTCCCAGCAGTTCCAGGTAGGGCTGCATGTCTTTTCAAATGCAAATTTCCTGGTTGGAGCTCAGGTTTTCAAGCTACTGTTCAACCAACAGACTGTGTTTCTTTTGGGCAAATCCTAGTTCCCCTTTTAGCATATTCAATCAAGTATTGGCTGAAGGCAGAGTTACACACTTTCTGTTTTTTAATCTATAATACCCAATATTCATTTTCATCATACATTTAGAGGTCTGTTTTACCACCTTAGGTAGGAGAAACATTCGATATCTATAGTACATTCAAATAAACACATAACCCTTTTTAAAAATATTCTAGTTTCATCTTCTCTTCTCCACACCTTGGCAGCCTTCCCATTCATATGCATATGGCCTTGGGCCTCTCCCTGGTAAAACCAGAAGACTCTGGCCCCCTATCAATCATCTTGCTTATCCAGTCTAGCTTTCACCCCAAGCCACTGCAGAAGCGGCTTTTCTATTCTCCCTTTCCTTACCTACAGCTCCAGCATAACATCTCTTACTTTTCTTCCAGCTATTACAGACAACAACAACCAAAGTAACCATCAAGAATCAAAAATTTCACTTCCCATGCCCCTTCATTCTTTCTCTTACCAAGTCCCATGCTTCTGTGAGTCCGCAGTCATTGCAACAAATCCCGCTTCTGATGCCAACTGTAAAAACGACATGGCAGTAGCATCTGACCTCCTCTAACATCACGATGGGGAGAGAAACTATCAACACCAGCCCAAGGCTCATTACTATGAAGCGGAAGCCAGGCATGCCTCTACCCTTCAAACTTTTTACCAATTCTGACATCAGCCATCCCTCCCACAGCACTCTCTACTTCTCTGCTGGGTTTGATAATTCATTGCAGTAGCTACACAGAACTCACAGACCATACTCACAATTATGGGGTTTATTAGGGAAGTAACAGGTTACAGTTTAGGATCAGAAAGGACTCAGGATACAGTTCTTTGATCAGAATAGCTTCTTCTAGCCCTCTGCTCCTGGGCTCCGCTGCAGGCCTTCTTAGGCAAGTGTTACAAGTTCTAGCTCTGTGGGTCAGCAAGCCCCACCACAGCTGTCTCTCACTGGCCTCCTGGTTCCTGTCATCTTGTGCTACTATTGCTCTTGCTACTGCTGTGCCACCGTCCCTCACAGTCTTCTCTGTTACAGCTCCTGTCTTTCTCTCCATGTCTCTGCTTAAGTCTAGCAGGATGGCAAAACTGACCAATCTCCTTGTCAGGGTTCCATACACCTTATTTTCATGGTCCCACCATCACAAGGGTGCCATATATTTTATTTACACTATTAGCAAGATATCCAATCCCCTTCGTGGGTCACAAGCACTTCATTTGCATAGTCCCACATAGTCATTTGGTGGGAGTTACAAGACCATGGTGAGAAAGGTTGTATAAAAGTGATCCATCGCGCCACAGTGTGGGATTACCATGAGCCAGGAGCAGATTCCACAGCAGCTAATAACAAAGTGATATATGTTTAGCTTTATGAAAAACTGCCAGATCTGTTTCCAAAGTGATTGTACCATTTTATACTCTGACCAACACTTTTGAGAGTTTCAGTTGCTCCACATCCTTACCAGCATTTGGTGTTGTCAGTCTTTTAATTTCAGCCAGTCTGGCGAGTGTAAAGTGATATCTCATTGTGGCTTACATTTGTATTTCCCTGATATCTGATACTGTTGGGCCTCTTTTCATGTGCTCCTTGGCCATTTGGATATCCACTTTTGTGAAGTGAATGTTTAAGTATTCTCCCATTAATATTTTTTTTTCCATTTTTAATTTTATTAGAGTTCTTTGTCAAATTTGATTATGAGTCCTTTGTCAGATAAATTTATTGAGAATACTTTTGCCTAGCAGATCATTTTTCACATGTGTGTGCTATATCAGGGAGTTTGGAGACCAAACAAGGCTAGGGAGCGAGTCATTACATACAGGGAGACAGAAGGGGATCCTGGAGTCGGGGGGGGCACTTTACTTCAGCTGAGTCAGGGCTGGCTGCAGTTCTGAGCAAGCAAGATGTGACCTTGTGCCAGGTGGATGTCTCAGGTAACTTCTCTGTTTCCAAAGAATTGAGGGGGTGGGGAGGCCAGGACAAATTCCTAGAAATTCCATGAATAAGACATCCTGTTTTTCACCTTTGGACTTTTGCATGTGGCAGACATCACCTAGTCTGGGAAGCCCTTATCTCTGAAATTACCTATTGCACAATATTGAAATTGTCTCCCCAACCACGCTGGCTCTGGGGGGATTCCTCTTTGAATAACTCGCTGGCAGGACCCTGCACAAGAGTTCAGGCCCTCTCAGGGTTTGGCTCCTTCTTTCTCCCTTACTACTAAATAGCTTGTTGGGGGGCTTAAACCTTACAGAAATCCTTTCTGAAAGCAGGCAGCAGATCAGTCAAAGAATAAGGTTAGCAATTACTGTTGGTTGAGTTCAGTGGATTTGCTCTGTTTGAAGCCAAAGCATGCCAGTTCTGGAGGAGTCCTCTGGGAAGGGGTGCTGAATGAATGTTACCCTGGAAGCCACCCTGTGTCAGAAAACAGTCACAGCAGTCTTGGGGTGAACAGTCCTCAGGAGCTAAAAGCCCTCACGGCTGAAAGCCAACATGGAGACCTGATCTTATATACAATATAATTTATTCAATCAGTCATTAACTCATTTGCCAAATATGTATTTGGCACCTATTGTGTGCCAGGTGGGAGAAAGGTATGGCAGTCTGCTTCCATAAAAATTACAGACTTGGAAACCCTATAGGGCAGCTCTACTCTGTCATATAGGGTAGTTATGAGTCAGAATTGACTTGATGGCAGTGGGTTTTGGTGGGTATGCCAGGCATGTTCTAGGGGCACAACAGTTAACCAAAGAGACAAAACTCCCTGCTCTTCTGGAGTCTACATTCCACTAGAAGGGGAAGACCATAAGAAAACAGAGATATGAATATATGGAAGGACAGATGGGAAGAAATTAAGCCAGGAAAAGGGGATAGGGCATGCTTCCCAGGGAGGTCATGGTTTCACACAGGCTGGCTTTTTTTTTCCATAAATTTTATTTATTTTGTTGTTTTGTTGAGCATATACACAGCAAAACATATACCAATTCAACAGTTTCTACATGTACGATTTAGAGATATTGATTACACTCTTTGAGTTGTGCAACCATTCTCACCCTTCTTTTCTGAGTTGTTCCTCCCACATTAACATGAACTCACTGCCCCCTAAAGTTCCTATCTAATCTTTTGGGTTGCTGTTGTCAATTAGATCCCATATAGATAGTTCTTAAAAAAGCATAATGGTCAAGGCAGACATTTTTACTAGTTAAACTTCTGTTCAGTTTTACAATAGAAACACTAAACACTGATGTCAGATGGATCCTGGCTAAAAGCAGAGAATACCAGAAAGATGTTTACCTGTGTTTTATGGACTATGCAAAGGCATTCAAATGTGGATCATAACAAATTATGGATAACCTTGCAAACAATTGGCATTCCAAAACACTTAAATGTGGTCATGTGGAACCTGTACATAGACCAAGAGGCAGTCATTCGAACAGAACAAGGGGATAGTGAGTGATTCAAAGTCAGGAAAGGTGTCGGTCTGGGTTGTATCCTTTCACCATACTTATTCAGTCTATATGCTGAGCAAATAATCTGAGAAACTGGACTATACGAAGAAGAACATGGCATCAGGATTGGAGGAAGACTCATTAACAACCTGCAATATGCAGATGACACAACCTTGCTTGCTGAATGTGAAAAGGACTTGAAGCACTTACTGATGAAGATCAAAGACCACAGCCTTCAATATGGATTATACCTCAACATAAAGAAAACAAAAATCCTCACACCTGGACCAATAAGCAACATCATGATAAACGGAAAATACTGAAGTTGTCAAGCATTTCATTTTACTCTGATTCACAATCAATGCCCATGGAAGCAGCAGTCAAGAAATTAAATGACACGTGGCATTGGGCAAATCTACCGCAAAAGACCTCTTTACAGTGTTAAAAAGAAAGATGTCACTTTAAGGACTCAGGTGTGCCTAACCCAATCCACGGTGTTTTCATTCACCTCATATGCGTGGGAAAGCAGGACAATGAGTAAGGAAGACTGAAGAAGAATTGACGCCTTTGAATTATGGTGTTGGCAAAGAATATTGAGTATACCACAGACTGCCAGAGGAATGAACAATTCTGTCCTGGAAGAAGTTCAGCCAGAGTGCTCATTAGAAGCAAGAATGCCAAGACTTCAGCTCACATAGTTTAGACCAATCCCTGGAGAAGGACAGCATGCTTGGTAAAGTAGAGGGTCATTGAAAAAGAAGAAGACCCTTGACGAGATGGATCGATACAGTGGCTGCAACAATAGGCTCGCTCGTAAGAATGATTCTGAGAATGGCGCAGGACCAGGCAATGTTTCATTCTGTCGCGCGTAGGGTTGCTATGAGTTGGAATCGACTTGACGGCACCTAACAAGAACATTGTTCGGTTTTAAGATGACTTCTGGGGATATTTTTGGTTTAAGGTTTAAAGATTATCACAGGACAATAGTTTCAGGGGCTCATCTACCCTCCCTGGCTCCAGGAAGTCTAGAGTCCATGAGAATTTGAAATTCCATTCTGCATTTTCCCCATTTTGATCAGGATTCTTCTGGGGAACCTTTGATCAAAATGTTCAGTGATGGTAGCCAGGCGCCATCCAGTTCTTCTGGTCTCATGGCAAAGAAGGCAGTTGTTCACGGAGACAATTAACCGCACATTCCATTTGCTCTTTCTATTTCTGACTCTTCTTATTTTGCTCCAGAAGAATAGACACCAATTACTGTGCCTTGGATGGCCGCTTGCAAGCTTTTAAGACCCCAGGCACTATGCAGTGAACTAGGAGGTAGAACAGAAGCACTAAACATGTTATTAGGCCAATTAACTGGGATGTCTGATGAAACCATGGCCCTGAACCTCCAAACCAAGGAACCAAATCCCATGAGGTATTTGGTTGTACATAAGCAGCCTCTGCAGCTACTTTGTGTTTTTTTTTTTTTTTGTCATTGTTGTAAATTTATCTATCACACAACTTTTTCCAATTAAGCTTTTTACAGGTGTACAACTTATTGACAGCAGTGACAATAATTGGCTGTGCAACTCTACCCTTAATCAAAACGATTTTCCCATCACCATTACCCTCCTTTCCCCCTCCCTCCCACCCCTTGTAACCACTGATAAACTTTGGTCTCTATACATTTGCCTTTTCTTATCTCTTTATGTAAGTGAGGTTGTACAATATTTGTCCTTTTGTGATTGGCTTATTTTGCTCAGCATAATGTCTTCAAGCTCCATTTGTGCTGTAGCATGTATCAGGTCTTCATTTCTCTTACTGGCTGAATAGTATTCCATTGTATGTGTGTACCACATTTTGTTTATTCACTCATCTGTTGATGGGCATTTAGGTTGTTTCCACCCCTTGGCTATTGTGAATAGTGCTGCAATGAACATTGGTGTACAAATCTCTGTTTGATTCTCTGCTTTCAAGTCTCTTGAGCACATACCTAGGAGTGGAATTGCTGGGTCATATGGTAGTTCCACTCCGTCTAGGGTTGCTGTGAGTCGGAATCGACTCGAGGGCACTGGATTTTTTCTTGTTTTTATGGTAGTTCTATTTTCAGTTTTTTGAGGCACTGCCACACTATTTTCCACAATGGCTGTACCATTTTGCATTGTCACTAGCAATGGATAAGGATTCCAGTTTCCCCAAACCCTTGCCAACATTTGTTTTTTATTATTTATTTTCTTAATCTTAACCAACCTATTGGGAATGTAATGGTATCTCATAGTGGTTTTAATTTGCATCTCTCTGATGGCTAACGTTTCATTTGATGAAATGTCTATTCACGTCCTTTGCCAATTAAAACCCTACAGAACAGTTACCCTCTGCACACATGGGGTCACCATGAGTTGGAATCGACTTGACTGCAACTGGCAATAACAAGGTATGAGGCCATGCTGGAGTAGGGTGAGTCTTGATCCAATCTGAATGGTGTCCTTTAAAAGAGGAGGAGAGACAGAGACAGGGAGACAGGAGGAAGATGGCCATGTGACAGTAGAATGATGGTGCAGCTGCAAGCCAAGGCACACCTGCGCGCCAGACGCTGGGAGAGACGAGGGTCTTCCCCCAGAGCCTTGGAGGGAGCACAGCCCTGCCGACACCCTGAATTCAGACTTCTGGCCTCTAGAACTCTGAGACAATACATTTCTGTCCTTATAAGCCGCCCGGTTTGTGGAACTTGTCGCAGCAGCGGCAGGAAACAAAGGCAATGCTGTTGTTTAGTGGGTACTTTGTGTGTGCCTGGCCTTATCCTAATCCCTTTGATTCTCACAGAGATGCAGAAACACTGTATGGCATGTCCTGTTATTAACCCATTTTCACAGTTGGGGCCAGGCAGCTTCTTTGGATCACACAGCTGGCAGTAGCAGAGTCAAATTCAGACCCGGCCCCCTGTCCCTCTCCCCTAGCCCATTCTGTTCCCAGGAGTGAGTGTCTGCAATGAACCAAGGGGCCCCATGGCCATCCACTGGTGGTCTGACCCACCACCACTGCCTGGGGACTCATGGGCCTGGCCTAGGCAACCCCACTCCATTTTAGGAAAGGGAAACTGAGGGAGCATGGGAAAGAGGGATGTGCCCAGAGCCTCACAAGAGTTCAGCGACAGATTTAGGGTTTGAACCTGAGTCTTCATGTCTCCAGAGCCTCACTTAGCCCCTTTAGTGCTACACCTCTAGGTCTCAGCTTCCTCATCTGTGAAATGGGGCCAAGGGGTAGGAGTAACTTCCTCAAGTGTCCTGATATTGGAGGGCAAGCTCTAAATAGGCCTGGCTTGTCCTGGCCCTTCTGTGTGACCTCAGGCCAGTTACAGGCCCCTCTGGGCTTTGCCTTCCCTCGAGCAGCTCTGAGGCCCAGCTTCGGGTGGTGCCCATGCAGCCTCTTCAGCCTCCCTCTGGGAGCTGGGCTCTGCAAAGCCTGGGAGGAGTGGGTGTGGATAGAGGCAGGGAGGTCCTGCTCTGGGGCCTGTCATCAGCCTAGCATTCTTCCCCATGGGCCTCCACACCCTCAGCCTACCTGGACCTTGGCCACCCCCATGCCTCTGGACAGATCTGTTCTTCTGTGAATGTCTTTGCTGCTGTTCTTTCTGTTCTGAGTAGAAACATGAGGGGTGCTCATTTAAACATTTCAGAATAAACAGAAAAAAGAGCAAGATGGTAGTTCCTCCTCAACCCCCCTTCAAGGTCCACTGCTGTTTGCAGGTCTCTGCTCGACTTTCCAGACATCTTCCTATTCTGTGGTCCTTCTTGAAATCGCTCAGTCATTCACCCCTTCAGCGTTAATTGAGCAACTTACTGTGTGTTTTAGGTGCTGGGGACACCATGGTGAACAAGACAGACAGAAACCCCTGCCCCATGGAGCTCTTAGTCACACAAAAATAATTTTTTCCCAACAAAAATGTAATGAAATCATATTCACTGCTTTGTAGCCATTTTTTTTCCCTTTTCCCATTTGATGATACCCTGTGAGCATTTCCACTTGTTAATGTTCAGAAAACCATAGAATCATATGTTAAGAATATTTTTTTAATTTAATTTTTGTATAGGTGATATGTTCACATGTTTCAAAAACTAAAACAAAATATATAACTGTACCAAGGAAAAATCTTCCTCATACCCATGTCTTCCACCTTCCCAGTCCTCCCCCACCACATACAAGGAACCATTTTTCCTTATTTCTTATGAATCCTACCAGAGTTTTCCACACATAAACACAAGCGAATACAGATATATACCTGCCCTCCTCCCATTTCTAACTTGAAAATTTGAATGTGATACATAATGATCTGAGATCTGTCCTTAACGGCACGTTCGTTGACTCTAGAATTCCCACACTGAGTGATGTGCGTGCTGCTCTTAACAGTTAACGAGAGCCTCGCCTTTCTTCTTGACACAGCCCTTTATTATAGCCATTTGGGTCATTTTTCTAAACGTAGCATTTCTGTCATGGCTGCTGAGCCACCCACCTCATGGAGGTGTAATAATTAACCAGTTCCCTGGTGCTGGGCCTGTAGGTCATTTTCACTTTTTCACTGTCTTGAGACAAATACGTTGGAATGGATGTCTTCACTGTCTGTCCAATTGTCTTCTCAGACAAATTTCCCAACAGCAACATTTACTGAGCACTCCTTATATGCCAGGTGTTAACGCTAAGTGCTTCATGTGCACCCTGAGAAGCAGGGATCTTACCAACGAGGGAGATGGGCTTTGGAGAAGCTTAAACTTGCCAAAGATCTCCTTAGTGGTATGTAGTGGAGCCAGGATTGGAACCCATGTGAGGCTAATTCTACAGTCCGCTTTTTAATCATAATCCTGGACGTCCTGAGCACAGGACGAGCCTGCTCCAAAGTGGGTATGTTGTTGAACCATTGGAATGGGCTTGGCAGGGACCTCCCCAAGGAGGTTATCTGGAATAAATCAGGGTCAGAAATGCCACTGGTGCAAGACCCAGGCAAGTTATGTGACTGAGGGAGACAGGCTGAGCGTCAGACAAGAGGGAGTGGTGTGAAGTGTGGCAAAGTGGGGATCAGCTGCTGCTCACTCCAGCTGGCTGTTATGTAGGGGACGATTTTTTAATAAAACCAACCTCTGGCCTTTTGGTTAGCAGCCAAGCTCTTAACCACAATGCCACCAGGGCTCCAATTTTTCAACAGGAGCTGAAAATCAAATAAAAAGGTAAGATCTCCTGGTTTTTAAATGATGGCAATTAATTTAAAAATTACACATGTCTGCAATTAACTCTTATTAGTTGGGAGAGAAAGCATGAGAAAGAGCAGATATGGTGAACTGTTAAGACTTGATGACTCGAGGTGAAGGTCATATGTGTGTCCATTGTACTATACTTGCCATTTTCTTTGGTAGGTTTAAACTTTTTCAAAATAAAAAACTGGGTTAAATAAAGAGATAAAACCATATTCAACATGTGAATCCTGGTTAGATTTAGTCATAATAGACATTTGGGGCACAACTGGTAAGTTGAGTCTGTGTATTAGATGCTTGTGGAATGATGGTTAATTTTCTTAGGTGGAATAGTCATATCATGGTTACAGAGGGAATGCCCTTCTTCCCCTAGGAGGTACATGCTGAAGTGTCAGGGGCACTTACTCTTGAATGGTTCAGAAAACAGTATACATCTCTATGTGGAGAGGGAGAGAGAGGAGAGAGCAAAAGTGGCGAAGCATGAACCATGGTCTCCTCCAGCTGTACGTGAGGTATATATGGATTATGATTTCAAATTTTCATAGTAAAAATTTAGAGGAAAAACAAACAACAAAAAGGAACAATGTCAGTGAAACAAAACATATGTGGATGCTAGAAATGACCTCTAGTTTGCAACTTGTCATTTGGGCCAATCCACCACCACTTCAAGACAGGGAAACTGAGGTCTGAAGAGCAGGAGAGAAAGTCCTTTCTTTATGGCTCCCCCTCATGAAGAAGGTCAGATGCCCCCACCATACAGTTTTTGAAATTGGCGTCAGAAGCAGGATTTGTTGCAATGGCTCCAGACTCATGGAAGCAGGGGACTTTGTACAGAGAACGAACAAGAGAGCGTGGGAAGTGAAACTTTTGACTCTTGATGGTTACTTTGGTTGTTATCTGTAATGGCTAGGAAAGTAAGAGACATTATACTGCAGCTGAGAGGAGAAAAACTCCGTTTGGAGTGGCTTGGGGCAAAAGCTAGGCTAGTAAAACAAGATGATTGATAAGAGGCCAGGGTCTTCTGGTACCACCCATCCAGAGCCCAAGACCATATGCATATGAATGGGAAGACAGTCAAGGTGTGGAGAAGAAGAAACTGGAATGTTTTAAAAAGGGTTATATGTTTATCTGAATGTACTATGGATATTGAATGTTTCTCTTTCCTAGTGTTGGCACTGGGTAGTGTGGTAAAACAGACTTCTAAATGTATGATGGAAATGGACATTGGGTATTATAAATTAAAAAACGAAAGCGTGTAACTCCATCTTCAGCCAAGACTTGATTGGATATGCTAAAAGGGGAACTAGGATTTGCCCAGAAGAAACACAGGCTGTTGATTTGAATGCCTTAGCCCTGTATATAGAGTATTGGGGGCTTAGGTGGAAAACCTGAACCCCACCCAGAATCTTTCCAGTCAGGAAATTTGCATTTGAATACACATGCGGACTAACCTGAAACTGCTGGAAGAGCAGGAAATTTGCGTACAGAGAAAAATGGTTTTTCCTTTTTGAACTTTCAGCAAGTGGTTTGCCATTGGATGCATTGAGGCAGGAAAAGTCAGTGAGCATCAGAAGAAACCCCCTTCCAAGACTGGAAGTTAAGTAGACGGGCTGGTAGGCTCGCTTGAGGACCACGAGATCAGTGGAAATGGGGGAGGCGTAGCAATGAAGAGATGGGCTGAGTTTGAACATGTTCCATTGGCACCCGTTGACCTAGCCCATGAGGGCTAGGGATGAGAGAGAGAGAGAAGAAGGGACTGGCTGATCTGAAGGGCAGGGAAGTGTGTGGACTCTTGTGCCTATGGCTAGTACCCACTGACCTAGCCCACAGGGGCTAGGGATGAGCTGAACAGAACCTGGCCAAATGAAGAGAGAGGTGTTTGACACTGTGAGCTGGTGTAGATTGCTGCAATTTGATGGCTTGCTCTGGGCTGGACTGTGCTTATAAATGCAGATGCTCAAAGTTCCAACCGGAACAGAAGAGTCTTCTGGTCAAGGATCATGCTTATCTCTTCCGAGTACTGGTTTGATAGGGATGGGCGAATTAGAACTTAGCTATATAAAATGAAGGAGGGGGAGATAAAGCCATGAAGTGGCTGGCTTACATGCTTTCGTGAGTGTGCTTACACTCAAAATGAGGGGGTCAAGGGAGGATCCCCACTTAATAGATTCCTCTTTTCCTGATGAGTCTGGCAAAGAGAGAGAGAAGATGCTGATAGGATTATATGATTTAGTTGTGAGTGTTGATTGTTAACAGGGTTATTGTGCTTGTGAACTGTACTGGTAGAGGCTGTAACTGTCAAAGAGTGAACTAAGGGGGAGGCACTGCTAGACTGGAATACAGTGGCTGCACTTAAAGTCCCTTAAAGGTTTTGCTATGCTGGTACCTCACGAGGCTCAGCACAAGGGAATAACTTCTCTCAGTTAAATTTGTCAGATATCAGAAAGGGTGATGATAAAACAACTTTTGGAGAACCTGACCAGGTCAGATGGACACCTGCTGCAGACCTGAGTGGCTGAGACCTGCATGGCATCACCCTGAGGACTCTTTTTCTTACTGAAGGACTAATTGATAATGACTGTTTTGGACTGGTAAAATGATTGGGAGGGGGAAGTTATCCTCCAAGTATGAGAGAGCCATGGCTAGAAAACCCAAAGGGTGGCCTGCAGTGCAATGAATTGCTTTTATATGGCCTTTCTCACCGTGGTCTTGTGACTCTTACAAAATGATTGGGTGGGAGTATACAAATAAGGTGCTTGTGGCTCACTAAGGGGATTGGACAGCTTGCTGATAATGCAAATAAGGTGCATGGAACCCTATGGGGGTGGAACCATGCAAATAAGGACTGTGGAACCCTAACGAAGGGATCAGTCAGTTTTGCCATCCTGTTTGGCTTAAAAGAGAGCCAATCCCAGAGCATAGGAGGACCTCACTACCACCAAGAAGAGACAGGAGCACAGCATGTCTTTTGGACCCAGGCTTTCTGCACTGAGAACCTCCTAGACCCAGGGAACAGAGAGAGAGAGAGAGCTATAACACTGGAGATGGTGAGAGACAGTGAGAAGAGGCAGCAGCAGAGCCAGGAGACTAGTGCAAGATAGAACAGAGGGCTTTCTGGTCCATGGAGTAAGGTGGCTACAGTGGGTGTGCTGACCCACAGAGGGAGGCAGCTGAGTTCCTTCGGGCCAAGATTTCCTGGTGGAGTGGGATGCCCCTAGGCACTTGACGGTACTAGAGAGCTTTGTAGCACTTACCCAAGCAGGGCAGAGGCCAGGCCAAGGGACTGAGGGGCCGATGGGTGGAGAGGCCCAGGGAGAGATCTGCCTGTAGGCACAGCTGGGAAGAGGCTGTCCTGACCAAGGAACTGTATCCTGACTCATTCCTGATCCTAAATAGTAACCTGTTATTTCCCTAATAGACCCCATAACTATGAGTATGGTCTGTGAGTTCTGTGTAGCCATTGCAACGAATTATCGAACCCAGCAGAGAAGAGGGGAGTGCTGTGGGAGCGACGACTGGTGTCGGAATTGGTAAAAAGTTTAGAGTAAGGAAGTATGCCTGACTTCAGCCTCACAGGAATCAGCCTTGGATTGATGTTGCCCCTTGTAAAGTTAGAGGAGGTCAGACACCCCCACCATTTCACAACCCCTGACTTACCTTTCTAGTTACATTTTCTTACCCATGTAAAGGTGGGTATTTGGGCTGGTGGCACTGAGACCCAAGCCAGCGCTCCCACCCTTTGTCTTATGTTCCATCCCCTTCCCCTCCAAAAATAAACCTCTAGAGGGGATCTGTTAAGGCTCCATTTTACAGAGGTGAAAGCTGAGACCCCCACCTCACACGGTGAGTCTGGGAAGGCCTCCATCTTCCCTCCTGTGCCCAGGGCAAGAGCACTGGCTTTGGAGTCAGCAGGCCTGGTTCTATTGCCGGCTTGCTCTGAGACCTAGGTGGCTCATTGACCTCTCTGTGCTATGGCTCCCTCCTCTGCAAAACAGGAGCAGTCACTCCGAAGTCCAATATCGGGGTGAGAAGTTCATGGGGTAGCATATGAGAAAGCTCCTGACCTCTATCCTACCTCTATCATGGGTGCTGTCACGTGTGCCCCTGCAGTCCCTGGGATGTTGTGCCCTCACCCCTGCCTCAGGCTGCCCTGCAGGGCTGCTGCCTCTTCTTCCATCCTTTCACTCACCCGGCCCAGACTCACGGAGCCGCAAGACCCACTGAGACCCCCCAAGGGGATTAGTAATGTGACCACCCTGCTCCTCTCCATCCTCCTCATAAGTCTCTGTGTGTCCCCTCCCCTGCTGTCAGGTTTGCTACAAGCAAGGGTTTGGCCTGAGGAATGGTACCCTAATGGTGGAACTTCAAGCAGCAATAGGTAGGGCAACTGGGGAGGTATTTGGGATGTTCTTGTCCCTTATCTAGGATGTCATTTTCCCTACAATCCTATTAAAAAAAAAACAAAAAACTCGTGGCTGTTAAGTCTATTCCAACTCATAGTGACCCTATAAGACAGAGTAGAACTGCCCCATAGGGTTTCCGGGAAGCGGCTGTTGGATTCAAACTGCTGACCTTTTGGTTAGCATTCTGAGTTCTTAACCACTAAGGCCACCAGGGCTCCACAATCCTATTGACAAACTCTTATTCATTCTTTGAAGCCCTGTTCTAATATCTCCCACCTGATAAGCTTTCCCCAACCCCAGCCCAGGTTGGGTCAGGCACAACCCTATGGCCTCCTGCAGCACCCACTGAGTATCATCATTATGTGGGTAGAAATCTGTCTGTCCCATTGGCTTGGGAGGGTTTGAATCTTGTTCATGCTCGCCCATTTTACAGAACGGGAAAACTGAGACACATCAGCTACTATCCAGGGCTTTTTTTCCTTCATTAAACATGCTCCTCCGCATTTCCCGACTTTAATGAGGGATAATTTACATACAATGAAATTCATTCATTTAAGTGTACAGTTTGATGGTTTTTGACAAACGTATACAGCTGAATAACCACCATCACAATCATGATATAGAATATTTCCTTAACCCTGAAATTTCTCTCGCGTGTCTTTTCAGTTAATTCCCTTCTCCCACTCCGATCCCTCAAAACCACTGATCCGTTTTGTGTCTATGGTTTTGCCTTTTCCAGAATGTCATATAAATGGAATCATATTGAATGTAGCCTTTTGGTCTGACGTCTCTCACTCAGCATGATGCACTTGAGATCTAACCATGTTGTAACACGTATCAGAATGTCATTCCTTTTTCATCGCTGAGTAGTATCCCACTGATGGATATACTACAATTTGTTTATCCATTTACAGGTTCATGGACATTTGGGTTCTTTCCAGGATTTAGCTGTTATGAATAAAGATGCTAGTAACATTCACACATGGTTGTCTGTATAAATAACAGTTTCCATTTATCTTGGGAGTGGAGTGGCTGGGTTATATGGTGTATGTGTATTTAACTAAAAGAAATGGTCAAACTACAAGAACTTTTTTAGGTGAAGGGAAAGACAACACACAATACAGGAGAGAGAGGTCAGCACAACTGGACTAAACCAAAAGCTAAGAAGTTTTCTGAATAAACCCAACTCTTCGAAGGCCAGAGTAGCAGGGATGGGGGTTTGGGGACCATGGTTTCAGGGGACATCTAGGTCAATTGGCATGACAAAAAGTGTTAAGAAAAGGTTCTGCATCCCACTTTGGTAAGTGGCGTCTGGGTTCCTAAACGCTAGCAAGCGGCCATCTAAGATGCATCAGTTGGTCCCAACCCACCTGGAGCAAAGGAAAATGAAGAACACCAAAGACACAAGGTAATTATGAGTCCAAGAGACAGAAGGAGCCACATAAATCAGAGACTAAATCAGCCTGAGACCAGAAGAGCTAAATGGTGCCTGGCTACAACTGATGACCGCCCTGAGAGGGAACACAAGAGAGAACCCCTGAGAGAGCGGGAGAGCAGCGGGATGCAGACCTCAAATTCTCGTAAAAAGACCAGACTTAATGGTCTGACTGAGACTAGAAGGACCCCAGAGGTCACGGTCCCCAGACCCTCTGTTAGCCCAAGACTGGAACCATTCCCAAAGCCAACTCTTCAGACAGGGATTGGACTGGAGTATAAGATTATAAGATTAGAAAATGATACTAGTGAGGAGTGAGCTTCTTGGCTCAAGTAGATGCATGAGACTATGTGGGCAGCTCCTGTCTGGAGAGGAGTTGAGAAGGCAGAGGGGGACAGGAGCTGGCTGAACGGACATGGGAAATACAGGGTGGAGAGAAGAAGTGTGCTGTCTCATTAGGGGGAGAGCAACTAGGAGTATATAGCAAGGTGTATATAAATTTTTGTATGAAAGACTGACTTGATTTGTAAACTTTCACATAAAGCACAATAAAAAAATAATAATAAAAAAAAAGAAACGGTTAAAATGTTTTTCAGAGTGGTTGCACCATTTTACATTCCCACTGGCAGTGTTGTTTCTACCAGAGCTGCAGCTCCTTCGCACGCCCACATCCTCACCAACACTTGGAATTGTCAGTCTTTTTGACTTCGGCTATTCTAATGAGTGTGCAGTAGCATCTCATTGTGGTTTTAATTGGCATTTCCCTAATGACTAATGATGTTGAGCATCTTTTCATGTGCTTATTTGCCATTCCTATGCCTTCTATGTTTTTATGCCTTCTTTTTATGAGGAAGTATCTGTTTGAATCTTTTGGACAGTTTTTATTGGATTGTTTGCTTTCTTATCATTGCATTACAAGAATTCTTGGTATATTCTGGGCACAAGCCCTTTATCAGACATGTGTTTTGCAGATATTTTTCTCCCAGGATTGTTTTGGACTAGATAACCTCATAAAAGCTCAATAAGTGAGTGCTCTTATCATCATCATTACTACTATTTTTATTGTTCTTTTTTTGTCATTGTGGATAGGCTGAGCCTTCATGCCTCCCAGCCCAGAACTCCCAGTGGCTCCAGAGCCTCTGGATGTCTTGGTGGTGTTTGTTGTTTATAATGTTCATTTATCAAAGCCAGCCACCTGGCCATAGGCTGTGGGGCTGGGCCACTCCTGGGAGGGTTGGGAGGTTCAGTGGAGGCCTCCGGACAATGCCCCAGCCCTCACCTACCTCTGGACCCACACCCACAGCCCTTGTGGGCTAGAGCACGTAGACACATTTCCTCCTTCCAGCCTCACCACAGCATCTGGCTCTGTGTTCGTTGCTGGTGGGAATGTCAAATGGTACAGCTGCTATGGAAAACTCTGTGGTGGTTTCTCAAAAAGTTAAACTTAGAACTACCATATGACTCAGCAATTCCTCTCCTGGGTAGAGAACCAAAAGACTCGAACGCAGGGACCCAGACAGATGCTTGTACACCGACATTCATTGCAGTATGATTCACAGCAGTCACAAGGTGGGATCAGCTCAAGTGTCCATCAGCAGACGAATGGATGAACAAAATGTGGCAGATCTGTGCAATGGCATACTACTCAGCTGTAGAGAGAAAAGAAACTCTGATGTTACCACGTGCTACCACATGGATGACCCATGCAAACAACATGCCAGGTGAAACGAGTCAGACACAAAAGAACAAATAGTATGAAATAGTATGATTCCTCTTGTATGAAATATCTAGAATAAGCCAATGCATAGAGATAAAAGTAGATTAGTTGTTGCTAGGGGTTGGGGACAGGAAGGAATGGGGAATTATTGCTTAATGGGTACAGAGTTTCTGTTTGGATTATGAAAAAGTTTTGGAAACAGATAGTAGGAAAGGTCCCTGGATAGTGCAAATGCTGGTGGTTTGAACCCACCCTGCAGTGCAATGGAAGAAAGGCCTGGCGATCTGCTTCTGTAAAGATCACAGCCAAGAAAACTCTGTAGAGAACATTCTATTCTGTAACACATGGGGTCACCATGAGTCCGAATTGACTCGATGGCAAAGGGTTTGGTTCTGATTTTGGATGGTCGCACAACATGGTGAACGTAAAATGCCACCGAATTATTCACTTAAATATGGTTAAAATGACAAATGTCAAGTCATATGCATTTTACCACAATACAATCTAAAATATAAAAATAAATGCTAAAATCTCCTCTAAACAATAAATAAAAGAGGTATTTACTTGTCTCTGTCTAGACCTTTCCTGGAAGGATGCACAAGGAGCTGACGACACTGGCTGAGTCCTGGGAGGACACCTAGGTGACTGGGGAACACAGCTCGGAGCCATTTTTTTCACTCTATCCCTTGTTACCTTTTTAATTTTCAACGAAATTTTTTCCTCCTCCAGGAAGCCTTCTCTGATTTCACCAACCGAGAGAGCCCTTCCCTTGTCTAAATCTGGCTGCCCCTTAGGTACCTGGAAGGTACCTCTTCCCAGCTGACCCCTTGTATCTTTTTGGGTCAGACCGTGTGAGCCCTGAGGGAAGGGCCTCTTAAGCTGAGGCTTGTCCTTCTGGGGAGCCCACAGGCCCAGCTCAAGCCTTGAGCTTAAGCTCTGACTACGTGCCAGGCATGATCTCAACCTAAGTCTTTAAACATTTTTTTTAAATTGTGGTAAAAACATACACAATACATCCTAACTCTTTAAAATCCAAAAAATCAAAAAAACAAACTGTCGATTCAATTCTGACACATAGCAACCCTACAAGACAGAGTAGAACTGCCCCACAGGAGCACCTGGTGGATTCAAACTGCCAGTCTTTTGGTTAGCAGCCATAGCACTTAACTGCTATGCCACCAGGGTTTCTCTTTTTAAAGTAAGGACTGTTTAAACCCGGTTTTTCAGATGAGAAACTGAGCCTCAGGGAAGTTAAGGGACTCAGTAACTTGCCCGGGGTCACACACTAGTAAATGGTGGAGTCAGAAGCCCACCCTAGAGGCTTTTAGCAGCTCTGCTGATGGAGCCTGGCCTAGAGGGCTGGTCCTCCCACCCAGCCCTGTACCGCTCGCTACTACTGCCGTGCATGAGGCCTGAGGCCCAGGCCTTAGGGTGATGACCAGTGAGGGGCGGGGGCAGAGGAAGGAGCAGAGATTCTACCTGTAACAGCAGGGAGGGCTTCTGGGGGAGATGGTGCTGGCCCTAGGCTTGGAAAGGTGAGGTGGCCTCAATTCTCCGCCAAGCTCGTTATCTCCTCTCCGCAGACATAACGGAGATGATAGTTGTATGGGCCATGCTGGGGTGTTGGGAGCCCCCCTCCATTCCACATTTGCTCACTGGCACCTACTGAGTGCCATGGATGACCACAGGCCCTGCGGTGACCAAAGCAAAGCCACTGTGCTCCGGCAGTTGACATTTTAGTGAGTCAGCAAGAGGTGGTACGCAAAGGGACGTGGCACTGGCTGCTTTGATAGTAGAGCCATTTCCCTTGTACGGATTCACTTAACTTCTGTGCATTCAACCTTAGCGATTAGAGGGGGGTAACAATTTAAATCCACCACCTGTCTGTCTGTTTATCATACTGCAGTGGCTTATGTGTTGCTGTGATGCTGGAAGCTATGCAACCGGTATTTCAAATACCACCAGGGTCACCTGTGGTGGACAGGTTTCAGTAGAGCTTCCAGTCTACGTGTACTAGAAAGAAAGGCCTGGTGATCTACTTCTAAAAATTAGCCAATGAAAACCCTCTGGATTACAACAGAATATTGTCTGATACAGTGCTGAAAGATGAGCTCCTAGGTTGGAAGGCACTCAAAATACATGCAGTGGCTGCAACAATGGACTCAAGCATACCAATGACCATGAAGATGGCAACAGGAGGAGCAACATTGCTTTCTGTTGTACATGGGGTCACCATGAGGTGGAGCTGTCTCCATGGCAACAACAACAAATTGTATAAAGCAGGTGAGTCTCCTGCCCTCCCTGGTGTTTCATCCCCACGTGACTTTCTCCTCCTCCTACTGCGACTTTAGAACCTGACTCTACAGTAAGAAGCTCCCTCTGACTACGAGCTCCTCAAGGCTAAATCCTGACTCCCCCACAGCACAGCCTCCAGCCTGGCCCATGGCTGGGCAGTGCTGGGACCCCTGCAGAAATTGGCCCCAGCCCCTGCTTTGGAGCAGTGAGAGGCTGATGAGTGATTCATGATGAGAAGGCGGAAGGACAGGGGCACTGGGTGATGGCCCCCCATCTTAGAAGTAGGCCTTGAAGTAGGCGTGGGAATATGTCAGGTGAGGAAGATAGGGAAGGGCATGTCCAGATGAGAGAAATACAAGATTCTGTGGGAGAAAGCTAGAACGGGAATAGTGGGACTGGAGGATGTCTGGGGAGGTGGGCAGATTTGGGAGTTTCCCACTTTGGGAGCCAGGGTTTGGAGTGTGGTGGGCTCTGGGTTTTGGAGCTCTCTCTGACCAAGGTGTGAGGGTCTGAGGGCAGGAAGTACAGACAGAAGAGAAGCAGAGGGGGTTCCAGTATAAGGTGTGGGTTAGTGGTGGGGGTGAGTTGCCGACTCCTCCCACAGAACTAGAGAGTGGCCAATGCTGCTTGTTCGGGTGCAGTGCTGGACCTGGCCACCAGAGGGCTCTGTGGATCAGGTAGCCAAGAAAGTTGGTGACAGGGCCTTACTCACAGGTGCACACACAGGTGCACAAGGGTTGTGTCTGTGAACTTCCGTGCACCTGTGTGGCCACCCCATGTGCATCTACACATGTACCCTATTTGTGAGTGTGTGCATGTGTGTTCGAGGTGTGTGGATTTGTGCAGGTGTGATGTGAGAAGGGATAGTGGGGTTCAGAATGTTCAAGCGGGTATGAGCAAGTTGGTGCAAAGGGTGCATATAGATGAGAACAGGGGGCCCCGTCACCCACTACCTCAGCTATCTTATCTCCTTGTTATTCCCCTACAAGAAACCTATGCTCCTACCTCAGTGCGTCTGCACGTGCTATCACCTTGGCCTGGAACGCTCCTCCCCCAGATATCTTCGTGTATGTCCCTGTCGCCTGTGCTTAAATGTCACCTTCTCAGTGAGGCCTTTCCTCACCTCCCTCTTTAAAATTTCAGCTCCCACCCCGTACACAACTTCTCATCCCCTTTCTGACTTTTTCCAGAGTCCTTATCACCCTCTGACATGTTATAATTTAACTCACCTATTGTGCTTGTCTGTCTTGTCCACTGTCTTAGTTACCCAGTGCTGCTATAACAGAAATACAAGTGGATGGCTTTAACGAGGAGAAATTTATTCTCTCACAGTCTAGGAGGCTAGAGTCCAAATTCATGATGCCAGCTCCAGGCGAAGGCCTTTCTTCCTCTGTTGGGCCTGGCAGAAGGTCCTTGTCACCAATCTTCCTCTGTTCTAGGAGATTCTTGGTGCAGGAACCCCGGGTCCAAAGGACACTCTGCTCCCAATGCTACTTTCTCGGTGGCATGAGGTCCCACTCCTTTCTGCTCAATTCTCTCTTTTATATCTCAAAAAAGATTGACTCAAGATACAACCTAATTCTGTAGATTGAGGCCTGCCTCATTAATATAATTGCCTCTAATGCTGCTTCATTAACATCATAGAGGTAGGATTTACGACACATAGGAAAGTCACATCAGATAACAAAATGGTGGATAATCACACAATACTGGGAATCATGGCCTATGCAAGTCGATGCACATTTTTGGGGGACATTTTTTAATTCAATCCATAACATCCACCTTGTGTCCCCTCCCCAAGAGCAAGGAGCTGTGTCTGTCTTGTTCAATACTGTGCCCTCCCTGCCAGGTACACAGTAAATTCTCTATAACGAGTTGTTGAATGAGTGAACGAACTACCCAATCCTGGGTGTCTTAGTCATCTAGTGCTGCTGTCACAGAAATACCACAAGTGGATGGCTTTAACAAAGAGATATTTATTCTCTCACAGCCTAGTAGCTACAAGTCCAAATTCAGGGTGCCAGCTCCAGGGGAAAGTTTTCTCTCTCTTTTGAGTCTGGAGAAAAGTCCGTGTCATCAATCTTCCCTTGGTCTAGGAGCTTCTCCACGCGGGAACCTCAGGTCCAAAGGACAGGCTCTGCTCCTAGCACTGCTTTCTTGGTGGTATGTGGTCCCTCTGTCCCTCTGCTTGCCTCTGTCTCTTATATCTCAAAAGAGATTGGCTTAAAACACTATCTAATCTTGTAGATATCATCAATATAACTGCCGCTAATCCATCATAGTGATAGGATTTGCAACATATAGGAAAATTTCATCAAATGACAAAATGGTGGACAATCACACAATACTGGGAATCATGGCCTAACAAAGTTGACAGATATTTTTGAGGGACACAATTCAATCCATAACGGTGGGTCTGAACCATTCTTTCTCCTTCCTTGATTCCCAGGTCCTGCCTACCTCAGCTCACACCCCATCCCATTCTGAGCTTCAGTGTCCCTGTCTCGCCAGAGAGGAGTACTTAGAACTTTTCTTTTGGGAGTCAGGGTAAGAGGCTTGTGGTGGTGGCCCATGTCAAATGTCCCTTCTGGTTCTAAGGGGTCATGAGGTGCCCCAGCCTGACTGGACCATGAAGAGGCAGAGGAGGTCCACAGATATTGCTACAACCAGCCAGCAAGAGAATAAGAAGGTCTGTGGTTTCTGCAGTGGGGTGCCTCCCCCTCCACCCAACTCAGATTTGCATGCCAGTCTGGCCCTCACCATGTTTTGGCCCCACGTGAAGCCCAGTCATACCCCTAGCCTTTGCCTCTACTGCTCCTCCCAGCCTTGCTTTCTTGCTTCTCTGCCTGGTGAACTCCTGTTTGGCCATTAAGAGTTCAGTCTTAAAGTCACCTCCTCTGAGAAGCCCTCTCTGACCTCACTCCAGATAGAGTTCTGGCACCTTCCTTGGCCTCATGCTCATGTGTCTATTTATAGCATCCCACGTCAGGTTTTGTGATTCTTAGGCTGTTTGTCAGGCTCCCTGACTAATCTATAAACTCCTTGGGTGCCCGGGAGGCCTGCATTGGACTGGAGTCACTCCATGGATGGCTGTGGTATTCTTTCCTTTCTTGCTTTGCTCATTTCTCAAATACTTATGAGGCACCCACTATGTGCCACCCTGGGCTATGGCTCAGGAATGCAGCAGGGAGTGGGGTGGGCAACATTTTTGCTCAGGAGAGGCGGATGCTGTAAGGGAGTGAGCCAGATTAAAAAACAGTGAAGGAGACTGGCACTGGCAGGGTGAGTGCTGGGCAGAGAACAAACAATGATGTCGGGCCATGACTGGGGAGGCTGCTGGGGAGAACTGAGGGAATCATGGGGGAAAGATGCACCAGGCAGAGGGGACAGCAAGCAAAGGCCCTGAGCCAGAATCTGTATTGGTATGTTCTTGAGGTGAAATGACTAGCTCAAGTGGCCCATTTGAAATAGAATGCTCCAGGCCTCTTTCTTCCCTGAGCACCCAGAGTGGAACAGCCTGGATGGCTTCCTGTAGGAGGTGGCTCACAGTGTGTCCTTGAGCTTACCTTTCCTGGGCAGCTAGTGTGTGCCAGGCCCTGTGCCAGACACTTTCAAGCATGACTTCAGGGAGATCTTACTGTCCCTGTGGGACAGGTAAGTAAGCTGAGGTGTGGAGCTGTTCAGTGACTTGTCCAACATCTGGAGTTGGGAATTGAACCTGTGCCTGAGTCCAAAGATCAAAATTTTCCATCCCATTGCATGGAAAGCGTATGTTATGGGTTAAATCGTGTCCCCCCAGAATGTCTGTCGATTTGCTAGCCATGATTCCTAGTATTGTGTGGCTGTCCACCATTTTGTGATCTGATGTAATGTGTTGTAAATCCTACCTCTGTGATATTAATGAGGCAGGATTAGAGGCAGTTATGTTAATGAGGCAGGCCTCAATTGAAGGTTGTATCTTGAGTTGATCTCTTTTGAGATATAAAAGAAAAGTGAGCAAAGAAGAGAGGGACCTCCTGCCACCAAGAAAGAAGCGATGGAGCAGAACATGTCCTTTGGACCTGGGGTCCTTGGGCTGAGAATCTCCTAGACCAGGGAAGAGTGATGACAAGGACCTTCCCCCAGAACCTGCGGAGAGAGAAAGTCTTCCCCGGGAGCCTGGGCCTTGAATTCAGGCTTCTATCCCCCTAGACTTTGAGAGAACAAAATTCTGTTTGTTAAAACCGTCCATTTGAGGTATTTTTGTTATAGCATCAGTAGATAACTAAGACAGTGAGCCAGAGATGCAGGAAGAGAATAATGATAATTATAAGGCTGCTTCACATCCTTCCTTATCTCATCTGGCCCTCCCCACTGGTGTGGGTGGGGCCCTGTGGGGTCGCCTCTGTTTTACAGAAGGGCAAGCAGAGGTCAGCCCCCTGCTCCAAGTGTTTTCAGCAGACCTGTCTGCTGGAGTCACAGGAGACCCCCATCAGGCAAGCCCACAACCATGCCTGCCCAGGGCAATGACTGACTCCTTTAACTTCTGCAGGGCCTTCCTGCCTCTCTAGCCTGTGGCTTTTCATTCTGGTCACTGGATGCCAGTGCCAGCTTGGTTGGTGGGGCCTGAAATCCCCTGAGGCTCCAAGTGCGAGCAGAAGGGAGAAGATCCAACCAGCCATTATAGATGAGCAGATAGGGCCCCAAGAGGGGAGGGGAGAGGACCAGGCCAAAGTGCAAGCCTGGATAAGAGCTTGGTCACGGCCTACTGAACTGAGTAACCCAAACCAAAAAACCAAACCCATTGCTTTCGAGTAGATTCCTGCTCATACCGACCCTACAGAACGGAGTAGAACTGCCCCATTAGGTTTCCAAGGCTGTAAATCTTTACGGAAGCAGACTGCCACATCTTTCTCCTGTGGAGGGGTTGGTGGCTTTGAACCAATGACCTTTCAGTTAGCAGCTAAGAACTTTGACCACTGGACCACCAGGGCCCCTGAACTGAGTAAAATGAATTGAGAGGTGCCACTCGACTCCCTTATACTCAGTTTCCCCATGTGTAGAACGGGAGAGGGGTCGGGTAGTAACGACAGCAACCATTAAAGCTACTTTCCTTGCCTCTTAGCCAGCGCGGTGTCGCTCCCCCCGCACCCCTACACCCCATGTTGATACCGGCTGGAGGAGAGTGCATGTGTGTGGACGCGTGCAGCCCTTCCTATTCACTAAACAAACGCGTCCTGAGCGCCTGCGGACGCCTGTTCCGTCCTCGCGAGCAAAGCTCCGTGGCACGGGCTGCTGTTGCATTGTTTTACAGAGAGAGAAACGGAGGCTCAGGGTTATCGCCTGAGTCACCCCAGGTAATCCCCGCTGGAAAGGTGCAGTCAGGACGTAAAACAGGTTTCATCGGGGACGCGCTTTAGCCTCTCCACAACACCCTGTCTGCCGCCGCGCTGGGCCCCGGCCGGGTTGGCCGGCCGCGCTCCGAGATCTCAGGGTTTTCCCAGACAACACACCCCAGGTCGCGCCCCTGCACCTGGCGCGCTTGGGTAGGCTGGGGAGGGGGCGCTGCACGCGGGCTGACAGGTTCCCGGGAGGTGGGCGGGGCTTGGCTCTTGACAGGGAGCGGGAGGGTTCCGGCTCTGGACCCAGTAAAGCAGAGCCTGGCTGGGGCCTAGTTTCCCGGGCGGAGGGCGGGCTTGAAAGGCAGTGGGCGGGGCCTGATTCCGGGTGAACGGAGGTCTAGGCCTCTTGCTTGATAGACGGGGTGGGGCCTGGCGTCTGACGGGTCCCGAGACGCGCCTTGGAAACTGGTGGCCAATCAGCGCGCGAGGCAGGGCCTAATGCCGAACAGCCTGAGGCCGGGGCTCGGAGGTTCCCGGCGGGAAGTGAGCGGTGCTTGGTTCTTGACAAGCAACGGCAGGGGCCCGGCTTTAGAAAGAAGGGGGCGGAGCCTGGCTCGGCCCCGTTTCCCGGGTGGTGGGCGGGCTTGACAGGCAGTGGGCGGGGTCTGCAGCTGAACAAATTGGGGGGCGAGGTCTTGTGCTTGACGGGCAGGGGCGAACCTGGAGTCTGATAGGCTGCGGAGCGCGTCCTGGAGACGGAGGGCCAAACGGCGCGTGGGGCGGGGCCTGCGTCTCGGCGCCGTCTAGCTCGGCCCCTGAGGCTCTGCCCAGTCTGGCTACGGCGCCGCCCGCCGCGGTCGCGTCCTCCCACCGCCGCCCGTTTGCCCCGTCGCGCCCGGGCCGCCTGCCCGCCCGCCCGCAGCCATGAGTCCGTGCGGCCCCGACCGAGCCCGCCACCCCCTCGAGTAGGCCTCATCGCCGCGCCGCCGGCCCGCCTGCACCATGGAGTCGCCCGCCTCGAGCCAGCCCCCCAGCGCGCCCCAGTCCAAAGGTAGGAGCCAGCCGGGACCCGCGGTCGGATTCCCGCCCCCAGGCCGGGCCCGGGCCTGCCTGCAACCCTGGCCTCCTTGGGGGCCCACCCATCCGGAACTCGACAGCGCCCCAGGTTCTCAAGTCTGTCCAGTCCCGGATCCGACGCTGGGCTGGACCTCTTCTGACCCCCAGTGTGGACCTTGGGGCTGCACGCAGGCCTGGGAGCTCCCGGGGCTGACAGAGGCTGGGACCGCACTCTGACCCCCTCTCCTGTCGGGAATCGGGAACTCTCTCTGACCCGCAGAGTGGGCCTTAGGGCTGCATCCTGACCAGGGGACTCCCAGGCCGGGGTCCTTAGCGGGACCCAGGTGGGCCGCACTCTGCTCCCACCTGATCCCTTGGCTGTGTCCAGGTTGGTATTTAACTTTGATCCCTCCATCTGGACCTCAGTGAGTTCCCCTGCTGGGACCTTGCTGCATCCCCACCCCAGGCGGGTACGCTGGCTACACCTCAGCTCAGAACGGCCCCTTCACTGGCTGGCTCTGTCCCTGTGGGCCCCCACATTGCCCCATCCTCGCTGGCTGCACCGGGCTTCTCCCCAGATGCTTCTGCACCCTGCCCTACACCCCCCACCCTGCAACGCTGGTTCCGGAACCACTCTAGGTTCCTCGTTAATCTGTGGCCACTCTGAGGCCCCCACCCCCTCTGACGTTCGGCCCTTCCTCTCCTTGCTCCTCTTGTACCCTCATGTGCCCGGCTCCACACTGGACCCATGGCTTCACTGCCAGGCACCAGGCTGGTTGCTGCCAGGCCTGTTTCGCCTGGCGGCCCGTGGGTCCTGGGCCAGCTGCCAGACCAGGGTGCTTACCTCGAAAGGGGCTTGCTCTGTCTTTTCCAAGTCGCAGGCCTTCCTGGAAATTTTTGTGAGGTGGCGGCCAGGCGGGATTTGTCATGCAGAGGGGGGAGGACGGGCCTGGAGGGCAAAAAGGGGATTTTTTTGCAGGAAGAGGAAAGGATGTTTTGGTGTGTCAGAATCTCAGCAGACTGGGCCGTGTGAGAGATTTCCAAACCGGACATAGTTGTGATGAATGGGCCACCTCCCCCAGCAGGCCTTTTAGTGCCTCTGGGCCTCAGTCAAAACCAGGGTAATCACACCTTCCTTCCACAGACGTGGCAGGGGGCACGGGTGCTGTGATGAGAGGTGATATATACATATGACAGTGCGTGTAAAGAGGTGGAAAATGTTGTGAAGAGCTCAGTGCAGTGCCCAGCACATAGTAGGTGCTCAGGAAGGGACAGGGCTGTGCGTATTTCTATTGTTGCAGTTTTTATTTTTGGAAAGGCCTCAGCCATGCAGGGTCAAGGACGTACCTCTGTTTGAATTGCAACTGTGGGGTGAAGCAGGTCACAGGAGCAGTTAGTGGGATCCTAATCAGTGCTGGAGGGGCCCGGGCTGTGGGAGGCTGTGTGGGGTCCGGGGGCGGGTGTGGCCCTGCCTGGCCCTGCTGCTGGTGGCTTCCATGGCTGTGGGCCAGAGGCCAGCTGGGTGGGCAGAGTAATTATGTCTTACATAAGTGGGAGGCTGGATCCCTGACCATTGCCCAACTGCGGTGAGTAACTTGGGAGGCACTCACTGGGGGAGGTGGCAGGGGAGGGGCACGCTCTGCACAGACCTCATGGAGCTTGGGAGCCGGTCAGCAGGACACTCCCCACTCAGGAGCGTGGTCTGGGCTGGCTTTGTCATGGCACACTGAGTTTTGCTAGCCTGTGCGCTCCTGGGTTGGAGGAACTTATCGGAAGCAATGTGTGTTTGGAGGCACTTTCAGCTATTCAAGGCAGGGGTGCCTCATCCAAATAGAAGTTAGAATTACAGGGCTGTGAAGGGAGAGGGGGCATGGGTGATGGGCAAAGGCCGGTGGGGAGGGACCCTGCTGGGTAACTTGAGGCTGACGCTGCCCTCTCTGGGCCTCTGCAGGGAGGCTAGGGTGTTGGTCTATCTGTGGATACAGGGAACAGGCGATGTGGGAGGGTTGGGCAGAAGGTCAGGGGCCTCCCCCCTCAGCCTTTTTGGGGTTGGCACAGGATGTTGTGCCCCTTCTCTTTTCCATGTGCCATGCACCCTCTCATTTATGCTTCTCAGCCTGCGACCTCATTTTACAGATAAGGACACTGAGGTTTGGAGGCATTAAGTGCCTTGCCTGAGGTCCCCAAGCCAGGATGGTTGGAGCCAGGATTCTAGCCAGGACTGTGTGTCTGCTGTGTGGTCTCCCCCATTTGCCCCCACACCCCATTCTCATGCTAGATGCTTGAGCCCTGTGTCAGGGGGCATCTCCTCCTGGCCAGTCCCAGACGTGGAGCACAGAGTGAGGCAGAGGCCTTGCCTTTGCATGCATGCACAGCCCTTTACAGTTGGCACATGGCACACTCACTGCAGTCTGACTCATTTGACAGATGACACAACTGAGGCCAGACGTAGGAGATGCTGGACTGAATCCACAAGGTTGGGGTCCTGACCCAGTACCCTTCACATCCTGGGCACAGGGCCCCTAGCACTGAGCTCTTCTCAGTTTTCTCAGAAGAGCTGGAACAGAACAGGGAGGGGTTGGCATTTGACCTTGAAAGAGCTTTACCTTTGAGCTTCCGTTTCACCCTCCCTGTACTGAGATTCTCTCGGCACCCTGCTGGTGGAGGGTTTTCCATGAATGCAGAAGGTCCCCCGACCTCCTTGCCCACATATTGCTGTCTTTCTGGCTGGTGGCTCTCGGGACAGTGTGCAGGGGCACATTTCATAGCACGGCCTGGTTTGCTGTCTCCATGTCATGTTCAGGCACCCACGTGTCCTGTCCCGTTCACGGCACAGGCCTCTGAGCCCTGCCCCCTGAGTGCTGCCCTGGGTGGGCCCTTCCATTTTAACCCCCACAAAGGGCCTGGTGGGGCTGGACTACCTCAGCTTCCCAGTGGGGATGCCAAGCTTTGAGAAGCACCCTGCCTGCTGTGGCTGCTGGCCACTGTCCCTACAGATGGGAGGGTGGCACTTTGGGGACTTCCCCCACCCCTGGCATGACGCACAGGAAACTCTATCAGCCAGCCTGAGCTTGGGGCTGAAGGGAGCAAAGTTCCCAGCTGCCTGTGTGGGGAGAGGCTAGGGCAGTGGGAAGCTTCCGGTGGGTGAGTCATCAGGCACTGGGCGCTGACTCACCCTCCGGGCGTGCCAGCCAGCCGACTGTTGCTGAAGGGCCCAGTGGGAGAGGGGCTTCATGCCTGGCCTCGTAGGCTGGCACATGGCTCAGAGCTGGTGGCTGGAGGTGGTCCCTTCCTGGCCTGGGCTGGACTGGGACCCCTGGGCTGGCCCTCCCAGCCCCGCCTGCCCCACCCAAGGGCTTCCTTTATTAGGCAAGGGGCTCTGCTTCCTCTTGCTCACCAAGCAGGTGGAGGCGGCTATTGACTGCCCTTGGCCCAGGGGACTCCGTAGGGGTCAGACAGCTGCTGGGAGGTCAGGGAGGCAAGAAGCAGAGGTAGTTTGGGGGGCCATGAGTCGAGGTGGGCTGGGCTCCAGGAGTGATGGGGAGAGGTTAGGAGCTCAGGCCTCGTCCAAATCCCAGCTGTGTAAAATTGGACATGTTAAGTCCAGGGCAGTCTCTGCAGACTGCAAACGACTTAGGTCCTCCAGGCATGGCCCAGCTTGCAGATGAAAAGCAGCAGTTTCCTCACCTGCAGGATGGGCAGGGGGCTTACCTGCCTGCCTTGCTGGCAGCCACAGGGATTGGTGCTGAAGCTCTTAACCAGGTGCTGGGCACAGCAAGGCTGGCCCTGGCCTAAAGAGCACCATGGTTGGTGCAAGGTCAGGTGAAAGCCTAGGCTCTGGAGTGGGTGGGCCCAGCTTCGAATCCTGCCACGCTGCACGGCTTTCTGGCTAGGGGGAGTTGTATCCTCTCTCTGATCCTCAGTCTCTTTTTCTGTAAAGTGGGACTAAACGCCCCTCCCTGGCTGGGTGGTGGTGAAGACTGGAGAGAGTGTTTGTCAAGTGGATGGCATCTGTTATTCTCTTCTTACTGTCGCGGGCGTACTGCTGCTGTTCTCTTGGGGATGGATAAACAGCACTTGTAGACGTGAGGTGTCCCTGGCGGTAGGATTCTTTAATGCCAGCCAGAATTTCCCAGGCTCTAGGGCCTCTTCCCCATGGGTCCGCACTCAGGCTTGGGGCTTTTCATTGCCTCTGGGCCTTCCTGGAGGCCTGTGGGGACCCAGAGAGCTGGGGTACCTGGCTGTGTCTGCAGTCAGCTCCGCCCTTCCTTGCTGGTGGTCTGACTCCAGCATCTGGGCAGCACTGAGAGGATGAGCCCAGGGAAAGCTTTCTAGGCCGTCAGTTAGTGCCAGGCTTGGTGCTGGCTGCGGGACGTGGTGGTGACCCCTGACCCCATGGGGCCCTGCCCGGGAGCAGAAGCGGGTCGTGGTGCAGTAGCTGTGGGTGCCAGTTCTTGTCAGAAGATGTCAGTCTGGCAGAGCAGGAGGATGCCCTGACAGGAGCCCCCTCCCAGCAGATGTGAGAGGTAGGCAGGCCTGCCTGACCTGGGACCTGCAGCCCCCCAGGGCCCGGCCATGCCTTGCCGTACCCTCAGCAGGCTTCTTGTAGAGGGCATCAAGGCTAGTGCCTTGTTAGTGTAGTGGAGCGCTCGTGTACACGTGGCAGGCTTACACCCACATCCTGCAGGCCTGGCCACGCACACAGTGGTCCACGCGGGCATTACCGTTGTGGGGCCGGAGTGAGTTGGGACAGGCATCCAGAGTTTTCTCTGCCCCTGAGCCTTTTAACCTCTCCCTGCCTCAACTTCGCATCCAACAGATGGGGACCTAAACTGCAGGATTGTCACAACGCATCCGTGAGGTGATAAAAGGAAGTGCTGGTGGCAGGGCTGGCTCAGAGCGCGTGCCAGTATGTGTTTGCGTGAATGGCGCCCCAGGAGGTGTGCAGTGCCTGGCCCCCGTGCTTTACCCACACTTCCAGCTCTCGCCATCTGCACTCCGTGTGGTGACAGCTGAGGGTCACCTGAGCCCATGGATGCAGTGCAACATGCCAGGCCCCTGGGCCAAGCTGCGGAAGGCCTTGGGTGTCAGGCGGGGTGTTGGGGTCAGCCACGGTATCAGGAAGTTGAGGAATGTGCTGTGCACCCATTAAGCAGGTGGCTAGTCTGGGGTTGGGCTGGGGGCTGTCCTGTCCTGGGTGGGCAGGTTCACTGGGTGGCTTCAGGACTTCTAGCAGGAGAGACTGGCTCTAGGCCCACCCCTGCCCCACTGTCTTTCCGACCTTGGCAAGTCCTAGCCTATCTCCCGAGCTTCAGTTTCTCCTCTGAATGAAGGCAATGAGTAGTGCCCACCTCCCTCCCAGCTGATGCTGAGGGTGGGAAGGGGAGGGACTTGTCAGGTGCCGAGCTACCGCAGGCACCCAGTACCCACTTGGAGCCTGTGCTGTGGTCATGTCTCTGCCACTAGGAGTCCTTTGTGATTTCTCCCCGTAGGCCCCATGTTTCAGTGCTAATGGTAACAGAAGCAAGAACAGCATTTGTCAAGGAAAGGTGCTTCCGCTGTTTTGCACATGCCAAGGGCCTGCCAGGAGGCTGGCTGTGCTCCCAGCGGCCTGTGGTGACCTGGGTGGCCTCACTTGGGCCCCCAGCGATCCCTCACGTGAGTCCTGTTCCTGGGTGGCCCCTGATCAGACCCCTGTTGTGTGCCACTGAACCCTCATGGTCACCAGAGAGTAAACCGAGGCCAGAGTCAGGGTCTCCAAGGCCCCGGCACTGGTGCATTCTCTCTTCTCCCCAGAACCTCTGGGAAGGTTGGAGGCTCAGAGAGCGGGAGTAGCTTGCCCAAGACACGCAGCAGCTCAGGTCTCCGACAGCTGTACCCAAGCCTCCCACTCCCTTCTAGCTGGCCCCTGCTTGGTTTTTTGGGGAGGAGGCACTGGCCCAGATTTCAGGGCCTGGGTTCAAGTCTTAGCTCGACTCTTGCCCTGAGGTATGAACTTGGGTGAGCCCTTGGCCTCTCTGGCCTCCGAGTCTGTCCTGGACTATCCCCGATGGGCCACCTGGCTTCACAGAGGCCTATAGCTCCCTGGCCCCAGCTGCCTTTGACTCCAGGGAAGGGCGAGTCTGGCTGCCCATCTCAGTGGAGGAGGACGCTGAGGCCCAGACCCCCTGCAGCACCGGGATGTGGGGCTTGAACAGGGCCTATTTCTCACTTACTTATTTTGTTTAAATTATTTATATTTAAGTAGAAGCCCTCGTGGCACAGAGGTCAAGAGCTTGGCTGCCAACCAAAAGGTTGGTGGCTCAAATCCACCAGCTGCTCTTTGGAAACCCTACGGGGTAGTTCTGCTCCGTCCTATAGCATAGGATCTCTAGGAGTCGGAATCGACTCAGCAGCAATGGGTTTGGTTTTTGGTTTATAATTAAGAATCTCTGAGTGGTGCTGTTGGTTAAACGCTTGACTACTAGCTGAATGGTTGGCGATTTGAACCAACCCCGAGGCACTTTGGAAGACCTGTGGGATCACCGTGAGTTGGAATCGACTCAACAGCAACTAAGAACAACAAGATATTTAAGTGGCAGACACTGCACGTGGTTAGAAATCTTAAAGGTACAAAGAAGCAGTTTCTTGCTGCCAGAATGTTCTATGCAGAGATGAGCATTTTCTTTTGCACAATTTGCTCTTCTCCTTGCTGTTTTCTCTTATTGTGCCTCGGAAATGACCCCATCCCTGCTAGGGAGCGCGTACCCTGGCATTCCACCAAGGGACTGAGCCACACCCTAGCCAATTCTCTACCTATCCTGATCTTTTGATTTTATAACCCCAGTTGGGCCTAAGTTTTCTTATCCGTAAAATGGAGATCATACTAGGACGTAACTCATAGGGTTGCAAAGTAGTTAATAGTTATGTGAGATGTAATTGAAGTGATTAGCGTAGGCCTGGCACATAGTAGGTGCTCAGTAGTGGTTATTTGTTTTGCTTCTCATGGGAGTCGTAGTTTAGGGATGAATTCCCTGAGGTGGGATTTCTGGGTCGGGGCAGTGGGGCAGTTTGGGGGTCCCAAACGTCCTCCAAAGAGGCGGTGTGGGGACTTCACACTCCCTCCGGCATCCAGAGCAGCTCACAATGGACTGGACTTTGGGTTCAGCACCTGGGGTGACAGGGGGTTCAGTCCATTGAGGTCTGATCAGGGAGACAAAGGGTGTCTCTTACTCCTGCTGAAGCTGCTCATTGGGGCAGCCTGTGTGCCTGTCTGCTGAGGGGAGGCTGCTGACTGCTCCCCTGACTGACGTGCTGGCTTCCAAGACCACTGTGCTGCTTCCCCTTCTCCCACCTCCCAGCCCAGGTGCCATCTGGGGCCTTTGCATGAACTGTCATCGCCTGTGCGCCCCTCTCTGGACTTCTCCGGGGCTGCCTCCTCCTCACCAGGTGGCCTCCACGAAGGTCTCACCTCAGAGAGGGCCCACCCACCCCTCTCCGTCCCCGTCCCTGTCATCATTTTCTTTAGTGCTTTTAGCCCCCTGGGAATTTTCTGTGTTGTGTGGGTTTGTTTTGTGGGCTTGTGTGCTGCTCACTCCTGTCTGTTCCATTAGACCAGGTTCCACTGCTGGCATCTGGGGCTGGATCGTTCTTTGCGGTGGGGGGCTGTCCTGTGCATTGTGGGATGTTTAGCGGCACCCCTAGCTGGGACCCCCTTAGTGCCAGGAGTGCCCCCAAGTTGTCTCCAGACATTGCTTGTGTCCCCAGGAGGTGGACTTGTCCCGATGAGGACCACTGCTGCATTAGAGCCTAACTGCTGGGAGGCCTGGACCCTGGACAGGTGGGAAGGCTAGATGCCGTGACGCACCAAAGGACGGTCCTCCTGCCTAGGCTGCGCAGGGAAAGCGGGCCAGGGAGGTGCATTGGCTGGCCAGGTGGGCGCCTTGGCTGGCCAGGTGGGCAGCAAGCAGCTGGGGAGAGAGAGAGGAGGGCACATGTAGGTCAGGGTCCAGCTCAAGGCACTGGGCCTGGCATACAATAGGTGCTCAGTCAGTGAGAGTCCCCCTCTTCTGCCACCTAGGTCTCCTCTCCAAGCCCTAAGGCAAGGCCCCCAGGACCTTGGGTTGGGGGCGCAGTGCAAGGGCAGCCCAGGACCCTGGGAGCCTAGTAGTGAGGGGCTCAGCCTCCTCCTGCCCTGACAATGCTCAGGGGGCACCAGGGTCCCAGGAGGGATGTGGTGGGGTGTGATCCTGGCATCAGGCAGACGTGGGCCTGAACCTTGCCCTTGAGAAGCTGCTTAGCCTCAGAGCCTCAGTGGTCTCGCTTGTGAAGTGGGACAAGGAGACCCAGCTCTTGGGGCTCTGGTGGAGCGACCTCGCTGAGGGACATGCGTGAGGCTCTGCTTTGGGCACACCATGCGGATCTGCCTGGCAAGCTTGGATGATGGAGCTGCTGTGTGGTTCTTCTAGAGCCTGGGTGGTGAATGCGGACTGTTCAGCCCAGGCTGGGACTCAGCACAGCCCTACAAACATTAGCTGTTGAGGCACATCTACTGCCTTTGTACAAGGCTGCCCCTCCCCTTCTTGGAGCATCAGTTTGCCCACTGGTACAAGGAGAGCAGGTGACCTAGTTGCTCTTTGTAACTACCTGCAGGATAGAGCCAACTGACTGAGTGTGCAGGGGAGGGGAGGAATGTGAACAGGGTCAGGGAGGATGGGGCAGTCTCCATGACCTGCAAACAGAGAGCCTGGTCCCAGAGGCATCCTCTGACCCAGGGCAGGCAGTTCCTTACTGATGGGCACTCAGGGCCCAGAATTTTTCTGGGGGGAATTGGGAATCATGAGAAACAATTGAAATACCCCAAAGTAGGAGCTGGGACAATCAGTTAGGAGCAGGTGTACACTTGTAGTGGAACTGTGATGTGGCTGAACGTGATGAGGTGTGAGCTCCCTGTGTCAGGCCAGATCCCAGCCCCTGATGAGCAGGTCCTGGGACAGCAGCATGATCACGTGAACTTAGACCCTCTCTGTACCCTTGGGGCGCAGGCGGGGAGAGCTGGGTAGGGAGGCGTCTCTCTGGCTGTCTCTGTTGATGCTCAGACATTTGAGCCCCATGGATCTGTCGTCAAGTCCATTCTCTACCAGATACTCACTGTGTGACCTTGGTCATCCCCCCTGCCCCCAACCTCCTCAGCACAGCAGGACCAAGAAAGCGCTTCCTTTATGGAGCTACCAAGAGGATAAAAGAAGGGGCGCCTGGGGCTGAGGGCCTGGGTCTATCTCTGGAACCTCGAGTTTGCACATGGCTAGCCACATCTTCTGCAGGTCGGACTCCGCTAAGTCTCTCAGTCAATACTGTCACTGGCCGCACCTCACGACCCAGGGATCGGTTCTGTCATCCTCTTTTACAGTGGGGACCACTGACGCCCAGAGGGCTGAAGCAGTCAGCCGAGGGCACAGCTAGGACATGGCAGAGGTGGCATGTAAACCCAGGCCGTCTGTGGGTCGCCTCTTTAAGACCATCACTGTAGAACTGTAGCTGGTGCACATGATGTGGAGACCAGTGGGGTGAGGGAGAGCCAGTAGCCAAGGTGCTGCCTGAGCCGGGGTGTCAGGAAAAGCCTCTCTGAGTGGGTGAGTTAAGAATAATGTACTAGCCACTGCAGAGTTTAAGGGAAGAGCATTCTTGGCAGCGGGAACAGCATGTGCAAAGTCCCTGAAGTGGGAAGGAAGGTGTCTCAGTCAAGGGCATTCAGTCCTGAGTGGGAGAGAGGGACGGGGTGGTGGGTTGGTAGGAGTCCAGCCTCCTCTCCTCACACAGCGACAGCTGTATAGCCCCAGGTCAGCTGCCGCGTTCCTCTCAGTCTCAGTGTCCTTGCTCCCTCTTTGCGGGGCCGCTGTGGGGCTGGTGTGAGCTTGAGGACACGCAGACGCCTGGCACTGCCCCCCCGCCCCTGGTGCCCTGTGAGCTGAGGCCATGTCTTGCTGTGGTTTGCTTGTGGTGGCCCGCCAAACCTCTGTTTGTTGTGGTGACCGTCACCACTGTGGGTGCACCTGGGCAGCCTCGGGTGGCCTGGCCAGCTGGCCCAGCCCTGACATCTGTGGCAAAACAGTGGCAGCAGCCATGGCCTCTTTCTGGGCTGTCTCTGTGGCGGCCTCACCCACTCCTTCTGACAGCTGGCAGGGTGCCCTGTGGGGCCTGGGTCACTCCTGATGCAGGCTCCATGACCCCAACGGGTGAGTGGATCATCTGTCCTGTTGGGCAGTGGGCGAGGAGGCCAGCATGCACAGCTCTCTGCCCACCCAGCTGGCATGCTTTGATGAGGCCCTGACTGGCCATCGGGGTGGGGCCTGGCAGTGTCATGGCTCTGCACACAGTGTTGGGGCCTGGCATCTGGGCACTTCTGAGGTGCCTCTTGGAGAGGCTAGATCCCATCCCTCTGGGGCTGTCTTGTTTCCTGGTGATTTGGGGACAGCTGGGCCCAGGCCTTCTCTGAAGTAGCAAGTGACATGTCCCTTCATAGTACTGAGGACAGGAGAGGATGGTGCTTCCAGCTACCTGCTTGTGGCGGGCCCCACCCACCTGCTGGGCCTGAGGGTTGTGGACACCACGTACCCAGTGCAGAAATGAGGCCCTAGCACTGAGCTGGGAGTGGCAGAGGCCACACCTGAGCCTAGTTCAGAGGAGCTCTGCACAGCTCCTGCGGGTGGCTTGCAGGTCAACCACAGGTCCCTGGTGGCTGGCATGGGATAGGGTGGAGACTCAGGATGGTGGGGGTGAGGGGAAGCTCCTCTGAGAGCACAGCTGATGGGACTGTTTCTGCTCTTGGTGGTTTTGGGGAGCCTGCTTGAGTCCCTGCTCTGCCACCTGTGCTCAGTGGCCTTGGGCACCTCACTCCTCCTGGGGGTGGAGCTGCCTACAGGGGCACCTGGAGCTGGGACTCTGCATTACTCCCAGGCCCACTCCTTGTCAGCACACTCCTCAGCTCCTTGACCGATGGCACCCTGCTTACAAGATGGTGCTTAGTCCCCTCAGCTAATGCTGCAGGGCATGGACACCAGGGTGCGGACATGCCCAGCCCCTAACACAGTGCCTAGTGAGTAAGGGTGCCAGCTCAGGGTTCAGCCTGTCCGCACCCTGGGGAGGGGAGTGAGGCATCCCTGATGGCCTTGGAGAGGTTGGCAAAGGGGAGAATTTAGTGGGGTGGGAGGGGAGGTGGGCATGGCTCTGGCCTCTGGGGTGAGTGGGTCTGAGGTCCAGCTCCTGGCCCTACGTTCACTCTCAGGGAGCTTCGGTCTCCTAGTCCTTAGTGGGTATTCCCCCCTCCCCAGGACAGTGCGTATTCTGGGGCTGAGTGGACCCTGCTGGGCCCCCTCTCACCTCACACTTGTGTTGGCTCAGCAGGCAGCTGGGGGTGGTCCTCAGAGGTGAGGGAACTGAGGCTTAGGGAGGCACTGAGATGTGCCCAGGGCTGTGGGCAGGGGCAAGATAAGTGTCCAGCCTCCAGGCCTGGGGGGCTTATCCTGCCCCTGCTCGTGCCCCAAAGCCCCCTGCTCTCCTAGCCTGGCTCAGAGGGAGCTCACAACATCCAGTGTCAGAAGCAGGTTTGAGTGCCTCAGTTGTCCCATCTGTAAAATGGGGATTAAGCCACTCTGGCCTCTCGTGCTGTCAGTCTGCAGATGGGGAAGCTGAGGCTTAGCGAAGGGCAGGGGCTGGCCCACACCCATGCAACGGTCAGTGCCAGGGTGCCTCCACCCATGGACTCATCTGTGGAGACCCTCGGGCTCTGATGTGCGTGCTGCCCACCTGCTGGCACTTTGGAAGGACCAGGACATGACCTAGCGCCTGCTACTGCCCACCCCAGCCAGGGCCCTGCAGCCTGTGTCTGTTCAAGGCCTTCAGCCATCCATGAGATGCATAGGAATACAGAGGCTGGTGGGGTGGCAGAGCCAGGACCTGAATGGGGGCTTGCTTCAGGCCCCCTTCCTGTGGTCAGTGTGACTAGTGGAGGTGAGTGCTGTGCAGCGGGAGGGCAGGGACCTGGCCCCAAACCAGGCTACTCTGACGGGCTCTGCTTCTGGAGGCCGTGTGATCTGGGCAGGCTCTGGGCTACAAAGGGTGTGTAATAGTGGCCTGGCTGTGTGGTCTGGGGGTCATGGTGGGAGGTATGGCTGGGGATCCTATCCAGGAGCCGTGGAGGGCCACGGGGCTGGAGCCTTCTCAGTTTACGCATTAGAAGCAGTGTTTGGGGCTGGTTCCGGGAGGTTGAGCCCTGGCCCACACCCAGTCCCTCGGGCATCCTACCCTCCCGGCTCTTATTCACCTGCTCCCCGTGCTTACTTCACATTTTAGGACTCAGCTCACAATCACACAAGGACAAATATTATATGACCTCACTTAAATAAAAAGACAAGAACAGACAAATATATAGAGACAAAGTTCTTAGCGGTTACCAGGGGCAGGAGGGAGGGAAAATGGAGCACTGAGTTTCAGTTTATGGCTGTCTTAGCTGTCTAGTGCTGCTATAACAGAAATACCACGAATGGGTGGCTTTAACAACCAGAAATTAATTTTCTCACAGTTTAGGAGGCTAGAAGTTCTAATTCAGGGTGCTAGCATTAGGGAAAAGATTTCTCTCTGTGTGGACTCACGGGAAGGCTTTCTTCTGTCGGCTCGGAGGAAGGACCTTTTCTCTTTGAGCTTCTGCTCCTGTGAGATCTTCATGAGGCTTGGCATCTCTCTTTGCCTCATCTCTGCTTATTCCTTTTCTTGTTTAATCTCTTTTATATCTCAAAAGAGATTGACTCAAGACACACCCTGCGCTAATCCTGTCTCATTAATAGAGCAAAGACAGCCCATTCCCAAATGGAATTATAACCACAGGCATAGAGGTTAGGATTTATGACACTTATTTCTGGGGGACACAGTTTAATCCATGAAAATGGTGATGGAAAAATCACATCGATAAACCATATGGGGCAGTTCTACTCTGTCCTATACGGTCGCTATGATTTGGAATCAACTCTATGGCAACTGGTAATGGGTAGGGTTACACAGCCAATTAATGTATTTGCTTTCGATAAGTTGTACACCTGTGAAAAGTTGAATTAACAAAAGTTGTGTGATAGGTGTATTTACAATAGTGACCAAATACTTCATGGGACTTGGTTCCTTGGTTGGGAGGTTTAGGGTCATGGTTTCATGGGACATCCCAGTTAATTGGCTTAATACTGTGTTTAGTGCTTCTGTTCTGCCTTCTAGTTTGTTGTGTAGTGCTAGGGTCTTAAAAGCTTGCAAGCAGCTATCAATTGTACAACAATTGGTCTTTATTTGCCTGGAACAACAGAGGAAGAAGGAGAGTCAGGAATAGGAGGAGGAAGTGGAATGCCTGCCTAATTGCCTCCTTTGCCATGAGACCAGAAGAACTGGATGGTGCCTGGCTACCGTTACTGAACATTTTGATCAAAGATTCTACGGAAGAATCCTGATCAAAAGGGGCAAAATGCAGGACAGAATTTGAAATTCACCTGGAATCCAGACTTTGTGGAGCCATAGAGGATGGATGAACCCCTGAAACTATTGCCCTGAGATAATCCTTAAAGCTTAAACCAAAAATAGCCCCTGAAGTCTTCTTAAAACCAAACAGTGGTTTAGCATAACTAATAAAGAATGGCTGCCTTAAGCATTGTGCTTTTTTAAGTCTATCTATGTGGGATCAAATCTATAACAGCAACTCAAAAGATTAGATAGGAACTTAGGAGGTAGTGAGTTTATGTTGATGGAGAGGAACAACTCAGAAAAGGGGGTAAGAATGATTGTACAACTTGAAGTCATCAATGCCACTGAATTGTTGAGTTGGTGTATGTTCTGATGTGTATATTCTCAACAACAACAAAATAAAATAAAATACATGTATGTGTGTATATGTGTATATATATGTTTACATATAAATATATATATATATATACCCTGGGGTGCCCGTCCCAGCACTGACCACACTGACCTTGGCATCAGGTTGAGTGCGGGGCCTGCGCTCTCCCTGTCCTAGCGTTGCCCAGATCGAAAGGGACTGGGGGATGTTGACTGGCTGAGTGACTAACCAGATGCCCCTCCCCCCTTTAGGAAAATCCAGGAAGAAGAAGGACTTACGGATAACCTGTGTGTCCAAGCCTCCACCACCCAACCCCACGTGAGTCTGCCTTAGTTTCTCCCCTGGGCTTAGCCTGGAAAGTCTTTCCAAGGGGGCCATGCCTCAGCCTCAGGTACCTGTCCTGTGCAGCACCAACAAAGGCAACCCTGACAGGGGGCTCGTGAGCGGTGTCCACTCACTTCTCAGTCCCATCCTATAGAAGGGGGAAATGAGACATTGTGGGGTGACTGGGTAGGGCCTTAGGCATGTGTGAATCACTCGGGCCTCATGCCCAGCATGGGTGGTCGATGCTCAGCACTGATGAAGTGAGGGGATTTTAGGAGTGGGACCTCCCTCAGGCCTCTGGAAAAGCTCTGATCCCTTCCAGGCCAGTTCGCTCCTTCTCTTGGTAGGGGTGGGTGACTTTCTGAGCTCAAAGGGTCTGCTTCATCCCCACAGGCCCCCCCGGAACCTTGATTCCAGGACCTTCATCACCATAGGAGACCGGGTAGGTACTGGCAGCCCCTCTGGCAGGCGCCTCGCTTCCCTGAGCCTCAGTGTCTTCATCTGACAAGTCTGTGGGGCGACTGGGTGGGTGCTGTGGGTGGTAGGTAGTGCTGGGCTTGACCTCTGTGACCTTCCCTTGGAATGGGAGCAGACTGCCTGCCTCTTGGGGCTGTTGTGAGCTCAGGGTCTGTGCTGGGCTTTCTAAGAGGTTGGGCTATGAGGCCACCTGCCTGTGCCTGTATCTTCTGTGGAGAAAGCGTGTAAAACAGGCAGATTCCTGGGCCCCACCCAGACCCGCAGGCCCAGAAACCTGCATTATAAATTTGATCCATCTGTCTATCTATTTACTTTTGTATTAAATAGTCTTTTTTTTTTAGAGCAGTTTTAGGTTTACAGAAAAATTTTGCGGAAGTACAGAGTTCCCATATACCCCCTCTTCTGCCTGGACACAGTTTCCTTTATTATTAACATCTTGTGTTCTTGCATCTTACATCAATTGACAAACCAATGTTGTTACACTATCATTAACTAAAGTCCATAGTTTAAGAGCCCTGGTGGCTTAGTGGTTAAGAGCTCAGCTGCTAACTGAAAGGTTGGTTGTTCAAACCCACCAGCCACTCCACAGGAGAAAGATGTGGCAGTCTGCTTCTGTAAAGATTCACAGAGATCCTGTCATCTCAAGGGATATACTCAAGTCCGTATTTTGGCTCCCGTGGGCTCGTTCTAATTTTCTTCAGCTTCAACTTGAACTTGCATATGAGCAATTGATGGTCTGTTCCGCAGTTGGCCCCTGGCCGTGTTCTCACTGATGATATTGAGCCACAGTTAGAAAACCAAAAGAGGAAAAGAAGCTTGGCATTTCTCAGGCTGAAAGAACTGAAGAAAAATTTAAGCCTCTAGTTGCAGTATTGAAGGATTCTACAGGGAAAGTATTGAATGACACAGAAAGCATCAAAAGAAGATGGAAGGAATACACAGTCACTGTACGAAAAAGAACTGGTTGATGTTCAACCATTTCAGGAGGTAGCATATGATCAAGAGCTGATGGTACTGAAGGAAGATGTGCAAGACACCCTGAAAGCATTGGTGAAAAACAAGGCTCCAGGAATAGATTGAAATGTTTCAACAAGTGGATGCAGCACTGGAAGTGCTCACTCATCTATGCCAAGAACTTTGGAAAACAGCTTCCTGGCCAGCTAACTGGAAGAGATACATATTTGTGCCCATTCCAAAGAAAGGCGATCCAACAGAATGCAGAAATTATCAAGCAATATCATTAATATCACACGCAAGCAAAATTTTGCTGAAGATTATTCAAAAGCGGTTGCAGCAGTAGTACATGGACAGGGAACTGCCAGAAATTCAATCCAGATTCAGAAGAGGACATAGAACCAGGGATATCATTGCTGATGTCAGAGTCAGATGGATCTTGGCTGAAAGCAGAGAATACCATAAAGATGTATACTTGTGTTTTATTGACTGTGTGAAGGCATCTGACTGAGTGAATCATAACAAATTATGGATAACATTACGAAGAATGGGAATTCCAGAACACTTAATTGTGCTCGTGAGGCCACCCGTACATAGACCAAGAGGCAGCCCTTTGCACAGAACAAAGGGGTACCGTGTGGTTTAAAGTCAGGAAAGATTTGCATCAGGGTTTTATCCTTTCATCATACTTATTCAATCTGTATGCTGAGCAGGGAATCCAAGAAGCTGGAGTATATGAGGAAGAACATGGGTTCAGGATTGCAGGAAGAGTCGTTAACAACCTGTGTTATGCAGGTAACACAACTTTCTTTGCTGAAAGTGAAGATGACTTGAAGCACTCACTAATGAAGATCAAAGTTTACAGCCTTCAGTGTGAATTATTCTTCAACATAAAGAAAACAAAAATCCTCACAACTAGACCAGTAAGCAACATCCTGATAAATGGAGAAAATGGTGAAGTTGTAAAGGATTTCATTTTACTTTGATCCACAATCAATGCCCATGGAAGCAGCAGTCAAGAAGTCAAATGATGCCTTGCACTTGGCAAATCTTCTGCAAAAGACCTCTTTAAAGCATTAAAAAGCAAAGATGTCACTTTGAGGAGTAAGGTGCGCCTAACCCAAGCCATGGTGTTTTCAATTGCCTCATATGCATGCAAAAGCTGGACATTGAATAAGGAAGACTGGGGAAGAATTGATGCCTTTGAATTACGGTGCTGGCAAAGAGTATTGAATATTCCATGGACTGCCAGAAGAACGAACAAGTCTCTTGGAAGAAGTACAGCCAGAATGCTCCTTAGAAACAAGGATGGTGAGACTTTATCTCACATACTTTGGACATGTTATCAGGAGGGACCAGTCCCTATAGAAGGACATCATGCTTGGTAAGGTAGAGGGTCAGTGAAAAAGAGGAAGACTGCTGAGAAGATGGACTGACACAGTGGCTGCAACAATGTGAGGATGGCAGAGGATTGGGCAGTATTTTCGTTCTGTTAAACATGGGATCTCTATGAGTTGGAACTGACTCAACGGCACATAACAATTTATTGAAGAGACTCTTCCTTCCCCACTGAATAGACTTAGCACTCCTGTTGAAAATCAGTTGACCATAGATACATGGATTTGTTTATGAGCTTTGAATACCTTGCTCCACATGTCATTTATTATACCAGTACCAGACTGTTTTAATTATTGTGGCTTTGTAATATGTTTTGAAATCTGGACATGTGAGCATTCCTACTTTATTCTCCTTTAAGATTACATTAGCTATTCGAGGTCCCTTGCCCTTCCATATAAATTTGAAGGTTGGCTTTTCCATTTCTACAAAGAAGGTTGTTGGAACATTGATGGGGATTGCATTGAATATATAGATTGCTTTGGGTAGTATTCACATCTTAACTGTATTAAGCCTTTCAGTCCATGAAAATGGAATGTGCTTCCGTTTATTTAGGTTGTCTTTGATATCTTTAAGTCATGTTTTATAGTTTACTGTGTACAAGTCTTCACCTTCCTGGTTAATTTTCTTACCAGCTACTTTATTCTTTTAGATGCTATTGTAAATGGTAATGTTCCCTTAATTTCTTTTCCACCTGCTGTTGCCTATGTATAAAAAGCCAACTGATTTTTGTGTGTTGAGCTTGTACCCTGCCACCATGCTGAGTTCATTTATTAGTGAACCTTTCTTGTGGATTCTTTGAGGTTTTCTGTGTATAGAATTATATCATCTGTGAAAATAGTTTTACTACCTCCTTCCCTAAATTCCGGAAACCCTGGTGGCATCGTGGTTAAGTGCTACAGCTGCTAACCAAGAGGTCAGCAGTTCGAATCCGCCAGGGGCTCCTTGGAAATGCTATGGGGCAGCTCTACTCTGTCCTGTAGGGTTGCTATGAGTCGGAATCGACTCGACGGCGGTGGGTTTGGTCTCTAAATTCCCTAAATACCTTTTATTTTTTCTAGGCTAATTGCTCTGGTTAGGACTTGAGAACAATGTTGAAAGGCAGTGGTGAGAGTGGGCATCCCTGTCTTGTTTGTGAACCTAATGGAAAAGCTCAGTCTTTCTCCGTTGATTTTGATGTTAGCTGTAGGTTTTTTAGAAATGCTCTTTATTTCATTGAGGGATTTCTCTTCTGTTTCTATCTTTTTAAAAAATTTTTATTGTGCTTTCAGTGAAAGTTTACAAATCAGGTCAGTTTCTTACTGTTTCTGTCGTGTTGAATGTATTTATCGTGGAAGAGTGTTGAATTTTGTCAAATGCCTTTTGTGCATTGATTGAGATGATCTGTGGTTCTTTTCCCTTATTCTGTTAATGTGGTGCATTATATCGATTGATTTTCTATTGTTGAACTACCCTGGGGGTATTCCTGGGATAAATCCCCCTTGATCGTGGCATATAATCTTTTTAACATGTTTTTGGATTCAGTTTGCTAGTTTTTTGTTGAAGATTTTTGCATCTATATTCATAAAGGATATTGGTCTATAGTTTTCTTATGATATCTTTGTCTGGCTCTGGTATCAGGGTAAATCTCGCCTCTTAGAATGAGTTAGGTAGTGTTCCCTATCCTCCTCTTCCGTTTTTGGAAAAGTTTAAGTGGGATTGGAGTCATTTTCTCTATAAATGTTTGATAGAATTCCCCAGTGGAGCTATATAGTCCAGGACTTTCCTTTGCTGGGAGGATTTTGATTGCTCTTCCATTTGTTGTGGGTCTGTTGAGAGCCACTATTTCTTCTTGAGTCAGTGTAGGGAGCTTATGTGTTTCAAGGAATTTGTCCATTTCCCCTTAAGTTATATAATTTTTCGGCGCAAACTGTTCATAGCATCCCCTCCGTTTTCAGTGGCTGATTTTGGGGAAGTAGATTCCCTGGACTTCCTTCCGAGGTGCTTCCAGATGAACTCTAACCTCCAACCTTTCGGTTAGCAGCCGAGCGTGTGAACTGTTTACACCACCCAGGGCCTCCTTACTGCCTCTACTGACTTTCCAGAAAGTCACAGAGGTGGAATTGCACAGTGTGTAGCCTTTTTGGACTGGCGTCTTTCCCTTCATTGTCCTCCGTGTGCCTGCAGATGATGTGGGAGGACGCCAGTGACTGAGGACTGTGGCTAGTGCTGAGGGAAGCCTCTGCCCTGTATCTGTCCCCCCATCTCCTTCACCCCTAGCCTTTGCCATGGCTGCCACTCTTTAGTGGTTTGCTTGTTCTTTCTTTGTCCGCCTCTCCCCATAAAGGGCAACTTCTATGAGACCAAGACCTTTGTTTTCTTCTCTGTGTGTGTCCCAGTGCTGAAGTAAGAATTTGCTCGTAGCAGGTGCTCAGTAAATACTGGTTGAAGGAACGATTCAATTTAAAGGCTTGAGTAGGGTTGGAGGGAAGGGGGAGGGGCATTTTTCTAGCTCCGTGGGCCAGCGGGTGTATTTCATGGTCTATCTTGCTTAACGCTTGTAGAGGCCCTTTGATTTTGGTGCTACTGTACTGAGGGCAGTGAGCATCTCAGAGAGGTTAAAGTACTCTCTTAGGGCCACATAGCGAGTTGTGACTGGTTCAGGGTTTGAACCCAGACCTGACTGACTGGTCAGCTCTTTGACTTGCCCCAGTTGTCTCTATAGTACTGCCATCAACTCTCTGTCTTTTCTGTCCCCTCAAGAACTTCGAGGTGGAAGCCGATGACCTGGTGACCATCTCGGAGCTGGGCCGTGGAGCCTATGGGGTAGTGGAGAAGGTGCGACATGCCCAGAGTGGTACCATCATGGCTGTGAAGGTGAGCAGACCACACTCCGCCCCAGCCCTCCAGGGGAGCACTACAGCCGGGAGTTGCCTCGGAGAGCTGCCTGGAGGAGGAGTGGGAGCTGAGCCTGACACAGGCTCACAGGCCATTGGTTTTTTGTTCAGCTGATGAGCTTTGGTCGGCTCCCAGCTCTGCGGCTACCCTGCTGCCAAACCAGTGACGGGGCAGAGCTTTCCAGGGTAGGCTGGGCGATGGCTCTCAGAGCCCCTGGCTCTTGGCCCCCTTTGTGGCTGTTCCCCTGAGCCATGTCACACCTTCCCCCAAACAGCGGATTCGAGCCACCGTGAACTCACAGGAGCAGAAGAGGCTGCTCATGGACTTGGACATCAACATGCGGACAGTTGACTGCTTCTACACTGTCACCTTCTACGGGGCCCTCTTCAGAGAGGTATGGCCTGGTCGGGGGCTGGGCCAGTGCCCACCATCTGTCGAGCTGGCAACCCGCCATCATCATTTTGCTCAATTGGCAAACCTACTGCATGTGGGTGCTGGGACAACATGGGTGGCAGAGTCCCTGTCCTCGCAGAGGCAGCGCCGCTTGGTCCTTAGGACCCAGACACCTGGCTTCCCCACTAGCTACTGCTCTGTGCTTCAGTTTCCCCATCTGTACAATGAAGCGAGTAATTGTCCATCCCTCCTGAAGTTGTCCTCTGCATTAGAAGACGTAGCATGGGCCTGGCCCACAGCAAGTGCTCTGCATGGGGGGCTCGTAAGGACCATTCTCATCATCAGCAGGGTCTGAGCTGGAGTGAGGGATGTGGTGGGTGCAGGGGCCACAGTGGGAGGGGCTGCAGGGCTGGGTCCTGGGTCTGAACTGGAGCGAGGGACGTGGTGGGTGCAGGGGCTGCAGTAGGAGGGACTACAGGACAGAGTCCTGGAGGTAAGCTGGGGCAAGGGACATGGTGGGTGCAGGGGCCGCAGTAGGAGGGGCTGCAGGACAGGGCACTGGAGTTGAGCTGGCTTAGCTGGCCCTGAAAGCCCCTGTTGGAGGCACACGATTGGTTCGTATTTTTATCTCTTTTCCTTGGAAAATGTCTTGGAATTAGAGATCAGATGGGGGGGAGGGGGGCAAGAGGCAACAGAACAGGGGGGAGGCTGGTATGTGGGCCCACCAGTGTAGACAATTGGGGGGTGGCAAAAATCAGATGGATTGAGAAAGTTCGAGAGCAAGATGGAAGAACACAGGTGTGGAGCTCAGTAAAGGTGAGGGCTGAGTAGGCGGGGGCTATGTCCGAGGGTGGGCCTGGGGCTGGTGGGGGTCAGGATACAGGCGAGATCTGCATGAGCTGACCCCTTATCTCCACTCTAGGGTGATGTGTGGATCTGTATGGAGCTTATGGACACCTCTCTGGATAAATTCTACCGGAAGGTGCTGGACAAAAACATGACAATTCCAGAGGATATTTTGGGGGAGATTGCTGTGTCGGTGAGTGGCTTTGGGCCTGGGCTGGGGCTGGAGGCCTTGGCCCTGCTCCAGTGGGCAGAGCCTGGCTGCCCTGTGGTATCCAGGGCAGAGCTGGGCCCCTGCAGCCGCTGAACCGAGACTACTGCTTCTGGGTCCCAGCCAGGACCAGAGCTTCTTGCTGAGGGCATCCGGGGGCCACACAGGCTTGACAGGTCCGTCTCTAGGCCTTCATGTTTTTCTCCCTAGCTTCCCCACAGCTTTCTGCTGTGAAGTGGCTGGTGGCTTTGAACCACCAACCTTTTCATTTGGCAGCTGAGCACTTAACCACTGTGCCACCAGGGCTCCTCTCCTAACTTCCCAGTCTCAGGAAGTTTTTCAAAAAGGACCTGAGTATTTACAACTTCCTCATTCTCAAAATGCCATGAGGCAACCCACAGGGGTACAAGCAGGATGAGGGAAAAGGATGGTAGAGATGAGCTGAATTGGGGAGAGGTTAGCATCCAAAACACATTCCTGCTGAGGTTGTAGACTTTCCCTGAGGAGAGTGAGCATCCCAGCGGCCAGGGCGAAAGGGAACTGTAGGTGTATAAGTGGTGTTTCTCCATCCTGATGTGCCCATGCCCATGGACAAGTGCTCCGAGCAAGTGGACTTGGCTCTGCAGGGGTGGAGAGAGGAGCAGAAGGCTGCAGAGAGGCTGAGGTTACCTGAGGAGAGCCTGATCAGAGTGTTGATAGGCCAGGGATGTCACAGATCTGGGACTTTCGGGGTCTTAGGCTTGGGGTATTCCTGGGAAAGTCTTGGGCTTGAGACCTGGCAGACCTGGGGCAGGACGGGGGAAAGAAAGACAGGCAGCATGTCTGCAGCGGGGTTGCCCTGATAGTGGACAGCCCCAGGGGCTAGGGGCTGGGGTGTGTGTGTGGGGGGAAAGGAGACAGGGCCACACTGGGCAGGGGTGGAGTAATTGCTCTGTGCATGTCAATGCACTGCAAATAGCCCCTCCTCATCCCTTCCCCACCCCTACCCGCAATACAGATTGTGAGGGCCCTGGAGCACCTGCACAGCAAACTCTCCGTGATCCACAGAGGTGCGTGTGGGCAGGGTGAGGGTTCATGGGGGGCCTCACAGGGGACTCTCGGGGTGGGACGTGAGGGAGGGACATCATGGGGGACTTTATAGGGGGACAGGGGAAGGGGCCTCACAGGGACTCATGGTGGGGAGGTTGTGGGAGCAGGCGTGACTTGTTAGTGTATATCATTTCGTCCAGGCCCCCTAGGCGGGTGGACTTCTCCCCATTGTCAGGATGAGCAAACTGGCTCAGAGAGGCTCATGGATGATGTGCCTGGGGGATCGGGAGCTGAGCCTGACTGCCAGTCTAGGGCTCATCTCCCTGTGGCCACCTGTGATGCTCAGCACTGCCTGGACATCCCTGTGCCTCTTGGGGCCTTCTGGGACCTGTGGGTACTGCTAGGAGGAGTCCTGACTTTCGGAGTCCAGCAACAGTGGAGTCAGAAGGACCTGGCTTATGTCTCAGCTGTGCCACCACCCACTGCATGACATGGGCGAGTGGCACCACCTCCCACACCCTTAGAATCCTCATCTGAGGACAGGCTCTTGGTGGTAGGGCATGGTATGGCCTGACACAGCTGGGTGCCATGCCTGCACCAGAACTCCATGGACAGGAGCTAAGACAACCCATTATGTCCCTGTAGACGTGAAGCCCTCCAATGTGCTCATCAACAAGGAGGGCCATGTGAAGATGTGCGACTTTGGGATTAGTGGCTACTTGGTGGACTCCGTGGCTAAGACTATGGACGCCGGCTGCAAGCCCTACATGGCCGTGAGTGCCGCCGCCCACCGGGCCCTGGGTGCGCCGCCTTGGCCAAGCAGTCCCTGCTTATCCAATGTCATTACTGGGCCCAAACTACCCCTGTTTGAATGTAAACAACACAGACCCCTATGCAGGGAGACTCTGCCTCTCTTCTAATGCCAGGGAAGTGGGCCCTGCAGCCCCTGCCCAAGGCAGGGTAGGACACCAGGTTGTACCTTGTGACCCTAGCCCTTGTTGGCCACAGTGTCTGTGGCTGTCATGTGAGGCAGCGGGATCCCTCAATGTGGGGGAGGGGGAGGAAGACTTAGTTCTTGGGGCCTTAGGTGCCCCCATCTGGGTATTCTCACCCTTGGGTATGTTATCACGACTCACTGTCCCCCCAACAGCCTGAGAGAATCAACCCGGAGCTGAACCAGAAGGGCTACAATGTCAAGTCCGATGTCTGGAGCCTCGGCATCACAATGGTAATGGGGGTCTTATCCTTGCTGGTCAGGGAGGGCTAGGAGGGGGCCTGCCTGCATCTGCGAGCCATTGGGATAACATAGTTTAGGTCCCGGAGAGAAATGTTGACCTCAAACTCTGAGAAGAAAAGGTGCCATCAAAATAACCATGTACCTCAGAGCATTGTGCAGGTGCCATTATACCCCTTCCCTGATGGTTAAATCCAATCTCTACAAGAGGATCTTGACATCTTGAGATAACTCACCCATTAAACATTTCTCACTCTGGAAGAATTCTGGAGAGCTCATGGTGATTGTTGAGAAGTCATATCCTATCACAGTAAATTAAATGAGCTCTTCATATGTACAAAATGTCAAAAGGAAAACAATGAAAATCCTTTCAGATCTTTCTCATAGTGAAGAGCGTGTTGTATGCGGGATCCAGGTGTCTTTCACTGGGCTTGGGGGATGGGGTGGGTGAGCTTCTTGACTCCGAGCCTGCATAGCCTACAATGTCACCATTGGGCAGGTGGGAAGTGGTGCCCACCTGTTACCACTGAGCTGCGTGGAGGGAGTGGTGCAGGGCTCCTCTCTGTACCCATGATTTGCCTCTAGGTCATCGAGGCACAGGGATAGTTCCAGGCCTGTGTGTGTCTCTTGTTCTGCTCAGAAGTTCCCTACTGCTCCCTGAGTCAGGGCTCAGGGCAAAGGTGAGGGTCAGGGTCATTATTTATTTTTTTGTTCACATTTGCGTTTTAGAACACTTGCTCTGGCAGGAGGGGAGAGTGGACTGGAGGGTCAGGAAAGATAGGCTGGGTGCTTCCCCACCTGCATCTAGGCAGTTGTGCGTAACAGTAGGCCTGTGGAGAAGCTGCACACAGCCACAGCTAGCATCATAAAGGAGGGCGCTGACCAGCTGGAGTGATCGTCCCCCATTTCAGCTGGTGGAGCTGATGATGTGTGTTCTGGGTATGGACTTGTCCTTAGAGTTTTGATAGTGTCACTACCTTCCCTGCCCCAGAGATCCTGGCCCCAGGGGAATTTCCCACCTGCCCTTACCCCTCTGCGGTTGGAGAGTGGACTCACCCAGTAAATAAACCAGTCAGATGGAGGATGACCCAGGGCATGGGGACCTGTGAGGTAGGGAGGAGTGGGAAGTGACCGGTGGGGGGGAGGGCCCCTACTGCAGGTGAGGAACCAGGGCAGGCATCTGGTGACTGAGCGAGGGGGCAGAGGGGTCCCAGAGACAGAGCAGCAGGCGCAAAAGGCCCTGAGGTAGCCACATACCTGATGTGCCTGGGTAGCTGGATCTGAGGGGAGATGGAAGAGAGGGCAGGTGGGAACAATGTCAGGGGTTGGTGTAGGACCAATGGAGGAGTTTTAGATTTTACTGATATTGTCATTATTATTGTTATTATATGACTGTAACTTTATTTTCTGTACTCAGTGTTTCTGTAGACAGTGACTGGGAAAGAATGAACATCAAAATAATTTTTCCACTTCTCTGACCATAAAGCAATAAAAGTAGAAATCAATAACAGAAAAAGCAGGAAAAAGAAATCAAATGCTTGGAAACGGAACAACACCTTGCTCAAAAACTACTGAGTTATAGAAGACATTAAGGACAAAATAAAGATATTCATAGAATCCAATGAGAATGAAAACACTTCCTATCAGAACCTTTGGGACACAGCTAAAGCAGTGCTCAGAAGTCAGTTTATAGCAATAAATGCGCACATCCAAAAAGAAGAAAGGGCCAAAATCAAAGAATTATCCCTACAACTTGAACAAATTGAAAGAGAGCAACAAAAGAAAACTTCAGGCACCAGAAGAAAGCAAATAATAAAAATTAGAACAGAATTAAATGAAAGAGAGAGCAGAAAAACATTTGAGTTAACAAGACCAAAAGCTGGTTCTTTGAAAAAATTAATAAAATTGATAAACCATTGGCCAAACTGACAAAAGAAAAGCAGGAGAGGAAGCAAATAACCCAAATAAGAAATGAGATGGGTGATGTCACAACAGACCCAATTGGAAATAATTGTATCAGGTTACTTTGAAAAATTGTACTCTAACAAATTTGAAAACCTAGAAGAAGTGGATGAATTTCTAGGAACACACTACCTACCTAAACTAACAGAAACAGAGGTAGAACAACAAAATAAACCCATAACAAAAGAAGAGATTGAAAAGGTAATTTAAAAACTCCCAAAAACAACAACAAAAAACCCTGGCCCTGACGGCTTCACTGGAGAATTCTACCAAACTTTCAGAGAAGAGTTAACACCACAACTACTAAAGGTATTTCAGAGCATAGACAAGGATGGAATACTCCCAGACTCATTCTATGAAGCCAGCATATCCCTGATACCAAAACCAGGTAAAGACACCACAAATAAAGAAAACTGCAGACCTATATCCCTCATGAACATAGATGCAAAAACCGTCAACAAAATTCTAGCCAATAGAGTTCAACAATATAAAAAAAAAAAAAATTCATCATGTCCAAATGGGATTTATACCAGGTATTCAGAGTTGGTTCAACATTAGAAAAACAATTAATGTCATCCATCATATACCATTTTTTTAAATGGGATTTATACCAGGTATTCAGGGTTGGTTCAACATTAGAAAAACAATTAATGTCATCCATCATATAAATAAAACAAAAGGCAAGAACCACATAATCTTATCAATTGATGCAGAAAAGGCATTTGACCAAGTCCAACACCCATTTATGATAAAAAGTCTCAGCAAAATAGAAATAGATGGAAAATTCCTTAGCATAATAAAGGGCATTTTTACATAGCCAACAGCCAACATCATCCTAAGTGGAAAGAGTCCGAAAGCATTCCCCTTGAGAATGAGAACCAGACAAGGATGGTTCTTTATCACCACTCTTATTCAACATTGTGCTGGAAGTCCTAGCCAGAGCAATTAGGCTAGATAAAGAAATAAAGGGCATCCCTGAAGAAGCAGGAGAGCAGTGGGTTGCAGACCCCAAATTCTAGTAAAAAGACCAGACTTAATGGTCTGACTGAGACCAGAGGGATCTCAGAGGTCATGGTCCCCAGACCTTCTGTTAGCCCAAAACAGGAACCATACTCGAAGCCAATTTTCCAGACAAGGATTGGACTGGACTACGAGACAGAAAATGATACTGGTGAGGAGTGGGCTTCTTGGATCAAGTAGACACATGAGACTATCTGGGCAGCTCCTGTCTGGAGGGGAGATGCGAAGGCCAAGGGGGACAGAAGCTGGCTGAATGGACACGGATATACAGGGTGGAGGGAAGGGATGTGCTGTCTTATTAGGGGGAGGGTAACTAGGAGTATATAGCAAGGTGTGTATAAGGTTTTGTATGAGAGACTGAGTTGATGTGTAAACTTAAAGCACAATAAAAATTAAAAAAAATAAAGGGCATCCAGATTGGTAAGAAAGAAGTAAAAGTATCTCTATTTGCAGATGACATGATCTTATACACAGAAAACCCTAAAGAATCCTCAACAAAACTACTGAAACTAATAGAAGAGTTCAGCAGAGAATCAGGATACAAGATAAACATACAAAAATCAGTTGGATTCCTCTATAACAACAAAGAGAATGTCCAGGAGCAAATCACCAAATCAATACCATTTACAGTGGCCCCCAAGAAGATAAAATACTTAGGAATAAATCTTACCAGAGACGTAAAAGACTTATACAAAGAAAACTACAAGACGCTACTGCAAGAAACCAAAAGAGACCTGTATAAGTGGAAAAATATACCTTGTACATGGATAAGAAGACTCAACATCGTAAAAATGTCTGTTCTACCCAAAATGATCTATAGATACAATGTAATACTGATCGGGATTCCAATGACATTTTTTAATGAGATGGAGAAACAAATCAACTTCATATGGAAGGGAAAGAGGCCCCGGATAAGCAAAGCATTACTAAAAAAAACAAAGTGGGAGCCTCATACTACCTGATTTTAGAACATATTGTACCACCACAATAGTCAAAACAGCCTGGTACTGGTACAACAACAGATACATAGACCAATGGAACAGAATTGAGAATCCAGACAAATCCATCCACATAAGAACAGCTAATATTTGACAAAGGCCCAAAGTCTGTTAATTGGGGAAAAGACAGTCTGTTTAACAAAGAGTGCTGGCATAACTAGATATCCATCTGTAAAAAAATGAAACAAGACCTATACCTCACAGCGTGCACAGAAACTAACTCAAAATGGATCAAAGACTTAAACATAAAATCTAAAACAATAAAAATCATGGAAGAAGAAATAGGGACAATGCTAGGAGACCTAATACATGGCATAAACAGTTTACAAAACATTACTAACAATGCACAAACACCAGAAGAGAAACTAGACAACTGGGAGCTCCTAAAAATCAAGCACCTATGCTCATCCACGGTCTTCACCAGAAGAGTAAAAAGATTACCTATGGACTGGGAAAAATTTTTTGGCTATGACAAATCTGATCAGCGTCTGATCTCTAAAATCTATGTGATACTGTGAAAACTCAACAACAATAAGACAAATAACCCAATTAAAAATTGGGTAAAGGACATGAACAGGCACTTCACCAAAGAAGACATTCAGGTGGCTAACAGATACATGAGGAAATGTTCATGATCATTAGCCATTAGAGAAATGCAAATCAAAACTAAATGAGATACCATCTCACCCCAACAAGGCTGGCATTAATCCAGAAAACACAAAATAATAAATGGTGGAGAGGTTGTGGAGAGACTGGAACACTTATACACTGCTGGTGGGAATGTCAAATGATACAACCACTTTGGAAATTGATTTGGTGCTTCCTTAGAAAGCTAGAAATAGAACTACTATACGATCCAGCAATCCCACTCCTTGGAATATATCCTGGAGAAATAAGAGCCTTTACACAAACAGACATACGCACACCCATGTTCATTGCAGCACTGTTTACAATAACAAAAAAAAATAGAAGCGACCAAGGTGCCTGTTGACGGATAAATGGATAAATAAATTATGGTGTATTCACATAATGGGTTACTATGCAACAATTAAGAGCAATGATGAATCCATGAAACATCTCATAACATGGAGGAATCTGGAAGGCATTATGCTGAGTGAAATTAGTTGCAAAAGGACAAATATTGTATGAAACCACTATTATGAGAACTCAAGAAATAGTTTAAACACAGAATAAAATATTTTTTGATGGTTACTAGGGTGAGAAGGGAGAGGGGTATTCACTAATTAGATGTAGATAAGAACTATTTTAGGTGAAGGGAAAGACAACACACAATACAAGAGAGGTTAGCACAACTGGACTAAACCAAAAGCAAAGAAGTTTCATGAATACAACCAAACACTTCGAAGGTCAGAGTAGCAGGGACGGGGGTCTGGGGACCATGGTTTCAGGGGACATCTAGGTCAATTGGCATAACAAAATGTATTAAGAAAACATTCTGCATTCCACTTTGGTGAGTGGCATCTGGGGTTTTAAATGCTAGCAAGTGGCCATCTAAGATGCATCAGTTGATCTCAATCCACCTGAGGGAGCAAAGGAGAATGAAGAACACCAAAGACACAAGGTAAATATGAGCCCAAGAGACAGAAAGGGCCACTTAAACCAGAGACTACATCAGCCTGAGACCAGAAGTAGATGGTGCCTGGCTACATCCGATGACTGCCCTGACAGAGAACACAACAGAGAATCCCTGATGGAGCAGGAGAACAGTGGGATGCAGACCTCACATTCTTGTAAAAAGACCAGACTTAAGGGTCTGACTGAGACTGGAGGGATCTGGGAGGTCATGATCCTGGGACCTTCTGTTAGCCCAAGACTGGAACCATTCCCAAAGCTAACTCTTCAGACAGGGATTGGACTGAAGTGTAAGACAGAAAATGATACTGGTGAAGAGTGAGCTTCTTGGCTCAAGTGGATGCATGAGACTATGTGGGCAGCTTCTGTCTGGAGACAAGATGAGAAGGCAGAGCAGGGACAGGAGCTTTGAATGGTCATGGGGAATACAGGGTGGAGAGGAGGAGTGTGCTGTCTCATTAGGGGAGAGCAGCTAGGAGTACATAGCAAGGTGTGTATAAGTTTTTGTATGAGAGACTGACTTGATTTGTAAACTTCCACTTAAAAAAAAAATTAAAGCACAATAAAAAAAATTTTCTTGTCAGGCAGGTGGAATTGGGGTGGTGTCTTTGTTTTGCTTAATATTGTTGAGACATCATTTTTTCAGTTAAACTCTTTCATTTTGAAGTAGAGGTGAATATTCTAAACCTGAAGGGGTAATAGTATATTCATAGGTAAGAGTTTTCTAATTCCTGAGTTAATTTTATTACTACATTTTTTCTCCTTAATTTCTTTTTTTTGGATGACATGTGTTTTCAGTATTGAAATGCATGCTATTTGTGTTTAAATTTTTGGTTGGTAATATACATTTTGAGAAATGTGATCTGGTAATAACAAGTCACCAATGAGGTGAGTGGCACTGTGGTGCCACTGATCTGGGGTGTTACAGTATACCATTGAGAGCTTTGATTACTTTATCTTGGGCGCCTTTCTATTAGGTTACTTGGGATACCTCTGGTTTTCCAAAGATGACACAGAAAAGCAAAACAAACCCATCAGGTCTCCCTAACTATCATAAAAAAAAAAAAAAAAAAAAAACCCAGTGCCGTCGAGTCGATTCATACAGGAAAGCAATAATTATGCCTGCAAGCTTTATGTTACAGAAATAAAAGGGAAAAAAAGGCAAATGTTTCCAAAACGACCACATCCAGGAAGCATCACCTAATAGAATGCTCAGCCTGTACAGTAACGAGGCTCTGACTCTGGTCTGAGTGTCACACATTTCAAAAGGAACCCACCTTAACTGTAAATGCCTTAGAACCGGAATAACACCTTACCTCTGAGGTCCACAGGCATCACAGTGGCTGGCATACCATTTATGCCAATGGTAATGAAAAAATTAAAAAATAAAAAGAAGAGGTTCTTTTTATCCAGAGAGACCACACTAAACTGGCTGGATGCATGGAATCTAACTCATGGTCACATCACACACACATACCTATACACACCTGGTTCCCCTCCCTCTTCATTCCCCACCTTCTCCCCCCCCCTTTGTTTTATTTGTCCATCATCATTTTTGGGGACCCACCCTGTCCCAGTGGCCTCCTAATGTCCACACTGGAACTTGGCCAAGTGTGTGCTAAGTGTGTGCCTCAGGTGTCAGCATGCTGTGTGTCAGGCCACTCCAAAACCCACTGACTTGGAGCAACAAGGGTCGTTATTTCTCAAGTGTCTGCAGTATGGGCTGGGCTGTTCCGGGTGACTCTTCTGCTCCACCTGGCAGTGGCTGGGGCACTCATGGGCTATATGCAGCTGGCAGTCTTCACAGTCACGGTGACCCTTTGTATGGCTCAGAAATGTGGCCGGTTTAGGCCTCCTTTCAGCATAGAGCAGTCAGGAGAGTTGGAACCCTTTTCTGGTGGAAGGCTTCCAAAAAGGAAGTCCTCCTCAGGGCCTGGCCTGGAGCTGGCCCAGCACCACTTCCTTTTCATTTTATTGGCCAGTGCTAGTCAGAGGCCGGCCTGGACTTGAGGGCAGGGGAAGGGACCCCACCTCATGGTGGGTGGAGTGGCGGGCACACAGAGCAGGGGAGGTGGGGGGAACCACCTTTGGAGAGTAGCAACCATTGTACAGATTAGAGTTTTCCCCCAGGTCATAGAATTAATTAAATGTAAAAATACAGAGGGAAAATAAAAGGAAGAAAAAAATCATAGTACCATTCAACAAAACACATCTTTCCCCCATTGCTAACTCCCAACAGTATACATTTCCTTCTGGAATTTTTTCGTTGCCTTTTTCGCACACACCCATTCAGACTTCTCCACTTAACATTACAGCATTCATGTATCTCTGATTGTTGTAAACTCCTCATATGCATCTTTCTGGAGGCCCTGGGTAGTGCAAACAGTTAACGCACCTCTACCCGGAGGCTCTTTGGAAGAAAGACCCGGCCATCTACTTCTGAAAACTCAGCAGTTTGAAAACCCTATGGAGCGCAGTTCTACTCTGACACATGGGGTCGCCATGAGTCAAAGTCGACTCGATGGCAGCCGGGCCTGGAACATTTGGGAAGGCTCTTGGCCCATAATCAACACTGACCAAGTGTTGATGTTCGTATTATTGTGAACGTTTGAGGTTTTACAGGGGTGTAGTGGGCCCTCGTTGTTTGTGGATTCCACGCTTGCAAATCTGCCCACTCGCTAAAATTTACCTGTAGCCCCCAAGTCAGTGCTTGTGGTCCTTTCACCGTCCTTCATGGGTGTGCGCAGAGCAGTGGAAAATCTGAGTGACTGCCGCGTGCGCTCGCAGCTGAGGTCCCACCAGGTGACGCTCTGCTCCTTGCTTCAGCTCTCGTCCTGTAAACAGCATCCTTTCTGTGGTCTCTTTAGTGCCATGTTTGTAACAATATTGGGAGCTTTTGTTGGTGATTGCACTGTTTAGAAGCTTCCTAAGCATAGTAAAGTGTTGTCTTGTGAGTGTCTAGGTGACACTGTGAGGCACCTCTCCATGCCCAGGTGTGGCAGCAACTTTGTTTTCCGTTTTTTGAGCTTTTTAGAAAAATTATCAAGAGGGGGGTAACTTGGTCAAAGGTTTGGACAATTTGCTTCCCTACTTATAAACACTGGCAGGTGCTGACTCCTTCTCTGGTGGCCCTTACAGAACCCTCCCTCCTGCATGTTGGAATCAGCCAACATTCTAAGAAAATCACCCGACTCAGGAGGTTTGTGGTATGAAAACAGACACACACAGATGCATAGATATGCAGGCACAGACACAATGCCCCACACAGGCACACACACAGAATCACAAATATACACACACATTGCACACACAAACACCGATACACACACAGTCATGCACACTCACACCCACGTCGCTGCATTGTGCATGCCCTGGTATGTGCTGCATTTGTGCCTCTGGGCTAATGGGAAGGTACTTTTTTAGCATCATCATCGGCGATTGGTTTGCGCACCAGTTGCCAGCACACCCACGCTGTCTGTTTGGGCCATGGCTTCTTGGCTCTGTGTGCCTGTGGGCTGCCAGCAAGGGCACTGTGCTAGAGTCACAGCATCCCTGTGCTCCTCCAGACAGAGGCCAGGCTTGCCTGGGTCCTTGTTTTCATCCCAGCTGTCACGATTGGAATCCAGAATCTGACTTCACACCAACTCCTGGCAGCGTTCGGGGCTGGGTGCCTGGAGGGTGCCCGTGGGAGTCACAACCATGCAGGAGAGATGAGACCCAATGTGGCCAGGAGGTCAGAGAAAAACAGTGATGAGGGCAGGAAGGGGAAGGCTTCCTGGAGGAGGAGGCATCGTAGATGGGCCTTATAGGATGTCAGTAGGCGGGGATGGGAGGCTTTAGGGCGGAGGAGGGGTTGCAAACTTAAACACCTGCTGGGGCCAGGCAGGCAGCACCAATCACATGTGTCTTCCATCCAGCAGCCCTTCCATGAACGTGGGGGCAGATGTGTGTGAGAGTTGTTTGACTTCCCGTCCACATCCTCTGTCATTAAAAATGACGGGATGCTGTGTCTGTATTGGGGAGACATTGGGGAGGGGTGGCTTGTGGCTGACAGAAGTGGACACTGTCTGAGGGCTCTGGTGATTGCTGCCTGCCAGGAGTGGCCCAGGGGTGCCTTTTCCTGTCCTTTTCCCAGATCGATTAGAACCTGGGGTTTTACATAAAACCTCCCTGCTTCAGAGTGATTTAAAGCACATGATGGAGAAAGTGGTCCCACATAGGGCAAGGCTTGCTCCATACACGGTGTCTTAAGGCAGGGTCAGAAGAGCTACGGGTGGCGGCTTTGCTTTCACCTTTGGTCTGATGCTGCAGTTGTGTTGGAAAGGTCAGCCAGAGCAGCCCTTGGCCCACATGGTGGCCCAGCTCCTGGGAGCCAGTCCACGGTGGGCAGGCCCCCATGATGCCCTGCACCCTGTTTTCAGGTGCAGGGTGGGTTCATCTGGTGACCAGGGCCATGCTGACCTCGGTAACACTGTCCCTCTGCAGATTGAGATGGCCATCCTGCGGTTTCCTTATGAGTCCTGGGGGACCCCGTTCCAACAGCTGAAGCAGGTGGTAGAGGAGCCGTCCCCCCAGCTCCCAGCTGACCGGTTCTCTCCTGAGTTTGTGGACTTCACTGCACAGTGGTGAGTTTCCTGTCCTCCCCAGGGCCCAGTCTGTACCCCTTCCTACACCCCCTCCCCGCCCTGGACCCTTAACAACACACCCCCAAACAACATAGTATTGAAATATGTAAGGCAGAAATTGCTAAAGAGTATAAGGGAAATTTGATAAAACTCTGGTTCTGGTAAACCAGTTGCCATTGAGTCGATTCCCACTCACAGCAACCTTATAGGACACAACAGAACTGTCACATAGGGTTTCCAAGGAGTAGCTGGTGGCTTCGAACTGCTGACCTTTTGGTTAGCAGCCAAGCTCTTAACCACTGCGCCACGAGGGCTTCTCTGGTCCTAGTACCAAAACCAAACCAAACCCAGTGCCATCGAGTCGATTCTGACTCATAGCAACCCTATAGGACAGAGTAGAACTGCATCATAGAGTTTCCAAGGAGCGCCTGGCGGGTTCGAACTGCAGACCTCTTGGTTAGCAGCTGTAGGACTTAACCGCTATGCCACCAGGGTTTCCCTGGTCCTAGTAAGAGACTTTAATCCAATCCTTCCACCAGTGGACAGACTAGGTGGATCAAAATAAAAGTATATGAATAATTTGAATAACATACCGGACAAGTTTGCACTGGTTGACGTTTAGGACTTTGTGCCAAAGTAAAGAATGCCTGCAGGACTCTTATGAGCATTAATCATATTCGAGCTTCCAAAGGAAGTATCAGTAAATTATTCCCCAAAGGCGGATCACATAGGCCATGTTCTCTGACCGTAGTGCAATAAAACTAGGTGAAGAAAAGCTACCTGGAAACTAAAAAGAAATTTTTCTAAATAACTCTTGGGTTAAGAGATTTCAAAACATAAAATTACAACTGGAAGTGAAAAGCAATGAGAACACAAAATATCAACATTTATGTGTTATAGGAAAGAGACACTTAGAGGAAAATCCATAGCCTTTATTTCTCTTATTAGAAAATAAGACTGAAGATAAATGAGCTGGGCAGTCATTGGCCACCTTGACCCCCTTTAACTGAGGCCTCTCCTCTCTCAGGATGATAAGGAATTTCCTCTCCAGATTAAAGGCCTTGAGTCTGAGTATATATGTGATTCTCAGTAGTAGTTCACTATCAGAAGGGACTTTGGAAATTGTAGAGACAAGGAAACTAAGGCCCAGACAGGTGAGGAAACTTGACCCAGGTCTCTAGTTTGCACCCGTGGATTCCACTCTGTCCTTGGGAGCCCCGAGAATTGTCCCCCTCTCCCTCTCTAAGCCCAGGTGCACTTGTGTGCTCCCTGGCTGCCCAGTCAGGGCCTGGGGCTGGCCTGCCTGGGGCTGCTGGCCTCCCTTTCTGTCTCCCCCAGCCTTAGCCTGCCCTGTTCTCTCCTAGCCTGAGGAAGAACCCCGCGGAGCGCATGAGCTACCTGGAGCTGATGGTGAGTGTGGGGTGGATGACCTGCCTGCTGTCTTTTGGGCTCTCTGAGGAGGCCTGTCCCCATGCCCAGAGGTGGGCACCTTCATTAATTCATTTATGCACAAGTCACTCATTCGTTCATGCTCTCTGGGGCTCCCTGCTCCATGCCAGGCCCTGCAGAGGGCAGTGCCAGGGCAGGTGGTATGGTGGGGCTAGAGGAATGGCGAGCTATTTTACCCAGAGGTATCAGGGAAGGCTTCACAGAGGAGGTACCATTTGAACTGCACCTGGAAGGATAAAGAAGGGTTACCTACTGATGATAGGAAGGGTGGAAGGCCTAGCATGGGCAGAGGCCTGGCGTGTGTGGAGAAAAGTGTGAAGCTTAGTTTGGCTGGAGGGTGACCGTAAGCAGGCTGAGGGAGAGCCCTGAACCTGTTTCCAACAGTCAGGGCAGGCTTGCAGGGCAGAGATCTTAGAAGGATGAGTAGGCATTTGCCAGCAGGGGAAGTGGGTCCTGGGCCAGGGGAGCAAGCGGGAGGTGGCCCAGCTCCCCCACCTGCACCCATGGTGACTGTGCCTCCTCCTCTGACCCCCAGGAGCACCCTTTCTTCACCTTGCACAAAACCAAGAAGACAGACATTGCTGCCTTCGTGAAGGAGATCCTGGGGGAGGACTCGTAGGGGTGGGGCCTTGGACCCCCCCACCCCCAGCCCTCAGAGCACCTCAGTTCCTGTCTGCTGGGGCAGTGCTGACCCACGTCTATAAGCTACTGCCACTTGGCCTTGGGGCGCCTGGAGGAGCTGGGGGGCTGTTCCCACCTGGCTCTGCAGCAGGCCGTCTTCCCAGGTGCCAAAGAACCGGTCCATCGGGGGCACCGAGCCAGGCCCAGGAGCCCCCAGCCCCACCAGTGCCTCTGCCCTTGCTGCTTCAAGGACCCCAAGCCTCCAGCCCTCCAAATCCTAGACTTGGAGGGGCCTGGAGGTTCAGCTGAAGCTCCCTTCTGGGGCTCTGGGCACCCCACTGGACCCTGCTGCCCCTCACAGCCTGTGTGGACAGCCGCTGCACTGGCCAGGCCCCAGATGCCACCAAGTTGTATATTTTTTTATCTCTTGACTAAATGGACTTTGCGCACTTTGGTCCAGCGTGGCCATACCTGCTGGCCCACCATCGGTGAGGGGACATGACGGGGATGAGCCATGTGGGTCACCGAGATGCCAGGAGCTGCCCGAGGCCTTCACCCAGCACTGGCAGACGGGACCTCACAGGGCACTCAGTTGCCAACCCCACTCCCCCACCTCTAGGGAGCATCGTTTCATCTTTTTTTTTTTTTTTTTTTTAATTTATCCTCTGTGGGTTGTTTCTTTTGCTTTGTGGGTTTGGCTGTTTTTTCTTGCATGGTTTGGAGCCCATCGTTTCTCTCGCCCCCTAGGGGACCTGCAGGCCAGGCAGCTCCCTCTGCTCCAGGGCGCCATCCAGCCCTGTCTCCTGGGACTGGCTCGACAAGGGCTGTGGACTTTAGTGTTGTTTTTTTTTTAAAAAAGGAAAATCTATTTTTTGCAGAAAGGACTGCCCACTCTGGGGCCTTCTTCCTGACTGGTTGGCGTTTCCTAGTTGCTGTTTTAATTTAAAAAAAAAAAAAAAAAAGTGGGAAGAGGTTGTGTGAAACTGTGTGAGACAGCGACCAGCCCTGCTCCTTGGGAATGTATGCTGCCCCAGAAGGTCTCCTCACCCCGGGCAGGGCCTGGGCAGTGTGAGCAGGAGTGGGGGCTGCTGACCCACCAGGGCCCTGCCCTCAGCAGGCCTTTTCTCAAGGAGAAAACGTGGATTCCCAGTAGGCTGTGACGGAGCACAGCATTCAGGGCCATCTGGGCACCAGAACAGGCCAGCACACTCTGCTGTTAGGACAGTGCCAGTCCCCAGCCACAAGGAGAGTGGTGGTACCAGGCACAGAGAGTGGCCACCACACCACACATGGTGCCCAGTGCTCTCACTGCCTCTAATGCTACACCGGCTGCTCTGGGGTGGTTATGTTCTCATCCCCAGAGTACATGTGGGACCCAGGCCCAGAGAGCGAAGTAACTTCACCAGAGCCACACAGCTGACAATGTGACAATGTCCTAATTCACACCCAGACCATCTGGGGAAATCCTGGTGGTATAGTGGTTAAGTGCTATGGCTGCTAACCAAAGGGTCGGCAGTTCACATCCACCAGGCGCTCCTTGGAAACTCTATGGGGCAGTTCTACTCTGTCCTGTAGGGTCGCTATGAGTTGGAATTGACTCGGCGGCACTGGGTTTGGTTTGTTTGGTTACACCATCTGGCTTCAAATGATCATGGAGGTTTGTGGGAGCACATATGGAGAAAACCTGGCAGGAGGAAGTGATGTTGAACTGAAATTTAAAAGATGAGAACGGAGAGAAGGGCTCCAGGCAGAGGGAGCAGTATGTGCAAAGGCCCAGAGGTGCCGAAGGAAGCCCTGTGGGGTTAGTCTGAGAGCATGAGGGCTGTGGAGCGAGATAAAGCCATGGAAGGCTTTGACATCAGACAGCCCAGCTCCACCATTGAGCCTATTCTGTGGGCAAATCTGAGCTCATTCCCTCATCTGAAAACCACAAAGACTCTTGGTGCCCTTGGAAATGGTATCCAGTTCCTTGTCACAGATAGAGAAAGGGGCTTGGGGACAGGAAGTGCACCCTGTGAAGGCCACCTTGTCAGGGTTCAGTCTGGTTCCAAAATCCTTGAGGCCTGGGCTGGGGCAGAAACCCTCCTTCATCAGACTGATGCAGAAGGGCAGTTTATTTGCTCAACAAGAACTGTGTTTGGCTTCAGGCACAGCTGGATTCAGGGGCTCAGTTAATGTCCTGAAGAATTTGTCTCCTCTATAGCTGTTTTTCTCACACTCCCCTCATGGGAACAGGTCAGGACCCCTGGGCCCATGGGCTCAGTGTTCCAGCCCACGTCCTAGGGCTGCTCTCATTGGCTAGGAAGGGTTCACGTGCTCACCCCAAACCCAATCACAGACCAGAGGTGGAGTGTGCGTTGAGGGGAGTTGCCCAGCCTTGCCTCAAGATCTGAGCTAGGCCCCCATGACCCTCATCCCAGAAGGAGGTTTTGGGTCCTCATGAGGGGTGGCTCTCTAGGTCTATCCACCACTCCTCCCACCCTCAGCTCAGCCAGAAGCAAGTTAGGCTCTTGCCTCCAGACAGCCCTCAGCTGGGACAGGCCTCTGTGCCTGTGAACAACCCTTTTGTGGGTCAGAGCATGCAGGGGCATTTGTCCCCCTCTCTCCCTCAGGTTAGTTTTTCTCCCTCAGGTAGGCTTGCTCTCACCACAGGGCCTTTGCATTGGCTGTGCCCTCTGCCTGGAGCGCTCTCTTTCCCCCTACCCCCCAGATATCCCTGAAGCTGGCTCCCCTTCACAATTCCCGTCTCCAGTGTTCCTTCCCTGGGAAGGCTTTCCTGACCACCCTGGCTCAGATAGTCTCCTCCCCACCCGACCCAACACGTCTAGCTAATTACTCTGCTTTGTGTAGGCAGAGTTTGATCTACCGCTGTGCCTCATAAGAATCAGGGTGAATCAAGCCTAGAATAGGCCCGACTCCTGAAGGGCACTCAGTCTTTCTAGAGTGTGTACGCGAATGAATGAGTGCGGCAGTGAACGGGCCGCCGTGTGTGCGCGCGCCCTGTCTTCCCCCAGTCCGAGAGCGCGGCCTCAGTCGTCTCCCCCTGCGGCCGCCAGGGGGCGGCAGAACCCCGACCTTAACAGCGGCCCCCGGAGCCCCGCCCGAGCCCCGCCCGAGAGAGCTCTGCAGACCGGACCGGGGCACCACAGGGTAGGGGATGGCCACAGCCAGCCACAAACTGGGCAGGGGTGGGATGTAGGGGGAAGGGACGGGGATTTTCGGAAGCGGGTAGGGGCCTGCGCTGGAGCTCCGCTCTGCCCCAGCATCCGAGCCCACTGGCCTGCTTGTTCTATGGAGACGCAGAGGCTGCTCTGTGCCTGCAGCAGTCCTAGGGTCACAGGACGTGAGGCCAGATTCGTCCACAGATTCTCACTGGGGCACCAGGCTCTGGGTCTGGCAAATCTCTCTACAGTTTACAGAGTGCTGTATCACTTGCAAAAGTACTCTACAATTTGCAAACTACTACAGTTTCAGATACTTTATAGTTTGCAAGTCACTCTACAGTTTACAAGGCACTTCAGTTTACAAAGCACTTTATAGTTTACAAAATACAGTTTACAAAGTAATTAACAGTTTGCAGGGAACTCTACACTATTACAAGGTACTTTATAGTTTGCCAATCACTCGGCAGATTAGGAAGTACTTTACGGTTTGCAAATTTGTCTACAGTTTATGTGTCACTGCAGATGCCAGTGTTTAAGGGCCAGTTGCCATGCATGGCGCCTTCAGGGTTTACAGGGGGTGTTCCTGCATCCAAGGAGGAAGCCACAGTGTGCAGACCACTTTTGTATTTACAAGGCCCCTGACAGTTTATAAAGCCCATGATCACAGTGAAGCTGCACCCCTCATGATCTTTACCCCAGGTGGCAGGGCCTTTTCTCCCCATTCCCAGGCCCTGGGGTCAGGGTGCAGAGGACAGGGACCATCCAGGGCCCCTTTGTTGAGGTAGAATGTTTCCATTTCCCACCAGGCAGCAGGGCCAGGGAGGCACCCATTCCAGACTGGGATTAATGAATCTCTGGATTGACAGAGGGTGGGGACTCCTGGCCAGTTGGCTTCCGTGCCAGCCATGCACCTCCTCACCAGGCAGCATTAAAAATGCAGCAGGCAGGCCTGGTCAGAGCAGGGAGGCAGGCTCTGAGGATTTGGTGACTTCCCTTCTACAGGTCAGGGTGTATCAGCTCAGGCCTCTCCTCAAAACCCTCTTGTGGCTCCCACCTGCCTTAGTCAAAGCCTCTCGATGATCTACATACACCACCGGCCCTCCATGACTCCCAACTTAACACACATACACACACACGCACACACACACACACACACACACACACTCCCTTAGCTTCCCGATGGTCTATAACACCTGGCCTTCACAACTCTAAACTACACACACACACACACCACACATACACACACACGCATACTCCCTTAGCCTCTTGATCTATACCACCTAGCCTCAGCTTCACACACACACACTCCCTTAGCTTCCCGATGATCTATAACACCTGGCCTTCACAGCTCTAAACTACGCACACACACACACACGCACACACACACACGCATACTCCCTTAGCCTCTTAATCTATACCACCTAGCCTCAGCTTCACACACACACACACACACACACACACACACACTCCCTTAACTTCAGCCATGCTGTGCCTCAAGCACGTGGCCCCACATCCTGGCTGCCTTCCTCTGCTTAGATGCTACCTCCTCAAAGAGGGCCCTGACCACCCTTTTCTACATTGAGCTCGTGGTCACCTAGCCTGCTGTTGAAGTCCTCATCCATGCCTGCCTCCCCCACCTGATTGTGAGCCCTCTGGGTGATGGTTCTGTCTTGCTCAGAGTCACACAGGGGACAGCAGGTGTGGGAAAGTTATCCTCCAGCCCACTGCTGAGTGCAGAAACCAGGGAGCAGGCTCCAAGAATCAGGCCCTCTGGTGGCTGTGCCAGGGCTTGGGCAGCTGCACCCTACTTATTCTGGGGTGTTGGTTCTGGAAGGGCTCTCCAGGAGCAAGCCAAACCCTCATTGCACTGATGGTGGCCTAGCTTGCCATTCTGTTGGCAAATTCGGGGCAGGACTCCAGGAAAGGCCTGGGCTGCTGAGCTGGCAGCTGTTTATTTTAGGACAGCAGTCCCAGCAACTGTCATTGAGGTCCCTCTACCCCATCCCAGTTTATAAACCTGTCTGGGTCACTCGGGCCCAGGGTGGGAGATGGAGACCAGACAAGTGACCTTACCTCCAGCTTTGCCTCAGGTTATTCCCCCAGCTGAGCAGGCAGCCCCATATTATCTCCTCACCCAGGTTCTTGGAGCCAGCAGGGACTCACTGGGACTCACAAGCATCAGTCCTCTTCCTGAAGCACAGACCCCTCCCCTGCCACACCCATAGGGGGCAGCCTTAAAACCCTGCTGGTGTCAAGTCGATTCCAACTCATAGTGACCCTGTAGGACAGAGTAGAACTGCCCCATAGGGTTTCTAAGGAGTGGCTGGTTAGCAGCTATAGCTCTTAACTGCTGTGCCACCAGGGTTTCCAGACAGTGATAGGCACAGAGACCCAGGTGTCCTGCCCCTACCCCCACCCCCAGGCTGAGGCTCTGCCCCACCCTCAGAAGCTACCTACCAAGACCGGTTTAGCAGCGCCCACCCCTCAGGGGGCCTTGGAAAAGCCACAGGAGGCTTTACTCCTGCCCTAGGCGGTCCTTGGGCTCAGAGGGAGGGGGAAGGCCTGGGGAGGCAGCCAGAATCTCTGCTTGAGAATGGGGGAGTTGATCTGTGCACAGGCCCAGGAAATTCTCCCCTTCCCCCAGCTCCTAATTCTCCATGGCTCCCTACTACCCATAGACCCAGGGGAAAGGAGGCCTGGTGTGAACACTCTACAGCAGGGCCATGTCTGGGCACTGGTTGCCTGAGCACCTTCTGTGCACGAGGCAGCCTTCTGGAACTGGAGAGAGACCCGGACTCAGGCCCACCTGGTCTCAGCACGCACAGTGCTCAGCATGTGCAAATTCACAAGTGCTTAAAGCAGGCTTCCCAGCCTTTCCTCTTGATCAGTCCTTAAGAAAAAAAGCTAGATGAAAATATAGTTAATTAATTACATTATTCAAATTAATTACATTTAAATAAAATCAAGTAATTAATTTAAATTAAGTAATTGAATTATTTAAATTAAATTTAATTTCCCTCTAATGAGACATATTAATACTAAGGAGTAAGATTTTGTGAGGTAGGGTTGAGCTCTGGAGAGCCACAGACAACTGTAATGTCTAAGAATTTTTTCTCCCCAAGAAACAATTCTGCCCCCTTGAGAACGCAGAGCTTAGAGAATTATAACTCTGCTCAGTGCTGTGAAGAGGGGGACACGTGATGGGAGCCCATGGTGGCTGGTGGCCAGGGTGGGTGGTGATGGGGGAGACAGTGGCAGTCGCCGAAGTCTCCATGTGGGGCAGGCGTGGGGCAGAAGGAAGAGCAGGAGCAAGTAGGTGAGGAGGTGGCAGGATGGTCTGTGCAAAAGCTCTGAGGTGGGAGGGGCCTTGGGGCAGGTAGAGAGAATCACGGTTTGGAGGGCAGGCCCCACAGGGCCCTGAAGGCCACTGTAGAGAGTCTAGGCTTTATCTTCAGGGCAAATGGCAGTCAAAGCCCTGCTTCAAAGTCCCTGTGATTGTTAAGGTTGTGTGTCAACTTGGCTGGGACATGCTTGTCAGTGGTTTGGCAGTTATAGTGTAGTTTGGCAGCTATATAATGATACGATCGCCTCTGTGATGAGATCTGATATAATGTGATAACCTCCATGATGGGATCTGCTGTGAGTAGCCAATCAGTGGAAAGGGGGTTTCCTTGGGGGTGTGGCCTGTATCCAATATAGGTGGACTTTCTGGCAAGGCTCGCTGGCTTTTGCTGACACCGGATCCTGCAGCTGGCTCATATTCATCTGACCTCCGGTTCTTGGGACTTGAGCTAGCAGTTTGCCTATTGATCTAGGGATTCATCAGCCTCTGTGATCTGGATCTTGGGTTGACCAGCTCCTGCCGCTACATGAGTTGGGAGAAGCCTCCAGCCTGACCCACGGACTTGGGACTTTCTAGCCCCTGCAACTGTGTGAGCCATTTCCTTGATATAAATCTCTCTCTCTAGACGCTTCACAGGTTTTGCTTCTCTAGAGAACCCAGCCTAAGACAGTCCCCCACACTCTTACCATATGAAGCTATATTCTCTACCCAGCCCCAGCCCTGGCTCTTGGGTCAGAAAACCCTGATTCTGACACAGTCACTCCCAGGTTCTATGAACTTGAAGATATCACAGTACCTCTCTGAGACTGAGCTTCCTCACTGCAAATTGGGGTAACAACACTGATCACAGGGTTTTGGGTGAATTCAATGAAACCCTGGAGAGTGCAAAGACCCCTCAAAGACCTGACACACCACAGGTGCTCAATTATTGAGCTTGTCCCAGAGAGTGAATGGTGAGCCTCAGGCACAATGTTTTCTGTGCCTCAATTCCATTCTTCTTCCCACAGTTGCCTTTAAACCAAACCCATACTCCTGTAGGTCCCCTGAGGGCACGTGTCCACAGCCGAAATAGGCTTGCCTTTGAAACCTTGGTCTTAATGACTGGAGAAGCTGTCCTGAAAAAAAACAAAAAAATTCCAGGGACTGCTGTGGCAGACAGGGATAGACCTGCCCTTCTTGGGGTCTCTGGGCCCCTGACTGGAGCAAGGGTAGAGCCTGGCCAGATGCCCAGACACTCCATCTGATTCCACTTTGTCCCTCTGTCCATAAGTGACCTCCAGCAATCACACAGGGCTCAGTTTTGTTGGTTGTGAAATGGGGTAGAGAAGCCCCAGCCCAGCTCACCTCCTCTGGGTGCCTCAGTGAGTAGCTGTCTAAAAAAAGGCAAGGAAAGCGGGGAGAGGACATTGGGCGCAGGGCCTCCCAGGAGGGGTGAGGACTAGGGCCTCTCAGGCAATCACTCCTTCCTATCACTTGCTCGTTCTGGTCCTTCTGCCAGGAATTCTCCTCAGGATTCTTGGTTGCAAGCAACAGAGAGTAACTCTCTTCACCATAAGTAAAGGGAGGATTTTGGGGGCTCAATCTCAGGGTTTACAGAGTAGATGAGAGAACTTCCCAGATCCAAAGCAGCTGTAGGGTCTGGACATCAAGCATAATTTGGCCAGGATCCCGCTACAGCCCTGACCCCAAATATTGGGCTCCAGAGTCCCAGACAGGAACATCCTGTTGGCCAAACCAAAGTCTGTTTCAGCTTCTGTGGTAGGAGGTGGGGTGCTGATTGCCCAGCACTGTACCCTGTGAGCTCCCTCCCTAGTAAGAAGGAATCTGGATGCAGGGCAGCCACTTCACCCCAATACACATAATCACTATACTCCTCCTTTTCTGCCAGTGAAATACTCATCCCTCAAAACTCACTTTTGAAACAAGCCAAATGTCCATCAGATGGATGGTGTCTTGGTCATCTAGTGCTGATGTCATAGAAATACCACAAGTAGGTGGCTTTAACAAAGAGAAATTTACTTCTTTCAGTAAAGTAAGCTAAAAGTCCAAGTTCAGGGCGTCAGCTCCAGGGGAAGGCTTTCTCTGCCTGTTGGCCTTCCCATCAATCTTCCCCTGGACTAGCAGCTTCTCCACGCAGGAACCTCAGGTCCAAAGGATGTGCTCTGCTCCTGGCACTGCTTTCTTCGTGGCATGAGGCCCCCCATCTCTCTGCTCGATTCTTTCTTTTATGTATCAAGGGAGTGCCTCAAAACACAATCCAATCCTGTAGACTGAGTCCTCCCTCACTAACACAACTGCCGCCCATCCTCTCTCATTAACATCATAGAGGGAGGATTTACAACATATAGGAAAATCACACAGTACCAGGAATCATGGCCTAGCCAAACTGATACACATATTTTTGGGGGGACATAATTCAATGCATGACAGATGGATAAACAAATTGTGGTCCACTCTTACAATGGGATGTTATTCAGCCGTAAAAAGAAATGAACCAGTGCTATGAGCAGCGACATGGATGAACCTCAGAAACATTATGCCGATAAAAGAAGACAGACACAAAAGGTCAACATATAGTATGATTCCATTTATAAGAAATGTTCAGAATAGAATAGGCAAATCCATAGGGACAAAAAGCAGATTGGTAGTTGCCAGGGGAAGAGGGGAGTGGTGATGGGAAGTGAGTGCTTAATGAATATGGGTTTTCAGTCTGAGGTGATAAAAATGTTCTGGAAATAGATAGAGCATGGTCGCACGGCATTGTGAATGCACTAAGTGCCACTGGATTGTCCTCTTTAAAATGGTCAATTTTATGTTATGTGAGTTTCACCACAATAAAAAAAACAAAACTCACTTTCACTGGCTCTGCCTTTGTGAGGTCTTCCCTGCCTCCTCTTCAGGGTGCCTACAGTCCCCTCACTCCAGTCTCACTGGGTGGCCATTGCCTGTGCCCAGGCTGGCCTCCTGCATGGCTCTGCCCCCTGCAGGGCAGAGGTGGCCCAGCATCTGTGCCAGGCCCTGCTCAAGCCCACCACATGGATTACCACACTGAATTTTCACAACAGCTCTAGGAAGTGGGCTCTATTGCCTTTCCCAATTTACAGATGATGAAACCGAGGTACAGAGAAGTTAGGCAATTTGTCCAAGATCACACAGCTGGTAAAGGGCAGATCTTGGATGCAAACACAGGCAGCCTGGCTCTAGGGGCTGATGGTGAGTGGAAGGTGTCCAGCCCATGGCCTCTCCAACCCCCCAGTTTACAGACTCTCACAAGCACCCAGGGCGTTCCCCTTCAGGGTGGGGACTGGCTGCTTAGCCCCTGTTGCCCTTTCAGGCATTTGAAGACAGTGACCCTCCTCCCCGCAGAATGGGTTCCGCGAGCCGAGTAAACAGGATACCACCGTCTAACTGAAAAGCTCTGCATCATTCAAATCTCTAGATTGTTAAAAGGAAGAAACCATACCAGTCTCAATTGTGCAGATTGCTGTCCTCGAAACTCAGAGGGAGAAGCTCAGGCAGCGGAAAGAGCTTGTGACCACGTGGCCCGGGGCAAGTCCCTCTCCTCCAGGAGCCTCCGTTCCTTCATTTGAAGAGAGAATGAAAGCACCTGCCTGCAGCGGATGATGGTCCCCTGCCCCTGCCCTCTCTGCCACCACCTCGTCAGGGCGTGGTGGCTTCACATCCCCACTCCTCCCAAGAGCTTGTTCTGGGGCCAAAGCCATTTACATGAGTGAGAAATAGGCCAGAAATGCTGGGGAATTCAACAAGATGTTGAGGGCTGTGTTCCATGCCACCTCCCGAGGCTCCCCAGCGGGACTGGACTCCAGTTGCCCACAACGGTAACTATGGCGGTGACCCATCCGTATTGCCTCCTTCGCTCTCTGCCTCACTACTCCGCTTAGTCATTTGTGTTTTCTGGGATTATCCCCCAAAATAAACCATTTGCACCTAAATCCTTGTCTCAGGGTCTACTCCTGGGAGAATCTAACAAAGCAGTAAAAAACAAAACAAAACAAAGCAGTACCTCCAAGAATTATGACGGGGAATGCAAGAGCTACTAATTGTTTTTTTGTGAATATTAATGCCCAGTCAGTGACATCTGATGTCCCTGCCCACGGGACCACGCTCTCCTGGCTCCCCTTGCAGTCTGGGCCCTACTTCTTTCACGTCCCAGGTCCACTCATGACATTAGGCTTTTCTGTAACATTGCTCCTCCCCCTCCCACCCGCCTCTACATTAGCTGTGTGGCTTTGGGCGTGTTGCTGTACGTCTCTGATCCTCCAAATTCCCAGGCCCATGTGTGGGGCTTGCTGCCTTCTCTGGGCCGACACCAGTGTGGCTTACTGAGTGTCTTAATTATCTAGTGCTGCTATAACAGAACTACTACAAGTGAGTAGCTTTAACAAACAGAAATTCATTTTCTCACTGTTTAGGAAGGTAGTAGTCTGAATTCAGGGTGCCAGCTCTAGCGAAAGGCTCCCTGTCTCTGTCTGCTCTGCAGGAAAGTCTTCATCTCTTTGAGCTTCAGCTCTTAGGCGATCTTCTTGTGGCTTAGCATCTCTCTTCTCCCATCTTTGCTTCTCTCGCTTGCTTGTTTAATCTCTTTTGTATCTCAAAAGATATGATTTAAGACACACCCTACACTAATCCTGTCTCTTTAGCATAACAAGGACAACTCATTTCCAAATGGGATTATAACCACAGGCATAGAAGTTGTTGCTGTTGTTGTTAGCTGCCATCGAGTCAGTTCCGACTCATAGCGACCCTATTTACCACAGAATGAAACACCGCCCAGTCCTGCACCACGTTCACAATCCTTGTTACGCTTGAGCCCATTGTTGCAGCCATCGTGTCAATCCGTCTTGTTCAGGGCCTTCCTCTTTTTCACTGGCCTTTTTCTGCTTTACCAAGCATGATGTCCTTCTCCAGGGACTGATCCCTCCTGATAACATGTCCAAAGTATGCAAGATGCAGTGTTGCCATCCTTGCTTCTAAGGAGTATTTGATTCGTACTTCTTCCCAGACAGATTTGTTGCTTCTTTTGGCAATCCACGGTATTCTTCTCCAACACCACAATTCAAAGGTGTCAATTCTTCTTCCGTCTTCCTTATTCACTGTCCAGCTTTTGCGTGTATGTGATGCGATTGAAAATACCATGGCTTCGGTCAGGTGCACATTAGGGTTCAAGGTGACACCTTTGCTTTTCAACACTTTAAAGAAGATCTCTGCAGCAGATTTGCCCAGTGCAATGTGTCTTTTGATTTCTTGACTACTGCTTCCATGGGCGTTGATTGTGGATCCAAATAAAATGAAATCCTTGACAACTTCAATCTTTTCTCTGTTTATTGTGATGTTGCTTGTTGGTCCAGTTGTGAGGATTTTTGTTTTCTTTATGTTGAGGTGCAATCCATACTGAAGGCTGTGGTCTTTGATTTTCATCAGTAAGTACTTCAAGTCCTCTTCACTTTTAGCAAGCAAAGTTGTGTCATCCGTATAATGCAGGTTGTTAATGAGCCTTCCTCCAAACCTGATGCTGTGTTCCTCTTCATATAGTCCAGCTTCTCGGATTATTGGCTCAGTATACAGATTGAGTAAGTATGGTGAAAGGATACAACCCTGATGCACACCTTTCCTGACTTTAAACGACACAGTACCCCCTTGTTCTGTCCAAATAACTGCCTCTTGAACTATGAACAGGTTCCTCATGAGCACAATTAAGTGTTCTGGAATTCCCATTCTTTGCAATGTTATCCATAATTTGTTATGACCCGTGTAGTCAAATGCCTTTGCATAGTCAATAAAACACAGGTAAACATCCTTCTGGTATTCTCTGCTTTCAGCCAGGATCTATCTGACATCAGCAATGTTATCCATGGTTCCACGTCCTCTTCTGAATCTGTCTTGAATTTCTGGCAGTTCCCTGTCGATATACTGAATGATTGTCAGCAAAATTTTGCTTGCATATGATATTAATGATATTGTTTGATAATTTCCACATTTGGTTGGATCACTTGTCTTGGGAATAGGCATAAATATGGATCTCTTCTAGTCAGTTGGCCAGGTACTGTCTTCCAAATCTCTTGGCATAGATGAGGGTGCACTTCCAGTGCTGCGTTGTGTGATAAAACACCTCAATTGATATTCTGTCAATTCCTAGATCCTTGCTTCTTCAGTGCAGCTTGGGCTTCATCCTTCAGTACCGTCGGTTCCTGGTCAGATGCTACCTCTTGAAATGGTTGAACATCGATCAATTCTTTTTGGTATAGTGACTGTGTATTCCTTGCATCTTCTTTTAATGCTTCCTGCGTCGCTTAATATTTTCCCTATAGAATCCTTTACTGTTGTAACTCGAGGCTTGAATTTTTTCTTCTGTTCTTTCAGCTTGAGAAATGCCGAGCGTGTTCTTCCCTTTTGGTTTTCCATCTCCAGCTCTTTGCACATGTCATTATAATACTTTACTTTGTCTTCTCGAGAGGCCCTTTGAAATCTTCTGTTCAGTTCTTTTACTTCATCAATTCTTCCTTTTGCTTTAGCTGCTCGACTTTCAAGAGCAAGTTTCAGAGTCTCCTCTGACATCCATCTTGGTCTTTTCTTTCTTTCCCGTCTTTTTAATCACCTCTTGCTTTCTTCATGTATGATATCCTTGATGTCATTCCACAACTTGTGTGGTCTTTGGTCATAAGTGTTCAGCTCGTCAAATCTGTTCTTCAGATGGCCTCTAAATTCATGTGGGACATACTCAAGGTCATACTTTGGCTCTTGTGTATTTGTTCTGATTTTCTTCAGTTTCAGCTTGAACTTGCAAATGAGCAACTGATGGTCTGTTCCACAGTCAGCCCCTGGCCTTGTTCTGACTGATGATATTGAGCTTTTCCATTGTCTCTTTCCAAGGATGTAGTCGATTTGATTCCTGTGTATTCCATCTGGTGAGGTCCATGTGTATAGTCACAGTTTATGTTGGTGAAAAAAGGTATTTGTAACGAAGAAGTCATTGGTCTTGCAAAATTTTATCATGTGATCTCTGGCATCATTTCTATCAGAAAGGCCATATTTTCCAACTACTCGTCCTTCGTCTTTGTTCCCAACTTTTGCATTCCAACCTCCGGTAATTATCAGTGCATCCTGATTGCATGTTTGATCAATTTCAGACTGCAGAAGCTGGTAAAAATCTTCAATTTCTTCATCTTTGGGCTTAGTGGTTGGTAGGTAAATTTGAATAATTTCCTGATCTTTCTTGTAGGCATATGGATAATATGCTATCACGGACAGTGTTGTACTTCAAGACAGATTTTGAAATGTTCTTTTTGATGATGAATGCAATGCCATTCCTCTTCAAGTTGCCATTGCCGGCATGGTAGACCATATGATTGTCCAATTCAAAATGGCCAATACCAGTCCATTTCAGCTCACTAATGCCTAGGATATTGATGTTTATGTGTTCCATTTCATTTTTGATGATTTCCAATTTTCCTAGATGCATACTGCGTACATTGCATGTTCTGATTATTAATGGATGTTTGCAGCTGTTTCCTCTCGTTTTGAGTCATGCCACGTCAGCAAATGAAGGTTCCAAATGCTCGAGTCCATCCACATCATTAAGGTCCACTCTACTTTGAGGAGGCAGCTCTTCACTAGTCGTTTATTGAGTGCCTTCCAACCAGAGGGCTCATCTTCCAGCACTATATCAGGCAAGGTTCCTCTGCTATTCATACGGTTTTCATAGCGTGTTGCTGTGATGCTGGAAGCTTTGCCACTGGTATTCAGATACCAGCAGGGTCACCCATGGTGAACAGGTTTCAGCTGAGCTTCCAGACTAAGATAGGCTAGGAAGAAGGACCTGGGATAGAGGTTAGGACTTACAAAACATATTTTTGGGGGACACAATTCAATTCACAACACTGGGCAACTGAACCTCAGATCCCATGATGTCTTCCAGCAATCTATGGGCAGCAGAGATGAAGGCTGATGCAGGTATGAGGGGCCCCTGGGGTGTGTCTAAGCTGTCAGTCTTTCACCTTGTTTGGAGCGAGGGCATGGGGAGGGCAGGCTGAGTTCAGGTTAGTGAGGCCAACAAGGCTGTTGGGAGGAGTTTGGGTTCCTTCAGTGTTCCCTCAGGACACTGTCGGTGAAAGGCAGGATCAACTCACAGGCGTAATTTACACCCCAGAGCTCCTCCAGGTCAGGCTGGATGGGACTGACACTGAACCTCTGCTTGGCTTCTTTCCCTTTTCTTTCCTGTACCCTTCGCTCCGTCACTGCTTTCTGCTGGGAGCACTTTATCTATAAGGCACTTGCACAGGAACCTTCGTCTCAGGGTTTGCTTCTGACAGGCGATGGTCTGCTGGCCCTGGGTACCATGTGTGGTTAGGATCTAGTTACTGGTTAGGATCTAGTTTGGCTCCCTGAAATAAAAATCTAACTTAATGAGGGTTTCAGCAAGATGGACATTTATTTCTCCCTTTTGTATCAGTCTGAGGCCAGTGGTCCATAGCTGCAATGTGGCTTCATGGCATCATGGCCTAGGTGCCCTACTTCTTGTTGCGCTGCCATTCCCAGGGTGTTTGATGCCTTCACCCATGTGATCCAAGATGACTCCCTGCCATCAAGCCCACATTCTGGGCAGCAGGATGGGAAAAGAGTCACATCACTCTGTTCACCTCCCATTTGTCAAATTTCAGTCACATGGTCATCCATAGCTGCAAGGGAGGCTGGGAAATGTAGTCTTTATACAGGCAGCCAGGCACCCACCTAAAAACCAACAGTTCTTTGGCTATAGGAGCCAGTTGTTAAGCATTCAGCAGCTAACCCAAAGGTTGGTGGTTCAAACCCACCAGCTACTCTGAGGAAGAAAGATGTGGCAATCTGCTTCTGTAAAAATTCACAGCCTTGGAAACTCCATGGAGCAGTTCTACTCTGTCACTATGAGTCGGTTTTGGTTTGGTTGCTATGACTACAGGATGATGGGGAATAGAAATGGGAGAGATCTATCAATTCCCTCCACAAACAGGAAAGGCAAAATTTACTTTAAAGCTAGAACAGAATTCTCCTTTTAAAGAAAACTGTCCTCGTTAATAAAATACCCTGAGAGCCTTGTGCGGGTGTGTGAAGGGGGCTTTTCTCAGGGAGGCCTGGATGGCACAGGGGAGAAACCAGAACCTGTGAACTGTTCTGGGGTGCCTGGTGGTCTAGGACACCTGGAGCAAGGAGTTGAGGGAAGATGGGACAAGAAGTAACCAGACAGGAGCTTCCCACCAGCTCTCGCTATGAAACCCACCTCCCCAACTTTCAGTGAAAGTCTCATACACTCAGCAGCCTGGGAGGAGGGATTTGGTGGAGATCAAGATAAAGGAGCTGGTGTCTGTGAGTGTGTCACCATGCAGGCAGAAGGGAAGAGTTGCAAAACGCAAAGCAGAATTGGGGCGTAGAATATTGGAGCAAGTGAGGAAGTCTTGCCATCCTTGTATCTAAGGAATATTCTGGCTATACTTCCTTCAAGACAAATTTGTTCATTCTTCTGGTGGTCCACTGTATGTTCAATATTCTTTGCCAACACCATAATTCAATGTGTCAACACACACAATATGACATTGGGGTAAGTGGGGTTCAAGTGATACGTGAGCCCCCGAGAATTCCCAGTGGAAGCCAAGTCTCCCCCATTAAGGGTTTATGGTCGTTTTAATTTTAAATATCAACGGAGTGTCTCACGAGGTGGATGACTGGGCTCCATTCATTTGCCACATAGATTTGCAAAACTGGAGCCATTTCAGATGTACAAATGTGCACCCTTGGCTCACACAACAGCATGTCATGTGTGTTTGCGGTACAATGGGTTTCTCTTACATATGGCCTTTCCAGGGTTTGTAATTCTTCCAAAATTATTGCTTAGGCCACAATCTTTCAAGTCATTGGTTTATATAATATCAGTATAAGTGGCTTGCAGGGTTTGTTTGACTTACTAGCAGCAAAAGGGGCTTATAATCCACCTAATTGGATTGAGTGGCTTTGGCCCACTTAGGTGACTGGTCAGTTTGTGGTCCTGCTGGGAGGTCTACACCTTGAGATTGCCTACAGAAGTGGCAATTTTGAAGAGACTTCGAGGAACCTCATGACTGTCAAGAGTCTGGAGAGGAGGATGTCCTTTGGACCCAAGGTCCCTGTGCTAAGAACCTCCTTGTTGTTATTGCTGTTGTTGTTAGGTGTCATCGAGTCAGTTCTGACTCACAGCGACCCTGTGTACAATAGAAGGAAACAGTGCCTGGTCCTGTGCCATCCTCACAATCATTGTTATGCTTAAGCCCATTGTGGCAGCCACTGTGTCAATCCATCTCATTGAGGGTCTTCCTCTTTTTTGATGACCCTCTACTTTACCAAGCATGATGTCCTTTTCAAGGAAATGAACCTTTCTGACTACATGTCCACAGTGTGTAAGACATAGTCTTGGCATCCTTGCTTCAAAGGAGCAATCTGGTTGTACTTCTTCTAAGACAGATTTGTTCGTTCTTTTGGCAGTCCATGGCTTATTCAATATTCTTCTCCAACATCACAGTCCAAAGGTGTCAATTTTTCTTCAGTCTTCTTTTTCATCATCCAGCTTTCATATGCATAGGAGGCTACTGAAAACACCATGGCCTCGGTTAGGTGCACCTTAGTCTTCAAGGTGGTATCTTTGCTTTTCAACACTTTAAAGAGATCTTTTGCAGCAGGTTTGCCAATGCAGTGTGTCATTTGATTTTTTGACTGCTGCTTCCATGGGTGTTGATTGTGGATCCAAGGAAAATGAAATCCTTGACAACTTCAATCTTTTCTCCATTTACCATGATGTTGCTTATTGGTCCAGTTGTGAGGATTTTTGTTTTCTTTCTGTTGAGGTGTAATCCATACTGAAGGCTGCGGTCTTTGATCTTCATCAGTAAGTGATTCAAGTCCTCTTCACTTTCAGCAAGCAAGGTTGTGTCATCTGCATAACACAGGTTCTTAATGAGTCTTCCTCCAATCCTGATGCCCTGTTTTTCTTCTTATAGTCCAGTTTCTCAGATTATTTGCTCAGCATACAGACTGAATAAGTATGGTGAAAGGGTACAACCCTGACGCACATCTTTCCTGACTTTAAACCATGCAGTATCCCCTTGTTCTGTTTGAACGACTGACTGCTGCTTGATCTATGTAAAGGTTCCTCATGAGCACAATTAAGTGTTCTGGAATTCCCGTTCTTCATAATGTTATCCACATTTTGTTATGGTGCACACAATCGAATGCCATAGCATAGTCAATAAGACATAGGTAAACATCTTTCTGGTATTCTCTGCTTTCAGCCAGGATCCATCTGACATCAGCAACGAGATCCCTGGTTCCACGTCCTCTTCTGAATCTGGTGTAAATTCTGGCAGTCCCCTGTCAATATACTGCTGCAGCCACTCTTGAATGATCTTCAGCAAAATTTTACTTGCATATGATATTAATGATATTGTTTGATAAATTCCATATTTGGCGGGATCACCTTATTGTTGTTAGGTGCGGTCAAGTCAATCTGACTCCTAGCGATCCTATGTACAACGGAAGAAATGCTGCCCAGTCCTGTGCCATTGGCATGATTGTTGCTATGTTTGGGCCCATTGTTGCAGCCATTGTGTCAGTCCATCTAGTTGAGAGCCTTCCTCTTTTTTACCGACCCTCTGTTTTACCAAGCATGATATCTGTCTCCAGGGATTGGCCCCTCCTGATTACATGCCCAAAGTAAGTGAGTCTCACCATCTTTACATCTAAGGAACATTCTGACTGTACTTCCTCCAAGATAGATTTGTTCATTCTTCTGGAAGTCCATGATACATTCGATGTTCTTCACCAACACCATAATTCAAATGCGTCAATTATTCTTCTGTCTTCCTTTTTCATTGTCCAATTTTTGCATGCACACGAGGTGATTGAAAATACCATGGCTTAGATCAGGCACACCTCAGTCATCAAAGTGACATCTTTGCTTTTTAGGAGAAACTCCTAGACCCAGAAAAAAAGAGCTCTCACTAGGTCGAGTGCTATAACACTGAGAATGGAGAGACGGTGGTCTTTTTGGCCCATGGAGATAGAAAGAGGGCAGGTTTGTTGGCCCATGGAGACAAAGCTGGGTGCTCTCAGGCAGGAGGTCATCAATGGAGTTGGACACCCTGAAAAGGGGGAAGCAACCAAAGCCTGGGCCCATGCAGGTGGCTTACTGCAACAGAGCACATGGCACAGCTACCGAGAGCTCTAACACTTGCCCAAGCAGGCCAGAGGCCTTGAGGATACCTGTGCAGGGGTATCCCCCTGCCCCCTGCAGTGCAGTGGGAGCCAGAGGCAGCAGTGACATGAACACAGCATCTGACCTGAAACATGGCACACCTGCTGAGTGACGTGGGTGTGGACATGGGTAATTTGGGGGAAAGGTAAACTGGGGTTCCCTCTTTGAGACGTAAGCAGGTTCCTCTCCTACAAAGTGAGCTATGTGTAGGGGGGCGGGACCAGTTCACTATAAGTGTCTGTTTCTATTATTTACCATTTGCTTTCTATAAATAATAAAAAAGTGGTTTCACTTTGCCAACACTGTGTATGTGTCTCATGTGTTCAGCTCAATCATACCGAATGAACATAGCACCCATGGAGTGGTTGAATTCCTCATTCCTAGCAGTTTTATTGCTTCTTAGAAGTTGGAGGCAGTCTGTCTGTGTGTGTGATGCAGATAGACAGACAGTCTTCTTCCTTATAATTACCACTTTTGTTAGCTGCTTAGTAGTCCATCGTAATAATGTGTCATACTTCACATGGACAAATCCCTGTTGTTGGATGAGGCATCTGACTCCCAGCTTTTCACTCCAGTAAACGATCCCAAGGTGCACATTCTTGTGAAGTCAGTTTTGTTGGCGTTTTAGATTTTAGGTCATTTTCTTGGACAAGATTCCCAGAAGAGAAGTGGGGCAAAGGGCAGCACATTGCAAAAGCCCCGGTTTGTACAGTCAAATGGCTTCCTGGCCTGGTTGTGCCAATTTACCTGTCTACCTGCCGAGCCCAAGAGGAACTTTTCCCTGCAGGAAGGGTAGGCCAGTTTGGTTTAATCTTCCTTCCCCTGATTTTTAAAGTACTGTATGTCCATTGTAGGAACTTTAGAAGATATTAAATATTTTTAAAAGAAAACTTACCTATAATCCCATCTGCTGGAATTATTTTATGGCTAGCATTTCAATTTATATCATTCCATACTTTTTTCTATGCATGTAATTATATGTAAATTATTTATTATGAGAAAATTTACACACAAAATCTTTTATTATGAAAACTTTGGACAAAAGTGGAGAGAGGAGTATAATGAACCTTCATGCCCTATCACCTGCTTTAATAATCATCAGCTCATAGCCAGTCTTATTTCCTCTGTATTGTAGCCTATTTTCCCCTCCCAAAGTATTTAGAAGAAAATCCCAGTGTAAAAATGGCATGGGGAAGGTGCCTGATCTCCTCTAACTTCACAAGGGGGAAGAATCAAGACCAACAGCGCAAGGGTTATTCCTATAAGGCAGAGGTCAGACGAGCCTCCTCTCTCCACCATCTTTACTAGTTCTGACACCAACTGTCCCTCCCATGGCACTCTCTACTTCTCTGCTGGGTTCAATAATTCATGGCAATGGCCTCAGAGAACTCACAGACAATACTCATGATTATAGAGTTTCTTTAGAGAAGTAACAGGTTACAATTCAGATTCAGGAACAGTCAGGATACAGTTCTTCCAACAGGACAGACTCTTCACAGCTGTGCTCACAGGCACACCTCTCTCTGGCCCCTCAGCCTCTTCCCTGCTCAGGCAAGTGTGACAAAGCTCTCTTAGTTCTGTCAGTAAGTACCCAGAGGCACCCCACTCCGCCAGCAAACCTTGGCCCGAAGATGCTCAGCTCTAGCTCCGTGGGTCAGAAAACCTAGCTCCATCAAATGCCCAGAAGCACCCTACTCCATCAACAAGCCTTCTGCCTGAAGGTACTCTGTGGGCCAGGAAACCTATTGTGCCATCTTGCGTTGGTCTCTCCTGCCACCATTTCTCTACCACCACTTCTTGTCGTCTTCAGTGTTACAGCTCTCTCTCATCTCTGTCTCTATCTGTCTCCTGGTTCCAGGAGCTTCTCAGTGCAGGGATCCCAGGTCCAAAGGATATGCTCCACTCTTAGCTCTTGTTCCTTGGTGGTAGGGAGATCTTATCCTCCAACCTCTAGGATGGCTAATTTTAAGCCTAGTAGGATGCCAGAATTGACCAATCCCCTTGGTGAGCCACGATTAGTTTATTTGCACAGTACCACCCAGTCAAGTGGGTGGAAGTTACAAGATCATGGCCAGAAAGGCTACACAAAAGCAATCTTTCACACTGCACCCAGACATCCTATAATTGAATTCACATATATTTTACAGTGTATTCCTGAAAGATTGACACTTAAAAAATTCAACAACAATATCATTATTTAACACTCACACACGTAAAAATAATCCCTACTATCATCAAATACTCAGTCTCTGTTAAAATTTCCAACTGTTTCATAAAGGTCAACTTCAACAAAAAATTGTTTGAATCAGGATCAAAATAGGGTCCCTACATCACGACTGGCTGGTATGTCTTTTAAGTTTCTTTAATTAACCGGTTGCCCCTCTATATTTGTTGAAGAAACTGGGCTGTCTGACCTGTAGAATTTCTCATAGTCTTTGTCTTTACTGTACATTGGTAGCTGTATCTACAGACTTGAGTGGATTAGGTTTTTTTTTTTTTTTTTGCAAGAACACTTGGTAGTGAGTTCTATGTTCTTCTATCAGGAGGCCTAGTGTCCTGTTGTCTCTCTTTTTGTGGTGTTAGCAGCTGCTGGTGCCTGAATTAATTCATTTGTTATTATTTTGTTATTAGTGGCTATAAATGGCACTGGTAAAATTTTGCTGAAGATAATTAAAAAATGGTTGCAGTATTACATCAGCAGGGAACTGCCAGAAATTCAAGCTGGATTCAGAAGAGGATGTGGAACCAGGGATATCATTGTTGATGTCAGATGGATTCTGGCTGAAAGCAGAGAATACAGAAAAATGTTCACCTGTGTTTTATTGACTATGTAAAAGCACTCTACTATGTGGATCGTAACAAATTATGTATAAAATTGTGAAGAATGGGAATTCCAGAGCACTTAATCGTGCTCATGAGGAACCCGTACATAGACCAAGAGGCAGTCATTCAAACAAAACAAGGGGATACTGCATGTTTTAAAATCAGGAAAGGTGTGCGACAGGGTTGTATCTTTTCACTGTACTTGTTCATTCTGCATGTTGAGCAAATAATCTGAGAAGTGGGACTATATGAAGAAGAACTGGGCATCAGGGTTGGAGGAAGATTCATTAACAACCTGTGTTAGGCAGATGACACAACCTTGCTTGTTGAAAGTGAAGAGGACTTGAAGCACTTACTGATGAAGATCAAAAACCACTGCCTTAAGCATGGATTACACTTCAACATAAAGAAAACAAAAATCCTCACAACTGGGCAAATAAGCAACATCATGATGAACGGAGAAAATATTGAAGTTGTCTAGGATTTCATTTTACTTCGATCCACAACCAATGCCCATGGAAGCAGCAGTCAAAACGTCAAATGGCGCATTGCATTGGGCATTATCTGCCACAAAAGACCTCTTTAAAGTGTTGAAAAGCAAAGATGTCACTTTGAGGACTAAGGTGCACCTGACTAAAGCCATGGTATTTTCAATCACCTCATAGGCATACAAAAGCTAAACGATGACTAAGGAAGCCCAAAGAAGAATTGATGCCTTTGAATTATGGTGTTGGTGAAAAAGATTGAATATACCATGGACTGCCAGAAGAACAAACAAATCTGTCTTGGAAGAGGTACAGCCAGAGTGTTCCTTGGAAGCAAGGATGGTGAGACTTCATCTCACGTACTTTGGACATGTTATTAGGAGGGACAAGTCCCTGGAGAAAGACATCATGCTTTGTAAGGTTGAGGATCAGCACAAAAGAGGAGAACCTTCAACGAGATGGATTGACACAGTGGCTGCAACAATGGGCTCAAACATAACAACGATTGTGAGGATGCTGTAGGTCCAGGCAGTGTTTTGTTCTGTTTTACATAGGGTCACTATTAGTGAACTGAATCGATGGAACCTAACAACAAGAAGTGGAAATATTCTAATTCTATCACTCCATCTTCATTTATTAGCTGAAATGTTTCTATAGAGAGAAACTTCCCCTCACATACTCTTTGGTTACCTGGTAATATCATTTGTAAAGGAAAGGCAAGTTATATATTTGATTTGGTCTCTCTAACAGTTTTTTAAATTAAATTGGTCTTCTGAATAGGGATTTTAAGAAATAATTATGACCTCATGGATGCAAAGATATTTTGTGTTTTCAGTCGGAAGCAATCATTCTCCTTTATTGAGGATCAAATTGTCCCAGCTTTTAAGGAGACTCTTGAGTCCTTTTGACATGGCTTTAGTAGTCTTTGAGAATGTTTTTGCTATCTGGTTTGGCAAGATGTTCCAGGCTCCTCTGATACATTTCCTGCTCTAGATCTGGAATCAGCCATTTCTCCAAGGGATCCTTGGTCCTTTTAATGAGAAATGGTATTTAGTAACCACAACCTGGAGCTATTGGGTACACATTACTACTGGATTGGTCATTATTTCTACATAATTAATTCATATAGATACTTCCAATTCAAACATAGGACTAAAAAAAAAAAAAAAAAACCCTTTGCCGTTGAGTTGATTCGGACTCATAGCAACCCTATAGGACAGAGTAGAACTGCCCCCGTAGAGTTTCCAAGGAGGAACTGGTGGATTCAAACCACTGACTTTATGGTTAGCAGCTAAATGCTTAACCACTAAACAACTAGGGCTCCCATTATAGGACTATGGGACTTTCATTCAACTTCTTTTATCTTCCATCTGTAAGAAGCCCTGGTGGTGCAACAGTTAAGCTCTTGGTTGCTAACTAAAAGGTTGGTAGTTTGAATCCAACCAGTGGTTCCAGGGGAGAAATACCTAGACATCTGCTTCTGTAAAGATTACAGCCAAGAAAACCCTATGGGTCAGTTCTACCATGTCACATGGGGTCTCTGTGAGTCAGAATCGGCTCAACAGCACCACCACCACGACCACCACCATCTTCTATCTGTATCTCCTTTCTCCCAGATGAGAATTTGGTTCTCAAAGACAGTGGGGTTAATAGAATTATAAATCACTTGCTTGATCCAACTTTACACACAAAACAATCTCAGAATGACAATGCCAATACCGCCGCCAACAATACGATGATTGAAAACAATGTAAAATTATTTTTTTTGCATTTCTTTTTGTCTTTTAAGTATGTTGCACTAGTGATGTACAGTCAAATTATGGCATTTTAAAATCCCTTGGAGTAATTTTTTTTTCCTGTGAGGCTGCAAAACCTGGATATACAAGTTCATTTGTTTCCTTTTATTTTCAATTTTTTAGGGAATTTGTACTTGTTTTGTTTTATAGTTATGTAACATACAGGGTTCTACAATCAGATCTACAAAACAAATTATATTTAGAGAAATCTAGCTTTTGTCTTGTCTGCTCTACCCTGTGTCCTCTCTTCCCCAAACATAACCATTGTTAAAAGTCATGATTGTCTTTTGTGGCAGTTGTAAAACTTGGCCACAAATTCTTTGACATTCACCCCCTTGAGAGGTGGGGTCTAGGTCACTCCCTTGAATCTAGGGGGGTTTATGACTGGTTGAACACATAGAGTGTGGCAGAAGGAGTGCTCAGTGATGTCTATGTTGGGTCATGTAATGACATACAACCTCCACCTGGTTCACTGGGAATGCTTGTACTTGGAGCCCTGAAATGCCATGTCAAGATGTCTGACTACTCTAAGACCTCTATGTTGGAAAGGCCATCTGTATGTACACCGGTCTGTGCCGTCCCAGTTAAGCCCAGTCTTCCATATATCCCCACCAAGCACCAGGCATGTAAATGAAGCCATCATGGACCCTCCAGACCAGCCCATCTTTCAACTGGATACCAGTGAGTTACTTCCATCAATGTTACGTGGAATAGAAACATCCTGCTTGCTGAGCCTTGCTTCAATTCCTGATCCATAAAATCTTATATATGATGAAATGGTTGTTTTAAGCCAATGTCATGGATTGAATTGTGTTCCCCCCAAATATCTGTCAACCTGGCTAGGTCATGATTCCCAGTATTGTATGATTGTCTACTATTTTGTCATCTGACAAGATTTCTCTATGTGTTGTAAATCCTATCACTATGATGTTAGTGAGAAGGATTAGCAGCCCTTATGTTGATGAGATCCTCAAGATTAGGTAATGTCTTAAGCCATCTCTTTTGAGATACAAAATAGAAAAGTGAGCAGAGAGACATGGGGTCCTCCTAACTGCCAAGAAAGCAGCACTGGAAACAGAGCACATCTTTTGGACCTGAGGTTCCTGTGCTGAGATGCACCCACACCAAAGGAAGACTGATGACAAGGACCTTCCTCTAGAGCAGACAAAGAGAGAAAGCCTTCCCCTGGAGCTGGCAGCCAGAATTTGGATTTTTAGTCTACTTGACTGTGAGAGGATAAATTTCTGTTTGTTAAAGCCTTCCACTTGTGGTATCTCTGTACAGCAGCACTAGATAACTATGACAGCCAACCATTAGGGTCATTTGTTATGTTGTAGTAGATAATTAGAACATCATTTCTTTTTATTTTTAATGTAAGCTTGTTTATATATGTGTTCATCCTTTATTAGCTAAATGGTAGCATATAATACTCCCTTTTCCACTTGAAAATATAATCTGGCTATCACTCCATAGAGATGTACAGCTTTGTTAGCCAGACTAAAAGTGCTTTTTTCTTTCTATTAATAGATGTGTTAAAAATCATACAATCAGTGTGCTTAGCCTCGGTCCTGTCATATTGTTTTATGTTACATTTATATTTACACAAGGCTTTTAAAGAAAGTCTTTCAGTATGTCCCCCTCCCCCATTTAGTATATTTTTGTATTTAAGAAGTTCATATTTTTGTTCTAATGGTTGCCTTTATAATAGTATCTGTATATAATTATTTTAATCCTCTCTATTTTTTCCTATTGGTTTTCTTCTGTTAGCAACCTTAGAACTTGCTAGTATCCTCTTCTCTTCCCTCTCTCTCCCCAGCATCCAATTTGAATTATTTTCCTTTTACTCCCAGGTATTAACCATAAGGCAATCAGTAAGCTTATTCTTCTTTTCAGAGGTTCACATATCTGATAGTTGCACTGTATCATACTATGCTCTTTTCCTTATAACCTGGTCTTAATTCAACAAATAACTAGATGTTCTATATGCTTAATACCATCAGTCCTACATTTATCTCTGTCTAGTCATTTTGGTTCCCTTAAGTTTGTTCTCTAATAGAGTCCTCAGAAAAGAGTCAGGGGAACAATATTCTTGGAGTCCTCACATGTTGATAATTGTTTGTGGCTTTTATACTTAAAAGTCTGTTTGGCTAGATATATCATCTTTGGCTCATGTTTTCCCCCTTAATACTGTAAATATGTTACTCTTTTCTTTCTGACATGAACTATTGCTGTAGATATGCCTGATGACGATCTGATTTTCCTGATAAGTGACTTGATCTTTTGCCTGGATGCTCAAAGATATCCATAGAATATTTCTTTCTGTTGGATCAGATTTTCTAGGTACACAGTGTTTTTCAAGTTTTTATGTATTTCAGGAAAAAAAAAATTTTTTTTTACACTGTTTAATATTTGTTAGATTCCTTACCCAAAACCCAAACCCAGTGCCATCGAGTCGGTTTCGACTCATCCTTGGCTTTGGTTTTTGTCTTCAGTGACTTCTATTGTACATATGTTGGATCTTTTCTGCCTGTTCTCTTCATTGTCACTTTCTCTTGAATCCATTTCATGTCTTTAATTCTTTCCCAACATTTTATCTTCTAATTCTCTTAAGGCATTTTCTGTTATGTTTATTTGCTTTTGTGTTTCTTCTACTTTAGTTTTCATTCTGAAATGATTTTCCTTTCTTATTTCTAATTTTCTTTTTTTTATTTCTAGTTCTTCTCTGAGTTCTGGCACATCTTTTCTGAGGCCTTCTAGTTTTTTTTTATAATTTTATGTCTTATATTACTTTCTCGGGACCCTGGTGGCACAGTGGTTAAGAGCTAGGCTGCAAACCAATAGGTCAGCAGTTTGAACCCACCAGCCACTCCTTGAAAACCCTGTGGGGGCAGTTCTACTCTGTCCTATAGGGTCACTAGGAGTTGGAATCAACTCGATGGCAAAAGGTTTTGTTTTGTTTTAGTGTTGTATGGGATTTAACCACAATATTTTTATGTTGCATATTTTTATATGAAATGAGTTTTCTGGACTTTTAAGAGGAAGGATGAGTCAGAATTGCTTCTCTAATTTCATGGCTGTATAGCTCCCTCTTCTGTTGTTTTAATGAAATGTTAAAATATACAGTCCTGTACTTTGTTATCCTCTTCCCTTTTACCTAGATCTTCTTTCTTTTCTTTCCTTCCTTCCTTCCTTCCTTCCTTCCTTCCTTCCTTCCTTCCTTCCTTCCTTCCTTCCTTCCTTCCTTCCTTCCTTCCTTCCTTCCTTCCCTCCTTCCTTCCCTCCTTCCTTCCCTCCCTCCCTCCCTCCCTCCCTCCCTCCCTCCCTCCCTCCTTCCCTCCTTCCCTCCTTCCCTCCTTCCCTCCTTCCCTCCTTCCCTCCTTCCCTCCTTCCCTCCTTCCTTCCTTCCTTCCTTCCATATATACAGCCTAGATATCTGAGTCCTGGATCCCCTACCAATCCATGTCAGACTGTGCATGAGGAAAAAGAAAACTTACATGGTGGTAAGCCATTAAAGTTTTGGGGTTTATTTGTTGACACAGACTCTCCTAACCTGATTCTTACAGACACTGATATGAAGGAGAGAAGCTGACATTGAAAACCATTAAAATAGATGGCATTGGCTTAGCAGTTTAGTGGTGGATGGCAAGGAAACTGATATTAGAGACTGGAAAGATAGGTATCCATGCTATACAGATGCAAACCACTGGGTAAAGCTGTTTGGAAGACAATCCAAGTGCCTCCTGAATTTATAGTTCTAAGTGAAGAGGTTGGAAAAGAAGATGGTAATAATGTTTGTTTGCTACTATTGGCTTCATTTGACAAGGATTACAAGAAAGAAATGAGTTCAGAAAATAACTGAAAGGTGTTTGGGAAAAGTCAGAAACTCAAGACAAAGCAGGGCTGAAAAATGCAGTTGCTTCTAGATTTCTAACATTAAGAGATGATATTTATAAAGGCATTGGGCACAAACCCAGAAAAACATCTCAGTGAATTAAGGTGGCCCAGGGCAAATATTAAATTAAAGTGTGCCCTTCCCACCTATTGTTCCAGATAGACTCAAGCCAGTCACCATTAAGTGGAGAGAAAGCAGTACATATGTGATAAAACAAAGACATAAAAGTGAGTTATTTCTCGAAAAGGAGATTGGGTGTAATAAGTAGCACATAGAAAGACTAGAGGCAGATGGGTCAGAACCCAGTAAGTTTTAAAAGGAACATAATTCCAATGAAGCCCCAAGCCTGGTCTTTGATGACTTGAGATGTAAAATTATATTAAATGATATAAGGGCCTTCACCCTTCTAGGTGACAGGGAGTGGGCTGAGAAAATGAGAAAGGTTACTCCAGATATGGCCAAGAAGAGAAGTGGAAAAGGTGGAAATAGAATAACACTCTCAAAAGGCAGAGTGAGGCACCATCAAGAACACTGGATGAGGGAGTCTCTCCCAGAGAGGGGAATCAAGGTCCAATCAAGGAACTTTTCTCATCCTCAAGGTAGGGGAATGCACAAAGTGTGCCTGGTGAGACATGAAAGTTGATACAAATTAAAAAAAATTTTTTTATTGTGCTTTAAGTGAAAGTTTATAAATCAAGTCAGTCTCTCACACAAAAACTTATACACACCTTGCTACATACTCCCTATTGTTCTCCCTCTAATGAGACAGTCTGCTCTCTCCCTCCACTCTCTCTTTTCGTGTCCATCTCTCCAGCTTCTGACACCCTGTACCCTCTCATCTCCCCTCCAGGCAGGAGATGCCAACATAGTCTCAAGTGTCCACCTGATCCAAGAAGCTCACTCCCCACCAGCATCCCTCTCCAACCCATTGTCCAGTCCAATCCCTGTCTGAAGAGTTGGTTTTGGGAATGATTCCTGTCCTGGGCCAACAGAAGGTCTGGGGGCCATGACGACCGGGGTCCTTCTAGTCTCAGTCAGACCACTAAGTCTGGTCTTTTTATGAGAATTTGGGGTCTGCATCCCACTTCTGTCCTGCTCCCTCAGGGGTTCTCTGTTGTGTTCCCTGTCAGGGCAGTCATCGGTTGTAGCCAGGCACCATCTAGCTCTTCCGGTTTCAGGCTGATGTAGTCTGTGGTTTATGTGGCCCGTTCTGTCTCTTGGGATGGTAATTACCTCGTGTCCTTGGTGTTCATCATTCTCCTTTGATCGAGGTGGGTTCAGACCAGTTGATGCATCTTAGATGGCCGCTTGCTAGTGTTTAAGACCCCAGATGCCTCTCTCCAAGGTGGGATGCAGAATGTTTTCTTAATAGATTTTATTATGCCAATTGACTTAGATGTCCCCTGAAACCATGGTCCCCAAATCCCTGACCCTGCTACACTGGCCTTCAAAGCAGTTTATTCTGGAAATTTCTTTGCTTTTGGTTTAGTCCAGTTGAGCTGACCTCTCCTGTATGTGTGTTGTCTTTCCCATCAACAAAAGTAGTTCTTATCTACTGTCTAATTAGTGAATACCCCTCTTCCACCCTCCCTCCCTCCCCCCCCCATAACCATCAGAGTATTTTCTTCTCTGTTTAAAATATTTCTTGAGTTCTTATAATGGTGGTCTTATACAATATTTGTCCTTTTGCATCTGACTAATTTAAAACTCAGCATAATGCCTTCCAGATTCCTCCATGTTATGAAATGTTTCACAGATTCATCACTATTCTTTATCGATGTGTAGCATTCCATTGTGTGAATATACCATAATTTATTTATCCATTCATCTGTTGATGGGCACCTTGGTTGCTTCCATCTTTTTGCTATTGTAAACAGTGCTGCAATAAACATGGGTGTGCATGTATCTGTTTGTGTAAAGGCTCTTATTTCTCTAGGGTATATTCCAAGGAGTGGGATTGCTGGATTGTATGGTAGTTTTATTTCTAGCTTTTTAAGGAAGCAACAAATCGATTTCCGAAGTGGTTGTACCATTTTACATTCCCACCAGCAATGTAGAAGTGTTCCAATCTCTCCACAGCCTCTCCAACATTTATTGTTTTGTGTTTTTTGGATTAATGCCAACCTTGTTGGAGTGAGATGAAATTTCATTGTAATTTTGATTTGCATTTCTCTAATGGCTAATGATTGTGAGCATTTCCTCATGTATCTGTTAGCTACCTGAATGTCTTCTTTAGTGGTGTCTATTCATATCTTTTGCCCATTTTTTAATTGGGTTGTCTTTTTGTACTTGAGTTTTTGCAGTATCACATAGATTTTAGAGATCAGGCACTGATCAGAAATGTCATAGCTAAAAACTTTTTCCCAGTCTGTAGGTAGTCTTTTTACTCTTTTGGTGAAGTTTTGGATGAGCATAGGTGTTTGATTTTTAGGAGCTTCCAGTTGTCTAGTTTTTCTTCTGCATTGTTAGTAACATTTTGTATATTGTTCATGCCATGTATTAGGGCTCCTAACATTGTCCCTATTTTTTCTTCCATGATCTTCATCGTTTTAGATTTTATATTTAGGTCTTTGATCCATTTTGAGCTCGTTTTTGTGCATGGAGTGAGGTATGGGTCTTGTTTCATTTTTTTGCAGATGGATACCCAGTTATGCCAGCATCATTTGTTAAAAAGACTGTCTTTTCCCCCATTTAACTGTTTTGGGGCCTTTGTCAAATAGAAGCTGCTCATATGTGGATGAATTTATTTCTGGATTCTCAATTCTGTTCCATTGGCCTATGTATCTGTTGTTCTACCAGTACCAGGCTGTTTTGACTACTGTGGTGGTGTAATAGGTTCTAAACTCAGGTAGAGTAAGGCCTCCCACTTTGTTCTTCTTTTTCAGTAATGCTTTACTTATCTGGAGCCTCTTTCCCTTCCATATGAAGTTGGTAATTTTTTTCTCCACCTCATTAAAGAATGTCATTGGAATTTATGTTGGAATTGGCATTAAATGTATAGATTGTTTTTGGTAGAATAGCCATTTTTATAATGTTAAGTCTTCCTATCCATGAGCAAGGTATGTTCTTTCACTTATGTAAGTCTCTTTTGATTTCTTGCAGAAGAGTATTTTAGTTTTCTTTGTATAAGTCTTTTCCATCTCTGGTAAGATTTATTCCTAAGCATTTTATTTTCTTGGGGGCTACTGTAAATGGTATTGATTTGGTGATTTCCTCTTTGATGTTCTTTTTGTTGGTGTAGAGGAATCCAACTGATTTTTGTATGTTTATCTTCTATCCTGATACTCTGCTGAACTCTTTTATTAGTTTCAGTAGTTTTCTGGAGGATTCCTTAGGGTTTTCTGTGTATAAGATCATGTCATCTGCGAATAGAGATAATTTTACTTCTTCCTTACCAACCTGAATGCCCTTTATTTCTTTATCTAGCCTAATTTCTCTGCCTAGGACCTCCAGCACAATGTTGAATAAGAGTGGTGATAAAAGGCATCCTTGTCCGGTTCCCGATCTCAACGGGAATGCTTTCAGGCTCTCTCATTTAGGGTGATGTTGGCCGTTGGCTTTGTATAAATGCCCTTTATTATGTTGAGGAATTTTCCCTCTATTCCTATTTTGCTGAGAATTTTTATAATGAATGGGTATTGAACTTTGTCAAATGCCTTTTCTGCCTCAGTTGATAAAATCATGTGATTCTTGTCTTTTGTTTTATTTATGTGATAAAAAAAAAAAAAACCCCGTTGCCGTCGAGTCGATTCCGACTCATAGCGACCCTATAGGACAGAGTAGAGCTGCCCCATAGAGTTTCCAAGGAGAGCCTGGTGCATTTGAACTGCTTACCTTTTGGTTAGCAGTCGTAGCACTTAACCACTACGCCACCAGGGTTTCCATTTATGTGATAGATTACATTAATTGTTTTTCTAATGTTGAACCATCCCTGCATACCTGGTATGAATCCGACTTGGTCATGGTGATTTTTTTTTTTTTTTGATACGTTGTTGCATTCTACTGGCTAGAATTTCGTTGAGGATTTTTGCATCTATGTTCATGAGGGATATAGGTGTATAATTTTCTTTTTTTTGTGGTGTCTTTACCTGGTTTTGGTATCAGGGATATGGTGGCTTCATAGAATGAGTTAGGTAGTATTCCGTCCTTTTCTATGCTCTGAAATACCTTTAGTAGTAGTGGTGTTAACTCTTCTCTGAAAGTTTGGTAGAACTCTGCAGTGAAGCCATCCTGTCCAGGGCTTTTTTTGTTGTTGTTGGGAGTTTTTTGATTACCTTTTCACTCTCTTCTTTAGTTATGGGTCTGTTTAGTTGTTCTACCTCTGTTTGTGTTAATTTAGGTAGGTAGCGTGTTTCTAGGAAGTCATCCACTTCTTCTAGGTTTTCAAATTTGTTAGAGTACAATTTTTCATAGTAATCCGATATGATTCTTTTCTTTTCAGTTGAGTCTGTTGTAGTATCGCCCATCTCTTTTCTTATTTGGGTTATTTGCTTCCTCTCCTGTTTTTCTTTTGTCAGTTTGGCCAATGGTTTATCAATTTTATTCATTTTTTCAAAGAACCAACTTTTGGTCTTGTTAATTCTTTCAATTGTTTTTCTGTTTTTTATTTCATTTATTTCTGCTCTAATTTCTATTATTTGTTTTCTTCTGGTGCCTGAGGGTTTCTTTTGTTGCTCTCTTTCTCTTTGTTCAAGTTGTAGGGATAATTCTTTGATTTTGGCCCTTTCTTCTTTTTGTATGTGTGCATTTATTGATATAAATTGGCCTCTGAGCACTGCTTTCACTGGGTCCCGAAGGTTCTGATAGGAAGTGTTTTCATTCTCATTGGATTCTATGAATTTCTTTATTCCATCCTTAATGTCTTCTATAATCCAGTCTTTTTTGAGTAGGGTATTGTTCAGTTTCCAAGTGTTAGATTTCTTTTCCCTGCTTTTTCTGTTACTGATTTCTACTTTTATGACCTTATGGTCAGAGAAGATGCTTTGTAATATTTCAATGTTTTGGATCCTGCTAAGGCTTGCTTTATGACCTAATGTGTGGTCTATTCTAGAGACTGTTCCATGAGCACTAGAAAAGAAAGTATACTTGATTGCTGTTGGGTAGAGTGTTCTGTGTATGTCTATAACGTCAAGTTGGTTGACTGTGGCATTTAGATTTTCCGTGTCTTTACTGAGCTTCTTTCTGGATGTTCTGTCCTTCACCAAAAGTGGTGTGTTGGAGTCTCCTACTATTATTGTGGAGCTGTCTATCCTACTTTTCAATGCTGATAGAGTTTGTTTTATGTATCTTGCAGCTCTGTCATCGGGTGCATAAATATTTAATATGGCTTTATCTTCTTGGTGTATTGTCCCTTTAGTCATTATACAGTGTCCTTCCTTATCCTTTCTGATGGATTTAACTTTCAAGTCTATTTTATCAGAAATTAATAGTGCCACTCCTGCTCTTTTTTGATTGTTGTTTGTTTGATATATTTTTTTCCATCCTTTGAGTTATAGTTTGTTTGTTTCTCTAAGTCTAAGGTGTGTCTCTTGTAGGCAGCATATAGACGGATCTTGTTTTTTAATCCATTCTGCCACTCTCTGTCTCTTTATTGGTGCATTTAGTCCATTTACATTCAGCGTAATTATGAATAGGTAATGAATTTAGTGCTATCATTTTGATGTCTTTTTTTGAGTGCTGTTGACAGTTTCTTTTTCCCACTTAATTTTATGTGCTGAGTAGATTATATGTTGTCCTTTCCTCATATTTGTTGTTGTTGATTTTGTTTCTGCTGAGTCTCTATTTTTGTCTTGTATTATATTTTGATGAGTAGGATAGTTCGTCTCCTTTGTGGTTACCTTATTATTTACCATTATTTTTCTAAATTTAAACCCAACTTTTATTTCTTTGTATCAGCGTATCTTCCTCTCCATATGGAAGATCTATGAATAAAAAAAAAAATTTTTTTTTATGAATACATTTCTTAGTCCCTCTTTATTGTTTTAATGTTATCCTCTTTTATATAATAAACATCACTGTTACCCTGTTTTAACCTTTTTTTTTTTTTCATCTCCCTTTGTTTTTTTGATTTCCTTGTCTGGGTTGTAGTCTCGGGTTGATACCTGATATTATTGATTTTCTAACTGAAGAACTCCCTTTAGTATTTCTTGTAGTTTTGGTTTGGCTTTTATGAATTCCTTAAACTTCTGTTTATCTAGAAATGTCCTAATTTCACCTTCATATTTAAAAGAAAGTTCTGCTGGATATATGATTCTTGGTTGGCATTTTTTTTTCCTTCAATTTGCTAAATAAGTCACCCCATTGCCTTCTTGCCTGCATGGTTTCTGCCAAGTCATCCGAGTTTATTCTTATTGGCTCTCCTTTGTAGGTGACTTTTCGTTTATCCCTAAGTGCTCTTAAAATTCTCTCTTTATCTTTGGTTTTGGCAAGTTTGATTATAATGTATCTTGATGACCTTCTTTAAACATCTATGTGGATCCACATCATCTTATGTGGAGTTCGATGAGCATCCTGGATAGATATCTTCTCATGTTTCACGTTATCAGGGAACTTTTTTTGCCAACAAATCTTCAACAATTATCTCTGTATTTTCTGTTATCCCTCTCTGTTCTGGTACTCCAGTCACTTGTAGGTTATTTCTCTTGATAGAGTCCCACATGATTTTTTAGGTTTCTTCATTTTTTAAGAATTCTTTTGTCTGATTTTTCCCCCCATGTGTCTGTCAGTTTTTTGTACTGTGGGGGCTTGCGTGTTGCTGTGATGCTGGAAGCTATGCCACCGATATTCAGGTACCAGCAGGGTCACCCCTGGAGGACAGGTTTCAGCTGAGCTTCCAGACTAAGACAGACTAGGAAGAAGGACCCGGCAGTCTACTTCTGAAAAGCATTAGCCAGTGAAAACCTTATGAATAGCAGCGGAACATTGTCTGATATAGCGCTGGAAGATGGGCCCGCCAGGTTGGAAGGAACTCAAAATATGACTGGGGAAGAGCTAGGGGAAGAAAGCAAGAGGTCATTGAAAAGAAAGGAAAGAAAGAAAAGACCAAGATGGATGTCAGAGGAGACTCTGAAACTTGCTCTCAAATGTCAAGCAGCTAAAGCAAAAGGAAGAATTGATGAAGTAAAAGAACTGAACAGAAGATTTCAAAGGGTGTCTTGAGAAGACAAAGTACAGTATTATAATGACATGTGCAAAGAGCTGGAGATGGAAAACCAAAAGGGAAGAACACGCTCGGCGTTTCTCAAGCTGAAAGAACTGAAGAAAAAATTCAAGCCTTGAGTTGCAATAGTGAAGGATTCCATGGGGAAAATATTAAATGACGCAGGAAGCATCAAAAGAAGATGGAAGGAATACACAGAGTCATTATACCAAAAAGAATTGATCGATGTTCAACCATTTCAAGAGGTGGCATATGATCAGGAACTGACGGTACTGAAGGAAGAAGTCCAAGCTGCTCTGAAGGCATTGGAGAAAAACAAGGCTCTAGGAATTGATGGAATATCAATTGAGACGTTTCAACAAACAGATGCAATGCTGGAGGTGCTCACTCGTCTATGCCAAGAAATATAGAAGACAGCTTCCTGGCCAACTGACTAGAAGAGATGCATATTTATGCTTATTCCCAAGAAAGGTGATCCAACTGAATGTGGAAATTATAGAAAATATCATTAATATCACACACAAGCAAAATTTTGCTGAAGATCATTCAAAAACGGCTGCAGCAGTATATTGACAGGGAACTGCCAGAAATTCAGGCCAGATTCATAAGAGGACATGGAACCAGGGATATCATTGCTGCTGTCAGATGGATTCTGGCTGAAAGCAGAAAATACAGAAGGATGTTTACCTGTGTTTTATTGACTATGCAAAGGTATTCGACTGTTTTGATCATAACAAATTATGGATAACATTGCGAAGAATGGGAATTTCAGAACACTTAATTGTGCTCATGAGGAACCTTTACATAGATGAAGAGGCAGTTGTTCGGACAGAATAAGGGGATACTGATTGTTTTAAAGTCAGGAAAGTTGTGCATCAGGGTTGTATTCTTTCACCATACCTATTCAATCTGTATGCTGAGCAAATAATCCGAGAAGCTGGACTATATGAAGAAGAACAGGGCATCAGGATTGGAGGAAGATTCATTAACAACCTGCATTATGCAGATGACACAACCTTGCTTGCTGAATGTGAAGAGGACTTTAAGCACTTACTAATGAAGATCAAAGACCAAAGCCTTCAGTACAGATTGCACCTCAACATTAAGAAAACAAAAATCCTTACAACTGGACCAATGAGCAACATTATGATAAACAGAGAAAAGATTGAAGTTGTCAAGGATTTCATTTTACTTGAATCCACAATCAACACCCATGGAAGCAGCAGTCAAGAAATCAAAAGACACATTGCATTGGGTAAATCTGCTGCAAAGGACCTCTTTAAGGTGTTGAAGAGCAAAGATGTCACCTTAAAGACTAAGGTGTGTAAGACCCAAGGTATGGCATTTTCAATCGTATCATATGCATGTGAAAGGTGGACAACAAATAAGGAAGACTGAAGCATTGAAGCCTTTGAATTGTGGTGTTGGTGAAGAATATTGAATATACCATGGACTGCCAAAAGAACGAACAAGTCTGTCTTAAAAGTACATCCAGGATATTCCTTAGAAGCAAGGATGGAGAGATTGTGTCTTACATACTTTGGACATGTTGTTAGGAAGGATCTGTCCCTGGAGAAGGACATCATGCTTGGCAGAGTACAGTGTCAGAGGAAAAGAGGAAGACCCTCAACGAGGTGGATTGACACAGTGGCTGCAACTATTGTAAGGATGGCACAGGACCAGGCAGTGTTTCATTCTGTTGTGCGTAGGGTGGCTATGAGTCAGAACCGACTTGATGGCACCTAACAACAACATCTGATTTTTCTTCAAATATATTAGTACGAAGTGATTTATCTTCAAGTTCAGAAATTCTGTTTTTTTTTTTACTTGCTCAATTCTGCTCCTCTTGCTTTCTACTGAGTTGTTTACTTCTGTAATTTTATTGTTAATCTTCTGAATTTCTGCTTGCTGTCTGTCTATGGATTTTTTCAGCTTCTTAAATTTTTCATTATGTTCCTGAATAATCTTTCTAATTTCTTCAATTGCTTTGTCTGTGTGTTCCTTGGCTTGTTCTGTGTATTGCCTCATTTCCTTCCCGATGTCTTGACGGGTTATGTATATTAATCTTTTGTATTCTGCCTCTGGTAATTCCAGGAATGCACTTTCATCTAGAAGATCCCTGGATTCTTTGTTTTGAGAGCTTGTTGAGGTGATCTTGGTCTGTTTCTTTATGTGACTTGATATTGACTGTTGTCTCCGAGCCATCTATAAGTTATTATATTAGTTTATGCTTGCTTACTGTGTTGTAGCTTCTTGCTTTGTTTTGTTTTGATATGCCCAAATGGGTTGCTTGAGTGAGCTAGCTTGATTATTTTCACCTTTGGAGCTCTGATGTTCTGTCCTCAGATGGCCAGAGCCATTATCAGGTATATCAGTCTAGGAGTCCATTCACTTTTCTTGTATGAACTCAGCTCATGTGTCCAGGTAGATGATCATCAAGTGTGTGGTACAGGCTCTGCCCTACAATCTTAGAGGGGCGGGGGTGATTGGTGTAGGTACCGGCATCTGATTCTAGCAGGGAGTCAGGCTCTGAACAAGATGGGGGCTGAGAACTGACCCCCGGCTGAGAACTGACCCCCGAGTGTCTCTGGGGAAAGTGTGTCCCTGTTCCCTAGAGCATGTATGTGGGTGGGTTTTGCAGACAGACCATGGACGTCCAATATTTTTGGTTGTAAGGACTGGGAGGTACCAGTTATCCTTGGACCCCTGTCGTGGGTGGCTAGTTGACCTGAGTAGAGCTGCCAATCCTTAGACCCCTTATGTGGGTAGGTGAGGATCCTGTTTAATAGGCAAAGCAGTGTCAAACAGCAAACACCCACCTCTCCACCGCACAGCTGAAATGGCTGGAGTCTGCCAACAAGGGTCTATTCTCCTGAAATAGGCCCACACAGGTCCATGCAGAAGGGAGAGGTGCTCAAAGTCCATGGACCGTTTATGCCTGGACAGGAGCTGCTTCTGTCCTGAGCTCCCCTGGTTAGTAGAGCTGGCAAATTATCTTTTCCCCCAATTGCAAATTTTTTCCTTCTCGTAGGCTGAGAGGATGGCTCTAGGTGCTCAACAGGGCCTATCTGAGGCCCAGGGAATTCAGCCGCTTAAGCCGGCTTGGGGGTGATGGGGGGTCACAGTAAAATACACGCAAGAACTTAGTTTTTGCCTAGAGCGCCGTTCTTCTCAGGTTCTGGAGGTGTGAGTAGGCCATGTGGCTGGCTGCTTTTCCCTGAAGAAATTAAGGCTGGACACTAGTACCAGCCCGCCACCGCGGCTCTGGGAATGGTGCCTAAAGGCTCCCCGCAATTCAGGTCTGGTAACTCCTCACCGCTTCTAAACAGTCTTTTCCTCCCCCTGCCCCTCTGCTCAGGGCTTCTAGCTTTTCATAAATATACTCGTTTCACTTGTTTTTTTCGGGTCTTTGTTGTAAAGAGAGCTTGCCAGAAGCGTCTGTCTATTCTACCATCTTGGCTCCTACTCCCCCAAAGTTGATACAAATTTTGAAACTAGGTGGTTTTTATTTGAAATTCTAGATGAATGTCATATTGGCGTATAAATGGGAATGCTTATTGTGTTTATCTGATCACTGTCCCCCTACTCTGTATGGGGTGTGTGTGAAAAGCTTGTAATTTTAGTTCAGAAGGCTCTAGACAAAGAAGAACCTCATGCAGACCAGTGACTACTTTATATTACCCAGAGGTCCTAGGTTCTGGGCTAGGAGCAATGACTAGATGGGGCTTGGTTTTTTTCTCTTGAGGGAGGGGTGTGTTCCTTGTGCTGGAAGAAGGTAACAAAGGGTATTTTGTGAATAAAGCAAGTATTATGGCACAGACAACTAGTGTTCACTGAATACCCATGTTCTCCTTCATCTCCCAGCCCCCTACACATCTGTCAGTTTGTCATACTGTGGTCACTTGTGTGTTCCTGTGATGCTGGAAGCTGTGGCACCACTATTTCAAATACCAGCAGGGTCATCCATGGTGGACAGGTTTCAGCTGAGCTTCAGGGCTAAGACAAATTAGGAAGAAGGACCTGGCAGTCTACTTCTGAAAAAATTAGCCGGTGAAAGCCTTATGAATAGCAGCGAAACATTGATATAGTGCTGGAAGATGAACCCTTCAGGTTGGAAGTCACTCAAAATATGACTGGGGAAGAGCTGCCTCCTCAAAGTAGAGTCGATCTTTATGACGTAGATGGAGTCAAGCTTTCAGGACCTTCATTTGCTGATGTGGCACGACTCAAAATGAGAAGAAATAGCCCTAAACATCCATTAGTAATCCATGGAATGTATGAAGTATGAATCTAGGAAAATTTGGAAGTCATCAAAAATGAAACAGAATGCATATAGATCAATATCCTAGGCATTAGTGAGCTGAAATGAACTGGTATTGGACATTTTGAATCAGACAATCCTATGATCTACTATATCGGGAACAACAAATTGATGAAGAATGGGATTGCGTTTATTGTCAAAAAGAACATTTCAAGGTTTACCCTGCAGTACAATGCTGTCAGTGACAGGATAATATCTATCTCCTTAAGATAAACCAGTTAATACAACTATTATTCAAATTTACGCACCAACCACTAAGGCCAAAGATGAAGAAATCGAAGATTTTTACCAACGTCTGCAGTCTGACACTGATAAAACATGCAATTAAATGCATTGATAATTACTGGTGATTGAAATATGAAAGTCAGAAACCAAGAAGAAGAATCCAAACCAAAAAAACCTGTTGCCGTAGAGTTGACTCCGATAGTGATCCTATAGCACAGAGTAGAACTGCCCCCATAGAGTTTTCAAGGAGAGCCTGGTGGATATGAATTGCTGACCTTTTGGTTAGCAACTGTAGCTCTTAACCACCATATTGCCAGGGTTTCCAGAAGAAGCATCAGTAGATGGAAAATACGGCTGTGGTGATAGAAATGATGCTGGAGGTCACTTGAAAGAATTTTGCAAGACCAACGTCTTCATTGCAAATACCTCTTTTCAACAATGTAAATGAAATACGCAGGAATCAAATTGACTGCTTTTGTGGAATGAGACAATGGAAAAGTTCAGTATCATCAGTCAGAACAAGGCCAGGGGCCAACTGTGGAACAGACCATCAATTGCTCATATGCAATTTCAAGTTGAAACTGAGGAAAATTAGAATAAGTTCACAAGAACCAGAATATAACCTTGAGTATATCCCACCTGAATTTAGAGACCATCTTAAGAATAGATTTGACACATAAAACACTAATGACCAAAGACCAGATGAGTTGTGGGATGACATCAAGAACATCATATACGAAGAAAGCAAAAGGCCATTAAAAAGACAGGAAAGAAAAGGCCAAAATGGATGTCAGAAGAGACTCTGAAACTTGCTATTGAATGCAGAGTAGCTAAAGCAAAAGGAAGAAATGATGAAGTAAAAAAGCTGAACAGGAGATTTCAAAGGGCCGCTCAAGAAAAGTAAAGTATTATAATGAAATGTGCAAAGACTTGGAGTTAGAAAGTAAAGTACTAAAATGAAACGTGCAAAGACCCGGAGTTAGAAAACCAAAAGGGAAGAACACACTCAGCATTTCTCAAATTGAAAGAACTGAAGAAAAAACTCAAGCCTTGAGTTGCAGTACTGAAGGATTCTATAGGAAGCATCAGAAGCAGATGGGAGGAATACACACAGTCACTGTACCAAAAAACTGGCTGATGTTCAACTGTTTCAGGAGGTAGCATATAATCAAGAACCAATTTTTTAATGGTACTGTGGGAAGAAGTCAAAGCTGCACAGAAGGAATTGTTAAAAAACAAGGGTCCAGGAATTGACGGAATAGCAATTGAGATGTTTCAACAAACAGGTGCAGCGCTAGAAGCACTCACTCAATCTATGCCACAAAATTTGGAAGACAGCTGCCTGACCATCCAACTGGAAGAGATCCACATTCTAGCCCATTCCAAACAAAGGTAATCCAACGGAATGCAGAAATTATCGAACAATATCATTAATATCACACACAGGTAAAATTTTGCTGAAGATCATTCAAAAGCGGTTGCAGCAAGGAACTGCCAGAAATTCAAGTCAAACTCAGAAAAGGATGTGGAACAAGGAATATCACTCCTGATGTCAGACGGGTCTTGGCTGAAAGCAGAGAATACCAGAAAGACGTTTATCTGCATTTTATTGACTAAGCAAAGGCATTCGACTGTGTGGATCACAACAAATTATGGATAACATTGTGAAGAATAGGAATTCCAGAACACTTAATTGTGCTCATGAGGAATCTGTACATGGATCAAGAGGCAGTCGTTCGGACAGAACAAGGGGATACTGTGTGATTTAAAGTCAAGAAAGGTGTGCATCACGGTTGTATCCTTTCACCACACCTATTCAATCTGTATGCTGAGCAAATAATCTGAGAAGCTGGACTCTATGAAGAAGAACAGGGCATCAGGATTGGAGGAAGACTCATTAAATACCTGTAATATGTAGATGACACAACTTTGCTTGTTGAAAGTGTAAAGGACTTGAAGTACTTACTGACGAAGATCAAAGATCACAGCTTTCAGTATGGATTACACCTCAACATAAAGAAAACAAAAATCCTCATAATTGGGCCAATAAGCAACATCATGATAAATGGAGAAAATATTAAAATTGTCAAGAATTTCATTTTACTCTGATCCACAATCAATGTCCATGGAACCAGCAGTCAAGAAATCAACAATGCATTGCATTGGGCAAATCTGCTGCAAAAGACCTCTTTGAAATGTTAAAAAGCAAAGATGTGATTTTGAAGACTGAGGTGTGCCTGACTCAAGCTATGGTATTTTCCAATCACCTCATATACATGGGAAAGCTGGACAATGAATATGGAAAATTGAAGAAGAATTGATATCTTTGAATTAGGATGTTGGCAAAGAATATTGAATATACCATGGACTGCCAGAAGAACAAACAAATCTGTCCTGGAAGAAGTACAGCCAGTATGCTCCTTAGAAGCAAGGATGATGAGACTTTGTCTCAGGTACTTTGGACATGTTATCAGGAGGGACAAGTCCCTGGAGAAGGACATCAGGCTTGGTAAGGTAGAGGGTCATTGAAAAAGAGGAAGACCTTGAACGAGATGGATTGACACAGTGGCTGTAACAATGGCCTCAAGCATAACAAGGATTGTGAGGATGGTGCAGGACCAGGCACTGTAATTCTGGTGTATATGGGGTCACTATGAGTAGGAACCAACTCGGCAGCACTGAACAACAAAAACTTACCAATGGGTTGGGTCTGTGAAATAAAACAATTGTATACATCTTACTTTGATTTTAAGCTTTTTTCTTTTCTTACTCACGAAACCAAAATTTAACTGTAAAAAGTCTGATCCGAACTGCCCTGCAGCATTGTGAATTTGTTTGTTCTGGCTAGAAAAGGGCTGTCAATAACAAACCATTATATCATAATTTAGTGAAAAATTAAGGAGGTCTCATGGTTGCAGGTGGGTGGGGGGCCAAATCTTTAGGCGTTATATTTTAATGTTAACTCAGTAACTATTAAGTACTTGGTCACTGTGGAAATTTGTGTTCATTAATAAAAAAAAAAATTAAACGTCTGTGAAGTCTCCAATCCTCAGTTTTTGTTTCAGTTTTTCCTTCATACATGGGAAACTTGGACTCCTTCAATTTGCATATTGTTCATTAAATTATGAAACAATAAAATATTATATCATTGTTTTGATGTAATTCAAAGGTTTATTTTTAATAGCCGTAACTAGCCTATTTTGGGCCACTTGTTTTCAGAGGCAGAATGATCTCCCTGCATGCATATAGAATGACTGCTTGGAAAAAACCTTATGTTTCTGTCTCTTCAGTTTTGATTGTTTTTAAACAGTGCCGTGTGACGTGTTCTAGACTATGGGCAGAAGTGACATGTGTTAAGAGCAAGTAAGAGCTAATACTCCTCTTCCATCCCCTTCTCCTTTTTTGGCAGTGACCATGGGAGCCATGTGTTGAGATGGTGGAGCTACAAGATGGAAGCTTCCTGGACGATGGAGTCAGCATATGGAGAAGAGCTGGCCTGGAGAGTCAGCCAACTCAGTTTAGACATGATACGAGCATGAAATAAAGCTTTTTTTGGTTAAACCATCAAGATTGTGGGTGTTTTGTGACCACAGCATATCTTAGCCTATGCTCACCAACACAGATATATACTTCCGTCACACAAAATGAGACCCTATCAACAATGTTATTTTATAACGTGCTTAAAACTTAAAAAGATCAGCTTTATCTAGTATAATTTATATACAATAGAATTCACCAATTTTAAGTGATAGCTTGATGAGTTTGATAAATGTACGCAGCTGTGTAACCACAAGATATAAAGCACTTCCTTCAACCCTCCAAATTCCTTCTTGTCCATTTGCAGTCAATCTCCATTCCCACCCCCAGTCCCTGGCAAACATTGATTTGCCTTGTCACTATAATTTTGCCTTTTCCAGAAAATCAGATAAACGAAATAATACTATATGTAGCCTTTTGTGTCTAGCTTTATTTGCTTAGCATAACACTCTTGGGATTTATCCAAAAGTTTATTTTTATTGCCGAGTAATACTCCATTGTACGGATGTATGGATGTACCATAATTTGTTTATCAGTTCTTCACTTTATGTACATTTGGTTTGTCTCCAGTTTGGGGCCATTATGAATATAGCTGCCATGAACATTTGTGTAGACATTTTGTGTGGTCACATGTTTTCATTTCTTTGGGGTAAATACCTAGAAGGACAATTGATAGGTTGTGTATAAGCATGTATTTGATTTCAGAAGAAACTGCCAAACTGTTTTTCAAAGTGGCTGTATCATTTTGCATTCCAATAAACAATCTATGAGAGTATAACCTGCTTTTCCATCTGGAGAAGGATAATATGTTTGGTAAAGTGGAGAGTCAGTGAAAACGAGGGAAGCCCTTAACGAGATGGATTAACACAATGACCACAACAATGGACTCAAACATACCAACAATCATGAAGATGGTGCAGAACTGGCCATAGTTTTTGTTATGAGCCAACTCAATGGAAACTAATGACAACATCAACTAATCATCACTATTTCCCCTTTTAAGTAAATATTTAGGTCACTTCCATTTTTTCCTATCAATATGATTGTGAAGGACATCCTTGTATGTGAATTTTAGTGCATAACTCTGTTTATTTCCTTAGACAAAATTTCTAGAAATGAGATTACTAGGTTAAAGGGTATGATCTTTTCTTTAGACTTTGATATATATATATATATTGCCTTCTTTGATGGTTGTACTGGCAGTAGGTGGTGGTGTTCATTTCATCACTTCTCTGTATTATCATCTTTAAAAATCTTTGCCAATTTAATAGCTGAAATTATATTTTATTTTGAAGTGTATTTATTTGCTTACCAGTGTGGTGGCACAGTTTTAGTGGATTTCTCACTCCTAACTTTGTGCTTACCTCTTCGTGTCCTTTGCCCATTTTCTTGTTGGGGTATTTGTCTTTTTCTTACCCAATGCATAAGACCTCTTTATATAGTGAGGATGTTAACCTTTTCTGTGTCTTATGTGTTGCTAATACTTTTCACAGTTTATATTTTGCCTTTTTAACTTGGTTTAGGGTGTTTTTGCTCTACAGATGTTTTAAACTGGTTTGTCATCAAACATGTCAATTTCTTCTTTTTGTGGCTTCTGTCTTTGGTGTTATACTTGGAAATGTTTTCTGTGAATGAAGATTACACAGTCACCTAGATATCTTTATCTTTGAGGGCTTCAAGCTTTACATTTGCCATGCTATATATTTTTTAACTACAAAGCTTATGAGACATACCAAAGAATCTATGACACATAGGCAAGTTTAACCCGTAATAACCCAGTAAAATCCAATAAAAATTTAAGAAGATTTTCTGTGATAATGAAAGTGTTCTGTATTTGCATCATCCAATATGGTGGTCACCAGCTGTGAGGGGCTATTGAAATGTAGCTAGTGAGACTGAGGACCCGAATTTCTATTAAATTTAATGTTCAATAATTTACATTTAAGCGGCTGCATAAGGCCAGTGGCTCTCGCGATGGGCAGCATAGCTCTGGAGGCTGGGCACATGACTTTTGGCTAAGTGAGACGGGGTCCTGTAAGGGGGAGATGGAGGTGGCTATGGCCCTCCAAGTAACGAAGGTGTCTGGCCCAGATGGCACCTGTAAATAGATGTGGAACAGGTATGCTGGGGTGGGAGGAGGCTTTAATGGGTTCCTGTGTGACCACAACTCTTCCGGTTCCTTGCCCAGGAGCAGAACTGGAGAGAACTTACCCTCGGAGCCTGCAGTGCACTGGGCCACTGCCTCCAAGAGCTTCCGCCAACCTGGGCGCTGCAGAGAGCTCACCTTCCTCTCCAACACCTCTGAAGACCCTCTGGCTCTGGCTTCCTGCTTCTGCTAAACTTTCTGGTTCTCTCTGGCTCTCTCCACCAGTGGGGCTCCACTCCAGAGCACCCAGCAAGTGGCCATGACAACAAAATTCCAAATGTCCTTTGTCCTGTTCTGGATCCCTTTCTTGCCTGGCCCTCGACTCATAGACCTGAGTGTCAGAATGGAAGAGCCCAGTTCCAGGTGCGTTGTCAGGGGAAGCGATGTTAGCCTATTTTATAGGGCAAGAGAGAGAGGCTCCACCCCAGTTGCAGCCACCCCACTGAGGGGAAGGCGGATGTGCCCCAGATCAGGCCCGCCCAAAGCAGCATGGCAGCCGTGCCTAGCCCTGAAGCCTGGTCTGGGATCAGCCTGCGAGGTCAGGCAGGCCCAGCCCATAACTCAGGGAAAATCAATGGAAATATCGTTTGGGTGTATTTTTAACTGAGGGCCGGCTGTGAGCTGACAGGATGGTGCTGGCGTCTGTGCAGTCAATGAAGATGGACGAGTGAGTCTGGTGGGCAAAGCAACTGCCTGGTTCAGTGGCTGGTGCACTGCTGAGAGGGCAGCTCTTGGCCACCCAGGCTCCCTTTGCCCCCAGTGAGGATCAGAGGGGGGTTCTGTGCCACAACATGTGAACAGAGAAATCCAGCCTCAGAGGGGTGGCCACCCGGCCAACGTCGCACAGCACATTGGTGCAGAGCTGGAAATCAAAGGACCACCAAGCCACTGCTGTCAGTGGGGGAAAGCGCCCGGCACTGGAGTTAGGATAAGATTTCCTTTCTTTTTAAAAAATTTTATTGTGTTTTAAGTGAAAGTTTACACAGCAAATTAGGTTTCCATTTAACAATTGTATACAAATTGTTCCATGACATTGCTGTTTTTGTTGTTAGGTGCTGTCAAGTAGGTTCCAACTCATAGTGACCCCATGCACAACAGAATGAAACTCTGCCTGGTCCTGGGCCATCCTCACAATTGTTGCTATACTTGAGCCCATTGTTGCAGCCACCGTGTCAATCCATCTTGTTGAGGGTCTTCCTCTTTTTCACTGACCCTCTACTTTACCAAGAATGTTGTCCTTCTCCAGGGACTGATCCCTCCTGATAACATGTCCAAAGTATGTGAGACGTAATCTTGCCATCTTTGCTTCTGAGGAGTATTATGGTTGTACTTGTTCCAAGACAGATTTGTTGGTTCTTTTGGCAGTCCATGGCATGGTCAATATTCTTCCCAACACCACAATTCAAAAGCATCAATTCTTCTTTGGTCTTCCTTATTCATTGCCCAGCTTTCACATGCATATGAGGCAATTGAAAACATCATGGCTTGGGTCAGGCGTTCTTTAGTCCTCAAGGTGACATCTTTGCTTTTCAATACTTTAAAGAGGTCTTTTGCAGTTGATTTGACCAATGCAATGTGTCTTTTGATTTCTTGATTGCTGATTTCATGGGTGTTGATTGTGGATCCAAGTAAAATGAAATCCTTGATAGCCTCAATCTTTTCTCCATTTATCATGATGTTGCTTATTGGTCCAGTTGTGAGGATTTTTGTTTTCTTCATGTTGAGGTGTAATCCATACTGAAGGCTGTGGTCTTTGATCTTCATCAATAAGTGCTTCAAGTCCTCTTCAGTTTCATCAAGCAAGGTTGTGACATCTGCGTAAGACAGTTGTTAGTGAGTCTTCCTCCAATCCTGATGCCCTATTCTTCTTCATATAGTCCAGCTTCTTATATTATTTGCTCAGCATGCAGGTTGGATAGATATGATGAAAGGATACAACCTTGATGCACATCTTCTCCTGACTTTAAACTGTGCAGTATCCCCTTGTTCCGTTCTAATGACTGCCTCTTGATCCATGTACAGATGCCTCATGAGCACAATTAAGTGTTTTGGAACTCCAGTTCTTCGAAATGTTATCCATAATTTTCTATTAACCACACAGTGGAATGCCTTAGCATAGTCAATAAAACACAGGTAAACATCTTTCTTGTATTCTCTGCTTTCAGCCAGGATCCATCCTACATCAGCAATGATATCTCTCATTCTACATCCTCTTCTGAATTCAACTTGAATTTTTGGAAGTTCCCTGTTGATATACTGCTGCAGCAGCTTTTGAATGATCTTCAGCAAAAATTCGCTTGCATGTGATATTAATGACATGGTTCAATAATTTCTACATTTGGTTGGACCACCTTTCTGCGGAATAGGTATAAATATGGATTTGTGACATTGGTTACAATTTTTGCAATGTGTCACCATTCTCATTTCCATTCTGTTTGTTCTGTTTCCATGAATCTAGCTTCCCTTCTCCTCCTTGCCTTCTCATCTTTGCTTTTGGGTAAATGTTGACCATTTGGTCTTATATAGTTGAGTGTTTAAGGCAGCACAGTATTCATGGGTGATATTGTTTATTTTGTAAGCCAGTCTATTATTTGGCTGAAAGGTGACCTCTAGGAGTGGCTTCAATGCTAAGTTCAAAGGGTATTTTCTTAGGGTAATAGTCTCGGGGATTTAGCTAGCCTCTATCGGTCCAGTAGATCTGGCCTTTTTTTAGGAATTTGAGTTTTGTTTTACATTTTTCTCTCATTCTATCTGGTACCTTCTATTGTGTTCCTGGTCCGAATGGTTGGTAGTGGTAGCCAGGCACCATCTAGTACTTCTGGTCTCAGGTTACAGGAGGCTGTGGTTCGTGTGGTGGACTATTATTCCTGTGGACAAGTTTCTTCTGTGAATCTTCGGTTTCCTTCTTTCTCTTTTGTTCCCAACAATTAAAGACCGATAGTTGTATCTTAGGTGGCCACTGACAAGCTTTTAAGATCCCAAATACTACTCACCAAACTAGGATATAGAACTTCAACTTTATGAACTGTTATGTCGATTGACTAAGTTATTCCATGAGACTGTGGTTTTAAGCATTTTAACCCAGTAAACCAATCCCACAAGTTGTTTGGATATGTCTAGGGAGTCTCCATAACAGTGCCTCTATGTGCTTTATTATATATATGGATACATATGCTATACACACAAACATGTATATACCTATGTCTATAGATACACCTATACCGCATCCACTCACATATGCTTTCCTATACACCAAAAAACCAAAACCAAACCCAGTGCTGTTGAGTCGATTCCGACTCACAGCGACTCTAAAGGACAGAGTAGAACTGCCCCATAGAGTTTCCAAGAAGCGCCTGCAGATTCGAACTGCTGACCCTTTGGTTCGTAGCCGTAGCACTTAACCACTACGCCACGAGGGTTTCCTTCCTATACACATATATGCATAATATCTACCTATGTAACCACACACATTTTTTTTTTTGGTTGTTATTACTATTGTTGGAAAATTGAACATGTTATGGCATTTACTGGAGTTTTCACCTTTTCTTGTGTACTTCTTAGTGTTTTCATTTACCTTGGTTGAGTTGTGCAGATTTCACCCATATTTGGTATTGCCTTTCCCATCACCCAAAATAACAAATCTCTGCTAGGTAGAAAGCAATTCCTCTTCCTTCCCCCTTCCATCCCTGGTAACCATCAAAGAACATTGCTTTCTGTGCGTATACATATTCTTGTCTTTTTATAATAGTGAGACCATACAGTATTTGTTGTATTGTGATTGACTTATTTTACTCAGCATAATGTCCTCCAGATTCATCTATGTTATAAAATGTTTTGTGGGCTCCTTATAGTTACGTAATATTTCATTATATGTGTGTATCACAATTTGTTTATTCATTCATCCATTGATAGGCACTTAGGTTGTTTCCATCTTTTTTGCTATTGTGAATAATGCTGCAGTGAACATAGGTGTGAATATGTCTATTCTTGTCGCTGCTCTTATATCTCTTGGATATATATTTAGGAGTGGGATTGCTAGATCATAAGGTATTTCTATTTCTAGTTTATTTGAGGAGGCACCATACTGTTTTCCATAGTTGTTGTACCAGGGCTAGGTTTTCATCCTGGTTCTGCCACTTAGGAGCTGTGGAATCTTGGGCCAGTTACTTTACTGTGCCTCAGTTTCCTCATTTACAAAATGGTATCACAGTGCTACCTCATAATGTCTGCCATGATCGAAAACCAAAACCAAACCTGTTGCCATCAAGTTGATTCCAACTCATAGTGACCCCATAGCACAGAGCAGAACTGCCCCATAGGGTTTCCAAGGTTGTAACATTTACAGAAGCAGACAGCCACATCTTTCTCCTGTGTAGCAGTTGGTGGACTTAAACCACTGACCTTTTGGGTAGCAGCCGATTGCTTAACCACCACACCACCAAGGATCCTTCTGCCATGGTAAATACTCAAAAACAGTTAATAACATCTGTGTGGTGCTTACTGTACCCAGCTCTGTCCTAGGCACTTTATAGAGTAACCCTGTTAGTCTTGACAGTTATCGCATGAGGTGGCAACTATCACCGTTGTCACTTTATGGCTAGGGAAACTGAGGCACAGAGAGGCTGAGTAACTTGCCCAAGGTCAGTACAGAGCAAGGACTTGAGACCAGGCCATCTTGCTTCACAGACCGTGCTCATAACTGTTCTGCTGTTGCTGCTGTTACTGTGATTATTTTCCTCATCTGGAAGGCTGACCTTTCCATGCTGGCCTTCTCTCAGGAGGCCCCAGGATCCTGCTCCCTCATATGTCAATTTCTCCCTGTCTGCTCCACTTCTGCTGGTAATGCTTTGGAGGTTCTGAGTGGCTTCATTTGTGTGGCCATTCATTCAATCACTCATCCAACCCATGTCTCCTAAGCCCCTTCTGTATGCAGACCCTATTCTGGTGACACAGTCATGAGCAGCTTACCTTCATGGAACTTAATCTAGTGGGGTAAGCAGACATCAGAGAAGAAACAAGTCATCATATAATTACAGTCATGTGCTCAGGGACAGTGGTGAGTGGGAAGGGGTTGCTAAGTTAGACTTGGTGGTCTCAGAAGCCTCTCTGAGGATGGGGGCCAGAGGGCATTAAGTTGAAGCCTGAATGATGAGAAAGAAGCAGCCACAAGAGGAGCTTAGGGAGCATAAGCCTGGCAGAGGCAAAGGCATGTGCAAAGGGCCTGAGGTCAGGAGCAGCAAAGCCCACTGGAGGAATGGAGAGGAGACTGATGTGGCTGGCATCCAGCCTCGGCAGAACCTCAGAGCCTTGGCTGAGGCTGCTGGGGTGGCAGCAGAACTACAAATCCCACCCCTGGAAGCCTTGCTGCTCCTTTTCCAGTTGCCAGAGTGGCTGGACCTGGCCCTGTGCAGGCTTTGGGAGTCAAGAGAAAGGCTTGATGGCTGGGCATTTGTGGACACTGGGCTGGAGTGGCACTGACTGCTCACCCTTGGTAGCCCTATAAGTAGGGGGTTTGTACACCAACACTGCCTTAGGGCAGTGAGTCCCAGTGAGCGGACATGACTTGCCAAGGTCATGTGGCTGGTGAGGTGCAAAGCTGAGATCTGAAGACTCTGAACCCAGTGTCTCCTCCTTGGCTCTGGTGGTTTTTAAATGAACTCAAGATCAAGAGACAATTGTTTGGACAGAACAAGGGGATACTGAGTAGTTTAAAGTCAGGAAAGGTGTGTGTCAAGGTTGTATCCCTTCACTATACCTCTTCAATCTGTATGCTGAGCAAATAATCTGAGAAGCTGGACTATATGAAGAAGAATGAGGCATCAGGATTGGAGGAAGACTCATGAACAACCTGCATTATGCAGATGACACAACCTTGCTTGCTGAAAGTGAAGAGGACTTGAACCACTTACTGATGAAGATCAAAGACAACAGCCTTCAGTATGGATTACATCTCAACATGAAGAAAACAAAAATCCTCACGACTGGACCAATAAGCCACATGATGATAAACAGAAAAAAGATTGAAGTTGTCAAGGATTTCATTGTACTCTGATCCACAATCAACACCCATGGAAACAGCAACCAAGAAGTCAAAAGATACATTGCATTGGGCAAATCTGCTGCAAAAGATCTCTTTGAAGTGTTGAAAAGATGTCACCTTGAAGACTAAGATGCGTCTGACCCAAGCCACGGTATTTTCACTAGCATCATATGCATGTGAAAGCTGAATGATGAATTGGAAGACAGAAGAATTTACACCTTTCAATTGTGGTGTTGGCAAAGAATATTGAATATACCGTGGACTTCCAGAAGAACGAATAAATCTGTCTTGGAAGAAGTACAACCAGAATTCTCCTTGGAAGCAAGAATGGTGAGAGTGTGTCTGACATACTTCAGACATGTTGTCAGGAGGCATCAGTCCCTGAAAGGACATCATGCTTCATAAAATACAGAGTCAGCGGAAAAGAGGAAGACCTTCAATGACGTGGATTGACACAGTGGCTGCAACGATGGGCTCAAGCGCGAGTACGATTGTAAGGACGGCACAGGGCTGGGCAGTGTTTCGTTCTTTGGTACATAGGGTTGCTATGAGTCAGAAATGACTTGACGGCACCTAACAACAACAACATATTGTTCATCGTTTTCTCAAGGTTCAGCTCACATACACGCTGCGCACAGACTTAGGGACAGGTGCAGGAGCACGAGTATGTGCCGTGAGCCACCAGCCAGGTCAGAAATAAAACTTGGCTAGCCTGGTAGGCTCCCCTGGCCCCCCTTCAGTGACAGTCCCAGCAACACCATTCTGAGCCATATCACTGTAAAAGAGTTTGCCTGTTTTTGGACTTTACATCAGTGGGGGTCACCAGTGCATACTCTTGCATCTGGCTTCACTCACTTGGAATAATGTCTATGAGATTAATTTATCCATGCTGTGGGGATTCATAGTTCATTCTTCATAGCCCTGGGTGTTTCGTTGCATGAATATGAGATAGATGGACAGGCAGACAGATGGAAGCTGTTGAGTCAACTCTGACTCATGGCGACCTTATGGGCAACAGAATGAAACGTTACCCAGTCCTGTGTCATCCTCAAAATTGCTGGCATACTCGAGTCCACTGTTATGGCTATTGTGCCAATCTGTCTTGTCGAGGGTCTCCCTCACCTTCACAAGCCTTCTACTTCACCAAACATGATGCCTTACAACAGCAATTGATCCCTCCTGGCGCCATGTCCAAAGCAAACAAGTTGGACAGTGTTCTATTGTGATCCATAGTGTTTTCACTGGCTAATTTTCAGCAGTAGATCACCAGGCCTTGCTAGTCTGTCTAGAAGCTCCTAGTATGGAAACTCCCCTGAAACCTGTCCACCATGGGTGGCCCTGCTGGTATTTGAAATATTGGTGGCATAGCTTCCAGCATCACAGCAATATGTAAGCCACCCCAGTATGACAAACGGACAATTTATTTACCCGCCATCCTCCTGATGGACAATTTGGGTGGCTTCCAGTTTGGGGCTCTTCCAAATAAAACTGCTGTGCACCTTCTGGTACATACCTTCTGGTGGATATGTGTCTCCAGCTCCACTGGGTTCATACCCAAGAATGGAATTGCAGGATCAGCAGTTATATGTAAGTTTAGAGTTAGCAGGTACTGTCACTGTTTTCCAAACTACTTGTACTAATTACACTCCTATCCATGGTGATGAAAGTTAAACCCGTTAAGGAAAAAGAAAGAAAGCCCTGCTATATAAAACAAGCTGGAGACCAAGCATAGGAACAAAGTGGGGAGGGAGCCGGGCCTGCCCAGCTACTTCAAGCCCTGCTATATGTCTATGTCTTGGACTTATATTCACCTCGTGTTCTTGGCGTTCTTCATTCTCCTTTGCTCCAGGTATGTTCAGACCAATTGATATATCTTAGATGGTTAGCAGCCGTAGCACTTAACCACTATGCCACCAGGGTTTCCGTAACCTGATATGATTCTTTTTAATTTCAGTTGGGTCTGTTGTGATATCACCCATCTCATTTCTTATTTGGGTTATTTGCTTCCTTTCCTGTTTTTCTTTTGTCAGTTTGGCCAATGATTTATCAATTTTGTTCATTTTTTCAAAGAACCAGCTTTTGGTCTTGTTAATTCTTTTGATTGTTTTTCTGTTTTCTATTTCATTTAATTCTGCTCTAATTTTTATTATTTGCTTTCTTCTAGTGCCTGAGGGTTTCTTTTGTTGCTTCCTTTCTATTTGTTCAATTTGTAGGGGTAATTCTTTGATTTTGGCCCTTTCTTCTTTTTGTATGTGTGCACTTATTGATATAAATTGACCTCTGAGCACTGCTTTTGCTGTGTCCTAAAGGTTCTGATAGAAAGTGTTTTCATTCTCATTGGATTCTATGAATTTCTTTATCCCATCCTTAATGTCTTCTATAACACAGTCTTTTTTGAGCAGGGTATTGTTCGGTTTCCAAGTGTTTGATTTCTTTTCCCTGCTTTTTCTGTTATTGATTTCTACTTTTATGACCTTATGGTCAGAGAAGATGCTTTGTAATATTTCAATGTTTTGGATTCTGCTAAGGCTTGCTAAGGTCTATTCTAGAGAATGTTCCATGTGCACTAGAAAAGAAAGTATACTTGGCTGCTGTTGGGTGGAGTGTTCTGTATATGTCTATAAGGTCGAGTAGGTTGATTGTGGCATTTAGATCTTCCATGTCTTTATTGAGCTTCTTACTGGATGTCCTATCCTTCAGCAAAAATGGTGTGTTGAAGTCTCCTGTTATAATTGTGGAGCTGTCTCACTTTTCAATGCTGTTAGAGTTTGTTTTATGTATCTGGAAGCCCTGTCATTGGGTGAATAAATATTTAATATGGTTATATTTTCTTGGTTTATTGTCCCTTTAATTGTCATATAGTGTCCTTCCTTATCCTTTGTGGTGGACTTACCTTTAAAGCCTATTTTGTCAGAAATTAATATTGCCACTCCTGCTCTTTTTTCTATTGCTGTTTGCTTGATATATTTTTTTCCATCCTTTAAGTTTTAGTTTATTTGTGTCTCTAAGTCTAAGGTGTGTCTCTTGCAGGCAGCATATAGACGGATCATGTTTTTTAATCCATTCTGCCACTTTCTGTCTCTGTATTGGTGCATTTAGTCCATTTACATTCAGCATAATTATAGATAGGCATGAATTTAGTGCCAAAAATTAGGTGGGAAAAAGAAACTGTCAACAGTTTGTGAGTTGTTGACAGTTTCTTTTTCCCACTTAATTTTTCGTGCTGAGTAGGTTATCTTTCTGTATTGTCTTTTCCTCATATTCATTTTTTATTTTGTTTCTGCTGAGTCTATTTTTTTCTTGTATTTTATTTTGATGTGTAGGATAGTTTGTCTCCTTTGTGGTTACCTTAATATTTACCACTATTTTTCTAAATTTAAACCTAACTTTTGTTTCTTTATATTGCCTTGGCTTCATCTCCATATGAAAGATCTATGACTACATTTCTTAGTCCCTCTTTATTGTTTTAATGTTGTCTTCCTTTACATAATAACATTGATGTTTCCCTGTTTTGAGCTTTTTTTTTTAGTCTTGATTTATTTTTGTACTTTCCCTGTCTGGGTTGACATCTGATTGCTCTGTCCATTGTTCTAGTCTTGGGTCAGTACCTGATATTATTGATTTTCTAACCAGAGAACTCCCTTTAGTATTCTTGTAGTTTTGATTTGGTTTTTATGAATTCTCTAAACTTCTCTTTATCTGGAAATGTCCTAATTTCACCTTCATATTTGAGAGACAGTTTTGCTGGATATTTCATTCTTGGTTCACAATTTTTTTTCTTCAATACTTTATATAAGTCATCCTATTGACTTCTTGCCTGCCTAATTTCTACCGAGGAGTCCGAGCTTATTCTTATTGACTCTCCTTTGTAGGTGACTTTTCGTTTATCCCTAGCTACTCTTAAAATTCTCTCTTTATCTTTGGTTTTGGCAAGTTTGATTATAATGTGTCTTGGTGACTTTCTTTTAAAATCTACCTTATGTGGAGTTTGATGAGTATCTTGGATAGATATCTTCTCATCTTTCATGATATCAAGAAAGCTTTCTGCCAACAAATCTTCAACAATTCTCTCTGTATTTTCTGATATCACTCCCTGTTCTGGTACTCCAATCACTCGTAGGTTATTTCTCTTGATGGAGTCCCACATGATTCTTAAGGTTTCTTCATTTTTTTTTAATTCTTTCATCTGGTTTTTCTTCAAATATATTGGTGCCAAGTGCTTTATCTTCAAGTTCACAAATTCTCCCTTCAACTTCCTCAGTTCTGCTCCTCTGACTTTCCATTGAATTTTCTAATTCTGTAATTTTATTGTTAATCTTCTGAATTTCTGGTTGCTGTCTATCTATGGATTTTCCCAGTTTATTAAATTTTTCATTATGTTCCTGAATAACCTTTTTAATTTCTTCAACTGTTTTATCTGTGTGTTCCTTGGCTCATTCCACATATTGCCTGATTTCCTTCCTGATGTCTTCAAGGGTTCTGTATATTAATTTTTTGTATTCTGCATCCTGTAATTCCAGGAAGGCACTTTCATCTACAAGATCCCTTGATTCTTGGTTTTGAGAGCTTGTTGAAGCAATCATGGTCTGTTACTTTATGTGATTTGATATTGACTGCTGTCTCCGAGCCACCTATAAGTTATTGTATTAATTTATTTATTGTTTGCTTACCATACCCTAGGTTCTTGCTTTATTTTGTTTTGATATACCCAAATGGGTTGCTCGAGTGAGCTAGCTTGATTATTTTCACCTTTGAAGTTCTAACATCCTGTCATCAGATGGCCAGAGCTGTTATCAGGTATATCACTTTAGGAGCACATTCACTTTTCTTGTATGGATTCAGCTCAGGTGTCCAGGTAGCTGATCATCAAGTGTGTGGCACAGGCTCTGTCCTACAGTCTTAGAGGGGCAGGGGTGATTGGTGTAGGTACCAGTATCTGGTTGCAACAAAGGGTATGCTCTGAACAAGGTAGGGGGCTGAAAATCATCCCCAAGTGTCTCTGAGGAAAGCATGTCCATCTTCCTTAGAGTGTACAGGTGGGTGGGTTCTACAGACAGACCATGGGCACCCAAAGTTTTTGTTTGTTAGGACTGTGAGGTACCAGTTATCCTTGGACCCCTGCCGCAGGTGGCTGGGTGACCCGAGTAGAGCCACCAGTCCTTAGGCCGCTTATGTGGGTAGGCAAGGATCCTGTTTAATAGGCAAAGCGGAGTCAAACATCAAACACCCACCTCTCCACCGCACAGCTGAAACAGTTGGAGTCTGCCAATAAGGGCCTATCCTCCTGAAATAGGCCCACACAGGTCCATGCAGGAGGGAAAGGCACTCAAAGTCCACAGACCACTTATGCCTGGACAGGAGGCCCTTCTGTCCTGAGCTCCCCAGGTTGGTGGAACTGGCAAATTATCTTTTCCCCCAATTACAAATTTATTCCTTCTCCAAGTCTGGAAGGTTGGCTCTAGGCCCTCAATAGGGCCTATCTTGGGCCCAGGGAAATCAACAGCCACTGAAGCTGGCTTGGGTGTGGGGGTGTGGGGTGTGGTAAAATATATGCAAGTACTTGGCTTTTGCTGAGAGTGCTGTTTTTCTCTGGTTCTGGCGGCATGAGTAGGCTGTGTGGCTGGCTGCTTCTTCCTGTGGAAACCGTAGCCAAACGCTAGTACTAGCCCATCGCAGCCCGTCTTGGGAATGGTGCCTGACAGTTCCTGGTGATTTATGCCTGGCAACTCCTCTCTGCTTCTGAACCATCTTTTCCTCCTCCTGCTGCTGAGTTCATTTTCTAACTTGCCTTTGATGTTCAGGGATCCTAGCTTGACATAAATATACTTGTTGCACTTGTTTTTTTTCAGGTCTTTGTTGTAAGAGGGCTTGCCGGAAGCATCTGTCTATTCTGCCATCTTGGCCCCACCCCTAATCCTAAGTATTTTATCTTCCTGTGGGCTATATATGTGGTATTGGTTTGGTGATTTCTTCAACATTCTCGTTGTTGATGTAGAGGAATCCAGCTGATTTTTGTATGTTTGTCTTGTATCTTGATACTCTGCTGAACTCTTCTATTAGTCCAGTAGTTTTCTTGTAGATTCTTTAGGGTTTTTTGTGCATAAGATCATGTCATCTGCAAATAGAGATACTTCTACTTCTTCCTTGCCAATCTGAATGCCCCTTATTTCTTTATCTAGCCTGATTACTCTGGCTAGGACCTCCAGTACAATGTTGAATAAGAGTGGTGATAAAGGACATCCTTATCTGGTTCCTGTTCTCAAAGGTAATGCTTTCAGACTCTCTCCATTTAGGATGATGTTGGCTGTTGGCTTTGTATTGTTGAGGACTTTTCCTTCTATTCTTATTTTTCTGAGAATTTTTATCATGAGTGGGTGTTGGACTTGGTCAAATGCCTTTTCTGCATCAATTGATAAGATCATGTGGTTCTCGTCTTTTGTTTTATGTATATGATGGATTACACTAATTGTTTTTCTAATGTTAAGTCATCCTTGCATACCTGGTATGAATCCCACTTGGTCATGGTGAATTTTTTTTTTTTTTTTTTGATATGTTGTTGAATTCTATTGGCTAGAATTCTGTTGAGGATTTTTGCATCTAAGTTCATGAGGGATATAGGTCTGTAGTTTTCTTTTTTGGTGGTGCCTTTACCTGGTTTTGGTATAATGGATATGCTGGCTTCATAGAATGAGTTTGGGAGTATTCTGTCCTTTTGTATGCTCTGAAATACCTTTAGTAGTAGTGGTGTTAACTCTTCTCTGAAAGTTTGGCAGAATTTTTCAGTGAAGCTGTCAGAGCCAGGGCTTTTTTTTTTGCGGGGGCGGGGGGAAGTTTTTTAATTACCTTTTCAATCTTTTCTTTTGTTGTGGGCTTATTTAGTTGTTCTACTTCTGTTTGTGTTAGTTCAGGTAGGTAGTGTGTTTCTAGAAATTCATCCATTCTAGGTTTTCAAATTTGTTAGCATACAATTTTTCATAGTAATCTGATATGATTCTTTTAATTTCAGTTGGGTCTGTTGTGATATCACCCATCTCATTTCTTATTTGGGTTATTTGCTTCCTCTCCTGTTTTTCTTTTGTCAGTTTGGCCAGTGGTTTATCGATTTTGTTGATCTTTTCATAGAACCTGCTTTTGCTCTTGTTAACTCTTTCAATTGTTTCTGTTCTCTATTTCATTTAATTCTGTTCTAATTTTTATTATTTGCTTTCTTCTGGTGCCTGAGGGTTTATTTTGTTGCTCTCTTTCTATTTGTTCAAGTTGTAGGGATAATTCTTTGATTTTGGCACTTTCTTCTTTTTGGATGTGTGCATTTATTGCTGTAAACTGACCTCTGAGCACAGCTTTAGGTGTGTCCCAAAGGTTCTGATAGGAAATGTTTTCATTCTCATTGGATTCTATGAATTTCTTTATCCCATCCTTAATGTCTTCTATAACACAGTCTTTTTTGAGCAGGGTATTGTTCGGTTTCCAAGTGTTTGATTTCTTTTCCCTGCTTTTTCTGTTATTGATTTCTACTTTTATGGCCTTATGGTCAGAGAAGATGCTTTGTAATATTTTGATGTTTTGGATTCTGTTAAGGCTTACATTATGACGTAATATGTGGCCTATTCTGGAGAATGTTCTATGTGCATTGGAAAAGAAAGTATACTTGGCTGCTGTTGGGTGGAGTGTTCTATATATGTCTATGAGGTCAAGTTGGTTGATTGTGGTATTTAGATCTTCCATGTCTTTATGGAGCTTCTTTCTGGATGTTCTGTCCTTCACCGAAAGTGGTGTGTTGAAGTCTTCTACTATTATTGTGGAGCCATCAAGCTCTCTTTTCAGTGCTGTTAGAGTTTGTTTTATGTACCTTGAAGCCCTGTCGTTGGGTGTGTAAATATTTATTATGGCTATATCCTCCTGTTATATCTATGCTTTAATCATTACATAGTGTCTTTCCTTATCCTTTTTGGTGGATTTAACTTTAAACTCTATTTTGTCAGAAATTAATGTTGCTTCTCCTGCTCTTTTTTGATTGTTGTTTGCTTGATAAATTTGTTTCCATCCTTTGAGTTTTAGTTTGTATCTCTAAGTCTAAGGTGTGTCTCCTGTAGGCAGCATATAGATGGATTATTTTTTTTTTATTCCATTCTGCCACTCTCTGTCTCTTTATTGGTGCATTTGTTCCCTTTACATTCAGTGAAATTATGGACAGATATGAGTTTAGTGCTGTCTTTTTGACATTGTTTTTTGTGTGTTGTTGACAGCTTCTTTTTTCCACTTAATTTTTTGTGCTGAGTAGTTTGTCTTTACGTATTGTCTTTTCCTGTTTTTCATTGTTCTTGATTTTATTTTTCCTGATGCTTTCTGTTTTTCTTGTATCTTATTTTGATGCGCAAGATTGTTAGTCTCCTTTGTGTTTACCTTAATATTTACCCCATTTTTCTAAGGTTAAACCTAACTTTTTTCGCTTTATATCACTTTGACTTCCTCTCCGTATGTAAGATCTATGACTACATTTTTTAGTCCCTCTTTATTGATTTAGTGTTGTCATCTTTTACATAATGACATTGCTGTTTCCCTGTTTTGAGAGTTTTTTTTATCTTAGCTTATTTTTGTAATTTCCCTAACTGTGTTGATATCTGGTTGCTCTGTCCTGTGTTCTAGTCTTAGGTTGTTATTTGATGCTATTGACCAGAGGACTCCCTTTAGTAGTTTGGTTTGGTTTTTGCAAATTCCTAAACTTCTGTTTATCTGGAAATGTCCTAATTTCACCTTCATATTTGAGAGACATTTTTCCTGGATTTATGATTCTTGGCTGGGAGTTTTTTTCCTTCAAGGCTTTGTATACATAATACCATTGCCTTCTTGCATGCATGACTTCTGCTGAGTAGTCCAAGCTTATTCTTATTCATTCTCCTTTGTAGGTGATGTTTCATTTATTCCTACCCACTCTTAAAATTCTCTTTATCTTTGATTTTGGCAAGTGTGATTATGCCTTGCTGACTCTTTTGGAGGATATACTTCGTGTGGGGTTTGATGAGTGTCTTGGATAGATACCTTCTCGTCTTTCACAGTATCATGGAAGTTTTCTGCCAAAAAATCTTTGACAATTCTCTCTGTATTTTCTGTCCCCACCCCCCCCGACCCCGGTTCTGGTACTCCAGTCGCTCATAGGTTATTTCTCTTAAAAGAGTCCCACATGATTCTTAGGGTGTATTCATTTTTTAAAATTCTTTTACCTGATTTTTCTTCAAATATATTGGTGCCAAGTGTTTTGTCTTCAATCTTACTAATTCTGACTTCTGTTTCCTCAATTCTGCTCCTCTGACTTTCTATTGAGCTAATTCTGAAATGTTATTGTTAATCTTCTGAATTCTTGTTTGTTGAATCTCTATGGATTCTTGCTGCCCATTAAATTTGTCATTGTGCTCTTGAATAATCTTAATTTCCTCAGCTGCTTTAGGTGTGTGTTCCTTGGCTTGTTCTGTGTTTTGCCTGATCTCCTGAAGAGTTCTGTATAGTAATCTTTTGTATTCTACCTCCAGTAATTCCAGGAATATATCTTCATCTGGAAGATTCCTTGGATCTTTGTTTTGGAATCCAGTGGAAGCAATCGTGGTCTGCTTCTTTATGTGATTTGATATTGACTCTTGTCTCTGAGCCATTTATAAGTTATTGTATTAATTTATTTGTTTGTTTACTGTGTCCTAGCTGCTTGCTTTGTTTTGTTTTGATATGCCCAAATAGGCTGCTTGAGTGAGCCAGTTTGATTATTGGTGCATTTGAAGCTCTAACTTCCTGTCGCCAGATGGTTAGAGCTGTTGCCAGCTGTCTGAGCCCAGGAGTTCATTCGCTTTTCTTGTATGGATTCAGCTCAGGTGTGCAAGGAGTCAGTTTCCAAGTGTGTGGTGCAGCTTCTCACCTATAGTCTTAGAGGAGCAGGGGTGATTGGTGTAGGCACAGGTATCTGGTTGCAGCAGGGGGTCACACTCTGAGCAAGGCAGAGGGCTGACACCGTCCCCCCAGTGTCTGTAAGGAAAGCTCATCCCTGCTCTCTAGAGCACACAGGTGGTGGGCTGTGCAGCTGGACCATGGGCACCCAATGCTTTTGGCTGTAAGAACTGGGAGGTACCACTTATCCTCGGACCCCTGTCAAGGGTGGCTAGGTGGAATGGGTGGAGCCACCAGTCCTCAGGCACCTGATGTGGGTAGGTGAGGACTCTGCTTAATACATAGAGTGGTGTCAAACATCAAAAATCCACGTCTCCACTGCACAGCTGAAACAGGTGAAGTCAAACCTCAGGGACATACACCCTTGCACTGTTCCAATAAGGGCCTAAGCTGCTGGAATGAGTCCACACAGTTCCATGCAGAGGTGAAAGGCATTCAAAATTCATGGGCCACTCATGCTTGTGCACAGGCAAAATAGCTGCTTCTGCACTGAGTTCCCAGCTTAGGGGAGGTTGCAGATTATTTTTTCCCTCGTTTGTTAATTTGTTCCTTCTCCGAGGCTGGGAGAATGGCTCAGGGTGTGCAGCATGACCTATCTCAGGTCCAAGGAAAGCAATCACCACTGAAGCCAGCTTGGGGGCTGGAACAGAGGGAGTAGAGATCAGATAAATGGGAGAGAATTCTTTTGAAACTGGTGCTCTTTGGTCTGAGTGGTAAATTAGACAAAAGTGCTTATCCTCTGCCGAGAGCACTGTTCTTTGCTGATTCCAGAGGCATGAGTAGACTCTGTGCCACTCACTCTCTCACTGAGGAAACCGTGTCCCGAACACTACCGCCAGCCCTGTTGTGATCACGCCAGGAGATTGGGCCTGCGGGGTACTGGTTCCCACTAAGTCAGGTCCAGCAACTCCTCACTGCTTCTGAACCATCTCTTCCTCCCCCTGCTGCTTGGTCCTATTTCCTAATCGTGGCTTTGATGTTCAGGGCTCCTAGCTTGTCATATATATAATTAATTCACTTGTTTTTTTGGGTCTTTGTTGTAAGAAGGACCACAAGAAGCATCTGACCTCAGGATCTGCAATTTTTAAGAACCCCCTGACTCCCTGCTACTGTGGACTCTACCCAGACACTGGGATGTATGACTAGCTTGGGGACAGCTGGAGTTGACTGCAGTGCTTTGGAAATGCATTTTCCTGGAGGAACGAAGTCATCTGTATTGCCTGAGTTTAATTTCCCTCTATTTCAGTCTAGTTAAAATCAAGGCAGCTCTGCACATAGTTATCAAATACCTGTGGAGACCTGGCTGTGTGGAGTGGGGACATGAGTGCAGGTGGCACAGGCAGGTGAGCTAATGCTGAGACAGATCATTGGAAACACAGAAATGGAGGGAGGAGTGGGCAGGAGAGCTGGTGCTGAGGTATAGCTGCAGCTCAGGGTCATAGCTGAGGCTGCGGCTAGGGCTTTGGAAAGCTGGATTCCACCTGGAATCAGGGGACAATGAGAGAGACAAAAAAGAAACCAGCTTGGCTGGGCCTGGAAGGTGACTGTAAGTTGAACATGGCACCGTAGTTGCTAAGTGTCAGGGTGTGGCAACTCTCCAGGTGGCCCCAAAGTCAGCCAGGAAGAAGGGGATGCAGTTCCCTTTCTCTATCTGGTGGGGGTCAGGCTGCCAGCCCTATCAATGAGCAGCTGGCACAAAAACGTCAGGAGCAATTAGAAGGCACCCTTGGCATTAGCTTTATCTGCAACGATGTATCTTATTATTTTTAAAAAATATATTTTATTGTGATTTTGGAGAATATTTACGTAGCAAATTAAGTTATCATTTAACAATTTCTGTGCAATATGTGATGTTCAGTGACATTGGCTGTACTTTTCACATTGTGTCAGCATTCTCATTATTTCCATTCTGGTTGTTCAGTTTCCATTAATCTAATGTCCTTGTCCTCCCTTACATCTTTGGTCGGGATAAATGTTGACTGTTCGATTTCATTTAGATGATTGTTTACAGGAACACAGTACTTACGGGTGATATTTATTTTGTAAGCCACTCTGTCTCTTGGCTGATAGGCAACCACCTGGAGTGGTTTGAGTTCCAAGTTTAAAGGGTATCCCAGGGCGATAGCCTCGTGGTTCATCTAGTGTCTACCAGTCCAGTAAGTCTGGCCTTTTTTAGGAATTTGAGTTTTATTCTATATTTTTCTCCTATTCTATCCCAGACCCATGTATCATGTCCCTGGTCGGAACAGTTTGGTAGTGGTAGCTGGGCACCATCTAGTTCTTCTGGCCTCAAGGTAGGTGAAGTTGTGATTTGTGTAGACTATTAGTCCTGTAGACTAGTTTCTTCTTTGAGTCTTTGGTTTCCTTCTTTCTCTTTTGTTCCAGAAGAATAGAGACCAATAGTTGCATCTTAGGTGACCACTCACAAGCTTTTAAGATTCCAGATGCTACTTATCAAATTAAACAAATTAGGATGCAAAATATTATCTTTATGAGCTATGTTATGCTAATCGATTGAGTTGCTCCCCAAGATTATGGTCCTAAGCCCTCAGACCCAGTAATCCAATCCTGTGAGGTGTTTGGTTAAGTCTAGGAGGTCTCCAACACTGTACCCACTGTGTTCTTTATTTCATATATTTATATATATAGCACACGTAAACATGTTATACATTTGCCTTCAGACACACCTATATATACGCACCCACATAGTCACGTGTTTACCTATAGATATACATATGCATAATCATATGCATATACATATGTGCTTACCTATACATATACTTATTACATCTATATGCTCAGCAAATAATCTGAGAAACTGGACTATATGAAGCAGAATGGGGCATCATGATTGGAGGAAGACTGATCAACAACCTGCGACATGCAGATGACACAACCTTGCTTGCTGAAAGTGAAAAGGGTTTGAAGTACTTACTGATGAAGATCAAAGACTACACCCTTCAGTATGGATTACACCTCAACATAAAGAAAACAAAAATCTTCACAACTGGACCAATAAGCAACATCATGATAAACAGAGAAAATCGTGAAGTTGTCAAGGATTTCATTTTACTTGGGTCTACAATCAACGCCCATGGAAGCAGCAGTTAAGAAATCAAATGACACACTGCATCGGGGAAATCTGCCTCAAAAAAACCTCTTTAAAGTGTTAAAAAACAAAGATGTCACTTTAAGGACAAAGGTGCGATTGATCCAAGTCATGGTGTTTTCAATCTCCACATATGCATGGGAAAGCTGGACAATGAATAAGGAAGACCAAAGAAGAATTCATGCCTTTGCATTAGGGTGTTGACAAAGAATATCGAATATACCACGGACTGCCAGAAGAACAAACAAATCTGTCTTGGAAAAAGTACAGCCAGAGCGTTCCTTAGAAGTAGGGATGGTAAGACTTTGTCTCACATACTTTGGACATGTTATCAGGAGGGACCAGTCCCTGGAGAAGGGCATCATGCTTGGTAGAGTAGAAGGTCATTGAAAAAGAGGAAGACCCTCAATGAGACAGATTGACATAGTGGCTCCAACAATGGGGTCAAGCATAGCAACAATTGTGAGGATGGCCTAGGACTAGGCAGTGTTTCATTCTGTTGTACTAGGGTCACTATGAGTTGGAACCAACTCAACAGCACCTAACAACAACAACATACATATAAAAGTATACATATCTCCCTATGTAACCACACACATATTTTTTTGGTTATTATTACTGTTGTTGCAAATTTGTACATGTTGTATATTTGTATATGTATACATATTTGTATATGTTGTGGCTTTTATCAAAGCCATTCCTTATTCTTGTGTACTTCTTAATGTCATTTTTTACCTTGGTCAAGTTGTGTTGACTTCACCCTTATTCCGTATCGCCTTACTTATCACCAGAACTAACAAGTTCTACTATCTAGAAAATGATTCCCCCTCACTCTGCCTCCCATCCCTGGTAACCACCAAAGAATATTGCTTTCTGTATGTTTACCTATTCTTGTCTCTTTGTAATAATGAGATCATACAGTATTTGTACTTTTGTGATTGACTTAATTCACTCAGCATAATGTCCTCCAGATTCATACATGTTATATATTTTGAGAACTGATCAGTATTCTTTGTGGCTGCATAGTGTTCCACTGTGTGTATATACCATAGTTTGTTTATCCATTCATCTGTTGATGGGCAATTAGGTTGTTTCCATCTTTTTGCTGTTGTGAATAATGCTGCAATGAACATAGGTGTGCATATATCTGTTTGTGTCAGTTTTAGTTCTCTAGGGTATATGCCTAGGAGTGGGATTGCTGGATCATAGGGTATTTCTATTTCCAGATTTTTGAGGAAGCACCATACAGTTTTCCATAGTGGTTGAACCAATTTACAATCCCACCGGCAGTGGAGCAGGGTTCTAATCTCCCCACAACCTTGCCAGCATTTGTTGTTTTCTGTTTTCTTGATCAGTGCCATTTTTGCAGGGGCAAGGTGGTATCTCATTGTCGTTTTCCTTTGCATCTCTCTGATGGCTAACGATCATGAACATCTTTTCATGTGTTTGTTGGTCGCTTGAATGTCCTCTTTGGTGAAATGTTTGTTCACATCCTTTGTCCATTTTTTAGCCAAGTTGTTTGTCTTTTTGTCGTTGAGTTGTTGGCATTTTCTATACATTTAGAGATTAGATGCTTATTAGATAAATAATTTCCAAGTAATTTTTTCCCAGTCTGTAGGTTCTCTTTTTACTGTTCTGATAAAGTTTTTTGAGGAGCATAGGTATTTAATTTTTAAGAGGTCCCAGTTACCTAACTTGTCTTCTGTTTCTCGTGCATTTGTAGTTGTGTTTTGTAATCTATTACTGGAAATAATTAGGTCCCATAGTTTTGTCCCTATATTATCTTACAGGAACTTTATAGTTTTGACTTTAACATCTTTGATCCATTTTTAGTTAGTTTTTGTGTATGGTGTTAGGTATGGACCCTATTTCATTTTTCTACAAACAAATATCCAGTTTTGCCAGTACCATTTGTTAAATAGAGTGTTTCTTCCCCATTGAATGGACTTTGACCCTTTTCCAAAAATCAGCTGCCTGTGGATGGATGGATTTATTTTTGGGTTCTCATTTCTATGCCATTGGTCTACATGTCTGTCATTGAACCAGTACCAAGCTGTTTTGATTACCGTGGCTGTGTAGTTGTTTTGAGTTCAGGGAGTATGAGACCTCCTGCTTTGTTTTTCTTCTTCAATGTTGCTTTGGCTATTCAGGGTCTTTTTCTTTTCCATATAGATTTGGTGATATGTTTTTCCATTTCAATAAAGAATGTTGTTGGAATTTGGATTCGCATTGCATTATATATGTAGATTGCCTTGGGTAGTATTGACATTTTCACAATGTAAACTCTTCCAATCCATGAGCATGGAATGTTTTTCCATTTATCAAGGTCACTTTAGATTCTTGCAGTAATGTTTTATTATTTTAATTGTACAGGTCTTTTACATCCCTGGTTAGGCTTATTTCTAGGTATTTTATCCTTTTGGAGGTTATTATAAAGATACATCCTTATTAATGATGTTTCTTAATGATGCAATCAAAAGTGCTGACAGACTGTCCCAGCCACTATCTCCTGGGGAGCACTTTTGTTCCTTGCTGCAACCTCTGATCCTTCTTGAAGGCAGGGTGGCTGGGCTGTCTCTGTACAGCTGGAGATGAGGCCTTGAGCTTTGCGCCTTTGAAACCTTGATCTCCTCACCTGGAAAATGGGGATATAGTGTGTATCAATTAGCTATTGCGTGGTAACAAACTGCCCCTAAACTCGGGTGTAAAACAACAACGATTGTATTTAGCTCACAATTCTCTGGGTTGGCACTTTGAGCTGGCCTCTGCTGTTCTCGCTGGGGTCACTCACTGTCCAGGACCTCAGCTAGGACTTGAGCCTCTCTGTCCAAGAGTTCCCTCACCCTCCAGCAGGCTAGCCCAGGGCAGTCCACATTATGGCAGAGGGGTACCCAGCACAGAATGGAAGATGCAAGGCTCTTTGATACCTAGTCTTAGAACTGGCACAAAATCACTTCTACCTTACCCTATCGGCAATGTGAATTGCATGATTAGAGGGCTGGGGAGTTAGATTCCACCTCTATTGGGAGTCATTGGACAGAATTTATAGCCATATTTGCAATCAAAACATGGCGAAAAGCAATTATGCATTCAATCAACAAAAATTTTCTTAGTGCCTCTCACCCCCATATGCCAGGCCTTATGCTGGGGCCACAGAGAGAAATCAGATTTGGTCTCTGCTCTCCAGAAGCCTTTAACCTGAGGGGGAGGCAGATGCAGTCAGACATTGGGGCATCCCAGAAGGGCATCTCAGGTTCTAGAAGTCAATAGGAGCTGCTTTTTTGGCCTGCCACGGAAATAAGTTCATGGAGGTAGGATGTGGGAATTAACTATAAAAGGCTTTATAAACTATTGGTGACCTGTGGCTGTAGGGGACAGATCTGTGTTATAGAGGGTGAGTTCCATGGCCTAGGATGGTTCTGGGGTTGAAATCCAAGCATGTCTGGCTTGTTGCCCCTGGCCAGGCCACAGCTCTGGCCCCCATGATTCAGCAGGTGAGATGTTCCCAGGCCCCTGGAGACACCCAGGTATGTGTGGCCAGTGAGCTGTGTGAGTTGGCCCAAAAGCTTGGTCATGGCGGGCTCAGCCCCCAAACCCAGGTCCAGCGGTTGTTCCAGGAGGCACAGGGTTCTAATAAATGCGGAGTAGTGGGACCTTCATTTGTGGGACTCTCCCACTCTGCCCTGGCTCTGCTGTGAGCCCTCAGCATGTCTAGCCACTGCTCTTCCCTCCTGGATTTGTTAAGTTGTATGACTATAGCTTTGGGAAGGGACAGCAGGAGGCATGCCCCCAGCTGTTCCGCATCAGTCTGAGGCAAGGCCTGCTTCCCTTGCCAAGAGAGACTCTGAGAAGAACTGGATGGCTCAAAGCTGCCAGGCTGGGGCCCTGCCCAGAGGAAGCCATGGATGGACAGCCGGTGTCTCCTACACAGTCAACAACAACAACGGTAACATCATCATTTCCTGGAGTCCCTGGGTGGCACAAACAGTTAAACACTGGGCTGCTAACAGAAAGGTTGGAGCTTCAAGTCCACCCAGAGGCACCTCAGAAGAAAAGCCTGGCAATCTGCTTCTGAAGGTCACCGCCATTGAAAACCCTGTGGAGCATAGTTCTATCCTCACACATGAATCAGAGTCATCATGAGTCAGGGTCAACTTGACAGCAACTAGTTTGGTTGGTCCTTGGTTTACCTCCTCTATTTGTCACAACAACATTCTGAGGTGGGTATTATTAACCCTGCTTTGCAGATGAGGAAACCGAGGCACAGAAAGGTTAAGTGGCCCACCCGAGGTCACAGAGTAGATCAAGACTTGGCCGTGGGAATGTCCGATTCAGGGGCCGTTTGTGCCCATGGAGTTGGCTGGCCTCATGAGCCAGGGTGTAGTCCAGTGGGCACCAGGCCGGCTTGCCTGCACCACAGCACTGACACTCACACCCACCTCCCAGGTGGATGCCACCATCAAAACCCACCAAACCCACTGCCAAGGAGTCAATTCCGACTCCTAGCGACCCTATAGGACAGAGTAGAACTGCCCCATAGAGTTTCCAAGGAGCCACCATTAGCTAACATTATATAGATGAGGAAGCTAGGCACAGAGAAAGGCAGCAACTTTCCCAAGATCACACAGCTGGGACGTGGCAGAGCCAGGATCCAGACCCCCGCCTTTGGGACTCTGAATAGTCCCTGCTCTTGGCTGCCATGCTGGGAATGTTCCAGACTTCAGGGCCTGGGGCTGGCCACAGTGGGAGACAGGGCCGAGGGGCCAGCAAAGCCATCTTCACCATTGGGGAAGGCCAATGTCCAATCTTTGCTTCCTCAGCATGCCCCCTGACCGAGTGAGAGAAAAGTAAAAGGCTTTATGATGAGATCTGTGGGGAGAAGGGAGGGAAGCATGGCCTTTCATGTCTGGCCTCTCATCTATGCCGTTGTGTGTGTCCACAGTTTGGTTTCTGCTCCCTAGACCCTCCGGCTGGATGGGGGAAGGCAGACACAGTCAGACAGTGGGACATCCCAGGCCCAAGGCTCTAAATCTGTCTCTTCTGAAGTGCCTCCCAGGCCTCTGTGGGTCCCTGGCTGCTGGGGATCCCCCATCCTCCAGGCTGGGGGTGCAGAGCAAGAAGGGGGTCCTAGACCCCTCACTTTGTGCTGCAGCAGCAGCAGTAGCAGCAATAGTCCCAGCACCAACGACTGCTTCCTGAGCACTTACTGGGCTCCAGCTGCTGCACTAAGCTTGGTGTACTTTACCTCCTTTAGTTCTGGGAGGTGGGGTTGCCACTACACCCATTTTATAGGTGAGAAAATGGAGGCACAGAGAGGGTTGGTCAAGGGCTCACCTCCCCTGCCAGCAAGTAGAGGGACTGGGGACTGGACTCCAGATCATGCACTCTTTACCCCAGACCCTTCATTGCCAGGGAAACTGAGGCCCAAGAGACAAAAGGATGCACTCATGTCTCACATCTCTTGGGCTTTGCCCCATTGGAACCTCAGTCTCCTTTCCTGTTAAATGGGGATATGGTGTGTACCAGTTAGCTATTGCACCATTAGGAGTAGCATCTACATCCAGGGCAACAGCCAGGACCAAAAGTGTGGGTGCCGGCATGGATGGAAGGATGACAGTGAGGACACACATCCTGGGCAAGTTCCTAACCACCCTGGGCCTCAATTTCCCCATCTGTAAAATGGGTATGCCAACGATATTTGCTCCAATGGTTGGCTTGAAAGATAAATAAGTTCATCCATACAAAGCATTTGGAATAGGGCCCAGCATACAGTAAGTGCTCACACCATGTAGTGCTCAGATTGGCCCATGCATTTAATTCTCCCACAATCCAGTGCGGTCACTGACATCCTTCCTCCATTTACAATGAGTTCACCGAGGCTCTGGGGGTTGAGGAGATGGCCTGAGGCCCCCTGAGCCAGAATGTGGTGGGGAGGGGTGCAGGTAGCCCTGCAGAGCCCCATGGAACTGCAACTAGTCATCCTGTCAGAGTGGACAGCCTGGCTGTCAGCTGAGCCCAGCAGATTAACTCCCTGGAGTGCATCCCCCTGGCCAGTGTCTGTATCTGAATACCCTCTCATGGTGGCCCCCAAACTGGCAGTGGTGTGTGGGTGGGGGCTGCTTGGCAGTGACTTCTCCCTGTGTGGGTGAGGCCCCGTCCGTGTTTCACAGGCCAAAAATTAACAACAGCTATAAAGAGCGCTCACAGGCCGTTCATTGTGCCAGGCTCCATGGTAAATATTTCACACTCATCCAGGCCTCCTCAGCCTTCAGGTAGATAATGGTATCACCCATTCTGGAGGTGGAAATGCCAAGTTGGGAGGCAAAGTTGTTTGGACAAGGTTTCAAGCTGCAGGGCTGGGCCTTGAACCTTGGGAGGTGGGCCAGGGGCTATACCTTGACCTCCACCTTGTGAGCAGGGTAATTTCATGATTTTGTAATAATTTATTATTGAAGAAACTGAGGCAGAGAGAGGTTATGTGTCTTGCCCAAGGTCACACAGCTAGGAATGGGTAGAGATGGACTTGAACCCAGGCTCTCCACCTGCAGAGGCTGTGGACATTTCCATGGCGCTGTCCAGCCTCACCGTGGTCTCCCCAAGCCCCTGAGCCCTATGGTGGCTGCTGTGGGTCTGCTCTGGATCCCCGTGCTGCCTCACTTTTTGGATGTGAAATACACCTTCCCCTTCCAAGAGGGATCTGGGTGGAAGGCCCTTCCCTTCCTCCAGCATGGCACTGCTGTCTCCAGAACCCAGGGCTGTCCGAGTTAGGAATTCGGGGCACATCTCTTCCCTTCCCTCCCCTGCCTCAGGCCCTTCTTCTCTCTTTGATCTGTCTATCTTGCTGCGAAGGAAGCTATTCATAGCCAAGATGATGCAAAATTTATAAAGTGTGGCTGGCAGGGCTGAATCAGCCCCTGTGCAGGGCCAAATCAGCCCCTGTGCAGGGCCACGCGGGTCCCCCACCCCCACCTGGGCAACTCCTCCAGTCTACACGTGTGAGGGTGTATCTGTGTGTCTGCTTGTGTCTGTGTGTGCATATGCGTGTGTGATTGTGTCTGTCTCTGTGAGTGTGTCTGTGTGTTTGTGTGTGTACGTCTGTGTATCCGTGTGTGACCACTGTATCCCTCCCTGTCCTCTCCCCTCAGCTACTCCCTTCCTGCCCTGTCTGCCTTACACCCCTGCCAGGCAGAGTCTTCATTCTTGGAAGGACCCAGGGTTAGCACAGTCCACTCAGAATGGGTGGCACAAGCCTGTGTCATCAATCCGCAACCCCTTTTAGCACTCCAGCTGGCTCTACTGAGAACCGCACCTCCCCCACCTGAAAACTGGGTTGTTGTAGAAAGACACGACAGCAGTTCCCCCTGTAGAGCCTTGCTGAGATCAGATGCTGGTCTAAAGTCTGCGTGCTAATTCACTTAGCCCTCACCACAGCCTGCAAAATAGCTGTGGTTACCAATTACCACTTCACTGGTGGAGCTGGATTCGAACCCCCGTCTATGTATTCAACTGCACTACAAGACCCAGCCTTGATGCTGATCTGGGCAGGGAGGGTCCCAGGTACAGAGAGCAGATGACTGATCTCCACCCCTCCCCAGAGTGGGAGGGAGGCCCAGGGGGGAGAGACGGGCCACCTGAGTGACTATGGCCTGTTTCTGGCTCCAGCTCAGCTCTTGGCTTCTGGGTGGGTCACGCGGTCACAGCCATGGTTCCGGGACAGCCCGGGACCTCTCTCTCCCAGCCTGGCCCACGTCGGTCTCACTTGGGCAGTTGTGGCCCCTGCGGGGGTGGCTCTGGGCCTGGAAGGGGAAGAACATTTGGGTGGTTCTCTCGGTATGACAGGCCCCACTTCCGGTACTCCTGGGGGTTCGTGCGCTTCATCCTCTCAACAGCCCGGAGGCGGGTTCTGTTGTTTTTTCTTTTCCCTTTAGGTAAAGCTTTTATTTTCAGATCTGACATGGTTCTCAGCACCTTAGGATACTTGAGTTTTAGATCACTGCTTAGTGTTGCCTTTGGTGATTATTTGCAAAGGTTTGTTTTTTTCGGGGACAGTTATGGTAGCCCAAAGCCTACTTTTTTTGGCAGGTGCTATTTTTGTCCCCATTTTGTAGATGGACAAATGAAGGTCCAGAGAAGTGGAGTGACTCGCCAAGGTCACACACTGGTAGGTGGCCCAGCAGACACTTGAACCAGGGGCTCCAGACCCTGTCCCGTGTTGGCTGCTATTTCCACCTTGGTCCCGCTGCATCCCTGGTGTGTTTTTCTTTTTTCATATAATGTAACCACTTTAGTGTGCAATTCAGTGACATTCACAATGCTGTACAGCCACTCCCTCTATCAAGTCCTAAAACATTTTCATCACCCCTAAAGGAAACCCCAAACGCCAGCACCTGGTGCCAGCTGATGTGTTTTCTATCTGTATGAACTTTCCTATTCTAGATGCTTCTGTGTTAAGTGACGTTATACGGTGCTTGTCCTTTTGTATCTGGCCTCTCTCACTTAGCATAACGTTTTCAAGGTTCATCCATGTCATAGCATATACCAGAACTTCATCTCTCTTTATGGCTGTATGGATATACCACATTTCGTTTCTCCATTCACCCTTTGATGGACATTTGGGTTGTTTCCACCTTTTGTCTGTTGTGAACAGCGCTGCAATGAATGTTGGTGTACATGTGTCTGTTTGAATCCTGCTTTTAGGTCTTTTGAGCATATGCCAAGGAGTGGAATTGCTAGGTCCTAGTTCCTGGTATTTTAAGGATTTGCCTTCTTGCTGGCTGAGACCTTGACAACTGTCATCATGACAATCCTTTTCCTGCTCAGCTGACTCCCCTCTTTCAATCCCCTGCCGATCTAACCCTCTCTGTGTCTTCCCTCCTAGACTTCCCACCCACGGCAGACAGGTCCCTACCTCTTCACCTCTACCCCAGCAGCGCTTTGCTCCTTCCTGCCCTTACTCTGGGAGCTCTGGCCAGGGTCCCAGGGCTCTGACAGGACCAGGTACAGATGAGGAAGTTAAGGCCCAGAAGGACTTGGAGCCCACGTGAAATCTGACTCCAGACCCATCTGACCAATTCCTGGTCCTTGGCACACTGGCTTGTGCCCTGGAAAGCATGTGATTTGAATGAAAATACTGTATAGAATTTCTTCCATTCAAGACCTGAAGTCAAAATAGTTTTCCAAGTTTTCAAAATACACCTTGTGTTACAAGGATGGGAAAATTCCAAATACGTTCTTTGGCTAAGAAAACACTACAAATATTCTCCCATGCAAGTACATGAAGTCAAGAGTGTATTCCAGGTTTTCAAGTTACATTTTGTGTGACAAGTAAGAGAAAGTTCCCAACACATATTTGCTTTTGTTTTGTCTGTGATTAACTTTATGAAATGCAATGAAGGGTCAGATACTATAGTACAAAAAGTGTTGACAGCTGGACCGTAATGCTAAAAATTGTCCACACTTAAGGAACATTGTTTTCGTTAGATTCTTTCCTTCCAACTTCAATTCTGAAGTATTTCACTGCAGCATCTGTGTTTTCTACTGGATATTTACCAGGCTCCTCTCTCTTCATTTTTTGTCTCTCGACTTAGGATTCCTCTAAGATCAACTCATACGCTGCTTACCGAAGTCTTAGATACTGAAATTCCTTTTTTTTTTTCATTTTTAAGTGTTGGAACACTAAAAAAATTTTTTTTATTGTGTTTTTGGTGAAAGTTTACACAGGAAATTAGGTTCTTATTTAACAACTTCTATATGTATTATTGTTCATTGACATTGGTTACATTCTTTACAATATATCAGCATGCTCGTTATTTCCATTTTGGTTGTTCTGTTCCCATTAATCTAGCTCCCTGTCCCCCCTTGCCTTCCCATCTTTGGTTTAGGGTAACTGTTAACCATATGGTTTCATCGAGACAATTATTTTGAGAAGCACAGTACTCACAGGTGATATTATTTATTTTATGGGCCAATCTGTCATTTGGCTGAAAGGTGGGAGTGGTTTAAGTTCCAAGTTTAAAGAGTATCTCAGGGCAATAATCTCAGAGGTTCATCTAGTCTCTACTGGTCCAGTAAGTCTGGCCTTTTTTAGGAATCTGAGTTTTGCTCTACATTTTTCTCCCACCCTATTGAGAACCATCTATGGAGTCCCTGGTTGGAATGGTCAGTAGTGGTAGCCAGGCACCATCAAGTTCTTCTGGTCTCAAGGTAGATGATGTCATTGTTCATGTAGACTATTGGTTCTGTGGACTAGTTTCTTGAGACTTTAGTCTCCTTTTTTCTATTTAGCTCTGGATAAGTAAAAACCAATAGTTGTATCTTAGATGGCCACTCACAAGCTTTTAAGACCCCAGATGCTACTCACAAACTAGGATGTAGAACATTGTCTTTATGAGGTATGTTATGTCAATTGACTGAATTGTCCCGAGACTATGATTCTAAGCCCTCAAACCCAGTAGACCAATCCCGTGGGGTCTTTGGTTGTGTCCAGGAAGTATCCATAACTGTGTCCCCTATGTGCTTTATGTTATACTTGAAAATATATGCAGCACACATAAACATGTGTGTATATATATATATGCACCTACAGCTGTTCACATATGCCTTTCTGTACATATTTATGCATACTTATATCGCTGAAAGTACTCTTCTATGCCAAAAAAATTTGGAAGACAGCTACTACCTGGCCAACTGACTGGAAGAGATCCATATTTATACCTCTTCCCAGGAAAGATAATACAACTGAATGCAGAAATTATTGAACAATGTCATTAATATCACATGCAAGTAAAATTTTGCTGAAGATCTTTCAAAAGTGGCTGCAGCAATATATTGACAGAGAACTGCCAGAAATTCAAGCCAGATTCAGAAGAGGATGTAGAACCAGGGATATCATTGCTGATGTCAGCTGGATCCCGGCTGAAAGCAGAGAATACCAAAAGTATGTTTACCTGTGTTTTATTGACTGTGCAAATGTGTTCTACTGAGTGGATCATAACAAATTATGGACTACATTTCAAAGAATGGGAATTCCAGAACACTTAATTGTGCTCATGAGGAACCTATACATAGACCAAGAGGCAATCATTCGAACAGAACAAGGGGATACTGTGTGACCTAAAGCCAGGAAAAGTGTGCATCAGGGTTGTATCTTTTCACCATACCTATTCAATCTGTATGCTGAGCAAATAATATGAGAAGCTGGAGTGTATGAAGAAGAGTGCAGTATCAGGATTGGAGGAAGACTCATTAACAACCTGCCTTATGCAGATAACAGGACTCTGCTTACTGAAAGTGAAGAGGACTTAAAGCACTTACTGATGAAGATCAAAGACCACAGCCTTCAGTATGGATTGCACTTCAACATAAAGAAAACAAAAATCCTCACAAGTGGACCAATAAGCAACATCATGACAAATGGAGAAAAGACTGAGGTTGTCAAGGATTTCATTTTACCTGGAACCACAGTCATCAACCATGGAAGCAGCAGTCAAGAAATCAAAGGACGTATCGCATTGAGGTGCTAGAAAAATGAATAAATCTGTCTTGGAAGAAGTATAACCAGAGTGTTTCTTGGAAGTGAGGATATGCATGTGAAAGTTGAACAATGAATAAGGAAGACTGAAGAAGAATTGATGCATTTGAATTATGGTGTTGGTGAAGAATATTGAATATACCATGAACTTTCCGAAGAACAAACAAATCTTGTAAGAAGTACAGCCAGAATGCTCCTTAGAGGCAAGGATGGCAATACTTCATCTCACGTACTTTGGACGTCTTATCAGGAGTGACTGGTCCCTGGAGAAGGACATCATGCTTGGAAAAGTAGAGGGTCATTGAAAAAGAGTAAGGCCCTTAATGAAATGGATTGACACAGTGGCTGCAACAATGGGCTCAAGCACAACGATTGTGAGAGTGGCGCAGGACATAGGGTCGCTATGAGCCGGAACCAACTCAAGGTGCCTAACAACAACAATGTGATTATGAGTATATTTTTATGTGTTTGTTGGCTGCTTGTCCTCTTTGGTGAGGGCTCTGATCAAGTCCTTTGCCCATTTTATAATCGTATTTGTCTTTTTATTGTTGAATTGTTGAAGTTTTCTATAAATTTTGGAGGTTAGACCCTATCTGATATGCCTTTTCTAAAAATATTTCCTGGTGTGTTGCTGTTGTTAGGTGCCGCAGAGTCAGTTCCGTTGAAACTTAAAAAAATTCGAACAAGTCCATGAGAGCCAAAGTACGGCCTTGAGTATATCCCACCTGAATTTAGATACCATCTCAGGAATAGATTTGACGCATTGAACACTAATGACGGAAGACAAGATGAGTTGTGGAATGACATCAAGGACATCATACATGAAGAAAGCAAAAGAGTCATTAAAATGTCAGGAAAGAAAGAAAAGACCAAAGTGGACGTCAGAAGAGACCCTGAAACCTGCTCTTCTGATGTCCACTTTGGCCTTTAATGTACAGTAGCTAAAATAAAAGGAAGAAACGATGAAGTGAAAGTACTGAACAGAAAATTTCAAAGAGCGGCTTGAGAAGACAAAGTTATTATGATGACACGTGCAAAGACCTGGAGACAAGTTGTGGAATGACATCAAGGACATCATACATGAAGAAAGCAATGTCTTTTGATAACGTCTTTTGATGAACAGAAGTTTGTAATTTTTATGAGATCCCATTTATCTATTTTGTCTTCTATTCACGTATTTGTTGCGATGCTTGTTATCCTATTTTTACAGAAGATAAAGTCTATAATCTTCTCCCTATGTTTTTTTCCAGGAATTTTATGGTTTTAGGTTCGCTGTTTAGGTCTTTGGTCCATTTTGAGTTAGTTTTTGTGCTTGGTGTGAGGTATGGGTCCTGTTTCAATTTTCTGCAGGTGGATATCCAGTTTTGCCAACACCGTTTATTAAAGACACTGTCTCTACCCCACTGGATGGACTTTGACCCCTTGTGAAAAATCAGTTGTTCGTAAATGTTTAGGAAACCCTGGTGGCATAGTGGTTAAGAGCTATGGTTGCTAATCAAAAGGTTGGCAATTCACATCCACCAGGCGCTCCTTGGAAACTCTATGGGGCAGTTCTACTCTGTCATATAGGGTTGCTATGAGTCAGAATCGGCTTGACCACAACGGGTATAGATTTGGGGTTTAATTCTGAGTTCTCAGTTCTATTCCACTGGTCTGTGTGTCTGTCATTGAACCAGTATCAGGCTATTTTGATTATTGTGGCTGTGTAGTAGGTTTTGATATCAAGGAGTAAGGCCTCCTGCTTTGTTCTTTTTCTTCAGTATTGATTTGGCTCTTCAGGGTTTCTTTCCTTTCTATGTGAAACTGGTTGTTAGTTTTTCCATCTCAGTAAAGAACGTTGTTGGAATTTGTATTGGGATTGCATTCAGTCTGTAGATCGTTTTGGGTAGTATTGACATTTTCAGTATATTAAACCTTCCTATCCATGAGCACGGGATTTCTTTCCACTTTTGTAGGTCTCTTTTAGTTTCTTATAGCAACATTTTATAATTCTTATTATATAAGTCATTTATGTCCCTGGTTAGGTTAATTCCTAGGTATTTTATTGATTTGTAGGCTATTGTAAATGGTATTGTTTTTGCGATTTTTTTTTTGTAGTGATCTTGTTAGTGTAGAGGAACCCAACTGATTTTTGTGTATTGATCTTGTATCACATGACATTGCTAAATTCTTCTATTAGTTCCACCAGTTTTCTCATGGAATCTTAACAACAACAACAAAAACCATTGCCTTTGAGTCGATTTTGACTCATAGTGACCCTATAGGACAGGGTAGAACTTCGCCACAGGGTTTCCAAGGAGCGGCTGGTGGATTCGAGCTGCTGACCCTTTTTTTTAATTTTATTTTTATTGTGCTTTAAGTGAAAGTTTACAGATCAAGTCAGTCTCTCACACAAAAACTTACATATACCTTGCTACATACTCCCAATTGCTCTCTCCCTAATGAGACAGTCCACTCCCTCCCTTCAATATCCCTTCTTGTGTCCATTTCGCCAGCTCCTAACCACCTCTACCCTTTCATCTCCCCTCCAGGCAGGAGATGCCAACATAGTCTCAAGTGTCCACCTGATCCAAGAAGCTCACTCCTTACCAGCATTCCTTTCCAAGCTACTGTCCAGTCCAATCCCTGTCTGAAGAGCTGACTTTGGGAATGGTCCTGTCCTGGGCCAACAGAAGGTCTGGGGGCCACGACCACCGGGGCCCTTCTAGTCTCAGTCAGACCTTTAAGTCTGGTCTTATGAGAATTTGGGGTCTGCATCCCACTGCTCTCCTGCTCCTTCAGGGGTTCTCTGTTGTGTTCCCTGTCAGGGCAGTCATCGGTTGTAGCCGGGCACCATCTAGCTCTTCTGGTCTCAGGCTGATGTAGTCTCTAGTTTATATGACCCTTTCTGTCTCTTGGGCTTGCTAGCATTTAAGACCCCAGACACCACTCTCCAAAGTGGGAGAACTGCTCACCTTCTGGTTAGCAGCCAAGCCCTTAACCACTATGCCACCAGGGCTTAGGGTTTTCTGTATTCAGGATCGGAGCTCTGGTGGTGCAGTGGTTAAGAGCTACAACTGCTAACAAAAAAGTTGGCAGTTCGAATTCACCAGTAGCTCCTTGGAAACACTATGGGGCAGTTCTACTCTGTCCTGTAGGGTCAGTATGAGTCAGAATCAACTTGATGGCAACAGGTTATATACAGGATCATGTCTTCTGTAAATAGTGATAATTTTACTTCTTTTTTTCCTATTTGGATACTTTTTATTTCTCTTTCTTGTCTTACGATGCTGGCTAAGACTTCCAGCACAATGTTGCTTTGTATGATTTCAATCTTTTTAAATTTGTTGAGACTTGTTTTGTGTCCTAGCACATGGTGTATTCTGGAAAATGATCCATGTGCCCTGGAGAAGAATGTAAATTGTTCTGGTGTTGGGTCTACTATATGTCTTTTGATTTTACTTAAGTTCTCAATGTCTTTAGTGATTTTCTTTTTAGGCGTTCTGTCTATAATTGATAGTGGTGTGTTGAAGTCCCCTACTATTATTGTGGAGTTGTCTATTTTTTGGTTCCTATTAGTCAGAATTTGTTTAATGTATTTTGGTACATTGCTGTTAGGTACATATATATTTATAATTGTATGTCTTCGTGTTGAATTGACCCTTTTGTTATCAAAGCATTTTATTAACTAGCTTCTTTTCTCCTGAGAGTTTCTTCTCAGTGATTTCTTAGTGGTTACCACATACGTTACATTACATGACTTACAATTAGTACAGCACCTAGCATAAGAATAACTGTTAACATACAACTTTAACATAATAAATCTATTCCTGATATGCTCCTCCCTCCTCCATTTCTGTTGGTATGTCTCCATTGCATCAGTATACGGCTTATATACAGCAGGTATAGTTTGTATTTATTTCTTAATGTTCCTGCCTTTCCATTTGGAATATTCTCTTGAGTAATACTTACAAAGCTGGTCTGGTAGTGGTAAATTCCCAGAGCTTCTGTTTATTTTGGAATGTCTTGATTACACCCTTGTTTTTGAATGACAACCTTGCTGGGTAAAGTATTCTTGGTTGGCAATTGTTTTGATTCAGTATTTTATATATGTTGCTCCGTTGCCTTCTGGCCTCTAAAGTTTCTGGGGAGAAATCCACGCTGATTCTTATGAAAGACCCTTGGCATGTTAAATTTTGTTTTTCTCTTACTGCTTTCAAAATTCTCTCCTTGTCTTTTGTTTTCAAGAATTTTATTAGGATATGTCACAGAGTTGATCTTTTTGTGTCTCTTCTCATTGGGGTTCATGTAGCTTCCTGTATTTGCAGGCTTGGTTCTCTGCTCAGTCTGGGGAATTCTCCCTATCTTTTGGAAAATTGTTTCTATGCCTTCATTGTTGTTGTGGTGCTCTAGGAGTCCAGTAATTCTAATGTTAGATTTACTTATTGAATCCCACATTTCTTTTTGGGCTTGTTCACTTTTCTTTGTTTTTCTTGAGACTTGATAAGTTCAGATATTCAATCCTCTGTTTGTTCAACTCTATTGTTGAGTGTTTCTGTTGCTTTTTCTAATTCAGATGTTTTGTTCTTCAGTTCCAGTAGTTTCTCTCTCTCTCTTTTTTTTTTTTATGTTTTCAAATTCCTTGTTGAATCTCTCATTTTGTTCCTCCATTTGCTTACTGAACTCCATTAGTTTGTTTTCTGGTTTCTTTAAACATATTTAACACCATAGTCTGAAAATTATCAATTCTTTGCTTTATTCTAGCCTCAATAGAAGAGATTTCCTATTCCTCATGTTTTGGTTTTGAGGGTTCCTTCTTCTCTTGTGCTTTGTGTTTTTTTTAACTAGTTTTTGTCGAACTTGAGCCATTTTGTTATCTTTTCTTTAAATTTTTTTTCTGCTTATTGTCGGAAAATTTAAGAGATCTGTATGCTTTGTCTCTGGGATTTCATATGCATGCGTGGGGGTGGTTTGCTAGACACCTCTGCTGGTGTGCTGGGTGGGGATTGATGTTGCTGTGGTGACTGTGAGGTTTTTTTTTTCAGTTTTTCCGTCACTGGCGCCCTTTCACTGGCACACCCACTACCCATGGTGTCCTGCTGGGGACTACCTCCTGCTTGCCCATCAGTCTGGGCCCTTCCCCTCGCCCTGTTGCCCTTGCAACTCTTCTTGGTCCTAGTGCCTGTTAATTTTGGGCCTCAATGAGATTCAGCAATACTTTCATGCAGCGTTAGGTTTTCCTTCACCCCCTTCCACTTACGTGGCCCATGAATTCCTCACAGCCAATTTGTGCAACCTTAAAAAAATCTGGCTAGAACTTCCTCAGATAAGCTCCATTTCTATGTTGCCTGCTTGGGGTCTCCCAAAATGGCTATGATGAGCTCTCGCTCCTAAGGTTAGTGGGTAGGATCTCTCAGCTTCTGTACTGACCCCATTCCTTCTATCCCTGCTTCTGGACTCACCCTGGTTCTCCAATTCTTCAGCTGCTATCTGTAGTTCTGAAGTCTGTCTGTGCTTGTTTTTATTCGTTGTTCAGTCTGTTAGTTGCTGGGGGAGTAGATGGCAGCGTCCGCTCACTTTACCATCTTTCTCCACCCCCCGATGCATCTTTGAATAAAAAAGCACTACACACCAAAAGGTCAACAATTACTCTAAGCAAAGATGAGCTGATAAGGGGTAGAGAAACTAGAGCACTGGAAATGGGACAACCAGAATGCAATTAAAGAGAATGTTGATTCATTGTGAAAAATGTAACTAATATCACTAAACAATTTGTATAGAAATTGTTAAATGAGATCCTAATTTGCTGTGTAAGCTTTCACTAAAAACATAATAAAATATTATTTAGAAAAAGAAAACACTACACAGAGTTTCCTGTGGCACACTGGCTTGTGTCTGACTGGGGGCTTGTGCCTGAAGGAAACCACGTCGTGGGACAAACACACCCATCTTCTGAGGCACCAGTTTTCCTGGGAGATCTGGAGCAGGACATGAGAATTCTATATGGAACCAAACCCCAGTGGACTCGGCAGCGGAATGTGAGGCTCACGTGAATTTTGCATGCCCAGTCAGACATGTCCCAGGAATGTCATGGCTGGGAAGCACCAAGACACAGGGGACCTGGCCCCCTCCCCTGGCTGCTCAGCGACTTAAATATGATCAGAACTCCTGACAGGGTGTGTATTTTGGAGGGGTCTTTGCCATCCTTCCACCTCCCAAAGAAAGGCGCTGCTTCCTGACTCTGCTTGGCTCCCCTCGAACCTACCCAGCTTTCTGAAATCCACAGGTGATGGGGAAGAAACCCACCAATTGACAATTACTCAGATGCCTTACTTGGCCCTTCCTACCCACTTGAGGCTCTGGGCATTGATTGGGACAGTAGTATTTATTTTTCTTCCTCAGGGACCCTGGCTCCACTTCATGGCGATCCTTCCCATCCCCTTCTGAGCAGCCATGGACACTGGACAAATATTGAGCTGATTAATTGATCTGTCCTCTTGGCCTGGCCATGGTAGCATTCAGTGAGTGACCCCTGGGGGTTTGGACTTTCCTGTGTTTCCCACCTGGTCTGTGGTGGGCTGGGTCGGGAATTGAGCTCTCCTGACTCCTGCTCCCACACACCAAGGCTGCCTCCTTTAAGTAGGTCTAGGCCAAATACCATCATATTCTCTAGTTCTGGGTCCTGATGTCCCCACAGCTGTGAGCCCTGGCCCCACGTCTATGCCCTGTTAGCACTGCGGGATCCAGGGAGGTGATGGACCATTGTTGGAAAGTGCTGTCTTCTCTGTGCTGGGTAGGCCCATGTGCATCCAGGGGTGTGCAAGGCAAGGACCCTGCTCTCATAGAGCTTATGGCTTCCTTGGGGAGGCAGGGTATTCTGTGAGGCCTGTGTTCAGCCAGAGGCTTTGGCTTGGGACCAGATGGGCCTCTTGATCATCCTCCCAACCACCACCCAGAAAGGGGTGTGAACAGCTCATGTTCCATAGCAAGATGGCAGCAGGGCCAGGACAAGGACCCAGGTCTCCTATCTCCTGGCCTGGACACCTCTTCATCCACCACCAGTGTCTTAAATATTCTAGTGCTGCTATAACAGAAATACCACAAGTAGGTGGCTTTAACAGAGAGTTTATTCTCTCACAGTCTAGGAGACTAGAGGTCTGATTCAGGTCAGCTCCAGGGGAAGACTTTCTCTGTCGGCTCTGGAGGAAGGTCCTTGTCATCAATCTTCCCCTGGACTAGGAGCTTCTCCGCACAGGAACCCTAGATCCAAAAGAGGAGCTCTGGTCCCCGCACTGTTTTCTTGGTGGTAGGAGGTCCCCAATTCTCTGCGCACTTCCTTTTCCTTTTATCTTTTGTAAGATAAAAGGTGATGCAGGCCATGCTCCAGGGAAATTCCCTTTACATTGGATTAAGGATGTGACTTGCCTAAGGGTGTTACATGCCACCCTAATCTTCTTTAACATAATCTACTCTTGCCCGATTAACCACAGGCAGCGATTAGGGTTTATAACACATTAGGAAAATTATATCAATCACAAAATGGAGGATAACCACACAATACTAGGAAGTATGGCCTGAGCAAATTGACACATATTTTTGGGGAACTCAATTCAATCCATGACAACTAGGAAAGGGTTTCTCCCTGTTCCAGGTGAAAAGACCAGACCCTTCTCCCTTAAGACCACTGCCTGAGCCCATCTTCTTCTCAGCATTCTGAGGGGTCCTCTACATCATTCTGTTCTGGCCTTCATGCTATTCTTGAATACTAGAACCTCTTTCCACCCAGAGACCTGTGAACCTGCTCTTCCCTCTGCTTGGATCACCCTCCCCCAACTCCTCCTCATGCTTCAGATTTCAGGACAGATGTCACCTCCCCAGGGAGGTCCTTCTGGATAGCCCAGTCAGCAGGCCCCTGTGTTATAGGCTCTTGGATTTTGGGGGTTATCCATCAGAGTTCATATCACTGAATGTAATTACAGGCCTGTCACACCCTCGCAGGATATGGGGAGGGGGGAGCCTTGCACATGTACACCACAATGCCTAACCCAGAGGGGCCTGGCATACAGCAGGTGCTCGAGAAATGCTGAGAAATGAATGAAATCTCCTGGGTACCCGGCCCTGATAGAGACACCTCTAAATGTTATAATGAACCCACCTTACAGAGAGGTAACTGAGGTTAGGGAAGTGAAGGGACCTGCCCAAAGGCACACAGCTAGGAAATGGCAGAGGTGAAGGGTGGTAGGTCACCCAGTTGCCATGACAGCACCCAGGTGGCCATTATGGAGGTAGGGTGGGAGAAGGATGGCTCATTGTGGTTCTACCCCAACTTCTAGGCATAGGGAGCCATGGCAGGGGATCCTGGCTTCCTGCAGCACCCCAGGGGTCCAGAGCTAGGGGCTCTACCATATTGTCACCATGAGACCCTGGACAAGTCCAATCATGCCTTTGGACCTGAGTTTCCTCAACTTTAAAATGGGCCGTTAACCTCAGACACCCTTTTAACTCAGTACTCAGAAGTGACTGAAGTCACTCCTCCCCCATGTATCTGTCAGTTTTTCGTACTGTGGGGGCTTGCATATTGCTGTGATGCTGGAAGCTATGCCACTGGTATTCAAATCCCAGTAGGGTCACCCATGGCGGACAGTTTTCAGCTGAGCTTCCAGACTAAGACAGACTAGGAGGAAGGGGCTAGCAGTCTACTTCTGAAAAGAATTAGCCAGTGAAACCTTATGAATAACAGCAGAACATTGTCTGGTATAGTGCTGGAAGATGAGCCCCCCTGGTCGGAAGGCACTCAAAGAAGACTGGGGAAGAGCTGCCTCCTCAAAATAGAGTTGACCTTAATGATGTTGAAGGAGTCAAGCTTTCAGGACCTTCATTTGCTAATGTGGCATGACTCAAAATGAGAAGAAACAGCTGCAAACATCCATTAATAATCAAAACATGGAATGTGGGAAGTATGAATCTCAGAAAATTGGAAATTGTCAAAAAATGAAATGGAATGCATACACATTGATATCCTAGGCATTAGTGAGCTGAAATGGACTGGTATTGGCCATTTTGAATTGGACAATCATATGGTCTACTATGTTGGGAATGACAACTTGAAGAGGAATGGCATTGCATTCATAAGCAAAAAGAACATTTCAAGATCTATCCTGAAGTGCAGTGCTGTCAGTGATAGGATAATATCCATAAACCTACAAGGCAGACCAGTTAATAGGATTATTATTCAAACTTACCCACCAACCACTAAGACCAAAGATGAAGAAATTTAAGATTTTTACCAACTTCTGAAGTCTGAAATTGATCAAACGTGCAATCGGGATGCGTTGATAATTACTGGTGATTGGAATGTGAAAGGTGGAAACAAAGAAGAAGGATCAGCAGTTGGTAAATATTGCCTTGGTGATAGAAATGATGCTGGAGATCACATGATAGAATTTTGCAAGACCAATGACTTCTTCATTGGAAATACCTTTTTTCACCAACATAAATGGCTACTATACACATCGACCTTGCCAAATGGAATACATGGGAATCAAATTCACTACATCTATGGAAAGAGACAATGGAAAAGCTCAATATCATCAGTCAGAACAAGGCCAGGGGCCGACTGTGGAACAGACCATCAATTGCTCCCATGAGAGTTCAAGTTGAAACTGAAGAAAATTAGAACAAGTCCATGTGTGCCAAAGCATGACCTTGAGTATATCCCACCTGAATTTAGAGACCATCACAAGAATAGATTTGATGCATTGAACACTAATGACCAGAAGAGTTATGGAATGATATCAAAGACATCATACTTGAAGAAAGCAAGAGGTCATCAAAAAGACAGGAAAGAAAGAAAAGACCAAAAGGGATGTCAGAAGAGACTTTGAAACTTGCTCTTGAACATTAAGTAGTCAAAGGGAAAGGAAGAAATGATGAAGTAAAAGAGCTGAATAGAAGATTTCAAAGGGTGGCTTGAGAAAACAAAAGCATTATAACGAAATGTGCAAAGAAAGACCTGGAGTTAGAAAACCAAAAGGGAAGAACACGCTATTGAAGGAAGAAGTCCAAGCTGCGCTGAAGGCATTGGCAAAAAACAAGTCCAAGGGAATACCAATTGAAATGTTTCAACAAACGAGTGCAGCACTGGAAGTGCTCACTCATCTATGCCAAGAAATTTGGAAGACAGCTACCTGACCAACTGACCGGAATAGATCCATATTTATGCCTATTCCCAAGAAATGTGATCCAATCCAATGTGGAAATTAATTAACAATATCATTAATGTCACATGCAAGTAAAACTTTGCTGAAGATCAATCAAAAGCAGCTGCAGCAACATATCTACAGGAAACTGCCAGAAATTCAAGTCGGATTCAGAAGAGAACGTGAAACCAGGGATATCATGGTTGATGTCAGATGGATCCTGGCTGAAAGCAGAGACTACCAGAAAGATGTTTATCTGTTTTTTTTTTTTTTGACTATGCAAAGGTGTTCAACTGTGTGGGACATAACAAATTATGGATAACATTCCAAAGAATGGAAATTCCAGAACACTTGGTTGTGCTCAAGAGAAACCTGTATGTAGATTAAGAGGCAGCCATTGGAACAGAACAAGGGGATACTGTGTGGTTTAAAGTCAGGAAAAGTGTGCATCAGGGTTGTATCCTTTCAGCATACCTATTCAATCTGTATGCTGAGCAAAGAATCTGAGAAGCTGAACTGTATGAAGAGGAACGGGGCGTCAGGATTGGAGGAAGACTCGTTAACAATCTGCCTTATGCAAATGACACAACCTTGCTTGCTGAAAGTGAAGAGGACTTGAAGTACTTACTGATGAAGATCAAAGATCATAAAGAAAACAAAAATCCTCACAATTGGACCAATAAACAACATCATGGTAAATGGAAAAAAGATTGAAGTCAAGAATTTCATTTTACTGTGATCCACAATCAATGCCCATGGATGGAAGCAGGAGTCAAGAAATCAAACGATGCATTCCGCTGGGCAAATCTACTGCAAAAGACCTCTTTAAAGTAGAGAAAAGCATAGATGTCACCTTGAAGACTAAGGTATGCCTGACCTGAGATGTGGTGTTTTCAATCCCCTCGAATGCATGTGAAAGCTGGACAATGAATAAGGAAGACCAAAGAAGAATCCACACCTCTGAATTGTGGTGTTGACGAAGAATATTCACTATATCATGGACTTCCAAAAGAATGAACACATCCGTCTTGGACAAGGTACAACCAGAACACTCCTTAAAAGCAAGGATGGAGAGACTACGTCTCACATAATTTGGACATGTTATCAGGAGGGATCAGTCCCTGGAGAAGGACATCATGCTTGGTAAAGTAGAGGATCAGCGAAAAAGAGGAAGACCCACAACGAGATGGATTGACACAGTGGCTCCAACAATGGGCTTAAGCATGATTGTGAGGATGGCTCAGGACCCAGCAGTGTTCTGTTCTGTTGTACATAAGGTCACTATGAGTCGGAACCAATTCAATGGTCCCTAACAACAACAACAAAGTCACTCCTGAGGTTTACCCTTCAGCCAAAGATTAGACAGGCCCATAAAACAAACAATAGTACACATAGCTCAATCATGTATGTAAGACTAAATGGCCACACCAGCCTGGGGCAAGGCTGAGAAGGCAAGAGGGGACAGGAAAGCTGGAAAAATGGAAACGAGGAACCTGAGGTCAAGAAGGTGAGAGTGTTGACTTGTCTCAGGCTTGGCAACCAATGCCACAAAACAATATGTGTGTTGTTTAATGGGAAACCAATTTGCTCTGTAAACCTGCATCTGAAGCTCAATAAAAAAATGAGAGAGTAAGATAATAAAATGGGCTGTTAACTGTGGCTCCAAGCGTGTGAACAGTTTTCACATTTGCCCAAATAATGCCATTTGATGTGCCATTCCGAAAATGCAGGAATTCTAATGATTTTTCAGCTTAGCGCCTGGACACAGGAAGAGAGGTGTCCAGAGGACATTTTCTCTCAGTCCTGCTGGTAACACTGCCGCCATGCTGTCCATGAGAGGTCCCCTGTGTGCTGAGCCAGAGCCGAGGACTCAGGCGTGGAGGGCAGGGGACCTGCACTTCCCCAACTCTACCCTGTAGCAGGCAGCAAAGAGGGGCCCAGTGCACCATGCCCACACGGTCTCCATGACCGCCCTGCGAGCTCAAGTTGCAACCCACTTATAGACGAGACACCTGAGGCCAAGAAGACCGCTAGGCCAGAAGGCTCAGAGCTGCAGGGCCCAGACACCAGCAAGGGCTTGGGTATGAGGACATACTGATGTCACTGATGAAACATCGGGTAGGCAGAGTCCGGGTAAGTTCTGCAACTCGAGAGCATCATGTGGACCAAGCTCCCCCTCCAGCTGTCCTAAGTGTCAGCCTCAAACCTCGATGTCCCTTAGTGGCTACACATGTGCACAGGGAACATCCCGCCTGCTATATTCCCCTGGGGTGGCTTGTCCTCCTGCTCAACTGTTAATATCCACAAGGAAGAATCGTATTTCTCCCAAACAAGGTCATGTTCACAGGCACAGGGGTTAGGACTTCAGCATGCATTTGGGGGGGCGGGGGGGGGGGCACAATTCAATTCTGCCTATGAAAACAGATGCTTTTTGTTCCACGGCCCCAACAGATATCCCCTTGGGCCCACTGGCCAGACTGGGCACATGCTTACCTGGGCAAGGGGGCTGGAAGGGCAATCACTGACACATCAGCCTACCTGGGGGTACAGATGTCTGCTGATGGGGACATAGAGGAACGGCTGCTTGGGACACCCGCTTTCTCCTCCCTGTCTGCCTCCCTCCGCGTGAGCAGCAGACATATATGTGTTGGGGGCCCAGGCCCAGACCTGGGACTCCTCACTCTTGCTCACACAGACTCAGAGCTCTCACAGCCAACAGTGCCTGACTTCTCCCTCAACCATCGTGTTCTTTGGGGCCAGGTGTTGGGAGCTCAGAGAAGTCTGGTCTTGGCCTGCAGGCCAGGGCCTGAGCAGGAGCCTGTGCCCCAGCTGGGCCTTCTTACATCAGCAGCTCCAGTAACTACAAAAGGACCTATGAGCTGATGCGGTCTCACCACCGAAGCCCCAGAGAGGCTGAGCCCACTTGCCCACAGTCACACAGCACCTGCCCCTCAACTGCGCTCTACCTCCAAACCCCTCCCAGGTCCTTTCCCTTTCCGCCTCTTCCTCTTCTCCCAGAAGCTCAGAATGCAGTAGCCAAATGGGGCCTAATGGGTCAGGTCAAAGGCACCCATTCTGCAGATAGGCAAACCAAGATTTTGCCTAAGGTCACAAAAGCACTAGGTGGCAGGTGGCAGGGTAGACCCTAGCAGGGCTTGAGTCACACTGCCACTGCCATGCTCAAGCTCTTCAGAGGGCACCAATGGTGCTGCATCTGGAGTTGGAGAGGGTACAGTGTGTGGGCGTGACTGGCTTTCCCAAGTCCCTTGAGTCCCAGACTCCTCCTCTCCTACAGTCTGTGAGGGTGTGAGCTGTGAGGGTGGGATGTGTACCTGTGCCCATGGGGAGCATACCACCTTGGGAGTCTCTCTGTCTCTGAGCACAGAGAGGGGCAGATGATGTGGGTCGACTGGCTGGCTCCAGGATGGCAGGCCTGAACGTGGGCTGGTGGTGGGACAGGGATTGGCTTCCTTCCCTCCATATAGCCCTGCCCTGGGGCCAAGACTGTGCTGGGGGCAACATGGTGATGAGATATGCCGTGGAGGAGCCTGCAGGACACATACATATGTACATGTGCACACATGCACACATACAGATACACACAGAGACACACACACACGCACATAAATACACACAGAGACACACATAGATACACACAGAGACACAGACACACATGCACACACACAGACATGCACAGACATGTACACAGACACACAAACATGGATACAGACACACTCTGCTAATTCCATGCCATGGCAGGGCAAGCTCAGGGGTACTGTGGGGCCCCAACAGCCTGGAGGAGCAGTGAGTCTGAGGGTCAGTCCTCTTATCCCAGCAGCAATGTTGTTCTCAAAAACAGAGAAAACGAAAAGAAGAGACTAAAGACCATGGCCCAGGGACAAGCTTAGTTAACATTTGGGTTATTTCCCTTCACACACTTTTCTATGCTTTTAAATCCATATTCTTGTTTTCCTTCCCAAATATTTGTCATCTGCTTTTCTCATTCATTAATACTTTGGGAACATTTTTTCATGCCACTAAACGTTCTGTGTGGATGGTTGTTGTGGCTCCTGTGCGGCCCTTGCTCCAATTTATTCATCCAGTTCCCTACTCCTGGGCATTTAGGTTATTTCTACCACTTAGCCATTAAAACAAGGAGCCCTGGCGCTGAATGGTTAAGCACACTAAGCTGCTAGCCAGGAGGTTCGCAGTTCAACCCCACAAATGGCTCCATAGGAGAAAAGACCTGGTGATCTGCTCCCATAAAGATTACAGCCTAGAAAACTCTACAGGGCAGTTCTACTTTGTCACATGGAGCCACTATGAGTCAGAAGCGAGTCGGAAGCAACTCGACAGCACACAACAGCCATTAAAACAATGCTGCTGTCGAGCATCCCTGAGCTTACATCTCTGGTGTATTCTCAGGACTTCCATAGGGTTTGTGCTTCCTTGTGAAATTCCAGGTCCACAGTTAGTAGGCTCTACTTGTACACTGATATCTAATGGGTAACGTGTGCACAAGGTCCCCAACCCACAGGGTTGCCAGGTTGTAGGGAGGAAATCTCCCTCCCTTGCTGGGTCCCACCTAGCCTCTCAGTCCTCTCCAGAGGCAACCACTGGATTTCTTGTGTGTTCTTCTAGAGATTGCCAAACACAGGCAGCATGTGTATGAAATCATTCTAGCTGTTCTTTGTTTCATTTTTCATTTATTTTATTTTATTGTTGTTGTCGAGAATATACACAGCAAAAATACACCAATTCAAGTTCCTGCATGTACAATTCAGTGACTTTGATTACATTCTTAGAGTTGTGCAAGAATTCTGGCCCTTATTTCCTAAGTTGTTCCTCCCTCATTAACATAAACTCACTGCCCCCTAAGGTTCCTGTCTAGTCTTTGGTGTTTCTATTGCAATTTGATGCCATATAGATAGATCTTAAAAGAGCCTAATGCTCAAGGCAAACGCTCTTTACTAATTAAGCTGAACTATCGTTTGGTTCAGAAACCCTGGTAGCATAGTAGTTAAGAGCTACAGCTGCTAACCAAAAGGTTGGCAGTTCGAAGCCACCAGGTGCTCCTTGGAAACCGTATGGGGCAGTTCTACTCTGTCGTATAGGGTCGCTATAAGTCGGGGCAGTTCTACTCTGTCGTATAGGGTCGCTGTAAGTCGGAATCGACTCAACGGCAACAGATTTGTTTTTTTTTTTTTATCGTTTGGTTTTAAGACTATTTCAGGGGATATTTTTGGTTGAAGGTCTAAAGATCATCTTAGGACAATAGTTTCAGGGGTTCATCCAGCCTCTATGACTCCAGAAATCTGGAGTCCATGAGAATTTTAAATTCTGTTCTTCATTTCCCCCTTTTGATCAGGATTCTTCTATAGAATCTTTGATCAAAACGTTAAGTAATGATAGCCAGGCACCATTTGGCTCTTCTGGTCTCAAGGCAAAGGAGGCAGTTACTTATGGAGGCAATTAGGCACGCATTCCATTTCTTCCTCCTATTCCTAACTCTCCTTCTTCCTTTGTTGCTCCAGGTAAATACAGACTAATTGTTGTACCCTGGATGGTCGCTTCCAAGCTCCCAAGACCTCAGGCACTACACAACAAACTTTATTCAACTTCTTGTCTTTAATAGTCTGACAGGGAAGATGGCTTCTCCAGGTAGAGGGAATTTGGTTTGCATTTTTTAGAGTGAGGGGTGGGTATTCCTAGAGGGAAGAAACCCCTGCCAGGTGGTAAAACATCACACAAGGTGGTGCAGGTGTGGGAAAAGCCCCTGCAAATCCCAGGCATAGGTCAACACAAGGAAAACCCCAGAGAGAGCTTTGTCAGCTGGGTGGAGGGTTTGCTTCAGTGGGAAAGAGGGTGGGCATCCCAGGCAATGAGACAGCACAGAGTGGTCGAGGGCGAGAGTTGGGTGGGCTTTGGGGACAGTGAGGCTTTTGGCTGTGGTGAGAACAAGGCAGGCCTTCTCATCGACAGCCCTCGTGTGTCCTCTGGGTACTGGGGACCCAAGTCAGGGAGAGAGAGGGGAGAGCCTCTCCCTCCCAAGGAAGGGGCCACCCTCACGGACAGGTCTGTCACCCTTAACAAATAATGAACCCCAGACGGAGTGGCGATGTTTTATTCATGTCTGCTGCAGAGCAATCAATTACCGGCTCCTGCCACCCAGCCCGGCACCGCCTCCATCATTCTGCCATCTCCGGCTATTTTGGGCAAGCCTCCCCTCCCCTGGCACCCAGATCCCTCTCCCTACCTGGGGTGGAGACACTGGCCTTCACCTGGAGGGACAGGCCAGAAGGGGCTGAAAAGTCACTGACCCGTCCCCACTGATCATGTGGGGAAACTGAGGCTCAGAGAGGTGTGATGACGTCAGGGCTGAGGAGAGTTGGAGCTGTCATCTCCCCCCAGGCAGCCCCCATGGCAGACAGGGGAGGGACAGAAGGGAAGTGGAGGTCAGAAGTGTTACTGGACAACCCAGACCACACGGCAATCAGGCCCCACCACCACCTCACCCAGTGCTCCCAGGCTGTCCGCCCCCAGCAGCTCCGGAGCTGCGCCCCAGGGTTCTGCATGTGTGCTGAGCCCTGTTGGGGAGCAGGGCGGCCAAGACTAGTCCAGCCTGTTTGCACCCTGCACCTTGCCAGCACAACCCAAGCAGGGAGCAGCCTGGTCTCCTTCCCCAAGACCAGGGCATCCCAGCCCCAAGCCAGAGAAAGCAACAAAGGGGGTGTTCCATGTGAGGACCCTCCCTGCCCTCTGCTCATCCTATTGCAGAGGGAGTGTGAATGAGCAGAGCACCAGGCTGAGGACAGGTCACTGGGATCTGCTGAGCTTTTCAAAGTGGGGTTCCCCAGGCTCCCAGAATGAGCAGCACTCACTCTGCACCAGCAGGACTAAGGCTGAGGGCCAACATGACCACTCCTGCCAGGCCTGTCTGCCCTCCCACCCCAGATGCCTTGATTGGTCCAGGAGGCTCCGCCATGTCTGGGGAGTCCCACAGCCTCAGGAGGCAAAGCTGGGAGGGAGTTTTAGAGAAAGCCAGCCCTGGGTCACACACTCAGCAGTCAGACCTGAATGAGTCCCGATGAGGACACACTCCTGCTTCCCCAGGGCATGACAACATTGCAGCTCCCTGTTAGAGTCTGCAGGCCATGTGGGGCTCCCTGGGCACCCCTGTCCAGCTCTGGCCACCCAGGAGGAGTCCTCAGGGTAGGTGAGTGAGGGGGGCAACTTCCTCTCTGCTCAGTCATGAATATCTTCCTAAAAGGGCTTGGGCGGAGGGCTCCGGGCTGGGAAATGACCCCTGGAGAATGCCTCCCATCAAGACACTTTCTGTGTCCTGAACTCCCATTCACTCCCATGTGCAAATGGCCCAGGGAGAATTTTGTTCTATCGCCTCCCACCCCATCTCTTGCTCCAAAAGGCTATCGTTGATAGCCACAGTCAGGCCTGACTGACTGGTTTAGCACTGCCATCTGCTAGCCAGAGAGGGACAAGCTTGCTAAGCCTCAGTTTCCTCATCTCTAAATTGGAGCTTAGGTATTGAGAAGTCTGACAGCCAGTGTGAGATGGACATGTAGGGCCGTGGGCTCACAGCACAAGGTCCCTCCCCTGGACTCCGATGGCTGCAGGAAGGACCACATCCCCTGGGTTTCCAGTGGCTCATCCCACCCTGTCAGAGCTGGAAGCTTGGCAATCCTCTGCTCTCTGATTTGTGCCCATCAGGGCAGGGTCCTCATTCTGTGACTGGGACAGCTGGGCCTTACCACCCTGCCATCCTCTGGTCCCATAGACTACATCTCCAATCCTGAGTGCGTAACCCCGGGGGGCTGAGCGCTGCCACTGGCTGCTTGAGTCCCTGCAGAGACACTGGTAGAGTCATTGTCTGGTTTCTGCCCGACAAGGAGGCCTCCGGCCCACAGACGGTGAGAAGTCTCAGTCTGGCTGAGCTTGTCTTGAGAGCTCTTTGCTCACCTGTACCCACAGCTGGCCTTCCCTCAGTGTGACTGCATGAGCTGGGAACCCTCCCATGTGAGTGGTCCTATAGCCAGGACCTCTTCTGCTCTGCCTGGAGGCACTTGGGGCCCCTCCTGCTGGCTGCAACCGCACAGCATGGCCACTTACTATCCCATTTACCAGACGGGAGCACGGAGGCTAAGAACTTGCCCAAGTCCCCGACCAGGCCTGTCAGCATCCTGAAGTCCATCTGGGGCCCACTTCTGGAGGTGCCCACCCCTACTGCCCCACAGCTCAGCCCATGAGAAAGTGATCTTATGACTCCACCTTGGCTAATCCCTGTGATGTCAGGGTCACCCTCCATTTCAAATGAGAAAATGGAGGTTCAGAAGGTTGAGGGGCAGCCTCGGGGCTCACAGTAAGCAAGTGACCGAGCTGAGTGGGTGACCGATGTGTCTTTCCAGAACCCACTTGGCCGTGTGACCGTCTTTGAGCAGTAGTGACAGGAGTAGGCCTTCCCTAGGTGTCCTCTGGAGAAGGGGCCTCCAGCCCGCCCTGGAATCCCAACAGACCCTGCATCGAGGGAGCAGATTGATCCTGCTGGCCTGGTGGCTGCATGGGAACACCACCTCCACTGGCCCATTTCCACAGACCAGGAAGCACTGGCAGGGCGGCTGGGCCAGAAGGCTCAGCCCAGCTTGGCACCCAGCCCGGCCCCTAGGACCTGCGACTCTCTGCACCAGCCAGTGCAGTTGTCTCTCTGAGCCTCATCTCCCATCTGCATTACCGGTCAGGATCTCTGGAGAAACAGCCCCAGCAGGACTTATGTTTTCATATATGTGTATGTATGTGAGTGTGTGAGTGTATATATACATGTGTGTATATGTACATGTGTGTATACCTGTCTCTGTGTGTGTGTTTGTGTATAGGAGCCCTGGTGGTTCAGTGGCTAAGAGCTCAGCTGCTAACCAAAAGTCAGGGCCGTTAAATCCAGCTACTTCTTGGAAACTCTATGGAGCACTTTTACTCTGTCCTATAGGGTTGCTATGAACCAGAATAGACTCGACAGCAATGGGTTTATGAGTCGGAATCAACTCGACAACAGCGGGTTTGTATATGTGTGTATATACGTGTGTGTACATTATGTGTGTGTATGTGTGTATATAATACCCAAACTGTGCTTGAAACATACCTCCCAATCCACCTTTGACCACCTGAGTTGTCTTCTACAGTTAACTCTCCTGCCCTGGCCACCCCTACCCTCTTCCTACCCCACATGTATTGGAGGCAGCAAAGGCCTGCTGCTGAAAGACTACATCTCCCAGCCTGCCTTGCTATGGGGTCATCTGACCCACTTCTGGCCAGTGGGATGGAAGCAGACATCTCCTGGGCAGGAAGCTTTTATGATAAAAAGTGACAGATTCTACTGTCACAAGCCTTTGGCCTTTCTTCCTTCATGGATCTCATACATAATGCCCAGAGGTGTGGAAACCACTTTGTAACCATGAGGTTGGAATCCATGTGTTGAAGATGGCAAAGCTGTGAGCCTTGGAGGAACTGGAGTTCTTGATGACTTCTTTGGGAAGTCCAAACTGCCTGTTCCTGATTTGTATTACTTGAGAAAAATAACCCCACCTTTGGTTTGATCACTCAGGGGGGGTCTCACAACTGTTCCATGCAGCTGAATGTAAACCCAGCTGCCCCAGGGGCTGAGCTAGGAGTGTGCTTAACTTCAGCACTAGCCTCTTTCCACATGCTGCCTCTGGAAGCATCAGTCCTACTGTCTTGGCATGGTGTTTGAATTTCTACCACAAGAGCATTTTTCCTCCAAGTTACCTCATTTAAGGAACCAGAAAAAGGTGATAGGCGCTTGCTGTTATTTACATAATTGTGTTAAGAAACAAAAAATCAACCAGCCAACCTATGGCCAAGGTCTGGAAGGGGGCAGGAAAAGATAAAAGCAGCTGGAGAGATTGATAGTGACAACAGCTCTGACTTACCCTGGCAGGATGCCTGTCCTGTGGTAAGTGCTTCCTTCACACCTATGATTTGATTTGCTCCTCATGAGGACTCAGTGAAATGAATGCCATTACTTTCCCCATTTCTCAGATGAAGATACTGAAGCTCGGAGAGGTGGAGCCACTTTTTCCAGCTCGCTTGGCGAGGGGTTAGGTCCTACTGCCCCACATCAGGGGTGGGGTCAGGAGAGGAGGAGGAATGAGGGAGTCAAGACAGAAAGCCCTGATGCCTAGCACAGCATGTTTAGCCAGCTACCTGTCCCACCTACAAGGGAAGGGAAATAAAAGGTGGCCTTCAAGGGAGGAAGAATGTAAAGTCATGTCTTAATTGGGGTCCTCGAGGAGAAAAATTGTTACAAGTCCTCGGTTATTTTATAATGAGTCCACCAGTATGGAAGGAAGCCACAAACATTTTCAAAGCTGAAGTATGCATCTGTGGTGCGATGTTGGTGATAGAGTGGGGGAGGGATGGAGGTTCTTTTTGCTGGAAGCAAGGAGTCTGCCGCTCTCCTGTGCCAAGAAGGTTCTTCTGCTCCATGAGCCACTAATGGTGGACTTTCAGGCATCGGAGGGGTTACCCACTAATGGTAGACTTTGGAGGCAGGAAGTTGTTTGAGCTTCAACAGTCCTTCAGTGTCTCAGTTACCTAATACTGCTATAACAGAAGTACCACAAGTGGGCGACTTTAACAACAGAAATTTATTTTCTTACAGTTAAGGAGGCTGGAAGTCTTAAATCAGGTACCTGCTCTAGGGAAAAGCTTTCTGTTTCTGTTGGCTCTGAAGGAAGATCTTTAGTCTCTTTTCAGTTTCTGTTCCTCAGTTCCTTGGTGATCTTCACATGGTATGGCATCTATCTTCCCCCATCTATGCTTGCTTGCTTCTTTCCTAATCTGATGTTTTATAATATCTCAAAAGCGATTGGCTTAAGACACACACAATGGTGACATGGTCTCATTAACATAACAAGAAAACTCCATTTCCAAATGGGATTAGAGTCACAGGTATTTGTTGTTGCTGTTAGTTGCTGTCAAGTTGATTCCAACTCATGGTGACTTCCATGAGAGCTGAGTGGAACTGCTCCATAGGATTTCCAAGGTTGTGACCTTTTGAAAGCAGATAGAGATTAGTATGCCAACACATATTTTGAGGGGACACAATTAAATCCATAACATTTGGGAAGGGGATACTTTGGTGAAGATCACAGAAGATTCTTGACCATGCTGGGTGGAGAAGGAGCAAAGATGCAGGATACTGAGCAGTTGCGGGCAGGGAAAGGGAGGTCAGACCCATATTTAACTTTGTCTAGGTCTCTGCCATCTCCACGTGTCTGTCAGTTTGTTGTACTGTGGGGGCTTGCGTGATGCTGGAAGATATGCCACCGGTATTCAGTCAGGAAAGGTGTGCATCAGGGTTATACCCTTTCACTATACCTCTTCAATCTGTATGCTGAGAAATAATCTGAGAAGCTGAACTCCGTGAAGAAGAATGGGGCATCTACACTGGAGGAACACTCATTAACAACCTGTGCTATGCAGATGATACAATCTTGCTTGCTGAAAGTGAAGAGGACTTGAAGCACTTACTGATGAAGATCAAAGACCGCAGCCTTCAGTATGGATTACACCTAACACAAAGAAAATAAAATTCTCACAACTGGACAAATAAGCAACATCATGGAGAAAAGACTGAAGTTGTCAAGGATTTCATTTCACTTGGATCCACAATCAATACCCATGGAGGCAGCAGTTGAGACATAAAAAGACGCATTGCATTGGGCAAATCTGCTGCAAAAGACCTCTTTAAAGTGTTCAAAAGCAAAGATGTCACCTTGAAGACTAAGGTGCGCCTGACCCAAGCCATGGTATTTTCAATCACCTCATATGCATGCGAAAGCTGGACAATGAATAAGAAAGACCAAAGAAGAATTGATGCCTTTGGATTGTGGTGTTGGTGAAGAATATTGGAAGTACCATGGACTGCCAAAAGAAAGAACAAATCTGTCTTGGAAGAAGTACCATCAGAATGCTCCTTAGAAGCAAGGATGGTGAGACTATGTCTTACATACTTTGGACATGTTATCAGGAGGGACCAGTCCCTGGAGAAGGACATCATGCTTGGTAAAGTAGAGGACCAGCGAAAAAGAGGAAGACTCTCAACAAGATGGATTGACACAATGGCTGCAACAATGGGCTCAAGCACAATAATGATTGCGAGGATGGCATAGGACAAGGCAGTGTTTTGTTCCGTTGTACATAGGGTCACTATAAGTCAAAACTGACTCGATGGTACCTAACAACAGGTGTCTGCCAGCATAACACCCTCCCATGATTCCCTTTAATTCTCCTGATAAAGTCCCAGCTTCACCCCACCTGGGAGGCCCTTCAGATGCCCCTTGCTGATCTCTCTTTCATGCCCTTCTCCCACCCCCACTCTGAGCCACTCTCATTCTAAGATGGACTTAGCAGGTTCCTGTTGCCAGGCTGTTGCCCATGCTGGGCCTGCTGCCTGGACTACTTTAATCTAATGTAAGGAATTGTCTAACTTCCTGAAGAATAAGGATCAGAATCAGCACAAAGCTGGTTCCTATGAGTTGAAGATCAGACATACCTCCACTCTCTAACTTCTTCACCATTTCTGACACCAGCGGACCCCTCCACGGCACTCTCTATTTCTCTGGTGGGTTCAATAATTTGTTGCAGTGGCCACACTGAACTCACAGATCATACTCACAGTTATATGGCTTATTAAGGAAGTAATAGGCTACAACTCAGGATCAGGATCGACTTGAAGACAACAGGCTCCAACTTGAGATCAGAATCAGGAAGCACATAGGCAAGGTCTGGAAGGCTCCCCAAAAGCAGAGAACACATCCCTCTCTTCTTCAGTGCAGGACAGCTCACTCAGCTCCTCTTGGCCATGTTAGCAGGCCGGCCCTCCTCTTGGCCATGCTTGTAGGCTGGTCCTTCTCTTGACCATGCATGGAAGCTGACCCTTCTCATCCATGACACCGCATCTTGGCCTTGCATGCCCCTCCAGGACAGGCCTCCTCTTGGCCCTCCAGTCTGCCCCCTCATGGCCATCTCTCAGCATAGCCAGGGCATCTGTCTCTGCCAAAGGCAGGCCAGCTCAGCCCCCAAACTGCCTCTTGTTCTGCTCAGGTGTTCATCTGCATGGGCCTGGACTGCAGCTACTATCCCTTTTCAGGGCAGCCAGCTCCATTGTGCCTGGAGATGCCCAGCTCCAACTCATAGGAGGACTCATCCACTGCCCCCATCTGCTGGTCTCATGGTTCCCACTGCTTGTACTGCTGCCACCATTTCTCTGCCACTAAGCTCTGTTGTACTTGCTGCTGTTTCTCTGCCACTTGGCTATGCTGTGCTTGCCATCCTTTATCTGTCACTTAGCCCCCTTCTGGGCCTCTCCTATCTTCAGTGTTGCAGCCCTTGACTTGTATCACAGCTCTTTTAGGAGTTTCCCTCCTTCTGTCTCTCTTTTCTTCCCTTGCCTTAAAAAAATCTCTGTGGGTTTGGTTACTTATATAAGCTAACTCCTTGTCAATTTCAAGGCATGGTCCTTCCAGAGGAACCACAAACAAACCAATCCCTGTAAATAATTAAGTAATCCTATTGAGTGGATGTTATGGATTGAATTGTGTCCCCCCAAAATATGTGTCAATTGGCTAGGCCATGATTCCAGTATTGTGTGATTGTCTACCATTTTGTCATCTGATGTGATTTTCCTAAAAGTTGTAAATCCTACCTCTATGTTGTTAATGAGGCAGAATTAGAGGCAGTTATGTAAATGAGGCAGGACTCAATCTACAAGATTAGGTTGAGTCTTAAGTCACTTTCTTTTGAGATATAAAAGAGAGAAGGGAGCAGAGAGACAGAGGGACTTCATACCACCAAGAAATAAAAGACAGGAATGAGCATGTCCTTTGGACCCAGGGTCCCTGCACTGAGAAGCTCCTAGATCAGGGGAAGACTGATGACAAGGACCTTATGCCAGAGCTGACGGAGTGAGAAAGACTTCCCCTGGAGCTGGCACCCTGAATTCAGACTTCTAGCCTTCTAGACTGTGAGAGAATAAATCTCTGTTTTTAAAGCCATCCACTCATGGTATTTCTGTTATAGCTGCTCTAGATAACTAAGACAGTGGATTTTCAACCCACTATTTCCATAACAAAGAGACCAATCCCTGCAAGGTATGTAAAATAGACCAATCACAGGGCAGACAGCAGCCCAGAGCCAGGCAAAAAGTATCAAACCATCAAATTGTTTATAGCTTACTCGGGAAATGTCTACCAGCCTGGGGAATCCCTGTAACAAACTCTCCAGGTAGAAAACAACCTGAGAGTCTTCTCCCCATCCTCCACCCACAAGTTGCTTCTCCAAAGAACTAGGGCAAAGATAACTCCTCAGGACTTACAGGAAAAATCTCCCAAGTTCTTGTTCCAAAGAGCCAAGGCAAAGAATGACTTACGAGTTAAAATTGGAACCGTTATTCACTATCCTTGAGCATAAAGAATGTGACCCAGCTGGAGAGACAAGGACTCACAAGGACACATCAGCTGGGCCCTGAGGTATAAAAATAATAGCTAGGACACTCTTAGAAAACATTGTTTAGGAAACCATTCACAATCAACAAATAGATAGAAGACAAAAGACCCACATTTTTCTACTCTTATCTTTTTCTCTTAGCATTTAGTAAACAGATTTGTTAGACCAGTGAAGACCCTCCTGACTATCATTGCTGAAACTTGTACGAATGATTATTAAGAAGACAATTTAAAATGTAAAATTATGATGATCCAGCAGTTTGTAGTCAATCTGTGAAAAGGTGAAGCTTTTAATGATTTTACCCAGTTGTAAGGCCTATATGTGCTGATGATTCTGTAACATTCCTTGGACTCGGGCAGACATAGCTCTGGTAGCATGCTTGTCCATATCCTACTTTTGCCTCTTGGAACATATGCTGGATGGAGTCTTTCTTCTTGCTTTACTATGACTTTGTGGTGATTTTACCCTAGATCAATTAAGTGGCGAAGTCACAACAGTATCTTCTGAAGCAGCAAATCCAGTCGACCTTGAGGAGACCTGAACTGTGGAACAGAAGTTGGCAAAGAGAGTTCTTGTCCTTTGGACCCCATACGTTCACACTCCACGTTCCTTCGACATGGATGGGGTAAGTGCTCTCAGAAAAAGAGCCTTTGCTTATTCTTTTTTGTTCTCTTTCTCTTGATTCCTTAAATTTTATTCAGCACATCATTTGAAAACTGGTTGTTTTGGTTAAGGAGAATCTTAGATTTTTGCTCGATTGTTTGCTTAAAAGTGACTTCTAGCGACTCTTTTGGTGAACTACAGTTTGGTATCCAGATTTGGGTGTTTGAAACACTAAAAAGATAATTCTAAGTTCAAAGATCTCTGGGTCACTATAAGCCACAAAATTCAGGCATGGGTTGACCAGTAAAAACCATTAGGGCAGTCTTTAAAAGTGTTAAACACTCCCGTGACAAGATAAGGTGGTCACGAGACAGGCGAGAGCATTAGGCTGCCTACCACCTGCAAACAAATTCTCACACGATGAAGGCCAAGCAAAACACTGCCGAAACCCTGAGGTGTTCCTTATTAGATTTCTTTTTGTGACTCAGAGAAAATCTGGAAAATAGTGCTCTGTTTTAAAATGTTTTTCTTTTCCCCTTTCAAAATTAAAAATGAGAAATAACCAAGAGAAAAATAAAATTGATGGCTCACCATCTGACATACCTGCTGCCTATATGGTAAAGAATTTTGGGCCTAATCTGGCTGAGTATTTAGGAAAATGGAATGATTTAACAAAGGAAAAGGATTTGTTACAGTGGCCTAAATGAGGGACTTTTTAATTGGCCAGATTAGCCTTTGTAAGATGTAAGTTAGAAGCAAAAGGATCTAAAATAAACCAAAATCAGTGAAAGTATTTTTTAATTGATATTTTGAATCCTTGAGAAGGCAGCAAATGAATACTTTTGCTCCGGTTCAGGAAAACATTGCTAAGCAATCAAAATGGATCTTGGCATTGCAGAAATATTGGGTAGCATTATTGAATTATTTGATGAGTAGAACTATGGGTATTAAAGAAGACAGAAAAGAATTCAGAGGAAGAAAATAGGAAAAAGGAAAAACCTGCTTCTTTATATCCTGATTTGACTTTTAGTTCTCTTTTAGCCAAATTACATTTTCATTCCAGTGATTCACTGGAAACTGAATCTCTGCCTCCATTAATGCCTTTGGTACTTAGACAGCCTAAATTGGCGGGTGGACCCATAGAAGTAACACTAAACCCCTGAAGTAAATCCAAATTAAGGGCAACTGTAAAAGATTTTCCTGACCCTTGTGAAAATCCACAGAAACTTTTGAATAAATTTACTATTTTGACTAGCATCTATAAGCCAGATCGTTCAGATTTATACTTTGTTACATATTCTACTAGGATCAGCAGAAGCAGCTAGATGGATGGCTGAAGCCAAGTGGAAGGACTCAGAAGCAAGTTTAGTTACAAAAACTGGAGTTACAGGAAAAGAATTAAGAGATGAAATTCAAGATTTAGTTAAAGAATTAATAAATGCATTTCTAATGGTATTTCCAAAAAGGTTGATTGGGCAAGAATTTAGGCTTGTAGACGAGAAAAGGAAGAAAATGTACATACTTTCATGGATTGTTTCTCCAAACGGTTTGAAGAATGTTCAGGTTTAAGGGGACTTACAAAAGAACATTGGCCTGTATTTAAATCTATATTTTGGGGAGAGTTATTGCCTCAACAAGCAGTTTTAGTGAAAAGACATAATGTGTATTGGGAAATTGTGAATTCTTCAGAACTGGCCACAGTGGCTTAGAAATTAGCTCAAACTTAGGAAGAAAAGAATAGGAAAAACGAGTTGAAGGCTGGAGAGCAAAAAAGGAATTAATGGCTTTGCAGTTTCAGTAACTGCAAAGTAGGGACAGTAATGATAGAGTTCTGGCCAAGAGACAGCCACAACCAAACATGCCCCAAAATGAGTTGGTTTGCAACTATTGTAAAAGGCCTGGACATTTTAAGAGGTATTGTTTAAAACAACAGTAAACAAAGGGCTACTCCTTCAGCATCTCTGTTACCACCACAGTGACGGTGCTCTGAGGATTTAGGGGTTTTCACCATGGTTCTTATTAACAGTCAGGGAGAGACAATGCTCTAAGTAAATGGGGAGCCTTGGACCTTCCTGACTGACACAGGGGTTACCATGTCAGCAATAAATCCTATGTGTTTACAAAACCCCTCCCTCAGAGTAACAGAACTTCTAAAACTGGGAGTTTCAAATGAAGAACAGATCTTGCCTCATTTAGAGCCAGTACAGATATCTTTAGGACCCTTTGAAGATTTACATCTGTTCCTTCTCAGCAATGATACCCCTGTTAATCTACTCCAACCCCCCCCCCCCAAAAAAGCCAGTGCCGTTGAAATCTGCTAGGGCGAGATTTATTATACAAATGGTGATGCTATATACCGTTTGCTGATAGCGGAGAAATCCTGTAAATCTTTCCTCTGTTAGATGACTCAATTACTGAGAGAAAATTAAAAGATACCGTATCCTTTATTCAAGGATTAATGGAAGTAGAAGAAACTATAGGACAGGTTCAGGGAGGAGAGAAGGAATTAGAGAAAGTACCCACTGAACTCTGGGCAAAGACAACCACAGATGTAGGAAAAATCTTCTCAGCCAAACTTATTAAGATGCAAATAGATACTTCTAAACCTTTGCCTTGAATAGTTCAATATCCATTAAAGCCTGAAGCTATAGAAGGGTTGTTGCTGTTGTTGTTATTAGGTGCCATTGAGTCAGTTCCAGCTCATAGCGACCCTATGCACAACAGAATGAAACACTTCCCAGTTCTGAGCTATCCCTACAATCAATAAAAGGGTTAGAACCTATTATTCAAGATTTCCTTTAGCAAGGTCTAATTATATTATGCATTAGTTCTTGTAATGCTATTTTTCTGGCTTAAAAAAAAATAGAAGGTGGAGATTTGAACAAGAATTAAGAGCCATAAATAAAATTACAATATCTAGATTCCCTGTAGTTCCTAATCTTCATTTACTTTTATCCCAGTTACGAAGTGGTGCTGTATACTTTGTACTTATAGATCTTTGTAGGGCTTTCTTTAGTATACCCGTTTCTTGGGACTGTCTATATTTATTTGCTTTCACCTGAAAAAGCTGGCAATACACGTGGAGAGTTTTCCAACTTGTTTTTCACAAGTATTACAATCAGATTTGGTTCTATTTCAATTTAAATGTGAATCAATGTTATTGCAGTATGTAGATGACCTCGTGATTTGTTCCAGTTCTAAACAAAATAATGTCAAAGATAGTATTCTGTTATCATTACAATATTTAGCCACTAGAGGGCATAAAGCATCTAAAGAAAAACTACAATTTATCCAACCCCGTGTTAAATACTTAAGTGGAGCCCTGGTGGTACAGTGGTTAAGAGCTTGGCTGCTAATCAAGAGGGCGGCAGCTCAAATCCACCATCCTCTCCTTGGAAATCTATGGGGCAGTTCTACTGTGTCCTGTAGGGTTGCTATGAGTCAGAATCAACTTTAAACACTATCTTTAACATTATTTTGTTAAATACTTAGGACATCTTATTTCAGCTGGGGATATTTCTTTAGACCCGAAAAGAAAGGAAGCTATATTGACTTTTCCTTTGCCTACCACGAAAAAAAACCATTAAGGGTTTTTTTCAGGTCTTTGTGAATATTGTCAAAATTAGATTCCAAATTTTTCATTGTTAGCCCAGCTCTTACATCACTCTCTGGAAAAAGAAGTGGTTGATCCTTTTTCTCTTTCTGAAGAAGGTGCAGAAGTGGTACATGCACTTCAAACCTTTTCAACCTCTTCTGCTGTGGGTTTTCCAAATTAGGCTTTGAAATTTTCTCTGTATGTAAATGAACACAATGGGAATGCTTGTGGTGTTTTAACTCAGAAACATGGAGATCATCAGAGGCCTGTAGGATATTATAGTCTTCAATTAGATCTGGTTGCTCATGTTTATACTCTATGCTTAAGGGCGGTAGCAGCAACCGCTCAATTAGTCGAAAACACTGCAGATACAGTTTTGGGTAACGACTTAGATTTATTTGTTTCACATGCAGTAGCTGATATTCTCAGATCTACTGTAAGTCAGCATCTATCTGCCAGTAGGTTAACCTCTTATGAAGCCTTATTATTGATAGCCCCAAATATTCAAATACATGTCATTAAAGCTTTAAATCTAGCCACTCTTTTCCTTGAGAGAGAAGGAGTACTGCATGACTGCTTGGATTTGACAGATCAGCTTCTGACCATAAGAGAAGATCTCCAGGAAACTCTTTTGGCTAACCTTTTTTTGGTTTTATTCGTAGACAGTTCTTATTTAAAACCAAACCCAACTTCAAGCAAATATCATGGAGGATATGTGATGACTACTTCCTCAGAAGTATTGAAGAGTGGACCTTTGTCTCAGGTAACCTTGGCACAAGTTGAGTTAGTGGCTCTTACCTAAGCTTGTAGATTAGCCAAAAAAAGAAAGAAAAAATCAACCTGTGACCATATTCATGGATTCAATGTATTGTTTCTTGTTAATTCATGATTTGGGGGTGCTGCGGAAACAGCGGGGATTTTGACGTAAGGAGGATCTCCCATTAAGAATAGAAAATATGTAGCTGAACTTTTAGACCTTTACTGCCACCTTCAGAAAAAAAAAGAAAAAAATAGCCAAAATGACAACCTTGAACTGAGGGAGTAATTGGGAATGAATTTTAGCTGGTGCTGCAGCTAAAAGAGAGGCTGGTACAGAGACCCCAAAACTCGGCCCAGCTTTATCTGAAATTCCCTTATGGATAGTTAAAACAGAATTTGTTGGAACTACATCCTTTCCAATGTTTATACAAAAAAAAAAAAAAATGGAATGCAGAAGCCTCTAAAATCCCTATTTTCTAATACGGAATCCAAATGTAAAGATATTAAAAAGGTACCAAAAATTAGCCCCTGAAACTGAAATAACAGAATGGAAAGTAGGTGAATGCCATCTCAACAAAGAAACTGAATTGTGAATAGTTCCTGGAAATAGGATTGTTATTCCTAAGGGAATACATATACCTTTGTTATCAGCCTACTTATTAAAATTTAAAGAACAATGGGATGAAGATTTAGTTGTATTTTAGGTAAACATTTTTGGGGAAACTTTTCAGATACAGCTTACTCTTTGTATGACAGGCATGATACAGACTTCTGTTAATGTATGAAAGAACAGGATCAGACAATTATCATCCTGGATACAGCCATTTTAGAAATAGAGAAAAATGTAATGCATGTTGGGGCTGGAAATCAGGTTTACCTCTTTCACTAATAAAAGATCAGGAGAAAACAACAGATGCTAGGTGGCACAGTTTACCTTTACACCAAAAAGCTGTACCTCATTCAGAACAACAAATATGGGAAAAGGAAGAATGTACTTTAAATTCCGACATAGATCTTTTGATCAATCTCTGGTCTTGCCAAAAGAATTACATCTTCCCGTAGTTTCAAGTTTCCACCAAAAAGATAATTTAGGAAGAGATAAGACTCCACAAAGAATGAAAATAAATTATTGGAGCAATTTCTGGAAGGCTATGAATGAAGTAGCAAAAGGTTACACTATTTGGCAAGAATTAACCCAGGGAAAACTTATTTGACCCCTCAGGGTCGTTATCCCCTACCTACAGGACCCATTACTGAATGGCAAATGAATTTTATACAACTTCCCAAGTTCAAAATTGTATGTTTTAGTCATGATAAGCAGATATTTTCATTGGGTAGAAGTATTTCCCTGTTGAAATGCTACTTGCTAAAAAATTGTTAAAAGATATTCTTTCTATGTTGGGCACTCCTCATACCCTGTGTAGTGATAGAAGTTCTCACTTTACTGGCCAAATTTTGGTACCGATTTGTAGCATTTTCCCTACCTTGTATCGATTACTTAGTCCATATCATTTGCAATCTTTGGGATTGGTTGAAAGAACAGAGTAATGAAAGTTCAGTTAGCTAAGCTTACTGCTTCTGTAACAGTAATGTGGCCTCAAGTGCTTCCAATTGTATTGTTGAATCTTCATCTACTTCTTTTACTCCTCACAAGTTAACACCATTTGAAATAGTCTCTAGATGTATTATGCCTCCTCCTTATAATGCTATAACTCTGATTGAAATTAGGTCTCTAATAGTTTGCTAAAGTATTTTCAAAGCTTAATACACTATACTAAAGCCAATGAGAAAGTGATTAAACATGCTTATGCTCAGACTTCTTCTTGTAGTTATGTAGGGTTTCATGCCCCAGAACTTGGTGACTAAGTATATTGGAAACAGCACCAGATAAAGGACTCTTTAGAACCAAGGATATCCTTGAAATAACTGGGTGTCACATAAGTAATCATTTAACTGGATCTGAGTGGTATTAAAGCATGGTGTTGAAAGCGTTTTGGTTACAGGAGTCCATAACTTAACTCTCATTGCACGGGACAAGACCTTGTTAGAATTTAGAGTAGGAGGTGGAATGAAGTGATAATTTACTAACAAATGAATTTGCTGCAAAATTACAGGGTGTAAAATCCTGGGTACATCTTTCTCAATTAAAGAAGACCAAGGTTTTTGATTAGGTGATCAAACCAGTAGGAGGGCTGAAGTTGAAATTCAACCACCAACCGTCCTCTTCCCTTGGATGAGTGACTCAAAAGTACAATTTAGATATTTTGTTATTTGTTATATCCTTTATCACTTTGCCAATCTGTATTAATTAACTTTGATTTAAAATGATGTTAATTATTTAGTTACTCTTTTATTTGTTAGAGAAATAAATACTTGGAATGAAAATGTGTTTGTCCAATTATTACAATCTATAGCAAGTGCTGGTAATTTGACACAGTGTTTTTTGTCATCAAAATCCTCATTTTGTTAAAGAAAACTCTGATTCCCACCTCCCATGATTACTTGTGTGACACTCAGTTACTTCAAAGATACCCTAGTCTGCCTTGTAACAAAGATGGATGTTTTGTAGAGTTATATCAACACCCTCCTAGAGATTTTAGGTAATTGGTATGAAGAGTGCTATAATAACAAGCTAGTGGAAATTACAACCCATAATCAGTCACCTTGTTCTCATGATTATAGTAATGAATGTCAGAAAAATCTTACCTATATAGAATTAGGACTAGGAAGATAATTTATCTGTGGTAATTCTGTAATGGAAATTTGGTTATTATGTGTAAATTTTTTCTATACCTTCTGTTTTCTCTAGACAATGTTTGTGTGCTTCTTATGGATATATGTTTTTATGTGGTGAATCCAACTGTATTAGTTTCGAGAATCCTTTTCCAACTGACAGTGAATTTATGTGAGCAATCTCTTGTTTAGATTCCTGGTGAATGTGTGGGCAATGCACTTTGAGAACTTTAGGTATTCTTAGTAAGGATGCTAGTGAATATTGAAAGGTAATGTTAAATTGTTACACATTGTGAAACAAAAGTCAGAAGAAAATCCATTTGTCCAAGACTAAGGGTGGGGTTGGTCATTTCTAAGAGGTTTAATTCCTACTTATGATATAGTTGAATTGGAGAAATCTTTAAGAAATTTGTACATCACTATGGGACAAATAGCAGATGAAGTTGCTAATGGGATAGAAACTCATCAGTGATTTCTGACCTCATTAGTCAAGGTGGTATTAGATGACAGAATAGTCTTAGATTTTTTATTAGCCTAAGAAAGTGGAGTCTGTGCTGTAGCAAATACCTCTCGTGGCATTTGAATAAATAACACAGAAGTAGAATAAGATATACGTAGAATTAGACAGCAAGCTACTTGGTTACACATTACAATACCCCTATAAACACCAGATTTATTTGGTTGGTTACCATCAAGTGTAAGAACATGGGCTAGATCACTATCTCAAGAAATAATATTTTTAGTCTGCATCCTGATAATATTAAGCATAATAAAATTTGTCTTCTCTTGCCTTATACACTTAAAAGGCAAAAGGAAGGCTCAAGCTAAAACATTGATGTACATTGATTCTATAAACTTTTGCAATACAATTGATAGAAATGTTACTCTTAACATCCTGATGAAGAACCAGATGGTATCCAGTGGGGAACCAGCACCATGAGTTTAAAGGGCCTGCCATGGCCGCCATCTAGGAGCCCAAATAAGTCCAGGTTTTAATCATGGATGTGTTATCTCCAATCTCTAATCAAAAGGTAAGGAGATAAAATTGGAATCATTATTCCCTGTTCTTGAGCATAAAGAATGTGACCCAGCTGGAGCTGAATTCATAAGGACACATCAACTGGGCCCTGAGGTATAAAAACATCTTTTAGGAAACCTTTCACATAAACAAATACTTAGATAGAGCATGAAAGACCTACTTATTTTCTACATCTTATCTTTTTCTATTAGCATTTAGTAAATAGTAAATTTTGTTCTACCAATGAAGACCCTCCTGACCGTCATTACTGAAACTTGTTCCAGAAATTATTAAGAATCACAGTGATTCAGCAGTTTTTCGCCAACCTGTGAAAAGGTGAAACTCTTAAAGATTTTACCCATTTGTAACATCTGGCACCATGGCAGGGCCTGACGGAGCAGTAGTTAAGAATTAGGCTGCTAACGAAAAAGTCAGAAGTTCGAATCCACCAGCTGCTCTTTGGAAACCCTAAGGGGCAGTTCTACTCTGTCCTGTAGTGTCGATATGAGTCAGAATTGCGTCAAAGGTAATGAGTTTTTGGTTTGCTATATATACTGATGATTCTGTAACATTCCTCAGACTTGGGCAGACATAGCTCTGGCAACATGCTTGTCCATTTCCCACTTTTGCCCCTTGGAATGTATGCCTAATAAAATCTTTCTTCTTGCTTTAATATAGCTTAGTGGTGCTTTTTCCTAGGACAAAGGCCAAATAAAGAAGTTCCTGTCACCACAACCACCACCTCTGTTTTTTCATGCCTGAAAATGTTATCTCATCTATCATGATCTAGCACTGCTCTCTTCTCCTCTGTAAGATCCTTGTCTGCCTGGCTTTCCACAAGCAGTCCCAGTATGTCCTTGGCTAAATCAGCCCTTCCAGGGCTCTGCTTCCTCATCTGTGCAATGGGAGTGGGGATGAAATTCCAGAATCCTGAAATGCCTGAGCTTGGAAGGACCAGGATCTCTAGTTTACAGAAAGGAGCCACAGGCCAGAGAAGGTTTGAAACCTGCCTGAGGTCACACCACAGGTATGCCAACATCAAACCCCTAGGTGCTCTGGGAGACCCTCCCCTCACTACAGCCTGCCCTCAGCACATGTTCAACACCCCCCCCAGGCAAGTCAGAACATGACATTATTGTTTTAATTTGATCTTTACAATTTTTTAATTTCAAATGAAATTTTAGAATGTGAGTCTGGCTTTGCAACTCTCTGAGCCTAGAGCAGTGGCTGGGAAATTGTAGGGGTGGGAGGTGAGGAAGAATTGTTTCTGGGAGGAGCCCAGAAGTTGTCCAGAGGCCTCTACTCCCCCATATATGAAATTGAGACACTCGTTGTGCCCCTTGGTGGATCTGGGGCCACCCTTGGTGGGCTGTAGATGCCCATGGATGCCAAGAGCAGCTATCATGGCTAGGAGTAATAGACAGCCTTGTATCTCCCAGGCATGGCCAGAAACTCCTTGGAGTGCTTTCAGGCAGGAAGAAGCTTCCACAGCCCAGAAAAACTGGCCTGGGTAGGTGGTCAGCAGAGACAGGAAAGCCAAGGGCAAAGCTTCAGGCTGGGAGGGGTCTCAGGGGGGCATTGTCCCATTTTACTGGTGGGCAGTGGGCCCCAAAGGGGTGGGGAGAGAAGAGGCAAGAGGAGGCACACTTATATCTATCCTTAGGCATTCATTCATTCTTCATTCATTATTCTTTTGCTTATATCTATCATCTGTTCTGCCCGCTCTTCCTTGTTTAAGTAAACTTTTCCCCAGCTCCTACTGTGTGCTAGGTCCCATGCTGAGTGCTGGAACATTTCCATAATCGGAACAGATGCTGGCTCTGCCTGTGGGCATCCCCAACCAGGTGGGAGGGGCAGACGCATTCCAGGAACTAGGTGGATGAATCCACAGTCACAGCTGCCAGCCACAAGGAGGGTCTCGGAATAAGCTAAGGGGGGCCATGGGCCATCCTCACTTATTTGCTCCCTATACCTCCCTTTGGAAACCTAAGTCAGCTCAGGTCACCCCACTGCTCCTTGCTCCCTCAGAGGCAAAACCAGAGTTTTCCACGGCCTCAAGCTCCCCATGACTTCCCTGACCTCAGCTCCCACCCTTCTCACCTCACAGTCTCTTCTCAGCCACACAGGCTTTTCCTGGAACTCACCAGACAAGTTCCTGCCCCAGAGTTTTTGCACATTCTGTTCCCTCTACCTGAAGTGCTCTTCCCTCAGATACCCACAGGTCTCCTATCTCACCTACTTCAAGTCCGTGTTCAAAAAGTGGCTTCTCAATGAAACCTTTTGTGACCCAACTTGAAACTGCATCCCCCACCCCAAATCCTGCTCCTCTTTCCTGTTTTATTCTCCTTCGTAACACCTGTCCTAATCTCCCACTCAGATTTATTCTGTCTCCTGCACTGACTTCAGCTTGCAATGGAAGGGGTTCACTGCTTCATCCCCAGCACCTGTAACAGTGTCTGATACACAGTGGGTGCCCAACAAATATTTGTTGACTGGTTGGCTGGTTGTAGGCATCCTACCTGCTACAAGTTCACCAGTCTGGGCTGAGCTGGGGAAGAGCATGCGGGGCTGAGAGTGGGTGGCCACCCCTCAATCTCCTCCACCTTTCTCTTCTAGCACGGGAGCCCCAAGGCCTCAACTGAGCCCATTGCAGAGGGCCAAAGCCCAGCTAAGTTTGACGTTGGGTCCTGAATCTGTCAGCAGTGTGAGGCAAAAAGGAGGGTTTTGCTTTGAAGGTTGGGGTCAGACACTAGAAAAATATTTGGAAATAAGAGATGAGTGAGAAAGCTGGTGCTGTAAATGATGAAGAAAGGAAATGGATGGATGGACAGAAAGATGAAAGAGTGGATGGATGGATGGGTGGATGGATGCATGAATGGATGAACAAATGGATAGATCGGTAGATGGATTGTTGGGTGGATAAAGAATAGATGGATGGATAAACAAAAGAACGTATGGACAGATGGGTGAGTGGACAAATGAGTAGATAGATGAACAGATGGATGGATGAGTAAATGAATAGATGAATGGATGGGTAGGTAGATAGATGGGTGGATGAATGGATGGACAGATACATGGTTGAATTGGTGGATGGATGGATAGGGTGATGATGACAATAACAACAAACTATCATTTATTGTTTTTTTCTCATGTAACCTATCTGCACTTTACATAATCAATTATAACCCCATTTTTCAGATGAAAAAACTGAATCTCAGAAATGTGAAATAACATACCAAGGCCATGTAGCTGAGGAGGGGTTGAGGCCAGATTTGTACCCAAGTCAGCTTAACCTTCGGGGCTGGCTTGCTCTTTAGGGTAGGGTGGGGACCTCAGTGGATGCTCCCTGAGGCAGGGACCCATTGGCTCCAATCTGATGTTTATAGCTACAATTGGCCCCAGAGGAGTGAGACTATGGGAGCAGCTCACTCACAATCCTCCACGGTGGACTGGCACCCGGGGGTCTTGGCCACAGGGAAGGAGGTGTGGGCAGAGGGCAGCTGGCATGATTCACTGAAGACAAAGGAGTCTGTTCCAACCCAGCCCATCCCTTGAGCCTGTGCCCAGACAGGGGCATTGGAGGAGGGGTCAGCCATGCAGTGCCTACCTATCTCAGCCTGGGCACCTCCTCAGTAAAACTGTGTCCTGACCACACTTCACAGGGACGTTGGATATGTGCAGTGAGATGGTGAACGAAAGTGCTTGGCACATAGTAGGTGCTCTGCCTGATGATGGTGATGATTCGAACCAGCCCTGCTGTGCCCTTGCTAGGGGCCCTGGGCAAGTTCCTTCTCTCTGAGTCTCAGTCCCATCTGATGTCAGATGGATCTTGGCTAAAGCAGAGAATACCAGAAAGAAGTTTACCTGTGTTTTATTTACTACTCAAAGGCATTCCACTGTGTGGATCATAACAAATTATGGATAACATTGTGCAGAATGGAAATTCCAGAACAATTAACTGTGCTCATGAGGAACCTGTACATAGATCAACAGGTAGTCGTTTGAACAGAACGAGGGGATTCTGTGTGGTTTAAAGCCAGAAGAGGTGTGTATCAGGGTTGTATTGTTTCTCCATACTTATTCAATCTGTATGCTGAGCAAATAGTCTGAGAAGCTGGACTATGTGAAGAAGAACATGGCATCAGGATTGGAGGAAGACTCATTAACAACCTGTGATATGCAGATGACACAACCTTGCTTGCTGAAAGTGAAGAGGACTTGAAGCACTTACTGATGAAGATCAAAGACCACAGCCTTCAGTATAGGATATACCTCAACATAAGGAAAACAAAAATCCTCACAACTAGACCAATAAGCCACATCATGATAAATGAAGAGAAGATTGAAGTTGTCAAGGGTTTCATTGTACTTGAATTCACAATCAATGCCCATGGAAGCAACAGTGAAGAAATCAAATGACATATTGCACAGGGCAAATCTGCTTCAAAAGACCTCTTGAAAGTGTTAAAAAGCAAAGATATCACTTTGAGGACTAGGGTGAGCCTGACCCAAGCCATGGTGTTTTCAATCGCCTCATATGTGTGTGAAAGCTGGACAAAGAATAAGGAAGAGGAAGAAGAACTGATGCATTTGAATTATGGCATTGACAAAGAATATCGAATCTGCCATGGACTGCCAGAAGAATGAACAAGTCTATCTTGGCAGAAGTACAACCAGACTCCTCCTTGGAAGCGAGGATGGTAAGACTTTGTCTCATTTACTTTGGACATGTTATCAGGAGGGACTAGTCCCTGGAGAAGGAAATCATGCTTGGTAAAATTGAGTCATCGAAAAAGAGGAAGACCCTCAACAAGATGGATTGACACAGTGGCTGCAACAATGTGCTCAAGCATAACAATGACTGTGAGGATGGTGAAGGACACGTGTCTTAGAGCTTTGTTAAGAAAATTCAGTCCTTTAAACAAAGATTTATTTTCCCAGGCACTGTTCTAGGTGCTAGGGATGCAGCCATGTATGAAACAGGCAAAAATTCCCACTGTCACAGAGCTGACATTCTAGTGGGGAGAGATATAATAACTAAGTACATTACACTATATCAGTTGGTGATAGGTGATATATTGTTGTTGTTATTGTTAGGTGCCATTGAGTCAGTTCCGACCCATAACAGCCCTATGTACAACAAACAGAATGAAACACTGCCCGGTCCTGTGCCATCCTCACAACCGTTGTTATGCTTGAGCACATTGTTGCAGCCACTGTGTCAATCCATCTTATTGAGGGTCTTCCTCTTTTTCGCTGACCCTCTGCTTTACCAAGCATGATGTCCTTTTCCAGGGACATGTCCAAAGTATGTGAGATGAAGTCTTGACATCTTTGCTTCTAAGGAACATCCTGGCTGTACTTCTTCCAAAACTTCGCCAACACCATTATTCAAAGGCATCAATTCTTCTTTGATTTTCCTTATTATTCAGCTTTCACATGCATATGAGACGATTGAAAACACCATGGCTTGGATCAGGTGCACCTTAGTCCTCAAGGGGACATCTTTGCTCTGAAAACTTTAAAGAGGTCTTTTGAAGTAGACTTGCCCAATGCAATGCATCTTTTAATTTCCTGACTGCTGCTTCCATGGGTGTTGATTGTGGATCCAAGTGAAATGAAATCCTTGACAACTTCCATCTTTTCTCCATTTTCATGATGTTGCTTATTGGTCCAGTTGTGAGAATTTTTGTTTTCTTTATGTTGAGGTATAACCCATACTGAAGGCTGTGGTCTTTGATCTTCATTAGTAAGTGCTTCAAGTCCTCTTCACTTTCAGCAAATAAGGTTGTGGCATCTGCATAACACAGGTTGTTAATGGGCCTTCCTTTGGTCCTGATGCTGAGTTCTTCAAATAGTCCAGCTTCTCAGATTATTTGTTCAGCATACAGATTGAATAAGTATGGAGAAACGGTACAGCCCTGAGGCACACCTTTCCCGACTTTAAACCATGCAGTATCCCCTTGTTCTGTTCTAACGACTGCCTCTTGGTCTATGTACAGGTTCCTCAGGAGCCCAATTAAGTGTTCTGGATGGAAATCGCATTCTTTACAATGTTGTCCATAATTTGTTATGATCCACACAGTTGAATGCCTTTGCATAGTCAACAAAGGTAAACACTTCTCTGGTATTCTCTGCTTTCAGCCAGGATCCATCTGACATCAGCAACAATATCCCTTATTCCAAGTCTTCTGAATCCAGCTTGAATTTCTGGCAGTTCCCTGTCAATACACTGCTACCACCACTTTTGAATGATCTCCAATAAAATTTTATTTGTGTGTGATATTAATGGTATTGACCGATAATTTCCACATTCTGTTGGATTACCTTTCTTTGGAATGGGTACAAATATGGATCTCTTCCAGTCGGTTGCTCAGGAAGCTGTCTTTCAAATTTCTTGGCATACACGAGAGAACACTTCCAGCGCTCCATCCGTTTGTTGAAACATCTCAGTTGGTATTCTGTCAACTCCTACAGCCTTGTTTTTCACCAATGCCTTCAGTGCAGCTTGGACTACTTCCTTCAGTACTGTCGGCTCCTGATCATATGCTAGCTACCTCCTGAAATGGTTGAATGTTGACCTATTCTTTTTGGTACAGTGACTCTGTGTATTCCTTGCATCTTTTTAGATGCTTCCTGATTCATTTAATATGATAGGTGATATGGAGAAAAAGAAATCTGTGAAAGAGAATATGGAGTGGAGAGAGCAGTAGGATTCTAAATAAGTTGTTCAGAGAAGGCATCCCTGAGAAGAGACATGTAAGCAAAGACCTGAGGCTGGTGGAAAAGGGAGCCGTCCGGTGTCTGAGGGAAGAGCGCTACAAGCAGAGGGAAGGGAAAGTGCAAAGGCCCTGAGGTGGAAGCCTCTGAGAAAGAGTGAGAAAGTGGGAGAGGGAGGAGGTAGGAGACAAGATCAGAGGATAATGGGGGACCTTGAAACCAACAGTGAGTAGGAGCCCTGGGTGGGGTTAGACAGAGGGTATTTGAGGAAGGGCTATGTGACTAGTCCCATGGAGCAGTCCCTTGCCTAGGCCCTCTGGTGCTCATTCCTTCCTCCACTCCACATCTCATCCCCGTCCTACCGTGGATGTTGCTGGGGGCTGTCCCTGACCAGACTCCAGGCAAGGGTGGCACCAGGAGTCCAGGACCACATGGGACCCAGGCAGGGAGCTGAGACCCCAAACAGCAAAAGGAGACTTCGTCGTGGGCACGAAGGGCAAGTTTCAGAACGTGATCAGGAAGCTCCGCACCTAGTTCCCATGGCTTGCAGATGTCTCTTTCAGAAACTATCTTTTCCATTGGGAAGAGTTTGTGATTTTTCCTGTAGCAAGAGCCCCTAGGATGCTCACAACCCACCCAGGCTAAACGGAAACAGTTTCCTAAGCCGAATGATGAAAATCCTCTCCCAACCTCCTGCCACCTTCCCCTGACAACGTCGAGATGGGGTGAGGGCTGTGTGTCTGCCACTCAGAGCCTCTGAGGCTTAAGAGGCTGGATGGGGCCATGACCCTCGCCCAGCAGAAGCTATGTGCTGACACAAAGCTACGAATTCCCCATCTTGCTTCTCTCACCGCACCCATTCTATACCTAAGCCCTGTCTCGGCCAAAGGCCCAGGGGAAATCTGGGGACAATGGGGCACCCAGCTCTCGGCAGTGACCTCGTGCCTGTGCCTGGGACAGGCCTGATCCCCTGCCCCGCCCCAACACACACACCCACACGCACACGCACCAGAGCCCAGCCCCAACATCCGAAGCCTGCCACTCAGGAACACAAAGGGCCTGGGTACTTGAACACTTCTTGCAACGTGGTGCTCACAATCTCCCAGAGCAGACCTGTCTAAATTTTGAGTCACTCTGTGTTCCTTCGTTTGCACCGGTGGCAGAAAGAGGCTGAACTTGGCCCTCAAAGACACCTAGGTCCCACTAACCACACACCCCCTGGGCTTCCCCCACCAGCCCTTTGTCTTTGCTGTTCACTCTGCCCTGAATGTCCCCTGCTCCAGATCCTTGCCACAATGGTGGGCCTTTGGGCACCAGGAGCTGAAGGGACCCCTGAGATGACTTGCGCCAGGAAGGAGCTCAGGACCACAGTTACGGGCATCCTTTTCAGAGCTGGCCACTCTGTGGCTACGTGACCTTGGATTTAATGTCTCCATGCCTCAGTTTCCCTCATCTGTAAAATGGTATAAAGCAAGAAGACCTTTTCCTCCTCTAACTGGGGCATGGAGATCTGGGTAGAGCAGTGCCTTGGAGAATTCAGTGTGTTGGTCCCAGAGATGAGCTGACACCTTCAGGATGAGGTCTCTGGCCTCCCTGCTTCCATGGGGTGCTAGCAGGGGCCATTTCCTCCAGGTTGCACCCCCACATTTGTAAGCCCCTTACTTGTGGACAACCCTTGTACCACCACCCACCCTGGGGAGCCTGGTCAGGAGGGGCTTCTCCCACACCTTTTTCTCTTCACCCCTCTGAGCACCAGTTTCAGGGGCTAGAGATGGCAGGCTGGGGTGGCCATGATGCTGGGGAGGGATTGAGACGTGCACCGAGGTGAGAGGGATCTCTGGGTGGACTGGGTGATCGGGGTTCCTGGGGTGATTGTGTGAGAGCTCTGCAGGGCACAAGTGGGGCAGAGACAGTGGCAGCCTCTACCCCCAGGCCACCACAACACCTCTGTCCAACCCCACCCAGCCCAGGGCTCAGATGACACCTGACTCCTCCAGGGGAGCCTGGAGATGCTCAAGCTGTGCAAATGGGCATAGAAGGCCCCAAGAGGATGAGTGGGCTTGGGGTCCCACAGTGCACAGTGAGCAAGAAGGGTGAGAATCTCGGGTTTCTGTCAGTGGGTCCAACACCACCCATGGTGACATACCCCTAGCATAGGGCCTCCGACCCTTTCCTGTGCCGTGGATCCCTCCTCAGAATCCAGGCCATACATGTATCAAGTAAAACACACAGGATTCCCAAGGAAACCAGTTACTGAAATAGGTAAAAAGTGTGTGCGTGTTATAGTAAATACGTGCGTCTTCACTAATGCTTTGGTGATAAGGTGAGTGATGGATCTAATTCCAGCCATAATTTTGAATCCGTGATGAATGTAAATGATGTTTTGAGAGGTCTGCAACTCCTGTAATGGGGTATGAGACTCTGTGTTGTCTCTGGTGACAAAGGTACTGGTGCTGCTGATGCCACCAGGGTTTACTGCTTCAATTCACAGTGGAAGGAAATGCTGGATTTCAGTTGAAGGTTGGTAAAAATAGTGATTTTTTTTCTCCATTCAAATATGTGGACCCTGAACTCCATCCACAGACCCCAGGTTAATTGCTCTAGAGCTCCCTGCCAGGAATGGCCACAACAGCAGTTACAACAATAGCAAGTCTTTATGGTGTGCCTGCTCTGTGCCAGATGCCAGGCTGAGCACTTTCCCCTCTTCTGATCCTCACTACAGCCCCAAGGGCCAGGCTCTGCTGTGGTTCTCATTTTGCAGAGGAAGAAGCCGAGGCACAGAGAGGTTAAGCAATTTGCCCAAGGGCACGCAGCTCTTGTGTGGTGGTGCTGGGATTTGAACCTGAGTCCGCCTGACACCGGAGCCCAGCGGAACGCCTGGCCCACAAAGTCAATGTCCGGCCCTCGGAGGAGGGTCTTTGCTGCATTCGCGTGTTCATGGAGGGAAAATCCCTGGGGCCAGCTGTGGGCTTGGTGGGGAGGGACTGTGGTTTGGAAATTGATTCTATATTTATCACCCCCATTCCTGGGCAGGTTAATGGATTTTAAATGGCATCGGTGCTAATTGCACCCATGCTGTGGATGGGCCAGCCTGGGGGAGGGTTCCTCCGGCTCGGGAACTAAATTCCTTAATGTGGACTCAGAACCTATGGTAAGGATTTCATTTGGATCTGAAGCAAAGGAGGCACCCCAGCTAGAGGGAACAGCAGAGGCAAAGGACTGGTGGGGAGTCCTATAGGCCCACTGGGCCAACAGCAAGTGCTCCTCATGTGGGGAGACGCTGCCCACCACCGTAGGGCAGGGTGGTGGCTGAGAGAAGCCTGCAACCCTACTCCCTGGGGCTGGCCAACCTGACTTCCTGAGCGCAGGCCTTTGCAGGAGAGTTTATTCATCATCACAGACAGGATGGGGCTGTACCTGCTCAGGGCAGCTCCCGGGGAGTCTCAGGAGCCAGGCATAGAAAGCTACACAGGCAGGTGGATTTCAGAGCCAGGATGGGGCAAAGAGCAGTGGGAGGGGCTTTCTGGACCCACCTTCCAGGTGATGAAGGGGAGCCAGGGGAAGTCTCCCTTCTTTGGGCTATTTTAAAATGAAGGAATAAATTTTGGGGAGTGTCATGGATTGAACTGTGTCCCCCCAAAATATCTGTCAACTTGGCTAGGTCATTATTCCCAGTACTGTATGATTGTCCAACATTTTGTCATCTGATGTGATTTCCCTATGTGTTGTAAATCTTATCACTATGATGTAATGAGATAGATTTGTGGCAGTTGTATTGACGAGATCTACAAGGTTAGATAGTGTCTTAAGCCAGTCTCTTTTGAGATATAAAAGAGAGAAGTGAGCAGAGACACGGGAACCTCATACCACCAAGAAAGAAGTGCCAGGAGCAGAGCATGTCATGTGGACCCAGAGTTCCTGCACGGAGAAGTTCCTAGTCCAGGGGAAGATTGATGACAACGACCTTCCTCAAGAGCCAACAGGGAGAGAAAGCCTTCGCCTGGAGCAGACGCCCTAAATTTGGACTTTTAGCCTACTAGGCTGTGAGAGAATAAACTTCTGTTTGTTGAAGCCATCCACTTGTGGTATTTCTGTTATAGCAGCACTAGATGACTAAGACAGGGAAGATGTGTAATCTTCGAACATGTATTAAGATACAAAGGACTTACAGAGAACAGCGTGCCTCCCTCCTTTTCCCCCAGCCTTCCAACTCCCTTCCTGTTGGTCCATTCCTTGCGTTCGATTCCGAAATATTCTACCAAACGTAGATGTGCAAGTAGGTACATATCTTCACTTTGGGTTTTTTTTTTATCCCAATAACGGCAGCCAATACCCTTTTTTCTGTAGGCAGACAGGAGGGTGTGGGAGCCAAGGGTGGGACAGGAGGGGCAATGAGAGCAGGGAAGCACCCTATGCCCTCAAGCAGTTCCCAATCTTTGGGGAGGCAGAACTGAAGGTGGACCATGACTTCACAGAGCCCTGGAGGCTGTTGGTGCCCAAAGAAGACATGTGACTACCCTAGGTGGGTGGGGCACCCAGGGAGGCTGCCTGGAGGAGGAGGCATGCAACTCTCCGAACACCCCCACACTAAGTACCTCCTGTGTACTGGTTGCTGCCCTGGGGCCTCCACCTTCTAGGAGGATCATCACACCCACTCTTCAGCTGAGGAAACTAAGGCTTTGAGGGAGAAGGCCTTGGCTGACAACAGGCAGGACTGCTCAACTGCATCGCCTTGGTCTCATGTCTACTGTGGGCAAGCGAGGGCTGAGGCCCGGGAATCCAGTCCCCCTTTTCCGGCTACCTGAGAACCTCCCAGATGTGGGCTCCTATAAATAGGAGCTGGGAGTGGGACTCAGGTGATCAGGTTGGTCCAGCTCTGGACCCCTGTCCTTGTGGGCTCACTAGCCTGTTCCTGCAGCTCCGATGGCTTCTCAGACCAAGAGGACTGGGGCAGTTGGCTGGGCTTGGCCCTGGCTGCTCTGCGGCCTACTCTGGTCGCCAACCTTCCCCACAGGATAAGAGGCCTAGAGGTGGCTGGGGCCTTGGAAGTCAGAGCTGGTTTTCTGGACAGGGAGAGTGAATAGGGTCACTCAGAGAGTTGGCTCAGCCCGGGGTCACCAGGTGCTGCCAAGCTGCCTTCTCTGTCTGTCTACCCCACAGGACTGCAGGTTCCTACAAGAAGCCTGAGCTGGACATGACAGAAGATCCCAGCTCGGGGTTCAGTGGCCACTGTACAGCCCTCAGGGCTGCCAACTGACTTTGGCCCTTTCCTGTAGAGTCTCAGTTTCCTCAGCTGCAGAATGGACATGCTGCTCCCCTAAGAAGAGTTCCTGTGGTATCCCCAGTGCTTGGGCTCCTAGAAGGTGCCAGATGATTCCACGAGTGAGTGAATCGACTGTGCAGGTCTCCGAGAAGCCATGTCCACCCCTGGCTGGGTAGTCAGGCTTTACTATGCTGTACACATAGCCTGGCTTAAAAAGAAGCACTGAAGTGATAGGTGTTTTCTGTATAAAATTCTATCAAGACAGAGCAGCAGCTTCTCCAGTGTACCACGGGGCTCCTGAATCCCTGGTAGGTACAGTGGGGATGGCTCCTCATATCCACACAGAGGCTCTGTGGCTGTGAGTGGAGGTACAGGGACTGAGCCAGGTTGCCCTGAGCCCCTGGGAAATAGGACTTGGGCTTTCTGTCTGCATGGAAGTGAGTGAGCAAAGAAGTCCGTCCCCTGGGGACAAAAACCACATACAAAAAAACAAACTTCCAGAACTTTTGCTCTGCTAGGCAAATCTATCTGCAATTAAAAAAAAAAAAAAAAACATAAATAAGGTCACGCAGCATACCCTGTTCTGCCCCTTGGTTCCTTTTTTTTTTTTTTTAATTTAAACAGTGGGCTTGGTCAAAGACCGCTTCATTGTTGGCCCCACAGAGTGACCTCTTTCTATTTCAGAGAAGAAGAGTCTGCGGCCAGGGCTTGAGCCCCACGCTCACACACTCAACGAGGCAGGCTGGTGAGGGGCCTGGTTACCAGGTGGGTCCTGAGAGCAGACGCTCCCTGTCCAAGGAGTGCTGGCCCAGCTGTAGGGACAGAGACAGGGGAGCAGCGCAGAGAAGAGGTAGCTGGTGCCCACCAGGGTGGAAAGGGGCCAGGTAATTGGCTGGATTATCCCAGCGGGGAGGCCTCCTTGGGGGAAGTTATTTTTAACTCAGAGGAAGGCTGAAGCAGGACTTCCCTCCCTCCTTTACTGCCCTCTATTTTTGTCCTCCTGGGGCCTGCCTTCCTGGAAGCTCTGTCCCCGCAGAGGAAGGAAGACAGTGAAGAGGGAGGAGGGAGACCAGGGCCTCAGCACGTGCCGTTTCATCCCAGCCCCACACAGTCTGCCCACAGCAGCTCCCACACACCCTGTGTTACAGAGGAACAAAGAGAGATCAGAAAGTGTCAGAGACATTTTGGAGGCTTTGCTGCCCTTTTCACATTCATCCCCTCTAGAAAAGTCCAGCGGGTAGTCCATCTTCAGGAACGGCTTAATCCAGGGAGCTCAAAAGACCTTGTCCAGAATCTCCTTTCTGTCTGTATCTCAGCTCTGCTTTCGCCTGAGTAGTGCTCACCCACATGGGGGTAAAGGTGTCCCCAGGAGCTCACTCCTATCAGCCTAACTAAAAAAAAAAAAACAGCCCCTAGGAAATAGAGCCCCTTCCTTTCCTGCAGACCCAGCAAAACTCCCAGGGCTGGTTTTCATTGGTTAGCTTTGATCACATGTCCATCCCTCAACCAATCACTGTGATGCTCATGGCCAGCCTGGACCATGCTTACTCCTGGGCTTTGGGGGTGGGCCCAGCCCCACAGGAGACACATGGCAGAGTGTCTCAGAAAAGGGGCCTGAACAATGGGAGGACATGAACCATGATGCCCCCTGAAATGGCACAACTGGGATGGAAACCTTGAAGCCTTAGGCCCTCCTGACACCAAGGAAATTCTAGGAGTGAGGTTGAAAGTCCCGGCTGTCAGCAGCCATTGTCTCCCTTGTCCCCATTAGCTCATCCTCCTCACAGCTGCAGCTCCAGCTGAGCCCAAGGAGAGGAGGGGGAGGAGGCTGGGCTAAGTGTCAGTGCCTGTGCACAAGGTAGATAAGTCCATCGCCAGCTCCAGGCTGAGCTGATCAATGCCTGCTTCCTGATGAAAAGAAGGGACTCTATGTCCTGTTTCCAGGGCCGCAGCCGTTCCTGAAATTCTGCTGGCCTCCAATCAATGCTCCAGGGTCAGCCCGGGGACCAGAGGGGGCAGGGGCGGGGGATGTGTGTGTGCAGGACACTAGCTTTCCTTCATCTCCACGGCCACCAGCCTTGGCTTACATACCTCTGGGAATGCACAGCCCACTTCCTCCCCAGGCAAAGCCTCCCACCACCAAGAGCTCTGACCTGCCTGGTTATTTATTCATCAATCAGATGGGGTACTAACAACATCTACTCCCTAAGGCTGCTGAGGGATGAAATGAGTTAATGTGGTTAACCATTGAACCCCGTGCCTGGACATGCCAAGTCCACAGTCAGCCTCAGCCATTGTTACTATCATTATTATTATTATCAGAGAGTGCCTTGGGGCAAATGGCATTGAGGAAGGGGCAGGGCTGAGGTTCAGGACACCTCAGTCTGGCTCCACTCTTGTGGCTCACGGCCTATGTGATCTTGGGCCTCTCTCTGTACCTTGGTGAAGCCAAGGTATAGATGGGGCCTGGGCAGAACACAGTCTGTGCATCCTACCAGAGATGAATATTCTGGAACCAGCCAGGGACAGGTCTCCTCTGACCACCTGATGGGGGTAAGGGTAAGAGGCAGGCTGAACCCCAGAGCCTGGCCACCTGCCTGGAGGAGAAGCTCAGACTTGTGCTGAGCAACTAACTATCTACAAACCCTACGGGGAGCTTGCGTAGCCCTGGATTGGGTGGTGGCAGGACTAAGGGTAAAAAGGGTAAAAAAAAGGGTAGTGTGGCTGCAAATTGAGCAGAGCAGGAGAACTCCTTCACTCACTGGGTCTCCCCACCACGCGTTTGCTCGTTTGGCAAACATTTGCTGAGCGCCTGCCTCATGCCAGGCCTTGTGTTGTGTGCTGAGGTTACAGCTGTGGACACAACAGACCTCATCCCTGTCCCCACAGAGCCAAGGAGAGGGCAGTAAACAAGGGTTACATTCCCAGAGGACAACTCCAGAAAGCAGAAAGAAAAGACAATGGGGGTGGGGGGCGGGGTGGGGTGTCAGGTGACAGAGAGTGCCTGGCAGGGAGGGGGCTTTACCTGGGGGGTCAGGCAGGCCTCCCCAAGATGGTGACCTTTGAGCTGCCATCTGAATGAAGACTAGTTCTCAGAAAAGAATTTTTCCAGCAGGGGGCAAAAACGGTCCTAAGGCCCTGGGAGGAGATAGCTCAATGTGTCTAAGGGCCTGGATCCTGGGGGGTCTGGAGTGGAGAGGCCCAGGGGGGTGGACAAGATAGGTCACTGGGGGCCTTGAGGACAGCGGACACTCCCTTGGAAGGTTTAAACCAGAGCATGATGTGATTCCATTTCACATTTTTAAAAATTTATTGTGGTAAAATATATACAACATAACATTTGCCGTTTTAACCATATGAAGTATACAATTTAGTGACATTAATTACATCCACATGTTGTGTAATCACAACCACTTTCTAGGTCCAAAAGTTTTTATCACCCCAAACAGCAGCCCAGTCCCCCTTCAGCAGTTGCTCCGCATTCCCGCTCCCCCAGCTTCTGGTAAAACCCTAATAAACTTCTGTCTCAATGAATTGCCTTTTCTAGATATTTCATATAAGTGGGATCATACAACATTCATCCTTTTGTGTCTAACGTATTTCACTCTGCACATCTTCAAGGTGTGTCCATGTTGTGGGCAACAGAACTTTATTTTTCTTCAGGGCCGAATAACATTCCACTGCATGGATGTGGTGCGTTTTGTGTCTTGTTTCAACCGCTGATGGGCATTTGGGTGGTTTCTGCTTTTTGGCAGAACACTAGTGTACCTACTTGACATCTGATGCTGTCTGCTACTGCTACTGCTTGGGGGATGACCTGTGGCCTGGAGGTGGGCCGAAGGCCACAATTTCCTCATGAGCAAAACTAGGGAATGGCTGCAAATGGGCTGAGGGGCTCTTCTGCCCTCCAGCCTGTGGCTCTGAGAAGGCTTGATCAGTGAATGTTTTCTGGAACAAACACTGTGTGCCCAGCCCAGGGCGGGGAGGGTCTGGGAAGGGGCCTCAGCCTTGTCCTGTCCCTGGAGGAACCTCTAGCCTGGAAAACCAAAAATCAAACCCGTTCTGTCGAGTCGATGCTGACTCATAGCGACCCTATAGGACAGAGTAGAACTGCCCCATAGGGTTTCCAAGGAGCGTCTGGTGGATTCAAACTGCCCGTCTTTTAGTTAGCAGCTATGCCACCAGGGGTTCCTCTAGCCTGGAGGGAGAAAGAATACTGGCAGAATGGGAAAGAAGGTCAAGGGTCCCATGTAGAGGGTACCGGGGAGGGCATGCTCGTTCCTAAAGCACCTACTGTGTGCAGGGCATTTAGCTTGTGTTCATCTTATTGGTTTCTTCCAAGGCGTGTGTGTGTTAGGGGGGAGGGGTGTTATTATCATTGCTGCTGTTATAACCCCCCGCATCTTACAGTGAAGGAAGTGGGCCCTCAGCAAGGGACTTGCCCAAGGTGGAACTGCCAGGGAAAGGTAGGACTGGGAGTGCAGACCCACACCTGGTCCACTCAGCACAGGAGGGAGGCCGACGCTGTAGGTCGTGCCTCGGGAGGGGCCATGAGCCCTTCCGCCCACAGTTAGGGAGCCCTGGGGGGCAGGTGTGGGAGGTGGTTAGGGAGAGGACTGAGCAAGTCCTGCCCCTCTATGCCTCCTTCTTTGCCCTTTCCTGGGCCAGCCTAGCAAAGGGCTGTGGGCCCTACCCCATGCCCGTAGCAGCTATGCATGGGATGGGGTTAGGAATCATCGTTTCATCTCATCCAGCAAGTGGGTTTGCCTTTCAGCTGGGACATTCTTTGCTGGGTGACCTTGGGCAAGACACTTGGTCTCTCTGTGAAATTGGTCCGATACTAGCCCTGTGGAGCCCGGGGCCCAGGTAACAGACCCAGTGTGCCCTGCACTGACCATGGTGAGGAGCAGCTAGGTGGGGGCTTTCGGGAAGTGCCCTAGAGGTCAGCCGCTTGTCCTAGAGCTGTCAGAATCCTAGACATGGAGATACTCTGAGATGTTCCTGTCCATTCCCTTGTCCCCTAGACAAGATCCTTTGCTGGAACCTTCGCCCAGCTGAAGGGATGCCACCAGTCCTTTGGGGCCTCGCAGTGGGGCCCCACAAGGAGGAATGTTTCAGGCCCTGTCCCCTTGGGGATAGCTGAGTCCTTTCCTAGGTGAGGAAGAAGGCCTTCAGTGTGGCGCCCTTTGATCCTGCCTTTTGGGCAAATGAGGGAGGGGAGGATGGGGAACTGAGTCACTTCCCTCCTTGGTCACTCGGAGGGAAAAGGTGAAAAAGTTTCCTGAGAGTTTTTGGTTGCCTGGGAGGCTGGTCTCCTAGGAGAAGGAGGATACCAGGAAGCCATACCAGTTGGGGGCAGGGATGGGGCATTACGGCTGGATCTCCTGTGGTGCCCTTCTTACCACTGCACCCTGGGGAGTCACCAGTTGGCAGGCTTTGAGTCCTGGCTCCCCAGTTCAATGGCTCTGTGCCGAGGCAAGTGACTACCCCTCTCTGTGCCTCAGTTTCTTCATCTATGAAACAGGGCCAATGAGAGTATCTTCCCTAGAGGATCCAAGTGACAAATAACTTCAGCCAGGTCCTTAGCAAGGAGCCTAGAAATAAGTGTGGTCCATTTTTATTTTACCCAGCTGAGTGCTGTGCTAAGTGCTTTAGGTATACTTATCTCGTTTAATCCTCACCACAGCTTCAAGATGCAGGAATGACCACCATCCTCCATTTGGCAAGGGGGAAACTGAGGTATGGAGTAGCTAAGTGACCTGCCTCCACAGCTGCCTGGTAAAGGAGGTGGCTCTCAAACCCAGGAGAGCCTGAGCCCCTTGATGCTCTCGGTGGCTGAGGTTGAGCGGCACCTGCCAGCTGCCTGGGGCCAGCAGACCAGCTCAGAGCCGTCATCAGTCTGGGTGGTGGCCAGAGAGCCCTCCTCCTTGATTAGAATCCTGCAGCCTACTTCCCTGATGCACAGACACATAATTATATTTAACATTAAAGTGGAAGCTTGAGGCTGAGGTGGCCAGGAAGCCTTTTGAGGCACATGCTCCTGGCACAGACCCACCTCCTCGGCCCAATTCTGTGACCCTGAGGCCGAGTGAGGGGTCAGGCAGTGATGAAATGGGGTCTCCCCAGGCTGAGGCCCACTGGGAGGGTCTGTCTGCCAGGATGAAAGGTCTGGGCCCTGTGGGAGGCCGGGAAATCTGAGGCCCTGACAATAAGCTCCAGGAAGCTGGGAAGGCAGGGCTCTTGAGGACAGGCTGGGAAGAAAGGCTGAGCCTCCAGAGACAGGGGTAGGGGAGAAAAGAGGGTCATATGCAGGTCAAATTGGCAGAGAGGGCAGGGGTGGACCAGAGAGGGAGGAAGCAGGAGACAGAAGAAGCCAAACAGCACAAGATGGGGAGGAGAGGCAATTAAAGGGGGAGGGGGTGGGGGCGATGTGTGCCAGGAGGGCAAGTGTGCATGGGGCGGGGGGTGGGAGGACTTCCGTGGGGTGCATGTTTGTGCTCGTGTGTCCACGTGCAGACGCCACCCTGGATGTATGTGTGTGTGTGCGTGTGTGCACCTGTGCCCATCAAGCATGTAGGGGCATGTGCTTTCCATGTGTGGATGCAGATGCCTGAGCGTTGTGTATCCGCTCCGTGAACGCTTATGTGCAAGCTCCCCTGCCAGTGTGCGCTCGCCATGCACCTGTGTGCGCGCGTGTGTCCCCGAGAGGACGTGCCTCTGTGTGTGTGTGTGTGTGTGTGTGTTCGCGCGTGCGTGCGCGTGTGCGCGCGCGCGCGCGCCCCAGTGCGCAAGTGGCTGGCAGTGTGTGCGGGAGGAGGTGGAGGGCCGGGCCGCGGTGGGCGGGGGCAGCGGCTCGGAGCGGCGCGGCGCGGCGCGGAGCGGGCGTGCTCTGTGCCGAGAGTTAGAGGAGTTGCCGAGCCGGGCTGGGTGACAGCGGGTCGCGGAGCTGGGTGCCCGCTGAGCTTTTGCCTATCACCGCCTCCTCGCCCTCCATTTCTCACTCTCCGCCTTCCTCCGCTTCGCCGCCGCCGCCCTGGGAACTGTCGCCGCGGGGCGGGGCGCGGGGCTCCAGCGTGAGGGAGCGCGCCGGGCCCGGCCCGGGATCGGATCACAGCGGGCGGGGGAGGGGGCCGGGCCGCGCTCCCGGCCGGCCCAAGGGACGCGCGCCAGCCGCGCCGGCCCGAGCCAGCGCCCCGCGGTCGGAGGCGCCTTCCAGGCGCGCCCCCGCCCCGCGGTTGGACCCGGGAGACCTTCTCCTGGGCCGGCGCGCCCTTCGGCATGGAGCGGCCCCGGGATCCCGCCTGAGCTAGCGGCGGCGGCTATGAAGCCCGCGCAGCGGCTGCCGGGGCCAGGAGCGGCCGGCCGGAGCTCGGAAGATGCGGAGCGCGCCGCGCCCCGGGCGCTGACCGAGGTAAGTGCACGGCCACTGGGCGCCTGGGGACCCCTACAGGACCGGCGTCCGCACGACGGGGTGCAGCCACAGGGTAGGGTGCAGCCACAGGGTAGTTGTTTCGGGAGGGTTTCTCTTCCTCGCGTTTTCATTTCCCCCCCCTCCCTTGGTGAGCCATTGGAGGAAATGCTGACTTCGAGCTTTTCTTCCCTGCGGTGTCTCTGGATCCCGCCCCCAGGGAACTTTGATCTTTGCTAACCTTCGTCGTGGGGACACTCGGGAAAGTTTAGGAGCCTTCTCCCCCCCCATCCCCCCTACCCCCCGGCCTGGCTTGCCAGAAGGGGCTCAGGAGCGAGCGTGGAGAGGCACTGGGCGCGTGGCAGCAGCCCTACGCGTGACCTTCCCGGAGACCCAGGACTGGATTTGGGCTTGCGGCGGCGGTCGCGGGGTGTGGGAGCGGCTCCGAAAACGCCCCGGGCCCGACCCTGCGGGTCCTGGGAGTCGGTTCTTTTTCGCCATCTCCTTCGCTCTAATGGAGTAAAAATATTCTGGAAATGCCGTTCTCCGCCAGCGAGCAAGCTGCAACTCCGCGGCTCCTTTTTGCTTGTAGAAGACAATTCCAGGGGCTTCGTTTTGCTTTTAGAAGTCGGCCTGGATAGCGGAGGTGACGGTCCCTGGGCTGAGAAGACCTCCGGTTCTTCGGGCTGGGGTACCTCCTGCGCGGGCGCTCCCTGTGCATCCTGGGGGCAGCAAGCGGGCAACAGGGGCTCGCCGGAAGGGGCTGCCGGGGTTGGGGATCTTAGGTGTTTTCGGGTGGGAGGTGGAGGCCCCGAGTGAGCGTCTGTGTTGGCAGTTCTGATGGAGAGACCACATGTCATGTGTATATTTTAAAACCTGCGGAAGGGGATCACAGAAACGTCCATTTCTTTGGGGGGGGGGGTCTTCGTTTGGGGGCGGTTCTCCTGCCTCCCCATTACCCAGGGGGCGTATCCAGAGCGGAGCGCGGCGCAGCTTGTGGCCATTTCTAGTTTCTTCGTTGCTCCCGTGTGTCTAGGCTGGAGCCCTGCAGTAAAGCGCTGGGGACCTCCTGGTTCCCATTCCTGCATCCCTGAACCCCAGTTCACAGGCTCTGTCTCTCCCCGGGCGCGCCGCGGCGCCCACACGCCGCTGAAATCGGCAGCCGCCTCCTCGAAGGTGCGAACCCAGAAGGCGTTAGCCTCCGACCTGTCTCCTACACCTCCACCCTGCCTCTCGAAGTGCGGAGGCATGCAGGCAGGGCCGGTGCCCACCCGCCCAACCCCGCCTCGCCTAGCTCTGGGTTGGACGATCGGGACTGTCCCGTGGCCTAAGAGGGTTAGGGAAGGGAGTCTCACTCAGCCTGAGGCTTTTTGAGGAGTAACCCCACCCCTGTTCTAACAGAACCCCCAGGGCTGTGCTGGGACCCCCAAAGAGACTCCTCAACAAAGTCCACCTCTTGGTTTTCTGGGGGTCCCACCCCTCCAATTGCTTGGGGGCCGAGGCTGGCAGCTCTATGAGGACTCTGATGAGGTAGGGCCAAGACTCCTGAGATATGGAGGGTTCGAAGGGGGAGGGTCTGGCTAGGGCATCTTGGGGGACAGAAGTGTGGCCCCAGTGTGCTGGACAATAGGGAATGTCCCTCATTTCCACTGATGTACCCCTGTGCACATATGGTAGGCACTCTGTAAATGCTGGTATTGGCTCAGACCTGACAGGTGTGAGCTCTAAGTCATTGACTACCTTCTTGTCCCAGCTGTCCAGGTGAGGGATAGCAGAGCCTCCTCCGTAGCCCTGAAGGTGATGACTCTTCCCTTGCGGTGATGGGAAGGACCTGGGGCCCAACCTGGACCCCTCACCATACCCTGCTGCCAGGTCAGACCCCCATAGAGCTCCAAGAGGGGATTTGTCCAGGTGTGTGCCTGTGGAAGGGCACTCAGCAAGTGGGGCTGTGCTGGGAGGAGAGGTTGCCAGAGAGGGCCAGGGTCTTGTCCAGGGTCACACAGCCTTCAGGAAGCATTCCCTAGGTCAGAGGCTGCCCTTGCCAGGGTTCCAGTCTCAGGGCCACAGTGCCATCGTCCCCAGGTCTGCCCAAAGCAGAACAAGGTGGCAGTTGCTGGCCTGTGCCATTTAGATAACAGTAGCAGCAGTGATAAAAGTAATAGCAACAATGGAGACAACAGCACTGGCAGTCAGGCTGTGCTGGGGCCAGTTCAGCCTGTGGGCCACTCCTCAGGTGGGTCTGGCTTCCCTTTGGGTGCCATGGCCACAATGGGCAGCATTGAGCATGACACACAGAGGCCTTGATACACGTCTGGTTGAAAGCGACTGTGCTGACCCTCCTCGCCACACCTGTGGCCCTTGCCAGGCCCCCTGGCAGGAGGTGGCTTGCGGGTCCTGTACCCTCAGTGCCCACCCAGTGCTCACCCCCAGCCCTTCCAGTCTGGCTGCTCCCTGGCTGGGTGCTGGCTGGGCCAGCCTCTGACAGGTGCAGCTGGTGCCTGGACTGGGCCCCAGCCAGGCACTGCCTGTGAATGACACACGGGCACACCTGCTCTTCCCCCGGGGCCAGCTGCTGGAGCCCTGCCACTCTGGGAAGGAGAAGCTCAGCAGGAGGGCTCTGGCCCTGAGGAAGATGTGGCAGTTGTGGCTCGGCCCTGCAGGGACAGATGTGCTGGGGGACTGGCAGCACGGCAGGGCAACGGCAGCAAGGAAGGGCTGGGAATGAAAGAAAGCCCAGCCTGAAGCTGGGCAGTGGCCTGAAACTGGACCATTGCCAGGAGGCTGGGAGACTTCTGAGGAGCCGGGGGGCTTGAGTTGGGGAGGCCCGGCTGGGCAGAACCTGAGCCCTCAGAGCCTAGCTGAGGGCCGGCTCTGTGCCAGCTGATGCAGTCTCCTAATGGCAGCACTGGCTCCATTGTGCGGATGGGGCTTTAAGCCTGAGAGGCCCTGGGTGAGGACTAGAACCTGTGCCCTGGAATCTGTGTGCGTTTGTGTGCCAGGCTGGCTTTTGGGAGGTCCCTAGGATGGCCTTCTTGCCTGCCCTCAGGCTGGTCCCACACAGGCCTGGTGCTGGATTACCATTGCCACCCCCTGGGACCTAGTGAAGGCCAGGCCTGCAGTAGGTACTCAGAAGCCACTTGATGAGCTCTGTCTGCCAGCCAAAGACCTCTCTCTCTCTTTTTTTTAATTTTATTTTTGATAGAAATATACACAGCAAAACCTGCTCCCCTTCCACAGTTTTTAGATGTAAAGATCAGTGACATTGGTTAAATTTTCACGTTGTGTCAGCATTCTCATTATTTCTCTTCTAGTTGTTTTACTTCCATTGATCTCCCTGCTCCCAGCCTTTCCATCTATGCTTTAAAATAGCTGTTGACTCTTTGGTCTTATATAGCATCTTAGTTATCTAGTGCTGCTATAACAAAAATACCACAAATGGATGACTGTAACAGATTTTTTCTCTCATAGTTTAGGAGGCTAGAAGTCTGGATTCAGGGTGCCAACTCCAGGGCAAGGCTTTCTTTCTCTGTTGGCTCTGGGGAAAGGTCCTTGTCATCAGTCTTCCCCAGTCGTGGAGCTTCTCAGTGCAGGAAGCCTGGGTCCAGAGCCACCGCTATTCTCCTGGCTCTTGTTTCTTGGTGATATGAGGTCCCCCTGTCTCTCTGTTCCATTCTCTCTTTTATTTCTTGAAAGAGATTGACTTAAGACACAACCTGATCTTGTAGATTGAGTCCTATCTCTAAATCTGCCTCATTAGCATCGTGGAGGTAGGATTGACAATGCATAGGAAAATTACCTCAGATGACAGAATGGTGGACAGTCACATAATGCTTCGAATTATGGCCAAACCAAGTTGACACACATTTTGGGGAGACACAGTTCAATTCATAACATATGGATAGCATAAAACTTTTTGGGCTAAACTATTACTTAGTTTACAGGTGACTTCAGGGGATAATTTCAATTCAAGGTTTAAAGAGCAACTGAGGGTCATATAGTCTTGGGAACTCCTTCAGCCTCAACAGGTCCAGTAGGTCTGGATTCTTTAAGAATATGAGGTTCTGTTCCACATTTTTCTCCCTTTTTATCAGAATTTCTCTATTATGTTCCTGACCAGATGGTCAGTTAGTGGTAGCCGGGCACCATCTAGTTCTTCTGGTCTCAAGGTGGAGGAGACAGTCGCTCATGTAGATAATTAGTTGTGTAGTCTAGTTCCTTCTCTGATTCTTGGGTTTCCTTCTTTCTCTTTTGTTGGCCAGAGACCTCTTGACTACTTGCCTGGCTGTGCTTTCATTGGCTGTTAATGGCTGTAAGCCCTGGGATGGAGGCCTTGTCACTCACCTTTGGGCTGTGGCCCCAGCACTGTGCCTGGCACCCAGAAGGTGCTCAGCAAATGGGTGTTGAATAAACAGAGACATGGCCCCTGCCCTGGGGGAGCACCTCATTTGGGAGCCCTCCAGGCAGATAGCTAGGGCGAGCAGGTGGCATGAGGAGTCCCTCTCCCCCGGGCCTCAGTTTATCGTCTGTGAAGTGGGATCGAAGCCCCAGCTGGGGGTGGAGGGAAGGAGGGGAGCTCCCAGGAGTCTCCAGGATGGGAAAGTGGAAATGTGAGGCCTTTCTGTGCTTCTTGGGGGCTAGGGGGGCCACAGAAATGGGGGTATGGGAAAGGGGCTTGATGAACGAGGGGATATTTGAGGGCTTGTGAGTATCTGTGGTACCAGAGCCCTGGGAATTCGTAATCCCAATCCAGCCTTTGGACGTATGGGGAAACTCAGGCCCGAGAGGGGAGATGATTCACTGGAGGTGGCCCCTCTGCCAGCAGCAGCAGAGCCTCCAGGCCAGCCTCCCAGGCTCCTAGTGTCCTCTGCCACCCCCACCCTACTGGCACCGCAGCCCAAGCTGTCTTGTGTGATAGCTGATGTGGCAGCCACAGAGGCAGCACAAGGCTGTGGGACCTTGGGGACCCCAGTCCAGCCCTCTCATTAGCCTTCAGCCTGCAGCACTGGACGCAGTTCCATTTACACGGCCAAAAAGGTCTTTCTGCAGCAGCCCCAGGGAGTCCTTCTGCCCTGGCTATGTGTTCATGCTGTCCCTGGAGACGGATGGGGGCACCTCCTGGGCTCTGTCTGGGACCTCTCCTGCCTCCTAGCACCCCGCCAAAGCCTAGACTGGCCCTCTCCCCCCATCATCGCCTGGGCCTAGGCCCCAGTTGACTTTGAAGGACTGAGATTTGGGGAGAGGCCAGGGAACAAAAAATGCAGTATTCAGAGTGGAGGCTTTTGACAGCACCAGCACCAGCCATTGCTGCCTGAGCACCTCCTGTGCACATGAGAGCACTGGCTGGTTTAGTCCTTGGCAGATCCCTGGGCTCAGGACCCGTCTGTGTTCCTACCTTCTTGGAATAAAGGCCAAACTCCTGCATCTCTCCTTCCACTTTAGCCACCCCAGACCAGGCTGGCTCCTGCCTCAGGGCCTTTGCACTTGCCGTGCCCCTGCCTGGGGTGCAGATCTCCATGGAGCTGCCTCCCTGCTCCCTCCTGCCTTCAGGACCTGCCTAATGACTCCTACTCAGTGAGGCCTTCCCTGAGTAACATCGAAGCTACCCTTCCCCTACAGCCCCTCTCCCGTCTTTGGGCTGGATTTTTCTCTGCATAACTTAATGTCTGCTGTGATATATTTTACTTGTTTATCTTGTTTGTTGTCCATCTCTCCCCTGGAATATAAACTCCTAGATGGCAGGGTTTGGGGCCTGGTTCCTTCACAGCTGTGTGGCCAGAGCCTACAGCATAGCTGGGATATATTAGGTGCTCCGTAAGCGTGTGGGGAAGGAACAGATCGACTTAGCTACACCTGACACTTAGTGGGTCCAGTAGCAATGGTAGCCGGAGTTATTGCCCAATTCTGAATTATTGCAGATGAGAAAACAGAGCTTCAGAGAGGTAACACCGCTGTCTCATAGTACTGGGGTTCAGGTCCTCTCTCTGAGCCCTTGGCTTGCCCTCTACCAGGTGACAGGGGCGGGGAGGGGGCGACTTGGCATTTTTTTCAGGCCCCTATGGTGCCTTGAGCTGTTTATATGTGTGATTCCGCCTACCTCAAGGCCTAAGCCTTGCTGTGTGCTGCTACTGGCCTGCTTCTGGCACAGGATGTCCCTGCCCAAACCTTGCCAGGTGTGAGTGCTGTTCCCATTTCAGCTCTGTGCAAACTGAGGCTCAAGGGGTTGTGCTGCTCAGCTCTGGGCCCCTGTCTTCCCATCTATGAGTCTTTGGGTCAGGTTGGAGGAGCAGCTCTCCCTTTGCCTTCCTCCCAGTGCTGCACGGTCTGTGTTTGGTGCTGGTGTATTTCACTTGGCTGGAAAGTTTTTTTTTTTCCCTCTCTCTTTTCCAGTCACACCACCCAGGTGTTTTTTATTGTTGTTTTTCAGTTTTTTTAAAAGTTGCCATTATCAACTTTAGCAGCTTCCCAGTTGTAAAAAGAATCTAAATACTTCCTAGCTGGCAAAGCACAGCTGCTCCTGATTTCTCCTAGATGCTCACATGGCCTCTTTTGCAGATGGTCAGACAGGTTCCAGGGCCACTCAGCCAGGGGCTCTGGGCAGGCCAGTGCCCCTTGAGGCCCATCTCTGGGGCCAGGACAGGGACCTGAGCCCTTGACTCCTCGCTGCTCATGCCCTGGGATGGGCAGCCGGGAGGACGCAGGGTGGGACATCCCAACTGTGGGAATGTGCAGCCTGAGGACCAGAGAGGGGAGACCCCAGCCGGAGGTCGCAAGGCTTTTTGAAAGCAAGGCAGGGACCAGCTCCTAGGTGGTCTGGGCCCCCTGCCCTCGGCATCCTCTTTGCAGCTATTTAGAGACATACTTGACAGAGCCAGGGCAGGGAGGAGGGAGTGTGCAAAGGCAGGGCGGTGCTGTGTGTGTGTATGCCTGTGTATGTGTCTGTCTTTGAGGCCGTGTGCATCTGTGGGTGCGTGTGCCTTTGTGTGCCTGCGTGCACAGTGTGCCTGCGTGCACAGTGTGTGTGTGTGCATCCACGTGTGTGTGTCTGTGTGTGCATCTGCATGTGTGTGTCTCTGTGTGTCTGTGTGTGTGGATAATGGGGGCTGAAAGGCAGAAGGCAAGAGAGGTCAGGGAGGAGCAGCGGGGATGGGCAGAAGAGGGCCTTCACCCCTGCCTGCCCCTCATTCCAGCTGCAGTCCAAGCCCCCTGAGCTAGCGGCTCCAGCTCTGCAGTTCTCTGGCACTTAAAGCAAAAATAAATCTCTGCCAGGAGCTGGCGTTCTGGGAGGTAGCAGGCAGTGTCCCCTGCTCCCAATCCTCTGCCCTGGGCTCTGGCTCCAGGCCAAGGACAGGCTTCCAGTGGGGCCTATGGGGGACCATGGGGGCCCGGGAAGGGACGAGGGGAGGGGCTCTCTCCAGCCCCTCCACAGGCCAAGAGCCCAGCTGGTGGCACAGAGGGCAAAGGCAGGAAAGCCTGCCTGGGCTCCTGTGGGCTCCTGGGATGCTGAGGCAGGCAGAGCACTCTAAAGTGAGGCCTCCTGGAGCCCTGGGCCTCAGCCTTGTGGGCAGAGTGGGGACCAAGCCTGCGTACCACAGACCACTTGCTCAAGTTCCGGCTCCCAGCTCCACTCACCTTTGCCACCCTTGGGACCAGCTTCTGGGCTTCTGTTCCCTTGGTGACCCCTCCCTCCCCTTCTCAGAGAACCTGGAGGTCTGGCTCTTCAAATATTTGTGACCCAGGCTCTGAAGGTGCTTTCCCTGTGCCAGGTGCTGGGGACCAGTGGTACCTGTGGGCTGACAGTGACATGCTCATATCTGTAGCTTGTAGTCACGTTCTTTTGTTAATTACTATAAGTTTTGCTCCCTCAGGGCTCTGTTTAAGGAAGGATCCAAGGGAATAATTCCAGGGCAGGCCTGATGCCCCTGGTGGCTTCGTGGCTGGTGGTACCTCCGGCCCTCCTCTCTAAGCCAGTTTCCCCATCTGTGGAATGGGCACATACACCCCTCCCCTGCGGGCCTTCGTTGTCTCAATTACAGGAGTGTTACGTGCTCATGGGAAAGTATTAAAAGTCGTAAGGGTAGAAAGTAAAAAGTGAATTTCTCCTTCTCAAACCCTGTCCTCCATCCCTCACCAAAGCCTTGCTCTGTGGGAGACCATCATTACAGAACCTCCCGAATGCTCTCAGTGCTGATAGACACGTCTGAGCGTGGGTGTGTAGACAAGCTTGCATGGAGAGGTGCCTTTCTTTTTTGACTTGGGATCGTTCTGCACATGTGGTCCTCGGTTTCTGGGTCATGGAAGCCATGGGCGCCCCGTTGGGGCTCTGGGGCCACCCCATCTGTGCCTGGCCGTGTGAGCTGAGTACCAGCGGCACCCAGGGATTTGATCCTCTCTCCATTGATGGATGTCGAGTGGAGGGCTGAGTCACAGAGGCCCAGGATCATAGAATCTTTGTGATGGAGTCTTTGAACCCACAGAGCCACAGAATTTTAGGAGTCATGGCTCCTTTGAGTCATACGTTTTTTAGCCTCTTTGAGATGCAGAATCTGGGATTGTAGAATTGGCACACCTCAACACCTTAGTCACAATTCCTGAGAACCATGGAGTCCTCACGTCCCAGCCCTGGGAGAGGAGCGAAATCTTCATCTGGCCACCTCCTTCTTCAGGTCCCTCTGGGGAGCATTTAGAGAATCTAGATACCCTGGACCCATCCCCCAAATTTTGGTTCAGAGGGCCTGGGGTAGAGCCTGGGAATCTGCATTTTTAAGTTTTCCCCATCTTCTTCTCCCCCAGCTTGGCCACTTGTGGGAGAAACTGTCCGCTGTGATCAGGCCCACTGACGCTTGCTGGGTGCCCCTGGACAGTTCCCATCCCCTCGTGGGCTTCAGTTTCCCCATCAGTAATGTGGGACCCACTGACTACTTCAACCCCCACTCAGTGCAGGGCATACTGTGAAAGCCAACCATGTTCTTTTTGATCGCTCCCAGGGATGGGAAGCTCACTAACCTCCAGGGGGTGTCATCTCTTCTGTCTCCCGTTTTCTTGATCCTGAAGAAGCATGGTTATTTGCTCCTTCACAACCCTTAGACTTTGTCCCCCTAGGCCTCTGTCTGGGGAATGGTTGCCCTGTCCCATTGGTCACCCCGATCCATCTCTGAGCTTCTCTGGCTCATGTGCATACCACCTGCTTGGCCAACACCTGCCATTACTATAACCAGGTTTGAGAAGCATCTGAGGACAATTCCCACCTTGCGGAGAGACTGATCACCTCTGGGAGAGTCGCTAACGTACCTGGTGATGCCTCCGCTCTTCTGAGAGCCTCTGTTTTCTCATTTGGGTAATGGGTACCCACACCCTCCCGCATTGTAGCCTCTGCTTTCTCATCCTGGCCTGGCTGTGGCTCTGCGGGCAGGACAGGGCAGGGCAGGGAGCTTCCTCTCTTCCCTGTTCCCCGCCCTTCTGGTGCACCGGCTGGAGGCTCAGCAGTGCCCATCCCTGTGGCCTGCTGGGCCTCAACCTGTCGGCAGCACCTGTCCGGCCAAGCAGCCAGACCCGTCCTCAGGCCCCAGGAGCCTCAAGGACCTCCTGCCCCTGGGGCAGCCACAGAGTGGCCCAGGCCTTCCCTGGGGGCTGTGTAACAGACTAGACCCCGGCTGCCGTCTCCTTTCCTCTGCTGGGTGTGAGGCTGGGCCAGCCAGGGCCCTGCCAGCTGCAGCCTGAGTCATCCTGGGCCCTGCCTTGGCCCTGCCATGCCAGGCCAGGTGACCAGGCACTGGGCCCATTCAGTCCTCCTGGTGGCCGCATGGCCAGCTGTGGTCAGGTAGACCCCAGGAGCCCTCAGTGTGCCCTGTTTCAGATGCAGCACAGGTCAACAGGGAGGAGAGAAGGAGTACAGAGGATGTGGCAGCGGGACCCCCAGGAGCTGTGACCTGAGCCCATGGCCTCAGTTTCCTCACCTACAAAATGGGAACACTGGAGCAAACAGGCCGAATGGCTCCACACACCTGACCTTGTGTCTGGATGTGGAATAAGTGCTGGGGCAGGAGGCCTGGGGAAGAAGAGAGGCAGGGGCACTGGGCAGCCAGCTGGACTCTGAATTTGTCTCCTGTGGCAGCTGGATCGAGTCACCACGTACTGGGTGGCTTCAAACAGCAGATATCTGGAGGCCAGGAGGCCAAATCGGTATCACTGGGCCAGACTCCCTCAGAGGCTCTGGGGAGAATCCATTACTTGCCTCTCCCACCTTCTGGTGGCTGCAGGCACTCCTTGGCTTGTGGCTGCCTCACTCCAATCTCCTCATCCGTGGTCTCATGTCCTCCCCTCATCTGTGTGTGTCACATCTCCCTCTGCCTCCCTCTTCTCAGGACACCTGTAATTGGCTTTAGGGCCCACTCAGAGAATCCAAGAGCAGTCTCCTCAGCTCAAGAGCTTTAGCTTAAGCACATCTGCAAAGACACTTTTTTTATACAAGGTTACAGTCACAGGGCCCAGGAGTTAGAACCTGACATCTTTGGGTCCACTACAGACTAGGTCACCTGATGGCTCCCAGGGACTCTTTTTTAAAAAATATTTTACTGTATTTTCGCTGAAAGTTTACATAGTAAATTAGGTTCTCATTTAACATTTCTGTACATACTGGTTAGTGACTTTGGTTACATTCTTCACAGTGTGTCAGCATTCTCACTATTTCCATTTTGGTTGTTCTTTTTCCATTAATCTAGCTTCCCTGTCCCCCCTGGCCTTCTTATCTTTGGTCTAGGATAAATGTTAACCATCTGGTTTCATCATGGGTGATATTTATTTTATGGACCAATCTGTCTCTTGCCTGAAAGGTTTGAGTTCCAAGTTTAAAGAGTATCTCAGGGTGATAGTCTCAGGTTTCATCTAGTCTCTACCGGTCCAGTGAGTCTGGCTTTTTTTTTTTTTTTTTTTTTTTTTTTTAGGAGTTTGAGTTTTGTTCTGCATTTTTCTCCTGTCCTCTCTGGGACCATCTGTTGAGTTCCCAGGGGCTATTGAAATCAGCTCCAGGTTCCTCCCATGGCCATGAGGCCCGGCATTGCTGCCCCTCCTGGTCTACATTCCCCATCACTCGTCTTGCCCCGTGTCAGCCTCCTCTCCAGAGAACAGGCCAGCTGCTTCTGGCCTCCTGGCCTTGTGGGTGCTATTTTCTCTGCTCAGAAGCCAGTTCCTGTCCCATCTCCACCAGGCTAACTCCTCACCAGCCTGGGTTTCAGCTTAAACGTAACCTCCTCCTCTGGGAAGCCTGCCCTCGCCAGTGAAATCAGCATCCCGTGATTATTATTTTTTAATTGAAATATGATCACTCTGAATGCTCTGATCTGCATCTTGACTTTTTCTTTTTTAACTTAGCAATATCCCTTGGGGACAAATAGCATTGGGGTTACCTGTTGAGCTCTGCTATCTACCAACTCTGTATCCTTGGCAGATTATCTAATTGCTGTATGCCTCAGCTTCCTCGTCTTCCAAACAGGAAGATTAATGGTTCTCCCCTCCACTGGGGTGCTTCCAGCAATCAGAGTTCACACATGACCCCAGGACATGAAAGGGTGGGGTAGATGTCACCTGTTATTATTGTGATTACTATATCTATCAGCTAAGTGTTTTAAAAATCTACCTAGTAGTTCCTGTGGAACCCTGGTGGCGCAATGGTTGAGAACTACGGTGAGCTACGGCTGCTAACCAAAAGGTCTGCAGTTCAAACCTACAAGCTGCTCCTTGGAAATTCTATGGGGGAGTGCTTCACTGTCCTGTAGGGTCGCTATCAGTCGGAATCTACTCGACAGCAATGGTTGATTCGGTAGCTCATGCACGGGACTGAGGTTCAGGTTTAGTTAACCTGTTTCTGCAGACCCTCAGCTGTTATCACACATAACCATTGTAAATAACTGGATCGTTGGGGCCTCTTGCCTGGGCTGGAACCTGGATTTCTGGGAATGGCTCTGCTAGGTTGGAGGGCCTGTGCTTCTGTGCCACTGCTCTTTCTTCCACGAGGTCGTCTCCATTTCTGCCCCCTCTGCAGGGTTTGCACCTGCCTCCATCTCCACCCTGTTGCCTGCGCCAATGTGACCATCCCTCAACTTCCTGATCCTTGCCAGCCCCAGTGGTGCCTCACTGCCCGTCATTCCAGTTTGCGTCTCTCTTGCTTTAGAGCAAGGGGGTTGTCTTTTCATGCTAAGCCACCTTTTTGTAGGGGCTTTTCTGGCAGCAGCTGTGGGGTGGTTCTTTCCCTGACGGTCAGTGAGTCGAGTAGGATGCCACGTGTGAGTGCTTGCTGGCCCTTCCCCATCTAGCGGCTCCTCACGTCTAACCCCAAGGATAAGCGGGACAGGGAGCAGCTGACCATTTCACAGACAAGACTAGGCTCAGAGAGGACACACAGCAGCACATCCTGTCTGAGAGAATCTCAGTCTGTGCCTGGAGCCTGAGAGTGGGGGACTTGGGCACCTGGAGTTACCCCAAAGCTCCTTGCCATGGGAAGGAGGTCAGGTTTCATTCAGTAGTGAGTTTTGAGGCTACTGTCCCAGCCCCCTGCCCAGCCCCTCGCTGGGCCCCCGGGGGGCATCCTTCTGGAGACAGCAGCCAGTTGGTTAAGTGACAAATGCCTGATGCCTGTGGACACTGGGTATGCTCAGCCCTTCCTATGGCTCGAGGCGGCAGTCTGGATACTTGGGGGCTTCAGCAAAGAGGCCGTCTCTGGTGGTAAATTCAGCCAGCCACCGTGTTACCAGTTCTTCTGTTTCTCAGGAAGCAGTGCGATGTTTTGCTGACACTTGGCACCCAAAATCATAATGAAAAGGATTGTTTCCCAGTGTCTCCTGCTGCCAAGGCTGTGCTAAATGCCTTCCCGAGCAGTATCTCACTTAATTCTCCTGCCTGGCGTAGAGGGGGGCATGTGGCCAAGTCTGGATTTGAACCCAGATCGGGGACCCCGCTAATAGGCCTCAGTTTTTTCTAAAGGCATGACATCTCTAAAGAACGCTGGGGGGCCCTGCTGGGTTCTCCCTTGAGGGGCAGTGGGATGCACCTCCTGCCACCCTGGACCGAGGATTCAGGGAAACGCTGTACCTGAGAAACATCTCAAACTGGGGTAGCATGTATTGGGCAGAGCCAGGCTGAACTGGATTTAATTGGGACTGTGCCCCTGTTTGCTTTGTGACTTGAGGCAAGCAGCTTCACCTCTCTGAACCTAACTTCCCTCCTCTGAGAAATGGCTAAATCTACTGGGTTTAAGCTGTGATTGTCCTGGCTGCGTGCCGGGAGTCAGGGACATTTCAGAATTCTAGAGGAGGGAGGTTCTCAGGCTCCAGTCCAGTCTAACCCTGCCATTTTACAGGTGGGAAAACTGAGACCCAGAGAGGGGAAGGACTGGTCCAAGGTCACACAGCTGGCAGAGCTGTTGCCATCTCCCCAGTGACCTCAGCCACAGAACTGGCTCTACCTCATTCTTAACCTCTCCTTCCCCACAAGACTGGGATTGAAAGACAGAGCACTGCGTGAGCACCTACTGTGTGCAGGGAGGCCCAGGGCTATCCCCACAGGCAGGTCCTGTTTAGGCCAAGGCCCTACTAAAGCCCTGGGGGAGCTCTGGTCCTCATGGTGATGGCAGCAACATTGTTGCTTGAGGGAGACAATTGAGCTGCTGATGGCTGATTCATTCATTCACTCCCCAGTCTGAGAGGAGAAGGGGCCTTGTGAGGGCTTAGTAGTCTCTACTTGCCTGCCCATGTGCTAACAAGATGCTCCCTGGAGGAAGAGGCCCTGGATCCTGGCCCCAGGGGAGGCCCCAGAGGGCCTTTCAGAGCCATCCGTGGGGGCCCTAGGCGGGGTCAGCACAGAAAGTCCCAGGCCCTGCCTCCCATGGCAGAACCCACTCCCAGCCCTCTCAGACATCCAGGGAGCAAGACTTCAAGGACTGGAACCCCTCAGTCCAGTTTCGGCCCCTTTGCTGCTGCTGCAGCTGGCCTGCCTAAAAAAAAAAAAAAAAATTTTTTTTTTTTTTTTGATTCCAGGTACTGCTTCTGTGATGGGAGAGCTGGTCCTGGACCGTGTCTCCTACCTCCTTGTTTCAGGCCTGGCTGCTCATTCTTGAGTCTGTGCTTCCTTAGGTCCAGATCCCATACCTACCCTTCTGTACCCCATGCCCTGACCCTCCCTCTTGGTTCCCTCCTGGCCCCTAGGCCTCACCCCTCTCTCCTAGTCCCCAGTTGCCCTCTCCCTCTAAGATCATGGATTCTCAACTGACGTCGTGGCTTTCTCTTTCACTGAGAAAATAAAAGTGAGAGGAGAATTTTCACTGCCCCACCACAGCTCCCCACCTCTGGCGCCTGCACCTATCCTGTGCCTTCCCTGCTCTTTCTGCGGATTGAGCTGGGGATTGATCAACTCTGGGATACCCTCGCTCTGCTGTAGACGCAGTTCCCCTCTTCCATCATCCTTTCATCCATTCGGAGGCGTTTGAGGGCCACGCTGTGTGGGGCTTTTTCCCAAGGCTGTGCCTTCCCAGAGCTCACATTGTAACCAAGAGGCATGATAAACACTGTACCGCATGTGGAGGGGAGCCGGGGTGCTGGGGGGGCCCAGATGGAGAGGTCCAGAGGAGCAGCAGCAGGGGGACCGTGTGGCTGGAGCAAGCGAGTCAGACACAAAAAACCAAACCCAGTGCCATCGAGTTGGTTCTGACTCATAGCAACCCTATAGGACAGAGTAGAACTGCCCTATAGAGTTTCTAAGGAGCGCCTGGTGGATTCAAACTGCTGACCCTTTGGTTAGCAGCTGTAGCACTTAACCACTACGCCACCAGGGTTTCCAAGAGTCAGACACAGTGGGTGTGATTGCATAGGGCCTAGGGCCTTTGGGATAATCCTATTAGCTTTTTAAGTCTTCTCCTGACTTTGAAAACACCCTCATTTTAAAAATTTTATTGTGATTAAAAAAAAATACATATATATTAATATATATGTCATTGTTGTTAGGAGCCGTCGAGTCAATTCTGACTCATAGTGACCCTATAGGACAGAGTAGAATTGTCCCATAGGATTTCCAAGGAGCACCTGGTAGATGTGAACTGCCAACCTTTTGGTTAGCAGCGAAGCTGTTAACCATTGCACAGCCAGGGCTCTGATATAGATATGTATTTATAACAAAAGATCTGCCACTTTTACATGGGCAGTTCAGCGGCACTAGTTACATTCACTACTATCCACCTCCAACACCTTTCCATGGCCCCAGACAGACACTTGATTCCCCTTCAGCACGCATTCCCTACCCCTCCCCCCAGGCCCTGGTAACCACTACTCTACTTTTGTCTTGGTACACTTGCCTTTTCTTGGTATTTCCTATCCGTGAAAACACCCCATCCCTCCACTTCTGTGCTCCTGGCAACCACAGAACCCCTCACAAGGGGTATCCCCGTTCACTTTCCCGGATTTCTCCTCTTGGCCTTGACCCCATGATGCCAACGAAAGTGTTCAGGTCAAGGTCACCTGTGCCCCCACCAGGGCGGTTCCAGCGGTCACCCCTCAGCCATTGTCCTGCTTGCCTCTCAGCATCACCTGAGCCTGCTGACCCCTGGCTTCTCCTGGAACATGTGCTCACTCCAGACACCTGTCCTGAATCATCGTACCTCCCTGGGGCGGCTCCATCTACATCCTCATAGTCTCACCTTCTCTTTGGTCTGCACCCCCTTTCTGCAGCTCACAGCCACCCCAGGACTTTGTTCCCTTCCTGTCATCAGTGAACTCCCCTCTCCTCTCCCATCCAGACTGCCCCCGCCTGCCCCCCAGACATCTGCCTTGGATGTCTGGGGGTACCTCAGTCTCAGCACATCCAGAACTGACCTCCTGGCCTTCCCCCTAAGCCAATGTTCCCCCCGACCTCCGCCCAGTAAAGCTTTCCACCTCCTGAAGGTGGTGGCTGGGGTCTCAGAGAGAGGCCACTGGGGCCAGGGCCCAGGCCACAAGAATTCTGGCTTAAGTCTCCCCGAAACCAAAAACCAAACCCACTGCCATCAAGTCTATTCCAACTCAAAGCAACCCTATAGGGCAGAGTAGAACTGTCCCGGAGGGTTTCCAAGGCTATAAATCTTCACGGAAGCAGACCACCACATCTTTCTCCCACAGAGCAGCTGGTGGGTTCAAACTGCTGACCTTTTGGTTAGCAGCTGAGTGCTTAACCAGTGCACCACAAGGGTTCCTTCAGGTCTCCCCACAACCCCTATTTTCTCTCTTTCTATCTTACAAATGCAAAGAGAACGTGGAGGATACCACGCTGTGTCAGTCTTTCGGGGTCTGTGTAAGATTCTGGGCCATAGGGCCCTCTCAGTCAGGTCTGAAGGCGGGAGAGGGGAGGTAAATGGGATGTTGATTGAGGGGCCATGGACACAGGTATAGGGATGTGTGCTCAGCAGCGCCTGCCCAGTCTAGCTGACCCGGGTTCCCAGGGAAGGACAGGTCTGGCTGCTGCAGTGGGGGTGGAAAGGCAGGCAGCTGACACTTCTGCCCCAGGACCCCCTCCGTGACCGTTCCCTGCACCCCCAGGCTGCAGCTGTGCAAGGCAGGAGACTTGGGCCCAGCTGATCCCTGACCCAACCCTGTAATCAGCCTGTCATCTCCAAGGAGCCAGCATGAGCTCCCCACCAGGGCTGGGCCCACAGCTGTACTTGGAGGGGGGTCCAAGCCACCCGACTCTCTTCGAGGCTGGGGGTGCTGCCGCTGTTGGGAGTCAGGGGCTTTATGGACCTCCAGCCTCCTCTCTTGTTCCCCGTCTTGCAACCCAGCATCCTGATGAGACACAGTCCCTGCGGGCCCGAGCCCAGGCAAGTGGGTTTAGATGGTGTAGATGGGGTCAGGCTGGGTAAGTGGGTCCAGGTGGTGTAGATGGATTGTGGCAGTGGAGGCAGGGCACACGGTGATGGCTGCAGCTTTCGAGCAGTGTAGACGGATGTTGTCCAAGCTTCCTAGGGTGCCTATAACAGATTACCACAAAGTAGGGGCTTAAAAAAAACACGTTTATTTTCTCCTGTTCTGGAGGCTACAAGCCCATATTCACGGTGTCAGCTGTGTTGGTTCCCTGTGAGGCTCTGAGGGAGAATCTGTTCCTTGCCTCTCTCCCAGCCCCCTCGGCCTTCCTGGGCTCAGTGATGTATCCTCACCTGACCTCTCCCCCCATGTCTGTCTCTGTCTTCCTCTTTATAAGACACCGCTCAGAAGGGATCAGGACCCAGTATCCTCTGGTGTGACCTCATGTTAACGTAACAGATAACATCTTCAAAAATCCTGCAGTATTTCCAAGTAAAGCCACATTCTCGGGTGAGGGGGAGGGGCTAGGACTATATCATGTCCTTTTGGGAGGGTCACCCATCAGCACATAACAGCTGTGAGCTGTGGACGTGGAGGGGGATGTGGGCAGTGCAGACTGGGCAGCCTTTGTTGTGTGTGTGGCTGTGACCAGGGAAGTGGGGGTGACCAGTGTAGTCGGACATGGATGGCACAGGTGGGACAGCGCAGACTGGTATAGACAGTGCGTGGGTTTGGGCCCTGCCCGGTGGCCCTGTCCCCCACAGCCTGTGTTCTGGCCCTCAGCCCCGCCCAGCCCCTCTTACCTTGGCTAGCCCACTGCTCTCTGGGAGGGTCCAGCCTCTACGGACTCTGAGGTCTCATGTCACTGTCTCACTGCTCCCTGTATTACTATACCTCCCCTCCCCAGCCCCCAGATTCTCTTACTCACACTGTCACCTGCACTCCCCCCAGCTGTGATAATGGGGGAAAGCACAGACCCGTGTCTTGGGAAAAGGTATTTGTTGGGTACACCATTCAAGAGTTTGATGGGTATTGAGTTTGCACAAGAACCCCAGAAGATGCCAGTTCTCCTGTTATCCCCATTGTATAGATGAGAAAATAGGCTCAGAGAGCTTAAGGGAGTTTCTAGGGCCCCAGGTGCTCTTTGGAGCTACCGTCTAGGGGTCCAGCTCAGGCTGATGGGGCAGCCCCCTGAGGCCCAACTCCACTGTCCCCAGAACAGAAGGCCCCATATCCCCGCTCGCACTGCAGGGGGGTGCTTACCTCGGCTCTATGCCCATAGTCCTGCTCAGGTGCACCTGGCTCCACCCTGCAGGCCTCCACAGTCTCAGGATGGGGGCACCTGTGTCCTTGCCCTTATTTAAGTTGGTCCTTCCACCTGGGAGCTTGTTCTGTCTTGCTCACAGGGCCAACAGTGTCTGCTGACCTTGACCCAGCCTGGCCCCTTAATGCCCCTCTGGGGGTGTCTGACCCCTATATGGGTATGGCTGACCTGCAGAGGAGGAAGAGGCCTGCGGGGGGGCGGGGGGTGGGAGGAAGGTTGCAGAGGTCCCCACCGCTTCCACACACCTAGAGAGCTCTCCTGTGCTAGATGCTGGGCTCTTCTCCCCTCGTGCCCCCAGCCTGCCACGCCTGCTCCTCTGACCTCACAGATGGCCCCAGAGGCCAGAGTGCATAATCCAGTCCCATGAGTGTGACTTGGCCCTGCGCTTCTGTCCTCCCCATCCCCCTGTCGCTCTGGCCCTGCCCACACTGAGCAGTGGGCAAAGTAAAGATGCATACAGCTGGCTGGGAGATGTGCTCTTCTCTTGGTCTATGGCTAGCAGAACGTGGCCCCTCCCCACTGGTGCTGCTGGTCCTGGCCGCTCCCGCTACACTGCCCAGCAGCACCACAGCAAGAAGGGTTTGGCTGGAGCCACAAGGGGAGTCAGAGGTCTGGGCTGCAGCCTGTCTGTAGTCCTAGTATTCTCTCGCCAGCTCCCTGTGCCTCAGTCTTCTCATCTGTAAAATGGTACCTTCTCTCTCATGAGGCTCTGGATTGAACGAGTGGCTCTAGGTGGAGTTCAGGGACAGTGCACAAAAGACTTCACTCCGGATTGCCATCATTGCTTTGCAGGCAGGCATGGAGACCCTACACTGTGCCTAGCCACCTGGGTAATGAAGGAGTGCTGGCCTGCACCCCAGGAGCTCAGCCTGAGGCTGAGGTGGAGGGAGAGGGTAGACAAGGACATGGGCAGGGACTCTTCAGTGTGGTCAGGGCTATGACAGAGAGATCCAAGGGCCTGAGAGGGCCAGGAGAGCCCCAACCCAGCCCAGGATCTGAAGGATGAGCCAGAGGTTAGCCAGGAGGCGGGAACTGTGGGAGCCTCGAGTCTCCTGTAAGGAATCTGTCAGAAGATGCCAGTCTACTTTCTTTTCAGAAACTCTTCCCAGGTTCCTGTGGGCCGCAGAGAAGGACGTCCAGAAGTGGACCCCTGGGGCTGACAGGCCTGGATACACACCTGAACCACACAGTGTGGCTGGTGCTGGGGCAGGGGCTGCATCCCACTGTGTCCACAGTGCAGTACAGAGACAGTGCCAGCGATGCTCATGATAGTGGAGGGAATCAGAGCATTTCTCCGCATCAGGCACCACTTCGATGCTTTACGAACCCTTTTACCCCATTTCACAGATGGGAAAACTGAGGCCCAGAGGCCTTTCCCCAGGCCCCCCTCTAGTGAGAGGCTGAGCTACAATCTGAACTCTGTAGGTCCGACCCTTTTCCTGCTGATCCAGTGGGCACAGTCAGGGTGCAGGCAAAAGTTGTTGACTGAGCAGTGAGGGGAGGAAGCTTGGTTTTAGCTGAGCCAAGCCCAGTGGCCTGGCCTCTTCACCTGGTGGCTGGGACAGTTCCCAGATGGAGGCAGATCCAGCCCTGCCCCACTGTGTGGCCCATGATTCTCTGCCACCGACCTGGCTACCCCTTCCCCACTTGAGTCATGAGCTGATGCTTCCTGGCTCCTTAGCCAGGCTGCAGTTCTATTGTACCTGGGCTCCTGCTGGTAGACACTCTGGGCCCCTGGCACGGTGGACTCTAGGCAGCATAGCAGGCATGGTCCCAGCTTCCCAACCCTGGGGTACGAATGAGGGTGGAGGGTGGGGGACAGACTTGGGCCAGAGAGGATTGGTGCACACACCAGGACCACACTGTCCCCCTCACAGCCTCGGGAGAAAGGAATTACATCCCCACCCCACAGGTGGGGAAACTGAGGCTCAGAGAGGGGCAGCCATGTCCCGAGATTACACGGCCAGGAGCCACAGAGCCAGAATCGGAGCCCAGAGCCAGCCGACTCCAGGCTTGTGTAGTTCCAAATTCACACAGACTGCTGCCTTGTGCTTTACACATAGGGGAATAACAACCGTGGCTGCCACTTATTGAGCACTTACTGCATGCAGGCCCCATGCTGTGCGCTAGGTCCTGTACGCTCACCCGTACCCTCTGCGAAGCTGTTAGTGTCCTGTCTATAAATGGGGAAGTTGAGGCCCAGGAAACAGGGTGAACTTGCCCAGGGTGCCATAGCCTGGGAGTGGGGTTCCCAGAGATATTAGGAGAAGCTAGGGTTATAGAATGCCAGGGGAAGGGTAAGCAAGGGGTTCCTGGAATCCCCCAGCCCGGTGTTAATGTGGCAGAGCCTGTCTGGCTGGGGTGAGGGGCCTCAAGCCTGCCTGCTTCTTCTCAGTGGGGGTGAGGGCAGGAAGGTGGGGCTGTGACTCCAGGGTACTCACAGCTGCCCTGTGTGGACAGTTGGACCCCTGGAACTCACCCTGAAGCTAGCCCAACAGGGTCTGCATCTGGGAGGCAGGGCTGGGCATTGAGGCAGACTGTAGGTAGCAATAGGGACAGGCTGAACTGAACAATTCTCACTCCTTCTGGGCTGCTCCCTGGATACAGGCAGGCGTTTGGGAGGCTTTGGCCTGGGATCATGGCTTAGGAGGTCACCCAAGGCCTGCGCTAGAGCACATTATCAATCAGGGTCACAGGTTCAGCTTCCATTCCCGGCTGTGTGATCCTGGGCAAGTTGCTTCACCTCTCTGAGCCTATTTCCTCATCTGGAAGGTAGGGATCATAATAGGCCCACCTCACCAGGCTGCTGTGGGACTAAATTAGGGGACTGTGACATTAAGAGCACAAGCACAAGCTCTCTGCCTGGGTTTGCTCCCCAGCTCTGCCTCTTCAAGGCTGTGTGGCCCTGGGCAAGTCGCTTCACCTCTCTGAGCCTGTAGAAGGGGGATAACAACAGAATCATCCTTGTAGAGCTTTCTCGGGACAAAAGGAGGTAGTTGAGATAAAAAAAAAAAAAAATAGAGCCCCCATAAATGTGACCTGTGTGCCTGGCACAGGCTCTCAAGCAAGGACCACCCCCAAGTGCAAGAAACCTCCAACTCTCCCTGCCTTAAAACCACTGGTGTGGGGGCTCCAGCTCCAGCGCTGCCAGACGCATCACTGCAGCCTCCTCCCCTTGCACTGTCTGATGAAATATAAATAGTACCCGGTGTTCGGCAAGGAGAGGAAAGTGGCTGTGGCTGTGGCTTGGCCTCTCCCCGCCCGGCAGGGGCCGGGAGGCCGTTGAGCCAGCACAGGGACTGAGGGAGATGGGAGCTGCTGAATAAATCAGCACATTCTGGGCTAATGCGCGGGCCGGGGAGCAGAAAGTGCAATTAGAGTAGTCACTGCCCAGAGGGGGTGGCTTCATGCAGGTGCACCCTGGTTTGCAAAGTGCTACGACCAGCAGAGTCCACAGCCTGGGCCGGAGCTTCAGGCCCCATCGTCCCTGCAGCTGTCCTCTGAGGTGGCTCCCTGGGCCTCTGGAGAGACTGGGGGTAGCTGGGCAGGCCTGATATGGGGCCTTGGACCTGTGTCCCTGCCCCCCCACCAGCAACCCTCGGCTGGGGCAGGGACAGGAAGCTGTGGCCAGAGTCCTCGTCTTGCCCCCACCCGGTCCTCCAACTTCTTTTTTTCCCCCAGCTTCTTTTGTTCAGTGGTTTGAGATTTTTTTTTTCTTTTTCTTTTGAAGCAAGGCCGTCCCAGGCTTACCCAGCTCCTGCCCTGTTGCCAAGGTGACCAGACCATATCCACCCCCCATGACCACTGCAAGGGTTGGAGAGGGACTGCATGTGTGTGCGTGCCACACCTGTGTACACATGCGTATACACTGCTCACACATGATTACCCGCGTGCAAGAGCAGACATGCTTAGGCCCACCCCTGAGTGTACTGCCCTGAGTGAATGTAGACACAGATATGTCAGCGAAGTAGCAGAGGGGCACACAGCTGGCAAATGACTGTACATGGGTGTGTGCACACATGCATGCGCACACACCCGTGAGCATACACATTCACACGTACACACACAGACACATTCATACATTCACGCTCACATGCACACGTACATGCAGCCCTGTGAAGTCCCTGCCCACACCCCCTCCACCCTCACCATGCCCTGCATACTAGTCAGCATCTGAGCCTCTTTGCTGGACAGGGAGCTTTTTCTGGCTGCTAGAGCCACCAGGGAATTAACTCATCCCTCTCCCCCACAGCCCTCAGCTAGTGGCTGATAGGAGTTGGTGGACAACAGCATCCAGACGACAGGCCACAGGCCACTGCCCTGTGGCCTTTGACTCCCACAACTCTGCCGCTGTCACACCAGGGGCTTCCCGGCCCCTCAGGGGTCCACACCACTGGGTTGGGGCCACAGAAGCCATAGTAGCAACACACCTGTCAGCACCCCCGTCACTGGTTTTCCCCTCCCCTGGCCCACCTCCTCACCCCCTACCTCTACTCCCTGGGGTCACCTCCCAAATAAATTACCTGCTCTCAATCCTTGTATGTTTGTGGAACCACCAAAGTAGGGCAAGGCGTGGACACCCCCAACACACCTGAGTAACACGCATCCGTGGCTCAGATACGTGAGCCCAGGTACTCGCGTAAGCACGTGGCAGCCAAGGTATGCAGAGACGGCACAGGCCAGCATGAGAGCAGGCACTTGTGTAGCACCTAATGCATTGCACAGACCATCTCCATTAATCCCTCAACAGCTACACGAAGGCTGTGAAACTGAGGCAAGAATTGTCCCAAAATTAATCATACAAACATGTATCTTAGAGGTGGAGGCAGGGTGAACCGAAGCAGGCAGATGCCAAGGCCAGTCCAAGGAGGAATCCACACCTCGCCCCAACATTTCCCCTCTTGGTGATGACGACCTAAGTGCAGAGGTAGGCAGAACCTCCGTCCTTAGACCTGTGGGGCCTGGCCAGTATCCCCCACCTTGCTCTGGCTGTGCACCCCAGTGACTGGGTACGTGCTGCCTCTCCCGATGCCTGGCCTGAGTGGGGACTAACCCAGGGCAGGGGAGACCAGCAGGCCCCCTCCCCCAGCTCCAGCCTGCCTCACACAGGCACTTACCTCTGAGTGGCTTTGGGGTACTGGGTTCCCCTCTGGGCTTGCTTCCTCCCTAGGAGCAGGGAGAATCCCAGATATCTATCGTGTGGTCGGGTTATTGAGTCCTGCACACACTAGGTTCTAAAAGAATAGCTCCTTCCTCCTGCTCTGGGCTTGAGACAGCTTTTCCTGGAGGCTCAGCAGCTGCCCCGCCAGCCCTCAGGCAGAGACCTGGTGGCCACTCCCTCTGCTCCAGGACAAACACCCTAAACCTACCTCCTTCTCAGTCAGAGTGGTCCCAGCCAGTGGGGGCCAGCCAGGGTTCAAATACTAGGCCCCTCCCCCCAGCCCTGGGCATACTTGGTGGTGCCTGCCTCCCCACAGCATCAGCTGCCACTCAAGGGGAGGGGCGGGAAGGCTTCCCGTAGGAGGTGGCCCTAAGCCTGGAGAGACTGGTTTCTTCTAGAGGTACTGGGTTGGAGGTGTGAGGCCGTGTCCTGCACTCCCAGCCCGGCCACACCGCGGACGGCTGCATGGTTTGGGGCAAGGTGCTTGCCCTCGCTTAGCTCTGTGCAGAAGGAGCAGAAGTGTGCAGGGGAGCAGCCTGTGTCACTGTGCCCAGCAGGCCAGCTGCACAGTGTGTGCACAGCTTTGGTTGTGGGGGTTAGAAATACATGCCTGGCGGCCAGGCAGGAGCAGTGGAGCAAGGCTGATCTTGGTTGGGTCTGGCTCTGGGCCTCAGTCTTGTCATCGTGAAATCCGGCCGGAAGAGCTCGCATCTCGCCCAGCAGAGCCAAGGGAATGCATGGGAGGCAATTGGCTGATGCCCCTTCCCAGCACTTAGGAAATTTCCTCCAGGGCATGTTGCTGGCTGGCCCCAGCCTGGGAAGGCCTCCCAAGTGTGAGTGACTGTGAATTTCTCCTGGGCTGTTATAGGTGGGTCACAAGTTCAGAGGCACATAGTAGGTGCTAAATAAAAGCTCCTTCCAATTGGAGAGGGGCAAGGCTCCCCAGGCATGTCCCAGGGCTCTGATCTGCCCCCGACCCTTTCCCCACCCTCAGACCACATTTGCTTCCTGCTCCCTCTTGCTGACACCAGCCTTCTCACTCTTCTTCAGCTCCCTGCAGGCTAATTTTGCCACAGGGCCTTTGCATATTCTGTGTGTTCAGCTTCGACCAGGCTTCAAGCCTGGCTCTCTTTGGCCATCCTCAGGCTCTCTCCTACCCAGGGGCTGCCTTGAACACTCCTTCACATGACACTTTGTTCCCCGTTTCAGTGTCCTCACAGCCTCTCTCCCAGCTGGAACCTCCTGTGTTCGTTCATTTTCTTCTGAAATGTCTGTCCTCTCCTCTATCTGTTACGAGCACCAAGGGGACGGGCTCCCCGTTATGTTCATGCTGCATCGGCCCAGGCCTGACACAGGCGACGTGTTCAATGCCACGTGTTCATGGATTGGATGGAATGGGTGGATGGGTGAATGGGTGGATGGGTGGATGGGTGGGTGGGTGGGCAGACGGACGGGCGGACGGACGGACGGATGGACGGACGAAGAGTGCGATGCTCAGGCCAGCCATGGCATCTCACCCATGTGGTCGAGGGTCCCACACAAGCCCACCTGGTCTGGCTGATGCTCTGCCCCGTCTGGAGAACCCTGAGCTGATTGCTCAGAGCAGTGGTTCTGAACGTACAAAGGAAACTGGAAACGTTGAAATACTTTTCAGGCTATTATCTTACGATTGGGTTACGATAGTTAATACGTGAGTTGCTTTTTCAACACCTTGAACTTGAGCTAGCAGCGGGCCTCATACCAGCTATCACTCTGCAGTCGTGCTGAGTGCGGGTGGCTCACAGCGTCCATGTCCATCCGAGTAGGGCTGAGACCTGGGATTCCTGTGTGCTGAGCTGCTGGATTGGCTGCCTCCACTCATCACAGACGGAACTGGAATGTTCCACGTACAGTCTGGGGAAGGATAGTCAACACTTTCTTCCATCACCTTCACAGAGCCCTGGGCTCTATCCATAGGTTCAGACCTTCTGCTCTAAAATGGGCTGAGTCGTGGCAGAAACCGTCCTGCCACCTGGCCCCTTCTGCCCTGCAAGCCCAGCGAGGCCCTTCTGTGTCCCCTGTGGACACAGTCCCCGTCAGAGGCCCCCTGTTTGCCCCCAGGGTCCTTGGGCAGCCTTGATAGGAATCTGAGGGTCAGGACTGGCCTCCCAGGCATGAAGCCTGCGCTTCGTTTTCCTGACTGTGAGTGGGGAAGGGGTCAGCAGTGCCCCAGGCTTCCCATCCCACTGTTTTGAGTAAAATGGCCAAGGCAGGCACTGTGATGCTTCCCAGCAGAGCCATGGGGGCAGACTCCCCCCTCCATCCACCGCAAGCATCACACTACAGCTTGGTCGGGAGCCCCCGCTGGCCTGGCAGAAAGCTTACATTTCCTGCCCTGTGGGCCCAGCCCAGGCTCAGAGGGGCTCCGATGGATGACAGCTACAATGGCAGTCACCCCTACCCACCACAGCAGGACCCCCCCCCCGCTATGAGCAATTAATAAGGGAAGGAGGTGGGACTAGACGAACAGGACCCAGAGGAGAGACTCTTGTTTGACAGATGGGGAAATTGAGGTTCAGAGAGAGAATGTCACGTGTGAGTTGAGCCTGGAGCTGGACTGGAACCCTGCGGGCTCTGGGCTGCGGCCCTGACTGCACTCTCGAGTCCCAGGGACAGAACTATGAGAGGCCATCTTAGGCCTGGTTCCTAGTCCTTGTGGGTCCCATATCCCCTCCTTACCCTCCTCCAGGTACCTGGCCTCAGGCTGGGGTCTCTGAGGGCAGTCAGACCCAGACCCCCTCAGGGAGCCCCTGGCCTGGTGGAGGAGACTCAGAGGGATAAATAATTGCCACCTGGCACAGTCTGGCCCAGGACAGAGGGAAGGACAAGGGTCTCAAAGGTGGGGGCTTCGAACTGGGTATTGAAGGATGTATAGGAGTTTGTGAGGGAGGATAGGAAAAAATGACATGGGCAGAGGGACTGGCATGTAGCAAGGCAAAGAGGTGGAGGTGTTTCCTATGACCCCATCTCTGTGACAAAAGCAATCCATCAAGTCAATTCTGACTCACATCAGCCCCACATGCTTCAGAGTAGAACTGTGCCCCATAGGGTTTTCATGGCTGTGACTTTTTTGAGATCTCCAGGCCATTCTTCTGAAGTGCCTCTGAGTAGGTTCAAACCACCAACCTTTTGATTAGTAGTCAAGCGCTTAACTGTTTGCGCCACCTGGGGACTCTTATTCCTGTGATGGCTTGGTATCTCCACTAGCGGATGAGAAAGGGGGTGCCCAGGTGCTCCCAGCTGTCTCAGCTGGCTGTGCATCCCCAGGAAGTCCTCTCCTTTTCTGAGCTTTCATCAGTGTGTCCCATCATCAGCTGTTCCAGACCCTGCCCCCTCTTCACCTTCAGCCCCAGCTCCCCTTTCCCTGGCACACTCAGCTCTAGCCCCAAAGCCTTCCCTCTGCCTTGAGCACACCAAGCAGCATTCCAGTCTCAAGCCCTTTGTCCTTGCTGTTCCCACCTCCAGAACACTGTTCTCACATTGTCTCTGCATCCAGGTCTCAGATAAAACGTCCCTTCTGCAGAGAGGTCTCCCCGACCCCCCTCCGCCCTTGTAGAGTAGTCACCACCCTGTCTCTGAAATTACTTGGGTTTTTTTTATTTTTTCCCCAGCATAGCTCCCAGCACAGTGTCTGTACTCAATTGTTGCTCAGCAGGTATTTGCTAAGTGTTGAGTAAACGCTAAGTATAAGTCTGGAGAGCTGCTGGAGGCTCCCCTACCTGAGCTGTAAAGAGGGCTCCTGGAAAGCCCTCCTACCTCTTTCCTGGGGACTCCAGATTTCTGAGTTCAGCCTTCCACCGTGCCAGTGTGAACCCCAGGCCTTCAGAGGTCCTGAAAGCACCCTCTGCCCCTGGGGAATTTTCTGTTCCCCACCAGAGAGTGACCAGGTCATCTGGGCTGGGACTGGGGGCTGCCTAGACAGGAATGTCAGGGCCCTGCAGGTCGTCCAGGCCAGCCCTATTGTTGGCAGACAGGAAAAAGAAGGCCCCATGATGACTTGTGAGGAGCAGAGCCAGGCGCTGACCCAGAGCTGGGACCCTGAGTCTCCTGCGCCCACCAGGCAGCCTTGATCCCCTCCCTCTCACAGCATCCCAGACACACCCTCTGATGCCTGGCTCCTCCCCTCCTGGTTCCTACCCTTTTGTTTGTCTACAATGCCCTGCTCACAGGTACTCCTCCTCCAGGAAGCCTGCCCTAACCTTTGTACCCTGAGGCTCCAGATCTGGCTCTGCTCCAGCTGCATCTTCGTCGTCAGTTTTCTCACTGTGTCCCCTGCTAGGCAGGGTGCCCCAGGAATGCAGGGGCCCCCGGTTCATCGTTAAGGCCCTGGTCCAGCACTGATCCTGGCCTTGAGCAGGCATTCAGGAAAATTGACTGTAAGAGGGAGGCCTAGAGAACAGAGACCTGCCCCAGTCTCACGGTGATTTGAGCACAGCGGAGAGCCCATGGGCTCCCCAGGGTCCCCCAGTCCCCCTACTCTTGAGCCTTGGTAACCTGGGGATGGGGCTGTCTGCTGTGGCTGCTCTGTTGGACAGCAGGCAGGCGGGTAAAGGGGCCCAGGGCCAGGGACACCCTGTCTCCCTTCTGCCCCGCCCCCCATATGTTCCCAAGATAAAAATACCGTCGGAAACATTCCCTGGTGCCTGATGTGACCTGTCATCCACCCTTGGGGGGTGGGGCCAGAACCTCTCACCATGTCCTTACTTCAGGGCTCCTGGCCACCCTGCACAGCCTATCCCTGGGGTCCATGTGTCCAGCACCCATCTCCTGGCCCAACAGTGAAAGAGGAAACCCAAGAGGTCAGGGGCCGGGGTCCGCCTCCCCCACCCCACCATTCATGCCTTCAGCCAGCACTTACTGAACCGTGCAAGGGCCAGGCAGGGTGCCAGGCTCCATCCCCTCCCTGAGAAGCAGGACAGAGGCCCTGTCCTCATGGGGCTCCCTCCACTGTTAGTTGTGGAGGGTCGGGGTTGGGCTAGTATTTGCTCCTTTTGGGAATCCTGCCTTCTGCCCTTAGCAGAAAGCTGCCTCCCATGAGGAGACTGGGCTGGGTCAGCACTTACTGTGTGCCTGCTGTATGCCATACGCTTAGACATAGCCTCGGTTTGGTCTCCAGGAAGTCTCCTGAGATGGCGGGGTCCCCCGTTTTGCAGGCCTCGGACCCAGGACTGGAGGAACCTGTTGCTGTGGGCAGACTGAGAGGCTGGACGGGGAGTCCTGGGCCAGGGTGGTGGCTGAGGGCATGAAGATGATGGACAGATTTGAGAATTAAGGAGGGGAAATCTATAGGACTTGGAAAAGGATCAGATGTGGGGGCTGAAGGAGAGGGAGAAGGCCAGGCTACAATCCCAGGCTTTTGGCTAAAGTGACGGAAGTAGTCTAGTGACTGAAGGAGAGGCAGAGGAGCCAGTGGGACATCCAGGAGAGGAGGCTTGGGACATGGACATTTCCATGGAGAGACCACTTGAGGCCTGTGCAGAGCACCCAGGGGACAAGGTTCCAGTGCAAGTAGTTTAATGGGAAGTGATCCCAAGAAGCACTGCTAGGGGCGTGGGGAAGCGAGGCAGGGAAAGGAAGGAGCCATAGTTACCATTGTGGGCAATCGGAGCCCAGTCCCGATGGGGAGCCCCGGAGACAGCATGGAACATGCACCAGAGTTAGCCTAGCTAAGGGGCAGGGAGTTGGAAACTCAGTGATGGAAACTGTTCCTGGAGTGCTCGCTTGCTGGCCTGCTCAGTGTGTGGGCAGAGTGCGCTGGGGGCTAGAGAGAGCTTTCAGGCAGAAAGACTCTGGTGTTGACAGTTGGAAATTGAGCAGGTGGGCCCTGAAGCAGTGAGGGCCCCGGGGATATGGGTGGGGCATGTTGCTGCTTCTCTGCTCAGGCCCAGCATGGGCCTTGGCACTGAGGGCCTGCCTTGTGTTGATCCTGAATGGTCCCAGGCTGGGAGTGGGCAGAGGCTGTCCCAGCATCCAGGAGGGAATTTGGCCTGGAAAGGTGATCTTCTCAGCGTGTGAGAAACGGAAACACTTGTCCTTTCTCCCGTCTCTCCACCTCTCCTGCTCAGCCTTGCCAACTCTCCCTAGGCTGGCCTCCACACTGGCCCCAGCCTGCCCAGCTCCCTCAGTGCAAGCGCCTTGCCTGACTATGCCCCCACCAGCAGTGCCACACCATCTGCTCCCAGTGCCTGTCACTGCTGGGCTGCCCCACCTACCTGCCATGTCCACATTCTAGGAAGGGCACAGCACGGCACGAGAGAGCACCTGCACCCGCCGGGCTTGGCCCTGCCCGTCACTCAGCCTTGGTCTTACCATCTGTAAATTAAGGGTTGGGTTTTTAAATGTCTCCTAGTCTGGTGGATAGTGACTGCATTAGGAAAAGTGCTGGGATTGATTAGTGATGTCTGCCCTGGGCACGGGATGAACGCTGTGGCACACACAGGCCACACACTGGTCTCCCCTGCATCAAATGACCTCTAAGGAATTTTTCAGTTGAAAGGTTTGATCTTGAAGTAGTGAGTGTCCCGTCCCTGGAGGTATCTAAGCAAGGATTGAATGGCAGTGGATCAGGGGTGCTGGTGTGGGCCTTTAAGCCTCTATCTTCAGTCCTGAGGTTTGGGGATGTTCATATGTCTTATCAACTAAATGAAACTGCACGGGCCCAGAAGACAAAGGCTCTCGAATAGTGTCACCCTCACAGTCTGGCCTCGGGGCCCGAGGGAATGGGGAGTTGATTTTATCCTCACCCTGGCAGATGGGGAGCTCCACTCCTTAATGATTATGTGTGACCCTGGGCAAGGGACTCAGCCTTTCTGAGCCTCAGTTTTCTCAACTGGGAAATGGGGCTAATAGTTATCAGATTGTTGCAGAGATTAAAGGAGCTTATTAAAGCTCTTAGAATAGTGCCTGGCAGGTGATAAGTACTTCACAAGTATTGATTGTTATGATCACACCTCTGAAGGGGGCCCAGTCAGCAGAGAGACTCCTGAGCAGACCTGACCTCTGCCTGCTCTTAGGCTGCAGGGCCCCAAGTCCCTTCTCTTCTGGGGCCAGTGTCTTCATCTGGGCAGTCTGTGTGCCTGTTGGCCCTTCCGTCGCAGTGCTTTCTGTGTACTCGAGAGTGTGGGCCAGTCCTCACCCTCGTTTCCTCTGGGTACTATTGGAAGCCGATGTGCCGAGAACCTCAGGGCCTGGGTGTCCTGCTCCATCTGGAGGCGCCTCCCATGGCCGGCAGGGCCCACACTCTGTCCACTCCTCCTCCTCTGTGGTTTGGGGTACCTGGTCTAGAGCAGGTCTGCCAGATGCTTCTCCCCTTCCTGCCAGCCATGCTCAGGGCCCATCAGCCAACCAGGCTCCACTGATGACGGTCCTCATTTGTGTCTTCCGCATCTCATCCTGGGCCATCAGGTTGCTTCATGGCCTGGGACAAGTCTCCTGTGTTCTCTCAGCCTCAGTCCTCTTGTCTATAAAGTGGGGACATGGCCTTGCTTGCTAAGGCCTCTTCCAGCAAGACAAACCCTCTAATCCTCATTGGAATTATCCTGGATCCTCATTTCCCATCTGATTTTACCACGTGCCCCACCGTGCACGAGCCAAGCCTACACATCCCAGGTTGGGGAAGCTGTCCTACGTCTCTTACATCGAGTCCATAAATACCATGGAGCTGTACGACCTTCTTGCCACACCTGTCTGTGTGTGCAGAGGGAAATTGGCAAGGGTATGGTGCTGGGGTGTCCACTCTGTTCCCTCTCTGGGTCTTTGTGGTGCTATATTCACCCAGTGTCCCATGAGGCGGCTCCTACACCACAGACTTGCTCTGTCTCTCTTTGTTTCTCTCTCTCTGTCTCTGTGACACACACACACATACACACACACCCACCCCGATACTCTGGGCTGCAACTCCATCCCTGCTACTAGTAGCCATTGGGCGACTTCTTCTTTTTTAATAATTTTTATTGTGCTTTAAGTGAAAGTTTACAAATCAAGTCAGTCTCTCACACAAAAACCCATATATACCTTGCTACACACTCCCAATTACTCTCCCCCGTAATGAGACAGTCTGCTCTCTCCTTCCACTCTCTCTTTTCATGTCCCTTTCTCCAGCTTTTAACCCCCTCCACCCTCTCATCTCCCCTCCAGGCAGGATATGCCAACATAGTCTCAAGCGTCCACCTGATTCAAGAAGCTCACTCCTCACCAGCATCCCTCTCCAACCCATTGTCCAGTCCAATCCGTGTCTGAAGAGTTGGCTTCGGGAATGGTTCCTGTCCTGGGCCAACAGAAGGCCTGAGGGCCATGACCACCGGGGCCCTTCTAGTCTCAGTCAGACCTTTAAGTCTGGTCTTATGAGAATTTGGGGTCTACATCCCACTTCTCTCCTGCTCCCTCAGGGGTTCTCTGTTGTGTTTCCTGTCAGGGCAGTCATCAGCTGTAGCTGGGCACCATCTAGTTCTTCTGGTCTCAGGCTGATGTAGTCTCTGGTTCATGTGGCCCTTTCTGTCTCTTGAGCTTGTAATTGTATTGGGTGACTTCTGACAGGAGAGTTTGCTCTAAGTCTCAGCCTCTGCCTCTGAGGAGTGGGGGAGGGCTTTGAACTTGGCCTTGTTGGCTTTCTCTTTGTGATTTAGGAGGAAACGCAGCAGAAGCGGAGTCCTAGGTACCCAGCCCTGGCAGAGATGCCTGCCCTGCTGCACCCCCCCCCCCCGCCTGGAAGCTAGCCAGGTTCAAGGCTGGCTGGCAGCAGTGCCCCCTGCTGGGCTCTCTGGGCCTTTGGTTTCTGCAGTCTGTCCCTGCAGGCCTTGAGCTTCTCAACAAATGCCAGAGTGGCCATGGCCTGCTGGATGTCCCTCCAGGCCACACAAACCTACCTCCAGTGGGTTAGCCACTGCCCGCTGACTTCCACCCCTGGAGAGGGCAGGAGTCTAGGACTGCACTGTCTTCCCAGCATGGCCCGGGGGCCCCCGACTGCTGACTCCGTGCCTTCTGGGAACAGTGTCCACCACTGTGGCCTTGGGCCCCAGCTCCTCAAACCCTCTGGGAGGTGGCCAGCCCGAGTAGCTGTAGACGGAGGATGAGTCACAAGTAGCAGCCCTGCTGTGGAGCCGGGCGGGGGGCGGGGGCAGGAGGTCTTCAAGATGGCGGTGGGTTGAGACTCAGCTGTGCTCTGTTTGGCTGTGTAGCTGCCGCTTACCGTCTCGGAACCTCCATCGTTCGGCCATGGTAAGGGTGCTAAGAGCATTTTCGTGTGTCAGGTGACGCAAGGACCCCAGATGCCAACATCCTGGCCCACCTCCAGATGAGTTTCTCGAAGTGCCTGGTGACTGAGACAGACCTGGGATGGGGACAGTCTGCAGTCATAGTCTCCCCTCTGCCCTGTCTCCCAGGTGTTGGGAGCAGAGGTCAGGGGTCATGGCATTACATGCCCCTTGGGTGGCTGCGCCTAGGCTGCTGGGCTTTGAGGCACAGCGTCCTGTGGAAGTTATGAATGGTATGGGCTCTGCCAGAAGCTGGTCATGAGGTCTCACCCTGGAGCCAGGGTCTTATCCCAGCATTGCCACCTTCTGGCTGTGTGACTAGGGTGGATTCTGAGCCTCAGTCCTTGTGTTAAAACGCATTGGCCTGATGCCCTGGCTGCCCTGGGGCCTTCTCCTTGGTGGGCCTCAGTGTTCCCTTGTAAAATGGAACAGGAACTAGAGAGTGTGGGGTTCCCAACAGCTCTGTCCTCATCCCCCCACACCAGCCTGTGGAGGTCTCCAGCCTCCTCAGTGCCTGGCAAACGGGGCCAGATTGCATGGGTACACAGAGCCAGACAGCCAGGCCACAGCCCCCCCAGCCGCAAAGGCCTGGCCTGGCACTGGCAGTCTGGGCACGGAGCCAGGGGCTGTGGCCATGGAAATAGGGCTTGTCTGGAAGCAGCTGCCTATGCGGGTTGGGCAGTGTCCACCCAGGTGCTGAGCATGTGGGTGCTCTTTCCCAGGGGCTGAAGGCAGTGATGACAGGGGTGACAATCCTGAGTGCAGAGCAGATATGGGAGGCCCCTTGGCTGAGGCTGGGCAGTGAGACCCCCATCTGGCACTGACTCCAGGCCCCTCAGCCCAGCATGGCTGGCAGTTGAGAGGCCAGGTGGGCTCTGTGGGTGCCCAGGGCAGGTGTGTTGGAGTTGAGTGTGTGGCCCAGGGCAGATGGGAGTCAGAGGATGGTTGGGACTGGTGCGAGGGTGTTCAGAGCCATCCTGTCTCTTACTGCTTGGGGTCAGCTGAGGAGCCCTATGTCCACAGGTGCTCACCAAGCCCTCCCTCATGCAAGCCTGACACTCGGTGCTGGGAGTGACACAGCCACCACCGATTCAGGTGTAGCCCTGCCCCAGGGAGCAGCAGCTGGGGGAGGGGGAGCAACGGGTGTGTCACAGCAGGGACAACCTTAGAGAGCTGGTGGATTTGGAGCCAAGGCATGAGAAGGAAGCAGCTGTGAGGGTGTCTGGGAGGAGTTTGGGGCATGTGCATGGTGTGTTTGAGTACTGGCACAGAGGCTCTGGGAGGGTACAGCCGACTGAGCAGGGGCAGGGGGAGATAGAGGGGTCCTAGGCGTGCAGGCGTTGCAGACCACAGGAAGCACTGGCTTTGACCCTGAGGGTTGTGGGGGGTCTGATTCCTGCTTTCACAGTCCCCTGTGGTGCCGTGGGGACTTGGGGGCCTGTGAGGGGCCACAGCAGTTATCCAGCAGGTGGTGATGGAGATTCAAACCAGGTGGTAGCTGTGAGGTAGGAGAAGTGGTCAGATCCTAAATATGTCCAAAGGCAGAGCCAACAGGGTTTCTTGCAGCGATGTGGGTGCTAGAGCAAGTGGACAGCCAGGCTGCAGTTTGCAGCTGAGGGAGGCAGAGCAAGGCATGGATTTAGGGTGAGAGGGGAGGTCAGGGGCTCAGATTGGAGACACTGGGGTGTCTGTGGGCCCTGGGGAGGGGATGGTGTGGTGTGTTGCCCCCACCGACCCTGACCTGCTGTCTCTCATCTCTGTTGCAGGCGTCCCTCCAGCCTTGTTGCCTAGAGCTGGCCCGGGGGTGTGCCAGGGCCCCCCCAGCCCGGGAATGACTGCAGCCAGCCAGGCCAACCCCTATAGCATTGTGTCATCTGAGGAGGACGGGTTGCACCTGGTCACCATGTCGGGTGCCAACGGGTTTGGCAACGGGAAGGTGCACACACGTCGCCGGGGCCGTCCCCGCTTCGTCAAGAAGAGCGGTCAGTGCAACATCGAGTTCGCTAACATGGACGAGAAGTCACAGCGCTACCTGGCTGACATGTTCACCACCTGCGTGGACATCCGCTGGCGCTACATGCTGCTCATCTTCTCACTGGCCTTCCTCGCCTCCTGGCTGCTGTTTGGCATCATCTTCTGGGTAATAGCCGTGGCACATGGCGACCTGGAGCCAGCGGTGGCCGAGGGCCATGGGCGCACCCCCTGCGTGCTGCAGGTGCACGGCTTTATGGCAGCCTTCCTCTTCTCCATTGAGACACAGACCACTATCGGCTACGGGCTGCGCTGTGTGACGGAGGAATGTCCCGTAGCCGTCTTCATGGTGGTGGCACAGTCCATCGTGGGCTGTGTCATCGACTCCTTCATGATCGGCGCCATCATGGCCAAGATGGCACGGCCCAAGAAGCGGGCACAGACGCTGTTGTTCAGCCGCCACGCCGTGGTGGCTCTGCGTGACGGCAAGCTCTGCCTCATGTGGCGCGTGGGCAACCTACGCAAGAGCCACATTGTGGAGGCCCACGTGCGGGCCCAGCTCATCAAGCCACGGGTCACGGAGGAGGGTGAGTATATCCCGCTGGACCAGATCGACATTGATGTGGGCTTCGACAAGGGCCTTGACCGCATCTTCCTGGTCTCGCCTATCACCATCCTACACGAGATCGACGAGGCCAGCCCGCTGTTTGGCCTCAGCCGGCAGGACCTAGAGACAGACGACTTTGAGATCGTGGTCATCCTGGAGGGCATGGTGGAGGCCACGGCCATGACCACTCAGGCCCGCAGCTCCTACCTGGCCAGTGAGATCCTCTGGGGCCACCGCTTTGAGCCGGTGCTCTTTGAGGAGAAGAACCAGTACAAGATCGACTATGCGCACTTCCACAAGACCTACGAGGTGCCCTCCACACCCCGCTGCAGTGCCAAGGACCTGGTGGAGAATAAGTTCTTGTTGCCCAGTGCTGGCTCCTTTTGCTATGAGAACGAGCTGGCCTTCCTGAGCCGCGATGAGGAGGATGAGGAGGGTGGAGATCAGGATGCCTGCAGCCAGGATGGCCTCAGTCCCCAGAACAGGCACGAGTTTGACAGGCTGCAGGCAGGTGGGGGCAGTGGCCTTGAGCAGCGGCCCTACAGACGGGAATCAGAGATCTGAGCTGACCCCAGCCAAGGTCCAGTGCCTGCCTGCCAGGGGGAGGCTCCATGCCCCATGAGGGTCCGGGTTTGCACAGAAGTGCCGGGCACCCGTGTTGCAGACTTAGTAGTGTTGTTAGTCGTTTTCCGTTTCTTTGCAGTCTCCTTGGAGGTTGGTGGGAGAGCGGGTGGCCCTGGCCTCAGAGGCTGGAGCTGTAGGAGTGGGTGGGCAGCCTTCTGTGGGGGGCAGGTCACAGGAGTGGGGCTGCCGCAGAAGGTGTGGCTGCAGCTGGGCCAGAAACAGTAAAATGGGTGAAGCGGTGGCCCAGCCTCTGTGGGCAAAGCTGAGTGGCTGCAGGGCCCCTGGCTGGTTTTTAACTTGGAGAGAAACACCAGTTCCAACTTTCTCCATCTTAGCTTGGGTAAGACAGTTTAAAAAAAAAAATCAAAATGTGATTCAAAAAAATTTTTTTTTTTAATTTATGGGGAAAGAAAGGATACTTAGAATTCCATTGGTAGGCCAGGATGCAAGCAGCTGGGCAGAGGCTCCAGAAGGTTCCTTGAGGCCGGACTGGCCCCCTTCCTGGGAAGGCCTGAACGTGTGTGGAAGGCAGCAGCCCCAAGGCGCAGTGATCACAACACAGTTTCTGCCTTCTAAGACGAGTTAGATTCCATGGTGATAGAGACACCAGGATAGTGTCAACGATCATAATAAAAGCTTTTTAGTGTCACTGGAGAGGAGGTGGGCTGGGGAACATGAGTTTGAACTTCTTGAGTTTGACTCTGTACCTTAGAGATGCTGTCGTGAGGGTTTGCTTCCTCAACACGAATTCTCTGTCCAGTCTTGCTTCTCCCTTCTTTCCGCCCAGTGGCCTCCACCCCCTCCACAGTGAGGGCCAGGTGGGAAAAGTGGGGATGAGTTGGCCTTTGGGAATGCTGGTTCCCCAGACTAAGAAGGAAAGGGATTCGTCTGACCCCCACTTGGCCCACAAAGTGAGTCGTGCCTTAGAGACACCAGCTTGTCCGGCTGAAGCTGTTTCTGTTTTTATCTGCCTGTCCTGTCCTCCCTTGCTGCCTCAACGCCACCACTGAAGTCCCTGCCAGCCCCTCCATCCCCCTCACCTGTGGGCTGGCACAGATACACACAGGTGTACACAGGTATACACAGGTTGTGGTTTGCTACTGTCTGGCAGAGAAAAGATCTTAGAAAGGGCACAGAATTGTTAGCACCTCCCTTCTGCCCCAAACTGAGATACCTGGGGAGTGCCAATCAAGGCTGCATTGAGAAATCAGCCAGGTAATGAAGAATTCCTCCTGAGGTGTCTCCTCCCAAGAATCCTGGAGGGGAGGTGCTCTAACAGTGGGACCCTAGTCAGGAGGGCATCTGCGCAGATGGAGGCAAGCCCCCAGGCCCAGAGCTATCCAGCGTGTCTCGCTCTTGGCAGAGGAGACGGGGCCTGTTAAGAAAAAATCTGCTCCCCTTCATGGTCAGGCCGGCAGGAAGTTGTGTTTACAGCCTGCCTGTCCCGGTCATGTCAGCCTGTGCTCCATAATGACTTGGAACCAGGAACTCAGGGACTCTTGCCTGGCTGTATTTTGCAAGTAGGGAGCAGACAGAGCAGAGGCGACTGTCTGAGGTTATGTAGTGAGTAAGTGGGGGGTAGGCAGAAGCTGGGGTCTGGGTGGGGCTTCCTGCCTCTTTCCTCTTCTGTACCGAAACTAGAGCTGACCTGGCCCTGAGAGCCAGGGCCCTGGGGACTGGACTTGGGTTTTCAGTCACCTTCAGGTGCGCACGGGCAGGGCACCCCCCGAGTTTCCACACCCTGAGGTAGGCGCAGACACAGACCCCATCCTAATTTCTGGCCTGAAGGTCCAGCCAGAGGCAGGTGGAGGAAGCTCTTTCCTCTCTGGACCTGCTGGAGGAGGCTCAGTTCCTCCCCAAGTCTCTATCCTGCCCTGGGTAACCTGGTGGTGGAGCTAGGAGAGGGGCACTTTGGTACCATAGGCCTCGCTGTCACCCCCTACCCTTGCCTGATTGTCAGGCTGAGGCCCAGGGGTGGGGCAGCGTGGCCCCACTCACACAGCACTGCCTGAGGAGCCTGTGCTCAGCTCTGCCCAGCTGTCCAATACCCCTCCGGGGCCGGGTGCCCAGCCTCCCACTTGCCCCTATGCAGGGCCAACTTCAGGCTGCCAGACCTCCTGTAGCCCACTCCCTGTCCAGCTGTATGGCCTGGTGCACCCTCCTCTCAGGTCTGGACGCCCTTGTCTGGCACTCCCTGCCCCACGCAGGGGAGCAGCCAAAGGCAGACCGAGGCTGTGTTTCAAAACTCTCCTGCCTCTTTTCTCCTCCCCATCTACGTATGTATGTATTTATTTGTTGTGTGTGCTAAAGACCAAATAGTTTCCCTCTTTAGTCATTTGGGATGGGAGGGTGGACAGGAGGAGCCACATATGCATGCAAGAGCCCCCAGGGAGGGTGTGTGCTTGTGCAATCGTGTGCTGAGCACAGGTGGGTGGGGAGTGTTGGCATGAATGTGTGGTGTGTGTCTGTACGTGCGTGCGTACTTAGTTGAGATCCGTGTACGTGCACACTTTGGTTCATCTTGCACTCCCAGGCGCTGGAATTTCTAGAAGATTCTCGACAGCCTGAACCTGAAGGTGCAAAGGTTACAGATGGCCCAGGGTGCGGCCTTTGGCGCCCTCTGCCCTGAGAGGGCCACTTACACAGAAAACGGTGCTGAGTAGGCTCTGTGTTGGGCAGGCATGCGTGTGCATGTGCTCGTGTGTGTGTGCATGTGTGCATGCGTGTGTTTATAGGCGGGTAAACATTTGAACCGCCCCACCCCCACCACATAGACAACTGGTGCACACGCACGTGCATGTGTACACAGCAAACGCCAACTCACAGAGACAGCAAACACAGAATTGTCCCTCCTAGGGTAAAGCATGTGCTGTCCGTGAGCGTCATACAAATGTGCACCACAATGGTGTCCACCTGCGTGAGTCAGCTTGTCGTGTACGCACTCACATGTGTGTTTATGGGTGTGTGTGTGCCAGTTGTCTATGTGGCAGGGGTGACGTGGTTCAAATGCTTATCTGCCTATAAGGCTGGGTTAACCCCCATCAGAATGGACACTGGCTGGGGGCATTGGTCTGGCTGGACAACGTGGTCCCGCAGACTCCACCTGACTGCACACATATGTGCATGGGGGCAATACATGTGTAAGGTGAGGGCTGTGTACCCACACGTAAGGCAGTATCTACCTGGAGGTTAGTGTTTGCACATGGGCCATGGGTAGGAGGGCACACGTGCTGGTGCACGTGAACATGTGTATATGTGTGTGACATTAGACAGTTGTTTCTGGGGACCCTACTGTGTGCCAGGCCTTGTGTCTCAGGCTAGAGGGTAACAAGATGCAAGGGGCGCCTGTCTTTGGTGACAGGTGTGCCTGCGTGTCCATGTGTGTGCACACCCATGCACGCGCACAGGCTCCAAGAGTGTGGTGGCATGTGGACACGTGCACACTGTGCTGCTTAGAGCTCAGCTGTTCCCTCCTGCCCTCTACTGGTGCTTTGCTGCCCAGTCCCTGCTCAACTGAGGGTCCAGAGGACAGGCAGGGCCTGATGGGAGGAGCCACTGATGGGAGGTCCTTGCACAGATGTGTCTGACCTGTGTGAGGCCACAGAATGTCAAATCTATTTTAGATGATGAAACTGGAGAATTTTCATTTTTAGTACATAGCGGTATCTAAAGACGTGGGCCCTGAGACTAGACCACATTAAATGCATTTTGATCTCTTTGAATGCCACTGTGTCAGACATGTGTTTGAAAGTCGTTCCCTGCCTAGTCCATGGCGGGCTGGGTGTCCACATGTGTCCTTGGTCCCTGTGTCCTGAGGTGATGGGGTCTCTGGGGGGCAGGGATGGGAGGCTAGAGGTAGAACATGGCAGCAGCTACAGCCTCCTTGTAGAACCCCCGGTGTGACCTTCCAGCCATTCATTTCTACCATGGGCACGTGCTCCCACACATACCTCTGAGTGTGCGTGAGAGGAAGCCTGTGATGGGGCGAAAACAACCCAGGACCCCAGTACTGGGGCTCCACTTCCTGGTCCATCTTACCCGTTGTGTGATGCTGGACAGCTACCTTGCCCCTCTAGGCCTGCGCTTCCCACCTCTCCTCCCTTCTACACATACTTGATGGGCACTCACTGCAAGCCAATCACCATGCTGAGTGCAAGAGACTCAGCTGTGGACAGTGGGCACTATTGCCAGGTGGAGCTGGGGAGGCTGAGACAGCCCTTGCATGTGGCAGGAGAGGCTACTGGCAGAGGCAGGAGGGGCAGCAGAGAAAGGTGACCAGGGAGGAATTTGGGGGCGGTGTTCACTCTGCTGAGGCGGAGTGCAATGAGGAGGTGGGATTAGGAGAAGACACTTGCGGCCAGCAGAGGGAACAGCATTTGCAGAGGCCCAGAGGAAGAGGCAAATAGCTCACTGTTAGTCTCTGGGATCCCAGTGGCTTTGTGGCAGAGAGCCTAGGGCAACATAAGACCCTGGCAGATGAAGCACTGAATAATTTTTTTAAAAAGTCTTGTTATGGTAAAATACATATAAAAATCATTGTTTTACCCATTTTTGTGTGTACAGTTCAGTGGCATTAATTGCATTCACCGTGTGCAACCATCACCACTATCCATTTCCAAAACTTTTCCATTCCCCCCCAAACAGAAACTCTGTACCCCTTAAGCAATAACTCCCCATTCCTTTTCCCCAGCCCCTGGTAACCACTGCTCTGCTTTTGTCTCTACGCTTTTGCCTCTGAATAACTAAATAAATCCTGAGAGGCTCCAGGCAGGCACTGCCGCCTTCTCAGCTATTCATTAGGCAATGAACAGAGAGCCAAGACTTCAGAAAATTTTGTGGGCTAAAGACCCTAGAGGAAGAGAATTCTTTCCTTTGCCTGAAGCACCTCAGTGCGTGGAGAGTTCACTTCTCTGCTATGTGAGAGACCCAGGGGGCCCTTGGGCTGCTGGGTTTAGATAATAACCGAGCAGCAGGGTAAGAAGCCATGGCTGTGCGGGTGGTAAGTGGGACGGAGGCTGGGAGGTTTTCTTGGGTTGGCCTTGGAGTTGTCCCCTGAAATCCGAACAGACAGAATCCAAGACAGTCGGGCTGGAATGCCGTGGCGGTGGCCTCAATCTTTGTACTACCCTCCTCCCCAGAGGCCATTTCCACAGCACTGACTGCCAGGTGTGGGGGCCCCACAGAATGAGGGCCTGCCCACAGCCGGTGCCCCGTAAACACTTCTTTCCAAGCTTTTCTGGGTTGGTGTTCAGACCCCAGGCCTCTCACTGCTGGGTGACTCTGAATGAAGTTGTTTCAGGCCTCAGGTTTTAAAAAAAAAAAAAAAAATTTTTTTTTTTAAAGGGGTGTTCAGAATCATGGCTAGCTTTTAGACTAGTTTCCTGAGTGAACCCTTGTTAGTGCTGGGCTAAAGCGGCTTCATGTGTGGTCTCAACAGCCCCCAAGGTGGGAGCTAGTGCCCTGGCAGCCTGGGTCACCCCATCAGTGAGATGGCCCAGGTTGAGAGCAGGTCTGTCTGTGGGCCCACCCTCTGGTTTTCCCTGTGCTTCACTGCCCCCGGTGGATGAAATAAGACTGCAGCCCAGAATCCACTTCAGGCAGGGAGAGCTGGGGGGTGGGGTCTGAAAGGCACCTCCGGTTATCCCTCCGCCACCAGGGGGCAGCCCAGGGTGGCATTGTTAGCCTGTCTTATAGGAAATCGGTTCAGGAATGTTAAGTGATTTGAGCCAGGCCTCAGGTCTCCAGACCCTTCTTGCAGCCATCCTGCTGGGTCATTTGGCGCAGACATGCCAAAGGGACTGGAGTGCTTAGGGCCTCTCCTCTGCCTGCCAGTGGCCAGGGCTAGGGACAGAGTCTTGCCCAGTGAAGGGACAGCCAGGTGTGGGGCATGTCCTGGCCTTATCCCCAGCCGGTCCGTCCTCATAAGTCCATCTCCTGGAAGGAGAGTCACCCCCACCACCACCACCACCACCACCACCCCGCTACGGAGGAAAGGCAGTCCTCAGTGCTGAGGGGCTGAATCAGAGCTACCTTTCCCAGGACTTCTGTGGTAGGGCCCTCAGAGGATGCAACCCAGCCCACTACAGGCCACCCTCCACACAGGGTCTTCTTCAAACCTGAATCAACGTTGTAATCTCCCTGCTGAAATCCCCCAGGCTTCCCTCTACACTGAAATTAAATACCTACTCCTCCCAGACCCTGTCCAGCCCTCCCCGATCCAGGCTTCCTTGCCACCCTGACCTCAGCTCCTTCTTCCCTCCCTCTCTTTCTGGCTCCTCTGCTCGGAGCAGCCTGGCCTCTCAATAGTTCCTTGAACATGACATTCTCCCCCCAACCCCAGGACCTTTGCACTTGCTGGTCCCTCTGCCTGCAACACTTTCTCCCTCAGATCTTTGTGAGTCTGGATCCTCCTCCATTGGGTTTAAGCTTAAGTATCACTGCCTCAGAATGGCTGTCCCTGACCAGTATAAGAGAGACTTCTGGGGCTTTCTCTCAAAGTAATCCAATCCATATCTACTTATTATTTGTGTGCTGATTTACCACCTGTCGTCTTCACCAGGCTTTGTGTCCCACAAGATAACTGCTGAATCCCCACATCAAGAGAGGGACCTGGCACACAGTAGGTGCTCCGTGTATATATATTTTTTCTTTTTTAAAAAAATGATATTCTAATTGTGGTTTTGGTGAAGGTTTACACAGCTATGTAGGTGCCCATTCAACAATTTCTGTTCAAGTAGTTCAGTGACACTGGTTACGTTCTTCACAATGCATGATCATTCTCATTTCAGTTCTGGTTGTTCTGTTTCCATTTATCTAGTTTCCCCACCCTCTTGCATTCTCATCTTTGTTTTAAGGTAATTGTTGACCATTTGGTCTCATATATATGCTTTTTAAAAAGGTGAACAGTACTTAAAAGTGATATTATTTTTGAGCCAATTCATCATTTAGCTACAAGCCAACCTCAGGAGTTAGTTTTGGTTCAAGGTTTGAAGAATATCTCAGGGCAATAGTCTCAGGGAGTCCTCCAGTCTCAACCAGTCCAGTAGATCTATCGTTTTTTGTTTGTTTTGTTTTAGAAATTTGAGGTTCTGGTCCACATTTTTCTCCCATTCAATCAGGGTCCATCTATTGTGACTCTGATTATAACGATCAGTAGTGGTGGTTGGGCACCATCTAGTTCTTTTGGTCTCTGGGTAGATGAGGCCATGGTTTGTGTAGGCTGTTTGTCCTGTAGACTAGTTTCTTCTTTTAGTCTTTGGTTTCCTTCTTTCTCCTTTGCTCCCAATGAATAGAGACCGATAGTTGTATCTTAAATGGCCACTCACAAGCTTTTAAGACTGCAGATGCTACTCACCAAACTAGGATGTTGAACATAACTTTATGAACTATATTATGCCAATTGACCAAAATGTCCCACGAGACTATGGTCCTAACCCTTCAAACCCAGAAAAATCCAGTCCCATGAAGTGTTTGGTTATGTTTAAGAAGTATCTGTAACTGTGCCCCCTACGTGCTTTATTATATATATGGGTATATGTGCATACAGTCACATAGATGCACATATGCATATACCTGTATATACACACTGGAGCTCTGGTAGAGCAGTGGTTAAGAGATCAGCTGCTAACCCATAAAAGACAGCAGTTCAAATCCACTAGCCACTCCTTGGAAACCTTATGGGGCAGTTCTACTCTGTCCTATAGGGTTGCTATGAGTCGGAATCAACTCGACGGCAAGAGGTTTTTTATGTATACACACATACATACATACCTATACACATATAGCCTACATACATACCCTCACATATATTTTTTGATTAGTTTTGCCATTGTTTCAAAATTATATATGCCATAGCAATTACCAATAGGTCTTTTTTCTTGTGTACTTCTTAGTGACATAGTTTACCTTTGTCAAGCTGTGTACACTTCACCCTCATTCGATGTTATCTTACCATCACCAAAAATAAGTTCTAGTATCTATAGAGTGAATCCCCTTCTCCCCTTTCCCATCCCTGGTAACCACTAATGACTATTAGTTCTATATATTTACTTCTTTTTTTCTTCTAAATTTTATTTATTTTGTGGTTGTCATTGAAAATATACACAACAAAACATACCAATTCAACAGTTTCTACACGTACAATTTAGTGGCATTGACTACATTCTTCGATCTGTGCAACCATTCTCACCCTCATTTTCTGAGTTGTAACTTCCTCATTAACATAAACTCACTGGCTCCTAAAGTTCCTATCTAATCTTCCAAGTTCCTATTGTCAATTCGATCCCATATAGATAGTTCTTAAAAGAGCATAATGCTCAAGGCAGACAATTTTTACTCATTAAGCTAAACTATTATTTGGTTTTAAAATGAGGTCAGAGGATATTTTTGGTCAAAGGTTTAAAGATTATCTCAGGGCGGTAGTTTCAGGGGTTCATTCACCTTCCATGGCTCCAGAAAGTCCAAAGTCCATGAGAATTGGAAATTCTGTTCTGCATTTTCCCACTTTTGATCAGAATTCTTCTATGGAATCTTTGATCAAAATGTTCAGTAATGGTAGCTGGGCACCAGCCAGTTCTTTCGGTCTCAAGGGGAAGGAGGCAGTTGGTCATAGAGGCAATTAGCCACACATTCCGTATCCTCCTCCTTCTTGTGACTCTTCCTTCTTGCTGTATAGCTCCAGATGCGTAGAGACAAATTGTTGTGCCTTGGATGGCCATGTGCAAGCTTTTTAAGGCCCCAGAGCACTACTCAGTGAACTAGGAGGTAGAACAGAATCACTAAACACATTAGGCCAATTAACTGGGTTGTCCCATGAAACCATGGCCTTAAACCTCCAAACCAAGGAACCAAATCCTGTGAGGTGTTTGGTTGTACATAAGCATCCTCAGCAGCTACTTTTTTTTTTTTTTTTGGTCCATTGTTGTAAATATATCTATCACACAAGTTTTGCCAGTTTGACTTTTTACAGGTGTGCAACTTATTGACAGCAATTACAATAATTGGTTGTGCAATCCTACCCTTAATGTGATTTTTCCATCACTGTTAACTCCCCTTGTCCCCCTCCCTCCTGCCCCTGGTAACCACTAATAAACTTTGGTCTCTATATATTTGCCTTTTCTTGTCTTTTTATATAAGTGAATTTATACAGTATGTGTCATTTTGTGATTGGCTTATTTTGCTCAGCATAGTATCTTTAAGCCCCATCCATACTGTAGCATTTATCAAGACTTCAATTCTCCTGCTGGCCAAGTAGTATTCCATTGTTTAGTTTATCCATTCATCTCCTGATGAGCATTTAGGTTGTTTCCACCTTTTGGCTATTGTGAATGGTGCTGCAATGAACGTTGTTATACAAGTCTCTGTTTTGAGTCTCTGCTTTCATGTCTTTTGAGTATATACCTAAGAGTGGAATTGCTGGGTCATTTATGGTAGTTCTATTTTTAGTTTTTTGAGGAACTACCACACTATTTTCCACAACGGCTATACCATTATGCATTCCCACCAGCAAATGGAAAGATTCCAATTTCCCCACATCCTTGCCAACTTTTTGTTTGTTTGTTTTTAATCTTAGCCATCCTAGTGGGAGTGAAAGGACATCTCATTGTGGTTTTGATTTGCATCTATCTGATGGCTAGTAATGCTAAGCATCCTTTCATATGTTTGGTGGCCAATTGAATGTCCTCTTTGGTGAAATGTCTATTCAAGTTCTTTGTGCATTTCATGATTGGGTTGTCTCTTTGTTGTAAGTTGTAAAAGTTTTACATATGTATATTTTTTGGTTATTAGTTCTTGTCTGATACATGGTTTCCAAAGATATTCTCCTGGTCGGTCACTTGTCTTTTCACTTTTTTGGTAAATTCTTTCGATGAACAGAAGTTTTTTATTTTTATGAGGTCCCATATATTTATTTTATTTTTTCCTGTCTGTACTTTTGTTATTATATTAGATAATCCGTTGTTGAAAGCTAGGCCTGACAGCGTTGCCCCTGCTTGTTCTCCTAAGAATTTTGTGGTTTTAGTTTCCACATTTATGTCCCTAAACCATTTTGAATTTGTTTTTGTGTATGGTGTTGGCATAGATCCTGTTTCATTTTTCTGCTTGTGGAAATTCAGTTTTCCCAGCACCATTTGTTGAAGAGACTCTTCTTTCCCCATCAAATGAGAGACCGGAAATAAACCCACACATCTATTATCAACCAATTTTTGACAAGGGTTCTAAGTTCATTCTTTCTAGGCATTCTGTCCAGTGTTGCTAGTGGTGTATTGAAGTCTCCAACTATTATTGCAGTATTTCTCCCTTCATTCTGTCAGTGTTTGCTTTATATATTTATGTGCTCCAATGTTGGGTGCATACATATTTATGATTGTCAAATCATAAATATATGTGATGAATTGATCCGTTAATCACTATATAATGTCCATCTGTATCTCTTCTAACAGATTTTGTCTTAAAGTCTACTTTGTCTGATATTGTCACCCCAGATCTCTTTTGGTTATTATTTTCATGGAATATATTTTTCCATCCTTTCACTTTCAACCTATTTGTTTCCTCGTTTTAAGACGTGTCTCTTCTAAACAGCGTATTGTTGGATGTTTTTTAATCCATTCTGCCACTATCTGCCTTTTGATTGGGGTATTTAGTCCATTTACATTAACTATAATTACTGATAAGAAGTGACTTACTTCTGCCGTTTTGTTGTTTTTTGTGTGTCTTAAGCCTTCTTTGTCTTTGCCCTTTAGTACTGCTTGCTTTTGTGTTTGCTAGTTTATTGTAGTGAGCCTTTTTGGTTACCTTCTCCTTTCCTTTTGTGTATGCTTTTTATATATTTTCGTTGGTTACCATGAATACTACATTTAACAGTTTGTACTTATAACATTCTAGGGTAAGTTAGTACCAACTTCAGTAACATACAAGAAATTCTATATCTACACTATTCCTCTCCCTCCTCCTTTTTTGTTGTTAATCACTAATTATGTCTTTATATTTCATGTGACCTGTGACATAATTTTATCCTTGCCTTTTTATATTTGTTATTAAAAATGTGAAAGACAAAACATTTAGAATTATTAAGCGTGGATACCTTATTACTAGCCCTTATAATTGTCCATGCATTTCCCTTTATTAGGGACCTTCCGTTTTATGTATAGCTTTTTTTTTTTTTTTTAATTACTTTCTAGTGTCTTTTCCCTTCCATCTTCGGAACTCCCATTAGTATTTCTTTGTAGGGCTGGGCTGGTGGGTATGAACTCTGTCAGCTTCTGTTTGAGAATGTTTTAATTTCACCCTCATTCTTGAAGGATGTTTTCGCTGGGTATAGTATTCTTGGCTGACAGGCTTTTTTTGTTTGCTTGTTTTGTTCTCTTTCAGCACTTTAAATATATCATTCCATTGCCTCTGGCCTCCAATGTTTCTGAGGAAAATCGGCATTTAATCTTATTGGGGATCTGGCATAGTGGTTAAGAGCTATAGCTGATAACCAAAAGGTTCGCAGTTCAAACCCACCAGGCACTCCTTGGAAACTTTTTGGGACAGTTCTACTCTGTCCTATAGGGTCACCATGAGTCAGCATCGACTCAACAGCAACGGGTCTGGTTTTTTGGTTTTTGTATGTGACTGCTTGCTTCCCTGTTTCTACATTCAGGATTCTCTCCTTTAATTTTTGAGATCCTAACTATGACATGTTTTGATGTAGATCTCTTTGGGTTTAACCTGTTTGGGGTTCTTTGAGCTTCTTGGATTTGTAGATTCATGTCCTTCATTAGATTGGGGAAACTTTCTGTCATTATTTCTTCAAATAGTCTTTCTGTCGTTTTCTCTCTATCATCTCCTTGTGGAATTCCCATGATGCCTGTATTAGCTCTGTTGTCCCATAATTCCATTAACTGTGCTTAGCTTTCTTGAGCCTCTGTTCTCGTTGTTCTTCATCAACTTTATTTTTAACTCTCTTATCCTCTAATTTACTGATTCTTTCTTCTGCCTGATTAAATCAGTTGGTAAGTCCTTCCATTGTGTTTCTCATTTCAGTTATTGTCCCTTTCAGTTGCAATATCTCGTTTTAGATACTCATTTTGTTCTTGAGTTGTTTTCCTTATTTCTTTTAGCTCTTTGTCTACGTTTTCCCTTAGTTTTTTAATTATGTTTAATGTTGTATTATATTCTTTCTTTTTTTTTTTTTTTTTCATTATTTGGGCATCCCTACGTGTCCTTTCACTCACTTTGTCATGCTTATTTGGATGGACCATTATTTCTCTGTTCTTGGCATGTCTTGTGATTTTTTTGTTGGGGCATTGTAATTTTCAAGGGTGTTAACTTTTTCAGTTTTCCCTAGTATTTGGTGTTTTTGCCCACACTACTTTCTGCAAAAAACTCTTAGGTGGGCATAGCCTTCAGACTTTGCCTACTGTTTTCTTTCCCTATCTGTGATATCTTCTTCTCCCTCCCTGTTTAATTGGCATTCAAAAGTTCCACATCTCCTTTTTCAGCTTTCAGTCACCCCAAACACACAAGAGAACACCCTGTGGTTAGTTTGTCCAACAGCAGGCACCCTCACTGAAGCAAGATACAAAAAAAAAAAAAAAAAAAACCATTGCCATCAAGTCAACTCTAACTCATAATGACCCTATAGGATAGAGTAGAACTGCTCCATAGGGTTTTCAAGGAGCAGTTGGTGGATTCAAACTGCCAACCTTCTGGTTAGCAGCTGAACTCTTAACCACTAAACCACCAGGGCTCTGAGATATTATGTACTAATCAATATGTCCATCGGGGGCACAGTCCCCTCTCTGTTGTTGTTAACTTCCTTCCATTCTCTGTTTCTGCAGTCGCATTTTTAGCCAGAAGACCCACACCCAGCAGGTCCCCATTTGAGGCTGGGCCTTGCCTTGAACTGTCACACTCCAGTGAACCTCCAGGGAGGTCTGCCTTCTGTAGTACATTGGCTGTGGGTAGCCTTCACTAAAGATGCCTGCTTCTTGGCACCCAGCAGCCGCAGTCAGCAGTCCTCAGCATTGACAGAAAGGGGGAGTACCCAGACCAGAACTGACTCCCCAGGAGGTCTGTCCTGTTGGTTTCGAAGGCTCGAGTTATGGGGTGCGCAAGGAGCAGGTAGAGTGTTGACTATGAGAGCTTGGGCCTTCTGCAGCAATTTGCAATAGGCTTGCAACTGACAGTGTCCCGGTTGAGGAGGTACTGACATACTGCAAAGGATCCCTGGGGAGGTCTGCCTTGTTGATTTTAGAGCAGAGGCTTGGGGCCCTGTCTCTTTGAACAGGCAGACTCTTTTTCTGGGGCCACTACCCCAGTTCACAGCAGCCTGTGACCACGTGGCTGGGGGAGGGGCAGGCACGGTGGGAGAAGCAATTTTCTTACTGTATGTGACTCAGTGTTGATTCTTGCCTGTCTGTAGTTCCCTGCCGCTTTCCTTTACTCCCCAATTCAGAGTCTCTCAAAGCTGAGCACTACTTTCTTGTTGTATTCCTTGTTGTATTTGTAGGGAAGGGTCAGAACAATGGTTTGTTTACGCCATCATCTTCCCAGAATCCTGTATATTTACTACATGTAATTTCATAAAAGTGAAAATATACAATATTTGTTTGTGATTACTTATTTCACTCAACATAATGTCCTCCAGGTTCAAGCATGTTCTAAAATGTTTCGAGAACTCATTTTTCTTTATTACTGCATAGTATTCCATTGTATGTATGTACCACATTTTATTTATCCATTCATCTGTTGATGGGCACTTAGATTGTTTTGTTTCCATCTTTTTGCTACTGTGAATAGTGCTGCAATGAACATAGGGCACATGTATGTTCGTGTCACTTCTTTTAGTTCCCTAGGGAAAAAATTTTTGGTTTAGGGTATATAAGTGAGAGTGGAATTGCTGGGTTATATGGCAGCTCTAGTTTTAGTTTTTTTTTTTTTTTTTTGAGGAACCACCAGTCTGTTTTCCACAATGGCCATACCATTTTGCGTTCCCACCAGCAATGGATGTGTGTTCTGATTTCTCCACATCCCACCCAACACTTGTTATTTTCCTTTTTTTTTTTTAATCTTGGCCATCCTAGTGGGAGTGAAATGGTATCTCATTTTATTTGCATTTCTCTAATGACTAATGATTTTGAGCATCTTTTCATGTGCCTGTTAGCCATTTGAATATTCTCTTTGGTGAATTGTCTGTTCATGCCCTTTGTCTAGTTTTTGACTGGGTTATCTTTTTGTCATTAAGTTGTGGAAGTTTTCTATACATTTTAGATACTAGACCCTTATCAGTTATGTTGTTCCCAAAGATTTTTTTTCCCAGTCCATAGGTTGTCTCTTTTCTGATAAAGTTTTTGAATGAATATGAGTATTTAACTTACATGAGGTCCCAGTTATCTATTTTGTTTCCTGTTGCTAGTGCATTTGTTGTTGCCTTTAATAAAAAATCTATCATTGAAAAAAAATTATGTTCCAATGATTTGCTCCTGTATTTTCTTCCAAGAACTTTATGGTTTAAAATTTAACATTTAGGTCCTTGATCCATTTTGAATTAGTTTTTGTGTATGGTGTGAGCTACGGATCTTGTTTCTTTTTTCTACATATGGAAATCCAGTTTTGCCATCAGCATTTGTTGAAAAGACTGTTCCTTCTCCCATTGAATGGATTTGGCACTCTTGTCAAAAATCATTTGACCATGAATGCTTGGATTTATTTCTCAGTTTTCAATTCTTTTCTATTGGTATACGTGTCTGTCATTAACCCAGCACCAGGCTGTTTTGATTACTGTAGCTGTGTAGTATGTTCTGAAGTCAGGAAGTTTGAGGCCTCCTACTTTGTTCTTCTTCAGAATTGCCTTGGCCATTCAAGGTCTCTTGCCTTTCCATGTAAAATTGAGGATTAATTTTTTCATTTCTATAAATAGTGCCATCGGAATTTTGATCAGGATTGTGTTGTATCTCTGTAGATCACTTTGAGGAGTATTGACATCTTGACAGTATCAAGTCTTCCAATTCATAAGCGTGTAACATCTTTCCATCTATTTATGTCCTCTTTTAGTTTCTTTTAGCAGTATTTTATAATTTTCATTGTATAAGTCTTTAATATCCCTGGGCAAATTAATTCCTAGATATTTTATTCTCTTAGATGCTCTTGTAAATGGAGTTGTTTTCTTTTTCTCCTTTTCAGATTTCTCATTGCTGGTGTATAGAAACCCAAATGATTTTTGTGTGTTGACCTTGTATTCTGAAACTTTGCTGAATTCCTCTATTAGTTCTAGAGGCTTTTTAGTAGATTAATTGAGATGTTCTTTATGTAGGATCATGTCATCTGCAAATAGAGGGTTTTACCTCTTCCTTTCCGATTTGGATATCTTTTATTTCATTTTCTTGTCTTATTGCTCTGGCTAGATTCCCAGTACAATACTGAATAGGAGTGGTGAGAGTGGGCATCCTTGTCTAGCTCCTGTTTTCAGTATTATATTGGCTATTGGTTTTTCATAAATGCCTTTAATGATGCTGAACTTTCCTTTTATCAAGAAAGGGTGCTGGATTTTATCAAATGCCTTTTCTGTATCTATAGAGATGATCACGTGGTTCTTTTCCTTTGTTCTGTTAATGTGGTGTATTACAATGACTTATTTTCAAGTGATGAACCAAACTTGCATTCCTGGAATAAATCCCACTTGATCATGATATATAACTCTATTAATATGCTGTTGGATTCTGTTTGCTAGTTTTTGTTGAAAATTTTGGCATCTATATTCGTAAGGGATATTGTTCTGTAGTTTTCTTTTCTTCTGGTGTCATTGTCTGGTTATGGTCCCAGTGTAATTCTGACTTCATAGAGAGTTTGGGAGTATTCCTTCTTCCTCTGCATTTCGAAGGAGTTTGAACAGGATTGGTGTCAGTTTTTCTCTAGATGTTCAGTAGAATTCCCCAGTGAAGCTGTCTGGTCCTGGATTGTTCTTTGTTGGCAGGCTTTTTTATTATTGATCCAATCCCTTTGCTTGTTATGGGCCTATTGAGGTTTTTGACATCTTTTGAGTCAGTTTAGGTAGGTTATGTGTATCTAGGAATTTGTCCATTTCATCAAAGTTATCAATTTTGTTGAAGTACTGTTGTTCATAGTATTCTGTTATGATCCTTTTTACTTCAACTTGGTCAGTTGTAGTGTCTCTGCTTTTACTTCTTATTTTGGTTATTTGCCTCTTCTCTCTTTCTTTGTCAGCCTAAGAAGTAGTATATCAATTTTACTGATCTTTTCGAAGAACCAACCTCTGGATTTGTTGATTCTCCTGTTTTCCTGTTCTCTACTCCATTTATTTCTGCTCTGATCTTTATTATTTATTTTCTTTTTGGTAGCTTTAGGTTTATCTTGCTCATCTTTTTCTAGTTTTTCAAGCTGTAGAGTTAGATCATTTATTTGAGATATTTCTTTCTTTTTTTTTTAATGTAGGTGTTTATTGTTATAAGTTTTCCTCTGAGGATTGCCTTTGCTGCATTCCATAAGTTTTGGTATGATGTGTTTTTATTTTCATTTATTTCCAGGTATTTAAAAATTTTTACTTTTGATTTCTTCCTTGATCCAATAGTTATTTCACAGAGCATTGTTTAATTTCCATGAATTTATGTGTTTTCTAGTTTTGCTTCTGCTGTTAATTTCTTATATTAGTCCTTTGTGATCAGAGAAGATACTTTGTATAATATCATTCTTTTAAATTTGTTGAGGATTGTTTTGTGGCCTAGCATATGGTCCATTCTGGAAAATGATCTATGTGCACAGGAGAAAAATGTATATTGTTCTGATGATGGGTCTAGTGTTCTATATATGCCCATTAGGTCTACTTGGCTTTATGGTATTATTTAAGTCCTCTATGGAAACCCTGGTGGCATAGTGGTTAAGTGCCATGGCTGCTAACCAAAAGGTCAGCAGTTTGAATCCACCAGGTGCCCCTTGGAAACTCTATGGGGCAGTTCTACTCTGTCCTATAGGGTCACTGTGAGTCGGAATCGACTTGATGGCAGCAGGTTTTGGTATGTTCTAATTGACCTTCTTTGTAGATGTTCTGTCAAGAATAGAAAGTGGTGAATTAAAGTGCCCAATTCTAGAGTCATCTATTACTCTTTTCATATCGTTCATTATTTGTTTCATATAATTTGGAGCACTGATATTAGGTGCATATATACTTATAATTGTTACGCCTTCTGGATAAATTATCCCTTTTATTATTATGTACTGTCTTTCTTTATCTCTTATAATAGATTCTGATTTAAAGTCTATTTTATCTGATATCAGTAGGCCACCCTTGCTCTTTTTGTTTACTAGTTACAGGGAATATTCTTTTCCATCCTTTTACATTCAGTTTATTTGTATCCTTGTGTCTAAGGTGTGTCTCTTGAGGCAGTGAAGGGTAGATCTTGTTTTTTAATCCATTATCTCACTCTCTGTCTTTTGAATGAGGAGTTTAGACCATTCATTTTTATGGTAATTACTGAAAATGATGTACCTACTTTATTCATTTTATTGATTGTGTTTTGTGTGTCTACATCTTCTTTGTTCCATTATTTTCATATTTATGTTATTTTTTGTGTTTAGCTGCTTTTTTGTATTGAGACTTTTTTATTTCTTCCTTCTTCCCTTCTCTGTATTTTCTCTGAATATTTTCTTAGTGGTTACCACAAATATTACATTGAACAATTTACAATTGCAGCAACTTATTTCAGTTTTACTGCCAACATTTAACATACAAACAACAAGTATCATATGACATTAACATACTAAAACTCTATTCCTGTTTTTTTTCCTGTCTCCTCCCATTCTGTTTTGAGTCTCTAGTTACATAACTGTACATCCTATATTTAGTAGGTTTAGTTTGTATTTATTTCTTGTGCATGTGATGTTGTATCGCTTGTGGAACTAAACTATTGAGTTTACTCCCTGAAAATACTGTGCATTTTGTGCTTGTATTTGCCTATATTGTTACCTTTACTGGAGATTTCTCTTTCTCTCTCTTTTTCTTTCCCCCCTTTCCCATGTGCAGGTTTGAGTATTTGTCAAGTGTTCTTGCCAGTCTATCTGAAGAGCTTCCTTAAGTAATACTTGTAGAGCATGTCTGGTAGTAACAGATTCCCAGAGCTTCTGTTTATTTGGGAATGTCTTGATTTCCACCTCATTTTTGAGTGATAACTTTTCTGGGTAAAGAATTCTTGGTTGACAAACTTCATATGGAAGGGAAAGAGGCCCCGGATAAGTAAAGCATTACTGAAAAAGAAGAACAAAGTGGGAGGCCTCGCACTACCTGATTTTAGAACCTGTTATATCGCCACAGCAGTCAAAACAGCCTGGTACTGGTACAACAACAAATACATAGACCAGTGGAACAGAACTGAGAATCCAGACATAAATCCATCCACATGTGAGCAACGGATATTTGACAAAGGCCCAAAATCAGTTAAATGGGGAAAAGGCAGTCTCTTTAACAAGCGGTGCTGGTGTAACTGGATATCCATCTGTAAAAAAATGAAACAAGACCCCTACCTCACACCATGCACAAAAACTAACTCAAAATAGATCAAAGACCTAAATATAAAATCTAAAGCAATAAAGATCATGGAAGAAAAGTTAGGGACAATGCTAGGCGTCCTAATACATGGCATAAACAGTATACAAAACATTACTAACAATGCCCAAACACCAGAAGAGAAACGAGATAACTAAAAATCAAACACCTATGCTCATCCAAAGACTTCGCCAAAAGAGTAAAAAGATTACCTACAAACTGGGAAAAAGTTTCTGGCTATGACAATTCCAATCAGCATCTGATCGCTAAAATCTACATGATACTGCAAAAACTCAACAACAAAAAGACAAATACCAATTAAAAAGTGGGCAAAGGATAAGAATTCTTGATTGACAATTGTTTTCCTTAAATACTTTATATATGTCACTCCATTGTCTTCTGTCCTCCAGGATTTCTGAGGAGAAATCTGCACTAATTCTTACGAAGGATTGTTATATTGTGCTTTTCTTTTGCTGCTTTCAGAATTCTCTCCTTGTCTTTGGTCTTCAAGAATTTTATTACAAAGTGTCATGGCATAGCCCTCTTTATGTTTTTTCTGCTTGGGGTTCGTCTAGCTTCCTGGATTTGGAGGCTCAGTTCCTTCTTCAGGTCTGGGAAATTCTCTGTGATTATCTCTTGGACAACTGTTTCTGTGTCTTTTTACTATCCTGTTGTACTGGAATTTCAAAAATCCTAAAAATTCGTAATTGAATGCCCCAATTCCATTTGGCTTTGTTCACTTTTCTCTGTTCTTTTCTCTTGGAACTTGATGAGTTCAGTTACCCTGTCTTCTAGTTCACTTGTTCTGTCCTCTGGCTGTTCAAATCTACCATTGAATATTTCTCTTGCATTTTCTAATTTAATTATTTTATTCTTCAATTTCACTATTTCTCTCTTTTTTAATGTTTTCAATCTTATTACTGAGTTTCTCATTTTGTTTCCTGATCTCCATTAGTTTGTCTTCTGTGTGTTCTTTGATTTCTTTGAACATATTTAACATTGTGGTATGGAAATCTTCCATTTTTCCCATTAACTTGGTCTCCATGGGAGAAACTTTTGCTTCTTCATGGCTTTCTTTTGATTGGGCTATCTTCTCCTGTTATCTTGAGTGTTTTATTTATTTATTTATTTTTAACATGGGCATTTTAATATCTTACTATATGATAATTTGGAATTCAGATTTTTCTGTATTTCCAGGAGTTATTAACTTCTTTATACTTTAATTCCACATTCTTCCCTTAAGTTCTACCACAGTTCACTCTGGCCTTTTGGTTCTTCTAGCACCGACTCAATCTGAAGTATTTTTGTTGTTGTTGTTCTTAATACAGGGTTCTCCTCTCGCTCCACAGGTTTTAGGTGTTTCATATAATTTTAAGTTTCTGGATGCTTGCTCTGGGTGATTTTCCCCAAGGTGGCTGATGTTACTGGGATATGAAGTTTTCTCTGAGATCTGTAGTTGAGTGTGACTTCAAAACTGGGGCATGCTTTCCTCGTGTTTACATGTGGAGTTGGGATATGACCTCCTCTGTGGCTGATTGTGCCGGGTTGAGGTAGTGTTTTGTTTCCTTACTGCACTAGCAGTCCTGAGCACTCTCTCCTGTGGTGCCTTATTTTTAGGTAGGGAGCCAATTCATTACAGCTGGGTTGCTTGTTTGGTGTACTTTTCTCTTCTTGGCCTATGGATAGGTCCCATGGCTCTTCTGTGGCTCTGGGTCCTCATGCCCTCCCACCTCTGGTCTCAGTGAGACTCAGTAGCACTCACCCTCAGTGTTTCAGCTTTCCTGTGCCCCTCCCCAGGTGTGCTTGGGCTTCCCTGACCCCTGCTTGTAAATTCCCACAGCCAATCTGCACCACTTTAGTCAGATCACACTTTCCTTAGTTTCCCAGATTATGCCAATATGCCACTATATCTCAGTTGTACCCCGATCAAGAAGGCATCTCCACCCCTTTTGTCAGGCCTTTTTTGAGGCTATTTACCTAGTATCTCTGAGTCCTCGGTATAGATGCCATCTGGGTTCTTTGTTCAGGAGCGTTGCCTGTCCACATCCCAAAATAGCTGCAGTGAACTGAGCCGGCAGTAGAGTGCTGGCAGTCAGCAAACCTCAGCCTTTCTGCTGTCCACCCCCCCGCCCCGCCCCCTGCCCGGTTCAGGTCTCACCTCATTTCTAATAATTTAACTGCTTCCAGAGCTCTGAAATCTCTGTCTGTGTTAATGTTATATGTTGTTCACAAGCTTAGTTGTAGGGGGTGTAAGGGAACGACTGCTTATGCTGCCATCCTGCCCCTTCCACTGCTTAATGTATATTTGTCGGATGGATGGATGGATGGATGGATGGATGGATGGATGGATGGATGGATGGATGGATATCCTCTGGGCTTCCTACCCACAGAGGGGTCTGTAGGCCTCACTAACCTGTGGCACCCCTTCACACTGACCCAACCTGCCCAGAGCCTGGCCACCTGCCACCCCATGTGAGAACAACCCTGCCAAGGGCAGCTGAAATAAAATTGAGAACAGATTGGGGGTAGAGGGCTTTGTGCTGGGAGGGGATTTGAGCTCTCAAAGCATCCCCCCCAAACCTCTTTTGCCCTCAGTGCTGCCAAGAAAACACAGAAAGGGGCCCTCTTCACACAAGACTGGACTGAGGCCTGGAGGGCATGAGTTCTGGCCTCTGGCTGTTCAGTGTTTAGAAGACTGGCATCTCTGGGCATTAGTTTCCTCCATGAGAAATGAGCAGTCCATTCATTCTTTCAACCACTGTGTGCAAGGCACTGTGCTTGGCATGGCGACAGGATGTGAAGTAAGACAGGCATGGATCCTGCCATCTGGGAGCTTCCATTCTATGGGGGGAGGAGATCTATGTTAAGTGTCCTACTGTGAGTTCCCTAGAAGTAGAGCCTGAAATGGGTGTGTGTGACCTAATTTGTTAGGGTGCTCTCCAGAGAAGGTGGGAGAAAACAGCACAAGGCTGGACAGCACTAGACAAGGATGCGGGTCCCCCTGGATTCCGGCCTGGTGTCACAGGAGCTCTGAGGTGTGACCTGCATACCTGAATAGTCCCACCTTAAAGCGAGCCTGTCAATGGCTGTGGTCACCAAGGTGGGGGAGCTTGTAGACTCTCAGCCATTTCTGAGAAAGGTGGCCTCTACTGAAGGGGCAGCAATGAGCCATTCACATCTGACCCAATAAGGGGGTCTGGGTGGGGCACCCATGGTATGTCCCCAACAAGCAAGAACAGCACAGCACAATCCTTGGGCCATCATAGGCAGTGCCAGGGGTATGCAGGAAGAAGACACAGGGGAGCCTGGCTGGAGGATCAGATGGGCCTCCCTGAGAAAGCAACTTTTGCTCTGGTTTGTTCTGGGACCTGAGGGATGGGGTGGGGAGGGGCTTGCCAGGTGACTAGGGGAAGAGCACCCCAGGAAGACGGATCGGCACAAGCCAAGGCCCTGAGGCAGTAGAAGGCACTGGAGACAGCAAAAAGAGGCAGCTTGGCTGGAGTGAGGAGGTGGGGTCCAGAGAGCTGGGTTGTGTGGCTGCATGCACACATGCAGACTCTGGCTCTCACATAGTACGTCAGCTCCTGTGGGCCTCTGGGCAGCGTCTCCAGTCACGCTCCCAGACGTCAGCCCTGCAGAGGAGTAGGTAATGTTGTCTCTTGCTCTCTGCCCTGGCCCAGCACCCAGCAGGTGCTCATTGCTTTGCCTGTCTGCTGAAGCTGCCACTTATGATGTACAAGAACCGGGTGATCTATGGGGTTGGTGCTGTCCTGTCTTGTTCCTGGGAGGGGCCGGGGCCTTGCCTAGGGTTGCCGGTAGTAATCACTGGCAATTGGGAATGGAGAGGATGGATGGGCCCTGCAGGCACTAAGAGGCCTCCTTAATGAGGATGGCAGCCCTGAGGCACAAGCTCAGAGTCCACTGCCCAGAGGTGCAGATAGTTTCTGTGCCATGGACTCTATCCCAGGTTAGCACTTTTTTTTTCCCCCTACTTTTTTCTTTTAAAAATTTTACTGTGGTAAAATATAGATGACAAAACTTTGCCATTTTAGCCATTTTAAAATGTACAATACAGTAACATTGATTACACTCAGAATGTTTTTAAATGCATAAAATTAAATACATAGGGTTGCAAAGGAAACCAATTGTCTTGAAATGCAGCTATCAAAATATTAAAATAAATTTGTGGTACACTGATAGATGCGTTTTTTATTAACCTGTTAATTAATTAGCAAGAGCCAATGGTGGGTCCAATGGTAACTGGCATTTCCCACACAACTGAGCACAGACTCCTCTCTAAGTTGCCTGGATAGGAAAGAAGGTGCCTTCGATTCACTGGCTGTGGCTTGTCACCTCTATTCATGAAGGAAGGAAATGCTGAATTTCACCTCTGGGTCAGGCACAATCAGGATGTAGCTGCTTTCTTGTCAAAGTCCATATACTCCTGAATTTCACCCATGGGGCCTTGAGGGGGTATGTACTTCAGCTCCAGCCCCCCATAGGCTCATTTGGTGTGTAGAGGGGCTTGCTGTTTTAAGGCTGGGCTCAGCTAGCTGTTTTGATCAAGTGCCTGGTAGAAAATATTTTCCTCCTGTGGACCACTCAGCTCTGTGCTGTGGCCGAAAGCCTGTAAATGGGTAAGCATGGCTGCCTTCCATAGAACTCCATTTATGCACACGGAAATTTTGAATTTTCTGTAATCCTCACATCACAAAATGTTACTCTTCTTTTGATTCCCCACCCCTGAGTCATCTAAAAACAAAAATTGTTCTTAGCTCGAGGGTCATAATGAAAGCAGGTAGCGGCCAAGGGCCAAGTTTTCCAGCCCTTCCCTAAGGTGGAAAAAAAAAGGACCTGAGTTCTATTCTGTATACATGGGATCACCACGAGTCAGCATTGACCCACTGGCAACTAACAACAACAGCCTGGGGCAGAACAGAAGCATGCATTTCTCAACAGTCCCAGGTGGTGCTGTTGCTGCTGGCAGGGGACCCGATTTGAGAGCTGCTGCTCTTAGGCCAGAGAGAGAGACCAGCAGCCTCTGAGGGGATGGAGCCCAAGGGGTCTGTGATGAGACCCCAGCCTGGGCTCTCAGCCCCAAGGTCATAGCCCCTTCCAGGTAGGGGACTGGAGATGGGGCCTGAGGTAGCCCCTCAGTGACCGTCAGTTTCCTGCTCATGGGTGGTGTTGCCTGGAGCTCTGAGTCCCTGCCGACAGAGATCCTGGGCAGAAGAAGGGGAGAAAATGGCAGATGGAACCATTTAACCATCTTGTCTCTTGCTTATCTTGTTGGGATGAAAAGAATCATGGTGCTGGCCTGGCCTCTCACCTGTAATATGGGGTTGATCCTCAAATAGGTGGGTCTAGTCAGCCTGCCCTTGACCTCTGACATGTCTCACTAGCCCACTGTCCACCTGGTAGCTAAACAGAAGAGATAAAACAGCTCCCTGTCTTGCTCACAGGGCATAAATGGCTGTGAAATGCTGAGCCCAGCCAGCACGGACCCTTGCGCTGTGAGGCTGGACGGTGCCCTAAGCTCTGAGCTAGGACGTGAAGACCAGATAACCCCCAAGGGGCCCTTCTAAGTGATGCCCTGATGGCCCCGTCCTGGATGACCATAGCGTGTGGCCCAGGCTACCAACCTGCTCACCAGGAGCTGTGTCGCTTTAGCGTCAGCTCCCCTGCATTGGAATCCCAGCTGTGCTACCGACCGCCTGTCTGACCCAAGCAAGTAGCTTACATCTGAGTCCCAGCTTTCAGTGGTACAGAATGAAGCAGACGATCCTTTATGACAAGTGTAAATATTTGAAGCTTTAACAAGATTTATTAGTCATCCACGGCCGCATAACAAATGACTCCAAACCTGGTGGCTTAAAACAACCCATGCTTATCATCTCATATGTCCCGTGGGCAGCCAGGAGTGAGTGAGCTGGCTGGCGCTGGGTCTCTCTTGAGATTGTGAGAGAGATGTGGGCCAGGACTGCCATCACCTGAGGCTGAACTGGGGCTAGGGGATCGGCTTCCAAGCACGGGACAAGAAGCTTCAGTTCCCCACCACTAGAACCTCTCTGCTAAGGCTTCTCATGACATGCCTTCCCACAGAGCAAGTGGTCAAAGAGAGAGAGAAAGAGACACACACTGAGAGGGAGGGGAAGAGAGAGAGACACATACACAGAAAGAGAAAGATAAAGAGAGATACACAGAAAGGGGAGGAGAGACAGAGTGAGGAAGAGAGAGATGAGAGACACACAGTGAGAGAGGGAGAGACAGACAGAGAGAAAACAGGAGATGCCAAGATGGAAGCTGCAGTGTTTTATAACCCAACCTCCCATGTCTTCTGCCAAATGCACTTGGCCACATAGACGAGGTGGGAGGGGACTAACAAGGGGATGAGTCCCAGAAAGCAGGTCACCAGGGCCATCTCTGAGGCTGGCTCCCAAAGCTGATGCTTGCAAACCACCACTGAGTGTGGTACTTGGCTGTACTACACACTCAGCAAATCTTTCTTGTCCAGCCTTCAGAACCCCACCCAACCTGGTACAGCTTGGGCAGAACTCACACTCGCTGTGACTTCTATACAGCTTCCTGCAAGTCTGGCCTGGGCCTAGCCGCCAGGAATCCAGGAGAGGGCATGGGAGTCCTGAGCTCTGTGCCCCCCCCACCCCATAGTCCTCACGGTGTACAAACCTCAGAGCCCCCTTCCTTCACCCAGCCCTGGACACCACCCGCAGCATGTCTGAGACCTTCCCCCAAACCCGCCCCTAACCCTCCATGGCTTCATAAGCCTTTCTGGACTTTGGGTCTGGAGGGTCTGGGGCTCCCTGACCTCAGTGAATCAGTTGGCCACACTGCCTGGAGGCTGCTTCAACAGGCAAACGTTCGGCTGGCCCAAAAGGAGTAAATCGGGGGACCTGAGCCTGGCTACATCCTCCTCGAGTGACTCTGCCAGCTGCAGCCCCTCCCTGGTTCTCAGTTTCCTCATATGCATTCTGACTTGTGAGGAATGTGGCTCTCAGAGGGCCCTGAGTGCTGGGCTAGGACGTCTAGGCCTAGGAGTGCTGGAAGACTCGTCCTCTCCCTTCCTGGATCAAGAGGTCAGTGCCCAGGGCCTATGGCCATCTTACTCCCTGGAAAGGCTCGGTGCAGAGGCTACACTGGGACTCTGGCCACAGCCTTAGGACAGGGCCAGCTCCAGAGCAGTACAGCTGGACAGGTTGTGCACTCCACTATCCCAGGGGTGCCATTCACAACCTACACAATCATGCATGGCAGGGGCAGCCTCAAAGGCCTCTTGCCTCTCCTTGCTGCCTCAGGGCACCACGGAGAAGATGTTCCTGGGCTCAGCAGGAGGAGCCACAGTGGCATGGGGGCCAGAGGCACCACGGGTCTGCTTCTGAGGCCAATAGCAGCTTTCTTGTGAACTCATTAACTGGCCGAAAAATGTTTGAAAGGGTGGTGCAGACTCATTCCCACACATGCACATAGACATGCACACACATGCACTGAACACACAAACTCAGAAGAACACGCAGAAACAAAAACGCATGGACACATGCCTAACACATACACACAATGAATACACAAACTCATACAAACACACATAAACACATGGACACACACAAACACATGGACACACACTTAACATGCACACAAACACTATACACACAAACACATGCACACAGCAAACACACACAAGCATGCACACACACATACACCTAACATTCACACAAACATACCAAACACAAACACATGCACACACACACATGCATACACAAACACACACACATAGCCACACAACTAAGACACATACAAACACATACCTTGAGCTCACAAACACACACAATACAAACACATGAACACACCAAGTGCACACATGCATGTACACACACACACAAACACCATATGGAATATGGAGTATTATAAAGCCTAATGCCTTTTTTTTTTTTAATGCCTGCAACACCATGGATGAATCTCACAGGCATAATGTTGAACAAAAAATATGAAATTGATATGAAATTTCTAGAACAAACAACATGATACATGATAGGTGGTGATAGAAACCAGAATAGTGGTTGCCTTTGGGGGGCAGTTGTGGTAGTGACTGAGGGGAGGGCAGAATGTCCCCAATGGAGCAGGTGGCCTGACTCGGCTCCAGGGACACATGCGAGGGGCTAACAAGGCCAGGACCCCAGTCCAGTGCCCTGCCCAGCTGAAAGTGCCATTTCACAGCGGGAGTCCAGAGGCAAGAGGCTTGCCCACAGTCACACAGGAGTGAATGGTGGAGCTGGGGCTCCAGCCCAGGCTGCTCCCATGCTCTGCTATAGCTTCTTCTTGGGCTTCTTCCATCTCCCTGGTTCTTCCTCTGTCTCCATATCTCTGATCTAGAACTCCATCTCTCTGTCTTTGCTTCTCCAACTCTGTCCCTGTCTCTCATTGTTTCCATTCTTCATCTCCATCTCCATCTCTGTCTGTCTAGGTCCCAATCTCTCTGCCCCTGTCCTCATCCCTCTGTTTTCCCCCGACTAGAACAGAACATTCCCGAATGTTCTTTTCTAACATAAACAAGCTTCTTGACTTGCTTCTTTCTGAAATCCCCTGTGAAGGGGACCTCAGCCACACACACACACAGATACACAATGCACATTTGTGCATGCACACAGCCACACGCAAAAAACATGCATATACACACACATACGCACATACAAACACACATAGGCACACATGCCTGCATACACACACTCCCTGTGGGCCCCTGGCCCCAGCCTGGCCACAGGAAAAGAGCCCCAGCTACCCCAGCCTGCAGCCTTGTCCTCTGGATGAAGTCTATGGGTGACATTCAGGGAAGTCCCCTACCTAGCTCTGCAACCCCTCCCTACCCTGGGCCTTCTGGGTTGCCCTGGGATCCTGTATGAGTCCCCTGTGTCCTCTGTGACAAATGACTCCAAAGGTGGTGACTTACAACAACAGAAATCTATTCCCTCAGTTCTGGAGGCCAGAAGTCTAAAATCAAAGTGCTGGCAGGGCCACACTCCCTCTGGAGGCTTCAGGGGTAAATCCTTCCTCGCCTACCCCAGCTTTCGGCAGCTTCGTTAACATCACTCAAATCTCTGCTTGGGCAGCCTCCTCCTCTCTGACTCAACTCTCCCTCAGCCTCACTTGTCAAAGGATTTAGGCCCACTAGGATTATCCAGAATGATCTCCTCTTGAAATCTTTAACTTAATTATATCTGCATAGACCCTTTTTTCCCAGTAAGGTCACACTCACAGGGTCCAGGATATAGGCATATCAACCCACTACAGATCCAAAAGCAGCAGAAACAGCCCCTCAGTCCACCTCACACTTGGTGAGTCACTGTCCCAATGCATGTCTCTTGTACTTTTCAGGACAGGGACTGGGTTATAAACCCCGTGCCCAATATAGGAGACTGAGACCCAAAGGGGCGGGGTCTCACCCAAGACCACATAGCACCCTCTGTCCTGTCAGACCACTGCTAGGAGACCTTGTGGGACCATGCAGCTCAGGCCAGGGTCCTAGCTTTTCTCCTGTGAATCATGGAAAAATCCCCAGGGCTTACGCTAGGACATGGGGAAGGGGGGATTGCAAAGTCAAGGCTCACTCTGGCTTCTCTGTGGAGGAAATTTGGGGGCCAAAGGAGGAATCAGGAGTCACCCAGGCAAGACGTGAAGGTGGACCAGGCCAGGTGGGGTGGTAGAGGCAGGGAACAGGGCTGGGGCTGGCCAGGCTGTGGAGAGGAGGAAGCTGCAATGGTAACTAGGGGGGAGGAGGCCCTGGTTTGTTGGTAGGCAAGGGGCAAGTGCCATTCAAGATGCTGGTATGGGCTCTAGGTCTCCCAGCAACCCCTCAACACAAACACCTCCTCTTCCCCATCATCCAGCCTGCCCAGGGCAGCCATCTCCAAGCCAGCCTCGCTTTCCTTGCCCTCTCAGGAACATCAGCTGGACTCAGGTGGCCAGGGATGGTGAGTGGGGTGTGGGCGCAGATGGCTGGTAGTTAAAACGAAGCCATCATTCTAATTACCTTTGTTAGTCTTGTTGGGGGCGGGGGATTCCAGCCGTGCAACAAGTGCCCCAGTGCCCATAGGCTCAGTCTGTGAGGTTCAGGCCCCAGTGGGGCTGGGCGGGACTACTTTTTGAACCATGTACTGACCCTCAGTGGCCAAGTGTCCCTCTCTGTCCACTGTTCTTTTGGCCAGGCAGCCCCCGTGGACCACTGGGAAAACCAAAGAGGCCATGCAGTCTCCCCGGTACCCTGCTCCGAGGCAGGGCACAGTGACCATGCTTCTGTTCACTGGGAGGTGTCTTAAGGGCACTTCCGCTGTGCATGGTGTAGAAGCGCTAAGTGCCTAAACTCTACAGAGCAAGGGGGTGGAGGAGAATGAGGACAGTCCAGAAGGGCCCTTAGAGGAGGCAACTCTCATGCTGGCCTGGAAACCACCCAAAAGTATCCCTGGGGGCAGCTGGAGTGTCCAGGAACTTTGAAGGTGGCCCTGAGCGTGAGCCCTGGCACACCTCTCCCTATCTCAGGGCCCCTGGCCAAGTGAACTACGTCTGTGTGCTCAGCTTTCTCCTCCTTAAAATAAGAGGATAATCCTTGCTCCCCCTCACATGGCAGTGTGCGAGGATTCAGTAAGTAGGAAACACAGCAACTGCTTGTAACAGTGGCTGGTGCATAGCCAGTGGGAGTCTGAGCCCCCATGATCGTTATCAGAAGCCTGAGGAGCCCCATGTCTTGAGAAGCAGGAGCAAGCCTGTCTGGCTGCTGCCAGGTGGGAGACAAGGACTGGGTCCAGAATGAGGAAGAGTGATGGCCAGGGCGGGGTGGGGTCTGCTGACTCATGGTTTGTTGGGGGCACCGGAGACCCATGACTTGGCTGATTTTTAAGGAGATGGCTCTGGCCACCACATAGAAAATGGCACAGTGGAAGGCACCAGTGTGGTAGCGGAAGAAGAGGTGGGCCTGAGACCAGGGAGGCATTTGGAGGAGTGGGGGAGTTAGGCCAGGTTCGGGAGGCTGATGTGACCCCAACTGTGGGCGGGAGGTGCAGTGAGAAGTCTAGGCTGACTCTGTCAACTTTGGTGTGAGCATCTCAGTGGATGGCCAGGAGCAGGCATGGGGCAAGGGAATAGTTTTATGGGTTGAATTGTGTCCCCCCAAAAGATATGTTGAAGCCCTAACCCCTGTACCTGTGAATATGACCTTGTTTGGAAATAGGATCTTTGAAGATGTTATCAGTTGACATGAGGTCATACTGGAGTAAGGTGGGTCCAAATCCCATCTAAGTGGTGTTCTTATAGAAGAGAAGAGTCATACGCACAGAGAGAAGGTAGCCACGTGAAGACGGAAGCAGAGAGTGGAGTGATCTACAAGTCAAGGAATGCCCAGGAACACCTGGGAATGCCAAAAACTAGTAGAGGCATGGAATACGTTCTCACTCAGAGCCCCCAGAAAGAACCAACATGGCTGCTACCCTTATTTGAACTCCCAGCCTCTAGAACTGTCAGACCGTACATTTCTGTTCCTATAAGCCACCCAGTTTGTGGTACATTCTTGTGGCAGCCACAGGGAACTCATATAGATGACATCTCTGTAAATTTTAAGACGCCAGCAAATAACACAGCCACTTTGGAGGTCAGTCTGGCAGTTTCTTATACAATTAAGCATACACTAATCATGTGACTCAGCAGTCTAGCTCTAGGTATTTACTCAAGAGAAATGAGAACTTAAGTTCACTCAAAAACCTGTAAGTGGTTGCTGATAGCAGCTTTATTTGTAATTGCCAAGAACTGGGAGCAACCCAGATGTCCCTCAACAGGTAAGTGGATAAATAAATTATAGATGATATATAGATACATTGAAATATATAAATGGTAGAGATAAACAGATGGATAGACATAGATATATAGATAGGCAGACAGAAGACCGACAAGTAAACAGATGGAAACACAAACCAAGAGACAGACAGAAGGTAGATAGACATATGGGAAGAAATTTAGACAGATAAACAAGTATACAGAGAGAAGGAGAGAGGCAGATAGATAAAGAGATAGAAATATAGGTGGAAAGACAGAGAGATGAAAAGTAGAGAGAGAATGTTTTCAGAGAGATATACAAACAGACAGAAAGAGATGGATAGACAAATGGACATGTAAAGAGATAGAGAGACAGACTGAGAAACTGGCAGATAACATACAGACAGATAGATAGAACCAAAGGCAGATACAGTTGAAAGTTTAGTATAAAGACAGGCAGACATACAGACATACATAAAGTTACATAGCTCTTTATAAAAGATATAAAGATAAATGGATGGATTGAAAGATAGACAGCTAGACAGAAAAACAGAAAGATAGGCAGCTAGACAAATGGACAGATGGACAGATAGACTGGTAAGTAGATAAACAAAATTAGACCAACAGACAGACATATAGAGAGGTACACATGGACAGACAGGTAGCCAAATTGAGTGATACAGACAGACAGAAACACTACCAGACAGGCAGATGGATAAATGGATACTTAGTCAGACAGTTAGATCGATAAATATATTGTGAGATAGATAGGCAGGTAAGTAGATATAGATAGATGTTGACGTTGTTGTTGTTAGGTGCTGTTGAGTCAGTTCCAACTCAGGGACCTTATGTACAATAATATGAAACACTGTCTACTCCTGTGATATCCTCACATTCGTATGTTTGAGCCCATTGTTGCAGCCACTGTGTCAATCTATCTCATGGAGGGTCTTCCTCTTTTTTGCCAACCCTCTACTTTACCAAGCATGTCCTTCTCCAGAAGCTGATCCCTCTGATAACATGTCCAAAGTACGTAAGACAAAGTCTTGCCACACTTGATTCCAAGGAGCACTCTAGCTGTACGTCTTTCAAGACAGACTTGTTTGTTCTTTCGGTTGTTGTTGTTGTTAGGTGCCATTGAGTCAGTTCCGACTCAGTGACCCTATGCACAACAGAACGAAACACTGCCTGGTCCTGAGCCATCCTTACAATCATTGTTATGCTTGAGCTCATTGTTGCAGCCACTGTGTCAATCCACCTCGTTGAGGGTCTTCCTCTTTTCCGCTGACCCTGTACTCTGCCAAGCATGATGCCCTTTCTTCTCCAGGGACTGATCCCTCCTGACAACATGTCCAAGTATGTAAGACACAGTCTCACCATCCTTGCTTCTAAGGAGCATTCTGGTTGTACTTCTTCTAAGACAGACCTGTTTGTTCTTTTGGCAGTCTGTGGTATATTCAATGTTCTTCACCAACACCACAATTCAAAGGTGTCAATTCTTCTTCAGTCTTCCTTATTTATTGTCCAGCTTTCACATGCCTATGATGCGATTGAAAATACCACGGCTTGGGTAAGGTGCACCTTAGTCTTCAAGGTGACATCTTTGCTCTTCAACACTTTAAAGAGGTCCTTTGCAGCAGATTCACCCAACGCAATGCATCTTTTGATTTCTTGACTGCTGCTTTCTTGGCTGTTGATTGTGGATCCAAGTAAAATGAAATCCTTGACATCTTCAATCTTTTCTCTGTTTATCATGATGTTGCTCATTGGTCCAGTTGTGAGGATTTTTGTTTTCTTTATGTTGAGGTGTAATCCATACTGAAAGCTTTGGTCTTTGACCCTCATTAGTAAGTGCTTCAAGTCCTCTTCACTTTCAGCAAGTAAGGTTGTGTCATCTGCATAACGCAGGTTGTTAACGAGTCTTCTTCCAATTCTGACGCCCCGTTCTTCTTCATATAGTCCAGCTTCTTGTATAATTTGTTCAGCATACAGATTGAATAGGTATGGTGAAAGAATACAGCTCTGATGCACACCTTTCCCAACTTTAAACCAATCAGTATCCCCTCATTCTGTCTGAACAACTGCCTTTTATCTATGTAAAGGTTCCTCATGAGCACAATTAAATGTTCTGGAATTCCCTTTCTTCGCAGTGTTATCCATAATTTGTTATGATCCACACAGTCGAATGCCTTTGCATAGTCAATAAAACACAGGTAAACATCCTTCTGGTATTCTCTGCTTTCAGCTAGGGTCCATCTGACATCAGCATTGATATTCCTGGTTTCACATCCTCTTCTGAAATATACTGCTGCAGCCATTTTTGAATGATCTTCAGCAAAACTTTGCTTGTGTGTGATATTAATGATATTGTTCTGTAATTTCCACATTAGGTTGGACCGCCTTTCTTGGTAATAGGCATAAATATGGATCTCTTCCAGTCAGTTGGCCAGGAAGCTGTCTTCCATATTTCTTGGCACAGACTAGTGAACACCTTCAGCGCTGCATCTGTTTGTTGAAACATCTCAATTGATAGTCCATCAATTCCTGGAAGCTTGTTTTTTGTCAATGCCTTCAGAGCAGCTTGGACTTCTTCCTTCAGTACCATTGGTTCCTGATCATATGCCACCTCTTGAAATGGTTGAACATCATTCTTTTTGGTATAATGACTCTGTGTATTCCTTCCATCTTCTTTTGATGCTTCCTGTGCCATTTAATATTTTCCCCATAGAATCCTTCACTACTGCAACTCGAGGCTTGAACTTTTTCTTCAGTCCTTTCAGCTTGAGAAATACAGAGCATGTTCTTCCCTTTTGGTTTTCCATCTCCAGCTCTTTGCACATGTCATTATAATACTTTACTTTGTCTTCTAGAGATGCCCTTTGAAATCTTCTGTTCAGTTCTTTTACTTCATCAATTCTTCCTTTTGCTTTAGCTGTTCGACGTTCAAGAGCAAGTTTCAGAGTCTCCTCTGACATGCATCTTGGTCTTTTCTTTCTTTCCTATGTTTTCAATAACCTCTTACTTTCTTCACGTATGATGTCCTTGATGTCATTCCACAACTCGTGTGGTCTTTGGTCACTAGTCATGGGGAAGAGCTGCCTCCTCAAAGTAGAGTCAACTGTAATGACGTGGATGGATTAAAGCTTTCGGGACCTTCATTCACTGATGTGGCACTACTCAAAAAGAGAAGAAAGAGCTGCAAACATCCATTAATAATCGGAACCTGAAACGTACGAAGTATGAATCTAGGAAAATTGGAAATCATCAACAATGAGATGGAATGCATAAACATCAATATCCTAGGCATTAGTGAGCTGAAATGGACTGGTATTGGCCATTATGAATCGGACAATCATATAGTCTACTGGGAATGACAACTTGAAGAGGAATGGTGTTGCATTCATCATCAAAAAGAATGTTTCAAGATCTATCCTGAAGTACAATGCTGTCAGTGATAGGATAATATCCATACGCCTACAAGGAAGACCAGTTAATACGACTATTATTCAAATTTAGTCACCAGCCACTAGGGCCAAAGATGAAGAGATAGAAGATTTTTATCAGCTGCTGCAGTCTGAAATTGATCGAACATGCAATCAAGATGCATTGATAATTACTGGCAATTGGAATGCAAAAGTTGGAAACAAGAAGAAGCATCAGTAGTCGGAAAATATGGCCTTGGTGACAGAAACAATGCCACAGATCAAATGATAGAATTTTGCAAGACCAACGACTTCGTCATTGCAAGTACCTTCTTTCACCAACATAAATGGTGACTGTACACATGGAGCTCACCCGATGGAACACACAGAAATCAAATTGACTACATCTGTGGAAAGAGATGATGGAAAAGCTCAATATCATCAGGCAGAACAAGGCCAGGGGCCAACTGTGGAACAGACCATCAATTGCTCATATGCAAGTTCAAGCTGAAACTGAAGAAAATCAGAGCAAGTCCACGAGAGACAAAATATGACCTTGAGTACATCCCACCTGAATTTAGAGACCATCTGAAGAATAGATTTGATGCATTGAACACTAGTTCTTTTGGTAGTCTGTGGAATATTCAATATTCTTTGCCAGCACCACAACTCAATGACATCAATTCTTTGGTCTTCCTTATTTGTTGTCTAGCTTTCAGTTCATATGAGGCAATTGACACTACCATGGCTTAAGTCAGACGCACTTTAATCTTCAGAATGACATCTTTGTTTTTGTTTTTTTTAACACTTTAAAGAGGTCTTTTGCAGGAGATTTGCCCAATGCAATACATGTTTTCATTTTCTTGACTGCTTCTTCCATGGGCGTTGATTATGGATCCAAGTAAAATGAAATCCTTGACAACTTCAATCTTTTCTCCATTTATCATGATGCTGCTTATCGGTCCAGTTGTGAGGATTTTTATTTTCTTTATACTGAGGCATAATCCATACTGAAGGCTGTGGTCTTTGATCTTCATCAGTAAGTGCTTCAAGTTCTCTTCATTTTCAGCAAGCAAGGTTGTGCCATCTGCATAATGCAGGTTGTTAACGAGTCTTCCTCCAATCCCGATGCCCCATTCTTCTTCATATAATCCAGCTTCTCAAATAATTTTCTCAGTATACACACTGAATAAGTATGGTGAAAGGATATAACCTTGATTTTAAACCATGCTGCATCCCCTTGTTCTGTTAAAATGACTTCTTCTTGACCTAGGTACAGGTTCCTCATGAACACAATTAAGTGTTCTGCAATTCACATTCTTCATGACGTTATCCATAATTTGTTACGATTCACACAGTGGAATGTCTTTGCATAGTCAATAAAACAAAGATAAACATCTTTCTTGCGTTCTCTGCTTTGATCCAAGATCCATCTGACATCAGCAATGATATTCCTGGTTCCACGTCCTCTTCTGAAACCAGCCTGAATTTCTGGTAGTTCCCTGTCAGTGTACTCCTGCAACCATCTCTTAATTGTCTTCAGCAAAATTTTACTTGTATGTGATACTAATGATATTGTTCAATAATTTCTGCATTATGTTGGATCATATTTCTTTGGAATGGGCAAAAATATGGATCTCTTCCAGTCGGTTGACCAGGTAACTATCTTCCAAATTTCTTGGCATAGATGAGTGAGCACCTTCAGTGCTGCACCCGTTTGTTGAAACATCTCAATTGCTATTCCGTCAATCCCTGGAGCCTTGTTTTTTTGCCAGTGTCTTCAGTGCAGCTTGGATCTCTTCCTTCGGTACCATCAGTTTTTGATCTCATGCTACCTTCTGAAATGGTTGAACGTTGGCCAAATCTGTTTGGTACTATGTATATTCCGTCTGTCTTCTTTTGATGTTTCCTGCATTGTTCAATATTTTGCCCATGAAATCCTTCAATATTGCAACTCTAGGCTTGAATTTTCTCCTAAGTTCTTCCAGCTTGAGAAATCCCAAGTTTGTTCTTCCCTATCTCCAGATCTTTGCACAGTTCATCGTAATACTTTACTTTGTCTTCTTGAGCTGCCCTTTGAAATCTTCTGTTCAGCTCTTGCACTTCATCATTTCTTCCCTTTAGCTATTCTACATTCAAGGGTAAGTTTCCGAGTCTCTTTTGACATCCATTTTAGTCTTTTCTTTCCTGTCTTTTTAATGACTTTTTACTTTCTTCATGTATGACGTCCTTGATGTCATCTCACAACTCCTCTGGTCTTTGGTGATTAGCGTTCAGTGTATCAGAGCTATTCTTGAGATGGCTTGCAATTCAGGTGGGATACACTCAGGGTCATATTTTTGTTCTTGTGGACTTGTTTTAGTTTTCTTAAGCTTTACCTTGAACTTTCATATGAGCCATTGATGGCCTGTTCCAAAGTTGGCCCCTGGGCTTGTTCTGACTGATGATATTTAGCTTTCTCATCATCTCTTTCCACAGATGTAGTCGATTTGTTTCCTGTGTTTTCCATTCAGTGAGATCCACATGTACAGTCACAGTTTATGTTGTTTAAAAAAGGTATTCGTGATGAGTAAGTTGTTGGTTTTGCAAAATCCTGTCATGTGTTCTCTGGCCTCATTCCAATCACCAGTGTTATCAGTGCATCTTGATTGCATGCTTGATCAATTTCAGACTGCAGAAGTTGGTAGAAATCTTCAATTTCCTTATCTTTGGCCTTAGTGGTTGGTACGTAAATTTGAATAATATTTGTATTACCTGGTCTTCCTTGTAGGCATGGATATTTTCCCATAACTGACAGTGTTGTACTTCAAGATAGATCTTGAAATATTCTTTTTGACAATGAATATGATGCCATTCATCTTCTCTTTGTCATTCCTGGCGTGGTAGACCATATGATTATCTGATTCAAAATGACCAATATAAGTCTATTTCAGCTCACTAATGCCTAGGATATCGATGTTTATGCATTCCATTTCCTTTTTGATGATTTCCAATTTTCCTAGATTCATACTTCATACGTTCCACGTTCCAATTATTAATGGATATTTGCAGCTGTTTCTTTCTCATTTTGAGCATGGCACATCAGCAAATGAAGGTCCCAAAAGCTTGATTCCATCTGTGTCACTAAAGTCGACTCTACTTTGAGGAGGCAGCTCAGTAAAAAAAAATTTCTCTGACATAAAATACTGATTTAAAGAGTATCCTGTTTTCTGAGTATTAAACTTTACCTCCTGAGTAAGATAAATAGGACTAGCCCACAGTAATTACACCATCCCCACACTTCTCCATCCCCTGAAAGATGTTGACTGGCCCTTGGCTACAAAGACCCAAAGGATGATAAGCCCCCACATTTATGCTCATAGGCTTTGGGAAGATTAACGTGTAACGAGCTGGGCACACTTTTATAGTTAAAAAGGAGAAAAGAAGTTGTGCATGAAAAATCAGATTTTGAGTCACAGCTCTCATCAGCTTAATATCCTCCTGCTTTGAGAGTGCTCGTTCCAAATGTATTCCTTTGGTTATACCAAGAAAAGAAAAAAGGAGATGTGTGCAGGTCAGCTGTGATTCAGGAGACACCATTAACAGCACATCTGTCTACACCCACATCTATCCTAGGGAAAATGCTCGGTACAGGAGAACAGCCTGTAGGGAGAGAATAAGCTGGGGAATGGAAGATCACAGTGCAGTGCCACTTTCATTGTTCAGGTGGTGCCGAATAGCTTTTTTTGAGCCATGTGAAGGTACTGGGAAAATTTGGGTCTAGAAGTCAGAATTTGGGTCCACACATGTGAGTTTTTGTGTGTGTTCCTGTGTAAGTTCCTGAGTGTGTATTCCTGTATGTGTGTATGTTTCTATATGTGTATTTACCATGTATATGTGCTCCTGTGTATGTTCCTGTACATGTGTGTATGTTCCTGTATATATGTGCTCCTGTGTGTGTTCCTTTGTATATTACTGTGGACAACATGTGTTCGGCTGAATTTGGTGTAAGCTCTCTGGATTCAACAGTGAAAATCCTTGTACCTTTGTGGACAAAACCAAGTAAAACTCACCTGTAATGTTAAGACTTTGTCAGCTTTACTTATGTTTGGATGAGTCACATGTTGCATTCTTTCTGCTTTATATTAGGACTCGCAGTTGAGGTTCCCTGCTCAGAAAATGGCACAGGGAAGCCACTACAATAAAAAGCCTTTATTGAACTGTGAATGCTTAGATTCCGGCTGAAATGTTACAGCGTTTTGATGATGTTCAAATGATATAAAGGGCAAAACAAGTTAAATCTGTCATCTATTATGGGATCAAAATATTTTTCACATTTTTATTTTCTTTTTACTTGCTTTGTGTTCTAGGGGGAAATTTCATAGAAATTCTACCCTGAAGACATTTTCATTGAACATATCTAGGTAGCACGCAGTTTGCACATGGCTGCTAACCTAAACATTGGTGGCTCAAACCCAGCCAGTACCACAGAAGAAAAGTCCTGATGATCTGCTTCCTTAAAGATTACAGCCAAGAAAATCCTATGAAGCAGTTCTGCTCTGTAACACACGGAGTCACCGAGTCACCGTGAGTAGGAATCGACTCACCAGCAGTGAACATTAAACAAGGGATTCCAGTGGTAACCAACAGAGGGCATTTCGTGCCCTACAAGAAATGCTAAAGGAAGTCCTGGCTGAAATGAAAGGACACTAAACAGTAACTCAAAGCCATATAAAGAAATAAAAAAAAAACTCTGGGAAAGGTAATAGAACCCTGTTGGCACAGTGGCTAAAGCACTCAAAAGGTCAGTGGGTCAAACCCACCAGCCCACTCCATAGGAGAAAGACGTGTGACAGCGGTGAGTAGTAAATTAGGTAACTGCTTTTTTTTTTTTAAATAGGTATATGTAAATCCAGTTATGATATTTTTGATTTGTGACTTCTCTTTTTTCACCAAAATGGAAAAATTAATCTTTATATGGAAGGAAAAAAGGCCCCAAGTAAGTAAAGTCTTATTAAAAAAAGAAGGACAAAGTAGGAGGCCTCGTACTACCTGAGCTCAGAACCTGCTATACAGCCAAGGTAGTCAAAACAGCCTGGTACTGGTACAACAGCAGACATGTAGACCAATGGAACAGAATTGAGAATCCAGACATAAATCCATCCACATAAGGACAGCTGATCTTCAACAAAGGACCAAAGGTTACCGAATGGGGAAGAAACAGTCTCTTCAACAAATGGTGCTGGCAAAATTGGATATCTATCTGTAGAAATATGAAACAGGATCCATACCTCACACCATACACAAAAAGTAAATCAAAATAGATCAAAGACCTAAATATAAAACCTAAAACTATATAAAGATCATGGAGGAAAAATTAGTGACATTAGGAGCCCTAATATATGACATAAATAGATTACCAAACATAACTAAAAATGCACACACAGAAGAAAATGAACTAGATAAATGGGACCTCCTAAAAATTAAACTCGTTCAGCAAAAGAATTCTCCAAAAGAATAAAAAGAGAACTTACAGATTGGGAAACAGTTTTTGGCTTCAACATATCTGATAAAGATCTAATCTCCGAAATTTATAGGATACTTCAACAACAACAACAAAAAGACAAATAATCCAATTAAAAAATGGGCAAAGGAAATGAACAGACACTTCACCAAAGATATTCGGGTTGCTAACAAATGTGAAGAAATGCTTATAATCATTAGCAGTTAAAAAAAAAAAAAAAACCAAACCTTTGCAGTCACGTCGATTCTGACTCTTAGTGACCCTATAGGACAGAATAGAGCTGCCCCATAGAATTTCTAAGGAGCAACTGGTGATTAGAACTACTGACCTGACCCTGTGGTGAGCAAACGTAGCTGTTAACCACTACACCACTAGGGTTTCCAAAAATCTGTTGCTGTCAATTCTGACTCATAGCAACCCTACAAGACAGAGTAAAACTACTCCATAGGGTTTCCAAGGAGCAGTTGATGGGTTAGAACTGCCGACTTTTTGGTTAACAGCCGTAGCTCTTAACTACTAGCCACCAGGGTCTGTCCATTAGCAATTAGCAAGTAGAGAGATGCAAATCAAAACTACAGTGAGATACCATCCCACCCCAACATCACTGGCACTAATCAAAAAACAGAAAATAACAAATGTTGGCAAGGATATGGGGAGATTGGAGCTCTTCTACGCTGCTGGTAGGAATTAAAATGATACAACCACTATGGAAAATGGTATGGCACTTCCTCAAAAAGCTAGAAATAGAAATACCACATGATCCAGCAATCATACTCCTAGGTATATACCCCAAAGAAATAAGAGCTGTGACACCAATAGACATATGCACAACCACGTTCATTGTAGCATTTTTCACAACAGCAAAAAGATAGAAACAACCTATGTGTCCATCAACAGATACGTGGATTGAAAAAACCCTGGTATATGCATGCAACAGAATACTACCCAATGGTAAAGAATAATGACAAGTCTGTGAAACATCTCACAACATGAATGATTCTGGAGAGCGTTATACTGAGTAAAATAAGTCAATCACAAAAAGACAAGTATTTTGAGACCACTTTTATAAAGTAACAACAAAAGGGTCACTATGAATTGGAACCGACTTGGCGGCAACAGGGGTTTTTTTTTTTAATGGTAACTACTGGAGTCCTGGTGGCAGAGTAGTGGCACAGTGATTAAGAACTCAGCTGCTAACCAAAAGGCCGGCAGTTTGCATCCACTCTGTTCTATAGGGTTGCTATGAGTTGGAATCGACTCGATGGCCACAGGTTTGGCTTTTTAGGTATAATGGTTACTATAAAAAAAAAAAAAGCATAGACAATCTTGAAACAATAGAACCAACAAAAAATAATCTACGAATTGATAGATATCCAAGAGGTGAGGGGGTGAGGGACAGAGTAGGGGACACACCCACGAGCAGATACAGGTTCGGAGGTGGAAATTTCTAAATACATAACTGTAGGTGCTCTTCATATATTAATAAAGACAATAGAGCACACAAGTGGCACAGCCAGGGAAAACTCTTAGACATAACTAAACACCTCACCGGATGAAGTTCTCACGCTCAAAGGCAAAGGACCTGTCTAAGTTACCTAGTGCTGCTATAACAGAAATACCATAAGCGGATGGTTTTAACAAAGAGAAATGTATTCTTTCACAGTCTAGTAGGCTAGAAGTCTGAATTCAGGGTGCCAGATCCAGGGAAAGGCTTTCTTTCTCTGCCAGCTCTGGGCGAAGGTCTTTGTCATCAATCTTCCCTGGTGGAGGAGCTTCTCAGCACAGGGACTCCAGGTCCAAAGGACGAGCTATTCTCCCGGCTCTTGTTTCTTGGTGGTATGAGATCCCCCTGTCCCTCTGTTGCCTTTTATATTTTGGAAGAGATTGACTATCTTGTAGATTGAGTCCTGTCTCACTAACAAAACTGTCTCTAACTCCGTCTTACCAACATCATAGAGGTAGGATTTACAATGCATAGGAAAATCACATCACATGACAAAATGGTGGACAGTCACACAGTACTGGGAATCATGGCCTAGCCAAGTTGACACATATTTTTGGGGGACACAATTCAATCCATGACAGGACCATATGCCTGGGGGAACCTATGTCACTTGGCACAACATAGTTCTTAAAGACAATGTTCTACATCCTACTTTGGTGAGTAGTGTCTGGGGTCTTAAAAGTTTGTGAGCAGCTGTCTAAGATACAACTATCGGTCTCTTCTAGCCTGGTGCAAAGGAAAAGGAACAAAACTAAAGACCCAAGGGAATATTTAGTCCAAAGGACTAGTGGACTGCATGAACCACAGCCTACGGGACTTCGAGACCAGAACTGGATGGTGCCCAGCCACCACTACTGATCACTCTGACTGGATTACTACAGAGGGTCCTTGACAGAGCAGGAGAAAAATGTAGGACAAATGGCCAAATTGAAAAAAAAAAAGACCAGACTTATTGGTCTGATACTGAAGCAACCCCCGAGACTATAGCCCCAAGACACCCTTCCATCTCAGACTTGAAACCAGTCCTAAAGTCCATCTTTCAGCCAAAGATTAGACAGGCCTCCAAGACAAGCAAGAACACACATAAGGAACATGTTTCTTAGATCAATCAAGTATACAAGATCAAATGGGCAACACCTGCCTAGGAACAAAGACGAGAATGCAGGAGGGGCAGGAAAACTGGATGAATGGACATGGTGAACTCAGGGTAGAAAGGGACAGGGGGAGAGTGCTGACACAACGCAAGATTGCAGCCAATGCCGTGAAACAATTTGTGTATAAATTTTTGAATGAGAAACTAATTTGCTCTGTAAACTTGCACCTAAATCACAATTAAAAAAGTAAAATATCAATTGCTGACAAGGATATGGAGCAACAGAAACTCTCATCCATGGCTGTGGGAATGCAAAATGGTATCCCCACTTTGAAAGGCACTCTGGGTATCTTACAAAGCTAAACTTAGTCATAGTCTTACCATATAATCCAGCAATGCTCCTAGGTATTTATAAAACTGATTTGAAAATTTAAGTCCACATAAAAAACTACACATGGATGTTTAGAGCAGCTTTATCCATAACTGTCACAAACTGGAAGCAACCAAAATGTCCTTCAACAAGTGAATAGATGAGCAAACCATGATACATTCATACAATGGCACATTATTCAGCAGTAAAAATAAATACTAAATGAGCTATCAAGTTGTGAAAAGACATGGATGAATCTTAAGTGCATAATACTAAGTGAATGAAGCCAACTATACGAAGTTCTGAAAAAGGCAAAACTATAGCAACAGTAAAAATTCAGTCATTGCCAGGGCCTTGTTGAGGGGGGGTGGATTTAGGAGATGAAGCACAGGAGATTTTTTAGGGTAATGAAACTATTCTATATGAAAAAAAAAAATTCTATATGAGCTATACTGAAATTAGAGATACATGACACTATGCTTTTGTCAAAGTGCTTACAATTTTATGGCACAACGAGTGAGCCTTAGTGTATGTAAATCAAAGGAAATAATTTAAGAGATTGGAAAATTCCAGAATGTAATACAGAATGTGACAAAGCAACCTAACTGCATTACAAATGTATGAAAGAACCTTCAGTAGGCAGGAGGGGGCTTGCTGCAGGGAAAGGGTGCTGGCCAAAGTAACTTTGGAAATGAGTGGAGACTGTAAGACTAAAGACAAAAAGAACTGCACCTAAGAACTGTACTCAAGTTAATAAAGTTGTTTCCCCCAGGAGTATGGGTTAATAATTCTGATACTACTATACATGTGTACTAAAAACAAACCTAGAATTGAACAATTACATAAATGAATGGCAAATGGCAGGAGCCAGGTTTCTCACTGTTGGAGAGGAAATTTATAGAGAAGCAAGAGGAGGAGGCTAGAATGATACATGCTGTAATGGGTTAGAGTTGGAGATATCGATGTGAGCTCATGTTTAACTCAATATACATACAGATGATTACATATAAAAATATTTATAGGCATGTGGTTTGGTATATGAAGCCATGGTGGCTCAGCTGTTAACCAAAAGGCCTGCAGTTCAAATCCATCAGCCACTCCTTGGAAACCCTATGAGGCAGTTCTACTCTGGCCTATAGGGTCATTGTGAGTAAGAATTGACTCGACAGCTATGAGTTTGGTTTTGGTTTGGTACATACATAGCTTAGTGTACACACATATATTTCCTTGCTCTGTCAGCTGAGAGGTCCTAGAAGCAACAACACCCCAGTAGCAATGAGCACACCTAACATCCAGATTTTGGTTTCTAATATCATTGTCCAATAAAAGGAACCTGACTCCTTTTGATTCAAAGACTGAGGCAAGAAATACACAAGACTGTAGCATCTTATAGTGCTAGAAAATAAGAATGTACTGAAAACAACAAACAAAAAAACACCATGATGAGGGTATATCAAAAGAACACAGAAGCCAGCTGAAATAGCTCCAAAGTTGGAACAATTTGAGCAAAATGATAGTAATAATAATAGCATAGTTTGGATTATAACCCAAACTACAAAATAGATATCCATGAGTCCACACTGGATATAAATAAACATAGAGAGGTGACAAATCTCGATGCCCCAAAGAATTCCGAGTAATTAATGAAGATATTTGCCCCCAAGAAGATAGAGCATCACTCCCCACTCCTTCAGTGTGGGCTGAGCATAGTGACTTCATTCCAAAGAGCACAGTATTAGGGGACAGGGAGGAAGTGTAACATTACAGTAGACAAATGACAAATGTGACCTCAGCCAGGTGATCAAGATTCACATCAGCAGTGATAAGTCATGTAGATAGTGTGTATCCTTGATACGATATGATGAGAATGGCACTTCCTTTATGGTCTTTTTCCCCAAAATCTAAACCCTTAGTCTAATTATGAGAAAAACACCAGACAAATCTCTATCGAGGGACATTCTACAAAATACCTGATCAGTACTCCTCGATACCACCAAGGTCATCAAAAACAAGGAAGGTCTGAGAAACTGTCCCAGCCAAGAGGAGCCTCAGGAGACAAGACGACTAAATTCAATGCGGTGTCCTGGATAGGATCCTAGAACAGAAAACTAAGCAAACCTGAATAAACCCTTTTTTATTCAGATTTCTTGTAACAAATGTACCATAAGACCTGGCAGTCTAACTCTGAAAAAATTGGCCAGTGAAAACCTTATGAATAGCAGCAGAACATTGTCTAGTATAGTGCCAGAAGATGAGCCCCTCAGGCTGAAAAGCACACAAAATATGTCTGGGGAAAAGCTGCCTCCTCAAAGTAGAGCCGACCTTAATGACATGGATGGAGTCAAGCTTTCTGGACCTTCCATTTGCTAATGTGGCATGACTCAAAATGACAAGAAACAGTTGCAAACATCCATTAATAATTAGAACATGGAATGTACAAGGTATGAATCTAAGAAAATTGGAAGTCATTAACAATGAAATGGAATGCCTAAACAGTAGACCTTCTGTGATTGTCCACCATTTTGTCATCTGATGTGATTTTCCTCTGTGTTATAAATCCTACCTCTATGATATTAATGAGGTGGGATTATCAGCAGTTATGTTAATGAGGCAGGACTCAATCTACAAGATTAAGTTGTGTCTTAAGCCAATCTCTTTTGAGATATAAAAGAGAGAAGGGAACAGGGAGACGTGGGGACCTCATACCACCCAGAAACAAGAGCCAGAAGAATAGCACATTCTTTGGATCTGGGGTCCCTGTGCTGAGAAGCTCTTCAACCAGGGAAGATTGATGACAAGGACTTTCCCCTAGAGCTAACAGAGAGAGAAAATCTTCCCCTGGAGCTGGCACCCTAAATTTGGACTTCTAGCCTACTAAACTGTAAAAGAATGAATTTCTCTTTGTTAAAACCATCCAGTTGTGGTATATCTGTTATAGCAGCACTAGATATCTAAGACAAACAGTCACTGTACCAAAAAAGAATTGGTCAATGCTCGGCCATTTCAGGAGATAGCATACGATCAAGAACTGATGGTATTAAAGGAAGAGGTGTGAGCTGCACTGAAGGCATTGGCAAAAAACAAGGCTCCAGGAATTGACCGAATACCAGTTTGAATGTTTCAGCAAACAGATGCAGCACTAGAAAAACTCACTCATTGATGCTAAGAAATTTTGAAGACAGCTACCTGGATATCTGACTGGAAGAGATTCACATTTGTACCTATTCCAAAGAAAGGTGACCCAACAGAATGTGGGAATTATCGAACAATATCATTAATATCACACTCAAGCAAAATTTTGTTGAAGATCATTCAAAAGCGGTTGTAACAGTACATCGACACGGAACTTCCAGAAATTCAAACTGGGTTCAGATGAGAACTTTGAACAAAGGACATCATTGCTGATGTCAGATGGATACTGGCTGAAAGCAGAGAATACCAGAAGGATGTTTTATTGTGTTTTATTGACTATGCAAAGGCATTTGGCTGTGTGGATCATAACAAATTGTGGATAACATTGTGAAGAATGGGAATTCCAGAACACTTAATTGTGCTCATGAGGAACCTGTACATTGACCAAAAGGCAGGCACTAAAACCGAACAAGTGACGCTCTGTGGTTTAAAGTTAAGAAAAGTGCACTTCAGGGTTGTATCCTTTCACCATGCATATTCAACCTGTAGATTGAGCAAATAATCCAAGAAACTAACTATATGAAAAAGATCAGATTGGAGGAAGACTCATTAACAACCTGCATTATGCAGATGACACAACATCTCTTGCTGAAAGTGAAGAGGACTTGAAGCACTTACTGATGAAGATCAAAGAGCACAGTCTTCAGTATGGATTACACCTCAACATAAAGAAAACAAAAGTCCTCACAACTGGACCAATAAGCAACATCATGGTAAATGGAGAAAAGATTGAAGTTGTCAAGGATTTCATTTTACTTGGATCCATTATCAATGCCCATGAATGCAGCAGTCAAGAGATGAAAAGATTAATTTTGGGAAATCTGCTGCAAAAGATCCCTTTAAAGTGTTAAAAAAGCAAAGATGACACTTCGAGGACTAAGGTGCATCTGATCCAAGCCATTATATTTTCAATTGCCTCATATGCATGTGAAAGCTGGACAAGGAATAAGGAAGGCGGAAGAAGAATAGATACCTTGGAATTATGGTGTTGGTGAAGAATATTGAATATACCATGGACTGCCAGAAGAATGAACAAATATGTCTTGGAAGAAGTACAGCCAGAATGTTCATTAGATGTGAAGATGGCGAGACTTTACCTCACGTACTTTGGATATGTTATCAGAAGGGACCAGTCTCTGGAGAAGAACATCATGCTTGGTAAAATAGAGGTCAATGAAATAGAGGAAGACCCTCAACATGATGGATTGACACAGTGGCTGCAATAATGGGTTCAAGCATAAAAACAATTGTGAGGATGGCATAGGAATGGGCAGTGTTTCCTTCTTCCTTGTACACAGAGTAGATATGAGTCAGAACCAACTCAACAGCACCTAACAACAACAATATAAGATGCTAATGATACAGGAAACTGGGTATGGTGTATGTGGGAACTCTCTGTACTATCTTTGTGATTTTTATGTAAATACAAAAATGTGTTAAAAATAAAGTTTATTTAAAAGAATTTAAATATGTAGATAAAAAGCAATCTACCAGTTACATACTGTATGATCCCATTTATATTGACATTCTGGAAAAGGAAAAACTATAGGAATAGGAAAGAGATCAGGGATCGCCAGGGCAGAGGTAGGGGAGGGGCTGTCTATAAAGAGAAGGGGGTGAAACTATTTTCGGTATTTTAATTGTGGTGGTGGTTATACAAAGGAGGCCTTGTGGCACAGTGACTAAGTGCTCAGCTACTAACTGGAAGGTCAGTGGTTCGAACACACCACCTACTCCGCAGAAGAAAGATGTGGCAGCCTGGTTCTGTAAAGATTTATAGCCTTTGAAAACCTATGGGACAGTTATACTCTGTCCTACAGGGTCACTATGAGTCATAATTGACAGCAGTGGGTTTGATTTTGGTTTGGTGATTATAACGGCTATGTAAACTTACAAAACTGGAAAATTTTTTTAACTGGAAGTGTACCTTTTATGCTTGATACTGGAGCATGAGGTCAGAGTTCTCACTTGTACAAGATTTACACTCAAACAAAATAGAAGTTTAGTTACATGTATTTTAAATACAAGATAAATAAGCAGAATAAATATGGCTATATTGGAAAGGTATAAAAGCAAATATGTAGCAAGGAAGAATGTGAAAGAAGGAATATATATAATATATTTTGAAAATCTACTATTTTCCATGTGCTATTTTTTATGCTAGGAAGTCTACAATTTGTTATCATCTTTAATCCCTTTAGCAACCTTTCAGGTAGACTAGATAGTTACTTCTTTTTTTGTGTGTGCTTTAGGTGAAAGTTTGCAGAGCAAATTATTTCCTCGTTCAACTATTTATACACAAATTGTTCTGTGGCATTGGTTGCAGTCCCTGTGATGTGTCAACACTCTCCCCGTCCCCACCTTGGGTTTCCCATTTCCATCCGTCCATTCTTCCTGTCCCTTCTTCCCTTCTTGTCATTGCTGTTGGGCAGGTGTTGCCTACTTGGTCTTGTATACATGATTAAACTAAGAAGCACGTTCCTCACAAGTGTTGTTTGCTTTATAGATCTGTCTAAACTTTGATTGAAGGGTTGTCTTAGTCATCTAGTGCTGCCATAACAGGAATACCACAAGTGGATGGCTTTAACAAAGAGAAATTTATTTCCTCACAGTAAAGTAGGCTAAAAGTCCAAATTCAAGGCGTAAGCTCCAGGGGAAGGCTTCTGTTGACTCTGGAAGAAGGTCCTTGTCCTCAATCTTCCCATGGTCAAGGAGCTTCTCAGGCTCAGAGGCCCCAGGTCCAAAGGACGCGCTCTGCTTCTCGTCCTGCTTTCTTGGTGGTATGAGGTCCTCAGCTCTCTGCTTGCTTCTCTTTCATTTTATCTCTTAAGATAAAAGGTGGTGCAGGCCACACCCCAGGGAAACTCCCTTTACATTGGATCAGGGAGGTGACCTGAGTAAGGGTGATGTTACAATCCCACCCTAATCCTTTTAATATAAAATTGCAATCACAAAATGGAGAACAACCACATAGTACTGGGAATCATGGCCTAACCAAGTTTATACACATATTTTTGGGGGGACATAATTCAATCTGTGACAACGGTGAACTTTGGGAGTGGCTTCAGTTCTGAGTTAAAAGGGTGTCTGGGGGCCATAATCTTGGGGGTTCCTCCAGTCTCCATCAGACCAGTAAGTCTGATTTGTGTGTGTGTGTGTGAATTCGAATTTTGTTCTACATTTTTCTCCCACACTGTCTGAGACCCTCTATTGTGATCCCTGTCAGAGTGGCTGGTGTTAGCCAAGCACCATCTAGTTGTTCCGGGGTCAAGCTGGTGGAGGCTGTGGTACTTGTGATCCATTAGTCCTTTGGACTAATATTGCCCTTGTGTCTATGGTTTTCTTCATTCTCCTTAGCTCCAGATGGGACTGGTAGAATGTATATTATGATGGCCACTAACTCTAAATTTTGCTGTATGAAATTATACCTTATTAACCTGATTGAAAAACAAATCAAAATCTTCTAGCAATGATTACAGCTACCCACAAAGTTCCCCAATCTCAGACTTTTATTTCTTGCAAAATGTTATCTGGTGTTCTGAAGGCTACCTTTTAGAGTGCCTTGGAATTAATTTCACATATAGTATGTAAATAGGCTATGAATAAATGAAGATTTGGAGTTTATTTTGTATTAAGGAGCCCTGGTGGCTCAATGGTTAAGCACTTGGCTGCTAACCGAGAGATTGACAGCTTTAACCCACGGAGTGGCTCTGCAGGAGAAAAACCTGGCAATCTGCTCCTGTAAAGATTACAGCCTTGACAATCCTATGGGGCAGTTCTACTCTGTCACATCGGGTCACTGTGAGTTGAAAATCAACTGCATGGCACCTAACGACTTACCAGAATAAGGTCCTTGCCTCTCACTGATCAAGAATGAGTAGGTAAGTCACGTAGTTTTCCACAGGAGCAAAGCTTTATTGAAGAAGCTTGCAAGCAGAGAAAAGGAGGGCCTAGAGCAATGCTTACCCTCATCTCACAGAACAAAAGACAGCCCGAGTTTTTAAAAGTTCTTGGGTGGGAAAAGATTTATGTTTATTTACAGGCATAGGCAGGGATATGTTAACTAAGGGGTGGGCGAAGCAGCTTTCCAAGGTGGCTCCTGTCCTGGAGGCCTCTGGGATTCATAGCAGGACTTATTATGGGGTGTCACGCCTGCTCAGCCTCTCATTCCCTGGATTTGATTCCCTGGCTAGGGCTGTAGCCCCTCACTGCCCCTGGTGGAAGGTCACACAGTGGTCACAGGTGTATGTTCTGCTCCTGTCCCTGGGCTTGGTTTTCTCCAGCTGCTTCTGAAGGGCAACTTTAAAGAAATTTGTGGGCTATTTTTAGATACCCTACTCCATTGTTCTGGGGGATGGCTTTGTTTCTGCGCCCTGGCCTATTTCTTGTTACTTTGTTTGCAGATTTTGGGGGCCCCTCTGTTCTCTGTCTTACTAAGTCTCTAGGTTCCACATTCAACCCCCTATTACCTCCCTGATAGTATAGTCTATTTCTCTTTTACTTGCTTCTCCTCTAATCACACCAGTCCCTTCGCTATTTCTCAAACAGGCACCCTCAGATCTCAGGGCCTTTGTTCCCTGTCTTACAACAATAACAAATATATCAATTAATCCTTCCACAAATATTTAGTGCCTGTGGGGGCCTGGCAGTATGCTGGAAGCTGGGGAACAGCAATTAGCAAGAAGGACCTGGGGGGCCTTCCTTCCTGAGGAGACCAATAATAAACAAACCAAAGAGATATTGTTAGGATCACAAATGGGTATATCTATGAAGGAAATAACCAGGGTACTGTCTTCATTTGGTTTTCCTTCAAAGCAGACCCCAAGGCAAAGGTTTAGATCCAAGTAGAGCTCAGCTGCTAACCAAAAGTTTGGCAGTTCGAATCCACCAGATGCTCCTTGGAAACCCTATGGGGCAGTTCTACTCTGTCCTATAGGGTCATTGTGAGTCGGAATAGACCTGACGGCAACCGGTTTATTTTGGAGTATATTTGGGAGGTGGTACTCAAGGAGAAGTGGGAATTTAGAGACAGGGAGTGGAAGGAGGACAGTAAAAAGTGCAGTGATGAGTAGGGTACCACTCTAGGTAATTGAGCCTTGATCTCATTGTGATCCCTATTCAAGATTGTGTAGAATATTCCTCATAATTGTCTCTCCAAGGGGCAAGATGGCTGGAGTATTTCCCCACCAATTCCCATCTTTCATTGATTGAGGGCTGCTCCTGGGCTGTTAACTCGCTGGCCAAGCCAGCTGAGGGCTAAGAAGATCCTGTAACCAGAGCCTGCTCTCAGAAAGAGAGATCTACGTGCTTAAGTCAGGAAGTTGTGGGTATGTGCTAGGACTGTCCCCAGAAGCAGTGAGGAATCTCGGGGAGTGGCGAAGATCTGGTGAGAGCCCCAACAGCACTGCTATAGATGTTTTTATAGAGAATGGTGGGAAGTGGTGGCTGCCATGGTAGGCCTCCAAGAAGGTGGTTAGGAAAGAGAAGTGGTTAGGAACTACTAGCTAGCTAGACCCCCAGTATGTCCTGTTGTTTTGGTGCCCAAAGGGCCCTAGTAACCCAGCCATTCATTGTTTTATTCTGTAGCCTGGCATTGAGCACCTACTGTGTACCAGAGGCTGCAGAAGTGTCAACGAAGCCTCCGCTGAGGCTTCCCCTGCTCCGCCGAGGTTTCCACCCTCCCCTGCTTGCAGCCCACCAAGCCTTGGTTTCTAACTACAGTTTGGCCCGACCACACCATGACCCTAACCTCAGTTTGAATCTGGTGCCAGAATCCTGTGCATGCACGAACCAGGATCTTGGCGCATGCGCAGGACCTGAAGACCTGTGTTCTCAGCCTGACCCCAGACCTGAGCATGGCCAGAAAGGAAGATATCTTCTAGCACACCATGGTGCCTGAGCCCGTTTACAAAGTGAAAGATCCCTTCCTTTGCAACATGACTCAGCACCCAGATCTCCAAATATGGGTGTGGAAGGGATCGAAGGTTCAGGTTTCCGGAGCCAATCCCTAAACCCCTGGGGACTCGAAGTCATAAAAGCTTCCTGCTTCCTTGGGACAGGGAGCTTGTAGTCTTTCAGCTGCTAGGCCCCACCTTGCTCCTTGTTTGTGCAAACAATAAATTTCCACTTTCTGTTTCCCTTGCAACTGGTGGTATGGCATCTGTCTTATTTCGATCGGCCAATAGTACAGGACAAGAACCCGCATTCAGTTACACCAAGGATCCAGTGGTGAGGAAGACAAAGTCCCTACCCTCAAAGAGCTGATGATCTCTAGTGGGGAGACAGAAAATCAACAAATACAAATATAATGTAATGTCAGGCATGATAAATGCCAGAAAGAAAAATAAATTCAAGTAAGGGATAGAGAGTGACAGAAGGTGCTATTTTAGCTTGAGTGGCCAGGGAAGGCCTATCTGAGGAGACGGCACTGGAGCAGAAACCTGGATCAAGTGAGGGCATGAGCCAAGCAAATCTCCAAGTGAGGGGAAGGTACAGCAAGCCCAAAGCCCCGCAGGCAAGAACGAGCTTTTCATGTTTCAGGGTCAGAGGTAAGGCAGTAGTGCAGGAAGGGAGGCAGAAGTTGATGGGGACAAGGTTACAAGTAAAAAGGGCCCAGATTAGGGAGATTTGTAGACTATGGCAAAGACTGCGTTTTATTCTTTGTATTTGGGAACCTATGGTAGCCTTTGGAGCAAGAGAAGCATCATTTTATTTGTCTGCGTCTGCCTGCAGGTGCGGAATTAACAGCGAATGAGAGCCGGTCCGCTACTCTCAAAGGTTTCATAGTTGGTAGAGATGACATCGGACAAATCTTGCCCATGCAGAATGTTGATTTTTTTTTTTCTGAATTACTTTAAGCATTTTGTTCACATAAATGTGAATAAATATTGGCTTGATACATGAATATGGTTCAACAACGTATAGAAAGCCATTCAGTGCCAGAGTTCTTTTCCATCCTTGTACTCCACCTGCCCCAATTCCCATTCCCGCTCCATTTGCCTTCCTTTCCCTAACTGTGCCTGTGCGTGCCTTCGTCCCGCCCTCCGTCAGTCCATCCAGAGAGTGGTAGGTCTATCAATCAAGAGGCTTGCCATCAATGAATGAGCACGTGCCGCAGCTGGGCCAATCAGGCTCCATCTTTAGGGCTTTTATTTTCATGGAGATGTAAAGTCCGAAAAAGGGGGAAAAAAGGTGTGTGTGAGGGATTGGCGGATACGTTCTAGAAGCCGGTGCTGTCTATCTACCGTTTAATTCCTCATCTTTCCTTCCTAAAAAATCCTTTTTTGTCATCGTAACAGGAATCAATATTGATCCTATCTACTCTTCCTTAGTATCAAAGGACCCCGGTCTTCAGAAGACCACGCGGCTTCCCCCACGAGGACTACATTTCCCAGGGCTCTTTGCGCAACGGCGGGGCCAATGAGGTGAAGCAGTCGCACCATGACGGAATCCGGGCGCCCAGGCAAAGCGATGGCGGTGGTCCTGCTCGTGTGCTACGGTTCCGGGGACTGCGGCGTGCTTCAGTGCCCCGTTTGGCGGCTTACAGTTACAGAGGGGTAGTTGTGTTCAGACCCTGGACCACGCTCTTGGGGTGTTTGGCCCGGGCTTGCCTGCGGAAGAAGCAGCAGAGTCAAATGACGGCTAAAGGAAGGTGTAGCCCGCCCTAGGGCCCAGCGATCCCACTCCTCGGTATATTGCCTAGAGAAAGGAGCCTTTGTCCACCAAGAGACGTGCCAGAACGCACCAGCAATTTTATTTGAACAGCCATAAACCGTAAAAAACCGAAATTGTCCATCAACAGATAGATAAGTTGTGGTGTAATCTTACAACGGATAATTAACACAGTCACGAAAAAGGATTAGCCACAGGCAATATGCATGAATAGATGGGTGAAAGAAGCCAGACGGGGTCGGAATAGCGGTGACCTGGGGTGGGGCTGGGTGTAGTGACAGGGAAGGGGCGTGAGAGAGCCTTGTGGTGCGGTAATTAGTCTCTGTCTTGATCTGGGTGATAATTACGTGAATGTACATATATGTAAAAATGCATCTAGCTGTACAGCTGAGATTCGATTCGTACACATTATTGGACATATAATTTTATGCTACACCTCAAAAAAAGAAAGATTCTTGGGTCTATGTTTTCCACCAGATCTAAAACCAGACTACAAGGTTTTAGTAAAAATTTCTACTTTGGTTTTACTCAAAATCTCATTTTTAAATAAGTTACTCCCTACTTTAAGGCAGCGAGTTAGCAGGTACTTTAAGGCTGAGAGGCCCTGGTGGCACAGTGGTTAAGCCTTTCGCTGCTAACCAACCGGTTGGCAGTTTGAATCCACCAGCCTCCTTGAAAACCCTATGGGGCAGTTCTACGGTGGCTATGAGTTGTCCACTAGATGGCAGTGGGTTTGATTTTTTGGTTTATCTTAAGGCTGAAGTGCAAACTCTCTTGATTAGTAACTAATGTATATAATATGGTTAAGGGAGCAGGTTCTGGGGCCAGACTTCCTGGGCTCAAATCATTTCTGCTGCCTCCTAATAGCAGTGTGAGCCCGAAGAAATTAGTTAACCAGTCTCCTAACCTGTAAAAATGAAATAATATTACCTACAATTTTTTACCTCATACCTGTTGGATAGGAAAATTAATAAGACATCTTACTTTGATTTGAAGGGTTTTTTTAATCCACGAAACCAAATATTAATCACAAAAAGACTGCCAGAAACTGCTCTGCAGCAATGTACATTTGTCTTATCTTGATAGAAAAGGATAGTTGTCAAACCATTACCTCCTGATTTAAATCTCAACAAATCTCTTGGCTGCAGGTGGGTGGAGGGCCAAGTTATTGGCAGCCAGGCCAGAAGTAACCTGATACCACTGGATCTCAGTTAAGGGGAGAAGGGTTGGTTCAGTCAATCATGTTAAGGTTAGCCAATGGTCACTTCATCAAAGAAGACATTCAGGTGGCTAACAGATACATGAGGAAATGCTCATGATCAATAGCCATTAGATACTTGCAAATCAAAACTACAATGAGATACCATCTCACCCCAACAAGGCTAGCGTTAATCCAAAAAACACGAAATAATAAATGTTGGAGAGGTTGTGGAGAGACTGGAACATGGAGGAATCTGGAAGTCATCATGCTGAGTGAAATTACTCAGTTGCAAAAGGACAAATATTATATGAGACTACTATTATAAGAACTCAGGAAAAGATTTAAACACAGAAGAAAACATTCTTTGATGGTTATAAGGGTGAGGAGGGAGGGAGAGGGGTATTCACTAACTAGATAATTAGATAGTAGATAAGAATTAACTTAGGTGAAGGGAAAGACAACACACAATACAGGGGACGTCAGCACAACAGGACTAAACCAAAAGCTAAGAAGTTTCCTGAATACAACCAAACACTTCGAGGGACAGAATAGCAGGGCAGGGGTTTGGGGACCATGGTTTCAGGGGACACTGAGATCAATTGGCATAACAGTTTACTAAGAAAATGTTCTGCATCCCACTTTGGTGAGTGGTGTCTGGGGTCTTAAAAGTTAGCCAGTGGCCATCTAAGATGCATCAATTGGTCCCAACCCACCTGGAGCAAAAGAGACTGAAGAACACCAAAGACACAAGGAAAATGTGAGCCCAAGAGACAGAAAGGGTCATAAACCAGAGACTCCATCAGCCTGAGACCAGAGAACTAGATGGTGCCTGGCTACCACCTATGACCACCCTGACAGGGAACACAACAGAGAGTCCCTGACGGAGCAGGAGAAAAGTAGGGTGCAGAACTGAAATTCTAGTAAAAAGACCAGACTTAATGGTCTGTTTGAGACTGGAGGGACCCCAGAAGAAATGGCCCCCCGGCTCTGTTAGCCCAAAACTGAAACCATTCCCAAAGCCAACTCTTCTGACAAAGATTAGACTGGACTATAAGACATAAAATGATACTCGTGAAGAGCGTGCTTCTTAGCTCAAGTAGACACAGGAGACTAAATGGGCAGCTCATGTCTGGAGGTGAGATGAGAAGGCAGAAAGGAACAAGAGCTGGTTGAATGGACACAGGAAATCTGGGGTGGAAAGGAGGAGTGCGCTGCCACATTATAGAGAGAGTAACTAGGGTTGCATAACAACGTGTGTATGAATTTTGTACGAGAAACTAGAGCTGTAAACTTTCACTTAAAGCACAATTAAAAAAAAGAATACATGATGTTATTTCTTAGTATTACTGTTGGCACACACAGCCCTTCATGATTTATTCCTTATCAACCTTCTAGCATCATCTCTCCCCATTCACCCTCAGTTCTCACCCACCCAAGTATACTCTCTTAGCTTCTTAGTGCTGCTGTAACAGAAATACCACAAATGGGTGGCTTTAAAAAACAGAATTTTATTTTCTCACAGTTTAGAAGACTGGAAGTCTGAATTCAGAGCATAGCTCTACAGGGATGTCCTTTTGTCTTTTTCACCTTCTGGTAACCAGCAATTCTTGGAGTTCCCGGGCTTGTAGATTCAGCTTCCTCCATTGCCATCGGATAGTCACCAGTACCCCCAGTAGAGGGCCAAGGAAAATGAAGGAAGCCGTCAATGAGGTGGATTGACACAGTAGCTGCACCAATGGATTCAAACATACCAAAGATCGTGAAGGTGGTGTAGGACTGGGCAATGTTTCATTCTGTTATACGTAAGGTCACCGTGAGTCGGGGCCTACCTGAAGGCAACGACAGCAAAAATTTCAGGCACAATCCTAAATAGTCTGTGAAGTTAATCAACACCCACTTTCCTTATGTAAAATAGCTGGGGAAACCCCCCCCAAAAAACCCAAACCCAGTGCCATCGAGTCGATTCTGACTCATAGTGACTCTGTAGGACAGAGCAGAGTTGGCCCTTAGTTTCCAAGGCCGTAAATCTTTACCAAAGCAGACTACCATATCTTTCTCCCATGAGCTGGGGAAAGGAGGAACAAAAAAAAAAAAAAAAAAAGGAAATTGATTAACATATACAAATATAAACAAAGACACAAGTATGCAAATCCACTTCATTCCTCTTTAACTGGCCATAACTGATGTTTATAACTTCTGTCCTCCACTGCCCATTCCACGTTCCCTTTGCACTCAGCCAGCACCTCAGCTGGTCAGGGTTCTATACTTGGTAAGTGACCTAACGCTTTATTCCTGAAGGATCTGAGCCTTTAATGGTCCCATTTTTATTGGGTTGCTGTAATCTTCCATTGACTTTTACTACTGGACATGAATGTACTGACACCCCAGAGAACCCCCTAGGATGTAGGCATAGTCATTCCTCAGCAACTCTTTTCCCTTTGTAATCAGAATCAATTACCCAAGCCAGTACAGTAACTCCCTTAACTGTCTCTTGGTTCAGTGGAAGCCCAAAATAGCTAGGTGGCAGTCTCAACTTCTAGTTCAATAGAATAATTGTTCCTTTGAAGCATTCCTCTATTAGGAGCTAAGACCTCCAAACCAGCCCAGCCCAGTGTTGTAGGGGTGAGAAGCAAAATTTTTCAAGTGAAGTATTACGTGTAAGAATGAAAGGAATCACAATTCCACCCATGATTTCCAGTTCTAGGTGGTCTGGCTATGGGGAATACAGTGTTTCTAAGTCTATGCTGCTTCCTATAGGACAGTGTCCCCCTGGTGCATGTCCTGCCTCTCAGCTGATGCAAAAAATTACGTCTTCTATAGGTCATTCCAATGGCTTAAAAACCCCAGAGCCTTTCAAAGAGTCTGGGCTCTCACACCAAGGCATTTCTCAATGCGGGGTGGAGGCAGTGTTCTCTGGTGACTCCCAGGGGACATGTTGGGGGAGGGAGTTCAGGCAGGTCACACTTGATAAATCCTCTCCAACATCTCTGTCTCCCTCAGCCTGGATTCTGTCCTCTAAATCAATAGTTCTCAAACTGCAGTCCCCAGACCATCTGGAAACTTGTTACAAGTGAACATCATTGGGTCCCATGACAAACCTACAATGTTAAAACCTTTAGGGGTGTAACTCATCAATCTACTTTTTAATGAGTCCACTCCCCTACTCCCCACACTCCCCATCAAGCTCATGCTTGAGAACTACAGCTCAGTATTGCACTAGGGAAGTTCTGATCTCTCTACCTCGTTGAATATAGGTTGAGATAACCCCGATTTCATTCTGTGAAAGCCGTGTCAAGCTACTCAAGCTAGTAGGTCAAATCCAGAATTTCTCTAAGTAAACGATTATCCATCAATTCTGTCTAATCCAACAGCATGGTTTCTTCTTGATCGAGCGCTCTTAGGATACATTTCCACGCATTTCGCTCAGGTTTTGGCAGAACTAAATTAGTAAAATCTTATAATTCTTTCAGTACCTTGTAATTCTTTCAGTGTGTAAGCTAGTCCCCTCTGCACCACACTACGTACTTGTCCCCACGGGACCTGCTGGGATCTGACTTTAGTTAGGGTCTGAAGGCAATGAGGAGAGATGGGAGTGCGACTTGAGAAAAATAAGTAACCCCTTACAAAGGAATTTTTTTTTTTACAAAGGAACTGCCTCTGATGAGGTTGTTACATGTTCTTCAAGCAAGGGAAGACTTAGGGTGAGTATGAGTTCAGGGCTCTCAGCTTTATCCAAATTCACCCAAATGTTCTCATCTCCAGTTCTTTCCTCATCATTGCAAGGGATCGGTTAAAGTTGAAAAGGCTGGAGGGGCAAAAGAGGAAAGATGGTGTTATCCAGAGATAAGGAAGCCCACCAGGCCACATTTTTACCACGGCTACTGATGAAAGAGTTGTCAGCAGCAGAAAAGTTCCATCTTTCCTTCCAGTTTCAAATCGCACACATCTGCCGCCCACTGGCAGAACCTAATTGGGATGCATCTGACAAGGCAGCCTGGGAAGTGTAGTTTTCAGGCTCCCATCTCCGGCAGAACATGGAAGACTGTATCCCAGCAGGTGTGAGGCTGAGTACCCCCAGACAATACCTGGTTGTATTTACATATTTTTTATTCTTTCTTGAAAAAATTGATACATGCCCATGGTCAAAACATCAGACCTGCAAAATAGGAACATCATAAGCCTCCATCCATATCCCTCTTCTTCCTCAGAGGAAATGGTGGTTACTAGTTACTGAAACATTGTTCTAGAGATACTCTATATACATTATACATAGTTTTGCATATTATAGGGGTAACAGGGGTAGACTGTGATATCTTTTAGATGTGTCTACTTGGTTAGGCTATGGTCCCCAGTAATTCAAACTAATCTAGGTGTTGCTGTGACAGTATCTTATAGATGTGATTGAAATCCATAACCTAGATAATGTGAGCCGGCCCGATTCAATCCATTGAAATAACCTTAAAAGCAGGGCTGAAGCTTCCCCAAGAGAAGAAATTCCACCTGTGGACAGTAGCTGTAGTCTCCGCCAACGAGTTACAGCCTGTCCTTCCGGGCGGCCTGCCCTACAGGTTTTGGACTTGCCTAGCCAGCCTGTGCTATCGTGTAAGCCAGTTCCTTGCAATAAATCTCTTACTAGTCCTGCTTCTCTGGTTGAACCCTGGCTGATGTACTTGCTTGATCACACATACATCCACCTCTCTATCTATCCAGTAAGTCATTATATTTTTTGATGCTTTTCAAAGTAAATTGCAGCCATCACACACTTCCCTCTACATACTTCAGCATGCATATCATTAACCAGAGTCCAATATTTGTTCGGATTTTTCTTTTGATGTAAAATTTATACACAATGAAATCCACAAATATTAGGTTGTGCATGCTGTGCTTTAATGAAATCATACACGTGTGTAACTCAAAACATATCAAGATATAAAACATTACTATAACCCCCAGAAAGTATCTTCATGCCTTTTTTCAGTCACTCCTCATCTACAATCTCCCAGAAGCCCTCATTGTTCTGATATTTTGCAACATAGATTTATTTTTCCTTTTCTAGGACTTCATGGGAAACCCTGGAGGTATAGTGGTTAAGTGCTATGGCTGCAGACCAAGAGATCGGCAGTTCGAATCCACCAGGAGCTCCTTGGAAACTCCATCGGGCAGTTCTACTCTGTCCTGTAGGGTCGCTATGAGTTGGAATTGAGGACTTCATGTAAATAGAATCATTGCAGTATGCTCCCTTTGGGAAAGTTAGAGTATGCTACTTTTGTATAAGGCTTCTTATACTCTGCAAAATGTTTTTGAGATTTATCTACATTGTGGATAGCAGTGATTCATTCCTTTTTATTGCTGAGTAGTATTCCAATGAACGAATTTGCCAGTTTGTTTAACCATTCTCCTGTTCGTGGGTTCTAAGGCTGTTTCCAGTTTAGAGCTATTATGAACAAAACAGTCGTAAGTATTGTTGCATAAGTCCTTTTGTGAAAATATATTTTCATTTCTCTTGGTACACACCCAGGAGTAGAATGCTGGGTCATAGGGTAGGTGAATGCTTAGTTTTACAAGAAACTCCCAGAACTTTTCTCAAAGTGGTTATATCAGTTCCCATTCCCACCAGCAACGTATGAGGGTTCCAGTTCCTCCACACCCTTACAAATATTTGATGTTGTTCACTAATTTAATTTTAATCATTCTGATGAATGTGTAATGGTGTATAATGGATGCATAGTTTAGTTTTAATTTATATTTCCCAGATGATTAATTATGTTGAGCACTTTTTCATTTGCTTATTGGCTATTCACATATCTTCTCCAGCAAAGTTTCTGTTGTAATCTTATGCTTACTTTTAAATTTAGTTGTTGACCTTTTTATTATTGAGTTTTACGAATTTAAAAAAAGTATATTCTGGGTGCTAGTTCTTTCTAGGATATATGTTTTGTGACTATTTTCTTAATGCTGCCTGTTGATGAGCAGAAGCTTTTAATTTAATGAAGTCTATTTTATCAATTTTTACCTTATTGTTTGTTATGGATTAAATTGTGTCCTCCAAAAACCTGTATCAACTTGGCTAGGCCATGGTTCCCAGTATTGTGTGATTGTCCACCATTTTATCGGATGCGATTTTTCCTATGTGTTGTAAATTCTACCTCAATGATGTTAATGAGGTAGGATTAGTGGCAGTTATGTTAATAAGGCAGGACTCAATCTACAAGATTAGGATGTGTCTTAAATCAATCTCTTTTGAGATATAAAAGAGAGAAGTGAGCAGAGAGACAGGGGGACCTTAGACCACCAAGAAAGTAGAGCCAGGAGCATGTATCCTTTGGACCTAGGGTCTCTGCGCTGAGAAGCTCCTAGATCAGAGATAGATTGATGACAAGGACCTTCCTCCAGAGCCAACAGAGAGAGAAAGCCTCCCCCTAGAGCTGGCACCCTGAATTTGGACTTCTAGTTTCCTAGGCTATGAGAGAGTAAATTTCTCTTCGTTAAAGCCATCCAGTTGTGGTATTCCTGTTGTAGCAGCACTAGATGACTAAGTCATTGTTACTTCCTGTGACCTAAGAAACTTTAGTCTACTTCCCAAATCCCGAAGCTATCCTCCTGTTATCCTCTAAAACATTATGAGTTTAGCTATTACGCTTAGATCTATGAATCATCTTGAGTTAATTTTGAATTTTTTATGGTATGTGATATGGGTTGAGGTTCACTTTTTTTTCCCTAGTAAGGACATACAGTAATTCCAGAACCATTTGTTGAAAAGTCTTCCCTTTCTTCATTGGATTGTTTTGGTGCTTTTATAAAAAACCTATTTCTGGACTTTCTATTCTGTTCTGTTGATCTGCCAATCCTTCTGCCACTACCATGCTGTCTTGGTTACTGTAGTTTCATAGTAAGTCTTAAAGTAGGGTGGTATAAATTCTATTTGTTATTCCCTCCTCGTTAACATAAACTCTCTGTCCCCTAAGGTTCCTATCTAAGCTTTTGAGTTCCTGTTGTCAATTTGATCCCATATAGATAGTTCTTAAAAGAGCATTATTTTCAATGCAGACCTTTTTTACTAGGTAAGCTAAACTATAGTTCCATTTTAAGATGGCTTCAGAGGATATTTTTGGTTTAAGGTTTAAAGATTGTTTATGGGCAATAATTTCAGGGATTCATCCACCCTCCATGGCTCCAGAAATGCTAAAGTCCATGAGAGTTTGAAATTCTGTTCTGCATTTCCACGCTTTTGATCCGGATTCTTCTATGGAATCTTTGATCAAAATATTCAGTAACGATAGCTGGACATCATCCAGGTCTTCTTGTCACATAGAAAAGGAGACAGTTGTTCATGGAGGCAATTAACCATACATTCTGTATTCTCCTCTGTCTTAGTTATCTAGTGCTGCTGTAACAGAAATACTACAAGTGGATGGCTTTAACAAAGAGAAATTTATTCTCTCACAGTCCAGTAGACTATAAGTCTGAATTCAGGATGCCAGCTCCAAGGGAAGGCTTTCTCTGTCAGCTCTGGAGGAAAGTCCTCGTCATCAATCTTCCCCTGCTCTAGGAGCTTCTCAGCACAGGGATCTTGGGCCCAAAAGATGCGCTCTGCTCCTGGTGCTGTTTTCTTGGTGATCTGAGATCCTCCTATCTCTCTGCTCGCTTCTCTCTTTTATATCTCAAAAGAGATTGACTCAAGATACAGCCAAATTTTGCAGATAGATCATACCATGTTAACATAGCTGCCTCTAATCCTGCCTCATTAACATTGTAGAGGTAGAATTTACAACACTTAGGAAAATCACATCAGATGACAAAATGGTGGACAATCACACAATACTGGGAATCGTGGGATTTTGTTCCTTGTTTTGAAGGTATAGAGTCATGGTTTCATGGGGCATTCCATTTAATTGGCCTAGTAATGTGTTTAGTGCTTCTGTTATACCTCCTAGTTTATTGCATAGTGCCTGGGGTCTTAAAAGCTTGCAAACAGCCATCCAAGCCACAACAATTTGTCTCTATTCACCTGGAACAACAGAGGAAGAAAGAAAGTCAGGAATAGGAGGATGTTAAGGACTGAATTGTGTCCCCCAAAAATGTGTGTCAACTTGGCTAGGTCATGATTCCCAGTATTTACCTTTTCTTGTCTTTTTCTATAGGTGAGTTCATACAATATTTGTCCTTTTGTGATTGGTCTTTTTCACTCAGCATAATGTCTTCAAGCTCATCCATTCAGTAGCATGTATCAAGACTTCATTTCTCTAACTGGCTGAGTAATATTTCACTGTATGTATGTACTACATTTTAGTTTATCTATTCATCTGTTGATGGGTATTTAGGTTGTTTCTGCCTGTTAGCTATTGTGGATAGTGCTGAAAAAATTGGCCAGTGAGAACCATACGAGTATCTGTGAAACATTGTCTGGTATAGTGCCAGAAGATGAGCCACTCAAATTAGAAGGCACTCAAAATACGACTGGATGGGAAAGAGCTGCCTCCTCAAAATAGAGTCGACCTTAATGATGTGAATAGAGTGAAGCTTTTGGGATCTTCGTTTGCTGAAATGGCATGACTCAAGATGAGAAGAAACATCTGCAAACATCCATTAATAACTGGGACATGAAATGTACGAAGTATGAATCTAGGAAAACTGGAAGTTGTCAAAAATGAAATGAACTGCATAAAGATCAATATCTTAGGTATTTGTGAGCTGAAATGGACGGGTATTGACCATTTTGAATCAGACAGTCAGGTGGTCTACTGTGCCAGGAATGACAAATTGAAGAGGAATGGTGTTACACTCATCATCAAAAAGAACAGTTCAAGATTTATCCTGAAGTACAATGCTGTCAGTGATAGGGCAATTAAGGAAGGAAGACCAGTTAATACAAATATTATTCAAATTTACCCACCAAACACTAATGCCAAAGATGAAGAAACTGAAGTTTTTTTGTTTTTTGTTTTTTACCAACTTCAGCAGTCTGAAATTGATCAAACATGCAATCAAGATGACTTGAGAATTACTGGTGATTGGGATGCAAAAATTGAAAACAAAGAAGAAGAACTGGTATTTGGAAAAAAATAGTCTTGGTGATGGAAACGACGCAGAAGATCACAGGATAGAATTTCTCAAGACCAATGATTCCTTCATCGCAGATACATTTTTTCAACAACGTAAATGACAACTACACAGGTGGACCTCACTGGATGGGAAACACAGGAATCAAATCAACTACATCTGTGGAAAAAGACAATGGAAAAGCTCAATACCAAGCATCAGAACAAGGCCAGCGGCCAACTGTGGAACAGACCATCAATTGGTCATATGCAAGTTCAAGTTGAAGCAAAGAAAATTAAAACAAGCCCACAAGAACAAAAGTACAACCCTGAGTGTATCCCACCTGAATTTGGAGATCATCTGAAGAATAGATTTGATGCACTGAATGCTAATGAATGGAGACCAGATGAGTTGTGGAATGCCATGAAGGACATTGTACATGAATAAAGCAAAAGGTCATTAAGAAGACAGGAAAGAAACAAAAGACCAAAATGGATGTCAGAAGACACTCTGAAACTTGCTCTTGAATGTAGAGTAGCTAAAGGGAAAGCAAGAAATGATGAAATAAAAGAGCTGAGCTGATGATTTCAAAGGGCAGCTCAAGAAGACAAAGTAAAGTACTATAATGCAATGTGCAAAGTCCCGGAGTTAGAAAGCCAAAAGGGAGCAACGGTCTTGGCATTTCTTAAGCTGAAAGAACTGAAGAAAAAATTCAAGCCTCAAGTTGCAATATTGAAGAATTCTATGCAAAAAATATTGAACAGTGCAGGAAGCATCAAAAAAAGATGTAAGGAATACACAGTCATTGTACCAAAAAGAATTGTTTGACCTTGGGCCATTTCAGGAGGTAACCTATGATCAAGAACTGCTGGTACCAAAAAAAGAGATCCAAGCTGCACTGAAGGCACTGGCTAAAAACAAGGCTCCAGGAATTGACAGAATACCAGTTGAGATGCTTCAACAAATGGAGGCAGCAGTGGAAGCACTCACTCATCTATGCCAAGAAATTTGGAAGACAGCTACCTGGCAGACTGACTGGAAGAGATCCATATTTGTGCCCATTCCAAAGAAAGGTGATCCAACAGAATGCAGAAATATTCAAACAATATCATTAATATCACACAAAAATAAGATTTTGCTGAAGATCATTCAAAAGCGTTTGAGCAGTACATCAACAGGGAACAGCCAGAAATTCAAGCCCATTCAGAAGAGGATGTGGAATGAGGGATATTACTGCTGATGTCAGACAGATCTTGGCTGAAAGCAGAGAATATCAGAAGGATGTTTACCTTTGTTTTATTGACTACGCAAAGGTATTCCACTGTGTGGATCATAACAAATTATCGATAATATTTCAAGGAATGGTAATTCCCAGGCACAAAAAAAAAAAATTTTTTTTTTTTAATTGCACTCATGAGGAACATGTACATAGATTAAGAGGTAGTCATCCCAACAGAACAAAGGAATACTTCATGGTTTAAATTCAGGAAAGGTGTGTGTCAGGGTTGTATCCTATCACCATATTTATTCAATCTGCATACTGAGCAAATAATTCAAGAAGGTGGGCTGTATAAAGAAGAACCTGGCATCAGGACTGGAGGAAGACACACCAACATCTGTGATATGCAGAATCCACAGCCTTTCTTGCCGAATGTGAAGAGGACTTGAAGCACTTACTGATGAAGATTAAAACTCCAGCATTCAGTATGGATTACACTTCAACATAAAGAAAACAAAAATTCTCACAACTGTACCAATAACCAACATCATAACAAATTGTGAAAATACTGAAGTTGTCAAGGATTTCATTTTACTTGGATCCACAATCAATGCCCATGGAAGCAGGAGTCAAGAGATCAAACAACGAGGTAGGAAGAAGATGGCAGAGTAGTCAGGTGCTTCCTGTGGTCCCTCTGTCTTGGTTATCTAGTGCTGCCATAACAGAAATAAATACCACAAGTGGATGGCTTTAACAAAGGGAAATTTATTTTCTTGCAGTCTAGTAGGTTACAAGTCCAAATTCAGGGTATCGGCTCCAGGAGACAGCTTTCTCTTTCAGCTCTGGAGGAAGGTCCTTGTCCCCTCAATCTTCTCCTGGTCGAGGAGCTTCTTAGGCACAGACACCCTGGGTCCAAAGGACGTGCTCTGCTCCCGGTGCTGCACTCCTGGTGGTATGAGGTCCCCAACTCTCCACTTGCTTCACTTTCCTTTTTATCTCTTAAGAGATAAAAGGTCGTGCAGGCAACACCCCAGGGAAACTCACTTTACCTTGAATCAGGGAGGTGATCTGGGTAAGGGTGGTGTTACAATCCCACCTTAATCTTTTAACATAAAATTACAGTCACAAAATGGTGGACAACCACAAAATACTGGGAATCATGGCCTAACCAAGTTGATACACACATTTTCGGGGGGACATAATTCTTTTTTTTTTTTTTTCCAATCCATGACACCCTCTTACAACAAAGACCTGAAAAAACAAGTGAATTGATTATATATGACAATCTAGGAGCCCTGAACATCAAAGGCAAGGTTGAGGAATTAGACTGAGTGACAGGGGGTGGGGGAGACGGTTCAGAAGCAGCAAAGAGTTGCCAGACCTGACGCAGTGGGAACCAGCACCCTGCAAGCCAGATCTGCTGGCATGAGAGTGGTAAAACAAGTACTGGCATTCAGGACACATTTTTCACATTGGGAGAGACTGAGTGGCAGAGAGTCAAGTCACACCTCCAGAATCAGTGAACAGCAGCACTCAACTGGGAAAAGATAAGTACATGCATCTAACCTACCATGTGGATCAAACAACACCCCTTTGGGAAAACCTCTCTCCTATTTACCGGCCCCATTCCCGTGCTGCACTGGGTCCAAGCAGGCTTCAGAGATTGCTGCGTTCCCTGGGCTGGAAGTAGGACCTGCCATGCCCCCTGAGCCATTCTCCCTGCCTTGGAAAGGGGAAAAAATTAACAAACAGGAAAAAATCTGCTGGGTCTCCTAAGGCAGAAACATTGGGCAGGCACAGCTCTTTTGCTTAAGCACAGGCATAAGGGGTCCATGGACTTTGAATGCACTTCACCCCTGCAGAGAACTGTGTGAACCCATTTCAACAGCTGTGGCAAGTTTGTGACATATGACACTGCTCTGCCTATTAAGCAGGTTTTGCACTTACCCATATCAGGGACCTGAGGACTGGTGGCTCCACCCATGCCACCTAGCCACCCTCAACAGGACTCCAAGAATAAGTGATGCCTCCCAGTCCTTACAGCCAACAGCGTTGGGTGCCCCTACTCCAGCTGTAAAACCCACCCACCTATGCCCTCTAAACAATAGGGAAATACTTTCTTCTCAGACACTTGGGGCAGCTGTCTGCCCCCTGCTTTGCTCAGATAGTGACCCCCACTGTGGCCAGGCACCCATACCTACACCAATCACCCCTGTCCATCTAGGACTATAGGTGAAAGCATGCACCACACACTTGGTGACTGACTACCTGGACCCCTGAGCTGAATTCATACAAGAAAAGTAAATGGACTTCTTGGCCCACAGCTCTAGCCACCTGATGATAGGATGTGAGACCTTCAAATGTGCCAATAATCAAACTAGCTCACACAGGCAGCCTATTGGAGCACATCAAAACAAAACAGAGGACTTTCGGCCAAGATGGCACCATGGACAGAAGCACCACAATGTCCCTCCACAGCAAAGACCCGAAAAACTAAGTAAAACAGAGACAAATGTCAATTCTGGAACCCGAAGTGTCAAATGAAGAGGTAAAGAACTCAGACAAGCACTAAATGGAATAAGAAATTGACAGAGAAGAGAGAGCAAGGAGAGATACGTGCAGAGGTCTCCTATCAGATAACACACCATGGATTCGCCATCCTGGACTCCTGTTGGAGATCGGTGGACAGGGAACAGAGGAAAGCAGCTTCATGGAACTCCCAGCAGGAGACAGAGCACCCGGTAACCAGTGATACATGCTTTCCCACCCCCCATCCTCTCTCCACTGCTCTACCTCTGCACTTCCTGGCTGGCGGTGGTGGCTTGGCTGGGCAGGAAGTGAAGCGTGTGTGCTGATTGGATTTGCCCGCCCACATCAGAGATCAGCTGACAGAGAGTAAGGGAAAGCAGCTTCTCAAGTTTTCCAGCAGGAGACAGAGCACCCACTGGACCTGCCCAGGTGCACCATAGCTGAGTGACTGGCACTTCACATTGGACAAAGAGGTGAAAAGTATCATGATCACAGATGAGTAAACAGCAAAGAATGCACAGATCACCTGCTCAGACATAACCAAATTAAAAAAAAAAAAAAAGGCAGGACAAAACAAACACATCTACAATCAATAAATGAAGAAAATAATGACTGAATGTCTCTGTTGCTGTAGCGGTTAAGAACCATGGCTGTTAATCAAAAGGTTGGCAGTTCAAATCCACCAGGCATTCCTTGGAAACTCTATGGGGCAGTTCTACTCTGTCCTAAAGGGTAGCTATGAGTCGGAATCAATTCAGTGGCAAAGGATAATGGTCCTGAAGACAGAAGATGATATCAAAACATAAAAAAACAGGACAGGATGGTTCGAGTAGGCTTCCAAAGTAAAACAACAGATAACTTTCCAGTAGATGAAATGGCACTAGAACTACCTGACAGAGATTTCAAATCTCTAATATTCAGAGCTATCCAAGAATTGAATCAAAAAGCAGACAAAAATGAGGAAAAAATTAATTCATGGAAAAGGCAGACAAATTCATGGAAAATAAAAAAACGGAAAATACAGACCAAAAAAATGAAAGAATTCAGGGAAATAATACAGGACCAAAATGCCAAAATAAATTGACAACTAGAAATCATACAGAAACAACTAGAAATCCAGAAGATAAACAACAAGATTTCAGAAATGGACAGTGTCACAGAAGGGCTGAGGAGAGGTTTGAAATCCAGGAAGACAGGAACAGCAAAATTGAAGACAAACACTTGGATACAACTTCGCTTGAGGAAAAATCAGAAAAATGAAGAAACCTTGAGAATTATGTGGGATAAAATCAAAAGCAAAAATATGTGAGTGATTGGAGTTCCAGAACAGGGGGAGAAAAGAGAAAACAGAGAGGATCATTGAAGAATTTCTGACAGAAAGCTTCTCTAATATCATGGAAGATGAAAATCTGACCATCTAAGAAGCTCAACGAACCCCATATAGGATAGACTCCAAAGAAAATCACAAAGACATATCATAACCACACTTGCTATAACCAGAGACAAAGAAAAACCCTGAAAGCAGCTTGAGAAAAACAAAAAGTCACATACAGAGGAGAAACAGTAAGACTAAGCCCTGATTATTCAGCAGAAACCAGGCAAGCAAAAAGGCAATGGCACGACATATATAAAACCTTGAAAGAAAAAAAATTGTCAACAAAGAATAATACCCAGTGCTGTCAAGTTGATTCTGACTCATAGCGACCCTATAGGACAGAGTAGAACTGACAAAGAATAATATATCCTGAAAAATTCTTGCTCAAATATGGTGGTGAAATTAGGACATTTCCACATAAACAGAAATTAAAAGAATGTGTAAAAACAAAACCAAACTTACAAGAATTATTAAAGGTAGTCCTTTACTCTGAGAACAAGTAACATCAGACCACAGCCAAAATCTAGGATGAAAGATTATACCAGCCAGATACCAACCTAGGAAATGAACTCTCAAGGACTATCCAAAACCAAAAGAATTACAACAGGGAACCAAAGAGGTTAATCTATAAATGACAACAATGTCAGAACAATAAAAGAGGGAATAAATGGTGTAGTTATAGAACTTTCTAATGAAGAGGAAGGCTAGGTGATACCAAGTAATGATAGACTGGTTCAAACCTAGGACGATAAGGGTAAGTGTCAAAGTAACCACTCAGACTGTTAACAAACTACTCATCAAAATAAAAAAGAAAAACATAAAATCTCAATAAAACCAAAATCTACCAATAAATAAATAAATAAAAATCCATAAACAAAAAGAATTCAGCACAGGAGAGTAAGTGGAACAAAGAAAATGTCAGCACCACAAGAAAAAGCACTACACAATGACAGCTATAAACTCACACCTATCAATAATAACACTGAATGTAAATGCCCTCGATGCACCCATACAGAGACAAACGTGACAGAATGCATTTAAAAAGCTGGATGCACCAACAAACTGTCTACAAGAGACACACCTTTGAAACAAATATGTGTATTTATTAAAAATCAAAGGATGGAAAAAATATATCAAGCAAATAACTACCAAAAAAGAGCAAGAGTGGCAATACTAATCTCAGATAAAATAGACATTAAAACAAATTTACTATAAAAGACAAAAAAAGGCACTATTTAATGATTAAAGGGACTATCCATCATGGGGACTTAACCATAATAAACATCTACACACCCAACGACAGTGCTCCAAAATACATAAAACAAATTCTAACATCACTGAAAAGAGAAATTGACAGTTCCACAATAATAGTAGCAGATGTCAACACACCACACTTGGTAAAGGACAGAACATCTAGAAAGAAACTCAACAAAGACACAGAAGAGCTAAAGGGCGCTATCAGCCAACTTGACCTCGTAGACATATATAGAATACACTACCCAACAGCTGCAAAGTACACATTCTTTTCCAACATACATGGAACATTCTCCAGAATAGACCACATCTTAGGCCACAGAGCAACCCTCGACAAAATCCAAAACATTGAGATAATACAAAATATCTTCTCTGACCACAATGCCAATCAAAGTAGAAATTAACAACAGGAAGAGCAAGGAAAAAAATCAGTTACTTGGAAGCTGAATAATACCTTGCTTACAAACCACTGGGTAATAGAAGAAATCAGAGACGGAATAAAAAATTTTCTAGAATCAAACAAGAATGAAAACACATCACACCAAAACAAAACCTTTGGGACACAGCAAAGGCAGTCCTCAGAGGTCAATTTATAGCAATAGATGCAAACATCAAAAAAGAAAGGGACAAAATCAAAAATTAGCTACACAACTTGAACAAATAGAAAGAGAACAGCAAAAGAAGCCCACAGCCACCCAAAGAAAGGAAATAATAAAGATCAGAGCAGAAATAAATGAAATAGAGAATCAAAAAACAATAGAAAGAATCAACAAAACCAAAAGTTGGTTCTTTGAAAGGATCAACAAAATCGAAAAACCACTGGCCAAATGGACAAAAGAAAAACAGGAAAGGACACAAATAACTTAAACAAGAAATGAGATGGGGACATTACAACAGACCCAACTGAAATCAAAAAGGATCGTAACAGAGTATTATGAAAAACTACACTCCAACAAATTTGAAAACCTAGAGGAAATTGACAAATTTCTAGAAAAACACTACTCACTCAAACTAACACAAAATGATGTTGAAAACCTGAACAGACACATAACAAAAAAAGAGATTGAAAAGGTGTTTAAAAAACTCCCAACCAAAAAAAAAGCCCTGTCCCAGGTGGCTTCACTGGAGAATTCTACCAAACATTCAGAGAAGAGCTTACACCAGTTCTACTCAAACTATTTCAGAACATGGAAAAGGAAGGGATACTTCCAAATTCATTCTATGAAGCCAGCATAACCCTGATATCAAAACCAGGCAAAGACACCACACACAAAAAAAAGAAAATTACAGACCAGTATCTTTCATGAATATAGATGCAAAAATCCTCAACAAAATTCTAGCGAATAAAATTCAGCATCATATACAAATAAATAAATAATACACCATCACTGAGTAGGATTCATACCAGGTATGCAAGGATGGTTCAACATCAGAAAATCAATCCAAGTAATTCACTACTTAAATAAAAGGAAAGAAAAGAATCACACAATCATCTCAATTGATGCAGAAAAGGCATTCAACAAAGTCCAACACCAATTCCTGATAAAAACTCTCAATAAAATAGATATAGAAGGAAAATTTCACAACACGATAAAGGGCATCTATGCAAAAACAGTGGCCAACAGCATTCTTAATAAAGGGAGGCTGAAAACATTCCCCTTGAGAACAGGAACAAGACAAGGATGCCCTTTATCACCATTCTTATTTAACGTTGTGCTAGAAGTCCTAGCTACAGCAATAAGGCAAGAAAAAGAAATAAAGGGCATTCAAATTGGTAATGAAGAAGTTAAATTGTCCCTATTTGCAGATGATATGATACTGTACATAGATAACTCAAAAGACTCCACAAGAAAACTACTGGAACTAATGGAAAGATTCAGCAGAGGATCAGGTTAAAAGATAAACATACAAAAATCAGTGGGGTTCCTATACACCAATAAAGAGAACAATGAAAAGGAGATCAGGAAAAAATACCATTTATAATAGCCTCTACAGATAGATAGATAGCTGATAGATAGGTAGATAGATAGATCAATCGATAGATAGCTAGATGGACAGATAGATATACAAACCAAAAACACCAAACCCAGTGCTGTCGAGTCGATTCCAACTCATAGCAACCCTATAGGACAGAGTAGAACTGCCCCATAGAGTTTTCAAGAAGCGCCTGGCAGATTCAAGCTGCCTCCCCTTTGGTTAGCAGTCATAGCATTTAATCACTATGCCACCAGAGTTTCCAGATAGATATACACATAGGCATAAATCTAACCAGGAATGTAAAGGACCTATACAAAGAAAATTGCAAAACACTACTGCAAGAAATCAAAAGACATCTAATGGTACAATGACATGTACATTGACCAATGGAACAGAATTGAGAATCCAGATGTAAATCTATCCACCTACGATCACCTGACCTTGACAAGGGCCCAAAGTCCATCAGATGGGGAAAAGACTGTCTTTTTAACAAATGATGCTGGCAAAACTGGATGTCCATCTGCAAAAAAATGAAACTTGGCCCATACCTCACACCACACACAAAAACCAATTCAAAATGTATCAAAGGCCTAAATATAAAGCCAAAAACTATGAAGCTCATAGAAGAAAAATTAGGATCAAAGCTAAAGGCCCTGATATACAGCATTAACAAGATACTAACCACAACCAACAACACAGAAACTCCAGAAGATAAGCTTGATAACTGGAATCTTCTAAAAATTAAACACTTAAGCTCATCGAAAGACTTCATCAAAAAAGTAGTAAGAGGACCTACAGACTGGGAAGAAAAATTCGGCTATTACAAATCAGACAAAGGTCTAATCTCTAAAATCTATAAGAAAATCCAACACCTCTACAACAAAAAGACATATAATCCAATTTTTAAAAGTGGGCAAAGGAAATGAACAGACACTTCACCAAAGAAGACATACAAGTGGCCAACAGACACATGAGGAAATGGTCGCTATCACTAGCCATTAGAGAAATGAAAATCAAAACCGCAATGAGATGCCATCTCACCCTAGAATTACTGGCACGAATCAAAAAAAAAAAAAAACAGGAAATAACAAATGTTGGAGAGGCTGTGGGGAGATTGGAACTCTTGTACACTGCTGGTGTGAATGTGAAATGATACAACCATTTTGGAAAATGATATGGCGCTTCCTTAGACAGCCAGAAATAGAAATACCATATGATCCAGCAATCCCCTCCTAGGAATATATCCTAGAGAAATAAGAGTCAGCACACAAATAGACATATGCACACACTTTTTATTGGAGCATTGTTCACAATAGCAAAAAGATAGAAATAACCTAGGTGCCCATCAACAGATGAATGGTTAAAGAAACTGTCGTACATACACACAATGGAGTATTATGCAAAGATACAGAACAAAGATGAATCTGTGAAGCATGTCATAACATGGATGAATCTGGAGGGCATTATGCTGAGTGAAATAAGTAATTCACAAAATGACAAATATTGTATGAGACCACTACTGTAAAAACTCATGAAAAAGTTTACACACAAAAAGAATCTTTGATGGTTACAAGGGAGGCAAAGGCTGGGGCTGGACAAACACTACATAGACAATAGATAAGGGGTAACTTTGGTGAAAGGTAAGACAGTACACAATACTGGGGAAACCAGCACAGCTTGTACAAGGCAAGGTTATGGAAGCTCCATAGATACATTCAAACTCCCTGAGGGACCGAACTGCTGGGCTCGGGGCTATGGGGACCATGGTCCTAGGGCACATCTAGCTCAATTGGTATAACACAGTTTAAAAAGAAAATGCTCTATGTTCTACTTTGGTGAGTAGCATCTGGGGTCTTAAAAGCCTGTGGGTAGCCATTGAGGATATTCCACTGGTCTCATTCCCTTGAGAGCAAAGAAGAATGAAGAAAACTAAAGATACAAGGGAAAGATTAGTCCAAAGGACTAATAGACCACATCTACCACAGCCTCCACCAGACTGAGTCTAGTACAACTAGATGGTGCTCAGCTACCACCACTGACTGCTCTGGCAGGGATCACGATAGAGGGTCCCGGACAGAGCTGGAGAAAAATGTAGAACAAAATTCTAACTCAAAAAAGAAAAACCAGACTTGCTGGCCTGACAGAAAATGGAGAAACCCTGAGAGTATGGCCCCCAGACACACTTTCAGCTCAGTAATGAAGTCACTCCTGAGGTTCACCCTTCAGCCAAAGACTGGACAGGAACATAAAACAAAACGAGACTAAAGGGGTCCACCAGCCCAGGGGCAAGGACTAAAAGGCAGGAGGGGACAGGAAAACTGGTAATAGGAAACCCAGGGTTGAGAAGGGAGAGTGTTGACATGTTGTGGGGTTGTTAACCAATGTCATAAAACAATACGTGTACTGTCTAATGAGAAGCTAGTTTTTTTCTGTAAGACTTCATCTAAAGTACAACAAAATAAATAAAGAAGCTAGGACACAGTATGCAAACATAAAATAAATAAATACAATAACTTCTTGATGGCTTGGAGCCAACAGTCAATATCGAATCTCAGAGAGAGGGAGACCATGATGGCTTCATCAAGCTCCCATAACAAAGATTCAAGAAATCTTCCAGATGAAGATAACTTCCTGGAACTACCAGAGGTAGAATACAAAAGATTAATGTACAGAACTCTTCAAGAAATAAAGAAGGAGATCAGGCAAAACTCAGAACAAGCCAAAGAGCACACAGACAAAGCAATAGAGGAACTTAAGTAGATGAAAAATTTAACTGGCTGCAAGAATCCATAGAAAGACAGCAAACAGAAACACAGAAGATTAACTATAAAATTTCAGAATTAGACAACTCGATAGAAATCATAGGAGCAGAATTGAGGCAATGGAGGTCAGATTGAAGATAAAGCACAATGATGCCAACATATTTCAGGAAAAATCAGATAAAATAATTTTACAAAATGAAGAAACCCTAAGAATTATGTGGGACTCTATCAAGAGAAATAACCTATGAGTGATTGGAGTACCAGAACAGGGGGAGATAACAGAAAATACACAGAGACTTGTTGAAGATTTGTTGGCAGAAAACTTCTCTGATATTTTGAAAGGTGAGGAGATATCTATCCAAGATGCTCATCAAACCCCACACAAAGTAGATTCCAAAAGAAAGTCACTAAGACATATTATAATCAAACTTGCCAAAAGCAAAGATGAAGAGAGAATTTTAAGAAACGCTAGGGATAAATGAAAAGTCATCTACAAAGGAAAGTCAATAAGACTAAGCTCGGACTACTCAGCAGAAACTGTGCAGGCAAGAAGGTAATGGGATGACATATATAAAGCCTTGAAGGAAAAAAAATTGCCAGCCAAGAATTATATATCCAGCAAAATTCTCTCCCAAATATGATGGTGAAATTAGGAAATTTCCAGATAAACAAAAGCTTAGGGACTTTGCAAAAACTAAACCAAAATTACAAGAAATATTAAAGGAAGCCTTCTGTTTAGAAAATCAATAGCATCAGATAACAACCCAAGACTAGAACACAGGACAGAGCAACAAGGTATCAACCCAGACAGGGAAATCACAAAAATAAGTCAAAGCTAAAATGCTGCAAATAGGGAAATAGAGATGTCACTATGCAAAAGATGACAACAGTAAAACAAAGAGGAACTAAAAAATGTAGTCATAGATCTTTCATACGGAGAGGAAGTCAAGGCAATATAAAGAAATAAAGGATTGATTTAAACTTAGAAAAATAGGGGTAAATATTAAGATAATCACAAAGGAAACTAACAACACTGCACATCAAAATAAAAAACATAAATACTTAGCAAACACAAAATCAACAACAATGAAAAAGATGAAAAGAAAATACATGAAGAAAAATGACTCAGCACATAAAATTAACTGGAACAAAGAAACTGTCAACAACACACAAAAAAAGGCATCAAGGTGATTGCACCGAACTCATACCTATAAATAATTACGCTGAATGTGACTGGACTAAATGCACCAATAAAGAGACAGAGGGTGGCAGAATAGACAAAAAAACGTGATCTGTATATATGCTGCCTACAAGAGACACATCTTAGACTTGGAGACACAAATAAACTAAAACTGAAAGGATGGAAAAAAAATATCATGCAAACAGCAATCAAAAAAGAGCAGAAGTGGCAATATTAATTTCTGACAAAATATACTTTAAAGTAAAATCCACCACAAAAGATAAAAGACACTGTATAATGATTAAAGGGTCAATGCACCAGGAGGACATACCCATATTAAATATTTACACACCCAAGAACAGGGCTCCAAAATATGTAAAACAAACTCTAACAGCATTGAAAAGAGAGAGAGACAGCTCCACAATAATAGTAGGTGACTTCAACACACCGCTTTCAGTGAAGGACAGATTATCCAGAAAGAAGCTCAAAAAAGACATGAAAGATTTAAATGCCACAATCAGCCAACTTGACCTCATACACACATACAGAACACTCCACCCAACAGTAGCCAAGTATTCTTTCTTTTCCAATGCACATGGAACATTTTCCAGAATAGACCACATATTAGGCCATAAAGCAAGTCTTAACAGAGTCCAAAACATCGAAATATTACAAAGCATCCTTTCTGACAATAAAGCCATAAAAGGAGAAATCAATAACAGAAAAAGCAAGGAAAAAGGTCAAACACATGGAAACTGAACAACACCTTGCTCAAAAACTACTATGTTACAGAAGATATTAAAGGAATAAACAAATTCATAGAATCAAATGACAATGAAAACACATCTTACCAGAAACTTTGGGACACAGCAAAAGCAGTGCTCAGAGGTCAAACTATAGCAATAAATGCACCCATCAAAAAAGAAGAAAGGGCCAAAATCAAAGTATTAACCCTACAACTCAAGCAAATAGAAAGAAAGCAGCAAAAGGAGCCCTCAGACACCAGAAGAAAGAAAATAATAAAAATTAGAGCAGAATTAAATGAAATAGAAAACAGAAAAACAATCAAAAGAATTAACAAGACCAAAATCTGGTTCTTTGAAAGATCAAAAAAATTGATAACCCATTGGCCAAACTGACAAAAGAAAACAGTAGAGGAAGCAAATAACCCGAATAAGAAACGAGATGGGCAATATCACAACAGACCCGACTGAAATTAAAAGAATCATAACAGAACACTATGAAAAATTGTACTCTAACAAATTTGAAAACCTAGAGGAAACAGACAAATTTCTGGAAACATACTACCTACCTAAATTAACACAAACAGAGGTAGAACAACTAAATAAAACTATAATGAAAGAGGATATTGAAAAAGTAATTTAAAAACTCCCAACTACAACAACAAAAAAAGCCCTGGCCCTGACAGCTTCACTGGAGAATTCTACCAAATTTTCAGAAAAGAGTTAGCACCACTACTACTAAAGGTATATCCGAGCATAGAAAAGGATGCAATACTCCCAAACTCATTCTATGAAGCCAGCATATCCCTGACACCAAAACCAGATAAAGACACCACAAAAAAAGAAAATTACAGACCAATATCCCTCATGAACTTAGATGCAAAAATCCTCAACAAAAATTCTAGCCAATAGAATTCAACAACATATCAAAAAAATAATTCACCATGACCAAGTGGGATTCATACCAGGTAAGAAATGATTTAACATTAGAAAAACAATCAATGTAATCCATCACATAAATAAAACAAAAGACAAGAACCACGTGATCTTATCAATTGATGCAGAAAAGGCTTTTGACAAAGCCCAACACCCATTCATGATAAAAAAAAAAATCTCAGCAAAATAGGAATAAAAGGGAATTCTTTGGCATAATAGAGAACATTTAAACAAAGCCAAGAGCCAACATCATCCTAAATGGAGACAGTCTGAAAGCATTCCCCCTAAGAATGGGACCCAGACAAGGATGCCCTTTATCACCATTCTTATTCAGCACTGTGCTGGAGGTACTAGCCAGAGCAATTAGGCTAGGTAAAGAAATAAAGGGCATCCAGATTGGTAAGGAGGAAGTAAAGCTATCTCTATTTGCAGATGATATGATCTCATACACAGAAAACCCTAAAGAATCCACAAGAAAACTACTAGAACTAATAGAAGAGTTCAGCATAGTATCAGGATACAAGATAAACATACAAAAATCACTTGGATTCCTCTACATCAACAAAGAGAACTGCAAAGAGGAAATCACCAAATCAATACCATTTACAATAGCCCCTAAGAAGATAAAATACTTAGGAATGAATCTAACCAGAGACGTAAAAGACCTACACAAAGAAAACTACAAAACACTACTGCAAGAAACCAAAAGAGACCTACATAAGTGGAAAAACATACCTTGTTCATGGACAGGAAGACTTAATATTGTAAAAATGTCTAGTCTACCCAAAGCAATCTATAGATAAATTGCAAACCCCATCCAGATCCCAAAGGCATTTTTTGATGAGCTGGAGAAACAAACCACCAACTTCATATGGAAAGGAAAGAGGCCCTGGAGAAGTAAAGCATTACTAAAGAAGAAGAACAAAGTACGAGGCCTTACACTACCTGATTTTAGAACCTAGTGTACCACCTCAGTAGTCAAAACAACCTGGTACTGGTTCAACAGCAGATACATAGGCCAATGGAACAGAATTGAGAATCCAGATGTAAAATCATCCACCTATGAACAGCTGATATTTGACAAAGGCCCAAAGTCCGTTAATTGGGGAAAAGACAGTCACTTTAACAAACGGTGCTGGCATAAACTGGATATCCAACTGCAAAAAAAAAAAAAAAAATGAAACAAGACTCGTACCTCACACCATGCACAAAAACTAACTCAAAATCTAAAACAATAAAAATCATAGAAGAAAAAACGAGGGCAACACTAGGAGCCCTAATACAAGGCATAAACAAAATACAAAATATTACTAACAATGCACAGACACCAGAAGAGAAACTAGATAACTGGGAACTCCCCAAAACCAAACACTTATGGTCATCCAAACACTTCACCAAAAGAGTGAAAAAGCAACCTACAGACTGGGAAATATTTTTTTGAGTACGACAAATCCAATCAGGGTCTAACCTCTAAAATCTACAATACACTGCAAAAACCTCAACAACAAAAAAACAAATAACCCAATTAAAAAATGGGCAAAGGGTATGAACAGGCACCTCACCAAAGAAGACATTTGGGCAGGTAACAGATACATGAGGATATGCTAACGACCATTAGCCATTAGAAAAATGCAAAACAAAACTACAGTGAGATATACCATTTCACCCCAACAAGGATAGCACTAATCCCCAAAACACAAAATAATAAATGTTGGAGAGGTTGGGGAGAGACTGGAACACTTATAGACTGCTGGTGGGAATGTAAAATGGTAGAACCACTTTGGAAGTCCATCTGGTACTTCCTTAAAAAGCTAGAAATAGAACTACCATACAATCCAGGAATCCCACTCCTTGGAATATATCCCAGAGAAATAGAAGCCCTCACATAAATAGATATATGCACACCCATGTTTATTGCAGCATTGTTCACAATAGCAAAAAGATGGAAACAACCAAGGTTCCCATTGACAGATGAATGCATAAACAAATGGAATACTATGCAACAATAAAGAACAATGATGAATCTGAGAAACATCTCATAAGATGGAGGAATCTGGAAGACATTATCCTGAGTGAGATTAGTCTGTCACAAAAGGACAAATACTGTGTGAGACCACTATCATAAGAACTCAAGAAAAGGTTTAAACACAAAAGAAAACATTCTTTGATGGTAGCAGGGTGGGGAACAAGGGAGAGGGGTATTCACTAACTAGATGGTACAGAAGAATTATATTAGGTGAAGGGAAGGACAACACACAGTACAGGGGAAGTCAGCACAACTGGACTAAACCAAAAGCTAAGAAGTTTCTTGAATACAACCAAACACTTCCAGGGACAGAGTAGAAGGGGTGGGGTCTGGGGACCATGGTTTCAGGGGACATCTGGGTCAATTGGCATAACAAAGTTTATTAAGAAAGTGTTCTGCATCCCACTTTGGTGAGCGGCATCTGGGATCTTAAAAGCCAGCAAGTGGCCATCTAAGATGCATCAATTGGTCCCAACCCACCTGGAGCAAAGGAGAATGAAGAACACCAAAGACACAAGCAAAATATGAGCCCAAGAGACAGAAAGGGCCACATAAACCAGAGACTTCATCAGCCTGAGACCAGAAGAACTAGATGGTGCCCAGCTACCACCAGTGACTGCTCTGACTGAAAACAGCAGAGAGCCCCAGATCGAGCAGGAGAAAAGTGGGGTGCAGAACTCAAATTCCTGTAAAAAGACCAGACTTGGTGGTCTGACTGAGACTAGAGGGACCCCAAAAGCTAGATAATGAATAAGGAAGACCAAAGAAGAATTGATTCATTTTTTAATTATTGTGTTGATGAAGAATATTGAATATACCACTTTTTTTTTTTTTTTTTTTCCAGAAGGAACAAGTCTGTCTTGGAAGAAGTATAGCCAGGATGCTCTTTGGAAGTGAGGATGGCAAAATTTCATCTCAGATTCTTTGGACATTTTATCAGGAGGGACCGGTCACTGGAGGAGGAAGGCCCTCAACAAGAGGAATTGACACAGTGGCTGCAACAATGGGCTTAAAAGTGGAAATGATTGTGAAGATGGCATAGGACTGGGCAATGTTTAGTTATGTTGCACATAGGGTCGCTATGAGTCCAGAACTGACTCAATGCCACCTAAAAACAACAACAATCCATTTTGAAATTGTTTTCGTGTACGGCATGAGTCATGGGTCCTGTTTCATTTTTCTGCAAGTGGAAATCCAACTTTCCCAGCACCATTTATTGAAGATACTCTTCTTTCCCCATCGAATGGACTTAGCACCCTTGTCAAAAATCGATAGACATAGATACGTGGGTTTATTTCTGGACTCTCAGTCCTATTCCATTGGTCTATGTGTCTATTGTATTATAGGGAAAAAAATCACAAAGTTTAGTAAAGCAAAAAGAAAGTTATTCAAAAAGGCAAAAGTGAGAAGCGGACAACCATGCTGCCAGAGTCATGTCAGCCCAAGTCCAAGGAAATATTACAGAATAAGCAAGAGTGGAAAAACGGACAAACATGCTGCCACAGCCATGTCTGCTTGAGTCCAAAGAATATTACAGAATAGGCAAGAATGGGAAAATGAACAAGGATACTGCCACAGCCATGTCTGCTTGAGTCCAAAGAACATTACAGAATCATCAGTATATATTAACATTATAAAATGGGCAAAACCACTGAAAGTGTCACCTTTTCACAGATTGGCTAGAAAATGTGATACAACGTTTCAAATTGCCTTTCTTAACAATTATTGATATAGGTTTCAGTAATGACAGTCAGGAGGGTCTTCATTGGTTCAACAAGTTTTCTATTCACTAAATGTTAATAGAAAAGGAAAGAGTGGTAAGTCTTTTGTGTTCTGTTTGATTGGCTTATGCAAAAAGTTCCCTAAAAGATATTCCAAGATTATCCTTGCTATCGTCTTTATACCTCAGAGCCCAGTCAATGTGGCCTTGAGAGTCCTTGTGAGCCCAGCTCCAGCCGGGTCACATTCTTTATGTACAAGGAAGGAAATACTGATTTCAAGGTTATTTTCTAAATCAATTGTTATACCAGTAGCAGGCTGTTTTGATTACTGTAGCTGTATAATGCATTTTAAAATCAAGAAGTGTGAGTCCTCCTATTTTGTTCTTCTCTTTTAGCAATATTTTAGCTTTTTGGAGCCTCTTGCCATTCCAGGTAAAGTTGAGGATTGGTTTGTCTATTTCTGTAAAGAATGCTGTTGGAAGTTTGATTGGGATTGCATTGAATCTATAGATCGCTTTGGGTAGTATTGACATCTTAACAATATTAAGTCTTCCAATCTATGAGCATGGAACATCTTTTATTTTAATTAAGTCTTCTTTAATCTCTTTCAGCAGTGTTTTATAGTTTTCATTGTATAAGTCCTTTACGTACCTGGTTAGAAATTATTCCTAGGTACGTTATTTTCTTAGATGCTATTGTAGATAGAATTTTTTCCCTAATTTCTCTTTCATATTTCTCATTGCAGGTGTATAGAAATGCAACTGATTTTTATTTGTTGACTTTGTACCCTGCAAGTTTGTGAAATTCCTCAATTAGCTCTAGAAGTTTTCTTGTGGACTCTTTTGAGATTTTCTGTATATAGGATCTTCATCTGTGAATTGAGAAATTTTACTTTTTCTTTACCTATCTGTGTACCTTTTATTTCTTTTTCCTGTGTTATTGCTCTGGCTAGGAGTTCTACTACAATACTAAAAAGAAGTGGTGAAAGCAGGCACACTTGACTGATTTAAATATTTTTCTTTCTTAATGAATACAAGTTTTCATGGTGACCAAGTACTTAATGGTTACTGAGCTAAAACTAAGAAGTAACTGCTGAAAATTTTTCCGTTTACCCATTGGTATCTATGAGACCTATTGAAACTCAAACCAAGAAAGCACACAGACCTTATTAAATTAAATCATGAGGTATTGAGTTTGATTTTGACCATGCTTTTCTAGCTGGAAAGAGAAATTTACAATGTTGCATAGCAGTTGCTGGTGAAACAACCAGTCAATACTTTTGCAATTTGGGTCGGATATTTTTATGGCTTATTGGAGCTCTGGTGATGCAGTGGTTAGGAGTTCAGCTGCTAACTGAAAGGTCAGCATTTTGAATTCACCAGCCGCTCCTTGGAAACCCTATGGGGGCAGTTCTGCTCTGTTCCATAGGGATGCTATGAGTTGGAATCAACTCAATGGCAAAGGGTGGGGTAAGAAAAACTCCTTAAAATCAAAGTAATATGTCTGTTATTAATTTTTTTTTCTCTCACACACAATCCTAAAATATTTACTATCTGGCCATTTATGAAAAAGTATGCCAACCCCTACCAAAGATGAATGCAGGCAGAATTGGCATCTTAAGAATATTGAGATCTCTAATCCATGAGCAGGTTTTGTGTGTGTGTGTGTGTGCGTTAGGGGAAAGTTTACAGAACAAAGTAGATTCTCATTTGATAGTTTGTACATAAACTGTTTCATGGCCTTGGTTTCATTCCCTACAATGTGTCACCACTCTTCCCATTTCCACCCTGGTTTGCTGTTACTTTTCATCTTGGTTTTCTACCCCTTCCTGCCTTCTCATATTTGCTTTTGGGCAAATATTGCCCTTTTGATCTGTGTAATTGATTGTTTTAAGGAGCACTTTCCTCTTGGATGTTATTGTTTTATGAGCTTGTCCGTTGTTTGGCTGGAAGGTGGTCTCTGGGAAAGGCATCAGTTCCAGAGCAGAAGACTGTCATAGGGCCACAGTCTCAGGTGTTCCTTCAGTCTCTGTCAGGCTCGTAAGTCTAGTCTTTTTTGTGAATTTAATTTTTTGTTCTACATTTTTCTCCCACTTTATCTGGGACCCTCTGTTGTGATTTTAGGGTTGTGTAGGCTGGGATTCATGTGGTCCATTAGTCCCTTGGATTAATTGCTTCCTTTAGTCTTTGCTTTTCTTCACTCTCCTTTGCACCTGATGGGAAGAGATCATTAGTGGTATCTTAGATTGCCACTTGCTTTTAAGATCCCAGATGCTACTCACCAAAGTAGGATACAGAACGTTGTCTTCATGAAGTATGTTGTGTCAATTGATATACATGTCCCACAAATCTATGGCCCTTTGCCTTTGAGCCAGGAGTTTCATCTTGTGAGGTGTTTGGTTATGTCAAAGAAGATTCCCTGACTGTGCCACTTGTGTATTCTATTGTCTATGTTAATACATCAGGAACACCTACAGTCCTGTATGTAGAAATATCCACCACCAAACTTGTATCTGCCAGTGGGTATGCTCCCTTAAACCCTCCCACACCTCTTGGCATATCTATCTACCTATGTATCCATTTGTAAATTATTGTTTGTTAGTACTATTGTTGCATGCTCGTCTGTGCTATAATAGTTACCATAGATGCCCTTTATTCTTGCATTCCTCTCAGAGTCCTCTCTTACTTTGGCCATATTGTGTTAACTTCTCCTATACTGTGTATTGCCTTTCTTTTCATCAATATTAACACCTATCTTCTATCTATTTGGTAATTTCCCCTCCCTCCCCTCCCATCCCTGATAACCATCAAATAATTTTTTTTCTGGGCATGAACTTTTTGTTGTTACTTTATAATAGTGGTCTCGTACAATATTTGTCCTTTTGTGACTGACTTATTTTATGCAGCATAATGTCCTCCAAATTCATCCACTTTGCGAGATGTTTTGTAGATTTGCCATTATTCTCTATTGTTGGGTAGTATTCCATCATGTGCATATACCAAAGTTTGTTAATCCATTCATCTGTTTATGAGCACTTATGTTGTTTACATCTTTTTTTCTATTGTGAATAATGCTGCTATGAACATGGGTGTAGGTATGTCTCTTTGTGTCATGGCTCTTATTTCTTTGGGGTATATACCTGGGAATGGGATTGCTGGATCATATGGTATTTCTATTTCTAGCTTTTTGAGTCAGCACCACATTGTTTTCCATAGTGGTTGTCCCATTTTACATTCCCACCAGCAGTGCATAACAGTTTCAACCTCTCCACAACCTTGCCAACAATTGTTATTTTCTGTTTTTTTGATTAGTGACAGTAATGTCAGGGTTAGATGGCATCTTATTGTAGTTTTGATTTGCATCTCTCTAATTCAGTGATCCCCCATGTGTCTGTCAGCTTATTGTACTGTGGGGGCTTGCCTGTTTCTGTGATGCTGGAACCTATGCCACCAGTATTCACATATCAGCAGGGTCACCCATGGAGGACAGGTTTCAGCTGAGCTATGAGACTAAGACAGACTAGGAAGAAGGACCTGGCAGTCTACTTCTGAAAAAGCATTAGCCAGTGAAAACCTTAAGAATAGCAGCGGAACATTGTCTGATATACTGCTGGAAGATGAGCCCCTCAGGTTGGAAGGCACTCAAAAGATGACTATGGAAGAGCTGCCTCCTCAAAGTGGAGTCAACCTTAATGACGTGGATGAAGTAAAGCTTTCAGGACCTTCATTTGCCGATGTTGCATGACTCAAAATGAGAAGAAACAGCTGCAAACACCCATTAATCATCAGAACCTGGACTGCATGAAGTATGAATCTAGAAAAATTGGAAATCATCAAAAAAAAATGAAATGGGATGCATAAACATCGATATCCCAGGCATTAGTGAGTTGAAATGGACTGGTATTGGCCATTTTGAATCAGACAATCCTGTAGTCTACTATGCCAGGAATGACAACTTGAAGAGGAATGGTGTCGCATTCATCATCAAAAAGAACATTTCAAGATCAATCCTGAAGTACAACACTGTCAGTAATAGGATAATATCCATATGCCTACAAGGAAGAGCAATTAAAACAACTATTATTCAAATTTACACACCAACCACTAAGGCCAAAGATGAAGAAATTGAAGAATTTATCAGCTTCTGCAGTCTGAAATGGATCGAATATACAATCAAGATTCATTGATAATTACTGGTGATTAGAATGCAAGAGTTGGAAACAAAGAAGAAAGATCAGTAGTTGGAAAATATTGCCTTGATGATAGAAACAATGCTGGAGATCGAATGATAGAATTTTGCCAGACCAACGACTTCTTCATTGCAAATACCTTTTTTCACCAACATAAATAGTGACTATACACATGAACCTCGCCAGATGGAATACACAGGAATCAATCAAATCAAACAAAGAGAGAATGGAAAAACTCAATATCGTCAGTCAGAACAAGGCTGGGGCTGACTGTGGAACAGACCATCAATTGCTCACATGCAAATTCAAGCTAAAACTGAAGAAATTCAAAGAAAGTCCACGAGAGCCAAGATACAACCTGGAGTATATCCCACCTGAATTTAGAGACCATCTCAAGAATAGATTTGACACATTTAACACTAATGACTGAAGACCAGATGAATTATGGAAGGACATCATCCATGAAGAAAGTAAGAGGTCATTGAAAAGACAGGAAAAAAGGAGAAGACCAAGATGGATGTCAGAAGAGACTCTAAAACTTGCTCTTAAACACCAAGCAGTAAAGCAAAAGGAAGAAATGATGAAGTAAAAGAACTGAACAGAAGATTTCAAAGGGCAACTTGAGAAGACAAAGTATTATAATGATATGTGCAAAGAGCTGGAGACAGAAAACCAAAAGGGAAGAACATGCTCAGTGTTTCTCAAGCTGAAAGAACTGAAGAAAAAATTCAAGCCTCGAGTTGCGATAGTGATGGATTCTATGGGAAAAATATTAAACAATGTGGGAAGCATCAAAAGAAGATGGAAGGAGGCAGGGCCAAGATGGCTGACTAGGTAGAACTACCACAGATCCCTCTAGCAACAAAGACTCGGAAAAACAAGTGAATTGATCACATACATGACAATCTACGAACCCTGACCATCAAACATGGAGCTAAGGAGTTGACCTGAGTGAGAGGGGAGTGAAAAGCCACGCCCTGATGCAGTGACTGCTTCTGGAACCGGCGGCCTGCACCACAGCCCTGAGCCTTCGTGGTCCCCTGGTGCCAGAGTGTTGGGGCTGATCGCGGCTTACTGAGACGAGGCAAGCACAGGATGCAGCCCTAACCCTTAACCCCCTGGAATAACCTCGGTAGAGACTCAGCCAACACAGGCAGGCTGCACACTGACATGGCTGACAAGAGAATGAGCAACCACAGGGAAGCAGTGACTGTTTTTGGAGCCTGGAGCCAGTGTCCCAGTCAGAAAACCTTGGCGCTTGGCTTTGGACTAAGCACAGAGGAGCTGAGCATGGCTTCCTGAGAAGGCGCAAGCACAGGACTCAGCCCTAGCCCCCTGAAGTAACCTTGGTGGAAACCCAGCCAGCGAACACAGGCTGCACAACGATGAGGCTGCCAGGAGGAGAAATCGTGGGGAGGCAGCGACTGGTTTTGGAGCCTGGAGTGCAGTGTCTCAGCCAGAAAACCTTGGCACTGGGCTTTGGACTAGGAGTGGAGGAGCTGATCATGGCTTCCTGAGACAGTGCAAGCATGGGACGTAGGCTTGACCCTTGCAGGTCTGACCCTCGGGGACAATCTTGACCCAGCTAGGCTACACACAGGCTACACGCCTCTCTGGAATCTCAGATAAAACAGTCATCACCAAGCAAGATAAGTAACATTGTCTATATTGCTGCGGGCTACTCTCTCCTATCTATCTGATCCCTCCCCTCCCTGCCCCAGGTGGCTTCATTAATATTGGAATTTCCTGTGCCAGGAAGTGAAGTCCTCTGCAGGATTTTTTTTCTAACCCATTCTCCTGGCCTGAGAGAAGCAGCAATTAACAACCCGGGGGGAAAAAATCCTTCCCTGACTTCCCTAAACTGGAATAAAAATACAGAACCAGCTCCAGCCATGCATAAAAGACCCACAGTCTTTGGCTTTCATCCCTACAGGGAACAAGGTGGCTATTGTAATGCAAAGGCAATTTTGATAGAGATCTGACTGTAAGTGTTTTAGTGGAGCAGTGGAAACACAAGTTTTTGAGGTCTGATACATCTCTACCTATTAAACAGAGCCCTCACTGATCCACAGCAGGGAACTGAGGCCTGAAGGTCCATCCAAACCACTTAGTCGCCTGCTAAAGGGGTCTGAAGATAGTGACGCCTGCCAAACTTTAGAGGTACAAGAATTGGGTGCCTAAGGTACAGCTGCAGAGCCCACCCACCAAAGTGCTCCAGGAATAGAGACACACCTACCTCACTGGCACGTGGGGGAAGGCTCTCAGCATCCTGCCCTCTTCAGAGTGTGACCCCCTGCTGCTACTAGAATCTGATGCATACAACTCTCACCAGTACTCCTCTAAGTTAATAGGTGACAGCTTACACGACACACTTGGTGACCCAAAATCAGGACACCTAAGCTGAGTCTATTCAAGAAAAGTGAATGGACTCTTAGGCTTATATATCTGGTAACAGCTCAAACCAGCTGGTAATAGGACATAAGTGATTCAAAGGCTACAACAATCAAGACAGCACAATCTAGTAGCCCAACTGGGTATGTTGAAACAAAACAAAGCAAGAAGATAACTCAGTGAGCAGATATAAAATAAATCATTACAATATCTTATAGATGGCTCAGAGACAGCAGTCGATATCAAATCACATAAAGAAGCAGACCATGATTGCTTCTACAAATCCCCAAATTAAAGAATCAAAATTTTTCCCAAATGAAGATACAATCCTGAAATTGCCAGATGCACAATATAAAACACTTATATACAGAATGCTTCAAGACATCAGGGATGACCTCAGAAATGAAATGAGGCAATCTACAGAAAAAGCCAAGGAACACACTGATAAAGCAGTTGAAGAAATCAAAAAGATTATTCAAGAACAGAGTGGAAAAATTAATAAGCTGCAAGAGTCCATAAAGAGACAACATTCAGAAATCCAAAAGATTAACAGTAAAATTACATAATTAGACAACTCAATAGGAAGTCAGAAAAGCAGAATCGAGGAATTGGAATACAGAGTGGGGGAGTTGGAGGATAAGGCAATTGACACCAATATAGTTGAAGAAAAATCAGATAAAAGAATTAAAAAAAATGAAGAAACCCTAAGAATCATGTGCGACTCTATCAAGAAGAAAAACTTGCATGTGATTGGAGTTCCAGAACAGGGAGAGATAACAGAAAATACAGAGAGAGTTATTGAAGATCTATTCACAGAAAACTTCCCTGGCATCGTGAAAGATGAAAGGATATCTATCCAAGATGCTCATCCAACCCCATACAAGACTGATCCAAAAAGAAAATCACCAAGGCATATTATCATCAATCTTGCCAAAACCGAAGATAAAGAGAAAATTTTAAAAGCAGCCAGGGATAAAAGAAAAGTCACCTACAAAAAAGGATCAATAAGAATAAATTCAGACTATTCGCCAGAAACCATGCAGGCAAGAAGGCAATGGAATGATATATATACAGCACTGAAGGAGAAAAACTGCCAGCCAGGAATCATATATCCAGTAAAACTCTCTCTCAAATATGAAGGTAAAATTAAAATATTTACAGATAAACACAAGCTTAGAGAATTTGCAAAAACCAAACCAAAGCTACAAGAATCACTAAAGGAAATTCTTTGGTCAGAAAATCAATAATATCAGATACCAACACAACATAAGGTCACAGAACAGAACATCCTGATATTAACTCAAATAGGGAAATCACAAAAACAAAATATGATTAATTAAAAAAAAACAAAAAATGCTCAAAACAGGGGATCATTGAAGTCATTATGTAAAAGATTACAATAATCAAAAAAGAGGGACTAAATACAGGAGGCATAGATCTTCCATATGGAGAGGAAAACAAGGCTATATTGGATGATACAAGTTAGGTTTTTACTTAGAAAAATAGGGGTAAATATTAAGGTAACCACAAAAAGGTCTAACAATTCCATACTTCAAAATAAAAACCAAGAGAAACATAACGACTCAGCAAAAATAAATTCAACTACTATGAAAATGAGGAACACACAATTTACAAAAAAAACTCAGCACAAAAAAGTAAGTGAAAAAATGAAATTGTCAGCATACACAAAAAGGCATCAAAATGACAGCACTAAACTCACACTTATCTATAATTACGCTGAATGTAAATGGACTAAATGCACCAGTAAAGAGACAGAGCTTCTCAGACTGGATAAAAAAATACGATCTGTCTATATGCTGCCTACAAGAGACACACCTTAGACTTAGAGGCTCAAACAAACTAAAACTCAAAGGATGGAAAAAAATATATCAAGCAAACAACAATCAAAAAAGAGCAGGAGTGGTAATATTAACTTCTGACAAAATAGACTTTAAAGTTAAATCCACCACAAAGGATAAAGAAGGACACTACATAATGATTAAAGGGACAATTGACCAGGAAGATATAACCATATTAAATATTTATGCACCCAATGACAGGGCTGCAAAATACATAAAACAAACTTGAACAGAACTGAAAAGTGAGATAGACACCTCCACAATTATAGTAGGAGACTTCAACACACCACTTTGGGAGAAGGATAGGACTTCCAGTAAGAAGCTCAATAGAGACACGGAAGATCTAATTGCTACAATCAGCCAGCTTGACCTCATAGACTTATACAGAACACTCCACCCAAGAGCTGCAAAGTATACTTTTTTTTCTAGTGCACATGGAACATTCTCTAGAATAGACCATGTATTAGGTCATAAAGCAAGCCTTTGCAGAATCCAAAACATTGAAATTTTACAAAGCATCTTCTCTGACCATAAGGCCATAAAAGTAGAAATCAATAACAGAGAAATCAGGGAAAAGAAATCAAATACTTGGAAACTGAACAATACCCTGCTGAAAAACGACTGAGTTATAGAATACATTAAGGAGGGAATAAAGAAATTCATAGAATGCAATGAGACTGAAAACACTTCCTATCAGAACCTTTGGGACACAGCTAAAGCAGTGCTCAGAGGTCAATTTATATCTACAAATGCACACATACCTAAAGAAGAAAGAGCCAAAATCAGAGAACTCTCCCTACAACTTGAACAAATAGAAAGCAAGCAACAAAAAAATCCGTCAGGCACCAAAAGAAAACAAATAATAAAAATTAGAGCAGAATTAAATGAATTAGAGAACAGAAAAACAATTGAAAGAATTAACAAAGCCAAAAGCCGGTTCTTTGAAAAAATTAACAAAATTGATAAACCATTGGCCAGACTGACTAAAGAAATACAGGAGAAGGAAACCAATAACCTGAATAAGAAATGAGATAGATCATATCACAACAGACCCAACTGAAATTAAAAGAATCATATCAGATTACTATGAAAAATTGTACTGTAACAAATTTGAAAATCTAGAAGAAATGGAAGAATTCCTAGAAACACACTACCTACCTAAACTAACACAATCAGAATGAGAACAACTAAATAGACCCATAACAAAAAAAGAGATTGGAAAGGTAATCAAAAAACTCCCAACAAAAAAAGCCCTGGCCCAGACGACTTCACTGCAGAGTTCTACCAAACTTGCAGAGAAGAGTTAACACCACTACTACTAAAGGCATTTCAAAGCATAGAAAAGGATGGAATACTACCTAACTCATTTTATGAAGCCAGCATATCCCTGATACAAAATTTTTTTTTTTTAACCAGGTAAAGACACAACAAAAAAAGAAAATTACAGACCTATATCCCTCATGAACTTAGATGCAAAAACCCTCAACAAAATTCTAACCAATAGAATTCAACAACATATCAAAAAAATAATCAACCACCACCAAGTGGTATTTATACCAGGTATGCAAATTTTTTTATGCAAGGTTGGTTCAATATTAGAAAAACAATTAAAGTAATCCACCATATAAATAAAAGACAAAAGCCACATGATCTTACAAATTAGATGCAGAAAAGGCATTTGACAAAATTCAACACCAATTCATGACTAAAAACTCTCAGCAAAATAGGAATAGAAGGAAAATTCCTCAACAAAATAAAGGGCATTTATACAAAGCCAACAGCCAACATCATCCTAAATAGAGAGAGCCTGGAAGCATTTCCCTTGAGAACGGGAACCAGACAAGGATGCCCTTTATCACCACTCTTATTCAACATTGTGCTGGAAGTCCTAGCCAGAGCAAATAGGCTAGACAAAGAAATAAAGAGCATCCAGATTGGCAAGGAAGGAGTAAAATTATCTCTATTTGCAGATGACATGATCTTACACACAAAAAAAAAAAACCTAAGGAATCCTCAAGAAAACTACTGAAACTAATAGAAGAGTTTGGCAGAGTTTCAGGTTACAAGATAAACATACAAAAATCATTTGGATTCCTCTACATCAACAAAAAGAACATCAAAGAAGAAATCACCAAATCAATACCATTCACAGTAGCCACCAAGAAGATAAAATACTTAGGAATAAATCTTACCAAAGATGTAAAAGACCTATACAAAGAAAACTACAAAGTACTACTGCAAGAAACTAAAATAAAAACATACCTTGCTCATGGATAGGAAGACTTAACATAGTAAAAATGTCTATTCTACCAAAAGCCATCTATATATACAATGCACTTCTGATCCAAATTCCAACGACATTTTTTAACATGATGGAGAAACAAATCACCAACTTCATATGGAAGGGAAAGAAGCCTCGGATAAGTAAAGCATTACTGAAAAAGAAGAAGAAAGTGGGAGACCTCACTCTACCTGATTTTAGAACATATTATATAGCCACAGTACTCAAAAAGCCTGGTACGGGTACGACAACAGACACAAAGACCAATGGAACAGAATTAAGAACCCAAATATATATCCATCCACATACGAGCAGCTGATATTTGACAAAGGCCCGGTGTCAGTTAATTGGGGAAAAGATAGTCTTTTTAACAAATGGTGCTGGCATAACTGGATATCCATTTGCAAAAAAATGAAACAGGACCCATACCTCACACCATGCACAAAAACTAACTCCAATGGATCAAAGACCAAAACATAAAGTCTAAAACGATAAAGATCGTGGAAGAAAAAATAAAGAAAACTCTAGGAGCCCTAATACAAGGCATAAACAGAACACAAAACATTAGTAAAAACGACGAAAAGAAACCAGGTAACTGGGAGCTCCTAAAAATCAAACACCTATGCTCATCTAAACACTTCACCAAAAGAGCAAGAAGACCACCTACGGACTGGGAAAAAATTTTCAGCTATGACATCTCCGACCAGCACCTGATCTCTAAAATCTATATGATTCTGCTAAAACTCAACCACAAAAAGACAAACTACCCAATTAAAAATTGGGCAAAGTATATGAACACGCACTTCACTAAAGAAGATATTCAGGCAGCTGACAAGTGCATGAGGAAATGCTCTCAATCATTAGCCATTAGAGAAATGCAAATTAAAACTGCCATGACATTCCATCTCACTCCAACAAGGATGGCATTAATCCAAAAAACACAAAATAATAAATGTTGGAGAGGATGTGGAGAGATTGGAATACTTACACACTGCTGGTGGGAATGTAAAATGGTACAAACACTTTGGAAATCGATCCGGCATTTCCTTAAAAAGCTAAAAAGAGAACCACCGTACGACCCAGAAATCCCACTCCTCAGAGTATATCCTAGAGAAATAAGAGCCTTTACACGAACAGATACATGCACACCCATGTTTATTGCAGCACTGTTTACAATAGCAAAAAGCTGGAAGCAACAAAAGTGTCCCTCAACCGATGAATGGATAAATAAATTATGGTATATTCACACAATGGAATACTGTGCATCGATAAAGAACAGCGATAAATCTGTGAAACATTTCATAACCTGGAGGAACTTGGAAGGCATTATGCTGAGTGAAATTAGTCAGGTGCAAAAGGATAAATATTGTTTAAGACCACTATTACAAGATCTCGAGAAATAGTTTAAACTGAGAAGAACACATTCTTTTGTGGTGACGAGAGGGGGGAGGGAGGGAGGGTGGGAGAGGGTTATTTACTGATTAGATAGTAGATAAGAACTACTTTAGATGAAGGGAAGGACAACACTCAATACAGGGGAGGTCAGCACAACTGGACTAAACTAAAAGCAAAGAATTTCCCTGAATAAACTGAATGCTTGGAAGGCCAGCGTACCAGGAGTGGGGTTTTGGGGATCATGGCTTCAGGGGACATCTAAGTCAATTAGCAAAATAAATTCTGCTAAAAAAACATTTTGCATCCCACTTTGAAGTGTGCCATCTGGGGTCTTAAATGCTAGCAAGCAGCCATCTAAGATGCATCAATGAGTCTCAACCGACCTGGATCAAAGGAGAATGAAGAACACCAAGGTCACAAGGTAATTATGAGCCCAAGAGACAGAAAGGACTACATGAACTAGAGACTGCATCATCCTGAGACCAGAAGAAATAGATGGTGCCCAGCCACAACCGATGACTGCCCTGACAGGGAGCACAACAGAGAACCCCTGAGGGAGCAGGAGAGCAGTGGGATGCAGACCCCAAATTCTCACAAAAAGACCAGACTAATGGTCTAAGACTAGAAGAATCCCTGGGGTCATCGTCCCCAAACCTTCTGTTGGCCCAGGACAGGAACCATTCCCGAAGCCAACTCATCAGACATGGAAGGGACTGGACAATGGGTTGGAGAGAGATGCTGAAGAGGAGTGAGCTACTTGCATCAGGTGGACACTTGAGACTATGTTGGCATCTCCTGTCTGGAGGGGAGATGGGAGGGTACAGGGGGTTAGAAACTGGCAAAATGGTCACAAAAAGAGAGGCTGGAAGGAGGGAGTGGGCTGTCTCATTAGGGGGAGAGTAAGTGGGAGTATGTAGTAAGGTATATATAAGTTCGTATGTGCGAGACTGACTTGATGGGTAAACTTTCACTTAAAAAAAAGCACAATAAAAAAAAAAAAAAAGACGATGGAAGGAGTACACAGAGTCATTACACCAAAAAGAATTAGTTGACGTTCAACCATTTCAAGCAGTAACATATGGTCAGGAACCGATGGTACTGAAGGAAGAAGTCCAAGCTGCACTGAGGCATTGGCAAAACACAAGGCTCCAGGAAATGACGGCATACCAACTGAGATGTTTCCATAAATGGATGCAGCACTGGAAGTGCTTACTTGTCTATCCCAAGAAATATGGAAGACAGCTTCCTGGCCAACTGACTGGAAGAGATCCATATTCATGACTATTCCCGAGAAAGGTGATCCAGCCAAATGTGGAAATTATCGAACATCATTAATATCACATGCAAGCAAAATTTTGCTGAAGATCATTCAAAAGCCGGTGCAGTAGTATATTGACAGGGAACTACCAGAAATTCAGGCCGGATTTGGAAAAGGACGTGGAACCAGGAATATCATTGCTGATGTCAGATGGATCCTGGCTGAAAGCAGAGAATACCAGAAGGATGTTTACCTGTGTTTTATTGACTATGCAAAAGCATTCCACTATGTGAATCATAACAAATTATGGACAACATTGCAAAGAATGGGAATTCCAGAACACTTAATTGTGCTCATGAGGAATCTGTACATAGATCAAGAGGCAGTTGTTCAGACAGAATGAGGGGATATTAATTGGTTTAAAGTCAAGAAAGGTGTTCATCAAGGTTGTATCCTTTCACCATACCTATTTAATCTGTATGCTGAGCAAATAATCTGAGAAGCTGGACTATATGAAGAGGAATGGGGCATCAGGATTAGAGAAAGGCTCATTAACAACCTGCGTTATGCAGATGACACAACCTTGCTTACTGAAAGTGAAGAGGACTTGAAGCACTTACCAATGAAGATCAAAAACCACAGCCTTCAGTATGGATTACACCTCAATATAAAGAAAACAAAAATCCTCACAACTAGACCAATAAGCAACATCATGATAATGAAGGAAAGATTGAAATTGTCAAGGATTTCATTTTACTTGGATCCATAATCAACACCCATGGAAGCAGCAGTCAAGAAATCAAAAGACACATTGCATTGGGCCAATCTGCTTCAAACGACCTATTTAAAGTATTGAAAAGCAAAGACATCACCTTGAAGACTAAGGAGCACCTGACCCAAGCCATGGTATTTTCAATCACATCATATGCATGTGAAAGCTGGGCAATTAATAAGGAAGACCAAAGAAGAATTGATGCCTTTGAATTGCGGTGTCAGCAAAGAATATTAAATATACCATGTACTGCCAAAAAAACAAACAAACCTGTCTTGGAAGAAGTACAACCAGAATCCTCCTTAGAAGCAAGGATGGCGAGACTGCGTCTTACCTACTTTGGACATGTTGTCAGGAGGAATCAGCCCCTGGATAAGGACATTATGCTTGGTAAAGTAGAGGGTCAGCGGAAAAGAGGAAGACCCTAACGAGGTGAATTGACACAGTGGCTGCAACCATGGGCTCAAGCATAACAACCATTGTAAGGATGGCACAGGACTGGGCAGTGTATCATTCTGTTGTACATACGGGTGCTATGAGTTGGAACTGAGTCGATGGCACCCAACAACAACAACAACTCAATGATTGTGAACATTTATTCATATGTTCGTTAGCAGCCTGAATGTCTTCTCTGGTGAAGTATGTGTTTACTTCCTTTGCTCAGTTTTTAATTGTATTGCCTTTTTATTGTTATTTATTTAGTGTTGAAGTTTTCTATAAATTTTAGAGATTAGACTCTTGTCATATATGTCGTAGCCAAAATTTTTTCCCCATTCCATAGGCTCTCTTTTTACTCTTTTGGAGAAGTCTTTTGTTGCGCCTAAGTGTTTAATTTTGGGGAGGTCCCATTTATCTAGTTCATTTTCTTCTGTGCGTGCATTTTCAGTTACGTTTGGTAATCTACTTACGCCATATAGTAGGGCCCCTAGCATTGTCCCTATTTTTTCCTCTATGATATTTATAGTTTTAAGTTTTATATTTAGATCTATGTTACATTTTGAGTCTGTTTTTGTGTATGGTGTGAGGTATGGGCCCTGTTTCATTATTCTACAGATAGATATCCAGTTTTGCCAACACATTTGTTGTTGAATAGACTGTCCCTTCCTCATTTAATGGTCCTTTGTTGAAGATCAGCTGTCTGTAGGGGGATGGATTTATGTCTTGGTTCTCAATTCTGTTCCATTGGCCTATGTGTCTGTCATCGCACCAGTACCAGGCTGATTTGACTACCATGTAGGTTCTCAGGTTCTGAGATCAGGTAGTGTGAGGCCGCCAGCTTTTTTCTTCTTTTTATTAATATTGCTCCACTTATTTGGAGTCTCTTTCCCTTCCATATAAAGTTAGTGATTAGTTTTTCCATCTTGTTGAAGAATGTTGTTGGGATTTGGATCAGGATTGCATTATATCTATGTATCGATTTAGATAGTATTGACATTTGCACAATGTTGTCTTCCTATCCAAGAGCATGGTATGTTTTTCAATTTATGTAGGTCTCTCTTGGTTTCTTGCAATAGTGTTTTGCAATTTTCTTTGTATAAGTCTTGTACATCATGGTTATATTTATTCCTAAGTATTTTATCTTTTGGGTGGTTATTGTAAATGGTATTGTTTTTCCTGATTTTCTTTTCAAAGTTTCTTTGTTCATGTAGAGGAATCCAACTAATTTTTTATGTTGATCTTTTATCCTGCCACTTGGCTGAATCCTTCTATTAGTTCCAGTAGCTTTCTTGTGGAATCTGTGGGATTTTCTACGTATAGGATCATATCATCTGCAAATAGGAATAATTTTACTTCTTCTTTACCAATATTTATGCCCTTTATTTCCTTTGCTTGCCTTATTGCTCTAGCTAGGACTTCCAATACAATGTTGAATAAGAGCGGTGATAAAGGGCATCCTTGCCCGGTTCTTGTTCTCAAGGGGAATGCTTTAAGACTCTCTCCATTGAGGATAATTTTGGCTGTTGGTTTATTATGTTGAGTTCCCCTTCTGTTCCTATTTTGCTGAGAGTTTTTATCAGAAATGAGTATTGGACTTTATCAAATGACTTTACTTCATTGATTGAGATGATCATGTGATTGTTTTCCTTTTTTTTATTTATATGGTGGATTATATTGATTGATTTTCTAATGTTGAACCATCCTTGCATACCTGGTATAAATCCCACATGATCATGATATATTATTTATTTACTTTTTGATATGCTGTTCAATTCTATTGGCTAGGATTTTGTTGAGAATTTTTGCATTTTCATGAGGGATATTGCTCTGGAGTTTTCTTTTTTATTGATGCCTTTGCCTGGCCTTGGTATCAGGGTTATGCTGGCTTTATAGAATGAATTCAGTAGTATTCCTTCCTTTTTTATGTTCTGAAATAGTTTGAGTAGAATTGGTGTCAACTCTTCTAAGAATGTTTTGTAGAATTCTCTAGTGAAGCTGCCCAGGTAGGGGTTTTTTTTTAATTGGGAGATTTTTTTAATGACCCGTTCAATTTCTTCTTTTGTTATGGGTCCACGCAAATTTTCTACCTCGATTTGTGTTTATTTAGGTAGGTACTTTGTTTCTAGAAATTTGTCCATTTCCCTTAGGTTTTCAGATTTGTTGAAGTACAATTTTTCCTAGTAGTCTGTTGTGATCCTTTTTATTTTGGTTGGCTCTGTTGTAATGTCACCCATCTCATTTTTTATTCAGGTTATTAGCATCTTCTCCTGTTTTTCTTTTGTCATTTGGCCAGTGGTTTGTCGATTTTATTGATCCTTTCAAAGAACCAACTTTTAGTCTTGTTGATTCTGTGTGATTTCTGTTCTCTGTTCCATTTATTCCTGTTCTAATTTATATCATTTCCTCTCTTTGGCAACTGTGGGCCTCTTTTACTGCTCTCTTTCTAATTGTTCTAGTTGTGGCATTAATGTTTAGTTTTTTGCCCTTCTTTTTTGACGTGTGTTCATTGCTAGACACTGACCTATGAATGTTGTTTTTGCTATGTCCCAAAAGATTTGGTATGTTGTGTTTTCATTCTCATTTGATTCCAGGAATTTTTATTACATCTTTGATTTCTCCTATTACCCACTAGTTTTAAAGCAGTTTTTTCCCCTTGCTCCTCCTGTTATTGATTTCTATTTTATAGTGTTGCAATCAGAAAAGATGTTTTGTATTATTTCAATTTTTTAAAATTTGTCAAGGCTTGCTTTATTAATGTGGTCTATTCTGGAGAATGATCCGTGAACATTGGAGAAGAACGTGTGTTTTGCTGCCTTTGGATCAAGTGTTCTGTATATGTGTATGAGATTAGGTTAGTTGATTGTGGTATTTAGATATTCTGTGTTTTTGTTGAGCTTCTTTCTAGTTGTTCTGTCCTTCATTGGGAGTGATGTGTTAAAGTCTCCTAGTATTAATGTGGAAGTGCCTGTTTCTCTTTTCAGTGTTAGGGTTTGTTTTATGTATTTTGGAGCTCTGTCATTGTGTGTGTATATATTTATTACGGTTGTGCCCTCTGGGTAAATTGACCCTTTAATCATTATGTGATGTTTTCCTTGTCTTTTATGGTGAATTTTGCTTTAAAATTTATCTTATCAGAGATTAATATTGCCACTCCTGCTCTTTTTTGCTTTTTGTTTGCTTGATAGATCTTTTTCCATTCTTTAAGTTTTAGCTTACTTATGTCTTTGTGTATAGGGTGTCTCCTAAAACAGCATATCAATGGGTAGTGTTCTTCTAGCCATTCTGCCACTGTCTGTACTGGTACATTTAGGCCATTTACATTCAATGTGATTATCAGTAGGTATGAGTTTATTGCTGTCATTTTGTTATGCATTTTCTGGTGTTGGTGGTTTCTTTGTTCCGCTTAATTTTCTGTGCTGAGTTCTTTTTGATTGTGGGTTTTCTTTTCATTTCTTTCATTGTTGTTGATTTTGTACGTACTGAGTCTTTATGATATTCTTATATTTTGATGTGTAGGTTTGTTAACTTTCATTGTGGTTATACTGAAATTTACCTTTATCTTCCTAAGTTTAAAGCAGTCATTTATTTATCGATATTGCCTTGACTTCCTCTCCATATGAAAATTCTAATCCTATACCCTTTATTCCCCCTTTATGTTTCGAAGTGGTTGTCAATTACAGACTGATGTCTCTGGTTCCCTCTTTTCTTTTACCTTTATTTTCTTTTTGAGAGTTCTTTATCTGAGTTGATATTTGGAAAATACTCTCATGTGTTTTAATCTCATATGTTGTTGTCTGGTGTTACTGGTTTTCTGTCTGAAGGACTCCCTGTAGCATTTCTTGTAAAGTTGGTCTGGCTTTTACAAATTCCTTTAATTTCTGTTTGTCTGAAAATATCCTAATTTCACCCTCATATTTGGAGAATAATTTTGCTTGATATATAATTCTTGATTGGCAGTTTTTTTCTTTCAAGGTTTTATATATGTCATTCCATTGCCTTCTTGCCTGCATGGTTTCTGCAGAGTAATCAGAGATTAGCCTTGCAGGAGATCTTTCATTTTTCTGAGTTGCTTTCAGGGCTCTTTCTTTGTCTTTGGTTTTGGAAAGTTTGATTATGATACATCTCCGATTCTTCTTTTGAGATCTATCCTGTATGGAGTTCATTGCGCTTCTTGGATGGTTAGCTTTTCATCTTTCATGATATTACAGAAATTTTCTGTCAGTGAATCTTCAAAAATACTTTTTTTTTTTCTGGTCTCCTCCCCTTCTGGGATTCTGATCACACATGAGTTGCTCCCCTTGATAGTGTTCCACATAACTCTTAGGCTTTCCTCATTCTTCTTTTTGATTGTTGCCCTATCCTTTGAGAGTGAGGCAGCTCTGCTTCATGTGCTCATTGTCTCTTAAACTTCTGCTTCCTGTTTCCTTGGCCTCTCGGCCCCTCAGGCCCTTGGCTTCTTGGGCCTCTTGGGCCGGCCTAGCAACTGACCTGCTTGGGCAAGTGTTCCAAAGCATTTCAAAGCTCTTTAGCTCTACCAATAAGTCCATGGAGGCACCCCACTCTGCTAGTTGACCTTGGCCAGAAGGCACTCAGCTCTTTTGCTCCATGATTGGCAAGCCTAGCTCCACTGATAAGTTCCTGAAGGCACGCAACTCCACCAGGAAGCCTCCTGCCCAAAGGCACTCAGCTTTCTTGCTCCTTGAGTTGACACCCGTGCCATCTTGCTGGTCTCCTTGTTCTGCTGCTGCCCTTTCTCCGCTGCTGATTCTCACTGTCTGCGCCTCCTCTGTTGTTACAGCCCTCCTCACTTCCTTCTGAGTCCTCATCAGAGTTGTCTTTGATGCCCATAATTCCACCGACAGTCTCTTCAAGGCAATCTGGGCTTTTACTATTAGGCACTTTAAAACTCTCCTGTACCTGTTACTGAATTCCAAAACTGCTTCCACACTGTAGGTATCTTTTAGAAAAACACTCCACTCCCACTACCAAACGTCTTAGGGGCTGGGTTCTCTAGAAAAGCAAAGCCAGTGAAGTGTGTGTGTGTGTGTGTGTGTATACAAACAAATCCAGTTGCTGTTGAGTCGATTATGACTCATAGTGACCCTATAGGATAGAGTAGAACTGCCTCATAGGGTTTCCAAGGAGCACCTGGTGAATTAGAACTGCTGACCTTTTTGGTTAGCAGCCATAACTCTCAACCACCATGCCACCAGGGCTTCCATATATATATATATAGAGAGAGAGAGGTTTATATCAAGGAAGTGGCTCATGTGGTTGTAGAGGCTGGATAGTCCCAAGTCTGTGCATCAAGCTGGAGGCTTCTCCTGACTCATGTAGCTGTAGGGGCTGGTGAACCCAAGATCAGCAGGTCAGACAGCAGGCCTCTGGCTCACAGGTTGTAGAGGCTGATGAATTCCAAGAACAGAAGGTAAGATGGCAGGCTGGTGGATCACAGGTTGCAGAGGCTGACAAATCCCGAGATTGGCAGGTAAGATGCTAGCTCTATTCCCAAGAACCAGAGGTCAGATGAACCAGAGAGAGCTGCAGGATCCAAAGCAAGCAAAAGCCCTGAGTTTTTCCAGAAACTCCACATATATTGGATGCAGGCCACATCCCCAAGGAAGCACCCTTTCAACCAATTGGCTGCTCATAGCAGGTCTCTTCATGGGGTTGAGAACATTATATCAGACCTCATTATGGAGGTGATTATATCATTACATAGCTGCCAAATTACATCATAACTGCAAAACCAATGAGACGCATGGCCCAGCCTAGTTGACACACAACCTTAACCATCACAAGTATGCAGCTCTTTTTTTTTTTTTTTTTGTACTTTAAACTAAGGTTTACAGAGCAAACTAGCTTCTCATTACATAGTTAGTACACATATTGTTTTGTGACATTGGTTACCAACTCTACGACATGTCAACACTCTCCCTTCTCGACCTTTAGTTCCCTATTACCAGATTTACTGTCCCCTCCTGCCTTGTCCCTGGGCTGCTGTGCCCCTTTTGTCTCATTTTGTTTTATGGTCCTGTCTAATCTTTGGCTCAAGGGTGAACCTCAGGAGTAACTTCATTACTGAGCTAGAAGGGTATCTGGAGGCCACACCCTCAGAGAAGTGTGGTCTTTTTTTGCGAGTTAGAATTTTGTTCTACATTTTTCTCCAGCACTGCCCAGGACCCCCTATTGTGATCCCTAGCAGAGCAGTCAGTGGTGGCACCTAGGCGCCATCTAGTTGTACTGCATTCAGTCTAGTAGAGGCTGTGGTCATTGTGGTCCATTAGTACAAGTATGTAGCTCTTTTTTGCCTAGCTTCTTTTACTCAGCACAATTACTTTGAGAATCATCCACATTGTCATGTGTGTCTGCAGTTCATGCCTTTTTATTGCTGTTTCATGTTCTGTTGCATGGGTGTGCCACACTTTGTTTATTCATTTGCCATTTGATTTGTTTTCAGTATTTAGCTGTTACAATAGAGCTTCTGTGAACATTTGTGTAAAAGACTTTGTAAGGTCATCTGTTTCCTTTTCTCTTGAGTGAATACCTAGAAGTGTGATGGCCAAATCACATGGTAAGTTTTAACTTTTTAAGAAATAGCCAAGCTGTTTTCTAAAATGCTTTCGCCATGCCGTATTCCCCCTGTGAGGTATGGGAGTTCCAGTTCATCTACATCCTCACCAACCTTTGGTGTGGTTAGCCTTTGTCATTTTGCTTCTAATAGGTGTGTAGTAGACAGATACATTTTAGCAAGTAGGCAAATTCACAAATACAGACTCCATGAATAATTAAGATGACCATACTTTAGAGGAAGAATAGCAGGACTTGGGGATGGACAAGAAAGATGAAGCCTGTGAATGCCCAGGGGAGAGCTCCTTGGAGAGAGAACAGCACCAGGAGAGGCCCTGAGGAGGGAGGTGGGGTGAGAGCTGGCATAGGGCTGGGGGAGTGAAAGGATGGTGCATGCTGGAGCTTTCTGGCTACCAGTTGGCCAAGCTATTGCTTCATTTACAAATGTTTACGGGGAGCCTGTCTTGTGCTAGGCACCTTGCTAGGCCTGAGTACACATCAATGTTGTTAAAAATTCCACCTATGAGAAGCTTACACATGGTGCAGGGAAAAAGAAAATAAATACCATCAAAAAGTAGAGTGCCATGGTGTCATGGATTGAATTGTGTCCCCCAAAAATATGTGTATCAATTTGGCTAGGCCATGATTTCCAGTATTGTGTGGTTTTCCTCCATTTTGTGATTGATGTGATTTTCCTGTGTGTTGTAAATCCTACCTCTATGATGTTGATGAGGTGGGATAGGTGGCAGTTATGTTAATAAGGCAGGACTCAATCTACAAGATTGGATTATGTCTTGAGCAAATCCCTTTTGAGATATAAGACAGAAGCAAGCAAAGAGAGAGGGGGACCTCATACCACCAAGAAAGCAGTGCCAGGAGCAGAGTGGGTGGTTTCGACTCAGGATTCCTGCCCAGAGAAGCTCCTAGTCCAGGGGAAGATTGATGACAAGGATCTTCCTCCAGAGCCAACAGAGAAAGCCTTCCCCTGGAGCTGATGCCCTGAGTTTGGGTTTCTAGCCTACCAGACTGTGAGAGAATAAACTTCTGTTTGTTAAAGGCATCCACTTGTGGCATTTCTGTTACAGAAGCACTAGATGACTAAGACACACAGAAAAATATAAATCGGGCTAAGGTGGATCCAAAATGCTGAGCAGAAGGTGTCTGCAACTTTAAATCAAATGGTCAGGAAGATCACACTGAGGATGTGACACTTGAGCCAAGACTTGAGGGAGATTGCCATGTCTAGAAGCACATGAACATTGGACGCAGGATTGGAACGCAGGCAGTAGGGTCCCAGCCTATGCTCTTATCCACTATGCTGTTCAACTAGAGAATGTGAAGTGAAAAGAGAAAAGGGCTCAAGACAGAAGCCCAAGGGGATGGCAGCAATGTGTGATGGGCAGTGTAGTAAACGGAAGCCAGGGTTTGTCTGGTTCAAGCATTCAGTGACTGCTATCATGTCAGACCAGCAGGTGTGCCTATGTGCACACCACACCACACACACACACACACACACACCCCACAGCATACACATCACACACTCACACTCCACACCGCACACACACACACCACACACTCACACTCCACACCACAGACACACAACCCATACACATACCACACACACACCCCCCACACTTCTATACACATACCACACACATAAAGACAGACACACATACAGGCATACCACATACACCACACGCACACCCCCCCACACACACCACCCCACAAACATTCCCACACACACATCACACGTACACTAGACACATACCATACCTCCTACGCCATGTACCGTACCATAAACACCACACATCACACATAATACACACACCACGCACGTATACCCACACATATATATATACACCACACACATACAGACACATGCATAGAGACATATCACATAATACCATACACACACCCAGTACACCACCCAACAGACACACACATACTCCTTCCTTTCTTGGAAGGCAGCCTTAGTCTCCTAGGGCTGCCATAACAAAATAACAAACTGGGTGGATTTAAAGAACAGAAATGTATTGTCTCCCAGTTCTAAAGGCTAGAAGCCTAAACTCAAGGTGTAAGCAGGACCATGCTCTCTCTGTCAGCTCTAGGGGAAGATCCTTCCTCGTCTCCTTCAGTTCCTGGCAGCCCTGTGTCTCTAGACGTTCCTTGGTTTGTAAATGGATCCTCACTTGCTGTCCTCCCCATGTGACTGTTTCTGTGTGTCCTTGTCTTTTGTAAGACACCACTCAGAAGGAGTCAGGATTAGGACTCATCCTTCTCTGGTTGCTGGTAACATCTGCAAAGATGTTTCATCTGATAACAGAAGCTGGTAAAATCTGCAAAAATGCAAAGATGTTATCATTTGATAACAGAAGCTGGTAAAATCTGCAAAAATGTTTCACCTGATAACAGAAGGTGGTAACGTCTGCAAAGATGTTTCATCTGATAACAGAAGGTGGTAACATCTGCAGAGATGTTTCATCTGATAACATCTGCAAAGAAAAGCCCTATTTCCTCAAATAAAGTCTTGTTCACAGGTACAGGGTTAGGATTTCAGAATATCTTTTTTGGGAACAAACTTCAATTCGTAATAGCAGACAGGGAAACTCTTCTTTGGTGTGGAACTCCTTTGGTTTAGGGAAGACTGTGTGGCCCCATCGCCTGTGGCCCCTGCTGGCTGTGCTGTCTTCCCCCAACTGCACGCTGCCTGGCCTTTCTCCGTGCATGTCATCATAAATGCCTTGTCAGGGACCACAAAGATGACATGGAAATGGAAACACAAAAAACGGGGATGGCTTTGTAAAAAAAGAACTTCTGTCTCCTTCCTGGAGCCTCGGGCTGCCATTTCAGCCCAGCCTGCTGTGTGCAGGGACTTCTAATGTGCTGCCCTCTGGGCAGAGACTGCTCACAGCACAGCAGGGGGCCTCTGTCACAAAGCCTGGAAAGCAGCAAGAAGGGCTTGATATTTGCTTCCTAGAGTCCTAGTTGGCCTGTGAGTGGCAGAGTGCAGCTGTCAAAAAGCGTTTTGCACAAAGAAGATTAAACATTCAAGTTCTAAATAGGCCATTGGAATTTCTGGCTTTAATTCTGATGCAAAACTCAGAATGCTCTAGTTTGGTTCCTCTTAGATACGCGTATTCCTAGATATTTTAGGAAAAGTCTTCCTTCTGTGCTTTCCTTTAGGCACAGGAGAATTTTAATAGCTGAACTATTTCAAGAGACCCCAGTGTGCATTGCTAGGACAAACGAGCAGTTTTTTCATTTAGTAAAAATGAATTCACAACATGATACATAGAAATTAGAACCCTTATCAATTGCTGGTAGGAATATAAAATGGCAGAGCCACTATGGAAAACAGTTTGGCCGTTCCTCAAAAGTTAAACATAGAATCACCGTTTGACCCAGCAATTCCACTCCTGGGTACGTACCCCAAAGACTTGAACGCAGGGACTCAAACAGATATCTGTACACAAAAGCTCATTGCAGCATCATTCACAATAGCCAAAGGGTGGAAACAACCTAAATGTCCATCAACAGATGAATGAATAAACAAAATGTGGTACAGACATACACTTCAACATGATTCGGTCATGAAGAGAAATGAAGTTCTCATACATGTTACCATGTGGATGAACCCTGAAAATATTATACTAAGTGAAATAAACCAGACACAAAAGGACAAATTATATAGGGCCACTTACGTGAAATATCTGAAATACTTTGAGGGCTCGCCTGTTGCTGTGATGCTGGAAGCTATGCCACCGGTATTCAGATACCAGCAGGGTCACCCATGGTGGACAGGTTTCAGCTGAGCTTCCAGACTAAGACAGACTAGGAAGAAGAACCTGGCAGTCTACTTCTGAAAAGCATTAGCCAGTGAAAACCTTATGAATAGCAGCAGAACATTGTCTGATACAGTGCTGGAAGATGAGCCCCCCCAGGTTGGAAGGCACTCAAAAGATGACTGGGGAAGAGCTGCCGCCTCAAAGTAGAGTCGACCTTAATGACATGGATGGAGTAAAGCTTTCTGGACCTTCATTTGCTGATGTGGCACAAATCAAAATGAGAAGAAACAGCTGCAAACATCCATTAATAATCGGAACCTGGAATATACGAAGTATGAAGCTAGGAAAATTGGAAATCATCAAAAATGAAATGGAACACATAAACATCGATATCCTAGGCATTAGTGAGCTGAAATGGACTGGTATTGGCCATTTTGAATTGGACGATCATACAGTCTACTATGCTGAGAATGACAACTTGAAAAGGAATAGTGTTGCATTCGTCGTCAAAAAGAACGTTTCAAGATCTATCCTGAAGTACAACGCTGTCAGTGATAGGATAATATCCATACACCTACAAGGAAGACCAATTAATATGACTACTATTCGAATTTACGTACCAACCACCAAGGCCAAAGATGAAGAAATAGAAGACTTGTATCAGCTGCTGCAGTCTGAAATGGATCGAACATGCAATCGAGATGCATTGATAATTACTGGTGATTGGAACGTGAAAGTTGGAAACAAAGAAGAAAGATCAGTAGTTGGAAAATATGGCCTTGGTGACAGAAACAATGCCAGATATTGAATGATAGAATTTTGCAAGACCAACGACTTTTTCGTTGCAAATACCTCCTTTCACCAACATAAACAGCGACTATACACATGGACTTCACCCGATGGAACACACAGAAATCAAATTGACTACATCTGTGGAAAGAGACGATGGAAAAGCTCAATATCATCAGTCAGAACAAGGCCAGGGGCTGACTGTGGAACAGACCATCAATTGCTCATATGCAAGTTCAAGCTGAAACTGAAGAAAATCAGAGCAAGTCCATGAGAGCCAAAATATGACCTTGAGTACATCCCACCTGAATTTAGAGACCATCTGAAGAATAGATTTGATGCTTTGAACACTAGTGACCGAAGACCAGACGAGTTGTGGAATGACATCAAGGACATCATACTTGAAGAAAGCAAGAGGTCATTGAAAAGACAGGAAAGAAAGAAAAGACCAAGATGGATGTCAGAGGAAACTCTGAAACTTGCTCTAGAACGTCGAACAGCTAATGCAAAAGGAAGAATTGATGAAGTAAAAGAACTGAACGGAAGATTTAAAAGGGCATCTTGAGAAGACAAAGTAAAGTATTATAATGACATGTGCAAGGAGCTGGAGATGGAAAACTGAAAGGGAAGAACACACTTGGCATTTCTCAAGCTGAAAGAACTGAAGAAAAAGTTCAAGCCTTGAGTTCCAATAGTGAAGGATTCTATGGGGAAAATATTAAGTGATGCAGGAAGCATCAAAAGAAGATGGAAGGAATACACAGAGTCATTACACCAAAAAGAACTAGTTGATGTTCAACCATTTCAAGAGGTGGCATAACACCAGGAACCAACGGTACTGACGGAAGAAGTCCAAGCTGCTCTGAAGGCATTGGCGAAAAACAAGGCTCCAGGAATTGATGGAATATCAAATGAGATGTTTCAACAAACAGATGCAGTGCTGGAGGCGCTCACTCGTCTATGCCAAAAAATATGGAAGACAGTTTCCTGGCCAACTGACTGGAAGAGATCCATATTTATGCCTATTCCCAAGACAGGTGATCCAACTGAATGTGGAAATTATAGAACAATATCATTAATATCACACGCAAGCAAAATTTTGCTGAAGGTCATTCAAAAACGGCTGCAGCAGTATATTGACAGGGAACTGCCAGCAATTCAGGCCGGTTTCAGAAGAGGACGTGGAACCAGGGATATCATTGCTGATGTCAGATGGATCCTGGCTAAAAGCGGAGAATACCAGAAGGATGTTTACCTGTGTTTTATTGACTATGCAAAGGCATTCGACTGTGAGGATCATAACAAATTATGGATGACATTGAGAAGAATAGGAATTCCAGAACACTTAATTGTGCTTATGAGGAACCTTTACATAGATCAAGAGGCAGTTGTTCTGACAGAACAAGGGGATACTGATTGGTTTAAAGTCAGGAAAGGTGTGCATCAGGATTGTATTCTTTCACCATACCTATTCAATCTGTATGCTGAGCAAATAATCCAAGAAGCTGGACTATATGAAGAAGAATGGGGCATCAGGGTTGGAGGGAGACTCATTAACAACCTGCGTTATGCAGATGACACAACCTTGCTTGCTGAAAGTGAATAGAACTCGAAGCACTTACTGATGAAGATCAAAGACCACAGCCTTCAGTATGGATTGCACCTCAACATAAAGAAAACAAAAATCCTCACAGTTGGACCAATGAGCAACATCATGATAAACGGAGAAAAGATTGAAGTTGTTAATGATTTCATTTTACTTGGATCCACAGTCAACAGCTGTGGAAGCAGCAGCCAAGAAATCAAAGGATGCATTGCACTGGATAAATCTGCCGCAAAGGACCTCTTTAAAGTGTTGAAGAGCAAAGATGTCACCTTGAAGACTAAGGTGCACCTGACCCAAGCCGTGGTATTTTCAATTGCATCATTGAAAGCTGGACAATGAATAAGGAAGACCGAAGAAGAGTTGACCCCTTTGGATTGTGTTGTTGGCAAAGAATATTGAATATACCATAAACTGCCAAAAGAAAGAACAGGTCTGTCTTAGAAGAAGTACAACCAGAATGCTCCTTAGAAGCAAGGATGGCAAGACTGCGTCTTCCATACTTTGGACATGCTGTCAGGAGGGATCAGTCCCTGGAGAAGGACATCATGCTTGGCAGAGTACAGGGTCAGCAGAAAAGAGGAAGACCCTCAAAGAGGAGGATTGACACAGTGGCTGCAACAATGAGCTCAAGCATAACAACAACTGTAAGGATGGCTCAGGACCAGGCAGTGTTTCGTTCTGCTGTGCATAGGGTCACTAAGAGTCGGAATTGAGTCGGAATTGACTCGACGGCACCTATCAACAACAACAACAATGTGAAATATCTAGGATAGGCAAATACATAGAGACAGAAGGTAGATTAGTGGCTACCAGGGGCTGGGGGGAGGGGGAAGTTAGTACTTAATTGGGGACAGAATTTCTGTTTAGGGTGATGAAAAATTTTAGAAATAAATAGTGGTAACATTTGCAAAGATGTTACTATCATCTATCTAGCTTTATTCATACATTTTCTAAAGTGTTAAGATATTTTTTCTCATAGATATACATGCTGATTACATTCTATAATTTTCAGAGAAAGGGTAGCAGTACCTCAATTCATACAAAATAAAATGATTTATGATAAGGTAAAACCCAGGCATACTATTTTCTGAAACTGTTTCAATTGTGTAAATCTTTAAAAGAAAAAAAGAGTTTGCAGCAAAGTAACGTGGGTGAGTGAGGTTGTGACACCAACTGTGACCAAAGCCCTGTCCAGTGAGGATGACCCGGTTGGGGTGTTGTTCACTGTGCAGTGCCTGTGACTAGCACCCTCTCGGTCTCTGGTATTACTGAGAGTCAGGGTAGGGGATTCACATTCTTGGGGGCTCAGTTCATTTACCCTTAAAAGTGGCATAAGACCACATAACTCGTAGGGCCGTACAAGGGTCAGAGGAGATACCATCTGTGAAAGCCCTTTAAAGCCCACAATGGTAGCTTACTTGCATGGTAATACTATTTTTCAACTCTACTTTCCCCCACCTTCTTAGTGGAAAATGTCATCTGAAGTGATGTACAGCAGTCTCTACTTTGGCAATTCGGATGGCTTGATGCAAAACAAGTCCTCTAATAATATGTTTGTATAGTCATCACCACTGTGAAGAAAAATGATCCAAAACTTGGAAATAAGGTAAAAGCAGATTGTGTGACATTTAGTGTTGTGCTAGGCATTATGTATCACCTGCTCTCCGAGGCAACGTGGCTTTGCCTAACCCTCTATTTCTTCTTGAGCAGTACCCAGACGTTTTACAACGTAAGGATCAGTGAATAGGCTACTAATAACGTGTGATTGTTGTCTTTCACGATCAGTTGTGATGGTTAATTTTATGTGTCAACTCGGCTAGGCTATAGTGCCCAGTTGTTTGGTCAAACACTAGCGTAGATGTTGCTGTAAACATATTTACGTGTGATTATCGTTTAAATCTGTTGCTCTTGAGTAAAGCAGATCACTCTCCACACTGTAAGTGGGTCTCAGCCAATCAGTTGGAGGCTGTAAGAGCAAAACTGGAGGTTTCCAAAAGGAGGAGAACTACACCTCAGGACTGCAACAAAGGCCTCCTGCTGGGGTCTCCTGCCTGTTGCCTGACCTATGGATTTTGGAATTGCCAGCTCCCACAATTGCATGTAGCAATTCCTAAAATTATTGGGTCTGTTTCTCTGGAAACCCCTGACTAATACCCTGTAGAAAAGACAACTCCAAAGCTTATGGTTGTATTTCTCTGGCGAGCAGTAGTTCTCAAAGTATGGTCCCTGGACCAGCTGCATCAGTATCAGCTGGGAACCACTAAGAAATGCAGATTCTCAGGTGGACCTATTAAATCACAAACTCTGGGGGTATGGCCCAGCAATCTGTGTTTTAGCAAACCTCCCCCTGCCCCGCCCATGATTCTGTTGTATGCTCGAGTTTGAAAACCACTCTGTAGGGCATTAAACAATTTTTAATCTAATTTAACAAATCTTATCTCAGCATTTCCTTTTTCCCACTGACTGAAAGAATTAAATTCCCATATTATCTATATTTCCATATTATCTTTTTACCTGTTATCTTCTTCTGGTTCCCTCATTAATAATTTAAACAAAACTTTGACATGACGTCACTACCTGTTTATATGAGAATTGCATTTTTAACATTTTGAAAATTATACTCCAACACTGAGAGGGTCCTGAACAATACAAGATGGATCCTGCCTGCAAAGGACTTTGGGAGAGAACCAGAGTACCTTACCGAGTAGTGATCTGGGCCAGGAAAAAACATGTCTAACACCCGACTTCATGGTAATGTCAGCTGGAACCCATTAACTAGTACCAAACCACCCCATCCATCATCGAGTAGACACGTTTTTTCCTGGCTCTCCTGCACATGTCCTCACATGTAAGCACAAGGTATGTAAACACCCATTCCTCACTATTGTGTGCGGACCTCTACCCAGGTGACTCAGTGTCTTGCTGTCTATCGTGGGAATCTCAGCACCTGATCAACCCGTCTTTTTCCTTCTCTTTTATCGGAATCTGACCTGTGCCCCTTGGAGCCACTCTTGCTACTTGTTCAGTGGGGTGCGACAGACACCAACATTAAAGGAAATATATTAGGTCACTATTTCCCTTTGTGATTCCAGTTGGGTGTTGGAGTAAACACTTGTTGGTATCCCAGCATCTCTGAGCAGCCACCCAGTGTTTGCGAATGTTCCGTGCTAACAGTCTGTCCTCTCCAGGATAGAAAAACCAGAAACTAACCTTCTCAGACTCCCTGTCAGCTAGGGTGCTGTCAGGGGACCCAAGCTCCATCCACCAGGTGTGCCTGAGTGAGGTGGCTTCCAATGAATGAAGCAGGGGGGTGTGGCATGTGTTTTCTGAAATCCATTTTCTGGTGAGGGTAACTGTGGAGGGCTGTGAACTCCCAGAGTGTCTGTAGCCTCCCTGAGAGCTGTTAATGTATTCTTTGTCTGCTTGTATCAGCTGAGGTGTGTGTGGCTAATGAGGTGTGTTTGCCAGCTGGGGTGTGTTCGGCAAACTAACTGGCACAGAAAAAAAAAAAGGAAAAGTTTGATCTGGCTTTCTCCTGTGGTACAAAATTCGAGATAATTCTGTGAACTTTTAAGGCGATAAGTGTTATATCAGGTCTAAGCAACGTCTGATTTAGTAGAAATTAGGTTTGGAGCAAATGAGGCAGTGGTGGTTGAGTGGTGGAATTCTCCTCTTCCATGCAGGAGACCTGGGTTCAGTTTCTGGCCAGTGTACCTCATGTGCAGCCACCAACCATCTGTTAGCGAGGGCTTCTGTGCTGCTATGATGCTGAACACGTTTCAGCGGAACTTCCTGACTAAGGCAGACTAGGAAGAAAGGCCCGGCGATCTAGTATTGAAAATCAGCCATTGAAAACTCTATGGATCATAATGGTCCAATTCACAGCTGATTGTAGGGATGGTGCAGGATCGGGCAATGATTCATTCAGTGGCACATGCGGTTGCCATGAACTGGGAGCCAACTAGACAGCAGCCAACAACAACAAAATAGGTTTGGGCCACATCTTGAATCTGTTTTGGATGGTGGGTGGCTTATGGGGTGCTCATCCATGCCTGGCCCACCTGAATGCCAGGAGATGCTAAAGCCTGACCCACCTGAAGCCGCCTCACCAGGTCCTCACAGAACCAGCCCCTCACCCTCTGTCTGCGGCTCCTCTTGTGGGGAGAAAGAGAAGCACATACACAAAATTGTAAACAAGACTGCTGCTGTGAAGAACTGCAGAGAGGAAGGAAGGAGGCAGTACTCAACAGCCAGCCTGGGAACCATATACCCCAGCTCCTTAATACATCAGGAGAACAACCTTCCTTTACACCAAGTAACCCCAAGAGTCCCTCCAGGAATTGCTTTAGCATTTGCAGGGAAGGGAGGGTCTATACACACGAAGTAAAGAAATTTCACTTATATTTGGCACAAAACCAAATTCGATGTAAGATCCTTGGTTGGATTCTGAGTGGGGGAGAAAAAAGCTAGAAAGGACATTCTTGGGGAAACCTGAATATAGACTACATAATGGATAATTTAAAAAAAAAAAACAAAAAACCATTGCTGTCGAGTCGTTTCCAACTCATAGTGACCCTGTAGGACAGAGTAGAACTGCCCCATAGGGTTTCCAAGGAGTGGCTGGTAGATTTGGACTGCCAACATTTTGGTTAGCAGCTGAAGGCTTAACTGCTGTACCATAAGGACTCCTAACGGATAATAAAACCCAGTGTATTGTATTAATGTCAAATTTTCTGTGCATAATCATAGTATTGTGGTTATGTAGGAGAATGAACTAATGCTTTGGAGATACAAGCTGAAATATGCCTGTAAGTAATTCTCAAATGGTTCAACGACAACAAAAAATTAAATTAAAAAATATAGAGATAAAGTAAATGTGGTAAAATGTAAACAACTGGGAAGTTTAGATAAAGAGTTTATGCATGGGCACATATCACTATTCTTACAACTTTTCTTTAGGTTAGAAAAACAAAAAATAGAGTAGAATTGGGGAGGATTAATGGGAGTACATATATATGAAACAAGATGACTGTGAGTTGATCATCGTTTAAGCTGGATGTTGGGTGCTTACTTGAAGGTTCTTATAATATTCTTAACACTTATGTTTATTTGTTTCACATAGTGAAGTTTTTTTTTTTTTTTTTTAAGGCTATTGTATTTGAATAGTCTTAAGAAAAAAACCTCACTATGTGTAGGGTAAGGCTGTTCAGCTATATACATCCCTTCCTAATGGAGTCAGTTTTGCTCTTCCCCAAAGCATGCTGGGGATGAACTTGGGATGGACTCAGACTAAGGTACAAGGCCGGAAGTGGTGTGACTGGGCCAGTGGCCAAGGCCAAGGAATGCCTTAGTGATAAGAAGACCTCCAAGGATGTCCATCTGGGCCTGGACGTGAAGTCCCTGGGAACTCTGGCTGCCCAAGGACCTGGGAGGAAAAACGATAAGCCTTAGCCCCAGCTGGAATGGTATATAAGCTTGTGTCCCTTGCCAGGTGGTTGCAGAGTGCTAACCTGGTCCAGCCACCTCCCTGGACTGACCGTCCCATAAGCAAGCACCCCCAGTAAACCATATGTCATGATCACTGGTTCCAGAGTCTTTCTTTGGTCTCTTGGAGATGCGGTCAAAGTTGGATCCAGGTGCCAATGGGTTGTTATGCAACACTATGGCAAATAAATAAACATAAGTATTAAGAATATTATAAGAGCCTTCAAGTAAACACCCAACACCCTACTTAAATGAATTAAAAAAAAATTTAAGGCTATTACATTTGAATGGAAATCCTGGTGGCAGAGTGGTTAAGTGCTATGGCTACTAACTAAAATGTCAGTGGTTCAAATCCACCAGGTGCTCCTTGGAAACTATGGGGCAGTTCTACTCTGTCTTATAGGATTGCTACGGTTTGGAATTCACTGGACGACAATATTTTTGGCTTTTGGTTTATTACATTTGAAAAGAGAGTCAAATGTATATTTTGGGAAGAAGAGCGAGATCTCAGTCAGTATTAATTCAAAAGAACAAAGGGGAATCTTTTACCGAAGCTCAGTAAAAGGGTTGCAATAGTTGCTCCTGGGAGAAGAACATTCTGGAACTTTTGGGATAATTGAGTGTTTAAGCTGAGTTCTGCAGATTACAGAGGGGCAATTTTCCTCCCTGTTCTCCACTCTGTGGATATAAAAATCCATCCCTGTACATACATTAAGTTAAAAATACATCTTTTCCAGAACTATAATAAACAGCCAAAGACTGCCAGGGACAAACTTATAGTCCAAAAACTATAGGTTTATTAAGCTCCCTGAAGCTAGAGAGAACACTGGGGCTATTCACCAAAGAAAGAAAGAGACAGAACTATTGTAGGATTTGTGAGAAGGGCAGAGTCCAGGTAAAATTTAAATGAAGCAGTGTTTCCATAGGCTTAAAGCAGAGGCTTATGTGCACAGGAATTAACATTTGTCTGAGATGGGTCCTATTTCCTTAGAAACTGCAAAGTTCACATAAATGTGGAATGCTGTGTCCAAAAACCCCTTATCTGAGGCTCTGCACCTGGATTGGCTGCTTCTCTGGGTCAAAGAATGCCTCATTATCACTATTATTTCAAACAGTCCATGATTTTAGAGACCACAGTGTTTCAGTACTATGTTCTTTGTTATTTTCGAGCCTGGGTTTGAGGTTGTCAACAAAAGCTGTAACCCACACACATGCAATGCTTGGAAAAATGCTAGATCCACATGGAGAAAAGACAGAGCAAGGTCAGACTCAACCATTGGCAACAGGTCCACCGTGGCAGGGCAGGTGTTCTGCGTGCACCCCTTTTGTGTCGCAGGTAAAGGACACCATTCCCTCCCTGCTGGGAACAGTTATAGAAATGGGGTTGACCACGTGCCATATGGTGCAGTCACGGACGAAGCAGAAAGTTTACTGTGTATCCAGAATGGGGAGAGAGTTTCCCCAATGAGGAGAAGAAATGGGGAGAGAAAGGGGCCCAGTTCCCAGCCTCGGTTATCAGGACCCAAAACTTTTGAGTAGGCAGTCCGAGTGGAGGTGGAAGGCTGCACGGTAGACTGCTTTCTCACTTTTCCAGCATTTATGAAAAGCAGATTCCATAGGCTCACAATTGTAATCGACACCACCACTGTGAGAGAACATTGCAGGCAACAGCACAGTGAGAGACAGGGGAGGGCCTCCGGGGAGGTGGGGGTAGCTCCAGCCACACCATGGACAAGATGGAGATTATCCTGAGCCCACGGTCACATTATTCCAGAGTTTCCAGTGTCCAGTTGGAACCATAATCCCAAGGTCATCCTCCAGTGTCTCCACATGGCGTAGTCTTCACTCTGTCGGTCAATGGTACCACCAAGTTACTCTGTTTTCCCTACTAGGCTTCCAGAGCCTTGAGTAGTGCCTGTGATTTTTATTTTTATTATTTTAGTTGTGATTTAAGTGAAAGTTTACAGTTTAAGTTAGTTTCTCACGGAAAAATTTACACGCACATTGTTATGTGACCCTAGTTGTTCTCCCTATAATGTGACAGCACACTCCTCCTTTCCACCCCGGATTTCCCATGCCATTCAACCAGTTCCTGTCCCTCTCTGCCTTCTCATCTCGCCTCTGGACAGAAGCTGCCCATTTAGTCTCCTGTGTCTACTTGCGCTAAGAAGCACATTCTTCACAAGTATCCATTTATGTCTTAGAGTCCAGTCTAATCTTTTTCTGAAGAGTTGACTTCGGGAATGGTTTTAGTTTTGGGTTAACAGGGTCCGAGGGCCATGTCTTCTGGGGGTCCTCCAGTCTCAATCAGACCATTAAGTCTGGTTTGTATTTGCTAGAATTTGAGTTCTGTACCCCACTTTTCTCCTGCTCCATCAGGGACTCTCCGTTGTGTTCCCTGGCAGGGAAGTCATTGGTGGTAGCCGGGCACCACCTGGTTCTTCTGGTCTCAAACTGATGGAGTCTCTGGTTTATGTGGCCCTTTCTGTCTCTTGGGCTCATATTTTCCTTGTGTCTTTGGTGTTCTTCAGTCTCTTTTGCTCCAGGTGGGTTGGGACCAATTGACACATCTTAGATGGCCACTGGCTAACTTTTAAAATCCCAGACACCACTCACCAAAGTGGAATGCAGAACATTTCCTTAGTAAACTTTGTTGTGCCAATTGATTTAGGTGTCCCCTGAAACCTTTTTTTTTTTTGAAACCACAGTCCCCAAACCCCTGCTATTCTGTCCCTCTAAGTGTTTGGTTATATTCAGGAAACTTCTTAGCTTTTGGTTTTTCCAGTTGTGCTGACTTCCCCTGTATTGTGTGTTGTCTTTCCCTTCACCTAAGTTAATTCTTATCTACTATCTAGCTATGCTATGAGTCAGAATCGGCTCGACGGCACTGGGGTTGGGTATCTAGTTAGTGAATACCCCTCTTTCTCCCTCCCCACCCTGCAACCATCAAAGAATGTTTTCTTTTGTGTTTAAACCTTTTCTTGAGTTCTTACATTAGTGGTGTCATACAATATTTGTCCTTTTGTAACTGGCTAATTTCACTCAGCATAATGCCTTCCAGATTCATCCACGTTATGAGATGTTTCGCGGATTCATTGCTGTTGTCTACCGTTGTGTGGTATTCCATTATGTGAATATACCACAATTTGTTTATTCATTCATCCGTTCATGGGCACCTAGGTTGTTTCCATCTTTTTGCTATTATGAACAGTGCTGCAAGGAGCATGGGTGTGCATATACATATTCATGCGACAGCTCTTATTTCTCTAGGATATATTTCAAGGAGCTAGATTGCTAGCTTTTTAAGGAAGGGCCAAATCAATTTCCAAAGTGTTTATACCATTTTACATTCCCACCAGCAGTGTATAAGTATTCTATTCTCTCCAAAACCTCTCCAACATGTATTATTTTGTGTTTTGGGGGGGTTAATGCCTAGCCTTGTTGGAGTGAGATGGTATCTCGTTGTAGTTTTGATTTGCATTTCTCTAATGGCTAATGATCATGAGCATTTCCTCATATATCTGTTAGCCATTTGAATGCCTTCTTTGGTGAAGTGCTTGTTCATATCCTTTGTCCATTTTTTTAATTGTGATTTAAGTGAAAGTTTACAATTCAAGTCAGTTTCTCATGCAAAATCTTATACACACATTGTTATGACACCCTAGTTGCTCTCCCTGCAATGTGACAGCACACTCCTCCTCTCCACCCTGTATTCCCTGTGTCCATTCAACCAGCTTGCCTGCAGACAGGAGCTGCCCACACAGTCTCATGTGTCTGCTTGAGCTGAGAAGCACACTCCTCACCAGTATCGTTTTATATCTTATAGTTCAGTCTAATCTTGGTCTGAAGAGTTGGCTTTGGGAATGGTTTTAGTTCTTGGTTAACAGAGAATCTGGGGATCATGACCTCTGGAGTCCATCCATTCTCAGTCAGACTGTTAAGTCTGATCTTTTTATAAAATTTGAGATCTGCATCCCACTTTTTTCCTGCTCCATCAGGGATTCTCTTTCGTATTCTCTGTCAGGGCAGCTATTGGTGGTAGTCGGCACCATCTCGTTCTTCTGGACTCAGCCTTTGCCCATTTTTTAATCAGGTTATCTGTCTTTTCCCCATTTAACTTTTTCCCCGTTTAACTGACTTTGAGCCTTTGTCAAATATCAGCTGCTCATATGTGGGTGGATTTATATCTGGAGTCTCAATTCTGTTCCATTGGTCTATGTATCTATTGTTGTACCAGTACCAGGCTGTTTTGACTACTGTGATGGTATAATAGGTTCTAAAATATAGATAGTGTGAGGCCTCCCACTTTGTTCTTCTTTTTCACTAATGCTTTACTTATCCGGGGCCTCTTTCTCTTCCATATGAAGTTGGTGATTTGTTTCTCCATATCACTAAAAAATGTCATTGGAATTTGGATCAGAATTGCATTGTATCTATAGATGGCTCTAGGTAGAATAGACATTTTTACAATGTTGAGTCTTCCTATCCATGAGCAAGGTATGTTTTCCCACTTACATAGGTCTCTTTCGGTTTCTTGCAGTAAGTGTCTTGTAGTTTTTTTTGTATAGGTCTTTTAATTCTCTGGTTAGATTTATTCCTAAGTATTTTATCTTCTTGAGGGCTGTTGTAAATGGTATTGATTAGGTGATTTCCTCTTCAATGTTCTCTTTGTTGGTGTAGAGGAATCCAGCTCATTTTTGTATGTTTATCTTGTATCCTGATGCTCTGCTGAACTCTTCTATTAGGTTCAGTAGTTTCCTTGAGGATTCTTTACGGTTTTCTGTGTATAAGATCATGTCATCTACAAATAGAGATATTTTTACTTCTTCCTTGCCAATTTGGATGCCCTTTATTTCTTTATCTAGCCTAATTGCTCTGGCTAGGACCTCCTGCACAATGTTGAATAAGAGTGGAGGTAAAGCCATCCTTGCCTGGTTCCCGTTCTCAACGGAAATGCTTTCAGACTCTCTCCATTTAGGATGATGTTGGCTGTTGGCTTTATATAAATACCCTTTAATATGTTGAGGAATTTTCCCTTGATTCCTATTTTGCTGAGAGGTTTTATCCTGAATGGGTGTTGGACTTTGTCAAATGCCCTTTCTGCATCAATTGATAAGATCATGTGGTCCCTGTCTTTTGTTTTATTTATGTGATGGATTACATCTATCATTTTTCTAATGTTGAACCTTCCCTGCACACTTTGTATGAATCCCACTTGATCGTGGTGAATTATTCTTTTGATATGTTGTTGAATTCTATTGGCTAGAATTTTGTTGAGGATTTTTGCATCTAAGATCATGAGGGATATAGGTCTGTAATTTTCTTTTTTTGTGGTATCTTTACATGGTTCTAGTATAAGGGATATGCTGGCTTCATAGAATGAGTTTGAGAGCATGGCATTCTTTTCTATGCTCTGAAATACCTTTAGTAGTGGTGTTAACTCTTCTCTGAAAGTTTGGTAAAACTCTGCAGTGAAGCCATCCCGGCCAGTGCTTTTTTTTTTGGGGAGTTTTTTAATTTCCTTTTCAATCTCTTCTTTTGTTCTGGGTTTGTTTTGTTGTTCTACCTCTAAAATCAGATAGTGCGACTAAGTGCTAAGGCTGCTAACCAAAAGGTCAGCAGTTCGAATCTGCCAGGCGCTCCTTGGAAACTCTATGGGGCAGTTCTACTCTGCCCTATAGGGTTGCTATGGGTCGGAATCGACTCGATGGCAGTGGGTTTGGTTTGGTTTTGGTACCACTGTTTGTGTTAGTTTAGGTAGGTAGTGTGTTTCTAGAAATTCGTCCATTTCTTCTAGGTTTTCAAATTTGTTAGAGTACAATTTTTCATAGTAATCTGATATGATTCTTTTAATTTCGCTTTGGTCTGTTGTGATATCACCCATATCATTTCTTATTGAGGTTATTTGCTTCCTCTCCTGTTTTTCTTTAGTCAGTTTGGCCAATGGTTTATCATTTTTGCTAATTTTTTCAAAGAACCAGCTTTTGGTCCTGTTAACTCTTTCACTTGTTTTTCTGTTCTCTATTTCTTTTAATTCTGCTCTAATATTTATTATTTGCTTTCTTCTTGTGCCTGAGGGTTTCTTTTGTTGCTCTCTTTCTATTTGTTCAAGTTGTACGGATAGTTCTTTGATTTTGGCCCTTTCCTCTTTTTGGATGTGTGCATTTATTGATATGAATTGGCCTCTGAGTACCGCTTTTGCTGTGTCCCAGAGGTTCTGATAGGAAGTGTTTTCATTCTCATTGGATTCTATGAATTTTTTTTATTCCATCCTTAATGTCTTTTATAACCCAGTCGTTTTTCAGCAGGGCATTGTTCAGTTTCCAAGTGTTTGATTTCTTTTCCTGTTATTGATTTCTACTTTTATGTCCTTCTGGTCAGAGAAGATGCTTTCTGATATTTTGATGTTTTGGATTCTGCTAAGGCTTGCTTTATGACATAATATGTGGTCTATTCTAGAGAATGTTCCATGTGCACTGGAAAAGAAAGTATAATTGGCTGCTGTTGGGTGGAGTGTTCTGTATATGTCTATGAGGTCCAGTTGGTTGATGGTGGCACTTAGATCTTCCGTGTCTTTATTGAGCTTCTTTCTGGATGTCCTGTCCTTCACCGAAAGTAGTGTGTTGAAGTCTGCTACTATTTTTGTGGAGCTATCTCACTTTTCAATGCTGATAGAGTTTGTTTTATGTATCTTGCAGCCCTGTCATTGGGTGCATAAATATTTAATATGGTTATATCTTCTTGGTGTATTGTCCCTTTAATCATTGTATAGTGTCCTTCCTTATCCTTTGTGGTGGATTTAATTTTCAAGTCTATTTTATCAGAAATTAATATTGCCACCCCTACTCTTTTTTGATTGTTGTTTGTTTGATATACTTTTTTCAACCTTTGAATTTTAGTTTGTTTTTGTCTTTAACTCTAAGGTGTGTCTCTTGTAGCCAGCATATAGATGGATCATGGTTTTTTTTATCCATTCTGCCACTCTCTGTCTTTTTTTGGTGCATTTAGTCCATTTACATTCAGTGTAATAATGGATAGGTATGAGTTTAGTGCTGTCATTTTGATGTCTTTCTTTGCGTGTTGTTGACAGTTTCTTTTTCCCACTTAATTTTTCGTGCTGAGCAGTTTGTATTTATATGTTGTCTTTTCCTCTTACTCATTGTTGATTTTGTTTTTGCTGAGTCTGTTTTTTTCTTGTATTTTATTTTGATGAGTAAGATTGTTAGTCTCCTTTGTGGTTACCTTAATATTTACCCCTATTTTTCTAAGTTTAAACCTAACTTTTATTTCTTTATATCACCTTGACTTCCTCTCCATGTGAAAGATCTAGGGCATTTTTTAGTCCCTCTTTATTATTTTAATGTTGTCATCTTTTATGTAATGACATAACTGTTTCCCTGTTTTGAGTGTTTTTTTAATTTTGGCTTATTTTTCTGATTTCCCTATCTGGGTTGAAATCTGGTTGCTGTGTCCTGTGTTCTAGTCTTGGGTCAATATCTGATATTATTGATTTTCTAATCAGAGAACTCCCTTTAATATTTCTTGTAATTTTGGTTTGGTTTTTACAAATTCCTAAACTTCTGTTTATCTGGAAATGTCCTAATTTCACCTTCATATCTGAGAGACACTTTTGCTGGATATATGATTCTTGGCTGGAAATCATTTTCGTTCAATGCTTTATATATGTCATCCTGTTGCCTTCTTGCCTGCATGGTTTCTTTTGCACAGTCTGAGCTTATTCTTGTTGAATCTCCTTTGTAGGTGACTTTTCCTTTATCCCTAGCTGCTCTTAAAATTCTCTCTATTTTTGGTCTTGGTAAGTTTGATTATAATATGTCTTGGTGACTTTCTTTTGAGATCTACCTTATACGGAATTCAATGAGCATCTAGGATATATATCGTCTCATCTTTCATTATATCAGGGAAGTTTTCTGACAACAAATCTTCAACAATTCTCTCTGTATTTCCTGTTATCCCTCCCTATTCTGGTACTCCAATAACTCGTAGATTATTTCTTAGGGTTTCTTCTTTTTTTTTTTTTTAATTCTTTTATCTGATATTTCCTTGAATATATTGGTGCCAAGTGTTTTATCTTTGATCTCACTAATTCTGCCTTTCATCTCTTCAATTCTGCTTCTTTGACTTTCTATTGAGTTGTCTGATTCTGTAATTTTGTTGTCAATCTTCTGAATTTCCGATTGCTGTCTCTATGGATTCTTGCAGCCTATTAAATTTTTCGTTACGTTCTTGAATAACGTTTTTAATTTCTTCAGCTGCTTTATCTGTGTGTTCCTTGGCTTGTTCTGTTTTGCCTGATCTCATTCCTGACGTCTTGAAGAGTTCTGTATATTTATCTTTTATATTCTACATCTGGTAATTCCAGGAAGACACCTTTGTCTGGAAGATTCCTTGATTCCTTCTTTTGAGAGCTTGTTGAAGCGATCATGGTCTGCTTCTTTATGTGATTTGATATTGATTGTTGTTTCCAAGACATCTATAAGTTATTGTTTTGATTTATTTTATGTTTGCTTACTGTATCCTAACTTCTTGCTTTGTTTAGTTTTGATATGCCCATATAGGCTGCTTGAGTGAGCTTGCTTGCTTATTTTTGCCTTTGAAGCTCTAATGTCCTGTCACCATATGGCTAGAGCTGTTTTCAGGTATATGAGCCTGGAAGTACATTCACTTTTCTTGTATGGGTTTGACTCAGGTTGCCAGGTAGTTGGTCATCAAGTGTGTAGTAGGGGCTCTGTCCTATAGTTTTAGAGGGGCAGGAGTGATTGGTGTAGGTACAGGTATCTGGTTGCAGCAAGGAATCACGCCCTGAACAGGGCAGGGGGATGACAACCATCCCCTGAGTGTCTGTGAGGAAAGTGCTTCCCTGTTCCTTAGAGCACACAGGTGGGTGGGTTCTGCAGCTGGACCATGGGCACCCAATGCTTTTTGTTGTAAGGACTGAGAGGTACCATGTATCCTTGGACCCCTGTCACAGGTACATGACATGGTCAGAGCCACCAGTTCTTAGGCCCCAATGTGGGTAGTTGAGGACCCTGTTTAATAGGCAAAGCAGAGTCAAACATCAAACACCCACCTCTCTACCGCACAGCTGAAACAGTTGCACTCTCTCAACAAGGGCCTATTCTCCTGAAATGGGCCCACACAGGTCCATGCAGGGGTGAAAGTATTCAAAGTCCACAGCCCGTTTATGCCTGGACAGGAGCCGCTTTTGTCCTGAGCTCCCCAGCTTAGTGGAGCTGGCAGATTATCTTCCTCCCTATTGTGAATTTATTCCTTCTCCAAGGCTGGGAGAATGGCTCAGAGCATGCAGCAGGTGTATCAGGGAAATCAATAGCCACTGAAGCCATCTTGGGGGCTGGGGGCCACAGTAAAATAAATGCAAGTACTTAGCTTTTGCCAAGAGCACTGTTATTCTCTGGTTCCGGAGGTGTGAGTACACTGAGTGGCTCATTGCCTCTCCCTGAGGAAACTGCCGTGGTTGCTCCAGGGGGTCATGCATGAGGGTTCCCATGGAGTCAACTCCGGCAACTCCTCACCACTTCTGAACCATCTTTCCCTCTCCCTGCTGCTCAGTCCGTTTTCCAACTTTACCTTTCAAGTTCAGGGCTCATAGCTTGTCATCTATATAATCGTTTCACTTGTTTTTTTGGTGTCTTCGTTGTAAGAGGGATCACCGAAGCATCTGACTACTCTGCCATCTCGGCCCTGCCTCTTTCTATGGAATCTTTGATCAAAATGTTCAGTAATTATTGCTGAGCACCATCCAGTTCTTCTGGTTTCATGGCAAAGAAGGTAGTTTTTCATGGAGGCGATTAGCCACACATTCCATATCTTGCTCCTATTCCTGACTCTCCTTCTTCTTATGTTACTCCAGGTGAATAGAGACCAGTTGTTGTGCCTTGGATCACTGCTTGTAAACTTTTAAGACCCCAGGCACTCACAGACTACCTCTGAATAATTCCATAAGCTCTGAAGCCCCCTTGGTGAACTGTGCCTTTCATGTTCCTCATGGCAATTGGAAAGGCCCCAGGCCATTTGCAGTCTGTGTGGCTGTAGTTGAATCTCAGCTACTGACTGATGAGATCTGCCTAGATTCTTGTTTGTGACCTGGGTGGACTGAGCTGAATACTCTGGTTGTTATCTCTATAATTCTGTAATACCTTTAAGGGAGGAGTGGTCACAGGGCCTGATTCTCTGGATCACGTTTTAAGTGTGACCTAGCTCTTCTGTTTGCTCATAGAATACTGCAGCTCCCACTCAAGTTGACATGTAAATGTCTTTATTCTCTTAGCTCTGCATCTGTGATGTCCAGTTCTGTAGTTACCAGCCACATGTAAATAGTACACCTGAAATTCAGTTAGTGTGACTGAGGAGCCGAGTGTTTAATTTTATTTAACTTGAATGACTTTAAATTCATATTAGAAATCTGATACCTGATTCAGTTATTAGAAAACTTGTAAGTATGTTTGGAAAAACTTGGGTATGTGGATCTACTCACTCTCCCCTCTTGGAACTCCAATTACATGTATATTAGGCTGCTTGAGTTTGTCTCTCAGCTCACTGATGCTCTGTTCATTTTTGTTTTCAGTCTTTTTTGTTCTGTGTTTCATTTTGGGTAGTTTATATTGCTATGTGTTCAAGTTCATTAATATATTCTCCTGTAATACCTAATTTGCTGTTAATCCTACGCTGTATATTTTTCATCTCAGTCACTGTATTTTTTTGTCTCTAGAAGTTTGTTTTGTTTCTTTTTTGTATCTTTCATGTCTCTGCTAATGTGCTCAATTTTTCCTCCAGCTTTTTGAACATATGGAATATATTTACACCAGCTGTTTTATGGCCTGTCTATGAAATTTGTCATCACTTTTATTTCTGGGTCTATTTCTATTGATTTCTTTTTCACCTCATTATGAGTTGTATTTTCCTGCTTCTTTCACACTTGGTAATTTTTTATTGGTTGCCAGGCATTGTGAGTTTTACCTTTTTTTAATTCCCTTTTCCTTTTTCTATTCCTTTAAATATTGTTGAGCATGTTCTGGATGCAGTTACTTGGAAAAAATTTAATCTTTTCAGGCTTTTAGACTTTATAAGGAGTGACCAGAACAGTCTTATTCTAGGGTTACTTTACCCTCACTACTGAGGCAGTATCAATACCCACGGAAGCAGCAGTGAGGAAATCAAACAAGACATTGCATTGGGTAAATCTGCTGCAAAAGACTTCGTTAAAGTGTTAAAAAACAAAGATGTCACTTTGAATACTAAGGTGCCCCTGACCCAAGTCATGATATTTTCAATAGCCTCATATGCCTGCAAAACCTGGACAATGAATAAGGAAGACAGATGAAGAATTGATGCCTTTGAATTATGGTGTTGGCAGAGAATATTGAATACACAGTGGATTGCCAGAAGAACGAACAAGTCTATCTTGGAAGTAAGGATGGCGAGACTTCATCTCATGTACTTTGGATGTGTTATCAGGAGGGACCAGTCCCTGGAGAAGGTCATCATGGTTGGTAAAGCAGAGTGTCAGTGAAAAAGAGGAAGACCCCAGAACAACTAGATGACTGCTCTGACAGGGACCACAATAGAGGGTCCCAGACAGAGCAGGAGAAAAATGTAGAACAAAATTCGAATTCACACACACACACAAAAAGACCAGACTTGCTGGTCTGACGGAGACTAGAGGAACCCTAAGAGTACAGCCCCCAGACACCCATTTAACTCAATACTGAAGTCACTCCAGAGGTTCACCCTTCAGCCAAAGATTAGAGAGATTTAGGCGACCAAAAATAACATATGTGAGGAACGTGCTTCATAGTTCAATCGTGTATATGAGACTAAATGGGCACACCAGGCCAAAAGAAAAGATGAGAAGGCAGGAAGGGGCAGCAAAACTGGGTGAATGGAAATGGAAACTGGGTGGAGAAGAGGAGAGTGTTGACGCATCGCAGGGTTGGCAACCAATGTCACAAAACAGTTTGTGTATTGTTTAAAGAGAAACTAATTTGCTTTGCAAACTTCCACCTAAAACACAATAAAAAAAAAAAAAAAAAAAGAGAAAGACCCCCGACAAGATGAATTGACACAGTGATTTGAACAATGGGCTCAAACACAGCAAAGATTGTGAGGCTGGCACAGGACCAGGCAGTGTTTCATTGTATAGTACACAGGGTCACTGTGAGTTGGAACCAACTCAGTGGCACCTAACAACACTAAGGCAGTACCCTCTGGGTACTCTACCTGATGTTCTAAAGTTTCTCCACTCTGGCTGTTACAAAAAAAAAAAAAAAAACATTGCCAGCTAGTGGATTCCAACTCATAGCGACCCTATAGGAGAGAGTACAACTGCGCTTTAGGTTTCCATGGAGCAGCTGGTGGATTTGAACTGCTGATCTTTTGGTTAGCAGGCATAGCTCTTAGCCACTCTGTCCGTGAGCTCCAAAAATGATTTTACCTGCTCCTTTCTGGCAGTTATTTTCCCGGTCGTAGGTAGTTTACTTACATGTCTACAATGACCAGAACTCAGCTGAAGTCTCAAAGAGAGCCATCTGCAGATTTCTGGAGCTCTCTTTGTGCAGTGTCTCCTCTCTGGTTATCTGCTCTGTGGGTTCTACAGAGCTTTGAACCAGTTTGTTCCGGCTTGAACCCCCTCTGAGAATTTGAATTTCCACCCTAGATATACTGAATCAGAGGCTACATTTTAACAAGATCCCCAGGTGAACCTTATGTATAATAATTTTTTCCCTTTGAACTTTATTTTGATGTCCTTTCAGACTTACAAAAAAGTTACAAGAATAGCACAGAATTCTCATATACTTTTCACTCATATCCCTCAAATGTTAACATTTGAGCACATTTGCTTTATCCTTTTCTGTCACTTTTATTCATTTATTTTTTCTAATTATGCTTTAGATGAAGGTTTACAGAACAAGCTAGCTTCTCATTAAACAGTTAGTACCCATATTGTTTTGTGACATTGATTATCAACCCCATTGCATGCCAACACTCTCCCTTCTTGAACTTGGGTTCCATATTACCAAATTTCCTGTCCTTTCCTGCCTTCTAGTCCTTGTCCCTGGGCTGGTGTGCCCCTTTAGTCTCATTTTGTTTTATGGGCCTGCCTTGTATAATAAATTTTGAGAACCACTGCTCCACTAGTGGTTCTCAGAATTGGTCCCTAACCAGCAGCATCAGCATTGCCTGGGAATTTGTTAGAAATACAAATTCTCCGGAGGAGTTCAAACCAGAATGAACCGGTTTGAAGCACTGGGGAGGGGGCAGGGTTCTAGGCACCTTTACTTTGACAAATTTTCAACTTAGGTCATTGGTTTCTATTTGGTAGGATGTCCAACCTTCCCAGTTTTCCTAAGACCAGGGAGGGTTCCCAGGAAATAGGACTTCCAATGCTAAAACCAGGATGAGTTTCTCCCCCTATTTTGGCTTCTATTTTCTTATGCTGCAACCTGCAAACTTTCTAGGCTATAAGCTGCAGCGATCAGGGCTCATCATACTTGTTTCCCTTCTTTCAGGGACCACTGTTATGCACTTCCTGTATTCCATGGTCTGGATGTCATTGCTTCTTATATTTTCTTTGATTTTTGTTGTTGTTGCTGCTGTTGTGTGGCACGAGGCAAAATCTGTCCCTAGTACACCGTAATGGATGGAAGTGGAAGTACTCTAATCTAGTAACATTTATTAGGATTATTGATATGTTTGCATTTAAGTCTACTATTTTATTATCGGTTTATTATTTTTTCCCTCTGATTTTTATTCCTCTATTCTTTCTTTGCTGCCTTATTTTGGAATATTTCGATATTTCTTATAATTCCATTTTAATTTATCCATTTTTTAAATTAATAGACTATTTTTACAGTAGTTTTTCCAACATACATATTTTATTTATTGTATGAATCGCTGTCTTAATTATCTAGTACAGCTATAACAGAAATACCGCAAGTGGATGGCTTCAACAAACAGATGTTTATTCTCTCACAGCCTGTTGTTGTTGTTAGGTGCCGTTGAGTCGATTCTGACTCATAGTGACCCTATGCACAACAGAACAAAACACTGCCCGGTCCTGAGCCATCCTTATAATCGTTGTCATGCTTGAGCTGATAGTTGCAGCCACTGTGTCAATCCACCTTGTTGAGGGTCTTCCTCTTTTTCGCTGACCCTGTACCCTGCCAAGCACGATGTCCTTCTCCAGGGACTGATCCCTCCTGACAACATGTCCAAAGTATGTAAGACGCAGTCTCGCCATCGTTGCCTCTAAAGAGCATTCTGGCCACACTTCCTCCAAGACAGATTTGTTCGTTCTTTTGGCAGTCCATGGTATATAAAATATTCTTCGCCAATGCCACAATTCAAAGGTGTCAATTCTTCTTCGGTCTTCCTTATTCATTGTCCAGCTTTCACATGCATATGATGTGATTGAAAATACCATGGCTTGGGTCAGGTGCACCTTAGTCTTCAGGGTGATATCTTTGCTCTTCAACACTTTGAAGAGGTCCTTTGCAGCAGATTTACCCAATGCAATGGGTCTTTTGATTTCTTGACTGCTGCTTCCATGGCTGTTGATTGTGGATCCAAGTAAAATGAAATCCTTGACAACTTCAATCTTTTCTCCATTTATCATGATGTTGCTCATTGGTCCAGTTGTGAGGATTTTTGTTTTCTTTATGTTGAGGTGTAATCCATACTGAAGACTGTGGTCTTTGATCTTCATCAGTAAGCGCTTCAAGTCCTTTTCACTTTCGGGAAGCAAGGTTGTGTCATCTGCATAACGCAGGTTGTTAATGAGTCTTCTTCCAATCCTGATGCCCCTTTCTTCTTCATATAGTCCAGCTTCTTGGATTATTTGCTCAGCATACAGATTGAAGAGGTATGGTGAAAGAATACAACCCTGACGCACACCTTTCCTGACTTTAAACCAATCAGTATCCCCTTGTTCTGTCCAAACAACAGCCTCTTGATCTATGGAAAGGTTCCTCATGAGCACAGTTAAGTGTTCTGGAATTCCCATTCTTCACAGTGTTATCCATAATTTGTTATGATCCACACAGTCAAATGCCTTTGCATAGTCAATAAAACACAGGTAAACATCCTTCTGGTATTCTCTGCTTTCAGCCAGGATCCATCTGACATCAGCAATGATATCTCTGGTTCCACGTCCTCTTCTGAAACCGGCCTGAATTGCTGGCGGTTCCCTGTTGATATACTGCTGCAGCTGTTTTTGAATGATCTTCAGCAAAATTTTACTTGAGTGTGATATTAATGGTATTGTTCTATAATTTCCACATTCGGTTGGATCACTTTTCTTGGGAATAGGCATAAATATGGATCTCTTCCAGTCAGTTGGCCAGGAAGCTGTCTTCCATATTTCTTGGCATAGATGAGTGAGCACCTCCAGCACTGCATCTGTCTGTTGAAACATCTCAATTGATATTCCATCAATTCCTGGAGCCTTGTCTTTTGCCGATGCCTTCAGAGCAGCTTGGACTTCTTCCTTCAGTACCACTGGTTCCTGATCATATGCCACCTCTTGAAATGGTTGAACATCAACTAATTCTTTTTGGTATAATGACTCTGTGTATTCCTTCCATCTTCTTTTGTTGCTTCCTGTGTCATTTAATGTTTTCTGCATAGAATCCTTCACTATTGCAACTTGAGGCTTGAATTTTTTCTTCAGTTCTTTCAGCTCGAGAAACACCGAGTGTGTTCTCCCCTTTTGGTTTTCCATCTTCAGTTCTTCACACGTGTCATTATAATACTTTACTTCTCGAGAGACCCTTTGAAATCTTCTGTTCAGTTCTTTTACTTCATCAATTTTTCCTTTGGCTTTAGCTGCTCAATGCTCAAGAGCAAGTTTCAGAGTCTCCTCTGACATCCATCCTGGTCTTTTCAGTGATCTCTTGCTTTCTTCATGGATGATGTCCTTGATGTCATTCCACAACTCATCTGGTCTTTGGTCACTAGTGTTCAATGAGTTAAATCTATTTTTGAGATGGTCTCTAAATTCAGGTGGGATATACTCAAGGTCATATTTTGGCTTTCGTGGACTTGCTCTGATTTCCTTCAGTTTCAGCTTGAACTTGCGTATAAGCAGCCTTGTTCTGACCGATGATATTGAGCTTTTCCATCGTCTCTTTCCACACATGTAGTGGATTTGATTTCTGTGTATTCCATCTGGTGAGGTCCATGTGTATAGTCGCTGTTCATGTTGGTGAAAGAATATATTTACCATGATGAAGTCGGTGGTCTTGCAAAACTCTATCATTCGACCTCTGGCATTGTTTCTATCACCAAGGCCATATTTTCCAACTACTGATCCTTCTTGTTTCCAACTTCCGTGTTCCAATCGCCAGTAATTATCAATGCATCTTGATTGCATGTTCGATCGATTTCAAACTGCAGCAGCTGATAAAAATCTTCTATTTCTTCATCTTTGGCCCTAGTGGTTAGTGCGTAAATTTGAATAATAGTCGTATTAACAGGTCTTCCTTGTAGGTGTATGGATATTATCCTATCACTGACAGTGTTGTACTTCTGGATGGATCTTGAAATGTTCTTTTTGACGATGAGGGCAACAGCATTCCTCTTCAAGTTGTCATTACAGCCGAGTAGGCTAGAAGTCCAAATTCAGGGTGCCAGCTCCAAGGGAAGGTTTTCTTTCTATCGGCTCTGAGAGAAAGTCATTGTCGTCAATCTTCCCTTACTCTAGGAGCCTCTCTGTGCAGGAACCTCAGGTCCAAAGTACATGCTTTGCTCCTGGCACTGCTTTCTTGGTGGTATGAGGTCCCCTTGTGTCTCTGCTCACTTCTCTCTATTATACCTCAAAAGAGATTGGCTGAAGACACAACATAATCTTGTAGATCTAATCAATATAATTGCTGCCAACCCATCTCATTAACATCATAGTGATAGGATTTAAAACACATAAAAAAATCAGATCAGATGACGAAATGCTGGACAACCACACAATACTGGGAATCATGGCCCAGCCAAATTAATAGACATCTTTTGTTATTGTTGTTGTTGTTAGGTGCCATCAAGTTGGTTCTGACTCATAGCAACCTATGTATCACTGAACAGAACACTGACCAGTCCTGCGCCATCCTTACAATCGTTGCTATGCCTGAGCCCACTGTTGCCGCCACGGTATCAATCCATCTTGTTGAGGGTCTTCACCTCGTTGAGGGTCTTCCTCTTTTCCACTGACCCTCTACTTTACCAAGCATGACGTCCTTATCCAGGGACTGATCCCTCCGACAACATGTCCAAAGTATGTAAGATGCAGTCTCATCATCCTTGCTTCTAAGGAGCTTCCTGGTTGTACTTCTTCCAAGACAGATTTGTTCGCTCTTTCGGCAATACACGGTATATTCAGTATTCTTTGCCAACACCACAATTCAAAGGCTTCAATTCTTCTTCAGTCTTCCTTATTCATTGTCCAGCTTTCACATGCATGTGATGTGATTGAAAATACCAGAGCTTGGGTTAGGCGTATCTTAGTCCTTAAGGTGACATCTTTGCTTTTCAACAATTTGAAAAGGTCGTTTGCAGAAGATTTACGCAATGCAATGGGTCTTTTGATTTCTTGACTGCTGCTTCCATGGCTGTTGATTGTGGATCCAAGTAAAATGAAATCCTTGACAACTTCAATCTTTTCTCCATTTATCATGATGTGGCTGAGTGGTCCAGTTGTGAGGATTTTTGTTTTCTTTATCCTGAAGTGTAATCCATACTGAAGGCTGTGGTCTTTGATCTTCATCAGTAAGAGCTTCAAGTCCTTTTCACTTTCGGTAAGCAAGGTTGTGTCATCTGCATAACGCAGGTTGTTAATGAGTCTTCCTCCAATCCTGATGCCCTGTTCTTCATCATATAGTCCAGCTTCTCAGATTATTTGCTCAGCATACAGATTGAAGAGGTATGGTGAAAGAATACAACCCTGACGCACACCTTTCCTGACTTTAAACCAATCAGTATCCCCTTGTTCTGTCCAAACAACAGCCTCTTGATCTGTGTAAAGGTTCCTCATGAGCACAATTAAGTGTTCTGGAATTCCCATACTAGACATATCTTGGGGGGACACAATTCAATCCATGACAATCATTATTTTACAAGAGTAATTATTTGTATTCTTCATTTTTAAAATCACATTTGAATCACAATAATGCCATACCTTAAAAGTGATCCTGGGAAAATAAAAAGACTGCTCCTCAGTGTAAAGAGATGTTAAGATTTTAAGCAGGTCTTATAAGCAATGATGTACCTTGCTATTCTTTTCATAATCTCTTATGACTTTCAAAAACAGCATTGGATCTGCCATTATAAGTCAGGTCACATTTTTAAGTTTTTTTTTTTTTTTTTTGGTAAAAATATAGGTGACACAACATTTGCTAATTCAACGTTTTTCACTAGTACGATTCAGCGAAACCAATTACATCAACCATGTGCAACTATAACCAACATTCACTGTCATATTTGACATCTCCATAAACAGAAACTGTTGTCGTTGTTAGGTGCCAACAAGTCACTTCCGACTCATAGCAACCGTACATATAACAGAACGAAACATTGCCCGGTCCTGTACCATCCTCACAATTGTTGCTATGCTTGAGCCCATTGTTGGGGCCACTGTGTCAATCCATCTCATTGAGGGTCTTCCTCTTTTCCACTGACCCTCTACCAAGCATGATGTCCTTCTCCAGGGACTGGTCCCTCCTGACAACATGTCCAAAGTATGTGAGACATAAGTCTCGCCATCCTTGCTTCTAAGGAGCGTTCTGGCTGTACTTCTTCCAAGACAGATTTGTTCGTTCTTTTGGCAGTCCACGGTATATTCAAAATTCTTTGCCAACACCACAATTCAAAGGCATCAATTCTTCGTTGGTCCTCCTTATTTATTGTCCACCCTTGCATGCATATGAGGCAATTGAAACACCATGGCTTGGGTCAGGAGCACCTTAGTCCTCAAGATGGCATCTTTGCTTTTCAACACTTTAAAGAGATCCTTTGCAGCAGATTTTCTCAATGCAATGCTTCTTTTGATTTCTTGCCTGCTGCTTCCATGGGTGTTGATTATGGATCCAAGTAAAATGATATCATTGACAACCTCAATCTTTTCTTCATTTATCATGATGTTGCTTATTGGTCCAGTTGTGATGATTTTTGTTTTCTTTACGTTGAGGTGTAATCCATACTGAAGGCTATAGTCTTTGATCTTCATCAATAAGGGCTTCAAGTTCTCTTCACTTTCTGCAACCATTGTTGTGTCATCTGCATAACGCAGGTTGTTAATGAGTCTTCCTCCAGTCCTGATACCCTGTTTTTCTTCATATAGTCTAGCTTCTCAGCTCAGCATACAGATTGAATAGGTATGATGAAAGGATACACGCACACCTTTCCTGACTAAACCATGCAGAATCCCCTTGTTCAGTTCAAACGACTGCCTCTTGATCCATGTACACATTTCTCATGAGCACAGTTAAATGTTCCGGAATTCCCATTCTCCTCAACGTTATCCCTAATTTGTTATGATCCACACAGTCGAATGCCTTAGTATAGTTAATAAAACACAGGTAAACATCTTTCTTGTATTCTCTGCTTTTGAAGCCTCCTCCGAGACTTCCCCCTCTCCGCCATGGTTCCTCACCCCCCCTCCCAGCCTGCCAAGCCACAGCTTCTAACTGCGGTTTGGCTGACCACACTGTGCCTTAACCACAGCTTGAATCTGGTGCCAGAATCCTGTGCATGGGCAAACCAAGATTTTGGTGCATGAACAGGACCTGAAGAGCGGTGTCCTCAGTCTGTCCTTGGACCTGAACATCACTGATATTATTCAATATCTGGACCTCCAAATGTGGACATGGGAGGGGTATGGGCAGAGAGTTCTGGGCACCAAACCCAACCCCCAGACACCATTAGAAATAAAAAGCTCCCCAACCCCCTCAGACAGCGAGCATGTGGCCTTATGGTTACTAGACCCAGCGTTGCTCCTAGTCTGCGCAGACAATAAATTCCCACTTTCCGTTTCCCTTGCAACTGATGGTGTGGCGTCTGTCTTATTTCAAGCAGCTACTAAGACAGGACAAGAACCCTCGTTTGGTTACACTTTCAGCCAGGATCCATTTGACATCAGCAAAGATATGCCTGGTTCTACGTTCTCTTCTAAATCTGGCTTGAATTTCGGGCAATTCCCTGTCAATATACTGCTGCAGCCACTTTTGAATGACCTTCAGCAAAATTTTGCTTGCATGTGATATTAATGATATTGTTCGATAATTTCTGCATTCGGTTGAAATGCCTTTCTTGGGAATAAGCATAAATATGGATCTCTTCCCGTTGGTTGGCCAGGTAGCTGTCTTCCAAATCTCTTGGCATAGATGAGTGAGCACCTCCAGCGCTACATCTGTTTGTTGAAACATCTCAACTGATTTTCCATCAGTTCCCGGAGCCTTGTTTTTCACCAGTGCCTTCAGTGCAGCTTGGCCTGCTTCCTTCAGTACCATAGGTTCCTGATCATATGTTACCTCCTAAAATAGTTGAACATTTTTGGTATAGTGACTCTGTGTATTCCTTCCATCTTCTTTTGATGCTTTCTGCATTATTAAAAATTTTCTCCATAGAATCTTTCAGTATTGCAACTGGAGGCTTGAATTTTTTCTTCAGTTCTTTCAGCATGAGAAATGTTTAGTGTGTTCTTCTCTTTTGGTTTTCTGTCTCCAGGCCTTTGCACTGGAGACATATAATGCATTATATGTCATTATAATACTTTACTTTGTCTTCTCAAGCCATCCTTTGAAATCTTCTGTTCAGCTCTTTTACATCACCATTTGTTCCTTTTTTGCTTTAGCTACTCGATATTCAAGAGCAAGTTTCAGAGTCTCTTCTGACACCCATGTGTATCTTTTCTTTCTCTCCTGTCTTTTCAACGAGCTCTTGCTTTCTTCATGTATGATGTCCTTGATGTCATTCCACAATTTTTCTGGTCTTCAGTCATAATCTGTTCTTGAGATGGTCTCTAAATTCAAGTGGGATATACTCAAGCATATATTTCGGCTCTCATGGACTTGTTCTAATTTTTTTCAGTTTCATCTTGAACTTGCATATAAGTAATTGATGGTCTGATCTGCAGTCTACCTTGGCCTTATTCTGACTGAGCTTTTCCATTGTCTCTTTCCACAAATGTAGTTGATTTGATTCCTGGGTATTGCACCTGGCGAGGTACATGTGTATAGTTACCATTTAAGTTGGTGAAAAAAGGTATTTACAGTGAAGAAGTCCTTGGTCTTGCAAAATTCTATCATGCAATTTCCAGCATCATTTCTATCACCAAGGCCATATTTTCAAACTACCAATCCTTGTTCTTTGCTTCCAACTTTTGTATTCCAATCACCAGTAATTATCAGAGCTTCCTGATTGCATGTTCAATCAATTTCAAACTGCAGAAGTCGGTAAAAATCTTCAGTTTCTTCATCTTTGGCCTCAGTGGTTGGTGAATAAATTTGAATAATAGTCATATTAACTGGTCTTCCTTATACATGAATAGATATTATCCTGTCACTGACAGCCCAGTACTTCAGCTTAGATATTGAAATGTTCTTTTTGATGATGAATGCAACGCCATTCCTCTTCAAGTTGTCATTCCTAGCATAGTAGACCATATGATTGTCTAATTCAAAATGGCCAATACCAGTCCATTTCAGCTCACTAATACCTAGAATATTTATCTTTATTCATTCCATGTCATTTTTGACGATTTCCAATTTTCCTAGATTCATACTTCATACATTCCAGGTTTCGATTATTAATGAATGTTTGCAGCTGTTTCCTCTCATTTTGAGTTGTGCCACATCAGCAAATGAAGGTCCAGAAAACTTGACTCCACAACATTAAGGTGAACTGTACTTTGAAGAGGCAGCTCTTCTCCCTTGTATTTTGAGTGCCTTCCAACATTCTTTCCCTTTCTCATCTTCTGCCGGGGCTCATCTTCTGGCACTATATCAGACCATGTTCCACTGCTATTCCTAAGGTTTTCGCTGGCTAATTCTTTTCGGAAGTAGGCCACCAGATCCTTCTTCCTAGTCTGGCTTAGTCTGTAAACTCAGCTGAAACCTGTCCACCGTGGGCAATCCTGCTGGTATTTGAATACCGGTGGCATAGCTTTCTATCATCACAGCAACACATAAACCTGCACAGTACGACAAACTGACAGACACATCGGGGAACAGAAACTGAATGGTAGCTAAACAAATATTCTCCTCTTTCCCTTTGCCTCCCACCCCGGTAACCACTGATAAACCCTGATCTCTATACATTTGCCTATTCTAAGAGTTTCATATTAGTGACATTGTGCAATATTTGTGTTTTGTGATTGACTTATTTCACTCAGCAGAATAATTCAGCAGATAATACAGACAGTTCTCATATACCCATTAAAGCCATTCTTCATTTCTGTTACAGTGTTTTGATTTCTAGCATTTCCTTTAGATCCTTCCTTAGAGTTTTGATTGCTTTGCTTACATTACCCATCCTTTGTTACATGTTGTCCTCTTTTTTTCATTAGAGCCCTTAATCATAGTTCTTTTAAATTTCTGGTCTAATAATTCCAAAATCTCTGCAGTATCTGGATCTGTTGTCTCTTCAAACTGTGTTTTTTGTTGGCTTTTAACATATCTTGTAATTTTTTGTTCAAAGCCAGACAGGAAGTATTGGGTAATAGAAACTGAGGTAAATAGGTTAATAGTGTGGGCATCTGTGTTTATCTGGCTAGAGTTATGCTGTGTTTACAGTTAGTTGCAGCTGTAGGTGTCTGAGGCTTCAATTTTCTCTAGTGTCCTTATTTTTGTCTTCCTTGTTGTCTTTGGGTTTCCCTAGAAACTTCTTCTGAAAAGTAGAGCCTGAGCTTTGCAGTTCTTTCAGCTGTAATCCTTTGTTATTTTACTGGAGCCCTATTGATGCTGTGGTAAGGTGTGGGGGAGGAGATTCATTCTATAATCCTATAATTCTGGGCTTTGTCTTTTAGTGAGCCTGTTCCCTGGACTGCGACAAGTGCCTCTTGGCTTTCACAACCCCCTAGGCCCCTTAGGTGAGGCAGGGAGTCTCAAGGGGGTTGGAATTGCATATTTCCCTTTCCTCAAGTTGGTTAGGCTATGGTAAAATAGTTTCCCTCGAGGGAAAGGGAAAACAGAACACTCCAGGTGAATGTCTGAATGGTAACCTTCTCTACCCCTCCACCTCCCTCGTATTTCAAAATGGCTAATTTCTCTTCTCCCTGCTGGAAGCAGGAGGGGATTTTTCTCCAGTCTTCACCTGGTGGGGTGCCTGGAGGCAAAATTCATGAAAGTGTCCCCCCCTCCTCCGAAGACTAGGCTTCCCAGGAGTTATAACTCTCAAGCTACTCCACACTATTCCTCCAATAATTCATCAATAATAGTTGAAGTTTTCCTACCCATTCTTGGCTCCAGGGGCTTCTGTTCCTCTGTATTCACCTGTGTTTCCAGTTTTCAGATCATCAGTTTGCCTTGTGACCTTAGTTCTCTGATGAATATGAGAAGAGTTGTCAATTTAAAGATTGTTCAGCTTTTTTCTTACTGTGAGGATGGGAGTGATGACTTCCAAGCTCTTTACATGATAGAGCAGAAACCAGATGTCCTCCATTGACTTTTTAGCTATACTTCTTTGCATTATTATTATAATTATTTTTCAGTGGTTGTTCTAGGTATTATAACGTATATCTTTAACTTTTTACAATCAACTTAGATTTAATATTGTGTCGCTTCACATAAAATATAGAAATATTGTAATCTTGTAAGTCCATTCACCCCTCCTTCCTGTTCTTTGTGTAACAGTTGCCATATGTATTACATCCATCCATATTATAAACCCCTCAATATGATGCTATAATTTTTGCTTTAAATAGTCATATAATTTTTAACTACATTAAGACAAAAACAGTCTTTTATATTTACTCTGATAATGACTATTTCTAATGTTCTTTACTTATTTCTAACCATCCAAATTTCCATCTGGTACCTTTTTCCTTTGCTCCATAGAACTCCTTAACATTTCTTGTAGTACAGATATTCTGGTGACAAACTCTCTTAGATCTCTTTTATGTAAAATTTCGTTATTTTTGCTTAGTTCTTCATGGATACTTTCACTGCACATGTAATTCTGGGTTGATAATTTTTGCCTTTCAGTAGTTTCAAGATGTTGTTCCACTGTGTTCTGGCCTCCACAGTTTCTGATAAAAAGCCAGCATGTATTCAAATCATCACACCTCTCTTTATAATGTCTTGTTTTTCTCTAACTGCTTTCAAAATTTGCTCCTTATTATTTGCTTTAAGTAGTTTGATCATGAGGTGACCAGGCATATTTTATTTTCATTTCTCCTACTTGAAGTTTACTGACATTTCTAAATATGTACATTTATGTCTTTTACCGAATTTGAGAAAAGTTGTACCGTTTCTCTTGCCTCTCTTTCTGGGACTTCACTTTTGTATGTGTTAGGCCTTTTTAAAAAAATTGTGGTAAAAATATACACAACAAAATGTTAGGTCTTTTGGTATTGTCCCACAGGCCTCTAAGACTCTATTCATTTTATTCTTATTATTTTTTCTCTCTCCGATGTTCTGATTAGATAATTTCTATTACTCTATCTTCAAGTTTACTGACCCTTTCCTATGTTATCTCCATTCTGCTCTTAAGTCCACTCAGTTATCTTTTTTTGCTGTTGTTAATTGTAGATACTTTATTTTTCTATTTCTCTGCTGATATTTCCTATCTTTTTTATTTTTTTTAAGCACATTTTCTCATTTCTCATATTAACTCATTGAGCACAGTTATCATAGCTGCTTTGAAGTCCTCATTTGCTAATTTCATTATCCGATACATCTTGGGGTGTTTAGCTTTGACTGTCTTATCTACTGAGAATTGGTCATATTTTTTCTGTATTTTTTTTCACATTTCAAATAATTTTGGATTGTATCTTAGCTTTGTGCATGTTATATGATTGAAAGCCTGAATTTTGTTGTATACCTCCAAAGAGAGGTGATGTTTTTGTCTTAGCAGACAATTTACTTGGCATTTAAACATTTCTTGGGCAGTAGTTTAAATCTATGTTCAGTTTATTTTTGTTGTTATTGTCGTTCTACCTGGCCTGCTTGAAATCTTCTCCACACAACAGTGATTCAGTGATCAGGTAGAATATTGGGCCTAGTTTATAATAGACCTGGGGATTCACACACTGTGGCTCTGTTCTCACTTTTCAGTAGCTTTGGTTGTTTTATACTCTGTCCTCTGCTTCTTCAGCCCAGAAAGACTGGTGGTTTTCTACCAGAGGTTTAGCCTCCCTGCATATGGCTCCACCAAATGTAGTCTGATCTTAGTCTATAAGCTATAAAAAACCGGTTACTCTCTTTTAGCAGGTTCTTTTTTTTTTTTTTTCCTCCAAGTGTCTACCCCTCCCAAGTCTGCCTGCTTTGGCTCACTCTTCAGTGCCTTCATATGTTTGTTTTTGTATTCTGTCCAGAGATCACAGTTGTTTTCTGAAGGAGGTTTGGTCTAGGAGGATCTTACTTGACAATTTCAGAAGCAGAACTCCATGGGTATTTTTAAAATTTTAAAACTAAGAAAAAAATAACAGATATGTGTACAGAGTAACATTTTAGGCCATGTTTGTCCCATAGATGGTGGGAAATGTATTTCGAGGCAAATCTTTCATCATGTCGCTTGATTTTAAAAACTAGTTAACTCTTACCCACCCTTGTAGACTCAAGTAATGCATAGAAAGCCTTATTAGATCCCCTCTACTACTGATGTCTGGATAGGGTTAGGGTTAGAGGTGTTCTGACATTACCTGGATTTCCCTTTATCACTGCAATATTGTATCACTGCTTACGTTGCTGTTTACCCCACTACACTGTGGGATTCTTGAAGTAAGAAATTTTCTTAATCATTTCAATTCCCTGAAACTACTAGACCAATAATTGCTAACGTACCCTGAGCCCTTAATAAATGACAAGCATTGCTAAGAGTTTTGCATGGGTTAACTCATTTATTCCTCACCAAAATCCTGTAAGGTAAGCAAACAATTGAGTAGATGAATGAAAACATGAATTTTGGACCCCCTCCCCAACTGTTTTCTAGATATTGTAAATGGGTGAACTCCAGCAAGTCCTTTTTCTCTAGGGTTTAGTTTCCCTATGCTCCCTTTTATCTGTGATGTTTTGTCATTTCTTTTAGGTTTTAGTGATTTTAAGTACAAAATAGTGCATAAGAGGCAGAGCTTCTTAGACCCAAAAAACTAAGTAAAACAGATACAAATGTCCTTCCTGGAACCCTAAGCAACAAATGAAGGGAAAAAGAACTCAATCAAGCATAAAATGGAAGAAGAAACTTACAGAGAACAGAGAACAAGGTGAGGTATGGAGTGGAGGTCACCTGCCAATTAATGCAGCACAACTTCGCCATCCTGGAAAATAAACACAGCCAGAAACAAACCTGGACAAGGACTACAGAAAGGCAACTTCACAAGGAGCTCCCAACGGGAGACAGAGCACCCGGTAACCAGAGAAACACACTTTCCCACACCTCACCCTTCTGCCCTGTACGCTGTCTCTGCTGATTCCCAACAGGCCTCTCTGCTGATTCCCAACAGGCCACGACTGTGCAGCCGGAGAAACACCAACTCACCGCTGCTCCAGATCTGCTCCGCCCCTACCAATGGGCTCCCATCAAGCCATTTTTTTCCCCTCTTTTTCTTTTTTCTTTTACTTTAACCCTTCCACCAAGCCACCTGCATACCTCTGCCCCTTCCCAACAGGCCTTCCCACACCACTTGGCTGGGGAGGCTCCAGGCCTCTGACACCCCAGGTCTGCCCTGTCCCCAGAGGCTGGCTCTGCCAAGGCTTACTTTTTTCTTTTTCCTTTTCTTCCTTTACTTTCTCCCTCTCACCTAGCCCCCTGTGCATCCCTGCCCCTTCCTGACAGGCCATGCAGTGCCACTTGGCTGGAGACGCACAGGCTCCCCATCACCCCAGGTCCACCCCACCCCTACCAGCCGGCTTTGTCATACCATATTTATTTATTTTCTCTTTCCTACTTTTTCTTTCTCCCTATTACCTAGCACCATGCACTGTCTCTGCCCCTTCCAAATGGGTAGCACCATGCTGCCTGGGGAGAAAGACACCAGCTTGCTAGCACCCCAGTTCTGCCCCATCCCTACCAGCTGGCTCCCTCAGTGCCATATTTTTTTTCTCTTTCCCTTTCTTCCCTTTCTTTTTGCCTTCCACCCAACTCCAAGAACCACCTCTACCTCTTCCTGACAGGCTGCACTGCAGTGCTTGGCTGGAGGGGCACTGACTTGCCGCACCCCAGGCTCACCTTGCCCCTACTGTTTGGCTCCTGCTGTGCCATTTTTTTTCTCTCCTTCCCTTTCTTCCTTTTCTTTCCCCTTTCTACCTAGCCCCATGTGCCACCTTTGCCCCTTCCCAATGGGCTGTACCATGCCTCTTGGCTAGAGAACCACCAGTACAGTGCTACCCCAGGTCTGCCCCGCCCCTCACGTACTAGCTTCTGCCAAGCGGACATTTTTTTCTCTTTTTTTTTTTTCTGTTTTTTCTGTTCCCTTTCTTCCTCCCACCTAGCTCCATACGCCACCTCCACACCATCCTACTGGGCCACATCTCCCTAGAAAGCCATCAGCCCACAGCCACCCTGGGTCAGCCTTGCCCCAACTTGCTGGCTCCTGCTGCGCCACAATTTTTTTTTGCTTTTGTTTCTTTCTCTTCTTTCTCCTTCCCACCTAGCTCTACACATCACATCTCCTCCCTTCTAACCAGCCCTGAGTCCACTCTGCCTCCACTTGCTGGCCCCCCCCCCACACTGCACTGCCAGCTTTTTACATTTTTATTTATTAATTTTTTTAAATTTTCTTTTCTCTTTCTTCCTTTTCCCTCTCCTTGGACCTACCCCCATATACCACCTTCTCACCCTGCCATCAGACCCCTCTGCACTGCCACTTCTTTTCTTTTCTTTTTTTTCTTTCTTTCCTTTCTACCTCCCACCTAACATCATGCACCACTTCCCCCACCTCCATCAGCCCCAGGTCTGCCCAGACTCCCCTGCTGGCTACACTTTTTAAAAATCTTTTTCTCTCTCTTTTCTTTTTTCCCTCCCCCCAACTAGTCCCATATGCCACCCTGCCCACCAGTCCCTGGAATGCCGCCACAGCTAGAGCACCCTCACTGCTCAGGTTAGCCACCATACTGGGCTAACACTGCCCCCCTCCAGCCACTTGACCAACTGGTGTATAGTGTGAAGCAAGCCCATGCCACTCCCTGTCTGACGCCCCCGCCTATCTGAAAAAAGGCTACAAAAACTTTCACACCACTGAACCAACATCAAGAGACAGACAGCACCCACCCAGTCCACCCTCAGACACCTCGCCAAACCAACGTACAGCAAAGCAGGCTTGCCCTGCCTGCTGCTGTCCTGTCCACTGGGACAAGTGGTGAGAACTATCATGCTCACAGAGAGCAAACAGCAAAACACACCTGCTCTGCCCTGCATGTCAAAACAGAACAAAAAGGCAGGACAGAACAAATAAACTTACACTCAATCAATAAATAAAAAATACTTTAATGATTCAGAGACAGTAGAAAATAGTAAAATATATAAATAAGCAGGAAAAGATGGGTCCAGCAAGTGACCAAAATACAGAATCAGATGACCTTTTGGTAGAAGAAAAGGCAGTGGAACTACTTGATACAGAAGTCAAAAGATTACTATTTAGGGCTTTTTTTTTTTTTTTTTTAAGAGATAAGGAAAGAGATCAAAGAAAACACAAAAGCAAGTTTAAAAAATAGACAAAATTCTGAAAAACACAGACAAAACCAGTGAAAACATAGCCAAAATCAAGAAAAACATAGACAAAGCAATAGAATAATTCAGGAAAATAATACATGAACAAAATTTCAAAATAAATAATTAGAAATAATTCAAAATCAGCAGCTAGAAATCCAAAAGATAAGCAACAAAATTTCAGAAACAGACAACTCAACAGAAAGTTTTAGGAGCAAATTTGAAACAACAGAAGACAGAATAACTGAGATGGAAGACAAATCCATGGGCCCCCCACTTTGTCTGAGGAAAAATCAGAGAAAAGAATGAAGAAAATCTAAGAATTATGTCGGACACAATCAGGAGCAAAAATTTGCACATAATTGTAGTTTGAGAGCAGGAGAGAATACTGAAAACACAGAAGATTATTGAAGATTTCCTGGCAGAAAACTTCCCAAATATCATGAAAATGAAAAGCTGACTGTAAAGGATTGAATTGTGTCCCCCAAAATACGTGTCAACTCCTTAGGCCACGTGTGGTTGTCCTCCATTTTGTGATTTTCCCATGTGTTATAAATCATAATCTCTGCCTGTGATTAAAAGGATTATTACGGGATGTAACACTCTTATTCAGGTCACAGCCCTGATCCAATGTAAAAGGAGTTTCCTTGGAGTGTGGCCCGCGCCATCTTTTATCTTACAAGAGATAAAAGGAAAGGAAAGCAAGCAGAGAGTGGGGGACCTCATACCACCAAGAAAGCAGCACTGGGAGTAGAGTGTGTCCTTTGGACCTGAGGTTCCTGTACTGAGATGCTCCCAGACCAAGGGAAGACTGATGACAAAGACCTTCCTCCAGAGCTGACAGAGAGAGAAAGCCTTCCCTGGGGCCAGCACCCTGAATTCGGACTTTTAGCCTACTGGACTGTGAGAGAATAAACTTGTCTTTGTTAAAGCCATCCATTTGTGGTATTTCTGTTATAGCAGCACTAGATGACTAACACACTGACCATCCAAGAAGTTTGGTGAATCTCATAGAGGAAAGACTCTAAAAGAAAGTCACCAAGAAAGATCATAGTCACATTTGCCAAAATCAAAGACAAAGAAAGAATTCTGAGAGCAGGTCAAGAAAAACAAAAGTCACTTACAAAGGGGAAACAATAGAACTAAGTTCTGACTACTCAGCAGAAGCTATGCAGTCAAAAGGCAGTGCGATGACATACATAAAACATTGACAGGAAAAAACTGCCAACCAAGAAGAATATATCCTAAAATCTCTCTCTCAAATATGATGGCGAAATTAGGATATTTCCAGATAAACAGAAATTAAAGGAATCCCCAAAACCAAACCAAACATACAAGAAATGTTAAAAGGAGTACTTCTGTTAGAGAACCAACAGCATCAGACAACAACTGAAGCCTAAGACACAGGACAGCATCAGCCAGATACTAACTTAGGTAACGATCTCTCAATAAAAAAAAAAAAAAAAGGCTAAAAGACTTAAAAACAAGGAAACAGAGACGTGAATCTGTAAATGACAACAACATCATCCTTCAAATCCAGAAATCCAATCCCTTGAGGTGTCTGGTTATGTCTGAGAAGTATCTATAACTGTGACCCCTATATAATATGAATATATATTTTTTTTATATGCTTTACAGTTACATAGATGCATATGGTGTATATATGCATACTCCTATATATACACATAGAAGCCCTGGTGGAGTAGTGGTTCAGAGCTACGGCTGCTAACCAAAAGGTCAGCAGTTTGAATCCACCAGGCACTCCTTGAAAACTGTATGGAGCAGTTTTACTCTGTCCTATAGGGTCATAATGTGTCGTAATCAACTTGATGGCAACGGGTGTGTTTGTTTGTTATGTGTATGTATATATGTTTATACATATCTAGGATCGCTATAGGGTCTCTATGAGTCAGAATAGACTCGATGGCAATAAATTTTTTTTTTATCCATATATATGCCTACATACATACATACATACCCTCGTATATTTTTTATTGTTTTTGCTGTAGTTTCAAAATTATATATGCCATGGCAATTACCAACAGGTCCTTTTTTGTGTTGTGTATTTTTTAGTGACATCATTTACCTTTGTCAAGCTGAGTATACTTCACCCTCATTTGGTGTTACCTTTCCCATCACCAAAAATAGCAAGTGTCTACTACGTATAGAGGAGCCCTGGTGGCACAGTGGTTAAGCACACAGCAGCTAACTGAGAGGTCGGCGGTTTGAACTCACCACTCCTCCATGGGAGGAAGAGGTGGCAATCTGCTTCCACGAAGATTATAGCCTTGAATTTATGTATATACTTCACCCCTAAGGAAGTGGAGCATAACTTTCCCATTCCTTAAATGTAGACTATTCATAGGGATTTCCTTCCAAGAAGTATCATGTGGAAAGGGGAAAAGGTAACTTTACAGTGGAGATACCTGACAAACACTACCTCAATCAGGAGATTAAGGTCAACACCAGCAGTGGGGAGTCATGATGATTGTATGTGTCCTTGATATGATATGATGAGAATAACATATTTACTTTTGTGGTCTTCCTCCAAATAACCTATTTAAAAAAAAAAGTCTTATTATGAGAAAAGTATCAGACCCCATTAGTGGGGCATTGAACAAAATATCTGACCAGTATGTCTTAAAACTGTCAAGGTCATCAACAAGGAAAGTCTGAAAAAGTATCACAGTCTAGAGGAGCCTAAGGAGACATGATGACTAAATGTAATGTGGTATCCTGGATGGGATCCTCAAAAAGAAAAAGGACATTAGGTAAAAACCATTGATATTTGGATAAAATATGGATGTTAGTTAATAATAATGTGTCAATATCAGATGAGTAATTGTAATTAGTGGACCATATTTTTACTAATGTAAGATGTTAATAATAGGGGAAACTGGGTGTGGGTTATATGGGAACTCTCTATACTGTCTTCATAATTTTTCTGTAAATCTAAAACTTCCAAAATAAAAAGTTCATTTAAAAATGTACATATACATATTAAAAAATTGCAGCTTTGGAAACACTATTGAAATCATTTCGGGTTGCTATGAGTCGGAATTGGCCTGACAGCAATGGGTTCTATAGATGGAGTTCTCCCTCCACTCCCCATCCCTGAAAACCACTAATGAACATCGCTGTTGTTGTTAGGTGCCGTCAAGTTTGTTCCGACGCATAGCAACTCTGTGTACCACAGAACAAAACACTGCCTGGTCCTGTGACATCCTCACAATCGTTGTTATGTTTGAGCCTGTTGTTGCAGCCACTGTGTCAATCCATCTCATTGAGGGTCTTCTTCTATACCCCTCGCCCTCCACTTCACCAAGCATGATGTCCTTCTCCAGGGACTGATCCCTCCTGACAACATGTGCAAAATAATGTAAGGTGTAGTCTCGCCATCCTTCCTTCTAAGGAGCATCTGGTTGTACTTTTTCCAAGACAGATTTGTTTGTTCTTTTGGCAGTCCACGATATATTCGATAATCTTCACCAACACCATAATTCAAAGGTGTCAATTCTACTTCGGTCTTCCTGATTCATTATCCAGCTTTTGCATGCGTATGATGGGATTGAAAATACCATGGCTTGGGTCAGGGGCACTTTAGTCTTCAAGGTGACATCTTTGCTTTTCAACACTTAAAGAGGTCGTTTGGAGCAGATTCGCCCAACGCAATGCGTCTTTTGATTTCTTGACTGCTGCTCCCGTGGGTGTTGATTATGGATCCAAGTAAAATGAAATTGTTGACAACTTCAATCTTTTTTCCATGTATCACGATGTTGCTTATTGGTCCAGTTGTGAGGGTTTTTGTTTTATGTCAAGGTGTAACCCATACTGAAGGTTGTGGTGTTTGATCTTCATCAGTAAGTACTTCAGGTCCTCTTCACTTTCAGCAAGGAAGTTTGTGTCATCTGCATAACGCAGGTTGTTAATGAGTCTCCCTCCCCTGATGCCCTGTTCTTCTTCATATAGCCCAGCTTCTCGGAGTTTTTTCTGTATATTTACTTGTTCATGTCCCTTCATAAAGGTGAGAACATACATTATTTATTTATTTTTGTGATTGACTTATTTCGCTCAACATGATGTCCTCCAGGTTCATCCATGTTCCAAGACGCTTTGGGAACTCATTTTTCTTCATCACTGAGTAGTATTCCATTCTCTTGTAATCTAACTTCTATTTATTACTTCATTTTTAAAAACCTGATCCCTAAAGTTTCTGAACATGAGGAAAAGTTTTTTTTTTTTTTAAACATACTTTATTTCGCACAGCAGTTTTAGGTGTACAGAGAAGTTGCCAGGAAAGTACAGAGAGTGCCCACAGTTTCCTTCACCCCTCTGCAGTTTCTTTTGTAGTACAGAGAGTGCCCACATCTCCCTTCTCCCCCTACACAGTTTCTCTTGTTATTAACGTCTTGCATCCTTGTGATATATTTGTTTTGACGAAGCAACATTGATACGTTGTTATTAATGTCCATAGTTACATTAGGGCTTAGTTACATCTTTGTGTCGTACAGTCCTACAGGTTTTGCAAAGGCATAATGTCATGTATCCACTATTAGGTATCATACCGAATGGTTTCACTGGCCCCCAAATGCCCTGTAGTTCACCTGTTCATCCCTGGATACCTCTATCATGATTTCACTTTTTGTTAAACTGATACTCCTTTCTTAACTTGCCTTGACCAGTACTTTATTCTGGGAATGATCTTGTCAGATTCTCCTATAAAATTTTCTTTGAGTTAATTAATTCAACAGATATTTTTGAGTACCTGCATGTCGCAATACTCTGTTCTGAGAACTGAGGGATAGTGTAGTAACCAAAACAGAAAAATCATTACCCTCACTGAGTTTTCATGCTAGTGGGATGGACGGATTCTGACTCACAGCGATCCCATGTGTGTCAGAGTAGAACTGTGCTCCACAGGGTTTTCAATGGCTGCTTTTTTGGAAATCGTTGCCAGACCTTTCTTCTGAGGTGACTTTGGGTGCGTTCAAACTTGTAACCTCTATGTTAGCAGCCAAGCATGTTAACCGTTTGTACCACCTAGGGATATACTATGTCAGATAGTGATACTTTCTTTGGAGAAAACGAAAGCACGTAAGGGAATACGGAGTTTTGTGGGTGGACACTGATATTTTCAATGGGATGGCGGGGAAGGCCTCATTGAGTAGTTGTTTGATAAAGCCCGGGAGGAGGGTTAGGGAGAACCAGCCAAGGACTGTGGGGTGGGGTGGGGAGCAGTCCAGGCAGAAGGCACAGCAAGTGTAAGATTCTAGGGTGTCATGGATTGAATTGTGTCCCCAAAAAAACGTGTATCAATTTGGCTGGGCCATGATTCCCGGTATTATGTGTTTGTCCACCATTTTGTCATCTGTTGTGATTTTCCTATGTGTTGTAAATCCTGCCTCTATGATGTTAATGAGGGGGGATGGGTGGCAGTTGTGTTGATGAGGCAGGACTCAATCTACTGGATTGGATTGTGTCTTGAGCCGGGTTCTTTTGGGATATAAAAGAAGTGAGCAGAGAGACATGGGGACCTCACACCACCAAGAAAGCAGCGATGGGGGCAGATTGCGTCCTTTGGACTTGAGGTCCCTGTGCTCAGAAGACCGGGGAAGACTGATGACAGGGACTTTCCTCCATAGCCAATAGACAGAAGGCCTTCCCCTGGAGCTGACTCCCTGAATTCAGAGGTCTAGCCTACTGTCGTAGGGTAAAAAAATCACAAAGTTTAGTAAAGCAAAAAGAAAGTTTTATTCGGCATATATTAAAAAAGGCAAAAGTGGGAAGCAGACAAGCATGTTGCCAGAGCCATGTCTGCCTGAGTCCAAGGAAATGTTACAGAATAAACAAGAATGGAAAAACAGACAAGCATGCTGCCTCAGCCATGTCTGCTCCTGTCCAAGGAAAGTTCCAGAGTCACCAGTATATGTTAACATTACAAGTGGGCAAAACCATTAAAAGCTTCACCTTTTCATGGATTGGCTAGAAACTGTGATCCTACATTTTGAATGGTCTTTCTTAACAGTCATTGGCACAGGTTTCAGTCAGGAGGGTCTTCGTGGGTCCAAAAAGTTTTTTATTCACTATATGCTAACATTATTATTAAATGCTAACATTATTATTAAATACTAACAGAAAAAGAGTGGAAAGTCTTTTGTGTTCTGTTTGGTTGGCCTTACGTGAAAAGTTCCCTAAGAGATTTTTTTTTCCCTAAAAGATAATTTACAAGATTGTCCCATCTATTTTCTTTATCTCAGGGCCCAGCTGATGTGTCCTTGTGAGTCTTTGGTGGGCCCAGCTCCAGCTGGGTCACATTCTCTGTGCTCAAGGACAGGAAATAATGATTCCAATATTATTTCCTAAATCGCTACTAGACTGTGAGAGAATAGACCTGTCTTTGTTGAAGCCATCCACTTGTGGTATTTCTTTTGTAGCAGCACTAGAAAACTAAGACATAGGGCAAAAGCGTACTTGGCAATTTGTCCTAACCACAGTGCTTTATTCCAGTTCTCAAGCCATTAAACCCTGCAGCTTTATATGCCAGAGGTTACTATTTTATTTTTTCACTATGATAGCTCTTCCACAGTAGCATGCTTGGATAGCAACTGGCAGCTTTCTTTAATCTCCCAAAGAACTCAATGCCATGAGTATAGGTAAGTAGCACCACACCTGATCCAAGATATTGTCCCAGGTCCATTGGGCCTTTACTCCTCCAAGACATCATTTGCACTGTCTTTACAATTTTTTCTACCGGCTGCCCTGGTTCAGTTTTCTTATGTACTGATTGTGGCGTAGGAGTTATGAGATAGGGGAGAAACAGTGACTGAGCCCCTAGTCAAGGAGCCCTGCAACTTGCAACTTACTTACAAAAATTATATGCTTGGCTAATGATGCAAAACCCCAATCCTTGAATGTGTGATATGGAAAGAACAAACAATGTACTCCCTTGTAAGATGTTTTTCAGGGGAACTGGGCCTGGTGCACACGCGGATATCTGCAAGGTAACACACAGATGACTTCTGCCTGATGCCAGTACCCGCGACAGGAATCCAACCAGCACCACGGGAGGGACTGCGTAGGCGTGACACCCCATAATAAGTTTTGCCACCCAATCCCAGGAGCCTTTGCTGTGAGTTCCATCTTGGATTCCAGATGCCCATGCAACCTAATTTAGTACGTACTGCCATTCTGAGAAGTACCTGCCCCTTGAAAGAAACCTGCTAAATATTCATTATTATCCTCGCCAAACCCATATAAGCCCCAGCAAAACCTTTGTTTGGGGTAACAGAGGCTAGCGTTTCCTGGTTCCTCTCTGTTCCCCACTCCTGAGCCTTTACGCTCTTTCTGTCACAATAAACCTTTGTTCATGTGGAACCTCTGAGCCTCTCCTGGTCATTCTTGGTCAGTAGAAGGCAAGAACCTAGGCAGGGCTCAGTCCCAAGGTGGGAAGCCTTGTCCTGCAAGAGTTAAGAGCTCAGGCTCTTAAAACCAAAAAAAAAAAAAAAAAAATTTCTTAGTTTGAATCCACTAGCAGCGCCTTGGAAACCCTACGGGGCAGGTCTACTCTGTCCTACAGGGTCGTTATGAGTTAGAATCCACTCACCGGCAAGTTTGATTTGGATTGTACTTACACTGTCCAATGTGGTAGCCACTGGCACTTTAAACGTGGCTAGCATGAACTGGATGTGCTCTAAGTGTAAAATACACACAGAATTTCCAAAAATTCATGCAAAAAAATGTAAAAATCTCATCAATAATGAAAAAATATTGTTTACATGTTGAAATAATATTTTGGCTATGCTGCATTAAATAAAATATATTAAATTTAATTTTGCCTGTTTCTTTTGTTTGTTTTAAACTCCCCTTTTCCCCTCTCCTCCTAGACCCTGGAAACCACTAATCTTCTTTAGTCCTGATGGATTTTCCTGTTCTAACTACTTCATAAATGTGGATCTATACATTGCCCTTTTATGTCTGGCTTATTTCTCTCAGCATAATGTTTTCAAGGTTCATCCATGTGGTTGCATGTATCAGAACTTGATTTCTCTTTACGATTGAATAACACTCCATTGTGTACGTGTGTGTCACGTTTTGTTTATTCGCTCATCTGCTGACAGACCTTTAAACTGTTGCCACTTTTTGGCGATGGTCAATAAAGCTCCTGCTTTTTTAAAATGCAGCTACTAGGAAATTTACAATTTTAGATATGTGGCTCACGTCATATTTCTGTTGGACAGCGTTGATGAGACCCTCACTTGAAGGTGGGGTCCTGGTGTAGGGGACTCCGTATGCTCCCTTGAGGCAGTGCCACACCCCGGGTGAAGCCGGCAGCTCTAACTCATGGCTACGGAGCTGTGATGCCTGTGGGATAGGCTGCAAAGATGGAAGAGCCCTGCAGAAAGCCCAAAGGAGGGAATTTCTATTGGCAAAGGCATTGCCCGTGACCCAGGGAAGGCAGAGCAGGCCGAGGGATTCCTCAGAGGCGCAGGAAGCAGTTTGCAAGACTGCAGGTTTTGCACCACCCCCAGCCCGTCGCTCCGCCTCTTTGCGGCAGAGCTCAGGCCGGTGCAAACCGGTTCAGAGCCCTGACAGACACCCCGCGTCACCCAATCCACAGCATGCCCCACCTCCCCGGCGATCGGTGGAGACCAGCACAGTCGGAGCCACTGCGGACTGGGCGCTGCTCTGAAAGAGACGGACTGCAATGGCAGCCAATGGCAGTGGTGGGCGTGGCCACGTGGCGGCCCGGCTTCCAATGGAGCTGGCCCAGGGGTGGGGCCTCGGTAGCATCACTCCCGCGGCCCTGACCACTGGAGGCGCGGCGGTCGCTGGGCGCCGGGGACGGGGGTCTGCGGGGCGGGGCGGCGCCTGCGCAGTGCGGCCGGCGGGGGATGCAGTAATCGCGCCGGCACCGCCCAGGTCCCGCAGACCCGGAGCGAGGCGGTCGCTTGCGAGCTTCGTCCCCGCGCCGCCCTGGCGTCGTCCACGTCCTCGTCGCCGCCGCCGCCGCCCGCGCGCGGCCGGGCCCTGCCCCCTACGGCCTCCCGGAGCGAGGCGGAGGGCGAGGCCATGGACGCCGAGCTGGCGGTGGCGCCGTCCGGCTGCTCGCACTTGAGCAGCTTCAAGGTGGACAACTGGAAGCAGAACCTGCGCGCCATCTACCAGTGCTTCGTGTGGAGCGGCACCGCCGAGGCCCTCAAGCGCAAGGTGGGACACCCCAAATGAAGACCCTCAGCTGGGCGGGGGCTGCACACCTCGCGGGTGGCCGGGTGCTCCCAGCCCCCTGGGGGCGAGGGGCGCGTGGGGAGATTCGCGCAGGCGGCAGGGGGAGGGGCGACAGCCCTCCCTCCGTTCTTCCCCCTCCCCCATTCTTCTCTGCCTTCCATGTTCTCCCCTTCCCCATCCTTCCCCCACCATTCATACTTCTCTCTCCTCAGAAGGTTCTCTTCATAACTTTCTCCCTTCCCTTTTTCCCCACCCTTACTTTCCTCCACTCCCCCTTCCCCCTCCCCTCTTTTTTCTCCTCTCTTCCTCTCCTCCCTTCTCTTCTTCACTCCTTCCTTCTCCCCTTCCCCCTCCTTTTCCTCCTCTCCCCGATCCCCCTCCCCCATCACTTTCCTCCTCTTTTCCCTTCCCCCTCCTTTTCCTCCCCCTCCCATTCCTCCCTCTCCCCACCCTCCCTGACCTTCCCTCCCCTCCTCTTCCGTCCCCCTCCCCCTTTCCCTTCTTCTCCCATCCCCCTCTACCAGGCCACCTCTTTTCTTCCCCTCTTTCCCCCTCCTCCTCCTTTCCCCTCCTTCCCTCACCTTCTTTCCCCCCTCACCTTCCTCCTGCCCTCCCTTCGGGCGCGGGGTAGGGTAGGGCGGGGTCTCGGTGGGCTTGTGCAATTCCAGCGGTGGAGAGAGAGGAGCGCAAGTCTGGGAAGAGGCGCCTTTCTCCTGCAGGGTCTGTGCAGAAGGTCTGCGTTTTTCCAACACGAGGAACCCTACAGGGGCGGGAGTGTTGGGGAGTGGGAATAGGGTGCACTGAGAAAAAATAAGACAATAAAGGGAAGCAGTGTCGGAGACTTTTCCGGCAGCCTGCAGTGGATCAGCTCCTGCCATCTTCTCAAGTACCCTTTATGCTAGTGTCCATTCACGTCCAGAGGCGGGCCGTCTGGCCTAAGGAAACTGAAGAGCCATATGGCTACGACCGGGGCCTATTAGGACGTGGTTACAACTGTGGTCCTTGGGCAGAGCCCCGCACCAGATGCGGGCTTTACGGGAACAAATATGGGCAGATGGCGTTCCCACCAACCCTCCCTGCCCCTGATTCAGGCGTGGACGCGGGTGGAGGCGGCGAGGAGTGGGTGGGCAGTTAGAAATGTAGCAAGCCTTGCCGCCCTGTAGAGCCACCGCGAAGCCGGGACTGCTGATTTATATCGAGGTTTGGAGAATCCCTTGTGCTAAATGAGTGCATTTAAAAGAAAAGCTTAGATGGAAAGGTGAGGCAGCAGGAATTAGAGTCGCATGCCTTGTGCGAAGATAAGGAACTGACCCCTCTGTGAGACATTGAGGAAATACAATTGTGTTATGCCCTTTCAGACATAACGTACATTCCCGTGATTAAGCTATTAAAGATTTGGAGATCAGAAATTCTTTCTTCTGAGCTGAATAGACTTTGACAATTTAACAAGATGATTTTGCAGAATATAGTCTGACGTTGGGAGTTGTTAGGCAATTTCCACATGAATAGCATTTTTTATTGGAAAACTAACAGTCTCACTGATATTGTAGGGAATGGGAAGCATTACCTCTTAGCATGGACAAAAATCTGAGGTGAGGTGGATTTCTAGTGGGATCCGTGTGAGAGTCCAGGAGCGATTAAATTATGACTTGCTAATGGAATTGCGGGAATTGAAATGGCTTTCTACAGGTGGTAACCTTATTCTCCCAAGATGCAGCTCTGTATAACTAATTTCTTGATTAAGACTTAAGCATGTAAGATTGATTTCCACTTGGCATTAAGTAGGCAATTCCTGCTCTTTTCCTCTCCTCATTTTTAACAAAACTGAAGGAATCAAGCTGAAACCATCATTAACTTGGCCTTGTTTCCTAAAGGAAAGAATTTTTTCCTATGTTGAAAGTAATCTTTTACTTTTTCCTTTCAGCTGCTTGGTTTGAAAGCTGCTGAACCACATCTTAACATTATTCATTAGTCAGAACTTGAGCTCTGTAAAAGAGGTAATGATACATGTTTCTTTCAAAATTCAGGGCTGTTACTATCGCAGTGCCTTTTGGTAAAATACCAGCCATGAACTCTTACTGGTATCCTCCCATTCTCTCTGAATCTTTGGGAGTCATTTTCTTGATCACTTCAGTTCCTGTATAACTGCATGTCTAGCACTCTCTAGTGGCCCAGTGAAGGAAGACTTGCTTTGGGAAATAGTTTAACCTTGGTGATTAACGCTGAATAAACCATGTTTGACAGTTTGGATGAGGTTCTCAGCAGATCAGTGGGCTCAGTGCATTAGCTTCTAAAGATACGATGTTCCCTAAAAAAATATGAAATTTATGTTACAATTGTGCAGTCAGAGCTGCCTTTGGAGATTGACATCTTAGTAAGAACACAGCTACAAGTTAGCTACAGAAATTAATGCCTGGACGATTGGAAGTTAAAAGTTTTCTCATCCAAGGTGAGTTATGGTTGTGTATCCAGACTTTGATTCTTCTTTTGTTAGACAAGGAATGAGAAGAATGTGGTCAGATTTGATAACTTTCTGCCCAGGTTAAGCTTTTTATGGAATCAAAGTAAAACTTTGGTACTACTCAGTGTAAAAATGTTCTAGCATATTAGGACTCGGTGGTGCAAACAGTTAAGTGCTTGGCTACTAGCTGAACGGTTGGTGGTTCAAACCTACCTAGAGGCGCCTTGGAAGACAGGCCTGGCGAACTGCTTCGGAAAGGTAACAGCCTTGAAAACTATGGAGCAGTTCTACTTTGCACACACACGCAGGGTTGCCATCAGTCACAGTTGACTCAATGTCAACTAATAACAACAATAAAAACATTGCCACGGTGAACTTACTGCTTTACGTTTCTGGCATGTGTAAAATATCTCTAACCACTTTAGAGTTTGTATGTAAAGATGGAAACTGGCAATAAAAACCGTAGGAAGTATGAGTTCTACTGGTTGTTATGACTTGACATACTCTGTATTTTGAATATATAGGCACGTTTTGCACAGGTAATGTTTTTTAGATAATCGTTTAACTCCATTTTCTTTAAACTGTTTCTTTGACTCTAAAATAGCTTATCTTCAAAACTCAGCTGTTTTGTGGATAGAGTAGTTTCAATACTTTAACCAAATGTACTTTCCCCAAAGTGAAGAGTTGCCAAACATATTGTTGGTAATTCTGGTTTAATTTGTGTGGTGATCTAGAGGACGGAAAACTGCATATCAAGGCTTCTGAGACACAGAATTCGGGGCCTAAAGGGACCCTTTGGGTAAAAATTCCTAGGGAAATCTTTGGGTTTGGGAAAGGGGCTAGCTAGAGAGGAAGGGAAGCTATCTGGGAAACAGTAGGTGAGGGGGTAGAGGACTTTAAGATCCAGAAATCATACCTCATCTGGCATTTTTTTTTTTTTTTTTCTGTTTCTGTGTTTGCGGTCTTAACACTGCAATATAAAGAAATTTGGGATAGACACTCTTTGGAAGAAAGTGGGGCGATTCCGTCTTGTTTGGAACTAAGGTCCAAAGTCAGCTCCGAACCCCTAAAGGAGTTGTGGACTTAACCTTTCTGAGATTAGTAAGATACCCCTGAGCTTCTGCCATGAGGAATTGAAATAAAAATTGTCCAATGGCCATGTAAACAGTATGCGTCAAATAGCAAGACGTTAAATGTCTGCCTTAAATTTTAGATGATTTGTAGATGTCAGTGAAAATTCCTGCACTTAGGATAATTGAGTCTGAATACACAAAAGGAATATGTAGGTAATTCTAGATGTTCAAATGTCAGTTGGTTTTATGCTTAAAATTTGTGAGTCTGCATTTTAAAAAAATAATAAAAACGATAATATCCTCAATGGGTAAAAATAAAGTACTCAAAGGTTTATACAAGGTAAGTTCTCCCTGACCTTCAGGTAATCACTGTTGAGGTTATTTTGCTGTCTGGGTCTTCCAGACGTCTTCAGAATTGCAAACGCATGCATATTGTTATGGGCCCTCAAGTTGATTCCGACTCACAGTGACCCTAGGACAGAGTAGAACTGCCCCCATAGGGTTTCTAGGCTATAAATCTTTACAGGAGCACAGCTGCCAGGTGTTTTCTCCCGAGTGCTTAACCCCTGCACCACCGGGGTTTCTGTTTTTTTTATTTGCCCATACATACAGATCTCACATTTTATTCTTTTCAGCTGTGCCCTTAATATTCCATTGAATGGAAACACCACTGTTTATTTTCTACTTTTTAATAAACTCTTTTGAAACTTAAACCCATTTCCATTGAGTCAATCCTGACTCATAGTGACCCTATAGGACAGAGTAGAACTGCCCCATAGAGTTTCCAGGGAGCTCCTCGTGGATTCGACAGCAGCTGTAGCACTTAACCACTACGCTGCCAGGGTTTCCTTTTGAAACTTAGACCTCTGGTAATCAGCTCAAAGGAGGCATAATCTTACACCAGGTATTTTTCACCATATATGTTTTTGTTTGCTGCAGGGTTGAAATGTGAATGATTTGTCTACTTGGTATCCAACGTGAACTGCACAGGCATTTAAAAAGTACACTAAGTTCGAACAGCCTGACAGTGCCATCCGTAGATGCCAACAGCTCTACCATGAAAGCTGGCCCTTTGATGTATACAGAGGTTGCTGCTTTTTTTTTTTTTTTTTTAAATATAATCTGGTTGATAACTGTTGATGGTTACTGAAGCTAGGTGCGAGTACCTGGGAGTTCATCGTGCCTTTGTGTTTCTTTGAAAGTTTACATAATAAAAAGTTAAGCTGTTAAAGAATACATTCGCAGTTTCGTGTATAGGAAACAACGGGATGGGGGGTGGGATAGAGTGACTAAACGGAGAGAAATACAAACACTCCAGGCAAAGCACAACAGTGAACTTTAAAGAGATCCTTTCATAGGGAACAAGTATACCCTCCCGCCTTCCATTTTGTGCCTTCTACGAAGTGAAGGTGCAGGCCATGGGTCTGTGGACACCTGCTTGAGAAGGAGCGGGCCTAGTTACTAAGCTGGGCTTAAGAGGCCGTCCCTGGCCTTGGGTTATAGTGGGGAAAGGGTGATCACTGAAGTGAATGGACTTGTAGTATTTATCTGGAGTCGTTGGTACTTTGCTGTGTGATTTAGAAAAAGATTTATTCCGTGGTCCTATACGGTCATCTCCTAGTTGCCATCCATTTTTATTGGTGTATTTTGGTTCTGAAGTCTGAGATCTTTCTATTAAGATATGACGTTTTCATGTCTCTTATGCTTGAATTTTTTGAGTAAAAACGGTTCTGTTACTGGTTTATACAAACAGAATACCTGGAGGGACTTTCTGAATGGTCTTGTGGGCAGCCTCAAAGTGTTTCTAGCTCACTTTTTATTTGTTACATCCTTTAAAAAAAGATTTTTTTTTCCCAAACTTCCTTGGAGGAGTTATCTTTTTTAGTTGTTGATGAGTTAGATTTTGCAAACCGTTAAAGCAAAACATTGCACATTCATACTAGGTAGGGAATAGTTTTCCAAGTAAAATGTCTAAAAGTAAAATTTTTTTTTCTTCTATTAGGCTTTTTATTTTGAGATTTACGTGCTGTTACAAGAACTGTTACAGAGCTATCCTGATGATGCCTTTTACCTAGTTTCTCCCATGGTAACATCTTGCAAAACTACAGCAGAGTATCACCACCAGGGTGTTGACATTGATACACTTCACCTTTGATACAATTCCACTGATCTCCTGCAGATTTCTCCAGTTGTGCTCATTGGTGTGTATGTGTGTGTTTTTAAAAACCAAAAACCCATTGCCGTCGAGTCGATTCTGACTCATAGAGACCCTATAGGACAAAGTAGAACTGCCCTGCAGGGTTTCCAAGGCTGTAAATCTTTTTTTTTGAGTTATTCTTTAGATGAAGGTTTACAGAACAAAGTAGTTTCTTATCATAGAGTTAGTACACACATGGTTCTAAGACATTGGTTAACAATCCCACAACATGTCACCAGTCTCCCTTCTCAACCCCGGCTTCTCTTTTACCAGCTTTCCTGTTCCCTCCTGCCTTCCAGTCCCTGCCCCAGGGCTGGTGCACCCCTTTAGTCTTGTTTTGTTCCATGGCCTGTTCAGTCTTTGGCTGAAGGTTGAACCTCAGGAGTGGCCTCATTACTGAGCTGAAAGGGTGTCCGAGGGCCATACTCTCAGGATTTCTCCAGCCTCCTTCAGGCCAGCAAGTCTGATCATTCTTTTTGAGTTAGAATTCCAAGGCTGTATCTCTTTGTGGAAGCAGACTGCCACACCCTTCTCCTGCAGAACAGCTGGTGGGTTCATACTGCTGACCTTTTTATTAGCAGCCGAGGGCTTAACCACTGTGCGACCAGGGCTTCTTTCTGTGCTTTTAGCTCTATACAATTTAATAAACTCAATTGAGACTAGTTTTAGAAGTACAGAAAAGTTGCAATGATGTTACAGAGCTTTCCCATATTGCATTCCCCCCCCCGCCAAGTTTCTCCTATTGTTAACAGCTTACATTACTGTGGTACATTTAGCACAACTAATGACTGATATTGATCCATTATTATTAACTAAACAACATACTTTATTCAGATTTGCTTAGTTTTTACCTGATGTTCTTTTTCCGTTTAGGATCCTATTTAGGATCCCACATTACTTTTAGTCATCATGCCTCCTTAGGCTCTTCTTGGCTTGGGACAATTTCTCAGACTTGCCTTGTTGATGACCCTGACAGTTTTGAGCAGCACTGGTCAGGTATTTTGTAGACTGTCCCTCAATTGGGATTTGTCTGATATTTTTCTCAGGATTAGACTGGGGTTGTGGGTTTCTGGGAGTAAATGCCATTCTCATCATAACACTAGGTGATAAGTCCTGTTGATAGGGTACACACTATCAACAGGACCTATCACTTTGACGTGAACCTTGATCACCTGGCTGAGGTCGTGTTTGTCAGGTTTGTCCACTGTAATGTTAATCTTCCTCCCTGTCCCTCCATACTGTGCTCTTTGGAAGGAGGTCACTATGCTGAGCCCACACTGAAGTGGTTGGGGAGTGATGCCGTACTTCCCTGGGGGTGAGTATCTGCATCCATTATTAAGACAAGTGTGAGTCCATGCTGATGTCTCCAACTCTGATCCAGTACCCCCTGGGCCCAGTCTGGCCTTACCCTCTGGCTTATCTGTAGCTTCACTGCCCAGTGTTGGTCCGAGTAGGGGATGTTGTGTGCTTCTCTGCACTACACTGGGGAGCACATGCTGCCAGCTTGTTCCTTACCGGCACTGATAAAGTGGGTTAAGGGGGAGTCTTACAGATGCTCTGCTGTAAAGGTAGCCCTTTCCCTTTTAGTTAATAAACTGATCTTTAGGGTGATGCTTTGAAACTGAATACCTGATGCCCTAGCATTTTTTTTATGCAGTGGTTTTAGCATTCATTGACGATTCTTGCCTGAATCACTTATTACTATGATGGTTATAAAATTATTTTCTATTTTTGTCTTCTACATTTATTAGATGAAATTCTCTTGTAGAGACTATTTAAATGTGTGTGTGTAGTATTTCAGTATGAACTTTTATCGATCCCTTTTTTATTCTGTGTATAATAATTCATTCTTGTTACTGTTCTTTTTTGTTTTTTGCTTAAATTGTGCCTAATTGGGGCCAGCAAGAAATCTTCAGAGGCTCCTATTCCTTTTCACATGTCCTCGTCAGCGTCTGAGGAGAGAAGTCAGTTTGTCATAAGCCAGTTGCTTGGAAGAGATCTAAGTAAGAACGTGTGTGTTCTCATTTAGGAACTTCACGTAATTCGTGAATTGTTTATGCCTCCAGTATGTGGCAGCTGTTCGCGGTGTCTACGGTGATGGCCATCAGTTGTGCTTGAGACAGCACGTAAGGAGGGCCCGAATGAGGGATTCGATTAAGTGCCTTTAAATGTGTATTGTGCCTGGGCTCTTCCTGAGGAAAAAAGATGTAGTCGAGTCGTGTGTATGTATATTTACGCATATTTGTAATGTTCCTTCCCTGATCTTATTATAGTGTTGGGACACGATAAACTTCCGTGCTTTATAGTTGTAGCTGATACGCTTCTGTGTAATTGTAATGGTTTTCCTTTTTGTGCAGCTAAAGTTCCTGAACCCCTTTTCTTTAGGCAGATTTTTCTATGTTGATGTTCTTGTATAAGAAGAACAGATGACACAATGTCAGATTTAAAATTCAGGGCTCTATTTTGGTCTCTTTAAATTTTTATTTTTTTGTATTTTAAAGAGGTGGTGCTGTGTTAAAATTGTATACTTAATACTGATAAGAATTGTGATGAATTTCTATTTTCAGGGTATTGCTAGTGTTGCATTAACTTTTTGTTCATATAAATAGAATTGGGCATACTTGTTTATTAAGCTCACAGAGGAGTTTTTTTTTTTTTTTTAATGTGCTTTAGATGAAGGTTTACAGAACAAACCAGTCTCTTATCAAACAGTATATACATTGTTGTATGAAGACGCTCCTTGGAAACTCTGTGGGGGAGTTCTACTCTGTCCTATAGGGTCGCTATGAGTCGGAATTGACTCGATGTTAGTGGGTTTTTCAGTGGATTATGACATTGGTTAACAACCCCACAACATACCAACACTCTCCTTTCTCAACCCCAGGGTTCCATGTTACCGGCTTTCTGGCTTCCTCCTGCCTTCCAGTGCCTGCCCCAGTGCTGGTACACCCCCTCAGCCTTGTTTTGTTCCATGGGCCTGTTCAATCTTTGGCTAAAGGGTGAACCTCAGGAGTGACCTCATTACTGAGCTGAAAGGGTGTCCAGGGGCCATACTCTCAAGGTTTCTCCAGTCTCACAGAGGAGTTTTTAAAAATCATGGTCATGCCTTTAAAATATCCTGAACGATAAAAATCAAGAGCACCTCTTAATTTTTCCCTTTCTTTACATGCGTGGCGAATAGTAAATAGATTGTGGTTTGTGGCTATAACTAAGAACCTCCAGAAATCCGTTCATAGCATTGTATTTACGTCTGAAAGGAAAATTCTGATGGTATTTGGAAACATCATTTGTTATTCATCAAGTGTGACCGTCTGTGTAATTTGAAAATTCCACCTGTATGCTGAAAGCTGTTAAAGCCTGTTAATTCCTTTGATTTATCACTGGAAGAAGAAATAGATGATACAACCACTACTTCTACAAGGTTTTAGAAGTCTTTAATACGCCTCAGTGTGCATTACATCAGGACGGTGGTTCTTAGCTGGGGAGTGTGGGGGAAGAGACAGCTATTTCTCCTCCAGGAGACATCTGGCAGTGTCTGGGGACAGTGTTGGTTGTCACACCTAGGAGTAGGATTGCTACTGGCATCTAGAGGGAGGAGGCCAGGGATGCGACTCAAAAACCCACAAAGCACAGGACAAGCCTCCCCCTCCCCACCACAAAGAGTTATCTAGCCTGAAATGTCAGTCATTTTAGTTTTAGTTTCTTCATATGTCAAAGGCTTAAAACCTTCTTCCTGGTGTGGCTTCAAGGAGGGAGCCGCAAACTCACAGCAAGTACCTGACACCTGTGTGAAGCACACCTTAGGCATGTAGTATGTAGTGTTTGTTTTGCCAGCCTTTGTGTTTTGAGCCTTTTATATTTTAACCTTTCCTTCCCTAGACCTTATTTTCTACCTTCCTTCATCTCCCCTGTACCCCATCAAAACAAAAGAGAATTGGATATTGTGGTGTTATTTTAGAAGTTGGAAATCCAGTTTGATGATCTGCAGAAGGTTTACAGTTAGTATAACGGTCAAATAGAAACAAATTTGGACTTGGTAAGGAGAGACTTAACTCCAAAGAATTATTGTGTGGGGGGATGGGGGGTGGGAGGGACCACTGGAAGAGGAAGAGGAGGGGGACTATTGCAGTAGGGGAACACTGACCAATTAGTTCAGTTAGCATCTCAAGAGTTAGGCAAAAATGGTGTTTCTTTTATAGAGGTGAGGATAAACAAGACTACAGAGAACCAGGTATGGGGAAGTGGGATGAGCACGATGGGATAGTAAATCAGAGATGGTTTTACTCTAAGGGCAGCCTTTTCTCCAGGGGAGGCCTTTAAGGAGGGGGGGTATGTTACATCAGGCTGAGGGAATTGGGAGGAGAGCTTAACCACTTTGGTTAATAAACATTTTGTTCTGATTGATCAGTGGAGACAAGCAGTTCTTCTTATCATTTATGAGGCAGGGAATGGGAACTCAGAGGGCACGTATCTGGCCTGTCATAGGTGAACAGGGGGACATCCCTGAGTCTTACCCAAGTCATATGGGGAAGAGTGGTTCTGGAACACAAGAGGGTAGGAGAATTTCCTAACCTTCTCTGTTTTCACGGGCTTAGGTAAAATTGAATGTTGTCAGCAAGTGTAATTGTGGCTTATGTGTTTTGATAGTTGAGGCTGTAGGCTGAGTTTTCTTACATGGAGTTAGTTTTGAATTAAAGTAAGTATCTTTAAAACCTATTGCTGTCAAATAGGTTCTGACACGTGGTGACCCTGTAGGACAAAGTAGATCTGCCCCATAGGTTTCCCAAGGTTGTAATCTTTAGGGAAGCAGACTGCCACATCTTCCTCCCACAGAGTGACTGATGGGCTCGAACTGCTGACCTTTCAGTTAGCAGCCCAGAGCTTTAACCACTGGGTCACAGGGCCTCCTTAAGTACCTTTAGGGGTGTTAATAATCAAAACTTACTGAAATTGGAACATTAAGTTTATTCTGAGCAATTATTCAAATATGCTGTTCTAGAATTAAAATGAAGTACAAGTTATTTTTAAGGAGAAGGATAAATCCTTTATTCGGAGATAGACAACACAAAGCACTTGAGGGACACAGCTTACTGCCTCAAGAGGAAGATCAAATTGAGTCTGCCAATTGATTATTCCTTATGCAGTTTATACCATTTTACCAGGAGAAAGAAAGCAGGAAAACCACTCTTGCCAACAATTTTGCTTTGTCATGCTAAAAAGGGGATTTATCAATATATAGGTTATTTTATAAACAAAGATACCTCTCAAGATTGGTTGACCTTTTCAGGAACGATATCTTTGTGCTTAATGGCTGTGTTTCTCTTTTTCTCTCAACTCCAGGCTAGTCAGAGGATGTTTTGCCTGAAATTACTGAGATTTTGCCTAAAACTACTGGTGTTTTGCCTCAGGGAATGATCTTTTACTTAAAAAGACCCTTTATTCTTAGCCAGCTAGCTCAATTCAACAACCAAAACCAGTTCGGTCAGTTCTTCTGGTATGTTTGATTCCTGGAGAATTTGCAGATTTCTTACTATAATCCTAAATCAATCCCTCCTTTGACCATTGAATTACAGGAGGTAAATCGATGATCATGCAGAAGACAATGCCTTAGGCTTAAGTGGCTCCTAGATGGCAGCCATAGCAGGTACTTTAAACTCAAGGCTCTGTTTATCTGGTTCTTCATTAGGGTGACAAGATGACCCCTCAAAGAGCCCGAGTGTTTTAATACGAGGTAGCCAAGCTGTCCACAGTGTTGCAGAAGTGGGCAGAATTCCCATACATCATTTGTTTGGCAGTTGAATTGGTTCTCTAGTACTGGCACTTGGTGACACAAAAAATAGTGTATTTAATTGGGCTGATTACTATTATTACTAAAATTAAAATAATCAGTATGCCTTATAAAAAGGAATGAGCCCAAAACCCAATTCCCTGAGGCAACCACTCAAGCAAGTGAGGGGCCTGTAGGGGAGTGATATGTAACCAGGTAGTTTGTTGGCGAATTTGATTAATACCTTGTCCCACTTCTCCTGTGGACTTTTGTTCAGCTGCTGTTCCGTCAGCTGCTTCGTCAGCAATTTGAGCCATGGTAATGAATAAATTCCGTAAACATTTTTCTAATTTAGCTATTCTGTATGTAGGGACTTAAGCCCTCAAAAATGACCATCCCCAACCTGCATGTTCAACTAACAGGATTATCTGTCTTTTTTCACTAGGTTTATTACCTTTAGTTTACTGGTCCACTGTAAGCTATCATTATAGCCATGAATGTCTAGGGGCAGTCCCAGAGAGCCCAAAGTACATTGCTCCCTCCTAAATGCCACCCACCAACAAAAGGAATAGCCCAGTTATAAGAATTATCTTTAGGAAAAGGATCATAGATACGAATATAATTTGAACCCCCACATAAAAAGGTATATCCATGTGGGGCACATACCACTTCCTTAGAATGGGAGTACCAAATAGAAAAATTAGCTTTCGCATGTGTTAACCAAGTCTCAAGTAAAGAATTATCACATATGGGTAGGCATCCAAAAAGCAGTTCTTGCTGTGAATAATTACGTGAACATTCATTGTCATAAAGTGGAGGAACGTGCTGGTTAGTGGTTACGCGTCTGAGACGGCCTTCATGCCAGTCAGAATAATAGTACTCTGATGCTCAGTCTGAAAATACTCCTGTTTACAGGGTAAGGAGCACTGGTGGCACAGTGGTTAAGAGCTTGACTGTTAACCAGAAGGTCAGCAGTTCGAATCCACCAGCAGTTCGAATCCACCAGCTGTTCCTTGTAAACCCTCTGGGGCAGTTCTCCTCTGTCCTGTAGGGTTGCTGTGAGCCAGTTTTTTTGGTTACAGGGCATGTCTGGATGTTCCCTCGATAATAATTTATCAAAGCTGTTATCAGTAAGCTGGATGGCAGTTAAATTAGAACAAGGAATTGGTGGTGTATGACTAACAGTCGGGGCTTCCATAATTTTACCGTTATAGCCCTCTTAAGGGCTGAGCCAACATTTTTAGTGTGAGGTGATGTTATATGATAATTCAAAAATGAGAAAGCTAAGGGATCAGAGTTTTTTGTTTTTTTAAAATTGTGCTTTAAGTGAATGTTTGCAGCTCAAGTTAGTTTCTCATACAAAAATTTTTACACGTATTGTTATATGACCCTCGCTGCAATCCCTATTATAAGGTGACAACACAGTCCTCATTTCCACACCAGATTTCCCGTGTCCATTCAATCAGCTCCTGTCCCTTTCTGCCTTCTCATCTCTCCTCTGGACAAGAGATGCCTATTTAGTCTCGTGTATCTACTTGAACTAAGAAGCACACTCTTCACGAGTATCGTTTTATGCTTTATAGTCCGGTCTAATCTTTCAAGAGTTGGCTTTGGGAATGGCTTTAGTTTTGGGTTAACAGAGAGTTTGGGGACCATGTCTTCTAGGGTTCCTCCAGTCTCAGACCATTAAGTCTGGTCTTTTTACTAGAATTTGAGTTCTGCACCCCGCCTTTCTCTTCCATCAGGGACTCTCTGTTTTGTTCCCTGTCAGGGCAGTCATTGGTGGTAGCCAGGCACCATCTAGTTCTTCTGGTCTCAGGCTGATGGAGTCTCTGGTTTATGTGGCTCTTTTTGTCTCTTGGGCTAACATTTTCCTTGTGTCTTTGGTGTTCTTCATTCTCCTTTGCTCCAGGTGGGTTGGGACCAAGTGATGCATCTTAGATGGCCGCTTTCTAGCTTTTAAGAGCCCAGGTGCCACTCACCAAAGTGGGATGCAGAGCATTTTCTTGATAAACTTTGTTATGCCAGTTGACCTGGATATCCCCTGAAACCATGGTCCCCTTACTCCCACCCCTGCTGCTCTGTCCCTCGAAGTGTTTGCTTTTTTGTTCAGGAAACTTCTTAGCTTTTGTGTTAGTGGAGTTGTCCTGATTTCCTCTGTATTGTGTGTTGTCCTTCCCATCACCTAAAATAATTCTTGTCTACTATGGTTTTTATCTAGTTAGTGAATACCCCTCTCCCTCCTCCCCTACGCTTGTAACCATCGAAGAATGTTTTCTTTTGTGTTTAAACTTTTTCGTGGGTTCTTATAATAGTAGTCTCATACAATATTTGTCCTTTTGCGACTAATTTTACTCAGTGTAAAGTCTTCTAGATTCATCCATGTTGTGAGATGTTTCATGGATTCATCATTGTTCTTTATATCGTGTGGTATTCCATTGTGTGAATATACCATAACTTGTTTATCCATTTGTCTGTTAATGGCCTTCTAGGTAGTTTCCGTCTTTTTGGAATTGTGAACAGTGCTGCATTGAACATGGGTGTGCGTTTATCTATTTGTGAAAGCTCTTATTTCAGGATCAGAGTTTTTTTTAAACTGACCTGGGATTTTGGTGACAAATCCAGCGATTTATAAGGTCACTAGCACTGGCTACAGGTTGTGAAAATCTGCCGAAGGCATTTTCCTTCCAAGAATGGCCAGCCTCTGTGATTAGTAACAAAAATGCAGTCACCTTAATAATAAACATGATAATTGAAAAACAGGATATAAAATAATCAAAATTTGATTTCGTGCCAGTACATGGATTAAACTATGCTTCCAGTCAATGAATGAAAAAGAGTAATAAACAGAAACAAGCAAAAGTTAAACGCAAAAGTTCAGCTGGAGGCAAAGGCAGCCTTTGATTCCTCTGATGTGCCTACAGCAGGATTCTCTGCATTTAGAGCAGGGTTGTGGTCTTAGGACAGAGCTTCAACTCCAGCTTCAGTCAACCTGTGGCTTTACTGCCCTGTTGGGAAACTTTTGTCTTCTTAAGCTGTGACCCGGGATTTGACTCCCTGCAGTTTTGCAGCGTAATTGTAAGACTAAATATGGCCCCTTCCATCTAGGTTCTAAAGAGTGTTTTTTTTTTTTTTTTTTTTTTTAATGATTTTCGTTGTGCTTAAAGGGAAAGTTTACAAATCAAGTGAGTCTCTAACACAAAAACCCATATACACCTTGCTACACACTCCCAATTATTCTCCCCCTAATGAGACAGCCTTCTCTCTCCCTCCACTCTCCCTTTCTGTGTCCATTTCGCCAGCTTCTAACCCCCTCCACCCTCTCGTCTCCCCTCCAGGCAGGAGATGCCAACATAGTCTCAAGCGTCCACCTGATCCAAGAAGCTCACTCCTCACCAGCATCCCTCTCCAACCCATTGTCCAGTCCAATCCATGTCTGAAGAGTTGGCTTTGGGAATGGTTCCTGTCCTGGGCCAACAGAAGGTCTGGGGGCCATGACCACTGGGGTCCTTCCAGTCTCAGTCAGACCATGAAGTCTGGTCTTATGAGAATTTGGGGTCTGCATCCCACTGCTCTCCTGCTGCCTCAGGGGTTCTCTGTTGTGTTCCCTGTCAGGGCAGTCATCGGTTGTAGCCAGGCACCATCTAGTTCTTCTGGTCTCAGGCTGATGTAGTCTCTGGTTCATGTGGCCCTTTCTGTCTCTTGGGCTTGTAATCACCTCGTGTCCTTGGTGTTCTTCATTCTCCTTTGATCCAGGTGGGTTGAGACCAATTGATGCATGTTAAATGGCTGCTTGCTAGTGTTTAAGACCCCAGATGCCAGTCTTCAAAGTGGAATGCAGAATGTTTTCTTAATAGATTTTATTATGCCCATTGACTTAGATGTCCCCTGAAACCATGGTCCCCAGACCCCTGCCCCTGCTATGCTGGCCTTCGAAGCATTCGGGTTATTCAGGAAACTTCTTTGCTTTTGGCTTAGTCCAATTGTGCTGACTTCCCCTGTAATTGTGTGCTGTCTTTCCCTTCACCTAAAGTAGTTCTTATCTACTATCTAATTAGTGAATGCCCCTCTCCCAACCTCCCTCCCTCCCGCCCTCGTAACGACAAGAGAATGTTTTCTTCTCAGTTTAAACTGTTTCTCAAGTTCTTATAATAGTAGTCTTATACAATATTTGTTCTTTTGCAACTGACTAATTTCACTCAGCATAATGCCTTCCAGGTTCCTCCACGTTATGAAATGTTTCACAGATTCCTTACTGTTCTTTATCAATGTGTAGTATTCCATTGTGTGAACATACCATAATTTATTTATCCATTCATCCATTGATGGGCACCTTGGTTGCTTCCACCTTTTAGCTATTGTAAACAGTGCTGGGTGTGCATACATCTGTTCGTGTAAAGGCTGTTATTTCTCCAGGATATATTCCAAGGAGTGGGATTGCTGGATCATAGGGTAGTTCTATTTCTAGCTTTTTAAGGAAGCACCAAATTGATTTCCAAAGTGGTTGTACCATTTGACATTCCCACCAGCAGTGTATAAGTGTTTCAATCTCTCCACATCCTCTCCAACATTTATTATTTTGTGTTTTTTGGATTAATGCCAGCACTGGGTTTTTTGTCAGAGTGAGATAAAATCTCATTGTAGTTTTGACCTGCATTTCTCTAATGGCTAATGATCGTGAACATTTCCTCATATTATCTGTTAGCTACCTGAATGTCTTCTTTAGTGAAGTGTCTATTCATACCTTTTGCTCATTTTTTAATTGGGTTATTTGTCTTTTTGCAGTTGAGTTTTTGCAGTATCATGTAGATTTTAGAGATCAGGCGCTGATCAGAAGTGTCATCGCTAAAAACTTTTTCCCAGCTTGTAGGTGGTCTTTTTACTCTTTTGGTGAAGTCTTTGGATGAGCATAGGTGTTTGATTTTTAGGAGCTCCCAGTTACCTAGTTTTTCTTCTTCATTCTTTATAACGTTTTGTATACTGTTTATGCCATGTATTAGGGCTCCTAACGTTGTCCCTATTTTTCCTTCCATGGTCTTTATCGTTTTAAATTTTATATTTAGGTCTTTGATCCATTTTGAGTTAGTTTTTGTGCATGGAGTGAGGTATGGGTCTTGTTTCATTTTTTTGCAGATGGATATCCAGTTATGCCAGCACCATTTGTTAAAAAGACTGTCTTTTCCCCATTGAACTGTTTTGGGGCCTTTGTCACATATCAACTGCTCGTATGTGGATGGATTTATGTCTGGATTCTCAATTCTGTTCCATTGGTCCATGTGTCTGTTGTTGTACCAGTACCAGGCTGTTTTGACTACTGTGGCGGTATAGTAGGTTCTAAGATCAGGTAAAGTAAGGCCTCCCACTTTGTTCTTCTTTTTCAGTAATGCCTTATTTATCTGGGGCCTCTTTCCCTCATGTACAGATCGCTTTTGGTAGAAGAGACATTTTCACAATGTTACGTCTTCCTATCCACAAGCAAGGTATGTTCTTCCACTTATGTAAGTCTCTTGTGGTTTCCTGCAGAAGTGTACTGTAGTTTTCTTTGTATAAGTCTTTTACATATCTGGTAAGATTTATTCCTAAGTATTTTATCTTCTTGGTGTCTACTGTAAATGGCATTGATTTGGTGATTTCCTCTTCGATGTTCTTTGTGTTGATGTAGAGGAATCCAGCTGATTTTTGCATGTTTATCTTGTATCCTGATACTCTGCTGAACTCTTCAATTAGTTTCAGTAGTTTTCTGGAGGATTCCTTAGGGTTTTCTGTGTATAAGATCATGTCATCTGGAAATCTAGATAGCTTTACTTCTTCCTTGCCAATCTGGATGCCCTTTACTTCTTTATCTAGCCTAATTGCTCTGGCTAGGACTTCCAGCACAATGTTGAATAAGAGTGGTGATAAAGGGCATCCTTGTCTGGTTCCTGATCTCAGTGGGAATGTTTTCAGGCTCTCTCTACATTTAGGGTGATGTTGGCTGTTGGCTTTGTATAAATGCCCTTTATTATGTTGAGGAATGTTCCTTCTATTCCTATCTTGCTAAGACGTTTTATCATGAACGAGTGTTGAACTTTGTCAAATGCCTTTTCTGTATCAATTGATAAAATCATGTGGTTCTTGTCTTTTGTTTTATTTATGTGGTGGATTACATTAATTGTTTTTCTAATGTTGAACCATCCCTGCATACCTGGTGTGAATCCCACTTGGTCATGGTGAATTATTTTTTTGATATGTTGTTGAATTCTATTAGCTAGAATTTTGTTGAGGATTTTTACATCTACATTCATGAGGGGTATAGGTCTATAATTTTCTTTTCTTGTGGTGTCTTTACCTGGTTTTGGTATCAGGGATATGGTGGCTTCATAGAATGAGTTTGGCAGTATTCCATCCTTTTCTATGTTCTGAAATACCTTTAGTAGTAGTGGTGTTAACTCTTCTCTGAAAGTTTGGTAGAACTCTGAGTGAAGCCGTCCGGACCAGGGCTTTTTTTTGTGTTGGGAGTTTTTTGATTACGTTTTCAATCTCTTCTTTTGTTATGTGTCTATTTAGTTGTTCTACCTCTGTTTGTGTTAGTTTAGGTAGGTAGTGTGTTTCTAGGAATTCATCCATTTCTTCTAGATTTTCAAATTTGTTTGAGTATAGTTTTTCATAGTAATCTGATATGATTCTTTTAATTTCCCTTGGGTCTGTTGTAATATCGCCCATCTCATTTCTTATTCTGGTTATTTGCTTCCTCTCCTGTTTTTCTTTTGTCAGTTTGGCCAGTGGTTTATCAATTTTGTTGACTTTTTTTCAAAAAACCAGCTTTTGGTCTTGTTAATTCTTTCAGCTGTTTTTCTGTTTTCTATTTCATTTAGTTCAGCTCTAATTTTTATTATTTGTTTTCTTCTGGTGCCTGTGGGTTTCTTTTGTTGCTCTCTTTCTATTTGTTCAAGTTGTAGGGATAATTCTTTGATTTTGGCCCTTTCTTCTTTTTGAATGTGTTCATTTATTGATATAAATTGACCTCTGAGCACCACTTTTGCTATGTCTCAAAGGTTCTGAAAGGAATTGTTTTCATTCTCATTGGATTCTCTGAATTTCTTTATTGCATCCTTAATGTCTTCCATAATCCAGTCTTTTTTTGAGCAAGGTATTGTTCAGTTTCCAAGTGTTTGATTTCTTTTCCCTGCTTTTCCTGTTATTGATTTCCACTTTTATGGCCTTATGGTCAGAGAAGATGCTTTGTAATATTTCAATGTTTTGGATTCTGCTAAGGCTTGCTTTATGACCTAATATGTGGTCTATTCTAGAGAATGTTCCATGTGCACTAGAAAAGAAAGTATACTTGGTTGCTGATGGGTGGAGTGTTCTGCATGTCTACGAGGGCAAGTTGGTTGATTGTGGCATTTAGATCTTCCGTGTCTTTATTGAGCCTCTTTCTGGATGTCCTGTCCTTCACCGAAAGTGGTGTCTTGAAGTCTCGTACTATTATTGTGGAGCTGTCTATCTCACTTGTCAATGCTGATAGAGTTTGTTTTATGTATCTTGCAGCCCTGTCATTGGGTGCATAAATATTTAATATGGTTATATCTTCTTGGTGTATTGTCCGTTTAATCATTATATAGTGTCCTTCCTTATCCTTTATGATGGATCGAACTTTAAAGTCTATTTTATCAGAAATTAATATTGCCACTCCTGCTCTTTTTTGATTGTTTTTTGCTTGGTATATCTTTTTCCATCCTTTGAGTTTTAGTTTGTGTGTCTAAGTCTAAGGCGTGTCTCTTGTAGGCAGCATATAGACGGATCTTGTTTTTCAATCCATTCTGCCACTCTCTGTTTATTGGTGCATGTAGTTCATTTACATCCAGGATACTTATGGATATGTATGAATTTAGTGCTGTCATTTTGATGTCTTTTTTTGTGTGTTGTTGATATTTTCTTTTTCCTACTTGATTTTATGTGTTGAGTAGATTTTCGTTATATATTGTCCTTTCCATATATTTGTTGTTGTTGATTTTGTTTCAGCTGAGTCTATTTTTCCCTTGTATTTTATTTTGATGAGTGGGATAGTTTGTCTCCTTTGTGGTTGCCTTATTATTTACCCCTATTTTTCTAAATTTAAAACTAACTTTTATTTCTTTGTATTGCCGTATCTTCCTCTCCATATGGAAGGTGTATGATTACATTTCTTCAGTCCGTCTTTATTATTTTAATGTTGTTTTCTTTTATGTAATAACATCGCTGTTACCCTGTTTTTGGCTTTTTTTTTTTCCAATAATCTTTGTGTTTTTGGATTTCCCTGTCTGGGTTGACTTCTGATTGCTCTGCCCAGTGTTCAAGTCTTGGGTTGGTATCTGATACTATTGATTTTCTAACCAAAGAACTCCCTTTAGTATTTCTTGTAGTTTGGTTTTTACGAATTCCCTAAACTTGTTTTTATCTGGAAATGTCTTAATTTCACCTTCATATTTAAGAGACAGTTTTGTTCGATATATGATTCTTGGCAGGCAATTTTTTCCTTCAGTTTTTTTAAATATGTCATCCCATTGCCTTCTTTCCTGCATGGTTTCTGTCAAGTAGTCCGAGCTTATTCTTATTGGCCGTCCTTTGTAGGTGACTTTTCATTTATCCCTTGCTGCTCTTATTATTCTCTCTTTATCTTTGGTTTTGGCAACTTTGATTATAATATGTCTTGGTGACTTTCTTTTAACATCTGCCTTATGTGGAGTTCGATGAGCACCTTGGATAGATATCTTCTCATCTTTCACAATACCAGGGAAGTTTTCTGCCAGCAAATCTTCAACAATTTTCTCTGTATTTTCTGTTATCCCTCCCTGTTCTGGTACTCCAATCACTCGTAGGTTATTTCTCTTGATAGAGTCCCACATGATTCTTAAAGTTTCTTCATTTTTTAAATTCTTTCATCTGATTTTTCTTCAAATATATTAGTGCCAACTGATTTATCTTCGAGTTCAGAAATTCTGGCTTCTACTAGCTCAGTTCTGCTCCCCTGACTTTCTATTGAGTTGTCTAATTCTGTAATTTTATTGTTAATTTTCTGAATTTCTGATTGCTGTCTGTGGATTTTTCAAGCTTATTAAACTTTTCATTATGTTCCTGAATAATCTTTCTAATTTCTTCAGTTGCTTTATTTGTGTGTTTCTTGGCTTGATCTGTGTATTGCCTCATTTCCTTCCTGATGTCTTGAAGGGTTCTGTGTATTAAACTTTTGTATTCTGCATCTGGTAATTCCAGGAATGCACTTTCATCTGGAAGATCCCTGGATTCTCTGTTTTGAGAGCCTGTTGAGGTGATCATGGCCTGTTTCTTTTTGTGACTTGATATTGACTGTTGTCTCTGAGCCATCTATAAGTTATTGTATTAGTTTATGCTTGCTTACTGTGTCGTGGCTGCTTGCTTTGTTTTGTTTTGGTATACCCCTATGGGTTGCTTGAGTAAGCTAGCTTGGTTATTTTTGCCTTTGGAGCTCTGGTGTCCTGTCCCCAGCTGGCTAAAGCTGTTATCAGGTATATCAGTGTAGGAGTCCATTTAGTTTTCTTGTATGAATTCAGCTCAGGTTTCTAGGTAGCTGATCATCAAGTGTGCGGTACAGGCTCTGTCCTACAGTCTTAGAGGGGCAGGGGTGATTGGCGTATATACTGGTATCTGATTGCAGCAGGGGGTCACGCTCTGAACGAGGCAGGGGGCTGAGAACCGACCCCCGAGTGTCTGTTCCCTGGAGCGTTCTGGTGGGTGAGTTCTGCAGAGGGATCATGGGTACCCATAGTGTTTGGTTGTAAGGACTGGGAGGTACCAGTTATCTTTGGACCCCTGTCGCAGGTGGCTGGGTGACCTGAGTGGAGCTACCATTCCTTAGGTCCCTGATGTGGATAGGTGAGAACCTTGTTTAATAGGCAAAGCAATGTCAAACATCAAACACCCACCTCTCCACCGCACAGCTGGAGTGGTTGGAGTTTGCCAGCAAGGGTCTATTCTCCCGAAATAGGCCCACACAGGTCCAAGCAGAAGGGAAAGGTACTCAAGGTCCGTGGACGGTTTATGCCTGGTCAGGAGCTGCTTCTGTCCTGAGCTCCTCTGGTTAATGGAGCTAGCAAATTATCTTTTCTCCGAAATGCAAATTTTTTCCTTCCCCAAGGCCAGGAGGATGGCTCTAGGTGCTCACCAGGGTCTATCTCAGGCCCAGGGATTCAGTCTCTGAAGCCCGCTTGGGGGTGGGGGTGGGGGGGCATGGTAAAATATACGCAAGTACTTAGCTTTTGCCGAGAGCACTGTTCTTCTCAGGTCGCGGATGTGTGAGTGGGCTGTGTGGCTGGCTGCTTCTCCCTGAGAAAACTGCCCCCGAACGCTAGTACCAGACCGCTGCGGCCCCTGCTCGGGGAATGGTGCCTGAGGGCTCCCCGCAATTCAGGTCCGGTAACTCCCCTCCACTTCTGAATGGTCTCTTCCTCCTCCTGCCCCTCAGTTCGTTATCTAAGCTTGCCTTTGATGCTCAGGCCTCCCAGCTTGTCACAAATATACTCATTTCACTTGTTTTTTTTTGGTCTTTGTTGTAAAGAGGGCTCGCCAGAAGCGTCTGTCTGTTCCGCCATCTTGGCTCTGCCTCCCTAAAGAGGGTTTTAATTGATGTCTTTTCCAATATACATAATTTCCAGACTCTGGGCTTCTGAATATCTGGAGGCATATCGGTAGAAAAAGCTTGTTGTATTTGGAAAGCATAATGTATCATCCCTTGACAACATTTAAGAAGATTTGGAGCAATTAGGTTATAGAGTCAATGATACTGGCTCTGTAAGGAAGGAGAATTGGCTTCCTGGTCACATTCTTGAAAGGAGTAAGTTTATGTGGAATGGAACAAAGATTCATTGAAACTATAGGGAGTACTTGAGGCCATACCAGTGCTAAGGACACAGTCAGCTTGGCCAGTTGTGTTTTTAGAATTCCATTTATTCGTTCCACCAAACCTGATGATTGAGGATGGTAGGGGCAATGTGGCAGCGGAAGAACTGGAAAAATTCCATGTATGATGAGATTACTTGCTCTGTGAAATGAGAACTGCAATCACTGCATAGCAGTGCTGGGGTTCTCCAAGTGGCAATGATGTTTTCTAGCCACAGAGGTTCTGCAAGGGAAAGCTTCAACCCAGTGGGAGTATCTGCATATCATTACTAGAACATGTTTATGCATGTGAGAAGGAGTCAGTTGTATGAAATCTGTTTGCCATTCTAACATGAGACCAGTTGAAAAGGAATAACTTCCTGGAGCTGGTTGATATGTGTGTCTAGGATTAAATTCTGAATAAACAGCACAAGTTCTAACAACCTAATCTGCAGCTTTCCAAAGGTAACCCCAATAAAATCCATACCTTGAATCTATATATATTGTTACCAGCTGTCCAGAAGCCATCTGGCAGGCTCTGCTTAAAGCTGTCAGCTCAGCCTGTTGAGCAGATGTCACTTCCGGGAAGGGACTGCTCTCTAAGACCTCTGTGATGTGGTAGCAACATATCCTCAATTTAAATTTTATCAGATTGCAGTTCTCAAAAAGGCCACTAGATTGTGCCCTTAACTCTGAGCTTAGGGAAGTAAATGCACCTTAAGATTCTTCCGTCTCGCAAGTCTTGGAGTAGTAAATGAACTGGATACAAACAAAAAAATTCAGATACAAATCCGAACAAGGATAATTCCTCTGGGTTATAAAAAAACAAAGGGATGTTTTCTGAGAGAACTTACCCACACCAGAACTTCGTGAAGGGATGCGGAGTGCATAAAACAGGGTTTAATGGGCCCATAGTGTAGTGGTGTTTGCCGGCGAGTTCTCTTCAGGGTTCCATGGAAGAAGCTGCTTCAGAAATCCTGCCAACTGTGCCATTACTGTTCTAGAATTAAAATGGTGGACAAGTTATTTGCGAGGAAAAGGAAAAATCCTTTATTTGGAGACAGACAAGTCACTGGAGTGAGGAACACTGCCGACTGCCTCAAGAGCAAGATCAAACTGAATCCTCCAACTGATTATTCATTATACAATTTAGACCGTTTTACCAGGAGAACGACAGCAGGAAAATCACTATTGGCTGCAATTTTGCTTCATCATGCTGAAAAGGGGATTTATCGATACATAGGTTATTCTATAAACAAAGAAAGCTCTCAGGATTGGTTGACCTTTTAACTAACGATACCTATGTGCTTAATGACTGTCTTTCTCTTCTCTCTCAACTCTGCACTAGTCACAAGATGTTTTGCCTCAGAGAATTGATCATTGGCTTAAAAAGACTTTATCCTTAGCCACCTCAATCCAACAACCAAACCAGTTTGATCAGTTCTTCTGGTATGTCTGATTGCTGGAAGTTTGCAAATTTCTTCTTATCATCCTAAATCAGTGCACAGAGGGAGACCATTTTGATTCCAGAAGAAGGCAAATGGCTTGAAGAAGCTAGGTGTAATTAGGCTTATAAGGAAAAGAGGAGGGAGAAATATAGATCAACCCATTGGCTAATCTTTTAATTTAGACGAAGGTTTACAGAACAAACTAGCTTCTCGTTAAACAGTAGTCATATTGTTTCATGACATTGGCTAACAACTCCAGGGCATGTCAGCACTCTCCCTTCTTGACTTTCGGTTCCCTGTTACCAGCTTCCCTGTCTCTTCCTGCTTTCCAGTCCTTTTCGCAGGGCTGGTGTGCCCCTTTAATCTTGTTTTGTTTTATGGGCCTGTCTGATCTTTGGCTGAAGGGTGAACCTCAGTAATGATTTCATTACTGAGCTAAAAGGGTGTCCAGGGCCGTACTCTGGAGGTTTCTCCAGTCTTTGTCAGGCCAGTAAGTCTGGTCATTTTTTGTGAGTTAGAATTTTGTCCCATGTTTTTCTCCAGCTCTCTCTGGGACCCTCTGTTATGCCTGTCAGAGCAGTCAGTGGTGATAGCCAGGACCCAGTCTGGTGGAGGCCGTGGTAGTTCTGGTCCATTAGTCCTTTGGACTAATCTTTCCCTTGTGTCTTTAGTTTTTTTCATTCTGCCTTGCTCCCGAAGGGGTGAGGCCAGTGGAGTATCTTAGATGGCCACTCACAGGCTTTTGTGACCCCAGACGTTACTCAGCAAAGTAGAATATAGAACGTTTTCTTTATAAACTATGTTATGCCAACCGTTGGCTAATCTTAACATGATTGATTGAATCCTCCTTTCCCCCTTTATTGAAATCAACTGATACCAGATTACTTGTGGCCTGGCTGCTAATAATTTGGCCCTCCACCTACCTACAGCCATGAGACTTGGTTGAAATTTAAATTAGGAGGTAATGGTTTGACCGCTCTTCTTTTCTAGCAGGATATGACAAATTTGGAAACCCTAGTATCTAGTGGTTAAGAGCTATAGCTCCTAACCAAGAGGTTGGCAGTTGGAATCCACCAGGTGCTCTTTGGAAACCGTGTGAGGCAGTTCTACTCTGTCCTATAGGGCTGCTGTGAGTTGGAATGGATTCGATGGCAACGAGGGTTTTTTTGTTTGGTAGAGCAGTTTCTGGCAGGCTTTTGCAGTTTGGGTCAGGCTTTTCATGGCTGGTATATGGTTTTGTGGATAAGGAAAAAAACCTTAAAATCAAAATAAGAAGCCTTATTAATTTCCCTATTTAACATTTCTCCCATTCTGATCATGATTCGATTAGAATTTTTGATCACTAAAGTTCTTTGGGTTTCATAACCCAGTAAACCAGTGCCGTCGAGTCGATTCTGACTCATAGCGACCCTACAGTTGGGTTTCATAGATACTGCTTTATAGGGTACCTATTTGTGAAACATTTGTTATTTTTTGTTGGTTCTTTAGCATCTTCTCTTCATTTTTCCTGTAGTCAGAATGAGCCAATTTGCTTTACCTTAGATGACTGCTCATAAACTTTTAGGATCTGAGATGCTAAGTAGCTTAGTAAGTTAATATAAAAGATCAAAATGAGGAGACTGCATAAGCCAATGGTCTGAAAGGCTTGTCTGGTCCAAATTTCTTAGCTGTGACCACAGATCACAAGGAGATGCACAAGGAGCGTCTGCAGCATGCATTGTCTCTCCAGTAATGAGCTTTTGCTAGGTTTATGTCTCGGTATACTTCCACTTAGGTGTCATTAACATGTCACAGTAATTCTGTTTTTAAATGCAAACTCTTGCTTGGGAAGTACGTAAACAATCAAGAGCTAATCTTTTTTATCCTGTAATTACTGTTTCAGAAAGAGAGTGTATAGCTACATTATTAACAGAGCTGCTTTGTCTAATATCTCCTGTAACTATATATATATATGTGTGTATTTGTATACGTACATAGGAAACTGTAGTGGCATAGTGGCTAAGAGCGACAGCTGCTAACCAAGAGGTCGGCAGTTCAGATCCACCAGGTGGTATTGGGTTTGGTTTTATATATGTGTGTGTCTGTGTGTGTATATGTATATATATATATATTTTTTTTTTTTTTTTACATAGTTTAAACCAGTTTCAGTAACTAAGGGCCCTGTGGCTGGTACGGAATCAAAAGATTTTCCAAAGTGGCCTTTTAGCATAGGAAGACGTGGAGCATACTTTGGTGCCTCCTTTCTCCAGTCAGTACACCGTCTGTGGATCACTTGACTAAAATGCTTTTCTCTGAGAACTGCTGTCCTACTACTTGCTGTTCATCAATTTTTTTCTTCTCTGAATTCCAGGCCAAGTCGTGCGTCTGTCATGTCTGTGGTGCACACTTGAACAGACTCCACTCCTGCCTCTACTGTGTCTTTTTTGGCTGTTTCACAAAGAAACATATTCATGAACACGCAAAGTCGAAACGACACAACCTGGGTAAGGCGCCCCCTGAAATGTTTTACCAGGCTTCCAGGAACAAACACTTCCCCCACCTTCCTGTCCTTGGAATTTCGATTTGCAGTCCACTTCTTCCATAAGTGTGCTTCATTTTCATCGAAAATATCTGTACTCTCCCTGTGAATCTTCACCAAAAACCAAAACCAAACCCATTGCCTTCGAGTCAGTTCTGACTCATAGTGGTCCTGTTGGACAGAGTATAACTGCCCCACAGGGTTTCCAAGTCTGTAAAGGAGGCCGCCACATCTTTCAAACTGCCAGCCTTTCGGTTAGCAGTCAAGTGCTTTAACCACTGTGCCACCAAGTCTCCTTGAATCTTCACAGGGGAGGTAAAAGAGCTATAGTGAGCTCAGATGGAGTATGCACCTTGCTTGCCTTAAGGCTTTTAAAGTAGGTGTTATTTTAGATAACCCTAATTGACAAATTACTGAGGCTTAATGTTAGTTATGTCCATCCAACTTTCTGTGAAAAATTAATGTGAAACCATTGCCAGAATCTAAATGTGCAGAAAAACAAAAACAACAAACCAAAGCTGTCGAGTCGATTCTGACTGTCGAGTTGATTCTGGCTCATAGTGACCCTATAGGATAGAGTATTACAGTCCTGTAGGGTTTCCAAGGAGCGGCTGGTGGATTTGAACTGCCGACTTTTGGTTAGCAGCCATAGCTCTTAACCACTGCACCACCAGGGCCCCAGATGATAAATTGCTGAGGCTTAACGTTGGTTATGTTCAGCCAAAATTAGTGTGAGACCATTGCCAAAAACCACAATGGGCAGAGAAACACAAAAAATCAGTGGAAGGGAATGTATTTATTGTGAATAGATACTATTCAAATTGGCAGCATCACCTGAACACATCATCTAGAAGGGAAGGTGCTCCAAAGAGGGAACTAGTGGAAGCAGGTTATATGGGTCATCGTTAACGTTAATTTCTCAGGTGATAACATCAAAGCACTAGCAGGGTTTCAGGGTCCCTCAGTTATAGGAACAGAAACCAGGGGACACATTATATGTCCTAAAACACAGCCTCTAGTCAGACCCTGGAGTTCCTGCTTCTGGAAGATGGCTGTACGTAGGCAAAACACTCTCCACTAAGCTGTTCACTGAGCTCTGTTAGACCTGAAGGCGACTCCAGGGAACCAGCTCCCGCAAGGTTCAAAAGGACACCTAAGGGCAGATGGCTTGGGTGGTCACCCCAGTTCCATGAACCCAGAAACCTGGACTCCAGGAGAATCATGGATTGCCACCTTCAGTCCCTTATCTGCTGATGGAACATCAAGAGCCTCCCCTTTGTCTTTGAAATGCATAATTAAGAGTTAAGCAGACATTTACAGAGAAATGTCTTAAATGCAGTATTTGGGCCATTAATGCCAACATAGGTGATTTTTATTGCTCTCAGTAATGGGTTTTCATTGTTTCCACTATGACACTCACAAAAGGCAAGCTTTATACTGTGTGTGGAGTTGGGTGTATATAGGTGATTTTTACCGCTCTCTGTAATGGGTTTTCCTTGTTTCCACTATCACAGTCACAAAAGGCTAGCTTAACACTGTATGTGGCATAATATACCTAAAAATTGAAACTGTAGTGGTAGATTCTGGAAGCAATACAAAACAAAGTTTACTCTTGGTTTCATTTCCTGACTGTAGTCATTAGGTGCTTCTTTCTCTCCTCTAAAATAGTGTTTTGTGTTAGCTGTTGTGATGTTAAGACACCCTTAAGAAGATCACTTTCCAAAGGTCCAAGCCAGAGGTCCCATTCTAGAAAGTACTTCATGTAGACCTAAAAATTCCAGCTAAGAATATTTTTAGACTTTTTCTGAAGTTCTGTGGTTTGTTGCTATTAAAAAATAATCAAAACTCACTGAAATTTGAACATAAGGTTTATTTTGAGTAGTTATTTTGTATGCATATGTTGTTGTTAGGTGCCGTGGAGTCAGTTCCAACTCATAGTGACTCTACATACAATAGAACGAAGCACTGCCTGGTCCTGTGCCATCCTCACAATCATTGTTACGTTTGAGCCCGTTGTTGCAGCCACTGTGTCAATCCATCTTGTCGAGGGTCTTCCTCTTTTTCATTGACCCTCTACTTTACCAAGCATGACATCCTTCTCCAGGGACGGGTCCACCACTTGCCTGTCAGTTTGTTATACTGTGGTGTCTTGCGTGTTACATCGTTTGTTGATATATGCATATAGGGAGGCCATTTTGATTCCAGAAAAAGCAAATGGCTCAAAGAAGCTAGGCAATTTTGTAAATACAGTATCTGTGAATAATGAGGATCATTTTTGAGTGTATAAGTATAAATATCAGATAGACTTTTCCTGACATCAACTATGAGAATATAACAGATCCCTACCTTTCAGTTCTCCGTTCAGTTTTGATACCTGTAGCACTTCTTCCTCTGACCGTAGCCACCCAGAGCTAGGTCAGATCTCAAAAGTTGAAGGGCACACACACAGTCCTCCAGACTGCCCAGTCTGCCCGAGACTTCACATGCCAGCCACAAGCTCAGGAGTCCCCATGGCATATTCAGTTCTGACCTGCTAGGAACAAATTTGAGGTTTTCTCACTACCCCTTCAAGATGCCAGCTGCAAGCTCGTGCCCCTGCCCCCCTTGACTTCTGACCTGGCTACAAATTTACGGATTTCCTCTACCCCTTCAGGACACCAGCTGTAAATGCAGGGGCTCCTGGACCCCCTCACTTCTGACCTGCTGGCTCCCACTATTCCTTTGGGTTCGGTGATTCACTAGAACAACTTACAGAACTCCTGGAAAGTGCTGTACTTACATTTACAGCTTTATTATAGCAAAAAAAGAATACAAAGGAAGAGAAGCATAGAGCAAGGTCTGGGAGGATTCCCACTGTGGAGCTTCCATGTCCCCAAAAGGGATGCCCTGTCCTCCCACATGCATCGATGTCTTCCACCAACCAGAAAGTCCATGGAGCTTTTGTGTCCAGATCCTTCTTGGGGGCTTTATTGTGGGGACTCCTGAGCTTGTGGCTGGCGTGTGAAGTCTCAGGCAGACTGGGCAGTCTGGAGGACTGTGTGTGTGTCTTTAACTTTTGAGATCTGACCTAGCTATGGGTGGCTACAGTTGGAGGAAGAAGTGCTGCAGCCATGTTGGCTGATACCATGAGGCTGTCTTTCTGCCCTGGCCAGCCCATCCCCTGATGTCCATATCGTGAGGTCATCAAGCAAAAGTCACCTCATAACTTCAGCTAACCTGTTAGGTTTGGTTTGGAGCCCTTATCAAAGACATTTTCAAGGCTTTTTAGAGATTATCTCTCAGGAACTGAAGACAAAGACCAAATTCTTTGGATAAAATTAATGTAAATCCCATAGTTGTTTTATGTGAGCAGCGTATATAGTAAAAGTAAAAAATCCATGGTTTTAGCTGAGGTTTTTGTTACTCTGCGCAATCAATTTTTTTCTTTTAAGAATTGATACCATTTAAGGTAAAACAGATCTCTTACAATTTGGTGTTCTTACAAGCTAGTTGCTTCTTCGTGGACACATGGAAACCATCACTTCAGTGTCATGTTGTTTGCAGCATCTATGGTTGTTGTAAAGGAAAAGTCATTTTAGTTTGTAGGTGACATGTAGTGTGCCAGTTTGTTAAAGCATGAAAATTCCACAGAACAAATTCCACTCGATTCATTTTATAATTTACCTCAAAATTTTTTCATAGTTTAATCGAGTATCCAGCTGTTTCTCCAAAGAGGATATTTAAATGGTTGACAAGCACATGAAAAAAATGTCCCATGTCATTAATCATTACCCATGGCCATCGACTGGATTCTGACTCATAGGGACCCTTCTAGGGACAGAATAGAACTGCTCCGTAGGGTTTCCAAGAAGCGGCTGGTGGATTTGAAACTCCCAACCTTTAGGTTAGCTGCGTGAACTTTTATCCACTGTGCCACCAGGGCCCCCATTAACCATTAGAGAGATGCAAATCAAAACCGCAATGAGATCATCTCACCGCCATTAGAATGGCAGAGATTAAAAAAAAAAAAAGTGTTGGTGAGGTTGTGGAGAAACCGGAACCATCATCCATTGCTAGTGAGAATGTATAGCCTCTGTGGAAGGCAGCTTGGTGATTCCTCAAAAAGTGGAACATCAGGACTACTGTATAGCCCAACAGTACCAATTCTAGGTGTGGACCCAGGAGAAGTGAAGGCAGAAACACAAACATATGCCTATACAGCGATGTGCATTGCAGCATTTTTCATAGGAGCCATAGGTGGAAACAACTGAAATGTCCATCAGCAAATGAATGGATAAGCAAAATGTGTATACACACAATGGACTCTGCTACTCAACCATAAAGACAGATGCAGTCCTGATGCACACCACAACATGGATGAACCTTGGAAAAAAACATGCTGAGTGAAATAAGTCAGTCACAAAAGGACAGATAGTCCGTGGTCTCACTTACATAAAACAAGCAAATATATGAAAACCAAAGATTATTAGTGGTTACCAAGGGTGGAGGGAGGGGAGTAAAGCTGAAGTTTCTGCTTGGGGCGGGGGCGGGCATCGAGTTTCTGTTACGGTGGTATGATTTGGAAATGGATGGCAAGAATGGTGCACGATTTGATGAATGTAATCAGTGTCACTAAATTTATACATTACAAATTGTTGAGTTGGTGTATGTTTTGTTAAGTGTATTTTCACCACAGTAAGAAAAATTTAATGCGTATCAGCAGTAAAGATGTTTGTTTTTTTCTTTTTGTAGTGAAGATGGAATTGTACTAACTCAGGCATCTTAATTGGATGTGTCTGATTCGCAGCTAGTAACTAATAGCAAGCATGTACAAAAAGGCTGCTTGGAACTAGGGACTCAAGCTCTGCCTGTGAGCTAACCGGTCCTTTTGGAAGAACTAATGGTGTACGGCGCTCTCATCAGCTGTAGATGAGCTGGTTGCCTGCTGTAGATGAGCAGAGAGGCTGGGCATTTACTGGCGACTTCCTTAAGTTGTGTAACTGAAGGGAAAAGACGATGCTGAGAGAGTATGGATGGGATAGAATCCTGTGGTATCTACTTAATCATTCCCTTTTAACATGATGAAGAGCATCCCTGCCATATTGGATTCTCATACCAGGCAGTTTAGGCTATTACCCCTGGGCTATGATTCACAGTGGTCAAAAGGGTTTTAGAAAATGGGAAAAACTAGAAATGTATTTATACTTAAAGTTGTCTGAAGAATCTTACTGTTTCCCAGCATCGTCTGTAGAAATCACTTCAGAAATCTGTGGTGTGAATTCATTCTGTTAACTTGATGTTTCCTTTATGACGTATGTGAATAAGGTACACATCAGGACCCATACTTTGATTTTATGGTTTCTTTGTTAGGGCCATCCATATGAAAAACTACCCTTTCACTGTAGAGCCACAGTTAGTCTCCACTTTATAGGACAAAATAAATTGTGATTCTGAAACTTACTTTTTCAGTAATTTTTATACTCAATATTTATGTGGGGGAAGAAAGAACTCAGTAATTTGAATCAAAAACGTAGTGGTAAGATAAAGCTTAATGGCCTGGACAGGTTTAACCATGACATAACTAAGAATATTTTAAAATTGTTGCTTATGTTCTTTACCATGGCCGTTTCTTTGTCACCAACCATTCTTCCAGACCTGTACTTTTATCCAGAATAAGCCTGTCACATGATGTCTTTATTTTTCTTTGGATTTCTGTAGCAGCTCATCATCGTGAATTACTTTCTAGTTGTTTTCTATGAGAAACAAGTTACAATTTTGTCTTTCTTATTAAATCTAAAGCCTTTAAAACACAGTTTTTTTTCCCCCCTTTCTTTTTGTGTTATATATTCTTCTGTGGAGCTCTGGGAAGAGACACCTGACTTGTTAAGTAAGTGCATGAGTAGGTGACATCTTCATAGGAAAATATCAGCAATTGTCACCTGCCCTATTTCATTCGAATTCATCTGTGATGGCTACTTTAAGGAATAAGTAGTAGTTGTTGTTAGGTGCCATCAGGTCGGTTCCGACTCATAGCATCTCCTATGCACAACAGAACAAAACACTGCCTGGTCCTACGCCATCCTTACAATCGTTGTTATGCTTCATCTCATTGTTGCAGCCACTGTGTCAGTCCACCTCGTTGAGGGTCTTCCACTTTTCCGCCGACCCTGTACTCTGCCAAGCGTGATGTCCTTCTCCAGAGACTGATCCCTCCTAACAATATATCCAAAATATGTAAGATCCAGTCTCACCATCCTTGCCTCCAAGGAGCATTCTGGCCTCGCTTCTTCCAAGACAGATTTGTTTCTTCTTTTGGCAGTCCATGGTATATTCAGTATTCTTTGCCAACCCGAGAATTCAAAGGCGTCAGCTCTTTAGTCTTCCTTATTCATTATCCAGCTTTCACATGCATATGATGTGATTGAAGACACCGTGGCTTGGGTCAGGTGCACCTTAGTCTTCAGGGCGACATCTTTGCTCTTCAACACTTTGAAGAGGTCCTTTGCAGCGGATTTGTCCAAGGCAATGCATCTTTTGATTTCTTGACTGCTGCTTCCATGGCTGTTGATTGTGGATCCAAGTAAAATGAAATCCTTGACAACTTCAATCTTTTCTCCATTTATCATGATGTTGCTCATTGGTCCAGTTGTGAGGATTTTTGTTTTCTTTATGTTGAGGTGTAATCCATACTGAAGACTGTGGTCTTTGATCATCATCAGTAAGCGCTTCAAGTCCTTTTCACTTTCGGGAAGCAAGGTTGTGTCATCTGCATAACGCAGGTTGTTAATGAGTCTTCTTCCAATCCTGATGCCCCTTTCTTCTTCATATAGTCCAGCTTCTTGGATTATTTGCTCAGCATACAGATTGAAGAGGTATGGTGAAAGAATACAACCCTGACGCACACCTTTCCTGACTTTAAACCAATCAGTATCCCCTTGTTCTGTCCAAACAACAGCCTCTTGATCTATGGAAAGGTTCCTCATGAGCACAGTTAAGTGTTCTGGAATTCCCATTCTTCACAGTGTTATCCATAATTTGTTATGATCCACACAGTCAAATGCCTTTGCATAGTCAATAAAACACAGGTAAACATCCTTCTGGTATTCTCCGCTTTCAGCCAGGATCCGTCTGACATCAGCAATGATATCTCTGGTTCCACGTCCTCTTCTGAAACCGGCCTGAATTGCTGGTGGTTCCCTGTTGATATACTGCTGCAGCCGTTTTTGAATGATCTTCAGCAAAATTTTACTTGAGTGTGATATTAATGGTATTGTTCTATAATTTCCACATTCGGTTGGATCACTTTTCTTGGGAATAGGCATAAATATGGATCTCTTCCAGTCAGTTGGCCAGGAAGCTGTCTTCCATATTTCTTGGCATAGACAAGTGAGCACCTCCAGCGCTGCATCTGTTTGCTGAAACATCTCAGCTGATATTCCATCAATTCCTAGAGCCTTGTTTTTCGCCAATGCCTTCAGAGCAGCTTGGACCTCTTCCTTCAGTTCCATCGGTTTCTGATCATATGCCACCTTTTGAAATGGTTGAATATCGACTAATTCTTTTTGGTATAATGACTCTGTGCTGTGTATTCCTTCCATCTTCTTTTGATGCTTTCTGTGTTGTTTAATATTTTCCCCATGGAATCCTTCACTATTGCAACTCCTCGAGGCTTGAATTTTTTCTTCAGTTCTTTCAGCTTGAGAAATGCCAAGTGTGTTCTTCCCTTTTGGTTTTCCATCTTCATCTCTTTGCACATGTCATTATAATACTTTACTTTGTCTTCTCAAGCCGCCCTTTGAAATCTTCTGTCGATGTTCAACCATTTCAAGAGGTGGCATATGATCAGGAACCAGTGGTACTGAAGGAAGAAGTCCAAGCTGCTCTGAAAGCATTGGCGAAAAACAAGGCTCCAGGAATTGATGGAATATCAATTGAGATGTTTTCAACAAACAGATGCATCGCTGGAGGTGCTCACTTGTCTATGCCAAGAAATATGGAAGACAGCTTCCTGGCCAACTGACTGGAAGAGATCCATATTTATGCCTATTCCCAAGAAAGGTGATCCAACCGAATGTGGAAATTATAGAACAATGTCATTAATATCACACGCAAGCAAAATTTTGCTGAAGATCGCTCAAAAATGGCTGCAGCAGTATATGGACAGGGAACTGCCAGAAATGCAGGCCGGTTTCAGAAGAGGACGTGGAACCAGGGATATCATTGCTGATGTCAGATGGATTCTGGCTGAAAGCAGAGAATACCAGAAGGATGTTTACCTGTGTTTTAGCGACTATGCAAAGGCATTCGACTGTGTGGATCATAACCTATGGATAACACTGCGAAGAATGGGAATTCCAGAACACTTAATTGTGCTCATGAGGGACCTTTACATAGATCAAGAGGCAGTTGTTCTGACAGAACAAGGGGATACTGATTGATTTAAAGTCAGGAAGGGTGTGTGTCAGGGTTGTATTCTTTCACCATACCTATTTAATTTGTATGCTGAACAGATAATACGAGAAGCTGGACTACATGAAAAAGATCAGGGCATCAGGATTGGAGGAAGACTCAGTAACAACCTAAGTTATGCAGATGAGACAAACTTGCTTGCTGAAAGTGAAGAGGACTTGAAGCACTTACTGATGAAGATCAAAGACCACAGCCTTCAATATGGATTGCACCTCAACATAAAAAACACAGAAATCCTCACAACTGGACCAATGAGCAACATCGTGATAAATGGAGAAAAGATTGAAGTTGTCAGGGATTTCATTTTGCGTGGATCCACAATCAACAGCCATGGAAACAGCAGTCAAGAAATCAAAAGACAGATTGTGTTGGGCAAATCTGCTGCAAAGGACCTCTACAGAATGTTGACGAGCAAAGATGTCACCCTAAAGACTAAGTGCGCCTGACCCAAGCCATGGTATTTTCAGTTGCATAATATGCATGTGAAAGCTGGGCAGTGAATAAGGAAGACCGAAGAAGAATTGACGCCTTTGAATTGTGGTATGGGTGAAGACTATTGAATATACCATGGACTGCCAAAAGAATGAACAAATCTGTCTTGGAAGAAGTGTGGCCAGAATGCTCCTTAGAGGCAAAGATGGCGAGACTGTGTCTTACATACTTTGGACATGTTGTCAGGAGCGGTCAGTCCCTGGAGAAGGACATCATGCATGGCAGAGTACAGGGTCAGCGGAAAAGAGGAAGAACCTCAACAAGGTGGATTGACACAGTGGCTGCAACAATGAACTCAAGCATAACAACGATTGTAAGGATGGCTCCGGACCAGGCAGTGTTTCGTTCCGTTGTGCACAGGGTTGCTATGAGTTGGAACCGACTCAATGGCACCTAACAACACCAACAACCACCACCCTGAAGGGAGAGATTCTGAGGTACCAGGTTCTGGAGTTTCTACGTATCTTGGATTAAAAGTAGAACCCTCAGCACAGAGGCGTCCATAGGTTGTAACAATGATGTATTCTGTCCTGACACACTGAAATTAAGGTGCTGGCAGAACACCGTGATAGAAGTAAACAACGGCACTTTGGAAATTTGAGGTTGGAGTGGAGGAAAATAATTGGCTGCAGAACTGGCACTTTGTAAATCAACCATTATTAAGCTTGTGGGAACAAATATCCCGTGGGCAGAGGGGAAGAGTGTAGAAGAAGGAGAAATAAAAGCAGTGCAAGTTCCTTGGTGGTACAAAGGGTTAACATGGTCAGCTGCTAACAGAAGTGTTAGAGGTTTGAGTCAACCCAAAGACACCTTGGAAGAAAGACCTAGCGATCTACTTCTGAAAAATCAGCCATTGAAGACCCTGTGGACACAGTTCTACTCTGACACATACGAGGTCCCCATGAGTTGGAGTCACTGCATGGCAGCTGGCTTGGTTTTTGGTTTAGGTAGAGGATGCAGGTGGAAGCAGCAGCAGAGAAGGTGGGACAGGAATGATGAGAGCTGTGAGGATAGAATGGGGAGCGGGCTGTGTTGTAAGTTAAAGGGGCCGAGTAGGAGAGAGGAGCGTGAATCCTTCCACTCACGTGGTGCAGACAAGTTGAGAAAAATGGGGACTAGCAATAAGTCAAATACTTAGTGATAGCAAGCTATTGGTTGACTTTTTTTAACTAAACTTTTTATTTTGGAATAATTTAAGATTTACAGAGAAGTCGCAGCTAGTACAGAGGGTTCTTATAGACCCTCCACTCAGCTTCCCTTAATGTTAACATCTCACAGAATCAAGTTAATTTGTCAAATTAAGGAAATTAACATTAGTACGTCCTTGGTAATAGTTTATTATTCATTATTAATAATTCATTCAGATTTCACTGTTTGTTTTTTTTTCCTACCGATGTGTTACTCTGTTGTAAGGTCCAGTTCAGGATTCCACACTGCATGTAGATTGGTTGGGGACTCGAGCAGAGTTGAGCAGCTTGAGACAGCATGGTGTTCAGGTGCCAGAGCACTGCTCTGAGACGGGAGCACTGCTCTGAGAGGGGACATCTTGAAGGAGCTGGTATAGTCAAGAGATGGTTTCTTTTTTCTTTTGAAGACAGAGACTAAGAGCCACGATTGGGTCCACACTCCTTAGAAGGGTCAGTCTGGAGAGAACAGAGGAGAGAGGCTTTCAGGGAAAGAGGAGGAAGTTGTGGTTTACGTTGCATCAGCCAAGAGTAAAGAGTTAAAAAGTTGCATTGTAAGAAATAGAACCTGCCACAGGCTTTATAACACCTGTTTTTACCATTTGGCTTATTTCAGGTGGTTTTGGGTTTGCGGGATAATTATTTTTCATATACTTGAGGAAAGCTTTCCAGGAAGGCAACAGTTTCTTTAGCAAGTAATTAAAGCAGATAAAAGAACCAGTATACGATTTGAGAGAGATTAATGCCAAAGCATGTAGAGGTAGGAAAAGAACGTTTCCTCTCTTCATATAGACAAAACTAAACCAAACCCACTGCCGTCGAGTCAATTCTGACTCATAGCGACCCTATAGGACAGAGTAGAACTGCCCCATAGAGTTTCCAAGGAGCGCCTGGTGGATTTGAACTGCCGACCTCTTGGTTAGCAGCCGTAGCACTTAACCATTACGCTACCAGGGTTTCCTGATACAGACAAGAACTCAACAATAAGAAAGAAACGTCAATTGGGAAACTACAGAAAAGTGACTTTTTAGATCACCCCTAGTTTTTTACCTTAAATTAGCAGACAAAAATTATAAACATACAGGCACGAAATGTCAGAACAGTGTCTGACACGTAGCAAGTACTTTGTGTGTCAGTTTAGGTCTTTGATCACAACCAAGTAGGCTTGATCAGACAAACACCTAGCCTTGCATTGCAGTGGGCATTGATACTTACTCTTATGAATTTTTAAAGCAGTTTTATTCATTATATTTTGTACGTAAAATATACAAAAGAATAGACATAGTATATTATAGTTTTAAAAAGTAGAGATGGCTTATCTAACTGAGGATCCCCAAACTTTGAGTTCAACCTGAGCTGGGATGAAGGCAATGTGAAATTGGAGTTTTAATTGAGCAGGACTGTTTAGTATCTGAAAATGAGCCTTAATTGCCCAAAGGTGGTTCTTCTAGTTCAATATCAAAAAGCTGTGGAGCATAATTTACTGGGGGCCATTTCGCCCAGGGCTCTCTCGTCCTTTGTCCTTGTGTCTCGGTGCAGTCGGAACATTGCCCTTAGAGGGGTAGTTTTGGCTATGAGTTAATTCTTCTGGGGCTCTGCCTTGATGGCAGACATTGCCTCATCAGGGCCTCCAAACAGGTTTCATCCAGGGGGACTTTCAAACAACCAGTGGAGATCATTAAGGGGAATGAGCTTTCCCTGTGTGGGTGTTTCTGCTGTTGTCTGTCTGCTTGGCCTGTTTTTCATCGAGCTCTGCTTTCCTCAACATTTCCGTCATCATCATTGTAAGCCTGCCTTTGGCAAGCTGTCACTTTGCCGTCTGCATGCTGGGCCGCTTCTGTTAGTAGATGTCTTGCCTCAACAGGCAGTGAGCCCCAACCAGCCCTGCGGAGGCGTTTAAAATGGCCCCTGTGAATTTGCCAGGTTGGGGGGAGGGGTGACAGTAGGCATTCGGTCTGTAAATTGTTATTTTGTTTATTATTTCTTAAATCGTTGTTTAGTAGATCTGCTTTAGAGGTCTTCAGAGAGTCACATAATTAAGGCATAGTAACTTAGTGATTTATTAAGACATTACTGTCTACCAGAAGGGTATACCTTAGTTAAGTTATACGTATTAATTTATCAGACAATCCTATGAGGCGTTAGTACTACTATCATCGCCATTTTACCACTGGGGAAACCAAGACTTAGAGAAGTGGAGTAATTTCTCAAAGATTATATAGCAAGGAGCTGGAGCTAGAATTGATAACCGTTATTCTAAATCTGGGTTCTTTCCTCTGTGTTACAGTGCCTCCCAAACATCTGATATTGCTTGGCGAGTATAAGTTCCTCCCCAGCTTTTTTGTTGTTGGTGAATTGAGGTAGTGCCTTTCTTCAGAGGGGCTCAAAGTACTGATGTTCATACTGAAGCAATCAAGAGCAACAGGCGTACTCCTATTTTTAGATAGTGCAGTTGAGACAAGGTATAAGACCTGCCAGCAGGTGGCAGTAGGCAGGTCTGGGTCGAGAAGTCAGGATTGTCTGGTCAGAAAACACTTGCCCGCTGCCCTCAGAGCAAGAGTAGGCAGACAGCCCCTGCATTCCTTTGTGGCGGTAGTGAGTATGGGAAACCCTAGATGCAGTGAAACAGTGGCGTCAGGTGGCTAGGAGTCCTCGTGAATTTACCATATTCCATGACATTTCACTCTTGTTTTAAGCATCACACTTACGGGGAGAAAGGCAGAGGGCCCAGATAACTTGAGTATGGGGTGCTTCACAAAATGTGGGTGCTGCTCTCGCTCACTCAGACTCCTTCACCCTGGCTGGAACCTCCAGAGCAGGGAAGTATGCTTTCTCCACGGCTCAGGATAAGTGCCCTGGAGTGGGAGGATTCCTTCTGTAACAGAGTGTAATGATTTGAGAGTCAGAAAATGGTGCATCCAGTCACATAGCCACAGGGCCTTAATTATACTCATAACTTTGTATCCTAAGGTGTTACCTTTTAATTTTCAATTAAACGTCTCTTCCCTAACCCCCTTTCTTCCCTCCTTCCTTTTTTCAGCCATAGACCTGACGTATGGAGGTATATATTGCTTTCTGTGTCAGGACTACATATACGACAAAGACATGGAGATAATTGCCAAAGAGGAACAGCGGAAAGCGTGGAAAATGCAAGGTCCGGTTTTGCTTACATTTGTCTCCCTGATTTGTGTCTTAAGCCTGCGGTCCCCTCATGTCTGTCGCTTGGTGTCCTTGCTGTCTCTTCTCTTTTATGAGGACACCAGTCAAGACAGGATTGGGACCCACCCTACTCCGCTGTGACCTCATGTTAATTGATAACATCTTCAGAGATGCTATTTCTAAACAAGGTCACGTAGACAGGTCCCAGGGTTAGGATTTCAACATCTGTTTGGGGGGATACAGATTCACCCTGTAACGGTCACCAGTGTGCATACTGATGACTCAGTGGCTGACACTTTCTCTGCATGTTGCATAAACTCTTCGTTGGATACATGTAGAGTTTGAGATACACAAAAACTGTATGCATGTATTTTCTTTTATTACTCATCTTGGTTTCTCACATTTTTTTCTTTGAGTTTTCAGTTCCAGCAAATGATTATTGCCAGTTCACAGTGACAGTAATAGATATAGCTTACCCAGTGGACTGATGCGTATCTCTCCAATGGCAGAACTATCCAACTCTCTTAGCTCGCTGTCTATAAAGAGAACATATAAATCTGGCATCCGTTTAACAGATTCTGCCTTGATTGTTCTGCTTCAAAAACAACCCCCTTTTTTGAGAAAGGAAGACTAGAAATAGGTTCCCTCAGCGACCAGAATTATTTGTGTTTAACAAGTCTCTTCTGGAGAACAATCTGTTTGACTTCAGCTTCCTGTTTCCTCCCCCTCAGAACATAGAACAACATTGCAGTTTAGTCTGAGTGGATGATTTATTTGTGCAGGACATTGGAACAGAGCTAAGTAAACACATGCCACAGAAGAACATGGAATTCTCCTAAAATCATTTCACAATTCCATCTGGCAGCAAGATGCTATCTCCTTAAAGGTTACTGAATTATGCAGACATTTTAGGTGGCACCGAACAGGCACCATTATTAGAATGAAATATGACGCTTATTATATGTACTTAAATCATCATAGTCTCTGGTTTGATTCTTTTATGGGACATAGCTGTTCGGTAAGTTGAGTGTATTTTAGTTTGCTCAAAAGTCCACTTTCTCGTTCACAGTAGAGTCCTTCATCCAAGTTGCCAAGTATTTCCCATTGCTGCTAGTGTTTTGATCTGTCTATGCAAGGACTAGATGTGGAAAACCACCATATTGACACTGTGTTAGAGTGGCTTTAATTGAAGGCTCTGTTTTCCTTCTTTGTATGGAAGCGTAGCTTGTTCACAGCACAGTCTATAAAAGAAACTCCTGTGAGTGTTCTTTTTGGCCATCTTGGCATAGTAGGGCTTTAGGGACTTCTGTCTTTGAAATGCAATCCGATAGGAAAGTGTATTCTTAACAACTTTCATTTATGAACACCCTTAATGAAAACGTTGCTAGCAGTGCCTGAAACTATTTTGTCTACTTAGGTGTTGGGGAGAAGTTTTCAACTTGGGAACCGACCAAACGGGAGCTTGAACTGCTGAAGCACAACCCGAAAAGGAGAAAGATCACCTCTAACTGCACCATAGGTAGGTGGAGGACGTGCTTGCAGCCGTATCTGCTCATTCTCCTGTAGCAACCGCTGAGTTGGGCTTACTTCCTCAGGGCTTCAACGTAAATGTGGGTTATATAACTCCAGGAGACTCTTCCTAAGGCCCTGTATTGCAACACCTGTTCCCTGCTAAGGCCTGGGGATGGGCTAGGATGTGGCCCTGACAGTCTGCTGGGGTGGCAGGCTCAGCTGACTTTGGCTGGTTGAAAATGGGCGCAGTGATCTGCAGGGACAGAAGGAACAGTGTAGGGGCATGGAGTGGTCATCACATTTTCGAAGAAATGAGGAAATGAGTTGTAGAAAATAACAGAAAAGGCTTTTTTGTTTTTTTTTTGAGGGGGAAAGCCTTCACTCTGACCTGACTGTTACTCTAGAAAATCTCTGGGTAATTCTGCTCAAAACATAGGAAGGCTGAAGTGGGGTGGGTGTGATGGTGGTGAACAGTCCTCAGTATAGTTCATATGAAAGTGGCAGAAATATTAGAAAAAACATTGTATTTCTTCTTACCCTTTATTGTTTGGTGAATGATGAGTAAAAGCAAGTGATGGCACACACACGTAGTGGAGCGCTGCAGGTGTTGCATCACTAGGACTGAGCAGAGCGTGTGCCTCAATGCTCAGGTAACAGTGCTCTCCCTGCCTGCTCCTCCCTAGGCCTGCGAGGGCTGATCAACCTCGGGAACACATGCTTCATGAACTGCATCGTGCAGGCGCTCACCCACACACCACTCCTGCGAGACTTCTTCCTCTCCGACCGGCACAAGTGCGAGATGCAGAGCCCCAGCTCGTGTCTGGTCTGCGAGATGTCTTCACTCTTCCAGGAGGTGCAGCCACTGGCTTCCTCAAGGAGGCTTTTCTGCAATCATTTATTTTTTATTTTTTGCCCTTTTTAAAAAATAAGGTGGACTATAGTAAAAAAAAAAAAAAAATTTTTTTTTATAGTAAAGGAAAGAGGGCAGTGGTGGCTCAGTGGTAGAAGTCTCACCTTCCACGTGGGAGATCTGGGCGCAGTTCCCAGTGTGTGCACCTCAAGGACAGCTACCACCCATCTGTCACTGGTGACTTGTGTGTTGCTATGATGCTGAACAGGTTTCAGCAGAGCTCCCAGATTAAGACAGACTGGGAAGAAAGGTCTGGCAGTCTACTTTTGAAAATGAGCCAGTGAAAACCCTGTGGATCACAGTGGTCCAGTCCCATTGTGTGTGGGGTTGCCATGTGCCAGGGACCAACTTGATGGCAGCTAACAACAACGAAAGGAAAGCTAATTTTGTAGCGAGTACATATTTAGTATGCGCATTCTTTACGGATGACAGACATTTTTTACTAGAGTTGTTAGAGACTTTGGGTGTTAGAGGCACACCTCTGACTGAGAGGAAGGTGCAGAGCCGTAACTGGTGGGTAGCTCCCCCTCGTCCTCCACCACCTGCTTTTCCGACCCCAGTGCAGTCCTTACCTGGGGAGGATGGGCAGTGTGGGTATGAATGTCCCCATTCCTCTTCCTGGCTTCACTCTCCAGGAGGGTGGACCCTCCTCTGCGGCCAGACCACTCAAAGAGTGCTTTGTCTCTGTTTCAGTCAGGGACTCCAGAAAGCCTCCATCCTGTGCCTCCCTGCCTAGACTGTCAGGTTCTAGCCCTGATGTATCTGTGTCCTACCTCTCAGCGTGGTGACTCCTCATCAACCGTGAGAGCATGACAGAGCTCCAGCCTGGGGTCAGACACGCTGAGGCTGGAGCCTCTGCACTGCCTGCTCACTGACATCAGATAAGGTTCTCCGAGCTGCAGCAACTCAGGGGCCCAACTAAAAACTGGATGCTGCCCTACAGCTGGCTGAGAGACTCTAGCTGCACACGAAGGCCTGGCACAGGAGTCAGCAAACAGCACCCTAGTCTGTTTCAGGGAGTAAAGTTTTCTTGGAACTGAGCCACACCCGTTGTTTACATACTGGTTAGCAGCTGCTTTTCTGCTACAGTGGCCAAGTTGAATAGTAGTTGTTGAGTAGTTGGGACAGAGCCCTTGTGGCCTGCAAAGCCAAAAATATTTGCTATCTGGTCCTTTTCAGAATTGTCTGCCGAGTCCTGGTCTAGTCTAACCGTGTCCTAAGTATGACATATGACTGCTGGGTTGCAGTGGTGAGCATGCCTGAAAGAGACTGGTTGGGCTAGAGTGAGAGGAAGCGGGTGTGAGGGGAAGGAATCCATGGGGGTTGTGTCACTTAGACTCGTGGATTTTATAGTTGTAACTGCTACAGTTAGGTGATAAATTCAACTCTATTAGATTGCTTTTAAACCCATGTTATGAAGATGTAATTTACGTACAGTATATAGTTAAGAGTTTTGACACATGCATACGGTTGTGTCACTACTGCCACAATCCAGCTACAGGACAGTCCCATCACCTCCGAGTTCCCTCGTGCCCTCTGATGCCATCCTCCTCACCCCAGCCCTGGCAACCACACATCTGTCTTCTGTCCTATAGTTTCCATTTCCAAATGGCACGTGAATGGAGTTATATAGCGTCTAGCTTTCCCCAGTTTGGCATTTGGGGTTCATCCTTGTTGCCTCTGTCAGTAATTTACCGCCTCAAGTGTTCTCATGTTCCATTGTTATGGAGATACCGTGACTTAGTGATCCATCCCCAGTTGGAAGTTTTATTTGGTTGTTTCCAGTCTTTAGCGATAATGAATAAAATTGATGTAAACATTTGTGTACAGGTTTTTTGTGTGGACAGAAATATTTGTCTGTAGTATATCTCTCCATTTATTTAGGTCTTAAATTTCTTTCATCAGTGTTTTGTGGTTTTAGTATACAAAGCTTGCACATGTTGTGTTATATTTATCCCTAAGTAGCTCATGTTTTTGAAGCTATTGTAAGTAGTACTATTTTTAGTTTGTTTTTAATTGTCCATTGCTAGTATCTAGAAATATAGTTCGTTTTTGTTCTGTGTGCTCCAGCCTCACCTTCCTTATCCTCTGTTAGGATTAGCAGTTTTCTGTCATCTGTCAAGAGCAGCTCTGAATTCTTCTTTCTGTAAGATAAGCGTATTAGCGTCTCCTTTCCTTATATGTGTCCCTCGCCCTCTCACCTTTTCCTCATCTCTGTACTAGTAAGTATAACCCTAAGCCTACTTAGGAATTTGGTATTTCTTACTTCCTTGCCCACCTCATCTGGCTTCCGTGTAAACAACTGCCGGTTAATGGGAAGTGGATGAGTACTGTGGGTGCGTGTAAGCCCGTTTGGAACTTGAAACAAAGCTAATTTCATTATTACCAATTAATAATAGTATATCTGTTACCATGTCATTTTGTTTCCATGATTATTTTTGGAATTTAGAATTACAGATCTGCTATTAGATAAGGCATATGGTGCATGCGCTCTAAGCAGACTTAACAGATGTTACCTCGGAAGGTAAAACCTGAAATACTTATATCAGACAATAATACGTTTTCCTGCTTCCATATCTGAGCAGCCAGGGAGGAACCTTCTGGATTCTTACCTAGTGCTCTGTGCTGCTAGGGTGGTGTCATAAGGGACTCGGTGGAGTATTTGCTTCGTCGAGATGGCTGGCAGGCCCTGGAGCCAGCTGTAGTTAGCCTTGGAGCAAGGATGGTGCGTAGCTGATGGCTCCTGGAATTATGCATGCTCACTGCAGTGTTTTGAGTCCTACTCCAGCAGGTGTGGTTCCAGGTGTAAGTGTGGGCAGATGCGTGTGCGGGTTGGTTTAGCTAGTGCTTTGAGTAAGCTAATGTTGGGCAAGTCAAGTTGTTTTTATTTGCATTTGCTCTCATATTTGCAAGTCATAATTCATCATTTAGAATTATCTGTGGAAACTAGCTGGTAGAAAGGGAGAAACCATATGTAGACTCAAAAAGTCCAGTGAGTCAAAATAAAAATAGAGTTTGTGGAAAAAAAGTAAATTGAATCATTTTTATCAAACGACCTGTTGCCATCGACTCATAGCAACCCTAAAAGCAGAGTAGAACTGCCCCATAGGGTTTCCAAGGAGCGCCTGGTGGATTCGAACTGCCGACGTTTTAGTTAGCAGCCATAGCTCTTAACTACTGTGTCATCAGGGTTTTCTTTATCAAACTAGCCATAATAAAGTCCAAGCGTGTGTGTGTGTGTGTATATATATATATATATTTTTTAATTGTGCTTGTGTTCAGAGTGTAACCTTGGTCGATGACGAGTGTTTTCCCCATGTGTCTGTCTCTCTCGGAGCAGTTTTACTCCGGGCACCGGTCCCCCCACATCCCGTACAAGCTGCTGCACCTGGTGTGGACGCACGCCCGGCACCTGGCGGGGTACGAGCAGCAGGACGCCCACGAGTTCCTCATTGCGGCACTGGATGTCCTCCATAGGCACTGCAAAGGTGGGGGCCTGCCACCAAGTCTGCTCCCCCGCCACCCCTCGGGGTGCAGGACTAACCTTTTCCCTATGAACGAGAGATACAACAGGGCTGTTTGCACTGTCCTCTCTGGAGGTTGCGAGTGACCAGCTGTATTTTGACTAGTTTTCTCTTAAACTGATGTCTTTTAAAGAGCCAGGTCGTATTTCTGCAATGGCCTACTTAGCTGGCTTTTAAAACCTCTGTGTCGGTTTCTCTTAGGGGCACTGGGCTGCTTCACAAATGGTCTGTGGCATCCTCAGTTACAAATCAGAAGCAACCTAAACTTGAAATACAGTGGCTTCTTTTGATAACCGTGAGGGTGTTAAATTCTGCTTTTTTGTGTGTTTATTTTTTCTTCTACTGAAAACATATACCAGATGTTTGCCATAGGGATTGAATAAAAGTTGCTTGATAGCTTAGGTAAGGTTTGGTTTCTTAGTATGAGACATAACTTACAAGCAGAAAAAAGCACTGTGAAAGAATATTTTTAAATTATTAATTCAGCTACTTGAAAATAATTGAGAGCCTTCTGTAACCAGCAGAACTGTATTTAAAAATCAGTTCTTTGAAAACACATTGTTGTTAAAATGTTCATACAACAAAACAGAACAAGACCATTGTGATCTACTTCTCTGACATGATTCTATTTGAAAGGCCTGAAAAGGAATGTGAAATTCTACTTAGAAATCTGGTCATCACAGTCCTGCATTGGAGTTGCCAGCTTACCAGTACGTCACGTAGCCAGGCCCAGGGTGCATTTTGAACCACATACTTTTATGAACCACATAGCTCAGTTTATTTTTCTTTATGTCTTCCAGTATGTATTTTTCCGTATTCTAAACGTTCTGTTGCATGAAATTGAGATCCTTCTGGGTTGCGCTTTCTCCGTAAGTTTAAATGTTATGAAAAGACAAAGAGACCGTCCTTTATTCCTCTGTAATAATTTAACTTTTTTGATACTTTTTAGTTAGATGATAGAGCTACACACACAATCCTCATTCTCTAGTTGAATGAAAATTATATAGGATATATATGGTATGTACTACGTTATGTTGTTGTTTGTTACTGTTGAGTCAGCCCTCGACCCCTGGTGACCCCACGTGTTACAGAGTAGAAGTATTCAGTAGGGTTTTCTTGGCTGTAATCTTTACAGAAGCTAGGTGGGTTCGGACTGCCAACCTTTAGCTTACCAGCCAATGGCAAACCACTTGTGCCAGCCAGGTTCCTGTATATTACATTATACAAACCTAAAAAAACCAAACCCGTTGCCAATGAGTTGATTACGACTCAGTGACCCTATAGGACAGGGTAGAACTGCACCATAGAGTTTCCAAGGAGCACCTGGTGGCCTTTGGTTAGCAGCCATAGCACTTAAACACTACACCACCAGGGTTCATATATTACAGATGAGTATTTCTTAAATTCTGCTATTTAAGTTCTGCATTCGTGTGTCAACACACATACCTAAATAAAACTTGGGATGAACTAGAGAAAATGAGAATGGTACTTACTTAGATGCAACTGAGTTGAAAACAGAAACTGTTCCCCTAAAGTTCAGGAGTACAGGAGCTGGTGAGCAAAACGGGTTCTTGGGTAAAGACTGGGTTGGAGCTATGTGGTACGGCTTACTGAAGTCAAAACACCCCATATTAAACTGGCAGTATGTCTAGTGTGGGGAGAGAGGTGGTGGCTTCCCGAGGAGGGTTGTTGTGCTGCCTTACTGGAAGTATTCAGTGATTCTGCAGATGAAAAAGGAAATCAGTGACTCCCCTGTTAATTGGACGTTAGATGTGCTTTCTTGTCAAGATAGACGTTTAGGAGATCTTAGGAAATGGAAGAAAGAAGGACATTGGCAATCCGAGTACTGTCATTTTTCATCAAAATATAGTAAACTGGCTGGTCTGCCCCCACAAGTTTCTCTGTTTATGTGGTAAACATCAAATACCTTTATAAAGCTTCAGCCCTACTGTCTTTATTGTGTATCTGCTGGATAAGCTTCTTCCCTGATGTGTGGCACAAAGCTGCAGTCTCCTCTGGACTCGAGTCATTTGTTGTCCTCTCCCCTAGGTGATGATAACGGGAAGAAGGCCAACAACCCCAATCACTGCAACTGCATCATCGACCAGATCTTTACGGGTGGGCTGCAGTCGGATGTCACCTGCCAGGTCTGCCAGTAAGTGTTCAGCTGCACAGGCGCTGGGTGTTCCTCCGGAACGCCGAAGGGCATCTAGTCTGGGCTAGGTGGGCCCACGTACCGGGCTCTCTGTCCTGTCCGTGTAACTGATGTCACTGTGGATGTTGCTTTATTGAACATCACGGTGCATTTTCCAGCCAACAAAAGAAATTATTGTGTTCTGAAGTTTTAAAAGTATCAGTCTTTGAGCTCTGGTAGAACACACAAAAGAAATGATGGATTACGTGAGTGCTAAATGCTGTCCAAGATGATGAGCAGACCATCCTTCTTAGGGAGGCCTCTGGGCTAAGGTCAGTGTGTGAGGCAGCCATGGTAAGGCCCCTTTCTCATTGTCCATGACTAGCGGTGTTTTCTTTGAGGCTTCTTCCCGCATTTCTCCACTTTCTTTTAGTCTTGGACACCAGAAACCAAATAAGAGCTGCCTTTTTTTCAAGGACTAGAACACAGATTCAAACTTTTCAGCATACCCCCACATTTGATACTTTTACTGACGTTTGATGAGCCTTAGAGAACGCAGGACCTAGCCTCTATTACAAGACAGCATGAGAGCCCCAGTTTTTTTAATAATGGAAAAATGTGAATTTTTGGAAGTGTTTTTGGCCTTTCTGAAGAACTGATAATTTTCCAGATAGCGTTTTATAATTATAAGGAAACTTTTAAAAGTATGGTTGTGAGCTCTTTGAAGGCTGAATCTCTATTTTTACGTTGTATACGCAGTGTCTGCACATGGGTGTTAGTGTTTTTTGCATTCCTGTATGACTTATTTTTTAACATTAAAAAAGATGTATTTAAAATTGTCTGCATTTTAAGCAGGTCTGCTATTACTTTACGCTATGTCCCTCTGCATTTGTGTCATCCCCCTTTCCTCCTCCTTGAAAAACCTTGCGGACTTGGTGTTGTCTGTGGAGAGAGGCAGAGCCAGTCCTTGGGTGCTGAGAGTTTCCCAAAGGCCTCCTTGTCCGTTTTCTCTGTGGCCGTGTCTGTCGTTTGTTGTAAGTGTAGCCTCTCTGCTTGCTGCCGGAGTCAGAGCGCTGGGAGCCAGACGGAGCGTGCGTTGATTTGTGATTTAACCTCGGCACTCTGGTATTTATTTTAATTCCATTTCATTTTTTAAAAAAAATTCTGGCCATGAGACTTACTGGTCTGACAGAGACTAGAGAAACCCTGAGAGTATGACCCCTTGGGCACCTTTTTACCTCAGTACTGAAGTCACTCCTGAGGGTCACCCTTCAGCCAAAGATTAGACAGGCCCGTAAAACAAAACAAGACTAAACGGGCACAGCAGCCCAGGGACAAGGACAAGAAGACAGTAGGGGACAGAAAAGCTGGTAACGGGGAACCCAAGGTTGAGAAGGGGAGAGTATTGACATGTCGTGGGATTGGTAACCAGTGTCACAAAACAGTATGGATATTAATTGTTTCTTGAGAAACTTACTTTCTCTGTAAATCTTCACCTAAATAAAGTACAATTGAAAAAAGAATCTGGTCATAATCGTCTAAAATTGCTTAGGAAGTTGCTCTGAGCTTCTGCTTGAAGCTTTGTCAGGTAGATGAGCTAACACGAGGGTCCATTTTGCCTGTAATAGTTGTGCCGTTTCTGTTACATTGCATGTTTTGTTAGGGGGCCAGCGCCCCACGTGGTTTAGACCACGGTTTTGAACAGCCTCTCGTTGGCATAAGCTACTGAACTCTGGTAGCCGAGATGGTCTCAGGGGTGTATCTGTAGTAAATTTCCTGCTTATGTATCCAAAAATGGATCTCTAGGAAGGAGTTGGCTTCGTCAGGGTGCAAAGTGCAGCTAGTCAGCGTGGATGTTGCACCTGGTCCACGCACACTCTCAGAGTGCAGTTTGGGTCCTGAGTTACCACCTGGGGTAGAGCCATTGATTCAGAGCCTCTGGACATGGGGCCTGGAAATTTTTACTTTTTAAAAAATCCCAAGTGGTTGTGAAGGCCTTCCACGTTTGGAGGCCATTGTGTTAGGAGCAGCCCTGGCTGAAGTGGTTTGCATGTGCTGTCCCTCCCTAGAGCTCTACCTGGGAGCCGGAGATGAGCTGGGTGGAGCGTCCCTACTTAACCGGTATAGTCCGTCTAGGACCTGATTTCAGGCTCCATTTGGACAAAGGGGCAGAGTGGCAGAAGAATATTTAACAGTACCCCAACAAATGGTGACCTCTGTGGAGCCTTAAGTGGACTGTCGGTTTTCATGTACGTTCTTATCTCTTTTTGCTTCTAGTGGCGTCTCCACGACCATAGACCCATTCTGGGACATCAGCTTGGATCTGCCTGGCTCTTCCACCCCATTCTGGCCCCTGAGCCCAGGGAGTGAGGGCAGCATGGTGAATGGGGAAAGTCATGCATCGGGTACCACCACACTTACAGACTGCCTGCGGAGGTAAGGAGCCTGCCAGTGCTTGTGCAGGAAAGGAAAGGCTTCCCTGTGCTCTCTTTTTGCCTTCAGCAATGGTGGTTGGTCAGAATACAACCCTAAATCCAGGGCCATGCCAGGGTCCCAGTAGGGTTTTCTTACACATGCCCAGCGTAGAGCACTGATATTAACCTGCATATGGCTACAGCTGACACCCAGCAGCTCGTGCTAGTTTGTCATGTTTTTGCATGATGAACACATATTTCTTTCCACCTAGTTCTGTAAAAAGCTATAGGATCTATGTATCATAAGTGTCTTAGTTTCCTAGTGCTGCTATAGCAGAAATACCACAAGGGGGTGGTTTTAAAGAACAGAAATTTATTTTGTGACAATTCAGGAGGCTAAAAGTCTGAGTTCAGGAGAGGTCCTTTCTTGTCTGTTTCTGCAAATCTTAGGGTTCCTGGCTTGTAGACTTGTCTGTCTCCATCGTCTTCCCCAGTGTCTGCTTGCTTGCCTGTGTACCTCTGCCTATGCTGCTCCTTATATTCCTCCACAGTGATTAGGTTTAGGACACACCCAATGCTGATATGATCTCATTAACGTAACAAAACCTCTCTCCCAAATACGATTACATCAGCATGTCTAATGGAGGTTAAGATTCCAGCACGTATTTTGGGGGGTAGTCTCCCTCCCCCAAAATTCATGTTTTTTCCAGTGTGCAAAACATACTCAACCTATCATATCATCCCAGAAATCTTATGTCAGCTCCGAGTCCAAAATCTCATGTTCTGAACCATCTAAATCAAGTACGGGTGAGACTCTGGGCATATTCCATCCTGGGGCAAAATTCTCCTCCATCAGTTGATTTGTGAAACCTAGAATACAAGATACTTGCTTCCATACAGTGGTAAAATAGCCATAAGGTAGACATTCCAGTTCCAAGTGGGAGAAATCATGGGTACCAAGCAAGTCCACAGTCCTGCAGAGCAAATTTCATTAGCTTTGAAGGCTTGAAAACAATCCTCTGTTCTCGGACTATCTGAGCATTGGCCATGTTCTTTGGATTCTGGTTGGAGGCCCCTCAGCTCTGGGGATCACTCACAGGCTTAATCACTTAAAAAAAAAAAAAACTGTGTATCCGTGCCCTTGTGTAAGTTCCAGGATATGTCCCTAGTTTGTACAATCTTATAAGTTATGGTTTTGTTTTACACAGTTCATTTTTGAAGTCTCTTTCCTCTTGCATTTTACTATAAGCAGCAAGAAATCACACTGTCCCTTCAAGATTTCGCGTGGAAGTCGCCTCAGCCAAATGTATAGGATTATCACTTAGAACTTCTACTTTCTGCCAGGCATTTGAATAGAATTCACACACATTCTTTGCCTCTTTATAAAATGGGTAGCCCTTCCTCCATTGTCCAATAACCTCTTCGTTATTTCCTTTTAAAGCCTAAACAGAAGCACACTAAATGTCCACAATTCTAGCAACTTTCTATTTATGGTGTTAAAAGTAAACAGTATACCATTAACAGATTGCTATGTAGGTTTCATGGACAATTTAATTGGGCAACATGTCATTACCAAGTGAATCAGCGTTTTGACTTAAGGTTTTTAAGTGTTACGTATAGAATTTTATTAGGAACTTTGAAAAAAATTTTTTGGTTGACGTATTATGTCAGAATACATAAATCTTATAGGAAAGCAGAATGTGTTCAAACACCATCAGGTTAAATAGAAGCCTTGCCTAAGACAGTCACAAGATCAGTGAGCCATGATTAAAAGAGCTCTGGTGTCTTGGAAACAGGACGTGTTTATTAATCTTTGATTGTGTTCTGAAAGAATGAGTTCCAAGCATTTTAATGAGCCTGATTACCTCGATACAGTTACGTGAAACTAGATAAGCAATTTTTAAAGATCAGTTATAGTTCAAGGTATAGCTATAAGCTTTAAAAATTATACCTTTATGATTATACAGCACATACATTTTTAACATTTAATAAGATCTTTAGAATCGTGGGTAAGAGAACTCTGTTTTCATAAAGCAAAACTTAAAATTGTATTTCAGAATTGCCCTTTTTGATCATGATTCGGTTAGAATCTTTGATCAACTAAGATTTGTCCAGGCGCTATCGAGGTTCTTTGGGTCTTGGTAATTATAAGTACCAGTTATAACACATAAATTATTTTTATTGGTTCCATGGCTGCGTTTTTTGTTGTTTCAGTTGGAAGGAGACCATTTGCTGCATCTTAGATGCCTGTTCTCGAGCTTATAAGACCCCAGTCACTAAACAATTTAGCAATCTGAAAAGGATATGTATTACTCTATATTACCCTTATCAGGCCAGTGATCTGAAAGACTTCTTTAACCCACGAACCTAAAGTTTTTAGTCAGGAAAACAAGTCCCAAGAAGTGTTAGAGGGAACCTCGGCAGCATTAGCTGCTTCTGTGTGTGCACTTTAGTCTTTAGTATATCTTGATATATTTTAGTTTAGGTATCGTTAATATACACATTTTTTTTTATCATTAAGGCACACACTCCACTTTGGGGAGGAAGCAAATAAGTAAGAGCTAACCTGTTTTGTATAGTCATTATTCTTAACTTGAATTACTTTAGTGAACCAAGAATATATGATATTATTTAGACTATTAGTAGAACTCTCAAGATTTAAGGCAACCTTATCTAACACTAATTGTAATCTAATAATTTTTCATCTAACACAAGCAAAGCCTGTGCTGGTGATTTTATGGATTATGACTGCCACAAAACAACCAGTTAAAGTTTCTTTAGTAAGAGGTCGTCTTTTTTTTTTTTTTTTTTTGATAGCTATTTTGTCAGATGTTTGATGGCTTTTTTTAAAACAATTTTTTATAGGGATTATGGCTCTCACCTTTTTGATTTTTTTATTAGAAGGTAGTTTAGAGCTGAAGCACCAGGCACTCGTTAAGCCAAATAACAAGTTTTTACTCAGTTGGGTGGTAGCACTTTGTAGGCATGACAACCACATACAAAATAATGTCTTTTAAGCCACATGAGGGAAGGTTTCTCAAGGTCTTTGCAAAGCTAAAGAGGAGTAAATATTAAAAGGAAGCATGTGACTGTTAACTATTAGCCACAGCTTTTCAGTACCCAGGCAAGGCCTTGGCCACAGGATTTAGTTGTCAGGTATAATAAGCTACAGGTCTCTGCTTTTTATGTTTTTGAGTTAACACCCCCAAGGCTTCACCCTTCCATTTCTGAACACGTAAGTAAAAGGCGTAAGTAAAAGACTTTGTTGTACTTAGGGTGTTTTAATGCCGGAGGTTGAACAAGGGCTATTTTTAAATTTACAAAAGTTTCTGATTGAGTTTTAGACCAAAGCAGAGATTTTGAGCTAGATGTCTTTAATAATTTGTATAAGGGGGCTACCAAAAGGGAAAATTACTGTATTTTTATGCAAATAACACACTTTCTACGTTTGTTTGCCAACCATGCCTTTCCCCATGAGATATTTTCATATCTGTACTATGCTTTTTTTTTTTTTTTTTTTACAGCAACATGTAAAAAAAAATGGTTTGGTGACGTTTATGAAAATACCTTGAGGTGGGTGGGTGCAGCTGGTAAACGGAGGTAGAAGGTGCACATTATTTGCATAATAATAAAGTGGGTACCCATTAGCAGCAGTATCCAGTAAGTTCCAGGAATCCTTGTAATTTTTGTTTTTTAATTTAATTGCTGGAACTGTTGAATTGTCTGAAGCCTTTTAGAGGCTAACTTTATACTTTCTGTACTTAGTTTATGCCCTAGGTTTTGAACTTGGGACAGACAAAAATGTAATTTATCCTTGGAGATCTTATGGCCCTTCTCAGCTAATTTGTTGTAAAAGGTAGAATGAAGCAGCTTGACTGTATTTGAGAGTATTAGGGCATAAAAGGAGATCATTCATGTATTGAAGGAGGGTTGAATTTTGGGGAAAATTTAAAGTTGATCTTGATTTAAGATTTGGTATAAATAGGAAGGTGATTTAGTAAATCTTTGGGGAAGAATGGAAGCTTTCTCAGTGAAAACAATCAGAGATTGATTAGAGTGTTCTATAGAAATGTTGAAAAAGGCCGAGTACAAGCCAATAACAGTAAACCATTTTGCAGGGAGGGGCTGTTTAGTGAGTAAAGTGTGAGGGCTAGGTACTGTAGGAAAACGGGGGATAATTATTTACTGCCCTTAGATCTCAAACAAACTTTTAATCTTGGCTGTGTGGTTTTTTTAACTGGTAAAACAAGGGTATTGCAAGGGCTTGTATAAGGGATAAGTTTTTTAGAAATGAATCGATTACTAACGGGTTTAAGTTGTAATAGTGAGCCCAGGTGATGCAGTGGTTAAGTACTCGGCTGCTAACCAAAGATGGGTGTTTCAAACCCATCAGCCGCTCTTCGTGAGAAGGATGTGGCAGTCTGCTTCCATAAAAAGATTACAGCCTTGGAAACCTTTTGAGGCAGTTCTGCTCTGTCCTCTAGGTCCCTGTGAGTTGGAATTGACTTGATGGCAACAGACTTGGTTTGGTTTTTGGTTTGGGCAAGGTAGGGTAAAGTTTTAGTTGAGTCTATTTTTACAGTACTGTGAATATGACCAATATCAGTAGAGTCGTTTACCCGTAATTGACCTGGTACTTGATTTAATAGTTTAAAATTAACATTTGCTCTTGCAACTTTAGTTTTTAATGTGATGCCACTTTGAATAAAGCAGATTAACTCTTTTTTTATTAGGTAATTTGAATAACATGTCTTCCAGATGAGAAAAAGAAAAATGGCTTTGGATCTTAATTAAGGGGTTTCTCTTTATTAAAAGTATGGGAGTAGAATTATAAAGCAAAAAAGAATGATTTTTGGTGAATGGACCCAGTTTTATAGGAAGAGGTTTAGAAACATGTACAGTTTGAGTTTTATTATTTATTTTACAACGGTTTTTTTGGTCACTCTGAGGAGGAAGGATTTAATGTAACAGTGTGTGGAGTTTAAAGTAGATACTGTAACATCAGTATCTATTAGAGTTGATAATGGCTTTCTATTTATAATTAGTCTCTGCATATTTAAAGTTATGAGGACTAAGGCACTTGGGTATTTATCAGAGTAACTTCATATTTATTTATTTATTTAATTGTGCTTTAGAAGGTTTACAGAACAAACTAGTTTCTCGTTAAATAGTACACGTTTTATGACATTGGTTAACAACCCCACGACATGTCAACACTCTGCCTTTCAGACCTTGGGTTCCTTATTACCAGCTTTCCTGTTGCCTCTTCCTCCTGCCTTCCAGTCCTTGCCCCTGGACTGTTGTGCCCCTTTAGTCTCATTTTGTTTTATGTGCCTGTCTAATCTTTGGTGAAGGCTGAACCTCAGGAGTGACTTCATTACTGAGCTAAAAGGGTGTCTGGGGGCCATACTCTGGGGGTTTCTCCAGTGTCTTTCAGGCCGGTAAGTCTGGTCTTTTTTGTGAGCTAGAATTTTGCTCTATGTTTTTGTCCAGCTCTGCCCGGGACCCTCTATTGTGATCCCTGCCAGAGCAGTTAGTGGTGGTAACCAGGTACCATCTAGTTGTACTGGACTCAGTCTGGTGGAGGCCATGGTAGATATGGTCCATCAGTCCTTTGGACTAATCTTTCCCTTGTATCTTTAGTTTTCTTCATTCTCCCTTGCTTCTCAGAGTAACTTTATTTAGAATTTTTGAACATTATTTGAGCTCTTTTTTTTTTTTTTTTTTTGGAGCTGGTGTTGGTGAACAGTTAAGAGTTCCTGAAAGCTTTGGACAATCTCATTTTTAATGTATAAATTCCTTATAATAAAGACATTGATTTTTTTGGACCTGAGTTTGAGAAGATTGAGGATTTGAAAATGATTGAGGAGGACTTAAAGAAGGAAGGGGCAAAGGTTTGTAAGAAAAAGGGAATTGGTCTCCCCCAGGGCACTGAGGACCTTGAGGACCCTGGAGCTGTTTTTAAAAGTCATGATTAGCCACACCTTATAATCTCAGATTTATCTTTCTTTTGTTAGTAGGACTGTACAATTGGCCAGTTTATTTTGGGGGGGGAAATATCTTTGGAATGGCATTTAACGATTTTTTAGTAATAGTCCTGGCCCTTTTAGGGGTGTTTTTATGAGTCAGTGAGGGGTCTTGGACTTTTTCCTAAACATTATTCCATTTAGCCTCTTTTATTTATTTTTGCGTATCTTTTGGTCCCAAAAACATGTGAATAAGCTGATAAGAGATCAGGTAAAACTGGGTCATCAGCACTAATTAAAATTTTAAATTGTTCAGTGAGTTTTGGGGGATCCTCCCTGGGTTTACAGAATTTTTTTTATTATACTTTATAAAAAAAAATTAATTTACGTTTATTCTAAGGAGAACATACAACTTTTTAAAAGGCTCCTGGAGTTTCTGAGGGCTAAATTTTAAAAGGAGTTTGGGGTGTGACCTCTTCTTTATAGAATGGATATTCTTACAATAGACCAAGTGTGGGGTTAGTTTTAGGGGATTCAGGGAGGACAGGATAGATAAGAGAAGGGGAAGAGAATTACGGAATGGAGGAGGCAATTCAGAAGGAAAAATGTGTCCATTTCACAGATCTTTAAGTCATTTCTTCAATTTATGCAAGAATTTCTGTATGTTTAACAAAGTCTTTTAAGCCATATGATTTTACTTTTGTCTGTTTATGGACTCAGTACCAGTTAAGTATCCCACTGAGCTTCTTTGACTTCCTTAACATTTTCTAATTTTTCCCTAAGATAAACTAATTTGTCTAGTGAAAAAGAACCCCATTTAGGCCATTGAAATTTTAAGTTATTTTTTTGTACCATCTATTCGTTTATCAAGGAACAAACAAGAACAAAAACTGTAATGTTTTTCCATGAATCCTACTGGCATGCCAGCAGGGGGAGCTGTAAGCTCAGGTTTAGAATTTGAGGATTCTGTTATTAGTCTCTGATTCTGTCTAAACTTTCAAGTGCCACACACTGACTCAAAGTCTTTCCACTGAAATGTCGCCAGAATCAGAGATTTTGAATAACCTTGTTGAAATAACAGAAACAAATAAGAACAACCAACCATGTAACAGAGAAACTGCACAGCAGTCTTAAGGAGCAACGCTAAAAGCGTGGACTCAAGAGACCAAACAAGTCCAAATTAGGAAGGGGAAGCAGATGAGGGAAAATACCCCTCAGCTGTTACCAACATCTGGTTCAATCCTTATGATGGAATTGTTGGGAAAGGAACTTCAATCCCACTTCCGACACCAAATAACTTTCAACTCAAAACACCATTAACAGATTACTATGTAGGTTTAATAGATAATTTGCAAATTGGGTGACATTGCATTACCTAGTGAATCAGTGCTTTGATTAAGATTTTTAAAGTGCTGTGTATACAATTTTGTCAGGAAATTTGAAAAAAAAATTTTTTTGATTGGTTGACAAATATGTCAATACATAAATCTTAAAAGAGTGCAGTGTTCCTCAAACATTGTAAGTTTCAGGTGTTAGTGAGCCTCATCACCTAGATATAATTATGTAAAACCAGACAAGGTGCGTTTTAAAAACTCAGTTATAGTTCAAGACACAACTATAAGCTCTAAAAATTACATGTTTATGATTATACAGCACATAAGTTTTTAACATTTATTAAGATGACCTTTAGTGTTACGGGCAAGAGAACTCCCTGTGTTTTCATAAAACTTCACAGTGGTGATAGACACTTTCCCCATAGTCTTCAATTTTTTCTAAGCCTAAAGAATCGTCCTTAGTATCCGTAGTTCTATTAAACAGTCTCTTCTCTTCAGGGCAATCTCGGACCTTACTATCAAACACACCAGAATTTCTGTAGCCTCTGTCCATTACCCAATCCCAAAACCACTTTTACAGTTTAGGTGTTTGTTAGAGCAGGACCCCTACTTCTCAGTACCAAAATGTGTAAGTCAGGGTTCTCTAAGAAACAGAACTAGTGATACATATGCACAGAGAGAGAGATTTACTGCAACGGTTTGGCTTACACAGTTGTGAGTGCTGGAAAGTTAAAAATCTGCAGGACACTTGGCACACTGGAGACTTCTGTAGGTTTGTATCGCAAGGTCTGTAGGTCAGGTGGCAGGAAGAAAACAGTTCAGAGAGTGTGCATGCATGTACACACAAACAAGCATGTGATCTCTGCCAAAACACCTATGTACACCTACTTCTCACTTACCATCGCGTTATTCAACGTTTCGTATTTACGACAGTAGTAAAAAATCTACTATTCCAACTATTTTACACATTAACAATCGTATGTCTGGCAGTAATGAATTCCAAGGTGCCAAGAGAGAGTAACTCTGGCTGTTTTGGGTAAGGTTATTTATCAGTTTGGCCGAGCAGTGATTCTAAGTGGTTTGCCAGTTATTTAATGATGTAATTTGGCAGTTGTGTAATGATGTAGTCATCCTCCGTTTTTACGTAATACTGATTTTGGGATAACAGCCTGGTCTTTGGAACCTAAAAAGGTCGATAAGTGAGGAGTGGGTGTATAGTCTGAAGGCATACCACAGCCTAAGGAAACTCTCCCTTTAACTGATTGCATTATAATAGATGACATTATGGGCGGTGATTACATTGCAATACATTAGATTACATTACGTAATAGCAGCTAGTGTAGTGTTTGCCAAAACTATTGAGAACCATAGCCTAGCCCGGATGACACGTAAAACTAACCATCACAACAGGCTACTATTCCCCCCACCCCCATTTGAGTTAACAGAAAGTTTGAGGGAGTGTTGATGCCCATGTACTTTTTGTGGGTAATAGCCTAAACTAGAAATGCCCCCTCCCCTCCCACACCAGTCCTATGACATGGACTTTTCTGCAAATAATTAAAACATTTATGGTATTCTGCACTTGAATTTATTCTTTAATTTGGCAATTTGCTACATCATCAGTCTAGATTAGTGACAAGATTTATGATGCAGTTGCTGTAAAATGTGTTTAAATTGCTATAGCATACACTTGTGGAGAGATCAGAATACCTTTTTTAAACTTTATTTCAGTTAAGTTCAGTGTTTGATGACCTTGACTTTCTTGCATTAGTTGATGGTGACTATAGGGGAGGCTGATGAAGGGCGCACACCTCTTGGTTTTCATCTTGTTACACTGTCAGCAGGACCAGGTTTGCACATTTGGAATCTTAGAATGCATCAGTTTTGCAGCACTGATAGTGATAGTTCCAGGTATAAAATAGGGCACCATACATTCAGTTTGGAAAACAAGCAACAACCAAAACTAAAAAATTGCTCACTAGAGGAAAAAAAAGGTCTTTGCCTTGGCATCAGGTCCTTGTGCCCTAAAGAAATTACAGACCTTAAGAGGGGAGACAGATACGTAAATTGATGGTCACTGACATGCATTAATTGCCTAATTGTACCCAGTTATTGTTGTCAGCACTGTACAGACTACACATAACTGAATTTGAGGTCAGAGGGAGCTCTTATGTACTCCGGAGTGCTAAAAGGGAGTCTTCAGAACTACTTTTGGTAATAGAGAATAAAATTGAAACTGCAAACAAAACAGGCAGCGAGGGAGAAACCAAACTTCCCAAACTAAACTGTGTAGGAAGCAGTCTGCGGTTAGCAGTCACAGGACGTGTGGTGGGGAGGATAGCTTGAGTGCACTCATCTCTAGATTTTTATTGAAAGCCAAAGGTCATGAGAATCATGGCCCAGCCAAGATGACACATAATCTTAACCATCACAGCCACGTTACTCCTGTCTTGCATCTTGATGTTCATTATTACAAGATGTACATTGTTAATGCACAAAATAGTTGTATAGTAGATTTTTTATTATTGTCATAAATGCAAAGTGTCAGATAACAAGATTGTTGATAAGTGAGGAGTAGGTGTATGTTCAAGCCATATGTTCTTTATGTCTGACATGAGATTCTTTGGTATACTTTTAGTGATGTCAAGGCAGGTTTGTGTGACACCTGTGGTGGCAAAAACTTAGTGTAGTTGGCAGAGATGACAAGGGCTTGGCAAGTATTTCAACTCGAGAGCACTTAAGGTGAGAAACATGACAAATCATCAGAAACTTACAGAAGAATAAAAATGAACAAACATCAAAAAGTGTCTTGACTGATGAGCATTTTGTGTACTGCATTGGTATAAATTTTTTTTTAAATGTGTATTTTCATGAGAAGCTCTGTGCTTACTGGTCATCTAATCTGTAGTTTAATTTTATGCAGTGATATGCAGTGAACTCACCAGTCGTCTGATCTGTGGTACACTTTATGCAGTGATCTGCAGTGCACTTAGCAGTCATCCGATCTATGGTACACTATATGCAGTGATCCACAGTGCACTGACCAGTGATCTGATCTGTAGTATATTTTTTGCAGTGATACACAATACACTTAGTAGTCATCTGGTCTGCGGTACACTTTATGCAGTGATAACACAGTGTACTGACCAGTGATCTGATCTTTGGTACACTTTATACAGTGATATGCAGCCGCTTTGTCATCTGATCTGTGGTACACTTTTATGCAGTGATATGCAGTGCACTTAGCAGTCATCTGATCTGTGGTGCCCTTTTATGCAGTGATATGCAGTGCACTTAGCAGTTGTCTGACCTGTGGTACACTCTTATGCAGTGATACACAGTGCACTGACCAGTCATCTGATCTGTGGTACACTTTATGCAGTGATAATGCAGTGCACTTGGCAGTCATCTGATCTGTGGTATATTTTATGCAGTGATAATGCAATGCACTTAGCAATCATCCGATCTGTGGTGCACTTTATGCAGTGATGTGCAGTGCACTAGGCAGTCACCTGATCTGTAGTACATTTTATGCAGTGATATGCAGTGCACTTGGCAGTCATCTGATCTCGGGTACACTTTATGCAGTGATAATGCAGTGCACTTAGCAGTGATCTGTGGTACACTTTATACAGTGGTTAAGTATTGCAGTGCACTGACAAGTCATCTGATCTGTAGTACACTTTATGCAGTGATAACGCAGTGCACTGACCAGTCATCTGATCTGTGGTGTACTTTATGCAGTGATTCACAGCGCACTTAGCAGTCATCTGAACTGTGGTACACTTTGTGCAGTGATCCACAGTGTACTAACCAGTCATCTGAACTGTGGTACACTTTATGCAGTGATTCATAGTGCACTCACCAATCATCTGATCCGTGGTACACTTTGTGCAGTGATTCACAGCACACTTAGCAGTCATCTGAACTGTGGTACACTTTATACAGTGATAGGCAGTGCACTTATTAGTCCTCCAATCAATTGATAGTAGCCAAGTGAATGTGCCTGACTTGAAACCTATGACTCAGATGTGAGGGTATATCATTAGGATGTTTGTGCCCCCAGCTGTTGGCAAGCAAAAGAATACTGCCTTTCAGAAGGCTTGAGCCCATCGTAGATTAAAAAAATAGTTCTGGAACTTAAAAGTCTCTTCATGTTTCCGAGTTGTTCTTCATGTTTCCTCAGGGAGGAAGGCATTTGGGGGCTCTTGAAGGAAGTGGTGGGTCAGGGTGTTCCTTGAGCCAGGGATGGAATCTGGTGTGTGTGTTTCTGCTTTCTGCCCTCTGTCACTAATTTAGAGCTGTGGGGTGCTCGTGTGAGGGACACATGAACTGTCCTCCTGATGTTAGCTGTGGGCTGGCCTGTACCTCCAGTTTTAAACTTAAGTCTTTTTTCTTCAATGTGGTTCAGAAGACGACTGCAGTTTTATACATTGTCTCTGCTCAGTGGTGACAAATGTCTGCGTGTTTGAGCTACGGAACCTGCTGTCGCCAGCAGCCAGTGGTGCATGCTGATCCAGAGATGGTGAAAGAAACCCAAAGAGGCCTCTCAGGTGGCCTTGAGCAGCTGGGTTCAGGTGGGGCAGACATCACGTTTGAGTTGAAAAATTGCAGTATGGAGAATTGTTTTGGCGACTGTGTGTGTATCCAAAGCCTTCACTTTTTCTCCTCCCAACAGGTGTTGAATCAGGATTCAGATTGCACTAGCTGTCTGAAGAACACACCAGTGGTTTTTTTCACAGTTTGTTCAAATTAGGACCCAGTCTAGGTCCACATATTACATGCACGTGGTTGATTTGTCACATTCATCACTTTTAAGTATATGGGCTTCACCTCCCCGCCTTTTTTTCTTGCCTTGTAGGTCACCCTCCTGTAGAACTTCTGATAGCCTGGGCTCTGATCGCCTGGGCCTGTATTTCCTCTTCGCAGAAGGGTTTACTGCCCTCGCCCCCTTTCTGGGTATCTGAGGGGCCAGACAGGGTCAGCTCAGGTTAGAGGGACCATCACCTTGCCCTGGCAATATCATGAAACTACCCCAGGATGAGAAAGGACTTGCCATACCTGGTTGTAAAAGGGTGAATTTTTCTGTTGTTTTTCTGCTTTAAACTTTAAAATTTGGCATACACTTGAAACATCTTTTTATGGGTTTTTATCTTTAGAAGCTACTACTTTGCCAGAAATGTTTGCTGACTGACTTAGTCATCTAATGCTGCTGTAACAGAAATAACACAAGTGGATGGCTTTAACAAAGAGAAATTTGTTTCCTCACAGTGAAATAGGCTTTAAGTCCAAATTGAGGGCGCCGGCTCCAGGGGAAGGCTTTCTCTGTTGGCCTTCTCATCAGTCTTGCCCCGGACTAGGAGCTTCTCCGCACAGGGACCCTGGGTCCAAAGAACGTGCTCTGCTTCTGGCACTGCTTTCTTGATGGAGTGAGGGGCTCCCAGCTCTCTGCTTGCTTCCGTTTCCTTTTATCTATTTAAGGTAAAAGGTGGTACAGGCCACAACCTGGGGAAACTCACTTTACGTTGGATCAGGGATGTGACCTTAGTGAGGGTATTACAGTCCCACCCTAATCCTCCTTAACATAAAATTACAATCACAGGATGGAGGACAATCATACCATACTGGGAATCATGGCCTAACCAAGTTGACACACATTTTGGGGGGCACAATTCAATCCGTTACACTGACTTATTCAGTGTAGCCTTTCACGTAATCTCTCTTCACGGTTAGAAAATAACCATTTCCGTAGACCTCTTATCTTTTAAAATTAAAGATGTCTTTTTTAATTTAAATTAAATTAGTTTCACAGCAGTAGTAAGAAATACAGAGATCCTTGTCTCCTTCACCCCATTTCCCCCATGGTAACAACCTGCAGCACTGTGGATACTACAGTATCACCAGCAGGATATCGACATTATAACCGTCAGGAGACAGCACATTTCGTCCCCACAAGATCCCTGATGCTGCCCTTTATAGCCACACTCACTTCCCTGCAGCTCCCACCCTACCACTCACCCCCTAGGAGCCACTTCTCTGTTCTCCTTTTCTGTACTTTTTCATTTCAAGAATGTTATATATACAGTATCGAACCGTTTGGGGTTGGCTTTTTTCACTCAGCATGATTCTCTGCAGTTTCGTACAGGTTCTGTATGAGTAGCTTGTTCCTTTTTCTTGGTGAATGGTATCCCACGGTGAAGGTGTACCGCAGTCAGTGTATCCATTCACCTGTTGAAGGATGTCTGTGTTGCTTCTGGCTTTTGGCTATTGTGAATAAAGCTGGTATACACATCCGTACGCAGGTTTTCGTGTGAACACAGGTTTCAACTCCCTGGAATGAATGCCGGGAGTATGGTTGCTGGGTTGTATGGTAATTAGAAAATTGCTGTTTACTAAGACCTTTAGTTAAAAAAAAATTTTTTTTTTTTTTTTAAAGAAATAGGGGAGAGAAGATAGTTTTTCTTTCTTTCATCATGAAATTATAAGCATCCTTAATTACATATATTTGGTTTTAGTAGGGAAGCTAACCCTGTTGAAACCAGGAAAATAATTCTTTTTCTCTCTTACCTCCTGCATCTTTTTTTTCTTAAAAAGGTGTATTTACATCTATGTATATCTGTATCTAGGAATAGATATATAAAAGATACATAAAATTGTGGTTATATATATAAAACAAAAGGCGGCAATTTTAACCATTTTTTAAGTATGCAGTTCAGTAACATTAATTATAGTTCATCATGTTGTGCAACCATCACCACTATCCATTTCCAAAAGTTTTTCATCACCCCAAACAGACACTCATTGCCCTTTAAGTAATAGCCACCTGCCGCTTCTTCCCCCAGCCCCTGGTAACCGCTGATAAACTTTGGCCTCTGCATTTACCTGTTGTTGATATTTCATGAGTGGGATCATATAGTATTTGTCCTTTTGTATCTCACTTACTTCACCACTTGGCATAATCATATTTTCAAGAATCATCCATGTAGCATGTGTCAGAGCTTTATTTCTTTTGATGATGGAATAACATTCCATTGTATGTATATAAGGAGTCCCTGGGTGGCACAAAAGGTTAAGTGCTTGGCTACTAACCTGAAAGGCTGGTGGTTCTAATCCACCCAGAGGCACCTGGAAAGAAAGGCCTGGTAATCTGTCTCTGAAAGATCACAACCGCCCAGTTCGATTCTGATACATGGGGTCACCATGAGTCAGAATCTCTTCACTGGTCACAGGTTTTGTATGGACGTATACCATGTTTTGTTTATCCATTCGTCTGTTGATGGACACTTGTGTTGTTTCCACCTTTTGGCTATGGTAAGTAGTGCTGGAGTGAACACTGGTGTTATCGGTATCTGAATTCTTGTTTTCAAGTTTTTGGATATATACTCAGGAGCAGAATTGTGGGACGTATATTAATTCTATGTAACTTTCTGAGGAATTGCCAGACTTTTTCGCAGCAGCTGCACCATTTTGCATTCCTACCAGCAGTAGATGAGAGTCCCAATTTTCCACATCCTTGCCAACACTTCTTATTTTCTATTTTTCTGATAATAGCCATAGCCATCTGTTGGGTATGATGTGGTATCTTAGGGTGGTTTTGATTTGCATTTCCCTAATAGCTAATAATGTTGAGCATCTTTTCATGTGCTTGTTGGCCATTTGTTTATCTTTTTTGGAGAAATGTCTATTCTTAAAGTCCTTTGCCCGTTTTCTATAAATTGTCTCTTCCCTTTCTTAACAAAGTTCTTTGGTGCACAATAGTTTTTATTTTTGATGGAATCAGTTTATCTGTTTTCTTCTGTAGCTCGTGCTTTTGGTGTCATACCAAAGAATCCACTGTCAGAAACTACATCTTAAAGCTTTACTTCTTTTGTCTTTTTCTAAGAGTTTTATAGTTTTTGTTCTTATATTTAGGTCATTGATCCCTTTTTGAGTTAATTTTTGTATGTGGTATGAGGTATGGATCCAGCTTCATTGTTTTTATGTTGAGACCCAGTTGTCCAAGCACCATTTATTCTTTCCGCTTTGAACTATCCTGGCATCCTTGTTGAAAATCAGTTGACCATAGATGATATTCCATTGGTCTATATATCTGTCCTTACACAAGTGCTACAGTATTTTGATTACTTTATAGTACATTTTGAAATCAGTAGGGGTCCTTCTACTTTGTTCTTTTTCAGGGTTGTTTTGGCCATTCAGGGCCCTAGCCATTCCATATGAATTTGAGGACTGATTTTTCCATTTCTTCCAAAAAGACTGTTGGAATTTTGATAGGAATTGTATTCAATCTATACATGACTTTGGCTAGAATTGACATCTTAACAATATTAAGTCTTCCAACCCGTGAACACAGGATGTCTTCCCATTTATTTAGATTAGATCTTTAATTTCAGCAGTATGTTATTATTTTTCAGTGTACATGTCTTTCACCTCTCTGGTTAAATTTCTTTCAGAATTTCATACTTTCAGATGCTATTGTAAATGGAATGTTCTTAATTTCCTTTTCAGATTGTTCATTGCTCATGTAGAGAAACAGAACTGATTTTTGTGTGTCGATTTTGTACCCAGTGACTGGTGAATTGGCTAAAAATATATTTTTAAATGCCTTACAGATTTACCAGACCAGAGCACTTAGGAAGCAGTGCCAAAATCAAGTGTAGTGGTTGCCATAGCTACCAGGAATCCACTAAGCAGCTCACCATGAAGAAATTGCCCATTGTTGCCTGTTTTCATCTTAAAGTAAGTTTTCCAGAAAACCAACCTGAGTGGCAGACTCGATGTTTATCCCCATACAACATATATAGCCTATTGGTTGGGCGTACTGAGTGTGTTTTATAACTGCACCTGGTTAGTGAGGAATGCTAAAGAGATTGGGGGTAGTAAATTGGACTTAACCTTCCTCTGCTGCTGAAAGAAGTTTATTGTGGTAAACAAAGAATAATTTACTCAGAATGAAAATAGCATGTGAGTTACACCACTGTTTTTGTATGGATATATATCACATGGAGCCTTGGTGGCACAATGGTTAAATATTATGGCTGCTAATCAAAAGATCGGCAGTTCGAATCCACCAGGCGAGCTCCTTGGAAACCCTATGGGGCAGTTCTACTCTGTCCTAGAGGATCACTATGAGTCAGAATTGACTCAACAGCAATGGGTTTGGTTTGGGTTTATATCCCATATATACCATTTTTCTTGCCCAGTAGGTTACCTGTCCTGTAAAACTTCCTGTGCCAAAAAAAAGGTTTTTTGTTATTACTCCCCTGTGCAAATTATTCCACCCTCCCCCCAAGTTTTCAGATTTTCTTTCACTTAAAAACAAACAAAAAAAACCCAAATCCTTTGTATTATGATCTAGTGGAGGGGTTGGCAAATTTTTTCTGTAAAGGGCCAGATAGTAAATATTTTAGGCTGTGTGGGCCACATAAGTCCTTTGTTAAGATATTTTTGTTTTATTTTACAATCCTTTAAAAATATAAAAACTATTCATAGCTCACTGACTGGATTTGGTGACTGCGATCTAGTCAAATTAATGCCTTTTGTTTGGTGAAAGAAGCAATATGCTTGTTTTCTTTCCTACCACCTGGCACTTTCATGGTTGGTTGTTAGATTTCTTTTTGTGTCTGTATTAGTTTATCACTGTGATCAATCCCATAATTTCAAGATTTGACTCAAACTTCCTAAGTTAGATTGATAAGGAATAATATTCTGTTATGGAATCTGTAAGCTCCAGATACAGCCAAAAAGCAATTTAAAAAAAGATAAAAAGCTCATCTTCAGGAGGACTCAGAGAAAAACCATTGGTGGAACCCTTAAGGCTGACACTTGGTCCTTCTTCCTCTCCCTTCTCTGCTCCCATCTGCTTCACTTCTGTAGCGGTTTGAACACTCTGCCAAGCTGAGACGGAAGATTACCACATATGTGTCCTTCCCCTTGGAGCTGGACATGACTCCCTTCATGGCCTCAAGGTATGGAAGGGTTTGTTCTGTGTCCTGTGGTCAAGGAGGCGTCCTCTTGGTATGTCAGTAACACAGCACAGGGTTCCACAATGAAGCAGTTGGAGGAGTTAATGTCAACCTTCACTTAACAAACCCGGTCACCCTGGCCTGAGCCCATGTAGGAGTCCCCGGGCGGGTTAATGTGCTCGGCTGCTAACTGAAACGTTGGCAGTTCAAGTCCATACAGAGGTGCCTTGGAAGAAAGGCATGGTGATCTGCTTCCAAAAAATCAGCCATTGAGAACTCTGAGAGCACATTTCTACTCTGACACACACACGGTCACCATGAGTTAGAATTGACTCAGTGACAACTGTTTTAACCCAGGATACATTTTAGTTTAATGAATTCTCTTTCCTCGGGTATAATGGGTATATTTCTGCTTCAGTTTTTTCTAGCAACCCTTTATCATCTTTCACACTTGGAAAGTCAGCATAGGTAGAGTCACAGCTAAAAGGCGCTTTTTAGCTGACGGAACAGGTTTTGAGATACGGATTTAGCATAGTTGATTTTGTGGTTGTGAATTCCATTTTTCTTGTTTTCAAATCATACATCACAGACCGCTTGAAATGTACCCTCCAGAAAATCCATGGCACCATCTAAAGCAAGTTGCCTCGTTATTAGTTGTGGCAATTTGTGTCTCCTTTCTCATGGTGGTCCTGTCCCTGTAGAGGGGCCATCTGGGTCAAAAGTGACAAGACCATCAGAATTACCTCTGTATCTCTGTGACATGGAAATGTGCCTGGGAAAATTGGTCGACTTAACCATGATATCTCTCACCCAAGAAGGCAATAATAATTGCTGATATCAAGGTATCAAAGATCTTAATATTTTCAGCACAGGATAATAGTTGCCATCAAGTTGGCACTGACTCATAGCAACCCCACATATGACAGAATGAAACGTTGCCTGGTCCTGAGCCATCTTTACAATCGTTGGTATGCTCGAGGCCTTTGTCACAACCATTGTGTGGTGTCTTCCAATCCCAGAGGCTCATTTCCCAGCACTGTATCAGACAATAATCTGTTGCAATCCATAGGGTTTTCACTGGCAAATTTTTGGAAGTAGATCGATGGGCCTTTCTTCCTAGTCTTTCTTAGTCTGGGAGCTCTGCTGAAACCTCTCCGCCGGGGTGATCCTGCTTGTATCTGAAATAAAGGTGGCATAGTTTCCAGCATCACAGCAACACACAGGTCACCACAGTACAGCAACCTGGCAGATACAAGGTGTCAACTCATAGTAGCAGGGGATATATACATTAAATAAAGCTTGGAACTTCACATTTCCAGCATTGCCTCCACCCCACCATTTTAAAAAGAGGTATGGTGGCACCAGTCTTTGAGTGGCGCAAATGGTGAAGCACTGGACTAGTAACCAAAAGGTTGGCAGTTCACACCCACCCAGAGGCGCCTCAGAAGACAGGCCTGGTGATCTGCTTCTGAAAGGTCACAGGCTTAAAAACCCTATGGAGCAGTTCTACTCTGCACACATGAGGTCACCAAGAGTTAGAATCAACTCAACAGCTAACAACAAAACTACATGACGGTGGTAAAATAAATAAGCAGCAATTTTGGTTCTTTTAAGGAAGTATCTAAATTGTTGAACAGGTTTAATTTATACTTTTTAAAATTAACCTTTAAGTTTGTGAGGAAGAGTATTCATGCCACCTGTGTGTCCAGATCTAATCCTATCACAAAGCCTGTTTAGAAGCCTCCATGAGTGATGACGGGCCAGGGCTTTCTCTCGAGGTGGTCGTCCAGGAAGTGGGGTCTGGTCAGTCTGGGGTGACCCAGCTCCGAGGCAGCAGGTGTGTGTGCCCTCCAGCAGCTGAAGCAGCCATTCTGAGCCTCAGTGTCCTCCCCTCCAGTGGGGTAATTACTTCCTTAAAGGGGCAGTAGTTGGAAGAATTGGAAATCCTATGTGACGTACCTAGTACAGTGCCTGACATAGACTCTCAGTGAGCGTCAATGTTGTTATGCTTCTCTTTGACTGGTCATTCTAGTGACACTGAGTTTTGGTGTTATTTGTCACAGCAAAGAGAGCAGGATGAATGGGCAGTACCAGCAGCCGACGGATAGTCTGAACAATGACAACAAGTAAGGGCCATTGTGGTGTTTTGTCCTGGGCGTCTCCATCTGTGAGCAGGGAAGGAGGGGTGTCTGTCTGCCTTACAGGAAGGGCCAGCCCATCTTCATGAGCAGACAACTGTTCTTGTCTTAGAGCTCTTGGCTTTTTTTGGCCACTGGCCGACTTACTGCCTTGCCACTCATTGACCTGTGTTGAAAATAATCCCTCTGTTAGGAAAGGTCTTTCCATACCTGTGTCTGTCTGATAAATGCCCCCTGATCCAGCTTTCTTGGTCCTTGTGGGTAAGAAGGCTTTTGTCCTGGTAGTTACAGTCCTAGAGTGAAGAACCCTGCATCCAGACTCTAGCCTTGTGCCTCTCACTGGTATCAGAACAAAGTTTTCTTTCTTTCCTGTGGTGAAGTTGATTTCTTCTCCTGTCCTTTCTATCACTGGTGTGGAAGAGAGAAAGAAGGAATCTTAATCTCGTTAAAAAGAAAGAACAGTTACAATGTCCGCACACTGATGGTTCTGTGAAGGCAGCCAGTGGAGTCCTGGCTCCACGTGGACACGGTGGAGCCTGGGCCAGAGCTCAGCAAGGCAAGCCAGCCTCTCCTCCCCCTGTATCCCCCTGCACAGCCACTTCAGTTCTTGGTGCTAAATATCTGGGGTCAGTAGAGCATCCCTTAATGCAAAAGCTTTTCACTCAGACGTAGGCTTCTAACTGCTTAAAATGTGATATGGTTTCTGATGGTAAAATTGTTCTGTTGCTCCTCCACCCGCTTCCTCCCCACCCAGGTACTCCTTGTTCGCAGTTGTTAACCATCAGGGGACCTTGGAGAGTGGCCACTACACCAGCTTCATCAGGCAGCACAAGGACCAGTGGTTCAAGTGTGACGATGCCATCATTACCAAGGCCAGCATCAAGGACGTGCTGGACAGCGAGGGGTATGTCCCCAGGCCCCCCAGGAGGGAGGTGGCACAGCTAGCCACTTCCCGGGGGGGTGTCCACACCCCAAGTGGGCCCTGTCTTTAGTACTGTTCAGGCGTGTTCACCTTCACGTGCTCTGTGGGATGCCAGCTTGAGCCATCTTTGGACAGGAGAGACCATAGCTGACTGCAGTCACCCTACAGACTGGTTCTCTTGCTCACACCGAGCGTGTTGGGGCAGCCATTTGTTTTAACCACAAGCATGAACTGAGCACACTGGTTCTCTAGCAGTCCTTCCTGTCCCATTCCTTCCTAACACAAGAAAACGCCGCCCCCCCCAACCAGGAGCCCAGGGAAAGCCCCTTGTGTAAGTCACCTTCTGCTTTCACTGCGTTCATAGTCCAAGGCTCACCGGGACTCCCAGCCTGCAGTGTGAGAAGCAAACCAGCTACTGTAATGACCTGGGGAGTCCCAACTTTATATTTTGAGCTGTGGGGAAGCTGTTGAGAGATCTTAAGTAGTATGACATAGTTGGATCTGTGCTTAAAGGCAGGCCTGAAGCCTAGAAGTGCCTTCGTCCCAGCACAAACAGGCCCTAAACGAAGGCAGTGGCAGTCACAGGGAGAGGAGCAGAGCCCAGAGGTATTGCAGATGAGCGAGATTTGATGGCTTCCTAATGAATGAGGGAGAGGGTGGGCCCCGAGTGATGTGGGCATGGGAGAGGGGGTGGTACCACTTGTCAAGGTAAGGAATCTTCCCAACTTCGGGACTAAGAAGCTATCCAGCTGTGAAACTTTATCCTGCAGACACCTGCAGAGGATGTCGCACAAGCCTCCTCATTTAAGGAGGGCGGTTTTTGTTTTAACTTCTCGTGAATCAGAGTGTAAGCATGCTTTCTCTCCTCTGCCTCCTCAGATACTTGCTGTTCTATCACAAGCAGTTCTTGGAATACGAATAGTCTTAGCAGCAGCTGGTCAGAATGAAGGGAATGAGTTGACGAGCCTCACACTGCAACCCCCTGCCCTTCCAACGTGGAGACACCACCACCCACTCAGGAGCCACCACCCTGGTTGGGCTCCCTGGCCTGGGCCAAAGGACAGGGAGCAGGGTGTCCAGGACTCAGGTGGTTTGCACACGGACCAGCTCTGCAGTTGGGGGCGAGCTCCGGGAACTCCACAAAGGAGAAAATTAAATGTGGGGTGTGTTCTTGGGTGGGGAAGGAGCAGAGCGGACCTGTCACTAGTCGTGTCCTCTGCTCCTCAAAAAAATGTAGGGGTAAGTGGCGGGGGGGGGTGCCCTCATCAGCACAGAGCATCTCCTGCCTGTGCTTTGATTTTAACTGACCAGTGGATAACAATGAAAAAAGCTTCCAGAGGCCCATTGAACAGTTTTTATAGGTACATTAAAGCCGTCAGGTAGAGGAGACAGGATATTATGCAAGGACAGAGGACTTGCACATACCTTTCTTTCTGTGAGTTTTAGCGTTAGATACATATAGCCTGAGATTTCGAGATTCTTCGCTGCGTGTTTTCAGCAGATGCAGAGAACAACCCACAGGGCTGTGGAACTGAGGATGCGAACTCGGGATTCCAAGCATGTCTGTTCTGCAGAAAACTTAGCATCAAGCTGCATGTCGAAGCATCAGCCCAGATACTCTTTCTCGGTTTTCTAGAAATAGGCATTTTCTTATCCCCTCTTCCTTTTTAACGGTGAATTTCATAAATGTTGTAGTAGTGAAGTGAACGAATTACCGAGTTTCTACTGAAATCTAGATTTTTTCCCCTTAATTCTAGAGAGTGACCCCTGCTTCTTCACTGTTGCTATTTTGTTGATTCCTTCCACTCCCCACTGCCCGCCTGGGACATGTGTGCCACCGCTGGTGGGGGGCATGGGGGAGAAAAAGCTAGTGAGCTGCTAGTTAGTACAGGACCCCTTATACGGTGGAGCATTTTCTGTGGTGTCCTGCTGGTTCCCTGCGCATCTTCAAACCCCCACCCTCACCCCCTGCACGGTAGCTCGTGTGTTGGATTTGAACTAGCGTGACTTCGTGTGGAGACTGCATCAGACTGTTCTTCGGCCTGCTTTCCATGTTGTGTCGTTCTGACTGTAGTGGAAATGACTCGTGAAGTGAGCTGTTAAGGAGAACGAATTGAGGAAGTAGAGTATTAGTTTGTTGCTTGTAAGATATCTTGCACGTGTCTATTTAAGCCCAAGCATAGATTTCTGTTTCGGAGACATTTTTTCGTTTACAACCTAGGGGCATGGGGGAGGGAAGTTTGCTTTCGCCTGGTTTGTGGTATAACTATCTCTCCAGGTGCCTGTTTCGGACCTGTCCATTCTTTAGTCTAGAGAAGAATTAGAGTAAGCCATTTCTGTAGTCAGTAAACTTTTTCTGTAAAGAGCCTGAGTAAATGCTTTAGGCTTTGAGGGCCAGAGGGCTTTGTCCCAAAAGCAGCCACAGGCAGTACAGAGATTAGTGGGCGTAGCTGTGTGCCAGTGAAATTTATATTTATGGGTACTGAAATTTGGATTTCACAAAACTTTCATGTGTCATAAGATTTTACTTTGATTTTTAAGAAATTATTTTAAAATATGAAGCTATTCTCAGCTCACATACCCTGCAAAAACAGGCAGCAACCATATTTGGCCCTGGGCTTTGGTTGGCCAGCCCTGACCCAGCTAGTTTCAGAAGGTGGGCGGTAACAGTAGGAGCTGAGTAGCAGCTGCTCCAGGTAAAAAAATGCTACAATCATACAGCAAGTGTTGTTTGCTGCAGAATCATCATGTGGAAAATCCTGACTGGTAGACTTTAAAACAGTTATCTAAATTATTCTCTGCCTTGTTTAGGGAACACATCTAACGGAAAGGGGAGGATTCATGTAAGTTGGCCTACAGGATGCTGGGCCATGTCGTCTGCCACCTTGCTTGCATTACTGGGCTGTCCTGAGTGGAGCATATGACACAGCACATGTGCTTGTCATGGGCAGTTCTGCAGGCTGCCTGTGGTTAGATGGCTCCTGTCCACTTGCTGTGATGGCTCTGAGCTGTGGTGGCCAGCCCCTGGCCCCAACATTTGTCTCCATCTCCCCTCTTCGTTGGCCTCCCCAACCCCATTCCCATTATCCCTCATGTCCACCAAGGACCGAGGGAGCTTCATTGGTTGTCCCTGGACTTATTTTCCACTGTTTGCATCCCCTTATTTGCTCTCAGCCAAACTTGGCTCAGGTGGAGCCTGTCTCCACAGAGGGGCACAGGCTCCAGGCTTGCTTGGCCACGCCTCTGCCTACATTGTCTGCGTGCATGCCTCTGTTTGACGCTCCGTCTTGGATTTGCCTTTTCAGAAACAGATGAGTTTGGGGATTTCTTCTCTTACAGCCCTAGCCAAGTTCAGGAGGCTGTTTTCCTGTTCCCTGGTAACCACCCTGCATAGTGTTTACATGGTCACAAAGTGTGTCTCATTATTAAGGACCTCGTCGTGTGCTCTCCCCATCCTGCTGGTGTACTGAAGCAGCATGTACCTCCAAGCTGCCACCGTCAGCACAGTGTTCTGCAACCTGTTGCTGGGTCCCCTCAAAAATGTCCTAAGGGGGTGTTAGTTGGCCATCAGGGCAGCGTTCCATAGCCCCGTGCTGGGTCTCCTGTCAGATTTCCTAAGGGAATGTTTTGAGCATGGTTGATTTGCTGGCCTAAGGGGCACCAAGGGACATAGAGTTGGGCAACTCAAGGATTAAGTGGATGGCTGCCCCTGGAGCTGGGCTGGGTCTCCTTTCTCCTGTCAGGCGCTAGCACTGTCCCAGACTCCCTTTCCCTGCAGTGCATACACCCGAGTGCTGCCACGGTCATATGCTTCCTTTGTATAAAACTGCTGTTCTGCGGACAACTCAAGTGACTGTTTACTATAATTCTGAAAACAAAAATTGTAAGAGAAATTTCAATGATTGTGCTGTGGTTGGATATTTTATTACCGAGATGTTTACACCTGCTCTCACCTGTCTCTGAGGAGCTGTGTGACTCTCCCACTTCTCCTGCAGTGGCTGTAGTGTTTCCTGTGTCATAATAAAGCTGCATTTTGTCCTGAGACCTGGCCGTTTTCCTCTAGCTAACTCGACAACTAGGGGGAGGGGGTGGAGACCAGAGGCAGGACACTGTCTCAAAGTGAGGGCCAACTGCGCATCCTCAGGCCCTCAGCGTCTGTGATCCACATGTAGTCATTGTCTCTGACCCTCTTTCCCTCCTTCTGAGGCAGGAGGGTAGCATGCCCAGGATGCAGACAGCCAGTATCTTCATACCTGGCATGCAGCGATGGCTGGGGTCCCCACACCTGGGGTGCAGGGGCAGCCAGGGTCCTCATACCCGGCATGCAGAGACGGCTGGAGCCCTCACACCTGGCAAGGTCAGGGTCCTTTACCAAGGGAAGTGACCCAGCCTCAGGGTTTTTTTTGAGCTTTAAGTGAAAGTTTACAGTTCATGTCAGTTTCTCATACAAAAGCTTGTACACATGTTGTTACTTGACCCTAGTTGTTCTCCCTGTAATGTGACAGCACACTCATCCTTTCCACCCTGGATTTCCCACATCCATTCAACCAGCTCCTGTCCCCTTCTGCCCAGCCTTCATTCTTGAAGAGTCTGAGTGCTCACCCCACGCCCCAGCATTTGGAAACTGCAGTTTCCATTAATCTTGGCACAAGTTTCTTGGCTACTTTTCCATGGAAGTACAAAGAGACCCTCTGAAGATCCCCAGGGTTCCAGGCAGGCCTCCCTGCCCACGTTGCATGGCAGTACCCCAGGTTCCCCTAGGTAATCAGGGTCAGGGTGACAGTTTCTTTTTTGCCTGTTGGTTCAGTGCATGAGGAGTCCAAAATGGTCAGATGGCCTGCATTTTCAAGTTAGGTGGAACCATATGTCCCTTGGGGGACACTTCCTCCACTAAAGACTGAAATCTATAAAGAAGTAAAGTTCAGATTTGCCAGGAGAGAAATAAAATTATGAGTGGGTTGTTGCATATAATAAACGAGCCAATTGCATTTCTACCCTTGATTCTGAGACCATGTGTCTGGTCCTGGGGGGAGTCGGCACCGCATAATAATAATCTCTAGTTAGAAGCATAACAGCCATCTTGTCCATCTCTTCAGGAAGCTGTCACCTTTCAGTTAGCCCAGCTGCCTCTGGGTGATAGGGTATTGTAGTGACATGAGTTCCTTTATGTGGCCAAAATTTTGCCTTGAATCTTTGAAAAACCAGTTTGAGCGATTTTCCTGCTAAACCCTGAAGAGTTACCTTTGCCCTAGTTTTCTACACCAAAGGGTTTGTTACTTTTGTCCAGGTGGATTGGCATTTCCTGGGTAAGCTGTAAACAAGTTGTAGTTTGATACTTTTAACATAGCTCAGGGCTGCAGTCTGCCCTGTGATTGGTATGCACTTTGCAGGGATTGGTAAATAGACTATGCAAATGAAGTGTCTGTGCTACTATGCAAATGAAGTACCTGTGGCTACCAAGAGGATATTGGTCAGTTTGTGTTCCCCACTGAGAGGGGCTGTGCCTTGAAATTGATGATGAGTTTGTAGATATAAAGCAGTAAATTCCATAGAGGTTTTCAGAGAAAGACAAAAGCAGGAGGAAGCAAAAGGAAGAAAAGAGGAAAGGAACCTCCTAAAAGAGCTGTAACACTGAAGACAGCAACAGGCCTGGAAGGGGCCCTGTGGCAGAGTTGTTGGTGACAGATGGCAAGGCCAAGAGAAATCTGTCTTCGGGGCCAAGAGGAGTCCTGTACAGTCAAGAGGAGCTGAGAGAGCTGTCTGTACTGAAGAGAAGGGGCTTTGCCTACATGCTTCATGATCCTCATGCTGATTTGTAGCCTGTTCTTCCTGATCTCGAGTTGAACGCTGTTCCTTAATAAACCACTTAACTGTAAGGATGGTTTGAGTTCTTTGTGGCCATTTCAACGGATTATCGAACCCAGAAGACAAGTAGAGAGTGCCACGGGAGGGACGGCTGGCGTGAGAATTGGTAAAAGGGTTGGAGGGTGAAGGTATGTCTGAGCTCCACCTCATAGGAATCAGCTTTGGGTTGATCCTGGTCGTCATCCCCGCTGAAGTTAGGTTCTGATACTACTATTACTCCCACCATTTTACAGGTATGTAGTACAAAGAGTTAATTTCATGAACGGGAGCCTGTTGTTGCATGCCCTGTGCTGTGAACTGAGGTTCCTGATGGAGGCAGTGCTTGTGGAATGCGGGATGGTGGGTGGCGGGGCAGGCAAATCCTCTCCCTGAGTGTGGGTTTACTCCAGTGGAGATGAATTTACCACTCTGTGAGAGGCCCTGTGTCGCGCCCTCGTAGCTGGCCATCTGCCTTGGAGGTGATGCCACATCAGGGATCAGTGTGTCTCTGCTGCTGGCAAATTAGGCACCAGTGGCATTGTTAGCCTTGGTAAGGGCAGGCTAACGATGTGGAGCACATCCCAGGCTCTCCCTCTCACAGCAGCTGCTTTGCCCAGGGTCTTTTGAGAAAGCCTGAAGCCTGGATAAGACAATGTCCACAAGGCAGCCCATGGTGTCCACCTGGCTGTTGAGCCTTCTCTGGGGGGGCTCTGGTGGGCTTGCACTGGACCTTTTACCAGTCTCACCCTTTGAGGGTTCATCCCCCTTCCCCCAGACATCACCTGCTTTTTAACCATACTCCTTCCAAATTTGGGGGGCCCTGGTGGAGCAGCGGTTAAGAGCTCAGGCTGCTAACCAAAAGGTTGGCAGTTCGAATCCACCAGCTGCTCCTTGGAAACTGTCTTGGTTGTCTAGTGCTGCTATAACAGAAATATCACAGCGGCTGACTTCAACAAACAAACGTTTATTTTCTCACAGTCCAGTAGGCTAGGTATAGGGCGTCAGCTCCAGGGGAAGGTGTTCTGTCTCTGTCGGCTCTTGAATAAGGCCCTTGTCATCAGTTTTACTCTGGCCTAGGAACTTCTCAGTGCAGGGACCCCAGGTCTAAAGGACATGCTCTGCTTTTACTGCTTTCTTGGTGGTATGAGGTCCCCTGTCTTCTTCTTGATTCTCTTATATCTCAAAAAAGATTGACTCAATAAACAACCTAATCTTTTTGAGTTCTGCCTCATTAACATAACTGCCTCTAAGCCTGCGTCATTAACATCATAGAGGTAGGACTTACAACATAATAGGAAAATCAGATCAGATGACAAAATGGTGGACAGTCACACAATACTGGGAATCATAGCAAAGTTGACACATTTTGGGGAACACAATTCAACCCATAACAGGAACCTTATGGGACAGTTCTACTCTGTCCTGTAGGATTGCTGTAACTCAGAATCGATGGCAGCAGGTTTTGGTTTTTTCCAAGTTTTTGACCACCCAGCCAAGCTGTTAGCAACTCCCTGTGAATCAGTGTGGATCAATACTTTGGGCCATATCACATTCTAGACAAGATAGGTAATCAGACATACTATAGTTTGAAGATCCACTCACCAGGAGGTTTATCTTTACTGCCCTCCAGTCTCATCACTGCACAGGCCAAGAGTTGCAACTCCACTTTTCACGTGGTTTCAGCATATCATGGAGACACATCTGTGAGGTGGATTTGGGTTTTTCTTCCTCAGTCATATGGTCATAAGGAACAGGAGGAGGCCGTGGGCCTAGCTCAAGAGAGGCAGCAATGCAGCAGTTGTTGGTGTTGAAGTAAATCTGACCTTGTGTTGATGCAACTCTTAACTCCTGCCCATGGTTAGTCTCACCTACCGTTTCCACTCCATGATAGATGGCTGCTGCACACACGCCCAACCTTACGGTGAGGTGGGTCAGACAATGCCCATTTTACCGTGGAATGATTACGCGTGGAGTCTTTCCTGAGTCCTAGTAGCAAAGAGAAGCTGATTCTCAAAAAGGGAATATCTGCAGAAGAAGACATGGCTCAGATTTGCTTCCAAATGCTGGAGGTCTGCACCGTGACTCTTCTGTTGGTCCTTGTGAGAGCCTCCACAAAGCAGCCTCATTTGCCATGGACATTTCAAGTCCCATTGGATCTTCTGGATCATAAGATTCAAGTAGTGGAGCAGCATGTGTGGCAGACAGCCTGGTTCCACTTCACACGGGCCACCATATGGTGCCTCCAGATGGGTCGAAAGAACTAAAATGTGGTTATCTTGTCTCCAAAATCTGAAAAGGCCTGCCAAACAATTTTCGTTGATCTACCATTTTTACAAGGCACAGCAGCTTGTCATTCCCATTGGAGGGGCTATCTTGACATGCTCCAGACATCTGATCCTGCAGAATTCACTAAGTTGGGAATCCCTGAATTTTAGGGGGTTCATTGCTCAACCTCTAGTTATGTCTTTTTAAAGCATCTATATTTGCTACTTCCTGCTTATCAGATCCAGTCCACAAAACGTCACCAATGGAGTGACCAGAGTGATGTTAATGGGTTGTCAAGATGGCCAATATATCTGTAGACTCTACAGCAGAGAGCAGGAGAATGGACGCAGCTCTGATGCTCTACCACATAGGTATCCTGTTGGCCCTGTCAGATGATAGCAAGCTACATTTGGTGGTGTTTACAAATTGGCATGAGGCATTGTGGCTCAGTGGTAGAATTCTCCCCTTCCATGTGGGTTTGGTTCCCGGCCAGTGCACTTCATGCGCAGCCACCATCCGTCAGTGAAGGCTTGCATGTTGCTATGATCCTGAACAGGTTTCAGCAGAACTTCTAGACTTAAGATGGACTAGGAAGAAAGGCCTGGTGATCTACTTCCGAAAATCAGCCAGTGGAAACTGTGAATTACAACAGTCCAATCTGCAACTGATAGTGGGGATGGCACAGAACCGGGTAGTGTTTTGTTTTATTGTGCATGGGGTTGCCGTGAGTTTGGGGCTGATTTGAGGGCAGCTAACAGCAACACAAATTGGTATGGGAAAAAAGGCATTAGCCAGTTGAGTAGGTGCATACTTAGTGTCCCGGGCAATGTTGGTTTGATCCAGTAAAGATACTCTAATCATTGACAGCAGCTGCAATTTGAGTCGTCACCTAGTTAAGTCTACAGTCATCAGTAGTCATTCTCTAAGATCTGTTGACTTCTGTACAAGCCAAACAAGTGAGTTAAAAGGGGAAGTGACAGATATTATCACTGCTGCTCCTGTCAAGTCTGCAATAGGAGCATTGATGTCCGAAATCCCCGAGGAATACGATATTGCTTATGATCTACAATTTTGGTAGGAAGATAAAATTCCAGAGGCTTCTATACAGTTCTTTCTACCATAATAGCCATCATGCAGTTGACCAAAGAGTTAATGTGGGGATCCTGTGTCACATGCAGGAACTGGGGAAATAACTGCAGGGTGGACCTGTGGACCAACTGGGCCTGGTGTGAGTTGGACTTGAGCTTAAGACTCCAGTAATGACCTGACTGCCACAGCCCCTCTTTGATTGGTGGGTCCCAAGGAGTTGCATCAGTCAGAGTCTCTTCATGCTCTAAAGGCCTGGGCATTTTCCTGTTTCCTAGGGCACAGCCACTCTTGTAAATGGCCACAGGTCTCAGGGGAAGATATCTGGTCTGTACTTGTAGCAGTCGTGATTGGTCCTTAATTGGACCTGGAAGGGGCTCTGGGTCTGTGAGTTGACTAAGTTTGGAAAATGAAATGAGGTCATGACTCTGCTGGCATTACATCAGGCTTCTGGCTGCTACTCCTAGATATGAAGACATGTCTCCAAAAAGACCCATTTAAGAATGTTCATACAAACCAGATGTAACCCAGAGTCTTATCAACAGGAGAATGGATAAGAGAATTGTGGTATATCTGTGTAATGGAACACTTAAAACCAGTTGCCATCAAGTCAGCTCCAACTCATGGCAACCCCATGTGTTGCCGAGTAGAACTGCCCCGTAGGGTTTTCACTACAAAACAGTAAAAACACACGAACTGCTGATATGTGAAACAAATGGATAAACCTCTGAAACATATTGAATGAAAAAAGCTAGACATAAGAGTACACATGGCATTGTCCATTTACATAAAGTTCAAGGTAAAACAGAACTAATCCATGGTGTTAGGAATAAAACCAGTTAGTTTGGGTGAGTATCACTGGGAAAGAACAAGAGAGAACTCTTGGGGGTGATAGGAGTGTTCTGTATCCTAATTGGGGTGTGGATCACACTGATATGTTAAAACTCAAAGTCTAAAACCAGTGTACTTCATTGTATGTAAAATATGTTGTTAGTTGCCTTTGAGTCAAGGCCTAAGCATGATGAGCACATATGTGCAGAGTAGGACTGTTCCATAAGGCTTTCAAGGCTGCGACCTTTTGGAAGTAGATAGGATCACCGGGCTTGTCTTCTGAGGCATTTCTGGGTGGGTCCCAACTGCCAATCTTTCATCTGGTAGTTGAGTCCTGAACAGTTGGCACCACCCTGGGAACTATTATTCTTAAGTTTATCAAATTAAGTGTAGGTTAATTATCAAATTAACCTGCAGGCCAACAGTGTTTCCCTAGGCTTTCCCTTTCTCTGCCCAGAAAACTGGCACTGGTTAGGCTGTGGAGGCTCTACCAATCAGATGCCCTGGATAAAGGGTGGCAGGGAGGAACACCTCCAGGTGACACTGAGGGACATATGTAAGCAAAAATGACACTGGTTGTTAAGAAAGCTGTTACCTTGGGATGCATTAATAGTGTCTAAAAATATGGAGCCGGCCAAACCTAGTCTTTTTTTATATTCACAACACTTAGTGCCTACCCACAATAAATACTTATTGAATAAATGATTATTCTGCTTGGGTATGGCCTCCATAACCAAAAAGGGCCAGGGACATTAAGATGATCTAGTTTTATCACCATCTGTGAGAAATGTAGATGAGGGGGTGGGGTGGTCTGTAACACTGGCAATCTGGTTTCACGGTTTTCACAAGCTGGGTCTCAAAGGCCTGCTGAGGAAGTGGCATTGAACAGTTGGGGGTGGTGGTGGTGGTTGGGGGCACTAAGAGGGAACAACACAGACAAGTGCCCCAGGACAGCAGGGGCCCTGTGACTGCTGAAAGACCAATGTGGCTGGAGCACAGGAGAGCAGAGATGAAAGACCCCCATGGGCATTGGTGATGTTAAGAGTAGCTGGTGAGGTGGCCACACCAGGAGTGATGGAGGAACTGGAGCTGTTTACTTGAAGAACTGTCAAATCTTCATACAGTTAGGGGTCAGCACATGGAGGAAGGATAAATCTCGGTTCTATGTGGCTCTGAGAAGGAGAACCAGTGGACAGGAGTTAAAGTAGATAACCTCTGTAAACATTCTAAAGAAGAGTTTTCTCCCAAGGAAGTGATCTAGAAATGGGGTGGGTGGGTGGAAAATCTGTCCAAGCCACTGTTCAGCTCAGCGCCAAAGTATTGGCATCTGGAACTTGAGTATCTGATTGAATGTGACTGGCTGTTTCCTTGAAAAGAAGACCTGGTGACATGGGTTAGCATGCATAAGGGTTTGGGGGAGTGCTCACAGTCAGTACTTGTGAGGGTAGCAAGGCCAAGCAGAGGGAGAGGTGGGGAGGTGATGTAGCCGTGACAAAAGGCCTTGCTGACCCTGTGGGAACTCTTGACACTGAGGCGGCCCCACAGAGATATTCCGAGTTGGAGCAAAGGGACCAAGACTTTCAACTCCCACGGAGCTCCATCCCTGGACAGGTCATCCTGGGAAGGGTGTGACCTTGGGTGAGGCCATGATCTTGATGAGGGGGTGTGACCTTGGGTGAGGCTGCTCTGACATAGAAGAGGTCCTAGCAAAGACCTCAGTTGTGAGCCCTCTACAAGCAGCACCCCTACAGTGGGGGGAATTAAGTAAGGCTCAGTCCTAGGGGTCAGTGTCCACTCTGAAGTCACACCCTGTGGGCTCCTGGGATTTTAAGACCCTCAACTCAGTGTGGCACAGCCCCACCCCAGTGCAGACCCCGGGGTCTGATTTAAATCAGAGCACACCTGAAGTGCCAACCTGGACAGTTCCTGGGGCCGGACCCTGTCCCCTCTCAGTGACTCTCTCAGCCTAGCTCTCTGCACAGAGGACCCTGTCCAGGAAGGGGACTATCTTCCCTTTCCACGGAAAGAAATATGTCTGCCTGCAGTCTTGCCCACTTTATCGATTGTGGGAGTTCATGTCAGTATGAGATATTGCTCTCTGCAGAATATGTGTGAACACAAGTCCAGATGCATTACAGCTCCAGGAGACCCCTGATCCCAACTTGGGGCTGGGGGCCTCACTCAGCAGTGACAGGGCAGGGCACTGGCAAGGTTCTGCACTTGCAGGCAGGGTTTCTTGGGGCTGGCCGGGCATGATGATCACATGATGATTCTAAGGTTTTATTTTCTCTCAGCTCCACCCTCCAAAGGTGATGCCAGTAAGCTTTGAGTGGATTAAAATGTCAGGGACAGGAGAGGAAGAGGAAATGTACATACGTTGCATTTTTGTAGGATTTTAAAGCTAGAAGAGGGGTAAGAACACCCCGTCTGACTGGCATTCTTTCAGTGACCATGATGGCTGCCATGTGGGATGCCGCTGCAGACCTGGGGCATGGAAGACTGAGCCTGCGCTCACTGAGAGAGAAGTCTTGTGGGGACACAAATGTGTCAGACTGTATCAGTGCTCAATAGAACAGGCGAGGGGCTAGAGTGAGGGCAGTGGGTCTGCTGTTTAGAAGGAGTGATGAGTGTCCTAGGGTGGCTGTAAGAAATCAGCAGAAACTGGGTGGCTTACAACAACAGAAATCTATTCTCTCAGAGTTCTGGAGGCTGATGTCTAAATTCAGGGTGTCAGCAAGGCTATGGACGCTTACTAAAAAATAAACAAACATGGTGAGAGATGTGAGAAGGCCTCCATCAGTGGTGTAGGCCTGCAAGAGGAGGTGGCCACTGCTCAGGAATAGCACAAAACCCCATCCAGATGCTTTTGTCCTAAGGAAAAAAAGCCTTAAGCTGCTAGGAAAGGCCAGCAAATTTTGTTGGCCCCAGGATACAGGTAAAGGCCTACTGAAGGTGGAAAGGAAAATACCTCCTACTGCAGGCAGAAGGCAGGAAATTGTTCTGAGCTCCCCCTCCTGGGGAGGGGTGGACTCACTGGGAAAGCCTCATTTCCCTAGACCTAGGAACATAGGGCCTGCCTAAGACTGAGACTGGAACAGGGCAACAGACAACCCCCTGCCCTTCCAAACCGGGTTAGCAAGCACTAAGTAACAGCTAATGTGGGGGAGGGGGAAAATGTGGAGAAGGAACCTCTTAGAGGCACACAGGAAAGGTGTAAACAGGAGCATGGAGCAGGAACATTGTGAAAAACACTTTGGCAAATCAGTCCCCTCAAGAACAAGGCAACATTAGGGGAATTTGAAGCCAGTAGTGCATTGAAAGTATACATAACAACAACACAAAACTCAAATCCAGCTCAACTCCTAACTAGGTCAACTCAACCCTGTGCACTAATGGCTGAGAAGAAAAGGCATATCCATTTTCAGGCATAAATAACTCTTACCTCAGTCTCTGCTGTCCTACCGATGTCTGGCATTCAGTAAAAAATTACAAGATGTATAAAAGAGCAAGTAAAATCAACCCACTGTCAAGAGACAAATCAACAGAACCAGACTCAGATGATCAAGATATAGAAGCTATTAGGCAAGAAATTTAAAATAATTATGATTAATATCTTGAAGCCTCTAGTGGAAAAGATGAACCACATGCACAAACGGGAAATTTCAGAAGAGAGATGGAAACTATAAGGAAGAGTCAAACGGAAATGCTAGGGGAAAAAATAGTAACAGATGACGAATGCCTTCTACAGGCTTATTGTAGAGGCAACACAGCTGAGAAAAGCACTGAACTTGATGACCAATAGAAATAACTCAAACTGAAACAGGAAAAGAAAAAAAAAAGAGTGAAAAATACCCCAACACTGTAGCGGACTAGAGGTTAGAAGAAATATTAGAAGAGATAGTGGTTAATAATTTTCAAGAAATAATGAAAACATCAAGCCACAGATTCAAGAAACTCAGAGAACCAAAGCAGGATAAATACTGAAGCAAAGCAAACAAAAACACCTAGATACATCATACTCAAACTGCTGAAAAGGTAAGATAATGAGGAAAACTTGAAGGTAAATTAAATACAGAGGAACAAAGATAGGAATTACAGCAAATATCTTGTGAGAAACTATGCGAGCCAGTAGATAATGGAGTGGTATCCTTAAAATGTTGAAAGGAAAGAACTGAACTCAGAATTCTGTACCCAGAAAGAAAATATCTTTCAAAAATGAAAGAGAAAGACTTTTAAAAACAAACCCAAACAGAGAATCCATTACTAGTAGACCTACATTATAAGAAATTTAAAGAAAGTTCTTCAGATAGAAGGAATATGATACCAGATAAGAGGATTGGATTTATACAAAGAAATGAAGATCTCTGGAAATGAAGGTAAATATAAAATACATTTTTCTATCACTTTAAAAGATAGTAACTTTCTAAATAAAAAATAGTAGCAATGTATTGTGAGTTTATAGAATATATAAAAGTAAAATGTATGACAACACAAAAAATGGGACAGAGGAATTGGGAGTATACTGTTAAAAAGTTACTGTTGTAAATATACTGTTGAAGGGTATATTATTATTTGAGGGTTGACTGTGATTAATTAAAGATGTACGTTGTTAACCCTAGGCAACCACTCAATTTTTTTTTAAAGACAAAAACACCAGCCTGGCCATGAAGTAGTATAGGGATTGGTAAACTATGACTCATAGGTCAAATCTGCCCACCACCTCTTTTTACAAAATAAAGTTTTATTGGAGCACAGCCATCCCCATTTGGCTGCTTTTCTACTACAATAGAGTTGAGTAACTGTTGAGTAGTTACATCAGAAACTGTATGGCCCACAGAACCTAAAATATTTATTATTTGGCCCTTTACAGAAAAGTTTGCCAACCCCAAGAGTAGGGGGACACGGTGGCAACAGAGAGGCCAGTGAACAGACTGTTGTCTTCATCGGAGTGAGAAATGATGGGAGGTTAGACTAAAGAGGCTATGATGAGTGTTGGAATATATTTTGGAGGAGGACCAACAAAAGATGGATAAAACTGACAGTATTTAGAGAAGTTATTTTCAGACTTTCTAGTGCAGAAGCCTTTCCTTTTTTAAAAAAAAAAAAAGTTAAACAAGAGCCAATTTATCTGAGTGAAGTTGGGGTAGGGGACCCAGCACCAGTACTCTGTTTTCTCACCACCCCAAACTTCCCTTACCCTCCCACAGAGCCCCTCAGGTTTGGATGAGCAAGCAGAATTTGAAAACTGGACACCCAAAGAATGGATATCTCCACATCTTGTGATGTCACTTTGCAGTGTCTACCCAGTCACAGGATTTAGTGTCACCGTGTTATAAGATAGGAAGCTACTTGCATGAAGCATGGTGGTGAGAAAACAATTCAAACAAAATGCCGCCATTTGCCATGTTGGGCTGACTGTATAATGGGTCAGACACATGTCTTGGACAGATACTTTCTAGATGCCTACTTGCCTGGAGACTACAATGGGGTAGAGGTGCCCCTGAGGAGGGCGTGATAGCCTGTGGCTAGTGGAAAGATGGAGTATTGATTGGATGGGGCATTAGGCTTCCTGTCTACACCTTCCAAAGTGTGTTATGTGAATCTCAAGTATATGTAGATATGCAAGATAATTTGGGGTGGCATGGGATGAATTTTAATTTACATAATCACATATTTCCCTTATTGAATAAATGCTTCTGAGAATAGTTATGTATTTTAAGGTTTAAGTGCTACTGAAAATATAAGCTTAATGCTAATATAAATATAAATGCTAATAAAAATAAAAATGTATTGGCAGCATTTTAAAATGTGTGAATATTCAAATAGTATTACTTAGTGTTGAAAGCTGGACAATGAATAAAGAAGACCAAAGAAGGATCGATGCCTTCGAGTTATGGTGTTGGTGAGGAATATTGAATGTACCATGGACTGCCAGAAGAACAAACTAGTCTGTCTTGGAAGAAGTACAGCCAGAGTGCTCCTTGGAAGTGAGAGTGGTGAGACTTCATTTCACATACTTTGGACATGTTATCAGGAGGGATCAGTCCCTGGAGAAGGACATCATGCTTGGCAAAGGGTCAGCGAAAAAGAGGAAGACCCTTGACGAGATGGATTGACACAGTGGCTGCAACAATGGGCTCAAACATAGCAACAATTGTGAGGATGGCACAGGACTGGGCAGCGTTTTGTTCTGTTGTACATAGGGTCATTATGAGTCAGAACTGACTTGATGGCACCTAACAACAACATTGCTTAGTGTACCATTCAGAATCTGTAACATTTAGCATGAGATTAAAGTAGGTGTATTTAAAATGTAAGTCAGTTTAAAGAAAAATATTAACAAAACACTAGAGCAGATTGGAAACCCTAGTGGCGTAGTGGTTAAGTGCTACGGCTGCTAAGCAAAAGGTCAGCAGTTCAAATCCACCAGGTGCTCCTTGGAAACTGTGGGGGCAGTTCTACTTTGTCCTATAGGTCTCTTAGGGTCCTATGAGTTGGCATCAACTTGACAACAACAGGTTATTTATTAGGTTTTAGAGCAGATTGGTGGCTAGATAGGGCAAAAGGTAGGATGTAAATGAAAATCTTTTGCTGCGTTCCCAGGAAATATCAGTCATCCTTTGAGGGCAGCTTGTCCCACTGAAGTTGAGCTGCCCCCCCTCCTGCCCACCCCAGGCCCCCCTCCCCTCCCACACACACACTGTCTTCATACCCTCGCTGAGGTCTCAAGGAAGGGAATCTGTGTTTTTAAAAGCCTCCCATCCTCCTGGTGTTTGCCTCTGTTGTGTGCTGTGCCATGCCCTTCTTTAGTCTTCTCTTTCTCTCTTTCCCTCTTCACAGAAAGAGAGTAGAAAAGACCCCACTGTCACTTGCACCCAGCTGCTTACAACCCAGCACAAGTTAATAAACTTTCCCATGAGTCCAGTGAGACCTTTGAGACTGCAGCTGTGCACAGAACCAAGTGGCTTTGCCATGGGTCAGCCCCAGGAGGGTAGGTGTGAGGGCTGTGTAAGGGCACAGCCAAGACCAAGTATGAGAGGCTGCAGACACCAGAGGCTTTATTTCTATGGGAGTGGTGTTCCCAGGGCATGACCAGCAGGCAATGACTTTATTTTTAGGTAATTGTGAGCCACAGTTTACATACAGAACTGGGATCAAGAGAATGAAGTGGCCTCCTGCTCTGAAATCTCCCTATCTCTGTCTCTGTGTCTGTCTGTCTCTCTCTGAGCTCTATGTGGTGGGACCTCTTTCCTGGGAGGGAGCACATATGATCTTGAGGCCGCTGTCCTCGTCGCAGGAGGAAGGCTGCACAGACGTGGTCCTGGGAAGGGGTCGCCACCTCTGTGTGGGGTCCAGGCCCTGTCCCCTGTGGTCTCCCGCACTTTCCTCAGTGGGTGCCCTCTGCTCTGGGAAGCAAAAGCTGCACGTTTCCACCGGCTCTGGTGTCCCGGCCCCACCGCTTCCAACTTCCATCAAGTGATCTGAGAAAGGGGTGGAGAGGTGTTGGCCCAGCCCTGCCCTCCTCATTCCTGCACCACAAGCGACATACACACTGGTATGGGCACAGGTCGTGATGAAAAGGAAATACTTCATGCAAACTGGTAAGTCGCCACCGCCTCCCTCCCCTAAACCTTCCCAGCCCTCCAGCCAGCCCAACTCCATGCACCGGGACTCCAGGCACCTCCTCAGGCCCAAGAGCTACTGAGCAACTGCCCAGCAGAGCAGGGCCCTCTAAGGCCCAACTCCGACCTCCCTTCTGATTGTTTGCACCCCCAAACAATTAACACCACTGGGGACAACCCTGCTTACTGGGACTTTTTCGCATCCCTTCCTCAGGCTCCATGTCCCTGTCTGCCTGCCTATATACCTGTTTAAACCGGGAGAGAAGGAATACTGCAGGGATATGCTCCAGGCCTCTCAAAGGATGATTTGGCAAAATGCCCTCCACTTAGAGCTGGGGCAATGACAAGACAAAGGGGTTGCTCCCTGCCAGTGACACGCATGAGAATGGGAGAGAACTCACCCTGGGAGGATTCGGCCTGAGCGGGGTTTGGCCTGGGGGGCAGCTGGCAGGAGCACTGGCCCCCCTTCCTCTTGAGGAAGCAGGCCATGGCCACGAGGAAGCAGCAGACAACGGCACACAAGCAGAGGCCCAGTGTAGTGTAGACCAGTACCAGCTGGCCTCCACTCAGCTTCAGCCCTTGGGGTGCTGCAAGACAGGGGGACACCCAGAACTCAGGAGGAGCTGTTGCTCCCTAGGCCTTTCACCTCTTAGGCCAGCAGCTTCCAACTCTATGGTCTTTCTTTTCCCTTTATTAGGTCCATGCAGTCCACACTAAATCCACACCCACATGCAACCCACATGTGCTCCACATGCAGCCCCCACACAATCCTCATATAACCCACATGCAATGCGTGCAATCCACATGCAGCCCACATACAACCTATGCAATTCACACAAGTCCACATGGAACTGACACAGTCCACACACGGCCTAGACACAATCCACATGCAACCCACAGGGCCATCCCTACCCAGCTATGTGGTTGCTGGGCCTGTGGCTGTGGCGGGCCTAGTCCCCAGACCCCTGGTCTGCTGTAGGCCTTCTGGACCCTGAAGCTTGGTTGACTGACACACTCAACCCTGGAGGAAACTGTCCTCCCACACAGCATGCCAGTGGCAGCTTCTTCCAAGACCTCAAGGCTAGAGAAAACATCCTTGAGTTGGTCCTTTAAATTGTCTCCACTTGACACAGGGATATAGATTATGGCAGAACCAGAGATGGATGGATGGGGGTGGGTGGGTGGATGGATGGATGGATGGATGGATGGATGGATGGATGGATGGATGGATGGATGGATGGATGGATGGATGATAGCCCAGGAGGATGCCTCTGTCTTTCCTGAAGCAGACTCTTCCTCCAAGGAGAAGCCTGTCCTTGCCTGGACAGCTTTGAGAGTGAAATGGAGCACGCTTACTAATTAGTCTGGCATGACAGGTATGGACTAGGACTGCCCTAGGGAGATGGGGCACATGGTCTTTACTTCTAAACAACTCAAACCTCCCTGTTTTGATGTCAGAGGAAGAGTCAGCCCAGGACCAAAGCTCTCCCTTTGAAAGTTTGCCTCATTCCGAGCTTTTCCTGGTCCCTGGATTTGGGCATCCTCCAGACCCCAGGGCAGGACAAATGAACCAGACTGAATATGATATATATGTAATAAACTAATGATATGGACCATTTATTGAGTCCTTACTATATGTGAGGTGTTGTATGTACATTATCTCCCTTAATCCTTTTGGGCCTATGAAGGAGGATTGATTACCCCATTTTTTAAATTGAGATATAATTCATATACAAAAATCACCACTTTAAACTGTACAACTCAGTGGTTTTCAGTATATTCACAAGGTTGTGCAATCATGACCGCTATATCACCCCAAAAGGAAACCCTGTTTCTGTTAGCAGTCACTCCCCAGTCTCCTCTCCCTCCACCTCCTCTCTCTCCACCTCTGGCAACCATTGTTCTACTTCCTGACTCTCTAGATTTACCTATACTGGACATTTCGCATAAACAGAGTTATAAACAGAGTTATCCAATAAGCGGTCTTTGTGACTGCCTTCTTTCACTTAGTGTGTTTTCAAGGTTCACCTGTGTTGTAGTATGTATCAGAACTTCATTCCCTTTTATAGCTGAACAATATCCCATTGTATGGCTAGAACATATTTTGCTTACCCAACATGAGTTGGTAGACATTAGGGGTGTTTATTCCTTTCTACTATTATGAATAGTGCTGCTATGAATATTCACATCAAGTTTTTGCAAGGACATATGTTTTCAGTGACCTGGGTATACAGCTAGGAGTGGAATTGCTGGATTACATGCTAACTCCATGTTTAATTTTTTGAGGAACCTCCAGACTCTTTTCCAAAGTGGCTTCACTGTTTTAAACGCTATTTTGAGATGGCGAAACTGAGTCTCAAAGTCACACTGTTCCCAGTGGCCGAACTGCAGTTGGGAGCCAGGTCTGACTGACTGGCACACTAGTGCTTCGGACTGAGGACCAGCACCCAACACAAGGCAGAGAGGCAGGAGGCTGCCTCTTTGCCCTGACATGTGCTCCTGAGATTCTGGAGCTACCGGTTATCTGGTACAGTCAGTAGCTCACAGTCTGCTGGTCTCAAGCAGGAAAGGGCACAGGCACAAATTATTGTCAGCCAAAGGGATGCATCTCTGTCCTCCTGGAGACAGTCCCCTGGTGGTGCAGTTCCAAGAACCACCACCAGGGGTGTTGCTCCCACTCTGCCTTCCAGGAGTCCAGGCTGGCCCAGCACTAAAATCGATCACTTCCAGTTTTGTTTTTTTTTTAAAGTTTTCAAAGCCATCTCTCACCAAAAAAGTAAGATTTCCCAGGCCTGCTGCTGCCTCCAACCCAGGTTTGGGCTGGCCCGTTGGGCAGCATTGTAACTCATAGCTTAGGGGCAGAGCAGCATGGTATCTGGGCTTAAGAGAGCAGCAAGGCCCATGGTTTCAGGCCCGGGCTCTGCAGCCTGACTTGCCTGGGATGAACGTGAATTTGAACACTACTCAACTTCTTTAAGCCTCCCTTGTTTCTTCATATGTACCCCTGTCTCAGAATTACAATACCCATAAATATGCAAGAGGCCTGGGTGGGAAGTTCCAGCAAGCCACCAAGCATCCCCTTGTCTCTACAGCTCAGTAGCAAGGAAAGTCTGTCCTTGGGAAAGTGCACTGGCTCCTGCTGAAAGGGACAAGGTGGGTTGGGTCTGGGGAGCACACCTTCTCCGTGCCCCACCTCTGCTCAGCACCTCTGCCCTCACACTCAAAGGCAGGGCTGTCTTCTCGGCATGGGAGGACTTGTCCAGCATTTGGCCCACAGTTTTGCTCAGCTCACCTCTGCCCCCTGCATTGTCTCTGTATCCCTCAGAGGCTGGATGTTCACACTTAAGAGATGGCTTCTTGTGGCAGGGGGAGCCTCACCAGTAGGTCATTGGAAACCATTTTTGCTCTTTGCTGGTCAGTTTCTCACGTAGGAATCCCCCAATCTCCGTGTGTGTGTGTGTGTGTGTGTGTGTGTGTGTCTGGAGTGTCCATCCCTGGAGTCCAGTGCCTCGTAAACAAGAAGTGTCCTGCCTCATGCCCCTGGCAGTAGGCCAGCCTCAAGGAGTTATAGTCCTATGGATGCTGCCCTGGGTTTTTGGCTGTGGCAGAGTGGAAAGCTTTGGAATCCACAGAATGGGCTCCAATCCCAGCTCAGCTGTGCCCATGCTGTGCGGCTCTTAGCAAGTCACTCCGTCTTTTGAGACTCGGTTTCTCCAACTGTAAAATGGAAGTATCTGTCACTTTGTTGTACCTTGGTAGTTTGTGTGTTACTGTGCTGCTGGAAACAGTACCACTGGTATTTCAGATACCAGCAGGATCACCCATGGTGGATAGGTTTCAGGAGAGTTTCCAGAGTAAGACAGACTAGGAGGAAAGGCCTGTCGATTTAGCTCTGAAAATTGACCAGCGAAAACTTTATGGATCACAACAGATTTTCTGATGTAGTGCTGAAAGCAGTCCCTGAGTGATGCAAATGGTTAAGCCCTGTACTACCAACCTAAAGGTTGTAGGTTCAAACCCACCAAGGCTCCTCAGAGGACAGGCCTGGCTATCTGCTTCCAAAAACTCACAGCCTCGAAAACTCTGCACACCTGGGGTCCCTATAAGTTGGAATCAACTCGGCAGCAACTAACAACAACATAGTGCTGGAAGATGAGCCCCCAGGTTAGAAGGTTCTCAAAATACACAGTGGCCACAACAATAGACTCGCGCATACCAACAGTCTTGAAGATGGTGCAGGACCAGGCGATGTTTTGTTCTCTTGTATATGGGATTGCCATGAGTTGGACAGCTTGACAGCAACTAACAACATTGATATGAAGCAACTCCATTGCGTGGGAGGTGGGGAAGGTCCCAGGTTGGTTGGAAGAGTTGAATGTTGTGGACTAGGGGAGGGTGCACAGGCCTGGGGACGCTAGGAGGAGCAGTACAGCCCCACCTCCACATCCCAGCTCTTCTCCCTGCATCCATGCCCTCAGCCATGAATTTGCATTTCCTGTCGCGAGAGGCTGCAACAGATTACAAAGGGCCACACTCCTCCCAGCAGGAGGTAGAGTGTATCCCCATTCTTGAATCTGCTGTCCTTGTGATGTGAGTAACAGAACACAGTGGGGGTGATGTATACAGAGTCCAAGCTGGGGTTCAAGAGGCCTGGCAGCTTTCCTTTTGCCCACTTAGAACACTGCTCCCACAGAGACCAGCCCAGGCTGCCTCTTGAGGATGAGGGACCCATCCCAGCAAATGACCCAGATATGGGTTGGAGTTCAGCCAGCATTGTGAGTGCAGACACGAGTCCCGCTGCTGAACCAGGCCCAGACCACTGACCTGCAGAGTTCAAACAAACAATTGCTGCTTGAAACGATCACTTCTCCGCCCAGCTTGTTCCACAGCAAGAGATGCCTGACACAGATCCAGATTCCCCAGCATTAATTCGAAGCTGAGCTTCCCGATGAGATGGGCATGCATGACTCCAACCCTGTACTTCCATAACCATCATGAGAAGGACACAGCTGGCCAGCCCATGGTCCCAGGATGAGGACAAGACATGTGAACATAGTCTGGCCCCAACCAACCACCAGACTTGAGAAAGGGCCAAATTTGGGGTGGTTTGTTATGTAGAGAGCAGGCAGGAGTAGGATACTGCAGTCTAGCCAAGTGGGACGTGTGGCTGGGTAACCTCTAGTATCAGGGCACATGGGGCCCATCTCTTGGTGTCCTGGTATTGGGGCCTAGCCTCACGGAAACAGTGTGATCATGCGAGCATCACAGGTAAAGGAAATAAACTAGCCAACCTCCCAGGAGCTGTACGCCTCCTGTCTTCTCCACCAGCAGACGGAAGGCAGTGGAGATATCATCTCAAATGTTCCTGGATCCCATGGTCTCTCCCTCTGGTCCTTTCTGTCACCGAGAAACAAGGCAGGGGAGCCAAGAGCGGTTGGCCAGGACACCCTTATTACCATGTGCAAAGGGCCAGCTCCACTACAAACTCTTCAGTAATGTCTTTCCCTTCTTATTCTTAGGCAGCCTCTGTGGCCTGTGACTTTAACTCCAAATCCTCTGCAGACATGAGCTTAGTCTCGTGCCCTGACTACAGCAAGGCCAGTTCTGCTTGGGTCTTGCTGCCTCGTGCTTTGAGAACTCACTCTGCCTCGGAGTCTTCTTTATAAGGCTCCAACCCCCATCCTTTCTCTTTCTGCTTCCTTCATGCCCATAACTTCTAAAATTTTGCCTACATTGTTCATATCCTGTGATGCTTCCTGGTTCCTGGCCATGTGCCTGAACTCTGGTTGTCCTGCATGCAGCCCCTCCTTGTTTAGGACTGGGGCCTGACCTCCCACTCATTCTGACCCACAGACCCTCAGGAAGCTTACCTGAACCTGCCTCCGAGCCTCTGGGCTCTGGTCCCTGGTAGCTTCCTGAGTTGTTCGGCTTGGCTTCACCCTCCTCAGTCCTCTGCCTTTGGAGCTGTGGAGGAAGGTTCAGTAGGCTCCGTTCCTTGAATTTGTTCTCACAGAAGTGTGCACATTGCTTGGGGTGTTGTCCACAGATGGTGGCACAGCTGATGCAAGTGTTCAGGAGATGGTCATAGTAACTGCCTGGCTCCTTGTGGCAACTGAGTGACTCTGGGAGACAAATGAGTGATGCTAATGGGTGACAAAGAATTGTAGGAGCTGTGGGTCTGGTCTCAAAAGGCATCAAAGTTAAAAAAATTAATAATAAAAATTCAATCACCAAAAGCAATTCCAGAGTAATTCAAGTCCAAATTTAAGGCTGTACATTGCCCTCTAAGTACTATTTTAGCTGCATCCCACACATTTTGATATGTAAAATTTTTTAAATAAATTAAATATTTTTAATCCAAAATGTTATTTTACTTTTCATTGTTATTTCTTCTTTAGCCTCCAGATTATTTAAAAGGGCATTTCTTAGTTTCCAAACGTATAAGGATTTTCCAGTTATCTTTAAATTGGTATCTAGGTTAATTACATTGTCACTCAAGTTCTTTACCTGCATTTTTTAAACCTATCAAGAAAAAACATATTTTATATTAATATAAGGAGTGGTAAAGAAAAAACCAGAATCCTCCTTGGCAACTTCAAGGAAGGGGCTGAATGGCAGGTGGGAAAGATCACATTAATAGTTTTTCTTCTGTCTTATTATTAAATGAGAATGGCAGGTGCAAGAAGCAGAAACCAAGGAAATTAAGGCCCAATCCTACTTCCTTAGGGCTTGCCTTAAGAGTGATTAAAGAAATAGATTTGAGACAATCATTCACCTTATGAAAAGGCTCAGAATATTTTTACTTTCATGGGGCAAGTTTCCCTTGTCAGTAAAATAAGACTCTATTTATAAAAATGTGACAAACACAGGAATTTAAGGACACATCTCAGAGGCAGTGTAGGAGAGTGGTTAAGAGCACAGACTTCAAAGCCAGACAAACTGGAGTGGTCTCTTGCTCTACCACTTGGTATATCCATAGAATGGATTTGTTTTAAAATACACAAGCAAAAAAAACTCGTTGAGGAATAGAAAAGCAGAATTTTTATGATTTCACAGCTGGTGATGGGTGCACAGGGGTTTATCATGCTCTTCTCTCTATGCTTGAGTATGTTTGATAATTTCTATAATAAAACATTTCAAAAAAAATTAAAAAATAAGAGCATGACAAAAAAGGCTGAATTTCTATTGGGTAGTCACAGAAGATCTCTGCAAAGAAGAAATATTTGGGCAGAGACCTGAAGTAGGAGGTAGGAGGGAGCCAAAGAAAGAAGAATGGGGAAATGCATTCCAGGCAGAGGGAACAGCATGTGCAAAGGCCCTGAGCAGGAAAGAATGAATCATGTTCGAGAAACTGAAAGGAGGCCAGTGTGGCCAAAGCAGAAAGATGGAGGAGGAAACAAAAGTGCCACATTGTACATCTTCATTCACCACCCCTCCACAGCCACCCAACTGCAGTGGAGCCATCCCATGCCCTGGGCTCAGGTCCTAGAACTCACTGCAGAAGTCTGCACAGATGTTTTGGCTCCGACGGCTGCAGATGAGTTTGCAGGAGATGCAGGCGGTCAATAGGGGATCCCAGTCGTGCTCTTTGGGGCAGGGCCTCATGGCCACTCCCATCCATGGACCCTGTAGGGCTAAGAGGCAGGAAGCTGTGACGGCAGCTGGTGGGCAGCCGCAACCAGCCTCTTGTTTGTGGCTGGAACCCAGGTGGCCTCTCCAGCTCACATTCCAACTCTCTGTCTCAGTGAGCAGAGGGGAAGCCAAGAAAAGCTAGATTCTAACGTCAGCCATACTTGCTGGGTGAACTGATATGACTGCCTCACCCCTCTGAGCCTCAGTTTCCCATTTGTGAAATGGTTGTTGTGAGGGTTAAATGAGACTCCATTCTCATATCAACTCATGCCCTACTTGGCCCTGCTCTCCACCCTCTTTAATGTGCCACACCTCCTCCCAAACAGGGACTTTGCTGATGCTATTCCCTTTGCATAAAATGCTCTTCCTTCTCCTCCTCTACTAGTTAATTCCACCTCATCCTTTAGGTCTCAGTTTAAGCTTCACTTCTTCAGGGAAGCCTTTCTGACTCTCCCTCAGATGAGGACATGTCCCCTCTTCTACAGACTGATAATGTCCTTTACTTGTCCCTGACCTCATTTTACTTCTGTGTGTGTGATTATTTGATCCTATCTCCCCCGATAACTGTGAGCATCCTTCGGGCAGCGGTGGTGTCTATTTTTTTGTTAGTTGCTGCATCCCCAGAACCTAGACAGAACCTAGTAGGTGCTCATTAAATGAGTGAATAATAATAAAATGCAGACCTAGCCAGTGCCTAGCATACAAAAAGCACTCAATACATGCCAATTTCTTTCCTTTTATATTGTGTGGTGGGATGAAACACACATAATAAAGTATATCAGGTGCACAGATCTTAAGTGTACAGCTAGATGAATCTGTACTTATATATATATATATATACCTGTGTAACTACTACCCACATGAAGATACAGAACGTTTCCCACACCCTAGAACACTCCCCAGGGCCACCTCCCATTCAATACCCAGCCAGAGGTAACCACTATTCTGACTTTGTCACCATAAGCTGGCACTGGCTGTTCTTGAACTTGGTATCTGGCTTCTTCTGCTCCACGAGGAACCTGTGATTCATCCATGTTGATGTTTTCTTGGCCTTTTGGCTTTGTCTTGCTGTGAGTCTCCCGTGATTTGAAGGCATCACCTCTTCTATAATTTCCTGTCTGATTTAGTGACATTTGCTTCTCCAATACCTTCTCCTTTTAAATGTTTTCACAAGGCGTTTGTTAATTCTTTCAGTGGAAGTAAGCCAAGAAAAGATAAGTGGCTTCCCATTTAGCATGGCAGCTTAAACACATGAATGTGTCTTACTTCCCTCTTGGAACTCTCTTTACTTCCCTGACAGTGAAGGATATTTGTCCTCAAGGATAAAGAAAATGGGAGAAGTGGCCACAGCAGAGGATTGACAGAAGACAGATGGACCTAGGTAACTGACTTCAGCCTAGGATTTCTCTACTTTGATGCCCACACGGGGACGGGGCGGGGGGAGCGGAGACAAGAACCCCAGAAAGTCTTTGGAATTGGAGGCAACAAGTATCTCTGAAGGTAGGGTGGGACGGGGCGAGGCTGTGAAAGGAGGATTATTTGGAAATCTGTATAAAGAGGGCTTGACTCCAACTTGAATCCCAGCCCCAGCCAGGTGGCAGCCCCTCCCCATGCAAGCTGAAGACTGGGAGTCTCCTCAGGCCCAGCTTAAGGGTCCTTCTTGAAAAGAGGGGGCTTATACGAAAATTCTTCCTCCCAAAGGGTCAGGTTCCCCCTCCCACCCTCGCCACCATCACCACCACCTCCATCATCACCACCACTCTCACCCCAGCTGTCTACAGAAGGGGTGCTTGAGGCCATGTTGTTAAAACACCTCCCTCCGCACTCCCCAGCTGGCAGGAAATCCAGACTCTACTTACTGGTCCAAAGGAAAAGACTTAGAGGCACTGACTGGGGGAGTTCCTCTCAACAAGATGGCCAAATCCTTGCCTGATCAGCCCTGAGCAAAGCTTATACACTAACAACCCACCTATTTACCCAGAGCTTCAACTAACTGTTAGTGCCTCTGTCTTAATTATGAACCATCAGCCAAAGGAAGAACACCAGTAGCATGAAAGAGGACACGCAAACCAAATGAGCAGAAGAAAAGCACTTGGAGCCAACAGAGACAATGCAGGGGACAGAAGAAAACTTAAGTAACCACAGCAACAATCAATTGCCTCAGAAAGATAAGATTTTCCACTCATAAAAGAACAGTGCACTAGGAGTCCCTGGAAATGGGCGTGGCATAGTGGTTAAGAGCTACAGCTGCTAACCAAAAGGTTGGCAGTTGAAATCCACCAGGAGCGCCTTGGAAACTCTATGGGGCAGTTCTACTCTGTCCTATAGGGTTGCTATGAGTTAGAATTGACTCGACGGCAATGGGTTTTGTTTGGTTCGGTTAGGAGTCCCTGGGTAGCACAGGTGGTTAAACCCTTGACTACTAACCAAAAGGTTGGCAGTTCAAACCCACCCAGAGGTACCTCAGAAGATAGACCTAGTGATCTGCTTCCAAAAGGCCACAGCCTTGAAAACCCTATGGAGCAGTTCTACACGTGGGGTCATCGTCAGTTGGAATCAACTGGCTGGCAACTAACAACAACAACAAAGAAACATGACAATCAAATTTAATGTGTGAATCTTGATTGCATCCTGGATTTAAAGAAACAAAACAGTGTACTATTAAAAAAAAATTCCTAGAACAAAAATTTTTGGAAGTTAAAAATGTAATAGAGTAAAAACATTAGTCGAAGGATTGGAAGATGAAATTGAAGAAGTTTCCCAGAAAATAGGACAGAAAAGAGAGGAAAATTATGGAATCAGTTCAGGAAATCCAACAGTTGCCTAATAGGAGTCTTAGAGAGAATAGGTTTGAAGAACATGAGCTTCCAGGTAGAAAAGGCCAATCAAGTATCCAGCGCAATGAATTTTCACTAATCATCATGAAATTTAGGAAAATCAGAAATTAAGAGAAGATTCTAAAATCTTCTTGAGAATAAACAAGCTACCCATGAAACTTTGTGGGTTAGGAAATCAGCGGACAGCTGAAAAGCAGTATTGGAAGTGACAAGGAAGTAGAACAATGTCTTTACATTTATGGTAAAAAATAAGAAAATTATAGAAAAATACAGAAAAATATTTTTTATTGTGCTTTTGGTAAAAGTTTACGGAGCAAATTAGTTTATCATTAAACAATTAATATACAAATATTTTGTGACACTGGTTGCCAACGCTGCTCTGTGGCAACACTCTCTGCTTCTTGACCTCAGGTTCCCCATTTCCATTCATCCAGTTTTCCTGTTCCTTCTTGCCTTCTAGTGTTTGCTTTTGGGCTGGTGTGGCCATTTAGTCTCGTATATATGGTTGAACTACCTGTGTTATTGTTTGTTTTACAGGCCTGTCTAATCTTTGGCTGAAGGGTGAACTTCAGGAGTGACTTCAATACTGAGTTAAAAGAGTGTCTGTGGGCCATACTCTCAGGCTGTCAGACCAGTAAGTCTGGTCTTTTTTTGTGAGTTTGAATTTTGTTCTACATTTTTCTCCCTCTCTGTCCGGAACCCTCTATTGTGATTCCTGTCAGAACAGTCAGTTGTGGTAGCTGGGCATCATCTAGTTGTGTTGGATTCAGTCTGGTGGGGGTTGTGGTAGTTGTGGTCCATTAGTCCTTTGGACTAATCTTGCCTTGTCTTTGGTTTTCTTCATTCTTCTTTGCTTCAGATGGGGTGGGACAAGTAAATGTATCTTAGATGGCCACTCACAAGCTTTTAAGACCCGAGATGCATCTGACCAAAGTAGGATGTAGAACATATTCTTTATAAACTATGTTATGCCAATTCAGCTAGATGTCCCCCAAGACCATGGTCCCCAGCCCTCAGCCCAGTAACTCCATTCCTCAGGGAGTTTGGATGTGCCTATGAAGCTTTCATGATCTTGCCTTGGTCAAGTTGTGCTGACTTTCCCAGTATTGTGTACTGTCCTGACCCTTCACAAAAGTTATCATTTATCTACTGTCTAGTTAGTATATTTCCCTTCCTATGCCTTCCCTCCCTCATAACCATCAAAGATTGTTTCTTTCTGCATATAAACCTTTTCATGAATTTTTATAATAGTGGTCTCATAGAGTATTTGTCCTTTTGTGATTGACTTATTTCACTCAGCATAATACCCTCCAGATTTATCCATGTTGTGAGATGTTCACAGATTCATCCTTGTTCCTTCGTGTTGTGTACTATTCCATCATGTGTATGTACTACAGTTTATCCATTCATCTGTTGATGGGCACTTAGGTTGTTTCCATTTTTTGCCTTTGTGAATAATGCTGCAGTGAACATGAGTGTGCATATGTCTATTCGTGTGATGGCCCTTATTTCTCTAGGATATATTCCTAGGAGTGGAATTGTTCGATTACATGGTATTTCTGTTTCTAGCTTTTTAAGGAAGTGCCATACCATTTTCCAAATTGGTTGTACCCTTTAGCATTCCCACCAGCAGTGCATAAGAGGTCCAATCTCCCTACAGCCTCTCCAACATTTGTTATTTTCTATTTTTCTTTTGTTTTGTTTTTAGTGCTAGTAATGTTGGGGTGAGACGGTATTTCATTGCAGTTTTGATTTGCATTTCTCTAATGGCTAGTGATTGCGAGCATTTCCTCATGTGTCTGTTAGCCACCTGAATGTCTTCTTTGGTGAAGTGTCTGTTCATATCCTTTGCCCATTTTTAATTGGATTATTTGTCTTTTCATTGTAGAGGTGTTGAACTTTCTTATAGGTTTTAGAGATTAGATCTTTGTCGGATATGTCATCGCCAGAAATTTTTTCCAGTCTGTAAGTTCTCTTTTTATTCTTTTGGTGAAGTCTTTTGATGAGCATAAGTGTTTAATTTTTAGAAGATCCCAGTTATCTAGCTTATCTTCTGGTGTTTGTGTATTGTTAGTATTGTTTTGTATCCTGTTTATGCTGCATATTAGGGCCTCTTTGAGGGCACTGAGTTTTTAGCATTGACATTATTTTTTCTTCCATGATCTTTACGATTTTAGGTTTTATATTTAGGTCTTTGATCCATTTCGAATTAGTTTTTGTATATGGTGCAAGTTATGGGTCCTGTTTCATTTTTTTTTTACAGATAGACATCCAGTTTTGCTATCACCACTTGTTAAAAAACTGCCTTTTCCTCATTTAATGGACTTTGGACCTTTGTCAAAGATCAGCTGACCATAGGTGGATGGATTTATATCAGGGTTTTGACTTTGTTCCATTGATCAATGCGACAGAAAATTATTTTTGTCTGGAACACTATACATTATCAGTCAAGCATGGTTTGAAAGTTTTTTTCTTCCATGCAACATCTCTTAAGAAGCTACTGGAGTATGCACTCCATCAAAACTAGGGAGTAAACAAACAAAAAAAGGAAGACAAACAGGGTCCATCTCAGCAGAGAAGTGAAGGTGGAAATTCCCAAATGGTGGTGAAGGAAGCCTGCAGTGACAGTTGCTTATAGGCCTAGAAAGGCCTCCTATCCTGGCTAAAATAGAAGACTTGGAAGGATGTTTCCAATGAAAACATGGAAACATAGATAAGTAAGTGGGTTTGACCACACTGAGAGGGGTACAACTGCTCTGTCACAGAGCTGGGGATAAACTATTGGTACGTGTATAGAAAACTAAGCCATCCTCAGCTCCAGGAACACTAAAGAGGTGAACAAGAAATGTAATCATTGTACATGTATAGCTGGGCTGTGAACAATATTTATGTCATCATCAAAACGTGAAAATTGTTAACGAATAACTCGGAGACATTGAATTATCTCTAGGAGAAAACAATTTACTCACTCATGTGAGGGGAGACAGCCCTCAGACACTTGTCCATGAACAAAGGTAAAAAATTGGATTTACAAGTGAGAGGAAGAAGAAAGGAGAGAAAAACTGCAGAGGATTTCACACTTCGGGGCAAACTTATTAGCAGCCAAGAGCTCAGTCTGGGGCAGCTAGGGGAGTCAGAGACCATTTCATTTCTTTATGAATTCTCCAGAAAACCCTAAAGGTGTCTCTAGGGGACAGATATGCTGGAGATCTGGGTGTAATGTCCACTGGGTACTCCCACCATCACTTCTGCCTTAGTTAGGCTTGTGGGTCCCATGTCCTGCATTGAAATCGCTCACAATCTACACGCATATAAGCACAAGCTTTGCTCTGACTTTGTTGGGGCGGGGTAGAGAGGAAGCTGTGTGTGTAGAAGGTGATGTAAGTGTAAATTCTCATCTTAGAAAGCAGGAAATCAATATATGATGCCTAGAATTGAGAAGTCAAGAAATAGCAGTGCAAGCTTATTGTATTCTGAGAATCTTTGGCGGGGGGGCCTCGTGATGCCATTGGGTGGCAGTCCTGGGAACCACTGGACTGTGTGCCCAGGTCCAGTGTTCTCTGGCTGTGACCTTGGGTGGGTCACTTTACCTCTTCAAAACCCAATGTTCTCACCTGTAAAATGGGCATGCTTTTTGCTTACTTCATTGGGTCATTGAGAGAATTACATGCAGAACAAGTACTTAGTATGAGGCTAAGTACATTGATAAAGGCTTAACCCCCTGAGTTATTGCCCTTATTAATATGGCCATTGCTTGTGATGTGGAATGCCGTGCTGACCGAGGTCTGGATGGGGACGGGGGTGTAAAGCACCATCAGAAATCACCTAAATTCCTGAATGATAAGAATCAGGATCAGCACAAAAGTGGTTCCTTTGAGTTGAAAATCAGACATACCTCCACTCTCCAACTTCTTCACCATTTCTGACACCACCATTTCCCCCACGGCACTCTCTACTTCTTTGCTGGGTTTGATAATTCATTGCAATGGCCACACAGAACTCTCAGACCATGACTCACAGTTACGTGGTTTGTTAGGGAAATAACAGGCTACAACTTGGGATCAGGTTCAACTTGGAAGTAACAGGAACAACTCAGGATCAGGATCAGGAAGCACATAGGCAAGGTCTGGAAGGCTCCCCTGAAGTGGGGAGCACATCCCTTTCCTTTCAATGAACAGCTTCCAACCCGGACAGTTCTCTTAGCTGTCTCTGCCATCAGGCTTCTCTGCCATCATCCCTCTCTGCCATCAGGGCTCTCTGCTGCAAACTGGCCCAACTCATGGCTAGTGTAGCAGCATACTCAGCTCTCTTAACTGCTTACTGGAGTCAGGCCTCTCTGCCATCAGCCTCTCTGCCGCTAAATGGCCCAGCTTACAGTCAGTGTAGCAGCTCTCTCAGCCATGCAGGCCCTCTGTTAAGCCATGCAAGCCCTCTCTTAGCCGTGCAAGCCCTGTCTCAGCCATGCAGGTTTCTCTCAGTCATACAGGCCTCCCCTGCTGTCAGGCCTCATAGCCAGGATAGCAGCCTGCCCAGCTGTTCAGGTCCTCTCATCCCTCCAGCTCTGCTGCTGGGCCCCTTCTGGGGCTCTCAGCCCTCCAGCTCTGATGCTAGGCCTCTTGACATCTTCAGTGTTTTCAGCTCTTGACCCATATTACAGCTCTTTTAGGAGGTTCCCTGTGTAGGAACCCCAGGTTCAAAACTCTCCGCTCCAGGCTCTTCTTGGTCTTGAGGTTCCTTCCTCCCCTCTCAAAACCTCTGTGGGGTTGGTGGCTAACATAAGAAAATTCCTTGTCAATTTCAAGATGTGGCCCTCCCAATAGGACCATGAACTGACCAGTCCCCTCAATGGACCACAAGTCACTCAATCCTATTGGGTGGTTTTATATACCACCATTCCAACTAGTAAACTGACTAATTCCTGCAAGGTGAGTAAAATAGACTCATCATAGGGAAGACTGTGGCTCAGGGCCAGAAAGGCCATATATAAGAGAAACCTATTGCACTGCAGGCCATTCTCTGGCCATTTTGGCCATGGATTCTTAGACATACTTAAGATTTGGAGAATTATTTCTCCCTCCTCATACATTTTACGAGTCCAAATCAGTCATTAACTATTAGTCTATCCGTAGGGCAAAAGGAAACCCTGGTAGCGTAGTGGTTAAGTGCTATGGCTACTAACCAAAAGGTCGACAGTTTGAATCTGCCAGGCACTCCTTGGAAACTCTATGGGGCAGTTCTACTCTGTCCTATAGGGTCGCTATGAATCGGAATCGACTGGATGGCAGTGGGTTTTTTTTGGTGGGTAGGGCAAAGACTCCCCTCAGGGTGCAGTCACTCAGGGACCAGTCACATAGGTCTGGTGTCCATCTGATCTGGTCAGGTTGTCCAAGTGGTATCATCTCAGCTTCACTTCCTCTGGCATCTGGGATTGTTGGCCTAAGAGACTACCACATCCCTTGCTCTAAGATTCTCCTGAGGTATCAGTATACCAGACCTTTTAGGGGACATTAGGTTTGGCCGCTGTACTGGTCTAGCCTAGCATGTACCTCCCCCTTAGTCCACTCTTTCACAGTTACAGCTTCTACAATTACATTTTTCACAATTACAATAGCCTCTGTTTAGCAATCATTACTTACAATAGTCATATAAGCATCTTCCCCACCCTACCCATCAGTAGCGATCCTAGCTTTTCTCTCTCATTTTGAGTGTAAGCACACTCACAAAAGCATGTAAGCCAACCACTTCATGCCCCTTTAACTCTCCCTATTTTGGATAACCAATGTTTAAATTGCTCATTCCTACCAAATCAGTACTCTGAGGAGACAAGCATGTTCCTTGGTCCGAAGAATCTTTTGTTCCAGTTAGCATTCTGAACATCTGTGTCCATCAGCAAAGCCCTGTCCAGGGCAAGCCTCCAAATCACAGCGAATCCTGTTCTCTATGCCAATTTTAGAGCATCAAAAATTTCTCTCTCTTTCCCCTTCACCTCGGGCCAGGTTATGTCATCCTCATTCACCTGGGGCTATGTCAATGGGTACCAGCCATCCAGCCCATACAACTCCCTGCACTTCAGACCAGCCATCCCCTTTTCTCTCTCTCATCTCTAGCCACCTAGGCAGTCAACAGATGACAGAGGAACATGTCCAAGCTTAGCCCATCTCTTCACAGCTGCACCTACCCTACTTTCACTCAGCTCATGGACACATGTAGTAATCTCAAGTGAGCATACCAGGCTATCTACTCACTCTCTTTCATTAACTTCCAGCCCCAGAAGGTTGTTCTTCTGATGGGCACTGACATGTCCTATTCCATAGCACCCTTCAGATTCCATAGGGCTATGACCTAATGGACATCCTTTTACTGTTCATTCACCAAGCAGCTCTTTAGAATTGAGTCTTCAATCATCATGGTACTCTCAATTAAAGACCAATGTAATTGAAAGGATTCAAGATGGCAGCCTAGTCAGATGGCATGCCATCCCTCTACAGCAAAGACCTGTGAAACAAAGTGAAACAGATACAGATGACAACCCTGGAACCCTGAGCATCAAATGAAAGGATATAGAATTAGACTGAACACCAATTAGAAAAAGAAACTGAAAACAGCAGCAAACGGGGAGGGATATGGAGCAGAGGTGCCCTGCCAGACAGCCTGGCACAGCAGGGTATTTTGAGGCAAAGCCAGGAGTGACCCTGGGTGAACAGCACAGGAAGACAACATCGTGGAACTCCCAACAGGGGACAGATAAACTGTGTCAACATATCCGGGGTGAAGCAAGGTGAGCAGGACATGAACTGGAGCTAAGGAGGGAAAGTACAGCATATACAGAACAGGGAGAGAGCCAGGACCCAGAGAAAGGGCAACTGTCCAATGGTGGTACCTCACCAGAAGGGTGGGTGGCAAGCAAGGAGCAATAGATGAATCCCTCTTTTTTTTTCTCTTTCTCTCTCCTTCCACCATGAGGGTGTGCCTATGCATCCCCAGGCAGACCACGCTGCCTCTCCTAGAGGTTGCCTCCTGTAGGTTGCCTGTGCAACCACCAATCTCCAGCCCCATCCCTCCCCTGCCAGAGAGAATGCCTGCACAACCCCCAGTAAATCTCCCTGCCCCTCCCCCACCATAGAATGTGCCTGTCCAGCTGCCGGCCCTGTCCCTCCCCTGCTGGAGAGAGCACCCGCACAACCCCAAGTTGCCCATCCCACCTCTCGCCCATCAGACAGAGTGTCTGCATGTCCCCTAGGAGACTGCCTTGCCCCTCCTCCACTGGGAAGAGCATCTGCGCACACCCAGCTGACTCCTCTGCCCCCCCAACAGAAGGAGTGCCTCAGAGCCCCCCAGACACCTGTCTTGCTCCTTGCTCATCACCTGCCCACCTGCTGAATGACTGTGAGCATCCTCTTACCATCGAATAGCGTCTGCTCTATATACCAACAGCCATCTCACATGTAGAGTGGACAGTGACAAGTGCTCACCTTGCCTGCTCTAGTCCTGTCCAACTGGGGGCAGGAAGTGAATGCTCCTGTGCCACCAGACAAGCAATCAAAAAAGCATGCCAGACCTGCCCACCCTGGTAAATCAAAACAGAACAAAAAATTATAAATAAATAAAATAATGCCTTAAGGCCTCGGAAACAGCAGACAATACCAAATCATATAAAGACACAAGACAAGATGGCTCAACCAAATGACCAAAATAAAGGGCAGAAAACCTTCCTGAGGAAGAGATGGTAATGGAATCACCTGATAAGGAATTCGAAAGGCTCATATGTAGGAGTCCTCAAAGAGATCAAGGAAACACACAGACAAAACCCTAGAAAATTTCAGGAAAACAATACAAGAACAAAATGACAAATTAAATAGACAATTAGAAATCATACAAAAAAGGCAACTAGAAATCCAGAAAATTAACAATATCAGAAATACATAACTCAATGGAAGGACATAGAAGTAGAATTGAAACAATGGAAGAAAGAATTAGAGAAATAGAGGACAAATCCCTTGATGACATTTTTTTGAGGAACAATCAGAAAAAAGAATGAAAAAAAAAATGAAGAAAGCCTGAGTTATGTGGACACTACGAAGAGGAATAATTTATTCATGATGGGAATCCCAGAACATGAGTAGACAAAAAAAAAAAAAGCACAGAGAGAATTTTTGAAGATTTGTGGAAAGAAAACTTCGCCATCCAAGAAGCTTAACAAACCCCATAGAGGATAGACCCCAAAAGAAAGTCACCAAGACAGATCATATTCAAACTTTCCAAGTACAAAGATAAAGAAAGAATTCTGAGAGCAGCTTGGGAAAAACAAAGTATCACCTACAAAGCAACTCCGATAAGACTAAGCTCTGATCTTTCAACAGAGACCATGCAGGCAATAAAGCAATGGGATGACATATATAAAACCCTGAAAGAAAAGAATTGTCAACCACGAATAGACATATGCACACCCATGTTCACTGCAGCATTATCCACGATAGCATAAAGATGGAAACAACCTAAGGGTCTATCAATAGATGAATGGATAAATAAACTATGGTACATACACACAATGGAATAAATACCATGGGATAAAGAAAAATAATGAATCCATGAAACATCTCACAACACATGAATCTGGAGGGCATTATGATGAGTGAAATAAGTCAATCACAAAAGGACAAATATAGTGTGAGAACACTATTATAAAAACTCAAGAAAAGTTTGGACTCAGAAAGAAACAATCTTTGATGGTTAAGAGGGAGAGCTGAGGTGGGGGGGATGGGAATCACTAAATAGATAGTAGACAAATGTTAACTTTGGTGAAGGGAAAGACAATATACAATATAGGAGAAGTCAGCACAACTTTACCAAGGCAAAGGAAGACACTTAGAGGAACACGGGAATTAAAAAAAAAAAGGGCAACCATAGTAAATAGCATATACAACAACAGTAAAAACAAGTAATAACTTACAAGCAGATACACAGACAGATACATACGCTGAATACGAGAAGGTGGGCATATAATAGTAAACCCATGGACACATATAGGCTATGCTGTGGATATTTTTACATACATATTTTTATGTACAACACATATATTTATATGTATAGTAGAGCACAGAGGGGACACAGTCATAGAAGTTTCCTAGACACATCCAAATGCCTTGAGGGACCGAGGTGCTGAGGCTGAGGCTGGTGACCATGGTCTCAGGGGACATCTAGGTCAATTGGCATAAGATAATTTATAAAGAAAATGTTCTACATCCAACTTTGGAGAGTAGCATCTAGGGTCTTTTCAAAAGCTTGTGAGTAGCCATCTAAGATACATTCTGTCCAGAGCAAAGAAGAATGAAGAAAACCAGACACAAGAAAAATATTAGTTCAAAAGACTAATGGGCCACATGAACAAAATTCAAATTCACAAAAAAGACCAGACTTACTGGTCTGACAGAGACTGGAGGAACTCCCAAGACTATGGCCCCCAGACACCCTTCTAACTCAGAATTGAAACTACTCCAGAAGTTCACCTTTCAGTCAAAGATTAAATAGGTCTATAAAACAAACAATAACACATGTGAGGAATGTGCTTCTTAGATCAATCAAGTATACGAGACCAAATAGGCAACACCTACCCAAAAGTAAAGACAAGAGGGCAGGAAGGGACAGGAAAACTGGATGAATGGACATGGGGGAACCTGGGGTATAAAAGAAAAGGGGGAGCGTGCTGACACATTGCAGAGATTGCAACCAATGTCATGAAGCAATTTGTGCATAAATTTTTGAACGATAAACTCAATTGTACTGTAAACCTTCACCTGAAGCACACACACAAAAAGTAGCCAACGTAATTGTCTCAAATACATATCTTCTGATCTCATTGGCTTTTGGCATAAGCCGCATTTACTATTTTCTTTTTTAGTGTATTCAATCAAGTATTGCCTGAAGGGTGGAGTTACACACTCTGTTTTTTTTTAACAATACCCAATATTCATTTCCATCATACATTCATACATATAACAGGTAGTCAGACTAATAATATTCATAGTATGTTCAGATAACTACGTAACCTTTTTAAACATTCTAGTTTTATCTTCTGTTTTCCACCTTTTGACTATCTTACTCATTTGTGAGCATATGGCCTTGATCTCTGGGTGGTTCAAACCAAAAGACCCTGGCCCCCCATCATCATCTTGTTTAACCTGGTAGGCTTTCACCCAAGCCACTCTAGATGCAGCTTTCCTGTTCACTGCTGTAACATAACATCTCTTACTTTTCTTTTAACCATTACAGATAGCAGGAACCAAAATAACCATCCCAGAATCAAAAGTTTCTCATCCCATGCCAGTTCATTCGCTTCCAAAATTCCATGCTTCCATGAGTCAGGAACCATTGCAATGAATACCAGTCCTGACACCAGCCATAAAGCAGCACAAGGCATCGCCTAAACTCCTGTGGGATAAGAATCAGGATTAGCACAAATCTGGTTCCTATGAGGTGGAGGTCAGACATACCTCCACTCTCCGACTTCTTTACCATTTCTGACACCGCCATTTCCCCCACAGCACTCTCTACTTCTCTGCTGGGCTGGATGATTCATTGGAATGGCTATACAGAGCTCTCATACATAGTTATGTGGTTTATTAGGGAAGTAATAGACTTCAACTCAGAATCAACTTGAAAGTAACAGGAATGACTTTGGATCAGGATCAGGAAGCACATAGGCAAATTTTGGAAGTCTCCCCTGAAGTGGGGGAGCACATTCCTCCCTTCCTCAGTGAAGAATACCTTCCAACCAGGACAGCTCTCTCAGCTGCTGTCTGCCATCAGCCCTCTGCCATCAGCCGTCTCTGCTGTGAGCCTCTCTGCTGCTAACGGGCACAGCTCATAGTCAGTGTAGCAGCTGTCTCAGTCATGAAGGCCCTCTCTCAGCCATGCAGGCTTCTTTTAGCTGTTCAGGCCTCTCTTTGCTGTCAGGTCTTTTCACTGCTAACTGGGACAGCTTATAGACAGCCTGTTCAGTCCTCCAGCTCTGCCACCAGGCCTCTTCTGGGCCTCTCAGCCACCAGCTGTCCTGCTGGGCCCCTTCTGAGCCTCTCACTGCTAGCTCTGGTTCCAGGGCTCTCCTGGGCCTCTTGCAATCTTCAGTGTTAACAGCCCTTAACCTGTGTTACAGTTCTTTTAGGAGATTCTCCATGTAGGAGCCCCAGGTCCAAAGCACTGTGGTTCAGTCTATTCTTGGTCTTGAGGTTCCTTCCTCCTCTCTCAAAACCTCTGTGGGGTTGGCTTCTTGTGTAAGTAAGCTCCTTATCAATTTTAGGGCATGGCCACCCCAGCAGAACCATGAATGCACCAACAGCCTCGGTGGACTTCAAGCCACTCAATTCTACTGGGTGCTTTTACACACCAACTTTCTGACTAGTAAACTGACTAATCCCTGCAAGGTGAGTAAAATAGACCAATTGCAGAACAGACTGCAGCCCAGGGCCAGAAAGGCCTATTCCACAGCAGGGGGTCAAGAACAAAAGGGCCAATTCCCACCAGATGAGCTGAACCCCCATGAGAGGTAAAAAAGGAGCAGGGAAAGGCAGAAGTGCTGCCTCCTCACTCTTGCTCTTTACAGTTTTGCGATGAACACTTTTAGCTGTGACTTGAAGAGAAAGGAGAGTAAAACTGTCATAGATAGGAAGACTCTCTTATTTGCTCTTTCAGAAAACACTGATTACAAATGTCCGCCAGTGCCAGGCTGGGAACTGGGTGATCACTTGTGGGGCCAAGAGGGTACCATGTGAAGAGATGGAACCGGGGCAGACACACAGGAAGAGACAACGACCACACACCAAGCACTTTTTAATCAGAGAGAAGAAGAAGGAAGAGGAGAAGGAGCAAGGGGAGGAGGGAAGGGAGAGGTAGGGGGAAGGAAAGGAGGAGTGGGACTGGTGGGAGGACTAAAAGAAGAAGAAGGCAGCTTTCTATTCTCATTTGTGATTTCTCACCAGGCCTTTTTGAAATATTGAAAAACGCTCTCTGACTTGCCCCTGCCAGTCCCCACCCATGTACACTAACTTTTAGAGATTCTCAGGGTTGTGAACCGACCATTTCTATGCTGGCTATAAAGTTGGAAGAACTTAATTTCATCCTGGGAGAACCAGTCCAGTCACTTTCTCAGTTTTTCTGTTTGAAAATGGGGACAGTTCCAACTATTGTAATTTTTGCATCCTTTATCTCGTTTTGAAAATGATTTGCCACAGTTCAGTGAATGCCTATGGTGACAACCAAGTCACCTCGGAAAGGGGCCTGGGCCATGCCAGACCTCAGTTTTCCTTATCTGTAAAATAGGGATTATAGCTTTCCCTTGCAGGTTTTCCCACAGCTGTGAATATGCCAAGTGTGAACTGATCCAAGACATGGCTGACAAATGGTTGTTAATGTGATATAAATAGCGTAAAATATAATGGATTAATAATAATTATTTTATAACAATATGTAATAGTTATATATCGAGGCATTGGTGGTTCTGCGGTAGAATTCTCACCCTCCACGTGGGAGACCCAGGTTTGGTTCCTGATACACCTCATGTGCAGCCTCCACCTGTCAGTCAGTGGAGTCCGCATGTTACTATGATGCTGCACAGGCTTCAGCGGAGCTTCCAGACTAAGACACGGCTAAGGAAGAAAGGCCTGGCAATCTACTGCCGAAAATCAGCCAGTGAAAATCCTATGGATCACAACGGTCCAATCTGCAACTGATCATGGGAATGGAACAAGACTGTGCAGTGTTTTGTTCCATTGTGCATGGGGTCACCATAGCTAACAACATACATTAATAATTATTAATAATAATTGCAGTAGCATCAAATTATCATTCCAGGCCTGGGAACTGCTCCCAGGACCTGAACTCAGGGATCATAATTTTCCTAAGACATGTGCCGTCATACCTGCCTGGCCACCAGCCCTTGGCCATGTCCTCTTCCTCTGAGCTGCCTCACATGAGCCTTCCTTGCTGATCATGTGGCCTGAGCAGTCATGACCTGTGTGGTTTCTTGTTTTGTAATTTGACATTTTGGGCTGTAGCCATTCCGCTTCCATACACTGTCTGGAACACTCGTTTATCTCTGAACCCAGTACCTGCCATAATACCAGGCATACAAGAGGCACTTAATAAACGCTCATATGTAACCAAATACCTTGCACACACCTGTGCTCAGTAAAACTTGTTGAACCAAAAGCAGTCCACCTCCTGCAAAAGAAGCTCAAAATTTATAATCTGAAAGCTAGAAAATGTTGAAAGAAATTAAAGAAGATTTAAATAAATAGAATAACATCACATGTTCACGGACCAGAAGACTTAATAGTGCTAAGATGGCAATACTCCCCAAGTTGATCTACAGACTCAGTGCAATCCCCATCAGAATCCCAGCTATCATCTTTGTAGAAATTGACAAGATGATCCTAAAACTCACATGCAAATGCAAAGAACTCCAAATAGTCAAAACAATCTCAGCAAAAAACACTGTTGAAGGACTTACATTTCCCAATCCTAAAACTTATTACAAAGTGGCAGCAATCAAGCTGCATGGTACTGGCATAAGGACAGACATACAAATCTATGGAAGGGAACTGAGAGACAAGAAATAAGCCAATGCATTTATGATCAATTGACTTTCTATAAGGGTACCGAGATAATTCAATGAGGGAAAGAATAATCTTTTCCACAGATAGTGTTAGGACAACTGGATATCCATGACAGAATCAATTTGGATCCCTACCCCATACCATACACAAAAAATTAGCTCAAAAGGAATGATAAATCTAAATGAAAGAACTAAAACTACCAAACTCTTAGAAGAAAACACAGAAGAAATCTTCATTATTTGGGATTAAGCAGTAGAACCAAATGCACAAGCAATAAAGACAGAATGGCTGATAAATTGGATCTCGTCAAAATTAAAAAGCTTTTGTGTTTCAAAGGACACTATCAAAAAAATGAAAAGAAAATCCAGAGCCAGAGAAAATATTTGCAAACCATATATTCAATAAGGGACTTGAATCCACAGTATATAAAGAACTCTTCCAACTCAGTAATGAAAAGACAAATGACCCAATTAAAAAATGAGCAAAAGACCCCCCTCCATGATAGATTATCAAACACAGCAATGAATAGACAAGCAACAGAAAAACAAAATAGGTAATCGGGACCTCATAAAAGTTAAATAGTTATGTTCATTGAAAGACTTTATCAAAAGAGTAAAGACAACCTACAGACTGGAAAAAAAACCTTTGGGAATGATATACCTGATAAGGGTTTAATACCTAAAATATACATAAAAATCTTTTACAACTTAACAACAAAAAGACAACCCAATCAAAAACTGGGCAAAGGACATGAACAGACACATCACAAAAGAAGATATTCAAATGGCCGTCAGCCACATGAAAAGATCCTCAGTGTCATTGGCCATCAGAGAAATGCAAATCCAAACCACACGAGATATCATTTCACTCTGACTAGGATAGCCAAGATTAAAAAAACAGAAAATAACAAGTGTTGCAGGGGATGTGGAGAAATTAGAATCCTTATCCATTACTGGCGGAAGTGCAAAATGTATAGATATTGTAAAAAAACAGTCTGGAGATTCCTCAAAAAACTAGAGGTAGAGCTTCCATATGACCCAACAATTCTACTCCTAGGTATATACCCTAGGGATCTAATAGAAGTGACATGAACAGACATATGCACACCTACGTTCATTGCAGCACTATTCACAACAGCAAAAAGATGGAAACAACTTAAGTGCCCATCAACAGATGAATGGATAAGTAAAGCGTGGTACACATATACAATGGAATACTACTCAGTGATAAAGGAAAACAAGTTCCCAAAACGTCTTGGAACATGGGTGAACCCGGAGGACATGATATTGGGCAAAATAAGTCAATCAGAAAAAAACATTGTATGCTCTCACTTTTATGAATGACATGAACAAGTAAATATACAGAAACTAATGTTCATTAGGAGCCCTGGTGATGCAGTGGTTAAGATAAATTCATTAGTGGTTACTGGAGATGGGGGGCTGAGGGAGATTCACTCTACAGATATTGTTGTTGTTGTCGTTAGGTGCCATCAAGCTGGTTCTGACTCATAGCAACCCGACGTACAACAGAACAAAACACTGCCCGTTCCTGTGCCATTCTCACATTGTTGTTATGCTTAAACCCATTGTTGCAGCCAGTGTGTCAGTTCATCTCATTGAAGGTCTTCCTTCCTCTTTTTCACTGACCCTCTACTTTACCAAGCATGATGTCCTTTTCCAGGGACTGATCCCTTCTGAACAACATGTCCAAAGTATGTGAGATGTAGTCTCGCCATCCTTGCTTCTAAGGAGCATTCCAAGACAGATCTGTTCGTTCTTTTGGCAGTCCGTGGTATACTCAATGTTCTTTTCCAACACCACAATTCAAAGGCATCAATTCTTCAGTCTTCCTTATTCATTGCCCAGGTTTCACGCGTATAGGAGGCGACTGAAAACACCATGGCTTGGGTCAGGTGCACCTTAGTCTTCAAGGTGGCGTCTTTGCTTTTCAACACTTTAAAGAGGTCTTTTGCAGCCCATTTGCCCAATGTAATGCGTCTTTTGATTTCTTGACTACTGCTTCCATGGGTGTTGATTGTGGATCCAAGTAAAATGAAATCCTTGACAACTTCAATCTTTTCTCTGTTTATCATGATGTTATGTATTGGTCCACTTGTGAGGATTTTTGTTTTCTTTATGTTGAGGTGTAATCCATGCTGAAGGCTGTGGTCTTTGATCTTCATCAGCAAGTCCTTTAAGTCCTCTTCACTTTCAGCAAGCAAGGTTGTGTCATCTGCATAATGCAGGTTGTTAATGAGTCTTCCTCCAATCCTGATGCCCCATCCTTGATATAGTCCAGCTTCTTGGATTATTGGCTCAGCACACAGATTGAATAGGTATGGTGAAAGGATACAACCCTAACGCACTCCCTTCCTGACTTTAAACCACACAGTATCCCCTTGTTCTGTCTGAACAACTGCCTCTTGATCTATGTAAAGGTTCCTCATGAGCACAATTAAGTGTTCCGGAATTTCCATTCTTCAAAATGTTATTCATAATTTGTTATGATCCACAAAGTCAAATGCCTTTGCATAGTCAATATGATACAGGTAAACATCTTTCTGGTATTCTCTGCTTTCAGCCAGGATCCATCTGACATCAGCAATGATATCGCTGGTTCCACATCCTCTTCTGAATTTGGCTTGAATTTCTAGCAGTTCCCTGTCGATATACTGCTGCAGCCACTTGTGAATGATCTTCAGCAAAATTTTGCTTGCATGTGATAATAATGGTATTGTTCAATAATTTACACATTCGGTGGGATCACCTTTCTTGGGAATAGGCATAAATATGGATTTCTTGCAGTCAGTTGGCCAGGTAACTGTCTTCCAAATTCTTAGCATAGATGAGTGAATAATTCCAGTGCAGCATCTGTTTGTTGAAACATCTCAGTTGGTATTCCGTCAATTCCTGGAGCCTTGTTTTTTGCCAATGCATTCAGTGTAGCTTGGACTTCATCCTTCAGTATCATTGGTTCATGATCATATGGTACCTCCTGAGATGGTTGAACGTCAACCAATTCTTTTTGGTATAGTGGCCCTGTATTCCTCCCATCTTCTTTTGATGCTTTCTGAGTTATTTAATATTTTCCCCATGGAATCCTTCAATATTGAAACTTTAGACTCAAATTTTTTCTTCAGTTCTTTAAGCTTGAGAAACGCAGAGTGTGTTCCTCCCTTTTGGTTTTCCATCTCCAGGTCTTTGCACATGTCATTATAATACTTTACTTTGTCTTCCTGAGCTGCCCTTTCAAATCTTCTGTTCAACTCTTTTACTTCATCATTTCTTTCTTTTGCTTTAGCTACTCTGTGTTCAAGAGCAAGTTTCAGAGTCTCTTCAGGCAGCCATTTTGGTCTTTTCTTTCTTTCCTGTCTTTTTAATGACCTCTTGCTTTCTTCATGTAAGACGCCCTTGATATCCTTCCACACTCGTCTGGCCTTTTAGTCATTAGTGTTCACCAGATCCTTCTTTCTAGTCTGTTTTAGTCTGGAAGCTCAGCTGAAACCTGTCTGCCATGGGTGACCCTACTGGTATTTGAATGCCACTGGCATAGCTTCCAGCATCACATCAACATGCAAACCCCCACAGTACGACAAACTGACAGACATGTGGGGGCTATAGATACTAGACAGCTGTTATTTTTGTTGATGGGAAAGGTAACACTAAATGACGATGAAATATACACAGCTTGACAAAAGTAAACAATGTTACTAAAAAGTACACACACAAAAAGGACTGGTTGGTAATTGCTATGACATGTATCATTTTGAACAACAAAAACAACCCAAAAATACATGCATGGGTATATATGGATGTATATAGGCATATATGTAAATAAACAAAAAAAAGAAACCCATTGCTGTCGAGTTGATTCCAACTCACAGTGAAACTATAGGACAGAGTAGAACTGCCCCATAGCATTTCCATGGAGCAGCTGGTGGATTCAAACTGCTGGCCGCTTTGGTTAGCAGCCATAACACTTAACCACTGTGCCACCAAGGCTCCATATATGTGAATAGGTGTGTATATATGTATGTATATATAGGTGTATACATGTGTATACATATATGCATCTATATGACTGTACATATATTCATATTATATAAGGGGCATGGTTACAGATACTTCCCAGACGTAACCAAACACTTCACAGGATTGGATTTCTGGGTTTGAAGGATTAGGACCATAATCTCATGGGACATCTCAGTCAATTGGCATAGTATAGTTCATAAAGTTATGTTCTACATTTCGGTTTGGCAAGTAGTGTCTGGGGTCTTAAACACTCGTGAGTGGCCATCTAAGATACAACTAGTAGTCTCTACTTGCCCAGAGCAAAAGAGAAAGAAGGAAACCAAAGGCTCAAAGAAGAAACTAGTCTACAGGAAAACTAGTCTACATGAACCGCAGCCTCATCTACCCTGAGACCAGAAGAACTAGATGGTGCCCATCTCCCACTACCAACTGTTCTAATCAGGGCCACAATAGATGGACCCTGACTGAATGGGAGAAAAATGTGGAACAGAACCTCAAATTCCTAAAGAAAAAGAAAAGACTTACTGGACTAGTTGAGACTGACAGACTCCTCGAGACTATTGTCCTGAGATACTCTTGAAACAAAAATAACCCCTGAAGTCACCTTGTAGCTGAATAACAAATATCTCAAAAAATTACCATTACCACCCATGAGTATTGTGCTCCTTTAAAAAATCACTGTATGAGACCAAACGATCAACACCTACTTTAAAACAAAGATGAGAATGTAAGGGGGCAGAGAAACTGGATTAATGGAAATGGAACAATCAGAATGGAAATAATGTTCACACATTGTGAAAAATGTAAACAATGTCACTGAACATCTTGTGTAGAAATTGTTGAATGGGAACCTAAACTGCTTTGTGAACCGTCACAGAAAACACAAAATATTATTTTTTAAAACTGGGCAAAGGACTTGAACAGACATTTCACCAAAAAGGATATACATATATGGCCAGTAAGCACATGAAAAGATGGTCAACATCATTAGTCATTAGGGAAATGCAAATCAAAACCACAGTGAGGTGCCACTTCAAACTCAGCAGGATGGCTTTAATGAAAATAACAAGTGTTGGTGAGAACGTGGAGGAATTGGAATTCTCCTACGTTGCTAGTGGGAATACAAAATGGAGCAGTCACTTTGGGAAACAGTTTGGCAGTTCCTCAAAATGTTAAACAAGTTAAACACAGAGTTACCATATGACCCAGAAATTCCGCTCCTAGGTATCTACACAAAGTTCATGGCAGCATTATTTATAATAGCCCAAAAGTGGAACAATCCAGACGTCCATCAGTTGATGAATGGATAAACAAAAGATGGTTCACAATGGGATGTTGTTTGGCATTAAAAATGAATAGGTACTGATATAAGCCGCAGCATGACAAACTCCAAAAACCTTATGCTAAGTGAAAACGCTACATGTTGCATGATACCATTTCTATGAAATGTCCAGAATAGGCAAACCTATAGACACAGGAAGAGGATCAGTGGTTGCCCAGGGTTTCAGAGAGAAGAGCAAGAAGGAATGAAGAGTGACAAGGTTTCTTTTTAGGGTGACAAAAATATTCTAAAATTAGATATGACGATGGTTGTACAACTCTGTAAATATACTAAAAAACGTTGAATTGTACACTTGAAATAGAAGGACTTTATGGTATATAAGTGATATTTCAAAGCTGTTTATCCTAGGGGAGGCAGGAACCCGGCAGATAGAGGACAAGGAGGGAAGAAAGAGGTCATGGATTGAATTGCGTCCCCCAGAAATATGTGTAAAGTTGGTTAGGCCATGATTTCCAGTGTTGTGGGGTTATCCTCCATTTTGTGATTGTAATTTTATGTTAAAGAGGGTTAGGGTGGGATTGTTACACCCTTGCTAAGGTCACGTCCCTGATCCAATGTAAACTGAGTTTCCCTAGGGTGTGGCCTGCATCACCTTTTATCTTACAAGAGATAAAAGGAAAGGGAAGCGAGCAGAGAGTGGAGGGACCTCGTGCCACCAAGAAAGAAGCACCAGGAGCAGAGTGCATCCTTTGGACCCAGGATTCCTGTGCGGAGAAGCTCCTAGTCCAGGGGGAGATTGATGACAAGAACCTTCCTCCAGAGTCAACAGAGAAAGCCTTCCCCTGGAGCTAACACCCTGAATTTAGACTGCTACTAGGCTTTGAGTGAATAAACTTTTGTTTGTTGAAGCCATCCGCTTGTGGTACTTCTGTTACAGCAGCACTAGATAACTAAGACAGGAGACTTTGATTATATGTCTTCTATACTTCAAATGGAAACCCTGGTGGCATAGTGGTTAAGTGCTATGGCTGCTAACCAAGGGCTCAGCAGTTCGAATGCGCTAGGCGCTCCTTGGAAACTCTATGGGGCAGTTCTACTCTTTTCTATAGGGTTGTTATGAGTCGGAATCGACTCAACGGCAGTGGGTTTGGTTTTTGGTATACTTCAAACGGAGCCCTGATGGTGCAGTGGTTAAGAGCTACAGCTGCTGACCAAAGGTTAGCAGTTCAAGTCCACCAGCCACTCCTTGGAAACCTATGGGGCAGTTCTTTTCTGTCCTATGGGGTTGCTGTGAGTCGGAATCGACTCAACAGCAAAGGGTGTGGGTATATATATATATATATACATATATAAACACATACATATTTCAAACAGTGAGACTATACTCTCTATTAAAAAAGTAAATTTAAAAAACAAACGAAAGAAAAAAGAGATAGATCCCTGCTCCTTCCCCAATTTGAGTGGGGAAAAGGAGAGAGCTGTTGCCTATGCCCGACCCCAGTGCAAGCCCATGACTGGGTGGACAGCCGATTAGATGGGACAAACACAGCCTTAGCAAATTTTCCATTCATGGCCTGGAAGCCAACAAAGGCACCACCCACAGTGCCCGGATAACCAGAGGGTCCCAGTCCCGCTCCTTCTCCCACTGCCACCACCGGGGAACGTGTAAAATCCCAGAAGCATATTGCAACCCCACAGACTAGCAAGAAAACCCCAAGACTGACCCCAGCCAAACAGAATGGAAGCTTGAGAAACAAATTCCATTGTTGTACCAGGAACAGAGAAAACTCTTTCTCGCACACCTGAGCCTGTGGCTGGTTCAGACTCCGGGCCACAGCCAGGACTCAGAAACAGGACAGATGCCTGAGAGATGGGGATTGAGACTTGGCTGCACCAGTGAGGCCAGCGCAGCAAAGAGGGGGGATTCTCAGAGCACCTACCATGTTTCCTGAAGGGCCTTGGCTTGTTAACCAAAGTAAGAGCCCTGCTGTCACATTAGCTTAGAAAACCCCAGTTCAAGGAAGTCCAAGCATTTTTATTTGTTTGTTTACTACAGACCTCCTCAGAGCCTTTGCTATGGACTCTTCCAGAGGGGCCCTGGCAGATGCAAAGGACTTTTTTGATTTTGAGGAACATCTAGCGGGACAGGGGCTTATCTTTATTTTACAGTGGCGGCGAGGGGTTTGTCCGAGGTCTCACAGTGAGTCTGTGGGCAGCAGCCTTAGAAGCAAGTCTCCAGACTCTGGCCAAAGCTGACACTGCTGCTCCAGGCAGTCAGCATTCTGGCTGTCCCCTGAACCTGGGCCGGGACCCGGGCGATTTCATGCTGCGTCATCAGCAGTCTCTGGTCACTGTCTCTCTCAGAAATTTTCTATGTTTGAGCCCTTGCCTGGGTGCATGTCTGGGGGTGTGGTTGCTGAAGACAAAGGAGACTCAGAGAAAAGACAGGCTCCTGCCTGAGGAGAGGGGCCAGCAGCAGGGGCCAGGGCGTGCGTGCTTGCTGCGAGGCCTGGGGCCCCTGATGGCCCCTCTGGGGCTAGGTCCCAACTGTGCCACGAAGGACTCAGACTTTCATCTGCTTTAGTGATTTATCCTTTGAATAAGCCTCTAAAACTCTCCATGGTAAAAATTCTACGGGATAAATGATTCATTGCTGAAGCTGGGTGAGGGGTGCGTGTAAATTTCAACACGAAAATAAAATATTCAAAAACTGCCCTGGCTCTTGATCCTCTGCATGGCTCAGAAGGGAGGGTCACAGTGGAAATTCCTGCCTCAATGACTGAGCCTCAAGCCTCGGCCCCCTCCTTACCTGGAATACAAGCCTCATACCTGCACCTTGAAGGCCCCCAAACTTGGGGCTGTCAGCATGCAGGGGCTTGGGGAGGCTCAGGGTTGCCCAAGCATCCCTGTGTGCTGTCCTTGCCACCGCCACCCATTGCTAACCCACACCTGGGCACTCCAGGCCCAGCCACCCTCCTCCCCCACAGCCCCTGCCTCCCAGACCCCAGCTGCAGGCCCTAGCAGGCTACTCACTTGGCTCCTCCTGGCCCGCCCCGCTCCGGACGCCGTGCCGGCTCCAGCCGAGGCCACTCATTACTCAGGATGTTTATTATTAGTCTTTGATTTGATTAGTGCCTGGGCTGTACTTCCTGGGTTTTCCCCGCAACCTACCAAATGTAAATCAGCACCTCTCCCTGCGCCTGCGTGCTCAGTCTCAGGAGCCAAGGTGGGTGGACATTGCCTCACACTCAGGGTTCCCATCAGGACGTCTGCTGGGCACCTACTGTGTGCTACCCACCAAGCAGGTAGAGAAATGAAGGCTGGCCTTGGCTTTGGGATGAAATACAAACCCTGGTACAGCTCCCACAACTCTCCAAACCCTGGCCCTTGCCCACTCATGGGCCTCACCTTTTGCCACCTACTATATTTTTATACATACCTCCGGAACCCTGGTGGCATAGTGGTTAAGTGCTATGGCTGCTAACCAAAGGGTCGGCAGTTCGAATCTACCAGGAGCTCCTTGGAAACTCTATGGGGCAGTTCTACTCTGTTCTCTAGGGTCGCTATGAGTTGGAATCGACTCGACGGCACTGGGTTTGGTTTTTTTTTATACATACCTCCAGCTCCAACAAGTTGAGTAGCTCTCTAGTCTCTGGGCATTTGCTCAGGCCCCTTCCTCTGCCTGGACCAACTTTTCCTATGGCATTGCCTGGCCAGCTCGTCCCCTGCTTCTTCTAGGCTCAGTTGAGGTATCACCTCCCCTGGGAAGCCCTCCCTGACTGCCCTGGGACACGTCAGATGCCCATTCTCTGATTGCTTAGCCCTACCCTTACCCCACCAAAGCACTTTCAAGGCTCAATACTAGAGTCTGAGACCTCGGTTGGAATCTTGGCCCTGTCCCCAACCCACTGGTGGCTTTGAGCAATTTGCTTAAACTCTGTGCTTCCATTTTCTCATAGGTTTATGAGGATGAAAGAGTTAGTACCATCAAGTTCTTAAAACCAGCTCTTGGCATACAGTGAGCTCTCAATAAACGATGATGAGGATTCATATACTGCAGCCCATGAGGCAGCGTACTGTGACTTTCTGTATATTTCTATGTCTTCCCAACTACTCTGAAACGCTCCCTCTCCCCATAGCAACGGCCAAGGCTGAAGTGCTAGGATTTGAAGCCAGGGAGCCCCAGGCAGTGAGGAAGAAATCTCAGAGGATGGGCAAGAGCCAGAGAGGTGGGGAGCAATGAGGGAAGTCCTCCCAGGAGCAGCTGGCTTGGAGCAGAGGTGGGGGAAGCGGGGCGGGACACAAGGCCAATTTGGATAGCAGGGAGCAGAGCAGGAGGGGAAGTACATTAACGTGCTCAACCTTGTCGATAATCAGAAAAACATAATTTAGGCAATAATGAAAAAACTATTTCTCGTCCATCGGGCTGGCAAAGTTTAAAGTTTGTCGACGTCAGGTGGTTGGGTGACACAGGAGTGGTGAACCCATGCACAGCTGGTGACAGAACAGGTCTGCATGCCATTTTGGAGGCTGGTTAAAACTCAGGTTGTGCTCACCCACCCGCAACCTTCTGTCCTCTATAAGCGCCCTGAGAAACGCCGCCCCTACACGTGGACTTTCACTGGGGCATTGTTGGTAATAGTGGAAAACTGGGAACAATCTCAATGCCCACCCAGTAGAGGACGGCTAAAGAAGCTAGGTACACAGGTCATAGGAGGAATTCCACACGATTGTTTAAAAGGTGAAGTAGACCAGTGGAAGGGATATAAGAAGATCACCAGGACGTATCGTTGAGTGAAGAAAGGTAGCTATATAGCATGATACTTACAGCATAATGCCTTTTAGTAAACACACACACACACACACAATGTGGCCATTGTGTGTTCTGTGACTACTTATGATGAATGCGATGTGGAGGAAGCAGTCTGGGAGGACACACAGGATGACAGTGGCCATTTTGGGTAGAGCAAGAAGGAGCTAGGATTGAAGGTGATGGTGAAAGGGACTTTAGCCTTGTTCTTAACCGTTTGATTTTTACCTGGAAAAGATACTCATGTTTTATTTGTGTCGTGAAAGTCATAAAAGCCACAGTGGATATATAAGCTGGACTGGTGGGATGGATTTGTGAGCAAGGGGTGGTGGTAGATCCATTGTCTGTTGGAACTGGATGAGCCCAGAGCATCTGCTGGTCCCTCCTTGGGCCCTCCTTACCTTCTGTTTGCATACCCCTAGGGTCGGGACTCTGCCCACCTCACAAAAAGCCAGCTCCCTGGGGGTTAGCTCTGCCTGTTAGAAAACTCCTGTCTGTGGAGCAGAAATATGCCTTCCAATCTCGGACTTACTGGGCTGATTGCTGCCTTTGACCCCACACAGATTGTGGGTCAATGTGATAGTGTTTGGGTGTTTTAGAGTTAGCATGTGTTAGCATGTGAAATGAAAAACAAGCAAAGTCCAGCTGGACTTTTAGGGTGGCTGAGAATTGAACGGTAGTTTCCCTAATGTCTCGTCGTCGATCACACCTTGCTGAAGTTCAAATGTGGTTTAGAGAGAATGGGTTTTATTTGCTTTTTATTTTCTCTAATTAGAGGTATAATTTACATGCAGCGAAGTGCCGGCATTGTAAGCGCACAGCTTTAGGAACCTTAGAGTCTGTGACACCAAGATGTGGGACGTTCGCAGGCCCAGAATGCTCCCTTGTCCCCCTTTCACCCACCCTAGACATAGCCACTCTCCTGCTTCACTCACCGTGGATTCACTTTGCCTGTTCCTGAGCTTCGTATAAACGGGGTCATACAACACGTCTGCTCCCCTTTTCCAGCTTCTTTCTCTTGATAATAGATTTTATTAGACCAGATGGATCAAAGCTGCCTGACTTTTTCAGACAAGTTGTTGAATCTCTGTGGGCCTCACTCTAAAACGAGCACTTTCTTCTGATGTGTCAAAGAGATCAAAGCAGAGCTCAAATAGGACAACCCAGAGGGGAGCACTTGTGGGCACCCTCCCATTGTCACACAAACATAAGGAATGATGACTATTGTTGTTCGAGGGATGCTCAGACCTCAGGTCTGATGAAAATAGATTCCTCTCTGCACCGGGCTCCCTCAGAACAGGTGCCAGAGGTTTCTGAACCTCATTCTGAATCTTCCAAACCTCATTCTGAAACCAACGTTTTCTGGGCTATCTCCCAGGGGGTACAGGTTCTAATTTTAAACTCCATGGTTGAGATGACAAAAGAGCTTTGGGACCCAGAGTAAAGATACCTGGTAGACCTCAAGATTTGGGAGCCGATCCATTGACGTATGTACTTAAATAGTTAAAATATGCACATGGTAAAAAAAAAAAATTAAACAGCATGAAAGCGAATGTAGTGAAAAGTATCTTTCTCTCCCCTCCAGGAATCCTAGCTTGCCGTTTCCCAGCTCAGCAGCAACAGCTATTGGAAGATCTTTCTTGTTCACTCACCTTTCCAGCCAAGCCCACACATTCTCAAATACGTGTATGTAACTTCTATGTTTTGCCTTCCCGCGACCATTTTACACAATTACCAGACTGAACACACTGTTTAGCACGCTTCTTTTCTCAGTATACCCTGCCAGTCAGTCCTTACTTTTTATAAGAGTTCTTAAAATGCAGGCATAGTAACGATAGGGAGCATTTGTGCAGCACTTATTATGTTCCAGGCACTGTTCCCAACACTTCCCATATGCTCCCGTAACATGTTTTTTATCTTCTTTGCATCTCACTGAATGGCTTGCATTCCTTGAGGTGGAATTACTTGGTCAAAGGGAATATTACATTTTAACCAATATTTCCCAATGAAATTGTTCATATTTACAAAAGAGGGTCTGCAATACTTGATCGAAGTGTCGTGGTCTTCTCGGAGGCAGCAGGGAGAGTTTTTCTCTCTTTCCCGCCCTCCTCCCATCTCTCCCGGGGCTTGCTGCCACCTCTGTGGCCTTTTTGAAGCCGTGCTGTTGAACCTGCTCTAATGGAGTACTACAGGTAGGACAAAAGCAAAAGTACCCAAAAAGGGCTATTTCTTAGAAATGCAGTGAAAGCCCTGATTTTCATGATTGAAATTTACATAAACGACTCATTTTTCTATAGTGAATTTCCTCCTTTGCTAATGTACCCGTCCCCTCGATGTGTACTAATTTCTCAGAAACACTAGATGCCATTAGCAAGACGCACTTCAAAGAGCGAACAGTGGTTTCTTTACAATAACAGCCTCAGCCTTTCGTGGGGAAGAGCTACTTTCTTATTTTCAAAAATTTCCCCAAAACTTTTATTATGTAAAATTTGAAACATAGAGAAAAGTTAAAAGTCAAGTACAATGAACACCTGTACAAATGGCATGGGGGCGGTGTCTGAGCTTCTCTAACTTCAAAAGGGGGAAGGAGAATCAAAACCAACAGCCCACGGCTGACTCCCATGAGGCAGAGGTCAGACATGTCCCTTCTCTCTGCCTTCTTTTCCAGTTCTGACACCAGCCATCCCTCCCATGGCACTCTCTACTTCTCTGCTGGGTTCAATAAATCATTGCAGTGGCTACACAGACCTCACAGACAATACTCATGATTATGGATGAAGTTTATTTAGGGAAGTAAAAGGTAATAATTCACATTCAGGAATGCTGAGGATATAGTTCTTCCATCAGAACAGCCTTTTCCTAACTGTGCCACAGGTACGTCTCTCTCTGACCCCTTGGCTTCTGCCCTGCTCAGGCAAGTGTTACGAAGCTCTTTTAGCTCTGCCCTTAAGTGTCCAGAGGCACTCTACTCCACCAATAAGCCTTGGCCCAAAGACTTTCAGCTTTCTTTGTCCGTAGGCCAGGAAGCCCACTGCGCTGTCTCCTGTCAGTCTCTCCTGCCGCTGTTTCTCTGCCACTGACTCCTGTCATCCGCAGTGTAACAGCTCTCTCTCTCAGTCTCCTGGCTCCAAGAGCTTCTTAGCACAGGGATCCCAGGTCCAAAGGACACGTTCTGCACTTAGCTCTCCTTCCTTTGTGGTGGTGGGATTCTTCCTTTCCTGCCCTTGGGATGACTCATTTCAAGCTCAGCGGGTTGACGAAACTGCCCAGTTCCCTTGGTGGGCCACTATTACCTTATTTGCACAGTCCCACCCAATCAGATGTGTGGAAGTTACAAGACCCTGGCGAGAAAGGCCACACAAAAGCAATCCATTGCACCACAACATACACAGACCCTCCGCCTAGATTCAACAACTGTTAACACTGATATCTATATCAATCTCTATATCTACACATATCTCTATATCTACATCAACCTCTAGATCTACGTCAATCTCTACATCTACATCTATATACCTACACATATGTCTAGATCTATATCAACCTCTAGATCTACATCAATTTCTACATCTACATCTGTCTCTACATCTAACCTGTAGCTCTACATCTACCTCCAGATCTACATCTTTCTTTGTTTTAACAATTTGCAGATTTTATGACACTTCACTTCTAAATGTTTCAGTAGACATCTCCTGAGAAATTTCTTTATATAGATTACCTTTATCACAACTAAGAAAATCAATAATTCAATATTATCACCTAATATCTATTCTATTTTCCAAATTGTCTGAAGACGTCTTTTATGAATGTGTCTTTTTTAAATCAGAACCCAACCAAGGGTCACACATTGCATTTGGTTGCTGTGTCTGTTTAGGGGATTTTGTTTTTAGTCTAGAATAATCCTCTATCTTTTTTCTTTTCTCTCCGCTTCCTTTCTTTTGCTTGTTTGACATTGACTTTCTAAAGAAACTTGGCCACTGTCTTGTAGAATGTCCTGCAGCTAGATCTGTCTGACGTTTCCTCCTAGGTGTTGTCTGACATGTTCCTCTCTCTTCGGTTATTTCCTGGAAATAAATTGTTAGGTCAACATGCTTACCTGGGCTTGGGATCAGAGTTGTTGATGAGAATACTTCCCAGGTGATGCTGACTACCTCCTACTGAATCACACCAAGAAGTACACAATGCAAAAATAAAATAAAAAGAAGTACACAATGTCAGGTTGGCTCACCAGCAGTGCTGCTGACTTTGGTCACTTGTTAAGGTGGTGACAGCCAGGTTCTCCATGTAGAGGGACACTGTTCCATTTGTAAGTGTCACCTGTGGGGTGACACCTTGTGAGCATTCTGTTCCTTAGCAACTTTTCGCTCGTTGACTTTAGCCTTCATTGATGACCCTTGACTGAATTGAATGTCACATTGGGGCTTTCGAAGGTGATGAGTTTCCAAATTTGTCATTCCTTCTCCATTGCCTAGCTGGTGTTTTTCTGTAAATAGTTTGCTTTTATCTCCTTTTCTGATTTAAAAAAAAAACAAACAAATAGAAAATGACCATGAATCATATAACAAACACTCATATTGTCACCACCCAGAATTTTGTATTAAAATGTTGGTATATTCACCTTCAAATTTTTTCTCTTAAGAAACCAAACCAAAACCAATCCAGTTGCCACTGAGTTGATTCTGAATAATGGCGACCCATATGTATCAGGGTAGAACTGTGCTCCACAGGATTTTCAATGGCTATGACCTTTCAGAAGCAGATCACCAGGCCTTTCTTCCAAGGCACCTCTGTGATCAAACCAATTTTTCCATTAGTAGCTGTCTGTGTGACCTTTTGCACCACCTAGAGTTTCTTAAGAAAGAAGACATTAATTACAGTCAAAGTTCTGAAACCCGTCACCCCCACCCACCTCTTCCCCTCACCAAAGGGAACCACCATCATAAACATCCCATTTTTATACCCTTATAAGCATGTATTTTGCATGAGTTATTTTTAAATTTTTATATAAATGGCATTCTGTGTACATCATTATGCATCTCAACATTGTTGAGAGCAGCTCATATGAAAACATATATAGCTAATTCATTCAACTACCGTATTCCATTGTATAAGTACTATATTCCACATTGAACTTTCCATCCCTATTCTACATTTGTTTCAGATTCCTTGCCATTATAAACAATGCTACAAATGGACAGCCTCTTTGTGCAGAGGTATGAGAGTCTCTTTAGGGTGAATGTGCACAGACAGAATCTTGAGTTGGGGGGTCTGCACCTTACCAATGTCACCAGATATTGCCAAGCTGGCCGTGATAATTTACACTCCCAGTAGCAATGTGTAACTATCTCCATTTACTCATTCTTTTATCTACATTAGAGAGTGTCACGCTTTTAAATTTTTCCTAATCTAGGTGGGAAATGATGTCCTGTTGCTTTACTTTGCATTTCCCCATTACCAGTGAGGCCGTGCACGTAAGTTTATGGTTGCAGGAGGCAGAGGGGCTCTTCCGGTTCTCTGAAGGCTGCAGTCACTCATTGGGAACGAAAGGGTGTTATGAAGAGGGCAGGGTTCCTGAGCAGGAGAGGGCTCCCCAGGGGCAGCCAGAGACATCTGGGGAAGAGGAATGGCCCTGTGGGTCTGAGTTGCAGGTGATGACCGCCCTCTCCTTCAGAGATGTCTGGTGCCACTGAAGCCCACCTTAAGCCAGTAGAGATGCTACCTTGGTGGAAATCCATGGACTGCCAAAAGAATGAACAAATCTGTACAGCCAGAATGCTTCTTAGAAGAGAGGATGATGAGACTTCATCTCATATACTTTGGACATATTATCAGGAGGGACCAGTCCGTGGAGAAGGATACCATGCTTGGTAAAGTGGAGGGTCATTGAAAAAGAGGAAGACCCTCAGTAAGACGGATTGATACAGTGGCTACAACAATGGGCTCAAGCATAACAACAATCATGAGGATGGCGCAGGACTGGGCAGTGTTTCGTTCTGTTGTACATATTGAGTCAGAACTGACTTGACAGCACCTAACAACAACAACGACCATGGAGGGAAGGTAACTATTCTCGACGCATAATGTCCCTATGTTTGACCAATCATCATACTCAACACCTCATGCTAGTAAGCACTTTACTGATACCTCGTTTAATCCTCTCAGGAATTCATTTATCACTATTTCCATTTTACTGAAGAGGAAACTGAGGGTCAGAGAGGCACAGTGCTTTACCTAAGGTCATAGAGCTGGTAAATGAGCTGCCTCCAGTGCCCAAATCCTTCCTTCTGTACAGAATTGTCTCTTCTCTTACCCACCCAGTTGTTCCCGGACAGGATAAAAGATGGGTTTTTACTGAAAGAAGAAGACAGGTTCTGGTTTTCCTGTCCCCTTCTGGCTATTAGCAAGACAGTTGTTTCTTAGCCTCAAAGTGCAGCCTTGCAGATAGCTCCCAGCCTGCTGGCCCAGGGTTCTTAGTCAGGAGACAAACAATACCTCCTTCTCAGTGCAGCTCAGTTTTTAGGTTGGTTGTTACCAGAATAGGGTGGGGGATGGAACTAGGGACTCAATAACTGAGAAACATTTAGATCTTATGTCAGGAGGAGAAAGAATGTCTCTCTCTAGTGAAGTCCTAAAGTCCTCTGTTGTACATGTGGTTTTAGGCAGAGGCATTTCAGGCTTCAGAAGAGAGGTACCTTATAGGTGGATGAAACCTTGGGAATTTTGGTCCAGACTGCCCACTTTATAGATGTGAAAGCTGAGGCATTGAAAGGAGAGGGAGCTTAACTTCTAGGCTCTAGGCTCTTTGAGCCTATGTTTCACTCGGACAGTGCCTTTTTCTCATAGCTAGCAAAGTAGCCAGCACACAGCATACATTCCACAAATATTTGTCCAATGAACAAATGAATGAATGAGAAATTTGGACATTAAAAAAACAACCCAAATTTAAAAAAAAACAAAACAAGCTTTTGGTTCCTCAGATTTTGCTGTATGAAGATGACCAGTATGGGGAAGGAGAATCAATGAACTGGGTCTTCCACGAGGAAGGTCTCTCAGAGTAAGGTTGTTGGTGACTCAGCAAGCAGAGACAGCACAGACGTCTTGTTGGAGAAGTGCACGCTAAACACAGAATCTGGACAAGGTTACCTGACCTCCTTTCTTACCACCTCATGCTCCCTCCGCTGAGGTCATCCTGCAGACATGCTGGGTACCTCCCCACCTCAGGGCTTCACCCCTGCTATTCCCACTGGCAGAAAAGACAGCTCACTGGCTTTTTGTGCAGCGGAGTCAGCTCCAACATCACCCCTCAGAGGGGCCTTCACAACCATGCTCTCCAGAGTCCCTTCCCCAACCATGCCCTACCGCTTCAATCAAGTTTATTTCTCTCTGAGCAGTTCTGCTTACAATGAACTGTTTTTTTCATGTGCTTACCATGGTTATCTGCATCCCCTACTAGAATGTCAGCGCTAGGAGCTAGGAGCTTCGTCTTTATACCACTGTGTCTCTGGCACCTGGAGCTGTGCCTGGCACACGAAAGGCACCCAATGGACCACTGTTGAATGAATGAATGAGAGAAAGAAGAGGCTGTTGAGCTGCCAGGTGTGGAGGTGAACAAAAGCCAACCTGAAAGTAACACTCCAGTCTCTATTCACTTACTGTGACAGGGCAGGCAGGAGGTAAAAGATAAAGGTGCTGGCTCCCCAGTGTTCCATTTCCCCTCAGAAAGGCACTGGGTGACGTCAGATGACAGGCAATGCAGCCGGGAACTTCTCACTGCCAAGTCACCCCGAAGAGAAGGATCCTGCCTTTTTATGGTTCCCAGGGGCTGAGGAAGGGGAGAGGGAAGAGCTAGGAGTGGAAATGTAGGGAGTCAGACTGGGGAGAAGCACCTCCAAACCAAACTAACTGCTGTCGAGTCAATTCCGACTCGTAGCAACCCTATAAGACAGAGTAGAACTGCCCCATAGAGTTTCCAAGGAGCGCCTGGTGGATTCAAACTGCTGACCTCTTGGTTAGCAGCCATAGCACTTAACCACTATGCCACCAGGGTTTCCAAGGCCCACCATAAAGAGGTCTCCAAATTGAGGCACCTGGTTGAGGAATGCAGATGTGCCCGTGAGCATGGCCAACTCACTGGGGCAGGGGCTGATTCCTTGACTGTATCTTCCTCCAGAGACTGAAGCCGGAAGTGGAGAAGCAGGTCATTTCTCCCTCTGTGAGGCCTGCCAGGCAAGCCTCGTAACTGCCCATGGCTGGCCTGAAAGATCACACACAGGATTGTGACCTGGAGCCAGATTTTTCAGGGGTTGGGGCTGGTTTCTGGGCCAAAGCCTGTGCGCCTCAGCTGGAAAAAGGGCTTGGGCCCCCATGGTGAAAGTGACAGTGTGTATGTGTGTGTTGGGCGGGCCTTAGGTTAATAATAAATGACTATGATTAGTTGAATACTGTGAGGAAGTATTCTTTCAGACAAACCCAGCTTTGGTCTTCTCTGTTCCTCCCCCTGCTAGCATCTTTAGGCCTCAGAGCAAACCACCCCCGCCCCCCCCAGCCAAGCCTAATTGTTTGTCTAAATAAGCAGCAGGGCTAAAGAGATACCTTTCTGGGTTGGCACCACGATGCCTGATGCTTCTCCCATGGTGATTAGGAGGAAAAATCTACGTTTCACTCCACATAGCGTCTCATATAAGCTCTGGGGTATAAAAATGGCTGGGCGAGGGGCCTTGGGATCCTTCAGTTAAAAAATTACTGTTCTGGAGGAGGCACATGTAGAAGACTGCTCCATCTCTACTGGGACAGCTTCCAGAAGCCGTGGGGCACTGGCTCCATGCAACTGTTCCCTCTGAGTCCCTTGGCTACAGCGCAGAGTGGAAGCACCCGTAGCAGAGCTTCCAGTCCCCAAACTAAGCCTACCTAGTCAAGGCGGGCTGGCATGAGGCTCTCACCTACAGTACAAAGTGGGGTTCGTGTAGAAGAGTTTTCCGTCTCAGCCTGGACAGTCTTTTCAAGGCAAGGGAGGACTGGTTCAAAAACGGATCCACATGTGTTCTGAGGTGCTGTCTGCTGCTTGTAAATAATAAAAGCTTCTCTCCATGTGCTGACACTCTGGGAGCGTCTGGTGTGTTCAGGCTCTGATCAGAATGATGTGATAGTCATGGAGAAATCAGGATTAGCGATTGGTTTCCTTTTTTTAGTGGCCCCTGTTTATTTAGAAATTTGGGATAACCTGTGAGTGTATCACAAATACGTACTGTGTGCTGCGCACAAACTTTATTTTAAATTACTCATTCTCAGAACAAAGCAGAAGCTGCCATGATCTCCTACTTGCAGATAAGGGGGTGAAGCCTTGGAGACTGAGCACTTTGCCTGTAGCCTAAGATGAGATGGAGACAGATTTGTCCCCATGAATCTCTGGCCCCATAGCCCATGCTGACCCAAAGCCTAGTGGATGCTGAAGAGCTGAGGCTGTTACAAGCTTTCATCAGGATCCAAATATGAGCCCAAGCTCCTGCTTGACTCTGTTGTTCTTCTGCCCAGCACTGACGTGTGCTGGGATAAAGGAGGATGATGTAATCAGGGTGCCTGGGGGGTAGCAGAGTGGGGCTACCTAGATGGGGCAGACAGGGCAGACTCGCTGCAGGAGGGCCTTTGAGAAGAAGCCAACCTTGCAAAGATCCAGGTGAAGGGCAATCCAGGAAGCTGGAAGGACCTTAGTTTAGCCCAGCAGAGGAGTAGAGTACAAGGCAAGTGGGGATGGAGCATGAGGAGCAAGGAGGAAATGTTTACTGAACGAACTAATGACTGAAATATCATTTTGGGCCCCCCCACTTTCTGGCCCAGTCATTGGCACAGAGAAGTCCCTCAAGAACTATCTGAATTAAACTGAATTGAATCAAGTCAATGTCCTGCTTGGCAAAAACAAAAATAACTTCTGGCATAACCTGTCTCATAGGAAAATTCCCTCCTGGGAGAATTCTGGGTGATTGCTCATCGCCAGGTGGTTGGCAAACCGAGAACAATATACGCAGATGCAATAAGACAGATTAGTAACGCTCAGGTTGCAGAAGCAGAATTTAAAAGTTTTGGGTAAAGGAGAAAAAACACTTGAGACTTTTTGTGTTGCAGAATTCCAGATTAATCCTTTGCTGGTATTAAAGACTGATCTGTTTCCCCCCCTTTTTCTTGGTACGTGGGAAGTAGGCTTTGGTGCAGGAGGTTAGATCAACACGGAGGCCTCTAAGCCACACAGCTGGGCTGGCCTGGTGGTTTCAGCTCTGCATCAAAGATGGCAAAGGAAAAAGGGGTCCTGCTTCTAGTGCCTGCCCTGAACTGTTGACTCAACATTTCCACTTGGATATAACAATAAATCCCCCGCCCTCTGCAAAAAAAACTCTACTGTCGAGTTCATTCCAACTCATAGCAACTCTATAGGGCAGAGTAAAACTACCCCATAGGATTTCCAAGACTGTAACCTTTTTCCCCCAGCACTTCTGCTTGGCCCCCTGAAATTCTAGAAATAACCCACAGAGTCAGAGATACAGTCAGAACTTTCTTGGGGCACAATAAGGCAATAAGGCCTAGGGAGCATTAGCGGGATGCCCTGAGAGAATCAGGCTTGTTTTGGTGACCATTGTGTTCCCAGCACCTAACATGAGGCCTGGTGCATACTAGGAACTCCATAAGCAGGCGTTGAATAAATGAACTTTCAGAATTCTGTGCAGCATTAGGACTTGGACCTTTCCATGGGCTCACCATGCTCCTGGGAAAAATCACCGAGTGCCTTCAGTTTGCCAGGCCCTGTGCAGGCCACGTGGGGCTGGGAAGGGGCTCTGCATAAACAGGGCGTCATCAGGGAGGGTATCCAGAGCTCTCTCCCACAAAGAAACAGACTGTGCATCCCACACAAAAGAGAAGGTCCAAGTGACCCAGTGGCAGCCCCCACAGACCCAGCAGGCTGTCCTACAGGTCATCCCGCACAGACTCCGCAGGCACAGCAGAGTTCAACTCAACTAAAAGAAAAGTCCCTCGCCCCTCGGGGGATATAATTCTAAGGCATTACAATAGTACTCCACTTCCAGGGTTTCCCCGTACGATTGCTGTTAGGTGCTGTGGAGTCGACTCCATCTCATGGTTTCCTTCTGTACAACAGAATGAAATGTTGCCTGTTCCTACGCCATCCTCACAATCATCAGCATGTTCGAGCCCATCCTCATAGGGTTAAGCCTGGTTAAGTAGTGAGCTCCCTGTCACTGCCCCTGAAATCTTCAGAAGAAAACAAGGACCTGCCCTCAGAGTCCACAGTCTGGTTGAGAGGACAAGTCATCACCATGCATAGAGTTGGTATAAAAAGAACAGGCTTACAAGGAACAGCACAAGATGAAAATACCCAGACTCAGTTCCTGGTTGGGCAAGCTCGCACTGGGCTAGTAGGTTAAGTCACTCTATTTGATTTTTCTGTATAACCGTACAGTATTGTGTTTCAAAGGCCTCCCCTTGATCCATTGTTCAAGGGCCTTCTTATACGAGAGGCCTTTGCTGGGTTTCAGTACAGATACCTGTACTGAGGTGGGACCAGCCCAGAAGGAAACTGCTGGGAAACCCCAGGAAAGCTAAAGAAAACTGGGCATGTTTCTGGAAACCACAGCTGGATCTCTGGCATCTCTGTCCCTCTGCTTCCCTTGGCCTGAGTTTAAGGCATGGAAAAATAATAATAACAACAGCACTGGGGGAAAGAGGACTCAATGCTTAGGGGACACTGAGCTTCTATTAAGGGTGATGGAAAAATTTGAGAACAGTTTAGGGTGATGGTCAAACAACACGATGAACATAAGTTAATGTCACTGAACTGTACATATGAAGAATGTGGAAATCGCAAATGTTCTGTTACATATATATTTACCATAATAAAACAATAATAATAACAACAGCACCCAAATTCACACCTGCAGCCTGTACCTCTTCTCTGGCCAGCAAACTTGGGTACCCAGTGGTCTACTCAGTATCTCCTTGGGATTCCTCATGGGCATCTCAGATTTAACATGGCCAAATGTGAGCTTCTAGCCCTTCCTCCACAAGCTCCCTACCCCCACTGTCCCTCTCAGTGACGGGCACCTGCTGGCTGCTCAGGCCCTAAACTCTGCAGTCACCTGCACTGCCCACTCTCTCTCTCTCTGTCTCTACCTCCCTCCAACTAATCCAGCAACAAATCCTGTGAACTTCAAAATATGCCCAGAATCTTCTGACCTCTTTCTCCACCTTCCTGCCTGACTTAAGCCACCCTCAGCTTTCCCCCCATTGCACCTGAAACCTAACTTGCCTCTCCATGTCCCCACTTGCCACCTTCTGGTGTAGTCTGCTCTCAGCACTGTAGCTGAAGGGATCCTGTGAAAACTGAGACAGTCCCTCCTTCCCCTGCTCAAACCCTGCCCATATTCTCACCTTGCTCCACTCCAGACAAAGCCAAGGTCCTCGCCAAGATCTACATACCTCCTTAACCTGGCTCCAACGCTGCTCAAACCCCCCTCCCACCATTCTCCCTCCATCACTTTTCTCCACCCATACTGGCTTCTTTGTTGTTCCTAAAACTGGCCAGGCAAGCTCCTACCTCAGGGCCTTTGCATCTGTTGATCTCTCTGCCCAGATGCTCTGCATCCAAGCATCTGAATTCATTCTCATGCCCTCTGCAGCTTTCTGCTCAAAAGTCACCTTCTTGGTGACTCTTCCTTGACCTCTCCATTTAATATTTCAATTCCTCCCGACCCCTGCTCCATGGTTCCCAGTCCCCAGTGAAGTGTCTATAGAGAGGGAGAGAGAGAAATTGATTTACATCAAGGAAATGACTCATGAGGTTGTAGAAGCTGGCAAGTCCCAAGTCCATGGGTCAGGTGTCAGGCTGGAGGCTTCTCCTGACTTATGTGGCTACAGGGGCTGACAAACCCAAGATCGGCAGGCTATACACAGGCTGCTGGTTCAAGTCCCAAGAACCAGAGGTCAGATGATGATGAGCCAGATGCAGGATCCAGAGCAAGAATCCTCGCCAAGGCTGATGTTTTTAGGAGAGGTGTGGGCAGCTCCAAGCCAATGCCCATAGCTGGATAAATATGGAAGCCTCATAGCTAGAAAACTCTATTTCTGTTTTTTTTTTTTTAATTAAAAATTTACTAAAAGATGACTTACATATATCCTAAGCATTCAGCTTCAAGAGCTTTCATAAACTGAACACAGCAGCCCCCAGATCAAGAAACAGAATGGGACCAGCCCCAGCAAGTGCCCTGCCCCAACCTCCCATCAACCACTACTCCAACTCCCCTCACCGCAGACTTGCCTGATGTTGTACTTTATGTACATGGAACAAGAACTGCCTCTGCTTTTTTAATGCACTTTTAATTTTGGAATAATTTTAGATTTACAGAAAAATTGAAAATCTACTAGAGAGTTTGAGTATCCCCTTCATTCAGCTCGCCCTAATATCAGCATTTTACGTAACCATGGTGCCTTGGTCAAAATGAAGAAAATGAGACTTTTTCTAGCTCAAAGTATGTGGAAGACTCCTCATTATCAGAAAGTGACCAGAAAAGTCATAGGCTGCCCATGTCTTCAGAGTCCCTAGGTGGTACACACAATTATTGCGCTCGTCTGCTAATCAAAAGATTGAAGATTTGAGTCCACGAAGAGGTGCCTTGGAAGAAAAGTCTAGCAACCTATTTCTGAAAAATCAGCCATTGAAAACACCATGGAGCACAGTTCTACTCTGACACACAAGGGGTCACCATGAGTTGGAATTGACAGCAACTGTTTTGTTTTGTCCACATCTTCATCCAGGGACAGAGGAAGGGGACACGATTAAAAGCAGACTGGTTCTACACCCCTATGATGGGCTTTCAGCATCCAGAAAGACATGGAAGTTTCCAGGCACCGTCAAGTATTTGCATCCCTTGCCTGAGTGTCCCCCCTCCTCCCTTGAAGCTGTGTCTCCATCCCTGTGACCCCATGACCACCGCATGTTGTCCCCTCCCCACTGGGTGTGTGCTGTGAAAAGATCAGGAGAAGCGACAAAGGGCCTCTGAAGAGTCAGCACTTACTTTATGCCAAGGATTCACTTCCTGTGACCTGTGTGACACTCCAGCCCAATTGTGTCATCAGGGTAGGAGCATAGATTACTTTCTTTTTTATTGAGGATGAACTGAAATATAGTATAGTAAGTGTACAGCTTAATGAATTTTTACAGGTGAATATGTCCAGGTAATCAGCAACCAGATGAAAATACACATTTCCAACCCCACAGAGGTTCAATCCCTGCCCCCCTCCCACAGGTGACAGTTATTCTGAACACCCTCTAGAGATTGGTTTGGACTGGTCCTGAACTTCGTATAAATGGGGCTAGACAGTAACTGTTCTTCTGAGTCCAGCTTCTTTCACTCAACATTACGTCAGTAAGTGCCATTCGTGTTGTTGTGTGTCACTTTTATTCACGCATCTTCAGTGCTGTGTCATATTCCATTCTGCAAATACACTATGGTTTCTTTATCCCTTCTCCTGGTGATGGATATGTGAGGAGTCCCTAGTTTGTGGACATTATAAATGGTGCTGCTATGAACGTCCTTTTGGTGGACATACTGACAACCCTGTGTGGAATATTTTCCCGGGAGTCATGGGAGGCATGCATTTAGCTTTAGTTAATATTGCCAAGTCCTTCAACCTTTTCCAAAAGCTTTGTACCAGTTGACCCTCCCACCAGCCATGGAAGAGGGTTCCAATAACAGCATGGGCTTCACTACCAGAAAGACCTCTCCAAGTCTCTGTTTCCTCATATGTAAAATGGGGATAGTGCTGGTCCTCACCTCAAAGGACAGTTGTGAGGATTAAGTGAGACGTGGCCCAGTAAGCTCTTTACCCAGCGCCTATTCCTATGAATGGCACGACTTTTCCCTTCCTCAGAATCAACTGGAAGGTGCCTCCATTGCCCTAATTTGGAGGCCCTTGGAAAGACATGAGATGCCAGATCTTACCTGTCCCAGGAAGATAAGCCCTGAATCTTTGCTTCCAGAAACAACTTGCATCTCTGAAACCAGGATGGGTCCAAATTCCCAGAAGTCCATGCTCCCCACCACACCTTGTAGGGCTTCCCCAGCAGAGGGGAAGGTGTTGTCTTGTGCCAGCATCACTCCAAGCCACCACCTTCCCATGTAACTTAGAGCCAACCAAGGCCCAGAGCAGAGCAGGGCCTGTCCCTTGTCCCTGAGCTCCATCAGCCTCCCTGCCATAGATGGCCCCCATCTCAGCGAGGCCCAATGCCCCAGGGCCAGGAGGGGCTCTCCCTCCACAACTGTGTCTCTGTCCATGCTGTTTGTCTGTTGTTAATGGGAATGTGTGACATCTTGTTTTGGACCACTTTGGGGACCAGGCACACACATTACCCACTTGTGTGTAACAGCTGCCACCCACCTCTGTGTAGTGACCATTGCCCACTTCTATAACAACCAATGCCCACTTCTGTATACCAGGCACCACCGACACCTGATTATCAACCATTACCCACCTGTATGAAACAACACCTGCCCACACCTGTCTAACAACCATCACCCACACCTGTATACCAACCATCACCTAGACCGGTATGCCAACCATTTCCCAGACCTGTCTAACAACCACCATCCATATCTGTGCAACAACCATCACCTATACCTGTATTCCAACCATCGCTCACACCTGTATGCCAACCATCCCCACACCTGTCTAACAACCACCATCCGTGTCTGTGCAACAACCATTACCCGTACCTGTATGCCAGCCATTGCCCACACCTGCCTAACAACCACTATCCATATCTGTACAACAACCATCACCAGCTTCTATGCGACAACCAGGGCCCCCACAAATCTAATAATCACGGTCCATATCTGTGTAACAACCATCACCCACGTCCCGATAGCCCTTCCTTGCCTGCAAACTCTTTTACACGCCTTCATTCAACACTTAAAAACTCCCTCCTCTCAGCTCCTCACACACAACCAGTCCTCTCCCACCTAAGATGCTGTCCCTTCGGCCTGATGCTTTCTCCTTCTTCATGCCTCAGCTCAAACATTCCCCCTTGGGAAGGTCTTCCCTGACCACCATAACCAGAGTGTCTCTGACTCTTTTGTTTCCCTTTCAGCCGTCGCTGGTGTCCCTCACGGCCCTCGGCACAACTTGCAGTCACTTTATGTGTTAGCCCACCTACTTTTGGCTGTCTGTCTCCTCGGGGGAGCCCCGGGACTCCACGGGGTTGGGACTCTTCCACCTCACTGACATATCCCAGGTTCTAGAAGGATGGAAGAGGTCCAGAAATACTTGTTAACCCACTGTATGCATTTTACAAGGAAAAAAACATGTGGAGATGAGAAAAGACTTGCTCCAGATAGAGTCACTGTCACTGTTATTGTCGTAGCTGCCGTTTCATGAATGTTTGCTGTGCACTAGGTGTGAGCCAGATATGCATTGCCTGGAACCCTGCGGGGTGTTCACCATTCATTTGCAGACAGAGGATGGAAAGTTGGGGGTCCAGCCATGACACAGAGCCATGGTCACTAGTGGAGCCCAACTGGGACCTGGCTAGCCTGGCTTCCACCCTGCACACAGGGAAGATGGACTTGACCCATATTCCCCTCCACACCCTACCCTGTCCAGGTTGCCACAGATCCTTCAGGCGTCCCCTGCAAAATGATCCTGGAGCAGCCACTCCTCAGCATCCCTGCCCCACCCTCAACTGCCTCCTTCCTCCTTCCACCCATTTCTTGGTGTGAGCTCCCAGCAGTCTGAGTCACTGCACAGCCCTCATCTACCCAGGAACCCCGCCACACAGATCTGAGCTGGCTCCTCACAATGGCCTCACACATAGAACCCTCAGAGCTGTGCCTTCCCTCTGCTCAATCACTCCAGCTATGTGCCCCCTGGGCCTCTGGCCTCAATCACGTTCCTTTATCCTCAGGGCCTTTGTACCTGCTGTTCCTTCTGCCTGGGAAGTTCTTCCCCCAGTTATCTTCTTGGCTCGCCCCATTTTTTTTTTCATGCACATCTTTGCTCACATCTCATCTCTTCATTGAGGACAACCTAGACCACGTCTAGATCAGCACCTGGGAAATAATAAGTGCAGAAGTGGAAGGGAGGGAGGAGGAAAGGAATCAGTGGAATCAGGTTACAACGAATACCAAAGAACAACTCAAACCAAAAACCTATTGCCATCAAGTCAATACCAACTCATACTGACCCCACAGGATAGAGCAGAACTGCCCCATAGAGTTATCAAGGAGAGGTTGGTGGATTCGAACTGCGAACATTTTGTTTAGCAGCTGGACTCTTAACCACTGAGCCACCAGAGCTCTCAAAGAGCAATCCAGAGGTGGAAAAAGACCTGAAAAGGCCAAAAGAAGGGGGTTGGGGGAAGGCTCTGATGACGGCTCTGAGGCCCTGTGTGAGTGTGGGTGTGTGAGTCTCACCACTGGCTTCTGGGCAGCCCCTTCTCTGCCCCTCTCAGCTGCTCTTTCTCTCCACCTCTCAGCCTTGCCCTCCCCCAGGGGTTGCGGACAATACTCTGAGGCCCTGCCCCACTCCCAAGACCTGAGGGAGGTGTTCAGTGGTGCTCAAGACTCTTTTCATTTCTGTTCCACCCCCTGGGGAGCGACCTCACCCTGGCATGAGTCCAGGCAATAGGTCCTAGGCCTGTCAATGTCCCCACTTACTGCGTGATCTCAGACCAGGCGCTTAACCATTCTGGGCCTCAGTTTCCCCTTCCTCAGAAATCAGGGGCCTGGATATCTGAGGTGCCATAAATACAGTGTGCACAGTGCTCACTTACCCCTGAGGAAATGACTAGGCCGGACTTGCCCTGACCTTCTAAGATGGGCTTCACTCTTAGACCAGAACAGCTGCACCCCAGACCAAGGGTGAGGTCACCTGGCTGCCCCCCTTCCCCATACTCTTTCCGCTCAGGAGGGACTGGGGTTTCACACGGAGCAACGAGGCCCATAAATAGCAGCTGGCCACTCATAGGCCAGCCCCCCTCCAGGCCCCAAAAAGGAAGTGAGAGAAAGGAGGGCAGTTTTGTTCTGCTGCAGAAGGAAGACTGTTTCTGCAGTGTTCCCATCAGGCACTCCCCAGGGCCCGCACAGACTGGCTGTCTGTATCTCTTTCAGATTTGCCTCCCACCACGTGGTCCTCTCTTGGGGCTACTATAAGGTGGGGAGCTGGGGCCCAGGAGCCTGTCTACGGAAAATAGCACCTATGGCAATTAGTTTTAAATTGCTGAATGATCTCTCACAGCTGGTGATGGAAGCTGCAACGGCCAATAGAAACTGCTCATTAGCGCCCCTCCTCAAGCAGCACCCAGGGCATGCACCCCACCTGCCAAACCTTACTTAGGCCTCTGCTGGGGTCAGACTGGGAGTGTTTGTAGGACATGCAAAATGATTACTGTGTTTTCAGAGGGATTACTCTGGTGAGACTTTAGAGCACATTACCATGAAAAGAAACCCCCTGGGGAGCCCTTGGGTAACTTAAGAGGAGCAGGTGACTCAGGGTAAATTCCCTTGGGAGGTGTACTCATTTTAATTAGAATAGACATTCCCAAACTACTTAGGTAAAACTAGATTTTCAGGTATCGCAGTGTCTGAGAATAGCCTGGTCCAGCAAGTTTCCCTCTAGGGGCTCTTGGGGGATCTTTTGTGCACAGATACTTACGGCAGCATCAGTTGAAATAGCAAAAACAGGAAAGGTGCTAGGAGTGTTGCCTCCCTGAACCCTGCCACACATTCCTACATTGTCCGTTTCTTCAGTTCTTGCCATTTTGAGGGATTTGTCCATTTCCTGCCCTGATTCTGCCAGATACATCCATAGGGAAACGGATGAATAAAATGTGATATACTCTTATAATGGAATGTTATACAGCAGATAAAGAGAATGAATCAACCTCTGCCTGTCTCAAACACACAATGGTAAGTGAAGACAGGCGGGTGTGGCTTCACTGATGTGCATTTTAAAAACACACCCCAAATAATAGTAGGTATAGTTCGCAAAAACCTATGCCTGTACAAAAAAAAAAAAAAATTTTTTTAATGGACTGAAAGCATGTAGCCCAGACTCCCAAAAGTGCTTACCTAAGTGGTGGAGAATGGAACTGGTGGAGTTGGTCAAAGGGACTGCATTAGCTTCCCAGGGCTGCTGTACAAAATGATGCAAAGTGTTATAAGATCTTATAAGAACAAAGTTCAGATGGCAGGAAGGGGCAGGAAAGATGGGCAAATGGAAACAGAGAGCTCAGGGAGGAAGTGGGCAGAGTGCTGTCACATTGAGGGGATTACAGCTGTCATGAAACAAAATGTGTATAAATTATTGAACGGGAAACTAACTCTGCAAACTTTCACCCCAAACCACAAAAAAAGTTAAAAAAAAAAAACTTTATAAGAACAGAAATTTAAGGCCTCACAATTCTGTGCTTCATTCCATGAAGCAAACATAACCCTAATACCCAAATCAGGCAAAGACACTACAAGAAAACTATAGGTCAATATTTCTTATGAATATACATGCAAAAATCCTCAACAAAATACTAGCAAACAGAATCCAACAGCATGTTAAAAGAGTCCTACACCATGACCAAGTGGGATTTATTCCAGGAATGCAACATTAGAAAAGCAATCAACATAATACACTACATCAGTAGAACACAGGAAAAGAACAACATGATCATCTCTGTGGATGCAGAAAAAAAGTATTTGGATAAAAATCCAACACCCTTTCTTGGTGAAAACCCTAAAGAAGACTGGAATAGAGGGGAAATTCCTCAATATGATTCAGGACATATATGAAAATCCAACAGTCATTATACTTAATGGAGAAGGACTGAGAGCTTTCTCCTTGAAATTGGGAACAAGGCTCAATATTGTATTAGGAGTCTTAGCCGTAATACTAAGACAAGAAAAAGAAATAAAAGCTATCCAGATTGGAAAAGAAGTAAAATTATCTCCACTGGCAGATGATATGATCCTATATATAGAAAACCCCAAAAAGTTCACACACACACACAAAACTTCTAGAGCTAATAGAGGAATTTAGCAAAGTTGCAAGGTACAAAGTCAATAAACAAAAATCGGTTGGAATTCTATACACCAGCAATGAGATATCTCAAAGGAAAATTAGGAAGCAATTCCATTTACAATAGCACCTAAGAGAATAAAATACCTAGGAATAAATCTAACCAGGGACGTGAAGAACTTATATAAAAATTGTAAAACACTGGCAGGTGGGCCAAGATGGCAGAATAGACAGATGCTTCCAGTAAGCCCTCTTACAACAAACACCTGAAAAAACAAGTGAAATGAGTATATTTATGACAAGCTAAAAAAAAACAAGCTAGGAGCCCTGAATATCAAAGGCAAGGTTAGAAAACAAACTGAGGGGCAGGGGGAGGAAAAGATGGTTCAGAAATGGAGAGGAATTACTGGACCTGAATCGCTGGGAGCCCTCAGGCACCATTTCTGCGAGCAGCTGCGGCGGGCTGGTACTAGCATTCAGCCGCAGTTTTCTCAGGGAGAAGCAGCCAGCTGCACAGCCTACTTACACCTCTGGAACCAGAGAAGAACATCTCTCTTGGCAAAAGCTATGTACTTGGGTATATTTTACCATGCCCCAGCCCCCAAGCTGACTTCACCAGCCGTTGATTTCTCTGGGCCTGAGATATGCCCTGTTGAGCACCTAAAGCCATCCTCTAGGCCTTGGAGGAGGAATAAATTTGCAACCTGGGGCAAAAGATAATTTGCCGGCTCCATTAACCGGGGGAGCTCAGGACAGAAGCAGCTCCTGTCCAGGCGTAAACAGTCCATGGACTGTGAGTACCTTTGTCCTCTGCATGAACCTGCGTAGGCATATTTCAGGAGAATATGCCCTTGTTGGCAGACTGCAAGTGTTTCAGCTGTGCGGTAGAGAGGTGGGTGTTTGATGTTTGACACTCCTTTGCCTATTAAAAAGGGTCCTCACCTACCCACATCAGGGACCTAAGGACTGGTGGCTCCACTCAGGTCACCCAGCCACCCATGACATGGGCCCAAGGATAACTGGTACCTCCCCGTCCTTACAACCAAAAACATTGGGTGCCCATGGTCCATCTGCAGAACCCACCCACCTGTACACGCTAGGGAAGAGGGACATGCTTTCCTCAGAGACTCATGGGGGACAATTCTCAGCCCCCTGCCTTGTTCAGAGCGTGACCCCCTGCTAAAACCAGATACCGGTACCTATATCAACCATCCCTTCCCCTTTAAGACTGCAGGACAGAGCTGGTATCACACACTTGATGATCAGCTACCTGGACACCTAAGCTGAATTCATACAAGAAAAGTGAATGGACTCCTAGACTGATATACCTGATAACAGCTCTAGCCCTCTGGTGACAGGACGTCAGAGCTCCAAAGGCAAAAATAATCAAGCTAGCTCACTCAAGCAACCCATCTGCTCATATCAAAACAAAACAAAGAAAGAAGCTACAATACAGTAAGCAAACATAAAATAAACTAATACAATAACTTATGGATGGCTTGGAGAAAACAGTCAGTATCAAGTCACATAAAGAAACAGACCATGATTGCCTCAACGAGCTCTCAGAAGAAAGAATCAAGGGATCTTCTAGATGAAAGTGTCTTCCTGGAATTACTGGAAGCAGAAAACAAAAGATTAATATACAGAACCCTTCAAGATATCAGGAAGGAAATCAGGCAATACACAGAACAAGACAAGGAACACACAGATAAAGCAGTTGAAGAAATTAAAAAGGTAATTCAAGAACATAATAAAAAATTTAATAAGCTGGAAAAATCCATAGACAGACAGCAATCAGGAATTCAGAAGATTAACAATAAAATTATAGAAGTAGACAACTCAATAGAAAGTCAGAAGAACAAAATTGAGCAAGTGGAAGGCAGGATTTGTGAACCTGAAGATAAAGCATTTGGCACCAACATATCTGAAGAAAAATCAGATAAAAGAATTTTAAAAAATGAAGAAACCTTAAGAATCATGTGGGACTCTATCAAGAGAAATAACCTACAAGTGACTGGAGTACCAGGACAGGGAGGGATAACAGAAAATACAGACAGAATTGTTGAAGATTTGTTGGCAGAAAACTTCCCTGATATTGTAAAAGATGAGAAAATATCTATCCACGATGCTCATGGAACGTCACATAGGTAGATTTTGAAAGAAAGCCACCAAGACATATTATAATCAAACTTACCAAAACCAAAGATAAAGAGAGAATTTTAAGAGCAGCTAGGGATAAACGAAAAGTCACCTACAAATGGCAGTCAATAAGAATAAGCTCTGACTACTTGGCAGAAACCATGCAGGCAAGAAGGCAATGGGACAACTTATATAAAGTATTGAAGGAAAAAAAAAACGCCAATCAAGAATCATATATCCAGCAAAACTGTCTCTCAGATATGAAGGCGAAATTAGGACATTTCCAGATAAACAGAAGTTTAGGGAATTCATAAAAAACAAACCAAAACTACAAGAAATACTAAAGGGATTTCTTTGATTAGAAAATCAATAATATCAGGTATCAACCCAAGACTAGAACACTGGGCAGAGCAATCAGTTGTCAACCCAAAAAGGGAAATCACAAAACTAAATCAAGATTAAAAAACACACACAAAACAGGGAAACAGCGATGTTATTATGTGAAAGAAGACAACATTAAAACAATAAAGAGGGACTAAGAAATGTAGTTACAGATCGTTCATATGGAGAGAAAGATAAGGCAATACAAAGAAATAAAAGTTAGGTTTAAATTTAGAAAAATAGGGGTAAATAATAAGGTAACCACAAAGGAGACAAACCATCCTACACCTCAAAATAAAATACAAGAAAAAAATAGAGACTCAGCAGAAACGAAATCAACAACAACAAATATAAGGAAAAGACAACATATAAAGATAATCTACTCAGCACAAAAAATTAAGTGAGAAAAAGAAACTGTCAACAACACACAAAAAAAGACATCAAAATGCTAGCACCAAATTCATACCTATCCAAAATTTTGCTGAATATAAACGGAGTATATGCACCAATAAAGACACAGAGAGTGGCAGAATGGATGAAAAAACACAATCCATCTATATGCTGCCTAAAAGACACACACCTTAGACTTAGAGACACAAACAAACTAAAACTCAAAGGATGGAAAAAAAAATATCAAGAAAACAACAATCAAAAAAGAGTAGGAGTGGCAATATTAATTTCTAACAAAATAGACAAGTTAAATCCATCATAAAGGATAAGGACAGACACTACATAATAATTTAAGGGACAATATAGCAGGAGGATAGAACCATATTTAATATTTATTTACCCAATGGCAGGGCTGCAAGATACATAAAACAAACTCGATCAGCATTGAAAAGCGAGATAGACACCTCCACAGTAACAGTAGGAAACTTCAATGCACGACTTTCAGTGAAGGACAGGACATCCAGAAAGAAGCTCAATAAAGACAAGGAAGATCTAAATGCCACAATCAACCAACTTGACAGAACACTCCACCCATCAGCAACCAAGTATACTTTCTTTTCTAGTGCACATGGAACATTCTCTAGAATAGACCACATATTAGGTCATAAAGCAAGCCTTAGCAGAATCTAAAACATTGAAATATTACAAAGCATCTTCTCTGACCATAAGGCCATAAAACTAGAAATCAGTAACAGAAAAACCAGGGAAAAGAAATCAAACACTTGGAAACTGAACAATACCATGCTCAAAAAAGACTGGATTATAGAAGACATTAAGGAGGGAATAAAGAAATTCAGAGAATCCAGTGAGAATGAAAACACTTCCTATCAGAACCTTGGGGACACAACTAAAGCAGTGTTCGGAGGTCAATTTGTATCAATAAATGCACACATACGAAAAGAAGAAAGGGCCCAAATCAAAGAATTATCCCTACAACTTAAAACAAATAGAAAGAAAGCAACAATAACAACAACAAAAAAAAACCCTCAGGCAGCAGAAGAAAGCAAATAGTACAAATTAGAGCAGAACTAAATGAAATAGAAAACAGGAAAACAATTGAAATAATTAAATTTCCTAAATTTAAGCTGGTTCTTTGAAAAATTAACAAAATTGATAAACCAGTGGCCAAGCTGACAAAAGAAAAACAGGAGAGGAAGCAAATAACCAGAATAAGAAATGAGATTGGCGATATTACAACGGACCCAACTGAAATTAAAAGAATCAGATTAGTATGAAAAATTGTACTCCAACAAATTTGAAAACCTAGAAGGAATGGATGATTACCTAGAAATGCACTACCTACCTAAACTAACACGAACAGAGGTAGAACAACTAAATAGACCCATAACAAAAGAAGACATTAAAAAGGTAGTCAAAAAAACTCCTAACAACAAAAAAAAGCCCTGGCCCAGATGGCTTCACTGCAGAGTTCTACCAAACCTTCAGAGAAGAGTTAACACCACTAATACTAAAGGTATTTCAGAGAATAGAAAAGGACAGAATACTACCAAACTCATTCTATGAAGCCAGCATATCCCCGATACCAAAGCCAGGTAAAGACACCACAAAAAAAGAAAATTACAGACCTACATCTCTCATGAGCTTAGATGCAAAAATCCTCACCAAAATTCTAGCCAATAGAAATCAACAACATATCAAAAAAATAATTCACCATGACCAAGTGGGATTCATACCAGGTATGCAGGGATGGTTCAACATTAGAAAAACAATTAATGTAATCCTTAATATAAATAAAAGACAAGAACCACATGATCTTAGGAATTGGTGCAGAAAAGGCATTTGACAAAGTTCAACACCCATTCATGACAAAAACTCTCAGCAAAATAAGAATAGAAGGAAAATTCCTCAATATAATAAAGGGCATTTATACAAAGCCAATAACCAACATCATCCTAAATGGAGAGAGTCTGAAAGCATTCCCCTTGATATCGGGAACCAGACAGGGATGCCCTTTATCACCACTCTTATTCAACATTGTGCTGGAGGTCCTAGCCAGAGCAATTAGCCTAGATAAAGAAACAAAGTGCATCCAGACTGGTAAGGAAGAAGTAAAAGTATCTCTATTTGCAGATAATATGATCTTATACACAGAAAACCCTAAAGAATCCTCAAGAAAACTACTGAAACTAATAGAACAGTTCCGCAGAGTATCCAGATACAAGATAAACATACAAAATCAGTTGGATTGCTCTACACCAACAAAAGGAACATCGAAATGGAAATCACCAAATCAATACCATTCATAGTAGCCCCCAAGAAGATAAAATACTTAGGAATAAATCTTACCAGATATGTAAAAGGCTTATACAAAGAAAACGATAAAGCACTTCTGCAAGAAACCAAAAAAGACCTACATAAGTGGAAAAACATACCTTGCTCATGGATAGGAATATTGTGAAAATATCTATTATACCAGAAGCTATCTATAGATTTAATGCAATTCAGATCCAAATTCCAAGGGCATTTTTTAATGAGATGGAGAAACAAATCACCAACTTCATATGGAAGGGAAAGAGGCCCCGGATAAGTAAAGCATTACTGAAAAAGAAGAAGAAAGTGGAAGGCCTCATTCTGATTCTAGAACCTATTATACTGCCACAGTAGTCAAACAGCCTGGTACTGGTACAACAGATACATAGACCAATGGAACCGAACTGAATTCAGACATAAATCTATCCACATATGAGCAGTTGATATTTGACAAAGGCCCCAAAACAGTTCAATGGGGAAAAGACAGTCTTTTTAACAAACGGTGCTGGCATAACTGGATATCCATCTGCAAAAAAATGAAACGAGACCCATACCTCACACCATGCACAAAAACAAACTCATAATGGATCAAAGACCTAAATATAGAATCTAAAACGATAAAGATCAAGGAAGAAAAAATAGGGACAATGCTAGGAGCCCTAACACACGGCATAAACAGTACACAAAACATTACTAACGATGCAGAAGAAAAACTAGATAACTGGGAGCTCCTAAGAATCAAACACCTATGCTCATCCAAAGACTTCAAAAGAGTAAAAAGATTACCTACAGACTAGGAAAAAGTTTTTAGCTATGACATTTCCGATCAGCACCTGATCTCTAAAATCTACATGATACTGCAAAAACTCAACTACAAAAAGACAAATAACCCAATTAAAAAATGGGCAAAGGATATGAACAGACACTTCACTAAAGAAGACATTCAGGCTCCTAACAGATACATGAGGAAATGCTCATGATCATTAGCCATTAGAGAAATGCAGATCAAAACTACAATGAGATTCCATCTCGCTCCAACAAGTTTGGCATTAATCCAAAAAACACAAAATAATAAATGTTGGAGAGGTTGGGGAGAGGAATGGAAAATGGTACAACCACTTTGGAAATCAATTTGGCACTTCCTTAAAAAGCTAGAAATAGAACTACCATACCATCCAGCAATCCCGCTCCTTGGAATATATCCTAGAAAAATAAGAGCCTTTACACAAACAGATAAATGCACACCCATGTTCAGTGCAGCACTGTTTACAACAGCAAAAAGATGGAAGCAACCAAGGTGCCCACCAACGGATGAATGGATAAATTATGGTATATTCACACAATGGAATGCTACGCATCGATAAAGGACAGTGAAGAATCTGTGAAACATTTCATAACATGGCAGAATCTGGAAGGCATTACGCTGACTGAAATTAGTCAGTTGCAAATGGACAAATATTGTATAAGACCACGATTATAAGAACTCTAGAAATACTTTAAATAGAGAAGAAAATATTCTTTGATGGTTATGAGGGGGGGAGGGAGAGAGAGAGGTATTCACTACTTAGATAGTAGATAAGAACTACTTTAGGTGAAGGGAAAGACAGCACACAATACAATCGAGGTCAGCACAACTGGACTAAACCAAAAGCAAAGAAGTCTCCTGAATAAACTGAGTGCTTCAAAGGCCAACGTAGTAGGGGCGGAGGTTTGGGGACCATGGTTTCAAGGGACATCTAAGTCAATTGGCACAATAAAATCTATTAAGAAAACATTTTGCATCCCACTTTGGAGAGTGGCGTCTGGGGTCTTAAATACTAGCAAGCAGCCACCTAAAATGCATCAATTGGTCTCAACCCACCTGGAGCAAAGGAGAATGAAAAACACCAAGGACACAAAGTAATTACGAGCCCAAGAGGCAGAAAGGGCCACATAAACTATATATTACATCAGCCTGAGACCAGAAGAACTAGATGGTGCCCAGCTATAGCCAATGCCTGCCCTGACAGGGAACACAACAGAGAACCCCTGAGGGAGCAGGAAAGCAGTGGGATGCAGACCCCAAATTCTCATAAAAAGACTAGACTTAATGGTCTGACTGAGACTAGAGGGACCCCCGGTGGTCATGGTCCCCAGACCTTCTGTTAGCCCAAGACAGGAACCATTCCCAAAGCCAACCCTTCAGACAGGGATTGGGCTGGACAACGGGATAGAAAAAGATGCTGATGAAGAATGAGCTTCTTGGATCAAGTAGACACTTAAGACTATGTTGGCATCTTCTATCTGGAGGGGAGGTGAGAGGGCAGAGGGGGTTAGAAGCTGGCAAAATGGACAGGAAAAGAGAGAGTGGAGGGAAGGAGCACGGTGTTGCATTAGGGGGAGAGCAATTAGGAGCCTACAAAATAGTCGTTTAGCAAGGTGTATATACATTTTTGTATGAAAGACTGACTTGATTTGTAAACTTTCACTTAAAGCACAATAAAAATTTTTTAAAAATTATAAAACACTGCTGAAAGATTAAAGCAGACTTAAATAAATGGAAAAATGTCCCATGTTCATGGATTGGAAGAATTAATAGACTTAATCTATAGATTCAAAGCAAACCCGCTCAAAATTCCAACAGCCTTCTTTACAGAAATAGAAAAAGCAATCAACTTTGTATGGAAAGGCAACTTAAACTTAATCCGTTGCTGTGGAGTCGATTCCAACTCATAGTAACCTTATAGGACAGAGTAGAACTGCCCCACATGGTTTCCAAGGAGTGCCTGATGGATCTGAACTGCTGAACTTTTTGATTAGCAGCCATAGCTCCTAACCACTACGTCACTAGGGTTTCCATGGAAAGGCAAGAGGCCCCGAATAGCTAAAACAATGTGATAGATACATATATATGTATATATATATATATATATATGACACACTTTGTTCATCCATTCATCTGTTGATGGATATTTCAGTCGTTTCCACCTTTTGGCTCTTACGAAAAGTGCTTCAATAAACACTGGTGTACAGGATTATGTTTGCATTCCTGTTTCAACTTCTGTATATGTACCTAGGTTTGGAATTGCTGGGTCATATGGGAACCCTGGTGGCATAGTGGTTAAGTGCTACAGCTGCTAACCAAAAGGTCGGCGGTTCAAATCTGCCACACACTGCTTGGAAACTCTATGGGGGCAGTTCTACTCTGACCTATAGGGTTGCTATAAGTCAGAATCGACGGCAATGGTTTTTTTTTTTTTTTCAATGGAAGTTCTGGAGCCCTGGTGGCGTAGTGGTTAAGAGCTATAGCTGCTAACCAAAAGGTCAGCAGTTCGAATCCACCAGCGGCTCCTTGGAAACCTTATGGGGATAGTTCTACTCTGTCCTATAGGGTCACTATGAGTTGGAATCCAGTCGATAGCAACATGTTTATGGTAGTTCTATGTTCAGTTTTTTGAGGAACGGACAAACTGCTTTCCACAGTGGCTGTATCATTTTACATTCTCACCAGCAATGGATGAGGTTTTCAGTTTCTCCACAGCCTTGCCAACTACTGTTGCTGTCCAGTTTTTGGTCATAGCCATTCTAATGGGTGTGAGGTAGTATCTCATTGTGGTTTTGACTTGCATTTCCCTAACGGCTAATGGGTAGCGCAGTGGTTAAGAGCTCTGCTGCTAACCTAAATGTCAGTGGTTTCACCCACCAGCCACTCCTTGGAAACCCTATGGGACAGTTCCACTCTTCCTATAGGGTCACTATGTGTCAGAATCTATTCTATGGTAACAAGTTTTTTTGTTTGTTTAGTGGCTAATGACATTGAACATCTTTTATGTGCTTGTTGGCCATTTAGTTTTCTTCTTTGGTGAAGTGTCTGTTCAAGTCATTTGCCCACTTTTTGATTGGGTTGTCTTTTTGTTGTTAAGTTATAGAAGTATTTTATATATTTTGGACATTAGACCCTTATTGGATATAACCCAACCCACTGCCGTGAAGTCAATTCCTATTCACAGCGACCCTATAGGACAGAGTAGAACTGCCCCATAGGGTTTCCAAGGAGCACCTGGTGGATTCAAACTGCCAATCTTTTGGTTAGCAGTCATAGCTCTCAATCACTACGCCACCAGGGTTTCCTTATTGGATAGATGGTTCCCAAAAATTTTCTCCCAATCTGTAGATTGTCTTTTCACTTTGTCGATAAAGTACTTTGATGAACAAAAGTATTTCATTTTTACGAGGTCCTATTTATCGATTTTGTCTTTTTTTGCTAACAATTTTGTTGTAATATCTGATAATGCATCATTAAAAACTCGGTACCACAGCCACGCCCCTATATTCTTAGATTTTTATGATTTTAGTTTTTACATTTAGGTCCTTGATCCATTTTGAACTGCTTTTTGTGTATGGTGTGAGGCTTGAATCCCAGTTCATTCTTCTGCATCTGGAAATCCAATTTTCCCAGCACCGTTTATTGGAGAGAATCTTCCTTCCCCATTGAACTTAGCACACTGGTTGAAAATCAGATGACCATAGATGTATGGATTTATTTCTGGACTTTTAATTCTATTACATTGGTCTATATGTGTATTATTATACCAGTGCCAGGTTGTTTTAATTCTGTGGCTTTATTGTATGTTTTTAAATCAAGAAGCGCGAGTCCTCCTTTATTCAAGACTGCTTTAGCTCCCTTTCCCTTCCATATAAATTTGAGGATTTGCTTTTCTATTTCTGCAGTGAAGGCTGTTAGAATTTTGATGGGGATTGCATTGAATATACAGGTTGTTTTGGCTAGCACTGACATCTTAACTGTATTAAGCCTTTCAATCCATGAACACAGAATGTCCTTCCATTTATTTAGGTCTTTTTTAACTTCTTTTAGAAATGTTATATAGTTTTCTGTGTACAAGTCTTTTACCTTGCTGGTTAATTGAGTTAATTTTTGTATTTGGTATGGGATAAGGAGCCAAGTGCCTTTTTTTTTTATTGTGCTTTAGATGAAAGTTTACCGGACAAATTAGTTTCTCATTCAAAGATTTATACACAAATTGTCTTGTGGTATTGGTGGCAATTCTGCATTGTGTCAGCACTCTCCTCCTTTCCCTTTCCACCTCGGGTTCCCTGGTTCCATTAATCCAGTTTTCCTGTCCTTCTTGTCTTTGTTTTTGGGCAGGTGTTGCCCATTTGATCTTGTATACTTGATTGATCTAAGAAGCATGTTCCTCATGTGTGTTATTGTTTGTTTTATAGGCCTGCCTAATATTTGGCTGAAAGGTGAACTTGGGGAGTGGCTTCAATTCTGAGTTAGAAGGGTGTCCAGACGCCATCGTCTTGGAGGTTACTCCAGTCTCAGGTCAGCAAGTCTGAACATTTTTGTGAATTTGATCATTTGTTCTACATTTTTCTCCTGCTCTGTCTGGGACCCTCTGTTGTAATCCCAGTCAGAGTGGTAGTGGTAGACAGGCACCATCTAGTTCTTCTGGTCTCAGGGTTGTGTAGGCTGTGGTTCGTGTGGTCCATTAGTCCTTTGGACTAATAACTCCCTTGAGTCTTTAGTTTTTTTCACTCTCCTTTGCTCCAGACTAGGAGAGATTAATAATTGTATCTTAGATGGCCGTTCACAAGCTTTTAAGATCTCAGACATTACTCACCAAAGTAGGATTTAGAACATTGTCTTTTAGTCACGTATTTTAAAATTTCTTCCACCGAACCTGTATTTACCAGTGGGGTACTCCCTTACCCCTTCCCTCACTTCTTGGCGTATCTATGTATCTATCTATCTAAAGTATCCATTTGTAGATTATTTGTTGATTCTATTGTTGCAGGATTGTCTATGCTACAGTAGTTACCATAGTTGTCCTTTATCCCTGCATTTCTCTAAGTGTCCTCTCTTGCCTGGATCATGTTGTGCTGACTTCTGCCGTATTGTGTATTGCCTTTCCCATCACCCATTTTAATACATGTCTGCTATCTCTTTGGTAATTTTCCCTCTCTCCCTTTTCCACCCCTAGTAACCATCAAAGAGTTTTGTTTTGTTTCTCTGTGTATAAACATTTTGTTGTTACTTTATAAAAGTCGTCTCATACAATATTTGTCTTGTTGTAATTGACTTATTTCACTCAGCATAATGCCCTCTAGATTCATTCATGTTATGAGATGTTTCACGAACTCATTGTTATTCTTTATCATTGTGTAGTATTTCATTGTGTGTATGTACCACAGTTAATCCATGCATCTGTTGATGAGCACTTAGGTTGCTTCCACCCTTTTACTATTGTGAATAATGCTGCAATGAACATGGGTGTGCCTATGCCAATTCGTGTCATGGCTCTAATTTCTATAGGGTATATACCTAGGAGTGGATTGCTGGATCATATGGTATTTCAATTTCTAGCTTTTTGAGGAAACACCATGCTGTTTTCCATGGTGGTTGTACCATTTTACATTCCCACCAGCGGTGTATAAGAGTTCCAATTTCCCCACATCTTCATCAACAATTATTTTCTGTTTTTTTTTTTTTATTAGGGCCGTTAATGTTGGACTGAGATTGTATCTCATTAGTTTTGATTTGCATCTCTCTAATTGCTAATGATTGTGAGCATTTCTTAATATGTTTGTTAGCAACCTGAATGTCTTCTTTGGTGAAGTGTCTGTTCATATCCTTTCCCCATTTTTTAATTGAATTGTTTGTCCTTCGGTTGTTGTTGTTGTTGAGGTGTTGAAGTTTTCTATAAATTTTAGAGATTAGACATTTATCAGATATGGTGTAGCCCAAATTTTTTCCCCCAACCTGTAGGTTCTCTTTTTACTCTTTTGGAGAAGTCTTTTGAGCATAAGTCTTTAATTTTTGTTTGTTGTTGTTAGGTAATGCCGAATTGGTTCTGACTCATAACGACCCTATATACCACAGAATGAAATACTGCCTGGTCCTGCACCATGCTCCCAATCGTTGTTATGCTTGAGCCCATTGTTGCAGCCACCGTGTCAGTCCACCTCACTGAGGGTCATCCTCTTTTCTGCTGACCCTGTACTTTACCAAGCATGATGCCCTTCTCCAGGGACTGATCTCTCCTAATAACATGTCCAAATTATGTAAGACACAGTCTCGCCATCCTTGCTTCTAAGGAGCATCCTGGTTGTACTTCTTCAAAGACAGATTTATTTGTTCATTTGGCAGTCCATGGTGTATTCAATATCCTTTGCCAACACCAGAATTCAAAGGTGTCAGTTCTTCAGCCTTCCTTATTCACTGTCTAGCTTTTGCATGCATATGATGTGACTGAAAATACCATGGCTTGGGTCAGGTGCACCTTAGTCTTCAACGTGACATCTTTGCTTTTCAACACTTTAAAGAGGTCCTTTACTGCAGATTTGCCCAATGCAATATGTCTTTTTCTTTAATTTTGTTTGGATTTTTATTGCTGGTCTAAGAATAAAGGGAAGCAAATATCCAGAGTTCTAATATTTATGGTTTCTCCTGCATCCTTAGTAGCAGTAAAAATGCAGTAAAAACCAGTTGCCATCGAGTTAAATTTCAACTCATGGCGACCCCATGCTCCATAGGGTTTTCAATGGCTGATTTTTTGGAAGTAGATCACCAGGTCTTTTTTCCAATGTGCCTCTGGGTAGACTTGAATGTCCAACTTTTTGGCTAGCAGCCACTGCTTAACCATTTGTACCACCCAGGGATCCCAGGAGTAACTATAGGTCATATTTATACCATAAGAGTCCACAAGCGAGAGGCGGGGCCAAGATGGCGGACTAGGTGGACGCTACCGCGGATCCCTCTTGCAACAAAGACTCGGAAAAACAAGTGAATCGATCACATACATAACAATCTACGAACCCTGAACAACAAACACAGATTTAGAGACGGAGAAAGAACAAATACAGAGAGGCAGTGATTGTTTTCAGAGCCTGGAGCCAGCGAACCAGTCAGGTGACTTTCGGCGCCCAATTTGGGGCAAAGCCCAGGGGGGCAGACGGCACAAATAAAGGGCCTAGCCCTAGCCCCCGAACTCATTCCGGGAGGGGGCCCAGCCGGTTCGCACGGGTGGCCTGGCGGTGCAGCTGGAGGGAAAAGTCCCCGGGAGGCAGTGACTGGTCTTGGAGTGGGGAGAGCAGCTTCCCAGCCGGGGAGCCGTCCCGCCGGGATTTAGGAGGGGGGCGGGCGCGGGGAGCTGCTCCACCCCCCTGAACTAACCCTGGGAGGGGGCCCAGCCGGTTCGCGCGGGTGGCGTGGCGACGCAGCTGGTGGGAGAAGTCCCTGGGAGGCAGTGACTGGTCTTAGAGCGGGGAGAGCAGCGTCCCAGCCGGGGAGCCTTCCCGCCGGGATTTTGGCGGAGCGCGAGCGCGGGGAGCAGCTCCACCCCCCTGAACTGACCCCGGGGGGGGCCCAGCCAGTTCGCTCAGGCGGCGTGGCGACTCAGCCGGTGGGAGAAGGCCCCGGGAGACAGTGATGGGTCTTGGGGCGGGGAGAGTGGTGTCCCAGCCGGGACACGCGGTCGTGGCATAGGCACGGGGAGCTGCTCTGCTCGCCTGAGCTGACCCCGGGGGGGAGCCCAGCCGGTTCACGGAGGCGGCGCGGCGACGCGGTAGGCGGGACGGGGAGTCCCCAGGAGGCAGCGACTGATTTTGGAGTCGGGAGTGCACCGCCCCAGGCTGGCAGCTGAGGATCTGACCGTGACTCCAGTGGGCCAGACCCCCCGGGGGCAATCTCCACACAGACAGCACACATAGGCGACGCGCCCCGCGGAAATCTCAGATATAATAGCCATTCCAAGCAAGACAAGCAACTCTGGCTATATTCTGAGGTGCTAATCTCCTATCTTTCTGTTCCCTCCCCCACCCTCCCCAGGCGGCTTCATCAACATCCGAATAGCCTGAGCCAGAGGGAGAACTCTGATAGGGATCTGACTGCATTTTTTTTTAGCAGATTTTCTGGAAAAACTAGTTTCCCAGTGATGGCTAGGAGACAGCACTCCACATCAAACCACATAAAGAAGCAGACCATGACAGCCTCTCCAACCCCCTAAACAAAAGAATCAAAATCTTTCCCAAATGAAGGTACAATCCTGGAATTATCAGATACAGAATATAAAAAACTAATTTACAGAATGCTTAAAGACATCACAAAGGAAATAAGGCAAACTGCAGAAAAAGCCAAGGAACACACCAATAAAACTGTTGAAGAACTCAAAAAGATTATTCAAGAACATAGTGGAAAAATTAATAAGTTGCAAGAATCCATAGAGAGACAGCATGTAGAAATCCAAAAGATTAACAATAAAATTACAGAATTAGACAACGCAATAGAAAGTCAGAGGAGCAGACTCGAGCAATTAGAATGCAGACTGGGACTTCTGGAGGACCAGGGAATCAACACCAACATAGCTGAAAAAAAAATCAGATAAAAGAATTAAAAAAAATGAAGAAACCCTAAGAATCATGTGGGACTCTATCAAGAAGGATAACTTGCGAGTGATTGGAGTCCCAGAACAGGGAGGGGGGACAGAAAACACAGAGAAAATAGTTGAAGAACTCCTGACACAAAACTTCCCTGACATCATGAAAGACGAAAGGATATCTATCCAAGATGCTCATCGAACCCCATTTAAGATTGATCCAAAAAGAAAAACACCAAGACATATTATCATCGAACTCGCCAAAACCAAAGATAAAGAGAAAATTTTAAAAGCAGCCAGGGAGAAAAGAAAGGTTTCCTTCAAGGGAGAATCAATAAGAATAAGTTCAGACTACTCAGCAGAAACCATGCAGGCAAGAAGGGAATGGGACGACATATACAGAGCACTGAAGGAGAAAAACTGCCAACCAAGGATCATATATCCAGCAAAACTCTCTCTGAAATATGAAGGCGAAATTAAGATATTTACAGATAAACACAAGTTTAGAGAATTTGCAAAAACCAAACCAAAGCTACAAGAAATACTAAAGGATATTGTTTGGTCAGAAAACCAATAATATCAGATACCAGCACAATACAAGGTCACAAAACAGAATGTCCTGATATCAACTCAAATAGGGAAATCACAAAAACAAACAATTTAAGATTAATTTTAAAAAAATAAACAAAATAACAATACACATAACAGGGAATCATGGAAGTCAATAGGTAAAAGATCACAATAATCAAAAAGAGGGACTAAATACAGGAGGCATTGAACTGCCAGATGGAGAGTGATACAAGGCAATATAGAACAATACAAGTTAGGTTTTTACTTAGAAAAATAGGGGTAAATAATAAGGTAACCACAAAAATGTATAACAACTCCATAACTCAAGAAAAACGTAACGACTCAAGTAACATAAAGTCAAACACTATGAAAATGAGGATCTCACAATTTACTAAGAAAAACGTCTCAGCACAAAAAAGTATGTGGAAAAATGAAATTGCCAACAACACACATGAAAAAGCATCAAAATGACAACACTAAAAACTTATTTATCTATAATTATGCTGAATGTAAATGGACTAAATGCACCAATAAAGAGACAAAGAGTCACGGACTGGATAAAGAAACACGATCCATCTATATGCTGCCTACAAGTGACAAACATTAGACTTAGAGACACAAACAAACTAAAACTCAAAGGATGGAAAAAAATATATCAAGCAAACAATAAGCAAAAAAGAAGAGGAGTAGCAATATTAATTTCTGACAAAATAGACTTTAGACTTAAATCCACCACAAAGGATAAAGAAGGACACTATATAATGATAGAAGGGACAATTGATCAGGAAGACATAACCATATTAAATATTTATGCACCCAATGACAGGGCTGCAAGATACATAAATCAAATTTTAACAGAATTGAAAAGTGAGATAGACACCTCCACAATTATAGTAGGAGACTTCAACATACCACTATCGGAGAAGGACAGGACATCCAGTAAGAAGCTCAATAAAGACACGGAAGACCTACTTACAACAATCAACCAACTTAACCTCATTGACTTATACAGAACTCTCCACCCAACTGCTGCAAAGTATACTTTTTTTTCTAGCGCACATGGAACATTCTCTAGAATAGACCACATATTAGTCATAAAACAAACCTTTGCAGAGTCCAAAACATCGAAATATTACAAAGCATCTTCTCAGACCACAAGGCAATGAAGCTAGAAATCAATAACAGAAAAACTAGGGAAAAGAAATCAAATACTTGGAAAATGAACAATACCCTCCTGAAAAAAGACTGGGTTATAGAAGACATCAAGGAGGGAATAAGGAAATTCATAGAAAGCAACGAGAATGAAAATACTTCCTATCAAAACCTCTGGGACACAACAAAAGCAGTGCTCAGAGGCCAATTTATATCAATAAATGCACACATACAAAAAGAAGAAAGAGCCAAAAGCAGAGAACTGTCCCTACAACTTGAACAAATAGAAAGTGAGCAACAAAAGAACCCATCAGGCACCAGAAGAAAACAAATAATAAAAATTAGAGCTGAACTAAATGAATTAGAGAACAGAAAAACAATTGAAAGGATTAACAAAGCCAAAAGCTGGTTCTTTGAAAAAATTAACAAAATTGATAAACCATTGGCTAGACTGACTAAAGAAATACAGGAAAGGAAACAATTAACCTGAATAAGAAACGAGAAGGACCACATCACAACAGAACCAAATGAAATTAAAAGAATCATTTCAGATTACTACGAAAAATTGTACTCTAACAAATTTGAAAACCTAGAAGAAATGGATAAATTCTTGGAACAATACTACCTACCTAAACTAACACATTCAGAAGTAGAACAACTAAATAGACCCATAACAAAAAAAGAGATTGAAACGGTAATCAAAAAACTTCCAACAAAAAAAAGCCCTGGCCCGGACGGCTTCACTGCAGAGTTCTACCAAACTTTCAGAGAAGAGTTAACACCACTACTACTGAAGGTATTTCAAAGCATAGAAAAAGACGGAATACTACCCAACTCATTCTATGAAGCCACCATCTCCCTGATACCAAAACCAGGTAAAGACATTACAAAAAAAGAAAATTTTAGACCTATATCCCTCATGAACATAGATGCAAAAATCCTCAACAAAATTCTAGCCAATAGAATCCAACAACACATCAAAAAAATAATTCACCATGATCAAGTGGGATTTATACCAGGTATGCAAGGCTGGTTTAATATCAGAAAAACCATTAATGTAATCCATCACATAAATAAAACAAAAGATAAAAACCACATGATCTTATCAATAGATGCAGAAAAGGCATTTGACAAAGTTCGACACCCATTTATGATAAAAACTCTTACCAAAATAGGAATTGAAGGAAAACTCCTTAACATAATAAAGGGCATCTATACAAAGCCAACAGCCAATATCACTCTAAATGGAGAGAACCTGAAAGCATTTCCCTTGAGAACGGGAACCAGACAAGGATGCCCTTTATCACAGCTCTTTTCAACATCGTACTTGAAGTCCTAGCCAGGGCAATTAGGCTAGACAAAGAAATAAAGGGTATCTGGATTGGCAAGGAGGAAGTAAAGCTATCACTATTTGCAGATGACATGATCTTATACACAGAAAACCCTAAGGAATCCTCCAGAAAACTACTGAAACTAATAGAAGAGTTTGGCAGAGTTTCAGGTTATAAAATAAACATACAAAAATCACTTGGATTCCTCTACATCAACAAAAAGAACACCGAAGAGGAAATAACCAAATCAATACCATTCACAGTAGCCCCCAAGAAGATAAAATACTTAGGAATAAATCTTACCAAGGATGTAAAAGACCTATACAAAGAAAACTACAAAGCTCTACTACAAGAAATTCAAAAGGACCTACTTAAGTGGAAAAACATACCTTGCTCATGGATAGGAAGACTTAACATAGTAAAAATGTCTGTTCTACCAAAAGCCATCTATACATATAACACACTTCCGATCCAAATTCCAATGTCATATTTTAAGGTGATAGAGAAACAAATCACCAATTTCATATGGAAGGGAAAGAAGCCCCAGATAAGCAAAGCATTACTGAAAAAGAAGAAGAAAGTGGGAGGCCTCACCTTACCTGGCTTCAGAACCTATTATACAGCCACAGTAGTCAAAACAGCCTGGTATTGGTACAACAACAGACACATAGACCAATGGAACAGAATTGAGAACCCAGACATAGATCCATCCACGTATGAGCAGCTGATATTTGACAAAGGACCAGTGTCAGTTAATTGGGGAAAAGATAGTCTTTTTAACAAATGGTGCTGGCATAACTGGATATCCATTTGCAAAAGAATGAAACGACCCATACCTCACACCATGCACAAAAACTAACTCCAAGTGGATCAAAGACCTAAACATAAAGACTAAAACGATAAATATCATGGAAGAAAAAATGGGGACAACCCTAGGAGTCCTAACACAAGGCATAAACAGAATATAAAACATTACCAAAAATGATGAAGAGAAACCCGATAACTGGGAGCTCCTAAAAATCAAACATCTATGCTCATCTAAAGACTTCACCAAAAGAGTAAAAAGACCACCTACAGACTGGGAAAGAATTTTTAGCTATGACATCTCAGACCAGCGCCTGATCTCTAAAATCCACATGATTCTGTCAAAACTCAACCACAAAAAGACAAACAACCCAATCAAGAAGTGGACAAAGGATATGAACACACATTTCACTAAAGAAGATATTCAGGCAGCCAACAGATACATGAGAAAATGCTCTCGATCATTAGCCATTAGAGAAATGCAAATTAAAACTACGATGAGATTCCATCTCACTCCAACAAGGCTGGCATTAATCCAAAAAACACAAAATAATAAATGTTGGAGAGGCTGCGGAGAGATTGGAACTCTTATTCACTGCTGGTGGGAATGTAAAATGGTTCAACTACTTTGGAAATCTATCTGGCATTATCTTAAACAGTTAGAAATAGAACTACCATACAACCCAGAAATCCCACTCCTCGGAATATACCCTAGAGATCCAAGAGCCTTCACACAAACAGATATATGCACAGCCATGTTTATTGCAGCTCTGTTTACAATAGCAAAAAGCTGGAAGCAACCAAGGTGTCCATCAACGGATGAATGGGTAAATAAATTGTGGTATATTCACACAATGGAATACTACGCATCGATAAAGAACAGTGAGGAATCTGTGAAACATTTCATAACATGGAGGAACCTGGAAGGCATTATGCTGAGCGAAATGAGTCAGAGGCAAAAGGACAAATATTGTATAAGACCACTATTATAAGATCTTGAGAAATAGTAAAAACTGAGAAGAACACATACTTTTGTGGTTACGAAGGGGGGAGGGAGGGAGGGAGGGAGAGGGTTTTTTTATTGATTAATCAGTAGATAAGAACTGCTTTGGGTGAAGGGAAAGACAACACTCAATACATGGAAGGTCAGCTCAATTGGACTGGACCAAAAGCAAAGAAGTTTCCGGAATAAAATGAATGCTTCAAAGGTCAGCGGAGCAGGGGCGGGGGTCTGGGGAAAATGGTTTGAGGGGACTTCTATGTCAATTGGCAAAATAATTCTATTATGAAAACATTCTGCATCCCACTTTGAAATGTGTCGTCTGGGGTCTTAAAGGCTAACAAGTGGCCATCTAAGATGCACCAATTGGTCTCAACCCACCCGGAGCAAAGGAAAATGAAGAACACCAAGGTCACACGACAACTAGGAGCCCAAGAGACAGAAAGGGCCACATGAACCAGAAACCTACATCATCCTGAGACCAGAAGAACTAGTTGGTGCCTGGCCACAATCGATGACTGCCCTGACAGGGAGCACAACAGAGAACTCCTGAGGGAACAGGAGATCAATGGGATGCAGACCCCAAAATCTTATAAAAAGACCATACTTAATGGTCTGACTGAGACTAGAGGAATCCCTGCGGCCATGCTCCCCAGACCTTCTGTCAGCACAGGACAGGAACCATCCCCGAAGACAACTCATCAGACATGAAAGGGACTGGTCAGCGGGTGGGAGAGAGATGCTGATGAAGAGTGAGCTAATTATATCAGGTGGACACTTGAAAAAAAAAAGAGTCCACAAGCCCCTGGGTGATGCCGATAATATTAAAAATTATTGCCAGAACTGTCTGAAGGGGCACCCAGAAATGCTGCTGATGTGTGTGGGAGAGGTTTCCGATATCTTGAGTAAATCAGATTCTTTTTCTTTTTTTTACTTTTTATTTTATTTTTTATGTATTTATTGTGCTTTAAGTGAAAGTTTACAAATCAAGTCAGTCTCTCATACAAACACTTATGCACACCTTGCTATGTACTCTTAGCCTCTCTCCCCCTAATGAGACAGCACATTCCCCTCTCCACCCCGTATTCCCCGTGTCCATTCAACCAGCTCCTGTCCACCTCTGCCTTCCCATCTCACCTCCAGACAGGAGTTGCCCACATAGTCTCGTATGTCTACTTGAGCCAAAAACTCACTCCTCACCAGTATCACTTTCTGTCTCATAGTCCAGTCGAATCCCTGTCTGAAGAGTTGACTTTGGGAGTGGTTCCAGTCCTGGGCTAACAAAGGGTCCAGGGACCATGACTTCCGGGGTTCCTCTACTCTCAGTCAGACCATTAAGTATGGTCTTTTTACGAGAATTTGAGATCTGCATCCCACTGTTCTCCTGCACCATCAGGGATTCTCTGTTGTGTCCCTGTCAGGGAAGTCATCGGTGGTAGCCAGGCCCCATATAGTTCCTCCAGGCTCAGGCTGAGGGAGTCTCTGGTTTATGTGGCCCTTTCTGTCTCTCGGACTCATCTGTACCTCATGTCTTTGGTGTACTTCATTCTCCTTTGCTCCAGGTGGGTTGAGATCAATTGATGCATCTTAGATGGCCACTTGCTAGTGTTTAAGACCCCAGACACTGCTCACCAAAGTGGGATGCAGAACATTTTCTTAGTACATTTTGTTATGTCAGTTGACCTAGATGTCCCCTGAAACCTTGGTCCCCAAGTCCCTGTCCCTGCTACTCAGGCCTTCAAAGTGTTCAGTTGTATTCAGGAAACTTCTTAGCTTTCAGTTTAGTCCAGTTGTGTTGACCTCTCCTGTATTGTGTGTTGTCTTTCCCTTCACCTAAAATAGTTCTTCTCTACTACCTAATTAGTGAAAAATCCCTCTCCCTCCCTCCCCACCCTCATAACCATCAAAGAATGTTTTCTTCTGTGTTTAAACTTTTCCTTGAGTTCTTGTAATACTGGTCTCATACAATATTTGTCCTTTTGAAACTGACTAATTTCACTCAGCATAATGCCTTCCAGATTCCTCCATGTTATGAGATGTTTTATGGATTCATCGTTGTTCTTAATCGCTGCTTAGTATTCCAGTATACAAATATACCATAATTTATTTATCTATTCATCTGTTGATGGGCACCATGGTTGCTTTCATCTTTTTGCTATTGTAAACAGTGCTGCGGTGAACATCTGTTCGTGTAAAGGCTCTTATTTCTCTAGGATATAATCCAAGGAGTGGAATTGCTGGATGGTATGGTAGTTCTATTTCTAGCTTTTTAAGGAAGTTCCAAATCAATTCCCAAAGTGGTTGTACCATTTTACATTCCCACCAGCAGTGTGTAAGTGTTCCAGTCTCTCCACGACCTCTCCAACATTTATTATTTTGTGTTTTTTGGGATTAATGCCAGCCATGCTTGAGTGAGATGGTATCTCACTGTAGTTTTGATTTGCATTTCTCTTTTTTTAATGGTTAATGATTGTGAGCATTTCCTCACGTATCTGTTAGGAGCCTGAATGTCTTCTTTAGAGACGTGCCTTTTAATATCCTTTGCCCATTTTTTAATTGGGTTATTTGTCTTTTTGTAGTTGAGTTTTGCACTATCACGTAGATTTTAGAGATCAGATGCTGATTGGAATTGTCGTAGCCAAAAACTTTTTCCCAGTCTGTAGGTAATCTTTTTACTCTTTTGGTGAAGTCTTTGGATGAGCACAGGTGTTTGATTTTTAGGAGCTCCCAGTTATCTAGTTTCTCTTCCGGTGTTTGTGCATTGTTAGTAATGTTTTGTATACTGCTTATGCCATGTATTAGGGCTCCTAGCATTGTCCCTATTTTTTCTTCCATGATCTTTATCATTTTAGATTTTATACTTAGGTCTTTGATCCATTTTGAGTTACTTTTTGTGCATGGTATGAGTTATGGGTCTTGTTCCATTTTTTTTTTTTTGCAAATGGATATCCAGTTATGCCAGTACCATTTGTTAAAGAGACTGTCATTTCCCTACTTAACAGACTTTGGGCCTTTGTGAAATATCAGCTGCTCATATGTGGGATGAAATTATGTCTGGATTCTCAATTCTGTTCCATTGGTCTATGTATCTGTTGTTGTACCAGTTCCAGGCAGTTTTGACTACTGTAGCAGTATAGTAAGTTCTAAAGTCAGGTAGTGTGAGACCTCCCATTTTGTTCTTCTTTTTCAGTAATGCTTTGCTTATCCGGGGCCTCTTTCCCTTCCATATGAAGTTGGTGATTTGTTTCTCGATCTCATTAAAAAATGCCCTTGGAATTTGGATCAGGACTGCACTGTATCTATAAATTGCTTTGAGTAGAATAGACATTTTTACAATGTTGAGTCCTCCTATCCATGAGCAAAGTATGTTTTTCCATTTATGTAGGTTTCTTTTGATTTCTTGCAGTAGTGTCTTATAGTTTTCTTTGTATAGGTCTTTTACTTCTTTGGTTAGATTTATTCCTAGGTATTTTATCTTCTTGGGGGCTACTGTAAATGGTATTGATTTGGTGATTTCCTCTATGATGTTCTTTTTGTTGGTGTAGAGGAACCCAACTGATTTTTGTATGTTTATCTTGTATCCTGATACTCTGCTGAACTCTTCTATTAGTTTCAGTAGTTTTCTTGAGGATTCCTCAGGTTTTCTGTGTATAAGATGTGTCATCTGCAAATAGAGATACTTTTACTTCTTCTTTGACAGTTTGAATGCTCTTTATTTCTTTATCTAGTCTAATTGCTCTGGCTAGGATCTCCAGCACAATGTTGAATAAGAGTGATGATAAAGGGCCTCCTTGTCTGTTCCCATTCTCAAGGGGAATGTTTTCAGACTCTCTCCATTTAGGATGATGTTGGCTATTGACTTTGTATAAATGCCCTTTATTAAGTTAAGGAATTTTCCTTCTGTTCCTATTTTGCAGGGAGTTTTTACTATGAATCAGTGTTGGACTTTGCCAAATGCCTTTTCTGCATCAATTGATAAGATTATGTGGCTCTTGTCTTTTTTTTATTTATGAGGTGGATTACATTGATTGTTTTTCTAACATTGAACCATCCCTGCATACCTGGTACGAATCCCACTTGGCCGTGATGAATTATTTTTTAGGATATGTTGTTGAATTCTATTGGCTTGAATTTTGTTGAGGATTTTGTGTCTAAGTTCATGAGGGATATTGGTCTGTAATTTTCTTTTTTTGTGGTATCTTTACCTGGTTTTGGTATTAGGGAAATGCTGGTTTCATAGAATGAGTTTGGGAGTACTCCATCCTTTTCTATGCTCTGAAATACCTTTAGTAGTAGAGGTGCTAACTCTTCTCTGAAAGTTTGATAAAACTCTCCAGTGAAGCCGTCAGGGCCAGGGCTTTTTTTTGTCAGGAGTTTTTTCATTACTTTTTCCATCTCTTCTTTTGTTATGGGTTAATTTAGTTGTTCTACTTCTGTTTGTGTTAGCTTAGGTGGGTAGCCTGTTTCTAGAAACTTGTTCATTTCTTCCAGGTTTTTTAAATTTGTTAGAGTACAATTGTTCATAGTAATCTGATATGATTCTTTTAATTTTAGTTGGTTCTGTTGTGATATCACCCATCACATTTCTTATTTGGGTTATTTGCTTCATCTGTTTTTCTTTTGTCAGTCTGGCAAATGGTTTATCAATTTTGTTAATCTTTTCAAAGAACCAGCTTTTGGTCTTGTTAACTCTTTTAATTGTTTTTCCGCTCTCTATTTCATTTAATTTTGCTCTAATTTTTAGTATTTGCTTTCTTCTGGTGCCTGAGGGTAAGAAGACAAAAGGTTGCTCTCTTTCTATTTGTTCAGGTTGTAGGGATAGTTCTTTGATTTTGGCCCTTTCTTCTTTTTGAATGTGTGCATTTATTGCTATAAACTGAACTCTGAGCACTGCTTTAGCTCTGTCCCAAAGGTTCTGATAGGAAGTGTTTCCACTATCATTTGATTCTATGAATTTCTTTATTCCATCCTTAATTTCTTCTATAACCCAGTCATTTTTGAGCAAGGTGTTGTTCAGTTTCCATGTGTTTGGTTTCTTTTCACTGCTTTTTCTGTTATTGATTTCTGGTTTTATGGCTTTATGGTCAGAGAAGATGCTTTGTAATATTTCGATGTTTTGGATTCTGTTAAAAAAAAAAAAATTTACCTGCTTTATGACCTAATATGTGGTCTATTCTAAAGAATGTTCCATGTTCACTAGAAAAGAAAGTATACTTGGCTACTGTTGCATGGAGTGTTCTGTAATGTCTATGAGGTCAACTTGGTTGACTGTGACATTTAGATCTTCTGTGTCTTTACTGAGTTTCTGAATGTTCTGTCCTTCACCAAAAGTGGTGTGTTGAAGTCTCCTACTATTATTGTGGAGCTATCTCACTTTTCAATGCTGTTAGAGTTTGTTTTATGTATCTTGAAGCCCTGTCATTGAGTGCGTAAATATTTAATATGGTAATATCCTCCTGCTATGTTGTCCTTTTAAACATTATATAGTGTCTTTCCTTATCCTTGGTGGTGGATTTAACATTAAAGTCTATTTTGTCAGAAATTAGTATTGTCACTGCTGCTCCTTTATGATTGTTGTTTGCTTGATAAATTTTTTTCCATCCTTTGGGTTTTAGTTTGTTTGTGTCTTTAAGACTAAGGTGTGTCTCTTGTAGGCAGCATAAAGACAGATTGTGTTTTTTTTAATCCATTCTGCCACTCTCTGTCTCTTTATTGGCACATTTAGTCCATTTACGTTCAGTGTAATTATGGATAGGTATGAGTTTAGTGCTGTCATTTTGAAGTCTTTTTTTGGTGCGTTGTTGACAGTTTCTTTTTTCCACTTAATTTTTTATGCTGAGTAGTTTTTCTTTATAAATTGTCTTTTCCTCTTTTTCATTGTTGTTGATTTTGTTTTTGCTGAGTCTTTATGTTTTTCCTGTATTTTATTTTGATGTGTAGGGATGTTAGTCTCCTTTGTGTTGCCTTATTATTTACCCCTATTTTTCTAAGTTTAAAACAAAATTTATCTGTCTATATCATCTTAATTTTCTCTCCATATGAAAGATCTATGACTACATTTTTTAGTCCCTCTTTATTGATTTAATGTTGTCATTTTTTACATAATAATGTCGTTGTTTCTCTGTTTCAAGCATTTTTTAATCTTGATTTATTTTTGTCGTTTCCCTATCGGGTTGATATTTGGTTTCTCTGTCTTGTGTTCTAGCCTTTGGTTGTTATCTGGTGTTATTTATTTTGTAACCTGAGGACTCACTTTACTATTTCTTGAGTTTTGCTTTGGTTTATGCAAATTCCCTAAACTTCTGTTCATCTAAAAATGTCCTAATTTTGCCTTCATAATTGAGAGACAGTTTTGCTGGATATATGATTCTTGGCTGGCAATTTTTTTCCTTCAAGTCTTCGTATATGTCATTGCATTGCCTTCTTGCCTGCATGGTTTCTGCTGAGTAGTCTGAACTTATTCTTGTTGACTCTTCTTTGTAGGTGACTTTTCGTTTATTTCTAGTCACTCTTAAAACCCTCTCTTTATCTTTGGTTTTGGCAAGTTTGATTATATGACTATATGCCTGTTCTCTAGAGCACATAGGTGGATGGGCACTGCAGCCGTACCATAGTCATTATATGATTATATGCCTTTCTTTTGGGATCTATTTTGCGTAAGGTTCAATTAGCATCCTGGATAGATATCTTCTTGTTTTTCACAATAACAGGGAAGTTTTCTGCCAACAAATCTTCAACAATTCTCTCTGTATTTTCTGTTTTCCCTCACTGTTCTTGTACTCCAATCATTCGTAGATTATTTCTCTTGATAGAGTCCCACATGATTCTTAGGAGTTCTTCACTTTTTAAAATTCTTTCATCTGATTTTTCTTTGAATATATGGGTGCCAAGTGTTTTAACTTCAATCTCACTAGTTCTGACTTCTAGTTCCTTGACTTTGCTCCTCTGATTTTCTATTGCATTGTCTAAGTCTGAAATTTTATTGTTAACCTTCTGAATTTCTGATTACTGTCTCTATGAATTTTTGCAGCCTATTAAACTTTTCATTATGCTCTTGAATAACCTTTTTTCATTTCCTTGTCCTGCTTTATTTGTGTGTTGTTTGGCTTGTTCTGTGTTTTGCCAGATCTCCTTTCTGATCTCTTGAAGAGTTCTGTATATTAATCTTTTGTGTTCTACCTCTGGTAATTCCAAGAATATCTCTTCATCCAGAAGATTCCTTCAGTCTTTGTTTTGGAAGCTTGTTGAAGCAATCGTGGTCTGATTCTTTATGTGATTTGATATTGACTGTTGTCTCCAAGCCATCTATAAGTTATTGTATTAATTTATTTTATGTTTGCTTACTACGTCCGTGGCTTCTGGCTTTGTTTTGTTTTGATATACCCAGATAGGCTGTTCGAGTAAGCTAGATTGATTATTGGAGCCTTGTAGCTCTACTTATCTGCTGTCACCAGATGACTAGAGCTGTTACCAGGTATATGAGCCTAGGAGTCCATTCACTTTTCTTGTATGGATTCAGCTCAGGCATTCAGGTAGTCGTTTATCAAGTGTGTGGGGCAGGCTCTCACCTACAGTCTTAGAGGAGCAGTGGTGATTGGTGTATGCACAGGTTTCTGATTGCAGCAGAGGGTCACTCTGAGGGAGACAGGGGGCTGTCCACCATCCCCCAAGTGTCTGTGGTAAAGGTGCATCCCTGTTCTCTAGAGCACACAGGTGGATGGGCACTGCAGCCATACCATAGGCATCCAATGCTTTTAACTGTAAGGACTGGGAGGCACCACTTATCCTTGGACCCCTGTCGAGGGTAGCTAGGTGGCGCGGGTGGAGCCACCAGTCCTCAGGCCCCTGATGTGTGTAGATGAGGACACTACTTAATTGGCCTAGCAGTGTCAAACATCAAAAACCCACTTCTCCACAGCACCGTTGAAACATTTAAAGTCAGACCTCAGACACATATACCCTTGCACTGTGACAACAAGGGCCTTGCTGCTGAAATGGGGCCACAGAAGTTCATGCAAGGGTGAAAGGCATTCAGAGTCCGTGGACTCCTTATGCCTGGATAGGAGCCACTTCTGCCCTAAGTTCCCAGCTTAGGGGGAGCTGGCAGATTGTTTTGTTTTCCCATTGTTAATTTGTTCATTCTTCAAGGCTGGGAGAATGGCTCAGAGTGCGCAACAGAACCTGTCTCAGGCCCAGGGAAAACGACTGTCACTGGAGCCAGCTTGGGACCTGGGACAGGGGAAGGAGGGATCAGATAAGTGGGAGAGAGTTCTTTAGAAAGGGGAGCTCTTTGATCTGCATGGTAAATTACATGCAAGCACTTACCTTATGCTGAGAGCGCTGTTCTTCGCTGATTCCAGAGACGCGAGTAGACTCTGTGCCACTGGCTCTCTCTGGCTAAGGAAACTGCATCCCAAACACCACCACCAGCCCCACGGCGGTCATGCCAGGGGTTTGGGGCTGAGGGGCACCAGTTCCCACTGAGTCAGGTCTGTCAACTCCTTGCTGCTTCTGAACCATCTCTCCCACCCCTGCTATCCAGTCTGATTTCTTAACTTTGCCTTTGATGTTCAGGGCCCCTAGCTTGTCATATATAACTGATTGACTTGTTTTTTGTGGTCTTTGTTGTAAGATGGAACACTGGAAGCGTCTGACTACGTTGCTATCATGACCCCACGTTGGAATGCGTCTTCTGATTTTTTGACTGCTGCTTCCAGGGGTTGGTTGTGGATCCAAGTAAAATTAAATCATTGACAACTTCAGTCTTTTCTCTGTTTATCGTGATGTTGCTCATTGGTCCAGTTGTGAGGATTTTTGTTTTCTTTATGTTTATGTGTAATACACACTGAAGGCTGTGGTCTTTGATCTTCTTCAGTAAGTGCTTCAAGTCCTCTTCACTTGCAGCAAGCAAAGTTGTGTCATCTGCATATTGCAGGTTGTTAATGAGCCTTCCTACAATACTGATGCCACATTCTTCTTCGTATAGTCCAGCTTCTCAGATTATTTGCTCAGCATACAGATTGAATAGGTATGATAATGCACACCTTTCCTGATTTTAAACCACTCAGTATCTCCTTGTTCTGTCTGAACAACTGCCTCTTGATCTATGTTCCTCATGAGCACAACTAACTGTTCTGGAATTCCCATTCTTTGAAATGTCATTCATAATTTGTTATGATCCACACAGTCAAATGTCTTTGCATAGTCAATAAAACGGAGGTAAACATCCTTCTAGTATTCCCTGCTTTCACCCAGGATCCATCTGACATCAGCAATGATATCCCTGGTTCCACGGCCTCTTCTGAATCTGACCTGAATTTCTGGCAGTTCCCTGTCAATATACTGCTGCAGCTGCTTTTGAACGATTTTCAACAAAATTTTGCTTGAGTGTGATAATAACGATGTTGTTCAATAATTTCTGCATTTGTTTGGGTCACCTTTCTTGGGAATAGGCATAAATATGAATCTCTTCCAGTCGGTTGGCCAGGTAAACGTCTTCCAAATTTCTTGGCATAGACGAGTGAGCATTTCTGGCACTGCGTCCGTTTGTTGAAACATCTCAATTGATATTCCGTCAATTCCTGGAGCCTTGCTTTTTGCCAATGCCTTCAGTGCAGCTTGGATTTCATCCTTCAGTACCATTGCTTCCTGATCATAATCTACCTCTTGACAAGTTTGAATGTTGACCGATTCTTTTTTGGTATAATGACACTGTGTATCCCTTCCATCTTCTTTTGACACTTCCTGCTTTGTTTATTTTCCCTCATAGAATCCTTCACCATTACAACTCGAGGCTTGAATTTTTTCTTCAGTTCTTTCAGCTTGAGAAATGGTGAGCATGTTCTTCCCTTTTGGTTTTCTATCTTCAGTTTTTTGCACATGTCATTATAATACTTTACTTTGTCTTCCGAAGCTGACCTTTGAACCCTTCTGTTCAGTTCTTTTACTTCATCATCTCTCCTTTCCCTTTTAGGAGGTCCCATTGATCTAGTTTACCTTTTTCCATGTGTGCATTTTTAGTTATGTTTGGTAATCTAGTCATGCCATATATTAGGGCCCCTAGCATTGTCCCTAGTTTTTCCCCCATGATTTTTATAATTTTAGGTTTTGTACAGGTGCCCTTGGAAACTCTGTGGGACAGTTCTACTCTGTCCTACAGGGTCACTATGAGTCGGAATAGACTCGACAGCACTGGGTTATTTAGGTTTTTGATCCATTTCGACTTAGTTTTTGTGTATGGTGTAAAGTACAGATCCTGTTTCATTTTTCTACAGACAGATATCCAATTTTGCTAGCACCACTTGCCCATATTTATGCCTATTCTGAAGAAAGGTAATCTAACCAAATGCAGAAATTATCAAACAATATCATTAATATCACACGCAAGTTAAATTTTGCAGAAAATCATTCAAAAGCGGTTGCAGCAGTGCATTGACAGGGAACTGCCAGAAATTCAAGCCAGATTCAGAAGAGGACATGGAATGAGGGATATCATTGCTGTTGTCAGATGAATCTTGGCTGGAAGCAGAGAATACCAGAAAGATGTTTACCTGTGTTTTATTGATTATGCAATGGCATTTGGCTGTATGAATCATAGCAAATTATGGATAATATTGGAAGAATGGAAATTCCAGAATACTTAATTGTGCTCACGAGGAACCTGTACATAGATCAAAAGGCAGCAGTTTGAACAGAACAAGGGAATACTGCGTGGTCTAAAATCATGAAATGTGTGTCAGGGTGTATCGTTTCACCATACTTATCCAATTTGTATGCTAAGCAAATAATCTGAGAAGCTGGACTATATGAAGAACAGGGCATCAGGATTGGAGGAAGACTTATTAACAACCTGCGTTATGTAGATGACACAACCTTACTTGCTGAAAGTGAAGAGGACTCGAAGCACCTACTGATGAAGATCAAAGACCATAGCCTTCATTATGTATTACACTCCCACATAAAGAAAACAAAAATCCTCACAACTGGACCAATAAGCAACATTATGACAAACAGAGAAAAGACTGAAGTTGTCACTGATTTCGTTTTACTTGGATCCACAATCAACACCCACGGAAGCAGCAGTCAAGAAATCAAAAGAGGCATTGCATTGGGAAAATCTGCTGCAAAAGGTCTCTTTAAAGTGCTAAAAATCAAAGATGTCACCTTGAAGACTAAGGTGCACCCGACCCAAGCCACGGTGTTTTCCATCACCCCATATGCATGTGAAAGCTGGACAATGAATAAGGAAGACCAACGAATCAATGCCTTTGAATTATGGTGCTGGCAAAGAATATTGAATATACCATGGACTGCCAAAAGAACAAATAAATCTGTCATGGAAGAAGTACAGCCAGAATGCTCCTTAGAAGCAAGCATGGCAAGACTTCATCTCACATACTTTGGACTTGTCATCAGGAGGGACCAGTCCCTGAAGAAGGATATCATGCTTGGTAAAGTATCATCGAAAGAAGAAGATCCTCAAGAAATGGATTGACACAGTGACTGCAACAATGGGCTCAAGCATAACAACAATTGTGAGGATGGCACAGGACCTGGCAGTGTTTCATCCTGTTGTACCTAGAGTTGCTTTGAGTCAGAACCGACTCTATGTCACCTGACCACAACATTTGCTGAAGAAACTGTCCCTTCTCCTTTCAATAACCTTTGGTCCTTTGTCAAGGATCAGCTGTCCGTAGGTGGATGAATTTAAGTCTAGGTTCTCAATTCTGTCCCATTGGTCTGTGTCTCTCATTGTACCAGTATAAGGCTGTTTTGACTACCGTGGCTGTAGGTTCTGAGATTCGGTAGTTTGAGGCCTCCTACTTCATTCTTCTTTTTAAATAAAGCTTTACTTATTTGGGCCTCTTTCCCTTCCGTATAGTTAGGGTTAGTTTCCATCTCGGTGAAGAGTATTGTTGAGATTTGGATTGGAATTGCATTATATTTACATATCGCTTTGAGTAGTATTGACATGTTCAAAATTTTAAGTCTTCCTATCCAGGAGCATTGTATGTTTTTTCATTTATGTAGGTCTTCTTTGGTTTCTTGCAGTAGTGTTCTGTAGTTTTCTTTGCATAAGTCTTTTACATCCCCGGTTAGATTCATCACCAAGTATTTTTTTTTTGGGGGGGGGGCTACTGTAAATGGTATTGTTTTCCTGATTTCCTTTTCCCAGTTCTCTTTGTTGGTATAGACAAATCCAAATGATTTTTGTATGTTGATCGTGTTTCCTGCTGAACCCTTCTGTTAGTACCAGTAGCTTTCTTATGGAATCTTTGGGATTTTCTATGTATAGGATCATATCATCTGCTAATAGGGATAGTTTTACTTCTTCCGTACCAATGTGGATGCCCTTTATTTTCTTTTCTTAGTACTCTCGCTAGGACTTCCAATACAATGTTGAATAAGAGTGGTGATAAAGGGCATCCTTGTCTCTTCCCACTCTCAGGGAGAATGCTTTCAGATTCTCTCCATCGACGATAATGTTGTTTGTTGATTTTGTGTATAAGCCCTTAATTATGTTGAGAAATTTCCTTTCTATTCCAATTTTGGTGAGATTTTAAAATCAGGAATCGGTGTTGGACTTTATTAAATGCCTTTTCTGCTGTGATTGAGATGATCATGCGACTCTTTTCCTTTGTCGTATTTATGTGGTGGATTACACTGATTGATTTTTTAATGTTGAATCAACCTTGCATGCCTGGTATGAATCCCACTTGGTGGTGATGTATTATTTTTTCAATATACTGTTGTATTCTATTGACTAGGATTTTGCTGAGAATTTTTGCATCTATATTCATGGGGAACATTGGTCTGTAGTTTTCTTTTTTAGTGGTGTCCTTGACTAGCTTCGGTATTAGGGTTGTGATGGCTTCATAGAATGAATTTGGCAGTATTTCTTCCTTTTCTATGTTCTGGAATAGTTTAAATAGGATTGGTGTCAACTCTTCTCTGAATGTTTGGTAGAATTCTCCAGTGAAGCCGTCTGAACCAGGGTTTTTTGGTGTTGGTGGTGTTGTTGTTGGGAGTTTTTTTTTAATGACTCTTTCAATTTCTTCTTTTGTTATGGGCCTGTTCGAATTTTCTACCTCAGCTTCTGTTAGTTTAGGTAGATGGTGTGCTTCTAGAAAGTTGTCCATTTCCTCTAGGTTTTTAAATTCATTTGCAGTACAATTTTTTGTAGTATTCCGTTATAATCCTTTTCATTTCAGTTGGCTCTTTTGTAATGTCACTCATTTCATTTCTTATTTGCATCTTCTCCTGTTTTGTTTATTTTATTTTTTGTCAGTTTGGCCAGTGGTTTGTCAATTTTTTCAATCCTTTCATAAAACCAGCTTTTAGTCTTGTACATTCTTGTTTTTCTTCTCTCTTTTTCATTTAGTTCTTCTCTAATTTTTATTATTTTGTTTCTTCGGGCGACTATGGCCTTCTTTTCTTCTCTCTTTCTAATTGTTCAAATTGCGGGGTTAAAGTTTTTTATTTTTGTCCTTTCTTCTTTTTTGTTGTGTGTGTTTATTGTTATAAACTGACCTCTGAGCACTGCTTTTCCCGTGTCCCAAAGGTTTTGGTATGTTGTATTTTCGTTCTCATTTGATTCTAGGAATTTTTTTAATTTCATCTTTGATTTCTTCTACTACCCAGTAGCTTTAAGGAGAGTGTTATTTAGTTTCCATTTATTCAATTTTTTTCTTGCTCTTCCTGTTATTGATTTCTACCTTTATAGCATTGTCATGAAAGAAGATACTTTGTATTATTTCAATGTTTTTAAATTTGTCGAGGCTTGCTTTGTGGCCTGAAATGTCACCTATTCTAGAGAATGATCCATTGGAGAAAAATGCGTACTTTGCCACTGTTGGGTGATGTGTTCTGTATATGTCTATGAAGTCAGGTTGGTTGATCAAGATATTTCGATCTTTTGTGTCTTTGCTGAGTTTCTTTCTAGTTGTTATGTCTTTCACTGGGAGTGGTGTGTTACAGTCTCCTGGTATTATTGTGGAAGTGTCTATTTCTCTTTTCAGTGCTTTTAGAGTTTGTTTTATGTATTTTGGAGCTCTGTTCTTGGGCGCATATATATTTATTATGGTTATGTCCTCTTGGTGGATTGACCCTTTAATCATTATATAATGTTTTTCCTTGTCTTTTATAGTGGATTTTGCTTTAAAATTTATTTGATCAGAGATTAATATTGCCATTCCTGCTCTTTTTTGGTTATTGTTTGCTTGATATATCTTTAAGTTTTAGTTTATTTATATCTTTGTGTCTAAGGTGTATCTCTTGCAGACAGCATATTGATGGGTCATTTTAAAAAAAAAAAATTTTTTTGTGTGCTTTAAGTGAAAATTTACAAATCAAGTCAGTCTCTCACACAAAAACCCATATACATCTTGCTACACACTCCCAATTACCCTCCCCCTAATAAGACAGCCCGCTCTCTCCCTCCACTCTCTCTTTTCATGTCCATTTTGCCAGCTTCTAACCCCCTCCACCCTCTCATCTCCCCTCCAGGCAGGAGATGCCCATATAGTCTCAAGTGTCCACCTGATCCAAGAAGGTCACTCTTCACCAGCATCCCTCTCCAACCCATTGTCCAGTCCAGTCCAATCCATGTCTGAAGAGTCGGCTTTGGGAACGGTTCCTGTCCTGGGCCAACAGAAGGTCTGGGGGCCGTGGGCACCGGGGTCCTTCTAGTCTCAGTCAGACCATTAAGTCTGGTCTTACAAGAATGTGGGGTCTGCATCCCACTGCTCTCCTGCTTCCTCAGGGGTTCTCTGTTGTGTTCCCTGTCAGGGCAGTCATCAGTTGTAGCCAGGCACCATCTAGTTCTTCTGGTCTCAGGATGACGTAGTCGCTGGTTCATGTGGCTCTTTCTGTCTCTTGGGCTCATAATCACCTTGTGTCCTTGGTGTTCTTCATTCTCCTTTGTTCCAGGTGGGTTGAGACCAATTGAGGCATCTTAGACGGCTGCTTGCTAGTGTTTAAAATAATGGGTCATTTTTTAAATCCATTCTGCCACTCCCCATCTCTTTACTGGTATATTTAGGCAATTTACATTCCGTGTGATTATCAATAGGTGTTAGTTTATTGTTACTTCCTTAAGCTTTTTTTGTGGTGTATATGGTTTCTTCATTCCACTTAATTTTCCTGCTGAGTTTTTATTTTTATTGTGGCTTGTCTTTTCGTTTCCTTCATCGTTTTTGGTTTCGTGTGTACTGAATCTTCATGATTTTCTTCTTTTATATTTTGATGAATAGGTTTGTTGACTTTCTTTGTGGTTACCCTGAAATTTACCTGTATCTCCCTAAGTTTAAAGCAGTAATTTATTCCTTGATATTACCTTGACTTCCTCTCAATTTGGAAGCACTAAACCTATACCCTTTATTCCCCCTTTATGTTTTGAAGTGGCAGTCAGTTACAGATTGACATCTCTGGTGCCCTGTTTTCCATCTTTTAGCTTTACTTTATTTTTGAGAGTTCTTTATCTGGGTTGATGTCAGTCTGATCTTGTCATTTGTCTTAATCTCAGGTTGTTGTCTGGTGTGTTGTTAGTTTTCTGTCCAAAGGACTCCCTGTAATATTTATTGTAAAGTTGATCTGGTTTTTACAAATTCCTTTAATTTCTTTTTATTTGGAAATGTCCTAATTTCATCATCATGCTTGAAGGATAATTTTTCTGGATATATAATTCCTGGTTGGCAGTTTTTTCTTGCACAGTTATATATATATTATCCCATAGCCTTCTTGCCTGCATGGTTTCAGCTGAGTAATCAGAACTTAGTCTTATCGATGCCACTTTGTAGGTGACCTTTCGTTTTTCTTGAGCTGCCTTCCAGATTTTTTCTTTGGTTTTGGAAAGTTTGATTATGATATGTCTTGGTGTTCTTCTATTGGGATCTATCCTGTATGGGGTTTGTTTTACTTCTGGTATGGTTATTTTCTCATCTTTCATGATATTAGGGAAGTCTTCTGTCAGCATATCTTTAACAATTCTTTCTTGTGCTTTTTCTTGACTCCTCCCCTCTGGGATTCTGATCATGCCTAAGTTATTTCTCTTGATCTTGTCCCACATAACTCTTAAGCTTTCTTCATTCTTTTTTGCTACTCAAACAGATTAGTGTCTGTGCCAAGGAATTGGTCCTCTGTTCCACTGATCCTGTCTTCCGTTGTTTCGATTCTACTCCTATGACTTTCCATTGATTTGTCAATTTCTGCAATTTTATTGTTAAGCTTCTGGATTTCTAGTTGCTGTTTCTGTATCATTTCCAATTGTCAATTTATTTTGTCATTTCATTCTTTTATTGTTTCTTGAATCCTTCTAGTGTTTTGTCTGTGCTTTCCTTGGTTTTGTCTGTTCTCCATAGTTTTGTCTATGTTTTCCTTGATTCCTTTGGGGACCCTGTACATAAACCTTTTGAACCCCTTGTCAGGAACCTCCATTACCTTTTCTTTCTCAGGCAGAATTTCTGTTTTTTTATTATGGTCACTTGCTGGCGCCATCTTGCCCTGCTTCTTTAGTTCATTTGTTATTGTCTGTTGTCTCAAGAACATTAAGGTGTTATTGTATTTATTTTTTATTTGTATAATTGTTTTCTGGGTCCTGTTTTGTTTTGTTTTGGTGACTCCTGGCAGGTTTGGCTGGAGTGGTGCTGTGGTCACTGGACTGGCCACGTTGGAACACTCTCTACATGTCTTTGGGTGAGTGGAGTGGCAGGTAAGTATGGGAGCTTGGGTCTTTGTTTATTGATCTTGCAGGGAAGCTGAGGGTGGGTTGATGGGGCTTTGGCCTCCATCTGTCTTTGGTTCACTGGTTCAGGAGTGGGGAATGGTGTTCTCCATGCAGGTGGAGCAGCCAGTGGGCTGGGTGTGGTGGGCAAGTGGGGGCAAGCTTGTCACCTTATGCTAGTTAGGGGGAGGTATTGTGGTAGGGAGGGGTAGTGACAGAATGTTCACACAGTTGATCTACCTCCACTTCCTCCTGGGCAGGGGGAGGGAGGAAGGAATGGCAGGTGGATGTTCACTCTGTCTCACTGAATCTGTTGGTGGCAGGAAAAGGAAGGTGCAGCAGATGGGTACACACTCACTCACTCACTCTTCTGCCCTGCACTGGGCAGGGAGAGACAGGAAAGGGCCTTAGGGGAATGTTCACATAATCATAGCTCCTCTGCCCCTTAAAGGGTGGGTTAAGGGATGGAGTCACTCCTGGTAGATGCACACACAGTGGTGCTGCCTCAGGTCAGGTGAGGGGAGGGAGGAAGGGGTTGCTGGAGGATACACACACTGTCAAGTCTCCTCTGCCCCTCACTGGGTGGGTTCAGGGATGGAGTTGAGCCCGACGGATGCATGCATAGTGATGCCTCCTTTTGTCAGTTGGTGGGGAGAGGGAGGAAGGAACTGCAGTGGGATGTGCACACTGTTGTGGCTCTTTTACCCCTCACTGAGCAGGTTAAGGGAAAGAGTCATGCCTGGTGGCTGCAAGCACAGTGGTGCCACCTCATGTCAGGCAAGTGGGAGGGAGGAAGGGACTGCTGGGAGGTGCACATGAAGTTGTGTTTACTCTGCCCCTGACTTGGCAGGTTAAGGGATGGAGTCGTGCCTGACAGATGCACACACAGAGGTGCCACCTAGTGCTGGATGGGGGGGAAGGAGGAGGGAGCAGTGGGTGAGCTCTCTTGCTGTCCCACTGCTGCTACCCTCCACTGGGCCCTTGGTGAGAGGAGTAGGTGGTGGGTGGGCACATGCACCAGGGCATGCCTAGTCTGTTCATCAGATGGGCAAGGGGAGTAGTGGATGCAGTTGGGTGGGGTGAGGGAAAAGGATAGTCTCGTGTTATAATCCACCAGTCAGGCAAGGCAGTCGAAGTATGGGACCCTCTGCTGCCTCTGATCAAAAGGATGGGTTGAGGGGGAGTGCCTTCCTCTGGCTAGGATGCCTCCGTGCCAGGGCATCTCACGTCTGCTGCAGTCAGCTAATGGGACCTGTCCTCTCTTGAGCATGAGGAGGGGGGCTGCCTGGAGACCGGTTGTGTGGGAGAGCTCCTGCTGACACTCTGCAGGTCCACTGCTTCATGTATGCCACTCACCCCTGAGGTCAAGGGTCACAGCTCCTGAGTAGCTCCAGTTGTGAATTTGGCACCCTCCCTGTCTCTGCTTCTTTCCATGTGAGTCCATAGAAGTTCTCTATTCCTTTTGGGAAAGTCTTGAAGTTGCCTTGCTGTTTTCTTCACCCAGGGTCGCTGCTGGCTTTGTCCTAAGTTAGCCATGGCGAGAGGGATAGCTGCCTGAGCTCCTCCATTCCATGTTACTCTTCTTTTGCATGTTTCCTTATTCCTTCCAATCGGTGTTAGACTTTCTTTTTTTATGTTCAGGGTTCCTGGATTGTTATCTGCTTCTGTTTTGCTTGGTTTTTTGGGGTCTTTTGTATAATGGGATGTTATGGTGCATGTGACTAAGCCATGACCTTGGCTTTGCCTCCTCCCCAATTTTTTTTTTTTTTTGCATATGTATTTCAAATTACTCCAGTACCATTTGTTGAAAAAAACATCCTTTTTCATTGGCTTGCCTTTGCATCTTTATTGAAAATCATTTGTTCATATATGTGGGTCTATTTCTAGATTCTCTATTCTGTTCCATTAATCTATTTATCTATTTCTACACCACTACCACACAGTCTTGATACAGTGATGGTACTTCTTTCATTGGTAATGTGTGTCTTCCTTCCTTTGTTCCTGATCAGCCCGGCTACAGGTTTATCCATTGTACTGACCTTCTCTGAGAAACAATTTTGGTTTCATTGATTTTCTCAATGGTTTTTCAATTTCTATGTCATTGATTCCTTCTATTTAGTTAGGGTTGAATTTTCTCTTTTTTTGTATTCTTAAGGTGGAAGATGAGGTTATTGTTTTGAGAGTTTTTTTTTTTTCCTATTCCTATCTAGTGCTATAATTTTCACTCAAGAACTGCTTTAGTGGCATCTTATAAATTTTCATATATGACGTTTTCATTTCCTTCAATTCAAAATATTTTCTAAGTTTCCTTTTGATTTCTTCTTTGTCACAAGTGTCATTAGAAGTGTCTTATCTAGTTTCCAAATATTTTGTGATTTCTCAAACATATTTTTGTTATTGATTTCTAACTTAATTTCATTGTTGTCAGAGAACATGTTTTGTATGTCTTAAATCTTTTGAAATTTATTTAGATTTGTTTTATGGCCCATAATATGGACTATCTTGATAAATGTTCCATGTGTAATTGAAAAGAATCTGTATTCTGATTCAATTTATCTCCTTTTTTGGCTTATTAGCTTTAACTCTTTGTTTCGCTCATTTTGTGGTTGCTTTAGGGTTTCCACTATACAACTTCAACTTACCTTCAAGTGATGTTATACAACTTCATAAATAATATAAGAGCCTTCCAATAATATATCCCCATTTCTCCCTTTCTGGACTTGGTGCTATTATTGTTATGAATTTTGTTGTTGTTGTTAGGTCTTGCTAAGTAGGATATAACTCATAGTGGCCCTGTGTACAACGGAATGAAACACTGCTCTGACCTGTCTCATCCTCACGATCGTTTTGCTTGAGCCCCCTGTGGCAGCCATTGTATTAATCCACTTCATTGAGGGTCTTCTTCATTTACCCTGACCCTCTACTTTACTAAGCATGATGTCCTTCTCCGGGGACAACCTTGTGATAACATGTCCAAAGTATGTTAGACAAAGTCTCACCATCCTTGCTTCTAAAGAACATTCTGGCTGTACTTCTTCCAAGACAGATTTGTTCATTCTTCTGCATTCCATGGTATATTCAATATTCTTGGACAACATCATAATTCAAAGGCATCAATTCTTCTTCAGTATTCCTTATTCATTATCCTGCTTTCACATGTATATGAGGCGACTGAAAACACCATGGATTGGGTCAGGTGTACCTTAGTCGTCAAAATGACATCTTTGCTTTTTAATACTTTAAAGAGGTCTTTTGCAGCAAATTTGCCCATTGTGATGTGCCATTTGATTTCTTGACTGCTGCTTCCATGGGCATTGCTTGTGAATTCAAGTAAGATGAAATCCTTGACAACTTTGATATTTTCTCTGTTTACCATAATCTTGCCTATTGGTCCAGTTGTTAGGATTTTTGTTTTCTTTATGTTGAAGTACAATCCGTACTGAAAGCTGTAGTCTTTGATCTTCATCAGTAAGTGCTTCAAGCTCTCTTCACCTTCAGCAAGCAAGTTTGTGTCATCTGCATATCACAGGTTGTTAATGAGTCTTTTTCCAACCCTGATGCCACATTCTTCTTCATATAGTCCAACTTCTTGGATTATATGCTCGGCATACAGATTGAATAAGTACTGTCCCCTTATTCTATTCGAATGACTGCCTTTTGGTCTATGTACACGTTCCGCATGAGCACAATTAAGTGTTCTGAAATTCCTATTCTCACAATGTTACCCATAATTTGTTACGATCTACACAGTCAAATGCCTCTGCACAATCAATAAAGCACAGGTAAACATCCTTCTGGTATTCTCTGCTTTCAGCCAGGATCCATCTGACATCAGCAATGATATCCCTCATTCCATGTCCTCTTCTGAATCCTCCTTGAATTTCTGGCAGCTCCCTGTCGATGTACTGTTGCAACTGCTTTTGAATGGTCTTCAGCAAAATTTTGTTTGTGTGTGATATTAATGATATTGCTTGATAATCTCCACATTCTGTTGGATCATCTTTCTTTGGAATGGGCACAAATATAGATCTCTTTTTGATTGGTTGGTTGGTCATTTAGCTATCTTCCAGATTTCTTGACATAGACAAGTGAGCACCTCCAGCGTTGCATCTGTTTGTTGAAACATCTCAATTGGTATTCTGTAAATTTCTGGAGCCTTGCTTTTCCCCAGTTCTTTCAGTGTAGCTTGGACCTCTTCCTTCAGTACCATCAGTTCTTGATCATATGCTACTTGGATGTTGACCAATTCTTTTTGGTACAATTCTTTTGATGTTTCCTGTGTTGTTCCCTTGTAGAATCCTTCAAATTACAATTCTAATCTTGAATTTTTTCTTCAGTATTTTCAGCTTGAGAAATGTTGAGTGTGTCCTTCTCTTTTGGTTTTCTATCTCCAGGTCTTTGCACATTTCATTATAATACTTTACTTTGTCTTCTTGAGATGCTCTTTGAAATCTCCTGTTCAGCTCTTTGACTTCATTATTTCTTCCTTTCGATTTAGCTACTCTACATTCAAGCACAAGTTTCAGAGTCTCTTCTGACATCCGTTTTGGTCTTTTCTTTCTTTCCTGTCTTTTTAATGACCCTTTGCTTTCTTCATGTCTGGTGCCCTTTATGACATTCTACAACTTGCCTGGTCTTCAGTCACTAGTGTTCAATGCATCAAATGTATTCTTGAGATGGTCTCAAAATTCAGGGGTGATACACTGGCCCTCATGAACTTGCTCTAATTTTCTTCAGCTTCAACTTGAATTTGCGTATGAGCAATTGATGGTCTGTTTTGCAGTTGGCCCCTGGCCTTGTTCTGACTGATGATATTGAGCTTTTTCATCATTTCCTTCCACAGATGTATCCATTTGATTCCTGTGTATTCCATCTGGTGAGGTCCACGTGTGTCATACATTTTACTATTACATATGTTATAAGCCCAATAGTACTTTGTTACTTTTTTTATTTAAATAATTGAATATCTTTTAAAGAAATTTGAAAATCTTGCACATTTACCCATGCAGTTACCATTTCTAATGCTCTTCATTCCCTTGTATAGATCCACAATTTCATCTGGTGTCATTTCCTTCTTCCCGAAGGTCTTAAACATCTTCATTTTAATAAATGGCATCCAGGTTGGTAAGAAATAAGTAAAAGTATCTCTATTTGCAGATGACATGGTCTTATACACAGAAAACCCTAAAGAATCCTCAAGAAAACTACTGGAATGAATAGTTCAGCAGAGTATCAGGATACAAGATAAACATACAAAAATCAGTTGGATTCCTCTCCACCAACAAAAAGAACATCAAAGAGGAAATCACCAAATCAATACCGTTTGTAGCCCCCAAGAAGATAAAATACTTAGGAATAAATCTAACCAGAGATGTAAAAAACCTATACAAAGAAAACTACAACTACTGCAAGAAACCAAAAGAGGCCTACATAAGTGGAAAAACATACCTTGCTCATGGATAGGAAGGCTTAACATTGTAAAAATGTCTATTCTACCAAAAGCCATCTATGGGTACAATGCAATTCCAATCCAGATTCCAGTGACTTTTTTTTACGAGATGGAGAAACAAATCACCAACTTCATATGGAAGGAAAAGAGGCCCCGGATAAGTAAAGCATTACTGAAAAAGGGGAACAAAGTAGGAGGCCTCACACTACCTGATTTTAGAACCTATTATACTGCCACAGTAGTCAAAACAGCCTAGTACTGGTACAACAACAGATACATAGACCAGTGGAACAGAATTGAGAATCCAGACATTAAATCCATCCACATATGAGCAGCTGATATTTCACAAAGGTCCAAAGTCAGTTAAGTGGGGAAAAGACAGTCTCCTTAACAAATGGTGCTGGTATAACTGGATATCCATCTGCAAAAAAAAATGGAACAAGACCCATACCTCACACCATACACAAAAACTAAGCTCAAAGTGGATCAAAGACCTAAATATAAAATCTAAAATGATAAAGATCATGGAAGAAAAAATATGGACAAAGTTAGGAGCCCTAATACATGGCATAAACAGTATACAAAACATTACTAGCAATGCACAAACACCAGAAGAGAAACTAGATAACTGGGAGTGCCTAAAAATCAAACACCTATGCTCATCCAAAGAGTAAAAAGATTACCTACAGACTGGAAAAAGCTTTTAGCTATGACATTTCCAGTCAGCGTCTGATCTCTAAAATCTACATGATACTGCAAAAACTCAACTACAAAAAGACAAATAACCCAATTAAAAAATGGGCAAAGGATATGAACAAGCACTCCACTAACGAAGACGTTCAGGTAGCTAACAGATACATGAGGAAATGCTCACGATCATTAGCCATTACAGAAATGCAAATCAAAACTACAGTGAGATTCCATCTCACTCCAAAAAAAGCTTGCATTAATCCAAAAAGCTCAAAATAATAAATGTTGGAGAGGTTGTGGAGAGACTGGAACACTTATACACTGCTGGTGGAAATGTAAAATGGTACAACCACTTTGGAAATCAATTTAGCACTTTATTAAAAAGCTAGAAATGGAACTACCATAGATCCAGCAATACCACTCCTTGGAACACATCCTAGAGAAATAAGAGCATTTACACGAACAGATATATGCACACCCATGTTCATTGCAGCACATTTACAATAGTAAAAAGATGGAAGCAACCAAGAAGCTCATCAACAGATGAATAGATAAATAAATTATGGTATATTCACACAATAGAATACTACACATCGATAAAGAACAATGATAAATCCAAGAAACATCTCATAACATGGAGGAATCTGGAAGGCATTATGCTAAGTGAAATTAGCCACTTGCAAAAGGACAAATATTGTATGAAGCCACTATTATAAGAACTCAAAAATAGTTTAAACAGAAAAGAGAAGAAAATATTCTTTGATGGTTACAAAGAATGGGGAGTGAGAGAGGGAGAGGAGTATTTGCTAGATAGTAAATAAGAACTACTTTAGGCGAACGGAAAGACAACACACAATACAGAAGAGGTCAGCACAACTAGACTAAACCAAAAGCCAAGAAGTTTCCTGAATAAACTGAATGCTTCGAAGGCCAGCATAGCCAGGGCAGGGGTTTGGGGACCTTGGTTTCAGAGACATCTAGGTCGATTCACATAATAAAATCTATTAAGAAAACATTCTGCATCCCACTTTGGAGAGTGGCATCTGGGGTCTTAAACTCTAGCAAGTGGCCATCTAAGATGCATCAATTGGTCTCAACCCACCTGGAGCAAAGGAGAATGAAGAACACCAAAGACACAACGTAATTATGAGCCCAAGAGACAGAAAGTACCACATAAACTAGAGACTACATCATCCTGAGACCAGAAGAACTAGATGGGACCTGGCTACAACCGATGACTGCCCTGACAGGGAACACAACAGAGAACCCCTGAGGGAGTAGGACAGCAATCAAATGCAGACCTCAAATTCTTGTTAAAAAAAAACAACAGACTTAATAGTCTGACTGAGACTGGAAGGACCCTGAAGGTCATGGTCCAGAGACATTCTGTTAGCCCAAGACAGGAACCATTCCCAAAGCCAACTCTTCAGACAGGGATTGGACAGGATTGGACTGGACTATAGGATAGAAAATGATACTGGTGAGGAGTGAGCTTCTTGGATCAAGTAGACACATGAGACTATGTGGGCAGCTCCTGTCTGGAGGGGAGATGAGAAGGCGAGGGGGTCAGAAGCTGGCTGAATGGACATGAAAATAGAGGGTGGAAAGGAGTGTGCTGTCTCATTAGGGGGAGAGCAACTAGGAGTATATAGCAAGGTGTGTATAAATTTTTGTATGAAAGACTGAAAAAAATAGTCTTCATTTTGTCTTTGCTTTTGAAAAATATTTTTACTGGATGTAGAATTCTAGGTTGACAGGTTTTTTTTTTTCTTTCAGCACTATTTTCTCACTTGCATTGTTTCCACTAAGAATTCTGACATCTTACTTTTATTTCTTCATACAAAATATGTATTTTTTTCCTGTGCTTGTTTTTAAGAATTTTAAGATGTTCATCACTGGCTTTGAGAAATTTGATACTATGTACCTTGATGTAGTTTTCTTCATGATTCTTCTGTTGGGTTTCTTGGATCTGCGGGTTCATAAAAAAATGGAAAATTTTCAGCCATTATTTCTTAATATTTTTTCCGTCCTTCCTTTTCTCAGGGACTCCAGTTACACATATATTAGGCATTTGGGATTGTCCCACATCTAACTGATGCTATGTTCTTCATGATTTTTTTTAAGTCTTTTTTCTCTGTTCTATTTTGCAAATGTTCTTTACTATGTCTTCAATTTCACAAATACATTCTTCTACAGTAATCTTTTCTTCTATAATGTTGTGAAGTTAGAAAACACAGTCCACTCAATTCTGACATCAATTGCAAGTTTGAGGGTTCCCCAAACCAGGCTCAGATTCAATAATTAACTAAAAGGAGTCACAGAACTCATTGAAAGTGGTTATATTCAATGTTATAGTTTGTTACAACTAAAAATACAGATTAAAATCAGCCAAGGAAAAATGGACATAGAGTACAGGAAGGTACCAAATGTGGAACTTCCAGGTGTCCTCTCCCCATGGAGTCATGGAAAGCCTTACTTTCCTGGAAACAATGTGAGATACATGGAGTACTACCAACTAGGGAATCTCACCCAATCCTTGGTGTCCAGAGTCTTCATGAGGGTTTGATCACGGTAACCTGACTGACAGCCCTCAATTCCAGCCCCTACAGAGGTTGACTTGTACCATATGATCTAAAGGCCCCATTCTAGATCACATTGTTGTGTGACCATAAAACCTCCACTGTAAATCAGATTGTTACTGTTAAGGCACTTGGGTAAATAAAGGCACTTTTATCAGGCAGGGCATCCCAAGGGCTTAGAGATTACCTCCCAGGAGCCAAGGGCAAAGGCCAGACCTTTTTGGTTAAAGTTAAATTCTGTACCAAACAAATATCTAATCTGCTGTTAATCCAATCTAGTGTGTTTTTTTTTTTTTCATTTCAAACATTGTAAATTTTATCACTAGAAGTTTGATTTGGGTCTTTTTAAAAAAATATCCTCTATGTTTCTACTTACCATGTTTAATCTTTCATCTAGCTTTTTGAACATGTGGAATGCATTTATAGTAACTTTTGATGTCTGTCTACTAATTTTATTTTTATCTGTGTCAGTTCTGGATTAATTTCAATAGATTGCTTTTTCTCTTCATTATTGATCATATTTTCCTGCCTCTTTACATGCCTGGTCATTTTATTATTTTTTTGGGGGGGGGGTGAAAATATGCACAGCAAAACCCGCTCCCATTCCACAGTTTCTAGACATAGTGATCAATGACATTGGTTAAGTTCTTCACATTGTGTCAACATTCTCGTTATTTCTATTTTAGTTGTTTCACTTCCATTTACTTAATCTCCTTGTCCCCCACTCTTCTCAGCTGTATCTATGGCTATTGATCCTTTGCTCTTATATAGGTAATTTTTTTAAGTAATGCAATACACAACGGTGACAATCTTTGGGCTAAACTGTTAGTTTAAAGGTGACTTCAGGGGATAGTTTCAATTCAAGGTTTGAAAAGCAACTCAGGGCCATAGTCTCAGGGATTCATGCAGCCTCAATAAAACCAAACCCAGCGCCGTCGAGTTGATTCCGACTCATAGCGACCCTATAGGACAGAGTAGAACTGCCCCATAGAGTTTCCAAGGAGCGCCTGGCAGATTTGAACTGCCGACCGTTTGGGTAGCAGCAGTAGCACTTAACCACTACACCACCAAGGTTTCCACAGCCTCAACAGGTCCAGTAATTCTGGAGTCTTTAAAAATTTGAAGTTCTGTTCCACATTTTTCTCCCTTCTTTTTTTATCAGAGTTTCTCTATTATGTTCCTGATCAGAATGTTCATTAGTGGTAGCCAGGCACCACCTAGTTCTTCTGGTCTCATGGTGGAGGAGGCAGAGGTTCATGTAGACAGTTAGTTTTGTAGTCCTGTTCCTTCTCTGATTCTAGAGTTTTCTCCTTTGTCTTTTGTTCCAGATGAATAAAGGCCAATTCTCATATCTTAGATGACCATTCTTAAGCTTTTAAGACCCCAGACCCTACTCACCATACTGGGACATAGAACATAAACTTTAAGAACGATACTAAGCCAACTAACTAGATTGTCCCATGAGGCCATGGTTTAAGCCCCCAAAACAAAAGAACTATCCTATGAGGTGACTGGTGATATCTAATAAGTATTAGCATCTGTAGCCCTTCTCTTTCTAGCTTTCTTTTTTTCTGGTTGTTGTTCTTGTTGCAAAACCACACACAGTCCAGCATTTGCCCATTCATCCCTTTGCCCTACGTACAGCTTATTGACATCTGTTACATCAGTCATGCTGTACAAACATCACCCATGTTCAGTGCCACCTTTCCCGTTTCTATAAACAAAATTGACTATTACCTGTTGTTTTTAGGTGCTGTCATGGATTGAATTGTGTTCCCCCAAAAATGTGTGTATTAACTTGGTTAGGCCATGTGTGGTTGTCCTCCATTTTATGATTTTCCTATGTGTTAGAAATCATAATCTCTGCCTGTGGTTAAAAGGATTAAGGTAAGATGTAACGCTCTTGCTCATGTCACCTCCCTGGGGTGTGGCCTGTACCACCTCTTATCTCTCAAGAGATAAAAGGAAAGGGAAGTTAGCAGAGAGCGGGGACCGCATACCACCAAGAAAGCAGCACCAGGAGCAGAGTACGTCCTCTGGACCTGAGATTCCTGCACTGAGATTCTCCCAGATCAAGGGAAGAATGATGCATCAGAAGGACCTTCCTCCAGAGCCAACAGAGAGAGAATGTCTTCCCCTGGAGCTGACACCCGGAATTTGGACTTTTAGCCTACTATACTATGAAGAAATAAATTTCTCTTTGTTAAAGCCATCCACCTGTGCTATTTCTGTTATGGCAGCACTAGATAACTAAGACAGGTGCCATCAAGTCGGTTTCGACTCATAGTGACCCTATGTACAACAGAATGAAACACTGGTCCTGCACCACCCTCCCACTCATTATTATGCCTGAGCCCATTGTTGCAGCCATTGTGTCAATCTATCTCATTGAGAGTCTTCCTGTTTTCGCTGACCCTCTACTTTACCAGGTAGCATGTCCTTCTCCAGGGACTGGCCTCTCCTGTTAACATGTCCAAAGTATGTAAGACAAAGTCTTGCCATTCGTGCTTCTAAGGAGCATTCTGGCTGTACTTCTTCCGAGATAGATTTGTTCTTTCTTTTGGCAGTCCATGGTACCTTCAATATTCTTCACCAACACCATAATTCAAGGGCTTCAATTCTTCTTCAGTCTTCCTTAGTTATTGTCCAGCTTTTGCACGCATATGAGGTGATTGAAAACGCCATGGCTTGGGTCAGTCGTACCTTAGTCTTCAAGGTGAATTCTTTGATTTTTAGCACCTTAAAGAGATTCCTTGCAGCAGATTTGCCCAATGGAATCCATCGTTTGATTTCTTGACTGCTGCTTCTATGGGTGTTGATTGTGGATCCAAGTAAAATGAAATCCTTGATAACATCAGTCTTTTCTCCGTTCATCATAATGTTGCTTATTATTCCAGTTGTGAGGATTTTTGTTTTCTTTATGTTGAGGTGTAATCCATACTGAAGGCTGTAGTCTTTGATCTTCATCAGTCAGTGCTTGAAGTCCTCTTCATGTTCAGCAAGTAAGGTTGTGTCATCTGCATAACGCAGGTTATTAATGAGTCTTCCTCCAATCCTGATGTCCCGTTCTTCTTCATATAGTCCAGCTTGTTGGATTATTTGCTCAGTTTACAGATAGAATAAGTATGATGAAAAGATACAACCCTGACACACACATTTCCTGTTTTAAACGACACAGTACCCCCTTGTTCTGTTCGAAAGACTGCTTCTTGGTCTAAGTACAGATTCCTCATGGGCACAATTAAGCGTTCTGAAATTCCTATTCTTCTCAATGTTATCCATAATTTGTTATGACCCACACAGTCGAATACCTTTACATAGCCAATAAAACACAGGTAAACATCTTTCTGGTATTCTCTGCTTTTAGACGTGATCCATCTGACATCAACAATGATTCAGAAAAGGACAAGGAACGAGGGATATTCCTGGTTCCTCGTCCTCTTCTGAGTCTTGCTTGAACTTCTGGAAGTTCCCTGTCGATGTACTGCTGTAACTGCTTTTAAATGATCTTCAGCAAAATTTCACTTGTGTGTGATTAATGACTTGTTCATTGTTCAATAATTTCCACATTCTGTTGGATCACCTTTCTTTGGAATGGATATAAATACAAATCTCTTCCAGTCAGTTGGCCAGGTAGCTGTCTTCCAAATTTCTTGGCATAGACGACTGAGTGCTTCCAGCATCTCGTCTGTTTGTTCAAACATCTCAATTGGTATTCCTTTAATTCCTGGAGGCTTGTTTTTCACCAATGCCTTCATTGCAGCTTGTACCTCTTCCTTCAGTACCATCGGTTCTTGATCATATGCTACCTCTTGGAATGGTTGGACGTCAACCAGTTCTGTTTGGTACAATGACTCTGTGTATGCCTTCCATCTTCTTTTTTTTTTTTAATTGTACTTTAGATGAAAGTTTACAGAACAAACTAGCTTCTCATTAAACAGTTAGTACACATTGTTTTATAACATTGGTTAACAACCCCATGACATGTCAGCTCTCCCTTCTCCACCTTGGTTTTCTTATTACAAGCTTTCCCATCCCCTCCTGCCTTCTAGTCCTTGCCCCTGGGCTGGTGTGCCCGTTTTAGTCTTGTTTTGGTTTATGGGCCTGTCTAATCTTTGGCTGAAGATGAACCTCAGGAGTGCCTTCATTATTGAGCTAAAAGGGTGTCCGGGGCCCATACTCTTGGAGTTTCTCCAGTCTCTGTCAGACCAATAAGTCTGGTCTTTTTTTGTGAGTTAGAATTTTGTTCTACATTTTTCTCCAGCTCTGTCCAGGACCCTCTATTGTGATCCCTGTCACAGCAGTCAGTGGTGGTAGCTGGGTATCATCTAGGTGTACTGGACTCAGTCTAGTGGAGGCTGTGGTAGATGTGGTCCATTAGTCCTTTGGACTAATCTTTCCCTTGTATCTTTAGTTTTCTTCATTCTTCCTTGCTCCCGAAGGGGTGAAACCAGTGGAGTATCTTAGACGGCCGCTCACAGGCTTTTAAGACCCCGGCTGCTTCCCACCAAAGTAGAATGTAGAATATTTTCTCTATAAACTGTGTTATGCCAATTGAGCTAGATGTCCGCCAAGACCACGGTCCCCACAGCCCTCAGCCCAGCAGTTTGGTCCCTCAGGGAGTTTGAATGTGTCTATGGAGCTTCCGTGACCTTGCCTTGTACAAGTTGTGCTGGCTTCCTCAGTATTGTATGCTGTCTTACCCTTCAGCAAAGTTATGATGTATCTACTGTCTATTTAGTGTTTTTCCATGCCCATCCCTCCCCTCGTTCCTAACTATCAAAGATTGTTTCTTTTTGTGTGTAAATCTTTTCATGCGTTTTTACAGTAGTGGTCTCATACAATATTTGTCCTTTTGTGATTGACTTATTTCAGTCAGCATAATGCCTTCCAGATTCATCCATGTTATAAGATGCTTTGAAGATTCATCCTTGTTCTTTATCATTGCATAATACTCTATTGTGTGTATGTACCATAGTTTGCTTATCCACTCCTCTGTTGATGGGCATCTAGGTTGTTTCCATCTTTTTGCTATTGTGAATAATGCTGCAATGAATGCAGATGTGCATCTATCTATTCGTGTGACAAGTCTTATTTCTCTAGGATATATTTCTAGGAGTGGGATTGCTGGATCATATGGTATTTCTATGTCTAGCTTTCTAAGGAAGCACTGTATCATCTTTCAAAATGGTTGTAACATTTTGCATTCCCACCAGCACTGCATAAGAGTTCTGATCTCCCCGCAGCATTTCCAACATTTGTTATTTCCTGTTTTTTTGATTCGTGCCAGTAATGCTGGGGTGAGATGGTATCTTATTATGGTTTTAATTTGCATTTCTCTAATGGCTAGTGATTGCAAGCATTTTCTCATGTGTCTGTTGGCCACTTGAATGTCTTCTGTGATGAGGCATCTGTTCATTTCTTTTGCCCATTTTTTAATTGGATTGTGTTTTTGTTGTGGAGGTGTTGGATTTTCTTGTAGATTTTAGAGATTAGACCTTTGTCTGATTTGTAATAGCCAGAAACTTTTTTACCAGTCTGTAGGTTCTCTTTTTACTGTTTTGGTGAAGTCTTTTAATGAGCTTAGGTATTTAATTTTTAGAAGATCCCAGTTATCTAGCTTATCTTCTGGAGTTTGTGTGACGTTGGTTATGGTTTATATCTTGTTAATGCTGTGTATTAGGACCTCTAGAGGTCCTATTTGTCCTTCTATGAACTTTGTAGTTTTTGGCTTTATATTTAGCTATTTGATCCATTTTGAATTAGTTTTTGTATATGGTGTGAGGTATGGGTCCTGTTTTTTTTTTTTTTTTTGCAGATGGACATCAAGTTTTGCCAGCTCCATTTGTTTAAAAGACTGTCTTTTCCCCATTTGATGGACTTTGGGCCCTTGTCAAAGATCAGGTGACCGTAGGTGGATGGATTTACATCTGGGTTCTCAAATCCGTCCCATTGGTGAATGTATCTGTCGTACCAGTACCTGGCTGTTTTGACTGCTGTAGATGTATCGTAGGTTCTGAAATCAGGTAGTGTGAAACCTCCTACTTTATTCTTCTTCAGTAGTGCTTTACTTATCTGGGGCTTCTTCCTTTTCCATATAAAGTTAATGATTAGTTTTTCCATCTCTTTAAAGAATTTCATTGGTATTTGAATTGGGATTGCATTGTGTTTGTAAATTGCTTTGGGTATAATCGTCATTTTCACAATGTTGAGTCTACCTATCCATGATCATGGTATGTTTTTCCTTTTATGTCTATCTCTTTTGGTTTCTGGCAGTAGTGTTTGTAGTTTTCTTTGTATAGATCTTTGACACCCCTGGTTAGATTTATTCCTAAGTTTGTTTGTTTTTTAGGGCTATCATAAATGGTATTGTTTCCCTGATTTCCTTTTCAGTGCTCTCTTTATTGGTGTATAGGAACCCAGCTGATTTTTGTATGTTTATCTTGTATCCTGCTACTCTGCTGAGTCTTTCTATTAGTTCCAGTAGTTGTCTCCTGGAGTCTTTTGGGTTTTCTATGTATAGTATCATTTCATCCACAAATAGGGAGAGTTTAACTTCTTCATTACCAATTTGGATGCTCTTTATTTCTTTTTCTTGTCTTATTGCTCTATCAAGGACTTCCAGCACAATGTTAAGTAGGAATGGGGACAAAGGGCATCCTTGACTTCTTCCTGTTCTCAAGGTGAATGTTTTCAGCCTCTCTCCTTTAAGAATGATGTTGGCCATTGGTTCTGCATAGATGCCCTTTATTATGTTGGGAAATTTCCATTCTATACCAATTTTATTGAGAATTTTTATCAGGAATGGGTGTTGGACTTTGTCAACTGCCTTTTCTGCATGGATTGAGATGATCATGTGATTCTTTTCTTTCCTTTTATTTATGTGGTGGGTTACATTGATTGATTTTCTAATGTTGAACCATCCTTGCATACCTGGTATGAATCCTACTTGGTCATGGTGTATGATTTTTTTTGATATGATGCTGAATTCTATTGGCTAGAATTTTGTTAAGAATTTTCACGTCTATATTCATGAGAGATATTGGCCTGTAATTTGCTTTTTTTGTGGTGTCTTTGCCTGGTTTTGGTATCAGGGTTATGCTGGCTACATAGAATGAATTCAGAAGTACCACTTCCTTTTCTATGTTCCAAAATAGTTTGAGTAGTACTGGCTTAAGCTCTTCTCCGAATGTTTGGTAGAATTCTCCAGTGAAGCTATCTGGGCCAAGGCTTTTTGTTGTTGTTGGGAGTTTTTTATATTACCAATTCAATCTCTTCTCTTGTTATGGGGTCTGTTCAGATTTTCAACATCATTTTGTGTTAGTTTGGGTAGATAGTGCGTTTCTAGAAATTTGTCCATTTCCTTTAGGTTTTCAAATTTGTTGGAGTACAGTTTTTCATAATACTCTATTATGATCCTTTTTATTTCAGTTGGGTCTATGGTAATGTCCCCCATTTCATTTCTTATTTGGGTTATTTGCTTCCTCTTCTGTTTTTCTTTTGTCAGTTTGGTCAATAGTTTGTTGATTTTGTTGATCCTTTAGAAGAACCAACTTTTGGTTTTTTTTATTTTTTTCTATTGTTTTTCGATTCTCTATTTCATTTATTTCTGCTCTGATCTTTATTATTTCATTTCTTCTGGTGGCTGTGGGCTTCTTTTTACTGTTCTGTTTCTATTAGTTCAAGTTGTGTAGCTAATGTTTTGATTTCATCCCTTTCTTCTTTTTTGATGTGTGCATCTACTGCTATAAATTGACCTCTGAAGACAGCCTTTGCTGTGTCCCAAAGGTTTTGGTGCAATGTGTTTTCATTCTCGTTTGCTTCTAGGAATTTTTTGATTCCATCTCTGATTTCTTCTATTACTCAGTGGTTTTTAAGAGGATGTTATTCAGTATCCATTTAATTGATTTTTTTTTTTTTCCTTGCTTTTGCTGTTGTTGATTTCTACCTTTATGCCATTGTGGTCAGAGAAGATACTTTGTATTATCTCAATGTTTTTGATTTTGTTGAGGGTTATTCCATGGCCTAAGACGTGGTCTGTTCTGGAGAATGTTCCATGTGCTTAGGAAAAGAATGTGTTCATTGCATCTGTTGAGCAGAGTGTTCTATGTATGTCTGTGAGGTCAAGTTGGCTTATTGTGCCCTTTAGCTCTTCTGTATATTTGTTGAGTTTCTTTCTAGATGTTCTGTCCTTTACAGACAGTCTTGTGTTGAAGTCTCCTACTATTATTGTGGAACTGTCAATTTCTTTTTTCAGTGCTGTTAGAGTTTGTTTTATGTATTTTGGAGCCCTTTCATTGGGTGCGTAGATGTTTACTATGGTAATGTCTTCATGATGTATTGTCCCTTTAATAATTATGTAGTGCCTTTCTTTGTCTTTTATGGTGGATTTTGTTTTAAAGTCTGTTTAATCTGAGATTAGTATTGCCACTCCTGCTCTTTTTTGGTAGCTGTTTGCTTGACAAATTTTTTTCCATCCTTTGATTTTTAATAAATTTACATCTTTTTTTCTAGGATGTGTCTCTTGCAGGCAGCATATTGATAGATCTTTTTTTTTTTTTTAAATCCTTTCTGTCACTCTCTGTCTCTTTAAGGGTGCCTTTAGGCCATTTACATTCAGTGTAATTATTGATAGGTGTGAATTTATTGCTGTCATTTTGTAGTGCTTTTTTTTGCAATGCTGATGTTCTCTTTGTTCCTCTTACTCTCCTGTACAGAATTTATCTTTGTGGATTTTTTTTTCACTTCTTTATTTTTGTATATTTTGTTTTTACTGAGACTTTATGTTTTTCTTCTTTATTTTGATGAGTAGGTTTGATAACTTTTATTGTGGTTACCTTGAAATTTACCATTATCTTCCTAGGTTTGAACCAGTCTATTATTACTTGATATCGCCTTGCTTTCCTCTCCATTAGAAAGTTCTATAGCTATACCGTTTATTCCACCTCTTATTGTTCTGATGTTGTTGTCATTTAGAGATTAAACTCTCGGGTTCCCTGTTGTAATTCTTTTGGTTTTGGATGGTCCTTGAGAATTCATTTCCTAGGTTGGTATCTGGCAGGTACAATCTTGCATCCTAGATTCAGGCTGTGGTCTGATTTTGTTTGCTCCCAAACTGAAGGACTCCTTTTAGTAATTCTTGTAAGTTTGGTTTTTACATATTTCCTTAATTTCTGTTTATCTGGAGAAGTCCTAATTTCACCATCATATTTGAATGAGAGTTTGGCAGGATATATTAATCTTGGTTGGCAATTTTTTTCTTTCAAGGTTTTATATATGTTATCTCATTGCCTTCTTGCCTGCATGGTTTCTGCTGAATAATCAGAGCTTAGTCTTACTGTTTCTCCTCTGTAAGTGGCTTTTCATTTTTCTTGAGCTGCTCTCAGGATTATTTCTTTGTCTTTGGTTTTAGTGAGTGTGATTATGACATGCCTTGGTGATTTTCTTTTGGAGGCTATCCTATATGGGGTTCATTGAGTTTCTTGGCTGGTCGGTTCTTCATCTTTCATGATAGTAGGGAAGTTTTTCTTCAGCAATTCTTCAATGATCTTCACTGTATTTTCTGTTTTCTCACACTGCTCTGGAACTCCAATCACTCACAAATTTTTGCTTTTGATTGTATCCCACATCATTCTCAGGGTTTCTTCATTTTTCTTCATTCTTTTTTTCTGATTTTCCTCAAAGAGAGTTGTATAAAATTGTTTTTCTTCAATTTCATTGATGCTGTCTTCCATCGTTTGAAACCTGCTTCTCAACCCTTCTATGACACCGTCCATTTCTGAAATCTTGATGCTTATATTTTGGATTTCTAATTGCTTTTATACGATTTCTAGTTGTGAATTTATTTGGGCATTTTGTTCCTATATTGTTTTCCTGAATCTTTCCATTTTTTTTACCTGTACTGTCCAAGAATTTGTCTATTTTAGCCTCATTTTTGCCTGCTTTCTGCTTCAACTCTACGGTAGCTCTGAATATTAGAGTTTTGAATTCCCTATCAGATAGTTCTAATGTCTTTTCTTCTACTGGAAAGTCATCTGGTGTTTTGGATGCCTACTGGAAGCATCCTGTCTGAGCAGGATGTGCATTCTTTGTTGTTTGCTCATCTGTAGGCAAGATAGTTTTCACCTCCTTATCCACTGGGCAGGGCCAGTCACTCAGCTATGGTGCAGCAGGATAGGTTCAGCTGGAGGGGAGGGGCTGCGATGGGTTATTTGTGGCACAAACTAGGGCTGACAGGGCAGGCCAGGAAGCAGTGCAGGGCAGGTTCCAGTAGGCTGTAACTGTGCTGCTCGGGGGTGTAATGTTCAACACCGGTGCAGGTAGGCAGGAAGGCAGGGGGAGTTTGCGACATGTGGAGCTAAGATGGGTGTGGGAAACAGGAGAGAGAGGAGAGAGAAACAGGAGCCAAAAACAAACAAACAAAAAGTGCTAAGGGAGATTGCTGTTGGAGTGGAGAGATGAGAAACTGAGAAATGGAGAAAAACAAAGAGGGGGAAGATAACAGTGAAAAAAATAATAATAAATAAAAATTAGAGAAAAAAAAAAAAGAAAAGCCCCCAGGGATCCCACTGTTGCAGCTGTGATGACCAGGGAAGTGGCTCCCAGGCCATGCAGTACAGCTTGGCTAGAAGTGGTAGAGATGTCACACAGCACCAGGTAATCAGGAGACAGGAAAAGAAGGTAACTATAGAGAGAGTAGAGAGACAAGAAACTGAGAAATGAAGAAAGCCAAAAGAGAAAAAAGAAATGCCCTCTGGGATCCCACCAGCATGGCTGTGCTGATTGGGGAAGTGGCCTCCAAGCCAAACAGTACAGCCCAGCCAGAAGGGGCTCCTAAGCCAAGAGAAGAAAAATAGAACAAACAAAATAAAACAAAACAAAGCCAAAAAAAAAAAACCGAAAATCCCACCAGCATGGCATCACTAGCCAGGAAGACAGTTCCCCAGCCAAGTAGCACTTCACAGCCTTTCAGGATGAAACAAAGATGGCACACAGAGCCAGGTGTTTGAGAGAAAGGAGGATGAGGTGGTGAGAGGCACGGAAAAAACCAAAAGGAGCAGAAAAAAGCAACACCAGCAACAAACAAATGGCACTCCAGGAGCCAGCCAATGTGGGTGGGCCGAATCCAAGCCACAAGGGGCCAAAGCCAGTGCCTCCAGGCCAAGAGACTGTGGCCAGTGGGAAGCAGAGAAGGCCAAGCAGCAGGGGGGAGAAGGATGGGCAGTGGGAAAGCATATACTGCTAGTTACCAGGCGCTCAGTCTCCTGCTGGGAGCTCCTTGAATCTGCTTTCCGGTACTCCCTGTCTGCTGGTCTCCGATGTGGGCAGGGCAAATCCAAGGGGCATGGGCCCTGCATTCTCTGGCTGGCCGAGCGATAACAGCCAGCTATGAAGTGGGGGAGATTGAGCAGGGGAGAGAAGGCTAGGGGGTGAGAAAGCATATATCACTGGTTACCGGGTGTTCTGTCTCCTGCTGGGAGCTCTATGAAGCTGCTTTCCTGTACTTCCTGTCTGTGGATCTCCGACAGGAGTCCGAGATGGTGAATCCATCCTGCGTTAGCTGATAGGGGACTTCTGCATGTATCTAGCCTCACTCTTTCTTCTGTCAGTTTCTTATTCCATTTGGTGCTTGGCTGAGTTATCTCTTTATCTGACACTTAGGGTTGCAGGATTGATGTTTGTCTCTGTTTTACTTACTTTTTCGGGTCTTTGCTGTGGAGTAATGGTATGGTCTATAGTGCCATGTTGGTCAGAAGTTGCCTTCTGTTTTCTTTTGATGCTTCCTTCATTATTTAATATTTTCCCCCTAGAATCCCTCAGTATTGCAACTCAAGGCTTGAGTTTTTTCTTCAGTTTGAGATATGTTAAGCGTGTCCTTCCCTTTAGGTTTTCTATCTCCAGGTCTTTGTACATTTCATTATCATATTGACTTTGTTTTCTTGAGATACCCTTTGAAATCTTCTGTTCAGCTCTTTGACTTCATCATTTCTTCCTTTCACTTTAGCTACTCTAGGTTTGAAAGCAACATTCAGAGTCTCTTCTGAAATCCACTTTGGTCTTCTCTTTCTTTCTTGTCTTTATAATGACTTCTTGCTTTCTTCAATTGGCCCCTGGCCTTGTTCTGACTGATAGTATTGAGCTTTTCCATCATCTCTTTCCACGGACGTAATTGATTCCTGTATTTTCCATCTAGCGAGGTCACCATATAGTTCACTGTTCATGTTGTTGAAAAATATATTTGCAATGAAGAAGTAATTGGTCTTGCAAAATTCTATCATGTGATCTCTGGCATCGTTTCTATCACCAAGGCCGTATTTTCCAAATATCAATCCTTCTTCTTTGTTTCCAACTTTCACATTCCATTCACCAGTAATTATCAATGCATCTTGACTGCATGTTTGATCAATTTTGGACTGCAGAGATAGGTAAAAATCTCCAATTTCTTCATCTTTGGCCTTAGTAGTTGGTGCGTAAGTTTGAATAATAATTGTATTAACTGGTCTTCCTTGTAGGCATATGGATATTATCCTATTCCTGACAGCATTGTACTTCGGGATAGATCTTGAAATGTTCTTATTGATGACGAACACAACACTACTCCTCTTCAGTTTGTCATTTCCGGCATAGTAGACCATATGATTATCTGATTCAAAATGGCCAATAGCAGTCCACTTCACCTCACTAATGCCTGGGATATTGATTTTTATGTGTTCCATTTCATTTTTGATGACTTCCAATTTTCCTAGATTCCTACTTCATGTATTCCACATTCTGATTACTAATGGATGTTTGCAGCCAGTTCTTCTCATTTTGATTCGTACCACATCAGCAGACGAAGGTCCTGAAATGTTGACTCCATCCACGCCATTAAGGTTGACTCTACTTTGAGGAAGCAGCTCTTTCCCAGTCTTATTCTGAGTGCCTTCCAACCTGACAGTCTCATCTTCCGGCACTGTGTCAATGTTCTGCTACTATTCATAAGGTTTTCACTGACCTGTTTTTTCAAAAGAAGGTTGCCAGGGTCTGGAAGCTCTGCTGAAACCTTTGCGTCAAGTGTGACCCTGCTGGTATTTTTAATATCGATGGCAAAGCTTCCAGTATCACAGCAACCTACAAGCCACCACAGTACAACAAACTGACAGACATGTGGTGGGACTACTACCTAAGGAGTACTTTTCCACCTCTCCCCTCCATACCTGGAAACCGCTAGTTAACATCAGTTTCTGTATATTTCCCTATTCCTGACACTTTATAAAAGTGAGAACATACAATATTTGTTTTTTTTGTGATTGACTTATTACACTCAACATAACGTCCTCCAGGTTCATCCACATTGTAAGACGTTTCAGGAGTTCATTTTTCTTATTGCTGAGTAGTATTTCAATGTATGTATGTACCACATTTTACTTATCCACTCATCCACTGAGGGACACTTATATTGTTTCCAATTTTTTGCTATTGTGAGTAATGCTGTGATAAATATAGAAGTGCATATGCTGATAATTTTTTATTGGACGCCAGCCATTGTGTTGGGTGCTGGACATTTTTTAATTTCTTTAAGTATTCTTTGTTTTATAATTTATTTTATTTTTCTTGTTGAGAATATTCGTAGCAGAACATATATTTGCCTCTTCTTGTCTTTATATAATTGAGGTCATACAATAGGTGTGCTTTCGTGATTGACTTAGTTCACTCAGAATATTATCTTCAAGCTCCATCCTTATCATACCGTGTATCAAGACTCCATTTCTCTTGCTGGCTTAGTAGTACTCCATTGTGTGTGTGTACCACATTTTGTTTATCCATTCATCCATTGATGAGCGTTTATGATGTTTCTACCTTTTGGCTACTGTGAATACTGTTGCAGTGAACACTGGTGTACAACTATCAGTTTGAGTCTCTGCCTTCAAATCTTTTGTATATGTACCTAGGAGTGGAATTGCTGGGTCATGTCATAGCTCTATTTTTAGTTTTTTGAGAAACTGCAAACTATTTTCCACAGTATTACTGTAACATTTTGCATTCCCACTGGCAACGGATAAAGGTCCCAATTACCCCACATCCTCACCAACATTCGTTATTTTCTGTTGTTTTTTAATCTTAGCCATCTTAGTGGGAGTGAAATCGTATCTCATTGTGGTTCCGATTTACATTTCTCTTATGGCTAAAGATACTGAGCATCTTTTCATGTGTTTGGTGGCCATTTGAATGTCCTCTTTGGCGAAATGTTACTTGAAGTCCTTCGCCCATTTTATGAGTGGGTTAGTTGTCTTTTTGTTAAGTTGTTGAAGTTTTGTAGACTCTTAACGAATATATACTTTCCAAAGATATTCTCCAAATCAGTAAGTTGTCTTTTCATCTTTTTAGAAAAGTCTTTTTTTTTTCTTTAGAATAGTCTTTATGTTTATAAACATTTTAGAGCTGTGAAATTGTAACTGTTAATTTGTTTCTGTTTACATACTTGGACATTAACAGTTATTTTGGAATCAAACTCACAAGTCTTTTTTAAAGCTTAATTGTCAACAATTTTCTTTCTTTTTTTGGCTGTAATCTTTTTTTTTTAATTGTGTTTTAGGTGAAAGTTTATAGCACAAATTGGTTTCTCATTCAAATTTTATAAGCAAATTGTTTTGTGACACTGGTTACAATCTCCACAATGTGTCAGCACTCTCTCTCTTTCCCTTCACAACCCAGGTTACCTATGTCCATTTGTCCAGGTTTCTTGTCCCTTCCTGCCTTCTTGTCTTTGTTTTTGGGCAGGTGTTGCCCATTTGTTCTTATATATTTGATGGAATGGAGAAGCACTTTCTTCCGGTGTGCTATTGTTTGTTTCATAGGCCTATCTAATCTTTGGCTGAAAGGTGGACTTTGGGAGTGGCTTCAATTCTGAGTTAGCAGGGTGTCCGGGGGCCATGGGCTTAGGGATCCCTCAAGTCTCTGTCAGACCAGTAAGTCTGGTCTGTTTTTGTGAATTTGAATTTTGTTCTACATTTTTCTCTTGCTCTGTGCAGGACCCTCTATCGTAATCCCTGTCAGGGCCATAGATGATGGTAGCCAGGTACCATCTAGTTCTTCTGGACTCAGGTGGTGGAAGCTGTGGTTCATGTTGTCCATTAGTCTTTTGGACTAATATTTTCCCTGTGTCTTTGGTTTTCTTCATTCTGCTTTGCTCCAAAAGTGATGGGACCAATAGTTGTATTTTAGATGGCCATTCACAAGCTTTTAAGACTTCAGATCCTACTCACTGAAGTATGATGTAGAACATTTTTTTTATAGTCCCCAAGACCGTGGTCCCCAGCCCTCGGCCCCTGGTAAGTTGCTCCCTCAAGGTGTTTGGATGTGTCTAGTAAGCTTCTCTGGCTTCAACTTGGTCAAGTTTCGCTGACTTCCTCTATACCATATGATGTTTTTTCCTTCACCAAAGTTTACACTTGCCTGCTAACCCTGGTGGCACAGTAGTTAAGAGCTACAGCTGGTAATCAAAAGGTCAGCAGCTCAAATCCACCAAGCGTTCCTTGGAAGCTCTATGGGGCAGTTCTGCTCTGCCGTGTAGGGTTGCTATGAGTTGGAATCAACTTGACGGCAAAGGCTTTGGTTTTTTTTTTTTTTTTTTTTGCTATCTAGTTAGTGGGTTTTTTTAAAAATCTAGTTAGTGTTTTTTTGTTTTGTTTTGTTTTTATTTTTTTTAGTTAGTGTTTTTCCCTCCTCACCCCTTTCTTCCCTCGTAACCCTCAAAGATTGTTTTTTTTTTCTTCTTGTAAACTTTTTCTTGAGTTTTTATAATAGTGGTCTTATACTGTGTTTATCCATTTGTGATTGACTTATTTCACTCAGCATGATGTCCTCCAGGTTCATCCATGTTGTGAGATGCTTTGAGGGTTCATCTTTTTTCTTTAATGTTTTGTAATAGTCCGTTGCGCATATGTGCCATAATTTGCTTATCCATTTATCTGTTCATGGACACTTAGGTTGTTTCCATCTTTTTGCTATTGTGAATAATCCTGCAGTGAACATAGGTGTACAAATGTCTATTCATGTCATGGCTCCTATTTCTCTAGAATATATTCCTAGAAGTGGGATTGCTGAATCATATGGTATTTCTAGTTCTAGTTTTTTAAGGGTATGCCATATCATTTTCCATAGTGGTTGTACATTTTACATTCCCATCAGCAGTGCATAAGAGGTCCAGTCTCCCTGCGACTTCTCCAACATGACTTGTTTTCTGTTTTTATTGATTTGTGCCAGTATGTTGGAGTGATGCGGTATCTCATTGTAGTTTTGATTTGCATTTCTCTAATGGCTCCCAACTGGACCAATGAGCAACATCATGATAAACAGAGAAAAGATTGAAGATGTCAAGGATTTCATTTTACTTGGATCCACAGTCAACACCCATGGAAGCAGCAGTCAAGATATCAAATGATGCATTGCATTGGGTAAATCTGCTGCAAAGGACCTCTTTAAAGTGCTGAAAAGCAAAGATGTCACCTTGAAGACTAAGGTGTGCCTGACTCAAGCCATGGTATTTTCAATCGCATCATCTGCATGTGAAAGCTGGACAATGGATAAGGAAGACTGAAGAATTGACACCTTTGAATTGTGGTGTTCGCAAAGAATACTGAATATACCATAGATTGCCAAAAGAACAAACAAATCTGTTTTGGAAGAAGTACAACCAGAATGCTCTTTAGAAGCAAGGATGGCGAGACTGTGTCTTACATACTTTGGACATGTTGTCAGGAGGGATCAGTCCCTGGAGAAGGATATCACACTTGGCAAAGTACAGGGTGAGCAGAAAAGAGGAAGACTCTCAGCAAGGTGGATTGACACAGTGGCTGCAACAATGAGCTCAAGCATAACAACGATTGTAAAGATGGCGCAGGACAGGGCAGTGTTTTGTTCTGTTGTGCATAGGGTCGCTTTGAGTCGAACCGACTCGACGGCATCTAACAACAAACAATGGCTAATGATCATGTGCCTTTCGTCATGTGTCTGTTAGCTGCCTGAATGTCTTCTTTAGTGAAGTGTCTGTTCATATGCTTTGCTAATTTTTTTAATTGGATTGTTTGTCTTTTTGTTATTGAGGTGTTGAAGTTTTCTATAAATTTTAGAGATTAGGCCTTTATTGGCTATGTTGTAGCCAATTTTTTTTCCCCCAATCTTCAGGTTTTCTTTTTACTGTTTTGGTGAAGTCTTTTGATGAGCGTAAGTGTTTAATTTTTATGAGGTCCTGGTTATCTAGTTTATCTTCTAGTGCTTGTGCATTGTCAGTTATGGTTTGTATTCTATTTATGTCATGTTTTAGGGCCCCTAGCATTGTCTCTATTTTTTTCTTCCATGATCTTTATCGTTTTAAGTTTTATATTTAGGGCTTAAATTTCATTTTGAGTTATTTGTTGTGTATGGTATCAGGTATGGGTCCTATTTCATCTTTTTACAGATGGACATCCAGTTTTGCAGCACCATTTGTTAAAAAGATTGTCTTTTCCCCATTTAATGCACTTTGGTCCTTTGTCAAAGATCAGCTGACTATAGGTGGATGGATTTATATCTAGGTTCTTGATTTTATTCCACTGGTCTACGTATCTATCATTGTGCCAGTACCACGCTGTTTTTGGCTACCATGGCTGCATAATAAGTTCTAAGATCAGGTAGTGTGAGGCCTCCTACTTTGCTCTTTTTCTTTGATAATGCTTTGCTTATTCAGGGCCTCTTTCCTTTCCATAAGAAGTTGGTGATTAGATTTCCATCTCCTTAAAAAATGTTGTTGGTATTTGGATCTGGATTGCATTATATCTGTAGATCACTTCGGGTAGTATAGATATTTTCACAATGTTGAGTCTTCCTAGCCACGAGCATGATATGTTTTTCCATTATGTGTATGTCTTTTGGTTTCTTGCAATAGTGTTTTGTAGTTTTCTTTGTATAGATTTTTTACATCCCTGGTTAGATTTATTCCTAAGTTTTTAAAAATGTTTTTACAGGGTATTATAAATGGTATTAGTTTCCTGATTTTCTTTTCGAAGTTCTCTTTGTTGGTGTTTAGGAATCCAACTGATTTTTGTATGTTTAGCTTGTATTCTGCTACCTGCTGAATCTTTCTATTAGTTTCAGTGGTTTTCTTGTAGAGTCTTTGGGGTTGTCTATGTATAAAATCATATCATCTGCGAATAGAGATAGTTTTACTTCTTCCTTTCCAATTTGGATGCCCTTTATTTCCTTTTCTTGCCTATTGCTCTAGCTAAGACTTCTAGCACAATATTAAATATGAGTGTTGATAAAGGGCATCCTTGTCTTGTTCCTGTTCTCAGGGGTATGCCTTCAGCCTCTGTTGAAAATGATGCTGGCTGTTGGTTTTGTATACATGCCCTTTATTATGTTGAGGAATTTCCCTTCTATTCCTATTTTGCTAAGGGTGTTTATCAGGAATGGGTGTTGGGCTTTATCAATGTCTTTTCTGTGTTGATTGAGATAATCATGTGATTCATCTTTTATTTTTGTGGTGGATTACATTTATTGTACTTTCTAACGTTGTACGATCCTGCATACCCGGTATGAATCCCACTTGGTTGTGATGTATTTTTTCTTTATATGATGCTGAATTCTGTTGGCTAGAAGTTTGTTGAGAATATTTGCGTATATATTCATGAGAGATATTGGTCTGTAATTTTCTTTGTGGTGTCTTTGCCTGGTGTTGGTATCACGTTTGTGATGATTTCATAGAATGAATTTGGAAGTATCCCTTACTTTTCTATGTTCTGAAATACTTTTAGTAGTACTGGTGTAAGCTCTTCTCTGAATGTTTGGCAGAGTTCTCTAGTGAAGTCACCTGGGCCAGGGCCTTTTTTTTTTTTTATGTCTTCAATCTCTTCTTTAGTTATGGGTCTGTTCAGATTTTCTATCTCAATTTGTGTTAGTTTAGGTAGGTAGTGTGTTTCTAAAAATGTCCATTTTGGAGGAAAAGTCAACATGGCACCATAGACTAATGCACCATGCCATCCCTGTGCAGCAAAGGCCTGAAAAACTAAGTAAGACAGATACAAATGTCAGTCTTGGAACCTAAGCATCAAATGAAGGGATAAAGAACTTGGTCAAGCACCAAATGGAATCAGAAACTGACAGAGAACAGAGAATGATGAGAGCTATGGAGTGGAGGTCTCCTGCCAGCTAATGCAGCATGGATTCACCATCGTGGACCATAGCCACCAAGGACTGTGGACAGGGAGTATGGGAAGGCTACTTCACAGACCACCCAACAGAAGACAGAGCACCCAAAAACCAGGAACACATGCTTTCCCACCCCCTATCCTTCTCCCCTCTATGCAGCCTCTGCTGCTTTCCAGCAGGCCACCATTGCTTGGCCAGAGAGACACCAGCTCACTGCCACCCAGGTCCACCCCATCCCCAATAGCTGGTTCCCCCAGTGAGGCTAGAGAGCCATTGACACACAGCCTTCCCAGGTCTGTGCTGCCCCCACTGGCCAGCTCCCTTAGTGCCATATTTTTTTAGTTTGCTCTGTCCTTTTTATTCTGGTACTTCTCTTTCTCCCTTCCTTCCTTTCCTTTTTCCTCCCTACTTAGTCCTGTGTGCTGCCCCCTGCCCTTTCTTGAAGGGCTGTGCTGCACAACTAAGCTAGAAAGCCAATGTCACACAGCTTCCCTGGGTCTGCACTGCTGTCACTGGCAGGCTCCCACAGTGATATAGATATAGATATATATATAGATATAGATATAGATATAGATATAGATATAGATATAGATATAGATATAGATATAGATATAGATATAGATATAGATATAGATATAGATATAGATATAGATATAGATATAGATATAGATATAGATATAGATATAGATATAGATATAGATATAGATATAGATATAGATATAGATATAGATATAGATATGTAAAAAAAAAATTTTTTTTCTATGTATGTATGTATATATACACACAGATACATATATATATATTTGGCTTTTATTTCATCTCTCTCTCCCTTCCTTCCTTTCTTTTCTCCCACCCAGCTAACCTCATGCACCATCCCTCCCTTCTCAATGAGCTGTGCCACACTGCTCTGCTAGAGAGCCAACAGCCTCCCTGGTTCCATGTCACCCCTACCAGCTGGTTTCCTCAGAGCCATTTTTTTTCTTTCTGTTTCTTCTCTCTCCCTTCCTTTCTTTCCTTTCTCCTGCTCACCGAGCCCTGTATGCTGTCTTCACCCTTTTTTTCACCCTTTTTGAACAGTCTGTGCCTCACTGCTTGGCTATAGAGCCACTGGCACAAAATTTCCTCAGTTCTGTGCTGCCCGCATCAGCTGGCTCCCTCAGTGCCATATTTTTTTTCTCTCTGTCCATCCCTTCCTTTCTTTCCTTTCTTCTGCTGGCCTAGGCCCGTGTGTCATCCCTGCCTCATCTAAAAGGGCCATGCTGCACTGTTCAGCTAAAAAAGCCCGTGGCACACAGCTGCCCTGGGTTTGCGCTGTCCCCATCAGCCAGCTCCCTCAGTGCCATATTTTTCTTGTTGTTTCTTCTCTCTCCCTTCCTTACTTTCCTTTCTCCTACCCACCTACCCCTGTAAGCTGTCCCTGCCTCTTCTTTTTTTTTTTTTTAATTTTTATTAAGCTTCAAGTGAACATTTACCATTCCAATCAGTCTGTCACATGTAGGTTTACATACATCTTACTCCCCTCTCCCACTTGCTCTCCCCCTATTGAGTCAGCCCTTACAGTCCCTCGTTTCGTGCCAATTTTGCCATCTTCCCTCTCTCTCTATCTTCCCATCCCCCCTCCAGTCAAGAGTTGCCTACACACTCTCCCGTGTCCACCTGATTTAATTAGCTCACTCTTCATCAGCATCTCTCTCCCCCCCCACTGACCAGTCCTTTTCATGCCTGATAATTTGTCTTCGGGGATGGTTCCTGTCCTGTGCCATCAGAAGTTCTGGGGAGCATTGTCTCTGGGATTCCTCTAGTCGCAATCATACCATTAGGTGCGGTCTTTTAATGAGAATTTGGGGTCTGTATCCCATTGGTCTCCTGCTCCCTCAGGAGTTGTCTGTTGTGCTCCCTGACAGGACAGACATCGATTGTGGCCGGGCACCAACTAGTTCTTCTGGTCTCAGGATAATGTAGGTCTCTGGTTCATGTGGCCCTTTCTGTCTCTTGGGTTCTTAGTTGTCGTGTGACCTTGGTGTTCTTCCTTTGCCTTTGCTCCAGGTGGGTTGAGACCAATTAATGTATTTTAGATGGCCGCTTGTTGGCATTTAGGACCCCAGGCGCCACAATTCAAAGTGGGATGCAGAATGTTTTCATAATAGAATTGTTTTGCCCGTTGAGTTAAAAGTCCCCTCAAACCAAGTTCCCCAGACCCCAGCCCCTGTTTCACTGACCTTTGAAGCTTTCATTTTATCCCGGAAACCTCTTTACTTTTAATCCAGTCCAATTAGGCTGACCTTCCTTGTTTTGAGTGTTGTCTTTCCCTTCACCCAAAGCAGTTCTTATCTACAGATTGATCAATAAAAAGCCCTCTCCCTCCCTCCCTCCCCCCTTTGTAACCACATAAGTATGTGTTCTTCTCCGTTTTTTCTATTTCTCAAGATCTTATAATAGTGGTCTTATACAATATTTGTACTTTTGCAACTGACTCATTTCGCTCAGCATAGTGCCTTCCAGATTCCTCCATGTTATGAAATGTTTCAGAGATTCGTCACTGTTCTTTATCGATGCATAGTATTCCATTGTGTGAATGTACCACAATTTATTTACCCATTCGTCCGTTGATGGACATCTTGGTTGCTTCCAGCTTTTTGCTATTGTAAACAGAGCTGCAATAAACATGGGTGTGCATATATGTGTTTGTGTGAAGGCTCTTGTATCTTTAGGGTATATTCCGAGGAGTGGGATTTCTGGGTTGTATGGTAGTTCTATTTCTAACTGTTTAAGATAACGCCAGATGGATTTCCAAAGTGGTTGTACCATTTTACAATCCCACCAGCAGTGTATGAGAGTTTCAATCTCTCCGCAGCCTCTCCAACATTTATTATTTTGTGTTTTTTGAATTAATGCCAGTCTAGTTGGTGTGAGATGGAATCTCATCGTAGTTTTAATTTGCATTTCTCTAATGGCTAATGATCGAGAGCATTTTCTCATGTATCTGTTGGCTGCCTGAATATCTTCCTTAGTGAAATGTGTGTTCATATCCTTTGCCCACTTCTTGATTGGGTTGTTTGTCTTTTTGTGGTTGAGTTTTGACAGAATCATGTAGATTTTAGAGATCAGGCGCTGGTCGGAGATGTCATAGCTGAATATTCTTTCCCAGTCTGTAGGTGGTCTTTTTACTCTTTTGGTGAAGTCTTTAGATGAGCATAGGTGTTTGATTTTTAGGAGCTCCCAGTTATCTGGTTTCTCTTCATCATTTTTGGTAATGTTTTGTATTCTGTTTATGCCCTGTATTAGGGCTCCTAGGGTAGATCCTATTTTTTCTTCCATGATTTTTATCATTTTAGTCTTTATGTTTAGGTCTTTGATCCACTTGAAGTTAGTTTTTGTGCACGGTGTGAGGTATGGGTCGTGTTTCATTTTTTTGCAAATGGATATCCAGTTATGCCAGCACCATTTGTTAAAAAGACTATTATTTCCCCAATTAACTGACACTGGTCCTTTGTCAAATATCAGCTGCTCATACGTGGATGGATTTATATCTGGGTTCTCAATTCTGTTCCATTGGTCTATGTGCCTGTTGTACCAGTACCAGGCTGTTTTGACTACTGTGGCTGTATAATAGGTTCTGAAATCAGGTAGAGTGAGGCCTCCCACTTTCTTCTTCTTTTTCAGTAGTGCTTTGCTTATCTGGGGCTTCTTTCCCTTCCATATGAAATTAGTGATTTGTTTCTCTATCCCCTTAAAATATGACATTGGTATTTGGATTGGAAGTGCGTTATATGTATAGATGGCTTTTGGTAGAATAGACATTTTTACTATGTTAAGTCTTCCTATCCATGAGCAGGGTATGTTTTTCCACTTAAGTATGTCCTTTTGAATTTCTTGTAGCAGAGCTTTGTAGTTTTCTTTGTATAGGTCTTTTACATCCTTGGTAAGATTTATTCCTAAGTATTTTATCTTCTTGGTGGCTACTGTGAATGGTATTGATTTGGTTATTTCCTCTTCGGTGTTCTTTTTGTTGATGTAGAGGAATCCAAGTCAGTTTTGTATGTTTATTTTATAACCTGAAACTCTGCCAAACTCTTCTATTAGTTTCAGTAGTTTTCTGGAGGATTCCTTAGGGTTTTCTGTGTATAAGATCATGTCATCTGCAAATGGTGATAAGTTTACTTCCTCCTTACCAATCCGGATGCCCTTTATTTCTTTGTCTAGCCTAATTGCCCTGGCTAGGACTTCAAGTACGATGTTGAATAAGAGCGGTGATAAAGGGCATCCTTGTCTGGTTCCCGTTCTCAAGGGAAATGCTTTCAGGTTCTCTCCAATTAGAGTGATACTGGCCGTTGGCTTTGCGTATATGCCCTTTATTATGTTGAGGAATTTTCCTTCAATTCCTATTTTGGTTAGAGTTTTTATCATAAATCGGTGTTGAACTTTGTCAAATGCCTTTTCTGCATCTATTGATAAGATCATGTGGTTTTTATCTTTTGTTTTATTTATGTGATGGATTACATTAATGGTTTTTCTGATATGAAACCAGCCTTGCATACCTGGTATAAATCCCACTTGATCAGGGTGTATTATTTTTTTGATGTGTTGTTGGATTCTATTGGCTAGAATTTTGTTGACGATTTTTGCATCTATGTTCATGAGGGATATAGGTCTAAAATTTTCTTTTTTTGTAATGTCTTTACCTGGTTTTGGTATCAGGGAGATGGTAGCTTCATAGAATGAGTTGGGTAGTATTCCATCTTTTTCTATACTTTGAAATACCTTCAATAGTAATGGTGTTAAGTCTTCTCTGAAGGTTTGGTAGAACTCTGCAGTGAAGCCATCTGGGCCAGGACTTTTTTTTGTTGGAAGTTTTTTGATTACCGTTTCAATCTCTTTTTTTGTTATGGGTCTATTTAGTTGTTCTACTTCTGAATGTGTTAGTTTAGGTAGGTAGTATTGTTCCAAGAATTTATCCATTTCTTCTAGGTTTTCAAATTTGTTAGAGTACAATTTTATGTAGTAATCTGATATGATTCTTTTGATTTCATTTGTTTCTGTTCTGATGTGGTCCTTCTCGTTTCTTATTCGGGTTATTTGTTTCCTTTCCTGTTTTTCTTTAGTCAGTCTAGCCAGTGGTTTATCAATTTTGTTAATTTTTTCAAAGAACCAGCTTTTGGCTTTGTTAATTCTTTCAATTGTTTTTCTGTTCTCTAATTCATTTAGTTCAGCTCTCATTTTTATTATTTGTTTTCTTCTGGTGCCTGATGGGTTCTTTTGTTGCTCACTTTCTATTTGTTCAAGTTGTAGGGACAGTTCTCTGATTTTGGCTCTTTCTTCTTTTTGTATGTGTGCATTTATCGATATAAATTGGCCTCTGAGCACTGCTTTTGCTGTGTCCCAGAGGTTTTGATAGGAGGTATTTTCATTCTCGTTGCATTCTATGAATTTCCTTATTCCCTCCTTGATGTCTTCTATAACCCAGTCTTTTTTCAGGAGGGTATTGTTCATTTTCCAAGTATTTGATTTCTTTTCCCTAGTTTTTCTGTTATTGATTTCTAGCTTCATTGCCTTGTGGTCTGAGAAGATGCTTTGTAATATTTCGATGTTTTGGATTCTGGAAAAATTTGTTTTATGACCTAATTTTTTTTTATGTGGTCTATTCTAGAGAATGTTCCATGTGCACTAGAAAAAAAAGTATATTTTGCAGCAGTTGGGTGGAGAGTTCTGTATAAGTCAATGAGGTTAAGTTGGTTGATTGTTGTAAGTAGGTCTTCCGTGTCTCTATTGAGCTTCTTACTGGATGTCCTGTCCTTCTCCGAAAGTGGTGTGTTGAAGTCTCCTACTATAAATGTGGAGGTGTCTATCTCACTTTTCAATTCTGTTAAAATTTGATTTATGTATCTTGCAGCCCTGTCATTGGGTGCAAAAATATTTAATATGGTTATGTCTTCCTGATCAATTGTCCCTTTTATCATTATATAGTGTCCTTCTTTATCCTTTGTGGCGGATTTAAGTCTAAAGTCTATTTTGTCAGAAATTAATATTGCTACTCCTCTTCTTTTTTGCTTATTGTTTGCTTGATATATTTTTTTCCATCCTTTGAGTTTTAGTTTGTTTGTGTCTCTAAGCCTAAGGTGTGTCTCTTGTAGGCAGCATATAGATGGATCGTGTTTTTTTTTTTATCCAGTCCGTGACTCTTTGTCTCTTTATTGGTGCATTTAGTCCATTTACATTCAGCGTAATTATAGATAAGTAAGTTTTTGGTGCTGTCATTTTGATGCCTTTTCATGTGTGTTGTTGGCCATTTCATTTTTCCACATGCTTTTTTGTGCTGAGACGTTTTTCTTAGTAGCTTGTGAGGTCCTCATTTTCATAATGTTTAACTTTGTGTTTATTGAGTCGTTACGTTTTTCTTGGCTTTTTTCTTGAGTTATGGAATTGATATTTCTTTTTGTGGTTACCTTTTTATTTACCCCTATTTTTCTAAGTAAAAACCTAACTTGTATCCTTCTATATCACCTTGTATCACTCTCCATCTGGCAGTTCAATGCCTCCTATATTTAGTCCCTCTTTTTGATTATTGTGATCGTTTATCTATTGATTTCCATGATTTCCTGTTGTGTGTATTATTTTGTTTATTTATTTATTTTTTGGAATTAGTCTTAATTTGTTTGTTTTTGTGCTTTCCTTATTTGAGTTGCGTTGATATCAGGACGTTCTGTTTTGTGACCTTGTATTGTGCTGGTACCTGATATTATTGGTCATCCGGCCAAACAATCTCCTTTAGCATTTCTTGCAGTCTTGGTTTAGTTTTTGCAAATTCTCTAAACTTGTGTTTATCTGTAAACATCTTAATTTCGCCTTCATATTTCAGAGAGAGTTTTGCTGGATATATGATCCTTGGTTGGCAGTTTTTCTCCTTCAGTGCTCTGTATACATCGGCCCATTCCCTTCTTGCGTGCATGGTTTCTGCTGAGTAGTCTGAACTTATTCTTATTGATTCTCCCTTGAAGGAAACCTTTCTTTTCTCCCTGGCTGCTTTTAAAATTTTCTGTTTGTCTTTGGTTTTGGCAAGTTTGATGATAATATGTCTTGGTGTTTTTCTTTTTGGATCAATCTTAAATGGGGTTTGATGAGCATCTTGGATAGATATCCTTTCGTCTTTCATGATGTCAGGGAAGTTTTGTGTCAGGATTTCTTCAACTATTTTCTCTGTGTTTTCTGTCCCCCCTCCCTGTTCTGGGACTCCAATCACTCGCAAGTTATCCTTCTTGATAGAGTCCCACATGATTCTTAGGGTTTCTTCATTTTTTTTAATTCTTTTATCTGATTTTTTTTCAGCTATGTTGGTGTTGTTTCCCTGGTCCTCCAGAAGTCCCAGTCTACATTCTAATTGCTCGAGTCTGCTCCTCTGACTTTCTATTGCGTTGTCAAATTCTGTAATTTTATTGTTAATCTTTTGGATTTCTACATGCTGTCTCTCTATGGATTCTTTCAACTTGTTAATTTTTCCACTATGTTCTTGAATAATCTTTTTGAGTTCTTCAACAGTTTTATCAGTGTGTTCCTTGGCTTTTTCTGCATTTATCCTAATTTCATTTGTGATATCTTTAAGCATTCTGTAAATTAGTTTTTTATATTCTGTATCTGATAATTCCAGGATTGTATCTTCATTTGGGAAAGATTTTGATTCTTTTGTTTGGGGGGTTGGAGAAGCTGTCATGGTCTGTTTCTTTATGTGGTTTGATATGGACTGTTGTCTCCGAGCCATCACTGAGAAACTAGATTTTCCAGGTAGTCGGCTGGTACGCTGGCTCCTGGTTCTGAAAACGGTCGCTGTCTGCCCGTATTTGTTCGTTTTCCGTCTCTAAGTCTGTGCTTGTTGTTCAGAGTTCATAGATTGTTATGTATGTGATCGATTCCCTTGTTTTTCCGAGTCTTTGTTGCAAGAGGGATCCGTGGTAGCGTCCGCCTAGTCTGCCATCTTGCCCCGCCTCCTCCCTGCCTTTTCTTGATGGGCCATGTTGCACCACTCAGCCAGAGAGCCACTGGCACATGGCCTCCCTGAGTCCATATTGCCCCCATTGGCCATCTCCTTCAGCATCATATTTGTTTGTTTTTTTGTTTCTTTTTCTATCCCTTCCTTCCTTTACTTTCTCCACTCACCTAGTCCCATGCCATCCCCACCCCTTCTTGAAGGGCTGTGCTGCACTATGAGGCTGGAGAGCCACTGGCACACAGCCTTCCCGGGTCTGTGCTGCCCCCACTCGCTGGCTCCCTTACTGCCATATATTTTTTAGTTCATTTGCTCTGTTCTTTTTTTTCTGGTACTGCTCTTTCTCCCTTCCTTCCTTCCCTTTTTCCTGCTTACCTAGCCCGTGTGCTGCCCCTGCCCTTTCTTGAAGGTCCCTGCTGCACCACTTGGCTAGAGAGCCACTGGCACGCAGCTTCCCTGGGTCTGCACCACTGTCACTGGCTGGCTCCCACAGTGCCATATTTTTTTAGTTTGTTTGCTTTGTTCTTTTTTTTCTGTTTCTTTCACTCTTCTTTCTTTTCCTTTCTCTTTCCACCTAGCACTGTGCACTGTCCCCCTTCTCAACAGGTTGTGCTGCTCTCCTTGGCTAGAAAGCCACTGGCACATGGCCTCTCCCAATCTGCACCGTCCCCACAGTCCAGCTCCTCCAATGCCATATTTTTTTATTTGTCTTTATAATTCCCCTTCTCCCTTTTCCTTCTCTCTCCCACCTAGGCTCTGTGCTGTTTCCACCCCTTTCTGACTGTGCCATACCACCCAGTGAACAGACACCAGCTCGCCACCACCCCACTTCCACCCTGCCCCTAATGGCTGGCTCCCTCAGTACCATATTTATTTTGTTGTTTTTGTTTGTTCTCTCTTTTCCTTCTTTCCTTTCTTTTCTCCCATTCACCTAGCCCTGTGTGCTGCCTATGCTCCTTCTCAACAAGCTGAGCCACACTACTTGGCTAGAAAGCCACTGAAACATGGCCTCCCTGGGTCTTCCCCATCCCACACACAGAATCACATTGCATCATCATTTTATTTACCTTTCTTCCCATAATTTTTTTCTTGCTTCTGTTTCTCTCTTTTCTTTCTCTCACCCATTTAGCTCCATGCATCACATCCTCTCCCTTCCATCCTGCCTGCCTATATGCACCCTGTGACAAGCACCAAATGGCACTGGTGCAGACCCCGGGGCCCCACCTCACACTGTCCCACAGGGCCACCCCACCGGCACCAGTTCATGCTGCAAATCACGCATCCCCGCCCTTTTCCCACCCACTGGACCTGCCTGGCCTTACCACAGATGAGCGACCAGCTCTGCCCACCTAGATAAAGTGGTGAGAAGTATCATGTCCACAGATGAGCAGGCAACAAAACATGGCCAGCCTGTCTGCCCAGGCATAATTGCATAAAACAAAAAAGCAGGACAAAACAAACAAACCTACAATCATTAAAGGAAGAAAATAATCCGTGAATGTCCTGGAGACAGCAGGCAAAATCAAAACATAAGGAAAAAAAAAAAGGACAAGATGGTTCCAGTAAGCAACCAAAATGAAACACCAGATGACCTTCCAGTAGAAGGCACTGGAACTCTGATATGGAATTCAAAAGTATAATACTCAAGACTTTCCAAGAGATTAGGAAAGACATTAAAGAAAAAAACAAAACTAAGGAAAAAATAGACAAAATCGTGGAAAATACTGACACAATCAGGGAAAACACAGAAAAAGCACTGGAAGAATTCAGGAAAATAATATAGGAACAAGATATCAAAATAAATAAACAACTAGAAGTTATACAAAAACAGCAATTAGAAATCCAAAAGTTAAACAACAAGATTTGAGAAATGGTCAATGCAATTGAAAGTTTTATGAGCAAATTGGAAACAATGGAAGACAGGATGAGCAAAACTGAAGACAAGCCCTTGGATACCACTTTGAGGAAAAATCAAAAAAGAATGAAGAAAACCTGAGGATAATGTGGAATACAATCAAGAGCAAAAATTTACATGAGATTGGAGTTCCAGAACAGGGTGCAGAAAACAGAAAACACAGATAGGATCATTGAATACTTACCTACAGAAAACTTCCCTAATATCATGAAAGATGAAAAGCTGACCAACCAAGAAGCTCAACGAATCTCACATAGGATAGACTCCAAAAGAAAGTCATCAAGACATATCACAATCACACTTGCCAAAACCAAAGACAAAAAAAGAATCCTGAAAGCAGCTTGAAAAAAACAAAAAGTCACTTACAAACAGGAAACAATAAGACTAAGCCCTGATTACTCAACAAAAACTATACAGGCAAGAAGGCAATGGGATGACATATATAAAACCCTGAAAGAAAAAATTGCCAACCAAAAATAAAATGTCCTGAAAAACTCTCACTCAAATATGACAGGGAAATTAGGACATTTCCAGAAAAACAGAAATTAAGGGAATATGTAAAAATCAAACCAAACTTGCAAGAATTATTCAAGTGTGTCCCTCAGATAGAGAACAAACAACACCAGAAAACAAGCAGAATCTAGGACACAGAACAGTATCAGCCAGATACTAACCTAGGTAATGAACTCTCCAGGATAAAACAAAAAAAAAAGATTCACTGTATGGAATCAGATACGTCAGTCTGTAAATGACAGCAATGTCAGAACCATAAAAGAAGAAATAAAGGGTTTAGGTATAGAACTTTGAAATGGAGAAGAAGTCAAGGCAATATTAGGTAATAAAAGACTTGCTTAAACTTAGGAAGATAGGGGTAAATTTCAAGGAAACCACAAAGAAAGTTAGCAAACCTATACATCAAAATAAAGAAGAAAAACATAAAGTCTCTGTAAACACAAAATCTACAAAAACAAAAGAAACAAACAGATGAAAAAATCCACTAACAAAAGGAATTCAGCACGGGAGAGTAGGAGGAACAAAGAAAATGTCAGCACCATACACACACACACAAAGGCACTAAAAAATGACAGCAATAAACTCACACCTATTGATAATCACACTGAACATAATTGGCTTTAATGCACCCATGAAGAGATAGAGAGTGACAGAATGCATTAAAAAAAAAAATCAATATGCTGTCTACAAGAGATACACCTTAGGAAAAAAGACATAAATATATTAAAAATCAGAGAATGGAAAAAAATGTATCAAGCAGACAGCAACCAAAAAAGAACAGTAGTGGCAATACTAATGTCAGATAAAATAGACTTTAAGGCAAAATCAAACATAAAAGACAAGGAAGAACATTATGTAATGATTAAAGGGACAATCAACAAAGAATACATAACTTTAATAAACACGTATACATCCAATGACAGGGCTCCAAATTGCATAAAACAAACTCTAACAGCACAGAAAAGAGAAATTGACAGTTCCACAATAATAGTAGGAGACTTAAATACCCCACTTTCACTAAAGGACTAAACCTCTAGAAAGAAACTCAACAAAGATACAGAAGATCTAAAGGCCACAGTCAACCAACTTGACCTCATAGACATATGCAGCACACTCAACCCAACAGGACAAAGTGTACATTCTTTTCCAATGCACATGGAATATTCTCCAGAATAGACCACATCTTAGGCCACAAAGCCATCCTCAACAAAATCCAAAACACTGAGATAATACAAAGCATCTTCTCTGATCACAATGCCATAAAAGTAGAAATTAATAACAGGAAGAGCAAGGAAAAAAATCAAACACATAGAAATTGAATAACCCCTTGCTTAAAAACAACTGGGTAATAGAAGTCAAAGATGGAATCAAAAAATTCCTAGAATCAAATGAGAATGAAAACACATCATCAAAACCTTTGGGACGCAGCAAAGGCAGTGCTCAGAGGTCAGTTTATAGCAATAGATGCACTCATCAAAAAAGAAGAAAGTGACAAAATCAAAACATTAGCTATACAACTCAAAGAAATAGAAACAGAACAACAAAAGAAGCCCACAGCCACCATAAGAAAGGAAATAATAAAGGTCAGGGCAGAAATAAATGAAATGGAGAATAGAAAAATCAATAAAATCAAAAATTGGTCAATGAAATAAAAAAAAACACTGGTCAAATTAGCAAAAGAAAAACAGGAGAGGAAGCAAATAACCCAAATAAGAAATGAAATGGGGGACATTACAACAGACCCAACCAATATAAAAAGGATCATAACAGTACCATGAAAAACTATACAATAAATTTGAAAACCTAGAGGAAATGGACAAATTTCTAGAAACACAGTATCTAGCTAAACTAACACAAACTGAGGTAGAAGATCCGAACAGACCCATAACAAGAGATTGAAAAGGTGAAAGGAAAAACTCCCAACAATGAAAAAATCCCTGGCCCAGGGGGCCTCACTAAGTAATTCTACCAAACATTCAGAGAAGAGCTCACATCAGTACTACTAAAACTATTTCAGAACATGGAAAAGGAAGAGATACTCCCAAATTTATTCTATGAAGCCAGGATAACTCTGATACCAAAACCAGGCAAAGATACCACAAAAAAAAGAAAATTACAGACCAATATCTCTCATGAATATAGATGCAAATACTCTCAACAAACTTCTAGCCAATAGAATTCAGCATCATATCAAAAAAATAACACGCCACGACCAAGTGGTATTCATACCAGGTATGCAAGGATGGTTCAACACTAGAAAATCAATCAATGTAATCTACCACATAAACAAAAAAAGAAAAGAATCACTTGGTTATCTCAATCAACACAGAAAAGGCATTCGATAAAGTCCAACACCCATTCCTGATAAAAACTCTCAAAAAATAGGAATAGAAGGGAAATTCCTCAACATAATATAGGGCATCTGTACAAAACCAACAGCCAACATCATTTGCAACAGAGAGAGACTGAAAACAGGAACAAGACAAAGATGCTCTTTATCCCCACTCCTATTTAACATTGTGCTTTAGAAGTCCTAGCTAGAGCAATAGGCAAGCAAAAGAAATAAAAGGCATCCAAATAGGCAAGGAAGAAGTAAAACTATCTCTATTTGTGGATGATATGATACACAGAGAACCCAAAAGACTCCACAAGGAAACACTGGGACTAATAGATTCAGCAAAGTAGTGTGATACAAGATAAACATACGAAAATCAGTTAGATTCCTATACACCAGTAAAAAGAACTATGAAAAGGAAATCAGGAAAGGAATACCTTTTATAACCCAAACCAGAAACCAAACCCAGTGCCGTTGAGTCAATTGCGCATAGCAGCCCCTAAAAAGATAAAGTGCTTAGGAATAAATCTAACCAGTGACGTAAAAGGCCTCTATCAAGAAAACTACAAAACACTACTGCAAGAAAGCAAAAGAGACCTACACAAATGGAAAAGCATACCATGGTCATGGATAGGTACACTTAACATTGTGAAAATGTCAATTTTACCAAAGCAATCTACACATACAATGCAATCCCGATCAAAATATCAACAGCATTCTTTAACGAGATGGAAAAACTAATCATTAACTTTATATGGAAAGGAAAGCACTACTGAAGAAGAATAAAGGAGGAAGTCTTGCATTACCTGACCTAAGAACCTACTATACAGCTACAGTAGTCAAAAAAGCCTGGTACTGGCACAATGATAGATACATAGACCGGTGGAACAGAATCAAGAACCCAGATGTAAATCCTTCCACCTAAGGTCACCTGATCTTCGACAAAGACCCAAAGTCCGTTAAGTGTGAAAAAGACAATCTTTTTAACAAATTGTGCTGGCAAAACTGGATGTTCATCTGTAAAAAAATGAAACAGGACCCATACCTCACACCATGCACAAAAACTAATTCAAAATAGATCAAAGACCTAAATATAAAACCCAAAAGTATAAAGATCATAGAAGAAAAAATAGAGTCAACACTACAGGCCCTAATATACAGCATAAGTAGCATACAACCTTATGGTATATTTTTATCTAACAATACACAAACACCAGAACCTAAGCTAGATAAATGGAACCTTCTAAAACACTTATACTCATTGAAAGACTTCATCAAAAGAATAAAAATAGAATCTACAGGCTGGGAAAAAAAATTTTGGCTATGACAAATCTGACAAAGGATTTAATCTCTAAAATCTACAGGAAAATCCAACACTTCTACAACAAAAAGACAAATAATCCAATTAAAAAATCGGCAAAGGAAATGAACAGACACTTCACCAAAGAAAACATTCAGGCAGCTAACAGACACATGAAGAAATGCTTGTGATCACTAGCCATTAGAGAAATGTAAATCAAAACCACAATGAGAAAACATCTCACCCCAACATTAGTGACACAAATCAGAAAATAACAAATGTTGGAGAGGCTGCAGGGAGATTGGTGGGAATGCAAAATGGTACAACCATTTCAAAAAACAATATGGCACTTTCTTAAAGAGCTAGAAATAGAAAATACCACATAATCTAGCAAGCCAACTCCTATGACTATATCCTAAAGAACTAAGAGCCGTCCCAGAAATAGGTATATGTACACCTATGTTTATTGCAGCATTATTCACAGAAATAAAAAGATGGAAACAACCTAAGTGCCCATCAACAGATGTAAATGGATAAACAACTATGGTACATACACAATGGATTACTAGGCAACAATAAAGAACAATGATGAATCCTTGAAACATCTCACAACATGGATGAATCTGGAGGGCGTTATGCTGAGTGAAATATGTCAATCACAAAAGAAAAAATACTGTATGACACCACTATTATAAAAACTTATGAAAAGGTTTACACTCAGAAAGAAACAATTTTTCATTGTTACGAGGGAGGGAAGAGGTGGGAAGGGAGAAACATTAAATAGACAATAGACAAATGGTAACTCTGGTGAAGGGTAAGACAGTATACAATACTGGGGAAGTCAGTGCAACTAGACCAAGGCAAAGTCATAGAAACTTCATAGATACATCCAAATGACCTGAAGGACCAAAATACTGGGCTGAAGGCTGAGGACAATGGTCTCGGGAGACATCTAGCTCAATTGACATAATATAGATTATAAAGAATATGTTCCACATCCTACTTTGGTGAGTAGTATCCGGGGTCTTAAAAGTTTGTGCGCAGCTATCTAAGATACTCCACTGGTCGCATCCCATCTGGAGCAAGGGAGAATGAAGAAAACCAAAGACAAGGAAAAGATTAATCCAAAGGACTAATGGACCACGACTACCACAGCCTCCACCAGACTGAGTCCAGCACAACTAGATGGTGCCTGGCTACCACCACAGACTGCTCTGACAGGGATCACAATAGAGGGTCCAAACAGACCTGGAGAAAAATGTGGAACAAAATTCTAACTCACAAAAAAAAGACCAGATTTACTGACCTGACAGAGACTGGAGAAAGCCCGAGAGTATAGCCCCTGGATCGCCTTTTAAATCAATACTGAAGTCGCACCTGACTTTCACCCTTTTGCCAAATATTAGACAGGCCTATAAAACAAACAATAATACACATAGCTCAACAATTTCCAAAATGGCACACCAGCCCAAGGGCAAGGACGAGAAAGCAGAAAAGCTGGACGAATGGAAATGGAGAACCCAAGGTCGAGAAGGAGAGAGTGTTGACACATTTTGGAGTTGGCAATGCCGCAAAACAATATGTGTATTAATTGTTTAATGAGAAACTAATTTGCTCTGTCAGCCTTCATCTGAAGCAAAATACATTGTACATTTCCTCTAGCTTCTCAAATTTGTTGAAGTACAATTTTTCATAGTATTGTGTTATGATCCTTTTTATTTCAGTTGGATCTGCTGTAATGTCCCCCATCTCATTTCTTATGTGGGTTATTTGCTTTCTCTCCTTTTTTTTTTTTTTTTTTTTTGTCAGTTGGGCTAATGGTTTGTCAGTTTTGTTGATCTTCTCAAAAAACCAACTTTTGATCTTGTCGATTCTATTATTTTTCTGTTCTTTATTTCATTTATTTCTGCTCTAGTCTTTATTATTTCCTTTCTTCTGGTGCCTATGGGCTTCTTCTGTTTTTTATTTGTAGACTTGTAGGTCTAACGTTTTGATTTTGGACCATTCTTCTTTTTTAATGTGTGGATTTATTGCTATACATTGACCTCTGAGCACTGCCTTTGCTGTTGTGTTGGTTGATGTGTTTTCATTCTCATTTGATTTTAGGAATTTTTTTTATTTCCCTCTTTGATTTCTTGTATTACCAGTGGTTTTTAAGCAAGGTGTTATTCAGTTTCCATGTAATTGATTTTTCCCTTGTACTTTCTGTTATTAGTTTCTATTTTTATGGCATTGTGATCAGATTGAATGCTTTCTATAATTTTGGTGTTTTGAATTTTATCTAGGGTTGCTTTCTGGCTTAAAACGTGATTTATTCTAAAGAACAATTCGTGTGTGTTGGAAAAGAATGTATACTTCGCTACTGTTGGGTTGAGTGTTCTATATACATCTATGAGGCCAAGTTTGTTGACTGTGGGCTTTAGATCTTCCGTATCTTTCTTGAGTTTCTTTCTAGATCTTCTGTCCTTTACTGAGAGTGGTGTGTCGAAGTCTCTTACTATAATTGTGGAACTCTCAATTTCTCTTTTCAGTGGTGTTAGAGCTTATGTATTTGGGAGCCCTGTCATTGGGCGTGTAGATATTTATTAAGGTTATGTCTTCTTGGTTGATTGTCCCTATAATCATTACATAATGTCCTTCCTTATTTTTTATGTTTGATTTTGCCTTAAAGTCTATTTTATCTGAGATTAATATTGCCACTCCTGCCCTTTCTTCATTACTGTTTGCTCGATATATTTTTTTCCACCCTTTGATTTTTAATTTGCTTGTCTTTGTGTCTAACCTGTGTCTCTTGTAGACAGCATATTGATGCATCATGTTTTTTTAATCCAGTATTCCACTCTCTGTCTCTTTACGGGTGCATTTAAGCTATTTTCATTCAGTCTGATTATTGATAGGTATGAGTTTATTGTTGTCATATTGTGCTTTTTTTGGTGGTGCTGACGTTTTCTTTGTTCCTTTTACTTTCTGTGCTGAGTTCCTTTCGTTTGTGGAATTTCTTTTTGTTTATTCTTATAGATTTTGTTTTTACTCAGTCTTTATGGTTTTCTTCTTTTTTATTCTGATGAGTAGGCTTGTTAACTTTATTTGTGATTACCTTGAAATTTGCCCTTATCTTCCTAAGTTTGAATCAGTCTTTTATTACTTGATATCGCCTTGACTTCCTCTCCATTTGGAAGTTCCATATCTATAATGTTTATTGCCCTTTTTACTGTTTTGACATTCTCATCATTGACAGATTAATATCTCTTTTTTCATGTTTTAAGTCTTTTAGCTTTGTTTTATTATTGAGAGTTCTTTACCTTTACCTAGGTTGGCTGATGCTGTCCCGTGTCCTAGATTCTGGTTGTTGCCTGATGTTGTTGGCTCTCTATCCGAAGGACTCCCTTTAATATTTCTTGTAAGTTTGGTTTGGTTTTTACAAACTCCCTTAACTTCTGTTTATCTGGAAAAGTCCTAATTTTGCAATCATATTTGAAAGAGTTTTGCAGGATATTTTATTCTTGGTTGGTGGTTTTTTTCTTTCAAATTCTTATATATATCATCCCATTGCCTTCTTGTCTGCGTTGTTTCTGCCGAGTAATCAGAACTTAGTCTTATTGTTTTCCCTTTGCAAGTGACTTTTTGTTTTTCTCGAGCTGCTCTCAGGGTTCTTTGTCTTTGGTTTTGGTGAGTGTGATTATGATATGCCTTGGTGACCTTCTTTTGGGGTCTATCCTATATGGAGTTCATGATGAGCTTCTTGAGTGGTCAGCTTTTTGTCTTTCATGATATGTGCAAAGTTTTCTGCCAGCAAATTTTCAACCATCTTCTCTGTGTTTTCCATTTTCTACCCCTTTTCTTTAACTCCGATCACACATGAATTTTTGCTCTTGATTGTGTCCTACATAATTCTTAGGTTTTCTTCATTCTTTTCTGTGATTTTTCGTCAAAGTGGTGTCCATGGATTTGTCTTTAATCTTGCTGATTCTTTCATTGTTTCAAATTTTCTCCTAAGACCTTCTATAGAGTTATCCATTTCTGAAATTTTGTTTATCTTTTGGATTTCTAGGTGCTGTTTTTGCATGATTTCTAATTATTTATTTTGATGTTTTCTTCTTGTATTATTTTCCTGAATTCTTTTGTTTTGTGTGTGTTTTCCTTGATTTTGGCTATACTTTCATTGGTTTTGTCTGTTTTCCATGATTTTGTCTATTTTTCCCCTGGTTTGTCTGTGTTTTCTTAATGTCTTTCCTAATCTTTTGGAGAGCCCTGAATATTAGTCTTTTGAGTCACATATCAGGTAGTCCAACTGCCTTTTCTTCTCTCAGAAAGTCCTTTGATTCTTTATTTTTGTCATTTGCTGGAGCCATCTTGTCCTGCTTTTCTGTATTTTTTTATATTGTCTGCTGTCTCCGAGACAGTAAGGTATTATTTTCTTTATTTATTGACTGTATGTTCATTTGTTCCATTGCAATTTTTTATTTTGTTTTTGATATGTTAAGGTAAGTGGGCCAGGCTTGCTTTGCTGCTTGATCAACTGTGGCATGATAGCTCTCACTACTTTATCTGTGTGTGCAGGGTAGCAGCAGGCAGGGTGAGCCCACTTCACTGTACACTCATTTGGCAAGGTGGCTGAGGGTAGACTGGGCAGGCACTGCCTGCCTCCTGGTGTTGGTCCAGCAGTGTAGGAGCATTCACAGCTCCTCATCAGACAGGTAGGGGTGTCAGACGGGGAATGATATAGGTTCATTTCCTACCATTCAGGATCTCGTTGAGTATCAGGAGGAGAAGGGCAGTGTGGGCATGGTACAGTAGTGGGCCAGAGTGCTGGGGGTTCTCTAGTTGTTACAGCACAGCAGGGGCTGGTGGCAAGGGGAGGTAGCATGCAGGGCTAGGTGGGGGGGAGGGGAAGAAAAGGGAGGAAAGAGATAAATTTTAAAAAATGGGTTGGACCTGGGCACTGATGGGAAAGGAAGGGAGGTGACATACTGGGTTAGGTGGGAAGGAGAAAGAAAAAAGGAGGGGGGGAGTTGGCAGCATTGTAGGGGCCATGCATGTGGACAGGGTGGACCTTGGGCAGCAGCAGGCTGGTGTGCCAGTGGCTCTTTATTAGAGGCAGTGCAGCAGGGTCAACTGGGAAGAGGGGGAGTGGTATACAGGGCTAGGTGGGACAGGGCTAGAAAAGGAAGAAAGAGAAAAATAATAATAAAAATAAATTTTAAGAACTGGCTGCAGAGTGGGGACCAGAGAGTGAGGGCAGGGTGGACTCAAGGGCCAGTGAGAAGGGAGGGGAAGTGGCTTATGGGGCTAGGTGGGAGGGGGAAAGAAAAGAAAGAGAAAAAATGATGGCATGGTTGGAGTCAGCAGGTGGGGACAGAGTGGACTTGGGGCAGCAGTGGGATGGTGGCTTTCTAGCCCTGGGTGTAGAACAGGGTCTGGCGGCAGTAGGGAGAGGTGACATATGGGGCAAGGTGGGCAGAAAAAAAAGAAAGAATTAAGAAAAAACAATAATAAAATAAATAAAACTTGTGCACAACAGGGGCTGACGAGAGAGGGCAACATGGACCTGAGGGCCAGTTGGAATGGAAGGAGTGTGACATACAGGGCTAGGTAGGAGGGAAAAAGAAAAAAAAGAAGAGAAAGAAAAAAAGCAAAAAATATGATGGTGCATTGGGAGTCAATGGGTGGGGACAGGGTGGCACCCTGGGCAGTGGCAGGTTGGTGGCTCTCTACCCACTGCAGTGCAGCTTGGCCCAGCAGGAAAGGAGGAGGTGGCATACAGGCCTAGCTGGGAGGGAGAAGGAAAAGGAAAAAAATTAAAAATAATAAAATAAAATTTTAAAATGACGTGACAGGAGCCAGCTGGTGTGGGCTGGGCAGACCCAGTGCAGTTGTGGCTCAGTGGTTCTCCAGCCGAGTGGTGTGGCATGGCATGTTGGGAAGAGGTGAAGTGAGAGAGAAAAGCGCTAGGTGGGAGGAAGAAAGAAAAGGAAGAAAGGGGGAAAATGGCACCGTGGGAGCCAGTGTTCGGGGGTGGGGGAGACCTGGGGTGGCAGCAGGCTGATGGCTCTCTAGCCAAGTGGTATTGTGTGGACTGTCAGGAAGAGGTGGAGGTAGTGTATGGGGCAGAAGTGTGAAGGGAGAGGAAGAGTGTTTTCTGTAGTTACTGGGTACTCTGTCTCCTGTTGAGAGTTCCATGAAGTTCCCTTTCTGTACTCCCTACCCAGGGTCATTGCTGGCTGTGTTCCAGGATGGCAATGCTGTGCTGTGTTAGTTGGCAGGGGACCTTCACTCTGTATCTCTCCTCATTCTCTGTTCTCCATCAGTTTCTTCTTCCATTCGGTGTTTGATTTAGTTCTTTAACCCTTCATTTGAGGCTAGGGTTCCAGGATTGACGTTTGTATCTGTTTTACTTAGTTTTTCAGGTCCTTGTTGCACAAGGTCAGCATGATGCATCTGTCTATGACACCATGTTGGCGCCCCCTCCTCTGGTAAAGTCTTTTAATGAACAAAAGTTTTTAATTTTTTATGAGGTCCCATTTATTTATTTTGTCACTTGTTGCTTGTGTTTTTGTTATTGTATTAGATAATTCATTGTTAAAAGCTAGGCCCAACAGACTTGCCCCTGAATTTCCTTCTAAAAATTTTATGGTTTTAGTTTCACATTTAGGTCTTTAATCCATTTTGCGTTTGTATTTGTGCATGGTGTGAGGCATGGATTCTGTCTCTTTTTTCTGCATGTAGAAATCCAATTTTCCCAACACCTTTTATTGAAGAGACTCTTTTCTCCCCATTGAATGGATTTAGCACTCTTGTCAAAAATCAGATGACCATAGCTGTGTGGGTTTATTATGGGACTCTCAAGTCTATTCTATTTAAGTTTCTTTTGTTATACCAGTACCAGGCTACTATGATTACTGTAGCTGTATGTTTTAAAATCAGGATGTGTGAGTCTTCCTACTTTGTTCTTTTCTTTCAACATCACTTTAGTTATTCAAGGCCTCTTGCCATTTCATATAAAGTTGAGGATTTGTTTTTCTATTCCTATAAAGAAAGTTGTTGGAATTTTGATCAGGATTGCGTTGAATCTATAGATTGCTTTGGTAGTGTTAACATTTAACAAAGTTAGGTCTTTGAACCCATGAACACGGGATATCTTTTTATTTATTTAAGTCTTCTTTAATCTTTTTCAGTAGTGTTTTATAATTTTCATTGTATGTCTTTCACATTCTGGTTAAATTTATTCCTAGGTATTTTGTTCTCTTAGATGCTATTGTAAATGGAGTCATTTCACTAATTTCCCTTTTGGATTTCTCTTTGCTGGTGTAGAGAAACCCAACTGATTTTTATTTGTTGACCTTGTAGTTTGCAACTTTGTTAAATTCCTCTATTACATCTAGACACTTTCTTACAGATGCTTTGGAATTTTCTATATAAGATCTTGTCATCTGTGAATAGAGATAATTTTATTCCTCCTTTCCCTATCTGTATACCTTTTTATTTCTTTTTCTTGTCTTATTGCTCTGGCTAGGAATTCTAATAAGATATTGAATAGAAGTGGTGAAATTAAGCACCCTTTTTTTCCATTAAGTATAATATTGGCTGTTGGCTCTTCGTGTATGTCCTGAATCATATTGAGGAACTTCACTTCTAATCTTCTTGCAAATTTTCATCAAGAAAGGGTGTTGGAATTTATCAAATGCTTTTTTTGTATCCATAGAGATGATCATGTGGTTCTTTTCCTTTGTTCTATTGATGTGGTGTATTACATTGATTGATTTTCTAATGTTGAACAATCCCTACATTCCTAGAATAAATACTACTTGGTCATGGTATATGGCTTTTTAATATGCTGTTAATTTCTGTTTGCTAGTATTTTGTTGTGAATTTTTGCATCTATATTCATGAGGGATATTGGTCCGCAGTTGTCTTTTCTTGTGATGTCTTTGCCTGGTTTGGTATCAGGGTTATTTTGCTTCATAGAGTGAATTAGGGAGTATTCCTTCCTTCTCTATTTTTTGGAAGAGCTTAAACAGTATTTATGTCAATTCTTCTCTAAATATTTGGTAGAATTCCTCAGTGAAGCCATCTGCTCCACGACTTTTTTTTATTAGCAGGTTTTTGATCACTGATTCAGTCTCTCACGTCTTATGGGTCTGTTGAGATGTTCTATGTCTTCTTGAGTCCGTGTGGGTAGGTTGTGTTCTTCTAAGAATTTGTCCGTTTCATCCAAGTTACCCAGTTTGTTGCTGTACACTTGTTCATAATAATTTGTGATGTTCTCATTATTTCTGTTGGGTCAGTTGTGATGTCTCCTCTTTCATCTTTTAGTTTGATTGTTTGCCTCTTTTCTTTTCTTTGTCAGTCCAGCTGAACATCTGTCAATTTTATTGATTTTTTCAAAGAACCAACTTCTAGTTTTGTTGATTCTTTCTATTGTTTTTCTGTTTTCAATTTTATTTATTTCTGCTCTGATCTTTGTTATGTCCTTTCTTCTCATAAGTTTAGGCTTAGTTTGCTCTTCTCTTTCTAGTTCCTCAAGTTGTAGAGGTAGGCTGTTGATTTGATATCTTTCTTCTTTTTCCATGTAGGCATTTATTGCTATAAGTTTCCCTCTGAGTACTACCTTCTTTGCACCCCATAAGTTTTCGTATGTTGTGCTTTCATTTTCACTTGACTCTAACAAATCTGTGATTTCTTCCTTGGCCCAATGACAGTTTAAATTACATATGCTTGTGTATGTTTCAGGTTATATTCTATTATTGTTTTCTGGTTTCACTCTGTTATGTTCAGAGAAACTACTTTGTATGATTTCAATCTTTTTTTTTACTTTATCAAGACTTTCTATATGACTGAACATGTCAGTTCTGGAGAATGATCTATGTGCACTAGAATGTATGTTGTGCTGTTGGTGGGTGGAGTGTTCTATATATGTCTGTTAAGTCTAGTTGGTTTATAGTGTCATTCATGTCCTGTGTTTTCTTGTTGATCTTCTTTGTAGATGTTCTGTCCAATATTGAAAGTGGTTATTGAAGTCTCCAAATACTATTGTAGTGCTATCTATTTCTCCCTTCAATTCTATCCATTTTTTCTTTTTATATTTAGGTGCTCCAATGTTGGGTGCATCTATGTTCTTGAGCTTCATTCTGAGATGCAGTTAAGTTACTTGTAAATACTTTAATCTTTTCAGAACCTTCTGTTGAGCATTTTTCACCAGGATCAGAAGAACAATTTGTCTAGGAATAATTTTGCCCCACTAAAATTTAAAAAAAAAAAAAAAAATTTTTTTTTTTTTTAATGAGTCAAGCCACCACCCATTTAATGCATATACCCACTGCTACCATGAACTGACAACACCTGTCTGTCAGTTTGTCACACTGTGGTGACCTGTGTGTTGCTATGATGCTGGAAACTCTGCCACCTGTATTTCAGATACCAGCAGGTTCACCCATGATGGACAGGTTTCAATGGATCTTCCAGACTAAGACAGATTAGGAAGAAAAGACTGACTATCTTCTTCCAAAAATTAGCCAATGAAAAGCCTATGTATAACAACAGAATATTGCCCAATATAGTGCTAGAAGATGAGCGTCCCCTTCCCCCAGGTTGGAAGGCACTCAAAATACAACTAGGGAAAGAGTTGCTTTCTCAAAATAGAGTCGACCTTAGTGATGCAGGTGGAGTAAAGCCTTCAGGGTCTTCATTTGCTGATGTGGCACAACTCAAAATGAGTGGTAACAGTTGCAAACTTCCATTAGTAATCAGGACATGTAATGTACAAAGTACGAACCTAGGAAAATTGGAAGTCATCAAAAATGAAATGGAACACTTGAAGATCAATATCCTAGGTATTAGTGAGCCAAAATGGACTGGTTTCACCCTTTTGAATCCAACAATTATATGGTCTACTATGTCAGGAATGACAAATGAAGAGGAACAGCATTGCAGACATATCAACATCCATATACCTACAAGGAAGACCAGTTCATACAACTATTATTCAAATATATGCACCAACCACAAATACCAAAGATGCAGAAATTAAAGATTTTCATGACCTGCTGCAGTCTGAAATTGCTCTAACATGCAATCAAGATGCATTGGTAATTACTTGTGACTGGAATTCAAACAAAGAAGAAGGATCAGTAGTTGGAAAATACAGCCTTGATGATAGAAACAACACTGGGTATCACATAACAGAATGCTGCAAGACCAATGACTTCTTCATTGGAAATACTTTTTTCAACAGCAGAAATGACCACTATACACATGGATGTCACCAGATGGATTACACAGGAATAAAATTGACTACATCTGTGGAAAAAGATAAATGTAAAGCTCGATATTTGGTCAAGACAAAGCCAGGGTCCAACTGAGGAACAGGCCATCAATTGACTGTGTGTAAGTTCAAGTTGAAGCTGAAGAAAATCAAAGCAAGACCATGTGAGCCATAGTATGACCTTGACTATATCCTGCCTGAATTTAGAGACCATTTCAAAAATAGATTTGACATACTGAACCCTAATGACAGAAGAACAAAAGAATTGTGGGGAGACAGCAAGGGCAGGATACATGAAGAAAGTGAAAAGTCATTAAAAAGACAGGAAATAAGGAAAAGATTAAAATGGATATCAGAAGAGACTCTGAAACTTGCTCTTGAGAAGAGTAACTAAAGAAATTATTCAGTGAAGGAGCTGAATAGAACGTTTCAAAGAGCTTTATAAGACAGGATAAATTACTGTAAAGAAATATGCAAAGACCTGGAGTTAGAAAACCAAAGGGAAGAACATGATCAGCATTTCTCAAGTTGAAAAAAACTTAAGAGAAAATTCAAGCTTTGAGTTGCAATATTGAAGGATTTTATGGGCAAAAAAATTGAATGATACACCAAAAGAAGATGGAAGAAATACACAGAGTCATGGTACAAAAAAATTGGTTGTTTTTCAACAATTTCAGAAGGTAGCATATAATCAGAAACATTGATACCGAAAGAAGTTTGAGCTGCACTGAAGGCAATTGATGAAAAACAAGGCTCCAGGAATTACCAGACTACCAGCTGAGATACTTCAATAAATGGATGCAACACTGGAAGTGCTTATTGGTCTATGTCAAAAAATTTGTGAGACAGCTACCTGGGCAATCAACTGGAAGAGATCCATATTTCAGCACATTCCAAAGAAATGTAGTCAAATGGTATCCAGAAATTGTCACACAACATCATTAATATCACATACTTGCAAAATTCTGCTGAAAATAATTCAAAAACTACTGCAGCTGTACATAACAGGAAACTGCCAAAAGTTCAAGTTCGATTCAGAAGAGGATGTGGAATGGGGGATATTGTTGCTGATGTCAGATGGGATCTTAGCCGGAAAAAGAGAATATTGGTAAGATGTTTACCTGTGTTTTATCAACCACGCAAAGGTACTCAACCGTGTGGATCATAATAAATTATGGATGACATTGAGAAGAATGGAATTCTAGAACATAACTGTGCTCATGTAGAACCTGTACATAGACCAAGAGGCAGTTGTTCAAACAAAACAAGTGGTTACTGCATGGTTTAACACCAGGAAATGTGTGCATCAGGGTTGTATCCTTTCACTATACATATTCAATCTGTATGCTGAGCAAATAATCCAAGAACCTGGACTATATGTAAAAGAACAGGGCACCAGGATGGGAGGAAGACTCATTAACAAACTGCAATGTGTAGATAACACAGTCTTGCTTGCCAAAAACGATGACTTGAAGAAATTACTGTTGAAGATTCAAGACTATGGCCTTCAGTATGGTTTACACCTGAACTTGAAGAAAATTAAAATCTCCACAACTGAATCTATAAACAATATTATGATGAATATGGGGGAAAAAGTTGAAGTCGTCAATTATTTCATTTTACTTGGATCAATGATCAATGTCCATGGAAGCAAGAGTCAAGAAATCAAACAAAACTATTGGTCCCTACATGTCCAGAGCAAAAAAGAAAGAAGGAAATGCAAGATTCAAAGAAGAAACTAGTCTACAGGACTGTCTACTTGAACCAAGGCCTCATCTACCTTGAGACCAGAAAAACTAGATGGTTCCAGGCTACCACTATCTATAGTTCTGATCAGGGCTCAATAGGTGGATCCTGATAGAATGGGAGAAAAACATGGAACAGAACTCAAATCCTTAAAAAGTCCAGACTTACTGGTCTAGAGGATTCCCAGAGGGATACCCTTCAAACCTTGAACTGAACTATCCCCTGAGGTCACCTTTTAGCTAAATAACAGATGAGCTTACAAAATAAAGAATACTACCCATGAGGACTGCATTCCTTTAAAAAAAAAAAACTATCTATGTAAGACCAGTCAACAATTACTTTAAAGCAAAAATGAGAAGGTAAGGGGAAAAGGAAACTAGATTACTGGAAATTGAACAACCAGAATGGAAATAATGAAAATGTTGACACACCGTGAAGAATGTAACCAATGTCACTGAACAATTTGTGTAAAAATTGTTGAACGGTAACCTAATCTGCTGTGTAAACTTTCACCAAAAACACAATATGTTTTTTTAATTAAAAAAAAAAAGAGAGAGAAATCAAGCAGTGTTCCCCACCCGGTAACTTGCACCTGCTGAACTGATACAAACGCCTATAGAAGGTTCCTTACAGTGGAGACAGAAGTAGGGTCACCTAAGTGTTGACTGCTCCACCCATCACCATGGGGCCACTGGGGCTCTGAAACCAACAAGACAGATCTCTCAGAGGTCTTTCCAGGGAGTGCCAGCCCTTCCTCCTCTAAAAGGGAGGAAATCAGCCTGTGCGTTCCCTGAATGCCAGCTCAGAAATAAGCAGCCCCTACAAAAGAGGGAAGGAAGATTTGGGCAAAACCAAAGGGCAACACCTAGTCCAGAATGGGGCTCGCTGAGAGTGGGTTTTACAACTGAAAATGTGGTTACAGAAACAGAAGGAAAGGGAGTAACAACCAGAGAGAGAGGACTGCACCTCCTGGTGGACATATTGATTAGTGCATGATATCTTACCTGAGTGGCCGTGCCTGCTGGTGGACAGACTGACCATAGCATGTTCTCTAGTGTGTCTGGGAGACACCGAAAGTTGAAAACTGAGATCTGGAACTTTCAAATCCTAATTAAACCAGGGAGGGAGAAGGAGCTATCACAGAGAGGGAGAGGAAATGGTAAGCAAAGGCCAAAAGCTCTGTCCGCCTAAAAGTTTTTTGCAGTGAATAGTGCAGGCAAAAATACCAGACACTGGGGAGAACTGAGACAGTTAACACCGTTGAAAATTCCAATGCCCCAACAAAAAATCACAAGACGTATAAAGAACAGAGAAACGGTGGCCTATTCAAATGAACATGATGAAGGGAGTAAAAGCACATCTAGGGAAGACTGAATAAGGGAAAAAATGGCAGAATATAATACAATGACATTAAACATAATCAAAGAGTTAAGGGAAAACATAGACAAAGAGCTAAAAGGAATAAGGAAAAAAAGGAAGAACAAAATGATCTAAAAAAAGAGATTGCAACTGAAAGGGACAACAAATGAAATGAGAAACTGAAAGGGACAATAAATGAAATGAGGGCTTACCAACAGATTTAATCAGGCAGAAGAAAGAATAAGCAAATTAGAGGATAAGATAGTTAAAATCACAGAAGCTGAAGAGCAACAAGACTGTAGGCTCCAGAAGGCTGAATACAATTTAATGGATTTATGGGACAACGATAAGAGGCCTAAAATACACATCATGGGAATTCCAGAAGGAGAAGAGAGAAAGAATATTTGAAGAAATAATGACAGAACATTGTCCCAATCTAACGAAGGACATGAATCTACAAATCCAAGAAGCTGAAAGAACCTCAGGCAGGATAAACCCAAACAGATCTATACCAAGACAAGTCATAGTTAGACTGCTAAAATGTCAAGATAAAGACAGAAACCCGAAAACAGTGAGTGAGAAGCAAATAGGCACATACAAAAGATTCCCAGTAAGGTTAAGTGCCGGTTTCTCCTCAGAAATATTGGAGGCCAGATGGCAATGGAATGAAATATTTAAATTGCTGAAAGAAAAAAACTGTCAGCCAAGAATGCTATACCCAGGGACACCGTTCTCCAAGAATGAGGGTGAATAAAAGCTTGCGAGCAGCTATCTAAGATACTCCACCGGTCCCACTCCATCTGGAGCAATGAAGGATGAAGAAAATCAAAGACACAAGGGCAAGATTAGTCCAAAGGACTAATGAACCACAACTACCACAGCCTAGACCAGATTGAGTCAGCACAAATAGATAGCGCCTGGCCACCCACACCATCTACTCTGACAGGGATCACAATAGAGGGCCCTGGAGAGAGAGGGAGAAAAATGTAGAACAAAATTCTAACTCAAAGAAAAGGCCAGACTTACTGGTCTGACAGAGACTGGAGAAACCCCGAGAGTAAGGCCCTTAGACACCCTTTTAACTCGGTACTGAAGTCACTCCTGATGTTCACCCTTCAGCCAAAGATTGTTATTGTTAGGTGCCCTCAAGGTGGTTCCAACTCATAACCAACCAGTGCAAAACAATGAAACACTGCCCAATCCAGCATCAGCCTCACAGTTGTCGCTATGCTTTAGCCCATTGTTGCAACCACCGTGCCAATCTGTCACATTCAGGGTCTTCCTCTTTTTCTCTGACCCTCTACTTTACCAAGCATGATGTCCTTCTCCAGGGACCAGTCCCTCCTGATTAACATGTCCAAAATATGTGAGACATAGTCTCACCAGCCTTGCTCCTAAAGAGCATTCTGGCTGTACTTTTCCAAGTCCATGGCATATTCAGTATTCTTCGCCAACACCGTAAATCAAAGGCATCAATTCTTCTTCGGTCTTCCTTATTCATTGTCCAGCTTTTGAATGCATATGAGGCAATTGAAAACACCATGGCTTGGGTCAGGTGCACCTTAGTCTTTAAGGTGACATCTTTGGTTTTTAACACTTTAAAGAGGTCTTTTGCAGCAGATTTGCCCTATGCGGTGCGTCATTTGATTTCTTGACTGCTGCTTCCATGGGTGTTGATTGTGGAGCCAAGTAAAACGAAATCCTTAACAACTTCAATCTTTTATCCATTTATTATGATGTTGCTTATTGGTCCAGTTGTGAGGATTTTTGTTTTCTTTATGTTGAAGTGTAATCCGTATTGAAGGCTGTAGTCTGATCTTCATCAGTAAGTGCTTCAAGTCCTCTTCACTTTCAGTAAGTAAGGTTGTGTCATCTGCATAACACATGTTGTTAATGAGCCTTCCTCCAATCTTATTGCTGCGTTCTTCTTCAGATAGTCCCACTTCTTGGATTATTTGCTCAGCATAAGATTGAATAAATATGGTGAAAGGATACAACTCTGGCACACGCCTTTCCTGACTTTAAACCCCTTTGTTCTGTTTGAGGAAACCCTGGTGGTGTAGTGGTTAAGAACTATGGCTGCTAACCAAAAGGTCAGCAGTTCAAATCCACCGTGTGCTCCTTGGAAACCCTATGGGGCAGTTCTACTCTGCCAAATAGGGCTGCTGTGAGTCGAAATCGACTTGACGGCAACGGCAATGGCAACAGGGGGGTTCTGTTTAAACAGCTGCCTCTTGATCTATGTACAGGTTCCTCATGAGCACAATTAATTGTTCTGGGATTCCCATTCTTCACAATGTTATCCATAATTTGTTATGATCCACACAGTCGAATGCCTTTGCCTAGTCAATAAAACACAGGTAAACATCCTTTTGGTGTTCTCTGCTTTCAGCCAGAATCCATCTGACATCAGCAATGATATTCCTCATTCAATGTCCTCTTTTGAATCTGGCGTGAATTTCTGGCAGTTCCCTGTCGATGTACTGCTGCAAACGCTTTTGAATGATCTTCGGCTAAATTTTACTTGTGTGTGATATTAATGGCATTTTTTGATAATTTCTGCATTCGATTGGGTCACCTTTCTTTGTAATAGGCATAAATATGCATCTATTCCAGTCGGCTGGCCAGGTAGCTGTCTTCCAAATTTCTTGGCATAGATGAGTGAGCACTCCCAGTGCTGCATCCATTTGTTAAAACATCTCAATTGGCATTCTGTCAATTCCCAGAGACTTGTTTTTCCCCAGTTCTTTCAGTGCATCTTGGACCTCTTCCTTCAGTGCCATCAGTTCCTGATGATATGCTACCTCCTGAAGTGGCTGGACATTGACCAATATTTTTTGGTATAGTGACTCTGTGTGTTCCCTCCATCTGCTTTTGATGCTTCCCATGTCGTTTAATATTTTTCCTGTAGAATCCTTCAACACTGCAACTCAAGGCTTGAATTTTTTCTTCAGTTCTTTCAGCTTGAGAAATGCTGAACATGTTCTTCCTTTTGGTTTTTGTACCTGTCGTTATAATACCTTACTTTGTCTTCTCAAGCCACCCTTTGAAATCTTCTGTTCAGCTCTTTTACTTCATCATTTCTTCCATTTGCTTTAGCTACTCGATGTTCAAGAGCAAGTTTCAGAGTCTCTTCTGATGTCCATTTTGGCCTTCTCTTTCTTTCCTGCCTTTTTAGTGACCTTTTGCTTTCTTCATGTCTGATGTCTTTGATGTCATTCCACAACTCGTCTGGTCTTTGATCATTGGTGTTCAAGGTGTCAAATCTGTTCTTGAGATGGTCTCTAAATTCAGGTGAAATATACTCAAGGTCATACATTGGCTCAGTGAATATGACAGTTATGTTTACACTATATTGTAGTCTATTAAGTGTGCAGTAACATTCATGTACATACCTTAATTAAAAAATACTTTATTTCTAAAAAATGCTAACCATTGTCTGAGCCTTCAATAAATCCTAATCTTTTTGCTGGTGGAGGTTCTTGCCTCAATGTTGATGGCTGCTGACTGATCAGGGTAGTGGTTATTGAAGGTTGGGGTGGCTGTGGCAATTTCTTAAAATAAGACAACAACGAAAGTTTGCAGCATTGATTGACCCTTCCTTTCACGAAAGATTTCTCTGTAACATGTGATGCTGTTTGATAGTATTTTACCCACATTAGAACTTCTTTCAAAATTAGAGTCAATCCTCTCAAACCCTGTGGCTGCTTTATCAACTTATATAATATTCTAAATCCTTTGTTGTCATTTCAACAATGTTCACACAGCATCTTCACCAGGTGTCTCAAGAAACCACTTTCTTTGCTCATCCATAAGAGGCAGCTCTTCATCCTTTCAAGTTTTATCATGAGATTACAGCAATTCAGTCACATCTTCATTTCTAATTCTAGTTCTCTTCTTATTTCCACCACATATGCAGTTACTTCCCCCACATAAGTCTTAAATCCCTGAAAGATACCCAGGAGAGTCGGAAGCAAATTCTTTCAAACTTCCAGCTAATGTTTGCTATTTCGATCTCCTCCCATGAATCACAAATGTTCTTAACGGCATCTAAAATGGTGAATCATTTCCAAAAGGTTTTCAATTTACTTTGCCCAGAACTATCAGTGGAATCACTATCTATAGCAGCTATAGCCTTACAAAATGTATTTCTTAATAAGACTTTTTAGTCGAAATTACTACTTGATCTATGGGCTGCAGAATGGATGTTGTGTTAACAGGCATGAAAACAACATTAATCTCCTTGTGTATCTCCATCAGCATTCTTGGGTGACCAGGTGCCTTGTCAATGAGCAGTAATGTTTTGAAAGGAATCTTGTTTCTGAGCAATAAGTCTCAACAGTGGGCTTAAAATATTCTGTAAACCATGTTGTAAACAGAAGTGCTGTCCTCCAGGCTTTGTTGTTCCATTTATAGAGCACAGACAGAGTGGATTTAGCATAATTCTTAAGGGTCCTAGGATTTTTGGAATGGTAAATGAGCATTGGCTTCAACTTAAAATCACAAAAACTCTCAATGATATGAATTGACAATGGACTCAAACATACCAACTATCATGAAGACGGCACAGAATCGGGCAATGTTTCATTCTGTTATACACAAGATCACCATGGCTTGAGGGCAACTAACAACAACTGAAGCAAGATCTTTCTACTACTATACCTGATGCTGGGAGAATTATAATGCTTTCCAGATGGGCTGATAGAAATAGGCACAATTTCTGGCCGTGTATGAGCTTCAGGTATTATTCTCTCTAATCCTATTAGTTCGTTCTTTCCCCAGCCTTGAGTGGAGTTTTTCTCACATGAATGTGCTGATCAGTATGAAGTTGAATATTTAAGGGGACCCTCTGAAAATTTCCAGAGCTCTACTTCTCTGCAGTCTCACCTCTGGTCTTCTCTCCTAGCCACCTTGGCCTCTCTGAACTCCCAACTTTGTCTTCTCAACTAAGGGAGATCACCAAGCTCTGCCTGGGTGGCCCCTTCGGTACCTCAGTCTTTAATTCTCTCCAGGCAGTAAGCTACACCAATGAAAGAGCTCATGGGGCTTGTTTCCTTTGTTTCTCAGGCTCACGGTCCCTCACTGGCTTGATGTTCAATGACTCTGAAACCACTTACTTTTCATATATTTTGTCTTTATAAAAGTTGTTTCAGATAGTAAGGTAAATCTGGTCCCCATTACTCCATCTTAATCAAAAATGAAGTCTCTCCATAGCACTTTTTACTATCTAAAATTTTCTTTTTTAGTTTTTGGTTGATTTTTATTACCTCTTTCCTTCACCTGAGTGTAAGCTCTGAGAGCGGAGTCATCTTAGACTTCCCCTCCTCTTCTCATTCAGGTTTTGTCTGTACCAGAGGCTCTCAACCAGGGCAACTCTGGCTCCCAGGGGACAAGTGGCAGTGTCTGGAGACATTTTTAGTTGTCTCAGTCAGAGGAGGGTTACTACTGCCATCTAGTGGGAGGAAGTCAGGGATGCTGTTCAACGGCCTACAATGCACAGGATGGTGGCAGAACAGAGAGTGTCTGGCCTGAAATATCAGTGGTGCTGAGAGACCCTGGCCTGCACTAGTTGCTGATCTAAACACTCCTCATCCATTCCCTTCATGCATGGCTTTTCACCACCCCTCCTTCAAAACTGGACAACTCCCACATGGGGGGACAATGAGACTTTGTAAAGCCACAGCCATTCTAAGAGTTTTGCATATGGAAGGGTTTTGTTTTTGAAAACCGAAATCACAGAATAAGTATCTGAAGAGAAGAGAGAGAGAGAACTTCACTCTTTGAGTTCAAACTAGCAACTCTGAGTATCCTTGGCCCCAGATCTCAGGCCAGCCCATCTGCAGTGGCCAAGGGGTTTTGTCCTGACCTGCCCCTTCACCCTCCCATCACAAGAGGAGCGGATGCTTGGGAGACCAGATGACTAAGTGGGCAGGCAAAGAATAGGATTCATGTGCCAACAGAAAACTGTGTTTTCAGAAGAATGGAAAGCTCTGCTGACTGGTAATGCAAGATGAGACTTGGCAATGAGCTGCCCTTGAAGGTCTGTGTGCACAGACCAAGCAGCTGGTTCAGGGGGAGGGAGGAGGTCAACAAGGCAAGGAAGCATGTCCTTTTGCACCCATCTGATTCCTACTTGGCTGAGGCTGTGAAGGGAATCCCTAAGTTGGGTTCGTTTATGTAGTGGGCAGAAGCAAGAGTCTAGAGTTGGGGTCTCCAGTAAGGTAGCCACTAGTCTCATACGGCAATTTAAATTTAAATGAAGTGAAATTAAAAAAAATTCTGTTTCTTAGCCCTTCTAGACACATTTCAAGTGCTAGTAGCCACATGTAGCTAGTGGCTACCATACACTGCAGACCTATAGCCTTCCCAATCATTGCTCAAAGTCCTGTTGGACAGCACTCATCTGTGCCTCACTGTATTCATACAAACCTGCTGCAAAGAGCATGGCTGGCCCCAGGGCCCACAGACCTTCAGGACCCTCTGTGCTCTGTGTGCACCTTTGCGCCCCACTGCCTGTTCCCTTCCCTCCTCCTGCTGAACCATTGTTCTCTCCCCCACCTCCTGCTCCTTTCCCAAGCCAGAAGCACTTCTTCTGGCTTCTTCCACACCCACACTATTTTACACATGTTTATGAGTTATTTGAAATACAAATGTATTAGAATAACAACTAAAGTTCTTATTTTGTCCTTGAGGCCCTAATTAATCTGTCCCCAAGGCTGCCTCCCTGATCTCATCCCCTGCCCCTGCCTCCTACTTGCTGTTCCTTGAGCATATCTGGCAGGTCCGGCTTTGGGGTTTTTGCACATGCTGTTCCCTCTGCTTGGAGGCCTCTTCCCCCAGTGCCCACACAGCCATACCGCTCCCCCCGCCCCACTTCTTTCAGATTGGTGCTCAAATTTCGCCTCATCAGAAAGGTCCTCCCTGACCATCCTATCAAGTGCAGATTTCCCCGCTATCCAAAAGTAGGGAGTTCCTATGAAACCTTTCAAAAGCTGAAATGGTGTAAAATGAAGAAGCAATTACGATTAATTTATATGGGAAAAATTTTTGAGTGTCCCCAGACCCAAAAAATAACCTACCAAATCATGCCAAATAGCCCATAAAACCCCTAGGAGCTCTCTTAGGCTTTTCTGATACCTTAGGACACATCTTGCTAACGGATGCACGAAATAAAGCACAGATGCTCACAATACAGTTCAAAGCTATGGCTGCAAGATGCTTAGTGTAGTTCCCAGGGAAGGAGCTTGGCGATGCCACTCTGGCTGTCACAGGTGCACACTGCCTCTTTAATGGCTCCCTGCAGAACAAACGCTGGACACTATTTCTGCTTTTTGCCTCTTTTTCTTAAAACTGCGAATCCTCTTTGGACTGCTTTCAGTTAGTGAAAGCAGGTACTAATGTAGGTCTTCTGTAAAAGAAAAACAGCATAAAGTGAACTTTCCAAAAGTGGGGGATACCTATATTGCTCGCATATACATGAATACACACATACACCCCCCTCCACGTGCCTAGGCACACATACGCTTACCCACATACCCACACCTCCTGCTACCCACACACATACAAATCCACATTTGTACACTTACATACACACCCACACACATACATACATATATCTTACTTATCCACCCACATACATACACTCCACGTACACACCCATATACACACCCACACCTACCCACATTCCATGTACATGCACACACTGCCTACATACACACATATGCACACATACACACACCCCACATACAAATACCCCACATACACACGTACATTCACACCACACACACACAGACACATCCCCAGATGATGGATGGTTTTCTCTGCAGTCCTTGTGGACCCTGGCACCTCGTCTAGCCTCACCACAGTTACCAAGGTGAAAAATATGAAGCAGCCACATGCTACGTGGCAAAATCAACTAAAGAAAGAAAGACAAAAGCCACATGCTGATGCATACACGCCTCCACACCCACATGGCCACACACCCCCACCTACCCCTCCACACACTCACACATATGCACAGGTACACACTCACATACATATACCACCCACTTACCTACACCCTACATACATGCAGGCATCTCCTACATACACACACACATACACATATCCCACGTACACACCACATACACACATCTGTACATACACATACTCTGTGTACACACCACCGCATACACACACACACCTCTGTCACTTTCATTCCCTTACCCTGATCCATTTTTCTTCCATGGCTATAATAACCAAATTATAACCCATTGTCATCGATTCAATTTCAACTCACAGTGACCTTGTAGGACAGAGTAGAACTGCCCTATAGGGTGTCCAAGACTGTAATCTTTACAGAAGCAGGCTGCCACAGCTTTTTCCCCGGGAGCGGCTGGTAGGTTCAAACTGCCAACGTTTTGGTTAGCAGCCAAGCACTTAACCACTGTGCCACCTAGGCTCCTTTCCATGGCTATAGCATATAATTTTTATTTGTTTATCTCTCTCTTCAGAAAAATGTCAGTTCCATGACAGCAGGAACCATGCAATGTAATATAAAGAATGAACCCCTTTGTCTTGTGAAGATTTTTATTTTCCAATAAGTAGAGAAATACTCAGGTTTGTTATGCATTAAACTCATATGGTTTCTTGCAAGGGAGTCACGGCAAGGCACTCAGGTAAGATCTTAAGACACTCATTTAGGACCAGAGAATCAGGGTTAACAATTAGCATGTTTCCAATGGTTAGTGTCCAAATCTTTAGACTTCAGTCTTTTACCTTTAACAAGTGGTCTCAGAAGGAAGGCTTGATGATGGCTCAAAATCAGTGGAGGTTTCCCACAGCTAGGGTCTGAGGTCAGCTGTGGTGGGCAGTAACACCATCTTTGTCTCTGACCGTCTTCAGAGAGTTGAAGACTAAAGAGAGATTTTTTGCCTCTGCCTTCTCTCAATGAATGAGTAGAAATCCAGAATTTATGTGTGTTTTTCTCACCTTGACTTTGAAAGATAAGGGCTGGGTGATGTTATACTGATGAGCCCTGGTGGCACAATGGTTAAGCACTGGGCTGCTAACCGAAAGGCCAGTGGTTCAAACACACCAGCAGCTCCATGGAAGAAAAAACCTGGCGATCTGCTCCCATAAAGATTATAGCCTAGGAAAGCCAATAGGGCAGTTCTACTTTGTCCTATAGGGTCACCATGAGTCTGAACCGACTCAACAGCACACAGCAACAATAAAGATGTCAAGTTTAACCAAGACTAGTATGTTTTATTGCTACTTCGGGGTCAAAAACTAGCTAAATGTTGTATCTTCTCTCCCAGATTAAAAATTAAGGAGGTTATTTATGACACGTTTATGTCTCAAAGCCAATTAAGACGATTGTTGTATGACATATTTATGCCTCAAAGTCAATTTAAGGTTTCGTTAATTAGAGGTAAAGGGGGTTGTTTTATGACATATTTATGTCTCAAGGCCAATTTATAGAGATATGACTAACGTTACTTTTCTTTATCACGGTATGCAGGCGCGCAGCCCAACTTACAGAAGTTATTTATGACATACTTCTCATAGTTCCATTATCTATTTCTAAAGTTAGAATAACTGTCTGATGACTTATAATTTCCAATGACTTAGCAGTTAATCATTAGAGAGGGTCATAGAAGTGTACGTGCTTTTATTTCTAAGTTCAGAAATTCTCTTTTTCTAACTTCACATTATAAGTGACTCATACATACAGGGTTTGACAGCGTTATAAAAAGCACACATAACAGTGTTGAAAGCATTACAGAAGCAGACAGAAGTGATTTGAGGGCATCACAGTAAGCATACATAAAACTAAAAAAATGAAATCCACTGCCGTCGAGTCAATTCTGACTCATAGTGACTCTAAAGGACAAAGGAGAGTTGCCCTATGGAGTTTCCAAGGCTGTAAATCTTTATGGAACCAGACTGCTGAATCCTTCTCCCCGAGAACAGCAGATGGAATTGAACCAGGGGTAGATTGCCCAATAAGCAAAGTATGCACGGGCTGACTTGTGCTTACTTACATCACAGATATAGTGAAATCCAAGTGAAATTGTACACTACAGATTAGTAAGTAAACACAATTAAGTCTGTGAGTACCTTGCTTACTGTAAACCCACGCATACCTTCCCTACTGGTTAACCCACCCCTGGTTCGAACCAACAACCTTTCAGCGCCACCAGGGCTCCTCAAGCGTACATAATACAAGGATAGCTCTGATCATCCAAGATAAGCAGGACATTTGAATTTTAATGACAACTCTCCTTATTTTTAAATGTTGATATGCTTTTTTTTTTTTTATTTATGTGGACCAGATCAAACTCAGCTAAGAGCCAAATCAGCCTTGGGACCACCAGTTTGAGATCTCTGATAAAGAAACTTAAAAATCCTCCCTCCCTTTGAATGGAGAATTCTACTTTTAGGAGTCTATCCAGAAGAAATAAATGTGGGCAAAGTTCTCTGCACATACTTGAGCATCATTATAAAAGCCAAAAGCTGGAAGGTCCCTGAATACCAGCAGGGCATTGTAGTTCAGCTCCAGGGAGTGAATATTTTACAGCCACTAAAGATGGTTCTCATGAAGACTGGGAAATGTCATTCACGAATACAGGTGATATAATACCAACCGAGAAAAATTCAGTCCATAGTTGTCATCTGCTATGAATATACACATCTCTATTATGACAAGAAAAAGAGGGGTTCCCCAAAGCCTCCTCACATTGGGTTATGTCGATTTAGCAATAGGTGAATTTTTCCCCCTCTTTTTTTTCTATTTCTAAATTCAACATAATGTGCTGATATAACTTTTATTTCCTTTTTGACAGTTTCCACATTCGATTCAAATTTTTAAAACATCGTAACCTCAGAAGCACATTTTCATGTCAGTTCTCCTTCAGCTAGTTACCCGGTCAGCACACGCTTGCCCCGTCTGTCACAAATAGCACAGCTTTCAGCAGAAATCCATTCCCCTGTCCTACCTGTCCCTATTTTTCTTATATAAAACTTGAATCAAAACAACCTTGAACATGGTTTTGACCTGCTGGCAGGCAGGGATTCCTACCTCTTCCAAAAGTTATCAAATTTAACAACAAATCTTCCCTCTGCTACTTCTTTAATGCATTTAAACTCTAGCAACCTATATAAAAAGGAGCCCTGGTGGCACAGTGGCTAAGCGTTCGGTGGGGTTAGGTGCCACCGGCTGCCCCAAGGGAGAAAGATGTGGCAGTGTGCTTCTGTCAAGTTTACAGCCTTGGGAATCCTATGGGGCAGTTCTACTCTGTCCAATAGGGTTGCTATAAGTTGGAAACAACTTGATGGCAATGGGGTTAACTTGGCTAAAAACGGGCCATTTTTGTTCTTCCTTCTGGAGACTAATTTCATTAAACAGATGTCAACCCACAGAAGTCTGATGGTTCTTGCCGTGGTTCACTTTGTAAAATCTGGACTCTGTTTGACTCCTCCAGGTACAAGCATCAATGACAGCACCCTGAAAAGAGGACCGCTTGGGTGCTTCCCCACCTGAATAAGACTTGTGAAGAGAACTAGGTAGGGCCAGTCTAGGTGCTGCAGGGGCACAGAGAAGGGTGCCAAGCCCAGACTCAGGGGCTCCCATGGTTGTCAACGCCTCAGCCACGAGTTCGGTTGACTAGGAGCTATCCAAGCACCCAGGGGATTTAGAGGAGGAAATGCTATCCAACCAATGTGCCCTGTGCCATGCGGTGAGAGGACAGAAGACGCTCCAGAGGTGTCTGAGTGTTGCCGGGTGGGAACCCCAGGTTTTGCTCAGTGCGACTCATCTCAACCAATTAAGGAGGAGGCCAAGGTGGGAGATTAGAAAGGCACTTTTATTTCATTGTGAAGGAAAGGAAACAGTCCAGGCTGCTGCTGCCAAGACTGCTCAGCGAGGGCAAGGGGGAAGGTTACTTTTATGGGTTTACAAGCAGAAAGTTCCTACAAGTTACATCAGCAACATCCTTAGTCATGTTATGCAGGCGCAATGGGGTTTACATATAACTTCATGCATCGCATGTTCAGAAAATGGCAGTTAAACTCCGCCTGGAGATGGGGAAGTTACTATATATGAGGTACTTAATGATTTTTTTTAATGAGCTAGAACGTAATCTAGGATGTCAACATGGCACCTAAACCGGTTTCCACCAATTTCCTCTAGTTCTGAGCAGCAGTTAATGAAAGTGGCATGCCAAGCAAGCTGATTGAGGCAATGGAATTTTCTGCAGCCTGGGACCCTCTGTCTTATGATTACGGCCTCTTGGGTGAGAAATGTGAAGGAGACCTCTCCATCTTATCGTAAATGTGCTTGCACCTCTTCGGGTAAGTTTCGGTCCATTTCCCTGGGGGCGGCCCTCACCAAGGGCCATGGGCCTGCGGTCCCACCTCCCCAGCCACCGGGTGCTCGCGGGTCCCGAGGCTCACCAGCAGGTGGCGCCCGTGGCTTGCTCTTTAGCCTTCTCCCAAACAGCGTTCTAGTAAGGCTGGGGGAGCCTCGGCAGGTGGCAGGAACCCGCTAGCACTGGCCTGCCCTGGGGTTTGCTGCCTCCTGGGTGAGGGGCCAGGGAGGGACCAGAGGCTGGATAGTGAGCATGGATGGAGCCCCCATCTCTTTACATTCCTGAAGAGGTCGTGGCACAGAGGACTTTGTCCCCAGGGACCAGAGGCAGTATAACCAATAAGGAAGATAAGCATGGGTTTACAGTAAGCAAGGTATGCACAAGCTTAATTGTGTTTACTTACTAATCTGTACTGCACAATTTCACATGGGTTTCACCACATCTTTGGTCACTGCATAATCTGTCCCTGCCAGGGACAGTTGGAGTGTGGGCTCAACAGGTAGAACTAAAGATTCCATGAACGAGAAGATGGACAATGAAAAGATCCAGTTTGAGGAGCAGAAAGAAAAAAGAACAAGGAAAAGTGGCCAGAGCCTGAGGGACCTGTGGACACCATCAAATAGACCAACATATGCATTTTGGGATCTCAGAAAGCTGGAGGGGGTGGGGTGGTGGCATGACAAATATTTGAGGGAGAAGAAAACAGGTGCTGTTGAGTCAATTCCAACTCATGGCAACCCCATGTGTGACAGAGTAGAACTGCACTCCACAGGGTGTCCAGTGGCTGTGACCTTCTGGAAGCAGGTCAGCAGGACTTTCTTCTGAGTAGATTTGAACTGCCACCCTTCTGGTTAATAGTCAAGCCCGTAACCATCGTGCCACTCAGGAACTCCTATTTGAAGAAATAATGGCTGATTAAAATGTATACACTTTGTACATAAGCAACATCTCAATAAAGTAAAACAAAAAGTTCCTTTCTCTGGGAAATCTTTGCTCAGACTAGGTCAGATCCCTCCAGTACAAGCTATCAAAGCTCTGTGTATCCCCCCTTCACAGCACCGTGGGATGTGTGCAAATGTCAAACTTCATGGTCCAGAAGGATGTCTCTGGGTCTTTCTCTCACAGGGTATCTCCAGCATATCGCCTTGAAACTGTCTCTTAAATATCTGTAGTAAGCGTGGGTGGATTCACTTCCTAAGGCAGCTATAACAGAATACCAAAGAGTAGGTGGCTTTAAACAACAGAAATTTATTGCCTCACAGTTCTGGAGACCAGTAATCCAAATCCAGGGTGTTGGCAGGGCCATGCTCTCTCTGAAGGCTCTGGAGGAAGACCTTTGTCTCTCCTGGCTTCTGGTAGCCCCAGGTGTTCCTTGGCTTGGTAACTCCATCTCTGCCTCTGTTGCCACGCGGCTGTCTTCCCTCAGTGTCTCTGTCCCTGTGTCTCTTCCCCGCTTTTATAAGGATACCGGTCATACTGGATTAGCACCCACCCTACTCCAGTCTGACCTCATGTTAACTGATAACATCTTCAAAGACCCTATTTCCAAATAAGGTCACCTTCATGGGTACCAGGGGTTAGGACTCCAATGTGTCTTTTGGGGGGACACAAATCAATCCATAACAGTCAGCAATCCCCCTCTTAGAATGAGACTTCTCTCTGGCATCAGCAATGTAGCCTGGGAACCTTGGGCTTTGCAGAGTGACTTCTAAGCCCAGAGCCAGGGAGACATTAATCTGATGTGTAACTGATGAACCCTCCAGCTGCTCCGCTGAGCTGCGCTGCCATTGAAGGCAGGTTTTTGAAATAGAATCACCTGCGCCTGTCACGCTTCTTTATAAGAATGTTCCACATTCAAATATCTTTAAAAAAAAAAAAAAAGACAATGCTTTCATGCTGAAACCTCCACGCTCTGATCCTGAAAACCATGCACACGTCATCTTTATATAACTGTACTTCAGGTGGCACGTCAACGCTTCAGGGCTGCCCGGTGGGCTGGGGCAGAGAACATTTGTGTACTGAAGGGGAGAAAGAGGAAGCGGTGAAGGCTCCCCATGCCTGGGTCTGCTGGGTACCTGGCGGTCAGAAGTGCCGACGCACAGGCAGGGACAGCTCCAATACTGCATGTTTGACACTCCTGCTCTCCAGCGCCAGAGGGATTTTCACTGTTTCAAGGGAGCGGGGAAGTTCAACCTCCAATCCCGCAGCCATTGTTGGCAGAGAGCTGCTTTGGGGGGCAGTTACTGTCCAGCACCCCCAGCTGTTTGAGCCCATCTGCTCTTGCAGCTGAACAAAAACCCGGAAGGTGCAGTCACCAGTGTTCCCAGCAAGCAGTCCTTGACTCAAAGAGGAGAATACCCCAGGGAGGCACGGGCAGGGCACCCACCGTGTCTACTCCAACACTTACTACTTGCGTGGCCTTGAGCAATGACATAGCCTCCCTGTGCTTCTGTGTCCTCAACTGTTAGGAGGCCTGATGGAGTTATCGAAGGTACAGGGCCTAGAACTGTCCCCAACACAGAGATAAGCATGCAAGATGCCCAGGAATCTAGGCAGGGTCCCTGCTCCATCCTATTTCGCAGAAGAGGATGCCTAGAGCAGGGAATTAAGCAGTGTGCTCAGTGCTCAGAGCATGAGAGGCCAAAATGGGGCCCCTCTGACTTCTGAGCCCAGGTGCTTCCCCATTGGAGTTCAGCATCCAGAGGACTCCTTGTTCAGTGCTCTCCTAGGAGTAGATCAAGGCCAACGCTGGCCTCCAAGAGCGCTTCCTTTGCTCTTCTCCCACTCACCCACATGCAGCAGGCCTTCCCTGGGCAGGGCCTACAGCACAACCCATCTCCATCCTTGGAAGGGCCTTCTGGGTCCTTTCCAGCAGTGCTCTTAGCACTACCTGGTGGCACCACCGCTTGGCTGCGCTTCCCCTCAAGATCCTGGGGGAGGCGCCCCAGGGCGCTCAGGAGGCAGTCAGAAGACGAAGAGGCTCCCAGGAGGCCCCAGGGAGCCTGAAGAGTATCCCTTGCCCATCCCCCCTCCTGGCCTTGGAGAATCCGGGCTGCAAAGCCCTTTACCCCCTGTCCTCGCCCCAGACCAGGGCAAGTCCAGCTGGGGTCCAGGAGGCCTGGGGAGGGACAGCAAGACCCATTTCTCCCCCCTGGGCTGATGCTTGTCTCCTTGGCTGGACGTTTCCCAGAACACTTGGAAGCAAATCCACGAGAACAGCTTGCACTTGGCACAGAGACGACTGGGGCCTACTGTGGAGCTGAGCCTACACTCCCGAATTTGTCCACTCATTTACTCATTTGTCCATTCATTCACTCATTTGTCTATTTATTCACTCATTCACTCACTCATTTGTCCATTCACTTACTCATTTGTCCATTTATCCACTCATTCACTCATTTGTCCAGTCATTCACTCATGTGTTCAACAGTCTTTTTTTAGTGCTTACTATGTGCCTGGCCACTCCACACAAACACAGCTGCTGCGTGCCACGTTCTGCCAGAATATCCAGTGGAGGCCACTGAGGAGCCGGGAACAAGCAAGAAGCAAGGCAGGGCAAGGTGCCCCAGCAGCCTTCATTTTAAAGGTGGGAAACTGAGGTTCAGAGAGTAATGTGAATGTCCCAGATCCCCTAGCCAAGGAATATCAGGGCTGGGAAGTACTTGCCCTGAAACTGTTCCCTTTCTAGTGCCCCCCAACCCATCTCTACTGTCAAGCAGCACACAGACCCCTACTGGGCCACAGGGCTGGAGTGTGACTGAACAACACCATGGGGCTCCAGGCCTTGGGATAGCTGTCAGACAGGGGCCCAAAAAGGCCAACTCGGGAGGGACCACTTGTTTTCGAGGCCCTGATCTTGGGAAAAAGCAGTTAAAGAGCAGCGGCTTTGGGTAAAAACCACCCAGGTGCCCATCAACAGATGGATGGATAAACAAAATATGGTACATCCACACTGATACGGACTGAATTGTGTCCTCTCAAAGTATGTACTGAAGTTCTAGACCCTGTACCTGTGGGCATTTGTACCTGTTTAGAAGTAGGGGTTTTCATTTGTTATGTTAGAGAGGTTATACTAGAGTAGGGTGGGTTCTAAACCTAGCCACTTCTGAGTTATAAAAATAGCAGAATAAACACAGAGAGACACACAGGTGAAAGACGGACGCCAAGGAATACCAAGGCCCTCTTTGGGCTATGGACAAAGCATTGCCCCTAGGCCGTGCCCTAAGGTCAGACTTCTTACCTCTTGAACCACAAGAAAACAAATGTCTGTTCTTCAAAGCCTCCAACGTATGATTTTTTGTTATAGCAGCACTTGGCACCTAAAACACATATGACAGAATATTATTCAGTAATAAAGAGGAATGAAGTTCTGATTCAGACTACTACATGGATGGACCTTGAAAACATTACGCTGGGTGAAATAAATCAGACACAAAAGGACAAAGACTCTATGATTCCATTTATATGAAATATCTAGAATGGCAAATGCATACAGACAGGCAGTAGATTAGCGAGTACCAGAGGCTGGGGGGAGGGCAGGATGGGGAGCGACTGCTAATAGGTACCGGGTTTCTTTACAGGGTGATAAAAAAAGTTTTGGAAATCGTGGTAACAGTTACACAACACTGTCAATGTAATTAATGTCACTGAATTGTACACTTAAAAGCAGCTAAAATGGCAACTTTTATGTTAGATGTATTTTACCACAATTTTTTTTGCAAGCATGTGGGCTTCGTAGCCAGACCACCTGTATGGGCAGGCCCCAGCTCCTGCACTGCAAGCTCCGCTTTGCCTCATTTGTGAAACGGAGATCATGGTAGTGCCCACCTCCTGGGGCCAGGGCTGAGGCTGTTAAATGAGAAAATCCATGGAAAGTGGTTCTTCAGCACAGTGTCTAGCATATTGTGAGTGCTGGAGAAATGTTACCTAAAAGTATTACTACCTTTATTGACATGCAAGGGAGGCAAACTCCATCTGCCACGGATACACTGGTGTGGGTGGAAGTGGCAGCTGTGTGGGGAAGGAGAGCCAAGCTCACAGGGACTGGGACACAGAGTGGGACGTTTTGATGGAGGCCATTGTGCCTACAGACCCCTCGGATCCTGTCTGAGTTATCTAGTGCTGCTGTGAGAGAAATACCACAAGTGGATGGCTTTAACAAACAGAAATTTATTCTCTCACAGTTTTGGAGGCTGGAAGTCCAGCTCTAGGGAAAGCCTTTCTCTCTCTGTCGGCTCTGGGGAAAGGTCCTTGCTATCAACTTTCCCCTGGTCAAGGAGCTTCTCAGCACAGGGACCCCTGGTCCAAAGGATGTGTTCCTGGTTCTTCTTGCTTGATGGTGTTGAGGTCCCTGTGTCTCTCTGCTCACTTCTCTCTTTCATATCTCAAAAGAGATGGACTTAAAACACAACCTAATCTTGTAGATAGAGTCCTGCCTCGTTAACATAACTGCCGCTAATCCCGCCTCGTTAACACCATAGAGGCAGGATTGACAACACAGGAAAATCACATCAGATGACAAAAGGGTGGACAATCACACAACACCGGGAATCATGGAGTAGCCAAGCCGACACACACTTTTGGGGGGGACACAATTTGATCCATAACCGATCCTTACCAATGACTGGGTGGGCCACTTTTGAAAGGAAGGGCTTTCCAGTTTTAATATGTCCTGTCGTTCATTTGGCTAATCCTTCTCCTTTTCCTCTTCCTCCTTATCAACACTCTGGTAGTGCTTACTATGTGCCAGGCTCCATTCTAGTAACTCATTCAACCCTCACAGCCTCTCCGTGCTGTCTCCTCTCTTTATCAGTGAGGGATCTAAGGCCCAGAGAGGTTAATTAACTTGCCCCAGGTCACACAGCCCGTAAGTGGTAAAGTCCCAAAAAAGCTGAGCCGCTAAGACCAAAAGGTCAGAGGTTCAGACCATCAGCCACTCTGCAGGAGAAAGATGTGGCAGCCTGCTTCCATAAAAATTTACAGCCTTGGAAACCCTATGGGGCAGTTCTACTCTGTGCTATAAGTGGTTTTTTTTTTTTTTTTTGTAAGCTCTGGGTGACTGTGCACAAGCCAACTGCCCCCTGAGCCTCCATCCCATCTGCTCTCCAAGTCTCTTCCAGTGTCAGTCCAATGGGTCACCTCCTCTACTCCAAGGACAATCTGGCCCCGCCCCGGGTAATGTCAGGGTCAAACCAAAGACCGCTCCAGCCCGTCTGCTCCTGGGCCTCCCTCACCTCACCGCCTTCGGTCAGCCCACTCTTTCAGAAGTCAGAGTTTACAAATCCACCCACTTCGATTACACTTGAGAGTCTTGCTTTCTAGAGAGATCAGTGGACTGAAACTCATCGGAAAGAGGCTTACCCAGCAGGATGGGGCCTAGGAACACCTGGAGGTTGGGACTTGGGGCTTTGCGTGCAATAGCTGTTCCGTAAATGCCTGTCGGCTTATGAAGTAAGCAAGGACGGGCTGTCAGCTCTGGCCATAAATGGGGTCTTTGGTGACTCTCAGATCTGGATTAGAGTCCCAGCCCTGACACTTGAACAACTGACTTTCCTTCCTTGAGCTTCAGTTTCCCCATCTGTAAAATGGGTATGATAATAGTGCCAGCCTCTCAGGGGTGCTGTGGGTGTAAATGAGGTACATTATGCAAGGGCCACCATTGATGCTCAATCCAGATGCCTTCTGGATCCTTTTATCAGATCTGCACACCCTTCCCCCAGCTTCTGCAGGCTTCTCTCCCAGCCACCAGCACCTGCAGCCTTCTCTGGAGTCCTGGGGCTCAATCCCTCCTCCACTGAAGCCCAGCTCCCTGGCCTGGAGCTGAAACCTCTGGGTGTAACTGAACCTCAGGAGCTCCCTGCAGGATCAGGTTGTGGCTGGGGCTTCTCTTGAAACCCCACCCTTGACTGCTTCCCCCTCACTGCCCTGTGCCCCCCCCAACTCCCTGCACCCCCACCCTCCTCACTCCCTCTGTCTCCCTGGGAGCACTTTCTTAATAAATCGCTAGCACACAAATACCTGTCTGAGGGGGCTACTTGGGGACTCACATACGACTCATGCATACACTACCCGCTACGGAGTTTGAGACCACCTGACATTGTCATGTAACCAACACTGTTATCTTGAAAAGCTGATGAGATTAGTAGGTAATTTTTATCTATTGTTCTTAAGGAAAGATCTGCACACCCCTTCCCAAAGTCATTTGCATATCCATAATGGAGGAGGAGAACTAGTAACCTCAGCAAAGCCCCCGTTTAAAGCATTTTGCTTCAGAAATGACTCTTCCTTGCTTTCAGCAACTGCTAAAATTAGAGTTCCTTGTCTCTCAATATCCCAAATAAGGTCAAAGAAAGCCAGGATTGAATGTTGAGCAAGAGCCTGCTTGCTGCCTGCCCCATATCTATTCTCTGCTTCTTTCTTAGTAAAAGAACTCTGATTTTGTTCAAGGCAGTCCGGCGCACAGCTAAAACATGACATTTCTCAGCTTACTTGGCAAATACAAATGGCCAGTGAGGTTGTTGGGAGAGATTTTCAGAAAGGCTCCAAAAAAGCTAGAGTGTATCCTTTCTATCTTCTTCCTTCTCTTTCTCCCTACCTGGAATATAGACATGATGGCTGTCACTCCAGGGGCCATTTCGTGACCTTTAGGATGGAAGCTAAGGCCTAAATATGGCAAAGCAGAAACTCAGAAGGAGTGTGGGCTCCTGACGACTTTCTGGAACTACACATCTAACTTAGGGGTCTCTGACTTCTTTGACCTGCAAAAAAAACCTCTATTTCATTTAAGCCATGCTTTTCCAGGTCTTTGCTACTTGCAGATGGATACAATTGCCAAATGGTATAGATGTCCCCACAAATCCACAGGTTTGGCCCTGAGTCAAAGAACGAGACACTCTTTTTCCCACCCCGCCCTCAACATGGTCACCTGGTTATGCTCACAGAGACCTGAAGGCAAGGGGTGGGCATCCCTTTACTAGGGGTCCCCATCACTTAGATAGCCACACCAGCTTTGGGTCCCAGACCTGCACTGGACAATGGAAAAATCTCACCTTCTGGCATAGGGTCAAAGCAGGGACAGGTAACCTGGGAAGTTCCTGGTACTACGCATAACAGGGAAAAAACAGGGTAAAACACTTTGTCCAACCTCTCCCTCTGTGGTTGCTACAATCTCCATCTAATTACAATAAAAAGGATCAACATGCTAAAGCAGCGTTATCCGTAATAGCCAAAAACTGGACACTCCCAATGCCCATCAGGAGTTGAATGGATAAATAAATTGCTGGTGATGGTGCAGTGGAATACTATACAGCAACGTAAATGAATCATCTACTGGTGCACAGAGCCGCATGGAGGAATCTCACAAACACAATGCGAGCAAGAAAAGTCAGACACAAAAGACTATCTACTAAATAATCCCATGTATGTAAATTCAAAAACAGGCAAAACTCACCTGTGAGGTGAGAGATCAGGACAGCTGTGACCCTTGGGAAAGCAAGTAGATGGAGAACATGAGGGCAATGTTTCTTATCTGGGTAGTAGTTACACATGTGTGTTCAGTTTGTGAAATTCATCAAGCTGTGTTAGGATTTGCGCCCATTTCTGTCTGTTTCTTAGACTTCAACAAAAGTTACGTTTAAAAAAATCCCTGGTGATGGCAGCCACAGAAGGGAGGTACCCCTCATCTTGGCAGGTCATAGAACAAAGTACTAGTGGAGCTTGGCACACAGCAAGGGCTTGGCATATGGAAGCTACAACAATCAGTAGTGTGTAGCTACCTGACCAGAAGGGTCCGAGAGATACCAACTGAAGCAGCTTAGAAAAGGAGACCTAACTCAAAAGAATGACCACTGCTGTGGGAATCTGAGGTGCATGGAAGGTGGGGGTGTACTTGTGAGGCAGCCTTAACCCACCCCCAAAGCCACGCCATGAGGCTGCTCCCAACCACCCACTGAGAGGCTCAGCTTATCTCCTGTCATAAACAAGCCAGGAATTTGAGGAGGAGCAAAGGCCCAGGTCCAGGGCAAGGACCTTACAAACCTGTGATAGCATCTTCACAATATTCCATAAGCCAGTTATCATAATGTGTTAATCAGGGTTCTTTTGGTTGCAAGTGAAGAAAATCAACTCAAACTGGCTTAAGAGAGAGAGATACAGAAACAGAAATAGAGAGAGGATAGAGACAGAGAAGGAGAGAGAGATTTGTTGGTTTAGCATCTTAGTTTGGCCTCCCCCACAAGTTGTGTATTTGGGAAGTGATTCCAGAAAGCGCTGTGTGGGTGTTGGGAAGTATATCAGTCAGGGTTCTCCACAGAAACAGAACCAATAGGCTATACAGAGAAAAAGAGAGATTGAGTCCAAGGAATTATCTCACGTGATCCTGGGGCTGGCAAGATTAGAATCTGTAGGGCAGGTGGGAGGCTGGAAGCTCCAGCAAGATGTCTGTTACAGTCCCGAGGCAGAGGCCTTCTTTTTCCAAAAACCTCAGTTTTTTGTTCATTGGATGAGGCCTACCCACCCATGTTATCAAGGTAGTCTCCTTTACTTTAAATCAGCTGCCCATGTGAACCATATCTCCAGAAACTGCCACAGCAACATCCAGATCAGTGTTTGACCAAACACCTGGCCACCACAGCCCAGCCGAGTTGGCACAAAAAATCAGCCATCACAGGAAGCAAGAGAGGGATGGGAGGGAAGCCAGGAAAGGTGCATCAGTGAGCTGGTGTCTGCTGTGGGTAAAGGAGCTCCGTCCTGCCAGGGAGCCCTGGGAGCCAGCATAGACCTTGCCTCAGTGTCAAACACTGAGGGACAAGGAAGCAGGTATTGCTGAACTACTCCCACCCCTCAGTAGCTGCGCCGTGAACACGTGCAGTACCGCCAAGGAGGTGCCGTCAGGGCCTCTGTGAAGGCTGAGGACACGTGGCAGGGACGATCAGGGTGGGCCTCTTGCAGGTGACAGAAAGACCATCCTCAACTCGCAGGTGGTGCCTTGGGCCTCCCTCACTCCTCATGTGTTTGTTATGCTTCCCTCCTGCTGTCTCCACCCCCAGGTTAGCTCCACTCATACCCTCCGATTCACAATCCCCATGGAGAAGGATTTCTCTTCCCATACTAGCAAGAGTCACAGAATTGGGACTTTTGGTCCACATGTGGGCCATGCCCTTTTTTCCTCTGTTTTTTGTTGTGAAAACATATGCATCAAACCATCTGCCAACACAACTCCCATATTTAAAACTCAATGACATAGATTACATTTTTCATGGTGTGCCACCATTATTGCTATCCTTTTCCAAAATAGTCCTCCAACATGGACATAAACTCAGTGGCCCCCAAACAAAAACCTTTCCTCTTCCCCTCCCTCCTGCCCTTGGTAACCATCTTTGGGTTCTAGATATTTGCAGGTTTCATATAAGTGAGATCATACAGTATTTGTCCTTTTACAATTCTCTTATTTTGCTCAGCATGATGTTTTCAAAGTTCACCCGTTGTGGCATCACCCATCAGAACTTTATTTCTCTTTATGGCAGAGTAATATTCCATTGTATGTACATACCACATTTTGTTTATCCATTTATACGTTGATGGACATTTCAGTTGTTTCCACCTTTTGGGTGTTGTGAAAAGTGCTACAAAGAACATTGGTGTACAGGATTCTATTTGTGTTCCTACCTTCACTTCTTCTGGGTATTGGTATCTAGGATTGAGATTCCTGGATTATATTGGTAATGCTATGTTCAACCTTTTGAGGAAGTACCAAACTCTTTTCCACAGTGGCTGTACCATTTTACATTCTCACCAGCAATGGATGAGGGTTCCGGTTACTCCACAGTCTCACCAACACCTATTGTTCTCTATTTTTTTTTATCTTTGCCTTCCCAACGGGCGTGAAGTGGTATTTCATTGTGGTTTTGATTTGCACCTTTTTTTTTTAATGGGCAGTCTAGGGTCTCTAGGGTTGCTATGAGTCGGAATCGACTTGACGGTACTTGGTTTGGTTTTTGGTTTAATGGCCAATGATGTTGAGCATTTTTTCTTCTGCTTGTTGGCCATCTGAATATTCTCGTTGGTGAACTATCTGTTCAGGTCCTTTGACAACTTTTTTGACTGGGTTGTTTGTCTTTTTGTTGTTAACTTGTGTAAGTTTTATATATCTTTTGGATATTAGGCCCTTATCTGATATACGGTACCTGAAATTTTCCTCCCAAACGGTGGTTGTCTTTTCACTTTATTGATAAAGTCCTTTGATGTACAAAAGTATTTACTTTTTATGAGGTCTCATCTATCTATTTTATCTTTTGTTTCTCGAACTTTTCTTATCCAATCTGACAATTTACTGCTAACCACTAGGTCCGACAGCCTTGTCCCTACATTTTCTTCTAAGAATTTTCTGGTTTCAATTTCCACTTTTAGGTCCTTGTTGCATTTTCAACTGGTTTTTGTGAATGGTGGGAGGCATGAATCCTGATTTACTCTGCTTGTGGAAATCCAGTTTCCCAGCACCATTTATTGAAGAGACTCCTCTTTCTGCATTGAATGGACTTAGCACCCTTACCAAAAATCAGGTGACCATAGAAGTATGGATTTATTTCTGGGCTTTCAATTCTATTCCATTGGTTTATATGTTGATTGTTATACCAGTAACAGGCTGTTGTTTGTCTCCTGTACATTGGAAATGTTATCAGGAGGGACCAGTACCTGGAGAAGAACATCATGCTTGGTAAAGTAGAGGGTCAGTGGAAAGGAAGAAGACACTCAACGAGATGGATTGATGCAGTGGCTGCACCAATGGGCTCAAACATAGCAACAACTGTGAGGATGGCACAGGACCGGGCGGTGTTTTGTTCTGTCGTACATTATGAGTTGGAACTGACTCAATGGCACCTAACAACAACAACCGGCTGTTTTAATTACTGTAACTTTGTAGTGGAAACCCTGGTGCCATAGTGGTTAAGTGCTACGGCTGCTAACCAAAGTGTTGGCAGTGCGAATCTGCCAGGCGCTCCTTGGAAACTCTGTGGGGCAGTTCTACTCTGTCCTATGGGGTCGCTATGAGTCGGAATCGACTCGACGGCACTGGGTTTGGTGGGGTTTGGAACTTTGTAGTATGTTTTGAAATCAGGAAATATGAGTTTTCCTACTTTATTCTTCTTCAAGATTGCTTTCCCTATTTGGGATTCCTTGCCATTTAACACAAATTTGAAGATTGGCTTTTCTATTTCTGCAAAGAAGGGCATTGAAATTTTGATGGATATTGCATTGAATTTATTTTATTGCATTGAGTTTATAGACAGCTTTTGGTTATCTTGACATCTGTATTAAGCCTTCACCATGTCCTTTTTAAAAAATATGTATTTTATTGTGGTAAAATACATATAACATAAAATTTAGGATTTTAACCATTTTTATGTGCATTAATTTTTATGTGACTGTGGTGCAATGGGTTTCTCTTATATATGGCCTTTCTGGCCTTGGGTTTATAACTCTGCCAAAAATGATTGGTTGGGCTGTAATCTCGCAAGGCATTGGTCAGTTTACTATGCAAATAGGATGCACAAAACCATCCAATAGGATTAAGTGACCTTGTGGGAATTGGTCAATTACTATGCAAATTGAGTGATTTGTGGTCTACCAGGGTATTGCCTAAGGAGCCCTAGTGGTGCAGTGGTTGAATAGGTTGGCTGCTAACCAAAAGGTCAGCAGTTCAAACCCAAGAGCTGCTCTGTGGGAGAAAGATGTAGCAGTCTGCTTCCATAAAGATTTACAGCCTTGGTATACAAGATACTGCAAAGCCTCAACGACAGAAAGCAAATAACCCAATTAAAAAATGGGCAAAGGATATGAACAGGCACTGCACCAAAGAAGACATTCAGGCAGCTAACAGATACATGAGGAAACGCTCATGATCATTAGCCATTAGAGAAATGCAACTCAAAGCTACAATGAGATACCATCATACCCCAACAAGGCTGGCATTAATCCAAAAAACACAAAATAATAAATGTTGGAGAGGCTGTGGAAAGACTGGAACACTTACACACTGCTGGTGGGAAAGTAAAATGGTACAACCACTTTGGAAACAATTTGGCTCTTCCTTAAAAAACTAGAAATAGAAGTACCATATGATCCAGCAATCCCACTCCTTGGAATATATCCTAGAGAAATAAGAGCGATTGGATGAATAGATATATGCACACCCATGTTCTCTGCAGCACTGTTTACAATAGCAAAAAGATGGAAACTACCTAGGTGCCCATCAATGGATGAATGGATAAACAAATTATACGGTATACTCACACAATGGAATACTACGCAAAGATAAACAACAATGATGAATCCGAGAAACATCTCATAACATGGAGGAATCTGGAAGGCATTATGCTGAGTGAAATTAGGCAGTCTCAAAAGGACAAATATTGTATGAGACCACTATTATAAGAACTCAGGAAAAGGTTTAAACACAGAAGAAAATATTCTTTGATGGTTACAAGGGTGGGGAAGAAGGGAGAGGGGTATTCACTAACTAGATAAAAACCAAACCTGTTGCCGTCAAGTTGATTCCAACTCACAGCCCCACAGGGTTTCCAAGGAGTGCCTGGTGGATTTGAACTGCCAACCTTTTGGTTAGCAGCTGTAGCACTTAACCACTACACCACCAGGGTTTCCAAACTAGATAGTAGACAAGAATTATTTTAGGTGAAGGGAAGGACAACACACAATACAGGGGAAGTCAGCACAACCAGAATAAACCAAAAGCTAAGAAGTTTCCTGAATACAACCAAACACTTTGAGGGACAGAGGAGCAGGGGTGGGGGTCTGGGGACCATGGTTTCAGGGGATATCTAGGTCAATTGGCATAACAAAATTTATTAAGAAAATGTTCTGCATCCCACTTTGGTGAGTAGCATCTGGGGTCTCAAAAGCTAGCAAGTGGCCATCTAAGATGCATCAGTTGGTTCTAACCCACCTGGAGCAAAGGAGAATGAAGAACACCAAAGACACAAGGAAAAATATGAGCCCAAAAGATCGAAAGAGCCACATAAACCAGAGACTCCATCAGCCTAAGACCAGAAGAACTATATGGTGCCTGGCTACCACCAATGACTACCCTGACAGGGAACACAATGGAGAGTCCCTGATGGAGCAGGAGAAAAGTGGGGTGCAAAACTCAAATTCTAGTAAAAAGACCAGACTTAATGGTCTGACTGAAACTGGAGGGACCCCAGAAGACATGGCCCCCGAACTCTCTGTTAGCCTCAAACTGAAACCATTCCCAAAGCCAACTCTTCAGACAAAGATTAGACTGGGCTATAAGAAATAAAATGATACTCCTGAAGAGTGTGCTTCTTAGCTCAAGTAGATACAAGAGACTAAATGGGCAGCTCATGTCCGGAGGCAAGATGAGAGGGCAGAAAGGGACAGGAGGTAGTTGAATGGACACGTGAAATACAAGGAGGAAAGGAGGAGTGTGCTGTCACATTACAGGGAGAGCAACTATTTATAACAATGTGTGTATAAATACTTGTATGAGAAACTAATTTGAACTATAAACTTTCACTTAAAGCATGATAAAAAAAAAAGAAAAGAAAAGATTTACAGCCTTGGAAACTCTATAGGGTCACTATGAGTTGGAATCGACCTGGCAGCAATGGGTTAATGGTTTTTAAAAAAGGGATTGGTCAGTTGATAGTCTGGCTGGGGGGCCCATGCGTTGAAATTTAATATAAGGGCCAATCGAATAAAGGTTGTGGGGGACTACTATCAAGAAGAGTCTGGGGTGGAGCACATCCTTTGGACCTGGGGTTTCTGTGCTGAGAACCTCCTAGACTCAGGAGCAAGAGAGCTATAATGCTGAAGATGGCACAAGACTGTGAGAAGTGGTGGCAAACACAGCAGAGCCTGGTGGCAGCAGTACGAATGGCGAGAATTACAAGCCCAGCAGATGGCTGTGGTGGTGCTTGCTAGCCCACGCAGCGAAGTGGGTGTGGTGGGCTTGCCTGGCCCACAGAGTGAGAGAGAGCTGAGTGCCTTTAGAGAGGAGGCTTGCTGGCAGAGAAGGGTGCCTCTAGGCACTTGTCAGCAGAGCTAAAGATCTAACACTTGCCCTGGCAGAGCAGAGGCCAAGAGAAGACCTGCAGGCTGGCATGGCTGAGAGAAGGCCCTGGCTGTAGGCATGGCCAAGAAGGAGATGAGAGCTGTCCTGGTTGGAAACTGTCCTGATTGGTGAACTGTATCCTGCCACCATCAGTCTGTCAGCAGAGGCTTGTGTGTTGCCGTGATGGTGGACAGGTTTCAGCAGAGCTTCCAGACCAAGGTGGACTAGGAAGAAAGGCCTGGCAACCTACTTCTGAATATCAGCCAATGAAAACTCTATGGATCACAACGGTGGATGGGGTTGCCATGAGTTTGGTGCTGGGACAATGACAGCTAACAACACATATTAACTCGTAGAAAATGTATAGGATTGTTTTGTGTTTTTAAATGCACAAATAGTATCGGTACTATGGCACAGTAGTAGTAATGTAGTAGCATCAGAACCTGTCTAACTTCAGGGAGGATAATGACCAGGATCAGCCCAAAGCTGATTCCCATGAGGTGGAAGCCAGACACACCTTCACCCCATAACCTTTTTTACCAATTTGGACACCAGCTATCCCTTTCCTGGCATTCTCTACTACTCTTCTGGGTTTGCTAATCCATGGCATTGTCCACGCAGAACTCACAGACGATACTTACAATTAGTGGTTTATTAAGGACGTAATAGGGTACGACTGGGGATTAGGATCAACAGGTTACAATTCAGGATGTGGATCAGGAAGCATGCAGGCAAAGTCTCCTTTCTTCAATACAGTACATCTCTCCCTCAGTCCCCTAAAGACAGGCTCCCCTCAGCCCTCTGAGAACTGGCTCCTCTCAGCCCCCTAAGGACAGACTCCCCTCAGCCCCCTTAAGACTGGTCTTCTCAACCCCATGAGGACAAGCTCCCCTTGGCCCCCTCAGGACAGGCTACCTTCTGCCCCCTCAGGACAGGCTACCTTCTGCCCCCTCAGGACAGCCTCCTCTCAGTTCCCTCAGGACAGGCTCCTCTTGGCCCTGCCATCTGTAGTGCTGGCTCTGCTGGTGGGACCCTTCTGAGCCTCTCGCTGTCTTCAGTATAACAGCCCTTGACTGGTATTACAGCTCTTTTAGGAGGTTCCTCTCCTGTCTACTGCTTCTCTCTTCTCTGTTTCTCTCTGCTTCTTCTCTCTTCATTCTTCCTGCTGCCTCTCTTCCTGCTTCCTTCTGTCTCAAAAACCTCTGTGGGGCTGGAAGCATATACAGGCAGACCCTGGGTTACGAACATCCAACTTACGTACAACCCATAGTTACAAACCAACCCTCATAAAGCCTATCAGGAAAAAACTGACTCGGTGTTTGGACCCCCAGGCTTCCATGAGGGGCTGGGCTTCTCCACATGTGCAGGTGCCACAGGGGTCCTTGGGCAGCCACTGGCAGGGGGCAGGGCCCTGTGACATGGTACAGCCAGCCACTGCCCAAAGCAGCAAGCAGAGAGCCCACATGCACCCGCCTTCCTCGGAGCTGGGAAAGGGCCAGCCCCACTGTCCACATGCCCTGAGCACTGGTGCTCTGTTCCACACGGCAGGCCTGCAGGTTAGATATGAACCACACCTAACTGTTCTGACTTACATACAAATTCTACTTAAAGTCAGATTTAGGAACAGAACTCATTTGTAATCTAGGGACTGTCTGTATACATAACTCCTTGTCAATTTCAAGGTATAGCCCTTCCCAGAGGAGGCCATAAACTGACCAATCCCCTCTCAGTAGGCCACAGACACTTCATTTGCATAGTAGCCTGCAGACACTTCATTTGCATACTAAGCTGCAGAAACTTCACTTGCATAGTCCATTAACCAATCCTTGCAAGGTACGTATCAATCATAGCGTATCAAACCACAGTTGTTTACAGCTTACTGTCCCCCCCCCAAAAAAAACGAAACCAAATCCGTTGCCATCAAGTCAACTCCGACTCATACTGACCCTATAGGACAGAGTAGAACTGCCCTACAGGGTTTCGAAGGGGCACCTAGTGGATTCGAACTGTGGACCTTTTATTTAGCAGCCAGATGCTTAAGCACTTTGCCACCAGGGCTCCTCAGCTTACTCAGGAAATGTCAATCAATCTGGACAAAAGTAACAAACCCTCTGGGGCAGAAAACTAGGGCAAAGGTAACTCCTCAGTGTTTAGGAGAAACATCTCTCTAGCTGTTTTTCCAAAGAAGCAAGGCAAAAGGCCCTACAAAGGAACTCATATCACCACGGTATCATATTCCACATGTCATTCTACACTGCTTTTTTCATTCAACAGCCTCTTTCCAGGCAGACCACATGGATCTACCTCACTGATCTTGGCTGCTGGGCGGTTTTCCATATTGTGAATGTATATAACTTAATTGTCATCCTTTTGATAGAAATTTGAGTTATTAACAATTTGTTGATAGTGCACACAATGTTGAGCTGAAAACCTTATGAGTGTGTCTTAGCACACTGGAAAAGATATTCCTATTGGAATATCTCACTTTATTTCTTAAAGTGGGATTGTTGGATCAAATGGAAAGCACACTGTACAATTTCACAATTTAATAGATATTGCCAACTTGCATGCCAAAAAAAGACATTGTACCAATTTGTGTTTACACTCCCACGGCATGGAAGGGCCTCTTTCCCCATACCTTGGCAATACTGGGTATTCCCTTTTAAATCCATGCCAACCAGATGGGCAGAGCGGGCCCCACAACACTTTGTTTTTTGCCTCTGACCTGGGATTGCAATGATCGTGTGTTTGATGGCTGTTGGAGCCTCTTCTTCTGCCCATTGTCTCCTCCCAGTCCTTTTCCAAATTGCTATTAGTCTGTTTGTTCTTACTGATTTGCAGGGAGTTTTTACATAATGGTTTTTAACCCTTTGTCTGTCATGGTCTATAGGTTACAAATATTTTTGTAGCATACAAGGTCATTATTTCAAGAAAGGAATCACCTTGTCATCCAGATGGTTCTAGATCATCCAGATGACTCCAGAATAACCCAGAATTATTCATGGTTTTCCCAGAGGTCTGCTCCTGCTAGTGTCTGCTTCCTGCCGTCTCAGACCAAACTCTCCCATATCCATCCCTGGGACCCAAGCCACCTGCAGCCCCTCACCAGCCCATCCCCAGCCCTTCCTTCAGCCTCGCGCACACGGTCCCGGCAGGCCTAACTTATCACATGGCACTGCTGACCATGAGTCCAGGGAAGTGAGGGATGCCATCTCTTACACAAACAGGCCAACGGGAGGTTGCCCTCTTCCCTCCTGGCCAGGCAGTAGAGGAAGGAGGGGGATGCACGGCCACAAAGACGTCTCTGCAGATGGGGCCACTGTAGTGGAGAAAGAGGTCTGTTAGTACAGTCGGCTCCAGTGGTTACGTAAAAGGGCTGGAGTCCAGGACCTTTTCCTACAGGGGTTTTTAACCTGGGACCGGCGAGTGAGTTTTACGGGAATGAAAGCTGTGAAACTACTAGAATTATTGGGGAAATTCCTGGCGGTAGTGTGTTCCTAGCACACATACACACAATAGTGCTATGGCCCTCATCCTCCGGCCCACCCTGAGGTCACTGGCACTCCGGAAGGCATCTGCTCTCACCACAAGAGCCTGGTTCTCTACCTGAGTGCTCTCTCCACTCCCAGTGGAGGCCAGGCGGACGTGCAGAGTGAAGGTCCAGGCACCGTGGACCTGGCAGGGTGGGGGATGGGTAAGGGCCTGCTCCTCTGTCCTGACTCCCCATGGGTCCCAAGGCACACCTGCCCTCAGCACACCCTTGCCTTCCCTGTCTCACCTCTCTGCTCACCACAGCACTTTCTGGCATCACCTCGGTGTAAGACACTGTCATTCAATCCTTGTATCACGGTCTGGTTTTAGGGGAATCAAAACTAACACACACAACGCATGCGGGCTTTATGCAGCCACTGTGTACAAGCTGTGCTGTGTTAACCAAACAATCAACAAACTCGTTGAGCCCAGCCTGGAGAAACAGGAGCAGAACCTGCTCCCCATCCCAGTCTCAGTTCTCTTGGTCCTCACCTGCGGATAAGGCTCTGTGCAGTGAAATCTCGGGTCTGAAGGTATGGTCACTCGGTGTGCTTGGGTTGGCCAGTGGCGCAGTGACCTGTTCCTGACCTCTGGTCACTGAGCTGTCCCTCTTCTGGGTTGTTGAAGGGGCCGTCAGAGGTAACTGACCATCTGTGGCTTTTGCTTCACCTCCTGATTTTGGAACATAAACTGTGGTAGGTGTGTGCATGGGCACCTTTCCGGAGGATTCATGACCTGCATCCAATTTTCAAGCTTCATCACAAAGCAGATGCTAAAATGCACCTGTGGGTCCACTTGCCCTCCTGGGACTGTCCCCTTGCCCACTACCTGAAACCCCAGCTCAGATCTCACCTGCCCCTCCTGGCGCCTTCTCTGTAGGGCTCCTTCCTGGCCAGCTGGGGCAAGGGCTCCCCGAAGCGCAAACTGCCTTCTAGTCTGCACAGACCTGGCCCTCATTTTTTACAGATGTCTTCACCCTGTACCCCCAGCCCAGGTGAAGGTATGGACCATAGCCAGCACCTAAAGGCTCTCTGTGACTCCCCCATCAACCCTCCCAAAAAACCCAAAGCCCATTGCTGGCGAGTCGATTCTGACTCATAGCGACCCTATAGAACAGTTGAATTGCCCCACAGGGTTTCCAAGGAGCGCCTGGTGGATTCCAAGAGCTGACATTTTGGTTAGCAGCCGAACTCTTAACCAGTACAATTTTTCTTACTCCCTCACCAGAGGACAGTTTTGCCTAGTTTCGAACTTCCTGTATGTGGAACCATGCAGTATATACCCTTTTGCGGTTTATTTTGTTTTTGTTTTTTTGCTCAACCTTGTGAGATTCACCTCAGTTGTTGCACGTAGCAGAGGTTCATTCTGCTCCGTTGTGTGTAGCGGTCCATGGTGTGAGTCCACCACCACTTGTCCATCTCTACTGTTGGAGGACCTGGGCTTGTTCCAGGCTTGGGCTGTTACAAATAGTACTGCTATCAGTGTCTTGCGGTGGCCATGAGCATACACCTCCCTCGGGTATGTGGCCCTTTCCCTGGCTTTCTGGCCCCTGCTCCTAAGCTCTCTGAAGGAGAGGAGCTTTTCTCTCTGCCATCCCTGAGGCCCGGCATTCCATCAGCTCCAGACAGCATTTGCGGGAGCCCTGGTAGTGCAGAGGTTAAAGTTCTTGGCTGCTAACCAAAAGGTCAGCGATTCAGAACCAACAGCCACTCACAGGAGAAAGGTGTGGCAGTCTGCTTCCATAAAGATTACAGCTTTGGAAACCCTGTGGGGCAGTTCTGCTTTGTCCTACAGTGTTGCTATGAGTCGGAATCGACTCATGGCCGTGGGTTTGGTTTTTCAGTGGAGTCCCGAAAGAGCCAAGTCTGGGCAGAGGGCTTGTCTTCCAGCTCAGCCGAGAATGGAAAGCTGATCTACGAGGCAAGGGCAGGCCAGCGCCCTGGGCCTGGGAGTCCTGAGGCCTGAGGCTGTGGTTCACCTGGGCTGCAGATTAGGAACCGTGCTTAAGGCTAGGGCACTCTGCTGGTGCTGTCTCCATGGACACAAGGCTCGGCCTGGGTCCCTGCACCCAGCAATGGTGCAGGATGCCTCTTCCTACCGTAGTGCAGTGACAACCACCACGGAGCTCTGCAGCATCCTCCCCTGGTGGGATTTTCAAATATGGGAGAGGTTTCTAATAAGTCACACAGCTGGTTGATCTTAAAAGCAAGAGCAACAGACGTTTGTGTGAGCAGAGGTTGGAATTGTATCGGTGCTGCTGTCGGGGTAGGACGCTGTGGGGGCCAGTGCAGGGCATCGCAGACGCCAGGCCAAGATGCCGAACACAAACTGCAAGCCACTTTCTCAGAGGCTGAGAGATGACCAATGCCGGGCCAGGCAGCCAGGACGGGTGTGGCCCCTGAAAGGCCCTCTCTTGTTCTAATTTGGGGGGGGGGTGACTCACCCCAGCTTGGAATCCACTTCTGGCTCGAGTTGCCTCAGCTTCCTCTGTGCAAACCAAAGGAGCCCTGCGTCCCACTCTCCGGGGACCAGGCATGGGAGGGCATGGTAAGACGGCAGGGTTCATGGCACTGGGCCGCTCCCTGACTGAGTCACTGTAGGGAATGGAACGGTTGGGGGGGGGGCGGGGGAGTGGGCCGAAGCCAAGTGGAGCCTTGCTTGGCTTGGGGACAAGAAATCCCCCACAGTCCCACCTGCCCCCTCCCTCCATGGGCAAGGAGTGGCCATGTGTGTCAGGCCCCAGGAGGGCCCTCCTCGGGGGACAAAGCTCTGGCCCTCTCTCCCAGCTGTGAGGAGGTGGCAAGAAGCCAGGGTGCAGAACGGAGTGAGGTTCATGCCCCAGGACGCCAGTCTCAGCTGGGCGACACTGGAATGCATCTCTCAAAAGGAAGTTGCAAAATCTTCCTTGCGACTGATTTGGGTTTTGGTCTGGGGCCAACCAGGCCTATCTTTATGGCTCTGAGGCCTGTTTAAAGTGGCAGATACTCCTTTGGCGACAGTTCTGTGAGTGCCCGCTAGGGCCGACTGCACATGGGTTGCAGCCCCTTTGGCCCTTCTAGGAGCCATCCACTGAGCTCCTTGTGTCCCTGCCTGCCTTCCCATCTGCCACATTAGCAATGCCACAGTCCATTCCACTGTCAGATTCAGGAAGGTAACTATTGGCAACAAACAGGACAAAGGTTTGGTTTCCTGAAATTGTAAATAATCGTAACATTTATAAGCGCTCAGCATGAGCTGGGCACCAGCATGCATGAATGCAGAGGCCCTCACATCCAACAGCATGAGCCCCTTCACAGAGGAGGAGCTGAGGCACGCAGGCCCGGGAGCCTGCGCAGCCAGCAGACGGAAGGCAGATGGAGCGTGAGCTGCTCAGCCACACAGCCTTGGGCCTCGGACACACTTCCTGCCCAGCTCTAGCACTGCAGACGCACCCACTCATCTTACTCCTCACAGCAGCCAAAAATCAATACGGAAAACACCGAGACCGCTAAAAAAATGGGCGAGGGATGTGAACACACCATACACAGAAGGAAAACACAAAAACGGAGGTACCAGCAACAAAGAAATGCAAATAAAACACTGAGATCCTTTGGGATGTCTGGAATTGGCCAGTGATGATTCCGGGTTCCTTGGGCAGTTGTGAAGCAGGGGCCCCACGCCGGTGATCATGCTCCTTGGTGCAACCTTCCTGGAATGTGGGAACGCAACTCGTCAGGACCTGCCAAGCGCCTTTGAAAGCCAGCAGCCTTTGCCCCGTTCTCGCACCTTGGAATCAGCCCAAAGAGACAAAGAGGAATGTGTGAAGCTGTTCATTGCAGTGTTGTTTACCATTTGGCAGGAAGACACACAAATTCCAACCCAGGGGAATGGCTAAAGAAATTATGGGCAGAATGCTAGAAGCCATTAAAAGCAATATTTTTGAGGAAATGTTTACAGCATGGGGAAGTATTCATGATATGACGTTACAGGAAAAAAGCAGGATACATAGTTGTATTTGTATTTGTGTCCTGGAGAAAGTGATGGGGCTGAGTAACCAGGGTTCAGAGGGAGATGGGACCACCTGCATGGACCCACCCTGTCAACACCTTGGAAGTTTTCTGTCATGTACATGTTTTATTTTATTTCTTTAATTTCTATTCTGAAATGATTTTGAACCCAATAGAAAGTTTGTAAGAATATAAAAAAAAAAAGAACTTCCATATACCCTTCACCTAGATTTACCAATTGTTAACATTTCATCCCATGTATTTTCTCTCCCACATTGTGATTATATATATATGTTAACATATGTATCCTGTAAGTGTACAGTCGGCCCTCCCATTCTGCGGGTTCCGAATCTGCGGATTCAACCAACCTCAGATCGAAAATATTCGGGGGGCGGGGTAGGGGGGGAAGGAAGTTCCAAAAAGCTAAACTTGAATTTGCCAAGCACGGAGCACTCTGTTGAATCCAGGAGAATGAAGTGATGTGTAGGCACGCCCTGCTGTAGTCTCCCGCCACCATCTCACATCCTCAGTCTCTCTCCAGCACTCGGAGTCTGAGCATTGTTCACCTTGTGTCTTGTCATTGTTCCCTAAACAATACAGTATAACAACTTTTTACATAGAATTTACATTGTATTAGGTATTATAAGTAATCTAGAGATGATTTAAAGTATATGGGAGGATGTGCCTAGGTTATATGCAAACACTACATCATTTTATATAAGGGCCTTGAGCATCTTAGAAAACCTGGTGGCATAGTGGTTAAAAGCTACAGCTGCTAACCAAAAGGTCAACAGTTCGAATCCACCTGGCCCTCCTTGGACACTCTGTGGGGCAGTTCTACTCCATCTATAGGGTTGCTGTGAGTTGGAATCGACTCAACGGCAACGGGTATACGGGTGAGCATCCTAGGATTTTGGTATCTGTGGGGGGTCCGGGACGACTCTATGAAATTGTTTTCCTGGGCCACTTGAACATTAGACTACAGACCTCACACCCCTTACCCCTGACTATTTCATATGCTCTTCTAAGATCAAGGCATTCTCTTAACTACAGCACCATGATCGGATTGAGGAAATTTAGCATAGATCTGTCTAGTATACATACAGTCTGTATCCAAATTTTGCCAATTATCCCAATAAAGTCCTTTATAGCATTTTCCCTCGATCCATGATCCTAACCAGGTTCACTCACTGTATCTCGTCTTCACATCTCTTCCTTTCTTTTAATCTGGAATAGTTTCTTGGCCTTCCTTTGTTTCTCATGGCCTTGGTATTTTTTAGAACTACTGACCAGTTCTTTTGTACAATATCTCTTGTTGGGTGTGTCTAGTGTTTCCTCATGATTCGACTCAGGTTGTGTATTTCTGGAATATCACGGCAGTGATGCTGTGTCCTTGATGCATCATGTCAGGAGTCACACAGAGTCAGCATGTCCCAGCATTTGTGACGCTAACTTTCGTCAGATGGGTAAGGTGGTGTCTGCAGATTTCTCCATTGCAAAGATGCTTGTTCACATTTGTAATTAATAAGTCATCTCTGAATGATATTTCTATGTGAATATGCTGTTCCCCACCAAGCTTTTACCCACAGCATAGCATCCACTGGTGTTTTTCACCTGCATCAATTACGATTACAATGGTTACAAGTTGCATTGTTTTTAAAATTTAAAGTAAAACTTGTTTTAGAAAGAATGAATTTTAGCCACTGCAAAAAGGCAGGAAGTGAGAGATAGATGAAGCAAGATGGGGAAAATGGTGATAGTTGGTCAGGCGGGTTCATGGGCACCTGGGTATTCATTATATCCTTCTCTACAATTCTGTCTATTTGAAACTTTCTATAAGAAACATTGTTTAAAGCAATGATTTCACTCTAGTTAATAATATTCATGCTAAAATGTTTAGCAGGAAGTATACTGTTGTCTTCAGCTTACCTTGAAATGCATCAAAAAATAAGATGAGTTGATGGACTGGTCTGCCATTGAGGCAGCAGAGCAAGTACAAATTGTAGAATCTGGGTGGTGGGCATATGGGCACTCTCCACGCAATTCTTTCAACTGCTCTGTGTTTGAAATTTGTCCTAATAAAATACTGTGGAGGAAGTAGGTTCCTGGGTGGCACAAATGGTTTGCAGTCTGCTACTAACCTAAAGATTGGCAGTTTGAACCCCTCCAGCAGTGCCACGGAAGAAAGTCCTGGCTATCTGCTTCTGTAAAGATTACAGCCAAGAAAACCCTATGGAGCAGTTCTACTCAGTAGCCTATGGGTCACCGCGAGCAACGGGTTTGGGTTTTTTTTTGCTTTGGTGGGGTAGTGATAGGTGATTTTATCTTTCTTTTCTGTATTCTCTGTGTTTTAAAAACCTGTACAAAGAACACGAGTTATTCTGTGTGTTTATGGTCAATGCTCAGGAGATCAGTGGCTCTCGCCAGTAGTTGCCAGGCAGTCAGCTCGGCAGCCAGGGACAACGGATGTCCTTTCAGCTCCTCTGAGGATGACTCTGGGTTTGGGCAAGGGCACTGCACTCTGGTGTGTTTGGGCCTGGTCTCTGCTCATATAAACACTAGGATTCTTCAGGAACTGAGGCCAGGAATCCCTTTGAAGAGGAATGACTCCTTCCTTCCTCCAGCAGCCCCTTCCCTGGATGCCTACGCCACTTCTCGGCAGGCAGGCCCTGAACTTGTGGGGAGCTGCTCTCCATGCGCCCCACTCACCCCAGCACACTCTCTTCAGTGGGCCTTTTCTGTGTTCTTTTCTTCCAGTGAAGAGTCTGATCAGTGAGAAAGGGCACTTCCAGAAAAAAGGAGAGAAAGGTGGAAGAAGAGCCTGTGAGCACCTTGGTGCAGAGAGCTGAGAAGACAAACAAGGCTTTGGGCCCAGCCCCGGCCCCTGCCACGCTTCCAAAGCAGGGGTCCCACTGTCCTTTTCTTCCTCTTTGTAGAGGAAATATTAAGCCTGAGAGACTGGGGTTCAAACCCCAGCGTCACCATTTACCTGTGACCCTGGACAGCAGCTTCTCCTTTCTGAGCCTTAGTTTAACCAGCTGCCATCAAGTTGATTCCTGCTCAGAACAACCCCACGTGCGTCAGAGTAGAACTGTGCTCCCCAGAGTTTTCATGGCTGTGATCTTTTAGATGTAGATCACCAGGCCTTTCTTCCAAGGCACCTCTGGGGGGGTTGAACTGCCAACCTTTCTGTTAGTAGCCCAGCCCTTAACCGCTTGTGTCACCCAGGGACTCCTGAGCCTTAGTTTACCCATCTTGAAAATGAAGCATTCTTGAGAACTAAATGAGATAGTCCCAAAAAGGGATCAATGTTATTCATTCATTTGAAGTAATGTTTATTGAGGGACTATTATATGCCAAGAGCCCCGGTGGCACAGTGATTAAGAGCTCAGCTGCTAACCAAAAGGTCAGCAGTTTGAGTCCACCAGCTGCTCCTTGGAAACTGTACGAGGCAGTTCTACTCTGTCCTATAAGGTTGCTATGAGTCGGAATCAACTTGATGGTACACAACAACAATTAGCACTTAAGGAGCCCCAGTGGCACAGTGCTTAAGCACTTGGCTGCTAACCAAACAATCAGTGGTTTGAACCCACCAGCTGCTCCACAGGGGAAAGATGTGGCAGTCTACTTCTGTAAAGATTTACAGCCTTGGAAACCCTATGTGGCAGTTCTACTCTGTCCTATAGGGTCATTGTGAATTGGAATCAGCTCAATGGCAATGGGGTTTTTTGGCTATTATGTGCCAGGCACTGTTCTAGGTAGAAGAAGATATAATGGTAAACAAAATGAGACCTTGCTATTTGCAGTTTATAGTCCAGTGGTAGTTATTATCTGTTAAATGTGCCCCAAAGCCCCTGACTTATCCATAGGCTGGTTTCTAGGGTCAAATATGAGGCCCTGAGTGTTGAAAGGCAGTGCAAAATGTGAAAAGTGCAAAGCTATCTATGCAGACCCTGAGCAGGGACTCTCCATCAGGTGGATCCAGGTGATAGGTCCTATCACAGGGACACTCAAGGCAGACACCCCAGGAGCTGACACTCCTTTAGCCCACCTCCCCACCCCGCTGCATAGCACAGCTGCATTTCTCTCACTACCTCCATTTCTATATTGACATCTCCCTCTGCCCTGGCTTTGTATTGTGGCTGCCTTGTTTCCCCTGCCCATCTTTTGTAAGACTCACATTCAAGCCTTGCCCCTTCCCCCAGGGAGAAAGGTGCTGTTTGGCTTAGGAAATTACTGTACAAAATGGAGTGATCCTGTGGGCAGAGGTCTCATGCCAGGGCACCTCACAGGATCCTTGCCCAGCCAATGGGTGTGTGCCTTTGGCTGGTTCAGTCCATATGGCCAGGGAAGGGAGGATCCAAGGGGCAACTGTGGGATTTGTAAAGCTTTGTACAAGTAAGACCTTTTACCCACAGTTGTTTAAGACCACTGTCTTGTCCACTCTGTCCCATTTCCCTCATGTCAATGGTGTTGGGGTGGCTATACGCTAGGGCTTCAGTGATGGGTGATTGAGTTGGGGAAATTGTTTGGATTGAATGATATGTATTTATGTGGTTCATGGTCATGTCCTTGTATATTTAGTTGTTTCTAGCCAATGAAAATAAGGGAAGCCCTCAATGAGATGGATTGACAGAGTGGCCACAACAATGGAGTTAAGCATACCAACGATCATGAAGATGGCTCAGAACTGGGCAATGTTTCATTTGTTGTGCGTGGGGTCACCAGGACTTGGAGCCAACTCGATGGCAACAAACATCCACACAACCAGCCATCTCAGTGTGGAGCTGGCTCTGAGAATACTCCTTCCACCTACCCACTGGGTTGACTCACCTGGGGTCATGACACAAAGACAAAGGGCCAGCAGTGGTGTTCTGATATGAACTGTCCTGGGGCTCAGGGAACCCAAAGTATGCAGGGAGTTGGGGAGACAAGGGTGGGAATGCACGGAGCCTCTCCCGCACAAGTGCAAATGTGCCAGCAACCCATCCAGCCCTTCCCAGCCCCTGGAACAAGAGCCAAGGTGAACCTGAAGAGCCAGCCAACATCACTGTCCTGAGGCCACCATGCGTCGTCTTTCCCACAGCAGCTGAAGGAACTCAGGGCAGCTTTCCTTCACACCTCCTCAGATGCCTTCCCCAGGAGCCTGTCTACATTGAGCATGTTGTCCTAGTCCTAGGATTTGCCTCAGAGAGTAGGATATTTATGAAGGAAAGACTGCAAAGAAGAGAATCTTTTGGAAAAATAAGTGATCTTTCCCCATTTCACCTGCTGTGAAAATGTCAATTTTCCTTGTGCTTGGAGCTTTCATAGCTGCTCTGTCATACTATTTTCAGTATAATAGCAGAATAGACATGAGTGTGGCATTAGAGTCAGGCCACCTGGCTTCAAAACCATTTGCCACTTGCTAACTGACCTAGGGCAATCACTTACCTGGAAAACAGGAATTATCATAATACCTACACCGTAAGGGTGGTTGTAAGGATTAACTGGGATAATATATGTAGTGCTTAACCCAGGACGTGGCACATAGCAATGGCTCTGTAAATGCTAGCAATTGGTATTTTTATTAGTATTATTCACAACACAGCTGTGAGGAGGTATCTAGCACATGGTAAGCCTCCTCTCAATATGTGTGGGAAGGAAGGGGAGAAGTAAGGAACATGGTTATGAGAGGAGGAGACCTGATTTCTGTGGAAGGGGTTTGTTAAGGAAGTATACCCCAGGAGGGTGGTGGGGGAGTGGGGATGGCAGGCCAAGAAGGGAAAGAGGCTAGGCCACATCCCGCAGAGGGTGGCTTCGGCCTGACCTCTCCGTGAAGCTGGAATTTAAGCCTGAGCTAAGGTTGCTGGGCTTTCATGCTCCTACACTGTTGGCCATTGGTGGAGAGCCATGGCAGTGGTGAGGGGGAAGATAGCACATAAGCTCCCACCCACGTCTAGCTCTCTACAAGGAGGAGCAAAGTGGCCCCAGCAGCTGGAGGACAGGCCCCCTCCAGACTCTCCGGTGCAGACGCTTGGAAGCAAAAGTACATTCAAACCAGATACGGTGCCCAGAAACGGTGTGAGGGACCTCAGAGGAGCACCCACAGTATCCCTGCAGAACAAGAAGAGTGACCTTAACTAAGAGATGGGGAAATCAAGGCTTAGCAACATACGCATGTAAGACTCTGTTCCAACACCTTGATTTTTTCACTTCATATTTTATCTAGGAAATCATTCCAGAACAGAACATATAAAGCTGCCTCATCCTTTTTTTTTTTTTTTTTTTTTTAGCAGCTGCAGTATTCATCGAAAGGCTACATTATGGCATTAACCATCCTCTATTGATGGATATTTAGATTGTTCCCAATCTTTTGCTATTACAAAAGAAATATTGCTGTAAATATCCTTGTGCCGGAGTCTTTTACGCTTTAGCAAGTAATCCTCTAGGATAAATTCCTAGGAGTGAGTTCTTAAGTCAAAAGGCATGTATGTTTTACATTTTTTGATAGCGGTTGTACCAATTTACACTCCCACCTACAAATGACGGGAGTGTGTGCCTCCCCACACTCCGGCCAATGCAGTGTTATCGACGTTTTGGATCATTGCCAACCTGATAGGTGGAAATTGTACTGCACTGAAGTTTCCATCTGTACTTCTCTTACAAATGAAGCTACACATCTTCTTATAAGTTTATGGGCCATTCAAGGAGCCCTGGTGGTGCAGTGGTTAAGCACTGGGCTGCTAATCAGAAGGTTGGCTGTTTGAACCCACCAGCCACTTTGCCGGAAAAATACGTGGCAATCTGCTTCCATAAAGATTTACAGCCTTGGAAACACTATGGGTAGTTCTACTCTGTCCTATAGGGTTTCTATGAGTTGGAATCAATTAGATGGCAATGGGGTTTTTAGTGGTACAATGGTTAAGCACTCATTGCTAACCAACAGGTTGGTGGTTCGGACCAACCCAGTGGCTCCATGGGCAAAAGACCTGGCAATCTGCTCCCGTAAATATTACAACCTAGACAACCCTGTGGGGCAGTTCTACTTTGTCACGTGGAGTTGCTGTCATGGATCGAATTATGTCCCCCCGAAAATGTGTGTATTAACTTGGTTAGGCCATGATTTCCAGTATTCTGTGGTTGTCCTCCATTTTGTGATTGTAATTTTATGTTAAAGAGGATTAGGGTGTGATTGTAACACCCTTACCAGGTCACATCCCTGATTCAGAGTAAAAGGAAGTAAAGGAAAGGGAAGCTAGCAGAGAGAAGGGACCTCATACCACCAAGACAGCAGTGCTGAGAGCAGAGCATGTCTTTTGGACCTGAGGTTCCTACACTGAGATACTCCCAGACCAAGGGAAGACTGCTGACAAGAACCCTCTTCCAGAGCCAACAGAGAGAGAAAGCCTTTCCCTGGAGCCGGCGCCCTGAATTCCGACTTCTAGCCTACTGGATTGTGAGAGAATAAACTTCTCTTTGTTAAAGCTGTCCACTTGTGGTATTTCTGTTACAGCAGCACTAGATGACTAAGACAGCTATGAGTCAAAAAGTGATGCAACTTAACAACAAAGGTCATTTATATTTCCTTTCCTGTGACTGAACTGTCATATGCTTGCTTATTTTTCTATTGTAATTTTATTTGCCTTATTAATTTGTAGAAGTTCTTCATATATTAAGAAAATGTGAATATTGAGTACAGTGACCCAATGACGGAAGTAGAAGTTCATTCACCCCAAGGGCTGTCCATTGGTTCTGTTACCTAAATCTCGTGGTCAGACCAGTCCTTTCTGATGTCTGGTTCTTTATTTATTCTTTTGATTCTGTGAGCCACCCTGTTGTTGTCAGCTGCTGTTGAGTTAGCTTTTGAGTCATGGTGACCTCATGCACAGCAGAACAAAATGCTACCCAGTCTTGTGCCATCCCCATGATCAGTTGTGGATCAGGCTATTATGATCTATAGGATTTTCATTGGCTGATTTTTGGAAGTAGAGCTCCAGGCCTTTTTGCCTAGAAAGTCTGCCTTAGTCTGGAAGCTCCACTGAAACCTATTCAGCATCATAGCAATATGCAAGCCTCCACAGACAGGGAGACGGGGGCTGTGCACGAGATACATTGGCCAGAATCTAATCCAGGTCTCCCACAAGGGACGTAAGAGTTCTACCACTGAATCCCCACTACCTCGCCAGCTACCCTATATCCTCCCAATTAAGTTTCTTGCTTGTTTTGATCTGACTTAACTTAGCCTGAGTTGATTTCTGTGGTTTAAAGAGCCTGGATGTACATCCCCTCCCACACCAGGCCAAGGTTCCAAGGTGAAGGTGCTTGTTGCAAAATGAATTTCTGTGTGAGCTGGGATCTTCTCCCACTCCCAGCCAGAACTCCCTTCCTTCTCTGAAGATCCTCCGCTCCCAGCGTCCTCCTCGCCAGCTGCAACTAGGGTGCTGTGGCCCCCTCTGCCTTGTCCTCACAAGGACCAGGGTCCTGCTGTCTTCACTGAGTGATGACTGATGGACCTGAGAGCAGGTTTATGCTTCGTCAGCGTGCATTCTGGGAGTGTGGACAGCAGATCTCCTTTGAGAATTATGGTCCAGAGCCAGCTGGGCCCTCCAGAAGCCTGGGGCCTGCCAGTCCTTGAATGGAGGAGACGGCGCAGAAGAGAAGCTTGCCCAGGCTGCACAGGGAGTTACTGACACACAGAGCCCAGGTGTCAGAGTCTGGGCCCCTATCGAGTGTTCACTCACTCTTTCAGCAAACACTCCTGGCCACAAGGGTAGTGCAATGTGCGGATGGCACTGCTCAACAGTGAATGCCCACTATATCAATGCACCCATGATAACTGCTCTGAAGGGGAAGAGGGATCCAGGTGAGAATGTCACAACCCAGTGTGGGGGGTGTCACAACCCAGATGGAGTGATCAGGGATAGCCATTCTGAGGAGGTGACATTTATTCCAAGACAAGTAAGAACATAAATAACAGGCAAAGAGCAATCTAGCAGAGGGAACAGCATGGAAGGGCCTTGAAGCTGGAAGGACGTGCCCATTGTCAGGGAACTGTCAGCTTGGCTGGAGCAGAGAGAATGAGGGGGAAAGTCCAGCAAAAGAAGGCTGTAACACAGACGGGATTCAAGTCATTTAGGGACTAGGCACTGTAGGTCTTGCTAAGGAGAAACTGGCTTCTATTCTGAGTGCGTTGTTCTTGGGGGTCAAAAGTGGATTTTCGGCTCGTAACGAACTCATATGACAGAGTAGAACTGTCCCATAGGGTTTTCTTGACTGTAATCTTTACCAAGGAGCCCTGGTGGTTAAGCGTTCAGCTGCTAACTGAAGGTTAGCATTTTGAACCCACCCAGTGGCTCTGTGAGAGAAAGACCTAGTAATCTGCCTCCATAAAGATTTCAGCCTAGAAAACCCTACGGGGCAGTTCTACTCTGTCAAATGGGGTCGTTATGAGTTGAAATTGATTTGACAGCACGTAACAACAACAATCTTTACGGAAGCAAATCACCAAGTTTTTCTCCCACAAAGCCACTGGGTGGGTTCAAACCACCAATCTTTTGGTTAACAGCCGAGCACTTAAACATTATGCCACGAGGGCTCCTTATTCCATGTGTAAATGGGTGTAACTGAGAGTCCCGGAAAAGGTTTAAATGCACCAGTGGTGGTAGGGGAGAAAGGGTGTGATTTATCCCAGAGAGTAAGACTCCTTAGATGGTCTTGAACAGGCCCTTAAAGGTTGTGACAGAAGCTGTTCTGCCTGCCCACGTCCCCAGGCCTCACTTTGGCAGAAGGTGTTGGCCCAGCTCCCACCTGCCTGCCTGGGGCTACCACTGTGACACTGCACCCCAGAAGGCTAGCACTCACTCTATGAGAGCTGGAGGGTGCATTTTTAGCCCCCTCAGCCCTGAGAGGGACAACTCTGAGGTGAGTCCTGTACTATTTGATGGGTGTGCCCAGGCATGGAGCCCAGATGCCACAGCAGTATCCTGCCCACTGGTGCATCCTGTCTCGGCCCCTCCCTTCCTGGTCTCACTTCCCACTCACCTGCTGGTGGCTTCTGGATCACCTCCACTGGATTGCCTTCCAATCCTTGTCTCAGGTCAGGGAACCCCCTGTAGGATGGAGATCTCCCAAAAGAACTACTCACCCGGCGCCGCATACCTGCTCCTCGATTTTTTTACGTCAGTTGATATTCCTAAACTGTAAATTCCATGAAAGCCTGGGACCCAGTCCATCTTCCTCCCTGCAGGTCCCAACCCACACAAGGCAGATACCTTCAGAGTGCTTGTTGAATGAATGATGAGTTACTACCCTGAGTCAGACTCCTGGGACACTGTCCTTTCAGGGAAGGCCAGGGCACTACCGGGATGGCCTCTGAGGCCAGGGAGGGGGCTCAGCCAGATTCCCTGGGCTCAGAGTTCCTCATGCTTTTCACCAGGGTAATTGGGGCCACAGGTATCATGATGGGCTGTCCTCCAGCAGCTGGCTGAGGCGGGGTCCATAGCAATCCTGCCCAGCAGGCTTCGGAACCTGTTGGGCCAGTTGCAAGGCCTCTGGGACCACTGTCCACCGGCTCAGGGTCAGGTGGCGTCAGGCAAGGGCCTTGGCTGGCATGCCTACTCCCGGGCCTCTCCCTAGGCAAGTCCCTCCAGGTCTGCCTTGCTGCCACACCCTGGGACAGAGGCCTTGGCTCTTCTAAAAACCCACTAGGGCCTGCATAGTTTGTTCATTGTTACTGAGCACTTTGGGCCAGCCACTGGGCGAGGGGCTTGGGACACAGCAGTGGACAACGGGATCTGCTGCCTGGTTAATGGGACTTGTGGCTGAGTGAACACACGGGGAGAGGGACACTTGCAAACGTCTGGGTGCTATGCAGGGCAAACAGGAAGTTTTGAGGGCCAGTGACAGGAAGAACCCGTTTGGGGAGGGTGGGTCAGGAAGGTCTCTCCAGGGAGCTGCACGTATACTAGGGCCCTGAGGGATGAGGGGTGAGAAGGACCAACTCGGGCAGGGGAGCAGCTGATGCAGAGGCCTTGAGCAGGAAAAAAGGGTATTTCTGAGACACCAGGGAGGCCTGCCCTGTGAGATGAAGGAGAGGACAGAAAGGGGCAGAAGAGAGCTAATTCTAGGTGCGTTGAGAAGCCATCAGGGTTTTTTTTTTTTTTTGTGGTAAAATATATATAACAAAAAAAATTTTCCATTTTAACCATTCTAAGCGTAAAATTCAGTGGCACTAATTACATTCACCACGTTGTGCAATCATCACTACTGTCCATTTCCAAAACTTTTTCACCGCCTAAAATAGAAGCTCTGTCCCCCTGAAGCATTCACTCCTCATCCTCCCCTCCCCCAGCCCCTGGTAACGACAAGGGCTTTTAAGCAGAAGGGTGGTAAGATTGGATTTGCTTTTCACAGACCCCTGTGCACTTAGGACTCTGGAGGGAAGGGGAGCTATGTTGGCCCTAATACAGCTTTCCTTTTATGACCTCGCTCACTTGGCACTTGAGGACTTGGAGACTCAGGGAGGGGAAGGGCTTGCCCGAGGTCGCATGGTTAGGAGGTGACAGAGCCTGGAATTGTTCTGGGTCCTGGTCATCCATCACACTACACTCATGGCACTGGCTGCCTCTTTTCCTTTTGGTTGAAATGATTGTGTCTGTTGGGTAGGAAATATGGAGAGAGGAGAGAGGCAAACAGAACAAGGAGAAGACTTCCCTCTTGTCCACCCAAACCTCCAATGCTTCTTTGGTGCTTATGATCATGGCACCGAGGGAAAGTTTTAGGACCCTGCCTGCCCCCACCTTTCGTTTTTCACAATTCCTTACTTGTTTAATGTGCTTCTCTGTCTTTCCAGGCCATAAGAAGCAAGACTGTGATACACTTAAGGTTGTCTTCCTGGTGCTCCCACAGTCCTCAACAGCCAGGGGGCCACTAGGAAAAGACTAGGAAGAGGACCCCAATCACTAAAAGTGACCCCACCGTGATAATCACACCCATCCCGCCAGAGCCTGAACGCATCAGACTCTCCGGGAGCATTAGCTTTTAATACTTATTACTTATAACTAGAAGCAGGCAGCACACCAGAACAAATGCCGATCCATTTTTAGCCAATCCCCCTGATGTGAAAAGGCTGTAGGGGTGGAGATGACGACTCTTCTACAAACACCCCACTTCACACCATAGGCGAGAGGCTCAAAGGGTCTTCCTTTTGGACCTTCCTAAACTGATCCCCCCAGCTAGGTAGGCTAGTTAAGTGGGATGGAAAGTTCTGCAATGTGCGCTCCCACCTGGCACCATGAGTGAGGGACCCCAAAATTCCTCCCCCAGCCATTTTTATACTCCAGAGACTACCTCACTCACTATAGAGAGGGCATTGTAGATTTTCCTGCCTAACTGCCTGAGGAAGGTGAGGGGGTGGTTAGACATTTTGACACCTAGCTTGGAATTGTATCTCTTTAGCCTTGCTGACGAACATCAAGGGGAGGGTGGGGAGGCGGGGGCAGTGATTTGTTCTGAGGCCTAAAGATGCTAACAGGGAGAGGAAGTGGAAAGACGTGGCCGCCGGACTGGGCTGTATCTGCCTCCCCTTGAAAACTCCTGACTGTAACATAAAGTAAACCTCCAGTTGCCATGGAGTTGACTCGGACTCAGGGTGACCCCACGTGTGCCAGAGGAAAACTTTGTAGGGTTTTCAGTAGCTGATTTGTTAGAAGTTTACCTGTAGTCTTTTCTTCCGAGGTGCCTCTGGGAGAGCTCAAACCTCCAAACTTTTGGATAGCAGCTGGGCTCTTAACTGTTTGTACCACCCAAGTATTTAGTAGTTCCTTTGTAGTGGAGAGTCTAAACTTGAACTCAAGGAAAGTGAGCCAACAATTGGGCTGGGTTGAATTCATGGGAAAATGAATGAATGAAGTGGGATCAGGTCCCTCTTCTGCTTATTTCAAGTTCCTATTGTTCAATGCTGGCATAGAGGAGAGCAATTGACTTTTGTGTGTTAACTTTGTATTCTGCCACCTTGCTATAATCACCTATCAGTTCCAGGATTTTTTTTGGGGGGGGGGGTCCATTTTTGGGAAGATTTTACATAAATTTTTTATTATATTATCTACAAATGAAGACAGCTTTGTTTCTTCCTTTCCAATCTGTATACATTTGATTTCCTTTTGTGGTCAGCTGCACTAGCTGGGACTTCCAGTATGATGTTGAATAAGAAAGGTGAGAGGGGACACCCTTATCTTGTTCATGTGTCTCAACCAGTAAGTGTGATGTAAGCTATAGGTTTTTTTGACGATGTTCTTTATCAAGTTGAGAAAGTCCCCTTCTAGTCCTAGTCAGCAGATAGTTTTTATCATGAATGGGTGTTGGATTTTGTCAAATGCTTGTTCTGCAAATCTATTGGTATGATATAAGATTTCCTTCTTTAGCCTGTTAATATGAGGAATTACATTAATGGATTTGCAAATGTTGAATCAGCCTTGCATGCCTGGAATAAATCCCACTTGGCCATGGTGTATAAATCCTTTCATACGTTGTTACATTTGATTGCTAATATTTTGTTGAGGATTTTTGCATGTGTGTTCATAAGAGATTTTGTTCTGCAATTTTCTTTCCTAGTCATGTCTTTGTCTGGTTTCTGTATGAGGGCAATGTGGGCCTTGTAGAATGAGTTGGAAAGTGTTTCCTCCTCTTCTATTTTTTGGAAGAGTTTGAGAAGGATTGGTGTTAGTTCTTCTTCCAGTGTTTGTAGGACTCTACTGCTTGTTATCTCCGAGTGGCCCACACTGAATCCCCTGACAGCCCAAGTCTTCACAATGGCCCGCCACCACTAACCTGACCTGACATCCAACCGCCTTCACTTCCTCCTACCTGGACAACTTGCTTAACCCCTCAGGGCTTCAGCCTCCTGAATGGAAGTGAGATGACCCTCAAGTTCCTTCAAGAGAATCTGCCCCTTGCCTGTCGACTCCTTGCCCAGGGTTCCTCCAGCCTGGCCCAGGGCCCCCTCCACCCGTCCCCAGCCACATCGCAACAATGGTGGGTGGCCATGCCTGGGCGCTCTGACTCCCAAGGGGCCTGTCGGCCCCTGACATAGGATGCCAAGTGATGTCATGTATGCTTGTTTCTGGAGACAGGGTCTCTAGCAAGGGTCTCTACCTAATGGCCCCCCAACTGGCCCACAGATGTGTTTAGTTTGGCTGACACAGTACTGTGCTTTTTTTTTGAATTTTGAATTAATTGCCAACATTGAAAATCAGTAGTTTTCCCACAGAAATGTGGATTTTTGACTCTTCTAGAAAACTAGGAGATCTGGCCCCCTGCAGGGCAGCCATGAGTCAGAATGGAGGAAGCACTCATTCAGCAGCCTCCCAAGTTTCATCCCCTCCCGCCCCTCCATGTTTGGCCCCGCAGGCACTGCAGTTATAGTCTAGAGCTTCCTTCATGTTCTCAAAGGGCTCTGTGAACCCCGCACGTAAGCGGCTTCACCTGAGGCCTGATTCACACTAACACAACCGATATGGCCTTACCAAGCTCCTCCCCTCAGCCTCAGTTTCCCCCTCATTGAGGAGCGTACTGCCTGGCTGTAACTAACAGCAACTTGAGGAGGCAAAGACACATTCCCAGCATCCCCTGGAGGACTGAGAATGCCCACGCTCTTTGTCCCAACATCCTAAGAAAGGCCAAGTTGATAAGACTGTGGGTGGCCAGAAGACAACATTCTTGGGACTCAGCTGAAGTGGGAGGTGTCCACCCGCTCAGCCCAGATAGCTCCAGCACAGGCAGTGGCTGTCCAGGCACCTGCCCCTCCCTCTGCATTTCTGCAATGCTGTGGAGCCGGGCCACAGCCAAGACACCACATGCCGCCCCATTTTGCGAGTACTGGATGAAAGAACGCCAGCCTTGTAGGAGGGAGATGGGTATGCCCCTTGGCCTGCCCCTGCTGGGCCCCTCCTAAAGCTAATTCCTGAGAAAAGCCATTGTGCCTTCTTCCAGTGGGAGGGACTTACACCCAGGAGCCTGCAGCAGAGCTGAGGAAGGCCTGGAGGAGGGATGCCACCTCACCAGCCTTTTAATTAGACTGAACAGCAAGACCACCCTCCTACCACCGCAGCCCAGAGGAGAACCTGGAAGTGTCTCTCCTCTGGGTCCATGAGTGCCCCTGGGCTACAGTGCTAAAACCCCACCACACAGCCAAGTTAGGAGATGGGGCTCCCTGCTGAGAAATGGGAACAGGGTGGAACCCACATGACTATGGAGACACGGACATCTTTGTTTCTGTCCCTGGCCAAATGCCTGGGTGGCCTCATGAACAAGCCACTTACGGCCCAGAGGGTTTGGGGACCCCAGAGCTGTGCTCCCCATGGTGTGCTCTGCAGGTGTCCTGCAGGTGATGGGAGCAGGGTGCCAGAGTCCCCGGGCATAGGCAGGGTAAGCAGGCACCACAGCCTCGTGTCTGCTGCCGAGTGGTATAAATTAACAGAAGGGGACCATGCAGACCTAACTCAGGTCTTGACAGGGCTTCGGGCCAGCTGGTGACCCCTGACTGGTGCTACACCCACTGACTTCATCTTCTTGAAGGCTACCGTAGGGTGAAAAGTGATGGTGAGTGTTGGGGCGCAATAACTGCCAGTAGTGCTGTAGACCGTGCTGTCCCCACTCCCCAAACGCTTTTGACCTCTGAGCCCTGTTCTCCTGGGGCACGCCTGGGGCTGTTTCCCTAGTGGGTGTGGCCCACAGCCCCAGTGGTAGACAGCGGGGAGACTGCCCGGGGAAGGCTGAGCTCTCCGCAATGACAGGCTGCCAGAGCAGGTCAGGCCTGGGGCAGGGCCAGCCGGCGCTTAGGAGAGGAGAAGGCTACAGGAGCTGAGTGAGGCCCAGGCGGGGCCGGATGGGGGGGCTCGGCTGGCTGCTTCCCAGATGGCCAGGCCACCACACCCGGTAAATGTTCCACACCTTTTCTGAGTGCTGTTGCCGGGCCAGGACCGCTGGAGTGCACCAGGAATATGGGGGTGCTGGGAAGAGACCTGCCCCGGGAGGTCAAAGCCGATGCTGTCCCTTTTTCTCTGCCCCTGTGACAGTGGGTCAGGAGGGAAACAGGAAGTTGGGAAAGAAGGTTCCAGAATCCCGTTTCTTCTCTCTTAATACCAGCCCCCATTTTCCTTTAGTGTATTAGGATTATCACTATCTCCCTTCAGTGACTGGAAACTTATTCCCTGTCTCCTCCAATGCGTTTTTAAATATATTTACCAACAATATTTTGAAACCTTTCCAACATCCAGAAAATTTTAAAGAAACATAACAAAAACCCATGTTCTCATCACTCAGATTTAACAAAGCAAATGCTTTGACATATTTACTTCAGATCCATTTAAAAAAACAAAATTATATTGCACATCAACTGAATGCATCAACAAAATGTGGTCTATCCAGAAAATGGAATATTACTCAGCAATAAAAGGGAACAAACTGCTGAATATGCAAAAACATGGGTGAATTTCAAAAATATATCAGGCTGAGTCAAAGCAGCCAGACTGAGAAAGCCACACACTGTACGGTTCCGCTTAATGAAATGTCTAGAAAAGGGAAATCCATGGGGGTAGAAAGCAGATTAGTGGTTGCCAGGGGCTGGGGGGTAGAGTGACTGCTAGGGGCCACGGGGTTTCTTTTTGGGGTGATCTAAACTTGCAGGCGATGCCTGCATACCATGAATATGCTAAAAAAGCACTGAATTGTATGTCTTAAGGGGGTGAATTATATAGTATGTGAATTATATCTCAATCGAGTTGTTAAAATTTACATTATAAACACAACCGATACTCTCCCAATCATTTCCACCTTCCTGTGAGGTCACTAACCACTATTCTCAAGTGCATGTTTTCATTCTTTTATTTTATGTGGATGCATCTACAAGCAGGATACAGTATTACTTTTATTTTTTTGTTTGAATATTTAGCGATTTTTATGTAATCTGTTGCATCAGTATCCACCAGCGGTGAGTATTAGGCAGGGTCCCTGAGAGAGATCTTCTGTGTGGCTATTAGGAACTTGGATTTTGCAGGCAAATAGACAGAGTTTGAATTCCTGCTCTGCCATTCCCTGGCTGTGACCTTGAGCAAGTTGCTTCACTTCTCTGAGCCTCAATTTTCTCATCTGTAAAATGGAGTCATAAAGGAACCTGACCTGTGGGAGGTTTGTAAATGATGATTGCAGAGGGCTCAGCACAGTTCCTGGGCTGTGAGAGTGCTTCATAGACAGAAGTCAATCCTGCTATTTCTGTTGCAGAGTCAAGAGTACCCTGGCCACTGGAACCCAGGCCTGTGGCATCTCCCTGGTCCTCTGGGAAGAGGTTGGCCACCCATCCAGGCCTGACCTGACAAAGCCCTGTGGTCCTAAATGCCAAACTCTGCCCGGCCTATAGTTGGTCACAAAGGGGTTCATGCAGAGGGTAGAGTGGGTGAGCCCCAGAAGGCCAGATAATGAAGCAGAGGTTGGAGGTGAGGGCAGAGACGGAAAGTCAAGGCCAGGCCTCAAAGACCATTGTCCAGAGGTGATCCAATGGCTGGGGCAGGCTGCAGAGAGTTGCTGTGTGGGGTTTTCAGGGCAAGCAGGTGCTTGCAGTATCCTCATCCTTTAGGGGTGCTGGGCCAGGTCTGCTCTGGGAGGACCCTGACTCTATCCCCCTGATGCCACAGATGGGTGGTCCCATCTCCCCAGGGCAGGTCTAACCAAACCATCCTCGGAAAGCCAGCCCCCTTTCCTATGTGACCATGGGACTTGTGGGACCAGGAGGGCAGGTGGGAGCCCTCCTTCAGGTCCGGGCAGTGCTGAGGCCAGGCCATGGCTGAGGTCAAACAAGGCTCCTGCTCCCCAAGGAACCTTCCTGGAAGAGAATAGGCTTCATGTCTAGCTTCCCCAGAGGACAGCTGGGCCCACACCCCAAGACAAGGGCGATCCTGATTGACCACCACCAGTAGCCGTGGCACTTTTAGTTGGGGTCCTTCGAAAGCAAATTACGAGACAAGAATTTGGGGAGGTGATCCCAGAAGCACCAATAGTAGAGTAGGGAAGTAGACAGAGGAGGAGGAAAGCCAACAGCTGTGTATTAACAAGTTAAATGACTGTCTTAGTTATCTAGTGCTGCTATAACAGAAATACCACAAGCAGATAGTTTTACAAACAGAATTTTATTCTCTCACAGTTTAGGAGGCCAGAAGACCAAATTCAGGGTGCCAGCTCCAAGAGAAGGCTTTGTTTCTCTGTTGGCTTTGGGGGAAGGTCCTTGTCATCAATCTTCCCCTGGTTTAGGAGCTTCTCAGCACGGGGACCCCAGGTCCAAAGGATACACTTCACTCCCAGCTCTTCTTTCTTGGTGGTAATGAGGTCCCTCACTTCTCTGCTCAGTTCTCTCTTTTATATCTCAAAAGACATTGACTCAAGATACAACCTAATCCTGTAGATTGAGTTCTGCCTCATTAACATAACTATCTCTAATTTTGCCTCATTACCATTATACCCACAGATTTACAACACATGGAGTAGTCACATCAGATGACAAAATGGTGGACAGCCACACAATACCAGAAATCATGGCCTAGCCAAGTTGACACACATTTTGGGGGGGCACAATTCAATCCATGACAATAACCATGTGGACAATGAGGGCTCAACCCTGCCAGCAACACTTAAGAGACTGTGTACAGTACCCTTCAGTTCTCCCACCTGGAGGCAAGGAGGCTGGGTATTTACTCACTGTATGGATTGAATTGTGTTCTCCAAAAGACATGTTGAAGTCCTAACCCCTGTACCTGTGAATGTGACCTTGTCTGGAAATAGGGTCTTCAAAGATATCATCAGTTAGGTTAATGTGAGGCTGTACCAGAGTAGGGTAGGTCCTAATCCCACCTGACTGGTGTTTTATAAAAGATGAGAAGAGACACAGAGACAGACAGAGGGAAGACAGCCATGTGGTGAAGGAGGCAGAGACGAGTGATGCATACATACACCAAGGAACACCAAGGAGTGCCTGGGGCTACCAGGATCTAGGAGAGACAAGAAAGGGTCTTCCCGTAGAGCCTTTGGAGGGAGCATGGCCTGGCCCACACATTGAATTGGACTTCCAGCCTCCAGAACTGTGAGAAAATAAATCTCTGCCATTTTTTTTTTATTATAAGCCCCCAGCTGGTGGTATTTTGTTATGGCAGCCCCAGGAGATGCATATGTGCCCCTCCTTGGTCAAGGGTCACTCCTGGGGAGTGAGCCCTTCCACACGTCATTCTGCCCCTCTCACAGTCAGAGCGTGGTAACAAGTGTATACAAAAGCTGCCTACAGAGAACTTCTGGGATGGCCAGAGGAGGTGTAAGTGGGGCGGCAAAAGCATCCAGTCTCTCAGATGGGCCACTTTGGGCATGTCCCAATCAATGTTCACCCGAACACATGAGGAAACTGGCATGCCAGCTCCATGAGAGAAGATTAGGTCTGTGTTTTTCCTGCTTTCACCTCAGAGCCCAGCCCAGTGTCTGGCACACGGAAATTCATTATAAATATTTGTTGAATAAATGTCTCAGGATTGTGGTGTAAATCTTTCATGATTAATCCAAGGAGCAACTGGTGTATTCAAACTGTCAACCTTTTGGTTAGCAATTGAGCTCTCAACCGTTGTGCCACCAGGGCTCATGATTAATAAGAACTACCAATTGCTGAATACTTGCTACGTGTCAGGCACAGTGTCAGGTACTTTATGCCCGTTTCTTCTCTCAGTAATCCTAGTAGTAGTAGACATATTCCCATATTTGTAGATGATGACACAGAAAAGCAGGAGATTTGAGTAACCCAGGTCACCCAGCTGAGAATGGAAGTAGCAGAGTCAAGATTTAAACCAGGCTCTAGAGCTTGTATTTCTTTTTTTGGATTTATTCCTTTTTTAAAAAAATTGGTGTGTAATTTACGCATTATAAACACATCAGTCTGAAGGGAATGGTGTGATGAAGTTGGACATAGGCACAGATGTGAGTAAGCACCACATAGATGGAGACACGGAGCACTTCCAGCACCCCAGCTGATGCCCCATGCCCTCCCTGTTTGACAGCCTCCCCCCAGAGGCAGCCATGGCTCTGACCTTTTGCACCATAGATGGTTTCTTCTGGAAATTTCTATCGATGGACCTGGGTACCATGCTGCCTTCTGTGTCGGGCTTCTTGCCCCTCAATGTTATGTCTCTGAGCTTCTATCACGTGGTTGTGTTTTTCAGTGGTTTGTTATTTTTCAATGCTGTGTGAATATATCACAATTTATTTGTCCATTCTCCTGTGGACGGACATTTAGCTTTTCAGATCTTGGCTATTATGAATAAAGCTGCTGTGAACATTCTTGTACTTCTCTTTTGGTAGACATAAGCACTCGTTCCTGTTAGGTTTCTACCCAGGAGTGGAATATTGAATCATTGGGTATACTAAAACTACACCAATAACCATCATGCGAAATAGACTCTAAGGGCCAACAGAGTGCTTCATCTGGGCGTCACAATTTACAATTTATATTCAGGACTCCATTTAACTCTGACAGCAAACTGCCCACTGGGGTGTTAGGCCGGCATAACCGCCCCTACTGTTCCTTTATAGCTGAGGAAGCCAAGACGTAGTGAGGGAAAGTGATCTGCCCAAGGTCACAAGAAAGAGTGGTACAGAGCTGGAATTCAACCTTCAGATCTCACGTTCTCTCTGCCTACCATGCATGTCCTTCCAGAGCAAGATGCGTGTGGGCCAGCAACACTGACTGTGGCTTGGTGTTGTGTTTAACAGCTAGGAGGAGGCTGGGGCCGCATTGAGTGTGAATCCTGGCTCCAAGTTAGCCAGGCCTCAGCTTTCCCATCTGCACAATGGGGGGGTGATAATATTTCCTCACTCAGAGAGTTGTGAGCGTTCAGTGAGCTTGTTTGTAATGTGCTTGAATTGTCCTGGCTTTGGGTAAGTGATTAGCAGTTATTTTTATAGCATGCATTGTCTTGGTTTTTTCCTCTTTATGTCACACGTGTGTGTGGCTGAAAGGTCAGATAGTGATGTTTCCCCTGGTCCTTATTCCTGGAGCTGCTCAGGCCACTGGGCAGGAGGGTCAGCTCCAGACCGGACTTTCCCTAGTGGCCTCACCCCTGCCTGCCCGTCCGCCTGCCCACCCGCCAGTCAGCCTGGACAGGCTCTCTCTGGGTGGGGCCAGTTGGGAAGCCTCATTCTTTGGGGAGGCTGCCCATGTCCCCCAGCTGATGTCCGCCCAGGGTGTCAGAGGCAGCCAAGATGGGGCACATGCATGTCCAGGCTCAGGTTCCACCGGGCTGGGCTGGCTGAAGGCTGTGGTGTCCATGTGCTGTGTGGCTCGGGGCTGCAAGCCCCACTGTGTATCACAGGCAGGTGACCCTGAAGGAGAGCCAGCATATGGAAAGTCCACCTGCCAGCCTCCTGCCAACCTCCCACCCCGCCTCTGAGCACTGCCTATGCAGCCTCAGGTGACTGTCCTTGCTGCTCTCATACAATGGGGGTGTGGTCCCTTGTTGGAAGGGCACAGGTGATCATACAGGTAAAGCATCTAATTGGTATACAGTAGGCACCATATAAATGGTGGCCCTGGCCTCCTGCCTCGGTTCACCTCAACTACTTATTCATCCCACAGAGGCCGTAGGAGCCTCTACCCCATGCCAGACCCTGTTTCAGATGCCAAAGGTACAAAAGAAAACAGGATAAATCCCCACCCTGCCCCGTGGGGCTGATATTCTGGTGATAGGAGGCAAACTATAAATAAACGAGCAAGACGGTTTAGTATAGTGAGAAACCCTGTTACAATCAGTCTCACCTCTCAGGAGGTGATCTGTGAGCCACCCTTGGGAAGAACTGGGGGAAAATCTTTCAGCAGAGAGGACTGAGGTGGGATTGGGCTAGGGGCATTTGAGGAACAGACAGCAGGCCCACGTGGGAGCCAGTGGCTTATCTGGTTCTTAGGGCCCCAGGCGCCCTCCACCACTGGTAAAGCATGGTTATGTCATTGGCTTTTTTTCAAAAAGAGGAAGTTCTTCCTAAGATCTAACCAAAGTCCCTCAAGTTGCAGCTGAAGCTTGAGCCTTCTAGCACTCAATGGAAAAAGAGCAAGCTATTTCCTCCTGCCTCCATCTCACCAGCTCTGAGAAAACCATAATGGTGGGGAAAGCTAATGAATTTTCTGAGGCACTTCCCCATGAATCCAAGGAGTCTAGATGGACCTGTCTCATCAACCCTGAGATGCGATGAGATGGGTAAAACCCTGGTGAGGACATTGGTCCCAGGGCACTGAGCGACAGGTGGAGACTGGTCTGGGATTGCAGTAGGAAGATGTTCAGGCAACCCAGGCAGGGGATGGGCTGGTGGTATAACGGGGGACGTTCCTGTTAGTGCCCAGTAACCAAGAGGCGGGAAGCAAGGAGCTTGGGGATCAAGATATCAGCTTCAGGCACAGCTTGATCCAGGACCCTGAGGTTTGGGGAATGACTAGTAAGTCTTCCTCTTTCCTCATATCATCCGAATCCCAGTTAGCTTCCTCTCTACAACACAATAGCGTTGTCACTAGGTCTCCCTCCTTCCACTCTTGCCCCCCATGAATCCATTCTCCACACGACATTCTGAAAATCACATCACTCCCTTACTTAATCTCCCTCTCCCTTAACTTCCTGTCAACATTAAAAGAAAGAAGAAACTCCTTATGAGGGTCCCAGAGGCCCTGCTGACCTCTCCAGCCTCATCCCACTCTTCTCCCCTCACTCATCCTGGCCTTCTTTCTGTCCCTTGACCACACCAAGCTCATTCTTACCTCAAACAGTTTACACTCCTGTTTCCTCTACCCAGTACATTATCATATAGCCGGCTCCTCATTGTGATAGCTCAAATGTCCCCTTCCTTGGCCATCCTGACTCCCTACCCATCTATTCATTCTCTGGACCAGTACCATCTGATAGGACTTTCTGCAGTGATAGAATGCTCTCAGCCTTTGCTGTCTGGTAGACTAGCCACCAGCCACACGTGGCTTTTGAGCCCTTGAAATGTGCCTTCTGAGAAGCTGAATTTTAAATTTTATTTAATTTTAATTAATAAAAACTTAAATAGCAACATGTGCCTGTTAGCTATTGTTTTAGATATGGCGACGCTAATGTATCACACGGTGTAATTTTATTTCCTAGCCCTTGGTGTGATTTGATACTTTCTTATTTCTTCATTTGTTGCCTGTCTCTTTGAATAGAGTATAAGGTCTATAAGGGCGAGGGTGGTGTCTGTCTTATCCGCTGCTGTACCCCCAGGACTCAGCACTGGGCCTGGCGTCGTATAGGTGCACAATACGTATTTGTTGAATGGATGAACGTAAGATTCCTATGGATTGTGAGCTCAGGAGCTACCTAGCTCTCTGAAGGGAATGTTGGTTCTGTTGGGTACTTGCTGAGTGACCTCAGGTCAGAATCTTGCCTTCTCTGGGCTCAGTGTCTTCATCTGTAAAATGGGACTAGACCAGAGGGTATCAAGGGCCCCTCTGGCCCTAAGGCTTTGAGGTCTCCTGCTTCCTTCGCTCTGCCCCTGCTTCCCAGCCACCTAGTAGGAGGAACAGCCAAATGGCTTCCTGTACCTGGAGCCTACGTTTGGGAAGCAATCGAAGCAGACCGGGCTGGCTCATCTCCTGTACGTAGACAGCATGTGACAATATTTGTGGGGGATGAAGAAGTGGTGGGAGCTGCCCTGGATCAGGGGCTCTTAGGCTGGCCAAGAGTGGGGAATCCCAGGACACTGGTGGTGAGCCAGGTGGAGGCAGGATGGTGACTGCAACTCCAGCACCCAGCCTGGACTCTGTGGCTGTGTACAGGGCCCAGATCTTTTGCCCCTCATCTCATCTTTCTTGCCTGGTGGTTGGAGTTTGGGGACTGGCAGGTTGTGCTTTGACCCAAAGTGCTTCTTGTGGGGACTTGAGGGACCTGGGCACAAGAAATGAGAAGTTGGTGCTGATTATGAGTGAGACTGGAGCCCTGATGCCCTGACACAGCATCCAACTCTCACACACATGCACATACATGTATCCTCAGCCAGACACGACACATAGACACAGAAGCAGACCAACAGAGGCCTGGGTGGAGACACACACAGACATGGACACACAGAGATGCCCACACCTTCGACAGACAGGCAAACACAGCCCAACCAGACTGACTGACCAGGCACACACGATGTGGACACTTGCAGGCACACACAATGTGGACTCATGGACTATCACAGAGAAAAAGTTACACTAAATACACATAAAAGTGCATAGATACGCATGTAAACACACAGTATCACGTCATGCACAGATAACTTAGACACAAATACATCCATACAACTCACACACAGTCAGACGTAGGCCCAGACCCACATATAGACACACCAGTACTCAGACAGACAGCTGACATGCCATGCCATTCCTATATACACACCCTCAAAGATACCCAGGCTATACCTGGACACAGGCAGATATGGACACAGAAGGAGATGCTATACCCATACTCTGCATGCATGTGTGAACCTGACCTGCCTCCCCACCTCCCCCACCCTACCCCGCATGCACACACACACAGTCGTGTGATGATCTGGCCAACCAAAGGGTCAAGACCCAAACATCTGGACTCCTAGCAAATGTCCATTCCATTCCCCCCAGCCTGGTCACTCAAAGGAATGTAGGCCGGGAGGAGTGGCAGCCAGCCTCTCCCCGCCTCGGCCAACTGGTCGTCCTTGGGGCAGGAGTGCAGATGGTGGGCCGAGGCGGGGAGAGGCCAGTGTGTTGCCTGCGCTGCCTGCCTCCTGGGTTCCCAGCCTCTTCCCCTGGCCAGGTGGCCCTGAAGCCTCCCCCCACTCCAGTTAAGTGGGCCCCAGAAGTTTTCCTAACAACCTGGGTTTCCGGTTTCTTTTGAGAGATTGGAGGACTTGTCAAGATTGGTTCCAAGTCCTGAGGACAACAATCAGCTGGAGCCAAGAAGTCATTGCCCGTTTTCAATGGAACGTGGGCATTCCAGCTCACCAAAGCCACTGCAGCCCTTACCTGCCTGGCCTTGGAGGCTTCTGAGTCTGGAACCCCTGGCATTTTTCCCTGCATGTGTTTGTATATATGCAAAGATACGCATTCATGTATATACATATACCTTGTTACATTATTATCATTACTACAAAAATGGGCTCATGAAGCAAAAATGGTCTGAGACCAGACATACATTTTCTCCTTGCTATATCATTAATACATTTCTATGCTAATAAATACCTACACCCTGATTTTTTTTTATAATTTTTATTGTGCTTTAAGTGAAAGTTTACAAATCAAGTCAGCCTTTCACACAAAAACCCATATACGCCTTGCTACACACTCCCAATTACTCTCCCCCTAATGAGACAGCCTGCTCTCTCCCTCCACTCTCTCTTTTCATGTCCATTTTGCCAGCTTCTAACCCCTTCCACCCTCTCATCTTCCCTCCAGGCAGGAGATGCCAACATAGTCTCAAGTGTCCACCTGATCCAAGAAGCTCATTCCTCACCAGCATCCGTCTCCAACCCATTGTCCAGTCCAATCCATGTCTGAAGAGTTGGCTTCAGGAATGGTTCCTGCCCTGGGCCAACAGAAGGTCTGGGGGCCATGACCACTGGGGTCCTTCTAGTCTCAGTCAGACCATTAAGTCTGGTCTTTTTACGAGAACTTGGGGTCTGCATCCCACTGCTCTCTTGCTCCCTCAGGGGTTCTCTGTCGTGTTCCCTGTCAGGGCAGGGCACCATCTAGTTCTTCTGGTCTCAGGATGATGTAGTCTCTGGTTCATGTGGCCCTTTCTGTCTCTTGGGCTCGTAATCACCTTGTGTCCTTGGTGTTCTTCATTCTCCTTTGATCCAGGGGGGTTGAGACCAATTGATGCATCTTAGATGGCTGTTTGCTAGCGTTTAAGACCCCAGACGCCACTCTTCAAAGTGGGATGCAGAATGTTTTCTTAATAGATTTTATTATGCCAATTGACTTAGACGTGCCCTGAAACCATGGTCCTCAGGCCCCTGCCCCTTCTATTCTGTCTACACCCTGATTTTTTAAATAATTTTTTAAATTTTTAAATAATTTTAAATTTATAGAAACATTGCAAAGATGGCACAGAGAGTACCCATAGGTCCCTCGCCCAGCTTCTCCTAATGTTAACGTTTTACACAACCATGGCACATCTGTCAGAACTAAAAAATTTTAACGTTAATGAAATGCTGTTAACTAAAATGTAGACTTTATTAGGATTTTGCCAGTCTTTCCTCTAACGTCCTTTCTCTGTCCCAGGAGCCCATCCAGGGGACCATGTTTTTTTTAGTTGCCCTGTCTCCTTAGTCTCCTCTAGTCTGTGACAGTTTCTGAGTCTCTCCTTGTTTCCCATGATCTTGACACTTCTAAGGGTACTGCTCAGCTATTTCACAGAATACTCCTCAATTTGGGTCTAGGTGAGGTGCCCTTCTCATAGCGTCATCTCAGGGCCATGACATCCACATGACTTTCCTCTGGTGATAATCACCTTGCTCACTTGGGTAAGGAAGCGTCTGCCAAGTTTCTCCTCTGTTAAGTTATTCTTTTTCTCCTTTCTTATCCAGCCTGTTGTTTAGAAGACAAATCCTTAACTTCAGCCCACACTCAAGGGGAGGGGAGTTAAGCTCTACATCTTGAAGGGGAAAGTATACATCTATTATTACAGCCTGATTGTAAAGGACAGAATAATATCCCATTTTATGGATCTGCCGTCATTTATTTAACCAGTACCCTAATGTCATACACCTCTGTCGCTTTTGGTTTTTTCTTTTACATACAAAGCTGCAACGAATGGTGCTATAGCTCAGCTTCAGACTCAACAGCGATTGTTCCAGTGCTTTCTCTGTAACAGGCACTACATAGTCGAGTGAACAATGTTTCTGTACTTCTGTAATTTTCTCCCTTAAAATAAATTCGCGGATAGGGACTGTTGGGTCAAAAGATAAGTACATTTTTAAGGCTTTTGGTAAGTGTCACTAAACAAATCTCCAGGAATATTGTACCAATCTACCCTCTGGACTGACATTTTTTTTTTTCTTTTCCATTCTTTTTGTTTGTTCATTTCTTATTACAAAAAGAATTCATTTTTTCTGAGACAATTGGAAATTATTTACTAGTCATTTGATGATATTAAAGAAAAAAAATTTTTTTAAGGTACAATAATCTCATTGTGATTATTTTTTAAAGATAGTCCTTATCTTTTAGGACTATTTTAGGACTTTTAGGACACTTCATAAAAACTGAAATGTTTATGGAGGAAATGATGTGACTTGGAATTTGTCTCAAAATGGGAGGGAGGAGTAAAGGGGTACGCCTGAAACAGGACATGCCATAATTTGTTGAAGCTGGGAGATGGGTACACTGAGCTGTGTCATATGATTCTTTATTATTAAAAAAAAACAAAGTTTGTTGAAAGTATTTTAAATGCTATATAAATCTATATCTTAGGTGAGCTCCCATTATCTCATCTCCCAGTGTTAATTGCAATGAACGGTTTGGTGTCTCTAGGCTTTTTCTATACAAATACTGTGTATATTGCAAATGGAGTCACTGGGAGGTGCACATGGTTAACACGCTCCGCATCAGTGGCTAACGAAAAGGCTGGAGGTTCGAGTTCACCCAGAGGCACTGTGGAAGAAAGGTCTTCCACAAAGTCAGCCAGTAAAAGCCCTGTGGAGCACAGTTCTACTCTGACACACATGGGGTCACCATGAATTGCAGTCAACTTAATGGCAATTGGTTAATATTGCATATGCATATAAATTTATATTTAAATTTACCCCCATCTGTATGTCTGTTTGTCTTACTGTGGGGGCTTGTGTATTGCTGTGATGCTGGAAGCTATGCCACCAGTATTCAGATACCAGCAGGGTCACCCATGGAGGACAGGTTTCAGCTGAGCTTCCAGACTAAGACAGACTAGGAAAAAGGACCAGGCAGCCTACTTCTGAGAAGCATTAGCCAGTGAAAACCTTATGAATAGCAGCGGAACATTGTCTGATATAGTGCTGGAAGATGAGCCCCTCAGGTTGGAAGGCACTCAAAAGATGACTAGGGAAGAGCTGCCTCTTCAAAGTAGAGTCAACCTTAATGACATGGATGGAGTAAAGCTTTCAGGATCTTCACGTGCTGATGTGGCATGACTCAAAATGAGAAGAAACAGCTGCAAACATCCATTAATAATCAGAACCTGGAATGTATGAAGTATGAATCTAGGAAAATTGGAAATCCTCAAAAATGAAAAGGAATGCACAAACATCAATATCCTAGGCATTAGTGAGCTGAAATGGGCAGGTATTGGCCATTTTGAATCGGGCAATCATACAGTCTACTATGCTAGGAATGACAACTTGAAGAGCAATGGTGTTGCATTCATTGTCAAAAAGAACATTTCAAGATCTATCCTGAAGTACAACGCTGTCAGTGATAGGATAATATCCATACGCCTATGAGGAAGACCAGTTAATATGACTATTATTCAAATTTACGCACTAACCACTAGGGCCAAAGATGAAGAAATAAAAGATTTTTATCAGTTTCTACAGTCTGAAACTGATCGAACATGCAATCAAGATGCATTGGTAATTACTGGTGATTAGAATGCGAAAGTTGGAAAGAAAGAAGAAGGATCAGTAGTTCGAAAATATGGCCTTGGTGATGGAAACAATGCCGGAGATCGAGTGATAGAATTTTGCAAGACCAATGACTTCTTCATTGCAAACACCTTCTTTCACCAACAAAAATGGTGACTATAGACTTGGACCTCACCAGATGGAACACACAGAAATCAAATTGACTACATCTGTGGAAAGAGATGGTGGAAAAGCTCAACATTATCAGTCAGAACAAGGCCAGGGGCCGACTGTGGAACAGACCGTCAATTGCTCATATGTGAGTTCAAGCTGAAACTGAAGAAAATCAGAGCAAGTCCACGAGAGCCAAAATATGACCTTGAGTATATCCCACCTGAATTTAGAGACCATCTGAAGAATAGATTTGATGCATTGAACGCTAGTGACCAAAGACCAGATGAGTTGTGAAATGACATCAAGGATATCATACTTGAAGAAAGCAAGAGGTCATTGAAAAGACAGGAAAGAAAGAAAAGACCAAGGTGATGTCAGAGGAAACTCTGAAACTTGCCCTTGAACGTCGAACAGCTAAAGCAAAAGGAAGAATTGACGAATAAAAGAACTGAACAGAAGATTTCAAAGGGCAGCTCGAGAAGACAAAGTAAAGTATTATAATGACATGTGCAAAGAGCTGGAGACGGAAAACCAAAAGGGAAGAACACGCTCGGGGCTTCTCAAGCTGAAGGAGCTGAAGAAAAAAATTCAAGCCTTGAGTTGCAATAGTGAAGGATTCTATGGGGGAAAATATTAAACAATGCAGGAAGGAAGCATCAAAAGAAGATGGAAGGAATACACAGAGTGATTATACCAAAAAGAATTAGTCGATGTTCAACTATTTCAAGAGGTAGCATATGATCAGGAACCGATGGTACTGAAGGAAGAAGTCCAAGCTGCTCTGAAGGGACTGGTGGAAAACAATGGTCCAGGAATTGATGGAATATCAATTGAAGTGTTTCAACAAACAGATACAGTGCTGGAGGTGCTCACTCATCTATGCCAAGAAATATGGAAGACAGCTTCCTGCCCAACTGACTGGAAGAGATCCATATTTATGCCTATTCCCAAGAAAGGTGATTCAACTGAATGTGGAAATTATAGAACAACAACAAAATCAACAACATGTAAATTAAAGGCAGTAATGGGCCACCAGCATACTTTTTTCACTAGCTTTTTTTTACTTCACAGTAATGTACTACAGCCAGTTGGTCATCTCGCCGGTTTCTCATTCTTTAATAGCTTCATGGTTCTCCCTGTATTAAAAAAACCATAATTTATTCATCTGCTCCTCTCATCGTGGACAATTGGGATGTCTCCAATTTTCTGTTCCTATGAACAATGATGCAGTAAACATCCTTGTACATAACGTACCTTTGTGTATCTGTGCAAGTAGCTCTACAACCTGTCTTTCTGGAAATGGAATTGCTATGTTAAGGGGTTTGCACATGTGAAATTTTTAGTAGAATGGCTAAGTTACCCTTCTGGTGGACTTATGTCTAATGTGTGACATTCTTTCCTGGTATGTATCTGAGGACTAATGTCATTTGGGGTCTACAGTCGAGAAACATTATGAAGTCAGGCCTGAAGGGGCCTCAGGGATCGGCTGGTCTCTCCCAGGGAGAGCAAACTGCAACCCATGGAAGGTTGGGGCCCAGGGCCCTGCTTGCTCCATCAGTACCTGCAGGACCCTTGGGTGGGGGTCATGTAGAGCAGTGGTTATGAGCATGCTGCCTGCACTTGAATTCCAGCCTTGCCACTTACTGGTTGTGTGACCTTGAATATCTTACTTGACCTCTCTGTGCTTCAGTTTCCTCATCTCCAAGCTCAGGATAATACTGATCCTGGGGTAGCAATTGAGGAAGGGGTAAGAGACTTTTCTCGAAGCTGCATTTGCACCATTTTAATTAAAGTATATGTTAATTTGGGATGGCTTTGGAGGGACTGATGTTGTATGGGCAGGAGTACTAAGGACCCCCTTGGGCAAAACGGGGCACTGCTGTGCTGACTTCAAATGGTTGTAGTTGGGCTTGGTGAGGCAATGTGTGAAGAATGCCCAGCACCTGGCCTAGAGCCCAGGCCAGTGTCAGAGCCTGATGGTGGTGGATTCCCCCAAAACTGACAAGATGGCTGACAGGGGTAGACCACAATGAGGGAGACCTACCCTTCAGAGATACTAACTGGGCAGGTCAGGCTCAGGCAACAGGAAAAGAGATGGCCAGCTCCGGGGCAGGCAAACTACAGCTTGTGGGCCAATCCAGCCTACCACTTGTTATTGTACATAAAGTTTTATTGGAACACAGCCATGCTCATTCATTCATGTACAGTCTATGGCTGGTTTCATGCACCAGCTACAATGGCAGAGTTGAGTATTTGGGACAAAAATCCTATGGCCTGCAAAGCCTAAAACATTAACTATCCACTCGTATACAGGAAATGTCAGCCTCGGGCATAGGCATGGCAGAGAAACTCAGCCCAGGCTGAGAGAACATAGTGATAGAAAGATGACAAAAGCCTTTCATAATAGATGTTGATAGTTAGCGAGCACTTATTATGTGTCAGGTACTGTTCTGGACACGTCACATATATTAATTTATTTAGTCCTCACAATAACCCTAGGAAGGAGAGGCTATTTGTAGTAGCTGACCCCTAAGAAGGCCTCAAAGAACACTATGTTCTTGGGTTCACACCTTTGAATCTGGGTAAGCCCTTGGTTTGTGTTAACTAACAGAATGCGGTACAAGTGGTCTGTGCCCATTCCCAGCCCTGCCTTTAAGAGGACTGGAAGCTTCTGCTTCTTCCCTCCTGGAACACTCACTTTTGGGAACCATGAGATGTCATGTAAGACATGGACTGTCTGTGTGGAAGGGCCACATGGAGTGGCCACATGGAGAGAAGAGGCTCTGAGACTGTAAGGAAAGGTCCAGTGGCCCACAGGTTCAGGTCCTGATGGGGTCTCCAAATACTCCATAAAAAGTCTCCATGCAAGACCAGCAGAACTGCTGAGCCTAATCAACTCACAACAAAATGGGTCAGGCCATTAAGGCTGGGGAGTAAAACAGCAATTGCCAACTGAGACATGACTGCTACAAGGATTATTCTAGGTGTGTCTGACCTCAGAGCCTTTAACCAGTGGTTCTCAACCCTGCCTGGACGTTACAATCACCTACAGAGCTTTAAAAAAATAACAATTAAGTCAGAGTTTCTGGGATTGGGGGCCTGGAGTAGATTTAACAACAACAAAAAAAAAAATCCACAGGTATAGCTGAAATTGAAAACCACTGCTTCATCTACTGTTTCCAAAACTTGCCTAAAAAAGATTCCTGCACTCCAGCAGATATAATGATTTAGAATTTCTGTGGGAGGGCTCTGGTAATCTGTATATGTAACATGTTCCCTCAGGTGAATCTTACTTTCAAGCAAGTTTGGAAAAGAACTACTGGAGGACTGAGGTCAGATGAGGAGAAATTAGAAGAGGAAGGGAAAAAGAAAGCTAAGCTTTGGGCTTTGAAGACCTCTCAGGCTCGGAGAACTATCTGGCAGTTTCTTAGAAAGTTTAACCTACATTTAGCATACAACTCAACAATTGCCCTTTTGGGTACTCCCAATAGAAATAAGTCTCATGCCCACCAAAAGACATCCACAATGATGTTCATGACAGCTTTACTCATAAAGGCCCCAAACTGGAAACAACCAAAATGGCCACCCACGGGAGCATGGGCAGATAAGCCCTTTTCCACAATGGACTGCTAGGCAGCAATGAGAAACAACGTAAGCACTGATACACACACAACACGGGTGAATCTCACAGACAGTGTTACGTGAAAAAAGCCAAATGCAAAAGAGGGCAGATTCATAAATATAAAGTTCAAGAACAGACAAATCTACGAGGATCAAAATCAAAACAGTTGCCATCTCTATGTATGATGTGGGAGTGGATACTCATACATGTGTGCATGTGAGTGTGCACACATGTATACATATGTGCATGTGTATGTATGTACGTGTGTGCACTGTGTATATGTATATGTCTGTGGGTGTGTATGTACGTGTGTATGTGTCATTCATGCGTGTGGTACGTGTGTATGTGTCATTCATGCGTGTGGTACGTGTGTGTGTAAATTCTGTCCCCTTGTAGTATACTAGGAAGGCTATCAAGGGAGGCAGCCACCCGGAGAGGAGGACTTACCTTCATTTGGGGCCCACCTGAGAGGCCTTTGCTTGCTTCTTTGTTGGCTTGTTTTTTTGACATAAACACTACACACAATAAAGTGAGTAATCATAAGTGTACAGCCAATACATGCTTACGTATATACACTGAATATTTAACCTTGTGCAAAGTGCTGTTCAAGGCCTCTTGTTAAATAAGAGCACACTTATTAAGAAACACCTTGTCTGCTTGAATTTTATAATCTAGTGGGGAGATACTACAGTAAAAGGCAGACTAAGTTTCATCCATCCATTCCTCATGTGTTTTTTGAGCATCTGCTCTGGGCCAGTCCCTGAACCAGCACTGGGAATGCTATAGGAACCCAGGCCCAGCCCTGCCCTCCTTGGGCTCACAGCCCCATTGAGGTTTGAAGAACAATACAGTGAGTGGTCCAGTCTAACTCCTCTCTCTTGCCCCCACCCCCATTCTGCCTATTCCGTCTCCTAACTATCTCCTGAATTCATTCCCATTGGCCCTGTCCTAGTTTACACCCTCATCTTCCCTCATCTCGGAGCAATTGTGGTAGTTTCCTGATCAATGGTGTTTCCAGTATCATTGCTTCTGGTTCATTCTCCAGACCAACAGCACTCATTTAAGAGCTCAGTGTAAAACAGTGTTTAAAAAGTAATGGCTTCTCCTTGCCCAGGCCAGCTGGCAGCTCTGGCATTGGACGGTGGGTTTGAAGCTCCACTTACAAGGTCTATAACTATGCCCATAGGCAAGTTCCCTAAATGCCCTGAGCCTCATGTGTGTCTTCTGTAAAATGGAAGTGAAATAATAATATAACATCAACAATACCTACCTCACTAAAGAGGTTGAGCTTTAATCTAATAGCTACTCCTCTAAACCCAGTGCCGTTGAGTCGATTCTGATAGAGTTTCCAAGAGTTTCCAAGGAATTGGCTACTCCTCTAAAAAAAAAAAAAAAAAAAAACTTCCTCTAGTATGTGCTAAACCCTCTGTACATATCATCTATTTAATCCTCCCAATCACTCCCATTGTTTGTCACCCTCCCTACCCCTACACGGACTAGTAAATTGGAGGTGCTTGCCTTCATAAGTGCACACTTTGGTTTCACCCTTTACCTTGTCCCAGCTGGATCTTACTCAACTTTCAAGACTCAGCACAGGCACCACCTCCTCCAAGGGGCTGTCTCTGTGGCCGAAAATGGAGCTGGAGGCCCCTCAACACTCTGGGACCCCACAATAGCCTGGACTGACTTTGTTTGTTGACCTCCTCTCTCTCTGTCTCTACTTGCTAGAGTGCAAACGCCTTCCAGGCACGCAGCCTGAATCACTGAATTCAACTCTTTCCTGCATCTTGTGGCTGAACTGCCTCCCACACAGGCAGGTCCGCGTGTGTGTGTTTCCTGACCTGAGCAGGACATACAAGCATTTCCTTAGGGAGATGGCCTTTGAGTTAGCCTTGAAGAACGGGTAGGACTTTTAAAAAGTATTTAAAAATAAGTTGTACATGCACACAATACCAAGTCCAAAAGGAACAAAAGGGCTTACAATGAAAATTAAAAGTAGGTCACCTCTCAATTACTCAGCTCCCCTCTCCAGAGGCCACCATTGGTATCAGTTTCTTCATATTCTATGCAGACAAAAATCATGCCTCTTTCCCTTTTTTATTTGGCAAAAAATTTAAACCAACAGAAAAGTTGCAAAAAGAGTACAATAAACACAATATACCCTTTGCCTAGATTCACCAATTAACTTTTTGCCATGTTATGCTAAATATTTTATAAGCATTCTATCATTCAATGTTCACAACAATCATAAAATTGTGCCCATTTTGCAGATGAGGTAACTGAGGCACCTGGCAGTTTAAGGGACTTTCCCAAGGCCACACAGCTAGTGAGGTAGGTGCTTTATCCCTCAAGCTGCTGCAGGATTTTGATTCTACCTTCTGCAGCTCCCTTGGTGTTTTCTTACACCAAGGTGAAATCCACCTCCCTGGGATAGTCACCAGATGATCAGAGGAAAAGTACACACTTCTGCTAGGGCAGCATTACTCCTTCCCCTCCTAAGCCTTTCCATTCCCTAAGCAACAGCTGCTGTGGCTGCCAATACCACGTGCTTCAATGTCACCGCCTCTGTGAAGGTTGAGTTAACTCACCTCCCCTTTAAAAACTTGCCTGACTCTCTGCTGCCCATGAAATGACATTTACAGAGCTGAGCTCTGAGTACAGGCCTGTGGGACCTGGCCCTCACAGAATCCCTGTAGTCTCATCCCGCCAGCTCCTGCCTTCCCTACCTCCCCTCTCACTGCTTGCTCAAATTTCCCCTTTCCGAAGTCACCCCTAGTTTTCCTAAAGAGTGCTTTCCTTACCGCCTGCTGCCCGTGCCTCCTCACAGCTTTCTCCCAGGGGTATTTTGGCTAGGAGAGTGGACAGTGGGCAGTGGACAGAGTAGACTGGCGGCTCGGCCCCTTCTTAACAGAACCATTTGTACAAATTACTGCAGGTGTCCGAGTCTTCATTTCATCAAGGTTATAATGGAGGAAATCATAGCTAGCTCAGGACCAGGCACAGGGCAAGCCTTCACTCCTGTCCTGCAACAGAACTGACAGTTCCTAAAGGCTGACAGCTCTTAGCCATCCCTTGAAATACTACGTCTCCTATTACTTCTCTGCGCCTTAGTTTCCTCATGTATAAAATACCAGCTCTTGGACCTGTATCTAGCACTATTACAACGCTAACTACGACCATCGCGTCCAGTATGTTACTGAGGCCAGCACAGCCCTGGCCCGGGCTTGGACGGTGCTCTGTCTGGTGCACAGAATTCGGCGGTAAGGCAGGACCGCCAGCCGGAGGTTTGCGGCGAGCCCCGCCCTCCCCGCGCCCCTCCCTCCCGCCCCGCCTCCGCAGCTGTCAGGTCGGCCGGCCCGCGCGGGTCCACCAAACCTGGACGTCCCAGGCCGCGCCTCCACCTCCCGGCGCCGCACAAGATACCTTGCGCCCGTGCCCTTTGTCCCCGCCCCAGGCTCCTATTGGCTGAGGGGTTTCTTTGTTAGCTGGAGCGCGCCGCTGCCATTGGCCCGCGAGCCTGCTGGTCGTACCGGGACGTGGCCCCGCCCCGTGCGCGGCCCCAAGGCGGCCTCCGCGCCCCGCCCCCGCCCGCCGCCCGGTGACGCGCCCGGGAACGCGCTCGGCGCTTCGCTCCTATTTGCAGCGGCCGCGGGGCGCGGAGGTGGCGGGGACCGGCGGCCGTGGGGCGCGGAGGCGGCGGGAGACCGGCGGGACCGGCCGGGCGCACCGGAGCACCGCGCCCTAAGGTGGCCCCGGGGCAGCGGCGGGGCCGCGCGTTCCTGAGGCCCTTTCTGCGGGCGGCTCGCAGCAGCCCGCCCGCCAGGCCGCCCCGACCGGCGCCGGCCGAGAGCCCGGCATGGCCCCGCGGCCCGGCTTGTGACGGCCCGCGCCCCAGCGAGCCCGCCCGCCGGCCATGTCGGCTGCCAAGGAGAACCCGTGCCGGAAATTCCAGGCCAACATCTTCAACAAGAGCAAGTGTCAGAACTGCTTCAAGCCGCGCGAGTCGCATCTGCTCAACGACGAGGACCTGAGCCAGGTGAGCGCCGCGAACTGGGCGGGGGTCGGGGGAACGGGGGTCAGGGGACCGAGGGCAGGAGACCGGGGCCGGGGTATCGAGGGCGGGGGACCGGGGCCAGGAGACCGAGGGTGGGGACTGCGCGCCCCCCGGCAGCTAGCCTGGGCCAGACACCCCCTGGGCCCACGAGACGCACCCACACCCCGGCACCCGCCGGACCCCGACCTGCCCCGGGACGTGCCTGACGGTGTCTCGTCCCGAGGCTGGTGGGGGCGGGCCTAGCGTTGCAAACCCGCTGTAACCGGGAAGATGTGCTCTAGTCTGGGACCAGGGATGGCAGTGTGGGCGGTGGGAAGTGCAGGGATAGAGGCGGACAAAGGGAAAATCCTCAAGTATGCCGAAAAATAACATCCTCTCCTGTTCCCATCGCTGCCATGTGATTCATGCGTTTCGGGTGACTCAAAAATGCCTGGGTTTTCTTAGGAGGGACAAAGTGCTTGGGGATGGCCTGCTGCTTCAAAGGGCCCTCGGAGTCGTCTTGGGGCCACACTTGGACTTGTCCACCCAGAGTGACCGGGGCAGGATGTTTGTGGTCCTGACAGGCCTGGCCTACCCTGATTCTAAGTCATCATCGCTGTCAGTGGCCATGAGGGTTGAAGCCTCCTGTTGTGTGGGGAGGAAGGTCTTGCACTTGAATTTAAACTGGAGGGCCTTTTGTTGATGGCAGAGTTGGAGGCTCCTCTCCCAGCCCACCTTCCCCACCCTCCATTCGCTGGCAGAAAAACGGAGACCTGTTGGTCCTCACTTTGCCAGGCATCTGTCAGATGAGGGCTTTGAACTAGTTTAGTGGCTCCCAAACCTGCATCACTGTCGGCCTTTAAGGACAGACCCCTCCCCCCTCCCCCAGGGCCCCAGAGCTGGAGACTTGAGATGGGGAGAGTGTACTTTTAAAGCTCACCAAGGGATTTGGCCACGGCCCCATGGACTTTTGGGACCTGCTGCCCTGGCTTTCGAACTCCCAGCCTTCCAGGATTCATGAACACATGGAGGGCTTGGGACACACAGAGCTTGATTCCTGACCAGGCTTTGTTTATATCTCCTTGGAATGTGTTGGTGGACTCTCCTTTCTGTCTCTCCAGTCTCGGTTTTCTTCAGAGCATCTTCTGATCCCGGACCAGCTTAGTAGGCCAGGGAGCTTCCTTCACATTCCAGGCCAGTGTGACCTAGTTGTAGCTGTTCCTGCAGAAGAACCCTTAGACTAAAGACAGCTTTGAAGTGCTCCCAGCCTGGCTGATTTAATGCTGCTTAAATGCACCCAGGATGGATTTGTTCACACAGTGGACAAGTTGGGTGGCAGGACAGAGATTGAAGCCCGGGGTGCGGGGCCTTCCACCAACGTCAGGTCTCCGACTCTCAGCACCTAAAACCAAAAAGCTTAACCAAACACTCAGAGCTGTGAAGTCATGCGTTGTGCGAACATGAAGGGCCTTCGAGAAGGAAAAGTCAGCTTGGGAAGGTAGAAGTCATTTTTCTAGTCAGGTGCTCTCGAGTTTCAGGGACAGACTTTGGGGGAGGACTGAGTACCTCTTCTTACCTGGATGCTGTTTCCTAGGAAGCCGCTTGCGTTGTGATGAGGGTCCTGCACTAAGAATCAAGAGGTTTTGCTTCAAGCCTTGGCTTTCACTTTGAGCCATTGCCCTTGAACAAGTCACTTTGCCTCTGTATATTTTATTTCCTTATCTATAAATTGGGAATAGGGCTCCCTGGCTGGCCTCCCTTGCCGGCTGTCGTGAAAAGCAAGGAATGATATTAGACTTCTTTTTCTTACAATTTAAAAACAAACCAACCACCCACAGAATAGCCAGCTTTGACTTAGGAAGTTTCAGGGCTTGGCACAGGATGTTCTGGGAGAGCTTTCTAAGTTTCCTGGTTATTCCAAACAACTGCCAAATTTGGTAAATTAGGTATTTAAACCTCATAGGGGCCGTTTTCTGATTCTTACGGATATTAGTGGAACCTGCATATCTGAGTTGAGTCTGTTAAAAGAAAAAAAAATTTTTTTTTTTAAGATCTGTTGATTATTAAATAGAAGGGGGGATGGATTTAAAATACTTTACTTTTTCGCTGTATCCAGAGTTGAATTGTGGGTTTAGGAATAGGCTTGAGACCTCCAGGGCACAACTGGAATGGCAATTTCTGAAATAATGAGTGGGGTTATTTGTGCTGGGAGAGATTAGCCAGGCTTCTACCTCCTGGGATCTTTCAGGAAGAAACTGCTTTTGAAAAAAGAGGAGGGAACCTCAGTGCTGTTGCCAACAGCCTTAGCTGCTGCTCTCTGCATCCGGCCCTCCCCCAGTCCTTTACTCCCATCCTTATAGGCTCAGGCTTAGTTAGAAAACCTCAGCCAATCCGTTCCCACTAGTCTCCCCCAAGCCCCTGCTTCCTCCTGCCCCTCACCGCCCTGAGCTTATTTTAGACCGTCCAGGCTGGAAGCTATATCAGCAATCATTGAGGCCACCCACTCTTTAGTGAGCAAGGACACTGAGGCCAGGGAGGCCACGAGCGACAGCAAGCAGCAACTGGCTTTGGCTATTGGGATGCTGTCTTCCCAGGAGCAGACGTTTCACATGCCTCCCAGCCTCCTTCTTCTGATTTGAACTTTATTTCCTCAGCTGTGGATTTTGTTTGTTTGTTTCCCCCCTAGAATTGTTCAGGGGAAACCTCTTCCATCAGACTTGGAAGAGAAATAGAGCAGCTAATTTAACCACTTCTTTTTTACTGATGAGAAGACTGAACCCCGTAGAAGAGAAGTGACTTGGCCAGGACAGGGACAGAGCCAGGGTCTCTCAGCCACCATTCTTGCCCTTACTCCTGTTCAGGGTCTGTAAGGGGCATCCCATGAGTGCATGATGAAGACAGTGATGTCTGGGGTGGTTGTGTTGTGTAAGTGTTCCACAGGGCAGGTTTGAGCGCTCCCCTAGGGACCTTTAGATGCTAGTTTGGAATGGAGCAGTCCCTTGCCACCTCCTCACCCCTGGAATTCAGAGTCGCCCAGGATAAGCTACAAGTGACAGTCCTGTATTACTTGTCAACCACCCTCCAGTCCAGACCCTGTCCACAGGGTGGCGTGTGTCCTTCCAGCTCTTCTGTGCATTACTCTGCGTACATATGGACTTACATATGCAGTGGAAACCCTATGGGGCAGTTCTGTTCTGTCTTATAGGGTTGCTATGAGTCGGAATCGACTCGACGGCACTGGGTTTACCAGGTATGCAGTTAAACCTTTTTAAACCTAAACGGTTGTAGTATTTGCTTTGCAACCTTTTTTTTTTCTTTTTCTAACAATATGTCTTAGAGATCTTTTCATGATATTACATGTGAATACCAAAGCCTTTTTAGGTATTATACCATTAAAGTTGTACCATCATTTAACTATTCACTTAATTGATGGGCATCTGGGCTACTTCCGGGTTTTGCTGTTACAAACAGTGAATGCCTCAGTGAACATCTCTGTAAATGCTTTTGGGAGTGTGTATGCGTGCACACATGCAAGTATTTCTCTGGGGCAGATACCCAAAAATAGAATGGCTGGGTTGACATCAAGTGCATTCAGTTTTTTTACAGATACTACCAAACTGCCTTCCAAAAAAGGCTGTGTCATACCATTGCCCAGACTGGATATTTTCAAATGATTTAATTCTTTAATAATTTCCCTCGTTACCAGTGAGGCCAAGCTTCTTTTTATAATTTTTGAGTATTTTTTGTTTCTTCTGTGGATTGCCTGTTCATATTGTTTGCCTGTTTTTCTGTTGGGTCAGTTTTTTTCCTCTCTTGATTTATAGGAGGTTTCTATGTATACTCTAGACCAGGGGTCAGCAAACTTTTTCTGTAAAGGACCAGATAGTAAACATTTTAGGCTTTGTGGACCATAGTCTCTGTGGCAACTACTCAGCTCTGCCATCATTACAGCTGTATAATACCTGTGGCTATGTGCCAATAAAACTTTATTTACAAAAACAGGTGGGCAGCAGGATTTGGCCCATGAGGCATTGTTTGCCCACCCCACTGTAGATAGTAAACTGATGTCCATTATATATGGCAGGTATTTTCTTCTAGAGAGTCCCTGTATGGTACAAAAGGTTAATGACTTAGCTATTAGCTATTAACTGAAAGGTTGGCGATTGGAGTCCACCCAGAGGCACCTCCGAAGAAAGGCTTGATGACCTGCTTCCAAAAATCAACTACTGAAAACCCTATGGAGGAGCATAGTTCTACTCTGATGCACATGGGGTTGCCATGAGTCAGAATCAACTCAGTGGCAACGGGTTTGATGTTTGGTTTTATGGTGATTTTTTTTTTTTCTTCATATGATAGTTTTAAATGTCAAGGCAGTTAAATCGGTGTTTTCCTCTATAGTTGGGTGTTTTAGTCTCATGCTTAGGAAGGCCCTCTTTCTAAGATTATAAAATAGTCGCTAATATTAATTCTTTTATAGATATTTTTATGGTTACCTTTTTAATGTACCAGATTTTTTTCTCAGGAAGAGAATTCTAGCTGAAGGCAGAAGTTCTAATAGAGGCTCTTGAAGCAGCCCAGGTAAATTACAATAAAGGTCTTCTCCAGATCAGTGGTGGTGAGGATGGCAGGAGCCCGCAGAAACTAGGGACAGGATAGTGACAGTTGATCAGCGGTGAGGTTGAGCGTAACTCCCACGTTACTAGCTTGGAGACCTGAGTGGATAGAGGTACCTCTAAAAAAGACTAACAGATTTGGGGGGTGATAGGGTAAGTTTTGACTTTGTAGAGATGCCCACTTAATTCTTTGGTGGAATTACCTCCTCAGGCAGTAAGGGGTCTTGGTTTAGAGTTCAGGTGGAGGGTAGGGGCAGGGGTAGGATTTTTTTTTTCTTGTGGTAAAATTCACATAACAAAATTCACCATTTTAACCATTTTATAGTGTACAATTCAGTGTCATTTAGTACATTCACAATGGTGTACAACCATCACTTCTGTCCAGTTCTAGAACTTTGTAACTACCCCAAAAGGAAACCCCATACTCATTAAGCAGTTACTACCCATCCCCTACCACCCCCAATCCCTGCCTGGCATAGAGTGAAACCAGAGAGAAGAAAGTGGCAGAACCAGCTGTAGTAGGCAGCAGAAGACGGTAGGGGAGGCCAGGGAAGTGAACTGGAGGCAGATGGTGGTGAGTGGGAGAACCAGGTCTGGAACCCAGGGTTCTCAGCTTCCAAACCCTCTTCCCAGCCTCTGTCTGGGTTTCCAGGGTTCCAACATGAAGTCTGGTTCTCCTGCTGATTTGTGTGACTTTCATCATCACTTTTTTGTGGGAAGAACTGCGTTAGAGCTTAAGTTGTAGTCCTGTTTCTTGTGTGACCTTGGCTGGGTTGTTTCACCTCCTCAGGCCTCAATCTTCACTCTTACCCTAAGAGGGTTAGTCTTGACCCCTTCCCAGGCTATTCCGCCTTCATGTCTAATTCTTTGCCCCACTGTGCCCAGGGCTGCTGAGGCCTTGGAGGTGGGAACCCCAGATGTGGTGGGCTGCCTGGACTGGATCTGTGAGTCGTTTCGTCCTTGTCCCTTTGTCCTTCTGACTTCTTAGACTTTCCAGTTCTTTGACTTAATATTTACCTCAGAAGCAGTGTACCCTCCTGGGAGGATGTGTGACTTATGTAGGTGGTTTGGCAGGGAGTGTGTCACATCCCAGACCTGCCCTCTGATCCTTGTGTTCCCTGGATTGAGTGTCTGTTTCTAGAGTCTAGACCAGGGATTGACAAATTTTTTCTTGTAGGGATAGATAGTAAATATTTTAGGCTATGTAGGCTAACAGACAAATTTGAGGAGCTTATGTAGGTACTTTTATAACCACTTTAAAAATATAAAAGCCATTCTTGGTTCTCAGGTGGCAGAGTGGATTTGGCCTGCTGTGGTTTGCCAACCCTTAGGCTAGACCAGCACTGTGTGAGCTCTCATTCAGGCCACATATGTAATTTAACATTTTGTCATTGTCACATTAAAAAAGTAAGATTAGGTGAAATTAATAACTTTAATTTATAGAATTTATGTAATATATCCAAATTATCATTCCAGCAGGAGCCCTGGTGGCACATCGGTTAAGCACTCAGCTGCTAATTGACAGGTTGGTAGTTCGAACACACCCAGCTGCTCTGTGAGAGAAAAGACCTGGCAGCCTGCTCCCGTAAAGATTACAGCCAGGAAAACTCTATGAGGTCGGTCTACTCTGCCCCATGGGGGGTCTGTGAATTCAAATAGACTCGATGGTGCCCAACAACAGTAACAGTGTGAAGAAGTTATTATTGTGTGTACTCTAAGCTTACAACATATTTCTGTTTAGCTAGCTGCTTTCCAAGTGCTCGGCAGCCCTGCGTGGCCAGTGGCTGTGCGCTGAACCTCTCGGGAGAAGTACCGAGTGTGATGGCTGTGCTGCCGGTCCTGCCACCAGGGCATGTGGTGTTATCTGTGCAGACAGATTCCAGGATTCCTGGAGTGCTGGGTCTCTCATTACCCAGAACTTTCCTGTTTGTTCCCCTTACCCCCCAGCCCTTGGTCTTTTTGCCAACTTTTGGGGGTTCCTTCTTTGACTACAACATTTTCTTTGGTAACGGTGCTCTTCTCCTTTGGGTGTATCTGGAAACTCGAGAGCTGCGACCTCATTCCCTAGTAGGCAGAGTTGGGGGCAGTGGGAGGAGGATGCTGGCCAGGCTGAGCAAGCCTGCCCCATGGGGATTGAAGAAGATGCCGAGGGCAGGATGGCATTTTCCTCTCCAGGCCCATTACTTGAGAGCTTGGACGTTGTGCCTGGGTTCTTAACATAACTCTTTATATATGTTGAGTGTTATGCAGTTGTATCCTAGCTGCTTTTTTCCCCTGCGTTCTAGCCTCTTACTTGGTCTTTCTTCCAGAGTTTTCCCCCCGCCACACAGATGGACTGCAGACAAAGATCAATGTTCTATTCCTGGCACAACGTGCAGGGTGACCTCAGGGAGGTTGCGTTAGCTCTCCATGCCCCAGTTTCCCACCTGTAGACTGGGTGTCCATATTTTGCTACAGGGAGTGGTGGGCTAAAGAAATAGATGCAAGCCTGGCAAAGCCTGTCTGTTATGGAACCCCCCTTCCTGGCAGTGCTCATTCTGGGAGGTACCCTGACTGCCCTCCAGGGGGTTGGTCTTTCTCTAGGATGTCCCTTGAGTACTGGGGCCCTGATGCTGGCTAGTGGAAGTAAAGACATCGGACTTGGAGTGTTTATCCAAGTTGTTCCCAGGCTGCCATTTATTCTTGAAAGCAAGGAAACAGCTTTTAGGGAGAAAGACAGAGAGCAAAGTGCCATCCTAGAGCCCAGTGCTGTGGAGGAGGGAGGGAGGAGTATGGAGGGCTGTGAAAAGCACTAGTACTAATTTGGAAGCCTTTAACCTAAGAAGGATCTCCTTTTACCTTGGGAAACTCAGTACCCAAAGGCCTTTTCCATCTGAAATGACACATTTGGACCAGCCTGGTGGTTTTCAAGCTTTAATTAAATCATGGAGCCTTTTACCAAAGGAATCTCACATAGAAATATGAAGCGTACAGCAGAAGAAGTGACACAACTCTGGGCCAGCTCAGTCTTCAGGCACCCTCCACTTCCCACCCAGGGCCTGTGGATCTTCTTAGAGGATACTCTGCCCTAGACGATGTGGTCACCCCAGTTTTTAGCAGTGGAGGTTCTGTGAAATCCTTGTGGCGGCTGCACAGCTGCATTGGGCGGGACCCCAGAACTCCCCGCCCTGCTGGTGCCTGCTTGATGGCTTCCTTTGGGAGGTGAGAGCCCAGTGGGTTGATTCACTGGCATTTCGTCTCTGGAGACTGGAACTGGAATCTTCCAAACCATGCACTGGTTTTCTCAGTCCGGGTCATCCTAGTTCACATGAAACCACAGCCTGCTTTTGCCTGGAGCCTGTAACCCTTCCGGTTCCTTCTTCCCTTTGCTCTCAGCTGTGCTGCTACCCTGCGCTGCACTGAGGGTGCCCCTGCTCTTGGGAGCAGCTTGTGGTGGGAGTCTACACGGTGCCCGTGCACGCTGCTGCCTCTAATGCTTGATAAATCTTCCACCTTTGGCAGTCAGGTGAGGCATGCAGGACTGCTGGCAGCAGTTCTGCTCGTTGGAGAAGGATGTTGAGTTTCAGAGGAGAAGGATGTTGAGTTTGAGAGGCTGGGCAGCCTTCCCATGTCACCTGGCTGCATAGCGATAGAGCTCAATATAGATGTTCGAGGAGAGACTTCTATACCTGGCTTTGACTTGACTTACAAACTTGCTGTTTCTGTTTTGCTTGGGGCAAGTTGGTGGTAGGGAGACTGGGTATTGCTGGGAGGAGGGGCCTCCAGGGGCTGTGCCATCTCCCGACCCCACTGAGCAGGAGAATTATCGTCTCCATTAGTGGATGGAGCAGCTGAGCCCTGGAGAGGTTCAGACTAGCCTCGGTCACGAGAAGGCCAGTGAGGGCTTTTTCAGAGGCCTCTGGTAACAGGTGGTCACCTTTGCTCTCAGGAAGAGGGCCTGGCCCCGACTTGAGCTCTGCAGTGCTGGATATGAGGCAGTGCAGGGCATTTTGTAGGTCACAGTGCATGTTCTAAAATTGCCTAAGCCCCCAGGCATCCACATCCCCAAGACAGGCTGTGGGCTGTGGTGGTGACCACACCTTTGGCACAACCCTGAACAGGAAGCTCTATTTTTTCCCCTGAAAGAGAAATTCAGAATCAGGAAAAAGCTGTGTCCTTGATCCCTGTAGTTTCTAAAGCTGGCTTAACAGGCAGACCAGCCAGGACCCACGGCCCTTTTCACACCTGGCTACCTACCTCAGCATGGTCCTGGCCCAAAGCTAAAGGGGCCAAGGAGTGGGAACAGTACTGGGAGTCCCAGCTGAGCCAGAGACCATCCATATGTCCAGGGTCTCCCAGCGCTGCCCCCGGAGCCCTCTCTGTGCAGGGACTGGGAGAGGGACTCAGGCTAGGGAACCTCAGGGCTGAGCAGAGTCGGACAGTCCTTGAGCTTCCACCTGGTGATGTTCTGTGGCCCAGAATCTGACCAGCTCCTGCTTTTCATTCAAATGTTGTCAGGTGATGGGGTGCAGTGGGTAAGACATGGGCTTTCAGCTCAGATTCAGATGCTGGTTCCATTTTTAAAGCTGGTTAAGCAGGTTACCTGGAGTGTCAGCATTGGCTTCCTTCATCTGAAAGATGAGGATCATAATCATACCTATGTCTCTGGGTGCCTGTGAGGGCAATAGAAGATGCTGGTGGAACATATCAGATACTGAGTTTGCAAGTGCTTGGGTGTGTGGTGGGTGCTCAGGACATGGGCCTCATTTTCAGGCATTTGCCCACGAAGCGGGGGACACACAGTTGTAAGATGTACCTAGCCCATCTACTATCGTGCACAGGTCGTTTTTGAATGTCCATTATGGGCAGGCTCTGGGTGAGACAATGCGGGTATAGAGGAGACCATGGTAAATGCTCCTGCCCCCATGGAGCCCCATAGATGATGGGATATTTGAGCTAGAAAGGACCCCAGAGATCTCGGGCTCCAAGCTTACTTTACAGATGAGGAAACAAGCCAGAGAGGGGAAGCTACGTCTTCCATGATTTCATGGAGAGCTGGATGTTAGACCCATGATTCTGAGTTCCCAGCCTACCCCCATAGAACAACTCAACGGCCTGCTCACCCCTGCCCTGCTTTGTACCACCCAGCAACTCCCTGTCAGTAGCCCTTGGAGTATTGAAAGGGACATCGTCAGTTTGGTTGTGTGGGTTTGATTTTCAAAACAAGTATTATAAATAAAAAGATTGAACTGGTTTTAAGAATTCTCATTCATAGCTGCCATCAAATAGGCTTCCAACTCGTGGTGACCCCAGGCACAATGGAACGAAACACTCCCTGTCCTGTCCCATCCCGTCGATTGGTCGTGGATCGGACCATTGTGATCCATAGGGTTTTCACTGGCTGATTTTTGGAACTAGTTCACCAGGCCTTTCTTCCTAGTCTGCCGTAGTCTGGAAGCTCCGCAGAAATCTGTTCAGCATCATAGCAACATGCCATCCTCCACTGGCAGACGGTGGTGGCTGTGCACGAGGCGCATTAACTGGGAATTGAGGCTGGGTCTCCCGCGTGGAAGATGAGAGTTCTACCGCTGAACCACCGCTGCACCATTCAAGAATGTTTAGTGGGTAGGAGACTGAGGGGTCAGTACCATCAGTTTAGAGTTTAACATTACAGGACACAGGCTGCTCTAGTGAGCAGTGACCACCTCTGAGTCCTTGTGCCAAGCTCTGGGGTATGTCCCATGTAGGTCCCATGAGTGACAGAGGCAGATCTTAATGCCCTGAATTACTTCCCAGGGGAATATCTGAGTTGCCTTTGGCCTGCTGGGAGAGGATAAAGGGAAACCTTGCTTGTCCTGCTGGTATCCCTTGGAGCAATCCCTTACCTGGGGCTGGGTGAAGCAGCCAGAGGGCTGTAGAGGGCAGCCCAGAGCCAGAGGATGGGCCTAACCCCACATCACGGTGATGAGAGATCTGGCCCTTTGGTCCCTCAGCGCTGATCAGCTGCCTTGGCTGGCAGGTGGGCCCTGTGGCCTCGCCGCGCCCTGGACAGCCATTACCCCAGGACATGCTCTTAAAGGGGTGAACCTTCCCACTCAGGGACTTCGGTTGGAAGCAAGTGGCCGTGTTGCCTGTTCAATACCTGTGGGCCAGTGCTTCCTGCAGTGAGTGCTGTATGAGCAGGGAGGCCCTCTGTGGCTCCTGGTTCACAGGGCTCCCTCCCCATCCTGCAGCCCTGTGAGCCCTGGCCTCCTGTGCCCTGTGGAGCACAGCCTGCCGGCGGACGGCAGCATTCGATGGCACTGAGGTTTTCATAGGCTTAAATCACAGCAATAGTTGACACACTCTGGGATTATTTATTGAGGTGGTGGTGGTATTAATAGCTAACAGCACTTCCTGTGTGCCAAGCCACTCTTCTAAGCACTTTGCATGTGTTAACTCGTTTATATTCACAGCAGCCTTGTGAGGTAGATAGATAAGAAAATTGAGATAGAGAAAGGTAATGAAACTTGCCCAAGGGCAATGCAGTAAGTGGCAGAGCTGAGATCTAAACCCAGACAGTCTGACCCAAGCCCTTGCTCTCCAGTCCTGTGTTACTTACTCTGTTTTCCACACTGTCAAAAGGGGGTGTCCGTGGCCTTCTGGACGTTAGGCCTCTGGCCTCCTGTGGCCTTGTTGGCCACTGGTGCCCAGGAGCTGTGCTGTCCAACCGGAAGCGTGTGTGCGTTGGGAAGGGCAGGGCTGGAGGTTGTGACTTGGGCTGAACTTGCTTGGAGTTCCTAACGCTTTCCCATCACACTCTCGTCCTACCTGTTTCTTAGTGGGAAGGACTGCATTTTGAGGGGCGGGACATGTATCTTTCCTGCAAAGCTGTTGCCCCCAAAATTGTCCCCATGTGTTCTTTAGCATTCCTCCCTTGGCCATGATGTCATCATACTCCAAAAATCCAGCAGCCATGGACTCATTGTCGAGACCAAACAGCGAAGAAGCTTTTTAAAATGTCACGTTCCCCTCGTCCTCCAGCTGCTGTAGCACAGGGAGGAGCCTTGTGCGTGGGCTGGGCTTGCTGGGCATGTGTGTGGGCAGAGGGTAGGGGAGGCAGGAATCGCAAGTGCCCGCTGTTGCACCAGCTGCTCTCCTGTGCCACTGGAGGTAGTGAGCTTTTTTTTTTTTTGTAATTGAGGTAAAATTCACATAACATAAAACTGTTTTAAAGTGTATGATTCAGTGGCATTTTGTATATTCATGATATTGTGCAACTACCCCTCTCTCTAGTTCCAAAACATTTTCTTCACCCCAAAATAAAACCTTCTTACCCATTAAGCACTCATTCTCCATTGCCTACAACTCCCAGCCTCTGACAACCACTAATAAACTTTGGTCTCTGTGCATTTGCTCGTTCTAGATATTTCACATAAGTGGGATCATGCAATTGTTGTCCTTTTGTGTCTGGCTTACTTCACTCAGCATGTTTTCAAGATTTATCCACGTGGTTGCACGTATAAGAATTTCATTTCTCTTTATGGCTGAATAATATTCCATTGTATGGATACATCATATTTTGTTTATCCCTTCATCTGTTGATAGACACTTGAGTTGTTTCCACCTTTTGTCTTTTGTGAACAGTGCTGCAGTGAACATTGGTGTGGACACATCTGTTTGAGTCCCTCCTTTCTAGTCTCTTGGGTATATACCCAGGAGTGGGATTGCTGAGTCCTACCTGTGTTTTGAATTAGCACGTCAAGCCTGATGTTGTCACTGCACACTGTTGGGGTGGGGACAGCAGAGGTGACGCTGCATAGGTGGAGGATCACTGCACAGCTCTGACCCTGGCTGGGTGCTCTACCTTTGGGGTCTGAGGTGGAGACCCAGGGTCCCTCAGGGGATCCTCAGGGGCTGCAATCACTGGGTGCAGCTGTGAGGTAGAAGCAGGTGGGGCTGTGCTGGCTATGTAGGGTGTCCTCCTTCCTGCTTACCCAACCTGGAAATCAGCCACCCTGCCAAGAAGGGGCTAGGATATTGTGTGTGTTGGCGGGGGCGGGGAGCGGAAGGCCGGATGACTTAAGGAGACCCTGATGCCCTCCAGAGGGGTGAGGTACACAGGGCTCCACTGGTAGAGGGCTATGTTGTCTAATTCCGGGCCCCCAGGGGCGCTCAGGGGCAGCTAGAGGAAGAGACCCTGTCTGTCTTGCTCACCACTGTATCACCAGGTTTCAAACTTTATTTCTTTAGCAGCAGATCAGCCAGCCCCTTCACTTTATTTTCTTACATGCAATGTAACATGGAATTTACATCTGTGATACAAAAAACTTGTTGAAGACAGGGAGGAGGCATGGCCCCACCTATAAGACCAACAACTCTACCGTCTGAGGGGGGGAGTTCACAGTTTGAAAACCACTTATTTATTCTAATCCTTGCATTAAAATATTAATGTAATAGAATATTTGATATATACAGAAGAGTGTAAGTAGCACCTATGTGCAATATTAATCATCATAATAAAATGAACGCTCATAACCTACCTCCTAAACTAAGAAATTAAACATTGTCGAGTCCCATGGAAACATCCTCTGTGTCCCTCTCCGATGGTGCCCCCCTTCTCAGAGGGAGCCCCAGAAGGTTACAGTTGGAGCTGAGGCCCAGAGTGAACTGCCTGAGCTGACTCTCTGGGCATTGCTTTTCAGGCTGGTGAAAGTTAAGCCAAGAACGGGGACAAAAGTGCATTTTGATATAGGCCCCCTGTTTTTCTATCTCTCCCTGACCTCCAAGGAGCATCAGAGGCTCCGGGGATTACCTCACTGGCCTTTGCCAGTGGATACTGCCTCCGTCTGCCCAGCCCCTTCTCCTGGCCTTCTATCCAAGTCAGAGATTTGCAGTTGTTGAAGTGAAAGGTTTCTCTGTCCAGCCATGTTTAGGAATCTGTTTCAGTCCCGATGGGCTGTAACATAGGCACGGGAACATGCCAGCTTAAGTTGCAGCCTCTTAAGGCAGTGCTGGCAAGTGGAAGGGCCTCAGAAGTGGGAACCAGGAGACCTGATGCGAAGGCTCACTTGTGTCCTGGCTGATGAACAGCAGGAGGAATAATCAGGTGGGAAGAACCCCGAGCAGATGCACTGAGAGGCAAGGGGCAGGGGCAGGGCAGGGCAGAGCAGTTACGGAGCCTGAGAGGACAAGCTGGGATCCTCGGGGGAGCCATCGCCTCGGACAGCAGGTCCCCAATTTAGGGGTCTTGGCATCCTTTTATACTCCTTATTATTGAGACCCTAAAAGGCTTTTGTTTATGTGAGCTTTAACCTGTTGCCCTTGAGTAGATTGCAACTCATAGCAATCCTATAGGGCAGGGTAGAACTGCCCCATAGGGTTTCCAGTGAGTGGCTGGTGGATTTGAACTGCCGACCTTACTCATCTATATTTATTGTATTCGAAATTAAAACTGAGAAATTTAAAGGTATTAATTCATTTAAAAATAAAAATAAACCCACTATTTGTTGTTATGGATTGAATTGTGTCCCCCAAAAATGTATGTTGTAAATCCTAACCTTTATGCCTGTGGTTATAATTCCATTTGGGAATGGGTTGTCTTTGTTATGTTAATGAGGTAGAATTAGAGTAGGGTGTATTTTGAGTAAATCTCTTTTGAGATATAAAAGAGATTAAACAAGCAAGCAGAGCAGAGATGGGGTAAGATAGATGCCAACTCACTTGGAGATCTCCAAGGAACCAAAAAGCAGAAACTGAAGAGACAAAGACTTTCCTCCAGAGCCCACAAAGAGATAAAGCCTTTCCCTGTGTCCATGCAACCAGCTCCCGTCGTCTCTCTCTGCCATCTCATCTCACCTCCGGACAGAAGCTGCCCATTTAATCTCATGTATACTTGAGCTAAGAAGCACACTCTTCACAAGTATCATTTTATGTCTTATAGCTCCGTCTAATCTTTGTCTGAAGAGTTGGCTTTGGGAATGGTTTCAGTTTTGGGATAACAGAGAGTCCAGTGGCCACGTCTTCTGGGGTCCCTCCAGTCACAGTCAGACCATTAAGTCTGATCTTTTTGCTAGAATTTGAGGTCTGCATCCTACTTTTCTCCTGCTCCATCAGGGACCCTCTGTTGTGTTCCCTGTCATGGCAGTCATGGGTGGGAGCTGGGTAACATCTAGTTCTTCTGGTATCACGTTGACAGAGTCTCTGGTTTATGGGGCCTTCTTTGTCTCTTGGACTCATATTTTCCTTGTGTCTGGTATTCTTCATTCTCCTTTGCTCTAGGTGGGTTGGGACCAAGTGATGAGTCTTAGATGGCAGCTTGCTAGCTTTTAAGACCCCAGACGCCACTCACCAAAGTTGGAATGCAGAACATTTTCTTGATAAACTTTGTTATGCCAGTTGACCTAGATGTTTCCTGAAACCGTGGCCCCCAGACCCCCACCCCTGCTTCTCTGTCCGTTGAAGTGTTTGGTTGTATTCAGGAAACTTCTTAGATTTTGGTTTAGTCCAATTGTGCTGACTTCCCCTGTATTGTGTGTTGTCCTTCCCTTCACCTAAGATAATTCTTGTCTACTACCTAGTTAGTGAATACCTCTCTCTCTTCCTCCCCATCCTCGTAACCATCAAAGAATGTTTTCTTCTGTGTTTAAACCTTTTCTTGAGTTCTTGTAATAGCGGTCTTATACAATATTTGTCCTTTGGCAACTGACTAATTTCACTCAGCATAATGCCTTCCAGATTCACCCCTGTTATGAGATATTCTGCGGATTCATCGTTGTTCTTTATTGTTGCATGGTATTCCATTGTGTGGATATACCATAATTCGTTTATCCATTCATCTGTTGATGGGCGCCTAGGTTGTTTCCATCTTTTTGCCATTGTGAGTAGTGCTGCAGTGAACATGGATGTGCATATATCTATTCGTGCGACAGCTCTTATTTCTTTAGGATATATTCCGAGGAGTGGGATTGCTGGATTGTATGGTACTTCTGTTTCTAGCTTTGTAAGGAAGCGCCAAATCGATTTCCAAAGTGGTTGTACCATTTTTTTTTTTTTGTACCATTTTACATTCCCACAGGCAGTGTATAAGTGTTCCAATCTCTCCACAACTTCTCCAACATTTATTATTTTGTGTTTTTTGGATTAATGCTAGCCTTGCTGGGGTGGGATGGTATCTCATTGTAGTATTGATATGCATTTCTCTAATGGCAAATGATCGTGAACATTTCCTCCTGTATCTGTTAGCCACCTGAATGTCTTCTTTGCTGAAGTGTTTGTTCATATCCTTTGCGCATTTTTTAATTGGGTTATTTGTCTTTTTGTTGTTGAGGTTTTGCAGTATCTTGTAGATTTTGGAGATTAGATGCAGATTGGATTTGTCGTAGCCAAATTTTTTTCCCCAGTCTGTAGGTTGCCTTTTTACTCTTTTGGTAAAGTCTTTGGATGAGTATAAGTGTTTGATTTTTAGGAGCCCCCAGTTATCTAGTTTCTCTTTTGATGTTTGTGCATTGTTAGTAATGTTGTGTATTCTGTTTGCCACGTATTAGGGCTTCTGGCGTTCCTATTTTTTCTCCCGTGATTGTTATCATTTTTTATATTTAGGTCTTTGATCCATTTTGAGTTAGTTTTTGTGCATGGTGTGAGGTATGGGTCTTGTTTCACTTTTTTGCAGACCCTTATCCAGTTATGCCAGCACCAATTTATTAAAGAGACTATCTTTTCCACAGTTAATGGACTTTGGGCCTTGGTCAAATATCAGCTGCTCATAGGCGGATGGATTTATGTCGGGATTCTCAATTCTGTTCCACTGGTCTGTGTATCTATTGTTGTACCAGTACCAGGCTATTTTGACTGCTGTGGCGGTGTAACAGGTTCTAAAATCAGATGGCGTGAGGCCTCTGACTTTGTTCTTCTTCGTCAGTAATGCTTTACATAAACTGGGGCCTCTTCCCTTTCCTTATGAAGTTGGTGATTTGTTTCTCCATCTCATTAAAAAATGTCATCGGAATTTGGATAGGGATTGCATTGTATCTGTAGATTGCTCTGGGTAAAATAGACATTTTCACAATGTTGAGTCTTCCTATCCGTGAGCAAGGTATATTTTTCCATTTATGTAGGCCTCTTTTGGTTTCTTGCAGGAGTGTCTTGTAGTTTTCTTTGTATAGGTCTTTTACGTCTCTGGTTAGATTTATTCCTAAATATTTTATCTTCTTGGGGGCTACTGTAAATGGTATTGATTTGGTGATTTCCTCTTCAACTTTCCCTTCCTTGGTGTAGAGGAATCCAGCTGTTTTTTGTATGTTTATCTTGTGTCCTGAGACTCTGCTGAACTCTTCTATTAGTTTCAGTAGTTTTCTTGAGAATTCTTTAGGATTTTCTGTGTATAAGATCATGTCACCTGCAAATAGAGATACTTTTACTTCTTCCTTACCAATTTGGATAGCCTTTATTTCTTTTTCTAGCCTAATTGCTCTGGCTAGGACCACCAGCATAGTGTTGAATAAGAGTGATGATAAAGGGCATCCTTGTCTGGCTCCCATTCTCAAGGAGGATGCTTTCAGTCTCCCTCCATTTAGCATGATATTGGCTGTTGGCTTTGAGTAAATGCTCTTTATTATGTTGAGGAATTTCCCTTCTATTCCTATTTTGCTGAGAGCTTTTATCATGAATGGGTGTTGAGCTTTGTCAAATGCCTTTTCAGCATCAATTGGTAAGATCCAGTGATTATTGTCTTTTGTTTTATTTATGTGATGGATTACACTGATTGCTTTCCTTATGTTCAACCACCCCTGCATACTGGTAGGAATCCCACTTGGTCATGGTGAATTATTTTTTTGATATGTTGTTGAATTCTATTGTCTAGAATTTTGTTGAGGATTTTTGTGTCTATGTTCATGAAGGATATTGGTCTGGAATTTTCTTTTTTTTTTAGTAATGTCTTTACCTGGTTTTGGTATCAGGGTTTTGTTGGCTTCATAGAATGAGTTTGGGAATATTCTATCTTTTAGTATGCTCTGAAATACCTTTAGTTGTAGTGGTGTTAACTCTTCTCTGAAAGTTTGATAGAAATCTCCAGTGAACCCATCAGCCTAAGCAAGATCTTAAGGGGCCTATATGGATTTTCCTTGCTGCTTTTAGTAGAATGGAGAGGAAAGAGATGGACTTATAAATGAACTGTGCAAAATGAAAACAGAACTTAACCCTTTTAAGACCTGATTATTTTTTGCTTTGAATTTTTTTCTTGATACCATGTGTTTTAGACTGGGTTCTCTAGAGAAGCAAAATCAGGGAGGCATATATATGTGTATATATATATATATATATATATACACACACACAGAGAGATAGAGAAAGATTTATTGCAAGAAAATGGCTCACACGGTTGTAGAGACTGGCAAGTCCCAAGTTCATGGATCAGGCATCAGGCTGGAGGCTTCTCCTGACTCATGTAGCTACAGAGACTGACGAACCCAAGATCGTAGGTCAGATCAGACAGCAGGCTGCTAGCTTACGGGTTACAGAGACCGACAAATCCTAATTGGCAGGTAAGACTGTACGCTGCTCGCTCACAGGCTGCAGAGGCTGATGGATCCCAAGACTGGCAGGCAGTACAGCAGGCAGCTGGCTCAAATCCCAAGAACCAGAGGTTGGATGATGACATGCTGGATGCAGGGTCCAGAGCAAGCAAGCGAGCTTTGCCAGAATGTCTAAATATGTGTGTGTGTGTGTGTGTATATATATATATATATATATATATATATATATATATATAGGATGCAGGCCACACCCCTGAGGAAATTACCCTTGCAACTGATTGGCTGATTACATCAGATCACACATGGAGGATGACTACATCATTACATAACAGCCAAATTACATCATTACATAACTGCCAGACTTCATCATTACAAAACTGCCAAACTGCGTGATCACATAACTACCAGACCGCTGAGAATCATGTCCCAGTCAAGTTGACACACAACCTGAACCATCACAGTCCACCCCTTCTCAACTTGGCACCTGTACATATCTCCTTAAGCCATACACAATCTCTAAATAAAGACAATTAGAAAGTCATACTTGGACTAATATGATACAGCTAACGTGTACAACCGAAAACGTACTAGCCCTGTTTACGTCTTATGTTTTATAAGAGCAGAAACAAAAATATTTGATGAACACATACAAGAAAGAAGTACTCAAAACAGTTACAGTCCTTGTTTCTTTAACTGGTCACATGGTCGTAGCTAGTATTTAGAACTACCTTCTACTACCCATTAGTATTTCCTTTACCCTCAGCAAGCACCTCAGCTGGTTGTGGCTCTTTGCCTGGTGAGGTGACCCAAACCTTCATTCGTGAAGGGTTTGGGCCATTAGTAGTCTGAATTGGGTCATTGTAGTTTTCTATTGACTTTAATCACAGAGCATGATAGTACTAAGAGATGCCCTAAGGGATCTCATGTATGCTAGACATAATCTTCTTTACCTCCATTATGCAACACTAATCCAATTTCCCATTGTGAATCAGGATCAATTACACCAGCCAGTATGGTAGTTCCCTTCTTTGTTGATCCAGAGGCATGAGGAGCCCAAGGTGGCCAGGTAGCATTCTTAACTCCCAGTTCAGTGGAATCTGTGTTGTGTCTTCAGGTGGTAGCATTCCTTTCTTTAGAAGTAAAACCTCTAGACCCACAGAGCATAGGGTCATGGGGACAGGAAGTAAAAATTTTGCAAGTATGTTAGGGGTAATAGTATGTGGTGCCACTCCCACTTCCACCCCTTGACTCCTGGATTCATGAATCCTGGCTTTGGAGAAACATCACTATATATTGGACTCTGGTTTAGAGCATATATAGCCTTCTGGAGAACATTGCCCCAGCCCTGCCAAGTATTGCCACCTAGCTAGCGCTGTATTGTGTCTTTAAAAAGCCATTCCGTCATTCTATCAAGCCAGCTGCTTCAGGATGACAGAGAACGTGGTAAGACCAGTGAATTCCATGAGCATGGGCCCACTGCTGCACTTCATTTGCTATGAAATGAATCCTTTGATCTGAGGTGATGCTGTGTGGGATACCATGACAATGAATAAGGCATTCTGTAAGTCCATGGATTGTGGTTTTGGCAGAAGCATTGTGTGCAGGGAAGGCAAATCCGTGTGTAGATTAAGTGTCTACCCTGATAAGAATGAAATGCTTCCCTTTCCATGATGGAAGGGGTCCAATGTAATCAACCTGCCACCAGGTTGCTGGCTGATCGCCTCAAGGAATGATGCCATATCGGGGACTCTGTTGGTCTCCGCTGCTGGCAGATTGGGCACTCAGCAGTGGCTGTAGCAAGTCAGCCTTGGTGAGTGGAAGTCCATGTTGCTGAGTCTATGCATAACCTCCATCCCTGCCACCATGGCCACTTTGTTTATGAGTTCATTGGGCAGTGACGGGAGTGGTTGGGGAAAGGGGATGACTGATTTTCACAGAGAGCGTCATCCTATCTACTTGATTATTAAAATCCTCCTTTGCTGAAGTCATCCTTTGGTGAGCATTCGTGTGACACGCAAATACCTTCACTTCTTTGGCCCATTTAGAGTGGTCTATCCACATACTTTCCCCACATCTCCTTGTCACCAATTTCCCAATCATGTCCCTTCCAAGTCCCTGACCATCCATATAAACCATTGGCCAAGGCCCATGAATCAGTATGTATCATACATCTGGCCATTTTTCCTTCCAAGCAAAGTGAACAACCCCGTGCACTGCTTGAAGTTCTGCCCATTAAGAGGATTTTCCTTCATCCCTGCCCTCGAGGGAGGTCCCGGAAAGGGGTTGCATTGCTGCCACTGTTCATTTTTGAGTGGTGCCTGCATATCGTACAGAACTCATGGTACCAAATTCTGTCTTAGTTAACTAGTGCCGCTATACCAGAAATATCACAGTGTTTGGCTTTAACAAACAGAAATTTATTCTCTCACAATTTAGAAGGTCAGAAGACCGAATTCAGGGTGCCAGCTCTAGGGGAAGGCTTTCTCTCTCTGTCTTCTCTGGGGGAAGGTCATTGTCTCCCTTCAACATCTATGGGCCTGACTTTCCTCGGAAATCACCATGTGTCTTGGCATCAGTCTTCCCCTGGGTCTAGGAGGTTTTCAGTGCAGGGAGCCTGGGTCCAAAGGACCTGCTGGCTCCCAGCTCCTCTTTTTTAGTGGTAGTAAGTCCCTCCCTTTCTGCTCACTTCTCTTTTCTTTTGTCTCTTGTAAGGTAAAAGGTGATGCAGGCCACACCCCAGGGAAACTCCCATTACATCAGATCAGGGCTGTGACCTAAGTAAGGGTATTGTATCCCACCCTGATCCTCATTAACATGACCTAATCCTGCCTCCTGAATACAATGGACAGCTCACTCCCATACGGGATGATAACTACAGGCATAGAGGCTGCAGTTTACAACATATCACAAAACGGAGGATAATCAAATCACAAAATGAAGAACAACCACTTAATATTGGGAATCATGGCCTAGCCAAGTTGACAAATGTTTTTGGGGGATACAATTTGATCCAAGTATTTTTATTAATGGAAGCATGCTGAATTACTGAGTATTGTTGAATTTTCGGTAGGTAGTATGGATTTTTTTTTCTTGCCCCCTCTCACAAGCCTACCCTTAGAGTCCAGAGGGACATACATTGTCCAAATAGTAGTACCCCAGAATCTCCCTAGAGTCCACTATACATATAAAAAAAAAAAGAAAAAAACTTCTTTTTTTTTTTTTTTATGCGTACTTAAAAATTTTTTTTTAATTTTTCCTATAATAAATGCACATACCACATACAACACCTTGTAGAAACAGTCATTTGTGGCACACACACGTTTTTTTCTGTTTCAAACAGTTAAAAAGACCCAGCGTGCACTATCAGTGGGAAAGCAGCTTCCCAATAAACCCCAAAGGCTGAAAAAGTAAGTGGTCCCTATATGTACCACCAGGTATAAAAAGGTTAAAGATTTGGAAAATTCTGTTGTACAAACTAAGGATACGTGTCTTAAATGTTCAACAAGGACGTGGCTACGCAACCTTTTATAAAGAGGTTAAGCCTGTGATTGACGGATCCAACCAACCACCACAGCAGAAAACCCGTCAGCTTAGACTGAAGGGGACAGAGAAAGAACAAAAGGAAAGAACTCTGTCTGCCTCTTGGAATTCTGCAGGCTGGAAACAGGCCAAAGGCACTACATCTATTGTCCTTCAGGAAAAGAAAAGCACCATCCCTGGAGCAGCTCAGAGATCTGCAGAACTGTTGGAAGGAAGCAGAGCTGCCTTGTCTCAAAGGGTGGGGCCACAGCCTCCAGGGTTTCCAGGGATAGGACCATGGTCTCCTGGATCTCCGGGGTGGGGCCACAGCCTCCTAGGTTTCAGAGTCGCGTCTTCACCAACTCGGTTCTAGAGTGTGGGATTGCTGTTAAGATGTGCCAGGGGGATGGGGCCACCACCCAAAGCAGTGGAGGCAGGACTGTCATGCCCAAGGGGCAGAAGAATGGGGCCTGCCAGGTCTGAGGGGGGTGTGGTCGCCACTTAGATGCACAAAGAGAATGGGGCTGCCCAAAGCCAAGGGAGCAGAGTTGCCATCCCAGAGGGCCTGGAAGACAGAACTGAAGTCCAGGGCCGAGAGGCCTCCACCCAGAATCCAGAGGGCATGGCTAACAAACACTCAGAATCTGGAGGACAGGACCGTTGCCTAGATGGTCTCAGAGAAGAGAGGAGCTAATGTAATTTATTCTGCTGGGTTTTGGACTCATTTGGTGCCTGTTATCCCTTCTTTCTGTCCAGTTTCTCCCATTTGTAATGGAAATGTCTACCTTGTGCCTGTTCCACCATTGTACTTTGAAAACAGATAACTTGTGTACTAGATTTCACAGCTTTACAGATCAAGAGGAGTTTTGCTCTCAGATGGAGTATACTTAAAGTCTTACCCGTATTTGATTTAGATGATTTAGAGGATGAGATTTTGGACTTTGAGTTGATTTAAGACTTTTGGGGTGATATGATGGGGCGAATGTGCTTTACATGTGGCAAGGACATAAATTTTTGGGGGCCAGAGGGTAGCCTGTTACAGATTAAATTGTGTCCCCCCAAAATATCTGTTGTAAATCCTAACTTCTATGCCTGTGGTTATAATCCCATTTCGGAATGGGTTGTCTTTGTTACGTTAATGAGGCAAGATTAACGTAGGTTGTATCTTGAATCAGTTTCCTTTGAGATATAAAAATGATTAAAGGCAAGCTAGTCAAGCAGAAATGAGGAAAGAGAGATGCCAAGACACATGGAGATCTTCAGGGAGCCAGGAAGCAGCTGAAGAGACAAGGACCTTCCTTCAGAGCTGACAGAAAGAATGCCTTCCTCCAGAACTGGAGCTCTGAATTTGGATTTCTAGCCGCCTAAACTGTGAGAAAATAAATTTCTGTTTGTTAAAGCCATCCACTTGTGGTGTTTCTGTTATAGCAGCACTAGAAAACTAAGATAGAATTTGGTACCGAAAGAGTGGGGTGCTGCTCTAACAGATACCAAAAATGTGGAAGCAGTTTTGGAACTGGGTAATGGGTAGGGCTAGAAGAGCTTTAAGGCACCTAGTAGTAAAAGCCTGGATCGCCTCCAAGAGAGTGTTGCTGGAAGTGTAGTGTGGACATTAAATGTGCTCTGGTGAGGCTCTTAAAGGAAAGGAACATGTGATTGGACAGTGGAGGAAGGGGCGATGCTTTTTATGCAGTGGCAAAGAACTTGTCTGAATCGTGTTTATATGTTTGGTAGAAGGTAGATCTTGTAAGTGATGAACTTGGATATCTGACTAATGAGATTTCTAAGCAAGATCTTAAAGGGACCGTGTGGTTTCTCCTTGTGGCTTAAGTACAATGGGAGAGGAAAGAGATGAACTTAAAAATGGCTTGTGCAAAATGAAAACAGAACGTAAAGATTTGGAAAATTCTGTTGTACAAACTAAGGACGCATGCCTTAGAATGTTCACTGAGAACATGGCTACACAATCTTTGTTAAAGAGATTAAGCCTGTGACTGATGGGTTTAACCAGCTACCACAGCGGAAAACCTATCAGTTAAAACTGCAGAGGACAGAGAAAGAACAAAAGGAAAGAATACTGTCTGCTTTTTGGAGTTCTACAAGCAGGAAACAGGCCAAAGGAGCTACATCTGTTGTCCGCCAAGAAAAGAAAAAGACCATCACTGGAGCAGCTTGGAGATCAGCAGAGCTTTTGGAAGGAGCACGGGAAGCAGGGCCTTCTTGGTTTCCAAGAGTGGGGCCACAGCCTCCTGGATCTCAAAGGGTGCGGCAACAGTCTCCTAGGTTTCAAAGAGTTGGATCTTTGTCAACTTGGCTCCAGAGTTTGGGGCTGCCATTAAGGTGTGCCAGGGAGATGGGGCTGCTGCCCAAAGCTGAGGAGGTGGGGCTGACATGCCCAAGAGGCAGAAGAACAGGGTCTGCCAGGGGCCGAGAGCTTGGGATCTGCCACTCAGATGGACTAGGAGAATGGAACCACCTGAAGACAAGGGAGCAGAGTGGCATTTTCAGAGGGCTTGGGAGGCAGAGCTGAAACCAGAGCTGAGGGGCTTCCACCTAGAATCCAGAGTCATGGCCAACAACCAGAATATGAAGGGCGAGCCCATTGCCGAGGTGGTCTCAGAGAAGAGCGGATTATTTTCAATCCTGGAGAGCTAATGTAATTTTTTCTGCTGGGTTTTGGACTTGCTTGGTGCCTGTTATCCCTTCCCTCCCTCCGGTTTCTCCCATTTGTAATGGAATGTCTACCTTGTACCTGTTTCACTATTATACCATAGAAACAGATAACTTGTAGCCTAGATTCCACGTGGTCACAGAGGAAAAGGAATTTTGCTCCCGGATGGAATATGCCTAATGTCTCAGCCATATTTGATTTAGATGATTCAGAAGATGAGATTTTGGACTTGGAGTTGATTTAAGACTTGGGATGATGTGGTGGGGTGAATGTGTTTTGCATGTGACAAGGACATGAATTTTTGGTGGCCAAAAGCTGGACTATTACAGATTGAATTTTGTCCCCCCAAAATACATGTTGTAAATCCTAACTTCTATACCTGTGATTCTAATCCCATTTGGGAATGGGTTGTCTTTGTTGTGTTAATGAAGCAGTATTAGTGTAGGGTGTATTTTGAGTCAATCTCTGTGATATGAAAGAGAGTAAACAAGGAAGCAGAGCAGAGATGGGGGAAGAGAGATGCCAAGACATATGGAGACCTCTAAAGAACCAGGAAGCAGATGCCGAAGAGACTAGGACCTTCCTCCTCCAGAGCCAACAGAGAGAGAGAAAGCCTTTTCCTAGAACCGGCGCTCTGAATTTGGCCTTCTAGCCTCCTAAACTGTAAGAAGATAAGTTTGTTTATTAAAGCTACCCACTTGTGATATTTCTGTTATAGCAGCACTAGATAACTAAGACAGAATTTGGTACCGGAAGGGTGGGGTGCTGCTCTAACAGCTACAGAAAATGTAGAAGCAGTTTTGGACTTGGGTAATGGGCAGAGGCTGGACGAGTTTTAAGGTACGTAATAGTAAAAGCTTAGATTGCCTTGAAGAGAGCGTTGCTAGAAATGTGGACATTAAATGTGCTTCTGGTGAGGCTTTAAGAGAAGAGGACAGTGGAGGAAGGGTGATGCCATCCACTTGTGGTTATTTCTGTTATAGCAGCACTAGATAACTGAGACACATGTTAACATAAATGACAGGTGTTATGAAAAAGAAAATTTTGTTTTCTTAAACAAAAAAAAATTTTAGTGAGAGGAGCTACGTGATTTTACATTTTTGCAAATGTCTTTAAAATTTGTCATCATAGAAGACAGCTGGATTCTCATGTCTCCTGAATTCATTCTGTTGTGATACCACATGTCGTGTAGCCTCTGGAAAACTCTACTGTACACTTGTGAAAAAATGAGAGTGAAAAAGGCAAGTAAAGTCTTGTTACGTGCTATCAAGTCGGTTTCAACTCATAATGTCTCTGTGTACAACGGAATGAAACACTGCCGGTTCCAGCAACATCCTCACAGTCGTTATGCTTGAGCCTATTTTTGCAGCCATTGACAGTTCATCTCGTTGAGGATCTTCCTCTTTTCTGCTGACCCTGTACTTTATCAGGCATGATGTCCTTCTCCAGGGACTGATCCCTCCTGACAACATGTCCAAAGTATGTAAGACGCCGTCTCGCCATCCTTGCTTCTACGGAGCATTCTGGTTGTACTTCTTCCGAGACAGATTTGTTTGTTCTTTTGGCAGTACATGGTATATTCAATATTCTTCACCAACACCACAATTCAAAGGCGTCAATTCTTTGATCTTCCTTATTCATTGTCCAGCTTTTGCACGCATATGATGTGATTGAAAATACCACGGCTTGGGTCAGGCGCACCTTAGTCTTCAAGGTGACGTCTTTGCTTTTCGACACTTTAAAGAGGTCTTTTGCAGCAGATTTATCCAATGCAATGCATCTTTTGATTTCTTGACAGCTGCTTCCATGGCTGTTGATTGTGGATCCAAGTAAAGTGAAATCCTTGACAACTTAAGTCTTTTCCCATTTATCATGATGTTGCTTATTGGTCTTAGTATAGTCTTAGTCTTATCATAAATATAGGTTTGGCTCATGGACCCCTGAGAGGCTCTTAAGGACTTGCAGGGGTCCTGGCTACACTTAGAGATCTGCTTTGGAGGCCTTGAATGCCAAGGCGCACATTGTTTCACCTTGATGGGAGCAGCAGTAAGGAAGCACGTGGTGATGGATCTGAGGAGGGTGCGGATCTGGGAAGAGACCCAAGGCTGTGTTTGGAGTGAGCCTGCATGGGGGAGACTGAGTGCAGCCATGGCCTCCTGGCAGGTTTGCTGCATTAATGCAGGAGAATTATAGCAGCAGCTACTCCCGCCAGGCGGTCGGAGCAAGCCTCCTTCCAGTCCTGGCTCACCCTTACCGCCCACCTCCCAGGCTCTCTGCGGAATAGAGAGGAAGTGCGTGGTAAGGGCATGGTTGTTTAGTGTTGTTTCAACGACAGTGTGAGAAACAATGGGGTAGGTTTTGTTCTCTTGATTTCATAGACGCGAAGTCTGAATCTTAGAGAAGGAAACTGGCTTTACTTTTATGTTGAACCCCTGTGCTCAATGGAAGAGGACAGACAGGAAGAGTCAAAGCGACTCAGTGTTTAAAGTTGGAGACCAGAGGCGGCTGTGAGTTGCTGATTTGGGGAGCAATTTAGGGATTAAAAGACTAGGACAGGTGGCCTGGTTCTTCTCACAGCTCCATCGCAAGCTTGCTCTGTAACCAGAATGCGAGCTGTTTCTGTTCATCGGACCTCAGTCCTTTCATTTCTTCACTGAGATGCCTGTGCTTGGCATTTTCCAAGGCCCCAACCAAATTCTGACTGGAGCTTGGTGTTGGACTCAAAAAGTTCGAGGTGTGGTGGGACACAGGGCTGGAACTTGGATAGGACATCCTGGTGGAGAGGGAGATAAAGGTTTCCTTGGTCTAGAAGTGGTATTGACTCCCGGGCAGGTATGCCCTCTGAGGATGTGGGAGTGAAGGGAATGAGTGGAATTTTGGAAGTCACCTAGAGGCCTACAACTGATAGGGATAGGATTGGGGGAGAAGCCTGAATCAAGTCTCAGAATGTACCTCTTCTTTTTGGGAATCAAATGCTCCTTAACTGGGTCCTGACCCTTGGATTTTTGGACAGGAATTTTGATGTTTTTTAATGTTAAGTAAGAGAGCTATTTCCTTAGACTCAAATCTTTTAGTTATATCACATTTTTTGCCATGATTTTATATATATAACGCAGTGTGTATATATATATTAATTTTAATTGTGCTTTAAGTGAAAGTTTATAGCACAAATTAGTTTCTCATTCAAAAATTTATGCACAAATTAATTTGGACATTGGTTGCAATTCCCTAAATGTGTCAGCACTGTCCATCTTTGCCTTCATATCATGGGTTCCCTGTGTCCCTTCATCCAATTATCCTGTCCCTTCCTGCCTTCTGTCTTTGCTTTTGGGTAGGTGTTACCCATTTGGTCTCCTATACTTGATTGAACTAATAAGCGTGTTCCTCATGTGTGCTATTGTTTGTTTTATAGGCCTGTCTAATCTTTGGCTGAAAGATGGACTTTGGGAGTGGCTTCAGTTCTGAGTTAGCAGGGTATCCAAGGGCCATAGTCTCTGTCAGACCAGTAAGCCTGGTCTTTTTTTGTGAATTTGAATTTTGTTCTACATTTTTTTCTGGCTCTGTCCGGGACACTCTATCCTGATCCCTATCAGAGCTGTTGGTGGTGGTAGCCAGGCACCATCTAGTTCTTCTGGGTTCAGGCTGGTAGAGGCTATGATTCATGTGGTCGTTTAGTCCTCTGGACTAATATTTTCCTTGTGTCTTTGATTGTCTTCTTTCTCTTTTGCTCCATATGGTATGGGCCAAATAGATGTGTCTTAGATGGCCACTTGCAAGGTTTTAAGACCCAGATGCTACTCACCGAAGTAGGATGTAGAACATTTTCTTTATGTACGATGTCATGCCAGTTCACCTAGATGTCCCCTGTAAACCGCGGTCCCCAGCTCTCGTCCCCAGGGACTTGGTCCCTCAAGGTGTTTGGATGAATTTGGGAAGTTTCTATGACTTTGCCTCGGTTAAGTTGTGCTGAGTGCCTCTATGTTGTGTGCTGTCTTTCCTTCCACCAAAGTTAACACTATTGATTTTACCTCCCTATCCCTTCCCTCCCTTGTAACAATCAAAGATTGTTTTTTTCTGTGTGAAAACCTTTTCTTGGGCTTTTGTAATAGTGGTCTCATAATATTTGTCCTTTTGTCATTGTCTTATTTCACTCAGCATAATGCTCTCCAGATTCACCCATGTTGTTAGATGTTTAGGATTCATTATTGTTCTTTATCGTTGTGTAGTGTTCCATTGTGTGTATGCACCGTAATTTGTTTATCCATTCATCTGTTGATGGGCACTTAGGTTGTTTACATCTTTTTGCTATTGTGAACAATGCTGCAGTGAACATGGGTGTGCCTATGTCTATTCATGACAGGGCTCTTATTTCTCTAGAATATATCCCTAGGAGTAGGATTGCTGAATCATGTGATATTTTATTTCTAGCTTTTTAAGGAGGCGCCATATTGTTTTCCATAGGGGTTATACCATTTTACATTCCCACCACCAGTGCTTAAGAGAGTTCCAGTTTCCCTGCAACCTTTCCAACATTTGTTATTTTCTGTTTTTTTTGATTAGTGCCGGTAATGTTGGGATGAGATAGTATCTCATGACTGTATTTTTTATGGCATCTATGCAAGAAAATATTTTTCCTGCCTTGTTCCTCCCTGCCCATTGCTCCTCCCAGCCCCACCTCCTGTACTCGTTGGCTGGGGCTGTCTTTGTGGAAAGGGTGTGTAGGTTTCTTTCGAGAGCTTTTCAGCTTGACTGTGGTCTGCATAGCTGGGGCTGCCTGGCCTCTTGGCCTCCCTTCCAGTGTTCTTTCTATCTTTTTTCCTTTTTTGGGGTTTGAGGAACTAATTTTCCAGACTTCGTATTGACAGGTGGTATTTATGTCTGTGGTTTATTATTTAAAGGTTTAAATAAAAGGCTGCCAAAGTTACACATGAATATTCATAGCAGCACTGTTCACAACAGCCCAAAGGTGGAAGCAACCCAAATGTCCATCAATATATGAATGGATAAACAGAATGTGGTGTATCCATACCATGGAATAATATTCATCCATCAAGAGAAATAATGTCTTAATACATGCTACCACATAGATGGATGAACCTGGAAAACGAAGTGAAATAAATGACAAAAAACCATGTATTGTATGATTATATGATTACATTTATGTGAAATGTCCAGATCGGCAAATCCATAAGGCAGAGGGCAGATTGGTGGTTTCCAGGGTCTACGGGAGGGAGTAACGGAAAGTGACTGCTAACAGGTACAGAGTTTCCTTTTTGGGTGATGAAAGTATTCTAAAATGTGGTGATGGTCACACAACTATGTGACTACATAAAACCCACTGAATTCTATACTTAAAAAGGGTGAATTGTATGGTATGTGAATTATATCTCAATAAAACTGTTAACAACAACAAAAAACAGGTTCCACCACGCCGTTTTTTAGCTTGTGTCCATATTCGCATTTTGCCAAACCGTTATTTGACATGACACATCTTCATTTCATGTCTTCCTGTCATTTCCTCTTTGACAGTTGCTACCAGTGAATAATCTAATGCAACAGCAGCCACATCCATTCTCCTCTGCTTCTTGGCTGTCCCAGGCCCTGGGAGCCCATTTTATGGTCCCAGTGTTGGCCTTACCCTTACACACACACACACACACACACACACACACACACACACACACACACACACAACTTGTAGTTGGAACTATGGCCAGGTGTGTGTCAGCAGTGCGGATGTGTGTTCTGTGCAGAAACAATGGCCCAGCAAATAGTATTTCTTGGAGCTCTGGTCTTTGCTTCACCAGATTTTAATGAGTGTCTTTGCCTCTACCCTGTGCTGTTCCTGATACGGCAGAAGGTGGGGCTGTCGACAGCTTGTGGTGAGATTCGGGGGCTCAGCAGTCAATCTGGACAAGTGGAACCTTATGGTGCCAGCCTTTCTTGTGGAGTTGTTTGGGATGTGGGCACCCTCTCCTCCTTGTCTCCTGCCCATGAACGTGCCGTCAAGGGGGAGGCACAGCTTTGGGACACTGCCTGGTACTGCTGCCTTCCTTGGGCGGAAGCTTGGGCCTCTGCAGGGATGGGCCTTCTTCTGCTAGGGCTCTATGGCTACTTTCCTCAGGCCTGACCTTCTCCTGACTGTGATTTCCGGTCGATCTTTTGCTAACTCCTCATGAAGTGTCTCCTGAACTCCTCCCCTTGGCTCCCTGGTGCCTAAGTTCTTTCCCTTATCTCCACTTTTTGTGCCTTTATCTTGGTGTCAGTATTGCTCATGGCCTTGTCATCTTTGCACTGATGGCCTCAACTCCTAGCCTTTGGCAGCACAGGTTGGTGGATGGTGGGCAGGGCGTGTGTGTCTTGCCTTGACAGAGAAAATAAGTCCCTCCGGGGGACTGCAGTGGCTGACACCTCTTTGGCCCTGGTGTATTTGCTCTAAGGGAAACGTTTTCCTGGGGCCTGGTGGTACTTCTGGGCCTGGGTGGATATGAGTGTGGCTCCTGGTACAGGCTATTGGTTGGGGGGCGGGGGTAGGGGGCCGACAGCCCTGCTGAGAAGGTTTTCTCCATGGGAGCTTGGACTTGGAGTTGTCTAGTCCTTGCACCGTCTGTGTGGGTGATCACAGGATACTGAGACCTTAGCAAGGATAAGACCTGAGGCTGGACTTTGACACATGCTCATAGATCCCAGTGCCTTTTTCTGACCCATCCAGATGTCCCAGAGGAGGCAGGGGACCTTGAGGCTGGCTGTGGCAGGGGACCTTGAGGCTGGCTGTGATTTACATGCTTATGAAGATGCCTAGAAGGCTGCTACCTGGGTATTGCGTCTCCTTTAGTGATTAAAATGTAGAAAATATTAAACAACCTATGTATATGAGCATGCAAGTGTTTTCGCAGAAACTCCTTTGGAAAAAGCGGGGGCGGGGAGCAAAGAACCAACCTCAAAACTGTAGAAGATGGATGAACTTCAGCTTACACACAGTCTACCCATAGATTTTTCAGGGTCACCTCCACCAGCAGGCCATTTGCGTCCATCCTCATTCTCTTCTGGCCCCCCACTCTTGGCCCAGAGAGGTCTTTGCCCCAAGAATTTCCCTAGAGCTTGGATACTGGCACCCTCAGATATGGACCCATCTTGAGGACTATTTGGGACTTTGCCTCGTAAAGAACTTTCACGGGGGTGGTGACTCTGGAAATCCGATTTGCAGCCTGGTGTGAGGGAGCCTCTTTGGGGTTTGGTGGGCCCTGCTCAGCGCTTACCCTTGGAATCTGGAGATTCAGAGTCCCTTTGGACTGGCTCCAGATGACTCTCTGGTTGTGTCGGCACACTGTTCTGTGACTCTGAAACTCACAACTTCCCTGTTCTCCCAGCTCCTCTGAGCACTGAGCCCCCTCATCCGTCTGAGCACCAGTTGTCTTAGTCATCCAGTGCTGCTATAACAGAAATATCACACATAGATGGCTTTAACAAAGAGAAATTTATTCTCTCACGGTGAAATTGGCTAGAAGTGCAAATTCAGGGCATCAGCTTCAGGGGAAGACTTTCTCTTTATGTCAGCTCTGGAGGAAGGTCCTTGTCATCAATCTTCCCCTGGACTGGGAGCTTCTGCATGCAGGAACCCCTGGTCCAAAGGATGCACTCTGCTCCTGGCACTGCTTTCTTAGTGGTATGAGGTCCCCCCTCTGTACTCCTTCCCTTTCCTTTTATCTCTTGTAAGATGAAAGGTGGTACAGGCCATACCCCAGGGAAACTCCCTTTACATTGAATTAGGGATGTGGCCTTAGTAAGGGAGTCACAATCCTACCCAACCTTGTTTAACATAAAATTGCAATCACAAAATGGAGGTCAACCACACAATACTAGGAAACATGGCCTAACCAAGTTGACATGTATTTTTGGGAGACACAATTCGGTCTATGATACTAGTTGTATGCTAGGTGCTGTGAAGGTCCTAGGATAAGTGTCCTCAGTCCTAGGCATTCTTGATTGTTCTGCAGCCCAGTGGTTGTTTGCATGTCTGATGTGGTTTCTTTTAATGGTGTGGAGGGGTTGGTGTACTTCTCTAACCTGTTGTTGTAGAGGATGAAACAGAGACCCATGCTATCTTGCCCTGGGCCACACAACGAGCAAGTTGTGGAACCAGGACTTGAAACTGGGCCCCCTTAGTCCCCGGTCACAGTCTTTACACTGTCCAGAGCTGTTAGATCATGCCACTGGTGGAGAACAGGCTGTAAGGGTTTCCTAACCCCCCTCCTTGTCCTGCCAGGAATGACGAAGGCCTACTTTTAGAAGCCATTCTGCTGGCACTGTCTCAGAAGTCATGCCTTGTGTGGTCAGGAAAACATTATCCCTCCCCTTTAAAAAATAATATAGGGTAAGTGCTATATAATTGCATTGCATAAAAGGTAACAAACCAACCAAAAAACTCGGAAAACTTCCCCATGATCCCAATAGTCAACAAAATCACTTTTTGTTCTTTGACTCCATCTTTATCCATCTTATGAACGTAGACCATGTTTTTCCATCTTCCTGTGATTGCTTGTTTATGTGTCTGGTCTCTCTCACTAGACTATAAGCCCCTCATTTTTATCTCTGGTGTTGGGTGTGGTTCTGGCTTTTTCACGGCTCCTGGGGAAATTCTGTTGAACACCTCCAGAGGGCGTCAGTCACAGGAGACAGTGTGGATGAAGTCACCTGGATCTGGGCAGGAAGTGCTGGCTTATGGAGTTGAGTGTGTGCAGTTGTGTTTTCCTTTTGCTTAATGCTGTGTCATGTTCTGGAGGGTTTTTGAATTCTTCATTATTATTTATAATTAACAGCTGTATAACATCTCCGTGAGTTGAAAGACCATCATTTACTTAGCCATTTCCCTACTGGATATTGGGTTGCTTCCCCTGTTTGCTGGTACAGGTAATCTGTCTCTAAACCCCTTCCTGTGTGGAATTTTTGCTTTGCTCTGTATTACTCCTTCAGGCTTGATTTCTGGCCTGAGGCTACTGGGTCATGAGGATGGAAACCTTGTAGCCCTTGCTGCGAGTTGCCATGCCGCTGCCTGGAGAGGACCAGGTTCTGGCAGCACTTTTGCCTTTCTTCTTTACCAGCTGTAGTATGCACTGTGGGGCAACTGGGAACTTGAATTCAGAGAAGGCAGAAGTCCGAGTCGTAGTTCAGCCTGTTTGGGTACCAGGCTCCATCTCTGTGTGTTTGTTTGCTCTGTGGTGTGCTGTTTGTCTCGTTGGTACTGGTGCCTCGGAACTGTCAGTATGTAAGCCAGGTGTTGCCCCGTGTGCCTGGGCCGTGTGTGGCGGAGGAAGCACTACCTGCTGTACTCGGAGGTCACTTAGAGTGCAGTTAAGTCCCCAGCTGGTGGTGATGACTAATATGCCGCAGCAGGTCCTCAGTCCACAGCTGGCTTCCTGTCAGGTACTCTTCGTGAAGGAGGCGGGAAGCATGTGAGGGGCTTGTGTACAGGCAAGTGACTCCACGGAGTAGAAGGTATCTGTACGTGGGAGGCACCGTTTGAGAGGGTAGGGGGCCTTTGGGATGGGGTGTTACCAGGCAGATATGAAGGGCAAGACCTCTATTTTTCCAGTGCCATATTGTGTCATGTGTCTGACTGCCTTTCTCAGTAGGTGAAGCCGAGGGGACAGGAGATGGAGACTCCTTTCCTCCCACTTCCCATTAAAAGTCCTGGCACCTACTTCTCCCTCTACTTTCCGAGCTACAGACACACCTTGTGGAGTGGAGGGCAGCAGCATTCCTGTCATCTAGAGGCTGGGAAGTGTCTGGGAGTATCAGAGTGGCAGCTCCTTTCCCTGGTTGGCCCACACGGCCTGAGTTGAGTCAGTTCTGTCCCTGATGAAGCCCAGATCTGCCAGAGGAGGGGCATGAAGGGAAGGGGGCAAAAGAACCTGGCCCAGGCCAGCTGAGTAGGCCTGGCGGGGAGAGTGTCTGTACTGTGTGTCTCAAGGAGAAGCCCACCAGCTGCATTGCAGGGGCCAGCGCCTGGGTGGTAAGCATAGGCAGCCTAGACCCCCATGGACTGGCTGCAGAGTTGTCTTGGTTGGAGCTTGTAGGCTCTGGGGTTGAAGTGAGTTCCCACTCCCATGCTACATACTTACATGGGAGTGGGTTGGAGGGAACATTTGCCAAATAACAGGGCTGTTGGTTTGGTTTTATTTTTTATGTTAAACTTACTATTTTGAAATAATTGTAGTTTCACATGCCAAACCTAAACACCCTGCCATTGAGTCGATTCTGACTCATAGCAACCCTGTAGGACAGAATGGAACTGCCCCATAGGGTTTCCAAGGCTGTGAATCTTTACAGAAGCAGATGCCACATCTTTCTCCTGAGGAGCAAGCAGCTGGTGCATTCAAACCGCCAACCTGTCGGTTAGCAGCTGAGTGCTATGCTGTTGAACATTTTTTCTTGTGCTTATTTTTCATCTGTATATCTTCCTCTGGTAAATGTCTCTTCATGTCTTTTGCCAATGTTCTAACTGGATTATTTGTCTTTTTTTTTTTACTGCTGAGTTTTGAGAGGTTTTTATGTATTCTAGATTCTAGTCCTTTGCTGGATATGTGGTTTGCAGATATTTTCTTCTGCTCTATAGTTTGACTTTTCATTCTCCTAACAGGGCCTTTTGCACAGCAAAAGTTTTTAATATTAATAAAGTCCAGTTTATCGATTTTTCCTTTTATGGATTGTGTTTTTGGTGTCAAGTCTAAGAACTCTTTGCCCTGTCCTAGATCCTGAAGATTTCCTCCTTTTTTTTTTTTCTTTTTAAGTTTTATAGTTTTTTATTTAAGTCCATGATCCATTTTGAGCTTTTTTCTTTGTGTGTGTGTGTTTTAGGTGAAAGTTTATAGCACAAATTAGTTTCTAATTCAAAAATTTATACACATATTGTTTTGTGACATTGGTTGCAATCCCCACAATGTGTCAGCACTCTCCCCCTTTCCTTTTATACCCCGGGGCTCCCACGTCCATTCCTCCTGGTTTCCTGTACCTTCCTGCTTTTTTGTCTTTGCATGTGGGCAGGTGTTGCCCATTAGGTCGCCTGTACTTGATTGTACTTTCCTCACACGTGTTATTGTTTGTTTTACAAGCCTGTCTAATCTTTGGTTGAACGGTGGACTTCAAGAATGGCTTCAGTTCTGAGTTAGCAGGGTGTCTGGGGGCTGTAGTCTCGGGGATCCCTTCAGACTCTGTCAGACCAGTAAGTCTGGTCTTTTTTTGTGAATTTGAATTTTGTTTTACATTTTCTCCTGCTCTGTCCAGACCCTTTATTGTGATTCCTGTCAACCGGGCACCATCTATTTCTTCTGGGCTCAGGCTGGTGGAGGCTGTGGTTCATGTGGTCCATCAGTCCTTTGGACTGATACTTTCCTTGTGTCTTTGATTTTCTTTATTCTCCTTTGCTCCGAACATGATGGGACCAATGGATGTGTTTTAGATGGCTGCTTGAAAGCTTTTAAGACCCCAGACACAACTCAGCAAAGCAGGTTGCAGAACATTTTCTTGATGAACTGTGTTATGCCTGTTTACCTAGATGTACCCCAAGACCATGACCCTCGGCCCCAGTAATTTGGTCCCTCAAGGGGTTTGGGATGTGTCTAGAAAGCTTCTATGACTTTGCTGTTGTTGTTAGGTGCCGTCGAGTCGGTTCCGACTCATAGTGACCCTATGCACAACAGAATGAAACACTGCACGGTCCTGCACCATCCTCACAATCGTTGTTATGCTTGAACTCATTGTTGCAGCCACTGTATCAATCCACCTCATTGAGGGTCTTCCTCTTTTCCGCTGACCCTGTACTCTGCCAAGCTTGATGTCCTTCTCCACGGACTGATTCCTCCTGACAGCATGTCCAAAGTGTATAAGATGCAGTCTTGCCATCCTTGCTTCTAAGGAGCATTCTGGCCTCACTTCTTCTAAGACAAATTTGTTCATTCTTTTGTCAGTCCATGGTATATTCAGTATTCTTCACCAGCACCACAATTCAAAGTTGTCAATTCTTCTTTGGTCTTCCTTATTCATTGTCCAGCTTTCACACGCATATGATGCAGTTGAAAATACCATGGCTTGGGTCAGGTGCACCTTAGTCTTCAGGGTGACGTCTTTGCTCTTCAACACTTTAAAGAGGTCTTTTGCAGCAGATTTGCCCAATGCAATGCGTCGTTTGATTTCTTGACTACTGCTTCCATGGCTGTTGATTTTGGATCCAAGTAAAATGAAATCCTTGACAACTTCAACTTCAGTCTTTTCTCTGTTTATCATGATGTTACTCATTGGTCCAGTTGTGAGGATTTTTGTTTTCTTTATGTTGAGGTGTAATCCATACTGAAGGCTGTGGTCTTTGATCTTCATTAGTAAGTGCTTCAAGTCCTCTTCACTTTCAGCAGGCAGAGTTGTTTCATCTGCATAATGCAGGTAGTTTAATGAGTCTTCCCCCAATCCTGATCTATGACTTTGCCTTGGGCAAATTGTGCTGACTTTCTCTATGTTGTATGTTTTTTTCCTTTCCATCTATCTAGTTAGTGATTTCCCCTCCCTGCCCCTCCTCATCCCTCCCTTGTAACTATCAAAGACTTTTTTTTTTATGTGTGTAAATCTTTTCTCGAGTTTTTGCAATAGTGGTCTCATACGGTATTTGTCGTTTTGTGATTGACTTATTTCACTCGGGATAATGCCCTCCAGATTCATCCATCTTGTGAGATGTTCACAGATTCATCATCGTTCTTTATCACTGTGTAGCACTCCATTGTGTGTATGCACCGTAATTTGTTTATCCATTCATCTGTTGATGGGCACTTAGGTTGTTTACATCTTTTTGCTATTGTGAACAATGCTGCAGTGAACATGGGTGTTCCTCTGTCTGTTCGTGTCATGGGTCTTATTTCTCTAGGATATATTCCTACAAGTGGGATTGCAGGATCATATGGTATTTCTACTTCCAGCTTTTCAAGGAGGTGCCGTATTGTTTTCCATAGTGGTTGTACCATTTTACATTCTCACCAGCAGTGCATAAGCGTTCCAGTTTCCCCACAACCTCTCCAGCATTTGTTATTTTCTGTTTTTTGATTCATGCCAGTAATGTTGGGATGAGATGGTAACTCATTGTAGTTTCTATTTGCGTTTCTCTAATGGCTAGTGATCCGGAGAATTTCCTCATGCATCTGTTAGCCCTCTCTAAATGTCTTCGTTGGTGAAGTGTCTATTCAAATCCTTTGCCCATTTTTTAATTGGATTATTTCTCTTTTTGTTGTTGAAGTGTTGAAGTGTTCTGTAAATTTTAGAGATTAGACCCTTGTCGAACATGTCGTAGCCAAAAATTCTTCCCTGGTATGTGGTTCCCTTTTTACTCTTTTGGTGAAGTCTTTTGATAAGCACAAGTGTTTAAATTTCAGGAGCTCCCAGTTATCTAGTTTATCTTCTGGTTTTTGTGCATTGTTAGTTATGGTTTGTATTGAACTTATGCTGTGTATTAGGGCCCCTAGCATTGTCCCTAATTTTTTTCCCATGATCTTTATCGCTTTAGGTTTTATATTTATACTTCCCCAAGTATGATGTCCTTCTCCAGGGACTGGTCCCTCCTGAAACATGTCCAAAGTATGTGAGACAAAGCCTGCCATCCTTGCTTCTATGGAGAATTCTTGCTGTACTTCTTCCAAGACAGATTTGTTCATTTTTCTGGCAGTCCATGGTATATTCAGTATTCTTCGCCAGCACCATAATTCAAAGGTGTCCATTTTTCTTCGGTCTTCCTTGTTCATAGTCCAGGTTTCACATGTGTATGAAGTGATTGAAAATACCATGGCTTGGGTGAGGTGCACCTTAGTCATCAAAGTGATACCTGATTTTTAACACATTAAAGAGATCTTTTGTAGCAGATTTGCCCAAAGCAATATGCCATTGGATTTCTTGACCGCTGCTTCCGTGGATGTTGATTGTGAATCCAGTGAAATGAAATCCTTGATAACTTCAATATTTTTTCCATTGATCTTGATGTTGCTTATTGGTCCAGTTGTGAGAATTTTTGTTTTCTTCATGTTGAGGTGTAATCCATACTGAGGGTTGTAGTCTTTGATCTTCATCAGTAAGTGGTTCAAGTCTTCTTCACTTTCAGCAAGCAAAGTTGTGTCATCTGCATATTGAGTCTTCCTCCAATCCTGATGCCACATTCTTCTTCATATAGTTCAGCTTCTCTGATTGTTTGCTCAGCACGCAGATCGAATAAGTATTGTAAAAAACCCAACCCTGACACACAGCTTTTTTGATTTTAAACCATGCAGTATCCCCTTGTTCTTGTTGAATGATTGCATCTTGCTCGATGTACAGGCTCCTCAAGAGCACGATTGAGTGTTCTGGAATTCCCATTCTTCTTAATGTTATCCATAATTAGTTATAATCCACATAGTCAAATGTGTTTGTATAGTCAATAAAATACAGATAAGCATTTTTCTGGTATTCTCTGCTTTCAGCCAAGATCTACCGGACATCAGCAATGATATCACTAGTTCCACGTCCTCTTCTGAATCTGGCTTGAATTTCTGACAATTCCTTGTCGATGTATTGCTGCAACTGCTTTTGAATGATGTTCAGCAAAATTTTACTTGTGTGTGATATTAATTATATTATTTGATAATTTCTGCATTCTGTTGGATCCCCTTTCTTTGGAATGGGCACATATATGGATCTCTTCCAGTTGGTTGGCCAGGTAGCTGTCTTCCAAATTTCTTGGCAGAGACAAGTGAGTGCCTCCAGCGCTGCATCTGTTTGTTGAAACCTCTCAATTGATATTCCATCAGTTCCTGGAGCCTTGTTTTTTACCAGTGCGTTCAGTGCAGCTTGGACTTCTTCCTTCAGTATCATCAATTCTTGGTCATATGCTACCTCCTGAAATGATTGGACATTGAGCAATTCTTTTGCGTAGACTGACTTTTGTATTCCTTTGTCTGCTTCTTTTACAAATCAAGTCAGTCTCTCATACAAAAATTTATATACACCCTGCTATATACTCATAGTTGCTCTGCCTCTAATGAGACAGCAAACTCCTTCCCCCAGTCTCTATTTTCATGTCCATTCGACCAGCTTCTGACCCCTCTGCCCTCTCATCTCCTCTCCAGACAGGAGCCGCCCACATAGTCTCATGTGTTTTCTTGATCCAAGAAGCTCACCCTTCTCCAGTATCATTTTATATCCCATTTTCCAGTCCAATCTCTGTCTGGATAGTTGACTTTGGGAATGGTTCCTCTCCTGGGCTCACAGAAGGTCTGGGAACTGTGAATTCTGGGGTTCTTCTAGTCTCAGTCACACTATTAAATCTGGTCTTTTTTATAAGAATTTGAGGTCTGTATTCCACTGCTCTCCTGCTCCCTCAGGGGTTCTCTGTTGTGTTCCCTGTCAGGGCAGGCATCGGTTGTAGCCGGGCACCATCTCGTTCTTCTTGTCTCAGGCTGATGTAGTATCTGGTTTTGGGGGCCCTTTTTGTCTCTTGGGCTCTTAATTACCTTGTGTTCTTGGTGTTCTTCATTCTCCTTTGCTCCAGGTGGGTTGAGACCCATTGATGCATCTTAGATGGCTGCTTGCTAGCATTTAAGACCCCAGACGCCACTTTCCAAAGTGGGATGCAGAATGTTTCCTTAATAGATTTTATTATGCCAATTGACTTAGATGTCCCCTGAAACCATGGTCTCCAAACCCCTGCCCCTGCTACGCTGGCCTTCGAGGCATTCAGTTTATTCAGGAAACTTCTTTGCTTTTGGTTTAGTCCAGTTGTGCTGACCTTTCCTGTATTGCGTGTTGTCTTTCCCTTCACCTAAAATAGTTCTTATCTACTATCCAATTAGTGAAAACCCCTCTCTCGCCCTCCCTCCACACTCTTGTAACCATCAAAGAATATTTTCTTCACTATTTAAACTATTTCTCGAGTTCTTATAATAGTGGTCTCATACAATATTTGTCCTTTTGCAACTGACTAATTTCACTCAGCATAATGCCTTCCAGATTCCTCCGTGTTATGAAATGTTTCACGGATTCATCATTGTTCTTTATCGATGTGTATTATTCCATTTTGTGAATATACCATGATTTATGTATCCATTCGCCCATTGCTGGGCAACTTGGTTGCTTCCATCTTTTTGCTATTGTAAACAGTGCTGCAGTGAACATGGGTGTGCATATATCTGTTCGTGTAAAGGCTCTTACTTCTCTAGGATATATTCCAAGGAGTGGGATTGCTGGATCCTTTGGTAGATCTATTTCTAGTTTTTTAAGGAAGTGCCAAATGGATTTCCAAAGTGGTTGTACCATTTTACATTCCCACCAGCAGTGTGTAAGTGTTCCAGTCTTTCCACAACCTCTCCAGCATTTATTATTTTGTGTTTTTTGGAATAATGCCAACCTCATTGGAGTGAAATGGAATCTCATTGTAGTTTTGATTTGCATTTCTCTAATGGCTAATGATCGTGAGCATTTTCTCATGTATCTGTTAGCTACCTGAATGTCGTCTTTAGTGAAGTGTCTGTTCATATGCTTTGCCCGTTTTTAATTGGGTTATTTGTCTTTTTGTAGTTGAATTTTTTTTTTTTTGGTAGTTGAATTTTTGCAGTATCACGTAGATTTTAGAGATCAGACGCTGATCAGAAATGTCATAGTTAAAAACTTTGTTCCCAGCCTGTAGGTAATCTTTTTACTCTTTTGATGAGGTCTTTAGATGAGCATAGGTGTTTGACTTTTTGGAGCTCCCAGTTATCTAGTTTCTTTTTTGCATTGTTAGTAATCTTTCATATACTGTTTATGCCATGTATTAAGGCTCCTAGTTTTGTCCCTATTTTTTCTTCCATGATCTTTATCATTTTAGATTTTATATTTAGGTCTTCGATTCATTTTGAGTTTGTTTTTGTGCATGGTGTGAGGTATGGGTCTTGTTTCATTTTTTTGCAGATGGATATCAAGTTATGCCAGCACCATTTGTTAAAGGACTGTCTTTTCCCTATTTAACTGACTTTGAGCTTTTGCCAAATATCAGCTGCTCATATGCGGATGCATTCATGTGTGGATTCTAAAAATTCTGTTGCATTTGTCTGTGTGTCTGTTGTATAGTACCAGGCTGTTTTGACTACTGTAGTGGTATAATAGTTCCTAAAAGCAGGTGGAGTGAGGCCTCCCATTTTGTTCTTCATTTTCAGTAATGCTTTACTTATCCGGGGCCTCTTTCCCTTCCATATGAAGTTGGTGATTTGTTTCTCCATCTCATTGAAAAATGTCTTTGGAATTTGGATTGGAATTGCCTTGTATCTATAGATAGCTTTTGGTAGACTAGACGTTTTTACACTGTTAAGCGTTCCTATCCATGAGCAAGGTATGTTTTTCCACTTATGTAGGTCTCTTTTGGTTTCTTGCAGAAGTGTCTTGTAGTTTTCTTTGTATAAGTCTTTTACTTCTCTGGTAAGATTTATTCCTAAGTATTTTAACTTCTTGGGGGCTACTGTAAATGGTATTGATTTGGTGATTTCCTCTTTGATGTTCTTTTTGTTGGTGTAGAGGAATCCAAGTGATTTTTGTATGTTTGCCTTGTATCCTCATACTCTGCCGAACTCTTCTATTAGTTTCGGTAGTTTTCTAGAGGTTTCTTTAGAGTTTTCTGTGTATAAGATCATGTCATCTGTAAATAGAGATACTTTTACTTCTTCCTTACCAATCTGTATGCCCCTTATTTCTTTATCTAGCCTAATTGCTCTGGCTAGGACCTCCAGCACAACGTTGAATAGGAGTGGTGATAAAGGGCATCCTTGTCTGGTTCCCGATCTCAAGGGGAATGCTTTCAGACTGTCTCCATTTAGGATGATGTTGGCTCTTGGCTTTGTATAAATGCCCTTTATTATATTGAGGAATTTTCCTTTTATTCCTATTTTGCTGAGTGGATTTATCATGAATGGGTGTTGAACTTTGCCATAAGCCTTTTCTGCACCAATTGATAAGATCAGGTGATTCTCATTTTTTATTTATATGATGGATTACATTAATTGTTTTTCCAATGTTGAACTATCCCTGCATACCTGGTATGAATCCCACTTGGTCATAGTGAATTGTTTTTTTGATATGTTGTTGAATTCTGTTGGCCAGAATTTTGTTGAGGATTTTTGTGTCTAAGTTCATGAGGGATCTAGGTCTGTAATTTTCTTGTTTTGTGGTGTTTTTACCTGGTTTTGGTATCAGGGATATGCTGGCTTCATAGAATGAGCTTGGGAGTATTCCATCCCTTTCTGTTCTCTGAAATACCTTTAGTAGTAGTGGTGTTAACTCTTCTCTGAAAGTTTGATGGAACTCTGCAGTGAAGCTGTCTGGGCCAGGGCTTTTTTTAGTTGGGAGTTTTTTGATTACCTTTTCAACTTCTTCTTTTGTTATGGGTTTATTTAGTTGTTCTACCTCTGATTGTGTTAGTTTAGGTAGGTAGTGTGTTTCTTTCTAGGAATTCATCCATTTCTTCTAGATTTTCAAATTTGTTAGAGTACAGTTTTTCATTGTAATCTGATATGATTCTTTTAATTTCAGCTGGATCTGTTGTGATATCACCCATCTCATTTCTTATTCGGGTTATTTGCTTCTTCTCCTGTTTTTCTTTTGTTGGTTTGGCCAATGGTTTATCAATTTTGTTAATTTTTTCAAAGAACGAGCTTTTGGTCTTGTTAACCCTTTCAATTGTTTTTTGTCTCTGTTTGTTTTAATTCCGCTCTAATTTTTATTATTTGCTTTCTTCTGCTCCCCATGGGTTTCTTTTCTTGCTTTCTTTATCTTTGTTCAAGTTTTAGGGATAATTCTTTGATTTTAGCCCTTTCTTCTTTTTGGATGTGTGTGTTTAATGATATAAATTGACCTCTGAGCACTGCTTTCGCTGTGTCCCAGTGGTTCGGATAGGAAGTATTTTTGTTCTCATTGGATTCTATGAATTTCTTTATTTCATCCTTGATGTCTTCTATAACCCAGTCGTTTTTAAGCAGGGTGTTGTTTAGTTTCCAAGTATTTGATTTCTTTTCCCTGCTTTTTCTGTTATTGATTTCTACTTTTATGGCCTTATGTTCAAAGAAGTTGCTTTGTAATAATTTGATGGTTTGGATATTGCTAAGGCTTGCTTTATGACGTAATATGTGTTCTAGAGAATGTCCTATGTGCGATGGAAAAGAAAGTGTATTTGGTTGGGGTTGGGTGGAGTGTTCTGTATATATCTATGAAGTCAAGTTGGTTGATTGTGGCATTTAGCTTTTCCATGTCTTTATTTAGCTTCTTTCTGGATGTTCTGTCCTTTACTGAAAGTGGTACGTTGATGTCTCCAATTATAATTGTGGAGCTGTCTATCTCACTTTGCAGTGCTGTTAGTGTTTGTTTTATGTATCTTGCAGCCCTGTCACTGGGTTCATAAATATTTAATATGGTTATATCGTCCTGGCATATTGTCCCTTTAATCGTTATATAGTGTCCTTCCTTATTCTTTGTGATGGACTTAACTTTAAAGTCTATTTCGTCAGAAATTAATATTGCCACTCCTGCTCTTTTTTGATTGTTGTTTGCTTGATATATTTCTTTCCATCCTTTGAGTTTTAGTTTGTGTCTCTAAGTCTAAGGTGTGTCTCTTGTAGGCAGCATATAGACGGATCATGTTTCTTTATCCAGTCTGAGACTCTCTGTCTCTTTATTGGTGCATTTAGTCCATTTACATTCAGCGTAATTATGGATAGATATGAGTTTAGTGCTGTCATTTTGATATCTTTGTGTGTTGTTGGCAGTTTCTTTTTCTTAATTTTTCATGCTGAGTAGCTTGTGTATTGTCGTTTCTCTTATCTGCTGTTGTTGATTTTGTTTCTGCTGAGTCTCTTTTTTTCTAGTATTTTATTTTGGTGAATAGGATTGTTAGTCTCCTTTGTGGTTACCTCAATATTTACCCCTATTTTTCTACGTTTAAATCTAACTTTATTTCTTTATATCGCCTTGCCTTCCTCTCCATATGAAAGATCTATGACTACATTTCTTAGTTCCTCTTTTTTGTTTTAATGTTGTCTTCTTTTACATAATGACATTGCTGTTTCCTTGTTTTAAGTGTTTTTTTTATCTTGATTTATTTTTGTGATTTCCATTTCTGGGTTGACATTTGATTGCTCTGTCCAGTGTTCTGGTCTTGGGTTGATATCTGATATTATCGGTTTTTTAATTGGAGAACCCCCTTTAGTATTGCTTGTATTTTTGGCTTGGTTTTTACGAATTTCCTAAACTTCTGTTTATTTGGAAATGTCCTAGTTTTGCCTTCATATTTGAGAGACAGTTTTGCTGGATATATGATTCTTGTCCGGCAGTTTTTTTTCTTCAGTCCTTTATATAAGTCATTCTGTTGTCTTCTTGCCTGCGTGGTTTCTGCAAAGTACTCGAAGCTTATTCTTACTGGCTCTTCTTTGTAGGTGACTTTTTGTTTATCCCTAGCTGCTCTTAAAAATCTCTGTTTATCTTTGGTTTTGGCAAGTTTGATTACAATATGTCTTGGTGAGTTTCTTTTAAGATCTGCCTTAATGTGGAGTTCGACTAGCATCTTGGATAGATATCTTCTCATCTTTCACGGTATCAGGGATGTTTTCTGCCAATAAATCTTCAACAATTCTCTCTGTATTTTTTGTTATCCCTCCCTGTTCTGGTAGTACAATCACTCACAGGTTATTTCTCTTGATAGAGTTCCACATGATTCTTAGGATTTCTTCATTTTTTAAAATTATTTTATCTGATTTTTCTTCAAATATATTATAGCCAAGTGCTTTATCTTCAGTCTTACCAGTTCTGCCTTCCACTTGCCTCAATTCTGCTCCTCTAACTTTCTATTGAGTTGTCTAATTCTGTAATTTTATTGTTAATCTTGTGAATTTCTGATTGCTGTCTCTCTGTGGATTCTTGCAGCTTATTAAATTTTCATTATGTTCTTGAATAACCTTTTTAATTTCTTCACCTGCTTTATCTGTGTGTTCCTTAGCTCATTCTGCATATTGCCGGATCTCCTTCCTGATCTCGTTCCTGATGTCTTGAAGAGTTTTGTATATTAATCTTTTATATTCTGCATCTGGTAATCCCAGGAAGGCACCTTCATCCAGAAGATCCCTTGATTCTTTGTTTTGAAAGCTCGTTGAAGCGACCGTGGTCATCTTCTTTATGTGATTTGATATTGACTTTTTTCTCTGAGCCATCTGTAAGTTATCGTATTAGTTTATGTTTGCTTACTGTATCCTAGCTTCTTGCTTTGTTTTGTTTTGATATGCCCAAATAGGTTGCTTGAGAGAGCTAGCTTGATTATTTTCGCTTTTGAAGCTCTAACGTCTTGTCATCAGATGGCTAGAGCTGTTATCAGGTACATCAACCTAGGAATCCATTCACTTTTCTTGTATGGGTTCAGCTCAGGTGTCCTGGTAGTTGGTCATCAAGTGTGTGGTACAGGCTCTGTCTGACAATCTTAGAGGGGCATGGGTGATTGGTGTAGGTACCAGTATCTGGTTACAGCAGGGGTCACACTCTGAACAAGGCAGGGGGCTGACAACCATCCCCCAAGTGTCTGTGAGGAGAGTGCGTCCCTGTTTCCTAGAGCGCATATGTGGGTGAGTTCTGCAGATGGACCATGAGCACCCAGTGCTTTCGGCTGTAAGGAATGGGAGGTACCAGTTACCCTTGGACCCCTGTCGTGGGTGGCCGGGTGACCTGAGTAGAGCCTCCAGTCCTTAGGCCCCTTTTGTGGGTAGGTGAGGACCCTGTTTAATAGGCAAAGCAGTGACAAACATCAAACACCCACCTGTCCACTGCACAACTGAAACAGTTGCATTCTGCCAACAAGGGCCTATTTTCCTGAAATAGGCCCACACAGGTCCATGCAAGGGGGAAGGGTATTCAGAGTCCACAGACCATTTATGCCTGGACAAAAGCCACTTCTGTTCTGAGCTCCCCAGGTTAGTGGAGCTGACAGATTGTCTTTTCCCCCAATTGTGACTTTATTCCTTCTCCAAGGCCAGGAGAATGGCTCATGGAACGCAGCAGGAGCTATCTCGGGCCCAGGGAAATCGACAGCCACTGAAACCGGCTTGGGGCCTGGTGGCGCTGTAAAATATACGCAGGCACTTAGCTTTTGCCAAGGGCGCTGTTATTCTCTGGTTCCGGGGGTGTGAGTAGTCTGTGCGGCTGGGTGCTTCTCCCTGAGGAAACTACATCCAGAGCTCTGCTGCAGTCGCTCCTGCGAATGGTGCCTGAGGGCTTCCGGCAACTCAGGTCCGGCAACTCCTCTCCACTTCTGAACCGTGTCTCCCTCCCCTTGCCACTCGGTTTTCTAACTTTGCCTTTGATGTTCAGGGCTCCTAAACAAAAAAAAACCCAGTGCCATCGAGTCGATTCCGACTCATAGCGACCCTATAGGACAGAGTAGAACTGCCCCATGGAGTTTCCAAGGAGCGCCTGGTGGACTTGAATTGCTGACCCTTTGGTTAGCAGCTGTAGCACTTAACCACTACGCTACCAGGGTTTCCCTCAGGGCTCCTAGGTTGTCATAAATATGATCGTTTCACTTGTTTTTTCAGGTCTTTGTTGTAAGAGGGTTCACTGGAAGCTTCTCACTACTCCGCCATCTCGGCCTCACCTCCTCATCTCCTTTTGATACTTCCTGCCTGTGTCTTTCAATTTTTTGCCCATAGAATCCTTCAGTATTGCAACTCAAGGCTTGAATTTTTTCTTTAGTTCTTTCAGCTGGAGGAATGCTGAGTCTATTCTTCCTTTTTGGTTTTTTCATTCCAGGTCTTTGCACATTTCATTGTAATACTTTACTTTGTCTTTTTTCTTCTTGACACTAGGGAGAAAGCATTGTTGCACCATTAAGGATAATGTTAGCTGTAGCGTTTTTGTAGATGCTCTTAGCAAGTTGAGGAAGTTCACCTCTATTCAGTTTTTTTCTGAGAGGTGTGCGTGTGTGTTTTTTCCCTTTAACCACAGTGAGTACTGAATTTTTGCAGGTGCTTTTCCTGAATTGATTGGTATGTTAATACAATTTTTCTTCTTCAGGCTGTTACCATGGTGGATTACACAGATTGATTTTCAAATGTTGAACCAGCCTTGCATCTCTGGAATAAATCCCACTAATTCTTTTTATATATTGGTGAATTCTTTTTGCTTATATTTTGTTGATGACGTTTGTGTCTATATTCCTGAGGGATTTTGATCTGTAGTTTCTTAACTTAATAAAATGAATTGGGAAGTGTTCCCTCCTCCATTTTCTGGAAGGGATTATGTAGAATTGGTGTTAATTCTTATTATACATTTGGTAAAATTTGTCAATGAAACCATTTGGGCCTGGAGATTTCTTTTTTGGGACTTTTTAAATAAAACATTCAATTTCCTCTGTAGGTGTGAACCAAAAACTGAAACCCACTGCTGTCGAGTTGATTCCAACTCATTAGTGACCCTGTAGGACAGAGTAGAACTTCCCCATAGGGTTTCCAAGGCTGTAAATCTTCATGGAAGCAGACTGCCACATCTTTCTCCTGCATAGTGGCTGATGGGTTAAAACTGCCCACCTTTTGCTTACTAGTCAATCATTTTAACTACTGCACCACCAGGGCTCCTTTAAACAAACAAACAAAAAGAAACCGTTGCCATCGAGTTGATTTCAACTCATAGCGACCCTGTAGGACTGAGTAGAGCCTGCCCCGTATGGTTTCCAGGGAGCTCCTAGTGGATTCAAACTGCCAGCCTTTGGGTTAGCAGCCGTAGCTCTTAACCACTACACCACCGGTGTTTCCAGAGCTCCTTTGGCACTGCAATCAAGTGGATTCCGATTCATAGTGACCCCTGGGGTTTCCAAGGCTGTAAATCTCTACAGAAGCAGACTGGCACATCTTTCTCCCACACTGCTGCTGGTGGTTTCGAACCGCCAACATTTTGGTTAGCAGTTGAATGCTTTAACCGCTACACCACCAGGACTGTTAGCTATAGGGCCAGTCAGATGACTTGTTTTCTACTGAGGGAGTTGTAGTAATTTTCATTTTTTGAGGAATTAGTTCATTTCATCTAAGCTGTCAGACTTAGTGTATAAAGTTGTTCATAGTATGTCCCTTTTTATCTTCTTCATGTTTGCAGGATCTGTAGTGATATCCCTCTTTCTTTCCTGATTTTGGTAATTTGTGTCTTTTTTCTTTGTCGGTCTTGCTAGAAGTGGGTCAATGTTACTGATTTTTTTTTTTTTAATCCAGCTTTTCGTTTCATTGATTTATTGTTTTTTCTGTTTTCAATTTCATAGTCTGCTCATATCTTTATTATTTCCTTCCTTCTGCTTGCTTTGGGTTTATTTTGCCCTTTTTTAGGTTCTTATGTTCTGAACTTAGATTATTGATTTGAGATTTTTTTCCTGTTGCCTAAAGTAACCAGTTTAGTGCTATAAATGATCCTCTCAGCACTGCTTTAGTTGTGCCCCACAAGTTTTGGTATGCTGTATTTTCGTTTTGTTAAATTTCTTTTGAGATTTCCTCTTTTACCCATGGTTCATTTAGAAGTGCGTTCTTTAGTTTTCAACTGTTTGGAGATTTTCGTGTTGTCTTTCTCTTATTGATGTCGTGATATGGTGGGTTAAGACTGCCCACCTTTTGCTTACTAGTCAATCATTTTAACTACTGCATCACCAGGGCTCCTTTATTGTATGACCATCGTGGTCATACAATAAACTCTTCGCAATTTCAGTTCTTTTAAATTTGTTGATGTTTGAAGCAAAAAGAAAATGTAGGGCACTCACCACCATGACATTCCCAGAGTCCTGGGGTTCCTGGCATGTTTGCCTTCTCTCCGCCTCTCAGAGTCTTCTTACGTTTGTTTTACACATAATGTCTGGGTGTACTTAGTGAGAGGAACAGGGAAACATACACCTACTCCATCTTCCTGGAAACGGAAGTCTCAAATGACAGGTTTGCAAGGGCTTTGGGTTGGAGAGGAAGATGCTCAGACCACGAACAGCCTCTTTCAGGATACCAGAAGTACAGCCGCCAGTTCCTGTGGGTCTGTGAGGGGCCTAGGGTAACAGGGAAATAGCTCAGGGGGAGCTTTCATGTGGTAACTTCGTACATGATCTGGACTTACAAAATGGGCCCTGGATTGCACACTGCTGCTTGACACAGAACTCACCCATCTTTTGGGCTCTTACAACCTGGCAGAGATCCTTAGCATGGACAGCAGATACTCTGTTTCTCTCACTGTTCCTTACTACCCACCCCCCCCCCCAAAAAAAAACCAGCTACCCGACCAAAAGTCAACAACAAAACTAAGTGTGCCACCAAGTACTTCTAAAGCACCATCCTCTATGCCAGCTACCCTTTTGGTTCTTGTTTTGAAGCTTGCATTTCATGTTGTCACAGAGCTCTGAGACTGGGAGGATGCCTGCAGGCCTGGTGAAGGCCCTGCACTGGGAAAGAAGGGAGCGGGGAGGGCCTTGGGAAGCCATTCATTTCTCTTACCTGGTGGTTTCTAACGGGGTCCTGGTGGTGCAGTTGTTAAGTGTTTGGCTGCTGACTGCAAGGTCAGCCATTCGAATCCACCAGCCGCTCCTTGGAAACCCTGTGGGGCAGTTCTGTTTTGTCCTATGGTGTCACTATGATTCGGAATCAACTCCACAGCAACGAGTTTTTTGTTGGTTTCTGAGGATGCTGATGTTTTCACATGAAAGTACGTGAGCCCCTAGTCTGGTGGGGACAGAGGTGCGTATGGGCAGTTCTAGACTTACAGATACAGTTGTGCCTACTGTGGTGGGGAGGGACTTGGCATTTTTAGACCATCAGAATTGGAAACCAGAGGAAGAGAAGTTGTGGGAGAAGCAGCAGCGCTCCCTCTGGGAAGCCTTCCCAGCTCTGTGGGATGACTCAGACGGCAGAATGGACTGTAGGCCACTGAAGAGAAGAAGCAGGGCAAAGGCACTTCCACTCCCAGGTGCGAGCTCAGGCGAGTTGTGGCCTCCCTTCCTTCTGCACACCTGCCTTGAGCAGAGTACCAGTCCAGTGCTACGGACACAGCTGCAACCTGGACAGACTTCTGCCTTGGTGGAGCAAAGGCTCTGTCTGGGGACAGTCACTATGCATTGTCATTATACAATGGGGTGATAATTATAAATTAATTTTGAACATGTATAATTACCATAAGCTTCCTAGAGGAGACTCACTGGTATCTACAGAGAGTATAAGATGGGGCTAGGATTGGTCTGGGGCAGTCAGGATGGGTGCCTTTGAGGAAGGGACATTTTACTGGAGCCTTGGTGGATGGGTGGGAATGGCCAGGTGGAGAGGCTGGGAGAAACTGAGGAAACCACAGTCTCAAAGACCCCCAGCTTGAGGGAACCCAGAGGAGGCCTGTGTGGCTGGCCTGTGGCTAGGGAGCAAGCAGGCAGAATGGTGGAAGATGAGGCAGGAGAATAGCAGAAGTGCTTGGCTTTCTGGGCTTGCAGAACAGGGTACAGAGTTTGGATTTTATCCTTAAGAGGTGTTGAAGGGTTGTAAGCAGGGAAGCAGCATGAGCTTCTCACCAGCCTCTACAAACGCAGTCATTCTTGCTTCTGACCTTGGCCTTAATGGATGCCTTTATCCAGACTGTCCGCTGTACCCCCGAGGTTTCTGATCATACTGCTTTCTCAGGGAGACACCTTTCCTTCTTCCACTGCTCCCCCAGTTTGCTCAGGCCTTGTGGCAAGCCACATGCATGTTCCTGTCTCTAGAGGTATGGTGTGGAAGCTGAAGGTGCTGCAGTGTCAACAGGTGCAGGTGCCAGGTAGACCGTTGTAGAAGCTTTCGTCCCATCTGTGTAGCCAGGTCTGACTGCGTCATCAGTTCTGTCCCAGCAGCCTCCTGCTGGCTTCTGTTGCTCCCCTGTCCTCTGTGTCCAGCAGATTCCAGCTCCTTCCTACCAATCAACAGGTTGGGCTGCTGCCCTTTGTGACAGTTGTCCCTGCCTCTCTGAATAGAGATTCCCAAATCTGGCTGGGGCAGACACCTGAGAACTTAGACACTGACCCTGGGCTCCACCCCCAGATACTTGGATTCTTTAGGTTTGAGAGGAGGACTGGCTGGGAGCCCACGAAGGTAGGGCCAGCTTCTTACTTACCTTTGCTTTCCCACTGCCTGACAGAGGCCTTCAGTTGTACAACCATCATCACAGTCAATTTTAGAACATTTTCAACCCTCCCCAAAAGAAACCCCTGTAGCCCTTAGCCGTCACTTCCCTTTCCCCTTTCCCTGCCAGCTCGAGGCAACAGCTAATGGATTTTGTTTCTTCATCACTTCGCCTTGGTGAATGCCACTGAAGGGTGTCCTCCCTCCTGTCTGGCTCTCCTGTCTCCCAGCCTGTCCCCCCTCTCAGTGTAGTTGCTTACCACTCTTTGCTTTGGCTGCTCCCTAACCCTTGCTGGCGGCCCTTCTTGCCTCCTCTCGTCATGTGAAAAACTAGTGCTGTACTGTGGGCCTTGAGGACCCTTAAGAAGCCAAGACAAGAGAGTTCTTGGCTCACCTAGATGCTGTGTAACCTCTGGCAAGTGACCTTCCCTGTCTGGTTTGCAGATTGCATAGCTATATAATGAGGTAGTGCAACAGGGCCTTCCAGTTTTGAGTGTTGAATAAAAACAGTTCTTAAGAGGGTTCCTAAGACTTACCACAGGTCAGCCTGGGTTTCTAAGCGGCAGTCAGGTGGTATGGGTTTTAATTTGTATTAACGCCTTTTTTTTAAAGGGTGGTGGGTAACTTGGCCTGGGGTTTTTCCTTTTCCAGCCCCTTCTCATCAGCTGGGTGTGGCTGAAAAGGGGGACAGAACCAGAGTGTCTGTATCTTCTAACTCATGCTGAGCTCCTACTATGGAGGCACTAGGAGAAGGCTCCTTTGATAGTAAAAAAAATAGTAATGTTGTGTGCCATCAAGTTGATTCAACTCACAGCCACCCTGTAGGACAAAGTAGAACTGTCCCATAGGGTTCCTATGCTGAAATCTTTATGCGAGCAGATCACTAGGTCTTTTCTCCTGCAAAGTGGCTGACAGTTTCGAACTGCTGATCTTTCGATTTAGCAATGAGCACTTTAACCATTGCAACACCAGGCAATGTCTTTTGAGCATTTATGGGCCAGGCACCATGCTGATTTTTTTTTTCTTTTTTCCCCTCATACAATTTTTTTTTATTGAGATGTAATCAACAAACCATAAAACTTTCCCTTTTAAAAGCGTGTAACTCAGTGGTTTTTAGTATACCCACAGGGTTGTGCAGCCATTAAACCCAAAAAAACCAAAGCAGTTGCTGTCAAGTTGATTCGAACTCACGGTGACCCCGTGTGTGCAGAGCCAAACCACTCCCTAGGCTGTTCAAAGCTGTGACCTTTCAGAAGTAGATGATGAAGACTTTCTTCTGAGACACCTCTGGGTGGGTGTGAACCGCCAGATTTTCACTTCGTAGGGGAGCATTTCACTGTTTGCTCCACCCAGGGACGCCCCTGTAGCCGTCGTTGTTGTCGGCGGCCGTCCAGTCGGCCCCTGACTCATGGTGACCCCCTGTGTTACAGACTGGTAGTGCTGCGTAGGGTTTTCTAGGCTACAGTCTTAACAGAAGCAGATTACCAGGCCCTTCTTCCTTGGAGCTGCTGGGTGGGTTCAAACTGCCAGCCTTTGAGGTTAGCAAACCGCTTGTGCCACTCAGGCTCCTTAAAAAAAAAAAAAAAAAAACTGTTGCCGTCTAGTCAGTTCTGACTCATAGCAACCCTATAGGACGGAGTAAAACTGCCCCATCGGGCTCCTTACCACTGTCTAATTCCAGAACATTTTCATTCCTTTCCAAAGGGAAGCCCTGTCTCTGCTAACACTCACTCCCTGTTCCCCACTTCCCCCAGCTAATGGCAGCCATTACTCTACTTTCTGTCTCTGTGGATTTGCCTGTTCTAGACGTTTCATACAAATAGGAACAAATATGGCCTTTCGTGACTGAGTTCTTTTACTCAGCTTAGTGTTTTTGAGGTTCATCCATGTTGTAGCATGTATCAGTATTTTATTCCTTTCTTTTTTTAGTAACAGCTTTGTTGAGGTACAATTCATACACCATACAATCCACCCATTAAAAGTGCACAATTCAGTGGTTTTTAGTATATTCGGAGTTGTGCATCCATCAACACGATTGATTTTAGGACATTTTTATCACCCCCAAAAGAAACCCCGTACCCTTTAGCTGTCATCCTCCCGTACCTCCATTACCACACTCCCACCTCTGGCCACCACTAATCTATTTTCTGTCTGTATAAATTTGCTGCTCTGGACATTTCAGTCATACAGTAGGTAGGCTTTTGTGTCTGACTTCTTTCACTTAGCGTAGCGTTTCAAGGTTCATTCATGTTTTGGCATCTATCAGTACTTCATTCCTTTTTATTATTGAATAGTATTCCGTTGCATGTGTATACCACATTTTGTTTATCCATTTAGCCATTAATGGAAGTTAGGGCTATTTCCACTTACTGACTGTTATGAATAAAGCTGCTGTGAACATTCATGTACAAATTTTTATGTGGGTGTAAGTTTTAAATTCTCTTGGGTATACACCCAGGAGTGGCATTGCTGGGTCATATGGTAAATCCATGTTTAACTGTTTGAGGCACTGCCAGACTGTTTTCAAAGTGACTGCACCATTTGACATTCTTGTGCTGTTTTTACACGCACTGTCTCATCCGCCCTCACAGACTTCATAAGTTGTAGATGTAATGACTGCCATCCCCATTTCACAGATGCGAGCATTGAAGCTCAGTTTTCCTGTGTACATTCACACAGCTGGTCAAGCAGTTGATGATTTTTTGGCAAATGCTAGCTCTGATCGTTAAAGCAGTGTCTCTTCTCCCAGAGCCTGTTTTGAGTTATCGCAGTGAGGGCTTTTGACTGTCATTCATGTGCAATACCTTGTACCTAGCACAGTGTCTGGGACACATTGGCATTCAAGCATTCATTGAGTAAAATGCCATTTTTCCTGATCAGAACCTCCAGGGAGGCAGCTTCCTTCTTAGGGGTTACTATAGTCCAGTTTTTCAGACTCCTGCAGGGCTGTGCATTCCCCTCTACCTAAAAGGGGTGCGGCTACACACCAGATGCTGCAGAACCCCCACAAGCCTCCTGCTCCCAGTCTTCCTGGAGACTCAAGCCTGTGGCTGGGGCATGAGGTGCTTTGGGGCTGCCAAGCAGAAGTAACTTCTGTTTTCAGTGAACCTGCCATCTTTCTCTCTAGTCCAAGGCCACTAATAACCTGCCCCCCTTTTTTCTTCTCCAGGCAAAACCCATCTACGGTGGCTGGCTGCTCCTGGCTCCGGATGGGACTGACTTTGACAACCCAGTGCATCGGTCTCGGGTATGGGCACCAGAGGGAATTATTGGGGTGTGAAGATTTGGGGGTGGGGGAAGGCAGAGAAAGGGTCCCATCTAAGAGGCAACGGGCAGAACAGAAGAGGGTGATGGGGGTTGAAAAATGGATCCTGGATGACCAGATCAGCAGCCCCACCACCCTCCCCGCCCAATATGCCAAACCTGTAGGTCCCACAGAAAAAGTCTCAGTTCTATGTAGTTACACATAGGCCTAAATGAGATGGCTTCACATGGGTGTCACCTGTTTGTGGGCCAGCTTGACCCTGGAAATAGTTACCTGGAAAAGGCAAAGGGCCATTTGTAAAATATTTTCATTGTGCTAATTCCTCCCACTTTCAGTGCCCAGGCCCTGCCCCCTGCTCCCTCCCTAGCCAGGCCTCTGCACTCTTGAAAGAAGGGGTGTCCTTTCTCTCCCTCTCTAGACTTTGCGTTTTCCCCTAACGCAGACTGTCTCTGAGGAAGAGCATGGGAGCCCCATTTCTCCGGGGTAGCCCTAGGGCAGGGTCCCTGCCTGGAACAGGCTGCTGGGAGCAGTCAGGTCTGAGTGGTGAAACCAGCATAGCACCTGACCAATCTGTGGTCTGTTCTTTTGCCAGGAAGCCTTTTTGGGGTTCTTTGGCTCCATCTCAGAACCTGCCTTCTTGTTCTCATGCACTTTCTTCTAGGGTCTGCTGCACACCCCCCACAGTGCCCCAGCTCTGCTCCTTTCCTGTGCTCTGTTCCCTCCAGTGCCTCTGTTGCTCCCACCAGCCTGAGTGTCACTCTCGAGGTGGGGTGGTGGTGCTGCATAGTCTAGCCCACAGACCTTGCATTGTGTCTATGGTCTTTGGGATTCCTTCTGAAATGGGTTTTTATTTCAAACACAACACATAAGAGCCTTGGAAATGCTTCTCGGAAAGGCTTCCAGCAGCCTCTCCCTGGACACCTGCTTGGAAGCAGCTCTCCAGCGGGTTCTCTCTGCAGGTCCTGTGAACGGTCCCACTTGTGCCACCCAGGTAGGGGGAGAACAAGAACAACTGTGTGCTTCCCTCAGACCGCAGCTGCCAGGGAGAAACACATTTTTCTACCTTACATTAATGTCTGACTGAATTGCCATTTTCAGCTTCTGTGGAGAAAATCATTATTATAAAAGATGGAATTCTGGCCCAAAGCAAAGAGAAATGATATTTTAGTTGGTTCTTGTGGCCTTATTGCCAGTAAAATTATGTATTTTGTTGGCCTTTTTGAAATATTGAAAATATGTCCTGGGTCGTCATTCTGACTGCTGGGATTTCAGGAGCTGTGCTTGTCAGTCATCGATTTAGACCAGCACTCTCACGTTATAGTTGGGCCCTTCTCTCACAGAAAGGAAGATGTATCGTTTTGTAGTCCATTTGATTCCAGCATGTGACCACACAGTCGGCATTCTTCCATGACATGGTGTTGGATATAGAGTATAGGCAGCAGGGGTGCTCTCGGGCCCTGGATATTGGGGTCGGTCTCCACTGGCCCTGCTCCTCCTCAGTTTTGATGTTTGTTGGCCTCTTTGTTCTCGGTGAGCTCTGGAGCCTGGGTGTAATGTTGCCTCCAGTGTGCCACCACCTGTGGAGATCTCTCAAGATCATCGATCTTTAGGACCCTCTCTTTATAGCGGTTTCCCAGATTTTTTAGAAGAGCTGAATTAGTGCCTTGACTTATTCCATAATCATGTCAGATATTTCATCAAATATATATTGGTACATATTATATGATAAGCTCTGCCAGGTATCAGAAAAAGTATTTGCCATCAAGTCAATTCCCACTCTTGGCAACCCCATAGCTGCATAGTAGAACTGTGTTTCACAGGGTTTTCAGTGGCTGTGACCTTTGGAAGCAGATTGCCAGACCTTTCTTCCCAGGTGGGTGGGTTTGAACTGCCAACCTTTTGGTTAGTAGCCGAGTGCATAACTGCTTGCACCACCAAGGGACTCCACTGTGTACCATCAGGAATACAAAAAGACTACTGAGGCATTGATCGTGTTTACTCCTAAGGAGCTTACAAATTAAAAAAGGGCTTCTTGTTAAATCTGGATAACACATGTGGAAACACAGTGGGTAATTGGCCCCTCCTGCTGGCCCAATCTTGGCCAACAAGTCACAGTTCTTATGCTTTGGGTCCCTCTTTTCCTGCCACCTGTCCCAGAAATGGAAGCTGTCAGCCAGCGTCCCTTAGACACGGGTTAGTCAGCCATGGGGACTTAGCAGGCCAAGATCTGGGACCAGAGTCCTCTTAACTGTGCACCCTGTGCTCCATTCCAGAAATGGCAGCGGAGGTTCTTTATCCTCTATGAGCATGGCCTCCTGCGCTACGCCCTGGACGAGATGGTAAGTGCCCTGTCTCTCATGGTGGTCACACAAGTGTCATGGATGAGCACAGCAACTGCGAGCTCATGCTTGGCCGTCTGTCTGGGAGTCTGGAATGTTTTGAAGAATTCATGGCCACCGTGGAGATGGCCGTTCAAACCCAGGCCTTTGTTTTGAGGCACCTTCTTCAGGGGTTATGTGCAAAAGTAAGTATTGAGGGAGGAAATCACTTTTGCTCAAGGCTGATAAGAGTTTGGACTGAGCCAGAGCACTTCCAATTAGAAAAAAGTCAGGGTTATACTCTATAGGTCTACAGTGAAGAAGTGTTTTGTTCCCTTTGGGTCTTTGATATGTTGCAATAGGCTGGGGGACTTCCATGGCCCTCTTGAGTGTAGGGGCTTGGGCTGGCCCTCGTGTGTGTGCAAGTGTGCATGTGTGTGTGTGTGTGAGAGAGAGAGCATACAGGCATTTGTGTGCTGTAGTCCCAGAGTTGCTGCTTAATTCCCGTTCATATGATTAGTTTTACTTATATAGTGTGATCTTGGCTTAGTTTTTAGCTGAGCTCAGAGGCCTCTTGGTCGTGGAATCATTGTTCCTCTGGGCACTGAGCTGGAGGGGTACGGGTTCCTCCCTGCGCTACCACTGACCTGCTATCCTACCTGTTTGCTGGGCTCGACGTGTGTTTGCACCTGTTGCTCCAGAGGCAACACTGAAAACCAACTAGGTGGAATGTTCCGGATTTTCTTAATCTCATGGCTTTTTATCTGATCTAAGTTATGACTCAGCTCCAAGCTTGATAAAGTGGTGAAGACGGAAGGTTTGACCACCTTTTCCTCTTTCATTTGAGTGTATATGTGTGTGAAAGTGTTTGTGTCCATGCGCGTGTACGTGTGCGCTTGTGAATATGCGTGAATGTGCATGCATGTGTGTGTATGCATGTGCATGATTGTGAGTGTATACATGAGTGTGCATACGTCTGTGTGTGTGTGCGTGTGCACATGCGCATGCGTGAACGTCACTGCGGTGACGCCTGGATCTAGTCCAGTCACGTCTACCCGCTGTGCCTCCTCTCCTTGTATTGATATTTTCTTCCTCTGAAATGAAAACTGTGGTCTGATACAGAGTTTGTGCCGAGTCCAGCATGAGAGGCAGTTTGGGACATGTTGTCTGGATGCTGGAGTACTGATAGTTCTGGGATGCCTTGGTGGTTCGTGGCAGCAGGAGTGCAGCATCTTCAAATCGGGACTGTCCTGGGAAGTCTAGTTGTACCGCGTACAGTAGGTTGACCCCATCCCATCTGGGGCTCGTTTCTGTGCTGCACAGGTGAGAGCAGGGTTCTGGAGGGTGAGCAGGAGGTTGCTGTGCTTTCCCAGGACCTTCTGGCCCATTTGGACACCGGGCTTTAGGGCGGTCGTTATAGCTCATACATGTAAGGCCATAAATGGGCCCATTTTCACAAACAAGTTGTAATCTCTGTGATGTGGTACTTTCTCTACTTCTGTTTTTGGGTTGAATTAAAGCTGTGAATCCTTAGTTTTGTATTAACTCTCACTTCATTGATTCCTCCTTAGAAACAGTTCTTTTTCCTTCTCATTTTTTCTGGTGAGCATATTTGCACACAGTGAATGAGCCACAAAGGGTGTTTGCAATGGAAATATCTGCAATCCAGAGTAGTTTGGAAGTGACCACATTGGAAGTATGTACTGAAGGGGTGGTGGAATTCATTAGAGGTGAGGAGCAGGGAAATGACCCCTGGCTTTGCCCTGGGGGAAAGGAAGCAACCTGGAGGACAGACTCCTCAGGTAGGCCTTAGCCCCAGAATGGGTGCTAGACTCCTCAGAGCTTTGAGGTTTACTCTCCCCCTGAGCCTATCTGCCTCTTTCTTAAATCCAGCAGAAAATAGTCTAGAAGGAGCCTTGCAGGGGGAGGTCACTGGATTACATGGGGGCCGGGGTGGGTCCATGAGCTGTCCCCAAAACAAGCTCTCTGAACTTTCCTTGGTGACCGATTATTTCAGTCAGGAAATCTTTCTGTATAGGTCCAGTAGAATCCATAATTTCCTTTGGCTCAATTGCACGAGCACCAAGAGGGTAGCCGCTGGGGGCGCCATGGTTTTGGCACCAACGCAGAGCACACACTGCCTCTGAGAACCGCTCAGTAATTGAGACCAAGCCACGGGGACTGACACCTTATAGATATATTGTCTCACAGCAACCTGGATGGTGGCTGGATAATATTTCATGTGGCTCTAGGGCTGAGAGATGGGGCATGACAGCAATGCAGGGAAAGAAGCGCTAGGAAAACTTGGACTGAAGATGGGCCAGGGGGAGCCCAGAGTTGCAAGTCTGGTGTGACCCACTTTCTGGCAGATGACCTTGGGGCTGAAGGTGGTGTTCCACCCCCACTGTGGGCAGTGCATATTCCCTGAACCTCTGGGGAATAACATAGCATTATTTCCATGAGTGCAAAAGAGCAGTGGCAGTCAAGTGGAAAGGCTTACAAGGGGTTTCCCTGTTGTATCAGGAAGTCCCTATGGGTGGAAGTTGCTCCCTGAACCAGTCAGGGCTGCCCTTGGGGCGAGGCTAGGCTGAGGGCAGGCAGATTTCCACCCCAGTGGCCAGCCCATGTGGCGTGACTGTGGAGACTGCATGTGAGTGAGGACTAGAGCCTCTCTAAGCGCAACAGTTCACACCAGGGCTTGCTAATTGAAGCTGTTCCAGACAAGCCAACAGTCTAGAGTCCCAGAGCTATAGTGTGGTACTCATCCTCCCTTCAGCCAGGACCCCTGTGCTGATTAGGCCAGTGGAGCCCAGGCCTGGGCCAGAGCAGGAGAACATCTTTCCAGGCAGAGTGCGGCACAGTGAATTACCTAATATGGCCCTTCTAGCCATCGACGGCAGTAGGTAGCCATATTTTGATTCCCACAAAATGGGTGGGATTATGCAAATAAGGTGCTAGTAATGCAGATAAGATGTACAGAACCCTTGGGGGTGGGGCCATCCAAATAAGTTACATGGAACCCTGATGAGGGGATTGGTCAGTTTTGCCATCCCACTAGGCTTAAAGGGACCCAATCCCAGAGGCAGAGAAGGGGGACCTCACTATCATCAAGAAGAAGAGCCAGGCGTGGAGTGTGTCTTTTGGACCCAGGGTCCCTGCACTGAGAATGTCCTAGACCCAGGAGATAGAGAGCAGTAGAACTGGAGACAGCGTGGGACGGTGCGGCAGAGAAGCAGTGGCAGCAGAAACAGAAGACTTGCATGAGACAACACAGTGGACTTTGCTGACCCACAGAATGAGGTGGCTACAGTAAGTGTGCCAATCTACAGGAGTGAGAGAGCTGAGCACCTTCGGGCAGAAGGCTTGCTCATGAAGTGGGGTGCCTCCAGGTTCTTACTGGCAGAGCTTTGTAACACTTGCCTGAATAGGGCAGAGACCAGGCCAAGGGACCAGTGGAGAGGTCTGCCTGCGGGCATGGCTGAAAAGAAGCTGATGGAAGAACTGTATCCTGAGGTGTTCCTGATCCTGAATTGTAACCTGTTACTTCCCTAATAAACCTCATAACTGTGAGTATAGTCTGTGAGTTCTGTGTGGCCATTGCAACAAATTATCAAACCCAACAGAGAACTAGGGAGTGCTACGGGAGGGATAGCTGATATCAGAATTGGTAAAAAGGTTGGAGAGGAGGAGGCATGTCTGACCTCCGCCTCATAGGAATCAGCCTTGGGCTGATGATCTTGATTCTCTCTCCTCCCCCTCATGAAGTTGGATGGAGTCTGATGACTACACACCATTTTTCACAGGCCATAGGTGGGCTGACTTCAGTGATGCTGGAGTGTTCTCTGAGGACACGGACTAGAGCCCAAGGGCCATGGGGCAGCATCTGGAGGTGTAGCATTGGTTGTCACCGGCAGGGGCGAGGGGGCGTTGCTAGATGTTCTACATTTCATGTAACAGCCTCCACAGCAGAGACTTACTGGCCCCAAATGTCACCAGTGCTGAGGGGGAGAAACCCAGAGTGATTTGGTCAGTGTTTATTTTTAAATTAAAACATGAATTTGAGTTTCAGTTAACTCCATTCGTAAAGGACATGGAAGGAATCACCTGCCAGCTCTCTTGGGCATGAGGGAGGAGGATGGTGGAGCAGGTTTTTGCCTGCTGGCTTTGAGATCAGCAGCAGTGTGGAATGGGGTCATGCCTACCCCTGGTCTGAAGGTCATCAGTAGCGTGGAATGGGGTCATGCCTGCTCCTGGTCTGGAGGTTAGCAGCAGCATGGAATGGGGCCATACCTATCCCTGGTCTGGAGATTGGCTGTAGGCACCCTGCACATCAGGTAGCTGGAACTCAGCAAAACTGCTTGTGTGTGTCTCCTGCCACGCGTGCCCAAGTCCTGCGCCTTGCCACATCCATCTCTGAAGGCTCAGATCCTACAACTACAACTGCTTCAGCCTTCACTCAGCCTGCGGCCTCCTTCTCAGTCCCTCCAGAGCAAGAATCTGCTGCCTGTAGTAAACTGTAGCACTCGATCTGGCCTGTTCCCTGAACACTTAAAGTCTGCTTTGAGTTGTTATTTGACTTTTGTACACTATTTGTTTTTATTTGTTTAAATGTTATCTTGCCCGCTCGATTGTGACTTTTCCCCCTTGTTTGCCCTGTAATTCTAGGTGTCTCCCCATGTTGTATGGCAGGGGCTTGGCAGCACAGTCAGCCTTCAGTAAATATTTGTTGAGTTGAGCCAACCAGCTCTGTAAATGCATTACTGCAGAATTTCAAATCCCAGCCTGGAAAGAGGGAGGGTGAGACGGGAAGAGGGAGAAGGTGGAAGCCGGGATGTTCTGGGAGCAGGATTAGTTAGGGATGTCGTGGCTCTTTGTGGTTACTTAGCAGACGGAGAAATCCTCCAGAGGGCTTTGAACAGCAGATGCGGTTATCACACGCCTTTGTTTGGGTGGACACGGGAGTGGAAAGGGGGCTCTCAAGAGGGCTCCATGTCGGTTGTGGACTCTCACAGAGGACGTGACCCTCCTGGGCCGGCTCGCCGTGCCTGGAGCAAGGGGGTTCTGCTGGGGCTGGGGCCTTTGGACCTAATCCAGCTTCTGACCATTGGCCTTCTCTCCCAGCATCTCTGAGAGGGGACTAACTTTTAGGAATCTCTTTTCCTTTTTTGGGAAATTTCTTTCTCGATACACCCACATGCCCTGTACTGGTGAGTGTAGAAGCGAAGCAGATTTCCCAAAAAAGGAAAAGAAATCTCCCAAATGCAAGCAGAGGTGAGGTGGGCTCAGGGCAGCCTCACAGACAAATGCAAGCCTGAGGCATTTGGCTGGGCCTCTGGGCTTTCAGGTTGGATGAAGAAGGATCTGGAAACCTGAGCTGCCGCCTCTCCTCTGCTCCTGTTTCTCCCTGTAAAACAGGTTACCTGTTACTTGACCAGTTCTGCTGCTCTGCCTTGAACTTTAGAGTTGTCTAGGGACTGATAGGGAAACCCTGGTGGCATAGTGGTTAAGTGCTACGGCAGCTAACCAAAATGAATTTACCAGGTGCTCCTTGGAAACTCTCTGGGGCAGTTCTACTCTGTCCTATAGGGTCCCTTTGAGTTGGAATCGACTTGACAACAACGAGTTTGGTTTTTTTAGGAATTGATAGAGAGTTTAGGTACAGTTGTCATCAGAGCCCAAACGAGCTGGAAGGGTGTCTCAGAGAGAAGAATGAACCCAGAAGGGAAGCAAGAGCAGGAGAGGTGTGGGGACCAGAGGGTCTCTGAGCTGCATGTGGGCAGCCTGTCTTATTGCTCTCACTCTTTCCTCTCGGAAGTAGGTGAAAAGATCGTCTGATGCTCTTGAGCCATCTCTGCTCTCAGAGAAACAGACCCTGAGTCCCTGCAACTGAGAAACAGTGGGTAGATTTGTAACCAGTACTTCCAGGTCAGTCTCTTAGCATTTGGTGTTTTTGTTTCTTCTTAGCCAAGCCCTCATTATAGTCAGGACAGATGGTGTCTGTGTGATTTTGTAGGGGTCTTTGTTAAGGACCTTTAGCTCAGTCCCCAAACATCGTGAAGGAAGTTCCTTTAGCTCTTGGGCACGTCGTGACTTTTTCAGGAGCAGTCTCTGGGCTTGTCAGTCCCATAGGCTATGATGGTCCAGCCAGAGAAATGGATTTGGGGTCCTTGTTTACTCGTATGTAAAAGAATGGGCTTGGACTAGATGATCTTTAAAGGACTCTCGGAGTATGAACAGTTTAGGATTCTGTCTTTTTCAAGGTTTTGTTTCTTGTAGTTGAAGAGAGTTCAGGAGGTGGCTTTGCTCCCAGGATCTTTGCCTCTCTCGTTCCTGACAAATTCTTGATGTTGTATAAAACCCTGAGCACTGCACAGGTGGTGGGGTGCAGAAGGAGGGTGTCGCAGCTTCACAGCTTGGCCCTGCCCTGCCACCTTTGGGACTGTCATTTCAGGTTTCTCTTCCCCTCTGCAGCCAGCACCCTAACCCCGTCTCACTCACCACACCATCTTCTAGACATTCTACTGCATCTCTGCAGGGCTGGGCCAGGACTCTGCAGGTAACTAACCACTCCCAGTGAGCTTGCCAAGACCAGCTTTCACCTGTCCTCTGTTTCCCCCAATTTGCAGCCTGAGGAAGCGAGGGAAATGGGTTGTTCTTCCTTCTGGGTTTTTGTTTTGTTTAACTTACTGTGGTAAAATATATGTAACAAAAAATTTGCCATTTTAGCCATTTTTAAGTTTACAATTGAGTGACATTAATTACATTCTCCGTGTTGTGCAGCCATCACCACTATCCATTTATAAAAATTTTTCATCACCCCAAAAGGAAATTAAGCAGTCACTCCCTATTTCCCCCTGACGCCAGTCCTCGGTAACTTCTGATAAGCTCTTATTTCAATGTATTTGCCTATTCTAGGAATTTCATATAAGTGGGGTTATTAAATATTTGTCCTTTTGTGTCTGACTTGTTTCACTCCGAATAATGTTTTTGTGGTTCACCCACATGGTAGCATGTATCAGGCTTCATTCTCTTTTTATGGCTGAAGGCCTTCCCTCATTTGTGAAGTACTTTTACGCTATTTGAGTCATTGGTAACCATAGTGGCTCTTGGATGCTTAGCAAAGAACTGTGGGTGAAGGACACAAAGCCGTAAAAAGGTCCCTTTTGTGGCCGAGCTCACAGTCTGTTGGGAGTCACACAAACGTGGAAATTAAATACCATAGCCAAACAATGATGTATGATATTAAAGGTGGGGGTTTGGGGGATCAGAGATGTCTTCTTGAGAGAAGAGGCAATCGAACCCTTCCTGCTTGTCACGGAGATTCTGGATGAACAGCGCTGCACGAGGCACTGTGTTGGCTTTTTGGGTACATTATCTCATGTTGCCCTCACAACAATACTACGAGATGGGTGTTATCATTTCCACTTCATGAACAAAGAAACCAAGGCTCAGAGAGATTGTGAGGCCATGCAGCTAACAAGTGACAGAACCGGAATTTGTATCCGGCCATATTCTAAAACCAGTGTGCTCTCCTGTACATCCCACTGCTGGCTACATGTATGGGAAAGGATTCATTCACTTGAACTCAGCGCAAATTTGGTGAATTGATAAATTTTGTGCAAATTGGAAAATATATTCAGATGCGATGGAGGAGGAAAAAGAAATAGAAAGGACTGATACGGCACAGGCAGCAGTCAACTTCACATTTGTAGTAACCAACTCAGTATTTACTGACTGGACAGAAAGGATTTGTGCTGTCTGGATCATGTCCTTGAGTTGTCAGGGTCCCAAATACGTGTGTGTGTGTCCTTTTGGGTCAGAGCCATTCTTTACTGCTTCAGCAACTTTGTAACCTTGGCAAAGTGGATGTAACGCAGGCACGTCTGGTGTTGCGTCCAGTTCAGTGAGGGGTGGGGAGAGGCGGTCATGGCAGACTGTAGGTGTAGGCGGGTAGGGAGAGGGTGTGTAGGTGATCCTGCCTCTGGTTGCCCCAGCCTTTGTATCTACAGGTCTGCTCCTGCATCTGCAGTCGCCTGCTGGCACGTATGGGCCCACTTGGCATCTTGGCAAACATGGCAGGCTTTTTTTTTATTATTATCACCCGCAAGTAGCCACACCAACTGCTGCTCAACAGGGCTCTTTCAAGATGTTGGCGAGAACATTCTGTCTTAGAACCAGATCAGTTTTGGACTCTCAGGGAACTGACTTTCAAATCTGAGGAGAGGAAGAGCAATCTCTCCTGCCACCTTCTGCCTGGTCCCCATCACACCCCAGGTGTGGCTCCAGAGAATTAGGGGAGCCTCTGGGATCCAAGTTCACATTGTAACTTACATTTCAGGTGGGGAGCAGCCAGGTGAGGTGTTTTTAGGTGTTTTGTCTATTGCAGAATTATCGTAGGCTAGAAGCATCCTGTAAAAAAAGAAGAAAAAAAAACGTTTTTTTCTTTTTTTAGAAGCATTCTGTGGTGAGGTGAGAGGAACGTGGTGAATTGAGCAGCTGAGACCCAGGTAGAACCTGCTCTCGGTTGATGGAATTCTGAGCTCCCTTGTCTTTGCTTTTGCCTTCTGTCTTCATGATTGTAAAAAGGAGACTGGTGTGCACGGATACTCATTGCAGCACTATTCACAAAAAAAATTGGAAACAGACCAAGTGTTCATCAACAAATTAATGGATAAGCAAAATATGGTATATACTTACAATGGAGTGCTACTCAGCTGTCAAGAGAAATGAAGTCCTCATACATGCCACGACATGGATGAACCCTGAAAACATTATGCTGAATGAAAGAAACCAGTCTCCAAAGGCCACATATTACATGATTCCATTTATATGAAAAGTCTAGAATAGGCAAATCTATAGAGACAGGGTTGGGGAACAGAGGCTAAGGGGTACAGTGTTTCTTTTTGGGTTAGTGAAAATGTTCTAAAATTAGATTGTGTTGATGGTTATACCACTCTGAATATATTAAAAACCATTGAATTGTGTACTTTAATTGGTGAATTGTATATGAATTAAATCTCAACAAAGCTGTAATAAAAGAAAGAGGAGACTTGGTTCAGTCTACTTTATTTCCTCCCCAACTTGGTATTGTGGAAAAATCACTGCACTGGGAGTCAGGAGAGCAGACTTTTGCCTCTTGGTGCAGCTCTGTGATCTGAGCGCCTGGACCGCCCGCAAGCACCACCGCCTCAGCCCCAGCCGCTCGCTGGGCATTGTGCACAGAGCCCAGTGCAGTGTGCTGGCTCCTGCATGTCTTTAGAGAAGCCAGAAATTCGGACTTTTATTGGTAATCTTCTGATTTTTAAAAAATGCTTGGCAACTAACGTTATTAGTTGCCATTGAGTTGGCTTTGACTTATGGAGACCTTATGTATGACAGAAGAAAACGCTGCCCAGTCCTGCACCATCTCGAAGATTAATGGCATGTTTGAGCCCATCGTTGCAGCTCTTGTGTCAGGCCATCTGATGGAGGGTTTCCCTCGTTTTTGCTGGCCCTCTGCTTTACCAGTATGACGTCCTTTCTTATCCACTGATCTTCCCTGATGACATATCCAAAGTAAGCAGTCTAAGTTTCGTTATCCTGGCTTCTAAGGAGCACTCCGATTGTATTTCTTCTAAAGTTGATTTGCTCATTCTTCTTGAAGACCACAGTATATTCAGTATTCTTTGCCAGCACTGCAATTCGAATATGTCAGTTCTTCTGTCTTCTTTTTTTAATTGTTCAGCGTTTGTATGCATATGAGGTGATTGAAAAGACCCTGGCTTGGGTCAGGTGCACCTTAGTTATCAAAGTGACATTTTTGCTTTTTAAAACTTTAAAGAAGTGTATTGAGCAGATTTTCCCATCATTTAATTTCTTAACTGCTGCTTTCATGGACATTGGTTGTTTATTGGTTCAATTGTGAGCATTTTTTGTTTTCTTCACTTTCAGATGTAATCCATATTGAAGGATGGGTTAAGTGCTTCAAGTTGTTTTCATTTTCAGCCGGTAGGGTTGTGTTATCAGCATATCACAGATTGTTAATGAGTCTTCCTCCAATCTTATTGCCACATTCTTCTTCAGATAGCCCAGCTTCTCAGATTATTTGTTCACGACACAGATTGAATAAGTAAAGTGAAAGGATATAACCCTGCTTGGACACCTTTTCCAATTTTGAACTAGGCAGCATCTCCTTGTCCTGTTTTTATATTAAAAAAAATAAAATAAAATAACAAACAAACCTGTCTGGCCTAGTTCAGCCTGTGGGCCTCAGGATTTTTTTTATTTGTACCGTAGACTTTGCTTTTTCAGAGGAAATAATTCCATCTATGCACCAGGATGAGCTAGAATTTGGGTGGCCTTTTTTCTAGCTGTACCCATTTCTTAGGCTTGTCATGTGGTGGGGCCAGGGAAGGGGTGGACGTGAGACATAGATACCTGGAGCTAAAAGAAGATAATTTCATTTTAGAAAATGGTGTGATGAGGCTGGAGGGGCAAGACAGACAGCCTGGGGGAAGTGCCTTTTGGGAGAGCAGTGGTGTCTTTGCTTCCCAGTGTGTGCTCCTCATAAGGAGGAATGGGGGAGCGAGCGGTTGGGGGGGATCTGTTGGGGAAGGAGGCATGGGCAGCCAGCTAGTGACAGGCAGAGCTCTCTACACCCCCGCGCCCATGTCTCTTGCTTCCGTGGACTGGCTTAGCCACAGGTAGGACCTCCACCTGGGTTCTTTCTTCCTGTGTTTCTTCTTTTTTGTTGTTGTTGTTACAATCTCGAAACTAGGAAATTTATATTGATACAATAATATTAACTGATCAACAGAAGCCCAAAACCAAACCAAACCTATTGCCGTTGAGTCAATTCTGACTCACAGAGTTCTTCTTCTTTTTTTAATTAATTGTGGTAAAACATATATAACAAAACTTGCCATTTAACCATTTTAAAAGTGTACAATTCAGTGAATTAATTGCATTCACTGGGTTGTGCTACCATCACCGTTATCCATTTCCACAATGCTTTTCATCCCCCAGAACAAATTCAGTGCCCTTCAGCAGTAACTGCCTCACTTGCATTTCTTTAATGCCCGTTAAACTGAGCTAACTTCCAGCCTGCAACCCTTTTCTATATGTGAGTGTATATCCCAAGAGATTTGTAGAAATCAGAACAGATACACGTAGTGAGAGGCAGAGAAGCTCCTCAGGCACAGAGACCCTCGGTGTTTAAAGGGCAGAAGAGAGATGGGGGCCAGAGAGGATATTTAGATTAGTCTTGTTTTTTAAAATGATACTGTATTTTTGGTGAAAGTGTTTACAGCGTAACAGGTTCCAACACAACAGTTTCTACACATATTGTTCAGTGACATTGGTTGCATTCCTTTTTTCCTTATTGCACAGGGTTTACTTGTTTTCACAAAAGTAGAATAACAACACTGATCTACCGTGGCTGATGTGGTCAGTGCCCCATCCGTATTTTCTGGGATGTCAGTATCATTTTTGTTGGTGGTGAGAATATACGTAGTAAAACACACCAGTTCAACCATTACTACATATACAGTTTAGTGACATTGATTACATTCTTCGAGTTGTGCACCCATTCTGACCCTCCTTTTCTGAGTTGTTCGTCTCTCATTAACATAAACTCACTGCCCCCTAAGGTTCCTATCTAAACTTTTGAGTTGCTGTTGGTCACTTTGACCCCATATAGATAGTTCTTAAAAGATCATAATATTCAAGGCAGGCCTTTTTTCTTAGTTAAGCTAACTTACTGTTTGGTTTCAAGAAGACTTGAGGGGATATTTTTGGTTGAAGTTTTAAAGATTATCACAGGGCAGTAGTTTCAGGGCTTCATCCAGCCCCCATGGCTCCAGAAAGTCTGGAGTCCATCAGATGTATTTTTAAGTTTGTCGTGTTTTTGGCTTGCTTTGGTCTTCAAGCTTTTCTACACAGCTCAGTAGCAGGGCGGAGGCAGGCCTGGTGGTGTTAGAGGGCTGTGCGACCTGGTATTCTGGTGTGGGACTCAAACAGTGAGGATTTTCATCCAGTTACTTTCCTCTCTGCCTATTTTTCCCATCTGTGGAAGCCTCACAGGGGTTGTTAGACTGCCATACGCTTTGGATTCCTGCCTGCCTCCTTCTCTGCTCGTTTCCAGTCCTGTGCTTACTAGTGTAATGATTAGTATTTTTTAAAGTAACTTTAACTCTGAAGTGCTTTTCATCCTGTGAGCAAGATTAAGGGCCGTCATAGATGGAAGTGACTGCCCTGAAGTTACACATTGTACCACATTTCACTCGTCCTCCGGGTGTTCCCATACTTCAGTTAGGAGACCTCTTGCTTTTTTTTTTTTTTCTTTTTACTGTTGTTGGGAGTATACACAGCAAAACATAGACCAGTTCAACAGTTTCTACATGTATAATTCAGTGATACTGATTACATTCTTCAAGCTGCACAACCATTTTCACCCTCCTTTTCCGAATGTTCTTCCCCCATTAACAGGAACTTACTGCCACCTAAGCTTCCTATCTGACCTTTCCAGTCGCTGCTGTCAGTTTAATCCCATTTAGATAGCTCTTCAAAAGAGCAGGATGTTCAAGGCAAACGTATTTAGTTAATAAGCTAAACTATTGTTCGGCTTAAAGAAGACTTCAGGGGAAATTTCTGGTTTAAGGTTTAAAGATTATCTCAAGGCAACAATTTTGGGGATTTATGTAGCTTTAGAAAGTCTGGGTTCCATGAGAATTTAGAATCTTGTTCTGTATTTTCCCCCTTTTGATCAGATTCTTCTATAGAGTCTTTGATCAAAATGTTCAGTAATGATAGCTGGGCACCATCCAGTCCTCCTGATCTTGTGGAATTAGGCACGCATTCCATGTCCACCTCCTATTCCTGATTCTCCTTCTTCCTCTGCTGCTCCAGGCGAATAGAGACCATTTGTTCTACCTTGGATGGCCACTTGCAAGTTTTTAAGACCCCACACAGTATGCAACAAACTAGGAGGTAGAACAGAAGCACTAAAAATGATTTTAGGCTGGTTATCTGGGATGTCCCCTGAAACCATGACTTTAAACCCCCCAAACCAAGAAACCAAATCCCATGAGGTGTTGGCTACATGTACTTAAGTAGCCTGTGCAGCTGCTCTTTTTTTTTTTTTTTTTGGTAAAAATGTGTATCATACAGTATCTGCTAGTTGAGTTTTTTTTACAGGGGTACAACTTATTGACAATAATTACATTAATGGGCTGTGTAACCGTTACCCTTCATCAGTGTGATTTTTCCATTGCTGTAAACAAACTCAGTGCTCCATTAGCAAAAACTGCCCCTTTGCACCTGCCCCTGGTAACCACTAATAAACTCTGGTCTCCATACATTGGCCTATTCTTCTTATTTTTTTTTTTAATAATTTTTATTGAGCTTTAAGTGAACATTTACAAATCAAGTCAGTCTGTCACATATAAGCTTATATACAACTCCCACTTACTCTCCCCCTAATGAGTCAGCCCTTCCAGTCTCTCCTTTCGTGACAATTTTGCCAGTTTCTAACCCTCTCTACCCTCCTATCTCCCCTCCAGACAGGAGATGCCAACACAGTCTCAAGTGTCCACCTGATACAAGTAGCTCATTCTTCATCAGCATCTCTCTCCTACCCATTGTCCAGTCCCTTCCATGTCTGATGAGTTGTCTTCGGGAATGGTTCCTGTCCTGGGCCAACAGAAGGTTTGGGGACCATGACCGCCGGGATTCCTCTAGTCTCAGTCAGACCATTAAGTCTGGTCTTTTATGAGACTTTGGGGTCTGCATCCCACTGATCTCCTGCTTCCTCAGGGGTTCTCTGTTGTGCTCCCTGTCAGGGCAGTCATCGGTTGTGGCCGGGCATCATCTAGTTCTTCTGGTCTCAGGATGATGTAAGTCTCTGGTTCATGTGGCCCTTTCTGTCTCTTGGGTTCTTAGTTGTTGTGTGACCTTGGTGTTCTTCATTTTCCTTTGCTCCAGGTGGGTTGAGACCAATTGATGTTTCTTAGATGGCCGCTTGTTAGCATTTAGGACCCCAGACGCCACATTTCAAAGTGGGATGCAGAATGTTTTCATAATAGAATTATTTTGCCAATTGACTTAGAAGTCCCCTTCAGCCATAGTCCCCAAACCCCCGCCCTTGCTCTGCTGACCTTTGAAGCATTCAGTTTATCCCAGAAACTCCTTTGCTTTTGGTCCAGTCCAGTTGAGCTGACCTTCCGTGTATTGAGTATTGTCCTTCCCTTCACCTAAAGTAGTTCTTATCTACTAACTAATCAGTAAATAACCCTCTCCCACCCTCCCTCTCTCCCCCCCTCGTAACCACAAAAGTATGTGTTCTTCTCAGTTTATACTATTTCTCAAGATCTTATAATAGTGGTCTTATACAATATTTGTCCTTTTGCCTCTGACTAATTTCACTCGGTGTAATGCCTTCCAGGTTCCTCCATGTTATGAAATGTTTTACAGATTCGTCACTGCTCTTTATCGATGCGTAGTATTCCGTTGTGTGAATATACCACAATTTATTTAACCATTCATCTGTTGATGGACACCTTGGTTGCTTCCAGCTTTTTGCTATTGTAAACAGAGCTGCAGTAAACATGGGTGTGCATATATCTGTTTGTGTGAAGGCTCTTATTTCTCTAGGGTGTATTCCGAGGAGTGGGATTTCTGGGTTGTATGGTAGTTCTATTTCTAACTTTTTAAGAAAACGCCAGATAGATTTCCAAAGTGGTTGTACCATTTTACATTCCCACCAGCAGTGTATAAGAGTTCCAATCTCTCCACAGCCTCTCCAACATTTATTATCTTGTTTTTATAGAAGTGAGTGGGAGACCTCTTTCTTTAAGTGAAATACTGTATGGAACCTTAATATGATATTTAAGACTGACGCACTTCCTTGAAGTTGTGGAATATTCCCGGTCCTTCCCCTACTGGCTCCACAGGCAGCTCCAGTGGTGGCCTGGACCACCTCAGGTGTCCCAGTTGTGTACAGGCTTCTTCCCCAAAGGCCAGCCTCCACGGGTCTGTGGGGGAAGGTGTCTCTGTTCTTATGTCGATCGTTTAGTTAACTTATTTTTCCAAAATAATTGCTATTTTTTAAACATTTGCACAAGTAGTGTTTTTAAATGCCTTGCAAATGTTGGTTGACAAGGGAACAACAGCCAGACTTTCTAAGTAACTCATAGGCATAAGCAGGAGCTTGTGATTCGGAGGAACTGGCGAGAGTGGCTGGGAGGCAGAAGGGGCTGCCAGCAACTGGGGATTGGGGTGAGGGAGGAGGTTGGAGGTGACAAGGTGCAGGGCTCTGCAGTCTCACGATGTCCAGAAACCGTGTGTGAGCCAGGGGTGCTTCTGGACATGGACTTGCCCCACAATTGTCCCTTATTCACCTGCTTTGGGAGGGGTGTTTTAATAATTCCTTAATGACTCATAAGTATTTAGGGGATAAAATATAATCTGTAAATCCGCATTTTGTGGGAAAGAGTTTGAGATTTTTGGAGGAAGGTGAGGTGTAAGTACAGTGCTGCTAGTTGTTGCCGTGTGGTGGGCAGGTGAGGTGGGTCCCAGGCCTGTGCAGTCTCTGCATGCTTCCTGCAGGCCACTTTGCTTCAGGGCACCTTGGACCAAATTTAAGTTATTACTAAGTTTTAAAGGTGAGTTAGCAAGTATGGGTCCAGATGAACCCTAGTGGGATTGGAAACTTGTTGTGACTAACGGCCAAGGCCTGTGGTCAGTGGCAGAGCTGGGAGCTGTTAGCTAATAAGTGCCATGCGGCTTTTTTCAGTTTAATTTATTATGGTGCTTGCAACTTTGGATTCCCTCATTAGAAGGAAACATATGACTGTAGGGATGTTATTAGTATGTGACCTTAAGTACAGATGCTGTTCTCTGGAAACTGGGGGCTGAACTTTAAGCCCCTCTCCTCCCCTCCATTTAGCATATGCTGGGGGTCAGGGAGCTGGGGAAGAAATTCAGTGACTTGTGTGGGTGGAGCTCGGGGTCATGGGCTTGTGAAAACATTTGCACCTGGACCTCTTTGAAAGGAACAGGGCTATGCCTCTAGCCTTTTCTCTTCGTCTAAACCCCTGCAAGCCGGCCCTGGTGACCTTTTCCACATATGGAACAATCAGGGGGTGGAGGCTGCCCATGGCTCATCCTAGGGCTGTGTAGGGAGAGGGGGGCCCAGGGAGACGAGCACATCCTGCATCTTAAAATCAGAAGGCTTTTTGGAGGCAGCTGGGTGCAGCTCTTCCAGTCTGTGCATGAGAGATCCAGCCAGGGAGGTGGCTAAGACTCCCCACAGGTACTCAGAGCTTAGGGAGGGGCCGCCAGCCAGGTTCTCAAGTCCCTGACTCCTGGTGGAGAGGGGTGGGGCTAAATATCTTCCATAATATTTGGATGTAGCAAAGGTGTTCAAGTATAAGGGCAATCTAGACATTCTATCTTCCAGTTTTGGAATCTTTCACACAGATGGGCTTGAGCCTCAGTGAAAGAAGGCGTTGGATAAGAGCGCGCAGACTGAGTGGGTGAGGAGAGCCAGACGGAAGGGAGCAGGTGTCAGCCAGGTGGGTGGTATGACTCTGCAGACAGCCCTTAGTCCTTCTCAGTAACAGACACAGGTCTCTGCTCCCATTTGGTCTGCGTAGATATGATTCCCTCCTTCCCGCTTCTCTTGTCCCCAGGACAGCTGTTGAAGCACATCTGTCTCTTCACCCAGACAGTGAGCTCCCTGCAGGCGGGGACTGTCGTTGGCTTTTGGACACAGGGAATGAGTAGTGCCACCCTAGCGTGCGGTGGGTGCTAGTGCATGCCGGCTACTGGGTGGATGAGGAGTCTGCTGTCCTCATTGACTTTCTGGTACTTCAAGCCTCCATAGTAAGGGTTGATAAGTAGGCCACCGCTGAAAGTCAGTGTGAGAGAGTGCAGTGGACATGGGCTGCCCAGTGAGTGGGGCACTTCAGTGCAGCTTATTTTTCCTTCTCAGAGGAGTGGGGAGTCAGGGCAGCAAAGTGGCTGTCAGCTGCCTGCCTGTGTTTAGTTCCTGTGATCCATAATTAGATACCCACGTTCCCCACACTGCCTTTCCCAGTATGCCTGTAACAATTGAGTGGGGAGAGCTCTGGACACCCATGATTAATTACAAAGGTGGCTGGAAAAGAGCTCATGGCTTGTCCACTTGGGGTGTCATCTGCCGGGTCCCTTGCCCTGGGCATAGCTCGTTTAGTGGTGGGTGGAGGTGATGGGGTGGTGGGTTTCTGCAGCCCACACCTTGCGCACGTTTCTTCGGAAGTAGCTAAGGAGGCGGGCTGTGATTGGCACTCTTGTCAGGTGTCTCAGGGCGTGGGTGGGCCCTTCCGTAGCTGCTGCCTCCGTGCTGTGTAGGGTGAGTATGTGTGATAATGGGCCAGTATCTCCCTCCCCGCAGAGAGAGAGGGATGACTTGGGCATTAGGAAAGTGAACAGCTTGGAATAATTGGTTCGAAACTAATTAAGTAGCAGCAGGGAAAGAACTGCCGAAAAAGAGTCAATTTTGTAGGATTTAGTGACAGAAAACATTTGGAGTTGAAAAAGCAGAGCCTAGTGGCTGGTGCCAGTGTGTCCATGGGTGCACACAGGCACTCATGCATGATGCAAGAGGTTGGCTAGCATGAAGCCAAACTGCAGAGTCTCTTCCTCTCCCATTCACCTCTCAGCCCCCACAGTCATTGCACCCAGCTCTGCCTGGCCTGACCAGGTCTTCTGCCGTGGATTCTCCTAGGAAGTGGCTGTGCTGTTGGTCAGAGAACAGCCTGAGGAGTCAGTCCAGTGAAGGCCTTCATTGTGGATCAGCAGCTTTTATACGTGCGCTTCTTAAGCTCTCCCGCCTCCCTGCCCCACTCCCCTCCACAAAATACTTTTTCAGAAGAATCTTTTCTTTGGAAGGGAAGGGGAGGGAATGTTCTTTATGATGAGAAAGCTTTAACCCAGAGAATTATTCCAGTGGTAGAATTTAAAAAATGACAGTCAGGATGGGGGTGTTTTACAGAAAGGGTATCCTACACGTTCTACTGTGTGGTGACCCATGCAGGAAGCCAGCCCAGCTCACAGGCACGTGCACATTGATGCATCGCTCCTTTCCAGTTGTTTTCCTAGGGCCTGGAGTGTGTAGGGAACCAAATTCCAAGTGGTTTCATTTTGCGGGGAGAAGACTGATAGCAATTGTAATGCAATATGTAGGTGTATGAGTTCTCTGTGGCTGCTGTAACAGATACCACAACCTTCCTGGCTTAAGGCACTCTCATGTATTCTCTTCCGTGTCTAGAGGCCAGAAGTCTACAGAGTCAGGGTTTCTGTGGGACTGGCTTTTTCCAGGGGCTCTGCGGGTAGAACCCGTGTCTTTGCCTTTTTCAGCTCCTGGTGGCCGCTTGCCTCCTTTGGCTCATGGCCCTTCTCACTGCAGCCTCTTGTTTCCATCGTCAGCTCTTTTCCTCTTCTGCAGTCAGATTTGTCTTGGCCTCCTTGTTATGAGGACACTTGGGATTGCATTTAGGGCCCACCTGGACAATCCAGGATAAGCTCCCCATCTTGAGATCCTAAACTTAATCACATCACACCTATAAAGTCCCTTTTACCATGTAAGGTAATACACACAGGTTCCCGGGATTATTAGGACATGCATATCTTTGGGGGCCACTATTCTGCCTACCACAGTCAGTATGATCGGAGGGAGCTAACACATAGTGCTTTGGAAACAGAAGGGCAAGCTGGCTCTATCTGGAAGGTTCCATGCAGAGAAAGTGCTGGGCCCGGGCTGAAGGGCTGATGTCGCATAGCCATAGACCACGCCTTCCCAGCAGAGGCATGACTCCTGTGTGACCAGCTGGGAATGGTTGCCTTGTCACACTGTCATCCTTCTTATCTCCTCGGCTCTAGTTTAGGGCTCTGGAATGTTCAGCTGGGTTAGCAGTACTCATGGGAATGAAACAGAGGTACTGGAGATGGGAAAAGGGAACAGCAGTGCCTAGAAGATGGGAGGATGAAAGATGGCCTTGTGGCACAGTCCTCTCCTGGGTCTCAGCCTCTCCCTGCTTCCCAGTCTGCCTGTTCGGAGGATGAATCAGAATCATGGAATGTTAGTGTAGGAGAGAGGACCTTAGAGATCAACTGCTTCTCCCACAGATTAGGATCTGAAGGCCTGGAGAGAAGTGACGTTTGCCCAGGTAGTGGTAGCATGGGGACTAGCCCAGGGTACTCTGACAGCCTCTCTGACTTAGTCAGCCCCTTGAGATGAGCCCTTCAAAGTGCAGGTTGCAGCAGAGCACATGGCTGAGCTTCTGTGCAAGAGCTGGTGCCAGGGAGAGGTGAGGAAGAAAGTGCTCCTTGTCATCCCACCAGTGAGGCTGGAGCTATGTGTACTTCTAAAATACAAGGTGTGAACAAGTATGGTGTTGCCAGCTAAGTTCACAGGGCACCAAGGTAAAGGAATTGGGACAGTGCATTTGAGGGGGAGGGAGAGGCTGAAACTATCAGGAAGTCACTGAGTCTTTAGAGTACTTCAGACGGACCACTTTGTGACCCACTTCCAACCACACTATGGCACCCTGTTGTAAAGCAGGGTGAAACATCTTGGAGGCATAATTCTGAAGGCTGGGTGTAATCTAGTGTCTGAACTTGTCTCTATTCAAGAGGAGGAATGAGAATCAGGATCAGCACAAAGTTGATTCCTTTGAGGTAGAGGTCAGACATATCTTCACTCTCGGACCCTTTCTCCATTTCTGATGCCAGCTGCCCCTCCTACAACACACCCCACTTCTCTGCTGGATTCAGTAATTCGTTGCAATGGCCACATAGAACTCACAGACCATACTCACAGCTGTGCGGTTTATTAGGGAAGTTACAGGCTACAACTCAGAATCAAGATCAACTTCGTCAAGCAGGACAGCTTCTAACCAGGACAGCTCTCAGCTCCTCCTTAGCTATGCCAGCTGACTGCCCACCTCTTGGTTGTACCAGCTGATGGCTCTTCTCTAGGCCTCTGTCCTGCTTTGGCAAATGTTACAGCTCTTTAGCTCCACTGACAGAGTCCCCAGAGGCACCCTGTTCTGCCACCAAGCCTCCTGCCAGAGGCACTCAGATCTCTCTCTCTCCATGGTTCCTGCTGCTGCCTTGCACCATCTCACACTGTCTCCAGTGTTACAGCTCTTAATCCATATTACAGCTCTTCCAGGAGCTTCCCTCTCTCTCTCTCGTTGCCTCTCTCTCCTGGGTCTGGGAGGTTATTAGCCAAAGGACCCTAGGCCCAAAGGTCATGCTCTGCCCCAAGCCCTTTTTAATGGTAGTCAGATCTGCCTCAAACTCTGGGACTGGCCTTTATATTCAATTTCAAGTCATGGCCCTCCCAGCCAGACCACGAACTGACCAATCGCCTCAGTAGACTACAAGTGACCCAATTTGCATAGTAATCAACCAATCCCTTGCAAGATTCTGGCCCAGCCAGTCATTCTTGGCAGAATTATAAACTCAAGGCCAGAAAGGCCATATATAAAGAGAAACCCTTTGCCTAGAGAAGGGCCATCAGCTGGTACAACCAAGAGGTGGGCAGTCAGCTGGCATAGCTGAGAAGGAGCTGAGCGCTGTCCTGGTTAGAAGCTGTCCTGCTTGACGAAGTTGATCTTGATTCTGAGTTGTAGCCTGTAACTTCCCTAATAAACTGCACAGCTGTGAGTATGGTCTGTGAGTTCTATGTGGCCATTGCAACGAATTACTGAATCCAGCAGAGAAGTGGGGTGTGTTGTGGGAGGGGCAGCTGGATTCTGCTTCTGCTCCATCTGCCCTGTGTTCTTTTGCAGGTAACCTTTGATGGAGCAGGTCATCTCTCTGCTTCGACAGGAGGGTGATAGACTAGACTGTTCTTCAGTGTTTGATAGGCAGTACTCTAATTTTCTTCCTTCTTAACCCACTGGTGGGGATGTACCTGCCTTCCTGTCAACCAGGTGAGAATATCGGTGGCCCAACAGTGCTCTGTGGTGCCAGGCCACCACTGAATGGCAGTGACATCAGGCCATCTGTCCAAAGGGAGCAGTGGCTATCACCAGGGCAGAAGCCTCAGGCTCACTTCCTCCAGGTAGCTGCTACATGTTTTGGAACTAGTTAGCCTCTGTGATCCATGCAGAAGAAAAGCAAAATCGTGCACCAGCGATGGTGCTAGCTGTGCCCACTGTGTTCACATTTGACCCTTAAAATGGTCTGCGGGAGAGTAGTAGCTTGCCCACAGTCGGGATGTTTTCTGGGCAGAACTGGACTCTCACACTGAGCCATGGGTCAAAGGCACTGTGAGTGGAACACTTTGGCTCAATTCCTATACTGTGAGCTGAGCCCAGGCACCCTTCTGGCTCAGGGATTCCAGAGCTTTCCCTGGTTAATGTTTGAAGAACTCAATGAGACAGCAGGGTAAGCTGTAGCCAAAGTCGTTACACCTTTGCAGGGTGTGGTTGGGTTGCCTGGTACCCATCAAGTGTCTGTCCTCAGCATGCTGGGCTGGCACAGAGAGGTGGCAGTGTAGAGGAAAGGGCTGGGCAGCCCCTTACCCTCAGCTCCCTGAGGTGACTAGTGTCTGAAGACTACACCAGGTGGGTGGATGGGGTTTGATTTATGCCTGGGTGTGGGGGACATGCCTGCCTGGCCCTGATTTCCAGTGGATTTTCAGGAGGAAACCCACACAGCACCTCCCATGTCCTGGTTGCAGCAGTTTAGGAGTTGCTCTAGCTGTATCTGAAGGTACCGGGAGAATGACAGATGTAGCATGGTGTTGGGAGGGTCCTTGGAGACATCCAACCCTCATGCTTGACCAGTGAGGAAACTGAGATCCCAGAGGAAGGAGCGGCGTCCTCAGTCTCCTTTCAGAGACAGAGTTCTACTTCCATGTGGAGCACTCTCACAGCCTGAGGTTGTGATTGTGTGCTGACAGGTCAGAGGTCTTTGTGAGATCGTGAGCTCTTGTAAAAACGGACACTTGTTCGCATTTTCCGTACCAGCAGACCCCATGTGTGCAGAGTAGAACTACTCTATAGGGTTTTCAAGGCTGTGACCTTTTGGAAGCAGATCGCCAGGCCTGTCTTCCAAGGTACCTCTGCGTGGGTTTAAACCGCCTACCTTTTGGCTAGCAGTCAAGCGCTTAACTCTCTGTGCCACCCAGGGATTCCTTGTGTCCACAGTAGGTGCTAGCAATTGTTGATTAATAGAACTGCATTGTCCAAGGCTGTACAGCTGGTATTGCAGCTCCATGGCGGATCAGGCGATCCTCATCTAGTGCTCATACCACTCTGCTCACAGTTCACCTCTGGCCCCACCCCTGGCTTAATGAGGACTGAGAAGGGCTGGGGGCAGGGGAATTGGGGGGCAGGGCTGTGGGCTGTGTGTTTGAGAGAACAAGATTTCTTATCTTCTGGGGCCTGTATTCCAAGATGGAGGACACAATTAATACTGTATGAGAAAAGGTTAGGAAAACATTTGCCTAGCCCAAGTGTACCTAGGCATGGTTTCTTATAAACGTTTACATTTGGGAGAGTGAGGTGCAGAGTATCACTGTCAATTTATGGGGATGTGGTGGCAGCCCACATTACAAGGGACCAAGTACTGGAACTGAGTTTCCGATGAGCGCCCTTAGCAGGAAATTAGCCCACGTACTTCACTGGGCCTTGCCCAGCTCTTTGTTTTTGTACAACAGCCCTGGCCCCAGGCTTGGGGTTAGACAGGCAGATACCTCTAATCCTTTGTCTTTTCTTTCTTCTTTGGGCAAGGTTCACTAGAGCAGGTATGGGGGACAGAGAGACCAGAACATGGTTGGTGTGAGTCCTTGATGGTTCCTTTGAGACTCCTTTATTTCCCTTCATTTGCTTCCGGCCACGTTTTCTCTCTTCCCTTGGCCCTTGGACCAGGTCACTGTGCGCAGCTTCTTAACTACCTTTTTGTTGCTGAATAACTACAAATCCTGCCTTTTCTAAAACAGGAAAAGAGAAGTAAAAGTTTGCTCTTGAGGTGACCCAACCCATTTTGTCTTTTCTACCTGGGCTGTGTAGGGAAAGACAGACGCTCATATAGGTGATGTCAGTGGACATCCAGGATGTCTTTTGGAGTCACACCTCATGTCCCACTGCTTTGGGCCCTCACCAGAGCAAGGAGAGCAGCACCTGGCAAGATCAAGTGTAGGTTATCACCTCGCCCAGAGGGAAAGGAAGCCCCAGTTCTCTGCAGAAAGGAATGCGAGTGGACATGCTTACTCTGTTCCGTCATCCACTCATTAACCACTGGAGAGGTCATGGGTGTTGGTGCTTACAGGGTGCAGTAAGGGTGGCCTGGGCAGTGGTTTGGGGGATGGAAGAGAGGAGAGGCCTGCTGTATATTTTACCCTTTTGGTTTAACAGCATATGAATGCTTGATAAACTGGTAGCAATTTTGGCCATGCTGGTTTCCTGCATATATTGGTAGCCTTTTTCTTATCTGGGAGAAAAGCACTTGCCTAATTTTAGAACAATCCAGTTGTTTGATTTAAACTTTAAGTTCTCCCCAGAGTCAAATGTTTAAACCGTAACAACCTTGGAGGGTTGGCAATGATCTTTTCATCACTTCTTCAGGCCCCATAAACTTTCCGTGCAGCAAATGCCGTGTCCCCGTAGATCTTTGCCTTAGGGGGAACAGTCTTCTATTTCTAAATTTTTTTCTATCCAACTGGACAGCCTTGGCTAGGGAAGAAAGTCACATGTTAACACTCTTACAGAGAAGTTGCACCCAGAGCTGACTGATTAGAGAGTTTGGTGGTTAATCTCTGAGACCGTTTGAAGGTTAACTGTATATTCTGATTGATGTGGCAGTGGCCCAGTAATTTTTTATGGGGTACATAATATACAGGGGCAGTGGTGGTTCAGTGGTAGAATTCTCACCTTTCATGCCAGAGACCTGGGTTCAATTTCTGGCCAGTCTAGCTCATGCACAGCCACTGTGTGCCTGTTGGTGGGAGCTTGCGTGTTGCTATAATGCTGAACAGGTTTCAGCGGAGCTTCCAGACTAAGATGGATTAGGGAGGAGGGCCTGGCAATCTACTTCCAAAAATCAGTCAGCGAAAAGCTTGTGGATCATAGTGGTCCAGTCCATAATGGATTATGGGGTTGGTTGGCACAGGACCAGGCAGCGTTCTGTTCTGTTGTATGTGGGTTGCCATGAATTGGGGCTGACTCAGTGGCAGCTAACACATAATGTATACCCATTTCTGTCCCTGTAGCTCAGTTTTTGTCCTGGGATATTACTGTGGCTACTGACATATATGAAGGCTGAAATGAGCCAGCTGGGAATTTTAAAGACACCATGGGGCTTTAATTTTTTTAAAAAAATAGGACACGTGCATAGTTTAAAAAATCACATATGTACTATAAGGCCTATAATATAGAATAGCAGTCTGCTACTCTGCACCGTTCCTCCTGACTCCTATTTCCCAGAGGAAGCCACTTTCACCTCTTATAGCCAGAATATTCTAGTACTCACTACTCTTCTGCCTTTTTTTTTTTTTTTTTTTTTTTTTTTTATAATAACTTTTATTAAGCTTCAAGTGAACGTTTACAAATCCAATCGTCTGTCACATATGAGTTTACATACATCTCACTCCCTACTCCCACTTACTCTCCCCGTCTTGAGTCAGCCCTTTCAGTCTCTCCTTTCTTGACAATTTTGCCGGCTTCCCTCTCTCTCTATCCTCCCATCCCCCCTCCAGGCAAGAGTTGCCAACACAATCTCAAGTGTCCACCTGATATAATTAGCTCACTCTTCATCAGCATCTCTCTCGCACCCGCTGACCAGTCCCTTTCATTTCTGATGAGTTGTCTTCGGGGATGGTTCCTGTCCTGTGTCAACTGAAGGTCTGGGGAGCATGGCCGCCGGGATTCCTCCAGTCTCAGTCAGACCATTAAGTTTGGTCTTGTTATGAGAATTTGGGGTCTGCATCCCACTGATCTCCTGCTCCCTCAGGTGTCCTCTGCTGAGCTCCCTGTCAGGGCAGTCATCGATTGTGGCCGGGCACCAACTAGTTCTTCTGGTCTCAGGATGATGTAGGTCTCTGGTTCATGTGGCCCTTTCTGTCTCTTGGGCTCTTAGTTGTCATGTGGGCTTGGTGTTCTTCATTTTCCTTTGCTCCAGGTGGGTTGAGACCAATTGCTGCATCTTAGATGGCTGCTTGTTAGCATTTAAGACCCCAGACGCCACATTTCAAAGTGGGATGCAGAATGATTTCATAATAGAATTATTTTGCCAATTGACTTAGAAGTCCCCGCAAACCATGTTCCCCAGACCCCCGCGCTTGCTCCGCTGACCTTTGAAGCATTCATTTTATCCCGGAAACTTCTTTGCTTTTGGTCCAGTCCAATTGAGCTGACCTTCCATGTATTGAGTGTTGTCTTTCCCTTCACCTAAAGCAGTTCTTATCTACTGATTAATCAATAAAAAACCCTCTCCCACCCTCCCTCCCTCCCCCCCTCGTAACCACAAAAGTATGTGTTCTTCTCAGGTTTACTATTTCTCAAGATCTTATAATAGTGGTCTTATACAATATTTGTCCTTTTGCCTCTGACTAATTTCGCTCAGCATAATGCCTTCCAGGTTCCTCCATGTTATGAAATGTTTCAGAGATTCGCCACTGTTCTTTATCGATGCGTAGTATTCCATTGTGTGAATATACCACAATTTATTTACCCATTCATCCGTTGATGGACACCTTGGTTGCTTCCAACTTTTTGCTATTGTAAACAGAGCTGCAATAAACATGGGTGTGCATATATCTGTTTGTATGAAGGCTCTTGTATCTCTAGGGTATATTCCTAGGAGTGGGATTTCTGGGTTGTATGGTAGTTCTATTTCTAACTGTTTAAGATAACGCCAGATAGATTTCCAAAGTGGTTGTACCATTTTACATTCCCACCAGCAGTGCATGAGAGTTCCAATCTCTCCGCAGCCTCTCCAACATTTATTATTTTGTGTTTTTTGGATTAATGCCAGCCTTGTTGGAGTGAGATGGAATCTCATCGTAGTTTTAATTTGCATTTCTCTAATGGCTAATGATCGAGAGCATTTTCTCATGTATCTGTTGGCTGCCTGAATATCTTCTTTAGAGAAATGTGTGTTCATATCCTTTGCCCACTTCTTGATTGGGTTGTTTGTCTTTTTGTGGTTGAGTTTTGACAGAATCATGTAGATTTTAGAGATCAGGCGCTGGTCGGAGATGTCATAGCTGAAAATTCTTTCCCAATCTGTAGGTGGTCTTTTTACTCTTTTGGTGAAGTCTTTAGATGAGCATAGGTGTTTGATTTTTAGGAGCTCCCAGTTATCGGGTTTCTCTTCATCATTTTTGGTAATGTTTTGTATTCTGTTTATACCTTGTATTAGGGCTCCTAGGGTTGTCCCAATTTTTTCTTCCATGATCTTTATCGTTTTAGTCTTTATGTTTAGGTCTTTGATCCACTTGGAGTTAGTTTTTGTGCATGGTGTGAGATATGGGTCCTGTTTCATTTTTTTGCAAATGGATATCCAGTTATGCCAGCACCATTTGTTAAAAAGGCTATCTTTTCCCCAGTTAATTGACACTGGTCCTTTGTCAAATATCAGCTGCTCATACGTGGATGGATCTATGTCTGGGTTCTCAATTCTGTTCCATTGGTCTATGTGTCTGTTGTTGTACCAATACCAGGCTGTTTTGACTACTGTGGCTGTATAATAGTTTCTGAAGTCAGGTAAGGTGAGGCCTCCCACTTTCTTCTTCTTTTTCAGTAGTGCTTTGCTTATCCGGGGCTTCTTTCCCTTCCATATGAAATTGGTGATTTGTTTCTCTATCCCCTTAAAATATGACATTGGAATTTGGATCGGAAGTGCGTTAAATGTATAGATGGCTTTTGGTAGAATAGACATTTTTACTATGTTAAGTCTTCCTATCCATGAGCAAGGTATGTTTTTCCACTTAAGTATGTCCTTTTGAATTTCTTGTAGTAGAGCTTTGTAGTTTTCTTTGTATAGGTCTTTTACATCCTTGGTAAGATTTATTCCTAAGTATCTTATCTTCTTGGGGGCTATTGTGAATGGTATTGATTTGGTTATTTCCTCTTCGGTGTTCTTTTTGTTGATGTAGAGGAATCCAAGTGATTTTTGTATGTTTATTTTATAACCTGAGACTCTGCCAAACTCTTCTATTAGTTTCAGTAGTTTTCTGGAGGATTCCTTAGGGTTTTCTGTGTATATAATCATGTCATCTGCAAATAGTGATAACTTTACTTCTTCCTTGCCAATCCGGATACCTTTTATTTCTTTGTCTAGCCTGATTGCCCTGGCTAAGACTTCCAACACGATGTTGAATAAGAGCGGTGATAAAGGGCATCCTTGTCTGGTTCCCGTTCTCAAGGGAAATGCTTTCAGGTTCTCTCCATTTAGAGTGACATTGGCTGTTGGCTTTGCATAGATGCCCTTTATTATGTTGAGGAATTTTCCTTCAATTCCTATTTTGGTAAGAGTTTTTATCATGAATGGGTGTTGGACTTTGTCAAATGCCTTTTCTGCATCAATTGATAAGATCATGTGGTTTTTGTCTTTTGTTTTATTTATGTGATGGATTACATTAATGGTTTTTCTGATATTAAACCAGCCTTGCATACCTGGTATAAATCCCACTTGATCAGGGTGAATTATTTTTTTGATGTGTTGTTGGATTCTATTGGCTAGAATTTTGTTGAGGATTTTTGCATCAATGTTCATGAGGGATATAGGTCTATAATTTTCTTTTTTTGTAATGTCTTTACCTGGTTTTGGTATCAGGGAGATGGTGGCTTCATAGAATGAGTTGGGTAGTATTCCGTCATTTTCTATGCTTTGGAATACCTTTAGTAGTAGTGGTGTTAACTCTTCTCTGAAAATTTGGTAGAACTCTGCAGTGAAGCCGTCCGGGCCAGGACTTTTTTTTGTTGGGAGTTTTTTGATTACCGTTTCAATCTCTTTTTTTGTTATGGGTCTATTTAGTTGTTCTACTTCTGAATGTGTTAGTTTAGGTAGGTAGTGTTTTTCCAGGAATTCATCCATTTCTTCTAGGTTTTCAAATTTGTTAGAGTACAATTTTTCATAATAATCTGAAATGATTCTTTTAATTTCATTTGGTTCTGTTGTGATGTGGTCCTTCTCATTTCTTATTCGGGTTATTTGTTTCCTTTCCTGTATTTCTTTAGTCAGTCTAGCCAATGGTTTATCAATTTTGTTAATTTTTTCAAAGAACCAGCTTTTGGCTTTGTTAATTCTTTCAATTGTTTTTCTGTTCTCTAATTCATTTAGTTCAGCTCTAATTTTTATTATTTGTTTTCTTCTGGTGCCTGATGGATTCTTTTGTTGCTCACTTTCTATTTGTTCAAGTTGTAGGGACAGTTCTCTGATTTTGGCTCTTTCTTCTTTTTGTATGTGTGCATTTATTGATATAAATTGGCCTCTGAGCACTGCTTTTGCTGTGTCCCAGAGGTTTTGATAGGAAGTATTTTCATTCTCGTTGCTTTCTATGAATTTTCTTATTCCCTCCTTGATGTCTTCTATAACCCAGTCTTTTTTCAGGAGGGTATTGTTCATTTTCCAAGTATTTGATTTCTTTTCCCTCGTTTTTCTGTTATTGATCTCTAGTTTTATTGCCTTGTGATCTGAGAAGATGCTTTGTAATATTTCGATGTTTTGGACTCTGCAAAGGTTTGTTTTATGACCTAATATGTGGTCTATTCTAGAGAATGTTCCATGTGCGCTGGAAAAAAAAGTATATTTTGCAGCAGTTGGGTGGAGAGTTCTGTATAAGTCAATGAGGTCAAGTTGGTTGATTGTTGTAATTAGATCTTCCGTGTCTCTGTTGAGCTTCTTACTGGATGTCCTGTCCTTCTCCGAAAGTGGTGTGTTGAAGTCTCCTACTATAATTGTGGAGGTATCTATCTCGCTTTTCAGTTCTGTTAAAATTTGATTTATGTATCTTGCAGCCCTGTCATTGGGTGCGTAAATATTTAATATGGTTATGTCTTCCTGATCAATTGTCCCTTTTATCATTATATAGTGTCCTTCTTTATCCTTTGTGGTGGATTTAAGTCTAAAGTCTATTTTGTCAGAAATTAATATTGCTACTCCTCTTCTTTTTTGCTTATTGTTTGCTTGATATACTTTTTTCCATCCTTTGAGTTTTAGTTTGTTTGAGTCTCTAAGTCTAAGGTGTGTCTCTTGTAGGCAGCATATAGATGGATCGTGTTTCTTTATCCAGTCTGTGACTCTCTGTCTCTTTATTGGTGCATTTAGTCCATTTACATTCAGGGTAATTATAGATAAATAAGTTTTTAGTGCTGTCATTTTGATGCCTTTTTATGTGTGTTGTTGACAATTTCATTTTTCCACATACTTTTTTGTGCTGAGGCGTTTTTCTTAGTAAATTGTGAGATCCTCATTTTCATAGTGTTTGACTTTATGTTAGTTGAGTCGTTACGTTTTTCTTGGTTTTTGTCTTGAGTTATAGAGTTGTTATACCTTTTTGTGGTTACCTCATTATATACCCCTATTTTTCTAAGTAAAAACCTAACTTGTATTGTTCTATATCGCCTTGTATCACTCTCCATATGGCAGTTCAATGCCTCCTGTATTTAGACCCTCTTTTTGATTATTGTGATCTTTTACCTATTGACTTCCATGATTCCCTGTTATGTGTATTTTTTTTTTTTTAATTAATCTTAATTTGTTTGTTTTTGTGATTTCCCTATTTGAGTTGATATCAGGACGTTCTGTTTTGTGACCTTGTGTTGTGCTGATATCTGATATTATTGGTTCTCTGACCAAACAATATCCTTTAGTATTTCTTGTAGCTTTGGTTTGGTTTTTGCAAATTCTCTAAACTTGTGTTTGTCTGTAAATATCTTAATTTCGCCTTCATATTTCAGAGAGAGTTTTGCTGGATATATGATCCTTGGCTGGCAGTTTTTCTCCTTCAGTGTTCTGTATATGTCGTCCCATTCCCTTCTTGCCTGCATGGTTTCTGCTGAGTAGTCAGAACATATTCTTATTGATTCTCCCTTGAAGGAAACCTTTCTTTTCTCCCTGGCTGCTTTTAAAATTTTCTGTTTATCTTTGGTTTTGGTGAGTTTGATGATAATATGTCTTGGTGTTTTTCTTTTTGGATCAATCTTAAATGGGGTTCGATGAGCATCTTGGATAGATATCCTTTCGTCTTTCATGATGTCAGGGAAGTTTTCTGTCAGAAGTTCTTCAACTATTTTCTCTGTGTTTTCTGTCCCCCCTCCCTGTTCTGGGACTCCAATCACCCGCAGGTTATCCTTCTTGATAGAGTCCCACATAATTCTTAGGGTTTCTTCATTTTTTTTAATTCTTTTATCTGATTTTTTTTCAGCTATGTTGGTGTTGATTCCCTGGTCCTCCAGATGTCCCAGTCTGCATTCTAATTGCTCGAGTCTGCTCCTCTGACTTCCTATTACGTTGTCTAATTCTGTTATTTTATTGTTAATCTTTTGGATTTCTACATGTTGTCTCTCTATGGATTCTTGCAACTTATTAATTTTTCCAGTATGTTCTTGAATAATCTTTTTGAGTTCTTCAACAGTTTTATCAGTGTGTTCCTTGGCTTTTTCTGCAGATATCCTAATTTCATTTGTGATATCATTAAGCATTCTGTAAATTAGTTTTTTATATTCTGTATCTGATAATTCCAAAATTGTATCTTCATTTGGGAAAGATTTTGATTCTTTTGTTTGGGGGGTTGGAGAAGCTGTCCCGGTCTGCTTCTTTAAGTGGTTTGATATGGATTGTTGTCTCCGAGCCATCACTGGGAAACTAGTTTTTCCAGAAAATCCGCTAAAAAAAAAACTGCAGTCAGATCCCTATCAGAGTTCTCCCTTTGGCTCAGGCTATTCAGATGTTAATGAAGCCGCCTGGGAAGGGTGGGGGAGGGAACAGAGAGATAGGAGAGTAGCACCTCAGAATATAGCCAGAGTTGCTTGTCTTGCTTGGAATGACTGTTATATCTGAGATTCCCGCGGGCGCGTCGCCTATGTGTGCTGGCTGTGTGGAGATTGCCCCCAGGGGGTCTGGCCCGCTGGAGTCACGGTCAGATCCTCCGCTTCCAGCCCCACGCCCAGCGTCAAGGCTCCCCTACTGGGACGGTGCACTCTCAACTCCAAAATCAGTCGCTGCCTCCCGGGGACTTCTCGTCTCTCCAGCCGCGTGGCCGTGCCGCCCCCGTGAACTAGGTGGGCCCCCTCCCGGGGTTAGTTCAGATGGGTGGAGTAGCTCCCTGTGCTTGTGCCGCGACCGAGTGTCCTGGCTGGAACGCTGTTCTCCCCACTCCAATACCAGTCGCTACCTCCCGGGGACTTCTCCTACCGGCTGCGTCCCACGCCGCCCGCGCGACCCGGCTGGTCCCCTTCCCGGGGTTAGTTCAGGGGGTGGAGCAACTCTCCGTGTTTATGGCGTACCTGCGTGCAGTCCAAATCCCTGCGGGACGGTTCCCCGGCTCGGATGCTGCTCTTTCTGCTCCAAGATCAGTCACTGCCTCCCGGGGACTTCTCCTACCGGCTGCGTCCCACGCCGCCCGTGGAACCGGCTGGTCCCCCTCCCGGGGTTAGTTCAGGGGGGTGGAGCAGGTCTCTGTGCTTGTGCCGTACCTGACTGGTACGCTGGCTCCAGGCTCTGGAAACAATCGCTGCTTCCCCGTATTAGTTTGTTCTCCGTCTCTAAATCTGTGTTTGTTGTTCAGGGTTCGTAGATTGTTATGTATGTGATCGATTCACTTGTTTTTCCGTGTCTTTGTTGTAAGAGGGATCCGAGGTAACGTCTGCCTAGTCCGCCATCTTCTCTTCTGCCTTTTTAAATAACCCATGTTTATACTGCTAATTGTTGAGTTTTTAAAGATATTGATTTTATACACTATAGGGTAAGATTTAATTCTTTCACCTACTTGGCTTTGTGACACACACACGTACCTACTCATGTTTTCTCTCACCCTTCTTCCAGGCTCCCAAGGTAGTTATAGTAAATTAAATATTGGGGTTAAATCAGTAGTGTTTAAATTATTATGACAATATATACAGTATGCAACTTCAAGCCCTGTAGTGAACTATGAGTATATTTCCTTCCTCATATAACTTTTGGTTTTCCTTGCAGTTAATAATTGCTTTTTTTCACTTTGATTTGCTTTATTTTCTGTGTTATTATTTCTGATAGAACTCCAAACTTTCTGACAGAGCTATGCCTTCCACCCTACACCATCATCCCAGGAATTCTCTGTGTCCTTCTGCTGTATTTCTTACATTGGTCTGTCCCCTCCCCCCCCCCTTTTTTTTTATTTACTTCTCCATTTGGGGAAGCATCTTGAGAAAGATGGGAAGGAAGAAAAGTGTTGAGACCTTGCAAGTCTAAAAATGCCTTTTCTAGCCACGCTCTTGATTGGTAGCTGAGCTGACTATGGAAGTTTGGAGTTTTGAAGGCACTGCTTTGTCTTTAGCTTCCACCAGTGCTGTTGAGAAGTTCATGTGCAGAGGATCTGATTGCTGATCCTTTATAAATGAACTGAATTTTCTCTCTGAACACTTCTAGGACTTCTCTTTATCCCTTGAGTTCTAGGGTTTCCTTGGTGTGGATCTTTTTTCCTCATAGAGCTAGAAGCTTGTGCACCCTTCCAATATGGAAGAGCCTGTCCTTCAGATCCAGAAAGTTGTCTTGTGTTTTTTTTTTCTTTGGTAATTTCCTCTGCTCTGTTTGTCCTGGTCTCTATTTCTGAAACTCCTGTTATTTGTCTGTTTGTTTCCTGGACTGATTCTTACCTCTTTCTGCATCACTTTGTCTTGCCTAAGATTTCACCAACTCTGTCTTTTTTTTTTTAATAGTTGTAAAAATGTATATAACACGACATTTGCCGATTCAACATTTTTTAGGTGAACCTTATCTTAGAACCTTCTGTGGTGCAGTAGCCTTATTTCAGCCCTTGTGTTTTTAGTTTCTTAGGGCTCTGTGTTGTTTGTTCTCTGTTCGTTCCTTTTGTATAGCATCTTATTCATGTTTTGTGCATGCCATACTTTCTTTATGCATCTGGTTGTTTTGAGGTTTATTTTGTCTCTGTTCTGGCTCACTTTCTCCTTAGTCCCATTTGCTGTTTATTTTCATCTTGGGCTTTCCTCAGAGGAGTGGTTGGCTGTGAGTTCATATTTTAAAATGAGACTTTAAAAGCCACGCGTTTATCTGGGGTGGAGGTGGGGGGTTGTTGACCTTTAGGCTTGCCATAGGAGGGGACAGGCAGGCAGGCAAAGGGCTGCTTTTGGGGGGACCCTCAAATGCCCCCAGATACAAATCCTCTCAACTTCAGTCTAGGGAGAATGTCAGTTTTAGAAGGTCCTTCTTTTGGGCTGGTTGGTTTCCCCAGATCCTCTCTTCTCCATCTGGGGAGGGAGCTAAAGGCAACAAAGGGACTTGGAGGGGGCTCAACTTTCAGGAAACAGACTTTCATGGGATCACTTGCTTTTCTTCCCTCCACCCATCACCCCCTCCTCTGTGCCATCACCCCCTCCTCTGTGCCATCACCGCCTCCTCTGTGTCTGTGCTGTGCCTGGCCCTCTTCCCCCTGCCCCTGCCCAGCCCACAGCCTTCCAGAAAGCTTCCTCTGGTCTGTTGCCTGGCTGGAGCTGCACCTTGGCTCTGATTGCTCTCTACACAGGCATCAGCGTCTTCTCCCAGAGAAGCCTAGTGCCTCCTGCTTCGTGCTGGCCTCTCCTGAAACTTTCTCTGCTCTACCTGACCCTAATCACTTTTCATTTATCCAGCCACTTCCTGCTTTCCAAAATTTTATTTTTATCTTCTATCTATAGGGTCGCTATGAGTCGGAATCGACTCGACAGCACTGGGCTGGGTTATCTACAGTTGTCTCTCCTCTCCAGTTCTTTTTATCCTTGAGGGCTTATACCTTTTTTTATTCCTTTTTGGTCATTTTATTGAGGAGTTAGAAGGAAACTGAACATTTGGATATGCTCAGTCTGCCGTGCCCATTGTCGTCGAGCCAATTCTAACTCACAGTGACCCTGTAGGACAGAGTAGAACTACCTCATAGTGTTTCCAAGGAGCAGCTGGTGGATTCAAACTGCTGACCTTTGGTTAGCAGCCAAGCTTTTAACCACTGTGCCACCAGGGCTCCCAGTCTGCCATGGTTAACTGGAAGCTCCCCTCATGCCTATGAAGAAGTGGTCACACACCCAGGGCAAGTAGTTCCTGCCTTCCCCACTCATCTTTTTTTCTAGCTCTGTTCCTTTCTGCTCTCTTTCTTTGTTTTGTCCTATGTGGGTCATACAGTTGCTCTGGGTCTGTGTAGCCCTTTGTGCTTAGCAGGGTGTGGGGGGGGGGAGCGGTGTGTGTGCGCGCACGTGCACATGCCCTCATGCTTGGCAGGGTGTCTGTGTATGTGTGTGAATACATGGCATGTGCCCTTGGCTGAGTGTTTGCATGCACGTGTTGTGTGTGTGTGTGTGTGCGCATCTGTATGGGAGGATATTGTGCATGCACACGCGCAGCACCATGTGTATGTGTGTGCGTGCACGGCAGGGTGTATATGTGTGCGTGAATATGTGTGTTTAGCAGTGTTGTGTGTATATGCATGTATGTGTGTGAGCACGCTTGTCAGGGGATACATGTGTATATTCACCTCCTGAGTTGTGTGTGCCATCTATAACTTGCTTCAACACCTTTTTTGAGGAGGAGTCACTTTCATAATTCCAGACTGTTCTGGTTGGAAACCTGAGGGTTAATGATGAGCACTGTTCCAGAAAAGTTAGAGGGAGACCGTTTATCTAATCTGCCTGTGGTGAATAAGGCCCTTTTCTGATCTGCCCAGTCACCTACTTGTGACCAACAATGAGACCCTTGTTGTCTTGTGCTCGGCAGGTTCTGCAGCTGATATCTAGTTGCCTTGGAAAAATACCACCAGGGAGACCTGGAACTTGGCCCCATCCTTATCCAAGGGGTCACATAGCACTGGACGTATTTTCTTTTTCTTCACATCAAATGTTTTCCTGATGACTCCTTCCAGGAGAACTTTGGAAACCATGAGAGAGGTTGAATAAATCCATTCCCTCATTGCAAGCTTGCTGTGCGCCACTGGTGGGCTGGGTGTTGGGACATGAAGATGAGGATGCCTTCCTGCCTCTAGGAGCTCACAGTCTAACCAGGAAAATGGAGGAGTGAGCCATCAGAGTGGAGTGGAAGAGCCAAGAGGGAGCCTCTGGGCTTCAGGAGCACAGGAGAGAGACAAACATGCCCACTGGCCACCGCCACCAGGCTGGCCAGCTGCGTGGGTGGGCTCTAGAGGGGCTAAAGAGATGGTGGTTTATACCCCTGGTACCAGAAATAAAATATGTTCACAGTGGAACATTTGGAAAACAGAAAACAAAGTTGCCCGTTAAATTTTATGACTCTGAGGGTTTATGGACCCCTTTCTTTGGGTGTGTATTTGTACACTTATGGGAGGCCTAAAACATCAACTCAAGGGCACACAGCTGTTCAATAAACCTATTATTTTAATTTAAAAAATGCCATTGCACAGCTTTCCATGTCATTCTTCTAAGCACAGTAACTCGCTCCATAGCACGCCTTCAAGCGGCTGTATCTTGATTTATGCACTGACTTGCCTACTGTTGAAACATTCAAGTTTCTTTCCTTGTTTAATATAATGTTCAGGGAACATTCCTGGAAGTAAGCTCTAGGTTGAGGGCGAGCACATCATAGAGGACTGGCATCTGCTGCCAGGTTGTGCTGTGGGGACCTCACAGGCCTCAGACCCCTCGGGACCTGTGGTAGTGCCCTCCAGGGTTTATCTTCACTTTCCCTGTTTTCTGTCCCACACCCAGATTTGCATGGGTGTTCAGGTGGTTGTAGAGGGATGCCCTTTGAGTAATGCATCCCACAGAAGTTTAGATATTTGTGGTCTGAGAACTGAGGCAACCTGACTCATTTGAAGCCTGGAGATAACTAAACGATCGTATTTTAGACCCAGTTTCATTCTTCTGAGGAGCCCTGATGGTGCAGGGGTTAAGCGCTTGGCTACTAATCCAAAGGTTGATGATTCAAACCCACCAGCTGCAGCTGCCTGGGAGAAGGATGTGACAGTCTGCTTCTGTAAAGACTACCCATTGCCATCGAGTTGATTCCGACTCATAGCAACCCTATAGGACAGAGTATAACTGCCCCATAAGGTTTCCAGGGAGTGGCTGGTGGATTTGAACTGCGCCACCAGGGCTCCAGGCTTGGAAACCCTAAGAGGCGGTTCTCTGTCCTGCAGGGTCACTAGGAGTCTCGAAAGTAACAGGTTTGGGTTTTTTTTTTTTTTCATACTTATGCTTTCAAACCAGACCCATGATAGGGTGGGAGGAGGAGAGGCATTCTTCCTCCTCTTCCTCTCTCCCCTTCCCCTTCCCCCTCCCTCTCTCCTCCCTGTCCCCCTCCTCTTTCCTCTCCTCCTCCCCTTCCTCCTTCTCTTTTCTCCTCCCCCCTCTTCTTTTCCCCCTCCTCCTCCTCCCTATCCTACTCCTTCTCTTCCTCCTCCTTACCCCCCTTCCTCCCCTTCCCTCTCTTCTTCCTCCTTACCCTGCCCCCCCTACTTTTCTTCCCTCCCTTCTGCTGAAAGTCAGTGAGGCTAAAAGTGGGCAGCAGAGGGGCGGGAAGGAAACTCAGCTAGAGTTCATTGGACACGCCTGGGTGCTGCCTCGTTCTGTTCCATCCTATGCCCCTGAAGTGGGTGGCATTGGCCCACCTGTTTATAAGTGAGGACCCTGACCAGATACCAGCAGAATGAGTAGGGGGCCAGAAAGAATTTCTGCCCCCAGCCTCCAACCTGACTCTGCCCCCAGGTCCCTACTCTTTACAACCCTCTTGGTCTTTCAGAATCAGCCTGAGTCCCTCCATGCCCAGTTCCCACGTTAAAATTTCTGTCAACCTCTCTCTGCCCGGCTCCTCCCCACAGAATCCGGGTCTCCCCCACCCCTGCACTTGGGAGCAGAAATAAGATCTTCCTCTCACCCTTCTTTCCAGGCTCAGAATGGAATAAATAAGAAAAGCCGAGTTTCCAAAGTTCAAGGGAAAAAACGGTCTTTATTCAGTCTGGAGGGCTGCCACCATCTGGGCTCTGTGCTAGTACCATGCCCACCAAGCCCAAGTCTACTTTCCGAGTGTCCACTCTCCAAGTATCCCAGGCTCTCCTCAGGGAAAGGAGAAAGGGGGACAAGACCAAGGGCCCTTCGTTCCACTGGCTCCTTCTCTGAGTATGGAGTGGGGGCTCCTGAGGGGCTGGCAGGGGGCGTGGGCACTGGCCCCAGGCAGGATTCCTGGAGTAGCTCTTTGTGTGGGAATGGAGCTGGGCTCCCAGGCCCCAGCCACGCTTGGTCAGCGAGCCCCAGAAGGAGTCTGTGGGAAGCCCACAACCTTGAGGTTGTTCTCAGGCATTCCTGGATCCCACTGACAGCCTCAGACCCCTCCCCACCCGCCCCCTCCAAATGTTGGATTCTTGCCTAATTGAGGCTTTATTTATTCCCACATTTTCCCAGCTCTGTATAAAGAGACCAGCAAGCCAGCAAGGCTGCAGACCGTCCAGGAGCACAAGGAAAACAAGGGGGACAGAGCTGGGGGAGGAAGAATACTCGAGGGCCTGCTTCCTTCTTCCCCGGGGGAGGGGGAAGAGGGGGGCTGGGGTAGAGGGAGCCGCTGAGCTGTTGGCTGTGAGGATTTCTTTCTTTCTTTTTTTTTTTTTACCCCTACTTAAAAACCCAAAAATAGCCATGTCAAAAGTGCAAGCTTTGCAAACGGCCCGGAAGAGCCAGCTGAAAGCCATTTGCTTCTGGAGTCTTCATGTTGTTCCCTGACGCTCCCCAGGAAGCACACCCCCCTCCATGCTCCTTCTTCCCAGGCTCTGGCCCTCAGGACCACATCCTCCCTGACCCCAGTAGTTAGATTTAAGTGTTAAAAGGGATGGCCTCATCCTTGTGTGAAGACTCATTAGGAAATGTGAAATCATCCTTCTCCTTACTTTTCTTATATATTGGAATTGTTCTATTCAGATTTCTTAAAGTGAAGCAAACCTGTAACTAAAATGTTTTTTCTTTTTTTCTAGTTGCCATTGAGTCAGCTCTGACTTATAGCGACCCTGACTCATGGCAACCCCACGTGTGTCAAAGTAAAACTGCACCATGAGGTTTTCAATGGCTTACTTTTCAGAAGTAGGTTGCCAGGCCCTTCTTCTGAAGTACCTCTGAGTAGACTTGAACTTCCAACTTTTCAGTTAGTGGTCAGCCACCCAGCGTCTCTGTATCTAAAATATGAACAATAAAAAACGTATAAAGAATGGAATTTGATCTTGGAGAAAAGGGGAGTGGTAGTATACAAAAGACCAAATTCCCTTAAAATTGGTTGCTGTTAAAAATGTTTTTCCAATTATAAAATTAACATGTTCATTGTACAAATTTTGTAAAAACAGGAAATCACAAAGATGAAAAAATAAACCTACCACGCAGAAAAAACCTCTGATATTAACATTTGGGGGTTTAAATAATGACAGGCCCTTCTTGGTTCACTTGCTTAGAGTTATTCTCAAAGGAAAGATCTTTCCACGTATCCCTCCCTTGTCAGCCTGTCACCTGCCCCAGGGTAGCATGGAGGCGCCTCCTGTTGGCACTGGTGTGATGACTCCTCCTGGGGTGGGGGAGGCTCCTGACCTAGGAAGCTTACAGATCTCTACCCCAAAGGGATTCTGACTGGAGATTCAAGTTACCCAGGACACAGTCTTTGGGAAAAAGAGCATAGTGACTCCAGGAACCTAGGGAGGAAGCCAGGTTCACAACCTGAGCTCCCCACCCCCCTCACGGGGCTAGTCAAAACGAAACTAAAGTGACCTAGTCTGTCCTCAAGCAAGTTGTTAGAAAAAACGTGGACGGAGGTGTGGGGACTTGAATTCCAGTTCTATCTTCTGTTAGCTGACCTTGAGCAGTTCTTGTGACCTTATTGTTGAGAATTGTGTTCTCATCTATGTAATGGGGAAAGTCATAACAGCCTTTTAGGCTTATGTGAAAAAAATGAAATTGGAACCCAGTGAAGCTACATTTTCCCTCTCCTGCCACTCTCCTCTTTCATTAAGGAATTCATTTTAAAAGTGAGGGAGGAGGAAGGGAAGCCTTAGGCTGCATCCTGCTGTGCTTTTCATGCCACAGAAAAGACAGGTCTGGCAAGGAAACCCCTGGTGGTGTAGTGGTTAAGAGCCATAGCTGCTAAACCAAAAAGTCAGCAGTTTTAGTCTACCAGATAAACCCAGTGCTGTAGAGCCGAATACTCCTTGGAAACCCTATGGGACAGCTCTGCTCTGTCCTGTAGAGCCCCTGTGAGTCCCAATTGACTCCACAGCAACAGGTTTGGTGTGCCTGGCGGCAGAGGAGGAAACCAGCAGGCTAGAACACTGATGCAATGGGCAGTTTCACTGGCAGTAGCCCATTTCACCCCCATGACAGTTCTGCAAGGTAGATGGCGGGACCCTCACATTTACTGGTGAGGTAACAGGTTCAGGCGATTGATGGAGGGCCTAGGAGTTGAACCAAGTCTCTCCTTTCCCTGCCACATGCTGTTCCCCAGATGTTGCCATGGGAGGGAACTCTGGCAGGAATCTTGAAACCTGGAGTACAAGACAAGACTGCATGCTATGTGGAGGCAGGAACACTGCACTGTGGGGTCAGGGGCAAAGCACCCACTGGAGCAGGCTTCACAGAGGGGGAGATTCCACACTGTCCTTGAAAGGCCAGTTCACTAGGCAGACACAGGAAAGGACAAGGGGGTGTTTGGGAACACTCAGGTGGTGATGGGTTGGGCGTGAGAGGAGGGACTTGGAGATGAGTGGACCTTGGCTTCCTGTGCCCGTGTATATGCACCTGTGTGTGTGTGCCTGCCTGTAGGTGTGCGTGGCTGTGGTGCGTGCACATGCCTGCGTGCCTGTTTGTGCATGCATATGTGCATGTGTGTACCTGTGTGTGCATGTATATATGCATGCCTGTGCACAAGTGTTTGTGCCTGTGTATGTGTGTGCCTGTGTGTGTGTTTATGCATGTGTTGCGTGTGTGTGTGCACACCTTTGTGTGTGCCTGTGTGGAAGATGGGAACAGGATAGTCACCTCATAGGCCCTGCCGTGGCATTGGGAGCTTGTTCATTAGCTTTTGAGCACAAAAAGACACGCGCCCACACCCGAGCCTTTGGGAACCTGTAGCATGAGAGGGACTGCTTTCTTCCTTCACAAAATAAATTCCTCAAGGTTAGCCAGCCCCATCTCTTGTCTGCCTGGGAGCTGTCTCACTAGGTATTCCTGCCACTCTGCTGCTGGCCCAGAGATCCCCTGGGTGTTAGGCATTCAGGCAGAACACACTGGTCCTATCATAACCTGTAATGGAGTGCGTCTTCAGGTTTTTGCTCCCACATTGGGCTCTGCCCTTTGAAGGGGTGAAAGGACACCAATGCCCCCAGCCACTTCCAGAGCAAGTGGTGGGCCAGGCGGCAGCAGGGTTGATGGCGTCCCTTCCTGGAACACAGTGCTTGCTCTTGCTGTGGCACACGGAGCATTCCCCAGCCTGGCCTCATTTCTCCCCGAGCATCTCCTCAAGCTGAGAGTAGCACAGCATTTTGCTCAGGCCCCCTCCACCCTAGAGCCATCCCTTTGCCTCTTGGCTCTTCTGAAACAGCATACAGCTGCGCCTCTGTATTTGACATCTCCCTGTCTACTGTACATTGCTGTGCTTCCCCATATCTGTGTCCTGTGACATCCACCTGTCTGCCTAGACCTGGTCCTGTGCTGTTGCCCAAGGGCAGAGTGTGTGGTCTGTGTGGCCTCCGCTTCGCAGCTGGGTAGGCCTAGCCCAGAGCTGGTGGAGACTGGACCTCCTCCTTTATCGTTCAACCCCTTGTATTTGGCTGTCTTCTCTCTCCAGCTAGTTACTACTCCTCAAAAGCTGGCCCTGTGCGGCTGGGACTCTGAGCAGTGGCTGGGTGCTCTGACACAGGCTGGCCTTGGCACTGAGCAGCCTGTGATTACGTACGTGCCCTCTCTGAGCTTCATTTCATAGCTATAAAATGGCTGAGGATCAGAATTGCATGTCATGCTCCTCGCAGGCACTCAGTAAGTGAGAGGATCACTTTGTTGTTGTCACCTTCATACAGAAGTAGATGTTGGGTGAATATTTGTTGGGAAAGGAACGGGTTTGCCACTTTATGCTGTCCTTATGAAGCAAAAATAGCCTATCGATATGTTTACATATGGTTATATTTTAGCGTAACCTAAAACCTAAGGGCATACCACAGCCCATCTGTCAGTTTGTCTTACTGTGGTGGCTTATGTGTTGCCGTGATGCTGGGAGCTATGCCACCGGTATTTCAAATGCCAGCAGGATCACCCATGGTGGGCAGGTTTCAGTGGAACTTCCAGACTAAGACAGAGTAGGAAGAAAGGCCTGGGGATCTATTTCCAAAAATCAGCCAGTGAAAACCCAGTGGATCACAACAGTGTATTGTCCAATATAGCACTGGAAGGTGAGCCCTCCAGGTTGGAAGACACTACACAATAACTGTGACAGCGGACTCAAGCTTACCAGCAAGCATGAAGGTGGCCCAGGACCAGGCAATGTTTTGTTCTGTTATACAGAAGGCCACCATGAGTTGGAGCTGACTCAGTGATGTAACAGTGACAAGGTGTACCACCACAGGAGGCTAGCTAACAGCAAAAGACAAGGATGCACCACTCATGGGGCCAGCTGACAGTGACAATGGGGGTGTACCACTGTGTGAGGCCAGCTGACACTTACGATGGGGGTGCACCACTGTGTGAGGCCAGATGACACTGACGATGGGGATGCACCACTGTGTGAGGCCAGCTGACAGTGATGAGGGTGCACCACTGTGTGAGGTCAGCTGACAGTGACGATGGGGGTGCACCGCTGCGTGAGGCCAGCTGACAGTGACGATGGGGGTGCACCGCTGCGTGAGGCCAGCTGACAGTGACGATGGGGGTGCACCACTGCATGAGGCCAGCCGACAGTGACGATGGGGGTGCACCACTGTGTGAGGCCAGCTGTCAATGACCATGGGGGTGCACCACTGTGTGAGGCCAGCTGACAATGACGATGGGGTGTACCACTGCGTGAGGCCAGCTGACAGTGACGAGGGTGCACCACTGCGTGAGGCCAGCTGACAGTGACGATGGGGGTGCACCACTGCATGAGGTCAGCTGACAGTGATGATGGGGGTGCACCACTGTGTGAGGCCAGCTGACAGTGACCATGGGGGTGCACCACTGTGTGAGGCCAGCTGACAATGACGATGGGGTGTACCACTGCGTGAGGCCAGCTGACACTTACGATGGGGGTGCACCACTGCGTGAGGCCAGCCAACACTGACGATGGAGGTGCACCACTGTGTGAGGCCAGCTGACAGTGACGATGGGGGTGCACCACTGCGGGAGGCCAGCTGACAGTGGCGACGGGGGTGCACCACTGCGTGAGGCCAGCTGACACTGACGATGGAGGTGCACCACTGTGTGAGGCCAGCTGACAGTTACGATGGGGGTACACCACTGCGTGAGGCCAGCTGACAGTGAGGATGGGGGTGCATCACTGTGTGAGGCCAGCTGACAGTGACGAGGGTGCACCACCGCACAAGGCACATGGGAGGATTAGGCTTTGAAGCCAGAGGAGATGGTTCAGAGAATGTAACTTACCTGGTCCTGGTTTTGGGGGCCCCGCTGGGAGGGGTGTGGTGGTAAGGGGGGCATACGTTGAGGAAAGCTGAAGGAAGGGATACATTGTGGTTTTGACTCTTCATGCTCTGGAGTTCATGAGGCCACACTGCTGCTGCTTCAGGAAGCGCGGATGATGCTTTGTGATTGGTGCCAGGTTGAAGAAAGATCAGGAGCTTTATTTATTTTTTTCTGTCCAATTTTGTAGTACTTTTGAAAAAAATAATTCCTTTGAACAAAAATATCATCAGAAACCCAGTGTCAGGAGCATCCTGGGTAGATAAAGAGTGACTGAGTAGCCAGGCCATGCATGCGGACCCTGGGACATTCAGGGAGCAAGCAGAGTAGCCAGTGGTGCCCAGGGGTCTCCGTGGAGGCAGGGCTCACAGCGGGCAGGGGGACCCTCTTTTTCTTACAACGTTTTTCTTTTTTGTTAGATACAGTGAAAGCATGTGTAAAAAATTTATACAAGACTGGAAAGGGGAAAAAATTGTACCATATCACAGTTCCTCTGGCAACATTTTAGTATAATTGTTTCAAGTATTATCTTTCTGTGTAGCTTTTTGGATTCTTAAAGTCCGTTAGATCACTGTATGTATCACTGTATGTTAAATAACTTTGGACAATAAGAGAACTATTCATGATACAAACTAGAAAATAGGAGAAGAAATGTATGTAAAGAAAGGAAAGTAACTACTCTTAATAATGTCTTGTAAAGGTAAATATTATTAGCATTTCGGTAATGTTTTGTCCAGATTTTTCTAAGAAAACTTCAGAGACATTTTGACCATTGTGTAGGCGACACTGATGACTCCAGCTGTGCAGATACTTATCTTTTTTTTTTTGGAGTTGTTTAAGGATCACACTCTAGAACTAGAAGTAAAGCACCGCAGGGCTATGGGTGCTCATGGCTCTTGTGTGTTTGCACACTGCTTCCCGCAGCACAAGTCCTTGCATTTCCTGTGTGGATGCCCCAGGGCTGGCCTGGCTGCCTCATCCCCTCCACTGGCCCACAGGAAGGTTGACTTGAGCATCCATCCTCGGCAGACTTACAGTTGCTGGGACCTCTGAGAGCTGTTTTGAGCTTTTGTTCCCATTCTGTGGGGTGTCCTGTCCCAGGCGGCCCTTTGGTGGCCAAGGGCGCAGTCATGGCTTATGCCTGGGATAGGAAGGTGGACACGCTGTCAGCTCTGCTGAGCTCACCAGGCCTCCATCCCTTGATGGGCTCTTGTGAAAACTGACCTTGCGTCTCCTGTTTGGAAATGCCGAAGAAATACACTCTTATGCTTCCTCTGCCCAGCCACATGACACTGGGGCTTCAGGAAAGGCTGTCCGGCTGTGCCTCTTCCTGGTCTTGGTGATGGCCGTGATGGGCCTGGTACTGAGCTGATGGTGATTAGGAAGCGTCTGTGTGAGAGACTGAATAGGCTCACGGCTGACTTGCAGAGCAGCTTGGGTAAGTTACCTCCTCATCTACGGAGTGGTGACTGTCCTCCCTCAGAGCGTGAGTAGCCGTGCCTGGGCTTGCACGCTCAGTGTGTACCCTGAGAGAACCCAGACCGAGGCAGGTGTGGGCATAGCTGCCCTCTCTGTCTTCTGCATTTCCACCCAGCTAGTTGTCACCTGTTCCCAGAGAACTCCCAGGTCTCTGCGTGGAGAATCTCATGGGTTGTTTGGGCCTGTTGATAAGATAAAGAAATATGGCACCCTTTGTTCTGGGTGCCACCTCTTGTAGGACAGTGTGACCTAGTCTTCTCCTTGCACTCACCAATGGCTGTCGTGTGGGCTAGCTTGTTCATTCATTCCTGCGCGGGTGCTTTGGTTTAGCGTGTGCCCAGAGCTGGTGCCAAGTGTGGGACACACGTGTATCAGTGGTGTGGGTCAGCAATACACGCACAGTGGTCACCAATTGGAGACAGACATGTGCCAGCTCTGGGGACAGCCAGCCTGCCACTGTAAGTTCTATTTCTCCCACCACCTAAGATCTTCTTGTCTTATCTGAGCAGGGTGTAGAGTAGAGGGACTAAGAGTCAAAGGCCCAGTCACTCCAGCCAGCCAGGGGACTTTGAGTAAGTCACTTCTACTTCTTGACCTTGGTGTCTTCTTTAAGATGAGGAAGTTGGGTCAGATGAGCTTCAGTGAAAGTATATAGTAAAAGTGTTGGCAAAGTGTGGGGCTAAGAAAGCCACAGCCTGATCTTTCTCTGGCCCAGTTAGCTTCCCTTATAGAGGGACTTGGCCTCTGGCCCCTGACCTATTCTCAGCCCAGGCGACCGCACCCAGAACGTGTGTTGCCACCTCCAGGCCAGCAGCACCCTGTCAGCACCCAGTGCCATGGTGATGTAGAAGCCAGGGCCCCCGAATCAGAGACCAGGTGGAGCTTACCTAGTGTACCTGGAACACTGATCCTCCTATTTGGTGAGAGTTGAAGTTCACGCCCTGACCAAAGCAGATCTATTTTTGCTGTTAAAATCCTGCCCTCCATGGCTCCTGCACAGTCCCTTAAGTGATTTCCAGGGTGCTGTCAGCATCAGTGTTGGTTCCTTCCTGATATGATCCCTGGTGGTGCACAAGCATTTACCTCTTATCTGCTGCATCAGGACATCGCAGGGGTGAAAAAAGTATTGGAAAAGATGGAAGCAGAATTCTCTGCAGGAAAACAGATTGATTTCAAATATGCTGTCCTTCGTCATGCCTCAGGCAGTGGCCTGTTGCACATGATTTCCTTGACTACTGATGCCCCATTTTTTTTTTTTTAATTTTTATTCCTAAAATAATATTTTATTTTTTCAGTGAAAGTTTACAGAGCAGATTACGTTCTCATTCAACAATTTCTACTCAGATTGTTCCAGTGACATTGGTTACACTCTTCACAATGTGTGAACATTCTCATTATTTCCATTCTGATTGTGCCATTTCCAGTAATATAGTCTCCCTGTTCCTTTACCTTCTCATCTTTGTTTTTAATGTAGTTGTTGACCATTTGGTCTCATATATATGAGTTTTTAAGGGCGCACGGTACTCACAGGTGATATTCTTTATTTTATGAGCCAATCTGTTATTTAGCTGAAAGGTGACCTCAGGATAGTTTTGGTTCAAGGTTTAAAGAGTATCTCAGGGCAATAGCCTTGGGGAGTCCTCCAGTCACAGCTGATGTAGTAAGTCTGGATTTTTTAAAAAGAATTTGAGGTTCTGTTCCTCATTTTTCTCCCATTCTGTCAGGATTCATCAGAATGGTTGATAGTGGTAGTTGGGCACCATCTAGTTCGTCTGGTCTCAGGGTAGATGAAGCCATGGTTCATGTAGACTATTAGTTCTGTAGACTAGTTTCTTCTCTGAGTCTTTTGTTTCCTTTTCCTCTTTTGGATAAGTAGAGACCAACAGTTGTATCTTAGATGGCCGCTTATAAGCTTTTCAGACCTCAGATACTACTTAACCAAACCAAGATGTAGAACATAAGCTTTATGAACCATTTTATGCCAACTGACTGAGATGTCCTATGAGATTATGGTTCTGAGACTTCAAACCCAGAAAGCCAATCCTGTGAGGTGTTTGGTTATGTCTGAGAAGTATCCATAACTCTGCCACCTATGTGTTTTATTATATATATATGAATATAGATACATCTGTATATGCATCTACCTATATATACATGTATCTATACTCACATGTACATACCTGTGCACATATATGGGTCCCTGGTTAAGGTGCAGTGGTTAAGCATTTGGCTGCTAACCGAAAAGTCAGCAGTTCGAATCTACCAGCGGCTCCTTGGAAACCTTATGTTCTGCTTTGACCTTCAGGGTTGCTATGAATCAGAAGCAACTCCATGGCAATGGGTTTGGTTTTGGTTTTTATACACATATATGCCTGTTGTTATTCTTAGGTGCTGTTGAGTCAGCTCTGACTCATAGCAACCCCATGTTGAGGGTCTTCCTCTTTTTCACTCACTCTCTACCTTATCAAGCACGATGTCTTCCTCCAGGTATTGGTTCCTCCTGATAATGTGTCCAAAGTAAATGAGGTGAAGTGTTGCCATCTTTACATCTAAGGAGATTCTGTCTGTATTTCTTCCAAAACAACTTTCTTTGTTCTTTTGGCAGTCCATGGTACATTCAGTATTCTTCACCAACACCATAATCCAAATGCGTCCATTCTTCTTTGGGCTTCCTTATTCATTGTCCAACTTTTGCACGCATATGAGGCCATTGAAAATACTGTGGCTTGGGTCAGGTGTACTTTAGTCATCAAAGTGATATCTACTTTTTAACACTTTAAAGAGATCTTTTACAGCTGATTTGCCCAATGCATTACATACCTATGTGTGTACATAACATACCCACATGTATAGTTTTTGGTTGTTGCTGTTGTTGCAAAATTATACATGCCAGAGCAGTTACCAAAAGGTCTTTCTTTCTTTTGTATATCTTAGTGACCTCATTTACCTTGGTCAAGCTGTGCACACTTCACCCATATTCAGCGTTAACATTTCCCAAAAATAACAAGTGTCCATTATCTGGAGGGTGATTCTGCCTCTCGCCCCCACCTATCTCTGGCAACCACCAATGAATGTTGTTGGTCTTTGTATATAAACCTGTTTTTGTCTTCTTATAAAAGTGAGATCATACATTATTTACCCTTTTGTGATTGACTTATTTCACTCAGCATAATGTCCTCCAGATTCATCCTTGTTATAGGGTATTACGGGGACTCATCATTTTTTATGACTGTGTAGTATTCCATTTTGTGTATGTATATATCACATTCTGTTTATCCATTCATTTTTTGATGGGGACTTAGGTTGGTTCCATCTTTTTGCTGTTGTGAATAAGTGCTGCAAAGAAAATAGTACATATATCTATTAATGGAAACCCTGGTGGCATAGTGGTTAAGTGCTACAGCTGCTAACCAAGAGTTCAGCACTTTAAATCCGCCAGGCGCCCCTTGGAAACTCTACTGGGCAGTTCTACTCTGTCCTGTAGGGCCACTATGAGTCAGAATCGACTTGACAGCAGTGGGTTTTTTTTTTTTAATCTATTCATGTCACTTCTATTAGATCTCTAGGGTACATACGTAGAATTGGGATTGCTGGATCATAAGGTAGTTCTAGTTTTTTTAGAAAGTGCCATACTGTTTTCCATAGTGGTTGCAACCATTTTACAGTCCCACCAGTAGTAGGTAAGAGTTCCAGCCTTCCCACATCCTTACCAACATTTGTTGTTTTCTGTTTTTTAAATAAGTGCCATTTTAGTAGGGGTGAATGGTATCTCATTGTAGTTTTGATTTACATCTCTCTGATGGCCAATGTCTGTCAGTTTGTCATACTGGGGGTCTTGGGTGTTGCTGTGATGCTGGAAGTTATATCTCCGGTATTCAAATATCAGCAAGGTCACCCATGGTAGACAGGTTTCAGCTGAGCTTCCAGACTAAGACAGACTAGGAAGAAGGACCGGCTACATCTGAAAAGCATTAGCCAGGGAAAACCTTATGGATAGCAGTGGAACCCTGTCTGATATAGTGCCGGAAGATGAGCCCCTCAGGTTGGAAGGCACTCAAAAGATGACTGGGGAAGAGCTGCCTCCTCAAAGTAGAGTCGACCTTAATGACGTGAATGGAGTCAAGCTTTCGGGACCTTCATTTGCTGATGTGGCGCAACTCAAAATGAGAAGAAACAACTACAAACATTCATTAATAATCAGAACGTGGAATGTATGAAATACGAATCTAGGGGAATTGGAAATCATCAAAAATAAAATGGAACGCATGAACATCAATATCCTAGGCATTAGTGAGCTGAAATGGACTGGTTTGGGCCGTTTCAAATCTAACAATAGTATGGTCTACAGTGCCAGGAATGACAAATTGAAGGGGAATGGCGTCACATACGCCTACAAGGAGGACCAGTTAATAGGACTATTATTCAAATTTACATACCAACCACTAAGGCCAAAGACAAAGAAATTGAAGATTTTTACCAGCTTCTGTAGTCTGAAATTGATCGAACATGCAACCGGGAAGCATTGATAATTACTGGCGATTGGAATGCAAAAGTTGGAAACAAAGAAGAAGGATCAATAGTAAGAAAATACGGCCTTGGTGATAGAAAATGATGCCAGAGATCTCATGATAGCATTTTCCAAGACCAAAGATTTCTTCATTGCAAATACCTTTCTTCAGCAACATAAATGGTAACTATACACGTGGACTTCATTGAATGGAGAACACAGGAATCAAATCTACTACCCATTCCAGTTATTAATGGATGTCTAAACCTGTTTCTTCTCATTTTGAGTCATGCCTCATCAGCAGATGAAGGTCGCGAAAGCTTGACTCCATCCATATCATTAAAGTCTACTCTACTTTGAGAAGGTAGCTCTTCCCCAGTTGTCTTTTGAGTGCCCTCCAACCTGAAGGGCTCATCTTCCAGCACTATATCAGATAGTGTTTCACTGCTATTCATAAGGTTTTTACTGGTCAGTTGATTCAGAAGTAGACCTCCAGGCCATTCTTCTAGTCCATCTTAGTCTGGAAGCTCTGCTGAAACCTATCCACCATGGGTGACCCTGCTGGTATTTGAAATACCGGTGGCATAGCTTCCGGTATCACAGTAACATTCAAGCCACCACAGTGTGACAAACTGATAGACATGTGCCCAGCATTTCCTGGTATTTGCACGCTTAGAGCAGTTTTGTGGATGCACGTAATGAAATTCGCCAGCAGTAGCCTTGCTTTCGGCCACAAATTTAGGAGTTTGCTGCACTGAGCCTTGGCAGTGGGAGCTAATTGATAGTGACTGAACAGAATGCCTTTTTCCTTTGTAATACAGAATGACTTTTGTGCCCCCCGGTTTGGAGGAACTGTGCCTTGAAGGACAGGCAGGGACCAGGGTCCACCAGCTGTGTCTTTCTTTGCTTACTGCTAAACAGCCCAAGGCTGCATCGTAGTCTGGGTGGGAAGCTGCTCGAGGAGAACCCTTTCTCTGCCCACCCGTGGTCTCCGTCACCTTCTCCTGGCTGCTAGGAGGCAGAGGCCTGGTGTTTCTTTGGGCTGTGTCTCCGTGCCTCCCCCTCAGTCACCCACAGGCCTTGGTGAACAGGTGGGGCTGTGCCAGCTGCTAGCCCTGGAGCTGTGCCTCTGTTCAGTCCCTCCAACCTTGCCCCCTGACTTTCACCCACAAGAGCACTGGGGCCCAGTGGCTATGAGGCCACCAGCTCTATTCTTAAAGCACCAGCTCATCATTTCCCTGAGACTTCTCATTACATTTTCTGTCTCGGGGTGGGGGTGGGGTGGTTTTGATTGGTGTGGGGATTGCCATGTCTGGTGGAGTATCAGAGGGCAGTGTCCCTCTCAGGCTGGTCTTGGGGGTCGTCCCTAGGCTCAACAGTGTATGTTTTTGATGTTCTGTCATAGATACCCTCCTGTATGGTTTTCCCTCTTCAGGGTTATGTAAGTCTTACAGAAAAGCCTAGGATAGACTTCTGTTGTCCCTCCTCAGGCAGACACTAATCTCATTAAAAGCCACCTGAGATGGCATCAGCTCCCAGGAACCCTGATGGCATAGTGGTTAAGAGCTGTGTCTGCTAACCAAAAGGCCAGCAGTTCAAATCTGCCAGGCACTCCTTGGAAACTCTATGGACAGTTCTACTCTCTCCTATACGGTTGCTATGAGTTAGAATCTGCTCCACGGCAATGGGTTGAATGGGCTCTTCTGCCCTGACCCTGACCAGAGCCTGCTTTTTGCCTCCCTGGGGCTAGCCCCACCTTTGTGGTGGGAGAGAGTTGGGATGCAGCAGGCTGGTATTGTGGACTTGTGTTACCTCAAGGCTTAGCTTAGTTCCCCATTTCCTGGCCACAGGTCTGCTCAGACCCTAGAGCTGCCCAGGGATGTTTTGGCTAAACATCACCAATCTCTCAGTATCCACATATCCATATGTCAGTATCCTGACATAGGCGGAGTTGGTCTTGAGGTTGGGTGGAGCCACCCCCAAGTCCTAGCTGTACTGGCCCTCCGGGTTGGGGGCTGGGTAGAAGAGGGCCCCTTTGCCTTGACCTGGGAGCCATTTAACAGGCTCTGCCTCCAGGTCATGCCCCCGAGGCCATGAGGCCATGGATGGACAGGGCGGCAGAGGTGGTGGCGGTGGTACTGGCATGGGGAGTACTGTGCCTGATGATCCAGAAACCTTGTAACAAAGAGATGCTGTTCAGCAAGGGGCTGTTCATCTGAAAATAGCGTGACTCTCCAGAAGGAGCAGTGGGAGGGGAATTAGATTGGGGCCCCGGTTCCAGTCCGCCCTGTGTGTTCCCCTCCCTGCCAGACCTGTCTGCAACCCCAGCCCCAGGATGCGCAGTGCTTCAGGGCCTGGGAACGAGCTCTTGCTTTTCCAGGCCCTAGCATTCCTGAGTGCTGGTGTCTGAGCAGTGGTAGTGGTCAGGGTGGAGATAGCAGGCAGTCCTGCTGGTGAGCGGAGGCCTCTGCTGTCTCAGGGCAGCTTTGATCAGGGTCAAGGAGCATAATGAAAACAGGACCCCGTGGCATAAACCTAGGCTTTAAACCCACATCGTGGACTAGCCTATGGGTTTTCTCAACTTGGCAGGATACTTTGGGAGTGGTAAACTGTAAGGATGGACCTTGCTGTGCTGCCAACGTAGAGCACAGTAAGAAGTTCGAATTTCTGGGAAATTGGTTGGGCATTCCCAGTGGGAAAGAGACAGCCAAGAGCATTGAGACAGGGACCTGACCTCATTTCCCAAACACTGGCCTTGCACAGGGCTTGCTGAGAACCTCAAGTATAAGACTATTAGCAGGATGGCATCTTCTTTGGAAGCAGAAGAGGAGAGGCAAAGGAAAAAATAAGCCCAAGAGAATGTGGCCTCAGACCCCTTTCTCTCCAAAGGTTTCCAGTCTTCATCACATTTGCATAATCCTGAGCTCGTGCCCCAGCCATTTAGAAGGTTTGACCTAGAAGATGTCAGGCTTTAATGTACTGCTCCCTTTCCTAGGAGCCTGGCTTTTGTGGACTTTCCCTATGAATCAAGGAAAAGCAGCTAGGGCCTGGGAAGAGCAGGGTGCTCCTCTCAGAGTTCTGGACTTAAGCCCAGGGGCTCCAGTCCCCTCACCGGCAAACCCCAGGCACCTTCAGGAAGGAGCTAGGAGCCTGGTTGGGGTGGGTATGTTGGTCTGGCATGACGGTTGGTAGCTGTGGGGAGTAGAGTCCTGGCAGATGCTCGTGTCCCCATAGCATGTGGGCACTGGGCCTGTCCTGAGTGGGGTTCTGGAGCTCTTGATCCCTGGCTGGTTTCCTTCTCTAGGTGCACCAGCCGTAGCGGGCATGGCAGGTGCACCCGGAGCCTGGCACTGCTGATACCAGAGCAGATGCCTTGACTGTCTCCACAGAGCAGGCTTCCCCACCATTTGTCCTGGTTGCTCTCTTTCCCAGGAGTGCTGGAGTCGGTGTCTTCTGGGGCAGAGGGAAGGGCTGGAGGACCGTGGCCCGGCCTGACCTTTATTCACTGCACATTGACTCATGCCTGTTCGCCAGACCTCAGGTCATCTACCTGCCAGCTGTTTTCCTGCTTACTCCTCTGCTGTCTGTCTCTCCCCAGCTTCATTGTGCCGTCACCCCTGGACAGCTGTGGAAGCCCAGTGTTCTGACATGCAGAGAGCTCAGGCCTGAGTCTCTCTCTGCCTGCTTTGCATCTTGGAAAATGTTGGCGAGTTTCTCCCCAGAGGGTGACAGGAAGTCCTTTGGGCCACAAGCCTGTGTGGGTCCTGCCTGTGGTGGCCCCAGGCCCTATGGGTTTGCGAAAGCTCACCATGATCCTCTCTGGTCTGTTAGTGGTTGGCAGGAGCGTGCCAGGAGCTCTTGGAAGTGAAAGGTGCCTATGTATGAGAACAGTGGATTTGTTCTTCATCTCAGCACGTCCCCAGCATTGGTAGCGCACTCCCCTTGCAGTTGCTGTACTCCAGCCAGACATTTTGACTAAGCCGAAGCCAAAGGCACTGGACCCAGAGCTCCTGGGGAGGGCTGCAGAGATGGGAGTCGGCGCCAGCTTTGCTGGCGACTAGGGGAGCTTCTAGAAGCCCGTCATTACATAGAAGTAAAGCCATGCGCCTCACCTCCCACACTGTCCGCAGGAGGGCATCCAGCTGCCTAGCCTTTATCTCTCACATTTCCCAATGCTGTGTAATGTTGGAGAGGAAAGGATTGCCTTTTGAGAGTCTCATATTCTTTACAAATTGTGCTGGCACTGACTTTGGGGTACTCACTGGAGCCCTGGATGCCGGGGCACCTTGTGGAGTTGCATCTCTGGTTGCATTAACTCTCCCCACCCCATGGCTCTCCCCCTTCCCCTGCATACTGTTTTCAGCTGGCTTTTGTCTCTCTTCTCCCTCTGCCTTGCCTTTCATCAGGTCCTTTTCGGCTCAGCCAAAAACTGTGAGTGACTCAGGATAGCTGGATGACCAGCCATGACCAGCAGCCGTGCGCTGCCAGAGTGAGCCTGCTTGTGATGTCGGATAGAGAACACTGAGCATAAGGGGTCGGGGCCTCTCTGTAAGGCAGCTTTCCCAACCTTGGCTGGCACTTAGGGGTCTGTTAGAAATGCCGGTGCTCAAGCCTTACCCCAGACCAGCCCAGAATGCACTCAGTTAGAGTCCCTGGGCTGGAACCTCTGGTTAAAACCTTCCCAGGTGGTCCCATTGTTCAGCAGAGGTTCAGACTCACTGCTTCACGCTCTAAAACCTTCTCATTTAGGACAGCTTACCTGTCTTCTCTAGATAGGTGTGGGTGTCTTGGTCTCCCTCCTTCCACTCCTCCTTATTTCAGCTCCTGGCACTGGCGAGTGAGCAGGGAGGGACTGCAGATGTGGTGTGGTGGATGTTACAGCCCTAGCAGCTGTTCACTGTAGCAAACAGCAGCTTGTTTTCTCTAGAGATACCTGACAGGACTTGGGCAGGACAGCAGTTAAACTGTGTGGAAAGGCAGATTCACAAGGGTGGCAACAGCTGGAGCCAGGGAGAGCTGAGATGGGGGAATCTCCTTATAAGGCCAAGACTGCTGCTGGGCCACCTGTGGCAGCACTCCGGCCTGCCTGCTGGCTTGTGTGCCAGCTACCGCCTCCTCTTTTTCCTCCTCTTCCTCCTCCTTCTTTTCCTTCTTCTCTTCCTCCCCAGAGCAGCGCTCCTCCCACCTGCCCTGGTGCATAAACTACTGAGCCAGCTCAGACAGAGCTGAAAGGGCAGCAACTGGCCAAGAAATGTCTTCAGCCACCCTCTCTTCCCCTTCTCTCTTCTCCCCTTGCTGTCTCCAATTTTTCCCTTCCCTCCCTATCTAAACACCCATTGGAGAAGAGATTTCAAAAATTCATTTATGCTGAAGAGATAAAATATTCAACTAATATCCATTTCCATTGGATACTGAAACGTTTCCGTTGCCAAGCTCTTGGGTTGGATAGAGACTGTGACAAGTTCTTCTTCTTCAGGAGCTCACCAAGAGATTCCAGGCAGTGGTATAAAAAAGAAGTGTGTACCTTACTTTACATAAGCACTGTACTCTAGATGATAAAGTTCTTTCCCACGAGGGTACAGGTTAACAAGTGTGAAACCGCTACGTATGTGTATTGGGATTGAACAGTTTAGCAAATGGATGGCAGATGGTGGGAGCCAGGTTTCTCTGTGTTGGAGTGGGAGGTTATAGATAAGCAAGGGGAGGCAGCTAGAATGATCCACATAGTAAAAGAGTAGAGTCGGAGACACCAGTATGTTTAGCTTAATATAGGCATTAGTATGTTTGGCTTAGTGGGCAGTGGTGGTTCAGTGGTAGAATTCTCTCCTTCCATGCAGGAGACCTGGGCTCAATTCCCAACCAATGCACAGCCACCACTCATCTGTCAGTGGAGGCTTGCATTTTGCTATGATGTGAACAGATTTCAGTAGAGATTCCAAATTAAAACAGAGTAAGAACAAAGGCCTGGCAACCTACTTCCAAAAATCAAGCAGTGAAAACTCTGTGGATCGTAGTGGCCTGATCCACAATCAGTCATTGGGATGGCACAGGACTGAGCAGCGTTTCATTCCGTTGTGGATCACGATGAGTCAAGGGCTGACAGGATGTTAGCTAACAACAGCATCATGTTTGGAGTCGACTCTGACTCATAGCGACCCTATAGGACAGAGCAGAACTGCCCAAGGAGTGCCTGGTGGATTTGAACTGCCGACCTCTTGGTTAGCAGCCATAGCTCTTAACCACTACGCCACCAAGGCTTCCTATAGATTTATAGAGATGCATATATACACAGGTTATACACGTATGTATTTTATACATATATATGTATTTCCTTGTTCTGTCAAGTGAGAGGGCCTAGGAGCAATGAACGCCATAATAGCAATGAACACACCTAGCGCCCAGGCCTTGGTTTCTAATTCCAGTCTCCAATAATAGGAACCAGACCTCCTTGGAGAAATGGCTGATTCTAGGACTAGGGGAAGAAATTTATACAAGATGAGCCTGGAGCATCTTGTACTTGTCAGAAATAAGGAAGTGCTTTAGACACACACACACATTGATGGGAGTATGTCATAGTGACATAGGAGCCAACCAGAAAAGTTCTCAGCGGCCAAAGCTGGGACAGTTTAAGCAACGAAATAAATGAAGTAGCATTGAATTGTAATCCAAAATCTGTGAGTCTATGCTGCCATAAGTAAATGACTGAATAAGTAAACAAATAGATGAGAAGAGACAAATCTCTTGTGCAGAAAAATTCCAAATAATTTATGTAGATACCCTACCCTCAACGAGGTGGAATATAAAACTCCCACCTTCCTTAAGTATGGGCTGCGCATAGTGACTTCCTGCCAACGAGCACAGAATGGCAAGTGGTTAATTGCAACTTTATAGAGAAAAAATGTGACAAGCATGACCTAGGCCAGGTGATCAAGGCCAATATCAGCAGTAATAAGTCATCTTGAAATAATGTGTCTTAGTGTGAGTTCTCTAGAGGAGCAAAACCAGAGAGGTGTATATATACATGTATTTAGAGAAATTTACTTCAAGGAAGTGGCTCACACAATGATGGGGGCTGGCAAATCCCAAAGCTGTGGGTCAGGTGGCAAGCTGGAGACCTCAGCTGGATCACAGGGTTGCACCAAACCAAAAACCCAATGTCATCAAGTTGATGATAACTCATAATGACCCTATAGGATGGAGTAGAGCTGCCTCATAGGGTTTCCAAGGCTGTGAAGCAGACTGCCACATCTTCCTCCTGCGGAGTGGCTGGTGAGTTCAATCTGCTGACCTTTTGGTTAGCAGCTGAGAGCTTGAGCACTGTGCCATTGGGACATGCGGTTACAGGGGCTGGCAAATCCAAAATCTGCAGGACAGGTGGCAGGCTGGAGACTTCTCCAGGCTTTTACAAACCAAGAACTGGAGGTGAGGCAATGAGAAGAGTGTAAGATCAAGGGGGAGAGAGCTTTGCCATTAATATACTGCAGGCAGGCCACACTCCAAAGGAACCCCCCGCCTCAACTCACTGGGTGATGACATCAGCTTACATCATGGAAGATGATTACATTATATTACATTGTGGAAGCACACCCAGTCCAGTATCTGCTAAACCACTGATAACCATAGCCTAGCCAGTTGACACATAACATTAACCACCACAGTCCACCCCTTATCAACTTGGCACCTATACGTATCTCGTTAAACCATACATAGTCTTCAAATGAAGAAAGTTATAAAGTTATACTTGTGCCTAACATAATACCGCTAACTTGCGTACAACTGAAAACTCACTAGCTCCTTTTACATCTTGTATTTTATAATAAGCAATGGAATAAAGGAGGGAAGAAAACAAAAGATATTTGAGATATATATATATATGTATACCTGCATACACACGCATGCAAACGTATAACAAAAGGAAGGAATGCTCATAACAATTAAAGCCCTTACTTTGGCAGCTGGTCGCATGGTCATAGCTGGTATTTAGAACTATCTTCTTTTACTATGCATTCCATGTTCCCTTTGCCCTTAGCAAGCACCTCAGCTGGTCATGATTCTTTGCCTGGTGGGGTGACCCAGACCTTCATTCCTGAAGAGTCTAGGCCTTTGGTAGTCCTGCCTGAATTGGGTTGTTGTGGTTTTCCATGGCCCTTAATCACAAAGCATGGTAGTAGTAAGAGATGCCCTAAGGGATCTGCTGTATTCCAGACATAATCTTCTTTGTCTGTGTTGTGTAATAACAGCTCAGTTTCCCCTTGGTAATCAGGATCAATCACACCAGCCAATATGGTATTCTTTGCCTGTTGATTCAGAGGCATGAGGAGCCCAAAGTATCGTGGTGGCATTCTTAACTTCCAGTTCAGTGGGATCAGTGTTGTGTCTCCTGGTGTGAATATTCTTCCCTTTGGAGCTAAGACCTCTAGAACAGCAGAGCATAGGATCACAGGAACAGAATGCACAAATTTTGCAAGTGGGTTACCTAGGGGTAATAGTGAGTAGTGCCACTCCCAATTTCCACTCTTGATTCTTGGGCCGGTGAATCCTGGCTATGGGAGAAACAGCACCATATTTAAGATGTTGATTTAGAGCATATATAGCCTCCTGGAGAACCTATCCCCAGCTCTGCAAGGTATTGCCACCTAGCTGTCAAACCAGCTGCTTCAGGTGATGGGGAACACGGTAGTACCAGTGAATTTCATGAACGCGGGCCCAGTGCTGCACTTCATTTGCTGTGAAGTGAGTTTCTTGACCTGAGGCAATGCTGTGTTGGGTACCATGACAGAGGCATTCTGTAAGTCCACGGATGGTAGTTTTAGCAGAAGCATTGTGTACAAGAAAGGCAAATCTGTATCTAGAATAAGTGTCTATCCCAGAAACCACAACACACTGCCCTTTCCTTGATGGAAGTGATCCAATGTCATTAACCTATCACCAGTTTGCTGACTGATCGCCCCAAGAAATAGTGCCATACTGGGGACTGTGTCTGTCTCTGCTGCTGGAAGACTGGGCATTCATCAGTGGCTATTGCTAAGTTGGCCTCAATGAGTTGAACTCCATGTTCCAGAATTCATACGTAATCTCCATCCCTGCCACCATGGCCACTTTGTTCATGAGCCCATTGGGCAATAACAGGGTAGCTGGGGAGAGAGGCTGACTGGTATCCATAGAACGCATCATCCTGTCCACTTGATCGTTAAAGTCCTCCTCTGCTGAGGTCATCCTTTGGTGAGCATTCATGTGAGCCATAAATATCTTCACTTCTTTGGCCCATTCAGACAGGTCTATCCATATACCCCTTTCCCATACCGCCATGTCAGCAATTATCCAATTATGTTCATTCCAAGTTCCTGACCATTCAGCCAAACGATGGTTCATTTAATGATGGAGTGCTGCTGTGCACATCCAACTTTATGACTCTGTAGGTCAGACAACACCCAGTTCGTGATGGGCAGCTCAGGCCTCATGGTAACTTTGTGGCCCATGCTTAAGAGTTCAGTGTCTACTAAGGTTCAGTAACAAACCAAAAGCTGTTTCTCAAAAGAAGAGTTGTTATCTGCAGAGGATGGCAGGGCTTTGCTCCAAAATCCTAAGGGTCAGTGCTGTGATTCACCAAGAGGGCCTGCCAAAGACTCCAAACAGCATCTCTATCTGCCATTAACACTTCAAGTACCATTGGATCTGCCAGATCATATGGCCCAAATGGCAGAGCAGCTTGCACAGCAGCCTGGGCCTGTTGGAGAGCCTTCTTTTGTTCTGGGCCCTACTCAAAACTAGCACCTTTTTGAGTCACTTGGTAAATAGCCAGAGTAACACACCCAAATGAGGAATATATTGCCTCCAGAATCCAAAGAGGCTCATTAGGCCTTGTGCCTCATTTTCAGTTGTAGGAGGAGCCAGATGCAACAGTTTGTCCTTCACCTTAGAAGAAATATACCTACATGCCCCACACCACTTGACTCCTAGAAATTTCACTGAGGTGGAAAGCACCTGAATTTTTGCTGGGTTAATTTCCTACCTTCTGGCATGCAAATGTCTTACCAATGAGTCTACAGTCTTGATACTTCTTCCTTACTCCAGTGAGCATGTCATCAGTGTAATGGACTAGTATATCATCTTGTGGAAGGAAAAGGTGATTAAGGACCCTTACGACTAAATTATGACATAGGGGTGGAGAGTTGATATACCACTTAGGTATGACAGTGAAAGTGTATTGCTGGCATTGCCAGCTGAAGGCAAACTGCTTCTCGTGGTCTTTAGAAACAGGTATGGAAAAAGCAGTATTGGCCAGATCAATAGCTGCATACCAGGTACCAGGAGATGTATTAATTTACTCAAGCAATGAAACAGCAGCTGCAATTGGAGTCACCACCTGGTTAAGTTTATGATAGTCCACTGTCATTCTCCAAGATCCATCTGTTTTCTGCTTAGGCCAGATAGGCGACTTGAATGGGGATGTGGTGGGAATCACCACCCCTGCATCCTTCAAGTTTTGGATGATGGCATTAATCTCTGCAGTGCCTCCAGGAATGTGATATTGCTTTTGGTTTACTATTTTCCTAGGTAGAGGAACTTGTAATGGCTTCCACTTAGCCTTTCTACCATAATAGCCCTCAGTGCACATGTCAGGGATCTGTTGTGGGAATTCTTCCAGTTGCTGAGTATGTCTATTCCAGTTATGTATTCTGGAACTGGGGAAATCAGTACAGGAAGGGTTCAGGGACCCACTAGATCCAATGTTAGATGGACATGAGCTCAGACTCCATTAATAACCTGATCTTCTGTAAGAATGGCATGAGGGCAGCATCTGACCTCTAACTTCACAAGGAGGAAGGAGAATCAAGATCAACAGCCCAAGGCTGATTGCCATGAGGTGAAGGTCAGTCATGCTTCCTCTCTCTGCCATCTTTACCAGCTCTGACACTGACTGTCCCACGTGTGGCACTCGCTACTTCTCTGCTGGGTTCAGTAATACATTGTAATGGCCACACAGAACTCGCAGACAATACTCATGATTATAGGATTATGTAACAGGCTACCATTCAGGCTCAGGAATGCTCAGGATACAGTTCTTTCATCAGGACAGCCTCTTTTCAGCTGTGCTTGTAGGCATGCCTACCTCTGGCTCTTGGCCTCTGCCCTGCTCGGGCAAGTGTTACAGAGCTCTTTTAGCTCTGCCAATAAGTGCCCAGTGCTGCGCCAGTAAGCCTCAGCCTGAAAGCTCTCAGCTCCAGCTCCTTGGGCCAGCAAACCTAGTTCTACCAAGTGCCCAGAGGCACCCTACTCTGCCAGCAAGCCTCCTGCCCAAAGGCACTCAGCCTTCTCACTTTGTGACCCAGGGAAGTCCACAATGCCGTCTCCTGCCAGTCTCTCTTGCTGCCATTTGTCTACCACCTCTTCTTGCCATCTTCAGAGTTACAGCTCTCTGTCTCTCTCTCAGTCTCCTGATTCCAAGAGCTTCTCAGCACAGGGATCCCAGGTCCACAGGAAGTGTTCCACTCTTGGATTGCTCATTTCAAGCCCAGCAGGATGGCAAAACTGACCAGTCCCCTTGGCATGCCACAATTACCTTATTTGCACAGTCCCACCTCGGGTGGAAATTAAAAAGACTATGAGTCGAAATCAACTCGACAGCACTGGGTTACTGGGTGGCAAGAAAGGCCACACAACTGATTGGTTGCACCATACCGCCACATGCCCCTACTGAGATGGTGAACCACAGTGACTTTTTGGGTCTCCTGGAATTAGTGTCAGTTTAGGTCCACTGTCTAATAATCCCGGAAAAGTCTGAGTATTTCCTTTTCTCCAGCGAACAGTCATTCTGGTAAAGGGCCATAGACCCCTTTGTGGAAGGCTGAGAAAAAAATGAACAGTATAAATTTTTGGCAATGTAGTGGGATCCTTCCTCAGGGGGACCCAGCGACCCCTTCATTCAAGTTAGACTGCCATTCACTTGGCCTAGAAGTCTTCCACTTATACAGATCAAGTAAGTATCTAGTAGGTTTCGCATCTGTTTCACTCCTAGGGACACTGCGAGTAATTAGCCAACATCAGAAGTCCATGCGAGTCAGAGTATTCTGATTACTGCTTTGACTCCGCTGTCCATTACGGTAACTATGCCCACCTCAACTTTGGCAATTAAGTGATGCCACTTGGCCCCTGCCATTCCGGGATCCAGTTGCCTCCATTGTAGAAACCAAACCTTTTGCCATCGAGTTGATTCAGACTCATAGCAACCCTATCAGACAGAGTAGAACTGCCCAAGTAGGGTTTACCAAGGAGTGACTGGTGGATTTGAGCTGCTGACCATTTGGTTAGCAGCCAAGATCTTAACCACTGTGCCACCAGGGCTCCCCGACCCCTATTGTACTTAAACCAAAAAAAAAAAAAAAAACTAAACCCATTGCCCGTCAAGTCGATTCTGACTCATAGAAACCCTATACAAAACAAACATACCCTTTGCAGCCGAGTCTATTCCTACTCATAGTGACCCTGTAGGTTCCCCAATTCAGTGAGGACATTCCACTGTGATATTTGACCTTCGTAGAAGAGCAAGCACGGAGGTTTTCAAGGATTCTGGGACTCCTTTCATAGACATATTCCTCACAGTTGTGGTGAAAGGTATGTCTTCTGGGCACTCCCTGGATGGGTCAGTGGGTCCAACATGAGAAATCCACTCTAACATTCCAATTTCCCTAAGGCTTTAGATACCTTCTTCTGTAGCATACCAAGGCATTTCAACTTCATTTAGTATAAGCCACCTCTTAGTCCATGTTTCACTCAGCCAACCAAATAAACTATTAGATCCTGCTCTAACCTCTTAAGCTGAAACATCGAATGAAGCCTCTCTCCTTAGTGGGCCTATATCAGTAAACTTGGACTGATCCAAATTTATGTTCTTTGCACCATTATCCCACACCTTTAATAGCCATTTCCACACATATTGCCCAGATTTCTGTTTGTATGCATTAGAGAAATCAAGCAGTTTTTTTGGAGTGTAGCATACCTCTTCTTGAGTCACATTTTGTACCTCACCTCTTGGGTCTCACTGGAACTTCTGTCTATTGATAGGTTTAGAAGCAACAGTGGGTGGTGGGGGCGGATCCTGGGGACATACAGCAATGTCTTACAAGGCATCTGCCACAGGCAGTGTCTCAGGTGCCACCCCAGGCAAGGATTCCTGAGACAAAGCTGGGTTAATCTCATATGGGAGTGGAAGAGATGATTTTACTGGCAAAAATGACTTAGCAGACAAAGCTGGAGTAATCTCCTCCGATGGGGTTGAAGGGGCTGGTTCTGTTGGCAAGGGTGATTCAGTAAAATTCAGTGTCCCCAGCTTCATCTATATCTGCCCATATGTCCCCATCCCAATTTACAGGATCCCATTTCTTCCCAATCAATATCCTCACTTTAACCTCAGACACCTTTTGAGGTTGAGAATTCAATTGGTATAATTCAACCACTCATAGGATAAGACTCTGGGTTTGGTTTTAAGTAATCTCAGCTCTGTTACTACAGGAAATAAGACTTTCTTTGAGGGTACAAATAGCAACTTTCAGGTTCTTTATGTAGTGGTGTAGCTGGGACTTTGAAGCCCTAAGCTCATCCTTTTCTTTCTGCATTTTGTTCATTGAAAGTAAGAACAACTGGACAGTTTCATTATACTTGTCAGTTTGACAAAAATGTTGGAATGTTTCATAAACACAGTCACCCACAGCCTTGTCTCTCATGAGTATTTGATGAGGAATATCCAGTGGTGGTGATATTTTGTGTATCTCTATTGCCACATCACACTATGGATTAACAGTGCCCTCATTACTACTGGAAATAGTCACTAGTGCCTTTAAATCTAGCCAGACTTGTGAACCAATTCAGAAAACTCATACTTAAGATTTTGTTCCTCTAGAACCACTCTCAGTACCAAAATGTCTTAGTCCAGGTTCTCTAGAAGAGCAAAACCAGTGAGACATATATGTATATATAAATATATAGAGAGAGATTTACTTCAAGGAAATGGCTCACATAGTGGTGGGGATTGGCAAGACCCATATCCATGGGTCAGGCACCAGGCTGGAGACTTCTGCAGCCTTACATCCAAGAACTGGAGGTCAGGTAACAAAAAGAGTGCAGGATTGAGAGAGAGCAAGCTTTGCCAGAATATCCATTTGCAGACACCACACCTTCAAGGAAACTGCCCTGTCAACTAATTGGCTGATTACATCATGGAAAGCGATTATATTGTATTATGGAAGAGTACCCAGTCCAATATTTACCAAACCACTGAGATTCATAACCTACCAAGTTGACACATAACATGAATCATCATAGCATGTGTCCTTAATACAAAGTGATAAGAATGGTGCTTTACCTTAGCAGCCCTCCTTCCAAAAACTCATGGCTCCAGTCTTATGACAAAAATATCAGATCAATTCCTGTTGAGGGACATTCTACAAAATACCTGACCATTGCTCCTCAGTACCATCAAGGTCATAAAAAACAAAGCAAGCCTGAGAAACTGTCACAGCCAAGAGGAGCTTCAGGAGACGTGACAACTAAATATAATGTGGTGTCCTGGATGGGATCCTGGAACAGAAAAAGAACATCAGGAAAAAACTGGGGAAATCGGAGTAAAGGGTAGGCTTTTGTTAATAATAATGGGTTAATATTGGTTCATCAGTTGTAACAAATGTTCCACATAAATGTAAGATGTTAATAATAGGGAAAACTAGGTGAGGGGTATATGGAAACTGTACTATCTTTTGAATTTTTCTGTAAATCTAAAACTTCTAAAAAAATTATTAAGAAAAAAGGAAATGACATAGGGACTATGAGAAAGGCTGTAGGTCAAGGCAGCTAGGATGGGCGAGGAAATGAGGTGCCCCTTAAGCTGCCCCTTGCAGGATGGAGAGGGCCCCGCACTATGGCCTGGAAGGCTCACACAAGTGTCTGGAAGCACACAGGGTGGCTGGAATCAAGGAAGGGAAGGCTAAGAAGGTGGGTGGACTTAGGCCATGGGTTGGAGTACCAGCCTGCTCCTTGCAGGGACCAGGAGACATTCCTCCATTTACTTGGAGGCTTTGGACCCACTGGGGCGACTTACTTATCGAGGAGTCTGTATTTTCTACCTTTATGGTAGGTGACAGGAAGTGACAGATTGTGCCAGGGAGGACTTCAGGTTTAAACCAGCACCCTTCTTACTACTGCTTGTATTTTAATTAGGTGCCTCACTTTCCTTCAGACTTTTGTCTGATTAGACCAAGAAGGAGGACCAAAGCAGGGGAGGGGGTTGAGAATTAACTCGTCCATCAACAATTCCATCGGTACTTTGAGGACCGTCATCTCTGAACAACAGGCAGCCTTTCAGCCCCCATGTCATGAGCCTGATGTGGGAAGTCAAACCCAAACTCTGACTGTCCCTGTCAGATCCCTCCTTCCCCTGCATGGCTCACCGCCCCCTTCCTTCTCAGGGACCTTTCTTCTGGCCCTGGCTAACACGGCTTCCTGCCCCAAACCCCTTAGTCCCTCCGGTGCTTTGTTTTCCACCATGGCTCTCAATCCCCATGAAACATACTGCATAGTGTGTTATCTGTGTTGCTTGTCTGACTCCCCCGTCTAGAAGCTGAAGCCTAGCGAGACAGGGATTTTTGTCAGTTTGGTTCATTGCTATGTTCTCAGTGCCTAGACTCCTTCAGGCCAGTGTGCTGAGCTTTATCAGTCCTGTTCAAGGCAGAAGACTAATGCGTATAACTAATGCACATTTGTATGTACTTTGTACCCTGAGATCACCGTACCTTTTGGTAAAATCGATGTCACCAGGCCCAGGTCCTGCTGTGATGTGGGATATTGATAGCCCATAGGAGATAAAAAGGAGCAGAACTCCAGGGGTCCAGCCTCCAGGGGAGCAGCTGCTCGACACTGGAGCTGAGGATTGGAGAATGGGCACGGGCGGGGCACTGGGGGCTGGGAGGATTGAGGCCTTTGCCGTGCACCCCTGGGGGCCTCAGGCCCATGCTGTTCCACCTAGGCGCAACTGTTCGACAGCCATGTCCGCATCAAGAATGGGTCGGCCCAGAGCAAAGTGTGTCTTTCTGCCTTCGCCCATTTCTGTCCCCATGGTCTTTGTTGTTGTCACTTCTAAAAGCCCAAGCTTTTCACACCCATCCCTGCGAACCCTAGTTGACCGCCATGAACATTGCTTTTCATGGAGCCCAGCTGGAATTGTGGTTCGATGGGTGAGGAGAAAGGTGATTCTTTCCCATGAGTGTGCACCCCCTGACTTAGGAGGAAGGCTCCTGACTGGCTGGGTGGTGAGGATTCCCTTGGCTCCCTGCACAGGGTTTTCAGCCACTCAGGGCATGCAGCCACCCGGCTAGCAGACCAAGCTAGCAGATAGTCTGACACAGGAGGTGAGAGAGGAACTTTCTGGCCATGGCAGCAAGTAAAAAGCATCCTTGTTGTGTTCTTTTCTCTCTTGAATAAGCTGAGCTGACTCTAACAGTGCCCCCACCTCTACAGAGGATGGGAGTCTGTCTGGGATGACAGTCCTGAGTGGGTCATCTATTTCAGTAGCACTCGATGAATGCTCCAGACCACAGCAGTGCTCAGTGTCAGGCTTGGGTATCCCCTTTTCCTCATGGTGCCTGCGTCTGGGCCCTCCGCTCCCCACCTCACTGCACCATTGAGGCTGTAGATGCAGTTGGTACTGTGCTGGAGACAGTCTCCCCAGTGCCACTTAGGATTAGCAGATGCTGTACCACCTCATGGGCTCCTTTCCACTGACCTCTCAAAAACCTGCACAAGACTTGGTGTGCTGAGATGAGAGCTCAGCAACATCTTCCCTCCCTCTGTGAGCCTTGTCTCGTCTGGCCTGTTGTCGCCAGATGGGGCCAGAGCCATTTCATGAAAGTGGACCTCCTGGGGAAGGAGCAGCTGCTCAGCAAGTGTCATCACCAGCAGGAACACTTGCTGTCAGATTCTGGTTGATTTACAGCCAGGACCATGGGAGCCACCACCTGTGCCTTCTCTAATAGGAAGTTGTGTGCTGACGAGTCAATTCCAGCTCATAGCGACCCTATAGGACAGACTAGAGCTGCCCCATAGTGTTTCCTAGGCTGTAATCTTTACGGAAGCAGACTGTCACATCTTTCTCCCACAGAGCAACTGGTGGGTTTGAACTGCCAACCTTTTGGTTAGCAGCCCAGCACTTAACCATTATGGAAGCAGGGCTTTTTGGTAGAGGGTTAGGTGTCAGAAAACCTGGGTGTGAGTTGTGCCTTTCTGGGCCTTGGTTTCCATATTGCCAAATGAGGGTAGGGGTTTCAGTGCCTTCTGGGTCTGGATTGGAGGCTACAGGAATAAGTGTCCTTTCTCAAAGGTGGCCTGAGTGACAACATGGGTTTTGTGAGTGGCCACAACCTGCTGGCTTCCATACCTACCTCATTTTTTTTTCTCTCTGTGTTTGTGCAATATTTTGTCCTGTTTTATTTTAAGTGTACAATTCAGTGTCTTTTATTATATTCAAAGGGTAATGCAACCATCACTACAATCTAATGTTGGAACGTTTTTGTCACCCCAAAAAGAAACCCCGTACCCATTAGCTGTCATTCCCCATCTCCCCACAACCCTCCCAACCCCTGGCAACAACTAATCTACTTGCTGTCTCTATAAATTTGCCTATTCTGGGCATGTCATATAAATGGAGTCGTATAGTAGTATCTCCACACCCACCTCATGCCTTTCAGCGTTATCATCCTCTAATGTGACAGAGTCTTGGCCTCATGCTGGCTGGTGGCTTGAGAACACAACCGTGGCCTCAGTGTCCCCAGACGCTGAGCGTGGGGAGGCTATGGACCCTGGAGGTGGGATTCCTTTCCTGGGCCCTGTGTCTCCTTCATGCCAACTTCTCCGTCTCCTGCCACCTCAGACTGAGGAGGACTTGTTCCTGTCCATGCTCTGTACTTGTATCATCTTGTTATCCTTTTAGCCAACATGGGGTTTTGTTATGGTTGGTTATTCCTGTTTTATAAATAAGGAAGCATGTTTAGAGAGATTGGTTTGTTCCATATTTCATTCAAAAATATTGGCTAAGAAATATTTTCAAAACTCAGCCTGCTAGGGATCTAAGATGGTAGAGTAAGAAACTTCGCATTCCCATCCTCCCACACAGAAAAATAATTAAAACAAGTAAAAAATGAAAGTACTAACATTACTGGAACTCTAGTGAGTAGTTGGGGATCATGGCAGCTAGGCAAAGTCTTGTCAGAATGGTAGGAAGACTCTGAGACTTTTTTTAATACTGGCTTGAGCACCACCCCCACCACTGCTTGGCTGCAGACTTGAAGCAGCGACCACATTCTCAGCTTGGGATCTTGACTTCTTGTTCTGGATGAGTAGAGTATCCTTGATTAACAAATTATAGTGTTTCAAGTGACTTCCTAAAGGACTAAAGCGTTTTGCTGTTTCTTGCATCTTAGAGGCTGCTCAGGGCAGAACAGTGGCAGGCATAGCCTGAGGTACCTTAGAGTTAAGATGAACCGAAGAGCCTGTGGGCATCTAGGGCAAAGGAGGGCAGTTAAGCCGTCAGGGTCAAAACCCCAGGGAGAGAATTTCCTTGAGAAATTGGGGCATTTAAAGGCACCCAAGTGTGTATAATTTGTAGAGCCACAGGAATGCCCAGGGCAAGACAAGTGTCCAGAAAGACCTGAAGTAACCCTAGGTTGGACCTCTGGCTCAGGTAAGTCTAGTTAAAGATTGCCCCAGCATATAGCCATTCTGCAAAAACTGCAAGAGGTTATATTCCCCATCCCCACAACGGTTTTTCTTCCATTTGTTTCTGCAAAAATAGTTTGTAAAAGTCACTAAGCTAATGGACTGCCACACCCTTCAACAATAGAAAAAGAGGGAAAGATGGAAGGCATTACTCAGGGAGAAAATTATAGCTTTAAACACCTATATTAAAAAAGAAGAAACAGCCCAAATCAATAACCGAACTTTACACCTGGAAAGACTAGAAAAGGAAGAGCAAACGAAGCCCAAAGCAACCAGAAGGAATGAAATAATAAAGATTAGAGAAGGCAGAGCCAAGGCGGCATAGTAGTCAGATGCCTCCTATGGCCCCTCTTACAACAAAGACCCAAAAAGACAAGGGCATCGATTATATATGACAATCTGGGAACCCTGAACGTGGAAGGCAGAGTTGAGGAATAGGAGTGAGCAGCAGAGGGAGGGAGAGACACTTCAGAAGCAGCAAGGAGGTGCCAGACCTGACCCTGCTGGAACCTGCACCCTGCAGGCTGGATCAGCTGGTGTGCACAGTGAGGCAAGCAGTGGCTCTGAGACCCATTTTCCACTTCATCAGAGCGTCTACTTAAGCCCCCAGAACTAAGGAAAAGTGGCTCTCAGTTGGCAAAAGATAAGTACATGGGTCTAACCTACCATGCAGATCAAAAAACACCCCATTTGGGAAGAAACTCTCTCCCATTTACCTGTCCCTTCCCCGCTCTGTGCTGAGTCCCAGGCCTGCTTCAGCAATTGCCGTGTCCCCTGGGCTGGAAGCAGAACCCGTGGCATGTCCTGAGCCATTCTCCTGGCTTTGGAGAGGAACCAGATTAACAAATGGGAAAAAATAATCTGCCAGCTCCCCTAAGCCGAGAACTCAGGGCAGGCACAGCCCCTTTGCCTAGGAACAGGCATAAGGGGTCCACAGACATTGAATGCCTTTCACCCCTGCATAGACTGCATGGACACATTTCAACAGCATAGGCCCACATTATCACAGTGCAACAGGGTATATACCTGAAGCCTATTTCCAACTGTATCACATATAAGCTGGAGTGGCAGATTTGTGACATTTGACACCGATCTGCCCATTAAGCAGGGTTCTCACCTACCCACATCATGGATTTGAGTACTCATAGCCCCACCCAAGCCGCCTAGACACCTGTGACAGGGGTCCAAGAATAAATGATGCCTTCCGGTACTTACAGCCAACAGCATTGGGTGCCCATAAGCCTGGCTGGAAAACCAACCCACGTATGCACTCTAGGGAACAGAGACACATTTTCCTCCCAGACACTCAGGGGCAGCTGTTAGCCCCCTCCCTTGCTCAGAGCATGGCCCCATACAGCAGCCAGATACCTATGCCTACTTCAGTTACCCCACCTGTCTAGGACTGTAGGTAAGAACCTGCACCACACACTTGGTGACTGACTACCTGGACACCTGAACTGAATCCATACAAGAAAACTAAATGGAATTCTGGGCTCACATACCTAGTAACAGCTCTAACTACCTGGTGACAGAACACGAGAGCTTCAGAGGAACCAGTAATCAAACTAGCTCACACAGACAGCCTACTTGGGCATATCAAAACAAAGCAAGAAACTAGAACACAGTAAGCAAACATAAAATATAATAACTTACTGCTGGCTTAGAGACACCAGTCAATATTAAATCACATAAAGAGGCGGACCATAATGGTTTTACCAAGTGCCCAAAACAAAAAATCAAGAAACCTTCCAGAGGACAAGAACTTGGAATTACCAGAGTAGAACTCAAAAGATTAATATGCAGAGCTCTTTAAGAGATCAGGAAGGAGATCAGGCAAAATGCAGAACAAAAGAAGGAACATACAGACAAAGCAATAGAGGAAATTAAGAAGTTTATACAAGACCGTATTGACAAATTTAACAGGCTGCAAGAATCCATAGAGAGACAGCAAACTGAAATCCAAAAGATTAACAATAAAATTTCAGAATTAGACAACTCAATAGAAAGTCGTAGGAGCAGAATTGAGGCAATGGAAATCAGAATTAATGAGATCAAAGTTAAAGTACTTGACACCAACTTATTTGAGGAAAAGTAAAATAAAAGAATTTTAAAAGTTAAGAAACCCTAAGAATTATGTGGGACTCTATCAAGAGGAATAACCTACAAGTGATTGGGCTGCTACAACAGTGGGGCATAACAGAAAATACAGACAGAACTGTTGAAGATTTGTTGGCGGAAAGTATCCCTGATATCGAGAAAGATGAGAAGATATTATCCAAGAAGCTCATCAAACCCTACACAGGGTAGGTCCCAAAAGAAAGTCACCAACACATAAAATTGACAGAACCAAAGATAGAGAATTTAAAGAGTAGCTAGGGATAAATGAAGTCATCTACAAAGGAGAGTCAGTAAGACTGAGCTTGTACTACTCAGCAGAAACCATGCAGGCAACAAGGAAATGGGATGACATATATAAAGCCTTGAAGGAAAAAAAATGCCAGCTGAGAATTATATGTCTAGCAAAACAGTCTCTGAGATAAACCCAGACCTAGTGCCGTCAAGTCTCTCAGATATGATGGCTAAATTAGGGCATTTCCAGATGAACAGAAGTTTAGGGAACTTGTAAAAACCAAACCAGAATTACAAGATATACTAAAAGGGGGCCTCCGGTTAGAAAATCAGAAACATTGGATAACAATCTAAGACTAGAACACAAGACAGAACAACGAGATATCAACCCAGGTAGTGAAGTCACAAATAAATCAAAGCTAAAACACTGAAAATAGGGAAACAGAGATGTCAAAATGAAAAAGACGACAACATTAAAACAAAAAAGAGCAACTAAAAATGAAGTCATAGATCTGTCATTTGGAGAGGAAGTCAAGGTAATATAAAGAAACAAAAGATTGGTTTCAATTTAGAAAAATAAGGGTATATATTAAGGTAACCACAAAGGGAATTACAAACCCTACACATCAAAATAAATAAATAAAGATTCAGCAAATACAAAATCAACAACAATGGTAAGGATGAAAAGAAAATACATTAAAAAAAAGAAAGCACAGAAAATTAAGTAGAACAAAGAAACTGTCAACAACACACAAAAAAAGACATCAAAATGACAGAACTAAACTCATGCCTATCAATAATTACAGTGAATGTAATTGGACTAAGCATACTAATAAAGAGACATAAAGTGGCAGAATGGATTAAAAACATAATCTGTCTATATGCTGCCTAAAAGAGACACACCTTAGACTTAAAGACACAAACAAACTAAAACTCAAAGGATGGAAAGAAATATATCAAGGAGTCAGCAATCAAAAAAGAGCAGGAGAGGCAATATTAATTTCTGACAAAATAGACTTTAAAATCCACCACGAAGGATAAGGAAGGACACTATGTAATGGTTAAACAGTCAGTACACCAGAAGGACATAACCATAATAAATATTTACACACCCAGCAACAGGGCTCCAAAATACATAAAACAAACTCTAACAGCATTGAAAAGAGAGAGAGATAGCTTCAGAATAATAGTAGGAGACTTCAACACACTACTTTCGGAAAAGGACAGAACATCCAGAAAGAAGCTCAGTAAAGTCACTGAAGATCTAAATGCCACAATCAGCCAACTTGACCTGATAGACGTATAGAGAACAATCCACCCAACAGCAGCCACGTATACTTTCTTTTCCAACGCACGTGTAATGTTCTCCAGAATAGACCACATACTAGGTCATAAAGCAAGCCTGAACAGAATCCAAAGCATCAAAATATTACAAAGCATTTTTTCTGACCATACAGCCATGAAAGTAGAAATCAATAACAGAAAAAGCAAGGACAAAAAATCAAAGACATGGAAACTGAACAACACCTTGCTAAAAAATCTACTGGGTTATAGAAGAAATTAAGGATGGAATAAAGAAATTCACAGAATCAAATGAGAATGAAAACACATCCTACCAGAACCTTTGGAACACAGCAGTTGTCAGCGGTGAATTTGTATCAGTAAATGCACACATCCAAAAATAAGAAAGAGCCAAAATCAAAACATTAACCCTACAAATCTAACAAAGAGCAGCAAGAGAAGCCCTCGGGCACTAGAAGAAAGCAAATAATAAAAATTAGAGCAGAATTATATGAAATAGAGATTAGAAAAACAATTGAAAGAGTTAACAAGACCAAAAGCTGGTTCCTTGAAAAGATCACCAAAATAAGTAAACCAATGGCCAAACCAACAAAAGATAAACAGAAGAGGAAGCAAATAACCCGAATAAGAAATGAGATGGGTGATATCACAACAGACCCAACTGAAATTAAAAGAATCAAAGCAGAATACTATAAAAAAATTGTAGTCTAACAAATTTGAAAACCTAGAGGAAATGGACAAATTTCTAGAGACATGCCACCTACCTAAACTAACACGAACACACCTATAACAGCTAAAGAAGCTGTAACAAAAGAAGAGATTGAAAAGGTAATTAAAAAAACTCCCAACAACAACAACAACGAAAAACCTGGCCCTGATGGCTTCACTGGAGAATTCTACCAAACTTTCAGAGAAGAGTTAACACCACTACTACTAAAGGTATTTTAGAACATAGAAAAAGATGGGATACTCCAAAACTCATTCTATGAAGCCAGCATAACTCTGATACCAAAACTTGGTCAAGACACCACAAAAAAAGAAAATTACAGACCAATATCCCTCATGAGCTTAGATGCAAAAATCCTCAACAAAATTCAAGCCAATAAAATTCAACAACATATCAAAGGAGTAATTCACCATGACCAACTGGGATTCATACCAGATATGCAGGCATGGTTTGACATTAGAAAAACAATCAATGTAATCCATCAAATAAATAAAACAAAAGACAAAAACTATATGATCTTAGCAGTTGATGCAGAAAAGGCATTTGACAGAGTAAGAGACATTCATGATAAAAACTCTCAGCAAGATAGGAATAGAAGGGCAACTCTTCAGTATAGTAAAGGGTGTTTATACAAAGCCAACAGCTAACGTCATTCTAAATGGAGAGAGCCTGAAAGCATTCCCCTTGAGAACAGAAACCAGACAACGATGCCCTTTATCACTACTCTTAGTCAACATTGTACTGGAGATTCTAGCCAGAGCAATTAGGCTAGAAAAAGAAATAAAGGGCATCCAAATTGGTAAGGAAGAAGTAAAAGTATCTCTATTTGCAGATGATATGATCTTCTACACAGAAAACCCTAAAGAATCCATAAGAAAACTACCAGAACTAATAGGAGATTTCAACTAAATATCAGGATACAAGATAAACATACCAAAATCTGTTGGATTCCTCTACACAACAAAGAGAACATCAAAGAGGAAATCACCAAATCAATGCCATTTACGGTAGCCCCCAGGAAGATAAAATACTTAGTAATAAATCTAACCAGAAACATGAAAGACCTATACAAAGCAAACTAACTACAAGACAGTACTGCAGAAAACCAAGAGAGAACTACATAAGTGGAAAAACATACCTTGCTCATGGATAGGACTAAGACCGAACATTGTAAAGATGTCAATTTTACCCAAAGCAATCTTCAGATACAATCCAATCCTGATCCATATTCCAATGGCATTTTTTAATGAGATAGAGATGGAGAAAACAAATCACCAACTTCATATGAAAAGGGTAGAGGCTCCAGATAAGTAAAGCATTACTAAAGAGAAAGAACAAAGCAGGAGGCCTCACACTACTTGATTTTAGAAGGTATTATACCACCATGGTAGTCAAAACAGCCTGGTACTTGTACAACAACAGATACATAGACCAATGCAACAGAGTTGAGAATCCAGATGTAAATTCATCTACCTGTGAGCAGCTGATATTTGACAAAGGCCTAAAGTCCGTTAAATGGGGAAAAGACAGTCTCTTTAACAAAAGGTGCTGGCATAACTGGATATGATCTGCCAAAAAAAAAAAAGAAACAAGACCCATACTTCACACCATGCACAAAAACTAACTCAAAATGGATCAAAGACCTAAATCTAAAAAGATAAAGATCATGGAAAAGAAAAAATAGGGAGAACGCTAGGAGTCCTAATACATGGCATAAACAGAATATAAAACATTACTAACAATGCACAAACACCAGAAGAAAAACTAGATAACCGGGAGCTCCCAAAAATTAAACACTTAGCTCATCCAAAGACTTCAAAAGAGTTAAAAGACAGCCTACAGACTGGGAGAAAAATATTTGGCTATGACAAGTCTGATCAGGGTCTAATCTCTAAAATCTACAAGTTACTGCAAAACCTCAACAACAAAAAGACAAATAACACAATTAAAAAATGGGCAAAGGATATGAACAGGCACTGCACCAGTGAAGACATTCAGGTGGCTAACAGATACGTGAGAAAATGCTCACAATCATTAGCAATTAGAGAAATGCAAATCAGAATGGCGGTGAGATACTATCTTACCCTAACAAGACCCCAAAATAAGCCTAGCATTAATTAAAAAAACACAAAATAAGAAATGTTGGAGAAGTTGTGGAGAGACTGGAACACTCATACACTGCTGGTGGGAATGTAAAATGGTACAACCACTTTGGATATCCATTCAGTGCTTCCTTAAAAAGCTAGAAATAGAAGTACTCATATGATCCCAGTAATCCCACTCCTTGGAATATATCCTAGAGAAGTAAGAGCCATCACACAAATAGATATATGCACACCCATGTTCATTGCAGCATGGTTCACAATAGCAAAAAGATGGAAGCAACCTAGGTGTCCAGCAACGGATGAATGGATAAACAAATTATGGTATATTCACACAATGGAATACTACGCAATGATAAAGAACAATGATGAATCCAGGAAAGATCTCGTAATGTGGATGAATCTGGAAGGTGTTATGCTGAGTGAAATTAGTCAGTCACAAAAGGACAAATATTGTTTGAGACCACTATTATAAGAACTCAAGAAAAGGTTTAAACACAGAAGGAAACATTCTTTGATGGTTACAAGGGTTGGTAGGGAGGGAGAGGGGTATAAAAAAAAATTAAAAAATAGACAAGAATTATCTTAGGTGAAGGGAAGGACGACACACAATATGGGAGAAGTCAGCAGAACTGGACTAAACCAAAAGCTAAGAAGTTTCCTGAGTACAACCAAGCACTTCAAGGGACAGAGTAGCAGGGGTGGGGGTCTGGGGACCATGGTTTCAGGGAACATCCAGATCGGTTGGCATAACAAAGTCGATTAAGAAAATGTTTTGCATCCCACTTTGGTTAGTGGCATCTGTGGTTTTAAAAGCTAGCAAGCGGCTGTCTAAGATGCATCAATTGGTCCCAAACCACCTGGAGCACAGGAGAATGAAGAATACTAAAGACAGAAGGAAAATATTAGCCCAAGAGACAGAAAAGGCCACATAAACCAGAGACTCCATCAGCCTGAGACTAGAAGAACTAGATGGTGCCTGGCTACCACCAGTGACCACCGTGACAGGGAACACAACAGAGAGTCTGTGATGGAGGAGGAGAAAAGTTGGGTGCAGACCTCAAATTCTAGTAAAAAGACCAGATTTAGTGGTCTGACTGAGACTGGAGGAATCCCGGAAGACGTGGTCCCCAGACCATTCCCAAAGCCAACCCTTCAGACAAAGATTATCCTGGACTATAAGACATAAAGTGATATTCATGAAGTGCATCTTAGTTTAAGTAGATAAGTGAGACTAAATGGGCAGCGCCTAGCTGGAGGTGAGATGAGAAGGCAGAAAGGGATAGGAGCTGGTTGAATGGATGGGAAATCTTGGGTGGAAAGGGCATGTGCTGTGATGTTATACAGAGAACAACTAGGGTCACATAACAATGTGTGTATAAATTTTTGTATGAGAAACTAACTTGAGCTGTAAACTTTCAGTTAAAACACAATAAAGAAAAAAAGGATTAAAGCCAAGAAAAAATAAAGATTAGAGATAAATGAAATAGAGAATAGAAAAAGAATAGAGAAAATCAACAAAATCAAAAGTTGGTTCTTTGAAGAGATCAACAAAATTGGCAGTCTCCTAGACAGACTGAGGAGCCCTGGTTGTGCAGTGGTTAAGAGCATGGCTGCTAACCAAAAGATCAGCAGTTCGAATCCACCAGCTGCTCCTTGGAAACCCTATTGGGTGGCTCTACTCTGTCCTATAGGGTCACTATGAGTTGGAATCCACTCGACGGCAACAGTTTTGGTTTTTTTTAAAGAGAGAGAGAAGACACTAGTAACTGAAATCGGAAATGAAGTGAAGATGTCACTACTGACCTTACAGAAATGAAAAGGATTTTAAGTGAATACTATGAACAATTGTATCCAAAAATACTAGATAAGCTAAATGAAACGTGTAAACTCCTAGAAACATACAAACTACATAAATCGGATCAAGAAAAAGCAGAAAATCTCAGGAGACCTAGAAGAAGTGAAGTGATAGAAGCAGTAACCAAAAACCTCCCAACAAAGAAAAGTCCAGGACCAGATGGCTTCACTGGTAAATTCTACCAAACATTTAAAGAATTAATGCCAGTTCTTCTCAAACTCTTCCCCAAAATAGAGGACACACTTCCTGACTCATTCCATGAGGCCAACATTATTCTGATTAAAAAAAAGCCAGATAAAGACACAATAAGGACAGAAAACTACAGACCAATATCCCTTATTAATACAGATGCAAAAATCTTCGACAAAATATTAGCAAACGGAATCCAACAGCATATTAAAAGAGTATACACCATGATCAAGTGGAATTTATCTCAGGAATGCGACGGTGGTACAGCATAAAAAAATCAGTTAATGTAATATACCACTGTCTTAGGCTGGGTTATCTAATGGAGCAAAACCAGTAAAGCGTATAAATATATAGAGAGAATGGTTTATATTAAGGAAGTGGCTCATGCAGCTGTAGACGCTGGAACAGCCCAAGTCCATAGGCCAGGATAGAGGCTTCTTCTGATTATGTTGCCACAGGGGCTGGCGGGGGTGAACCCAAGATCGGCAAGTCAGACAGCACCACTCTGACTCATAGGCTGTGAAGCCTGACGAATCCCAAGATTAGCAGGCAAGACAGCAGGTAAGCTGCTAGCTCAGGCCCCAAGAACAGGAAGTCAGACGAACAGGAGCCAGTTGCAGGATCCAGTGCAAGCAAAAGCCCAGGAGCCTTGTTAGAAAGTCCACATGCGGACCACACCCCCAAGGAGACTCCCTTTCAACTGATTGGCTGCTCATAGCAGATCCTATCATGGAGGTGATCACATTATATCAAATCTCACCATGGAGATAGTTGGAAAATATGCCCTTAGTGATAGAAATGATAGAATTTTGCAAGACCAACGACTTCTTTATTGCAAATACCTTTTTTCAACAACATAAACAGAGAATACACAAGAATCAAATCAGTTACATCCATGGAAAGAGACAATGGAAAAGCTCAATATCATCAGCCAGAACAAGCCCAGGGGCTGACTGCGGAACAGACTATCAATTGCTCATATTCAAGTTGAAACTGAAGAAAATTAGAACAAGTCCACGAGAGCCAAAGTATGGCCTTGAGTATATCCCACCTGAATGTAGAGATCATATCAAGAATAGATTTGACACATTGAACACTAATGGCTAAAGACCAGATGAGTTGTGGAATGACATCAAGGACATCATACATGAAGAAAGGAAGAGGTCATTTAAAAAACAGGAAAGAAAGAAAAGACCAAAATGGATGTCAGAGGAGACTCTGAAACATGCTCTTGAATATCGAGTAGCTAAAGCAAAAGGAAGAAATGATCAAGTAAAAAGCTGAACAGAAGATTTCAAAGGGCGACTCAGGAAAACGAAGTATTATAATGACATGTACAAAGACTTAGAGATAGAAAACCAAAAGGGAAGAATACACTCGGCATTCCTCAAGCTGAAAGAACTGAAAATTCAAGCCTCGAGTTGCAATCTTGGAATATTCTACAGGGAAAATGTTAAACGACGCAGGAAGTATCAAAAGAAGATGGAAGGTATACACAGTCACTGTACCAAAAAGAATTGGTTGATGTTCAACCATTTCAGGGGTAGCATATGATCAAGAACCGATGGTACTGAAGGAAGAAGTCCAAGCTGCTCCGATGACATGGGCTAAAAACAAGCCTCCAGAAATAAGTGGAATACCAGTCGAGATGTTTCGACAAACCAATGCAGCGCTGAAGTACTCATTCATCTATGCCAAGAAGTTTGGAAGACGGCTACCTGGCCGTCCAATTGGAAGAGATCCGTATTTATGCCTATTTTCCGAGAAAGGTGATCCAACTGAATGCGGAGATTATAGAAAAATATCATTAATATCACACCAAGTAAAATTTTGCTAAAGATCATTCAAAAGTGGCTGCAGCAGTACATCGACAGGGAACTGCAGAAATTCAAGCCAGATATAGAAGAGGAAGTGAAACCAGGGGTATCATTGCTGATATCTGATGGATCATGTCTGAAAGCAGAGAATATCAGAAAGATGTTTACCTGTGTTTTATTGACTATGCACAGACATTCAACTGTGTGGATCATAACAAATTATGGATAACATTGAGAAGAATGGTAATTCCAGAACACTTGTTTGTGCTCATGAGGATCTTGTACATGGATCAAGAGGGAGTCATTTGAACAGAACGAGGGGATATTGCGTGGTTTAAAGTCAGGAAAGATGTGCATCAGGGTTGCATCCTGTCACCACACTTATTCTGTCCCTATGCTGAGCAAATAATCCAAGAAGCTGGACCATATGAAGAAGAACTCGGCATCACGTTTGGTGGAAGACTCATTACCACCCTGTGTCATGCAGATGATACAACCTTCCTTGCTGAAAGTGAAGAGGACTTAAAGCACTTACTGGTGAAGATCAGAGACCACAGCCTTCGGTGTGGCTTACACTTCAACATAAAGAAAACGAAAATCTTCACAACTGAGCCAATAAGCAACATCATGATAAATGGAAAAAAGATTGAAGTTGCCAAAGATTTCATTTTACTTGGATCCACAATCGACACCCATAGAAGCAGCAGGCAAGAAATCAAAGAATGTATTGCATTAGGCAGATCTGCAAAAGACCTCTTTAAATGTTAAATGTTAAAAAGCAAATGTCACCTTGAAGACTGAGGTGTGCCTGACTCAGTCACCTCATATGCATGTGAATGTTGGGCTGTGAATAAGGAAGATGGAAGAAGAGCTGATGCCTTTGAATAGTGGTACTATGAACCATGTTGAATATACCACAGACCACCAAAAGAATGAACAAATTTGTCTTGGAAGAAATACAGCCAGAATGCTTCTTAGAAGCAAGGATGGCGAAATTACTTCTCACACACTTTGTCCCTGGAGAAGAACATCATGCTTGGTAAGGTAGAGAGTCAGTGAAAAAGAAGAAGACCCTCAACGAGATGAACTGACACAGTGGCTGCATTAATGGGCTCAAGTATAACAATGATTGTGAGGGTGGCACGGGACCAGGGAGTGTTTCGTTCTGTTGTACATAGGGTCACTCTGAGTTGCAACTGACTCGGCGGCACCTAACAACAACATCATGGAGGTGATCATATTATTATACAACTGCCGAACTACATCGTAACTGCCAAATCACTGAGAATCATGGCCCAGCCAAGTTTACACAGCACCTTAAGGATCACAACCACATTAATGGATGAAGGGGGAAAAAAAAAAAAAGACATGATCATATCAGTTGACACAGAAAAAGCACTAGACAAAATGCAATACCCTTTTATTATAAAAGTATTCAGCAAAGTAGGAATGGAAGGGAAATTTCTTAAAAAGATAAAGAGCATTTATGAAAAACCCCCAAGGAACATCATACTCAATGATGCAAGAATGAAAGCTTTCCCCTTAGGGTCAGGAAGAAGACAAGGATGCTCATTCTCATCACTGCTTCTCAGCATTGCACTGTGAAAGTCCCAGGCAGAACTATTAGGCAAAAGAAGAAGAAATAAAAGAGCATGTAAATCTAAAAGGAAGAAGTAAAACTATTTCTGTTTGTAAATGACATGAAGACCCCAAAGAATCCATACAAAAGCTATCAGAACTAATAAATTAATTCCATAAAATTGCAGGGTACAAGATCAACACGGTAGTGTTTCTGTACACCTGTAATATCAATCTGAAAAATTAAGAAAACTGTTCTTTTTACAATAGCATGTGAAATAATCAAATACATAGGCATAAATTTAACCAAGGAGGCTAAAGGCCGTTACACTGAATACTGTAAAGCTACTGAAAAAGGATGTCCAAGTTTATGGAAAGATATCTCATGTTCATGGATTGGAAGATTTAATATTGTTAAGAAGTCAATTCTACCCAAAAAGATCTGTAGATAAAATGCAATCCCTATCAAAATTCCAACAGGCTTTTTTTTTCCTAAAATGGGAAAGCTGATGTCCAAATTCATGTGGAATTGCAAGGTACCCCAAATAGCTAAAACAATCTTGGGAAAAAAAAAAGAACAAAGTAGGAAGACTCCCTGATGTCAAAATGTATTATAAAGTTATTGTAATCCTAACTGTGTGGTACTGGTATAAGGAGAGACATATAGACCAATGAAATAGAATTGAGAATCCAGAAATAAACTCAGAAATCTGGATTTTCAATAAGGGTACCAGATCCATTCGATGGGTAGAGAATAGTCTCTTCAACAAATGGTACTTGAACAACTGAATTTTTACATGCCAAAGAATGACGCTAGACCCAAACCTCATACCATATACGAAAATAAATCCAAAATAGATTAATGACCTAAATATAAGAGCTAAAACTATAAAAATTTTAGAAAAAAACATAAAGTTAAAACTTTAGGAACTCTTTTAAGGAATGGATTCTTACATATGACGCCTAAAACATTAGCACCAAGAGAAAAAATGGATAAACTGGACTTCATTGAAAGACTTTATCAATAAAATGAAAAGACAGCCTACAGATTGGAAGAAAATTATTTGGAAATCATTTGTCAGGTAAGTGTTTAATATCAAGAAATATAAGAACTCCTACAACTCATCAACAGAAAGACAACCCAATTTAAAATGGGCAAAGGACATCAATATATCCTTCTCGGAAGAGGATATACGGTTGACCAATAAGCACATGAAAAGGTGCCCAACATCATTAGCCGTTAGGAAACTGCATATAAAAACCACAGTGAAATACCTCTTCGTACCCACTAGGATAGTTATTATTAAAAAGAAAAAAAGGATGGGAGGGAGGGAGAAATAACTGTTGGCAAGGATGTAGACAAATTGGAACCCCTGTCCATTGCTGGGGGAAATATAAAATGGTGCAGCCACTGTGGGAAACAATTTGGTGGTTCTTCAAAAAGTTAAACATAGAATTACCATGTTATTATTGTTGTTGGTTACCATGAAGTCGACTCTGACTCATGGTGACCCTGTGTATAACAAGAAAATGTCACCTGGTCGCGCACTTTCTTCAAGACCATTTCCTTGTTTGAGCCCAGTCAGACAATATTCTGTTCTGATCCATAGAATTTCATGAGCTAATTTTCTGAAGTAGATCACCAGGCCTTTCTTCTTAGTCTTAATGTGGAAGCTCTGCTGAAACCTGTCCAGCACGGGTGACCCTACTGGTATTTGAAATATTCATGGTGTATCTTCCACATCGTAATAACATGCAGGCCACCACAGTCAGGACAAATTGACGGATGGGTGGTGGTGAGTTACCACATGACCCAGCAATTTCACTCCTAGGTGTATACCCAGAAGTCTTGAAAGCAGGAACTCAAACTGATACGTGTACACCAGTGGCCACTGCAGCATCATTCACAATTGCCAAAAAGTAGTTGTCAAGTGTATGTCAACAAGTTATGTCAACAGATGAGTGGATAAACAAAATGTGATATATCCATACAGTGGAATATTATTCAGTCATAAAGAGAAATGATACATGCATGAACTCCCGATACATGGATGAACCTTGAAAACATTATGCTAAGTGAAATAAGTGAAGACACAAAAGGACAAACATTATATGATTTCACTTTTATGAGATATCTGTAATGGATTGAATTGTGTCTGCAAAAATTATCTGTCAACTTGACTAGGCCATGATTCTCAGTATTGTGTGGTTGTCCTCCATTTTGTGATCTAATTATCCTCTGTGTTATAAATCCTAACCTCTGTGATATTAATAAGGCATGATTTGAGGCAGTTATGTTAATAAGGCAGGACACAACGTGCAGGATAGGTTGTATTTTGAGTCAATTTCTTTTGAGATATAGAAGAGAGAAGCAAGCAGAGAGAGGGACCTTCTCCTACCAAGAAAGAAGAGCCAGTAGTGGAGTGCATCCTTTGGACCCTGGGGTCCCTGCACTGAGAGAATTGCCTAGGCCAGGGGAAGATTGACAAGGACCTTCCCCAAGAACCAACAGAGAAAGAAAGCTTTCCCGTGGAGCTGGCACCCTGAATTTGGACCTCTAGCCTCCTAGACTGCGAGAGAATAAATTTCTGTTTGTTGAAGCCATCTACTTGTGGTATTTCTGTTACAGCAGCACTGGGTAACTAAGACAGTATCTAAAACAGGCAAATTCATCAAGACAAAAGATTATTGGTTACCAGAGGCTACAGGGAGGGGAAAATGGTGATTTAAAAAAACAAATATGGTTAATTGTATGTTACGTGAATTTCCTAAAATAAATTTTTTTAATTAAAAAAAAAAGTCATTAGTGTCAAAAGGTGAACTTAGTTCAGTTGAAGAAGGGTGCAGGAGCAATATTTGGGGAAAAAAAATTCAACACACTGTTGTCGTTAGTTGCCTTCGAGTTGATTTCAACTCATGGCAGTCCCATGTGTGCAGAGTAGAACTGCTCCATAGGATAGTCAAGGCTGTGTGACCTTTTGGAAGCAGATTGCCAGGCCTGCCTCCTGAGACAAGTCTGACTGGGTTCAAACTGCCGACCTTTTGGCTAATAGTCTAGTGTTCAACTGTTTGTGCTACCCAGGCACTCCATTTATATACGGGGACAAGGAAGTAGGAAATGGAAAAGAAAAAAATTGTATTGCATGGGAATTATCTATATGAAAGACGCTTCAAAAAAGAAGTATTGACTGAGACTCGTTTTGGGCAGTACCAACCTCAGTTTACAGAGTTAAATAACATTAATTTTATGAAGGCTCTCACATGTATGGGCAGACCCATACAGTGGTCAGGGAGTCCAAGCAGGCTGTGTACTCAGCTTCTGAGAAGACAGAGAGACCACACCCAGGAAGGACACTTGTGTAGCACAGAGAGGGATGTGAGAGGAGCGTTTCTGGTAGGGCGGCTGTGAAGGAGACAGGCCTGCTCTGGAGTGGTAACCCAGGCTAGCAAATAGTGTGGGAGAGGTGAGGCCAGGGCGCTGGCAGGGGAAGACCGTGGGGGGCCTCAGACCATGGCAGAGAAGCTGCTGGAGGGGTGTGAAACAGAAGAAGGTACTGGCCAGAATTGTGTGTGTGAAAGGTCATTCTAGAGTCAATACTAGAGAAGACAAGGACAAGCTTAATGGAGACCAGCTTTCTTACTTTCCTAGTACTGCTGTAATAGAAATACCGCAAGTGGGTAGTTCTAAAGAACAAAAATTTATTTCCTCATGTTTCAGGAGGCTGTAAGTCCGAATTAATTCAGGGCACCAGCTCTAGGGGAAGGGTGTATCTCTGTCGTCTCTGGGGGAGCATCTCTCAGTTTCTGTAGACCAGCATTCCTTGATCCCTTGACAATCTCCATGTGGCATGTATCTTCCCCTCCAGTTGTGCTTACTTCTCTGTCTAGTCTGATCTTTTTATATCTCAAAAGGGAATATGTTTAAGGCACACCCTATACTGATATTGCCTCATTAATATAACTAAAGCGTAGTGGTTAAGTGCTACGGCTGCTAACCAAAAAGGTCTGCAGTTCAAATCCACCAGGCGCTCCTTGGAAACTCTACGGGGCAGTTCTACTATGTCTGATAGGGTCGCTATGAGTCGGAATCGACTCGACAGCAGTGGGTTTGGTTTTAGTTTTATTGCCAAATGGGATAATATCCACAGGTGTAGGGGTTAGGATTTGCAACACGTATTTTGGGTAGAGCGGACACAGTTCAGTCCGCAGCATCAGCCTAACTGGCCCTGGGCTCTTCTGTTGCACAGCCTGAGGAGTTGAGCTGCAGGCCTGGAAAGCAGACCTCAGGCCTTCTATGCGCTGCGCATCTGCACAGCAGGCCTCTTCCTGCACAGCTCCCCACAGGACTTCTACCAGAAGCCCAGGGTTAAGGCTCCACCTCCTGTCCCCAGTCTGGATCAGTGGGCACTGGAATGACTGTAGGGTGGGCAGTGGCAAAGAGGAGGATGCAAAAGTTGCAGGGTACAAGGTCAATAAACAAAAATCAGTTGGGTTTCTATATACCAGCAATGAGAAATCTGAAAAAGAAATTAGGGGAACAATTCCATTTATAATAGCATCTAAGAGAATAAAATACTAGAAATAAACCAGGCATGTGAAGGACTTACACAATGAAAAATTGTAAAACACTGCTGAAAGAGATTAAGGAAGACTTAAATAAATGGAAAAATGTTCCATGTTTAGGGATCGGAAGACTTAATATTGTTAAGATGTCAATACTACCCAAAGCAATCTATAGATTCAGTGCAAGCCCAATAAAAATTCCAGTAGCTTTCTTTACAGAAATGTAAAAACCAATTCTCAACTTTATATGGAATGACAAAAGGCCCCAATTAGCTGAAGCAGTGTTGAAAGAGAAGAACAAAGTAGGAGGACTCACATTTCCTGACTTTAAAACATACTATTAAAAAAAAACATACTATACAGCTACAGTAATCAGAACAGCCTGGTTGGTATAACAGTATGGGGGCAGTTCTACTCTGTCCTGTAGAGTCGCTATGAGTCGAAATCACTTGACGGCAATGGTTTTTAATGGGATGTAGACCAGTGGAATAGAATTGATAGTCCAAAAATAAACCCACACATCTGTGGTCAACTGATTTTTTACAAGGGTGCTAAGTCCATTCAATGGGGAAAGAAGAGTCTCTTCAATAAACAATGTTGGGAAAATTGGATTTCCACGTGCAGAAAAATGAAACAGGATTCATGCCTCACACAATACACAAAAACAAATTAAAAATGAATTAAGGACATAAATGTGAAAACTAAAACCATATAATTGTTAGAAGAAAATGCAGGGGCAACGTTGTTGGGCTTAGCTTTTAATAATGGATTATCTAATATAATAACAAAAGCAAAAACTGCAAAAGACAAAATAATAAGTGGGACTTTAAAAATTAAAAGCTTTCATTTAGCAAAAGACTTCAGCAAAAAAGTGAAAAGGCAAGCCACTGACTCAGAGGATATCTTCAGAAACCATATATCTGATAAGATCTGATAATACCCAAAATATATATAAAACTTAGACAACAACAAAAAGACAACCCAGTCATAAAGTGAGAAAGGACTTGAATAGACATTTCACCAAAGAGGACATTCAAATGAGCACCAAACATATGAAAAGATGCTCAGCAGTCATTAGCTATCACAGAGATGCAAATCTAAACCACAGTGAGATACCATTTCACTCCCGTATGCACGCAAAAGCTGGGCAACGAATAAGGAAGGCCAAAGAAGAATTGATGAATCTGAATTATGGCATTGGCGAAGAATATTGAATATACCATGGACTGCCAGAAGAATGAACAAATCTGTCTTGAAAAAGTACAACCAGAATGCTCCTTTAGAAGCGAGGATAATCACTTACTTTGGACATGTTGTCAGGAGGGACCCGTCCCTGGAGAAGGACATCATGCTTGGTAAAGTAGAGGGTCAGCACAAAAGAGGAAGACCTTCAGCGAGGCAGATTGACACAGTGGCTGCAATAATGGGCTCAAACATAGCAATGATTGTGAGGATGGCACAGGACTGGACAGTGTTTTGTTCTGTTGTGCATGGGGTCTCTATGAGTTGGAACCAACTCGACTGCAGCTAACAACAACAACAACAGAGGATAACTAAGATTTAAAAAAAAAAGTAAATAACAAGTATTGGTGAAAAAAAATTGGTAAGGCTGTGGGGAAATTGGAACCCTTATGCGTTGCAGATGGGAATGCAAAATGGTACAGCCACTGTGGAAGACAATGTGGCAGTTCCTCAAAAAAACTAAAAATGGAACTACTGTATGACCCACAATTCCACTCTTAGGTGTATACCCAAAACAGCTAAAAGCAGAGACTCAGACAGATGCTAGTACACCAATGTTCATTGCAGCATTATTCCCAATAGCTAAAAGGTAGAAACAGCCTAAATGCCTATGAACGGAAGAATGGATAAACCAAATGTGGTATATACATACAGTGGAATTACTACTCAGCCAATAAGAAAAATGAAGTCTTGATACATGCTACAACATGGGTGGAGTTTGAAGACATGCTTAGTGAAATAAGTCAATCACAAAAGGACAAATATTGTATGACCTCACTTATATAAAAATACAGTAACAGGCAAATGTATAGAGACCAAAGTGTATTAGTGGTTACCAGGGGTGGGAAGGAGTGGGAAAAGGGGGGTTATTGCTAATGGAGTACTAAGTTTCGGTTTATGGTGATGGGAAAGTTGCATTTATTAAGGGTAAGATTGCCCAGCCAGTTAAGTTAATTGCTGTCAATAAGTTGTACACCTGTAAAAAGTTTAATTGGCAGAATGTGTGATAGATATATTTACAACAATGACCAAAAAAAAAAAGAGAGTGGCTGCTGAGACTGCTTATGTACAACCAAACACCTCAAGGGATTTGGTTCCTTGGTTTGGAGGTTTAGGGTTATTGTTTCATGGGAAATCCCAGTTAATTGATGTAATAGTGTGTTTAGTGCTTCTGTTCTACCTCCTAGTTTGTTGTGTGGTGCCTGGGGTCTTAAAAGCTTGGAAACTGCCATCCAAGGTAAAGCAGTTGGTCTCTGTTCACCTGGAGCAACAGAGAAAGAAGGAAAGTGAGGAATAGGAGGAGGAAATGAAACTTGTGGCTAATTGCCTCCATGAACAGCTGCCGCCTTTGCCATGAAATAGGAGAACTGGATTGTGCCCAACTACTGTTACTGAACGATTTGATCAAAGATTCTCCAGAACAATTTTGATCAAAAGGGGGAAAATGGAGAACAGAATTTCTAATTCTTTTGGCCTTGAGACATTCTGGAGCCATGGAGGCTGGATGAAGCCCGAAACTATTGCTCTAAGACAATCTTTAAACCTCAACCAAAAATATCCCCTGATGTAGTCTTAAAACCAAACAGTACTTTAGCTTAACTAATAAAGAATGTTTGCCTTGAGCAGTGTGCTCTTTTAAGATCTATCTGTATGAGATCACGTTGGCAACAGCAACTCGAAAGATTAGATAGAAACTTTAGGAGCAGTGAGTTTACGTTAATAGGGAAGTAACAACTCAGAAAAGGAGGGTAAGAATGGTTACACACCTCAAAGAATGTTATCAGTGTTATTGAATTGTACACGTAGAAACTTGAATTGGTATATGTTTTTGCTGTGTGTGTTCTCCAGGGCTTCAAACCAGATCTGTCCAGTTTATTCCTGGCTGACAAAGAGAAACCTGAATGGACTCAAATTTTTTAAATATGGGTGAAGCAGAACAATAAACAGAACGGGAAAAATTATATATTGAATCCGTGCTAGAAACTTAACCTCCCTCTTAGAAAACAAGGGCAGCGTGCATGTTGCATAGCAACCAAATCTCTTGACCAACAGAATTGGAAACAGCAATGCCCTGCTCAAAGATGTGGGCCGACTGTGCCACTTTGAATGTGTGCTCCTCTTCATAGGACTGGCAGTAATCCAGTCTCCCACATCAGGATCCTGAAATAGCTCACTGCATCTCTTCTAAGTCTCCCATTCCAGGGCTCTGACCCATAATTTCTCCCACTCCACTTATTGTTCCGCTTCACCCAAATTTTAAAAATTCAGGTCTGTTCCCATTTCACCTTGTCAGCCATGACTGAACCAGTTCAAGCCAGTTCAAAGCCCTGATGTTCTCAACAACAAAAAAATGAAATCATTAGGGGAAAAAAGAGGAGGCTGCAACGCTCAGACCTGGAGGTTCAGGGGTTAGAGGTCTTGGACACAATCCATTGGACGCCTCTGTGGCCAGCTGCCTGGGCTCTGCGGAGGGCGATGCTTAACCCCTTCTTGGAGTGTGTCTGGCGATCAGACTCCAGCCCCTCCTGTTTCTCAAGTTCGGGACCAGGGAGGCCCTCAGAATGTCAGTGGACTGTTTAACACTGGAGTAAAGCCCTTCAGGAGCCTCCAGCTAGCCATCTTAGGGCACTCACAGAGACCTTGCTCCCCTCACTGAGAGTGGGGACATGCTGCCTACAGCTTCCCTAGGTCCAGCCAGGTTTCTCTCTTGCTCTCCCGGGCCCTGCTTCTTTGTCTCATTGGGCTAACAAGGGTGGGAGACAAAACGTACTCAAGAGCCTCCCTCTGGCGAGCATTCAGGGAAAAGGTGTTGAATCAGTTCTTACCACCCCCCACCTTATGGAGAGTGTGTTTGGGTGAGCATGTGTGCAGTAAGAAATAGGCCGAGAGGTAGCACGAGTAGTTGCCAGCCCTTCGCCCTCGCTTTATGTGAACATTAACGCCTCCAGTCTTCTGACAGCTTTGTGTGTCGGGGCGGGGGGGGGGGGGTGTTGTTGAGGTAAAATACACATAACATAAATTCACCGTTTTAACCACTTTAAAGGGGCAATTCAGTGGCATTTAGTAATTCACAAGGTTGTGCAACCACCACTTCTCTAATTGGAGAATATTTTCATCACCACAAAGGGAGACCCCATACCTTTTAGTAGTCACTGCCCATCCACTCCCTACCCCAGCGCATGGCAACCACTAGTCTGCTTTCTGTCTCTGTGGTTTTACCTATTCTAGACATTTCACATAAGTGGACTCAAGTGGTATGTAGCCTTTTGCATCTGGCTTCTTTCACTTAACAATGTTTTTGAAGTTTATCCGCATCGTAGCGAGTATCAGAACTTTATTTTTATGGCTGAGTGATATTTCATTGTATGTGTATGCCACAACGTGTTTATCCATTCATTCATTGATGGACATTTGGGTTATTTCCACCTTGTGGCTATTGTGAATAGTGCTGCAATGAACATTTGTGTACAAGTTTTTGTTTGAGTGCTTGTTTTCATTTCTCTTGGGTATATACCTCAGAGTGGAATCGCTGGGTCATACAGTAACTCTATATTTGAGTTATTGAGGAAACACCAAACTGTTTTCTGTAGTGGCTGTACCATTTATGTTCGAGGTGAGAAATATGCTTATTTACATTTGTGGAAACTGAGGCTCATAATTTGTGACCTCCCCAAGATTTCAGAGATAGTGAGTGGCAGAGCTAGGATTTGATTCCAAGGGTGGGGCGATTCTAGTGGGTTCTGGAACCTAAAGCCCAGAGTATGCCTTAGATCTTAGATCCTCTGTAGGGCAGAAAGAACCTTGACCAGGAGAGCAGAAGTCAGTGGTTCCAGCCCTCCCTTCTGTCCTGGGGGTGCCTCCTATGCCATAGCTCCCAGGTAGCCAACTGTGTGGCCAAGCATCCTCCTGGGCAGCTGAGTGGTAGCAGGCAGGTTTCATGTTGGAAGTCTGAGGGCAGGAGGGGTACAGAAGCACAGCTCCCCTGAGAGGAAGCAGTGGGTAGCCTGTGAGCAGCTCTGATGTCTGAGTCAAGCGGCATGACTCCCAGCTGTCGCAGACTGCACCTCCTCCTCTGTGTAGCCAGAGTGTCTCCAGGGCACCCCTGTGAGCCACAGGGCTATGGATACATGGGGCTATGGCAGCAGTAACTTGGATGGGGTCACAGCATTGGATGGCTTCTTGTAATGCTAGGAATGGCAGGGAGGAGCCCTCCTTCAGCCCCTGGCTATGTTTGACAAGATGCTTCTCTGTGTTATGTCCAGGAGGCCAGGTGGAGTCGTACTCACTGAGGGCCTGGCTGGGACCATGATCCTATGGGTGTGGTCTTTTTTCAGAATCCGGTCTTCAAGGATGTCCATTTACAGAGGGTGCATACTCACTGGGGGAGACTGTGGCCCCAGCTGAGGGGGTCTGGGTCAGGAGTCTGGTGGCACATTCTGCTGTTCCATCCACACTGTGGTAGCTTTTGGAATGGTCCTCCTCTCTGAGAGAAAGACTTGTGGTTTATACCTAGGAGACCAGGTTCGTGGGGTTCCCCTGTCAGCCAAGATGTGAGTGGGGCTTGGAGAGGAGACTTGGGGTGGGGTGCAGTGCTCTCTGAGGGCCACAAGTGCACCGTAGAGGACTCGGCTTCAACCTCCTCAACCCAAAGAAAGGAAGTGGTCTCTCCTAGGACCTGGTCAGGTGGCAGAACCCAGCTGCTTGCAGCCAACCCATAGCTCCCACCTTGCTAGCTCTGGATACCACTGTCATTACCTTTGCATTACATCTCAACACCAAAGCAGGGAAGTGGGGCCGGGGAGGCCAGGGCATGTTCCTGCCTGGTCCATGCTCCACTGTCTCCCTTGCTTGGGGGTGAGGCAGGGCCGCTCTGGGCCAGCCCCTGCCAGCTTGGTCAGTCGACACCCTGCCTGTGTCTCTGCCTGGAAAGGTGTGTCACAACTGTGAAATCAGGCTGCCAGCATGACGGTTGTGAAGACCAGGGAGCACAGAAGCCCAGGAGGGTGAGGGTGCCATGTGTGTATTTGAAGGGCTGCCTGGCAGCGAGGTCAGACTTGTCCTGTGAGGTGCAGAGCGGCATAGAGTCCTGGAACCACACTGGGCCCAGCATTTGCATCTATAGACTGGGGATGACAGTGGCGCCCTCCTCATGATTGTCAGGGTCAATGAGCCGTGAACATGACCCCTCAGAACAGTATCCGGGTGAGGTAAGCACCCGTAAACACTGCCTGCCCTCATTGGGGTTGATGTGATGGTGGCTGCCTGCTGGAAGGGTAGACTCCTTGTTCAGGTCACACAGAGCTTTGCAAAGATGGAGGCCCACGTGGGATGGTACTGAGCTCCCCGTTACTGGCAGTGTGCAAGCATTTGCTGGGTACCTGCCTGTCGAGACTTTTCAGGTGGTACTTTTCATACTCCTTGGGTGGATCATGATGAATATTAAACAATAAAAATAAAACAATGCAATGCCCATGGCTAGAGTAAATATTGTTCTGTGAGTTTTCCCTTTCGTTTGCGTGTGTGCTGATCATGTGGGAAATTTGTTGTTTTCCATGGGTCACGGTCACAGGAGTTTGAGGAATATAATTATTATGGGATCTCAGAGCCATGGGTGGGGACTGGCTTAACCTTGAGAGGGACTTTTTGACCTTGGGCAAGTCCTTTGTTTCTGTGGGTCTCTTTCCGGCCCCCTTCCCCCTCCCCCCGTCTGTGAGTGTGGAGGTGGAGATAAACTGACAATCCCCTCCTAGGTTCCACATTTGAGCCAATTCTGTTTCTAGAACCAGTGCTGCCTGGGGGAAGGCTGCACTGTTGAAACTCTGAGCAGCACCGCTCCGTGTCTGTCCTGACTTTGCTCTCCTTTTCCTCTGGCCCGTAGCAGGTCTGCCCTCCCCACCTGCCAGGATCTACGAGAAATGGAGGTTGGCCAGCTTTCCATGAAGAGTGCCTGCCAGGGCCAGGGGGTTGGGGTTGAGAGTTCCAGGTGCCGAGGCTACAATGACTGATTGCCCTGATCCTGGAGGTTTTGCTCTGTCCTCTGACACATGCCTTGGGGGCAGTGGGCAGAGGTGCGCTTTGGCTCTTGTTGGCCACCAGGCAGATCATAGGCTGGGGTGTCTGCAGGGTGTGGGTATACCTATAGAGACAGGTCCTCATCTGTGCCTTCCAGCATGGCCATCAAGTGAGGCTTCCGTGATCTCAGCCATGAACAGTTTTCCGCTCTTAGCTGGTGTGGCACGGAGCCCAGAAGAGGATCAGAGGCTCCCAGAGGGCTACAAGGCCATCTAGTGACGTTGCCTGGCAGGGGCTGAGCCCAGGGCTAAGCCCATAGGATTGCAACATAAAACGTGGACAGTCCTTGTCATCCTGTTTTTGGAAAATGCAATTAGCAAAACTAGGTGAAGTCAGCTTCTTGGGAAGCCGGCCTCCATGCCCCTAGAGGGGTAGAACTGGGGCAGGGTGCATGACTACGCAGCGCCTTGGAGGCCAGGTATTCCCACCAGCTGGATTCAGGTCACAGCCTAGATATCTGCCCTTGCTCTTGCAGTACGAGGTTCAGGCCTGGCTGAGAAATGATTGTCAAGGACCACGTTTTCTTCTCTCTTCAGAGGGCTAGCATGCAGGTGGTGCGGCTGGCCCCTAAACTGAGGCAGGGGAGGGGCCTGGCCAGAACCTGAGGGCACAAGCCTAAGCTTGAGCCTGGCTTGGCGACTGTCTGCAAACCCTTCGTTGAATCTGCCTCAGCTTTGTGAGTCTGAGACACAGTAGAGTGCAGAGTAGTGAAGGGGCTAGCTTCAGGGCTGGAGGGCCAGGTTTGAATCCTGGCTCTGCTGCTTACTAGCCATGGGACCTTAGGGAAGTTACTTAGTTTCTCTGTGTCCTGCTCCCCTGTCTGTCATTAGGGGTGTCACTAGCACCAGCCTCATAGGGATGCTCTGAGTTTTCCATGAGATGACACACGTGACGGACTTAGACCAAGCCTGGCCATCATGGCAGGTATCACTAGAAACACTAGTAGTGGTGGCAGTGGTAGTGATATTTCCTCCCTTAAACCCATTGCCGTCAAATCAGTTCCGACTCATAGTGAAGGAATTATTTTTATAATGGGTATCAGTGCACACCTAGACGTGCTGTACAAGAGTGCTGGTTAGAAGCGAGGCATAAATAAATTTTCGAAGTTAATACCCGACCCTCACAAACAGCTGATAGGAATGTAAAATGGTGCAGCAGTTTTGGAAAACAGTCTGGCAGTGCCTCAAAAAGTTAAATATAAAGTTACCATATGACCTACCAGTTCCACGTTTAAGTATATACCCAAAAAAACCCCAGAAACTCAGATACTTGAACACCAGTGTTGATAGCAGCACTGTATAATGTTGACACTATATGATGTGAAAAGTATAGCCAGTGTCGTGGAACAAGTTGTATAAAACTTGTTAAACGGGAACCTAATTTGCTATGTAAACTTTCACTTAAAACACAATAAAATATTAAAAAAAAAAAAAAAAGTGGCAACAACCCAACTTGTGAATGGATAAACAAAATGTAATACATAGATTCCAAAAACCAAACACATTGCCATTAAATCCATTCTGACTCATAGCTACCCTATAGGACAGAATAGAACTGCCCCATAGGGTTTCCAAGGAGCAGCTGGTAGATTTGAACTGCCAACCTTTTGGTTAGCAGCTGGGCTCTTAACCACTGTACCACATAGATAACAGCGGGGTATAGTTCAGCCATAAAAAAGAATGAAGCACTTATACGTGCTACAATGTGAACGAGCCTTGGAAACATTATCCAAAAACCAAACCCACGGTGTCGGGTCGGTTCTGACTCATAGCGACCCTGTAGAACAGAGTAGAATTGCCCCATAGAGTTTCCAAGGAGCGCCTGGTGGATTTGAACTGCTGACCTTTTGGTTAGCAGCCGTAGCACTTAACCACTATGCCACCAGGGTTTCCTTGGAAACATTAGACTGAGTGAAAGAAGAAAGAGACGAAAGCTTACATATTACTTGATTGCTTTTATACGAATAGGCAAATTGATAGAGACAGAAAGTAGACTAGTAGTTGCCAGGGCTGGGGGGATTGGTTAGTGAGGAAAAAGGTACCTCATGGTAAGTCATGTGTAAAGGGGTATAGAGGAGATTGTCAGTGTGGCAGGACCTTACAGAGGTCCTGGCATACAGGTAGCAAGTAAACGTCAGCTTCCTTCAGTCCTTGCCTAGTTGGTTATGTCTTTGCCTTTTATTAATGCTTCTGAAATCCGTTTCGGAAGGAGGTAGAGCCCTCTTTTCACAAATGAGGAAAACTGAGGCCAGAGAGGTGGCATGTCTGAAGACCTGTGGTAAAGTTGTACAGGTGCCTCTGCTCATTCCATTGGTGACACTTGGCCATGTGACCACATATAGCTGCAAAGCAGGCAGGAAAATGCTGTCTCTAGCCAGGTGGCCATGTGGCCAGATAGAACTGTCCTGAGGAAGAAGGGGAGAAGGGGCTGGCCATAGTGATCTGAACCCTAGAGCACCTTCTTCAGGATGGGGCATGGGCCTCCGTGGAGGAGAAGCTATCAGGATTCCTGTGTGCATGTTTCACTGTCCCTACTGTGTCTCTCTGTGTGATTGTGTGTTGTTTTTACAATATAATGGTATACTGGCACCATGGTATGGAGATATAACTTCTAAATTGCTGTGCATCTGTATTTCACTGGTGGGTGCTTGCTATCAGCGTGGCAAGGCCACAGGTCTGCAAATCAGAGTGGGAATCTAGGATGGGGGAATAAAGGTTGCCTTTGAAAACCCCTCTGTGCTGGCTTTCCTTCCATTCTCCAGTCCTGCTCCTGACTCACTCCTGATCTGGTCAGATCGGTTCCTCACTTAGCAACAGGAGGAGACTCAAGGCTCAGAGTGACAGTGTACCTTGTCCAGGGCCTGCGGAAGACACTCATTTTACCCGTGGGCCTCCGAGCCCTGAGAAGGCCACATGGGGTCCACACAGGGCGTTTGCATGATGCCGGAGAATGGGGGGGCACGGGGAATTGGAATTTCTGTAGAATCAAGTGACTGGAGCTGAACAGAGAGTTGGGAATACTGGGCATTCCCTCACCGGACCCCAGCCCTAGCTAGAAGGTACACTTCCTTGTGTGTGGGAATAGCGCTGATCTGTGAGAGGGACCAGGCCCTGTGATGTCCCCCAGTCACGGGGCAGGCGGTGACTTTTCTCCAACCCTCCTGGCCTAAAGTAAATGCTGGTATAAGGCCACATCCCTGCCCATGGCTCACCTGAGGAACCCCCTCTGCCTGGCGTGGGACAGCCTCACCCAGCTCCCTTTCCTGGCTCCTACCCAAGGGCCTTCCAAGAATGCCAGTAGAGAAATCTGCAAGGGCATCTAGTGTGTGGAGAGCAGTAGACTTGTGGATGTGGCATACGTCCCCACTGGGATCAGCCCTGAAGCAGGATGTCGCAGAGAGTGTGTACTCTGCCCACTGAAGGTCAGAGGCAGACAGACAGACAGACAGACACCTAGTCTCTATGAGCTAGGGCCCTTGCCTCCTGCGGGGCCTCCACACTTCTGAACTGGCCTGGGAAAGATGGGCTGAGCTCAGAGCCCCGTGAGGACAGGCTTCTTGGAGCCGGGAAGCAGATTCCTTTCTCCTTCTGTGGGGAAGAGAGTGGCAAGCCCACCGCCATGTCAGGAAAAGCCCCAGGGACCCAGCCCCTCTGATGTGGCTGGTGGGAGCTCAGAGTCAGTGCCAGACCCCATGTGCTCATGGCAGGACAGGCATCTTCCCAGTGCATCAGGTAGGGAACTCATGGTTGGGGAGGGTCTCCCTACAGGACTGCACTAAGGCAGCAGCCGTTTGCAACTTGTGCTGTACTTAGCGAGCACCCCTGTGCCCAGGGCTGAGGCTCTTCAGTGGGATCAGCGGAGAAGCTGGAGATGGATTAGAGGTGGGCTGGAAACGGGAGCCTACCCCTTCCTGGAGCCTCCTCCCCACACCTTGGCCACCCACTCGGGTCATGGGACCGTCATCAGTGAAGTCATTAAGGACAGCACTTCCCTCGCCTGGGGAGGAATTCCTGGCTCGTGGTAACCATGAAGACCCATTTGCCCTGTGTCCCCCCTTGCACCCCACCAGCCAGTCTACTATGCCTCCTTTCAGTAGGCCTCCTCATGTTTGGAAGGAAAAGCACAAGGCCAGAGGATGCTAAAAAATAATCTTTAGTGGCGCCTGGGGTCTTAAATGCTAGTAAGCAGCCATATAAGATGCATCAATTGGTCTTAACCCACCTAGATCAAAGGAGAATGAAGAACACCAAGGACACAAGGTGATTACGAGCCCAGGAGACAGAGGGCCACATGAACCAGCGACTAAATCATCCGGAGACCAGAAGAACTAGATGGTGTCCAGCTACAACCGATGACTGCCCTGACAGGGAACACAAGAGAGAACCCCTGAGGGAGAAGGAGAGCAGTGGGATGCAGACCCCAAATTCTCATAAGACCAGACTTAATGGTCTGACTTGAGACTGGAAGGACCCTGGGGGTCATGACCCCCAGACCTTCTGTTGGCCCAGGACAGGAACCATTCCCAAAGCCAACTCTTCAGACATGGATTGGACTGGACAATGGGTTGGAGAGGGATGCTGGTGAGGAATGAGCTTCTTGGATCAGGTGGACACTTGAGACTATGTTGGCATCTCCTGCCTGGAAGGAAGATGAGAAGGTGGAGGGGGTTAGGAGCTGGCGAAATGGACACGAAAAGAGAGAGTGGAGGGAGAGAGCGGGCTGTCTCATTAGGGGGAGAGTAATGGGGAGTGTGTAGCAAGGTGTATATGGGTTTTTGTGTGAGAGGCTGACTTGATTTGTAAACTTTCACTTAAAGCACAATAAAAATTATTAAAAAAATAAAAAGGTCCTCCCACCTCACTTTTTGCCTCAGCAGGAATTCCTTAGAGCTTTCTTTCCTTGTTTTTCATCTTCTGTCCCTCATTTCAGTGTCTAAGAGCTTTTGCTGTCAGAAAAAAAGTTGTTTCTGGGAAGGTGCCATGTCCCCCCCTAATGCAGCCCTCTGCCAGCTCCTTGGCCTACCTTGAGAGAATATGGATGTCATGGCCCTTCCTGCCCAGCCTCATAGCCTGCTCTCACTGATGTGGCTTCTCTCTGGCCCCCTCCTTGCCTCTAAAAATATCCTGGCTATTTTAAAGCCAGCTCCCCTGGAACTTTGTCCTACTACTCTCTTGTGAGACTGGGCTCTTGGCTGCCTCTCCCCTCCCAGCTGTCCTGACAGAGCCGTCGCCTCCTGTCTTTATCCTCCACCCCCTTCTCAACAAGGAAATAATGTCCTCTAGACAAAGCCAAGCCCTTGTCCTTCCTCCTTCCTGGGGATTGGAGGGCAGGAAGTGGAGACACGAGGCCTGGGGAGAGACTTAGCATGCCCATACTTTGTTATCATGGGCAGGTACTGAATGGCCAGGAGAAGTTCTGGGCCTGTGGAGAGGTGGTGGTTGTCAAAAGGGGGCCTGGGTGGAAGCAGTGGATGCACCTCGTCCTGTAGCTGTGGAGCCTGCCTCTGAGTGACTCTGTCCCCTCTTCTGCCTGCAGCCTACCACCCTTCCCCAGGGCACCATCAACATGAACCAGTGCACGGACGTGGTAGACGGGGAGGGCCGGACTGGCCAGAAGTTCTCTCTGTGCATCCTAACACCTGAGAAGGAGCACTTCATCCGAGCCGAGAACAAGGAGATCATCAGCGGGTGAGTGTGCCCACTCTGCTGGAATGGGTGCTGGCTGCCAGCACGCTCTCAGGCCAGGCTCTACGTTGGCACCTGCACAGCACGACTGTCTGCTGATCCAGAATGGTCATCATTTTCTCCCCCAAATGTGTGTCTTCTGCTGACACCCTGTCTCAGGTCACAGCACCACCCACAGCTGGTCGCCAGGACAGATACCCAGGACTCACCCTCTCTTCTGCCTTTGCCTTTTTCTTTAGCAGGTCAACGGTGTGCATGAAGGGGACAAGTGGTGTTGGGAGAGTGAGCAGTGACATTCAGCCTGTGCGTGGTCCTATGGCAGACAGCCTGAGTCCTGCCTATCAGGGGTTTGGAACAGGTCAGGGTTTGGAACAGGCCCTGAAGCCTCTGCCGTGGTTGTGTCTCCACGATCCTGTTTGCCTGCACACATGGGCCTGCCGTCCCCATGCAGTCTGGCAGACAAGAGCACTGGGGAGACGATCTGGACACTGGGGCCCTGGGCCCATGGGTGTGGCTGGGCAGTCCCAGGCCAGAGGCTTGTGCCATGGCTACACCTCACTCTTTCCTGTCCAATGGGCAAGGTCTTATAGCCTGGACCTCTGCAGCCCTCTTGTCACCCTAGGACACTTGGCCTCTGTGAGGAGGTCAAGTGGGGTACATGCACCCGGGGGACAGATGCTTCTGCTGCCTGTCTCCTCTCCATCCTCTACTTCTAGCCTTCCCAGATGGAGCCCATCCCTCATCCTCCATGGCCTCCACTGGGTCTTGTTCCTTTGCCCGGTAAACTTCCCCCTGGGCTCTGGGGCCCATGACAGGTCCAAGACTTTGGTTATATGGTCAGTCCAGCCATACCTCAAAGCCAGGTCCCTAGGGTGGTGCCAGCTGCTCCCATCAGTCAGATGCGGGGCAGGGAGCCCTTGGGGGCGTCCAGCCCAGCCCTCATTCAGGAGAACAGGGGAGGTCCAGAGACAGCTGAATAGGCCCCTGTGTCCCTCCCAGAGCTAGACGGGGAGTGTGGAGGGTCTCCTAGGCTGACAGGGCCACTGCATCACAGTCACATAGCTCCTTTAGAGGCCATTAAAGGCTGGCGAGGGGGGCCTCTTCTGTGCTCTTCCTGGGGTGGGGTCTAGGAGCTCCTTCCTTTCCACAGCCCTGCGTTTCAGCCTTGACCCCCACCGCACACCCTCATTCACCATGGCTGTGCCTCTCACAGTTGGAGGGCCTGCCGAGCTGCATCCCCTGCCGCCCATCCCATGTCCACATTCAGGTCCTCCCCTCCTTTGTACTGAATTTACTTGGTTAAGATTTCTAACACATCTGGCTAATGTACATGCTTCCAGCTGGTCCTGTGAGAAATCCGAGTGCAGAGGACACAACCTACCACCCTTTTCTGTGCCTGGGCCTGTCAGATTCCCGCTCCCTCCCCAGTGTGCAGAGATAGGAGCCTGCTGCCCTCTGAGGATGCCTGCCCTGGGAGGACTCAGACGCTCCCCTTGGCACCAGTTCAGCCCCCAGGGCACACCTGCTCTTAGCGTCTCCAGGGGCTGGGGGGCTGGATAGAGGCCCACAGCTCATACAGACAGAGTTACAGGATGAACACGGGGCTGGGCACAGCACCAGGCAACCTTTGTCCTATCGCGTGGCCCTGGATGCCCCCTCCACGTGGCCTGATACCCTAGTCTCTTCTGTTCCCTCACGGCCCAAGTGGCGACTTCTGTGGATGTGCCCAGCTGGAGAGCCCCTGGACCAATGCAGGGGTTCAGGGTGCCTGGAGGGGGTGCTCACACCACACTCCTCCCACTCCTAGGGTATACATGAGTGATTTCCTTTTTTTGTGGGACTTTCCCCTCCTGGGTAAAACTTCAGAGAGACCTTGTGCAGGCACAGATCCTTGCAGTGCTTTCTTGCCTCTGGGGCTTGTGGAAAGGGGCCTGTGGGCCTGTGGCTCAGGCTTTGATCGACACGGGCATTGGTTCATTCTCAGCAAATCAAGAGCTACTTAGAAAGGGCTTTGCTAGGCTGCAGGCGGCCCCTCGGTCCATAGGACCCTCGCATCCAAACCCAGCTTCACCACCACCAGCTGTCACAGTTCACCCAGAAGGCTCTGACTATGACCTGGCCTTCCTCCCTGCCTGCAGTGACACCAAATTAAAGCAGCACTTCTAGTACTAAAGGCATGCCCCCTCGCTGCCCCCAGCTCAGTGTCATATGGCTGGGGCAGTACAGCACCTCTGCTCAGACTCAGTGGGACTGCTGGCCTGTGTCCCATCAGCAGGTCCTCACCAGAGGCCACAGTGGGGCCAATGTAGACCAGGGACTGCCTAAAGATTTGGCCAGCCATCTCTGGCTATACCTTCCCAATGGACAGAGCACCCGCCTTCCACCCCTAGGGCCCAGGCTAGAGTGCAGGCCCACAGAGCAGGCAGGCTTGGGCTTCCCTCCTCCTGTCCCTCTGCCAGCCATGCAGGGCTGTTACGAAAGCTCGCTTCTCTGTCCACTGTAAAACTCCATACAGTGGACGTCGCAGCCCTGGTTTCAGAATGAAAGTCAAGGCCCAGAGGCTGTCAGCAGACACAGCAGAGCCTGATCTAGAATCCAAGCCTCTGGCTGCAGGCCTGTGTGCCCCCTTCTCCCTTGCCACTTTCCCTACCACCTGTCTAGGCAGATCTGGCAGCCCTCAGTGCCGGGCCTCCCTGTGCAGGCCAGGGCCTAGCAGTGAACTGGAAGGTCTGGACGATCAGCTGCTCAGTCACCCAGGTGAGCTGTTGCAGGGGTCTTTGGTGGCACGACTCCTGAATTCCTGCAGAGGGCAGGCATCTGTTTCAAGACAGTCCCACACGGCTTTGAGCCAAGCCTTTCTGCACACCTGCTAGGTCTACTCTGGGAGGGGACTTAGAGCTGAGTGTGACCCCTGAGGGCAGAGCTGTAGTGGAAACAGTGATGTGCCCTGAGCTCCATGGCCCTGTGGTCAGCCTGCCCTTGGCCTGAGTTGTGCAGGGCCTGCGGAGCCCCCCACTGGCACCATGGTCATCACAGGGTCAAATTCTGACCCTGAGTCCTATGTGTGCTTTTGTGGCCTACTGTACTGGCCCAGCCTGCCTGGCAATGGCAGACTCTTACCCAGGACGATGCTTTTCCTGCAGGCAGGCAGGGTCCGGAGGCCTGGCCACTGGGTGGACAAGAGCACAGGGCCTGATGACAGGCTGCCCTTCCAGAGCCACACCATGGTCCCTGAGACCAAGGGTCTCACTAGGTGCCTCTCTTCTCTCACCCCAGATGGCTGGAGATGCTCATGGTCTACCCCCGGACCAACAAGCAGAACCAGAAGAAGAAACGAAAAGTAGAGCCTCCCACACCACAGGTACGTGCTTGGTTTACCAGCCATACCCTCAGTGGGCTGGGAACAAGGGGGAGCACCTCGGAGGTCAGGGGCCTCAGAACCCAGCCTAGAATGGGAGGGGGTGAGGGCCATAACCCCACACCCCTCTTGATGTCTGGGGGATAGTTTGCCTGCTAGGTGTGCTTGGGGCTGTGATGGGGCTTCCAGCGGAAGGCAGGCGCTGAGCAGCATCATGTATGCCAGCACTTTCCCCTGGCCTGGAGAGAGGGCACACCCAGAGGAGCTGTATGCTGCGTGCCGCGTGCTGCATGCACATGCCTGTATAGCCACTGTCCAGGAAAGAACCAGCCCCACCCCTTTCTTCAGGGATGACCCTGCAGGTGGCAGGCTGAGGAGGGGTGTGGAGAAGCATCCTAGAGCATCCTGGTCAAGTGAGGGGCTCTTAAGGGACCCTGCTATGCTCTGGGTATACACACACACACATGCACCTCTGGTGGCCAGAGAAGTCATGCCATCAGGTCCAGTTCTTTCCCAAAGGCCCTGAGTGTCTGTCACCCCTCCTCCTCCCTCCTTTTGGCCAACCTGCAGGGGCTTAGGGTACCTGAAAGGGTTCTGCACTTCCCTACTACACCCCCCATGCTCCTGGGGCCCTGCTGGAGTGACCTCACCTCTCTGTGCCTCAGTTTCCTGTTCTGCAAAATGGGGTGCGGGGGGCGGTTGATAACCAAGTAACAGAGTTACTACAGCACAAAAAGGAGGATCAAGCCCGCAGGGTGCCAGTGTCCTTTCTTGGGCGCTGTGCCACCTTCTGCCGTGAGAATTGCTGTTGCCTGAGCTCACAGCCGGGTGGAGAATGGGGCCTGCCGTGGGGTCTCCACAGCCCACCTGGCTGCTGTCTGCCTGCAGTGCACAGAGGTTGGGGTGGGCATGACCCAAGAGCTATGCTGGCCTGGGCCCCCTTCCCTCCATACCCATTAGGGACTCCCTGCAGATGCCCTGGCCTCAGTCCACCCTCCATCCTTTCCTCGTCGAGGAGTCTCAGCAGACACCCACAACAGCATCCCTGAACACTCTATGTCTCTGGCAGGCAGTTGGCAAAAATGCAATCGGAGTTGTTCCTGGAGACTGAAAATGGGACTTCCATGGTGCTTCCTGCTGGGAGCAGCAGTTAATTACACAAATCCCCCAAAGCCGCCTGGTTTGAGGGAAAAAATCTCAGGCAGAATAGCAGCGTTTAGGGCTATACTGCGTTTCCATGGTGACGCCTTGGAAACAGTGTGGGAGCAGAGCATCTGAATCCAAATAAAGTAATTCCACGTGCAGAGGACATGCTGGGCCAGACCAGGGGATTTGGTGATTGTCCTTGCTCCCTGGCAGCCCCTCCCATGCAACATCACCTCCCAAATACTTCTCATGCTGGCTTTATCTTTTGGTCCCTGAGCTATGGGTTGTTAGCAGGATCCCAGGGCAAAGATGGCACCCACTTCCCTGAGGGCCTCTTAGACTCAGGAAACTTGGGGTCTCTTAACACAGGCAACTCCACTTAGCCCTCCCCCAAACCCCTGTAGATACCCTGGGCAGGTCTTTTGCTTCTTCTGCCCCTTGTCCTCAGGGGTATCACGTTTGAGGCCACTGTGCCCAGGAACTGTGGTCGCTTTTCAGGGGCCTCTGCAAAGTGGGTGGGGCTTGTACTCTACATCAGGGGCCATCTCTGTGGATCATGTCGGGGCAGCAACTTGGGGACACCCAGGGGGAGTCGGGGGGATACAACCGTGTTGGGGTCTGGGCCAGCCTCCCCTGTGTGCCTGGTGCTGAGGGCATCCTGGAGCACTAGGGTGGGACTGTCAGAGGCTGAAAGCCTCAGGGCCCTCTAGAGACAGGGCCTCACAGCCCCTATCTGGCCCCTTCTCTAAGGCCCATGTGGTTCAGGAGAGCTTCTCACCACACCAGTTGAGGTCCTGAGGCTTCCGCCGCTGCTGTGCCCTATTGGCCCCAACCTCTGCCCCCCAGGAACTCAGTCAGGCAGAGGGATGAGAGTCACCTTAAAGAAGGGCATCACAGGGAAGCTGTGGGCCTTGGAGGGTCAGGCCAAGTGTGAGGGGACTGCTTCTGTGGGAACGTTGCAGACGAGGGACAATGATAACAGTCCAATGGACTCTGGGGGAGCAGACCACCTTCAACAGGAGGCAGGGGTCCAGAGTGACAGGAGTGCCCCACAGAGCCCAAGGCTGGGAGGGTGCCAGCCTGGCCCACTCTGGAGCCTCAGAAGTCCAAGGGAGCCCCTTCCTCAGCCCTGTTAAGCTTTCAGCAGGAAAGGCTCTTTTCCTGGCACCTGAAGCTTATAGCCGAAGGAAAAAATCATCTAGGTGTGACCAGGGCAGGGCTCAGGTGAGGCTGGTAGCTGTGTTCCCTGAGCAGGTATGCACACTGGCATCTTGTTTGCCCAGCACCCATACCTTCCTCCTCACCTCCAGGTTGGCTCTCCCATCTCCCCAGTTCTCTCTGTTCTCACTTCTACCTGCCTTTCTTTAGAGGCAGTGAGACAAGCCCAGCTCTCAGTACCAGGAGAGGCCCTCTGGCCCAAGCACCCTGTCCTGGGACCTGCCTAGGGCCTCTCTTTCCACAGGAGTTTTGTTTTCTGCTTGGGTGCTATATACTGTTCCAGGGCAGAGACCTTCCATCTTCACATGGGAAGTGGAGAGGAAGGCCTCCTGTGATTCCCCTGCAGAGAGGGGCCTCTGATGGGACCTGACTCTGCCCCATGCCCTCTCCTGCTTTGAATCCCATGTGAGCCAGCCTTGATGCACAACAGGCTCCCTGTGGCGTCCACAGCCCCAAGCCATGCACTTGTGCAGGCCATGCAGGATGGAGCCCACAGAAAGCCTGGTGTCTCTACTGCTTGCTCTCACAGAGCCCTCCCCACAACAACTAGGGCAGTATGGGGAGAGAAGGCAGCACAGTGTGGCCTGGCCTGGCCACAGGCCTTCTCTGTTCTGCCACGCATACTCTGGGCCTTCTAGGCCATCTGACCCTCCACACACCCTCTTTGACGGGAAAGAGCCTCTGTACCGCTCTCCGCCTTCCTAGGACTAAAGAGTGGCTTTGTTCCCACTGTCCCATTGACGAGGCCTGGCATGGGCAGGAGAGAGCAAGGTTGCCGAGAGAGGAAGAAATCCCTGTTGGCCTGGGCTGGGCTACACCTCAGGGCCATCTTCTTTGAGATGAGGCCTTTCCACAGTGGAGGTTGGGAAGGGGGGTACTCATGGAACCCAGGGCCAGGAGGGGGGATGCCTGTAGGGCTTGGTGTTGAGAAAGTGTGTATTTCCAATGCTTCTAGTCACATGCTCTTGGACCGGGCATGCCCTCCCCCTCCTGGGGATTGCTGCCAGCCCACCCTTCCCCAGGACTGAGGAAATGGGGCATATGCCCTGAGTGCTCTTACCTGTAGCATGGGGCAGCAGCAGCTAGCAGCCAGGCCTCTTCTCTTGGGGGCTTGGCCCCTGTCCTGTCTTCTGGTCTGGGCCCTGAGCCCACCATCCCCCCCTTAGCTGGTGCCATTTAACCAGGGCAGACTTGACATCCTCCCTACCCCCTTTAGTCCCTGCCCACCAAGCAGGCCTGGCCTGGCCCTGGAGCAGAAGACCCTGGGCTGTTAGAGAGGGCCTGGCAGAGGGAAACTGCTCAGAGTGACATCTACTGTGAGGAAGCGTTGCTGCTGGGACAGGAGCCGGGACCCCACCATCAGGTAGACTGCGGGTCACGAAGCCCCGGTGGCCCTTAGGAGGTAGTCAGGATAAGCCATTGCCACACTCATCCCTTGGCTTCTGAGACCCGTGTGAACTCTGTCTGGGAGGTCCTCTGAGAACCACATGAATGCTTTCTGACATGAGCACTCTGTGGGGGACCTTCGGTCTGTGGGCCAGTCTGCTGGCAGCCTGAGCCAAGTAGCAGGGCAGGCAAAAGCCTAGGTCCTTAGGAAGAACCATCCAGCCTTATCCTGTGAGTTGTGGGGTCTGCACAAAGTGAATGGAGGTTCTGGACCCAGTGAGAGGCCTGTATTCTTGAATTGTCCTCCAGACGCCTCCAGGATGCTGCCTCCAAAGCAGCAACCCTCCCTCCCAAGCACACAGTGTAGGAAGTGCCTGCACCACTCGACGCCTCACGAGCTGTGGGAGCATGAGCACACCCCTCCCTTAGCCTGAACTGTGCCTCTGTGAGCACTGCATCGTCTCCAGAGGATTGCCAGGCAGATTAGACGGTAGCGTGGCTGCCTGAGCCTGGCACAGAGGCACTCAGCCCCCGCAAGTACGTCATCGGTGGTCATACTGTGTCTGCACACCCACACGTGCACACACTCCCTTATGGAAAGGCTATGTCACATACAACCCTGGCCAAGGGCCCCAAGGCAGAGGTGGATCTCCATAAATGAGGTTTGGTCACCAGTATGGGGGGTGTGGGTGAGTGTTATCAGCCCCTGTATTTCTGGCAAGAGAACTGAGCTGTGCAGTGCTTTGAGAGGGACCACAGCCATTCAGCAGCTAGAGGGGGCCTGGTCCCGGGGCGTTTCTCAGGCTAAGCAGGTGTCTGGGCCCGGGCTCCGGATACGCGGGCTTAAGGTTCTCTGCAGCCCTCGAGTTGGACCCCTGTGTCTGTGGGAGAGCCCACGCCCACAGGGTGACAGCAGCTCTGTCGACCTGGGACACAGTTCTTATCTGGGCTGCAGGTTGGGATTTAGCCTGTGTGGGGGTGTGTGTGTGTGTATGCACACCCGTGTGTGCATGTATTTCTGTGCACGTGGCTGTAGATTTGAGTGGGGTGTGTGGTTTGCGTCTCTTGACTTGTTCTTCACATAGTGACCCAGGTGTTCCATTTTAACTTCCTGAGACTACAAAGTGGGGGTGGGTGGTCCCTGGGATGTCCCAGCTTGGGTGCTGTGTGAGCATATTTCTTTGCATCACCCTGAGGATCATAAGGCAGTGCCTGAGTGTGTGTTCTCTTTCCTCTCCCCTTACTCGTATTTTAAATGCTGGAGGTCTGAATGGCACACCGGGGGCCAGCCCACTGTGGTTCAGCAGTAGTACCCAGTGCACTGCTGTATAGCTCTGTCTGGGCTTGAGGACGGGGAGAACTTACCCGTGTTTGGTGACAGGGCTCTGAGCAGAAACTCAAGGTCTCCCTCTGTGCATTTACCAAAGCTGTATGGAGGCGTAGTAAGACCAGGCTCTTTGGGGAGCTGGCTGGGCTGCAGAGGTGACAAAACTACAGTGCCGTCAGAGGAGGCCCTACCACAAGCATTCCTTCTGTGCAGACCCAGAGCTTCTCGTCCTCTGGGAACCTTAACATCCCCAGAGCTGAACACAGGGCAGCCAGGAGAGAGATCTGACACGTACATTTGCTGCTGTGCCCAGCACAGACTGACCCCCTCTCCTTTTAGGAACCAGGGCCTGCCAAGATGGCTGTCACCAGCAGCAGCAGCATCCCCAGTGCTGAGAAAGTCCCCACCACCAAGTCCACCCTCTGGCAGGAAGAAATGAGGGCCAAGGACCAGCCAGATGGACGCAGCCTGAGTCCAGCCCCGAGTCCAGGCCAGAGCCAGCCTTCAGCTGCCAGCACCCTGCGGGAACCTGGGCTGGAGGGCAGAGAAGGTAGGTGGGGCTGTCAGGGCCTGGTGATCCCAGCCATAGCCTCGTGCCACCACGTCCAATGCTCACTGCATCCCTCAGCCCTATGGACAGGACCTGGCCTGGTTCCAGGCCAAGAGCCCTGGCTCAAGCTCTCAAGTCCCCTCTGTAAAGGGGTAATATAGCACCTGCCCCATCAGCCTCGGACACTGGGTATGAAAATCAGAGATGCCATGTAGCCAGGTGTGTGTATCAGGAGGCATCTGGTCACTGTACCATTGTAGCTGCTTCACAGGCGTGTCTGATTCACCCCATTAGGCAGGGTGACCTCTGGCCTTCTCTCGCAGGGAGGTCTGCTTTCCTGACTGAGTTTCTCACAGGCAGGAAATCCAGGCCCCCCACCCTCCATGAGAGGACCCCGGAAGCCCTTGTTCAGAGGGGAGCAATAGTCAGGGAGGCCTGGTCCTCCTCACGCCCCCACCCGTGCCTGCCCCAGGCCCCCAGATGAAGCAGAGAGAGAGGATGTTGGGAGGAAATGGTGGCATCACCAAGCTTTCTTGGCCTCACGCCTTGGAGTTTTCTGAACAGAAGTGATTTCCTTCTCAGCCTCCTCACCCCAGGGCCAGTGAGGCCCAGGCTGACTTTTTCCATTGATGTCATGCCCAGATCCTTAATGGCAAGGTGACGATTGGGCTGAAACCCAGCTTGTTGAGGTAGAAAGTGCTCCTCCCTAACACTCCCCCGCCCCCCCGCCAGCACACCCCCATCCATATCTAACATGCATTCACTGTTTCATTCCTGCAAAACTCTCCTGACCTTTCTTCCCCAGAGCTGTGCCAACAGACTGAAAGGCCTGCTGGGCATGGTGTTTGCTGAGAGGTTACTTGTGGTTGGAACATCTCATTTCCACTCAGAAACTCTCCTAACGCTGATGGGCTTTGTGGGTAGAAGATGGAGAGACAGCCCTGCTGCGGTCCTGAAGAGGATTTTTTTAAACCCTTAGAAACCGAGGTGGCAGCAGGGCCAGGCTGAGTGTGTGTCTCTTCCTCCACCCCCACCCCACCCCCTTGCCCCTACCCCCGTCTTACAGAGGAGGGCACCATGAGCAGCGAGCAGATGGACTGTGGCCGCAAAGTGCGGGTGGAGAGTGGCTACTTCTCCTTGGAGAAGACAAAGCAGGACTTGAAGGCCGAAGAGCAACAGCTGCCCCTACCACTCTCTCCCCCAAGCCCCAGCACCCCCAGCAACAGGTATAGTTACCCCGAACCATCCTCCCAGGAGCTTGGCCGTCCCCTTCCTTCCCCAGGTCCTCGGCCCACCAGCCGCACGATCTGCAGCATCTCCCTCAACTCCCTGGACGCAGCCAGCCGGCCCCCTGCTCACCTGGACTCTGACAGCGCTGGGGGGCGGGGAGCAGAGAGACTGGGGCACGCCTTTGCCTTTAAAGCCAGCAGGCAGTATGCCACCCTGGCCGACGTCCCTAAGGCCATCAGGATCAGCCACCGAGAAGCCTTCCAGGTGGAGAGAAGGCGGCTGGAGCGTAGGACGCGGGCCCACAGCCCAGGCAGGGAAGAGGTGGCCCGTCTGTTTGGAAATGAGCGGAGGTAAGGAGGGGATTAAAGGGCTGAACATGTGCACGTGCATGTGCGCGTACACAAACTCACACGTGCGTTCACGAACTTTCCTTTCTCTCACACGTGCTCCCTCTTCCCCCACATACACATACGCACACATTCTCTCATACACACACTCACAGTTCCGCCTCTCTCACACACAGAAACTTCTTCCTTTCTCTGTTATGTACACTGTCCCTTGCACACTTACACACATATGCTCTCCATCTCCCTCACACATGTACACACACTTCCTCCTCTCTCTTACACACGCTCATAAACTTCCTCTTTTCTCTTACATTCTCTCCCTTGCATACTCACGCTCACACACATACACGGAAACACTGTGTATGTGCTGAATGCCAGGGCCTCACACTTGCCCCATGATTGGCCGAGTGGAGGAGGCGGGCTAGAGCTGCAGCTGCTTGGGGAAAGTTGGGGTTTGGACAAATGGGCATGGGGCAGGGGCTGAGGCTGCCATCTGAGAAAAGGAAGGCTCTGCCCCCCACCCCTTGCTCTGCTGGCCCAAAGCTCGGCGGAGAGCACTTGGGGCAGTCTCTGAGGACCAAAGGGTGCGGTGCCCCCTTCACGTGGGAGCCTCTGCCCTGGGTTTGTGAACTGGCCTTGGCCTCTCTCTGTTTGCCTTGGGTACAGGCTTCTTCCCCGGCCTGTGGGTAGGCTTTTGGAGGTCCATGAACCCTTGAAATTACTTGAGAATGTATATGCACATTTCTTTGCGGGGGGGAAATCTCTAGTTATTAGGTTCCCGAAGAAGTTACATGCCCCAAAAAGATGCTTAGGCCTCAGCTCTAGCTATCTTCCCAGTGCCCTTGGCTCCCCAGCTGCAGCCTGAAGCCAGGGGCAGAGCAGTGCAAGCTATCAGGAGCAGAAGTGACAGCAGCAGGACCCCATCCCCTTAAGGGGCAGGCTGGCCAGAGGGCATTTCTGCCCTGCACCTTTTCTCCTTAATCTCCGTTAGTCCCTGGCTCACCCGGTCTTTCAGACACCACAGATGGAAAAGGCTTATGGGCCCTGGGATCCAGTCTCCTTGTTTTGTGTACAAGTCAGCAGAGGTCGAGAACAAGGAGATACGCCCAGAGTTGTTGGTCTTGAAAGAGGCGAGCAGAGTGTGCTTCACTCCTGGAGAGAGAACAGGAAGGTGAAGGCTGTTGAGGGCCTGGGAAGCCCCGTGGCAGCTTTGGCCATCCACACAGCTCCTCATCACCACCTCTTCCATTTTAGAGACATAGAAGCCGAGGCTCAGACATAGGGTGACTGGTGTGCGGAGCTGGCTGCAGAGCCCAATGGGCAGCTCCATAGCCTGCACACAGGGCTGGAACTGGTTGATCCTGCCCAGGCTCTTGGCTGGAAGTCCCTGCTGCTATGAAATGGCCTAGGACAGGCCAAGGGTCTTCTAAGCAATTAATATAAGTCAGGGGGCCTACTGGAACTCTCAGCAGCCCAAGGGGACAGGTAGGGGACTGCATGCCACAGGGGCTCCTGGGTGGGGTTACCATGTCCTGGTTTAGTGCCGCACCAAAGAATTAACATTCAACATGTGCCTGCTTGGTTCGACTGCTCCTCGGGGTCATCCATTTTGAGTTTTCTTTTTAGTGGCCTGGGATAGATGGAATCTCCGGGCTTTGCTCCCTGCATGCTCTCTGCCACCATGGGATGGGTTTTTAACTGGTGTTGGCAACCTCGAACCCAGCAGCTGTGCACTAAACCCATCGTGTCACTTTCTGGCTGACCCCAGCGACTTCTGATTGGCTGCTGCCACTTCCTGAGGCCTGCCACTCCTTCCTGAGGGGTGGTAGCTCAGCCGGAGGGTCCAGGAGCTGGGCCACCAAGACAGTGAGCGTTTCTGTGATCGCACATGAGCCCAGGTGGCTGGGTGTGGGCACGTCTGTTCCTCAGACTCACACCAGGTCTCTGCCTGTTGCTTCTTGGGCAGCAAGTCACTGCTGATGGCTGTGTGTGGGCAGCAATGGTCCTGGTGGAACTGCCTGTAAGTAGCAGGCAGGGCCGGCTCCCCACAGGAGCCTGGGAACCAGGGAGGCCGGGCCGGGCAGGGGTGTGGTGCCATGTCCTCATGCCTGCGGCCAGCTGCGAGGCCTCTGCTGTTGCGCTTGCAGTGTCTCAAGGGAGTCATGCTAGTAACTCCCTCTTGACGAGATATTATGGTTGACACTCCCAAGCCTGTGGTCTTGCTGAACAGAGCACCTCCTGTGTAGAGAGGCTGTTGCAAGTGCCCCTCCCCTCGTCTTCCTCTCTGCAGCCCTGCAGCATGTGACCGGCCTGGCTGTGCAGTGCCTCACTGCTTTCCTGAGCTGCACTGTCAGGGGGCTCAGACAGAAGTAACAGCACAGAGCTCTTTCAGTGTGCTGAAATCTTCTCCACATCTCACCAGAGTGGTTCAGGATGTGGCCAGCCAGCCAAAGCATCTGCCAAAGCTCTTCCCTGGCTCAGGAGCCCTAGCAGCTTCCTTAGCTTCCTTAGCTTCCTGCTCCCTCCCATCCTCTGGCTCCTTTCCCTGTTCCCACCCCACCTCGCTGCTAGATTGAATGCTTGCTTTATCCTGAAGAGCTGTCTGCCCACTTTAGGCACTGAGTTCTGTCCCTCGTTGTTTCGCCTTCCTTAATGAAAATACCTTAAGAGAGAAGATTTTTACTAAAGCTTACCCTCCCTGAGAAAAAGCTGGCCTCTTGGGGAGGGGGCGTCTCAGGATCTGAGCCCGTTTCCTCTCATTTTCCCTTTAGAGCTTGTTTTTCCTCTCCTGGGCCCGCGGGCCCTTTACTGACACTCCTCTAAAGGGGGCGCCTCTGTGAGGCAGCCTGCAGGAGAGGAGCTTACTGCTAGTGCTCGCGCCGCCCCAGGTGTCCCTTCAAGAGTGGGCCTGTCTGATGAGGGGCTGGGCCAGCAGATGCTGAGTCCCCAGCCCCTGGGTGGTCAGGGGATACCAGTGCTGGACCAGGCCCCAGGCCAGCCCCCTCTTCTAGCCCCCATCAGTCCCCACTGCCCAGGGGAGATCTCAGGACCATGACGTACGTGATGGTGGTTCCCCTCCCCCGCGATCACCTCAGGTTTTTGTTTCTTTAAATCTCCGAATAATTTTGGTTTGCCATTATTTGATTTTTAAAAACAATTCTTTTTCTGTGTATTCATTTTCCAGCCTTATTTTCTTCCAGGTCTTGTCCCTCTCCACCTCCTCCTGCTGTGTCGCTGTGACGTTACTCGCCCTTCCTCCGCCTGCTTCGCTCCCATCTCAGCTCCGTCTCCAGCAGTAGACAACCTGACGATGCCGCCAGCCTTTTCACATGAAATCAACCTGCTTTTTTTGTTTTGTTTTCATTTGGTTTTTGATTCTTTTCACTATTGGCGGAAACAGTGTTAATTCATGGGCCTTTTTCTTGCTAGATTTTGGGCGCCCAGGGGTGGGGACTGCATCATGATCTGTTGACGAATGGCAGTGGGAACTGAAGCTGTTTCCCCTCTGAGGTGGCGGTGGCCTCTTGACTATGGGTGTGGTCAGGAGAGGGTGCTGGGTGACCAGCTGTGCAGTGTCCATGTGTGATCACATCAGTCTCTGGGGGTTATGGGGCAGGGGCAAGGAGAGGTGTGGTGGGGGACAGCTTCACCCCTGAGATGCTGCCAGCAGCCTTACAGCCCCTCCCTCAGCAGTGAGGGGGTGGAGGGTCAGAGATGGGCCCGCCACGGTGTGCCCCGGAAGCCCACTTGGGGCTGTTGTGCAGAGGCTCAGCTGGGGCTGGCCACAGTGAGGGTGTCAGTAAAGGAGCGTCTCCTGGACTCAAGGCCAAGCCCACATGGGAACTGGAAAACCCCAGTCTCCGTCAGCAGCCTCTGCATCCTCTCCTACAGGAGGTCCCAGGTGATTGAGAAGTTCGAGGCCTTGGACATTGAGAAGGCGGAGCACATGGAGACCAGTGCACCAGCTGGGCCCACATCAGCCAGTGACACTCGCCAGGGCCGCAGCGAGAAGAGGGTGTTTCCCAGGAAGCGGGTAAGCTTTCAGGGCTTCATGGTGACATTCAAGGCATGGTCATTACATGCTCTCGAGGCCCTTGTCGCCTTGCTCTCGAGGCCATGCTCATCTCCTGTGTCAAGGCCGTCCCACCACTCCGATCCCCTCAAGGCCCACCTGGGATGGCCCACCTGTCCTGCTTCTGCTGGACCCCCCCTTAATGTCACATAGTTACTTGTTTCTGTCTCTGGTCTTCTCCAGTGCACCTCTTGAGGGCGGAGATTATCTTCTGCATCTTTGTGGCAGAGCTTCATCCATTTTTGCAGAAAGATGTTCTAATGAGATTTAGATCCTAAGTTGTATCTAGAATCTTCTCTTCTTCTCTGAGGCAGCCCCAGCAATAAGGCTGAATAAGACTCTTTCTTTCCTCTTTCTTTTGAGGGGCGGCCATACCCCCATTTCTCTACTTACCCATAAGGGAGAGTCAGCCCTGCTGTCCTCCTCCTGGGCAGCCCACCCTCTTCTGTAGCTCCTGCGTGTTGGGTTTTCATCCTCCCCCACCCCAGCTTCTCTCTTCCTTGTGAGGGGCACCAGCATGCAGGTGACAGATAGCCTCTGCCAGGCTCTGCGTCAGCTGCTCGAGTCCTTAAGTGTCCACTGCTGCAAATCAAGGTTGATCCCTCTGGGATGCTGAGAAGCTAGTGGCTGGGCGTGGTGGGGAGGGGCAGGGGAGTGACAATGATGAGCACATCTGAAGGGAAGGACTGCTCTGAAGACGAGGCATTTCAGCACCCTGTGGCATACGGTGGAGAGGCGCTGCCAGAGTCCAGGGCTCAGGTCCTCATGCCAGCCCTGCCACGGGCTTGCTCTATGTCACGGGACAGATCATTCTCTTCTCACCCTCTGGGCACTTTGTGGGGCCTCTTGCCTAGACACAAGCTGATCAAGCTGCTGCAGGCCCCTAGCCTGGGACCAGATGTCCCCTGGGCTTGGGCTGCACTGACCAGCGCTGCTCTCTGCCACAGGACCTCACCGCTGAAGCCCCTACAGCCCCGCTCCTGGATGTGCCAGCTCCCCCCTTGTCTCCACACCGGAGAGCCAAGTCACTGGACAGGAGGCCCACGGAGCCCCCCGTGACGGTGAGCCCAGCCGGCGCCCACACACTGGGCCCTAGAGCCGTGTGCCTGCCTCCCTGCCCTCTGGCCCTATCTGTCTCTGTCCATGCTTCAAGCACCACTTCTCAGTGCACATAGCTTAGCCGGCACCCACACACCGGCCCTGGAGCCGTGCACCTGTCTCTCTGCCCTCTGGCCCTATCTGTCTCTGTCCATGCTTCAGGCACCACTTCTCCACACACCTAGCCCAGCCGCCAGCTCAGGAGACTCAGGAGCAGACCCTAGAGTGGCCAAACTGCTGTTCCCTCTTCTGAGCCTGGCATAGCCAGGGGGACCCATGGTGGTATCAGCTCTGCAGAAGTGTCCTGTGAAGAAGGCCACCTCGGCCACCTCAGGAGAATCCTGACCCCAAGCCAGGGCATCAGCAGGGAGCCTCTGCTGGATTCCATCCTTTGCCTTTGTGCTGTTTTGGAGGCAAGAGCCAGTTTGCACTGGGAGCTTTTGTGCCACCCCCTGGGCCTCCACCACAGGCAGGAAAGCAGGTCTTTGCTCCAGGTTTCACTTGTTCTGGATATGGTCTCCTTTTACGTCTTCCTCCACTACAGCTGTCTCAGCGGGTGTGTCAGGCAAAGCACGGTCAGTGAGAGCAGGGCAGGGTGGCAGAGGCGTGGGGCACAGCCCCACTTCCTCAGGGGTGAGCCTGTTCCCTCCACTTTGCCTTCAGCCGCCTAAGGAGACTGGGGCCCGTTGGCCACACTCCCCGCCTCCTCTCTGCTGCCTGCACAGTGATGCACCATGGGCCTCCGGCCAGCCCAGGGCCGGCGGCTCCCAGCTGCCAACAGGCTTTTACAGGGCCACAGAGGAGGGGCGGGAAGGCTTACTACCAGGAGGAAGTTTGGTTTTTTCCTTCAGTCTGGGCATTTGCTCAAGAGTTTGCAGCAGAGGGCTCCAGAACACTGTTGCTAGCTATTGTCCTCCCATTTCTTAACTATTCTAAGTGCCTCCCTGTCCTTGGAGCAAAATGATATCAAAGCCAGTTTCTGAGGAAGATGGCTCTAGAAAAAAGCAGAGAGTACCTGGGGCCAGAGGAAGGCTGGTCTGTGTCTCATGGGACACGAGGCCTTACAGAGGCTCCACATGGCAGACAAGGGCACCAGCCCCAACGGACATATGGGCAGAGCCAAGTGGGCGCAAGTGGGCCTGATGAGTTGTTCTCCTGTTTGGCTGCTCCTTGGGCTGGGCCTGCGCATCTGGGAGCAGAGAGAGGCACGCAGCACAGGGGAGGCAGGGAGGAGATAGCACACCACTGTCTGCTCTCTCGGTGCTGCTTCCTATAGGAAGGCGGAGACTAACATCCTGATGGGTCGGAGGCCCAGGTCTTGGCAGAACTGTGCCACTGCTTCCCGTGCGCCACACAGTCTCTGCCTTCAGCTTCAGCCTTCTGTCTTCTTGTGGCTTCTGTGAGAGAGCTTCTGATTCTCCCTTCACACATCTTTGCAGTGTTCCTCTTCACTGAAGCTGCTCAGTGATTCTTTCCCCCGAGCCCCACTCTTCTTGGCCTGCTGATATATCATACCCACAGCTCCAGCAGGCCTTAGCAAGGGCTTTCTTTGAGAACAGCTTCGGCCACTGCTGCCCACAGGGAGCACACCTCTCCTCTTCACTGCACCGAGCCCACTCACACCTCCTCCCTCAAGACATGTGTATTGTGGGTACGTCCAGGTGGCCAAGGGCCCCTCCCAGGTGCCTCCCTCATCTGGACAGAAACATGTTCCCTCTTCTGTACTCTTTTGCCCACAACCTGAACACCATGGTGCTTTCCTCTGAATGGTTCTTTTTTCTCCCTTCCTCAGCCCGACCTGCTGAATTTCAAGAAAGGCTGGCTGACCAAGCAGTATGAGGACGGCCAGGTGAGTGGTGGAGCTGGGGTCACCCTGAGGGCATCTCCTCCCGGGCCAGCTCTCTGAGCCCGAGGCTCTGTCTGCCTGCCTCGGCATGTCACCTTCTCTCATGGACCAGGACAGTAACTGAGACTCGCCCCCCCTCCTCAGACAAATGAAGGTGCTCAGCCCCAGGCCCCTGTTTCTGCAGCAAGGGGGCTCTGAGAAGCACCAGGACAGAACCTCTGCTTCAGGCCATGGTGACATCCTTCAACCTTAGCCCCCTCACCTAGCAATCTGTCCTGAATGTTCTCAAGGGGCCCAGCTTCTCAGAGCAGGGAAGGCCTCTGGTTGTGGGATTGGCTGTGTTTCTACACAGGCAGCAAAGTGAGCAGCCCCCTTAGGCTGCGAGACTCTTGTCTCAGAGAGAGCAGCTTCTCTGCAGTGGTACCATCAGGCCCCGGAGGAACAGGTATGATCTGTTCTTGCCATAAAACTCAAGAAGGAAGAGCCATCTGCAGGTGGACCTGCCAGCCCTGACTTTGACCCTGAGCTGCTCAGCCCCCCAGGAGCAGTGAAGAGGTGCCTGCTGGCCAGTACTCACAGGCCTGTAGAAACCCCTTCCTCCGCGCAGCCACTCCTGCTTCCTGGGCAACTGCAGACCTACTTTTTCCTCCATGTCACATCTCCTTGGCTGTGCCTGGAGAGCCATGTATCCCTCCTGGCCGCTCATAGTGAAGAGTTGGGGATCCAGCTGGGCTGTCTGCTCCTGCGGCTGTAGGCGGGCATCCGTCTCTGAGCGGCCAGGCCACTGTGGCTCACAGGTGCCACCACAGGTGCAGATACATTGCTCACTGTCCCCTGTCATTTCTGATGGGCCAGCCCACTGTCAACACCTCTGGAGTTTATTTTGAGGATCACTAAGCACTGCGTACCTGCGCATACCTGTGGGCTCGAGCACCGTACAGAGAGGAATTGCAGCTTCGCTGGCACCCAGGGCATGAGTGCATGGCTGCCTGCCGTCTGCACAGCGTCCTCTGCGTGCTGTCGGCCGCGCGCAGGGGCCTTGGCTGTGGGCAGCCTTGGAGCAGGAAGGATGCTGCCTGGTAGTTGAGTCTTTTGTTCTCCCTTTTAGTGGAAGAAGCACTGGTTTGTCCTGGCAGATCAAAGTCTGAGGTACTACAGGGATTCAGTGGCTGAGGAGGTGAGTGTCCCGACATAGCCTCTATGTGAGGGCAGCTGAAGGGTCCAGGGGCAACAAGACTCCCATTGCCACTGCTCTCTCCCTCTCCGTCCATTGAAGGGTATCCGCATTGCTGCCTTAGCTGTTCCATCCAGAGCTGGTGGGGAGTGAGCACAGCATGGCACATTTGGTGTCCTGTGATAGATCTGCTGAGTGCTTAGCTCACTCCAGGACTGCGCTAGGTGTCCTGTAACTCCTCTGCTGGGTGCTTAGCTCACTCAAGGACTGTACTAGGCATGCTGTGAGTGTTCTGCTGAGTGCTCAGCCCCCCCAAGGACCGCTCTAGGTGTGCTGTGAGTGCTCTGCTGAGTGCTCAGCCCACCCAAGGACCGCTGTAGGTGTGCTGTGAGTGCTCTGCTGAGTGCTCAGCCCACCCAAGGACCGCTCTAGGTGTGCTGTGAGTGCTCTGCTGAGTGCTGAGCCCACCCAAGGACCGCTCTAGGTGTGCTGTGAGTGCTCTGCTGAGTGCTCAGCCCACCCAAGGACCGCTCTAGGTGTGCTGTGAGTGCTCTGCTGAGTGCTCAGCCCACCCAAGGACCGCTCTAGGTGTGCTGTGAGTGCTCTGCTGAGTGCTCAGCCCCCCCAAGGACCGCTCTAGGTGTGCTGTGAGTGCTCTGCTGAGTGCTCAGCCCACCCAAGGACCGCTCTAGGTGTGCTGTGAGTGCTCTGCTGAGTGCTCAGCCCCCCCAAGGACCGCTCTAGGTGTGCTGTGAGTGCTCTGCTGAGTGCTCAGCCCCCCCAAGGACCGCTCTAGGTGTGCTGTGAGTGCTCTGCTGAGTGCTGAGCACACCCAAGGACCGCTCTAGGTGTGCTGTGAGTGCTCTGCTGAGTGCTCAGCCCACCCAAGGACCGCTCTAGGTGTGCTGTGAGTGCTCTGCTGAGTGCTCAGCCCACCCAAGGACCGCTCTAGGTGTGCTGTGAGTGCTCTGCTGAGTGCTGAGCCCACCCAAGGACCGCTCTAGGTGTGCTGTGAGTGCTCTGCTGAGTGCTCAGCCCCCCCAAGGACCGCTCTAGGTGTGCTGTGAGTGCTCTGCTGAGTGCTCAGCCCACCCAAGGACCGCTCTAGGTGTGCTGTGAGTGCTCTGCTGAGTGCTCAGCCCACCCAAGGACCGCTCTAGGTGTGCTGTGAGTGCTCTGCTGAGTGCTCAGCCCACCCAAGGACCGCTCTAGGTGTGCTGTGAGTGCTCTGCTGAGTGCTCAGCCCACCCAAGGACCGCTCTAGGTGTGCTGTGAGTGCTCTGCTGAGTGCTCAGCCCACCCAAGGACCGCTCTAGGTGTGCTGTGAGCGCTCTGCTGAGTGCTTAGCCCCCCCAAGGACCGCTCTAGGTGTGCTGTGAGTGCTTAGCCCCCCCAAGGACCGCTCTAGGTGTGCTGTGAGTGCTCTGCTGAGTGCTCAGCCCACCCAAGGACCACTCTAGGTGTGCTGTGAGTGCTCTGCTGAGTGCTGAGCCCACCCAAGGACCGCTCTAGGTGTGCTGTGAGTGCTCTGCTGAGTGCTCAGCCCACTCTAGGACCGCTCTAGGTGTGCTGTGAGTGCTCTGCTGAGTGCTCAGCGCACCCAAGGACCACTGTAAGTGTGCTGTGAGTGCTCAGCCCACTCTAGGACTGCCAGGACTACAGTAGATGTCCAGTGACTGCTGAGTCCTCAGCTCACTCCTGGACTGTGCTAGATATCCAGTGACTGCTAAGTGCTTAGCTCACTCCAGGACTGCGGTACATGTGCTATGCGTGCTCAGCTCACGCCAGGACTGCAGTAGATAACCAGTGACTGCTGAATGCTCGGTTCACTCTAGAACTGCTCTAGGTGTGCTATGAGTGCTCTCCTGAGTACTCAGCGTACTCCAGAACTGCGCTAGATGTCCAGTGACTGCTCTGCTGATTGCTCAGCTCACTCCAGAACTGTGTAAGATGTCCTGTGAGTGCTCTGCTGAGTGCTTAGGTCACTCTAGGACTGTGCTAGATGTCCTGTGACTGCTGAGTCCTCAGCTCACTCCAGGACTGCCAGAACTAAGCTAGATGTCCAGTGACTGCTGAGTGCTCAGCTCAGTCCACGACTGCACTAAGTGTGCTGTGAGTGCTCTGCTAAGTGCTCAGCACACTGCAGGACCACACTGTGTGTCCTGTGACTACTCTTCTGAGTGCTCAGCTCACGGCAGGGGCTTGCTAGCTGTCCTGTGAGTGCTCTGCTGAGTACTTAGCTCACTGCAGGATCACACTAGGTGTCCTGTGAGTGCTCAGCTCACTGCAGGACTGTGCTAGGTGTGCTGTGAGTGCTCTGCTGAATGTTCAGCTCACTCCAGGACTGCACTAGGTGTCCTGTGTGTGCTCTCTCAGTCTAGGACTGCACCAGATATCCAGTAACTACTGAGCGCTCAGCTTATTCCAGGACTGCACTAGGTATCCAGTGATTGCTGAATGTTTAGCTCACTCCAGGATCGCTCTAGGTGTGCTGTGAGTGCTCTGCTGAGTGCTCAGCTCACTTCAGGACTGCGCTAGATATCCAGTGACTGCTGAGTGTTTCGCTCACTCCAGGATCACAGTAGGTGTGCTGTGAGTGCTCTGCCACATGCTCAGCTCACTCAAGGACCGCACTAGGTGTCCTGTGAGTGCTCTGCTGAGTGCTCAGCTCACTCCAGGACTGAACTAGGTGTCCTGTGAGTGCTCTGCTGAGTGTTCAGCTCACTCCAGGACGGTGCTGGGTGTCCTGTGAGTGCTCTGCGTGCATAGCTCACTCTAGGACTCTAGATGTCCAGTAACTGCTCTATTGAGTGTTCGGCTCACTCCAGGACTGTGCTAGTTATGCTGGGAATGCCCTGCTCACTCCAGAACCACACAAGGTATGCTGCGAGTGCTCTGCTGAGTGCTCAGCTCACTGCAGGACCACACTAGGTGTGCTGTGAGTGCTCTGCTGAGTGCTCACCTCACTGCAGGACCACACTAGGTGTGGTGTGAGTGCCCTGATGAGTGCTCAGCTCACTGCAGGACTGCGGTAGATGTCCTGTGTGTGCTCACCTCACTGCAGGACTGCGCTAGGTGTGCCGTGAGTGCTCAGCCCACTCCAGGACTGCACTAGGTGTGCTGTGAGTGCTGTGCTGAGTGCTCAGCTCATTGCAGGACCATGCTAGGTGTCCTGTGAATGCTCAGCTCACTCTAGGCTGAGAGGACCATCTTTATTTGAAAGAAAAACTGACAGGCTATGGTCATTCAAATTTGGATATTTGGCAGACATTTTCTTGAAATGAAACAAGGGACCTAGCCTGTTCCTTGAAGGAAAACATCTGAGTATTTGTTGCCAGTGATACAATTTTAGCTTTCAAGCAAAAATTACAGTTTGGAAAACTGATATTTGGCATCATGAGCTTACCAGCTTCCTTTTACATTACATAAAGACTCTTCCGACGTGATTTTTTGACATCGCGTAATGAAATGTATCAACATTTGGGAGAGCTGCAGCATAACTCAGTGAATCAGTGTGTTCCCAGTGACTAGCACATAATGTTACAGAGTCATACATGGGTTAAAGACGCACTGCAGGGGCAGGTGGAGACAACAGGGTTTAATGTAACAGAGTAGAAAGTTCATGACTTCAGGTTCCACCTTGCAGTTAACGTTTAAGAAACTACCACTTGTCAAAGAAGACTAGCCATAATTATTTAAAAAGACCATGAAAGTACTTGTTCCTTTTTCAACTACATCTGTGTGAGGGCCAGGCTTCTTCACACATTTCAGCTGAAACAGTGTATTGAACAGACCAAATGGGGCAGTAGACCTGAGAACCCAGCCATCTTCTCTAAGTCCGACATGAAAGAGACTTGCAAAAAATGTAAAACAGTGCCACTCTGCTTACTAGTTTTATTCATTTTGCCTTGAAAAATGATTATTTTTCATAAAAAATAAAATGGATTTAGTGTTATTCTTAAATGAAAAAATAATTGATTAACATTTTCCCATTTCAATTGCTAATATGATAGCTCTCGCACCAGGTAGTCCCTGACTCACAACAGGGTTCCGTTCCAATGACTCCGTCATAAGTCAGTTCTGACATGAGTCAAATGCCTCATTTTTTTTCTTTTTTTTTTAGTTTTCATTATTATTGCCTTTTATTACCAATATCTTTATAAATCTGATCTGTATTTGTCTTTGAGGTTTGGAAACATTACAAACTTAGAGATATATCTTAGCATTGTATGTAATATGTTTTACTAACGATAAGCTGTACATAAAAAAGATGGTCCTAAGTGAGGTTCATCATAATTCGAATATATTGTAAGTCAAGGACTACCTGTAGATAAAAGCCACATAAACAGAATCTTTGGAGTCCTCACTAATTTTTAAGAATGTGAAGGGTTCCAACACCAGCATGTTTGAGAACTGCTGGCATGGACTGTCCCTGGCAGGATACACGGGGAGTGGCCATGTGGATGCCTCATGGGAGGGGCCTAGAGAGTGGGGAGAGGCAGTAGCAAAGGCCTCTTCTTACTCACACTTGTGAATGGATATACCTATGAAAAAGAAAGTTAGTGCAGGAGATAGCTATGGAAGTTGGCACACACAGGCACTGACTTAAGATGCTTGCATTTTTCTCTGCAGGCGGCTGACCTGGATGGGGAAATTGACTTGGCTACGTGTTACAATGTCACTGAATATCCAGTCCAGAGAAACTACGGCTTTCAGATACATGTATGCACACGGGATGGGACTTGGAGGCAGACTTGGTGTGGAGGTGGGAAGACACGGGCTTGACTATTAGAGACAGCAGGGACATTTCTCCTGTGAGCCTGATGTCCTGGTTCTGGGGACACCCCTGGGCAAGCCAGCTTTCCTCCTCATGTTTCCCATTAGTGTTGACTCTTCTGTCCTGTGCCTTCTCTGTCCTGTGGCCCCAACCCCCACCCCAAGTCGTGATCAGAACCAAAAACTAGACACAGTGTCTTTCTTAAGGTTTAGAGGCTTTTAGTTGCTGAAGATTTTTTCTTTTTACTTTAATGTTGGCATTTAGGACAGTTGGACGGATGTGAGATAAGGGGAATCAGAATGAAAATGTTTATCAGTTATTTAAATCTTAGAGTACTAGGATTTTATTCACTTCTTCATTCATTCATTCGTTTACACGCTCACAGGTCTTTGTTGTTTTCCAAAATCTTGTGAGGGTCTCAGTGATGAGCAAGGCTTACTCAAAGAAGTAATCTGATTGGGCAAGTAAAGTGTGTCCTTATTGGCCTTTCATCAGCACTGGGGGTTGAGAGCCTTCAGAGCCTGTGACAGGTGGGGGTGGCTTGACTGAGACACCCCCGCAGGGCTCGGACTTGTCTTTCACCTGAGCCTGGAACCCTAGTGGGGCACCTTTCTTTTAGGTGCCTAGAAACCAGTGGCATCACTAGGGAGGTACAGGGGTGCAGACCACACCAGGTGACACTGTCAGAGGGAGTGCCACCAAAATGACTGTCTGTAAAATTCTCGTGCAGTGTTTCAGCAGAAATTTATTATTTTTTTATTAAAATATCCCTGTAGTTAGTTATAACAACAGAAACATGTTTTGTAAGCCCAGCATACATGTACTGATATACCTACAAGGCTAAAACCCTGTGCTAACTTACTTTTTGAATCCTCAATCAGAGCGGATATATATAACGACTTCTAACGACCCTTCGAATCACGTGGTCTCGTCTGCATGCGCCACAGGCCTGCACTGTTGTTTTCCTTGCTGCCAGTGCTCTCACAGTCATTGATTTTGTCAGGTTTTCTGTTTTAGCTACAGTATTGTGGCAGCTGGTGTTTGTGAACCTGTATCAATAACCTTTTTGAGAATGAAGTAGTAATTAAAGGAACAGAAGGAGTGATACAGAGCAATTACAATTCACAAGTAACATTACTACAAAAACCAGTACTAAGGATTCTGTATCATCTGCTACAGGAGGAGGTCCGTGGCGGGGGTGCGGGGTGACACCAACCCTAGTGCTGCCACTGTCAGAAACTCCATCGTATTGCCATGTGCAGAGTCAAACAGAAGCCCTGGGACTGGCTCATGGCAACCAGACTGAGAGGAAGCCAAGGCCCTGGACAGCAGCCAGTGTTAATGCTCATGAGGAACTCAGCTGCCAGCCCCCAGGCCCCCAGGCTCCTCCAGCAGGGCCTCTGCCAGGGACCATGGCGTAATCCAAAGTTTGCCTCCTTGCTTCTGTGGGAGGAGTAGACGTGCTAAGTGAGCTAGACCCTGGGCCGCCTCCCTGACTGCGTCACAGACACAGCAAGTGCCTGCTTGCTGGACTCCAGGCAGAGATCCTCACCCTTTCTTGAATGGCTGGTTTCCTTAGGTGGCCATATGGAGGACAAAAAGTGGACTGTCACCAGGGCAGCTCCCTGCCCTGAACTGGTTGCTGCTTAGTTGTTATGGGTCATTTTCTTGCAATGAGGCCACAGCTGAAACATGCAAATCCCATCACTTGCCTGAGACCACCCTGCACCCATCTCCAGCCTGCCCATGGCCCAGCTGCTTCCCCAGCCTCACTCCGGCTCCACTCCCGGGGTCCGGTCTCTCCTCCAGGTCTGTGTGAGGGCAGAGAGCTGAGGTGCTGAGCTAGGCATTGCATCATCACCAGAGCCTGGAATGCTGAGTTGGGGGCTGGCTGATGTTCTGAGGTTATGAAAAGTGCTGGACTGTATCGGAGACGTGAGGCAGCATGCCTTAGGAAGCTGCATCCAGCAGGGTGTGCAGGCGGCTAGAAAGGAGGTGGAGGTCGAGGCAGGGGGCCGGTTAGGTGGGCTCAGGGGTGGGAAAGAGGAAGGAGGGGTGGCTGTGAGCGACCTGTGGAGGAGGAAGGGGTCAGCCACAGTGCTAACCGGGTGAGGGAGGGTGTAGTCAGGGAGAGGGTTCCTCACTGACAGAGGAGAGGAGGAGCTGGAGCTGGGAAAGCACTGGCTGGAGGTGAGAAGCGAGGTTTCGGGAGAGTGTGCACAGCACGAGGTCAGACTAGAAATGCCCACACTGGGAGGACGGAGTGTGCAGGAGGCCTAGGGCCACCAGAGCCATGTCCCCACCCTCTCTCACATGGGGAGCCCAAGCTTTGGAGAGAGTGTGGCAGCTCCTTCAGCACTCACTGGGGCTGCTGGTGGAGACACCGGGTAAGTGGGAGCAGCACCAGCCGGCTTGGTGTGCATACCAGACAGGCGAGCTCTCCTGTGTGTGTCCTGTCCCAAACTGTCTCCAGGACTCCTTCCCATCAGCTGATGCTTGCTGGCTTGGCTCGCAGGTCCCTTTTTGAGTAGCCCGAGCAGCTGAAACCGCAGCACTGAAGCCCTCATGGGTTAGAGGAGGCCGTTAGGTGCAAAGCCTTGAGAATGGTCCCTGGAATGCTGGGCTGGGAGTTGGCTGTTGTTCTAAGAGCCAGGGGCCACACCTTCCTCACTCTCATCCTCTCAGCTAGTGCCTACCAGCTTTTCACCTTCTTTTTTCTGCTCCCTTCTCTACCACTGACTGAGATGTCTCCCAAGTAGAGCTGAATGAGCCTATCTCCAACCAGATCTGTCTCCAGCCACACCCCCCATGCCCTGGGGATCTTTCCGTCCCCTCCCATGGCCTGTCACAGAGGCCTTTCATTCTGCCTCCTTTACTCCTTGTGAACCGCCCCTTCTGTTACTGCTGCCTCAGTGTGACAACCACAGCCCTGACTGCCCTGCCTGCCAAACCTTGTATTCTGCCTCTCTCTCTCCCTCATCACCCCACGCACTGGATGTGTGTGTTCAGGAACCTGCCATGTTGTTTGTTGCATGGTCATGCCCTCATGTTGTGTACCCTGCCTGGGATGGGCATCCACTTCATCCCTTTGTCAAGCCACAAGACCAGCCCCACACCGTTCTCTGTCGTGAGGCTTCCCTCACCACTGCCGATTGCACAGTTGTCTTACTGTGCCGTGCCTGTGACCGTGCCCTCCCACTGTGAGCCCCAGAAAGGGAGGGCCACATCGTCTCTGGTCTGTTCTCAGCACAGCATCATGGGGAGCTCTCAGTTGATGTCTGGTGGATCCTACTGGAAAGGAGATCTGGGTGACCGTTGATGAGGGTGTGTACCCACCGTGTCCCTGCTGTCCACCCGATGTGCACGTGGAGCTCCTGGCAAGGCTGCCTTGCTTAGCCATGCCCCCTGCGGGACTGCCAGTGCCGGGGACAGTAGGCACGTTTTGGGGAGTCATTGATCACATCCATCTTTTGTGCAGACAAAGGAGGGTGAGTTTGCCCTCTCCGCCATGACGTCAGGGATCCGGCGGAACTGGATCCAGACCATTATGAAGCACGTCCATCCAACCACCGCTCCTGATGTGACGAGGTAAGCTGGTCCAGGGCCCCAGGGCTGGCCTTCCTCCTGCCTGGTGCCTCCTCGCTCCTCTCAGGAGCATTGGCCGCTCCAGCTGGCCTGAGCTGCAGCTCTTTCTGGACTCGTCATTCAGAGACTTGAGCTCGGAGTCTTTTCCAGCCCAGCTATCTCCCTATCCCCTTCATCCCACCACCGGCTGGCCCTGCTCTGCTTCTTCTGGCTTCCTGGTCTTCTGCTTCCGGCTGGCATTCCCTTTCTTAGGCCCAGCCCACTCCACCATGCTACGAGTACTGGTGCTGGCGCCAGGGTATACTTGGGCACCGCGTGGGCCCTGGTTTGCTGGCTCTTGCTTGGGTCCAGTGGGTGGAGGGTGACCAGCAGACCTCTTTTCTCCTTTTTGCCTCACTCCTACATATATTTGATTTCTATGCAACCAGGAAAGACTTCTGTGAAACTCTGGGTGCTGAAGCCCAGATTGGAAAACTGTTCCCTCCTGTATTAACATTCTGTGGTTCGTGCATCTCACAATTGGCTGCATGCCTCCACCCTCCTGCCCTAAGGTTAGAAACCTGCTTGTTTTCCTTTTAAAAGATAGAGGAAGAGATTCTCATATGTTGGGCTGTGCTGTGAAGGCTGGGACTCTGCTTTCCGGGCCTCAGGGCTGCAGCCCCTTTGTGTGTTTTGAGAACCTCTAACTTACATCATAATCTTTCAAGTGCATTTCTCACACTGAGGTTAAGGTTAAGCTGAGTGGCACCAGTGAGCCCAAGTCTGAGTGTGGCTGGTACCTGCTGGTTTCCCTCGCCTTAGCCATTCTGGACCCTGCCACTCCTCTTTCTAACTCCAGACCACTTTGAATGGAAGTTAAGGAAAGGAAACGTGAATTTATTTCCTTCTTTTTAAATGTTATTGTGGTAAGATATATACCAAAACATTTGCCATTTTAACCATTTTTAGTAGAATTCAGTGACATTAATTACGTTCACCATGTTGCACAACCACCACTGCTATCCGTTTATAAAAGCATTTTATCACCACAGGCAGAAACTCAATCCCCCTGCAGTAATAACTCTCCTTTGCCCCTCGCCCCAGCCCCTGGTAACACTAATAAACTTTGGACTCTCTGCGTTTGCCTGTTCTACACATTTAATTTACATGTGATCATAGAACATTTGTTCTTATGTGACTGACTTATTTCACTCAGCATAATGTTTTCAAGGTGTGTCCGTGTCATAGCATGCGTCAGAATTTCATTTCTCTTTATGGCTGAGTAATACTCCATTGTATTTTGTTCACCCGTTCATCTGTTGACGGACACTTGGGTTGTTTCCACCTTTTTGGCTATTGTGAATAATGCTACAGTGAATGTTGGTATACAGTGTATCTGTTTGAGTCCCTGTTTTCAAGTCTTTTGGGTATATATCCAGGAGTGGGATTGGTGAGTCACATGGTAATTCTGTGTTTAACTTTTTGAGGGTGTTAATTCTTTTCTTTAATCCTTCTCTCCTGTTTTATTGGCATCATTTGTTCATTCTTCCATAGAGTACTCAGTGGTTCCTGAGTCAGTAAGACCAGGAGATTGTGGCAAGGGACAAGCCCCCCGTTTTTGATCTCTCAGGGTTCCTGTTAGAGGATTGACTCATCCATTAGTGGGCTCCTTCTCTGCGCACAGTGAGGCAGGAAGGGTGCAGCCACGAGCAGGCTTGGTGTCCCATGGCTTTCTCCAAGTCAGGCACAGAGGCAGAAGCTTTACCAGCCGGACACCCTTTTCTGAGCACCGTCAAGGTGCCCCTGTACCAAAGCAAGAGTGGGCATTGGGCTTCTCTGTCAAGGCTGTTGGGAACAGAAGCCTGCAGGGTGGGCTCTGAATACACAAGGGCTGTACAATCTCACGAGGGGCCTGAAGTCTCCCCGGCACAGTGCTTGCTCCCTGGTGGGGTAGGGTCTGTGTAATGGATCTAGGGTCCTGGCTGCAGGACGCTGGCTCTTGAGACCATCAGCTCTGGAATGTCACGGCACAGGGGCCTCTGTGGCCTCAGAATGCTGTGTACACACGAGCTCAGAGAGGGGACAGGGCCCCACACTTTCTCTCTCCTGTTTGCCCAGCCCTGGGCAGGTGCCAAGGTCACAGTGATGAACAAGACGTGACTCCCACCGCAAGCAGGCCAGACACTATACAAAGGTTGATTCAGTAGTTACTTTTCTGGCTAGAATTTACTGCTTAATCTAGTGTGTCCTAGATTGAGTACTGTGTGCACCTCGCCCCATTTGTTCTCAGCCTTTGTCCTTGTTCTTTGTGGGCTTTTACTATTTGAGGAAAACAGGAACTCTCTACTGCTGCAAAGCCCAATCCCAGGAAGCTGTTACAAACAGAAAAGTGTCAAAATGCGCAGGCGCTTGACCCACGCGGTTGGCCTTGTTCTGCGCCTCACTCACCCTTGCCGTCTTGGGCTGAGGAGGTTGCTGCCTGCTTTCTGCCTTTGGGGCTGGAGGCGCCTCAAGGAGTAGGCTTGCCCTCCATGGAGAGCAGAGGCCCTCATTCCTAGGCCATTGTTCAGTCAGCACTGGCAGAAGGCGACTTCTGCCAGAGGGGAGGACCGTGTACATACATCCTAACGCTCTGTACAGCTGTCAGCTGTTCGCCTCTGGTTCATGGTGGGCTATGCTTAGATCCTTGTTATTCAGATATAAGTGTAGCTCTGCTGGAGGCTTGCAGACCTAGGAGCCTCAAAGCACTTTGATCTGCTTTAGCACGCTGCCAGGACTGGACCTTAAGCAGAGCCTCTTTCTTTGGGCCCACCCCTAGGCCTTCCCTCTCCCCAGGTGGCTTCTAAGTCTCCTCTGGGGGTTCCGACAAGACAGAGACCACACTTCTAAGCCCAGTGCTGGCTGGGGTCTCCTGGAGCTTTTTCACAGGGCCTGGAGTCCCCTGCCTCAAATCTGCACCTAGTCTCCTTGCCAAATTGCCAGTAAACTGATGCAGCTGCCCCACTTCTGCTCAGGCTGGGCCCTCTTCAGGGATCCACGCTTTTGAGCAAGTTAGACAAAGGCAACTCCATCTCTGACCCCACTGTGGCAGGCAAGCAGAACCCAGCCTGAGGTGTCTCACCTGGTATCTTAAGTCATCTCCAGCCCTCCTTCCCTCATCTCCCTAGTGCTCTTGGGTGCCAGGTTCTACCAAGTTGCCTTCTAAAGCTCTGGCTCCACTTGTGTCCCCTCAGCCACTGTATGGAGGGGCCTGTGGGGTCACCTGGGCCATCTCACTCACCCATAAATGGCCTTAAGCCATCCCTTCTGACCCATCTTCGTGCCAGCAGCCAGAGTGGTTTTGGAATCTTAGATTTGATCATCCTGCTTCCCTGCCTGATACCCCCCCACCCACCCACCTGTGAGAAAAGTCCTCATCTTGGTCCGTTCTAGGGAAGTAGCAGTTTTCTCTTCATTCTGCCACCACAGCCCAGTACAGGACACCACGGAGGCAACTGGCCTCTCCAGGAGTGTGAGTGGCAGCCATGCCTGGTGCGGCCTTTGGGGCACTGCACCATGGTCTGAGCAGGGGCGGCCAGGCTGGTAATTTCCCCAAGGGCCCGCTGGCGTCTCTATGGAGCTCCATCTCCTCTCTCTCCACGCTGGGCGGTAGGGCCGTTGTGACACTCTGGTCACAGCATCCACCGGGACCCCCCAGGTTGGAGCTCTCTGGACTGTCTGTGGGTTCTCCTGTCCCTTCAACCTCCCAACTCAGAACCAGATTTGAATTCTCTCCAAGGAAGTGGCAACTGGGCAGAAGGGTAGAAAAGGCACATGCGAGCTGGACACTTGCTCTGCAGGCTCTGGACAGCCCCGATGCATCTATCTGCATCTTTGTACAGTGCAGGGTAGTTGTTACTAAGAGCTGGTTAACAGGTGCTGTGCCCTCCTTGTTCTACCAGCTCGTTGCCAGAGGAGAAGAGCAAGAGCAGCTCCCCTGAGACCTGCCCCAGGCCGAGTGAGAAGCAGGAGAGCGACACGGGGGAGCCAGACCCTGACCAGAGACGAAGCCGTGCTCGGGAGCGGAGGCGCGAGGGGCGCTCCAAGACCTTTGACTGGGCCGAGTTCCGCCCCATCCAGCAAGCCCTCGCCCAGGAGAGGGCCAGTGCTACGGGGCCCTGCGATGCCCGGGAGCCGGGGTGTCCTGAGGCGGACCCAGGGGAGCTGGAACGGGAGCGCACCAGGCGCCGGGAGGAGCGCCGCCGACGCTTCGGAGCACTCGACACTGTGGATGGGCCGGGGGGCACGGATGATGCCATCTTGCGGATGGAGGTTGACCGGAGCCCGGGACTGCCCGTGACCCCAGACCTTAAGACACAGAGTGTCCATGTAGAGATTGAGCAGCGCTGGCATCAGGTGGAAACCACCCCTCTGCGGGAAGAGAAGCAAGTGCCCATCTCCCCACTGCACCTGGCCTCCTCTGAGGACGGGAGCGACCGGCTCCCCGCACAGGAGCTGACGTCTCTGCTGGAAAAGGAGGTAACAGCAAGGGTGGGTACGTGCCTGGAGGGTGGTGGGCACCCTGCACTCTGTCACCTTCACTGACGATGTGGGCAGCCACAGTGCCAGGGAGGAGGATACGCAGACAGCTGGAGAGACAGATACCTGAGCGAGTCCTCACAGTGCCATGTGAGGTCTCATCAGGAGGGGTGCAAGATGGGACGGGACTCTGCTGATCCTAGAGCCAGCAAAGGCTAGTGGGGTGCTGGGCCCAGGGGGTACAGCACCCAGTACCTGGTCACAGGGTGGAAGCAGAGCAGTGACATGATCAGATCCAAGTTTGGGCTGCTTGAGGCAGCATGGATGGGAACTGGCTGGTGCTGGCAGAGAGCCAGGATGCTTTGGGCTGGGCCTGGCGGCCTGAATGAGGGGTTGGGGTTGGGACAATGGCAGGATCCTAGATGTTTAGGGTGTGTAACAGAAGGCGTGGCCACGGGTGAAGGCAGTCAGTGGAGATAGCCCTACTGGGCGTGGTAGCTAGGTGGGTGATTTTCCACCAACCTGGTGAAGAATGGGTGGGGTGCCTCTAGCAGCTAGTCTGGGACCCGCTTAAATCCACCTTTTATCATATGGCTCCTGAGGCTAACTTCTTTTGGGCCCCCTTTAGGGCATCATGATACGGGATGCATAGCAGCCCCTACATCTGCAACATACTAAATTCTTGCATAAAAATGTATCTAGAAATCAAATCCACCAAACGTGAACCGTGGATGACTATGTCTTCAGGGGGAGTTCCATCGCCAGGGACCTGCACATTGTCAGTGCCCTACAGTTGTGAGGCACAGTCATCAGAGACGTGCTTCAGATGCACTCTTTTACACAACTAGCTAACTAAGGTCAAAGATTTGCCACTTTGCGTAATAACGTATTTAGTGCTTCTGTTCTACATCCTAGTTGGTTGTGTAGTGCCTGGGGTTTTAAAAGCTTGCAAACGGCCATCTAAGACATGGCAGTTGTTCTCTTCACCTGGAGCAACAGGAGGAGGAGAGTCAGGAATAGGAGGAGGATATGGAATGTGTGGCTAACTGCCTCCGTGAAGAAGTACCCCGTTTGCCATGAGACCAGAAGAACTGGTTGGTGCCCAGCTACCGTTACTGAACATTTTGATCAAAGATTCTATAGAATCCTGATCAAAAGGGAGAAAATGCAGAACAGAATATCTAATTCTCACAAACTCCAGACTTTCTGGAGCCATGGGGGCTGGATAACCCCAGAAACCGTTGCCCTGAGATAATCTTTAAACTTTAAACTAAAATATCCCCTGAAGTCTTCTTAAAACCAGTAGTTTAAGTAAACTGCTAAAAAAAAAAATGCCTGCCTTGACAGGAGGGGACAGGAAAGCTGGTAATAGGGAACCCAAGGTCGAGAAGATAAACTGTTGAGATGTTGTAGGGTTGTTAACCAATATCATAAAACAGTGTGTACTGTTTAATGAGAAACTAGTTTGTTCTGTAAGCTGTCATTGAAAGTACAATTAAAAAAATAAAATGTCCGCCTTAAGTATCATGCTCTTTTAAAAAAAAATTATATGAAATCAAGGTAACAACAGCAACTCAAAAGATTAGATAGGAACCTTGGGGCAGTGAGTTTCCGTTAGTGGGGGAAGAACAACGCAGAAAGGAGGCTGAGGATGGTGGCACAACTCAATCATTGTCACTGAATCGTACACATAGGAGTGGTTGAATTGGTGTATGTTTTGCTGTGTGTATTCTCAACAACATGAAAGAGAAAAAAGGCTTGCCACTTTGGTATGCCTAGCACTTCCTGTCTTTTTCCTGTTTCATTACATGTAGGAGGCCTACACTTAACACTAGCATCAACACTCCCATTTTATTAAATGTATGAAGCGTACACTTAGCGCTAGCATCAACACTCCAGTTTTTCTGTTTTCTACTCCGGTTAAGGAAACCCTGGTGGCACAGTGGTTAAGAACTACGGCTGCTAACCAAAAGGTCGGCAGTTCAGATCCACCAGGCACTACTTGGAAACCCTATAGGGCAGTGCTACCCTGTACGTTAGGGTCGCTATGAGTCGGAATTGATTCGGCAGCAATGAGGTTTTGGACTCCGGTTAATAAAATAATGAAGGCAAAACACAGGGAAACAACAGCTCTGGCCCACATCACTCTGCTGCTGTTGGTATGGGCCGTGCCAGCCAGCCAGGTGCCAGGGCCAGGTTGTGATTTTTTCAGGCTGTCAAGTAGTGTTACTGAACCCTGGTGGTACAGTGATTAAGTGCTCAGCTGCTAACCAAAAGGTCAGCAGTTTGAACCCACCAGCCGCTCCAGGGAAGAAAGATGTGGCAATCTGCTTCCATAAAGATTACAGCCTTAGAAACCCTGTGGGGCTGTTCTACTCTGTCCTGTAGGGTCAGTTTGAATCAGAATCGACTCAATGGCAATGAGTTTGGTTTAGTGATGTAATGAAGGAACCTTGGTGGCACAGTGGTTAAGTGCTTGGCTGTTGACTGTAAGGTTGACAGTTCGAACCCACCAGCTGCTCCAGGGAAGAAAGATGTGGCAGTCTGTTTCTGTAAAGATTATAGCCTTGAAAACCCTTTGGGCAGTTCTACTCTGTCCTCCAGGGACTTTGGGACTCGATGGCAGCAGGTTTGGTTTTCCTGTTTTGAGTAGTGCCAGGTCTTTCGTGTTTACCAATCAAGGGCTACCATCCCTTTTACAACAATCCCGCGGTCCCTCCCCAGCCCTCCCCACTGAGCAGTTACCAGCTCCTGATTGCCTCGGTGCGCCCCACCACACTAAGCCCCAGGAAGGGGAGGATGGATGAGAGCAGGAATTCAAAACCGTCCAAAGCAGGAAAAGGGTGAAGTAGCCCACCCATGCATTGGGCTCACACCCCAAGTGAGGGAGCTGCCAGAGCCCCTTTGCAGACAGAACCTTATATGGGACTTTTCTCCTCCTAGTGTTGTGCAAAGCTGGCACTTCCCCACAGAGGTGTACCCTTTCCCCAGAGAGGGGCAGACCTATGTGGGGCTCTCCCAAGAGGACTTTTTTTTAGGATTTGTGTGTGTGTGTGTGTGGTAAAAATATACACAACAAAACATTCGCCAATTCAACAATTTCTGCATGTATAAATCAGTGACATTGATTACATTCTTCATGTGGTACAACCACTCTTGCTGTCCTTGTCCAAATTATTCCACCGCTAGTCACAGAAACCCAATACGCCCCAAGCAAAAACTGCTCCTTTCCTCCTCCCTACCACCTCAGGTAACCACTAATAAACTTTGGTTTCTGCATATTTGCTCATTTCACGTAAGTGAGATCATATAATATTTGTCCTTTTGCAACTGACTTATTTTGTTCAGCATGTTTTCAAGGTTCATCCAAGCTGTGGCATGTATTAGGACTTCATTTCTCTTTACGTCTGAGTAGTATCCCGTTGTATGTTTATACCACATTGTGTTTTTCCGTTCATGCTCCAGAAGACCTTTTTCACGGTGGGAGGCTCCACGTTAGAGACACAAGCAGGTGTGGGAATTATATGGGAGCCCGGGACTGCCCTTGCCCCCTCCACAGTGTAACACACACACCGGTGTGATAGGGGCTTGAGTTGTTGAAGTCCAGGTCAGCAGATCTGCTGAAACGTGGAGATTCCAAATGTCTCTGGCTGTGTGGGAGACCGCACGCCTTTTGCTATGCTTCTGCCTTGGTTATGATTGTGATTTTGTTTTAAAATGTGTGTCTTTTTGCCAACAGTTGGAACAGAGCCAGAAAGAGGCCTCCGAACTCCTGGAGCAGAACCGGCTCCTCCAGGACCAGCTGCGAGTGGCGCTGGGCCGGGAGCAGAGTGCTCGGGAGGGCTACGTGCTGCAGGTAGGGCCTGGCAGCTGCTTGGTACACTGGGGCTTCGATATGGGCACCCACACCTGGCAGGGTAGGAATGTGCAAAACCTGGCTGAGTGGCACCGTGTCCCCTCGCCTCCTCAAGAGGGGCTCCATGTGGTGGGGGGTCTTCTGTGTGTTCTCTCCTCCTGGCCTGACACTGGGGGCTCTGCCCAAACCTCTCCACCAAAGGCCTTTATGAACAGATGATTCTAGTACTCTGTCTGGCCCTCAGAGTGCCCGGTACAGATTTGTTATCAGCACCCGTCTCGGACATCACTGCTGGTTATTTTCACAACGGCAGTGCTGGGCCTGTTCACAGATAGGAACCAACACTTGAGAGCGTAGCAGGCCAAGAGCCTTGCTTAGGGCCAAGCACAGTATTGGCAAAGCTGGAGTCAGAGCCTTCCCCCAACACCCTGGCCGCACCACACCTCAGCCAGGCCCCGCCTTTCACTTTCTGGCCAGGCAAAGTTTCAGAGGATGTGTGGCATGGCACCCCCAGCCTGAGCAGACTAGACAAGCCTAGAGGGAAGCTCAAGGGGGGCACACTTCACCCAGCCATGCCAAGTGCCTGGTCTGTAGGACCCAGGGCCTGCAGGGGTGTCCTTGGGCAGCAGAAGTACCCGGGAGCTGCATCATGCTCTGAACAGGGGGAGTCTAGGACAAAGATAGGAGGGTCCCCCCAGCGGGGGAGGAGCTGGCCTGTGGGCTCTGCTGCAGGGTGCCAGTGGGGCACCCAGCCGGTGCCAGGACAAGAAGCACAGCCCCCCACTTCCTCTGCCTTTCAAAGGAGCCCTCTGGGTCACAGCAGCCACCTGAGGGCCAGGCTGTTGAGACTTTGTGGTACCAACAGTGACTGGGGAGCTTTCCTGAGACCGAGACGGAGCAGTGTGTCGACTGGCCACAACAGCTCAGGGCCGGCAGCTAGTCATCCCATGGTTGGCCGGGCCAGCCCTCAGACGCATCCCCAGATAACACAGCCGGCAGCCCTAGCCCACCTGTCTAGTAATGCTTCCAGCAGCCAGACCCACAGAGAAGCAGAGTGAGGTGGGGCTGCCTGGGGCTCCCCGAGGCAGGAGGTGCCCAGTGCAGGGGCCTGTGGTGCTGCCTCTCCGATGTGCTCCAAGCACTGCACGTGCTTGCAATAGCACGAACAAAGCTCATGCTGTGCCAGTTGTTCTCACGAAGGGGAGAGGGTGTGAGAAATAGAGAAAGGATCAGAGATAGGTGCTGGGGACATGCACGCCCTCCCCCACAGGCCAGCCTCCTGGCCTGTGTCCACCCAGGCCTAACAGCCAGGACTTTACAGCCCTAAGAGACTCAGTACCTGTGATGAGCTTACTGGGCAATGTTTGTAGAACCATAGGTACCCATCCTCCTCAGCTTGAGGGCTATTGGTGGACCAGGTGGCTCTCAGCCACTCTCTGTGTCTGAGTCGACCCTTTTGCCTCTCTCCGTTCTTTCCTTTTTGTTGCATTTTCCCTTTGCCTTCGGTTTGTTCTCCCATTTGATTATGGCCCTGGGCCCTTCTCTCTCCAGCCGCCTTTGGCCTAATTGTTGCCATGCCTAGTCCATACTCTATGGCCCCAGCACTGGTGAGGGTGGGCAACCTTCTCTTACCCGCCTGATTCTGGAAGCTTTCCAGGTCATTCCTGCCAACCCTCCAGGTGTGGAGAGCACCTCCTTAAGCCTCTGCCAGGCCCTCACCCCACATGCATCCCCTCCTGCCAAGAGGCAGAGACCTAGCACAGACGTTGCACATTGCTAGCCTGAGGGTCTGCAGGGGCCAAGAGCCTGAGCCCACGTTGAAGCCCTGCGGCAGCCCAGGGAAGCTGGTCTCCATCCCTGCCCAGGAAGCTGAACGCCTGGCTGGGTGTAACCACCCTCTGAGCTCTGGGAATGCTTGTGGTCAAAAGACAGATGCGAATGCGGCTTTGTTTCGTGTGGAAGGGCCAGGAGGAGGCCTGCGCGCAGGGTGGGTGCTGTAGTGGCCTGTGCTGGGGGGTGGCATGCACGGTTGGGACATGGAGCATAGAGTGGAACTGACTGTAACTGAGTGTCACATCTGTGGCTCCCCTCCCGGCACCGCCGCCACACGGCAGGCCAGGTTCTTAGGCTGGGCTGTTCCCCTCATCCTTCTCCATGTTTCTGTTTTTCACCCCTAAATTATATTAGTTCTGTCCATTCTGCATGCCTTTCAGTTTGGGGAGTTTTATTTCATTTGTTTTTTGTTTCGTTTTGTTTTTTGCATGCTTTACTTTCTTATTTTGAGTTCCACAAAGGTTTGTTTGTTTTGTTGATTATTATATTTTACTCCATGGTTCCTGGCCCCCCCTCCCCCCCATTTGTCTTCTTACAGGTAGAGATTAAATTTTCCTGTTAACTGTAGGATTGGATACACTTCCAAAGGGAAATGTTTCGGGTGTTACAACAGTGACATCTCCCGGCAGTCACCTTCCTTCCTTCTCCTCCAGTCGTGGAAGGAAGTGGCCTCACGCACCCAACACCCTGCACTTCTTGAGGACTGGTTGTCTAGAACTGTGTGCTTTTGTTTTGCAAAACAAACAAACAAACGCAGGTTCTCTGCTCCTCCCTTGTGTCTTCCTACCCACCGCCCCGTGTCCTCGGTCTTCGTTTTGCTTATCCGTGTGCTCCATCATTCAATTCTGTTTGGTTTATTTCTCCTAGAAGCTACTCAGTTAGAGCTGTTTTGATGTTATTGTCCATGTTTTCTGTTTACCTGAAAGCAGCTACTTTAAAAAAAAAATTAAGATGATTTGTTGGATTATTTAATGGAAAAAAAAATATGCAAAGGAGAGAAGGCAAACCCACCCCAGGAGCTTTTCCGTGGTGATCCTGGCCAGAGGTGTGACACTCAGATCCGGGAGGCCAGAGTGTTACTAACCTAGTGTCTAATCGGTTTTTTTAAGACTGAAGTGGCCGCCTCCCCGCCCGGCGCCTGGCAGAGGCTCCATAAAGTCAACCAAGATCTCCAAAGCGAGCTGGAAGCCCAGTGCCAGCGCCAGGAGCTGGTCAATCAGCAGATTCAGGCCCTGAAGCGGAGCTATGGGGAGGCCAAGGACGCTATCCGACACCATGAGGCCGAGGCCCAGAGCCTCCAGGCAAGGCTGAGCAACGCCGCTGCCGAACTGGCCATCAAGGAGCAGGCGCTGGCTAAGCTCAAGAGTGACCTGAAGCTGGAGAAGGACAAGGTTCGCGAGCAGCTGGAGGAATGGCAGCACAGCGAGGCCGTGTTGAGCGGGCAGCTCAAAGCCAGCGAGCAGAAGCTCAAGAGTGCGGAAGCCCTGCTGCTGGAGAAAATGCAGGAGCTGCGGGACCTGGAGACACAGCAGGCACTGCAGAGGGACCGGCAGAGGGAGGTGCAGCGGCTGCAGGAGCGTGTCGCCGACCTCAGTCAGCAGCTCGGCGCCAGTGAGCAGGCCCAGAGACTGATGGAGGAGAAGCTGCAGAAGAACTACGAGCTGCTACTGGAGAGCTGCGAGAAGGAGAAGCAGGTGTTGCTGAAGAGCCTGAAGGAGGTAGAGGACAAGGCCAGCGCCTATGAGGACGAGCTGCGGAACCGCGAGCAGCAGGTGGAGGTGCTGCAGAAGGAGAAGCTGAGTGCCAAGTTCGAGGGGAGTGAGCATGTGCACCAGCTGGAGGAGCAGCTAGAAAAGAAGGAAGCCAGCATCCAGGAGCTCTCCGAGCATGTCCAGGGCCTCCGAGACGAGTGCGACCTCCTTAGGCAGCGCTTCCAAGAGCTGGTCGCCCGGGTCACTGTGTCTGACGGGGACGTTGCTGCACTGCAGGCACAGTTGAGGGGAAGGGAATCCGACTACCAGAGCCTGGAACGCTCCTTCGGGGAGGTGTCCGGGCAGCTCCAGTGCATGCACGCACTGCTGCATGAGAGGGAGGAGGAGCTGGGGCGCATCAAGGACCTGCACGAGAGAGTCGTGGAAAAGAAAGAGCAGGACCTCAGTGAGGCCTTGGTGAAGATGGTGGCCTTGGGGAGCAGCTTAGAGGAGACTGAAATAAAGCTTCAGGCAAAGGAGGAGATGCTCAGGAAGCTAGCAGATGAGCCTTCAAAGGAGTCAGAAGAGCCTCATACCACCCTGGGGACAGACAGTGGCGGTATTATGCATGTGGGCCAGCAACTCCAGGCCACAGGGGTGCCTCTGGGCATCCCACACATAGGGCCTAAGGGCAAGGACCCGGGGACTGACCTGGGGGAAGACAATGGGGTAAGCAGCCCTGGTGGGGAAGACAGTACTGTGCCCCTGAGGTCACCGGAAGCACCTGATGATGAAGGGCACCTGGAGAGCATGACAAGGCCCGACCCGGGGATACCAGGTGTTAAAAGGCAAAAAATCCGGTTCTCCACAATCCAGTGCCAAAAATACATCCACCTCGATGGGTCGGAGAAGGCCTGGACGAGCAGCGCGTCCTCTGATACCAGCCAGGACCGCTCACTCTCAGAGGAAAGTATGTCGTCAGAGCCTGCCCCCGGCCCACTCCCCGGGCCCAGCGACACAGACACCTACCTCTCCATCATACACTCCCTGGAAACCAAGCTGTATATCACAGAGGAGAAGCTCAAGGATGTGACCCTGCGGCTGGAGAGCCAGCGCGGCCGAGACCAGGAGGCCCTGGTGGCACTGCACCACCAGTGGGCGGGCACTGAGGCACAGCTCCGTGAGCAGCTCCGGGCCAGCCTCACCCAGGCCAGCGCACTAGCCTCTCAGCTGGAGCTGGAGAGACAAGGCAGGGCAGCATTCACAGAGAGCCACGCTGGGGAGCTCGGGGACTTCCAGGTGAAAAACAGCCAGGCCCTTACCTGCTTAGAAAAATGCCTCGAGCAGCTAAGGTCCCTGCCACGGATGGGCCCAGAAGAGGAGCACGCCGCCCCTGCGGCCTGTCTGGCCAGCATGGAGGGCATATTAGCTGAGGCCATCCAGGTCCTGCAGCTCGTGCCAGCTCCCACAGATAACACAGCCCCTGCTCTGCATGAGGACGGGAGCTGCCTGCAAGGAAGGAGACCCCCTGCTCAGCAGCCTGAGCTGACCGAGCAGGAACAGTTGAAGCGCCTCTCAGATCAGATAGCTTTGGAAGCCTCATTGATCAGTCAGATCGCAGATTCTTTACGAAATACAACATCTGACATCTCTTGTATCCTCCAAGAGATTTCCCAGGTGGGAGGCTTGCCCCTGGAGTCTGAAAATGCCACAGCTTGCCCTGGGCCTTTGGCAGATTCCCTGGCGAAGAAGCTGCTGGTGGATGGGGAATTCTGGAGCCAGGTTGAGTTACTGAGCCAGCACCTGGTGACACTAGGAGGCGAGGCAGTAGATGCCACTGATGGGGGGTGGCTGGGTCTGGCACCTGCCCTGGCCCCTACCGTGGCAGACGCGACACTGGTCAGGGCCGAGCTGAGTTTTGTCACACAGTCGGTGAGGGAGTCGTTCCACCACCGGCTAAGCACTGTTCAGGACAATCTGTGCAGCACCAGGGCGGCCCTGCAGCGGCTTAGGTGCACACTGAGCCAGATCCTGGAGGCCTACCACACTCCGGATTTTGACAGAGTGATGCAGCAGGCTTCGGGGGCCCTCGGGCTTCAAGCAGGTGTTGAAGAAGGTGTCCTGCAGTCCTGGGACTTGAGTCTCGTGGGGGAAGTGCCGCGTCAGGACCCCAGCAGCGCCTTAGAGCCCTTTCAGCTATCGGGTCGGCGCTCCAGCACCCTCATTGCCGTGCAGGAGGAACTTGCCCAGCAGCTGAAAGCCAAGGCCCGCACCCTGGGGGAGATAGCCACAGCTCTTGCCTGCCTTCCTCCTGCAGAGTCCATAAGCAGCTGTCAGAAGCTTCTCCAGGCCTCCCAGACTCTTTCCTATAGCAGTTGTTTGGGAGGTCTTGGTCAGTATTCTTCACTGTTAGTTCAAGATGCTATCATTCAGGCTCAGGTGTGCTATGCAGCCTGCAGGATTAGGCTGGAGTATGAAAAGGAGCTCCAGTTGTACAAGGACTCGTGGCAGAGCAGGGACGCCCCCTGCCAGCGCCACGTGCAAGCTCTCGGGGCCCTGCGGGAGGAGTATGAAGACCTTCTCCGGAAGCAGAAGAGCGAGTACCTGGAAGTGATTGCCATCATCGAAAGAGAAAACGCAGAACTCATGGCCAGGGTGACAGAGCTGGGCCATCAGCAGGGCTGTCTGGAGGCGGTGGAGAGCAGGCATAGTGCAACCGTGCGCACCCTGCAGGGGCGGCACAGGGAGGAGCTGCTGGGCGTGGTGGAGCCGCTGGGCCAGGCGGAGCGTACGCTGCAGGCCGAGCACAGCCGCGTCCTCAGCCAGCTGGACACCTCCGCGAGAGACCGGCAGGACCTGGAGCAGCACCACGTGGAGCAGATGCAGACCCTCGAGGACAGGTTCCAGCTTAAGATAAAGGAGCTGCAGGGTATTCATGCAGAGGAGCTGCGGACACTGCAGGAGCACTGTTCCCAGAACCTGCAGCGCCTGAAGGAAACCCTCAGCCACTGCCAGCAGCAGCGCCCTGGAGCCCTGCCGGCCCCCGGCCCCCCAAGCGGCCTGCCCCCACCCTCCCCCAGCTGGCCAGCCAGTCAGGCCAAGGGGGTAGCCGAGTCCGCAGCCAGGCTGCACGAGCGCATCCAAGAGCTGGAAGCACAGACGGATGCCATGCGGGAGGAGCTAGAGCACAAGGACCTGGAGGGTGGTGCGGCCACGCTGCGCAAGAAGTACCAGAGAGACTTGGAGAATCTGAAGGTCATAAACAACATCCTTCACTTACACAGCCCTGGGCAGGAAAGGTCTTTCCCTCCAATGGTGTGGGGCTCCTTCCTGCCAGGGGTTCCATGTGTCTTGCTCCAAGGCGGAGCTGGGCAGGGCTCCTTGGTTCTAGTCACTGTACAAACAGAACCTTCTTGAAGTTCTGTTTGCTCTCTCTGTTACCCACTGGCCCCAGTGCGAGCTCTGAGCCAAACTGGACCAATGGCCTGGCCTCCTGTTATCACATCACCCAAAGGAAAGGCGAGGTAGCAGGAAGGATAACCAGTTGCTGATGTGAAGACAGATTAATCTTCCCCACCTCCCATTTGCAGGTGCCTTCTGTTTAGAGCACCTTTCTGCCCTTTTCCGAGGCAGAGCTGGGCCCTCAGAGCAGCCTCTATGCTCCCTGTCCAAGCCTCCTGCCATTTGGGACCAGAGCACAACCAAATCCAAGGCATAGGTCCAAAGGGAGCCCTCAAGCTCACAGGGGAAGAGCCAGTGAGGGACCAGGGAGACATGACCAGAGGCTCCCTCAGAGGTGCTTTCCAGACTCTTCTAACTGTCCTGAGAGCAGTCACTCTCCTGTCCCAGCTCCCTGAGGAGCCTGGATTCATGAGCATTCTATCTGAGAAGGGCTTCTCTACCTAGCACAGCTTCCAGTTGCCCACACTTGCCATTTCAGAAGCTGGGGAAAATGCCCTTTCCCAGTGATTGCTTCCCTTAACACTCAGCATCACTAGGCATGCAGGGATGGCCCTCCTGGGCCTCTCAGGAGGTTGGGCCGTGTGGAGTGTCCAGTCCTTTCGCCACCCCACTGACCCCAGAGACCCTTGTGTTGCTCAGAGCCATCTTCCTGAGCAGGCACCCTGACTGTCCTGGCACTGTCCTCATGAGGTCCCTCCATATCTCAGACTCCACAATATGCTGTGGCGCCCACAAATGTTCCCTCCCTCTACTGGCTCCATATAGCCAGCGCCAGGCTCCTCCTCGGGAGCTCTTCAGTGACACGGTGCCTTACCCAGCACGTACACCCGCGGGTTTTGGTTAGAGGCTAATGCCATTTCCCCAGGTGCTTGCCTCAGCAAGATCCTGATTCATAGATGGTTTCTCTGCTGCTGCTGCCAACCCCAGCACTGACAGCCACTGTTTGGCAGACAGCTGAGGCTGTTTCCCAACTGCATACACCTCCATCTCTGGGAGAAAGGCTTAGTATTTACCCCATGTGATGACACAACCTGTTTAACCAAAGATAGGCAGGTGCAATCATCAAGAGCAGGGGCCGTTGGGATGGAGAAGCTACGTCTTGTTCTTCCCCCAAGCCTGTCATGAGGCAGATTCTGAGGCATGGGGTGATCCCTGTGGCACTAAGTGTAAGTGAAAGTAGCGTCAGATTAAGTTGACGCACACCCTGACAGCACAGACCTCTGCGGGGACCAGACCTAACAGTCAGCACGGGCCTCTGTGGCCACCCGACCTGACGGCACAGGCCTCTGCGGTCACCTGACCTGACAGCACAGGCCTCTGCGGTCACCTGACCTGACAGCACAGGCTTCTGCAGTGACGTGAACTGACAGTCAGCACGGGCCTCTGTGGTGACCCCACCTGACAGCACAGACCTCTGTGGAGACCCGACCTGATAGGACAGGCCTCTGTGGTGACCCAACCTGACAGCACAGGCCTGTGTGGTGACCTGACCTGACAGCACAGACCTCTGTGGAGACCCGACCTGATGGTCAGCGCAGGCTTCTGCAGTGACCTGACCTGACAGCACAAGCCTCTGTGGCCACCCGACCTGACGGCACAGGCCTCTGCGGTCACCTGACCTGACAGCACAGGCCTCTGCGGTCACCTGACCTGACAGCACAGGCTTCTGCAGTGACGTGAACTGACAGTCAGCACGGGCCTCTGTGGTGACCCCACCTGACAGCACAGACCTCTGTGGAGACCCGACCTGATAGGACAGGCCTCTGTGGTGACCCAACCTGACAGCACAGGCCTGTGTGGTGACCTGACCTGACAGCACAGACCTCTGTGGAGACCCGACCTGATAGGACAGGCCTCTGTGGTGACCCAACCTGACAGCACAGGCCTCTGTGGTGACCCCACCTGACAGCACAGACCTCTGTGGAGACCCGACCTGATAGGACAGGCCTCTGTGGTGACCCAACCTGACAGCACAGGCCTGTGTGGTGACCTGACCTGACAGACAGCACAGGCCTGTGTGGTGACCTGACCTGACAGCACAGGCCTCTGTGGTGACCCAACCTGACGGTCAGCACAGGCTTCTGCGGTGACCTGACCTGACAGCACAGGCCTCTGTGGTCACCCAACCTGACAGCACAGGCTTCTGCGGTCACTTGACCTGACAGCACAGTCTTCTGCAGTGACCTGAACTGACTGCACGGGCCTCTGTGGTGACCCCACCTGACAGCACAGGCCTGTGTAGTGACCTGACCTGACAGTACAGGCCTGTGTGGTAACTGACCTGACAGCACAGGCCTGTGTGATGCCCCGACCTGACGGTCAACACAGGCCTCTGTGGTGACCCGACCTGACAGCATAGACCTCTGCAGTGACCCCGTGACCTGCACCCAGATCCCAGTGCCCTCCTTGAAGAGCCTCCAACAGCGTGCCAGTCTGTGTACACAAGTGCTATGGCTGTACCCATGCAAAACAGGGTACTCCTTCCTACCAGGTCCACCCTTCATATTTGCATCCACAAGGACCTCCTCCGAGGTGAGGTGATTTCCACCCCCACAGTGCCCAGCTGGACCTGCTGACATCAGACCACCAGTTAGCAGAAATCAGAACAAAACACCCTGGCTAACAAGCTGCCCCGAGGTTGTGCTGGGTTCTGGGTGTTCTTCCACAGGGGAGCGCACCAGGTGGCATCTTTTAGGGTGCCGCTTTGAGCCTGTTGCTCTGTGCCCAGTTTCTGCTCCCAGCCCATCAGGTGGACATAACCCTCTTTTGTAACCAAATACTACTAGTCTTAGGAGAGCCCAGATAATATCAGTCACTTTGTTTGGATTTTTCTCCTGGTTGTGGAGACAAGGGTCTTGTTCTAGTGCTTCCCCACCCCTGCCGTGGCCACAAGGGGATGCCTCTCCACCGTGGCTCAGGAAATGGGTTGTTGCAGAGCTTTTTGTTGATCACAGGGATAATTAAAAGTTAAAATTTGTTTACATAGTCATTAGCATATACATTCTCCAAGGAAACAGTTGGATCTTTAAAGGTACCTTAGTCTCTCTATTAGAAGAATTTTTACCCCTGTCTTCCAAATATTCTGAAGTTTTCAAACAACAACAACAAAAAAAACCAAGATGAAAACTGCAAGGCCTACCAGCTGCGTGTTAGCTGAAAAACCATAGATTAGCCCAAGCATGGAATGGAGGACAAGGCACTCAGAAGTAGAGCCTGAGGGCCAGGCAGATCTCCCTTCAGACCTGGCCACAGCTCTGGAACTTTCTACCATCCTGGGTGTGAGGGAGGTGGAGGAGGCAAAGCCAGGAGGCAGCCAGCTTCCATAAGGGAGCCATAGGAGAAGAGATGCCTGGTTTGATAGTACAGCAGATATGTTGCTATGAAGTCTGGGCTAGTTACGAGTTTGAAGAGCTGAAGGAAGGATGTGGGAACAGCCACTCAGCTCTTGCCAGAGCTGTGATGATAGGCATCCTTTCCTGAATCCATGCGCTAAGACGATGGACCAATCAGTATAGAGTAGGAGCTGGGGGATCACCCCCAGACTTGCCTTTGAAGTACAGTTGACTACATTCCCCCATTATTAAACATCAGGAAGAGGCAGCTCCCTGCTCTGAACGGCCCTTGCAGGGATGTAAACAGAAAGCAAGCCTCCAGCACAGTGCCCAGAGCCACTGCCCCAGACCCAGGCTCCCTGTTGTGGGTGCTGGGGTAGTGGGTCTTTTCTTAGGGTGCCTTGTCCTTCCCCTGTGCTCCTGTCCACGTAGTAAGCCCTGTCCAGGTTGACAGGGCATGGCCCGGTGTGGACAGTAGCTCTGCTGTGCGTGCCTGGTCACGGTGCGGTTGCTCACGACAGGCCCATCTCTCCACATTCTTAAAGAAAACAAGGTGACGAGTGCAGCCTGACCCAATTCCCTCCATTGGCACCTGGGGAAAGAGCGAGGCGAAATGGCCGTTTTACGGTCACCAGCTGGCTAATGGCAGGGCTGGGCCAGGCACCTGACTGCTGGCAATGGGCTCTGTCTACCCCTGAAGGAGCAGCAGGGTCTCCCCCAGCGGCCTCGGTCCTCTGGCTGATAGATACTCAGAAGGTAATAGCCCTGAAGATATGGGCCATTGCTGGTCGTTGTTGCTAACAGTTGCTCATGAGGTGCCCAGTTTGTGGCTGCTGGCACTGAGAGCTCTTCACTCTTAACTCCAAACCAGAAATGATGAGCCTCTTCCTGTCTTCTCTCTCCTCTCCTCCTCCGCCATTTCCATCTGGCCACAGTGAGTCTGTGAAAGTCCAGGATTGCCTGTTTGAAACTCCACCGCACCCTCTTCCTACCCACAGTACCTACCCTTTCCCAGGAGAGATGGGATTCAGAACAATCACATAGAAATAAGACACATAGCTTATGAATGCACACACCTTCCTAGTGCTCTAACAGCGCACAGGCACGGGGGAGCCTCAGTGGAAACCTCGGCAGCCAGCTCGAGCTCCACAGGGGCTGATGGGGCCAGAGTGGTGCTTGGCTGCTTATGAGACAGGAAGCCCTACTTAGGAGTCAGGAGGAAAACCAGCAGCCCGTTTGCATTTTGCAGGCCACATGTGAGCGGGGGTTTGCAGCCATGGAGGAGACACACCAGAAAAAGATTGAGGATCTGCAGAGGCAGCACCAGCGGGAGCTAGAGAAGCTGCGCGAAGAGAAGGACCGCCTCCTGGCAGAAGAGACTGCCGCCACCATCTCAGGTGGGCAGCGGGTGGGGCAGGACAGCTGCAAGCTCGTTCTAGACAGAGACATCACTGCACAGTTCTCTCCAAGGAGAAGCTGGTGCTAGGAGACACTGAGTACTCCCTAGCCCAGAGCCAGGCCCCAGCTCCTCCTTGGCGACATCTTTATTCCAGAGCTGACGTGCTCTGCTCTGGGCAGGCACAGTCGAGTGTCCGCACTGCCGGTGATTTGTGATACTGCTGTAGTCGGATGTGACTGCACAGTCAGTTGTCATGTCAGTACCAAAGAGAAGATATACCAACCCAAGCACTGGCATGTTTTATGAACTCATACGTGATTTAACATTGGCATTTATCAGTTTTCTCTTCTAACACCAAAAAAAGCAACTCCATCCCTTCTGGAAGAGTCAGTGGGGACTCTTCCAGCCTGCCTACACCCAGGGGCCCGGTGCAGGAGGGCTGCCTGTCAGCCTCGCCATTTCTTTGCATACTTGCAGCCATCGAGGCCATGAAGAACGCCCACCGGGAGGAGATGGAGCGGGAGCTAGAGAAAAGCCAGCGCTCCCAGATCAGCAGCATCAACTCGGACATTGAAGCCCTGAGGCGGCAGTACCTGTGAGTCGTCCAGCAGGAGGGGTGGCCTCCAGGAGGGCCTGGGGGGTCAGGGAGAGCGTCTGACAGCTGCGCAGAGATCCGAGTCCCCAGGTGGTGTGGCAGCAAGTGGCGCTAAAGGGCCGATCAGACTGGCCGCTCACGGAGCTTGCGTGGCAGCGCCCTCCTGCTGCCTTCAGCTGCCACTGCGGCGCCTCCTTGAGCTGGCATATTTTGTAGCAGGAATATGGCCTGAGTCGGGGCTTCCTGTTAGTAAACAAACCGACGAAAAACAATCACTGAAACCTAAAGAATAGGGTGCAACAAAGGAGACTTTGTAATGTTAGTTGTTTACTGCTGCTCCGAGAAGCCTCTGCAGCCCTCTCTATCCACTGCTGTTGTTCAGGCAGCCTGGGGGAGGACGTGGCTACAATCCAGCATGTGTCCCCAGCAGTGCTCCCTGGAGAAACGCCGTGTGCTCCTTCCCTCTGCACAGGCGACAGGGTGGAGAGCACACACCAGGGTCAGCAGTTGATTTTCCTGTGTAGAATTTGCACAGCGCACAGCCCTTGGATTGCAGCTGTGGAAGCCACTGGTCATTAGCCGTTTTCTGATTCTTTGTGGCAGTGTAAAGATGTCATGGTACCTGCCTCTGAGGAGCTCCAGGTTTAGTGCAGGAGACAGACGTGTAAAGACAGGTGCACTCAAGGCCGAGGGCTATGGCATGGGGCCACGTTCCATAGAGCAGCCACCAAGAAAGGGGGTCTTGAAAAATCTGCTCTTGAAGCCCCTCATCCTTAGTCTCCCTAGTGGGGAAAACCAAACCATTCTCCAGGGCCCCAGGGTGACTGAGCACGGCGTCCCCGGCCCAGCATCCTGTGTGCTTGCAGAGCCCAGCACTGGAGTCTGCCCTCACGCCCCCTGAGCAGCCCAAGCCTGCTCCTCTCAGAAACCCAGCACTGTGCCCCGGGAAAGGGTCCTCTGTCGACTGGCATCAGAGGAGTAGTAGGAATACGTCTTTAGAAATAATAAGCTGTTGGAAAGACAGCCGAGGAAGGGCACGGAGTAGATTTTTTGAACCTGAAGTATTTTTTAAGTTGTCATCCCTTATTTTTTAAATGGATAAAAAATGGTGGTGACCACAGAGTCCACAGGGACTGTTCCTGAGCATCTCACTGCACTGCAAGTTGCAGGAAGGGACAGGGAGCCTTCAGAGGCTGGGGCGGAGTGAGGCAGGGCTGTGAGCAGTGCCTCTCCCCAGGGAGGAGCTGCAGTCGGTGCAGCGGGAGCTGGAGGTGCTGTCAGAGCAGTACTCACAGAAGTGCCTGGAGAACGCCCACCTGGCCCAGGCACTGGAGGCTGAGCGGCAGGCCCTGCGGCAGTGCCAGCGTGAGAACCAGGAGCTCAACGCCCACAACCAGGTGAGCCATACCAGCTGCATGCCACATGAGGGCCTTCTGACATGTCTCAGCATGTTGGCTGTCTTGTTCACCTGAGCCAGCTGCTGGAATTTGGGGTAACTTTTGTACAGCCCTTTGGGAACTCTAAAATGTCTTCATTCCTTCCCCTGACATCTTTGAGTTTTTGGTTCAGTAATTGCCAAGCAGGGCCTTGGTCAGAAGCCCTCATTGCAGAGGAGGGAGGCGGCTTAGGCTGCTCAAGTTGGAATCGTACACTCATTAAACTGTCTGCTCTCAGAAAGCTGGAGTGCATTTAAAGTTCTGGTTAATTGCAGGGTTCAAGTTAGACTTAGTTCATGTAAGCTATTCTGGGGGTGCCAAGTCAAACCACCCCCTGAGTTACCCATTCCGCTTGGCCTCCTGGCACTGGCAGCACAGACGTATGTGATGAGGCCTCTCTTCCCGGTGTGCCGGAGACGTCCCCGGGCCCCACACGCACTGCTGAGCCTGTGTGTATCGAGGGCTGTTGGGCAAGACTCCTTCCACTTCATCGCGGCAGTGCTTAGAAAGTGGCTACTTGTCAGCTGAAAAGAAGGTACAGAAGATGAGAGAGGAGGGGGACAGCAGGGCCTAATCCTGCGAGAACTCAGTGAGACAAACCATGAAACGAATGAACGCTAGTTATGGGTACCGCAGGTAAGAGCTCAGCTGCTGAATAAAACATTGACGGTTCAAGTCCACCCAGAGGCACCTCAGAAGAAAGGCCTGGTAATCTACTTCCAAAAAATCAGCCTTTGAAAACCCAATGGAAGCACAGTTCTACTCTGACACACATGGGGTTGCCATGAGTTGCAGTCCACTCAATGGTAACTGGTATCATAACAGAAAGGTATGAAAGGTGATCAAGTCCTGCATACACAGTTCCATAAACACTTATATAACCCACTTCAAACAGCTGTTACGGGGATGTAAGTCACAGGTAGTGACAACCCTCACATGCTGAAGCTTAAGTGTGCTGGCGCGCACACAACAGCGCCCCATTCTCCTCTGCTTTTACAGCTGACCGCTGCATGTTCTTAGTGGCAACATTATCTTTTCCTTGTTGAGTTGTTTGGTGTGTGACCCCCGAGCATCTGTGTTGAGTGTCACAGTTGGCTTTGCATTGCTGTCCCCCAGGAGTTAAATAACCGCCTGGCTGCAGAGATCACACGGCTACGGACATTGCTGACCGGGGACGGTGGAGGGGAGGCTGGGGGCTCGCCCCTCACACAGGGCAAGGATGCCTACGAGTTAGAGGTATGCCTCAGCCAGCTTCCTCCCGTTTACCCAGCCCCACCCTGTGCACTGTGCAGACCAAAACAAGAACAGATGCAGTCCCCAGTCGGCAATGTCACGGGGAGATGAGAGTGAAAGAACACTGCAAGATATGAAAGTTACCCAAGATCACAGCAGGCAGCAGTCAGTTGCCAGGCAGCATGGGAGCCACCACCAGGAGGGGTGGTCCAACCCAGCACCCCCCCGCCCACTCTCCGGTTGTCACCGCAGCCACAGATATTGGCCACTTGAAACTCTCACGTGTAATAACTGAATCCCTGGGTGCTTGAGATTATACCACACCCTGTTTCTCAGGACCAGGGCTTCGTTTTAAGTTACAGTGATTGATTTTGATGTATAAGGTGTGGTTTTATGAAGGCACTTAGATTTCTTTCCATTCGGTTAAGATTTTTTTCACAAAAAAGATCTCATACTAGGAGGGCTTTACCACGCACGGGCAGGAGAGGCTGAGGGAGTCCCCACAGGCATGTCAGCGGTGGCCTCGGCAGAAAGCGAATCAGCAGTTACACTTCACGAGACCCCGGAAGCAAATGAGACTGGATCTCAGAGTACTAGAAGAAATTCTGGGTGGTTTCCTCTCCTTCTATTTTCATATGTAATTTTTAAGTTTCCCACAACATTTAAACAGTCTTTTCTGGTATTCTCAATTAAATGTTGATGGCTGAGGCATCCTGAGCAGCAGCGTGCCCTCTTGTGGGGGTGGGGGTGGGGGGCTCTGGATGACCCTAGCCCCCTGTGCAGAGACACAAGAGGGTTCTCATCCCTGAACCTCAGTCCCGACTCCTCTCTTGTCCTAGGTCTTACTGCGGGTCAAGGAGTCAGAGATACAGTACCTAAAACAGGAAATCAGCTCTCTCAAGGACGAGCTGCAGACAGCACTGCGGGTAATGGCTGTGTCACCGGGAGATCCAGGGAATGGGCCCCAGAGAAGGGGGGAGAGGGCGGGACCCACAGAAAGCCCCACAGGTATACTCCAGGCTGCTCTAGAACAGGTGTCGTCTTCACGGAGAGCAACTTCACAAGCAAGTTCTCGTAAAACCCCAGTCCGCACTAAGTGTGGAAAAGAGGAGCCACCTGTCTCCCCTTGAGGGATTGTATCTGCATCTCCTGTGCGCTCTGCACAGGTTAGAAGAGGCCTGGCTTCCCATCCAGTTGGTCAGGCCCTGCTTATCTCCTGTGGGGGACTCTTGGAATCAAAGGGAGGAGATTCAGTCACTTTGAAAGTGGGACAGGACTCCTCCAAACAGAGTGGGGTTCCCAGCAAGGGCCCACAAGCTGAACGATCACTGGCAGGGGGAGCCGCAGCCTCTGGCACTGGTGGCCCAGCGGACCGCCTCTCCTGAGCTCAGGGAGGCCCCAGGAATCCAGGGGGAGCACCTCCTGGTCGCCGTGCTGTCGTGCGCCACTGGCTCTGCTCTGTGTCCCATGTCTGCCCTGGCCCCAGGCGCTGCAGCTGGGCGAGGGCCCAGTTCATGTGCCAGCCCGAGCCCTGCACTTCACTTGGAGGCACTGACACCAGCATACCACTTTTGGCCTCTGTTCTTTGATTTCCAAGGACAAGAAGTACGCTAGCGATAAGTACAAAGACATCTACACGGAGCTCAGCATCGTGAAGGCAAAGGCAGACTGCGACATCAGTAGGCTGAAGGAGCAGCTGAAAGCAGCTACGGAAGCCCTGGGCGAGAAGTCCCCAGAAAACACCACGGTGTCAGGATACGGTGAGTTCTTCTTCAGGTAGCTGCGCTGTTTCATTTCTCTCTTCCGATGCCTACTTACTCGGCAGTGGGCGGGTGGGAGCAGAGGAGCGTGGGCCGGGGGGCTGGTCTCTGCATGTGCTCTCTGGCTCACTGTCCCCCGCGTGCTGTGTGCCATCTCGGCGGTGGGAATGCTGGCCAAGATTGTACTGCTTGCTGTAAGGAGAAACCACACCACCTGCTTGTGTTTTCATAGGAAGGACAAGTTCTGTTTATCCGTTATCCTAAAGAATTCAGTAGTTGGGTGGAAGGCGCTATCCCTGGGTGCTGGATCCCAGGGTTTTCTGTAAAGTTTGCCGGCAGCCCCTGGGAGGCAGGGTAGGAGGCTGCTCTCTGAGTGCACTGCAGGAGTGGCTCATTTGCCAGCTGGGAGCATCAAGACTTCTGAGCAAGAGTGAAACGGCAACACATTAAAGACCTGTTGCTGTATCAGGCACTCCAAATGCCTGATTTCATTTGGCCTTCATGTTGACCTTTTTAAAGGACTGACAGCCGTGACATTTCATCACACTAATATCCACAACATTCCATTTTTCCTCTCCGCTAGCCAGGGTGAGTAACAGTGGCAAGCTGGTGATGCCGGCACCACTGTAGAGGGTGTACATTGGCATCTTTCTGGAAGGCCATCGGGCAACATGTAGCAAATTTTAAATCCAACTATGGCTAACTCCTATAGGGTCGCTATGAGTCGGAATCGACTCGATGGCAGTGGGTGGAGTGGGTTTATGGCTAACTCTGGAAGGATAACAAAATGGAAACAGTGGTTGCTTCTGAGGAGGAAGTGGGGAGAGACAGGGAGAGAGGAAGACTTAGAATTAGAGGAATGTGTGTATGTCCTTTGACCTACAGCCATACCTTCTGAAACACACCAGGGCACAATCTGTGTGTGCAGGTGACTCGTATGTGTGTGCAGAGGCCAATCATGGGGCTCCACCCAGGCATCCGCAGAGGACCATGTGCCCTGTGGAAGAGCCACACAGCAGAATACCACACAGTGTTTTTGTTCTGCCGTGGAAAAAGACCCATAAATATATGAAGAAAAGAAAAAACACCCAGACCCAGTATGTACAGTCTGGCCAGAGATAGATCTGTCTGTGCTGTTTGTGTTCAGGCAGATGCTTCAGTCAGACTGTTCACGGTGCTCTTCTTGTGGGATACATAGTGAGAGGACTTTGTCTCACCCCGCGGTATGTGGCCATCCGTTGTCACCAGGAGGCAGGCCGGAGTAAAGACGGAATGGTCCAGTGGATCTGACTAGCAGCTCCGTCCAGCCCGGGAGTGGAGACTCGAGGATGTTCCGGCCATCCTCACGGTTCTCAATCTCCAGGCTGATCTAGGGAGGGAGGGCCTGTGAGGGGCCAGGCAGACACGCCTCACTTGTTCAGGAGCACCGAGTTATTCCATACAAGACTCAAAGTGTTTTAGGGTTATTGCTGTAAATCCCTTTAGGGTGTTTAGGAAGTGTAATGTGCCACACATGTGCAGCTATAACAAGCTTTGGGGATTTTGAACATGTAGTCTGGTTCCAGAGGGTTTTAGAAGACACAAGTAACAGGTCTGTCTGTCCCTTCAGATATAATGAAATCTAAAAGCAACCCTGACTTCTTGAAGAAAGACAGATCCTGTGTCAGCCGGCAACTCAGAAATATCAGGTCAAAGGTGAGTCCAGTGTCTGCCCTCTGGGTGTCTGGGGCTTGAGCAGGCACTGCAGAGAAGAGCCCAAATCAAAACCCAGGAGCCAGCAAGGCTCACCCAGGGACGCAGGCAGCCTCTCCAGCGCAGCCCTGAGCCCCAGAATGCACCCACCCCATGCCACATGGCCTTGCTGGGGCTGCCTGCTAGTTTCTAGCGTCTTCCATGCAGTAGCGAGGCCCCTCCTGACGCCCAGGGCCTAGGCCCATGAGAAGCAGGCTGGAGTGGCTTCACCTCACCCTCCCACCCGCCACTGGCCTTTTAGTCCCCTGTGCCAGCCGTTCCCTGCATGTCTGTGTTGTAACATTGGTGCCACCTGCCCTCGAGCCAGCTGGTGGCCTGCAGCCTTCCCATGCACTGTGGTGCAAACCTGCAAGCTTCCCAGGGCGGGTGGGGGTGGGAAGTGCTCCGCGTGTTCATTTGGGATTTATTATGTTGTTTTATTTTTGCTCTTTCCCCTGACAGTCGGTAATTGAGCAGGTCTCATGGGATAACTGAAACGAGCCCGAGTCCAGGCCCCCTGTCGTGTAGGTAAACCACCTCTCACCACCACCACCTGCCGCTGCCTGGGCGGCTCACTCTGCATGCACTGCTCACACCCCCGTGTCAGATGCCTGTGATCACCCTTGTATGCATCCATCCTGCTCCACAGGCATATGGAAGCGAAAGGAAGTTTCTTTTAACCTGTTCTAGGGAGTTAGTTAACACTATAACCTCTTAAGAGTCGACGGAGCTCTCCTTCTCAGCCCGGTGGGCCAGCCAATGGGTGCTGTCCGGAGGCAGCGGGCAGATGTGCCACTGGGCCCAGGCAGCATGCATGTGGAATGGCCTGTGCACACCTGGTGACTCACCCATGCTCTCTGGGACACCAACTCAGCCCTCTGCCCAGGGGGGATCCAGAGCACCCACTACGCTGACAAGCCACACCTGTTAGCACTGACGAGCGCCCCCCAGTTCACAGGCAGGCTGACCACAGGCAGGATACTGAGCACAACCCACTGCCCAGCAGGGGTTTCTTTGACATCAGGGCTTGTAGGTTGCTCTGAGGAGCTATGGGAAGATGGTTCCGAAGAGCAGAGTTATAAGTACAAGCTACTGACAATATGCAAAACTAACTGAAGTTTTTAAAAAAAAGCAAGTAATAGGGGTTTTGATATTTTACCAGCACTCTTTAAAAAAAAAAAAATCTCACTGGTGCCATTGAGGACTTTGCCATAAAGGGGGAGGGGTGGGAGTAATCCCTCACCTGCCCGTAAAGCGCCTGTCCCCCATCAGGACTGGCATTTGGGGCCTGGCTCCCTTTCAGCACAGCTCCAGGGTGTGGTCACTTGTTCGGCCTCTGAGGTCTCATTCATTTGGTTACTAGGAGGTTGAGAAGAGCAGAAGGGACACCAGCACTGTCCAGACTCCCGGCATGGGGACGCTGAGGTGCCACTGAGCCAGACTGGCAGCAACAGAAGCAAGGCTCATTTGCAGCCACCTGGCCTGCACCGGCCTTCCAGAGGAGCCGTCACTCCTGAAGTGTGTTTGCTTTAGGACACACTTTGAGAAAATCCGAGTGTTTCAAACCTAGCCAGTTGGTTCAGCTTATTTATCTTTCTACAGTTCCAAGTCGCTTGTGTCCAAATATGGTTTAGGTTTGATTGAAAACGTAGTTTAGGCTTTTTTCTTTAAACATGAAAAACGTTCTGTTTATCAAAAGGAAAATGTGTTCTTTTTTGGGGATATGGTTTTCTTATTTAAGATTCTGTTTCCTATTTGGAGCTAAGCTCCGTTATCTTCAGGCGTTTCCTAAAGGGTTTGGACATGTGGGTATCTGGGATCAGTGTGGGGCGTGATGGGGACCCTCTGACCAGGCCTGTGGGTGACAGTGACGGAGGGGACAGGCTGCGCCTTGGTCAAAACAGACACGGCCGTCCCCGGGGCGGCGGGGGGGACAGTGTCAGTCCCTGCAGGGACATGGTCAAGGAGAGGTCAGAAGTGAGGAGACGGCCATGTACCCAGAAGGAGTACCTCAGCCAGCAGAGACCACCCAGGTTCTCAGGCCAGGACTGGAGGAGGGTGAGGGAGCCCAGCAGTGGCCTGAGTCAGTGTTGGGTTCGGCTGCTTTCCCAGCGTCAGGAGAAAGCACCTGGTGTGCAGGACATCCCGTTGGCCCTAGGAGAAAGCAGGACTTGTGATGTCTCAGGTGGTGGGGGACAGCTGTGGAGGGGCTGAACCCAGCCCCCTGCAACACTAGCAGACACACGTACATGGGGGATATGTTCTTTTCCCTTGTCGTATTTAGGAAACCCTCCCAAGAAAACAGGAACGAGACTACCCAGAAACGGAACATCTAATTGGTGCTTTTTGACATGGGATCTGACATATATTTATATCTTTCATTTATGATCTGTTTTTACATCCTGCCTCACTCCAAACAGGACAGAAAGTCCCAGCACCCACAAAATAAAAGCAAACTAGTTATATAAGAGCAGCATGGCTCGTTCTGGGGTTGAGAGCAGGGAGAGATTTCCCCAGGGTTCCTATAAAATGTCCATGTTTGTGGTGGGCCCTGGGAGAGGAGCCAGGCAGCCCCGGGCTCTGGTGGGAAGCAGGCACAGGGGCTTGCAGAGCGGTGGCCCTTCTCTGGGCAAGGGACAACATGTAAGGTGCTGCTTTTTACCCATGGGTGTGGCTTACAACGGGGTGGGAGACCCCTCATTGCCCGCTGGCCCTGGCCAACCCTCCCTGAACGCAGCCTGGGCTAAGACAGCAGCCATGGCCCGTGGTGCTACCCAGCGGTCCTCCTGAGCCCTCCTCTTAGAGCCCTCAAGTCCAGGGTCTCTCACATGGGATGGGACAGCTCAGCCCACCTGGGTGTCATCACATGCCCACGAAGACCCTGTTCTACCCTGGCTCCTGTAGAGAAGGAAGGGCCCTGGGCCTGCACCAGGAGAGTAAGGCCTGGACACCAGCAACACTTGGACACAAGTGGTGTGTTAAGTGAGGAATGACAGACAGTTCTGGCTTCAAACGGAAGGTGGATTTGCTACCCCTTCCTACCCACCCTCTGTGAAAGGCTTCAAAGGTAGCTGTAACAGCCCTCCTACCTGCCCCCAAAAAACGTAGCCCTAACCAACTGATTAATTTGACGTTTGTTTGGACCAGTGCGTTTCAGAATGTTTAGCAGTAGAACTCTTTGTTTCCACTCATACATGTGTATATACATATATAAATGTATGTATACACACACACACACACACACACACACACGCTGTATGTATATGTATACACATATATATTTCTACAGCATAAAAAACCAGCCGAGCTGTTCTGGATGAAGGTGGGTAGGGAGGGGGACACCTGAGCCCACCACCAGGTCCTCTGAGAAGAGCCTGGGGCCACCAGACCTCTGTTAGCACCACCTGCCCTGAAGCACCTGGTCTGACCAGGGAGCCGACTTGCCTCCAGCTGCAGCAGCCAGAACTCCTGAGGAGTCCTTCAGACCAGGCCGGTCCCACATCCCAGCATCTGATTTCCCGTGGCTCTCCTGTGCCTGCTCTAGCACACACAGGCCATGTAGGATGGCAAATCTGGGTCTGCTTTTCTGCCTGTAAAATGGGGGAGATCCTTTCAGAGGGCTGTTGTGAAGATCGAGGAAGACGACTCGGGAACAGGGCCAGTCCACACGAGGTGCTAGGACTCCATGTATTTTGTCGTTCTCTGAAAAGCGGTGTTTCTTTTCTCATCTGGAAATTAAATCTTTGAGGAAAGCCTCTAAGAGTGAGGTGGGGAGTGTTCTGTCTCCCGATTAGTAAAATGTCTTTCATCCCAGAACTTACAATTTAAATCTTCCCAAGATCCCACAGGAACAGAGCATTGGTTTTAGTCTGAAAACCTGAGTACCTATGTTGGTGTGTTCCAAAATCGCTGTGACATTTCATGCGTGTCCTCAGGGAAAGCCCAGAGGGGAGCAGGCCCTGTGGGTGCAGATCAGAGGCAGGGAGGGCGACTCAGCGGCTCTACTCTGCCCCAGCACTGGATGCTGCCATTAACAGGCACAGAGGAGCCGGAGGTGACTAAAGCCACACACAGGAGAAGAGAGATGGGCAATTTTCTGCTTAGCACGGTTTTTTTCCTTGCTGCTTATCTGAGGAACCCTAAGCTCAGAATTCAGCTTCTTAAACACATGGTCTCATCCTGCTGATTTTTTTCCTTTTTCATCCAAATAACTTTCAGACTGTGGCACATCCCACCAGTAACACCGCCTCACAGGGGCCAGTTTCCTCTTTGGCATGCCCACTAATCTGTCGGGGAGGCACCCCTCCTCCTCTGCCTTGCACCTTCCACCCTGCCAATACCATGGAAGAGCCCTGTGACCTAAAGCGGGGCAACAGGAATTTGGGCTTGGTGGCATTAAGGGTCTGCTTGTCTGTTCTCTCCCCCCCCACCCAGAGTCTGAAGGAAGGCCTGACGGTGCAAGAGCGGTTGAAGCTCTTTGAATCCAGGGACTTGAAGAAGGACTAGCTCCTCCCATCCCACCTGAACGCCCCCCAGCTCACAGCAGTCCAGCCGAGCGCTGCTCCCTGCTGCACCTGACCTTATCACTCTTGTCGTTGGCGTCACCGCTGTCTGGGGTACGGGTATATGAGGCTGCGTCACGGGCTGCTCACACCAGTCCCTGTGCGATGATTCCGACTTCCCAGTGTCTTATCAAAGCTCTTTCTCGTGGTATCAGAATTGAGTCAGTCAGCTGGGAGCCGAGCATCTGTCTTGATACCTACCCCCTTCCTTGCTGTAACCACCACACTAACTATCAGTATTAAGGCCAACAGCCTGTCGATAAGCTAGCTCCGTCTCACGCGTGCACTGGGGCCGTGGGCCATGGGTGGCTCCTGCTCTGCTCACGGCAGTGGTGTGGTGCTGGGTCCTCTGCAGCCAGGCACTCCGTGAGGTAGACTTCCTCGTGGTCACCCTCTGGCTCCAGCACAGCTGTCAGGACACTGGCCAGCCTGGGTCGCAGCACTGCAGCTCACTAGCCTACAGGGAGAAGCTAGAGGAAGAAACACAGGCCTCCCTCTGGGGGACTGACATTTGGGAGGACAGCATTTTGTATTTGTTCCACTAATGCAGCTTAGAACCATATCCCAGATAATTGGGGTAAACCTATCACAACCTGAAAACTGTTGAAAGCAACCGTTCCTAATTTTGTTTGTTTTTTTATTAAATCTTGCACAAAATACCAGGTCCCCCTCTCCTTGCTTCCTCCGACTGTTCCTTTCTTAGTCGTTAATAACCCTGGTATTTTCAGAATGACTTCATGTTGACCTGCAGCCTGGTGTTTTGAACTGTGAGTGCAAATAATGATGAGTTCCCCATAGGGAACCATTCAGAGGAAAAAGAGAACATTCGTTTTACCCTTTCTGAAAAGAAACTGTCAAGTTGCTTTTGAAAAGGTTGAGAGAACCCGTATGTTAAGTCAAGAAGACAGTAGAGAGGATGTCTGTGTATCACGGAAACTGTCCACTAGGATGTATTCATGCATCTTAACTCTGGTTTAGTTCATCTGAGCGCGATTGTTTACCTTTCAGAAAGCCTAGTTACAATAACTGTATACCAACAACTTTGCTTTTTCTAATAGTTGGAGCAAGATCTTGTAAACTTCCAGGAAGTGTCGTACAGGCCTGTTAGGTTTCTGTGTGACCTTATGGAGACCCTGAGTCCCACTAAGATGAGGAGCACAAGCACCTGCAGCCAGGTAGGCACTGGAGTCCTTCTGGTTCCCTGGCTGCACAGGCAGGGCAGTGGTCACTGCTGTGGGGCAGTCAGCATGTCGTATTCATGCTTGCAGTAGACTTATGGTCTCTGTGGTACATGGAGAAGCCCTGGTGGCACAGTGCCTAAACACTCAGCTGCTAACCGAAAGGTGGATGGTTCGAACCCACCAGCCACTCTGAGGGAAAAAGATGTGGCAGTCTGCTTCTGTAAAACTGACAGCCTTGGAAACCCTGGGGGGGCAGTTCTACTCTGTCCTATAGGGTTGCTATGAATCGGAATCAAGTCGAGGGCAATGGGTTTGGGTTGTTTGTTTTGTGGTACATGTATATTGTGGGGTAAAAATGCAAAAACAATCTTGCTCACTTTCTAGATTGTTACCTCGTTCATGCTCCTGTTGCTGGAGCATGTAAGCATTTCAAGGACTCCTCGCCTATACCCCTCACTCCTTTGCTCCTATTTTTCCATGTTTCTAAGAGCAGGAGAAAATTATCTCTTTTTAAGAATCTTCTCATCTGCAAATGGGCCAGGCCCTTTTGTGTCACTGGGAAAGGAGCCAGCAGGACTACTCAGAGCTCGCACTAGGCCATCGGCTCCCGAAGGCAATGACACAGCCACGAATGTCCTCAGACAGGCCCGGGCCCAAGGGTCAGTGGGGTGCGAGGGGACGGAAGTGCCCTCGCTGTTTCCCAGGCATCTGGCTTGCTGGGGTGCTGGAGCCTTACTGCGTGTGCCGACACACTCATCTCTGGGAACCTCAGGCCTTCCCCCCAGCAGCTCCTGCACCCACAATGCCACAGGGGGCTTCTGGGTGGAGCAGTGCTTAGACACAGGCTCCTCCTGCCTGAGGACTCCACACCCTTGGTGTTCTGAGTCCTAGCTTTTATTCTTCTCTTGCCCCTTGAGGCTAGACCGCAGGAATCCTAGGAAACCTATATGTTGAGGGCAGCATTCTGGGCTGAGAAGGCAGGAAAAGCTTGGCACCTACATGCCCCTTGTCCATAAAGGCACCCCACCTTTCACTCTGGAATGACGGGGGACTCGCGCCCCCAGGCTGGTTGAGTTTGGAGCATTCCCCAGAAAGGAGTATTAATGTGGAGCCAGTGCAAAACTGGGAGCCCCTCTCCTCTCTGAAAAGCTGCTCCTGCTCAGCCCCTAAAAAATGCTCTGAGCCCACCCTGGAGCTGGAGTATTGCTGATATTGCTTCATCAAATAGTGAGCACTCTGCAGGGTCTCCCCCAGGGACAAGAGCGGCGAAAGAGGAGAGACTGTTCACTGCAGCCCTGCGTGCGTCGCGGCACACGGTATGTACCTAGAGTGGTCCACCTGCGGTGGATGCAGAGCTGCCATTTCTTGGCGTGGGACCCTGCAGGTCATCCAGGGGGCACCATGTCCATACTGGAGAGAAGAACGAAGAGAAATGTAGGCCTACATTGGTTTCTGGATGGTACAGAAAGGTCCTGCGCAGGGGCTGAGGCCTCCCTGTAGGGTGGTGGCACAGCCATGACAGGGTCGTGTGACTATGAACCACTGACTCTCAGGCTGCCCCTTGGTACCTCTGCTCCCGCCCCGAAGCAAGCATAGGCAAGCCTTTCCCACCTCAGAGGGGAGGGAACGATGGAATGGATAGAATCTTCTCAGTTTTAATTACTGTCCTGTAAATATTTATTACTCCATTTGTAATCTGCACCACTTCACCAAACAGCATTCATAACCTGGCATGGGAACCTGTAAGTAACCCAGGCCAAATATATTAATGGAAAAACTAAATAGTTTACCTTTGTGTGACAGTTTCTGTGAGTGATACAGAAGTCACATTGTGTGTGCCTGTGCACGCTTGTGCATACGCACACACACAGCAGTCATTTCTGCTGACAAATACGTTGTGTGCTTGTGATTTCAAAACTAGCGTTCCCAGCGATGAGTGGTCTCAGCCCCTGGTGAGGTTTGGCAGAGGGGGGTTTGCCATTGGAAACTGAAGCCTCAGCCAGAAGGAGCCACCGTGAGGCCTGGAGTGCTGGAGCAGCAGTGCACAGACAGGTGGTGGAGGCAGCTTTGGGAGTGTGTGCCACAGCAAGCAAGGGCTCCATTGTCCCAGGGAGGCTCCTCTCCAGGGACCCAACAGGTGTAAAGGTGGGACAGGAGGTAGAAAGGGTCCTGCAGGCTCAGATATAGGGAGACTCAGCAAGGGGCTCTCCACACAGCAGACAGCCGGGTCCCACCACTCACCATGGGCCCAACAGCTGTTTACCAGGGAGTCTGGCTCGGACATGACTCAGGAAGACAGGGATTACAGTTTTTAAAAAACAAAATTGTTGCACCTCAGTGTGTGCCTGAGCGGAACGCCAACAGAGTAAGGCCAGCAAACAAAATTGGTGGCCGACAAACATTTTTATAGAGATGTATTACTACCATTATTTTACGACAGAGATAGAACACTAATTTTTGGCCACCTGCGAACAGCATGAGGCTGGAACGCCAACACCTGGCTTTCTTTTCACAAGGATGTCCCGTGAGGCACATGTACAGTAGAAAGTCCCTAATGGGGCACAGCCGTGTGGCACGCAACAGGACGGCCTCCTGCCTGCCTTGGGGCTGAGTCCAGCCTCTGGGCCCCTCGTGGGCTACACACAGTGGGGCCAAGCCAGGGCCTCCCAGCTCTCACCAGTTACGCCAGAAGCAGTCTCTCTGCTTAGAAAGGGTCTCTGGCCTCCCTTTACCACGTAGTAACTCCCTTTGGTTCCTGAGGCCCCCAGGGCTGGTGTGGGCACCCAGGTCCCGTTTGGCCTACTCTCCTTTGAATACAGCCTGTGGCCCCGTTTCAGGGTGGAGTATGAGAACGTACCTCTGTCCCTACCCCTCTGTGCCTGCGTGTGCACGGCTAAGCCAGCACCAGCTTTCTCACTGCTGCTCTTTTATCCAATAATTGCTCTAAGTTCTAAGATAGTTTTTTTCCCATGGAATTCAAAGACACTTTCATTTAGTGGGAAAAGAATGCAGCCCATCAAGATTTATTTTTCCTGACAGTGAAAGTTTGTTCTCCATCATCCTAAAGCACTTTAGAATTTAACACTTTATAAGACATGATTAAAAAAAAAAAAGGGAATTCACAGTGACCTGACCTCTTTATCACCAAGAAGGGGGAAAGAATTAAGTATTCTCAGAGCTTTACAAAGGACAGGGAAGTATATATTATACTTGGGAAATTAAAGCTTTTAAAAAGGTTTGGCACTTTAATTAGAAGTTAATTTCTCTGGAAGCTTTAGTCACTTAAAGTATCTCAGACCCTGAAAATCCGGGACAGTGAACGCACCGTTCCTGTGTCGTGTGAAGCAGGAAGTGTTAGCCAGGTGGATCTGACTTGCTGCTGTCCTGTGGGTGTTAGCATAGCCCAGCCAGGGCACGGGGGTGCACATCAGAGATGCCCTTCTGTTCTGGAAGCACCTGGGAAGAATGCAGCTGCGGACTTAGTCTTACTTTCAGTCAGGGTATCTGCACCGTGCTTTTTCCCTCCTTCACCTTCATAGGCTGTTCTGCCTTTTTTTTTTTTTTTTTAAGAGAAATTACTTGACTGCTCAGATAAAATACCCCTTTCCCAGTCAGCGGACACAGGAATTGCCACTGGGTTTGTCATAAACAGCCCACCTTGAAGTTTATCGCTATACAAGTGAGCTTCTCTCCTCTGGCTTTTCTATGTCACCAAACCCTCACAAACTCAGTGCACAATTGGGTTTTTGAGCCTATAAAAGGTCAAGTCTGTCAGTGTTCGCCATACAAAGTCATGAGGCATTTTGTGACACTTTTCGTTTCTCCACAGCAGGCTAAGTCAGGTCATTCTCACATCACTCTTAAAAGATGACTGCAGTGTCTGTGTACAGTTCTGTATGTTTATACACAGCATTTGGCAGCATCACAGTTGAAAGCAATAAGATCCAACTGAGGTGAGGTCTAGTAAAACCACTTGTTTTAGGGTCTTTGCTAGGAAGATGTTACGTAACTCCAACATGAAAAACTATCAATTCCTCCCAGGTTTTGTCTGCTACAGAAAGATTCCTGCTTTATTCTTTTGCCCTTTTGAAAACAATGAGTTTCAAGTATTCTTGTCTTTAAATGTCATCATTGTTTTTCCGTAAAGGGAAGAGGTCTCCCTTCTCTTAACATCTTTTAACAGAAGGCTCTCACCTGAGTAAGGAAGTTAATAGCCCAACACTAATGAACCCTCTGTATCGAGGAAGTGGCCCTTTGTTTAAACACACCTTTGGTTCACTTCTCTGGGTGTTTGCTTCTCTGTGGTTCTTATACAGTACTTTGTATATACTTAAAGCTACTACTGCTCACTCAGCGAAGCTTGCAATTTCGCTATATTTAAAGGCAGCTTTGTTTATTTTCTTCAAGATAACCTGTATATAATTCAGAGCAAGCAGTGTAAATAGTACTCAGAAGTTAACTGCAGGGATTTTTGTGACAAAGTTTGTGTGGATTTTTCTAAAATCTTATAATACAGACAGACATTCCTTTTTAAGGTAAGAAGAACCGCTTTGGGTGCAGTGTTGAACTGCACCCAGCATTCAAAGGGAATATTTTTAATGACTGTTACAACTTTTTAAATGCTTTGGTCCCTTGATAGATGGTTTTAAAGAATGTATACAGTACCTGACCCTACAGCCATGACTTATTTTTAATTGAATGAATTCTATAATAGTTCTTGGTAGATCCATTCAGAGGCCTTTAGTAAAATCACGAAAATGAAGAAAGCTGACCAATACTTCAGACAATACCTATACACAGTAACTTCAGACTGTTGTGGGGAGACTTGGTTGGAGGCACAGGACTGGACTCAGGGATCTAAGCACGTGACTGACAACGTCCAGGACTATATACGTGCTGTGTGCAAGCGCGCAGCTTCCCCAGCTCCTCGGCTGTGTCCTGTGATACCACAGAGGCCGCACAGCTTGTAACTTGTGGTATGCTCTTTTACAAAATGAATCAATGTCAAGTGTAACAAAACATTGAGTCATAACATTTTTAAGAACTGGATAACCCACAATTGTAGGACAAGCAGGGAGGGTGTTAACATTTGACGCGGGTTAAATAAACTGTTGGTCTCAAATTGTGACTGTGGTGGTGGACCCTTACCCCAACTGCAGTGTGAATTCACCCCAAGACCAGATTGTCATCAGACATGGCCACACTGCTTCGTGTCCTACTGAACCTGCCCCTGCTTTCTGGCCACATCACTCAGCTTTATGTTATAGAAAGCTAGGAACAGACTGTAAAGCACAGTAAATTCACTATTGTGTTATATCACAAAACTTCAAGTAAAATGGATTTAAAAGGATTTTAGAACTTACCTTTTAGTATTAATGACTTATCTACTGACTTATTTTTAGGATTCCAAACCAGTTAAGTGATAAGAATTCATTCATGTGCTTTGCCTAATATTTATTAAAGGTAAAATACCCCGGTAGCTCTTCAGCAATTATACTACTTAATGATTTGTCTCACAAATGTGCCCTTCCATCAGGGCAAATGCCTCAGCTCAGCCACTGAAGATAGAATTTACCTGTGCCAGCGTGTTGGTGGAGCTGATACACGAACACAGGGACGAATGGGGGTAATTGTCTCTGCTGTAACACGTCTGAAATAATTCCCAGCAACCTCTCCTGCCCAGCAGAACAAGCTTAGATACTTTAACTGGTGTTTAATTTCTGTAGTAATGCTAAATGATAAAGTTCACCAGACTCAAAATTATGTGCAGAAGGAAGCAGAGGCCCGAAGAAACCAGGCAGAGCTGAGCAGGAAGCCTCTGTCTGCACAAGGCTCCACCTCGGGCCTGACAGCCAGCTCAAGGCACTGCAGTGTCCCCGAGGACGGCCTCGCAGCAAAGCTGCTCTTTTCTTGACAGTCCAAGAAGTATAGTTTAGTTTGTTTTTTTTTTTTCGGGGGGTGGGGGGGTTGTTTTGTTTCTTTAAACATAGGTTCTGATCAACTGTCCTTCGCTGCAATTGAAGTGGTAACTTTGTTAAAATATTTATTCCTTTGTGTGACACGCTAGATTCCCGTGGATGTAGCTGATGACTTTTGTAAATATTACCTGACCTTACATGAATTACATCATAATAAACTATTTTTGCATCACCCCTTGCATGCTGTGTAATAAGGTTTTGTTTAATGCAGGGTGGGATATATGCCAAATAAGCTTTTGGGTCACAGGTCATAAATAAGTAGCCTAGAAAACCACAATGACTCTGCTTGGGTTTGTTTTTTAACTTGTATAAACTTTTTTTTTTTTTTTTTTTAAGGCTTTGGATTAGCTGTCAGCATTTTAAAATTAGGAGATTTCACATAAAAATCCAGATTTGACATGTTCACACCCATAAGTATGATTTATTTTTGAGTAGCGGAAAGATCTGGTAGCAACAATGCCCAGATGACTCACGGAGCAGCCCTCTACGGTAAGGGACGTGCGCTGCAGTTCCCTGAAGGCCTGCTCTCTGCTCCTGTCTGCAGCACCGCCTACAGCACCCTGGGCAGCAGAGTGTGGGGCCCTTGTGATAAGTTTTAAAAAGATTTGCTGCTATTTTCATGCTTTACCACAGTGGCTTTCAAACATCTGACTACAACTCAGGGTAGTATTTTACGCACAGGATCTAGTTAAGGTACAATGTCTCAGTTGAGCCAAAATGACAGTATGAAATACTAATGACGGTGATGACTTTAATGAAGGTACCATAAGCCATCCACATCTGTCCCAATTATTAATAGATGTATTTAAGTCAAAATTTTACATTTTGTTTAAGAAAGAAATGTACTTTATATCATGGCCGAAATACACATACACACACCCCAAACCAAAATTTCACAAGGTACTTACTGTACTCTATGATACACACTCTGATGTTTCTATTCTGCTTCATTTTTTTAATTCTAGTTGCTACCCAATAAATTTAAAAACTGGAATCCCCCACCCCACATTGTCGTACTTGCTACAATGAAATGTTTGTAAATGACTGTGTGGGAATCCATTTTTTTTTTTTTTTTTTCAGATAAACAGAAAAAAATTAAAGTCTGATTTAACTTAAGGAATTAAAAAACTCAGCAAAAATGCAGGCAACTACAGACACATAAAGGGTACATATAAAGTTGTAACCTTTATGTGTCTGTTTTAGTAGTTCAAGGCTGCTTCTGTTATTTTTTGCCCATTTTTTAAAAAATAAATTATTCTGGCCAAAAGTACCCACCAAAGTTAATACTTGTTGTTAGGTGCCATCTGGTCGGTTCCAATTCATAGTGACCCTAAGTACAACAGAACAAAACACTGCCCGGTCCTGCTCCATCCTCACAATCCTTGTTATGCTTAAGCCCATTGTTGTGGCCGGCCACTGTGTCAGTCCATCTCTTTGTCCCTCTTTTTCGCTGACCCTCTACCAACTATGATGTCCTACTCCAGGGATTGAGCCCTCCTGACAATATGTCCAAAGTATGTGAGACGTAGTCTCACCATCCTTGCTTCCAAGGAGCATTCTGGGCGCACTTCTTAAAAGGCAGATTTGTTCAGTCTCTTGGCAGTCCATAGTATATTCAACATTCTTCTCCAAGACCACAATTCAAAGGCATCAATTCTTCAGTCTTCCTTATTTATCATCCAACTTTCACATGCATATGAGGCTATTGAAAACACCATGGCTTGGGTCAGGCGCCCCTTAGTCTCCAAGGTGGTATTTTTGCATTTCAATAATGGACACTGGCCTAATATAATGGCATTCTGTAAGCCTTAATGCCCACTATTTTTGTAAGCTGTATACATGAAACTTAAAAAATCAATTGGCATTTGAAAAAATCTAACACCCTTTCCTAATAAACAGGAATAGAAAGGGACTTCCTCAACCTGATAAGGAGCCCTGGTGGCACAGTGGTTAAGAGTTAGCTACTATTCAAAACGTTGGCAGTTCGAATCACCAGCTGCTTCTTGGAAACCCTGTGAAGCAGTTCCGCTCTGTCCTATAGGGTTGCTATAAATTGGAATCGAAAACCCACAGCTAACATCATACTGGTGAAGAAGACTGAAAGCTTTCCCTGTAAGATGGGGAGCAAGACAGGATGCCTGCTCTCACCACTGCTATTCAACATCGTACTGGGAGTTCTAGCCAAAGCAATTTGCAAGAAAAGGCATCCAAGTCAGAAAGGAAGCAGTAAAACACTATTCACATCATGATCCTATATATCTAGAAAATCTTAAAAGAATCCACAAGAAAGCTACTAAAAAAAAAAAAACAATAGACCTAATAAATTCAGCAAAGTTGCAGGGTACATGATCGACATACAAAAATCAGTTACATTTCTTTACCCCAGCAGCGAACAATCTGAAAAGGAATTTAAGAAGTTTCTGTTTATAATAGCACATAAAAGAATGCCTAGGAATTTAACCAGGATGATCAAAGACTAGTAAATTGAAAACCATAAAAGGTGGCTGAAAGAAAGAAGACCTAAATAAGTAGAAAGGCATCCCATATTGTGTTCATTGACTGGAATACATAACATTGTTAAGATGACAGTATTCCTGAAATTGGTCTCCAAATTCAATGTAATCTCTACTAAAATCCCAGCTTCCTTTTTTGCAGAAATTGATCAACTGATCCTAAAATTCATATAGTATCCAGAATAGACCAAACAATCTTGTAAAAGAACAAAGTTGGAGGATTCATGCTACTGGGTTTCAAAGTTTACTACAAAGACTTAAGTAATCAAGACTGTGGTACTGGTATGAAGACAGACAAGACACATCAACAGAATAGAACTGAGAGTCTAGAAATAAGCCTTTCCATTAATGATTAACTGATTTTCAACAAGGGTGCCAAGACCATTCAATGGGAAAAGAAGAATCTCTTAAACAAAAGATGCTGGGCTGTCAACTGTATCTCCACATGCAAAAGGTGATGTTGAACCCCCACTTTTCACCACATGCAAAAATTAACTCAAAACTGACTAAAGACCTAAATGTAGGAGCAAAGACTATAAAACTCTTAGAAGAAAACATAGGCACAAATCTGTATGACCTTGGTTTGGCAACAGTTTCTTAGATATGACACAAAAGCATAAGCAACAGAGGAAAATAAAATAGGTATTTGGGCTACATCTAACGTGCTGCAAACAATACCATCAAGAAAGTGAAAAAAGAAGGGCAGAGCCCACATGGTGCCCTAGAGAGAAGCATCATACCATCCCTCTGCAGCAAAGACCTGAAAAACTAGAAGATACAAATGTCAATTGTAGAATCCTAAGCATCATATGAAGGAATAAAGAAATAACTGAAACACTGAATGGTAGAAGAAACTAAAGGAAAACAGAGGAGGAAGAGAGAGATGGAGTGGAGGTCCCATGTCAACGAACACAGCACAAGATTGTGAAGACAATTTCACAGAGCCCCCAACAGGAGTAAGAGCACCAGGGAACCAGACAAACATGCTTTCCTGCCTCTCATCCTTCTGCCCTGTATGCCACCTCCAGACAGGCCATGCTGAGCCACCTTAGGTAGAGAGGCACGGGCGCTGCCAGCCTGGGTCTGCCCTGCCCCACCTGCCAGTTCCTGCCACACCATTTTTCCACCTTTTTTCCTTTTCTTTCTCCCTCCCACCTAACGCATACCCCACCTCTACCTCTTCCCACCGAGCTATGACACACCGCCTTGGCTAGAGAGTCACTGGCCGTATGCCAGCCTGGGTCCACCGTGCACCCATCCAGTGGCTCCAGCTGTGCCATTTTTTCTTCTCCTCTCCTTTTCTTTCTCCCTCCCACCTAGCCTGTACCTCACCTCTACTCCTTCCTGCCAGGGCATACCACACAACCTTGACTAGAGAGACACCAGCCTGACGCAAACCTAGGCCAACCCCACCAGCTTTTACCATGCCATTATTTTCCCTTTCTTCCTTTCCTTCCTCCCTCCCACCTAGCCCCATATGCCACCTCTACTCCTTCCTGCCAGGCCCACCACCAGTAGAGAGCTACTGGCCCATCACCAGCCCAATACCCCCTTACTCCCACGTTCCAGCTCCTGCTGCACCGTATTTATTTTTTTAGTCTTCCTCTTCTTTCTCCCTCCTGCTTAGCCCCTTACCCCACCTCTATCCCTTCCCGCTGGGCCACGTCACACCACCTTGGCTAGAGAAGCACCAGCCTACTGTTAGCTCAGGTCCACCCTTCACCCCAATTAACGGCTCTGCCACACCATTTTTTTTCTCCCTCCCATGTAGCCATGTATGCCACCTCTACCCCTTCCTGCCAAGCCTCACTGCATCAACTGCAGGTAGAGAGCTACTGGTCTCCCACTGCCCCAGGTCCCACCCGCCACTCTAATAGCTGCTGAATGGAGGGACACAAACCCATAGCACTCCCCGTCCAACACCCTCGCTTATCTGGCTAGGGGCTGTGAATGCTCCCGTGCCACTGGCCCAACATCAGGAGGCAGACAGTGCCCACCCAGTCTGCCCTAATCCACCTCGCCAAACCAGTGTACAGCGAAGAGGGCACACCTTGCCTGCTGCTGCCCTGCCCACCCAGACAAGGTAGTGAGAGCTATCGTGACCACAGATGACCAAGCTGCAAAGCACACCTGGCCCACATGCCCTGACATAACAAAACAAAACAAAGAAGCTGGATAAAACAAATGAACAATCAATAAATAACACTTTAATGTCTGGGAGACAGCAAACAAAATCAAAACATATTAAAAAGTAGGACAAGATGGTTCCAGCAAGTGTCAAAAATAATCAGATGACCTTCCAGTAGAAAAGGCAGTGGAACTATCTGATATGGAATTCAAAAGACTAATAGGGCTCTCCGAAAGATTAGGAAAGAGATCAAGAAAAACATAGCTAAAATCAAGGAAAACACAGACAAAGCAATAGAAGAATTCAGAAAAATAATACAAGAACAAAACTTCAAAATAGTAATTAGAAATCATACAAATGCAGCAACTAGAAATCCAAAAGATAAACAACAAAATTTCAGAAATGGACAAATCAAAAAAAGGCTTTAGAGGCAAATTTGAAACAACAGAAGACAGAATCAGCAGATTGAAGATAAATCCATGGATGCCACTTTGTTTGAGGAAAAGTCAGAGAAAAGAATGAAGAAAACCTAAGAATTATGTGGGACACAATCAGGAGAAAAATTTGCACACAATCAGAGTTCCAGAACAGGGGGAGAAAATGGAAAACACAGGAAAGATTGCTGAAGATTTGCTGACAGAAAACTTCACAAATATCATGACAGATGAAAAACTGACCATCCAAGAAGCTCAACAAACCCCATATAGGATAGACCCCAAAAGAAAATCACCAAGACAAGTCATAATCACACTTGCCAAAACCAAAGACAAAGAAAGAATCCTGAGAGCAACTCAGGAATAAAAAAAGTCACTTACAAAGGGGAAACAATAAGATTAAGCTGTGACTACTCAGCAGAAACCAACAGGGAAGAAAGCAATGAGATGACATATACAAAACCTTGAAAAAAATACTACCAACCAAGAATAATATAACCTGCAAAACTCTCAAACACAGTGGCAAAATTTGGACATTTCCAGATGAACAGAAATTAAGGGAATTTGTAAAAACCAAACCAAACTTACAAGTAATATTAAAGGGAGTCCTTTTTTTTTTTTTCAGTTAGAGAACCAACAACAACCAGATTCTAGGACACAGGACAGCATCAGCCAGATACCAACTTAGGTAAAGAACTCTCAGTAAAAATTAAAAAAATTTTTTAAAAGCTGAAAGAAAACAAGGAAACAGAGACAATCTGTAAATGACAACAACATCAAAACAATAAAAGGGGAGAATAAACAGTGTAGGTATAGAACTTTCAAATGGAGAGGAAGTCAAGGCGATATCAAGTAATAAAAGACTGGCTCAAACTTAAGAAGAGGTGGGTAAATTTCAAGGTAACCACAAAGAAAGTTTTAACAAACCTACTCACCAGAACAAAAAAGAAAATCATAAAGTCTCAGTAAACTCAAAATCTATAATAATGAAAGAATAGAAAAGAAAATCCACAAACGAAAGGAACTCAGCAAGGAAAGTAAAAAGAACAAAGAAAATGTCAGCACCACAAGAAAAAAGCATAAAATTTGACACTAATACAGTCATACGTACTGATAATCACACTGAGTATAAATGACTTGAACACACCTGTAAGAGTGATAAAAAAAAAAAATGGATAAAAAAGCACAACCCATCAATATGCTGTCTACAAGTGACACACCTTAGACACAAAGACATAAATATATTGAAAATCAAATGAAGGAAAAAATACATCAAGCAAGCAGTAAACAGAAAAAGGCAGGAGTAGCAATACTAATCTCAAGATAAAATACACTTTAAGGCAAAATCAACTGTAAAAGACAAGGAAGGACATTAATAATGATTAAAGGGACAATCCACCAAGAAGGCATAACCTTAATAAATACATACTCACCCAACGACAGGGCTCCAAAGTACATAAACTCTAACAGCCCTGAAAAGAGAGACTGTTCCACAATAAAAGTAGAAGACTTAAACACACCCCTCTCAGTAAAGGAGAGAACATCTACAAAGAAACTCAATAAAGATACAAAAGATCTAAAGGCCAAAATCAACCAACTTGACCTCATACACAGAACACTCAACCCAACTGTAGCAAAGTACACGTTCTTTTCCAATGCACATGGAACATTCTCCAGAATAGACCACATTTTAGGCCACAAAGCAGCCCTCAAAAAAACCCAAAACATTGAGATAATACAAAGCATTCTCTCTAATTACAATGCCATAAAGTAGAAATTAATAACAGGAAAAGCAATGGAAAAAAATCATAAACTCAGAAACTGAGTAACATCTTGCTAAAAAAAAAAAACAACTGGGTAATAGAAGAAATGAAAGAGGGAATAAAAAAATTCCTAGAATTAAATAAGAATCAAAACTCATACCAGAACCTTTGGCACACACCAAAGGCTGTGCTCAGAGGTCAATTTATAGCAATAAACTCACACATCAAAAAAGAATGAGCCATACGATGAGATTCCATCTCACTCCAACAAGGCTGGCATTAATCCAAAAAACACAAAATAATAAATGTTGGAGAGGCTGTGGAGAGATTGGAACTCTTATACACTGCTGGTGGGAATGTAAAATGGTACAACCACTTGGGAAATCTATCTGGCGTTTTCTTAAAAAGTTAGAAATAGAACTACCATACAACCCAGAAATCCCACTCCTCGGAATATACCCTAGAGAAATAAGAGCCTTTACATGAACAGATATATGCACACCCATGTTTATTGCAGCTCTGTTTACAATAGCAAAAAGCTGGAAGCAACCAAGGTGTCCATCAACGGATGAATGGTTAAATAATTTATGGTATATTCACACAATGGAATACTTCACATCAATAAAGAACAGTGACGAATCTGTGAAACGTTTCATAACATGGAGGAATCTGGAAGGCATTATGCTGAGTGAAATTAGAGGCAAAAGGACAAATATTGTATAAGACCACTATTATAAGATCTTGAGAAATAGTATAAACTGAGAAGAACACATACTTCTGTGGTTACAAGGGGGGAGGGAGGGAGGGTGGAAGAGGGTTATTTACTGATTAGTTAGTAGATAAGAACTACTTTAGGTGAAGGGAAGGACAATACTCAATACACAGAAGGTCAGCTCGACTGGACTGGACCAAAAGCAAAGAAGTTTCCGGGATAAAATGAATGCTTCAAAGGTCAGTGGAGCAAGGGCAGGGGTTTGGGGACTATGGCTTAAGGGGACTTCTAAGTCAACTGGCAAAATAATTCTATTATGAAAACATTCTGCATCCCACTTTGAAGTGTGGCGTCCGGGGTCTTAAATGCTAACAAGCGGCCATCTAAGATGCATCAATGTGTCTCAACCCACCTGGATCAAAGGAGAATGAAGAACACCAAGGTCACATGATAACTATGAGCCCAAGAGACAGAAAGGGCCACATGAACCAGAGACTTACATCATCCTGAGACCAAAAGAACTAGATGGTGCCCGGCCACAACCGATGACTGCCCTGACAGGGAGCACAACAGAGAACCCCTGAGGGAGCAGGAGAACAGTGGGATGCAGACCCCAAATTCTCATAAAAAGACCAGACTTAATGGCCAGACTGAGACTAGAGGAATCCCGGCGGTCATGGTCTACAAACCTTCTGTTGGCCCGGGACAGGAACCATTCCCGAAGACAACTCATCAGACGTGGAAAGGACTGGACAATGGGTAGGAGAGAGATGCTGATGAAGAGAGAGCTACTTGTATCAGGTGGACACTTGAGACTGTGTTGGCATCTCCTGTCTGGAGGGGAGATAGGAGGGTAGAAAGGGTTAGAAACTGGCAAAATCGTCACAAAAGGAGAGACTGGAAGGAGGGAGCAGGCTGACTCATTAGGGGAAGAGTAAGTGGGAGTATGGAGTAAGGTGTATATAAGCTTATATGTGACAGACTGACTTGATTTGTAAACTTTCACTTAAAGCACAATAAAAATTATTACAAAAAAAAAAAAAAAAAAGAATGAGCCAGAATCAAAACGTTAGCCCTACAACTCAAACAAAGAGAAAGAGAACAGCAAAAGAAGCCCACAGCCTCCAGAAGAATGGAAAAAATAAAGATTATGTCAGAAAAGAAATAGAGAACAGAAAAACAAAAGAATCAACAAGACAAAAAGTTGGTTCTCGGAAAAGATCAACGAAACTGACAAATTGTTGGCCAAAATGACAAAAGAAAAAAAGGAGGGGAAGCAAATAACCCAAATCAGAAATGAGATGGGGGACATTACAACAGACCCAACTGAAATAAAAGGGATAACAGAATACTATAAAAAATTGTATTCCAACAAATTTGAGAACCTAGAGGAAATGGACAAATTTCTAGAAACACACTATCCACCTAAACTAACACAAGCTGAGATAGAAAATCTGAATAGACCCATAACAAGATCAGAGACTGAAGAGGTTAAAAAAAAGAAAACTCCCAACAACAACAAAAAAGGCCTGGCGCAGACGACTTCAATGGAGAACTCTACTAAACATTCAGAGAAGAGCTCACACCAGTACTAGTCAAACTATTCAGAGCATAGAAGAGGAAAGAATACTCTCAAATTCATTCTATGAAGCCAGCATAACCCTGATACCAAAGCCAGGCAAAAAAAAGGCACTACAAAAAAAGAAAATTACAGACCAATATCTCTCATGACTATAGATGCAAAAATTCTCAAAATTCTAGCCAATAGAATCCAGCATCATATCAAAAAAAAAAAAAGTAACATACCACAACAAAGTGGGATTCATACTAGGTATGCAAGGATGGTTCAACATTAGAAAATCAATCAACATAATCCACCACATAAATAAAACAAAAGAATCACATGATCATCTCAACTGATGCAGAAAAGGCATTTGATAAAGTCCAACACCCATCCCTGATAAAAACTCTCAATAAAATAGGAATAGAAGGCAAATTCTCAACATAGTAAAGCGCATCTATACAAAACCAACAGCCAACATCATTCTCAACAGAGAGAGGCTGAAAGCATTCCCCCTGAAAATGGGAACAAGAAAAGGATGCCCTTTATCACCACTCCTATTTAACACTGTGCTGGAAGTCTTTGCTAGAGCAAGAAGGCAAAAAAAAAAAAAAAAAAGAAATAAGGGGCATCCAAATTGGAAAGGAAACAGTGTAACTATCCCTATTCACAGATGATGTAATCCTATACATACAGAAGTCCAAAGACTGCACAACAAAACTACTGGAACTAATAGAAAGATTCAGCAGAATAGCAGGATATACGATCAACATACAAAAATCAGTTGGATTCCTATACACCAACAAAGAAGATCAGGAAAACAAAACCGTTTATAATAGCCCCTAAAAAGATAAAATACTTAGGAATAAATCTACCCAGGGACGTAAAAGACCTATACAAAGAAAACTACAAAACACTATTGCAAGAAACCAAGAGAGCTATATAAATGGAAAAACGTACCATGCTCAAGGATAGAAGACTCGACATTGTGAAAATGTCAATCCTACCCAAAGAAATCTATAGATATAATGCAATCCTGATCCAAATACCAGAAGGATTCTTTAACGAGATGGAAAAACTAATCACCAACTTTATGTGAAAAGAAAAGAGGCCCTGGATAAGGAAAGCATTACTGAAGAAAAACAACAAAGTAGGAGACCTCACAGTACCTGATCTTAGAACCTACTATACAGCCATGGTAGTCAAAACAGCCTGGTGCAGGTACAATGACAGAAACATTGACCAATGGAACGGAACTGAGAACCCAGATGCAAATCCATCCACTTATGGTCAGCTGGGAAACCCTGGTGGTGTAGTGGTTAAGTGCTATGGCTGCTAACCAAAAGGTTGGCAGTTCGAATCCGTCAGGCGCTCCTTGGAAACTCTATGGGGCAGTTCTACTCTGTCCTATAGGGTCGCTGTGAGTTGGAATCGACTCAATGGCAACGGGTTTTTGGTATGGTTAGCCGATCATTGACAAAGGACCCCAAGTAAATTAAATGGGGAAAAGACGGTCTTTTTAACAAATGATGCTGGCAAAACTGGATGTCTCTCTGTAAAAAAATGAAACAAGACCTATACCTCACGCCATACACAAAAACTAACTCCAAATGAATCAAAGACCTAAATACAAAACCTAAAATGATATAAAGATCCTGGAAGAAAAAATAGGAACAACACTAGGGGCCCTAATACATGGCATAAATACAATACAAACCATAACTAACAATGCACAAACATCAGAAGATAAACTAGATAACTGGGAGCTCCTAAAAATTAAAAACTTGTGCTCATCAAAAGACTTCACCAAAATAGTTAAAAGAGAACCTACAGACTGGGAAAAGAAAATTTGGCTGTGACATATCCGACAAGGGTCTAATCTCTCAAATCTATAGAATACTTCAATACCTCAACAACAGAAAGATAAATAACCCAATTAAAAAATGGGAAAGGATATGAACAGACACTTCACCAAAGAAGACATTCAGGCTGCTAACAGACACATGAGGAAATGCTTGTGATCCCTGGCCATTAAAAAAAAAAAAAACCATTGCTGTCAAGTCAATTCTGATTCATAGCAACCCTACAGGACAGAGTAGACCTACCCCATAGGGTTTCCAAGGAGCAGCTGGTAGATTCGAACTGCCTATCTTTTGATTAGGACCCTGAGGTCTTAACCACTGCACCACCAGGGCCCTCCTTGGTCACTCGAAGGGTCACTATGAGTCAGAATCTACTTAACAGCAATGGGTTTTCATTAGCCATTAGAGAAATGCAAATTTACAATGAAATACCATCTCACCCCAACATTACTGGTACGAATCCAAAAACAGAAAACAACAAATGTTGGCGAGGTTGTGGGAAAACTGGAACTCTTATGCATTGCTGGTGGGAATGTAAAATGGTACAACCACTATGGAAAACAATATGGTGCCTTCTTAAAAAGCTAGAAATAGAAATACCATACAATCCAGCAATCCCACTCCTAGGAATATACCCTAGAGAAATAAGAACCTTCATGCGAATAGACATATGCACACCCCTGTTCACTGCAGCATAATTTACAATAGCAAAAAGATGAAAGCAACTTAAGCGCCCATCAACAAATGGAGAAATTATAATACATACACACAATGGAATACTACACAATGATAAAGAACAACAATGAATCAGGGAAACATCTCACAACATGGCTGAATCTGGAGGGCATTATGCTGAGTGAAATAAGTCAAGCACAAAAGGACAAATATTGCATGAAAACACTATTATAAAATCCTAAGAAAAGGTTTACACACAGAAAAAAAACAGTCTTTGATGGTTACAAGGGGGAGGGTGAGAGGTGAAATCACTAAGTAGATAGTAGACAAGCGTTAACTTTGGTGACGTGAAAGACAACACACAGTATAGGGAAGTCGGCACAACTTGACCAAGGCAAAGACATAGAAGCTTCCTAGACACAAACATCTTGAGGGTCCAAGTTACTGGGGCTGACAGCTGGGGATCATGTCTTGGTGGACATCTAGGTCAACTGGCATAACATGGTCCATAAAGAAAATGTTCTACATCCAACTATGGTGATGAGTGTCTGGGGTCTTAAAATCTTGCAAGTGGCCTTCTAAGATATATCTATTGGTCCCAGACAGTTGGGAGCAAAGGAGAATGAAGAAAACCAAAGACACAAGGAAAATATTAGTCCAAAGGACTAACAGACCACATGAACCACAGCCTCCACCAGCCTGACCCCGGAAGAACTAGCCCAGGTACCACCACCTACCACTCTGACAGGGATCGCAATAGAGTATCTTGGGCGGAGTCAGAGAAAAATGCAGAACAAAATTCAAATTCACAAAAAAAGACCAGACTTACTGGTCTGACAATGACTGAAGGAACCCCTGAGATGATGACCCCCCCGACACCCTGCTAACTCAGAACTGAAGCCACTCCCAAAGCCCACTTTTCAGCCATAGATAGGCTTATAAAACAACAACACACTTGAGGAACATGGTTCTTACTTCAATCAAGTATACTAGGCCAAATGTGTAACACCTACCCAAAAGCAAAGATGAGAAGGCAGGAAGGCACAGGAAAACTGAAAGAATGGACACTGAGAACCCAGAGTGGAAAGGGAAAGGAGGAGAGTGCTGAACATTGTAGGGATTGCAATTAATGTCAAAAACAATTTGTGTATAAATTTGTTAATGAAAAATTAATTCATGCTGTAAACTTCCACCTGAAATACAATTAAAAAAAAAAAAAGAACCTGAATCAAGTGCAGAGTTATTTATTGCTATTAAGATGGTAGTTTTGGAGCGTTAATATGACTGCTCTGTTGAATTTGAAGTAAATTAAAGATAAATTAATTTTGACTAAACAACAACAAAAAAAAACCACTACCTTCGAGTCGATTCCGACTCATAATGACCCTATAGGACAGAGTAGAACTGCCCCACAGAGTTTCCAAGGAGTGCCTGGCATATTTGAACTGCCAACCTCTTGGTTAGCAGCCGTAGCACTTAACCACTACGCCACCAGGGTTTCCTACTAATTTTGACTACAACTGTAAAAATAGAAAGTGAAAAGATAACCCAATGAATGAGAGAAAATATTTGCAAGCTGAATCTCTGATAAGGGACATGCCCAAAATATACAAACAACTCTTGCTACTCAATAACAAAAAGACAACTAAATTTAAAAATGGGGAAAAGACTTGAACAGACATTTCTCCAAAGAAAATACACAGATGGCCAAAAAGCACAAGAAAAGATGATCAATGTGATTAGTGATTGGAAAATGCATATCAAAACCACAATAAGTTACCATTTTATACCTAGGAGGATGGTGTCTTAGTCATCTAGTGCTGCTATAACAGAAATACACAAGTGGATGGCTTTAACAAAGAGAAATTTATTCTCTCATAGTGCAGTAGCTACAAGTCCAAATTCAGGGCACTGGCTCCAGGGGAAGGCTTTCTCTGTCGGCTCTGCAGGAAGGTCCTTGTCTTAAGTCTTCCCTTGGTCTGGGAGCATCTCAGCACAGGAACCTCAGGTCCAAAGGACACACTCTGCCCCGGCACTGCTTTCTTGGTGGCGTGAGGTCCCCCCTGTCTGTCTGCTGGCTTCTCTCTTTTATATCTCAAAGAGATTGGCTTAAAAAAAAAAAAAAAAATCTTGTATATCCCATCAATATAACTGCCACTAATCCACCTCATTTCATTATAGTGATAGGATTTACAACACATAGGGAAGTCACATAAAATAATGGACAATCACACAATACTGGGTCTTATAGCCTAGCTAAGTCGACAGATATTTTGGGGAGACACAATTCAATCCATGACAGAAAGTCAGATAATGTTGACAAGGATGTGGAGAGATCAGAACCCTCCTACACAGCCGGTAGGAATGTAAAGTTGTGCATATGCTTTGGAAAAAAGTCTGGCAGTTCCTCAAATGGTTAAACATGGAGTTACCATATGACCCAATAATATATTCAAAATAAATGAAAACAAGCCCACACGAAAGTATACACAGATGGTAATACCAGTATTCATAATAGCAAAAAGGTGGAAACCTGTGAACGAATAAACAAAATGTGGTCTGTCTATACAATGGAGTATTATTTGGCCATAAAAAGAAACGAAGTATTGATACATGCTACGACATGGATAATGCTTGAAAACATTATGCTAATTGAAAGAAGACAGATACAAAAGGTCATATATTGTATGATTCCATTTATAAGAAATGTCCACAACGGGCAAACCCACAAAGACAAACAGTAAACTGGTGTTTTCCAGGAGCTGGGGGAAGGAGGAAATGGGGAGTGACTGCTAATGAGTATAGGATTTCTTTCTGGGGTGATAAAAATCCTCTGGAATTAGTGGTGATGGCTACACAACTCTGTAGAATATACTAAAAACAATGAATTGTTTACTTTATAAAGGTGAATCGTGTACTCTGTGAATCTCAATAAGGCTGTTATATATATTTTTTTAATCAGTTGCTTTAAAAACCAACTCAATAGAAAAAGGAGGGGCAAAATGGCAGCATAAGCAGTTCCACTTTATCTGTTTCCAACAGAAATACACACACACACAAAAGCAGAAACTGGCAAAATCAACCTTATCAGAATTCTGGAAACTGTTGAAGAAAATGCAAGGAAAATACAATGTCAAACCGTACAAAAATCCAAAACATACTCTACAGCTACGGTAAACGAAACAATCTTGTACTGGTATAACAATACACACAGACCAATGGTTTAGAGAGTCCAGAAAGAAATTGATAAATCTATGGTCAACTGATTTTCAACAAAGGTGCTAAGTCCGTTCAATGGGAATTAAGTCTCTTTAATAAACGGTGCTGGAAAATTGAATTTCTATATGCAGAAAAGTGAATCAAGATTCATGCCTCACACCATACACAAAAACAAATTCAAAATGTGAAAATTAAAACCATAAAATTCTTAGAGGAAAACATAGGGATGTGGCTGCAGGATCTAGTTTTTAATGATAGATTATAAGATAACAAAAGCATGAGAAGCAAAAGATAAAACAGATAAATGGGACCTCATAAAAACTAAATAATTTTATTCATCAGAGGACTTTATCAAAAGAGTAAAAAGACAATCTACAGGCTGGGAGAAAATCTTCAGGAGCCATATATCCCATATATCCAACAGAGGGTCTAATATCCAAAATACATAAAGCTACTACTTAACAACAAAAAGACAAATAACCCAATCAAAAAATGGGCAAAAGACTTGAACAGACATTTCATCAAAGAGGATATTCAAGTGGCCAACAAGCACATAAAAAAAAAAATGCTGAACATCATCAGCCATTAGGAACACACATATCAAAACCGCAATGAGATATCACACTTCACTCCCACTAGAATGGCTAAGATCAAAAAGATAGAAAATAACAAATGTGGTGAGGATGTGGAAAAACTGGGACTTTATCATTGCTGGTGGTAATGCAAAATGGTACAGCTGCTGTGGAAAACTGTTTGGTGGGTCCTCAAAGAGTTAAACACAGAACTACTATGATGTCTTTGAGTGCTGTCTTCGTTATCCAGTGCTGCTATAACAGAAACACCACAAGTGGATGGCTTTAACAAACTTAAATTTATTCTCTCATAGTTTAGGAGGATACAAGTCCGAATTCAGGGCACCAGCTCTAGGGGAAGGTTCTTGTCTCCTTTCAATATCTCTGGGCCCAGCATTCCTTGAAGATCTCTGTGTGTCTTGGTGTCAAACTTCACCTGGGTATAGGAGGTTCGCAGTACAGGAACCCTGGGTCCAAAGGATGTGCTCCACTCCTGGCTCTTCTTTCTTGGTGGTAGTGAGGTCCCTCTCCTCTCTGCTTGCTTCTCTCTCCTCTTATATAAGATAAAAGGTATGACTCAAACAAGGATGTGACTTGAGTAAGGGTGTGACTTGAGGCACGCTTTTAGTAAGGCTGTAACTCTAGATACTCCCCACACTAATCCTGCCTCATTAACATACAGAGGCTTAGGATTTACAACACATAAAACAGAGGATAATTACATAAACTACAAAATGAAGGACAACTACACAACACTGGAAATCACGGCCTAGCCAGCTGACACATATTTGTGGCTGACACAATTCAATCAATGATAAGTCCCACTGGGTCAATTTGGACTCACAGAGAACCTATAGGACTGAGTAGAACTGCCCCATAGGGCTTCTTAGGCTGAAATCTTTACATCAGATTGCCAAATGTCTTCTCCCACAGGACCACTAATGGGTTCGAACCACTGACCTTTTGGTTAGCAGCTGAGTGCTTAACTATCGTGCCACCAGAGTTCCTTACAACTATCATGTTGTTGTTAGGTGCCGTCAAGTTAGTTCTAACTCAGTGACCCTGTGTACAACAAAACAAAACACCGTCCAGTCCTGCACCATCCTCACAATCATTGCTATGTTGGAGCCCATTGTTAGAACTACCACATGACCCAGCAATTCCACTCCTAGGTATTTACCCAAAAGACCTGAAAGCAGCAATGCAAACAGGTACACGTACACCAGTGTTCACTGCAGCACTATTCACAACAGCCAAAATCTGGAAACAACCCAAGTGTCCATCAATGAATGGATAAACAAAATGTGGTACATATATACAATGGAATGTATGGAGACCGAAGTGTATTAGTGGTTACTAGGGACAGAAGAGAAGGGGAAAAGGGAACCATTGTTTAGGAAGAGCTGTTTGTTTAAGGTGATGGGAAATTTGGCAGCAACATGATTAATGTAATTGATATCACTAAATTGTACACAAGAAGAAAAACAGGAAAGCTTTGGTTTTCTACAAATCTGCACCCCAACCCTTCCCCAGTTCAGTAGCCATTTTAAAGCTGCGGCAGCCCACATTCCTAGAGAAGGATCCTGGTCTCTGGCTCCAGAAAGAGTAGAACAAAATTTATTTGCAAATTAGTGTGGTTTCTGTTGTAAAATGTCTGGGAGCTGCCTGAAGGACTGAAGCAAGGTGCTCCTCTCTGTTTAGCCTATCTCGGAACTCACACAGGGCAAAAAAAAGTGGCACCCAATGCCTGAAAACTGTAACCTCTAGCCACCTGGGGCTAAGAGTATGATTGAGGTATACTATAGGAGCCTAATGATGGAGAGGAGAATCCTAGGATAGAGTTTCTTTTAGAAATTAGGGCATTCAAAAGCACTGTGTATATGGGGAAATTAAGAAAGTCACACACACCCCAGGGCAAGACACATGCTCAGAAAATACCTGAGACCCTACTCTTTCACCTCAGGCTGATTCCTAAATGCAGTGCAAGCCTGGCTAACTATTGAGAGTCTCCCAGCACTACAGAGCCACTCTGTAAAGACTGGGAGAAGTGGCTGCCCTCAGCCTACCTCACCATTCAAGGAAAGCTGTCAAAACACTAGTTGAACACAAGCTAAGGAACAGATACTTAGAGTGTCCACACAGGACCAGGAAGGCAGTCTTTGCAAAAACAGTTAGGGAAGTTGTCATGGACTGAATTATGTCCCCCAAAAAAAGTGTTTATCCATTTGGCTGGGCCATGATTCCCAGTATTATGTGGTTGTCCTCTATTTCGTGATTGTAATTTTACATTAAAGAGGATTAGGGTGGGATTGTAACACCCTTAACCCAGGTCACATTCCTGATTCTCTGTTAAGGGAGTTTCCCCAGGGTGTGGCCTGCACCACCTTTTATCTCTCAAGAGATAAAAAGGAAAAGGAAACAAGCAGAGAGTTGGGGACCTTATACTACCAAGAAAGCAGCACCAGGAGCAGAGTACGTCCTTTGGATCTGGGATCCCTGTGCCTGAGAAGTGCCTCAACCAGGGGAAGATTGATGACAAGGAATCTTCCTTCAGAGCTGAGAGAGAGAAAGCCGTCCCCTGGAGCTGACACGCTGAATTTGGATTTGTAACTTACTAGACTGAGAGAGAATAAATTTCTCTTTGTTAAAGCCATCCATTTGTGGTTATTTCTGTTATAGCAGCACTAGACGACTAAGGCAGAAGTCACTAAACAGATGGACTAAAACGGCCTACAGCAATTAATAACTCTGGGGAAAACGGAGAATCTGAATTCCAGAGTTATCACAATATTCAAATATCCATTTTTCAATAAAAAATAACAAGGCACACAAAGACACATGAAAGGATGGACCATTCAAAAGAACAAAATAAAGTGAAAAAAAAAATCCCTATTATCCCAGATAATAGATTTACTAGACAAAGGCTTTAAAACAACAGCATTAAATATGCTTGTGATAGTTAAGATTGTGTGTCAACTTGGCTGGGCCACGATTCTGAGTGGTTTGGCTGTCATATGATGTTGTGATCACCCCTATGATGGCATCTGCTCTGAGTAGCCAATCAGTTGAAAGAGAGTTTCCTTGGGCATGTGGCCTGCATTGAATATACGCGGACATTCTGGCAAGGCTCACGGCTTTTGCTCACTCTGGATCCTGCAGCTGGCTCCTGTTCATCTGACCTCCAGTTCTTGGAACTTGAGCTTGAAGCTTACCTGCAGTCTTGTCTGCTGATCCTGGGATCCGTCAATCTTCTCAGCCTGTGAGCAAGAGCCCTGCTCTCTGACCTGCCAGTCTTGGGTTCGCTAGCCCCTGTAGCTGCATGAATCAGGAGAAGTGTCTATCCTGACCCATGGACTTGGGATGTTCCAGCCTGTACAACCACATGAGTCATTTCCTCGATATAAATCACTCTCTCTCTATATATTTTTATATATGTACACTTACACACTTTACTGGTTTTGCTTCTCTAGGGAACTCAGCCTAAGATAATGCTCAAAGACTAAAGGAAAACATAGCCAAAGAACTAAAAGAAATCAGGAAAATGATGCATGAACAAAATGAAACTATCACTTAAAAAATAGAAATTATAAAAAAAGCAATCAAAAAGAAATACTGGAGCTGAAAAGTACAATAACTAAAATGAAAAATTCACTAGAAGAGTTCCATAGTGGATAGGAATAGGCAGAAGAATCAGCGAACTTGAAGGAAAATTGAAATTTTTGCATCTTAGGAGTAAAAATAAAAAATGTAAAGACTAGTTTTATTGTACTTTTGGTTTGTAACTCTTACTTGTTACATCCTACATGATTTTAAAAAACAAATGCATAAAATGCACTATAAATTTATGTTTTAGAGCATACAACATATAAAGATGTCATTTGTGACAACAACGACATAAAAGGGAGGGGTGGTAGGACCAGTATAGGAAAAGAGTTTTTGTATGCTAATGAAGTTGGTATCAATTCACACTGTTGCTGTTAGTTGCCATCAAGGTGGACACTGATTCATGGCAACCCCATGCCCACTGGGATTGGACCACTGTGATCCATAGGGTTTTCACTGGCTGATTTTGGAAGCAGACCACCAGGTCTTTCTTCCTGGTTTGTCTTGGTCTTAAAACTCTCCTGAAACCTGTTCAGCATCATAGCAACACATAGGCCTCCACTGATGGACAAGTGGTGGCTGCACCTGAGGAGCACTGAGCAGGAATTGAACATGGGTCTCCTGCACAAAAGGTGAGAATTCTACACTGCACCACAACTGCCTTCTAGTCTCACAAAACCAGTAGCTAATAAAATCCAAACTATTTGTCAAGGAAGGGTAGGCATCAACCAATTCAAACTAGATGGTTATAAATTTAGGATATCACCTGTAACCCCATGGTAATGACAAAGAAAATATCTTAAAAATATACACTAAAGGAAATAAGAAGGGAATCAAAATGGCTCAGTACTAAAAATCAACTAAACATAATAAAAGGCAGTATTGGAGGAAATGGGGGAAGGTATATGGTACACAGAAAACAAATAGCAAAATTGTAGAAGTATTCATCCATAATATAGTAAATGTAAATAAACTCTCCAATCAAAAGACAAAAATTGGCAGAATGGACTTAAAAAAAAAAAAAAGCCATAATCCAACTATACGCTGTCTATAAGACCCACTTTAGATCCAAAGACACAAACAGGTTGAAAGTAAAAGGAAGGAAAAATATATTCCAGCAAACAGTAACCAAGAGAACTGAGGCTGTTGTATTAATGCCACACGAAATGACTTTTAAGTCAAAAACTTACTAGAAAAAAAAGAAGGGCATTATGTAATGATAAAAGGGTCAATTACACAAGAAGATACAATAATTATATATGCACCTAACAATAGAACCTGAAAATATATGAAGCAAATATTGGCAGACTCGAAGACAGAAGTAGACAGTTCTACAATAAAAGTTGGAGACTTCAAAAGACCATTGTCGATAATGGATAGGACATATAGACAGAAGATCAATAAGGAAATAGAGAACTCAAACAACACCATAAACCAACTAGACCTAACAGAAGACTCCGTCCTAACAGAACACTCAATACAGCATGATACATATTCTTTTCCAGTGCACATGAATCATTCTCTAGGATAGACTCTATGGTACATCTTAATAAATTAAAAAAATTTGAAGTCATACAAAGTATCTTCTCTAACCACAATGGAATAAAATTGTTGTTGTTGCTAGGTGCCACCGAGTCAGTTCTGACTCATAGCAAACCCATGAACAACAAAATGAAACACTGCCTGGTCCTGCGCCATCATCACAATTGTTGCTATGCTTGAGCCCACTGTTGCAGCCACTGTGTCAATCCACCTCATTGAGGGTGTTTCTCTTTTTCACTGATCTTCGACTTTACCGAGCATGATGTCCTTCTCCAGGGACTTATCTCTCCTGAAAACTTGTCCATAGTATGTGAGATGCAGTCCCACTTGCCAGCCTTGCTTCCAAGGAGCATTCTAGATGTACTTCTTCCAAGACAGATTTGTTCGTTCTTTTGGCAGTCCATGGTATATTTTCTTCACCAACACCATAATTGAAAGGCATCAATTCTTCTTCCATCTTCCTTATTCATTGTCCAGCTTTCCCATGCATATGAGGTGACTGAAAATACCATGGCTTGGGTCAGGCACACCTTAGTCCTCAGGGCGACATCTTTGCTTTAAACAGATCCCTTGCAGTCAATTTGCCCAGTGCAATGCGTCTTTTGATTTCTTGACTGCTGCTTCCATGGGTGTTGACTGTGGATCTAAGTAAAATGAAATCCTTGACAACCTCAATATTTTCTCTGTGTATCAAGATGTTGCTTATTGGCCCATTTGTGAGAATTTTTGTTTTATGTTGAGATGTAATCTATACTGAAGGCTGTGGTCTTTGATCTTCATTAGTAAGTGCTTCAAGTCCTCTTCATTTTCAGCAAGCAAGGTTGTGTCATCTGCATAAAGCAGGTTGTTAATGAGTCTTCCGCTAATCCTGATGCCCTGTTCTTCATATAGTCCATCTTCTCAGATTATGTGCTCAGCATACAGATTGAATAGGTATAGTAAAAGGATACAACCCTGACACACACCTTTCCTGACTTTAAACCATGCAGTATCTCCTTGTTCTGTTCGAAAGACTGCCTCTTGATTCATGTACAGGTTCCTTATGAGCACAATTAAGTGTTCTGGAATTCCCATCCTTTGCAATGTTATCCATAACTTGTTATGATTCACACAGTCGAATGCTTTTGCACAGTCAATAAAACACAGGTAAACATCCTTCTGGTGTTCTCTGCTTTCAGCTAGGATACATCTGACATCAGCGATGATTTCCCTGGTTCCATGTCCTCTTCTGAATCTGGCTTGAATTTCTAGCCATTCCCTGTCGATGTACTGCTGCAACCGCTTCTGAATGATCTTCAGCAAAATTTAACTTGTGTGTGACATTAATGATATAGTTTGATAATTTCCTCATTCTGTTGGATCACCTTTCTTTGGAATGAGTACAAACATGGATTTCTTCCAGTCAGTTGGCCAGGTAACTGTCTTCCAAATTTCTTGGCACAGGTGAGCGAGTGTTTACAGTATTGCATCTGTTTGTTGAAATATCTCAGTTGGTATTCCGTCAATTCCTGGAGCCTTGTTTTTCACCAATGCCTTCAGTGCAGCTTTGACTTCCTCCTTCAGTACCATCGGTTCCTGATCATATGCTACCTCCTGAAATGGCTGAATATTGACCAATTCTTTTTCATACAGTGATTTTGTGTATTCTTTCCATCTTCTTTGGATGTTTCCCACCGTCATTCAGTATTTTGCCCACAGAATCCTTCAAAATTGCAACTTGAGGCTTGGATTTTTTTCTTCAGTTCTTCCAGCTTGAGAAATGCCAAGCGTGTTCTTCCCTTTTGGTTTTGTAACTCCAGGTCTTTGCACATTTCATTATAATACTTCACTGTGTCTTCTCAAGTCATCCTTTGAAATCTTCTGTTCAGCTCTTCATCATTTCTTCCATTCGCCTTAGGTACTCGACATTCAAAAGCAAGTTTCAGAGTCTCTTCTGACATCCATTTTGGTCTTTTTTGTCTTTCCTGTCTTTTTAATGACCCCTTGCTTTCTTCATGTATGATACCCTTGATGTCATTCCACAACTCTTCTGGTCTTAGGTCATTAGTTTTCAGTGCGTCAAATCTATTCTTGAGATGGTCTCTAAATTCAGGTGGGATATACTCAAGGTCGTACAGTGGCTCTCATGGGTTTGTACTAATTTTCTTTAACTTGAACTTGCATATGAGCAACTGATGGTCCGTTCCGCAGTCAGCCCCTGGCTTGTTCTGACTGATATTGAGCTTCTCCATTGTCTTTCCACAGATACAGTCGATCTTATTCCTGTGTATACATACCATCTGGTGAGGTCCATGTGTATAGTCACTGTTTATGTTGTTGAAAAAGGGTATTTGCAATGAAGAAGTCATTGGTCTTCAGAATTCTATCATGCGATCTCTGGCACCATTTCTATCACCAAGGCCATATTTTCCAACTACCGATCCTTCTGTTTCGAACAGTCCCATTCCAATCACCAGTAACTATCAGTGCATCTTGATTGCAGGTTTAATCAATTTCAGACTGCAGAAGTTGGTGAAAATCTTTAATTTCATTATTTTTGGTGTGTAAATTTGAATAATAGTTGTATTGACTGGTCTTCCTTGTAGGTGCAAGGTTGTTATCACTAATAGCATTGGTCAGACTTCAGGGTAGATCTTGAAATGTTGCTTTTCAGGATGAAAGTGATGCCATACCTCTTCAATTTCTCATTCCTGGAATAGTAGACCATATGAATGTCTGATTCAAAATGGCCAATACCAGTTCGTTTCAACTCACTAATGCCTAGGATGTCGATGCCACTTTAACTATCTGAAGTGTACATTTCAGTGATTAATTACATTCACAGTGTGCAACCACCACCACTATCTATTTCCAAAAGTTTTTATTACCCCAAACAGAATCTCCAAAAAAACCCACTGCTGTTGAGTCAATTCCAACTCATAGTGACCCTATAGGATGGAGTAGAACTGCCCCATAATGTTTCCAAGGCTGTACTCTTTACAGAAGCAGACTGCCACATCTTTCTTCCTTGGAGTGGCTGGCAGGTTTGAATTGCTGACTTTTCGGTGAGCAGCGGAACATTTTAACCACTGTGCCACCAAGGCTCCTGAAACAGTACCCCTTAATAACTCTCCATTACCCTCTCCTGTCAGCCCCTGGTAACCACTAATATAGTTTTGTCTCTATGCATTTGCCTATTTCATATAAGTAGAATATAATTTTACATATTTCATATAAGTGGAATCATAAAATATTTGTTCTTTCGTAGCTAATGTATTTCACTCAACATTTTCAAGGTTTATCCATGTTGTTGCACATATCAGGACTTCATTTCTCTTTACGGCTGAGAAATACCCTGTTGTATGTGTGTACCACATTTTGTTTATTCATTCATCTGTTAAGGGACACTTGGGTTGTTCCCACTTTTTGACTACTGTGAATAATGCTGCAATAAACATTGGCGTATAAGAATCTATTTGAGTTCCTGCTTTCAATATTTTGGGCTGTAAATACCCAGGAGTGTAATCGTTGGGTCATATGGTAATTCCACCACCACGTTTGTCAGTTTGTTGTACTGTGGTGGCTTGCGTGTTGCTGTGATACTGGAAGCTTTACCACCTGTATTTCAAACACCAGCAGGGCCACCCTTAGTAGACACATTTCAGAGGCACTTCCAGACTAAGACAGACTAGGAGGAAGGACTTCTGAAAAAACTGCCAGTGAAAACATTTCGAATAACAGCGGAACACTGACTGATAAAGTGCCAGGAGATGAGCCCCTCAGGTTGGAAGACGTTCAGAATACAACTGGGGAAGAGCTGCCTCCTCAAAGTAGAGTTGACCTTAATGACGAGGATGGAGTCAAGCTGTCAGGACCTACATTTGCTGATGAGGCACGACTCAAAATGAGAAGAAACAGCTGCAAACACCCATTAATAATTGGAACGTGGAATGTACGAAGTATGAATCTAGGAAAATTGGAAGTCATCAAAAATGAAAGGGAATATGTAAATTTTATACTGTTACGTGATAACAGTATGTGATATATATGTATGTATATATATATATATATATCCACAATAAAATTTCTTTTAAAACCAACTCAATAAAGCCAATGTCATGCTCTAAAATACAATGTAGTTGCATCGGTTCATTCAAACATTCTTGGTATATTCAATAGTTGTGGGCAGACAGTAAGGCCATGCAGGAAAAGTGGGTGCTTCCCCAGCATGAGTTTCACTTCCCACCATCTTGTTGTACCAACTGTGCACCACAGGGGAGGCAATGCCTTTGGTGACTTTCACCTGCTCTATCATTAATCAGAAGATGCAGGTCTGCAGAATTAATCTTGTAGCTAGAGGGAAAGTGATGTTCTGACACTACCCAGCTGAGAGCAGGCAACCACAAGATGGTTATGCGCTCTGGTCACAGGATGGCCGTGCTGTGTGCACCTGAGCAAAGGCGCCTTCCCAGTCACAGGATGACCATGCCCTGTGTGTCTCTGCAAAGGCGCCTCCTCCTTCCCCCCTTTGCCATACACTCCAGCACACATAACCCTTCAGTCTAGGGTCTGTAAGGCCAAGGCCACTGGCCCCCTTGTCCTTCACCTATGACACAATGAGGGGCGTGCATAGAAGAGGCCTCTTTGTCACCTCACCCAGGGACAAGGACCTCATAGGGGACTCATCTGAGATGACTCTCGCCCTGCTCCTCTTCGTCCTGATTGCTGTGTGAGTACTAAAGCTTGTGCTCACGCCACTGGGTAATGTCATTACTTGGTTAGATCTCACAGCCCATGAGTGCAAGTACTACAGCTTGTGTTCACGCCACTGGGTAACGTCATTACTTGGTTAGATCTCACAGCCCATGAACATTTCTCATCCTCAGCACATGGCATGCGGCATGATGCTACCATGAAAACTTTTTTAATTACCAAGTCTTACAAAAGTTTAATGTATTTTAAACGAAAATACAATTACTCATGCCAATGTTTAATTAATTATGGACACCAGGTTTGTTCTTAAGCTATATTACTGCCCCATGGTTAAAATGACAAATTGGACGAAAACCACAAAGCTGCTAATGAGAGTATTTGTGGGTAGAGGAAGCGGGGGGGGGGGGTAAGTTGGGAGATATTTTAAACTTCCTTCTCATGAAAGACCGATCAAGCCTACTTGAGGAATTTATTCTATTTTTTAAAGGTTCTTAAGAGGGAGACATGAGAGAACCTTGCTGACAAAGAGGCACGCTTCAAATGACACACGCACCTCACAGCCAAGTCCCCAGGCTTCTTCCATTCCATGCTAAGACCCTGACCCTGGGAGCCACTGTTCCTATTGTCACACGCCTCAGGTGTGTCAAGGCAGGAGACTCAGCATCCTAGGGTGTCTACAAGTAACCGCTGCTCCCAACGAAGCTGGAGATGACGGCTTGAGTGTCTTCTGAAGCAACCGAAGATAAAATGCCTGCTTCATTTTCTTTTCTAGACTTGGACGCCTGGTGCTTCACAGAGATTCACACTTCAGCCCCTCGGTTCCATTTCTTTACACCACTCCTGCCACTGAGTTAAGCATAGCTTAAACATCATTTTAAGGTTGATCCCCCAACAATTTGTGAACACCTAGTCTAGATGGAGAAAAAATAGCCTCTACTTTTGAGATAGACTTTAGTACTATATTTATTCAGCCCCACGCAAGTTTCATTTACTTTCAGAAGGTTAACTTTTATCTGACACTTTTTTGCTAGATTCAATTTCCCACTGATGCTAAGGAAGTTTGTTAATTTATCTACAAAGTAAGTTTTGTAATTCTTGAAACATTTTGTTAATTTAGATAGCTTGGCTACAAAATTACTGTATATGCATGCAATTACTAACAGCCATGTTCTACCATGTGAATGCATGTTATGCATTCTAACAAGATTTGTACTTGAGGCTATGCCTCTGTGCAGGGTATGCTACTTCACGTGGTTGCTGACGGAAAATGTGACCACAGTGAACACCTTCCCGATGAGCGTATGCTTGCTCAGACTACAATGGTCCACGCTCACAGACACACAGCAATCAGGCAGAAACTGCCTGTCACCAGGGTTCTGAAATGGGAAGCCACACTTCAACAACAAACCACAAAGACATTTTATTACTTACAGATCCTGGAGGGAACACGGCATGCCTGAAGGCCACACTCAAGGGGTCGTTCACATAGGGGGAGTGAGAGATGGCAGACCTGGGACACAGCCTTTACTAGGGCCCGAGGGTGGGGTATACAAAGTTGCATGGGCTGAGCTTTCACTGGGTCATTTGAAAGTGGCTGGCAGGCACAGGGGTTGTCTGAGTACGGTCTCATCAGCATAGCATACTCACAGTCTTGGTTGGGGTTAAAAAAAAAAAAGAAACTAGCAAGGGCTTGAGCTGCCATTGTTTGTCATCTAAGCCAACATGAAGGCAGATCAGGTGGTGTGTCAGGATGACTTTTGAACACTCATCGTTTGTGTAGGCCTCTAAGTTGACCGAAATTTGGCCATCAACAAAATGGAGTCAGAACAAACTTATGACAAAGCCAGCCTGCTTTCTGAAAGAGAAAGGGGTACAATTATAACTGAGAACCAGGAACTGCAAGTAACGCTGGGTCCCACCGGGGAAGTGAGTTGCCCACAATCACAGGTTGTGATCAGACATAAGGAAAAGTGACTGAAAATATGGCTCTATTTTGTAGGTGCAGAAATAGCACCAAAGTACACTTGAGCATTTTAAAAATATTTTAACCTAGGAGGTTCCCAAATAAGTCCTTAAAACAAATCTGATTTCTCTTTGTGAAGTTTTTAACTTAACCAACAGTTTCTAAATAGCTAGGTATTTCCCCCCATCCAAAACAAAGTTTTATTTATTTAATAAAGGGTAGCCACGATTTGAATGACTTAGCAATATGCTAAGGTAAAGATACACAGCATAAACATTACAGAATAAGGACACATTTATTCAAATAAGGCAAAAGTTCGAGATAACACTGTTTCATTACTCAGGAGACAGTCTCTAACATCTCCCATTTTCTTTTCAGTACACAAGCTGCCGGAATGTACAGACTCAGAGGAAAGAACACACAGTATAAAACCATTTTTTGTGATTTTCGATCCATGCAGTGTACTTTACAGCTCCAATAAGAAAAATTAACTGCAAGTTTACCTGCCTAAAACTTAACTTCAAGAAGAAACCCATCACATGGGTGGTAACACTGGTGTGAAGTACGGAAGGCGGGGCCTGTGGACACGCCAAACGGACGTCAGGATGGGTCACACAGGGCACACAGATGGAGATACAACAAGGAGTTATGATAATTCAGGCAGATGGCTATTCAAGCTCACTCTGCGTCGGACACACATAGTGGAAAAGTAGCCTGTGACATTTCCGCAGATGGATTTAAGACACCTGTTCTTCGAAATACCTGTAAATGCAAAAACCACCAAGAACCTTCGAGAAAACTGTTGGGGGGGCCACGCCAGGCGTCTGACAGCACGTGGCTCCACTGAGCAAGCTCCATCACACCCAGGAGGTACACAGCCCTGAGCTGGGAACAGAGACAGGCAGGTAGGGCACCAGAAGCCTGAGACTGTTTCTCTCTCCTCAGATGTCTTCCTCCAAAATGGTCCATAATGCATGATTACTTAGACTGAGCCAAATCTGTGAATCAGCTAGTCCACAGGTGTTCAGGTGTTACGTGTCACTTCCGAACACATAACTACTCTGGATGTGAGAATGTTAAAAAATTAAGAGCATAACATGTGGAAACAGAAGGCAACTTCAGGCTGCCTGTGATGCTTACCGACAGATCACAGTACGTTACCGAGTGACCACAGACAGTGCGCTTCCGAGTATGAACATTTTCACGTCTGTCTGCTTTGAAGAGTAATTAGGCAAGGAAACCCTCCTAAGACCGTGACCTCTGTCGCAGGGGCAACTGATGCTCAGACAGACGAGTCTGCCGTGGTCTAAAGGGACTAAGGCACACCACCACGCCAGGCACGCCCACCCGCATGTCACAATCACTTGCACTGGCTCCTCTCCCCCTTTCTTGCTCCTGGCCTCCTCTCCTTTTTTCCCTGCCGATAACCATCCAAGGATCTTGTGACACCGGGGATGAAGAGACTGTCAGCCTCTAACCAGTCCCAGAAACATTCTTGTTTTTAAAAGGTTTGGCTGTGCTAGAAGAGAAAGACGCTAGTTCAAAGGGAGAAGAAAGAAACGCTTTCAGGGAAATACTGCAAGGGCTGAGCTGGATGAAAATCAGCCAAAGCAGAAGATGTTCTAGAATCAGAAAAAGGAATCCTACAGTTTCAACCCTAGTGTTCATTAAAGCTGCAGCAGAAAGAGAAACCCTCCGATTCTAAACCAGGACGCCAGGTAAGGTTCTTGGAGAGCACACCTGATAAAAAGTTGTCGCTCCGTTTACTCAGGGTGGAGAAAAACAACAAAGCAAAAGGGCTCCGTCCGAATGGCTTGGCAGGCCACACTATGACCTGCTTCTCGTTTCACTCATAAAGCCACCAAAACTGACCCCATGTGACAGCAATCTCCCTTTCCTTTTAAACCCCAAACATTCTTTAATTCAGGACTTTAATGAACAAGGATTCAGTACAAATGATTTTTTTCTGATGGGACCCTTCTCCCATTCTAAGGGGCAGAGCCCACGCTGGAGCTGTCCCCACACTTGGGCGGCTCCAGAGGGGAGGCTGGCTCAGCCCCTTCTCTGCAGGTGCCAGGAGTGCCCAGCACTGAAACAACTCGCCCCGCTCACACTGAAGGCGGAGTTTAGAGCATGACTTCACTGAGTTTTCTTTTCTTGGGGGAAAAAAGTATACTTTGTAGGGTTAAACTCTTCCCAAATACGCTCAAATTCTTCCAGGAAAAGCTTCACATATTCCTCATCCTCCATAATCAGAACATTCTCTCTGTTGTTCTGGATGGCTTGGGTGGTCCAGTTGAGTGAGCCAGTGATCAGCACCTTCTTGTCCACAATTGCGAACTTGTGGTGCATGTAGCCCAGGTCTTGATCATGCCGAACCTGAATACCTACAAAAAAGGCAAATGGAACTGTCACTGCTGCCTGCACAGAGATGATCTCAGCCAAATACCTGTGCTGACCGGTTTCTTGTGCCACCTTTTCCAATTTGGCAGACAAAGGGAAGCAAGCCACGCCTGCACAGGGAAGTAGTGGCTCAGTGAGGAGCGCAGATGGTGACCAGTCCTGAAGGCCAGGTCACAGGAGGAACTGCCAGGAGTGCGTGAAGCGCAAAAAGAGTTTCAGCCTGGGCACAGACACAAACAGTGGCCTGTGCCACGTGAAAGGCAAGCACACCCAGGAGAAGCCGTCTTCTTGTAGAAGCAGCCCTGAGGGGAGGACAGATGCGAGACCCCAGTGGACATCTGTTCATTAGCCTCACAGATTATCCCATTCTTGACATTGTCCAACTTCTCTGGGATATAGCCCACCCACCCCTCTGGAGTCCACACCAGTCAGCGCCTTCCATCCAGAGGTCCTGGGTCCCAGCTGTGTATTTCATCTTGCCCCCGCGAAAAAACAAGCAGGGGCTTCCTTGCTGTGACACCCTCCCTTTTTCAGGGGACCAAGGGGGCTCCATAAGCCTCACGTCCTCTCACTACCAAGGCTGCAGCTACTGCCCCCACTTGCCACCCTGGGCCATGCCTGGGCAGGGGACAGGCAGGGCAGCCAGCCTGGTGAGGCCCAACGGAGGTAGTGAAGCAAGCCTCACCCGAGGTCAACAGATGGGTTAAACTGTTAAACAGTTTCCTACACCATGTCCTCTGTGTTATCTGCTGTTTGATGGTTTGTCTTTCTCCCACTGTTCAAAAGTTCTTCTAGGCAGGGACCTGGGCTGTGTTGCTCATTACACTTTCAGCACCTACACTAATTCTCAGCTCAGTAATTACCTGCTCAGTGAGTGAGACATTCAGAAGTGTGATTTAAAAGGACAGTTTAAAACAGGCTTTGTGGAACAGGGTTGTCAGATTCAGCAAATGAAAGTACAGGACACCCCAACTAAATGTGAATTGCAGATAAACAAATAATTTTTAGTGTGTGTCTCATGCCATATTCAGAACATAGTTACACTAAAAAATTCTTTTTGTTTGTCTAAAATTCAAATTTAACTGGGCAACTTGTATTTTACCTAACAATGCTACCTTGGAAAGTAGTGACTTCCTATCCCAGGTGACCCTGGCAGCTCTTCTCCTCACACCCTATAAGCAACCCATTGGCAAATCCTGTTAGCTCTACCTTCAAAAACGTCTTAGATCCTGACTACTTCTCCCCACCTCCAATGCCACCCCACAACACAGGGCTCTTCCACAGCCTCCTCACTTCCATCCTGGCCCCGCACACCACCTGATGCCCACCTTCTCCACAGCACTGAGAGCTCTGTGAGACCAGCAACCCCTGTGCAGCTCACTGCCCATGTAAACCAGCCTGCGGGCCTCTGCCCCCCGACCTCGGCCCCTCTGGTTCCTCCACCTTTGCCCACAGCAGGCTTCTGTTCCTCACACTCACTCAGTCCTGACCTGGGCCTTGTATCCGCTGTGCCCTCCAACGAGAAGGCTCTTCCTCCAGCATCCTCACCCCTCGCCCACATGGCCATCCCCTACTTTACTGTCTCTGTGACCCCTTTCACCACCATGAATTAGACACTCCTGGCTCAGTCAGCTTCCCTGGAACTGTCTTGCTCACCATGGAATCCCGGCTCGAAGAGCTACTCCTGGCACACGAATATACTGCTTCAAATTCAAGCAGACTGTGGGGGGCCACAAGGGGAAAGCCAGCCTGAGGCCCTTTAAGATTCTTTCTAACCCAGAGATTCTGCCTCTCTAAAAGCAAACAGCTAAACACACCTGCTCCCTGTCCATTAAAACGACGAACAGGTTTAGGACAATTCCTACCAGGCCAGTGAGAGTCCAAGTGATCAGTCCTCGACATTTAAACCACGTTTGTGCGAGCAGCGTCAGCTGCACACTGTGCTCAGTGACACTGGAAGTGCCCTACCGTCAGATTCCTGGGTGACAGAGACAACCCAGCCCGGGGCCCAGGAAGGCTGCTCCAATTCCTGGGTCGGCAAGGGCCGGCAGTGGCACAGTTGAAGTCAGAGTGACTGTGGGGCCACTATGCAGCCAGGCAGTTCTCAAGGGTTTAGGATGGTTTTCAGTCCCTGTGGCCACTAGAACTACCAGGCTGAATGTATGCCCATGCAAGAAAGACGTTCCTGGGCCTGACACGGGAGGTACTCAGGCTAGACCGCGCAGCGCTGGAAACTGTGCGTGCACAACAAACGCCAGCTGACACACAGGTGTGAGAGCAGGGAACACAGAAGTCACAGGAAAGCAAGACTGAATTTAGGTTGCCTTCAAAATTATTCACACCTCCTGTTTCATTCCATCCCCCACCCCAGGGAGAGAGGCAGGTGGGCCAGGCTCTCTCATCCCCATCTTGCAGCTGGAGAAATAGTTAAGAGAGCTGCTAATCAACTGGACATTTAGCTCCAGTCTTTAGTGTGCTATTTCCCTCTGTATGCCCTTCACTGCTGGAGCTGAAGGGGAATCTTAACCTCCCAGCTTACCTGCGGACAGGAACACAGTCAGTGAGAGCCTCCCGGCTCTCAGGGCCACTTGCTGGTGGACAAGCATATAGGTTTGTTTTTAAACTCTGCCCTCCACTTCCCGAGCTCCATCAGGCTAAGCCACTTGTTTCAGGCTCCAATGGTCACGCCGGGCTCTCTGCTCACCTCAACCTGGCACACACGGTCCCCAAGTGTGCCAAGGCCACGCCAACCGGAAAAGTGGGTGGGAATCTAAGGGAATTTCAGGGAGGATGGCCACCTGCTCCGGCGGAATCCCAGCACTCTCACCGCCAGGAGCTGGGAACACACAGCCTGCTCACTTCCTGGGTCACACTCAAGACATGGGACAGAAATTCCTTTGCGAGGCCTCACACCCCATGTTAGGGCTGCGGGTCCTGGCACAGAGTCGCCCACGGGGCTGGATCCCTCTGCATGGCTCCATGTTCTCAGGTGGAAACTATCCGGCCTCACAAGGCCCAGGAGATGGGTGTCAACTGTCCGCGCACCCCCCCGGACATGCGGCCTACCTGCCTTGCGGAGCAGGCCGATCTGCGAGCCGTTGAGCGCCATGTAGTCGCAGTCGGTGATGACCCGCACGCGCACGCCTCGCTGGTGCAGCAGCTGCACGGCGCGGCCCAGCTGCGGGCTGGAGAAGGCAAACAGGCAGAGTTCGAGACTGGCGCGGGCGGCCAGCAGGGCGCGCAGCAGGCGGCTCAGCGCGCTCTCGCAGTGAGGCAGGCTGCACTGGCAGCCCCCGGGGGACCCGGGGCCCGCGGGGGCCGCCGACGGCTTCGCGCCCGGGGCCTGCAGCAGGGCCTCCGTGCAGGTCACCTGCGACGGGAAGAAGAGCACCTCGTGCCGCGGCCGCCGCCGCCCGCCCCACAGCCAGCGCAGCACCGGGGCCAGCGCCTCCAGGGCCAGCGCGAGCCCCACGGCCGCTGCGGCCGCCACTTGCCAGCGCAACCGCCTCATGTCGCCGCCTCCACCAGCCCCTTCCGCCAGCGCCAAACCGCGTGCGCGCTCCACTGCGCCTGCGCCCTGAGCCACGTGAGCGCGAGGCCGCCGCCTGAGCACGTGCGCGCCACGGACGCTGGGGGGAGGGGAGGGGGAAGGGAGGAGGGGAGGGGAGAGGGCGGGGGAGGGGGAGGGGTAGGCAGATAATGCTGGCCCCTCCTCCCTGTGGTGCTGCCCACCCAGGTCCACCTCGCTGGTTCTGGGGAGACTGAGGAGGCAAGGCTGAGGGAGGGTCTTGAATAACAGTTTGTGGGGGCTGGGAAACGTCAGATCATCAAATCTTAGGAAGAGTCAGGATTTGAGCCAAGTGCTGGAAGCAGCAGTATGATGACAGCGGTACCAAGTGCAGCCTTAGCCTAGTGTCTCTCGTGTGACCTAATGCAGCTCAAGTTTGAAGATGCGGATACTGCTTTAAGCACAAGCTGAGTGCGGACTAAGAAATCATGGTCCTGTCTTAGCAACCACCAGCGCCCGTGTGTAGCTTGGGAAGGGCTGGCATATTTACTTTTTCCTGAATTCTGGTTGGGAATTTGCAAGGCTAACTCAGTCTCTAGTGCTTAAGTTAAATGACGGCTTCTGTATAATCTCCTTGTAATCAGCCGATGGCCTCCATGACTTCTACCTGTTAAAAAAGTTAGATGGTGGAAAGAAGGAGCTGGCTTAAAATTGGAATTTTTTAAAATTGTGCTTTAGGTGAAGATTTACACAGCAGATTAGTTTCTCATTAAACAATTAATGACCTGTCTCATGGACATGTCAACATTCTCCCCTTCTCAACCTTGGGTTCCCCATTTCCATTCTTCCAGCTTTCCTGGCCCCTCCTGCCTTCTAGTCCTTGCCCCTGAGCTGTTGTGCCCAGTCAGTATCATTTTGTTTTATAGGCTTGTCTAATCTTTGGCTGAGGGGTGAACCTCAGGAGCGACTTCAGTACTGAGTTAAAAGGGTGTCCAGTGGGCCATACTCTCAGGGTTTCTCCAGTCTCTGTCAGACCAGTGAGTCTGGTCTTTTTTGTGTGTGTGTGCGTGAGTTAGAATTTTGTTCTACATTTTTCTCCAGCTCTGTCTAGGACCCTGTATTGTGATCCCTGTCACAGCAGTCTGTGGTGGTAGCCCAGCACCATCTAGTCGTGCTGGACTCGGTCTGGTGGAGGCTGTGGTAGTTGTGGTCCATTAGTCCTTTGAACAAATCTTTCCTTTGTGTCTTTGGTTTTCTTCATTCTCCCTTGCTTCAGGTGGGATCAGTAGACGTATCTTAGATGGCCGCTCACAAGCTTTTAAGACCCCAGACACTACTCACAAAAGTAGGATGTAGAACATATTCTTCAGAAACCGTGTTAGGCCAGTTGAGCTAGATGTCCCCCAAGACCATGGTCCCTACCCCTCAGCCCAGTAACTTGATCACTATGAGAGTTTGCACATGTCTAGGAAGCTTCTACAACTTTGCCTTGGTCAAGTTGTGTTGGCTAACCCAGTATTGTGCACTGTCTTACCCTTCACCAAAATTACCACTTACTGTCTTGTTACTGTTTTTGCCTCCCCACCCTCCCCTCTTGTAACATCAAAGATTGTTTATTTCTTGTGGAAACCTTTTCATGAGTTTTTATAATAGTAGTCTCATACAGTATTTGTCTTTTGTAATTGACTTATTTCACTCAGCATAATGTTCTCCAAATTCATCATTGTTCTTTATCATTGCATAGTATTCCATTGTATGTATGTACCATACTTTTTTTATCCATTCATCTGTTGATGGGCACTTAGGTTGTTTCCACCTTTTTGCTATTGTGAATGGTGCTGCAGTGAACATGGGTGCACATATGTCTATTCATGTGACCACTCTTATTTCTCTAGGATATATTCCTAGGAGTGGGATTGCTGGGTCATATGGTATTTCTACTTCTAGATTTTTAAGGAAGTACCATTTTACTTTCCCACCAGCAGTGCATAAGAGTTCCAACCTCCCTGAAGCCTCTCCAACATTTGTTATTTTCTGTTTTTGGATTCATGCCAGTAATGTCAGGGTGGGATGGTGTCTTGGTCATCTAGTACTGCTATAACGGAAATACCACAAGTGGATGGCCTTAACAAAGAGAAGTTTCTTTCTTCACAGTAAAGTAGGCTAGAAGTCCAAATTTAGGGTGTCAGCTCCAGGGGAAGGCTTTCTCTCTCTGTTGGCATTCTCATCAGCCTTCCCCCAGACTAGGAGCTTCCTTGCACAGGAACCCCAGGTCCAAAGGACGCACTCTGCTCCTGGCACTGCTTTCTTGGTGGTGCGAGGTCCCTCTGTCTCTCTGCTCGCTTCTTTCTTTTATATCTCAAGAGATTGCCTGAAGACACAATCCAATCTTGCAGGTTAAGTCCTGCCTAAATAACATAACGGCCACCCATCCTCCCTCATTAACATCGTAAGAGGCAGGATTTACAACATAGAGGAAAATCACATAATACCAGGAATCATGGCCCAGCCCAATTGATACACACATTTTTGGGGGGACATAATTCAATCCATGACAGATGGCATGTCATTGTAGTTTTGATTTGCATTTCTCTAATTTCCTCATGTGTCTGTTAACTGCCTGAATGTCTTCTTTGGTGAAGTGTCTTCTGTTCATATCCTTTGCCCACTTTTTATTGGATTGTCTTTTTGTTGTAGAGGTGTTGGATTTCCCTGGAGATTTTAGACATTAGACCTTTGTCAGATATGTCATAGCCAAATTTTTTTTCCCAGTCTGTAAGCTCTCTTTTTACTGTTTTGGTGAGGTCTTTTGTTGAGGATTAGGTGTTTAATCTTTAGAAGATCCCAGTTATCTATCTTATCTTCTGGTGTTTATGTATTGTTAGGTATGGTTTGTATTCTATTTATGCCATGTATTAGGGCCTCTGGCGTTGACCCTATTTTCCTTCCATGGTTTTATAGTTTTTGGTTTTATATTAGGTCTTTATCTATTTTGATTTAGTTTTTGTGTATGGTGTGAATTATGGATCCTGTTTCATTTTTTCACAGATGGACATCCAGTTTTGTCAGCACCATTTGTTGAAAAGACTGTCTTTTCACCATTTAATGGACTTTGGGCCTTTATCGATGATCAGGTGACCATAGGTGGATGGATTTACATCTGGGTTTGAAATTCTATTCCATTGGTCAATGTGTCTGTTGTTGTACCAGTACCAGGCTATTTTGACTACCTTAGCTGTATAGTAGCTTCTGAGGTCAAGTAATGTAGGCCCCCTACTTTGTTCTTCTTCTTCAATAGTGCTTTACTTATCCAGGCCCTCTTTCCTTTCCATGTAAAGTTAATTATTAGTTTTTCCATCTCCTTAAATAATGCTATTGGTATTTGGATCTGGATTGCATTGTATTTGTAGATTGCTTGGGTAGAATTGACATTTCCACAATGTTGAGTCTACCTATCCATGAACATGGTATGTTTTTCCATTTATGTAGGTCTCTTTTGGTTTCTTGTAGTAGTGTTTTGTAGTTTTCTTGGTATAGGTCTTTTAAGCTCCTGCTAGATTTACTAAGTATGTTGCTTTTTTAGGGGCCATTATATATGGCATTGCTTTCCCATCTCCTTTTTGAAGTTCTCTTAATTGGCACATAGAAATCCAACTGATATTTGTATATTTGTCTTATACCCTGCTACTCTGCTGAATCTATTAGTTTCAGTAGTTTTCTTGTGCAGTCTTTTGGGCTCTCTATGTATCATATCACCTGTGAATAGGGATAGTTTTACTTCTTCCTTACCAATTTGGATGCTCTTTAATTTTTCTTGCCTTCTTGCTCTAGCTAGGACATCCTACCCAGACCCAGTGCCGTCAAGTCAATTCTGACTTATAACGACCCTATAGGACAGAGTAGAACTGCCCCATAGAGTTTCCAAGGAGCACCTGGCGGATTCAAACTGCCAACTCTTTGGTTAGCAGCCATAGCACTTAGCCACTACGCCACCAGGGTTTCTGCTAGGACATCCAGCACAATGTTAAATAAGAGTGGTGATAAAGAGCATCCTTGTTTTGTTCCTGTTCTTGATGGGAATGTTTTCACCTCTCTCCACTGAGAATGATGTTGGTTGTTGGTTTTGTATCTGTTGTTGTCAAGTTGATTCCGACTCACAGTGACCCTATAGGACAGAGTAGAACTGCTCCATAGGGTTTCCAAGGAGTGCCTGGTGGATTTGAACTGCTGACCTTTTGCTTGGCAGCCGAACTCTTAACCAGTACACCACCAGGGTTTCCTGGTTTTATATAAATGTCTTTTATTATGTTGAGGAATTTCCTTTCTATTCCTATTGAGAGTTTTTATCAGGGATGGGTATTGGACTTTATCGAATACCTCTTCTGCATCAGTTGAGATGATCATGTGATTCTTTTTTTTTTCATGGATACATATTTAATGGTATTAATAATTGCAGTTGTACTATGTGATAATGGCATAATAAACAAGCAGTGCATGTGAATGGCTAAAATTGACTTGACTTTTAAACAGAGCCATATTTAGTGTTTCTGGCACCTGGCTTGTTGTTGTTAGGTGCCATAGAGTTGGTTCCAATTCATAGCTACACTATATACTACAGAATGAAACACTGCCCAGTTCTGCGCTATGCTCACAACTGTTTTTATGCTTGAGCCCATTGTTGCAGCCACTGTGTCAATCCATCTCGTTGAGGGTCTTCCTCTTTTTTGCTGCTCCTCTACCTTACCAAGCATGATGCCCTTCTCTAGGGACTGATCCCTCCTGACCACATGTCCAAAGTATGTACGATGGAGTCTCGCCATCCTTGCTTTGAAGCAGCATTCTGATTGTATTTCTACCAAGACAGATTTGTTTGTTCTTTTGGCAGTCCATGGTATATTCAGTATTCTTAGCCAACACCACAATCCAAAGGCATTAATTCTTCTTTGGTCTTCCTTATTCATTTTCCAGCTTTCGCATGCATATGAGGCATGCACTATTACTGTGGAACTATCAATTTCTCTTTTCAGTGTTGTTAGAGTTTGTTTTATGCATTTTGGAGCCCTGTCATTGGGCGCATACATGTTTATTATGGTTAAGTCTTCATGATGAATTGTCCCTTTAGTCATTATATAGACCCCTTCTTTGTCTTTTATGGTGGATTTTGTTTTAAAGTCTATTTTATCTGAGATTAGTATTGCCACTCCTACTCTTTTTTGGTAGTTTTTTGATATATTTTTTTCTGTCCTTTGATTTTTAATAAATTTGCATCTTTGTTTCTAAGGTATGTCTCTTGTAGACAGCATATTGATGGAACCTGTTTTTTTATCCACTCTGTCACTCTGTGTCTCTTTATGGGTGCATTTAGGCCATTTACATTCAGTGTAATTATTGATAGGTGTGAGGTTATTGTTGTCATTTTGTAGTTTTTTTTTTTTTTTGTGTGGTGCTAACATTTTCTTTGTTCCTCTTACTCTCCTGTGCTGAGTCCCTTTTGTTTGTGGATTTCTTTTTCATTTCTTTTGTTTTTGTAGATTTTGTTTTTCTTGAGACTTTTTGTTTTTTCTTTATTTTGATGAGTAGGTTTCTTAACTTTCTTTGTGGTTATCTTGAAATTTACCCTTATCTTCCTAGGTTTGAACAAGTCTATTATTACTTGGTATCACCTTGCCTTCCTCTCCATTAGAAAGTTCTATACCTACACCATTTGTTCCCTCTTTTATTGCTCTGAGGTTGTTGTCATTTACAGATTAACCTCTCTGGTTCGCTGTTGCAATTCTTTTGGCTTTGGATACTCCTTGAGAGTTCATTTCCTACGTTGGTACCTGGCTGGTACAATCTTGTGTCCTAGATTCAGGCTGTGGTTTGATGTCATCTGTTCTCAGACTGAAGGACTCCCTGAAATAATTCTTGTAGGTTTGGTTTGGTTTTTACATATCCCCCTAATTTCTGTTTATCTAGAGATGTCCTAATTTCACCACCATATTTGAACAAAAGTTTTGCAGGCTATATTATTCATGGTTGGCAATATTTTTCTTTCAAGGTTTTATATATATATATATATGATACCATTGTCTTCTTGCCTGCATGGTTTCTATCAAATAATCAGAGCTTATACTTAGTCTTATCATTTGTCCCTCTGTATGTGACTTTTTGTTTTTCTTGAGCTGCTCGCAGGGTTTTTTCTTTGTCTTTGGTTTTAGCGAAAGTGATTATGATATGCCTTGATGTTTTTCTTTTGGGGTCTGTCCTATATGGGGTTCATTTAGCTTCTTGGATGGTCAGCTTTTCATCATTCATGACATTAGGGAAGTTTTCTGTCAGCAGTTTTTCAATGATCCTCTCTGTGTTTTCCGTTTTCTCTCCCTGTTCTGGAACTCTGATCACTCACAGATTTTTGCTTTTGATTGTAACCCACATAATTCTCAGGGTTTCCTCATTTTTCTTCGTTCTTTTTTCTGATTTTTCCTCAAACAGGGTTGTATCCAAGTGTTTGTCTTCAATTTCACTGATCCTGTCTTCCATCCTTTCGAACCTGTTCCTCAGTCCTTCTATGGCACTGTCTGTTTCTTAAATCTTGTTGTTTATCTTTTGCATTTCTAATTGTTGTTTTTGTATGATTTCTAGTTGTGAATTTATTTTGGTATTTTGTTCCTGTATTATTTTCCTGAATTCCTCCATTTTTTTTGTTTGTATTTTCCATGAATTTGTCTGTCTTTTCCATAAATTTGTTTTTTTCTCATTTTTGTCTGCTTTTTGCTTCAACTCTTGGATTGCTCTGAATATTAGAGATTTGAATTCCCTGTCAGGTAGTTCTAGTGCCTTTTCTTCTACTGGAAAGTCATCTGATGTTTTATTTTGGACACCTACTGGAACCATCCTGTCCTGTTTTTTAAATATGTTTTGACATTGTCTGCTGTCTTCAGGACATTCAGTAGTTATTTTCTTCATTTCTTGATTGTACATTTGTTTGTTTCATCCTGGTTTTTTGTTTTATTTGGTTATGTCTGAGCTGGTGGGCTGTGCATTCTTTGTTGTTTGCTCATCTGTAGTCACGATACTTTTCACCTTCTTGTCCAATGGGCAGGCTCAGTCATTCAGCTATGGTGCAACAAGGCAGGTCCAGCTGAAGGGGAGGGGCTGGGATTTGTTGTTTTGGGCATGTACTTGGGCAGTCAGGGTGGACCAGAATCAGTGCCGGTCAGGTTCTGATAGGCTGTGCCTGTGCTGCATGGTGCAGGTAGGCAGGAAAGAGGGGGGAGGTTGTGATGTATCGAGCTAGTATGGGTATGGGAAAGAGGAGAAACAGGAGCCAAAAACAAACAGAGGAAAAAAAAACACACGCTCCCCCCCCCCCAAAAAAAAGTGTGCAAAAGGAGCTTACCATTGCAGTGGAGAGGTAAGAATCCAAGAAATGGGGAGAAGCAAAAAGGAAAAGGGGAAAAAAAAATCTTAGATAAAAATTTGAAAAAGAAAAAAAGTAGAAAAGAAAAGCCCCCAGGGGTCCCACCATGTGGCTGCAAACACTGGGGAAGTCTCCCAGGTTGCACAGTATAGCCTGGATAGAGGGGGTATAGATGTCACACAGCACCAGGTATTCAGGAGACTGGAAAAGAAGATAAGTATAGACAGACGAGAACTGAGAAATGATAGAAAGGGAAAAAGAGAGAAGGAAAAAAGAGAAATGTTCCCAGGAACATGGCTGTGCAGATTGGGGGAGTGGCTCCTAGGCCATGCAGTGCAGCCCAGCTAGAAATGGCTCCCAAGTGCAAAAAGAGAAAACAAACAAACAAAACAAGAAAAAAAAATAGCTCCCGGGATCCCACCAGCGTGATGTCATGGGCTGGGGGAGTGGATCCCCAATCGAGCGGGGCTTCACAGCCTTTCAAGAAGAAGCAAGGATGGCACATGGAGCCAGGTGTTTGAGAGAAAGGAGGGTGAGGTGGTGGGAGGCAAGGAAGAAACCCAAAGAGACGAAAAGAAGCTACACCACCTTTGGGACCCAGCCAGTGTGGATGGGGCGAGTCCAAGTGGCCCAGGGTGGAAGCAGTTGCCTCCTGTCCAAGATACTATGGCTGGGAGGAAGCAGAGGAGGCCAAAGAGGGAGGGAAAGAAGGGTGGAGATTAAGAAAGTGTGTATTGATCGTTACCGAGTGCTCTGTCTCTTGCTGGGACCTTCGCAAAGCTGCTTTCCCGTACACCCTGTCCACTGAACAGTGATGTGGGTAGGGTGAATCCAAGCGACACAGATGCTGTACTTCTCTTCCAGGCAAGCTACTGCACTCATCCAGGAAGCTCAGAAGTAGAGCAGCAGGAAGGAGATGGGGGGTGGGAAAGTGTGTATCGCTGGTTACTGGGTGCTCTGTCTCCTACTGGAAGCTCTGTGAAGCTGATCTCTGACAGGAGTCCAAGATGGTGAATCTGCTGTGTTAGGTGATAAGGAACCTTGGCATGTATCTCTCTTTGCTCTCAGTCCTCTGTCAGTTTCTTAGTCCATTCAGTGTTTGGCTGAGTTCTTTACCTCTTTGTTTTGACACTTCAGGTTCCAGGAATGATGTTTGTCCCTGTTTTACTTAGTTTTTTGAGTCTTTGCTGTGGAGGGATGGTGTGGTACTTCCATTTATGGTGCCATAGTGGCCAGAAGTTTGATCGTGTGGTGGATTACATTGATTGATTTTCTAATGTTCAACCATCCTTGCATACCTAGTAGGAATCCCACTTGGTTGTGGTATATCTTTGTTTCGTTTTTTACCATATATGATGCTAAATTCTATTGGCTAGAGGGTTTTTTTTGAGAATTTTTGTATCAATATTTGTGAGAGATAAACCAAAAACCAAACCTATTGCCCTCAATTTTGACTCATAGTGACAGAGTAGAACTGCCCCATAGGGTTTCCAAGGAGCGCCTGATGGATTTGAACTGCTGACCTTTTGGTTAGCAGCCATAGCACTTAACCGCTACACCACCAGGGTTTCTGATGAGAGATACCAGTCTGTAATTTTCTTTTTGTGTGTGGTGTCTTTGCCTGGTTTTGGTATCAGTGTTATGCTGGCTTCATAGAGTGAATTTGGAAGTATTCCTTCCTGTCTATGTTCCAAAGTAGTTTGAGTAGTACTGGTGTGAGCACTTCTCTGAATGTTTGGTATAATTCTTCAGTGAAGCCATCTGTGCCAGGACTTTGTTTATTTGTTTGTTTTACCTTTTCAATCTCTTTTCTTATTATGGGTCTGTTCAGATTTTCTACCTCAGTTTGCATTAGTTTAGGTAGCTAGTTTGTTTCTAGAAATTTGCCCATTTCCTCTAGGTTTTCAAATTTGTTGGAGTACGGTTTTTCATAGTACTCTGTTATGATCCTTTTTATTTCAGTTCAGTCTGTTGTAATATCCCCCATTTCATTCCTTATTGGGTTATTTGCTTCCTCTCCTGTTTTTCTTTTGTTAATCTGGCCAATGGTTTGTAAATTTTGTTTATCCTTTCGAAGAACCAACTTTGGGTTTTGTTGATTCTTTCTGTTGTTTTTCTATTCTCTATTTCTGCTCTGATCTTTTTATTTCCTTTCTTCTGGTGGCTGTAGGCTTCTTTTGCTGTTCTCTTCCTATTTGTTCAAGTTGCATAGCTAATGTTTAGATTTTTGTCTCTTCTTTTTTGATGGGTGCATCTATTGCTATAAATTGACCTCTGAGTGCTGCCTTTGCTGTGTCCCAAAGGTTTTGGTATGATGTTCTCATCATGATGTTTCATTGTCATTTGATTCTAGAAATTTTTTTATTCCCTCTTTGATTTCTTTTATTACTCAGTGGTTTTTAAACGAGGTGTTATTCAGCATCCATGTTTTTTATTTATTTTTCCTTGCTCTTCCTGTTATTAATTTCTGCTTTTATGGTGTTATGATCAGAGAGGATGCTTTGTATTATCTCAGTGTTTTGGATTTTGTTGGGGGTTGCTTTTTGGCCTAAGATGTGGTCTGTTCTGAAGAATGTTACATGTGCATTGGAAAAGAATGTATACTTGGCTGCTGTAGGGTGGAGTGTACTGCATACGTCTGTGATGTCAAGTCTGTTGATTGTGGCCTTTAAATCTTCTGTATCTTTGTTGAGTTTCTTTCTAGATGTTCTGTACTTTTCCAAGAGTGGTGTGTTGAAGGTTCCTACTATTATTGTGGAACTGTCAATTTTTCTTTTCAGTGTGATTAGAGTTGTTTTATGTATTTTGGAGCCCTGTCATTGGGTGCACAGATATTTATTATGGTTATGACCTCATGGTGAATTGTCCCTGTAATTATTATATAATGTCCTTCCTTGTCTTTTATGGTGCAATTTGTCTTAAAGTCTGTTTTATCTGAGATTAGTATTACCACTTCTGCTCTTTTTTTGGTTGCTGTTTGCTTGGTGTATTTTTTCCATCCTTGACTCTGAATATATTTCTATTTTTGTTTCTAAGGTGTATCTCTCGTAGACAGCATATTGATGGGTCCAGTCTTTTTGTTTGTTTTTAATTCATTCTGTCACTCCCTGTCTCTTTATGGGTGCATTTTGAGCCCTTTACATTCAGTGTGATTATGAATAGGTGTGAGATAATTGCTCTTATTTTTTAATGCTTTTTTTAAGGTGCTGACATTTTCTTTGTTCCTCTTACTCTCCTGTGCTGAATTCCTTTTGTTTGTGGATTTTTGTTTCTTTCATTTTTGTACATTTTGTGTTCACTGAGACTTTATGTTTTTCTTCTTTGAGGAGTAGGTTCGTTAACTTTCTTTGTGGTTACCTTGAAATTTACCTCTGCCTTCCTAAGTTTAAGCCAGTCTTTTGTTACTTGATATCACCTTGACTTCCTCTCTATTTGAAAGGTCAGTACCTACACTGTTTATTCCCTCTTTTTATTTGTTTGACATTGTCATCATTTACAGGTTGATGTCTTTGGTTCCATGCTGTAAATCTTTTAGTTTTGTTTTACCCCTGAGAGTTCATTACCTAAGCTCGTATCTTGCTGATGCTGTCTTGTATCCTAGATTCAGGTTGTTTTCTGATGTTGTTTGTTTTCTAACCAAAAAAAAAAAGGACTCTCTTTAATAATTCTTGTAAGCTTAGTTTGGTTTTTACACATTTCCTTAATTTCTGTTTATCTGGAAATGTCCTAATTTTGCCATCACATTTGAGCAAGAGTTTTGCAGGATACGTTATTCTTGTTAGGCAATTTTTTTCCTTCAAGGTTCTTTATATGTTTTCCCACTGCCTTCTGGCCTGCATGTTTTCTGTTGAGTAATCAGAGTTTAGTCTTATTGTTTCCCCTTTGTATATGACTTTTCATTTTTCCTGAGCTGCTCTCAGGATTCTTTCTTTGCCTTTGGTTTTGACAAGTGTGATTATGACATGTCTTGGTGACTTTCTTTTGGGATCTATCCTATATGGGGTTTGTTGAGCTTCTTGGATGGTTAGCTTTTTATCATGTTATCAGGGAAGTTTTTTGTCAGCAAATCTTCAACAGTCTTCTCTGTGTTTTCCATTTTCTCCCTTGTTCCCAAACTCTGATCATGTGCACATTTTTGCTCTTGATTGTATCCCACATATTTCTCAGATTTGCTTCGTTTTTCTTTGTTCTTTTCTCTGATTTTTCCCCAAAGTGGTATCCAATTTTTTGTCTTATATTTTGCTGATCTTGTCTTCCACTGTTTTAAATTTGCTCTTAAAACTTTCTCTTCCATTGTCCATTTCTGCTATTGTGCTGTTTATCTTTTGGATTTCTAGTTGCTGTATAATTCCTATTTGTTTATTTATCTTGACATTTTGTTCCTGTATTATTTTCCTGAATTCTTCCATTGTTTTTTGTCTGTTTTCCCCAATTTTCTATGATTTTGTTTATTTTTTTCTTAGTTTTGTCTGTGTTTTCTTTCATCTCTTTCCTAAATTCTTAGAGACCTGACCCAGAGGCTTTTGAATTCCCTGTCAGGTAGTTCCAGTGCCTTTTCTTCTACCAGAAAGTCATCGGACGTTTTATTTTGGTCACTTACTGGAACCATCCTGTCCTTTATTTTATGTTTTGATATTGTCTGATGTCTCTGAGACATTCAGGAATTATTTTCTTTGTTTATTGATTGCAGGTTTGTTTGTTTCATTCTGCTTTTTTGTTTCATTTGGTTACACCTGGGCTGGCATGCTGGGCGTGTTTTTTTTGCTTGCTCATTTGTGGCCATGATACTTCTCACTACTGTGCCCAGGTGGGCAGGGCCAGTTACTCAACTATGGTACAGCAGGGCAGGTCCAGTGGGGAGGTAGGGGCAGGGATGGGTTGTTTGTGGCATGAGCTGGGGCCAATGGGGCAGCGCCAGGGGGCAGCACAGTGTGGGGTCCAGTGATCCGGGGTCTGCGCCAATGCCGCACAGGGGCACGGTGCTCAGTGCACAATGCAGATAGGTAGGAGGGAATGAAGAGGATGTGGCATGCGAAGATAAGTGGAAAGAAGACAAAAAGAAGCAACAGATAATGAAAAAAAAAGTAAATGGTGCAATGGGAGTCAGTGGGTGGGGGTGGGGCAGACCCAGGAGGCCAAATGCCAGTGGTTGTCTAGCTGAACAGTGTGACTCAGTCTATCGAGAAGGGGCGAGGGCAGCACACATGGCTAGGTGGGCGGAAGAAAAGAAAGAAGGGAAAAAGAAGAAACAAAGCAACAACTACAAAAAATATGGTGCTGAGGGAACCAGCCATTGGGGGTAGGGGGGAGCCAGGGTGGTGGCGACCTGGTGTCTCTCTCACTGGCCAGCATGGTGCAGCCCCTCAGGAAGGGGCACAGGCAGTACAGGGACTAGGTGGGAGGGAGAAGGAAAAGGGAGAAAGTAAAAGATAAAGAAAAATAAAAAATATGACACTGAGGAAGCCAGTAGATAGAAGCAGGGCAGACCTGGGGAGGCTGTGTACCAGCAGCTCTCTAGCTGAGAGGTGCAGCATGGCCCATCAAGAAGAGGCAGAGGTAGCGCATGGGGTAGGTGGGTGGGAGAAAAGAAAGGAAAGGAGAGAGAGAAGAAACAAAAAACCCAAAAATATGGCACTGAGGGAGCTGACCAGTGGGGGAAGCGTGGACTGAGGGAGGCCATGTGCCAGTGGCTCTCTAGCTGAACAGTGTGGCATGGCCCATCAAGAAGGGACAGACACAGTACACAGGGCTAGGTGGGCAGGAGAAAGGAAAGGAGAGAGAGAAGAAACAAACAGAAAATAAAAAAATATATGGCAGTGTGGGAACTGGCTGTTGGGGACGTGGCAGACCCAGGGCAGCAGTGAGCCGGTGACTCTCTGGCTGAGTGACCATGGCCCACTGGAAAGCAGCAGAGGCAATGTACAAGGCAGAAGCGTTGGGGGTGGAAAAGTGTGTATCTCTGGTTACCAGGTGCTCTGACTCCTGTTGGAAGCTCGGTGGCTGTGGCCCAAGATGGCAAATCTGTGCTGCATTAGCTAGCAGGAGACCTCCACTCTGTAGCACTCCTCGGTCTCTGTTCTCTGTCAGTTTCTTCTTCCATTCAATGCTTGATCAAGTTCTTTATCCCTTCATTTGATGCTTAGGGCTCCAGGATTGACATTTGTATCTGTTTTACTTAGTTTTTCGGGTCTTTGCTGCAGAGGGGTGGCATGGTGCTTCTGTCTATAGCACCATGTTGGCTCTGCCTCGGAAAATGTGCTTTAACTGGAAACTGGAAGGCTAAAAAAACAAAAGGCACTATATATAAATACTCCGCTATAGTTGGTAAAGGAGGCTGGGTGACACAGTGGTTAAAGCCATCAACAGCTAACCAAAAAGTCAGCAGTTTCAAACAACCAACTGCTCTGCAGAAGAAAGATGTGGCAGTCTGCCTCCATAGAGATTTACAGCCCTGGAAACCCTATGGGGTCACTATGGGTCAGAGCTGACTTGACAGCAGAGGCTATAGTTGGTAAAGTTGTCTCCCACAGGGGTACTGGTTAACAATTCTGACACTGCTTTACATGTACACTGGAGTTAGACAAGTAAATGGAAGGTGGGAACCAGGGTTCTCACTCTTGGAGAGAGAAATTACAGATAAGTAAATGGGAAGGCTAGAATGCACCCTGTGGTATTGGATTAGAGTAAGAGTCATCAATATGAATTAATGTTTAGCTTAATACATATATAAAAAATATAATATAATATAATATAATATAATATAATATAATATAATATAATATAATATAATATAATATAATATAATATAATATAATATAATATAATATAATATAATATAATATAATATAATATAATATAATATAATATAATATAATATAATATAATATAATATAATATAATATAATATAATATAATATAATATAATTAATATAATTAATATAATATAATATAATATAATATAATATAATATAATTAATATAATTAATATAATATAATATAATTAATAAATAGTTAGATCTGACAAATATATTACCTACCTTTTGGATGGCCTAGAAGCAATGACACCCCAGTAGCAATGAACACACCCAGTACCCACATCTTGATTTTTAATTCCATTCTCCAATAAAGGGAATGAGGGTTCCTTGAAGAAATGGCTGTTTCTACTGCTAGAAAACCAAAACCAAACCAAACCCAGTGCCGTCGAGTCGATTCCAACTCATAGCGACCCTATAGGTCAGAGTAGAACTGCCCTATAGAGTTTCCGAGGAGTGCCTGGTGGATTTGAACTGTCGACCTTTTGGTTAGCAGCCATAGCACTTAATCACTACACCACCAGGGTTTCCCTCTACTGCTAGGGCAGGGAATATACAAGATGAGCCTGAGGCATCTTGCAGTATCAGTAAAGAAGTGCTCAAAAATAAAAACAGGTGGACATGTCAAAGGGATACTAAAGGCAACCTGAAGGAAACTCCAGTAGCCAAAACTGGAACAATTCTAGTAACAAAATAGTGTAGTATTGGCTTTTAACTTCAGTATAAAATAAATATGCACGAGTCCATACTGATATAAATGACTGAGTAAATCAGAGGGAAGACACAGCTCTTCTTTACAGAAGAGTCATGAAAAACAAGGGACTGAGAAATTGTCACAGACCAGAGGAGACTGGGGAAATATGACGACTAAATGCAATGTGGTATCCTGATATTAGTGGAAAACTGGTGAACTTCAAATAAACTGTGGGATTAATTAATAGTAATCTACCAATGTCAGTTTCTAAGTTTTGACACATGTAGCGTGTAAGATGCTAACTGTGAAGGAAACTGGATGAGGGTGTATGGGAACTCTATCTTCTATCTTTTTTTTTTTCCTGTAAATCTAAAGTTATTCCAAATTAATAGTTTATTTTAAAATGTTAAACATACACCTTCCATATGATTCCTCTATTCCATTCCCAGGTATTAACCCAAGAAAAATGAAAGCACGTGTCCATACAAAGACTTGCACACAAATGCTTATAGCAGCTTTCTGTGTAATAGCCTATAAGTAAACTTTTGTATAGCCACACAATAGAAGATCATTTAGCAATAAAAATAAACTACTGATTTTTTATACACTACAACATGGATAAATTTCAATTATGCTGAGTGAAAAAAGCCAGACAAAAAAGACTTGGTAGTGTATTATCCCATTTATACAAAAGTCTAAAAAATGCAAACTATGGTGACGGAAAGCAGATCAGTGGTTGACTAGAAATGTGATAGGATTGTGAAGGTGAGAGGGAGAGATTACCAAGGGACAGAAAATGATGGATATGTTTATTATCTTGATTGTTTCAAGGGTATATACATGTCAAAACTTATCAGATTTTATCATCTAAGTAAGTATAATTTATTATATGTCAATTATACCTCAATTAAACTCTTTACCAAAAAAATAGAGCCCCAAGTTTAGTCCTGGCTCCTATCCTTCCTAGCTGCATGGTCTAGGGAAAGCTCTTCATCTCTTTGAGCCTCACTTTTCTCATCTACAATGATAATAAGGGGTTTCCAGTTATGGCAGCCTGAAGATATACTCAATTCTTTTCTGCAAAAACAAACATAAAACTGGAACAAGTGGTCAAAAACAACCACATCAGAGCACTGGAAATCTACCAAAAGCAAACAACAAAATGAGAAGCATTTACTCCTGAACAACTCCAAAACTTTGGGTAAGAGCAGCAGGAGTCTGTGGCCCTGTTGACTGGGGCTGCTCCCAATTCCTCCACCAGCTTGGCTGGTAAAAGTGGTAGTTTTATCAGTGTGGAGATGGCTGCAAAAACCTAAAGCTTCACTGGCCCAAAATGGCAGAGTCAGGAATGAATAAGGAAAACCTGCAGCTTTACTAGCGTAAGCCTGAATTTCAACTTGGGGTGAGCAGCAGACCAGCTAAAATTTAACAAGAAGATCCTGGAAATGAGAAGAGCATAGAAAGGCTGAGATATGCCCTCCACACCCCTGGCTTACTGAAGAATTATGTGTGTGTGGATAAGAAACATAAAAGCCAAGGGAGGCTTGAGAGGGTTTTCTGACCCACAAACAGATTGATCATCAGAGGGTAGAAGTCCTACAACCTCAAAGTATTTGAGTACAACCTCTACCAAAATCATTGGCTAACCACTAAGCTAGACGACACAGGGGTGGTCCCTTGGGACAAATAAAAACAAGAATGAAAAGCTTAGCAGACACACAACACACCACTGTCTGTAGGGGAACACGTTTTGCAATTTAAGTCCATGCAAGTTACACCCCCCAAATAAAAACTCAGAAAAATAAAATAGAATCCAGAGTTCCTATATCTTAACTAAAATGTTCAGTTTTCAGCCAAAACTTACTAGACTTGCAAACAAACAGGAAAGTGTGATCCATATACAGGATATAAAGAAGCCAGTAAAAAACTGACTTTGAAAGGACTTGGTTGTTCAATTTAGTAGGCAAAGAGTCAGAGCTCAACACTGGCATGGGGGCCCAGCAGGGCACACAGAAAATGGTTCAGACTCCAAAACAACTGTTATAGATATGGTCCAAGAATTAACAGACAATATGACAATGAATTAAAAAACAGGAAATCTCACTTGAAAAATAAAGTCCAAATGGAAATTCTGGAGTTGAAATGTACAAATACAGAAATTAAAAATTTGCTAGAGGGGCTCTATAGCGGGTATGAAATGGGCATAAGAAAGAATCAGTGACCTTGAAAATGGATGAATAAAAATTATCTAATCTGAAGAACAGAGATAAAAAAAAAAAATTAAGGAAAACTGTTTTCCTTCAAAGATCTGTGTGACAATGTTAAGCAACCCAACATAAATGTAATGGATGTCCCAGAAGGAGGGAGAAAAGGTCAGAAAGAATACCTGAACTAACAATAGTTGCAAACTTCCCAAACTTGATGAAAAATATTAACCAACAGATTCAAGAAGGTCAAGAAACTCCAAGTAGGACAAACACAAAGAGAATCATGCCTACAGACATCTTAATCAAATGCTGAAACACTGAGACAAAGAGAAAATTTTGAAAGCAACAAGAGGAAAGTGACTCACGTACAGGGGAACAACAATACAAAACAACTAAAAGCTGACTATCCATCAGAAACGATGAAGGACAGAATGCAGTGGAAGGACATATTCAAAATGTTGACAGAAAAAATTGTCAACCAAGAATTCTAAATTCAGCTAAACCGTTCTTCGGAAATGAAGATGATAGTGAGAAGGTTGCGCAACTGAAAGAGTGCAATCTACGCCACTAAATTATACATGTAGAAAATTTGAATTGGTGTGTGTTTTATTGTGTATATTTTCACCACAATAAAAAAAAAGGCTTTAAAAAAGGTGAAATAAAAACACTATCAGATAAAAACTAAGAAAATTTGTTGACAGCAGACCCATCGTACAAGAAATACCAAAAGAAGCCCTTCAGGCTAAAAGAAAAGGATACCAGATAATAACTTGTAATCGCAAGAAGAAATGAAGACAATTAAAAATGGCAAGTATGTGCATAGATGTAAAAAACTGTATATGTGTGTTACATTTTCTTAATTTCTTTAAAATACATAAAAACATTTAAATAATAGTTACAACACTATTGCTGGATTAACATATATATATGTACAAAAAAATCCTTACAACTGGACCAATGAGCAATGGAGAAAAGATTGAAGTTGTCAAGGATTTCATTTTACTTGGATCCACAATCAACAGCCGTGGAAGCAGCAGTCAAGAAATCAAAAGACTTGTTGCATTGGGTAAGTCTGCTGCAAAGGACCTCTTTCAAGTGTTGAAGAGCAAAGATGTCACCTTGAAGACGAAGGTGTGCCTGACCCAAGCCATGGTATTTTCAATCGCATCATATGCATGTGAAAGCTGGACAATGAATAAGGAAGACTGAAGAAGAATTGACACCTTTGAATCGTGGTATTGGCGAAGAATATTGAATATACTACGGACTGCCAAAAGAATAAACAAACCTGTCTTAGAGGAAGTACAACCAGAATGCTCCTTAGAAGCAAGGATGGCGAGACTGCGTCTTACATACTTTGGACATGTTGTCAGGAGGGATCAGTTCCTGGAGAAGGACATCATGCTTGGCAAAGTACAGGGTCAGTGGAAAAGAGGAAGACCCTCAACGAGGTGGATTGACACAGTGGCTGCAACAATGAGCTCAAGCATAACAACGACTGTAAGGATGGCGTAGGACTGGGCAGTGTTTCATTCTGTTGTGCATGGGGTCGCTATGAGTCGGAACTGACTCAACGGCTCCTAACAACAACAACATATATGTAATATATATGATAATAGCACAAAGGAGAGGGGAGAAAATGGAACTATATTGAATTTGCTACATTTTCCAGAATTAAGTCAGCATTAATCTTAAGTAAATTGTGATAAATATGCATATCGTAAATCCCAAAACAGCCACTAAAAACACTTTTAAAAAATACCCTTAAGAAATCAGAAATTGAAACGATGCATTAAAACTTATTTGTTCAACAGAAAAGAAGGCAGTAAAAGAGAAACGGAAGAATAAAAAGACGTGAGACATAGAAAACAAAAGGCAAAATGGCAGCTGTAAATCCCATTACAATGAAACGTGAGAGCCAGAACTCCCTTGTTTTTCCAGGTCTTACAAGTTTTCCACCATAACAGGGTCCAGTCTAACCACTTTTCTGTTGTTCTCTATTAGTGGAAGAAACTTGAGTTCTCCTTCTCCGACAGGTGTCTGCCTTACACAGGTTCTATGTTCATGGGTTGGAATACTTAATATTGTTAAGATGTCAGTACTATCCAAAGCAATCTATAGATTCAACACAATCTGAATCAAAATTCCAACAGCTGTCTTTACAGAAATTAAAAAAAAAAAAATTCTCAACTTTATATGGAATGGCAAGAGGCCCTTAATAGCTAAAACAGTGTTGAAAGAGAAGAACAAAGTAGGAGGACTCACACTTCTTGATCTTAAAACTTACTATACAGCAACAGTAGTCAAAACAACCCAGTACTGGTACAACAACAGACACATAGACAAATGGAATAGAATTGACAGTCCACAAATAAACCCACACATCTATGGTCAAATGATTTTTGACAAGGGTGCTAAGCCCATTCAATGCGGAAAGAAGAGTCTCTTCAATAAATGGTGCTGGGAAAACTGGAGTTCCACATGCAGAAAAATGAAACAGAACCCATATCTCACACCATATGTAAAAACAAATTCAAATGGACTTAGATGTGTAAACTAAAACTATAAAATTCTTAGAAGAAAAAGCAGGGGCAACACTTTCAGGCCTAGCTTTCAACAATGAATTATCTAATGTAATAACAAAAGCACAAACAGCAAAAGACAAATAAATGGGACCTCATAAAAATTAAAAACTTTTGTTCATCAAAAACCAAACCCATTGCTGTCAAGTTGATTCCAACTCTTAGTGAACTTAGTAGAACTGCCCCAAAAAGTTTCTAAGGAGTGACTGTGTTACTGGGTGGAACCCCAGGCTCTTGCTCAGCATGACTCATATTGGCCAATAAACTATAGAGACAGATGGGAAAACAGCAAACACACCTTTATTTCATTATGCAAGGAAAAGGAGTCAGTTGGAGCTACTGCCGCCAAGACTGCTCCCTGAGGGTGAGGAGAAAAGTTACTTTTAAGGGGTTTACAAGTAGGGAGCTCATACAAGTTATGTCAGCAACATTCTTAATCATACTACACGTGAAATGGGGTTTACATATAACTTCCAAGCAAAAGCAGGATTTAAATGCAACATTAGCGGGGAGGAAGCCCAGCAAAAGAAATGGGATTTTTTTCTTTTTAATTGAACTTTAGATGAAGGTTTACAGAACAAACTAGTTTCTTATCAAACAGTTAGTACACACATTGTTGTATGACATTGGTTAACAACCCCATGACATGTCAACACTCTCCCTTCTCAACCCTGGGTTCCCTATTACCAGCTTTCCTGTTCTCTCTTACCCTCCAGTCCCCGCCCCAGGGCTGGTGCACCCCTTTAGTCTTGTTTTGTTCCATGGGCCTGATCAGTCTTCGGCTGAAGGGTGAACCTCAGGAGTGGCCTCATTACTGAACTGAAGGAGTGTCCCGGGGCCATACTCTCAGGGTTTCTCCAGTCTCTGTCAGGCCAGCAAGTCTGGTCTTTCTTTTTGAGTTAGAATTTTGTTCTACATTTTTCTCCAGCTCTGTCTGGGACCCTCTATTGTGATCCCTGTCAGAGCAGTCAACGGTGGTAGCTGGACACCATCTAGTTGTACTGGACTCAGTCTGGTGGAGGCCATGGTAGATGTGGTCCATTAGTCCTTTGAACTAATCTTTCCCTTGTGTCTTAGTTTTCTTCATTCTTCCTTGATCCTGAAGGAGTGAGACCAATGGAGTATCCTAGATGGCCACTCACAGGCTTTTAAGATCCCAGATGCTACTCACCAAAGTAGAATGTAGAACATTTTCTTTATAAACTATGTTATGCCAATTCAGTTAGATGTTCCCTGAGACCATGGTCCCTGCAGCCCTCAGCCCAGCAGTTCATTCCCTCAGGGAGTTCGGGTGTGTCTATGGAGCTACCATGGCCCTGCCTTGTACAGGCTGTGCTTGCTTCCCCAGTATTGTGTACTGTCTTACCCTTCACCGAAGTTACTGCTTATCTATTATGTGTTTTTCCATCCCCACCCCTCCCCTCCCTCGTAACCATCAAAGATTGAAACAGGATTTTTAATACATCACTGTGGGGGCTCTGTCTCAACTGGTGGATACAAACTGCTGACCTCTTGGTTAACAGATGAGCTCTTAACCACTGTGCCACCATGGCTCTTGTTCATCAAAAGACTTTACCGAAAATTGAAAAAACAAGCCACCAACTGGGAGACTAGCTTCAGAAACCATATAGCTAACAACCTAATAACCAAAATATGTATAAAACTTCAATAACTTGACAACAAAAAGATAAATAGCCCAACCATAAAATGGGCAAGGACTTTCATAGACATTTCACCAAAGAGACTGCCAAACACATGAAAAGATGCTCAGTGTCATTACCCATCAGAAAGCTGCAAATCAAAACCACAATGAGATATGACTTTACACCCACTAGGATGGCTAAGGTAAAAAAACAGAAAATAACAAATATTGGTGAGGATGTGGGGCAACTGGAACCCTTACCCATTGCTGGCGGAGCCCTAGAGGCGCAGTGGTTAAGGCACTCGTCTGCTAATCAGAAGATCAGCAGTTCAAAACCACCAGTCGCTCCTCAGGAGAAAAATGTGACAGTCTGCTTCCATAAAGATTTACAGCCTTGGAAACCCTATGGGGCAGTTCTGCTCTGTCCTATAGGGTTGCTATTAGTCAGAATCAACTCGATGCAATGGGGTTTTTTACTTATTGCTGGTAGGAATGCAAAATAGTACAATCATTGTGGAAAACAGTATGGCAGTTCCTCAAAAAACTAAAAATACAACTACCATATGACCCAGCAGTTCTACCCCTATGTATATTCCCAAAAGACTTGAAAGCTGAGACTCAGAGACTTGTACTCCAATGCTCATTGCAGCACTATTCACAATAGCCAAAAGGTGTAAACAACATAAATGTCCATTGACAGATGAACAGATAAACGAAATGTGGTACAGACATACAATGGAATAGTATTCAGCCAGTAGAAGAAATAGGGTCTTGATACATGCTAGAATACAGATGGAGCTGGAAGGCATTATGAGTGATGAATACTGTATGACCTCACTTACATAAAAAGACAAGACAAGGCAAATGTATACAGGACAATGTTTATTAGTTACCAGGGGCGGGAGGGAGGAGGGAAGGGGTGTTAAAGCTGATAGATATATCGCATTAAAGGTAGGATTGCACAACTGATTATTGTGATTATTATTTGCTGTAAGTTGTACACCTGTAAAAAGTTGAATTAGCAAAAGTTGTGTGATAGATAGATTTACAGCAACAACAAGAAAAAGAGTAGCTGCTGAGGCTGCTCAGGTACAGCCAAATACCTCATGGGATCTGCTTCCTTCGTTTGGAGGTTTAGGGTCATGGTTTCATGGGACATCTCAGTTAACTGGCCTAATAACCATATTTAGTGCCTCTGTTCTACCTTCTAGTTCAGGGTCTTAAAAGCTTGCAGGCAGCCATCCAAGGCATAGCAATTGATCTGTATTAACCCGGAGCAACAGAAGAAGAAGAAGAGTCAGGAATAGGAGGAGGATATGGAATGTGTGGCTAGTTGCCTCCATGAACAATTAATTGCCTCCTTTGCCATGAGACCAGAACTGGATGGTGCCTGGCTACCATTACTGAACATTTTGGTAAAAGATTCCACAGAAGAATCCTGACCAAAAGGGGGAAAATGTAGAACAGAATTTCAAATTCTCATGGACTCTAGACTTCCTGGAGCCATGGAGGGTAGATGAGCCCCTGAAACCATTGCCCTGAGATAATCTTTAAACCTTAAACCAAAAAAATCTCCTGAAGTCATCTTAAAACCAAACAATAATTTTAGCTTAACTAGAAAAAAAAAAAAAAAAGGCTGCCTTAAGCATTATGCTCTTTTAAGAACTATCTGTATGGGATCAAATTGACAACAGCAATCCGAAAGATTAGATAGGAATTTTAGGGGATAGTGAATTTATGTTAATGGGGGAGGAACAAATCAGAAAAGGAGGGTAAGAATGATTGTACAACTCAAAGAGTGTAATCAGTGTGACTAAATTATATGTGTAGAAACTGTTGAATTGGTGTATGTTTAGCTGTGTATATCTCAACAAAAAAAATAAATAAAATTATGAAGAAAAAGAAAACCAGTAAGGATACACAAGACTTGAACAAGATTATCTACAAACTTGACACAACTGACATATATAAAACACTAAACTGAATTAATTTTAGTGGTTTATCCCCTAACTTGCCAGGCTGAGAAATTCTGCTTAGGGTGAGGTCTGGTCCAGTATCCCTGCTTTCGATAAACTTGTTAAAAACCTAACATGTGTGCCAACGAACAAGTGTGGCTCTGAACAGAGAACTGCTGTGTTTTTGGCAGGTACTATTTTTTTTTTTTAATAATTTTTATTGTGCTTTAAGTGAAAGTTTACAAATCAAGTCAGTCTCTCACACAAAAACCCATATACACCTTGCTACACACTCCCAATTACTTTCCCCCTAATGAGACAGCCCGCTCTCTCCCTCCACTCTCTCTTTTCATGTCCATTTCACCAGCTTCTAACCCCCTCTACCCTCTTATCTCCCCTCTAGGCAGGAGATGCCAACATAGTCTCAAGTGTCCACCTGATCCAAAAAGCTCATTCCTCACCAGCATCCCTCTCTAACCCATTGTCCAGTCCAATCCATGTCTGAAGAATTGGCTTCGGGAATGGTTCCTGTCCTGGGCCAACAGAAGGCCTGAGGGCCATGACCACCGGGGTCCTTCTAGTCTCGGTCAGACCATTAAGTCTGGTCTTATGAGAATTTGGGGTCTGCATCCCACTGCTCTCCTGCTCCCTCAGGGGTTCTCTGTTGTGTTCCCTGTCAGGGCAGTCATCGGTTGTAGCAGGGCACCATTTAGTTCTTCTGGTCTCAGGCTGATGTAGTCTCTGCTTTATGTAGCCCTTACTGTCTCTTGGGCTCATAATCGCCTTGTGTCCTTGGTGTTCTTCATTCTCCCTTGCTCCAGGTGTGTTGAGACCAATTGATGCATCTTAGATGGCTGCTTGCTAACGTTTAAGACCCCAGATGCCACTCTTCAAAGTGGGATGCAGAATGTTTTCTTAATAGATTTTATTATGCTGATTGACTTAGATGTCCCCTGAAACCATGGTCCTCAGACCCCTGCCCCTGCTACGCTGGCCTTCGAAGCATTCAGTTTATTCAGGAAATTGCTTTTGGTTTAGTTTGGCAGGTACTATTTTATCTGAACATGATTCCTGGTATAATCCACTCTGCTCAGAGGCAACCTGTAAAGTTAAAAAATGCTGTTTCCTCCCCTTGACTGGCTACCATTTAGGTGCTTTACTTGAGGGGAATATGAGAATGTAACGTGCTTCCACAAACATTACCACTTTTAATTCTCATAGCAACCCTGCAAAATGGCTCTTACCACCTCTTTATACAGAGGAGGAAACTAAATCTCAGAGAGTTAAGCCACCTGCCCAGAGTCACACAGCTAGGAAGGGAAGAATCTGAACTTGAATGTTTTCCAAAGCACATGATATCCACTTCCCCTACACCCACTCATTTCTACCTTGTTCTAACAGGGAAGATTTAAACCTATTCTGAGTAGTCAGAGAAGTTGACCATGTGATAAATAGCAAAGAAAATGCTGAGAAATATTCCATGTTCATAGCTTCTGGAGAGAAGCCATTTTGTTTTCCTCAACCCAACCTCAGCTAAGGCACATCCTCCCTGTTAAAAGCTTGGTAGGTTGTTGAAGTAGTCAAAATCCATTGATGAGATGTTGAAACTAGTGGGTGAAAGTTTGAGAAGGAATGAGATAATTTTATAGTCTCAAAGTATCTCCCCACAAAATAATAATTATCAAGGGGGAAAAATAGTAACTTCATAATGGAAAAACCCAGTAGAAACCACCTTAACTAGGTGATAAAAGTTAACATCATCATCCTAAGATATATATCAACATCATGACTCTCTTGATATGATGCATTGAAGGCAGAGCATCATTTTTGTGGTATTCTTGCCAAAATTGTATAACCTCATTATACCTATGAGAAAGCATCAGATGAACCCAAACTGAGGGGGTATTTTACCAATTACCTTCCCAGTTGTTTTAGGCTGGGTTCTCTAGAGAAGCAAAGCCAGTGAAGCATATATGTGCATATATATACGTATATATACACACATACATACGTATATATACACACATACGTGTGTGTGTATATATATATATATACAGAGAGAGAGAGTTATATCAAGGAAACAGCTCACACAGTTGTACTGGCTGGGAAGTCCCAAGTCCCTGAGTCAGGTTGGAGTCTTCTGACTCACAAAGCTGTGGAGGCCAATGAATCCCAAGATTGGCAGGTAAGCTGGCAGGCTACTGGCTCACAGAATGTGGAGGATGACAAATCCCAAGATCGGCAGCTGCTAGCTCAACTCCCTAGAACCAGAGGTCAGATGAACAAGAGCCAGCTGCACGATCCAGAGTAGCAAGAAGCCCATGGGCCTTGCCAGAAAGTCCACCTATATTGGATGCAGGCCACACCCCCAAGGAAATTCTCTTTCAACTGATTCACTACTCACAGTTGATTCCCTCATGGAGGTGATCACATCATTACACGACTGCCAAACTACATCGTAACTGCCAAACCACTGAGAATCGTGGCCCAGCCAAGTTGACACACAACCTTAATGATCATATCAGTACTCTTCCAAAGTGTCAAGATCGCGAAAGACAAAGTCTGAGGAACTGTCACAGGTTGGAGGAGACTAGAGACATGACAACTAAATGCAGTATGGAATCCTGGAACAGAAAAAGGACATTAGGGGAAAAACTGTTAAAATTTGAATAAAGTCTGTAGTTAACAGTGTTAACTTCCTAGTTTTGACAATTGTATTATGGAAATGTACAATGTTAACGCTAGGGGAAGCTGACTGAGGAGTGTACAGGAATTCTCTAGATCACCTTTGCAACTTTCTGTAAATCTAAAATTGTTGCTGTTGTGTGCTGTCAAGTAGATTCTGACTCATAGTGACCCCATAGGACAGAGCAGAACTGTCCCATAGGGTTTCCTAGGCTGAAATCTTTATTGGAGCAGATCGCTAGGTCTTTCTCCCATGGAGTGACTGGTGAGTTCAAACCATCAACAGTTTGGTTAGCAGCCAAGCACTTAACCATTGCACTACCAGGGTCCTTAATCTACAGTTTAAGATAAAAAAAAATTAAGAAAAAGTGTGGCAAGTGTTAAAAAGAGATGTTAAATACCACTGGTATCTAGTTGAGACTCCTTGGTATAATCTTAAGAATTATACATGGAAGAATTTAAGAAAGATGCTTGAGTGATTGCCTAATAATCTGAACAAATGCTCCACATTGTCTGTTCTTATAAATCTCCACGATAATCCATCTCCCTTGAATAGGGACGGGCATGTATTTTTTTTTTTCTGAAAAGTTGCTTTACTTATCAGTATTTTTAAAATAATATTTTATTGTGTTTTAGTGAAAGTTTACAGAGCAAATTAGTTTCTCATTCAATAAATTGTACACAAATCATTCCACGACATCAATTGCAATCCCCACACTGTGTCAGCACTCTCCCCATTGCTGCCTTGGGCTGCCTGTTTCCTTTCATCTGGTTTTCTTACTCCTTCCTGCCTTCTTGTCTTTACTTTCGACCAAATGTTGCCCTTTTGGTTTTGTATAATTGTTTGTTCTATGGAGCACGTTCTTTTCGGGCATTACTGTTTATTTTATAGGCCTGTCTATTGCTTGGCAGGAAGGTGGTTTCCAGGATTGACTGCAGATCCAAGTCAGAGGGGTGACTTAGGGCCATAGTCTTGGGGGTTCCTCGAGTCTCTTATCAGGCCAGTAAGTCTGGTCTTTTTTTTTTTTTATGAATTTGGTTTTTTGTTCTACATTTTTCTCCCACTCTCTCCGGAACCCTCTATTGTGATCCTAGTCAGAACAGTTGGTAGTATTATCTGGGTACTATCTAGTTCTTCTGGTCTCAGGGTCATGTAAGCTGTGGTGCCTGTGGCCCATTAGTCCTCTGAACTAATTGCCTCCTTAAGTCTTTGGTTTTCTTCACTCTCCTTTACTCTAGATGGGAAGAGACCACTAGTTGTATGTTAGATGGTCACTCACAAGCTTTTAAGACTCCAGACAATACTCACCAAAGTAAGATGTAGAACATTGTTTTTATGCACTATGATAAGGGACAGTATCTTGAATGTAATAACAGGAAAACTTCTACTGCCTCCAAACAGGTTTCTGCTTTACACAGGTTCTGGTTTTCTCAGGTTTTACTGTATATCTATAATTACATTAAATATGAATGGACTAAAAACTTCAATTAAAAGCAGAAATTGTCAGGCAGGACATAAACTTAATAATAAATATATGTTGTCTATAAGAGAACACTTTAGATTCAAAGACACAAATAGTTTGGCTAAGCTCAAGATGTGACTTATTATGAAAAGAATAAAAAAATCATAACATCAGTGTAGCTAGGCCTTGGGGTACATCTCCTAAATCTTCTGCACCATCCCTGCCAAATGTGAATTAATCTTCAAGCACTGCACTATTTTCAGGAGAAAAAAAAGCTCAGAGCTATCCAGAAAAACAAGTCATTTAATGGCCCTGCCTGCTCATTCCTGTCAATAAAAGATTTATTACACACACCAGCAATGAGAAATCTCAACGGGAAATTAGGGAAACAATGCTACTTAATAGCATCTAAGAGAATAAAATACCTAGGAATAAATCTAACTAGGGACAATGAAAAGTATAAAACACTGCTGAAAGAAAGAGATTAAAGATTTAAGATGTTCCATTTCATGGATTGGAAGACTTCACATTGTTAAGATGTCAATACTACCCAAAGCAATCTATAGATTCAATGCAATTCCAAGCAAAATTCCAACAGCCTTCTTTACAGAAACAGAAAAACCAATCCTCAACTTTATACGGAATGGCAAGAGGCCCTGAATAGCTAAAACATGTTGAAAAAAGAGAACAAAGTAGGAAGGCTCACACTTCTTGATTTTGAAACATTCTATACAGCTACAGTAATCTAAACAAGCTGGTACTGATATAATAAAGACACATAGACAAATGGAATAGAATTGACAGTCCAGAAATAAACCCACACATCTATGTCAAGTGATCTTTGGCAAGGGTGCTAAGTCCATTCAATGGGGAAAGAAGAGTCTGTTCAATAAATGGTGCTGGGAAAATTGGAGTACCACATGCAGAAAAATAAAACAGGACCCATGCCTCACACCATACACAAAAAACAAATTAAAAATGGAGTAAGGACCTAAATGTACAAACTACAACCATAAAATTCTTAGAAGAACAAGCAGGGGCAATGCTGTCAAGCCTAGCCTTCAACAATGGGTTATCTAATATAATAACAAAAGCAAAAACAACAAAAGACAAAATAAATAAACGGGACCTCATAAAAATTAAAAACTTCTATTCATCAAAACACTTCACCAGAAAAGTGAAAAGACAAGCTACCAAATGGGAGAATATCTTCAGAAACTATATAATTGACAAGAACCTAATAACCAAATTATGTATAGAACTTCAACAACTTAACAACAAAAAGACAAATAAGCCCAATCATAAAATAGACATTTCACCAAAGAGGACATTCAAGTGGCCACCCAACACACAAAAAGATGTTCAGCATCATTAGCCATAAAAAATAAGAGAGATGAAAATCAAAACCACAGTACTCCCACTAGGATGGCTAAGATTTAAAGAAAAAAAAAGGATGCGTGGCCAATATGGCAGAATAGTCAGATGCTTCCAGTGGTCCCTCTTACAACAAAGAAGTGAAAAAAAGTGAATCAATTATATATATAATCTAAGAGCTCTGAACATCAAAGGCAAAGTTGAGGAACTGGACTGAGTGGTGGGGGAGGGAGAGGCAATTCAGAAGAAGTGAGGAACTGCCAGACCTGACGTGCCAGGAACCAGCACCCTGCTGGCTGGATTGGCTGACAAGTGCAGTGAGGCAAGCAGGTGTGTTCAAGACATGTTTTCCACATTGGGAGAGCCTGCTCAACCCCCCAGAACCAGTGAAAACCAGTGCTCAAATGGCAAAAGATAAGTACATGCGTCTAACCTACCCCAGAGATCAAAAAACACCCTTTTTGGGAAGAACCTCTCTCCCTGCTCCCTCCCTGCCCTCTACCTGGTCCCAGGCCACCTTCGGCAATTGCAGATTGCCACTTTCCCTGGGCAGGAAGTAGGGCCTGTTATACAACCTGAGCCATTCTCCAAGCCTGGGAGAAAAAACAAATTAACAAACAGGAAAAAAAAAAATCTGCCAGACCCCCAAAGCTGGGAACTCAGTGCAGGTACAGCTCATTTCCCTAGGCACAGGCAGAGGGGATTCACAGATTTCAAATCCCTTTCAACGCTGCATAGACCTACATGGGCCCATTTCAGCAGCGAAGGCCCTCCTTAGCAGAGTACAACAGGGTATATACCTGAAGCCTTGCCTTACTGTATCAGCTACATGGTGGAGTGGCAGTTTCATGACATTTGACACTACTCTGCCCACTAAGCAAGGCCCTCACCTACCCACATCAGGGGCCTGAGCACAGGTGGCTCCACCCACGCCGCCTAGCCACCTGCAACAGGGGTCCAAGAATAAGTGCTGCCTCCCAGTCCTTACAGCCAACAGCATTGGGTGCCCATAGTCTGGCTGCAAAACCCACCCACCTACACACTCTAGGGAACAGGGACACGCTTTCCTCCCAGACACTCAGAGGCAGCCATCAGTCCCCTGCCTTGCTCAGCATGTGACCCCTTACTGCAGCCAGATACCTGGGCCTACTCCAATCACCCCTGCCCATCTACAACTGTAGGTAAGAGCCTGCACCACACACTTGGGACCGACTATCTGGACACCTGAGCTGAATCCATACAAGAAAAGTAAATGGACCCCTGAGCTCACATACCTAATAACAAATCTAACCACCTGGTGACAGGATGTGAGTGCTTCAAAGGTGCCAATAATCAAACTAGCTCACATGAGCACCTTATTTGGGAACATCAAAACAAAACAAAATTAGAAGCTAGAACACAGTAAGCAAACATAAAATGAATAAATATAATAACTTATTGATGGCTTGGAGATAACAGTCAATATCAAATCACATAAAGAAGGAGACCATGATGGCTTCAGCAAGCTCCCAAAACAAAGAGTCAAGAAATCTTCCAGAGGAACAGAATTTCCTGGAATTAACGGGAGTAGAATACAAAAGATTAATATACAGAACTCTTCAAGAGATCAGGAAGGGGATCAGGCAAAACAAAGAACAAGCCAAGGAACACACAGACAAAGCAATACCGGAACTTAAGAAGATTACAGAAGAGCACAATGACAAATTTAACAGGCTGCAAGAATCCATAGAGAGACAGCAAACTGAAATCCAAAAGATTAACGATAAAATTTCAGAATTAGACAACTCAATAGAAAGTCATAGGAGCAGAACTGAGGCAATGGAAGTTAGAATTAGCGAGACTGAAGATAAAGCACTTGACACCACCTTATTTGAGGAAAAATCAGATAAAAGAATTTAAAAAATGAAGAAACCCTAAGAATTTTGTGGGACCCTATCAAGAGGAATAACCTATGAGTATTGGAGTGCCAGAACAGGGAGGATAACAGAAAATACAGAGAGAATTGTTGAAGATTTGTTGGAAGAAAACTTCCCTGATATCGTAAAAGATGAGAAAATACCTATCCAAGAACTCATCGAACTTTACACAAGGTAGATCCCCAAAAAAAGGCACCAAGACATACTGGCCAAAACCAAAGATAAAGAGAGAATTTTAGGAGCAGACAGGGATAAACGAAGTCATCTATAAAGGACAGTCAGTAAGACCAAGCTTGGACTAAGCAGAAAACATGCAGGCAAGAAGGCAATGGGATGGCATATATAAAGCCTCGAAGGAAAAAAAACTGCCAGCCCAGAATTACATATACAATAAAACTATCTCTCAAATATGATGGCAAATCAGGGCATTTCCAGATAACAGAAGTTTAGGGAATTTGTAAAAACCAAACCAAAATTACAAGAAATACTAAGGGGAGTCCTACGGTTAGAAAATCAATTACATCAGATAACAACCCAAAACTAGAACACAGGACAGAGCAACCAGGTATCAGCCTAGATAGGGAAGTCACAAAAATAAATCAAAGCTAAAACACTGAAAAGAGGGAAAAAGACGTCAGTACGTAAAAGGTGACAACACTAAAACAAAAAAGAGGGACTGAAAAATGTAGTCATAGATCTTTCATATGGAGAAGAAGTCAACGCGATATAAAGAAACAAAAGATTGGTTTAAACTTAGAAAAATTTGGGGAAAAAATAAGCCATCCACAAAGGCAACTAACAATACTACACATCAAAATAAAATACAAGAAAAACAAAAAGACTCAGCAAATACAAAATCAACAACAATGAAAAAGATGAAAAGAAAATACATAAAGAAAAATTACTCAGAACAAAAAATTAAGTGAAACAAAGAAATTGTTAACACACACACACACACACACACACAAAAGACATCAAAATGACAGCACTAAACTCATACCTATCAATAATTATGCTGAATGTAAATGGGCTAAATGCACCAATAAAGAGACAGAGAGTGGCAGAATGGATTAAAAAACACAATCCATCTATATGCTTCCTACAAGAGACACACCTTAGACTTAAAGACACAAACTAAAACTCAAAGGATGGAAAAATATATATACCAAGCAAACAACAATCAAAAAAGAGCAGGAGTGGCAATATTAATCTCTGACAAAATAGACTTTAAAGGAAAATCTACCACAAAGGATAAGGAAGGACACTATATAACGATTAAAGGGTCAATACACCACAAGGATACAACCGTAATAAATATTTCCACACCCAATGACAGGGCTCCAAAATACATAAAACAAACTCTAACAACGTTCAAAAGAGAGATAGACAGCTCCACAATAATAGCAGGAGACTTCAACACACCACTTTCGATGAAGGACAGAACATCCAAAAAGAAGCTCAATAAAGACACATAAGATCTAAACACCACAATCAACCAACTTGATCTCATACACGTATACAGAACACTCCACCCAACAGCAGCCAAGTGTACTCTCTTTTCCAATGTACATGGAACATTCTCTAGAACAGACTACATAGTAGGTCATAAAGCATGCCTTAGCAGAATCAAAAGCATCGAAATATTACAAAGCGTCTTTTATGACCATAAGCGATAAAAGTAGAAATCAATAACAGAAAAAGCAAGGAAAAAAAAATTCAAACACATGAAAACTGAACATCTTACTCAAAAACTACTGGGTAATAGAAGAAATTCAGGACAGAATAAAGAAACTCACAGAATCAAATGAGAATGAAAACACATCCTTACCAGAACCTTTGGGACACAGCAAAAGCAGTGCTCAGAGTCAATTTATAGCAATAAATCCACACATTCAAAAAGAAGAAAGGGCCAAAATCAAAACATTAACCCTACAAATCGAACAAATAGAAAGAGAACAGCAAAAGAGGCCCTCAGACACCAGAAGAAAGCAAATAGTAAAAATTAGAGCAGAATTAAATGAAATAGAAAAATAATTGAGAGAATTAACAATACCAAAAAGCTGGTTCTTTGAAAAGATCAACAAAATCAATAAACCATTGGCCAAACTGAAAAACAGAAAACAAATAACCCAAACAAGAAATGAGATGGGTGATATCACAACAGACCCAACTGAAATTAAAAGAATCATAACAGAATACTATGAAAAACTGTACTCTAACAAATTTGAAAACCTAGAGGAAATGGACAAATTTCTAGAAACACACTACCTACCTAAACTAACATGAACAGAGGTAGAACAACTAAATAAACCTACAACAAAAGAAGAGCTAGAAAGAGGTAATTTAAAAACCCCCAACAAAAAAAAGCCCGGGCCCTGACAGCTTCACTGGAGAATTCTACCAAACTTTCAGAGAACAGTCAACACCACTACTAAAGGTATTTCAGAGCATAGAAAAGGACAGAATACTCCCAAACTCATTCTCTGAAGCAAGCATATCCCTGATACCAAAACCAGGTAAAGATACCACAAAAAAAGAAAATTACAGACCAATATCCCTCAGAACATAGATGCAAAAATCCTCAACAAAATTCTAGCCAACAGAATTCAACAACATATCAAAAAAATAATTCACTATGACCAAATGGGATTCATACCAGGTACGCGGGGCTGGTTCAAGATTAGAAAAACAATCAATGTAACCCCTCGCATAAATAAAACAAAAGACCAGAACCACATCATCTTATCAACTGACTCAGAAAAGGCATTAGACAAAGTTCAACACCCATTCATGATAAAAACTCAGCAATTAGGAATAGAAGGGAAATTCCTCAGCATAATAAAGGGGAATTATACAAAGCCAACTTCCAACATCATCCTAAATGGAGAGAGTCTGAAAGCATTCTCCTTGAGAACAGGAACCAGACAAGGATGCCCTTTATCACCACTCTTATTCAACATTGTGCTGGAAGTCCTAGCCAGAGCAATTAGCCTAGAAAAAGAAATAAAGAGCATCTAAATTGGAAAGGAAGAAGTAAAAGTATTCCTAGTTGCAGATGATACCATCTTATACACAGAAAATCCAAAAAAATCCATATGAAAACTACTGGAACTAATAGAAGATTTCAGCAAAGTATCAGGATACAAGATAAACATACAAGAATCAGTTAGATTCCTCTATGGCAACAAAGAGAACATCAAAGAGGAAATCACCAAATCAATACTATTTATAATAGCCCCCAAGATGATAAAATACTTAGGAATAAATCTAACCAGAGACGTAAAAGACCTATACGGAGAACACTACAAGACACTACTGCAAGAAACCAAAAAAGACCTACGTAAGTGGAAAAACATACCTTGTTCATGGATAGGAAGACTCAACATTGTGAAAATGTCTATTCTACCCAAAGTGATCTACAGATACACGGCAATCCTGATCCAAATTCCAATGGCATTTTCTTAAATGAGATGGAGAAACAAACCACTAACTTCTTATGGAAAGGGAAGAGGTCCCGGATAAGTAAAGCATAACTGAAGAAGAAGAACAAAGTGGGAGGCCTCACACTACCTGATTTTAGAACCTATTATACCGCCACAGTACTCAAAACAGTCTGGTACCAGTACAACAGATACAAAGACCAAAGGAACAGAAGTGACAATCCAGACGTAAATTCATCCACCCATGAGCAGCTGATATTTGACAAAGGCCCAAATTCCGTTAATTGGGAAAAGACAGTCTCTTTAACAAATGGTGCTGCATAACTGGATAGCCATCTGTAAAAAAATGAAACAAGACCCATACCTTGAACCATTCACAAAAACTAACTCAAAATGGATCAAAGACCTAAATATAAAATCTAAAATGATAAAAATCACGGAAGAAAAAATAGGAACAATGCTAGGAGCCCTAATACTTGGCATAAACAGAATTCAAAACATTACTAACAATACACAAACACCAGAAGAGAAGCTAGACAACTGGGAGCTCCTAAAAATCAAACACTTTTGCTCATCAAAAGACTTTGCCAAAAGAGTAAAAAGACAATCTACAGACTGGGAAAAAAATTTTGGCTGTGACAAATTCGATCAGCGTCTAATCTCTAAAATCTACAAGATACTGCAAATTCTCAACAACAAAAAGACAAATAACCCAATTAAAAATGGGCAAATATGAACAGGCACTTCACCAAAGAAGACATTCAGGCAGCTAACAGATACATGAGGAAATACTTATGATCTTTAGCCATTAGAGAAATGCAAATCAAAACTACCATGAGATACCATCTCACCCCAACAAGGCTAGCATTAATCCAAAGAACACAAAATAATACATGTCGGAGAGACTGGAACACTTATACACTGCTGGAGGGGATGTAAAATGGTAAAACTACTTTGGAAATTGATTTGGCACTTCCTTAAAAAGCTAGAAATAGAAGTACCATATGATTCAGCAATCCACTCCCTGAAATATATCCTAGAGAAATAAGCCATCACATGAATAGATATATGCATACCCATGTTCATTGCAGCACTGTTCACAATAGCAAAAAGATGGAAACAACCTATGTGCCCATGAAAGGATAAACAAATTATTCACACAATGGACTACCATGCAACAACAGAGAACAACAATGAATCCGCAAAACATCTCATGACATGGATAAATCTGGAAGGCATTATGCTGAGTGAAATTTGTCAGTCACAAAAGGACGAATATTGTTTGAGACCACTATTATAAGAACTCAAGAAATCATTTAAATACAGAATAAAGCATTCTTTGATGGTTATCAGGGTGGAGAGGAAGGGAGACGGGTATTCACTAACTAGATAAGTACACAAGAATTATCTTAGGTGAAGTGACAGACAACACACAATACAGGGAAGTCAGCTCAATGGGACTAAGCCAAAAGCTAAGAAGTTTCCTGAATACAACCAGACACTTCAAGGGACTGAGTACCAGGGGCAGGGGTCTGGGGATCATGGTTTCAGGGCACATTTAGATCAACTGGCATAATAAAGTTTATTAAGAAAATGTTCTGCATTCCACTCTGAAGAGTGGCATCTGGGGTCTTAAAAGCTAGCGAGCGGCCATCTAAGATACATCAATTAGGTCTCAACTCACCTGGAGCAAAGGAGAATGAAGAACACCAAAGATAAAAGGAGAATATTAGCCCAAGAGACAGAAAGGGCCACATAAACCAGAGACTCCATCAGCCTGAGACCAGAAGAACTAGACAGTGCCTGGCTACCGCCAATGACTGCCCTGACAGGGAACACAACAGACAGTCCCTGATGGAGCAGGAGAAAAATGGGGTGCAGAACTCAAATCCTAGTACAAATACCAGACTTAGGGTCTGACTGAGACTGGAGGACCCCAGAAGACATGCCTCCCAGACTCTCTGTTGTCCCAGAACTAAAACCATTCCCAAAGCCAACTAACTCTTCACTGAAGTTTAGACTGGACTATAAGACATAAAATGATACTTGGGAAGAGAGTGCTTCTTAGCTCAAATAGATACATGAGACTAAATGAGCAGCTCCTGTTCAGAGGTGAGATGAGAAGGCAGAAAGGGACAAGAGCTGGTTGAATGGACACAGAAAATCTGGGGCAGAAGGAATGTGTTGCCACATTATAGGGGGAGCAACTAAGGTCACATAAGAATGTGTGTATAAATTTTTGAGACACTAACTTGAACTGTAAACTTTCACTTAAAGCACAATAAAAAAAAGGAAAAAGCAGAACATAACAAATGTTAGCAAGGATGTGGGGAAATTGGAATCCTTATCCATTGCTGGTGGGAATGCAAAATGGTACAACATCTGTGGAAAACAGTGTGGCAGTTCCTCAAAAAACTAAAAATACAACTGTCATACCCAAAAACAAACAAACAAAAATACAACTACCATACGACCCAGCAATTCCACTCTCAGGTATATACCCAAAAGACTTGAGAGCAGAGATTCAAAGAAAGACTTGTACACCAATGTTCACTGCAGCACTATTTGCAGTAGCCAAAAGGTGGAAACAACCTAAATGTCTATTAGCATACGAATAAACAAAATGTGGTACATACACACAATGGAATACTATTCAGCCAATAGGAGAAATGAAGTCTTGATACATGCTACAGTGTGGATGGAACTTAAAGACATTGTTGTTGTTGCTGTTAGGTGCCTTCGAGTCAGTTCTGACTCATAGTGACCCTATGCACAACAGAATGAAACACTGCCCAGTCCTGCGCCACCCTTACGATCGTTACGTTTGAGCTCATTGTTGCAGCCACTGTGTCAATTCATCTCATTGAGGGTCTTCCTCTTTTCCTCTGACCCTGTACTTTGCCAAGCAGATGTCCCTCTCCAGGGACTAATCCCTCCTGACAACATGTCCAAAGTATGTAAGATGCAGTCTCGCCATCCTTGCTTCCAAGGAACGTTCTGGTTGTACCTCTTCCAAGACAGATCTGTTCGTTCTTCTGGCAGTCCATGGTATATTCAATATTCTTTGCCAACACCACAATTCAAACGTGTCAATTCTTCTTCGGTCTTCCTTATTCATTGTCCAGCTTTCACACGCATATGATCTGATCGAAAACACCATGGCTTGGGTCAGGCATACCTTAGTCTTCAAGGTGACATCTTTACTTTCTAACACTTCAAAGAGGTCCTTTGCAGCAGATTTACCCAATGCAATGCATTGTTTGATTTATTGACTGCTGCTTCCATGGGCATTAATTGTGGATCCAAGTAAAATGATATACCAAAAAGAACTAGTCGACAGTCAACCATTTCAAGAGGTAGCATATGATCAGGAACTGATGGTACTGAAGGAAGGGGTCCAATCTGCACTGAAGGCACTGGTGAAAAACAAGGCTCCAGGAATTGATGGAATATCAATTGAGATGTTTCAACAAACAGATGCAGCACTGGAGGTGCAAGAAATATGGAGGACAGCTTCCTGGCCAATTGACTAGAAGAGATCCATGTTTGCACCTATTCCCAAGAGAGGTGATCCAACCGAATGTGGAAATTATCAATTTCATTAATATCATACACAAGCAAAATTTTGCTAAAGATCACTCAAAAACGGCTGTAGCAGTATATTGACAGGGAACTGCCAGAAATTCAGGCCGGTTTAAGAAGAGAACGTGGAACCAGGGATATCATTGCTGATGTCAGATGGATCCTGGCTGAAAGCAGAGAATACCAGAAGGATGTTTACCTGTGTTTTATTGACTATGCAAAGGCATTCGACTGGGTGGATCATAACAAATTATGGATACCATTGCGAAGAATGGGAATTCTAGAACACTTAATTGTGTTCATGAGGAACCTTTACATAGATAAAGAGGTAGTTGTTTGGACGGAACATGGGGATACTGAGTGGCTTAAAGCCAGGAAAGTTGTGCATCGGGGTTGTATCCTTTCACTTTACCTATTCAATCGGTATGCTGACCAAATAATCCAAGGAGCTGGGGTATATGAAGAAGAACGGGGCATCAGGATTGGAGGAAGACATTAACAACCTGCGTTATGCAGATGACACAACCTTGCTTGCTGAAAGTGAAAAGTACTTGAAGCACTTACTAATGAAAATCAATGACCACAGCTTTCGGTATGGATTGGACCTCAACATGAAGAAAACAAAAATCCTCACAACTGGACCAGTGAGCAACATCATGATAAATGGAGAAAACATTGAAGACCTTATGCTGAGTGAAATAAATCAATCACAAAATGATAAATATTGTATGACCTCATTTATATAAAAAGATAAGAAAAGGCAAATGTAGAGAGACTAAAGTTTACTAGATATTATCAGGGGCAGGAGGAGGGGGAAAAGGAGGGTTTACTGTGATGGAAAAATTGCATTAATGGTATTGCACAGCCGATCATTTAATTGCTGTCAATAAGTGTACACCTGCAAAAAGTTGAACTGGCAAAAGTTGTGTGATGGATATATTCACAACCATCAAAAAAAAAAAAAAGTAGCTGCTGAGGCTGCTTATGTACAACGAAACACCTCATGGGATTTGGTTCATTGGTTTGGAGGTTTAGGGTCATGGTTTCATGGGACATCCCAGTTAATTGGCCTGATAACACGTTTAGTCCTTCTATTCTACATCCTATTTCATTGTGTAGTGCCTGGGGTCTTAAAGGCTTACAGTGGCCATCCAAGGTACAACTGCTCTCTGCTCACTGGAGCAACAGGGGAAGGAGAGTCAGGAATAGGATATGGAATGTGTGGTTAATTGCCTTCATGAACAATGGCCTCCTTTGCCATGAGACCAGAACTGGATGGTGCCCGGCTACCATCAGTATGTGAGTTAAAATTTTGTTCTACATTTTTCTCCAGCTCTGTCTGGAACCCTCTATTGTGATCCCTGTCAGAGCAGTCTGTAATGGTAGCTGGGCACCATCTACTTGTGCTGGACGCGGTCTTGTGTAGGCTGTGGTACTTGTGGTCCATTAGTCCTTTGGACTAATATTTCCCTTGTGTCTTTGGTTTTCTTTGTTTTCCCTTGCTCCAGATGGGGTGGGACTAGTGGAGTATCTTAGATGGCTGCTCACAAGCTTTTAAGACCCCAGACACTACTCACCGGAGTAGGATATAGAACATTGTCTTCATAAACTGTTATACCAATTGAGCTAGATGTCCCCCAAGACCATGATCCCTAGCCCTCGGCCCAGTAATTCAGTCCCTCAGGGAGTCTGGATGTGTCTACAGAGCTTCCATGATCTTGCCTGGGTCAAGCTGTGCTGACTTCCCAGAATTGTGTAGTCTTACCCTTCAGAACTGGTGTATCTTTTGCTGTGCATATTCTCAACAGCAAAAAAAAATTTAGAAAAAAAAAGTTTTATTACACGTTGGAAATTTAGGTCATGTATTCCTATGACAGATAACCCTGGTGGCGTAGTGGTGAAGTGCTACAGCTGCTAACCAAGAGGTCAGCAGTTTGAATCTGCCAGGTGCTCCTTGGAAACTCTATGGGGCAGTTCTACTCTGTCCTATAGGGTCGCTATGAGTCGGAATCGACTCGACGGCATTGGGTCTGGGTTTGGTTTATTCCTATGACACGAACGCAGAGCTAACACGTTGGTCTCTTTATTACCAAGTGGATTCAGCCATTAGACTGCAGACCACTGGCAGAAACCTCACTTGAGCAGAACAAGAGTTTTCCCATGTAACGTCACGCACTACAAAAACAAAGAAAAGAAAAACACCGGAAGATGAGGAGGACAGTGGGCATCGTCTCTTCCTTTCATTAACCATGAACCAGGCAGGCTGTAGGGTCCCCTTCCACTCTGAGTAGGTCACTGAAACTTACTTTTTGCACTTTAAGAACTGCCACTATCACCCAGGTATACTCCAGCCATCTTCTTCTCAGGTGGATGTACCTTTTAAATATCTTTAAGGGACAAACATTTCCTAAAGTTGAACAAAACTCTTAAGCACACAGTTGTAGACACTCAGAATAAATGAGTAACTTGAAAGTTAGCTCAAAAGACTATCTCTGGGAAGATCGTCCAGGATCACTAAGGCACCTTCAACTTTCATACTCACTGATGTCATCTTAACCATATTAAGGTTTTCTGCAACTGAGCTGAAGTAAATTTTAGGTATCAAGCCAATAAAACCATGTAGTCAACATTTTACAAAAATAAATCTTTATTGTGTTTCAATGTTTTTCATTATGGAGATTCCTCATCATATACAGTTAATCTTCATGTTAAATATAAATTAAACGAAAAGAAAAAACTAGAAACAATCAGCAAAATTGCTGGAATATCCCTCCAGGTCATGAATTATTAAAAATGTACTGTCGGATGATGAAATTGCTTTAAATCACCTAACTCTGAAAATTGTTAACTGTAACCAAACATAAATCTTTTAAGAAGCAATAAAGGGTAAAGTGATATGGAATCAAACTGTGGTAGGCTTCTTAACTCCGTGTCCAGTGAGCTGGGCAAGTCAACACTTGACTTAAAACTTCAGCACGGCAGCGGCTGCATCAAATTACTGGTGAATCCCAAAGACAACCCCAGGGGAGTGTGGCCAGAAGAGTTAATAGAGTCACGTGAATTCCGAAGATCCAAAGATGAGGAAAACATCCACTGCACCCCTAAAGCCATTCCCAGAGTCCTAACTTAAAATAAGATCACTAAAAAATGACCAAGGAGTATGTCCTGAACATTCACAACTGTAGCAACATATACACACAAAAACTGGAAAACTCTTGCTGAATATCAAAATGGATAGGTTCAAATGTTAATCTCAAAATAAGATGTTATTGCAGCTAAACACCCAAGCCAGAATTAGCCCAACATGTTTCTATGAATTTGGAGATTTAATTCTTGAAAGGAACGAAGTGCCTGTCTCTCTTCCAGTCTTCTCTCACAGAGATGTACAAAAGCAGAGAGGACCTGCTCACAAGCCTTCACAACCTTCTTGAGTGGTGCAGCAGTTCAGACAGTTTATGGGATGGTGCTGAGAATTACCCGAGGCCCAAACCCCACAAGGGACAAAGTTCAGCCCAAATAGTTTCCATTTTTTGCTAGGAAACAGGTCTGTCCTCAACAGTCCGGAAACTAAAGGACAAACCTCTTGTGGAGCTGGAGGAGAACTTACAACTATTTTTAAGCTTGGTGGCAAGGACAGTCACAATCACTTCCCAAAGGCATGCGTGCAGACAAGTTCCCACTGTGGGGTCAGTTACGAGACTCCGAGGCCGTGGGGCTCCGGACTGTGGACATAAGATGCGACTTGTAGGTTTTGCTCAAGCCTGTCATCCAAAACTTCAGGAGCTTGACGTTGTCTTCCTCCGATGCCCCAAGGATACTCAGGAGTTTCTGCGTGTCCTCTTTTGGGCGACTGTCCACTTTGGTGAATTTAAAAAGGACCTTCACCTTGCTGTAGAAAACCAAAGACGAAACACTCAGATACCACAGCACAACAAGAGTTCTGGTCACTGGGGCTTAAGTGGTTTTCAGACCAGCAGGAACTCTGCCAGTAGAGCCGGAATTCAAGAACTAGGGGGCAGCAGCAGGCCTACCTCAACACCAACAGGCCTCTCATTTGCCCATCACGTCTAACCCTGGGTAAGAAAACCAGAGCATTAACAGAAAAAAAAAATTTGTTCCCCTTAAATTCATGGAAGGGACTGGATACTCCTAAGCTTCAGTGTATTATCTGAAATCAGGGCAATGTACGACTAGTAGAAATTTAACCAAAAAATTACTCAAATAAAGTAATTTGCTTTAAAAAAGGGAGCACATTTTCTCTTTCAGATTTTTAAAGTTAATCAAGCACAAAATAACAGAGCTTCCATCAGAGGACACCACTTACATGTGCTTAGTGTCCTTACTTGACACTCAACAACCTCTGGAGGTAGGAACCATCCCCATTTTACAGAGGAGCCACTTGAGGCTTGGGGACATTGATTTACTTGCAAAGGACAAACTCTCAGAGGCAAAGGAGGTATCCTTACTTCATCCACTCTTCCTTCAGGCAGATGAGGCACTGGTCAACCACATCCACAGACAGATTCTGATTGGTCAGAGCAGCTTCGATTTTATTCAGGATGGTGGGGCCAACTGGGAATAGGGGTGGAGGCAAAGCAAGAGTCAGCGACACACAAGGAGAGAGGTGCAGGGTAATGCTCTCCCTGCTGCTCTCCTGGGGCAGAAGCCTTCCCTAATGGAAGGTAACCCACTCAGCGGCACCCACCTCGGTCTGCAGACACAGGGCTCCCACTAGTCACCACAAACTCATACTTGCTGAGAGACTGGTCATCCTCAGGCCCCACTGGGTAAAGGCTGGAGCGGGGGACTGTGTGGACCTCCACAATGACAGCAAACTCTGCAGCAGCATGAAAGCACATCACTCCATTAGGTGCCCCTTCTCTCCACCACTTAAAACGTTCTCCCCATTCTGCCGCTCCAAATTACTTCAGGAAAAACTGCCAGGCCAAAGCCTTCTGAGATTAATGTTTTGATACTTAAAACCTTTTATATTTTATTTGTGAATAGAGGTAAGGGTTCATTTTTGTCCCAGTAAAACTATTAATGATATTACATTATAATAAATATTTTTATAAACAATTCACTTAATATGCAACAGCCCTATGAGGTTGATTCCACTGTTACCCCCTTTTTATAGACAGGGAAACAGATGAAGAGAAGTAACTTGCCCAAAGTCACACAGCTAGTGGTGGGAAAGAACGTCTGCCCAGACCCTGGTTTCAGAGCATCTCTAACACTCCCAGCAGAAGCCACCACCCCTTGGGGCCTCGTGTCCCTGCAGCTGAGCCTGCGAACACTGTGTGGATATGATAACACAGGGATTGCCTCACAGGCATGCCCAGGAAAGCTGGACCTGTGCCCAGGCTGACCCCTGGATGTCCTCAAACCAGAAAAAGAGGGATGACCGGCAACCTGTTGTCTGTGGTAGCTGAGTTCATCAGTGCTGAGGGCGTGAGCCAGGCTGGGCAAGCCCCACTGTACTACTAAATAGTGAAGGCCCTTGGCAGACTGAAGGTCCAGGAAAGGAAGGAAAAACCCAAGAGGAAAGAAGTATGACAGGAGAGTAATGAGAGAGAACAAGACTTGTGGCATACAGGAGATACAGTATCAGAGAGGTCACATTAGCCCTCCCAATACATTGGGAAGGCAAGATGACAGTCCCTGGCAGGCCGTGCATGCTGTCGTCAATGGACACACTTCCTCCCACCCCCAGGAGTACAACCTATTGCCCACTGAGAATTAGAGCCCAGCAAGCCACCCCTACACCAGCCATACAATTCAAACCCACCTCCCCCCCGCCCCGCCCCCAATCCCATTCCCAATTTTAAAGGCAGAAAGTGGAGGCCACAGCTATTCAGCACTAGAACACAGTGGATGGAAGCTCCAGGTCGACTCCCACAGGTCGGTGGAAAAGCTGGGTCTATAACTTCGGTCCTCCGGCCTCCAGGCCCAGCAGGCAGCCCCCTCACGCCACAGCTAGGACCAATTCCACTTTTGAGCCTGAAGTCTGTAGACTTTCCCATCAGGCCAGACCAAGACCACACGTACCTGAGGATAGTACATGGGAGGGGATCTGCACCTGTGGGCTGAGCCCCAGGAAGTTGCACCGATACGCTTCCTCATACTGGTTGCTGTAAGGGATGATGCGGACACAGCCCACAGGCAGCATGGTCTAGAGAGGACAACAACAACTCAGAACCAACAGCAACCAGAAACACCCTCTGCCCACCTGTCTCCACCTCCAAAGCCCTCAATCCTCCAAAGCTTCTCTGCCCTCAGCCCCACGGGGACGCCTCCCACCCCAAGAGCCAACTCTCATCTGGGCATTGGTCACAAACGGACTGTGCTGAGTGGTGTTAATTCCTATCCTGTTCTTTACCGTCTCAGTCTCTTCCCATCCCACAGAGACTGTACACCTGTGGAGAGGCCGTGTCACATTCGTTTTTGTACCCTCACAGGTCTGGGCAGGTGGGCAAACACTTCCTACTGACTTCAATGTTACTCAGAGCCAGTTAGACCTTGGCTGTCCACTTCTCCCATCAGAGGGGACAGCTTGCTACAGCTGTACCCCACCACCCATCAAGGACGCTCTGCAAGAAATACAATGGCCTGGCCTGCTTCAACGGCAGCCAGAAACCCCTCCAATGGCCTTTTAGTGGGATTTGAGAATTAGGCTGTTAGTTATCAATCTACCAGGATAGTACAGTTTCCTTCCACCAGAAATAAAAACCATCAATGACCACTATCTTTATTAGAGGAGAAAACAGAGGTCTAGCTTAGATCCATCACTAACCCTTTCAAGAGGTTTTGCCCTGAGCACCCAACATTCATACCTAAAGTCAGAATTTTTTTTAAACCTGCTAAGCAAACACTGCCCTGCTACACAATACACACAAGAAAAAAGATGCTCTTACCCGAAGAACTTCAAAAGCTGACTGGACAAGGTCTACGTCTCTACTCTTCCAGATAACCTGGTTCCCCATGAGAACATGCCAGGCCAACATGCGGAAAGACGGGGCACCCAGGACCTGAAAAGACAACTCAGTGCTTGATGCATGAACAAGAGAAACATGTCCTTTTCCTCCAATCAAAGTTAGGTATGCTATTCATGTGTTCTTCTAGAAGCTTCTCTTGTACAGTAAAAGAAAGATGGGGTCATGAGAAAGAAAGGCATTTATCCTCTCAAAGATTTGCCCAAAAACAAAAGCTCAGGTGGTAGAAGTCCCAGGATTTGCACCTAAAAACCTGATTCCAAAGCTCTTGCACGCATTAATATCTTTTTTCCCAATTTCATTTTTTTAAAAATTTGAAGCAGATAAAGTCGTTACCTTTTTGCAACATTCACCTTCTCTCTGTGAACACACTTTATTTTGCTAAGCCATCTGAAGGGCAGCTGCAGACATCACAGCTCTGGGTAAGGACACCTCCTGATGCATGGCCACCCCTGGAGACGCAATGCTAACGTAACCACATCCAACATCCAGTCCCATTCCAGAGCCCAGGCTTCCTAACAATGCCCTTTACAGCTGTGATCTTGTGACCCAAGATCCACCAAGGGATCATGATTGCTTTTGGTTGTCATGTCTTTATTCTTCTTCAGTACAGGACGGTCCCTCTCCCCACCCCACCTCTTATCAACGTCCATGACACTGGCATTTTTGAAGAGTCCAGCCTGTTGTCCTATGGCGTGTTGGTTTAAAAAACAAAAAGAGGCTACAATACTACATTTAATGAAATCCCAAAAGCCTCCAAATACTTGCCACCTTTCATAGAACTCAAGATTCCTTCCAACCTTAACCCAAGTAAACGCCCAACAAGGATGATTTCAGCCAAATACATGATTTTCATTCGTGAATGGTTTCCATTCAGAAGCCCCAGTCTTCTTAATTACTCCATCTTCCAAAACAGAGATAACTATCTTCTGATAAAATTGATGCTCATTGTAAAAATAAATACAGGAAAGTGTTACCAAGGAAAAAAAGAGAAACTGCCCTCATAATCTCGCTGTGTCCCGCTCTATAGCCGCATGCCCAGTATAACCACAGTCAGTCAGTATTGCTGTGTGTGTGTGGCTACCTAGGCTCCAGCTGTGCCTGTGGCGTGCACGTACACACACACCTGCATCCTCCTGGGTGTTTACACATGTGATTCTTGTACTTAACAGCAGCCTGAGTGTGGATGTGCCATAACGACTGTGGCTGAACATCCAGACTACTTACAATTTTTTGTAACAATAGCTATCATTTTCAGTCTGCAACAGTCTAGGCTGCATGCAAGCTGGTAATGTTGTCTGGTGCAGTCGAGTCGATTTTCAACTCATAGCTACCCAATATGACAGAGTAGAGCTGCCCCGTAGGGTTTTCTAGGCTATAATCTTTACAGAAACAGATCACGAGGTCTCTTCTTCTATGGAGCCACTGGGTGGGTCTGAACTGCGGCCTTTCAGCTAGCAGACTAGCACCCAACCATTGCACAACCAGGGTTCATTAGCCAATAATACTGTGGTTCAATACTTTTAGAAGGTTCTAGAATGACGAGATTAGAAAGGACCATGAGAAGCCAACCATCATGCCCTTTCTCTGAAGAATAACACCTACATCATCATTGTAGTGGGAATGGTCTGCCTCTACGCCTCTCATTCAAGATGTCTAAGCAAAGGTCTTGGACCCAGAACACTCTCTGATAAGGAGGCTGGGAATTGAGTTGCCTTCTCTCTCCCAGTTCCTTCTTCTTATCAGAGAACCCCTCCCCCTGTTCTCGGCACACAGTAACTGTCTCTTGCAACAAACACAGGCACCATACGGCATGTGGACAACCCCACTTCTATATCTGTTCCCAGTGGGGCAGGAACAGGTCTCTAACACTACAGCACAAGACGGGGAGCAGCACAAGTGAGAAAACGTGCCTGATTGTAAGAGCTGCCCTTGGGGGGAGGGCTGAAGGGGAAAAAGGCTTTGTGGGGCTGAACATGGGTACCCCCATATGGTCTGCTAGTTCACTATAATTTGCATTCTCACGTAAGCCCCCAGCATACAGTCACTACTGTTCACCACCACTATAAAACCTCTGGCCTTCCACCACATGTGTGGAGATCTGCCTTGGTCCTTTGGCCACCAGGGACTACTGCCTTGTATGTAAGTCTCCTTAACACGCTCCTTTGCTGCCACACTGGAGTTGCCTGCTTCTTTCTTTGGTCTCTCAGCACCCTCCATTTTTGGAGGCAAATTTCACAGTACTGGTCCATGTCTGGACAATCATAAAAAGAGGAACCCTTACCTGTGGTTCAAATGCCCCAGATGCCCTCACCTTCTTCAGCCCACATCCAGAAGGTTTTTTGTTACTCCTAACCAACTACCCCTTGCTAGGTTTTAAAACTGATGGGCCCAAAGGGCCAAGTGTTGGATGGAGATGAGCCGGGAAGAGAAGACTGGGTTCTTCTCCTTGAGTTCCTGATGGGGCTCTGCTCCCCTGCCACCTACCTGTCTCATGTGCCGAAGTGACTTAAAGACTGGCAGCTTCCGAGGCTGCCAGCTTCCACAGTCTGAGAGTGAGGACAAGTCTGTTGGGCATTTGGTCCGCTCCTGCCCTTCTGTACCTTCGGAGAACACAAGGGTCTTCTCCTCTTCAGCCTCAGAGTTGTCCCAGCTTTCTGATTCCTCTTCTAAATCTGCAAGCCAGAGGACGGGCAGTTACAGAACATGCTGTTCTGTGTCTCACACCACCAGGCCAGCCCCAGGCACTCTGGGGGGCCTGGGCCAGTTGTTACTGACTTCTGGTTCTAGCAAGTTGGCACATGAAGCTATAGCCTTGGGCACTCTGGAGAAGGGAGAGGCTCGGTTCACTGTTCATTTGGCCTGGTGCTGCGCCCTAGGTTTTTGAAGCACTCGCTTGAAAGAAGCAAGCTGTTCACTGTTGTGGGGAAATTTCAAAGCAATGATGAACACAAAAGTTTCCATTTATTGAATACTTCCTCTCCTAGGTGCTTTTCTAAGGGCTTTATGTACATTATTTCATTGAATCCTGTTAATAGTCCTGAGGTCAGTACTATTATCCCCATTTTACAGACGAAAAAATATTTGTTATTTTAGTTCATCTTCATGGCACCACCCCCCACAAGTGAATACATCTCCATTTCACATCACAAATGAGACAGCTGGCCCAGAGGGAGGGACCTTGCCTGCACACTGCCACTGCATGCCAAGCCGAGATTGGAGCGAGGCTGGTTTGACTTCAGAGTGCGGCTCCACAACCCAATTTTCACCTCCTTCATGACCAAAACACACCCTGACATTTCCACCTTTCCTAAAAGCTCTCATAGACTTGACTGACCAGGAAACCATCCTTGCCATCGCCACCGTACTAGAAATTTGTAATCACTACAGTGATGAGTGATCCTAGGGTAGAACTCCCACAAAGATGTGAAGGTGGACTGTGAGGTTTTGTCTTTTCTAAGCACAGTCGGCTCTAGTCAACACTCTATTACCTTTTCCTCCACTCAGGAAAGCTTGTTTGAATGCAAACATGTGCAAGTACCTTGACTACAGGTTATCACCTTGAAACACCCCTTACTTATTAAAAAGGTAAACTGCTCACAAACTGTAGCATGCACACTATTTGTAACAAACTACCTGCTACATGCATTACAAGTCTGATTTATCCAGCCCCATAGCTGAGACCCGTGGATCTAGATCCCCAAAGATCAAATCTCCCCAATAGAAAGCACAGAATCCAGGTCAGAGGGTCCTGGGCTGGTGCCAAGGTACAGCAGAAGCCCTTGGGCAGCTCCTCAAACACACAGGACCCTGAACAACAGGCGTGGAGATTCTGATGCATGAATCCGGGGCAGGGCAGGTTTGGGAATCAATCTTCTTGATGGAAAACCTGGGTCCAACTGAAGTATAACATTGTATTTGCTAAAAAGCAAAGAATGAGAGACTATTTGCAAAAGCTAATCCACATAAAATAGGAACAAGGAGGGCTTTCTATATTCACTTCCTTTCTTAGACAAAAAAACAAGGGGAAAAAAAAAAAACCCACAGCTGTCACGTAGATTCTAACTCACAGCAACCCTGTAGGACAGCAACAGAACTGCCCCATAGGGTTTCCAAGGCTGTGAATCTTTACAGAAGCAGGCTGCCACATCTTTCTCCCGTGGAGCAGCTGGTGGGTTTGAACCACCAACCTTTTGTGGTTAGCAGCCAAGCACTTTAACCACTGTGTCACCAGGGCTCCTTCCAGAGACTGACAGCCCTGGTAGTGGATTTTCCCATCTGCCTGGAAAGAGATTCTTTCACATGTCCAAGAGTATGAGACAGGGACTCACAATAAAGACACCAAGATTAAACAGTGAGCTTAACCAGAGCTCATCCTGGGCTACGCAGAGCCACGTTTCCCTGCATCAGCGCTTCTGCAGGACGGGTCAGAACCCAGTGGCTATGTGGCTGGAACAAGGACAACCCCGGCACCACTGCAGGGCAAAGACTCCCAGCACAAGCCCCTCTAAGCCTCACCGGCAAGCTTCTCCATCTGGACCAGTGTGTCCTCAGTTGGCGCACCTTCCAGCAGCTTCTCGGTCAGCCGGCTGCCACACGCTTTCAAGAGCCTGTAAAGCACAGTGGCAGCTATGAAGCCATTTTGCCAAAAGAAAACCTGAACCTGAAATGGATCAAGCTTCTTGATCTAACTACCAGTTTACAGGGAATATGGGGATAAAGGAATATGCTGAACACCACCACGGGGACACAAGCAGTTCTACAAGACAAATGACCCAGGCCCTTCAATAAAAGGCAAGGGAAAAAAGGAGGAGAGGGGAGCAGGAGACCCTCTTCCAGTCTGAGAGAGGCTTGTGTGACATAACAACCTAAGCAATGTGTGGGAGTTGTTCTGACCCCTATTCAAAAGTCACTCTTGAGACAAAAAGAGAAAACTGAACATGGATTGGGTACTGGATGACACTAAATTACTGTCATTTTGTTGGATATGATAACGTTATCATGGTTATATTTATGTTTGAAATGATATAATTAAGATTTGCTTTAAAAAAATACTCTGGGGAAAAAAAGTGGGAGGATAAATGAGAAAGCAGCAGAGTGTTGGTAACTGCTAAAGCTGGTGATAGGAACATGTAGGTAGTTCAAGAAATTGTACTATTTATTCTACTTTGGGTAGGTTTGAAAATATTTCCCTTATACATTTAAAAAGACCAGAGGAACTGTATATTGGGTAGGTGGGAAGGAGATCATTTTTCTCTTTAGCTCCCAGGCCCTCAGGAGCTGTGTTCCACTGTCTGTAGTGAAGGAACCCCTTCCACACCAGGACCTGGTGGAGATAACAGGACTCTAGACTTTAAGGGGAGGCTGCAAAGGAAGGGGAGCCCTGGTGGCACAGTGGTTAAGAGCTTGGCTGCCAACCAAAAAGTCAGCAGTTCAAATCCACCAGCAGCTTCTTGGAAACCCCATGGGGCAGTTCTACTCTGTCCTATAGCGTTGCTTGATGGCAATGGGTTTGGTTTTGGCAAAGGAAGAAGACTTTGGGGGAGTGAATCTATTTTGCATGCGGGAGGAGTATAAACAATTTGTCGTCAGAGGACAGACTGTGGTGGCTTTCAAGTATGTCCACAAATTCTTGGACACTTTAAAGTACGTGCACAAATTCTTTGGCTCTCCTCCCTTCAGAAGATAAAGCCTAATCCCCTCCTCATGGCTGTGTGCTGGACTTAGTGACACACTTCTAGTGAGCAGTGAGTGACTTCCGGGGCCAGGTCATGCTCTGCCTTGCTCTCTCTTGGGTCACTGGCTCGGGGCGGGGGGGTTGCTCCCACATCCGCGTGATGAGGGACAGAGCAGCCAGGGCAAGCTTGCCAGCCCCATGAGTGGACCTTAAGAAGTGGAGCCTCCATTTGAATCTCCAGATGGCTGCAACCCTGGCCATCAAAGCACCCTGAGACGTCCCTGCCAGAACTATCCAGCTCTGCCACTCTCGAATTTCTGACCCACAGAAGTGAAAGAAATGGTTACTGTTGTTCTTAAGAAGAGGTAGGAATCATTAGTCTTGGAATGGGAGCATCATTTCTTTTATATCGTTGGGAGGTGAGGGCCATCTACCTAAGTTTTCCATAAAACAAAGGAGAAAGCCTAGGGGAAAGGAAAAAGGGCTTGTTCATTGCCTAACAGTTTTGTACCCAGAGCTCCTCCACCAAAACAATGAAAGGAACTCATGCAGGGACTGTTGCACTCCCTGCTTTAATTCTACCAAATTTGTAGCCCTATCCAAACAACACATTATTGCCCTCATTCTAGCAGTTGCAAATCCCATTACCAAGCAAAGGAGGTATGAAGACACGCCCACAAGTTGTCATCACTAGTCAAAGATGTCAGCGAACGGGCTGCATTGCCATTCCTTTGGTGCAGGAATGGTGTAAAAGCTGTGTTCATCCTCTGGGCGCGCTGTGGGCATCCAAACTGTTCCGCCTCAAACACCTGAAATGCAAATTTGCTCCTTATCAGAGCAAAACTAGGCAGCCAAGGTTACTACTAACTCACAGCCAACTTCATGAATCCTACCGCTCTTGGTGCAGGTTACAGAAACTGCCACCAGAATTGTTTTGCTTCTCCAGCTAGAGTAAAGGCCACTTGAGAGAGGAACCAATGGAGACCTTCTCCCGTACTCTCTCCTACAACTGACTCCTTAGACATATAATGGGCAGTTGGGCAGATAGCATGCTTAGGTGGTCATCAGTGCTCTTCTCCAAACATTTCCAGTCCCCTCTTCTAGGCACAGGGAGGATTTCCCTACATGGTGAGGCATGTGACTAGTTCTGGCCAATGTGGTGAGAGAGAGCAAGGCCCTCTGGTACTCTATTCCCTCCAGCAGGGCAAACGAGCAGCATTCCAGTCAGCTGCTGCCCTGTCTGCCCAGTTGGTTACAATAAGCTGTTCCCCCTGCATCCTGCAACACATGGCATAAGCAAGAAGCAAACCCTTGTGGTTTTAATCTACTGAGATTTGAGGGCCATCCACCCAAAGACCAGAGCGGTCTATCCTGACAAAGGCAATGCCACAACTGGAGGTCTGATTAGGAGCTGATCCACAACACGATGAACAGACAGACTTCTGGAAGGAACGGCAGAGTGAGCAGGCTCAGAAACCAGGGCTGAAACCTGGGTCTCAATGCCACTGGCAGTAAAGAAACCAGAGATGAACAAGAGCCAGGATAACAGTGGGTGCAAGAGAGACAAAGACAGCAAGCGGGGGCTGAGTAACTGGGGATTTATCATATGTACCCCCAACTCTGAAGCCAAGAAAGGATGACTCAGACAGAGCAGAAGCCCAGGATCAGTGCAAACAGAACTGGCTGGGCCACACACACTGCTCCAGAGCAGAGAGAAGCTCACTGGTCAGCCTCCACTCCAGCAGGCCCCACATTCCTCGGCATTACCTTGAGGGCCTTGCCCTGGAGCTCATCGATGACCCCACGGATCTTCCCGAGCAGGAAGGGCCAGGAGTTGATGAGATAGATGCGATCCATCATGATGGCAATGATGCTGTACCAGCGCTGGAAGCCCCTGGCCAGGCTGTCTTTGATAAAGAAGGTGTGGCTAAACACAAAACCGTGCTGCTCGTCCCCAAAGAAGATGGGGCCTTCGCGGCCAGGGCAGACCTGGAAAGGGCGCAGCTATGTGAGGCAGCACGCCTCCCTTGCTTCAGGAGCAGAGTCTCACCCACCTCCTCAGACTTCTCTCTGCAGTAATTAGCCAGCATGAATTGTCAGGCAGAGTGGGGAGGGAAGGAGGGAAGGGGTAATTTTGCATTCATCTGCACCTGGGATCACTTTCTGAAGACCTATTACATTTGTTATCATGAAATGCAATTAAAATAGGTTCGTTCTTTCTACCTTGAGTCAAAAAAATTACTATACAAATATTACATCTACCCTAGGCTCAAATTTGCCCACTTGGAGTATACCTAAAAAAAGAAGGTCAAAAGAGCTACTACACAGTATATATAATAAAGTTTACATACTTTATTTTTAGGACAGAACTGTTAAAAGCCCCTCCGTCATGACACTTTCACACACAATTCTAACACATGGTATCTGCCTTCTAGCACATTAGCAGCAGGAAATTAAAAGGAGGAAAACAGCTGAAGGCAAGCACACGGCCACAATAAATAACTGGTAGCAAGGGGGCAGAATCTGTTTAATCAAGTGAACACCAGGGACAGGAAATCTGAGTAATATAATTATGAATTCTTTATGGCAAACAGACAAATACAGTCCATAAACGCTAAGACTCAAACTCCACACCAGGAGCCATGGAGTTGTGGAACAAACTGACTGACACTCTTCACTAGGACCTGAGAGCCCATGATGACCACTGGGGCTTATGAGGATCAAGCCTTTACAAAAGGTGATGCTTCATACAGTGAAATATATACCCTAGAAATAGTCCATATCTTAGAATCACATCCCATAATAAAAGTTTGGTGCTTAATGTGAAAAATCAGCAACCATCCAGAAACCCTAAGACTCTCACAGGACTTATTCTCAGGGGATCTGGAGAACTGACTCAGTCTGTACTCTACAACAGGCACTGACCTAAACTAACTTAACCCCCTGAACTTGCTGAGGGCGTCTTTCAACTGGGGAACATATGAGAATCCTACACAGACAGTCTCCCATATCAAAGATGCTGACCTCACAGCTCAGGCTCCGAACGCAGGCCTGGCGGACAATGCTGAAGAGCTGGGGATGGTTGGGATGCTGGTGGCTGACATATTTAATGGAGGTTTCCTTGTCGTGGCTGATGTACCCTGGATGCCCCACGGCAAGGGATCGGCACCCCTGCCCATGAGGAGGAAAAGAAAACCAGTTAGTCGGAAAACTGGCAACAAACCCCTTTACTGTTACGCAAATCTGAATTTAGAAAACTCAACCTATTTTTGTACAAAAATAACTGACTTCTATTTTTTTTTTTTTTTTTAGATTTACACTTATCTGAGGATTTAAATGCTGAGGAGATAGGTTGCCACAGGTTATTAGTAACAATGTTTACTGAGCACTTGTGATAAGAGCTTTGCATACTTTATCTCACCTAATTCAAGGTACAACCCTGAGATAAACATAGTGAGAATCCCCATTTCGCAGAAGTGGAAACTGAGACTCCTAGATGCTGAGCGGCCAGCCCAGAGTCACAGAGCTGGCGAGTGGCAGGGCTGGGCCATACCCTGCTGTGAACCTCTTTCGAGTGATGGGACCCATCCCGCCATTGGTCCTGACACAAACACCTGGCAGGCCCTCAGGCCACAGCAAGGGGTCAAGCAAAGCACACAGAAGATGCCCGCAGACACACCACTTGCACTGCCTGCTGCAGGGAGGCAACAGACTGACGGCCCAGCACTGTCGAAGGAGCTAGCATTCTGCTGCCCCTGCAGGCTGCCCCACCCAAGGGCCAAGCACCAGGGGGCACCAAGATGAGCCCTTCCCGCAAGATGTGGGCCCCTCTAATGGGCAGCTGTGCTCAAGGCCCCTCCAAGGGCCTGGCCAGACCCACTCAAGCCCCTTCCTGCCTAGCCCTCTCTCCTTGCTCCTCCTACCCTACCCCTCACAGGTGTCCCCGCCAATCAATCTCCTGCACGTTGGATTCCATCTTGGGATCTGGGTATCTGCAAAACACGCTAGGTCCCACTTCACACGGCAGTGACAAGTCCAACATTACCCGGATCCTGGGCTCTACCAGGTCCTATGCACTCAGAAGCACCTCTCCAGGGAACTGACACTTTACTTCTCAGATCTCACGAGGTGACACCAAGAGAGCCCCAGTGGGGCTGCTCTAACCAAGGACACTGGCCTTCAGGAATCAGAGTGAGGTCGGGCACAAGGCATGAACTGCACGTGAAAACGCCCACTGAGTGTGCCTGGTCTGTGCCGGTCACCTGAGGAGCACGCTCATCACTCCATCAGGCCTCACACTGCTCCTGACACTGGGTCTCTGGTTTGTCTCTCCTCTGCAGCACTTTCTGCTGACCATGTACCCTATCCCAGGATGGTAGAAGCAGCAGCACAAGTACAACACCTCCCACAAAGCAGGAGCTCTGGGGACCCAGAAGACACTCACCTCACACATGTCAGACTTTTTGGGCCCTGGGCTGCTGGCTTCCGCACTGGCCCCTTCCGCTGGGCTGTGGGAGCGGATGCGACTGCTCATCTGAATGCCACCTTCTTCATCCTCAGCCTGCTCACCCTGGCCAGAGCTGTCCCCGCTCCCGGCCCCTTGGGGAAGTGGGGCGTGTAGGACTTCGGTACAAAAGAGAGTGCGGGGGCCATGCAGCTCACAGAAGTGACAGAGCGCAACGATGGCATTCATGGTGCCTGGGAACCGGCACACGGCCTGCAGGGGAAGCAAGGGGCGCCGTCAGCTGGCCACAAACGTTCTGACATTGGTGCACGGGGACTAGGAGGCATCGTGGGCAAGTCAGCCCTACTGCCAATGGGCTCCTAGCCCCATAGAGGTGAGCTGCACACCCAGCCAGTGTTCCCCGAGCCCTGACCTTATGCCAGTACCATATCAGCTGCAGGGGAACAAAGAGACTTGCCCTTGCCCAAGCAAGTTCCAAGCAAACAAGAAGGAAATGGTACCACCACAAAAGGAATCTTTAGTACGAGCGCTATGGAGGAAACAGTAGAGGAGAACACACACGAGAATGACAAGGAAATGTAGCAAGACACGACAAATACCATTGGAGCAACACAATGAAATACCACAGGAGTTCCAAGGAGACAGTTCATGTGTCCAGTAAATACTTAGTGACCACCATGTGCAGGGGTGTTGGGCGATACGGATTCACCCATAAAGCCTGTCTTCTAGGGGAGGGACACAGGAAAAGCTGCTTAATGTCACGTGGGAACAAATGTACAAAGAAAGCAAAGCAGGACGCAAGACAGAGTGTTAGCAGAGGCAGTGGGAGAGAGTGCCATAGAGGAAGGACCCCTTAGAATCGCACCCTAAGCGAGAGCTGAGGGAAGCAGGGGGCCATAGGGAGGACACCCTGGTAGAGGCACAGAACCTAGTGCATGGTGCCAGGTCTCAGGTGGGGCATGACTGGGGGGCCTGAGTGTGTCTGGGAAGGAGTGATGGGAGCAAGATATGAGAGCAGGTAGCTACAAGGAAGCTGATTTTATGAGGACATGAGACATAAACTCTGAAATATATTTGAAAAGGATCATTCTGGCTACTGTACAGAAAAGAGAATATGGTTGAGGAGGAGGTGGAAGCAGGGAAAAAGCCAAGGTGCTCACACCACTTGGAGAGTAGTCATGTTGTGACTGCATTTTCAAAGCAGAGCCGGCAGAGGGCGCCGAGGGATGGAGCATGGGTCAGAGGGAGAGGACCAGCCAGGAGGCAGAAGGTAAACTCAAAATACCATCCTAGAGACCCAGAGAGCAGTGTTCTGAGGAGGAGTAGACAGGGAGGAGTAGATAGCCCCTATAGAGCGATGTACAGGTAGTTGGTGGAATAAAGGAAAGCCTCATGGGAACTGGGCCAAAGTGAACAGGAGGAGCCTTCTTTGAGAGGGGCACAAAGGAAAGAGAAGTAAATGTAGGCAAATCTATAGAGACAGAAAGTAGATAAGAAGTTGCCAGGGGCATTACTAGGTTACCAGGAAAAGGGGATGGGGAGTTACTGGTTAATGGGTAGAGTTTCTGTTTGGGGTAAAAAGAAGTTTGGGAAATAGATAATGGTGAAGGTTGTACAACATTGTGAATATAATCAATGCCACTGAATGGTACACTTAAGAATAGTTAAAGATGGCAAATTAATGTTGTATGTATTTTAGCACAACTTTTTTTAAAAAAATCATTTCAGCAAAATATCCACATGAAAGCAGCACGTAGTCAATTTTCACCTATCTCAAAGCATCAATACTGACCTTGTTATTTAGCAGAATTGCACTTCCACCACTCTCCCTAGGCCACAGTGTACGAGGCCATTTCCAAATGAGCCAGACATGGCGTCTCAGCTATCTAGTGCTGCTATAACAGAAATACCATAAGTGGATGGTTTTAACAAACAGAAATTCATTCTCTCACAGTTTAAGAGGCTACAAATCCAAATTGTGGGTGCCAACTCCAGGGGAAGGCTTTCTGTCGGAAAGTCCTTGTCATCAATCTTCCCCTGGTCTAGGAACTTCCCAGTGCAGGGACCCTGGGGTTGAAAGGACGCGCTATTCTCCTGACTGTTGTTTCTTGGTGGTATGGGGTCCCCATGTCTCTCTGCTAGCTTCTTTTATATCTCAAAAGAGACTGGTTTAAGGCACAACCTAATCTTGTAGATTGAGTCCTGAAAGCAGCACGTAGTCAATTAACGTAACTACCTCTAATCCTGCCTCATTAACATCATAGAGATAGGATTTACAACATGTAGGAAAATCATATCAGATGGCAAAATGGGAGACAATCAGACAATACTGGAAATCATGGCCTAGCCAAGTCGACACATATTTTGGGGGGGAACACAATTCAACCCATGACACATGGCAACCACAGTTGAAAAACCTGACATTTGCTAGGAAAGAAAAAGAATTCAGAGCTAATTCTAAAAAGAGCAATGATCTTTATAGCTCTATTCACTTTTGCTTGCCAATTCCCACTGACAGCAATCCCACGTGCACAGAGTAGAACTGCTCCACAGGGTTTTCAACCTGCCTTCCAAGGTGCCTCTGGGTGGGTTCAAACTGTCAGCCTTTTGGATAGTAATTGAGCGCTTAATCATCTGCACCACCCAGGGATTCCTTAAGCAGCATATGTTGGGCATCCTCAGGTCGATTTTCAACTCAATGGCCCCATGTGATTGAATAAAACTGCCCGACAGGGTTTTTCTTGGCTATAATCTTTACAGGGGCAGACTGCCAGATCTTTATCCTGTGGAACTTCTGGGTGGGTTCGAACAGCCAACCTTTTGGTTAGCATCTGAGCACTTAACTGTTATGCTATCAGATGAGCAAACACTACATCCATAGGTTCATTAGACTGGGGGTTTTAATCGCTATGGAGAAGAAACGTAGATAGCTAATACCCACTCCTTCCATTCTGGCTACAACAGCTGAAATAGCTGCTCCAGTCCAATGCTTCTCAAACTGGCTTCTGAGTACACCTAACATCTCTTCAATAAGCTTTCCAGAACCCAAGGAAGAGGCAAAAATCTTTCCCTGCCTGACAATCCCTTCAACATTATAGTCAAACCAAGTATTCAGGCACCTGAAAGAGACAGGCTTCCTGTCCACCTTCCCCTCACACACTGGCTAAGTCCATGGACCCGACAGTGCTCTCTGCACTCATCCCTCACCCGCCCCCGCAGCCTATGCCCTGGACCTATTTCATAGGACCATTTGGATTAGACAGTAAATGAAAGTACTTTGCAAATAAATGAGGTATCACAATGGTACTTCACCAGTCATGAGCATCAGACTCATCTCCCACAGAGGACCCTAAGTCAGTGCTTGGGATTTTAGTAAGAACAAGGTGGAAAAGGTCCACAGGGATTACTTTCAGCTCACACTCACTCACACTGTGGCTCTACTACTTCTACTGACATCACCTAGGCTTCTGTTTACACAACTCCTTGATATAAGACACTAGAAGAGGAAACACTGTCACATGCCACTATTACTCAACGGCTCAATGACAATGTTGGTGATCTAGTGCCTCCAGCACTAAATTGGCCATGGCCTTTCTCTGCTGCAACACGGAGGCCCTCCTGCCAACCTAACTAGATACCAATGGGTGGTGCCAGGTGTCCAAGGGCCAGAGAACCAGTACTCCTTTCAGCAAGCTCCTCCTCGCCCTCTGCCTCAGGTGGCTGGAACTGACCAGTTTGGACCTTCATCTGCAACAAACCAATCCCTGGGCTCCACATTCTTTTCAGGTGAAAAGGATACCACTAACACCCACCAAACTAGAAGAAGTTGCCCATCTACTCTGCCCTGAAGGACACCCATATAGGCCTATTAGCTTTGTCAGAAGGCTCTCAGAATGCAGGCCTGGGAGAAAAAGAATCATGACACCCACTTTCCCCTAAACCAGAGGGAAGGCAAAATCTAGGCGGGGGTAGGCAAAATTAAATGAAAATAGATCAATGATCCTGATGGGGAGGGGGGGCGGTGTTAAGCTCAGATCACATTTCTTTTTTTTTTTTATTGTGATCTAAGTGAAAGTTTACAAATCAAGGCAGTCTCTCATACAAAAATTTATATACACCTTGCCATGTACTCCTAGTTGCTCCCTCCCTAATGAGTCAGCACACTCCTCCTCTCTACCCTGTATTCCCTGTGTCCATTCAGCCAGCTTCTGTCCCCCTCTGCCTTCTCATCTTCCCTCCATACAGGAGCTGCCCACATAGTCTCACGTGTCTACTTGAGCCAAGAAGATCACTCCTCAACAGTATCATTTTCTGTCTTATAGTCCAATCCAATCCCTGCCTCAAGAGTTGGCTTTGGGAATGGTTCCAGTCTTAGGCCAACAGAAGGTCTGGGGACCATGACCTCCGGGGTCCTTCTAGTCTCAGTCAGACCATTAAGTTTGGTCTTTTTACAACAATTGGAAGTCTGCATCCCACTGCTCTCCTGCTCCATCAGGGATTCTCTGTCGTGTTCCCTCTCAGGGCAGTCATGGGTTATAGTCGGGCATCATTTAGTTTTTCTGGTTTCAGACTGATGTAGTGTCTGATTTATGTCACCCTTTCTGTCTCTTGAGCTCATAGTTACCTTGTGTCTTTGGTGTTCTTCATTCTACTTTGCTCCAGGTGGGTTGAGACCAACTGATGCATCTTAGATAGCTGCTTGCTAGCATTTAAGTCAGGTCACATTTCTTATTTGTACACTCCAGGACTTCATGGATTTGCCCCTCCCCCATCCCAAATCTCACCCTCCCTCTGTATCACAGGTTCTTGGCAGATCCCTTCCACTATGACTCCAATCACTAACCAACCCCAGATCAACTTAAAATCCACTCAGCTATGCACCCTCAGCTAACCCTGAAGACAGGTCTGGTTTCTCCATCCCCCTCAGGTCCCTGAGCTCTCCTGGCTTTACACAACCGATCCTTCTCTCCACCAGGGCTCGCGTCCCTTCTACACCTGCAAACCTGCCTCAGCTAACGCTCTCCCCTTGCAGCCCCTCCGACCCCTATCACCCGGTTCTTTTCTTCAGTACAGTAAAAATTTAACCCTCCTTCCTGGAGCCCAAACTCCCTTTCCGACTCTAGGAAAAAGCCCGGGGTTTTGGGGGCAGACAATCACAGTTCGAATCCCAAGTCTGCCTCTGACTGACTAGAGAAGTTAGCCATGGCTCTGGGCCTCAGGTTCCCCAAGGGCGATGTGGGGATAATCCCACATCCCCTCACCAGGCGCTAGAAAGGGGTTACATTCAGGTAACGCAAGCACAGCACCGCGCTCAGGGTCTGTCCAGCGGGAGAGCTGAGTACTTGAGAGCAACGATTCCCATTCCCTCGGGCCCTGTCACACACCTACTGTCAAACCCCACACCGCGCTGTCTAGGGAACCAGAGCCGCGTGCCCCTCCTCCGACCCCAGATATAGATCCCATCCCATCCTTCCCCCTTGGCCCCTCGGCAACCCGCCCCGCGGTCCTTCCCTCTCCCAGCAGGCAGGCGGCCTTCACCTGGCCCCACACGCCTGGCCCGGCCCCTCGCCTGGGTCCCGCCGCGGCCCCCAGACCCCACGACCCAGCCCAGCCGCCTCTCCTGGATCCCGCCATAGCCCCCGTCCCCCCTCGCCTGGGATCGGCCGCGGCCCCCCACGCCCGCAGCCCCCGGCCCAGCCCCCTCTCCCCGGTCCAGCCGCGGCCCCCGGCCCCCACAGCCCGGCCCAGCCCCCTCTCCCGGGTCCCGCCGCGGCCCCCAGCCCCCACGGCCCGGCCCGGCCCCCTCTCCCGGGTCCCGCCGCGGCCCCCGGCCCCCACGGCCCGGCCCGGCCCCCTCTCCCGGGTCCCGCCGCGGCCCCCAGCCCCCACGGCCCAGCCCGGGTCCCGCCGCGGCCCTCGACGTCCACGACCCCGGCCCAGCCCCCTCTCCCGGGTCCAGCCGCGTCCCCGGACCCCCCCAGCCCCCGACCCAGCCTCTCACCTGGGTCCCGTGGCAGCTCAGCACCGCCCCGCAGGAGACAGAAGCGCCTGACTCGACCGGGCAACGCCATTCACCAGTTCCGTGGGGGTGGGCGGAGTAGGGGCAGGCCGAGCGCCCTCCGCCCTGAGGAAAGCCTGGCCGCGCTGGGCCCCGCACAAAGCTTCAGAGGACTGCCAACCTCGAGTCCGGCCGGAGGTCCGCAGCAGCCGCCCTCCACCCTTCTTTGCCGCCGCCGCCCCTATCCGCCACCCCCCGCGAAAAGTACAGAATGGTTCCGACCACGCCGGCGGGGGACGCGGGCTATGAAAGGAAGCTATCTCGCGGGGGCGGGGTGTGCACGTGTACCTGAAAGGACAATTTGTTATAAAGAGATCTGAGGTACGTATAGTCAGCTTAAGACTTCTGATCCATAACGAAGAGAAAGAGAAACAGGAAAAAGCTTCAGCGTTGTAACACTGCCATCACGTTTAGCTCCGCGCTGACTCCGCCTTCTCCCCGCACTAGGAGGGCGGCCCTCGCAGGCTGGCACCCTGCCGGAGAGCGACGTGCCCTGCGATTTGGAGGCCCGTGTTGTCAATCCTTGGGGCGGGGTAGGAGTGCGCATGTGCGCGCCACACGCCGCTCACGGTGCACACAGGGTCTCTCCAGCAGCTGCTGAGTTTTCAAAATGCCAAGTTCAGTTACTGAATAATCACTATTGAAAAACAGAACACCTGAGCGTCTGCTAGTCTGTTGTTAAGTGCTGTCCAGTCTGTTTCGACTCATAGCGACCCTATGTACAACATAAGGAAAGACTGCCGGGTCCTTCACCATTCTCAAAATCGTTGTTATGCTTGAGCCCATTGTCGCAGCAGTCGTATTTTGAGTGGCTTTCAATCTGAGGGGCTCATCTTCTGGCACTATATCAGACAATGCTCTGCTGCTTTTCATAAGATTTTCACTGGCTAATTCTTTTCAGAAGCAGACCGCTGGGTCCTTCTTCCTGGTCCGTCTTAGCCTGGAAGGTTAGCTGAAACCTGTCCACAGTGGATGACCCTGCTGGTATTTGAATATAGGTAGCATAGCTTCCAGCATCACAGCAACGCATAAGCCCCCACAGTACAACAAACTGACTGATGCGTGGGCACTGGTGAATCTCAAAATCTGCAGGTAAGACTGCAGGATGCTGGCTCATGTCCCAAGAACCAGAGGTCAGAAGCAGGATCCAGGCTGTTCAGTCTGGCTATCTCATAATTAATTTTGAACCATTAGTGCAAATTGTAATGGGGCCCACAGAGCTCTGTTTCTGGGTTAAATACTTCTGAAGTCATGGGTACTAGAGTTTCTTGATAAAGACTAAGAGGCACTACAGAAAAAGAACAACCAAAAAAACCAAACCTGTTGCAGTCAAGTTGATTCCTACCCATAGGGACCCTGTAGGACAGAGTAGAACTGCCCCCACAGGGTTTCCAAGGAGCAGCTGGTGAATTACAACTGCTGACCCTTTGGTTAGCAGCCAAACGCTTAACCACTGTGCCACCAGGGCCCCCCAAAAAGATCAAAGACACCTTGAATTTCCAGGAAAGCTCATAAACTTCTTCCTGGTAACGAGTGTCCAGAATATGATTGTAATGAAGTATTGGGAAAGATCACAGTAAAGCCTCACTCTCCCTTCAAATTTCCAGGTTACGTTGAAAATGGGGCCTGATAGAAGAAAGAAATTGATGGGGAAGAAAACGTTATGAGGTTGGGCATTCCTTTTAACCACCACCGGTCTGTCAGTTTGTCATACTGAGGTGGCTTGTATGCTGCTCTGAGCTGTAAGCTATGCCACCAGTATTTCAAACACCAACAGGGTCATCCATGGTTTCAGGACAGCTTCTAGACTCAGAGTAGGAGACCTACTTCTAAAAATTAACTAACGCAAACTTTATGGGTCACAACAGAACATTGTCCAACTCACTTGCTTTCCATGTCATCAGGAGGGATCAATCGCTGGAGGAGGATATCATGTTTGGTGAACTACAGGGCCATTGAGAGCAGCGGAGACCCTGGGTGAGATGGATTGGCACAATAGCTGCAATGATGGACTCCTTCATGCTGGCAAGTGTAAGGATGGCACAGGAATGGGCACAGGCAACGTTTCATTGTGTTGTACAGAAGATCGCTGTGAATCTGAGATGACTCCACGGCAGTAATCAATTTTGCTTTTAAATGACTAATTAGGAAACCCTGGTGGCGTAGTGGTTAATAGTGGTTAAGTGCTATGGGTGCTAACCAAAAGGTTGGCAATTCGAATCCACCAGGCGCTCTTTGGAAACTCTGTGGGGCAGTTCTATTCTGTCCTATAGGGTCGCTATGAGTTGGAATCAACTCAACAGCACTGGGTTTGGTTTTTTTGTATACCTGTCAATAGAAAATAGGGTTTTCTTTGTTGTGTTCATTAGACCATACCCAAGTAGAACAGCGAAGAATACTGAATATACCATGGACTGCCAAAAGAACGAACAAATCTGTCTTAGAAGTACAACCAGAATGCTCCTTAGAAGCACGGATAGCGAGACCGCATCTTATATACTTTGGACATGTTGTCAGGAGGGATCAGTTCCTGGAGAAGGACATCATGCTTGACAAAGTACAAGGTCAGCGGAAAAGAGGAAGACCCTCAACAAGGTGGATTGACACAGTGACTGCAACAATGAGCTCAAGCATAACAACGATTGTAAGGATGGCGCAGGACCCGACAGCGTTTCGTTCTGTTGCACATAGGGTCGCTATGAGTCGGAACCAACTCGATGGCACCTAACAACAACAACACAAGTAGAACGGTTTCTAAATCTAATCACTTCTGAATTATAGAAAGAAAAGATTAGACACAGCAACACACATGGCAGAAACAGGTACCTTGGAAGGATCATTTATAAGCCAAGAACACCAAGGAATGCCCAGGACTACCGACAAGGAAAGAATTGCCATAGCTGAGGCCCTGATCTGGACTTTAGCCTCCAGAACTGTTCGAAAATAAATTCCTGTTCTTTAAAGCTATCCACTTGTATAATTTGTGTTACAGCAGCCGTAGGTACCGAAGACATCTGTTTTTTCCTCATTCTTGAGACTAACATTCGTCAGTCATAAGCAAAGAAAAAGTTGTTTTATTTTGTTTTTTTCATCTTGTAACTTCAATTTTCAGAACGTAACTTCCTCGGTTTGTTAATGGGAGCCACCACCTTGCCTAGATTAACTTATTTCCATGATGATAAGCTAATGAAGGTCCTGAGATGAAGAAGGTCTATCCAACTGCTGCTATTTCAATAAAATGCAAGGTGTATTTACTACAGCTGGACTCACTTTATGCCATTATTATCTTTCCCAATATCACTGGCCTTAGCCAACTACCTCTTTTGGAGGGGTTTTCTCAAATATAACTAAAAACCTGTTAAAAACTACCCCAAAAACTGCAAACCAAATCCACTGTCATCAAGTCAATTTCGACTCACAGTGACCCCACAGGGTTTCCAAGCCTATAAATTTCTACAGAAGTATCAAAGCACCGACCTTTCAATTAGTAGTCTATTGCTTCAACCACTGCATCACCAACCTGCCAAATCCTTGCCCCAGTGAATTGTACCAAGGGTTAATTAAACTGGGTTCTCACAGAGTATAAACTTTAAGAGGAGTCAACAAAATGGACGTACTAGAAGCCAGAAAATGAATCCCATGTTATCAGTGGGAAAGACAATTAAAACTCAGCAGAAATATTCAGAAAACAAAGAAGACAAGAATGCACATATATACACCCACTCCTCACTTATGAACATGGTTAGGTTCCAAAGACCAGATGTTATGCAAAAATCAGCACTATGCGAAAACAGAAGATGACCACATCAGATTGCAAAATGGAGTATGACTACATCATCATATAACTGACAAATTACATCATTACATAACTACCAAACCACTGAGATCATGGCCAAACCTTAACCGTCACAGCCAGCATTACTATCGCCTTACAGCTTGATGTTTGTTACTGCCAGGCACACATTGTTAATGTGCAAAATAGTCAGATAGTAGATTTTTACTATCGCCATTAATGCAAAATATTGTATAATGAGATAGCTGATAAGTGAGGAGTAGGTGTATACAGAAACCAATGTTCATTGGTTGTTACCAGGAATGAGTGGGAGGGGAAGGAGGACTCACTCTCTAGATGGTAGATACTTGTTATTTTTGGTGATGAGAAAAGTAGCACAAAAGTGGATATAATGAGCACAACTTGACTAAAATAAGTGATGTTACTATGAAGCGCACAAGAGAAAAGGATGTTTGTGCTAAAGAATATGACATAATTTGAGAAAAACACCAGCAATAACCAAAAAACAAGCATATGGTCACATATGTATGTGTATAGACATATACGTGTATGGGCAGGTACATACGAGTGCACAGATAGAAGTATCTATATGCAAGTATATGTACAGATATGTGTATACACACATATATATTCATAGAAGACACAGATACTTTTCAGACATAACCAAACACCTTGCAAGATTGGCTTTCTGGGTTTGAAGGCTTAGGACCTTACTATCATGGGATAACTCAGTTAATTGGCATAACACAGTTTACAAAATTCGTGTGCTGTATACTAGTGAGGTGAGTGGTGTCTGGAGTCTTAAAATCTTGTGAGCAGCCATCTAAGTTACGATGATTGTTCTCTACCCATTGGGAGCAAAAGAGAATGAAGGAAACTAAAGTCTCAGAGAAGAAACTAGTCTACAGGACTGATAGCCTACCTGAGCCATGGCTTCATCTACCCTGAGACCAGAAAAACTAGATGGTGCCCAGCTAGCACTACTGACCATTCTAATCAGGGCCACAATAAATGGACTCTCATACAACAGGAGGAAAATGCAGAACGGAATTCAAAATCTTAAAAATTCCAGACTTACTGGACCAGTTGAGACTAGAGGACTCCCTAAGATTATTGCCCTGAGATGCTCTTTAAACTTTGAATCAAACTATCCTCTGAGGTCACCTTTTGGTGAAATACCAGATTGGCACACAAAATAAAGGATATTACCCCTGAGTATGTTGCTCCATTAGAAAATCATCTGTATGAGACCAAAAGAAAAACATTACTCTAAGGTTAAGATGAGAAGATAAGACGGCAGGGAAACTAGAGTACTGGAAATGGTAACACCAGAATGCAATAAAAGAGAAATGTTGACATGTTGGGAAAAATAAATTAATGTCACTAAACAGTTTGTGTAGAAACTGTCAAATGGAAACGTAGTTTGCTGTGTGATCTGCAATGCAGTGAATTACTTAATATGGCCCTTCTAGCCATAATCGTTGTAACTCCCACAAAATGATGAGGTGGGACTATGCAAATGAGGTGCTTGTGACCCAAAAGGGGATTGGATAGCTTGGTAATAATGTAAATAAGATGCATGGCACCTGTCTTAATTATCTAGTGCTGCTATAACAGAAATACAACAAACGGAAGGCTTTAACAAAGGGACGTTGATTCTCTCACAGTTTAGGAGGCTAGAAGTCCAAATTCAGGGTGCCAGCTCCAGGGGAAGGCTTTCTCCCTTTGTCAGCTCTGGAGGAAATTCCTCATTATCAATTTTCCCCTGGTCTAGGAGCTTCTCAGTGCAAGGGCCCCGGGACCAAAGGACATTCTCCTCTCCTGGTTCTTCATTCTTGGTGGCATGAATTTCACCTCTACTCTGCTCAATTCTGTCTTTTATATCTCAAAAGAGATTGACTCAATATACAACCTAATTTTGTACAATGAGCTCTACCTCATTAACATAACTGACTCTAATCCTGCCTCATTAACATCATGTTGTTGTTGCTGTTATGTGCAGTCGAGTTGGTTTTGATTCATAGAGACCCTATGTACAACAGAATGAAACACTGCCCGGTCCTGCGCCATCCTCACAATCGTTGCTATGCTTGAGCCAATTGTTGCAGCCACTGTGTCAATCTATTTCTTTAAGGGTCTTCCTCTTTTTCACTGACCTTCTACAAAAATGATGTCCTTCTCCAAGGATTGGTGCCTCCAGATAACATGTCCAAAGTATGTGAGATGAAGTCTCACCATCCTTACTTCTAAGGAGAATTCTGTCTGTACTTCTTCCAAGACCGATTTTGTTCCTTCTTTTTTTGGCAGTCCATGGTATCTTCAATATTCTTCAGCAACTCTATAACTCAAAGTCATCCTTATTTATTGTCTAACTTTTCCATGCATATAAGGTGATTAAAAATACCATGGCTTGGGCCAAGTACACCTTAGTCCTCAAAGTGAAATCTTCACTTTTGAACACTTTTGCAGTAGATTTGCCCAATGCAATACATTGTTTGATTTCTTGACTGCTGGTTCCATGGGCGTTGTGATTGTTAAGGTTGCGTGTCAACTTGGCTGGGCCACAATTCTCAGTGTTTGGCAGTTATGATGTAGTTTGGCATTCATATAATGAGGTAATCACCTCCATGAGGAGATCTGATATAATGTGATCACATCCATAATGGATCTGCTGTGAGTAGCCAATTAGTTGAAAGGAAATTTCCTTGGGGGTGTGGCCTGCCTCCCAATATAAGTGGACTTTCTGGCTTTTGCTCACTCTGGATCCTGTAGCTGGCTCCCATTCATCTGACCTCTGGTTCTTGGGACTTGAACTAGCAGCTTACCTGCCATTTGCTTGCAGGTCTTGGGATTCGTTGGTCTCTGCAGCCTGTAAGCCAGAGCCCTGCTGTTTGACATGCCTATCTTGGATTCACCAGCCCCTGCAGCCGTGTGAGTATAAGAACACTCCAGTTGACCCAAGGTTTGGGACTTTCCAGCCTCTACAACCATGTGAGCCATTTCCTTAATATAAATCTCTCTATATATATATTTATACACTTTACTGGTTTTACTTCTCTAGAGAACCCAGCCTAAAACAGGTGTCGACTGTGTATCCAAGTAAAATGAAACGCTTGACAACTTCAATATTTTCTCCATTTATCATGATGTTGCTTATCGGTCCAGTTGTGAGAATTTTTGTTTTCTCTATGTTGAGGTGCAATCCGTAATGAAGGCTGTGGTCTTTGATCTTCATTAGTAAGTGCTTCAAGTCCTCTTCGCTTTCAGCAAGCAAGGTTGTGTCATCTGAATAACGCAGGTGTTTAATGAGCCTTCCTCCAATCCTGATGCCATGTTCTTCTTCATGTAGTCCAGCTTCTTGGATTATTTGCTAAGTATATAGATTGAATAGGTATGGTGAAAAGATACAACCATGATGCACACCTTTTCTGGCTTAAAATGATGCAGTATCCCCTTGTTCTGTTCCAACAACTGCCTGATGAGCACAATTAAGTGTTCTGGAATTCACATTCTCTACAATGTTATCCATAATTTGTTATGATCCACAGAGCTGAATGCCTTTACGTAATCAAAGAAACACAGGTAAACATCTTTCTGGTATTCTCCAATTTCAGCCAAGATCCATCTGCCATCAGCAATGATATCCCTCATTCTATGTCCTCTTCTGAATCTGGCTTGAATTTCTGGCAGTTTCCTGTTGATGTACTGCTGCAACAGCTCTTGAATTATCTTCAGCTAAATTTTACTTGCCTGTCATATTAATGATATTATTAGATAGTTCCAGCATTCTGTTGGATCACTATTCTTTGGAATGGGCACAAATATGGATCTCCTCCAGAAGACTGGCCAGGTAACTGTCTTCTTAATTTCTTGGCACAGATGACTGAGCACCTACAGTGCTGCATCTGTTTGTTGAAACATCTCAATTGGTATTCCATCAATTTCTGGAGCCTTTTTGTCTTCAGTGCAGCATGGACTTCTTTCAGTACCATCAGTTCTTGATCATATGCTACCTCCTTAAATAGTTGAAAGTCGACCAGTTCTTTGTTACAGTGAATTCGTGTATCCTTTCCATCTTCTTTTGATGATTCCTGCATTGTTCAATATTTTGCCCATAGAATCCTTCAGTATTGCAACTTGAGGTTTGAATTTTTTTTTTTCCAGTTCTTTCAGCTTGAAAAATGCCAAATGTGTTTTTCTCTTTTGGTTTTCTAACTGCAGGTCTTTGTACATTTCATTATAATACCTTACTTTGTCTTCTCAAGCCACCCTTCAGCTCTTTTACTTCATCATTTCTTCCATTTCCTTTAGCTACACTACCTTGAAGAGCAAGTTTCAGAGTCTCTCCTGACATCCATTTTGGTCTTTTCTTTCTTTCCTGTCTTTTTAATGACCTTTTGCTTTCTTCATGTACAGTGTTCTTGATGTTATCCCACAGCTCATCTGGTCTTTGGTCATTAGTGTTCAATGCATCAAATCTATTCTTGAGTTGCTCTCCAAATTCAGGTGGGATATACTCAAGGTGTATTTTGGCTCTCGTGGACTTGCTCTAATTTTCTACAGCTTCTACTTGGACTTGCATATGCGCAATTGATGGTCTGTTCTGCAGTTGGCCTTGGCCTTGTTCTGACTGATGATATTGAGTTTCTCCATTGTCTCTTTCCACAGATGTAGTCAATTTGATTCCTGTGTATTCCATTTGATGAGATCCACATGTATAGTCATCGTTTATGTTGATGAAAAAAGATATTTGCAATGAAGAAGTCATCGGTCTTGCAAAATTCTGTCATGTGATCTCTGGCATCCTTTCTATCACCAAGACCATATTTTCCAACTACTGATCATTCTTCTTTGTTTCCAAGTTTTGCATTCCAATCACCAGTAATTATTAATGCACCTCGATTGCATGTTCGATCAATTTCAGACTGCAGAATTTGGTAAAAATCTTCAATTTCTTCATACTTGGTCTTAGTGGTTGGTGTGTAAATTTGAATAATATTTATATTAACCAGTCTTTCTTGTAGGTCTATGCACATTATGCTATCATTGACAGCCTTATACTTAAGGATAGATCTTGAAACATTCTTTTTGACAATGAACCAAAATGCCATTCCTCTTCAATTTGTCCTTCCCAGCATAGTAGATCATATGATTGTCAGATTCAAAATGGCGAGTACCAGTCCATTTTAGCTCACTAATGCCTAGGATATCAATGCTTGTGTGTTCCATTTCATTTTTGATGACTTCCGATTTTCCTAGATTCATGCTTCATACATTCCACATTCTGATTATTAATGGATGTTTGCAGCTGTTTCTTCTCATTTTGAGTTGTGCCACATCAGCAAATGAAGTTCCTGAAAGCTTGACTCCATCCACGTCATTAAAGTCAACTCTACTTTGAGAAGGCAGCTCTTACCCAGTCATATTTTGAGTGCCCTCCTTACTGGGTGCCAACCCGTGGGGCTCATTTTTCGGCACTATATCAGACAATGTTCTGCTGCTGTTCATAAGGTTTTCACTGGTCAATCCTTTCAGAAGTAGACTGCCAGGTCCTTTTTCCTAGTCTTTGTTAGTCTGGAAGCTCTTCTGAAACCTCTCTACCATGGGTGACTCTGTTTGTATTTGAAATACTGGTGGCATAGCTTCCAGCATTACAGCAACATACAAGCCACCTAAGCATAACAAATTGACAGATGAGTGGAGGCTTGTAGGGATTGTTGTTGTTAAGTGCTGTCAAGTCAGTTCCAACTCTTAGTGACCCTATGCACAACAGAATGAAACACTGCCCAGTCCTGCACCATCCTCATAATTGTTGCAATGCTTGAGCCCATTGTTGTAGGCACTGTGTCAATCCATCTAACTGAGGGTCTTCCTCTTTTTTGATGACCCTCTACTTTACCAAACATGATGTCCTTCTCCACATACTGATCCCACCTGATAACATGTCCAAAATATGTGAGTCATAGTCTCACCGTCCTTGCTTCTAAGGAGCGTTCTAGTTGTACTTCTTCCAAGACAGATTTGTTTGTTCTTTTGGCAGTCCATTGTATATTCAATATTCTTCTCCAACACCACAATTCAAAAATGTCAATTCTTCAGTCTTCCTTATTCATTGTCAAGCTTTCACATGCATATTAGGTGATTGAAAACACCATGGCTTGGGCCAGGTGCACCTTAGTCCTCAAGGTGACATCTTTGCTTTTCAACACTTTAAAGAGGTCTTTTGCAGCCAATCCACCCAATGCAATGTGTCTTTTGATTTCTTGACTGCTGCTGCCGTGGGTGTTGATTGTGGATCCAAGTAAAATGAAATCCTTGACAACCTCAATCTTTTCTGTTTATCATGATGTTGCTTATTGGTCCAGTTGTGAGGATTTTTGTTTTCTTTACGTTGAGGTGTAATCCATAGTGAAGGCTGTGGTCTTTGATCTTCATCAGTAAGTCCTCTTCACTTTCAGCAAGCAAGGTCGTGTCATCTGAATAACGCAGGTTGTTAATGAGTCTCCCTCCAATCCTGATGCTGCATTCTTCTTCATATAGTACAGATTCTTGGATTATTTGCTCAGCATACAGACTGAATAGGTGTGGTGAAAGCATACAACCCTGATGCACACCTTTCTTGACTTTAAACCACGCAGTATCCCCTTGTTCTGTTCAAATGACTGCCTCTTAATCCATGTACAGATTCATCATGACCACAATTGAGTGTTCCAGAGTTTCCATTCTCTGCAACATTATCCATAATTTGTTATGATCCACACAGTCAAATGCCTTAGCATAGTCAATAAAGCACAGGTCAACATCTTTCTGATATTCTCTGCTTTCAGCCAGGATCTGTCTGACATCAGCAGTGATATCCCTGGTTCCATGTCCTTTTCTGAATTCAGCTCGAATTTCTGGCAGTTACCTGTAGATATACTGCTGCAGCTGCTTTTGAATGATCTTCAGTAAAATTTTACATGCTTATGATGATATTGTTTGATAATTTCCACATTTGCTTGGATCACCTTTCTTGGAAATAGGCATAAATATGGATCTCTCCCAGTCAGTTGGCCAGGTAGCTCTCTTCCAAATATCTTGGCACAGGCAAGTGGGTACTTCCAGTGCTGCATCCATTTGTTGAAACATCTCAACTGGTATTCTGTCAGTTCCTGGAGCTTTGTTTTTTGCTAATGTCTTCAGTGCAGCTTGGACTTCTTCCTACACTACCATTGGTTCCTGATCATATACTACCTCCTGAAATGGTTGAACGTTGACCAATTCTTTTTGGTACAGTGACTCTGTGTATTCCTTCCATCTTCTTTTGGCTCTTCTTGCATCTGTTAATATTTTCCCTGTAGAAACCTTCACTATTGCAACTCGAGGTTTGAATTTTTTCTCCACTTCTTTCAGCTTGAGAAATGCTGAGCCTGTCCTTCGCTTTTGGTTTTCTATCTCGAGGTCTTTGCACATGTCATTATAATACTTTACTTTGTCTTCTCAAGCTGCCCCTTGAAATCATCTGTTCAGCTTTTTTACTTCTCATTTTTCCTTTTGCTTTAGCTACTCAACATTCAATAGCAAGTTTCAAAATCTCTTCTGACATCCATTTTGGCCCTTTCTTTCTCTTCTGCCTTTTTAATGACCTCTTGCTTTCTTCATGTATAATGTTCTTGATGTCATTCCACAACTCTTCTGGTCTTCGGTCCTTAGTGTTCAATGCGTTAAATCTATTCTTGAGATGGTCTCTAAGTTCAGGTGGGATATACCCAAGGTGGTACTTTGGCTCTCATCAACTTGTTCCAATTTCTTCAGTTTCTACTTGAACTTGCATATGAGTAATTGAAGGTTTGATCCGCAGATGGCTTGTAGGGGTGGGACCACGCAAATAAGTTGTATGGAACCTTAACGAAGGGATTGGTCAGTTTTGCCGTCCCACTGGGCTTCAAGGGAGACACGGGGAGAGAGACAGATAGAAGGAGGAGTTGTAATGTGGAAGACAGAGAAAGACAGTGGTGCAGCAGTAGTAAGAGTGATAGCAGTGAGAGATGGCTGCAGTGGCACTTGCTGACCCAAGGAGCTAAGAGTTGTAACACTTGCCCATGAAGGGCCCAAGCAAGGCCCCATGGCAGAGGGCAAGAAGAAGCTGTTCTGTCACTTCAAAGGACAGCGTAGCAGGGGCAGGGGTCTGGAGACCATGGTTTCAGGGGACCTCTAAGTCAGTTGGCATAATAAAATCTATTAAGAAACATTCTGCATCCCACTTTGGGGAGAGGTGTCTGGGGTCTTAAACGCTAGCAAGCAGCCATCTAAGATGCATCAATTGGTCTCAACCCACCTGGAGCAAAGGAGAATGAAGAACACCAAGGACACAAGGTAATTATGAGCCCAAGAGACAGAAAGGGCCACATAAACTAAAGACTATATTAGCCCGAGACCAGAAGAACTAGATGGTGCCCAGCTACAGCTGATGACTACCCTGACAGGGAACACAACAGAGAACCCCTGAGGGAGCAGAAGAGCAGTGGGATGCAGACCCCAAATTCTCCGAAAAAGACCAGACTTAATGGTCCAACTGAGACTAGAAAGACCCCGGAGGTCATGGTCTTCAGACCTTCTGTTAGCCCAAGACAGGAACTATTGCCAAAGCGAACTCTTCAGACAGGGATTGGGCTGGACTACAGGATAGAAAATGATACTGGTGAAGAATGAGTTCCTTGGATCAAGTAGACCACATGAGACTATATGGGCAGCTCCTGTCTGGAGGGGAAATGAGAAGGCAGAGGGGGGCAGAAGCTGGCCGAATGGACATGAAAATAGAGAGTGGAGGGAAGGAGTGTGCTGTCTCATTAGAGGGAGAGCAACTAGGAGTATTCAGCAAGGAGTATATAAATTTTTTTATGAGAGACTGACTTGATTTGTAAACTTTCACTTAAAGCACAATAAAGATTAAAAAAGAAAAAAGCTGTTCTGATCGAAGAACTGCATCCTGAGTTGTTTCTGTTATTTCCAAGTTGATCCCAAGCCTGTGCTGTACCCTGTTACTTCCCTAATAAACCACTTAACTGTACGTATCATTCATGAGTTCTGTGAGATGTTGCGAGTTACTGACCCAAAAACCAGAGAGAGAGTACTGAGGGAAGGGGGAGTACTTGATGTTAGAGGTGGTGGAGTGGTACTGCAGTTTCGACATTTGGGGTATGTTTAACTTCCACCTCCTGGGAATCAGCTTTGTGCTGGTCCTTATAATAGAAATTATTCGTTTAAAACTTTAACTACAAACATAATGAAATATTATAAAAAAGGATAAAAGAAAACAAAGCTGTCAATAAAGCCAAACAATGTGCAACTAACTAAAATGCCATCCTTATCTCAAAGCTTCTATCCCATATTAGGAATTTTATGAAATGTCATCAAAAGCATCTGATATACTACTACTGCCTGGCATTTACAGATATATCACTGCCTGGAAAAACAGAACATGTTTACCCATCACTGAAACTGGCCCAATCAGAAATTTCTTACTGCTTTTCTGCCTTCTTACTATTGAACCCACAGGCTTGATGGAATGGTTATTGAGACCTGAGCATCCATACTGACCACGTGCGTCAGCAATGCCAGTTGCCAAGACCAAAGAGCCAAATGAATACAGAAAAGTCAAGTCTCATTCTAGAATTTCTCTTCAGAGGCTTTTAGATGTACCCTCACCAGTGTACTCTCTCGTGAAGCTACAGAACAATTCTTCAGTCTTCCTTACTCAGCTAGGCAGGAATTAGGCAGACCGAGGAAGAAGTGATGCCTTTGAATTATGGTGTTGGCAAAGCATATTGAATACACCATGGAGTGCCAGAAGAACAAACAAGTCTATCTTGAAAGAAGTACAGCCGGAGTGTTCCTTAGAAGCAAGGATGGCTAGACTTCATCTCACATACTTTGGACGTGTTATCAGGTGGGACCAGTCTCAGGAGAAGGACATCATGCTTGGTAAGGTTAGAGGGTCAGCAAAAAAGAGGAAGACCCTAGATGAGATGGATAGACACAGTAGCTGCAACAACGGGCTCAAACATAGCAACAATTGTGAGGATGATGCAGGATCAGCCACTGTTTCGTTCTTTTGTACATAGGGTCGCTATGACTCGAGAGCACCTAACAACAGCAATAATAGCTTTCCTGTTATGAAAACAATGCTCTTACGTTTTCAGTTCTTCCAGCAACCAGGAAAACATTCCTTAAATTTAGGTGTGTTTAGCAATTTCGGGCAGCCAGCAGCAGGTAATACTTCAGAAGGAGGAACTCATGCAAAATTTCTAACTCAACTTGAGGTTTAGCGTTATTAGGCAATAATATTAGACAAAAAAACCCTGTGTTAGAAGATGACCAACCCACTGTAAGACAAGGACTATCAGTATCCCAATACAATTTTTCTTTAATAATAAAAAAAAAAGATAGTGTTAATTCGGCATTTCAGGAAGCTTTTTAGAATTGCCCCCAACCCTATTAGAATTCAATTGATAGGCTTTTTGTGTTTTAGTCTAATACTTGCTGCTTGTTAAATACCAAGTTGTTTATTTTTGGTCTAATCAGCTTTAGCAGTTCGTTATGGACCCGGGCTTATGGAATGCCTCTTACAATTAGTAAAACTTCTTTGGTTTCAGCTTTTGATATTAGGAAAAGATACAGATAGAACTTTGTCTTTGTTTACCATCATTGATTAATTCAACTCCCTAAAGAGGGAGCCATGACATTTTCCCTTGTAGAAATATTTGATTTCCCCAGTCATTTATTTTCTCATGGCACTAGGCAACTGCTAAGACTTAAGGGCAATTAAAGTTTTCTTCCATAAATTGGCTATAAAGTTGCAGCGCAGAAATGTAGAGCTAACAAATTCAAAACTACACCTTTGAAAAGCAAGTAACAGAGGAAAATTAGACTACAACTTGACTCTTGTCATTGACAAATGAGGGGATCTGAACAAAGTAGGTCCACCGACGAACACCAACAGTTTAGGAAACTTAATGAAACCAGCAGAAAGGCAAAGGGTGGTTTAAAACTACGAGACTTAACTTTTCCTTTTGCTAAATTACTTGCTAGAAAATATTTGTCCTCAAAAGGACTTCAGAGCTATTATTGTGATACTAACAGGTTTGGTTTTGTTTTTTAAGGCTACTTTGGCTGCTAACCAAAAGGTTGGCAGTTCAAATCCTTGAAAACCCATGCAGCAGTTCTACTCTGTCCCATAGGGTTGCTATGAGTCGGAATCGACTCAACAACAATGGGTTTGGTTTTTGTTTTTTTAAGGCTACTTGGCATCTATCACAGTAATGCTTAGTTATCTAGATTTGTTTGGGATTTGAGTTACTAAACAATGTAAAGAAGGATCCCTGGAGCCCTGGTGGCACAGCGGTTAAGAGTTCAGCTGCAAACCAGAAGGCTGCCAGTTCGAGTTCACCAGCTGCTCCTTATAAACTGTATGGGGCAATTCTGCTCTGTCCTATAGGATCACTATGCGTCAGAATAGACTGAATGGCAATGGGTTTGGGTTTTTGTTTTTTTTTTTTTTTTGGTTTGGTTTGGTGATGCAGCAGTTAAGAACTTGGCTGCTAACTGAAAGGTCAGTGATTCAAACCCACCAGCAGCTTTGTGGGAGAAAGACGTGGCAGTCAGCTTTCATAAAGATTTACAGCCTTGGAAATCCTATGGGGGTAATTCTACTCTGTCCTATAGGGTTGCTATGAGTTGGAAAGGACTTGATAACAATGGGTTTGGTTGTTTTTTTTTAAACAATGCGAAGAAGATGCCATCCCCACAGGGCAGAAGAATCCCACTGCCTTATACCCTATTACTATCATCCTTTGGCTCAGAAAACATCTACTGTCATCTCAAAAACATGCAACCAGGTGTTTGTTAAAAGAACACCTTATGGTGTACCTAAAACTGCTGGAGCGCTCTCAGATCAAGAATATCCAGTTGAGCAAGTCTACATTCAAAGTGAAGCACTGTCATTTTGGGGAGTTCATGTGGCGCAAATTCAAATGGAAATTCACACATAATGCAAGTACTGGATTCTGGTAAACCAAAAAACACCAAACTGGTTGCCCTCCAGTCAATTCTGACTCGGTAATCCCTTGTATGTGGCAATTAGTTATTTGCACTAATGCCATTTGAAATTACCATGAAAAGACCAAAAAAAAAAAAAAATCCTTAGAGAACTGGTAGACCCATTAATGAACAAACACCAAGCTAAGCCGACATCTTTGGACCTCAGAAACTGCCTTAATTCCTCTTATGGATTGAACTGTGCCCACCTGAAATATGTGTTGTAAATCCTAACCTCTATACCTGTGGATTTTCTTTGTTATGTTAATGAGGCAGGAATAGTGTAGAGTGTTTCTTGAGTCAATCTCTTTTGAAGATATAAAAGGTTAAACAAGCAAGGTAGGAAGCAGAAATGCGGGAAGACACAAGCCAAGCCACATGAAGATTGCCCACAAGCAGTTTAGAAGAGACAAGGACCTTTCTCCGGAGCCAACAGAGAGAAAGCCTTCAACTAGAGCTGAAGTCGGCACCCTGAATTTGGACTTCTAGCCTTCTAAAGTGTGAGAAAATAAATTTCCGTTGGCTAAAGGCGCCCACTTGTGGTATTTCTGTTATAGCAGCACTAGATAACTAAGACAATTCCCTAAGTGGAAACTCACCATCTTCTGGCACCATCAAAATGCCACACTAAATATTTTCACAAAGTAGTCTGCTGCTGAGAATTAGCTCAACGGAACAGCTAAGGCTGTTTTAACTATTCATGCTGCAAACGGATTCTGATAGCTTTTCACAAATAAGATACAGGCATAACCCAGGAGACATTTCTCTTCTTAGTAATAAATGAGGCCACTCATCTCCTTTATCTCCTTAGCCCCCTAAAATTTTCTAAATCAATCCCTGTAAGGACACAGAAACCACACCTGTTTAAGAGAAAACATTTAATAGAGCCATTAACCAGGTGTTCGAGAAGGAAAAAGAGAATTATGTATCACTTAGGCAGTCCATGCAGGAAGCAGACACCACCCTTGGGGCTTGGGGAACAAAGGGAAGAGATTGGGATTGCCGCCTTAGAAGTCTGGAGGCCCGGTGAGGCTGGACTTCTGGCATCCGTGTGAGGAGGAGGGGATCGCCTGTCTGCTGGCGCCTGGATCCCTAAGCGGGAGCGCTGAGTCTGCGTCTAGGGGCGTGGGAGAACTGCAGGCTGGAGCTAACGGCTCCTGCTCGGTCCACTGCTGCCTGGGCCTGGATCCCTAAGCGGGAGCGCTGAGTCTGCGTCTAGGGGCATGGGAGAACTGCAGGCTGGAGCTAACGGCTCCTGCTCGGTCCACTGCTGCCAGGGCAAAGGGCTCCTGTTGGGGTCATCTATTACAGCAGGAGGCAAGCACCAAGGAGTCCTCCTTTTTTCTCCCTAGTCTTCCTGCTGTCAGAACCTAGCCGGGAGAATTGCAGTTTGCAGAGGTCTAGCCCCAGGACCACAAACTAGAATACCAAAAAAAAAAAAAAAAAAGTTGCCTTCAAGTGGCCTCCAACTCACGGCCACCACATGTGTGTCAGAGTAGAACTGAGCTCCGTAGGGTTTTCAATGGCTGATTTTCTTTTTTTTTTTTTGAAAGTAGATCACGAGGTCTTTCTTCTGAGGCGTCTCTGCGCGGACTCAAACTGCCAACCTTTTGGTTAGCAGCTGAGTGTGTTAACTGTTTGCACAACCCGGGGACTCGAGAATACAGAAAGATGGGTTTAAAACTGGGAGACAATACTACCCAGTAGGCACCATGAAGGGTTAACTTAGGAGGCAGCCGGGATAGTGGTACAAGGCCCCAAAGCGCTACCATTCTCCCCCTGAACTCGTATATTCCAAATGAAGTGGTATTTTAATGAATCTGCTTTGAGGAAAAATGGTGCCCGTATTCTTTATTTATTTTTTGGAAGCAATTTTGTCTCTCTCTCTCTCTTTTTGTGCTTTAAGTGTAAGTTTATGGTTCAAGCAAGTTTCTCATACAAAAATTCATACACACATTGTTATGTGATGCTGGTTGCTCTCCCTATACTGTGACAGCACACTCCTCCTTTCCACCCCGGATTTCCCGTGTCCCTTCAGCCAGCTCCTGTCCCCTTTTGCCTTCTCATCTCACCTCCGGACGGGAGCTGCCCGTTTAGTTTCATGTACCTACTTGAGCCAAGAAGCACACTCTTCACAATTATCATTTTATATCTTATAGTCCAGTCTAATCTTTGTCTGCAGAATTGGCCTCGGCAATGGTTTCAATTTTGAACTAACAGAGAGTCTGGGGCCATGTCTTCTGGGGCCCCTCCAGTCTCAGTCAGACCATTAAGTCTGGTCTTTTTACTAGGATATGAGTTCTGCACCCCACTTTTCTCCTGCTCTGTCGGAGACTCTCTGTTGAGTTCTCTGTCAGGGTAGTCATTGGTGGTAGCTGGGCACTATCTAGTTCTTCTGGTCTCAGGCTAATGAAGTCTCTTGTTTATGTGGCCCTTTCTGTATCTTAGGGTCATATTTTCCCTGAGTCTTTGGTGTTCTTCATTCTCCTTTGTTCCAGGTGGGTTGAGACCAATTGATGCATATTGGATGGCCTCTTGCTAGCTTTTAAGACCCCAGATGCCACTCACCGAAGTGGGATGTAGGACATTTTCTTAATAAACTTTGTCATGTCATTTGACCTAGATGGCCCCTGAAACCATGGTCCCCAGGCCCCCAACTCTGCTACTCTGTCCCTCGATATGTTTGGTAATATTCAGGAAACTCCTTAGCTTTTGGGTGAATCCATTTGGGCTGACTTCTCCTGTACTGTGTGTTGTCTTTCCCTTCACCTAAGATAATTCTAGTCTACTATCTAGTTGGAAACCCTGGTGGCTTAGTGGTTAAGAGCTACAGCTGCTAATCTAGTTAGTGATTCCCCCTCTCCTCCCTCCCCACCCTCATAACCATCAAGGAATGTCTTCTGTGTTTAAACCTTTTCTCGAGTTCTTATAATAGTAGTCTCATACAATATTTGTCCTTTTGTGGCTGACTAATTTTACTCAGCATAATGCCTTTAAGATTCCTCCATGTTACGAAATGTCTCACGGATTCATCATTGTTCTTTACCATTTTACAGTATTGCACTGTGTCAATACACCATAATTTGTTTACCCATTTGTCCGTTGTTGGGCACCTAGGGTTGTTTCCATCTTTTTGCTATTTTGACCAGTGCTGCAAGGAACATGGGTGTGCATATATCTATTCATGTGATGGCATTTATTTCTCTAGGGTATATTCCAAGGAATGGGATTGCCGGATCATATAGTAGTTCTTCTTCTAGCTTTTAAAGGAAGTGCCGAATCGATTTCCAAAGTGGCTGTACCATTTTACATTCCCACGAGCAGTGTGTAAGTGTTCCAGTCTCTCCACAACCTCTCCAACATTTATTATTTTGTGTTTTTTGGATTAATAGTAGTCTTGTTGGGGTGAGATGGTATCTCACTGTAGTTTTGATTTGCATTTTTCTAATGGCTAATGACCCTGAGCATTTCTTCCTGTATCTGTTAGCTGCCTGAATGTGTTCTTTGATGAAGTGCCTGTTCATATCCTTTGCCCGTTTTTTAACTGGGTTATTTGTCTTTTTGTTGTTGAAGTTTTGCAGTATCTTGTAGGTTTTAGAGATTAGATGCTGATCAGGTTTGTTGTAGCCAAAATTTTCTTCCCAGCCTGTACGTTGTCATTTTACTCTTTTGATGATGTCTTTTGATGAGCATAAGTGTTTGTTTTTTAGGAGCTTCCAGTTGTCTAGTTTCTCTTCTGGTGTTTATGCATTGTTAGTAATGTTTCGTATTCTGTTTATGCCATGTATTAGGGCTCCTAGCATTGTCCCTATTTTATCTCCTATGAACTTTACCGTTTAGAGTTTGTATTTAGGTCTTTGATCCATTTTGAGTTAGTTTTTGTGCATGGTGTGAGGTATGGGCCTTGTTTAATTTTTTTACACATGGATATCCAGTTATGCCAGCACCATTTGTTAAAGAGACTCTTTTCTCCAATTAATGGATCTGGGGCCTTTGTCAAATATCAGCTGCTCATACGTAGATGAATTTACATCTGGATTCTCAATTCTGCTCCATTAATCTATGTATCCAGGCTCTTTTGACTACTGTGGTGGTACATAGGCTCTAAAATCAGGTATGGTGAGGCCTGTCACCTTGTCCTTCTTCAGTAACGCTTTACTTATCTGGGGCCTTTTCCCTTTACATATGAAGTTGGTGATTTGTTTTTCCATCTCATTAAAAAATGCCATTGTAATTTGGATCAGGTTTGCACTGTATCTGGCTTTGGGTAGAATAGGCGTTTTCACAATGTTGAGCCTTCTTATCCGTAAGCAAGGTATATTTTTCCACTTATGTACATCTCTTTTGTTTTTTTGCACTGGTGTCTTGTAGTTTTCTTTGTATAGGCTTTTTACTTCTCTGGTTAGATTTATTCCTAAGTATTTTACCTTCTTAGGAGCTATATAGTAAATGCTATTGATTTGGGGATTTCCTCTTCAACGTCCTCTTTGTGGCTGTAGAGGAACCCAACTGATTTTTGTATGTTTATCTTGTATCCTGATACTTCACTGAAATTTTCTATTAGTTCCAGCAGTTTTCTTATGGATTCTTTGGGGTTCCCTGTGTATAAGATCATATATCATCTGCAAATAGAGATACTTTTTCTAGCATAACTGCTCTGGCCGCGTCCTTCATCACAATGTCGACTAAGAGTGATGATACAAGGCATCTTTGTCTGGTTCCCTTTCTCAAGGGGAATGCTTTCAGACTGTCTCCATTTAGGATGATGTTTGCTGTTGGCTTTGTATAGATGCACTTTATTATGTTGAAGAATTTCCCTTCTATTCCTATTTTGCTGAGAGTTTTTATCATGAATGCCTGTTGAACTTTGTCAAATGCCTTTTCTGCATCAATTGATAAGATCATGTGGTTCTTGTCTTTTGTTTTATTTATGTGATGGATTACATTGATTTTTTTCTAATGTTGAACTATTCCTGCATACCTGGTATGAATCCTTCTCGGTCATGGTGAATTATTGCTTCGATATGTTGTTGAATTCTATTGGCTAGAATTTTGTCGAGGACTTTTGCTTCTATGTTCATGAGGGATGTTGGTCTGTAATTTCCCTTTTTTGTGGTGTCTTTAACCTGGTTTTGGTATCAGTGTTATGCTGGCTTCATAGAATGAGTTTGGAAGTATTCCATCTTTTTCTATGCTCTGGAATACCTTTAGTAGTAGTGGTGTTAACTCTTCTCTGAAAGTTTGGTAGAATTCTGCAGTGAAGCTGTCAATGCCAGGGCTTTTTTGTTGTTGTTGTTGGGAGTTTTTTTTTTTTTTTTTAATAATTTTTATTGTGCTTTAAGTGAAAGTTTACAAATCAAGTCAGTCTCTCACACAAAAACCCATATACACTTTGCTACGCACTTCCAATTACTCTCCCCCTAATGAGACAGCCTGCTCTCTCCCTCCACTCTCTCTTTTCGTGTCCTTTTCGTCAGCTTCTAACCCCCTCCACCCTCTCATCTCTCCTTCAGGCAGGAGATGCCAACATAGTCTCAAGTGTCCACCTGATCCAAGAAGCTCACTCCTCACCAGCATCCCTCTCCAACACATTGTCCAGTCCAATCCATGTCTGAAGAGTTGGCTTCAGGAATGGTTCCTGTCCTGGGCCAACAGAAGGTCTGGGGGCTGTGACCACCGGGGTCCTTCCAGTCTCAGTCAGACCATTAAGTCTGGTCTTATGAGAATTTGGGGTCCGCATCCCACTGCTCTCCTGCTCCCTCAGGCGTTCTCTGTTGTGTTTGTTGTTGGGAGTTTTTAAATTACCTTTTCAATCTTTTCTTTTGTTATAGGTTTATTTAGTTGTACCTCTGTTTGTGTTAATTTGGGTAGGTAATGTGTTTCTGGAAATTTGTCCATTTCCTCTAGGTTTTCAAATTTGTTAGAGTGCAGTTTTTCATATTATTCTGCTATGATTCTTTTAATTTCAGTTGGGTCTGTTGTGGTATCGCCCATCTCATTTCTTATTTGGGTTATTTGCTTCCTCTCCTGTTTCTTTTTTGTCAGTTTGGTCATTGGTTTATTAATTTTGCTGATCTTTTCAAGGAACCAGCTTTTGGTCTTGTTAACTCTTTCAATTGTTTTTCTATTCTCTATTTCATTTAACTCTGCTCTCATTTTTATTATTTGCTTTCTTCTGGTGACCGAGGGCTTCTTTTCCTGCTCTTTCTATTTTTCTAGTTGTAGGGTTAGTGTTTTAATTTTGGCCTTTTCTGATTTTTGGATGTGTACATTTATTGCTATAAATTGTCTCTGAGCACTCCTTTTGCTGTGTCCCAAAGGTTCTGGTAAGCTGTGTTTTCATTCTCATTTGATTCTGTGAATTTCCTTATTCTGTCCTTAATTTCTTCTATAACCCAGTCGTATTTGAACAAGGTGTTGCTCACTTTCCATGAGTTTGATTTTTTTCATTGCTTTTTCTGTTATTGATTGCTACTTTTATGGCTTTAAGGTCAGAAAAGATGCTTTGTAATATTTTGACGCTTTGGATTCTCTTAAGGCTTCCTTTATGGCCCAATATGTGGTCTATTCTGGAGAATGTTCCATTTGCATTGAAAAAGAAAGTACTCTTGGCTGCTGTTGGGTGAAGTGTTCTGTATATGCCTATGAGGTCAAGTTGGTTGATTGTGGCATTTAGATTTTCCATGTCTTTATTGAGCTTCTCTCTATATGTTCTGTCTTTCACCAGAAATGGTGTGCCAAAGTCTCCTACTATTATTGTGAGCTGTCTGCCTCTCTTTTCAATGCTGTTAGAGTTTATATATTTTGGAGCTCTGTCTTTGGGTGCATAAATATTTATTATGGTTTTGTCCTCCTGTTGTATTGACACTTTAATTATTATATAGTGTCCTTCCTTATCCTTTGTGGTGAACTTTAGTATAAAGTCTATTTTGTCAGAAATTAATATTGCCACTCCTGTCTTTTTTGTTAGTTGTTTGCTTGATATATATTTTTTCCATCCTTTGAGTTTATTTGTGTCTTTAAGTCAAAGGTTTCTCTCTTATAGGCAGCATATAGATGGATCCTGGTTTTTTATCCATTCTGCCACTCTCTGTCTCTTTATTGGTGCATTTAGTCCATTTACATTCAGCGTAATTACTTTTTTGAATTTTATTGTGCTTTAAGTGAAAGTTTACAAATCAAGTCAGTCTCTCAAACAAAAATTTATATACACCTAATTTATATACTCCTAATTGCTCTCCCCCAATGAGACAGCTGACTCCTTCCCTCAACTCTCTTTTTGTGTCTGTTCCACCAGCTTCTGACCCCCTCTGCCCTCTCATCTCCCCTCCAGATAGGAGATGCCAAGATAGTCTCAAGTGTCTACTTCATCCAAGAAGCTCATTCTTCACCAGCATCTTTTTCTATCCCATTGTCCAGTCCATTCCCTGTCTTGAGGGTTGGCTTTGGGAATGGTTCCTGTCTTGGGCTAACAGAAGGTCTGGGGGCCATGACCACTGGGGTCCTTCTAGTCTCAGTCAGACCATTAAGCCTGGTCTTTTTATGAGAACTTGGGTTCTGCATCCCACTGCTCTCCTGCTCCTCAGTGTAATTATTGATAGTTATGAGTTTAGTGCTGTCATTTTGATGTATTTTTTGGGTGTTGTTGAGTTTAATTTTGTGTGCTGAGTCATTTTTCTTTATGTATTTTCTTTTCATCCTTTCATTGTTGATTTTGTATTTGCTGAGTCTTTGTTTTTCTTTTTTATTTTGATGTGTAGGATTGTTAGTTTTGTTTGTGGTTACCTTAATATTTACCCCTATTTTTCTAAGTTTAAACCAATCTTTTATTTCTCTATATCACCTTGACTTCCTCTCCATGTGAAATATCTATGACATTATTTAGTCCCTCTTTTTGTTTTAATGTTGTCGCCTTTTACATATTGATGTCTCTATTTCCCTATTTTTAGTGTTTTAGCTTTGATTTATTTGTGACTTCCCTATCTAGGTTGATGCCTGATTGTTCTGTCCTGTGTTCTGGTCTTGGGTTGTTATCTGATGTTATTGATTTTCTAACCAGAGGATTCCCTTTAGTATTTCTTGTAATTCTGGTTTGGTTTTTACTAATCCCTAAATTTCTGTTTTCTTAGAAATGCCCTAATTTTGCCATCATATTTGAGAGTCAGTTTTCCTGGATATGTAATTCTTGGGTGGGAATTTTTTTCCTTCAAGGCTTTATATATGTGATTCCATCGCCTTCTTGCCTCCATAGTTTCCACTGAATAGTCTGAGTTTAGTCTTATTGACTGTCCTTTGTAGATAACTTTTCGTTTATCCCCAGTTGCTCTTAAAATTCTCTTTATCTTTGGTTTTAGCAAGTTTGGTTATGTCTTGGTGACTTTCTTTTGGGATCTACCTTTTGTGGGGTTCAATGAGCTTCTTGGATACGTATCTTCTCACCTTTCACAGTATCAGGGAAGTTTTCTGACAGCAAATCTTCAACAGTTCTCTCTGTATTTTCTGTTATCCCCCCTGTTCTAGTATTCCAGTCACTGATAGGTTATTCCCCTTGATAGAGTCCCACATAATTTTTAGGGTTTTTTTCATTTTTTAAAATTCTTTATCTGGTTTTTCCTCAAATAAGTTGGTGTCAAATGCTTTGTCTTTAATCTCAGTAATTCTGACTTCCATTGCCTCAATTCTGCTGTGACTTTCTGTTGTCTAATTCTGAAATTTTATTGTTAATCTTTTGGATTTCAGTTTGCCGTCTATGGATCCTTGCGGCCTGTTAAATTTGTCATTATGCTCTTGTATAACCTTCTTAAGTTCCTCTGTTGCTTTGTGTGTGTGTGTTCCTTGGCTTATTCTGCATTTTGCCTGATCTCCTTCCTAATCTCTTGAAGAGCTCTGTATAATCTTTTGAATTCTACCTCCGATAATTCCAAGAAGTTATCTTCCTCTGGAAGTCTTCTTGATTCTTTATATTGGGCACTTGCTGAAGCCATCGCAGTCTGCCTCTTTATGTGATTTGATATTGACTGTTGTCTCTGAGCCATCAATGTTACTATATTTATTTTTTACTGTATTTTTTAAAATGTTACTATATTTATATTTATGTTTGCTTACCGTGTCCTAGCTTCTTGTTTTGTTTTGATATGCCCAAATAGGCTGGTTTTGTGAGCTAGTTTGATTATTGGTGTCTTTGAAGCTCTCACATCCTGTCACCAGGTGGTTAGATCTGTTACTAGGTATGTGAGACCAGGAGTCCATTTACTTTTCTTGTATGGATTCAGCTCAGGTGTCCTGGTAGCCAGTCACCAAGTGTGTGCTGCAGGCTCTCATCTACTGTCCCAGATGGGCAAGGGTGATTGCAGTAGGCACAGGTATCTGGCTGTGGTAGGGGGTCATGCACGGAGAAAGGCAGGAGGCTGATGGCTGTCCGAGTGTTTGGAAGGAAAGAGTGTCCCTATTCCCTAGAGTGTGCAGGTGGGTGGGTTTTCCAGCTGGACTATGGGCATCCATTGCTGTTGGCTGTAAGGACTGGGTGGTACCACTTATTCTTGGACCCCAGTCATGGGTGGCTAAGTGGCATGGGTGGAGACACCGGTCTTCAGGCCCCTGAAGTGGGGAGGCGAGGACCCTACTTAATTGGCAGAGTGGTGTCAAATGTCACCAATCGACCACTCCACCTTAGAGCTGATATAATTGAAAATAGGCTTCAGGTATACACCCTGTGTAGTGTGCTAATGAAGGCCTATGCTGTTGAAATGGGCCCACACAGGTCTATGCAGGGGTGAAAGGTATTTAAAGATTTAAAGTCCACGGACCCTTTACGTCTGTGCCTAGGCAAAGGGGCTGTGCCTGCCGAGTTCCTGGCTTAGAAGAGCTGACAGATTGTATTTTGTTAATTTGTCCCCTCTCTGAAGCTGAAAGAATGGCTCAGGGCACAACAGGTTCTACTTCCAGCCCAGGGAATGTGGCAATCACTGAAGCTGGCCCAGGACCTGGTGTAGAGTGGGGTAGGGGCAGGAAATGGGAGAAAGATTCTTCCCAAAGGGGGTGTTTTTTGATCTGCGCAGGTTAGACACATACACTTTTGTCGATTAAACGCCATTATTCACAGGTTCTGGAGGTTTGAGTAGACTCCATCGCTTGGTCTCTCCCCATGTGGAAAATGCATCCTGAGCGCCACTGCTTGCCTCACCGCACATGCCGCCAACCCAGCCTGCAGGGTGCTGGTTCCTACCAGGTCAGGTCTGTCAACGTCTCACTGCTTCTGAACTGCCTTTCCCTCCTGCTGTTGCTCAGTCTTATTACTCAACTTTGGCTTTGATGTTCAGCGCTGCTAGATTTCATATATAATCAATTCACTTGTTTTTTCAGGTCTTTGTTGTAAGAGAAATTGGAATTGTCTAACTACTCTGTCATCTTACCCCTGCCTCCAAGAAATATTTTTAAAGGACCAAATTGGATGTGTTTTAATCTGGACACAGTTTACATAGGTCCACATCATTCCTGGGCTAAATCACTGAACTCTGTAGTCAGAGAGATTTCACAGCAATCAATACACACCTGTGTAGCTTACTGTAACTGCTTCTAGAAGAAAGTACGGTATCTAATAAAGATCATAAGTAGAGAGGAAAAAAGCCATTCTCAAGACTGTAAGAGAGTATAGAAAACACTATCATTTAGAAAGTGTTTAAGAACACAATAGCATACCTTTAATTCTCAATTCATACTGTCATGAGAATGCACATTACACTTCTAATTATTAAACAATTCTGCCTTATGGACTCCCATCTTTTTAAAAAGGAAAATAGTATCAACTGTGATTCAAATCTTTCAAAAACCCCTAAAATTCACACTGAATGTGTTCTTTCAAATCCTTTCAGAGGGAAAAAAAGTGATACAGAAACACATCAACATTCAAGTAATTTAAAACAAAAAGGTAGATTTAATGCAATGACAACATTAATCTGAGGATAAATAAATCCACAACAGGCTTTAAAGTTTCAGAATTTTTTTTTTTTTTTTTTTCCTTTCTTTGCAGAGAGAATGGTTTTCTGAAAGCATATAGGACTCAGGGTTCAAAACAAAATTTAATTTCTTAATGTCCAGGTGAAACAGTCTTGGTCCTCTCTGCTCACTCCTAACACTCGCCACCGGGCACGGTGATAGTTTCTTTAACTCAGGAAGGATGCTAGTTTCAAGAGTAGCTGGATGGTTTGTTTCCTGAATCATCTTCTTGTGATCCCATACTCTGTGGAAGGAGAGTGAGGCAGTGTATTTATTCTCGCTTGTCAAGGATTTCCCACCAGCCCCCAACAAGCGCCCCAAAGTTTTTTAGCCTGGTCCTTCACAGAGGAACGTCAGCCTCTGTGTAATGCAGAGTAGGCAAAGGAGCACCCTTAAGCACATTTTCGTATCTTATTTTGAAAATAATCCTGATGTGGCAACATCCCGTCTTCAATGATCCCACTTCTAGTTAATGAGGAAAAAGCATAGTCACCTTTTGTACAAATTGGGGATTCACTGTAATCTCCTGATCCATGGCTTTCAGCCGCTCATCAAGCTCTATACATTTCAGCATCTGTGTGGTACACATTTGACATGATTAGTAAATGGTTTCAAGCCAAGTAGTACATTCTTTTTAATGCAGGCTATTCATATCAGCAGGAACCAAGTTGATGGCAGTGGGTTTGGTTTATTCATACAAGTAGCCCTGGTTGCACAATGATTAAGCACTCAGCTGCTAACCGAAAGGTCAGCGGTTCAAACCCACCAGCTGCTCCATGGGAGAAAGATGTGGCAGTCTACTTCTGTAAAGATTACAGCCTTGGAAACCCTATGGGTCCTATAGGGTCGCTCAAAGTCAGACTCAATGGCAATGGGTACTCATGTGAGTACTATAGGTTCAGAATTCCTTAATCTGGAAACCCATGGGGCAAATGGGTTTTGGAGTTTTTTGGATTTCAGAAAGCTAATACGGTACCAAAAACCCGATGCTGTTGAGTCAATTGTGACTCATAGCGACCCTACAGGACAGAGTAGAACTGTCCCACAGGGTTTTCAGGGAGTGGCTGGTGAATTCGAACTGCTGACCTTTTGGTTAGCAGCCAAATGCTTTATCACTGCACCACCAGGGCCCCAAAACAGTATAAGCGCTATACATTACCTAACACACCTGGCAGGATCTAGAGCAGTTCCCTGAAATCAAACACATTCATATTTTTTGCAGTGAAATCTAAGAATATTCATACCAAGTGGTACAAAGACTATATACAGTTCAGGTAACATTTTGCCATCAAATGGCTTAGAAAAAACGTCCAGTTTTCAGTTTTTTTGGATTTTAGAATTGGGAAAAATTGTAGAGGTGCAGTATATTACTATGCATTTAAGTTTCTGGGATTTACTTCCTGGTTCAACCCATTTCCCTAGACCAAGGTAGACATAGGCACAGTCTGAGCCCATGCCCCTCAGCCCAGGGCAAATGTCCCACGCATTACCTGACCTACAGCCCCAAAAGATGCTGGAGCAGCACAACCTCAGAAAGCACAGAGGTGGCAGCTTCTGCAGTAGGGGAGGCTTCCCTGTGCTCATCCTCCCTCCTCAGCCACCCAGCTAACTCTTGCTCTCTGACATCTGGACCCGGACCTCTACAGAAACAAAACTCTGTATGATAAATGGCGGCTGGGTACAGGTATAATTTTACTAATTAATAAGATGCTTCAAGTGTTTGAGGAGTTAAAGTAGGCTTTGGTGAGGAGGTTAGGAAATCTAACCATCATTCATTTCTAACCATATCATCCTGAAGAGTCTTATGCAACTCATTTTGAAATTACCTTTCTAGAAACTAATATGCTCATCAACTGGGAATTACCTGTGCTTAAAACTAAAATTATCCTGAGCACAGGAGCAACGAGTATTTTATCCACAACATCTCAAACATCAATAAAAAAACGTAAAACCTTGCATTCATATTTACCTCCTGATCAATGTTATGAAGCATGGCTGGGTTATTATATTTTTCAGGGTTATCATGAAAACTAACCATACCATCCTTCTGGTTAATACTTGCAAAAATTTCACCATCTTCTATCTATAAAAAAAGCAAACAGGAAAGCAGTTTAGACCTAATCACTGTGTAAATATATGGTGATACATATGGCCAGGAGAAAGCACACAAAGTAAACATAACTTAGAAAGCAATAAATATAACTTTGTATATGTATTTTTAAGCACCATTAGTTTATTCAACAAGTATTTACTGAACACTTAGTATGTGCTGGGCACCACTATATATGCTCAGGGGTGCAAAACTGACACACACACACTCCTGCCCTTGCATTTTTAAATATCCATTTCATTGAGACATAATTTACACTGCCCTGTGTTTTAAAAATTGAAGCCCTAATACATTTGTGTTTTGCTTTGTGGAAATTATTTTCTGATGCTTCGAGAAAATTCTTCTGGATGCCCTTTATCGCCACTCTTATTCAATATTGTGCTGGAGGTCCTAGACAAAGCAATTAGGCTAGATAGAGAAATAAAGGGCATCCAGATTGGCAAGGAAAAAGTAAAAGTATCTCTATTTGCAGACATGATTTTATACACAGAAAACCCTAATGAATCCTCAAAAAAAAACTACCGAAACTAATAGAAGAGTTCAGCAGAGTATCAGGATACAAGATAAACATACAATAATCAGTTGGATTCCTCTACACCAACAAAGAGAACCTCGGAGAGGAAATCACCAAATCAATATCATTTACAGTAGCCCCCAAGAACATAAAATACTTAGGAATAAATCTTATCAGAGATGTAAAAGACTTGTACAAACAAAACTACAAAACACTTCTGCAAGAAACCAAAAGAGACCTACATAAGTGGAAAAACATACCTTGCTCATGGATAGGAAGATTTAACATTATAAAAATATCTATGCTACCAAAAAATGATCTATAGATTTAATGCAATTCCGATCCAAATTCCAACGACATTCTTTAATGAGATGGAGAAATAAATCACCAACTTCATATGGAAGGGAAAGAAGCCCCGGGTAAGTAAAGCATTACTGAAAAAGAAGAACAAAGTGGGAGGCCTTACTCTACCTGATTTTAGAACCTATTATACCACCACAGTAGTCAAAACAGCCTGGTACTGGTACAACAACAGATACACAGACCAGTGGGATAAAACTGAGAATCCAGACATAAATCCATCCACATATGAGCAGTTGATATTTGACAAAGATCCCAAAACAGTTAAATTGGGAAAAGACAGTCTCTTTAACAAATGGTGCTGGCATAACTGGATATCCATCTGCAAAAAATTGAAACAAGACCCATATCTCACACCATGTACAAAAACGAGCTCAAAATGGATCAAAGACCTAAATATAAAATCTAAAACGATAAAGATCATCGAAAAAAAAATAAGGACAATGTTAGGAGCCCTAATACATGGCATAAACAGTATACAAAACATTACTAAGAATGCAGAAGAAAAACTAGATAACTGGGAGCTCCTAAAAATCAAACACCTATGCTCATCCAAAGACTTTACCAAAAGAGTAAAAGGATTACCTACAGATTGGGAAAAAGTTTTTAGCTATGACATTTCTGATCGGTACCTTATCTCTAAAATCTACATGATACTGCAAAAAGTCAATTGCAAAAAGACAAGTAACTCAATTAAAAAATGGGCAAAAGATATGAACAGACACTTCACTAAAGAAGACATTCAGGTAGCTAACAGATACATGGGGAAATGCTCACAATCATTAGCCATCAGAGAAATGCAAATCAAAACTACAATGAGATTTCATCTCACTCCAACAAGGCTGGCATTAATCCAAAAAACACAAAACAATAAATGTTGGAGAGGCTGCGGAGAGATTGGAACTCTTATACACTGCTGGTGGGAATCTAAAATGGTACAGTCACTTTGGAAATTGATTTGGTGCTTCCTTAAAAAGCTAGAAATAGAACTACCATATGGTCCAGCAATCCTACTCCTTGGAATATATTCTAGGGAAATAAGATCCTTTACACGAACAGATATATGCACACCCAGGTTCACTGCAGCACTGTTCATGATAGCAAAAAGATGGAAGCAACCAAGGTGCCCAGCAATGGACGAATGGATGAATAAACTATGGTATATTCACACAATGGAATACTACCCATCGATAAAGAACAGTGATGAATCTGTGAAACATTTCATACCATGGAGTAATCTGGAAGGCATTATGCTGAGTGAAATTAGTCATTTGCAAATGGACAAATATTGTATAAGTCCACTATTATAAGAACTCGAGAAATAGTTTAAACAGAGAAGAAAATATTCTTTGATGGTTACGAGAGGGGTGAGGGAGGGCGCGTAAAAGAGGGGTATTCACTAATTAAATAGTAGATAATAACTACTTTAGGTGACAGGAAAGACAACATACAATACAGGCGAAGTCAGCACAGCTGGACTAAACCAAAAGCAAGGAAGCTTCCTGAATAAACTGAATGCTTCAAAGGCCAGCGTAGCAGGGGCGGGGGCGGGGCGGTTTGGGGACCATGGTTTTAGGGAACATCTAAGTCAAGTGGCATAATAAAATCTATTAAGAAAACATTCTGCATCCTACCTTGGAGAGAGGCGTCTGGGGTCTTAAACGCTAGCAAGTGGCCATCTAAGATGCATCAATTGGTCTCAACCCACCTGGATCAAAGGAGAATGAAGAACACCAAGGACACAAGGTAATTGCGAGCCCAAGAGACAGAAAGGGCCACATGAACCAGAGACTACATCAGCCTGAGACCAGAAGAGCTAGATGGTGCCTGGCTACAACCGATGACTACCCTGACAGGGAACACAACAGAGGACCTCTGAGGGAGTAGGAGAGTAGTGGGATGCACACCCCAAATTCTCCAAAAAAGACCAGACTTAATGGTCTGACTGAGACCAGAAGGACCCCAGGGGTCATGGCCCCCAGACCTTCTCTTGGCCCAGGACAGGAACCATTCCCAAAGCCAACTCTTCAGACAGGGATTAGACTAGACAATGGGTTGGAAAGGGATGCTGGTGAGGAGTGAGCTTCTTGGATCAGGTGGACACTTGAGACTATCTTGGCATCTCCTCCCTGGAAGGGAGCTGAGAGGGTAGAGGGGGTTAGAAGCTGGCAAAATGGGCATGAAAAGAGAGTGGAGGGAGGGAGCAGACTGTTTCATTAGGGGGAGAGCAACTGGGAGTACGTAGCAAAGTGTATGTAAGTTTTTGTGTGAGAGACTGACTTGATTTGTAAACTTTCACGTAAAGCACAACAAAAATTTGAAAAAAAAAAAAAAACACAAAATTTTTCTGCCAATGCTGATTCTATGGCAGTTTTAAGGTCTACATTCTTTATCTGTATCAGTGATTGGGGGTTCACCTGATTGTCCTGTCCATGAAGCTAAAAAGTGAGGGACCAATGGAAGTTCCAAACAATAATGATTATTCCTAACAACGAGCTCCACAGAGGACAATGATTATTTCATTTGCTAGCAGTCAAAGTGAGTTGCCTCAACTGGCCTACTCAGGGATATCTGGCCTGGGAAGGGGTACATACAATTTAATGAAGTAGCAACCAGCATCACATTGTAAGTAGAATGTAATTTCCGTAAACACAACCATAGAAAGCCACCTCTTTAACAAATGGTGGAATACACCTGACTGAGAAGCAAACCCACATTCACCACAGAAGCACCGAGTGTAACAACCCCAACTGGGAACACCCCAAACGTCCATGCGTTAGAATGGGTAAGTATCCTCACACAATGGAATACAGCAGCCCTGAAAATGAATGAACTAGAACTACACACATCACGTATGAAATCTCAAAACGTTGGGCAAGGGAAGCCAGATACAAAGAAAGTATATATTGTATGTTTTCTTTTATATAAAGCAAAAAACAAACCTAACTAAAACATGCAGTTAGAGGTCACAATAACGATGACCTTTCTAGCCAGGGGAGGGACAAGAAGCAGCACGAGGGGCGTTCTGGGGTGCTGGCAATATTCTGTGTCTTGATCTGGGTGCTGGTTATATACACGTTTTCACTTTGCGAAAATTTATTCAGCTATAACTTACTTGTTACATCTTTTTTTTTTTTTTAAATTGTACTTAAATGAAGGTCTACAGAACAAACTAGTTTCTCACTAAACAGTATACATATTTCTATGACATTGGTTAACAACCCCATGTCATGTCAACACTCTCCCTTCTCTACCTTGGGTTCCCTTTTACCAGCTTTCCTGTCCCCTCCTGCCTTCTCGTCCTTGCCCGTGGGCTGGTGTGCCTCTTTAGTCTTGTTTTGTATTATGGGCCTGTCTAATCTTTGGCTGAAGGGTGAACCTTGGGAGTGACTTCATTACTGAGCCAAAAGGGTGTCTGGGGGCCATACTCCAGGGGAGCTTGTTACATTTCAATAAAAACGTTTACTTGAAATAAATCCCTGTCCTCATAGACCTGACACTCCAGGCTAGGGCTTCTCAATCTCAGCAGAATTGACATTTTGGGCCCAGTTTGCTGTGGGGCTGTCCTGTGCACTGTAGGATGTTTAGCAGCATCACGGCTTTCTCTGGGTTGGCCAAGCAGCGTTCAAAACCCAACCCTTCCTCCTCTGACCCCTCACACACTCGCCTGGCTCTTATGTCCTGGCTAGTGTCAACCACTTATACCCACTGGTCAGTAGCTCCCAGGGGAAAGAGTCTGTGTAACCTCTGTGGGGCTAGCAAGGTGCTCTTAGCAGGCACTCCAAGTTTGGTTAAGTTGGACAGGTTTTATTTGTTTGCTGTGTGTGCATGTCTTGAAGGGTAGGTGGAAGGGGACAAAAAAAAAGCTCAAAACATTTGTAAATTGAACTATACAAATAAAATACTCCATTATCACAATGGGAAATAGCTGTGCTAATCTTACGCTGATACGGCACTACTCCTGAAATCAGAGGGGGATTACTAGCAGGAAAATGTAGAATGCTGTCTTTCTATTTATATGAAGGCTTGCCTGCTCGGGGCTGAAGTCACAGATTTGTTATAGGTGGGCTGGAACCAGATCAGAGCTGTATATGTACACAACTTACAGGCAGGTAGATGACAATACATTAACTTGGTGAGTTATCACTCAGCCTTTAAATGACACTTATCTAAATTCAGGGAGTGGTGACGTGCTGGGGAGAAGGGAGTGACAAATGGGGTTTCAGGTGTACTGGTAATACAGGTTGTGCCCGATTTACCACATATTCGAGTTACCACGACCTGCGCTTATGACTGTATTTTTCTTTTTTTTGGTATCGCTTATCATTAGTAAAATGCACTACATACAATGTTGCAGCATGTGATTTGCTGATGTTATTCTCAGATGTTCACTTGTAGATGTTCAATTTTATGATTTACCGTTCAAAACACTGCTGTATAGATTTTGTTTTCTAAACTAAATCTGGGGCTTCAATTACTTGAAAACATGGACCCAAATGCTGATCGCTTTGCTAAAGTCAATAAACAGATCTGGGAAGCAGCAAGATGTTACCACAAAATATATGAAGAAAAAAAGGTAATGGACCATACAGACAACTTTCACTCATTTTCTGACTAGAAACGCCTTCTCTGTTCCCAGGGATGATCCAGATGATCTAGAACCTTCTACAAGTGGAGTTATTGCTGCAACAAAATGCCAACCTTATCCAACTCTTCTTCATTGGAGTAAATTTTTATTTTATTATTTTTTTTTTACAGACAAGCATGCCTCATTTTATTGTGCTTCACTTTATTGCACATCACAGGTTTTTTTTTTTTTTTACAAATTGAAGGTTTGTGGCAACCCTGCATCAAATAAGTCTATCGGCGCCATTTTTTCCAGTTGGATGTGCTCACCTCCTGTCTCTGTGCCACATTCTGGTAATTCTTTAAATATTTCAAACTTTTTCATTATATTTGCTATGGTGATCAGTGCTCTTTGATGTTACTATGATAATTGTTTTGGGGCGCTATGAACCACAGCCACATAAGACGGTGAACTTAATGGATAAATGTTGTGTGTGTTCTGACTCTCCACCAACTGGCCCTTCCCCTGTCTCTCTACCTCTCCGTGGGCCTCCCTTTTCCCTGAGACAGGGCAATATTGAAATTAGGCCAATTAATAACCCTACAATGGCCTCTAAGTGTTCAAGTGAAAGGAGTCGAACGTCTCTCATTTTAAATCAAAAGCTAGAAAGGATTAAGTTTAGTGAGGAAAGCATGTCAAAAACCAAAATAGGCCAAAAGTGAGGCCTCTTGCGCCAAACAGTCAAGCTGTGAATGCAAAGGAAAAGTTCTTGAAGGAAATTAAAAGCACTACTCCAGTGAACACACGAACGATAAAAAAGCGAAACAGCCTTATTGCTGATACGGAGAAAGTTTTAGTGGTGTGGATAGAAGATCAAACCAGCCATAACATTCCCTTAAGCCAAAGCCTAACCCTGAGCAAGGCTCTAATTCTCTTCAATTCTATAAAGGCTGAGAGAGGCAAGGGAGCTACAGAAGAAAAGTCCAAAGTTAGGAGAAGTTGGTTCACAAGGTTTAAGGAAAGAAGCCGAGGTCTCCATAACACACAAGTGCAAGGTGCAGCACCAAGTGCTGATGTAGAGGCTACGGCAGGTTCTCCATAAGGTCTAGCCGAGATAACTGATGAAGGTGGCTACACTTACCAGATTTTCAGTGTAGACAGAACAGCCTTGCATTGGAAGAAGATGCCATCTAGGACTTTCATAGCTAGAGAGGAGAAGCCAATGCCTGGCTTCAAAGCTTCAAAGGACAGGCTGACTCTTGTGTTAGCGGGCTAATGCAGCTGGTGACTTTATGTTGAAGCGAATGCTCATTCATCACTCCAAAAATCCTAGCGCCCTTAAGAATTATGCTACACCTATTCTGCCTGTGCTCTGTAAATGGAACAACAAAGCCTGGATGGCAGCACATCTGTTTACAACACGGTTTACTGACTATTTTAAGCCCACCGTTGAGACGTACTTCTCAAAGATTCTTTTCAAAATATTACTCATCACTGACAACGCACCTGGTCACCCGAGAACACTGATGGAGATGTACAAGGACATTAATGCTGTTTTCATGCCTGCTAACACAACATCTGTTCTGCAACCCATGGATCAAGGAGTAACTTCGACTTTGAAGTCTTATTATTTAAGAAATACAGTTCGTAAGGCTACAGCTGCCATAGATAGTGATTCCTCTGGGCAAAGTAAATTGAAAACCTTCTGGAAAGGATTCATCTTTCTAGATGCCATTAAGAACATTCGTGATTCATGGGAAGAGGTCAAAATAACAACACTAACAGAGTTTGGAAGAAGTTGATTCCAACCCTCACGGATGACTTTGAGGGGTTCAAGACTTCAGTGGAGGAAGTAACTGCAGACGTGGTGGCAACAGCAAGAGAACCTGAATTAGAAGTGAGCCTGAAGACGTGACTGAGTTGGGGCAATCTCATGATAAAACTTCAACAGATGAGGAGTAGCTTCTTATGGATGAGCAAAGAAATTAGTTTGTTGAGATGGAATCTACTCCTGGGAAGACACTGTGAACATTGTTGAAACGACAACAAAGGATTTAGAATATTATATAAACTTAATTGATAAACAGCAGCAAGGTTTGAGAGGATTGGCTCCAATTTTGAAGGAAATTCTACTGTGGGTAAAATGCTATCAAACAGCACTGGATGCTACAGAGAAATCTTCACGAAAGGAAGAGGCAATCGATGTGGCAAATTTCACTGATGTCTTATCTTACGAAACTGCCACAGCCACCACAACCTTAGCACCCACGACCCTGACCAGTCAGCAGCTATCAACGCTGAGGCAAGACTACCACCAGCAAAATGATTAAGACTTCCTAAAGGCTCAGACGATGGTTAGAATTTTTTAGCAATAAAGTGTTTTTTAATTAAGGTATGTATGCTGAGTTTTAGACATAATGTTATTACATACTTAATAGACTACAGTATATTGTGGACATAACTTTCATATGCACTGGGGAAACCAAAACATTCGTGACTCGCTTTATTTCAATATTCGCTTTATTATGGCGGTCTGGAACAGAACCTGCACTACCTCCAAAGTATGCCTGTATGTACGTAATGTATTAAAAAAACTCTATGTTCATATGTAATGCTTCCAACCCCGAAAGACAAATTAAGATTGGATTTATAAAGATATTGATAATAAAAGGCAATAATAATGAAAGCTAAATTAAAAAACAAAAAAACCCGAGGTATTCGACTTACGTAAGAACAGACTTCCATGAAGTCTTCGGAGTGGAACCCCGTCCCAAGTTGAGAACTGCCTGTACCTTAAGGCAGGTGGTGAATGTGTGTGTGTGTTTATGACGGTACCCTTTACCTCAGGGCCACTCAGTGCAGTCATGCACTGACACCAGTCCGCGATAAGCCGAGGGACTTGAATCAGAACGTAAATCAATGATGTTACTTAGCATGCTATTTAGTTCAGTGAACATTTTTTAGCAAAACTTTCTTGAGGAAGGAAGCAGTGCCTTGATTTACATTCTGGGCAAGCTCATAATCCCACCGGGAACCAGCATGCTGAGGAGCACTCCTTTATTATTTTTAGTGTATCCAAAAATACTCCCTGAGTATTTTAAATGATGCTTACAAAAACTCTAACAATGAAAAAATGTAAATATAATAAATAAGGAGAACAAACAGGACACAACTGTGTATATCATGAGCACACCATGAACAGAAAACTACAGATTTTGAGGAAACAGAACATAATGTCGATAGTGGTTTACTTTGGATAATTCCCCTACACCTTGTTCCTTTTCTGTATTTTCATAATATACACACATTGCTTTTACACTGAGAAAAATACACTAATTTTAAAAGATGAAAACACACTTACCATGTGTAGAACATATTTTTCTGCCTCTTGAGGTCCAGATAACTGCACACGACTTGCCATATCTTGTAACGACAGTGTAAGAAATGTCTGAAAGTCAGAAGAATTAATCACAGACGGAAACAACTGAGGAAAGACATTTTATCATACATGTATGGAGTTCTACTTGAGTCACTGAAAACTTACTTTCCGTGATAGGACAACACAATTTTTGTTTGTGAAGACAACTTGAAATGATGAACTCAGTGGTTTGAGTCATCAGTGAGAGCCCGCAAAGGGTAAACTTCCTGAGTATGTACTGCACTCTTGCAAAACATTAAGAAAAAGGCCAACAATTCCAAAGGTATAGAGAAAAAACTATGTGCAAACACAAAAAAAGGAAATCAAAGGGCTCTCCACCATATGAAAGATGCTCAATCTCACTTAGAAAACGTAAAATAAAACTACACCAAGATTTCCATTTTCACCTACCACTGTGCCAAAGATCTGAAAGTTTGATAACACACTGCACTATTACAGGTCTGTAAACAGCCATCTTCACTAACAGCTGGAAGGCATGTAAATAAGTACAACTATGAAGACAATTCAGCAGCACCCCTCAGATTCCCATCCATTTCCTCTTGACCCAGTGGTTTTACTGTTAGAGCTGTATCTGTAAGGTTACAGTCAACTTTACCCCAAGAACTTGGTCTTTGTCCTTGGTTCCAGAGAGATAACCTCTAAAGCCTTGGAATTTCCCCAGTGATTGAAAGGTCTCTGATGAGGGCTTCCAGACTACTCCTACCTAACAGGTTATGCTAGTTAGGTGACTCTTGGGTAGGGACGGACCAGGCAAGGAACACCCACAAGGTGCTATCAATCAGACCTGGGAGGAGGCACATAACCTCAGGCTGAAGCTTGAGTTCAGCCACATGTACCCTGATTCAATCAATCATGCCTCTGTAATGAGATCCCCAATAAAGGCTCTAGCTGCAGAAGCTCCATGGGCTTCCTGGTTGCAGGATAGCAAGTCCTTTGGGACATGGAAGCTCTGTATTGGAAGCCCTCCCAGATCTTATCCTAGTCATCTCTTCAGTTGTATCCTTTTTGCTACAATAAATCTGTAATCATAAGTATATGTTCTAGCAAATTATGAAACCTGAAAGAGTAGTGGTACCCAGCAGGTGAGAAGGTAGACTGGGGACTCCCATGCTTACAGCTGACATCTAAAGTCTTGGGCAGTCTGGAGGACTGTGCCCCCTTTAGCCTGAGATCTGACCTAGCTCTGGTGGTTAGGGTCAGAGGAAGAAGTACGGCATCTACGATTAGGAATAGAATTAGAGTGGAATTGCATTGAACTGAATTGATTTCTACACATACTCTCACATATGCTTACAATCTCAAAAGATAGGAAACCACCTCAACGTCCCTCAATAGAGGGCTGGTAAAGTAGTTTTTTTTTAAAGTAGTGAATTACAGTACAGCCATACAAATGGAATAGTACGCAGCTGTCAAAAGAAAACAAGTGAGGGAGCTGTTTAAGAACTAAAAAGCAATCCAAGATTTGTACATTATTAAACAGTAAAAAAGAGGATACAGAAAAGTATATATGGTATGCTAACATTTGTGTAAAAAAAGGGAAGAATATATACATATGCATGTGGTTTGGGTGCAGACATATGTATTTGCTTATGTGTGCATAAAGTATCTCTAGAATGATACCAAGAAAAAACTGTAATACTGGTTGCCTCTGGGGAAAGAAAAAGAGTGGCTGGGGTATAAGAATTGGATGTATCTTTTAAATTTTGTATTATAAATGTAAATTTTGTATTATAAACTTTATAAATATATTATCTATTAAATACAAATTGAAAAACCTCATATCCACCAAAATTCAAAGTTACAAAAACTAGTATCTATCCTTCAAAATTCAAAGTTAAAATTTTTAAACAAATGAGGAGGGGAGACTAACAGAGGCTACAAATTATGGTACACAAAGGAAACTGGTATCTGCCACTGCTCTGCCTAGAATTTTATTAAAATGCCCCCTTTCAGGACCAAACTGTTTGTTTTTATGGCAGCTGGCAATACGTAGGTCCTTAGGTAGCACAGTTTGTGCTTGGCTACTAACCTAAAGTTTGGCGGTTCAAACCCACCCAGTGGCAGCCCTGTGGAAGAAGGGCCTGATGATCTGTTTCCATAAAGATTACAGCCAAGAAAACCCTATGGAGCAGTTCTACTCTGCAACACATGGGGTTGCCACAAGTCAGAATCAACGAGACAGCAGCAGGTTTTTTTGTTTGTTTTGGGGGGCGGGGGTGACAATATTTACTATAACCGTACTTTCAGAGCCAGGCAAGTGAAAACCCTGATCTTGAAAATTCTTACAACCCAATCACCAAAAAATAAAATCTACATATACTTTAATATGAAGAAAACTAAAAGAAATAGGAGAAATCAAGAAAATGAAATTATGAAATTGTTAATTCTAAGAAGTACGTAAGCAGTTCAGTACAAATGAGGGACCAAAAATCAACATTTCTAAAAACACAGAACTAATACATGAAATATCTAGAATAGGCAAATACAGAAACAAAAGTTCTGGAGGGAGGGGGAGAACGGGAAGTGAGCACTTAAGGGGCACTGAGTTTTTATTTGAGGTGATGAAAAACTTTTGGAAATAAAAAGTTATGATGGCTGCACAACATGCTGAGTGTAATTAATGTCACTGAATTGTACACTTAAAAAATGGTTAAAATGGCAAATGTTTTATTATATATATTTTATCACAATAAAATTAAAAAAAAAATCAAATGGTCATTTCTCCTATTTCAAAATGAATAGAAACGTCCACCTGAATTTCCATCAGTAGAGGGCTGGTTGAATAATTCATGGCCCATTTATACAGAAGAGTACTACATATGGATAACCATGATATAGAATCCATTGCCATTGAATCGATTCCAACTGAGAGTGACCCAATAGGACAGAGTAGAACTGCCCCATAGGGATTCCAAGGAGCGCCTGGTAGATTCGAACTGCCAATCTTTTGGTTAGCAGCTGTAGCTCTTAACCACTATGCCACCAGGGTTTCCAACTGTGATACAGGCCTATGTTATCATGGAAAGAGGCTGATGACAAATTGTACAAAAAACACAAGGTACGGAATAGCCTGGAGAACCTCAACCACCTTGCATCCCTTATGGGTCCAAGTCTCCAGGCAGCAGGACCTGGGTCTGAAACTTCTCTATCCCTCACTGCCCTAAAATAGAGCCTTGATTATGTAGGTGTTTGTCAGATACATGTTATTTCTGATAAAGTCACATTACTTAAAAAAAAAAAAAAAACTGCATGTAGAGTATGATCTCAATTTTATGTAAATTGGCAGCGTACGCACATCCAGAGAGAAGAGACAAAAAACAATCTAGAAAAATACTCACAAAAATTTTCATATTGAACAGCCCCTCATTACTGGCAAGTGACAGATTTAACCCCACCCCTTCTCCCTAGTCATCTCCCAGTTAGCAATACCACAATCACTGAGTTCTGGTCACTGAGGCTTAAGCAAAGTCAACTTACGGAGGCTTCTCGAAAAGCACTTGATTTCCCGTTTCTGATAAAAAACAGACTACCTTGGCTAGGAAATCCTTTGGTTCCCCCCTTCTATTATTTTGGCACTAGTACATGATGTCAAACAAACAAACAAAAAACCTTAAGTCAGCCTGCTAAGGACAGGAAGCTCAGAAGGACTTGGACACGGACACTCATGCCTTCGTGGAGTCGATTCCCCAGCCCCCACCTCCAGTCCCTTTGCATTTGTGTTTTTTTCTTTTTTGTCAAACTCTTGTTCTGGATTTATTCAATACAAAACTACATATTCTTTTACTAACTTCTCAAATTATAAGCTACTGACTTATTCCAAAGTGATGAACTGTGGCTGAGTCTTTTCACAAGATAGTAAACGGATGATTTTTGTAATGATGCCTACTTATTAGACTTCTTAGGCTTTAATTCATTTAATTTTCATTTGCCATGTTGTAATTTAACATCTTCCTGCACATCCACTGACTTCTGTTCTTTTTAACTTTTGATTCTTTTATGTGAACCTCTGCTTGGTGGTGAGGATGGGAGCTGGAGTGGTTATGCTGGCTCCTGGGGCAAACACGTATGTGGAGAAAACAGGCTGCTGGTTGCCTTGTGTATCTTAGACGCTTGTTTTCAGTCTGTGACTCAGGTCACCTTTATTCTGGCTGAAAGCTTAAATTCGTGTTTGGTATTTCTTGGGCTGCTTTCATGTCTTTGATTTTTCTCCTACAAATGAACTTTTTTTCAACTTCTCTGCTGATCTGTTAGTCAGTGTTATGGGCTGTGTCCCCTAGAAATATATGTTGTAAATCCTAATCCCTACACCTGTGGTAATAGTCCCATTTCAGAATGCGTTTTCTTTGTTATGTTAATGAGGCAGGATTAGTGTAGGGTGTATCTTGGGTGAATCTCTTCCGAGATATAAAAGGAGCAGATTAAGAGAGCAGAGATGGGGAAAAATGATGCTATGCCACATGAAGATTGCCAAGGAACCAAGGAATAGAAGCTGAAGAGACAAGGACCTTTCCCCAGAGCCGACAGTGAAAGAATGCCTTCCTCTAGAGCCGGTGCCGATTTTGGACTTGTAGCCTCCTAAACTGTGAGAAAATTAATTTGTTTGTTAAAGCCACCCACTTGCATATTTCTGTTATAGCAGCACTAGACAACTAAGACAGGAAGCTATAATTACTCTCTAGAACGTCTGGAAGGAATTTCCTTCTCTTCTGTCCAGTGACCATCTCCTCACTTTCTTCCTCTTCTGCAGGAGTACTTATCCCTGTTGGTTTGCTGACCTGCACGGCTACCCCCAGACTCACCACTCTTCCTCCCAAGCTTCTCTTGGGGGCCAAAGAAGTCACGTTCTCTGGTTCTTCACCTTGTCAAATCCACCATCCCTTTCCCCAATCTCCGTCAGTAGCTCAGTGGGCCTCCTGATGCTAGGCAGCCCTAGCAACAGCCCCTATTCTTGCTCCCCCACTTCCTCCTCCACCATCACCACTGGGATACAAGGCAGAGGGTATGCACAGGTGTGGGTCCACCACGCTGTCAACAGCTGTGAACTGCTGGATCTCTGAGCAGACTTGTCAAAGAGAGAAAAGGAATGCTCTATATGTTTAAGATCTTCTTAGTACTTTTCCCATTACTTGCAGCAAATGCCTTCCTAACACACATGGGGCTTCATTCTTCTTTTTTATTTTTCTGTGCTGTTTGTACACTTGACAGTAAGCATATTTTCTATAATCAAAAAACCATCAGGTTATTTTCATTTTGAAAAGAAAAATGATCTAACTTGCTCACATCCCACGATTCAACTGCATTTAGCTTGTACAAGCCTGGCCTAGAGTCATCCAGTGTTCCAGTAAGAAGTGCAAATAGGTTCAGCACAGCCTGAGGGGCTCCAAGGCTGGCCCCGAGGGACTTCTCTCAGCATCACTAGTACCACCCCATCTAAACTGCTGACCTCTCTAAAGCTACTTTTGCCTGCCTCCCAGTGTAGCTGTATCTGCTGCCTTCTTCTTCACCTGTTTCTCTTCTCAAATACCCTACTTTAGTCTGGAAAAGACCAAAAGTTGTTCTAAAAACCAGTTGCAATAGAGTTCTTTCTTAATATAGAAATCCGGCCACACCTTCTCCTCACACCTGCTTCCTCAGCACTGGAAAGAAGGGAGAGAAACAGGCGTGGGAGAGCCAGGAGTCGCCATCTGAGGGCAACACAGCCTCACCTTTGTAAGCCTTTGAATATTCTTCTTATAAAGAGACGACAAACACTGCTTCACCAGTCCCATGTTGTTATCGCGAGTAAAAGTTTCACTGTGCTTGTTCACCAGGTTTCGGAGTTCTGAGGGATTATTGGTTGAATAGACTTGCGCTAATTCATGGTATGCATTGCTAAGGGGCTAAAGGTTTAAGGGGAGATAAAAAATAAAAAAACTTAGAGTAATAAAATTTGTACAGGAAGGAAAAAAAAAACTTTTGGCACTATGTATTGAGCAGGTATATTAAACAAAACAAACAAACAAAAAACCTTAAGGAACACATCCAATGAATCAGGATAGGATCCTTAGTCAATATCCTTTATTGTTACCTGACAAATTGTAAGTTACCCAAAGCAAATGCCTAGTTTTTAAGGCCAACACTGAAATTTACTATGGAGTAATTTACCGTCAATAACACTTTGTGACACAGTGCGAATAACCAGCTGAGCAGTGACCTGCACTGAGCCCAGTAAAGGCAAGCCCATCTCTTCTTCCTTTGTAGTTCTCTATTTTTTTCTATTGATAAATTATGATATACTGGGAAGAAAGAAGGCAAAATCTCCATGATTCCCAACTCCCTCTCACACACAGCAGACACTTCACCAGGTTCAACCCGCTACTTTTCCTAGCAAGGGGGAAGACAAGAACAAGAATAGAATACAAGTGGCTGAGGGCCTACTAAGAGCCTGGAGTGTTTTAGGCACTTTATATACATTATCCCCTACTTGAAACAGTCTGAAATTAGGGCAGAATGGAGAGTGGTATAATGAGGAGCATCACCAACAGACAGAAGATGAATTCAAGTCACATCTCTGACTCTTAAGTCTGCGTTCTTTTCACCATTTATGATGTCACTGTAAGTAAATTACTAATGCTTATCGACGATGTCCTCAAGTCATGAAGACCCCATTTTGTAACAGCATTAATCCTACAGCAGGTCAGCTCAGGGACCAGTGAAGGACCCATGAGAGTTCCCAACATTACCTGCATGTGGATGCTCTACCCCTACGTGCCCATCATCCTTCCACAGGGAGTCAGGGAGCTCTCAGGCTGCCCCACCCCTACTGCCTACCCCACCCACAACCAGGCAGCCTAGTGCCCTACCGCCACAACTGAACTCTTATGCAAAGGACATCAAGCCAGCATAAAAACCTCATCACCAGGTATCCCAACATCCTGAAATTTTGAGTTCTGTACAAGGAGGATCAGGTAAAACTGTTATTAAAAGGATTGTGACCCCACATATCCTTTTAAACTGCTCAGTACAAAAAAAAAAAGAGCATATACTTCAAAATTAAAATACATTTTTAAAGTGAGGACTCAAAGCTGAGTTCCTCAATGAAAACTGAAACAAAAATTCTGTGAATGGAGCTTGTAGTCTTCAGACATGGGATATGGAAACATGTCAACATTTAGACAAATTGAGAGTTAAATAAAATCAGCACTGCTTTTTCAGTATTTTGGCTAAAATGTAATGAAGAAGTACAAAAAAACCTACCTTTATAGAAGCTTAAACATCTATGGCTATAACCACCCAGAGTGAAGGTTTGAAAACAAGTTCCTGAGAAACATGATTCCAACAGAGGTGACCAGCATGAGTATGCAATGGAATGAGATTAGGGAGTTTGGACTGAACTGAAGCTCACAGTAGAAACTTACTGTCTACTAATCTGAAGTTGGTGGGAGGGCTACTATAAAATTAAATCACAGAACCGTATCAATATAATTTCTTGATGGACTTAACATGCCACTTAAGAAGATCAGTTTTATTTTAAAAACTCACCTTAATGAATCTACCCACAATTTGAGACGTGTATTTCGGTAGCTGTTGTACTTTGCCAAGTAATATCAAAGAAACTAGAATATACTTTTTATACGACTCCAACATGATATGACTGACCGCCATGGCAGGAGTAGTTATAGCCTGTGCAAGAGAAGAGTGTTTAGTACAGAAAGAGAGCACACCATAGCAGGAAAGAGCAACTAACCACATGTATCAGCTTTAGTTAAAAAATAATGCTCATACTGAAAGTTCCATTATTATTATTTTCATAACAGCTTTATTGAGATATAATTCACAAACCATAAAAAACCCCTTTTAAAGAATAAAATTTAGTGGTTTTCAGACTAGTGTGTACTACTATCATCATTATCTAATTTCAGGGCGTTTTTATCACCCCAAAAAGAAACCCCTATCCATTAGCAGTCACTTGCTACATTCACTTCTCCACCCCTGGCAATCACTAATCCACTTTCTGTCTCTATCTGCCTACTCTGAATATTTCATATAAATGGAATCATACAGTATGTGGCATTTTGTGTCTGGCTTCTTTCACTCAGCATAATGTTTTCAAGGTTCATTCATGTTGTAGCATGTATCAGTATGTCACTGCTTTTTATTGCTAAATAATATTCCATTGCATGGCTACACCACATTTTATTTACCCTCTCATCAGTTGATAGACACTGGGTTGTTTCCACTTTTTAGCTATTAAGAATAATGCTGCTATGAAATTCATGTGTAAGTTTTTGTGTGTACGTTATGTTTTCATTTGTCTTGGATGTGTACCTAGGAGTAGAACTGCTGGCTCATGTTTAACTTTTTGAGGAATTGCCAAACTGTTTTCCAAAGTAGCTGCACCATTTTACAATTCTACCAGCAATGTACGAGGGTTCAAAATTCTCCCCACCCTTGCTAATACTTTCTGTTGGTTGTCTTTTTTTATTTTAAAAATCCTAGGTGTAAATTGGTTTTGATTTGCACTTCCCTGATGACAAATGGTGATGAGTATCTTTTCATATGCTTATTGGCCTTTGCATATCTTCTTTGGAGAAATGTCTATTCAGATCCATTGCCCATTCCTAAGCTGGATCATTTGTCTTTTTATTATTGAGTAGTAAGAGATCTTTATATATTTTATATACAAATCCTTCACCAGAAATATGATTTGAAAATCATTTCTATTCTGTGAGTTGCCTTTTCACTTTCTTTCACCTTAACTTATGAAGGTTAAGAATCAAAAACTATCATACCCAAGTCAGCCCGAATCTTCCAAATCAAAATTCAAACCACTGAGCCTGTACCGCCACCTCCTCGAGATTATTCTACAGAAACACTCATATAAATGCATGAGGACACATGTACAATGGTTCCCATCGTCGACACTGTTTTAACAGGGAAATACCAGAGTCAACTTAAATTTCCATCAACAGAGGCCAGTAAACTAGGCCAATCTGCAGAGTGCTATGAGGAGATGAAGCTACTTCTACTTTTTGCATTATACAATGCTGTATGATCTGAAATTTTTCCCCCAATAGGTCTAAAATTTTTTTTTAATCTATAATAAAAATTGGTATCACCTTCTGAAATTAAGATAGTAACACCATAGATAACTGCATGCGTCTCATTGTTAACACTAGACAATCTTCATTTAGGGCAAATTCAGGGAGTAAGTTAATTTTTAGGTAAAAGGTTTATAGCTATAAACATATAAAATGTTTTGTTTTAAACATTTTAGTTATCTGTGATAGAAATATTTCCTAAGTTGCTTTTTGACAGCCACACCATCTTGATATCAAGTTATCAGTATGCTCATCAGTTATTATACTGGCTATAAAACTAATACTGCATTCAATGGCTTTTTTAAGAAAAATGTTTTTATAGCTTTTGGAAGACCTGCAAAATTTAACTGTGCATCTTTGCTTAAAGAGAAGTCACGCTGACAATTTTAAAACTCTGACTAGACATATCCCTTAGCGACACTGTCCCTGACTACCACCACTTTAGGGTGACACTTCCCTAGGCCCCTCAGCAGTGTCTGTTAACTCAGTGTTACCACAATCAAACACTCACAGAGGCGGTGCTCAGAGTCACAGATGTGTGTACTGCAGTTTCAACTCAATTGTGAGCTCCTTGAACCTTTAGAATACCCTTTATCACCTTAATACGTGCTGTGAATAAAATAGGAATTTATGAACATCTGACTAATTTATCTTGAAAACACAGGTATTAATCAATATTGTATTTTAGACCCTGACTGAACCTCCAAAATAGTCTATCAAATTATGTAATATGTCTCATTACACAGACCAGTGGCCAGGGGACAAGGGTGGGAGGGGCTTTTTACTGTGTATTCCTAAATATCCTTTGATTTTGAACCATGTCTCACATATTAAAATAAATACAATTTAACAAAACACTACACATAGTTTCGAAACAAGACAACATTTTAAGATCATTCAGTTCAACCTCTTCCCTGTGCAGAGAATGCTACAAAGGTCAAGAGATGTACATATCTTGCCTCAAATCAGAGCGTGCAGGTGACGAGCCTAGATTGGAACCATTCGATAGTGCTCTTCCTCCACTGGTACTGCTCTTCAACTGAAGGGGCAAATGGCCAGTTTACGCTGCCATACAGAAACAATCCTAGGAAGTCCCCTACGTGAAACTCCAAGACTTGGGGCTCAATTGGCTCCCACTATACACCTACGCGAACACTTTTTTGATCTCACAAGTTCAAAACAACCCCAATACATTTAGAGGCATAGTTACCTGTTCATAAAAGTAGAGTGCTCTTTCAAAGTTCTTCAGCCCAGTATAGATCATACCTCCATAATAATAGTAACATAAAAAGTGCTTTGCATCATACGCCCCATTCTCTTTGCAGATATCCATCATGTCCACATCGAGATACGGAAGGGCAGGCTTAAAGCATTTTGCCAGCAAACAAAGCTACAAGCAAATTTATATTGAATCATCATTTTAACTTTACTCTGGCAGGCTGCAGTGAAAGGAGCAGATTCATAGCTTTCAGAAATTTGAAGAATATGATACTTTGTTTTACATTTTACTGATTAAAGTGATTTAAATGTTGACACATTACTCCATTTTCTTAACCATTCAGAACAAAACAGCATTTCTTTACAAAGACTAATCAGCTGTAAGACAGAGCACTTCACAAATGAAATGAAGCTTAGTTATCACTCGGCCCACCCACTGCCCATCTGTCTACAGATGAGACAATATGTCCTTTTTCTCTTGGTTGAACTAGTGGAATAGAAATAGACCAGCACGGTGAAATAAAAATGGAAGACTCTTCTTAAACTGGAGCCCTGGTGGCACAGTGGTTAAGAGTTGGAATCCACCAGCTGCTTCTTGGAAACTCTATGGGATAGTTCTATTCTGTCAAATTGACTCGACAGCAGTGGGGTTGGTTTGTATTTTATTCTTAAATTAATCCTTTTCAATTTCTGAATCTTTCAGGTAAGTGCGGAGGATTGTGTAACTAGAGACAGCAAGCACATAGAGAAGTTCTGCATCTAGGTGGTGGTCACACGGGTGTGGACATACATGTACACTGGTGGAGCTGTACACTTAAGATCAGCGTAAATCACTGTAGTACGTTATACCTCAATCAAAAAAGTGTTCAAAAGAAAAAAATTAGAACTTGTGTTTGAAGTGATTCATGTACCATGTCACCCATTAAGGAAACAGCCTAAGTACCCTGTAGGGACTGGTTAAACTATGGCCCGCCATATTAGGGAATACTCAGCAGCTGTAAAGAACTGATATGGAATAATCTCCAAGATTTGCTTGGATATGCATAAAATACCACTGGAAGATGCACATGAAACTAATAACACTGGTTTCCTTTGGGGAGAAGAAATATATACCCTCCTTTGTGCCTTCTGGATTCTGACCCATGTAAAATAAAATAAATGGATAGAACTCTAAGTTATGAGAAATTATCTGTATTTAGTCTCAAGTTCCACAATTCCTTACAAAGAAAGTGACTTGATAATGTCACTGAATTATACATGTGAGATGGCAAATGTTTTGTTATATTTAAAAAAAAAATGAAAATGACTTGCAATTTTTTGGGAACATTTACAAGCATTTAATTATCCTATCTGTTCTGCTCACATCACAAGCTTCCGGCTGAGCCCCATTCTATAGTCTGCATCCAGTACCCTGCTGAAAATTCCCTAACAGACGCATCTACAGTTGCCAACGTGTACAACGTATCACAATTGTCACCACATTGCCTTCATCCATCTAACCCAATGTTGTGCAAATCCACAACCTTGAGCCTCTAATTTGTGGTAAGTCACACACTTGGCTGTTTACCTGGCAGAGATCAGCATGTATTGAGGTCAGCTGGTTTGTATTCATCTGCATCTTGTCTATGGCTTGTTTAAGGATACCAATTCCTCGCAGGGGCTGTCAGAAATGACATCTCTTTCAGATAAGTTCTCAAAGATGGCAGCACATTGGATCTTATGTTGTCACTTACAAATAAAAAATAACACTAATTGATAGGTTCCTTTAAATAGCAATATGAGGTTTCCATACTCTTTCAGGAAATTGCTATCCCTATTCAGTCACAAAATGTCTTCTTAGATGTTTCTTATGATACTTAGAATAAGACAGTACCTTTTTTTAAATTATAAAGTTCTCATTACTATGAAGATCAATAATCAAAAGCACTATAACTTTCTCAATGGTTCATTACACTTACATCTAAACAAATCAACATTTTCCCAACACAACAGGGGAACACGTGTACTTAGGATACTTGTGAAGAAGGCTGCTGCTGTTTTCCCACCAGCCATCTAAGTATCATATGTAAGTTCTCTCCAATAATAATGTCTCTTACTTGATAGAGAATTACTATTGACACTAATACCACAAGGTTACAAACTGGCAGTTTACTATCCTGATCTTAAATAGTAAGACTGAGTTTCAAGTGCTGCCCAGTCAGTTTCTGGACAGGAGATGTGACTGTAAAATAGCTGAACGACTTGCACATTTTTTCAACAAAGATTCTTTTTTTTTTTTTTAACTATCTCTTTCAAACCACAGTTTATTTAGTACTCCTACAAAATATCAGCTGATTCTTTGTTTTCAGCCTCCTTCGAACCATTAGTTTTGAAGTTTACTTTAAATCGAAAAGAAACACTCAAATTGTAATTCTTAAAAAACAGCAGTATCACAAAAGATAAGGAAAGACAAAATGACTGCTTCAGATTAGGAGAGCCTAAAAAGACGTAACAAGGCAATTCAATTCATGATCTAGGGTTTCCATTTGCCATAAAGACGTTAGCGGAAGAATGGGTAAAATCAGAGTAAGGTCCGTAGATTTGTTAAAAGCATCATATTAATGTTAATTTCCTGATGTTGACTGTTGTATCACAGTTGTGTAAGAGAAACGGCCTAATTTTTAGGAAACACCCACTGGAATATTTTGGGGTAAGGGACTTCATGTTTTCAATTTCATTTCTAAAGGTTTAGTATATCAGCATCGACTCCACAACAGCAGCAGCAGAGAGAAGAGGATAAGCAAACATGGTAAAATATTACCATATGAAGAATCTGGGGGAAGTGTATATGGGAATTCTTTATACTATGCTAGCAAGTTTTTTGTTATATCTAATACCGTGATAATAAAAAAAAAAAAAAAATCAGAAGCAAATAAAAAAGCAGCGTATTGGAACATAAAGGGTACTAGAAAGGAGTTAAAACAAAACAAAACAACCCAGTAGTGTACCATGTGGCCCCACTTCACCCTTACACACAGGCTAGCTGTCCCAGCATCAAACGCATTCAGTGCTCTGAAGTGACTACGTGTATTTAGGTGTTAGGATTCTTAGCGCTAACCTGGAATCCTAAAGAATTAGTTCATTTTGAAAATTAGAGATACACCAGAATTAGGGATATTTGAATAACACTTCTTACCTGTTTTCTTTCCACAAGTGCATTTGTTAACTGATGGCAAAGCCCAGCAACTAGATATAACAATAACAAAATATTGAAAATATAAATAACTACACCATGGGCAAAATACCTTCCATGAAAAATATCAAAGTGTTATTTAGCTTACAAGTGTCTGTCGCGTATCGAATGTGCTCCCCATTACAAGTACTGATGAAAAGTTGAACCTGTGAGAATAACGTTTCAAAGTCAGGAACACTGGGCATAGAAAACTTCACAAACCTAGAAAAAGGAGAAAAAAACCTAATTATCCTGGTATTTCATGGTGGAAAACATAAAAGCAACTCATGCCAGGACTACCTCCTGCCTTCTGCCCCTATTGCCTCACTTTTGGTGCTTGGTTCAATTAAAGGAGTAACAGTATTTCTAGAAATTAAGAACCAGAGTCCCTCAGATTCTCCTGGCCTGGCTAAAGCAACCACTGTAGGTTCTCCACATACTGAAGATACAGAACACAGACACAATGGGGTTAACAAAAACAAGCATCTTTTTAAAACAAATAACTCTACTGAAAAAGGCCAACTATCACGTCCTCTAATATTCCTAAAGGAAAGGAATATAAACTTTTAAACAAAAATTTTAAAAAATCTTTTCTTTTTCAGCTCCGATGTGGTCAGGACTATTTACTTATTTAAAAATCAGTTGTTATTTTTTTCTGCCCTGAGGAACGTGGATTGAGGGAACAAGACATGAGAGCTGACAGGCTAGTTTGGAGGCTGTGGCAGAGTTCAGGTCAGAGATGGCCCCACGACTGAGGCAGTGCAGTGATACTGGAGAGAGACAGTGGGGTGAGGTTCATCTGTGAGGACTGACAGCCTTGCTAAAGGGAGGGACCGGAACAAGCGAAGGTGGTGAGAAGACAGGGGTGCAGAAGGTCCAGCCTGAGTAAGATGGCAATGGTGGTGCCATCCAGTGCCATGAGAAACACTCAGGGAGTGGGCTGGAAATAGGTCTTGGGAAGAAATCACATAAGCTACCACCATCATGGTATTTAGGATGATTTGTTCATGAGAAAACTTGAAGCTCTTCATTAAAAAAAAAATCAGTTGTTGAAACGAATTTCAAGAAAAATGAAATGGGAAATATTATTACATAATAAAGATTATCCTACATTTTAATATGTCTGCATTCATCCATGTCATCTTACACCTGTAATTACACTTCATAATTATCAAAATGTGTCAAAAAAGAATCTCGTTTGGGTTTCACAATAGCCCAGGGATTATAATTTCCACTCTACAAACAAAAAATGAAGCTCAGAGCCACACACCTCAAAAACGGAAGAATATAGGTTCAAACTGAGGGCTCAGCCACAAGTTCAGGGTTCTTCCCACACATTATCTATTTTAACTGTTATATGACTACAATGGTACAATACCCTACAGTTTCAAAATGCTTTCGTGTACATTATCTTACTTGATACACACATATGTGTGTGCATAAAACATGTCATCTGTTCTTGTATATAAACCAGAAAACACAGACAGTAGAAACCTCTGCCAGCACCGTCCAGTATAACTCTCTTCAATATCGGGAGCTGTTCTCTATCTGCACTGACAATACAGCAGCTACCTGTGCCTCCTGAGGGCACGAAATGTGGCCAGCGCAACAGGAACTGAATCCTTTACTTCATTTCATTTTAATTAATTTAAAAAGCCACATATAGCTACTGGCTACCACACAGCATAGCTCTAGACCCTTTCATTCAGACCAAGTTTGTTCTCTAAATGTTCCTGATGTGATTCTTTGTTTTGGGAATCCTAGTGTGAACGAAGCCAGACCCTCACTTTAGGTCAATTTCTTCTCAATTTATTTATATTCTTTTTAGTTTCACGACAACCATAATATCCCCATTTATAATACTACAACAGCAAGAGAAAAAGAATTCTACTGTCAAGTAAACAGTTACAAGGAAAACCATCTAAAATAAAGTCTTAAACTAAACCATTCTAACTTGTTTGAAGAAATTCTGAGCAATGCTGCTTTGGATTACTGGCAACTTTAGTCACATATTTCACCATACTCTGTTCCCTTACCTTTTCCTATTTTCTTTCCAAGTTAGAAAATATGGACCTTATAGATTGCATGAAGAAAAGTATTCAGATAAATGCAAACTATAGTGCCCACAATTGAAATGGCCATTATTAAGTTTACAAAATCTGTATAAACATAAACAAGAGTTTAAAAAAATTATAAAACTGAATAAAATGATAACAATGATTAGCCAGAACAAGTAAAAGGCAACTATATTACGTAACTAGTTTTGCAAAAGAGCTCAATGTTGTTCACGTGGTTTTCTCTATATACCAAAAAAAAAAAGCCAGAAAATGTTCAGTTTTTAAACAACCACAAAACTATAAAATATCCCTTACAAAACAGCCAGGACCCCCAAGGAGTGTTCTTGTACATCCAGAGCCCCAAGCACAGTGTCCAGATGGGATAAGTTCTTTGCAAGGAGTTCCCCACTCTTGTTGATCAGTTCACAAAGCTGAGTCATTTGCCCTGGAAAACAGGAATAGCACTATCACTCAGTTATAGCATTAACCAAACTAGAGATGTAACCACTGACTTTATATCTCAGAGCTGGAAGTACCTGAAGATGATTCCTTGTATCTTTCATTTCAGATGAGGGCCTCAAAGAGCCAAAGAAGTGAAACACCGGCCCATGGGTCAGAACTAGTTAGAAGGTACAACAGATCTCCTGCTTCCCTCTGGCCCCTAAGGTTTCTCCTCCCCCACCCCCTTCATTCCCTTTTCCTGTCAGCCAAGCCAGAAACGTACACATTACTATTATTACCTACCTCAGCGTCCTTTCTACACCCAAAAGATCAACAAGTATGATTTGATTTTACCTCCTAAATCTCTCAGCTCCATTCCTTCCTCTATCTTAATTCAGATCTTCATTTATCTAGGCTACATCATCAATCTTTTAAACTGTCAACATAAACTCCTGAGATGGAGGGACTATCCTGTTTCTCCTGCCCCGGGATACACTGCCTACTTAGCAGCCAATCAACTGGCAGTTTATTAAATTATTTAATCTCCTAACAGGTCCACCGATCTTTCAGACCTAAACGGACGTCAAAAGAGAGTTGCTCTTGAACACTGAATAGTTAAAGCAAAAGGAAAAAATAATGAAGTAAAAAAGCTGAACAGATTTCAAAGAGTGGGTCGAGAAGACAAAGTAAAATATTATGATGACATGTACAAAGACCTGGAAATAGAAAACCAAAAAGGGAAGGACACTCAGCATTTTTCAAGCTGAAAGAACTAAAAAAAAAATTCAAACTTTGAGTTGTAATACTGAAGGATTCTACGGGAAAATATTAAATGATGCAGGAAACATCAAAAAAGATGGAAGGAATACACAGAGTCACCATACCAAAAAGAATTAGCACGTGTTCAACCATTTAAGGAGGCAGCAGACGATCAGGAACTGATGGTACTGAAGGAAGAAGTCCAACCTGCGCTGAGGGCACTGGTGAAAAACAAGGCTCCAAGAATTGACAGAATACCAATCGAGATGTTTCAACAAACGGATGCAGCACTGCAAGTGCTCATTCGTCTATGCTAAGAAATCTGGAAGACAGCTACCTGACCAACCGACTCAAAGAGTTCCCTATTTATGCCTATTCCCAAGAAAGGTAATCCAGCCAAATGTGGAAATTACCAAACAACATCAAAATTTTGCTGACGACCATTCAAAAGCAGCTGCAGCAGTATATCGACAGCAAACTGCCTGAAATTCAAGCCAAATTCAGAAGAGGATGTGGAACCAGGGATATCATTGCCGATGTCAGGTGGATCCTGGCTGAAAGCAGGGAACGCCAGAAAGATGTTTACCTCTGTTTTATTGACTATGCTAAGGCATAGTGGATTATAACAAATTATGGATAACATTGTGGAAAATGGGAATTTTGCAACACATAATTGTGCTCATGAGGAATCTGTACATGGATCAAGAGGCAGTCATTCCGACAGAACAAGGGGAAACTGCATGGCTTAAAGTCAGGAAAGGTGTGTGTCATGGTTTTATCCTTTCACCATACCTATTCAATCCATATGCTGAGGAAATAATCTGAGAAGCTGGACTATATGAAAAAGAACGGGACATCAGGATTGGAGGAAGACTCTTTAACAATCTGTGTTATGCAGATGACACAGCTTTGCTTGCTGAAAGTGAAGAGGACTTGAAGCATTTACTAATGAAGATCAAAGGCCCCATAGCCTTCAGTATGGATTACACCTCAACATAAAGAAAACAAAAATCCTCACAACTGGACCAATAAGCAACATCAAGATAAATGGAGGAAAGATTGAGGTTGTCAAGGATTTCATTTTACTAGAATCCACAATCAATGCCCATGGAAGCAGCAGTCAAGAAATCAAAAGACACAGTGCATTAGGCAAACTGGCCACAAAAGACCTCTTTAAAGTGTTGAAAAGCAATGATGTCACCTTGAGGACTAATGTGCGCCTGACCCAAGCCCCGGTGTTTTCAATCATCTTATATGCACGTGAAAGCTGGACAATGAATAAGGAAGACCGAAGAATAACTGACGTCTTTGAATTGTGGTATTGGTGTAGAATACCGAATATACCATAGACTGCTAATCTGTCTCGGAAGAGGTACAACCAGAATGCTCCTTAGAAGGATGGCGAGACTACATCTCACATACTTTGGACATGTTATCAGGAGGGATCTGTCCCCAGTGCTTGGTAAAAGAGAGGGTCAGCGAAAAAGAAGGAAACCCGCAACGAGATGGACTGACACAGTGGCTACAACAATGGACTCAAGCATACCAACAACTGTGACAATGGCGCAGGACTGGACAGTGTTTCGTTCTGTTGTGTGTGGGGTCCCTATAAGTTGGAACCGACTCAAGGGCACCTAACAACAACTTAACAACAACACTGTTACGTTTTAACAACTAAGGTACAGAATTTAATTGGGCTTGAATTGTTCCTTTTGAGTGGACTTACCCATTTTGATAATTATTCTGATGACAGATGCCATGGTCACACTGTATACTACCATATTCTACTGGATGTTTTATTGAGAGTGGTAGGTGTATATACAAGTCCATGGGCATTAGTCTCTTAAGTTTCCTCCTTCGATGTTTCTCTTCTACATTTTGAACTTCAAGGTACCAATATTAGCTATTTCTATTTAGTAGCTGTGTTATGTTTCCTTTCTTAATAAAACACTTAAATAGAATAATGCTTAAAATCCAAGCGATTGTAGCTACGCACCTTGATAATTTAATTTCTGGGGTATCTATACCATACACTTTTTAGATTTGATCACTTTTACCAAAAAATAAAGGAAACATTTCATTATTATTACATGCATCACAAAACAAGAATAAACATATACCCATGATCTTATTAGGTATCAAGTTTCAAGATAAAAACACAGATTGAACTGAGAACTATCATGTCACCATCATTTTATCAGAGATCTCACTAAAAAATAAAAACCAGACCTGTTGCCATCAAGTTGATTCTGATACAGAGCAACCCTATAGGACACAGAAGAACTGCCCCACAGGGTTTCCAAGGAGTGGCTGGTGGATTCGAACCGCCAACTTTTTGGTTAGCAGCCCCAGCTCTTAACCACTGTACCACCAGGGCTCCATAGATCTCACTAGTAGGTATGAAATAATCAGCTTCTTCTAGTTGAATTACTTGCCCCTTTTTTCTTTAAATACATTTACAACAATATGACACATCCAGAAGCAAGCATTTCAGCCCATTATTTTCCCTCCAATTAAATAACCAGGCCAAGTTGAGACAAATATAAGCTGGGCCACCGGAAAATCATGATAGTGCCCAGCCAAGAGGAAAGTCAAAAGTCAGTTTCAGTGCGTCAAGGTGCACTGAAATGAACACAACCAGAGATGCTGCCTATGAAATTCCCTCTAGTTAGAGAAAGTTGGTAATTATAACATCCCCATCATTTAAGGTCCATGTTAGAAAATTCTGAATAAAAGCAGAGAAAATAGCAAAAAAATCATTTAATCTGCAGTGAGCATGAGGCACAGAAACTGAGGGCAGTGAGTGTATTATACTCACCTCTGACTGGCAGACTGCCCCTAAAACGGTGTCTTGCCAAGTATGTACCCAAAGCTTTCAGGTAAGGGATCCCATGTGATTTGCACAACAGTCCTATTCCCATTTTATAAAAAAGGAAATTGTGCCAGAGAAATTAAGTGACTGAGATTCCAACTGGGCTCTTCTAACCACATGACATCGCAGGAAGTACAAACTAAGTGTGTGTGGAATAAATGAACGGTTCCCTCATTCATACAGAAATGCAAGTCTATCCCTCTTCTGTGAGCCAAATTTCTATCACTAATAAGGAAAATGAGCGAGAACTATTATGTATTAAGCACGGCTCCACAGCAGATCATTCAGGGCTTACAATAACAGGGAGGGAAATATCACATCTTCATTTTTACAAAGGAGACTCAAGAGATTAAAGGTGACTCGTCCAAGGTCGCACAGCTCCTAGCATGTTACAATTAATGGCTGTTAACAATAATTTTTAACTTTACTTATTGCCCTTTATATGGCAGGCACTGTTCCAAGTGCTTTTATACACGGTTTCTCTCACCGAATCCTCATAACTTTATAGATAGCACGAGATAGCTAAAGGGGCCTTCGCATCTAGTATCTAATTTCTCTAACTCCTGAGTCCAGGAGTCTGGCCGGTGCTCTACGTTCAGATGTTGAGATGAATGAGCCTAACAGCGAAATTAAGAGGAAAATAATAACGGGAACAATTCTACCCCTAGAAATGGAGTCCTATGAGCGAGGGTGTCTTCTGCATCTGTAGGACTCAAATAGGCGCGCAGAGGCGTCCCGGGCGTGAGCCGGTCAACAGCCGCAGGGGCCGGGCGGGGGGACGCAGGCGATGCTGAAACCGTGGCGCCGGGCGCCCTGGATTGTTTCGCTGCCCGCCCGGCCCCGCGGCCTAGTCAGCAGGCGGCCCAGGGCTGCCGGGACCGACAGGTAGCTCACCAATCACCGACGGGAAGGGCGAAGGAAGGGGCCAATGGGCGCCCGGAAGAGTCCGGCGGAAGTTGCCGCCCCCAAACTGTCAAGAGCAGCGCCCCGTGGAAGGGGCCCGGGCCGGGTGGACGAAAGAGAGGGTCCGCGCGGCCAAGGGAGGGCTGGCGGCGGGCCCCGAGGGTAGCGGCGGCGATGGAGACTGAGACCGAAGGGGGCGGCTCAGTCAGCAGCGCCCGGCCCTCGGTCTCAGCGCCGCCGCCTCGAGCCCAGTCCCAGACAAGGGTCTCGGGACGAAAAGGGCAGCCCGCCCGTCCGCGCCGGCGTCGGGGCCACAGCCCCATCACCTGGGGGCCTGGCGGGCGCGCCAGACCCAGCCACGGCCCGTGGCCTCACCTTGAGCCGAGAGCTGCCGGACACTGTTCACGAACTGCTCCAGGGCAGACGCCATGTTTCCCCCTGGCTGCCCAAGCAGCAGAGGCAGCTCGGCGGGAAAAAGCGGCCGCTCGGGGAGGAGGGGCGGCACCGGTTCACCCGAGGGCCTACCGAAGGGTGTGTCGTCACTTCCGCCCGCTCAAGCACCGCGAGAGCTCACCTGCCTGGGACCCGGTTACTGTTTCCGTGGAAACCGTTCCGGTACTCGCCGTAGCCGGAAATTAAATTTCTCTTTTTTTTAATCCTGTGCTCTAGTGTAATAGGTCCCCACAGCCATCTTGAGCCAAAGGGAGAAACAGAACTCATAATGTAGGTCATATTTTCAGCTTCTGTTAGGATGGCTGCCCCGTTTATCCACCTAGCCAAATGCTTCAGACCCGGCTCACTGACCACCTCTTCCGAAAGTTTTCTCCTATGAGGTAGTGGAGCATAGATTCTGAAGCCAGGCAGTCTGGGTTAGAAATCCCCTTTCTGTTGCTTGGGAACTGTGTGACCTTGAGCAACTTACTTGATCGGCCTGTGCCTCCGATTCCCCACATGTAAAATTCGCACAGTGACGTCAACAACCTACAGCACTTAGAACAGTGCCTAGCACATAGAACTATACGTTAGATACTTGATGGATAAATTGGTTTTCCTTTCTGGAATTGAAACCCTCGTGGTGTAGTGGTTAGGTGCTAAGGCTGCTAACCAAAAAGGTCGGTAGTTCGAATCCACCTGGTGCTCCTTGGAAACTCTATGGGGGCAGTTCCACTCTGTCCTGTAGGGTCCCTATGAGTCAGAATTGACTCCGCAGCGATGGGTTTGGTTTTTCGTCTCTGGAATTGATCTGTCCCTTCACCACTCTACTCCCTAAGCAGTTTGTACTGCTCATGTGGCCATTTCTTTTTTTTTTTTTTAATTAGTACCGTATCCATTGCTAGTGAGTTCCATGAAATCAAGCATCTGTCTTATCTCCATTCCGTTTTCGGGGCTAGCACAGGATTTAGTGCATATTAGGGACTGAATAAATACTCATTGCGAAAACTTCAACTAGTATTTATTGAGCACTGTTACCAATCGAATTGTGTCCCCCCAAGATGTGTGTCAACTTGGCAAGGCCATGATTCCCAATATTGTGTGATTGTCCACCATTTTGTCATCTGATGTGATTTTCCGAGGGGTTGTAAATCCTAACCTCTGTGATGTTAATGAGGTGGGATTAGAGGCAGTTTTGTTAATGAGGCAGGAATCAATCTACACGATTATGTTGTATCTTGAGATATAAAAGATCGAAGCAAACAGAGAGTCAAGGGGACATCATACCAAGATGTCCAGAAGAACAAAGTGTTATTTGGCTAGGATCCTTGTGCTGAGAAGCTCCTAGACCTGGGCAAGATTGATGACAAGGGCCTTCCCCCAGAGCCAACAGAGAGAGAAAGCCTTTCCCTGGATCTGGCACCCTGAATTCAGACTCCTATACTGTGAGAGAATAAGTTTCTGTTTGTTAAAGTCATCCACTTGTGGTATTTGTGATAACTAAGACAAGCACCTACCATGTGCTAGTTTCTGTGCTAGGCACTGGGGATACACTCGTGAGTAAAAACAGCTATGGTCGTCCTTTCATGTAATAAAGACTAGAAAAAAGGGGTCAGTGCTGTTTAGGAATGGAACTTGGTTCTCTAAGATCATGCAACATGGCAGTGACAGGGAAGGTTTTCTTGAGGAAATAACACTTAAACAGAGCTCTGAAGGAAGGGCAGGAGTTAATAAGCAAAAAAGGAAAGAAAGTTTCCTATGTGAGGGAACAGCATGTGCCAAGACCCTCGTATGGGAGGAAGCATGCTATTTGAGGGAGGAACTAAATGCAGGTCCTTGGGGTTTGAGGGCAGTGGTATGGGGTGAGACTGCAAGGTAGACATGGATGTGGTGTAAGACCTAAAATTAAGGTTCATTATGTGCTGCCTTGACATCTGAAACCATAAGGGCCTCAAATGGCCTCACCGCATGTTTCCCTACCCACTCTGCTCTTGCGGATAAGGTGCCCTACCTAAACAACCTTTCTTATCTAAGGTACCAGGCACAGTTCCTGAATATTGGGTTTTAGTTCCCTGCCAGATTGTGGAATTACTCAAACAAGTGTTGTAGAGAACAGACTCTCCAACTCTATTAAAGTAAAATCAAAGGGATTTATTGAAGCCAATATATCATTCAGATGGGGATCTTGGAAACCTCAGAGTCTGAAGTTCACAGATCCAAGGGAGGGGGTGCAAATCATACATAGCTATAGTGCCATAGGAAGAACTACAGAACACAATATTCTGATTGGTTCACAATGATTTAGGTCAATCAAAGGCGGGACAAAGCAAAGCGTGATTTTTAACATTATTGGTTACATTAATACAGCTGGAATACACTGATTGGCTAAAGGACATAATTGCAAGGTATGTGGTCTCAGAGGGAGTGTCATGACCGTCACAAAAAAATGGCGTGATGGATACTGTTGGGAAAGTGTTAACATTACCTTGCCCAGAGCATAAAATCTCCTGAGGGGATCTGAAACAAAGGGTTTAGATATGGTTTAGTTATAGACCACAGGACATACAGTATCTACTTTTTTAACCAAGAAAACCATTTCCTTAATGATAGGGATGGTTCCTAAGCAATAGTGTTGGAATCTGTGTGAAAGGTTACACTGAGCCATAGCATTAGTTCAGCCATTTTACTTGAGGTCAGATGCCACTTGATTTTATATTCCATGTCACAAGCCAATCATATTCTCCCATCAGAACGAGGGGCACACCACCCACTTGGCACTGCAAAGCCTGCCTCCCACAGCCCCTGCTTGTTCACTTTGCTCCCAAGTACAACCCTACGTGGCCCTGCAAGACATGTGATGTCCTCCTCTTGCAAGATGTGAGTATATGTGACTAATAATCTGTTGGTCTCACCTGTCCAGGGTTGGGTGTACATCAAGGAGCTGTACTTTAAATGGCCCTTCTAGCCATGATCTTGGGATTCCCACAAAATGATTGGGTGGATTATGCAAATAAGGTGCTTGCGGACCAAGGGGATTGGACAGCCTGCTAATAATGCAGATAAGGTACTTGGAAACCTGCAGGGGTGAGACTATGTAAATAAGGTGTTTGGAACCCTTATAGGGGATTGGTCAGTTTTGTCATCCCACTAGGCTTAAAGGGAGCCAATCCCAGAAGCAGAGGGTGACTTGTACCATCAAGAAGAGCAAGGAGCAGAACAAGTCCTTTAGACCCAGGGTCCCTGTGCTGAGAAGCTCCTACACCCAGGAGACAAGACAGCTGTAACACCAGTGCTGGCTTAAAGATAGTGAGAAGTGGTGGCAAGCATGGCAGAGTCTAATGGCAGAGAATCAGCAGCAGCAAAACTAGGAGACTGGTGCAAGATGGCGCAGTAGACTTCCCAGCCCACGGAGCGAGGTGGCTACAGTGGGCTTCCCAGCCCACTGAGCAAGAGAGCTAAGAGCGTTCATACAAGAGGCTTCCTGGAGGAGTGGGGGACCTCTGGGCACTTACTGGTGGAGCTAAAAAGCTTCGTAACACTTGCCCTAGCAGGGCAGAGACCAGGCTGAGGGGGCAAGCCGCCCATGGAGTGGCCTGCCTTCAGGCATGGCCGAGAAGATGTTCCCGATGAAAGACCTGTATCCTGAGTCATTCCTGAGCCTGAATTGTAACCTGTTACTTCCCTAATAAACCCCAGAATTTGTGAGTATAGGATATGAATTCTGTGTGGCCAGTGCAATGAATTGTTGAACCCAGCAGAGAAATAGAGAGTGCTTTCAGAGGGACAGCTGGTGTCAGAATCGGTAAAAAGTCTGGAGAGTGGAGGTATGTCTGACCTCTGCCTCACAGGGGGATCAGCCTTGGGCTGATGTCGATGGTAATTCTCTCTCTCTCTCTCTGAAGTTAGACGAGTCTGGCATCATGACATTTTTACAGGCTCATCTCCTGTAAACTGTGTTAGAGATACTCGGCTTTTTCCTGAGAAGATTGAGAAGCCATCAGAGAGTTTTATGCAAGGGGGTAGTGTGATCGGATTACATTCAGAAAAAACTAGTCTGGTTTCAGGTGGATAACTTCAGAGAGCCAGTTAGGAGCTGACATGAGTAGTTGACATGAGATAGGATAGTAGTAATTGCACTTTAAAAGTTGAGATGGAAATAAATTGGTGGACATGAGACGTGTTTAGATGAATGAGTTTAACACTTGTCACTCTAAGATGGCAATGCCCCTGAACACTTCATGGCAGCAAGTGGCCCTCAATCTTTGATCTCTTGTGGTACACAAGACAGATATTTTGACACATAGGACATGTTTCCGTAAGTGTACGCAGATTTTAATGAGAGCCCAAAACATATTGCAGAGAGGTAAAGCATTACAGCAATTCATAATACCCACAATGTTTTCTTAGACTATGGCAGTGGTTCTCAAACTGTAGTTCCCAGAGCAGCATCACCATCCCTGGAAACTTGATCGAAATGCAAATTCTTGGGCCCCACTCTACACTTGCTACCTTAGAAACTCTGAAGGTGGTGCTTAACAATCTGTTTTAGTAAGCCCTGCAGGTAATTCGCTTGGCTGCTACAAAAGGTTCTGCAGTTCGAATCCACCAGCCGCTCGTTGGAGACCCTACGGTCCAGTTCTACTCCATCCTAAAGGGTCGCTATGAGTTGGAATCAACTCGATGGCAATGGGTTTGGTTTTTGGCTTGCAGGTGATGCTGATGCACACTGAAGCTTAAATACCTGGATAGTGGCAAATGGTCCAGGATAAACGTCACACTCATTTCAAAATAGCTAAGAGTAATTCCACCCTTCTTTCTTCCTCTCAAGGATAAAGTGATTGAAAGAGATGTGATTACAGGGAAAACCTTGAGTATATTCTAACTTTTAGGCCAGGGATTTGTAAAATCTGGCAATTACTTGAGATACACCTCACAATAAACTGTGACACAGTAGTGGGTGGCGGTGTTAAATTTAACCATTTGTTCTTTCATTCTTTGAACACATGTTTTCTTTGTGTCTAATATGTGCCAAGCCCTGTGCCAGATGCAGTGGATATATTGGGTGAACAAGACAAAGTCCTTGCTGACTTGAAGTTCTTGTTGGGAGAGTCAGGCGATAAGCAATCAAATAAGCGAAACAATTTCAGACAGTAATGTGTGCCATGAAGACAATACAATATGGCGATAGGGAATAGGAAGATCAGGAATTGCTTCTCCAAGTCCTGAAGAATGAGAAGCAGACAGTTAAGAGAAGATCTAGGGGCAAAGAATTCCAGACAGGAACAAACATGGTGTGCAAAGTCTTTAGACAGGAACAAGTTTGGTGTGTCTCAGGATCAGAAAAAAATGCAAGTGTGGCTAGAATATAGTGAATAAGGAGGGTCATGGGGTGTCTTAGTTGAGAACTGCCTGTCTATAGCAATAATAATATTCTCTTAGATTTGTCCAGTTTTTTAAAAAAAATTGCGAAGCATTTTCAGATCCAATAGATGTTTGCAAAAGTATCACTGAAATGTCCTCACCAAGTGGTGACTCAAAAAAAGGAACAATAGATAATGCTGAAATTTACAAAAAGGAATTCAGTAAGTACCATCTCCAAGCATCCCCAGTGGCCACAGGAATATGGAGTCCCAGAGAGAAAGAGCAGAAGTCAGGATTAAAACAGCCCTTAGAAACTATAATGGCATGGCCAGTTGTTTGTCCAAACCATTTCTACTTTCTCTTTCCTTTTCGATACATGTCCCAGCCTTACCTGCAATTAGGTGTGACCATGTGACTGCTTTCTGACCAATGGAATGGAAATGGAAATACTATATACTGTATCCAGCCCTAATCTATGTAAATCAATCAATCAATCTCTCTCTCTTTCTGTCCCTGGGGGGTTCAAATGGTTAAGTGCTTAACTGTAAAGGTTGGTGGTTCAACTCCCCAGAGGCACCTCAGAAGAGGGGCCTGGTGGTCTGCTTCTAAACGGTCATAACCTTGAAAATCCTATGGAATATAGTTCTGTTCTGCAACATGGAGTTGCTATGAGTCGGAATTGACTCGACTGCAGCTGGTTTGGTTTTGGTTTTCTCTCTCTTCTCCCTGCCCACTGTCTGGAAGTCAACAGCCAGTAAGAACTTGAAAGCCATGTGTTGAAGATGGCTGAGCCTCCATCAGCCTAAATCCCTGAATGACTGAGTGAAGCAAAGCCTCTCCCCCTAAATTAGTTGTCTATCACTGCATAACAAATAACCCCCATATATAGCGACTTAAAACAACAATAAACATTTCTCATCTCTTACAGTTTTTGAGGGTCAGGAGTCTGGGCATAGTCTTGTGAGGTGATTGTGACTCTGGGTCTCTCATGAGGTTGCATCAGGATATCAGCCAGGGCTGCAGTCATCTGAAAGCTTGACTGGGGCTGGAGGATCTGCTTCCAAGGTAGCTCACTCACATGGCTAGTGGGTGCTGACTGCTGGTGACAGGCCCCAGTTCCTTGCCATGTAGACATTTCCATGGGGCTGCTTGAGTGTTTTTACAACATGGTGGCTGGCTTCCTTTACAGATCCACAAGAGAGATAGAAGCCACGATGCCTTTCATATCCTAGTCTTGGAAGTCACACACCATCATTTCCCCAATATTCTATTGCTAACAAGTCAGCCCTATTCAGTGTGGGAGGAGACTACGCAAGGATGTGAACTCCTGGAGGTAAGGATCACTGGGTGCTATGACAGAAACTGGCTACCACATACCCCCTCCATCTCATTGTCGGTGAATGAGAAATAAACTTTAACTGCTTTAAGATATTGAAGTTCTGGATTCCCTAATACAGCATCTAGCGTTACCTAACAGTACAAATGACCTGCCATCAGGCTGTGGAGGGGCCAGAAGGAGAAAATCAGGATACATCATGCTTAATATTTCAAGAAAAGATAATAAAGCACAGCCCTGATTGGGCCCACAGAAATATTTGTTTGGCCCACAGAGTAGTTTTAAGATTTTTGAGATCTACTGCTAGATTTGTCAGTTTCTCTTGAAAGATTATGAGATTTAAGAACATTGAGTATCATGGCTACAATGCTTAGAGCTGAATAGTATTTCCCTCCTTTAACAAGACGTGCACTCCTTGGTTTATAATCTCCATTTTGTCCATTTCACTCGTGTACATTACCCACTGGCAGTTAGGTTTGCGCCAGCTTTTATATTTCCCCACTGTTTACAAAATAAAATACAGAAAGTATGTTACATTTGCCTCTGTCAGCTACTTCCCCTCGTATGATATCTACTCATGTCCCAAGGGATTCCCCTTTCTCAAAAATACTGTGTGCTTTCCTGCCACTGTGCTGTACCACCTGTTGCAAGAGCTGTTCTCGATGCCTGGAATGCCTCCCTCAATCTCCACCCAGAAAACTCCTAATCATCCTTCATTGCTCAAATGAACTGTCAAGTCCCCAGCCTCACTGAGGCCAGGGCATGTTTTCTTTTTTAATATCTTTTAAGGGATCTCTGACAGCCAATTTTAGATTTCCATCAATAGCATGTATCTCATGGCATTAAATTTCCTGTTCATGCCTTTCTTGCAGAGAGGAGAAGGAGCTAAGGGACTGGCCGATCGAACATGCTTACAATAAGCCTAACACATAGTAGGCGACACAGAATATAAGATGAAGGAATCTAAGGTACAAAAATCCCTCAGTGGTCTCCCAACTTCTAGTTAGTCATTCAAAGCTGCACAGTCAATTCTTGTAAAGCTATGCCCTTATCTTCATAAAGAAAATTGGAAGATATTTAACTTGGCCACTCATTCTCCCCCAGAAAGGAGCCCTGGAGGTGCAGTGGCTAAATTGCTTGGCTGCTAACCAAAAGGTTGGTGGTTCGAACTCACCAGCTGTTCTGCAAGAGGAAGATGGGCAGTCGGCTTCTGTAAACATTAAAAAAAAAAAAAAAAAAAACCAAACCCAGTGCCGTTGAGTCAATTCCGACTCATGGCTACCCTATAGGACAGAGTAAATATTACAGCCTTGAAAACTGTGGGGGCAGTTCTACTCTGTTCTATAGGGTTGCTATGAGTTGGAACCCTATAGGGTCATTATGAATTGACTCAATGGCAGCAGGTTTGGTTGGTTTTTTTTTCTGTTTGTTTTCTTTCCCAGGTACACAAACAAAAGATTGTTACAAGACATGAAATGATGACTGGCAGACTATCAGTGTTGCTTAAGGTAGTCACAGAAGGCTTCCTAGAGGAGGTATGAATCAAGTTGAAAAACCATGGATGGGAAGGCAACTTTAAAATATATTATAAAAGGCTATTTCTTTTTATTCCACCTTTATACTCATTTTTTAAATGTATAATTCACGGAACATAAAATTTAAAATTTTAAGTGTACACTTCAGTAGGTTTTAGTATATTTATTATGTTATGTATCCATCACCAGTATCTATTCCAGAACATTTCTGTTGCCTCCGAGAGAAACTTCGTGTCTGTTAGCAGTTAGTCCCAATTCCTACCTGCCCCCATCCCCTGGCAACTGCTAATCTGCTTTCGGTCTCTAGCGATTGCCTGTTCTGGGCATTTCGTATAACCGGAATCATACCACACGTGGCCTTTAGTGTCTGGCTTCTCTCACTTAGCATGACGTTTTTGCAGTGCCACTATATTCACAAGTTCTTAGTGAAGGCCCGTTTGGAGCAGAGCACAGACCAGACACTTCTAATGGCATGATCAACAGGCATTTATTACTCACAGAATAAATAGGACAGGCGTAAGTAGAACTGCACACATCATCATCATCCTAGGTTTCCCAAAATTAGGCTCCTATATCCACAGGGGAGGTTGCATCCAAGCACACCCCTGTTCATGTCTTGGGAGGAGAACACCTAAATTCCACTTTTCTGGGATTAGATACTAATTAGACAGCCATGTTGATGAGCCAAAGAGCATGTATGGAGAGCAGGTAGAGAGAGGGGCAATAAAAGGGGGTAATAAAAGCTAAAAGGTGGTAATAAAAGTGGAAACTTCCCTGCAAGCAATGGACATCATTTGTTGTCCCTGTTCAGAGTGGACTAGGTTTACCGTCGCTAGACCAGCCCTTCTTTCTTTACCCCACTGAGATAGCTTGCCGGAGTTCTGGTTTCTTCAGAGGGCAGTCATCTCCCCCTGAAGCACATACTTTATGTCTATTAGTAGTTATTATGTCCATTTAGCAACTAGGGAGTTGGTGAGGGGGGCAATTATAATACAGCACACCTGTGCATCCAGCAGTTTTCAAGGTTCATCCCTGTTGTAGCATGTAACAGTATTTTATTTCTTTTTATGTTTGAATAATATTCCATTGTATGACTCTGCTGCATTGTGTTTACTCATTCATCAGTTGATGGACATTTGGGTTGTTTCCATATTTTGGCTATTATGTATAATACTGCTATGAACATTTGTGTACAAATTTTTGCATGAGCATGTTTTCATGGGTATACCTAGGAGTGCAATTTCTGGGTCGGTCATACAGTAGCTCTATGTTTAACTTTTTGAGGAACTACCGAACTGTTTTCCAAAGTAGCTGTACCATTTTACATTCCCACCAGCAATGTACAAGGGTTCCAGTTTCTCCAAATCCTCACCAACACAAGTTATTATGTATATCTATAAATATATATATATATACGTAAATTATTATTATAATTATTCTCGTGGGTAGTGGAAGGCCCTCAACGAGATGGATTGACACAGTGGTGGCAACAATGGACTCAAGCATAACAACAATCACGAGGATGGCGAAGGACCAGGCTGTGTTTCGTTCTGTTGTACCTAGGGTCAGTGGGAGTCAGAATTGACTCGAGGGCACCTAACAACACTACCAAAAAGTGGATATGAAGTGGTAGCTCACTGTGGTTTCGATTTGCATTACCATAATGGCTAATGATGTGGAGCACCTTTTCATGCGATTTTTGGCCATTGGTGGCATATCTATTCAGATCCTCTGCCCGTTTTAAAAATTAGGCTGTCGAGGCGGGGCCAAGATGGCAGACTAGGTAGACGCTACCTCGGATCCCTCTTGCAACAAAGACTCGGAAAAACAAGTGAATCGATCACGTACATAACAATCTACGAACCCTGAACAACAAACACAGATTTAGAGACGGAAAACAAACAAATACGGGAAAGCAGTGATTGTTTTCAGAGCCTGGAGCCAGCGTCCCAGTCAGGTAACCTTTGGCGCCCGATTTAGGGCAGAGCCCAGGGGAGCTGATGGTGCAAACAAGGGGCCCAGTCCTACCCCCTGAACTCACGCCGGGAGGGGGCTCAGCCGGTTCGCGCAGGCGGCGTGGCGACACAGCCGGTGGGAGAAGTCCCCGGGAGGCAGTGACTGGTCTTGGAGCTGGGAGAGCAGCATCCCAGCCGGGGAATCGTCCCGCCGGGATTTTGACTGGGCGGTGTCACGGTACAAGCATGGGGAGCTGCTCCACTCCCCTGAACTAACCCCAGGAGGGGGCCCAGCCGGTTCTCGAGTGCAGCGGGGCGAAGCGGCTGGCGGGACGAGAAGTCCCCGAGAGGCAGCGACTGATTTTGGAGCCGGGAGTAAAGCGTCCCAGCAGGGGAACCTTGGCGCTAGGATTTGGACTGGCAGTGGGTGGCTTCAGAGGGCCAGACCCCCAGGGGCAATCTCCACAAGCCAGCACACATAGGTGACACGCCCCACAGGAATCTCAGATATAATATTCATTCCAAGCAAGACAAGCAACTCTGGCTGTATTCTGAGGTGCGACTCTCCTATCTCTCTGATCCCTCCCCCACCCTCCCCAGGCGGCTTCATTAACATTGGAATTGCCTGAGCCAGAGGGAGAACGGCTCCGGCTCCGCAGTGGCTTTGCTTCCCCCCCCCCTTTATTTTTTTCTTTTGGTCTTTTCCTAACCCACTCTTTCGGCCTGAGAGAAGGAACAACAACAACAACAAAAAAAAAAAACCCAGGGACCAAAAATCCACCCCTAATTGGACTAAAAACACAGAACCAGCTACAGCCAAGCATATATGATCCAAATCTCAGACTTTCATCCTTACAGGGAACAAGGTGGCGGTTACAATTCAAAGGCAATTCTGATAGGGATCTGACTGCATTTTTTTTAGCGGATTTTCTGGAATAACTAGTTTCCCAGTGACGGCTCGGAAACAGCAGTCCATATCAAACCACATAAAGAAGCAGACCATGACAGCTTCTACAACCCCCCAAACAAAAGAATCAAAATCTTTCCCAAATGAAGATACAATCCTGGAATTATCAGATACAGAATATAAAAAACTAATTTACAGAATGCTTCAAGACATCAGAAATGAAATAAGGCAAACTGCAGAAAAAGCCAAGGAACACACTGATAAAACTGTTGAAGAACTCAAAAAGATTATTCAAGAACATAGTGGAAAAATTAATAAGTTGCAAGAATCCATAGAGAGACAGCATGTAAAAATCCAAAAGATTAACAATAAAATTACAGAATTAGACAACGCAATAGGAAGTCAGAGGAGCAGACTCGAGCAATTAGAATGCACACTGGGACATCTGGAGGACCAGGGAATTAACACCAACATAGCTGAAAAAAAATCAGATAAAAGAATTAAAAAAAATGAAGAAACTCTAAGAATCATGTGGGACTCTATCAAGAAGGATAACTTGCGTGTGATTGGAGTCCCAGAACAGGGAGGGAGGACAGAAAACACAGAGAAAATAGTTGAAGAATTCCTGACAGAAAACTTCCCTGACATCATGAAAGACGAACGGATATCTATCCAAGGTGCTCATCGAACCCCATTTAAGATTGATCCAAAAAGAAAACCACCAAGACATATTATCATCAAACTTGCCAAAACCAAAGATAAAGAGAAAATTTTAAAAGCAGCCAGGGAGAAAAGAAAGGTTTCCTTCAAGGGAGAATCAATAAGAATAAGTTCAGACTACTCAGCAGAAACCATGCAGGCAAGAAGGGAATGGGACGACATATACAGAGCACTGAAGGAGAAAAACTGCCAGCCAAGGATCATATATCCAGCAAAACTCTCTCTGAAATATGAAGGAGAAATTAAGATATTTACAGATAAACACAAGTTTAGAGAATTTGCAAAAACCAAACCAAAACTACAAGAAATACTAAAGCATATTGTTTGGTCAGAAAACCAATAATATCAGATAGCAGCACAACACAAGGTCACAAAACAGAACATCCTGATATCAACTCAAATAGGGAAATCACAAAAACAAATTAAGATTAATTAAAAAAAAAAAAACCAAAAACTCATAACAGGGAATCACGGAAGTCAGTATGTAAAAGATCACAATAATCAAAAAGAGGGACTAAATACAGGAGGCATAGAACTGCCATATGGAGAGTGATACAAGGCGATATAGAACAATACAACTTAGGTTTTTACTTAGAAAAATAGGGTAAATAATAAGGTAACCACAAAGAGGTATAACAACTCCATAACTCAAGATAAAAGCCAAGAAAAATGTAATGACTCAACAAACATAAAGTCAAACACTATGAAAATGAGGATCTCACAATTTACTAAGAAAAACGTCTCAGCACAAAAAAGTATGTGGAAAAATGAAATTGTCAACAACACACATAAAAAGGCATCAAAATGACAACACTAAACACTAAACACTTATTTATCTATAATTACGCTGAATGTAAATGGACTAAATGCACCAATAAAGAGACAGAGTCTCAGACTGGATAAAGAAACACGATCCGTCTATATGCTGCCTACAAGAGACACACCTTAGACTTAGAGACACAAACAAACTAAAACTCAAAGGATGGAAAAAAGTATATCAAGCAAACAATAAGCAAAAAAGAAGAGGAGTAGCAATATTAATTTCTGACAAAATAGACTTTAGACTTAAATCCACCACAAAGGATAAAGAAGGACACTACATAATGATAAAAGGGACAATTGATCAGGAAGACATAACCATATCAAATATTTATGCACCCAATGACAGGGCTGCAAGATACATAAATCAAATTTTAACAGAATTGAGAAGTGAGATAGACACCTCCACAATTATAGTAGGAGACTTCAACACACCCCTATCGGAGAAGGACAGGACATCCAGTAAGAAGCTCAATAGAGACACGGAAGACCTACTTACAACAATCAACCAACTTGACCTCATTGACTTATACAGAACTCTCCACCCAACTGCTGCAAAGTATACTTTTTTTTCTAGTGCACATGGAACATTCTCTAGAATAGACCACATATTAGGTCATAAAACAAACCTTTGCAGAGTCCAAAACATCGAAATATTACAAAGCATCTTCTCAGACCACAAGGCAATAAAACTAGAAATCAATAACAGAAAAACTAGGGAAAAGAAATCAAACACTTGGAAACTGAACAATACCCTCCTGAAAAAAAACTGGGTTATAGAAGACATCAAGGAGGGAATAAGGAAATTCATAGAATGCAACGAGAATGAAAATACTTCCTATCAAAACCTCTGGGACACAGCAAAAGCAGTGCTCAGAGGCCAATTTATATCGATAAATGCACACATACGAAAAGAAGAAAGAGCCAAAATCAGAGAACTGTCCCTACAACTTGAACAAATAGAAAGTGAGCAACAAAAGAATCCATCAGGCACCAGAAGAAAACAAATAATAAAAATTAGAGCTGAACTAAAAGAATTAGAGAACAGAAAAACAATTGAAAGAATTAACAAAGCCAAAAGCTGGTTCTTCGAAAAAATTAACAAAATTGATAAACCATTGGCTAGACTGACTAAAGAAATACAGGAAAGGAAACAAATAACCCAAATAAGAAACGAGAAGGACCACATCACAACAGACCCAACTGAAATTAAAAGAATCATATCAGATTATTACGAAAAATTGTACTCTAACAAATTTGCAAACCTAGAAGAAATGGATGAATTCCTGGAAAAACACTCCCTACCTAAACTAACACATTCAGAAGTAGAACAACTAAATAGACCCATAACAAAAAAAGAGATTGAAACGGTAATCAAAAAACTCCCAACAAAAAAAAGCCCTGGCCCGGACGGCTTCACTGCAGAGTTCTACCAAAATTTCAGAGAAGAGTTAACACCACTACTACTGAAGGATGCCCTTTATCACCGCTCTTATTCAACATCGTGCTAGAAGTCCTAGCCAGGGCAATTAGGCTAGACAAAGAAATAAAAGGCATCCGGATTGGCAAGGAGGAAGTAAAATTATCTCTATTTGCAGATGACATGATCTTATACACAGAAAACCCTAAGGAATCCTCCAGAAAACTACTGAAACCAATAGAAGAGTTTGGCAGAGTCTCAGGTTATAAAATAAACATACAAAAATCACTTGGATTCCTCCACATCAACAAAAAGAACACCAAAGAGGAAATAACCAAATCAATACCATTCACAGTAGCCCCTAAGAAGATAAAATACTTAGGAATAAATCTTACCAAGGATGTAAAAGACCTATACAAAGAAAACTACAAAGCTCTACTACAAGAAATTCAAAAGGACATACTTAAGTGGAAAAACATACCCTGCTCATGGATAGGAAGACTTAACATAGTAAAAATGTCTATTCTACGAAAAGCCATCTATACATTTAACGCACTTCCGATCCAAATTCCAATGTCATATTTTAAGGGGATAGAGAAACAAATCACCAATTTCATATGGAAGGCAAAGAAGCCCCGGATAAGCAAAGCACTACTGAAAAAGAAGAAGAAAGTGGGAGGCCTCACCTTACCTGACTTCAGAACCTATTGTACAGCCACAGTAGTCAAAACAGCCTGGTATTGGTACAACAACAGACACATAGACCAATGGAAGAGAATTGAGAACCCAGACATAGATCCATCCACGTATGAGCAGCTGATATTTGACAAAGGACCAGTGTCAATTAACTGGGGAAAAGATAGCCTTTTTAACAAATGGTGCTGGCATAACTGGATATCCATTTGCAAAAGAATGAAACAGGACCCATACCTCACACCATGCACAAAAACTAACTCCAAGTGGATCAAAGACCTAAACATAAAGACTAAAACGATAAAGATCATGGAAGAAAAAATAGGGACAATCCTAGGAGCCCTAATACAAGGCATAAACAGAATACAAACATTACCAAAAATGACGAAGAGAAACCAGATATCTGGGAGCTCCTAAAAATCAAACACCTATGCTCATCTAAAGACTTCACCAAAAGAATAAAAAGACCACCTACAGACTGGGAAAGAATTTTCAGCTATGATATCTCCGACCAGCGCCTGATCTCTAAAATCTACATGATTCTGTCAAAACTCAACCACAAAAAGACAAACAACCCAATCAAGAAGTGGGCAAAGGATATGAACACACACTTCACTAAAAAGATATTCAGGCAGCCAACAGATACATGAGAAAATGCTCTCAATCATTAGCCATTAGAGAAACGCAAATTAAAACTATGATGAGATTCCCTCTCACTCCAACAAGGCTGGCATTAATCCAAAAAACACAAAATAATAAATGTTGGAGAGGCTGCTGAGGGATTGGAACTCTTATTCATTCCTGGTGGGAATGTAAAATGGTACAACCACTTTGGAAATCTATCTGGCGTTATCTTAAACAGTTAGAAATAGAACTACCATACAACCCAGAAATCCCACTCCTCGGAATATACCCTAGAGATCCAAGAGCCTTCACACAAACAGATATATGCACAGCCATGTTTATTGCAGCTCTGTTTACAATAGCAAAAAGCTGGAAGCAACCAAGGTGTCCATCAACGGATGAATGGGTAAATAAATTGTGGTATATTCACACAATGGAATACTACGCATCGATAAAGAACAGTGACGAATCTCTGAAACATTTCATAACATGGAGGAACCTGGAAGGCATTATGCTGAGCGAAATGAGTCAGAGGCAAAAGGACAAATATTGTATAAGACCACTATTATAAGATCTTGAGAAATAGTAAAAACTGAGAAGAACACATACTTTTGTGGTTACGAGGGGGGGAGGGAGGGAGGGAGGGAGAGCGTTTTTTATTGATTAATTAGTAGATAAGAACTGCTTTAGGTGAAGGGAAGGACAACACTCAATACATGGAAGGTCAGCTCAATTGGACTGGACCAAAAGCAAAGAATTTTCCGGGATAAAATGAATGCTTCAAAGGTCAGTGGAACAAGGGCGGGGGTTTGGGGACCATGGTTTAAGGGGACTTCTAAGTCAATTGGCAAAATAATTCTATTATGAAAACATTCTGCATTCCACTTTGAAATGTGGCATCTGGGGTCTTAAATGCTAAAAAGTGGCCATCTAAGATGCATCAATTGGTCTCAACCCACCTGGAGCAAAGGAAAATGAAGAACACCAAGGTCACACGACAACTAAGAGCCCAAGAGACAGAAAGGGCCACATGAACCAGAGACCTACATCATCCTGAGACCAGAAGAACTAGTTGGTGCCCGGCCACAACCGATGACTACCCTGACAGGGAGCACAACAGAGAACCCCTGAGGGAGCAGGAGATCAGTGGGATGCAGACCCCAAATTCTCATAAAAAGACCATACTTAATGGTCTGACTGAGACTGGAGGAATTCCGGCGGCCATGGTCCCCAGACCTTCTGTTGGCACAGGACAGGACCAATCCCCGAAGACAACTCATCAGACATGAAAGGGACTGGACAGTGGGTGGGAGAGAGACGCTGATGAAGAGTGAGCTAATTATATCAGGTGGACGCTTGAGATTGTGTTGGCATCTCCTGTCTGGAGGGGGGATGGGAGGATAGAGGGAGTCGGAAGCTGGCAAAATTGTCACGAAAGGAGAGACTGGTAGGGCTGACTCATTAGCGGGAGAGCAAGTGGGAGTACGGAGTAAGATGTATGTAAACTTATATGTGACAGACTGACTGGATTTGTAAACGTTCACTTGAAGCTCAATAAAAGTTAATAAAAAAAAATTAGGCTGTCTTTTATTGTTAAGGGGTAGAATTTAAAGCTATAAGACTTAAATTGTAGACTTTGTATATTTTGGATACAAGTCCGTTATCAGAAATTTGACTTGCAAATATTATCTCCCGTTCTGTGGGTTGTCTTTTCACTTTCTTGATGGTGTCCTTCGATGCACAAAAGTTTTAAATTTTGCTGAAGTTCAATTTATTTTTTCTTTTATTGCTTGTGCTTTTAGTGTCATAGCTTAGAAACTGTTGCCTAATCCAAGTTCACAAAGATTTACTATTATGTTTTCTTCTAAGAGTTTTGGAGTTTCAGCTCTTGCATTTAATTCGTTATTTTGAGTTGATTTTTGTATATGGTGTGAGGTAAGGGTCCAAATTCTTTCTTTTGCATGCAGCATGTGAACGTTCAATTGTCCCAGAACCATTTGTTGAAAAGCTTATTATTTCCCCATTAAATTGTTTTGGCAGCCTTGTCGAAAATCAGTTCACTGTAAAAATGAAAGTCTATTTCTGGATTCTCAATTCTATTGATTTATGTATATCTTCCTTATGCCAGAACCATACTGACTTGAGTACTGTAGTTTTATAGTAAGTTTTGAAATTGGAAAGCCTGAGTCCTTCTACTTTGTTCTTCTTTTTCAAGATTGTTCTGGTTAGTCTGGCTCTCTTGTATTTACATACGAACTTTAGGATAAGCCTGTCAATTTCTACAAAGAATCCAACTGGGATTCTGATAGGGACTGCATAGAATCTGTAGATTAATTTGGGGGATATTGCCATATTAACAATATTGTTTTTCAATCCATGTACATGGATGCCTTTTCATTTATTTAGATCTTCTTTTACTTCTTTTAACAATGTTTTGTAGTTTTCAGTGTACAAGCCTTATACTTCTATATGAATAGCTTCAAATATAAGAATCAGCACAAAGCCAATTCCTATGAGGAAGAGGCCAAAGGTATCCCAGATTTCTGCCTTCTCCAGGCTGCTACACCACTCCATCTGTGACACTGGCCACTCTCTCTCCCCTCAGTACTCTTTCCTCCCCCGTTTGGGCTCAGCAGTTCACTGCAACTTCTCACAGAACTCACAAACTGTGCTTATGGTTAAGTGGCTTACTAAGGAACAGGGTATAACTGGGGATTAGTATCAACAGGCTAGAACTCAGGGTCAGAATCAGGAAGCATGTAGGCAAAATCTCCCTTCTTCAGTGCAGGACAGCTCTCTCAGGTTGACTGACCACACGGGCCTCCTCTCAGGCCCCTGAGGACAGGCTCCCCTTGGCCCTGCTGTCTGTCATCACCAACTCTGCCACTGGGCCCCTTTTAGGCCACTTGCTATCCTCGGTTTTACAGCCCCGGACCAGTGTTATGGCTCTTTTAGGAGGAGGATCCTTGCCTCCTCTCTCTCTCTGTTTGCTTCTCTCTTCTTTTTTCCTTCTACTTCTCCTCCTACTTCTTTCTGTCTGAAAAACCTCTGTGGGGCTGGCTGTTTATATCTACAAACTCCTCATCATTTTCAAGGCATGAGCCTCCTGCCAAGGTCTGAACTGACCAATCCCCTCTTGGTAGGCCACGGACACTTCATTTGCATGGTCTTTAGTCACTTCATTTGCATAGTCTATTGACCAATCTCTACATACCAATCACAGAGCAGGCTGCAGCTCAAGGACAGACAAAAAGTCAAGTTGTTTGCAGCTTACCCAGGAAATGTCAATCAATCTGGACAAATGTAACAAGCCCTCAGGGGTAGAAACTAGGGCAAAGGTAACTCCTCAGGGCTAAGGGGAAAAAGCTGTCAAGCTGTTTTTCCGAAGAACCAAGGCAAAAGGCCACATAAAAGAACTCATTTTACCACAACTTCTTTTGTTACGTTTACTTCTAAGCGTTTTATTCTTTTTGATGATATTGTACGTGGAATTGTTTAGTGTTTATTTTCAAATTGTTCATTGCTAGTGTACAGAAATACATTAAATTTTTGAATATTGATCTAATATGCAACCTTGTTGAACTTGTTTATTAATTCTAATATTTTTAGAGGACCCCTTTAGTGGATTTGTGTGTGTGTGTGTGTGTGTGTGTGTGTGTTTGGATTGTTTATATAAAACATAATTTCATGTGTGAATAGAGACAGTTTTACTTATTTTTTTCCTCTTCTGGTAATTTTTATTCCTTTTTCTTGCCTAATTGCCCTGGCTGGAACTTCCAGTACAAGGAGTGGTGAAAATGGACATCCTTACCTTGCTTCTGATTTTAGGAGAAAAACATTAAATGTGATGTTAGGTGAAACTTTTTCATAGATTCCCTTTATCAGGTTGAGGAAGTTGCCTTTTATTTCTAGTTTGTTGGGTGTTTCTTATCATGAAAGGTTGTTGGACGTTGTCAAATGCTTTTTCTGAAAATACTGAGGTGAACATGTAGTTTTGTCTTTTATCCTATCAATATGGTATATTACATTGATTTTTCGATGTTGAAACAAACTTGCATGCCTATAATAAATTCCACTTGATCATAGTATCCAGTACTTTTTATATGTTGTTGGATTCAGTTTGCTAGTATTTGTGAGGGTTTTTTGTATGTATTTTTCTAAAAGATGTAGGTCTGTGGTTTTCTTTTCTTTTGATGGCTTTATCTGGTTTTTGTATCAGAGTGTGATTGTTACCACTGTGTGTCGACTTGGCTGGGCAATGATTCTCAGTGGTTTGGCAGTTATGATGTAGTTTGGCAGTTGTATAATGATGTAATGACTTTCATGATGAGATTTGATATAATGGATCTGCTATGAGTAGCCAATCAGTTGAAATGGTGTTTCCTTGGGAGTGCGGCCTACATCCAATATATGTGGACTTTCTGGCAAAACTCACTGGCTTTTGCTCACTCTAGATCCTGCAGCTTGCTCCTGTTCATTTGACCTCCAGTCTTTGGTACCTGAGCTAGTAGCTTACCTACCATCTTGCCTCCAATCTTGTGATTTGTCAGCCTCTGCAGGCTGTGAGCCAGAGGCCTGTTGTCTGATCTGCCAGTCTTGGGTTCACCAGCCCCTACAGCTACAAGAGTCAGGAGAAGCCTTTAGCTTGACCCATAGACTTGGGACTTTCCAGCCTCTACAACCACATGAGCCTATTTTTTATATAAATCTCTCACTGCGTGTATTTAAACACTTTACTGGTTTTGCTTCTCTAGAGAACCAAGCCTAAGACTCAGAGTAAACTGACCTCATAGAATGAATTGGAATATGTTTCCTTCTCTTTAATCTCTTAGAAGAGTTTATGAAGGATTGGTATTATTTCTTTAAATTTTCAGTAGAATTCACCAGTGAAGCCGTCTGGTTTTGGATTTTTCTTTACGGGAAGTATTAAAACTACTAATTTGTTCTGTTTACTCGTTATAGGTATATTCAGATTTTCTATTTCTTCTTGAGTTTTGACTTTTGGTAGTTTATGTCATTCTAGGGATTTTCCCATTTCATCTAAGTTATTAAAAGTCTAGAAAAACACAAACTACCAAAACTGGAATTGAATTATTTTCTTAGTGGTTTCCCTGGGGATTATACTTAGCACCTTAACTTAAAACAATTTAGTTAGGATTAAAACTAACTTAATTTCCATAGTATTCAGAAATGTTGCTTCAATGTAACTCTGTTCCCTCCCCATTCTTTGTACATTATTATTTTACAAATATATTTATGTATTGGAAACCTGGATGGCATAGTGGTTAAGTGCTATGGCTGCTAACCAAGAGGTTGGCAGTTCAAATCTGCCACGTGCTCCTTGGAAACTCTATGGGGTAGTTCTACTCTGTCCTATAGGGTCGCTATAAGTTGGAATCAACTCGACAGCAGTGGGTTTTTTAAATTTATGTATTATAAGCCCATCAACACAGTTTTGTAATTATTGCTTTATACAGTTGTCTTTTGAATCTGATAGAAGAAAAGAGATATAAAACAAACCACATTTATATTTATATACCCAACCATATGTGTTACCTTTATCAGTGCTCTTTGCCTCTTCGTGTGCATTTGAGTTACAGCCTAGTGTCCTTTCATTTCAGCCTGAGAGGCTCCCTTTAGTATTTCTTGTATGCCAGATCAGCTAGCAATAAATTTTCTGTGTTTGTTTACCTGTGAGTGCTTTCTTTTCTCCTTCATTTTTGAAGGATGGCTTGGCTGGATATAAAATTCTTGGCTGAGTCTTTTCTTTCAGCACTTTCAGTATATCATCCCACTATCTTCTGGCCTCCATGTTTTCTGATGAGAAGTCAGTTGTTAATCTTATTGAGGATCCCTTGGACATGATGGATCATTTTTCTTTTGGTGCTTTAAGATTCTTTACTTTTGGCTTTCTATAAGTTTAACTATGATGTGTCTAAGATATATATCTTTGAGTTTATCCTACTTGAAATTAGTTAAGCTTCTTGGATGTACAGATTAATGTCTTTTATCAAATTTGGAACCTTTTCAACCATTAGTTTTCAACTATTCTTTTTGTCCCTTTCTCTCTCACCTCTCTTCTAGGACTACGTTTATGCATATCTTGGTATACTTGATGGAGTCCCACAGGTCTCTGAAGCTCTGTTCATTTTTTTTCATTCTGTGTTATATCTGTTCTTCAGACTGTATAATCTCAATTGACCTATATTCAAGTTCACTGACTCTTTTTTCTACAAGTTCAAATCTGCTGTTGATCCCTTCTAATGAATTTTTCATTCAGTTATTGTATTTTTCAGCTCTATATTTTCTATTTTTAAAAATAATTCCTATCTTTTTAGAGATGCTCTCTACTTGGTGATACATTGTTTTCATAATTTAAAAAAATTTTTTTAGGCATGGTTTCTTTTCATATTTTAAACGTACTTACAATGGCTGATTTGAAGTCTTTACCTGGTAAGTCCAATGTTTGAGTCGGTTTTCTCAGGAATAGTTTCTGTTGACTTCTTCTTTTCACCTGTGTATGGGCCATACTTTCCTACTTCTTGTAAATTTTAGTGAACACTCGATATTTTAGATAATATAATGGGGCAACTCTGGAAATCAGACCCCTCCCCCAGGGTTTTTTGTTATTGCTGCTTTTTATTTATTTAGTGACTTTCCTGGACTGATTCTGTAAAGACTGTATACCTTGTAGGATGTGGCCACTTGATTAGCTCAGTGGTAAGGTAATGATTGGTCAGAGATTTCCTTAAATTCCTTGAACCAATATGTCTTCTACCATTTGCTGAGTGGCTTTGTGTGTATACTGGGGCATGCCTTCAACAAGTAAACAGTTTATGACTCTGCCTTAACCTCAAATTCCTGGTTACACACAATCTCAAGGTAATGAGAAGTGAAATATTACTTCCTCTCAGGTCTTCCCTGGACATGAGCACAGCCCTGCACTCGTATGTGGCCTTCTAAATCTTCGGGTATGTGTCAGAGTTTTTCAATTCCCCTACATACATTTTTATTTTCCAGATCTTACTTTTAAGTTTTTGGCTAGACTTGTAGTCAAACTTGCCCCACTATCCCAGTCTCAGGCAGCTATGATGTTAAACAATTGCCATTGTTTGCTTGTTTTTCCTTCAGTAAATGCCCTGATGATAGGGCTCTTCCCAGTGAGAAAGCTCCAAATCAGACCAAATAATGACAACACACCAGGAATGGGGCTTTTCTAGGGAACTGCAAGACAAGTCAATTGTGGCAAGCACCTGGGGATGGGGTTTTTGGAGGAGCTCCAGTCTCAGCCTTCCCTCTTGACAGCTGCAAAGCTGCTGGTTTTCACAGTTCCCAGGATTGTGACATTGATGGTTTTCAAGGCTATTGTGGAGCTAGGAAGAGAGATATGGGAATAGGCCAAGTTGAAAATCCACAAACCCTGTCATTCTTCCCAAGGTTCAGCATTTTTCTTGAATAAATGGTACTCAGATTATTGCAAACTTTGGTTAATTTCCAGAGTTCTGAAAAAGTTGATTTTGACGATTTTTGCTAGCATTTTAATTGCTTTTATAGAGTGTTTGCAGAAGTCCTTACTCTGCCATCCCTGAAGTCCCACTCTACTAGTTTTTGCTTCATGTATTTTGAAGCACTCTTATTAGGTGCATAAACATTTAGGATCGTTAGGTTCTTCTGATGAATTAATTCCTTTATCATTATGATATTTCGACAGCACTGGGTTTTTTTTTTTATCTCCGTCTTTGATATTAATATGTTATTGTTGTTAGGTGCCATCGAGTTGGTTCTGACTCATAGCAACCCTGTGAGACAGAGTAGAGCTGCCCCATAGGGTTTCCAAAGAGCAGCTGGTAGATTTGAACTGCTGACCTTTTGGTTAGCAGCTAAGATCTTAGCCACTAGGCCATCAGGACTCCTGATGTTAATATAGTCACTCCTGTTGATTAGTGTTATCATGGTATATCCCCATCTTTTACTTTTAACCTATCTGTGTCTTTATATCTGAAGTGTGTTTCTTACAGGCAGCATATACTTGTGTCTTGTATTTTTTTTTTTTAATCAACTTTGATGATCTCTTCCTTTCAGTTGGGGTGTTTAGATCCTGTATATTTAATATGATTCTTCATATTAAGTTTGAGTCTATTATCTTGCTATTTTTTCTGTTTTCCTTGTCTCGTTCTGGTTCTCCTTTTATTCTTTTGAATTAACTAAGTACTATTTTATGATTTCATTTACTCTAGTATGTTGACTTTTTAGGTGTGACTCCTTGTTTTTTTTTTTTTAAATCTTAGTGGTTACCTTAGGATTTATAGTATAAACATCTTAACTTATTACTTTTACCTTTAAGTGATATTCTACCACTTCGCACATATGTAATAATCTTATAATAGTATACATCCGTTTCTTTTCTCCTAGCCTTAAAGAAGTCTTTTGCAGCAGATTTACCCATACAATATGTTGTTTGATTTCTTGACTGCTGCTTCTGTGGGAGTTGATTGTGGATCCAAGAAAAAATGAAATTCTTGACAACTTCTGTATTTTCCCCATTTATCACGATGTTGCTTATTGGTCAAGTTGTGAGGATTTGTTTTCTTTATGTTGAGGTGTAATCCGTACTGAAGGCTGTAGTCTTTGATCTTCATCAGTAAATGCTTCAAGTTTTCTTCACTTACAGCAAGAAAGATTGTGTGATCTATATACTTGCTATACCTATAAACAATGAATATATACTTATATACCATAATAAAAGTATACGTATTTTATATTTACCCATGTAGCTACCATTTCTGGTGCTCTTCATTTCTTTATGTATACCCCACAAACATCTTTAAGGTTTCATTTCTTTAAAGATGTTGCCCCAGTGTTGTCACTTGTGTGGTTTCTGACCAAAAAAACCCTCCTTTTTCTTTGTTCCTTATCTTTGTTCCTCTGTTCTTCATGTATTTTTCTGGTTGTTTGTAAGATTTAATCTTTATCATAGGTTTTGAGAAATTTGATTTATCTTGGTGCAGTTTTTTTCATCTTTTTTGTGCTTTGGGTTTGTTGAGCTTCTTGAATTTGTGAGTTTACAGTTTTCATCAAATGTTGAAGATTTCCAGCCATTATTTCTTCAAATATTTTACTGCCTCCCTACCCTGACTATGGTGACTCAAATTGCATATACAGTAGGCCACTTGAAGTTGTCCCTCAGCTCACTGATACTCTTTTCATTTTAAAAAATTATTTATATTCTCTGTGTTTCATTCTGGATAGTTTCTATTGCTACGTATCCAAGTTAATAAACTCTTTTTTTCCCCCTGAGATACCTAACCTGCTGTTAATCCCATTCAATGTGTTTTTCATTTTAGACATTGTAATTTTTATCTTTAGAAGTTCGATTGGGTCCTTTTTTATATCTTCCTTGTAGTTGGAATCGACTGGATGGCACTGGGTTTGGGTTGTATTTACTTGGAGCTCAGGCAATGAGGTGGTTAAGCATTCGGCTACTGACTGACAGGTTGGCAGTTTAAATCCACCAGCCGCTTTTGGAAACCCTATGGGGTAGTTTTACTCTGTCCTGTAGGGTTTCTATGAGTTGGAATCAATCTGACAGCAATGGGGTTGTTTGGTTTTGTATTTACTTAATATTTTGGGCATAAAGAACACAACTACAGTAAATGTTTTATTGTCCTTGTCTACCAAATCTAACATGTGCATAAATTTAGGGTTGTTTTCAACTGATTGTTTTCTCCTCTTTATTGTAAGTCACATTTTCCTGCTTCTCTGCATGCCTGGTAATCTTTGATTTGACACCAGATGTTGTGAATTTTACTTTGTTGGATGTTCAATATTTTTACATATCTTCCTGAGTTTTGTTCTGGGATGCAGTTAAGTTACTTAGAAAAAGTTTGATTCTTTTGTGTCTTGCTTTTGTGATTTATTAGGTGGGACCAGAGTATCTTGGTTAATTATTCTCCATTACGGAGACAAGACTATTCCATGTACTCTACCCAATGCCTCATGATTTATGAGGTCTTTTGTATGGTTGTTGGGAACAGGGACTATTCCTGTCGCTGTGTGAGTGCCAGGCACTGTTCCCTCTCATCATTTAGGATGGTTCTTTCTCTGGCCTTAGATAGTTTTTCCTTTACCAGAGTTGATCAATGCTCTGCTCAGTACTCTACTGAATAATCAGGGGTGACCTTCTGCACATCCCCAGACTCTGTCTTTGTGTAGCTCTCTACCCTCTGGTATCCTGCTGTGCAAACTTTAGCTACCTGGGTCTCCTGATACTCTTATGTCTTTCTAAGGGAGTCTCTGGCTCTACCTCAGTTCTCCCTTCCTGATCCATAGTCTCAGAACTCTCTATGATCATAAGCTGGTACAATCATAGGGCTAAAATCTTTTATTTTCCTCTTGTGTTTCTCACGGATCACTGTTATTCACAGTTTTATGTCCTGTATTTAAATAACCATTGATTTATGTATTTTTTACGGTTTTTTTGATAGTTTCAGGCTGGAAGGTAAACACAGTCTCTTTAACTCCATCTTGTTTACAAACAGAAATGACTCAACATTTTAAAAAGTTTTTTAAAATTGAAATATAACATGCATACAGAAAAAGGCAAAAATAACTGCATAGCTCAAGGAATTTTTTCCAAATTGAACGTACCTATTTAACAAGCAAGGATCCCTGGCGGCGCAGTGGTTAAGCATTTGGCTGCTAGCTGAAAGGCTGGCAATATGAATCTACAACTGCTTCACAGGAGAAAGATATGGCCATCTGCTTCCATAAAAATTACAGCCTTGGAAAACTTATGGTGCAGTTCTACTCTATTCTATAGGGCCACTCCACCACTTGTCTGTCAGTTTGTCATACTGTAGTGGCTTGCATATTGCTGTGATGCTGGAAGCTATGCTACCAGTATTTCAAATATAAGCAGAGTCACCCATGATAGACAGGTTTCAGTGGAGCTTCCAGACTAAGATATACTAGGAAGAAGGACATGAAGATCTATTCTTAAAAAATTGGCCAAAAAAACCTGATGAATAGCAGCAAAATATTATCTGATATAGTGCTAGAAGATGAACCCCTCAGATTGGAAGGCACTCAAAATATGACTGGAGAAGATCTGCCTCCTCAAAGTAGAGCCAACCTTAATGATGTACATAGAGTCAAGCTTTCAGGACCTTCATTTGCTGATGTGGCATGACTCAAAATGAAAAGAAGCAGCTGCAAACATTCATTAATAATCAGAACATGGAGTGTACAAAGTATGAATATAGGAAAACTGGAGGTCATCAAAAATGAAATGGAACACTTGAAGATAGATAGCTTAGGCATTAGTAAGCTGAAATGAACTGCTATTGGCCATTTTGGATCTGACAATCATATGGTCTACTTTGCTGGGAATGACAAATTGAAGATGAATAGCATCACATTCATTGTCGAAAAGAACATATCAAAATCTATCCTGAAGTACAATGCTGTCAGGATAGGATAATATCCATAGGCCTACAAGGAAGACCAGTTAATATGACTCTTATTCAAATTTACCCACCAACTGCTAATGCTAAAGATGGAGAAACTGAAGACTTTCACCAACTTCCGCAGTCTGGGATTGATCAAACAATCGAGATGCACTGGTGATTAATGATGATTGGATTGATCAAACATGCAATCAAGATGCATTGATAATTACTGGTGATTGGAATGTGAAAGTTGGAAACAAAGAAGAAGGATCAGTAGTTGGAAAATATGGCCGTGCTGAGAGAAATGACACTGGAGATTGCATGATAGAATTTTGCAAGACCAATGACCTATTAATTGGAAATACCTTTTTTAAGAACATAAACGGTGACTATACAAGTGGGCCTTGCCAGATGGAATACACAAGAATCAAATTAACTACATCTGTGGAAAGAGAAAATGGAGAAACTCAATATCATCAATCAGAATAAGGTCGGGGCCGACTACAGAATAGACCATCAATTGCTCTTACGCAAGTTCAAGTTGAAGTTGAAGAAAACTAAAACAAGTCCACAAGAGCCAAAGCATGACCTTGAGTATATCCCAACTGAATTTAGAGACCATCTCAAGAATAGATTTGACAACCTGAACACTAACTAGTTGAGTTGTGGGATGACATCAAGAACATCATGCATGAAGAAGGCAAAAGGTCATTAAAAAGACAGGGTAGAAAGAAAACACCAAAATAGATATCAGAAGAGACTCTGAAACTTGCTCTTGAACGTAGAGTAGCTAAAGTGAAAGGAAGAAATGGTAAAATAAAAGAGCTGAACAGAAAACTTCAAAGGATGGCTCTCGAAAACAAAGTAAAGTATTATATAATGAAATGTGCAAAGACCTGGAGTTAGAAAACCAAAAAGGAAGAACACGGTCAGCATTTCTCAAGCTGAAAGAACTGAAGAAAAAATTCAAGCTGCCAAGTTGTAGTATTGAAGGATTCTATGTAGAAAATATTGAACAATGCAGGAAGCATCAAAAGAAGATAGAAAGGATACACAGAGTCAGTGTACCAAAAATAATTGGTCGATGTTCAACCATTCCAGAAGGTAGCATATGATACAAGAACTGATGGTATTGAAGGAAGAAGTCCACGCTGCACTGAAGGTATTGACCAAAAACAAAGCTCCAGGAATTGACGGAACACCAGTTAAGATGTTTCAACAAATAGATCCAATGCTGGAAGCACTCACTCGTCTATGCCTAGAAATTTGGAAGACAGCTACCTGACAAACCAACTGGAAGAGATCCATATTTCTGCCCATTCTAAAGAAAGGTGATCCATCAGAATGCAGAAGTATTGAACAATATAATAAATATCACAGGCAAGTAGAATTTTGCTGAAAATAATTCAAAAGGTATTGCAGCAGTACATCAACAGGGAACTTCTGGAAATTCAAGCCAGATTCCGAAGAGGACATGGAATGAGGGCTATCATTGCTGATATCAGGTGGTTCTTGTCTATGGCACCATGTTGGCCAGAAGTCCCTCAGATGGATCTTGGCTGAAAGCAGAGAATACCGGAAAGATATTTACCAGTGTTTTATTGACTGTGCAAAGGCATGGGGCTGTGTGTATTATAACCAATTATGGATAATGTTGTGAAAAATAGAAATCCCGGAACACTTAATTGTAGTCATGAGGAACCTGTGCATAGACCAAGAGGCAGTCGTTTGAACAGAACAAGGGGATACTGCGTGACTTAAAATCAGGAAAGGTGTGCGTCAGGGTTGTGTCCTTTCACCGTACTTATTCGATCTGCATGCTGAGCAAATAATCCAAGAAGCTGGACTGTATTTAGAAGAATGCAGAATCAGGATTGGAGGAAGACTCATAACAACCTGCAAATATACAGATGACACAACCTTGCTTTCGGAAAGCAAAAAGGACTTGTAGCACTTGTACTGATAAAGAGGAAAGACCACAGCCTTCAGTATAGATTACACCTCAATGTGAAGAAAACAAAAACCCTCACAACTGGACCAGTAACCAACATCATGATAAACGGAGAAAAGATTGAAGTTATCCAGAATTTCATTTTACTTGGATCCACAATCAACGCCCATGGAAGCAGCAGTCAAGAAATCAAACAACACATTGTATTGGGCAAATCTGCTGCAAAAGACCTCTTAAAAATCAAAGGCGTCACTTTGAGAACTAAGGTGTGCCTGACCGAAGCCGTGGTATTTCAATCACCTCATATGATTTTTTTTTTCATATGATGCAAAAGCTGGACACTGAATAAGGAAAACTGAAGAAGAATTGATGCCTTTGAATTGTGGTGTTGGAGAAGAATATTGTATATACCATGGACTGCCAGAAGAATGAACAAATCGGTCGTGGAAGAAGTACAGCCAGAATGTTCCTTAGAAGCAAGGATGGCAAGACTTTGTCTCATTTACTTTGGACGTGTTATCTAGAGGGATCAGTTCCTGAAGAAGACTCTTAATGAGATGGATTTACACAGTGGTTACAAAAATGGTCTCAAACATAACGATTGTGAGGATGGTGCAAGGCTGGGCAGTGCTTCGTTGGGACTTAGGGTTGCTGTGAGTCAGAACCGACTTGACAGCAAGAGGTGGTGGGTGTTTAACTAGCACGCTGATCAAGAAACAGAACTTTCCTAACACTTAGTAGTATCACTGGAGCCCTGGTATCAAAGTGGTTCAGTGCCCGGCTGCTAACTGAAATGTGGGTGGTTTGAACCTACCAGCTGCTCTGTGGAAGAAAGATATGGCTGTCTGCTTTCGTAAAGATTGCAACCTTGGAAATCCTATGGGGCAGTTCTACTCTGTCCTATAGGGTTATTATGAGTTTGAATCGGCTCGAGGGCAATGGATTTGGTTTGATATTGGTTTGAAGCCTTACCTAGTCTCCTCATAATCGCTACCCTTCCCTATCCAACTATCCTTGCTTTTAACAACATAGAGTATTCCTTTAAAAAGAAAAACAAAACTGATTTTTAACTTTTTATAAAAGGAATCATTCAATATATAATCTTTTGTAATTGGCTCCTTTTGAGCAACCTCATATCTGAGACATCCATCTGTGTGATTGCATATAGTTTGTTATTGCTGTATAGATTCGATCATGTGAATATACCTGCATTTTGCCTTGGTTCATTAGAAAAACAGTTTCAGATGTTTTTCCCCTAAATCCTGAAGAGTTACCTTTGCCCTAGTTTTCTACCCCAGAGGGTTTATTACTTTTGCCAGATTGATTGACATTTCCTGGATAAGCTATATACAATTTGTGGTTTGATACTTTTGTCTGGTCCTGGGATGTAGCCTGCTCGATGATTGGTATGCACCTTACAGGAATTGGTCAATAGACTATGCAAATGAAGTGAGTTGCAGCCCAGCCCTGCCTACTATACAAATGAAATGCCCGCGGCCTACCAAGAGGGGATTGGTCAGTTTGTGGCCCTGTGTATTCCATATTTTTATGCAAATAATGAGCACCTTCTGTATTTGTTTGCCAGCTGCTCCCCCCAACAATGTATTTTTGTGAGTGCCACTATGGCAATTTTTTTACATGTTTCTGTAAAAAAAAAATTAGCATAGTGTGCTTATAAAAATACCTAATGAGGGAAGGGAGCAGTTGGCAAACAAAGGTGGAAGGTGTGCGTCATTTGCATAAAAATACAGTACATAGAGCCAACCCCACAGAAGTTGGTCAGGCAGAAAGCAGCAGGAAGAGAAGCAAGAGGGAGATGCAGAAGGAAGAAAGGAGAAACAAGCAGAGAGAGAGAGAAGGCAAGGAACCTCCTAAATGAGCTGTTACACAAGGGAAGGTCTGTAACACTGAAGACAGTGACAGGCCTGGAGGAGGCCAAGTGGCAGAGCTGGTGGGGACAGACAGCAGGGCCGTGAGGAGCATTCCTCAAGGGGGGCCCAAAAGGAAGGCTGTCCTGAGATAGAGAGGCTTCTCCCACCTATAGGAGCTGAGAGAACTGTTCTGTATTGAAGAAGGGAGACTTTGCCTGCATGGTTCCGGATCCTGAGGCGTAGCCTGTGGATCCTGTTCCTGAGTGGTACTTAGTTCCTTCATCAACCAATTAACTGTAAATATGGTCTGTAAATTCTGCGGGGCCATTGCAATGGATTAACTAACCCAGAAGAGAATTAGAGTTTCATGGTGGGGATGGCTGGTGTCAGAATTGGTAAAATGGTGGAAGAGTGGAGGTATGTCTGACCTCTACCTCACAGGGTTCAGCCTTGGGCTGATCTTGATTCACGTCATCCCCCCTGAAGTTAGACAGTTATTTGACAACGCTGACTCTACTACTACGCCCACGATTTTACAATACCATATATATTTTATCCATTCTGCTGTTGACATGCATTTGGTAGTTTCCAAATTTTTGCTATTTTAAATAATGCTGCAATGAACATTCTTGAACATGTCTTTTTGTATGTTATATATGCAATTCTTTTGAATATATACTTCAGAGTGGGATTGCTGGGTCATACATAGGGTGTGTGTGTGTGTGTGCTTAATTTTAATAAATACTGCCAAATGTTTTTCTGAAGCCATTCTGCCAATGTATAATTCCACCAGCATCGCATGAGAGTAGATTCATATTTACCAACATTTATATCTTTTCCTCATTTTAGTCATCTGGGTCAATATGCTTTAGTAATATATATTTTGGTGCAAACATAAAGCTTCCCATTTTAACTATATTTTTTTATTGTAGTTTAAGTGAAAGTTTACAAATCAAGTCAGCCTCTCATACAAAAATTTATATACACCTTGCTATATACTCCGGGAAACCCTGGTGGCTTAGTTGTTAAGCGCAACGGGTGCTAACCAAGAGGTCAGCAGTTCGAATCCACCAGGGTCTCTTTGGAAACTCTATGGGGCAGTTCTACCCTGTCCTATAGGGTCGCTGTGAGTTGGAATCGACTCGATGGCAGCAGATTTGTTTTTTGGGGGGTTATAGGGTCACTATGAGTCAGAATCGACTCGACGGCACAGGGTTTTTATACTCCTGGTTGCTCTCCCCCTAATGAGACAGCACACTGCTCTCCACTCTGTATTTTCGTGTCCATGCAGCCAGTTTCTGACCCCCTCTGCCCTCTCATCTCCCCTCCAGACAGGAGCTGCCCACATAGTCTCATGGCTCTACTTGATCCAGGAAGCTCACTCCTCACCAGTATTATTTCTATCCCATAGTCCAGTCCAATCCCTGTCTGAAGAGTTGGCTTTGGGAACGGTTCCTGTCTTGGGCTAACGGAAGGTCTGGGGACCATGACCTCTGAGGTCCTTCTAGTCTCAGTCAGACTATTAAGTCTGCTCTTTTTATGAGAATTTGAGGTCTGCATCCCACTGTTCTTCTGCTCCCTCAGGGGTTATCTGTTGTGTTCCCTGTCAAGGCAGTGATCTGTTGTAGCTGGGCACCATCTAGTTCTTCTGGTCTCAGGCTGATGTAGTCTCTGCTTTATGTGGCCCTTTCTGTCCCTTGGTCTCATAATTACCTTGTGTCTTTGGTTTTCTTCATTCTCCTTTGCTCCAGGTGGGTTGAGACCCATTGATGCATCTTAGATGGCTGCTTGCTGGCATTTAAGACCACAGACGCCACTCTCCAAAGTGGGATGCAGAATGTTTTCCTAATAGATTTTATTATGACAATTGACTTAGATGTCCATGGAAACCATGGTCCCCAAACCCCCGCCCCTGCTACACTGGTCTTCAAAGCATTCAGTTTAGTCAGGAAACTTCTTTGCTTTTGGTTTAGTCCAGTTGTGCTGACCTCTCCTGTACTGCGTGTTGTCTTTCCCTTCACCTAAAATAGTTCTTTTCTACTATCTAGTTACTGAATACCCCCTCCTTCCCTCCCCACTTTCATAACCATCAAAGAATATTTTCTTCTCTGTTTAAACTATTTCTCAAGTTCTTGTAATAGTGGTCTCATACAATATCTGTCCTTTTGCAACTGACTAATTTCACTCAGCATAATGCCTTCCAGATTCCTCCATGTTATGAAATGTTTCATGGATTCATCATCGTTCTTTATCGATGCATAGTGTTTCATTGTGTGAATATACCAAATTTATTTATCCATTCATCCATTGCTGGGCACCTTGGTTGCTTCCATCTTTTTGCTATTGTAAACAGTGCTGCAGTGAACATGGTTGTGCATATATCTGTTTGCGTAAAGGCTCTTTTTTCTCTAGGATATATTGCAATGACTGAGATTGCTGGATCATATGGTACTTCTATTTGTAGCTTTTCAAGGAAGCACCAAATCAATTTCCAAAGTGATTGTACCAGTTTAGATTCCCACCAGCAGTGTATAAGTGTTCCAGTCACTCCACAACCTCTCCAACATTTATTATTTTGTGTTTTTTGGATCAATGCCAGCCTTCTTGGAGTGAGATGGAATCTCATTGTAGTTTTGATTTGCATTTCTCTAATGGCTAATGATCGTGAGCATTTCCTCATGTATCTGTTAGCTACCTGAACGCCTTCTTTAGTGAAGTGCCTGTTCATATCCTTTGCCCATTTTTAAATTGGGTTATTTGTCTTTTTGTTGTTGAGTTTTTCCAGTACCATGTAGATTTTAGAGATTAGCCACTGATCGGAATTGTCATAGCCAAAAACTTTTTCCCAGTCTGCAGGTAATCTTTTTACTCTTTTGGTGAAGTCTTCAGATGCGCATAGGTGTTTGTTTGATTTATAAGAGCTCCCAGTTATCTAGTTTCTCTTCTGGTGTTTGTGTATTGTTAGTAATGTTTTGTATACTGTTTATGCCACATATTAGGGCTCCTACTGTAGTCCATATTTTTTGTTCCATGATCTTTATCGTTTTAGAGTTTATATTTAGGTCTTTGATCCATTTTGAGTTCTTTTTTGTGCATGGTGTGAGGTATGGGTCTTATTTCATTTTTTTGCAGATGGATATCCAGTTATGCTAGCACCATTTGTTCAAGAGACTTTCTTTTGCCCATTTAACTGACTTTGGGCCTTTGTCAAATATCAACTGCTCATATGTGGATGGATTTATGTCTGGATTCTCAATTCTGTTCCATTGGTCTATGTATCTGTTCTTGTACTAGTACCAGGCTGTTTTGACTACTGTGACGGTATAATAGGTTCTAAAATCAGATAGAGTAAGGCCTCCCACTATGTTCTTCTTTTTCAGTAATGCTTTACTTATCTGGGGCCTCTTTCCCTTCCATATGAAGTTGGTGATTTGTTTCCCCATGTCATTAAAAAATGTCACTGGAATTTGGATCAGAAATGCATTGTATCTATAGATCGCTTTTGGCAGAATAGACATTTTTACAATGTTAAGTCTTCCTAACCATGAGCAAGTTAAGTATTTCCACTTACATAGGTCTCTTTTTGTTTTTTGTGGTAGTGTCTTGTAGTTTTCTTTGTATGGGTCTTTTACGTCACTGGCGAGATTTATTCCTAAGTATTTTATCTTCTTTGGGGCTACCGTAAATGGTATTGATTTGGTGATTTCCTCTTCGATGTTCTTTTTGTTGGTGTAGAGGAATCCAACTGATTTTTGCATATTTATCTTGTATCCTGGTTCTCTGCTGAACTCTTCCATTAGCTTCAGTCATTTTCCTGAGGATTCTTTAGAGTTTTCTGTGTATAAGATCATGTCATCCGCAAATAGTGGTACTTTGACTTCTTCCTTACCAATCTGGATACATTTTATTTCTTTATCTAGCCTAATTGCTCTGGCTAGGACCTCCAGCCCAATGTTGAATAAGAGTGGTGATAAAGGGCATCCTTATCGGGTTTCTGATCTCAAGGGGAATGCTTTCAGACTGTCTCCATTTAGGATGATGTTGGCTGTTGGCTTTATATAAATACCCTTTAATATGTTGAGGAATTTTCCTTCTATTCCTATTTTGCTGAGAGTTTTTATCATGAATGGGTGTTGGACTTTGTCAGATGCCTTTTCTGCATCAATTGATAAGATAATGTGGTTCTTGTCTTTTGTTTTATTTGTATGATAGATTACATTAATTGTTTTTCTAATGTTGAACCATCCCTGCATACCTGGTATGAATCCCACTTGGTCATGGTGAATTATTTTTTTGAAGTGTTGTTGAATTCTATTGGCTAGAATTTTGTTGAGGATTTTTGCATCTACATTCATGAGGGATATTGGTCTGTAATATTCTTTTTTTGTGGTATCTTTACCTGGTTTTGGTATCAGGGATATGCTTGCTTCAGAGAATGAGTTTGGGAGTATTCTGTCCTTTTCTATGCTCTGAAATATCTTTAGTAGTAGTTGAGTTAACTCTTCTCTGAAAGTTTGGTAGAACTCTGCAGTGAAGCCATCTGGGCCAGGGTTTTTTTTCATTGAAGTTTTTTTTATTATGTTTTCAATCTCTTGTTATGGGTTTATTTAGTTGCACCTCTTTTCTGTTAGTTTAAGTAGGTAGTGTGTTTCTAGAAATTCATCCATTTCTATTTCATATTTGCTAGCATACAATTTTTCGTAGTAATCTGATATTATTCTTTTAATTTCAGTTGAGTCTGTTGTGATATCGTCCATCTCATTTCTTATTCGGGTCACTTATGTTCTCTCCTGTTTTTCTTTTGTCAGTTTGATCAATGGTTTATCAATTTGTTAATTTTTTCAAAGAATCAGCTTTCAGTCATGTTAACTATTTCAATTGTTTTTCTGTTCTCTATTTCATTTAATTCTGCTCTCATTTTTGTTATTTGCTTTCTTCTGGTTCCTGAGGATTTCTTCTGTTGCTCTCTTTTTATTTGTTCAGGTGGTGGGGATAATTCTTCAATTTTGGCCCTTTCTTCTTTTTGTGTGTGTGCATTTATTGATATAAATTGACTTCTGAACACTGCTTTTGCTGTGTTCCAAAGGTTTGGATAGGAAGTGTTTTCCTTCTCATCAGATTGTATGAATTTCTTTATTCCATCTTTCATGTCTTCTATAACCCAGTTGTTTTTGAGCTTGGTGTTGTTTAGTTTCCAGGTGTTTGATTTCTTTTTCCTGCTTTTTTCTGTTATTCATTTCTACTTTTATGGCCTTATGGTCAGAGAAGATGCTTTGTAATAGTTAGATGTTTTGAATTTTGCTAAGGCTTGCTCTATGACCTAATATGTGGTCTATTCTAGAGAACGTTCCATGTGCACTAGAAAAGAAAGTATGCTTGGCTGCTGTTGAGTGGTATGTTCTGTATATGTCTACGAGGTCAGGTTGGTTGACTGTGGCATTTAGATCTTCCGTGTCTTTACTGAGCTTCTTTCTGGATGTCCTATCCTTCACCGAAAGTGGTGTGTTGAAGTCTCCTACTATAAATGTCAAGCTGTCTATCTCACTTTTCAGTGCTGTTACTGTTTGTTTTATGTATTTTGCAGCCCTGTCATTGGGTGCATAAATATTTAATATGGTTATATCTTCTTGGTGTATTGTCCCTTTTATCGTTATATAGTGTCCTTCCTCATTCTTTTTGGTGGACATAACTTTAAAGTCTATTTTCTCAGAAATTAATATTGCCACTCCTGCTGTTTTTGATTATTGTTTGCTTGATATATTTCTTCCCATCCTTTGAGTTTTAGTTTGTTTGTGTCTCTAAGTCTAAGGTGTGTCTCTTTTTGGCAGCATGTAGACGGATTTTGTTTTTTTATCCATTCTGCCACTTTCTGTCTCTTTATTGGTACATTTAGTTCATTTACATTCAGTGTAGTTATGGATAGGTATGAGTTTAGTGGTATCATTTTGATGTCTTTTTTTGTGTGTGTGTTGGCAGTTTCTTTTTCCCACTTAATTTTTTGTGCTGAGTAGTTTATATATTGTCTTTTCCTCATATTCATTGTTGTTGATTTTGTTTCTGCTGAGTATTTTTTTCTTGTATTTTATTTTGACAAGTAGGATTAATAGTCTCCTTTGTGGTTTTTTTTTTTTTTTTTTTTATTTACCCCTATTTTCTAAGTTTTAAACCTAACTTTTATTTCTTTATATTGCCTTGGTTTCCTTTCCACATGAAAGATCTCTGACTACATTTCTTAGTCCCTCTTTATTGTTTTAATGTTGTCTTCCTGTTTCCTTGTTTCGAGTGTTTTTTTATCTTTATTTATTTTTGTGATTTCCCTATCTGGGTTAACATCTTGTTGCTCTGTCCTGTATTCTAGTCTTGGGTTGATATCTGATATTATTGATTTTCTAACCAGAGAACTCCCTTTAGTATTTCTTGTAGTTTTGGTTTGGTTTTTACAAATTCCCTAAACTTCTCCTTATCTGGAACTGTCCTAATTTTGCCCCCACATTTGAGAAACAGTTCTGCTCGATATATGATTCTTGGCTGGCATTTTTTTCCTTCGATGTTTTATACAAGTTGTCCCATTTTCTTCTTGCCCGCGTGGTTTCTACCAAGTAGTCTGAGCTTATTCTTACTGACTATCCTTTGTAGGTGACTTTTCATTTATCCCTGGCAGCTCTTCAAATTCTCTCTTTATCTTTGGTTTTGGCAAGTTTGGTTATAATATGTCTTGGTGACTTTCTTTTGAGATCTATATTATGTGTATTTTGATGAGCATCTTGGATAGATAGCTTCTCATGTTTCACAATATCGAGGAATTTTTCTGCCAACAAATCTTCAACAATTCTCTCTTTCTTTTCTGTTATCCCTCCCTGCTCTGGTACTCCAATCATTTATAGGTTATTTCTCTTGATAGAGTCCCACGTGATTCTTAGGGTTTCTTCTTCTTCTTTTTTTTTTTCTTTCATCTGATTTTTCTTTGGATGTGTTGGTGCCAAGTGTTTTATCTTCAGTCTCACTAATCCTGCCTTCCACTTCTTCCCTTTTGTTCCTCTGACTTTCTATTGAATTGTCTAATTCTGAAATTTTATTGTTAATCTTCTGAATTTCTGATTGCTGTCTCTCTATGGATTCTTGCAGCTTATTAAATTTTTCATTATGTTCTTGAATAACCTTTTTTAATTTCTTCTACTGCTTTATCTGTGTGTTCCTTGTCTTGTTCTGCAATTTGCCTGATCACGTTACTGATCTCATTCCTGATGTCTTGAAGAGTTTCGTAGATTAGTCTTTTGTATTCTGCACCTGGTAAGTCCAGGAAGGCACCTTCATCCAGAAGATTCCTTGGTTCTTTGTTTTGAGAGCTTGTTGAAGCGATCATGGTCTGCTTCTTTATGTGATTTGATATTGACTGTTGTCTCCGAGCCATCTACACATTATTGTATTAGTTTATTTTATGTTTGCTTACTGTATCCTAGCTGCTTTGTTTTGTTATGTTTTGATATGCCCAAATAGGCTGCTCGAGTGAGCTAGCTTGATTATTTTCACCTTTGAAACTCTAATGTCCTGTCACCAGGTGGCTAGAGCTGGTATCAGGTATATTAGCCTAGGAGTCCATTCACTTTTCTTGTATGGATTCAGCTCAAATATCCAGGTAGTTGGTCATCAAGTGTGTGGTACAGGCTCTGTCCTACAGTCTTAGAGGGGCAGGGGTGGTGGGTTTTGGTACAGGTATCTGGTTGCAATGGGAGGGTCACGCTCTGCACAAGGCAAGGGGCTGACAACCATCCCCTGAGTGTCTGTGAGGAAAATGCATCCCTTTTCCCTAGAGCACCCACGTGGGTGGGCTCTGCAGCCAGACTATGGTCACCTAATGCTTTTGGTTGTAAGGGCTGGGAGGTACCAGTTATCTTTGGACCTCTGTCATGGGTGGCTATGTGACCTGAGTGGAGCTACCAGTCCTTAGGCCCCTGATGTGGGTAGGTGAGGACCCTGTTTAATAGGTAAAACAATGTCAAACATCAAGCACTCAACTCTTCACCGTACAGCTGAAATGGTTGGAGTCTGCCAAAAAGGGCCTATTCTCCTGAAATAGGCCCACAGAGGTCCATGCAGAGGGGAAAGGTACTCAAAGTCCATGGATGGTTTATGCCTGGAGAGGAGCTGCTTCTGTCCTGAGTTCCCCCGTTAGTGGGGCTGGCAAATTATCATTTCCCCCAATCACAAGTTTTCTCCTTCTCTAAGGCCAGGAGGATGGCTCTAGGTGCTCAACAGTGCCTATCTCAGGCCTAGGGAATTCAGCCACTGAAGCCGGCTTGGGGGCCGGTGGGGGGGCATGGTAAAATATACGCAAACACTTAGCTTTTGCTGAGAGCACTGTTCTTCTCTGTTTCCGGGGGCGTGAGTAGGCTGTGTGGCTGGCTTCTTCTCCCTGAGGAAACTGTTGCCAAATGCTAGTACCAGCCCACCTCTGCTGCTCCAGGAGTGGTACCTGAGGGCTTTCTGTGATTCAGGTCCAGTAACTCCTCTCTGCTTCTGAACTGTCTCTTCCTCCCCTTGCCCCTCATTTCATTTTCAAAGCTTTCCTTTGATGCTCAGGGCTCCTAGCTAGTCGTAAATATACTAGTTTCACTTGTTTTTTCGTATCTTTGTTGTAAAAAGGGCTTGCCAGAAGTGTCTGTCTATTCTACCATCTTGGCTACACCTCAATCCATCCACATTGAAGTCTTTTGTCTCTGAGCTTCAATTTCCTCACCTGTCAAATGGGATTAATAATATCTGTTCTGCTCAAAGCACTTAAAACTATTTGCTGAATGAATGACTTTATTGAACAAGTGCTATATGATAGGTACTGTTCTAGGCACTAGGGACATATCATTGAAGCTTACATTCCAATGGGGGAAGACCAAAAACAAAAACCCCACAAATAAACAATGAAGAAAATAATTTTAGAAACGAAAAGAAAACAGAACATGGTGAGGTGTGCAAAGTAAATGTAAAAACGGTTTGAGGGCAGTGTCTGACCTCCTCTTACTTCACAAGGGGAAAGGAGAATCAAGATCAACAGCCTAAGGCTGATTTCCATGAGGTGGAGGTCAGACATGCCTTCTATCTCTGCTGTCTTTACTAATTCTGACATCAACCGTCCCTCTCACAGCACCCCGTACTGGGTTCAATAATTCATTGCAATGGCCACACAGAACTCACAGACCATACTCACAATTATGGGGTTAATTGGGGAAGTAACAGTTACAATTCAGGCTCAAGAACACTCAAGATAAAGTTTTTCCATCAGGATACTCTCTCCCCAGCCATGTTCAAAGGCATGCCCCTCCCTGGACCTCAGCTCTGCCCGAAGGCACTCAGCATCCTCTCTCCATGGGTCAGGAAGCCCACCATGCCATCTGGTGGTAGTGAGCTCCTCCTCTCTGCTCTGCATTTGGCTCTCTTCTAAGGCAAAGTTGACCAATCCCACTGGTAGGTCACAATCACCATATGACACAATCACCTGGGTGGGAGTTACAAGACCATGGCTAGAAAGACTACCTACAAAAGTAATTAATCCACTGTAGTAAAACACAACGAGATGCTGCTACACGTCCACTAAAATGGGTAAAATTAAAAAGAACAACACCACCAAATGTTGGTGAGGATATGTAGCAAATGGTACAATCATTTCTGAAAAAAGTCTGGAGTTTCTTACAAAGCTAAACATATGCCTATGACCCAGCAATCCCACTCTTAGGTATTTACCCAAGAGATGTAACAAAAATATACATCTACACAAAGAATTGTATGAATGTTCATAGCAACTTTCTTCTTAATAGCACAAAGCTAGAACAACTCAAGTGTCCATCAGAAAGAGAATGGACAAACTGAGATATACTGATGCAATGAAATAGAACTCAGTATAAAAAGAAACAAACTTCAGATACATGCAACAACATGGATGACTCTCAAAAACACATTGAATGAAAGAAGCCAGTCACAGAAAGTACATAGTGTATGGTTCTATTTATAATTCTAGAAAAGGAAAAACTAGCCTACGGTGAAAAAAAAGAACCGTGGGGGCAGGGACTCCCACCAACCCCAATGTTGTTGAGTTGATTCCGACTCATAGTGACCCTATAGGACAACAGAGACTCCAAATGGAGATATTTTCTCATCCTGGGCAAAGGGCATTGGTTGTGCCCTTTAATGTAACAGCACCAGAAAAAAAAAAAAAAAAAGCTACTTGTTCATTTATTTTAAATAATAAATTGACAAATTGAGGAGAATAATGCAGTAAAAATAAACTTCTTAACAAAGTAAGAGATAAACATTACACACAGATGACATCGAATATAAAAACCACATTTACTTTAGTGATCACGTTATTATTACAAATTTTAGGGAACAAAAAATAAACATATATGGACAGTCCACTCCTAATTATAATGGTTACATATGAAAAAGACAATTATTTTTGTTAAAAACAATAATAATAGTAATAAAACACAAAAATGTGTAACTGTTTAAGGAATTACATACATTTGTTGTCGTTGTTAAGTTGTTAGGTGCCGTCTATTTGGTTTTAACTCATATTGACCTTACGAACAACAGAACGAAACACTGCCTGGTCCCATGTCATCCTTACAATTGTTGTTATGCTTGAGCCCATTGTTGGAGCCACTGTGTCAGTCCATCTCAATGAGGATTTTCCTCTTTTTCGATGACCCTCTACAGGTCCATCTCCACAGACTGGTCCCTCCTGATTATAGGTCCAAAGAATGTGAGATGACGTCTCACCATCCTCTCTTACAAGAAGCATTCTGGCTGTACTTCTTCCAAGACAGATTTATTCATTCTTCTGGCAGTCCATAGTATATTTGATATTCTTCACCAACACCATAATTCAGAGGCATCAATTCTTTGGTCTTCTTTAGTCGTTCTCCAGCTTTCACATGCATATGATGCAATTCAGAATATCATGTGTGATCATTAAGGTTGTGTGTCAACATGGCTGGGCCATGATTCTCAGTGGTTTGGCAGTTATGATATAGTTTGGCAGTCATATGATTATATGACCACTTCCTTGATGAGATCTTCTATGAGTAGCCAATCAGTTCAAAGTGAGTTTCCTTGGGGGTGTGGCCTGCATCCAATATAGGTGGACATTTTGACAAGGCTCATTGGCTTTTGCTTGCTCTGGATCCTACAGCTGGCTCCTGTCCCTCTGACTTCCAGTTCTTGGGACTTGAGCTAGCAGTTTACCTGCCATTTTGCCTGCCGATCTTGGGATTCATCAGCCTCTGGAGCCTATAAGCCAGGAGAAGCCTCTAGTATGACCCATGGACTTGGGGCTTCCCAGCCTCCGAAACTGCTTGAGCCATTTCCTTAATATAAATCTCTCTCTATATATATTTATACATTTTACTGGTTTTGCTTCTCTAGTTCTACTCTGTCCTATAGAGTGGCTGTGAGTTGGAATCGACTGAACGGCAGTGGGTTTGGTTTTGGTTAGAGAATGCAGCCTAAGACATTTGTTACCGAGAGTGGTTCTACAGAGATAAAATTACAAGGATGGGTTTTCTAAATTAGTTCTCAACTCTGGTTAGTCTTAAAGATGTTGATGACTCTACTTCCAGTAGTAAAGAGGGCACTACTAATCCATGGCATGAGGTGGCAATAAAAATATGCAAAATATCACCACCAGCAGATCAGGTATTGATGAGAGGTGAGGCTCTCATGTTTGATACCTTTCTACAATTTTGTCATAATGAGAAGTATAAGGAAGCTGGTTGGTTGGTCCTACTTTTGCTAGACAAACTGGTGAAAGAAAGAGATGAGCTCAGGGCTTCAGGGGCAAAGCTCAAGTGCTGCATAAAAGACCTCAAAATTTCCACTTGTGCCTTGAAAGAAAGCCTGATTCCTTGTAGTAACAGAGCTGATATTGCTGAAAACCGAACCCAGAGTCTTATTGTAAGAGTGGCTGAATTACAACTCCAACTCAACTGCCAACCTTGAGAGGTGTCTGAAGTTAAAGTGAAGGCATTAATTTGGAAGAAATGGGATCCTGAAACCTGGGATGGGGACATAAACCCAGTAAAACCCAGTGCCCTCGAGTCGATGTGGACATATGGGCCAGACAATCAGGAAGCTGGAGACCTTGAGCCCTTAAATTTCGTTGAATCACTTCTGCCAACAGAATAGTTAGTCACTACCTCCCATCTAATGAGATTAACCCAGCTGCATCTAAAGTGCCTTTCTGTAAGTCGTTGCCTGAGGCAGATGCTTTACAAGACAATGCTGAATGTTCTCAAAACAATTCCCCACTGATTTTGTCCTCTGAACCTATAACTAGGCTTAAGTTCCAGCGAGCCTCAAAAGGTGAAGTACAAAGTGTAACCCAGGAGGAGGTATACTACACTCCAAAAGAACTGCTTGACAACTGAATTCCCAACCTCAAGTGGTGTCTGAAGTTAAAGTGAGGGCATTGATTGGGAAGAAATGGGATCCTGAAACCTGGGATGGGGACATAAGGGCATATAATCAGGCAGCTGGAATCCCTGAGCTGGGGTCTAAATTTTGTTGAATCACTTCTGCCAACAAAACCAGCCCTCTCACTCCCATCTGAAGAGATTACTTCGCCTTTGTCTGCTAAGCTACCCTCACCAGCAAAACCATTAGCCCCTGCACTCCCATCTGATGAGGTTAACCCAGCTAAGTGTGAAAGCTTTTATCTGAGTCATTGCTTGGGGTATTGCCCGAGGCATGTGCCTTGCAAGATGTTGCTGAATATTCTCAAAATACATCCTCATCACTCGTTTTGCCTTCTAGATTTGATTTAGGCAATAATATTGGAGCCGTTTTTCTCTGTCCTAGAATGTGACCCAGCTGGAGATGGACTCACAAGGACTGACAAGGACACATCAACTGGGCCCTGAGGTATAAAGACAATAGCTACAGCAATCTTGGAAAACATCTTTTAGGGAAACTTTCACATAAACAAATCATAAAACACAGCACAAAAGACCCACATAGTTTACACTCTTATCTTTTCCTGTTAGCATTTAGTGAATAGTAAGATTTGTTGGACCAGTGAAGACCCTCCTGACTGTCATTATGGAAACCTGTACTAATGATTATTAACACAGATAATTAAAAATGTAAAACCACAGTGATTTAGCAGTTTTGAGCCAATCTGTGAGAAGGTGAAGCTTTCATGGTTTTGCCCATTTGCAATGTTAATATATACTGATGACTTAGTAACGTTTCTCATGCTGTGACAGTACACTTGTCTATTTTCCCACTCTTGCCTATTCTGTAATATTTCATTAGACTAGGGCAGACATGGCTGTGGCAGCATGCTTGTCCTTTTTTCCATTTTTGAATATATGCTGAATGAAAATTTCTTTTTGTTTTACTAAACTTTGTGATGTTTTTACCCTACAACTGACCTATAACTAGACCTAAGTCCCAGCGAGCTCCAAAAGGTGAAATACAAAGTGTGACTTGGGAGAAGGTACACTACACTTCCAAAGAACTGCTTGACTTTTCTAATATGTACAAAAGAAACCTGGTGAATATGTGTGGGAATGGCTATCAAGGGTGTGGGGTAATGGTGCAAGGAACATAAAGATGAATCAGTCTGAGTTTATTGATATGGGCCCACTAAGCACAGATTCTTCACTCAGTGTTTCAGCTTGAGAAGTTAGGAAAGGATCTAGTGGTTTATTTGGTTGGGTTGCTGAAGCATATATTATGCTAAATCAAGTTGAAGTACCAGACCTGCCTTGGTATAGTGTAGAAGAAGATATCCAAAAGCTTAGAGAAATTGGTATGTTGGAGTAGATCAGGTTAGACCCACAGTCCCACACATGGAGTACCCAGAGGACACACCTTTCACCACAACAGTGAGGAACAAATTTGTGAAGGGAGCCCCAGCATCCTTGAAGACTGCCGTCATTACTATTTTATGTAAGTCAGATTTGACCACGGGAACTGCTGTAACTGAATTAAGACACTTAACTACAATGGGACTGATTGGACCCTGTGGTATTAGGGGCCAAGTGCGGCACTCAGTTAACAAAGACAAGGTGGATGTGGTTATTGCAATGGACGGTTGAGTCAAAGAAGTAATCAGAATAGTGTGATTTATAAGGACTTATGCTGTTGACTACTTAGTCATGGTGTCTGTAGGAAATCTAATAAATATTTACTTGATCTGTACAAGTGGAAGAACACTAGATCAAGTGAACAGCAGTCTAACTTGAATCACCAGACTAGAAAGTCATGGGCCCTCAGTCTATTCCCAGACTTGAGCAAGCTTACAGACCCACAACCCCTTGAATAAAGGGCAGGCCAGGTCCCTTGAAGAAGGACTCCATTACACTGCCAAAAATTTATACTGTTAATTTTTCTCCCAGACTTCACCAAAGTGATCTGCAGCCTTTTACTAGAGTGGCTGTTCACTGGGGAAAAGGAAATAATGAGAAATTTTGGGATTACTATGAAGTAGAGAAAACATGTTTTCTTTAGTGTTTTAGTATTGAAGTAGAGAGAATATATTTTCTAATGTTTGAGTATAACCATATAAGCTAGTCTTTGAAACATAATTACTTGCTCTGGTATCTGTCCCATGATTGTTCCTTTAAAGAAAAATAAGGTAATCAATTTTTAGTTGCTGATTAAACTATGTTCCTCTCCCAAGGGAAAAAATACACAAAACCAAGGTAGCTGAACAAAGCTTAGGTCCATCTTGTGACAGAAACCAGGATGGCATGAAGAGACTTGCAGGACTTCAATAATAGATCACTTAATCATCGTGTCTGCCTCAAAGAAAAACCAACATTCCTGAAAACCTCTAAACCCTGACCTTCCCCCTATAAAAACTCCAATTAGTCCTCTAGGTTTGGACAGAATTTGAGAGAAATTTAACCCTCTCTGTCTCTTGAATACTGGTATTCAATAAAGCCCTCTTACTGCTTACCTCCTCCTGTCTCAGTATTGGTTTTGCGGCAGGCGGTACGAATCTGCAATTTGTGGTAACAACTATATGTTGGCTCTGAACAGACACTAATTCCAGGAGACTCAAAACATCACTGTAGTGCACCAGTCAGAGTGGAGGCATCTGGAAGTTAGGTTATTAATGGACTCTTAGCTCATGTCCATCTCACAGTAGGTCCAGTATGTTCCCTAACTCATCCTGTAGTGGTTTCTCCAGCTCCAGAATGCATAACTGGAATACATATACTCAGCAACTGGCAGAGCCCCCACATTGGATCTCTGACAAGTGGAGTAAGGCCTATTATGGTAGGAAAAGCCAAGTGGAGTGACTGGAACTTCCCCTACCTAGGAAAATAGTAAACCAAAAGCAATACTGCATTCCTGCAGGGATTGCAGAAATTACTGCCACCATCAAAGACTTGAAGGTTGCACAGGCGGTGATTCCCACTACATCATCATTCAACTCTCCTGTTTGGCCTGTGCAAAAAACAGATGGCTCTTGGAGAGTAACAGTGGATTATTGAAAACTTAACCAGGTGGTGACTCCAATTGCAGCTGCCTTTCCAGGTGTGGTTTCATTGTTTGAGCAAATTAATACATCTCTTGGTACTTGATATGCAGCTATTGATCTGGCTATTGCTTTTTTCTCATACCTGTTTCAAGGGACCACTAGAAGCTGTCTGCCTTTAGCTGGCAAGACCAGCAATATACCTGTAGTGTTCTACCTCAGAGCTATATCAACTCTCAAGACCTATGTCATAATTTAGCCCTCAGGGACCTTGATTGCCTTTCCCTCCCACAAGACGTCACACTGGTCCGCTACATTGATGATGTTATGCTGATTGGATCTAATAAAGAAAAAGTGTCAATGACTCCGGACTTATTGGTAAAACATTTGTGTGCTGTTGTTGTTTTTAGGTGCCGTCAAGTTGTTCGCGACTCATAGCAACCCTACATGCAACAGAACGGAACACTGCCCGGTCCTGTGCCATTCTTACAATCATTGTTCTCCTTGGGCGCATTGTTACAGCCACTGCGTCAATCTATCTTGCTGAGGGTATTCCTCTTTTTTGCTGACCTTCTACTTTACCAAGCACGATATCCTTCTCCAGGGACTGGTCCCTCCTGATTAACATATCCAAAGTATGTGAGACTAAATCTTGCCATCTTCACTTCTAAGGAGCATTCTGGCTGTACTTCTTCCAAGACAGATTTGTTCATTCTTTTGACAGTCCACAGTATATTCAATATTCATTGCCAACACCATAATTCAAAGGCACCAATTCTTCTTTGGTCTTGGGAAATTAATTCAACAGTAATTCAGGTTTCTTCCACATCAGTGAAATTTCTAAGGGTCCAGTGGTGCAGGGCATGTTGAGATATTCTTTCTTAAGTGAAGGTAAATTATTCCATCTGGTCCCTTTCAAAACTAAAAAGGAGGCACAGTGCCTAGTGGGCCTCTTTGGATTTTGGAGGCAGCATATCCCTCATTTGGGTGTGCTACTTCAGCCTATTTATCAGGTGGCTCACAAAGCTGCTAGTTTTGAGTGGGACCCAGACCAAGAGAAGGCTCTGCAACAGGTTCAGGCTACTGTGCACGTGTCTCTGCCGTTGGGCCATATGAACAACTGATCCAGTGGTAGTTGGAGTGTCAGTGGCAGATAGAGTTGAGGTTTGGAGTTTTGGGCAGGTGCCTATTGGTGAGTCAAAGCGCAGATCCTTAGGATTTTGGAGCAAAGCCCTGCCATCCTCTGCAGATAACTACTCCCTTTTGAGAAACAGCTTTTGACTTGTTCCTTAGCCTTGTTAGAGACTGAATTCTTAACATGGGCCAGCAAGTCACCATGCAGTTTGAGCTTCCTATCATGAACTGGGTGTTGTCTGACCCACAGAGCCATAAAGTGGGATGTGAACAGCAGCACTGCACAATTAAATGGAAGTGGTATGGATTGAATTATTTCCCCAAAAAACTGTCTGTGTCAACTTGGTTAGGCCGTGATTTCCAGTATTGTATGGTTGTCCTCCATTTTGCGATTGTAATTTTATGTTGAGAAGATTAGGATAGGATTGTAACACCACGCTCACTCAGGTCACCTCCCTGATCCAAGGTAAAGGGAGTTTCCCTGGGGTGTGACCTGCACCACTTTTTATCTCTCAAGAGATAAAAGGAAAAGGAAGCAAGCAGAGAGTTAGGGACCTCATACCACCAAGAAAGCAGCACCAGGAGCAGAGCGCGTCCTTTGGACCCAGGGTCCCTGAACCTGAGAAGCTCCTTGACCATAGGAAGATTGAGGACAAGGACCTTCCTCCAGAGCCAACAGAGAGAGAAAGCCTTCCCCTGGAGCTGATGCCTTGAATTTGGACTTTCAGCCTACTTTACCATGAGGAAATAAATTTCTCTTTGTTAAAGCCATCCATCTGTGGTATCTCTGTTATGGCAGCACTAGATAATTAATACAGTTATATACAATATCAGGCCCAAGCAGGACCCGAAGGCACAAATAAGTTGTGTGAGGAAGTGGCCCAAATGCCCATAGTCTCCACTCCTTACTACATTCCGCCTCCCAGTCTGTACCTATGGCCTCACAGGGAGTTCCTTATGATTATTGCCTGATTTACATATGGTTCTGTGCAATATTCAGGCACCACTCGAAAGTGGATAGTGGCAGCACTTTCTGACACCTTATTGAAGGACGGTGGTGAAGGGAAATCCTTCCAATGGGCAGAACTTTGAGCAGTGGACATGACTGTTCACTTTGCTTGGAAGGAGAAATGACCAGATGTGCAAGTTTATACTGATTCATGAGCTGTAGTTTGACCGGATGGTCAGGGACTTGGAAGGAACATGATTGAAAAATTGGAGATAAGGATGTAGGGGGAAGAGGTATGTGGATAGACCTCTCTGAACGGGCCAAAGAAGTAAAGATACATATGTTTCATGTGAATGTTCACCAAAGTGTGACCTCAGCAGAGGATTTCAACAATCAAGTGGTTAGGATGATGTGTTCTGTGGAAACCTGTCATCCTGTTTCCCCAGCCAGCCCTGTCATTGCCCAATGGAGTAATGAACAAGATGGCTATGGTGGCTGGGATGGAGGTTATGTATGGGCTCAGCAATATGGACTTCCACTCACCAAGACCAACTTGGCTACAGCCAGTGCTGAGAGCCCAATCTGCCAGCAGCTGAGACCAACACTGAGTCCCAGATATGGCACCATTCCTTGAGGTGATCAGCCAGCAACCTGGTGGCAGGTTGATTACATCATACCACTTTCATCATGGAAAGGGCAGTGTTTTGATCTTACTGGAATAGACACTCTGGATACAGATTTGCCTTCCCTGCACGCAATGCTTCTGCCAAAACTACTATCTGTGGACTTAGAGAATGCCATATCCACCATCATGGCATCCCACACATCATCACCTCAGATCAAGGGAAACACTTCACAGCAAATCAAGTATGGCAATGAGCCCACGCTCATGGAATTCACAGGTCTTACCATGTTCCCCGTCTTCCTGAAACAGCTTGCCTGATAGAACTATGGAATGGCCTTTTAAAGACACAGTTATGGCACCAGCTATGTGGTAATACCTTGCAGGGATGGGTCAGTGTTCTCCAGGAGGCTGTATATGCTCTAAACCATCATCCAATGTATGGTGCTGTTTCTCCCATATCCAGGATACATGGGCCCAGGAATCAAAGGGTGGAAATGGGAGTGGCACCACTCACTATTACCGCCAGTGACCCACTGGCAAAATTTTTGCTTCCTGTCCCCACAACCAGTCAGTTGACCAGGTAGCTGTTTTCCAAATTTCTTGGCATAGACAAGTGAGCATTTCCAGCACTGCATCTGTTTGTTGAAACATCTCAATTGGTATTCTGTTAATTCCTGGAACCTTGTTTTTCACCAATGCCTTCAGTGCAGCTTGGACTTCTTCCTTTGGTACCATCGGTTCCTAATCATACGCTACTTCCTGAAATGGTTGAACGTTGACCCGTTCTTTTTGGAATAGTGACTTTGTGTATTCCTTCCATCTTCTTTTGATGCTTCCTGCGTTGTTTAATATTTTCCTCATAGAATCCTTCAATATTGCAACTTGAGGCTTGAATTTTTTTTTCTTCAATTCTTTCAGCTTGAGAAATGCTTAGGGTGTTCTTTCCTTTTGGTTTTCTATCTCCAGATCTTTGCACACTTCATTATAATACTTTCCTTTGTTTTCTGAGCCACCTTTTGAAATCTTCTGTTCAGCCCTTTTACTTTACCATTTCTTCCTTTTGCTTTAGCTACTCGACATTCAAGAGCAAGTTTCATAGTCTCCTGACATCCATTTTGGTCTTTCTCTCCTGTCTTTTTAATGCTTTCTTCTTGTATGATGTCCTTGATGTCATTCCACAACTCGTTTGGTCTTCCGTCATTAGCATTCAACGTGTCAAATCTATTCTTGAGATGGTCTCTAAATTCAGGTGGGATGTACTCAAGGTTGTACTTTGGCCCTTGTGGATTTGTTCTTCAGTTTCAAGGTGAACTAGCATATAAGCAATTGAAGGTCTGTTTCACAGTCAGCCCCTGGCCTTGTTCTGACTTATGACATTGAGCTTTTCCATCGTCTCTTTCCACAGATGTAGTCAATTTGATTCCTGTGTATCCCATCTGGTGAGGTCCACATGTATAGTTGGTTTATGTTGGTGAAAAGAGGTATTTGCAATGAAGAAGTTGTTGGTCTTGCTAAAAGCCTATCATGTGATCTCCAGCATTGTTTGTATCATCGAGGCCATATTTTCCAACTACCGACCCTTCTTTGTTTCCAACTTTTGCATTTCAATCACCAGGAATTATTAATGCATCCTGATTGCATATTCAATCAATTTCAGATTGCAGAAGTTGGTAAAAATCTCCATTTTCTTCATCTTTGACCTTGGTGTATAAATTTGAATAATAGTCATATTAACTGGTCTTCCTTGCATGTATATGGATATTATCCTATCACTGACAGCTTCGTACTTCCAGATCTTGAAGTGGTCTTTTTGATGATTAATGCAGCTCCATTCCTTTTCAATTTATCATTTCTGGCATAGTAGACTATATGATTGTCCAATTTAAATCAGCAAATTCCAGTCCATTTCAGCTCATTGATGCCTAGGGTATTGATATTTATGCGTTCCATTTCATTTTTGACAATTTCCAGTTTTCCTAGATACATACTTTACTACATTCCACATTCCAATTATTAATGGATGTTTGTAGCTGTTTCTTCTCATTTTGAGTGATGCCACATCAGCAAATGAAGGTCCCAAAAGCTCGACTCTATCCACATCATTGAGGTCGACTGTACTTTGAGGAGGCAGCTCTTCCCCAGTTGTATTTTGAGTGCCTTTCAACCTGGGGGACTCATCTTCGGGCACTATATCAGACAATATTCCACTGCTATTCATAAGATTTTCACTGGGTCCTTCTTCCTAGTCTTAGTCTGGAAACTCAGCTGAAACTTGTCCACCATGGGTGACCCTACTGGTATTTGAATACTGGTGGCATAGCTTCTAGCATCACAGCAACACACAAACCACCATAGTACGACAAACAGACAGATGCGTGGGGGAATGCAAAACTAGAGCAACCCAATTCCGACATGACTACTAATGGCCCAGACCTTTTAGTAATGAAGATTTGGATTACCCCACAAAGCAAAGAACCATGACTAGCTGAGGTGCTTGCTGAGGACCAGGGGAATATGGAATAGGTGGTAGAAGGTAGTTCTAAATACCCATTACAACCATGTGACAAATTGCAGAAATGAGGACTGCTAATTATGAGAATTTTTTCCTTATATGTGTGTCTGTGATGGTTAAGATTGTGTGTCAACTTGGCTGGGCCATGATTCTGTTTTGGCAGTCATATAATGTTGTGATCACTTCCGTGTTGACATTTGATATGTGATCGCCCCCCACGATGGAATCTGCTGAGTGGTGGGGGTGGAGATTGTAGCAGGTCACTGCCCCTCAGCCTTCATCTCTCTGCCTTCCACCACCTACTTCCTTCCTGTTCACTTTGCCAAGGTTGTTGGCTTGTTCTGGATGCAACAGATGTTGCTTATCTGATCTCCGGTTCTTGGGACTTGAGCTAGGAGCTTACCTTTCCATCTTAGGATTCATCGATCTCCACAGCCTGCAAGCAACAGTCCTCCTCCCCAACCTCCCAGTCTCGGGTTTGCCAGCCCCTACAGCTACATGATTTAGGAGAAACCTTGTGATCTTGCCTGCTGACCTTGGGGATTCCTTGACCTTCACAGCTGTGAATGGGAGCTCTGCTCTCCAACCTGCTGACCTTGGGTTCACCAGCTTCTGCAGCTCCATGAATTGGGAAAGGCCTCTATCCTGATCCAAAGACTTGGGACGTTCCAACCTCTACAATTGTGCGAGCTGTTTCCTTGATACAAATGTCTGTATATATACTTATATGCTTTTCTGGTTTTGCTTCTCTAGAGCACCCAGCCTCAGACAATGTGTGCAAGAAATATTTTTGTTCTCTTCAATTTTATAATATAAGATGTAAAGAGGGCTAGTGCATTTTCGGTTGTATGCATGTTAGTTGTATCATGTTAGGTGCAAGTATGACTTTATAATTGTCTTTATTCAGAGATTATGTATGGTTTAACAGGTGCCAAGTTGAGAACGGGTGGACTGTGATCATTAAGGTTGTGTGTCAACTTGTCTGGGCAATGATTCTCAGTGGTTTGGCAGTTATGATATAGTTTGGCAGTCGTATAATGACGTAATGACCTCCGTTATGATGTCTGATATAAATGATCATCTCCATGATGGGATCTGCTGTGAGTGTAGCCAATCAGTTGAAAGGGAGTTTCCTTGGGGGTGTGGCCTGCATCCAATCTAAGTGGGCTTTTTGGCAAGCGTCATTGGATTTTGCCCACTTTGGATCCGGTTCTTGGGACAGGAACTAGCAGCTTACCTAACATCTTGCCTGTTGATCTTGGGATTCATCGGTTTCTGTAGCCTGTCAGCCAGGAGAAGCCTCCAGTCTGACCCATGGACTTGGAACTTTTCAGCCTCTACAAGAGTGTGAGCCATTTCCTTGATATAAATCTCTCTCTATACATATTTGTATGCTTTACTGATTGGTTTTGCTACTCTAGAGAACCCAGCCGGAGACACCATGGCTTGTTTTACATACGTTTAGAAACATGAAAAGCACTATTCTGAAAATTTTTTTTCTTGTTTTTTAGTCTTCGAAAATTTGAATTCTTTCAATAACATATTTTTTATGCTACACTGTTTTCAATTGCTAAAATTGCAAGAAAATTCAAATGATCATCATATTAGATTTCAGATAAGTTTTAATAAGTTTTAGTTTACTAAAAAGTTTTTTGCAACTACCAACTGTTACCAGTAGTAAGTAAAATTTCTTACAGCAACCCACAAATTTCGTAGATTTTTAGATTATTTGCTTTTATGTATTTCAAAATTTCAATAGGAGTACTTACATTTCCAGAAATCAAACTATTTATGGATTTAATTTTGTGAAATAAGTTTCTGCCATTCATGTATGAACAATTTTTATCTTGAAGAATTAATTTTAAACTTATGCAGTACTTATTTAATTCATTTGCATCTGGCAATTTTGAAAAATTAAAGAAAAATTCTTATGTTGGTTGAAAGTTATGAATTTGATCAAATCATTTTTTAATCCATGATTGTATTACATCCAAGACTTTATTAAAGATATTTGTAGTAGGGAAAACTTACAGCCTGTTTGAAAATTAATTAAAGAAGTTTTGTTATGAGTTTAAAATCAGTTTAAACCAGGAACTACGTGGCCCCTGAAAATGAAACCATGGAGTCCTGTGCTGAGTAGCTCCTAGACTAGTGGAAGATTGATGACATGAGCACAATTAAATGTTCTGGAATTCCCACTCTTCGCAATGTTATCCATAATTTCTTATGATCCACACAGTCTAATGCCTTTGCATAGTCAATAAAACATAGGTAAACATCCTTCTGGTATTCTCTGCTTTCAGCCAGGATCTATCTGGCATCAGCAATGATATCCCTGGTTCCACATCCTCTTCCGAAACCGGCCTGAATTTCTGGCAGTTCCTTGTCGACATACTGCTGCAGCCATTTTTGAATGATCTTCAGCAAAATTTTGCTTGTCTGTGATATTAATGATATTGTTCTATAATTTCCACATTTGGTTGGATCACCTTTCTTGGGAATAGGCATAAATATGGATCTCTTCCAGTCAGTTGGCCAGGAAGCTGTCTTCCATATTTCTTGGCATAGACGAGTGAGCACCTCCAGCGCTGCATCTGTTTGCTGAAACATCTCAGCTGATATTCCATCAATTCCTGGAGCCTAGTTTTTCACCAATGCCTTCAGAGCAGTTTGGACTTCTTCCTTCAGTACCATCGGTTCCTGATCATATGCCACCTCTTGAAATGGTTGAATATCGACTAATTCTTTTTGGTATAACGACTCTGTGTATTCCTCCCATCTTCTTTTGATGCTTCCTGCATCGTTTAATATTTTTCCCATAGAATCCTTCAGTATTGCAACTCGAGGCTTGAATTTTTTCTTCAGTTCTTTCAGCTTGAGAAACGCCGAGCATGTTCTTCCCATTTGGTTTTCCATCTCCAGCTCTTTGCCCATGTCACTATAATACTTTACTTTGTCTTCTCGAGACACCCTTTGAAATCTTCTGTTCAGTTCTTTTACTTCATCAACTCTTCCTTTTGCTTTAGCTACTCGATGTTCGAGAGCAACTTTCAGACCACTTATAATAGCCCCTAAGAAAAATAAAATACTCAGGAACAAGTCTAACCAGGGATGTAAAAGACCTATACAAAAAAAACTACAAAACACTACTGGAAGAAACCAAAAGAGATCTACACAAATGGAAAAACATCATGCTTGTGGATAGGTAGACTCAACATTGTGAAAATGACAATTCTACCCAAGGAATTTACAAATACGATGTAATATCAATCCAAATACAAACAACATTCTTAAAGAAATGGAAAAACTAATTAACTTTGTATGGAAAGGGAAGGGGCCCTGGATAAGCAAAACACTGTTGAAGAAGAGGAATAAAGTAGGAGGACTTGCTCTCCCTGACCTCAGAACCTACTCTACAGCTGCGGTAGTCAAAATAGCCTGGTACTCGTACAATGACAGATACATTGACCAATGGAACAGAATTGAGAACCCAAATGTGAATCCATCCACCTAAGGACACCTGAACTTTGACAAGGGCCCAAAGTCCATCAAATGGGGAAAAGATAGTCTTTTTAACAAAGAGTACTGGCAAAACAGGTTGTCCATCTACCTGAAAATGAAACAAGACCCATACCTCACACCATACACGAAAACTAATTCAAAATGGATCAAAGACCTAAATGTAAAGCCAAAAATTATAAAGATCATAGAAGAAAAAATAGGATGAACTCTAGAGGTCCTAATACACGGCATTAACAGGGTACAAACCACAACTCACAACACATGAACACCAGAAGATAAGCTACATAACTGGGATCTTCTAAACATTAAACACTTATGCTCATCAAAAGACTTCATCAAAAGAGTAAAAAGAGAACCTACAGACTGGGAAAAAATTTTGGCTATTACAAATCCAACAAAGTTCTAATCTCTAAAATCTATAGGAAAATTAAACACCTCTACAACAAAAAGATAAATAATCCAATTTAAAAATGGACAAAGGAAATGAACAGACACTTCACCAAAGAAGACATTTAAGTGGCTAACAGACACAAGGGAAATGCTAGTGATCACTAGCTATTAGAGAAATGAAAATCAAAAGCACAATGAGATACCATCTCACCCTGGCATTACTGGCACAAATCAAAAAAAGAGGAAATAACAAATGTTGGAGAGGCTGCAGGGAGATTGGAACTCTTTTGTACTGCTGGTGGAAATGCAAAAGGGTACAACCATTTTGGAAAATGTTACGGTGCTTCCTTAAAAAGCTGGAAATAGAAATACCATATGATCCAGCAATTCCATTTCTAGAAATATATCCTAGAGAAATAAGAGCCATCACATGAACAGACATATGCACACTTATGTTCACTGCAGCATTGTTCACAATAGCAAAAAGATGAAAACAGCCCTAGGTGCCCATCAACAGATGAATGGATAAACAAACTATGGTACATACACACGATGGAGTAGTATGCAATGATAAAGAACAATGATGAATATGCAAAGCATCTCACAACATGGCTGAATCTGGAGGCAATTATGCTGAGTGAAATAAGTCAATCACAAAAGGACAAATATGTATGAGATCACTACTATAAAAACTTGTGAGAAAGTTTACACCCAAAAATAAACAATCTTTGATGGTTATGATGGAGGGAAGTGGTGGGGATGGAAAAACACTAAATAGACAATAAAACCAAAACTAAACCCATTGCTGTTGAGTTGATTCTGACTCATAGCGAACCTATAGATAAGTGGTACCTTTGGGAAAGTGTAAAACAGTTCACAATACTGGGGAAGCCAGCACAACTTGTACAAGGCAAGGTCATGGAAGCTCCATAGACACATCCAAACTCCCTGAGGGACCGAATTACTGGGCTGAGGGCTGTGGGGACCATGGTGTCGGGAAACATCCAGCCCAATTGGCATAACATAGTTTATAAAGAAAATGTTCTACGTTCTACTTTGGTGAGTAACGTATGGGGTCTTAAGAGCCTGTGAGGGGCCATCTAAGATACACCACTGGTCTCACTCATTCAGGAGCAAGGGAGAATGAAGAAAACTAAAGACACGAGGGAAAAATAGTCCAAAGGACTAATGGACCACAACTACCACAGCCTCCACCAGACTGAGTCCAGTAAAACTAGATGGTGCCCAACTACCAACACTGACTACTCTGACAGGGTCCTGGACAGAGCTGGAGAAAAATGTAGAACAAAATTCTAACTCACAAGAAAATACCAGACTTACTGGTCTGACAGAGGCTGGAGTATGGCCCTTGGACACCCCTTTAGCTCAGTAATGAAATCACTTCTGAGGTTCACCCTTCATCTAAAGTTTAGATGGGCCCATAAAACAAAATTAGGTTAAAGAGGCGCACCAGCCCAAGGGCAAGGATTAGAAGACAGGAGAGGACAGGAAAGCTCATAATAGGGAACCCAGGGTCGAGAAGGGAGAATGTTGACATGTGGGATTGTTAACCAATGTCATAAAACAATATGTGTACGAACTGTTTCTATAGAGAAGCTAGTTTGTTCTTTAAACCTTCATCTAAAGTACAATTAAAAAAAAAAAAAACTCATGAATTGGCCAAGTATTTCATTTATAAATTTCACCTTTAAAAATATTTAACTCAGGAGATAGAGCAAACATGGAGCTATTGACAGAAGCACCATGCCGTTCCTCTGCAGCAAAGACCCAAAAAACTAAGTAAAACATATACAGACATCAGTCCTGGAACCCTGAGCACCAAATGAAGGAATAAAGAAATCAGTCAAGCACTGAATGGAATAAGAAACTTACAGAGAACAAGGAGAGCTATGGAGTGGAGGTTCCATTCCAGCTAACTTGACTGGATTCACAACCTTGGGCTATAATCGCCAAAGAACTCAGACAGGGAGTACAGGAAGGCAACTTCATGAAGCTCCCAACTGGAGACAGAGCTCCCAGTAACCAGGGATACGTACTTTCCCACCCCACACTCTTCTTCCCTGTACGAGGCCTCCCCTGCTTGCCAACGAGCCGCAGTCACTTGGCTGGAGAGACACTCGCTCACTGCTGCCCAGATTCACCATCTTGGACCTGAGCCACCAAGGACTGCAAACAGGGAGTATGGGAAGGCAGCTCCCAGCAGAAGACAGAGCACCCAGTAACCAAGGATACAGGCTTTCCCCCTGCTTCTCACCCTTCTTTCCTCTATTCGGCCTCCCACATGCTTTCCCACCCTGCAACCTTCTTTCCTATACAAGGCCTCCAGTGCTTGCCAACAGGCCATAGTTGCTCAGCCGGAGAGACAGAAGCTCCCTGCCTCCAGGGTCTGCCCTGCCCCCAAAGCCAGCCCCTTCAGCACCATTTTTTTTAATTTGTATTTTTGTTTGCTTTTTGAAAGTTTTTTGGGCTTTTTTATTCTTGTTGCTTTTATCTCTCTCCCTTCCTTCCTTTTCCTTCTCCCACACAGCTAGCCCTGTGTGTTATCCCCTCCCCTTCTTGACAGGCTGTGATTTTTTTGGTTTGTGTGCTTTGTTCTTTTTTTGTTTGTTGATATTATTTTCTGGACTTTTTTTTTTTTTTTTTTTGCTTCTCTCTCCCTTCCTTCCTTTCCTTCTCCCACCCAACCTAGCCCATGCGCCAACCACTCCCCTTGCTGATGGGCTGTGATTTTTTTATTTGCTTTTTCTTTCCTTCTTTTTTTCTGTTTCTTCTTTCTCTCTCATTCCCTTTCTTCTCTTTCACCTGCAGAGTCCTGTGCACCGCCCCAACATCTTTTTGGGGGGCCATGCTGCACAGCTCAGTTGGAGGGCCACTGCTTATGACCTCCCTGGGTCTGCACCACCGTCATCCACTGGCTCCCTCAGCATCATTTATTTATTTATTTATTGTTTTTGTTGTTGTTGTTATTGTTTCTTTGCTCTCTCTCCCTTCCTTCTCCCATCCACTCAGTCCCGTGTGCTGCCCCCAACTTCTTGGTAGGCCATGTTGTATTGCTCAGCTGGAGAGCCTCTGGTACACGGCCTCCCCAGGTTTGAGCTGCCCCCACAGGCCAGCTCCCTCAGTGCCATATATTTTATTTTTCTTTATCTTTCTCCTTCTCCTTTTACTTCTCCCTCCCACCTAGACCCTGGGCTGTCTCCGACCCTTCCTGATGGGCCATGCCATTCCACCTGGCGAGAGAAACATCAGCTTGCCACAAGTCCATTACTTCCCCACCCCCAGTGGCCAGTGCATCCACCATCATATTTTTTTGCTCCTGTTATTTTTATTTTTTTAATTAATTGTGATTTGTTTGAGTTTTGGTTTCTTCTGTCTTTCCTCTCCTTCCTTTCCTTTCTCCTGCCCACCTAGCCCCGTGCACCACCCATGCTGCTTCTTGATAGGCTGAGACACACCACTTGGCTAGAGAGCCACCAGCACATGGCCTCACCAGATCCATCATGCCTCTACCTGCCAAATCCTACTGCATCGCCATTTTATTTACTTTTTCTTTTTTTACTTCATTTTTACATTTTTAAAACTTTTTTTGCCTTTGTTTCTCTCTTCTTTCACTCACCCACTTAGCTCTGCACTTCACATCCTCTCCTTTTCCTCCTGCCTATCTGCACTATTCATTGAGTGGCACACCCCCAAATGGTATCGATGATGTCCCCCAGGCCTCTCCCTGCACATCCTACCAATCCCACCCAGTTGCCCCCAGTTTGTGCTGCAAGCTACACATCCCTGCCCCTCCACCCCTGGTAGACCCCCCTGCTGCACCATAGCTAAGTGGCTGGCCCTGCCCCTCTGAAGGAGGTGATGAGAAGTATCATGCCCACCAGTCAGCAGACAACAAAACACACCCAGGCCACCTGCCCAGACATAACCAAATAAAACAAAAAAGCAGGAAGAAACAATGAAATATGCAATCAATAAATGAATAAAATAATTCCCAAATATCCTGGAGACCCAAAACCCAGTGCCATCAAGTTGATTCCGACTCATAGCGACTCTATGAGTCTATCCTGGAGACAGCAGACAATATCAAAACACACACACAAAAAAGGAGAGGTTGGCTCCAGAAAATGACCAAAATAAAACACCAGATGGCCTTTTGCTAGAAGAAAAGGCATTGGAACTACCTGGTAGGGAATTCACAACTCTAATATTCAGTGTTCTGCAACAGAGGAACAAAAATGCAAACGAAAGCAGGGAAAAAATAGACAAAATCATTGAAAATACAGACAAAATCATGGAAAAGACAGACAAAACAATGGAAGATATCAGGAAAATAATACAGGAACAAAACATCAAAATAAATAAACAACTAGAAATCATACAAAAACATCAGTTAGAAATTTAAAAAAAACAATATTTCACAAATGGACAATGCAATATAAGGTTTTAGGCTGGAAGACAGAATCAGTGAAATTGAAGACAAATCCTTGTGTACCACTTTGTTTGAGGAAAAATTAGAAAAAAGAATGAAGAAAAATGAAGAAACCCTGAGAACAATATTCGATACAATCAAAAGCAAAAATATGCATGTGATCAGAGTTCCAGAATAGGGGGTGAAAACAGAAAACACAGAGAGGATCACTGAAGATTTGCGGACAGAAAACTTTCCTAATAACATGAAAGACAGAAAGCTGACCATCCGAGAAGCTCAACGAACCCCATATAGGATAAATCCCAAAAGAAAAACACCAAGACATATCATAATCGCACTCGCTAAAACCAAAGACAAAGAAAGAATCCTGAGAGCAGCTTGAGGAAAAAATGAAAAGTCACATACAAAGGAGAAACAAGAAGACTAAGCTCTGATTACTCAGCAGAAACCAAGCAGGCAAGAAGGCAATGGGATGACATATGTAGAATCCTGAAAGAAAAAAACTGCCAACCAAGAACATATATCCTGCAAAGCTCTCACTCAAATATGATGGTGAAATTAGGACATTTCCAGATAAACAGAAATTAAAGAAATAAGTAAAAACCAAACCAAACTTGCAATAATTATTAAAGGGAGTCCTTCAGTTAGAGAATCAACAACATCAGACAACAACCTGAGTCTAGGTCATAAGACAGTATCAGCCAGATACCAACCTAGATAATGAACTCTCGAGGATAAAACAGAACTTAGAAATTTACAACAGGGAAGCAGAGATGTCAATTTGTAAAAACCAACAATGTTAGAACAATAAAAGAGGGAATAAATGCTGTAGGTATAGAACTTTCAAATGGAGAGGAAGACAAGGCATTATCAAGTAATAAAAGACTGGTTTCAACCTAGGAACCACAAAGAAAGACTGGTTTCAAGGTAACCACAAAGAAAGTTAACAAACCTACTCATCAAAATAAAGAAGAAAAACATAAAGTCTCAATAAAGACAAAATCTACAAAAAAGAAAGAATTGGAGAAAAAAACATGAACAAAAGGTATTCAGCACAGAAGAGTATGATGAACAAGAGAACGTCATCACCACACACACACACACACACACACATGCACACACAAAACTACAAAATAACAGCAATAAACTCACATCTATCGATAACTTCACTGAACATAAATGGCTTAAATGCACCCATAAAGAGACAGAGAGTGACAGAATGGATTAAAAAAACAGGACCCGTCTATATGCTGTCTGCAAGAGACACACTTTAGAAACAAAGACATAAATATGTTAAAGATGAAAGGATGGGAAAAAATATATCAAGCAAACAGCTACCAAAAAAGAGCAGGAGTGGCAATACTAATCTCAGATAAAATAGACTTTAAAACAAAATCCACCATAAAAGACAAAGAAGGGCACTATATAATGATTAAAGGGACAATACAGCATGAAAACATAACCATAATAACTATGCACCCAATGACAGGGCTTCAAAATACACAAAACAAACTCTAACAGCACTGAAAAGAGAAATTGATAGTTCCACAATAGTAGGAAGTTTTAACACACCGTTCTTGGTAAAGGACAGAACATCTAGAAAGAAACTCAACAAAGATATAGAAGATCAACCAATTTGGCATCATAGACATATGTAGAATCCTCCACTCAACAGCAGCACAGTACACATTCTTTTCCAATGCACATGGCATGTTCTTCAGAATAGACCACATCTTAGGCCACAAATCAACCCACAACAAAATTCAAAACGTTGAGATAATACAAAGTATCTTCTCTGATCACAACACCATCTAAGTCAAAATTTAAAAAGTAAGGGAAAAAAAAATCAAATACATGGAAACTAAATAGCACCCTGCTTAAAAACCACTGCGTAATAGGAGAAATCAAATATGGAATAAAAAATTCCTAGAATCAGCCAAGAATGAGAACACATCATACCAAAAACTTTGGACATAGTAAAGGCAGTGCTCAGAGGTCAATTTATAGCAATAGATGCACACATCAAAAAAAAAGAAAGGGACAAAATCAAAACATTAGCTATGCAACTCAAACAAATAGAAAGAGAACAGAAAAAGAAGCCCACAGCCACCAGAAGAAAGGAAATAATAAATATCAGAACGGAAATAAATGAAATAGAGGAGAGAAAAACAACAGAAAGAATCAACAAAACCAAAAGTTGGTTCTTTGAAAGGATCAACAAAATCAAGAAACCATTGGCCAAACTGTCAAAAGAAAAACAGGAGAGGATGAGAATAACCCAAATAAGAAATGAAATGGGGGGCATTACAACAGACCCAACTGAAATAAAAAGGATCATAACAGAGTACTATGAAAAACTATACTCCAACAAATTTGAAAACTCAGAGGAAATGAACAAATTTCTGGAAACACACTACCTACCCAAGCTAATACAAACCAAAGCTGAATATCTGAACAGACTCATAACAAGGGAAGAGATTGAAAAGGCAATAAAAAAAAGCTCCCAACAAATAAAAGCCCTGGCCTAGACGGCTTCACAGGAGAATTATACCAAACATTCAGAGAAGAGCTTACACCAGTACCACTCAAACTACTTCAGAACATAGAAATGGAAGGGATACTTCTGAATACATTCTATGAAGCCATCATAATCCTGATACCAAAACCAAGCAAAGACACCACAAAAAAAAAAAAAGAAAGAAAATTACAGACCAATATCTCTCATGAATATAGATGCAAAAATTCTCAGTAAAATTCTAGGCAGTAGAATTCAGTATTATATATAAAAAAAATAATACAGCACAACCAAGTGGAATTCATACCAGGTATGCAAGGATGGTTCAACATTAGAAAACCAGTCAATGTAATCCACCACATAAAAAAAAGAATCACATGGTCATCTCGTCTGACACAGAAAAAAGTATTTGACAAAGTTCAACACTCATTCCTGATAAAAACTCTAAATAAAATAGGCATAGAAGGGAAATTCCTCAACATAATAAAGGGTGTCTATACAAAACTGGGGCAGTTCTACTCTGTCCTATAGGGTCGCTATGAGTCGGAATCGACTTCACGGCAGTAGTATACAAAACTAACAGCCAACATCATTCTTAATGGAGAGAGGCTGCAAACATTCCCCTTGAGAACAGGAACAAGGGTGCCCTTTATCATCACTGCTATTTAACACTGTACTGGAGACCTAGCTAGAGCAATAAGGTAAGAAAAAGAAATAAAGGACATCCGTATGGGTAAGAAAGAAGTTAAGTTGCCCCTATTTGCAGATGATATGATACTATACAGAGAAAACCCAAAAAATCCCCGAGAAAACTACTGAAACGAATAGAAAGATTCAGCAGATTAGCAGTATACATGATAAACATACAAAAATCAGGTGGATTCCTATACACCAATAACGAGAATGATGAAAAGGAAATCAGGAAAACAATACCATTTATAATAGCCCCTAAAAAAATAAAATACTTAGGAATAAATCTAACCAGGGACATAAAAGACCTATACAAAGAAAACTACAAAACACTACTGCAAGAAACCAAAAGGGACCTACATAAATGGAAAAACATACCATGATCCTGTGGAAATGTCAATTCTACCCAATGCAATCTACAAATACAATGCAATCTCGGTCCAAATATCAACAGCACTTTGTAACAAGATGGAGAAACTAATCACTAACTTTATATGGAAGGGAAAAAGGCCCCAGATAAGTAAAGCACTATTTTTTCCCCCAAAATGGTTGGTGGTTCGAATCCCCCAGAGGCACCTGTTGAAGAAAGACCTGGCCATCTGTTCCCAGAAGGTCACAGCCTTGAAAACCCTATGGAGTGCGGTTCTACTCTGCAACACATCAGGTTCCCATGAGTTGATGGCAACTGGCTTGGTTTTGGTTTTTTTGATTGCTAAAGCTGAAGCTGCATGTGCCCCTTCTAGAGACATTTTCCTTCATATTCACAAGCAGACAAATCCTGTACTTGCTTGATGTAAGAGGGAATAAGTGGAAACAATTTAATCTCCCTTGTATAGAAATAAAAACTCACTGAAAAAAACTCATTACTGTGGAGACGATTCCAATTCAAAGCGATCATATAGGACAGAATAGAGCAGGGTTTCCAAGGCAGTAAAGTTTTTTTTTTTTTTAATTTATTGTGCTTTAGGTGAAAGTTTACAAATCAAGTGAGTCTCTCATACAAAAAGTTATACACGCCTCGCTGTGTCCTCCTAGCTGCTCTCCCCCTTAATGGGACAGCACATTTCTCCTCTTTACCCTGTATTCCCCGTGTCCATTCAACCAGATCCTGTCCCCCTCTTCCTTCTCATCTTGCCACCAGACAGGGGTCACCCACATAAGTCTCATGTGTCTACTTGAGCCACAAAGTTCATTCCTCACTAGCTTCATTGTCTGTCTTAGAGTCCAAGCCAATCCCTGTCCGTAGAGTTGGTTTCGGGAATGGTCTCTCCGGTCTCAGTCAGACCATTAAGCCTGGTCTTTTTATGAGAATTTGAGGTCTGCATCCCACTGTTCTTCTATATACATATATGTTTTTAATTGAACTTTAGATGAAGGTTTGCAGAAGAAACTAGTTTCTCACCAAACAGTACACACATTGTTGTATGACATTGGTTAACAACCCCATGACATGTCAATACTCCCCCTTCTCAACCCTGGGTTCCCTATTACCAGCTTTCCTGTTCCCTCCTGCCTTCCAGTCCCTGCCCCAGGGCTGGTGCACCCCTTTAGTCTTGTTTTGTTCCATGGGCCTGTTCAATCTTTGGCTGAAGGTTGAACCTCAGGAGTTGCCTTATTACTGAGCTGAAAAGGGCCATACTCTCAGGGTTTTCTCCAGTCTCTGTCAGGCCAGCAAGTCTGGTCTTTCTTTCTGAGTTAGAATTTTGTTCTACATTTTTCTCCAGCTCTGTCTGGGACCCTCTGTTGTGATCCCTTTCAGAGCAGTGACGGTAACTGGACACTATCTAGTTGTACCGGACTCAGTCTGGTGGAGGCTTACTAGTCCTTTGGATTAATCTTTCCCTTGTGCCTTTAGTTTTCTTCATTCTTCCTTGCTCCTGAAGGGGTGAGACCAGTGGAATAGCCTAGATGGCCACTCACAGGCTTTTAAGACCCCAGACGCTACTCACCAAAGCAGCATGTAGAACATTTTCTTTATAAACTGTTACGTCAGTTGAGCTAGATGTTCCCCGAGACCATGGTCCTCACAGCCCCTGGTCCAGCAATTCGGTCCCCTCAGGGAGTTTGAACGAATCTATGGAGCTACCGTGGCCTAGCCTTGTGAAGGTTGTACTGGCTTCCCCAGTATTGTGTGCTGTCTTAGTTTTCACCAAAGTTACTGCTTATCTTTTGTCTGTTAAGTGTTTTTCCATCCCCACCCTTCCCCTCCCTCATAACCATCAAATATTGTTTCTTTTGTAAGTTTTTACAGTAGTGGTCTCATGCAATATTTGTCCTTTTGTGATTGACTTATTTCACTTAGCATAATGTCCTCCAGATGCATCCATGTTATGAGATGCTTCACAGAGCCACTGTTGTTCTTTATCATTGAGTTTATCGCTGTCATTTTGTAGTACTAATGTTTTCTTTGTTCTTCTTACTCTCCTGTGCTGAGTTCCTTTTGTTTGTGGATTTCCATTGTTTTTGTAGATTTTGTTTTTATTAAAACTTTATGTTTGTCTTCTTTATTTTGATGAGTAGGTTTGTTAACTTTCTTTGTGGTTACCTTGAAATCTACCCTTGGTTTCCTAGGTAATACCCAAACCCAGTGCTGTCGAGTCAATTCCGACTCATAGCAACCCTACGGAACAGAGTAGAACTGCCTCTTAGGGTTTCCAAGGAGCGCCTGGTGGATTCGAACTACTGACCTTCTTGGTTAGCAGCAGCAGCACCTTAACCACTACGCCACCAGGGTTTCCAAAATATGTGTTGGAATTCTAACCCCTATACCTATAAATAACCCATTGCCGTCTAGTTGATTCTGACTTGTGGCGACCCTATAGGACAGAATAGAACTGCCTCATAGGGCTTCCAAGGAGCGTCTGGTGGATTCGAACTGCTAACCTTTTGGTTAGCAGTTATAATTATTAACCTGCATTTTCCGTGAATTTGTCTGCCTTTTCCAAAAATTTGTCTGTTTTTGCTCATCTTTGTCTGCTTTTTGCTTCAACTCTTGGATTGCTCTGAATATTAGAGATTTGGGTTCCCTTTCAGGTAGTTCTAGTGCCTTTTCTTCTACTTGAAAGTCATCTAGTGTTTTATTTTGGATGCCTAATGGACCATCCTGTCCTTTTTTTTAATGTTTCGATATTGTCTGATGTCTTTGGGCCATTCAGTAGTTATTTTCTTTGTTTCTTGATTGTAGATTTGTTTGTTTCGTCCTGGTTTTTTGTTTTATTTGGTTACATCTGAGCAGGTGGGCTGTGCGTTCTTTGTTGTTTGCTTGTCTGTTGTCATGATACTTTTCACCTCCTTGCCCAATGGGCAGGGCCAGTCATTCAGCTATAGTGGAGCAGGGCAGGTCCAGCTGAAGGGGAGGGGGTGGGATGGGCTGTTTGTGGCAGGTACTAGGACTTACAGGGTGGGCCAGGAATCAGTGCTGGGCAGGTTCCAGCAGGCTCTGCCCGTGCTGCTCAGAGGTGTGATGTTCAGTATATGGTATAGTCAGGAAAGAGGGGGTAGGTTTTGATGTGTGGAGCTAATAGGGGTATGGGAAAAAGGAGAGAGAGGAGAGAAAAACGGGAGCCGAAAACAAACACGCAAAGAAAGAAAGAAAGAAAGAAAAAAAAGAGTGCTAAGGGAGCTTGCTGTTGGAGTGGAGAGATGAGAAACCGAGAAATGGAGAAAAGCAAAAAGGAAAAAAAAAAGAGAGAGAGAAAGAAAAAGGGAAAAAGAAAGAAAAAAGGTAACTGGATAAAAATTTGGAAAATAAAAGAAGAGCCCCCAGGAGTCCCAGAGTCCCACCAGTGGGGCTTCCAAGACCAGGGAAGTGGCTCCAAGGCTCTGCAGTATAACCTGGCTAGACAGCATATAGATGTCACACAGCACCAGGTATTCAGGAGACAGGAAAAGAAGATAAGTGTAGAGAGATGAGAAATGAAGACAGAAAGGGAAGAGAGAGAAAAGAAAAAGAAAGAGAGAAATAAAGAGAGGGAGGGAGAGAGAGAGAGAAAGAAAAAGAGAGAGAAAGAAAAGAAAAGAATTGCCCCCAGGGATCCCACCTACACGGCTGCTGCACAGACTGGGGTAGTGGCTCCTAAGCTGTGGAGTGCAGCCCGGCTAGATGGGGCTCCCAAGCTGTGAAAAGAAAAAGAAAACAGATCAAAGGAAAACAAAGCCCCAGGGATCCCACCAGCGTTGTGGCCTGGGGGAGTGGTTCCCCAGGCAAGCTTGGCTTCACAGCCTTTCAAGAAGAAGCAAAAATGGCACACAGAGCCAGGTGTTCCAGAGAAAGGAGGGGGAGGTGGAGGAGGCACAGAAGAAACCAAAAGAGACGGAAATAAGCAACACCATCTCAGGGGCCTAGCCAGTGTGGGCAGGGAGAATCCAAGCAGCCTGAGGCCAAAGCCTCCTGCCAAGAGACTGCAGCTGGTGGGAAGCAGAGGCCAAAGGGGTTGGGGATGAGGGAGGCCTAGGAAGCGTACACCACTCATTACCAGGTGCTCTGTCTCCTGCTGGGAACTTCTGTGAAGCTGCTTTCCTGTACTCCCTGTCTACTGATCTCCGCTGTGGGTGGGGCGAATCCAAGCTGCCCTGACCCTACACTTCCTGGGCAGCCAGCCAGGAAGCTCAGAGGTAGAGCAGCGAGGAGAGAATGGGGGGTGGGAAAACGTGTATCACTGGTTACTGGGTGCTCTGTCTCCTGCTGGGCATTCCGGGAAGCTGCTTTCTCATGCTCCCTTGTCAGCCGACCCCCAACAGGAGACCAAGATGAGGGATCCGTGCTGCATTAGGTGATGGGGCCCTCTGGACATATCTCTCCTCGCTCTATGTCCTCTGTCAGTTTCTTGTTCCAGGCAGCACTTGGCTGAGTTCTTTATCCCTTCATTTGGCACATTAGGTTCCAGGAATGACGTTTGTCTGTGTTTTAGTTTTTCTAGTCTTTGCTATGGAGGGAGGGTATGGTGCTTCTGTCTATGGCGTAACATTGGCTGGAGGTGCATCCTACTGTTTTCCTGCTCCATCAAGGATTCTCTGTCCTGTTCCCTGTCAGGGCAGTGATCTGTAGTACCTGGGCACCATCTAGTTTTTCTGGTCTCAGGCTGATGGAGCCTCTGGTTTATGTGGCCCTTTTCTGTCTCTTGGGTTCATATTCACCTTGTGTCTTTAGTGTTCTTCATTTTCCTTTGCTCCAGGTGGGTTGAGACCAATTTACGAATCTTAGATGGCTGCTTACTAGCGTTTAAGACCCCAGACGGCTCTCACCAAAGTGGGATACAGAATGTTTTCTTAATACATTTTGTTATGCCAGTAGAAATAGATGTCCCCTAAAGCCATGGTTCCCAAACCCCCATCCCTACTATGGCCTTCAAAGCGTTTGGTTGTATTCAGGAAACGTTTTTGCTTTTGGTTTAGTCCAGTTGTAATGACTATCCCTGTGTTATGCGTTGCTCTTCCCTTCACCTAAAATATTTTTTGTCTACTCTCTAGTTAGTGAATATCCCTCTCCCTCCCTCCCCACCCTCGTAACCATCAAAGAATATTTCCTTCTGTGTTTAAGCTTTATCTAGAGTTCTTATAATAGTGGTCTCATACAATATTTGTCTTTTTGCAACTGACTGATTTCACTCAGCATAATCCCTTCCAGATTCCTCCATGTTAGGAAATGTTTCACAGATTTATCCTTCTTCTTAATTGTTGTGTACTATTCCATTGTGTGAATATACCATAATTTATTTATCCGTTCACCTGTCGATGGGCACCTTGATTGCTTCCATCTTTTTGCTATTGTAAACAGTGCTGCAATAAACATGGGTGTGCATATATCTGTTCATGTGAAGGCTCTTATTTCTTTAGGGTATATTCCAAGGAGTGGAATTGCTAGTCATATGGTAGTTCTATTTCTAGCTTTTTAAGGAAGTGCCAAATTGATCGCACCATTTTACATTCCCTCCAGCAGTGTGTAAGTGTTCTAGTCTCTCTGACATTTATTATTTTGTGTTCTTTGGATTAATGCTAGCCTTGTTGGGGTGAGTTGGCATCTCATTGTTGTTTTGATTTGCATTTCTGTAATGGCTAATGATCATGAGCATTTCCTCATATATTTGTTGGCTGCCTGAATGTCTTCTTTGGTGAAGTGCCTGTTTATATGTGCCCATTTTTTAATTGGATTCTTTGTCTTTTTGTTGTTGAGTTTTTGCAGTATCATGTAGGTTTTAGAGGTCAGACACTGATCAGAAATGTCATAGCTAAAAACTTCTTCCCAATCTGTAGGTAATCTTTTTACTCTTTTGGTGAAGTCTTTGCATAATAATAGGTGTTTGACTTTTAGGAGCTCCCAGTTATCTAATTTCTCTTCTGGTGTTTGTACGTTGTTAGTAATGTTCTGTATACTGTTTATGCCATGTATTAGGGCTCCTAGCATTGTCCGTATTTTTTCTTCCATGATCTTTATCATTCTAAAAAAAAAAAACATTCTAGATTTTAAATTTAGGTTTTGATCCATTTTGAGTTAGTTTTTGTGCATGGAGTGAGGTATGGATCTTGTTTCATTTTTTTTGCAGATGGATATCCAGTTATGCCAGCACCATTTGTTTAAGAGACTGTCTTTTCCCCGTTTAACAGACTTTGGGCCTTTGTCAAATATCAGCTTCTCATATATGGATGGATTTATGTCTGGATTCTCAATTCTGTTCCATTGGTGTATGTACTTGTTGTTATACCAGTACCAGGCTGTTTTGACTACTGTGACGGTATAATATGTTCTAAAATCAGGTAGTGTGAGGCCTCCCACTTTGTTCTTCTTTTTCATTAATGTTTTACTTATCTGTGGCCTCTTTCCCTTCCATATGAAGTTGGTGATTTGTTTCTCCATCTCATTAAAAAATGTTCACTGGTATTTGGATTGGGATTGCATTGTACCTACAGACCACTTTGAGTAGAATAGACATTTATACAATGTTGAGTCTTCCCCATCCAGGGGCAAGGTATGTTTCTTTTAGTTTCTTGCAGTAGTGTCTTAGAGCTTTCTTTGTATAGGTCTTTTATGTCTCTGGTTAGATTTATTCCTAAGTATTTTACTTCTTAGGGGCTATTGTAAGTAATATTGATTTGGTGATTTCCTCTTCGATGTTCTCTTTGTTGGTGTAGAGGAACCCAACTGATTTATGTACGTTTATCTTGTATCCTGATACTCTGCTAAACTCTTCTATTAGTTTCAGAGAATTTCTTGAGAATTCTTTAGGGTTTTCTGTGTATTAAGATCATGTCATCTGCAAACAGAGATACCTTTACTTTTTCTTTGCCAATTTGGATTCTGTTTATTTCTTTATCTAGCCGATAGCTCTGGCTAGGACCTCCAGCACGATGTTGAGTAAGAGTGGTATAAAAGGCATCCTTGTCTGGTTCCTGTTCTCAAGGGGAATGCTTTTAGTCTTTCTCCATTTAGGATGATGTTGGCTGTTGGCTTTGTATGAATTCCCTTTATAATGTTTAGGATTTTCCTTCTATTCCTATTTTGCTGAGAGTTTTTATCATGAATGGGTGTTGGACTTTGTCAAATGCCTTTTCTGCATCAACTGATAAGATCATGTGGCTCTTGTCTTTTGTTTTATTTATGCGATGGATTACATTGATTGTTTTTCTAATGCTGAACCATCCCTGCATACCTGGTATGAATCCCACTTGGTCGTGGTGAATTATTTTTTTGATATGTTGTGGAATTCTATTGGCTAGAATTCTTTTGAGGATTTTTGTGTCTAATTTCACAAGGGATATTGGTCTGTAATTTTCTTTTTTGTGGTGTCTTTACCTGGTTTTGGTATCAGGGTTATGCTGGGTTCATAAAATGAATTTGAGCATATTGCATCCTTTTCTATGCTCTGAAATACCTTTAGTAGTAGTGGTGTTAACTCTTCTCTGAAAAAAAAAATTTTTTTTTTTCAAGTTTGGTAGAATTCTCCAGTGAAACCGTCAGGGCCAGGGCTTTTCTTTGTTGCGAGTTTTAAAACTGCTTTTTCAATTTTTTCTTTTGTTATGAGTTAATTTATCTGTTCTACCTCTGTTTGTGCTAGTTTGGGTAGGTAGTGTGTTTCTAGAAATTAGTCCATTTCCTCTAGGTTTTCAAATTTGTCGGAGTACAATTTTTGATTGTTTTCTGTTGTGATTCTTTTAATATCAGTTTGGTTTGTTGTTATATTGCCCATCTCATTTCTTATTCGGGGTATTTTCTTCATCTCCTGTTTTTCTTTTGTCAGTCTGGCCAATGGTTTATTGATTTTGTTAATCTTTTCAAAGTGCCAGCTTTCAGTGTTTTTAACTCTTTCAATTGTTTTTCTGTTCTCTATTTCATTTAACTCTGCTCTAATTTTTATTATTTGCTTTCTTCTGGCACCTGAGGATTTCTTTGGTTGCTCTCTTTCTATTTGTTCAGGTGGTAGGGATAATTCTTTGATTTTGGCCCTTTCTTCTTTTTGTATGTGTGCATTTATTGATATAAACTGGCCTCTGAGCACTGCTTTCGCTGTGTCCCAGAGGTTCTGATAGGAAGTGTTTTCATTCTCATTTGATTCTATGAATTTCTTTATTCTTAATTTCTTCCATAATCCAATCCTTTTTAAGCAAAGTGTTGCTCTGTTTCCTTAGGTTTGATTTTTTTCCCCTGATTTTTCTGTTATCGATTTCTTGTTTTATGGCATTATGGTTAAAGAAGGTGCTTTGTAATTTTGATGTTTTGGGTTCTGTTAAGGCTTGCTTTATGGCCTGATATGTGGTCTATTCTAGAGAATGTTCTGTGTGCACTGGAAAAGAAAGTATACTTGGATTCTATTGGGTGGAGTGTTCTGTATATGTCTATGAGGTCAAGTTGGTTGATTGTGGCATTTTGCTCTTCTGTGCCTTTATTGAGCTTCTTTCTGGATGTTCTGTCCTTCAGTGAAAGTGGTGTGTTGAAGTCTTCTACTATTATTGTGGGGCTGCCTATATCTTGCTTTTCAATACTGTTAGAGTTTGTTTTATGCATCTTGAAGCCCTGACACTGGGCGCATAAATATTTAACATGGTAATATCCTCCTGGCACATTGTCCCTTTAATCATTATATAGTGTCCTTCCTTATCCTTTGTGGTAGATTTAACTTTGAAGTCTGTTTTGTCAAAAATTAGTATAGCCATTCCTGCTCTTTTTTGATTATTGTTTGCTTGATATATATTTTTTCATCCTTTGATTTTTTGTTTGTTTGTGTCTTTAAGTCTAAGGTGTGTCTCTTGTAGGCAACATATAGACAGGTCCTGTTTTTTCCTCTTTAATCAATTCTCCAACTCTCTAGCTCTTTATTGGTGCATTTTGTCCATTTGGATTCACTGTGATTATAGATTACCACTGTCATTTTGATGTCTTTTTTTATGTTGTTGACAGTTTTATTTTTCCACTCATTTTTTTGTGCCAAGTAGTTATTCTTTGTAAATCGCCGTGTGCTCCTCTTTTTCATTGTTGTTAATTTTATTTTTGCTGAGTCTTTATGTTTTCGTTGTATTTTATTTTGAGTAGGAAACCCCGGTGGCATAGTGGTTAAGTGCTCCAGCTACTAACCAAAAGGTCAGCAGTTCGAATCCACCAGGCGCTCCTTGGAAATTCTATGGGGCAGTTCTACTCTGTCCTATCATCACTATGAGTCGGAATCGACTCAACAGCGCTGGGTTTGGTTTTTGTTTTTTTAGGGTTGTCAGTCTTCTTTGTGGTTACCTTAATATTTGCCCACATTTTTCTAAGTTTAAATCTAACTTGTATCTAACTATATCGCCTTGATTTCCTCTCCATTTGAAAGATCTATCACTACTTAATTTAGTCCCTCCTTATTGATATAATATCATCTTTTACATAATGACATTGCTGATTTCCTGTTTTGAGCTTTTTTTTAATCTGGATTTATTTTTGTGATTTCACTGTCTGGGTTGATATGTGGCTGCTGTGTCCCATGTTCTAGTGTTGTGTTGATATCTGATATTATTGATTTGCTAACCAGAGAATTACCTTTAGTGTTTCTTATAGTTTTGGTTTGGTTTTTGCAAATTCCCTAAACTTCTGTTTATCTGGAAATGTCCTAATTTCGCCTTCATATTTGAGAGACAGTTTTGCTGGATATATGGTTCCTGGCTGGCAATTTTTCTCCTTCAGTGCTTCATATATGTCATCCCATTGCCTTCTTGCCTGCGTGGTTTCTGCCGAGTAGTCCAAGCTTACTCGTATCGATTCTTCTTCATAGGAGACTTTTTGTTTGTTCTTGTCCTCTGGTAAAATTTTCTCTTTATCTTTGATTTTGGCAAGTTTGATTATAATATGTCTTGGTGACTTTCTTTGGGGATCTACCTTGTATGGGGTTCAGTGAAAATCTTGGATAGATATCCTCTCATCTTTCATGATGTCAGGGAAGTTCTCTGCCAACAAATCTTCAGCAATTATCTCTGTATTTGCTGTTATCTCTCCTTGTTCTGGTACTCCAGTCACTCGTAGGTTAATTCTCTTGAGAGAGCCCCACATGATTTTTAGGGTTTCTTCATTTTTAAAAGTTCTTTTATCCAATTTTTCTTCAAAGATATTGTTTCCAAGTGTTTTATCTTCAGTTTCACCAATTCTGACTTCCAGTTCCTCAATTCTGCTGTGCTACTGAGTTGTCTAATTCTGAAATTTTATTATTAATCTTCTGAATTTCTGGTTGCTGTCTCTCTATGGATTCTTGCAGCCTATTAAATTTTTCATTATGTTCTTGAATAATCTTCTTAATCTCCTTGACTGCTTTATATGTGTGCTCCTTGGCTTGTTCAGTGTTTTACCTGATTTCGTTCCCAATGTCTTGAAGAGTTCTGTATATTAATCTTTTGTATTCTACATCTGGTAATTCCAGGAACACATCTTCATCCAGAAGAGTCTTTGATTCTTTGTTTTGGGAGTTTGTTGAAGCAATCATGGTCTGCTTTTTCATGTGATCTGATATCGACTGTTTTCTCCAAGTCATTTAGGAGTTATTCTACTAATTTATTTTATGTTTGCTCACTGTGTCCTAGCTTCTTGCTTTGTTTTGTTTTTAAGTACCTGAATAGGCTACTAGAGTGAGCTAACTTGATTATTGGAGGTTTTGAAGCACTAATGTCTTGGCACTAGATGGCTAGAGCTGTTACCAGGTATATGAGCCTAGGAGCTCATTCACCATTCTTGCATAGATTCAGCTCAGGTGTCCAGGTAGTCAATCACCTAGTGTGTGGTGCAGGCTCTCACCTATGATCTTAGAGGAGTGGTGGTAATTGGTGTATGCACAGGTTTCTGGTAGCAGCATGAGGTCACACTCTGAGGAAGGCAGGGGCTGACAGCCTTCCTCTGAGTGTCTGTGAGGAGGGCACGTCCCTGTTCTCTCGAGCGCTTTGGTGGGTGGGCTCTGCAGGGGTACCATAGGCACCCAATGCTTTTAACTGTAAGGACTGGTAAGCACCACTTATCCTTGGACCCCTGTCACAGATGGCTAGGTGGTGTGGGTGGAGCCTCCAGTCCTCAGGCCCCTGCTGTGGGTAGACGAGGGCCCTGTTTAGTAGGCAGAGCAGTATCAAACGTCAAAAGCCTGCCTCTCCACCACACAGCTAAAACAGTTACAGTCAGACCTCAAACAGATTCACCCTTGCAATATAACAGCCAGGTCCTATCTGCTGTAATGGGGCCACGTGGATCCATGCAGGCGTGAAAGACAAAGTCTATGGACCTCTTGTGCCTGGACTGGAGCCACTTCTGCTCTGAGTTTCCAGATTAAGGGAGTCGGCAGAGTGTTTTTCCCGTGTTTGTTAATTTGTTCTTCTCCAAGGCCAGAAGAATGGCTCAAGAGTGCAGCAGGACCTATCCCAGGCCCAGAGAAATCAACTGTTAATGAAGCCAGTTGGGGCAGAGGAAGGAGGGATCAGATAAATATGAGAGAATTCTTCCAAAAGGAGGAGCTATTAGATCCATGCAGTAAATTAGAGAAAATCATTTATCTTGTGCTGAGAGTGCTGTTTTATCTCAGATTCAGGAGGCGTGTATAGATTGTGTGTGCTGAATTGGTCCTCACCATAGTCACATCAGGGTATCAGGGGTGCATCACTTTGCTTGCCTTCTTTCACTGAAGCAGCCATGCCCCTGAACACTACCGCCAGCCCTGCTGCAGTTGAGCCAGGGAATTGGGTCTGAGGTGCTACTGCCGACTCGGCAACTCCTCACAGCTTCTGCACCGTCTCTCCCTTCCCCCTCACTCAGTCCGATTTCTTAACTTTGCCTTTGATGTTCAGGGCACCTAGCTTGTCATATATATAATCATTTCACTTGTTTTTTAGGGTCTTTGTTATGAGAGGGAGCACCGGAAGCATCTGACTACTCCACCATCTTGGCTCCGCCTCCAGGAAGGCTCTATTGAAGAAGAATAAAGTAGGAGGACTCACAGTTCCTGACCTCAGAACCTACTATACAGCTATGGTAGTTGTCTTGGTTATCTAGTGTTGCTCTAACAGAAATATCACAAGTGGATGGCTTCTACAAATAGACCTTTATTCTCTCGTAGTCTAGGAGGCTAGAAATCAAATGCAGGGCTTCAGCTCTAGGGGAAGGCTTTCTCTGTTGGCTCTGGAATCCTCATCATCAATTTTCCCCTGGACTAGGAGCTTCTCCTTGGAGGAACCCTGGGTCCAAAGGACATGCTCTGCTCCCAGTGCAGCTTTCTTGGTGGTATGAGGTCCTGAACACTCTCTCTGCTCACTTCTTCCTTTTATCTCTTGTAAGATAAAAGGTGATGCAGGCCACACCCCAAGGAAACTCCCTTTATGTTGGATCAGGGATGTGAATAAGGGTGTTACATCCCATCCTGATCAGCTTTAACATAAACTAATCTTGCCTCCTTAACCACAAGCAGAGATTAGGATTTACAACACATAGGAAAATTACATCAATCACAAAATTGAGGACAACTGCAAAATACTGGGAATCATGGCCTAACCAAGTTGACACATATTTTGGGTAGACACAACTCAATCCATGACAATAGTCAAAACAGCTTGGTACTGGCATAACAACAGTTCCATTCACCAATAGAACAAAATTGAGAACCCAAAAGTAAATCCATACACCTATGGTCACCTGATCTTTGACAAGGGCCCAAAGTCCACCAAATGGAGAAAAGACAGTCTTTTTAACAATGGGTACTGGCAAAACTGGATGTCCATCTGCCTAAAAATGAAACAGAACCCATACCTGACATCATACACAAAAGCTAATTAAAAAGTGGATCAAAGACCTAAATATAAAGTCAAAAATTATAAAGATCACAGAAGAAAAAAGGGTCAATGCTAGAGGCCCTAAAACACAGCATAAATAGGATACAAACCATAACTAGCAATGTACAAACACCAGAAGATGAGCTAGATAACTGGGATCTTGTAAAAATTAAACACTTATGCTCGAGACTTCACCAAATGAGTAAAAAGACAACCTACAGACTTTGAAAAAAATTTTGGTTGTGATAAATCTGAAAAATGCCTAATCTCTAAAATCTACAGGAAAATCCAACACGTCTACTACAAAAAGACAAATAAACCAATTAAACAATGGGCAAAAGATATGAATGGACACTTCACCAAAGACGATGTTCAAGTAACTAACAGATACATGAGGAAATGCTCGAGATCACTAACCATTAGAGAAATGCCAGTCAAAATCACAATGAGATACCATCTCACCCCAACATTACTGGCACTAATTAAAAAACAAAAGAAAACAAAATAACAAATATTGGAGAGGCTGCAGGGAGATTGGCACTCTTACACACTGCTGATCGGAATGCAAAATGGTATAACCATTTTGGAAAACTATATGATGGTTCCTTAAAAAACTAGAAATAGAAATACCATATGATCCAGCTATCCTACTCCTAGGAATATATCCTAGAGAAATAAGAGCTGCCACACGAATGGACATATGCACACTTATGTTCATTGCAGCATTGTTCAAGATAGCAAAAAGATAGAAACAGATGAATGGGTAAACAAATTATGGTACATACACACAATGGAGTGCTATGCAACGATAAAGAACAATGATGAATCTGCAAAGCATCACACAACGTGAATGAATCTGGAGGCCATTATGCCGAGTGAATTAAGTCAATCACAAGAGGACAAATATTGCATGAGACCGCCACTATAAAAACTCATGAAAATATTTACACAAAAGAAACAATCTGTTATGTTTAGGAGGGGGTAAGCGGTGGGAGGGAAAAATACTAAATAGACTATAGATAAGTGGTAAATTTCCTGGCAGGTAAGACAGTACACAATACTGGGGAAGCCAGGACAACTTGTCCAAGGTAAGGTCATGGAAGCTCCGTAGACACATCCAAACTCCCTGAGGGAACAAATTACTGGGCTGAGGTCTGTGGGGACCATGGTCTCAGGGAACATGTAGCTCAATTGGCCTAACATAGTTTATAAAGAAAATGTTCTACATTCTACTTTAGTGAGTAGCGTCTGGGGTCTTGAAAGCTTGTGAGTGCCCATCTAAGATACTTCACTGGTCTCACCTCATCTGGAGTAAGGGAGAATGAAGAAAACCAAAGACAATATTGAACTCAGTTAAGACTACATAGGCGGAAGTGTTTATTGATGTTTGCTAAGTTGCATCAAAGATTAAGATGGATAGAGAGGAATGGATAGATGCACTGATGTGTATTAAAGTAAATAGAGCAACATGTTTACTCTAGAATCTACATGGTGGGCATATGTGTATTCCATTGTACAGTTCTTTCAACTTTTCTGTATGTTTGAAAAATTTCATAGTAGAATTATGTAGAATAACACAATGATGTATTTAGGGAATGAATATTTGGTTTTTTTTTTTTTTTTAAGCACTATGGAAAATCTTCCCTAGGGGGTCCGAGAATAACCCGAAAGGTTTATTGGAGGAATTACATTCATTTATTCATTCAGGATGCAGTGATGAATCATTTGGTCCCTGTCCTTGAGTCCAGAGAATGCCGGGGGTGGGGGGGGGGGTAAACATTTGTTCCAGTGTGCTGAGGACCTACTATGTGCCTGGGTTGTAGCATGGATCAGTGTGACCTCACTGTCCACACCCTTCCCCCACTGTGCCATACAGCCTCCCTGTTGGTCCCTGCCCATCTCTCTGACCTCAGCCTGTACCATCACCCTTCCTTCACCATACTTCCAGGAAGATCCAAAAATGGCAGTTCTAAGAGGATGGAGACTTTTTTCACCACCTGATATCCATCGCCAAGCACACACGGGGCCACTCAGTAACTATTTGCCACGTAAATATATAAATGAACATTTTAGTCTCACCGGCCTTCTCTCAGTCCTTGAGCACTCACTCCCTACCTCATGACCTTCAAGATCACTGCTCTTGCTCTCTGGACCGCTTGTCTCCTGGGTTTTCCTCCTGCGGGCTCTTTCTTACCGTTTAGGGCTCTTCTTCAGTGTCACCTGCTCTGAGAGGCCTTCCTTAACCTCCTAATCCAAAGACACCCTGCCAATCCCCCAACTCTCCATCATCGCGTCATCCTGCCTTAAGTTTTTTTGTAAAGCAAGCTATGGAGGTGTCTGTCTTGTTGTTGTTAGTTGCTGTCCAGTCGGCTCTGACTCATGGCAACCTTATGTATAACAGAACGAAAAGTTGCCAGGTCCTGCGCCATCTTCATGATCGACAGGTGACCATACAATATTTATTGATAAGCTTATTTGAAAATGACCAGTGATGTTCTACCAATTATCAGCCTTCAACGTGGATGCTGTCCTGTTTTGGTCCCTTCATACTATTGTCACTCCCTGTGATTATTTTGCTATTTTGTAGGTTTATCTGCTTTGGTCTGGCTGCCCCTGCAAAACGAAAGTTTCAGTGTGGTGGGAACCTCCTCTGTTTGCTCACCGCACTATCCCCAATGCCTAAGGTCGGAGTCCGACACACAGTGGGGATTCGGTCACCCCCTGAATGACACAGGCCTGTTCTGCGGGGCCCACGGCTGTTCCACCCGACACTGCTGCAGTGGGCAGAAGGGCCCAGCCAGAGGCCAAGGGAAGGCGTGAGGCGAGAACCGGGGAGCGCACTCAGGGCGCTTCCTGAAGCCCCGCCCCCGGGCCCGCCTCCGCCGGGCGCCTGTCCCTTTAAGCGCTCGCCCGCTCACCCGCACTGCTGGGTGCGGGGGCGCGCGCTGCAGCCTCGCTCTGGGGCTGGGCCTGCGTGCTCGCCCTGGTTCGCCCGCCCGCCGCGCGCTGGCGGGTGGGCTTCTCCTCAGACGCGCTATGGCTGCGGGTCGGGCCCGGGTGGCCGCGGAGAGCGCCTGCGCGGGGCCATGATCCGGCTGGGCGGCCGGTGTCTGCGGCGGCCCGGTGGGGCCCCGAACGGGCGGCTGCGGGCGTCGGGCGAGGTGGGCGGCCGCGCCTTGCGGGTGCTAGTGGACATGGACGGCGTGCTGGCCGACTTCGAGGGCGGTTTCCTCAGAAAGTTCCGCGCGCGCTATCCCGACCAGCCCTTCATCGCGCTGGAGGACCGGCGCGGCTTCTGGCTGTCGGATCAGTACGGCCGGCTGCGGCCAGAGCTGAGCGTGAGCACCCCGGCTGCGCCCTGGGAGCCGGGACGGGCGGACTGAGGACAACGGGGGCCAGGACGGGGAAACTGAGGCCCCAGGAACCGGGCGGGGGGGACCGAGGACACCGAGGGCCAGGACGGGGGGACCGAGGACATCGAGGGCCAGGACGGGGGGACCGAGGACACCGGGAGCCGGGCAAGGGGAGCGAGACCCCAGGCGGGGGAAATGAAGCCCCGCGGGCTGGGCGGGGGACTGAAGCCCTGGGAGCCAGGACCAGGAGACTGAGGCCGCCGGAGCCGGAGCCGGGACCAGGAGAGTGAGATCTCAGGCAGGGTGATGGAGGTCCCCGGTGACCTTGCGTGACCCTGCAGTGGCTGCGCTTGAGCCCTCCTCTTGTACCATAGGGTCCTGCTGAGGCCCAAGCGCAGTGTCACACAGCCCCACCTCAGTGACTGTCGTGAGGACTTTTCTAAGTACCCAGCAAACAAAACCCACTGCGGTCGAGTGGATTCCCACTCATAGTGACCCTGTATATAGTGTAGAACTACCCTGTAGGGTTTTCAAGTGTCTACAGTGGAGTGGCTGGTGGTTTCCAACAGCCTTTTGGTTAGCAGCTGAGCACTTAACCACTGCCCCACCAGGGTGCCTCTTTACAAATACAGAAGACGACAAAGCATAATCCAACTCTCTATTTACCAGTGACATTTTAACTTTTATGTTTTTGTTATATGTATACTTAATGCACATTTCATTATAATACTTATTTTGTCTTTTTAGCAGCCCTTTGAAATCTTCTGTTCATCTCTTTTGCTTCATCGTTTTTTCCTTTCATGTTATCTACTCTTATGTTCAAGAGCAAGTTTCAGAGTCTCTTTTCACATCCACTTTGGTCTTTTCTTTCTTTCTGGTCTTTTTAATGACTTCTTTCTTCCTTCGTTTATGAAGTCCTTGATGTCATTCTGCAACTCATCTGGTCTTCAGTCATTAGTGTTCAGTGTGTTAAATCTGTTACTGAGATGGTCTCTAAATTCAGGTGGGATATACTCAAGGTCATATTTTGCTTCTTATGGACTTGTTTTAATTTTCTTCAACTTCAACTTGAACTTATGAGCAACTGATGGTCTGTTCTACAGTTGGCCCCTGGCCTCTGACTAATGGTATTGAGTTTCTCATTATCTCTTTCCACAGATGTAGTTGATTTGATTCCTGTGTATTGCATCCAGCGAGGTCCATGTGTATAGTCGCCATTTGTGTTGTTGAAAAAAGGTATTTGCAGTGAAGGAATCATTAGTCTTTCAGAAGTCTATCATTCAATCTTCAGTGTCATTCCTATCACCGAGGCCATATTTTCCAACTACTGACCCTTCTTTGTTTCTGACTTTCACATTCCAATCACCGGTAATTATGAATGCATCTTGATTGCATGTTTGATCAATTTCAGACCACAGAAGTTGGTAAATATCTTCAGGTTCTTCATTTTTGGCCTTAGTGGTTGGTGCGCAAATTTGAATAACAGTCCTATTAACTGATTGTCCTCGTAGGTGTATGGATATTATCACTGACAGACAGACAGCATCATACTTAAGGATAGATCTTGAAATGTTCTTTTTGATGATGAATGCAACACCATTCCTCTTCAATTAGTCATTCCCGGCGTAGTAGATCACATGATTGTCCGATTCACAGTGGCCAATACTAGTCCATTTCAGCTCACTAATGCCTAGGATATTGAGGTTTATGCATTCCATTTCCTTTTTGACATTTTACAATTTTCCTGCTTTGTACATTCCATGTTCCAATTGTTAATGGTTGTTTGCAGCTCTTTCTTCTCATTTTGAGTCATGCCACATCAGCAAATGAAGGTCCCCAACACTTGACTCCATCCACGTCATTAAGGTTGATTCTACTTTGAGGAGGCAGCTCTTACCCAGTTGTATTTTGAGTGCCTTCCAACCTAAGGGCTCATCATCTCACACCATGTTAGACAGTGTTCTGCTGCTATTCGTAAGGTGTTCGCTGGTTAATTTTTTCCAGAAGTAGACCACCAGTCCTTCTACGTCTTCTTCACAACCGGACCAATAAGCAACATCACGATAAATGAAGAAAAGATTGAAGTTGTCAAGGATTTCATTTTACTTGGATCCATAATCAGCGCCCCTGGAAGCAGCAGTCAAGAAATCAAACGAGGTATTGCATTGGGCAAATCTGCTGCAAAAGATCTCTTTAAAGTATTAAAAAGCAGGGATGCCACTTTAAGGACTAAGGTGTGTTTGACCCAACCCATGGTGTTTTCAATCACCTCATGCATGTGAAAGCTGGACAATGAATAAAGAAGACTGAAGAAGAGTTGATGCCTTTGAGTTACTGTGTTGGCGAAGAATATTGACTGTACCACAGACTGCCAGAAGAAGGAACAAATCTGTATTGAAAGAAGTACAACCACAATGCTCATTAGAAAGAAGGATGGTGAGACTTTGTTTCACATACTTTGGACATGTTATCAGGAGGGGCCGGTCCCTGGAGAGGGACATCATGTTTGGTGTAAAGTAGAGGGTCAGTGAAGAAGAAGAAGACCCTCAAGGGGATGGATTAATACAGTGGCTGTAACAGTGGGCTCAAGCGTAACAACAATTGAGGATGGTGCAGAACCAGGCAGTGTTTTGTTTTGTTGTACGTAGGGTCGCTATGAATCGGAACCAACTCAATGGTACCTGACAACAACAATATACTTAATGCAGTAAATGTTGCAAGTAAAATCCTTTTTGACCCCTACCACAGTTACATTCCTCTTTCTGCCTCCCATGCATTTGATGGATGTCTTTAGCCTTCTTTTTTGTTCCTTTCTGTGAAAGTACAGCTTCCAGGGGTATTTGAGGCCCAGAGAGGTTGAGTGACTTTCTGGACATCACATAAAGAGGATGGCTGTTTTCTGGCATTCCCTGAATGGCCAGAGGATTCGTGATGATGATAGTGATTTTAGAGTCCATTTTGTGACCACAGGTTCACTGCATTCTCTCTTCTGTGTGGTAGATATTATCTCTGTTTTACAGATGAGGAAACTGAGGCTTGGAAAGAATACGTAACATGGCCAAAGTTACACAGCTAGTAAGGAGCTCAACCAGCATTCATACCCAGGCCTCTCAAACACAGTTAACATTCCCCATCCCAAAGTCTTATTCTCTGGCCCTGCTGTCTCTTAACAAGTGAGATTTCTTCTCACTTGAAAAGAGCACCTCAAAAATGACTTCTATAATAATTTAGTTTGTGGAGGGACAGGTATTAAAAAGGAAATTGAGTACCATTTTTCTTCATGAACGCCAGGCACTCCAGGAGGTGACTTTCATGGAGCCCAGTGTGGTGACTTCTCCTAGTCCTGTTACCTAATTAAAAACTTGACACAGAGAAAATGCCCTGGTAATGTCTGCAGCCTAAGTAATAAACTGTAGGGCTCTGTGTGTGTTCATTTATAGATGGTGGACAGCGCTGGTGGGCATCTTATTTCCTCTCAGGAGTGTATTAATGTGGTGAGACTAAGCCTACTCCCAACTCTAAGAGTGGCTTTTTAGTTCTTTGAAAGATGGACAGATTCCAGGTCTAAGGCCGTGAGCACTGTTCTCCGAGTACAAGGCAAAGGAGCAGAGCTTGTGGGGCAGTGAGGAGTGATTGTCCCAGTTAGGGGCTCGGGAGCGATTGCTGATTTCTCCTTCTGGAGGCATTATGAAAAAAAAAAAACAAAAACCAATGCTGTTGCCGTCAAGTTGATTATCTGACTCTTAGAGACCTTATAGGACAGAATAGAACTGCCCAGTGGGTTTTCAAGGCTGTAATCTTTGTAGGAGTAGACTGCCACATCTTTCTCCTGTGGAGCTGGTGGTGGGTTTGAACCACTGACCCTTTGGTTAACAGCTGAGTGCTTATGATTGCGGAGGGGGCGAGGCTCCTTGGTAGCACAGCAGGAACATCGGTAACTTTAAATAGATGCAGAGTTGGTCCTCACTCCCAAGTCCTGGATCCACAGCACAGTCCACAGCAGGAGATCTCTGAGTCTCGTCTTGTCTGAGTTGGCCCAGTATCTGTGGTTAAAAACAGCCAAAACCAAACCCAGAAAGCCCAGCAGCTTACATATGTTGGCATTTCTACTTTACAAAGTACTGTTCTGGGTCCCCTTTGATCTTCCTAGTACTCTCTGGGAGGTATGTAGGGCAGATGTGGAAAGACGATCTCTTTAAGTGACTTAGAATTTTAAATTGTTGAAACAGTTGAGGAAACACAGGAGAAGGGACATGCCTTGCCCAAGGTTTCAGAGCAAGTTAGTGGCGGCAGGTAGGGACCAGAGCAAAGGGAGGCTGAGATGTTGGCATGATGTACTAGGCTCAGTGCTAGGTGCTTTACATGTAGTATTGTATACCCTCCCAACAATCCTGGAAGGACAGTATGGACTCCTTTCTTCACTTTATAGGTGAGGAGAGTGAGGCTCATTGAGGTGTGGTAATAATTTACCCAGGGTCACAGAGCAGAGGGAGGACTTTCTGTCTCATAAGTCGAGTGTGCTCGCCACCACTCTATGCTGCCTCTGTGTTTGAGTCGGAGACCTGAGTTCAGTTCTAACAGTGTCACCACTAAGTCATCTTAAAAAATCTTCTGCGAGCCTTAGTTTCCTTGTCTATAAACTGCGGACTGCAACCGTTGCTCCTTGTGGGTTGTGTGGATCAAATGAGAAAAAACGTGTTAGTGATAAGCACTCATTTGCTTAATATTTAGTAACTCATGGAAACCCTGGTGGCAAAGTGGTTAAGTGCTACAACTGCTAACCAAAAGGTTAGCAGTTGAAGTCCACCAGGTGCTCCTTGGAAACTCTATGGGGCAGTTCTACTTTGTCGTATAGGTTCGCTATGAGTCGGAATTGACTCCATGGCAGTGGTTTGGTTTTGTAGCTCATAAGAACATTGCCAGCTGTGATCCCTACCTTGTATGCATTCTGTTAGGGGTGGTTGTCCTTGCACGTGTCCTGGCAAAGGCACTTCCTACACCACACTGGGGAATTTAGGTTTCTGTTTCTCAGAGGCTGAGCTTTCTCTCCCCTTTTGTTACTTTCCCCTTGTCCTGGCCCTAGAAAGGTATCATGTTCTGAAAACTTGATCCATCAACATAAGGTGGGAGTCGGGAGATGTGGGCTGCATTCCCAGCTTGTCCACTGTCTCGCAGTGTGACGTTAGGTTAATCCCTTCCCCATTCTGAGCCTCTGTTTTCTAGTATGTAAAACAAGAGTCTAGAATTTTGGCTTTCAAATATTAAAAACAACATAATCCTTAAAAAAATTACTTATTTGCCCCCACTGCGCAAAACAGATTAAAGCAGGGTCTTCTGGTTGATGAGAAGTGAAGAGCCCGGAGCTCTGTCCAGTGGTCTCTGCCATCTGGGCCTCCTTACCCCTTATCTCTGAGTTCTTCCAGCTCTAAAATTGAATGACTCTACTTGACATGGCAAGATCTGGTCCACCTTCAAGGTGCCTGCAGCCATGAGAATTGTGCCTAGCAAGTATGTGGTTCCTAATGATGGCCTCCTCCCAGCAGTGCCCCAAAGATAGGCTGTAGGTCCCAGAGAGCTACAAGGAAGCTATGGGGAAGGTCAGAGCAGGCTTGGGAGTCCATAGCCCCTGACACCTTAGCTGGGCTCCCTCTGCTGGATCGCTACAGAGTGAAAATCTATCCAGAAGGGGAGCTCAGACACACACACAGACTCATGCGACCCCCTTCCTGTCCCCACAGAGAACATGTCCTTGGGGGTGTGTTTGGGGGTAAGGGGAATGTGGAGACCCCACCCTAGCTTCTCAGCTGCTGCTGCCAGCCTTGATATCCTCTCTGAGGTGAGGGCAGTGAGCTACTGAAGATCCTGGAAGTAACCTGCTTTTCTCATCTTCCCAGGAGAAGGCCATCAGCATATGGGAGTCGAAGAATTTCTTTTTTGAACTTGAGCCTCTGCCAGGGGCTGTGGAAGCTGTTAAGCAAATGGCCAATCTAGAAAAGTAAGTTTATATTTCTGCCCCAGTCGGACCATACATTCTTCTTCCTGCCATTACTTCTCCTTTATTCCTTCTACTTTCCTCCCTTCTCTCTCCTACACCCCTGCACAGAGCCATGCTTGTCCCATCATCACTGGACCAAGTAAAAGCCTAAGTGGGAAAACACACTCAGTGTGTAGGCTAGTAAGATATTTTGATCCACTAACTTGAGAAAATACCTAGTTATTTTGACCTGGTTTGCTGGATGTTCACGGTTCATTTATTCAGCAAATTTAAGAACTGAATGTGGTAGATATTGGTAGGCACCGGTGATACAGAAATGAACAAAATCTTGCCCTTGCCCTCACCTAGCTTACACATCAGTGAGATAGGAGACATCAAGCAAAGGATCACGTAAGTGAATATGATTACAAATTGAGATAAGTGCTGGGATATAAAAAAAAAAAGACAAGGTATATGAAAAGGTATAACGAGAGACTTAATTTAGAAATTAGAAATTTAGGAAGGAGGAGGGGTATCATTTGAGACATTTTTGTTTTGTCATAGTGAAATGAATGATTCTATGGACTGAAGCCTGTACTCACGGTAACCATTATACGCAGTCAACTAAAATCCATTAACATTTGCAGATGATGTACTTCCTGATAACATATAGTTTAATTGAGGTATAACTTAAAATCAATCCATTTAAAACATACAATCCAATGGTTTTTGTATGTTCATCACCACAGTCGATTTCAGAACATTTTAATGACCGCCAGAAGAAATCCTATACTTGTTAGCAGTCACTCTCAGTTTCTCCCCTTCCTCTGCAACCCTTGGCAACCACAATCTATATTCTGTCTCTATAGATTCGCTTAATTTGGACATTTTGTATAAATGGAATCATGCAATATGTGTTCTTTTGTGACTGGCTTCTTTCACTTAGCGTGATGTTTCGAGATTTATCAGTGTTGTAGCGTGCATCAGCGCTTCATTCCTTTTTATGGGTGAATAATATTCCACTGTATGAATAGACCAGATTTTGTTTACCCGCTCATCAGTTGGTGAACGTTTGGTTTGTTTCCACTTTTTGGCTATTATGAATAATGCCGCGGTGAACATTCATGTGTAAGCTGTTGCGTGGATGCATGTTTTCATTGATACCTAGGAGTGGAACTGCTGGGTCATATGGTAACTCTGTGTTTAACATTTTAAGAAACTGCCAAACTGTGTTCCAAAGCTATTATATCATTTTATATTTCTACTAGCAGTGTATGAGGGTTCCAGTTTCTGCACATCCTTGTCAACACTTGTTATTGTCTGACTTTTTTATTTTAGCCATCCTGGTGGGTGTGAAATGGGTATGGTTTTGATTTATATTTCCCTAATGACTTGTGATATTGAGTATCTTTTCATGTATTTATTGGCTGTTTGTACACCTTGTTTAGATAAATGTCTATTCAAATCCTTTTCCCATTTTTTTAGTCAGGTATTTGTCTTTTTTATTGTTGACTTTTTAGAGTTCTTTGTATAGTCTAGATACCAACCCCTTACCTGATGTATAATTTGCAAATATATTCTTTTTTCTGTGGATTGGATTGTTGTTTTACTTTCTTGTGTCCTTTGAAGCACAAAAGTTTTTAATTTTGATGAGGCCCATTTTATATATTTTTTTCTCTTGTCACTTACGTTTTTGGTGTCATATTTGGAGAAAATTATCTAACCCAAGACCATGGAGATTTATCTCTGTTTTCTTCTGGGAAAGCCTTTGATCCATTTTGAGTTGATACTTGTGTAGTATAAGAAAGGGGTCCAGCTTCGTTCTTTTGCTTGTAGCTATCCAGTTGTCCTAGCACCATTTGTTGTAAGACTCTTCTTTCCTGTTGAATGGAAAGTCAAAATCAGTTGACCAGAAAAGTAGGAGTTTATTTCTGGACTTGGAGAATTTTACTGGTCTCAGTTTTGCTTAGATTTAGTAATCTGAATGACAAATCCAACAGGAGCTATGATTTGACCTTAATTGTGCCTTATAAAGTCACTAAAATTGTTAGTGTTTGTCTTAGTTGCCATAGCAAAAATACCACAAGTGGACGGCTTTAACAAAGAGAAATTTATTTTCTCACAGTCTAGTAGGTTACAAGTCCAAATTCAGGGCTTCAGCTCCAGGGAAGGCTTTCACTCTCTGTCAGTTCTAGAGGAAGGTCCTTGTCTTCAATCTTCCTCTGATCGATGAGCTTCTCAGGCACAGGGACCCTGTGTCCAAGGACACGCTATTCTCCTGGTGCTGCTTCCTTGGTGGTGTGAGATTCCCAACTCTCTGCTTGCTTCCCTTTCCTTTTATCTCTTGAGAGATAAAAGGTGGTGCAGGTCACACCCCAGGGAAACTCCCTTTACCTTGGATCAGGGAGGTGTTACAATCGTACCCTAATCCTCTCAACATAAAATTACAATCACAAAATGGAGGACAACCATACAATACTGGGAATCATGGCCTAACCAAGTTGATATACACATCTTTGGGGGGACATAATTCAATCCATGGCATTTCACCCTTTGGCCCCCCAAAAAATCACGTTCTTGCAACATGCAAAGCATACTTATCTCATCGTAAGCATAGCGGAAGTCTTAAATCAAGCCCAAGTCCAAAATCCAAAAATTCCTTTTCATCTGTGAAATCTAGAACACGAGTTATCTGCTTCCAAAGGTACAATGGCAGAAAAGGCCCAAGCTAGACATTTCCATTACAAATGGGAGAAACTGGAGGGAAAGAAGGCATAACAGGTACCAAACAAGTTAGCAGAACACACTGTATTAGCCCTCAAAGCTTTGAAAATAATCCTTTGTTCTCTGAGACAACTTCCAGACTCTAGGTATTGACCACACTCTCCATATTCTGAGTGGAGGCTCCTGGGCCCTGGGCTTCAACTCCGCCTTCCAGGCCCACTGTGACAGCAACTTTGCTCCCTCGGCTTTAGACGCAACATTCTTCTCTCCATCTGAGTGGCAACTCCGCCCTTAGAAACACCAGAGGCCATGGGTCCACCCTTTGAAATCCCTGAGGTCATGGCCATACCTTTTGAGACCAAGGCCACTCAGCTTCTTGTGTTCCTTGTCTCTTCAGCTTTCGTTTCCTGGTTTCTTGGCCTCTTGGCACCTAGGTCCTCACACCCGCATCTGCCCTGCTGGGGCAAGTGTCCCAAAGCTCTGTAGCTCCACAGATAAGTTCCCAGAGGCACCCCACTCCCGCCAGGAAGCCTTCTGCACACAGGCACTCAGCTCTCTTGCTCCGTGGGCTGGCTCCAGTGCCATCTTGCGCTGGTCTCCTGGTTCCGCTGCTGTTGCCACTTCACTGCTGCTGCAGGCTCTCTGCTGTGCTGGTCCTCTGCAGCTTTTGCAACTCTATCCATTCACAGTTCCAAAACCGCTTCCACATTTTAGGTATCTGTTAGAGCAGCACTGCACTCTCTCACTACCAAATTCTATCTTAGTCCTCTAGTGCAGCCATAGCAGAAATACCACAAGTGGATGGCTTTAACAAAGAGACATTTATTTTCTCACGGTCTAGGAGGTTAGAAGTCCAAATTCAGGGCTTTGGCTCCAGGGGAAGGCTTTTTTTCTCTGTCGGCTCTGGAGGAAAGTCCTTGTCTTCAGTCTTTCCCTGATTGAGGAGCTTCACAGGTGCAGGTACCCCATGTCCAAAGGACCTGCTCTTCTCCTGGTGCTGCTTTCTTGGTGGTATGAGGTCCCCAACTCTCTGCTTGCTTCCCTTTTCTCTCTTGAGAGATAAAAGGTGATGCAGGCCCCATTCCAGGGAAACTCTCTTTACCTTGGCTCACGGAGGTGACCTGACTAAGGGTGGTGTTACAATCCCACCGTAATCCTCTCAACATAAAATTACAATCACAATACTGGGAATCATGGCCTAACCAATTTGATATATACATTTTTTGGGGGACATAATTCAATCCATGACAGTGTTCGAAGTTCTAATGTGATTAGTAGGAATCAGAGAAGCACAAAATGCTTAGAGTTTGAGTTGTGTTGTTGGCCTGGTCTAATCAGTAATTTATCTTTAGATGTGAGTCCAGGTCCTGCAAAGTAGTAGTCCTTATTTATTGTTGAGCCTAGGATACAAGGCAATTTATTCATTGGCTTATGTGTGTGTGTGTATGTGTGTATGTGTGTATATGTATATACAATCATTTATTATGTGTCAGGTGTTGTTCTAAGCACTGGGGATATAGTTGCAAATAGGACATCTAAGATCTCAGGTCTCAAGGCGTTTGTAAACATAATTTCAGATTGTAATAGCATTGTGAAGGAAAAAACAAGGTAATGTGTTAGAGAGTAAATGGGAAAAGGAATTCTCTAGGTAGGGTGGAAAGATGTGTCTGAGGAGGTGACATTTGACTTTAGACCTGAAGAGTAAGAATGAACTAGGCTAAGAAGAGCCAGTGGAGGATCATTCCAGGCAGAGAAAACAGCAAATTTAAAGGCCCTTTAGGATTTTGCTTATTTGTGTAACAGAAAAGAGACAAGGGTGGCCAGGATTTAGTAGGGGGTAGGGAGCAGGAAGGTAGAAGATGAGACTGAAAAGAGAATGATATGATCTAATCTAGGTTTTAAAAACATGGATTTGGGATAAAGAATTTCCATACATTCCTACAAAAATCTGTGCAAATGGCCAATAAGCACATGTAAAAATACTCAGTATCATTAGTCATTAGAAAAATGCCAATTAAAACCACAGGGAGATCCTACTTCACACTCACTAGAATGGCTGGAATAAAAAATAATGAGTGTTGGACAGGATGTGGAGAAATTGGGACCCTTATTCTTTGCTAGTGAGAATGTAAAATGGGGCAATCACTTTGGAAAGGAGTTGGGCAGTTTGTTAAAAAGTTAAACATAGAGTTATCATATGACCCAGCAACTCCTTTCCTAGGTGTCTGCTCAAGACAAAACAGGCGTCCACACAAATGCTTGTACGTGAATGTTCACAGCGGCATTGTTCATAATAGCCAAAAACTGCAAACACCCCAAATGTCCATCCCCTGATGAGTAGGTAAACAAAATGTGGCCTGTTCATACAATGGAATATTATTCATCCATAAAGGGGAATGAAGCACTGATACATGCTACAACATAATAGACCTTGAAAACATGATGCTGAGTGCAAGTCAATCACAAAAAAATATATACTGTATGATTCCATTTATATGAAATGTCCAGGAAAAGCAAACCCGTAGACACAGAAAGATTAATGGTTGCCTAGGACTGAGGGGAAGGAGCCCTAGTGGTACAGAGGTTAAAGCGCTCATCTGCCAACCAAAAGGTCGGTGGCTCAAACCTACCAGCTGCTGCATGGAAGAAAGATGTGGCAGTCTGTTTTCGAAAAGATTTACAGTCTTGGAAACCCTATAGGGCAGTTCTGCTCTGTCCTGTAGGATTACTATGAGCCGAAATCAACTTGATAGCAATGGGCTTGGTTTTTTGGTTAGGGCTGAGGGTGGGAATGGGTAGTGACTATAATTGGGCATGAGGGTTCTTTCTGGGGTGATAGAAACGATCTAAAATTTGATTATGATGATACTTACAAAGCTCTGTAAATATACTAAAATTAATTATACACGTAAAGTAGGCGAATGTTATGGTATGTGAATTATATCTCAATAATTTAAAAAAACCAGTCCGTTCAATTAAAAAAAAAAAAACAGGAATGAGCTATTGATAACGTGTACAAACGTGGATAAATCTAAAAATACTTTGGCTGGATGAAAGAAGCCAGACAGAAAAAAAGTATATACTCTATGATTCCATTTATATAAAAGTCTGGAAAAAGCAAACTAATCCTTAGTGACAGAAAACAGATCACTGCCTGGGGCTCACGGATGGGGTCAGGATGACAGGGAGGGGCAGGTGGAAGGCACTACAAAGAAGCACAAGGAAACCAGGGTGGTGGGATATATTTAATCTGATAGTGGTGATGGTTTTCCAGGTGTATACATAATGTCCAAATCTATGAAATTGTGCACTTTTAATATGTGCAGTTTATTGCATGCCAGTTATACCTCATTAAAGCTGTTTCTAAAAATATCAACTGGATACTGCATGGAGAATGACTTGGAGGGGGCAGAGTTGGCAGTTGAGAATCCACTGAGGTGGGGATTGCAGCAGTCTCAGTGAGTAACAGCAGAGTTTTGCACTAGGTTATGACCATGGAGCGGAGAGAAGCTGACAGATTAGAAGATACTGTTGTGGTGGGAGGTGGAACTGATGGAACCTAGTGATGGATCAGATGTTGGGGAATAGAGGAAAGGGAGGAAAAAGTGGTGATTTTTAGGTTTTTTTTTTTTTGAGCAGCTGGTGCCTTAACGGAAGTATGGAGGGTAGGGGAAAGAGCATGTTGTGGGCTTGGGGAGACTCAAGTGTTCCATTTTGGAAATGCTGAGCTTGAGATGCCAGTTAGATGTCCAAGCCAAAAACCAAACCCATTGCTGTCGAGTCGATGCTGACTGATAGGAACCCTATGGGACAGAGTAGAACTGCCCCACAGGGTTTCCAAGGCTATGACCCTTTACAGAAGCAGACTGCCACATCTTATCTCCTGTAGGAACAGCTGGTGGATTCAAACTGCCAACCGTCTGGTTAGTAGCTGAGTGCTTAACCACTGTGCCACCAGGACTCTTTGCTAGATGTCCAACTGGAGGCATTTAATAGGCCCTGAAGGATATGAATCTGCCACTCAGGAGAGAAATCTGAATAATAAACATAAAGTTTGGAGTCATCAGCCTAGGGATGGTATTTAAAGCCATGGGACTGGGTGATGTCCCTGAGGTGAGAGTGTAAATAGAGAGCAGCAAAGGGTCTAGAACCCACCCTAGGCCATTCCTGTAAGTAGAGGTGAGAAGAAGAGACTGAGCCAGAGCAGCCAGTGAGGAGTGGGTGGGACAGAGCCAGAGAGATGTTTCCAGAAGGAGGGCACAGCCACATGTGGTAAATGCTGGTGAATGAGCTAAAAATGGATAAGTGTTCACTGCCATGGTGACCTGAAGGTCCTTGGTGACAATGAGAAATTTCTATACAGTGGAGGGGACATGATTTAGGCTGGAGGGGGTAGAAGCAGGAACAGGAGGTAAGGTAATGAAGTTAGCAAGGCAGGCAATCTGTTGGATGTATCTTGCTGTGAAGGGAGCAGAGATACAGGGCAGTGATTGGAGGGGAGGTGCCGGGGAGTCAAAGCTTTGTATATATTATTCTAGGGCGGGAGTTACCAGAAAATGTTTGAATGATCTAGTAGAGAAGGAGTAACTGAAGAGGAAGAGAGAAACAGAGTATCGCAGGGGCCAAGTTCTTCGAAGAAAAAAAGGAGATGGAATCCAGAGTAGAATGGAGAGCTGGGCTTTTGAGAGGAGGGAGGGATACTTCTTCCTCCAGTGTAGTGGTGAGGGAGAAGAAAATGAGTGCAGGTACCAGTGAGCCTCTAGATGTAATAGTGAGATGACAGGAAGTCTCATTGGCTGAGAAGTTGAGGAAATGGGGGCAGATGCGTCACACAGTCCTGGAGAGTAGCACGGTGGACACACAGACTAAGATGCTGTAATAAGGTTGCCAGGCATTCCTGAATGCCTTGGGTTTGTGGTCACGGATTTAAGGTAAGACTGATCAAACTGATTACATGATTTTTTTTCCTCCCACAACGTTTGAAGCTGACAACTAACAGGTTCTTGCCCAGAAGACTAGTGAATTGAAGTCAGCCAGACATGGAGTTGGAAGAATAGAAAGGTTTATTCACAGTTTGCAAACTGGGAGGCAGGGAGGGTCTCATGACCTAAGGCTGCCAGCTCCCTGAACTAAGGCAGATTTGCTCCTTATATAGGGAGTGACATACATATTCATGGACAGTGAGGGGAGGATCCTCAAGCCTGTGATGTGTGAGCAGTTTGCATAATTTTTGTGAATGAGTTTTTGCACATGATTCTACAACTACTGTGCACAGCCCTAAAAAAATGCCCTCGGCTCCCTACTGCCACCCCAGGAATGTTCTGTAGCAGGTAACTTTAGAGTTGGTGGGCCAGTGCCTCTGCCTCCTGCCAGGAGAGAGGAATCCTAGGGAATCAACCAATCATGGTGAGGTGTTGTCAAAGTTGTAATAAAAATGTAACAAGAGTAGACTTTTCTGAAAAACAGCTCTTATGGGATGGTCAATAATCCTCTGTGGTGCTTCACATTCAGTGGTTTGGGTGTAGGTGGGAGAAGTTGGTTGGCTGGATTCTCTTGGGGGTTCTGCAAGCCCCTTGGAGGAAGACAAATGCGAAGAGAGTAGTTACAGGGTGTGGTACAATGAATTCTTTTATGGGGCCTTTTGCTTTGTTGTTTTTGAAAAACAGCTCGGGAGATTTTTCTTCTAAGCCCTGAGCAGTTCTAACCTTTGCTCTAGTTCTTTGGAGAAGCAGCTTGGATGGGGGGACTTCAGGTTGTTTTCTACCTAGGTGGATTTGTTACTTTTGCCCAAGGGATTCCCAGGGTTGATTGACAGTTCTTCGTTAAGTTGTAAACAACTTGATGGTTTGGTACTGTGGCCTCTTAATTAACAAGACCTGAGTTGATTGACATCATCTCATGGGTAGTTGAGGATTGGTTGGACTCTGGTCTGGTGAGGGAAGCCCTGCTGGATTGGGATATGTAAGTGGCAGGACCACAGAGGTTTGAGAGGCCTCCTGGTTAAGAGGGATGCTGGCTAAGAGCTGGGCTGGCAGAGAAGCAAAGCTGTGTGGGAGCTGAGTGGTCTTGAAGGTGCTGCACTGGCTGTGAGCTGGGCCGGTTAGACCTAGAGGCCTGAGGGCAGAGAATAGCAAAGAGAGCTGAGCAAGCTTCTATACTGGTTGTGAGCTGGGCCAGTTAGTGGTGGAGAGGCTGATAGCAGAGAGGATGATGATAGAGAGCCTCATGGCGGAGTGCAGCTAAGAGAGCTGAGCAAGCTGGTACACTGGCTGTGAGCTGGGCCAGTTAGTGGCGGAAGGTCCAGTGGTAGAGAGGCCGAAAGGCAGAGAGTTGCTGCTAGGAGACCATCAGTTGAGAGAGCCGAGCGGTCTACTACAATGGCTATGACCTAGGCTAGTTAGCGGCAGAGAGGCAGGAGGCAGGGAGCCTGACGGCAGGGAGGCCAGCAGTGGAGAGGACTACATGGCAGAGAAGCTGAGTCACGGTACCTGCCTGGCAGAGAAGCTGCACTTGCTGATCGCTGGAGGAAGGCAGTGGCATTGGCTGAGAACAGTCTTAGAGCTGTTCCAGTGGAGAGCTTATCTGCTTCCTGAACCTTTTTGCTTTTAGAGCTTCTGGTCAGAAGCTGTCCTGCACTGAAGAAGGGAGGGATGTGCTTTCCATTTTGGGAACCCCACCAGACCTTGCCTTTGTGCTTCCTGTTGCTGATCCCAAGTTATTCCTGTTTCTTACATGGTATCCTGAGTTGTAGCCTGTTACAGCCTAAGAAATCATATAACTGAGTATGGGTTACGAGTTCTGTACGGCTGTTGCAGTGAGTTATTGAACGCTGCAGAGAAGAAGAGAGTGCCGTGGGGGGAACAGTTGCTGTCAGAAAAGGTGAAGAAGTTAGCAGAGGTACGTCTGACCTCCCCACCCCATAGGAACTAGCTTTGTAGTGATCCTGATTCTTATCCCTCAGGAATTTAGACAATTCGTGACACTACATTGTATGTGAGGCCGTAGAACTCAAACTAGATAAAGGAGAGATGTGCAGCTGCAGGGGTGGAGGTGGCGAGGGGAATGAAAAATGATGGGGCTAGTAGGCTGTGTGTACTGATGGGGCTGAAGAATTGAGTGGAGGATGTTAGAATAAGTTTGTTGGCAGAAGTGCAGTTCCTGGTGATTACAATCCTCTGGTGTGACAGTAGGAGACGGGATGGAGGAGGAGGTTTTTGCAGGTGAGGATTAGGAACTGAGAGGCCAAGGAGTGGAAGCTGCATGTGCACGTAAGTGTATATCTATCTATGCGTGTGCTAAAGTCCCTGAGGATGATTGTGAGAGTGAGGAAGAAGGGGTAGACAGTGAGCCAGTGAGGTGAGTAGGGGCATAATGAGCAATTCCTGGGAATTGTAGATGACAGCAACAAGGAAGGGGGTAGGAGTGTAGCTGGATTGTTTCAATAGCAGTGGAGAAGGAAGCTGCTTTCCCCACCTTCTGTCTCTGAAGTATGTGGGGTATGGGAAAAAACAGCTTTCACTTCCGGGGCACGCAGGGGAGGTCAGTTCTACAGGTAAAGCCGGGTTTCAGTTAAGGCAAGAGGTAAGAGAATGTTCGGGAGAGATTGAGCATCTAGGAGATAAAACAGGAACCCAGATGGGACTGCCCTGCAGGTGGGATAGGTGCTGCCGTAGTTGGCAGAGGGTTGCTGAGGGAGTTAAGACTTTAGGTAATGAGAAGGCAGAGGGACCTGTTAGTCTTACATATGATTCTCAGGGGACTGATTTGTCAAGGAGGCAACAAAACAAAAAAGAGTGAGGAAATCCTAGCTTTACGCGAAGATGTTTTGGGCCAGATGGCTCTGTTGGAGAGAGGCTGGAGCCCTGAAGGATGCGGGGAGCAATCAGGCCCCAGGAGGCCCTGCCAGGGTCTGTCCCTACGTCTGTTCAGCACCAGAAGCACAAAGACTCCAGCAAAGGAGTGTTCCTCAAACAGTCCCAAGTCTATCTTGAGGGGACTAACGGTGTTAGAGAGCTTAGCCTAGTATGGGCTGGGTGCTCCTCCTCTATGTTCTCCACCACCAGGACTAATCACCCTGTATTGAAATATTTCTCTACTTATAGATTGCTTATAACTTTGAGTTACACAAGACTCTGCTTCCCCCTCAGGTAACTCTCTCTGCATCTTTTAATGCCTCTCTCATTGGTAAATGTTTTTTCAGTATTTTCCTATTCAAATTCCAGAGAGGGTGTCTGATTAGCCCAGCTAGCCTTTTGGATCAGGCTGTATAAAACTGCCCCTAAGTCAGATGCTGCCCCAGCTAATCACCTGTGGCTGGGACCATTGGATAGGGCAGACCAGACATGGCTGACATCTCTGGTATGGAGGGCAGTGTAGGCCAATATCTTTTCCCATGGTAGGTGCCAGGCAGGGATAATAAAGGCCTAGCAGGGCTCAGGCTCGCAGGTTCACTCTGCTTTTTCTTCTTGGCAGCACTGATGTCTTCATCTGCACCAGCCCCATCAGGATGTTTAAGTACTGTCCTTATGAGAAGGTAAGGCATAGCTCTTGCTCTGAGAGGAGCCTGGCTCTGGTCACAGTTAAGGAGCTCTGGCACCCAGGAGGCCCAGCTTTAAGGATGTGGACACTGAGTGCTGGGCTGACTCTCCCTGGCAGTCCTCCCATCTGGTCCTTCCTCTGTCCAGAGTTTCTTGCTCCATGTCTTCTCTACCACTCGTCTGAAGTTTCATCATCCATTCTTTTGGATGGAGCCTGGTTAAGATACAAGTTTTTTGGGAAGGGTGACCATACACATTTTAGTAAAACATACTTTGTCAGATTAGGCCTGGCTTAGAGTTGGCTCGTGAAGAATGAAACACGGAGAGAAAACTTGTTTCTGGAGAGATTGGAGGCAACCCAAACCCAAATATTAGAGCATGTGAATTTATTTACATAAAAACTCTTACAAAGATGAAACAATTACATCACATTTTACCGTGCACCTCTATATTGTGTTTTTTGCAAAGAAATAGAATTACGTGAAACTGAGATTTTCTGGAAATTGGGAACCTGAGGTTACTAAACACAGAGCAAAGGCCTATTGCCCAGGAGCGGGGCATTCATACCAGAGGTGGACTCGGGCCGACTCCCTCCCACTTGGGGGGTCCAAGCAGCTCTACACAAACCCCGGAGGGTGGGGTTTGAGCCCAAACCCTTGCCTGCTCTGGGAGCTCTGTGCAGACCTGCAGGCCTGAGTTCTTTGTAGGGTCTCCACACTGCCTTTCCTCTCTCTGACTCCATACCAGAAACAAAATGTGCACATTCCGCTGACGTTGAGTGCCCCTGTGTGCTTTAAATGCAAAGGGAACTCATATTTACTGAGTTTTTATGATGACGTCATGTGAGGTATTTGATGCCCAACACTCCATTGCATCCTCACAATACCCCATTAGGGGGAGTAGTACTTACCCTTGGATATATAAGGAAACACCTTGGGGGAGTTAAGTGACATACCCACGTTAGTGAATAGGAAGTTAGGATTGGACATTAGGTCTACTATTTCTTCCAGAGAAGAGGTCCCCAGACTAGCAGTGGCAGCGTCACCTGAAAACTTCTTAGAAATGCATGTTTTCTGGCCCTACTCCCGACTTTCTGAATCGGAAACTGGGGATAGCAATGTGCATGTTTAATTTTGTTGTCGTGAAATAAATCTAATAAAAAGGTGCCGTTTTAACCATTTTAGGTGTACAATTCAGTGGCATTAATGTCTCTCACCCTGTTGTGTTATCATCACCGTTATCAGCAGTCTGTTTTAACAAGCTTGCCAGGTGGTTCTGATTCACCCTTAGGTTTGAGACCCATTGGACCAGAGTAACTATTTCAACTGTAGTACTTTTTGTTTTTTTAGTAGCCAGGATGGAAGGAGTCGTGGTGGTGCAGTGGTTAAGTGCTCGACTGCTAACCAAAAGTTTGGCAGTTCATACCTACCTAGTGGCTCTGCAGGAGAAAAACCTGGTGATCTGCTTCCATAAAGATTACAGCCAAGAAAACCCCATGAGGCAGTTCTGCTCTATCATACGGTGTTTCTGTGAGTGGAAATTGACTCATAGCACCCACCACCAACAATAGTCAGGATGGGTAGTCAGGGTGATTGTTCAGTACTTGTTCAAACTGGATGATAAGATAGCTTTTCATTCATCCACTCCTGGGAATTTAAATATCATCTTTGTGCTGATGACTCCCCTCTTCATAGCCTCAGCCCAGGGCTCCCCACTGATCTCCAGACAACTCCAGTTTAATGTTTCTGTCCCTTAAGTACTGACTTTGCCTCTCATGTTCCTCTTTCCAGCCTCGGTGAATGACAGGGTAGTCTGCCAGTTCCTTGAGCTAGAAGCCTAGCACCCTTTCCTGGATGACACCCTTCTATTTACACTTCCCTTTCAATCGATCAGGAAACCCTATTTCCTAGTGACTCTATTTCTAAGATGTATCTTGTATTTCTCTACTTCTTTCTCTTTACATTTCTGTCATCTTGGCATTTCTTTCCAGGACTATGAATATGGCCTCCTAAATTGTTTATTTCAAGTCCACATAAAGCCAGAGTAGATGTTTCATAAAGCACATCATGTCAGTCCCCTTCTTAAAAACCTTTTAATGGTTTCCCACTGAACTTCAAATAAAATAAAAAAGAAAAATACAAATTCCTTACCATGACCTGCAGAGCCCTGCCCCCACCGCAGTGTCATCTCGGCCACCTTCCTTTCATCTGGGGTGCTCCACGTGCCTTCACTGCCATGAACAGGCCACGCAGTTCGCCCTGCCGGCCCTCGGCATGGAACGTCCTCTTCCGACTCTACCTGCCTGGTTCCTTCTCAGACCATCGCATCTCAAGTATCTTCCTTTCCCATCTTGTTGTTTCATCTTCTAGCCCCTTGTTTCCTGTGTAACTCTTATCACCATTTGAAAGGGTCTCTTTACTTGTATGTGGCCTGTTATTTTTCTGTTTCCCAAGTAGGCTAAGGTCCATGAGGGCAAGGACTGTAACTGTCCTGTTTTCTCCACTTTTCCACCCCGATTTGTGGCACCCGGGAGTCTAAACTTGTGGCCCATGAGAGGTTTTTGGCCCCCACTGGTATTAGTAAAAAAAAAATCAGCTGTTTATAATAGGCACAGGGTTCTTTCTAGGATGATGGAATATCCTGGAATTAGTGGTAGTGGTTGCACAGCATAGCAAATGTACTAAAAAAACTGAATTGTGTACTTTTAAAATGGTAAATCTTGTGTGAATTATAGCTCAATAAAAAAAGGGCTGTTCAGATAGCTCATAGTTCCAAAGCTGGCCCTATTCTTATTAAATCTGGTCATTTTGCCATCATAATAGGGACTGTGGTACCTTTATAAGGTCCTTGGTCAAGCCATTCATCCTGAAATCGTTCAGCTTTGTGGTGATGTTTTTCATATCTCTTGCTTGATGACGTAGGCTGATAATGGTGATGCCTCTCAGTTGAATAGGGCATGTTACCCAGCCCCCAACACCTGTACCCCTCTCAGAATTGAGGTCTGTCCTGGTTTTGCTTATTTAGAGGATCAGGCCCTTTGGGAGGATTTTATCTTACATGTGAATAGTAACGCCCATGTCTGGCCTAGAGGTCTCCATTTCTGAACCACATCTTTCTTCACGGACTTGTGAGCTGTGGTATCAGGTAAACTCAGTCCAAAGATCTGTTGTCCAGGAAGGGGGCATTCATATCAGAAGTGGATTTGGGCCCCAACTTCTAGCCTGGCCTCTGCTCTACCCCTCTGCTCTCCTCCCACACTGCCATGCAAAGCCTGTCTCTTCTCACACTCATTATCTTCACGATCACTGAGTTCTTTGCTGTCACAGTGATTGGTGTGACTTCCTGCTCATACCCCTCAGTCCTTAGAGTGCCTTCCTTTTAAGTACTTTCAGTAATTCTTTTGCTACATACAGTTTAGACTCAGTTTCAGTCATTTCACAGGTTCTGGTTAAAAAATCACACCACCATTTTACATGTGGTTACTTTACATTCTTGAGGGCTGTATTTTATTTCAAAATGTTTTTAAAAACCAGAATTATAATCAGGTGAATAATGAGCAGTCATTCTCTTCCAAAACAGAAACTGATCCAGCTAACAAACTGCTTCCTATTCATGTCCTGCCTTAAACTCAGAGGTATCCCTCAGGTGCCTTGGCGGAGCTGTGGAATCACGTTCAGGCTATCTTCTGCCCCATAAGCTCTTTGACCTTGATTGAGTTACTTAATCTCTTTGAACCTTGGTTTCTTGATCTGTGAAATTGTGTTAATGCTTTCTACGGTATCGTTAATAAAAGTTGAAAAATTTACATAAAATCTGTAAGGTTGCTATGAGTCAAAATTGACTCAATGGTGTTGGGTTTGGTTTGTTTTATTTTTTGGTACCCAGCGCTGTGCTTGCTAAAAAAAAAAGTGCTTGCTACGTAGTAAGTATTCAGACTATGTCATCCACTTTGCTTCTGGCCTTCCCCGGATTCCCCCACCCAACAGTAGAAGACAGAAGGAACACAATTCCATCTTACCTTTTCAAGATGCAGAAAGCATGGACAATTCTGTAGTTATTAGTTGTTTCTGTGTACTGGATTCAGGAAAAGAAAGCTATGTACAAAGTTGCCTGAACAGTTTAATTACAACTATGCTTTAAAAACAATGTAGTAAGTTAAAAAAGGAAAGAAATACAGCTAACTATGCATGTTTCTTTCTCCAACTTTCTTTGGTTTTCCAAATTTTCTTGGATGAGATATTACTTTTGCAACAACAACAAAAAAAACTTTTTTGTAGGCATTCATTCAGGAAAATTTTACTGAAAATGTATGCTCCAGTGCTAAAATATGGATGATAGTTACCTTACTGTGTCATAGGTTCTGTGGTAACACACGGGAGGAGAAGGCGGTCAGGGCAGGCTTCTTGGGAAAGATAAGAAATGAGTTAAGTTTTAGAAAATGAGAAGGACAAGGATGTGGAGAAAGATGTTCTGAGTATTGGAGAGGCAAGTGCAAAGGCAGAGAGGTGAGAGCGGGGGTTAAGGGCATTGGATGTGAGGGCATGGCTGGAAATGAAGCTGAATAGGTAGGCAAGACCTTCCCAGGTTAAGGAGCTGGAGTTTAGGCTACAGCCATCCAGGGGCTTTTGGAGGGGTTGTAAGCAGAGCAGTCATAGATCCTGTTGGTGTTTCTGAGAGCTCCCTTGCAGTGCAAAGAGTTGACTGATAGGTCTGTCCTTTGCTTCAAGGCACGTAGAGGTGCTTGCAAAGGTACAGGTGATATATTACAAGGATCTAACCCAAGACAGTGACAAAAATGAGATTAATAGCTACCAAGGGGGTGACGTTAGTGAACAACCTATAGAAGAGTGGGTTAAGCACGTGAATAGAAAGTTCCTTAAAACATAACAAAACGACAATAATGTGTATGAAGATTGTTTAACTTTGCTAGTAAATAAACATGAAACAATTTTGTATAATCCTTACAAAATCCTTTAAAAAAATTACAGTAACTAGTATTGGTGAGGGGGCATTCATTGGTGGTTCAGCGGTAGAATTCTTGCCTTCCATGAGGGAGACCCTCATTAATACCACACGCAAGTAAAATTTTGCTAAAGATCATTCAAAAGCAGCTGCAGCGGTACCTTGACAGGGAACTGCCAGAAATTCAGGTCAGATTCAGAAGAGGACGTGGAATGAGGGATATCCTTGCTGATGTCAGATGGATCCTGACTGAAAGCAGAGAATACCAGAAAGATGTTTACCTGTGTTTTGGCTGTGCAGAGCCATTCGGCTGTGTGGATTATAACAAATTAATGAATAACGTTGTGAAGAATGGGAATCCCAGATCACTGAATTGTGCTCATGAGGAATCTGTACATAGATCAAGAGGCAGTCATTTGAACAGAACAAGGGGTTACTGCATGGTTTAAAGTCAGGAACAGTGTGTGTCAGGGTTGTATCCTTCTATTCAGCCTATCTGTATGCTGAACAGATAATCTGAGAAGCTGGACTATATGAAGAAAAATGGAGCATCTGGATTGGAAGGAGACTCATTAACAACCTGCAATAAGCAGATGACACAAAGTGTAAGTGAAGAGGACTTGAAGCCACTTAATGATGAAGATCGAAGACCACAGCCTTCAGTATGGATCATACCTCAACATGAAGAAAACAAGCCCTCATAACGGGACCAATAAGCAACATCATGATAAGTGGAGAAAAGACTAAAGTTAGGAAGGATTTAATTTTCCTTGGATCCACAATCAACACGTATCGAAGCAGCAGTCAAGCAATGGAACGATGCATTGCATTGGGCAGATCTACTGCAAAAGACCTCTTTGAAGTGTTAAAAAGCAAAGATGTCACCTTGAAAACCAAGATACGCCTGACCCAAGCCATGGTGTTTTCAGTTGCCTCATATGGTTGTTAAAGCTGGACAGTGAATAAGGTAGACGGAAGGAGAATTGACGTCATTGAATTATGGTGTTGGCGAAGGATATTGAACGTACTATGGACTGCCAAAAGAATGAACAAATCTATCTTGGAAGAAGTACAACCAGAATGCTCCTTAGAAGCAAAGATGTTGAGACTATGTCTCACATACTTTGTTATCAGGAGGGCTCAGTTCCCGGAGAAGTACACCATGCTTGGTAAGTAGAGGGTCACTGAAAAAGAGGAACACCCTCAATGAGATGGATCGCCAGTGTGGCTGCAACAATGAGCTCAAGCATAACAACTATTGTGAGGATGGCAAAAGACTGGCCACTGTTTCGTTCCGTCGTACACAGGGTCGCTATGAGTCGGAACGGACTCGACGGCACCTAACAACAGCAACACTGTGAGGGGGAGACCAGGTTCAGTCTCAGCCAGAGCGCCTCACGCACAGCTACCACCCTTTTGTCAGCAGAGGCTTGTGTGTTGCTATGATGCAGAAGAGGTTTCAGCAGAGATTCCGGATTAAGATGGACTAGGAAGGCCTGGAAATCTACTTCTGAAAATCAGTAAAAGTCCTACGGATTCCAGTGGTCCAATCTGCAACCAGTCGTGTGGATGGTGGAGGACTGGACAGTGTTTAGTTCTGTTGTGTATGGAGTTACCATGAGTCAGGGACTGACTCAGTGGCAGCTGACAGCAACAATATTGGTGAAGGTTTGGAGAAACATGCATTTTGGAAATAAATTGACGAAACCTGTCTGGTTGGCAATTTGGTAGTATTTTTAAATTCTGTTAAATTTACCCCCTTTTTAAAGTATAATTGCCACCATGGTCAAGGTAAGAGAACATTACCATCACCCCAGACATTCCCTTGTGTCCCTTTGTAGTCATTTCCCTCCCCTCACCCCAGCCCTAAGCAACTGCTGTGTTCTCCATTCCTATGGAATCAGACAGTATCTAGCCTTTTGTGTCTGGCTTCTTTGATTTAGCATAATGCATTGGAGATTCTTGCATGTTATTGCATATATCTGTAGTTTATTCCTTTTTATTGTTGAATAATATTCCACTGTGTGGATGTACCATAGTTTTGTTCTCTTGCCAGTTGATGGACATTTGAGTTGTTTACAGTTTGGGGCTGTTGTGAGTAAAACTGCTGTAAGCATTGGTTTACAGGTTTTTGTGTGAACTTAAGTTTTCATTTCTCTTGGGTAAATACCTAGGACTGGGATTGTCATGTTATATGGTAGGTGTGCATTTAGCTTTATAAGCAACTGCCAAACTGCTTTTCAAAGTGGCCACCCCATCTTGCATTCCTGCCAGCAATTTGAGATTTCTAGTAGTTTCACCTCCTTGCCCGAATTTGTCATGCATTTTAATTTTAGCTGTTCTGGTTTTGAGTAGGTGTGCAGTGGCATCTCATTGTGGTTTTGATTTGCATTTCCCTAATGACTAATGACATTGAGCATATTTTCATGTGCATATTTGCTCTCTGTGTGTCTTCTTTAATGATGTGTTCAGATCTTTTGCCTGTTTTTTCATTGGGTTATATGTCTTCTTATTGAGTTGTGAGAGTTGTTTGTATAGTTTAGATTCAAGTCCTTTCTCAAATAATGGGTTTACAAATGTTTTCTCCCAGTTTGTGGCTTGTCTTTTCATTTACTTAACAGTTTGTTTTAAAGACCAGAGTTTCAGCTTTTATAGCTAGGTCATGGATTGATTTTCAGTTAAATTTTATGTATGGTTGTTAGATGCCGTCGGGCTGGTTCCGACTCATAGCGACCCTGTGCCCAGCAGAACGAAACACTGCCCGGTCCTGCGCCATGCTTACAATCGTTGTTAACGCTTGAGCTCATTGTTGCAGCCACTGTGTCAGTCCACCTCCTTGAGGGTCTTCCTCTTTTCCGCTGACCCTGTACTTTGCCAAGCACGATGTCCTTCTCCAGGGACTGATCCCTCCTGACAGCATGTCCAAAGTATGTAAGACGCAGTCTCACCATCCTTGCTTCTAAGGAGCATTCTGGCCTCACTTCTTCTAAGACAAATTTGTTCGTTCTTTTGGCAGCCCATGGTATATTCAATATTCTTCGCCAGCACCACAATTCAAAGGCGTCAACTCTTCTTTGGTCTTCCTTATTCATTGTCCAGCTTTCACATGCGTATGATGTGATTGAAAATACCATGGCTTCGGTCAGGCGCACCTTAATCTTCATGGTGACATCTTTGCTCTTCAACACTCTGAAGAGGTCCTTTGCAGCAGATTTACCCAATGCAATGCATCTTTTGATTTCTTGACTGCTGCTTCCATGGCTGTTGATTGTGGATCCAAGTAAAACGAAATCCTTGACAGCTTCAATCTTTTCTCCTTTTATCATGATGTTGCTCATTGGTCCACTTGTGAGGATTTTGTTTTCCTTATGTTGAGGTGTAATCCATAGTGAAGGCTGTGGTCTTTGATCTTCACTAGTAAGTGCTTCAAGTCCTCTTCACTTCAGCAAGCAAGGTTGTGTCATCTGTATAATGCAGGTTGTTAATGAGTCTTCCTCCAATCCTGATGCCCCGTTTTTCTTTATATAGTCCAGCTTCTTGTATTATTTGTTCAGCATACAGATTAAATAGGTATGGTGAGAGAATACAACTGTGACGCACACCTTTCCAGACTTTAAACCAATCAGTATCCCCTTGTTCTGTCCGAACAACTGCCTCTTGATCCATGTAGAGGTTCCTCATGAGCACAATTAAGTGTTCTGGAATTCCCATTCTTCGCAGTGTTATCTATAGTTTGTTATGATCCGCACAGCTGAATGCCTTTGCTTAGTCAGTAAAACACAGGTAAACATCCTTCTGGTATTCTCTACTTTCAGCCAAAATCCATCTGACATCAGCAATGATATCCCTGGTTCCACATCCTCTTCTGAAACCAGCCTGAATTTCTGGCAGTTCCCTGTCAGTATACTGCTGCAGCTGCTTTGAATGATCGTCAGCAAAATTTTGCTTGTGTGTGATATTAATGATATTGTTCTATAATTTTCACATTTGGTTGGATCATCTTTCTTGGGAATAGGCATAAATATGGATCTCTTCCACTCAGTTGGCCAGGAAGCTATCTTCCATATTTCTTGACATAGACGAGTGAACACTTTCAGCACTGCATCTGTTTGTTGAAACATCTCAATAGATAGTCCATCAATTCCTGGAGCCTTGTTTTTCGCCAGTACCTTCAGAGCAGCTTAGACTTGTTCCTTCAGTTCCATCGGTTCCTGATCCTATGCCACCTCTTGAAATGGTTGAATATCGACTAATTCTTTTTGGTATAATGACTCTGTATATTCCTTCCACCTTCTTTTGATGCTTCCTGCGTCATTTAATATTTTCCCCATGGAATCCTTCACTATTGCAACTCGAGGCTTGAATTTTTTCTTCAGTTCTTTCAGCTTGAGAAACGCCGAGCATGTTCTTCCCTTTTGGTTTTCCATCTCCAGCTCTTTGCACGTCATTATACTTTACTTTGTCTTCTCGAGAGGTCCTTTGAAGTCTTCTCTTCAGTACTTTTACTTCATCAATTCTTCCTTTTGCTTTAGCTGCTTGACGCTCAAGAGCAAGTTTCAGATTCTCCTCTGACATCCATCTTGGTCTTTTCTTTCTTTCCTGTCTTTTCAGTGACCTCTTGCTTTCTTCATTTATGACGTCGTTGATGTCATTCCACAACTCGTCTGGTCTTCTGTCACTAGTGTTCAATGCGTCAAATCTATTCTTCAGATGGTCTCTAAATTCAGGTGGGATATACTCAAGGTCATGTTTTGGCTCTTGTGGAGTTGCTCTGATTTTCTTCAGTTTCAGCTTGAACTTGCATATGAGCAGTTGATGGTCTGTTCCACACAGTCAGCCCCTGGCCTTGTTCTGACTGATGATATTGAGCTTTTCCATCGACTCTTTCCACAGATGTAGTCCATTTGATTTCTGTGTGTTCCATCTGGCAAGGTCCATGTGTATGGTCATTGTTTATGTTGGTGAAAGAAGGTATGTGCAATGAAGAAGTCATTGGTCTTCCAAATTCTGTCATTCAATCTCCAGCATTGTTTCTGTCACCAAGGCCATATTTTCCAACTACTGATCCTTCTTCTTTGTTTCCAACTTTTGCATTCCATTCGCCAGCAATTATCAATGCATCTTGATTGCATGTTTGATCAATTTCAGACTGTAGCATCTGATAAAAATCTTCTATCACATGTCTGTCAGTTTGTCGTACTGTGGGACTTGTGTGTTGCTGTGATGCTGGAAGCTATGCCACCGGTATTCAGATACCAGCAGGGTCACCCATGGAGGACAGGTTTCAGCTGAGCTTCCAGACTAAGACAGACTAGGAAGAAGGACCCGGCAGTCTACTTCTGAAAAGCATTAGCCAGTGAAAACCTTATGAATAGCAGCGGAACATTGTCTGATATGGTGCTGGAAGATGAGCCCCCCAGGTTGGAAGGCACGCAAAAGATGACTGGGGAAGAGCTGCCTCCTCAGAGTAGAGTTGACCTTAATGACGTGGATGGAGTAAAGCTTCCAGGACCTTCATTTGCTGATGTGGCATGACTCAAAATGAGAAGAAACAGCTGCAAACATCCGTTAATAATCAGAACCTGGAATGTACGAAGTATGAATCTAGGAAAATTGGGAATCGTCAAAAATGAAATGGAACGTATGAACATCGACATCCTGGGCATTAGTGAGCTGAAATGGAGTGGTATTGGCCATCTCGAATTGGGCAATCGTATAGTCTACTATGCTGGGAATGACAACTTGAAGAGGAATGGTGTTGCATTCATCGTCAAAAAGAACGTTTCGAGGCGGAGCCAAGATGGCAGACTAGGCAGACGCTACCTCGGATCTCTCTTAAAACAAAGACACGGAAAAACAAGTGAATCGATCACATACATAACAATCTACGAACCCTGAACAACAAACACGGATTTAGAGACGGAGAACGAACTAATACGGGAAAGCAGCGATTGTTTCCAGAGCCTGGAGCCAGCGTACCAGTTGGGTACGGCACAAGCACAGAGAGCGGCTCCACCCCCCTGAACTAACCCCGGGAGGGGGACCAGCCGGTTCCACGGGCGGCGTGGGACGCAGCCGGTAGGAGAAGTCCCCGGGAGGCAGTGACTGGTCTTGGAGCAGAAAGAGCAGTGTCCAAGCTGGGGAACCATCCTGCAGGGATTTGGACTGGACGCAGGTACGGCATAAACACGGAGAGTTGCTCCACCCCCTGAACTAACCCCGGGAAGGGGACCAGCCGGGTCGCACGGGCGGCGTGGGACGCAGCCGGTAGGAGAAGTCCCTGGGAGGCAGCGACTGGTATTGGAGCGGGGAGAACAGCGTCCCAGCCGGGACACTCGGTCACGGCACAAGCACGGAGACCTGCTCCACCCATCTGAACTAACCCCAGGAGGAGGCCGAACTGGTTCTCGGGGGCGGCACGGCCACGCGGCTGGAGGGCTGAGAAGTCCCCGGGAGGCAGCGACAGATTTTGGAGTCGAGAGTGCACTGTCCCAGTAGGGGAGCCTTGACGCTGGGCGTGGGGCTGGAAGTGGAGGATCTGACCGTGACTCCAGCGGGCCAGACCCCCCGGGGGCAATCTCCACACAGCCAGCACACATAGGCGACGCACCCCGCGGGAGTCTCAGATATAATAGTCATTCCAAGCAAGACAAGCAACTCTGGCTATATTCTGAGGTGCTACTCTCCTATCTCTCTGTTCCCTCCCCCACCCTCCCCAGGCGGCTTCATTAACATCTGAATAGCCTGAGCCAGAGGGAGAACTCTGATAGGGATCTGACTGCATTTTTTTTTTAGCGGATTTTCTGGAAAAACTAGTTTCCCAGTGATGGCTCGGAGACAACAATCCATATCAAACCACTTAAAGAAGCAGACCATGACAGCTTCTCCAGCCCCCCAAACAAAAGAATCAAAATCTTTCCCAAATGAAGATACAATCTTGGAATTATCAGATACAGAATATAAAAAACTAATTTACAGAATGCTTAATGATATCACAAATGAAATTAGGATAACTGCAGAAAAAGCCAAGGAACACACTGATAAAACTGTTGAAGAACTCAAAAAGATTATTCAAGAACATACTGGAAAAATTAATAAGTTGCAAGAATCCATAGAGAGACAACATGTAGAAATCCAAAAGATTAACAATAAAATTACAGAATTAGACAACGCACTAGGAAGTCAGAGGAGCAGACTCAAGCAATTAGAATGCAGACTGGGACATCTGGAGGACCAGGGAATCAACACCAACATAGCTGAAAAAAAATCAGATAAAAGAATTAAAAAAAATGAAGAAACCCTAAGAATTATGTGGGACTCTATCCAGAAGGGTAACCTGCGGGTGATTGGAGTCCCAGAACAGGGAGGGGGGACAGAAAACACAGAGAAAATAGTTGAAGAATTCCTGACAGAAAACTTCCCTGACATCATGAAAGACGAAAGGATATCTATCCAAGATGCTCATCGAACCCCATTTAAGATTGATACAAAAAGAAAAACACCAAGACATATTATCATCAAACTCACCAAAACCAAAGATAAACAGAAAATTTTAAAAGCAGCCAGGGAGAAAAGAAAGGTTTCCTTCCAGGGAGAATCAGTAAGAATATGTTCTGACTACTCAGCAGAAACCATGCAGGCAAGAAGGGAATGGGACGATATATACAGAACACTGAAGGAGAAAAACTGCCAGCCAAGGATCATATATCCAGCAAAACTCTCTCTGAAATATGAAGGCGAAATTAAGATATTTACAGACAAACACAAGTTTAGAGAATTTGCAAAAACCAAACCAAAGCTACAAGAAATACTAAAGGATAATGTTTGGTCAGAGAACCAATAATATCAGATATAAGCACAACACAAGGTCACAAAACAGAACGTCCTGATATCAACTCAAATAGGGAAATCACAAAAACAAACAAATTACGATTAATTAAAAAAAAATACACATAACAGGGAATCATGGAAGTCAATAGGTAAAAGATCACAATAATCAAAAAGAGGGACTAAATACAGGAGGCATTGAACTGCCATATGGAGAGTGATACAAGGCGATATAGAACAATACAAGTTAGGTTTTTACTTAGAAAAATAGGGGTAAATATTAAGGTAACCACAAAAAGGTATAACAACTCTATAACTCAAGATAAAAACCAAGAAAAACGTAACGACTCAACTAACATAAAGTCAAGCACTATGAAAATGAGGATCTCACAATTTACTAAGAAAAACGCCTCAGCACAAAAAAGTATGTGGAAAAATGAAATTGTCAACAACACATAAAAAGGCATCAAAATGACAGCACTAAAAACTTATTTATCTATAATTACCCTGAATGTAAATGGACTAAATGCACCAATAAAGAGACAGAGAGTCACAGACTGGATAAAGAAACACGATCCATCTATATGCTGCCTACAAGAGACACACCTTAGACTTAGAGACACAAACAAACTAAAACTCAAAAGATGGAAAAAAGTATATCAAGCAAACAATAAGCAAAAAAGAAGAGGAGTGGCAATATTAATTTCTGACAAAATAGACTTTAGACTTAAATCCACCACAAAGGATAAAGAAGGACACTATATAATGATAAAAGGGACAATTGATCAGGAAGACATAACCATATTAAATATTTATGCACCCAATGACAGGGCTGCAAGATACATAAATCAAATTTTAACAGAATTGAAAAGCGAGATAGATACCTCCACAATTATAGTAGGAGACTTCAACACACCACTTTCGGAGAAGGACAGGACATCCAGTAAGAAGCTCAACAGAGACACGGAAGATCTAATTACAACAGTCAACCAACTTGATCTCATTGACTTATACAGAACTCTCCACCCAACTGCTGCAAAATATACTTTTTTTTCTAGCGCACATGGAACATTCTCTAGAATAGACCACATATTAGGTCATAAAACAAACCTTTGCAGAGTCCAAAACATCGAAATATTACAAAGCATCTTCTCAGACCACAAGGCAATAAAACTAGAGATCAATAACAGAAAAACTAGGGAAAAGAAATCAAATACTTGGAAAATGAACAACACCCTCCTGAAAAAAGACTGGGTTATAGAAGACATCAAGGAGGGAATAAGGAAATTCATAGAAAGCAACGAGAATGAAAATACTTCCTATCAAAACCTCTGGGACACAGCAAAAGCAGTACTCAGAGGCCAATTTATATCAATAAATGCACACATACAAAAAGAAGAAAGAGCCAAAAGCAGAGAACTGTCCCTACAACTTGAACAAATAGAAAGTGAGCAACAAAAGAATCCATCAGGCACCAGAAGAAAACAAATAATAAAAATTAGAGCTGAACTAAAAGAATTAGAGAACAGAAAAACAATTGAAAGAATTAACAAAGCCAAAAGCTGGTTCTTTGAAAAAATTAACAAAATTGATAAACCATTGGCTAGACTGACTAAAGAAATACAGGAAAGGAAACAAATAACCCAAATAAGAAATGAGAAGGACCACATCACAACAGAACCAAATGAAATTAAAAGAATCATTTCAGATTATTATGAAAAATTGTACTCTAACAAATTTGCAAACCTAGAAGAAATGGATGAATTCCTGGAAAAACACTCCCTACCTAAACTAACACATTCAGAAGTAGAACAACTAAATAGACCCATAACAAAAAAAGAGATTGAAGCGGTAATCAAAAAACTCCCAACAAAAAAAAGCCCTGGCCCGGACGGCTTCACTGCAGAGTTCTACCAAACTTTCAGAGAAGAGTTAACACCACTACTACTAAAGGTATTCCAAAGCATAGAAAATGACGGAATACTACCCAACTCATTCTATGAAGCCACCATCTCCCTGATACCAAAACCAGGTAAAGACATTACAAAAAAAGAAAATTATAGACCTATATCCCTCATGAACATTGATGCAAAAATCCTCAACAAAATTCTAGCCAATAGAATCCAACAACACATCAAAAAAATAATTCACCCTGATCAAGTGGGATTTATACCAGGTATGCAAGGCTGGTTTAATATCAGAAAAACCATTAATGTAATCCATCACATAAATAAAACAAAAGACAAAAACCACATGATCTTATCAATAGATGCAGAAAAGGCATTTGACAAAGTCCAACACCCATTCATGATAAAAACTCTTACCAAAATAGGAATTGAAGGAAAATTCCTCAACATAATAAAGGGCATCTATGCAAAGCCAACAGCCAATATCACTCTAAATGGAGAGAACCTGAAAGCATTTCCCTTGAGAACGGGAACCAGACAAGGATGCTCTTTATCACCGCTCTTATTCAACATCGTGTTGGAAGTCTTGGCCAGGGCAATTAGGCTAGACAAAGAAATAAAAGGCATCCGGATTGGCAAGGAAGAAGTAAAGTTATCACTATTTGCAGATGACATGATCTTATACACAGAAAACCCTAAGGAATCCTCCAGAAAACTACTGAAACTAATAGAAGAGTTTGGCAGAGTCTCAGGTTATAAAATAAACATACAAAAATCACTTGGATTCCTCTACATCAACAAAAAGAACATCGAAGAGGAAATAACCAAATCAATACCATTCACAGGAGCCCCCAAGAAGATAAGATACTTAGGAATAAATCTTACCAAGGATGTAAAAGACCTATACAAAGAAAACTACAAAGCTCTACTACAAGAAATTCAAAAGGACATACTTAAGTGGAAGAACATACCCTGCTCATGGATAGGAAGACTTAACATAGTAAAAATGTCTATTCTACCAAAAGCCATCTATACATTTAACGCACTTCCGATCCAAATTCCAATGTCATATTTTAAGGGGATAGAGAAACAAATCACCAATTTCATATGGAAGGGAAAGAAGCCCCGGATAAGCAAAGCACTACTGAAAAAGAAGAAGAAAGTGGGAGGCCTCACCTTACCTGACTTCAGAACCTATTATACAGCCACAGTAGTCAAAACAGCCTGGTATTGGTACAACAACAGACACATAGACCAATGGAAGAGAATTGAGAACCCAGACATAGATCCATCCACGTATGAGCAGCTGATATTTGACAAAGGACCAGTGTCAATTAACTGGGGAAAAGATAGCCTTTTTAACAAATGGTGCTGGCATAACTGGATATCCATTTGCAAAAAAATGAAACAGGACCCATACCTCACACCATGCACAAAAACTAACTCCAAGTGGATCAAAGACCTAAACATAAAGACTAAAACGATAAAGATCGTGGAAGAAAAAATTGGGACAACCCTCGGAGCCCTAATACAAGGTATAAACAGAATACAAAACATTACCAAAAATGATGAAGAGAAACCCAATAACTGGGAGCTCCTAAAAATCAAACACCTATGCTCATCTAAAGACTTCTCCAAAAGAGTAAAAAGACCACCTACAGACTGGGAAAGAATTTTCAGCTATGACATCTCCGACCAGCGCCTGATCTCTAAAATCTACATGATTCTGTCAAAACTCAACCACAAAAAGACAAACAACCCAATCAAGAAGTGGGCAAAGGATATGAACACACATTTCACTAAAGAAGATATTCAGGCAGCCAACAGAAAAAAAAAACATGAGAAAATGCTCTCGATCATTAGCCATTAGAGAAATGCAAATTAAAACAACGATGAGATTCCATCTCACACCAGCAAGGCTGGCATTAATCCGAAAAACACAAAATAATAAATGTTGGAGAGGCTGCAGAGAGATTGGAACTCTCATACACTGCTGGTGGGATTGTAAAATGGTACAACCACTTTGGAAATCTATCTGGCGTTATCTTGAACAGTTAGAAATAGAACTACTATACAACCCAGAAATCCCCCTCCTAGAAATATACCCTAGAGATACAAGAGCCTTCATACAAACAGATACATGCACACCCATGTTTATTGCAGCTCTGTTTACAATAGCAAAAAGTTGGAAGCAACCAAGGTGTCCATCAACGGATGAATGGGTAAATAAATTGTGGTATATTCACACAATGGAATACTACGCATCGATAAAGAACAGTGACGAATCTCTGAAACATTTCATAACATGGAGGAACCTGGAAGGCATTATGCTGAGCAAAATGAGTCAGAGGCAAAAGGACAAATATTGTATAAGACCACTATTATAAGATCTTGAGAAATAGTAAAACCTGAGAAGAACACATACTTTTGTGGTTACGAGGGGGGTAGGGAGGGAGGGTGGGAGAGGGTTTTTTATTGATTAATCAGTAGATAAGAACTGCTTTAGGTGAAGGGAAAGACAACACTCAATACATGGAAGGTCAGCTCAATTGGACTGGAACAAAAGCAAAGAAGTTTCCGGGATAAAATGAATGCTTCAAAGGTCAGTGGAACAAGGGCGCGGGTTTGGGGACCATGGTTTAAGGGGACTTCTAAGTCAATTGGCAAAATAATTCTATTATGAAATCATTCTGCATCCCACTTTGAAATGTGGCATCTGGGGTCTTAAATGCTAACAAGCGGCCATCTAAGATGCAGCAATTGGTCTCAACCCACCTGGAGCAAAGGAAAATGAAGAACACCAAGGCCACACGACAACTAAGAGCCCAAGAGACAGAAAGGGCCACATGAACCAGAGACCGACATCATCCTGAGACCAGAAGAACTAGTTGGTGCCCGGCCACAATCGATGACTGCCCTGACAGGGAGCACAGCAGAGGACCCCTGAGGGAACAGGAGATCAGTGGGATGCAGACCCCAAATTCTCATAAAAAGACCAAACTTAATGGTCTGACTGAGCCTGGAGGAATCCCGGCGGCCATGCTCCCCAGACCTTCAGTTGACACAGGACAGGAACCATCCCCGAAGACAACTCATCAGAAATGAAAGGGACTGGTCAGCGGGTGGGAGAGAGACGCTGATGAAGAGTTAGCTAATTATATCAGGTGGACACTTGAGATTGTGTTGGCAACTCTTGTCTGGAGGGGGGATGGGAGGATAGAGAGAGAGGGAAGCCAGCAAAATTGTCACAAAAGGAGAGACTGAAAGGGCTGACTCAAGAGGGGGAGAGCAAGTGGGAGTAGGGAGTGGGATGTATGTAAACTTATATGTGACAGACTGATTGGATTTGTAAATGTTCACTTGAAGCTTAATAAAAGTTATTAAAAAAAAAAAAAAGAACGTTTCAAAATCTATCCTGAAGTACAACACTGTCAGTGATAGGATAATATCCATATGCCTACAAGGAAGACCAATTAATACGACTATTATTCGAAATTCTTTTTTATGTATGGTGGGAGGTAAAAATAAAGATTCTTAAAATTTTTTTTTGTGTGTGTATGGATGTCCAGTTGTTCCTTTGTTGGAAAGCTAGTCCTTTTCTTGCGAAATTACCGGGCACCTTTGTTGAAAATCAGTTGGCCATATATGCATGGGTCTGTTTTGGAAATATATCCTGTTCCTTTGATGTGTATGTCTATCCTTATGCAAATACCATCCTGTCTTGATTGGGGTAGTTTTCAGGTAAGTCTTGAACCAGTGTGAGTTCTCCAACTTTATTCTTTATTTTAAAAATTGTTTTGGCTATTCTAGGTCTCTTGAATTTCTAAATTTTTGGATCAGCTTGTCAGTTTCTACAGAAAGCCTGTTAGGAATTTGGTTGGGATTTCATTGTATCTGTAGATTTTAATAGTACTGAATCTTTTGATCCACGAACATGGTATATATCTTTATTTATCTAGGCTTTTAGTCTCTCTCAGCGATGTTTTGTAGTTTTTGGTATGCAGGGCTTGCACATATTTTGTTAAATACATTGGTAGTTTGTTTTTTCACGTGATTGTAGTTTTGTTTAATTTGAGTTTCCAAATGCTGTTTGCTAGTATATAGAAACACAAGTGGTTTTTGTATATTGGCCTTGTGTTATCCTGCAACTTTGCTAAATTTACTTATTCTAGTAGCATTTTGTAGGTTACTTGAGGCTGTTAAAACTTGTAATAATAACATTTACTGGGTATTTCTTATGTGCCAGGCATTACTCTAAGTGTCCTACATAGATTTTATTTATTTCTTAGAATACCTTATTGTGGTTTGGGTGAAAGTTGACAGAGCAAATTAGTTTTCCATTCAACAATTTGTACACATTTTGTTTCATGACATTAGTAGCAATCCCATCAAAGTGACGGTACTCTGCCACTTCCTCCCTGCGTTCCCCATTTCCATTCACCCATCTTTCTTGCTTTTTGAACTTTATTTTTGAACAAGTGCTGCCCTTTTGGTCTCACATGGTTGATTGCTCTGAGGAGCACATTCTCATAGGTGTTATTGTTCACTTTATAGGCCTGTTTATTGTTTGGCTGAAAGGTGATCTTTGGGAGTAGGTTCAATTCCAGGTTTGAAGGGTGTCTGAGGGCCATAGTCTCAGGTGTTGCACTAGTCTCTCTCATACCGATAACTCTGGTCTTTTTTATGAATTTGAATTTTTTCTATATTTTTCTCTCACTGTGTCCGTGACCTTTTATTGTGATCCCTAAAAAAAAAAAAAAAAGTTTTTTTTTTTTTTTATCAGAGTGGTCACTAGTGGTAGCCAGGTACCATCTAGTACTTCTGATCTCAGGCTAGTGAAGTCTGTGATTCGTGTGGTCCTTTAGTCCTTTGGACTAATTGTTTCCTTGAGTCTTTGATTTTCTTCACTTTTCTTTGCTCCAGATGGGAAGACACCAATAGTTGTATCTTAGATGGCTGCTTGTAAGCTTTTAAGACCCTAATCACTACTCACCAAAGTAAGATGTAGAACATTGTCTTTATGGACTATTTTATGCTGATTGACCTAGATATACCCCAAGACTATGGTCCTAGGCCCTCAAACCCAGTGACTCAGCCCCTCAAGGTGTTTGGTTATAGCTAAGGAGTTTTCATAACCTTGCCCACTGTGTGCCCAACTATATACGTGGATATCTTGCAGCACATACAAATATGTGTGTAAAAACATCCTCTGCCAGACTTATAGATGCTTGTGGGTGTACTCCCATACGTCATCCCACGTGTATTCAGCTTACATATCTATGTATCCACTCATAAAATATTATTTGTTACTGGCATTGCAGGATTGTGTATGTAATAGTATTTACTGTTGTTGCCTTTTACTGTTGAATACGTCCCAGTGTCTGCTTTGGTCATGTTGTGCTGATATTCCCCTTACTGTGTATTGCCTTTCCTTTTACCCAAGTTAATAACGCATCTACTATTCAGTTAGTGATTTTCCCTCCGTCCCCATCCCATCCCTGGTAACCATCAAAGAATGTTTCTTTCTGTGTGTAAACCTTTTCTTGACTTTTAATAATAGTGGTCTCATACAATATTTGCTCTTTCGGGATTAACTTGTTTCACTCAGTGTAATGTCCTCCAGATTCACCCACACAGTGCGATGTTTTGTGGATTAGTTGTTATTCTTTAACATTGTGTAGTATTCCATTGTGTGCATGTTCCATAGTTTATGCACTCAACCATTGATGGGCACGTAAGTTTTTTCCATCTTTTTGCTATTGTGACTAAAGCTGCAATGAATGTGGGTTTGCATGTATCTGTTCATGTCATGACTCTTATTTCTCTAGGATATATATCTAGTAGTGGGATTGCTGGATCATATGGTTTCTCTATTTCTAAATTTTTAAGGAAGCACCGTACCATTTTCCACAGTGGTTTACATTCCCACCAGCAGTGTATGAGAGTTCCAATCTCCCCACATGCTCACCGGCATTTATTGTTCTCTGTTTTTGATCACTTGCATTATTGCTGGGGTGAGAAGATACCTCATTGTTGTTTTGATTTGCATTTTTCTAATGGCTAATACCACCACTTGTCTGCCAGTTTGTCATATTCTGGGGCCTTGTGATGCTGGAAGCTATGCCACCGATATTCAAATACCAGCAGGATCACTCATGGCTTCAGCTGAGCCCCCAGACTAAGACAGACTAGGAAGGAGAACCTGGTGGTCTACTTCTGAAAAGAATTAGCCAGTGAAAACATTATGAATAGAAGCAGAACATTGTCTGATCTAGTGCCAGAAGATGAGTCCCTCAGGTTAGAAGAGCTGCCTCCTCAAAGTACAGTTGACCTGAATGACGTGGATGGAGTCAAGCTTTCAGGACCTTCATTTGCTGATGTGGCATATTCAAAATGAGAAGAAACAACTGCAAACATCCATTAATAATCAGAACATGGAGTGTACAAAGTATGAATCTAGGAAAATTAGAGATTGTTGGAAATGAAATGAAACGCACGTTGAGCTGGTATTGGCCAGTTTGAATCAGACAATCATATCGTCTACTATGCCAGGAATGACAGCTTGAGGAGGAATGGTGTTGCACTCATTGTCAAAAAGAACATTTCAAGATCTATTCTGAAGTACAGCTGTCAGTGATAGGATAATATTCTTATGTCTCAAGGAAGACCAGTTAATATGACTGTTATTCAAGTTTATGTACTAATCACTAAGGCCAAAAATGAAGAAACTGAAGATTTTTACCAACTTATGGAGTCTGAAATTGATCAAACATGCAGTCAAGATGTATTATTAATTACTGGTGAATGGAATGTGAAAGCTGGAAACAAGAGGGATCAGTAGTTGGAAAATACGGCTTTGGTGATAGAAGTGACACCAGAGATCATGTGATAGAGTTTTACAAGGCCAGCAACTTCATCGCAGATAACTTTTTTCACCAGCATAAACGGTGGACCTTGCCGGATGGAATACACAGGAATCAAATTGACTGCCTCTGTGGAAAATGACAATGGGAGAAGCTCAGTATCATCGGTCAGAACAAGCCCAGGGGCCAACTGCAGAACAGACCATCAATTGCTCACATGCAAGTTCAAGTTGAAGTTGAAGAAAATTAAAACAAGTCCATGAGAACCAAAATATGACTCTTGAGTATATTCCACTTGAATTTGGAAACCATATCAAGAATAGATTTGACACATTGAACACTAATGACCAAAAACAGGATGACATCAAGGACATCATACATGAAGAAAGCAAAGGGTCATTAAAAAGACAGGAAAGAAAGAAAATACCAAAACGGATGTCAGAAGAGACTCTGAAACTTGCTTTTGAACGTGGAGTGGCTAAAGTGAATGGAAAAAGTGAAGTAAAAGAGCTGAACGGAAGATTTCAAAGGGAAGGTCGAGAAGACGAAATAACATATTGTAATGAAATGTTCACAGATCTGGAAGTTAGAAAAACAAAAGGAAAGAATGCACTTAGCATTTCTCAAGGTGAAAGAACCAAAGAACAAATTCAAGCCTCGTACTGCAATTTTGAAGGATTCTATGGGCAAAATATTGAATGACGTAGGAAGCATCAAAAGAAGATGGAAGGAATACACAGTCACTGTACCAAAAAGAGTTGGTTGACCTTCAACCGCTTTAGGAGGTAGCATATGATCAAGAACAGATGGTACTGAAGGAAAAAGTCCAAGCTGCGCTGAAGGCACTGGCAGAAAAACAAGGCTCCAAAAATTGACAGAATATCAGTTGAGATGTTTCAACAAACGAATGCTGCACTGGAGGTGGTCACTCGTCTATGCCAAGAAATTTAGAAGACAGCTACTGGCTAACTGATTGAAAGTGTTCCATATCTGTACCCATTCCAAAGAAAGGTGATCCAGTGGAATGCGGACCTTACTGAATAATATCATTGATATCACAGGCAAGTAAAATTTTGCTGAAGATCGTTCAAAAGAGGTTGCAGCAATACATCTACTGGGAACTGGCAGAAATTCAAGCCAATTCAGAAGAGGACTGAATGAGAGGTATTGTTGCTGATGTCAGATGGATCTTGGCTGAGAGCAGAGCATACCAGAAAGATGGATTACCTGTGTTTTATTGACTGTGCAAAGGCTGTGTGGAATTCCAGAACATTTAATTGTGCTTGCATGGAATGTGTACATAGACCCAGAGGCAGTATTTTGAACAGAACAAGGGTATACTGCGTGGTTTAAAATCGGGAAAGTTGTGTGTCAGGGTTGTACCCTTTTACTATACTAAATTCAGCCTGTATGCTGAGTAAGTACTACGTGGTTTAAAATCAGGAAAGGTGTGTGTCAGGGTTGTAGCCTTTTACCATACTGAAATAAATTTGTATGCTGAGTAAATAATCCAAGAAGCTGGACTATATGAAGAAGAATATGGCATCAGGACTGGAGAAGACTAATTTACAACTTGCAGTATGCCGATGACACAACCTTGCTTGCTGAAAGTGAAGAGAACTTGAAGTGCTTGCTGATAAAGATCAGACTACAGCCTTCAGTATGGATTACACCTAAAAGAAAACAGAAATCGTGAAGGGTTGGGTCAATCAACATCATGATAAATAGAGAAAAGATTGAAGTTTTGAAGGCTTTCGTTTTACATGCATCCACAGTCAACACCCCTAGAAGCAGTGGTCCAATGACATTACATTGGGAAAATCTCCTGCAAAAGACCTCTTTAAAACATTAAAAAGCAAAGATATCACTTCGAGGACTAAGGTAAGACTGACCCAAGCCTTTGTATTTTCAATTGCCTCATATGCTTACGAAAGCTGGACAGTGAATAAGGAAGACCGAAAAAGAATTGATGCCTTTGAATTATGGTATTGCAAAGAATTTGGAATATACCATGGACTGCCAGGAGAAGAAACAAATCTGTCTTGGAAGAGATACAGCCAGTATGCTCCTTAGAAGTGAGAATGGTGAGACTTTGTTTCACATACTTTGGACATGTTACCAGGAGGAACCAGCCCCTGGAGGACATGGTGCTTGGTATAAAGTGGAGGGTTAGCGAAAAAGAGGAAGACCCTTTATGAGATGAGTTGACACAGTGGCTGCAACAGTGGGCTCAAACATAGCAACGATTGTGAGGATGGCACAGGACCGGGCAGTGTTTTGTTCTGTTGTACATAGGGTTGCTATGACTTGGAATTGACTTGACAGTACCTAACAACAACAACAACAGTGGCTAATGATCAAGAGCATCTCTTCATTTATTTTTTGGACTCCTGAATGTCTTTTTTGGTGAAGTGTCTGTTCATGTTCTTTGCCCATTTTTTAATTGAGTTGTTTGTCTTTTGTGGAGCTGTTGAGGTTTTCTATACATTTTAGAGATTAGTCTGTTGTCTGATAGGTCATTGCCAAAATTTTTTACCCAGTGTGTGGGTTCTCTTTTTGCTGTTTTGGAGAAGTCTCTTGATGTGCCTAAGTGTTTAATTTTTAGGAGGTTTTAATCATCTAGTTTGTTTTCCATTGTTTGTGCTGTTTTAGTTGTATTTGATAGTCTGTTTATGCCATAAATTGGGGCCTCTAGGTTTGTCCCTATTCTTTCTTCCATGATCTCTATAGTTTTAGGTTTTGTATTTAGGTCTTTGACCCATCTTGAGTTAGTTTTGTATATGCTGTTTCATTTTCCTGCAAATGGATATCCCGTTTAACCAGCACCATTTGTTAAAGAGATACTCCCTTCTCCATCTAATGGATATTGGTCCTTTGTTAAAGATCAGCAGTCCATAGGTGGATGGATTTACTTCCGGATTCTCAGTTCTTTTCTGTTGGTCTATGTGTTTGTTGTTGTACCTGTACTAGGCTGTTTTGACTAGTGTAGCTGTATAGTAGGTTCTGAGATCGTGAAATGTGAGGTCTCCTATTTGACTGTTTTTCAGTTATTAGGAATAGGTGTTGGTTTTTATCAAATGCTTTTTCTGTATCGATTGGTATGATCATGTAGTTCTTTTCCTTTGTTTTATTTATGTGGTGGATTATATTGATTGATTTTCTAATGTTAAACCATCCTTACATACCTGGTATGAATACTACTTGGTTATATTATTTTTTTGATACGGTGTTGGATTCTGTTGGCTAGGATTTTGTTCAGAATTTTTGTATCTATATTCATGAGGGATAATGATCTATAATTTTCTTTCTTTCTCTTTTTTTTTGTAGTATCTTTGCCTGGCTTTAGTATCAGGGTCATACATGCTTCATAGAATGAATTTGGCTGTATTCCATCCTTTTCTATGTTCTGGAATAGTTTGAGTAGAATTGATGTGAGCTTTTCTCCAACATTTGGTAGAATTCTCCAATGAAGCCATCTGGGCCAGGGCTTTTTTTTTTGTTGGGAGTTTTTGATGATCTCCTCAGCTTGTTTTCTTATGGGTCTGTTCAAATTTTATAGCTCAGTTTGTGTTAGTTTATGTAGGTAGTGTGTTTCTAGAAATTTGTCCTTCTAGGTTTTAGAGTACAGTTCTTCATGGTATTCTGTTATGATCCGTTTTATTTCAGTTGGTCCTGTTGTAACATCACCATCTCATTTCTTATTTGTGTTATTTGCCTCTTCTGTTTCCTTGCTTTTGCCAATTTGGCCAGTGCTTTGTCGATTTTATTAATTCTTTCAAAGAACAAACTTCTAGTCTTGTTAATTCTTTTTATTGTTTCTCTGTTTTCCTTGTCATTTATTTCTGCTCTAACCTTTATTAATTTTCTCTCTCCTGGTGACTGGGCTTTTTTTGATGGTCTTTTTCTGTTTGTTAAAGCTGTAGGGTTAAGATGTTGATTTTAGCTCTTTCTTCCTCTTTGATATGTGTGTTTATTGCTATAAATTGACCTCTGAGCACTGCTTTTGCTGTGTCCCAAAGGTTTTGGCATGTTGTATTTTCGTTGTTGTTTGATTCTAGGAATTTTTATTTCATTTGTTATTTCTTCTGTTACTCAGTGGTGTTTAAGCAAGGTGTTATTCAGTTTCCATGTTTTTTACTTTTTCCGTTGTTCTTCCTGTTATTGATTTCTCATGTTATAGCATTGTTATCCGAGAACATGCTTTATATTATTTTGATGTTTTTTAATTTATTGAGGCTTGCTTTGTGGCCTAAAATGTGGCCTTTTCTGGAAAATGATCCATGTGTGCTAGAAAAGAATATGTACTGTACTGTTGTTGGGTGGAGCGTTCTATATGTCTGTGAGATCAAGTTGGTTGTGTTGCTCAGATCTTCTGTATCTTTGTTGAGTGTCTTTCTAGTCATTCTGTCCTTCATCAAAAGTGGTGTGGTAAAGGCTCCTACTATTATTGTGGAGTTGTATGTTTGTCTTTTCAATTCTGTTAAAGCTTGTTTTGTGTATTTTGGGGCTCTTTCATTGGCTGTGTAGATATTTATTATGGTTGTGTCCTCTTGTTGGATTGGCCCTTTAGTCATTATATAATTCCCTTCCTTGTCTCTTATGCTAGTTTTTGCCTTAGATTCTATTTTATCCGTGATTAGTATTGCCATTCCTGGTATTTTATGGTTGCTCTTTGCTTTTTTTTTTTTTTTGCTTTGCTTGGCATATTTTTTCATCCTTTGATTTTTAGCTTATTTTTACCTTTGTGTCTAAGGTGTGTCTCTTGTGGGTAGCATATTGATGGGCCATATTTTCTTATCCATTATGTCACTCTCTAGCTCTTGACTGGTACATTTCATCTATTTACGTTCAGTATAATTATTGATTATGAATTTACTGCTGTCATTTTGTTGTACTTTTTTTTTGTGCTGACAGTTTCTTTATTCCATGTACTTTTCTGTTCTGAGCTCTTTTTGTTTATGGATTTTCTTTTCATTTCCTTTGGTTTTATGTTTTCTTCTATTTCGGTGAGAAGATTTATTAATTTTCTTTGTGGTTACACTGAAAATTTTATCTTCCTAAGTTTAAGATAAGTATGTGAATGTCACCTTGACTTCCTCTCCATGTGAGAAGTCTATAATTATACAGTTTATTCCCTCTTTCTGTTTTGGAGTTGTCATTGTTTACAGATCAACATCTCTGGTTCCCTATTTTCAGTCTTATAGCTTTATTTTACATTTGAAAATTCTTTATCTGGGTTGGTTTCTAGCTGATGTTGTCATGTGTATTAATCTTAGTTTGTCATCTGATGTTGTTGGTTCTCTGTCTGAAGTACTTCCTTCAATATTTCTTGTAAGGCGGTCTAGTTTTTATGAATTTCCTTAATTTCTGTTTGGGAATGTCCTAATTTTGCCATCCTTTTGAGGGACAGTTTTACTGGGTATATAATTACTGGTTGGCAATTATTTTATTTTAGGGTTTTATATATTGAATATAACCATTGCTTTCTGGACTGCATGGTTTCTGCTGAGAAATCAGACCTTAGTCTTATTTTATTATACCCTTGGTAGATAACATGTTGTTTTCCCTGAGCTGCTCTCAGTATTCTTTCTTAATCTTTGGTTTTGGAAAATTTTGCTTATAATATATCTTGGTGATTTTCTTTTGGGCCCTCTCCTATTTGTGGTTCATTGAGCTTCTTAGATGGATATGCTCTTGTCTTTCATGATGTTAGGGAAGTTTTCTGCCATCAAATCTTTGGTAGTTTTCTCTGTGCTTTTTTTGTCTCTTCCTGTTCTGGAATTCTGATCACACATAAATTATTCCTCTTGATATTGTCCCATATAGCTCTTAGGCTTTCTTTTTCTTCATTCTTTAACAGGTTGGTATCAAGGAATTTGTCTCCTATTTCGCTGATTCCATCTTCCATTTCTTCAGTTTTACTCCTTTGTCCCTCCAATGCATTATCTTTTTCTGAAATTTTAGTGTTAATCTTCTGGATTTCTAGTTGCTGTTTTTGTATGGTTTCTAATTGTCTATTTATTTTGTCCTTTTGTTCTTGTATTGTTTTCCTGAATTCTTCTAGAGTTTTATCTGTGTTTTCCACGATCTCTTTCCTGATTTCTTGGAGGGCCCTATATATAAATCTTTTGAATTTCTTATCAAGTAGTTCCATTGCCATTTTTCCCTTGGGGAGGTTTCCTGGTTCTTTATTTTGGTCACTTGACAGAGCCATCTTGTCTTTTTCTTTAGGTGATATTATCTGTTGTTTCTGAGGCATTAAGGTATTATTTTCTTTATTAACTGTATGTTTGCTGCATCCTAATTTTTTTGTTTTTTTTTTTGATGTATCTGGGCAAGCAGGATGGGTGTGCTACTTGGGTTGCTAGTATGACTGCAGTGGAGCGCTCACCACCTGTCTTCAGGTGGGTGGGATAGTGTCTGAGTATGTGAATGCAGATCTCTGATCCCTGGTCTTGGGGGGGTGCTGAAGGAGGATTGGGTGGGCATTGGCACTGTCCAGTAGTGCAGGAGCAGGCAGTGGCACTTGCCAAGTGGATGGGGTGGTACATGTGGCAGGTGTGGCTGGCTAGTGGGGGTGCAGTCACTACCTCCTGCCAGATGGTGGGGGAGTGGTGGGTGGGTGTGCTTACAGTCATGCTGCCACCTCTCTCACACAATGCGGGGAGGATGTGAGTGGTGGGCGCTCACTGTCCCTTGCCACTTAGGGGGAGGGGCAAGCAGTAGGTAAGGGAGCGGGAGGGAGCAGTGGGTAGGCACATGTGGGGTCACGCTGCTGCCACCCCTTGCCAGGTGGGGGGGAGTAAGCAGCGGGTAGGTATGTGCGTGGTCACACCACTTCTGCCTCTTGCCAGGTGGCAGAGGGGAGGGAGAGTGGCGAGCGTGTGTGGTCACATTGCTGCCACTTCTCACCAGGCAGGGGGAGGAAGCTTGGCTGGTTTGGCAGGTGGGAGGGGTGGGGTAAGTGGCCTTCTGTCTCTTGGTCTGGTCCTCAGGTAGCAGGGGTTGGCGGTCAAGGTGTGGGGAAGGGAGGGTGGTAGTCAAGGCTGGGTAGGGGGGTAAAGCAGTCGGGGCTGCAAGGATGGGAGGGTTTATGCCACGCATCACCAGGAGGGTAGGAGGAGGGGGAGGAGCATGCTCCTGTGGTTACCAGGTGAGGGTGCCTGGGCTCCTCCCATTGGCTGCAGCCAGCAATCAGGGCCTTATTTCACTTACGGTGTGTCTACACAGTTCCTCTGTGTTCTGTTGGGAATTCTGTGAAGTTGCCTTCTGTGCTTCTCACGTGTGATTGCTGCTGTCTTTGTCTCAAGATGGCCACGCTGTCCCGGGCTGGCTGGTAGGACTCCTTTGCTCCATCTTTTATCATTTGCTGTTTTTCAGTCAATTTCTTCTTCCAGTCACTGTTTGATTTAGTCCTTTATCCTTTCATTTGATGCCCAGGGTTCCAGGGTTGTCTTCTGTATCTGTTTTACTTGGTTTCTTGAGTCTTTGCTATAGAGGGATAGTGTGGTATGTCTGAATAAGCTGCCATTTTTGCCGGAATTCCCATAGATTTTATGTTATTCAGTCATACCGACAACACTGTCAGGAAACTGAGTCTCAGAAGGTTAATGACTTGTCCAAGGTCCTGCATCTCATAAGTGTCAGAGCCACAAGAAAGGAAGGGGAACTTAGGGCCTAATTTTTGGGTAAGATCAAAAGCTAGAACCCTTTCCAAGCTACCTCTTACTGAGGCTTTTCTGCGGGTCAGGCTCAGCGCTAAGGCTTTTGCATGCATTTTCCCATTCAACCCCCAAGGGAACTCCAGGAGGTGTAGGTACTATTATCATCCCTGTTTTCCTATTAATGAATTTGGCAACTTGCTAAGGAACAGACCAAAATGAAAAGGTGATAGTGCATATTTAAGAGAAGCAGAAATAATCTTAGTGATCATTCTCACCCCCCTGAGAGTTGAGCAGAAACCTGAATATGGGGCAGATGTAAGGCAGGAGAGTGCAGTGGTAAGCTCCAGGAACAGCCCTGCGTTCACACTGGGCTCTGCCACTTGTATGACCCTCGACAAGTTATAGACCTCTCCAAGTCTCAATTTCATCATCTGCACAGAATTTATTTGCCACAGCAACCTTTTAAAAATGTAAGTTGACCTGTATCATTTTCCCAAGTGAAAACCCTTTAATCAGAGATATTCCACTGGTGGTCCACAGACTACTGCTGGTCCGTGACGAGAGAAATAAAGAAATTGGATGTAAGCGATTAGAAACTTCCATGGCAATTTGACATTGATGTAATGCCCAAGCACATGATTTCCATGATAAATTGGAAATAAAAACAAAAACAAAGAACTGGTCCTTCACCGCCTGCTGCTCGTCTGTGAAGCACTGCCCTAATGGGTTTCCCTTGGACTTAGACCAAAATGGCATCTCTTAGCCCAGGCCCGTGAGGCCGTATGGGATCTGGCCCGTCTGTTCTTGCCTTCCCCTTATTCACTGTGCCCCAGCCACACTGGTGTTTCCCTGTTTTTCAAACACTGAAGCGTGCTCCCACCTTAGCACACTGTGTGTTCTTTCCTCTGTCTCTAGTGTTCTTCCTCCAGATCTCTGCATAGCAAGCTCTTCCATGTCATTCAGGCCCAGTCTCAAGTGTCCCTTTTCAGAGAGGCCTCTCAGACCCCTCCATCCTAGCCCCTCGTGCTGTGACTTCAGAGCCCTGTGTCACCTCAAGCTATTTTGCTTATCTGTTTATCGTATGTTCCGTCCTACTGCAGTGTAAACCCCACAAGAAGTCTCTTCTAGAGCTGTGCCTTACACAGAGGATGCTCAACGAGTACTTGTTGAATAAGCAAATGAGTAAGGAAAATACTGGATGATAAGCACCTACAGTAGGTATTCTGCCCTCTCTGTTTCTGCCTCCACAACTCAGTGCACTTCCATACAAGGGACTGCCTTTGTCCTGGCCCTTCAGTGCCTCTGCTTAGTGGGATCATAACTTGCTGTGGTCTTCACCCTTGCTAGACTGGACAGTCCAGGCAGCTGGCTCACCACAGTTGGCCCAGCGGTGGCAGAGTGACTTAGCTCTCATTAGGTGGTTCTGTGAACCTGAGGACATTCTGTTTATAATGAGGCTCTTCTCTGAGAAGATTGTCAGTGTTTGTCATTTGCTTAGGGTCCTTTGTCTGCTGAGGTAAGATCACTCAGGAGATTTATTTGTAGGTCAGAAGGCTATTTGGGGAGCGCAGACCCGGGCCAGAGAGAGACTAAGATGGCAGCTGACGGACAGCATTCATCACAGGGCTGTCCTATGGATCTTGGCTATCAGGCCTTCAGTCAGAGCCCACTTTCCCTTGGGCAAGTCTGGCCGACACAGAACTGCTTATTTTGACAAGTATTCATTGAGACATGGTCCCTGTCCTTAAGGAACTTAAAATTTAGTGGGGCAGATAGTTGTTAAATAAGTAATTCTGTAAACATATAGCTACAATGGTGGTAATTGGTAAAAAGGACAGTTACAGTATGCTGAGTCAGGGAAGGATGAGGAAGTGATACCTTTAGAAGGAATAGGAGTTAGCTAGGTTGGACCAAGCGGGCATGTGTGTGTGTGCATGTGTGCAGCTTATCATGGTCTCAACCCTGTTTTAGATGGATGGATGGATGGATGGATGCTGTGGAGTTGACTGACCCACGGTGACCCCGTTGTGTACAATAGAATGGAATATTGCTCAGTCCCACATCGTCCACATGATTATCAGCATGTTTGAGTCCATCTTTGAATCTCTTGTCCCAATTCATCTCACCAAGGGTCTCCCTCTCCCTCCCTGGCCCTATTTCACCATACATGATGTCCTCCTCTAGCGATTGATCCCTCCTGATGGCATGTGTGAAGTGCAGAAAGAGAATTGGCCTTAGATCCTGGTTCCTGAGAGCTGGACCACACTTGAGGCTAATGAGTGGGGGCTGGCCAGACCAAGAGGAACCACCTGGTGGCCTGATGATATAGTCTATCATGGCCACATGTGGAGGCTGATAAGAGACTTGAACATGGAGGCTCAGATGAGCTTCCTGGTTGGCGAGAACACGTGCTCTTGGGAGGGTTCTGTGTCCCTGGGGGGACATGAAGCTCTGTGTTGAGGACCCTCCCAGACCTCACCCTAAGCTTCTCTTTCTCTCTGTCCTTTTTGGTTGCAGTAAATCTCTGGTCATAACTATGATATACTCACTGTGAGATTCTTGTTTCAGTGAATTAATGAACCCACAGTGTCAGTGAGAGCCAGCAGGGGCTGGTATCTGCCCGTTTAGCAGTCTGAAGGACTGTGTCTGTCTAACTTGTGAGCTCTGATCTAGCTCTGGGTGGCTAAGGTCTGAGAGAGGGTACCTTGTGAATGACTGGAAATGAGATGGAGAAGTGGGTCCGGGGGGAGGACTGGCTCAATCTCCGCATTTTGGGATTAGATTCACAGTTGGCAACGAAGATGGGATTAAACCACTCTGCCCCTTAGTGCATTGTGTCCAAAATAAACAAATTGGACAATGTTCTCTTCTGATCCATAGGGTTTTCATTGACTAATTTTAAAAGTAGATCACCAGGCCTTTCTTCTTCATGTATCTTAGTCTAGAAGTTCTGCTGAAACCTGTCCACCATGGGTGACCCTGCTGGTATTTGAAACACTGGTGTCATAGCCTCCAGCATCATAGCAACAATAAGCCACAACAGTATAAAAAACTGACAGACTGGGTGGTGTATCCCTCTTAACACATGAGAAAATCCAGTCCCCGGGAGGGTGCCATTAGGAGAGGGGAACGGATGCTGGCAGCTAGATGGCAGGGCTGGCCCTTTGTATGGCCTGGGAAGCTTGAGCTGTACCTGCCTTCCACCCTGGCACTTCAAACCTTCCCTGAGTACCATAGTCTGGCCATGTTAGCATTCTGTCAGTTCCTCAAACACACCCTGTTTCACCTTTAGAACCTCCACACACCGTCTGCTGGAAATGCTCTTCCTCCTCACCTTTTAGATTCAAGGAAACCTGCCTTGATGTACCCTGGCCTGGGTCAGGTTCTCCCAGTACACATTCTTCCAGGTCCTCTGTACTGCTGCTTTGTAGCATTTTCACAAGTGTTACGTAACTAGTAATTTGAACAAATACTTGCTACCTGGCTCTTTAATGAGGGCAGGACCTAGTGTTTCTCTTTTATATTTGTCTCTAATGCTAAAAAGAATGCCACAAAGAATTCATCGCACATATTAGAAACCCATTAAATATTGGTTTAGGTCACCTTTCTTTGAAATGGGCACAAATGTGAATCTCTTCCAGTCAGTTGGCCACGTAGCCGTCTTTCAAATTTCTTGGCATAGACGAGTGAGCCCTTCCAGCACTGCGTGCATTTGTTGAAACATCTCAGTCGATATTCATGGAGCCTTGTTTTTTGCCAGTGCTTTCAGTGCAGGTTTAATACCACCCATTCGTGATCTTATGCTGCCTCCTGAAATGGTTGAACATTGACCAGCTCTATTTGGAACAGTGACTCTGTGTGTTCCTTCCATCTTTTTCTGATGCTTCCTGTGTCATTCAATATTTTGCCATTGAATCCTTCAAAATTGCAATTCAAGGCTTGAATTTTTTCTTCAGTTCTTTCAGCTTGAGAAATGGTAAGCATGTTCTTCCCTTTTGGTTTTCTAACTCCAGGTCTTTGCACATTTCATTACAGTATTTTGTCTTCACAAGCCACCCTTTGCAATCTTCTGTTCAGTTCTTTTACTTCATTATTCCATTCACTTTAGCGACTCTATGTTCAAGAGCAGGTTTCAGAGTCTCTTCTGACATCCATTTTGGTCTTTTCTTTCTCTTCTGTCTTTTTAATGACCCTTTGCTTTCTTCACGCATGATGTCCTTGATGTCATCCCACAACTCGTCTGGTCTTCCATAATTAGGGGAATCTATTCTTGAAATAGTTTCCAAATTCAGGTGGGATACACTCAAGGTTGTATTTTGGTTCTCATGGACTTGTTGTAATTTTCTTCTGCTTCAGCTTAAACTTGCATATGAACAATTGGTGGTCCATTCTGCAGTCAGCTCCGGCCTTGTTCTGACTGATGATATTGAGCTATTTCCTTGTCTCTTTTCACAGATGTAGTTGATTTGATTCCTGTGTTTCCTATCTGGTGAGGTCCAAGTGTATAGTCGCTGTTCGTGTTGTGGTAAAAAGGTATTTGCAATAAATAAGTCTTTGTGACCTTGCAAAATTCTATCATGCACTCTCTGGCACTGTTATTATCACCAATACCATATTTTCCAACTACTGATCCTTCTTTGTAACTTTTGCATTCCAATCACCAATGATTATCAATTCATCTTGATTGCATATTTGATCAATTTCAGACTGCAGAAGTTGGTAAAAATCTTCAATCTCCTCATCTTTGGCATTAGTGATTGGTGCTTAAATTTGAGTAATAGTTGTATTAAGTGGTCTTTCTTGTAGATGTCTGGATATTATCACTGACAGTGTACTTCAGGATAGATTTTGAAATGTTCTTTTTGACAATGAATGCGACACCATTCCTTCTTAATTTGTCATTCAGTCTGTGTCCATTGCAAAGGAAGGTGATCCAACAGAATGGGAAAATACCAAATAGCATTATTAATATCACATACAAATAAAATTTTGCTGAAGATAATTAAAAAACAGTTACAACAGTCCATTGACAGAGAACTGCCAAAAATTCAAGCCGAATTTAGAAGAGGGACGTGGAACGGGGATATTATTGCTGATGTTAGATGGATCCTGGCTGAAAGCAGAGTATACCAGAAAGATGTTTACCTGTGTTTTATTGACTACACAAAGGCATTCAACTGTGGATCATAACAGATTATGGGTAGCATTGTAAAGAATGGGAATTCCGGAACACTTAATTGTGCTTAGGCAGAACCTGTACATAGACCAAGAGGCAGTCATTCGAACAGAACAGGGGTTTAAAATCAGGAAAGGTGTGTGTCAGGGTTATATCTTTTTACCATACTTACTTAATCTGTATGCAGAGCAAATAATCCGAGAAGCTGGAGTATATGAAGAAGAACAGGGCATCAGGATTGGTGGAAGACTCATTGACACATTAACAACCCGTGACATGCAAATGACACAACCTTGCTTGCTGAAAGTGAAGAGGGCTTGAAGCACTTATTGATGAAGATCGAAGACCGCAGTCTTCAGTATGGATTATACCTCAACGTAAAGAAAACAAAAATATTCAGAACTGGACCAGTAAGAAACACGGTAAGTGGAGAAAAGATCGAAGTGTTCAAGGATTTCATCTTACTTGCATCCACAGTTAACACCCAGGACAGCAGCAGTCAAGAAATCAGATGACATATTACATTGGGCACATGTGCTGCAAAAGATCTCTTTAAAGTGTTGAAAAGCAAAGATGTCACTTTGAGAACTAAGATGAGCCTGACCCAAGGCATGGTATTTTCAATCGCCTCATGCATGCGAAAGCTGGACAGTGAATAAGGAGGACCAAAGAGGAATTGATGCCTTTGAATTATGATGTTGGCGGAGAAAATTGAATGTACCATGGACGGTAAGAAAAATAAACAAGTCTGTCTTGGAAGAAGTACAGCCAGAATGCTCCTTGGAAGCAAGGATGGTGAGACATCATCCCGTGTACTTAGGACATGTTATCAGGAGGGAGCAGTCCCTGGAGAAGAACATCATACTTGGTTAGGTAGAGGGTCATTGAAAGAGAGGAAGACCGTCAAGGAGGTGAATTGACACAGTGGCTACAACGGTGGGCTCAAACGTGGCAATGATTGTGAGGATGGCGCAGGACTGGGCAGTGTTTCATTCAGTTGTACATAGGGTGAGTCAGAACTGACTCAGTGGCACCTAACAGCAGCAACAAATATTCATTGCTTGAATGAATGAATGAATGAGTCAATCAGTCGAGGACAGCAGTATGGCAAATTCTGTTCTTTTGAAGATGGGATTGGACCAGGTGATCTGCATGGTGGTTTTAGAAAGTGCCATGTAGCATTATAGATGAAGGGGAAGGTCAGGTCTGGGTTTGAATCGTGATTCTACTGCTTTCTGATTGGGGAACATGGGCAAATCACTTCATCTCTGAACATCAATGTCTTCTACTGTCAAACAGGACAGTTAACATCTTCCTCAGAGCCTGGAGTCTGCCCACCGTGGACCCTCAGTGTCAGGCCCTCTCACTCCCCTTTAGTTCTCAGATTTTAGGACAACCCTCCATCCTCTAGAATGCCTGGGCATTCAGTTCTTGGTCTGTTCCCAGGTCTGATGCCACTTTCTTCTCACCTCCCTTCTCTGGCTGTTCACATTCTAGTATGCCTGGGTGGAGAAGCACTTTGGTCCTGAGTTTCTTGAGCATGTTGTGCTGACTAGAGACAAGACGGTGATCTCTGCTGACCTTCTCATAGATGACCGGCCAGACATAACAGGTAAGGAGCCTGAAGCAGGGGAGGAGTGAACGTAGGGGCCTAGAGTGGGCTTAGTCACATAGGACACAGGTTGCTCTCAACGTTTTCTTTCTGAGTGGTCCCCACTTGGCTGCTTTCTCCCTCCAGCCAGCCCCCATTTCTTTATTAGAGTCTTCCCTGTTGGGAAGACAAGGGTCTTTTCTGCATATAGCCTTGGAAGGGGCTCTAGACTGCAGGTCAGGAGACATGGTCCTGGCCCCAGTCTGGGGCTAGCTTGCTGGGTGGTCCTGGGTGTCACTCTGTACCTCTGGACCCTTGGTTTCCTAATGTAAAATGAGGACTGGACTCGAGCTCCCAATTTTTGCTTCAGCACTATGATCTCCTCTTTTATTTTTCGAAGTAATTGGGATTGAACTTAATGTATGAAACAGGAAAACAAAGCTATTTCTCTGGTTGAAGGTGGGTTAAGTTTGAATTAGTCCCTTTTGCTTACAGGTAACCTCCTCCCAACAAACCAACCAACCGACAACCTTAAACTAGCTTAAAAAGGAGAGGGGGATTTATTGGCTCGGATAACTGAAAATGCAGGAATAGGAGGGCTTTAGGCATGGCTGAATTTAGGAGTCCAAACAATGTTGGTCAAGTTCCGTGTCTTCATCTCTTGGCCCTGCACTCCTCTGGTTTAATGTCCCCTTTGGGCAGGCTCTCTTCTTGGGAGCCATCAGCAGTTTCTAGGTTACGGCCTATTCTCTTGGATGTCCCAGTGGGAGATATAGGCTGTTTATTCCCCAGTGGTTCTTGGAACTGGCTGAGGAAACATGCCTGTCTCTGAAGCAGCCACTGTGTCCAGCAGGTGGCATCCACGGTGTACCCATCCCTGAGTTCAGCGGGGTGGAGCCAGCTCCTCCCAAACCTCCCAGTTTCCCACGGAGAGCCAGGGCAGTGGATGCCAGAGGGGACTGTGACCTTTGGGGGCACAGAGGCCTGCTCAGCCACAGAGAGCAGAGAAGTGGCCTGTGTGAGAGGAGGTGAGGGACTGCAGCCTGGGGCTGAGCTGCTTGTGGCTGCCCCGTGAGGTGTCCTGCATGGGCTGGGCCTCTCTGCTCTGTGTGCTGCTGAAGGACAGCTGGGGAAGTGAGAGGGTGAGCAGAGGCATCTGGCTGCTAGGTGACATAAGTTAGCATGTGAGGCGAGTGGCTTGGCGTACCCGGCTCTGCTTAGGTCCCGAAGCAACAGTAGTGACCGTGAGAATAACAGCTACTGTCATGGAGCACTTTCTGTGTGCGTGTACGTGTGTGTGTGTGCACGAGTGTGTGCGTGTGTGTGCTGCTGGTATGAGAACTGCACATAGATACAGTGTCTCATTCGTTCTCACACCACCCTGTGGGAGATGGGCTGGTGCAGTTGCCACTTTATGGAGCAGTCCAGAGAGGAGAAACACTTGCCAGGGAGGCAGCAGAGCTGGGTTTTGACCTGGGCGCTCTCCCCCCAGAGCACCAAGTCCCTGGACTCAGTCCTGCTTCCCTGCCCACAGGGGCTGAAGCGAACCCCAGCTGGGAGCATGTCCTCTTCACAGCCTGCCACAACCAGCACCTGCAGTTGTCACCCCCCAGCCGCAGGCTGCACTCGTGGACGGATGACTGGAAGGCCATTCTGGACAGCAAGCGTCCCCGCTGAGCCGGACCGTGCCATGGGTTCCTCGGAGGGACAAGTTGCAGGGCTCCCAGCTCGGGGCACATAGGGCCAGTGCTCCGGGCTGCGTGGGCCCCTCTGCAGATATCCTGGGCCAAGATGACCTTGCTCTGCACATCTCTACCTTCCCTGCCCTGCTAGGCCTTAAACTGATCCCTGGCAGGGCTGGGCCCCTGGACCTTGGGACAAAGACACGGGCACCCAAGCAGTTCTGGCCAGCCATAGGCAGTGGGCCTTCATGCTGCCAGATCCCAGGGACTTAAAACAGGGGGAAGGCTGAGGGGCCTGGTCAAAGGGCCAGCAGCCCCTCTCCAGCCCCACAGATAAGTTCTCTAAGGGGTCAGGGCCCTGGAAAACATGGTCCCCTCTTGGGGGGCCCACCATGCTCGCCACAAAGTCCCAGGAGTGTGGTGACTACTGTACTTCACAGCGCTGGGTGATGATGAGTGGGCCTGGGTGGGAGAAGCCCCTGTTCAACCACAGTGGCTTCCTGCGTCCACCTGAACCTCCTGCCTGGGCTCCCCACCATCTGCTATGTGTTCAGCAAACACTTGTCGAGTGCCAGTTGCCACCAGGCTCGGTGCTGGAAAGTGGTGCATGACCCTACCTCGACTAGCTCCAAGGTTTCCCACACCTCGGTCCCCAGAGCCCATATGGGGCCCAGCAAAGGGGAGACAGGCTCAAACATTTGTTGAATACATGAAAAATAAATGCTGTTCTCATATAGCCCGAGGCTGTGGGTGGTGGCCTCCTTTGCCTCCCACCCCCCAGCCTCAACTGCACACTTGTAAGTATCTGGGTGATCCCACTGCACTGAGGAGAGAGGGGGAAGAGGGGCGTGGCTCCAGCATCCTCTTCAGCATCCCCTGCCTTGCTCACCTGGTTGCTCTGCTCTTGTCAAATGTCAAGATTACCCTTTGAACTCACCAGATATACTCAGGGCTGTAGGATACCCTAAAAGGAGCAGCATGGAAGGAAATACCATCCAATCTGTTGGAAAAGCAGGTGCGTGTGACCCGGGTCACAGATCCAGGTGTGTAAGAAGTGTTTGTTTATGTTCCTGTGACAGCCCAGTTCCTGTTGGAGCCCCTGTTCTGCAAAAGTATCTATCAGTTCACCCACACCCCTGGCATGCCCTCTTCACCAGCACTCATCCGCACCAAGGTGCTGAGCATTGGGATACCCAGTGTTGTCCTTGTTGCTCCACTAGGCTGTCCCTGTGTCCATCAGGTCTCTCATCCCGGTCCGTGCAGGTCACAGCTGTGCCCTGTCCACTGTCCTCTGAGCCATGTCCTTGGGAGTGAGTACTCTGAGGCTGTCTCATGACATGCCACGCGGCCATTCCTGTGCTGTTTCTCCCTGCCTCCTTAGAGGATGGGAGAAATCTGGTCTTCTGTGGACTCTGCAGAGGAAGGGCACTCCTTTGGGTCCCCACAAACCTGTCAGGAACTCAGGGTGCGGCAGGATGGTTAGGCTGCCTGTTCCGCGGTTGGGGCAGATGACTCCTTGCCCCCTCCTGCTGGGGACAAGGTGTTGCTGGCAGCGTGCAGGGGCTGCCTTGCTGAGGTCCCACCTGAGGAGGAAGTGAGGTGGGTTCTCAGCAGATGCTGGCTGACCCTTCTGAACACTGCCCTGGGAAGTGTAGCCTCAAGTTGGGCAAGCCTGGAGTATCTGCACCGGGCACAAGGGAAGGTGTCAGGTGACTTAGTCTAGTGCTGCTATAACAGAAGTACCACAAGTGGATGGCTTTAACAAAGAGAAATTTATTCTCTCATAGTCTAATAGGTTACAAGTCCAAATTCAGGGCATCTGCTCCAGGAGAAGGCTTTCTCTCTGTTGTCTCTGGAGGAAGGTCCTTGTCCTCGATCTTCCTGTGGTCAAGGAGTTTCTCAGGTGCAGGGACCCTCTGCTCCTGGTGCTGCTTTCTTGGTATGAGGCCCCCATGTCTCTCTGCTTGCTTCTCTCTATTATATTTCAAGAGATAGCCTCAAGACACAATCCGATCACATAGGTTGAGTCCTGCCTCACTAACACAACTGCCGCCCTTCCTCCCTCATTAACATCATAGAGGCAGGATTCGCTACATATAGGAGAATTACACAGTACCAGGAATCATGGCCCAGCCCAACTGATACACATGTTTTTGGGGGGACATAATTCAACCCATGACATTGGGTAGTGGCTCTGACGTCGCTTCCTGGGCTCAAAATCCCAGCCCCTCCAACTTCCTAGCTGTGCCATCGGAGGTGACATTCCTGAGTAACCTCTGTGTCCTCATTGGAGAAGGTATATGACAATCTTTTCTTAATAGGGCTGTCAGGTCAAATGAATGATGTGGGTTGAGTATGCACTCTTGTGTTAGGTGTTACTGTCATTTTCTTCTTGACAACAACCCCATGAGGTCAGTAGGATTCTTGCTTTGTGGATGAGGAGATGGCCCAGAGAGGTTTGGTAAGTTCCGAAGACCACACTGGAAGTAGGAGACCTTTCAAAGTCAGGTCAGTCTCACACGGTGTTGTTTATGAAATGATCCTTTTAGCCACGTGGCCTTTTCTTCAAGCAAAATCTCCCGTGCAAGTGCAATATATAAAAGACAGGAACCAGATCTCTGTGGGGACCTGAGCCTGCCTGCTGCTTTTCTTTTCTGCTCCTCGCTGCTCCCAGAAGCCCAAAAGGGGTCCTGCAGCATTTCCTGTGCTCCCTCAGGGCACCTTGCAGACCACTGTCCCATATCAGAACTAGGTATGAACTTTAAGCAGGTAAACAAAAACAAAACAAAAAAACAAACCTGTTGCCATCGAGTTGATTCCGACTCACAGTGACCGTATACGACAGAGTAGAACTGCCCTACAAGGTTTCCAAGGCATGGCTGGTGGATTCGAACTGCCGACCCCTTGGCCAGCAGCTGTAGCTCTTAACCACTATGCCACCAGGGTTGCCTTTAAATAGGTACTTCTCAGTAATTCCTTAGAATAAGTATTTGTTGAGTGTTATACCAGTGAACCTTTTACTAGCCATTCTGGGATGTAAAGATGGTCTTGGTGGTTTAGTGATAGAATTCTTGCCTTCCATGCAGAAAACCCATGATCTATGCTGAACAGGTTTCAGCAGAACTTGCAGACTAAGGGTAGGAAGAAACGCCTGGCAACCTACAACTGAAAGCCAGTGGAAACCCTATGGATTGTCACGGTCCAGTCTGTAACCAATCATGGGGATGGTGCAGGACCAGGCAACATTTAGTTCTGTTGTGTATAGGGTTACCATGAGTCAGGGGTTGACTTGATGGCAGCTTACAACAACATGGGACAGAAACTTAAGACGCCATTTCTTAAAAGAGGCTTGCCGTCTTGTTGGGGTACCAGATGAGCATGTAATACCCCTCCTCTGCCACTGTGAGTCATTCTCTTTATGCTTTTGAACAGGCTTGCTTGAGAGAAGCTTGCCAACATGTTCCCAGCACCTAGACGTCGTTCTATCACATTCTTTTAAGTACTTAATCTCAATGGCCAGGTACCCTGAGTCCCCCAGTGGAGCAGGTGACAGTCTAACCAGCTGTGTCACTGCTGCATAACAAGGTCACCAATCTCCCAGTCTGGGGTGGGGACTCTACTGTCCCACATCCTACCTCAGCTGGTCCATGGTCATGGGCTGTCACTTGCAGCACCTCATTGCGGGCACCAGGCTTTCACTTCCTGTCAGAAACTCAAACCTACTTCCTGAGCAGAGCTCATGCAGATCTTGTCAAAAGACGAGACCTACCCTTTGAACTTCCTGGGAGTGCTCGGGGTTGTAGGAGTAGGGCCCTGAAAGCATCAGCATGTAAGAAAATACCTTCTGGTTGGACAGAATTTCCAGTCTGTCAAGGAAACAAGCGTGGAGGCAGGTGGGTCAAATGGTGATCAGGGATTCTCTGTGTGTCAGACTGTCTCTAGTTGCTAACCCTGACTGACTAGCTTGCAGATTCCCCAGGTGACAGAGTAGCTGGTATTAACATCTCCAAGCCCTTAGCAAGAAGCAGCTGTGGTCCTTGGCTTACAGGAATGGGAGAGGGTTCCAAATAAGGCAGACTGCAGGAATGGGGGAGTGTTTCAAATAAGGCAAAGTCAACATGCCTGTGTACACAGCAAGTGCTCCAAAGTGCCAAGTGGTGGTGACATTAACAAGTCTAATAGCAACCCTGTGTGATGTGTGATTATCCACATCTTAGGTGAAGAAAAAGGTTCAGAGAGGTTGGGTGATATAACCTAGTCAGTGAGCAGAACTGGGGGCACTAGCACAGGTATATATGGGTTCCACACAGGGTCTGCCCACAGGCTAGGGTGATGACTTACCTAGAGGACAGACCTAAGAACTAATCTCACAAAGTGACATTTACCCCCAGCATTTGTGTCTGATTTGAGTTTAAATGCACAAGGTGGGACGGGTTTGTGGCCCTGGGACAAGCTGCCATTCACAAGCCCGTGTGCTGGGTGTTGTACGTGGTTAGAAAGAGCTTGGCAGTAGCCACAGGTGCACGTGGTGGGTGGCTGGCACAGGAGTGGGGTGCCTTGTCACTGAGGTATGTGCTGGAATCCTGGAGTGTGGAGGGGATGCGGCCTCAGATGCAGGATGTTGCCAACAGTGCTTTGAGGTCCCTCTCAGCACCCAGATTTTGTGCTGTGAATCTTAATGTGGGCCACTCTGTTTCTTCTTCTGTGATCATAACCATATCCTAACCCCGCCTTTGCCGCCTCACAACGGAGTGTCTTTATAAGGGGCCTGAGTGGTAGAAAAGGTGGTAGTGAGATGAGGCAGTGCTTGGTTCCCCTCCAGTACGAGATGGCCACAGCCTCTGTTCCCTCAGGCAGAATGGAGACGAACAGCGCCCAATTCAAGGGCTGCTGCAAGAGTTGCACGAGGCAGTGAGCCAAGAGGTGCTCGGTAAGTGGTACCATCACTAACAAGTGTCATTGTTTTTGTAAAATGGGCTGATAAGCAGTATCTGCCTCAGAGTACCTGGCACACAGGAAAAAGCTCAAAAGATGGTAACGGAGAGGATGTGGAAGGCAAAGATGAGGAGGGTATTACGGGAAATTGTGGGTTTCTCTCTCATATACGTGGTGTGGAAGTGGAATTCTCTAAGTTGGCTTGGGGTTTTAGGGCAGAAAGTATATTCACTTTTCTGGGTTGTGGTTCCCCCCATTAATTGGTATCTATTCCAATATAAGAACAACAGCACCCACTTATTTAACATTTGTTGTATCTTGGACACTGTGGCGTAGTGGTTAAGAGTTTGGCTGCTAACCAAAAGGTTGGCAGTTCAAACCCACCAGCTGCTCCTAGGAAACCCCATGGGGCACTTCTACTGCAGGGTCACCATGAGTCGGAATCGACTTGATAGCTGTGAGTTTGGTTTTTTGGTTGGACGCTGTGATAAGCACTTGCCTTTGCCTTATAACCATCCTTGCCAGCTAGTTCCCATTTAGCTGACCAAGGTAATGCATCTAGTTGGCGGTGCAGCCAGGATTTTAACCCAGGCAGCTGTACTCCAGGGCTTAATGCTTGTAACCACTAAGCACTGTCCTCAGAGCCAGAATTCTACAAAGATCAGGTGTCCATGGTTAAAGCAGCGTTGCGGGTCAGGAGCTGGGCTACCTATCTGTTCGTAGGTGAGGAATATCCAGGCATTCCAGGTCAGAGCCAGGAAGGCCACTGGATGGCAGCCAGCCAGCAGCAGAAACTATAGGGCACATGGAGAGGAGACCAGAGCTGAGGAGTTCCTAGAAACCAGGAGGGTAGGGCACAGCTGAGGTAGCCCTCAATTGCATGCCCCGAGTAAAGAAAAGGAGGAGGGAGAATTACCGAGCTCCCATTGTGTGCCAGGTGCTCACACAGATAATGGAGAGAGCACTTTGTAAACCGTCCTAGTGCCATGATTTACCAGTTTCCTAACCTGCAGTCCTGCCATGCCCATCGTGTCAAGGTGAGATCAGGCAGGCATTGCCTAGAACAGAGAGTCCCCTGGGTAAGGAAGAAGGAGGATATGACTTGGGGGAAATTCCACTAGAAAGAAAGTGGCCCAGAGGATGGTTCTGAGGGGCTGGGGCTAGAGTGAGGATGAGCCAGGTCCCTGGGAAGGGAGTACCTCCCACACCCACTGTTGGAGTTAGTCAAAAGTGTGTGTGGGGAGGGTGAGCAAGATGTTGGCAATGCCAATAGAAAGCCCAGCTGGTTGAGGTAGACTGAGAACATGGGACTGGTTCCACACAGCATGGGAATGGTAGAAACAAGGCCCTGTCTTCTCCCTCCCTTGTGGAAAGAATCCTGACTCTTCTGAAGAGATGCTGGCTGGGCAGCTTTGGTAGGCTGTCACCAAGGGGAGGAGCAGGGTGCACAAGGGTCCTGGGGCTGAGGCTGCAGGTTGGACTACCCAGCCTGGAGCCAAGAGGATGCTGTAGCTAGACCTCAGGGGAACTGTGGCTTTGGTGGGAGGCAAGGCAGGGCATGCAGTGGTTGGCTATCACCCAGGCTGGACCAAGAGCAGACTCCTTGTTACCCACCGTGGGTGCTCAGCAGTGGGTGCAGGGGATATAGAGGCTGACACCTGATACCAGGTGACATGAGTCACTCCCCATGACAGGAGCTTCCCCTGGATCCAGATGTCGCTTTGGGGGAAGAAAATGAGAGGAGGTAACAGTTCCTGTACGGAATGGGAACTTTGGACTGTCTAAAGACTTACCTGAAAGAGCCAGACTTAGATTGAAGAAGACCATCTTAAGTGGAAAGAGACTGGATTTTAAATTGACAGCTTTTTCAGAAACGGTGATTAGTTAATAGACGATAATGCTTACTTGCACATCTGAGTTTAGTGCATACATTTTGATTTTGTTACACACATCCGTTATCTCATGAAAAAAAAAAAAACAAGGACACCCCTGGGAAATGTTGTCATCTCTAAGAAACTGGGGCTTACAGAGATCAGGTGGCATGCCTGGGAGCGCACAGGGAGAGGGCTGGTGGGAACTCAGCCCTGAGCCTGAGCCAATAGGCAGCCTGCGCAGTGGGAGGGGCACTGCAGGCAGCCTGGAGACTGGGAGCGAGGCCGGTTTTGCCCTACACTTGTACGACGTTGGCCAAGTCACCTCAAAGGCTGACAGTTTCTTCTGAAAAAACAAGAGGAAGGGTTGAAGGGCATAGGGATGTTATTCCAGAGAGTTGCTGCTACATCAAGGAAACAGACTTGTCCTGTAAAACAAGGTGCTGGGCTCAATGTTGGGAGCCCCAGGTAGGGGACGAAGGGGTGAGCTCAGGAGAGCTGGGAGGTTCTCACAACCAGAGAGCAAGGTTCCTTCCTGCCCGCCTTGCTGCTTTTCCTAGTTTGGCCACAAGGTGGCAGCACAGCCCATTGAAATTGACTAGAGGCGTGTGTGAGAGAGAGTGTGGGATGTCCTAAGTTCTCCTCTTGCCCTCCTGGACCAACTGCTTTTCCTGTCTCCCCCACCCCAGGTGCTGATGGGCCCTGGGTGTCAGGCCAAGGACCTGAGTGCCATCTGCCAGGATAGGGATCTTACCCCAGGCAGCCTCTCCACCACCCCCGCAGGTGGGAAATCTTATCTCCACCCACAAACTTCAAACCCCAAAGCCCTCAAGGCCTGAAAAGTCTGTAGGTTGTGGAGACCCCTAGAGGCTCCTGTGATGTCTGCAAGAGTGAGTCAGTCTTGAGCTGTGCTGATGGCCCACATTGCATTGAGAACACAGTGGGAACCCCTTAGTTTAGCACTCAAGGAAGACCCTTCATGTCCTGCCCTGTTCATACCACATCCCTCAGATGCATCAGGCTTCTTGGAGCTCGTTGGTTGTGTCCTACCTCTTTCACCTGGAGCTCCCCCACCAACCTTGGCCTCAACTTGCCCATCTGCCTCCCCGAGCCCCCACACGACTGTGGGAGTGCAGGGTAGGTCTGACAGCAGCTGCCCTTGCAGGTTTTACGTCCTGGGTTCTGGGCTGAGGGCGACCTGCGGTCTTCAGAGAGGGAGGACATGCCCCGAGCCCTGGCCTCCAGCGCCTACGGACTCGCCTTTTCTTCTTAGCTCTGAAGCGTTACACCAGCACATGCCAGCTGTGATGAAATAACGCTTAAGGTCAGAAATGTGTACGAGTAGGAGCCAAAATCCCTGTTTAGGGAGCATCTCAGTCCTGTTGACAATTTGGATTGGGAAAAAAAAATCTTTGACTAGATTTGGCAAAGCTGACTGGGGAGCAACATGCTTGGGAACATAAAATTTAGGAGCCAGGAGAGAAGTGGAGCTGAGGAGGTGCAGGCCAGAGCTGTCAGCCTGACCTGCAGCTCACTAGCCACATGGCCTTGACGACTGCACCTCAGTTTTCTCTCCTGTGAAAGTAGAGGTAGAGCAGATGGACTCAGGCCACTGTCCAGGAGCTGCAGTTTGCACACGACCACCTGGTGGCGCCAGAGCAGCAGCTTTGGCTGCTCAACTCCCTGTCTTTCCTGTCTGGGGGGGTCCTCCCAAGCTACTTGGCAGCCCTGGGGCCTGCTGGTCAGCCTGTTTGTTCCAAGTGTGGGCCTAGGTTCCGATCCCATGCTGCTCTCCACCACACATGGCCCTCTAACAACTCTGTGGACATGCCTGGAAACTTCTGGGTGTAGGGCCTGGCTATATGCAGAGGGAGGCCTCAGGGACTGCTGGCCGAGGGAGTGGGAATTTCAGGTCAGTCCTAAGAAAGACTCTTTTGTCTTGAAAACATGCTGAGTGAGAGAAACCAGACACAGAAGGACAAACATTGTCTAATCCCACTTGTAGGAAATAACCTAAAACAGACAAATATACAGAGACAGAAAGTAGAAGAGAGGTTACCAGGGGTCAGGGGGCCAGGGGGGAGTTACTACTTAATTGGTACAGAGTTTCTGTTTGAGATGATGAAAAAGCTCTGGTAGTAGATAATGATGATGGTTGCACAACATAATTTTAAACTTAAAAATGGTTAAAATGAAAATCTTGTATATGTTTTATCACAAAGTAAATATATGTATGTACGTGCGTATGTGTGTGTGTGTGTATATATATAAAATAAAACATATTTCTTTAAGGGGTATTTGCATTACAACCCTCACCTAAAAAAACAAAGTCTTAATGGGGGATTTCAGCTCCCGAGACAGGCCAGGAGGGAGGTCGAGGGTCCTGGATGGCCCTGGCTAAGGGAGCATACAGGTGCTCAAAGACCCACATGGACCCTGTTCTCATGGGGAGTTGTCCCTGTGTGTGCCATCTGTTGGTGTTCCCACCCTTCACTTGTCTCGTTTCCTTTATGAGGTGCTCCGTACAGACCAGAGTTTGCTAACTGGTGGCCCTCAGCCACGTTCTGTTTGGCACCTTTGGCCCAGTGTTCTGCCTGTCACTCCTGAGTGTGCTCTCCAGGACTCAGTCCCCACCTCTGCCTGACACATTTGTGTTATCGTCTGGCCCCTAGTGGCATTTGAGTCTGTGACCTCTGCCTCTAAACAGGCATGCTGTTGTTTCCTGCCATGCCCCCAACATTTCCCCACTTGAACTCCCCCTTCCCTGGCCTGCAATTCCCTCCTTTTTCTCGCCACTTCTTTCAAGTCGTATCCCTCTTCTAGGTCCTGCTGTTCCTGTCTTTCTCCAGAAAGCCCTTGCAGACGTCCCCCGACTCCCACACCTGAGATATTTCTCTCTTCTGACCCTTAAAACACTGATGATCTGAACCACTCACTTCAAACTTAGAGTGTAGCGGGGGAGTTTACCAGCTAGTGGGGAAACAGAAGTGGGAGAAAGAGGGAGAAGACTCCATGCCAGACACTTTCTGCATTATGTCATGAATCTTCCCAGGTGACTCTAAGATAAAGATAAACTCATTTTAGTTTTGTGAAAATTGAAGCTGGAAAATTGGAGCCCAGGTTCTGCTTGACTCCAAAGACCATGCCATTCCTGCCATCCACAACTGCCTATATGGAGCTCGATGCCCTGTACCTTGAGGCCACAAAAATTAGGAAGCTCATTGGCATATAAGAAATAGGGCGATGACTGGACTGAGACATCTTAAGTCTCCCGTTATTCTCCCAAAACCCTAGAAATGACAGAAAATATATGTATTTACAATCCATAACCATGTTGGGAACCAAGAATGAGTGCCCTTGGTGGAACAGAAACTGTGAAGAATGCCTTAAAGGTGGAAGGCAGATGGGATTGATGGGAGGTACAAACCATGGGGAGGGGGGTGACTTTGCAAAGAATGGAAGGGATTCTAGGCCCATAGGGTGGATTTGGGGACTCAAGAGGGCCCTAGGCATCATGGTTTCAATGGGAGATCCCAGTTAATTGGCTTAATAACATGTTTAATGCTTCTGTTCTACCCCTTGGTTCGTTAAGTAGTGCCTGGGGTCTTAAAAGCTTGCAAACCATCCAAGGCACAAGAGTTGGTCTCTCTTGGCCTGGAGCAACAGAGGAAGAAGGAAAGTCAGGCATAGGAGGAGGATTTGGAGTGTGTGCCTAACTGCCTCCATGAACAACTGCCTCCTTTGCCATGAGACCAGAAGAACTGGATGGTGTCCGCCTGTCATTACTGAACATTTTGATCAAAGATTCCATAGAAGAATCGTGTTCAAAAGAGGGGAAATATGGAACAGAATTTCAAATTTTCAGGGACTCCAGGCTTCCTGGAGCCATGGAGGTTAAATGAACCCCTGAAACTATTGCCTTAAGGTAATCTTTAGATGTTAAACCAAAAATACCCCCTCAAGTTTTCTTAAAACCAAACAATAGTTCAGCTAACTAGTAAAAAATGTCTGCCTTGAAGAACTATATGGTATCAAATTGATAACTATATGGTATCAACTTGAAAGATAGGAATCTTAAGGGGCAGTGAGTTTGTGTTAATCAGGGAGGAACAACTCAGAAAGGGAGGATGAGAATGGTTACACAACTTGGAGAATGTAATCAGTGTCACTAAATGGTACATGTAAAAACTGTTGAATTGGTATATGTTTTACTGTGTATATTCTCAACAATAACAAAATAAAAAAAGAGGGCCCTGCACCACTGACATTTGGATAGTAGTGTAGAGGACATCAGTAGGAGCAACCAGGTGAGTTGAGCCCTCCCTTCATCATATAACACACCTTGGTCAAGCAGAGAACACAGGTGTCTGCTTTTGGAGTAGTGATGAGGAGTGAGTGTGAGTGCTAAAGCTGAAGAGGCAGTCAGTGTCCCGGAAGCTGGTGACATCCGGAGAGAACGAAAAGCCCCCAGCCCAGAACATTGGATATTGTCTAACAGTGCATTTAGCTACAATCCACAATGAGTGAAGTGAGTGGAAGCAGGTTGTGGAAAGTAGATGTAATACTCGTAGATGGAATAACCGGGACAATTTCAGAATTAGAGTAAGATAGTGTAATCTTTTTTCTCAGAAATTGATAAATCAGGGAAACAAAAATAAGGATCTAATGGATAAACTTACACACTCATAAGTTTTCACAGTTCCAAAGAGAAATATTCAAATACACATGGATTATAATATTGAAACATTAATAAAGGAGACAAAAGGAGCTATTTTGTAAGCAATATGATCATGTCCTTAGTGAAAGTAAAAATAACTAACGGGAGATTTCAGCAACATTGTTGGATTACAAGATTGAGGTGCAAAGCCATTGCTTTCCTGGCAGTGGGACTGGAGAAGAGAAGGACAGATATGGGAGATGACATTTCGAAGGCAGGGCTACAGGGCTAGGAGAGGGGAGGACAAGATTATAAAGGAGGTCTCTTCAGCCTTAGGAAGTGAAGGCTGGGAACTGATATCCTTAAAGTGTAGGGAAGGTTGCAAAGCAGGTAAATTTGGGCTTGCCAACATTTACCAAGTGCCAAGCATCTCGTAAATGGTTTATGTGAATTATTTAATCCTCAGAACAACCCCTTGTACACTCATTTTGCATATGCAAAACCTGAGACATGCACAGGTTTAGTGAATTGTAGCAGAGCCAGGATTTGGGCCTAGGTCCATCTGATTGCAACATGACGTTGTTTGTTGCTGTTGAGTGGATTCTGACTCATGGCAACCTCTCTACAGCATACCCAAACCCAAAACCAAACCCACAGCCATGGAGTTGTTTCTGACTCATAGCCACCCCATCTGGTTTCCAAGGCTGTAAATCTCTACAGAAGCAGACTGCCACATCTTTCTCCCTCAGAGCCACTGGTGGTTTCAAACTGCCAGCCTTTTGGTTAGCAATTGATCGCTTTAACCACTGTGGCACCAGGGCTCCTCTATACCATACAAAAAACAAAAATCACTGTAAACAGATGTTCTTAACCCTGCCTTGATATTGCTTATCTGGCTATCTTTCTAGGAGATGGTCTGTAGGTTATACTTAACTCTCAAAGAAGTCCATGACCCAGAAAATGTGAAGACTCACTGCCTCAAATGTTTGGATTCATCTTAGAAATGAAAACTAGGAACTCTACGAGTTTGGCATGGGGGAAGATGCTGCCTTCCGAGACCTCTGGGGGAGTTGGAAGCCTGAGTTAGAGGTCATGGGATAGATGGTACTGACGGTACTGATGGTTCTGACGTTCCCATGACTCAGGAGAGGACATCTGTTTCCACTCAGGCTCTCAGCAGGAAGAGATTTTCTTGGAAATCATCTCTCTAGTCCAACCCTGTTGTTTTACAAATAAGGCATCCGAAGCCTAGAGAGGTTGTCCATCTCATTCAGGATTGTACAGCTAGCTGGTGGCATGGCATCCCATGGGGTCATACTAGGTTCTGATGACCTGGGCCAGGTAGAGGTCAAACATCTTCCCATTGCAGTGCCCTGAACATGATGGCTGGCCCTGGCCTCTCAATGGCTGAGAACCCACCCTGTCTTCACCACACAGTATTATTTGTAAGGCTGAAGAAAGAACCCCATACCACCCAGGAGCCTATTAGGCAACAAAAGTGACCAGAAGAAGACTTCAACCTATGGCAGATGCTGTGACTCGAGTTGATTTTTACTGGCCTTTTCTCTCAACATTCAGCACATTTCTCCAGGGCTAGCTCATCTGCTCCCATGGGTCCCACTTCCATGCAGCTGACCAAACATCTTTATTCCAGCTTAGACCTCTCTTCTGAATTCCAGACCCCATAGCCAGCTGCCTGGAGTCCTCTCAAATTTTCAAAATCAGTGCTTCCAAACAGAACTCACTGTCTCTCAAATCTGCTTCACCTGTTCATGTCCCCTCTCTCTGAGATTGACACACCCTTCACTCCATGTCCCACCATGGTGGGTCCCAGCAGGTCATTGAGCCCCCAGCATCAGGCTGGTCATGTGGGCAGCAAGTAATGTCTTGTTGCTGCACTAATCACAGTGAGGATTATGGTGGTAGCACCTACTATATGCAGGAAATTGTTCTTTACATGCGTCATCTCATTTATTCCTCATAGCAATCCCACGAGGTAGGCACTAACATTGTCCTTATTTTGCAGATGTGGAAATCAAGGCTAAGAGTTTCCGCAACTGGCCCAAGACTACATAGCTAGTAATTGGAAGAATGATGATTTGAAACAAGCAGCCTGTCTCTTCTCCTCAGGGTTTAAGATAGGCCCTTGGGATCATAGGAATAACAGCAAACCCACTGACTTTGCGGGGAAAAGGCCAGGGTTGTGACTCAGACTTCAGAGTCAGGCAGATCTGGGAGAGATGACTGGTCCATGGGAGAAGCACCCCAGGGACCCCTCTCTTTGAGCGTGAGGTCAGAGTGAGAGGCCCTGTGGGGGTAGTGGGTCTGGTGTTGGGCCTAGCTGCTGAGGTCCTGAGGGCCTGCTGAGCTCTGAGGGAATTTACAGAAAGGAGCAGATGACGAGGAAGCTGAGAAATTATGATTTCACGTGAGTACTTCAATACTATTCTCAATTGAAATCAGTTTGTTCTACATCTCTTTATCCCTCCATGCTGCAGTGATTCACCTCACCCTGTCATTTGTCCCTGGGAGACCTGAAGAGAGCAGGATTTACTTGTCAGTCAGAAGTTGATTGATAACTGCCACTGAAGTGTTCCCTTTAAAATGGTTAGTTTTATGTGATGTGAATTGTTGGGGGAATGGGTGGCCTCTGTGTCTCCCATCCAGGCTGCCTAAGACATTCTCTAATAAGGAGGCTGGGAATTGGGTCTCTCTGTCTCTCCTAGTTCCTTCTTGTTGGAGAAGCCTTCCCCCTGCACATGCGCAGACACCATGTGGTACCTGGCCAACCCCACTTCTCTATCTGTTCATGGTGGGGAGGGGACGGGGTCTCTTGACTACAGCATGAGAGGGGTGAAGGTTGAACATAGAACATCTGTCCTGCATCGACCATGTGAGGACGATCCTGCTGGCCGTGGGAAACTGGTGCCCACTAGTGAAGCTGATCTTGTCTCTTCTCTATGTGAGTAAAGTGATTTTACTCATGCGCTAATGGACTGTGTGTGTGTGTGGTCTGTGTCTTGTTGGCGACCTTGAACCCTGGCACAACAGTGTGGTGCAACGAGCAGGGTTGCCAGAAAGACACTTTGGCATGGCAAAAACGCTAGGGGCTTGTGGGTTTATTCATCCCTGGTTGATGCTGTCTGTCCTGGGAATGAGGAGAAACTGGTTATGAAGCCGTCAACCAGTAGGTTCTTGTCAAGCGGACTAGCCAATTGAAGTCAGCCAGACACGGGGTTGGAAGAACAGAAAGGTTTATTCACAGTTTGCAAACTGGGAGACAGGCAGGGTCTCATGACCTAAGGCTGTCAGCTCCCTGAGCCAGGACACATTTGCTCTTATTACAGGGAGTGACATACATATGCATGAACAGTGAGGGGAGGATCTTCAGTCCGCATAATTTTAGTGAATGGGTTTTTGGGCCCACCCATCTGTTTTTGGGCACCCAACAAAAAATGGGCAGAGCTGTAAAAATACTGCGCACGGCCCTGAAAAAATGGCGACGGCTCGCTGCTGCCACCCCAGGAAGGTCAGATAGCAGGTAGATTCAGAGTCAGTGTGCCTGCACCCCGCCTCCTGCCAGCAGAAGACAAGAAACCTGGGGATTCAACCAGTCATGGTGAAGTGCTGTAAAAGTTGGAACAAAAAGTGGCAAGAGTAGTCTTTTCTGAAAAACAACTATTATGGGATGGTTAATAACCCTTAGTAACCCTTTCATGACTGCCTGCTTCAGTTATAGTGCTGGCTTCCCTCTGGCCACATGGGGAGGAGTTTGTTTGCAGGCTTCATGTTTGGAGCTCCTGTCCGGAAAACCCTGCCCAGTCTAGCTGCTTGCAGACTTGATATTGCTGGAAATGAAAATGGAGGGTTGTTTTTTTTCTCCTGAAAGTGATGCTGTCTTGAATGGCTCTGGTGGCTTTCATATACCGGAGCCCTCCTTAGTGGAGAGCCCACCACCCCTGTCTTTATTGTTATTTCCTGGTATGACATGGGAGAGGTAGTGGAGAAACTTCCTGCAGTGTCCCACTTTGGAATGGGAGTAGAAAGATGGTGTCTATTTCAGTATGGTTTTGGTTGCTGATACTAAGGGATTCGAGGGCTAGGGGAACAGTCCACTAGCCATTGCTCAAAGCCCTCCAACAATGGAACCAAAGATAGTTGGAGGCCTCTAACAGCTAAGTCACTTTATACAAGTTCCTAGCGCTGAGAACACCCTGCACAAGGCAAGAATTAAAACTGCAGAAACAAAGTAAAAATCCGGTAAAAAAAAAAAACTACATGGGGGCAGTGTCTGCCATCCTCTAACTTCACAAAGGGGAAGAAGAATCAAAATCAACAGCCCAAGGCTGATTCCTATGAGGCATCGGTCAGACCCACCTCCTCCTTCCGTCACCTGTACCAATTCTGACACCAATCATCCCTCCCATGGCACTCTCTGCTTATCTGCTGGGTTTGGTAATTCATGCAGTGGCCACACAGACAATACTCAAGATTATAGGGTTATTAGGGAAGTAGTAGTTATAATTCAGCCTCAGGAACACTCAGGATACAGTTCTTCCATCAGGACAGCCTCTTCCCAGCCCTGTTCGCTTGGTGGGCTACAATGACCAAATCTGCACAGTTCCACCCAATCACCTGGGTGGGAGTTATAAGACTATGGCTAGAAAACCCAACACCAACCCAACCCACTGCCATCAAGTCGATTCCGACTCATAGCGACCCTACAGGACAGAGTAGAGCTGCCCCATAGAGTTTCCAAGGAGCGCCTGGTAGATTCGAACTGCCGACCTCTTGGTTAGCAGCCATAGCACTTAACCACTACACCACCAGGGTTTCCATGGCTAAGAAGGCCACACAAAAGCCATTTATGGCACCACAAAGTCCTTCAAGAATGCTTATGTTGAGTGGCCTTGAAGAGACCTTAGAGGCACCTTCTAGAATGTGCTGATAACTGCCCCTGCCAAGATAATTGAGTAGCAACATAGTCACAGCTGCAATTGTAAGGAGAAATAAGAAAACTAAAATGGGAGAGACTGCCTGCCTGTTACCACGCAACTGGCCCGGACCAGTGCTTGCACTTGGTATGGTGGAGGCATGGGTTCACAAATGACACAGGGCCTTGCCAACTCCTACCCAGACTTTCAGAAATAATTAGGACTGAGGATTAAGCATAGGTCCTTCTGTCACCAGGGAGGACCAAAGGCCCTATGTTGCAATTAAAATTTAATGAGGAAACGAATTTTATGTGTTGGGTTTTTAGATACCAGTGCACAGGTGACTGATCTCTGTAACACCTGGCACCAAAATGAGGAAAGCTTTTGGGTCTAAGGTCACCATCATTGAGACCCTTGCCCAATCCTGACTATGGATAAGTCCCTTTGGGACCCCTACAAACCTCTGTTGTGTGTAGTAATGATGTTGATATATTAATGTACACCTTTGTAAACTTTTGCCTCCAGGCCCTGATGGGAATTGCTGCAGTTACAGCCATTTTTAGGCGGGTACATGGAAACTGGCATGGGCTATAGCTAATAGCCTGGCCATTCAATCTGGCCACTGACAAACCTTGGACTCTTATGTAAAGCAATTCCCTATGGGGATGAGACATCCAGATAAACATCAGTTTTGCTGCTGATAAACTTTTTTTTTTTAATTTTTATTTGTGCTTGAAGTGAAAGTTTACAAATCAAGTTGGACACTCATACAAAAATGTATAAACACCTTGCTATATACTCCTAATTGTTCTCCCCTGATAAGACAGCTCCTTGGAAACTCTATGGGACAGTTCTATCCTGTCCTATAGGGTCACTATGAGTCGGAATTGACTTGACGGCACTGGGTCGTGGGTAATAGGATAGCACACTCCTTCCCTCCACTCTCTCATTTCGTGTCCATTGGGCCAGCTTCTGATCCTCTCTACCCTTTGATCTCTTCTTCAGACAGGAGATGCCAACATAGTCTCATGTGTCTACTTGATCCAAGAAGCTCATTCTTCACCAGTATCATGGTCTATCCCATAGTCCAGGCCAATCCCTGTCTGAAGAGTTGGTTTTGGGAATGGTTCCTGTCTTGGGCTAACAGAAGGTCTGGGGACCATGACATTCTGTCATTCTAGTCTCAGTCAGACCATTAAGTCTGGTCTTTTTACAAGAATTCGAAGAACAGGGTATATCCCTCCACTTAGGTGTCTTAAAATCTCTATTTTAAATATTTAAAGATCACTGTTTAAAAATAGTGTTTCATAATTTTTAGTATAGCGGTCTTGTATATCTTTCACTAGATTTAGTCATAATGTGTTTTTGTTTTTGATGCTATTATAGACGGTAGCTTAAAAAAAATTCCATGTGGATACTTTCTTCCAATATCTGAAGAGCTTTTATGTGGAGCAGGGGCCATTCATTTCTCTGTCCCCTATGATGTGCAGCAGGCCCTGTGCTAAGTGCCATCCCTGTGTGTCCCATGGACCCTCCCCATCAGCTCTCCCAGGTAGGGTCTTACCCCCATCCTACATGTGAAGAAACTGAAGCTCAGCAGCATAGATGTATTTGGAGGCTGGTGTCTCTGAGTGCCAAGCCTGCACTCCATTACCCATTTCTCCCAATAGACATCCTCATGGCAGAACCAGTGGGTGTCTCTCCATGTCCCTCTCTGCTTTGGGCCACGCCTCTGGAGTGGGGGAAGCTGGGGGTGGATCGTTTCCCATGCTGCTGCCCTCAGGGGCTGACACCTCTTGCTTGTGCACTTAGTTCTGCCCAGAGATTGTAAATAGCCATTTTTTTGGTATGTCTCCTTGGGGCCATCTGGGAGAGTTCTGTTTCTAAGACCCAGGACTGGGGAGAGGATTAAAGGACAGCCCTTACACTAATTTATGCTAAAGAACCCAGCCTAAGACCTTGCCACCACTACACTGCACCATCACCCTGTGTTGCAAGAGGTGATTTTCACACAGATGGGGGCTCTGGGATGCAGAGATATGGCTTTCCTCGCCTCTGCTATATTCCCAGTGCTCGGCATGGAGCTCCAAAGTGGCCCACTCGGTGTCCTGTGAGCTAATGCCCTACTTCCATGCATGCAGCACTGTCATGGTGTGAGGAGGACAAGGCGTGTCCACGTGCAGTTGTTCAGGTTATGCACTGCACAAGGTACCTGGCCCGGGGAGCAAGGGGAGCTGAAGTCAGCCTGTGCTCTTTCCGCCCAGCTGCACTCCCAGAGAAAGGGGTGTCTTCTCTAATTCACACAAAGGGGTAGCATAAACCAAGGGTTACTCCCGTCTCTGCAAATGGCCTGGAGAGGACAGACAGAAGTCTTGGGCCATGCACCCTAGGCAGAATGCTGTGATGCCACCCTGGTTTTTAATCATTTACAAGGGAGACTCGATCCTCCTGAACTCAGCACTGCCTCCCTAGCCCCCTGCACATCTCCCTTCTTATTAGCTCCTCTTTCTTTCAGGAAGCCAGCAGCTTCCCAGGGAGAGAGCCTAGCATGAGAGCCTGCAGAGACCCGAGGGGACAGGCTTTCTGAGAAGGTCTCAGGCAGCCTGGGAGTCAGAGTGGCTGGTCTTCCAGGTAAATAGGGGCAGACAACATCGGGTGAGTGGTTAGGCCCAGGAAGAACCGGCTGTGGGTGGCAGAAGAATAATGACCCAGACCACAGGGTGGACTACCACTGGACAAATAGGCAATTAGTGGCAGAGCTCTATTCCCCAGCCTTAAGCTTACTAAACACAGGATGGTCTTAACCAAATCCTGTGTTAAAGAGCTCTATTTAGAGTGTGCTTTTTTTTTTTTTTAATATAAATAGTTCTATAAAGAGGGAAAAAATCCCAACCACCCAGGAGAGGAGAGAATTTCTAGCAGGAGAGAGCAGGCGGGCCAGCCAGAGTGCTAGTGAGTGCTCTGCAGGCCAAGAGGCAAGCCAGTCAAGGATCATCCATCCTGTTCTGTTTTGCCTTGTTCCAGCCCTCCACTAGGTCCTCCATCTCTGTCATATTTGGAGCCTAGAGGGCCCCAACACTGTGGGATGCCCTGACTCCCGCCTCTGCCCAGGGGAGTCCACTGAGATCCAGGTAAGTCTGTAAAGATCCAGTAAGACCCAGAAACAGGACCCTCAGGTCCCAAGCCTGGATCCAGTGTAAGTCTGAGACACATGGGTCATGCCTGTGTCTTAGTTTCCCCTCCCTGGTGAGGATAAAGCACTACTGGTAATGCCTTCCCCTGGGCAGACTGAGGGTCTCACCCTTAACTGCACACTGGGACCACCAGGTGAGCTTAATAAATGCCAGTGCCTGGGCCCACTCCAGAAATTGGTCTGGAGTGGGGCCTGTGGGTAGGGACTTGAAAAGTTGAGCCTGAGGGTACCCAGAGGCCTGCCCTCCACGTCTCTCGCGTGGGTCCCAGTTGAGGGGACAGGCAGGTGCACCTTATTAGACTTGGCACACGGATGAGAGAACTGGGCATCTGGCAAGTTCGCAGAGCAGCACCTCTTAAAGTGGGGTTCCAAATGGCAGCATCAGCATCACCCGGGATGTTAGAATCTCAGGGCCTACCCCAAATCAGAATCAGAAACTGGGGTGGGCCTAGCACACTGTTTTCACAAGCCCTCAGTGGTTCTGATGTGCACTTTAGTTTTGAGAGCTGCTGCTCTGGACTAATGATAGACTATCATTGCAGCTTGTGATTTCCAAAGCTAAGGTGCACACCAGTCACCTGGGGGTGGTGCTGGCATGCAGATGTGATGCAGTCCAGGTGAGACCAAGATCCTGTGGGGGTCCTGCTGCTGGCCCACGGAGCGCACTGAGCAGCCAAGTTGTAGATGCATTTATTGAGTGCTTACTGTGTGCCAGGCACTGTGCTAAGCCCCTGCTGGTATCATCTCATTTCATATTCCCAGAAACATTAAGAGCTGGGTATTAATTATTAGCCTTTCCATTTTAAGAGCTTTATTCAGATATAATTAGCATACGATGCCTACAGTTCACCCATTTCAAGTATACAGCTCAGTGGTTTTTAGTCTATTCACAGAGTTATGCAGCCATCACCACAGTCAATTTTGGAACATTCTCATCACCCCAAAAAGAAATCCCCAATTGTCCCCATCCCCCTCCCCACCTCACCCCAGCTCCTGACAACTATCAGTCTGCTTTCTGTTCCTATGGATTTGCCTATTCTAGACGTCTCATATAAGTGGAATCATATGTGGCCTTTTTCATCTGACTTACTTCACTCAGCATGTTTCCAAGCTTCATCCCTTTATGTCATGGCATGGATCAGAACTTCATTTCTCTTTGTGGCTGAACTATATCCCATTGTTTGGACGGACCACGTTTTGTGTATCCATTCACCTTTGATGCAGGTTTGGGCTGTTTCCACTTTTTGGTGGTTGTGAATAATGCTGCTCTAAACATACACGTACATACCATTTCCACTTCACATATGAGGAAAATGAGGCTGAGAGGCTAAGCAGCCCAGGCAAGGCCAGTGGTCTGGCATGCAGTCCAGTCCACTCTTGGCTCCTGTGATAGGGCTGCAGCTGACCTCAGGCCACTTGGCAGCAGCACGCAAGACGAATGCAACACACTTGCTGCTGGAGAAGGAGTGTGGGGTGGGGAGTCAGGGCTCCTGGGGGACTGTGGGCAATTCACTTGTCTCTGAGCCTCAGTTTCCCCAGTAGACAAAGGATGAGCCTAACAAGGGCTGTGCCTCAAGGAGAGAATGAGAGTACAGATGGGAAAAGAGCTTGGTGTGGGTGAGGTGCTCTGCAAATATTGGCCAGGATAGAATTCCTGAGATTAGGGCCAGAGGCACCTCGGGACAAGTCTGAGGAGGAAAGACAGAGAGACACAGAGAGAAAGAGGGGCAGAGGTACAGAGGGAGAGACATAGGAGATAGAGAGTGTGAGCACGGGGAGGGCACAGCCTTGTGGGCAACAGCACTCAGGCCCCCAGGCTTTCCACCACCCCTCACAGCCACTTGCCCAACCCTGGGGGTGGAGGGGGCAACTGCCATCATTTCAGCCTGAGTAATGTTGGCCAGAGGGAAGGCTCCCTGGGCTCCACGGGAACATTGAACACAGTTACAAACGTCAGTGGCTGATGACATGTCAAGAGCCCGAGAGAGAAGACGGCTCCATCTGCATCAGCCACCTCTGAGGGGAGCTGAGAAGGGCCTGTCTGGGGGCTGGGCCAGGAACTGGAGCAGCTCCGTCGAAGGGGCCATGGGCTCCTCTGCCTTGCCCACCTAGTCGACTCCCCTCACTCAGCTCAGGGCTCATACACTCATCTCCTTCTTAGTGTGTACCCTTGGGCAAGTGGCTTAGACCCTCTGAGCCTCTAATTCCTCATCTATAAAATGGGTGGAACTAGGACACCTCACTCAATAGTGAGTGTTTGACACTGTCATTGCTGTCTTTAGGTGCTGTTGAGTTGATTTCAACTCATAGCAGCCCCGTGTAACAGAGTAGAACTGCCTCATAGGGCTTTCTAGACTTTAATCTTTACAAGAGCAGATCATTAGGTCTTCCTCCGATGGAACTGCTGGATGGGTTTGAACCACCAACCTTTGGTTAGCTGCCACGTGCTTAACCACTGTACCACCAGGGCTCCTTTGGCACTGTTAAAAACTAAAAAAAAAAAATTTTTTTTTTTTTTTTACTGTTAGACCCTATTAATTCATCCCAGTGACACTGTGAGGAAGACATTTCTATTATCCCATTTATCAGAAGAGGAGGCTGAGGTTCAGAGAGATGGACCCTTACTGGGCCTTGGTTTCCCCAACTGCAAAATGCAAGGCTTGGCTAAGAAGGGCCACCTTATCCTTCCCTCCTCCCATCCCTCCTTCCCTTCCTTCTGCCCCAGCATTTTATTGTGAAATTTTTTTTTAACAGACTGTATTTTTTTGAGCAGCTTTAGGCTTACAGGAAAATTACCAGAGAAAGTACAGAGAGTTTCCATATAACTCCTCTCCCTGGCCCTCCTGCAGTTTCCGCTATTGTTAGCATCTTGCATTTGTGTGGTACGTTTGTTATGTACCCAGTTGATGAATCAAACTGACACATTATTATTAACAAAGTCCATAGCTTAAATTAGGCTTCACTCTTTGTGTAGTACAGTCCCATGAGTTTTGACAAATGCATAAAGTCATATGCCCAACATTACAGTATCATGTGGAATAGTTTCACTGCCTTAAAATGTCCTGTTCTTCAATGATAAATCCGTGAAACATTTCATAACATGGAGGAATCTGGAAGGCATTATGCTGAGTGAAATTAGTCAGTTGCAAAAGGACAAATATTGTATGAGACCACTACTATAAGAACTCGAAAAATAGTTTAAGCAGAGAAGAAAATATTCTCTGATGGTTACGAGAGTGGGGAGGGAGGGAGGGAGGGAGAAGGGTTTTCACTAATTAGATAGTAGATAAGAACTATTTTAGGTGAAGGGAAAGACAACACACAATACAGGAAAGGTCAGCACAATTGGACTAAACCAAAAGCAAAGAAGTTTCCTGAATAACCAAACGCTTCGAAGGCCAGTGTAGCAGGGGTGGGGGTTTGGGGACCATGGTTTCAGGGGACATCTAAGTCAATTGGCATAATAAAATCTATTAAGAAAACATTCTGCATCCCACTTTGGAGAGTGACATGTGGGGTCTTAAACACTAGCAAGCAGCCATCTAAGATGCATCAATTGGTCTCAACCAACCTGGGGCAAAGGAGAATGAAGAATACCAAAGACAGAAGGTAATTATGAGCCCAAGAGAGAGAAAGGGCCACATAATCCAGAGACTACATCAGCCTGAGACCAGAAGAACTAAAGGGTGCCCTGCTACAACAGATCACTGCCCTGACAGGGAACACAACAGAGAACTCCTGAGGGAGCAGGAGAGCAGTAGGATGCAGACCTCAAATTCTCATAAAAAGACCAGACTTAATGGTCTGAGACTAGAAGGACCCTGGAGGTCATGGTCCTCAGACCTTCTGTTAGCCCAAGATAGAACCATTCCCAAAGCCAACTCTTCAGACAGGGATTGGACTGGACTATGGGATAGACATGATACTGGTGAGGAGTGAGCTTCTTTGATCAACTGGACACATGAGACTATGTGGACAGCTCCTGTCTGGAGAAGAGATGAGAGGGCAAAGGGAGTCAGAAGCAGGCCAAATGGACATGAAAATAGAGAGTGGAGGGAAGGTGTGTGCTGTCTCAGAGCAACTAGGAGTATATTTATGTAAGTTTCTGTGTGAGAGATTGACTTGGTTTGTAAACTTTCACTTAAAGCACAATAAAAATTAAAAAAAGAAGTCCTGTTCTTCAACTAGTATTGTGAACATCTTTAAGCATATAAAAAGTTGAAAGAATTTTTCAATAAACACGCATATATCCACCACCTAAATTCTACAGTTGTTGACAATGTGTGATCCTTGTTTTATTACATATTGATGCAAATACCCGTCTCTCTATCCCTCCATCAAACCGTCTTCTTTCTGATGCATTTCAAAGCAAGCTGCAGACATCAGCACACTTCACCCCTAGACACTTAAGCGTGCATATCATGAACTGGAGTTTAATATTTGGGAACAGTTTTGTTTTTTTGTTTTTGGTAAAATTTGCATACAGTGAAATGGACATAGTTTAAGAGTACTCATCTTGACAAATGTTCACACTTATATAACCAAAACCCCTTTCAAGAAATAGAGTATTACTGGTTCTGGTAAGATGGTGGCTTAGATAGGTGCAACATAATGTCCTCCTACAACAAAGACTCAAGAAGCTAAGTAAAACAGACACAAACAACAACCTTGGATTCCTGGACATCAAATGGAGGGCTGAAGAATTGGACCAAGCACCAACTGGAAGGAAAAATAGAATGAGACCAATGGGACCACGGAGATTCACAGATCATCCGTGCCCTGTTTGCTGGCCTGGCACAGCATGGCCATTTTTTGGAAGGCAGGAAGCAATATCTCCAGTGAAGAGCCCAGGAAGGCAACTTCATGGGAAACAACTGGAGGCAGAGATAACATGTAAACAAACCTGGAAAGAAACAAGGGGCCACACTAACTGTACCAACACAAAGGGACTTCACTACACCTCAAGATCTGTGGAGGGATCCTGACCATCCATCACCTGGTGTCTGATGTTGAAGAAGGGACTTGCTCTTACACCACCACACAATCCTCCAAAGGAAGACATACATGCTTAGCAACGTAGGACCCCTGTGTGTGCAAACCACCACACACATCAGTGAGAGGAAACCACAGCTAATCAACTGGTGGCACCAAAATCATACATAGGCCAGTAACACAAAACAACAATTAGAAACAATACAAAGGAATGGAAGCAATCTAAAGAGAAAGGGAAGAAGTTAAGCTCTTGATATATTTTTAAAAAGACTAACATACAATCACAAATAAATAAAACCTTAATATCAAAAGGATAGCAGTCAGTTAAAAATCATATGAAGAAAACAGGAAAAGGTGGTGCAAGCAAACAAAATAAAGGGACAGAAAAGCTCTTAGGAAGAACAAATAATGGAACCACCTGATGAAGACTTCAAAAAACTACATCTACTCCTCATTTATCAATTATCTCATCATCCAACATTTCGTATTAACGATAATAGTAAAAAATCTACCATCCAGCTATTTAGTACATTAATGACATACATCTGGGAGTAACGAATGCCAGGGTGCGAGGTGAGAGTAACACTAAGCTGTGATGGGTAAGGTTATGTGTCAGCTTGACTGGGCCATGATTCTTGGTGCTTTGGCAGTTACATAATGATGTAATTTGGCAGTTATGTAATGATGTAATTTGGCAGATATGTAATAATGTAGTCATCCTCCATTTTGTGATCTAATGTGGTCATCCTCCATTTTCACATAATGCTGATTTTTGCATAATGACCTGCCCTTTGGAACCGAATCATATCAATAAGTGAGGAATGGGTGTAGTATTAAGGCTCCTCAAAAAGGTCAAGAAAAACACAGAAAAAACTCTAGATGAATTTAGGAAAACAATATAAGAACAAAATGACAAACTCAAGAAAGAGAATCCTCAATAAAACAACAACTAGAAATTCAGAAGTTTAACGATAAAGCAACAGAAATAAACGACTCAATGTATGAACACAAAGGAAGGAAGAATCAATGACAGAGGACAAATCCCTTGATATTACTCTTTATGAAGAAGAAAAAAAAATCAAAGAAAAATGTAGAAAGCCTACAGTTTATACAGTACACCATCAAGAGGAATAATATATACATATTAGGAATTCCAAAAGAGAGGGGAACAAGTACAGAAAGAATTTTTGAAGAATTAATAGCAGAAGGCTTTCCAAATATTATGAAAGACAAGATTTTCATCCAAGAAGCTCAACGAGTTCCATGTAGGATAGACCTCAAGAGAAATTCACTGAGTCATATCATAGTCAAACTTTCCAGGTCCAGAGACAAAGAAAGAACTTTGAGAACAGCATGTGAAAAACGAAATATCACCCACAGAGCAGCCCGAATAAGATTAAGCCCTGATTTCTCATCAGAAACTATGTAGGCAAGAAGACAATGGAATGACACATACAAAGCCCTGAAAGAACTGTCAACTGAGAATTATATATCCAGCAAAATTATCATTTGAAAATGAAGGAGAAATTAGAACATTCTCAGATAAGCAGAAATTAAGGAATTTGTAACCACCAGACCAGCCCTACAAGAAATATTAAAGACAGTCCTTCAGATAGAAAACCAACAACATCAGACCACAGCCTGAGGTTAAGACACATGACAGCATTTACCTGATACCAATCCAGGTGAAGACATCAAAACAGTACAATAAAAAATGATTACAGGCAATCTGGGACACAAAGTTGTAATTGAAAACAACATCAAAACAAAAGGGGAATGATTAGTGTAGTTATAGAACTTCCATATGGTGAGGAAGTTAAGGTGATTTCAAGATAGATCATTTTAAGTGTAGGATGTCAAATGCAAAACTTAGGGTAATCACAAAGAAAACTAGTCTACTCACCAAAATAAAGAAGAAAAACAAATAGACCCAGTAAATACAAAAACAACAATAATTAATAACAGCAAAAGAAAATCCATATACAAGAAGAACTAAGCATGGAAAGTAAAGAACAAAGAAATTATTAACACCATTTAAAAAAAGCATAACAAAATGACTACAGCAAATTCTTCCCTATCAATAATCACACTAAATGTAAATGAATTAAATACAACGCTCAAGAGACAAAGAGTGGCGAGCAGATGAAAAAAGATGACTCATTAATATGTTGCCTACAACAGACACATCTTAGGCACAAAGATATAAATAGTTTAAAAATCAAAGGATAGAAAAAAGCATACCAAGCAAACAGTAACCAAAAGAGAGCAGAAGTGGCAATATTCACATCTGACAAAATAGACTTTAAGTCAAAATCTATTGCAAGAGACAAAGAAAAACATTTTATGATTCACCAAGAAGACATAACAATTATATTTATCTACCCAGTGCCAGAGCCCCAAAATTTGTAAAGCAAAGTCTAACAGAATTAAAGAGAGAAATGGACAGATCTACAATAATAGTAGGAGATTTCAATATACCACATTTGACAATAGATAGAACAACTAGAAAAAAAATCAGGAAAGATGTAGAAGACCTGAATAACACTATTAACCAACTGGACCTAACAGACATATATGTAGAACACACCACCAAACAGTATCACAATATATAGTCTTCTCCAGTGAACACAGAACATCCTCCAGAGTAAACCATATTTTAGGCCACAAAACAAACGTCAATAAATTTAAAAAGATTGATATTACACAAAGCATTGTCTCTGACCCTAACAATATGAAGCTAGGAATCGATAACAGAAAGAATAAGGAAAAAAAGCAAACATGGAAATGAAATAACACACTACTAAAAAAACTATTGAGTCATAGAAGATATAAAAAATGGAATTGAAAAATACTTAGACAAAAATGAAAACACAACATACAAAAATCTTTGGGATGAAGTGAAAGCAGTGCTCAGAGGAAAAGTCACAGCAATAAATGCCTGTATTAAAAAGGAAGAAAGATCCAAAATCACTAACTTAACCAGACAACTTGAGCAAATAGGAAAGGAGGAGCAAAGGAAGACAAAAGCTATCAGAAGAAAGGAAAGATCAGAGCAGAAATAAAAAAATAAATAAAAACAGAAAAAAAATAGAATCAACAGGACTAGAAGCTGGTTCTTTGAAGGGATTAATAAATTGACAAACCACTGGCCAAAATGACAAAGGGAAAAAATGAAAAGACACAAATAGCCAAAATAAGAAATGAAATTGTTGTCGTTACGACAGATACAACTGAGATAGGGGATCATGACAGGATGTTATGAAAAATTGTACTCCAACAAATTAAAAAACCTAGAAGAAATGGACAAATTTCTAGAAACACACTACCTAGCCAAACTAACACAAATAGAGGTAGAAAATCTGAATAGACCCGTAACAAAAGAAAGATTAAAGATGTCGTTAAAAAAAAAAAAAACTCCCAACAACAAAAAAAGCCCAGGACCAGATAGTTTCATTGGGGAATTTGCCAAACATTCAGGGAAGAGTTGACACTAGTTCTGCTCAAACTCTTCCAGAACATAGAAAAGGAAGGAACACTCCCTAATTCATTCAATGAAGCCAGCATCACCCTGGTACCAAAGCCAAATAAAGGCATCACACACACACACAAAAAAATTATAGACCAATATCTCCCATGGGTATAGACGCAAAAAATTCTCAACAAAATTGTAGCCAACGGGATTGAGCAGCGTATCAAAAAAAAAAAAAATCATCCATCACAATCAGGTAGGATTCATACCAGAAATACAACGGTGGTTTAAAACCAGGAAAATCAATCAATGTAATTCACCACATAAATAAAACAAGGGAAAAGAATCACATGAGCATCTCAGTTGATGCAGAAAAGGCATTTGATAAAATCCAACACCCTTCCCTGATAAAAATTCTCAGCAAAATAGGAATAGAAGAGAAATTCCTCAACATAATTAAAGGCATATATGCAAAACCAACAGCCAACGTTATTCTCAAAGAAGACAGACTGAGCGCCTTCCTCTTGAGAATGGGAATGAGACAAGACAAGGATGCCCGTTATCACCAGCCTTATTCAATATTGTGCTGGAAGTCATAGCTAGAGCAATAAGGGAAATAAAGTGTATCCAAATTGGAAAGGAAGAAGTAAAGCTATCCCTACTCACGGATGACGCAACCTAATGTAGAAAATCCCAGATATTCCACAAGAAAGCTACTGGATCTAATAGAAGAATTCAGCAAAATGTCAGGGTACAAGATTGACACACAAAAATCAGGTTCCTTTCCACTAACAAGGAGAACTCCGAAAATGACATCAAGAAAACAAGAGCATTTACAATAGCCCTCACCCCCCAAATGATAAAATACCTAGGAAGAAACCTATCCAGGGACGTAAAAGACCTATTCAATAAAAATATAAACACTAATGCAAGAAACTAAGAGACATATGTAAATGGAAGAACATTCCATGCTCATGGATTGGAAGACTTAACATTGTGAAAGTGTCAATATTACCCAAGTGATCTATGGATGTAATGCAATCCTAATTAAAATTCTAATAACATTCTTTACTGAAATAGAAAAACTAACCACCAACTTTATGTGAAAAGGAAAGAGACCCCGAATACCCAAAGCAACACTGAAGAAGAACAAAGTAGGGAGCCTCACACTTTCTAATCTCAAAACCTACTATACAGCCACAGTAATCAAAACAGGTCCAATAACAGACAGACCAGCGGAATAGAATTGAGAACCCAGAAGCAAATTCATCCATCTATTTTTATGGGCAGCTGACGTTTGACAAGGGTGTCAAAATCCACTCAGTGGGGAAGAAACAGTCAATGGTGCTGGCAAAACTGCATATACATTTGCAGAAAAATGAAACAGGATCCATACTTCACACCGTACACAAAAACTAACTCAAAATGCATCAAAGACCTAAATGTTAAAGCTAAAACTATAAAGTTCTTGGAAGAAAACATAGGGACAAAACTTTAGGGGCCAAATTATTACAAAAATAGATTATCCAACACAACAACTGCAATGCACAAACAGTAGAAGACAAATTAGATAACTGGAACCTAATAAAAGTTACTTATGCTCATCCAAAGACTATCAAAAGAGTAAAAAGAGAACCTACAGGCTGGGAAAAAATTTTCAGGAACAACATACCTGATAAGGGTCTAATCTCTAAAATATATATACAAAACTTCAACAACTAAACAGCAAAAAGGCAAATAACCCAGTCATAAAATGGGCAAAGGACATGAACAGACACGTGAGCAAAGAGGACATTCAAGTAGTCAACAAACTCATGAAAAGATGTTCATTATCATTAGTCATTAGAGAGGTGCAAATGAAAACAAATGCAATATGTCACTGATCAAAAAAAAAAACAAAAAACAAATGCTGCCAAGGTTGTGGGGAGATTGGAACTCTTATACACTGCTGGTGGGATTGTAAAATGGTACAACTACTATGGAAAACAGTATGGCAATTCCTCAAAATAACTAGAACTACCTTATGATCCAGCAAGCCCACTCATATTTACCATAGAGATCTAATAGCCGTGGCACGAATAGACATATGCACACCTATGTTCACTGCAGCGTTAGTCGCAATAGCAAAAAGATGGAAAAACCTAAGTGCCCATCAACAGGTGAATTAATAAACAAATTGTGGTATATACATACAATGGAATACTATGCAGCTATAAAGAATAATGACGAGTTCTCAAAACATCTCGTGACATGGATGAATCTGGAGGACATTATCCTGAGTAAAATAAGGCAACCACAAAAAGGGCAAATATTGTATGATCTCACTTTTATAAAAAGACAAGGATAGGTATATATACAGAAAAGCAATGTTCTTTGGTGATTATCAGGAATGGGAGAGTGAAGGAGGGGGAATCACTTTCTAGATAGTAGACACTTGTTTTTGGTGATGGGAAAGGCAATACTAAATATGGGTGAAGTCTGCACAACTTGACCAAGTAAATGATGACACTAAGAAGTACAAAAGAACCATCTGATGCCTTTGAATTATGGTGTTGCTGAAGAATATTGAATAAACCATGGACTGCTAGAAGAATGAACAGGTCCATCTTGGAAGAAATACAGCTAGAGTGGTCCTTGGAAGCAAGGATGGCGAGACTTCGGCCCATGTACTTTGGACATGTTATCAGGAGGGCCAGCCCCTGAAGAAGGACATCGTGTTTGGTAAAGCAGAGAGTCAGTGAAAAAAGAGGAAGACCTCAATGAGATGGAGTGACATAGTGGCTGAAACAATGGGCTCAAAATAGCAATGGCCGTGAGGATGGTGCAGGACTGGGCAGTGTTTCATTGTTTTACATAGGGTCGCTATGAGTTGGAGCCGACTCCACGGCCCCTAACAATAACAACATCCAATTGTGCAACAACAATAATAAACAACCAAAAAATATGCATGTGGTTACATAGGTTAGATATGTATGCATATATGTGTGTAGGAAGGCACCTGTGAGTATATGGGTGTGCATGTATAGGTGAATCTGTAGGCATATGTATATACCTGTGTGTGCTGCATGTATATTCATATATATAATAAAGCTCATGGGGGCACAGTTATGGATACTTCCTAGACATAACCAAACACTTCACAGGATTAGTTTACTGGGTTTGAATGCTTAGGACCATAGTCCCTGTGAGACAACTCAGTCAATTGGCATTACGTACCTCATAAAGATAATGTTGTACATCCTAGCTTTGTGAGAAGCATCTGGGATCTTAAAAGCTTATGAGCAGCCATCTAAGATACAACTATTGGTCTGTACTTGTCTGGAGCAATACAGAAATAAGGAAATCAAAGACTCAAGGAAGAAACTAGTCTACAGGGCTTATAGCCCACATGAACCAGGGTCTCCTCTATCCTGAGACCAGAACTAGATGGTGCCTGGCTACCACTACCAACCATTCTGACCAGGGTCACAATAGATGGTCCCGAATAGAATGGGAGAAATATGTAGAACAAATTCAGATTCCTAAAAGAGGCCAGATTTACTGGACCAGTAGAAGCTAGAGGAACCCCTGAGACTATCACCCTGAGATACCCTTTAAACTTGGAACTGAAGCCGCTCCTGGAGACCACCTTTCAGCCAAATAACAGATTGGCTTATTAAGTAAACAATACCACCCATGAGTACTGTGTCCTTTCAATAGTCACCTATTTACACTAAAGCAAATATGAGAAGGTAAGGGGGGGCAGGGAAGCTAGATTAATGGAAACAGAACAACCAGAATGGAAATAATGAGAATACTAACACATTGTGAAAAATGTAACCAATGTTACTGAACAATATAGAAATTGTTAAATGGAAAGCTATTCCTATGTAAACGTCCATCAAAAACACAATAAAGTATTATTGAAAAAAGAAATTGGAGACATTACTACAGATCCAACTGAGATAAAGAGAATCATAGAATACTACAAAATACTGTACTCCAACAAATTTGAAAACTTAGAAGAAATGGACAAATTCCTAGAAATGCATTACCTACCTAAACTAACACAGATAAAGAGGTGGAAAATCTAAACAGACCCATAATCGAAGAAGAGATTGAAGATGTCATCAAAAAACTTCCAAACAAAAAAAAAAGCCCAAGACCAGATAGCTTTACTTGGGGAATTCTACCGAACATTCAGAGAAGAGTTGACACCCATTCTACTCAAACTCTTCCAAAACATAGAAGAGGAAAGAATATTCCCTAACTCACTCTGTGAAGCTAACATCACCCTGATACCAAAGCCAAATAAAGACATCACAAAAAAAGAAAATTACAGACCAGTATCTCTTATGAATATAGATGCAAAAATTCTAGTGAACAGAATACAACGTATTAAGAAAATCATACATTGTGATCAAGTGGGATTCACACCAGGAATGCAAGGGTGGTTCGACATTAGAAAATCAATGTAATTTAACACATAAGTTAAAAAAAGGAAAAGAATCACTTGATCATCTCGTTGGTGCAGAAAAGGCATTTCATAAAATCCAACATACTTTCATGTTAAAAACCCTCAGCAAAATAGGAATAGAAGGGAAATTCCTCACATAGTTAAGGGCATATATGCAAAACCAACAGCTAATATTATTCTCAATTGAGAAAGACTGAGATCCTTCACCTTGAGAATGGGAACGAGACAAGGATGTCCATTATCGCCAGTCTTTTTCAATGTTGTACTGGAAGTCCTAGCTAGAGCAATAAGGCAAGGAAGAGAAATAAAGGTATCCAAATTGGAAAGGAGGAAGTACAACTATCCCTATTTGCATATGACATGTTTCTATACAAAGATTACACAAGAAATGTCTGGATCTAATAGAAGAATTCAGCAAAGTGGCAGGGTACAAGATCACACAGAAATCAGTTGGGTTTCTTTACACTAACAGGGAGAAATCCAAAAAAGGAAATCAAGAAAACAATATCATTTACAATAGTCCCCCAAATGATAAAATACCTAGGAATCAACCTAACCAAGGAGGTAAAAGACTTGTACAGTGAAAACTATAAAACACTGCTACAAGAGACTAAAAGAGACCTACGTAAATGAAGGGCATTCCATGCTCATGGATTGGAAGACTTAATATTTTGAAATGTCAATACTACACGAAGTAGTCTGTAGATACAATGCAACTTCAAATTCCAACAACATTCTTTACTGAAATGGAAAAACTAATCACCAAATTTATAAAGGAAAGAGGCTTCAAATATCCAAAGCAATATTGAAGAATAAAATAGGAGGCCTCATGCTCCCTGACCTCAGAAAGACTGTACAGCTACAGTAATCAAAACAGCCTGGTACTGGCTCAACAATAGACACATAGGCCAGTGGAATGGAATTGAGAACCCAGAGATAAACCCATCCATCTATGGACAACTGATTTTTGACAAGGAGTCAAAGTCCATTCAATGGGAGAAACAGCTTCTTCAATCAATGGTGCTGGCAAAACTGCAAATCCACTTACAGAAGAATAAAACAGGACCTATACCTCACATCATACACAAAAACTAACTCAAGATGAATCAAAGACCTAAATGTTAAAGCTAGAACAGTAAAGTTCTTGGAAGAAACCATAGGGACAAAACTATAGGACTGTATTATAAAAAAAAAAAAAAAAAAAAGATTATCCAGCACAACTACACATGCACAAACAGCAGAAGACAAATTAGATAACTAGGACCTCATAAAAATGAAATACTTATGCTCATCAAAAGACTTTATCAAAAAAATTAAAAGAGAACATACATACCGGGAAAAAATCTTCAGGAACAACATATCTGATAAGGGTCTAATCTCTAAAATATATACAAATATATGTATAAATTATATATCTAAAATATATACAAAACTTCAACAACTTAACAACAAAAAGGCAAATAACCCAATCAAAAAATGGGCAAAAGACATGAACAGACACTTCAGCAAAGAGGACATTCAAGTGGCCAACAAACACATGAAAAGATGTTCCCCATCATTATAGAGATGCAAATCAAAACTACATTGAGATATCATCTCACCCTTGCTAAAATGGCACTGATTAAAAAAAAACCAGAAAACAACAAATACTGGCAAGGATGTGAGGAGATTGGAACTCTTATCCACTGCTGGTGGGATTGTAAAATTGTACAACCACTGTGGAAAACGGTATGGTGCTTCCTCAAAAAACTAGAAATAGAAACTACCTTATGATTCAGCAATTCCTCTTCTAGGTATATATCACAGAAGAGACACGAACAGACGTGCACACCTATGTTCATTGCAGCACGATTCAGAGTAGCAAAAAGTGCCCATCAACGAATGAATGGATGAAGAAAATGTGATAGATAATACATACAACGGAATACTATGCCGCCATAAAGAATGAAGAGTCCACAAAACAGCGTGGATGAATCTGGACGATTATTCTGCTGAGTGAATAAGTCAATCACAAAAGGGCAAATATTGTACCATCTCGATTTTATAAAATGACAAGAATAGGTATATATACAGAGATCAACATTAATTGGTGGTTACCAGAGATGGATGGGGCAGAGGGAGAGAGGGTATCACTCTCTAGATAGTAAAAAAAAGATAGTAGACCCTTTTTTTTATTGATGGGAAATGTAATGCTGAAGTGTGCACAGCTTGGCCAAGGTAATCAATGTCCTGAAATGCACACAAGATAAAAGTGTCTTTTGGTAATTGCTATGGCGTATATAATTATGCAACAACAGCCAAAAATATATATATGTGCAGGTGTATATGTATGTATGCATAAAAAAAAAAAACCCAGTGCCTAAAATCCAAACTCATTGCCATTGAGTCAATTCCAACTCACAGTGACCCTGTAGGACAGAGTAGAACTGCCCCACAGGGTTTCCAAGGCTGTGATCTTTACAGAAGCAGACTGCCACGTCTTTCTCTCACAGAGCAGCTAGTGGGTTTGAACCATCAGCCTTTCAGTTAGCAGCCAAACATTTAAGTACTGCGCCACCAGGGCTCCTTGTATGTGTACAGGTATATATATATGTGAGTATATGTGTGCGTATATCTGTTGTTGCTGTTAGGTGCCATTGAGTCATTTCCGACTCATAGCAGCCCTATGTACAACAGAACAAAACACTACCTAGTCCTGCGCCATCTTCATAATCATGGCTATGTTTGAGCCCATTGTTGCAGCTACTGTGTCAATCCATCTCATTGATGGTCTTCATCTTTTTCAGTGACCCTCTACCTTACCAAGCATGAGGTCCTCCTCCAGGCACTTGGTCCCTCTTGATAACATGTTCAAAGTACTGAGCCGAAGCCTCGCCATCCTTGCTTCCAAGGAGCACTCTGGCTGTACTTCTTCCAAGACAAACTTGTTTGTTCTTCTGACCAAAAAAAAAATCCAAACCCCTTGCCGTTGAGTCGATTCCAACTCATAGCAACCCTAGAGGACAGAGTAGAACTGCCCCATAGAGTTTCCAAGGAGCGGCAGGTGGATTTGAACTGCCAAGCCTTTGGTTAGCAGCGGCAGCTCTTAACCACTGCACCACCAAATGGAAATGGAACAACCAGAATGGAAATGAGAATATTCACACATTGTGAAGATTGTAACCAGTGTTACTGAACAATTTGAGTAGAAATTGTTGAATGGGAACCTAATTTGCTGTGTAAACTTTTACTGAGAACACAATATTATTTAAAAAGAAAGAAAGATAGCAGTATAGCATTGTCATTGCCCCCTGAAAATTTGCCGTTGCTCCTCCCCAGTCATTCCTGCTTTCCTGGAAACAGCTCTGTTCTGCTCTTTTTCACATCATGTGGTGTAAATGGAGTACCCATAAACCTCACACAGCATGTTTATTCTGAGACCCAGCCATGCTGCTGTGTGTTTTAGTAGTTTGGCCCTTTTCATTTCTAAATAGGATTCTACTGTACGGCTGTATCCCTAGTTTGTTTGCCCGCTTATCTGTCGATCATTGGAATTATTTCCTGTTTGGGGCTATCATGAGTAAAACTGTTGTGAACATTTATGTCTGAGTCTTTGTGTGGACATATGTTTGCATTTCTCTTGGTAAATACCTAGGAGTAGAATTATTGGCCTGTGGTTTTTTTTACAGAAAGAGCCCTGGTAACTCAGTGGTTAAGCACTTGGCTGTTAACTGAAAGGTTCCGGGTTTGAATCCACCAGTTGCTCCACAGGAGAAAAATGTGGCAATCTGCTTCAGTAAAGATTTACAGCCTTGGAAACTCTATGGGGTGGTTCAGCTCTGTCCTATAGGGTCACTATGAGTCAGAATCAACTCGATGGCAACTTTTTGTTTGGTTGGTTCTTTTATAAGATTTTACAAAAAGTGTAGGTCACCGGATTGCAGACACTTCGAACAATCACCATCGCCTTGTAAAGAGATGCTGCAACTCTGAGGAAGGTCTTTTGCAGGCTGGGGAGGGGACTTGGCTCATATCCTGGTTCTGCCATTTTTGCCCTGTATGACCTTAGGTAGGTTTCTTAACCTCTCTAAGCCTCTCTCCTCCTTTGTAGAGTGGGAACGATGACTGCACTCTTCTAAGGCCACTGGTGGAATCCTATGAGAGAAGGGATATAAAATGCCCAGCACAGGACTTGGCACATAATGAGTGTATCAGGTTCCCGTGGCTGCTGTAACAAATTTCCACAAACTGAATAGCTTCAAACAACAGAAGTCTATTCTGTCACAATTCTGGAGGCCAGAAGTCTGACATCAAAGTATTGGCAGAGCCATGCTCCCTATGAAAGCTCTAGGGGGAAATCCTTCATTGCCTCTTCCAGCCCCCAGTGGCTGGCAGCTTTCCTTGGCTATGGCAGCATCAGTCAGGTCTCTGCCTCCATCTTCAGACGGCTGCCTCCTCTTCTCTCCGTGTCTGTTCTCTTCTAAGGACTCCTATCATTGTACTTAGGGCCTACAAAGGTAATTCAAGATGATCTCATCGCAAGATCCTTAACTCAATTACATCTGCACAGACCTTCTTTCTAAATAAGCTCACATTCACAGGTTCCCATGGGTCAAGACGTGGAGATACCTTTTTGGGGGCCACCACTCAACCCATGGTGTTTTCAGTCACCTCCTATGCATGTGAAAGCTGGACAATGAATAAGGAAGACTGAAGAATCGATGCCTTTGATTGCGGTGTTGGTGAAGAATATTGAATATACCACGGACTGCCGGAAGAATGAAAAAATCTGTCTTGGAAGAAGTATAGCCAGAATGCTCATTAGAAACAAGGATGGTGAGACTTGTTCTCACATGCTTTGGACATGTTATCAGCGGGGACCCGTCCCTGGAGAAGGACATGATGCTGGTAAAGTAGAGGGTCATAGAAAAAGAGAAAGACCCTTAATGAGATGGATTGACACAGTGGTTACAACAATGAGCTCAAGCATAACAATGATTGTAAGGCTGGGACAGGACCAGGTAATGTTCCCATCTGTTGTACATAGGGTCGCTGTGTGTCAGAACCGACTTGACAGCACCTGACAACAACAGCAACTCAACCTGAGAAAAAGTGGCCCCAACTACCACCACCTGTTTAGATTCTATTGCCTTTCTAGGTCTACTGTCTCCTCATGATGCCTTCACAGAGAATTTAGGTAACAACTGAAGAATACAAGCACTCACAGAATATTTACTCTGCCTCAGACATCCGGGAGTGCTGTCAGAATTAACTCATTTAATTCTCCCAACAACCCCATAAAGCAGGTCATTCATCATCATACCCATTTATAGGCACAAAAAGATTCAGTAACTTGCCCAAAGTCACACAGCAAGTAAGTGGTGGAACCAGGTTTTGAGCCCATGGAGTGTGGCAAATCAAAGGATCACAAAGATTTCTGTTGGCCTGCAGATATTCACTAACACAATCACCACGGCTGGGCCAGATGCTGTCTTCACAGTGTTGCAATTGTTGCTTCATTCAGGCAATACTGAGAGGCATGTGGTATTATCATCTTTTTGCAGGTGGACAACTAAGGCTTAGAGAGATCGCATAAGGCTGAGGCCAGGTAGACTGTGTGGCTTGTACTAAGTCCCACTTTCCCCTCCTAAGACTTGCAGTTCTGTGGAATGGATTTCGGGGGTTGTGAGGGCTGTTTTATTATTATTATTATTGCTATTGTTGTGGTAAAATATGCATAATGAAATTCACCAATTTAACCATTTTAAAGTGTGCGATTCGGTGGCATTTTGTACATTTCCAATGGTGTACAGTTGTCACCTCTATGTAGTATCAGAACTTTTCCATCACCCCAAAAGGAAACGTCTGTTTCCCACAACCTGCCAGCCCTTGGCAACCACCAATCTGCTTTCTGTCTCTATGGATTTGCCTAGCCTGGATAACCCTGATGGCGTAGTGGTTAAGTGCTACGGCTGCTAACCAAAGGGTCGGCAGTTCAAATCCACCAGGTGCTCCTTGGAAACTCTATGGGGCAGTTCTACTCTGTCCTACAGGGTCACTATGAGTCAGAATAGACTTGATGGCGCTGGGTTTGGTTTGGTATGGTTTGGATATTTCACATAAGTGGGATCATATGGCATTTGTCCTTTTGTATCTGACTTTTTTACTCGGCATAATGCTTTAAAAGTTGATCCACGTTGTAGCATGCATCAGGTCTTCATTTATCTTTATGGCTGAATAATATTCCATTGTGTGTATAGACCACACTTTGCTTATCCCTTCACCGGTTGATGGACACTTGGCTTGGTTCCACATTTTGCCTCGTATGACTGATGCTATGAACACTCATGTACAAGTTTTTGCTTGAGCATATGTTTTCAGGTCTCTTGGGCATATCATATGCCCAGGAGTGGAATTGCTGAATCATATGGTAATTCAGTGTTTAACGTCTTGAGAAACTGTGAATCCCAGGGCTGTTTTGAACACTCTTGGGGTTATGGTTGGAAACAAGCATGATGGAGGAAAGAGGGTTTGCAATGCAGTGGTATCTTGTCGTCACTGGAACACAGTAGAAATGATGCCAATGAACTTTCACCCCTTCCCCTCCACTGTCCCAGGCCTCCTTCCCATGTCTTATCAGTTTCTTGAGGCCACCCAGCCCCGCCAGCACTGAGGCCTCTGCGTTCCACCCCCCATCCACCCTGAGCTCCAGGGGACCCCTCTTCTCAGCTGGGCAGTCCTTGGAGGGCTGACCCTGTAGAGTCCCCTCTGGGAGTGGGTTGGGGGTGTCACACCCCTTTTGGCCGAGTCCCACCTGCAGCCAGGCCCTGGGTGGGACCACTGCAGCTGGTGTTCAGAAGCAGGCAAGTGGACTCCTGGGTGCCCAGCCGCCCATCTTTCCATGCCGAGCCCCCTCCCTCCCACTGGGAGATGCGGCTCACCAGGAAGGGCAGACCTGGAAGTGCAACCAATGGGGGTCAGGTAGGTTCTTCTGGTCTGAGGCAGGAATTCAGTATTCACTTGCCAGCCCTGACTGCTCACCCTGTGGTGGGTGCTGCTCAACACACAGGGGACCTAGTGCTGACCAAAAGAGATGTGATCCCGCGGGACAGCTACACAGTGCAGGGGCCAGGGCAAAATGAAAATGCAGGGCCCTTGTTCCAAAATTATTAAGAATCTCAGGATGGCAACAACAGAGGCCCCTCTACCTGTCCATGTGGCAATGCCCTTCATTGCCTGGGCCCCTGCCCTCAGGTGCCGTGTATTCTAGAGATTCCATTGCCATCTGAAGGAAGCATAATATGATTGACATCTGCAATTTAAAATGTTCTGGTAGCCACATTGAGAAGACTTAAAAAAAAGAAAAGGTGAAATTAACTTTAGCAATATATGATATTTAACCCAATACATCCAAAATGTTTTCATTTCAACATGTAATTAACATAAAACACTGCTGAAATATTTTATAGTCTTTTGCTTGTACTGAGTCTTTGAAATCTGATGTGTGTCTGGCGTTCAGTGCACATTTCAATTCGATGAGCACATTTAGGTGCTCAGTAGCCAGGCCCTTGGGTTGGGCAGTGCAGACAAGAAGCAATGCCGTGTTACCAGTCGGAGATGAGGCAGCTGCAGGGCAGGGAGAATCCTGGTGGTGGGAGTGTAGCCGGAAGGGCTCCTCTGAAGATGGGCATCGAGCAGAGGCCAAGGCCAGAGTCGGGAAGTGCAGCGCCAGGTGTGCAGGGGCATGAGGCCAACTGGGGAGCACTGCCCAACTGCCCGCTGCCCGCTCTGGGGCTCCAGCCTGCAGATAGCATCTAGAGCTCAGGAGCCGAAAGAGATCTTAGAAAACATTGGCTCAGTTGCCCGCTTTAGAAATGGGGAGACTGAGGCTCAGAGAGGGGTTATGGCCTGCCCAGGGTCACACTGAGCAGGGAATACCACCACAAACACTGCTTCCTGGCCGATACACCGCACTGCCCAGTGCCCAGCCCAGGGAGGACCCAGGCCTCGCCTCTCCCTCTCTCCTTCCTCAGGAGAGGGCTTGCGCTGTGCAGAAGCAGTTTTCTGGAACCGGCCCAGGTGACTTCCTTCTGGCTTGGAATCACGGGAGGAGGCTGGCTGGGCCAAGCCAAGCTCTGTGTGGGTGGACATGTATTGGGACGGAGCCAGCACATTAGCCCTGCCAGCAACACAGGCATGAGCAATGACGCTGGTGCCCCCCAGGTTCCAACAGCAGCCAACCCACAGCTTTACATGCGGCTGAAGCCATTTACAGAACTGCCACCGTCTGGCCACTTCTACTCACTCCACAAAGACAGCTACCTTGGGAGCCTGCGGCTCTCTCTCTGGCTGGACTTCTAAAACAATTGTAAAATACAACAGAAAATTCACCAGGGTAGCCATTTTGAAGCCTACCATTAACTACATTCACAATATGGTGCAATCATTACCATTATTTAGTTCCAAACATTTACATCCCACAAAAGAAAACCCCACACCCATCATTAGCATCATCCCCTAAACTCCCTCTACCCACAGCCCCTGGCAACCACTAATCCTATTTCTGTCTTTATGTATTTGCCAACTCTGGACATCTCATATAAGTAGATTCTTGTAACATCTGACTGATTCTGAATGACCCTGACTTCCACTTACTGTGAGCCCTGATAAGCCCACTTCAACCAGAGGTGGGAACATCACACCCACCACCTCCTTTAGTCCTCACACCCCCAATAGCAGGGGCATTTATAGAGGAGAAATGGGATCAGACAAGCTGCATAGAGAGTAAGTGGAGGAGCTGGGATTCAAACCCGGGTCTGATTCCCCAAGTTGCGCCCCAGGAAAAGGGAAACCCGGGACATGCCACTTGCTCTTCTGGAGTTCTAGTGAGGCCCAGAGGTGGCAGTGACCATATAGATGGGTGTCAGCAACTTTATCTGCAAGGGGGATGCTTCTCAGGGGTCCCTGTGGGCACCAGACCCCAACTACTTGCAGGCACTTTATGAATGAGGAGTGGCCCCTCAGGCTGTTGTCACACCAAGGCAGGTCAGGGCTCGGGAAGAATGGATGGCCCACACCTGGCCCAGGGGTGAGGCTGTGTTAGGGACCAGCTGCTGTGCCATGAGGGCCTGTTTTCAGGGAGGAGCCCTAGGAAGCCTCAGGGCCGTGGTGCCCAGAGAGGAGGAGAGGATGGGGGTATGGGGCTCCTACACCCTGGGCAAGGGGCCTGCACCTCCAAGGTGGACACTTTGAGCTTTGTACAAGCTGCATGTGTATCTGTTCAAAAAATAATTATGTTAAAGATAAACCAAGACCACACAAAACATGTACATGAGTATTTATAGTAGCATTATTCATAACAGCTGAAAGGTGGTATGGTGAAATAAGTTCCTTTGTGTGGCCTTTTGCCTTGGTTCTTTGGAAAAACAGCTTGAGAGATTTTTCCTCTAAGCCCTGAGGAGTTTCCTTTGCCTAATTTTCCACCCTGGAGGGTTTGTTACTTTTGTCCAGGTTGATTGACATTTCCTGAGTAAGCTGTAAATGATTTGCGGTTTGATACTTTTTGTCTGGTCCTGGGTTGCAGCCTAACCTGTAATTGGTATGTACCTTGCAGGGATTGGTCAACATACTATGCAAATGAAGGTGACTATAGACTATGCAAATGAAGTTACTATAGCCTACTATGCAAATGAAGTGTCCATGGCCTGAGGATTGGTCAATTCATGGCTGTTATCAATTGAATTAAAAAAAAACAAAAAAAAATAGCCTCCCTAAAATATGTGTTGTAAATCCGCACAGCTATGCCTGTTGGGCCTGTGGTTATAATCCCATTTGGGAATGGGTAGTCTTTGTTATGTTAATGAGATGAGATTCGTATAGGGTGTATCTTGAGTCAATCTCTTTTGAGATATAAAAGAGATTAAAGGAGGAAGCAGACCAGTGATGGGGTAAGATAGATGCCAAAACACATGGAGATCTCCAAGGAACCAGGAAGCCGAAGCTGAAGAGACAAGGACCTTCCCCCAGAGCCTGTTGATCCTGATCCTGAGTTGTACCATTACTTCCTTAATGAACCATTCAACTGTAAGTATGATCTGTGAGTTCTGTGTGACCATTGCAATAGATTATTGAACCTAGAAGAGAAGTAGAAAGTGCTGTGGGAGTGTCGGCTGGTGTCAGAATTGGTGAAAAGGTTGGAGAGTGGAGGTATGTCTGACATCTACCTCATAGGTATCAGCCTTGGGCTGATCTTAATTGGCATTATCCCCCTTGAAGTTAGACAGGTTCTGCTGCTACTTCTACTCCCGCCATTTTATAGGTGAAATAACCCAAGTGCCCATCAACAGATGAATAGATAAATGCAATGTTGTGTATCTGTGCGATAGAAGTCCACATACATGCAATCACATGGATGAACCTTAAAAACATCCTGATGAGTGAAATAAGTCAGTCACATAAGGCCACATATTGTATGGTGCCACTTATACCAAATGTCCAGAATAGGCAAATCCACAGAGACAAAAAGCAGATTAGTGGTGCCAGGGAATGAGGGTGGGGGTGGAAATTTAGAAGGATGTTGGAGTCTGAGCAGGGTGAGGAGGGCACCTGCCAGGGGAGAAGGAGGTAGCAGAGATGGGAGTTGGTTACATCCAGGGGGACTGAATAAGTAAGCAAAGTATCAAGAGGAATGGGAGCCAGGTTTCTCATTACCAGAGAAGAGTTATGAATACAGAAAGGGAGAGAAGCAAAATGAATCCTGAGGTGTTGAATTGAAGTGGAGGCATTGGTACGAACTCACGGTTTTCAATATACACATAAAAAACAGTCAACCAGCATTATTTGCAGGCGTTACGTTCTATAAATTCACCACAAACCCTGAGTTAGCGAATAATGGACCATCGCTCCTGGGGAAATACAGGGCAAGGTTCCTGCGAGCCTCTGGTCACATTTTCATCAACTGATCAATGCATAACCTTGTTTTATGTGTGTTACTGTTTAAAGACATCTTATTTAATATATATTGTTGATTCATTAAGATGGAACTCAACGGCCAACAGCACTATAACATATGCCTGTATAAAGTTTATCTAACACACATATTTTCTCTGTAAGACACGTCATAACCTTCTTGTGCTTAGGAACACTAGATAGCACTTCAGCACTACACATTAAAAAAAAAAATTTTTTTTTTTAAATAGAAAAATCACCACCACCGCCAACAACAACAAAACCTACAAAAATTGGGAAAACGGCACTAAATAGACCGCAAGAAGGACACTTGTTTAAAGTATGAGAGCTGAAACAAGAAGGCAGAGTGTCACTTGTTCAACCTCACCTGGGAAGGTATGTGTGAGTGTTAGTGGTGACTCAAATTTTAGGCCACTCTGCGCATGTCCACGAATGACCACCAGTATCGATTTGGGGGCTACAAGTAAACTCTAGTAAGCCAGAAAATTCACAAATATGAAATCTGTGAATAATGAAGATAGACTGTAAGTATATATATGTATGTAGCTCTGTCCTCTGATAGGTTCTGGGGTTGTAACACCCCAATAGCCTAGTGCCCACGTCTTGGTTTCTAAATACCATTTTCCACTAGGGCTTCTTGGAGAAATGGCTGACTGCAGGGCTGGGGCAGGGAAAGTACAGAAAGAGCCTGGAACATCCTGTTGTGCCATAAAATAAGATGGTGCTTTTTACCCAGAATGAGGGAAACATGTCAAAACTGCATGGACGCCATCTTGAAAAGGGGCACCCAACGGCCAAATCAGGGTAATAAAAAAAAAAAAAAAAAAAACCCACCACTATTGAGTTGATTCCGATTCATAGTGACCCCATAGAATTTCCAAGGCTGTAAATCTCCACAGAAGCGGACTGCCACATCTTTCTCCCGAGGAGTCACTGGTGGCTTTGAACTGCCGACCTTTTGGTTAGCAGTCAATTGCTTTAACCACTGCTCCACCAGGGTAACAGGAACATCAAAATAAATAGTCATAATAACAGATTACACCCCCACGGAGTAAATAAGTCATAATAAGTCCTTGTGGCTATAAATAACCAAATAAACAAATTGAATGTTTGATGAAGAATGGGATATTTACATCATCTCAAAGCACCTCCCCACAAAATACATAGTCATCACGGTGGAGAAGCCTGGCCGACACCGTCTTAATCCAGTGACCCCACCTCTTGGTATTGCTGCTCCCTTCACAGACCTGCTGCTTTCCCTCTTGGGCCTTTGCTCACCCCACTCCCCACTGGCGTTCCCCTCTCCACCTACCTATGACACCTGAACCCTACCTATGATACCTGGCCACCTCCTTCACAGTGTGCTCTCAGATCACTCCTGCCGCAGGCAATTTGGAATCACCTTTCATTCACTCAGTCAATATTTATTATGCTCCTACTATATAGTTAAATACTTGGCTGCTAACAAAAAGGTTGAAGGTCCAACTTGATGGCACACAACAACAACATATGCCTAGCAGGAGGATAACCCTGGGTATATAGCTCGTATTGACCAGGGAGCTTCCTGTCTGCCAGGGACCGTGAGAGCGTCCTGGAGGAGGTGACACTTCTCTGTGCTTTACAGCTGAGATGGTGCGAGGACACAGTGGCAAGGTGGGGAGGGAAATGTTTCAGGCAGAGGCATTGCATTACAGGCACGAGTCATCACCTCACCGTTTGCCCCATTTGTGGGAAGAAGCCACAGGGCTGGGGGTGGGGTGAAGAGATGAGGTGGAAGGAGTGGATGGGGCAGCTGTGAAGCCCCTCTGTCAGTCTGAATTTTAGTTCAGGGTTTATGCGCCAAAAAGATTGTATCTGTAAGCCGAAGAGTTTGCGAGAGACAGCAAGCCAGGTTTTGACCTTGGAGAAGTTGCCTAAGCCCTCTGAGCATCAGGTCCCCCATCTATGTAATGAGGGCTGGGTTAGACAATATGTGGGCAAGGCTGGACCCACGGAATTATCCATCTGGAAGGAAGTTTAGGGAGATCTAGTTCAGGGTCTCAAATTCAGACATCCACTGGGCCAGGCAGGTCATAGGACGAGGGGCACATGGCCCACACATGAAGAATGGAGGCTCTCTAGCTCCCGACCAGCCATAGCTTCTGGTTTCCAAGTAGTGCGGGAACCCTGAACTCTGTGAGAAATGCTCAGACTTTGTGAAAGGGGCTCTTCACAGAGTAGGCTCCAGCAGTGGCTGCGAGGGAGTGGCTGCTCTAAGCCATGTCAGGAGGCAAGGGCTGGGTGCCCACTGGAGGGTGCAGGTGGGATCCATGTGAGCGGCTGCATCCTCCCAGCACCCCCGGCTGTTGTGAGAAAACAGAACACACTTAGCGACAGTTTTGGCCCCCAAGCCCCCAGTTTGAGACTTTTGTCAACTCCCTTTCTGAGTCTACTGTTCCCCATCCTTAGTGCCAAGCTCCTGGAGCCTCACACTGTCACCTCTCCCAGCCCCACCCCAGGCTCCTGGCTGCTTCAGCACCAGCCTGGCACCAGCAGCTATTTATCAAAAGGGTGGGCCCCTAAGCATCTGGTTGGATGTCTATGCCAGGATGGGTATTTGACCTTTTTCCTGCAGCCTACCAGCCATGGCCTTGGCCCTCCGGGGAGCCTTGTCAAAGCACTCTCCCCAAGCTGGCTGGTCAGGAGGTCAGGCGAAGCTGGGACTTTTGTCAGCAGAACACACAGGTGTATAAGGGCCCAGGAAGTCCACCCTCTCATCCCTGCCCCTCTCTCCCCAACTACAGAGCCTTTCCTTGGGACTTGAAGGTTTGGGGCTTCCTGAGACCAGGCTATACTTAAGGCCTGTTATGCCAGCCCCCTGGAACTGATGCTAAGAGCCTCAGAAGGCTGCAGGATTCAGGGAAGATGGTCAAAGAATTTGGGGGCCACGAGGCCTTGAAGGCATGTGGAGGGGCTGGAACTCAGTGATAATTCATAGGAACAGGCTTTCTGTGCTTCCTTCATTCCAGCTTGGCCTGGAGGCTTCTACCCCACCCCATCCCCACCTTGCCTCAGCTTCTGCCTCAGCTGGCCTTGCTCCACCACTCACTGTGTGCTCTCAGGGAAGTTACTTGACTTCTCTGTTCCTCAGTTTTCTTATCTGCAAAAAGGGGATACTAATAGTGTCTCTGAATCAGAGAGGAGGCTGGGAGGGTTTGACCATGCCGGGCGGGTAGCACGATGCCTGGCACCCGCGGGCAGCTCAGATAAGTGTGTCGTGTTGTTATTACTGGTATTGTTATCACCACCCTTCCCCTGACAGCGGGGCCTCCCAGTTCACTGTACACAGGGTGGGGGAAGCAGCTCCATGCCTGGGCCGAATGTGGGTAGGGGGAGCTCCTGCCTCGTCATGCCGCAACCAGCCTCAGCCTGCAGGGGTGCAGTTCTCACCCATACCCCCTCTCTCTCCAGCCAGCCATCGAGGACACTCAGGTTTCTCCCGTGACAGTGCCTGGCTGTCAACATGGGCAGTGTAGCATCCACCGTGACACGAAAATAAAATACAGGATGTCCGGCCAAATCAGAATTTGAATGATTTTTTTTAGTGAGTTGCTATGAACTGGAATCAACTTGACGGCAACAGGTTTGTTTTTTTTTTTAATACTCAAAACCAACCAAACGCACTGCTGTGAAGTTGATTCCGACTCACAGCGGCCCTATGAGACAGAGTAGAGCTGCCCCATAGGGTTTCTAAGGCTGTAAAGCTTTGCAGAAGCAGAATGCCACGTCTTTCTCCCGAGGAGAAGCTGGTGGGTTCAAACCACCAATCCTTCGATTAGCACCTGAGTGCTTAACCATCACTGTACCACCAGGGCTCCTTTTTTTTAGTCTAAGTATGTACTGAATATTGTATGGGACATATTTATACTAAAAAATTATCCACTGTTTATCTTAAATTCAAATCGAACTGGGCATCCAATATTTATCTCTATATATAATAAATAGATGATAGACAGATAGATAAATATACGATCCACAATCTATGCCCAGGGAAGCAGCAGTCAAGGAATCAAATGATGCATTGCCTTGGGCAAATCTGCTGCAAAAGATCTCTCTAAAGTGTTCAAAAGCAAAGATGTCACTGTAAGGGCTAATGTGTGCCTACCCCAAGCCACGGTGTTTTCATTCTCCTCATATGCATGTGGAAGCTGGACAATGAATAAGGATGACTGAAGACGAATTGACGCCTTTGAATTGTGGTGTTGGCGAAGAATATTGAATATACCATGGACTGCCAAAAAACGAACAAGTCTGTCTTGGAAGAAGTACAACCAGAATGCTCCTTAGAAGCAAGGATGGTGACAGTGCATCTTACATATTTTGTCAGGAGGGGTCAGTCCCTGGAGAAGGACATCATGCTTGGTAAGGTAGAGGGTTATCGAAAAAGAGGAGGACCCTCAAAGAGATGGATTGATACAGTGGCAGCAACAATGGGCTCAAGCAGAACGACGATTGTGAAGATGGCACAGGACCAGGCAGTGTTTCATTCTGTGGTACATGGGGTTGATATGAGTCAGAACCGACTTGATGGCACCTGACAACAGCAACATATATACGTGTGTGTATATATATATATATATATACACGAGACAGTGGTGGGTCAGAGGTGGAATTCTCACCTTCCACGCAGGAGACCCAAGTTTGAGTGATGGCCAATGCACCTCAAGCACAGCCACCACCTGTCTGTCAGTGCAAGCTTTCATGTTGCTGTGATGCTGAACAGAGTTCAGGGGAGCTTCTGGACTAAGAAAGACTAGGAAGAAAGGCCGTTGATCTACTTCTGAAAATCAGCAAATAAAAATCCTAGTCTGGTTATGGGTCACAATGGTCCGATCCTTTATGCGTGGGGTCACCATGAGACGGGGGCTGACTTAACGGCAGCTAACAACTATATATATATATATATATATATATATATATATATATATATATATATATATATATATATATATATATATATATTTTTTTTTTTTTTTTTTTTTTTTTTCCTACCTCTGGCAAACTTACCTACAACTCTTCCCATTTCTGGGCACTCAGGCCCCCAATTGTAGGTTCCATACCTCTTTGCCCGTGGATCTGCTCTGACCACAGGCTGGAGGGGTGGGGATGCACCCACTGGCACAGTGGCCTCCCTGGCATATTTGACACCTGGGACAGATTGTTTTTAACACCCCCTTCCTCAAGTGACCAAATTGTGTCCTGTAATAATCATGAAACAAAACTAATAATACCAATAGCCAGAAAAAGAACGCAGATGGTGAAAATTTTCTTTCATTGAGCCTGGCATATACAATCATGCTGGAAAAAAATAAAAATGAAAAATAATTTATCGAAAAAGGAATAAGAATATATACCTCCATAATGGTCAGTCACAGTAATGAATAATAACATGGTTTCTCCTTTCAAGCTTTTATTTCTTTGTCAAGACTCACCATCTTCACAGGTTCATGTTGAATAGCCAGGTGTCTCAGTCCAGCTTCTGTCACAACTGATGGAAGGACACTTTTTATGAAGTTTAATTTTGAAGGATTTCTTTCCCGTGAAGAAATAGATACACAAATGTTAGGAAAGGTCTTCAACATATGGTAAGTTACGAAAAGATTTATAAAAACCGCATTTTACAATAAATTCCCAAACTTGCAACACTGTTCGCGTCTTTGTTTCATTGGGATTAATTCTAGCAGCTTTCAAATGCCTCTACGGCAGAGAAAATATTGAATTAAAATGAAAACTTCAAGTGGTCACACAAAATAATGTAACAGAAGGAATTCAGATTCTACAGCTTGTGAAGCAGGAATTGGTGACCTGGGTTTTCTAACTTCCTTTTCTCGGAGTTATTGTTCTTCCCATCTCCCATGGCCAAATTAAAAAACAAAAATTGTTAAAACGAAGACCCCAAGACCTTACCTGTCAAGCCCCCATCAGGATCCTGGAAAGCATCCTAACCTTCATCACCAAGCATGGGCCCAGCCCGCCCTGGCAGACAGGCTCTGCTCCAGAAACAGCGTGTTCTAAGGGAAAGCGATCCCTGGAGGGGACATTTGGGAGCAGCGAGGAGGTGCGTCACTGAAGCTTGGTCGGGAGGGAGAAGTCCTCATGGCTCCCGTAGCTTGAGCCCTTTCTGTGAGCTGAGCTGGCACTGAGCCCTGGGGCAGAGTTTCATTTCATTGAGTTTGCAGAACAACCCCATGAAGAAGAGAACTGTCCCTACCTGCATTTTGCAGATGAGGAAACTGAGGCTTAGAGGGCCAAAGTCATCTGCCTGAGGTCTCCCAGGAAGTTAGGGAGCAGCCAGAGGGGACCCACGTCAGATCACACCCCTCCTCTGCTTAAACTTCCATGGCTCTGACTTCACTCAGAGTAAAGCCAGGGTCCTTTCCGTGCCCATACCTTGATTGGTCCTTCTACACCGTTACCCCTCTCTTTTCCTCTCCTATCCCCCCACCCACCACCCTGCTCCAGCCACTCTGGCCTCTCCATGGTGCTGGACACACCCAGCTCAGGCCTTCCTACTTACTGTCTGTCTGGAGCGCTCTTCCTGTAGAGGTGGTAACTGCACAGCCCTCCGGTTCTCCTCCAGATCTGTCCTATGGGCAGCTCCACAACACAGCCTTGCCCAGCCTTCTGCTTCAGAATGGCGGCCTCCTGTGCCTCTCCTGCAGCCAGAATGCCCGGATTGCTCTTCTTCTTGATGCTTAACACCATCTGACCATGCACATATTTTACTTATTGACATGTCTCTTTTCACCAAAATGTCAGCTCCACAGGGCAGGGATTTTCACCTATCTTTCTCATCACCGTTTCCCCAGGGCTTAGAACACTACCTGGTGCCTGAAGCAGGTTGTCCTTAAATGTTTGTTAAATGAATAAATGAGTTGGGATTTGCACCCAGGTGGTTTGAACTTAAATGAATTAGCAAAAAAAAAAAAAAAATACTGACCAGAAACCGAATCTACTGAACTGAAAATCAGACCCAAGTATTTTAAAAAGTTTTTTTGTGTGTGTGTGGTAAAATATATATATAACAAAACATTTGCCAATTCAATACTCTCTCTACGTATAATTCAATAATCACATGTATTGATTGAAGTTCACCATGTACGACCATTCTCACTATCCTTTTCCAAATTATTCCACCACTGTTAACATAAACTCAATACCCCCTAGGCAAAAACCTCCCCTTTCCTCCTCCCTCCACCCCTGGTAACCACTAATGATTTGGGTTTTCATATATTTGCTTATTTTATACTAGTAACAGCATACAGCGTTTGTCATTTGGTGACTGACTTATTTCACTCAGCGTAATGTTTTCAAGGTTCATCCATGTTACGACATGTATCAGGACTTCATTTCTCTCTATGGCTGAATAATATTTCACTGTATTTACATTGTATATTATTATACAATGAATAATATTATTCAGCCATTCACCCTTGATGGACATTTTGCTTGTTTTCACCTGTTGGCTCTCGTGAACAGTGCTGCGGTGAACATTGGTGTATACAGGTGCCTGTTTGCGTTCCTCCCTTCACTTCTCCTGGGCATCTACCTGGGATTGAGATGGCTGGGTCATAGGGTAGGCCCATGGTTAACTTTCCGAGGAACTCCCAAACCGTTTTCCACAGTGGCTGTACCATCGTGTATTCCTATCAACAGGAGATGAAGATTCCATTTTCTCCAATCCTTGCCAACACCTGTAATTTTCCTCTTTGTTTTTTGATCGTTGCCATTCTAGTGGGAGTGATGTGGAATCCCACTGCATCTCCGTAATGATTAGTTGGCAGTTCAAATCCTCCAGCCGCTCCTTGGAAACTCTATGGGGCAGTTCTACTCTGTCCTATAGGGTCACTATGAGTCGGAATCGACTCGACGGCAACGGGTTTGGTTTTTTTTGTTTTTTTTTTTTAATGATTAGTGGGATCCCTGGTGGCGAAGTGGTTAAGAGCTTGGCTGCTAACCAAAAAGCGGGCAGCTCGAATCCATCGGCTGCTCCTTAGAAACACTATGGGGCAGTTCTACTCTGTCCTATAGGGTCGCTAGGAGTTGGAATTGACTCGATGGCAACGGGTTTGGTTTTTTTGGTTTAATGATTCATGCGAGGCCCCGGGTATCAAAAACGGTTAAGCGCTTGACTAGGTTGGCGGTTCTAAACCCCCAAAGGCACCTCGGAAAACAGGCCTGAAAGGTCACAGCCTTGAAAACCCTAAGGAGCAGTTCTACTCTGCACACTTGGGGTCCACGTGAGTCAGAATCAACTCGATGGCAGACGACAGTAACAATGATCAATGATGCTGAGAATGTTTCATGTCCCTTTTGGCAATTTGCATATCTTTTTTGGCAAAATGTGTATTTGAGTCTTTCACTCATATTTCTTTTTTTAGCCTTAGGCATGGTCTTTATTCACTTGGACACTGTACAAATTTAAAATTTCATTTTGCTGCAAAAAGAATAAAAATAATCTTCATATAGGAATCCATTTGTTACTGTACATCTTTCTAAATCTGCAAATGGCTCTAGCTGAGGGGAAATGAACAAACAAGGGGGCTATCCTCAGGGACCAACCCACCCAGGTTGCTATCTAGAGATCTCTGTTCCTTCTGGTTAGCACCCCACCACCACCTACAGGCTCTCAGGGCTAGGGCCGAGCAGAAGTGGGGTATATGAGAGGGCAGGGGGAGCCATAGGGTCAGGGGTGGGCAGCAGCAAAGGCTAGAGGTGGTGCTGGTAAGCCCCCAGCTCCACTCTATCCTTCCTTCCTTGGGGGCAGGGACTGGCAGGAGCAGGGCAGCGGGGCTGAACAAGCTGCCTTGTGGGGGTGAGGGTGGGTTTGAGGTTCTGTGCCACTGGGTGGCAGCAGATCCTGGGCCTGGGGAGGGCACAGGTGGGAGAGGGCTCCAGGAAAGGAGAGGTGACATTTTGGCTCCAGGATGGAGGGGCTTGGCCCCTTCCTCTGCTCTCCTAGCACAGTACAGGTGTGGGTGCAGGAGCAGGGGTGGGAACTGTGGCCAGGACTGTGCAGTGAGGGAAGCCTGGGGAAGCCAGGAGCCTGTGGCTATGTTGGGGTAGTGTCGGGGGAGGTCCCCCAGCTCAGATAGTCTGTGTCCAGTCACACAGGGCAAGTCCCTGTCAGGCAGAGGTGAGAACAGGCACATTGGAGGTCACAGACACCTTTACTCTCGACTAGGTTGTAACTGTAACTATGGTCTTCAGGGGGCAGAGAAAGACGGAGGAAGGGGGCAAACACTTCTAAAGACATCAGCTCCTCCAGCAGTTCTGAGCTCATGCATTCTCGTGTGAGACCCAGGATTTCTGACAGCCAGTGGAGTCTGCTTTGATGGGCTCACAGGAGGTAGGAGGTTGGGTCTGGATGAACTGCCATTGCTATTGCTGCCCAGGAGGGCAGAAGACTGCAGTGGCCAGGTGTCCAGTGCTGTGGGGCCCAGAGGAAGTGAGCTGAGCTTGCCACTGTCCCTGCTGTCGGTGCCAGGGTTGCCTCTTACTGTGCTCTCAGCTGTTGGGCCGGCTGCCCCCTGGGCCTTAATGCTGCTAGGGACAGGGAAAGGGGTGGTCAGCTGGGGACTGCTTGAGCGTGAGGCTCCCTGAGGCTGGGCCAGGGTAGGCTTGGGCAGAGACAGAGGGATAGAGTCAGCAGGTGGGCCCTGGGGCAGATGTTCGGGGGGTGGCACAGGCACAGCCACAGGCGGTGAGCTCCATGCCCGCTTGCTCACCAGCAGCACTTCGAGGGGACCACTCACACTCTTCAGGGGAACCTGGTGCTCCTTCTGCCCCTGAGGTCCTCTGGGATGGGCACTCCAGGCTGGTGCCTGATGGGCCAGATGGCCAGGAGGGCATCTCCAGCAAAGCATCTGCAGATGTCCTCACGAGTCACGTAGGCCACGCAGCTGTTCTGTACGTCCTCTGTGGCATTCTGGGTGCTCTGCTGTGCCCACGCCTTGTGCTGGTCCAGTTCTTATTCCCGCCGCTGCAGCTCCTCCATCTCTGCCTTGAGCCCGGTCAGCTCATCCGCAGCCTCCCAGGTATGCAGCCAGGCCTACGACCTTCCACTGGTTGCTATTCCTGGATTTGTTCTCTACCAGCCCGATACCTTCCAGTTACACAGCTAGGGGGTCAATGGCCAGCTTGAAGTCAAGCACGCTGTCCTTGGCCTCCTGCAGAAGTTACACGAACTTGGTGGTGAGAAGTCCCAGGCTCTTGTCATGCTGGCTCAGGGTGCCCAGGGGTGGTGGTACCTGTGGCCCGGCCTCTGCCATCATGCCTGCCTGCCGCCTCACCGTAGCCAGGCCAGGCCAGGCCACACAACCTCTTTCATCCATTTTTCGATTGGGTTGTTTGTCTTTTTGTTGTTAAATTGTGGTAAAATTCATTTTTTACTTTTTATAATAGAAATTTTGAACAAACATGAAGCAGTAAGGATAGTATAACACGTCACCTAGAAGCAACAGTTATCAACACATGACCAATCTTGCTTCACACCCAGCTTCATCCACCTCTCCCCTTCCTGGGTTATTTAGTAAATTACCCCCAAAGTTTAGCAGTTTAACAAAACACAGGTTCTGTGGCTCAGGGATCTGAGTGCAGCTTAGTCAGTTGTCTGGCTCAGGGAGTCTTCCAGGCTGCGGTCAGGTGGTCAGCTGGGGTTGCAGTCTTGTCTGAAGGCCAAGTGAGAGTGGTTGTTGGCAGGATCAGTTCCTCATGGGCCTTGCCACGTGGGACTGTCCACCGGGCAGCTCAGGACACGGCAGCCTTTCACCACAGCAAGCGAGTGAGCAAGAGGGTGGGGGTGGAAAAGACTGTAGCCATTGCCTTTTGTAACCTAATCTCGGAAACAGCTCCCATCACTCTTGCAGAGTTCTCTTCATCAGAAGCCAGTCACTAGGTGCAACCCACACCTAGCAGTTATACAAGAGTGTTGTTATAGCTTGAATTGTGTGTTAGGGATTGAATTGCACCCCCCCCCAAAATGTGTATCAATTTGGCTAGGCCATGATTCCCAGTATTGTGTGGTTGTCCTCCATTTTGTGATCTGCTGTGATTACCCTACGTGTTGTAAATCCTACCTCTATGATGTTAAGGAGGTAGGATTAGAGGCAGTTATGTTAATGACGCAGGACTCAATCTACAAGATTAGATTGTATCTTGAGTCAATCTCTTTTGAGATATAAAAGGCAGAAGCACGCAGAAAAAAGAGGGACCTCATTACCACCAAGCAATAAGAGCCAGGAGTGGAGTGTGTTCTTTGGACCTGGGGTTCCTGCACTGAGAAGCACCTACACCAGGGGAAGATTAATGACAAGACCTTTCTCCAGAGCCAACACAGAGATAAAGACTTCCTCTGGAGCTAGCGCTCTGAATTTGAACTTCCAGCCTCCTAAACTGTGAGAGAATAAATTTCTCTTTGTTAAAGTCATCCACTTGTGGTATTTCTGTTATAGCACTAAGACATTGTGTCCCCCAGAAAGACATGGTGAAGTCCTAACCCTAGTATCTGTGAAAATGACCTTGTTTGGAAACAGGGTCTTTCTTTGAAGCTATAATCAGTTAATGATGTCATACCAGAGTAGGGGGAGTCCTAGGCCTAGTCCCTTCTGAGTAGTAGAAAAGAGAAAGACAGACATGGAGAGACATGCACAGGGGGAAGACACCATGGGAGGATCCATCTACAAACTAAGGAACACCAGGTAGCACTCGGGCTGCCAGAAGCTGAGAGAGACAGGGAAGGATCTCCCCCTAGAGCCTTCAGAGAGAGAGTATGGCCCTGACAACACCCTGAATTTAGACTCCCAGCTGCCAGGACTACGATAAAATATATTTCTGTTCCTTAAAGCCACCTACTTTGTGGTATTGTGTATGGCAGCCCTGGGAGACTAAGATAGGTGTGAATACCAGGAGGTAGACTCACAGGGAGCTACTTTAGGGGCTGCTTCTTCTTTTTTTTTTTTTTTTCTTACATGGGCTCACAGCAGGCGTCTGTGTATCAGCCCTGCCCTCACCCACCCATTCGCACAAACATGTCTCATCTCAGGTGCCTACTGTGTCTTCTCCCTTTGGTATCTGAATTAGCTCAGCCCATACGGCTATGTTGGGGAGTGAACGTCCTTAGGGCAACCTTCAACCCATAGAAGTGCAAGTCTGCAGCTATGTCCCCTTACGTCCTGTCCCATGCAATCTCCACAGACCTCAGTGGGTTCCCAGAGGGATTGCATCTGGGGTACCCACAGCAGCAACCAGCTCCATAAGGCCCCCTTACTGCTTTTTAATGTCCTTTGTGCTGTGGTAGCAGACTCCAGGATGACTCTTCTTGACCCTCACCTCCTGGTATGCATGCCCGATGTAGTAACTTCCCATGTTGAATTGGGGCAGGTCTGTTTAATCAATGGAGGAAGGCAGTGGTGACAGTGTGTGATTTCTGAGGCCAGATCACGAAAGGCATGGGGGCTCCCTCCTCCATCTTCTGGATCGCTTGCTCGGGGGGAAACCAGCTGCCATGCTATGAGGACACTCAAGCAATCCTGTCTAGGAACCAAAATTTCTTGCCAATAGCCACACAGGTAAACTTGGGAACTGGTCTTCCAGCCCCAGTCAAGCCTTAGGATGACCTCAGCCCCTGCCAACATCCGACTGAAACTGCTGAGGTGCTCCCGGATTCCTGAGTCAAAGAAGCTATCCAAGATAATACATGATTAGTGCTGTTTGAACTCTCCAAGTTTTGGGCTAACTTGTTATATAGCAATTGATAAAAGGGAAATTAAATCGTCTCATTCTTCCCACTTCCTCCCTCCTCTTTCCTGAGATCCCTTCCAAAGGAACTACCTGCACCAAATCCTTGTCTCAGGCTCTGCTTTGGGCAGGAACCCAAACTGAGACAGCTGGAGCAGTAAAAGCCTTGGGACAACTTCATGTCCATCAACAGGAAACTGGATAAATAGTGGCATGGTTGTTCCATGAAATCAATACAGCAGTAAACATGAATGAGCAAGGACCACCTTCAGCAACTTGGGGAAGTCCCCAAAATCTAATATGAAACGGAAAAACAGCAAGTTGCAGAAGGATATGTACAGTGAGAAACTCTTTATAAAAATTTTAAAAAGCTTAAAAATAGGCAAAGCAATATGTGGTGATGTTAACAGACATGTGAACATGTAGTCACAAAAGCACGAGACCTCTGAGGAGGACGGTAAACAGGCTTCACACTTCCTGGTGCAGAGGGAGGAGAGTGGAAGTGGGGAAGGCTGCACCAGGGCCACCCCATGTTTAACTTCTTCCTCAAGAATTGAAGCTAATAGGAGGAATGTTGTGTTTTTTATGAAGCTTGTTGGTGGGTATGAAGGTGGTTGTCCCTTTCATGGCACAGTGAAGAGAGGAGAGCTGGGATAATTGGGATGCTTCTATGCTCTGCACCCCAGTTCTTAACATGGGTGTGATGTTTAGCTTCGTTGGGTGGCACTGACAGAGCAGGCTCGGGCTCCCACAGACACAAGACCTTCCATTCTGATCCTCCCCCGGCCTAGTTTTCTTTCTCTATTAGAGATGCCCCACAAAGTGAAAATTGCCCTCAACACTGCAGCTTGGCCCAGCCCAGCTGCAGCAGCCAAATTGGCTGTGCACAGGGGTGGGACAGCATTCCCCTTGGGGTCACCTGAGGTGACCTTGTCTGCACCCCCTTCCCCATCCTGTTAAGTGAAGGAGTTGAAGACATAATGGTTTGCAGCCCACTGTCCCCGTACAGCAGTTTCTTTCAGTAGGACTCCTACATGGACTCTTGGTACCCACAGCAAGGGAGAGGGTGGGCCCATTGCCAGGCTCTGTCGCCCTCATAGGTAGCTCCCCACGGCCCATGGAGGTGGGCTGCCAGAGACTCCCAGACTGTGGGTCTGACGGGTTTGCCCTCCAGTGTGTCCGGTGACGCCTGGTGTCCACTGGACGTGCCGTGCCTGCTGAGGGAGCACTGATGCCAAACACAACTTGTGAAGAAGAGAGGAGAAGCAAGGCACAGTGGCAGCATCAACCCCATGGCCCGATACAGCTTGGTAACACGTTCGGCTGAGGAAATCCCCAAGGTGCTGGGCGTGCTGTCCTGTCCCCCTGCTGCCCACCCCACCATTGCAGCACCTCTGTGGGCATTAGGGAAATGACTGACTTAGCAGCAGATGGTCTGCTTTACTGGGAATTGGGAACATCTTGCAAAGAGTGAAAAGCACACACACACAAAATCATTAATTTGGACACATTGTCATGAAAAAGAGCATGAAGGGCACTGGAAGTTAGCTCCGCCCTTTGCTTTCTGTATGACCTTAGGAGATGCCGCTTGAACTCGCCAAGCCTCAGTTTCCTTGTCTGCAACATGGGCATGCTTTACCTGGCTCACAGGGTTCGTTGAGGGCTAAATAGTTAATACCTAGGGCTCTGGTCACATGTCTGACATGTGGAGAAGAGTTAGAAATACCTCCTTGCTCCCTCCTGTAGATGGTATCACATGCAAAGTTGGGGGGGACCTCAGTTTCCTCATCTGTAAAAAGGGGTATGTGCTTTGTGACCACAAAGGGCCTCCAAAGGCTAACATGACCCCTTGTGGCCCAGGTGGCCCACAATCACTAATGAAGCACTGAGCATATTAGAAGTAAGAAGGGTCTTTAGGCCTCACATCCAGCTGGGGAACCCAGAAGGGTCAATGATGTGCCCATGGTCAGAACCACAGCTGGAACTCGTTTCCAGATCTCTGGTCCCCAATCTTCCCTATACCGCTTCCTATCTTTCCAGCATCCTGGCCTCCTAGCTTCTAATCTGCAACCCCCTGCCACGTTCATTCATGCATTCAGCATTTATTGACACCAAGACAGACTACAAAGCTATGATAATAAGAACAGCCTACTCACTGCCGTCAAGTCGATTCCGACACAGAGCCACCCTATAAGACAGAGTAGAGCTGCCCCATAGGGTTTCCAAGGAGTGGCTGGTGGATTTGAACTGCTGACCTTTTGGTTAGCAGCCAAGCTCTTAACTACTGTGCCACCAGGGCTCCAAGAACAGCCTGGAGAACCTCAAATTCCTAAAAATAAAAATAAAATCAGTCTTTTACTGGACTGATTGAGACTGCAGGACTCCCTGAGACTATTGTCCTGAGATACTCTTCAAACCTTAAACCAAAACTAGCCCCTGAGGTTACCTTGTAGCTAAACAACAGATTGGCTCAAAAATAATGCATACCACCTGTAAGTACTGTGCATCTTTTAAAAATCACCTATATGAGACCAAACGGTCAACAATGACTTTAAAACAAAGATGAGAATGTAAGGAGGTAGGGAAACTAGATTAATGGAAATGGAACAACCAGAACACATTGTGGAGAATGTAACCAATGTCACTGAAAAACTTGTGTAGAAATTGTTGAATGGGATCCTAAACTGCTGTGTAAACCTTCACTGAAAACACAATCAAATATTATTTGAAAAAAAGAAAGAAAGAACAGACTGGAAATGACACAGGGACAAGCACGTTTAAACAGAACAGGGCGTGCAGGTACATGCAAATGTGAGCACCCACTTTCTCTCGTCCAGCATGCTGTCAGTTCCTTACACACACAGGAGACCGGACCTTCCAAAATGGCTGCCAATCGATCACTCTTCTCAGAATGTGTCTCTAATCATTCTTCCATTGAGAGGCGGGGTCTATGTCCCCACCCCCTGAAACTGGGTGCAAGTGATGCATGTGACTTCCAGGCCAGGTCCTAAGGCAGCTTTTGCCTGGCTGTCTGGGGACACTCACCCTTGGAACCCAGCTGTCATGCTGTGAGGAAGCCCAGGACACATGGAGAGGCCACAAGTTGGTGTCCTGGGTAACAGCCAGCACCACCACCAGACACGTGAGTGGAGAAGCCTTTGTGATGCCTCCAGCCCCAGGCCTTGTCTGAGTGTCACCATGAGAGACCCTGATCGGCAGCCACCCTGCTGAGCCTTGTTAATTCCCGGAGTCATGAGAGATAATAATAAAATAACTGTTAACTATTCTATGCCACTAAGTTTTGGATGGTTTGTTTTGCAGCCATTGATAAAAGGACACCACTCAAGTGCCTGAATCTCTCTCTCTTACCTTTTGTTAAGCAGCCCCTCCCTTCCCCCCAGGCAGGCATGACCCAGAAGTACAGGGCAGTTAACTTCCTGGTGGCACCCCCAGCCCTTGGGATCAGGAGGTGGTAAGCCCATGCCCCAGGCTCCTGTTCTACAGAGGCAAAGTTCTCAGGGGGCCCAGCAGGAGTCCCCAGTCAAGGGGTATAGGCTGAGGCGGGGTCCCACAGCTCTCAACCACTCATGGTGCCCTGTTATTGCTTTTGCTGTCTTTCTCACTCCCTTCCTGGGAGCACTTTCCCCAATAAATTACTTGCACCCAGGAACTGCCTCAGTCTCTGCTTTTGGGGGGAACCCAAGCTAGGACATATGTTGGGGGAGGGTGTCTTCCTTAGTATAAGGCTTAGGAAAACATCCCTTTTCTACAGGCAAATATTTATTAAGCACTAATTAACCTATTGCCCTCAAGTCAATTCTGACTCGTAGTGACCCTATAGGACAGAGCAGAACTGCCCCATAGGGTTTCCAAGACTGTAAATCTTTACAGAAGCAGACTGCCACATCTTTCTCCTTAGGAGCGGCTGGTGGGTTTGAACCATTGATCTTTCAGTTAGCAGCCAACTGCTTAACCACTGTGCCTCCAGAGCTCCTTTAGTGCTAATTACTAGGAATAAAGTAATGCTCAAGGGTTTAGAGCTTGGCTGCTAATCAAAAGGTCAGTGGTTCAAATCCACCTGCCGCTCTGCAGCAGAAAAAACCTGTCAATCTGCGCCCATAAAGATTACAGCTTAGGAAACCCTTTAGGGCAGTTTGACTCTGTCCCATGGGGTCACTAAGAGTTGGAATTAACTCGATGGCACACAACAACAACAACCCTCAACTAACACAGGGTCTGTTGGTGCTTTGTCCAAAGCTGAAAACAGCTCCTCTTCACATTATTTACAGCTGCGTGTGCACACACAGACAGCATACACACAGCCTAGAGGGCACAAGAGCTCAGATTGTAGAGGTACATAAACTTGGGTCCAAGTTCTGGCACCACTATACCATCCCCACCTTTCCATATTTCCCTTAAATTTCATTTTTGTTCAGGCATCAGATTGCCAGCTAACATAATTACCTTCCCAGGCTCCTTTGCAGCCAGGGTGGCCACTGGGCACAGTTGCGGCCAAAGAGACCCAAGTGGAACGCTGCTAAGGATTCCCTCCTAACAGAGGTGCTGCACCTTCCTTCTTCGTCTTCCTTCCTGGAGTCGGGGTGTGAGGCCAGAGGCGGGCAGTCATTTGTATGCAGAATGTCTGACCTCAGCGGGTCATCAGTGTGGCAGGTCAAAAAATGCTCCAACGATGTCCACAGAGAGACAGAGATAGAGACACTAAGAGACTCACAGAGCAGACAGAGAGATGGAAAAGGACAAGGAGAGGCCCAAAGGGAGACAAACACAGAGCTAGAGACTCAGAGAACCAAAAGAGATAGGAGGGAGAAAAAGAGGCATACAGAAACAGAAAGACATCGAGATTCAGAGAGAGACACAGAGACACAGGCTGAAATGCCCACACCCACGTCAAGTGACTGTCCAGGCTCCAGGTTCCAGCTCCCTGTGAGGCAGGGCCCTCACTCTCAGACTCCAATAAGCTCTTCTTTGGCCTGAGTGGATTTCTGTTACTTGCAAACCAAGCATCCTGAGTGAGATGAGCCCTCTTCACATACCCAAGGCAGCCCCCTTTGCCAGCTTTGAGCCAGCGCTTCTTGCCCACACGTCTCTCCGGCCAGTATATCCTGGGCTTTTTTTTTTTTTTTTTTTTCCATTTTTAAATGTTTTGTTTTGACATCAGTTTAGATTTACAGAAGAGTTGCAAATATATCACAGAGAGTTTCCATATACTCTTCACCCAGCTGAGCCTAATGTTAACATTGTATAAAACCATGGTACAATGCTCACAACTATCAGCTAAACAACAGGATTTATCAGGATTTCACCATTTTTTTCACTAATATAGGAGTCAGCAAACTCTTTCTGTAAAAGCTGAAAATATTTCCTATCTGGTCATATGGAGTCTGCTGTTGCATTCCGAAAGTAGCCATAGACAATATGGAAATGAGTGGCCATGGCCATGTTCCAATAAACATTTTACAAAAATGGGTGGAAGGCCAGGTTTCACTCACAGATGGTAGTTTGCTGACCTCTTTTTTTGTTCCAGAATCTCATATTGCCTTTATTTATCACATCTCCTTGGTCTCCTCCAGTCTGTAACATATAGTTGCCATTTATGTTGGTGAAAAAAGATATTGGCAATGAAGAAGTTGTTGGTCTTGCAAAATTCAATCATGCTATCTCTGGCATCGTTTCTATCACCAAGGCCATATTTTCCAACTACTGATCCATCTTTGTTTCCAACTTTCACATTCCAGTCACTAGTAACTATCAATGCATCCTGATAGCATGTTCGATCAATTTCAGACTGCAGGAGTTGGTAAAAATCTTCAATTTCTTCATCTTTGGCATTAGTGGTTGGTGCATATATTTGAATAATAATCGTATTAACTGGTTTTCCTTGTTAGCATATGGATTATTATCCTATCACTGACAGCATTGTACTTCAAGACAGATCTTGAAATGTTCTTTTTGACGATGAATGAGATGCCATTCTTCTTCATTTTGTCATTCACAGCATAGTAGGCCATATGATTGTCTGACTTAAAATGGCCAATACCAGTCCATTTCAGCTCACTAATGCCTAGGATATCGATCTTTATTTGTTCCATTACATTTCTGAGGATTTCCAATTTTCCTAGATATGAGCTTCGTACATTCCACATTCCAATTACTGATGGATATTTACAGCTATTTCTTCTCATTTTGAGTCGTGCCACATCAGCAAATAAAGGTCCCAAAAGCTTGACTCCATCCACGTCATCAAGGTCGACTTTACTCTGTGGAGGCAGCTTTTCCCCTGCAGTCTTTTGAGTGCCTTCCAATCTGAGGGGCTCATCTTTTGGCTTTACTATATCAGACAAAGTTCTGCTGCTATTCATAAGGTTTTCACTGGCCAATTTTTTCAGAAGTAGACTGCCAGGTCCTTCTTCCTAGTCTATCTTGGTCTGGAAGCTCAGCCAAAGCCTGTCCACCACGGGTGACCCTGCTGGTATTTGAAATACTGGTGGCATAGCTTCAGCATCACACCAACATGCAAGCCACCACAGTACAACAAACTGAGAGATGAGTGGTGCAAGAATATTGGTCAGGTATTTTGTGAACAGTTGGTCGGTTTGGATTTGTCTTGAGTTTTGTCATGATTAGACTGAGTTTATGTATTGTTGGAAGAAAACCACAGAAGTGATGCTGTGTCCTTCTCAGTGTATCCTACCAGAGGGCAAGATGTTTCCATGTCTCATCACTAGTAACATTGACCTTGATCAGTCGGTTAAGGTGGTGGCTGCCAGGTTTCTCCACTGTGAAGGTACTATTCTTCCCTTTGTAATTAATAAATATTTAGTGGAAATACTTTGCAAATTCTGATTCTCCCACTCATTTCAGCTTTCCTCAGTGGATCTTGCTTGCAGCCATCATTACTATTGTGTTCTAAAAGTGATTTTCTACTTCCCTCATTCCTTCTGTGTTTGTTAAGTGGAATTCACTAAGGAAGAATTGTCCCTTCTCCCTTATTTATGTGTTCAATCATTAATGTATATCAGTATGGACTTAGGAATCTTCATTTTATTCTGTAGGTTAAAACTCAATACTATTATTTATCTTGAAATGTTGATCAAATTGTCCCAGCATTGACTATTGGGAGCTCTTTCAGGTTGGCTCCTTTGTCCTTTCAATAGCCCTCCTCCCTTTTTTCTGAGCATGTTCTTACTTTCTGGTACCTTAAGATGCTCCAGGCTCATCTTGTATTTTCCCTGCCCCTCAACTCCACCACTTCTCCAGGAGATCCCAAGCATTCTTGCTCCCTTATTGTTTACCTTTCTCCTTACTCAATCCTGTGCCCTTCCTCCCAGGTGGCCATTCCCTTCCTTTTGTTCCTTGTTGCCCCCTCCCCTTCAACCAGTCTCCTCCTTACTCTCTCCAGTCCTGGGGATCCCAGCCACCTCCCAATGCCCACAGCTTGCCCAGCTGGTCCCAGTCAGCTAGCCCCTGTCAAGCACTTTATAGTCCCTGGGTAGTTCTCCAAGGAACAATTTTGAGACCCCTGGATTACCTTCTTGGTGTCCCCTCACATGTTGGGGACAGTTGCTGTCTCCCTGGCCTGACATGTTGCCCTCAAGAAGGCAGGACTAAAAACCACCCCACAACACGACTGCGGCGAGAGGCAGGAACAGAGAGGCAGATGGGGCCCTGGGTCTCTCATGAAGGAGCTGCCAGATGTTGATGGTCCTGGCTTCATGAGGTCAACCTATGGGAGGTGCAGGCACACAGATGGAGATGGGAGAACTGCCCAGCTCCACATAGCCTCCCTTCAGCTTCTGCTCTCAAAGCCCACATGACTAAGGCCCATGAATTGGTAACTTTATGCATGAGGTCCAGTCAGTCAGACCCATATTCATTCATTCACTCATGCACTCATTCAACAAGTATTCATTGAGCATCTACTATATGCCGAAGGTAAAGCAGTGAAGAAAATAGGCGGAAATTGATGCCATATTGAAGTCTTGTCCCAGCAGGGAGAGATAAATAAAAAATAAAGAGTGTGCATGTGTGGGGTGCTACTCCAGACCTGTGATGAGACTTTTGATCAGAACTGTGCTCACCAAGCCCAGCGTAGCTTCCACATAAAAGCTCACTCTCAGGGGCAGTGCTTCCATTTATTTGTTGACGCTCAGTCGGGAACAGCTTGACACGTATTCTTTTTTTACAGCCCGATGACTCTTCACTGGGCTTTGAATGGCCCAGTAACACATTTTCATATTTTTCCCTTTCAGCCCCTTCGAATGGAAGTGGTATTATTAGAATCCTAGCGTGTCAAAAGAGAAGGTGCCTTCAAGGTCACCCAGCTCAGTAGTTTTCAAACTGAGGTCTTTGAATCCCATTGGTACTTGGGGTAGGGGCTGAGGGAACTCCCACGCGGGGAGGGGTTAAAGAGAGCAGAGGGTTCTTCAGCTTCACTTCTACCAAAGCAGTCCCCTGCATAGCTACATTAACAGAGCCACCTTGTCTAATATCATCTATAAACTTAAATATAAATTTATATATATATATAATAGTTTAAACCAATTTTAGTAACTAAGGGTAAAAACAGGACTTCTATTCAATATTTCATTTGAAGAAAGGACTTCCAGTGCTTAAAAAAAAAAACTTGGATAACCCCTCATTGTACCATTGTGAGGTTCAGCGCCTACACCTGGGGTCAGACTACCTGGGTTGAATCCTGGCTCTTTGACTTGTGGCTTACATGACTAGCCAAATCTCAGTTTCCTCCTCTGTAGAATGGGGATAATAGCAATTCCTACTTCAATAGGGCTTTTGTGAGGACTAAATGGCATAACCTGTCACAAAGCTCTTAGCAGAGGGCCTGATAAATACTAGACACTAAATTAGTGCTATTTAAAAATTTTAAATTAGAAAAAAAATGACAAAAGTGACCCAGGTCCTTAAAAAATCTAAATATTACAAAAGAATCAAGGACTACCTAGAAAAATCCCAAAACTCAATCTCAAAACACCTATCATTAAAACAATTTAATATGTATTCTTCTAGAGTGTGTACTATGTATTTTCTGATATATAATATTTGTTTATAATTTTTTTTAACTACAATGGTATTTTACTCTACATCTTGCTTTGTAGTTTGCTTTTTCACTCAATGGTCATGGGCAAGTTTCTTCATCAGTACTAGAGGCATTCCACATTCTTTTTAATGGCTGTATAGTATTCCATTGCAGGAACGTTCCATCTTTTATTTAACTAATCCCCAATTTATGGGCATTTAGCTTATTTACAAATCATTGCAATTACAAACAGCACTGTAATTAATATATTTGTACACTTTTTTTGCATTCATGAGCAAGAGTATATGCCCAGATTACTAGACATTTTAATTTTTTTCAAGAGAAGTAGTGTCTCAGGATTAGGTTAGCTGCCTATAACAGAAACCCCACAATTATGGTGGCACTGGGTTTTTTTTTTTTTTTTTTTTTTTTAAGTAAGAAAGAAGTTAGTTTTATTCCTGGAAAAGAAGTTGAGATGTAAGTAGTTTGGGACAAGTATCATAGTTTCTTAGTGTCACCAAGGATTCAGGCTCCTTCTCTCTTTCTCACGCATCATTCCAGCATATGGTGTCCATCCTTGAGGTCAATTCATAGTTCCAAAGTGGCTGCTGGAGCTCCAGCCATTTAGTTCTTGTACCAGACAACAAGAAAGAAAGGAGGGAAGTGAAAAAGGGGCACACCACACTTCTACTTCCTTTTCATTGTGCAGAATTGAATCACATGGTCTCACCTTGCTGCAAGGGAAGCTGGGAATTGTAGTCTTTTAGCTGGAAATGGCTGCCCTTGAATAAAATCAGGATTTATGAGCAAAGACGAAGGGGAAACTGATATTAGATGGGTAACCATCAGTGTCTTCCATGAGTAGGAACTCTATGTGAAATTTCCTGATTTTTAAACATTGACTCATGTTTTTTAAAAGCATCTTGCAGAACAAAACGAACACATCTATAGGTTGGTTATACTGCCAATTGGGAACTTCTGGGCTGGCCATGGTCCTCTGAGGAAACCTTAGGTGCAAAACTCACCTGTGACAGCTTTGGAGGTGTTATTAGTTTAAAAGCAGCTTTCAGTTAAAACAAAGACAATGTTGAATCACAGTGAGGTGAAGAGAGAGAATACACCAATGTTTTACAAACATGAGCCCAAAAACCACAAAGAAAGGTCACAGTCTGAACCTACCACTTATGGCTTCAGACAAAAGCTTTCTGTTCTACATAAAGGCTTCACGCACAGGCTGCTGGGCAGATTTGACGGAAAACAGGCCTTCTGAGTCACAGCCCCCGCTTGCTATTGTATTCTGTGTTTGCATTTTCTTTGTGTATAAACCAATGAGTTATAAGCCATGAAGGAACAAGGACAAAAAGCCAGTAATTATTCACTCTGGAGTGACCTGCCACCTCCTCATCTTCACTTCCAGCATAGCATGTCACGCTGTTAATGACGTGTCCTGGGAAGACATGACAATAAACCTTGGGCAGAAAGCTGTATTTTTGCTAGGCAGGAAACAAGCCCACATAGCTTCATTGCCACACGCTTCACAGACGCTCTGAAGCCACTGAGGTACCCTGCGGTGGGGTTTGGAGGTCTTTCTTGAGCAGTTGGAAGCATGGTGCCAACTGGCCATAAAGAGGTAGATGTGGGGGTGTTGGCAGGTGGGGGAGCCAGGGCCCACGGCAGGCCATCCAGGGCTCACCCCAGCGTCGCCCTGGTGTGCTGGAAGATCTTTCTCGTGTGCCAAATCTCCCTTTGCAGCATTGTCTCCCTTCCTGTCAGACCCAGCCCCTCCCCTTTGGCTGTCAGGTTCTTCAGAGGCTGAGGCACAGGTTTGGGAGTTAGGTGAGCCTGGCTCAGTGCCCCGAGCCTCCAGGTATTTATTGTGTCCCAACCTGCGGTGGTTTCAAACAGCCACCGGAAATCACACTCCCCATTTTGTGAGTCAGGAATCTTTGTGGGGCTCCGCAGGGCAATTCTTCTGCTCCACGTGCACCGGTGGAGGTCAGTCAGGAGTACTTCACACACTACTGGTGGGGTCTGGAGGGTCCCAGATAGCTTCCCTCACACACCCGGGGATTTGGCAGGAATGGCTGGTGGGTGGGGCTCAGCTGGGCCTCTCCAGGTGAGCTCTGCAGCCAGGTAGCCAGACTTCAGACATGGCTCAAAACTCTGGGAGACAGAGCATGGACAGGTTTTGTCTGGAACAAACTCTCAGTTGCCGTAGTCAATACTGCCACACAGTTCTTTTCAGTGCTTGTACCAACTGTTAAAAATAATAAAAACTCCACAAAATTTGAACATAAGGTTTATTCTGAGCAGTTATTCTATATGCACATAGGGAGACCATTTGGATTCCAGAAAAAGCAAAGGGTTTGAAGCAACTAGGTACAATGAGGCTTATAAAGAGAAGAGGAGGAAGAAACATAGATCAACCATTGGTTAATATTAACATGAGTGATTGAACCCTGCCCACCCTTTTGTTTAACTGAGATCAACTGATATCAGGTCACAAGATGGTCTCTGCTTCTCCCTACTAAATTCAAATCTAGTAGGCCCGGCTTTGCACAGGGAAGAAAAGATTTACAACTCTGGGTGACAAGAAAAGCTGCTGGCAGATTAATTTTTGTCAGGGATTTCTTTAAAGTGAATATTTGGTTTCATGAGTTAAAAAAAAAAAAATCAAAGCGAGATATCTGCTATCAATTTCTTTCTTTGACGTATTCCCCCCTCCTGATCATGATTCAATTAGAATGGTATAAATGTATAAGCAGGACCGCTAAGCATTGGCCAGGCACCAATCTAGATTCTTCCGGTCTCATAGGTACTGCTTTGTGGGTGTACGTTTTTGTGAAACATATTTTTCTCGTTGGTTCTTTAGCTTCTTTTCTTCACTCTTCATTTAGTCGGAATGAGACCCTTTGCTGTACCTCAGATAGACACAAGCAAGCTTTTAAGACCCCAGACGCCAAGCAATATAGTAACTTTATAATAATATAAAAGATTACAGAGGAGAATGCATAAGCCAATGGTCTGAAAGGCTTGTCCGACCCGTAAATCTAAATTTCCTACCCATGAAAACAAATCACAAGATGCAAGGTGAGCATCTGCAGCGTGCATTGCATCTCTAGCACGAGCTTCTACTAAAGCTATTACCCAACAATTTTCTTTCACCAAAGTTCAAACTCGTCCTTGGGAAACAGGTAAATAATCAAGAGCTAATAATCTATTTTATAATATAATTATCATTATCTGTGCTATTTCAGAGAGAGAACGCATAGCTACATTAACAGAGCCACCTTGTCTAATATCATCTGTAACCTCAAATATAAATTTATATATATATTTATATATAATAGTTTAAACCAATTTTAGTAACTAAGGGTATATTATGGCTGTTATAGAACAGCCAATTAATGTTCGCTTTGTCAACGGATCCTGATTTGATAGCAGTTTGGTCAATTGTTTGGTGGTTTTCAGCCTTTGTGTCTCTCATTTTTCAAATTTTCTTTTGAGTTATTGATTATGTATAGATACACAGAGAACAACATATACTATGTAACTAGAACAAGTCTAATCTGCAACTAGAAAACAAATTCATTAGTCATCTGTGGTGTCTCAAAGATGATGAACACAAATCCACAAGGATTTGCCATAATCTCCTATTGAAGCATAAAATTTCTCTCTGTGGCCTCCCTCCTCTCAGCATCAAAAGGCAATCTCAAAGCAAAGTTTTTCTTGATTTAAAATGTGGCCGGTCATCATTATTTACAAAGGTGCAGCAAGAACGGTAATTTGTCACATAGCCTTTTAAATCTGCTTTGATGGACGTTTTCATAAGGAAGCTCAGGTATTATCTGTAAAAGTCTCTTGCGGCTAGAAGTCAAGTCAAGAGCTTAACATCAGAAATACTGGCTCCATAAAGTCACTCTTAGTTTTCTTAAAAGTGTGTGGTCATGCCTGATTTTCTGAGCACTGTCCCCAAATATGATGTTCTGGTCAAAGCTTGTATATAACCGAGATTTCCAAGTATGTCCTGTTAACAAGGGGAACAGATTCTTACTGAATTTATGCAAGTAACTATATTGCCATAGAAAAAGAAGAACTCATTAAGAGTTTTCCAATTCTGGAGGGATTAGAGAGACAGAAATAATAAATGTTCCGTCTCTGCATACACAGTCTATTAAATTATTATAAGTTATAGATAGTTTACCTGTTGCCATCAAGTCAATAGATTTCAACTCATAGCGACCCTGTGGGGAGAACAGAGCTACCCCATAGGGTTTCCAAGGAGCAGGTGGTGAATTCAAACTGCCGACCTTTTGGTTAACAGCCGAGCTCTTAACCACTGTGCCATCAGGGCTCCATATGTGGGGGGATATTACTTAATGTTTTAATGTTATGCTTTCTTGGTATAAAAAACCATTTTTCTCCTCTAAAACATCAAGTAATATCCCCCCACATGAAGCCCATAATAATCCTTTAGCCCACTCAGTCCTGTAATTAATTTTGGTTCCTTTTATCCTGGATCAGCAGTCATGAACCCATCAACTTCTCCATAAAAATTCTAGAAACCTTGATTCAGTCCAGTGGTATAAGCGGTGCCACTGAGAAGTCCATGTCCACGTATCTGGCACAGTCCTGTTTATGGATCCCTTTTGGTGAAAAACTCTGGCCTGTGATTTATTGCAGGCACCTCCAGGGTATCAACAAAAGTAAGACCTATCTGCAGATGATAAGACTTAAAATATCCATGGTTAACTTATTGCTAATAGTAATTCATACAAGTAAATGACCTGATGAGAATTTGTTTAAAAGTAATGCAAAACAAACAAGTCAACCCCGCCCAAAAAAAACCACTTTAGACAAAATATCTCTAAACATAGTGGATTAATCTTATCTCATATTTTTTTTTAAAATGGATGACCATAACCCTTAGTGAGAAAACTGTAGATGTAACATATAATAATCCTGAGACATTACATTATATGAATAAAGCTTATAGTTAGGATATATGAAGAATATACCAGGATTTTCAAGTTTCTCAGCATCTGAATATTAATAAAATTCCAGAGGTAAGCAGAGTAAACTCTCAGTTGAAACCCACTGACTTGGATGCTGCAGATATAAATTTAAGAATAAAGTTCCAATCAAGTTAGCAATTAAAAAACTAAAATTATGACTGGATATATTATGCTCTAATATTAGGCAAAATATAAGAGGAGATACTGACACATTAATTTCTAACCCAAAGAAAATTAGACACTTGTCCCAATTTGACCACAGGTTTCACACAACTCATAACATGTTAAATAAGCCTCTTTTTGTTTTTCGCACCTTTCCCTTTACAAGGCGGGTACAAATCTTTTGTGGCTTTCCATGAAGTTTTGAAACTTTCAAGAGGTATCATAGGTCACCGAGATGGATATCTATTTAACTATGGTGACAATAAGAGATTTTAGAAGTAAAATTCTTAGCTTTTTTCAAAACCAACTGGACTTGGTTTTCTTAGTCAAGGACATAAAAGTTGACATAAACTCATAGACCCAGAGTCTGTCTGTACCTGCCAGGCAGATGACACAGAGGAAAAAATAAATTTTCATGTTATGGGTAAAGGCAATAAACAGTAACTCAAGGAAACAAGACCATAAAATTGAGTAACTTTGCTAGGATTTTAACATATGTTATAGCTTTTCAGATTTAGGTGTTATAACCCAAGGCAAATAAAAATTTTCCAGGTTTTGTCCTTGAGTATGCTCTTATATTCTGGAATAAACTGCCACTGTATTTTTTAGGTCTGACCTCAAAGGGCCTGCTAGGTCAGAACTAATCTTATAATCTCATCAATAGGTTATCATCATGTGGTGCGTTCATTGTTGCTGTGTCCAAAAGATTGACTAAATGAGCATTTTAATCAAGCTTTCCTCAGTTTTACTTTCTGACATAGTTGATGTCGATAGTTACCCCTCCCACCAATGCATCCCAAACTCTTATGACATTCCCAAAGTTTAAAGTGTGCAAAGGCTTTCAGAGACAAAAAAATAAACAAACAAAACAAACATTGCTTTTGGGGAAAAAAACTAATCCTTTTCCTTGGACGGGGGAGGGGGGAACAGAAGCATGGACACAGTTGTCTTAGTGATGAAACGCTGCTATAACAGAAATACCACAAGTGGATGGCTTTAACAAAAAAAAGAAATGTATTCTCTCACAGTCTAAGAGGCTAGAAGTCCAAATTCAGGGCATCAGCTCCAGCTCTGTCTGGCGCTGGTCTCCTGGTTCTGCTGCTGGTGGTCCTCTGCTGCCACTTCTCATCATCTGTGCCTTCTCCGGTGTTAACAGTTTTCCTCACCTCTTTCTGAGTCTTCTATTCATTCACAGTTCAAAACTGCTTCTACATTTTAGGTATCTGTTAGAGCAGCGGAAAAGCTGGTGGCATAGTGGTTAAGTGCTATGGCTGCTAACCAAAGGGTCAGCAGTTCAAATCCACCAGGCGCTCCTTGGAAACTCTATGGGGCAGTTCTACTCTGTCCTATAGGGTCGCTATGGGTCGGAATTGACTCGACGGCGCTGGGTTTGGTTTTTGTTAGAGCAGCACCCCACTCTCTTGGTACCAAATTCTCTCTTAAATTATCTAGTGCTGCTATAACAGAAATACCACAACTGGATGGCTTTAACAAAGAGGTATTTATTTTCTCACAGTCTAGTAGGCTAGAAGTCCAAATTCAGGGCATCAGCACCAGGGAAAGGCTTTCTCTCTCTGATGGCTCTGGAGGAAGGTCCTTGTCGCCAATCTTCCCCTGGATTAGGAGATTCTCTGAGCAGAAACCCCAGGTCCACAGGAAGTGTTCTGCTCCTTGTGCTTCTTTTTTGATATTATAAGCTTCCGACTCTCTGCTTGCTTCCCTTTCCTTTTATCTCTTGCAAGATAAAAGGTGGTGCAGGCCACACCAGGGGTAAACTCCCTTTACATTGAATCAGGGATGTGACCTGAGCAAGGGTGTTAATCCCAGCCTAATTCTCTTTAACCACAGGCAGTATGATTTATAACATGTAGGAAAATCACAAAATGGAGGACAACCACACAATACTGGAATCATGGCCTAACCAAGGTGACACATATTTTAGGGGGACACAATTCTATCCATGACAGTTGTATTCCTCTGAAACTATTTCTTCTCAGTGTAGTCTTAACAGCTAACAAATATCATAACTTTTAAGAAAAGCAATCTAGTTCTATTACACAGAGAACTGAGGGAGTGAATTCTTTCGTTCTTATTTTTATCTTTTGGCTTCTTAAAATTTCTCTACAATGGAGTGCTTGTTGGAGCCCTGATGGCACAGTGGCTAAAAGCCCAGCTGCTAACTGAAAGGTCAGCAGTTTGAATCCACCAGTTGCTCCTTGGAAACCCCATGGGACAGTTCTATTCTGTCCTGTAGTGTTGCTATGAGTAGGAATTGACTCAACAGCAACGGGTTTGGTTTTTGGTTTTAGAGTGCTTGTTTATGGTTCTTTTATGTTGAGGATCCACCCAACTTCTGGTATCTGCATGAAGACAGTATTTTTCTTATTTTAAACCTCACATCAATGTCCACATTATTTATCCTATTTTCCTTTCCCTTTTTAAAGATCTTCACCTGGTTGGGAAGAGACCTTTCTTCAAAAGCTCCCCTTGGATTACATGGGCAAGCCAGGCCTCAGAGGGAGGGGGCCTTGAAGCCCTGATTCTGTGCCCCCATTGACTCATCGTCAAGAAGAATTTGTACAATCTCTATTCATTTACATATGATTAAACTAGTCAAGGTATTTTGAAAGACAAAAGATAGCTTAATTGCTCAGGCTGTTTTTTCAAGTACCAATTTATTTTCTTTTCTCTTCTACTTTCTCTTGGTAAGCAGTTTTGCCTTCTCTTCTTAAGTTTAACCTTCTAACCTTCCATCTCCACCCAAATTTTCCTTTTATGCTTTTCTCTTACTCATTCTGTAAGGGGGAGAGCTTGCACTGGGGAAAGAAAAAGAGGAAATGGTCTCTATAGGGGTCCCTGACTTGGCTGTTAAATGTTAACAAGGGGAGGTAGAGAGCTTACACTCGGGGAAAGAAAGAGGAAATGGTCTCTACAGGGGTCCCTGACTTGGCAGTTAAACGTTTACAGGGGGAAGTAGGAGAAAAAGGGTATAAAACCCTAAGAAAATGACAGTATCGGGGCACTCAGACTCTCTATCTATCTGAGTAGCCCACTTGACACTCCCTAGTCAAGTGTACTTTCGCTACTAACCCTCTGTAAGCTAATAAACCTCTGCTTGCTTGGCACTATTTGTCTGTGTTTGAATTCTGTCCTACACCAGAGACAAGAATCTAGGGCATTTTCTCTGGTAACAATTCTAGTACACTTTCTTTCAGTTCAGGACAAAATTACTATCTTTTCCCTCAGCAAAACACCTTCCATATACTTAACCTTGCCTAGTTTGCTTGGGACCTGTTTTTAAGTCAGGAAGAATTCACTTTCGTTAATTCCTAGGAATATTTGGACTATTAAATTTACTGTTGTTGTTGCTGTCAGGTGCCATCCAGTTGGTTCCGACTCATAGTGACCCTGCCCACAACAGAACAAAACACTGCCTGGTCCTGTGTTATCCTCACAATTTTGCTATATTTGAGCCCATTGCTTCAGCCACTATGTCAATCCATCTCACTGAGGGTCTTCCTCTTTTTTAATGACCCTCTAAAAAAAAAAAAAAAAAATCTTTTTTTTTTTTTTTAGTTTTATAGGGTCGCTATAAGTCGGAATCGACTCGACGGCCCTGGGTTTGCTTTTTTGTTTTGTTTTGTTTCTGCTTTACCAAGCATGATGTCTTTCTCTAGGGACTGGTCCCTCCTGATAACTTGTCCAAAGTATGTGAGACGAAGTCTTAGCCTCCCCACTTCTAAGGAGAATTCTGAACAGATTTGTTCATTCTTCTGGAAGTCCATGGTATGTTCAATATTCTTCTCCATGTCCTAGAGTAAGAACACGTACTCTGTTAAAGTAACAGCAAAGAGGTTTATTGGAGGTTTAAACAGTTTGAACCGGGGACACATTAGTTCTCACAGAATGAAGACGAAATGCTCTCAGATCCTGAAGGCAAACAGGTATATTTATATGGTAATTTCAGGCACTAACAACATAATATTTCTGATCGGTGCTCAGTGATTTTGGAGAAGTGAGAGGTGGGACATCTCAAAGCAGGGAATCGACAGGAATTGGTGCAAAGTACACAGGTGGATTATTTTGATGGGTTACATTCTTAAGTTGCAGAAGTGTGTGACTAGAGGAGGGTAGGTATGGTGGTCCCAAGATGATTACAAGGCATTCTATGGTAAGAACATTCCATTATACATAGCTCCTTGGGTAAAACATTTCCTGAGGGCTGCTTTTGCAGGACACTTCTGATACTCCATCTGCATCAAGTCCTCCACTCCAGGAGAATGATCTGTCAACATTCTTTTGTTTAATCACAAACAAAAGCATTTCCTTAACTGTAGGTTCAAGTCTGTACAAAGGTTGACAGTTGTTAGAGGAGTAAGCAGGCATCAAGATAGAGTCCAGGCTCAGACCCAGGCCAGTTATTCTACTAAGTTCAAACGCCTCATTTTTTGAACTCTCACACTGCCAACACCATAATTCAAATGTATCACTTCTCCTTTATATAAGCACTTATTTATCATTAAACAATTCAGAACAAAGCTCTTTGAAGGAATATTATAATCTAATTAATAATACTATCCAGAGGTAGGAAAATATTCTATTTCCATAACCCTATCCTCTGCACACTTTAAAGAACCTTTTAAAGAATTAAATTCAGAATAATTTTTATCTTTCGAGGCCTTGTTGTACCAATCAAAGTATCAATCCATCCTTTTTTTCCAGTGCATTTTTCAAATGAACCAATTTGTATCAAAGTTTTTCAGAGTAGCTACTGAAAGCTCAAATCGTAAGGCAAACAGAAGAAGCAGTTTTACTTGGAGCTGAGACTTAGAGTAACCTCATGAAGGCACGCAGGAAAAAAAAAAAAAAAACAGACCGAATGCTCTCTCTAGGTCAAAACCAACGTCCTCAAGACTAAAGCTCACCCACCTAGGTGACCCACTGTAAAATTCATCAAATTGGACATCATTTTTGGTGAGAATCACACATTTATCTGTCTGTGGAGCCAGATCAAAAAACAGGCTTATAGGGTGTAGGTTTCTGTTCTACTTTATGAAATTTCCATTTTATGACTATCAACAACAGCATAACACTCTTAAAACAGCACAACACAAAATAAGACAACATACACAAAAATAGCTACACAATTTCGAGCTGTTTCAGTCAGGTCAATCCATCTTAAAATTATTGGAGACCTTCCCTGAACCCAGTTTCATTTCTCTAGAACCCATTCAAGTATTTAACTACAATTATCTGAGTATTTCCTCAGACCCAGTCTGAGATTTCTTGCACCCAGATGGGAGCAAGTATATTCTTTTCACCCAAACTGGGGCAAGTGTGTCCCTTGTGCCCAAACTGGGGCAAGTATCCAAATAAAATTACCTGAGGCCTCCCTTGGATCAAATCAGACAATTTTATTGAGCTGAATTTGATATCCATTGAAACCAGTCCGAGGAAAGTATTCAGATAGAACAAATGGAAAAAAATCCCTATGACACTCGAGCACCAAAGAGAAATTACCCAAATTGGAAAGAAAAGAAAAAGACAGAACAGATGGGAACCCAGTTCCCCAAAGAGACCACGTGAAAGGGTAACTTAACAAGGAAAAGAAGTCCATAACTATTCAGATATATACTCAGAGAGATCAGCACACAAAAGCAGTGGAACTCAAATTCAGAAGACTTTTACCAAATTCCCCAGCTGTGGTGAGGGAGAAATTGGGCGGGCGCAGAGGGCCTATGTTTGGTACCATTTTTTGTTTGATCTCTCACCACAAAATGGAATGCTTGGCTCATTGATTTTCTCTGGGTCCCACTTCTGACACTAAACTGTCAAAAATAAACAAAACTCAATGAAATTTGAACATAAGGTTTATTCTGCACTTAGGGAAACTTTTCCCCCCCGCATTGGGATTTTTTAATTTTAATTGTGGTTTAAGTGAAAGTTTACAAATCAAGCCAGTCTCTCATACAAAAATTTATGTACAACTTGCTATATACTACTAGTTGCTCTCCCCCTAATGAGACAGCACACTCCTTCCCTCCACTCTCTACTTTTGTGTCCATTCTGCCAGCTTCTGACCCCCCTGTCCCCTCATCCCCCCTCCAGACAGGAGCTGCCCACATAATCTCATGTGTCTACTTAATCCAAGAAGCTCACTCTTTACCCGTATCATTTTCTGTCCCATAGTCCAGTCCAATCCCTGTCTGAAGAGTTGGCTTTGGGAATGGTTCCTGTCTTGGGCTAACAGAAGGCCTGGGGACCATGACCTCTGGAGTCCTTCTAGCCTCAGTCAGACCATTAAGTCTGGTCTTTTTTACAAGAATTTGAGGTCTGCATCCCACTGCTGTCCTGCTCCCTCAGGGGTTCTCTGTTGTGTTCCCTGTCAGGGCAGTCATAGGTTGTAGCTGAGCATCTAGTTTTTATGGTCTCAGGACGATGTAGTCTCTGATTTATGTGGCCCTTTCTGTCTCTTGGGCTCATAATTACCTTGTGTCTTTGGTGTTTTTCATTCTTCTTCGCTCCAAGTGGGTTGAGACCAATTGATACATCTTAGATGGCCACTTGCTACCGTTGAAGACCCCAGACGCCACTCTCCAAAGTGGAATGCAGAATGTTTTCTTAATAGATTTTATTATTCCAATTGACTTAGATGTCCCCTGAAACCGTGGTCCCCAAACCCCAGCCCCTACTATGCTGGCCTTCGAAGCCTTCAGTTTATTCAGGAAACTTCTTTGCTTTTGGTTTAGTCCTGTATTGTATAGATTGTGTGTTGTCTTTCCCTTCACCTAAAATAGTTCTTATCTACTATCTAATTAGTGAAAACCCCTCTCCCTCCCTTCCTCTCCATTCTCTAACCATCAAAGAATATTTTCTTCTCTGTTTAAACTATTTTTTGAGTTCTTATAGTAGCGGAGGGAGACCATTTTGATTCCAGAAAAAGCAAATGGCTTGAAGTAGCCATGTACAAGGAGGCTTATAAACAGAAGAGGAGGGAGAAATATAGATGATTAGCCATCAACCATAGGTTAGTATTGACATGAGTGATTGAACCTTGCTCCCCACCAGTTCCTTTTACTGAGATCAACTGATATCAGGTCACAAGATGATCTCTGCCTCTCCACCCAGTCATATCTTTTGAAATTCAAATTTAGTGGTCCAGTCTTTGAACAGAAAAGAAAGAATTTGCAAGTTTGAGTAAAAGAAAAGCCACTGGTGGATTAATTCGGGTCAGGGATTTCTTTAAATTGGATATTTAGTTTCGTGATAAGAAAACCCCAAAATCAAAGCAAGATATCTGCTATCAGTTTCTCTCTTTGACACAATTCATAAAAACATACGGAGGGCTTAATCTGGCTTGCAGTTCAGGGAGCTCTTGTCCACACCAGACACCTTCACTTTACTGTTTATTTCCCTGCACTCCAGCGGCTGCTCCTGGCCCTTTCAAGCCGCCTCCCTCAGACTGGGGCCAGCCCCTCTGTGGGGGATCCCACTGCCCTTGTCTCTTAGCTGTGCTCAACACTAATCACTCTGGGTGGTACGACTCTCATCTCTCTGCTACTGAGGCCCTCCTCCTGGGTGCAGCACTTGCTGGGGCCTCTCCAGACACCTAATCAGGCTCTGTCCAGGGCTCATCTTCAGGTGGCTCTTAAGTGTGGGTCTTCTCTTGTGGCCTCCCTGGGTGGTCCCATTTGCTCCTGGGCTTCAACCATGCTCTCTGTCCCTCCATCCTCACCTCTGCTCTGAGAGTCACTAAATAGGCTCTCGGATTCCATCAGTCCAAAGCTGAACTCACCATCTGCCTCTCTCCTTCCCATCTCAGTGAGAGGCTGACTGGCCCCTCACTGCTCAAGCCACAGACCTCCCTTAGCCACCAGCCAGCCACTGCCCCAGTGACATCAACTCTGCCTCTTTTATATCTCAGATACATCCTTTCCTCTCCCCTCCACCCCACCACCTCAGGCCAGGCCTGAGGGTCTCCTGCTGCAGTGTCCTCCTGCCCTTCCTCAAAATCCCAGAGAAGAAATGGATTCTGAGTGCACCACATTGCAGACAGGGAGGACCTTCTACACCCAACTCCAGCCACAGCTCTACTCTGCTTAAAACCCTGGGGTTGCAGCATGGGAAACGACTTAACGCCATGACAAGACAGGCATGCAGCCACCATAAGTCACCCAACAGAAGGCAGAGGAAGCACCCCGGCGCCACATAGGAAGGGTCTTACAACAGATGAAGGAAATAAAATGTGAGCCTGGGCATGGCCATGCCTCTGGATCTAATTACCAGTGTACCGGAAGCACAGGGGACAAGAGCACAAGCCAAACACCACCATGTGCATGTGCTCAGCAAAACACAAGGCACACTGCCTGCTTTCCTCAACAAAAAATGGTAAGGGAAAAAAAGACGGAGGAGAGACCAATAGACTAAAAGAGACCTAAGAGACATGTCAGCCAAATGCAAGGCAAGGACTCGGTTAGAATCCTGAGTTGGCCTGAATTGAGCAAACCAACTGAAAAGCATTCATTTGTGAGAACATTGCAGAAATTAAAGACTAGCTGGATAAGTCACAATACTAAGGGATTGCTGCAATCTGTTTAAATGTGATTATGGTTTTGTGCTTATGCCTGAAAAAAAGGAGTTTTTATAGAGACACATACTGAATATTTACAGTTTTGGGGGGGTTACAATGCAGCGAATTTACTTAAAAGGTCCTTCTAGTCATAGTCTTTGTAACTCCCACCAAATGACTGGGTGGGACTATGCAAATTAGATGCTTATGGCCCACCAAGGGGATTGAATAGCTTGCTAATAATGTAAATAAGGTGCACGCACACTTGTGGGTGTGGGACCATTCAAATAAGGTGTATGAAACCCTAAAGAGGGGATTGGTCAGTTTTGCCACCTCATTAGGCTTAAAATGAGCCACCCCAGAGACGGGAAGAGAGGATCTCTCCACCACCAAGAAAAAAGAGCCAAAAGCAGAGCATGTCCTTTGGACCTAGGATCCCTGCACTAAGAAGCTCCTGGAACCAGGAGATGGAAAGAGAAGGAGCTGTAACACTAAATTTCGGTGAGAAGCAGCAGCAGAGGAAGGAAATTGGCAGTGGACAGCATGGTGGGCTTCTGCGCCCACAGAGCAAGAAAACTGAGCCCAATTGGGCAGGAGGCTTGTGGCAGAGTAGGGTGCCTCTGGGCACTTGGTGAAGATAGGTTTGCCAACGCACGTGGCTAGAACTGAGTGTCTTTGGACTCAGGCTTACTGGTGGAGTGGGGTGCTTTGTAACACTTGCCCAAGCAGGGCAGAGGCAGAGGGGCCAGGGAGAGACCTACCTTCAGGCACAGCTGAGAAGAGGTCGTACTGATAGAAGAACTGTATCCTGAGCATTCCTGAACCTGAATTGTCTCCTGTTACTTCCCTAATGGAGTCCTGGTTATGCAGTTCTACCAGCCACTCCTTGGAAACCCTATGGAGCAGTTCTACTCTGTCCCGTAGGGTTGCTATGAGTCAGAATCAACTCGACAGCAATGAGTATTTTCTGTGAGTTCAATGAATTACTGAACTTAGCAGAGAAGTAGAGAGTACCATGGGAGGGATGGGTGGTGTCAGAATTGGTAAAAAGTTTGGAGGGTGGAGGCATGTCTGGCCTCTGCCTCACAGGAATCAGCCTTGGGCTGTTGATCTTGATTCTCCTTCCTCCTTGTGAAGTTAGAAGAGGTCAGATGCCCCTGCTGTGCCATTTTTACTGGGGTGGAGGGAGTGGGTAGGGGAATAAATGAAATACGATTGGTCACTTGATAATTGTTGAAGCTCAATGGTAGATACACGGAAGTTTATTATAACTATTGCTCTTTTGAGTACATTTGAAAATTTCCATAATAATTTTTTTTTTAATCAGGGACAATCTGGTTCCTCACTACCCTCAGGATAACGGCCAAGCTTAATCCTGATATTTAATTCTCTTCCTATAGATATTCCCACCTCCTTATCTTGGCCTCCTCCCTCCACCCACTCCTCTTCCTACTTTCCAGTTGGCTGACCTACTTCCAGGCACTTTCCTGAACTGCCTTGAGCTTTCTCTAAGCTTCATGTATAGTTTTTGGATAAGGATACATTTATGTGGTTCAAAAATCCAATGCTCTACAGAAATAATTTTCCTTTCTTCTCCTGTCTCCCATGCACATAGGTAATGACTATTTTAGTTTCTTGTTTCTCCATCCAGAATCGTTACACATATATAAGCAAATAGAAATAGGTGCTCATTCCCACCCCCTTTATTACACAAAAAGAAATACAATAACACATTGCTCTGCACCTTGCTTTTTTACTTACGTATCTTGGAGAGCTTTTCCAATCACTACATTGTGAGTATCTTTATTCTTTTATACAGCTGCGTAATATTCCATTGAATGGATATACTATAACATATTTAACCTGTTTCCTGTTGATGGACACTTAGGTTGTTTCCAATCTTTTGCTTTTTCAAACAGGGCTGTAGTGAATAGCCACGTGTTTACCCCATTTCAGGTGCTTCCTCTTTCACCCACTTGCTGCCCACTGCTCCCTCTGCCATAAATACTTTCCCTCACCTTCCCTTGCCCTCCTTTCCCCAAACTCTTGTCCATCCAACCACTACTCACCCTTCAGTTCTTGGGTTAGATATCACTTTGTTTGGGAAACATCCTCATATTGGAGATAAAGATGCAGGTGTTGAGAACAAAGGCTCCAGAGTTAGACAGGTTGGAGTTTGAATCTCACCTCTTCTACTTAAGAGGAAAGTTATTTAACATCTATGAAGCTATTTCCTCTCTGAAAAATATACAAGACAATAATCTTTCTCTCACTGGGTTGCTGTGAGGATTAAATGAGGTAATGTATATATAGAGTCCTTAGAACACTGCTTGGAACATTGTAGAAGTTAAATAAAAGATGCTATTATTATCATCATTGCATAGAAGGTCTTTTCCTCCAGAATGCTCCTGTTCTAGCCTCACATACACAAACCATATTGTTAAGGCCTAAGTCACATACCTGTAAACCTATTTTTTCCTAATCCATTCAATTTAAATTTAATTTCTCTTTTTTCTATGCTCCCCAAGTATCCAAATGTAGCAGTAAGGAAGGCTTTTGGCTGCAAGTAACAGAAAACCCAACCAACAATGTCCTTATAATATCTGGGAGGTTATTTTTCCCACACACTGAGAAGTTGGCAGCTATAGGCTTTGGATTAGATACTCAATGGGAGTCTTTAAAAACTCAGGCAAATCTTTGCTTTCATCCTCTCCATCTTCCTCATTGTGATGTCTGTTGGTCTTTTAGTGATTGTTTCTTCATTGCAAGATGGCTTCTGCAGCTCAGCCAACATAACCACCTTCAAACCCAGGAGGCAAGGATGGCCAGAGTAAGTCTTTCCCAGAAGCCCTCTGGCACATTTCCATTGCCCAGAACTTGGTCGCATGCCTACCTTAAGACAGGGGCTACCTTCTCTGAAACATAGTGACCTCCACTCCATCCCTGAGTAAAATTAGGGTTCTGTCAGTAGGAAGGAATTCAGAATGCCTGGGAAGGTAACCCTAGTGTCTGCTGCACTCCGTCTGCATCTCAGTTTGAACAGTGATCTTCAGCCTTTTATTACAGTTTTATCTCTACTACTTTTTTTTTTTTTCTTACTAGGCCGAGGGCTGGCTGAGGGCAGGATCCATTCTGATTTCCTCTATATTCTCTGTAGTGCCAGTGCAATGGGTATGTGTGGCCATGGGGTGGATGGGCCATCTCAAGACCACCATCCAGTTATAGCAGACACGGACTCTGACTCCAGGAGCTCCCGGGAGAGCATATGAGTTCTGTGTGGAAGTGATGTAACATCAAGACACCCACTGTGTTTCCCCACCACCCGGGGACTTAGCGTTTCTTCTGTGACTGTGATGTGCAAGTCAATCCCTACCCTCAGCCTACCCCTCCTTCCTCTTTCTTGTCCTCACTGGCCACCCTCCCAGCCCTAGAGACTGAGTCCCCCATGCCTGTATGTGTTTGTTTAACCTGGTTATGGAGGATGAGTTGCACTGCCTGATCCTCGGAGGAAAGGAAATCTTGCCTGAGACCAGCTGATGGCATCATAAGCACTCAACTTAAGGGTAAAACAGTCTATTTGTTGTGTTGGGAAGCACCAACTCTCCAGTAGAGGTGTCTGTGAATCATTCTCCTCGTGGCTGGATCAGAGGCTATCCCAAGATAAGGAGATAGATGAGCACGCACTCCGGGGTGCAGCTGAGTGGTGAGCTGGTGGTGGAGTGGCTGCCTTGGCTTTCCAAGCCCCAGCTGGTTAACAAGTCTTGACCACATCAGACAGCGCTTCTCCTCTTCGAGCCGGTGAAGGAGGCTGCCTGATTGGGCTGGCCAGGCCCCTTGTCTGCGTCTAGGATGGACCTGGCTGTATCCACAAGATAACAAGGTGAAAACACAGATATTCTACCCTACACTGGGCTTTTGCTGATTTTCCATTTGGTAGCAGCTCTCTTAAGCCCTTAGTTTCTGTCCACCTTGCCACCAACCTTCATTCATAAGAATCTGGAAATGTAGTGAGTGGAGTATCATCATATATGTCATGTCATATTGTTGTTGTTCGTTGCTGTCAAGTGGGCTCCGACTCATGGCGATTCCATGTACACAGAACAGAATGTTGCCTGGTCCTGTGCTGTCTGCAAGCCCTTTGGTATGCTCAAGTCCATTGTTGTGGTCACTGCATTTTGAATGCCTTCCAACCTGTGGGGTTCATCTTCCAGCGTTATATTGGACAATATTCTGTTGTTATATGCTCATGGATTGAATTGTGTCTCCCAAAAATATGTGTATCAGTGTGGCTAGGTGATGATTCCCAGTACTGTACGGTTGTCTACCATTTTGTCTTCTGCTGTGATTTCCCTGCGTGTTGTAAATCCTATCAATATGATGTAATGAGATGGATTAATGGCAGTTACACTGATGAGATCTACAAGATTAGGTAGTCTCTTAAGGCAATCTCTTCTGAGATATAAAAGAGGGAAGCGAGCAGAGAGACTTGGTGACCTCATACCACCAAGAAAGCAGCGCCAGGAGCAGAGCACATCATTTAGACCTGAGGTTCCTGCGCTGAGATGCTCCCAGACCAAGAGAAGACTGATGACAAGGACTTTCCTCCAGAGCCGACAAAGAGAGAAGGTCTTCCCCTGGAGCCAGTACCCTGAATTTGGACTTCTAGCCTACTGGACTCTGAGGCAATAAACTTCTCTTTGTTAAAGCCATCCACTTGTGGTATTTCTGTTATAGCAGCACTAGATGACTAAGACATATACGTAGAGTTTTCATGGCTAATTTTCAAAAATAGATCACCAGGCCTTTCTTCCTAGTCTGTCTTAGTCTGGAAGTTCCACTATCTGTCCACCATGAGTGACCCTGCTGGTATGTGAAATACCAGTGGCATAGCTGCCAGCATCACAGTAACATGCAAGCCACCACAATACGACAAACTGACAGACAGGTGATGGTACCACATCATAAACAAAAAAACTAAAATCAAAATATTACAACATCATAAAGTAGAGTAAGCACTGAAACCACATCAGAAGTAGTTTTACTTTCCTTTAATGACTCACGTCTCCATCTCTTGACGGGGGTCTGAGGATCATCATTGTGAAACTCCATCAGCGTGGTACAAGCTCATGGGGCGTTGCTTCCTTTCAGAGTTGGAGTCTGCATAGGTGAGAGTTAGGTGGAGCAGTTGGTCTTCTCTCTTGCAAGCCCACTTGAGAGCCAGTGCAGCCCCTTCCCTCTGAGTCTCAGAGGATGGCGGGCATCTAATTCCTGTCTGGCTCATTTTAGGAGCCCATTTGCACGGGTTCCATTTAACCCTTCCACCCTTGGCTAGGTCTTGAAAAATGTTTCCCTGGAGGTAGAGGGCTGGAACTTTACTCCCTCCCTCTCCCCTGCATTTGAGGCCAGCTCCATTCCTTCCCTGATTTGGGTTTTGCGCTTGTGCTTAAAAAGAGTCCTTATAGAGACACATACTGAACATTTACAGATGAAATTAAATGATGTCTGGAATTTACTGTCAGATAATCCAATCTGGAGGGTGTTTGGAGGGAGTGGGAGAGAGGAATAAGTGAAATAAGATTGGCACAAGTGATGCCTGGCACACAGGTAAGAGCGCATTTGTACCTGACATGACTTAGGGTTTGTCAATGGCACACTGACCTGGGGTCATTCCAGGAGGCCACCACCCTTCACCCCAGGAGGTGGAGTTTTGGTGGTCATAGGGCTGTGGCAGCAGCACCCCGGTGGTCCCGGGTGGAGCCTGCCATGGTGAAGCCCAGAACTGACCCTCCCTTGGAAGGCCTCTCAGGTTCTGTTTTTGGAGCATTGCTTCTCTCCCCTCCCAGGCTGCTGGCACGATCTGACAAGCTAGGGTCTGCCCCTTCTCAGAAGTAGTCCCCTTCTCCCCTAAAGGTCAAGAGGTAATTCAGTTGGAGCCCAGAAGAAAGGAGCACTGATTCCCTCTAAAGAGTGGAATTTCTAATTGAATGCTTTCCGGGGCTGGTCCTCTTCATCTTTTTGGAGACTCTCAGCAAAGCCTGGGTTGTGTGGCACTTGATTAGTGGCAGGTGATGGTTGGTTTCCAGCTGTCTTCATGTTCCCACATAACTAGTGTTCTCTGTCTCCATCGTGAGTTCCTGGGAGGCCTCGGTGTCTCACCTGGTGACACAGCAGACGCTCAGTAATGTTTGTTGAACTGATTTCGAACTTGCTGAGTAATCTTTAAATACCCTCCCCCATTTTTGTTGTGTGTGGTTTTGTGTGTGTGTGTGCGGCTTCATGTAGAACGTTCAATGTAATACAAAACATGGCTGGAAAAGATGGTCAATCTTGCTGACATTTAATTGGGCTTACTGTGGAAGCCTTGCTATTTTGGTCTTGTCTAAAATACTTTGATTTGCCTGCTGGTGGGCTGCCCTAATTGCAGGCAAAGTACCAAGATTTCTTCTCATGCCATAGGCAGCTCCAAGTGGGAATTTGGTAAACCTGATTATAAAAGTTATTAGAGTGATATACTACTACCTTATGGCAGGTGTTTGGCATAGCTCCTGGCCTGTGGGTCCGGGCCCATGGATCAGCATCACTGGCCTCCTGGCCCGTGGGTCAGCATTCTGGCCTGCAGGTCAGTATCACTGAGTCCTCTGAGGTGAAGGGATTCTTTGCTTTGGCAACAGCTCAATTCCCCTGCAGAAGGGGGGAGGACCAGAAAAATCTGCTTCCCACCCCCACTCATAGCCATTTATTCCCTTTGACTTTGCCTGCAGGAGCAAAGCAAACAGAAGCTTGGGGAAAACAAACAAACAAAAAAAGGGGTAGGTGGGTGCTGCCTTAGGCATAAATTTACCACTCAGCAGGAGGTCCTCTTGGAGCTGAAATCCTTACCCTACTTATTCCTCACCCAGCCCTGAAATCACAAACAAGCCCTTGGCTGGGCTCCTAACGAGTTTCTGACGAGCACAGCCTACACTTATGACACAGAAAACATAATTAGACATGCACAAGTGGCCATGAAATACCGGTCTAGGCACTGGGAACCTCAGTTCTCCACGCCACCGCTCGCCCCAGGCTTCTTCCACGTCACTGCTCACCCCAGGCTTCTTCCGGAAAATAGGGCTCGTTAGGGGCAATAATGGCTAATAATGCAGAGAGAACATCATGTTTTGGTTTCAGGTCCTTAGCAGGCTCCAGACTGTCAGGGCAGCAAGAGAGAAGAGTGTGTTTTTGTGCACATGTATGGGCATGTGTCTGGGCATGTGTGTGAACATTGTGTGTGCGAGTGCATGCATGTGTCCGCATGTGTGAGTATGTGTGTGTCGTCTGTGTGTGAGTGCACATGTGTATGTTTTTATGTGCTGTGAGTACATATGTCTCCAGCAGTGGGTATGTGTGTATATGCACATGTATGTGTTTGGTGACGGGGGTGCCATCTATTTCATCTATTTATCATAAAAGAACCAAAGCTCTAGGGTGTGTTGGCATGTTGCAGTTTCAAGGTTAAGAAGATACTAGAGTGAAACATGTTGGCATTAAGATCAAGGTCCCAATTCCAGCAACCTTGGGGAAGTGACAGGTCTTGGGCCTCAGTCTCATTATCTGTATTATCTGTAAGATGAGGGTAACTGTAGAACCTCCCTGCCTGTGGTGGTTAGCGAGATATTGCAGCTAAAGTGCTTGGCCACGAGCCTGGAGCACAGTTAGGGCTCAAATGACATTGACCGCTAGTCAAAGAACAAGCTTTATGAGTTTTAGTCTATTTAAGAAGCCACAAGCTGACTGAAAAAAGACAGAAAACACGGTCTTTGTCCTCACAGAGCTCAAGAAGCTGGGATGATGAGAAAACCATTGGATAGGTCCACTTGGATGCTAGAGTGTGTGGCCCAAACCGGGGGGCAGCTGTGGCTCACTTCGGGGCAGCTTGTTCTTTCTAATTCTCTTTACCTTCTCTCCTTTGGTGGTGGAGGAGGGTGGTTTCTGCAGGCTGTAGGAAGTAGGGTGTGGGTCATTGGTCTGTTTAAGGCTGTTATAAAAAAGGGAGATCAGCTCTTCGTTTACTTATTACTAGTACAAAGCACAGTATTTTCCAGGTTCAAGATATTAGACAGGATGTTATTAGTTGCAACAATGGCACACAACCACAAGTTAACTTAAGAATATGAGCAAAATGCAAAAAGTGAGTTTTTTTGTCTCTCATAACTGGAGAGAACAAAGATGTATCTGGCCAGCTTCAGTCATAGCTGGCTCCAGGTGCTTGCTTGCTTTCCCTTTCTCTCTCTCTTTCTTTTTTTCCTCTCTCATTCCTTTCCTTCTTCTTTCTCTGGTAGCTTCAAGCTTACACAGTAAACCCACAGCTCATGATCTCACAGTCAGAGAAAGCCTCTCTCCCAGAATCCACACACTGAATGCCATGGAGGGATTGTGACAGCCTTGATTGTCACTGGCCCCTCCTTGGACCAGTCACCCTGGGCAGGGAAATGGGCAGCATGAGAGTAGAAGTGGTGTGGCCAGCAATCCCACAATGGTGTAGATTTTCCCAGATAAGGTAGATGAAGATGTGAACAGTCAAAATAACCGGAATCTACCTCTGTGAGACTCTGAGAGAAGATACAAGCAGACACCAAGCACTTGGGATGAGCAACAGATGCAGCCTTTATACTGGCCCTTTGTGTATCAAGTGGCTGGTCTGGGACATTTTGAAGGATTTGATGTCAGCCAGCCTACTTTCTTGCATTCCAAAGCTGAATGGTTTCCAATTGTTCTTGAATCAAAGTGAGTAAGGCCTAAATACCAAGCATATGGCACTGTGGCAGCAGCTCAAAGATGATGCCGGTGACCTTTGTCCCCTATTGTTCAGATCCTGGTGTAGTTCCTCCCCCCTCCCCCCGCCCCATGGAATAAAAATACAGTGGAAATGGCCATGTGTGGCTTTCAAGGCTGGGTCATAAAAAAACATTGTAGTATCTACCTTGTTCTTTGAATCACCCACTCTAGGTAAGCAGCTGCCACATTGTGAGGACATTCAAGCTGCCTGTCTTAGGCTGTGTTCTGTAGAGAAGCAAAAACAGTGAAGTGTACCTATATAGAGAGAGAAATTTATCTCAAGCGGAAGGCTCATGGCTCGTGCTGTTGTAGAGGCTGGCAAGTCCCAAAGTCTACGGGTCAGGGATTAGGCAGGAGGCTTCTCCTGGCTCACATGGCTTCAGGGGCTGACAAGCCCAGAATCAGCAGGTCAGACAACAGGCTGCTAGCTCACATGGCTGCAGAAGCCAGTGAATCCCAAAGTTGGTAGATCAGATGATAGGTTGCTGGCTCAAGTCCCAAGAACTGAAGGTGAGATGATGACTAGCTGGAAACAGGATTCGGAGCAAGCGATCTGTGCTGCAATGTCCATATACATACAGGAGGAAGGCCACACCCTAGAAAAACTCCCCTGACAACTGATTGGCTGATCACAACAGATCACATCATGGAGATGATTACATTATATCACAAAATGGAGGATAATTACATAATACCAAGAATCATGGCCTAGCCATGTTGACACATTAACTATCACACAGCTCAGTGGAGAAGTCCACATGGCAGGACACTGAGGCCTCCTGCCAACAGCCATGTGGGTGCACCATCTTGCAAGTAGATCCTTCAGTCCTAGTCAACCTTTCAAATGATGGCAGGCCCAGCTGATATCTTGACTGCAACCTCATAAGATACCCTGATCCAGAACCACCCAACAAAGCCGCTCCTGACCCCCATAAACTGTGTGAGATGATAATGTTTGTGATTGTTTCAAGCCACTAGGTTTTGGGGTAATTTGTTACACATCAGGAAATAACTGATATAGGTCTATTACAGTCTTTTCTTATATCACAGGGTCAAGGTCACTTGGAAAGTTTCCTTGGATCATTTTTAAAGCACTTCTCAATGATCCCTATTAGTTATTGTTACAAAACTTAAATTCCCCAAATGGAATCATGCTGATATCACAGCGTCGTTCATACTGTCTCAACAGGGTGATTTTGCAGATTTAAAAAATTATGTTTACTCTCGCGCTGCCTCCTTCTGTGTTTGATCTGGAGATCGAGATTTGGACAGGAAGGACACCTTGAGGATTTGCCTCCACTGTCATTCAGAGCAGTTTTGGCGTATGTAAGTGGCTTTTGCAGCACAAATGTGTAGGTTCCATTGGTGACATGTGGCAAGAGTCCCCTTGGATTCTGAACCCCAACAAAGTCTTCCAGATGGCCTTCTGACTGTAGCATCACCTGCCCTGGCAAACATGCCAGCATTCAAGGAATGCTGGTCTGGGCTGTGTATTCTGTACAGGGTCTTCCAATGCCCCACTCCACCATGATGACTTTAGCGTTTCATAGATATCCTTCTCCAAGCCCTCCATGATCTGAGCCCAGCCCTGCTTTTCCAGATGGGTCTCCTTCCCTCCCCTATAAACCCTCAATCAATTAGTTATGTGCTGTATGGTTTGAACAGTGGCCTCTCCAGAATGCTAAGTCCACCTCCTAACCCCTGGAGCTTAAGACTATATATAAACCTTTTTGGAAAAAGGATCTTTGCAGATTTAATTAGGATGAAGGATCTTGAGAAGAGATTATCTTGGATTATGCAGGCGAGCCCTAATGACAAAAGTCCTTATAAGAGAGTGGCAGAGAGAGATTACCCAGCGAGAACAGAAGGAGGCCATGTGACCGCAGAGGCGGAGATTGGAGTGGTGCAGTCACAAGCCAAGGAGTGCTGGCAGCCACCAGAAGCTGAAAGAGGCAAGAAATGGATTCTCCCCAGAGCCTCTGGTGGGACCACAGCCCTGTTGGCATCTTGATTTTGGCCTGGAATACAGATTTTGGATTTCTGGCCTCGAGAACCATGAGAGAATATATTTCTGTTATAATAAGCACCAGGTTGTGGTACTCTGTCACAGCAGAAAGGGGAAATGAACACAGGTACCTGTGCCCATGCCCCTCCCTCGAGCCAGCATTTTCTGTCTCCATACAGTCACTTGAGTGTCTCTTTCCTCCCTCTGATGATTCAGGCGTTACTACTGATGATGAGCACGTCTGTGAAACTCTCCAAAATGCTCCCCTTCCCCTCTCCTATCTCTGAGCTCCAATTATCCAAAGTATCTCATTGAAACTCTGAGTTCAGCCAGAATCTGATTGCAAGTGATAAAAAACAAACCCACTGCCGTCGAGTCGATTCCAACTCATAGTGACCCTATAAGACAGAGTAGGACTGCCCTGTAGAGTTTCCAAGGAGCGCCTGGTGGATTCAAACTGCCGACCTTTTGGTTAGCAGCCGTAACACTTAACCACTATGCCACCAGGGTTTCCACTGCAAGTGATGGAACAACCAATTCAAACAGACTGGCTGGACCCAGTGTCCTCAGGACCCTGTTTTCTGTCAGCTCCAGGTTCTGACTTCCTCTGAGTATTGGCTTCGGATCAGCTGGCCCAAACAGCCTTGTGAGGGCAACAAGATTGATGGTCCCAGGAGCACATGGACTAGGGGAGAGGCTCCTTTCCACAGGAACAGGACTACTGGGAGACTCATCTGCAGCAGCAAGTGTGCACTCAGTCAAACATTCCCCGAGACTTATTGGGACAGTGAGGTACCACCCTGGTTCTACAGTGGAATTTTAAGCACCTCAAGGTTGGGGTCCATTTTTTATACTCTTGTTGTAGTAAGCTGCCATCAAGTTGGGCATGACAGAACGAAATGCTGCCCGGTCCTGTGCCATCCCCATGAGTAGTTGCAGATCAGACCATTGTGATCCATAGGGTTTTCACTGGCTGATCTTCGAAAGTAGATCATTAAACCTTTCTTTCCGGTCCATCTTAGTCTGGAAGCTCTGCTGAAACCTGTTCAGCATCAGCATCATAGCAACGTGCAAGCCTCCACTGACAGACAGGTGGTGGCTGCATGAAGTGTGTTGGCCAGAATCAAACCTGGGTCTCCTACATGGAAGGCGGGAATTCTATCACTGAACCACCAGAGTAAATATAAACACACTTATCATCCTGCCTCTGCTTGCATACCTTCTGTGACAGGGCACTCATTACTTCTGGGGCAATTCCTTTTGTAAATTGCTCTCCACCTCTCTGCGACTTCCACCTGCTGGGTGAATTCTGCCCAGTATCAAAGAACACTCATTGTCAACCACTGTGTCTCCTCCTCCCCCCTTCCCTTTGTCCCATAAGTCACCAACTAGTGGACTGACATCCAGTGCATTTGTCGAGGGGCAACGTTGTGTCCTGTCCCCCAGCACAGTCCAGAACTCCCTCACTTTCAGTTAGGCACAGCTGCCTTTGGGGAAAATCCTGTCCCCTCACTTTCTGTTGCCTAAAATAGCCACTTCCTTGTTGGAGCATGAAGGGAAGTAGGGAGAGTGAAAGGGGATGAAGTAAGCCACCGAGAAATTCCCGGCTTGAAACCATTCCTGGAAAGGTCAGCATTAACATCAGCCAAATATTGAGCAAAGCTTCTGGCTGGTCATTAACCAGGGTAAACAGAATAATGAGGAAAATCAAAATGGGAGGGTGAGCAGCGAGCAAATAGGTCGTAAACTAATGTAAAATATAGCCCGTGTGCAGTATGACTTCCTTCTAAAGGAATTTGACATGTTTACAGATGGCATCGATGCCCATGATTCCACTTCCGGTCGGATTAAGGCAGTAAACAGCGAGACTGGTGAAGTCAGGTTACATGGGACACATGGCTCCTTAAGGTAATGCATTAAGTTTCCTTGTCATGATTGCATAAGCAAAGCATTCAAGGCTAAACAGTACATGTTTTGGTTGTCTGCCCGATTGTCCATCACTTCGATCGGATTCAAGGACTTACCTGTCTGCTTCTGAGGGATGTTCTGCAAGTGTGGGCTCACGTAGCGGCCGCCATTTGTGAGGAAGTGTGCCACAACCTTACTTAAATAAGCGGTGGCCAACCAGTGGTCCAAGCTCCGGTTGCGCAGTGGTAAGAGCTACGGCTGCTAACCAAAAAGTTGACTGTTCGAATCCACCAGCCACTCCTAGAAAACCCTATGGGGCAGTTCTTCTGTGTCCTACAGGGTTGCTATGAGTTGAAATCGACTCTACAGCAACGGGTTTATCCAGCCAGCAGTGGTGTTCATATCACCCTTCTCCCAGCTGCTGTCTTGGCCACCAAAGAGGTTGACCAGGTAAAGGAGGAGCCTCTTCTTCCCCACAAGGTCTCTTGTTTCTCCCCTCTGGTGCTGCCTACCAAGAAGGACAGCTTGTGCATGCCACATTGCAGAGGGCTCGGGGTACAAGCTCAAGATGTGCTGGCACTCACTATTCCTGGGCTGGCTGGCCAGTGTCACACACCAGGATGCTTTCTGTTGCCCACGTTAGCTCTCTGGGAATTTCTAACCAAAGCAGGAGTGCTCCTTAGGACTCTAGGACTTGAGGGAACTCTGGAGAAGCAGACTGGGGGCTCAGGCCAAAGGCTCAGGCCTGGCTTCTTGGCCTTGTGACCTGAGCATGGCAGAGAGGCTGCTGAGCCAGGATTCTCAGACCACGGCCTGAAGGCTGCCTGTGTCATGCCCCACCTGGAGGGACCAGATCTCCTGAATCAGAATTGTTAGGGTAGGGCCAGGTGTTTCTCATACCCACCCAACACTTGCTTTCAAAGTGGGGTCCCCGGGCCAGCAGCATCGTCATTACCTGGGAGCTTGTTAGAAACACAGAACCTTGAGCCCTCCTCCAGACCTACTGATCGAAGATCTGCATTTTTAATGGCCCCCACCGATCTGTGCACTTTGGCAGTGGAGAATCCTAAGGCTAGGGTTTGAGAGCCGTGGCCCTGGCTAGGCGGAGGCATATCCAAGAAGGGTCCTCTGGAGTTAATCTTTTGCCAAATCTGAAATTCAGAGCTAGATCAAAGCATACTTCTGCAACCCTCACCCATCTAGGTTAAATGTAAATACACGTTGAGAAAATGTGTTCTAGAAGGTTGTGCGGTGGCCCCAAAGATACTTGTCTACCTCCTAATCGCCAGAAAAAGGGCCTTTGCAGATGTGATGCAAAAGGATCTCGAGATGAGGAGATCATCCTGGATTGTCTGGGTGGGGTCTAAATCCAATGATGTGTCCTTATAAAAGACAGAAGAGGAGAAGACACACACCAGGGGAGGAAGCAACGTGATTACAGAGGCAGAGATGGAGTGAGGCAGTCACAAGCCAACATCTGCGGCCACCAGAAGCTGGAAAAGGTAAGGAAGCACATCCTCTAGATCCTCAGGAAGGAGCATGGCCTGCCACCAACACCTTAACTTCTGACTTCTGTCCTCCAGAACTGTGAAAAAATAAATCTCCGTACTCTGTCCCATAGAATTGCTATGAGTTGGAATTGACATGACGGCAATGGTTTTTTTTGTTTATTTGTTTGTTTTTTGGTAAGACGCCCAATTTGTGGTAATTTGTAAGACAACCAGTGTGTGGTAATTTGTTATGGAAAAATTGCTAAATTAACAACAACAAAAAAAAACTAGTACAGATGGCCTTTTAAACAGTGGAAAGGTAAGGAAAGAATGGTAAAAAGTGACTCAAGAAAGAAAAATGACATGGCCAATCCCCAAGTAGTAACAATCTTAGCTTTGTTCCCAGAATTTGATGGCTTTTTCTCAGCCCACATTTTCTTATTCCAAGACCTGGGGCACTTGGTCTTGCGTGGCTGGCTAGTCACCAGACCATCAAAGGTCACCAGACCATCAAAGTTCCCAGAACAACTCTCTACGCAAACAGGGGCACTCCAAACACAGCTATTTATTCATCTCCAACCCCACCTTGTTTGAAAATTATTTAATGTATTATGATACAGCTAAAATGAGTCATATTTTAACTGCCTAAATACCATTTATAGACTTTAACAAGACTTTGGGAAATGATCCCACAGCAACTCAGTTTTCTAATCTTCAATTGATCATATACTCAGTCAATTTCAAGCAAGGAATATTACTAGTGGATTTGAACGGATAGAAACTCTGGATGCTCTGAGGCTATTGGATAATTTGATCATTTCCCTTTAAAAGTTTTCAGAAATCAAAGAAAAAGATTTGGGGTAGTAGTTCTCAGCTCTAACTCACATTGGAATCTGTTGGGGAGATAAAAAACAGCCACACTAGTGCCTTGGCCTCAGCCCAAATCAATTAAATCAGAATCTCTGGAGGTGTCTGGGGAATCTGTTATGGATGAAATTTTGTCCCTATACTTGTCGATATGATTCTGTTTGGAAATGTTTTTTTGTTCTGTTAATTAGACCTACCTGTCATGGATTGTACCATGTCCCCCAAAAATGTGTGTCAACTTGGCTAAGCCATGATTCCCAGTGTTGTATGATTGTCTACCATTTTGTTATCTGATGTGATTTTCCTATGTGTTGTAAATCCTGCCTCTATGATGTTAATGAAGTAGGATTAGAGGCAGTTATCTTAATGAGACAGGACTCAATCTACAAGATTAGGTTTTATCTTGATTCCACCTCTTTTGAGATCTAAAAGAGAAAAGTGGGCAGAGAGATGGGGGACCTCTTACCAACAAGAAAGCAATGCGGGAGCAGAACATGTCGTTTGGACCCAAGGTTCCTGTGCCGAAAATCTGCTAGACCAGGGGAAGATCGATGACAAGGCCTTTCCTCCAGAGCCAACAGAGAGAGAAAGACTTTTCCTGGAGTTGATGCCCTGAATTCAGACTTCTAGCCTCCTAGACCTGTGAAAGAATAAATTTCTGTTTGTTAAAGCCATCCACTTGTGGTATTTCTATTATAGCAGCACTAGATAACTAAGACACAATTTGGTACCTGGAGTGGGGTGCTGCTCTAACCGATACCTAAAATGTGGAAAGTGGTTTTGAAACAGTGAATGAATAGAGGTTGGGAGAGTTTTAAAGTGCCTAATATTAAAAGCTTAGATTGCATTGAAGAGACTGTTGGTGGAATTATGGACATCTAAGACAATTCTGGTGAGGACTCAGAAGGAAGTGAGGACAGCTGTTACACTGGAGACAGCACAGATGGCGAGAAACAGCAGCAGAGAAATGGTAGCAGCAGAACCAGGAGATCAGCATGAGACAGCACAGGAACTAACCCACAGAGCTAGAGAGCTGAGTGCCTTTGTGCAGGAGGCTTCCTGGAGGAGTATGGTGCCTCTAGGCACTTATTTGTGGAGCTAGGCTTGCCAACCCATGGAGCAAGAGAGTGGAGTGCCTTTCGGCAGAAGTTTACAGGCAGAGTGGGGTTCTTCCAGGCACTTATCAGTGGAACTACAGAGCTTTGAAACACTTGCCCCAGCAGGGCAGAGGCAGGAGGTGAGGTCTGAGGGGCTGAGAGGCCAAGTACCAGGAAGCAGAAGCTGAAGAGACAAGGAATGCAGAAGGTAGAGCTTCCTTGGTCTCAAAGGGTAGGGCCATGCCCTCTGAGGTCTCAAAGAATAGAGTCATGGTCTCTGGGGTTTTAAATGGTGGGGCCACAGCCTCCTAGGTTTCAAAAAGTCATATCTTCACCAACTCAGTCCTGGAGTATGGGGCTGCCTTTCACAAGTGTCAGCAGGATGGGGCTGGATCTGCTGCCCAAAGCTGAGGGGGTGGGGCTGCCATGCCCAAGGGGCAGAAGAATAGGGACTGCCAGGGCCGAGGGGGTAGGGTTGTCACTCAGATGGACTAGAAGAATGGGGCTGCCCAAAGTCAAGGTAGCAGAGTTGCTGTTACAGTGGGCCTGGAAGGCAGAACTGAAGCCCAGGGGTACCTCCAGTCAGAATCCAGACAGCGTGGCCAACACCCAGAATCTGGAGGGCAGAGCCCTTGCTTAAGTGGTTGCAGAGAACAGAGGATTATTTTCAAGCCTTGAGAACTAGTGGAATGTGTTGTGCTGACTTACTTGGTCCCTGTTATCCCTCTTTTCCCTCCAATTTCTTCCATTTGTAATGGAAATGTCTGCTTTGTACCTGTTCCATCATTGCACTTTGAAGTAGATAATTTGCATCCTTGATTTCATGGATGGAGGAATTTTTGGATTTTGGACTTGGAGTGGATTTAAGACTTTTGATATGATGGGGTGAATATGTTTTACATGTGGCAAGGACATGAACTTTTTGGAGTCAAAGGGTGGAATTTCATGGATTGTATTGTGTACACCCAAAATGTGTGTCAACTGGGCTAGGCCATGATTCCCAGTATTATGTCATTGTCCACCATTTTGTCATCTGATATGATTTTCCTATTTGTTGTAAATCCCACCTCTATGATGTTAATGAGGTAGGATTAGAGGCAGTTATATTAATGAGGCAGGACCCAGTCTACAAGATTAGGTTGTATTTTGAGCCCATCTCTTTTGAGATATAAAACAGACAAGTGAGCAGAGAGACAGGGGACCTCATATCACCAAGAAAGCAGCGCTGAGAGTGGAGTGTGTCCTTTGGACTCCAAGTTTGGACCTGAGGTTCCTGCACTGAGAAACAACTAGATCAGGGGGAAACTGACGACAAGGACCTTCCCCAAGAGCCCACACAGAGAGAAAGTCTTCCCCTGGAGTTGGCACCCTGAATTCGGACTTCTATCCTCCTAGACTGTGAGAGAATAAATTTCTGTGTGTTAAAGCCATCCACTTGTGGTAGTTCTGTTACAGCAACACTAGATAACTAGGACAATACCTAAGTAGGGTGGGTTTAAGTTGAACAAATTCTGAGGTATAAAAAGAGCAAATTAGACACGTCCATGCACACATGGGAGGATGCCCAAGGAACCAAGGAATGCCTGGGGCTACAGACAAGGAAGGAATCCAAACTGCCAAGACCCTGATTTGGAGCCTCTAGAACTGTGAGAAAATAAATTTCTGATATTTTTTCTAAGTTTTATTTATTTTATTGTTGTTTTTGAGAATGTACACAGTAAAACACACACCAATTCAACAGTTTCTACATGTAAAATTTAGTGACATTGATTACATTCTTCGAGTTGTGCAACCGTTCTCACTCTCTTTTTCAGAGTTGTTCCTTGCTCGTTAACATAAACTCACTGCCCCCTAAAATTCCTAGCTAATCTTTTGAGTTGCTGTTGTCAATTTGATCTCCTATATATAGTTCTTAAGTGAACATAGTGCTCAAGGTAGGCCTATTCTACTAGTGATAAGGAGTTTCTAAAATCAAACAGAGGCTCTCAGCAAAGCCAAGATGGCTGATCACTGGACTCTCAATAAAGGGTTAATCCAGATCATTCTGAATTAGCAGAGGGAGAGAGACAGAAAGAAAAGTAATACATGCACTTAGAATGTTCCAGGAAGCATGTGACACAAACGTGACGTCCTCAGAAAGAATATGTTTTGCAGATGGTCTTCTGGAAGGAGTTAAGATTAACTGAAGAAAGAACAAATATTTTTTAAATATTTGTGAAATCAGTCATGCCTAACTTCTTGTATAAAAACTCAACTTTGTCTCCAGAAAGATGGAGGATTTGGGGAATTCTTCCTGAATATTGCCCAATCCAAATCGTTATATTCCCTCAATAAAATTCTATTTACTTTTACAGAGCAGCCTGTTTTACTCTTTGACATTTCTGGTGTTAGGTACATGAGATCCAAAGGTACATTATCTTCAGCTGCCCCTGAGACATCAAGGATTTGGGCTTTCAGTGCTGGCAGAGCTATTTTCTGGCTCATCACCTCTGCACTTCTCTGGAGTCATGTAAAATAAATAATCTCTCAGATTTTGAGCTCCTCTGCCTTGTGTTGAAGCTTTCTGAGTATCATTGAGGAATCTGTTTTGTCTTTGCAAAAATGAGTGAAATTAATTTCACTTTGTACTTGCAAGTCTGTTTTCTGGTTTGTTTCTGCAGAAATCTGTCACCAGTCCTGGCGAATTTGTCTCGCACAAATAATGTCTAGTCCTTCCAAGATTGAAAATTGTTGTTGTTGTTAGGTGCTGTCAAGTCTGCTCTGACCCATCGTGACCCTACACACAACAGAATGAAACACTGCCCCGTCCTGCACTATCCTCACAATCCTTGCTATGCTTGAGCTCATCGTTGCAGCCACTGTGTCAATCCATCTTGTTGAGGGTCTTCCTCTTCTTCACTGACCCTCTACTTTACCAAGCATGATGCCCTTCTTCAGGAACCAATCCCTCCTGACAACGTGTCCAAAGTATGTGAGAGGCAGTCTCTCTACCCTTGCTTCTAAGGAGCATTCTGGCTGTACCTTTTCCAAGACAGATTTGTTCGTTCCTTTGGCAGTCCCTGGTATATTCAATATTCTTCCGTAACACCACAATTCAAAGGCGTCAGTTCTTTGGTCTTCCTTATTTATTGTCCAGCTTTCACATGCACATGAGGTGATTGGAAACACCATGGCTTGGTCAGGCACACCTTAGTCCTCACAGTGACATCTTTGCTTTCCAACAGTTTAAAGGGATCTCTTGCAGCCAATTTGCCTAATGCAACACATCTTTTGATTTCTTGACTGCTGCTTCCATGGGTGTTGACTGTGGATCCAAGTGAAATGAAATCCTTGACAACCTCAATCTTTCCTCCATTTATCGTGATGTTGCTTGTTGGTCCAGTAGTGAGAATTTATTGTTCTCCTTATGTTGAGGTGTAATCCATACTGAACGCTGTGGTCTTTGATCTTCATCTATAAGTGCTTTAAGTCCTCTTCACTTTCAGCAAGCAAGGCTGTATCATCTGCATAACACAGGTTGTCAATGAGTTTTCCTCCAACCTCGATGCCCCATTCTTCCTAATATAGTCCAGCTTCTCGAATTATTTGCTCAGCAGATTATATAGGTATGGTGAAAGAATATAAACCTGACACATTTCCTGACTTTAAACCATGCAGTATCCCCTTGTTCTGTTCTAAAAACTGCCTCTTGATCCATGTACAGATTCCCCCTGAGCACAATGAAGTGTTCCGGAATTCCCATTCTCTGCAATGTTATTTATAATTTGTTATGATCCACACAGTCAAATGCCTTAGCAGGGTCAATAAAACACAGATAAACAACTTTCTCGTTCTCTGCTTTCAGCCAGGATCCATCTGACATCAGCAATGATATCCCTGATTCCACAACCTCTTCTAAATTCAGCTTGAATTCCTGGCAGTTCCCTGTCAATACACTGCTACAGTCACTTTTGAATGATCTTCAGCAAAATTTTACTTGCGTGTGATATTAATGATATTGTTCGATAATTTCCACATTCAGTTGGATCACTTTTCTTGGGAATAGGCATAAATATGGATCTCTTCCAGTCAGTTGGCCAGGTAGCTGTGTTCCAAATTTCTTGGCATAGATGAGTGACCACTTCCAGTGCTGCATTCATTTGTTGAAACATCTGAATTGGTATTCCATCAATTCCTGGAGTCTTGTTTTTCACCGATGTCTTCAGTGAAGCTTGGGCTTCTTCCTCAGTACCATCAGTTCCTGATCATATGTTAACTCCTGAAATGGTTGAACATTGACCAATTCTTTTTGGTATAGTGACTCTGTGTATTCCTTCCATCTTCTTTTGATGCTTTCTGCACTGTTTAATATCTTCTTGGTAGAATCCTTCAGGATTGCAACTTGAGGCTTGAATTTTTTCTTCAGTTCTTTCAGCTTGAGAACTTCTGATTGTGTTCTTCCTTTTGGTTTTCTATCTCAGGTATCTGCACGTCATCGTAATATTTTACTTTGTCTTCTCGAGCTGCCCTTTGAAATCTGTTCAGCTCTTTTACTTCATCATTTTTTTCCTTTTGCTTTAGCTACTCAACATTCAAGAGCAAGTTTTGAGTCTCTTCTGACATCTACTCATGTCTTTTCTTTCCTGTCTTTTTTTAAAATAATTTTTATTGTGCTTTAAGTGAAAGTTTATGAATCAAGTCAGTCTCTCACACAAAAACCCATGTACACCTTGCTATATACTCCCAATTACTCTCCCCCTAATGAGACAGTCTGCTCTCTCCCTCCACTCTCTTTTCATGTCCTTTTTTCAGCTTCTAACCCCCTCCACCCTCTCATCTCCCCTCCAGGCAGGAGATGCCAACATAGTCTCAAGTGTCTACTTGAGCCAAGAAACTCACTCCTCACCAGCATCCCTCTCCAACCCATTGTCCAGTCCAATCCGTGTCTGAAGAGTTGGCTTCGGGAATGGTTCCTGTCCTGGGGCAACAGAAGGCCTGGGGGCCATGACCACCGAGGTCCTTCCAGTCTCAGTCAGACCATTAAGTCTGATCTTATGAGAATTTGGGGCCTGCATCCCATTGCTCTCCTGCTTCCCCAGGGGTTCTCTGTTGTGTTCCCTGTCAGGGCAGTTATCGGTTGTAGCTGGGCACCATCTAGTTCTTCTGGTCTCAGGATGATGTAGTCACTGGTTCATGTGGCCCTTTCTGTCTCTTGGACTTGTAATCACCTTGTGTCTTTGGTGTTCTTCATTCTCCTTTGATCCAGGTGGGTTGGGACCAATTGATGCATCTCGGATGGCTGCTAGCGTTCAAGACCCCAGACGCCACTCTTCAAAGTGCGATGCAGAATGTTTTATTAATCTTTCCTGTCTTTTTAATAACCTCTTGCTTTCTTCATGTATGATGTCCTTGATGTCATTCCACAACTCATCTGGTCTTTAATCATTAGTGTTCAATGTGTCAAATCTATTCCTGAGATCGTCTTTTAATTCAGGTGGGATATAGTCAAGGTCATACATAGGCTCTCGTGGACTTGTTCTAATTTTCTTCAGTTTTAACTTGAACTTTCCTATGAGGAATTGATGGTCTGATCTACAGTCAGCCCCTGGCCTTGTTCTGACTGATGATATTGAGCTTTCCCATCATCTCTTTCCACAGATGTAGTTGAAAATGGATAATGCCAAATCACAGGGGAGCCCCCTTCTGGAACTCCTGCCCGTTTTATGAACAAGCACTTTTCTTGTTTAAATTGGCATCACTTGACCAGAGACAATTTAGAAAATCAGTGGCTACTTTGGGATCTTTTGATCTCTCCAAATTAATTTTTTCTCAGCAGTAAATGAGAAAGCAAAGGCTCCCAAATTAAACAGTCACAGTGGAACGCCTATTTTCACTGGTATTTAGAGGTCTCCAAAACCACCCAGATAGCATAATTGCTGTTTCCAAGTTAACTGAATAAAACAAGAAGCTACAGAATCAGGTTTCTGTTTCACCTACCCCTGCTGCTCTGACAGCATCTACCCCTTTGTCTGCTCCTTCTTCCTTATACCCAGCCTTTAACTCTCTTATAATCCTAACAAAATTTTATTTGAACTTCCTCTTTTCCTAAGGAACCTATTAAAGAGCCTAAATCTCTTTCTGAAATTCCTTTTAAGATAAAACACCTGGAGGAAACTAGCAAACCTTCACAGATTAATTTCTCCCCTTGACCTAAAGCAGAATTTCCTGGGGTAGTAAAATAAATTCTTCACTTTCGAGACGATCCTCAGGCATTCATAGAGGAATTTAAAATTCTAACTGAAAATATGAGCCTGGGTTTCCCTTCCCTATTGGAATGCTGGTCTGGGATTCATGTTCAAAAACACTGCAAGCTGAATATAATTTGAAATCTCAGTGATCACTTTAGGAAAATTAATTCCCATTTGCATTTTTTTTCTTAAGAATATTGTTTAATGTTTTAGTCAAAGAGTCTGAATAAAAGCCCTTCATCTGAGACTCTAGCAAATTATAAGTTTATCTAAAACCTTTTTTTCTGAATTTATCTCATCCAAGAATTGCTGTATACATTTTTAAGGAACTAAGTTGTTTATGTTGTGTGTTATTGTATAAGCTTTGTTTTTGAGCTGGCTTCATGGAATGATCGGTTCATGTAGTTTTTCTGCTTCATTTTGCTTTGAGAGAGTGCCTCAAATGTTGTATCTGTCTTGTATCAGGTTCAAAGCCATGGCTGGTGTTTTTCATGGGGCTGTCTAAAATATCAGTTCTTTTCTCTTCCAAGAATAGCTACTCTAAGAAACACTGATATAAATCAGTCTATTTGAAAAGTATGCTGGAAAAATAATAGATTGCTTTTTGGGGGAGGGAGGAGGGGTAAGATCCAAAAAGTTAATTTTAATTTAATGTAATTCTCTTATCTTTCGAGAACAGAATCATTATCAAAAATAACAAAAATAATCAGATACTGTTATATTCACTATATTGTTGAAACTTGAAGTTTTAAATAGGATTTGGCGGTAATCAAAATCATCTTGAGTCTTAGGAGCAACCATAGGAAAGTTTTTGGTCTGTTTTTGTGTTTTGTTTTGATTTTAGAGCAAGTGTGTTTGATTACACCCCCCCCCCCGGAGGTTATTAAACTTTTTTTTTTTAATTGTGCTTTAGGTGAAAGTTTACAGCTCAAGTCATTTCTCATACAAAAATTTATACACACATTGTTATGTGATACTAGTTGCACTCCCTATAATGTGACACCACACTCCCCCTTTCCACTCCAGGTTTATTGTGTCCATTAAGCCAGTTCCTGTCCCTTCCTGCCTTCTCATCCTGCCTCTGGACAGGGGCCACCCATTTGGTCTCATGTATCTGCTTGACCTAAAAAGCATGCTCTTCATGAGCATTATTTTTATAGTCCAGTCTAATCTTTGTCTGAAGAGTTGGCTTCAGGAATGGTTTTAGTTTTGAGTTAACAGAGCATCCAGGGGCCATAGATTGTTTATTTTAATTGGCATAACAAGGCCTTAAAAAGGGACAAATTATTCTAAATTGATTCTCTAAAGGATCCTAAAAAGCATTAAAAGACAGGGTTATGAAAAATATAATAATTTCTGTCTCTGAATGGTATTATTAAATTAGATTACATTATTTCTTCAAAGAACTTACTCTGATTGGTTCAATAATAAGCACTTGTATAAATTAAACAGTCCTAATATTCCCTGCCCCCACATTTCTGTTAGTTTGTCATACTGTGAGGGTTTGTATGTTGCTGTTATGCTGGAAGCTATGCCACCAGTATTCAAATACCAGCAGGGTCGCCCATAGCAGACAGGTTTCAACTGAGCTTCCAGATGAAGACAGACTAGGAAGAAGGACCTAGCAGTCTACTTCTGAAAAGAATTAGCCAGTGAAATCCTTATGGATATCAACAAAACACTGTCTGATATAGTTATAGAATATGAGACCCCCAGGTTGGAAGGCACTCAAAAGGCAACTGGAGAAGAGCTGCCTCCTCAAAGTAGAGTTGATCTTAAAGATGTGGAGGGAGTCAAGCTTTTGGGACCTTCATTTGTTGATGTGGCATGACTAAAAATGAGAAGAAACAGCTGCAAACATCCATTAATAATCAGAACATGGAATGTACAGAGACTGAATATAGGAAAATTGGAAATTGTCAAAAATGAAATGGAATGCAAAAACATTGATATCCTAGGCATTAGTGAGCTGAAATGGACTGGTATTGGCTATTTTGAATTGGACAATCGTATGTTCTACTATGTCAGAAATGACAACTTGAAGAGGAATGGTGTTGCATTCATTGCCAAAAAGAACATTTCAAGATCTCTCCTGAAATACAATGCTATCAGGGATAGGATAACATCCATACGCCTACAAGGAAGACCAGTTAATACGACTATTATTCAAACTTACACACCAAACACTAAGGCCAAAGATGAAGAAATTGAAGACTTTTATCAGCTTCTTTGGTATGAAATTGACCGAACATGCAATCAGGATGCATTGATAATTATTGGTGATTGGAAAGTGAAAGTTGGAAACAAAGAAGAAGGATTGATAGTTGGAAAATATGGCCTTGGTGAAAGATATGATGCTGGAGATCACATGATAGAATTTTGCAAGACCAACGACTTCTTCATTGCAAGTGCCTTTTTTCATCAACATAAATGGTGACTATACAGATGGAATATACAGGAATCAAATTGGCTACATATGTGGGAAGAGATGATGGGAAAGCTCAATATCATCAGTCATAACAAGGCCAGGGTTGACTGTGGAACAGATCATCAATTGCTCATAAGCAAGTTCAAGTTGAAACTGAAGAAAATTCAAACAAGTCCACAAGCGCCAAAGTACAACCTTGAGTTTATCCCACCTGAACTTAGAGATCATCTCAAGAATAGATTTGATGCCTTGACCACTAATGACAAGAGACCAGATAAGTTGTGGAATAACATCAAGGACATCATACATGAAGAAAGCAAGAGGTCATTAAAAAGACAGGAAAGAAAAAAAAGACCAAAATGGATGTCAGAAGAACCTCTGAAACTTGCTGTTGAATGTTGAGCAGCTAAAGCAAAAGGGAGAAATGATGAAGTAAAAGACCTGAACAGAAGATTTCAAAGGGTGTCTTGAGAAGACAAAATAAAGTATTAAATGACATGAAAAACACACTCAGTTTTTCTCAAGCTGAAAGAACTGAAGAAAATCCAAGCCTCGGTTGCAATAGTGAAGGTTTCTATGTGGGAAAATACTAAATTACTCAGAAAGCAGCAAAAGAAGATGGAAGGAATAGGCAGAGTCCCTATACCAAAAAGGATTGGTTGATGCTCAACCATTTCAAAAGGTAACATATAACCAGGAGCCAATGGTACTGAAGGAAGAAGTCTAAGCTGCACTGAAGGCATTGGTGAAAAACAAGGCTCTAGTACTTGACTCAATACCAATTGAGATGTTTCAACAAACTAATGCAGCACTGGAAGTGGTCACTCATCTATGCCAAGAAATTTGGAACACAGCTACCTCTCCAACCAACTGGAAGAAATCCATACTTATGCCTATTCCCAACAAAGGTGATCCAACCGAATGCGGAAATTATAGAACAATATCATTAATATCACACACAAGTAAAATTTTGCTGAAGATCATTCAAAAGCCACTGTAGCAGTATATCGACAGGGAACTGCCAGAAATTCAGGCCGGATTCAGAAGAGGACATGGAACCAGGGATATAATTGCTGATATCAGTTGGATCCTGGCTGAAAGCAGAAAATACCAGAAAGTTGTTTATCTGTGTTTTATTGACCCTGCTAAGGCATTCGACTGTGTAGATCATAACAAATTACGGATAACATTGCAAAGAATGGGAATTCCAGAACACTCAATTGTGCTCATGAGGAACCTGTACATGGATCAAGAGGCAGTTGTTTGGACAGAACAAGGAGATACTGCGATACTGCATGGTTTAAAGTCAGGAAGGGTGTGCATCAGGGTTGTATCCTTTCACTATACCTATTCAGTCTGTATGGTGAGAAAATAATCCAAGAAGTTCAGGTATATGAAGAAGAATAGGGCATCAGGATTGGAGGAAGACTCACTAACAACTTGTGTAACACAGATGACACACCTTTGCTTGCTGAAAGTGAAGAGGACTTGAAGCACTGACTGATGAAGATCAACGATCATAGCCTTCAGTATGGATTATACATCAACATAAAAAAAAATCTTCACAACTGGACCAATAAGCAACACCATGATAAACCAGGAAAAGACTGAAGTTCTCAGGGATTTCATTTTACTTGGATCCACAATCAACACCCATGGAAGCAGCAGTCAGGAAATCAAAAGACACATTGCATTGGGTAAATCTGCTGCAAAAGTCCTCTTTAAAGTGTTGAACAGTAAGGATATCAGCCTGAAGAATAAGGTGTGCCCAACCCAAACTATGTTATTTTCAATTGCATGATATGCATTGGCAAGCTGGACAATGAATAAGGAAGACCAAAGAAGAATTGACACCTTTGAATTGTGGTGTTACCGAAGAATATTGAACATACCGTGGACTGCCAAAACAAGGAACAAGGCACAAATCTGTCTTGGAAGAAGTACAGCCAGAATGCTCCTTAGAAGCAAGGATGGCCAGACTGCATCTTACATAATTTGGATATGTTGTCAGGAAGGATCAGTCCCTGGAGAATGTCATCAGAGCTGGTAAAGTAGAAGGTCAGTTAAAGAGAGGAAGACCCTCAACGAGATGGACTGACACAGTGGCTGCAAAAATGGGCTCAAGTAGAACAATGATTGTTAGCATGGCACAGGACCAGGCGGTGTTTCATTCTGTGGTATATAGGGTCACTATGAGTCAGAACTGACTTGATGGCACCTAACAACAACAACAATATTCCCAGGGGAAACACTGGTGGTGTAGTGGTTAAAATCTATGGCTGTTAACCAAAACTTCGGCAGTTTGAATTCACCAGACATTCCTTGGAAACCCTATGGGGCAGTTCTACTCTGTCCTATAGGGTCACTATGAGTCAGAAACAACTCAACAGCAACAAGTTTGGTTTTTGGTTTTAATATTCCCAGGGGAAATCCTGGTGGTATAGTAGTTAAGAGCTGCATCTGCAGAGGTGGGGCCAAGATGGGAGTAGTCAGATGCTTCCTGTGGTCCCTCTTACAACAAAGATCTGAAAAAACAAGTGAATCCCTTATATATGACCATCTAGGAGCCCTGAACATCAAAGACAAAGTCGAGGAGACAGATCGAATGGCAGGGGGAGGGAGAGACAGTTCACAAGCATCGAGGATTTGCCAGACTTGACCTGGCTGGCACTCTGCAGGCTGAATTGGCTGGCGCTTGTGGGCTGAGGCAAGCAATAGTGCTCAGGATGCGTTTTCCGCATCAGGAGAAACTGAGAAGCAGAAAATCTGCTCAAGCCTCAAGAACCAGGGAAAAGTGACCCTGAATCAGCAAAAGATAAGTACAAGAGACTAACCTACTGCACGGATCAAAAAAAAAAAAAACCTTCCCCTCTTTGGGAAGTACCTCTCTCCCATTTACCTGCCCCCTTCCTGCTCTGATCCGGGTCCCAGTCCAGTTTCAACAATTGCTGTGCCGTCTGTGCCGGAAGTAGGACCCATCACAAGCCCCAAGCCATTCTCCCAGCTTTGGAGACAGAAAAAATTAACAAACAAGAAAAAATAATCTGCCAGCTCCTCAAAGACGGGAACTCAGGGCAGGCACAGCCCATTTGCCTCGGTACAGGCATAAGGGGTATAGGACTTTGAATACCTTTCACCCCTGCCTCCACCTGTGTGGGCCCATTTCAACAGTATAGGCACCCATTAGTATGGTACAAGAGAATATATACCTGAAGCCTATTTTCAACTGCAACAGCTAAGGGGGAGTGGCAGATTTGTGACACTTGACATCACCATGCCCTTTAAGCAGGGTCCTCACCTACCCATATCAGAGGCCTGAGGACTGGTAGGTGTACCCATTCTACCTAGCCAACCACAACAGGGATTCGAGAACAAGTGATGCCTCCCAGTCCTTACAGCCAACAGCATTAGGTGCCCAAAGTCTGGCTACAAAACCCACCCACCTATGTACTCTAAGGGATAAGGGCACACCTTCCACCCAGGCACTCAGGGGCAGCTGTCAGCCCCCTGTCTTGCTCAGCACATGACCCCCTATTGCAGCCAGATACCTGTACCTACTCCAATCACCCTCGCCAGTCTAGGACTGTGGGTGAGACCCTGTACCACACACTCAGTGACCGACGACCTGGACACCTGAGCTGAATCCACACAAGAAATGTAAACAGACTCCTGGGCACACATACCTAGTAACGGCGCTAATCACCTGGTGACAGGATGTGAGAGCATCAAAGATACCAATAATCAAAGTAGCTGGTCAAATGACCAGCCTATTTGAGCATATCAAAACAAAACAAAAGCTGAGGTGCGGCCAAGATGGTAGAGTAGTCACATGCTTCCAGTGGTCCCTCTTACAACAACAACAACAAAAAAAATTAAAAAAAAAAGACCCCAAAAAACAAGTGAATTGGTTATATATATGACAAGCTAGGAACCCTGAGCATCAAAGGCAAAGTTAAGAAATAGGACTAAGTGATGGGGAAGGTGGAGACAGTGCAGAAGCAGTGAAGAGTTGCTGAGTTGATGAGGGCATCTCAGCCCCCATTCCCTGGCGTGACTGCAACAGGGCTGGAAGTAGTGTTCAGGGACGTGGTTGCTTGAGCAAAAGAAGACAGCAAAGCAGCACACCCCGATCCCCTGGCGCGACAACAGTGGGGCTGGCAATGGCGTTGAGGACATGGCTACTTCAGCAAAAGAAGACAAGTGGGGTGGCGCAGCCCAGACCCCCTGGTATGACCATGGCGGGGACTGAGCCAGCACACACAATCTACACATGCCTCTGGAGTCTGAGATAAAACAGTGCTCTCAGTACAAGATAAGTGATTTTGTCTATTTACAGCATGGATCTAATAGCTCCTCCTTTTGAAAGAATTCTCTTTTATCTATCTGATCCCTCCTCCCTCTGCCCCAGCTGGCTTCATTAACATTTGGTTTCCCTGGGCCTGAGATAGGTTCTGCTGTGCTACCTGAGCCATTCTCCTGGCCTTGGAGAAGGATCAAATTAACAAACAGGGCAAAAATACTCTGCTGACTCCCCTAATCTGTAAACTGAGAGAAGTGGCTCCAGTCCAGGCACAAGCGGTCCACAGACTTTATCTTTCACCCCTGCATGGATCCAGGTGGTCCCATTACAGCAGATAGGATCTGGCTATTATATTGCAAGGGCGAATCTGTTTCAGGTTTGAAGGTAACTGTTTCAGCTCTGCAGTGGAAAGGTAGGTTTTTGATGTTTGATACCACTCTGTCTATTAAACAGAGTCCTCACCTACCCACAGCAGAGGGCTGAGGTCTGGTGGTTCCACCCATGCCACCTAGCCACCCGTGACAGGGGTCTAAGGATAAGTGGTGTCTACCAGTCCTTACAGTTAAAAGCATTGGGTGCCTATGGTATATCTGCAGAGCCCACCCACCACAGTGCTCCAGAGAACAGGGACACACCTTCCTCAACAGACACTCAGAGGAAGGTTGTCAGCCCCCTGACTTCCTCAGAGTGCAACCCCCTGCTGCTACCAAAAACCTGTGCAAACACCAATCACCACGACTTCTCTAAGATCTTAGGTGAAAGCTTGTACTACACACTAGGTGACCAACTACCTGGACACCTGAGCTGAATCTATAGAAGAATAGTGAATGGACTCTTAGTCTCATATACCTAGGAACAGCTCTAGCCATCTGTTGACAAGACATTAGTGCTTCAAAGGCTCCAATAATCAATTTAGCCCACTCTAGTACCCTTTTCTTTTTTTTTAGTACCCTATTCTGGTATATCAAAACAAAACAAAGCAAAAACTACGACACAGCAAACATAAAATAAATTAATACAATAACTTATAGATGGCTTGGAGACAACCAAAAACCAAAACCAATCCCATTGCCATATATTCCAACTCATAGCGACCCTATAGGATGGATTGGAACTGCCCCATGGAGTTTCCAAGGAGTGCCCAGTGGATTCAAACTGCCTACCTTTTGGTTAGCAGTCGTAGCTCTTAACCACTACAGCACCAGGGTTTCCCCGGAGACAGCAGTCGATATCAAATCACATAAAGAAGCAGACCATGATTGCTTCAACGAACTCCCAAAACAAAGAATCAAGGACTCTTCCAGATGAAGATGTATTCCTGGAATTACCAGATGTAGAATACAAAAGAGTAATATACAGAACTCTTCAAGACATCAGGAAGGAGATCAGGCAAAATGCAGAACAAGCCAAAAAGCCCACAGATAAAGCAGTAGTGGAAATTAAGAAGATTATTCAAGAACATAATGAAAAATTTAATAGGCTGCCAGAATCCATAGAGAGATAGTGATCAGAAATTCAGAAGATTTACAAGAAAATTTCAGAATTAGACAACTCAGTAGAAAGTTAGTGGAGCAGAATTGAGGAAATGGAAGTCAGGATTAGTGAGATTGAAGATAAAATCCTTGGCAACAATATATTCCAAGAAAAATCAGATAAAAGACTTTTTTAAAAAATGAAGAAACCCAAAGAATCATGTGGGACTCTATCAAGAGAAATAACCTACAAGTGATTGGAGTACCAGAATAGGGAGGGATAACAGAAAATACAGAGAGAATTGTTGAAGATTTGTTGGCAGAAAACTTCCCTGATATTATGAAAGATGAGAAGATATCTATCCAAGAAAATCATCAAAACCCATACAGGGTAGGACCCAAAAGAAAATCACCAAGACATATTATAATCAAATTTTCAAAAAGCAAAGATAGAGATTTTAAGAGTGGCTAGGGATAAACAAAAAGTTACAAGGTAGAGTCAATAAGACTAAACTCTGACTACTCAGCAGAAACCATGCCGGCAAGAAGGCAATGGGATGGCATATATATAAAGCCTTGAAGGAAAAATTGCCAGCCAAGAATGATATATCCAGCAAAACTGTTTCTCAAATATGACGGCAAAATTAGGGCATTTACAGATAAACAGAAGTAATTATAAGAAATACTAAAAGGGAGTCCTCTGGTTAGAAAATCAATAACATGAGGTAACAACATGACAGCATTAAAACAAACAAACAAACAAAAAAAGGCTAAATAATGTAGTCATAGACCTTTCATATGGAGAGGAAGTGAAGGTGATATCAAGAAATAAAAGACTGGTTTAAACTTAGAAAAATAACAGTAAATATTAAGGTAACCACAAAGGAAACTAACGATCCTACATATGCAAATAAAAAAGAAAAACATAAAGACTCAGCAAATACAAAGTCAAGCACAATGAAAAGAAAATACATAAAGAAAAACAATTCAGAACAGAAAAGTGAAACAAAGAAACTGTCAACAACACACACACACAAAACCCCATCGAAATGATAATACTAAACTCATACCTATCAATAATTACACTGAATATAATGGACTAAATTCACCAATAAAGAGACAGAGAGTGGCAGAACAGATAAAAAGACATGATCTGCCTATATGCTGCCTACAAGAGACACACCTTAGACTTAAAGATGCAAACAAACAAACTCAGAGCATGGAAAAATATATATATATCAAGCAAACAACAATCAAAAAAGAGCAGGAGTGGCATTATTCATCTCTGACAAAATACACTTTAAAGCAAGATCCACCACAAAGGGTAAAGAAGGACACTATACAATGATTAAAGGGTCAATACACCAGCAGGATATGACCATAATAAATATTTACACACCCAATGACAGGGCTCCAAAATACATAAACTCTAACAGCATTGAAAAGAGAAATAGACGGTTCCACAATAATAGTAGGAGACTTCAACACACCACTTTCAGTGAAGGACAGAACATCCAGAAAGAAGCTCAATAAAGACACAGAAGACCTAAATGCCACAATCAACCAACTTGATCTCATAGACATATACAGAACTCTCCACCCAACAGCAGCCAAGTATACTTTCTTTTCCAGTGTACATGGAACATTCTCCAGAATAGGCCGCATATTAAATTAAAGGCAAGAACCACGTGATCTTATCAATTGATGCAGAAAAGGCATTTGATGAAGTTCAACACCAATTCACGATAAAAACTCTCAGCAAGATGGGAATAGAAGGGAAATTCCTCAACACAATAAAGGGCGTTTATACAAAGCCAACAACCAACATCATCCTAAATGGAAAGAGTCTGAAAGCATTTCCCTTGAGAATGGGAACCAGACAAGGAGGTCCTTTATCACCATTTTTATTCAACATTGTGCTGGAGGTCCTAGCCAGAGCAATTAGTCAAGAAAAAGAAATAAAGGGTATCCAATTGGTAAGGAAGAAGTAAAACTATCCCTATTTGCAGATGATATGATTTTATACACAGAAAACCCCAAAGAATCCACAAGAAAACTGCTGAAACTAATAAAGATTTCAAATAAACATACAAAAATCAGTTGGATTCCTCTGCACCCACAAAAAGAACTTCGAAGAGGAAATCACCAAATCAATACCATTTACAATAGCCCCTGAGAAGATAAAATACTTAGGAATAAATCTAACCAGAGACATAAAAGACCTATGCAAGGAAAACTACAAGACGCTACTGCAAGAAACCAAAAAAGACTTACATAAATGGAAAAACATACCTTGCTTGTGGTTAGGAAGACTCAGTGTTGTGAAAATGTCAATTCTACCCAAAGCAATTTACAGATAAAATGCAATCCCAATCCAAATTGCAGCCACATTTTTTTTAATGAGATGGAGAAAGAAATCACCAACTTCATATGGAAAGGGAAGAGGCCCTGGATAAGTAAAGCATCACTGAAGAAAAAGAACAAAGTGGGAGGCCTCACACTACCTGATTTTAGAACCTATTATACCACCACAGTAGTCAAAACAGCCTGGTACTCATACAACAACAGATACATAGACCAATGGAACAGAGTTGAGAATTCAGACATAAATTCATCCACCTATGAGCAGTTGAACACAACACCAAAAAAGTAGAAATCAATAAGAGGAAGAAGAAGGGAAAAAAATCAAATACCTGAAGACTGAATAACACCTTGCTTAAAAACAACTGAGTAATAGAAGAAATCAAAGACAGAATTAAAAAATTCCTAGACCCAAATGAGAATGAAAACGCATCTTCAGGACACAGTAAAAGCAGTGCTCAGAAGTCAATTTATAGCAATAAACACACACATCAAAAAAGAAGAATGGACCAAAATCAAATATTAACCCTACAACTGAAACAAATAGAAAGAGAACAGCAAAAGAAGTCCATAGGTACCAGAAGAAAGGAAATAATAAAGATCAGAGCAGAAATAAATGAAATAGAGAACAGAATCAACAAAATCAAAAGTTGGTTCTTTGAAAAGATCAACAAACTCGACAAATCATTTGCGAACCTGACAAAAGATAAACAGGAGAGGAAGTGAATAACTCAAATGAGAAATGAAATAAGGGACATTACAATAGACCCAACTGAAATAAAAAGGATCATAACAGAAAATCATGAAAAATTGTACTGCAACAAATTTGAGAACCTTGAGGAAATGGACAAATTTCTAGAAACACACTACCTACCTAAACTAACACAAACTAAGATAGAAAATATGAACAGACGAGAGAAGAGAATGAAGAGGCAAAAACAACAACAAAAAAATACCCAAGGGGCAGGGATGGGGAGGTGGGGGCCTGGCCTGGATGGCTTCACTGGAGAATTCTACCAAACATTCAGAGAAGAGATCACACCACTACTGCTCAAACTATTTCAGAACATAGAAAAGGAAGCGATACTCCTGAATGCATTCTATGTAGCCAGCATAACCCTGATACCAAAGCTAGGCAAAGACACCACAAAAAAAGAAAATTACAGACCAATACTCTCACGAATATAGATGCAAAAATTCTCAATAAAATCTAGCCAATAGAATTCAGCGCCATATAAAAAATAATAATAATACACCACGACCAAGCGGGATTCGTACGAGGTATGCAAGGGTGGTTCAACATTAGAAAATCATTCAACACAATCCACCACATAAATTGAACAAAAGAAAACAACCATATGATCATCTGAATCAATGCAGAAAAAACATTTGATAAAGCCCAACACCCATGCCTGATTAAAAACTCTCAATAAAATAAGAATAAAAGAGAATTCCTCAACATAATTAAGGGCATCTATACAAAATCAGGATCCCCATTGGCACAGTGGTTAAGCACTCGCCTGTTAACAAACGGTTGGCGATTCAAATCCACCAGGTGCTCCTTGGAAACCCTATGGGGCAGTTCTACTCTGTCCTACAGGATCACTATAAGTTGGAATTGACTCAACAGCAACAAGTTTGGTTTTTGGTGTACAAAACCAACAGCCAACATCATTCTTAATGGAAAGCAGCTGAAAACATTCCCCTGAAAATAGGAACAAGAAAAGGATGCCCTTTATCACCACTGTTATTTAACATTGTGCTGGAAGTCCTAGCTAGAGCAATAAGGCAAGAAAAATAAATAAAGGGCATCCAAATTGGAAAAGAAGAAGTAAAACTATATCTATTTGCAGAAGATAAGATATTATACGTAGAGAATCCCAAAGATTCCACAAGAAAACTACTGGAACTAGTAGAAAGCAGAGTAGCAGGATACAAGGTCAACATAAAAAATCAGTTGGATTTCTATACACCAACAAAGAGAACTTCAAAATTGAAATCAGGAAAACAATACCATTTATAATAGCCTGCCAAAAGATAAAATATTTAGGAATAACTATCTGGGACAGAAAAGATCTATACAAAGAAAACTACAAAATACTACTGCAGGAACCAAAAAAGACCTATGTAAGTGGAAAAACATCCATGCTTATGGATAGGAAGACTCAACATCGTGAAAATGTCAATTCTACCCAAAGTGATCTACAGACGTACTGCAATCCCCATCCAAATACCAACAGCATTATTTAAGGAGATGGAAAAACTTTATACAGATAGGAAAGAGGCCCCAGATAAGCAAAACATTACTGAAGAAAAAGAATAAATTAGGAGGCCTCACGCTGCCTGATCACAAAACCTACTATACAACCACAGTAGTCAAAACAGCCTGGTACTGGTACAACAATAGACACATAGGCCAATAGAACAGAATTGAGAACCCAGATGTAAAACCATCCACCTATGGTCAGCTGGTCTTTGACAAAAGACTGAAGTCCATTAAATGGGGAACAGTCTTTTTAATAAATGGTGCCGGCAAAACTGGCTTTCCATCTGTAAAAAAATGAAACAGAACCCATACCTCACGCCATACACAAAAACTAATTCGAAATGGATCTAAGGCCTAAATGCAAAACCTAAAATAATAAAGATCATGGAAGAAAAAATAAGGACAAGGCTAGGGGCCCTAATATATGCCATAAATACAATATAAGCCATAACTAACAATGAACAAACACCAGAAGATAAACTAGATAACTGGGAGAACCTGAAAATTAAACACTTATGCACAGCAAAAGACTTCACCAGAAGAGTACCTACATACCTGGAAAAAATTTTTGATTACAGCATATTCAACAAGTGCCTAATCTCTAAAAATCTGTATCATACTTCAACACCTCAACAACAAAAACATAAATAATTCAATTTAAAAATGGGTAAAGGATAAGAACATTCTCTTCACCAAAGAAGACCATTCAGGCAGCTAACGAAGACATAAGGAAATGCTCACCATCATTAGCCATTAGAGAAATGCAAATCAAAACTACAGTGGGACATATCTCATCCCAGCATTACTGGCACAAATCAAAAAAACACAAAATAACAAATATTGGAGAAGTTGCAGGGAGATTAGAATTCTTATGCAACTGCTGGTGGGAAGGTAAAAGGTACAACCATTGTGGAAAACCATATGGCACTGCCTTAAAAAGCCAGAACTAGAAATACCATACAATCCAGCAATTCCACTCCTAGGAATATATCCTAGAGAAATGAGAGTCATCACATAAATAGACATAGGCACACTCACATTCTTTACAGTATTATTCACAATAGCAAAAAGATGGGACCAACCTAAGTGCCCATCAACAGATGAATGATAAATTATGGTACACACACACTATGGAATACAACTCAGAACGTGGATTAATCTGGAGGGTATTACACTGAGTGAAATAAGTCAATCTCAAAAGACAAATATTGTATGAGACTTCTATTATAAAAACTCAAGAAAAGGTTTACACAGAAAAAAACAATCTTTGATGGTTATGAGGAAAAGGAGGTATGGGGAGGAGACATCACTAACTAGACAGTAAAACAAGTGTTAACTTTGGTAAAGGGAAAGACAACATATAATATAGCGGAAGTCAGCACAACTTGACCAAGGCGAAGTCATAGAAGTTTCACAGACACATCCAAACACCTTGAGGGAATGAGTTACTGGGGACTATGGTCTCAGGGGACATCTAAGTCAATTGGCATAACATAGCTCATAAAGAAAATGTTCTACATCCTACTTTGTTGAGTAGTGTCTGAGGTCTTAAAAGCTTGTAAGCGGACATCTAAGATACATCTATTTGTCCCACCCCATCCAGAGCAAAGGAGAATGAAAAACAACAAAGACATAAGGAAAATATTAGCCCAAAGGACTAGTGGATCACATGAACCACAGCCTCAACCTGACTGAGCCCAGAAGAACTAGAACACCACTGACCTTGACAGGGATCATAATAGAGGGTCCTGGAGAAAGTGGGAGAAAATTTTAGAATAAAATTCAGCTTCACAAAAAAAGACCAGACTTACTGGTCTGACAGAGAATGGAGAAACCTTAAGAGTATGGCTCCTGGACACCCTGCTAATTGAGAACTGAAGCCACTCCCAAAGTCCACCTTTCAGCCAAAGATTAGGCAGGCCTATAAAAGAAACAATAGCACACTTGAGGAATGTGCTTCTTAGTTCAATCAATTATACAAGACCAAATGTGCAACACCTGCACGAAAGCAAAGATGGGAAGGCAGGAAGGGACAGGAAAACTGAATGAATGGATGCAGGGAACCCAGGGTGGAAAGGGGGAAAGCTGACACAACGTGGGGATTGCAACCAACGTCCTAAGACAATTTGTGTATAAAGTTTTGAATGGGAAACTAATTTGCGTTGTAAACTTTCACCTACAGCACAATTAAAATTTTTAAAAAGAGCACTCCAAGTAATTTTAACTTAAGCTAAATATTATATAAAATATGTTTTGTTTAAGGAAAAGGAGTGATTTTATCAATCCAGAATAAATACACACACACGCACACACAAAATCTGGATCTGTGGAAGGTTCTGGAAGGTTAGAAGGTTAAAAAAAAATAGTATGCAGACCTGGAATTGGTTTTCTACTAGGTTTGTTCTTAATGAAAAGTAAAATGACAGAAGGGGGCTAAACTCACTGCCATGAGAATAGCAAAGAAGGTCAAAGAGTCAGGAAACCCCTCCTAGCAGAATAGAAATATTTAGGTTACTGAAAAATAAATAAATAATGTGGTTGTTGATAAGGTCTAAAATAAGAAAAATTCTGTCTTAACATAGTTACCAGAAATTGAATGGATCACCAACGTAGTAAACCCATGGATAAATCTTAAGTTAGATTGAAAAAATACATAGGAAATGGTAAAAATTTGAATGAAAACATAAACTATTTAAACAAACTTTACTTCAACAGTAATTATGTTTTGTAGTATATAGGGTTAAATTAATTTCCAAGATTTTTAGGCAACTTACTGATATTAAATTGAGTTAATGGGTATTCATTATAATTGAAGTTTACAGGCTCTTGCTTTTTATGCCACAGAGAAAAGATATATATTTAGGTCTGGCAATGAGTGTGTTCATTAAAGAGTTGTAGTATAAGAGATACATAACAAAGACAAGAAAATTAAAATGAATTTATCTGATATAGTCAAAGTTCTTGTTTACTGCAGGTAAAAGTTTGATGGGTTAATTTATGAGAATTTTTAGGAACTTCAGTGTCAAATAGCAAAGAATTAGGCTTCTCACTGTTAAGATAAAATTTTCTTTGATTACTGAGTCGAAGAGTTAATCTTATTCTTTGTGTAATCTACCTTGAAGGCAGAATTATTCAAAAAAATAAATTCCTGAGTCAAGAACCAAGCCACGTGGCTTTCAGAAAAAAACTAAGGTTTTTACCTTTAAGATCTTCAGTTAAATAACTCAAGTATTGTTCCTCAGTGACCTCTGAGAAACTCCTAGCAATTTTGAAACTTCATAGAAAGCCGCAAAAAGATCTGTTTCTGTTCTATATATTAAAAAAAAAAAAAAACACTAAAAAAAAGTTTAATATTGTGGTGCAGTGAATTACTTAAATGGCCCTTCTGATTGGGTGTGGCTATACAAATAAGATGTATGGAACCTGTGTTGGTTAAAGTTATGTGTCAGCCTGGCTGGGCCATGGTTTTCAGTGGTTTGGCCGTTACGTAGTGATGTAGCTTTCCTCCATTTTGTGATGTGTTGTAATTTCTAGCCTCTTTTTTTTATTCCTGTGGTGGCATAGTGGTTAAGAGCTACAGCTGCTAACCAAAACGTCAGCAGTTTGAATCCACCAGGTACTCCTTAGAAATCTTATGGGGCAGTTCTACTCTGTCCAATAGGGTCGCTATAAGTTGGAACTGACTCAGTGGCAATGGGTTTGTGTTTTTTTGTTTTTTGTTTTTTTGGTTATGCCTGTGATTATGGTCCTATATGGGAGTGAGTTGTTCATTATGTAAATGTGGCAAGATTACGGTGGCATGTATCTTGAGCCACTGCCTTATTAGAGGGTATGACTCAAGTCATCGCCCTCATCCCAGTCACCACCCTTATTCAAGTCATGCTCTTACCTGAGTCACACCTTTTATCTTACTAGAGATAAAAGGAGAGAGAAGCAAGCAGAGAGGGGGAGCTCACTATCACCAAAAAGAAGAGCTAGGAGTCGAATGCACTCTTTGGACATGGACTCCCTGTGCTGAGAACCTTTTAGACACAGGAGACGGAAAGCTGTGACATTGGAGATGGTGCAAGAGGGCAAGAAGCAGTGGCAAGTGCAGCAGAGGACTGGCAGCAGTAGAACAAGGAGACTGGTGTGAGATGGCATGGTGGGCTTTCCAGCCCACAGAGCCAGGTGGCTACAGTGGGTGTGCCAACCCATGGAGTGAGAGAGCTGAGCACCTTCGGACCAAGGCTTACTGGCAGAGTGGGCTGCCCCCAAGCAGTGGTGTCACTAGGGTTGGTGTCACCTAGTGTGATAACTCATGGTGTCACCCCTCCATGGACCTCCTTCCATACCAGACCATACAGAATCTTTAGTAATGTTTTTTTGTACTAATGTTATTCGTAAATCATAATTCCCATATGTCATTTCTTCTTTTCCTTTAATTACTACTCCATTCTCAAAAAAATTATTGATATAGGTTCACAAATACTAATTACCACAGTATTGTAGCTAAAACACCAGAAATTTGGCAAAAGCAGTGACTATATAAACACCAGCAGCAACGAAAACAACAGCATGTGCATGTAGCACGTGCAGATGAAACCTCGTTATTCAAAGCATCATTGTAATTGGGTAATAATGATAGAGTGCATTAGAAGGTTTGAAAAATAAATTAGCATAGAGTTTTAGCCTTGTAGGTATATTGATACATTTAAGCTTGGCTTACAAAAAATGTTTTTGTTGATATAACTAACCACAGGGTTATTTTTTATAGACAGTAATTTTGGTGTCACTCCCTCTGACAGTGTCACTTGGTGTGGTCTGCACCGTTCACACCTCCCAAGTGATGCCACTGCCCCTGGGCACTTTTTGGTGAATCTAAAGAGATTTATAACACTTGCTTGAGCAGGGCAGAGGCTGGGCTGAGGGGTCGAGGGCCAGAGAGAGAGGCCTGCCTGCTTGTACAGCTGAGAAGGGGCTGTCCTGATAGAATTATATCCTAAGCCATTTCTGATCCTGAATTGTGACTTGCTGCTTCCCTAATAAACCCTGTAATTGTGAGTATTGTCCGTGAGTACTGTGTGATCATTGCAGTGAATTATCAAACCTAGCAGAGAAGTACAGAGTGCCGTGGGAGGGACAGCTTGTGTCAGAATTGCTAAAAAGGTTGGAGAGAGGAAGTATGTCTGACCTCCACCTCATAGGAATCATCCTTGGGCTGTTGATGCTGATAATGATTCTCTTTCCCCCTTGTGAAGTTAGATGAGGAGGTCTGACACTGCTGCCACACCATTTTTACAAATGTGAATTGCGTGACAAATGTTATTAAATCAGAAGATGTGCTCAATTTTATGTTAAGCTTGAGCCAAATATTATTAACACATTTCAGAAATGCAATTTATAAGTTCCTAGAGACGTGTCAATGTTCTCTCAATTCCTTATACATTCTGGTACTATTTTGCATGGCATTAAAAAAAAAAAAAAAAAGTCCATTGCCATTGAGTCTATTCTGACTAATAGTGACCCTGAAGGGCGGAGTAGAACTGCCCCATAGAGTTTCCAAAGAGTGCCTGCTGGGTTCAAACTGCTGACCTTTTGGTTAACAGCTGTAGCACTTAACCACTATGCCACCAGTGTTTCATTGCCTGGTATTAGACAACAAAAATATAGTATGATTGGTCATAATTTCATTTTTTTTTTTTAAGAATTGACTAGGCCATTACTTTTTTCCTTTAATTTAAAAATAGCATCATCTAGGCAAATGATTTTAACTGAAGAATTCACGTTGTTTACACATAGATTTTGTTATTATTCAGATGTTTAGAGATTTAATAATCTTAGTATATTCTTGGTATATCCTATTTAATATTATGTCTCAAGATTATTATGTGTTATATCTGAAGCTTTTTTAAAATAAAGCTAATCATTATGTTTAGAGATTTTTTTGTCTGAAGTTTCTTTTTAATTGACTTTATTTAGGTTTGCATTACTTTTGCAATTAATTCCCATCAAGTATTTCACTTTTAAGAAGTATTATTTTTATCAGTTAACCATGGACATTCTTAAATTTTCAGCTGCAGATAAGTATTACTTTGCTGATTCACTGAAAATGCTTGGCCAAAATATTTAAACAAAAATAGACTAAATCAAGACTTCTAGAATTCTTATATAAATATGACAGAATTTTCAGACTGCTACTGATCCAGAATTACATGGAACAAAAATTAACTACATAAACCCACCCACTGCCTTCGAGTCGATTCCGACTCATAGTGGCCCTCTGACTACATAGGACTAAATATAATCTGAAAGAATTACTATAAGGTTTATATGAGAATATTGCTGATGTTCAATGTTCTATTATTTAGAATAATAACTGGAAAACCCATGGCCCTCCCTTATGTTGCACATACTAACTCCACATTGTTCAACCTGAATTGTTAAAATATTGTCACAGGTTAAATGATCCAGACTCCCCAAATCTGCCTAACCTTACCCCTGTATACTATGTATATTAGAAAAGGCATTAATTAAAAGACCCATTAAACCCATTGCCATCGAGTCAATTCTGACTCATAGCAAACCTATAGGACAGAGTAGAACTGCCCCATAGAGTTTCCAAGGAGTGCCTGGTGGATTTGAACTGCTGACCCTTTGGTTAGCAGCTGTAGCACTTAACCACTGCGCCAGCAGGGTTTCCAAGAACCCATGTGCCGCCAAAACTAGACATCAAACCCTGGATCCATTTATCACAACTGAAAAAAGGCCAAGCTGCCCTTGTAGACCAGCCGGCCCTCTGGGGAACTAAAAATTACCCTGAGATGCTCTGGAGGTAGACACCTGAGGTAAACAGCTAATCCCAAGATCATGGAACAAGATTCCATGCATCTTGCTGAACTTTGTGGTCTTTGCTCTATAATTGTAGCTATCCTTATGCCGTTAGCGTTACTCCGTACTTGTGGTATTGTTCCTCAGTAATTTTATTCAACAAGAAGGTCCATTTATGTTTTACTCTTCACTTTCCAGTACTTTATTCTCCTATTTGATGTCTTTACTTGGTTACCCAATAGCATTGGTTCTTTGTTATATGTTCATTATTACAAACTAGATTCATGTTTTTAATCATTGTAATGTTGGTTATAAAAAGACTTGTTAAATGTATTACATACACATCATGTATTTAACTTTTGCAGTCATACTGCTAGACCCAAAGTTATGCAAAGGATTGTGTATCTTGAGAAGACTCGAGTCTCTGAAACTTCCAAGTTGGTGCCCTAGCACTCTGTCACTTTGTGTATTGCTGAGATGTTCCTCTAAAAACTTTTGGCCTACCTACTCCAGGCACCCCTTACAATCAGATCATGAGAACTAGAGTGACTAAGCAATGACATGGTGAAGATACTAGATGATGCCTGGCTACTGAATAAAAGCATAGTAGCATCTGGGGTCCTAAAAGCTTTAAAGCAGCCATCTATGTTACAGCACAACTAAAAGACCATGCAGAAGAAAACACTCTTAGAGTGGTCTTTTGTGACCCAAGAATTTCTATAGAATTCTTGATCAAAAGGGGGAAATGATAAGTGTTCCTAAAATCAAACTGAGGCTCTCAGCAAGGCCAAGATGGCTGGCCACTAGGCTCTCACAGATCACTGTGAGGGGAGAGAGGCAGAAAGAAAAGTAATGTATGTGCTTAGAATGTTCCAGGAATCACGTGACACAAATTGATGTCAGAAAGAATGTTTTGCAAAGATGATCTTCTGGAAGGAGATAAGATTAACTGCTATGAAGAAAGAACTGTTTCTGAAATATTTGTGAAATTAGTCATGCCTAATTTTGTGTATAAAAACTCAGGGGCCATCTAAATCAATTGGCATAATAAAATCAATTAAGAAAACATTCTGCGTCCCACTTTGAAGAGTGGCTCCTGGGGTCTTAAACTGTAGGATGCGGCCATCTAAGATGCATCAATGAGTCTCAACCCACCTGGATCAAAGGAGAATGAAGAACACCAAGGACACAAGGTAATTATGAGCCCAAGAGATAGAAAGGGCCACATGAACCAGAGACTACATCATCCTGAGACCAGAAGAACTAGATGGTGCCCAACTATAATCAGTGACTACCCTGACAGGGAGCACAACAGAGAACCCCTGAGGGAGTAGGAGAGCAGTGGGAGGCAGACCCCAAATTCTCATAAAAAGACCAGACTTAATGATCTGACTGAGACTAGAAGGACCCCAGTGGTCATGGCGCCCAGACCTTCTGTTGGCCCAGGACAGGAACCATTCCCGAAGCCAACTCTTCAGACATGGATTGGACTGGACAATGGGTTGGAGAGTGATGCTGGTGAGGAGTGAGTTTCTCGGATTAGGTGGACACTTGAGACTGTGTTGGCATCTCCTGCCTAGAGGAGAGATGAGAGGGTAGAGGGGGTTAGAAGCTGGTGAAATAGACACGAAAAGAGAGAGTAGAGGGAGAGAGTGGGCTGTGCCATTAGGGGCAGAGTAATTGGGAGTACGTAGCAAGGTGTATATAAGTTTTTGTGTGAGAGACTGGCTTGATCTGTAAACTTCCACTTAAAGCACAATAAAAATTATTTAAAAAAAAAAAAAAAGAAACTCAATTTTGTCTCTAGAAAGATGGAGTGTTTTGGAAATTCTTCCTGAATGCAGCTCGGTTTGAATCATTTATATTCTCTCAATAAAACGATTTACTTTTACAGAGCATCCTGCTTTACCCTTTGACACTAATTAAGCTAAACTATTGTTTCAGTTTTAAGATGACTTCAAGGAATATTCTTGGCTTAAGGTTTAAAAACAACCTCAGGGCAATAGTATCACCCACTCTCCATGACTCCAGAAAGTCTAGAGTCCATGAAAATTTGAAATTCCATTCTGCATTTTCCTCCTTTTGATCAGGATTCTTCTATGGAATCTTTGAACAAAATGTTCAGTAATGGTAGCCAGGTACCATCTAGTTCTTCTGTCTCATGGCAAAGGAGGCGGTTGTTCAGGGAGGCAATTAGCCATACATTCCATATCCTCCTGCTATTTCTGACTCTTCCTTCTTCCTCTGTTGCTCCAGGTGAATAGAGATCAATTATGCCTTGGATGGCTGCTTGTAAGCTTTTAAGTCCCCAGGCACTATGCATGGAACTAGGAGGTAAAACAGAAGCACTAAACATGTTATTACGGCAATTAACTGGGTTGTTCCATGAAACCATGACCTTAAGCCTCCAAACCAAGGAACCAAATTCTATGAGGTGTTTGGTTATACATAAGCAGTCTCAGCAGCTACTTTTTCTTTTTGTCATTGTTGTAAATATGTCTATCACACAACTTTTGCCAATTCAACTTTTTGCAGGTGTACAACTTATTGACAACAATTACAGTAATTGGCTGTGTGACTCTCCCCTTATTTAATCACTGAAACTTTTCCACCACCATTAACCTCCCTTTTCCCCTTTCCTCCCACCCCTGGTAACTACTATAAACTTTGGTCTCTGTATATTTGCTTTTTCTTGTCTTTTTATATATGTGAGGTCACACAATACTTGTCCTTTTGTGATTGGCTTATTTCACTCAGCATAATGTTTTCAAGCTCCATCCATACTGTAGCATGTATCAAGATTTCATTTCTCCTACTGGCTGAGTAGTATTCCATTGTATGTACATACCACATTTTATACATTTCTGATTTTTAAAGCCATTCACTTGTGGTATTTCTGTTACAGCAGCACTAGAATACAAAGACAGAATCATTCCTCCGGTGCAATAGAACCCATCTCCTGCTATAGAAGCCCCCTAGGCCAGACCCTTTCTTCCAGACTCCCTCAAAGGAGGCCGTGGGCATGGGACTCGGGCTGTATGTAGCAGTGCTTTGTTCATTCTTCTTCCTGTGTGATGTGAATATGCCACAGTTGACTGACCATTCTATTGTGGATAGGCATTTGAAGTTTCCAGATGTGACAAAGGGTGTTGTTAGAAACATACTTGTGCCTGTCTCTTGGTGCCCATCTGTTAGCCAATATCCTTAAAAAATTTTTATTATGGTAAAATATATATATAAAATAAAACTTACAATTTCAATCATTTTAAAGTGCGCAGTGACATTAATTACGTTCACCATGTTGAGCAACCGTCTCCACTGTTTCCAAAGTCCTTTCATCACCCCAAACAGAAACTATGCACCCATTAAGCAATCACTCCCCATTTCCCCTCCTCCAGCCCCTGGTAACCTCTAATCTACTTTGTCTCTATTAACTCGCCTATTCTAGATATTTCCCGTAAGTGAAATCATACACTATTTATTCTTTTATGTCTGACTTATTTCATTCAGCATAAGGTTTTCAAGGTTCATCCATGTCATACATAGCATGTATCAGGACTACATTTCTTGTTACGGTAGGATAATATTTCATTGCATGGATAGATCACATTTTGTTTATTCACTCACCTGTTGATGGACATTTGGGTTGTTTCCACCTTGGCTATTAGGAATTGAATAAGTGCCTGTTTGCGTCCCTGCTTTCAGATCTTTTAGCTATATACCCAGAAGTGCAATTGCTGGAACTTATGGTAATTCTATGTTTAACATTTGAAGAATCAACAAACTGTTTTCCAAAGCGGCTACATCAGTTCACATTCCCATCAGCAATGTATGAGGTTTCCAGTTTCTCTGCATCCTTAAATACTTGTTATTTTCCTAATTTTTAAATAAGAGTCACCCTAGTGGGTATAGTTTTGAGTTGTATTTCCCTAACGGCTAATGAAGATGAGCATCTTTTCATGTGCTTACTGGCCATGTGTATTATTCTCTGGAGAAATGTCTATTCAAAGCCTTTGCCCATTTTTAAGTTGAGTTGTTTGTCTTTTATTATTGAGTTACGGGGCTTCTTTATAAGTTCTGGTTATTAAACTTTTATCAGATACATGATTTCCAAATATTTTCTCCCATTCTGTAGGTTGTCTTTTCACTTTCTTCATAATCTCTTGATGCACAAAAGTTTTTAATTTTGATGAATTCCAATTTATCTGTTTTATCTTTTGTTGCTCATGCTTTTGGTATCATTGCTAAGAACCAAATCTAAGGTCATGAAGATTTACTTCTATGTTTTACTCTAAGAGTTTTATGGTTTTAGCTCTTACAGTTAGCTCATCAATCCATTTTGAGTTAGTGTTTGTATAAAGTTTGAGGTAGGAGCCCAACTTCATTCCTTTGCATGTGACAATCCAGTAGTCCCTGTGCCATTGATGGCCAGATTATTATTTCTCCATTGGATGGACTTGACAGCAGTCTTAGTTATCTAGTGCTGCTATAACAGAAATACCACAAGTGGATGGCTTTAACAAAGGGAAATTTATTTCCTCCCAGTAAAGTAGGCTAAAAGTCCAAATTCAGGCTTTCTCTCTCTGTTGGCTCTGGAGGAAGATTCCTTGTCCTCAAACTTCGCCTGGTTGAGGAGCTTCTCAGGTACAGGGACCCTGGATCCAAAGGACAAGCTCTGCTCCTGGTGCTGCTTTCTTGGTGGTATGAGGTCCCCTGTCTCTCTGCTCACTTCTCTTTTTTATATCTCAAGAGATTGCCTCAAGACACAATCCAATCGTAGACTGAGTCCTGCCTCACTAACACAACTGCCGCTGCCCATCCTCCTTCATTAACATCATAGAAGCAGGATTTACAACATATAGGAAAATCACACAATACTGGGAATCATAGGCCAGCCCAGCTGTTACACACATTTTTGGGGGGACATAATTCAATCCATGACAGTACCCTTGTCACAAAATGGTTGGCCACAGGTATCTGGATTTATTTCTGGACTCCTAATCCTGTTCCATTAATCCTGTTTCATTGGTCTATATGTCTATCCTTGTGCCAGTACGACTATTTTGATTACTTCAGCTCTGTAGTAAATTTTGAAGTTGGCATGTGTGAGCCCTTCTACTTTGTTCTTGTCTTTCATGATTGTTTGGTTATTTGGGGCCACTTGGAATTCCATATGAATTTGAAGATCTGTAGAAAAGGCTGTTGGAATTTCGATAGCAATTCTGTTGAATCTATGTATCACTTAAGTAGTACTGCCATCTTCACAATATTAAATCTTACAATCCATGAATGCAGAAAGACCTTCCATTTATTTAGGTCTTTAATTTTTTTCAGCAATGTTTTGTAGTTTTAAGTGTACAAGTCTTTCATCTTCCTGGTTAAATTTACTTGTAGGTATTTTATTTTTTTTTAGATGTTATTGTAAATGGGATCATTTTCTTGATTTCCTTTTCAAATTGTTCATTGCTGGAGTATGGAAACACAACTGATTTTTGTGTGTCGATCTTGTATCCTGAAACTTTGCTGAATTTCTTTATTAGCTCTAGTAGCTTTCTTGTGGATTCTTTGGGATTTTCTATATATAGGACAGTGTCATCTGTGAATAGAGTTAGTTTCACTTCTTCCTTTCCAACTTGCATGCCTTTTATTTCTTTTTCTTGCCTAATTGTTCTGCTGGAAGTTCCAGGACAATGTTAAATAGCAGTGGCAAGAGTTAGCACCCTTGTCTTGTTCCGGATCTTATGGGAAAAGATTTCAGACTTTCACCATTAAGTATGATGTTAGGTGTAGGTTTGTCATAAATGTCCTTTATCATGTTGAGGAATTTCCCTTTTATTCTTAGTTTGCTGAATGTTTTTATCATGAAAGGGTATTGGATTTTGTCAAACGAAGAAATGACTTCAGATGACTATGTGCACGAATCTCTTTTTAATAAATGCCTTTTCTACTTAAATTAGCGGAGTTGGTTTATGTTGCTGTCTTAGTTATCTAGTGCTGCTATAACAGAAATACCACAAGTGGATGACTTTAACAAACAAATTTATCCTCTCACAGTCTAGGAGGCTAGAAGTCCAAATTCAGGGTGCCAACTCCAGGGTAAGGCTTTCTCTGCCTGCTTTGGGGGAAGGTCCTTGTCATCAATCTTCCCCTGGGCTAGGAGCTTCTCAGTGCAGAGACCCTGAGTCCAAAGGACGAACTATGCTCCCAGTGCTACTTTCTTGGTGGTATGAGGTCCCCATGTCTCTCTGCTCACTTCTCTCTTTTATATCGCAAAAGAATTTGACTTAAGATACAACCTAATCTTGTAGATTGAGTCCTGCCTCATTAACATAACTACCACTAACCCCACCTCATTAACATCATAGAGGTAGGATTTACAACACACAGGAAAATCATATCAGATGACAAAATGGTAGACAATCACACAATGCTGGGAATCATGGACTAGCCAAGATGACACACATTTTTTTTTGGAGGGGACACAGTTCAATCCATAACAGTTGATTACAACCAATGACTTTGATTGATTCATTATACATGCACTATTATTATCCGCACCTTACAGATGAGGAAACTGAGGCTCAGAGAGGCTCAGACACTTGCCCCAAGTCACACAACTAAGAAGTAGCAGAGCTGGGATTTGGACCAGGGCCATCTGACTCCAGAGCCTGCTCTTTCTACCACTGGTGAAGGGACACATGTCTTTCCACAGTCTTAGTGCTGCCTCTGCCACACAGTAATTTGGTGGTTAACAATCACCTCCTGAGGAAGCAGACTTGGGTGGGGCTACGAGGGAGCTGGGCAGAGAACTGCTGACCCCATGCTGCATTGGTGGTGGTGTCCCAGGCACAGGTCCATGAGGTCAACTGTGCCCAGGTGCCAGAGGAGATCACAAGGGATAGGGGGCCTTCAGGGCCACAGCTGTGTCTGGAGTCAGCCCTGCTAGAGGAAGGGACGTGTCCTTTCAGACAAGAAGACAGGATCCTCCACTGAGCAGAGTGGTGGCCTGAGGTCACTGAAGGGGCCAGTGGAGAAACGGCATCTCAGCCTTGAAATTCACCCTCTACCTGTTACATCATTCCCAGGTGGGAATGAAGTTTCTGATGCAATGTATCTGTCTGGAGGGCATCCTTTCCTTGGACAAATGGCCCTGCTGAAGCACCTGCAGTCCACTCACCATCTGGGAGCCCTGAGCCAGAGCTGCCCCCACCCCCGGCACTGCAGAGCAGAGAGTGACATATGACAGCAAAAGGAGGGCAGAGGTGGTACTTCTGCTGAGTGGCCCAAGTGATGAACCACTCTGCACCCACCGGATTGGGGGCCATTTCTTTGCACATGAGGAGCAGTGGGCCAGATGCCAGCCTCTTAAACACAAGATTCCCTCCATGGAGACAGGCCACAGGCCTTTTACCAAGGTCTCTGAAGACAGCATTCAAGTCCTATGTGTTCCCACAGGAGCAGGTGCAGGTGAGAGGTCATGAGGCATTTTTGACAGGACATTTAGGCTAAAAGGAGAGAAGCCAAAGTTGGTGTGGGCAGTGTAGACCTCCTCGTACCTCTTCCCAGGAGGCTGCACAGCAGGTACAGCAGTTTTCAGAGCAGGATAGCCAGCCAACAGTATCAGCAACCTCTGGGAACTCATTAGGAACACAAATTTGGGGCTTTACCCCAGGCCTGTTGAATCTGGACTTCTGCAGCAGGACTCATCACTCCGTTTAATAAGCTCCAGGTGATGCTGATGCTCGCTCCAATTTGAAAGCCACTGGCATTGTGCAGCCATATGAAGTAAATATTATATCATCAGTTCTGTCTTATGGTTGAAGAAACTGAGACTCAGAAGGTTTAAGCAGCTTGGTCAGTCACACAGCTAGCAGAGGGACTATATTAGTTACGATTAGGTTCAGCACTCAGAGAAGAAACTAGTCCATAGGACTAAAGGACTAACAATCTTCACGAACCACGACCTCATCTATCCTGAGACCAGAAGACATAAACGGTGCCTGGTTACCACTACTGACAGTTCCGATCAGGCATATAGTAAGTAGATGGATCCTGAAAGAGTGGGAGCAAAATGTGGAACAGAACTCAAATTCTTAAAAAGTCCAGACTTACCAGGGTGTATGAGGCTGGAGGCCTCCCAGAGACTATCGACCTGAGATACTCTTTAAACCTTGAGCCAAAACTATTCCATGAGGTCCTCTTTTAGTTAAATAATAGATTGGCTCAAAAAATAAGTAATATCATCTGTTAGTACTTTGCTCCTTTAAAAAATCACCTATATGACACCAAATGATCAACATTTCTTCAAAAGCAAAGATGAGAAGGTAAGTAAGGAGGCAGGGAAATGGAACAACCAGAATGGAAATAATGAGAACGTTGACACACTGTGAAAAATGTAACCAATGTCACTGAACAAGTTATGTAGAAATTGTTAAATGAGAACCTGATTTGTGTGTAAACTTCCATCAAAAACACAATGTCTTAGGCTGGGTTCTCTAGAGAAGCAAAACATATAAAACAAGTACAGCATATAAATATATAGAGAGAGATTTATAGTAAAGAAATGGCTCATGTAGTTGTAGAGGCTGGAACATCCAAAGTCCATGTGTTAGGATAGAGGCTTCTCCTGATTCACGGAGCCAAAGGGGCTGGCGAACCCAGGATAAGCAGGTCAGAGGGCACAGCTCTTACTCACAGGCTGTAAAGATGGACGAATCCCAAGACTGGCAGGCAAGACTGCAGGTAAGCTGCTAGCTCAAGTCCCAAGAACTGGAGGTCAGATGAGCAGGACCATCTTCAGGATCCAGAGCAAGCAAAAGCCCACCAGCCTTGCTAGAATGTTCACTTACATTCAATGTAGGCCACAGGCCCAAAGAAACTCCCTTTAAACTGATTGGCTACTCAGAGCAGATCCCGTCCCATCATGAAGGTGATCACATTATATCAAATATTATCCTGGAAGTGATCACAGCATCATATGACTGCCATACTACTGAGAATCATGACTCAGCCAAGGTGACATGCAACCTTAACCATCACACACAATAAAATATTTTAATTAAAAAAAAGTTACATTCAGCTGCAAATAACAGAAGTAAAACCCTAAAGAACCACAGACTAAATAAAATATTTTTCTTTCATGGTCCAGGATAGCTGCTGGAGCTCCAGCCATCATACCCACATTCCAGGCAGCATAAAGAAGGAAAGTGAGGAAAGATACTCCCTGTCCCTTTAAGGCTGCATCCTAAAATTTTATATACTACTTCATCTTACACCCACTGACCAGGACTGAGTCAAGTGCTTCACCAGGTAGAAAGAGAAGCTGGGAAAATAAAGTCTTTGGGGTTCTACTGTTATGGAAGAACACAGATATTGGGGGACCACTAAGCAGTACCTGCTTCAAGGGTGCAGCTGGAATTCAAATCTAGAGCTGATAATTTCACCATTTGATATTTTTGTTTTATATTGTCTTTCTCTTCCCCTATTAGGATATATGCTCTCAAAAAGACCAAGGACCTTATCTGTCTTGTTCCCTGATATATCCTCAGCACCTAGAACAATGCTTGGCATGTAGTAGGAGATCAATAATATTTGTCATTATATGTGAATTTTTAAAAATTAAATTAGACTACTGTCATGGATTGAATTATGTCCCCCCCAAAATGTGTGTATCAACTTGGTTAGGCCATGATTCCCAGTATTGTGTGGTTGTCCTCCTTTTATGATTGTAATTTTATGTCCAGAGGATTAGGGTGGGATTGTAACACCAGCCTCACTCAGGTCACATCCCTGATCCAAGGTAAAGGAAGTTTCCCTGGGGTGTGGCCTGCACCACCTTTTACTCTCAAGAGCTAAAAGGAAAGGGAAGCAAAGAGTTGGGGACCTCATACCACCAAGAAAGTAGCACCAGGAGCAAAGCATGTCCTTTGGACACGGGGTCCCTGTGCCCGAGAAGCTACTCGACCATGGGAAGATTGAGGACAAGGACCTTCCTTCAGAGCCAACAGAGAGAGAAAGCCTTCCCCTGGAGCTGATGCCTTGAATTTGGACTTTGAGCCTACTTTACTGTGAGGAAATAAATTTCTCTTTGTTAAAGCCATCCACTTGTGGTATGTCTGTTATGGCAGCACTAGATAATTAAGAAAACTGCATATGCAAAGATTGAAGTTGTCAAGAATTTCATTTTACTTGGATCCATAATCAACACCCGTGGAAGCAGCAGTAAAGAAATTAAACGAGCATTGCATTGGGCAAATCTGCTGCAAAAGACCTCTTTGAAGTATTAAAAAGCAAAGAGATCACTTTAAGGACTAAGATGCCGCCTGAATCAAGCCATGATGTTTTCAATCGCCTCATATACATGTGAAAACTGGACAATGAATAAGGAAGACTGAAGAAGAATTGACACCTTTGAGTTGTGGTGTTGGTGAAGAATATTGAATATACATACCACGGACTGCCAAAAGAATGAACAAATCTGTCTCAGAAGAAGTACAGCCAGAATGCTCCTTAGAAGTGTTGTAGGGGAAAAAACATCACAAAGTTTAGTAAAGCAAAGAAAGTTTTATTCGGCATATATTCAAAAAGACAAAAGTTGAGACGTGGACAAGCATACTGCCAGAGATAATGTCTGCCCAAGTCCAAGGAAATATTACAGAATAAGCAAGAATGGAAAAATGCCCCAGCACGTTTCACAGCCATGTCTGCCCGAGTCAAAGGAACATTACAGAATAAACAAGAGTAGGAAAGTGGACAAGCATGCTGCCACAGCCATATCTGTCTGAGTCCAAGGAAGGTTAGAGAGTCATCAGTATATATTAACATTGCAAATGGACAAAACCACTGAAAGCTTCACTTTTTCACAGATTGGCTAGAAACTGTCATCCTACATTCTGAATTGCCTGTCTTAAGGATCACCTGTACAGGTTTCGGTAACGACAGTCAGGAGGGTCTTCATTGGTCCGACACATTTCTATTCACTATATGTTAACGGAAACCCTGGTAGCGTAGGGGTTAAGTGCTACGGCTGCTAAACCAAAGGGTCGGCAGTTCAAATCCGCCAGGCACTCCTTGGAAACTCTATGGGGCAGTTCTACTCTGTCCTTTCGTGTTCTGACTTATGTGAAAGGTTCCCTAAAAGATATTTTCCAAGATTATTCTATCTATTGTCTTTATCTCAGGACCCAATTGATGTGTCCCTGTGAGTCCTTGTGAGCTCTTGTGAGCCCAGCTCCAGCTGAGTCACATTCTCTACGCTCAAGGACAGGGAATAATGATCCCATTATTATTTCCTAAATCGGAAACGAGGGTGGGGAGACTTAGTCTCACATACTTGACATGTAATCGGGAGGACCAGTCCCTGGAGAAGGACATCATGCTTGGCAAAGTGTAGGGTCAGTGAAAAAGAGGAAGACCCTCAATGAGATGGACTGACACAGTGGCTGCAAAAACGGGCTCAGGCATAGCAAGGACTGTGAGGATGGCACAGAACCGGGCAGTGTTTCATTCTGTGGTAAACAGCGTCGCTATGAGTCGGAATTGACTTGATGGCACCTAAAACAACAACAACACATATGCAAAAGAACCCACTGGGCACATAGTAGGTACTGAGAATATGTAGCTGCTAGTCTTTTTTTTTTTTTTTAGTCTTAGTTACATCTTTCTGGTCAACCCTAGCCACCCCCAGGAAGGGTTTATGTTTCAAACCCTAAATGTTGCTCCTGAGCTTGACCTATGCTTAGGCTTTAAAACTAACCCACGGTATTTAACTGAGTCTGGAGAACACACCAGCTACAGCTTGGGCACCAACTAGACCAACTAGATGGGTGAGGCATATTCACATCACCACCCCCACCCAAACTGGGCTCTGGGAGGAGGCCTTCGGCATGATGTTAGTCCTGCTCAGTGATGGGCCAGCCTCTCCCAGCCCTCATCTGAGCTTCTCCTTTGTTAGTGCAGCCTCGCCAGGTCAGGCCTCTTGTTCTGGACTCTGGGTTTGCCATTGTTTTCACTTTGCCAAATTGGGTCAAGGCAGGGGGAGCACCAGGGCCATCTGCATTGGCTGCCTCCCCGACAAGTGGCACACATGCTCGCAGCCTCCAATATCCAATTTAATACAAATCCTGACATCTGGACCGAGGCAAATGGGCCTTATTCAAACGGGAACGGTCTATTGTGGATCTGGGACCTGACAACAGCCAATGCTGTTTTGCTCCATTGCAACTGTTCTAATTACAGACAAACCCTAATTTCATGGAATTTTTTGAAACAAAGCAAATATTTGGAAAGAATTTTTCTCATTTTTTAAAAATGCAGGTAAGAAAGGCTATGAGGGCTGATTGCGTTTATTAATGGCGTGGAGTTGTTACCCCATGGCCTCTCTTATCTGGTCTCCTGGCCTTCCTTCTGGGGTCTGTTTGAGGAGCAAAATGAAAGTGAGGCCTCCGGTGCAAGTCTTTTCTAAGTAGTCAAGCAACCTACCGACAGGAAGTAGTATTATTCTCTGCCTTCACTACTCAGCACTCCAGCGCTTTATTCTTAGCCAGGAAACTGACCTTGTATCTGTGAGAGCTCAGGAACTCCAGCCCACAGCCCCAGGTACACACCTGTGTGTGGCTTGGCCCCGCCTGCCTCTCCGACCCTCTAATCCCCCACCCCTACTGCACTCAACCTACACTCCCACCCCCACAGCTCCCTCCTAAATCTTCTCACCTTTTTTTTTTTCAGGCTGCAGCTCAACTGTCACCTCTCGGGGAAGAGGTGGCCTGCCCATCCTTATCACAGGGCTCTGTCCTAGTCTTTCCCCGATTCTGACCCTTATGAGATAATTTGTGTGTTTGCTTATTTCTCTCTTCCTCCCACAAGAAGCGTCAGCTCTGTCCGGCCTGCACCCTTGTGTCTAGGACAGGACCAGTCACACAGTGAACATCAGTATGGTGGATTGTGCAATTATTTGGGAACTTGGTCTGGGGAACAGGGAGAAAAGTGACTGGTTAACTAAAGCGACTGGTTAAGGGATTCATTCACTCAGCATTGCTAACTACCTGGCCTGGGTGCAGCAGGAGAGAGCACTGGGTGAGAACCATGGGTACTCAAGGAGTTTACAGGTCAGGAGGAGGGACAGTCACTGTGCAGTGGTTATATAACGGCTCCTGCTCTGAAGGAAGCCCGAGAGCAGGAGGTCAAAGTTTAAGCACACAGGGAGGGCTGGAAGAGGGCACTCGATGTCAGGGCCATGGCCGTTCTCCTCAGGAAAGAACCACAGGTGGGCCTGCCCTGTCCACCAGCACCCTCTGTCACCTCAGGTGGGCACGGCTTTGCCACTTCTGCTGTAAGGGTCTCTCACTCTGGCCCACCCCATCTATCTGGTCCATGGAGTTCCGGTGCCTGGACCTGCCTCTCTCTCAGCAGCTCTCTGTTGCAGGCCTGGCCCTGGCTGTCGTTGCTCTGGGACTTTGCTCTGAGTCACCTGTTGCTGCTGCAGAGGACCCAGCCCAGCCAGCACTGGAGTCCAAACTCAGGCCAGGCCCAGGTCAGGTATGATGCAGGTCAAGAGCTATACAGGGTGCAGCAAGGACAAGTACACTTCTGAGCAGGGCAGAGGGGCCACAGAGGAGGTAGCCCTGGGGCCAGCCTGGGGGCTGACCTGTGTTTTGAGAATTTAAAATGCTCTTGGAATATTTTCTTTAGGTGCTCACTCTTGTTCTCAACAATGTAATTCTCATGTAGCCCTCCAGGAACCAGTTTCAAGATGTCAGTCTGACTCATAACGCCTAGAGGTTTCTCTTCAAGGACCGCCTGACAGTTGTGTTCAAAGGCGGTTTTGAGTAATAAATGGGGTAATTCTGCCAGGCCAGCCGGTGAGAGGCTTCATAACAGACACCTAGCTTGACACCTAATTTTTTTCAAAGATGCTTTATTAGAAAAAAATTCTAAAAAATTTGGAGTTAGGCAATGAGGACGACATCCCTCACCGAGGTGGGGCACAATCTTTCTGCTTGGATAGGCTGCTCATCTCCAACAGGCCAGAGAGGGCTCAAAACAGGGATCAGGGTGCCTTTTGTGTGTTTGTTTCTTTTGTTATCGTTGTCGTTGTCTAAATTCTCTTCAAAAGCAAAATCTATGCTCTCTCTCGTGTCATTGCCTTGGGCTCCAGCCTGCTCAGCACAGCCAGCCCTGGTGGTGGAGTGTGGGGAGACACAGGAAAGAGAACCAACAACAACAATCACCCTGTAATGATGCCAGGACACCAACAAGTGTCAGGGAAGGCTCTGCCCTGCAGAAGTGGCAACTCAATGACCTCTAGCCTGGCCTCAGACTTTCTTCCTCCTGGTCCATTCATTCTAGGCATGCTCCTCCAGGCTTGAACCCTTCAAGGCTGGGATAGCTTGATAGATAGATCACTGATGGTTACTCCGGGAGAGGCTGCCTCTACTTAGGGCAGGCGTTAGAAGTCAGAAGACCTGGGCTCTAGTGGTCCTCCCTCCCCAGCCATACTGCCATTCACATAGTCATGTGGCCTTGGACAAACCACTTAATCTTGCTGTGCCTGTCTTCTCTCTTCAGTAAAATGCACACTGATCATCTGTGCATGGGAATTCACGTCAAGCTCTTAGGAGTGTGCCAGGCAGAGAACAGGTACTCAGTGCACAAGAGCTGTCATGCGGCTAGGTACTTCTCAACCCTTTGAACCTCAGTTTCCCCAGTCACAGAACAAAGGCAATCGAACCATCTTTCCAGCTTTGCAGCATGACCGTGAGCATCATGAGGACTGAGGTCATTAAGATGTTTACATCTTAACGTGGAAGTGATTTCTGTCTGAAGTGCAGAGCATTACTAAGGAGGTGGCTCCAGGAGACAGGCTCCTTATTGAAGGGTGAGAATGCTATAAGGTGTACTACGCAACTGAAAACTTTTAGGAATCACCCATTCTCAGAAGAGATGGAATTCAGTCTTCCTGGGAGTCAGTTCTGACTCCCCTGCTATTTCACCAGGTGCACATGGACAATATCCATTATTTATCCAGGAGAATGGAAAGGTCCATGGGCCGCTCTTCTGGAAATATCTGACCCAGGTGTGTAAATGGATGTGCCAAACTAAGACTTTCTGCAGAGTTCAATGCTGCGGGCTGCCTGAAGGGGCTGCAGGACCTCGCATCTCTGTAGAAATTGGGGGGAACTGCTAGCTCTGTGGTCTAAGTGAGCAACAAAAGCTAACACTCAGGTTGGAAGACACGTGGTCCAGCTGGTAATATCTTCGGGCTAATTCTAAGGATAACAAAAGATTTGGTAGAATTATACCCAGAATGGGCTTTAGAGGCTGTTTAGTCAGACTCTCTCCTATTCCTGATAAAGAAATAGGCCCAGAGTAATCACCACCATCATCATCATCATCACCCTCACTACCTTCATGACCATAACAATTACCACTACCATTACATCACCGTAATCATAGTCATTGTCATCACCACCACCATCATCATCACCATCACTACCACTATTACCATCATCACCACCTTCATCATCCCCACCAATGCATTAGTCATCACCATAATCACAATCACTACCACCATCACCATTGTCATCATCTTCATCATCACCATCACCATTTTTAGCACTTATTGAGCATTTACTGTGTGTCAGGCACAATGCTAAGCACTTTTCATGGATTGATTCACAAGCTGTCTAAGGTAATAGGTTTATTGTTATTCCAGTTTTACTTATGAGGAAATGGAGGGGCAAAGAGGTTATATGTGTACCCTAAAAAAAAAAAAATTTTTTTTTTTTTTATGACATAGTAACTGGTACAGCTGGGATTTGAACCTAGGTGGCCTGACCCCAGAATATCTGTGCTTTTGGCCAAGATTTCGCAGTGAGAGGTAGGATGGGAGCTAGTATTTTTTCACTTGATTTTCAGAATGGCCTTCCTGCTGCCCATCCCTAGTCTTGAGTACCAGAGCTCACAGGAGGGCTGGGCAAGGAAGGAGGGAGGCTACCATTTCTGGGCTGCTTGTTGCGTGCTGCTGGAATAGGGAGAAGGTCTTTGGAGACTTGGGCAGGAGTGGACTTTTCAGTCCAGTCCAATTCCACCACAGCCCAAAGCTCATGGTTTCTGTTTTCTCGACAAAGGGCAGCTTGCTTAAACCTCAGAAACCGGATGGAAAACAGACCCCACAGCTGGGCTACAGAAGGTTGGTCATGGATATTCACTCCTCACTAATCCTCCACATGTAGACTAGGGTTTTCAGTGAGCTATTTTTGTTTTTTTTCCAGTGCAGTTCCTCAGTGTGCTTTTTTCTGGGCACATCGCTGAATGCTGAATGCCATAGCGCCATTGGAGGTTAAGACAGAGTGTGTGTGCATACACACACACACACACACACACACTTCTTTGTGAAAAAGGTCATATAACAACATTAAGGAACTTCTGAAAATAAAGAGCACCCATAATCCCGCCCTCACCAAACAGCCATTTATGGTTTTGAATGTTGCCTTGCAGCTTCCCGTCCGTTTCAAAGCCTCCAAGATTCACAACCATAAGATCTTACAGCCAGAAACGTAGTCCAGCTCCCTCCTTTCACTAATGAGAAAGCTGATGTTCAGAGGGTTAAGTGATAGGATGTTACATGAAAGGGTAGTAGTGATGCCCCCACAGGATTTTCCAAGGTGGCCTGAGGGGCCTTCTAAGTGTTCCTCAAACTCACCAGACACATTCCTGTCGCAGGGAGAATTTCGTTGCAAACTGTTCTTATTCTATCCGGTCAATGATTGGTAGAATATTGGTTATTTTCAGTCTTAAAGGTTGACTAGTGAATGTAAGTTACGCTGTCATCAATGAATTAAGTTTATTGAGAAAGACACTAAAAATAGGTGGAAAAATCGGTGGAAAGTTCCTTAACTTATAGTTTTTACCAAAACCCTGTAGAAAATATCAAACTGGACAGTAAAACATTCACCATGTTCCCACTGAGTCATGAATAAAGCTACAGCTACCACCTGCATCATTATGCAGGAGGTCCCAGGCAAACAGGTAGAACAAGAAAAAGAGGTAAGAGTTACAAAAATTAAAAAGCAAAAGACAAAACCATCACCAATTATGGGTGATTTGATTAACTATCTAGAAAATTTTAAAAATCAACTTTAAAACATCATTTATAAAATTAGATTTAAGACCAAAAAAAATGTTTTTAAAGCTTGCTGGCAATAGCCAATTTTAAAAATATATGGAAAAAAGATGGGGTCTCGAAATGACCACCACAGACATCAGAACACGTGATTGTTCTTATGCGCTGACATCTGCCTTTGATGCTCAGTTGAGTGCGTCTTACTTTGCCACCCAGCCTAGCATCTTACCAGGGCCTGGAGGAGTTTGGTAAACATTCCTGAAAGCACTTGGCTTTAATACAGACACACCCTCAGGCCTCAGTCGCCTGCACTACTCCTGTGCTTTTTTTTTTTTTTGTAATAGACTTTATAGTTTAGAGCAATTTTAGGTTTACTGAAAAACTGAACAGAAAGTACAGAATTTCCATATATCCCGTTTCCCCTCTGCACACCGTTTCCCTTATTATTAACATCTTGTTTTTTTATGGTGCATTCCTGTGGTACATTTGTTACAACTGATGCATCAATTTGTTGTTGTTAGCTGCCGTCGAGCTGGCCCTTGACTCATGGTGACCCTATGCACAATGGAACAAAACGCTGCCTGGTCCAGCACCATCCCCATAGTTGGTTGTACATCAGACCACTGTGGTCCATAGGGTTTTCACTGGCTGATTTTTGGAAGTAGATTGCCATGCCTTTCTTTCTCATCCATCTTAGTCTGGAAGCTTTGCTAAACCTGTTCAGCATCATAGCAATGTGCAAGCTTCCACTGACAGACAGGCGGTGACTGCACGAAGTGCATTGGTCAGGAATCAAACCTGGGTCTCCATGGAAGGCGAGAATTGCACCAGTCAACCACCATTATTGATATATTATTACTAACTAAAGTCCATAGTTCACATTGGGGTTCACTCTTTGGGTTGTACTTTGTGGGTTTTGAAAAATGCGTGATGTTATATGTCTACCATTACAGTTCATACAGAATAATTTCACTGCCCTAAACACTGGTGGCATAGTGGTTAAGACCTACGGCTGCTAACCAATAGGTCAGCAGTTCAAATCCACCAGGCGCTCCTTGGAAACTCTATGGGCAGTTCTACTCTGTCCTCTGAGTCACAATCAACTCAACAGCAACAGGTTTGGTTTTGGCTTAAAAGTGTCATTTCCTGGAAGGAAAGAGAAGACCAAAATGGGTATCAGAAGAGAGTCTGAATGTTGCTTTTGAACGTAGATTAGCTAAAGTGAACAGAAGAAATAATGAAGTAAAAGAGCTGAACAGAAGATTTTAAAGGGCAGCTCGAGAAGACAAAGTAAAATATTATAATGAAATGTGCAAAGAAAACCAAAAGGGAAGAACATGCTTAGCATTCCTCAAGATGAAAGAACTGAAGAACAAATTCAAGCCTCGAGTTGCAATATTGAAGAATTCTACAGGGAAAATATTGAATGATGCAGGAAGCATAAAAAGAAGATGGAAGGATCATTCCTGAGATTTACCCCTCAGCCAAAGATTAGACAGGCCCATAAAACAAAAAATAATACATTTACTCCAACAATTTATGTGAGACTAAATGGACACACCAGCTCAGGGGCAAGGACAAGAAGGCAGGAGGGGACAGGAAAGCTGCACAAATGGAAATGGGGAACCCAAGGACAAGAAGGAGAGAATGTTGACATGTCATCAAGATGGCAACCAATGTCACAAAACAATGTGTGTATTAATTGTTTAATGAGAAATTAATTTGCTCTGTAAACTTTCACCTAAAGCGCAATAAAAAAATTAAATTCAGCAACAAAAATGAAATACAAAAAAAGAAGATGGAATACACACAGCCACCATACCAAAAAGAATTGGTTGATGTTCAACCATTTCAGAAAGTAGCATATGATCAAGAATCGATGATACTGAAGGAAGAAGTCCAAGCTGCACTGAAAGGAATGGCTAAAAACAAGGCTTCAGGAATTGACAAAATACCAATGGAGATATTTCAACAAACGGATGCAGCACTGGAGGTGCTCACTTGTCTATGCCAAGAAATTTGGAAGACAGCTTCCTGGCCAACCAAATGGAAGTGATCCATATTTGTGCCCATTCCAAAGAAAGGTGATCCAAAAGTATACAGAAATTATTGAGCAACATCATTAATATCACAGGCAAGTAAAATTTTGCTGAAGATCATTCAAAAGTGGTTGCAGCAGTACATCAACAGGGGATTGTTAGAAATACAAGCCAGATTCGGAAGAGATGTTAGGTGGATCTTGGCTGAAAGCAGAGAGTACCAGGAAGATGTTTACCTATGTTTTATTGATTATGCAAAGGCATTGGACTGTGTGGACAATAACAAGTTATGGATAACATTGGGAAAAATGGGAATTCCAAAACACTTAATTGTGCTGTTGAGGAACTTGTACGTAGACCAAGAGGCAGCCATTTGAACCAAATGAGGGGGGTACTGCATGGTTTAAAGTCAGGAAAGATGTGTATCTGGATTGTATCCTTTCACAATGCTTATTCAATCTGTATGCTGAGCAAATAATCGGAGAAGCTGGACTGTATGAAGAAGAATGAAGCAGCAGGATTGGAGGAAGACTCATGAACAACCTGCGTTATGCAGATGACACAACCTTGCTTGCTGAAAGTGAAGAGGACTTGAAGCACTTACTAATAAGATCAAAGACCACAGCCTTCAGTGTGGATTGTACCTCAACACAAAGAAAACAAAAATCCTCACGCCTGGACCAAAAGCAACATCATGATAAATGGAGAAAAGATTGAAGTTGTCAAGGATTTCATTTTTCTTGGATCCACAATCAATGCCCATGGAAGCAGCAGTCAAGAAATCAAATGATGTATTGCATTGGGCAAATCTGCTGCAAAAGACCTTTTGAAGGTGTTAAAAAGCAAAGATGCCACTTTGAGGGCTAAGGTACCCCTTACCCAAGTCATGGTGTTTTCATTTGCCTCATATGCATGTGAGAGCAGGACAATGAATAAGGAAGACTGAAGAAGAATTGACACCTTTGAATTACAGTTTTGGCAAAGAATACTGAATTCACCATGGTCTACCAGGAGAACGAACAAACCTGTCTTGGAAGAAGTACAGACACATGATCCTTAGAAGAAAGGGTGGTAAAACCTTGTCTCATATACTTTGGACATGTTATCAGGAGAGGCCAGTCCCTGGAGAAAGACATGATGTCCTTCTCCGGGGACTGATCCCTCCTGATAACATGTCCAAAGTATGTGAGACAACGTCTCATTGCCCTGGCTTCTAAGGAGCATTATGGCTGTACTTCTTCCAGGTCAGATTTGTTTGTTCTTCTGGTAGTCCATGGTGTATTCAATATTCTTTTCCAATACCGTAATTCAAAGGCATCAATTCTTCTTTATTCATTGTCCAGCTTTTGTATGCATATGAGGCAATTGAAAATATCATGGCTTGGGTCAGGCATACCTTAGTCTTCAAGGTGACATCTTTGCTTTTTAACACTTTAAAGAAATCTTTTGCAGCAGATTTGCCCAATGCAATGTGTCATTTGATTTCTTGACTGCTGTTTCCAAGGATGTTGATTGTGGATCCAAGTAAAATGAAATTCTTCTTGACAATTTCATTCTTTTCTCTGTTTATCATGATGTTGCTTATTGGTCCAGTTGTGAGGATTTTTGTTTTCTTTATGTTGAAGTGTAATCCATACCGAAGGTGCCTTTGATTTTCGTCGGTAAGTGCTTCAAGTCCTCTTCACTTTCGGCAAGAAGCTTGTGCCATCTGCATAATGCAGGTTGTTAATGAGTCTTCCTCCAATCCTACGCCCAGTTCTTCATATAGTCCAGCTCCTCAGATTGTGTGCTCAGCATACAGATTGAAGAAGTATGGTGAAAGGACACAACCCTGATGCACACTTTTCCTGACTTTAAGCCACGCGGTATCCCCTCGTTCAGTTCTAATGACTGCCTCCTGATCTACGTATAGTTTCCTCACGAGCACAATTAAGTGTTCCAGAATTCCCGTTCTTCTACACTGTTATCCATAATTTATTATGATTCACACAGTCCAATGCCTTGGCGTAGTCAATAAAACACAGGTAAACATGTTTCTGGTATTCTCTGCTTTCAGTCAGGATCCGTCTGACATCAGCAATGAAATCCCTCGCTCCACATCCTCTTCTGAACCTGGCTTGAATTTCTGGCAGTTCCCTGTCTGTGTACTGCTGCAGCCACTTTTGAATGATCTTCAGCAAAATTTTACTTGCACGTGATATTAATGATATTGTTCATTAACAATATCCAGGAGCCAGCGTGTCCTTTGGACCTGGGATCCCTATGCTGGGAGGCTCCTGGGATCAGAAGACAGAGAGAGAGAGAGAGCAGTAACCCTGAAGATGTTGAGAAGCAGTGGCAGGAGAGACCAGGCAGCAGGAGACGGTGCGCTGGGCTTCCCAGCCCAGAGAGAGAGAAAGCTTAGTGCATTTGGGCAGACTGAGGGCCGGGTAGAGGTGTGCCTGGAAGCATGGCTGAAAAGAGGCTGTGCTGATGAAAGAACCATATCCTTGAGTGTTCCTGAGCCTAAACTGTTACCTGTTACTTCCCTAATAAACCCCATAATTTTGAGTATGAACTGTGAGTTCTGTGTGGCCATCGCAATGGATTATCGAGCAGAAGTGGAACAATATTAATGACCTTGTTCGACTATTTCCACATCAGGAAATTATCGAATTATCTGTTACAGCAGTACCAAATAAACAAGGCATTGAATCACACGTAAACGCCTGCATGTTGGTGAATTCTCTCCTCTACGTAGACATATCCCCACCCACCCCAGTTCAGCACCCTCAAGATTCACTCCCAAGTGCATTCCCCCAGTCCCTGTGTTACCTGTTGCACAGGTCCTTCAGTGTGTCAGAGGGTCTCTATTCTCCCTCAGGCTGTGCTGACCCTGGTCATCAGCCTGGAGCAATGCAGGGTGGCAGTGGTGGTGTAAAGACAAGTGTCACCTCTAAGATACCTGCCTCATGTGGAGGGGCTGTCCCTGCAGGGAGGAGTCAGAAGAATATGTGAACCCACAAGGCTCAGGCTTGTCCCCTCATATTTCTCTACTCCAGGTTTCGAGGGCCCATCTGTGGGAGGCCCACTGAGGCTGGGCATCCATCTCTTCTGTCTTCTGCCCCTACCAGCAGGCACTGGGCCTATGGCTGCAGAAGCTAAGAGTCTCCCCCACACCACCCAGAGGGTCTCTGACATTCATGGCATGTTCCAGTCGATAACTGGCTGACCTGAGTCTACCATTCTCTTTTTTCAAGGGGCCCAATGCAGATAACAAAAGTAATTCAATTCCGTAGTCTTTGTATTTACCGTTGCCCCACACCATCCCAGTGCCATGGCTACCGCTTAATCAAGCACTCTATAGGAACCACATTCTAATCAGCCATGGGGGATAGGGAGGCCGAGTGATGGTCTCAGTGTCGCATGCCAGGGCTTATCACCTTCACGTGTACCACCAGTGCTGTTGCTAGCTACCATCCAGTTGGCCCCCAGCTCATGGTGACCCCACATACAACAGAATGAAATGCTGCACAGTCCTGCATGATCCCTGTCAGTTGCAGATCATAGTGCTGTGATCCATAGGGTGTAACTGGCTGATTTTCAGAAGTAGATCTACAGGTCTTTCTTCTGGAAGCTCCGCTGAAACCTGTTCAGCATCACAGCACCACACAAGCCTCCACTGACAGATGGGTGGGGGCTGTAATGAGGTACATTGTTCATGAATGGAACCCAGGTCTCCCAAGTGGAAGGTGAGAATTCTACCACTGAACCACGATGGCTCCCTACCACCAGTCTTGGGAGCCTTACTACCATCGGTTCTAAAATCTCATTCTGGAGATCTACTGTCTAGAGCCCTACCTGGTGCTGTCCCTCTTAGCCTCAGAGTTTATTTGGGAAGGTGACAGCAGGAAGGAATGGTGAGTGAGCAGGGTGAAAGAGGAAGACGGGACAGCCGATACGAGGAGACACTGCCAAATTGGTCATGCCATGGGGGACCGTTTGCTTCACCCACCAGACTGTTTGAGCAGCCTATAAAATGGCCCTCAAGGCCACTCAATTAAAGGAAGAGGTCGGTCAGGGGCTGCCTCCAGGTAGTAGCTTCTTGCACTTGGGATGCACACATGCGGGTGCTGAGTGGCCCTGCGAGGTGCTGAGGTGGTCAGAGCCCTGGTGCAGGGCACAGGCTGAGATGTCAGGTGGAACTGTGTGAAGCTGGTGACACTCGTGCAGACCAGCCACCACCAATGTGGCTGAAATAGAAGGTAGAGCCAACAGGGTCTGCAGTCATGCCTAGGAGGAGTTTGATGTGGACACTGTCCTGGTCTTGAGGTGCCCCCAGTCTAGCGAAGAGGACAAGGTACGCACATACACACTAATCTAACATACGCAGTAAAAGGCCTCAGCCTCATTGGGATAGAGCAGGGAAAGCAACTCAGGTGTCCTCAGGGTAGCGGGGTACAGCTGCGGCACCATGAACACAAACCATGTGAGGCCAGGGCCATGAAGGTCAGGAGAGGTCTGGGCAGTTGTGTCCAACTAAGGGAGGCAGTTGCTTCCCAGTGCCAGTTGCTGCTACCATGGGGGATAAAACCAGAAAAACAGTTTTTGTCCACTTGATTGCAATTCGTGGCAAACCCACGTATCTCAGAGCAGAGCTGTGCTCCATTGGGTTTTCAGTGACTGATTTTTCAGACGTAAATCACCAGGCCTTTCTTCTGTGGTGCCTTTGGCTGGACTTCAACCGCCAACCTTTTGGTTAACAGCCCATCACTTTAACTGTTTGTGCCACCCAGAGCCTCCCCACAGACGATGTTGTTGTTGTTTTTAGGTACCATCGAGTCGATTCCATCTCATAGCAATCCTGTGTACAACAGAAGGAAATGCTGCCTTGTTCTGTGCCATCCTCACAATTGGAGCCCATTGTTGCAGCCACTTTGTCCATTCATCTCATCGAGGATCTTCCTTTTTTTCACTGACCCTCTGTTTCACCAACTATGATGTTCCTCCTGATAATATGTCCAAAGTGTGTAAGACAAAGTCTCGCCATCATCCTTTCCAAGGAGCACTCTAGCTGTACTTCTACCAAGACAGACTTGTTCATTGTTTTGGTGGTCCATGGTATATTCAATATTCTTCCCCAACACCATAATTCATGGGTGTCAATTCTTCTTCAGTCTTCTATATTCATTGTCCAGCTTTCACACGCATATGAGGCAATTGAAAACACCATGGCTTGAGTCAGGTGCACCTTAGTCTTCAAAGTGACATCTTTGCTTTTTAATACTTTGAAAACGTCTTTTGCAGCAGATTTGCCCAATGCAATACATCGTTTGATTTCTTGACTGCTGCTTCCATGGGCATTGATTGTGGATCCAAGAAAAATGAAATCCTTGACAACTTCAATCTTTTCTCCGTTTATCATGCTATTGCTTACTAGTCCAGTTGTGAGGGTTTTTGTTTTCTTTATGTTGAGGTGTAATCCATACTGAAGGCTGTAGTTGTTGGTCTTCATCAATAAATACTTCAAGTCCTCTTCACTTTCAGCAAGCAAGGTTGTGTCATCTGCATATTGCACACTATTGTTAATGAGTCTTCCTCCAATCCTGATGCTTCCTTCTTCTTCAGATACTCCAATTTCTCAGATTATTTGCTGAGCATACACATTGAATAAGCATGATGAAAGAACACAACCCTGGCACACATCTTTCCTGATTTTAAACCACACTGTATCCCCGTGTTCTGTTCAAATGACTGCCTCTTGATCTATGTACTGGTTCCACATGAACACAATGAAGTGTTCTGGAATTCCCACGCTTTGCGGTGTTATCCATAATTTCTTATGATCCACATGGCCTTTGAATAGTCAGTAAAACACAGGTAAAGATCTTTCCCGTATTCTCTGCTTTCAGCCAAACTTTACTTGCCTGTGCTATTAATGATATTGTTCAATAATTTCGACATTAGATTAGATCACCTTTCTTTGGAATGGGCACAAATATGAGTCTCTTCCAGTCAGTTAGCCGGGAAGCTGGATTCCAAATTTCTTGGCCTAGACAGGTAAGCTCTTCCAGAGTTGCATCCATTTGTTGAAACAACTGTATTCTGTCAGTCCTGGAGCCTTGTTTTTTGCCAGTGCCTTCAGTGCAGCTTGGACTTCTTCCTCTAGTTCCATCGGTTCTTGATCATATGCTGCCTCCTGAAATGGCTGAACATTGACCAATTCTTTCTGGTACAGTGACCCTCTGTATTCCTTCCATATTCTTTTGATGCTTCCTGTGTTCAATATTTTGTCCATTGTTATTGTTGTTGTTTTTAGGTATCTTCAAGTCAGTTCTGGCTCATAGCGACCCTATGTACAACAGAACAAAACACTGCCTGGTCCTGCATCGTCCTTACAATCATTGTTATACTTGAGCCCATCATTCCAGACACTGTGTCAATCCATCTCGTTGAGGGTTTTCCTCTTTTTCACTGACCCTCTGCTTTACCAAGCACAATGTCTTTCTCCAGGGACTGATTCCTCCTGATAACATGTCCAAAATATGTGAGAAGTCTTGCCATCCTTGCTTCTAAGAAGCATTCTGGCTGTACTTCTTCTGAGACAGATTTGTTCATTCTTTTTTTTTTTATTAACTTTTATTGAGCTTCGATTTGTTCATTCTTTTGGCAGTCCATGGTATGTATATTCAATATTCTTCGCCAACACAACTCAAAGGTGTCAATTCTTCAGTCTTCCTTATTCATTGTCCAGCTTTCACATGCATATGAAGCGATTGAAAACACCATGGCTTGAGTCAGGCGGCACCTTAGTCCTTAAAGTGAGGTCTTTTGCAGCACATTTGCCCAATGCAATGTATCCTTTGATTTCTTGACTGCGACTTCCATGGGTGTTGATTGTGGATCCAAGTAAAATGAAATCCTTGACAACTTCAATTTTTTCCCCATGTGTCATGATGTTGTTTGTTGGTCCAGTTGTGAGGATTTTTGTTTTCTTTATGTTGAGGTGTAATCCATAATGAAGGCTGTGGTCTTTGATCTTCATCAGTAAGTTCTTCATGTCCTTTTCACTTTCAGTAAGAAGGTTGTACCATCTGCATAATGCAGGTTGTTAATGAGTCTTCCTCCAATCCTGATACCCCATTCTTCTTCATATAGTCCAGCTTCTCAGATCATTTGCTCAGCATGCAGATTGAATAAGTATGGTGAAAGGATACAACCCTGAAGCACACCTTTCTTGACCTTAAACCATGCCGTATCCCCTTGTTCTGTTCGAATAACTGCCTCTTGTTCTATGTATAAGTTCTTTACAATTAAGTATTCCCACCCATTGTGATGTTACCCATAATTTTTTATGACCCACACGGCCTTTGCATGGTCAATAAAACAAAGGTAAACATCTTTCTGATATTCTGTGCTTTCAGTCGGAATCCATCTGATATCAGCAATGACATCCCTGTTTCCACATCTTTTTCTGAATCCAGCTTGAATTTCTGGCAGTTCCCTGTTGATGTACTACTGCAACTGCTTTTGAACGATTTTAAGCAAAATTTTACTTTTGTATGATATTGTTAGATAATTTCCACATTCGATTGGATCACCTTTCTTTGGAATGGGCATAAATATGGATTTCTTCCAGTTGGTTGATCAGGCAGTCTTCCAAATTTCTTGGCATAGACAAGTGAGCACTTCCAGAGCTGCATCTGTTTGTTGAAACATCTCAGTTGGTAATCTGCCAATTCCTGGAGCCTTATTTTTCACCAATGTCTTCAGTGCAACTTGGACTTCTTCCTTCAGTACCATATGTTACCTCTTGAAAAGACTGAACACTGACCAATTCTTTTTGGTACAGTGATTGTGTATTCCTTCCTTCTTTTGATGCTTCCTGCGCTGTTCATTATTTTGCCCATAGAATCCTTCACTACTGCAACTTGAGGCTTGAATTTTCTCTTCAGTTCTTCCAGCTAGAGAAATTCGAGCATGCTCTTCCCCTTTGGTTTTCTCTTTCCAGGTCTTTGCATATTTCATTATAATACTTTGTCTTCTCCAGCTGCCCTTTGAAATATTCTGTTCAGCTCTTTTACTTTATCATTTCTTCCATTCACTTTAGCTACTCTATGATCAATAGCAAGTTTCAGAGTCTCTTCTGACATCCATTTTGGCTTTTCTTTTTTTCCTATTTTTTTAATGACCTTTTTCTTTCTTCATATATGATGCTCCTGATGTCATTCCATGAGTCGTCTGGTCTTCAAATCTATTATTGAGATTGTCTCTAAATTCAGGTGGAATATACTCAAGGTTGTACTTTGGCTCTTGTGGACTTGTTCTAATTTTCTTCAGCTTCAACTTGACTTGCATATGAGCAATTGATGGTCTGTTCCGCAATTGGTCCCTGGCCTTGTTCTGACTGATGGTATTGAGGCTCTGCATTATCTCTTTCCACAGATGTAGTCGATTTGCTTCTGTGTATTCCATCTGGCAAGGTCCACGTGTATAGTTGCCATTTATGTTGTTGGAAAAAGTATTTTCAATGAATTGGTCATTGGCCTTGCAAAATTTTATCATGCGATCTCCGGTGTCGTTTCTATCACCAAGGTTATATTTTCCGCCTACTGATCCTTCTTCTTTATTTCCAACTTTTGTATTCCAATCACTAGTAATTATCAATACTTCCTGATTGCATGTTTGATCAATTCCAGACTGCAGAAGTTGGTAAAAATCTTCAATTTCTTCATCTTTCACATTAGTGGTTGGTGTGCAAGGACCCGAGATTTTTAAAGATGAGCTGGAACTTTTTCTGTGAAGCTGATTTTTAAATATTGATTCTTTTAAAAAAAGAAATTTAATTTAATTAACTTAATTAAAAAAAAATTTTTTTAATTCTACGATGTGTCTTTGGCTAGAGTTATAAGCACCCTGAGAGTAGGAGCACTGCCTTGCTTCCTGCCATATCCCAGCATCGCACAACACTCACTCACTATTTGTTAAGCCATATGAAATAGATGCAATATACAGACAGCCAGTGAGCACTCCAGGTTATTGCTGGGCCTGTTTTGCTCTAAAACTTACCTTTTCCATACTAAACCTCTCTCTATGTATATATTTTTCTTTTCTCCTCTGGATCTCATTTTAACATTTGAAAGCTTAGAGTTTATCTAGTTGGGGAATTATTTGGGAATTCCAAATAATTAAAAAAAAAATTTTTTTAATTCCAGGAAAAAAAAATGCCCTTGAATGTAATCCCTAATCTTCCGTTTCTTAAGTGCAGTGTGTATTTAGATTGTAAACTCACCTGGTAGAAACCGTGCTTAAGTCTCTGTTTTGTACAATGGAGTAAGGGATATGACGGGATGAACTTCAGGGTCCTTCCCACCTCTGCACGGACACTCTGAGTCCACAACTTCCTGCTTCCAGATCAGGCTCACATAGGGTCCCCCACTCCTTAGACACATGTGGCTGTAGCAAGGCATGGGCCAAGGAAGGAGCTGCATCCCTTCCCAATGGTTTCTTAAGTTGCCTAATGGTTGTTGAGACTTTGATAAACAGGATTGGTCTGTTCAATACTCAGTCAAACGTCAGTTGTCAGACTGGGAGGAACATGGCAAGGTGGCCAAAGAGTGGGGATTTTTGTATGCCTACCCCTTCCCCACCAGCCAACAGGCCCTGCTCCTTAAGCAAATGTGTGTGTGCGTGTGTGTGTGTGTAATTTTTAAGATCTAATTCCTTTTCACTTTGGCAGAAAGAGATGAGAGAGGACCAACAATGAACAATTTTTCTTTTTAAGAAGTTTGTTGTTGTTAGTTGCTATTGAGTCAACTCTGATTCACAGCGACCTCACATACAATAGAAAGAAACGTTGCCTGGTCCTGCATCATTTACACAATGCTTGAGTCCATTGTTGCAGCTTTTGTGTATTTTGAGTGCCTTCCAACCCAGTAAGCTCATCTTCCAGCACTGTGTCAGTCAATATTTTGTTGTCATCCGTAGGATTTTCATTGGCTAATTTACAGAAGTAGATTGCCAGGCCTTTCCTCCTAGTCTTAGTCTAGAAGCTCCACAGGAACCTTGCTGGTATCTGAAATACTGGTGGCATAGCCTCCAGCATCATAGCAACATGCAAGCCAACACAAAATGACAAACTGACAGACAGGTGGTGTTTAAAAAAAAAAAAGCTTAGGATACTAAAATGAGACGCCAGGGTAGCTTAAAAAGTAAGAATCTCAGAGGAAGTAAAAGTTGTTCCATTTCAAGAAAAATAGTCCCAAAGGCTACTACCTACCATTACTATGATTCTCTAAGTCCTGCATGGCTTCTCAGCAGTGCCTGTTTCCACAAGCTATTATTGCCCTTGAATAGAAATTTGCTATTTTTTTCCTTTGGATTTTTTTTTTCATGCACTCTTTTAGTGAAAACCATGTTGTAAATCAATACTAGCTCACACCCGTTCACAGGAAATGAATGAAAGGAAGTGGGCTACAAAACAACACGGTCCCAAATTTGTTTAAAAAACACATGTATGCATTTAAAATGTAAAAGACAACAAAATGTTAAGCATGGATATCTCCAGGTGGTTGAGGGAGGTTATTTTCTTCTGTGTTCTTTTTTTGCATTTTCCAAACATATCTTCATTGGCCACATATTTTTTGGGTCAACAGATTAAAAATAATAAAAATTTTTTTAATAAAAAAAAAAAGGTTGAAGTCACCTCTCCCTTTAAGAATCCTTAAGGAAATCATTATTAAGAATGTATCTGGGGGCTAATGGCAGAATGGTTTCTTGTTCTTGCCTTACAAGGCCAGGAAGTGATAGTGTCACAGGCCTGCGGTTTTTCTGTTCTGCTTTGCACACTGCCTTTCATCCTCCTACTGGTGGCCTCATGGTTTCAGTGTGGCTGATATATCTCCAGGCATCACACCCCCATTCCATCAAGAAAGAAGGGAGGAAGTAGCAGCCTCAGCCAATTCTACCTCTTTTGCTTAGAAAGAAGAAAGCTTTCCTGGAAGCTGATCTATTGATGGCCACAGCTGGGTCCCACGGCCACCTCTAGACCAGTCACTGGTCAAAGGGAGTGAGATTATCAGGACTCGTTGGGTCCAGTCACATTTCGTCTCCAAGGGTTGGAGTAGACACCTGTCCCCTGAGACCAAGGAATAGAAGAGTACCACCAGCTTCCTTACCAGGAAAGAAGGCCAGGGTGTGTGCTGGGCAAAGCATGTGCCGGCAATGAATATTTGACAAAAAATAAAAAAGCAAACACTTTGCAAGAAATTTCCACGTTGCACTACAGATTATTTAAATCTCTTTCCCCTCCCTCCCTCTGCCTCCCTCTTTGCTTCTCTTTCTCTTTGTCATCCTTTTCTCCCCTCCCTTTCCACCTCCTCCTTTCTTCTTCTTCTTCCTCTTCTACTGCTTTTTCTTTCTTCTTTCCCTCTCTCTTTCTCTCTCTTCTTTCCTCCTCCTACTACAAGATCTCCAAGAGCAGCAGCTAAGTCTTCTCTATCTTTGTCTCTCCCATGTCTACCCCGGATACGAAGGGAACGATTGCCGAATGGTAGCTGAACAGATGGAGAATGGACAGCCGGATAGGCTGCTGGCTGAAGCGCCAAGTCCATATTTCAGACAAGGGGAGTTTTGAGAAGGGAGAGCCCTCGCGTACTGAGGGTCCAGAAAAGGCTTTTGGGAGGACATGGCACCTTAACGAAGGCGCACCTCTCTCTGGTTTTATTCATTTTTCTTACAGGTTTCTCTACGGTTTGAAATGAACTTTTTTCACTTACATGTTTTCTCATTTTCATTGCATTTACTTTTTATAAGTTTAGCTGTGGGGGTGGAACCAGTTTTGATTTAAATTTAAGCTTTTTTTTTTTTTTTTTTTGTCATCCATGTGCTTTGAGCTTCTTCAGTTTAGCGCTGCTGGCCCTAAAATCTGTATCTGCTGCCTCCCACCATCTGGCTTGGCACCGTGCTCCTCTAGACGATGATGCTGGGGTGTCTGCTCTCACGGCTCCCGCCCACTTGCAGGCGGGTCTCAGGACTGCTCAGACTTGGCTCTGTGACATCTGCTGTGAGGCAGGGGATGGGGTTCTGTCCGTGTCTCTGCTTTCCCTGTTCCTGCTGGGGAAATGAATCCCAGGAAGCCCTGTGGAGTCTTATCACACAACGCTTTGTTTTCCCCACAAATGAACTGTTTCCTGAGACAAACGCCACTTCTTATGCTCCTTGTGTCCTTACAGTGCCTAGTACGTGACCTCTCACAGAGCAGGCCTCAGGAAATATTAATTAATGTCCTGACCTTCTGATCCCTAGAGTAGTGTTAATACCGATGATGATATTTTGGGTCTGGCAGCATATGACGCCCAAACTATTGCTGTCTTAGTCATCTATGGCTGCCATAACAGAAATACCACAGTGGACGGCTTTAACAAGGAGAAATTTATTTTCTCACAGTCTAGTAAGCTACAAGTCCAAATTCAGGGCATCAGCTCCAGGGGAAGGCTTTCTCTCTCTGTTGACTCTGGAAGAAGGTCCTTGTCCTCAATCTTCCCCAAGTCAAGGAGCTTCTCAGGTGCAGGGACCCCATGTCCAAAGGAAGCACTCTGCTCCTGGTGCTGCTTTCTTGGTGGTATGAGGTCCCCAACTCTCTGCTTGCTTCCCTTTCCTTTTCTCTCTTGAGAGAGAAAAGGTGATGCAGGCCACACCCCAGGGAAACTCTACCTTGAATTAGGGAGGTGACCTGAGTAAGTGTGGTGTTAAAAAAATCCCACCCTAATCCTCTCAATATAAATTAATTACAACCACAAAATGGAGGACAACCACACAATACTGGGAATCATGGCCTAACCAAGTTGACACATATTTTTGGGGGGATACAAATCAATCCATGACAATTGTTGAAAGATGAAAAGTGCAGTGAAAGGAAGGCAATTTCTGCTGGGTCTAGTTGGCCCCTGACTTTCGTTTCCTGTGTAGCTGGTTATTTTGGAACTGTGAGTACGGACAGCTCCTGACACGCGTGCCCAACAGTCTGAGAAGAAAGGGCAGGAAGCAGCCTTGACAGAGAGGCAGGAGTCACCTCCTCAGCCCATTTCCCCAATGCCCTGCTGTGCCTCACAAACCTGCACTGAACAATGTTGTCTCTAACCCACGGACTCCCCTGAGAGGGGGATGGTATTGCCCCATTGTACACCAAGATGACCCAAGTATAGGTGGTTGAGTGACAGGCCCAAGGCAGCAGCGCCGGTAACTGGCAGGTGTGGGGCTGAGCCTCCTCCCAGCACTGTCCAAACGAAAAAACCAAATCCACTGCCATCATGTGGATTCCAACTCATAGCAACCCTATAGCACCGAGTAGAACTGCCTCATAAGGTTTCCAAGGCTATAATCTTTACAGAAGCAGACTGCCACATTTTCTCCCCTGGAGCACTGGTGGGTTCCAACTGCCGGCCTTTCGCTTAGCAGCCAAGTGCTTAACCACTAAGCCACCAGGGCTCCCCCAGCCTCACCCAGGGAACACAAAGGCCCCACAAGTCAGGCAAGTGCTCTCCATAGCCAGGGGCCAGACAGTGAGGGCTGCCTGGCTGTGGTGAGCGCTACCTGGCTTTGGGCCTCCTCTCACCATTTCATAGCTAGCTATGTTCTTTCTCCACTTGAATTCCTGCTGTAAGAAAACCCAGTTTCCACTGGGTCAATCAGCTGGCTTCAAAGCATTGTTCCAGAGCTGACCCTGGAGGACACTGCCGTCTCTGTGAGTGCTTACTGCACAGTCAGCAGTCACTACTGGGCTCTGTGCTTGGCTGCCAGGGAGATTGCAAAAGGCCCCGGAAGCAACACACACAGGCAGCTCTGAGTTCACTAGCCTGATGGTGGCTCTTTAGCCTTCTCTCCTGACATTTGCAGCAGTCTCAAGCTGGGCGGTTACATAACCAGTCGCCCTTGCCAACAGTCACCAAGGCCACCTGCAAAATCAAGATTTCCACAAACCAGCAATGGCCTGCAGAGGCCTGACACTCTGTGCACTCTTGACCCCCCACTTCGGGGCTGTGTTTAAGCCCTCTCATTACTACAAGCCCTGAATTTTCAACAACATTCTCTGTGAATTTAAAACAGGTTAAGATGCAGAAACAGGCTAGAAACTGTGTGATCACTCAAAGTCATCTGTCCCCTCTGGAGTCCTGGTTTATCCCTAATGTCAGCAACACTGTCTTCCTGCTTCCATGCCCCGTTCTTCCACCCACTGGCTGCACGACCTTCAGAAATCTCCCTGGGACTCTGCGTCCCCATCTGCAAAATGAGAGGACTTGGAAGACAATGCCAGGTCCCTTCCAGATGTGAAATGATCACCTGTTGTCCTGTCATCTGGCCTGAAGTACCCTCCTCCCTCCCCAGACCCCATCTGTCACATCCTAGCACACTTCTAGGCACCAGACAGGTACCCAGACACGCTGTTGGAGGGGCAGGGCAGGTGGGTTCTTGACAGCACCCAGGATCATACCATTTGTTGAAGCTAGAAGTGAGTACGTGAGCCCTTATATTCACCCCACCAGGTACAGGGTGGCCATAAGATTTCCCTTACCACGTCTCCAAGTCCTTGACAGAGCCCCTTGTTGATGCCATCTGACCTGCAGCATCCCCATGAGGGGGCAGAAAGAGTGTTGTTGCCCCTTCTGCAGGTGGGGAGTGCCAGGCTGAGCAAGTGGAAGCAGCTCAGAAGTGGGTATCCAAAGTCGTGAGCTGTGTCCTCTCCCCATGCACTTCTGGGGTTGGGAGGGAGACTCATTCTCTTCAAACCTGGGGCCTCACTCAGCATCACAGCTAGGAGGCGGCAACACTGGGTCCAGCCCTGAGGTTCTGACTCCAAGTCCCATCCCCCATTTGACCACATGTCTTAACGCCAGGTAGAGGTGGGCAAGAGGGGAGAGCTGGCCAAGAGGAAAACATCTGGCTTCCCACCCTTTAGGATAGCTACTATAAGTGAGCTTAGCTGAAGCACTCAGGGGCTCTGGGGGCAGAAGGAACCGAAATGAGTACCTTCAAGTCGGGGGGTTGACCTGTGTCTCCAGCTCTTCCTCTGCCAGATGGAGTAACAAACATTTTGAATTTAGAGAGAAGGGAACTATTCTGTGTAAAACGCCCAGGCCAAGGTTGGTCAATATAAACAACCATTATTCTCTCTGTAGTTCATGTGCCTCGGATAAAGGCAGGCACCTGTCCCCACCCATGTCCCTCCATCACCTCCACCAAGAATGAAGGTATAGTCCATTCATAGCATGCAGAGATAGCAGTGAGACCTTCCTTCTCAAGTCTACTGGTAAAGGCCCAGATCTCACCGCTTTGGCCCTTGTTCAGGTCTCCTCCCTACCACCTCCCCAAAGAGAATACACAGGAATCAAATTGTCTACATCTATAGAAAGAAACAATAGAAAAGCTCAAAATCATCACTCAAAACAAGGCCAGGGGCCAACTACTCAACAGACTAACAATTGCTTATATGCAAGTTCAAGTTGAAGCTAAAGAAAATTAAAACAAGTCCACAAGAGCCATATAGCATAAAGATTGAGTGAGGAGGCGGAGCCAAGATGTGGACAGATGCTTCTGGCGAGCCCTCTTACAACAAAGACCCAAAAAAAAAAAAGTGAAATGAGTATATTTGTGACAAGCTGGGAGCCCTGAGCATCAAGGGCAAGCTTAGAAAACGAACTGAGGGGCTGGGGGAGAAAGAGATGGTTCAGAAGCGGAGAGGAGTTACTGGACCTGAATCACGGGGAGCCCTCAGGCACCATTCCTGGAGCGGCAGTGGTGGCGGCGGCGGTGGGCTGGTACTAGGGTTTGGCCGCAGTTTCCTTAGGGAGAAGCAGCCAGCCACACAGCCTACTCACACCTCTGGAACCAGAGGAGAAGGGTGCCCTCGGCAAAAGCTAAGTACTTATGTGTATTTTACCACGCCCTCCCCTCTGCCCCCAAGCTGGCTTCAGTTGCTGAATTCCCTGGGCCTGAGACAGACCTTGGTGAGCACCTAGAGCCATCCTCCCAGCCTTGGAGAAGGAATAAATTTGCAATTGGGGGAAAAGATAATTTGCCAGCTCCACTAACCAGGTGAGCTCAGGACAGAAGCAGCTCCTGTCCAGGCATAAACAGTCAGTGGACTTTGAGCACCTTTCCCCTCTGCATGGACCTGTGTGGGCCTATTTCCAGAGAATAGGCCCTTGTTGGCAGACTCCAACCGTTTCAGCTGTGCAGCGGAGAGGTGGGTATTTGATGTTTGACATTGCTTTGCCTATTAAACAAGGTCCTCACCTACCCACATCAGGGACCTAAGGACTGGTAGCACCACTCAGGTCACCCAGCCACCTGCGACAGGGGTCCCAGGATAATTGGTACCTCCCAGTCCTTACAAGCAAAAACATTGGGTGCCCATGGTCTGGTCCATCTTCAGAGCCCACCCACCTGTACACTCTAGGGAACAGGGACATGCTTTCCTCAGAGGCATGTGGGGGATGACTCTCAGCCCCCTGCCTTGTTCAGAGTGTGACCCCCTGCTGCAACCAGATACCCATACCTACACCAATCACCCCTGCCCCTATAAGACTGTAGGACAGAGCCTGTGCCACACACTTGATGATCAGCTACCTGGAAACCTGAGCTGAATTCATACAAGAAAAGTGAATGGACTCCTAGACTGATATACCTGATAATAGCTCTAGCCATCTGAGGACAGGACCTCAGAGCTCCAAAGCCAAAAATAATCAAGCTAGCTCACTCAAGCAACCCATTTGGACATATCAAAACAAAATTAAGTCTATTGGTAAACCAAAAGGTATTGGCCTCTGGTTGGGAGTGGGACAGGAGCTGGCAAAGAGAGGCGCAAACAATTGGGAGAAATGTTCTAACATTCTCAATGGCTTCTTAGAAAGGAGGGGGTGGGGACAACGAGCCAAACACTGTTGTTCCCTCTCAATGCTGCTTCCATTTTCCAGTGTGGAACTTGCTGGCTCTTGGTCCTAAGTATTCTAAATGTCTGTGACTCCAGGCATTCTTCTCCCAGGTGTGAAGACCCCATCGCAGGACTGGGACCTCACCTGCCACATGATGCTCAGAGGCAGCACAAGTCCTGTCCTCTTCAGTGTCCCAAGTACGTAATCATATTTAATTAAAATTTTGAAACTGGAGCTAATAGGAGTCAAAAGATTTACAGTAAATCCAATATAGGAAACAAAGTAACTTCTAGAAAATGAGAGGAATGAAATGTGAGAAAGACAAAAAAGACAACCATGAGAAGAGGATTTTTTTTTTTTTAAGAAAACATTAACAGATGGGGTTATAGTGGAAGCTTTTGAGGAGCAGCTGGTAGGAAGAAAAAAATTGACTAACAAATAATTTGAATGAAAATTACTTAGTAAGAGATTGGAAGAAATATGGTAGCTGAAAAACTTTAGACATTTTAGACAAAAACTAGTTCCTGGAATGGATTGTGTCTCCTTTGTATTGTATCAAAAGCTGTTTAGAAATTTAAAGGGAAGTAGGTGGGAGCCTGGCTAAAAATATTAAGAAGGAATATGGACTAAAGGAAAAAACATAAGGAGAAAATTATCTAAATCTGAAAGAAATCTAGTAGAACTGTGTGCTGAAATGGCCCAAATGAATACTTCTGAGAAACAAAACCAATAAAATAAGCGGGTTAAGAAATTGGACATAATGGAGCATCTTAGAATAAGGAGATGATTGAAAGGAATAAAAAGAAAAGATCAAAGTGAGTTTAGAGAGAAGAAAGGCAATCCACAGGGTGGATCTGAGAAAAACGCTTTCATTCTGTGGTTTAAGCAACGTGTCATGGCTTGAGTGGGTGGATTCCTGGTATATGTTGTGCTAGCTTGGCCTGAACAATGACTGCTGCCTGTTTTTCTTATTTTTAACCCATGAAACGAAAGTGTCTTGTAGTTTTTTCATCCTGCCTAAGGCTCTAGGTAAATCAAGAGGATGAATCATAAGTACGAATACAGCTCTGATGAAAAAGCCCTGATCACACAATGACATAGCCCACTATGTTTATCTGAAAGAGAAATGACTATTTTTGTCTTTACATAGCAGAAATATAATTGTTGTTGTTGTTAAGTGCTATTGAGTCGGTTCCAACTCATAGCCACCCTATGCACAACAGAACTAAACACTGCCCAGTCCTGTGCCATCCTCACAATGGTTGCTATGTTTGAGCCCATTGTTGCAGCCACTGTGTCAATCCATCTCATCAAGGATTTTCCTCTTTTTTGCTGACCCTCTGACTTACCAAGCATGATGTCCTTCTCCAGGGACTGGTCCCTCCTGATAACATGTCCAAAGCGTGTGAGATGAAATCTCATCAGCCTCACTTCTAAGGAGAATTCTGACTACTTTTTCCAAGACAGATTTGTTCATTATTCTGGCAGTCCATGGTATATTCAATATTATCTGCCAACATCATAATTCGAGGGCATCAATTCTTCTTCGATCTTCCTTATTCGTTGTCCAGCTTCCACATGTATGTGAGGGGATTGAAAATACCATGATCAGGCACACCTTAGTCCTCAAAGTGACATCTTTGCTTTTTAACACTTTAAAGAGGTCATTTACAGCAGGTTTGCCCAATGCAATGCATCTTTTGATTTCTTGACTGCTGTTTCCATGGGTGTTGATTGTGGATCTGAGTAAAATGAAATCCTTGACAACGTCAGTATTTTCTCCATTTATCATGATGTTGCTTATTGGTCCAGTTGTGAGGATTTTTGTTTCCTTTATGTTGAGGTATATTCCATACTGAAGGCTGTAGTCTTTGATCTTCATCAGTAAACGCTTCAAGTCCTCTTTACTTTCAGCAAGCAAGGTTGTGTCACCTGAATATTTATATTTGTTAATGAGCCTTCCTCCAGTACTGATGCAGTGTTCTTCATATACTCTAGCTTCTTGGATTATTTGCACACCATAGAGACTGAATAAGTATGGTGAAAGGATACAACTCTAACACACGCCTTTCCTGATATTTAAAACTAGGTGATATCCCCTTGTTCTATTCGAGCTACTGCCTCTAAATCTCTAATGGTCAGGAGCTAATAGCTAATTTTAGGTTCCTCATGAGCACAGTTAAGTGTTCTGGAATTTCCATTCCTTGCAGTGTTATCCATAATTTGTTATGATCCACACAATTGAATGCCTTTGCATAGTCAATGAAACACAGGTTAACATCTTTCTGGTATTCTCTGCTTTCAGCCAAGATCCATCTGACATCAGCAATAATATCCCTCATTCCAGGGCTTGAATTTCTGGCAGTTCCCTGTCGATGTACTGCTGCAACCATTTTTGAATTATCTTCAGCAAAACTTTACTTGTATGTGCTATTAATGATATTGTTCAATAATTTCCACATTCTGTTGGATCACCTCTCTTTGAAATGGGCACAAAGGTGGATATCTTCCAGTTGGTTGGCCAGGTAGCTATCTTCCAAATGTCTCGGCATAGACGAGTGAGCACTTCCAGCATTGCGTCCATTTGTTGAAACATCTCAGTTGGTGTTTCGTCAATTCCTGGAGCCTTGCTTTTCACCAATGCCTTCAGGACAGCTTGGAGTTCTTCCTTCAGTATCACCAGTTCTTGATCATATGCTACATTCTGAAATGGTGAGAAATACAGTATCACAAGCCTATTCATAGTGTTCATAGCGGAGGTCCACTTTAAGCATCTGAAAGTTCAGTTATTGGGTACAGCCTGGTTGTTGTATTCGTTCTTATAGTAGCGGTTTGTTTCATAATGAATAATTACATGTTTGTGGTTTTTTTGGAAAAAAAAAAAAGTAGCTAGCATAGGTAAAATGTAAGTGTGTACTATGTGCCAGACAGTGTTCTAAGCCCTTTCCACACAGTAATGCTAGTAACTTTTACAGCAGCCTTATGAGCTTTGCAGGTGAGAAAACTGAGGCACAGGAAGATACAGGGTATGAAGTGTCTTTGAAACTGGAGTTAATACTCAAGAATTAAAAGATTTACAATAAATCCAATACAGGAAACAAAGTAACTTCTAGAAAAGGGAAAGAATAAAATACAATGAAGACAAAAAAAGATGACCAAGAAAAGAAGGGCATTTTTTAAAAAAAAAAGGATTTACAGAAGGGGTTACAGTTATAGTCGAGGCTTTTGGGGAGCAGCTGGTAGATAGGAAAAAAAAACCTTGGCTAACAAATAATTTGAATAAAAATTACTCAGTAAAAGATGGGAAGGAATGTGGTATCAGAACAATAATGAACCATTTTATTAAAAAAAAAAAGTGGGGTTTAATTAGAAAGCATATAGTTGAGGTCTTAATTTTTTATCCCATCTGACAGTCTTTACCTTTTAATTGGAGTGTTTAAACCTATTACATTTAATGTGGTTATTAACATGCTTGGGTTTAAATTTTGCTTGTTACTGTTTATCTTCTGATCTTTGTTTTTTTCCTCTGCTCTTTTCTGTCTTCTTTTACATCAATTAAATATTCTTTATGACTGCATTTTATCTTCTATCTTGGCTTATTAGCTATACATCTGTTTTATTTTTAGTTGTTCTAAAGTTTACAAAATACATCTTTAACTTATTGTGATTTAATATTAAATATATCACTTCACTTACAACTTAAGAACCTCAAAACCATATACTTCCTTTTCATCTCTCGTATACTATGGTATTGTTGTCATAAATTTTACTTCTACATATGCTATAGACTCCACAATATATTATTATTGTTAAATAAGTATATATCATTAAAGAGATTATAAAAAGACAGAAGTAAGAAGGTAACCAAAATTATAGAGAAGAAACAAATCTACAAAGTTGATAGACTACATGACCTCAGGAACCTTGAGGCCGGAAGGACTAGATGGTGCCCAGATACCACCACTGATTAATCTGACTGGGGGTACAATAGATGATTGTGGTTAGAATGGGAGAAAAATGCAGAACAAAACTCAAATTCTTAAAAATAGCCAGACTAATTGGACCACCCAAGACCAGAGGACTCCCTAAGATCATCGCTCTGAGACACTCTTTAACCTTGAACAAAAACTATCCTGAGATCACCTTTTAACAGACAAGCAGAGCGACACACAAAATAAAGGATAGTATCCATTAGATTGGTGCTGTACTGAAAAAAAAAAAAATCTGTATGAGTCCAAAAGATCAACATTTAATCCAAAGCAAAGATTTGAAGACAAGGAGGCAGGAAAACTAGAGTACTGGAAATAGAACAACCAGAATACACCTAATGAGAACGCTGACACAATGTGAAAAGTGTAACTAACTTCATTGATCAGTTTGTGTGGAAATTGTCAAAGGGAAACCTAACCTGCTACATAAACTTTCACTAAAAACACAATCATGGTGCTATGGATCTCTTTTGTGTGGTCTTCCTGCCATGGTCTTGGAAATCCCACCCAAGTGATTGGGTGGGACTATGCAAATAAGGTAATTGTGGCCCACCAAAGGGATTGGTCAGTTTTGCCATCCCCTTAGGCTTAAGATGAGCCATCCCAGAGGCAAGAAGGAGGGGATCTCACCACTACCAAGGAAGACGGGCCAAGAGCAAAGCAGCTCCTTTGGACCCGGGATTCCTGTGCTGAGAAGCTCCTGGAACCAGGAGACCGAGAGAGAGAGAGAGAGAGCTGCAACACTGAAGATGGTGAGAAGCAATGCCAGAGAAATGGCTGCAGGAGAGAACATGCAGGGAGATGGTGCAGTGTGCTTTCCAGTCCATGGAGTGAGAAAGCAGTGTACCTTCAGGCAGGAGGTTTGCTGGTGGAGTAGGGTGCTTCCAGGCACTTGATAGAGCTAAGTTTGCCCAGCCACAGAGCTAGAGCTGAGCACCTTTGGGCTGAGGTTTATTGATGGAGTGGGATGCCTCTGGGCACTTAGCAGCAGAACTAAAAGAGCTTGGTAACACTTGCCCGAGCAGGAGCCAGAGAGAGGCCTGCCTGTGGGCACAGCTGAGAAGAGGTTGTCCTGATGGAAGAACTGTATTCTGAGAGTTCCTGAACCTGAATTGTAACCCGTAATAAACCTCATAATTGTGAGTATTGTCCTTGAGTTCTGTGTAGCCACTGTAATGAACTATCGAAACTAGCAGAGAAGTAGAGTGCTGTGGGAGGGACAGTTGGTGTCAGAATTGGTAAAGATGGCAGAAAGAGGAGGCAAGTCTGACCTCTGCCTCAGAAGAACCAGCCTTGGGCTGTTGATCTTGATTCTCCTTCACCCTTGTGAAGTTAGAGGGGATCAGATGCCACCTCATGCCATCTTTACAACAATAAAATATTATTTTAAAAAGGAGAAAAATATATTTCATACTTATGCACATATTGACTATTTTCAGAGTTCTTCATTCCACTGTATAGACTCAAATTTCTACCTATAATCATTTTCCTTCTACCTAAAGACATGTTTCTTTATGTTGTTTGGCCACTGTTCTATAGGATTTCTCTTATTATTATACTGATATTATAGTGAAATACATAGGAGAAAATGGACTATTTTAGACAAAACATTTACATGTAGACAATAAAATACCTTGTTTGCAATTTTTAATACAGATTACGTGTTGAAATAATATTTTGATTGTGGGTTAAGTAAAATGTATTAACATTAAATTCACCCATTTCTTTTTTTTTAATGTGGCTAAGAGAAAATTGAAAATGACATTTCTATTAGAGTGCTGATCTAGATCATTCTAGACTATTCTTCTTAACTGCCACCAGTTGATGTTTTTTTAATCGGTGAGGGAGGAAACCCTACATCTGAATAATAAGAATTAATGTTTGCTGAGTGAAGATACTTCTCTACATGCTTTACCTGTAAAACCTCACTCAATCCTTCTATGAGGTTGAATCAGGAAACAATTGTCCAAAGCCGTCCAACTTCAGAAGCGGAGCTGGGATGGAAAGCCAGCAGGTTGGTTCTGAAGCCTGAACTCACAACCTCCACCTGACCAGACAAAGCCCTTTAAGAAGCTGCTTCGGGAAGTGATTCACATATAGCTTAACTCTGTGACGTTCATAACAACATATACTCCTTAGGTATCAATGAAGCAGCTGCCTTTTTTGACTCTTCACAAGGCGGTTATAAACAGACACGTTTGTTGCCGCAATTGAAGCTTTAATGAAGCCAGCACAGGCAGTATTTTTCTGACATCCACTTGCATCCTTGTGAAGTCAGCTTTACTCTTTGCCCCTAATTATATTAACTATTTTTAGGACAAATTGTCAATGTGCCATACTTGTTCATGCTTAATACATTTTCAAATTGTTTTCTTTAGCCATATCTATTTATACTTGAAGTGTTTTTTTTAAAAAAAGATTATTCCGGCAATGACAAAGATTCATGATGAAGTTATAAAACACACCAGGAGAGGAAGATGACATGCAGTCACCATGGGGATATTATTGATGAATAGCAGATTGCTTTTTGAATTCTGAATAAGAACTTAACTTTAACATTTTGAATCATAAAGTTTCAGAATTGGAAGGGACCTGAGGTCTCTTATGCATAGGCTTGGTGCCAGGAAAGTTGTGTGTGTGACCCCGGGACCAGGGTGTTAACCGTTGTAAGACTCAGTTTCCTCATCTATAAAATGGGAATGCAAACATGTACCTTCTAAAACTCCTTTGTGGATTAAATGAGATAATATTGTAATTCTGTTTCTTGTACCTTCTTTTATTCCATGGTAGCTATGGTTATTATTATTATTATTACCATTATTCCATCATTATTTCCCCCAGGTGACTCCAAATGTATACCCTCTCTTCCAGCACATCTGGTCTTATCCCAATAGTCCTTTCTCCTCTATTCTCCACAAGAACTCTTGAACTCTTCCCTTAGGTGAGGAGGTCCCTGCAGGCCTCTCCCCCTCCCTTTCCTCTCCAGCACCCCCAACAACACCCAGTTTCCACTCTGCAATCTTGCTGCCCAAGGATCTGCCTGCTCCCCATGCTTCCGAAATATCAGTTACTGCTCATCTGGCTGCCTGAAGGTGAACTCCTTACTGCCCATGATGGTAGACTGAGGAATGATGCCAAATGAAGGCTTTCCTAGCCCATGCCTTTCTTCTTCCACTGACTGCCCAGCCTAGACATTTATTGTACAGTCCCCTGGTCGTACCTATTTGAGGAACATAACCACAAACCACCAGAAGTCTCCCTGATTCCTTGGGTCCCAGGGGGTCCTCATGCAAATGAGACCTACCTTCAGGGGTCAGCCACATATTTAAACTTAGAAAGCAGTCTAGGCTTTGGAGGTAAGGAAACTGGGACCTAGGGAGCTTAAGGAACTGGCCCAGAAGTATGAAGAGTGTCTTAGTTATCTAGTACTGCTATAAAAGAAATACCACAAGTGATGGCTTTAATAAATAGAAATTTAATTTCTCACAGTCTAGTAGGTTACAAGTCCAAATTCAGGGTGTCAGCTCCAGGGGAAGGCTTTCTCTCTGTCGGCTCTGGAGGAAGATCCTTATCCTCAATCTTCCCCTGGTTGAGGAGCATCTTAGGCACAGGGACCCTGTGTCCAAAGGACACACCCTGCTTCTGGTGCTGCTTTCTTGGTGGTATGAAGTCCCCAACTCTCTGCTTGCTTCCCTTTCCTTTTCTCTCTTGAGAGAGAAAAGGTGATGCAGGCCACACCCCAGGGAAACTCTACCTTGGATCAGGGAGGTGACCTGAGTAAGGGTGGTGCTAAAAAATCCCACCCTAATCCTCTCAATATAAATTAATTACAATCACAAAATGGAGGACAACCACACAATACTGGGAATCATGGCCTAACCAAGTTGACACATATTTTTGGGGGGACACAATTCAATCCATGACAGAGAGTATTTGAAATTCTTCAATGTATTATTATTTGTGGCATGAATCCCCATCTAGGTCCTTGGGTGGTGCAAACAGATTTATGCTCAATTACTATCCTAAAGGTTGGCAGTTTGAACCCACCTAGCAGCCCTGCAGAAGGAACGCCTGGTGATCTGCTTCCATAAAAACTACTGCCAAGAAACCCTGTGGAGCAGTTTCACACTGTAACATATGGGATCGCTGTGAGCTGGAATGTACTCCATGGCAACAGGTTTAGGTTTGTTATTGTTTTTTTGTTTTTTCGGGGAGAGGGGTGGTTAATCCCTTCTGAAGGAGCCCTGGTGGTAGAACGTTTAAGTGTTCAGCTGCTAAATTAAAGGTTGGTGGCTGGAACCCATCCAGACAATCTGCAGGAGAAAGACGGGGCTATCTGCTTCTGTAAAAGTGAAAGAAACAAAAAACAACTCTAAAGGTTACAGCCTAGGAAACCCTATGAGGCAGTTCTACTCTGTCCTGTAGGGTCGCTAAGAGTCTGAATCGACTCCACCACAGTGGGTTTGGTTTCTTTTTTTTTTTTTTTCTCAGTCTTCCCATAGTTCAACTTTTTTTTCTTCAGACCTTCCAGAGGAATGGCGGATGGTGGGAGCCCTGGTGGCGCAGTGGTTAAGAGCTGTGGCTGCTAACCAAAGGTTGGCAGTTCGAATCCAGCAGCTGCTCCTTGAAAATCCCATGGGGCTGTTCTACTCTGCCCTATAGGGGCACTATGAGTTGGAATCAACTCAAGGGCAATGGGTTGAGTTTGGGCCACGCTGAGCCTTATTTATCGCAAGGTTTCCGTGTTGGTTGCGTTTGGGCTCTCTTCGTCAGATGAATAGGAATAAGAAAGACTGGGTTATTTTTTGAAATAAGTCTCCTATTTCCGAGTGTTTAATAATTTAGCCATGTTGACTCACAGCCAAGTTCAGGCCACACAGGCGCGCCAACAGCCTGTTGCCCAGCAACAGTCGCCAAGCACTGCCCAGCCCCTTTGCCCGGCACCCATACGCCTGTGCGCATGCGTAGACCCTTCCTGCCGGCGCGCAGCGGTGACGTATGAAATCCGTGTCGCTTTCGGCGTGTTGATCCCCCCAGGGTCCTGCTGATTGACTGACAGACCCCTGAGCTTCATGGCCTCCGCTGGTGTGGCCCCCGGGCGTCAGGCGGAGGATGTGTTGCCGCCGCCGGCCGAGCCGCAGCTTCCAGAGACGAAGCCGCTGCCGCCTTCTCAGCCGCCAACGCCGGTCGCTGCGCCTCAGCCGCAGCAGTCGCCCGCGCCGAGGCCGCAGTCACCTGCGGGCGTGAAAGAGGAGGAGAATTACTCCTTTTTACCTCTGGTTCACAACATCATCAAATGGTAAGGCCCTAGAAGATGACCATCCACGACACTCCCCCCTGCTTCGCGTCACACCCCTGTCAGAGCTGGAAGAGGCTTAGAGGCTGCCCCCATTTTACATATGGGGCTTCGGAACCGGAGGGGAAAGAGGCCTTTCCCAGGACCTCGCAGAGCCTTTCCATGAGGTCAGCAAATGCCTTGATCCGTAAGAGTTACCAGGCCTCGTGATGGCCAGCCGATATTAATAAGAATGAAGTCAGCTCAGAGACTAAATTCACAGACTCTGGAGTAAAAAAAAAAGTTTGCATCGCAGCCATCTTGAGCAAGTTCAGCCTCTCTGACCCTCAGTTTTCTCATCTGTTATATGGGGATAATTCTCACTTTGGCTCCTTTTTTCTATTCAGCCAACAGGTTTTGGCCCTCCTTCCTGTATGACACACGGCTAAGTGCTGTGGAGTGTGCCAGTTAGAAGAAATGGGAAAGACACATAATTTAAGATGATAAGGAAAGGCTGATGATTAAAAGAAACAAGTTCCCCACCAGATTAGATCCTGTGGCACTAATTTCCTTCTAACATAGTACCATAGGGGGTGGTTGTCATCCTTTTGGCCAGCATTCAAGTTAGCTAGAGTTTTCAAACTGACCCCTGTAAAAGAAAAAAAAACCAAAGGTCTCCCTGATCCCCATTTTTACCTAAGTTATTTTTATTCTTGTTACCTGAATATCTGTCCACAGGATACTAGGTGGAAACCCCTTATGCTTATAATTTATTTAGCCATTAAACCAATACAAATGCACAAAGTAGATTAAAACGAAATTACTATTCTAGCACAATTCGAATGCACATTAGTATGCTCTTTGATGTTTTGCTGAAATGCAATTGCTACATGAGGATAAAAGAAACAAACAAATAAAAAAAACCAAACCCATTGCTTTGGAGTTGATTCCAATTCATAGCAACCCTATAGGGCAGAGTAGAATTGCTCCATAGGGTTTTCAGGGAGTGGCTGGTGGATTCAAACCACTGACCTTTTGGCTTGCAGCTGAGCTCTTAACCTCTGCGCAACCAGGGCTCCCACATGAACATACTGACCATTAATGGCCCAGATTCTTTTGAGTAGCCAGCCTAAATTCACTTGCTGTGGGATACATGATGTTTCCACCATTTTTCTCTTCAAACTATTGCAAAACCTTTGTTCTCACATTAGACCCTGACTTCGTCTGGCTTCGCGTTGCATAAACAAAAGTGAAGCAGACTCTGTTCTTGGCAACAGTGAGTTTGCAAAGACAAAGGCAAGTGCACACCCCACACTCCTGGGGCAGTACTGGATTATGAAGGGGTTGGCCAGGTTAACCCAGATATACTTACACTAGTTTTTTAAAAATCTGGGAAAATGAAAACCCAAAATATACACATTCACAGAGACGGTTCTTAGACCTCTGCGAGTATGTTTCTGAGCCCTGATAGAGCAGTGGGGTTCTGCTGGCTTTAAGGATGGGGCAGTAAATTATACTAGAGAGAACATAGGCTTTGAAGTCAGGCGGTGCCGGGTTCAGGTATGTTAGGCCTTAATTTTCTCATCTCAATATGTGGATAATAATAATGGACCTCAAACTAGGGGTTCAGATTATAGCTCTATAATATGCTAGCTGGATGACCTTGCACCAGTAACTTAACTTCTCTGAGCCTCTTTTTCTCCTGTGAAATTGCTGAATTGTTGTGCAGTATACTCAAGTGTACTTTCCCCCCTGGGAAAGACGGCGGGTTAATCTCATGCATTCATCTCTGTTTCCTCTAAAAGGACAGTGAAGGGGTTTTTCTTTCTTTCTTTTTTTTTTAATGTATAAAACCAAAAAGAACGGGAGAGGAGATGATTGCCACAGGGCAGGCGGTCAAGGGCTGACTCACCTACCAGCCCTGAGAGCAGTCCACCTTTGACCGTGCTGTTGTTTTTAGGTGCTGTCAAGTCAGTTCCGACTCATAGTTACCCTGTGCACAACAGAACAAAACATTACCTGGTCCCGCACCATCCTCACAATCCTTCATATGCTTGAGCCCATCATTGCAGCCACTGTGTCAATCCATCTCGTTGAGGTTCATCCTCTTTTTCAGTGACGCTCAGCATTACCAAGCATGATGTCCTTCTCCAAGGAGTAGTCCCTCCTGATAACATGTCCAAAGTACGCGAGATGAAGTCTCAACCATCCTCGCTTCTGAGGAGCACTCTGGCTATACTTCTTCCAAGACAGATTTTTTCATTCTTCTGGAAGTCCATGGTATATTCAGTATTCCTCACCAACACCATGATTCAGAGGAATCAATTCTTCCTCAGTCTACCTTAGTCATTGTCCAGCTTTTACATGCATATGAGGCAATTGAAAATACCATGGCTTGGATCAGGTGCACCCAGTCCTTAAAGTGATATCTTTGCTTTTCAACACCTAAAAGAGGTTTTTTGCAGCAGATTTGTCCAGTGCAATATGTCATTTGATTTCTTGACTGCTGCTTCCATGGGCATTGACTGTAGATCCAAGTAAGATGAAACTCTTGATCTTTCACCGTGGCCTCTCCCGAGATTCCAGGAATCAGCAGTATCAGGAACCTCTGGAAATAAGGGTGAAAGTGGGACTAATAACAGGAGGATCACTTAAAAGTCTCTTTAAGAAACGGATCCCCACAGTCCTCTGACAGGGAACTCAAAGCAACAGGTGACTACGGTTCTTCCATCGGGTAGAAGACTAGTGTTACTCTCTCCCAAGGTTTTTTCCTCAGGAAAGAGTAAGCCAGAGGGGCCTCTGGACTGGGGACACCAGGCATATTGCAGGGGTTGGGGGAAAAGATGCTGACAATAAGGATGAAGAGAAAGTTCCCAAACTGATTGATGGGGCACCACCCCAGGGGCATTCTTCTCTACTTGGTGTCTAGGCTGGCTGCTAGGATTATTACCTCCTAGGAAGAAGGTGCTTGACCAGCCCAAGAGAAAAAACATGGGGGATTCCCAAGAAGGAGCCTAGTCAGATCATTGTATAATAAAGTAAAAGAGTACCACTCCTACTCAGGGCTTCCACTAAGACCTTTAGTGCTTTGTTCTTAAATACAGGACTGGACAACCAAAGTCACTGAACATTTGAAGAAAACTAACAAGAAATACAGGACAGAATAAAAGAACAGAAAAAGCCACTTGGAGGAAACAGTATGCACAGGGAGATGAAGAGATAATTACAACCATGAAAAAAGAATAGGATCCAATTATTATCCAGTAGGGCCAAAAATAAGCCAGTATTATGACATACGTATATGCATTCGAGCTTCTAGGCTCCTGAGGGAAGGAGACATAAAATGTGATTAGGTGGTGATGGAAGTGTGCACGAGGAGCCTGAGGTAGCAGAGGCTTGTTGAGGAGTGATGCCAATGATAAGTCTAAGTCATGCAGGGAGGGGAGGAAGGCTGACGTAGGAAGTGCGTGGGTAAGGTCTTGAAGTGAAGAAATAGCACTCCTGGGGATGCTGGAGTGTCAGAAGCCAGGGGGGTGGGGGAAAGGAAGGAAGAGCTGGAGAGGAGGGAGGCACCAGGAGACAGAGGTCAGTGCCTACCAAGTTAAGGAACGGGGGCTCTGTCCTCTGAGGTGTGGGGAGCTACTGAAACTTCCCAGCCGGTGGCGACTTGGTCGGGTTTATGCTTGAGGTAGATATGGCTGATGGGTCAGGAAGCCAGTTAAGAAGCCGCATGGCAGTCCTAGCCAGAGGACAGGAGCTGGTGCTGACCTGGATAAGGCTTGGCCACCCAGTGTAGTGGTCCCAGGCCTTGATTTCTTCCTTCTCCTGTCACTTCCAGATGGTCCTTGTATTGTGTGTTTACTCCTTTCCCAGCAATAATAAGGACATACAACCTGGAGTGGTGAGTTTAGCCTTTCCTATTCTCACAAAGACTTCAGAGTTCTACTTTTGTTTTTTAAGTAATTTAATAAAAGTAAAAAATGCAAATTCAAAAGTACAGAAAGGTATAAAATAAAAAAAAGTGTTCCTTCCCCTAAGCCCCCTCAGCAGTGGTAACTGCTGTGAATACTTTCTTAAGTGTCCTTCTGGGAATTATATGTGTGTATCTTTTCAAAAATTTATACAAATTGAGATCATACTGTACTTGGCATTTTTCACTTAGTAGTCTAACTTGGATGTGCACTTAAGGATCTACCTCATTAAAGTAGCTGCAGGCAGTTCCATGTTGTGGATGTACTGTAATTTACGGAACTAGTCTTCTCTTCATGGACTTGTAGGAGTTTTTCTGATTTTTGCTATTACCAACAATTTCTGCTATTACCATAAGCTTCCTTGTCTTTGAGTAACTTTATTAGGAGATAAATCCTCGGCAGTAAAATTGCTGGATTGGAGGGCATATGCATTTTTTATTTTGATAGCTATTGCTAAATTTCAAAGTCATCCTGTAGACTCATCTGCTTCAATTAACCTAAAAAAGTCTGTTAACCTGAAATGACCCATAAATATGCCACCCAGAAAACATTAAAAAAATAATAATAAAGTACGAACATAATATGGAAAGTGAGCCTCTCCCTCCAGCCCTCCCAGGTCCCTTGTCCCCAGGCTGTGTTGCTCCATGTTGTGGACACACCATGGATTTAAGCAGCTCCTGCTCAAGGACACGTGCACTGTTCACGCTGTTTCGCTGTTGCCGTCGGTGCTGTGGTGAACAGCTTTGAAAATGCTATCCCAGTGAACTCTTGAGAGTCTCTTAGGGTAAAGTTCTAGCAATAAGAGACGTGAAGTTAAAATCCTGATCCCTGTGATGGAAAAATCACATTGATTAAGGGTGGGCTTGCACAGCCGGTTAATATAATTGCTGTCAGTAAACTGTACACCTGTAAAAAGTTCAGTTGGCAAAAATTGTGTGGTAGATCGATTTACAACAAGAAAAAGAGCAGCTGCTGAGGCTGCTTATGTATAACCAGATACCTCATGGGATTCGGTTTCTTGTTTTGGAGGTTTAGGGTGATTTCAAATAGAGCCCAAACTACCCAGCACAGACCCTGGAAGGAGTCATTCTTATCTAGGCTGTGTGCAGCCCAGTCCCCTCCAGGAGTGCCTGCCTGCCTTTCTGTGCCCACAGAAATGTTGTGTATCCTTTAAGGATGTGCATAGAGGCCACCTCCTCCAGAATTCTGGGTTGCAGTTGTCATTGCCTGACCCTATGGTTTTGACCCACCAAGCAAAAGTATTCAACCAGCATGGGGGCTTTTTTAATTTTTTTAATTATATTTTTTAATTTGGTAGAATTTTAAGTTTTTTAGATTGCTGGATAGTAGCGGGCAGCCATCTTTGACACTACAGAGGTAGTTCAAGTGGTGAGCACACCGAATTGTCCTTTACTCTCCAAGCTTGCGTCAGGTTGCTTACAGCAAGTCTGTGTGTTACCGAGGCAGGTCAGCAAGACCTCAGAGCCCCAGCAAGACCTCTGTCATGGGAACAGGGCATTGTTGACCTGCTCCTTCCCACACAAGTGCCTGTTTTAGTCTGAATGGGCCTTCGTGCCAGCTGAGGCCACCTGGGTGTGTTGCAGGAAGTGGCCTCCCGTGTCGGAAGAGGGTTTGTGAGTGACCAGGCTGGTCCACCGGGCTTGTCCACACTGGGTTTACTGAAGCCCTTGGCCATCCACTGCTGCTTCTCCGTCAACCAGATCCCACTAAAAAGAATGAGGCCCTGATGGAGAATATTTATAGATTGTTTGGGATTATTTCTGGACCTGCTTAAAAACCTGTTCACTCTTCTACCACTTCATTTCTATTCATTCATGCAGTATAATTGATCAAGCTCCTGCTGGGCTCCACTAGAATATAAGCTGGGGAAGACAGATATTCAGGGCCAGCAACTCCGTAGTACAGCATAAAAAGTACAGCTGGGCCTTCAGGGACAGTGGGGCCTGGAGCCCAGGAAGGTTAGAGGCTGCTTGTGGATAGCCCTGCGTGGTCCTCAGGGTTTGGACTCACTATAGTAGGTGTTGTCTGGGGGCTGGGGTGGGAAAGCATCTGAGATTTTAGGAGGAGCAGACCGGGGTCTGTAGGAAATGAGCCACAGTGGAGGGGAGGAGGAGGTGGAGTCGGTTACTAGATGGGTGTTGGGAGCAGTGGGACAAGTCAAGAAGGACCGTTCTCTAGCACACCACAGCTGGGTGGGTGGAGTGCCACCACCTGAGACAGGCACCTGGAGGAGGCTGGTCAGGAGGCCTCCCCAGGTCTCCCCAGACTCCAGGGAAACACTGGTAACTGTTGGAACCAGGGAGCCAGAATTCAGGAAGGAGGGCTGGGCTGGAAGGAGCTCTCAGCATGTGAGGAGGTGGGAGTGGATGGACAAATTCTGGGGTATTTTGTAGAGCAGTGGTTTTTCCACACTTCTAGCAGCAGAACCTCTTACTGCTTCTTCAGGGAAGAATGTTTTTCACATGTAACCGTGTGAGCAGAGAAGCATGGTTATGAGCTCCAAGCCCCTTCCCAAAGGCCGGTAGGTGATGGCAGGACTGGGGGGGAGAGATACAAATGGCTGATAAATAAGTAAAAGCTAGTGTTGTCCCCTGTCACGGGAGTGCACATCAGTTCAGCTTCTTTAGAGGTCGTTTTGGTAATAAAATTTTTGGTCAAAAATTTTCATGCATTACCTTTGACCCAGAAATCCCACTTCTAAGAAATTATCTTACAAAAATGTTTGCACAAGTGCATAAGATATAGGTACAACATGTCTCTTGCCATTCTGATAGCAGTAGCGATAAATTGCAAACACCCCAAAGGCCCATCAGCAATGAGTACAAATTATTCATGTATAACTTAGCTGTATAATTGTACGTGTATCAACATGTCAAGTGAAAAAAGCAAGATTCAGAACCATGTGTGTAGCATGGCCACATAACTGTGAAAGTAACAAGCGTAAGTGTGTGTACTATTACAGGTTTAGAAGTTCTCTGGAACAGTGTGCACCACGTGTTAACAGAAGTTCTGGCTAGGAAGTGGGATTAGAGGGACTTTGACTCTCTAAACCTTGGTGTATGTCATTTTTTCCTTTTTTTTTTTTTCTTCAAGCATTTATTGCTTTCATAATCATTAAAAAAAACTATTTTAAAAAATGGAAAGCCCCAGCATTCGCACACTGACCGGAGAAGCTTCAGGCAGAAGATAGCTCCTGCATAGCTCCAAGAGTTGGTGAGGAGAAGGGCTGAGCAGGACTAGCTGAACAGGCCCTCTAGAAAGAGCAGGACATGCAAGGCCAAGGGGGAGGGAATTGGGAAATGGACAGCCGAGTCAGATGCCACAGAGAGGTCCAGAGAAGTGAGGCTCAGAGTTGAGAAGCAGAGGGAGCAGGTTTGGTAACTCTCAGGTTACAGTGAGGAAGATGGCTTCAAGTAGAACAGGAGCTGAAGCCATGTGGCAGCGGGTCCAGTGAGCTCCCCTTGCTGCTCAGGACCAGTGGACAGACTTTGTGCTTGGTTGTTGCCAGTTTGCAGCTTCATGTCCCAAAGCACTGACACTTAAAAGGGGGTTGGATGTAATTCCTCAGTTTATCCACCTGAGCGCTATGATATTTTGCCTTGAGTCTGGTGACATTTATAAAATATCTGTGCTGGCTGCCAAAGGGGCATTCTGTGTACACCAGCAGTTACCCACGATGTTCTCACAGCAATGGGCCGTCAGGGAATGCTGCCAGTCAGGCTGCTGCAGTGGTGTCTGTTCCGCTGTTCACATCGTGGCCGGCTGGAGTGCCTCACCTTGCCCTGTCATACACCTTCCATGCTCTTGAACTGGCCTCGTATCCTTTTATTTCCCTTCTAAAATTGGGTGATGACTAACATCCACACAAAGGCAGGCCCACTCAGCGCTGTCTGCTTTTATTCACTTGTTATCTGGGTCTGTCCCTCTTCTTCTGCTTTGAGCCTTTCATAGTCATCCTGGCTTAGCATGTTCCTGCTCGGGTTGAGCCAGTCCCTGAATAGAGCATTTTCCTCACCCCAGGAGCTGAGTGCTAGTTACCTCCACCCATGGGGGCAGGGTGAGAAGCTTGCAGAGAGGGCTTCCCTGGGGCTCCGTGGCCTCCTTTCAGCTCAGCTCAGCTCCCCTCCATGTGGCTTCTCCTATGCCCTGATTGTCTTCAGACTGTCTCCTTACTGGAAGCTCACCAGCTGAGGACTAGTCACCCCTTGAGATTTGGGGATTTTCAGAAACAAGCACCTTAAACATGGCCCGCTTTTTACTTTCAGATTTAAATGTTCCTTTGGGCCAGGGTATGTTTGCTTTAAAAACTTGATTAGCATAACTTCCTTCCAAAGGTTTATGAAGTTTTTGTTTTTACCATGTCCTTTCAGACTCATGTGATGTGAACTATTTTTCTTAAGACTATATTTTAATTTCAAAACTCCCTTGGGATGTAAGTCTGTAGCCAGTATGTTAATGCATATGCCACCCAAGTGCAGTGATCTGGGGAGTCCAGATGGTGTCTGCCCAGAGTGTGGATCCAAGCTGAGATTTAAAGAATTAAAATAAAAGTCGCTGCCTATTTGCTTCCTTTCAAATGACTTGCAGTTCTCATGAATACCAATGGTCCTCCCTAGAAATTGGGATAAGGAATACCATTCATAGTCCCTGAGTGGTGCAAATGGTTAACACACGCAGCTGCTAACTGAAAAGTTGGTGATTTGAGCCTACCCAGAGACACTGTGGAAGAAAGGCCTGGCAGTCTGCTTCTGAAAAATCAGGCACTGAAAACCTTATGGAGCCCAGTTCTACTCTTACACGTGTGGAGTCGCCATGAGTTGGAATCAGCCCCACATCAGCTGGTTTCGGTTATACTGTTCACTGTCTCTCTGAATTGGCATCAAATGAAAGCAGACAAATGGTTGGCTGACCATTCATTTCTTAAGTTATTGGTTCTCTCTGTCCTGCCTTCTGAGTTTCAAGCTGTTGATAAATAGTGAGCAGGCAGCGGCAGCACTTCGCTTTGCAAGGTGTAACACGTAACCAGTGGTCGTCAGGGAGGTGGGTATTGTCTGCGCAAGCAGAGAAATGGTGAATAATAAACGTTGAGTTAGCACCATCTGGTTTGAGATGCCCCACCTGGGATGAACGTTCAGTGAAAAACTAAGTGCTCACTGACACCTTGCCCCTTTTATGCCTCAGTGGTATACTTTTAGAACAGCTTGCTGAATTGACTTTGAGGTTTTTAGTCTCAACAGCTTGTTTCCTAAGGCTCATTCACTTCCTGACTTTTAAAAAATGTATGGGAATAAGTGGCAGGCTGTGTCTTTGATCCTAGGTGAGGTGTTTTTGTTTTTTAATTTAGTACTGACAGGAGCGTGGCTCGCAGGGCAGCTGACAGGAGTTGTGAGTGAGGGCCTGAGCCTGCCTTTAGGAGAGCTGGGCCCGGAGGCAAGGACTTGACCTGACTATGGTAGGCCGGCCTTGTACCTGCTGAACATTTCCAGTTACTCGTAACTAATTTAAAATTTACGAACATCCTTGGGGAAAACAGGCTTTATGTTAGCAGGCTGAAGCATCAGAAGCTCAGCTAAAATTAGCTGCCCGCTGGTAAAAATTTGATTGGCCTCAAAGTTGATCGGATCGAAAAAATGTGGCACATCCGCAAATTTTATCTGGCAGTTGTCACCAGATCTTGATAATAGTTTGTTCGTTCATTCAACAACCATCATGAATAGCCTGTGGGTCAAGCATTCGTTCTTTCTGTAACGGTTTCTTGAGTGCCCGCAGCGTCGTGCACACTGGGCAAGGAACGGGGAACGCGGCTGGGAGCACAGCGGCCCTGGGCTGCCCGAGCAGACAGTCTGGTGAAGAATGCACAGTGTCAGGGGAGAGTGTTGCAAGCAGGGCGTGTACTGGGAAAGGGTTCACTGGCCTGTGTCGGGCACGGGGGCCACAGAGCTGTGACTGAGCACCAGCACAGGCCGGCCAGTGCTACATCACCAAGCCAGCCTGTCTTTGGGCACGCAGCCTAGGTGGGGGACCGCACACAGGCAGGGTCTGAGGGTGCTGGCAGACCGCAGGGGCAGGTTCTTTGGGTGCAGGGGGGCAGGGGCCGGCGTGGTGTGTGTGTGCTGACAGTGCCTCTGTCCTCTATAGCATGGACAAGGACAGCCCCGATGTTCACCAGGACCTGAACGCCCTAAAGACCAAGTTCCAGGAGGTGCGGAAGGCCATCGGCAGCATGCCCGGCATCCACCTGAGCCCTGAGCAGCAGCAGCAGCAGCTGCACAGCCTCCGGGAGCAAGTTAGGACCAAGAATGAGCTCCTGCAGAAGTACAAGAGCCTCTGCATGTTTGAGATCCCCAAGGACTAGAGCGAAGGCACTGCTAGGAGCCACAGCCTTTCACGTCCCCCACCACCCCCGGTAGAAGCGCTCTCTCGGACCTCAGCTCTGAACCAGGTGGCCAGGCAGGCTGAACGCAGTGGCTCTGGCAGAACCCTCTGTATATCCCATATGTCTAGGGGCATAATAACCACTGCCTGCTGGTGGGAGGAAGGCCAGGGGCTGGGCTCCACTTGCAGCTTTGCAAAACACGGAGGCGAAGAGAGAAGGAGGCAGCATCCTCTTTGCTTCCTTCCCTCCCTCTCCTCTCACCCCTGGATGTGATGAGTGCATACCAGGTACATATCGTTCCCCGTGACAGCAGTTTTATGAAGCATTTGCATAGAACTCAGTGGGCAAATGATGCCAGCATCAGAGTGGTGTGGTTGACTGCGGTAAAGAGCGGCAGCTGTGAGAATGAGCATTGCATTGGAAGACGGCAAGGTGGCTTTTTCCCCCGTTTGTCCCTTTCATTTGAGCCCTGTCAAGTGTTGGCTGGAGCCTGCAGGCAGCCCTTGTCTCCAGCTTCTCTGCCACCCCATGTCCTCAGTACCGTTAGCTCTTGCTCCCTTGGTCTCCTGTGGGCAGCCACGTAATGCCAGAGAATGGCAGCCCTCACCAGAGCCCGCGAGGCGCCCTTGAGCCGGTGAGCTGCCACTCCCACCCGAGCTAAAACTGCTCTTCAGGTGAGCAGATCTTGCCCTTCTGGCGTTTCAGATTCAGGCAGGCCTACTTCAGGGAATTTTTTCCCCCTTTGGCCTTCTCACTAGAGTGAGCAGCAGACGTTCCGTGCACTGCCACACCAAGATGCTGGGATGTGCTTTCTGCTCAGAGAAGTGGCTGGTGATGTTCTGAGGGACGCAGGCCTGGCAGTCCTCACTACCCCAGCCCTACTCCGGTGTCTGCCAGGCGGGATGCTTTATTTATGTGCCCTTCCCCTGACAGCTTGAGGGAAGAGCACTTCTTTCCCCTGCCTCTTAAGGGGAGGTGAGAAGTAACTGCATTTTGTTTACATCTAGAAATGGACACCTCACCTGTGCCAGCTTAGCAGGTGCCTGCCAACTGACCTCATTGGCAGGCACAGTGGCCGAGGAGTGTTTGGAAGGACTCCACGGTGTCCCCTTACCTGTTAGGTGGCTGGCGTGGTGGGAGCTCAGAGTGTAGAGTAGGTCAGGCTTCAGTGGCCTTGGGCAGAAGAGCAGGCTCTGAATGTAAGTGGGCAGTCACTACTTACAGCATCCCAGCAGCCATGGGACTGTTACTTAACTGAATCAGTTAATTTCTAGAAATTTCAGAGTAGTGTATGGGCCAGTTTTAAGGCTCTGACCAAATACCATGAAACCTGAAGCACATGAAGAACAAGACCATCAGGTTCTGTTTGAGGCTGAGATGATGGACAAGGGGCTCCTTGCAGGGGCAGGGGAGACACCTCCACCCCCTATTTATACCTGAAAGAACTTAGAATGGTCTGCTCTCAGGATGTCTTCGTTTTTGTACTGAGAAGCCCGCAGCAGGATGTCTGTTGAAAAGCTGACAGGAAAATGTTTGCTTAGAGTGTACACAGAATAAATTGTGAGAACTCTACACGTCTCTTTCCTGCCCCTCTCCCTGCACATACATCAGCCAGACCAGTGGAAACACAGGATCACTCCTCTCCTGGAGCAGCCTGACCACACAGGCAGGTGTCCTTTGGTGGTTTGAGGCAGTTTTTAGGCCTGTGAGCGTCCCCAGAGCAGGGTGACATCCCCTAGGAGAGTAACCTGGAGTCCCCTCACAGGGCTGAGCACCTCCTGAAGTACCACATAACGTGGGTTACTGGCAGGCACTGGTGCTAAGTACTTTTTAATATCACAGCAGCCCCTGGAAGACAGCATTCTCTTGACTCTGCAAATGAAGTAGTTGAGTCTTGGCAGGTGTGGCTTGCTCAAAGTTTGCAGGCAGAGAGAGCGGGGATGAGAGTCCTAAGCATGTGCCCTTAGCCACCAAGAGAGGGAAAAAGCAAGGGAGACCTACTGTCCCTTAGGCTGGGGGAGAGGGGGGCTTTGTGATTTTAACTGTCCCTGGGCCACATCAAGTCTGGTGACAAGGCCTTTGGCCCTACACTGAGAGGACTCAGAATACTTTCAGAAAACGAAGCCGTGTGGCTTGACCGACGGAAACATCAAGCAGTAAATAAATGAACTAGAAAGATTGAGTCTATGGAGGTGTCATTTTTTTTTTCTTTTGTCTTTGCTTTTGGGGCATGCCACTCCCAGGGAGCTAGTCCCCAAATAGAAGGGCTTTGTCCCTCTTGCCACCCTAGGCCTGGGGGCCCAGGCATCTGGAGAATTTGGGGGCCTGCCTTCCATGACTGCTGACACTGTTTTCATAACAGCAGGGGTTGTTTCTGGTCTGGGAAAGGTGCATTCTCATTCCAGGAGTGGAAACTCAGTACACCTCCCTTCTCCCACCCTTCCTCCCTCCAGTCACGTCTAAGAGCAAAGAAAGCCAGGTTTTCCATTTTAAATTATTTTATTTTATATTATATTAAAAAACCAACAATAAAGACTGTCTCACACATACGTATAAACACCTAAGATTTTGTTCATGTCCATGACACCAGAACTATTAAAGTGCAAATTTTTTTTTTTTCCTTTTTGCAATATAACAAACATGTAAACGAGTCACCGGTTGTGAGTTGACCCACACCACCGCTTGGCTTCAGAAGAGCAAAGACTTTCACCAGCTGTGATGACAACCCAGACTCACAGACTAGAAGCCTGGCTGGATGGGTTTCTTGGCGCTTAACAGTGGCTAACTTCCAAACTGCCTCCCCCACCCACTCTCCGTCTCAGGTCTTTGTGCGAAACGAGACAAGTGCACCCTCCCCTGGGCCCAGCCCTGAAGGTGGGGGGAGCCCTGGTCGTGGCAGTTCTCTTTGCTTCCAGAGCAGATGACCGTCCCTTCTCTGTGCGGTTGCGCCTCCCCGCATCGCGGGGCTAGATCGCGGGCCCTGGGCGCGCAGGGCTGGCCGGAACGGCAGATCATCACTTTTAAAACAAAGGTTCTCCTTGTGTTCTGTTGCTGGGGCGGCGGAGGGTCCTAGCTGATGACGCAGCGCTCCTTGTCCTTGGCCTGGCCGCCGCCGCTGGCCTTCTCGCGGATGTACATGAGGTCGCTGTGCACGCTGGGTCTGCGCGCGAAGGGCGCCACGATGCCAAAGGCGTCGCCCGGCTCGCAGCTGCCGCCGCCGGCGCGGAACAGTTTCTTGCTGCGCAGCGCTTTCTTGTGCAGCACGTCGCAGTACTGCACCGACACCTTACGGTGCAGGTCTGGGCTCATCTCGCTCGGCAGCTTGGCCATGGCGAAGAGCGCTCGGAACATTTGGTCCAGGCTGCTGTTCTTCTTGGCCGAGATCTCGAAGTAGGCGCAGCGCTGGGGTTCATCGCCCACTAGCTGCTCGATTTCGCGCTGCTCCACTTCGCGTTGGAAGTCCCGGTCACCCTTGTTACCGCAGATGACCAGGGGCACGTCCACGTTCTCCTTGGTTTTGTTCTTGAGGCAAGACTTTGTGTCAAGAATCTGCTGCTTGAGCCTCTGCACCTCCTCGAAGGAGTCGCGGTTGTCTAGGCTGAACACTAAGATGAAAACGTCTCCTGCGGGGCGCAGAGAGGGGAGAGAAAAGGGGTAAGGCGGCTGCCAACAAGGCAAGTTGGGCGCGCAAACCTTTCCAAGCGCAGGGCAGGGCGGACGCGCCTCTAACCAGAGCAGAGCCCTCAACGGCGCACTTAGATAAGGGGGTTTCCTCCCCTTCCCATGGCCAGCCCCCTCCCCTCGCCCGCTGCCCCGGGGCTCAGAGCCCGGACCGGCCCCCGCTCACCTGTGAGGATGGAGAGGCGCCGCATGGCGGGGAACGGGTGGTTGCCGGACGTGTCCAGGATGTCGAGTTGGTAGACCTCTCCGCGGATAGAATAGAACTTGCGGTGGAAGTCCTCGATGGTGGGCGTGTAGGTGTCCTCGAAGCGGCCCGTGAGGAAGCGCGACACGATGGCCGTCTTCCCCACCTTGGACGAACCGAGGATGACCATGCGGTAGCAGTTCTTGGATGGGATACTCAGCTCCGAGTCGCTCGGACACATCTTCTTAATCATCGCGGCCAGTTTCATTTGGTGCCGGTGCCACGAGGGTGAGCGCGGGTCCGAGAGAATGCGGGGGAGCTAGGCGCGGCTGCCAGCTGGAGCTCAGAAGGGAAGGGTGCAGGCTCTCGGCGGTCCGAGCGCTCTGGCTCTCCGGGTCCGGCCGCCGCCTTTATGAGCAGCTCAGGGCTGCCCCGCCCCGCCCCGCCCGGTGCGTCATGGCCGGGCCACTTCCCACCGCCCTCTGTAGCGGCTGCTCCCGGCTCCTGCCCCCTCTGGGCGCGAGCAGGAAACTGCGTCCAGGCGCAGGCCGGGCGTAGGGGAGCCTGGCCTGCGCCTTTCCTCCGCAGTGGGCTCAGCAGCACCTGCGCGTCGGAGTTCTGGCCCCCGCTGTGTGACTCTCCGTGACTTCGGGCCGGGACCCCTGCTCCGCAACGCACACACGTGCATATACTTCTTTGGACCTCAGTTTCCCCAGAGAGTAACAATAGTAATTCTAGTAATAGCAGCGTGCCAAACGTTTTACGTACATTCTCTTTCACTCCCCAGAACATCCCCCTCCGTCCCCTCTACCTCCCGCCCCCACGGCGCGGCTCCGGCCGCGGCAGCCCTCCTTTTCCCGGGCCGGGAGGTGCTGTTTCCAGGCAGAGCCGCCGCGGGGCCTTCAGCCCGGGGATGGGCGCCATGCTCTCCAGCCGCCAGGGGGAAGCAGAGGGCTCCCCCAGCCGCGCGGAGGCATCTGGCACAGGGCGACCAGCTGTAATGGGGGTGAGGGGCAGACGGGTTTGGGGTCCAGAGAGGAACGGAATACGGTCTTTGGGGCCCCAGTCCTGGACTCACCAGCAGCTCTCCTGCAGGCCTCAGGTGCTCCTTTATCTCAACCAGAGAAGCTCTGTGGCCTGGGCGGGGGGCGGGGGGGGAGGTCTTCCGTCAGGCGATACCCCGTTCTGTTCCTATCTCTGACTTGTAAAAGACCAAAGATTCCCCTTCCTTCCTTGGTCAGAACTAGACCAGCGTGCCCCTCCCCCAAAGCGTTTTGAACCTCTAGAGTTCCTTGGGCCAGCACTACCATTTTATAATTGGGGAAGCTGAGGTTCAGAGCCAGAGTGAGTGCTGGAAGACCCTGAGACCGAAGCCCGGTGTCTTGAACCATTTGCGGGACTGCTCTTTGCTACCCGTGGTCTTCTTGCATTGTGTGGGGCCGGAAGGGACACCAAGGCAGGCTAATGGTAAACGAAGCAGGCAGAAAATGGGTACTCTGGAAGGAGGACTGGGCTATGAAATCAGAAAGCTGCTGGGTGACATTTGGCCCAGGTCCCTTGCTAGTCAAGGAGCCCTGGTGGTGCAGTGGTTAAGCCCTCGACTGCTAACGGAAAGGTTGGCCATTTCAACCCACCAGCTGCTCCACTGGAGAAAGATGTAGCAGTCTGCTTCCATAAAGATTACAGCCTTGAAAATCCTATGAGGCAGTTCTACTCTGTCCTATTGAGTCTCTATGAGCCGGAATCAAATCCACGGCAGGCAACGGGTTTTTTGTTTTGTTTTTTTTCTTGCCTTCTCTGGGCCTCAGTTTCCTCTTCTGAGGTGGATGGTGGCTTGGTTCTGTAATCACAGAAGAGAAAGCATAAGCACTTTATGGGAGTGGGCCTGGTAACAATGGTGTTGCTGGGTGCCATCTGGTGGATTCTGACTCACAGCGACCCCATGTCACTGAGTAGAACCACCCCATAGGGTTTCTTGGCTGTAATCTTTACAGAAGCAGATAGCTAGGTCTTTTTCCTATGGAGCCGGAGCTGCTGGTAGGTTCAATAACAACAGTAAATGACCCATTAGGCCCTGTTCCGGCAGACAGGAGGGGGAGGCAGGGGCTCAGGAGCAGACACTGGCGGTAGCCAGTTGATCAGTAACCAGAAGTGGGTTGATGCTGCTGAAATGCCCAGAAATAGGCTGTCTGGAGACCAGTGCTTTTCAGCCTGGAGCTTGTGAAAAAGCCGTTGCTCCTCCCTGCAGCAGGGTCTCGCTTGGACTGCGTCTGGTTTTGGAGAAACCCAGGGAGCCATTAGCTTATGCACCCCCACCACCCCCCACACAGGTCAGGGTGCTTTGACCCTTGGTGCAATTTGTTCAGGAGTGATTTGACAGCCATCTGTGGCTGGCGAAGGCCTCTGGAGGGCCCCCCACCCCCACCCTGCCACGATTCTCATCTGAGGCTGTAGCCGTGAAATGCCTGGCTGGGAGTGGTGCCATTTTCCAGAGGGAACTGAGACTAGGGGCACTGTACCCAGGGCTGTTGTAGATGGTGGTGCAGGGTGTGACTGCAGGAGGGCCAGTGGAGGGCACAGAGGGGCACGACATACATCACCTGGTCCCCACAGAGACTTACAACTTGGAACTCTTTGCTGGGGACTGGGAGTAAAGTTTGATCCAACATGGCCCCTTGCCCTATGAGTTTAGTGTCTGGGTGGGGTCAGAGGGCACACGAATGGCAGGGTGGAGGAGATACAGTGGCTGCGGCCCAGCTTAGAATCAGCTCTCTGCCTTGCCCCAGGTCCCATGTCCAGGCTGGGACTGACTGGTAAAGTGTGGACCCCAACCAGGTTCACCTCCCCAACCTTGAAGGAATCTTGGAGCATCTCACCTGCTGGGTTTTGCAAGACTTATACTTTGTGAGGCCACGCCCATCAGCCAAGCCCATCACAAGCACCTGAGCCCCATGCACCCGCTGATCATGTCTCCTGCAGAAAGTGAACAGGGGTGACACTTGAGAGCGTGGCCACCTCGTCTCCTTGTCCTGCTTTGTGGCTTATCCTATTACAAAAGTGGGGCCATGGTGGTTCAGTGGTATAATTCTCACCTTCCATGCAGGACACCTGAGTTCAATTTCCAGCCAGTGTACGTCATACAGCCACCATTGATCCATCAGAGGAGGCTTCTGTGTTGCTAGGATGCTGAACAGGCTCCAGTGGAGATTCCAGACTAGGACAGACTAGGAAGAAAGGCCTGGTGATCTACTTCCAAAAATCAGCCAGTGAAAACCGTCTTAGGCTGGGTCCTCCAGGGCACCAAAGGCAGTGAATCACGTATATGTATACAGAGATTTATTTCAAGGAAGTGGCTCACACAGTGTGGGGGCTGGCAAGTCCCAAAGTCAGTGGGTCAGGCATCAGCTGGAGGCTTCTCCTGACTCACGTGATTGCAGGGGATGATGAACCCAGAATCAGCAGGTCAGACAGCAAGCTGCTGCTCAAATTCCAAGAACCAGAGATCAGATGATGACGAGCCATAACAGGAGCTTTCCCAGAATGTCCATACACATATATATTGGGTGCAGGCCACACCCCTCAAGGAAACTCCCCTTGGAATTGGTTGGTTGATCACATGAGATCACATCATATTACTTATGGGAGATCACAAACTGGAGGATAATTACATCAGATCACAAAGTGGAGGATTATTTTGTGAGAGGCAGCTCTCGGGTGTGTGAGGTCCCAGGAAGTATGGGGCACACTCGGGCTGTGCATGGACAGTGACACCCCAGCCTGTACCCACCCAGGGCAGCTCTCGGCAGTGTGGGGTTCTGGGGAGTGTGGCGCACACTCCGCCTATGCATGGACAGCGATGCCCAGTGACAGCAGACGAAGCCAGCTCCAAGCAGCAGACACTCTCTCCCTGTCCCCCAGCTGTTTGTGCACTGAAGTATTTTTTATTCTCCAGGCCCCACCAGGCTCCCTGAAGCAGGGAGGCCAGGTCAGTTGAGCCAGCAGAGCTGAAAAGGAAACCCAGCTGGACTCAGCCTCTGTCTGGGAGCCTATGGACAGTGGTCTCTGGACCCCACCCTGTAAAAGGGGGACCCCAGCCCCTCTTCCTGACAGTGACCTGGCACTTCCTGCCAGCTGCAGCGTCATCCACACGTCCAGGTTTAGATGGCCAAATGCTGCTGGGTATGACACGGTTAGTCATCACAGTGTGAGGGTGTAGGCAGCTGATAGCCCAGCCAGCAGGCCATGTTTCCGAGGTGACGGGCTGCTAAACAGGCTGCTGGTGCACGGTGCAGCAGTCTTCTGCTCAGACCGAACAGGAACTTTTAAACACATCTCACCAAATATTGGGGGTGGTGTGGGGGAAGACTGCTGGCCCCCAAGGCAAGAAATGTTGGCCACACAGCCTGGCCTGGTGGCAAAGGGCAGCGAGAAGGTTCTTGAATGCCAGGTTTGAGGAGAGGGCAGGCAGGCTCCCCGTCCAGGCTGTGTCCGTGTGGCATCAGGACACTTGCGATGCCCTGTACCGGCCCATGTGTCAGTTCCATGGCACCAGGGGCCCGAGCTCAGAGAATTGACTTGTTGCCTCCAAGGCTCCCCTCCTACCAGTCTGCTGCCACCTCCTGAAGGAAGAGGAGAATGGCTAAATGACCGCCTCCTGCCCCTCAAGATGCCCTTCATGAAGCTGAGATCCCAACTGTCGGTAGTTTCCCCATTGGTGAGTGAGTGGAGTAGGGCTGCCTTCTGCCTGGACTCAGCTCCCTTCTGCTCAGCCCCAGGGTCCCAGCCCTGCCCAGCCCTCTCCCTTAGCCAAGTGGACCCCTGACCCCTGGGCAAGGGGCCAGAGCTTCACACCCCACACCCCTAAGGGATGGCTAGGCCACCAGGCAGGGCCAGCAGCCAGTCCTGTGTGTGTGTATATGGCTGTGTGTGTGTGCTTTTGTCTCTGTGGTGTGTCTGTATGTTTGTGTGTTTGTGTTGTGTCTGTGTATGTGTGTCTCTGTGTCTGTGTATGTGCCTATGTGTGTCTGTATTGTCTGTGTGTGTCTGTGTTATGTCTGTGTGTGGGTCTGAGTTGTGTCTCTGTGTAGTCTGTATGTGTCTGTGTGTCTCTCTCTTTGTATGTGTGTAGAGGTGGTTGAGAATGGGAATTCCAGAACACTTAATTGTGCTCATGAGGAACCTGTACATAAGTTGTTCAGACAGAACAATGGGATACTGATTGGTTTAACGTCAGGAAAGGTGTGTGTCAGGGTTGTATTCTTTCACCATACCTATTCAATCTATATGCTGAGCAAATAATACAAGAAGCTGGACTATATGAAGAAGAACGAGGCATCAGGATTGGAGGAAAACTCATTAACAACCTGTGTTATACAGATGACACAACCTCGCTTGCTGAAAGTGAAAAAGACTTGAAGCACTTACTAATGAAGATCAAAGACCACAGCCTTCAGTATGGATTACACCTCAACATAAAGAAAACAAAAATCCTCACACCTGGACCAATGAGCAACATCATGATAAGCAGAGAAAAGATTGAAGTTGTCAAGGATTTCATTTTACTTGGATCCACAATCAACAGCCATGGAAGCAGCAGTCAAGAAATCAAGAGATGCATTGGGTAAATCTGCAGCAAAGGACCTCTTCAAAGTGTTGAAGAGCAAAGATGTCACCTTGAAGATTAAGGTGTGCCTGACCCAAGCCATGGTATTTTCAATCACATCATATGCATGTGAAAGCTGCACAATGAATAAGGAAGACCAAAGAAGAACTGACACCTTTGAATTGTTGTGTTGGCGAAGAATATTGAATATACCATGGACTGCCAGAAGAACGAACAAATCTGTCTTGGAAGAAGTACAACCAGAATGCTCCTTAGAGGCAAGGATGGTGAGACTGCGTCTTACATACTTTGGACATGTTATCAGGAGGGATCAGTCCCCGGAGAAGGACATCATGCTTGGCAAAGTACAGGGTCAGTGGAAAAGAGGAAGACCCTCAACGAGGTGGATTGACACAGTGGCTGCAACAATGAGCTCAAGCATAACAATGATTGTAAGGATGGCACAGGACCGGGCAGTGTTTCGTTCTGTTGTGCATAGGGTCGCTATGAGTCAGAACTGACTCGACAGCACCCAACAACAACAACAAAGAGGTGGTTGTGAAGGGAGTGAGTTCCCTGTTCCTAGGGATAGGGAAGCAGAGGCAGGGAAAAAGCACTGGATATGGTCAGACTATACTGGCTGAGTCTAAACTTTAGAAACCAAAGAGAACACCATGGGTGCTTAAGATGGCCATTTTACAGATGAGGGGACTGAGGCTCCAAGAGCTGTGTGCGCCAAGGTAGAGTCACCCCAGTCTCCTGACTTGAACCGGGGACAGGCCGATCCTGTGTCCTTGGAGGACTCCTGTGGTAAGGCTGGGGGCCAGGAGGGGGTTCTGTGGTCAGCCACGAGGCCCTGAGCAGTGGTGTGGCCTGCCCCCACAGAGACATGTGGCCTGCAAGGGATTGTGTCAGCAGAGACAAGAGAATTGGGTGTCTGGCCAAAGGAGTGTGAGAGGGGTTGGCTGCTGGGCTCAGCTCTGAGCCAGGCACTGATCGACCCGCTCCCTCCAGGAAGCCCTCTCTGACTGCGCCCAATGTTTCTTCCCTAACTCCTCTCACCATCAGAGGGATGGGGGGGGAGGGTGTCATGGACATGAGAGTTGGACAAACTGTGCACTCACCGTGCCACCTTGGACACACTGCCCAGCCTCTCTGAGCCCCCATATCCTCTGCCACCACATGGGGGGAGAGGGTGATACCCAGTGTGTGTCTTCAGGAGACGGGTACCCAGCACAGGCTAGCCTGCCCTGCCTTTCTCCTCTGCCCCCAAGGCTGAGCCATTGCTGGTTAACCGGCCCCCTCCCCAGCCTGTCAGCCTCAGGACACAGGGAGGAGATACTTTCCTAGACGACACATCGTCCACATTCGGAGGTGACTCCAGTGGTGGGTCAGGCGGGGGGAATGTCTGGACTTTCCTCAGAGCACCCCACAAAGGTGATCTGTGTCCAGCGCTGGCTCACCTGCTGCATCTCGAGGCCAGGAGGTCAGTCTGGAGCAGAGGGAGAGTCGTGGCCCAGCCCCCTGCCCGACCTAGGCAGAGCCCCGGCTCCGGCTCAGCCCCTCGGCCGAACCCCTGACCACCTTAGTCCTTCAGCGCCTGCTGCTTGAGCACCTCAAGCCTCCTCCCACCTCAGAGGCTTTGCGCATGGTGTTCCCTCTGCCTGGAGCCCTCTTCCTTCAATTCATCCCCCGTGGCTCCCTCTTGTCACTGGGTCTCTGCCCAAAGGTCACCTTGAAGAGGCCTCCCCACTCCCACCAGTCACTATCACATCACCTTTGAAATCGTTGGCATCATATTTACCATTATCGGATCATTTCTGGTTAGTTCTATTCAAACTGGTAAGTTTGTTTTTAATTAAATTTTCTTTCATTTCGGAAATTTTATATTAAGTTGAATTATATAAAATTGCTATTTTTATAGGTTAAAAACAGTTGAATGTTGGCCATTTCATTGTTCAACCTGACTTAAGTACAGCAGAGTGCAAAAATCCGAAGCTTACAGCTGGCAGGAGATCCACATAGGTGCACACCTGTGTGTCTCATACCACCCACCTGCAGTCTGAGACTGCAGCCTGAGCCCCTACACAGCAGCGTCCCCACGGAGCTGGTGTCTGTCACCACAGATTACTGGTTTTGCCTGTTTGGAACTTCGTACCTCTGTGTCTGGCAACTTCAACCCATTGGCCTGTGAGACCCATGTTGGGGGCACTCTCTCCTGTAACTGCAGAGTGCCCATGTGTGATGACACCATGGTGCACTTGTCAGTCTCCTGTTGGTTGGACTGTTCCAGCTTAGGGCTGAGTCGGTGCTCCCAAACCCTTGGTTCCATTGGAGAAATAACCTACAGGTGAGGCTGCAGGGGCCCAGCTCTGACGGCTTCAAGAAAGCAGGACTCCACACCAGCACTGCTTCTGCCCTCAAGCCCACCTCTGAGCTTCCCTCATTGCCCTGACCACAGAAATAGCACAAATGACTGTCCAGGACCACCACCCTGGGGAGGACTGAACTGGAGGTGGCCACGGGGCGATCCAGAAACACCAACACAGGCTTTGTGACAGTCATCAGTGAGGTGGGAGTGTAAATGGTGCAGGCACTGTGGAACAGTCTAGAAGTTCCTCAGTGTCGCCATCTGAACAAGCATATCCACTTCTGGGTACTACCCAAGCGAAAACATACACCTACACAAAAACTCATACACCAATGATATTAGCCATTATTCTCAAGAGTCAAAGGATGAAAACAACCCAAATGTCCACCAGCAAATGAACAGATAAACTGCGGTATGTACACACAACGGAGTATTATCCCACCATAAAAAGGCATGAAGCACGATACGTACAAAGACCATGTGTTGTATGATTCCATTTTTATGTAATGCCCGGATTAAGAAAATTCGGAGACACAAAACAGATGAGTGCTGCCAGGATTTGCAGGGTGCAACTAAGAGGTGCGGAGTTTCTTTCTGGGACGACGGAAGTGTTCTAAAATTGACAGTTGCACCACTCTGTGAATGCACTGAAAGACGCTGAACTGTGTCCTTCAAATGGGTGAGTTCTCTGTAGGTATGTGAACTATATCTCAGTAAAGCTCACTGAAGCGGCACTATGAAATAGGTGAGCCAGTGGTCAAGGAGGTCCACTGCTAACCGAAAGGTTGGCAGTTCAAAACTACCAGCAGCTCCACAGGGGAAAGATGTGGCTGTCTGCTTCCGTGGAGATTTACAGCCCTGGCAACCCTACAGGGTCCTATGGGTTGGAATCGACTAGAGGGCATGGGTTTGGTTTTTGGTGAGGGAGAACTGGCAGCCCCAGGCTGTGGAGCTGTGCCCTCTGGGAAGAAAAACGGGGGCCTCAACATCCAGGTGAATGGGCCAAGACAGCCTGAGAACACTGGGAGCTGTGCAGGTGTCTCGTTTGGCAGCTGGAGTGGGGGTGGGGGGTGGGGGTGTGCAGAAGGGAGGCCCCTGGAAGGTGAGGCACAGGTGGTCTGGGGGAGGTGAGGCAGGGCAGGCGGGGAGGCTGTGCAAGGACTGAGGGGTGCAGCCAGGTTGGAGGAGACTGTGCCATGGGGAGCCTCTCCCTACCTGGCCAGGGAGGGCAGGCCCCACAAGGTGCTGCACCAGGCCAATTGCCAAGGGAAACCAGGCACCCTCCTCCTCTTGGCTTGTGGCAGACACAGCTTGGTGCTGGAGAAGTGGTGCCTAAAAATAGAGCTGGGCACAGGCCGAAGGAGGGGCGGGTGTGAAGTCAGGTCAGGCGACAGGGGCTATTTGGAGGTGGGCCTTCCTGAACCTCTCCAGGCCCCAGATCCCATGTCGGACATCCTTGCTGGGGAGTGCAGAAAGGAGGCTCTTGCCTAAGCACCTCCTGCCTGGGCTGCAGGAAGCTCCAGAACACCCAGAGTCTCGGGGGGATAGGGTGGGGGTGGAGAGGAGTCAGGGTGGCTTGGGCTCAGGAACATAAACACAGTGGAGCCACAGGTGGGCCCCAGGCCCTGTGTAAACTGTCCAGTTAGGCCCACTACTGCTGAAGTCCCAGTGGGTTAAGGTAATGAGGCCACCCGAGGAGGCTGGGCCCTCGGACCCTGACTGCAGCCCCTTGGAGCCAGGTCATTCAGGACAGGAGGTGGGCAGTGGCTGGCCTTCAGTCACGAAGAGAGCCTGGACCTGAGACAGGCCTGGGAGAGCCCCTAAAGGGGTGCTAGCTGTGGCAGGGAGGGCAAGAAGTTAGGCTGGGGTCTCTGGCACACTGGAACGGCGATCCGGAAGACAGCCGAGCTTAGGAGTCCTGCTCTGCCCCAGCCGCGTAGCCTGGAGTCCTGGGTCCCAGGGGTCGTGCAAGAGGGACACTGAGGCCCGGCCATGTCTCCTCTGACAGGAAGTGGGCCAGAGCCCAGAAGCATCCTCCCCCTGCCCACCTCTGGTCCCCATGGTAATTTGAAGACCCTGCTCCTGGGGCTCACACTCCCTGGGCGCCCCACTCTGCTCAGATCTACTCATTCATACCATGACCCACCTGCCACCCCTCCCTCTGCCAGACCCCATGATCAAAGGGCCCCATGACATGGGTGCTGGGGGCCAAGGATGCACTGAGGTGTGAGATCACACATCCAGCCTTCGTGGTGGTTCTGCTGGAGGTGGGGTGCCCAGACGGGACAGGCAGAGAGGAAAGGTCTCCTTCTCTGTGGCCGTGGCCCATGGCACCCACCTCTCTGAGGCATAAGGGTCCATGAAGGGATGCCCAGTGAGTGTCCCTTCCCACGGTTGGAAACTACCTGCCACCCCCCTCAGCCCACGAGGATATACAGAGACTGGAGGCCATGCTGAGTCGGGGGCCTTTACTGGGGAGTCTGAACATGGGGGCAGCAGGCAGAGCGGGCTCGGAGGCCGCACGGCAGCCAGCAGGCCCCCAAGGCAGCATTTTCCAAGGCACTGGAGCGGCCACAAGGTGCGAGCCCTGAGCAGTGGGGGCCACATCCCCCAGGGCAGGACGGGTAGGGCGGGCCGAGGATGCGGCCTCAGTGCAGCCCCTGCCTCCTGGCTCCACCAGCCGGCCCATCAATTCCTCTTGTGAGACTTGGCGGCTTTCTGCCGGTAGATCTCCGCTGTGAAGGGCCTGTGTGGGGACAGAGGGCGGGGACAGGGGCCATCAGTTGGTCCACCTGGGCACAGAGCAGACAACCCCCTCCCATAGGAGCAAGGTGGCAAGGGGGCACCAGGATCCCCTACCTCTCTCTCAGGGCTTCAGAGAACAGAAGGGGGTTCTGAAAGAGGGTGGGAAAGGGCAGGAGGGGCCAGAGGAGGGGGCGGGAAGGAGATGGAGGGGCCAGGAGTGTCCAGAGCAGCGGGGCACCCTAGGGCAGGGGCTCCCTGACTGTGGGGAGCATCGTGGCACCTTATTACCTGCCTTCTCAGGGGAGAGGGAAGCTTAGCACCATGCCCTGGACTCCAGGCCCCAGCTGGGCCCACTCTGAGTGCCCATCTGCTGCTCTGGTCTGTGCCCCTGGAGTGGCCTCGCTGACAGCAGCCTGTCCTGAGCCCACCCAGGACATGGGGAATGGCCCGTTCTGCTCCCCCCGCCGCCCCCGGTGACAGCCCACTCACTCCTCATAGAGGATGGCAACCACATAGACGATGCCCACGACGGCGGTCAGCAGCAGGCCGGTGGGGCTGGCATGCCTGTGGGAGACGGGCTGGTGGGCAGAGAGCAGGGCTGGGATGTCCCGCTGCCCCCACCTCCCCAGCCGAGCCCCATGTTTGGGGCAGTATGACTTCTAACTCAGACCCAGGGATGCTGCTCTATCCCCCAGCTTAGGGGGCAGCATCGGGGGCAGTGGGCAGGACTGGGCGCAGTGGCCTGGAACAGACCCACGTGCCCAGGCACAGGGCCCACTCCAGGAGGCGAAGTGTGACAGCTAGAGGGCAGGCACCCTTGTGGGCTCTCCGGGCAGTGGCCAGGCCCTGTGGTTTGTTAGGGATGAGCATGGAGAAGCCTGGGCCCCAGTTTATTTCTGTTGGGGCCCCTATGGACCATGGCACCCCGACCAACAGGGAGGAGGGGGTAGCAGGCCACTGGGCATAACTGGAGCTCCTCCTGCCCAGTGTGGCTGGGGGCTCTGCCCTCCTTGCTGGTGGGGACGGCCAGCATCGCCACACTGGCCATGCACTGTGGGAGGCCAGACTACCATGCTCCCCGACCCCACGGCAGTATGACGTGGAAGCCGGGCCTGAGTCCCACCCCAATGCTGGTCTGTCTAGGAGCCTTGGGAGAGGCGGACAGATGCAGGGACAGCAACCCCCGGCCTGGCCCCTGGTGCGTTCCGTACACTGCGCCCACTTCCTGTGTGGCTCTCTGCCTGTCACCAGCTCAGAGACTCCTAGGAGGAGGGAGTCTCAGGCAAACACGGTCTTCCCGGCCCAGCCTTGCTTGCTGGTCCTGTGTGTTCTGTAGCGCTGCTCCCCCGCCCCCAGCCCAGACAGGAGCAGAGCCTTCCTCAGGAAAAGAAACTTCTACTTCCCCAATGCTGTTCTTGCTTGACCTCGTAACAACTCTGTGAGGGGATGATTGTCCCCATACCACAGATGAGGAAACTGAGGCCCAGAGGGGCCCACATCCAGAGCCCAGGCCTCGTCCAGAGCCTGGGGTGCTGCCTGCACAGCCGAGTGGACCTGGTGCTGGTCCTGGGGACGGGGCTGTGCATCATGGAAGGGGTGTCTTGCTGTGCTAGGGGGTTGAGCAGGTGGAAGCCTGGAGAGGGCAGGGAGCCGGGCGCCCTGCCTCTAGGACCCCTACCTAGGTCCCAGGCCCTGGCAGTGACAGTGGACACCCCTGGTAGGCTGGGACAGACGGTGGCCCTGCTTGGTCATATCCTGTAGCCTGGAGTGATGGACTGTCCCTAACGAGCTCTCAAATGAGGAGCTCCCTCTCCCCAGCACAGCCAAGGCCCCAGCATGCCACACCATGTGGAGGTATCCTCCCAGAGGGCCTGCCACCTGTCCCTAAGGGGCCTGGCCTGGCACCCTGCACCCAGGGCAACTCCTCACTCATCTGCCCACACTTGCTGGGCACTGGCATGCTGGGTGGGAAGGACATGTGTGAGCACTGCCCTCAGAGAGCCCCGGTGGTTGCAGGGAAGTGGAGGCTGTAGAGCAGAGGCAGCACCCAGCCAGGGGTGGCAGGGGAGGGGCCTGGGTGGGCTGAGCATGTGCCTGGCACAGTGTGGGAGCTGACACATGTGAGTGTGCTGGGGGACTGCAGCAGCACGAGGGGGTGGAGGCAGGAGGAAGAAGTTTCCGTCTGGCTCATCTTATCAATCTCAGGGCAGGGGTGCTCCAAAGAGAGTGAGTCTGGAGGTGAGGAGTCTCCCCTCGGAGCCCACTGCCCCAGCCCAGGCAGTGGAGAGGGAGGTAGAGAAAAGAGTTTACAGGCCAGCATCACAGGGATGGGCACTGGGTGGATGCAGGCAGGAGAGGAAAGAAAGAGCTTATCACTGACATTCCACCATTTGAGATTCATTCCTTTGGCGCTCTCTAAGCTTTTTGGTCTCTGAGTGCATCTGTAATATTCTAGGCAAGTGGTTTCCAAATTCTAAATCACAGCAGCAGAACACTTTCTACAAAAAAACCCTCTGTGGAAGGAGCCCTATTATAGAAAGGGATAGTGCAAATGGTTAACTCTCAGCTGCTAACCAAAAGGTTGGAGGCTCTAGTCCACAGAAGTGCCTTGGAAGAAAGGTCTGGAGATCTGCTTCTGAAAAAGCAGCCACTGAAAACCCTATGGAGCACAGTTCCACTCTGACACACATGGAGTTACCATGAGTCAGAGCTGACTCGACAGCCACTGCTCTGGGTAGGGGGTGGTATGTATGGCTGGATGTGGGGCTTGGCTGGAAGCCCAGTGTCTGCAGTTCTCCCCAGGCCAGCCTCCTTGACTGTGAAGATAGAACCATGTGGGGGCAGCCTGACTCTGGGGGCCACGGCCCCTCACCACATACCTGGCCAGGGCAGGCGGCAGTCAGGAGGCCCACTCTCATAGCACTGGGGTCCCTCCTCTCAGGTGGGGAAGACACTGCACGCAGGGGCACCCACACAGGACCAAGACTTCATGGTGGGGACTGGGAGACCCCCACGTGTCCCCGGTGCTAAGTTCTAGCACAGGCTGACAAAGTACAGCCCCCAGGTCAACAGCAGCTTCTGCGTTTTTAAATGGTTAAAAAAAAAATCAAAAGAACAATATTTCATGAAACATGTGAAGCATATGAAATCCAAGTGTCAGAGTCCATAAGGGAGGTTGTGTGAGTGTGTGTCAATCCAAGTGCTTCCGTGCCACACATGTGGCAGAGCGACAGGGACCAGCCTCAAGACTGCAGAGCCAACCCACCAGGCCCTTTCTGAGGAAGTGAGATGTCTTCCCTTCCACCACAGATGAGAGCCTCCTAAGGGAAGAAGGTGGGGAGCAGCCTGGATGGCCCACCAGCTGAGTGGTACTCACATGATGGCCCAGCCCAGGTAGTTGGCAGTGCTGCCCCAGTACATGGGGTTGTCAAGGACACTGAAAGGGAATGTGGTCACTCTGGCCTCCTTGAGGATCCCGAAGTAATCACCTGTGGACAAGGCAGGGCAGGAGGTCACTGGGCCACCACCCATCCAGCCTATCCAGGAGTTGGCATCCTGGGGGCCCCAGCAGATGTGCCCTGAGCCCTGGCCTCCAGAAGGCTCCTGCCTCAGGCACCAGCCATAATGCAGACTGGTGTAGGCTACTCTGAGGCTCGGACCTCTAGAGGGATGAGGCTGGAGGGCCCCAGGGGGCTGTAAGCCCTTCTACCTGCTTCTCCTCCAGCCCTGGAGCCCTAGCCATGTTGGCCTTCTGATTCTTCAACCCCTGCACCTCTACCTGAGCGCGTCCCCACTCTGAGCAGCTACTGCCCTTCCTTCTCCCCACTTCCCCCTGGGCTCACGTCACCTCCTCCCAGGGGTCACCTCTTCCCAGAGGTCCTTCCTGACCAAAAAGTAGGCCCCTGTGCTCAACAAGCTATGTGCCCTCAAGTAAGTTCCTTTCCCTCTGGCCTCAGTGTCCCACCTGCCCCAGGGACCACCAGCCACAGACCTGTGGGCTCCAGGGGTGGCCAGCAGGTGTGGACAGACCCTTCCTACCCACCCGGGCTCAGGTGGCCAGCCCAGCCCTGTGTGCTGGCCCAAGCCCCCAGTGCACTGGGGACCCTGACCACTCTCAAGTGATGTCCCCCAGCAGCTTCAGGGCATTTGGAGGTGGCTGAGGGCGGGTCATAGTGCTCCTCTCCCCTTCCTGGGTGCCTGTGACAACAGAGACCAGCAGAGGGAGAAGGCAGGCAACATCCCAACAGCCCTGTAGAGACCACCCTGCTCACAGGGCCAAAACCTTACAAGGGGAGTGGGCTCAAAGGGGTACAGCGCACTGTCTGTAGTGGCTCTGAGTTTGAGGCTCAGATCTGCCGTGATCTCAGTGCATCCTTGGGCAAGTATCTCCCTCTCTTGGGGCCCCAATGTCACCATGTGTCAAACAAAAGGTTGGATTTACTATTTCCCCTTTAGCCCTAAAATTTTAGGCCCCTGTGACCTATTTCCCTCCCAGGTGACAGGCCAGCTTTGGGGCCTGCCTCCTGAGGCCTTGGGGCCTCCCTGCCTGTACCATGCTGTCTCCTGAGGCATCATGGGTCTCTTTCACTGCAGAGTATATGCACACCAGCTTCGCATTAGTAAGAGCAGGAAACAGCCGTCCCCTAGCCCTGGGGGCTAAGGCTTTCCCCGACACAGGAGCTTCTGGGAGTGAAGCCAGTGACAGTGCAGGTACCCACAATGCTAGGACCCATGTCAGCAAGTTTTCCAGGTAACGGAAGAGTAATCCTTCCAACACTTAAACCTACTTCCTATGGAAGCTCTGCATGGAGAACATTCTAGAAAAGAATCACAAACATGAACAGAAGCCTCAGGATAGTATATCTCCAGCATGTTCTTCTATGCCTCAGGATCATGGTTTCAAGCATCAGTGACTGTGTGATGCTCTAACAGGCTGTACAGGTTGAGGAGGGACAGAGGCTGCCCCGATGCTTTCTAAATGCTCTGGTCTACTGGGCATGGTTTCCCTGCTCCTTCCCCAGCACCAGCTGTCTACCTCTCAGAAGCCAGCTGCTCCGCTCCCACTAACATGCTACCTCTCTTTGCTATGGGCTGTGACAAAAGTGTGGAGAGCAGAACAGCTCAGTTTCAAGTAAGGCCCAGGGCTCATCCCAACCGAGCCTGTGAGCATGAGGGCCAGCTATTCCGGCTTGGATGCTGCTGGAATGCTGAAGGCCAAGATGGCAGAGTAAGAAGCTCCATACTCCCATCGCCCTATAGAAACATCAAAAAACAAGCAGAAACTGTCAAAACTAACCTTGTTGGAACTCTGGTGAATATTTGGAATTGACAGCTGTCAAAAGAGTAGGACAGCTTTGTGGCTTTTTGATCCTAGCTCACCCCCTTGAAGCTGCAGCCGTGTTTCCTGCCTGGGACAGTGGTCCCTGGTTCTGAGTGTGCAGAGTGCTTGTCCTGCCCATCTTGGAGGTCAAGGCACTACCAGGGAAATGAGCAGCTGGGAGCCAACTGGGACAAAAGAGGGCAATTAAGATATACAATGGAAAGCTTGGGCCAATGTCAAAAAGTCAGGGAGACAGGCTCTTTGGGAGATTGGGGCATTTAAAGGCACCCATGTATAATCTGGAGAGCCACACTCATGCCTAGGATAGGATGCATGCTCAGAAAGACCTGAGGAAATCCTACGCTTTCACCTCAAGCTGATCCCAGGGCTCAGTGCAAGCCTGGCTAAGTGCTGACGAGAGCCCTAGCACAGAGCCAGTTCTGCAAAGACTGCAAGAGGTGGGGTTCTCCTCCAACTATCTTTTTCCTCTCTTTTTTTCTTTTTAACTTCTGGCATTCAAGGAAGTGTCTATCAGAACACTAGATGAACAGATGCTAAAGAAACAGAGTCAATACACAGATCAAAGAATCCAATCTTTACAAAAACAGTTTGGAAAAATCACTAAACCAACAGACTACTACAGCCTTCAACAATAAACGGAGAAAGGAAAGACAAGAGAAGGAAGGGAGGGAGGAAACCAAGCAAACCCTGAGAAAAAAGGGAGAATCTGGTTTCCAGAGCTACCACATTATTCAAATGTCTCATGTAAAAATAAATCACAAGACATGCAGAAAAACACAGAAGGCTGACCCATTCAAAGGGAGAAAACAAAGTGACAGAAGCCACCCCTGCGGAAGCCCAGGCATTGGACTTATAAGATTTTTAAACAATCCTCTTCAAAGAGCTAAAGGAAAATATGGACAAAGAACTAAAGAAAACAACATATGAACAATATGAGTCTATCAAATAAAGAGAGAGAAATTACAAAAAGAAATCAAACAGAAATTCTGGAGCTGAAAAGTACAATAACTGAAATAAAAATTGACTAGAGGGGTTCAATAGCAGATTTGAGCTAGAAGACAAAAGAATCAACAAACTGGAGGATAGGACAACTGAAATTATAGAGTATAGCGCAGAAAGAAAAAAGAATAAAGACAAACATGCGTTGATAATTACTGGTGACTGAAATGCAAAAGTTGGAAGCAAAGAAGAAGGAACAGTACTTGGAAAATATGTACTTGGTGATAGGTACATATGTACTCTGCCAAAGCCAGACATGGCATGATAGGATTCTGTAAAACCAATGACTTATTCATTGGAAATACTTTTTTTCAACAACACAAACAATGATTATACACATGGACCTCGCTGGGCGGATTACACAGCAATCAAGTCAACTACATCTGTGAAAAGAGATGATGGAGAAGCTTGATATTATCAGTGAGACAAAGGCAGAGGCTGACTGTGAAAGAGACCATCAGTTGCTCATATCCAAGTTCAAGTTGAAAAAACACCAGCAAGTCAACAAGAGCAAAACTCTGACCTTGAATACATTCTGCCTGAATTTAGAGATATTTTTTGTTAGTATTCATATAATCTAAAAAATATTACATTTAAACAATGTACAACTATATTGATCACATACCATTCTATGATTAAAATTGATAATAAACTTACATGCATAACAATTATTGATTATATAACTCTTTGATAACTAAACAGAAATTGACAGTTTAAAATATGAAGTGGGGAAATGCTATGTTTTTTTCTTTCTTTTTTTGTCAATATCCTTTTTGTGTCTATACCCACCCATATGTGCTCAAATGGTCGTTTTCACTTTGGTTGTGGTATGTTCACTACACCCACATTCGGTGCCACTTTTCCCATCACCACAAATATCAAGTCTCTACGGTCTAAAGCGTACTTTCCCCTTCCTGCCTCCTTAAAGAGATATTTAAATAATCTACTTAAAGAATACATTTGATGAACTGAACACTAATGACCAAAGATCAGAAGAGTTGTGGGATGACATCAAGGACATCATACATGAAAGATGTAAAAGGGCATTAAAAAGACAGGAAAGAAGGAAAAGACCAAAACAGATGTCAAAAGAGACTGAAAACTGTCATAAGTGCAGAGTAGCTAAGCAAACAGAAGAAATGATGAAGTAAAAGAGCTGAACAGAAGACTTCAAAGGGCGGCTCAAGGAGACAACGACAAGTATTATAATAAAACATACAAAGACCTGGAGTTAGAAAACCAAAAGGGAAAAAAATAACTGGCTAAAAGAATTGAAGAGAAAATCCAAGCATGGAGTTGCAATATTGAAGGATTCTATGGGGAAAAAAATTGAATGACACAGAAAGCATCAAAAGAAGCTGGAAGGAACACACAGAGTCATTCTACCAAAAAGAACTGGTCAGCATTCAAATCATTTCAGGAAGTAGCATATGATCAAGAACAGCTGGTACTGAAGGGAGAAGTTCCAGCTGCACTGAAGGCATTAGTGAAAAACACGGCTCCAGGGACTGACAGACTACCAACAGATGCTTTAACAAATAAATGCAATGCTGGAAGCACTTACTCATCTACGTCAAGAAATTTGGAAGACAGCTAGCTAACTAACCAACTGGAAGAGACCCATATTCATGCCCAGTCCAAAGAAAGGCGATCAAACAAAATATGAAAATTATTAAACAATGTCATTATAATATCATATGCTAACAAAATGCTGCTGAGGTTAATTCAAAAATGGCTGCAGCCATACATCAATAGGGAGGTGCCACAAGCTCAAGCTGGATTCAGAAGAGAATATGGAACAAAGGGTAACACTGATGATGTTAGATGGATATTGGCCAAAAGCAGACAGTATGAGAAAAATGTTTCCCTGTGTTTTACTTATTACCCTAAGGCTTCGATTATGTGGATAATAACAAATTATGGATAACACTGTGAAGAACAGGAATTCCAGAACTTTTAATTGTGCTCATGCAGAATGCGTACGTGGATCAAGAGGAAGTCCTTCGACCAGAACAAGAGGATACTGCATGGTTTAAAATCAGAAAAGGTACGCCGTAAGACTGTACGCTTTCACCTTACATATTCAGTCTGCATGTTGAACAAATAATCTGAGAATCTGGACTATATGAAGAACACCAGGATTGCAGGAAGACGTATCAACAACCTGAGATATGCAGATGACACAACTATGTTTGCCAAAAATGAAGACACCTTGAAGCACTTACTGATGAAGGTCAAAGACTGATAACTGGTCCAATAAACAACATCATCATAAATGGCAAAGAAATTGAAAGTTGTCAAGGATTTCGTTCTACTTGGATCAACAATTAATGCTCATGGAAGCAGCGGTCAAGAAATCAAATGACGTATTTGTGTTAGTCTGGGTTCTCTAGAGGAGCAAAACCAGTGAAACGTATATAAATATATATAGAGAGAAATTTACTTCAAGGAAATGGCTCACATAACTGCAGGGGCTGGCAAACCCCAAATCCATGCATCAGACTGAAGACCTCTCCTTGCTCCTGTGGTTGCAGGGGCTGACGAATCCAAAATCTACAGGTCAGGTGGCAACACCATAGACTTCTGCAGGCTTACATCCCAAGAGCCAGAGGTCAAGCGATGAGAAGAGTACAGGGCCAAGAAAGAGAGCGAGTTTGCCACAACATCCATTTATATATTGGAGATAGGCCACATCCCCAAGGAAACTTCCCTTTCAACTAACTGGCTGTTCACATCAGATCACTAAATGGAAAGTGATTACACAGTGTCAACCAAACCACTGAGAATAATAGCCTAGCCAAGTTGACAGACAACCTTAACCATCAGAGTCCACCCCGTCAACTTGGCACCTATACACAGCTCCTTAAACCATATATAATCTCTAAATAAAGACAGTTATACATCACACTTGCACCTCACATGACACAACTATCATGAGTACAATCGAAAACATACTAGCCCCTTTTCTGTGTTGTACTTTATAATAATAGGATAAGTCAGGGAAGAAAACAAAGATATTTGGTCTGTGGGAAGAGATGATGGAAAAGCTCAATATCATCTGTCAGAACAAGGCCAGGGGCTGACTGTGGATCAGACCATCAACTACTCATATACAAGTTCAAGTTGAAAATGAAGAAAATCAAAACAAGTTAACGAAAGCGAAAGTACGACCCTGAGTATATCCCACCTGAATTTAGAGACCAGCTCAAAAATAGATTTGACGTGTTGAACACTAATGACTGATGACCAGACGAGTTGTGGAATGACATCAAGGACATCATACATGAAGAAAGCAAGAGGTCATTAAACAGACAGGAGAGAAAGACCTAAAGGGATGTCAGAAGAGACTTTGAAACTTACTCTTGAATGTTGAGTAACTAAAGCAAAAGGAAAACATGATGAAGTAAAAGAGCTGAACGGAAGGTTTCAAAGGGCAGCTCGAGAAGACAAAGTAAGCTCTTATGATGACATGTGCCAAGAGCTGGAGATAGAAAACCAAAAGGGAAGAACACACTCAGCATTTCTCAAGCTGAAAGAACGGAAGAAAAAACTTAAGCCTCAACTTGCAATACTGAAGGATTCTACAGGGAAAATATTAAATGATGCAGGAAGATGGAAGGAATACACGGAGTCACTATACCAAAAAGAATGAGTCGACGTTCAACCATTTCAGGATATAACATATGATCGGGAACTGAAGGTACTGAAGGAAGAAGTCCAAGCTGCACTGAAGGCATAGGCGAAAAACAAGGCTCAAGGAATGGATGGAATACCAATTGATATGTTTCAACAAACGATGCAGAGCTGGAAGTGCTTACCCATCTATGCCAAGAAATATGGAAGACAGCTACCTGGCCAACCGACTGGAAGAGATCCATATTTATGCCTATTCCCAAGAAAGGTGATCCAACCGAATGCAGAAATTCGCAAATAATATCATTAATACCACATGCAAGCAAAATTTTGCTGAAGATCATTCAAAAGAGGCTGTAGCATTATATTGACAGGGAACTGCCAGAAATTCAAGCTGGATACAGAGGAGGACATGGAACCAGGGATATCATTCATCATGTCAGATGGATCCTGGCTGAAAGCAGACTACCAGAAAGATGTTTATCTGTGTTCACAACAGTGTGAATCATAACAAATTATGGGTAACACTGCGGAGAATGTGAATTCCAGAACACTTAATTGTGCTCATGAGGAATCTGTACATGATCAATAGGCAGTCACTGGAACGGAACAAGGAGATACTGGATGGTTTAAAGTCAGGAAAGGTGTGCTTCAGGGTTATATCCTTTCACCATACCTAGTCAATCTGTATGCTGAGCAAATAATCTGAGAAGCTGAACTAGATGAAGAACAGTGCATCAGGATTGGACGAAGACTCATTAACAACCTGCGTTATACAGATGCCACAATGCTGCTTGCTGCAAGTGAAGAGGGCTTGAAGCACTGAGTGATGAAGATCAAAGACCACAGCCTTCAGTACGGATTATACCTCAACATAAAGAAAACAAAAATCCTCACAACTGGACCAATAAGCAGCATCATGATAAACAGAGAAAAGATTGAAGTTGTCAAGGATTTCATTTTACTTGGATCTACAATCAACACCCATGGAAGCAGCAGGCAAAAAAATCAAATGACGCATTGCAGTGGGCAAATCAGCTACAAAAGGCCTCTTTAAGGTGTTGAAAAGCAAAGATGTCACCTTGAGGACTAAGGTGCACCCAACTCAAGCCATGGTGTTTTCAATAGCCTCATATTCACATGAAAGCTGGACAAAGAATAAGGAAGACCAAAGAAGAACTGACGCTTTTGAATTTTGAATTGTGCTGGTGAAGAATATCGAATACACCATGGATTGCCAAAAGAACGAACAAATCTGTTTTGGAAGAAGTACAGCCAGAATGCTCCTTAGAACCAAAGATGGCGAGACTATATCTCACATACTTTGGACGTGTTATCAGGAGGAATCAGTCTCTGGAGAAGGACATCATTCTTAGTAAAAAGTAGAGGGTAGGCAAAAAAGAAGACTACCCTCAACAAGATGGATTGACACAGTGGCTGCAACAATGGGCTCAAGCATGGCAACAGCTGTGAGGATGGCACAGGACGGGGTGGTGTTTCGTTCTGTTATGCATGGGGTCCCTATGAGTCAGAACTGACTCAACAGCACCTAACAACAACATATATGTGTGTGTGTGTGTATGTATATGTATAAAAAGTGGTTGGGTAGCATTAAGTTCCAGTTCAACGGAATCAGTATATATAGAAACACACACACATATAACAATACAAGGAAGAGATACAAGAATTACAGTCCTCACTTCTGTAACTGGTCACGTGGTTATAGCTGGTATTTAGAACTACCTTCTTCAATCACTCATTTTGTGTTCCCTTTGCCCTCAGCAAGCACCTCATTTGGCTGTGGTTCTTTGCCTGGCAGAATGACGCAAACATTCATTCCTGAAGAGTAACAGCCATTAGCAGTCATGTCAGAATTGGGTTACTATAGTTTTCCATTGACTTTAATCGCAAGGTATGGTAGTACTAAGAGATACCTTAAGGGATCTATCTCCTGTATCTCAGACACACTCTTCTTTATCTCCCGTATGTAATATCAATCTGATTTCCCCTTGGTAATCAGGATCAACCACACCAGCCAATATGGTAACTTTCTTCTTTGACTGTTGATCCAGAGGCATAAGGAGCCCAAAGTGGCTGGGTACCATTCTTAACGTCCAGCTCAATGGAATCAGTGTTGTTGTCTCCTGGTGGGAGTAGTCCCCTCTTTGGAACTAAGACCTCTAGACACACAGAGTACAGGGTTGCAGGAATAGGAAGCAAAAACTTTAAGAGTGGGTCACTTAGGGGTAATAGTGAGTGGTGCCACTCCTTTTCAAACCCTTGATTCCTGGACCCATGAATCCTGGCTAGGGGAGATAAAGCACCATATATTGGATGCTGGTTTAGAGCATATACAGCCTTCTGGAGAACACTGCCCCAACCCTGCAAGGTATTACCACCTAGCTAGCACCATAATTGTGTCTTTAGAAGGGCATTCCATCATTCTACCAAGCGGCTGCTTCAGGATGATGGGGAACATGGTAAAAAGACCACTGAATCCATGAGAATGGGCCCACTGCTATACTTCAATTGCTGTGAAAAAAGTTCCTTGATCCAAGGCAATGCTTTGTGGGATACCATCATGGTGGAGAAGCCATCCCGTAAGTCCATGGATGGTAGTTTTGGCAGAAGCATTGTGTGCAGGGAAGGCAAATCCATATCCAAAGTGAGTGTCTATACTGGTAAGAACAAAACGTGGCCCTTTCCATGATGGAAGTGGTCCAATGTAATCAACCTGCCCCATCAGGTTGCTGGCTGATCGTTCTGAGGGGTGATGCCATATTGGGGACTCAGTGCTGGTCTCTGCTGCTGGAAGATTTGGCACTCAGCAGTGGCTGTAGCCAAGTCAGCGTTGGTGAGTGGAAGACCATGTTTTCGAGCCCATGCATAACCTCCATCCCTGCCACTATGGCCACTTTGTTCTTGAGCCAATTGGGCAATGACAGGAGTGGCTGGGGAAAGAGGCTGACTGGTATCCACAGAACACGTCATTCTACTAACTTGATTGTTAAAATCTTCCTCTGCTGAGGTCACCCTTTGGTGAGCATTCACGTGAGATACTGATATCTTCATTTCTCCAACCTGTTCAGAGAGGTCTATCCACACCTCTTTCCCATACCTCCTTTTCACCAATTTTCCAATCATGTTCAAGTCCCTAACCATCCAACCAAAGCATTGGCTAGAGCCTATGAATTAGTATACAATCACACATCTGATCATTTCTCCTTCTAAACTAAAAGAACCATTGCCTTCTAGCACACAAATAGAGAGTGGAAAATTAACCTGACAAAATTTCAGATGCCTTCCACCTCAGTGAAATTTCTAGGTGTCCAGTGGTGTGGAACATGTTGAGATATTCCTTCTAAAATGAAGGGTAAGTTGTTTCATCTGGCCCCTCCACCCTCTGGCACACAAATAGAGCCCTGGTGGCACAGTGGTTATGTGCTCAGCTGTTAACTGAAAGGTTGGCCATTCAAACCCACCAGCCACTCTGCAGGAGAAAGATGTGGCAGTCTGCTTCCATAAATATTTACAGCCTTGGGAACACAATGAGGCAGTTCTACTCTGTCCCAAAGGATCACTATGAGTTGGAAGCAAGTCAACAATAACGGGTTTTTTTGTTTTTGGTAGCAAACAAATGTCTTACCACTAAATCTAGAGTCCTTGATACTTCTTCCTCACTAGATCCAATCGGCATAATGTCATCAATGTAATAGACCAGTGTGATATTGTGTGGAAGGGAAAGGTGATCAAGGTCCCTGCAGACTAAATTATGTCACAGGACTGGACAGTTGATACACCTTTGAGGTAGGACAGTGAAGGTGTACTGCTGGCCTCACCAGCTGAAAACAAACAGGAACTGAGAAAACGGCATTGATTGGCTAGATTAATAGCTGCGTACCAGGTACCTGGAGATTAATTAATTTACTCAAGCAAAGAAATCACATCTCGAACTTGGTTACGTTTATAATAATCCACTGTCATTCTCCATGATCCATCTGTTTTCTGCACAGGCCAAATAGGCAAGCAGGCCAAAAAGGCAAGTTGAATGGAGATATGGTGGGAATCATCACCCCTGCATCTTTTAAGTCCATGATGGTAGCACTAATCTCCAGTGCAGTATCGCTTTTGGTTTACTATTTTCCTAGGGAGGGACGGTTCTAACGGCTTCCACTTAGCCTTTCCTACCATAATAGCCCTTACTCCACATGTCAGGGGTCCAATGTGGCGGGGGTTATGCCATTGCTGAATATGTCTATTCCAATTACACGTTCTGGAACTGGGGAAATCACTACAGCATGGGTCTGGGGACCAACTAGGCCCACTGTAAGATGGACCTGAGCTAAGACTCCATTATTCTGACCGGTGGGTCGCAGTGACACTTTGGGTCTCTTAGACTTAGTGTCAGTTCAGAGCCAGTGTCCAGTAGTCCCCCAAAGGCCTGATTATTTCCTTTTCCCCAGTGGACAGTCACTGTCTTAAAAGTCCATACACCCCTTTGGGGAAGGCTGGGAGAAAAGATTACCAGTATAAATTTTTGGCAGCATAGTGGGGTTCTTCCTCAAGGGAACCCAGCCTCCCCTCCATTCAAGGGGTTGTGGGTCTATAAACTCACTCAAGTCTGGGAATTGATTGAGGGGCTGTGACTCTCTCTTCTGGTGATTCAGGTTAGACTGCTGTTCCTTTGTAGAATTCCTCAGCTTGTACAGATTAAGTAAATATTTAGTAAGTTTCCCATTTATTTCACCCTCAAGGGACACCATGCCTAATCAGTCAACATCGAAAGTCCATGTGAGTTTAGACTATTCTGATTACTGTTTTGACTCTGCTGTCCACTATAGTAACCATGCTCCCCTTGTCTTCAGCGATTAAGTACTAACAAGTGGCCCCTGACACTCCAGGATCCAATCACTCCCACTGTAGTTAGGTGTCTTAATTCAGTTAGGGCAGTTCCCACTGTAAACATCTGACCTACATGGAAGAGCCATCACCGTTGTCTTCATGGATGCTGGGGCTCCCTTCACAAATTTATTCCTCAGAGTTGTGGTAAAAGTATGTCCTTTGGGCACTTCTGGGGTGGGTGGGTGGGTCCAACATGACAAATCCACTGTAATATCCCAATTTCCTTAAGCCTTTAGATACCTTCTACAGTTTAACAAGGCAGTTCTGGCATTATAATTTCATTTAATGTAGGCCATCTCTTGGTCCACATCTCAGTCAACCAACCAAATAAACTATTAGATGCTTTTCTAATCTCTCAAGCTGAAACACTGAATGAAGAATGTTTGCTTAGTGGACCCATACCAATAAACTCAGACTGACCTAACTTTATGCTCCTTACACCATCATCCCACACACTCACTATCCATTCCCATACATATTCCCCAAGTTTCTGTCTGTATATCTTAAAAAAAAAAATAAAGCAGTTCTTTTAAAGTATAGCATACCTCCTCTTGGGTCACACTTTGTACTCCACCTCTTGGGGCTCGCTGAGACTTTAGTCTAGTTAGAGGTCTAGAAGCAAAAATGGGTGGTGAGAGTGGGTCCTGGAGATATTCAAAAATGTATTGCAAGGCATCTGCCTCACACAATGCCCAAATGATACCTCAGGAAAGATTCTTCAGACATAGCTGGGTTAATCTCATCAGATGGGGGAGAAAGGGATGGTTTTACTGGGGAAAGTGGCTTAGCAGACAAGACTGGAGTGATCTCTTCTGATGGGAGTGAGAGGGATGGCTCTGTTGGCAGGAGTGATTCAGTAGAATTTAGGGACTCACTGTTCCCAACTTCCACATTATCTGCTGATATGTCCCCATCCCAAGCTTCACAATCCCACTTCTTCCCAATCAATGCCTCACTTTAATTTCAGACACCTTTCAAGGTTGGGAATTCAACTGGCGTTGTAATTCAGCAACTCTTAGGGTAAGACTCTGGGTTTTGTTTTCAGCAATATCAGCTTTTACTACAAGAAATAAAGCTCTTTTTCAGGGCACAAGTATCAACTTTCAGGTCTTTTATGTGGTGCTTGAGCTGGGACTCTGAAGTCCTGCGCTCATCATTTTCTTTATACCTTTATCTAGCAAATGCTGGACCAACCAGCCAGCATTATTATACTTCTCAGTATGACAAAAATGTTGAAGGGTATCAAATACACAATCACCCAGACCTTTTTTCTCAAAGATATTTGATCCAGTGATGGTGATATTGTGCCACATTATGCCATGGATTAACTGTGTTCTCTTTACTACTGAAAATAGTGTCATTAGTGCCTTTAAGTCTAGCCAGACTTGAAAATTCATCCTTAAGATGTTGTTCCTTTAAGAACCACTCTCGGTATCAAATGTCTTAGTCTGGGTTCTCTAGAGCAGCAAAAACCAGTGAAGCATATATAAATTATATATATATATAGACAAATTTACTTCAAGGAAATGGCTCAGGCAATTGTAAGGAATGGCTCAAACAGCACACCCAACTCTGTGGGCCAGGCGATGGGCTGAAGACCTATATTGGCTCACGTGGTTGCGGGAGCTGATGAATCCAAAACCTAGAGTTCAGGTGGCAGGCCAGAGACTTTTACAGGCTTATGTCCCAGGAACCAGAGATCAAGCTACAAGAAGAGTGCAGGGTCAAGAAAGAGAGTGAGTTTTGCTAGAATATCCACTTACATACCGTAGGCAGGTCACACCACCAAGGAAACTCTCCTTATGATTTATTGGCTGCTCACATTAGATGACAAAATGGAAGACGATTACACAGTGTCTGCCAGGCAACTGAGAATCATCGTCAAGTTGACACGTAACATTAACCATCACAGTATTGCATTTGGAAAATCTGCTGCAAAAGCCCTCTTTAAAGTGTTAAATAGCAAAGATGTCATTTTGATGACGAAGGTGTGCCTGACCCAAGCCATGGCCTTTTCGAATGTGTCATTTGTTTGTGAAAGCTGAACAATAGGAAAGGAAGGCAGAAGAAGAATTGATACATTTGAATTGTGGTGTTCATGAAGAATACTGACTACGCCATGGACTGCCAGAAGAACAAACAAAGGAAGGAAGTACAACCAAAAGGCTTCTGAGAAGTGAGGATGGCAAGACTTCATCTTGCCTACTTTGGACATGTCATCAGGAAAGATCAGTCACTAAGAAAAGAGCATCAACAAAATCAAAAGTTGGTTCTTTCAGCAAAAGTTGTGTGACAGATATATTTACAACAGCAACAACAACAACAAAAAAGAGTAGCTGCTGAGTCCGCTTATGTACAACCAAAAAACCTCGTGGGATTTTGTTCCTTGGTTTGGAGACTTAGAGCCATGGTTTCAGGGGGCATCCCAGTTAACTGGCCTAATAATGTGCTTAGTGCTTCTGTTTTACCTCCTAGTTTGCTGTATAGTTCTTGGGGTCTTGAAAGCTTGCAAGTGGTCATCCAAGGCACAACTGATCTCTATTTGCCTGAAGAAGAGTCAGGAATAGGAGGAGGAAATGGATTGTGTAGCTAATTCCTCCATGAGACCAGAAGAACTGGACGGTGCCTGGCTACCATTACCCAACAGTTTGATTAAAGGTTCAACAGAAGAATCCTGATCAAATGGGGAAATGCAGAACAGAATAACAAATTCTCATGGAATACAGACTTCCTAGACCCATGAAGGTCAGATGAATGCCTGAAACTACTGCCCTGAGATAATCTTTAAACCTTAAACTAAAAATATCCCTGAAATCTTCTTAAAGCCAAACAATAGTTTAACTAAGACAAAATGTCTGCCTTGAGCATTGTGTTCTTTTAAGAACTATCTACATGGGTTCAAAGTGACAACAACAATTCAAAAAGACTGACAGGAACCTTAAGGGTCAGTGAGTTATGTTAATGGTCAGTGAGTTCATGTTAAGTTTATGTTTTGAGGAACAACTCAAAAAAGGAGGGTGAGAATGCTTGTACAACTTGAAGAATGTAATCAATGTCACTGAATTTACAGGTAGAAATGGTTGTTTTGATGTATATTTTGCTGTGTATATTCTCAACAACCACAACAAATCAAAATTAAAGAAAAAAAAGTTGGTTCTTTGAAAAGATGAACAAAATTGACAAACCTTTAGCTATACTAACAGAGAAAGAAAACACAAACAAAAATTAGAAATGAAGTTGTGATGCAGTGAATTACTTAACATGGCCCTTCTAGTCATAGTCTTTGCGATTCCCACACAATGATTGGGTGGGACTATGCAAATAAGGTGCTTGTGTGGCCCACTAAAGAGACTGGACAGCTTGCTGTTAATGCAAATAAGGTATAAGATACCCTAATGAGGAGATTGATCAGTTTTGCCATCCTGCTAGGCTTAAAGGGAGAGAGCGAGAGGGGAGCTGTAATACTGAAGACCGGCAAGAGAGGGCTGCAGTAGGGCTTGCTGCCTACAAAGCTAGGCGCTTTGTAACACTTATCCAAGCAGGGCAGAGGCAAGGCCAAGAGGCCAGAGAGAGGCCTGCCTGTGGGCAAGGCTGAGAAGAAGCTGTTCTGATCAAAGATCTGTATCCTGAGGCATTTCTAATCCCAAGTTGTACCCTGTTACTTTCCTAATAAACCACTTAACTGTAAATATGGTTCGTGAGTTCTGTGAGATGAACACTACAGAACACAAAGACCAGAGGGAGAGTGCTGATGGGAGGGGAAGGTAGGTAATGTTAGAGATGACAGAGTGGTACAGCAGTTTGAAAAAGTTGGACACTTGGGACATCTTTAACCTCTGCCTCACAGGAACCAGCTCTGTGCTGATCCTTATAAAAGAAATTATTCATTTAGAAGTAGAGACATTACTACCAACCTTACAGAAATAAAAAGGGTCATCATACTATGAACAACTGTATGTCAATGAATTAAATAACCTAGAGGAAATGGACAAATTCCTAGAAACACACAAACTACCTAAATGGACTCAAGAAGAAATAGAAAACAACAACTAAACCCCCAAACACCCTTTTACCTCAGTACTGAAGTCACTTCTGAGGTTCACCCTTCAGTCAATGATTAGACAGGCCCATAAAACAAACAAGAATACACATAGATCAACCATGTATACAAGACTAAATGGTCACACCAGCCCAGGGGCAAGAACAAGAAGGCAGGAGGAGACAGGCAAGCTGGACAAATGGAAATGGGGAACTCAAGGTCGAGAAGGGGAGAGTGTTGACATGTCATGGGGTTGGCAACCAGTGTCACAAAACGTGTATTTATTGTTTAATTGAGAAACTAATTTGCTCTGTAAAATTTCATCTAAAGCACAATAAAAATAAATGTAAATAATCTGTAGCAGAAGTGACATTGTAAAAAAGAAAAGAAAACAGCAAGTAAAAAAATTAAATCGGTGATCAAAAACATCTTAACAAAGAACAGTCCAGGACCAGATGGCTTCAGTGGAGAATTCTAGTTAACATTTAAAGAGTAGCACAAATCCTTCTCAAACTCTTCTGAAGAATAGAAGAGGAGGTAACACTTCCTTACTCATTCCAAGAGGCCAGCATTACCCTGATAACAAAGCCAACACCACAAGTAAACAAAGCTACATACCAATATTCCTTATGAATACAGATGCAAAAATCCTCAACAAAATCCTAGCAAACAGAATCCAACACTGTGATGGTTAAGGTTGTACACCAGCTTGGCTGGGTCACGATTCTTTTCTCAGTGGTTGGGCAGTTATGTAATGATGTAATTTGGCAGTTATGCAACAATGTAGTTATTCTCCATTTTGTGATATAATGTAATCACCTCCATCATGTGATCTGATGTGATCAGCCAATCAGTCGTAAGGGACGTTTACTTGGGGGTGTAGCCTGCATCCAATATATATGGTCATTCTGGCAGAGATCACTGGCTTTTGCTTGCTCTGGATCCTGCATCCAGCTCATCATCATCTGTTCTGGTTCTTAGAACTTGAGCCAGTAGCCTGCCGCGTTGCCTGCCGATCTTAGGATCCATCAGCCTCCACAGTCTGTGAGCCAGCCGCCTGCCCTCTGACCTGCCAGTCTTGGGTTCATCAGCCCCTGTAGCTACATGAGTCAGGAGAAGCCTCCAGCCTGATGCCAGACTCATAGACTTGGGAGTTGCCAGACTCATGGACTTGGGAGTTGCCAGTCTCTACAACCATGTGAGTTATTTCCTTGAGATAAATCAATCTCTCTCTGTAGATGTATGTATGTATGTACATGTGTATACAAACACACATACACACACACACATATATACACACTTCACTGGTTTTGTCTGTCTAGAGAACCTAGCCTAAGACAAACATTATATTAAAGGATTACAAACTATGATCAAGTAGGATTTATTCCAGGAATGCAAAGGTGGTTCAACATAAGAAAATCAATCAATATAATAAACCACATTAATAGAATGAAAAAAAGAACCATGTGATCATCTCAATTGATGAAAAAAAGGAATTTGACAAAGTCAAACATCCTTTCATAATAAAAATACTTAGCAAACTAGGAATAGAAAAGAATGTCCTCAACATGATAAAAGGCATTTTTGAAAAACACACAGCTAACATCAGACTCAATAATGAAGGACTGAAAGCTTTCCCCTTAAGATCAGAAACAAGAATGTGAGCTCTCACCAGATACTTATCATTGTATTGGAAGTCCTAGCCAGAGCAATCAGGCAAGAAAAAGAAATAAAACGTATCCATATCAGGAAGGAAGAAGTAAAACTATCTCTATTAACAGATGACATGATCCTATATATATGCAGAAAACCCCTAAGCACAATAAAGCTACTAGGGCTAATAAACGAATTCGGCAAAGCTGCAGGGTACAAAGTCAACACACAAAAATCAGTTGTGTTTCTATACATCAGCGATGATCAATCTGAAAAGGCTATTAAGGAAACAATTTCACTTCCAATAGCATCTAAGAGAATAAAGTACCTAAGAATAAACTTAACCAGGGAGGTGAAAAACTAGTACACTGAATGCTACAAAACAACGCTGAAAGAAATGAAATTGGACCTATATAAATGGAAGGATATTCCACGCTCATGGCTCGAAAGGAAACTTAATATTGTTAAGATGTCAATACTACTCAATGTGATCTACAGATTCAACACAATCCCTATCAAATTCCAATAGTTTTTACAGAAATGGCAAAGTCCTCAGTCATATAGAATTGCAAGGGGCCCCAAATAGCCAAAACGATCCTGAAAAAGAAGAACAAAGTAGGAAAATTCATACTTCCCGATTTGAAGACATAGTGTTATTAGCTGTTGTTAGCTGCCTGACCCCATGCACAATGTAATGAAACGCTGCCCGGTCCTGTGCCATCTCCATAATCAGCTGTGAATCGAACCATTGCGATCCATAGGGTTCTCAGTGTCTGATTTTCAGAAGTAGATCACCAGGCCTTTTTTCCTAGTCTTAGTCTAGAAGTACCACTGAAACCTGTTCAGCATCATAGCAGAAGACATACTATAAAGCTACGGTAATCCAAACAGTCTGGCACTGGTATAAGGATAGGCTTATAGACCAATGGCACAGAATTGAGAGACCAGAAATAAATCCATGCATGTATGGCCAGTATGGCAAGCACTATGGAAAACAGCTTGATAGTTCCTCAAAAAGTTAAACATAGAATTACTATACGACCCAGTAATGACCCTATATATCCAAAAGACTTGAAAGCAGGGATCAAAGAGATACTTGTACACCCATGTCCACAGCAGCATTAGTGAAAAGGTGGAGACAATCCAAGTGCCTGTCAGATGAATGGATAAAGAAAATGTGGTATATTCATATAACGTAATATTATTTAGACATAAAGAGAAACGAAGCTTCTACCACATAAGTGAACCTTGAAAACATTATGCTATGTCAAATAAGGCAGACAGAAAAGACAAATATTGTATGATTCCACTTATATAGAATACCTAAAACTGGCAGATGCACATAGAGACAAAACTAGATTTTAAGCTGTTACCAGGGGCTGGGGCAAGAGGGGGATGGAGAGTTATGCCTTTAAAAAAGAAGAAGAAGAAAAAAAAAAGGTACAGCAACCAAACATCCATTGTAGTTCCTTCTCATAGTGCATAATTTCTATATAATTAATAAAAACGTTCCTACATAAAATTAAAAACAAACAGGGAGCAAACACGGTGACGGCTGTATCTATCTGGCTTTTCATTGTCGGGACCAAAGACATCTCCCACGTGCTATTTGCAGTGTATTTGCCTAAGAGTAGTCTGAAACTCCCTTCATCTCCCTTTAGAAAAAATAACAAAAGTCATCAAATTGAAATAAAAATATAAGGTAGCTCCAAATGTATTTTAGCTTAAAAAAAGAATAAATACACATTATGAAATTTAAATCTCATATTAACATATATGTGGTAAAAGAGAAGAGAAAGGCTGTCACTGTTGTCACAGACCAGCCCATGTTTGTTTTCACTCCTCGAGGAAAATTGAGCCTCATTCGAAAGTAGGGCAGCCGGCTGACAAGGGGGTGCAGCAGGCAGGAGGAGCCGTTGGGAGCTGCATCACCCCATTGTCCGAGCACAAAGGGGGCAGGAGCCCTGAGGTGAGGCTGGGATGGAGCTCTTCCCAGGAAGCAGGAAATGGGTTAGAAGAGGCGATGGCACAGAACCCACTTTGGGGCTGACTCACTCGGGGTTACCTACTTCCAAAGCCCACTTAGGCCCCATTCGGCATTTCTAAGCTGCTTCTCCTGGGCATTCTTGGGCTTCTTTCTGACCACCCCCTCCCACCCCCTAACTTCTCACAACAGCCCTGACGCCACCACTCCCCCTTCCCTGCCGCATCCTAATCCCAGCCCACCCTGGCCAATCCACACTTCCACCCTTTCGGCCCCTTCTGTCCCCTAAGCCCTGAATGAAGACCAGGCCCTCCCTGCTGGAGGGTGATCTGCCCTCTAGTCTCCAGCACAGCCTTGCCTCTCCCCACCTCCAGCAGGAAGCCTCCCTCCCACCCAGGCCCTAGCATCTCTCATTTCTCACCACCCCCCACCTGGGCCTCAACCCTTTCCTCAGTCTTCACCTCCATCCCAACCCTCTACCCCAGCCCATTCTCCTTGTTGCTGGGGGAGGGTCTTTCCAAGCTCTTCTCTGCCTCCCCATTGCCCTGGGGATGCAGCATCAGCTCCTGGCTTGGCCCTCAGTACCTCCAGTCTGGCCCAGCCCCACCACCCCGACTTGCACCCCTTGCCACAGCCATGTTATTGCCTGTCTGCCTTCCTCCAACAAGACCCCTGCTTCTGTCCTTTGACCTCTACCTATGTAGTTCCTTGGCTCAAGGCCTTTCCTCCTTCCTCCTAGCCCCGCCCCCACCCGGTCAACTAAAGTGTTCACATTTCCCTGATTTTCCCCAAGTTCTCTCAGCACCCCGTCTTCCAGGAACAGACTCCCCGACAGTTCATGTCCCACCAGGAGGCACATAGCTGCCTCCCACCCCTGTGCTCCAGCTCCCGACAAAGGCCTGGTGTTGAATCCACACCAAGCCCTTCCCCCTTAAGAGTGTGGCTCCCACTGAGGGTAGGGTCCAGTGCTGGGTCCAAGGTGGGCTCCCAGTGTCTGTGGGGTGTGGATACACAGGCCAGATGGTGGGGGTGGGAGCGGGATGAGGCCCACGGTGGCCCTGTCTACCAGCTAACTCCCATGTGTGGCCTTTCACTGGGAATTGGTCCCCTCTCCAGAGGGGCCACCCCCTCTGCCCTGTTCTCCAAAGCCCCCTGCTCCCTGCTGCTTCTCCTCATAGGCTCCCAGGGGTGGGAAGTAGCTGGCATTATGGGTGGATGGGGCCCAGCCTGAAATCCCCAGACCCTCAGGCAGTAGGGAACAAATACAAGGAATCATATCCCCACACCCGTGCCGGACCTGCACCAGCCTGCCTCTGGCCCAAACATAGCAATGGGAATCCAGCCCTGCCAGGCAGCCAGGGTACCAGGAACTGCCCAAGCAGCAACCAGGGGGTCTGTGAGGGGCAGTCCTCTCCCTGTGCGCGGTACAAGCAAGGTCCCGAGGGCCTTCCGATGGGTGGAAGTCACTCAGAGGCCAGGGCTGGGGGTCAGAAGCTCACCCTCAGTCCACCCTCAAGGTCTGCCCAAAGAGAAGAGTCAAGAGAGGGCAAGAACACCTGGTCCCCCAGGGCCAGCCAGCCATTGCAGACGCGGCTCCAGGGTGGCCAGCCAGTGAGTGAGTCTTACCTAGGAAGGTTCCAGTGAAGCCCAGTGCGAAGAAGCTGGAGAGCACGAACAAGGTACCCACTCCCAGGAGCACCAGGCCCATGCAGTAGGCCATGGCGTTATCCAGGCTCTCCATCTTGGGCTGGCTCAGCATGGCCTGTGTGAAGCTGCAGGGGTGGGGGATAGGGTGTCACTGCACGGGGAGGGGGCTGCCCACTCCTTGCACCCTTTCCTCTCCCCATGCCCCTGGCCTCAGACCGGGTGAGTCCTCAGAAGTAGCCGGTTCAGGATCTCAAACTCAAATGCCTGTTGGGCCATGCAAGGTGACAAACACAAGGGGCATGGGCTGGAGGGCCACCAGCACCAGCCCCTCAAGGCCATGAAAGAGGTGACAGGAAGGGGTCCAGATCTGTGCAACTTGGATTTTTCAAGGGAAGCCAGAAATCCTGAGGTATATGTGACATGTCCTAAGCTTGAGAAACAGGCAATTAGCTGACAATGGTTTAGACTCTCCATGTAAGCAGGCAGCTTCAACCCAAGGGTTGCTGGTTTGCAAACCATGATCCTGTCCACTTAGCAACTTGTAGTGCAGAGGCCAGCAAGGCTGAGAAAGATGAGACACCAGCCCCAGGCAGCATTAGCAGGGCCTCTGGTACCTAAGCACCCCACCTAGAAGGGCTGGCCGAGATTCTCTGGGTGGGCTATAAGTAGGGGAGCAGCACTGGTCAGAGGGAGGCCCTGGGTGCTCTGTGAGGGTCATATCAAAGGAAGGGGATGTGTGTGTGCACAAGTGTGGGCATATGCCACAAACACACATCCTCACTCTCCCACGATCATCACGCTCAGAAGAGACATGAAGCTTTGCTGTCTCACGTGGGACAACCACTTCCTCCACCCATTTCTGAACATTTACTCTGTACCAGGCACCTCCCAGCCAGGGTAGCACAGGATCCATCCATCTACCCATTCTTCCATCCATCAATCTCTCTTCTACCCATCCACATAGCAACCATCCATGCATCCATCCATCCACCCACCCACCCATCTACCCATTCATCCATCCATCTACCCACCCACCCATCTTTTCATCTATCAATCTATCTACATATCACCCACCTACATATCTACTGGAAACCCTGGTGGCGTAGTGGTTAAGTGCTACGGCTGCTCACCAAGAGGCTGGCAGTTCAAATCTGCCAGACGCTCCTTGGAAACTCTATGGGGCAGTTCTACTCTGTCCTATAGGGTCACTGTGAGTCGAAATCGACTTGACAGCAGTGGGTTTGGTTTGGGTAGTTACATTATCTACTCATCTTTACATCCCCCATTCACCCACCCATTCATTCATCTATCCATCCATCCATTGCTAAGTATCTGTTTGCCAGGCTCTTTTAGGCAGAAAGAACTTACTATCTTCATTCATTTATTCATTCGTTCCATTGGTAAATTCAGATTGTGGTAAAAATTTCTTCCTTACACTGAGCTAAAAAGTGCCTCCCTGGAACTTCTCCCTCAACTACACTTTCTCCCTGGGACCTGGCACTGCTTGCCAGATGGAGGTTCAGTGCATATTTACTGAATGGAGAGAAAACACATGCCCCTCCCTGCCAGAATGAAGAGAGTGGGGGTGGGGGCAAGGAGGGGGGAAGGGGCCTGCCCCGTGAGTTGTCAAACAGTGGCAAACACGTACCAGGGCAATCCTGGTTCCTGGTCACGCTGCCCACAGCCCCAACCCTCCACCCACTGCTGCCCTCCCTGCTCTCTCCTGCAATACTGGCTCAGGGTCACCCTGCAGCTCCAGGCTGAGCATTGGGATTGGCTCAGGGTCACAGCTGCTAGGCAGCAAGGTAGCTCGGGGCACACTCAGCACTGTGCACGGTTGCCATACCCATGCTCCACCCCCACGCCCTCATCAGACTTTCTCATAAGCCAGCAGCCAGGGTCCTCTGTACTCAGGGGTGGGGCTCACCTGCTGGCACCCGATTCCTTGCCTACCACTGTATCAGGGACCGCCCACAGCAGAGTTTGTGTGTGCGTACTATATTTTTATGCAAATAACACACGCCATCTACGTTTGCTTGCCAACTGCACCCTCCTCCCACAAGGTATTTTCATAAGCATGCTATGCTAATCATTTTACAGCAGCATGTAAAAAAGAATTGGCATTGTAGTGCTTATGAAGATACCTCACAGGGAGAGGGCGCGGTTGGCCAACAAACATAGGAGGAGTGCATTATTTGTGTTAAAATACGGTATGTGTGTATATGGGTGAGTGTATGTGTGTGTGCATGTATGTGGATATGCATGCATGGGAAAGCATATGTGTGCATGTATGCATGCATTGTGTGCATGTGTGTACACGTGTATGTGTGCGTACATGTATCTATAAGCATGTGTGCATGTATGCATGTGTTGTACACATGTGTGTGTACACATGTGCATGTGTGTGTACCTCTGTAAGTATGTATGTAGTGATTGTCAGGCTTCCATGCTCTCATGAGCCGAAGTGACACCCAACTGCCTGGCCTCTGGGCTCTGCCCATCCACCTGTTCAGCTCTGGCACCTGCTCCTAGCTGCCTGGGCTGACCTCAGTCTGCCTAAACCTAGGGCAGTGAGGCCTGCCAGGCACCTCTGGCCAGCCCTAGGCTACTCACAGCCCAGCAAACCTGTCAGGGAGCACCCAGTGGGCAACACAATTGAGGGCAGATGGGTGCTGGCAGAAGAATGAGATTGGGTTCCCACAGACCTAGTGCCCCGGCCTCAGTGTTCTGCTCTGCAATCCCTACTCTGTTTCCTTGTATGGCATTGCTGTGAGGGGTAGACCAACTCCTTCCCAAGGTGGCTGACAGTGCCCAGGGCCTGGGCACATACAAAACACAGACCAGCCCAGACCCCTCTGCCTGTGGAGCTACAGGAGTAAACCAAAGACTGCAAACTCTGACACTGCGTGAAGAAAAAGCACAGGGGCTAGAACAAAGAACAGCATTTATGCAGAGATCTAAAGGGAGAAGTTAGCCAGGAAAGGGGGGAGGGGGCAGCAGAGCATTCCAGAAACAGGACAAGCTGGGTCTGGAAGCCTTGAGGATGGACAGGGCTCAGGGCAGGGGAGTGGGTGAATGGAGCCTGCACCCTCGGCCTGGTGAGGAGCCTGAATTCATTCTCAGGGCATGGGGAGTGGCTGCTGCGGTGGAAGCGGAAGGCCTTATGCATGTACTGGGCCTCCTGGTCAGTCCCTCTGCCAGGCTGTCCCCATCAGCTCAGCAGAAGGCAGGACTGCCTGGCCATGTGTGCATACTGCAGGCCAGAAATGAAAAGGACCTTCTGCTCCGAGCTGCTGCAGCCTGGCGCTGTGTATCTCCAGCCCACCTCCCCGAGGGACAGCTCAGTCGGAAACCAGATCTGGTCTGGAAGCTGATGCGCTTCCATGACAAAGGCCTGCAGTGTGCCTTGGCTGCACTAGACTCAACACTCGGTTGGTAGGTCATGGCCCAGGGCCCCAGGGCTTCCCCTCATCAGTGGCTCCAGCCCTGGCCTTGACCCTGGACACCAGCCCACCCGACTCTACCTGGCCTGCTCTCTTTGGCACCGAGAGCCTGCTGAAGCCTCGCACACAGCCTGACTCACCCTTGTCACCGAAGCCTCACAGCCCCTTCCCCTTTGCTCTGCTCCCCAGAAATCCCCCTGACACATTTCCACACCCACAGGTCCTTGCCTACCCACCTTCTCTCCATCCCACCACTGCTGCCCAGTGGCAGCCTCCCGTGGACAACTGCCTTCTCCTCCTCAAGCACCTTTCGTGGCTTCCCATGTTCATAGCTGCAGATGGTGGGGCAGACCGGGGTACCCTGGGCCTCCTGAGTGAATGGTCAGTGGGTAGGACACTTGGGGAGCCCTAAATCAAGCTGGCAAAGTTGCAGACCTGCTGGCCCATCACCTCCTCCACTCCCCATCACCAGCAGAGAAAGGGAGGGGCGGGGATTTTCTTGAGCTCTCACAGGTCGGAAAGAGCCCCCGGGGTGCCCATCCCCCACGCGGCTCTGCGGGGCACTGGAAGCCCTCCCTGGGCCCCACGCCAGCGTGTACAGGCTGTGACCACACAGTCTGCCTTACGGAAACCGAGTGGCTCAGCCCGTCAGGTGCTCTTTTGTGAGTGTCTAGTGCCTCTATTAAGCCAGGAAAGCACAGTCAGTCCCCACGTCCGTCCGATCAATGGAGGACAAGGCGCTCTTTGAGGCCACAGGCTCGGGAAGAGAATGAAGTAATTGGAGGCAATTTCCTTTGGAATATTCTGCATCGGGCTGTGGGGGCGGAGAGATGCCCATTCATCTCCCTTGGGTTCTATTTTTAAAGCACAGATTGCGCTTTCAGTCACCAGCGTGACTTGAGGCTGTCTGGGCACTGCTCCCTGAAATCCCAGGAGGTCTGAGTGGGGGCAGGAGCATCTTGCATGTATGTGGCATGATCACATGTATGAAGTGTGTCCCGCCACACCCAGCGGGTGAGCACCACGGCACCCACACCCCAGGGCCCAGCTGGTCCCTGTATCTATAACCAACAAGAAGCACACCCCAAACGTCAACTAGTCAGGAACTCTCTTCAGTATAATTGACTTTATATGTCCTTGAACTTACTCTTTATATCCTTCACCTCACACTACGCAATAAAAAAAGCAGTTGCCATTGAGTTGACTCTGACTTATGGCGGCCCTATGTGTATCAGAGTAGAACCGTGCTCCACAGGGTTTCAGTGGCTGATTTTTTGGAACTAGATCTCCAGGCCTTTCTTCTGAGGTGCCTCTGGGTAGACTCAAACCTCCAACCTTTTGGTGAGCAGCTGAGCACATTAACTGTTTGCGCCACTCAGGGACTCACACTAAGCAATTCTTCCCATGAAACCACACGTCTGATGTGTGTGCTTGTTTTTTTCTAAGACACATTAAAATCAATACCTGCTATAACATGAAGGTCGTCTCTGCAACCCAGAAACCCTCAAGGGACTAGAATGCAGGGCTATAAACCCGTACAAAATCCATGTACCTTTCCAGTGTGTCACAAAGCCCACCTCAGTCAAGAAGTGCTGTCTTGTTCCCCAAATAGGAACCAGCCTGGTTGGAGTAGGAGCCACAGCTTCTCCTGCCCCCACAACTGATGAACAGTGAGGAAGCACGCCTCACACCCAGGGTGACCCAATATCCTCGCCCATGTGAGACAATGCGGTACAGTGGTGAGCTCCTCCTCCCACGGTCCCTCAGCACTCCTAGGGGGTCCCGGCCCACCCCCTCCCAGATAAAGGGCACTGGGGCCCCAGGGGAGAAGACAGGGGGCAGCCCCGGAGTGGGGCCTCCATTCTTTCACCTTCCAGCCACAGGTCCTCAGCCCACTAGGCCTTGCAGAGCAGGTGCCCCTCCACCCTACCCCAGGCCTGGCTCCCCACCGCCTGGGCTCACCTTGATGAGCTGCAGCCTCTCTCCCTCCTCCTGCCCCTCCCTCTTCTCTGGGCCCTCCTTCTCCAGCTGCTGCACAGATCCCCACCACCTCCCTGCCCACAGCTCCCCGACAGCACCTCGCACCTACAGGAAGGCAGGTGAGGGAGGCGTCCCAGGCATGCAGGGGTAAATAGTGTCTGGGGAGGGCCTTCCTCCAGCACCTCCAGCCACCCCACCCCTCCCTCTTGTCCACACATCTAATCAGTTGCCAAATCTTGGGGGTTCTTGTCTGCATAGGCCTTTGAATCTGCCTCCAGCTCAGGCCTCCTACCCCAACCTCCTCCCAGAGAACCCTCCACTCCTGCCACCAGGTGCACCCTGCTAAAACCCAACTCCAGCCAAGGCCTTTCCCTCAGGCGGCCACAGTACCCTTCTCCAGCCCCCACTTCCCATGCTCCAGCCATGCTGGGCCCTTGCCCTTGCCCAAGACCTTTGCTGGTGCTGTTCCCTTGACTGGATGGAATTCCCTTTCACCACGTGGCAGGCAGAATTCTAAGGTGGCCGGCCCCCAAGGACCCATGCCCCGTACAGTCCCCTCCCCTTGAGTTCAGCCATTCCTATTATGGGGCAAAGGTGAAAAGACTTTGCTGAGTACCTAAGATCCCAACTGGCTGACTTTGCTGATTATCTTGGGCAATTATCTTGAGGTCAGAGATGGAAGAAGTCAGAGAGGTATGATGCAAGAGAAACACTCTCCTGCTGGCCTTGGAGAAGCAAACTGCCAGGCTGCACAGAGGACCACACTGCAGGGAGCAGGGGACGGCCCCTAGGAGCCAAGGGCTTAGTCCTACAACCCCAAGGAACTGAGTCCTGCCAACTGCTGTGAGCAAGGACCCAGGGCCTCAGGAGAGTGTAGCCCTGGCTGACCCCATGACTGCAGCCTGGCGAGAGCCCAAGGCCTGTGATGACGAGAGGCGAGACCAGGAATGTATGCTGAGTGAAGCAGCAAGTTTGTGGGCATTTGTCGTGCAGCCATAGACAACTAACACATGTTGCCTCCCAGCCCATGGGAATCCCATTTGCCCATATAGATCCAACTCCCAGAGCAGCCTGACCCCAAGACTGAAGGAACACCTCTTCTCTGGCCATCTGTGCCCACCCAGGGCCAAGCTGCCACCTGATCCGTCCCACTGCCACCTGAATTACTATTCTTGTGGCTGCCTCACTGGTACGGCTGCTCACTTGCCCATCACCCTAGCCTGACCTATGCAGGGAGCAGTCCACACTGGCACTGGGGACACAGCAGTGACAGACAGACTGCCCTTAGGGGACAGAGCCATGAGCATGCCAACAGCCTCCAAGGCAGCAGAACCCACAAGCCTGGCTGACCACTTTGGGACTATCAGGGAGTCCAGCTGTTAGACTCAGCAGGTCTGCTGCCTGTACCCCAGGGACCTGGACCAGGGGCAATGAAGAAGGTCGGCTGGACTCACCCCCCAGGTCCCGTTGGTCTGCCTACCCTGGTACTCTGGGTTTGCCCTCCTCCAGACGCCCCTCGGCCCATGCCTCGTTGCAGTTGGCGGCTATTCTGAGTCCTCTGCCATCTGAGAGCCCCTTTAGGACAAGGACGAGTGGATTTATTCTTCACCTCAGCAATGGGGATGGAGCTCTTTCCAGGCTGGCTGTGCCTGGTGCACCAGGAGCCTCTGGAGGACATAGGTGCCTGGGCAGCTGATTCTGCAGGCCCAGGGGCCCTGGTGGCCACATTCTTGACAAGACTCAGGTGATTCTGATGTGTGCTGACGTACAGTCTCCCAGGTTTAGGACCTGATCAGATGATGTCCCTGGTACGTTAACTCCTGTCCAGGTGAAGCTGGCTGGGGGAGAGAAGGGCTGGCTCCCTCTCTACACACCCACACCCCCTCCTACTCCCATACCTTTAGCCTCTCTGAGTGCCCCCAGCCACTCCTGCCCAGCCCAGGCTACGTGTCCCCTGGAAACTGCATTACTTGGGGTCATCAAAGGTTTCCTGGAGGCACATGTGCAAGTGCAGGAAATGCCCCCCCATAGGAGTCCCTTTGGCCCAGGTCACCTGTGGGTAAGGGTCTGCCCTGCTGCGGGACAAACAATGGCAAGGGCTGGAGGCAACCAAAATGGCCAGTGCAGGTGGTGAGAGTCACCACAGGGACCCATACCGTGGGTCCTGGGCGGCAGGGACAGAGGACACCCCAAACAGCACTACTGAGGGAGGATAAGTTTGTGAACCATATGTGTGCAAGGCCTCCCGGGGCACCCAGAGACCCCAGAGGGAAAGTGGACGGAGGGAAGGGAACTCGGCACTGGCCCTGTGCCACCTGCGCTGCTGGGCCCCTTAGCTGCTGCGCTAGTGGTGGGCTCTGCAGAAGAGCCGCCAGGCCAGCAGCACTTTTATGGCCTCGGCAGCCGCTCACCCTCACCAATAGGGGCTGTGCACCCCTCTGCTCTTCTATCTAACCCCAGTTCCCTCTGATCCAGGCACGACCTGGTCCCTGCCCCCCCAGAGCCTGCTCGCTCAGGGACACTCCAGGAGTCCCAGGGTAGAGGCAGTAGCCATCGCAGTGCCCACCCACCAGGCACTGGGCACTTCGTATATTATCTCTTTAATGCTCCAAAGGAGCTGAGGCTCGGGGAGGGGGTCAGCAGGGCCATGGGGGGTTGCTGGAGGTCCTGCCCTGCAGTGGTTCCCCAGGGCATCCCATTTCCCTCTCACTCTAGACTTCTCACTGCTATGAACCAGGAACACAGGTTGCCTTGGCATTTCTGCCACCACATTTCTGGAGCCTGAACCTGCTGCCTTTGCCCCCGCTGGGCCTCGCCTTCTTCCTCTGTAAACAGGCCTCTTCCCTGGTCCGGGAGCCCGTCACCGTCGGTGTGTAGGCTCTGTGGGTCAGCTAAGCTGAGTGTCCCCCTGCTACTCCCCCACAAGCCCAAGCCACCCTAATCAGGCCAAGCTTCGAGCCCCTTCATATGGTGAAATTAACCTCCCTCACTTGACCCAGAGCAGGAGCCCCCCCTCCGCCCCCCACCAGGACTAGGGCCCTGAGATATCTGTCCTGGCCTGGGTGAAGGAAGCCACAAGAAACAGGTGGCCCAAGTGGCCAAGAGGCAAAGACCAGGAGCCAGACCCACAGGGATGGATGCAGAGAGAAAAGCCCCGCGTCCAAGTTTGAGCTCTGACCTTAGCCGGGCCTCAGTTTGTTAATCTGTAAAATGGGGGAGAAGGGCCACCTGTGCCTTTCCAACAGGAGCAGAGTGTGAAAGTGCCCCCCACGCTCCCATGGCATTTATAAAGGCTCTCTCTGTGCAGGGCGTGGCACCTAGCAAACACTTCTAACATCACCACAGCACCGGCTGGGCCCTGGAGGGAGGCAGGGGTCAGGCAGGGCTTTGAGTGGGGAATGCAGGCCCCGTCTAAAGAAACAGCATCAGACATGCCTCAGCCAAGCTGCCGGAGCATCCAGCCTGTCAGTGCACGGTTCTTCAGCTTTTGACGCACCACAGGGGCCCATTCGGGCCAAGCTCAAGCAACTGGCCCGTGTGCAGCAGCACTCATTTCTCACAGAAACCCAGTGTGGGTGTTCACCCTGTCTCCCTACAGATGAGAAACTGAGGCTCAGACGTAGGTGGGCTGGGCTCCCGGGACTAGACAGCAGCTGGAACCACACTCCTGCTGAGGGTTTCCTAGGGAGGGGGAAAAGCTGGCCAAAACCAGCAGTGGGTGAAGCTCCGCCTCTAAGACACGTTCCCGCCAGGGTCTTGGTCCCACCCTGGCACCTCCTGGAGGGAATAGCTAAAGCAGTACAGCTACATGCTGGGGCCACGGACAAGAGCCAGGGCCACTGGGGGTGCTCTCCCTGTCCCCCTACTCCCTGCCGGCCCCAGGCATAGAGGAGACATAGCATATGTGCCCCCTGCCTGAAGAGGGGCAGCAATCTCTGCTCCTCCAGATGCAATGCACCCCCATCTGGATGGACCCAGTACTGCCAGCATTTGCCAGCCCCTCTCTGGCGCTGTGGACTCTTATGATGGAAGCCCACTACACCAGCTGGCAGCAGGCCTAGCCCGGTGGCCCCTAGGTGAGCTTACCAGTGTGAGCGTGCAAAGTTCAGGAGCAGGATGGCACCACCCAGTGCATAGCAGGCCAGGTAGGGTGACCCAAAGGCCTTGCTCAGCCGGCGGGTCTTCTGTTCCCATCTTGCAACCTGCATTATGGAGAGAGAACAAGAAGGACACATGAAATGTTGTTGGGGAGCATCCCGGGATGGGGTTGCGGAGCAAGTCTCCTCTGGGATTCAAGGTCCCACAGTCCCAGTTTCGAGCAAGGAGGGCCACATAGACACAACTGCTTGGTCAGGGACATTCCAATATATCTCCACATGGGGCTAGTGCAGGTGGGACACGAGTCATGTGGGAGCAAGCTCTCTAACCAAGAAGCAGAGAATCGCCCCGGCTGGCACGTGGGTGCGCAGGACTGCCAACCACAGGCCCCTCATGGAGCCTGAGCCTTATTCTACCAAGAAGCCTGCAGCAGATGGGCTGAAGGAAACAGACAGAGCAAGAGCTGCTGGAAATAGACAGAACTGTCCAAAGAAGCCCTAAGGCTCCAATAAGCTCGGCTGCCCAAGAAGGCCACTGGCATGGGGCAGCACAAACAAGATGACCAGAGGTCCACAGGCCTCTTGCCCATGCACCCCGTGGCAGGAAGTGGGCAGGTAGGGTCTCCACGATTTGGTGCTGACAGCACAAACCTCCCGCCACTTCCCCCCACCCCCGCCACTTCCCCCCACCCCCGCCGACACTGAGTCCTTAGGGCTTTCCTGAAGGCTCGGACTTTCACAATTTGAATACTTAGCCACAGAAGCCTTTTCATTTTTTTTTTCCAAGAATGCCTACATCCCACAGCTCACAGTGGAGATCACAAACAGATGGCTCTGATTAGTCCTTCTGTCCCACTGGACACTGCTGGTCCCCACCACCCACAGCCTCTCTCATGCCCCGCTGGGCCAATACTGCCCTCCTGCAGTGGTGGCACCAACTGCAGGCACCAAAGGAGGGGAGGAAGCGGGGGAAGATGCAGCCTCAGGCTCTGGGGAGAAGGTGCTGAGAGTCAGGGCGGCTAGGCTCTAAGTACGTGGGAAGTCACCCACCTGGGCATCTGGAGCGGAGAAAAAAATGGTTTCTGTGTGTCTGTATGTATGTCTGTTCCTGTCTGTGTGTCTCAGTGTGTGCGTCTGTGTGTCTCCATGTGCGTCTGTGGTGGGGGGAGTGTCTGCCACGTCTGTGTACCCCTGTATATGCCTGTGTGTGTGTATGCGCATGTGTGTCTATGTACCTATGTATATGTGTCTGTGTTTGTGTCTGTGTCTGTGTGTGTGTGTGTGTGTGTGTGTGTGTACGTGGGCATGTCTACATACAGGTAAACTGGAGGGCATCTAACACAGCAGGCCCAGTCCGCAGCTGGCTGAGCTGAACTGCATCTGTGAGGTGCAGGCTCTGGTGCAGAGGCCGTAACGTTGTGTGGCTCTGGACATTCCGTGGGCCATCTGTCTCCATTATGGCCAACGTGATAACCATGCCTGCTGCCAGACTCTGCTCCCCAAATGAATCTGCCTTTCCCAGACAATCAATCAGCAGAAGAGTGATAAGCTGCTTCCGGTCCAGCCAGTGACGTGACCCAAGGCTACTGATGCTGTCCTCAGATCTGCTAGGCAGCGGCACGCCAGGGGAGGGTGGAGGCTGAAAGTGAAAGGATGGAAAAAGATATTCCATACATATAATAACCAAAAGAGACCTGGAGTGGCAATCTTAATGTCTGACAAAGTAGACATTAAGACAAAATCTGTTAGAAGAGACAAGGATGGACGTTATATAGTGATAAAAGGGTCAATTCAAGAAGAAGATTTAACAATTATAAACACATATGCATCCAACATCGGGGCACCTAAATAAATAAAAGCAAACACTGATAGAATTGAAAGGAGACATAGATAGCACTACTATAAGAGTTGGAGACTTCAATACACCGGTTTCAATACCGGACAGAACATCTAGAAAGAATATCAATAAGAAAACAGAGGACCATGAACCAACAGGGGACTATAAACCAATTAGACTTAAAAGACATATTATATAACACTCCACTCAACAACAGCACAATATACACTCTACTCCAGTGCACTTGGATCATTCCCCAGGATAGATCACATTTTAGGTCATAAAGCAAGTCTTGATAAATTTAAAAAGACGTCTTTAAAATCATAGAGTATTTTCTCTGACTATAATGGAGTGAAGCTAGAAGTCAATAACAGAAAAAACTGGAAAATATGCAAACATGTGGAAATTAAACAACACACCACTAAACAAGCAATGAGTCAAGATAGAAATCAAAAGAAAAATCACAAATTTCTTAGAGTCAAATGAAAATGAAAGCACAATATACCAAAAGTTTTGGGATTCAGCAAAGGCGGTACTCAGAGGGAAACTGTAATAAATGCCTACACGAAAAAACAAGAAAGATATCAAATCTATAGCCTAACTCTACAACCTGAGCAACTAGAAAGAGAAAAGCAAACTAAGCCTAAACCTACCAAAAGAAAGGAAATAACAAAAATCGGAGTGGAAATAAAATTGAAAACAGAAAAACAATAGAGAGAATTAATAAAACCATAATTTAGTTCTTTGAAAAGATCAATAAAATTGATAAACCTTTAACTAGACTAGAAAAAATGAGAAAAGACACAAATAACCAAAAAAAAAAGAAAGAGGTGACATAAAGAGAATTATGACAGAAGATTATGAACAACTGTATGGCAACAAACTGGTTAATCTAGACGAAATAAACAAATTCTTAGAAGTACACAACCTACCCAAACTGACTCAAAAGGAAAGAGAAAGTCTCAAGAGACCCATAACAAGTGAAGAGATGGAATCAGTGATCAAAAACCTCCCTCCCTGTCATGGATTAAATTATGTTCCCCCCAAAATATGTGTATCAACTTGGTTAGGCCATGATTCCCAGTATTGTGTGGACATCCTGTGTAAAGGGAGTTTCCCTGGGATGTGGTCTGTACTACCTTTTATCTCTCAAGAGATAAAATGAAAAAGAAGCAAGCAGAGAGTGGGGGACCTCATACCACCAAGAAAGCAGTGCTGGAAGCAGAGTGCATCCTCTGGACCTGGGGTCCCCGTGCCCGAGGAGCTCCTCGACCATGGGAAGATTGAGGACAAGGACCTTCCTTCAGTGCCGACAGAGAGAGAAAGCCCTCCCCTGGAGCTGATGCCCTGAATTTGGACTTTTAGCCTACTTTACTGTGAGAGAATAAATTTCTCTTTGTTAAAGCCATCCACTTGTTGTATTTCTGTGATAGCAGCACTATATGACTAAGACACTCCCCTCCCAAAAATCCTGGACCAGATGGTTTCACTGGGGAATTTTACCAAACATTTAGAGAAGAATTGACACCCGTCCTGTTTAACCTCTTTCAAAAGATAGAGAAGGGAGGAATACTCCCTAATTCACTCTATGAAGCAAATAAAACCCTGATACCCAAGCCAGACAAAGACATCACAAGAAAAGAAAACTACAGGTCAATATCTCTTATGAATACAGATGCAAAAATCCTCAACAAAATACTAGTGAACAGAATCCAACAGCATGTTAAGAGTCATACACCATGACTAAGTGGGATTTATTCCAGAAATGCAGGGATGGTTCAACATTAGAAAATAAATCAGTATAATACACCATATCAATAGAAGAAAGGAAAAGAACCACATGATCGTCTCTACAGACACAGAAAAAACATTTGAAAAAATTTAATACCCTTTTCTTGATGAAAGCCCTAAAGAAAATTGGCATAGAAGGGAAATTCCTCAGTACAATTCAGGGCACATATGAAAAGCCAACAGGCAATATTATACTTAATGGAGAAAGACTGAGAGCCTTCCACTTGAAATCGGAAACAAGACAAGCGTGCAGTGCACACTCTCATCGCTTCTATTCAATACTGTGTTAGAGGTCCTAGCCAGAGCAATAAGAATAGAAAAAGAAATAAGAGGTATCCAGATTGGAAAAGAAGAAGTAAAATTATCTCTATCTGCTGATGATATGGTCCTAAATACAGAAATTCCCAAAGAGTACACAAGAAAACTTCTAGAGATAATAAAGGAATTTAGCAAAGTTGCAGGGTACAAGGTCAACAAACAAAAATCATCTGGGTTTCTATACAGCAGCAATGAGAAATCTGAAAGTGAAATTGGAGAAACAATTTCCTTTACAGTAGCATCTAAGAGAATAAAATACCTAAGAATAAATTTAACTAGGCATGTGAAGGACTTATACAATGAAAATTATAAAACACGGCTGAAAGAGATTAAAGAAGACTTAAATAAATGGAAATGTGTTCCATATTCATGGACCGGAAGACTTGATATCGTTAAGATGTTAAAACTACCCAGAGCAATCTACAGATTCAATGCAATCCTGATCAAAATTCCAATAGCCTTACTTATTTACAGAATGGAAAAACCCAATCGTCAACTTTATATGGAATGGCAAGAGGTCCCAAATAGTCAAAACACTGTAGAAAGAGAAGAAAGATGTAGGAAAACTCTCAATTCATGATTTTAAAATATATTATACAGCTACAGTAATCAAAACAGCCTGGTACTGGTATAACAATAGACACACAGACCAATGGAATAGGATTGAGAGTCCAGAAATAAAACCACACATCTATAGTCAACTGATTTTTGATGAGAGCGCTAAGTCCACCCGATGGTGAAAGAATAGTCTCTTCAAAAAATGGTGTTGGGGAAATCGGATCTCCACTGCAGAAAAATGAAACAGGATCCATGCCTCACACCATGTTGTTGTTAGGTCCCGTAGAGTCAATTCTGACTCTTAGGGACCCTATGTACAACAGAACAAAACACTGCCCAGTACTGCACCATCTTCACAATTGTTGCTATGTTTGAGCCCACTGTTGCAGCCACTGTGTCAATCCATCTCATTGAGGGTCTTCCTCTTTTTCACTGACTCTCTACCTTACCAAGCATGATGTTCTTCTCCACGGACTGGTCCCTCTTAATATCATATCTAAGGTATGTGAGACGAAGACTGCTTAGAGTGCTCGTTTCTAAAGAACACTCTGGCTGTACTTCTTCTAAGAAAGATTTGTTCGTGCTTCTGGCAGTCCATGGTATATTCAATATTCAATACACAAAACAAATTCAAAATGGATTAAAGACTTAAATGTGAAAACTAAAATCATAAAATTTTTAGAAGAAAACGCAGGGGGCAAGGCTGTTGGGCCTCACTTTTAACAATGGATTATCTAATATAGCAAAAGACAAAATAAATGGGACCTCATAAAAACTAAAAACTTTTGTTCTTCAAAAGACTTTACAAAAAAAGTGAAAAGACAAGCTACCAACTGGGAGAACATCTTTGGAAACCATACATCCGACAAGAATCTAATAACCAAAATATATATAAAACTTAGACAACAACAAAAAGACAAGTAACCCAGTCATGAAATGGGCAAAGAACCTGAACAGGCATTTCACCAAAGAGGACATTCAAATGGCCACCAAACACCTGAAAAGATGGTCCATGTCATTAGCCACCAGACAGATGCAAATCAAAACCACAATGAGATACCATTTCACTCCCATTAAGATACCAAAAACCAAAATCCACTGCCGTCAAGCCGATTCTGACTCATAGCTACCTTGTAAGTCAAAGTAGGACCACCTCAAAGTGTTGCTATAAATCTCCCACGAAACAGCTGGTGGGTTCGAACCACCAACCTTTCAGTTTGCAGCCACGAGGGCTGCTTCTCACTAGGATAGTTAAAATTTAAAAAAAAAAAAAAACAGAAAATAACAAATACTGGCAAGGATGTGGGGAAATCGGAATCTTTGTCCACTGTTGGTGGGAACGCAAAATGGTACAGCCATTACGGAAAACACTGTGGCAGTGCCTCAAAAAACTAAAAATAGAACTACCATATGACCCAGTAATTCCACTCCTAGGTATATACCCAAAAGATATGAACGCAGACACTCAGACAGATATTTGTACCCCCATGTTCATTGCAGTACTATTCACAATAGCCTAAATGCCCAACAACAAAAGAAAGAATAAATAAAACGTGGTACATACATACAATGGAATACTACTCAGCCTGTAGGGGAAATGAAGTCTTGCTACGTGCCACAGTACGGATGGAACTTGAAGACACGATGCTGAGTGAAATAAGTCAGTCACGAAAGGACAAATATGATACGGCCTCACTTATATAAAAAGACAAGAACGGGCAAACGTATAGAGATCAAATTTTAGGAGTGGTTACTAGGGGTGGGAGGGAGGGGGAAAAGGGAGACTACTGCTTATGGAACTGACTTTTGGTTTATGGTAATGGAAAAATTTCGTTGATTACGATAGGGTTCCACAGCCAATTATTTTAAGTGCTGTCAATAAGTTGTATACCTGTAAAAAGCTGAACTGGCAAAAGTTTTGTGATATATTTATAACACTGATGAAAAAAGGGTAGCTGCTGAGGTTATTTATGCACCAAACACCTATGGGATTTGCTTCATTGGTTTGGGGGTCTAGGGTCGTGGTTTCATGGGACATCCCAATTAATTTGCCAAATAACATGTTTAGTGCTTCTGTTCTAACTCCTAGCTCACTGTGCAGTGCCTGGGTCTAAAAAGCTTGAAGCAGCCATCCAAAACACAGCTGGTCTCTCTCTGCCTGGAGCAACAGGAGTATCAGGAATAGGAGGATGTGAAATGTGTGGCTAATTGCCTCCATGAACAACTGCCTCCTTTGCCAGGAACCAGAGGAACTGGATGGTGCCCAGCTACCATTACTGAACATTTCGATGCAAGATTCCATAGAAGAATCCTGATCAAAATGGGGAAAATGCAGAACAGGATTCCAAATTCTCATGGAATCCAGACTAGGCTAATGAATTCCTAAAACTATTGCCCTGAGATAATCTTTAAACCCTAAACCAAAAATATCTCCTGACGCCTTCTTAAAAACCAAACGATAGTTTAGCTTAACTAGTGAAAAATGTCTACCTTGAGCACTGTGCTCTTTTAAAAACTCTCTCTATGGGATCAAATTGACAACAGCAACTTGAAAGGCTGGATAGGAACTTCGGGGGCAGTGAATTGATGTTAGTGGGAGAGGAATAATGCAGAAAAGGAGGGTGAGAATGGCTGCACAACTTGAAGGATGTAATCACTGTCACTGAATTGTATACATAGAAACTTGAATTGGTATACGTTTTGCTGTGTATATTCTCAACAACAAAATAAATAATTAAAAGAAGTGCAAGGAAATATACACACACAAAGAAAAAGCCTGCTAACAACCATCCAAGGTACAATTGGTCTTCATTGACCTGCAGCAACAGAAGAAGGAGAGTCAGGAACAGGAGGATGTTGAATGTGTAGCTAACTGCCAGCATGACCAACTGCCTCCTTTGCCATGAGACCAGAAGAAATGGATGGTGCCCAGCTATCATTACTGAACATTTTATCAAAGATTCCATAGAATAATCCTGATCAAAAGCGGGAAAATGTAGAACAGAATTTCAAATTCTCATGGACTCCAGAGTTCTGGAGCCATGAAGGCTGGATGAAGCCCTCAAACTACTGCCCTGAGATAATCTTCAAGCCTTAAGCCAAAAACATCTCCTGAAGTCTTCTTAAAACCAAACAATAGTTTAGCTTAACTAGTAAAAAATGTCTGCCATGAGCACTGTGGTCTTCAGCAACTCAAAAGACTAGATAGGGCGCAGTGAGTTTGTTAATGGGAAAGGAACAACTCAGAAAAGGGAGGTGAGAACGGTAGCACAACACAAAGAATGTAATAAGTATCAGCGAATTGTACGTGTAGGAAACTGCTGAACTGGTGTATGTTTTGTTGTATATATTCTCAACAACAACAACAAAATAAATAATATTTGAAGACGGAAACCCTATGGAAGGCAGTGCTTCTGACACACGGGATTGCCATGAGTCAGAATCGAACCCACGGTAACTGGCTTGGTATTCTACCTCACGGGAGTGGGAGGATTAGGGAAGGCGGCAGGTGAAAACATTGCTGCACTAGCCTTCACGAGTGTTTGCCTAGCACCTTATTAAAGTGACCTGTCTCTCCCTCTGGCCAGGAGCTCCTTAGGGTAGGGCCTGTGTCTCATTGAAGTCTGGGGAAGGCCATCTGGCCATGCTCCAGAGTTGGCCTCGAAGGCTGCACCTCCAGTTCTAGCCAGGGTTTACACTTCTTTCCAGCACTTACTGGGGCTCTGTTTGTGGCATCCCTAAAGACTGCAGCCTTGGATTTAGACAGAGGTTGTAACTGGCAACCCAAATTCGTTTTGGTTAGTTGGCTTTACAGCATTTAAAAAATACTGGATCCAACAACTAATCATCCAGAGTTTTCGCATTCAGACCCAGGTTTGCAGTTCTCAAGGAAAATCTGGACGAGTCCATGACGATGCTGAGCAACCTCGGTGCCCCTCACCCCAGCCCCTGACCTCCCTACTGCATTCCTAGACAGTTTCACTCACTTGTGTGAACGGTGTGTCCTGGAGGCCTGGGGTCAAATGAGGGCCCACCACGGGGCTGTGCCACACATGCCAGGAGCAGAAGCCTCCAGCGGGTGTGGCCAAGCCTTCCGCCTCCACAGCCTCCAGGCTAGGTCTGGCATGCTGTCTGCCATGTGTATACCAGGCCTGGGCAGTGTGCAAAGACACCCGGCCAATGTCAGGGAGAGTAGATTTATTGAAGTGAGACAGAGGCTCCTTCAAGGTCATGAGATAGTTATCTGCTGAGCACCTACTATACTTTAAAAGGCAGGACAGTATGGTGGTTAGAGCATGGGTTCTGGGCTCAAACATCAGCTCCTCTACTAACTAGCTGTATGACCTTGGGCAAGTTATTCCCCCTCTCATTGCCTCAGTTTCCTCATCTACGAAATGGGCTAATAATATACTATACCTCAGAGAGTTGCTCAAGGGTTAAATGAGCTAATGCACACGAACTGTTTAGGACAGACTGGAGCATGACAAGCACTCAGAGACGGAAGGGGTGGTGTTTGTTTTTATTCCAGTGTGGACAAATGGGTGGGAGTTGAGAGGCAATGAAGAAGGCCTGGCTGCTGGCTAGACAGACGGTTAAAAAGCAGATGAAGGAAGTTTGTTATGAAACCAGTGTTCCCAAGGGTGAGGACAGATGGGCCCTCTCTCACACTGGGCACCAGCTTGCCCAGCTGTCTGTCATCCCACCGAGCTGTCTGCTTCTCAGGTCTGACCCTTTCTCTGCTGGCCAGGCCTTTCCTACCTTACAAAAGGGCACAACAGGGGTGGCCCACTGGAACCCCACTTCTCTTCCCTCCCCGTCTCGTCCTACCATTGGCTAAGTTCCCCAGCCGAGAACAGCTGCCCCCCACAATCTAGCGTGCAGGCTCTCACCTGAGGACTGTGAACACCCCAAAACTGAAGAGAAAGGCTCTTCGGTGCTTTGGCTAGGGAGAAGCCAGAATCTCCACGAGCTCTTCAAAGGGGCCCCTCTACCCAGGCCAGCCATGCCCCCCAACTCTGTCAGGCACCATGGTCCACTCACCACCCAGGCAGGCACAGGCATACCTGCTCTCTTTCCACCCCAGTGCCTTTGCCCCGGAACCTATGCCTGCTACCGCTGGGCCACATCCCTGACTACCCTGATCCTACCATCCTCCAAGCTCAGCTCAAGCCCCTCCACAAGTTGCCCAAGCTCACCCCAGCCACAATCAGAACGGTCTCAGATCTCCAGGCTGCTATCACATACTCACTGATGGATTCCTGACATGGCTTAACAGTTCAGACCACAACTCACAGCTTTGTGCTCACTGCTGCATCCAGCTGAATGAAGTAGGAGCGAAACAAACACTGAATGGACGCATGGGTGGATGAATGAATGAGTGGTCACAAGCCTCCCAGGGAACATTAAAACCCACTGCCGTCGAGTCGATTCCGTCTCACAGCAACCCTAAAGGACAGAGGAGAACTGCCCCACAGAGTTTCCAAGGAGCGCCTGGTGGATTCGAACTGCCAACCTTTTGGTTAGCAGCCGTAGCACTTAACCACTACGCCACCAGGGTTTCCCCTTGAGTAACTTTCCCTCACCAATCCATGTCCAATCCATGAACACAGGATGTCTTTCTATTTATTTAGGACTTCTTTAATTTTGTGCAACAGTGTTTTGTAGTTTTCGCAGTATAAGTTTTATACTTCTCTTGCAAAATTTATTCCTAAGTATTTTATTGTTTTTGATGCCATTGTAAGTGGACTTGTTTTCTAAATTCCATTCTCAGATTTTTCATTGCTAGTGTATAAAAATACAATTGATCTTTGTGTCCTACTCTTGTTTCCTGCTACATTTCCACCTGCCCTGTAGGGAGACAAGAAGGACCTGTCCAGGCAGTTCCATCTCAAAGTGGAAAAAGAGACCAGGGGTAGGCTGACCTGCTCTGAGGAGCTAGGAAGGGAGGGGGCATCTTGCTGGGAGCTGAGGAGCACATAGAGTCCAGAAAGGCGAGGGAGGAGGGTTCAAGGTGCTCACAGAAACACACCATGATCCTACAAGGGCACAGCCTTTTCTTCCACCTATAGGTGACTTTGAGGGTCGTTGCAGATATAATTCCATTAAGGATCAAGATGAGATGAGCAGGGTGGGCCATAAATCTGATGACTGGTGCCCATGGAGGAGAGGACACACAGATGCAGGGAGAAAACGACCATGTGAAGATGGAGGCAGGGATAGAAGGGATGCAGCCACAAGCCAAGGATTGCCAGCAGCCACCAGGAGCTGGTAGAGACAAGGAAGAATCTTCCCTAGAGCCTTCAGAGGATGTGTGGCCCTGCCCACAGCTTGATTTCAGACTCCTGGCTTCCAGAACTATGACTGCATAAAACTCCTGTTTGAAACCACCAGGGCTCTGGTACACCATTCCAGTGGCCCTAGGAGACTAATTCAGGGATGATGGAGATGTCTGTGATCTTACCTGAGCTCACTTTCTGGCTGTGCAGACATGCCAAAGCTCATCCAATTGTACACTTTAAATACACGTAGTATTCTATGTCAATTATTCCTCAATAAAGCTGTTTGAAAGATTAAATTATTGTTAATTTTGTTGAATGTGGTAACTTATTGTGGTCATTTATAGATGAAATGATATGGTATCTGGATTTTCTTTAAAACGGTACAGCAAAAGAAACAGGAAGGGGAAGGAAGGAGGATGCAGAAAACAGATTCCTTCACACCATCACACAAGAAATAGGACATAAACGCAAGATTAATCCCTGGAGCTGGGTAAAGAGTTCAGTGGTGGGAGGTCATTATACTATTCTAGTTTTATGTATGTTGGAACTTTTGTATAATACTAAGTTAAAACACAGCTCTGTGACTCTGGGCAGCCCCTGCACCACCTCTCTAAGTGTCAGGTCCCCCTCTGCGAGCAGGAGCCGGGGCGCCCCCATCGCTCAGGGTGCTGCAGGGTCTGGCTCAGTAACATGAAGAGGCTGCTGTTGCTGTGCTCTCAGTCTGAAGAGTCTGCACCTCCATGGTCTCACCTGTGGCCAGAGCCTTTCTAGGGCACAGTTTTCTCATCTGCAGAACAAGGGCTGAGGGGATACCAGCCACAGAGTCACAGTGGCAGCTAACACTTACACGCACTTAGTCTGCTACCCACCAACCTTGCCGTAGGCCACCAGCACCTGCTGACCTCCCTCTACCTAAGAGGCCAGCACACTAGCTGCACCAGCACAGCTCACAGTCCCCAAAAACCTTCTGGCTTGGGGTGGGCCCTCTCAGGAGCCATGGAGCTGAGCCAAGCAACAGGCCCAGGTCCCCAGATTCCCAGTCTCTAGCATTGGCTCTGTTCTATACACTTAAGCCAAGTTCAAGGCCTGCTCTGCCTATCCCTGGGCAACCCGGGAGCAAACTGGCACCTCTGGACCCAAAACACATATAGCCAACTTCCAAACCTTTCCTCCTGGGGCAAAAGAGGCCTGAGGACATGTGTCACCACCTGTGGAGAGATCGCTGGAAGATGGGGGATAAAAAGAGAACAGATCTCATGTTAATTCAACCATGTCGGGAGGATTCTGCCACCTGAGCACTACCTCTCATGAGCTTCTTCCCCCAGCCTGGCTCATGCGAGTCATAGAGATCAAAGTGTTTGGATGGAGGAGACACCGCACAAAGCCAACCTTCCTGGCTGATGGCAGACTCAGCAAGATTTGCCTGGTCACCTGCCCCTCCACGGACATGCCACCCCTGGGGGCTGCATGGTGTGTATCTATCCAGGGGATGCCTGCTGCTTCAAGTCCCGCTGGTGGTTTTTTTAGACCAACGTTCCCTCCACTGGCTGGAATGGCCAGGCCATCGGGAGAGGGAATGGGCCTCGCCCAGCAGGGTTGGTTGCTGTCATTTGTGCTACGGCTGTCTGCCTCCACGCCTCATTCCCTTCGGCTGAGAGTGAGGTGGGGACAGAGGCGTGGCACAAGGTCTACATTCCCCAGGCCCTTGGGGATATCCACTCTCCCATGGGCTACCCTTAGTCCTTGCAAGTCAGGGGAGTAAGCACCCTACATACCCTCTCAGCCTGGGGTCCGCACTGGGGGGACCATGCTGCCTGCCATGTGCTCCGCCAAAGGGGCTGCACCAAGAGGCAGGTGAATTGAGTAGTCTGGGGCTGGACAACAGGAATATATTTGGCTCCTTTTCCTTGGGCAGCCCCTCCAAGTTTCAAAACCAGGTCTCATGGAGGCGCCTTAAGTGCATGCTGCCATGTGGAAAAAGCCAGTCCAAAAAGGCTACCTACACACTGTAGGAATTCAACTCTATGACTTTCTGGAAAAGGCAAAACTATAGAGGCAGCGAAAGGTCAGTGGTTGCCAGGGGTAGGGACGAACAGGTGGAGTCCAGGGCACTTTTAGAGGGGTGAAACTAGTCTGTGTGATACTGCAGTGGTGGACACGTGACGTATGCATTTGTCAAAACCTGCAGGACTGTACAAAGAGGGAACCCTGCTGTTCATGATGGGCTTCAGTTAACAATGCATCAGGGTTGGTTCATCAGTTGTAACAAGTGTACGCCTTAATGCAAGATGTTAATACACATCCCACTTTGAAATGTGGCATCTGGGGTCTTAAATGCTAACAAACGGCCATCTAAGATGCATCAACTGGTCTCAACCCACCTGGATCAAAGGAGAATGAAGAACACCAGAGTCACACGATAACTAAGAGCCCAAGAGACAGAAAGGGCCACATGAACCAGAGACCTACATCATCCTGAGACCAGAAGAACTAGTTGGTGCCCGGCCACAATCGATGACTGCCCTGTCAGGGAGCACAACAGAGAACCCCTGAGGGAGCAGGAGATCAGTGGGATGCAGACCCCAAATTCTCATAAAAAGACCATACTTAATGGTCTGATTGAGACTAGAGGAATCCCGGCGGCCATGGTCCCCAAACCTTCTGTTGGCCCAGGACAGGAACCATCCCCGAAGACAACTCATCAGACATGGAAGGGACTGGAGAATGGGTTGGAGAGAGATGCTGACGAACAGTGAGCTGCTTGTATCAGGTGGACACTTGAGACTGTGTTGGCCTCTCCTGTCTGGAAGGGGGATGGGAGGATAGAGAAAGTTGGAAGCTGGCAAAATTGTCACGAAAGGAGAGACTGGAAGGGCTGACTCATTAGGGGGAGAGCAAGTGGGAGTACAGAGTAAGGTGTATATAAACTTATATGTGACAGTTTGACTTGATTTGTAAACGTTCACTTGAAGCTCAATAAAAGTTAATAAAAAAAAAAAGATGTTAATACACGGAAAACTGTGCAGGAGGAGGGAGCACACAGGAACTCCCTGCATGTCACGCACAATTCTTCTATATGTGTAAAACTTCTCCAAAAAATAAACAAAAAAACCCCATTGCCGTCAAGTCGATTCCAGCTCATAGTGACTCTACAGGACAGAGTAGAACTGCCCCATGGGGTTTACAAGGAGTGCCTGGTGGACTCGAATTGCTGACCTTTTGGTTAGCAGCCAAGCTCTTAACTAATGCACCACAAGGGCTCCCTCAAAAATAAAATCTATAACAAATTTTGAATAACAGAGATAGACATGTCACTGGTATTTACTAAAGTCTAAAGATTTTCCTTCATCTAGGACTAAATTGTGGTTTATAATAAAAATCTCAACATTAAACAACAAAAACCAAAAACCAGGGTGTTCAAGCTCCTGTTTACAAACATCAGTCCCAGAACACCGGGCCAGTCCTGCCTGGTCAGAATAAAGGGGAGGGAACCTTGGAGAACAGCTCAGAAACTGGCCCAAGGCTACCCCACTCCTAGAGCCCCTGACTCTTGCCTGCTCCCCATGACCAAGGTCCCCATACTGGTCCTGGTACCTGGCTCATTTGTCACAAGGGCAATCCTGTCCCTGCAGGTCCCCAAGCCCCACCCCTGGCATGACCACAATGGCAGAGTCACCTCACCAGAAGGCTGCAGCTCCCCCATCACACCTCGCCCAGTGTGGATTAAGCCCACTGCATTGAAAGGTCTGACTTATTTACAGATTTGCACACAGATTTCCAACTACAAACAAAACAAAGCCTACCTGCACAAAGCCACTGGGAACAGAGCCCACGAGTGACTCCTCAACCATGATCCAAATACCCAGCCCCTAAAGCCACCCCGGGTCACAGCAGCCTGTGGTGACCTCCCCCTGGGCCAGCCTCCACGGGACCGCCATCTGCACAGCTCATCTGTCAGTTAATCACTCTCTGCCTCATGGCCACCTCTCCTAGTATTTGTCTGTAGGGGTGGGGGTGAGGGAAGATAAGATATGGAGGTAGAAAGAAGAGGAAAGCCCTGGATCACTATTTGTTCCCAGAGGCTCCGTGACTCAAATCCCGAAACCCACCCCCATCCCCACCGGCCCCACCCGCAGGCAGCCCCTGCCCAGGCTCCCGTAGAGCACACAGGCTCTGCAGCCAGGCTGTCGAGCCAGGTGCTGGGCTCAAACCCCAACCCACCACTCTCGAGCTGTATGTCCTGGTACATATGGCCACTCATTGCTGCTGAGCCTGTTTCACTGTGCGGGTGACCAGAGATGTGGAAACCATCTGGTGCAGGCCTGGCACAGGCACGAGGGGTCTCCCTCCTGCCACCAGCCCCCTGGGTGGCTGTTTGCAGACTGAGAAGAAGGGAAAGTAGGGGCTGGAGAGCTTGGGAGCGTCATAGCATGTGACTTCAGTGGGGTCTTGTAGTCACTTGTCCCACCTGCCCCCTCACCCGGGGAAGATCACAGCAAGGAGGGCAGGAAGCGCACACGGGTAAATGCCTTCAGGCAGAGGATGGTCTGACTGCAGAGACCCATAGCTTGGCCCATCCTGTCTGGCCCACTCTCTGATCTCACTTCCTCTTCAGCAATAGGGAAGGGGGCCTGGGCCGGGGCTGCCCGTGGAAGGGCCCAGCAAGCTTAGGTGCCACAGGGTAGATAGGAAAAGAGCAAGACCCTCAACGAGGTGGAGTGACACAGTGGTTGCAACAATGAGCTCAAGCATAGCAACGATTGTGAGGATGGCTCAGGACTGGGTAGTGTTTCATTCTGTTGTGCATAGGGTCGCTATGAGTCGGAACTGACTCGATGGCACCTAGCAACAACAACAACAGATAGATGATGTTCAAGGGGGGCCTTCCTCTTCCTCCCTGACAGGAAACAGAGAAGCCCTGAAAAAACTGCCCCTATGTCATCAATGTACTCACTTTGGCCACCACTACATGCCTGTCTCCAAGAGGCCCACGTGGGGAGCACAGCCCACAGCAAACACAGAGGCTACAGCACAATCGCTAAGGCCACAGTCCTCGTGTGAGCAAAGCAAATATGTACCTTTTCATCTATTTAATAAATACAGTAAAACGGGAGGGAGCAGTCAGTGCTTTGTCCAAAGAGTCCCTCTGTGGTTCATTTAAATCTGTGGGCTTTCCTGCTGCATTTAAAGTGTTTGATTTATGCACAGCTTTTCAGGCTGTTTTTTTTGACTGTAAATAAAACAAAGCTCACCTGTACAAAGCTCCTGGGAAAACAGCCTAGGAGTGACTCCCCAACAATCACCCAAATATAGTGCAAAACACGGTCTGCCTTCTTTGGTCAATATTTGTATGGACATGAACCTGCCTCAGAAAGGAAATCTGAAAGGATGTGGTAAACAGTTGTCTGGATATGCAGGGCTTCAGCCAGCGCTGGGCACAAGCTTCTGAGCCAGCCTTTTATGGGCACCCTGGTGGGGCGGCCACCAGAACAGACTCATCCTCACTGACACCAGAGCTGCACGGCCATCGACACCCACAGTGAGCCAGCATATTTGTTTTTGTTTTTTAAAAAAGAATTGTTTATTTTAGAAAGTGGGACTGTCTGAAATTTTTTTAGGTCAAGTCTGTTGAGGTAAGATTAAGATACAACAAAACATGTGCCCTCTCTAAGGCACAGTTCTGAGTTTTGACAAACGCATGCAGTCACATAACCACCACTACTGTCAAGACAAGAGAACGCTTCCGTTGCCCTAAAAATGTGCCTCCCTGCCCCTCTGCAGTCAGTCCCCTCCCCACACTCAAGCCTCTAGGAGCCACTGCTCTGATTTCTCTCCCAAGCTCGTGCCTGTCCCAGAAGGCCAGGTGGATGGAGTCACAAAGCATGCGCCTCCTGAGTTCCGCCTCTTCACGCAGCACGATGCCTCTGAGATCTAGACACGCGGCTGCGTGTATCAGGGCTTCATGCCTTTTCATTGTTGAGTAGTATTCTGCTGTATGGACCAATTTGTGTACCTGTTCCCCAGCCCCACTGGATTATCCAGAGCCAACCCAAACAACCTGGATTGTTTATAGGTTTTGGCTACTGTGAATACTAGAACATCTACTTAGAGATTTTATGTGGACTTAAATTTCCATCTTTCCTGGGTAAATAACATAGAGTGGGATTGCTGGATAGTTTTTTTTATGGTAAGTGTGTATTTAACTTTAGAAGAAACTGCCACACTGTTTTCCAAGGTGGCTGTACGGCAGGAGCCAGCTCTCCTGTATTTCATGGTATTTATGGGCCTCACGAGATCACAGCCCAGGAGAGCCAGGCTCAGGAATGTAGATTTCAGGGGCTTGGGAACCACCCAAGTTCACATCATTAATAAGTGGCAGAGTGAAAACAACCCAGATGCCCAGCAACTGGCAAATGGGTGAATAATATGTGGTCCATCCACACAATGGAATACTATCCAGCTCTAAAGAGAAAGAAGTTCTGATCCACGCTACGTCATGGATGAACCTTGAAAACATTACGCTGAGTGAGACAAGTCAGACACAAAAGGACAAATATTGTATGATCCCACTTACATGAAATATCTAGAATAGGCAAATGCATACACACCAGATATACACAGTTCATTCGTGGTTGCCAGGTGTGGGAGGGAGGGGAAGAGGGACTCATTTCGTAGGGGTCACTGAGTTTCTGTTAACGGTGTTAGGAAAATTTGGAAAACCGGTAGTGGCGGGAGCAGCCAGCCCAGTAGCTGGTGGGCAGAGGAAGGGGATGCTCCACGGGGTTTTCAATGCCTGTGATCTTTTGAATTAGATGGCCAGGCCTTTCTTCTGAGGAACCTCTGGATGGACTCAAACTTCCAACCTTTTCATTAGCACCCAAGTTTGTTGACCCATTTGCACTACCCAGGGACTCTAGATAATTCCTAGGCTTCATCAAAGCCCTGCCAGGAAGACAGCATCACCCACATTGATGGAGAGGCAAGTGACTTCTCAAAGCTGCCCATCAGTCTGCTGAGGAGCCCAATCCAGAGCCCAGCTCTTCTCCCTGCCAGTGCCACTCCTCTCTGCCAGCGCCCCGCCACCTGGGAGCAGGGTGCAGCCCAAAGCATTCCTGCAGCCTCCTAGGTGCCCAGGGCTGAGGCCCAAATAGATCTGCCTTACAGCTGGTGCGGACACCCACCCAGCTAAACAAAGCTAGCTCCCCCCAGGGGGCCCCGGCCACATGAGAATAGGCTCTCAGGACCCAAACAAGGTAGGCCACAGAGCAGCAGGTGTGGTGGCAGGTCAGATGCTGCTGCCACAAGGGCTCACCCCCAGGACATGGTCACCAGCAGTCCCGTACCTCTGCAGAAGGAGGTCACCCGGCCTGAGGGTGCTTCAGGGGGGAAGTGACCACTAGTATGGTTTCTCAAGGCCTCCAACGAGAAGCACATGGTGTGCATTTTCCAGGTGAGGACTCGAGGCTCAGAGGGGTGAAGCAACCTGCCCAAGAACACACAGCTCTCCAGAGGCAGGCAGGATTTGTGCTCAGGGCATCCCGCAGCTGGGTATTCCCTGGCACCTTGGGCTGCCTGGAGAGGAACCTGGCTCCAAAGCCTGCCTGGCGCCACTCATCGAGGTCACTATGGGGCAGCAAAGCCCCTTGAATATTAGCATCTCAGCCAGAAGGTGCAGCTAATCTTGTTGTTCTTCACGGCAAAGGCTGTGCTGAGGAAAGTGCTTTGCCTAATTAAGCTCCCTCACAGTTAATCCAGAAAAAGGAGACTGATCTCCCTGGACTGGCATGACACAGCCAGCAGGCTCCTGGCCTGGGACAGAGAGGGCCTGTTCAGACAACCCCAGTGGATGTGCGTGGCAAGCTGGCCTCACCCTGCAGGCCCTCCGGGCCAATGCCGTCACCTCCCCAAGGGTGCCATCTCCAGCTGATCAGTAGACTGAGGGGCCAACATCCCTAGGCAGAGAGAGTACAGCTGACCCATAGCAGGGACACTGCAGAAGGGGGTGCAGGGCCTGCTCACTCTGGAGGGATCACCTTTCACAGGAGAAAGAGGAGAAAACGTCTCGAACCTCCCAGTAATAACAGTGGGCACAGTCCTAGCATTTACATGGTCTCCAGGGTTCCTGAGGACTTTTCACATCCACAGCTCCAACCAATTCCTACTCGGGCATGGAGATGTGGCAGGACTGAGTGTGATCCTCAGTTTATAGATGAACGTGGCAGGGCTCAGGTGTGATGGAGCCCCCACTCCAGCCTTGAGCCCAGCCCCTGTGCGCACAGCCTGGGGTTCCCCTGCACTGCCTCGTGTCCCTCGGCCACACGCATCAGCTGCTGGGGAGTGCAGGGCCTGGGGACCACCAAAGACCGCTCCACAGGTTGTGAGGGGGTGACGTTTCCATCCTCTGAGAAGCTGCTCCCGTCTTGAGCATCCTGAAGTTGACTCACTTCTCTCTCTCTCCAGCTGCCATTCCTCAGAGGCTGGATCCCTCAGGGGACCAAGTATGCCCGAAGGCCAAGAGCACCGTCGGGGCAGTAGAGAAAGGAGGGAGGCGAGCTACACTCCCCAAACTGCAGAGAGGAAAATAAAAAGGTTGAGTCCTGCCCGAAACCCAATCCCCCTCGCAGATCGGTGTGACTGTCCCTGAGGGCACTCATGACAGCAGGGGCTGGGAACAGCATGGCACTGGGCACAGGAACTCTCTCTTCTCGCCAGATACAGCTTGGGTCCAAAATACTGTGTTCCATGCTAATTGCCCCCCGCTGGAACATTTCCCGCGGTCCTCGAGGACAGGAACATCCATGGCCTAAAGAGGGGACTAGACAGAACAGCCTGATCCTCACCTGCGGCAGGGCCTGCTGTGGTTTGGTCTCTGGGGACGATCCTGTGTGACTTCTCTGGACCACTGGGCAGGGAGGGATTAAACAGGGGCCCTACTTTGTCTCTGAGGTGCAAAGTGGGTACAGAATTTACAGTCCCCGTGGCACTCAGGGTCAGAGTCATATACACACACCCCACCTGGATGGTCTGGTTCAGGACATGAGGGGTTGGGTCTTTGCAGACACGCTCCTCACCCTGCAGTCTCTGCTGTAATCACACCCTAACCTGCCCTTTGGTCCAGCAATTCCAGGCCTAGAAGTAGATCCTAGGTATATCTGCCCATATGTGCAAATAAGTAGTCTAAGGAGTCCCTGGGTACTGCAAACAGTTAGCATGCTCAGCTGCTAATGGAAAGGTTGGAAGCTTGAGTCTACCTAGAAGCACCTCAGCAGAAAGGCCTGGCCATCTACTTCCAAAAGATCACAACCACTGAAAACCCCATGGAGACCCAGCAATTCCACTCCTAGGTATATACCTAAAAGACTTGAAAGCAGAGACTCAAAAAGAGATTTGTACACCCATGTCCCTTGCAGCATTATTCACAGTAGCCAAAAGGTGGAAACAATCTAAATGTCCATCAGCAAATGAGTGGATAAACAGAATGTGGCAAGGACATACAATGCAATACTACTCAGCCAGTATGAGAAATGAAATCTTGACACATGCTACAGTATGGATGGAACTTGAAATCTGTCAATCACAGAAGTGCAAATATTGCATGACCTCCCTTATACAAAAAGACAAGAAAAGGCAAATGTCTAGAGACCAAAGTTTATTAGTGGTTACCAGGGACAGGAAGGGGAAAAGGCAGGTTAACGGTGATGGAAAAATTGCATTAAGGGTAGGGCCGCACAGCTGATTATCTGAATTGCTTTGAAAAGGTTGAATTAGCAAAAGTTATGTGACAGACATATTTACAACACTGACAAAAAGAAAGAGTAGCTGCCGAGGCTGCTTATGTACAACCAAACACCTCATGGGATTTGGTTCTTTGGTTTGGAGGTTTAGGGTCCTGGTTTCACGGGACACCCCTGTTAACTGGCCTAATAATGTGTTTAGAGCTTCTGTTCTATCTCCTAATTCATTGTATAGTGCCTGGGGTCTTAACAGTTTGCCAACAGCCATCCAAGTCACAATAGTTGGTCTCTATTCACCTGAAGCAACAGAGGAAGAAGGAGAGTCAAGAACAGGAGGAGGATATAGAATGTGTGGCTAACTGCCTCCATGAACGACTGCCTCCGTTGTAATGAGACCAGAAGAACTGAATGACGCCCAGCTACCATTACTGAACATTTTGATCAAAGGTTCTATAGAAGAATCTTTGATCAAAAGGGGGAAAATGTAGAGCAGCATTTCAAATTCTCATGGACTCCAGACTTCCTGGAGCCATGAAGGCTGGATGAACCACTGAAATTACTGCCCTGAGAAAATCTTTAAACCTTAAACCAAAAATATCCCCTGATGTCATCTTAAAACTGAACAACAGTTTAGCTTAACTAGTAAAAAATACAAAAAAGGTCTGCCTTAAACATTATGCTCCTTTAAGATCTATATGGGATCAAACTGACAATAGCAACCTGAAAGATTAGATAGGAACATTAGGGGGCAGTGAGTTTATGTTAATGGGGGAGGAACAAGTCAGAAAAGGAAGTAAGAACGGTTACACAATTTGAAGAATATAATCAATGTCACTAAATGGTACATGTAGAAACTGATGAACTGGTATGCTTTGCTGTGTATGCTCTCAACAACAACAAAATAAATACAATTTAGAATAAAGAAAGAAAACCCCAAGGAGCACAGTTCTACTCTGACACACATGGAGTCACCATGAATGGGAGCCAACTTGATGGCAACTGTTTTTTGTCCATCGGTTTTTAAAAAGGACACATGATACCATGTATAGTCAAAACCATAGGGCTGCACAACATAAAGCAAGAACCCTAATGCAGACTACGGACTTCAGTTAATAATAATGTATCAACATTATTTATCAACTGTAACAAATGTAGCAGAGAACCAAGATTTTAGTAACAGCGGCAACTGTGCAGGGGGAGGGGAGCATATGGGAACTCTACTTTCTGCTAGGATTGTCTGTACACCTAAAGCTGCTCTAAAAATTAAAGTATATTTTTAAAAAAGGAGCAACAAACATAGTTTGGGGTATTTATCTGGAAAATTCACTGATACAAAACAGGCCCCTCCCAAAACAATTATCTCATTTTTCTGACAGCCTTTGCAGCTAAAAATGAGGGCCTTGCCCTATTAAATGATGACTACATCCTCGTCCCATTCCACTTCCCTCGGTCTTTGCCCCAGGGAAGAAACACTAGCCTGTGAGGCAAACGCTGGTCCTCCTGTGCAGAGGGTCTGAGTACACAAGGGCCACCGTGGAGACCCCTGCACCTGGGAGAGTAGGGGGTCGGTGCAACCTGTGCTTGACTTACAAGTAACAGAGGTCCAGGCAATGCTGCAGTTTTTCTGTTCTGTTTTTTTTTTTTTTTTCCTTCGTTGTTGTTTTATTTTTTCTTTTAATTACACTCCTGCCGTTTTGACATGGAGACTCGAGGTCTAAAATTAGGCCACTGGATCTTACACCTGACTTTCCATTGGGGGAGGAAGGGAGTCTCGGTGCCAACAGATGTGAGATTCATGCTGGAGGGAACAGTCTTCTGAGCACCCTGCACCCCTCCCCCCGCCACACTGGTCTGGGGGAAAGGCTGAAGGGCTCCCACCTGGGAGGCAGCAAACCATGCTCGCCCCCAGCCCACCACTCTCCACATTCAGAAACCCCGATCTCGACCTTTTCTTCACAGGAACAAGCATCACCCAGCTTCCTGCGGGTTTCTGTTTGGGTGTGAAAGAACCTGGCAGGTGGGGGATTAGCAGGGCTTTGGTGTCCCTACACACCTTGTCCTTTGGACCAAAGGGGTTAAGGTTACTCCTCACCTTCATCCAGGCCAGAAAGTCAGATTCAGAGCCAAAGAACATGGCTCCAGCCACCCTCAGACCCACCTTGTCCTCTAGAAGGAGCCTCCACTAGTACCCCTCCCCACCCCCAGGCCAGGTCCACCCTTGGAAGTCATTCTATCATCTAGGGCTTAACTGCTGAGGTATGGGTCATCCATAAGCCCCTGATCCCATGAGGGTCACACAAAGGCATTCAAGTCAATCACCCTGTATGCCAACTGCCACCGGGCCACGTGCTGCACTGCCCCTTTGTTCCAGGGACCGAGGAAGCAGAACCATGCTTCCAGCTCTGTTCACTCCCTGGGGTACCCCCAGTTCTGTGCCCCTTCAACCCAGACACGCTCAGGCATGGGAGGAGCCTCCTCATCTCTGCCTCCTCCCAGTCACTTCCCTTGGACCGCTTTATCACCAGAACCCGGCCCTCCAGCAGGCGCTCTCGACCAGAAGGCTCAAGGCTCCTTCCAACTCTCCCATCAACCAAGAAAACCTTGCAAATCTAGAAACCTCTGTGGACAACTCTCCTGGTTCCCCACAGCAGGGGGATGGGCTACACGTGGTAGATTCAGGAGCGGCTCTCCTGGCCCACTCACCCTGCCCAGGAGTGGGGACCACTCTACATGGACGGTCAGGGAGGCATCTCTGAGAGAGGCCATGTGAGCTGTGACAAGGAGAGAGCTGGGAGAGCATATCAGGAAAAGTGATGTGACTGGGAGTGGCCAGCAGAGGCCTTGAGGGGCCCCACAGCCTGAACCCTGCAAGTCCATCGCAGCCCTACACGCTTTCAACCCCTTGTTCCTTCTCTCACAAACACCCCTGTGCAGAGGCAGTTAGCCGCTCAGTATGCAGGACAGAGCTCTAGAAGACCTGGGTCCACCTCTGCCCCAGCTGTCATAGGCCATCAGGTCTTTGTCCTGGGGCGGGGGGGGGGGTCTGCATTCCTCCTTCCTGCTTCAGGGTGGAATTGCCCAAAGGGTCAGGGGTGAGTGCAGAGCAGGCAGGCACATTTCCCCCGGGGCGCAAGCTCTGGCAGCAGCAGGAGGTAAGGGGTCTAAGGTGGGCAAGGTGGGCTGGGACTTCATGGGCCTAACAGGAGAGGCTCTGACCAGCAGGTGGGGTGGACGGGCCAAGGAGCCCAACAGAGCTCTGCGAAAGAGGGGAGGGGCAGGTGCTGTTGATGGGCATAGGCGGATCCACTCGTTGCCAACCACACTTACAGCCTGGAGGGCGGGTGGGTTCTAAGCCCTGCTCTGGGCTCTCTCCACAGCCCTTATCTCCCCCATGGCTGGGACCCAGAGACAGGAGTGGCTTGCCAAGGTCTTCCTGCGGGTGAGCGGCAGAGCTAGAGGTCACAGCCAGGAGGGCAGGAGACTGAGATTCTCACCTGTCACCAGCTGTGTGCCCTTGGACAAGTCCTTTCCACCCCAAGATGAAGTGAGGAGGAACTTCCAGGACCACCATCCTCAAGACCTGCATCACAAAAGGCCAGCAGAGGGGTGATGGCCCAGGGCTTTGTCCCCTTCCCTGGGGGAGGCATTTATAGCTTGTGTTTGGGTTTGAACCCTCCTCTCCTTTGGCCCCTCTGGCTCCTCTACTGGGGCTCAGGATCTGTTACAGACAATGTATTCCCGACAGTGCCCAGGTGAACCCATGTAGCCCCCCAGCTGGGGTCAGGTGTGGTCTGCCTCCATGCTGCTCCCGCTCATAGCACAGCCACTTGGACAGCCCCACATTCCCACCAGCTATCGTTCCTCTCAACAAGACCTTCTACCAGCGGAGGCCCAGAGGATGGTCAGTCCTCGTCACAGGGACCAGGTCCTGAGCTGCCCTCAGAGTCACTGCAGACACACAGCATCCGCCTTTCACGGCTGAAGCATCTTCTACTGCCTTCGGATTCTCTTCAAAGTGGGCATAACTCAGCTAGAACACCAGGGAAGGGGGCGAGAGTGTCCCAGTCATCTTTCGAAGCTCAGCCTGCATCAGAGCTGGCCTCCCAGAACCCTGCTGGGCCAAGGAGCTGGCAGGCAGCATGTTTTGCTCATGACCCCAATTTCATGGTTCCTGATGCCTCTATGAGCCAAGCCCCAGGCTGGGCAAACTCAGCTCCTACTCGGGGAAGGGTGAGGTGCGCAGGAGGCCCACGGCCTGGGCTGGGCAAAAGGACGAAAAAACGCCAGGGGAATTCAGAGGCAGGCAGAGGAGGCCCCTCTAGACAACCAGCTCCAGGACCAGGGCCAGGCCTTGCTCAATTTAGCACTGTAAAACCTCAAAATGAGTCATCAACCCTCAGGGCAGCCTGGGAAATTTTGGGGTGGGGATGTGTGGGATTTCCACTGCCCAGATGGGGAGCTGAGTCCTGAGAGGGAAGGGCCTGGCCCAGGGACCCCAGCACATCAGACTCCCAGCCAGGGCCAGAGAACCTGGTCAGAGCCCACACAGGGGACGTCCCTGCTCCTTCCATAGAGGCCCAACAAGCACTCAGAGCCACAGGAATGGAGAAAGTGGTTACATGCCCTTAAATGCAGGAGGTCTTGCAGAGCTGAGGGAAATGGATGCGGGATGCCACAGGGCTGAGGTTCCTGCCCACGGCTCAGTGGGAAAAGCCAGGTTCCGTATCCTCTTGCACTGATGCTGAAAAATTCAGAGCCTTGTCCTCACCATCCCCTCCTCTTCTCCATGGCCTCTCCAGCTCCACCCTCACACAGGGAGGTGATTCAGCACCGACCCCCTAGGAGGAAGGCCTGGGAGATAAGGCCATCTCCAGGAGTCCCAGGGCACAGGGCAGGATGCACCAGCAGGTCATAGCACACTGCACAGCCATCAGTCCACACGGGCTCCTGGGTTCACTTCTAATCCATCTCTAAACCCACAGCTCTCAGGGCAGGGTTCTATAGGGTCAGTGCCCAGGAAACACTCAGCCAAAGTATGAATAAAAGATGCACCCTCACACATAAAAATCAGTTGGGTTTCTATGCTATGAGAAATCTGAAAAGGACATTTAAAAAAAACACCATTTACAATAGCACCTGTTACATATTGAACTGTGTTCCCCAAAAATGTGTGTCGACTTGGCTAGGCCATGATTCCCAGTACTGTGTGAATTCCACCATTTTGTCATCTGATAAGATTTTCCTATGTGTTGTAAATCCTAACTTCTGTGATGTTAATGAGGCAGGATTAGAAGCAGTGATGTTAATGAGGCAGTACTCAATCTACAAGATTAGGTTGTATCTTGAATCAATCTCTTTTGAGATATAAAAGAAAGAAGCTAGCAGAGAAACGGGGGACTTCATGCCACCAAGAATGAAGAACCAAGAGGGAAGTGTGTCTTTTGGTCCCAGGGTCCCTGCACTGAGAAGCTCCTAGACCAGGGGAAGATTGATGACAAGGAACTTCCCCCAGATCAAACAGAGAGAGAAACCATTCCCCTGGAATTGGCGCCCTGAATTCGGACTTCTAGCCTCCTAGGCTGTAAGAGAATAAATTTCTCTTTGTGGTATTTCAGTTAAAGCAGCACTAGATAACCAAGACAGCACCTTAGAGAATAAAATACCTGGGAGTAAATTTATCCAGGGATGTGAAAGATTTATACAACAAAGATTATAAAACACTGCTGAAAGAGATTAAAGAAGACCTAAATAGATGGAAAGACATCCGGTGCTCATGGATTGGAAGACTTATAGTCAGGATGTGAATACTACCCAAAGCAATCTACAGATTCAACGCAATTCCAATCAAAATTCCAACATTTTTTATAGAAATGGGAAAACTAATCCTCAACTTTATATGGAAAGGCAAGAGGCCCCAAATATCCAAAGGAATTTTGAAGAAGAGCAAAGCAGGAGACCTCATACTTCCGGACTTTAAAACATATTACACAGCTACAGTAATCAAAACAACCTGGTACTGGTTTAATGATAGACACACAGAGCAATAGAACAAATCGAAAACCCAGAAATAAATCCATACATATATGGTCAACTGATTTTCAACAAGGGTGCTAAGTTCACTCAATGGGAAATAAACAGCCTCTTCAACAAAATGGTGCTGGCAAAATTGGATTTCAACATGCAGAAAAATGAAACAAGATCCATACCTCACACCATACACAAAAATTTCAAAATGGGTCAAGGGCATAAATGATAAATCTAAAACCATAAAGTTCTTGGAAGAAAATACAGGCACAAAGCTATGGAACCTACTCTTTTTCAGTGATAACTTATCAAACCCAACAATGAATGTACAAGCAGTAGAAGACAAAACAGATAATTGAGACCTCATAAAAATCAAACACTTATGTTCATCAGAAGACTTTTATCAAAAGAATAAATAGACAACCTGAAGACTGGGGAAAAAATCTTCAGGAACAATATGTTTGACAACGGTCCAATAACTAAAATATACATATATATAAAACCTCTACAACTTAAAAAGACAACCCAATAAAAAACTGAGCAAAGGACATAAATGGACATTTTACCAAACAGGATATTCAAATGGCCAAAAAACACATGAAAAGATGCTCAACATCTTTAGCCATCTTTAGCCAATCAAAACCACAATGAGATATACCATTTCACTCCCACAAGGAGCCCTGGTGGCAAAGTGGTTAAGAGCTCAGGCTGCTAACCAAAAGGTCAGGTGTTCGAATCCCCCAACCACTCCTTGGAAACCCTATGGGGCAGTTGTGCTTTGTCCTACAGGGTTGCTATGAGCTGGAGTTGACTCGATGGCAACAGGTTTAGAATGGCTAAGTTTTTTTTTTTAGTGGAAAATAACAGATGTTGACTGTAATGTAGGGAAATTAAAACCCTTATCCATTGCTGGTAGGAACGCAAAATGGTACAGCCATTGCGGAAAACAGTGTGGTGGTTCCTCAAAAACTAAAAATAGAACTACCATATGATCCAGCAACCCCACTGCCAGAAATATACTCAAGGGACTTGAAAGCAGCAACACAAACGGACATATGCACACCAGTGTTCACTACAGCACTAATCACAATAGCTAAAAGCTGGAAACAACCTAAATGCCCTTAAACAAATGAGTGGATAAACAAAATGTGGTACATATACACAATGGAATGCTACACAGCCAGAAAGAGAAATTAAGTCCTGATATATGCTACGACATGAGTGGAGCTTGAAAAAAATATGTTGAGTGAAATGAGTCAATTACAAAAAAACAAATATTGCGTGACCTCACTTATAAAGACCGAAGTTTATTAGTGGTTTTACCAGAAGTGGGAGGAGGGAGGGGGAAAGGTGAAATTTTTGCTTATGGAGCACTGAGTTTCAGTTTACGGTGATGGCACATTCGCGTTGATTACACAGCTAATTAAGGTAATTGATATCAGTAAGTTGTACACTTGCGAAAAGTTGAATTGGCAAGTGCTGTGTAATACGTATTTTTACAAAAAAAGAACAGCTGCAGAGACTGCTTACATACAACCAAACACCTCATGGGATTTGGTGTCTTGGTTTGGAGGTACAGGGTCATGACTTCAGTGAGCATCCCAGCTAATAGGCCTAATAATGGTTTTAGAGCTTCTATTCTACCTCCTAGTTCGTTGTGTAGTACCTGGAGTCTTAAAAGCTTGCAAGTGGCCGTCCAAAGCACAACAATTGGTCTCTAGTCACCTGGAGCAGCAGAGGAAGAGGGAGTCAGGAATAGGAGGAGGAAATGGAATGAGTGCCTGATTGCTTCCAGGAACAACTGCCTCCTTTTCCAGGAGACCTGAAGAACTAGATAGTGTCCAGCTATCATTACTGAATATTTTGATCAAAGGTGCCTGATCAAAGGGGGTGGGAAATGCAAAACAGAATTCCAAATTCTCACAGAATCCAGGCTTTCTGGAGCCTTTGAGGTTAAATGAACCCCCAAAACTGGTACCCTAAGATAATCTTTAAACCTTAAACCAGAAATATCCCTTGAAGTTTTCTTTAAACCAAACAATAGTAAAGAATGTCTGTCTTGAACATCATGCTCTTTTGAAGAACTATCCACATGATATCAAATCGATAGCAGCAACTCGAAAGGTTAGACAGGAAGCTTAGGGGACAGCAAGTTCACGTTAATGCTGTTGTTATTGCTGGGTGCCATCCAGCTGATTCCAACTCATAGCAACTCACGTAACAGAGAAGAGCTGCCCCATAGGGTTTTCTAGGCTGTAATCTTTACAGAAGTAGACCACCAGGTCCTTTTCTGGAGCCACTGGATGGGTTTGAATTGCCAACCTTTCAGTTAGTAGCTAAGTGCTTAACCACTGCACCACCAAGGTTCCTTCATGTTAGATTTGCTGTGTATACTTTCAGCAACAATAGGAAAAAAAAATTCACAAAAAAAAAAAACACACCTGGGCAGGGCCACAGTGGCCAGGTGAGGGGCAACAGGACTGGCACCTGTGAGAAGGTGGCCAGGGCAGAGGTCTGGAAAGCAGTCAGGGGCAGCCACTGGCACCAGGACCCCAAAGACAGGGTGTGGTGCCGTGGTGAGAAACAGGGAGGGAGGCAGGTGGGGTGGTAGGCTGGGGTGGGGGGTTTTACTTCTCATGGGCCTTGGGCTCTCCCTCTCAGCTGTCCAGCCCCATGAATGGCCCCTGCCACCCAACAGGGCCATACTCCCAAGGAGAGGCCCCTTGCCCCCGCTCTGGGCCCAGGGCCCACAGGTCAGAGAAAAAAGTATCTGGCATTGATGCCCAGAGGGCCTGAGCTGCCCTGGGTAAGTCTAACAGGAAAAACAAAGTCCATGGGTGGCTGAAACAGTTAAGCACTCTACTGGCCAAAAAGCTGGTGGCTTGAACCCTGCCAGAGGGACCCAGCCAGACAGGCCTGCTTCTAAAAGGTCACAGTTCTACTCTGCACACATGGAGTCGCCATGAGTCGGAATAGACTAGATAGCAACTAACAGCAACAACAAATACAAGGCATCATGTCCATCAGCAATCCCTGGCTTCCCTACTTCCAAACACATCCCAGGCCTGCTGGTTCCCCTCCTCCCATGCCACGTTGGCGGATGTTACTCCACCCACCTCACAGATACAGGAATTAAGTCACAGAGACCTTGCAGGACTAGCCACAGCAGTAAAGCCCGCAAGAGGCCAGGGTAAGACACCACGTGGTCTGCGCCCCAGAGCAAGGGGCACAGGGAGAGTGGGGAAGATGGGGAGGGCGGGGGAAACAAGGAGGGCAGGAGGGTGGGCTCCTGGGGAAGCCTGCGCGTCAGACACTGGGCCAGGGGCTTTCTGTACAGGTTTCACCTGACGCCCAGTGTCCTGCCTATGAGGTAAATGCCATCATGCCTATTTTACAGAAGAAGAAACTAAAGCTGGTAGTGGTTAAGTGACTTGCTCAAGGAGGGCAGAACCAGAACTGAAACCCAGGGGTCCGTTTTGGGCCAGGACTCAGCCCACAGGGCCAGACACTCGGTCCTGCATGGGGAAGGAGGCTGGCCAGCAGGTGCCCTGATGCAGTGGAGAGGCCAGAGACCACCTGGTGCTGGGCTCCACGACATGCTCTTCAAGCCTCCACAGGACAGGGATCCTGAGATACCAAAATGCAGGTGGGGCTGAGGCGAAAGGTGGGAAGGGAGAGGTGCGCTGGGAGGTGAAAGCACTCTGAATGGGGTGAGCACTGAGCACTGGGATTCCTGGGAAACCCAGGGAGGGGGGTGCCTCAGAGCAGAGCCAGAAAGCAGGCTCGGAAAAGGCCCATCATATAGCCCCACCTCCTCCAGTTTCTGAATGGGCAAACTGAGGCTGAGAGCAGGTTGATGGCCTGCCTGCTCCAGCTGGCAGGGCTGATGCAGGTGTGACTGGGACTAGAACCCGCCCATGGCTCCCCGTTGCATTTCCTGTCCAGCGTGCTCTCCACCAGGCCTTTGTGGGCCCCACCCTGGACCCTGAGTGCTGGGGAGTGAGAGGCGGCCGAAGCCTCTGGCCCTGCAGGTGTAGCAACCCACCATGAGGCCTCTGATGGGCTTGTCAAAGCCCTGCGTCACAGCCAATCACAGCAAGGACCTGGCCTGAGGGTCCCCGAGAGGCCAGCTGGTGTGCTCTTCGAACAGCACCCAGGCACCCTGTAGCTGATCAGCAAGTGTCCAAGAAGCCACCAGGAGGCCTACGAGGGAGGGCTAAGCTGATATGTCTCTAGGGAAAGGCTCTGGGGTCCCTGCTCCTGGGGAAGATACTGGACACGGAAATGTGGAGCAAGGGGAGAAAATGAACCCTGGGCAACTGCTGAGGCGGCAGAGGGGTGGGCCCAGAGCGCCTAACCCCTACCCTCCGCACTGTGGGCCAAGTCCTAGACCCTACCCTTGACACCCAGAATCTAATTTCATCATCAAAGAAAACCCAAGATACTGGTTATCTGAGGAGGAAACGAGGCTCCGTAACTTGCCCAAAGCCACACAGCTAGTGAGCGGCAGAGACTGCACTCAAACCAGGCCTACATGGCCCCACAGCCCAGCTCCTTTAGCCCTGCTATACCAAGTGATTTGGAGAAAGACTGAGAGGAGGAGGAGGACACTCCGCCCACAAGGTGGAGGAGCTGGGCATTATCTCTGTGTGTTAGTGCCGTTTTAACCAACTGGGCCCAGTGACCTTGCCAGACCCCTCAGGGAGAAGGGCCCCATCCCAGTGCATTAGCCAGCCTAGGAGGGTTTCCAACAGGCTGGTGCATGTGGCCACTCTCTCTAACCCATCACAGGCTCCCTGCGGCCCTGTGCAAGCCCTGAAAGCCACCTAGGCAGCCTCATCTCTTCCACTTCTCTTTTGAGTTCTGTGTTGCCCCTGGCCTGAACGACCTGAACAACCGGTGGCCCTTGAGCTCCCCATGCCCCTTACCTCCAACCCTGTACCCTGCTCTCCCTCCCTGCCTCCTTGCTGGCCCCACGTGGCCTCCATGCAGGCCCTGCGCCAGTGTATTGGGAGTGCTCCCATGCTCCCTGAGCACCTATTCTTCCTCTCCGGGAATCACCTTTTCTCCTGGTCTGCTCTCTGTGCCTTGTCACCTGCTGAGTCCCAGGGCCCAGCCTGGCACAAGTCAGGGACACAGAGGCAGTGTACAGTATGACCAGGAGGGTAGTGCCCTCTGCACTCTCTCCCTTGTCTCCTGCTACAACCTTCCTGCTACTTCCCCAGGCCTTGGGGACAAATCCTAGGTCACCAGGCCCAGAGCGTGCCCAGTCACCAAATACGTACTAGAGAGGACGTGTGAGGGCACAGTGCTGGGCGTGAGCAGGACCAGCAACCACCACCACTACCACCACCCATGGTGTGCTTGTTAGGCTCTCCCTGAGTGCCAGCCCTGCATCGTGGGCCATGCTCATTCACTGAGTCTTCACCACAAGCCTGTAGGTGCAGCCTTTGCTGATCCCAGTTTACAAATGGGGAAACTGAGGCATGGAGCTCAGGTTAAGGAGCTTGCCTCAGATCTGCCCTGGGTGCTCAGGCTCCCAAGCTGGGTAGTAACCACCATGCTCCTCTGCCCAATCTGGGAGGCCGAGTCTGGGTCCAAGGCCTAAACACACAGGACATCGAACAACACAGGCCCCCAGAGTGGGCGGGCAGGTGGCTCCATGAACGGCTAAGGGCAAAGTGGGCCTCTTAGAAGTGCTGGGAGGTGAGGGCACTTGTGGAGCTTGCCCCAGGCACCATAATATCCACTCTCTCTTCCAATCTTCACAGCCATCTGTGAGGCCACTACCACCCTGCCTATTCTACATGTGCAGAAAAGGAGGCTCAGAGAAGCCAGAACACTTGCCCAGGTCCCTCAGCTAGCAGGTGTGAGGCGAGACAGGCCTGTGTGCTCCAGCCAAGGATGGCCGAGGTCAGCCAAGGACAGAGGACGGGCCACAGGCTCCACAGAGCTCAAAGGTCGTGTGTACCACCCTCTCCAGCAGAGGCCTCAGTGCCACGGGACCATCCCACGTGACCATGTGCCGCCCAGCAAGCAGCAAGTGTCACATGCAGTCACAATATTGACACTGGCGGGCACAACCCGCCAGAAGGCTGGGCTGTCAGTGGAGGGCTGGCAAGCTCCAGGCGAGAGAAGGGCCCCAGAGCTGGGTTGGACAGGTGTCCAGAGCCTCTTCCCACCAGCAGGGTCGGGTGGTTCCACCCCACCTGGGCCAGGCCATGCTGACATTTAGGGCTGTTTCCATTCTTGCCCAACACAACACACCTGTGCCCCAGGTAGATGGAGCAGTTGTTGTGGGAGGGGGAGATAATGCACAGAAGCGGGAGCCCCAGCTGCCAGGCCCAGATCTGCACTCACCACTGGGTGGCCCAAGCAAGTCCAGCAACCTCTATGTCCTTAGCTGCTGCTTCTGTGAAATCTGGGGGTAGGACCAGGCAGCCTCATGGTGACTTTCAAATCAAATGCCTTCCATTCAGCATGCACAGTGTGCCAGACCTGTGCCAGCTACGGGGAGACTGGAAACATAGCAGCGATGATAATGATTATTATTATTCCATTTATTATCATCATCGTCGTCATTGTCACAGCCACATCACCTATGGAGCACTCCTGCGCTCAGGGATTCATGTTCTTGGCCATGAGCTGTCTACCCCTTCACAACAGGTCACCACCCTTCAGTCCCACCTTCAGAGGGAGCAGGAGAGATACACTTGAGCACAAACAATGCTGACAGAGTCAGCCACCTGGCTCCAACCCCATGCCATGGCCCATGCCAGGAGCCTCTCTGACCAGTCACCTCACTGCAGCCACATCCGGGGCTCTCAGGACAAGGAGCAGACTCTCAGGAACAGAAGACAGGAATCTGCATACAACCGCTGAGTCACCCACTTGCCCTCAGAAGCACCAGTGTACTTTCAATTCCAAAGGAAGACGGCCTTACGCAGGAGCTAGTGTCTGACATCTGCCCATCACAACAAGGTCAGCTGGCTGAGGCTCAAAGGGACCTTCTGTCCTGAGCGAGGCTGAAGACACTGAGATATTCCCCAGGTCACCTCCACCTCCTCCCCTCCGTCCCTGCCAAGGGAAGGAAGGGTGGAGCAGGTGGGCTCCACCAGGGAAGAGAATACACCCTTGCCCCAGCCAACGGCCTTCTCTAATGACCACACGTGGGACCTTCGGGCAGCATGGGTGGTGCCACTAGGGACATGGGTGGTCTCGGTGGGTCGGGGGGACCCTGCTTTTTCCCAAGCAACATTTCCTTGAAGGACTCCCCAGGAACCTGCTGGGGGACCTCCTGGAGACTGAGCTTCACTCACCCCAGCCTTGCAGGGAACAAGGAGGGGAACAACCCTGTGGGCTTGAGGGGAGGGACTCAGCACAGTAAGGGGCCACAGTACTGGGCCCTTCCCTGGCCACTGCAGCTGGGACCAGTACTGATGCTCACAGAGGTCACAGGTTCCCCCTGCCAGGGAGGGGAGCGCTCCTCCTGCCCACCCACCCCTGATTTAAACACCTGGCAGATTTCTGAGCATTCCCTGTTCTTCACCACAGCCACTGCGGGGAAGTCCCACAGGTCTGGGGAAAAAACGCAGGGCACCCCTCTGGAAGGGCCTGGGCTTGGGAGAGAGGGTGGGCCAAAGGCTGTTATAAATTCTTGAACAAACACAGGTAACAGGAAGAGTAACAGCAACCCTGAGGTACCTGCCCACCAATGCCCTCCCATGGTTGGTTAACACTAGATTTTATCTAACCCTGTGACACTGGTGGTCAGGAAGACACAGCACATTTCAAAGAACTACCCCTCCCACTCGGCTTAGATAAGACTCGGGACGCCCCCTGAGGTAGGACAAGGCCAGACACAGACCCTCCATGTTCCCATTCTTTGCCTCATAAATGAGTAACTAACTGAACTGCTGTCCCCACTGATCAATCAGAACAAAATGCTTGTTAACCAAACTGTGGTTAAGCTTCTCTCCTCCCCCCAGGTCCCCGGAACTCTGACCCACCCTCAGCCTGAGTTCCTTAAGGGTCCCTCCCGAAGCAGAGGCTGCCCTTGGCATGAAACGCTGGGGTCTACTATCCAATGTGCTATCCAACCCACTCAGCCCACTTCCCCACACCTGGGATTCTCCTAGCCCTATCCACTCCCAGTCTGTACAACAGAAAAATGCCTTCTCCCTAACTCTTGCAGGTCTTATGGTCGGGGTGTTCTCCCTATTGTAGGAGTCCCCTACCCCCTACTACAATCGTCCCTGCCCCCATCCTTTTTCTTTCTGAATACATCTTCTCCCCATCAAAGTCTGGACTTGTTTTTGACACCACCCACTCTTCTTTGAGGGCAGATGCGAGGATGACCTCACAGAGGCCCCATCCTGGGCCAGGAGCTGGTCCTAGGCTCCCACACTGCATTCCTTGCCTAAGCCTCGCAGCGACTCTCTCTGAAGGAACCCTCACTTTGGAGAACAAATGAGCTGGGAGAATTTGAGGCCTTCTCTGGGCCCCAGCGTCAGGGACAAGCTATGCAGAACCAGCCCTAGCTCCATCCAGCCCAGGTTAGAGGCTGATGCCTAAGCGGGGCAGGCCATGACACCGCTCCCCGCAGGCCCTCTGCCTGGGACCACAGGCCTGGGGGCCCACCGGGTGCAAGGCACCCCCACCAGCCTTTCAAGAGCATGCCAGCTCCAGAAAGAAGGAAGTTTCCAGCATCCACTCTGCACAAGGCTTGAGAGGCCGTCCGGAGGAGGTCTCAGACTACAGCAGGTTCCATAACCCCAGACATCCACCCAAAGCCCTTTGCCAGGGCTCCTTTAAGCCTGGACGTCACACACGCACACACAGCCAGACAGACAGACAGACAGACACACACACACACAGAGGCAGACACACAGACATACACACACACACACACACGAGCCTGGAGGAATCCTTTGGATTGAAGTCATTTTGAGAGCAATTCTGACCTGGTTCAGACCGGCAGCTCAAGACCAGATAGGCCACCCGGGGACAGAGGATGTGGGAGCTCACGAGACTGGAAGATGTGCTATTTAACATGGGTGTTTGAGTCGTCAGGTCCCAGAGGAATGGATGTGGGCACTGCCCCATGGCTGGTGTGGCTTCTTAGTGGGCAAGGTCCCTCCGGGGTAGAGGGGAGAGGGGCCCTACCACGGCTCTTCACACCCAGTGGCCTGGCCTTCACCACATTGGGGCCTGGACCCTCTGCTCCCCGCAGGACAAACCTGTAATGCTCTGTGAGCTCCAGGTGTGAAAGCAACAGGCTCTCAGGGCATGTGATGGTCAGCGCTGGACATGCTCCCATTATTCTGCAGGCTGGGTCACGCTGCAATTCTTGTCCTTGGCTGCACCTGAGGATGCCTGGGACCTTTTATATACCCTGATGACCAGGGCCCACACAGGCCATCAGAATCACTTGGAGGTGGGGCCCAGACAGCAGAAGTTTTTAAAGCTCCTCAGGGGCCTCCAACAGGTGGCCTGGCTTCATCTGGGAAATAGCTATTTGAATACCTTGGCCCAGAAACTGTCCTTGTCCATCTTGCTCCCCACAGCCTCAGGAAAAGAGGACATTGGTCCAAAAGAGCCAGCTGGACCAAACTAAATCACTCCACCGGTACTGCGCCTGCTGTGCGTGGGTAATGGCTGTGCTGTCAGTAGTTCAGTCTAGGACTGTCTGAAGGACCAGCTCTCGTGGGTGGTCTGGACTCCTCCCTCTGTGCACACAGGAGCTGCCTCCCAGCCGACCACCACAAACAGACCAACCCTGGAAAATAGGCTCCCCACTGAGGGGTCAGAGTGTGGGGTGGGGCAAGCAGCAAAGGTCTGTTAGCAGGCAGAGTGGCCCACTGTGGTTGCCTCTGGGTCACCTGTGGGCCTGTACACCTGGCAGGGGCTGGCACAGCACTGGGATGAACCAAAAAGGGCACCCGATTTTGAAAACTCCCGTTGGGGAATTTCACAGGCTCCAGGTCCCAGTCAGGGCTCTGACCTCCAGGCATTCTTCTAATTCCCACCTTCCATCAGGTTCCCTGGGTCTCCATCTCTCTCCACCTGGACCCCTGGAGTAGACTGTTCAGCTCTGACCTCATCCTCCCACCAAGACCAGGCCCATGTGCACTGTGCATGCCTCAGCCTGCAGACAGGCTCCCCAGGCCTGGGCTAGCGCCCCCTCTTAAATAAACCCCTGAAATTGTCATCTCAAGGTCCAGCAGTGACAGAAGCAAAGTGCCCTTTCCCGTCTCCACACCTGGCTACACTCCACCTTGGGCAGGGCAGCACTTGGCCATCTCCCACCTTAACCTTCCTGACTCTCACTGTGACACAGCTGGTAGAGGAAGCAAGGGGTGAGGACCAGGGACCATGGCAGCAGAACAGGGCTGCCTCCTGGGCAACCAATAAAATTGAACTCTGGAGCCAAGCAGGGGCATCTGGTGATCCTGGAGAACTGACCGCCACCACAGCCGGCCCTGGGCCCATCATCACTCCTGGAGATAGGGAGGGGTCACCAGCTACAAGACACATCCCTAAGCCATGGAAATTTCCTGGGCACCAGTTTCTGGACTAAATGAAAAGCACTTGAGCTGAAGCTCAGAGAAGTAGCTGGGAAGGCAAAGGCGCTGGGGGCTTCCACAGATGCAAGAACTCTTCTGGAAGCTTCCACTGATGCCAGGCCTCCTCTGGAAGCACTTGTAGCCAGCAGCTCCCACAGCTGCTGCTCCTTGGTGCCAGTAAGGACGCTGGGGCCTCCTGATTCCCAAACCCTCCATTCTTTCCTCCCTGACAGCCTTGCAGCCTCACTGTAAAAAAAAAAAAAGAAAGCAGGGCAGAGGCTACGCTTCCAGACCCAAGATGAAGCAACCAGCCCAAGGCGGGGACGGGACTGGCTGACTGGAGCCCTGAGCTCTCGGGAGCAAGGCCTCAGTTGGTTTCATGTGCCAGCTGGCTCTGCTCAAAGGCCTTCCCTGTGCCGCAGGCTCTATCAGTCAGCCCAGCTCAACATTCCTGCAAACACCAGACGCACACTGGTCAGGAAGCTGCTCTCTGGCCCCCAAACCCAGGCTGGAAGCCCACTGGGTACCCGGCCATGCCCAGAGAGCCAAGTTTCTATGCCAGGGAGAGTGAGGGGCTCAGAGAGACTGGCTCACAACCCAGTGCCCATGTCTGCCTGAGCGACACCCCTACCCGCCTCCAACGGACGCCAGGACCACAAGCCATGATTGACGGTCTTCCTCCATGGGACCTGGGCCTGCCCATCCACCTCCCCCACACTTCTCCCCATCTTTGGTCTTCTCCACTCCTCCTCACCCCCCACTCCCACTTTCTCTGAGAAGCCCACCTGGGCCCATCTGTTCTGCCTGCCCTGGCTGGCCCTCTGCGGCACAAACCCTATGTAGCCTTCAAGCCTGCTTAAGGGCCCCTTCCCCAGGAGTCTTACGACCCCTCCCCTCATCTACTATCCGCATATAGACCCTTTAAAAAACAAACAAAAAAAAGCAAATCCACTGCCATCGAGTCGATTCCCACTCATAGTGACCCTACAGGACAGAGTAGAACTGCCCTCGTAGAGTTTCCAAGGAGCGCCTGGTGGATTCGAACTGCCAACCTCTTGGTTAGCCGCTGTAGTACTTAACCACTACACCACCAGGGTTTCCTATAGACCCTTTAGGGATGCCTTGTTAGTCCTTGAACCCTGATTGTTCAGTTTCACCTCTCACACAGAGAGCCAGAGGCAGAAGAGGCAGGGCCCTGTCCCCCAGTGTCTGGCTGACCACCTCACTCAACATGCTTCCACAGGCACCATGGGGTCCATGGGGTCCCCAGGAATGCACCAGCAGATGAACACTAAAGGTCTCATGCAGGCAACTGAGCAGGGCAGGGCCCACCCCTCTCCTTCCGGATGTGGTCTCCTTGCCTTGCCCACAGCGCCACCTGCTGTCCTGCAGCCAGGGCTCCCTCCAGGCTGTAGCCCTGGCACCAGTCCAGCCACTGTGCCCTGCAGTGAGCAGCCTCCCACCCTCCCACCGCACCAGAGGGCTGGCCAGCCCTGCAGTGAGCGGCCTCCCCTCCTTGGAGTGAACACTGGCTCTTCCCAGATGAACCTCAGCTGTGTCTTCCCACAGACTAGGGTGGGCAGCCCTCCTGGTGTGCCAGGGGCTGAGGGGCTAAAACCAGGGATGTCCAGGGCAAACCAGGCAGTCAGTTATCCTAACACAGGGACGGACTGCAGGGCTCTGGTGCGGGTTTGTTTTGGCTGGGAGAGCTAGGATGTCTGTTGGCAACTGCCTCATCAAACACACTTACCCGCCTAAGCCCGGGGACACTGGAGGAGGGGGCTTCACAGGGCAGGCCTGCCACCCTGACCTCTGCAGGATGGTGGAGCAGCTTAAGGCAGAAGAAACAGCCCAAGCAAGGACACAAGAGTAAGGGCAAGGGAAGCCAGAGCTAAAGGAAGCCAGGGTGGCTAGAGGCCACGGGAGAGAAGGCATGGCTTCACTGATGGCAGAGCAGACGCAGGTCCTGGCCCCTTTACACTTGTGTCCTTGCAGAACGATTAGAGCACTGCCTCTCCTTGAAGCATCCACTGTGGGGGGTTAACATGATGGCCACTCTCTCCAAACCCACCCAGTTCAACCACAGTGTCCAAAGGAGCTAGGGTGTCTCAATCAGCCTCCACCTTATCATAAGCAATTTATCTTTAAGAGTTAAGATCCCAGATGTGTGAATCATCTACTGTTGTAAACAATGACAGACAGTGCAAGGCCATTATTACAATAACCTCGAGCTGGCCCGGGGTCAGAACACCGGATGGCGTCCCCAGGGAGCTGGGCATTGCGCAGGGCTGCCCTATCTTATCTCTGCTGTGTTTTCTTCTTTTCATCAAGTCAAGGCCTGCATATGCAAGGGTCACAACATAGACCCCTGGAGTTCATGTCAGAAGAGTGATGAACTGCGCATTATGTTTCATCCAAGCAATGACGGCTGCAGTAAATATTTACTGAGCCTGTGTTCTATGTGGACATAGCACTGGGCACTGAGCTCACAGAAGCAAGGAAGCAGACCCTCTCTCTGCCCTCCGTAACACGGAGGATGAGCAGGTGTCAGGTGTGGAGAGGCGGTCCCAAGGGCTCACGGGAGGCATGAAGTAGGCTGCTGTGTTCAGACCAGCAGTCAGCTGGTTTCAACCCCCACAGCACGGCCGTGTAGGAGACAATTTAGACCATTATGACGGTGGGGATTCTACTGACACCTAGTGGGTAGAGGCCAAGGATGCTGCTGAACGTCCTGCAGACCCCACAACAGAAAATGATCTGGCCCAAAAGCCAACAGTGCTGGGCTGAGAAGCCAGGCCCAGAGCACATGGCTGGGCACAGGGGGTTGTGAGAGGCAGGGAAGATACCCTGGAAGGGGTGAGCCCTGACCAGGCCTGAGAGAAGGTGGCTGAGGGCACAGGTAAGTCCTGAGGAAGGGAAGGGACCTTAGGGTGACTGAGGCACAAAGTGGGGTGAATGTAGGTGAGAGAGGGTGCCAGTCAGCCTTACAAACCAGGCTGAGGAGTTTGCACTCTATCCCAGAAGCAACTGTGGGAAGGGCATGTAGAGCCCGATTCTGCCTGTGGCAGGGCCCTGGGCTGCTTGGCCTGGGAGATGGGGGTGGTGGAGGGAGACAGGGGCTCAGCAGTAACTAGTGCCTTAGGAGGGAGGGATGCAAGTGGCAAGGAAGGCCCTGGACAGCTGGGATGGGCACCTGGAGGAGGTGACAGGGAAGGTGGAGTATGTCAGGAGGCTCTGGGAGAGTTCTCTTCTGGATATGGGGTATAATGTAGGGCCTGGAGATGCGTCTGGACCCAAGGTTGAGCCACTGAGGAGGGTCCTGGGCCAGGGACTGAGACAAGGGGACAAGGAGAGGCCTGTAATCAGTGTCTCTACAGCACTTTGGCTCCTTCCTCCTGAGCCCTGGCCACAACTGAATGGGACATTGACTGGGCCCTAGGTTAAGTAGAGGACATGTGCTCACTCAACACCTGGCACACAGGGCTTCCAGCAACATGGGAGGAAAAAGAGTCACAAGGTGCCGCAGAAAGAGATCAAAAAACTTAGTGTGGAAGCTTCAAGAAAGAGCAGGGGTCCAAACCCACAGCCATCAAGTCGCTTCCGACTCATAGCAACCATGTAGGACAGACTAGAACTGCCCCATAGGGTTTCCAAGGCTGTAAATCTTTATGGAAGCAGACTAACACATCTTTCTCACTTGGAGCAGCTGGTGGGTTTGAATCACTGACCCTTCAGTTAGCAGTGAGTGCTTAACCACTGCACCACCAGCACTCCTTGGGCAGGGGTCAGCACTGTTAAGTTTTACCCAAAGATCCTCCAATGAGACAAGGGCGGAAGAGTGCCGTTGGCTGGGGGGACACAAGGGAGGAACAGGGTGTGGAGCCCAGTGCTGTGAGACACTCACCTGACTTCCAGTCCAGGTTCAGCTCCTGGCTGGCCGTTTCCTATGGCACTGGAAGTCACCACAGCCCAACCTCTCCCCTGAACCCAACTCCTATGCGTCCTCCACGCTTCACTTGGGTGTCTCACGGGCATCTTAAATCTAATGCAGACAAAACTGGACTTTTCCTCCTTCAGCTGTCCCACCTCCTGCCATCACTCAGGCCCCAAGCCACTGAGCTGTCCTTGACCCCTCTCTTACACTCACCGTCAAATCACTGTAAGTCCCGTCAACCCTGCCTTCTCTCAGAACACACCAGAATTGGACCACTTCCCCCACCCCCACTGACGTCCTCCTGGTCCCAGGCACCAGCCACAGGGAGTGATTGCTGCTGACAGCCCCCACTTCTGCCCTTGCCCCTACCATTCAGTCTCCTCAAGGTACCCCACATGAACCTCGAACACCTGAGTCAGACTGAGTCGCTCTCAGCTCAAAGCACCACCACCCACGCCCTACCCCCTCCACCAGGCCTCCAACATCGTACAAGACCCTGTACCATCACCCCAGCCCCTCTGGCCTTCTCCTTTCTCCTTCCTCCTCACTGCCGCTGACTCCAGCTAAGTCCTTGAAATCACCAAGCACACTCCAGTCTCAGGACTTCTGCACTTGCATCTTCCCTGATGGCCAAGGGCTCCTTCAATATGCCCCCCCACCCCCAGTTTTGGATCAAAGGTGGCTCTGCCAGAGAGGCCTTCCCTGGCCACCCCACAGACTCTCAAAACCTGCCTTGCTTAGCACTTTGGACTGCACTCTGTGAGGCTGGGCCGTTATCCCCACACCTGGAACACTGCCTGCACACAGTAGGCCATCAAAAAATACATGAAAAGCAAATGAATGAACAAAGCTCTTTAAGCCTCGTTTCCAGGGGGGCCAAAGACAGCATTTGCCTCAGAGGGCTGGAACGATGCACAAACGCACCTACCTAGCCTAGGCACATCAGTGCCCCAATATCTGTTGTTATTAGTTGCCATCAAGTCGATTCTGACTCATGGGGACCCCATGTGTCACAGTGGAACTGTTCATAGGGTTTTCAAGGCCTTTCAGAAGCAGATCACCAGGCCTGTCTTCCCAGGCACCTCTGGGTGTGTTCCAACCCCCAACTTTTTCGCTAGCAGTCAAGCGCTTAAGCGTTTGCAACACCCAGGCTCCTACTCCAGTATCGGCTATGATTAAAGTTTGATAAATACTCACCAAGTGGTAGAGGCTTTCACAAGCGGCCTCTTTCAGCCCCATGGTGACCCCAGAAGGAGGGTTTCTCATCATGTAGTGGCTCAGAGGCACAGTGGGCATCAACACCCCAGAGCTGGAAGGGGCAGAGCAGGGGGCAGACCCTAAACCAGTTTTTCCTGCTGTTCCTCTGCTCCCCACCCCCAGCAGCAGCCCACTAAACCACAACATGTTTCCGTCCATTTTCTCACTCTGAAACAACACTGAAGAGCTCTCTCTCCTACTAATGACCACAAACTGTTTCAGTGAATAATTTTGACAAAAATGAGGCAAATCAAAACTTATGACCAAAAATAACTGACAGCAAACACACAGCCCCAGAGCTGCCTGTCCCCGGACCCTTACTGAGACTTGGTCACACAGCTGTTCTGGAAATCTCTGTGGGCCAAAGAATAGCTTTAAGAGAACTATGTAAAACACATGGTTGGAAAGGGCAACTAGAAAATAACCAGAGGGGACTTAGGCATACATGTGTCCCCAGGACCCACTGTGGCTTTGGCAAGCCAAGCCCCTGTGCTGCCAAGAGGTGAGGCCAGTGTGCAGGGCCAGCCACCAGGTCCACAGCCACTACAGGCTGAGGAGAGGGTGTGCTGGGGGCCCTGACGCTTCCTGCAAGCAGAGCCTCTGGGGCCGGGACTCTGGAGGGGAAGGGTACCACACACTCCCACGCGGCTCTGTTAGGACTGTGATTTCTTCTAGCAGGGATCAACAGCTGTACGTTTTTTTAACACTCTATTCATTTCCTGCTGCTGCTGTAACAAGTGACCACAAACTTTTGGCTTAAAACAACAGAAATTTATTCTCTCACAGTTCTGGAGGCCAGAAGTCTGAAATCACTGTCACTAGGCCAAAATCAAGGTGTTGGCAAGGCCATTCTCCCTCCAGAGGCTCTAGGGGAGAATCCTTGCTTGCCTCTTCTGTCATTCCTTAACTTGTGGCCACATCACTCCACTCTCTGCCTCCATCTTCACATTACCTCTTTGCATGTGTGTGTGTGTGTGTGTGTATATGTGTGTAGTCGTGTGTGTGTGTGTGTGTGTTTAAGTAAACTCCCTCCACCTCCCTCCTGTAATTGGGTTTAGGGCCCACCCAGATAATCTAGGACAATCTCCCTATCTCAAGATCCTTACTAAACCATATCTGCAAAGGCTCTTTTTTGCCATATAAGGTCACATTCATAAGTCCCAGCAGTTAGGCCATGGGTATCTTTTGGGGCCATTTACCACACATCTGCATCACCTCTGGGAAGCTAGAAATGTGGGAGAAGGTGGAACAGGAAGAAAGCACACAGGGACCTGGGGGGAATACAAGTAGAGCCAGGGGACGGCAGGTCGGTGTACAGGAGGGAGGCCGGCCCTGGGCCTCAGTGGGTGCACCAGAGCTCGATTAGGGAGGCCTGTGTAAGGGGAAAGAAGCCCTGGTGGTGTAGTCGTTAAGCGCTCAGCTGCCAACCAAAAGGTCAGCAGTTCGAACCCACCAGCCACTCCGTGGGAGAACGATGTGGCAGCTTGTTTCTGTAAAGATTACAGCCTCGGAAACCCTATAGGGCGGTTCAGCTCTGTCCTGTAGTGCCGCTATGAGTCCGAATTGGCTCGATGCCAGCTGGCTTGGTTTCTTTTTTGGGTGTGAGAGGAGGGGAGGGCCAGCTCGGCAAACAGAGCACGTGGGAGGAGGGCAGGTCTCCAGAAAGCCTAGGATTCTTGGGGCAGTGAGGAGCGGCCAAGAGGCTGAAAAGCAGCATGTGAAGAGCTCAATCCCAAACAGCTCAAGCCAAGCCTCCTGGCCTCAGTTCCACGCCCACATGGACAGAGAGCCCCCAGCCATCTCTCAGGGCTCCGCTCAGCTCAGCCAGGCTCAGCCTGTCCCCTCCCACCCACTCCCTTGCAGGCCAGCAATGCCCTGTTCTCTTGCCCCTTTGTATGGCAAAGTGGCCACGCAGCGGGTCCAACATGTTCAGGACAGGAGGGACGGCTCATGGAACATAGCCTCTGTGAGGGAAGCAGCCCTGCCCACCCTGACCACCCACTACCCATGTCTACCTCACTCATAAACCCAATAAAAAAACACATCCTGTTCTGTCCCCTGGGACATGGGTCCCCTTAAATGAAAACAGGCAGGAACAGTATGTTGCTTGCGCTACTCTCTCTCTGCCTTCTCTTCAGATTCCCCTCAAGGCTGATCACAGGGCGTTTGCAAGCTCTGTACTAGCAGACCCAAGTGTAGCTCAGTTACAGGCCCCAGGGCTCACCCCCAGCTCCAGGGTAGCCGGAAGCAGACCAGAGGCCCCAAGAGCGGCACCCCACAATCTGGGAAGAAGGGGTACTCTCATACCTTCCTCAAGCCCCACCAAGCCTGGGTTCTGGGGGGTAGGCTCACCCAAGTGGTCAGCCCTAAGCCATTCGTGCACCCTCTCCCTTATAAATGGCTGCCCAGTTTCTTGTGTTTTGAATTCATATCGGCTTGTTCTGCTACAGCATGTCTCAGTCTGTGGGTGGGCAGACTCTTTTTGTTAGAAGCCTTATTTAGGGAAAATAAAAATGCTGATGGAGGCCATGGGAGGGGGAGGCATTTGCAAGAAAATGGCTTCATTGTGCAACATGGCAAAGAGGGAAGAAAACCCCACAACTTAGATAAGACTATGGGTATAGCCACTGTGGACATATTTGAGGTGGCATGTCCCAGAGGCCAGGTGGGCCGAATGCTGGCTGCAAGCCACCCGTGACTTCTGAGGCCATTTGAGCACTAGCCTAAGCAAAACAGAGGACTAGGTCAGCCACTCGATGAGAGGCTGTGCCGGAATCTCCAAGGCTAAGGGCCTCCGAGCGTCGGACCGGGACAGCGCCAGCAGCAGGGCACTTACCACATTCCAGAACAGTGGGTTGAAGGTGATGGTGAGGACAGCAGCCACAAAGCTGGGATCCAAGGGGTTCACGTAGCCCAGCAGCCGGGTCATAATGCAGAGGTCTGCCTGCAGGAACAGAGCCGACGTCAGTGGGAAGCCTGCCCAGTGCCCTGCAGCCAGGATCTGGAGCTCCCGAGGGCGGCAAGCCCTCAAACTCAGAAACAAAGTTACCCTCTGGGAACAAGTGGAGGTTTGGGACACCCAAGTCCAGCAAAGATACTACAGTGTAGTCTCATAAAACTGAAGATAAGAAGCTGCAACTCAGTCAACTGTGTCGCGCTCCGTCGCAGGACGCAGAGGAACAGGGGGCACAGACGCTAGACAAGGAAAGCACGTTAGCAACCTGAGAGCGAAGCGTCACCACACCTGGGGGCCAATGCATGGGTCACCGCACGGCACCAAGGGGACCCACGGGGGTGGAGGTTTGCAGAGGTGCCAGAGAACACTCAGTGGCTGAGATGTGTGTGAAGAGCCTCACTAGCAATCAGGTGAAAACAGAACAACAGTAACGCACCTTTTCTCACCAATCACCTCATCCCAAACGTAAACAACGGACAACGCTGAGTGCTGATGAGGGCAGGCAGTGGCCAGTGAAATTGCTCATGGGTGCATCCTACACCCGGCAATTTCACTCCCACGCATCTGCCCTTCCGGACCTCCACACATGTGCAGAGAGCACTTACAAACATGTTCCATCAACACCACTTGCAACGGAAAAGATCAGAAGTAGTCAGAAACGAGCAAGGCGTCCATTGAAAGAAAAATGAAAGATAAAACATGACCTACTCCCAAGGTAGTTAAACCACGGACGTTAAAATAAATGAACTGGATCCACAGGCATCAATGTTTAAAGTTCTCAAACACAGAATGTCAAACGAAAAAAGCAAGTTGCAAAGTTCACGGAGAATACATATACATTTTTAGAGAACAACACAACCCAATATAATGCGAAACATTCTTTCTGTGTGTGTGAAAAAGACTAGCATTGAGATACACCAAGGTCAGGACGCCTGTTGCCCCAAGACCAGGGCTGCTCACTCTCAGCATGGTCGGGCCTGTCTGTTGTCCTGTGCGCTGCAGGGTGTTCAGCAGTAACACCTCCCCAGTTGTACAACCAACACTGACTCCAGACATTGCCAAATGTCCTCTGGGGGGCAAAATCACCCCCACTGAGAGCCACTGCTCTAGAGACCAGAGGTAAGAATGACTGGAAACACTCAAGGTTGGTTTCTTTCATGAAAAAAGACAGGTTGACAGGACACTCTGCGTGGCAAGTCCTTTACTGAGAGCATGCATGCATTATCTGTGGAGCCCTAGTAATGCAGTGGCTTAGAGCTCAGCTGCTAACCAAAAGGTCAACAGTTCGAATCCACCAGCCGCTCCTTGGAAACCCTATGGGGCAGTTCTATTCTGTCCTACACGGTCGCCATGAGCCGAAATCGACTCGATGGCAATGGGTTTTGCATTCTCTCTGTACTTTATTTTTCATTTTAACCAGGACTTTAGAGGCCCAGATCACTGAGCAGGTGGTGTCTCCCCACATACAATTCAAAATAAAAGCACTAAATCATGTGATAAGCCCAAGTCCACTGGGGTTCTGATCTTTCTCATAGTGCCTGCTTTGTGGTATGTTGTGTTTCATTTGGGAATAAAATAAATTCTTTCAAAAAATGCTCTGTCTCTCGTTTGGGGGTGGTCAGGTCACCGAGCCCCCCAGGTGCAGCACCTGGGGATGACGCTAAGGGCCATGGCCATACCTGGATGCACCCTTCCTCCCTGCACAAGCAGCAGCAGCCTTCACTTCCATTCTTAGTTCACCAAGCAGCCTTTGCCTAGAGTAACTCAGCCTGCCCAGTCCCTTGGGGCCATCCAGGCAGCACTGCTGGGTGCACAGAATATTCTGGAAATTCTTTCACATGGCCTGGCACATCACTCCTCCTGGTCAGGTCTTGTATTTCTCAAGGACAAGACCTGCACCTGTCAAGGGGCACGAGGGCAGAGCTCAGCAGATGGTAAACTCCTAGAATACAGACCTAATGTTATGGGTTGAATAGTGTTCCCCAAAAATACATACTGAAATCCTGGCCCCTATACCTGTAAATATGGAGCCCTGGTGACGCAGTGATTAAGAGTTTGGCTGCTAACCAAAAAGTCGGCAGTCTGAATCCACTAGCCACTCCTTGGAAACTCTATGATACGGTTCTACTCTGTCCCATAGCATCGCTGTCATAGATTGAATTGGTCCCCCCCAAAATCCTACTCTATGATGTTAACAAAATGGGATTAGTAGCAGTTATGTAGACTCAACCTACAAAATTAATCTACAATTTAAGCCCATCTCTTTTGAGATCCAAAAGAGAAAAGCAAGCAAAGAGATGGCAGTGGGGGAGGCACTCATATCACCAAGAAAGCAGCGCCGGGAGCAGAGTGTGTCCTTTGGACCCAGGGTTCCTATGCGGAGAAGCTACTAGACCAGAGGAAGAATGATGACAAGGACCTTCCCCAGAACCGACAGAGAGAGAAAGCCTGCCTCTGGAGCTGGTGCCCTGAATTCAGACTTCTAACCAGCCAAACTGAGAGAATAAATTTCTCTTTGTTAAAGCCATCCACTTGTGGTATGTCTGTCATGGCACCACTAGACAACTAAGACAGTCGCTATGAGTCAGAATCAACTTGTCAACCACAGGTTAGGTTTTTGGTATACCTGTAAATATGATCCTATTTAAAAATAGCATTTTCTTTGTTATGTTAATTAGGTCATATCCAAGCAGGGTAGGCTCTAAATCTAATCAGTTCTGAATTATCGAAAGACCAGAATGGACACAGAACAGACGCCATGACAAGCCCACAAAGGAATAGAAAAGGAAAGACTTCCCCCTAGAGCCACACCCTAAATTTAGGCTTCTGGTCTCCTGAACTATGAGAAAATAAATTTCTGTTCTTTAAAGCCACCCACTTGTGGTGTTTTGTTACGGCAGCACTAGGAAGCTAAAACGTCTGCCTACTAAATGAATGAATGAGCAAATAAACCAGCAAGAGAACTAAAAGTAGCTTATCAAGTGAACGTGCGGAGGAACAACTGAGAGAAAAAGATGACCAAGTGAGCACTGAGAGCCCTAACGACAAATGGAAAAAGGAATACCCACTGGGGGAATGGCAGAGAGAACGGATGCAGGTGCAGGCCCTGTCCAGGTTCACTGCAGCCTCCGTGTGCCACCAGGGCCCTGCAAACTACACTTTGTCTTCCAGTTCCACCTCCAGCTTTCCTGAGAGTGTACCCCTAAAAGCCTTTGGCAGCACCAGAGCTGTAAAGCATGGTGGCCCTTGGGGGGCCGAACACCTTCTGCCACCAAGTTGTCCTCTCAGATCAGTACACCCTTCCTTTAACAAATCCTTGGGCTGTGATCAGGAGCCTCAGGTCTCCCTGGAGATCACACCATGCAGAGAGCTGAAGTCAGTTAAAAAAAAAAAAAAATTTTTTTTTTTTAACTGGGGACACACCTCAAAAATAGGGTGCCCTGCCCCGCAGAGGAATATCAGTACCTCCCAGTCATCCAGGCTCCCCAGGATGGGGGTCCAGCCACATAGCCCCAAAGCTTCCAGAATCTGGGCCTGACCAGAGGACCAGCTTTATCTTCTCTGTTCGATAATATGCATTTATTAAATCAAGCACCTCGTGAATTAAGTGCAGTCCACAGCTGGGCTCAGGTGGGATGTGAGGGGAAGGAACTATGGGGGAGGGAAAGATGGCCTAGGGACCAGGGAGTCCCAGCTCTGGTCATGACTCAGCCACTTAGAGGTCACGTCACCTTGCTGCTCCTCAAAAGCCAAGCCAAACCTGCTGCTGTCGAGTTAATTCCAATTCACAGTGACTCTGTAGAACAGAGTAGAACTACCCCAGAGGGTCCCCAAGGCCGTATTCTTTAAGGAAGCAAATGCTGCATCCTTGTCCCAGGGAGTGGCTGGTGGGTTCGAATCGCCAACCTTTTAGTTAGCAACTAAGCGCTTAACGACTGCACCACCAGGGCTCCTCTCACTGCTCCTTAGCCAGCAGAATTTCTCCAGGTCTCTCCCCTTTGCCCTGTTCCCCATCTCAATCCATGGCATGTCCAACCCCCCAGCCAAAAGCAGTCCTCTTACCTCTCATCCGCCATGTACTCTGGGGCCCTGTTACTGGGCCCTGACCATCCCACCTTGGAAACCACCATCTAGTCCACACCCTTCTTCCAGCCCCACCACTTAGAGCATGGCCTACCCTGAGCCCACCAATGGTCCAGGGTGATCTTCCATGCTAATACCTACCCCATCTCCCCCACAATTTCCCACTGCCTCCAGTATCACACCCTCACCTAGCTGGCTTCACGAGCTCACTCTGCCATGTGCCTCACACTCTGACCCCACGCAGGCTTCCCAGGCTCACTCTGCCGTCCCCTCGTACCCTGATCCACACAGGATGATTCAGCAACATGCTCACTAGCTGGCCTTCCACCTGCCATCCATCCTGCCCCGCCCCACTCACCCATGCTGGATACCTCACCGTAGACACTTTCATCACGGCCGCTGCACGTGTCTGAGACTCCCTCCACCTTTCTAGACCCCTCTGGCAAACTCCTACTCATCCCTCAGCACCCAGCTGAGGCAGCTCCCCTACCTCTTCCGTGACCCCACTGTTCACCCCATTGCAATGATGTGTTCTTCTGCCCCAGTCCATAATAGTCCCTCCAGGCCAGGGACTGCTTTTTCTGCATTTTTGTCTCTAAGGTGCCCATCTACTGCCTGGCAGAGGATGAATATTTTCTACATGAGGCTGGCCCTTGTTCCATCACCAGTAACTGAGAGGGCTCCCAGCACTTCCTCCTTGTACTCTGACATCCTCCACTTGGGGGGTGCAGGCCACCCTTGACTCAGCTCTGGAATGGAGACCAGAGCAGCCTGTAGGGACTCTGCAAGCAGGGAGCCAGCAGCTCCCACCAATTCCTTGGGACACAGAGCCCCAGAACCTGATGTCACCACCCACCCAGACGCTGCGCTTCATATTTATTTCTCTGGCACCTTACAGGCTGAGAAATCAAGCAGTGTCTTCCGAGCACTGGCAGGGGAGAGACGGCCAGGGAGGGCAGGGCCAGCAGAGGCGCCTGAAAACTTGGGGACTGGCCAACAGCAAGCAGAGGTCGGCCTAGGGCCTCTCCATGGGAAGTCCTGGGTGTGGAGCAGGTGGAAGTGTGTCAGGAGGAGCACAGGGGTCAGGGCCTGGGCTGCTGCTAGGAGTCAGTGGCACGTGCGCCACCCCAGCCCTCCCTGAGACACCATTCTCCCCATCCCTCAACTCTGCAAACTCCCCTAGGCCAGCTGCCCTGCACCCTCCTATAAAAGGACCCTTTGAATCATCCCAGGTAGAGGGAGTTGCGTCGGCAGGCTGCAGCTTGAATTGACTTTTTTTTACAGTGTGTTCACTTTTGAAACGGCAGTTCCCACAGGGGTTCATACAGTAACTCTATAAATGAGGATTTTATTATTAACCAGAACTCCCTTCATGGAGCGTTCCGCGAGCAGTCTCCATTCTCCTCAGCCAGCATTCTCTATTCCTATCTTCTCCTGCACGCCTTCCACACAGTCATGCACTTGACAAGCTGCTTACAGGTACATTCTATAGGTGGCTGTAATCTGACCACGTGGAGCAGAAAGAAAATAAGTGAAAGACATTCTCTCCTGTAATTCTCCCAACAAGCCTGTGAGGTAAATGCTGCTATCATCACCACTGCCCTCATCCTACGCATCAGTAAACTGAGGCGAAGGGACTCACAATCGGCAGAGCCAACCCCTGAGTTCAAACCCCATGGGCCTGGTTCTAAAGGCCCCAGCCCTGCTGTCTCCCCAGGAGACCCCCCAAGACCTATCTCACGTGGCCTTGTGAGCCCATGCAGGCTTTGTCCTGGGTGTACGCCCTGAGCTGTCTGTCTCAGCAAGTCTCAGTCCTCAACCACATCTTAACTCAGAGGGAGAACCTGTGGAGCCATCCCAGGACCTTCCCAGGGTTAGCAATGAAAGCCCCATGTCCCAGAAATCCCTTAGACCCAGGCAAACCAGAAAGGGTGGTCACCCCAACATCACTCACCAGGTGGCCTGGTCTGGGCCTTAACCACTGCACCCTCCCGCTGACTTGGGGTCACCAGGAAGGTATCAAGTCTCTCCTTGTGGGTCAGCCATCAACAGGGATGGGCAGACCCACTGATCCTGAACCCATAAGGGCCAACCCAAAGAGGGAAGAGCGTGAGGCACAAGTTTCAGGGCAGAGTCTCCTCCATCTGAAGAGAACGTGACAGACAGTGGGAAGGAACTCACGGAGGAAACCTGAGGCTGGGAGAGAGCCGGCAGATGGCTTTAGGGGGAGCCTAGGAAGGCTTCAGTCATCCCATCAGAACAGGGGTCACCCGGGGAGCAAGGTGGGGCACTGCCTGTGAGAGGTACAAGGAATTTCTAGGGTGACGGGAATGTGGCACAAATGGTTAAGTGTTCAACTAATAACAGAGAAGTTGGTAATTCAAACCCACCCAGAGGCCCCTCAGAAGACAGGCCTGGCAATTTTCTTCCAAAAGTCACAGCCTTGAAAACCCCACGGAGTAGTTCTACACTGTCCTGAGACACAGGACCACCATGAGTCTAAATCAACTCCATGGCAGCTAGCAACAAAAACAACAGGATGTCCAGCTGGCGTCGGGGTGGGCCAGCGTATGCGCGTCAAACTCCCTGACTGCCCGCTGGTGTCCACTGGGGGCCTGCGTGGCTCACCGTGCGCACATCACCCGCAGTGAGAGGAGAGGTTTGACAAAGCGCTTCCAGAAAGGTCAGCTGAAATCATCTCCCCAGCAGCCTGTGCCCCTTGGGTTAAACCCTGCCCCCTCGTTTAATAATTCCGCTCACTGCCATTCAACAAACAGTGAGCACCCACTAAGGGGGCCCTACCTGGGGGAGCGAGGGACTAAGACAGGTAGAAGGACCCCAGCACTGGGCTAAGACACCCATAATGAACTCACTCATACCAGCTACTGAGATCAAGGGACATCTATGTAAACTCTACATATCTCATTCCATCCCTGGAAGCTCTCCTGAGGGAAAAGCACAGCCATTAATTACTCTTGCTCGGCTGATAAGAAAACCAGAGGCTTGGAGAAGACCGCATGGGTCAGTGAGGAGTCTCAGGCCACCTAGGCCTCAAGCCACTGCCGTCAAGTCGATTCCAACTCCTAGAGACCCTACAGGACAGAGCAGAACTGCCCCACAGGGTTTCCAAGGCTGCAATCTTTACGGAAGCAGACCGCCACATCTTTCTCCCAAGGGGCGGTTCCTGGGATTGAACACTGAAAGCTCCTGGGGTTGAACACTGAATGGCTGACCTTTTGCTTAACAGACAAGTACTTAACACAGGCCTTAAAGGCCCATAAAAAAGCCCATAAAGTCCTAATATAAAAGGATGCAATTGCATATTCTCCACAGCAGCATGAGGCCAGCCAGAGGCCAGAAGGACTGGAGCTCCTGCTGCCTTGGAGGCAAGGATAAAAGTCAGAGTTTCTGGGTCCTGCTGGGGTAGGGGAGGGCCCTGCAGGGTTAGCAGCAATTGACACATCCTCCCCCACCCCTTACACCCACTCCCCCCTCCCAGTTCGGGCTGAACCTGTCAAAACTGGATCAAGGCCCCCTCCCCGACCAGGTCCCAGTGCCCTCAGGTCAACCTGGTCCCCTGAGGGAAGTATCTGATAACCCCAGTCACCTTGAAGAGCAGAGAGAGAGACTGCAGGCCCAGTTGCCTGGAGAAGAGCCAGCTCAGCAGGAAAGAATGACTAATGGTTCAGTGTGGAATTCCAGGCAACTGAGGGCTTTTAGGGAGAGGGAGCCCTCTGGCTTCCCACTCTCTACTGCAGGTGCCTTCCTGATTATTCACTGCCCAAAATTCCGCCCGAAACGGGATCAGCAGCAAAGAGTCTAAAACGTGTGTAGGAGACCTGGCCGGCCACCCTCTGCAGACCCCTGGGCCACCTGAACTAAGGGAAGGGCTCCCACCCTCTGCACCCACCCCTAAAAAGCCTTGTGAAAGCAGTGACGTAAGCAGTGTCATCCTGGCTTCCTGCGCCTGGGTAACTGTAAGACTGGAAGCCCTTCAAGGTCACAGCCCACAGACCTCTCCTTGTTTGGCTAAGGACAGGGGCAACCTACCAGACGCAGGAGGAAACGTTAGCTGAGCTCCAGGAGTAATCCCACGGCGTCCTGACCAATGGGCTCTGCCACTGAAGCCCCACAGGAGGAGGCTCATAGCAACTCCACTTTACTGGGGGATTTGGCGATGCTTGAGAGCAATGTTTTATTTTCAGGGAATGATTTGCAGCAGGTCAACAGCACCCAGGGTTCATGCCATATTGTGACATCCGAGCAAACAGTAGGAGCCCGGAGAGTCAAAGTCACATCGATTGCAAGTGGCCGTTTGACTGTATACATTCTATACATTGAAGGGCAGGAGAGAGAGCTGGGGTTGCCCAGGAGGGGAAAGGGACCCACCATCACCGCAAAGCCTGCCTTTGAAATCACAGCCCCTAGTGCCTCGACCAGGTGCTGTGCACGTGCCCCTGATACTGCAAGTTGACTCCGTCAGTGTTTATTGGGCAACTTTTGGCCAGAGCCCCTATGTCTGGTGCCTGGGATACAAGAATGAGCGTGCTGGTCTTTTTCCTCTAAGAATCCTATGATCTGGCAGGAGTAGGGGAAGCTGTTATACATTAGGGCAGCTCTCTGACCCCATTTTTTCTACTCTGCACTGGGGGCACTGGCTCAGAGGAAGGACTCCGGGCTTCGGCAGCCCACAGGTCTGGGCTGGGCACAGGGCTCCACCACACATGGGCACACCTCCAATGACCAACCTGAGCCTCAAGTGTGCCTTCAGTAAAATGAGGATAATGAGCTAGCCACCAGGGTTACAAACAGGACAGAGGTGAGGACAGGTGCGAACATACAGGGTGCAGACTCCTAGTGACAAGGGTGTTCACCCCCTTTTCCTGTTTGCCTATGCTAACATAGATATTTCACCTGTCTCACTCTCTGGAGGGCCCCTTCCCCCCGGAAAGATAATCACCCTAAAGAATGAGTCAGAGAGAAGAACGCTGGCCCAGGAATGTAGACATGGTGGAATTTGAGGGCGAGGAAGCCCTGGAAACTGAAGCTGGTCTTAGAGCAGGAGGAGCCAGTTTGTCAGAAAAGTCACAGTGTGACAGTAATCTCAAATACCACTGATTGCAAAGGAGCCGTGGGAAAGACATTGCTTGGAAATGCCCTCAAGCCCCACAATAAAATCAAGTTACCAGCAGCTGCTCCAACTGCCCAAATCCATAATTCCTTTCCAGAGGTGAATGACATCCTTCATTCATTGGTTTACCTATTCACCAAATGTCTGGCCATGATGGCCCCGATGGATGGCACATGAGCTCCTCAGTCTGTGGGCTAGGAGCAGTGCACCCTTCTGGGATGGGATCTATGTGGTCTGCATTCTCCCAAGGCCCTTATCTCTTCCTCCCCTAGGTGTGACTATGCCCACCTCCCTCTTATCTCCTCTGTTTGGCTGTGGGTTTCTGGCCCTTCTCCTTTAAATTCATCTTCAAGGGCCCAGACCAGGCCCTTCTACCAGGCTGGCATCTACTGAGAGGCACCTCAGAAGAAAGGCCTGGTGATTTACTTCCCCAAAAAATCAGTCATCGAAAAACCTATGCAGCTTGATTCTACTCTGACACAGATGTGGTTGCCGTAAGTCAGAATTAACTCGATGGTAATTGTTTTGGGGGGCTTTTTTTCAATGAACAACTTTAAGTCCATAAATTCAACAACTTAGATGAAATGGGCACAAATGAAAGACACAAGCTACCAAAATTCATTCAAGAATAATCCTATATCTATTAAAGCAATTAAATTCATATTAAAAACCTTCCAAAATGAAAAACTTCAGGCCCAGATAGTTTCACTGGACAAACTCTACCAAACACAATCTCTTCCAGAACACAGAAGAGGAGGAAACACTTTCCAATTCACTTCGTGAGGCCGGCATTACCTTAATACTAAAACCAAAGACATTACAAGAAAAATACAAACCAATATTCCTCACTGAGTAGATAAATAAACATCAAATCCCACCTTTTCCTGACGCCAACTCTGAGGATATAACAGATTCCCACCTTTCACTTCTCTGTTCAGTTCTGACACCAGCACCCCCTGCAGCACCCACAGCACTCCTTCCTCTGACCCTATCCACCCAGAGCTAAGTCAGATCTCACAAGTTAAAGGAAACACACAGTCCTCCAGACTGCCCAGTCTGCTCGAGACTTCACACACCAGTCACAAGCTTTGGAGTCCCCAGGAGCTACCTTCACTTCTGACCCACTAGCTACAAACTCGGGGGCTCCCTCTACCCCTGCAGGATACCAGCCTCAAGCTTGAGAGTCCCTAAGCCCCGCTTACTTCTGACCTGTTGGTTCCCACTACTTCCTCAGGTTCAATAATTTGCTGGAACACCTCACAGAACTCACAGGAAGTGTTATACTTACAATTACAGCTTGATTATGGCAAAAATTTCACAAATGAAGGGACTCATAGGGTGAGGTCTGGGAGGGTTCCCAACATGGAACTTCCAAGTCCCAAGAAAGGGACACATCACTCTCCCACCTGCATTGATGCCTTCCACCAACCAGGAAGTCCATGGAACTTCCATGTCCAGATCTTTTATTGGGCCTCAAAGCGTAGGGATGATTGATTGAATCATGCCTCCCCATCTAAGATCACCTGATATCAGTTGGCCAGGCCAGCCCCACTCATTAGCATAAACCCTCAGGGGTGGTCTGGAGGTTTTATATAACAAAAACACTTCAATTACTTAAATTCTTTAACCCACACTCAGGAATATAGTCATAAAGATCCTCAACAAGACATTAACAAATGGAATCCATCAATATATATAAAGGATAACACATCATGACCAAGTGAGGGTCATCCTTGGAATTCAGGGCTGATTCAACATTTAAAAAACCATATGACTATCTCAATAGATGAAGAAGAAACTGAAGTTTAGAGAGATATTTTGTGACCTGCTTAAGGTTACATAATAAGTGCCAGAGTAAAGCTTCAAATCCATTCCCTCTTGACTCTCATTCAAAAAACACTGAAGGCAAAATGTATGTCCTCGGGATTTTACAAAATAAGTCATGTAATACAATGGCCAAATGTTTACTTTAACTGAAGTGATAACATCAAAAAGTTTTTTAAAAACATTTTGTATAGCAGGCAAACATCCTTCCCCAAAAGGCAGACAAGACACCCCAAACCTGCCATCAGGACTTTGCTTCAAATGGTTTACTGAGACTCCCGTATTACAAATGGGGACTGTCCAACTACAGGTACCGGTCTCCCTACCTAGCCTCTGAGCTTCCTGAAGACCACCCTCATGTGGGCTGCACTTCGCCATTTATTAAGTTCCTCTACACTCTTTATCTCATTTTGGTCTTCACCATAGCCCCATTACCAGTCCCATTTTATAGATCAAGAAACTAAGGCCCACCTCTTGGCACCTACACTGAGTAGGTGACACCACCCATCTGCTCACATGAACAGGTAGCTCTGTGGAAAAGAAAAGGGATCTATTACCTGGGCATGAAAGAAGTCCACCTGGGGCCATGGCCCTGCTCTCAGCAGCGCAATTTGCTCAGACACTCTGGGTTCTCCAAGACAGCAGGGAAGTATTTGACATACATGGCTGAGGCCAGGGTCCCCCGCCTGTGATCAGCAAGTCCCTGCTCCCATCCATCCACCAGCAAGACTCTAGAATTCCATAGCAGGGAAGGCAAAGAGTGAGACAAAAAAGGGCCTAGCGGGGCAAGTGCCAGGAATACCCCTTACCCCAATAAATAAAAATTTTAAATAAAAACAAAACCGATTCCTGGACCAACCAGAGCACGCCTGAAGAGAGCTGGCTACAGGTATAATCGGCTATGCAAGCGCTGAAGCCAGCAGTGGCACTGTCCAACACAATATGGTAACCATTAGCCAGCACGGCTACTGAGTACTTGGGATGTCATTTTGGATACGCTGGATTGTATAAAATATATTATTAAAATTTCATGTTTCTTTTTTTTTTTTTTAATATGGCTACTAGAAAATGTAAAACTCCCTATGTGACTCACATTACATTTCTATTGGATGGCACCAGTGTGTCAGATCTGGCAGCCCACGGAGTGAACAGAAACCTGGAGACTTACTCAGGCCAGGGACTGACATCTTTTAAAACCAGAGAGTTTGAGTGAGGAGGGTGAGGAGATACTGCAAATACTTGCTGTGGAGGTGGTTACGTTTGCTTTTTTTTTTTTTTCTTTTCTTTTAAAGAAAAATCCCTTGGCAACTGGAAGCTTAGCTGTACCAATGAGGACAGCAATAGAAAAAACAGATTGTTAGTCAATGAGGATCACCCTGACCTGTACCCCCCAAATGCTCCCAGCTGTCAACTGCACAGCCCCATAAGTTCTGGGAGAAAGGAGAAAGAGCAGGGAAGATTAATCTTTCCCTGCTCTTGGCTGAGCCTCTCTGCTACTCCATCTAGAATATAGGCCCTGCCTCAGGGCAAATGTGCTTGGCCAGGCTCTGAGCAGCATCCACTGTGCGTCCGTGTCCACCTGCATTCTGCCCACCCCACATTAATGGCAGCCCACCTTTCCCCACGGAATTTACTCCTCCATGAAACACTAAACCAAGCAGTGCTGATGTTGGGCCCCTCTTTGGAATTTCAACCAAAACCAAACCCACTGGTGTTGAGTCTCATAGCAACCCTACAGGACAGAGTAGAACTGCCCCACGGTGTTTCCATGGGTGTAAATCTTTACGGAAGCAGATTGCCACATCTTTCTCCTGTGGAAGGGCTGGTGGGTTCAAACTGCCAACCTTTCAGTTAGCAGCCGAGCGCTTAACCACTGCATCACTAAGGCTCCTCTGAATTCCAACAGCCCTTTTCATTTGTGATTTACTGTGGTAGAAAACATGAAGAGCCCTGTCACTGACCAGGTGGGCCTGGAGATCTCAAATGCTCCTGGGGGCCTGTCTGCATCTTGATCTGGGTGCTGATTACACGCGTATGCCCACTTTGTGAAGATGTATGGAGCTGCACTTGTAGAATCTGTCACTCATCTGCATGTTTGTTATATGTCAATGAAACGTTCCCTGTAACAATAATAATAATGTCTTTTCCTCAGCCATCCACTTCCTACCACCCTCCTGCACTCCCTCAGGGTTGGCTGCATAGCCTTTCCTTGTTCCTGGAACAAACACTTCCTCCTTAAGACTTCTGCACTGTGCTCCCTCTACCATGAGCTGTACTGGTTTATCATTCAGGTCTCCAGTCACATGTTGCTGTCTCAGAGAGATCTTTTGGAACCACTTGTCTTGGGATTTCAGTCCCACCTCCCCACCAGCTACTCTCCAAATATCTCCTTCAGAATATTTCTACTTGTTTCCCTGCCAATTGTCTCCCTCCTAGAATGAATGCTCACGGAGAGCAGGACCTTGACTGTCCCCACACCAGGCCCTCAGGAACCACTGGCTGGGTCAGTGAATGAATAAACGCACACATGAGTAATGAATAAAGGGAATGGATGGACTGAATCAGAGGCTGCTGCAAGCAGAGATGTCTCTTACGGCCTCAATGAACAGTGGCTGATTGATAAAAAAGGAGAACGAAGAATCTAAGAGGCAGTTTTGATCCACCGGAGAACACAGGCGAGCGGAAAAGTAACTGGAACTAGTAACTGGAACTGGGGACTGGGGAGAGACCCAGGAAAAGGGCAACTCAGCCAGCACTGGGTCTCCAGCTCCCGGGCTCTCGCATCCCATCCCGACACAACGCTCGCAGGTATGGGCTGTGCCATCATTGGCCCAGGACCGGGTGAGAGTCTGCAATCTGCTCAAGGTCGCAGAGTGGAGGCACCAGGGCTCACCACCGCTTTTGCCCCAGCTGCAGATCAGGCTTTCAGGCCCCTCCGTGCACACGCGCAGTTCTCACACACGCACATACCTGCTGGCCTCCTTCCACTCCTCACACTCAGTAACACACAGCCCCGGGTATACACACCCACGCTCTGAAACGCTCCGCGCAACGCGACCACACAATCCCAGAGACTCCCACGCGGACACACCCCTGGCTGACACGCGCGCGCACACACACATAATCTAAAGCCGGCTTCCTCCCTCTCTCTCACAAAAACCCCAATCTCGGATCCCTGAGTATATCAGTCTCTCGGTCACACACGCACACACGCGCACACGCACACACGCAGGCACGCAGGCACGCACGAGCCCGTTCGCCCCCGTTGCCTAGTAACGCCCGCAGCCCCGCCCCCGGGAGTCGGAGGCGGTGCCGAGCCGGCAGCCATCCGCGTCCTTCTCCCCGTGGCCCAGGTGGCCCGGCGGCCCGGTAGCCCCACGGGGTCAGTACCTGCCTGAAGTCAATACTGCCGAAGCCTCCGCAGCAGTCGGGCCCGGCAGCCGGACCGCTCATAGGCTTGGCTCGGGCCCCAGGTCCTCCCAGCCGGGGGCAGCCTCGGAGGGACCACGCGGGGCTTCGTGGCGCCTCCCGTCGCCCGAAGCCGGCCCCATCGCGCTAGGGGTACGCCGCAAGCCGGGGCGCTTTCCCGGTGACCCACACGCACATAACCCCCCCCCCCCGGCCTTGTGGGAAATGTAGTTCCCGGCCCCCGTGGGGCGTCTGGTTCCCGGGCTTGCGACGACTTCCGAGGAGCTGGGAACTACAAGTCCCAGGACCGCTGGCGGAACGCGGCCGTGTCCCCGCGCCTGCAGCCCCTCGGCCACTGACCTGGCGTCCTGTGCTCGGCTGGCGGCAGTGCATTAGAGGCCGGCGGCCGTGGGCCGTAGATATAAGTAGTTGTTGGGCAGCCCCCTGCGGACTCGGACTTTGGCCGGCGCGGCCCCCCGCCCCTTCAGAGAGTCGCTGTGCCCTGGGGCCGTGCAGGCCGAGCGAGTTTATCGCTTCCGGCCGGAGGCAGCTTCTGAGGTCTGGGCCCCCGACTCCCCCGACCTTTTCTCTCAGCCAAGACACCTCTCCTCACTCGTCCCTAATTTGTTCTACGAGCAAGACAGACAGGGGCCCTTATGCCTCTTAACGGAGACAAAGAATTACAACTCCGATAAGTGCTATGATGGAAAAAACTGGGAGCTAGGTCAGGGTAACAAAGGATGCGGTCTTAGAATGCTTGGGAAGGCCTCTGAGAAAGAGAGGTTTGAGCTGATGAGAACCTGCCAGTCAAACAAAGTGTGGGGAGGGCAGGAGAGCCAGCTAGGAAGAGGGAATGGCATGTGCAAAGGCAGAAGAAAGGATAGAATTTAGGGGCACTTCAGGAGTGGAGAAGAGGCTAGTGAGCTATGGAATAGTGGTGGAGGGGGGAGTGGCAGGAAAGAAGGAGTTAAAAATAATAGGTGGGTTTTAGATATATGGGTCCAAAAAGAAACCTTTTTGCAGCTGAGTATTACCTATATGGGGAAATAGATTCAGAGATTTGGTCGATGGCACACAGCCAGGCAGGACCAGAGTCCATGTCTCAGTGCTGTTTCCACAACACCAGTGGCTTCCCTGTTTCGGTGGCCCACTTCTCCTCCTTAGCCTACAGTACAGTTGTCAGGTGCTGTACAGTCGATTCCAACAGATAGCGACCCTGTGTACAACAGAATGAAACACTGTCCAGTCTTATGCCAGCCTCACAATCTTTGCTGTATTTGAGCCCATCGTTGGCAGCCACTGTGTCAATACATCTCGCTGAGGGTCTTCTGGTCTGGTCCCTCCTGATAACATGTCCAAAGTATGTGAGAGGAAGTCTCACCACCCTGGATTCCAAGTACAGTACAATACCTACCATTACTGAACATTTACAGACACTGCATTCCCTTCTCTGTGTTAACTGCTTTACAGATAGCCCCAGCCTTCACCACATCCTCAGGAGGGGCGGGCAGGCCAATACAGCAGAAAGGGCACTGGCCTTGGAGAAGGCACTAGCTCTGTGACTGGGGGCTTCTCTCTTTGTCTTCAGAAGTAAAACGGGAAAAAATGTGTTGGTCAAGCACATCATGAGGGAGCTGACCCCTGGAAGTCTTCACTGACAGAGGGGGTTTACAATGGGTATTCGAGGGCTAGTTCATTGACTGACCCCTGGCATTTCACAAGAGTCAGGAACCGTCCCCTGCTCAGGGGGCCCAGGCACGCCCTGCTGGAATCAGAGCCGTTTCTGGGAAGCCCACCAAGGTGGTGGGGGAGGCCCTTAGCAAACATTCTCCTACCCCACATGTCTGCCTCACTGAAGCCCCGGTGTTCTCCTGACCTACCTGGCCTCTCTTGTTGTTTTGTTACGCCAACAAAATGGATTTTTGTGTGTTTGGTTCATCTGGCGGGAACAAAGAAACATCAGAGGTCACATCAGAGCTGATGCAACTAGAGGAATACGCTGCTCCACCCCTCAGTCCCTCCACCCCTGTGAAAAGCAAACACCCCACCCAGAAGACAAACTGGAATTTGAAATGTGACTGGGTTGTTCAGATCAAAAACCTGCTGAAGATGCTTACGGGCAGAAGTCCTTGCCTCTCCCTTGAAAGCTCCCAGGTCTGAGAGGTTGTAGGGAAATCAATCATCCTGGCCAAACTCACCCATTGGAATACCCTGTAGCATCCCTGGCAGATGGAAATGTCACTTCTGCTTACATGCCTCAAGTGATGGGAGGTTCACCACCTATTGAAGTAATCTGCTGTATTGTGGGACCAAACCAATAACTAGTTGCCGTGGTGTGAATTCTGATTCATGGCTACCCTGTGTGTGTCAGAGTAGAATTGTGCTCCATAGCTTCTGATTTTTCAGAAGTAGATTGCCAGACCTTTCTTCCAAGGTACCTCTAGGTGGACTTGAACAGCCAACCTTTAGGTTAGCAATGAGTTAACTATTTGCATCACTCAGGAACTCCTCTGTAGGACAGAGGTGTTATTCAGGACACTAAGCCAAAGTCCCCTTCCAGAAGCTTTAAGAACTCAAGCTGCATTTTACCCTCAGGGTTACCTCTCTGATAGCTCTTCAGATAAGGGAAGACAATTATCAAAGGATATCTCCCAGTCTGCTCCAGGCCAAACAACTCCAGATAACCTCACTGGCCAGGGGTTTGACACTCCCCCCTACAGAAAATCAAGACCAAAAGGAGACTTAACCTGTTATTGGCCTCCCCATCCCCCCAACTTCCGTCCCCTGCACTAGATCCCCCCATACACACCAGAGCTGACTGCTTCAGGTCGCAATTCCCAGCAATCACTAAAATGGGCTTTTATGATTAAAATTAATATTTGCTTATTGGCTGACTTTAGGTTCTACTCTGAATATATTTCTGTTCATAAAACAGGCATCAGGATACCGCTTGAGTGAGGCTTCAGTGAGTGATAACTCACACAGTAGCTTCTCAGTGGACATGGGTTTCCCTTCTTTCTGTATAACTGAGATTCTAACATTAGGATCACACCTGTGGACACACTACTTGGGGTGAGAGCAGCCCAGCACTGGTGTCCAGGAGAGCTAGCTGGCAGCTCGGGGCTCTGAATTCCCGGGAGGAGATAGGGCAAGAAGGAGCCAGGACGGCAGCCCTATGGTGCAGGGAAGAGGCAAGGCCCAGCATATAAACAGCAGGTCACGGGAAACTGCTCTGGGTGGCTCAGCAAACCAGGAGGGAGCGGTGGGGCATGCAGGGACCCAGTGCTCAGTGCCATTTCCTAGATTTTGGCCTGGACTGCCTTTCTAGAGAGCTGTGGGGTATCCACAGGAGCAGGTAGAGTGGAGCAGCACAGCCACTTCGAGTGATGAGTTACTTGTCCCTCCCTGCCACCCTGGGCTTAGGAATGAGTCCTTTCCCTAGTGACCTCCCACTTGCCAACAGAGGGCACAGGAGTGAACTCACCTGAATCAACCCTCAACATCTCAGCCAGCCCAGAAACACAGCAAGGAGGTTGGCGCTGGCGGGCCTTTCTCCCCTCAGCGTCCATAGCACAGACAAGCCCTGCCTTCCACCTGGCCTCCTGGCTGTTCCTGGATCACCCAGCACACTCTCACCTCAGGGCCTTTGCACCGGCTGTTCCCCAGGTCTCCGCACAGCTTCCTCCCTCACCACCTCAAGTCTCTGCTCAAGCATCACCTTTACACCCCACGCTCTCTATCCCTCTTGCCAACCTTATTTCTCTCCACAGCCGTTATCACTGACACATTCATTTAGCTTATTCATTTATTTTGTGTTTTGTCAGTCTTCCCAACTAGGAGGCCAGCTTCATGAGGGCAGGGGTGTTTGTTTGTTTATTCACAACTCTGTTCCACGCCTGAACTAGTGCCTAGCCGAAGGTAGACATCCAATAAACAATTTATTGAGTAAATGAATGAATGGTTCTGCCACTCCCAAGGTGAGTGACCTTGGGCAAGTCACCCCTCTGAGCCTAGCTCTCTGTGGAGCTGGGAGTGTGGCCAGGTCTGTATGTAGATCTTACCAACAGAGTCAACCTGTAAGTCTCTGCCACGCTGCTTCCTGCGTTGTGGACTAGGGTGAAGGCCTTGCCCTCTCTGACCTTCAGACTGGATGAGAAAATAGCACTTCATATCTGCTGGCATGGCCATATAAAAAAATTATAATAAATAAAAATGAATGCTTTTTTTTAAAACCAGAAAATAACAAGTGTTAGTAAGGCTGTGCAGAAATTGGAACACTTGTACCTTGCTGGTGGAAACATGAAATGCTACAGCTGCTATAGAAAACAGTTTGGCAGTTCCTCAAAAAGTTAAACATAGAATTACCACTGTTGTCAGGTGCTGTTGAGTCGGTTCCGACCCATAGCAACGCCACGTATAACAGAATGAAACACTGCCCGGTCCTGCACCATTCTCACAATGTTTGTTTTGCTTGAACCCATTGTTGCAGCCACAGTGTCAGTCTATCTGATTGAGGGTCTTCCTCTTTTACGTCGACCATGGACCTTACCAAGCATCATGTCCTTCTCCAGGGACTGGTCCCTCCTGATAACACATCCAAAGCATGTGAGATGAAGTCTCACCATCTTTGCTTCTAAGGAGCATTCTGGCAGTACTTCTTCCAAGACAGATTTTTTCAGTCTTTTGGCAGTCGTGATATATTCAATATTCTTCACCAACACCGTAGTTCAAAGGCGTCAATTCTTCTTTGGTCTTTCTTATTCCTTGTCCAGCTTTTGCATGCATATGAGGCAATTGAAAACACCATGGCTTGGGTCAGAAGCACCTTGGTCTTCAAGGTGACACCTTTGCTTTTTAAGACTTTAATAAGGTCTTTTGTAGCAGATTTGCCTGCTGCTTCCATGGGTGTTGATTGTGGATCCAAGTAAAATGAAATCCTTGACAATTTCAGTCTTTTCTCTGTTTATCATGATGTTGCTCATTGGTCCACTTGTGAGGATTTTTGTTTTCTTCATGTTGAGGCATAATCCATACTAAAGGCTGTAGTCTCTGATCTTCATCAGTAAGCGCTTCGAGTCCTCTTCAGTTTCAGCAAGCAAGGTTGTGTCATCTGCATAAAGCAGGTTGTTAATGACTCTTCCTCCAATTCTGATGCCCCGTTCTTCATATAGTGCAGTTTCTTGGATTATTTGCTCAGCATATCAGATTGAATAAACATGGTGAAAGAATACAACCTGGACGCATAATTTTCCTGACTTTAAACCATGCAGTAGTATCTCCTTGTTCTGTTTGAACGGCTGCCTCTTGATCTATATACAGGTTCCTCATGAGCACAATCAAGTGTTCTGGAATTCCCATCCTTCGCAATGTTATCTATAATTTGTTATGGTCCACACAGTGGAATGGTTTTTTACAATTACCATAGGATTCAGCAGTTCCACTCCCAGGTATATACCCAAAAGAATTGAAAGCAGAGGAAAACAAACACATGCACACGAGTGTTCATTTCAGCCCTGTTCGCGATAACCAAAAGGTGAAATCAACCCAAGTGCCCATCAACTGATAAGTGGATACACAGAATGTGATCTATCTATACAACAGAATGTAAAGATTTATAGCCTTGGAAAACCTATTGAGCAGTTCTACTCCATTCTATATGGTCACTGAGTTGAAATCAACTAGATGGCAGTGGGTGGATATCTTCTGTGCCTGGTACAATACCTGGCAACTCTCAGGCACTCATCAAATATTTGGTGACTAAATGAATGTTGGCTCTCAAGCTCCCAGGCTCCAATCCAGGATAGTGCCTAGGATATCCTAAAAGCATAAGAAGCATAGGAATTTCAGGGAAAAAAGAAGACAGAACATCTCAAATGCAGCCAGATGAAAAATTGACACATTACCCTCAGAGGAGCAACAAGACTTACAGCTGATTTCTCAGTGTAAATGATGGGAGCCAGAAGACAATGAAATGATATCTTTCAAGTGCTGGGAGTGGGGTGGTTGCTCATCGTGTAGCAGGAAAACTGTCAAAATTGAATTTTATGTCCAGTGAATGTATTCTTCAAAAATGGAGGCAAAGTAAAGATACTTTCAGACAAATCAAGGCCAATAACTCATCACCAGCAGGCCCAACCTGGAAAAGAGATACCATGGGAACTTTTCTAACAGGAGGAAACGATCCTGGTTGGAAGCTGAGAAATGTAGAAAGGAATGAAGAACGGGGTAAAAAAAAAAGGGTAAATATGTAGGTAAATTTAAATGAATATTAATTTTTTTAATAAACTTTATTTTTAGGTTTCAGGTTTACAAAATAATTGGACTGAATGTAAAATTCCCATATATCCCTTTCCCCCCTCCACATAGTTTCCTCTGTTAAAATCTTGCCTTCATGTGGTACATTTGTTACAATTGATAAACCAATGTTGATTTAAAAAAAAAAATGTTGATAGGTCAGTATTAAATGAAGCCCATAGTTCCTATACAATTCTGGGAGGAGGCAGTCCTTTGAACAAGCTCAGCAACCATGGTCTTCCCTGCGCCTCCCCTTGTTAGCTTCTTTAGGCTTCAGAACAAACCAGCACCCCCTGAAGCCTGATAAACAGCGAGACTAAAGTAATGAAATTCCACCTGGCGCCCAGTTATCTAACCACCTCCTCCTGGGAAGATCAGGCAGGAAAATCTACATTGCACTTCCAAGGCAAAGTAAAGATACTTTCAGACAAATCAAGGCCAACAATTCATCACCAGCAGGCCCAACCTGGAATGAAATACCATGGGGTCTTTTCAAACAGGAGGAAATGACCCCAGTTGGAAGCAGAGAAATATAGAAAAAGAATGTGGAAATGTCAAAAGGAATGAAGAGCGGGGTAAAAAAAGGTAAATACGCAGGTAAATCTAAGTGAATGTTAATTTTTAAAATAAACTTTATTTTTATGGAGTCGTGTAGTCCCTGGAGGATAAAATTAGCTAAGGGAGGAATTTTCTGATCCCTTGTCTACAGTGAAGGAGCCCTGGTGGCACAGTGATAAAAGCACTCAGGTGCTAACCAAGAGGTCGGCGGTTCTAACCCACCAGCCACTCTGCAGGAGAAAGATGTGGCAACCTGCTTCCATAGAGATTTACAGCCTTGGAAACATTATGGGGCAGTTCTATTCTGTCCTACAGGGTCGCTGTTCATCAGAATCAACTTGACAGCAGTGAGTTTGTTTGTTTTTTGGTTTTGTCTACTGTGGTACATCATGGGGCATGCATAGAAGAATTTCCACCCCACCTGGAGAGCTTTCAAGCCAGGGAGATCTGCTCATCATGGAACTGTCCTAGTTCCTGTCCTATGGTACAAAGTGGGAGCACATGTAGAAGTGTTTTCCACCTCCACCTGGACAGCTTTTGAGCCAGGGAGGACTGCTCATCCTGAACTGTTTCCTATAGTATGCTGTCTGTTGTTGGTGAGCAATAACAATGGCCTTCACTTTGCCAACACTTTGTGTCTCGCATGTATGGATCGACCAGACTAGACGGACACAGTTTCCATGCAGTGGTTAATGATACTGGGTGGAATCCTCATCCTGGCAGTTTTATTGCTGCTTAGAATTTTGAGGCAACCTGAGTGCGCAGTGCAGGCTCACTCTTTGTGTTGCTCAGCCCTGTGGGCTTTGACAAATGTGTGATGTCATGTGTCCACCATTTACAGTATCATAGAAAATAGCTTCACTGCCCTAAAAGTCCCCTGTGCTTCACTTGTTCATCCCTCCTTTCTCCATGAACCCCTGGCAACCACTGATCTTTTCACTGCTTCTATAGTTTTGCTTTTCCCAGAAAATATTAAATTTTTAGAACAATAAAAATACCTTGTGGGGCTTAAAATATATATCTTGGTAACTGAATGAAAAGGCAGAAAATAATAGCCAATTTACCTTATTGACATCTGTCTTAGGCTGGGTTCTCTGGAGAAGCAAATGAGTACATGCATATAATGTATATTATGTAGAGTGCAATATATATAGAGAGAGAGAGATTTATATCCAATAAATGGCTCATGAGGTTGTAGAGGTTGGCAAGTCCCAAGTCCGTGGGTCAGGCATCATGCTGAAGGCTTCTCCTGACTCAGTAGGTGCAGAGGCTGACAAACCCGAGATCCATAGGTCAGACAGGAGGCTGTAACTCATGGCTGTGAAGGCTGATGAATCCAAGATTGGTAGGTTAAGAGCAGGCTGCTGACACAAGTCCCAAGAACTGGAAGTCAGATGCTGACAAGCTGAATGCAAGATCCAGAGCAGCGCAAAAGCCAGCGAGTTTTGCCAGAAAGTCCACCTATATTGGATGCAGGCCACACCCTCAAAGAAAATCCCTTTCAACTGATTGGCTACTCACAGCAGATCCCATCATGGAGGTGATCACATTAATTTTTTTTTTTTTCATCATGGAGGTGATCGCATCATTATATGACTGCCAAACTACATCATAACTGCCAAACCACTGGGAATCATGGCCCGGCCAAGTTGACACAAACAACGTTAACCATTAGGACATCTATTGAACATGCCTCTCAACAACTGCATAATACACACTTTTCAAGTTCACATAGAACATTTCCAAAATATGCAGGGGCTTAAAGCAAATCTCAATAGATTTTAGCAGATTGAAATCACGCAGATTACTCCCCTAAACACAGTAAGAAAACAAATAACTAAAAAGTCCCCCAGTGCTCAGTGTCTTAGTCTCCTAGTGCTGCTGTAACTGAAATGCAAGTGGGTGGCTTTAAAGAGCAGAAATCTATCTTCTCACAGTTTAGAACGCTAGAAGTTCAAATGCAGGGCCCAAATGCAGTTATACGGAAGGCTCTCTTCCTTTTTTTTTTTTTTTCCAGTAAGATAAGTTTATTAGCACAAACCAAATTAACAACACTCATTTTTCTAAAGCATAACTTCCTACTCAGAAACCCTGAATATCTTCAATATCTCCCTGTCCACTGCTAACTGAATGAAGGACTAACATTCACCCTCTATGTCAGCCCACCACAAGACTGACCCTCATCAACTATTTCTATAAAGCTTTCCTCTCCACTTCATATTCAGGTTCTTGAGATCCAGTCAGACTGAATTACTGTCAACCTTTAGACATGATTCACATTTTTCTGTGCCTCAATCTGTGCTTATGGAATTTCTTTATGGAAATTTTCACTTCTCTCATCTCCATTTTTTAAATTGTACCTTACATGAAGGTTTACAGAACAACCTAGTTTCTCATTAAACAGTTAGTACACGTATTGTTTCATGACATTGGTTAACAAGCCCATGACATGTCAGCACTCTCCATTCTCAACCTTGGGTTCCTATTAACAGCTTGCCTGTCCCCGCCTGCCTTCTAGTACTTGCCTCAGGGCTGATGTGCCCCTTTAGTCTCCTTTTGTTTTATGGGCCTGTCCAATCTTTGGCTGAAGGGTGAACCTCAGGAGTGACACCATTACCAAGCTGAAAGGGCCATATTCTCAGGGTTTCTCCAGTCTCCGTCAGGCTAGCAAGTCTGGTCTTTCTTTTTGAGTTAGTATTTTGTTCTACATTTTTCTCCAGCTCTGTCCCAGAGCCTCTGTTGTGATCCCTATCAGAGCAGTCAGTAGTGGTAGCCAGGCACCACCATCTAGTTGTACTGGACTCAGTCTGGTGGAGGTCATGGTAGACGTACTCCATCAGTCCTTTGGACTAATCTTTCCCTCGTATCTTTAGTTTTCTTTGTTCTTCCTTGCTCCCAAAGGGGTGAGACCGGTGAGTCTCCTAGTATCCTAGTCTCCCTGATGGCTACTCACAGGCTTTGAAGACCACAGACACTACTCACCAAAGTAGAATATAGAACATTTTCTTTATAAACTATGTTATGCCAATTGAGCTAGATGCTCCCTGAGATCAGAAAGGCTGTCTTTCTCTGTCTGCTCTCGGAGAAGATCCTTTGTCAACTTCTGTAGCCTCAACATTCCTCAGTTGCTGGGCAATCACCACATGGCATCTCTCTTTCCCCTATTTATGTTTCCTAGGGGTGGGGCCAAGATGGCAGAATAGGCAGACACTTCCGTGAGCCCTCTTACAACAAAGACCCCCAAAAAACAAGTGAAATGAGTATGTTTACGACAAGCTAGGAGCCCTGAACATTAAAGGCAAGGTTAGAAAACGAACTGAGGGGTGGGGGGGAACAGACGGTTCAGAAGCGGAGGGGAGTTACCGGAACTGAATTGCCAGTAGCCCTCAGGCACCATTCCTGCGAGTGGCTGTAGGGGGTTGGTACTAGTGTTCAGCTGCATTTTCCTCGGGGAGGAGCAGCCAGCCACACAGCCTACTCACACCTCCAGAACCAGAGAAGAACAGCGCTCTTGGCAAAAGCTAAGTACTTGCATATATTTTACCGCCTCCCCACACCCCCCAAGCCAGCTTTAGCAGGCTGATTTCCCTGGGCCTGAGATAGGCCCTGTTGAGTGCCTAGAGCCATCCTCCCAGCCTTGGAGAAGGAATAAATTCACAATTGGGGGAAAAGATAATTTGCCAGCTCCCCTAACTGGGGGAGCTCAGGACAGAAGCAGCTCCAGTCCAGGCATAAATGGTCCGTGGACTTTGAGTACATTTCCCCTCTGCATGGACCTGTGTGGGCCTATTTCAGGAGGATAGGCCCTTGTTGGCAGACTCCAACCATTTCAGCTGTGCGGCAGAAAGGTGGGTGTTTGATGTTTGACATTGCTTCAACTATTAAACAGGATCCTCACCTACCCATATCAGGGGCCTAAGGACATGTGGCTGCACTCAGGTCACCTAGCCACCTGTGACAGGGCTCCAAGGACAGCTGGTACCTCCCAGTCCTTACAGCCAAAAACATTGGGTGCCCATGGTTCATCTGCAGAACCCACCCACCTATATGTTCTAGGGAACAGGGACATGCTTTCCTCAGAGACATGAGGAGGACAATTCTCAGACCCCTGCCTTGTTCAGAGCATGACACCCTGCTGCAACCAGGTACCAGTACCTATGCCAATCACCCCTACCCCTCTAAGACTGTAGGACAGAGCCTGTACCACATACTTGATGATCAGCTACCTGGACACCTAAGGTGAATTCATACAAGAAAAGTGAATGGACTCCTATACTGATATACCTGATAACAGCTCTAGCCATCAGGGGATAGGACGTTAGAACTCCAAAGATGAAAATAATCAAGCTAGCTCAATCAAACAACCCATCTGGGCATATCAAAACAAAACAAAACAAAGCAAGAAGCTACGACACAGTAAGCAAACATAAAATAAACTAATACGATAACTTACAGATAGCTCAGAGACAACAGTCAATATCGAAGAAACAGACCATGATCGCCTCAACAAGCTCTCAAAACAAAGAATCAAGGGATCTTCTAGATGAAAGTGCCTTCCTGGAATTACCAGAGGCAGAATACAAAACATTAATATACATACAGAACCCTTCAAGACATCAGGAAGGAAATCAGGCAATACACAGAACAAGCCAAGGAACGCACAGATAAAGCAGTTGAATAAATTAATAAGATTATTCAGGAACTTAATGAAAAATTTAATAAGCTGGAAAAATCCATAGACAGACAGCAATCAGAAATTCAGAAGATTAACAATAAAATTACAGAAGTAGACAACTCAATAGAAAGTCAGAAGAGCAGAATTGAGCAAGTGGAAGGCAGAATTTGTGAACTTGAAGATGAAGCACTTGGCACCTATATATTTGAAGAAAAATCAAATAAAAGAGTTAAAAAATGAAGAAACCTTAAGAATTATGTGAGACTCTGTCAAGAGAAATAACCTACGAGTGACTGGAGTACCAGAACAGGGAGGGATTACAGAAAATACAGAGAAAATTATTGAAGATTTGTTGGGAGAAAACTTCCCCAATATCGTGAAAGATGAGAAAATATCTATCCAAGATGCTCATCAAACTCCACATAAGGTAGATGTTAAAAAAGTCACCAAGACGTATTATAATCAAGCTTGCCAAAACCAAAGATAAAGAGAGAATTTTAAGACCAGCAAGCGATAAATGAAAAGTCACCTACAAAGGAGAGTCAATAAGGATAAACTCGGCAGGAACCATGCAGGCAAGAAGGCAATGGGATGACTTACACAAAAAATTGAAGGAAAAAAATTGCCAACCAAGAATCATATACGCTTTTTTATGTTTCCTTGTCTCTGTGACTCTGCTGCTTATAACTTAGAGGTGATTAGGTTTAGAACACACCCTACACTGATTTAAAAAAAAGACAAAACCAGGCATGTTGCCAATGAGTTAGTTCTGACTCATGGTAACCCTATATGTTGCAGAATAGAACTGCTTTATAGAGTTTTCTTGGCTGCAGTCTTTACAGAAGCAGATCTCCAGGTCTTTTTTCTGCAGCACCACTGGGTGAGTTTGAACTGCCAACCTTTTGGTTAGTAGTTGTTATTTCCAGGCAGGATTACATCCACAGGTTTAGCGGTTAGGATTCTAACACGCATTTTAGGGAACAATTGAATCCATAACATTGAGAAATTAGACAAAACATTTTTAAAAATGCTAGAGAAGAACTTTAATTGGCCCAGCCTGGGTCAGATGTCCATCCTTGGACCAACACTGGTGTCTGAGAGGGTGGGGTACTATAATTGGCTTGGGGGTGTGATGTAGTGAGTTCTCTTATATGTGGCCCTTCTGGCCTTGGGTTTATAATTCTGCCAAAATGAATGGCTGGGCCACAATCTTTCAAGGGATTGGTCAGTATACTATGTAAACAGGGTGCATAAAACCATCCAGCAGGATTAATTTACCTTGCAGGAATTTGTCAATTACTATGCAGATTGAGTAACTGTTGTCTACACAGGGGATTGGTCAGTTTGTGATCCTGGTGGGAGGGCTGTGCCTTGAAATTGAATATAAGGGCGAATTCCACAGAGGCTGAGAGGGACCTCACTACTACCGAGAAGAGCCTGGAGCAGAGGACATTCTTTGGTCCCTGCTTTGAGAACCTCCTAGACCCAGCAAAGAAGTAGAGAGTACCATGGTGGTGGTGGTGGAGAGGGAAGGGGGACAGCCGGTATCAGAAAAGATAAAAAAGTTGGAGAGTGGCAGTATGTCTGACCTCAACCTCATAGGAATCAGCTTTGTGCTGATCTTGATTCTCATCCCTCCCTCCTCTTAAAGTTAGACGAGTTTAGAAGCTAGTAGATTACAGGGGGCAACAGTGACTAGCCCTAGTCAATCAATGGTGGCCACAGGGCAGGGTTTGGTGACCAGATAAGGAGACATTTCCATTTGAATCCCATGGTTAGAGTAGCAGAGTAAGGAAGGTAGTGGGTCGCTGAGTGCTGTTGAGTGCTACAGGACTAACAGGATGCTTTGGGCTTGTATAACAGCATGCAGTCCTTGCCCCAGTAGCTCAGAGATGAATGGGGTGTATACAGGTAATTACCACAAGTGTGAAAACTGCGCAGGAGGGACATGCTCAGTGAAAAGCAGGGCGCGGAGTTGAAAGCAATGGTGATGAGACAGAGGAAAGGAGGCCCAGCACAGATAAGCACAGCCCCCTGCCCACCTCTGGGCACTGATGGAGTTCATCCTTGTCTCCTGTGGACAGAATCCTTCCCTGTCCTGTTGACTTTGGGCTTCACCATGGCTCACATTTTGTCTAATGGAATGTGCATGGCAGAACTAGCAGAAGTCTTAAATATGCTGGAGTGGTTTGAATTTGGTGTCCTGCGCTCAGGTGGCCCTTCATGAGACGTGGGTGCCCTGGGTGGCTGAACTGGGACCCAGAACAAACGTGTGTGGAGGAAACTGGAACTCAACCTGTCCTGATGACCTGCAAACTGGAGCATAGTGCCCAGGTGAGCCCAGACTAGACTAGTCAACCCACAGCCAACTTGCAGGTCTGTGAGCATAAGAGGAAACGCTGGCTGCTCTAAGCTGCTGAGTTTGAAGTAGGGCTTCCAACCAGTTCATTCTGGTTCGAACTCCTGCTGAGAATTTGCATTTCTAACAAGTTTCCAGGTGATATTACTGCTGCTAGTTAGGGACCAATTCTGAGCACCACTAGTAGAGCCAAACCAAAACCAAACCCATTACCATCTAGTCGATTCCGTCTCATAGCAACCCTGTAGTAGAGTAGAAATGCCCCATAGGGTTTCCAAGGCTGAAATCATTATGGAAGCAGGCTACCACATATTTCTCCCATCACCAGGGCTCCTTACCTAGTAGGGTTAAAAAAAAAAAAAAAAAACACTAAACCCATTGCCTTTGAGTTGATTTCGACTCTTCCGACTCATAGTGACCCTATAGGATAGAGTAGAACTGCCCCATAGGGTTTCCAAGGAGTGGATTTGAACTGCTGACCTTTTGGTTAGCAGCCGTAGTGCTTAACCACACCACCACCAGGTTTTCCCCTAGTACAGTAGTGGTTCTCAAAATTTATCATATATAAGAATCACCTGGAGATCTTGATAAACTGTAGATTCTGATTCTGTCTATCTGGAGTGGAAATGCAAAATCTCAGCAGAGGTTTGAACCAAAACGAACCGGTTCAAAGCCATGGTTTGAAGTGACTTGTTTTGTGGCATTATTGCAGCAACCACTGACTGATACAGCCTGGGTTCTAGGGCCAGCTTAACCACTTGCTAACTGTGAGAGGTTGGACAGGTTACTTGGTCTCAGCAGATCTGCGTTTCCCCATCTGTGTAATGGGGATAATATCAGTGTTGGCCTTATAGGCAACAGTGAGGGTCGAAGGCGATACTGCACACAGAGCTACTGGTGTATGCCTGGCACCAAGAAGTCTTTAGTAACTGTTGGTTACTCTTTGCATCTATTATCACTGCTACTTCTGTAATCATTAGCAGTGACCCTCAGGGTCCAGAAGGAGCCCTGACCTCTGCTCCCAGAACTCTGCCACACTGATGACAATGAATGGGAGGGAGCCTGGGATACATGACCGAGAGGTGGATGGTCCCAGGAACACCTTGCCCTAGTGGCTAAGATTGACCAGGACTCACAGTTGCCCAGGCCGCACCCACCCTTAGTGAGCATCTAGAGGGGGCTGGTTGGGCATCAAATGCCAAGAGCCTCAGAGTGACCCACGGGCCACAGAAAGTCAAAATCAGCCTTGCCCTCCCCAACGGGCTTCACCCCACTTCAGGCCGGGGCTTGTGTAGCCAACATTCCTAACAACAGGCCACAGTCCTGCCACAGGGCCACCCCTGACGTGAGAGTGTGAGTGTGTGTGTGGATTTCTATGTGCTTATGTTTCAGTGTCTGTGAGTGTGTCTATCTGTTTGTGGGTGTGCCTTCTGACCTTCTGGGTGTGTGTCTGCACATGGGTGTGTCTGTCTGTGAGTGTGTCTGTCTGAGGTTCTGTGTATGTCTGTCCATGGGAGTGTCTGTCTGAGTTTCTGTGTGTGTGTGTGTGTGTGTGTTTGTGGGTGTGTCTGTCTCCAGACTCAGAGGGTTGCTGTCCAGAGATGCTCAGGAGCAGACCAGACAGCAAGGCCCTACTCTGCCATCAGGGTACAGAAGCTTCTGCAGGTCAGCTGCAGAGTGACCTTGGGGAAATGTCTCAACCTCTCCAAGCCTCATTTTCTCCTGGGGATGTCTGAGGATTGGAGTTGACTCTGCAGGTGAAAGCTGGTGCCAGGTCTGCCCCGGCAGGGCTGTCCCCTTTGCCATACACGTGCCCTGAGAGCACTGGCTTTGCCCACACCGGTCCCTTGGTACCAATGCTGGCCAAGTCTGCCCAGCAGGGCTGTCCCCATGGCCAGGTCCCATGCCCTGACCTTCACCCTCACCCAGTGAGGTCACACCCTGCTGTCAAACAAACTAGTGTGGCTTTCCCTGCCACCCATGTCTGTGTCACCCGGGTCTCCCCAAACTCGATCCCCTTTCCTTTAATTCTCAAATGAAACATCAGCGCCTCCTCCCCATAGGGAAGCCGAGCACCCTTCTGGGGTTCTGCTTGTCACCCGCCCCTCCTCCCACTCTCCTGCGTCTGGCTCAGTTCTCAGCCTCCCCTGGCCACCCACCTCCTCCCTCTCCATACTCGCCTTTGCCCCTCACATGGGCACAGCGCCCTTTCTTGTTCCCTAAGTCACTGCCAACCCTTGTCATGTGTAACTCGTTTTAAATATGTAACAGCTGTATTGACACACCACAGACATACTGCATGCCGTATTTTGCCCTTTAAAGTGTACAATTCAGGGCTTTCCTTACTTTCAGAGTTGTACAACCATTACCATTACCTCGTTCCAGAATATTTTTATCACCGCAAAAGCAATTTGCTACCCATTAGCAGTCACTCTGTGTTCCCCAGCCCCAGCCCCAGCCCTCCAGCCCGGAGCAAACGCTAATCTGCGTTCTGTCTGTATGAATTTGCCTATTCTGGACATTTCATGTCAGTGGAATCACACAGTATGTGTGACTTACTTTGCTCAGCATAATGTTTTTGAGTTTCATTCATGTCATAGCATCTATCAGTACCTCATTCCTTTTTAATGGCTGAGTAATATTCCATTGTATGGCTCACCACATTTTGTTCACCCCTTCATCTGTTGATAAACATGTGGGTTGTTTCTACTTTTTGGCTATTGTGAATAAGGCTGCTCTGAACAATTGTATATAAGTTTTTAAGTGGACAAAACTTTCATTTCTCTTGGGTGTATATACCAAGGACTGGAATTGCTCGGTCACGTGGTAATTCTATGTTTAGCCTTTTCAGGAACTGCCAGGCCGTTTTCCAACATGACTGCACCGTTTTCCATTTCCACCAACAGTGAATGAGAGTTTCAGATTGTCCACATCCTTGCCAACATGTGTTATTATCTGTGTTTTTGATTATGGCCATCCCAATGGGGGTAAAGTGGTACCTCATTGTGCTTTTGATTTGCATCTCCTTAATGGCTAATGGGAAACCCTGGTGGCATAGTGGTTAAGAGCTACACCTGCTAACCATAAAGGTTAGCAAATCCACCAGGTGCTCCTTGGAAACCCTATGGGGTAGTTCTCTGTTCTATAGGGTTGCTATGAGACACACCTGTAACCTGACCAAGACACCTGCAGACAGCTTACTTGGTCTCAGCAGATCTGTGTTTCCCCATCTGTGTAATGCACTGAGGGTTTTCACATAGCACACGTTGATTACAAGCTCACATCAAGAGTCATCCAAAATGGAGTATCGGATAGCACGGCTGCTCAGGTCCTATGTCTGTGTTCTGGTGTGTGTGTGCTTCAGTGCCTACATGCGTGTGTCTGTGCATCTGTTCCAGCGTGCATGTGTGTCTGTGTTTCAGTGTGTATGTGTGTATTACTGTGTGTGTCCCAGTGTATGTCTGCGTTTCATTGTGAGTGTGCATGTGTTTCAGTGTGTCTATTTTTCAGTGTGTCTGTGTTCATGTATATGTGTGTGTGTTCCTGTGTTTTTCAGCGTCTGCACGTGTGTTTCAGTTGTGTCTCAGTGTGTGCCTGTGTTTCATTGTGAGTGTGCATGTGTTTCAATGTGCATATATGTGTTGCAGTGTGTCCGCGTCCCAGTGTGTGTCTGTGTTCATGTGTGTCTGTGTTCTACTGTGTGTCTGTGTTCATGTGTGTGTCGCAGTGTATATGAGTGTGTTTTCCAGTGTGTCTGTTTCTCAGTGTGTGCATGTGTATTTCAGTATGTTTATGTTCCACTGTGTGCGTCTGTTTCAGCCTGTCTGCGTGTGTGTTCCAGTGCGTGTCTGCATCCCAGCATGCCTCTGTTCCAGTGTGTGTCTACATCCCAGTGCGTATCTGTGTTCCAGCGTGTGTGTGTATGTGCGCTCGTGAGCTCCCTGCCTTCCATGTCATCACTCCTGGCCCTGCCGGCCCCCACCCCTACCTCTAGGGAACAGTGACCCCTCCTCTCCCCACTAAGTTGCTTCCAGACAACCCCAAGACCTTTCCTCTACTATCAAGAACTCTTAGGAGTGTTTTTCTTCTAATATCACTCCTGCGGTGCCCTGTATATGTACGGAGATAGCTACGGCCAGCTTCTTAAAACAGCATCCTTTCTCCTCCCATCCCTGCAGAAGAGACTCTTGTCTCCCACCCCCTATCAGGCCACTCTGTCAGACACCGGCTCTACCACCTGCAGGCATCCCCCAAGGTCTCCCCACCCCACCCAGCCTGCTCCTTCCCCTGCTTCCGGACCCCAGGCCTCCCAATCCCCAGACACCTCAGTTCCACAGGCTCCTCCCTCCCCTCCCTGCCACCACTTATCAGTCCACGATGCCTATCAATTGTTCCTCTCTGAAGTAGCTTCGCTCGACCTCTGCAGCCCTCACCTGGTCTCCTCCGCCCTTCCCAAGGCATCCTTCACACAGCAGCAGTGACTCCTCTCCTCAAAACCCTGCCATGGCTCCCCACCACCCAGACCAAAATCCAACATCTTAGGAAGGGGGTCAGCTTCCTAGAGCCGCCGTAGCACAGGGCCACAAGCTGAGGGGCGTATAAGAACAGACATTTATGGTCTCACAGTTCCGGGACTGCAAGTTGAAATTCAGGGTGTCAGCTGTTGGCAGTTCCTTCTGAGGGCACATCCATTCCAGGCCTCTTCCCTAGCTTCTGCTAATGGCCGGCAACCCTTGGTGCTCCCAGGCTTGCAGCAGCATCACTCTGTGTATGCCTCCCTTGCCACGTGGCCGCCTTCCCTCTGAGTCTCTCTCCCTGTGTCTCTTCTCCTCTCTTAGCAGGACACCACTCAGGCTGGATTAGGACCCACCCATCACCAGCATGACCTCCTGTTTCCTAATGCATAACATCTTCAGAGACCCTATTTCCAGACAAAGCCACATTCACAGGTAGCGAGGTTAGAGCTTTAACATATCCTTTTGGGGCCACAATTCAATCCGTAACAGGAAGGTATATGAGATTCTCCATGAATTAGTTCCTTTTTTATTTTATTTGTATTGATTAATCCATCCATCCAATTCCTGAGCACCTACTATATGCTAGGGACTGGGACACAGTGGGACAAAGGACAGGCCTTTCAAAGAAGTCACTGCAGACTGCCAGAGGTATGACAGGGCCTGCATGCAGGAGGGTGCCAAGCCACGTGAAGAGAGCTTCCTGGAGGAGGTGTGTCTTGACAAGACTGAAGGATGAGCCAGGATTGACCAGGCAGCAAGACAGAGAAGGGTGTCCTGGGACCAGAGAATAGCACATGCCAGCGTAGGAGAGGAGATTGGGCCTGCCAGCCAGCCTCATCCCAGCCCTCACCAGCTCCCACCTGGCACCACCCCTGCTCCAGCACACCAAGCAACCTTGCCTTCCCAGAACGCTCCATGCTGCCTCTGCCTCGGAGCCCTTGCAAGCCCACAAAAGACCCTTTTCCCTCGTCCTTTTAGCAAACTCCTCAGCAGCCTCCGAGGTCTGGTTGAAATGTCCGCTCCTCTGTGCATCCCTGCCCCCCACCCTGTGCAGAGTGGCCCTGCAGAGACTTCATTGCCGCGTTCATTCCCTCCAGCCATGATTCTAACCATGATTCTCTGCAGAGCCAATTGCCATCTTGTTTTCACTTTCTGCTGCTGTAGACACATCAGGGAACAACCAGTGCCTCTCTCTTCCTGACCTGTACTTCCAGCTTCCAAAAAGGAAAAACCAGCCTTTTCTAGGTAAATGTCTGGCAGCTTCTAATTTAGGAGTTCTCAACCAAGGGTGAGGTTGGTCTGCCCTGGTGACACTTACAATGTCTGAAGGCTGTTTTGGTTGTCGCAGCTGGGGATTGCTACAAACATCTAGTGGGTTGCGTCCAGAAAAGCTGTTAAATATCCTACCATGCATAGGGCGGCCCCACGATAGAACAATCCAGACCGAAATGTTAGCAGTGCTGAGGGTCAGAAACTGCGTTCTAACCGCAGGTGGAAATACAGTTGAGCGTGTGTGTGCGTGATTGTATAAGCCTGTGTGTGAATGCATGTGTGAGTGAGTGTGTGTATGTTTCAGGCTAAGAGGCACCCCCTGGGCCCAGGTGAGCTTCCTGGAGATGATCTGTATCGGGTTTATGTTGGTAAGGCCCAGATACTTCGAGGGCACTGCTGGGTGGTCAATGAGGAGGAAGAGCTGTAGACTGGTGCTTGGAGGGACGAGGCAGGTAGCGCCAGCCCTGGTCTGCCTGAATCAGTTGAGAGGGAGAGGAGGGTCCCTCAAAAGGAGGAGACCCGACTTCACTCAACACCAAATTCAGAGATGGTAGAAACTTCGATGAGGCTAAGTGGGCCCCTGGCCACAGAGCTTCAGCAAGCATCACTTCAGCCATGCTCCCTACCACCTCCGAGAGATCAAGTGAGCCTGGCATGGTGCTCTGGGCCTTCACAAGATCTCTGTTCTCCTCTTCTTCCTGGGCACACCACCAAACTCCATTTCCCAGCCCCCTTCACGGGTAGTGTGGTCACGTGACTGGGTTCCAGCCATTGGAATGTGAGATAAAATGATGTCACCGCCTCCAGACTGGGCCATACAACCTGTGCATACCATCCTCACTCTCTCCAGCCGGATTAGATGACGCTGAGTACCCAGAGGAAGGCACAGCCACAAGACGGAAGGAGCGTAGGTCCATGAATGATGGTGTGAAGCAGAGCCCAGCCCTACCCCTCTCCTCACCAGCCCACATGGGACTGTGACATGAACAAGAAGTAAACCCTTACTGTGTTGAGCCCTGAGACTTTAGGGTTTAACTTGTTACAGCAGCTGGTATTATTTAACATAATGAATACACCGGCCTGTGTTAGCAGAAACACCAGAGTTGGAAGAGAAATGTTTCCTTTGATTTTTCAGGACTGACCAAGTCCTAAGATCCTGGGCTGGTCCTTAAAGATGCCACCTCTCCCCTCCATGACAGTCTTTTATGCTTTTTGCCAATATGACAAGTGTGACCTCAAGTAGGATTTAACCTGACCTTTTAAAATAAAGGAATTCCTTGCACCCCGAGTGTTGTGCCACAGTCAGTACCCATGACACAACTTGTGTCATCTTTCTTGATTGACTGCAAGCCCTTTGAGGGCAGAGTTCCAGCAGAGGGCTCAGCACAGGGCAGACTTCAGGAAATATTTATGGATATCTCTGGGCATGGAATTTCCCTGATGGCCCAGCCTGCCCTCTGCCTTGGTGTCTGTATCTGTAAGAAATGCACTCACTTACAAGAAACAGAAAATCCAACCAACAGAGGCTTCAACAAATAGGGGATTATTTTTTTCACATAATGCAAGTCCAGAAGCAGGCAGTTTCTAGCATCAGGGACCTTGACTGTTTCGGCCTCAGTGTCACAAGATGGCTGCCATAGCTCTAGTCATCACACCTGGGTTCAAGGCAAGAGAAGCATAAGGGAAGGAGTAAGGATCATGGTAGCTGTACCTGTCTGTTTTCATCGAGAGAGCAAATGTTTTCCCAGAAATCCCCGCAGCAGACTTCTGCTGGTTAAGAGTGGGCACTGACCTGAGGGGAAGTGCATTTTTGGTGGGTTTCCTCCTCCCAGGTGGCTGGATTCCACTTCTGGCCCCAGCCGGGTGGTTCCCCCTGTTTCTTTGCCCAAACTCAGAGTGCCCTTTCCTTTGAACTTCTGGTCACAGAGTTCACTACATGCCCAGCAGCTGCCTCAGAGGCTGACTGCTTCTTGGGGGCCCCCGCAATGTTGGGGAGAACCCACAGAGCATTTGAGAACCTGCTGCTGACATAGCAGAGAGAGGAAAGCCAGTCACAGCACTCCTCCTGGTGGAAGAACCCAGCATCTTTTCTGAACAGTCCCTATATCCAGTGAGTGGCTCAGATCAAGCCCCTAGAAACCATCACTGAATTTCAGGAACTACAAGGGACAGAGGCTTGCGGTAAACACCACCACAGGGACTCAAGCGACAAAACTCCAGATGGTGGGAGGCTGTGCAGGGAGAAGGTTTGACCTCTTCAACAAATGGATGCAAAAAATCAAAGATGGACAAAGAACCTAGAGATTAAAAGAATCAGTATCAACCAATGCAATGCTGGACCTTATTTGTATTCCAATTCAAACAAACTGTAAACAACAACACATATACTCAGACACACACAGGTATATACACACACATATGTGTGTGTGTGTGTGTGTGTGTGTGTGTGTGGTGGTGGTGGAGGTCTGACTCATAGTGAGCCCACATCCAACAGAAGGAAACCTTGCCCAGTCCTGCACCATCTTTAAGATCTTTGGCTTGTTCAAGCCCGTTGTTGCAGCCACTGTGTATTTCGAGTGCCTTCCAATCCAGGGGGCTCATCTTCCAGCACTATATTGGACAATGTTTTGTTGTGATCCGTGGGGTTTTCACTGGCTAATTTTCAGAAGTCCATTGCCAGGCCTTTCTTCCTAGTCTGTCTTAGTCTGGACACTCCACTGATACCAGTCCATCATGGATGACTCTGCTGGTATTTGAAATACCAGTGGCATAGCTTCCAGCATCATAGCAACACACAAGCCACCAGAGTATGAAAGATAGGTGATGGATATATACACACGCACACACAAAACCAAATCCCTTGTCATCAGGTCAATTCCAACTTGTACCAACACATATAAAATATATATATATATAGTTGGGGTTGATGTTAGGGAGGTTTTGTTACTTTATTGTTACCTTTTTAGGTGTTATAATGGTGTTGTAGTTATATTTATACAAGAAGAGTCCTCATCTTTTAGAGATACATGCTGAAATATTTACAGATGGAATAATATGATGTCTGGGATTTGCTTCAGAAGTATAAGGGAGAGGACATGGGTCACATGGTGGGTCTGGGAGCCCTTTGCACTGTTCTTTCTGACCTGTATATCTTGAAATGATCCATCCATAAGTTAAGAAAATAGGGCAGAGAAAACTTAGTGAGAAAGTAAGCTGGGTCCTTACTTGCTCACTAAGTCTCTCCCCTAGCCCCCGCTGACATCCCCTGTGTACCCGGCCCGAGACCCCCATTGCCCTGGGGTGGCAGACCATTCAAGGGCATCAGCATCAGGAACCCTGAGGTGACCGCAACCCAGCCTGGGCTCAGGGGGCCTCTGGAAGAGATGACAGTGAGACAAAATGGGAGGTGAATCAGAGGGCATTCAAGCAGGAGGGACTGAGGGGCTTGGACTTTCTGAGGGCTTGGAACCAACTCCACCTGCGGGCACGTGGGTCAGGAGACATGGCCAGACTATGAAGGCGTCGCCTTAGCAAGATGATTCTCAACTAGAGGCAAGCTCACCCCCTAGGGCACATGTGGCTAGTCTGAAGACAGTTTGAGGTGTCACAATTGGAGAGGTGCTACTGGCATCTAGTGGGTAGAGGCCAGAAATGCCGCTAAACGCCCTACAATGAAGAGGACAGCCTCCACGGTAAAGAATGACCTGACCGACAGATAGGTGCATGGCATGACTGACGTCATCTTGTCACTGAATTGTGCATGTAAAATATGCTAAATTGGCAAATGTTTTGTACATATATTTTTACTATAATTAGAATAAAAGTGATCCCAAATGTCAGCAGCGCTGTGGCTGAGGGACTTGCTTGAGCATAGAGGGAACCACCAGGGGTGTGAAGCTGGGAGTGGGTGCAGCAGCCTGGCATTGGGGCAGCGCCTACAGAGGGTGGTCCAGAGACAGGAGACCAGAGCAGGGAGCCCAACAAGGGGCTGGGGCAATGGCCCTGGAAAGAGGATGAGGCCCTAGCCAGGGTGGCAGGCCAGCGGGTGTGTGTGATTTTTTTTTATAATTTAGGTGAAATTCACATAGCTTAAAACTAACCATTTTAAAGTAATCGATTTGCAGCATTCAGTACACTCCCAGTGCTGTGCAACCATGCTCTATCTCATTCCAGAACATTTTCCTCGCCCCAGAGGAGACCCCAACCCCAGAGTGCATTTCTCTCCCAGCCCCTCCCCACCCAGTCTTGCTTTCTGTCTCTATACTTTTGCCTATAATGGACATTGCATATGAATCATACAGTATTTGTCCTTCTGTGACTGACATTTCACTCAGCATAATATTTTCAAGGTTCATCCATGTGGTAGCGTATATCAGGGCTTCATTTCTCTTTATGGCCAAATAATACTTCATTGTATGGATACACCGGTTTGTTTATCCCTTAATCTGTTGATGGACAGTTGGGTTGTTCCTACTTTTTGGATACTGTGGCTGGGCTGAGGGAGTGGGCTGGCTGTTAGGGCATTTGGAGGACAAGTGCGAATTTTAATCAAACGTGGTTTGATTTAATTTTTTATTTGTTTTTATTGTGGTAAAATACACATGAAATTTACCATTTTGATCAGTTTAAATGCACAATTCAGGGGCATTAATTATATTCACAGTGTTGTGCAACTGTCACCCCTGTGTAGTTCCAGAACGTTCTCACAACCCCAAAAAGAAACCTTGTACCTGTTAGCATCACTCCCCAGTCCCACTCTTTCCACCCCCATGTCCTCAGCCCCTGGCAACCACTCACCTACTTTCTGGCTCTACGGATTTGCCTGTTTTGGACATTTCATATGAATGGAATCATACGACATGTGGCCTCTTGTGTCTACTTCTTTTGATTTACTTTTTTGAAGGCCCCTCTGGCTGTGGATCTCACCGGATGTAAAACACAGGAATCAAACTGACTACATCTACAGAAAAAGACAATGGAAAAGCTCAATATCATCAGTCAGGACAAGGTCAGGGACCGACAGCAGAACAGACCATCAATTGCTCATATGCAAGTCAAGTGGAAGCTGAAAAAAATTAGAACAAGTCCATGAGAGCCAAAGTACAACCTTGAGTATATCCCACCTGAATTTAGAGACCATCTCAAGAACAGGTTTGACACATAGAACACTAATAGCAGAAGACCAGATGAATTGTGGACACTTAGATTCCATATCAAGAACATCATACATGCAGAAAGCAAAAGGTCATTAAAAAGACAAGAAAGATCCCCTAAGATCGAGAACCAGACAATGATGTGCTTTATCACCACTCTTATTCAACATTGTGCTGTAGGTCCTAGACAGAGCAGTTAGGCTAGATAAAGAAATAAAGGGGAAGTGGGTCCAAGATGGCAGAGTAGTCAGGGCAGAGTGGTCAGATGCTTCTGGTGATCCCTCTTACAGCAAAGACCCGAAAAAATTAGTGAAATGATTATATTTATGATAAGCTAAGAGCCCTGAACATCAAAGGCAAAGTTAGAAAATGGACTGAGCACCAGGGGGAGGAATCATTCAGAAATGGAGAGGAATTGCCTGACCTGAGTCACCGAGAACTCTCAGACACCATTCCTGGGAGCTACTGTGCCAGGCTGGTGGTAGCATTCCAGCCGCAGATTCCTCAGGGAAGACAGCCACCCACACAGCCTACTCACAGCTCCGGAACCAGAGAAGAATGGCAGTCTTGGCAAAAGCTAAGTACTTGTATATGTTTTACCGCGTCCCCAGCCCCCAAGCCAGTCTCAGTGGCTATCGATTTCCCTGGGCCTGAGATAGGTTCTGCAGCATACTCTGAGCTATTCTCCCAGCTGTGGAGAAGGAATAAATTCACAACTGGGGGAAAAGATAATCTGCCAGCTCCACTAACCTGGGGAGCTCAGGACAGAAGCAGCTCCTGTCCAGGCATAAATGTTCTGGGGACTTTGCCCCCTGAATGGACCTGTGTGGGCCTATTTCAGGAGAATAGGCCCTTGGTGGCAGAATGCAACTCTTTCAGCTATGCAGTGCAGAGATGTTTGATGTTTGACACTGCTTTGCCTATTAAACAAGGTCCTCACCTACTCACATCAGGGGCCTACAGACTGGTGGCTTCACCCATGTCACCCAGACATCCACAACAGGGGTCCAAGGATAACTGATACCTCCCAGTCCTTACAACCAAAAGCACTGGGTGCCCATGGTCCGTCTGCAGAACCCACCCACCTGTGTGCTATAGGGAACAGGGACGAGCTTTCCTCACAGACACTCAAGGGATGGTTGTCAGCCCCCTGCCTTGTTCACTGTGTGACCCCCCTGCTGCAACAAGATAACTGTACCTGCACCAATCACCCCTGCCCCTCTAAGACTGTAGGACAGAGCCTATACCACACATTTGATGACCAACTTTCTGGACATCTGAGCTGAATCCATACAAGAAAAGTGAATGGACTCCTAGGCGTGAATGGACTCCAGCCATTTAGTGACAGGACGTTAGAGCTTCAAAGGCGAAAATAATCAATCTAGCTCACTCAAGGAGCCTATTTGGGCATATTAAAACAAAGCAAGAAGCTAGGATACAGTAAGCAAACATAAAATAAACTAATACAATAACTTATAGATGGCTCAAAGACAACAGTCAATGTCAAATCACATAAAGAAGCAGACCAGGATCGTTTCAACAAGCTCTCAAGACAAAGAATCAAGGGATCTTCTGGATGAAGGTGCTTTCCTGGAATTACCAGATGCAGAACACAAAAGATTAGTATACAGAACTCTTCAAGACATCAGGAATAGGATCAGGAAGGAGATCAGGCAATATGCAGAAAAAGCCAAGGAACACACAGATGAAGCCGTTGAAGAAATTAAAAAGGTTATTCAGGAATATAATGAAAAATTTAATAACCTACGAGAATCCATAGAGAGACAACAATCAGAAATTCAGAAGATTAATAATAAAATTACAGAATTAGACAACTCAGTCAGAAGAGCAGAATTGAGCAAGTAGAAGGCAGAATTAGTGAGAATGAAGACAAAACACTTGGCACCAATATATTTGAGGAAAAATCAGATAAAATAATTTAAAAAAAATGAAGAAACCCTAAAAATCATGTGGGACTCTATCAAGAGAAATAACCTAAGAGTGATCGGAGTACCAAAACAGGGAGAGATAACAGAAAATACAGAGTCAATTGTTGAAGATTTGTCGGCAGAAAACTTCCCTGATATCATGAAAGATGAGAAGATACCTATCCAAGATGCTCATCGAATTCCACATAAGGTAGATTTTAAAAGAAAATCACCAAGATATATTATAATCAAACTAGCCAAAACCAAAGAGAAAGAGAATTTTAAGACTGGCTAGGGATAAAGGAAAAGTCACCTACAAAAGAGAATCAATAAGAATAAGCTCGGACTACTCAGCAGAAACCAGGTAGGCAAGAAGGCAATGGGATGACTTATATAAAGCATTGAAGGAAAAAAATTGCCTGCCAAGAATCATATATCCATCAAAACTGTCTCTCAAATATGAAGGTGAAATTAGGACATTTCCAGATAAATATAAGTTTAGGGAATTTATAAAAACCAAACCCAAACTACAAAAAACACTAAAGGGAGTTTTCCAGTTAGAAAAGCAATAATATCAGATATCAACCCAAGACTAGAACACTGGACAGAGCAACCAGATATCAACCCAGACAGGGAAATCATGAAAATAAATCAAGATGAAAAAAAAAAAACGAAAAAACTCAAAACAGGGAAACAGCAATGTCATTATGTAAAAGAAGACAACATTAAAAAAATAAAGAGGGATTAAGAAATGTAGCATAGGTCTTTCATATGAAGAGGAAGACAAGGCTCTATAAAGAAAAGTTAGGTTTAAACTTAGAAAAATAGAGGTAAATACTAAGGCAACCACAAAGGACACTAGCAATCCTACACATCAAAATAAAATATGAGAAAAAATAGAGACTTAGCAGAAACAAAACCAACAGCAACAAATAAGATGAATAGACAATATATAAAGATAAACCACTCAGCACAAAAAATTAAGTGGGAAAAAGAAACTGTCAACAACAGACACAAGAAGACATCAAAATGACAGCACTAAACTCATACCTATCCATAATTACACTGAATGTAAGTGGACTAAATGCACAAATAAAGAGGCAGAGAGTGGCAGAATGGATTGAAAAAACACAATCCATCTATATGCTGCCTACAAGAGACACACCTTAGACTTAGAGACACAAACAAACTAAAACTCAAAGGATGGAAAAAAATGTATCAAGCAAACAACAATCAAAAAAGAGCAGGAATGGCAATATTAATTTCTGACAAAATAAACTTTAAAGTGAAATCCACCACAAAGGGTAAGGAAGGACACTATATAATGATTAAAGGGACAATATATGAGGAGCATATAACCATATTAAATATTTATGCACCCAATCACAGGGCTGCAAGATAAATTAAACAAACTCTAACAGCATTGAAAAGTGAGATAGACAGCTCCACAATAATAGTAGGAGACTTCAACATACCACTTTCAGTGAAGGACAGGACATCCAGAAAGAAGCTCAATAAAGACACGGGTGATCTAAATGCCACAAGCAACAAAATTGACCTCACAGACATATACAGAACACTCCACCCAACAGTAGCCAAGTATGCTTTCTTTTCTAGGGCACATGGAACATTCTCTGGAATAGATCACATATTAGGTCATAAAGCAAACCTTAGCAGAAGCCAAAATATCGAAATATTATAAAGCAACTTCTCTGACCATAAGGCCATAAAAGTAGAAATCAATAACAGAAAAAGCAGGGAAAAGAAATCAAACACTTGGAAACTTAACAAAACATTTGGAAACTGCTCAAAAACGGCTGGGTTACAAAAGACATGAAGGATGGAGTAAAGAAACTCATAGACTCCCATCAGAATGAAAACACTTCTTATCAGAACCTTTGGGACACAGCAAAAGCAGTACTCAGAGGTCAATTTATATCAATAAATGCACACATACACGAAGAAGAAAGGGCCAAAATTAAAGAATTATCCCTACAACCTGAACAAATAGAAAGAGAGCAACACGAGTAGCCTCAGGCAAAAGAAGAAAGCAAATGATACAGATAAGAGCAGAATTAAATTAAATAGAGAACAGAAAAACAATTGAAAGAGTTAGTTAATGGACCAAAAGCTGATTCTTTGAGAAAATTAACAAAATTGATAAACCATAGGCCAAACTGACAAAAGAAAAACAGGAGAGGAAGCAAATAACCCGAATAAGAAATGACACGGGAGATATCACAACAGAGTCAACGAAATTAAAAGAATCATACCAGATTACTATAAAAAATTGTACTCTAATAAATTTGAAAACCTAGAAGAAATGGATGAATTTCTAGAAGCACACTACCTACCTAAACTGACACAAACAGAAGTAGAACAGCTAAATAAACCCATAACAAAAGAAGAGATTGAAAAGGTAATCAAAAAACTCCCAACAACAACAACAAAGAAAACCCTGCCTGGCTTCACTGCAGAGTTCTACCAAACTTTCAGAGAAGAGTTAACACCACTACTACTAAAGGTATTTCAGAGCATAGAAAAGGATGGAATATTCCCAAACTCATTCTATGAAGCCAGCATGTCCCTGATACCAAAACCAGGCAAAGACACCACAAAAAAGAAAATTACAGACCTATATCCCTCATGAACTTAGATGCAAAAATCCTCAACAAAATTCTAGCCAATAGAATTCAACAACATATCAAAAAAATAATTCACCATGACCAAGTGGGGTTCATACCAGGTATGCACGGATAGTTTAACATTAGAAAAACAATTAATATAATCCATCATGTAAATAAAACAAAAGACAAGGAGCACATGATCAATTGATGCAGAAAAGGCATTTGACAAAGTTCAACACTCATTCATGATAAAAACTCTCAGCAAAATAGGAATACAGGGAAGATTCCTCAACATAATAAAAGGTATGTATACAAAGCAAATAGCCAACATCATCCTAAATGGAGACAGTCTGAAAGCATACCCCTTGAGATCGGGAACCAGGCAAGGGCGCTGTTATCACCACTCTTATTCAACATTGTACTGGAGGTCCTAGCCAGAGCAATTAAGATAGATAAAGAAATAAAGGGCATACAGATTGGTAAGGAAGAAGTAAAAGTATCTCTATGTGCAGATGACATGATCTTATACACAGAAAACTCTAAGGAATCTTCCAGAAAACTACTGAAACTAATAGAAGAGTTCAGTAGGGTATCGGGATACAAGATAAACATACAAAAATAGTTGGATTCCTCTACACCAACAAAAAGAACATCAAGAAGGAAATCACCAAATCAATACCATTTATAGTAGCCCCCCAAAAGATAAAATACTTCGGAATAAATCTTACCAGAGACATAAAAGACCTATACAAAGAAAACTACAAGACACTACTGCAAGAAACCAAAAGAGACCTACATTAAGTGGAAAAACATATCTTACTTGTGGGTAGGAAGACTTAACATTGTAAAAATGTCTATTCTATCAAAAGCAATCTATAGATACAATACAATTCCAAACCAAATTCAAACATTTTTTAATGAGATGGAGAAACAAATCACCAAGTTCATATGGAAGGGAAAGAGGCCCCGGATAAGTAAAGCATTACTGAAAAAGAAGAACAAAGTGGGAGGCCTCATGCTACCTGATTTTAGAACCTATTTATTATCTATGGGGCAGTTCTACTCTGACCTCTAGGGTCTCTATGAGTCAGAATTGACTCGATGGCAATGGGTGTGTGTGTATGTGTGCACTGCCACGGTAGTCAAAACAGCCTGGTACTTGTACAACAACAGATACATGGGCCAATGGAACAGAATTGAGAATCCAGACATAAATCCACCCACATATGAGCAGCTGATATTTGACAAAGGCCCAAAGTCAGTTAAATGGGGAAAAGAGTCTTTTCAACAAATGGTGCTGGCATAACTGGATATCCATCTGCAAAAAAAAATGAAACAAGGCCCATACCTCACACCATGCACAAAAACTAACCCAAAATGGATCAAAGACCTAAATATAAAATCAAAAACAATAAAAATCATAGAAGAAAAAGTAGGGACAACTCTAGGAGCCCCAATACATGGCGTAAACAGTATGCAAAACATTACTAACGATGCACAAACAAACAATGTACATCCATAGACTTCACCTAAAGAGTAAAAAGACTACCTACAGACTGGGGAAAAGTTTTTAACTGTGACATTTCTGATCAGGGCAAAGGATATGAACAGGCACTTCACTAAAGAAGACATTCAGGTGGCTAACAGATACATGAGGAAATGCTCACGATCATTAGCCATTAGAGAAATGCAAATCAAAACTACAATGAGATTCCATCTCACTCCAACAAGGCTGGCATTAATACAAAAAACACAAAATAATAAATGTTGGAGAGGTTGTGGAGAGACTGGAACACTTACACACTGCTGGTGGGAATGTCAAATGGTACAACCACTTTGGAAATTGATTTGGTGGTTCCTTAAAAAACTAGAAATAGAACTACCATACAATCCAGGAATCCCACTCCTTGGAATATATCCTAGAGAAATAAGAACCTTTACATGAACAGATAAATGCACACCCATGTTCACTGCAGCACTGTTTACAATAGCAAAAAGATGGAAGTGACCAAGGTGCCCATCAACAGATGAATAGATAAATAAATTATGTTATATTCACACAATGGAATATTACACATCGATAACAGTGAGGAATCTGTGAAACATTTCATAACATGGAGGAATCTGGAAGGCATTATGGTGAGTGAAATCAGTCAGTTGCAAAAGAACAAATATTGTATGAGTCCACTATTATAAGAACTTGAGAAATAGTTTAAACAGAGAAGAAAATATTCTTTGACAGTTACGAGAGTGGGGAGGGAGGGAGGGAGAGAGGTATTCACTAATTAGATAGTAGAAGAATATAGTAGACAAGAACTATTTTAGGTGAAGGGAAAGGCAACACACAATACAGGAAAGGTCAGCACAACTGGACTAAACCAAAAGCAAAGAAGTTTCCTGAATAAACCGAACACTTTGAAGTCCAGCATAGCAGTGGCAGGGGTTTGGGGACCATGGTTTCTGAGGACATCTAGGTCAACTGGCGTAATAAAATCTATTAAGAAAACATTCTGGATTCCACTTTGGAGAGTGGCGTCTGGGGTCTTGAACACTAGCAAGCGGCCATCTAAGATGCATCAGTTGGTCTCAACACACCTGGAGCAAGGGAGAATGAAGAACACCAAAGACACAAGGTAATTATGAGCCCAAGAGAGAGTAAGGGCTACATAAAGCAGAGACTACATCAGACTGAGACCAGAAGAACTAAATGGTGCCCTGCTACAACCGATGACTGCCCTGACAGGGAACACAACAGAGAACCCCTGAGGGAGCAGGAGAGCAGTGGGATGCAGACCTCAAACTCTCATAAAAAGACCAGACTTAATGGTCTGACTGAGACTAGAAGGACCCTGGAGGTCATGGTCTTCAGACCTTCTGTTAGCCCAAAACAAGAACCATTCCCAAAGCCAACTCTTCGGACAGGGTTTGGACTGGACTATGGGATAGAAAATGATACTGGTGAGGAGTGAGCTTCTTGGATCAAGTAGACACATAAGACTATGTGGGCAGCTCCTGTCTGTAGGGGGGATGAGAAGGCAGAGGGGGTCAGAAGCTGGCGGAATGGACATGAAAATAGAGGGTAGAGAGGAGGAGTGTGCTGTCTCCTTAGGGGGAGAGCAACTAGGAGTATATAGCAAGGTATATACAAATTTGTGTATGAGAGACTGACTTGATTTGTAAACTTTCACTTAAAGCACAATAAAAGTTTAAAAAAAGAGAAAAAAAAAAAGAATAAAAGGCGTTGGGACACTACAGCAAAGGTTATGAAACCTCACTATGGATGATGAGAGTCATATAACAAGATAGGATAGAAATTAGAAATACAGAGGTAAAATACCAGAGATATTGAGGCATGGCACATTGAACAGTCTCAAGACTGTTTACAGAGGGAGAGTTCCAGAAATAGAATAGGGTTTGAGGGGAGGAGAAAAGCCCGGAACAGGCTTGGAGTGGAAAGCGACAGGGAATTCTTCGGGAACTGGATGGCAAGCAACAGGGAGAACCCAGCGAGGCTGGGTAACTCATGTTACTTTTCTCTGTAGATCAGTCTAAGGTACAATTTTCTCCAGCAACACTGAGAAGCTCCCAAATTAGAGATATAAAAATGCCCAGACAGAGAAAAAGATTTTGAGAAAGAAAAACAGAAAGGAGTGGACAGGGGTTGGGCGAACCGGATGGCTGTAGCTGAAGAAGGGTGCTTCAAGGATAGGTTGTTAATGAAAAGAAAAAAGAAAAAAAAAAACTTCACAAAAACAAAAGTCTAAAATCTTAGCTCCCTAACAAAAAGTTTTCTCTCATTTTTGTATGCTCCCTTCTACTTTTTGTCTATACCAGAGTCAGGCTTATTTCTTTCAGGCATGTGCTGGTGCCTTTGTACACGATGTTGTTTGATTTTCAACTGCCCTGTCAGGTTTGCTCTCTAAACTCACTCTGTACCGGTTTCTGCAGCACCAAAACGAAAAAACCAAACCCGTTGCCGTGGAGTCAGTCCCAACTCATAGTGACCCCATAGGACAGAGTAGAACTGTCCCATAGGTTTCCAAGCCTGTAATCTTTTTGGAAGTAGACTGCCACATCTTTTTCCCCGCAGAGTGCCTGGTGGGTTTGAACAGCCGACCTTTCGGTTAGCAGCCGAGCACTTAACCACTGTGCCACCAGGGCTCCTTTCCCCAATACCAGTGTGCGTTAATAGCTTCTGTTATGCACTGAATTATGTTCCCTCAAAAATATGTTGTAAATCCTAACCTCTATGCCTGTAGTTATAATCCCGTTTGGGAATGGGTTGTCTTTGTTATGGTAATAAAGTAGGATTAGCATAAAGTGTATCTTGAGTCAATCTCTTTTGAGATATGAAAGAGATTAGGACAAGCAAGCAAGCAGAGACAGGGGGAGACAGATGTCAAGCCACCTGAAGGCTGCTTAGGAGCAGAAGTTCAGAGACAAGGACCTTCCTCTAGAGCTGACAGAACTGGCACCCTGAATTTGGACTTTTAGCCTCCTAAACTGTGAGAAAATAAATGTTTGTTAAAGCCTAAAAACAAAAAAAGACAAGAAAGAAAAGACCAAGAAGGATGTAAGAAGAGACTCTGAAACTTGCTTTTGAACGTAGAGTAGCTAGAGCAAACGGAAGAAATGAAGATGTGAAAACAGAAGATTTCAAAGGGCAGCTTAAGAAGACAAAGTATTACAATGAAACATGCAAAGACCTGAAGTTAGAAAACCAAAAGGGAAGAATACGCTTGGCATATCTCAAGCTGAAAGAACTGAAGAGAAAATTCAACCCTCAAGTTGCGATTTTGAAGGATTCTCTGGGCAAAATATCGAATGACGCAGGAAGCATCAAAAGAAGATGGAAGGAAAACAGAGTCACTATACCAAAAAGAATTGATCAATGTTCAACAATTCCAGGAGGTAGCATATGATCAAGAACCAACGGTGTTGAAGAAAGAAGTCCAAGCTACACTGAAGGCACTGGTTAAAAAAATCAAGACTCCAGATATTGACGGAACACCAGTTAAGATGTTTCAACAAACAGATGCAGTGCTGAAAGTGTTACATGTCTATGCCGAGAAATATGGAAGACAGCTACTTGGCCAACCAACTGGAAGAGACCCATATTTGTGCCCATTACAAAGAAAAGTGATCCAACAGAACATGGAAATTATCAAACAATATCATTAATACTACATGCAAGTATAATTTTGCTAAAAATAATCGTAGACAGTTGTAGCAGTATATCCACAGGGAATTGCCAGAAATTCAAGCCAGATTCAGAAGAGAATCTGTAACAAGGGCTATTATTGCTGATGTCAGATAGATCTTGGCTGAAAGCAGGTAATACCAGAAAGATATTTACCTATTTTTTATTCACTGTGCAAAAGCATTCGACTCTATGGATTATAACAAATTATGGATAACATTGAGAAGAATGGGAATCCCAGAACACTTAATCGTGCTCCTGTGGAACCTGTACATAGATCAAGAGGCAGTTGTTCGAACAGAACACGGGGATACTACATGGCTTAAAATCAGTAAATGTGTGTATCAGGGTTGCATTCTCTCACCATACTTACTCAATCTATATGCTAAGCAAATAATCCGAGCTAGATGTCTTAGTTATCTAGTGCTATTATGACAGAAATGCTGAAAGTGGATGGCTTTAACAAAAGGAAATTTATTTTCTCACAGTCTAGGAGGCTTGAAGTCCAAATTCAGGATGCCAGCTCCAGGGGAAGGTTTTCTCTCTTTGTCAGTTCTCCGGGAAGGTCCTTGTCATCAACCTTTCCCTGGTCTAGGAACTTCTCAGCCCAGGGACCCTGGGTCCAAAGATGTGCTCCACTCCCAGTGCTTCTTTCTTAGTGGCATGAGGTCCCACCCCCTCTGCTTGATTCTCTTTTTCATACCTCAAAAGAGATTGACTCAAGATACAACCTAATCCTGTAGATTGAGTCCTGCCTCATGGACATAACTGCCTCTAATCCTGCCTCATTAACCTTCGAGAGGTTAGGATTTACAACACATAGGATAATCACATCAGATCACAAAATGATGGACAACCACACAATACTGGGAATAATGGCCTAGCCAAGTTGACACAAATTTTGAGGGGACACATTTCAATCCATAACACTGGACTATATGAAGAAGAATGCAGCGCCAGGATGGGTGGAAGTCTCATTAACAACATGTGATATGCAGATGACACAACCTTGCTTGCAGAAAGTAAACAGGACTCAAAGCACTTACTGATGAAAAGCAAAGACTACAGACTTCAATATGGATTAAACCTCAACATACGGAAAATAAAAATCCTCACAACTGGACCAGTAAGCAACATCAAGATGAATGGATAAAATATTGACATGGTCAAGGATTGAATCCACAATCAATGCCCATGGAAGCAGCAGTGAAGAAATCAAACAATGTATTGCATTGGGCAAACCTGCTGCAAAAGATGAAAAGCAAAGTTGTCTCTCTGAGGACTAAGGTACACCTGACTCAAGCCATGGTATTTTCAGTCGTCCCATATGCATGTGAAAGATGGGCAATGAATAAAGAAGATCAAAGAAGAATTGATGCCTTTGAATTATGGTGTTGGTGAAGAATGTTGAATATACCATGGACTACCAGAGGAACAAACAAGTCTGTCTTGGAAGAAACACAGGCAGAATGCTCCTTGGAAGCAAGGATGGTGAGACTTCATCTCATGTGCTTTGGACATGTCATCAGGAGGGACCAGTCCCTGGAGAAGAATATCATGCTTGGTAAGGTAGAGGGTCAGTGAAAAAGAGGAAGACTCTCGATGACATGAACTGGCACAGTGGCTGCAACAATGGGGCCAAAATAGTAACCATTTTGAGAATGATGCAGGATCATGCAGTGTTTTCTTCCGTTGTGGATAGGATCACTATGAGCCACCAAGCAACGAAGGATGCTGGTGGTTTGGACCAGGAGGAAGGTGAGGTGGGGAGATAAGAGACTCATGATGGACTTTGAAGGCGGCACCCCAGGGCTTCCCGTGGCTGGACTGTGGGGCACGAGGGAGAGCAAAGGAGTCAAGTAGGACTCAAGGTTTGAGGCCTGAGCACCTGGGAGGATGGTGGTACCAAAGTGAGACAGCAGAGGTGGGGGATGGAGGTGAGTGGTCTGCATGAACCCAAGGGCCAAGTATGCAAAGGGCTGCTGCAGATATTTTGAACACAGCCAATCCAGGGTCCCCTGGATTGTGAACATCAGCTTGGTGGAGGCAAGCAAGGGCTGTGCTGAGGACATGCACAGGCTTGCCAAGGAAGGCCCCTCATCACCTCCAGATTCTTCTTACGGGGACAACTGGTCCTTGTCCGTGCTCGGCGGGACATTTATGAGCCAGGATGTGAGCATGCTGGGGACCTGCTCATCTGCCTACCTAGCGGATCCGTTTCTGAGGGCTCAGGCCACCAGGCACAGTTGGGCAGGTCAGGAACTGGCGTTCTCCCTAGAGTTAGGCAGTGCACAACCTGTGCAGTCGTGCCTGGTGGCCCCAGTCATTGTGGAATTGCTGTGTTCGTAAGTAAAGAAACTCCTTTGAGAAGAGATACGAATGTTTGTGAAAAATAGGAGTTTTCTTTGCTTCGGAAGGTCAAGTGAACTCTCTGGTATTTAAACACAGCCCCAGAGTCCCTGCACATCCTGTTTGCTTTTTTATTGTGGTGAAAATGTACACACCAAAACAATGGCCAAGGGTCGGATGGTAACTCTGCCTAATCATTTGAGGACCTGCAAATGCTCTGTGCCTGAGTTTCCACCATTACAGCCTGAGAACTTCCACACCCCCAATCAGAGATAGGTGCCCCTTCGGCAGCTGCAGCAGAGGTATGGGCTGCCTGTAAGCTGCCGCTCTGATGCAAGGAGTGGTGGGTGGCCCGTGAGGCCTATGAATACAATTGCATCACTGGAGGGGCTTGATTGAAGATAGGGATTGGCTGGACACTTGAGGTGAGATGTCTATAGGAAGGGGCCCTGAGAAGTCAAACAGGGTCCTGACTCTGAACATCTCAGCCCACATGCCCCTGTCTGGACCTTGGTCCCCCATCTGTAAAATGCACGTGGAGGAAGTTGCTCCAGGCAGCCTCGAAGGGCTCCCTCCAGTGCCAATTCAGAGGCCCATCTGGCCTTGGCCCTGGCCTTGGCACAGGGAGCCAGGCAGGTGAGGAGGGTTTGTGACCAATGCCACTCAAATGGGCAGAGTCAAGTTGTGTTGGTTTCAATTCTGCTCCCCTTTCCTGGGAAGCAGGGCAAAGGGCTTGGGGACTGCAGGTGCCTGGAAGCTGGGCAGGGGAGGCAGGGAGAAGCCAGCTGGTAACAAGGGGCCTCCACCTCAGCCAAGACAGGCACAGGATCTTGTGTATGCTGTCACTGAGGGCACGTCCAGACAGAATCAGGCTGGGCCAGACTGGGGACAGCGCCTCTGAGGCTGCACACGCCACTCCAGGTGCCCCACCCAGGCCAGGGCACTGCAATGACGCTGGGAACCCTGGAGAGGTGGCCTTGTCCCAGGCTTTGCAGTGGCAGTTTCCTCCACCTTAGGCCGGCCTCGTTAAGAAACACCCCTCAGAGAGTCTGGGAAGACTTCCACATCATGGAGTGGGGCCATGGGAAACCTAAGCCAGGTGCAAACTGCTATGTGGCCCCAGGCCAATCCCTTGCCCTCTCTGGGCCTCTGTCTCCCCAGCTGTAAAATGAGGACGTGGTGCTAGGAAGGATCTTTCCAATTCCATACAGCATAGAGTCGCTGTCCCCATTGACAGATGGGCGCCATTCCTGGCTTAGCCCTGGACTTGGGCCCAAGGCTAGCCCAGGTGGATGTGAACTGGATGCTTTGGTCTGGGTGTTGTTCCTGTCTCTCGGAGGACAGGTAAAAGGGCAGTGGAGCTGGGAAGCACCTGGCAACAGCCTTGTCTCCTGGCAACCACCAAGAAAGTGCCTTTCTGCTCAGCTGCCACAGAGGCACAACGGGTTGTAGTCTCTGACCAGCTGTGCCCTCAGGGTCACAGCCCCCGGCACCATCCAGCTGAAAGGCCCCAGCCCTGGCCCCCACGGTGTAAACGTGGAAAGAGATCAGACAGGCGAGGGACTCGCCCAGCCAGTGGCTGAGCTGAGGGCTCACCTCCTAGGTTTTGTTATTTTAACTCTGGGCCTGTATCTCAGTTTCCCCATCCATTGAAAGCACGTACGTCCTAATGACTATCCCGCAGCATCTCTGAGGCCCAGGAGGCCGAGATGCTGGCAGCAGCATAGCTGGTGGCTGTTCTCAAAAAAGGGCCTCCCAGCCTTGATCCTGCCTTGCCCTCTGCTGGGGAGTCCTCCCCAGGCTGTGCCCCGCTGAGCTTGCCCATGCTGCCAGGCCACTCTTTCTCCCCTGAGCCCTCTCTGGGCCCCTCCTCTGGCTCGCTGCTCCTGTGCCCTTGCCACATTAATGCTTTCTCATTCCCACCACCAGTGTCTCCTCTTGAGGATGGTGCTGCTCTCTTCCCCCCAGCTTCCTTCTTTCTTCCCTCCTCCCTCCCAGTTTCTCTGCTTCTTATTGTAAAAGGTCTGCTTCACTCAGTGCTCAGACTGAGCCCACTCTTAAAGCATTGACGATTGGATTCACACACACACGCACACACATCTACACATCCACACACAGGCACTCACACATACATCCACATATTCACACGTCACACGTCTGCACATTCACACACAGGCACTCACACACATCCACACATTCACACATCACACATTCACATGCATGTACTCACACATACATCTCCACATCACACGTCTACACATTCACACACATACATTCACACACTCATTCACACACACTCACACACATGTAAACGTTCATACATCCATTCACATCTACACATGTGCACCTACTCACACAACCACACATTCGCACACACATGGACACACATGCTCACACACCCACTCCTTCACACATTCACACACATTCATACCCACACACATGTGCACAGACATGCCCACACTCACATATCCATATATTTGCACACACACACATTCATACCCACACACATGCACACAGACTTGCACATCCATACACTCACACACACTCACACTCAAGCACATTCATAGCTACACACGTGCACACACATACACACATCTACACACACACACATTCATACCCACACACAAGCACACAGGCATGCACACATTCACACATCCATACATTCACACACACTCACACACACACACACATTCATATCCACACACATGCACACAGGCATGCACACATTCACACATCCATACATTCACACATACTCACACACACTCACACTCATGCACATTCATACGCACACACGTGCAGACAGACTTGCACACATTTGCACATTCATACACTCACACACACTCACACTCACGCATATTCATAGCCATACACGTGCACACACACACATCCATACATCCACACATACACACATCTACACACACACACATTCATACCCACACACATGCACACAGGCATGCACACATTCACACATCCATACATTCACACACACTCACACACACACATTCATACCCACACACATGTACATAGGCATGCACACATTCACACATCCATACATTCACACACACTCACAAACACTCACACACACACATTCATACCCACACACATGCACACAGACTTGCACACATTCACACATCCATACATTCACACACTCACACACACATTCATACTCACACACATGCACACAGACTTGCACACATTCACATATCCGTATATTCGCACACACACATTCATATGCACACACATGCACAGACTTGTGCACATTTGCACATCCATACACTCACACACACACACTCACACTCACGCACATTCATAGCCACACACGTGCACACACACACATTCACACATCCATACTTCCACATATACTCACACACATCTACACACACACACATTCATACCCACATACATGCACACATTTCCATATCCATACATTCACACATACACACACATTCATACCAACACACATGCACACATTCACACACACACACATCTACATATTCGCACACATACACCCACACATTCACACAGACATGCACACATACATCCACACATTCACGCATACTCTTAACAACTCAAATGTTTCTCCTTGCAGCACTGCAGATAACACCGCCACGCCCCCTGGGAGAGTGGTGGTCTCCTCACCTGTCGCGCCATCTCTCCTGTCTACGCCCTCATTCCAGGGAGCTCAGATAGCAGGGTCACCAGCACAGAGGATGGGGCTCAGCAGTGGGGTTTGGCGCCTGGGCTCCAGTCTTGCCCCCACACAGCTGGGCAGGACTTGGGGCCCCAAGGACACTGACTGTCCACTGGGCCCCTCTCTTGAGGAGCTGATGGGAAATGGCTGGCAGGGGAACTGTGTGATGGGGATCAGCTGGCCTGCTGGCTCAAGTGGTGCCATGGCCAGGGCTTGGGCCCAGCCTTTTGGGAACGGCCTGTCCACCTCTGCACTTGCCCTTAGCCCTGGGCGTCAAGAAGAGCACTTCTGGAAAGAGGGGGCCGTAGGCTTCCAGGCCCAGTACAACAGCTCCTGCTGGTAGTGCAGGGCACCCTGCCTTGGGCCCTGGAGAGGTCATGGTCACCGCGCCTCCCAGCTCAGCCCACCTGGAGGATGTGCCCTGATGGAGATGGCCCTGAATGGTGCGTCCTGGGCACAATGTGGGAAATCAGGTCCCAGAGCTTTGGGGTCAGGCCTGGGCTGAGGCCAGCACTGCATTCCTTGGCACGTGGTCCAGGCGCTGCCGCTCCCTCCTTGGCTGTGAGATGAGGCTGGGTGGCTGGGACTAAATGAGACAACTCGTGGGATTGTCTACACCCCATGTTGGACCCGGGCCCCACAGAAGTGGACCCCAAGACAACGATACCAGAGCCAGTGGTTATTTGGGACGTGACCCAGGAACCACGCAGGAAAGTGGGGACGTGAGACAGGAAGGGAGGAGCTAGTCAGGGTGTGCTGTCGAGCCAAGTGCCCCTGTACCGTCGTCTGATCCCACTTACATGAAATGCCCAAATAGGCAAATACATAGAGACAGAAAGTAGATTGGTCATTATCAGGGGCTGGGGGGCGGGGGAATGTGAGTTGTTGCTGAAGGGGTACTGAGAAACGAAAAAAAGAGCCACAGGTGCCTGGAGTCAGAAGCCATGCCCAGGCATGTGGTGGAGGGCAGGCAACGGTGTTTGGTACGGAGTAGGCACTCTGCTTTCAATTCCTGACTCTGCCATTCCCTGGCTATGTGACCTTGGGCGGGCTACTTAACGTCTCTGTGCCATCTCTAAAACGAAAGCAGAACAGTTGTGAAGATGAAAGAAAGAAGCCAGGCAAAGTGCTTACAGCGGTGCCTACACAGATCCGTACTCAATAACCCCCAAGCCAGTTGCCATGTAGTCAGTCAACTCACGGCAACCCTACATGTGTCAGAGTAGAACTGTGCTACATACGGTTTTCCATGGCTGTAGTGCTAGGTTCCCCTGTACTGCTGGGTGGATTCGAACCACCGAGGGCAAACCATTTGTGCCACCCAGGGGTCTTAAGTACTTGTCTTGGTCATCTAGTGCTGCTATAACAGAAATACTGCAAGTGGATGGCTTTAACAAAGAGAAATTCTTTCTTTACAGCAAAAATAAAAGTAGGCTAAAAGTCCAAATTCAAGGCGTCAGCTCCGAGGGAAGCTTTCTCTGTCTGTCAGCCTTCTCATCAATTTCCCCCTGGACTAGGGGCTTCTCTGAGCAGGGACCCTGGGTGCAAAGGACATGCTCTGCTCCCAGCACTGCTTTCTTGGGTATAAGCTCTCCCCTCTCTGCTCGCTTCCCTTTCCTTTCTATCTCTTGAGAGATAAAAGGCCACATCCCAGGGAAACTCCCTTTACATTGGATCAGGGATGTCACCTGGGTAAGAGTGTCATAATCCCACCCTAATCCTCTAGTGGTGTAGCGGATAAGAGCTATAGCTGCTTACCAAAAAGTATGCAGTTCAAATCCACCAGGCGCTCCTTGGAAACCCTATGGGGGCGGTTCTACTCTGTCCTATAGGGTCGCTATGAGTCTATGAGTCTGAATGGACTCGACAGCAATGGGTTTGGTTTTAATCCTCTTTAACAAAGAATTACAATCACAAAATGGAGGACAACCACATAATACTGGGAATCAAGGCCTAACCAAGTTGATACAAATTTTGGGGGGACACAATTCAATCCATGACAGTACTCAATACCCAAAACCAAACCCATTGCCATCGAGTCAATCCCGACTCAGCTGACCCTATAGGACTCATAACGACCTTACAGGACATTGGATTTCCAAGGCTGTAAATCTTTACGAAAGCAGGCTGCCACGTCTTTGTCCCCTGGAGCAGCTCAGTTAGCAGCTGAGAGTATAACCACTGCACCAACAGGGCTTCTGAAGTACTCAATAGAGGTTAGTTTTCAGTCCATGTTAGGATCACCTTGCAAATTTTCTGGACCAGCTGTGGCCCCAGGTGCAGTATGAGGATTGAAGGAAGACTCATTAACAATCTGCAGTATACAGATGATACAACATTGCTTGCTGAAAATAAAAAGGACTTGAAGCACTTACCGATGAAAATCAAAGACCACAGCCCTCAGTATGGATTACACGTCAACAAAGAAAACAAAAATCCTCCAACTGGACCAGTAAGCAACGTCATGATAAATGGAGAAAAGATTGAAGTTGTCAAGGATTTCACTTTACTTGGATCCACAATTAACCCCCATGGAAGCCACAAAAACAAAAAACGAAAAACCATTGCCATCGAGTTGATCCTGACTTGTAGCGAACCTAAAGGACAGAGTAGAACTACCCCATAGGGTTTCCAAGCAGAGTCTGGTGCATTCAAACTGCTGAACTTTTGGTTAGCAGCCGAACTCTTAACCACTACACCACCAGGATTTCACCTTACTTGGATCCACAATCAATCGTCATGGAAGCAGCAGTCAAGAAATCAATTGATGCTTTGCGTTGAGCAAATCTACTGCAAAAGATCTCTTTAAAGTGTTAAAAATCAAAGATATCACTGTGAGGGCTAAGGTGTGCCTGACCCAAGCCATAGTATTTCCAATCGCCTCATATGCATGCAAAAACGGGACAAAGAATAAGGAAGACCGAAGAAGAATTGATGCATTTGAATTATGGTGTTGGCAAAGAATATTGAATATAACATGGACTGCCAAAAGAACGAACAAATCTGTCTTGGAAGAAGTACAGCCAGAATGCTCCTTAGAAGCAAGGATGGCAAGGGTTCATCTCACATACTTTGGACAGGTTATTAGGAGGGATCAGTCCCTGGAGAAGAACATCATACTTGGTGAAGTAGAGGGTCAGCAAAAAAGAGGAAGACCTCAAGGAGATGGATTGGCACAGTGGCTGCAACAGTGGGCTCAAGCATAGCAACGATTGTGAGGATGGCGCAGACCAGGCAATGTTTTGTTCTGTTGTATATAGGGTCACTACTCAACGGCACGTGAAAACATTTTCTTTGTACACTTGGACTAACAGTGTTCAGCACGGAATGAGTGTATGAACAAATGAATAAATCAGTATATTTTAATTTTTCAAAATAACAACTTTTAGATAAATGTGGGCTCTGGTATATGCTCAGAAAAATATCCTGAGGGAGCCCACGCCAAACCCTTACCTGTGGTCACCACTGGGAATGGGCCTATGGAGAGCTTCATGCAGTGCAGAAAACACATCTGAGCACTATGAGAGCTCCGTTAATTTTATCAGCCAAACAAATAAGACAAACCACAGAGTGGAAAAGAGCACATTTTTTAGTCACCAGTTGGCTGAAATGAGGAATGCACGTTTTGCAGGTGCCTCGCTGATCTGTGAGAGGTCCTAGCTCCAAAGGCCATCAAAGGTCCCGCCCTGGACTAAGAAGGTGCAAGCACCCACTTATCTTCGAGTCAGACAAAAGGCGGGCCCTAGGAGGCTCTTGAGAACTTGACTCTGGTGGCTTTGGAAGGGCTGCAGAAGGAGCTCCTGCGGGACAGGCCTTACTCCATCAACAAGCACTGCCATTTTTTAGTGACCACCTACTCTACACCAGGCACTGTGGACCATCTTAAACCTCTCAGGACAGTTTCAAGGTGGTGCCAATCCCTCATTTACGGTGGTGAGGAGAGTGAGTCTTGAAGAGGTGGCTCACTCAGTGTCACACAGCCGAGGTGGGACATCACATCAGATCTGCTCTGACCCTGCACACGAGGGCCCGAGTGCATGCCCTGCTGGTCTGCAAGGACTGTCCGCACTTGGGCAGGGCCATCTGGGGCCCTGGAGCCCTGGTATCTACCCATTTTTGCCATTGTTTTAAAAAATGTTTTTTTTGTTGTTGTTAGCCTCCAGCCAGTTGGCTCCAACTCATGGTGACCTTACATACAACACAATGAAATGCTGGCCAATCCTGACCTGAGTCATCCTCACAATCACATGTTCGAGTCAACCCATCTCACCTAGGTCTCCCCCCACCCTCATCGGCCCTCTACTTCACCAAACACGATGTCCTCCTCCCGCCATTGATTCCTTCTGTTGATATGTCCAAAGCAAGAGAGTCAGACAATGTCCTGTGGTGATCCATAAGGTTTTCATTGACTAATTATAGATTGCCAGACCTTTCTTCCTAGTCTATCTTCTGGAACATTCACTAAAATCGGTTCACCATAAGTTAACCTGCTGGTATTTGAAATACCAGTGGCATAGCTTCCAGCATCACAGCAATACCCAAGCCACCACAGTATGACCACTAACTGACAGATGGAGGTTAGGAAAAAAAAAAGAAAAAAATTTAAGGGTGGCAATTCTGACACACCACCAGGCAAGCACTGCCACCTGGTGGAAATTAGAGGCACTACATGACTTACCATGCGCGTTTGGAAAATGCTCCCCAGGTGCCCGCTGAGATCTAAGGGGCCAAGGGCAGCGCTGTTTTCTCTGACTTCATAAGGGGAGAGGAGAGAACATCCAGTGTGCTCTCACAGCTGCAAATCAGAGGGCGGTCCCATCTGGGTGCTTCTCACATTGAGCCCAGACTTTGGAGCTTTAAGGGACCCTGTGCCTCCAATACAACACTTGAGTGCCCTCCACAGTATCCTGCCAAGAGATCACCCAGCAGAGCTTACATACCTCCATGAATGGGGGGCTCATATTCTGCATGTTTTCATTGCAAAGTTCTTCCTCATATCTCCTTAGAACAGCCACACTTTTCTCCCATTCCACCTCTGTAAGAAAGCTCGTCTAAACCCTGTCCTTGCTGACCTTCCTCCGGAGGCTCAGGAAGAGCTCGGCTTTTCCCTCGGGGCTCAGTTTCTGCCATCGTTGTTCTTGGAATGTGGCTGGGTCTTCTCGCCGAGGTTACTGTCCTCAGGTCTCCATGCCCCATTTGAGCGCTGGTGCTTGGGCTGAGGGAAGCGAGGGGCACAGAGTCCTGTTTGGCTGTTTCGCGTAGCTGACATGCTTCTCCCCCAACACCTGCCATGGCTGGAGTCTTCTTGTGGTTCTGATCTCAGCTCAGATGTCATCCCCTCTGCGAGGCCTTCCCTGCCACCTTCCCCCTACCCCCACCAGTCCTCCCTGTGCCATCTTGATTGTTTACATGCTGTCCAAAATGACATTGTGTGTTTGCTAGCTGTCCCAGCCCTGCCCTCACTCCAGAAAATGAGTCCTAGAAAGCCAGGAATTTTGTCTGATGTGTTGGGAGCTGAATCAGAGCACCTGGCACAGGACCTAGGAGGTAGTACGTAGTCGGCAGACAGTGGTGTTTGCTCATTCAATGCTCACCCAAACCTGGGTTCTTCATCTGGGGTCCCCAGAGGCCAATCATGAGACAAGGACTTGCAGGTGAGATAACCCAAACAGTTAAGCGCTCGGCTATTAACCAAAAGGTTGGCGGTTCGAATCCGCCCAGAGGATCCTCAGAAGATAGCCCTGGCAATCTACTTCTGAAAGGTCACAGCCGTTGGAACTCCCATGGAGCACAGTTCTGCTCTGACACACACGGGGTCGCCATGAATCGGAATCAACTCGATGGCAACTGGTTTGGTTTTTTAGTTAATTTGGGAAGCGGTCCAAAAACCACCAATGGGGGATGGGGAAGCAATTCTGGGAGGGAAGGCAGTGAATAAAGAATACTTTAAAGAACAGGTTATGGCTGTGGGCAGCTGGGGCTCAGTCCTGCTGAGGAACTCTGGGAAATAGCGTCAAACATGCCCCAAAGTTATCCCACCAAGCGGTGTTGTATGTACCAACTCACCAAACATCCTGGCTGCGATGGGTCCTGTGGGTGCAGTCTCTCTGGAACATCCCACCTGCCCTCTACACAGGCCAAGCTCCTCCCCGGGGAAAGCCTCCAGCAGAATCATAGGTGTTCACCAAAAGCAGCCTCTGGGGCACAGAGGTGAATGTCAGGGGGATGTGAGTGGGACACCCACTGCGCTTGCTATAAACAGGAATTTCTCTCCCAATTTTACAGCCTGGGGGTGGGAGTGACTTGTCCATGGTAACCTAGGGAACCAGACCAGAGACTCAACCCTCTGAATTCCAGACAGAGGGAACAAGCTTCTACCCTGCAACCTGAATGATGGGCCCCTGACCAAGAGGCGAGGTTGGGGACAAGGATGCATCCGTGCTCAGCCACCCTCAAATGTGTGAGTGCGTGGGAGGAAGTGGAGGACTTTGGGACACCTAGGAGAAAGTGCGGGCTTCCAAGACGGAGTGCCCCCTCGACCAGCCCAGACGTGCCCAGAAACCAAATCCCAAGGAGGGGTCTGGCTAGGACAGCAGTTCGTGGACACAGCCCAGGGATGCAACTGTTCCTTCGACATTGGCTGAGCTCAGCTGTCAAACCCGAGCTCAGCTCTGGGGACTCAGTAAGGACTGAGAATACCCACCCCCTGACCTCAAGGAACTCACTGTCCCATGGGTGACATATATGTATGTGTGTAAACAACAGCAGAAGAAGTATGCTTAAAGTGTATAGAGACTAAAGTTCATTAGTGTCACCAGGCGTGGGCATAAGTGAGGCAGAAAGGGGCCACTGAGCTTCTGCTAAGGGTGACAGAAAAATTTAGAAGCAGAGAGTGGTGATGGCTGAACAACATGATGAAAATAATTCATGACACTGAACTGTATGTACATGTAGAAAATATTAAAATGGCGAATGTTATTTACCACAAAAAAAATAAAAAGAAGTATGGTATAGGGACCACGGGGGCTGTGGGAACCCTGAGAAGGCCCCTAACCAAGCCAGAGGGTCAGGGAAAGCTTCCCAGAGGAGGTGAAGAAAAAAAGGCATTGACTGCCACAAGATACCACTTCCCACCCACCAGGATGGCAACGGGCGTCCCTGGGTGGCGCAATGGTTAAGTGCTTGACCATCAGCAGGAAGGTTGGCAGTTGAACACATTCAGAGACACCTTGGAAGACAGGTCTCAAAATTTGCTTCTGAAAGGTCACAGCCTCGAAAACCCTCTTGAGCAGTTCTACTCTGCACACACGCAGTTGCCATGAGTCAGAATCCATCTGAAGGCAACTAACAACAACAAAGAAAGGCCCTTAAAAAAAATGGAAAATAAGCGTTGGTGATAATTGAAACCCTTGTACATTGCTGGTGCGAATGGAAAATGGCGCAGCTGCTGTGGACAACAGTTTGGCTGTTCCTCAAAAAGTTGAACACAGACTTAATATATGACCCAGGAATTCCACTCCTGGGTATATACCCAAAAGAAACGAGAGCAGGGACTCAAACAGACATGTACACAAATGTTCATAGCAGCACTATTCACAATAACGAAAAGGTGGAAACAACTCAAGTGCCCATCAACAGATGAACGGGTGAACAAAATGCGGTCTCTATATACACTGGAATATTATTTAGCCACAAAAAGGAATGGATTTCTGATGCATGCTATGACATGGATGAACCTCGAAAACTTTATGCTAAGTGAGCAAAAGTCGGACACAAAAGGTCACATATTGTATTATTCCATTTATATGAAACGTCCAGAACAGGTTAGTCCATAGAGAGAGAAAGTAGGTTAGTGTTCCCAGAGGATGGGGGAGTGATGCTAATGGTAGGGGCTTCCTTTGGGTGATGAAAATGTTTTGGAACTAGACAGTAGTGAAGGTTATACCACATTGTGCATACGCTAAAAACCACTAATTTGTACACTTTAAAATGGTGAATTGTAATGTGAATTTTCTCTCAATAGAAAGGAAAAGGAAAGCACTAACTGGCAAAGAAAGGGAGGAAGGGAGAAATGAGAGAAAACCAAGAAAGAAGAAATCATGTGACAAAGGAAACAGGAAATCCACTTCTGGATAGAGATCAAGAGTGATCCAAAGGTGACGGTACAGGAAGTAGCCAGGATGACGTCACCTGTGCCCTGGGCAGAAGGCCTCTGGAGAGATCTGTTCAAGAACATGACATTGGTAGAACAGATGGTGCACGTGAAAGACCTGACAACTGGCAGAGGGCCTGGAGTTAAATTGTGATAAGTACATTTAAAAAAAAAAAACCATCAATTATTGCTCCAGGGAGAACAAAAAGTTGTTCAGGAAAAGAAGTCTCATCCTAGTATACTACCCGGCTTTGCTGTGATTGGCATTTACATGGGCATCAGAAAGTTCACACTGAATATCAATTGTGTCCACTCAGGCCCTCCGGGATGCAGATGCTAAGATGGATTTAGGAGCGCGAAAGATTCACTGGGAGAAGAAAAAAGGGGAGAAAGCAGAATTGGGTAGAAAGAGTCTCAGGCTACAACGCAGACCTGAAAAAGTCTTGGCCAACCCAATAGGGAGCTTGGGAGCAAAGACTGCCTACCACAAGTGTCCAACGATAAGCAGAAATGGCAGGGCTGAGTACGCCCATGAGGCCCATTTCCTGGCTGGAAGCTTCCCGGGGAGACCATTGCCTCAGCTCAAATGCTGCCCCAGGCCCCAAAGGCTCTGCTGCTGTCCACTAAATGCGCTCCCTACAGCTGAACAAGTTCTTTCTTGAAGGGAGATACAAGCCGAGTGCCTCTGTGGCTCACACTTCCATGACATAATTCTCATGGGAGGGTGGGGGCGGGGAGAGAGCAACAGACCAAGGACCTGGGTTGTAGGTAGAGTTGGCCAACCTTGTTGGAGGACTGAAAGTGGCATTAGGGGTGTCGCAAAGACATCACAGCCTCTGGAGACCTTTGTTTCACCCATGCTCTTGCTTCACGGACTCACTTCTTCCCAGTGGTGAGGGCTTCCAGACGTAGCCCCAGGTATTCTCCCCAGATGTGGCCCCACCCAGGCCCTTCGGCCTCAGTCCCACAGTCAGGGTAGGTCCTGGGGAGTCCTGTGTTTCCTTTAACCTGCTGTAGACTGGCTATAGACAGGCCACCTCCATTTCTCCCACCTCTCAGCCCCTCCACCCCTCTTCAGGACCACTTGAGAAAAGAGCTGACAACCAGAACCATGGGATGTTCACTGAGGGGGCCTGAGCAGGCAAGTGGCTTAAGACTAGAGCACCACACATCTCAGCTTGCTGGGGACCCTCCCAGTGCATTCCCAGTGTCCCAGCAGGCGGACTGCTAGCCCACTCTTGCTTGTGAAGTATCTTGATCTGTACGATAAATCACAACACCATTGGCACATTTTCTCTGTAAAAGGCCAGACAACAGATATTTTAGGCTCTGCGTAGACTCTGTCGCAGCAACTTGGCTCCAATGTTGCAGAGTGAAAGCACCATTGGCTACCCAAACACAGGGTGTGTCTGCGTTACAATAAAGCTTTATTCACAAATACAGGAGACAGGCTGAATTAGCCAAGGGATTGTCTTACTTTCTCAATGCTGCCATAACAGGAATACCACAAGTGGGTGGTTTTAACAAACAGAAACTTTTTTTTTTTTCACAGTTCAGGCGTCTGGAAGTCCGAATTCAGAGCTCTGGCTCTAGGGGAAGGCTCTCTCTGTCTGCTCTGGGGGAAAATCCTTGTTTCTTCCAGCTTCTCCTCCTCAGTTCCTTTGTGATCTCCATCTGGCATCAGTTTTTCTCCATTTGTGCCTCCTTCTTTGCCTAATCTGCTTCTTTTATATCTCAGAAGCGGTTGGTTCAAAACACACCCTACATTGGTATGGATTCATTAACATAACAAAGAAAACGATTCCCAGGAAGGATTATATTGAAGTGGTTGGTTCAAAACACACCCTACGTTGGTATGGCCTCATTAACATAACAAAGAAAACTATTCCCTGGAAGGATTATATTCACATGTACCTAAAAACCCACTGTTGTAGAGTTGATTCCAACTCCTAGCAACCCTATAGGACAGAGTAGAATTGCCTGATAGGGTTTCCAAGGAGTGGCTGGTGGATTTGAACTGCCGACCTTTTGATTAGCAGCCAAGCTCTTAACCACTGTGCCACCAGGGCTCGAATCCCCTAAATTCAGCTGTGCTGGCAGGGGGCCCCCTGCTTACCAGGGTTACCAACCCAGCTGGCAGGGTTCTCTCATCCTCCCCCAGGAACGATGGTGACTGCAGTCCCCTGGGTTTGCCAGACCCTCGAGAATTCTAAAGGCCTGTCTGGCCTTATTTTACTGACAGGGCAGACCTCAGAGGGGTGAAAAGCTGTAGCCCAGAGAGGGGCAGGGCTTGTCCAAGGTCCACACAGCACCTGGGAAAAGTACAGCTGGGTGGACCCCAGCCCAGGGCCCTGTCTCTTGCTCTGAGCCAACTCCTTAAGGACACAGTGATCCCCAGGGATGGTCCCACATGATACCCCACCCTGACCCCAGCCCTCAGATTCCCACCTCATGGGCTCTCAGGGTGTTTAGAAGGGCAAGCCCCACCTGCCTTGGTGTGACAGTTGTAAGGAAAGGGGTAGAATCCTCAGGAGAGGCCAAGGCTGGGGGCCTCAGGGTAGCCTCTGCCTCCCCTCCCAGCTGTTCTCCTGCCCTCCACCACAAGCTTACCCAGCCCCAAAACACAAACCCAATCAAACTTGGTGGTCCTGAGACCCCTGGCTCTGGCAGGCCTCTCTCCCCGTGGGGCCAGCAGATGTGTCCTTGGATTCTCATAAGCCATCCGACCTCCCTGGGGTGCCCCCCACATCCCTCTCTGCCCCCCCGCACCCCACTCTAGCATGGCTTGTTTCCCAGCCTGCTCCGGAAGGTCACTGTGGCTAGCGGCCTCTTAAGTAAGGAAGTACTTTCTTGGCCAGGGACAAACAGCTATCTCTCTTCCCTCTGGCATCCTCTTCAATCTCTTCCCCCTCTCCACTGCCAGCATTCAGCCCCTACTCTTTACCCTCAGCACCCTCTTCTTTTCTATCCTCTCCCCATTATGAGCCTCTCCCCTCCCATCCAGTGTCCCCCAGCTCCATTCTCAACCTTTTCTCATCGCCTAGTGCCCCACCAGCACCTTCTCTTTCCCTATCGCACCCCAGTGTGTTGACTATGGTTAAGTGGTCATTGGTGCCTACCCCATCTCACCCCACTGTGTTGACTATGGTTAAGTGGTCATTGGTACCCACCCCATCTCACCCCACTGGGTTGACTATGGTTAAGTGGTCATTGGTACCCACCCCATCTCACCCCACTGTGTTGACTATGGCTAAGTGGTCATTGGTACCCACCCCATCTCACCCCACTGTGTTGACTATGGTTAAGTGGTCATTGGTACCCACCCCATCTCACCCCACTGGGTTGACTATGGTTAAGTGGTCATTGGTACCCACCCCATCGTACCCCACTGTGTTGACTATGGCTAAGTGGTCATTGGTACCCACCCCATCTCACCCCACTGTGTTGACTATGGTTAAGTGGTCATTGGTACCCACCCCATCGCACCCCACTGTGTTGACTATGGTTAAGTGGTCATTGGTACCCACCCCATCTCACCCCACTGTGTTGACTATGGTTAAGTGGTCATTGGTACCCACCCCATCTCACCCCACTGTGTTGACTATGGTTAAGTGGTCATTGGTACCCACCCCATCTCACCCCACTGTGTTGACTATGGTTAAGTGGTCATTGGTACCCACCCCATCTCCTTCTAGTGGGCCTTATAGACGGTGAGAATGAAACCAAAACCACATTTCTGTACTCCCTTGCAGCTAGGTTGTGGATGCAAAATTGGCTGTGGCCATTGGAAGCACTGATTTGACTATTATGAGTAATGCTGCAGTGAACATGAGTGTACAAGTATCTGTTTGATCCTTGCTTTTGGGTCTTTTGGGCATATCCTAGGAGTGGAATTGCTGGATCCTACAGTAATTCTTTGTTTAACTGTTGAACTCTTCAAGCCCCTGACATTCTTGCCTTGTTGTTTCTCAGTTATTGAGAACAAGACCCTCAATTTTGCCAGAGAATCATTTTCAAGTCACATCAAACAAGTATTTGTTGAGAAACTATTTTATGCTCAGCAGAGTCTGATTTAGGGTGAGGCAGCTGAAATGAAAGGAGGTGGAGAAGAGTGTGTTTCCCAGAGTTCCCCTATAGGAGAATATTCTAGAAGGGTGGGGAGATCACTCTATCCTGGATGGAGGGTTCAAGCTTTTTGAGATTTTGTTTGTTTGTGGCCAGATATATTGAGGTACAATTTACATCTAATAAAATCCACCAAGTGAACAGTTGAGTGTACACTACAGTCAATGAGTTTTGACAAATGTATAAAATGGTATAAGCACCATCACAATCAAGATGGAGAACACTTCTGTCTTGTGATAGGGTCTGTAGCTTGCTCATCTTTGTGTACCCAGACCCCAGCTCAGAGCCTGGTACACGGTTAATTTTGTGTGTCAACTTGGCTAGGCTATGATTCCCAGTGGTTTTGCCAAACATTAGACTAGTTACTGTTTCGTAATGTAATGTAACACAATGTAATATAATGTAATACAATGTATTATAATGTGATCATTTTTATATCCACTGCCATGTAATCAATTTGTTGAAAGGGGTGTTCCTTAGGTTGTGGTCTGCCTTCAGACTTTAAAATAGATATTTTGGCAGAACTTACTCTCTCTCTCCCCTCTACACTCCTCCCATTACCTGACCTATGGATCTTGGGTCAAAAGCCTACAGATGTCTCCAGCCTGCCGTCTTACCTACAGATTTTAAATTTGCCAGCCCCCTACAACCCCATGAGCCAGCGGAAGTCTCCAACCTGTTGCCTGACCTACAGATTTTGGATTTGTCAGCCCCTACAATTGTGTAGGCCAATCCCTGGAAGTAAATAAAAAAATCAATCTCTCTGTTTCTCTCTCTCTATATATACATATCTCTCTCCGTTGCTGCCAAGTCGATTCCAACTCATAGCGACCCTACAGGACAGAGTAGAACTGCCTCATAGAGTTTCCAGGGAGCACCTGATGAATTCAACTGCCGGCCTTTTGGTTAGCAGCCGTAGCTCTTAACCACGACACCACCAGGGTTTCCTCTCTGTATGTGCGTGTGTATAAATTACATGTATTAAATATATGTTTTATATATGTGTACCTTTCTCCCACAGAGTGGATGGTGGGTTCCAACCACCAACTTTCTGGTTAGCAGCTGAGCACTCAACCACTGTGCCACCAGCATTCCTGCTTCTGTAAAGATTACAGTCTTTGAGACTCTATGGGGTGGTTTGATTCTGTTCCATAGGGTTGCTATGACTCAGAATCATCTCCATAACAATGGGTTTGGTTTTATATATTATATATGTATATATATATATATATATATTTTTTTCCATAGAGCAAAATCATGGAGCCTGCTTAAAGTAAAAGCAAAAGAGGTTTATTGAGGGATAGGGCAATTCTCGAATCAGGGTAGCACAGAGTAACCAGGAAGTTACAAAGTACTCCACCAGTCAGAGGCTGCACAGGGCTTAAATATTAAAATATCAGGAACTAACAGTAAAAAATATTCTGATTGGCTAGCTAAAGTAAGTTCTTCTGATTGGCTATTTTTGGTAAAACATTAAGAACATGCCCAGGCAAGCTCTTTGTGTAAGAACAACATGGCCAGGCAAGTTCCTTGTGTAAGTACTTTTCTACATACTAGTTAATCTACTTTCAACCACATTCTTCCTGAGGGCAAGCTGCCTCTCCCTTGTTTACCCACCAACAGTCATGGTTCACCCACTCAGAAACAGAAGCAGAGCCTAGGACAAAATGGAGTCTGAGTCAGACCTTGCATAAAACATTTTAGTCATGGCAAGTACCCCAGATTTTGGAGTGCCCTTACACATTCCTTTCTTCTGATCATGGATTTCCATAGAATTTCTTTGACCACTATTATAAGAATTTCTTCTTCTGCATGGACTTCATAATACCTCCCCTTAGATGGCCACTTATTCTGATTAAGCTAATTTTTAAGACCCCAGATGCTACTTGTCAAGCGGTAGCCAGGCACCATCTACTTTCCTTCATTCCACCATGCCATAGCTTGGACATTCTGCTTCTTTGATTTTAAATTGGTGTGAGTGATGGTCAAGGCCACTACTTGGTTTTCTAAAATGCTCACTCAAGGTATGAGGTTAATTTCCTCTGAGAAACTATTTTCTTCAGGATACACAATTTTCTGCATAGCAAGGGGAGTGACAGTTTGATTCCAAGTATTAGAAAGGCATTTCATACAACATTTAACAAGAACTATATCAATAATTATTACAGTAATCAAGGTGATTAATCCAGCTTGTAGTATAGAGTCTAACCAAGAACCAATACCATTTGGTAACCAACTAAAAATGTCAAGCATAGGAGGAATTGAATGTAACCAGGTAGCTTTCTCATGAATCTTGCTAATATCTTGTTCTACTTTTCCTGAGGCATTTATCCAGGCACAGCACGAGGTATTAGCAATGGCACAGACTACCCTTTGTTGGGCTAGAAGGAAATCAAGAGCTATTCTGTTATCAAGGGATTCTAAAGACTTCTGTTGGGCTGCCATTCCTTCTGTAATATTATCAGTAATTTGAGCCATTGTAGTAGATAAATTACGAATAGCTCCTTCAAGCTGAGAATGCTGTAGCTGGGTGAGAGTGCTTGGAGGAATACTCATCGCATCCCAGGTTATCAGCTATTGGATTACCTTGTGGCATAAAGCCTCTCTTATTCTTAGAGAGGATTTTAAATCACCAGTCCAGTGTTTACTTTTATTATATGTTCAGATATCTAAGAGGATTTCTAAAGTCCTTAGGTGCATTGACTGTCATGTTCCAACCACCTAAGCAAGGCAATACCAAGGCATAAGGATGGGAACAGAACTGACAAACAAATTTGTGGTTGGGGAGGATTTTCATACAACATTGTTTTAAAGAACAATTAAAATAATTACTGATTTACCCTAAACATAGTCTCTAGGCTGATCTTTGGAGTCTGTTTCCCTGAAACACTGAGTTCTTCAAAAGAGCACAATGCCCAAGGGCAACGGCCTGAATGGGTTACCCCAACTTCCATGAAAGCCAGAAATTTGGGTAGCAAATTAAGAAGTAAAACAGAGACATTAACAACAATATTAGACCAATTGTCTGAAAAAACCCATGAAACCATGACCCGAAGGTCTTTGAACTTAGGAAACAAGTTCCATTTTGTGTTTGTACATAACTGCTTTTCATGTGCCTCATCAGCAAGGACATTTTGTAAAACCTTAGACTGCATATTAATATAAACACAGCAATGTTCATCAACTGTTCCTTGGGAGACTAACAGGAAATCTAATGCCATTCTATTTTGTCTTCTAATTCGAGAGTTATAATATCTAAACTCATTCAAAGTCTGATTACTTCCTTTAATGCAAGAGCCAGCTATTTCAGTAACTAATAGCACTATGCTGACTATAAAATAATCTATGGTAAGAATATTCTCATCTCCTAATTCTCCTTTCTAATGTCTTCAAGGTTTCTTTTCTAGTCTCGATTTTACATTACTCTCATATTTCTTATTTTTCCTCTTGGTTAATTGATTACATATAAATGCATAGCAATAGCAAACAAGAACCAGTCCAAATATGCAGATAAAAACAAGAAACTCATTAGTTAGATAATTTAGGAGAAAGGAGAAAAAAAGTTTCTTATATCCAGAAAATAGGATATTAAAATATGAGCAATATTCCTATATGAAACCCATAGTAATCCTTTAGTCCACTCAATCCTAGGTAGTTAATTTCTGTTCCTGGATTAGCTGCAGTGTATGAAGCTCACCAGCTTCTATACCAGAGTTCTGGAAATCTTGATTCAGTCTAGTAGGATCCACATTCAAAATATCACAGTCCTTTTCATAAGTCCAATATAGGCGATTTTTTGTTGGAATATTTTGGTCAAGCATTTCAGCAAGTCAGCAAAGCAAAAGCTTATCTGCAGGTGACAAAATTTAGTAATGGCCGTGATTAATTTATAATAATATTTATTAAAAGTGAAAGATCTGATGGGAATTAATTATAAAACTAACGCAAAGCCAAGTAAATTTTAAAAACTTCAGATGAAAATATCTCCAAACTTAATGATTAAACTTATTTCCAAAGAGCTTCAGATATAACACATAATAATTTTGAGACATGATATCATATAATCAGGATATACCAAGAATAACAGTAAGAAACCCAATCCTTTGCTTTATATGCTATTTGACACCAAATGTTCTTTAAAACCTCATAAGCTAACCCATCAAATGTTAGGTAGACAGATAACATTAACCGTATCAAATAAATTCCTTAAAAAAAAAAAACTTTTTAAATTTTGTCTTTGTTGCATATCTCATAACTTTTCAAGTGGCAAAAATGTACACACATTAACAGACCTGAATATATATACATATTCTTTCTCTGAGGCATAAAAAGCAAAGGTATGTAAACTTACATTATAACAAATATCTATTAACTCGATTTAATGTCTTAAAGATCTTGAAAATTATTTTAAGCCTATCGCTATGGTTAAGGTTGTGTGTCAACTTAGCTGGGCCATGATTCTCAGTGGTCTGGCAGTTATGATGTAGTTTGGTAACTATGTAAGGGTGTAATCATCGCCATAATGAGATCTGATATAATGTAATCACCTCCATGATGAGATCTGTTATGAGCAGCCAATCAGTGTAAAGGGATTTTCCTTGGGGGTGTGGCCTGCATCCAAACTAGGTGGACTTTCTGGCAAATCTCATTGGCTTTTGCTCTCTCTGGATCCTGCAGCTGGATCCTGCTCATCTGACCTCTGGTTCTTGGAACTTGAGCTATCGGCTTATCAGCCAGTCTTGGAATTTGTCAGCCTCTGCAGCTTATGGCCTGCCAATCCTGGATTTACCAGCCCCTGCAGCTATGTGAATCAGGAGAAGCCTCCAGTCTGACTGGGACTTGGGACTTTCTAACCTCTACAGCCATGTGAGCCATTTCCTTGACATAAATCTCTCTCTATATGTATTTATACACTTCACTGGTTTTGCTTCTCTAGAGAATCCAGCCAAGATACCCATAAAACATAATTACTATTTGTCTTCATTCAAACTTTTACCATTTCTCCTATTTTCCCCAATCTAAGTTTAGCCTTTTAAGATTTTAAGATCAACTAGTTTTGGAAACCATAAAATCTCTGCTTCTCTGACTGAATCATTGATATGGATATAAATTTAAGTCCTTGGCTAGGGGTGGGAACAATTCCCCAGGCCATTTCAGGTATGTCTTATTGTGATTTCTATGTTTTGGCTTCTAGAATTCCCCTACAATAGAGAGAACTTGTTTAAAGTTCTTTTATGATGGGGGTCCACTCAGTTTCTGATAATGATAGTAAGACACCCCCATGCATTTGTCAGTTTGTCATATTGTGGGAGCTTGCATATTGCTGCGATGCTGGAAGCTATGCCACTGGTATTCAAATACTAGCAGGGTCACCCACGGCAGACAGATTTCAGCTGAGCTTCCAGACTAAGACAGACTAGGAAGAAGGACCTGGCAGTCTACTTCTGAAAAGAATTAGCCAGTGAAAACCTTATAAATAGCAGAGGAGCCCTCAACAAGGTGGATTGACACAGTAGCTGCAACAATGGGCTCAAGCATAACAATGATGGTGAGGATGGCACAGGACTGGGCAGTGTTTCATTCTATTGTACATAGGGTTGCTGTGAGTTGGAACCAACTCAATGGCACCTAACAACAACAATAACATAGTAAGACAGAATTTTTATTATTTTCTTTTGTCTTAAGAGGTCTTCACGTCGTTGGGAGGCATCCTTCAAAGGCTTCCCTGGAGCTTGGTCTCAGAGGCTGGGGGCCAGGGTAGCCTGATCTTGCCCCAGCCTCCCTCTTTTTTGACTCATGGTAGAAGACAAAAACAGATCATCCCAATTCATTTACATATGTTTAAGTTGGCCCAGGTATTTTGAAAGACAAAAGATAACAAAATTCTTGCCCTTTTGCTATTCTCTTGGTAAGCAGTTTTGCCTTCTCTTCTTTATAATCTTTTATCTACATGGTAGATATCAAAGCTCCTTAGAAAAATGAACCCATCAATTTTTGGAAATTATACCTTTTGATCAAATAAAACACATTTCATATAATATCTAGCTGAAGTTACTTAGAAAGGTTTTGCTTTTAAGATTGACATACTACAGAACATAAAAATCTTTATCAGAACGAATTCATTTTCATTAATTCCTGGAAATATTCTGACTTAAATTTATATAAACACTTATTTATCATTAAATCAATTCTAATTTAACAATACAATCCAGAGGTAGGAAATTATTACATTTTTCGTAACACTACCTCTTGCATGCTTTATAGGCTCCTTTAAAGAAGAAATGTAGAATTTTTTAAAAAATCTTTTTGAGGCCTCAGTATTTCTTCAGTGCACTTTTCAAATGAACCAATTTGTATTAAAGTTTCTCAGAGTGGTTTCTGAAAGCCTAATTCCTAAGACAGGCACAAGAAGCAGTTTTTCTTGGAAACAAGGCTTAGGGCAACCTCATGACAGCACACCGAGGAGGTGGGGGGAGGCGGGGGAAGAAACCTAAATCGATTGCTCGCTCTAGATCAAAACTGAAGTCCTCAAAATAGAATATTAATCCACATTTCTAGGTGACTCACTGCAGATTTCATCCAAGTGGACACCATCTTGGGTGAGAATTACACACTCACTGGGAGACAGCTCAAACAATGGGCTTAGAGGGTCACTGCCTGTGTTCTTCCTTGAGATTTTCCATTTTATGACAATCAGCAACAGCATAACACTTTTTTTTTTTTTTTTATTGTGCTTTAGGTGAAAGTTTACAACTCAAGCTAATTTCTCATTCAAAAATTTATACATACATTGTTTTGTGACATTAGTTGCAATCCCTGCAATGTGACAGCACACTCCCCCTTTCCACCCTGGGCTTTCTGTATCCATTCAACCAGTTCCTATCCCTTCCTGCCTTCTTATCCTGCTTTCGGGCAGGAGCTGCCCATTTGGCCTCGTATATCTGATTGAACTAAGAAGCACTTTCCTCACGAGTATTATTTTTGTTTTATAGTCCTCTTTGTCTGGTATGGGCTTTGGCAATGGTTTCAGATCCGGGTTAACAGTGCATCCAGGGGCCATAGTTTCAGGGGTTCCTCCAGTTTCTGTCAGATCATTAAGTCTGGTCTTTTTATGTGAATTCGAGTTCTGTTCTACATTTTTCTCCTGCTCTCTTCAGGACTCTCTGTTGTGTTCCCTGTCAGGGCAGTCATTGGTGGTAGCTGGCCACCATCTAGTTCTTCTGATCTCAGACTGTTGGAGTCTCTGGTTCATTTGGTCCTTCAGTCCTTTGGGCTAGTACTTTCCAGCACAACACTCTTAAAACAACATAACACAAAACAAGGTAACACACACACACACAAGCACACACACACATAAAAGTAGCTATGCAATTCCAAGTTGTTTCAGTCTAAGGCTATCAAAGGTCTCCCTCAGATCCAGTTTGAAAATCCTTTCCCAAAACACTGTCAAGTAACCTTTGCCCCCAAACCTGGAACAAGTAACCCCTACAACTTTTCTAGTCTTGGCATTCCAGGGCAGGGGCTTTTGTAAGTTTCTCCATTAATATTTATGATAGTTTCTCTCTGTAAATTTAGTGCCATCAAGGGAGAGGGAAAAACTCCTGTTAGATCCATTTTCAGTCACCAGTGTGCTTGCAGGTTCAATCACCAGTGACCTTCTTTGATTCTCTCTTTTTCGTGGTGGGCCAAAGAATTTGGGCTGCCCATGAAATCATTCTGGGACCTTTGGAGGGCAGACGAAGCTGCCCATTTTATAGCTGAGTCAGCTAAGTTATTGTCTTTGATTTCTTCTGTTTGAGAGCTCTCTTTAGGTTGATGGGCCTGGATTTTAATAACAGCAATTGCAGAGGGAAGCAGTAAAGCCTCCAGGAAGCTGGCCATTACAGGACAGTTTTTAAGTAGTGTCATGGATGAAGTAAGAAACTTTTGATGTTTTTATAAGTATCCTGTCTTAGTTATCTAGTGATGCTATATCAGAAATACCACAAGTGGATAGCTTTAACAAACAGAAATTTATTCTCTCACAGTCTAGTAGGCTAGAAGTCCAAATCAGGGTGCCAGTTCCAGGGGAAGTCTTTGTCTCTCTGTCGCTCAGGGGGAAGGTCTTTCTCATCAATCTTCCCCTGGGATAGGAACTTCTCAGGCACAGGAACCCTGGGTCCAAAGGATATGCTCTGCTTCTGGCACTACTTTCTTAGTGGTATGAGGTCCCCATGTCTCTCTGCATGTTTCTCCTTTTTATATCTCAAAAGAAATTGATCTAAGACACAATCTAATCTTATAGATTGAGTTCTGCCTTATTAACATAACTGCCACTAATCCCACCTCACAAACATCATAGAGATAGTATTTACAACACGTAGGAAAATTACATCAGATGACAAAATGGTGGACAATCACACAGTACTGGAAATCATGGCCTACCCGAATTGATGCACATTTTTTGGTGACACAATTCAATCTATAATACATTCCAAAAGCATACCTTGAGTCTGTAAAATGTTTACTGACCATCCTGAAGCCAGTCTGCAGGCCCCTGCAAGTGCGATCAATTCAGCTTATTGGGCTGAAGTAATTTCAGGGAGAGTGCCATTCTTGAAAACAGTGGTAGAAGTAGTCACAGCATATCCTCCCCACTAATGAGAACTAGTAGGAGTAGGTTTAAATATCATCAACAAAAGGGTTAAATCTAGATTAGCAAGGAGAGTTTCTTGTAGATGACAAAAAGTTGATTAGTTAAATCTAATTTTCCCGATCAGATAAAGGCAATAAATTAGCAGGGCTCCAGTTGGAAACCCTAAAGCTGGTAGTGTTTTTGAATATAAGACCCCAAACCAACATCTCAGTAGGGGGAAATTCAAGTTTATTTATAAAGGATGTTTTAAAAGTCTTTTAAAGTTAAATTAACATATACTTTAGATGGGACTGGGTCTGGTTAGATGGATTCTCTAAGGTCTCTTCAAGACCACTCAGTGTAAATTTGCCTTGAAGGGCTTTTTAATTTGTTTTTCTTGCTTTGTATTGAGGGTTCTTATTTCTGGGAATTCAGAAAGCTGTTATGTGGGAGTCTAATATTTTCTAGTCTCATGAGCCTCCTATTTCTTGTTTCTTTATGGCTCAAATCAGTTCTTTTATTTTCAGATTAGAAGGATATCCATTTGCTTGATTATTATTGGATTAGTTGATAGAAACCAGGGGATCCAGGTTGGTAAGCTTTAATAAGAATTCTAAGTTCTTCCTCAGTATATTCTTTAGTGAGGAGGAAAAAAAAAAAAGTAAGGTAAACAGAGTAAGCTGCTGGTGAAGGGGCAGAGGAAGCATCTGTAAAATTCTGGCAAATTCGGACAGAGTAAGCTGCTGATGAAGGGGCATAAAGAGAAATGTCAGGCACCTGAGGTTGTAATTCTTTACGTAGTTTAGTAAATCTCGAGATTGTATCTTACAGGGAGGCAATTTTACTCTCCTACTGTCTTTTGGATGCCTCCTGGAACCAATCAAAAAATGATCCCATTTTTGTTGCAGCTGGAGTGCCTGCTGCCACCAGGCACTTCCCATTTTCACTAGGATAGCAAACACTGTCTTTCTCTCACCAAGACAGCAAACGCTATCTTTCTCTCACAAAGATAGCAGACAAATATATGCATGGTTTACCTTGAAACTTGCTCCAGAGATGTAGGCACGCAAAAAGACCTTAATGTGCTGCCTAGGGAAACGAAAGTAACTTGTGGCTAGACTGAATAACCACAGTGGTAGGACTGAAGAGTTGCAACCCAAGACATCCAAAAAAGGAGATAGAAAGAAACTGATAATAAACCTTGAAGGAACTCAACGCAAAGCATGCAGAGGTTCAGTTTTAGAGTGCTTACCTAGAGAAAACCCCTAAGAGTCATGGAGTCAAATTGAGCTCAAAAGGCTTGAGCAGACATGTTGATGCTCTGGGTTTATAGGTTCTCTGGGGTCACTGGAGACAAGATGCCTTTGAACCCCACTTCTGACACCAAAATCTCATAAAGGAAAATTAAAGTCTGCTTAAAGTAAAAGCAAAAAAGGCTTGTTGAGGAATAGAGTGATTCGTGAATCTGGGTAGCACAGAAGAGCCAGGAAGTTACAAAGTGCTTCACCAGTCAGAGGCTGCACAGGGCTTAAATATTAAAATATCAGGAACTAACACTAAAAAATATTCTGATTGGCTAGCTAAAGTGAGTTCTTCTGATAGGTTATTTTTGGTAAATCATTTAGGACATGGCCAGGCAAGTTCCTAGTGTAAATGCCTTTCTACATACTAGTTAATCCACTTTTAACTACATTCTTCCTCAGGGCAAGGTGCCCCTCCCTTGCTGTCTTAGTCATCTAGTGCTGCCATAACAGAAATACCACAAGTGGACGGCTTTAACAAAGAGAAATTTATTTTCTCACAGTCTAGTGGGATACAAGTCCAAATTCAGGGCATCAGCTCCAGAAGAAGGCTTTCTCTCTCTGTCGGCTCTGGAGGAAGGTCCTTGTCCTCAGTCTTCCCCTGGTCAAGGAGCTTCTCAGGCACTGGGACCCCATGTCCAAAGGATGTGCTCTGCTCCCAGTGCTGCTTTCTTGGTGGTATGAGGTCCCCAACTCTCTGCTTGCTTCCCTTTCCTTTTAACTCTTAAGAAGTAAAAGGTGGTGCAGGCCACACCTCAGGGAAACTCCCTTTACATTGGATTGGGGAGGTGACCTGAGTAAGGGTGGTGTTACAATCCTGCCCTAATCCTCTTAACATAAAATTACAATCACAAAATGGAGGACAACCACACATGGCCTAACCAAGTTGATACGTGGATTTTTGGGGGGACATAATTCAATCCATGACACTTGCTTACTCACCAACAGTCATGGGTCACTTTCTCAGAAACAGAAGCAGAGCCTAGGACAAAACAAAGTCTGAGTCAGACCTTATATAAACCACTTTGGTCATGCTGAGCACCCTTACACAATAAACATATATCTCACTGGTTCAGCTTCTCTGGAGAACCTTGACTAAGACATTTTTGTACCGAGAGTGGTTCTAGAGGAACAGAATCTTAAAGATGGGTTCTATGAATTTGTTTTGGTGTTTCTGGAATTGGTTCTTAAATCTGGGTAGATTTAAAGATAGTCGTTAAGAATTATAGCTGCTAACCAAAAGGTCAGCAGTTCGAATCCACCAGGTGCTCCTTGGAAACCCCATGTTCTACCACAGTTCTACTCTGTCCTTTAGGGTTGGTATGAGTAGGAATTGACTAGATGGCAATGGGTTTGTTTGTTTGTTTTGGTTTAATGGCTGTACTTCTAGGAGTAAAGAGGGCACTGTTTGTCCATGGCATGATATGTATCTCAATTATCTAGTGCTGCTATAACAAAAATACTATAGTGGATGGCTTTAACAAGCAGAAATTTATTCTCTCACAGTCTAGGAGGCTAGAAGTCTGAATTCAGGGTGTCAGCTCCAGGGGAAGTCTTTCTCTCTCTGTCAGCTCTGGGGGAAGGTCCTTGTCATCAATCTTTCCTGGTCAAGGAATTTCTCAATGCAGGGCCCCAGGTCCAAAGGACATGTTCTTCTCCTGGCTCTAGTTTCTTGGTGGTATGAGGTCCCCCTGTCTCTCTGCTTTCTTCTCTCTTTTATATCTCGAAAGACACAACCTAATCTTGTAGATTGAGTCCTGTCTCATTAACAAAATGCCACTGAACCCATCTCATTAACATCATAGAGATAAGATTTAGAACACATTGGAAAATCACATCAGATGACAAAATGGTGGACAATCACACAATACTGGGAATCATGGCCTAACCAGGTTGACAGATATTTTAAGGGGACAAAATTCAGCCCATAACAATATGGCAATAAAGATACACAAAATATCACAATTGGACAGTCCTAATCAAATATTTATGATATTCAAGTATTTTATACCTTAGAACTTTTTTATGAAACTGATCAGTTTAACGAAATTGGCTGCTTGCTCCTATGTTTTGATAGAAAAAGTGGGGAAAGAAAGGGATGAGCACAAAGCTTTAAAGTCCAGCTCAAGGCCACATAAAGGACCTGAAAATTCTATGTGTGCCCTGAAAAAAGCCTTATCTGCTATAGTAACAGAGCTGAGATTGCTGAAGACCAAACCCAGAGTCTTAAGAGTGGCTGAATTACAAGGCCAACTGAATTTCTTAACTTAGTAAGTTTCCTGAGTTTAAAGTGAGGGCATCGATTGGGAAGAAATGGGATTCTGAAAATTGAAATGGGGACATATGAGCAGGTAATAATGAAGCTGAGAACACTAAGCCCCTAAATTCTCTTGAATCACCTTTGCCAGTAGAATTAACCCTTCTGCCCCCATCTGATGAGATTAATCCAGCTTTGTTTGAGGAATCTTTGCCTGAGACATCTTCTGAGGCAGGTGCCTTGCAAGATATTGCTGAATGTCCTCAGGACCCACCCCCAACACTGGCCTTTGCTTCTAGACCTATAACTAGACTCAAGTTCCAGCAGGCCTCAAAAGGTGAGATACAAAGTGTGACTCATGAAGAGGTATGCTACACTCCAAAATAACTACTTGATTTTGCTAATTTATGTAGACAGAAATCCAGGGATTATGTGTGAGAATGGCTATTAAGAACATGGGATAATGGTGCAAAGGACACAAAGGTGGATCAGTTTGAATTTATTGATATAGGCCCACTAAGTAGAGATTCTAAACTCAATGTTTCAGCTTGAGGGGGTAGCAAAGGACTTAACAGTTCATTTTGTTGGTTGGCTGAAACATGAACCAAAACGTGGTCTATACTAAATGAAGTTGAAATGCTAGAACTGCCTTGGTATACCGTGGAAAAAAGTATACAAAGGCTTAGGGAAACTGAAATGTTAAAGTGGATCTATCATGCCAGACACACCCACTTACCCCAGAGGTGCCCAGAGGACACACCTTTTACCACAACTGTGAAGAATAACTTTGTGAGGGGAGCCCCAGCATTCTTGAAGAGTGCTGTGATTGCTCTTCTATGTAGGTCAGATATTACAGTGGGAACCACCCTCCCTGAATTGGGGAACCTAACTACAATAGGGGTGACTGGATTTGTGGGTTACAGGGGTGAAATGACAATACTTAATTACCAAAGATAAGATGAGTATGGTTGCTATAGTGGACAGCAAAGTCAAAGCAGTAATCAGAACAGTCTGACTCACATGGACTTTTGGCATTGGCTAATTAGTCATTGTGTCACTAGGATTGAAATAGGTGCAAAACCTACTAAATATTTACTTGGTATGTGTAAGCAGAAGAGTTCCAGGTAAAGTGAACAGCAGCCTTACTTGTATAACCAAAATAAGAGAGTCACAGCTACTCAATCAATTCCCAGACTTGAGCCAGTTTACAGACTTCTGACCCCTTGAATGAAGGGGAGGCTGGATCACTTTGAGGAAGGGTCCCACTACCCTGCCAAAAATTTTACTTTAATTTTTCTCCCAGCCTTCCCCAAAGGAATCTATGGCCTTTTACTATGGTGACTGTTCATTGAGGAAAAGGAAATAATCAGACTTTTGGGGGATTACTGAACACTGGCTCTGAACTGATTCTAATCCCAGGAGACCCAACACATTACTGTGGTTCACCAGTCAGAATAGAGGTGTGTGAAAGTCAGGTTTTTAATAAGTCTTACCTCAGGTTTGTCTCACAGTGGCTCCAGTGGGTCCCTGAACTCACCCTGTAGTGATTTCCCCAGTTATAGAACACATAATTGGAATAGACATACTCAGCAACTGGAAGAATTGTCACATTTGATCCCCACACAAGTAAGTAGAGTATGGGCTATTATGGTATGAAACGCCAAGTGGAAGCCATTAGAACTGCCTCTACCTAGGAAAATAGTAAACCAAAAGCAATACTGTGTTCCTGGAGGAACTGCAGAGACTTAAAGGATGCAAAAGTGGTGATTTCACAACATCCCCATTCAACTTATCAATTGGCCTATACAGAAAACAGATGAATCTTGAAGAATTATAGTGGATTATTATAAACTTAACCAGGTGGTGCATCCAATTGCAGCTGCTGTTTCAGACATGGTTTCTTTGCTTGAGCAAATTAATAAATCTCCTAGTACCTGGTACACAGCTATCGATCTAGTTAATCAATGTGTTTTTCTCAATTCCCATTTGCTTTCGTCTGGCAAAGCCAGCAATACTCCTTCACTGTCCCACCTCAGGAGTATATCAACTCTCCAGTCCTATGCCATAATTTAGTCTGCAGGTACCTTGATCACCTTGCCCTTCCACAAGATGTTACACTGGTCCATTTCATTGATGACATTATGCTGATTGGGCTAAGTAAGGAAGAAATATCAGTGATTCTACACTTTCTGGTAAGACATTTGTGTGCTACCAAAAAAAAAAAAACTCAATGCTGTTGAGTTGTTTCCAACTCACAGTGACTCCACTGAACAGGATAGAACTGCCCCACAGTGTTCCCAAAGCTGTAAATATTTATGGAAGTAGACTGCCACATCATTGTCCTGTGGAGCAGCTGGTGGGTTTGAACGGTCAATCTGTCAGTTAACAGCTGAGCACATAACCACTGTGCCACCAGGGCTCCTATCTGTGTGGTGGAGGGTGGAGGGGCTACATGCAACAACTTACCCTTCACTTTAGAAGGAATATCTCATGGCGTTCCACACCACTGGACCCCTAGGAATTTCACTGAGGTTGAAGGCATCTACAAGTTGGTCAGGTTAATTTTCCACCCTCTATTTGGAAATTTTTTTTTTTATTTGCGTGCTACAGGATGGAAAATTAACCCAACAAAATATCAGACATTTTCCACCTCAGTGGAATTCTACAAGTCCAGTGGAGTGGGGCATGTCAAGATATTCCTTCTAAAGTGAAGGAATAGTTGTTGCATCTGGCCCCTCCTACAACTAAAAAGGAGACACAACACCTACCAGGCCTCTTTGGGTTTTGGAGGCAACGTACCCTTCATTAGGGTGTGCCATTCAGGCCTATTTATCAAGTTAATCGAAAATCTGCTAGTTTTTTTTCTTATAATTTTTATTGTGCTTTAAGTGAAAGTTTACAAATCAAGTCAGTCTCTCACACAAAAACCCAACTACACCTTGTTACACACTCCCTATTACTCTCCCCCTAATGAGACAGCCCACTCTCTCTTTTCGTGTCCATTTCACCAACTTCTAACCCGCTCCACCCTCTTATCTCCCCTCCAGGCAGGAGATGCCAACATAGTCTCAAGTGTCCACCTAATCCGAGAAGCTCACTCCTCACCAGCATCCCTCTCCAACCAATTGTCCAGTCCAATCCATGTCTGAAGAATTGGCTTCGGGAATGGTTCCTGTCCTGGGCCAACAGAAGGTCTGGGGGCCATGACCACTGGGGTCCTTCTAGTCTCCGTCAGACCATTAAGTCTGGTCTTATAAGAATTTGGGGTCTGCATCCCACTGCTCTTCTGCTCCCTCAGCGGTTCTCTGTTGTGTTCCCTGTCAGGGCAGTTATCGGTTGTAGCTGGGGACCATCTAGTTTCTGGTCTCAGGATGATGTAGGCTCTGGTTCATGTGGCCCTTTCTGTCTCTTGGGCTCATAATTGCCTTGTGTCCTTTGTGTTCTTCATTCTCCTTTGATCCAGGTGGGTTGAGACTATTGGTACATCTTAGATGGCTGCTTGCTAGCGTTTAAGACCTCAGATGCCACTCTTCAAAGTGGGATGCAGAATGTTTTCTTAATAGATTTTATTATGCCAATTGACTTAGATGTCCCCTGAAACCATGGTCCCCAGATGCCTGCCACTGCTACTCTGGCCTTTGAAGCGTTCAGTTTATTCAGGAAACTTCTTTGCTTTTGGTTTAGTCCAATTGTGCTGACGTCTCCTGTATTGTGTGCTGTCTTTACCTTCACCTAAAGTAGCTCTTATTTACTATCTAATCAGTAAATAACCCTCTCCCACCGTCCCTCCCTCCCTCCCTCATAACCACAAAAGAATGTTTTCTTCTCAGTTTAAACTACTTCTCAAGTTCTTATAATAGTGGTCTTATACAATATTTATCCTTCTGCAACTGACTAATTTCACTCAGCATAATGCCTTCCAGGTTCCTCCATGTTATGAAATGTTTCACAGATTGCTCACTGTTCTCTATCAATGAGTAATATTCCATTGTGTGAATATACCATGATTTATCCATTCATCCGTTGATGGGCACCTTGGTTGTTTCCATCTTTTTGCTATTGTAAACAGTGCTGCAATAAACATGGGTGTCCATATATCTGCTCGTGTAAAGGCTTTTATTTCTCTAGGATATATTCCCAGGAGTGGGATTTCTGGGTCATATGGTAGTTCTATTTCTAGCTTTTTAAGGAAGCACCAAATCGATTTCCAAAGTGGTTGTACCATTTGACATTCCCACCAGCAGTGTATAAGTGTTCCAATCTCTCCACAGCCTCTCCAACATTTACTATTTTGTGTTTTTTGGATTAATGCCAGCCTTGTTGGAGTGAGATGAAATCTTATTGTAGTTTTGATCTGCATTTCTCTAATGGCTAATGATCATGAACATTTCCTCATATATCTGTTAGCTACCCGAATGTCTTCTTTAGTGAAGTGTCTATTCAAATCTTTTGCCCATTTTTTAATTGGGTTATTTGTCTTTTTGCAGTTGAGTTTTTGCAGTATCATGTAGATTTTAGAGATCAGGCGCTGATCAGAAATGTCATCGCTAAAAACTTTTTCCCAGTCTGTAGGTAATCTTTTTACTCTTTTGGTGAAGTCTTTGGATGAGCTTAGGTGTTTGATTTTTAGGAGCTCCCAGTTATCTAGTTTTTCTTCTGCATTCTTTATAATGTTTTGTATACCGTTTATGCCATGTATTAGGGCTCCTAACGTTGTCCCTATTTTTTCTTCCATGATCTTTATCATTTTAGATTTTCTATTTAGGTCTTTGATCCATTTTGAGTTAGTTTTTGTGCATGGAGTGAGGTATGGGCCTTGTTTCATTTTTTTGCAGATGGATATCCAGTTATGCCAGCACCATTTGTTAAAAAGACTGTCTTTTTCCTATTTAACTGTTTTGGGGCCTTTGTCAAATATCAACTGCTTATATGTGAATGGATTTATGTCTGGATTCTCAATTCTGTTCCATTAATCCATGTATCTTGTTGTACCAGTACCAGGCTGTTTTCACTACTGTGGCAGTATAGTAGGTTCTAAAATCAGGTAAAGTAAGGCCTCCCACTTTGTTCTTCTTTTTCAGTAATGCCTTATTTATCCGGGGCCTCTTTCCCTTCCATATGAAGTTGGTGATTTGTTTCTCCATCTCATTAAAGAATGTCCTTGGGATTTGGATCAGAATTGCATTAAATGTATAGATTGCTTTTGGTAGAATAGACATTTTTATAATGTTAAGTCTTCCTATGCATGAGCAAGGTATGTTCTTCCACTTACGTAAGTCTCTTTTGGTTTCCTGCAGAAGTGTACTGTAGTTTTCTTTGTATAAGTCTTTTATATCTCTGGTAAGATTTATTCCTAAGTATTTTATCTTCTTGGGGGCTACTGTAAATGGCATTGATTTGGTGATTTCCTCTTCAATGTTCTTTGTGTTGGTATAAAGGAATCCAACTGATTTTTGTATGTTTATCTTGTATCCCGATACTCTGCTGAACTCTTCTGTTAGTTTCAGTAGTTTTCTTGAGGATTCCTTAGAGTTTTCTGTGTATAAGATCATGTCATCTGCAAATAGAGATACTTTTACTTCTTCCTTGCCAATCTGGATGCCCTTTATTTCTTTATCTAGCCTAATTGCTCTGACTAGGACTTCCAGCACAACATTGAATAAGAGTGGTGATAAAGGGCATCCTTGTCTGGTTCCCGAACTCAATGGGAATGCTTTCAGGCTTTCTCCATTTAGGGTGATGTTGGCTGTTGGCTTTGTATAAATGTCCTTTATTATGTTGAGGAATTTTTCTTCTATTCCTATTTTGCTGAGAGTTTTTATCATGAATGAGTGTTGGACTTTGTCAAATGTCTTTTCTGCATCAATTGATAAAATCATGTGATTCTTGTCTTTTGTTTTATTTATGTGGTGGATTACATTAATTGTTTTTCTAATGTTGAACCATCCCTGCATGCCTGATATGAATCCCACTTGGTTATGGTGAATTTTTTTTTTTTTATGTATTGTTGAATTCTATCGGCTAGAATTTTGTTGAGGATTTTTGCATCTACGTTCCTGAGGGATATAGGTCTATAATTTTCTTTTCTTACGGTGTCTTTACCTGGTCTTGGTGTCAGGGATATGGTGGCTTCACAGAATGAGTTTGGTAGCATTCCGTCCTTTTCTATGCTCTGAAATACCTTTAGTAGTAGTGGTGTTAACTCTTCTCTGAAAGTTTGGTAGAACTCTGCAGTGAAGCCGTCCAGACCAGGGCTTCTTTTTGTTGGGAGTTTTTTGATTACCTTTTCAATCTCTTATTTTGTTATGGGTCTATTTAGTTGTTCCAGCTCTCTTTGTGTTAGTTTAGGTAGGTAGTGTGTTTCTAGGAATTCATCCATTTCTTCTAGGTTTTCAAATTTGTTTGAGTATAGTTTTTCATAGTAATCTGATATGATTCTTTTACTTTCAGTTAGGTCTGTTATAATATCGCCCCTCTCATTTCTTATTCAAGTTATTTGCTTCCTCTCCTGTTTTTCTTTTGTCAGTTTGGCCAGTGTTTTATCAATTTTGTTGATTTTTTTAAAAAACCAGCTTTTGGTCTTGTTAATTCTTTCAATAGTTTTTCTGTTTTCTATTTCATTTAGTTCAGCTCTAATTTTTATTATTCATTTTCTTCTGGTGCCTGTGGGTCTCTTTTGTTGCTCTCTTTCTATTTGTTCAAGTTGTAGGGATAATTCTTTGATTTTGGCCCTTTCTTCTTTTTGGATGTGTGCATTTATTGATATAAATTGGCCTCTGAGCACCGCTTTTGCTGTGTCCCAAAGGTTCTGATAGGAAGTGTTTACATTCTCATTGGATTCTCTGAATTTCTTTATTCCATCAATAATGTCTTCTATAATCCAGTCTTTTTTTTTTATTGTTCAGTTTCCAAGTGTTTGATTTCTTTTCCCTGCTTTTCCTGTTATTGATTTCCACTTTTATGGCCTTATGGTCAGAGAAGATGCTTTGTAATATTTCAATGGATTCTGCTAAGGCTTGTTTTATGACCTAATATGTGGTCTATTCTAGACAATGTTCCATGTGCACTAGAAAAGAAAGTATACCTAGTTGCTGTTGGGTGGAGTGTTCTATATATGTCTACGAGGTCAAGTTGGTTGATTGTGGCATTTAGATCTTCCGTGTCTTTATTGAGCTTCTTTCTGGATGTCCTGTCCTTCACCGAAAGTGGTGTGTTGAAGTCTCCTACTATTATTGTGGAGCTGTCTATCTCACTTTTCAATGCTGATAGAGTTTGTTTTATGTATCTTGCAGCCCTGTGATTGGGTGCATAAATATTTAATATGGTTATATCTTCTTGGTGTATTGTCCCTTTAATCATTAGTGTCCTTCCTTATCCTTTATGATGGATTTAACTTTAAAGTCTATTTTGTCAGATATTAATATTGCCACTCCTGCTCTTTTTTGATTGTTGTTTGCTTGATATATTTTTTCCATCCTTTGAGTTTTAGTTTGTTTTTGTCTCTAAGTCTAAGGTGTGTCTCCTGTAGGCAGCATGTAGACGGATCTTGTTTTTAAATCCATTCTGCCACTCTCTGCTCTTTATTGGTGCATTTAATCCATTTACATTCAGGGTAATTATGGATAGGTATGAATTTACTGCTATCATTTTGATGTCTTTTTTTGTGTGTTGTTGACAGTTTCTTTTTCCCACTTGATTTTATGTGCTGAGTAGATTTTCTTTATATATTGTCCTTTCCTCCTATTTGTTGTTGATTTTGTTTCTGCTGAGTCTGTATTTTTCCCTTGTATTTTATTTTGATGAGTAGGATAGTTTGTCTCCTTTGTGGTTAACTTATTATTTACCCCTATTTTTCTAAATTTAAAACTAACTTTTATTTCTTTGTATCACTGTATCTTTCTCTCCATACGGAAGGTGTATGATTACATTTCTCAAAAAAAAATTTTTTTTTTTTTTTTTTAAGAAATGTAACCTCTTCATTATTTTAATGTTGTCTTCTTTTATATAATAACATCGCTGTTACCCTGTTTTGGGCTTTTTTATATATATATATATAATCTTGCTTTGTTTTTTTGGATTTCCCTGTCTGGGTTGACTTCTGGTTGCTCTGCCCAGTGTTCTAGTCATGGGTTGATACCTGATATTATTGATTTTCTAACCAAAGAACGCCCTTTAGTATTTCTTGTGGTTTTGGTTTGGCTTTTACAAATTCCCTAAACTTGTGTTTATCTGGAAATGTCTTAATTTCACCTTCATATTTAAGAGACAGTTTTGCTGGATATATGATTCTTGGCAGGCAATTTTTGCCTTCAGTTTTTTAAATATGTCATCCCATTGCCTTCTTGCCTGCATGGTTTCTGCCAAGTAATCCGAGCTTATTCTTATTGGCTCTCCTTTGTAGGTGACTTTTCGTTTATCCCTCGCTGCTCTTATAATTCTCTCTTTATCTTTGGTTTTGGCAACTTTGATTATAATATGTCTTGGAGACTTTCTTTTAAGATCTACCTTATGTGGAGTTCGATGAGCATCTTGGATAGATATCGTCTCGTCTTTCACAATATCGGGGAAGTTTTCTGTCAACAAATCCTCAACAATTTTCTCTGTATTTTCTGTTATCCCTCCCTGTTCTGGTACTCCTATCACTCTTAGGTTATTTCTCTTGATAGAGTCCCACATGATTCTTAAGGTTTCTTCATTTTTTTTAATTCTTTTATCTGATTTTTCTTCAAATATATTAGTGCCAAGTGATTTATCTTCAAGTTCAGAAATTCTAGCTTCTACTTGCTCAATTCTGCTCCTCTGACTTTCTATTGAGTTGTCTGATTCTGTAAGTTTATTGTTAATCTTCTGAATTTCTGATTGCTGTCTGTCTATGGGTTTTTCTAGCTTATTAAACTTTTCATTATGTTCCTGAATAATCTTTCTAATTTCTTCAGTTGCTTTATCTGTGTGTTCCTTGGCTTGTTCTGCGTATTGCCTCATTTCCTTCCTGATGTCTTAAAGAGTTCTGTATATTAAACTTTTGTACTCTATATCTGGTAATTCCAGGAATGCACTTTCATCTAGAAGATCCCTGGATTCTTTGTTTTGAAAGCCTGTTGAGGTGATCATGGTCTGTTTCTTTATGTGACTTGATATTGACTGTTGTCTCCAAGGCATCTATAAGTTATTGTATTAGTTTATGCTTGCTTACTGTGTCGTGGCTGCTTGCTTTGTTTTGTTTTGGTATATCTGTATGGGTTGCTTGAGTGAGCTAGCTTGATTATTTTCGCCTTTGGAGCTCTGGTGTCCTGTCCCCAGCTGGCTAGAGCTGTTATCAGGTATATCAGTCTAGGAGTCAATTCAGTTTTCTTGTATGAATTCAGCTCAGGTTTCCAGGTAGCTGATCATCAAGTGTGTGGTGCAGGCTCTGTTCTACAGTCTTAGAGGGGCAGGGGTGACTGGCGTATATACCGGTATATGATTGCAGCAGGGGGTCACGCTCTGAACAAGGCAGGGGGCTGAGAACCAACCCCCAAGTGGCTCTGAGGAAAACACATCTCTGTTCCCTACAGCGTGCTGGTGAGTAGGCTTTGGGGACCATGGGCACCCAAAGTTTTTGGTTGTAAGGACTGGGAGGTACCAGTTATCTTTGGACTCCTGTTGCAGGTGGCTGGGTGACCTGAGTGGATCTACCAGTCCCTAGGTCCCTGATGTGGATAGGTGAGGACCTTGTTTAACAGGCAAAGCGATGTCAAACATCAAACGCCCACCTCTCCACCTTACAACTGAAATGGTTGGAGCTTGCCAACAAGGACCTATTCTCCCGAAATAGGCCCACACAGGTCCATGCAGAAGGGAAAGGTGTTCAAGGTCCACGGATAGTTTATGCCTGGACAGGAGCCACTTCTGTTCTGAGCTCCTCCAGTTAATGGAGCTAGCAAATTATCTTTTCCCCGCAGTTGCAAATTTTTTCCTTCCCCAAGGCCTGGAGGATGGCTCTAGGTGCTCACCAGGGTCTATCTCAGGCCCAGGGATTCAGCTGCTGAAGCTGGCTTGGGGGTGGGGGTGGGGGCACAGTAAAATATATGCAAGTACTTAACTTTTGCTGAGAGCGCCATTCTCCTCAGGTTCTGGAGGTGTGGGTAGGCTGTGTGGCTGGCTGCTTCTCCCTGAGGAAACTGTGGCCCGCTGCTGCTAGGGGAATGGTGCCTGAGGGCTCCCCACGATTCAGGTCCGGTAACTCCTCTCCACTTCTGAATGGTCTCTTCCTCCCCCTGCCCCTCAGTTCGTTGTCTAAGCTTGCCTTGGATGCTCAGGGCTCCCACCTTGTCACAAATATACTCGTTTCACTTGTTTTTTCGGATCTTTGTTGTAAAGAGGGCTCAACGGAAGCATCTATTCCGCCATCTTGGCTCCACCTCTCAAAATGCTGAAAATCTGCTAGTTTTGATTGGGGCCCAGACCAAGAGAAGGCTCAGCAACAGGTAGAGCTTGTCATGAAAGCTGCTCTGCCACTTGGGCCATCTGATCCAGCTGATGCAATGGTGTTTGAAGTGTCAGTGGCAGATAGAGATGCTGTTTGGAGTCTTTGGCAGGCCCTTATTGATAAATCAGCCCTGGTGGCATAGTGGTTAAGAGTTCATCTGCTAACCAAAAGGTCAGCAGTTCGAATCCACCAGGCACTCCTTGCAAACCCTATGGGACACCTCTACTCTGTCCTGTAGGTTCACCATGAGTTGAAATCAACTCAATGGCAACAGGTTTAGGTTTTTTTTATTGGTGAATCATGGAGCTGTGGTGGCACAGTAGTTAAGAGTTTGGTTTCTAACCCAGTTCAATTCTGCCAGCTGCTCCTTGGAAACCTGATAGGGCAGCTCTACTCTGTCCTATAGGGTTGCTATGAGTTGGAATCAACTTGAATGTAATTGGCTTGGTGTGGTTTTTTTGTTTGTTTTGTTTTTTGGTATTGGTGAATCTCAGAGCAAACCCTTAGAATTTTAGAGCAAAGCCCTGCCACCCTCTGCAGATAACTACTTTCCATTTGAGAAATGGCTTTTGGGTTGTTACTGGGCCTTAGTTGAGACTGAACGCTTAACTATGGACACCAGGTTACCATGCAGCCTGAGCTGCCCAGCACGAACTGGGTGTTGTCTGACCCACAAAGTCATAAATTTGGACATGCACAGCGGCACTCCACCATCAAATGGAAGTGGTATGTATGACATTGGGCCTGAACAGGCCCTGAAGGCACAAGTAAGTTACATTAGGAAGTGGCTCAAATGTCCATGGTGCACACTCCTGTCATACTGCCTTCCTCTCCCAGTCTGGACCTATGGCTTCATGGAGAATTTCTTACAATCATGAGGAAGGGAAAACTCGTTCCTGGTTTCCAGATGGTTCCGTGTGATATACAGGTACCACTTGAAAGTGGACAGCGGCAGCATTGCAAGCCCTTTCTGGGACTTCTCTGAAGGACAGTGATGAAAGAAAATCCTCCCAGTGGGCATAACTTAGAGCAGTTCCATTGGTTGGTCTTTTTGCTTGGAAGGAGAAATGGTCAGATGCATGATTATATACTGATTCACAGGCGGTAGCCAATGGTTGGTTGGATGGTCAGGGATTTTGAAGAAACATGATTGGAAAATTTGGTGACAAGGAGGCATAGGCAAGAGGTATGTGGATAGACCTCTACGAATGAGCCAAAGAAATGGCGATATTTGTGTTTCATGTGCATTCTCACCAAAGGATGACCTCGGCAAAGGAGTATTTTAACAATCAAGTGGATAGGATGATAAAGTCTATGGAAACCGGTTATCAGCCTCTTTCCCTAGTCACTCCCGTTCTTACCCAATGGGCTCATGAACAAAGTGGCCAGGGTGGCTGGGATGGAGGTTATGCATGGGCTCAGCAACATGGTCTTCCACTCACCAAGGCCGACTTGGCAACACAGCCATTGCCAAGTGCCCAATCTGCCAGCAGCAGAGACCAACACTGAGTCCCCAGTATGACACCATTCCACAGGGTGATCAGCCAGCAACCTGGTGACAGGCTGATTACTTTGGACCACATCCATCATGGAAAGGGCAGCATTTTGTTCTTATAGCATTTTGTTCTTACCATGCTCTGTGATTAAAGCCAATGGGAAACTAAAACAATCCAATTCAGGCAGTACTACTAATGGCCCAGCCCTTTCAGGAATTAAGGTTTGGGTCACCACACCAGGCAAAGAACCATAACCATCTGAGGTACTTGCTGAGGGGAAAGGATAGTGGACTAGGTATGTGGAAGAAGGTAGTTATAAATACCAGCTACAACCATGTGACCAGTTACAGAAACAAGGACTGTAATTGTTATGAGTATTTCTTCCTTGTTTTATTATGAATATGTGTGTGTGTGTGTGTATATACATATATATTTTTTTCTTCCTTCTCTTATCCCATTACTTAGTATAAAATACTAGCTGTAAAAGGGGTTAGTTCATTTTTTGGCTGTATACATGTTACCTGTATCATGTTAGGTGGGCATACGACTTTGTAATTGTCTTTATTTGGAGATTATGCATGGTTTAAGGAGATGTGTATGGGTGCTGAGGTGACAAGGGGTGACTGTAATGGTTAACTTTGTGTCAGCCTAGCTAGGCTATGCTTCCCAGTGGTTCTGCCAAACACTAGACTAGTTGCTGTTCCATAATGTAATCTAATGCAATGTAATCATCTACAATAATATAATGTAATCAATTAGTTGAGAGAGGCATTCCTTAGGGTGTGGTCTGCTTTCAGGGTTGAAAATATTTTGGCAGAACTCACTGTCTCTCACTCTCAACTCTACACTCTTCCCAGTGCCTGACTCACAGATCTTGAGATGCAGGCCTGAAGAAGTTTCTGGCCTGCTGCATGACCTACTATCTTAGGCTGCATTCTCTAGAGAAGCAAAACCAGTGAAGCACGTAAATATATAGAGAGAGATTTATATCAAGGAAATGGCTGATGTGGTTGTAGAGGCTGGAAAGTCCAAGTCTGTGGGTCAGGCTGGAGGCTTCTTCTGATTCATGTAGCAGCAGGGGCTGACAAACCTAAGAAAAGCAGGTAAGATGGGAAGCTGCTGACTCACAGGCTGCAGAGGATAACAAATTTCAAGATGGTCAGGTGAGCTTATAGCTCAAGTTCCAAGAACCAGAGATCAGATGAACAGGAGCCAGCTGCAGGATCCAGAGCGAGCAAAAGCTAGCAAGTTTTGCCAGAAAGTCCACCTATATTGGATGCAGGCCACACCCCCAAGAAAACTCTTTTAACTGATTGACCACTCATAACAGATCTCATCATGGAGGTGATTACATTATATCAGATCTCATCATGGAAGTGATTGCATCATTATGTTTCTGTCAAACTACATCGTAACTGCCAAACCACTGAGAATCATGGCCCAGCTAAGCTGACAAACACCTTAACCATCACACTACAGATTTTGGACTTGCCAGCCCCCACGATTTTTTGATCAAATCCCTTGAAGTAAATCAATCTTGAGAGAGGGGCCTGTGTAGCACAAATGGTTACATGCTCAATTACTAGCTGAAAGATTGGCAATTCAAACTCACCCAGGGGCATCTCAGAAGACAGGCCTGGCAATCTGCTTCCAAAAGGTCGTAGCCTTGAAAACTCTTTGGAGCAACTCTACTCTACACACATGGGGTCACCATGAGTCAGAATTGACTTAAATGGCAGTTAACAACAAATATATATATATATATGCCTCGTGTGTGTGTCTGTGTTTGTGTGTGTCTCACTGGTCCTGTTTCGCTAGAGAACACTAAGACAACGGTAGATGGTACTCAGTAACTACTGAATGAATGCCAGGTTTATCCTCCACACTTTGGTTCCTGCTGTCCCCCTCTCCTAGAATGCTCTCCTTTCAGTCACCCTTTATCCAAATCCTGTTCTTGTGATTAGTTGCCGTTGAGTTGGGTCTGACTCCTGGGGACCCCATGTATAACAGTATGAAACATTGCCCAGTTCTGCACCATCTTCACAATCACTGGCATGCTCAGATCCATCACTGGAGTCACTGTGTATTTTGAGTGACTTCCAACTTAGGGGCTCATCTTCCAGCACTGTATTAGACAATATTCTGTTATGATCCAGAAGGTTTTCATTGGCTATTTGCAGAAGTAGATCTCCAGGACTTTCTTCCTAGTCTGTCTTAATCTAGAAGCTCTGCTGAAACCTGTCCACCATGGTTGGCACTGCTGGTATTTGAAATACTGGTGGCATAGCTTCGAGAATCACAACAACGTGTAAGCCACCACAGTATGACAAACTGACAGACGAGTGATGGATCCAAATCCTACCCATTCTGTTGTGAAGGGCCATCTCCTGCTGATTTGACTCCTTTCCACTGCTCCTATGTGCTTCTGTCCCCATCCCTCCTCCTTCCACCAAGGCACAGGCTCCTCAGCCACTAGGCAATGATGCTGCAGGCTTCAGCAGCAAGGACAAGCTCAGAAAGAAGCTCCAGAGCCCAGCTGGGAGGCCAGTGCTGCTATCAGTGTGCAGGCCTCCTGGACAAGGCACTTCATTCTATGCCCTGCCTCCGCACCTACAACTGTGGCAACCACACCCCTCTCACTCACACAGCTCCATGCAGAGCCCCCCACTGTCCCATGAGTGCACTGAACGCTCCGAACTCAGGGTCTTTGCACGTGCTGCCCCTATGCCGGCAGTGCTCCTCCCCTGAACATGCCCCTCCTTCCCTTCAGGTCAACCCTTGGCCACCCCATTGTCACCTTCTCCCTGTCCCCACAGTGACTCTCTACGTGCTCATTTTGTATACTTTCTCAGCACATATGTGGCACGCACTGTATGTTATTTGCTTACATGTGTATTGTCAGGCTCCCCTACACCAGAGTGAAGATTCTCAAGGCAGGAAAGGAACTTTGCTCACAGCCGTATCCCCAGACCCTCAGTAAATATGTTCCGAATGAATCACTTTGTGGTCACAAGACTGAGAATTAAATGAAATGTAAAGTGTGATTGCCCTACCCAGACTGCTGTATTTCTAGAGAGGGAAACTGAGGCTCTGAAAAGTACAGTAGCCAGAGTGATGGACAGCTGAGTTCACACCCCTTGCCTGAACCGCACTCCTGCCCACCTTGTTTCAGGCGCAGTGTCACAGATACATGGCACACACACCACACCAACACACAGACCACACTCACCCCAAAGACCTCCTACACCTAGACACACTCTGTGTTGCAGTGGTAGTGGCACTAGAACTTTTCTAGATTGCTAGGGATAAGAACCAGGATCAGCCCAGAGTTGATTCCTATGAGGTGGAGGTCAGACATACCTCCACTCTCCAACTTCTTTACCATTTCTGACACAAGCCGTCCCTTCCAGGGCTGTTTCTACTTTTCTACTGGGTTTGATAATTTGTTGCAATGGCCACACAGAACTCACAGACCATACTTACAGTTAAGTGGTTTATTGAGGAAGTAACAGGGTACAACTGGGGATCAGGACCAACAGGCTACAACTAGAGACCAGGATCTGGAAGTAGGCCAAGTCTTAAAGGCTCCCCCAAAAGGGAGAGCACATCCCCCCTTCTTCAGTGTGGGACAGCTCCCCCAGTCCTCTCAGCTGTGTAAGCGAGCAGGCCCTACTCTCTGCCATATACTGCCCTTCTCGGCCATGCAGGCCTCCTTTCAGCCTCCTGAGGACCAGGCTCCTCTTGGCCCCCTCAGGACAGGTCTCCTGTCAGCCCCCACAGGACAGGCCTCCTGGCCCTGCATATCCCCTCTCAGCCATGCAGGCCTCTCTGCCTTCAGCCTCCCTGCCATCAGCCTCTCCACCGCTAACTGACCCAACTCATAGCCAATGCAGCAGGTTTGTTCAGCTCTCTTAGCTGCATTCCTAGCAGCAGCTTTCTGCCATCACCACAGACTCTGCCTCAGGGCCCCTTCTGGGCCTGTTACCATCTTTAGTGTTGCAGCCCTTGACCCATGTTACAGCAATTTTAGGAGGTTCCTCACCTCCTCTCTCTGTTTCTTCTCTTCTTGCCTCTCCTGCTTTTTCTTCTTTCTGAAACCTCTGTGGGGTTGGCCACATACATAAAACCAAACTCCTTGTCAATTTCAAGGCATGGCCCTCCCAGCAGGGCCACAAACCAACCAACTCCCTTGAAGGACCATAGTCATTTCATTTGCATAATCTATAGTCATTTCATTGGCACAACCCATTGTGGTCGAGTCAATTCCTACTCGTAGCGACCCAATATAGTCTACAGTATATTGACCAACCCTGCAAGTTGGATACTGCAGCCCAGGGCTAGACAAAAAGTATCAAACCATCAAGTTGCTTACAGTCTAACAAGTGTAAAAACGATGGGGCATCAGCATCAGACCTCCTCGTCTAACTTCACAAGGAGGGAGGAAAATCATTACCAGCATCAACAGCCCAAGGCTGATTGCTATGAGGTAGAGTTCACGCATATCTCCATCCTCCAACCTTTTTACCAATTCTAACGCCAGCTGTCCCTCCTATAGCACGCTCTACTTCTCTGTTGGGTTCGATAACTCATTGCAACGGCCACACAACTCACAGACTGTCATGGGATTTATTACGGAAGTAACAGGTTACGATTCAGCATGAGGAACAACTCAGGATACAGTTTTCAATCAGACAGCCTCTTCTCAGCCATGCCCACAGGCAGGCCTCTCTCTGGCCCTCAGCTCCTTGGCCCTGCCTCTGTTGTGCTTGGGCAAGTGTTACATAGCTCTTTAGCTCCACCAATAATTGCCTAGGGGCACCCCATTCCACCAGTAAGCCTTGGCCCAAAGGCTGTCAGCTCTATTGCTCTCTGGGTCGGCAAGCCACGCTCTGTTAACAAGTGCCCGAAGGCACCTCGCTCTGCCAGAAAGCCTCCTGCCCGAAGGTGCTCAGCTCTCTTGCTCCATGGGTCAACGTACTCACTGTAGCCGCCTTGCTCTGTGTGCTGGGAAGCCCACTGCACTACCTCACTCTGGTCTCCTGATTCTGCTGCCATCACTTCTCTGCCACCACTTCTCACCATGTTATGCTGTCTCTGGTGTTACAGCTCTCTCTCTCTCTGTCCCCTGGGTTCAGAGGTTCTCAGCGCAGGGATACTGGGTCCAAAGAATGCACTCCACTCTTATCTCTTCTTCTTGGTGGTAGTACAGTCTCCCCTTTCTGCCTGTGGGATGGCTCATTTTAAGCCTAGCAGGATGGTAGAACTGACCAATTCCTTTGTTAGGGTTCCATATGCCTTATTTGCATAATCCTACCCCTACAAGGGTTCCATGCACCTCATTTGCATTATTAACTAGCTGTTCAATCCCCTCAGTGGCCCACAAGCACCTTATTTGCATAGTCCCACCCAGTCATTGTGTGAGAGTCACAAAGATTGGCTAGAAGGGCCATATTAAGTAATTCACTGCACTGCACTGCACCCAGGAAATGTCAATCAACCTGGACAAAGTAACAAACCCCTCTGGGGTAGAAAACTAAGGCAAAGGTAACTCCTCAGGGCTTAGGAAGAAAACCTCTTGAGCTATTTTTCCAAAGAAGCAAGGCAAAAGACCACATAAAGTAACTCATCTCACCACACACCCCAACATAGACACACAGACATTCACACTTAGGAGCTTTATAAACATATACGAAGACACATAGCCTTCCACACTCAGGAATCCTGTTCCCACTCACACATGCGCACACACACACACACATGCACACAGGTACACAGCCTTTTATACTTGGGAATTCCATTCAAACATACACACATGGGTGCAGAGCCTTCCACACTCGGGAATCTTGTTCACACATACTTGGGTGCACAGCCTTCCACTCTCAGGAATCCTGTTCACACACATATGCACACACACACACGGGTGCACAGACTTCCACACTTGGGGATCCCATTTGTATTTACACATCTGGGCACAGCCTTCCACACCTGGGAATTCTGTTCACACACACACATACACACATACGGGTGAACAGCCTTCCACACTTGGGAATCCTGTTCTCACACACATGCACACACACACACAGGTGCACAGCCTTCCACGCTTGGGAATCCTGTTCACACACACATACAGGTACACAGTCTTCTACACTCTGGATTCCCGTTCACACACACATGCATACACACACAGCTGCACAGTCTTCCACAGTCAGGAATCCCATTCACACATACACACACAGGTGCACAGCCATCTATACCCGGGAATCCTATTCACACACACACAGACGGGTGTCCAGCCTTCCACACTCAAGAATCCTATTCACACATACATGTACACACACAGGTACACAGACTTCTACACTCTGGAATCCTGTTCACACACACATACATGGGTGCACAGGCTTCCACGCTCAGGAATCCCATTCACACACACACACACACACACACACAGAGCAATGCACAGACACATTCATGCAGCATCACCCTAGATGACTGACAAGATGGGCTTGTGTCACCATGACAACGGGTGGCTCTCTCTCACATCTCAGCTATGAGCACAGTCAGCCACAGAAGGATAGAGCCGAGGGTATACATTACAGCTGTGACCAGCGCTCCACAGACTGGAGCAATGGGGACCTCCAATGCAGACCCCCCAATCATGTGTGGACGATCACTATTGCCATCCACATAAGGCCACTACCCCGCTCACAAGTGCCCATCTGTGGCAGGCATGGGCATATGTTGAGAAGTCCATGTTCATTTTTTTTGCTCAATCCCCACAATAATTCCTCTACATTGGTGCTGCCAGCAACCCCGCTGTACAGATGATGAAACTGAAGCTACACGAGGGGTCACACAGCACGTCACCAGGAGGACTAAGATTTGAGCCCAGGTGAAGGGCTCTCTTCCCACTGCCCTGCCCTGAGCGAGGAGTGAGTCTTCAGGAGCAGCCTAGACAGGAGCAATCAATGACCAGCTCTCACCTGCACCAGAGTTGGTTCTGTCCTTGTGGAGCTCCCTTGATAGGTTGTGAGATCCTCATCATAAGCAGCGTTCAAAAAGAGTCTGTCAGAGATGCTGTGGAGGAGGGTCAAGCATCAGGGGGCAAGAAGTTGGACCGGATAGTCCAGCATTAGTCTTTGGGTTGTAAATGAAAAAAAAAAAAAAAAAAACTATTGGTGAATATAACTGGAAAGTAATTAGGTTCAAGAACAGCTGGATCTAGCTCTCACCATCAAGAATCTTCCTCTCAATCACTGGGCTTCTGTGCAGTGAAGAATTAACTTTACCCTAGAGAAGACTGGCCTTCCTCCTGGTTCCTGGGAAATAACCTTTAAATCCTTGGAATTTCCTGAGTGAGTGGCAAGGAATGGAACTTTGCTCACAGCTGTACCCCAGGCCCTCATTAAACGTGTGCCCAATGAAAGACTTTGTGCCCTGACCACACCTGAGAGTTTATGCTAACAAGGTGACTTAGGACCGGGCTGGCCACACCTGAAAGCCCTACCTTGTGATTAGAGGGTTGGAGCTTTGAGCCACATGATGATAGCCCGAACTCTGGGGAAGAGAGGGTGCTAGAGATTGAGTTCAATCCTGTGGGCAAAGATTCAATCAATCATGCTTGGTAATGAAGCCTCAATAGAAGCTGTGGACACCAAGGCTCTGGTCAGCATTCTAGAATTACAATATATTGTATACATCAATGTACCAGGAGGGGGTCCTCTCTATGGGGACACGAAGCTCTGTGTTTGAGACTCTCCAGACCTCGCCCCATGTGTCTCTCTCTTTGGCTGGTTCTGATCTGTTTGCTATAACAAAAGCTTTCCTAAGTTCTGTGATTCATTCTAATGAATTATCAGATCTGAAGGGGTAGTGGAATCCTCGAATTTGGAGCCAGCTGGTCCTGGGGACCCCCAAGCTTGCAGCTCACATCTGAAGTCTTGGGCAGGTTGGCAGTGTAGAGGGCTGTGCCCTTCACCTGTGAGAATTAATCTGCCTCTAGGAGCTGGTGCCAAGAGTCACTGGTGGCTCCCCTTTGCTCTGTATTCACTTGATTCTGAGATGGGCTTTGCCTTGCCCATGATGGCCACTTACCGCCCCGGGCTTATATCAGGTCAGTGACCCCCAAAAGAAAGCTCAAGTTTTGCCAAAATAATGCTGTAAGTATTCAAAAGGCTGGTGAGTCTATGTGTATGTGAACCCCAACTCAACCCCTGGAAGAGCCCTGAAGCATCCAGCTGTCACCCTCTCCAGCACAGAGTTCGCTCTTCTGTCCTTAATAACACCAGTTCTGAAACGTTAAATAATTTATTTAGCATTTCCTACGTACCAGGTAAGGTTCCTGGTGTCTTAGGCTGGGTTCTCTGGAGAAGCAAAACCAGTGAAGCATTTATATGTATAAATATATATAGAGAGATTTATCTCAAGGAAAATGGCTCATGTAGTTACGTTGTTGTTGTCATTACGTGCTGTCAAGTCGGTTCCGACTCATAGCAATCCTATGCACAACAGAATGAAACACTGCCTGGTCCTGCACCATCCTTACAATCGTTGTTATGCTTGAGCTCATTGTTGCAGCTACTCTGTCAATCCACCTCATTGAGGGTCTTCCTCTTTTCCACTGACCCTGTACTTTGCCAAGGATGATGTCCTTCTCCAGGGACTGATCCCTCTTGACAATATGTCCAAAGTATATAAGATGTAGTCTCGCCATACTTGCTTCTAAGGAGCATTCTGGTTGTACCTCTTCCAAGACAGATTTGTTCATTCTTTTGGCAGTCCATGGTATATTCAATATTCTTTGCCAACACCACAATTCAAAGGCATCAGTTCTTCTTTGGTCTTCCTTATGAATTGTTCAGCTTTCACATGCATATGATGCAATTGAAAATACCATGGCTTGGGTCAGGCGCACCTTAGTCTTCAAGGCGACATCCTTGCTTTTCAATACTTTAAAGAGGTCCTTTGCAGCAGATTTGCCTAATGGAATGCGTCGTTTGATTTCTTGACTGCTACTTTGATGGGTGTTGATTGTGGATCCAAGTAAAGTGAAATCCTTGATGACTTCAGTCTTTTCTCCATTTATCATGATGTTGCTCATTGGTCCAGTTGTGAGGATTTTTGTTTTCTTTATGTTCAGGTGCAATCCGTACTGAAGGCTGTGGTCTTTGATCTTCATTAGTAAGTGCTTCAAGTCTTCTTCACTTTCAGCAATCAAGGTTGTATCATCTGTATAACGGAGGTTGTTAATGAGTCTTCCTCCAATCCTGATGCCCCATTCTTCTTCATATAGTCCAGCTTCTCATATTATTTGCTCAGCATACAGATTGAATAGGTATGGTGAAAGAATACAACCCTGACGCACACCTTTCCTAACTTTAAACCACTCAGTATCCCCTTGTTCTATCTGAACAACTGCCTCTTGATCTATGTAAAGAGGCCAGTAATTCCCAAGTCTGTGGGTCAGAGAGCAACCTGGAGGCTTCTCCTGACACATGCAGCTGCAGGGGCTGACAAACCCAAAATCAGCAGGTAAGATGGCAGGCTTCTGGTTCATAGGCTGTGGAGGCTGAGGAATCCCAACATGGGCAGGCAATACAGTGGGCTTCTGGCTTAAATCTTGAGCACTGATGACAAGCTGGATGACAAGCCAGAGTAAGTAAGCGAGCTTTGCCAGAAGGTCCATATATATTGGATGCAAGCCAAACTCCCAAGGAAACTCCCTTTTTAACTGATTGGCTGCTCACATTAGATCACAAAGTGGGGGATGATTATGGCAGATCACAAAATGGAGGATGATTACATCACATCACAAAATGGAGGATGACTACATCATTACATGACTGCCAAACCACTGAGAATCATGGTCCAGCCAAGTTGACACACAACCTTAACCACCACACCTGGGTAGCACAAATGGTTTGTAATTGACTACTAACCTAAATGTTGGTAGTTTGAACCCACCAGTGGCACCACAGGAGAAAGGCCTGGTGATCTTTTTCTGTAAAGATTACAGCTAAGAAAACCCTATGGAGCTGAGTTTTACTCTGTAACACATGAGGTTGCCATGAATTGATGTCAAATCAGTGGAAATGGGTTTAGTTTTTGGTTTGTGTATCAGGTACATTGCATCTGAGTTTGTCCTACTGTTGTGGCTTGTGTGTTACTGTGACGCGGAACCTATGCTACCAGTATATCAAATACCAGCAGGGTCACCCATGGTGGACAGGTTTCAGTGGAGCTTCCAGACTCACGTAGACTAGGAAGGACTTGGCAGTCTACTCCTAAAAAAATTGGCCAGTGAAAACCTTATGAATAGCAGCAGAACATTGCCTGATATAGTGCTGGAAGACGAGCCCCTCAGGTTGGAAGGCATTCAGAATATGACTAAAGAAGAGCTGCCTCCTCAAAGTAGAATCGGCCTTAATGACGTGGATTGAGTCAAGCTTTTGGAACCCTCATTTGCTGATGTGGCACAATTCGAAATGAGAAGAAACAGCTGCAAGCATCCATTAATAATTAGAAAGTGGAATGTACGAGGTATGAATCTAGGAAAATTGGAAGTCAACAAAAATGAAATGGAACGCATAAAGATCGATATCCCAGGCATTAGTGAGCTGAAATGAACTGGTATCGGCCATTTTGAATCAGACAATCCTATGGTCTCCTATGCTGGGAATGACAACTTGAAGAGGAATGGTATTCCATTCATCATCAAAAAGAACATTTCAAGATCTATCCTAAAGTACAACACCGTCAGTGATAGGATACTATCCATACACCTACAAGGAAGGCCAGTTAATACGACTATTATTCAGTTTTACCCACCAACCACTAAGACCAAAGATGAAGAAATTGAAGATTTTTACCAACTTCTGCAGGCTGAAATTGATCAAATATGCAATAAAGATGCACTGATAATTACTGGGAATTGGAATGCAAAAGTCAGAAACAAAGAAGGATTGGTAGTTGGAAAATATGGCCTTGGTGAGAGAAATAATGTCAGAGATTACATGGAAGAATTTTGCAAGACTAATGACTTATTCGTTGCAAATGCCTTTTTTCAACAATATAAACGGTGACTATACACATGGACCTCACTGGGTAGGAAACACAAGGATCAAGTTTGCTACATCTGTGGAAAGAGATGATGGAAAATCTCAATATCATCAGTCAGAACAAGGCCAGGGGCTGACTATGGAACAGACCATTAATTGCTCATATGCAAGTTCAAGTTGAAGCTGAAGAAAATTAAAACAAGTACATGAGACCCAAAATACAACCTTGAGCATATCCCACCTGAATTTGGAGATCATCTCAAGAATAGATTTGGTATACCGAACACTAAAAACCAAAGACCAGATGAGTTGTGGGATGACATCAAGGACATCATGAAGAAAGAAAAGGCCATTAAAGAGACAGAAAAAAAAAAAAAAACACAAAAATGGATGTCAGAAGAGACTCTGAAACTTGCTTTTGAACACTGAGTATCTAAAATGAATGGAAGAAATGATGAAATAAAAGAGCTGAACAGAATATTTCAAAGAGTGGCTTGAGAACGCAAAGTATTATAATGAAACATGCAAAGACTTGGAGTTAGAAAACCAAAAGGGAAGAACATGCTCGACATTTCTCAAGCTGAAAGAACTGAAGAAAAATTCAAGCCTCGAATTGCATTTTGAATGATTATGCAGGCAAAATATTGAACAACACAGAAAGCATCAAAAGAAGATGGAAGGAATACAGAGTCACCCGACCAAAAAGAATTGGTCAATGTTCAACCATTTCGGAAGAATGTTCAACCATTTCATAACCATTTAGCATACGATCGAAAACTGATGGTATTGAAGGAAGATGTCCAAGCTGCACTGAAGGATTGGTGAAAAACAAGGCTCCAGGAATTGACAGAATACCAGCTGAGGTGTTTCAACAAACAGGAGCCCTGCTGGCTCAGTGGTTAAGAGTTCAGCTGCTCACCAAAAGGTCAGTGGTTCAAATCCACCAGTCGCTCCTTGGAAACCACATGGGGCCGTTCTACTCTGTCTCATAGGGTTGCTATGAGTTGGAATCGACTCGATGGCAACAGGTTTTTCAACAATCGGATGCAGCACTGGAGGTACTCACTTGTCTATGGCAAGAAATTTGGAAACAGCTACTTGGCCAACTGACTGGAAGAGCTCCATATCTGTGACCATTCCAAAGAAAGGTGATCCAACAGAATGTGGAAATTACCAAATATCATTAACATGACACACGTAAAATTTTGCTGAAGATCATTAAAAAATGGTAGTAGCAGTACATCAACAGTGAACGGCCAGAAATTCAAGCTACATTCAGAAGAGGACGTGGAATGAGAGATATCATTGCCGACATCAGATGGATCTTGGTTAAAAGCAGAGAATACCAGGAAGATGTTTACCTGTGTTTTATCAACTATGCAAAGGCATTCAACTATGTGGATCATAACAAATTATGGACAACATTGTGGAGAATGGGAATTCCAGAACACTTAATTGTGCTCATGAGGAACCTGTACATAGACTAAGAGGCAGTTGTTCAAATAGAACGAGGGGATACTGCACAGTTCAAAATCAGGAAAGGTGTGTGTTAGGGTTTATCTTTTCACCATACTTATTCAACCTGTATGCTGAACAAATAATCTGAGAAGCTAGACTATATTGAAGATGTGGCATCAGGACTGGAGGAAGACTCATTAACAACCTGCGATAAGCAGATAACACAACCTTGCTTAGCTGAAAGGGAAGACTTGAAGCACTTACTGATGATTAAAGACTACGGCCTTCAGTATGGATTACATCTCAACATAAAGAAAAAAATCCTCACAAATGGGCCAATAAGCAACATTATGATAAACGGAGAAAAGATTGAAGTCGTCAAGGATTTATTTTCACTTGGGTCCATAACCAACACCCATGGAAGCAGCAGTCAAGAAATCAAACAGCATATTGCATCGGGAAAATCTACTGCAAAAGACTTCTTTAAAATGTTGGAAAGCAAAGATGTCACCTCAGGGACTAAGGTGTGCCTGACCCAAGCCATGATATTTTCAATCCCCTCATATGCATGTGAAAGCTGGACAATGAATAAGGAAGAACCAAGGGAGAATTGATGCCTTTGAATTATGGTGTTGGCGAAGAATATTGAATATACCATGGACTGCCAGAAGAACGAACAGGTGTGTCTTGGAAGAAGTACAACCAGAATGTTCCTTTGAAGTGCAAATGGTGAGATTTCATGTCATGTACTTTGGATGTGTTATCAGGAGGCACCAGTCCCTGGAAAAGGACATCATTCTTGGTAAGGTAGACAGTCAGCGAAAAAGAGGAAGACCCTCAATGAGATGAATTGACACAGTAGCTACAACAATGGGCTCAAACATAACAATGATTGTGAGGATGGCCTGGACCAGCATAGGGTTGCTATGAGTTGGAACTGACTCAGCAGCATCTAATGACAACCAGGTACATCCTGAGCACTTTACAAACGATGTTGTTGCTAGCTGTCATTGAGTCAGCCCCCAACTCACGGTGACCCCATGTACAATGGAATGAAATGTTGCCCAGTCCTGTGCCATCCCCATGATAGCTGGCATGGTCATCATTGGGGCTATTGTGCCAAGCCATCTCACTGAGCATCTCCCTCATCCTTTTTGGACCTCTACTTCACCAAACATGATGTCCTCCTCCAGTGATTAGTCCCTCCTGATGAGGTGTCCAAAGCTAGCGAGTCAGACAAGGTTCTGTTGTGATCCATAGGGTTTTCATTGGCTGAATTTCAGAAGTAGATAGCTAGGTCTTTCTTCCTAGTCTTAGTCCAGAAGCTCCACTGAAACCTTTTCCACATTATAGCAACTCAAAAGCTTCTACTTACAGACAGGTGCTGGCTGCTCAGGAGGTACATTGGCTGGCAACGAAACTTGGGTCTCCCACGTGGAAGGCAAGAATTCCACCACTGAACCGCCACGGCCTCTGTTTATAAACATTAACTCAAGAAATCACATAGTAGCCCTAAGAGGCTATCATTATCTCCATTTTATGGATGGGGAAACTGAGTCACAAACCAGTGAAGTAACTTGCCTGAGTCAGTGCTGGAGCCACACAGCCCTTGGCAAGCCCAGACACCTCTGGAGGCTCCATCTATACCAGCGAGAACGGTTCTATCTGGAACCAGGATGCGGAGATGACCCAGGCGCTTTCACTAAACAGCCAGTAACCCGGCAGCCCTGAAGGTTACCACAGCAACCAAACCAGACAAGGCTGCCTCATGCAACTCAAAGTATTCAGGTGCCATGAATGGACTTAGGTACTCACTCTTGCATTTGGACCTTGTGCTCCCTGTCTGTAAAATAAGCAGGGGTTGTGGATCAAAGCGTGTCCTCAAAAAGATATGTTGATGTCCTACCTCCGTACCTGTGAATGTGACCCTATTTGGGGAAATAGGGTTTTTCTTTGCAGATGTGATCAGTTCAGTTAATGAAGTCACATCAGTGCAGGGTGGGTCTAATCCTAATCCCTTCTGAGTGGTATTTCGTAAAAGAAAAGGACAGAAACAGTCACACACAAGGGAGGACATCTGTGAGAATCTGTCTACAAGCCAAGAAATGTCTAGAAATGCCCAGGGCTACAGAAACTGAAGGAGACAAGGAAGGATCTTTCCCTAGAGCTGACAGGGAGAATTTGAACTCCTAGCCTCCAGAACTGTGAGAAAATAAATTTCTGGTCTTTAAAGCCACCCACTCTGTTGTATTTTGTTATGGCAGCCGTGGGAGACTAACAAGGCAAGTTACTCTTTAAAAGCATCGTACCCGCATCCGTGGTGGAACACTCCAGGGAAGTGCTGACCAGCAGAACTTCTGGTGACATTCAACGTGGTAGCCATGTTGAAATGGGTCTAGTGCAACTGAGGAAATAAAATTTAAAATTAAATTTTAATTAACTAAAATGTACAGAGCCACACATGGCTAGTGACTACCGTATCATGCAGTGTAACTCTAGGGTCTTAGGTATATTGTCATTAGTGTCATTGAGTCAACTCCAACACATGGTGACCACATGTAAACTGGACGAAGCATTGTCTGGTCCTGCCCCATATTCACGATTATTGATATACTTGAGTCCATTGTTGCTGCCGCTGTTTTTGTTTTGTTTTGTTTTTTGGGCTTTTTTTTTTTTTTTGGAGTGCCTTCCCACCTAGAGGGCCCATCTTCCAGACTATATCAAATAATATTCTATTGTGATCCATAGGGTTTCATTGGCTAATTTTTGGAAATAGGTCACCTCGCCAGGGCTTTTTTCCTATTCTGTCTTAGTCTGGAAACTCTATTGAAACCTGTCCACCATGGGTGACCCTGCTGGTATTTGAAATATTGGTGGCATAGCTTCCCATGTCACAGTAACACACAAGCCACCACAGGATAACAAATTGACAGATCAGTGGTGGTTCACCTGATGTCTTAGTTATCTAGTGCTGCTATACAGAAATACTACAAGTGGGTGGCTTTAACAAACAGAAATTTATTTTCTCACAGTTTAGGAGGCTAGAAGTCTGAATTCAGGGTGTCAGTTCTAGGGGAAAGCTTTCTCCTTCTGTCAGCTCTGGAGGAAGGTCCTTGTCTCTTCTGAGCTTCTGTTCCTGGGAATCTTCATGTGGCTTGGCATTGCTTTTCCCCCATCTCCGCTTGCTAGTTCACGTTTAATCTCTTTTATATCTGAAGGGCGATTGACTCAAGATACACTTTACACTAATCTTGTCTCATTAACATAACAAAGACAACTAACCCATTCCCACATGGGATTATAACCACAGGCATAGAGGTTAGGATTTACAACACATTTTGGGGGGATATGGTTCAATCCATAACATTCCACACTTTGGCCCCCCTGAAATTTATGTCCTTTCCACATGCAAAACACATTCACCCCATCACATCATTCCAAAAGTCTTAAATCAACTCCAAGTCCAAAATCTCATCTTCTGAATCATCAAAATCAAATATGGGTGAGATTTTAGGTGTATTCCATCCTGGGGCAAAATTCCTCTTCATCTGCGAATTTGTGAAATCTAGACTACAAGTTATCTGTTTCCAAAGTACAATGGTGGAATAGACACAAGGCAGACATTTCCATTACGAATGGGAGATTGGAGGAAAAGAAGCAAGTCCAAAACCCAGCAGAACAATTTACATTAGCTCTCAAGTCTTGAAAATAATTCTCTGTTCTCTGAGACCATCTGGACAATGGCCTCACCTTCCAGACTCTGGGTATTGTCCACACCTTCTGGATTCTGGGTGGAGGCCCCTTGGCCCTGGGCTTCAGCTCTGTCTTCCAGGCCCACTGTGACAGCAACTCTACTCACTTGGCTTTGGGTGGCCCCATTTTCCTAGTCCCTCTGAGTGGTGACACCATGCCCACAGCCCCAGCAGGCCACATTCTTCTGCCTCTTTGGTATAGCAGTGCTGCCCCCTCAGCTTTGGACAGTGGCCCCATCTCCATGGCACACCTTGATGGAAACCCCACACTCCGGAACTGAGTTGGTGAAGATCCAACTCTTTGAAACCTAGGAGGCTGTAGCCCCAGCCTTTGAGATCTAGGAGGCAGTGGCCCCACCCTTTGAAACAGAGAAAGCCCTGCTTCCCATACTCCTTCCGATAGTTCTGCTGATCTCCAAGCTGTTCCAGGGATGGTCTTTTTCTTTTCTTGAAGGACAACAGATGTAGCTCCGTTGCCCTGTTTCCTGCCTGTAGAATTCCAAGAGGCAGACGGTGTTCTTTCCTTTTGTTCTTTGTCTGTTTCAGTCTAAGCTGATGGACTTTCTACTGTGGTGGTTGGTTAGAGCCATTAATCACAGGCTTAATCTATTTAAAAGATTGTGTAGCCATATCCTTGGTGAAAATTCTAGGACATGTGTCCTTAGTTTGTACATCAGAATTTTCCACATCTTTAAATTTTGTTTACATTTTGCACAGTTGATTTTTTTTTATTAACTTTTATTGAGCTTCAAGTGAACATTTACGAATCAAGTCAGAGTGTCACATATAAGTTTATATACACCTTACTCCATACTCCCACTTGCTCTCCCCCTAATGAGTCAGCCCTACCAGTCTCTCCTTTCATGACAATTTTGCCAGCTTCCAACTCTCTCTATCCTCCCATCCCCTCTCCAGACAGGAGATGCCAACACAGTCTCAAGCGTCCACCTGATATAAATAGCTCAATCTTCATCAGCATCTCTCTCCTACCTACTGTTCAGTCCCTTTCATGTCTGATGAGTTGTCTTCGGGAATGGTTTCTGTCCTGGGCCAACAGAAGGTTTGGGGACCATGACCGCCAGGATTCCTCTAATCTCAGTCAGACCATTAAGTATGGTCTTTTTGTGAGAATTTGGGGTCTGCATCCCACTGATCTCCTGCTCCCTCATGGGTTCTCTGTTGTGCTCCCTGGTCAGGGCAGTCATCGGTTGTGGCCGGGCACCAACTAGTTCTTCTGGTCTCAGGATGATGTAGGTTTCTGGTTCATGTGGCCCTTTCTGTCTCTTGGGCTCTTAGTTATCATGTGACCTTGGTGTTCTTCATTCTCTTTTGATCCAGGTGGGTTGAGACAAATTGATGCATCTTAGATGGCCGCTTGTTAGCATTTAAAACCCTAGAAGCCACATTTCAAAGTGGGATGCAGAATGTTTTCATAATAGAATTATTTTGCCAATTGACTTAGAAGTCCCCTTAAACCATGGTCCCCAAACCCCCGCCCTTGCTCCGCTGACCTTTGAAGCATTCACTTTATCCCAGAAACTTCTTTGCTTTTGGTCCAGTCCAGTTGAGCTGACCTTCCATGTATTCAGTATTGTCCTTCCCTTCACCTAAAGGAGTTCTTATCTACTAATTAATCAGTAAAAAACCCTTTCCCACCCACCCTCCCTCCCCACCTCGTAACCATAAAAGTATATGTTCTTCTCAGTTTATACTATTTCTCAAGATCTTATAATAGTGGTCTTATACAGTATTTGTCCTTTTGCCTCTGACTAATTTCGCTCAGCATAATGCCTTCCAGGTTCCTCCATGTTATGGAATGTTTCACAGATTCGTCACTGTTCTTTATCGATGCGTAGTATTCCATTGTGTGAATATACCACAATTTATTTAACCATTCATCCGTTGATGGACACCTTGGTTGCTTCCAGCTTTTTGCTATTGTAAACAGAGCTGCAATAAACATGGGTGTGCATATATCTGTTCGTGTGAAGGCTCTTATTTCTCTACGGTATATTCCAAGGAGTGGGATTTCTGGGTTGTATGGTAGTTCTATTTCCAACTGTTTAAGGTAACGCAAGATAGATTTCCAAAGTGGTTGTACCATTTGACATTCCCACCAGCAGTGTATAAGAGTTCCAATCTCTCCGCAGCCTCTCCAACATTTATTACTTTGTGTTTTTTGGATTAATGCCAGCCATGTTGGAGTGAGATGGAATCTCATCGTAGTTTTAATTTGCATTTCTCTAATGGCTAATGATCAAGAGCATTTTCTCATGTATCTGTTAGCTGCCTGAATATCTTCTTTAGTGAAGTGTATGTTCATATCCTTTGCACACTTCTTGATTGGGTTGTTTGTCTTTTTGTGGTTGAGTTTTGACAGAATCATATAGATTTTAGAGATCAGGCACTGGTGGGAGATGTCATAGCTGAAAATTCTTTCCCAGTCTGTAGGTGGTCTTTTTACTCTTTTGGTGAAGTCTTTAGATGAGCATAGGTGTTTGATTTTTAGGAGCTCCCAGTTATCTGGTTTCTCTTCATCATTTTTGGTAATGTTTTGTATTCTGTTTATGCCTTGTATTAGGGCTCCTAACATTGTCCCAATTTTTTCTTCCATGATCTTTATCGTTTTAGTCTTTATGTTTAGGTCTTTGATCTACTTGGAGTTAGTTTTTGTGCATGGTGTGAGGTATGGGTCCTGTTTTATTTTTTTGCAAATGGATATCCAGTTATGCCAGCACCATTTGTTAAAAAGACTGTCTTTTCCCCAATTAACTGACACTGGGCCTTTGTCAAATATCAGCTGCTCATATGTAGATGGATTTATATCTGGGTTCTCAATTCTGTTCCATTGGTCTATGTGTCTGTTGTTGTACCAGTACCAGGCTGTTTTGACTACTGTGGCTCTATAATAGGTTCTGAAATCAGGTAGAGTGAGGCCTCCCACTTTCTTCTTCTTTTTCAGTAATGCTTTGCTTATCCGGGGCTTCTTTCCCTTCCATATGAAGTTGGTGATTTGTTTCTCTATCACATTAAAAAATGACATTGGAATTTGGATCGGAAGTGCATTGTATGTATAGATGGCTTTTGGTAGAATAGACATTTTTACTATGTTAAGTCTTCCTATCCATGAGCAAGGTATGTTTTTCCACTTAAGTATGTCCTTTTTAATTTCTTGTAGTAGTGCTTTGTAGTTTTCTTTGTATAGGTCTTTTACATCTTTGGTAAGATTTATTCCTAAGTATTTTATCTTCTTGGGGGCTATGCACAGTTGATTTTTAAGTCTATCTCTTTCTTCTTGCATTTTAGTATAAGAGGCAAGGAGAAACCACATGGTCCCTTTAAGATCTTGCTTAGAAATCTCCTTTGCCAAATACCCAAGCTCATCACTTACAAGGTCTACGTTCTACCAAACATTTGAACACAATTAAGACAAGTTCTTTACCACTGCATAAAAAGCATCGCCCTTCCTCCATTGTCCAATCACATATTCATCATTTCCTTTTAAAGCCTTATCAGCAGCACATTTAACATCCACTTTTCTAGCAACGTTCTGTTGCTGGTGCCATATGCATTCTCTAAAATGACAGTGACTTTCACTTTGGCTCTCCTCGCTTGCTTCTGAGCCCTCATCAGAATCGCCTTTGACGTCATCCATAGTTCTACTAACAGTCTTTTCACAGTGATCTAGGCTTGTACTATCAGGTACCTTAAAAATCTTCTAGCTTTTACCCATTACCCAATTCCAAAACTTCTTCTGCATTTTAGGTAACTGTTAGCACTGCACCTCACTCTTCTGGTACCAAAATCTGTCTTAGTTATCTAGTGTTGCTTTAACAGACATACCACAAGGATGGCTTTAACAAATAGAAAATTATTTTCTCACAGTTTAGGAGGCTAGAAATCCAAATTTAGGGTGTCAGCTCTAGGGAAAGGCTTTCTCTTTCTGTCAGCTCTGGAGGAAGGTCCTTGTCTCTTCAGAGCTTCTGCTCCTGGGAAATCTTCATGTGGCTTGGCATCTCTCTTCCCCATCTTTGCTTGTTGCGTTTAATCTCTTTTATGTCTCATAACACATTGACTCAAGATACACCCTACACTAATCTTCTCTCATTAACATAACAAAGACAACTAACCCATTCTCAAATGTGATTATAACCACACTGGCATATAAAAAATTCAAACCAAAACCGTTGTCGAGTAGATTGACTCACAACGACATTATAGCAACCCTGTGGGACAGGGTAGAACTGCCCCATAGCATTTGCAAGGAGCGGCTGGTGGATTTGAACTGCTGACCTTTTGGTTAGCAGTGTTAGCTCTTAACCACTGCGCCACCAGGGCTCCACTACAGGCACAAAGGTTAGGATTTACAACACGTGTTTTGGGGGGACAGAGTTCAATCTGTAAAAGATGTCTGTTTTGTTCTTTCTATTTTTCCTCACTCTAGGAGCTCCTTGCATGTCCCTCCCCAGGGAGGTTTGGTGGCATCTCCCTTGGTAGGCCCACCATCACACGCACAACCCCCTCCTCCACTGCTAGACCAGCCCTTCTGTCGAGCTAAGGTCCTGGGTCGCCAACAAAAAGCACAACTTACACACACAGGCAGTGGAACAATGTTTTACTTAAATAAAGAAGAGACAAAGTCAGCTTTGACCATGGGGACCAGACCCCATGGCCAGCGAAACACCTCCCATGGCCGGCGCAGGGCAGGTATTCTGCACTCACACGTCTTTGGCCGCAGGTGAAGGACACCATTGCCTCCCTGCTGGGAATATATATAGGAATAGAGGCTGGCCAGGTACCATATGGCCACACATGGATAGAGCACAGAGAAAGTTTACTGCCTGCCCAGAACAGGGAGTGAGTTTCCCTGATAAGGAGCAGAAATGAGGAGAGAAAGAGGCCCAGTTTCCAGGCTCCATTATCAAGGCCCAAGGCTTCTGAGTAAATGTCCAGGTGGGGGTGGAAGGCTGCACGGTGGACTGCTGTCCCACTTTCCCAGCACCTCCCAAGCTCCTGATTCTGTGCCTTCTGGTCTGGGACCTGAAGGAAGCCTGCAGCCTCCAAGGGAAAGCTCGCCTCCTCTCTGTCCCACAGAGGAGCTGTGGGGAGATCAGAGGAGCCAGGCCAGGGCAGCCCAGCTCAGCACCACTCCTGGCATCCCCGGTGAGCCCAGGCCTGTGTTCCAGGTCCAACAGTACCCAGGCGCCAAGACAAGCTGGGCTTTTGGGTGCCGGCTGCCTTCTCCCCCTCTACCTGTTCTCTTTGCCTACCATCCCCTGGTCCCCTGCTGGCCTGTAGAAGTGAATGACCACCCAGCCTGCCACCTACATCCCAGCTCTGGAGTAGGTTAGGGAGGGAACATGAGTGGAAGCCAAGAAATCCTAAAAAAGAAGCGTGTTAGTTTTCCATGGCTACTGTAACAAATGACCACAAACTGGGTGGGACAACAACAGAATATTCTCTCACAGTTCTGGAGAACACAAGTCCAAAATCAGTTTCACTGGGTGGAAATCAAGGGTCGGCAGGGCCACACTCCCTTCTGGAGACTCTAAGAGGGAATCTTTACTTGTTTCTTCAGCTTCTGGTGTGTGCTGGCACTCCTTGGCTTGTGGCCACATCACTCCAATCTTCAGATCAATGCTTTCAAATCTCTCTCTGCTCTATCTTCACATGGCTTCTCCTCTGCTGTGTTACATCTCCCTCTGCCTTGCTCTTCAGACACTTGTGATTACATTCAGGGCCTGTCTGGATAACCCAGGACCATCTCCTCTTAAGATCCTTAGTTTAATCACATCTACAAAGACCTTTTTTTGCCATGTAAGTTCACATTCACAGGTTCCAGGGATTAGGAGGTGGATACCTTTTTGGGGCCATTTTTCAGCCGACCACAGTAAACCACATGGGACCTGAGCTGGCCCCCAGACACATCAACCTGGCCAGCTCCCAAAGTCATCTGGTTTTGACCACTGGGTAAGGCCGTGTGCAGCGGCCAGACTTTGGAGTACTCTCGGCAGTGATGTTATGGGCCTTGTGAGTGTTCTCTGAATGATGGACTCTCAGAGAGGCAGAGCTGGGAGCACAGAGAGATGGGCTCCAGGAGGGTAGGAATTCACGGAGGGGTGGCTGTGGCCCAGCATGGAGTAAGGGGCCCCCATGTGAGCCTCTTATTCATCTTCTCACAGGCCTCTGTGAGGGGTAAGGAAACCAAGGCTGGCAGAGGTCCTGGTTGAGCCCTTCCTGCAGGTTATTTCCATAGAATAGGTGCTCTCAGCTCCTAGTTGCTAGGGGGGAATTATCTGCTCAGAGAGGGAAGCAACTTGGTCAGGGTCAAACAGCATAGGTGGTGGAAGTGGGACTAGAAGCTCATGTGGTTGATTCACGCACCCTCACTCTGGGCACCTCACCAGGCTTCCTGAAGGAGGGGTTCTGGGAGGGTGGACAGGACTTGGGGAAGTGGAGAGGAGGGCGAATGAGGCCTGAGAGCAAATGGCCAGCCAATTCCTTCTGACTTCCTCCAGCTGATGAGTGGAAGCGTTGCTGGCTGTCTTTCACGATGCTTGCTCTTGGGCAGTGTATGACTTTCCTGCGGCAGCCGTAACAAGTTACCACAGACTCAGTGGCTTAAAACAACACACGCTTTTTTTCTCTCACAGTTCTGGATACCAGAAGTCTGAAATCAAGGTGTCAGCAGGGCCACACTCCCTCTGGAGGTGCTAGGTGAGAATTCTTGCTTGCTGCTTCTTCCAGCTTCTGGTGGCCACAGGCATTCCTGGGCTTGTAGCCATATCACTCCACTGTCACATTGCCTCCTCCTCTGTATGTGAGTGTCTTCTCCTCTTCTGTCTCCTATAGGGACACTTGCCATTGGATTTAGGGCCCACCTGGATAATCCAGGATGATGTCATCTCATTATTTTTAAATTAATAACATCTGAAAAGGCCTTTTTTCCCAATAAGGTCCAGGGATTAGGACATGGGCAGATCTTGTGGGGGCCACCACTCAACTCACGACCAGCCAGTTCCTCCCTTCAGAGGCCCCAGAACAGGCCTCAAGCATGCCCACCAAGGGGTAGTGGTCTGAGGAGGGCTTGTCTCTAAAGAGCCCCACATGCACTCCATCCATACATGTCCCTGGAGGCCTGCTGCGTGCACCTCACTCCCCGTATTCCCCTCCCGCCTCTGCAGACCTGGAGGCTGTGGGAATGAGAGAAGCAGGGTATTTGGCTTAGCTAAGCACATTCCTCATTTCTAGGGATGGGACTGCAGGAGGGGCCGAGGAAGCAAACAGGTGGGGCCGTTCTCACCTCTGGCTGAGGTCTGGGCTCCAGGGATCACAGGGAGACCTGGGATCCCAGCCTTGCTCCCTGAGGGCACATACCCCATTCTGTGGACAGACTCACATACATCCTCACACACCCCTCCCCTCAGACACCTGAACCACCAACAGCAGTCAGATGCTAACACAGAGCCATGGGGGTGTACCCTCAGACAGACACGCTTGCCTGTTGCTCAGGCCATAAACTTTGGAGTGTCCTGGTCTCTTCTCTTGCCCATTTAACATCAGCAAATCCTGCTGGTTTTACCTTCAAAACATACTTGGAACCTCTTTACACCCTAGAGCTCACTCTGCTCCAGGCTTCTGTCATGACTCACTGGCCAGTCTCCCTGCTTCCACCCTGTGCACTTCCCAGCGGCAGAGGGAGCCTCTGAGAACCTAAGAGAGCACACAGCCTTCCTCACAGGGGCTCCCACCTCACTCTAGTCAGACCCAAAGCCCTTCTTGGTCCTTTTGCCCCTGTCTCCTCCCCTCTGCCCCACACTTGTTCTGTTCCAGTCCCACAGCCTCCTTGCTGTTCTCTGGCACATCCCTTCCTGCCTCAGGGCCTAAGTTATCTACATATAACAGAAATACCACAAGTGGATGGTTTTAACAAACAGAAATCTATTCTGTCACAGTCTAGGAGGCTAGATGTCCCAATTCAGGGTGTTATCTCCAGGGAAAGGCTTTCTTTCTCTGTCAGCTCTGGGGGAAGCTCCTTGTCATCAATCTATCCCTGGTCTAGGAGCTTCTCAGCACAGGGACCCCAGGTCCAAAGAATGCACTCCACTCCCAGCTCTGTTTTCTTGGAGGTATGAGGTCCCCCTTCTCTCTACTTGATTCTCGATCTTAAAAGAGATTCACTCAAAATACAACCTAATCTTGTAGATTTGAGTCCTACTTCATTAACATAACTGCCTCTAATCCTGCCTCATTAACATCATGGAGATGAGATTTACAACACATAGCAAAGTCACATCAGATGGCAACATGTTGGACAATCACGCAATACTGGGAATCATGGCCTAGCCAAGTTGACACACATTTTGGGGGACACCATTTAGTCCATAACAGGGCCTTTGCATGCGCTGTTCCCTCTGCCAGGCAAGCTCTTCCCCCAGATTTCTACGCATCTCCCTCATTCACTGCTCTTGCGTCTCTGCTCAGAGATCACCTTATCAAAGAGGCCTTCCCTGACCTCTTAACCTAAATTAAGAAGCTGTTTCTCAGCCTCTTGCTCCCTTTCACACTCCATTTCTTTGTTTTTCTTCACGGCACTTACCATCAGCTGAAGACTCTGTTTCGTTTTTCTAAAGGAGCCCTGGTTAGCGCTTGTTGTCTAACCAAAAGGTTGACAGTTCAAACCCACTAGCCACTCTGTGGAAGAAAGATGTGGGTGGTTGTCTGCTTCCTTAAAGATTTATAGCCTTAGAAACCCTATGGGGTTGCTATTAGTCGGAATCAACTCCACGGCAACAGGTTTGGTTCTTTGTTTGTCTGCCTCTCCCCCATCCCCACCCCCTCCACTGGAAAGTCAGCTTTGAGGACAGGATTTTTCTTGCATTCCCACCCGGCCCAGTACTGCCCCATCATAGGTGTTCAACAGGTGTGTGTGTGCAGGGGAGGGATGCACCTGGAGAGACATACCCATAGGTGGGGACACAGGGACATGACGGGCCCATAACCGATCCTGCCTACGTACACGTGACTGCAAAGATTCACACACACCCATACACCCTTGTGCACACACACGCATATATGTACGCCCCACTGCCCTCACCAGGCACACTGCCCCCACCAGGCCCCACTGACCCCACCAGGCCCCACTGACCCCCATCAGGCCCCTCTGTATCCCACACGAGGCCCCACTGCCCCACCAGGCCCCAGCGCCCCCACCAGGCCCCAGCGCCCCCACCAGTTCCCACTGCCCCCACCAGGCCCCACTGCCCCCACCAGGTCCCACTGCCCCCAGCAGACTTCACTGCCCCACCAGGCCCCATTGCCCTCAGCAGGCCAAATGCCCCTAGCAGGCACCACTGCCCCCACCAGGCCCCACTGTCCCCAGCAGGCTCCACTGCCCCCAGCAGGCCTCACTGCCCCACCAGGCTCCATTGCTCCCAGCAGGCTCTGCTATCCCCACTAGGCCCCAATACCCCCACTAGGCCCCGATGCCCCACCTGGCCCCAATGCCCCCACCGGGTCCCACTGCCCCCAGCAGGCCCCACTGCCCCCAGCAGGCCCTACTACCCCCACCAGGCCCCACTGCCCTACCAGGCCCCACTGACCCCACCAGGCTCCAATGCCCCCACTAGGCCCCAATGCCCCCAGCAGGCCCCACTGACCTCAGCAGGCCCTACTGCCCCCAGCAGGCTCCAATGCCCCCATCAGGCCCCACTGCCCCCATCAGGCCCCACTGCCCCCAGCAGGCCCCACTGCCCCCACCAGGCCCCAATGCCCCCACCAGGTCCCACTGTCCCCCTGAGCAGGCCCCACTGCCCCCAGCAGGTCCCACTGACCCCAGCAAGCCCCACTGACCCCAGCAGGCCCCAATGCCCCCACTAGGCCCAAATGCCCCCAGCAGGTCCCACTGCCCCCAGCAGGCCTCACTGCCCCACCAGGCTCCATTGCCCCAGCAGGCCCTGCTGCCCCCAGCAGGCTCTGCTATCCCCACTAGGCCCCAATGCCCCCACCAGGTCCCACTGCCCCCACCAGGTCCCACTGCCCCCAGTAGGCCCTGCTGCCCCCAGTAGGCTCTGCTATCCCCACTAGGCTCCAATGCCCCCACCAGGCCCCACTGCCCTACCAGGCCCCACTCCCCCAACAGGCCCCAGTGCCCCCAGCAGGCCCCACTGTCCCCCCGAGCAGGCCCCACTACCCCCAGCAGGCTCCACTGACCCCAGCAGGCCCACTGTCCCCACCAGGCCCCAATGCCCCACCAGGCCCCACTGCCCCCAGCAGGTCCCAATGCCACCACTAGGCCCCAATGCCCCCAGCAGGCTCCACTGTCTGCCCGAGCAGGCACCACTGCCCCCAGCAGGCCCCACTGACCCCAGCAGACCCCACTGACACCAGCAGGTCCCAATGCCCCCACTAGGCCCCAATGCCCCCAGCAGGCCCCACTGTCCTCCCGAGCAGGCCCCACTGCCCCCAGCAGGCCCCACTGACCCCAGCAGGCCCCACTGACCCCAGCAGGCCCCAATGCCCCCATCAGGCCCCAATGCCCCCAGGAGGCACCAGGCCCTGCGCCCCTCACCAGGCCCTGTGCCCCCACCAGGTCCCGTGCCCCCACTAGGCCCCGTGCCCCTACCAGGACAAGGCCCTGCATACCCCCACCAGGCCTGGCCCCTCCAGCCCCTTATGGGAGCTTGTTACCAATGACTTTCTCCAACTGAGATCGATAGAAAACATTTTATCTCCTTCCCCAGGGGCTCAGGCCTCAGAGCAGACTGGGTTCCTGTCACTATGGTGACCCCTCCTCATCTCACAGACTCCTTCCCTACCCCCTACCCCCACTTATCCCTACCCCGACTCCTCACTCTACCGTCCATCCCCCTCCCCAACTCTCCATCTCCCATCCCCCCACCTTACTCCACAGCCCAGGACAAGCACTCTCTCCCCACAGACCCTGCCCCCATCCCAGCCTGTCCCCACATGCCAGGCACCATCCTTAGTGTCCTGGAGCTACTGTTATCTTTAGGCTCAGTGTCTCCCTGGTGCTGCCGTGGGGAGACTTTTGGAGTGTGGAACTGTACTGCAAGGAGCACAGGGCTCATCTGTGCCATGAAATAAATACTAGCCATGGTTGATGAGTCTCACTCTGCTCACTCACAGAATGGGTGTAAGACATGGTATGGTTGTAAGGGGTAGACAAGAGACAACCATTTGGCCCAGTTCTGTCAGGATCTGTGCCCACAGGGTTCATGTCAGGGGCCATCATGCCATCCTGTTGGCCCTCCAGTCCCATCTGCTCTTTGATGGAGCACGGGGGTGAGAGGGGCCAGGGGTGGAGAGTAGGGGGAACAGGTGACTCCACCCTCCACGGAAACTCCAGCTGACAATCCATGGAGATCAGTGCCTCACCTGGGTCCAAGTAACCTGCACCCTCCCCCCCCTTGCCCCCACTACTCCCCTTCTGCCTGCCTGGAATGCCTGCCCCACAGAATGGTCAGCCAGCAGGTCAGCAAATCTCTGGCAGAGAGGTTGCCAAAATCAGCTCTCCTGGTCCAGACCAAAGCTCTGCCACTTGATGGTCACCCACCCACGTGCTGTGTGAGCTGAGGCAGTACCCTCTCAGGCTGGCCGAATACCAAATAGCCCTCCAAGATGTCAGGTCCCAATGCCTGGAACCCCTGGATGAGACATTGCAGGATCTCTCGAGATGGGGAGCTCATCCTGGATGATCCAGGTGGGCCCTAAATGCAATCACAAGTGTCCTCATGAGGAGGCCAAGGGAGAGCTGACTGCAGAAGAGGAATAGATGTGACGACGGAAGCAAGAGGCTGGAGTGATGAGAGGAAGGGCCACGAGCCAAGGGAGGCAGGCGGCCACCAGAAGCTGAAAAAGGCAAGTGCACGGGTTCTCCCCACAGGGCCCCTGAAAGGAGCTGGTCCCACAGAAACCTTGACTCTGTAGACCTCTGGCCCCCAGACAGGAAGGTTGTGGTATTCGTTATAGCAGCCACAGGAAACTCATACACTCTCCCTGTACCTCAGTCTCCTTGTCCATAAAATGGGAATGATATCACACCTCCGTCATGGAGGACTAAATGAGTCAGTAGGTGAAAAAAGCTTAGAAAAGTACTTGAAACTGTTTTAAAAAGTTGTTTGTGGAATGACTGCTGAAGGGGCACTGAGTTCCTGTTTGGGGTGAGGAAAAACTTTTGGAAACAGTTGTGATGGTTGCACAATGTGGTGAATCAATTAACGTCACTTTAAAAACAGTTAAATGGTAACATGTATGTTACATATCTTTTACCACAATCATTTTTTAAATTCTTGGGCAAAAACGATTTGCCAAGCACTGAAGAGGGCAGTTTTCAAGCCCTCAAGAAATTCACCTCCTGGAGCTGAGACAGACTCAAAGAGAAAGATGACCTCGGTAGCATGCTGCAGGACTGCAAACATGCCCTGGGGAGGCATGGGGGCAAAGGCTTAGCTTGCCCCAAGGAGGCCTGGGAAGGCAACCTGAGGAGCCGCTCCTGAGCTGAGCCTGACAGGTAGAGAGGGAACACCCAGACAGAGCAGTGGGGAAGGGTGTGTCTGGCAGAAGGAATAGTGTCTGGGATGCTCAGAGGAGTGAGGGATAAAGCAATTTAGGGGCTGCAGGTCATCCTGTGGGGATGGAGCAAGGGAAGATGTGTTCGCCAGCCCTGGGGGCAGCTAGGGGCTGGCAAGGGTGAGGCCCACCAGAACGGAGCAATCCTGAAACAGTTTTTCATCTTGTTTATATAAAAGCAATTTCATCACCTGCGTGGAGAGTGGATTGAGGGTGAGACTGAAGGCAAGGAGGCCAGTAACAGAGGCTAGGCTTTCCTGACAACCTGGACAGGTGCTTCTAAGAGCGGGAGTGGGAGGGGACAACAGCTTCCTGACCTAGAGAAGTGGTTAGGTGGGGAGGCAATCCCGAGATAACAGTAACAATAATAACCTCCCTCACTCCTCAAAGCCTTGAAGTTTGTCATTGTCCACACTGGGCAGGCAGGAAGGCCAAGTTCAGACACAGGAACAGGGGAGGTAGAGGAGGCTGGGATGCTGGGGGTGAGGAAGAGAGGTGATGAAATTGATTTTATATAAACAAGATGAAAAACTGTTTCAGGACTGCTTTTGTAATACTTTTCTATAATTAAAAAAAAGGGAGGAAGGATGGAAGGAAAAAAGAAAATACATGTTTTATTAGTAGCTAAGCTCTTTTATTTTCAACCCCTGGTAATAGGGCACTATTACCCTGAGGCACAGGGAGGTATATTAGTCTGAAAGACTGGCAATTCTAACTCTACTCTTTAAAAAGGACCTGTGAACTACATACCCCTGAGGACTGCTGCCTGGGCAATAACGGCTTAAAGGGCAGCAAAGGGGTGGTGGGGGACATGATCAGCTCAGCTATATTGTAACATTTCGTTTCTTGAGCTGGCAGTGGTAGATACAGGGGTGATCGCCGAATTATCTTTATACCGTCTTGAATATCTTAAATATTTTATAATTAAAAATGGGGAGTGAACTTTAGAGAGTTGTGTCTGGGATCTTAAACGCTAGCAAGCGGCCATCTAAGATGCATTGGTTGGTCTTGACCCACCTGGAGCAAAGGAGAATGAAGAACACCAAGGTCACAGGGTGATTGTTAGCCCATGAGACAGACAGGGCCACACAGACCAGGGACTACATCAGCCTGGGACTGGAGGAACTGGCTGGTGCCCAGCTACAACCAATGGCTGCCCTGACAGGGAAAACAGCAGGGAAACCCTGAGGGAGCAGGAGAGCAGTGGGACGCAGACCTCAAATTCTGGTAAAAAAAAAAACAGACTTGATGGTCTGACTGGGAATAGAGGGACCCCAGGGGTCATGGTCCCCAGGCCTTCTTTTGGCCCAAGACAGGAACCGCTCCCAGAGCCAACTCTTCAGACAGGAATTGGACTGGACTATGGGATGGAAAATGATACTGGTGAGGAGATTCTTGGATCAAGTAGACACATGGGACTGTGTGGGCATCTACTGTCTGGAGGGGAGATGAGAGGGCAGAGGGGGTCAAAAGCTGGCCGAGTGGACAGTAAAATAGAGAGTGGAGGGAAGGAGTGTGCTGTCTCCTCAGGGGGAGAGCAACTAGGAGTATATAGTGAGGTGTATATAAGTTTTTGTGTGAGAGGCTGACTTGATTTGTAAACTTTCGCTCAAAGCACAATAAAAACTAAGAAAAAAAAAAGGGGAGTGACATGCATTCCCCAGCTCTACACAAACCCTGAACTAAAGAACTGAGTCCTGTCATTCACTTACATAATCCCTGTCCTTCTAGCCAGCTTGTGCCCCTTCATCACCTCCTTTCATACCCACCAGGGATAGGATCTCGCTATCAAGGCAGCCGTGGCTTTCCCTGGACAGCTCTATCTGTGGAGAAGTTCTTCCTTACAAAGGGACAAAATCCTCCTCCAGGGTCCTCCCGCCAGCTGAGACATGAGTCTCCGTGTTATACCACAGGGACGGTGCAGGGGGGCCTTCTATTCTAGGAAGACAATGGCCAGACCCCTTCTCTCTAGGTAAAGCAGCCCCAATTCTCTCAGTGGCAGATTGTTATCTCTTTGCTTAATCATCTCCTATGGTCCCTTCAGGTCTCAACTTCTCTGTCGCTTCCTCAGGGAGGCTCTGTCTTTCACTACAAGTGACAGAAAACCAACTCAAACTAATTGATGGCAAAAGGGCAGCTGACTCGCCTATGCAGCTGAAGTTCCAGGGATACTGTGGTGGCTTGCCTATTGCTGTGGTGCTGGAAGCTATGCTACCAGTATTTCAAATTACAGCAGGGTCACTCATGGTGGACAGGTTTCAGCGGAGCTTCCAGACTAAGACAGATTAGAAAGGTGGATGTGGCGATCTACTTCTGAAAAAATTGGCCAGTTTAAACCTTATGAATAGCAGCAGAACATTGTCTGATATAGTATCGGAAAATGAGTTCCTCAGGTTGGCAGGCACTCAAAATACGACTATGAAAGAGCTGCCTCCTCCAAGTAGAGTTGGCCTTAATGACATGGATGGAGTTAAGCTTTCAGAACCCTCATTTACTGCTGTGGCATGATTCAAAATGAGAAGAAACAGCTGCAGACATCCACTGATAATCTGAATGTGGAATGCACTAAGTATGAATCTAGGAAAATTGGAAGTCATCAAAAATGAAATGGAACACGTAAACATCGATAGCCTAGGCATTGGTGAGCTGAAATGGACTGGTATTGGCCGTTTTGAATTGGGCAATCATATGGTCTACTATGCTGGGAATGACAAATTGAAGAGGAATGGCATCACAGTCACTGTCAAAAAGCACATTTCTAGATCTATCCTAAAGTACAACTCTGTCAGTGATAGGATAATATCCATACCCCTACAAGGAACATGAGTTAATATGACTATTATTCAAATTTTCAAACCAACCACTAAGGCCAAAGATGAAGAAGTTGAAGATTTTTACCAACTTCTGCAGTCTGAAATTAATTGAACATGCAATCAAGATGCATTGATAATTACTGGTGATTGGAATGTGAAAGTTGGAAATCAAGAAGAAGGATCAGCAGTTGGAAGATATGGCCTTGGTGACAGAAAGGATGCCGGAGATTACATGATAGAATTTTGTAAGATCAACGACCTCTTTATTGCAAATACCTTTTTCAACAACATAAATGGTGACTAGTTTTTTTATACATGTGGACCTCGCAGGATGGAATACTACATCTGTGGGAAGAGATGTCAGAGAAGCTCAATATCATCAGTCAAAATAAGGCCAGGGGCTGACTGCAGAACAGACCATCAATTGCTCATATGCAAGTTCAAGTTGAAGTTGAAGGAAATTGGAATGAGTCCACGAGAGCCAAAGTACAACCTTGACTATATCCCACCTGAATTTAGGGACCATTTCAAGAACAGATTTGACCCACTGAATGCTAATGACTGAAGACCGGACGAGTTGTGGTATGATATCAGAAGAGACCCTGAAACTTGTTCTTGAATATAGAGTAGCTAAAGAGAATGGAAGAAATGATGAAGTAAAAGAGCTGAACAAAAGATTTTAAAGGGTGGCTCAAGAAGATAAAGTAAAGTATTATCATGAAATGTGCAAAGACCTGGAGTTAGAAAATCAAAAAGGAAGAACATGCTTGGTATTTCCCAAGCTGAAAAAAACTGAAGAAAAATTTCAAGCCTCAAGTTCGCAGTGGTTAAGAGCATGGCTGCTAACCAAAAGGTAGGCAGTTCAGATCCACCAGCTGCTCCTTGGAAACCCTACAGGGCAGCTCTACTCTATTCTGTATGGTTACTATGAGTCAAAATCAACTCAGCAGCAGTCGGCTTGATGAGTTTGGGCGGATGAAATATTGAACGACACAGGAAACATCAAAAGAAGATGGAAGGAATACACAGAGTTACCATTTCAGTAGGTAGCGCATGATCAAGAACCGATGATATTGAAGGAAGAAGTCAAAGCTGCACTGAAGGCATTGGTGAGAAACAAGCCTCCAGGAATTGACTACCAGTTGAGATATTTCAACAAAGGTATCCAATGTTCTTCATCTATGCCAAGAAATCTAAAAGACAACTACCTGGCCAACTGACTGGAAGAGATCCATATTTGTGCCCGTTTCAAAGAAAGGTGATCTAACAGAAAGCAGAAATTATTGAACAATACCATTAATATTCAGGCAAGTAAAGTTTTGCCACTGTTGCTGTTAGGTGCCAGCGAGTCACTTCCTACTCATACCGACCCTATACACAACAGAACAAAATGCTGCCCGGTCCTGTGACATCCTCACTATCGTTATGCTTGAGCCCATTGTTGCAGCTACTGTATCGATTCACCTTTTTTAGGGTCTTTTTTTTCCCGCTAACCCTCTACTTTACCAGGCATGCTGTCCTTTTCCAGTGATTGATCTCTCCTGATAACACGTCCAAAGTATGTGAGATAAAGTCTTGCCATCCTTGCTTCTAAGGAGCATTCTGGCTGTACTTTTTCCAAGACAGATTTGTTCGTTCTTTTGGCAGTCCATGGTATATTCAATATCCTCTGCCAACACCATAATTCATAAGTTTTGCTGAAGATAATTCAAAAGCGGTTGCAGCAGTACATCAACGGGGAACTGCCAGAAATTCAAGCCAGATTCAGAAGAGGATGTGGAATGAGGAATATCATTGCTGATGTCAGATGGCTGAAAGCAGAGAATACCAGAAAGGTGTTTACCTGTGTATTACTGACTATGCAAAGGCATTTAACTATGTGGATCACGACAAATTATGGATAATACTGTGAAGAATGGGAATTCTAGAACACGTAATTGTGCTCATAAGGAACCTGTACATAGGCCAAGAGGCAGTCATTCGGACAGAGCAAGGGTATACTGCATGGTTTAAAGTCAAGAAAGGTGTATGTCAGGGTTGTATCCTTTCACCATACTTTTCAATCTGTATGCTGAGCAAATAATCCGAGAAGCTGGACTGTATCAAGAAGAACATGGCATCAGGACTGGAGGAAGACTCATTAACAACCTGCGTTATGCAGATGATGCAACCTTGCTTGCTGAAAGCAAAGAAGACTGGAAGCACTTACTGATGAAGATCAAAGACTGCAGCCTTCAGTATGGATTACACCTTAGCATAGACAAAACAAAAATCCTCATAACTGGACCAATAAGCAACATCATAATAAATGGAGAAAATATTGAAGTTGCCAAAGATTTCATTTTACTTGGACCCACAATCAACACCCATGGAAGCAATAGTCAAGAAATCAAATGGGGGTATTTCACCGGGAAAAATGTGCTGCAAAAGACCTCTTTAAAGTATTAAAAAGTAAAGATGTCACCTTAGGGACCAAGGTGTGACTGACCCAAGCCATGGTGTTTTCAATCGCCTCATATGCATGCAAAAGCTGGAAAACTACAGAATTGATGCATTCGAATTATGGTGTTGATGAAGAATATTGAATATACCATGGACTGCCAGAAGAGCAGAGGTCTGGTGACACAATGAGTAAGCATTCAGCTGCTACCAAAATGTCGGCAGTTTGAAACCACCACCTGCTCCTTGGAAACCCTATGGGGCAGTTCTCCTCTGTCCTGTAGGTACACTGTGAGTCAGAATAGACTTGATGGCAATGGGCTTTGGTCAGAAGAACAAACAAATCTTTCTTAAAAGTACAGCCAGAACGTTCCTTAGAAGCAAGGATAGGGAGACCTTGTCTCACTTACTTTGGACATGTTATTAGGAAGTACCAGTCCCTAGAGAAGGACACCATATTTGGGAAGTAGAGGGTCAGCAAAAAAGAGGGAGACCCTCAACGAGATGGGTTGATACGGTGGCTGCAACAAGGGTTCAAACATAGCAAGAATTGAGAGGATGGTGCAGGACCGGGCAGTGTTTCATTCTGCGGTACACGGGGTTGGTCAGTATGAGTCAGAACTGACTCAACAGTACCTGACAACAACAACAGTCATGTAACTCCAGATGCAAGCAGTCCCAGGCTGAAATGGCTGTGCCCAATGAGCTGAACATTCATTATCTGAGTTAGAAGTAAACACCATTAAAACATGAAAACATTTACCAGTGTCCTGGTCTCTTACTGACTTGGTGTCTACTCAACATCCTGCCCTGCTTAACTGCAGCATCTCTCCCTACCCATCCATCTGCATCTTTTCCAACTTCGAGTTCACTTATGCAAGTTGATCGCAAAGGAAAACTTCAACTCTTGCCAAAGTTACAGAATTTCATGAAGTTGGTGAGAGTGGTATTAGAGAACTTCTGGGGTCACAGACAAAGTAGTCGACGAATTGAGGCTCTACTTGGCTTGGCCAGCCCCAGCTAGATAATGAAAACCCCATGTGAAGAAGATGACTACCTGCTGCAGAATAAAGTCATTTGGTGATCAGAGACCTTAGAGCAGCACCAGAGAATGTAATGGAGCCTTTGGGTAGTTATACTATAGAAGGACCTAGTAAGGACCATCAGGCAGTCTTGTGGGAAAAATCATGCGTCCCCAAATTAACTTTTTCCCTTCTAAGAATTAGCACATTAACCTAAATTATGATGTGTGGAAGATAAAATTTATGTATTTTCATAACTTTAATTTCATTTTTCTAAATAGAATTCCAATTAAACTTTTTTCTCCAATGACTAAGAAATTTTGGTGCGCAATGCAAGGGGATTTGTGGTCAAAGTGGCCTTTTTTGGGATAATGAGCTCCAGAATAGGTCCAATGTCTATCTCCTTTTCAGACTGAGTGCAGTGTGGGCAGGACCTGCATTCCCTTATTCCCGGAGATGGAGCCTAGAACAGGGCCTGGCTCAATAACTGTTTATAGAGAGCAGTAGTGAATGTACAAACGAATGAATGGAGGATCCTAGTGATGGCTTTCTGGCCTGGGCCAGAGGTCTGGGACCTCTTAAAAGGCATCCCTAGAATTGGACATAATTCCCCTCACAGTAGGGTGCTCAGTTTTACCTGGAGCTAAGTAGAGTGACTGCCTCCTGTTCTCAACTTTCTCCTGGAGATAGGCAGCCTCACAAGAAGCCCAAGGATATCTGCCTGCTCTGACTCCCACTCTGAGATGGCTGCCCTCCCTTTTCCTTGGCCATGCCTTCCTGCTGCAGGGCTCTGAGCACTTGTAAGACCATCGCAAGAAATGACTTTGCTATCTTTCACCTTTGATGTCCCTGTGGTGGAGCCTGGTGGGCCTGTCTCACAGAGTCAGTGAGGTCAGGGACAGCAGCAACAGTTGTACAGAGTTCCATGCATCCAAGTGATTTAAATCCTCACAACAAGCCTGCAAGATGGGCACACTACCTTCCTCCTGTGAGAAAACGGAGGCTTCAAGAGGGCAATGCATTGCCCTAGGTAATGCTGACAGCAAGCAGCAGAGCTGATGCCAGTTCCCCTCTCCTTTCCCATCTCACTCTTCTATTTACTCAGGAAGCAGGTATGCTGGCAGACAAGTGAGCACACAGTCACCCAAGCCTGGGGGTTTCTTCTCTCTGTGGGGCTCTACTTTTCCCTCTGCAAAATGGAACTAACATCCTTACCTCACACCATATACAAAAATCACCTCAAAAGACTAAATCCAGGAGCTAAAACTATGAAACTCTTAGAAGAAAACAGGTGAAAAGCTTCATGACCTTGGATGTAGCAATGGATTCTTAGATATGGCACGAAAAGCACAGGCAATAATAGAAAAAAAGATGAAATGGACTTCATCAAAATTAAAAAACTGTTGTGCATCAAAGGATACTAACAGAAGAATGAAAAGACATCCCCACAGAAAGGGAGAATTTATTTGGAAACCATATATCTGATAAGGGGTTAATACCTAGAATATATTAAGAACTCCTACAAATCAACAACAAAAAAGCAACCCAATTAAAACATGCGTAAAGGAGTCCCCAGGCCCTCTGTTAGCCTACGACTGGAACCGTTCCTGAAGCCAACTCTTCAGACAGGGATTGGACTGGACTATAAGAACAGAAAATGATACTGGTGAGGAGTGAGTTTTTTGGCTCAAGTGGACACATGAGACTATGGGGGCAGCTCCTGTCTGGAGGGGAGATGAGAAGGCAGAGGGGGACAGGAGCTGGTTGAATGGACACGGGGAATACAGGGTAGAGAGGAGGAGTCTGCTGTCTCATTGAGGGAGAGCAGCTAGGAGTACATAGCAAGGTTTGTATAAGCTTTTGTATGAGAGACTGACTTGATTTGTAAACTTTCACTTAAAGCACAATAAATTTAAAAAAAAAGTGGGTAAAGGACTTGCATAGACATTTCCCCACAGAAGACATACAAAGGCCAATAAGTACATGAAAGGATGCTCAGTGTCATTAGTCACTAGGGAAATGCAAATCAAAACCACAATGAGATACCACTTCGCACTCAGTAGAATCAGGAAAAAAAAAAAAAAAAAAAACCAGAAACAGGTGTTGGTGACGATATGGAGTAATTAGAACCCTCATTAACTGCTAGTGGGAATGTTAAATGGTGCAACCACTGTGGAAAACAGCTTGGTGATTCCTCAAGAAGTTGAACATAGAATTATCATACGACCCAGCAATTCTACTTCTAGGTGCAGTGAATTGCTTTTATATGGCCCTTCTAACCATGGTCTTATAATTTCTACAAAATGATTGGATGGGGTTATTAAATTAGGTGCGTGGAACCCCTGTAGGGGATTGGTCAGTTTTGCCATCCCACTAGGCTTAAAGGGAGCCAATCCTAGAGGTTGGGGGAGGGCCTCACTATCATCAAGAAGAAGAGCCGGGAGTAGAACATGTCTTTTGAACCCAGGGTCTCTGGGCTGAGAACTTCCTAGACCCAGGAGGCAGACGTGTAACACTGGAGAGCTGTAACACTGTAGGTGGCTGAGGTATGAGACAGTGGGAACCAGAAGACCAACGGGAGATGGTGCAGTGGGCTTCCTGGCCCAAAGAGCAAGGCAGCCAGAGTGGGCTTCCTGTCCCATGGAGCAAGAGAGCTGAGAGTGTTTGGATAGGAGGCTTCCTGGCAGAGTGGAGTGCCTCTGGGCACTTGTTGACAGAGCTAGGTTTGCTGACCCACAGAGAGAGAAAGAGCTCAGAGCCTTAGGGCAGGAGGCTTCCTGGCAGGGTGGGGCCTCTGGCACTTATCAGTGAACCTCAAGAGCTTTGTAACACTTACCTAAGCGGGGGCTGAGGCTGAGAACTAGGGCAGAGAGCAAGGCCCAAGGCCAAGAGTGGGGGCCAAAGCTGACAGCAAGGGTGGGGGCCAAGACTGAGGGTCCAGTGGCAGAAGCCAGGCCCAAGCGGGGTCTGGCAGCAGAGGCCTGCCTACAGGCATGGCTGAGAGGAAGCTGACTTGACTGAAGAACTGTATTCTGAGTAGTTCTCATTACTTCTAAATTGATCCTAATCCTGAATTGTAACCTGTTCCTTCCCTAATAAGCCCCATAATCATGAGTATGTATGATCTGTTGGCTCTGTGTGACCATTGCAGAGAAGTAGAGAGTGCCATGGGAGGGACGGCTGGTGTCAGAATTGGTAAAAAGGTTAGAGAGTAGAGATATGTCTGACCTCTACCTCACAGGGATCAGCTTTGGGCTGATGCTGACCTTGATTCTCATCTCTTCCCTTGAAGTTAGACAAGGAGATCTGATGCCACTATTTCACAATAAGCAAGAGAATTGAAAGCAGGGGCTCAAATAGATACTTCTTAAGGTGGTAAATTTTATGTTATATATATTTGTGAATGATTAATGTTATGTGTCAGCTAGGCTAAGCTATGATTCTCAGTGGCTTGGCAGACATCGAACTGATTGCTCTTTCATAATGTAATATAATGTAATCACCTCCTTGGGGTTGTGGCCTGCCTCTAGTACATAAATGGATGTTCCAGCAAGGCTCGCTGTCTCTCTTGACCCTGCACTCTTCTCGTCACCCGACTTCTGGCTCTTGGAATGTAAGCCTACAGAAGTCTTCGGCCTTCCGCCTGACCTGCAGATTTTGGATTTGCCAGCCCCTACAACCCTGTGCGCCAGCAGAAGTTTTCGACCTGCTGCCTGACCCATGGATTTGAGATTTGCCAGCCCCTACAATTGTATGAGCCATAAATCTCTGTATATGTATATGTATATGTATATGTATATGTATATGTATATGTATATGTATATGTATATGTATATGTATATGTATATGTATATGTATATGTATATGTATATGTATATGTATATGTATTTATATTCAAAGAAATCAAATGATGCATGGCATTGGGCAAATCTGCTGCAAAAGACCTCTTCAAGGTATCAAAAATCAAAGATGTCACTTTAAGGACTAAGGTGCACCTGACTCAAGCCTGGTGTTTTCAATTGCCTTGTATGCATGCAAAAGCTGGGCAATGAATAAGAAAAACTGAATAAGAATTGATGCTTTTGAATTATGGTGTTGGCGAAGAATACTGGATATACCATGGACTGCCAAAAGAACAAACAAATCTGTCTTAGAAAAAGTACAGCCAGAAAGCTCCTTAGAAGCAAGGATGTCAAGATTTCATCTCACATACTTTGAACAGGTTATCAGGGAGGACCAGTCCCTAGAGAAGGATATCATGCTTGGTAAAGTAGAGGTCAGCAAAAAAGAGGAAGACTCTCACCAAGATGGACTTACACAGTGGCTGCAACAATGGGCTCAAGCATGGCAACAATTGTGAGAATGGCACAGGACTAAGCAGTGTTTTGTTCTGTTGTACACGGGGTCACTATGAGTTGGAACCGATGGCACCTAACAACATTTATATATATTGTTTATATATTCACTGATTTTGCTCTACTACAGAACACAGGAAACCCTGGTGGTATAGTGGTTAAGTGCTGTGGCTGCTAACCAAAGGGTCAGCAGTTCAAATCCACCAGGCGCTCCTTGGAAACTCAGTGGGACAGTTCTACCCTGTCCTATAGGGTTGCTATGAGTCGGACTCGACTCGACGGCAACGGTTTTGCTTTTTTTTTGGTTTATAGAACACAGACTAAGACAATATTTTACCACAATTTTAAAAATGGGGGAAAAAAGGAGATAATAAAAATCTCTGTGTCACAGGCGGAAATGTACAAGACCTGGCACATAGTAAATGCTCCACAGTGCCAGCGTTGTTCTGACAGAAAGCCACTGCACGCCGCGTTCTGTGTAGAAGTGCCCCGCCCTGAGAAGGCAGATAGCACAGAGGGTGAGAGCTCAGAGCTCCTTCCATGGAATCCTGCTCTACATCTCCTACTCTGGGTGCCAGCCATGTGGTCTTAGGCAAGTTACTTCACCTCCTTGAGCCCTCAGTTTGCTCATTCAATGGGAATGTTGACCTAATAAGGCAGATGGCTTGGTGGGAGCTGCCTGGCCACACTTTGCCTTCTACTGAGTGAGCAAACCCTCAGCCCAGTTCCTTTCAGGGTGCAGGGTTTTCTCTCCAGTCTGAGATCCTCTCCCCTTTCCCTGTCCTCCAGCCCACAGGGGTCTTCCCCCCGCCCCAACTCCCAAAGGTCATTATCTCATTTAGACCTCTAGGAAACAGAGGCCCAAAATAAAGACGGTCAAGGCCAAACAGATGCAGAACTGGGTCTTAAGACCCCAGGGGGGTGGTGTGTGTGTCTCAAACTCAAATGCCCTTAGGGGTGAGCCAGGTGTTTTAAGTGTGGATTAGAACAATAGGAATCCCCAGGCGGTTTGAATGCTTAACAAGCTGGGCTGTTAACCGAAAAGTAGGAGGTTCAAGTTTACCCAGAGTTACCTTGAAAAAAAGGCCCAGCAATCTGAAAGGCCTAGCAATCTACTTCCAAAAAATCAGCCACTGAAAATCCTATAGCATAGTTCTACTCTGACACACGTGGGGTCACCATGAGCTGGACTTGACTTGATGGCAATCTTTTTTTTTTAATAGAACAATAGATAGTGGTAGGGCCCCTGTCTTAGTTATTGTTATGGATTGAATTGTGCCCCTAAAAATGTGTGTCAACTTGGCTAACTCGTGATTCCTCATACTGTGTGATTGTCTACCATTTTGTCATCTGATATGATTTTCCTATGTGCTGTAAATCCTGTCTCTAAGATGTTAATAAGGCAGGATTACAGACAGTTATGTTAAGCAGGATTCAATCTAGAAGATTAGGTTGTATTTTGAGTCAATCTCTTTTGAGATATAAAAGAGAGAAGCTAGCAGAGAGACAGGGGGACCTCCTACCACTAAGAATGAAGAGCCGGGAGAGAAGTGCATCCTCTGGACCCAGGGTCCCTATGCTGAGAAACTCCTAGACCAGGTGAAGATTGATGATAAGGACCTTCCTCCAGAGTCAACAGAAAGAAAAAGCCTTCCCCTGGAGCTGGCACCCTGAATTTGGACTTCTAGCCTCCTAGACTAAGAGAGAATAAATTTCTCTTTGTTGGAGGTATCCACTGTGGTATTTCTGTTAAACAGCACTAGATAACTAAGGTAGTTATCCAGCACTGCTACAACTGAAAAACCACAGTGGGTGGCTTTAAAGAACAGACATTTATTTTCTCACAGTTTAGGAGGCTAGAAGTCCAAATTCAAGGTGCTGGCTCTAGAGGAAGGCTTTCTCTCTGATGGCTCTGGAGGAAGGTCCTTGCCTCTTTTGTGTTTCTGCTCCTGGGCAATCTTCTTGTGGCTTGGCATCTATCCCCATCTCTGTTTCCTTAATCTTCTCTTTTTATATTTCAAAAAGAGATTGACTCAAGATACACCCTAAGTGTGTCTCATTACCACAATAAAGAAAACCCATTCCCAAATGGGATTCTAATCACAGGTATGGGGGTTAGGATTTACAACACGTATTTTTGAGGGATGTAATTCAATCCGTAACAGCCCTGTCTTGGTTATCAAGTACTGCTGTAAAAGAAATACCACAAGTGGACGACTTTAACAAAAAGGAATTTATTCTCTCACAGTCTAGGAGGCTAAAAGTCCAAATTTAGGGCGCCAGCTCCAGGGAAAGGCTTTCTCACTCTGTTGGCTCTGGAGGAAGGTCCTTGTCATCCATCTACTCCTGGTCTTGGAGCTTCTCAGCACAGGGACCCCGGGACCAAAGGATGCATGCTCCTGGCTGGTTGGAGGTAATGAGGCCCCCAGTCTCTCTGCTCACTTCTCCGTTTTATATCTCAAAAGAGATTGACTCACGATACAACCTTATCTTATAGAGAGTCCTGCCTCATTAACATATCTGCCTCATTAACACCATAGAAGTAGGGTTTACAATATATAGAAAAATCACATCAGATGACAAAATGGTAGACAATCACACAATACAGAGAATCATGGCCTAGTCAAGAGATATTTTGGGGTGACACAATTCAATCCATGACAAGCCCCAAGAATGGAGATTCCTTTGTTGTTGTTTGCTGCCCTTGAGTCAGTTCCCAATGGCAGGTTACCCAAGTCACAATGGAACAAAACACTACCCAGTTCTGTGCTATCCCCATGATCAGTTGCTGACTGGACCATTGTGATCCATAGGGTTTTCACTGGCTAATTTTAAGAAGTAGATCTCCAGGCCTTTCTTCTTAGTCAGTCTCAGTCTAGAAGCTCTACCGAAACCTGTTCAACATCATAGCAACATGAAAACTTCCGCTGACAGATGGGTGGTGGCTGCATTTCAGGTGCATTGGCTGGGAATCGAACCCAGGTCTCCCTCATGGAAGGCAAGAATTCTACCACTGAACTATCATGGCCCCCCTTAAAGGTACCTAAACTCCTAAATTTCCAAACACTTTGCTATCCAATCAAAACAAACCCAGCAGCCCAGGTTCAGCCTTGGAGCAGCAAGTTTGAGATCTGTACATCAAGCTGTGTTTAATGGGCTTTGGTGTTGTACGGCGGGCCCACCCCCTTGCTGCCCTCTTCCTTCATCAGTGGAGAATGTCAAGCAAGGTCTCAGCAGAAACCTCTCCTGGGCTGGCTCCGCTGTCAGGGAGCCCCGGGCAGCTCCCACTTCTCCTCAAGAAGCCCTGCTTTCTCAGCCAGCACAGAGCAATTCTGGCACCGTCTTGCTCAGAAGCTCCCTTCCCCCACTTCCCCGCTCAAAGCTGGGAGGAATTACTCTTCAGCAGATCTCAGCTCACAGGGTACATCCTCCAGGAAGCCTTTCTGAATTTCTGGGCAGGACCAGGTCATCATGTGCCTGGGCTCCCCAGTGCTTTGCACAGGTTCTAATGTTGTAACCCAGAGCCTAACCCCACCCATGTCTGTCCACAGAGAGCACCCATGGAATGGGTGAATCAACTCACCTGCTGTGTGACTGGTACAGATTGAACTGTGTCCCCAAAGTGCATGTCAACTCGGCAAGGCCATGATTCCCAGTATTGTGTGGTTGTTCACCATTTTGTCATCTGATGTGATTTTCCTATGTGTTGTAAATCCTAACCTCTATGATGTTAATGAGACAGGATTAGAGGCAGTTATGGCAATGAGGCAGGACTCAGTCTACAAGATTAAGTTGTATCTTGAGTCAATCTCTTTTGAGATATAAAAGAATCGAGTAGAGAGGAAAGGGACCTCATACCACCAAGCAAGAAGAGCCGGGAGCAGAGTAGAGTGCCTCTTGGACCTGGGGTCCCTGTGCTGAGAACTCCTAGAACAGAGGAAGATTGATGACAAGGACCTTCCTCCAGAGCCGACACAGAGAGAGAAAGCCTTCCCCTGGAGCTGGCACCCTGAATTCGGACTTCTAGCCTCCTCAACTGTGAGAGAATAAATTTTTGCTTGTTAAAGCCATCTACTTGCGGTATTACTGTTACAGCATCACCGATGACTAAAACAGCTACCTTGGGTGACTAACTTCACCTCTCTAAGCCTAGATGTTCTTATCTGTGAGATATGTTGTGATAAGGAGGATTCAGAGAATGCATGGTACATTGGCTGAGTAATGGCTTCAGGCCCTATTTCCTGGAGTCTGTGAATGTTCTCTTATATGCCAAAGGAAACTCTGCAGATATGACTAACTAAATTAAGGATCTCAAGTTGGGGAGATTATCACAGAATATCCAAGTGGGTCCTACCATAATCAAAGGGTCCTCATAAGACAGGAAGCAAGAAGGTCAAAGGAGGAAGGAGGAGCTGTGACAAGGAAGCAATTGTTTCCTTGCCTTTTCTAGGTTCACCACGGCATCACAAGCCAAGGAATGCAGGTGGCCTCCAGAAGAAAAGAACAGGTTTTTGCCTGGAGCCTCCAGAAGGAGCCAGCCCTGAAACTGATTTTGGACTCTGGGCCACCAGAACTATAAGAAAATAAATGCATATTGTTCTAAACCACCAAGTTTGTGGTAATTGTTACAGTGGCCAGAGAAAAGGAATACATGTGGGAAGCACCTGGCACACAGCAGGTGCTCAGAGCAGCAGGCCTGGTGCCTGAGGCCCACCCACTCTCCTTGTTCCTCCATGTTCTTCCTCCCCTGCTCATGATGCCTTTGTTCTCTGGCACACCTGTCCCTCTTGCTCGACCCAGGGTACTGTCCCTGACAATTCTCTAAGGCCTGGCTCAGACTCACCTCCTCCTGAAAGCTTCACTGACATCGAGAGAACGAGCTCCCCTCTTCTGGGATTCCTCCCACAGTGCCTAAACTGTGGCTCCTAAAGAGGTCAGGCAGTGACTCTCCCTTTCTGTACCCCCAGCCCCCCACATCCTGAGCATAGGGCCCAATGCTCCCAGCCGCATCAATTTGACGCCAGTGAATTAAAAAACAAAACACAAAAAAAACTGATTCCAAGGCCAAAAAATGGGCCCTCATGGACGTGGGGTTCCAGGCAGTTTCCCACGAAACTTGCCTCTCTGGGGGCATGACCCCCATGGGTGACCTGAAGTCCTTCAGGGAGGCCTCCTCTTATTGCCTCCCATTGAGGTTCCTGGGGCCAGATCTTCCCTCAGATTCGCCCCAGGCTAAGGCAAGGCCCTGAAGGCAGGAGGGATCAGGATGGTGGTGGAGGTGTAGGCAGCCCCTGTCTGAATGAAAGGGACCCTCCCCACTTGCACAACATTTTGCCTAAAACAGTAACAGCATTCACCACATGCAGGCTCTGGGCTACGTGCTCTACACACGCTACCTCATTTAATCCTCTCCACAACCCTGTGTGCTAGGTGCTACTGTAATCCCCCTTTGCTAGATAAGAAAACTGAGGCTGAGCAAGGTAAGTGACGTGCCCAAAGCCACACAGCTGGGTGCCGAAGAGCCAGATTTAGAAACCAGGTCTGCCACCCCCAGAATGGGTGCTTGCCGCCAGGAACGTTTCCACCAGCCCGGTATACGATACAACCCAGCTTCTGCCTTGCTCCCCACATCTGCCCTGGAGACCAGTGGCTGAGCCTGGTAGCAGGAGCTTCAGGTGCAAGGTCTGTCTATGCCACTTTAGCTGTGGGGACCCAGACAGGTGACTTTACCCCCTGTGTCTTAGTTTCCTCATTCTGAAAATGTAATGAGCCTACTTCAAAGAGGGGCTGCCAGGATCAAATGAAACAATGTATAGAAAGGGGTGCAATGCCTGGTACAGACATAGAACCTTATTTTACAGATAAAGAAACTGAGGTTTGGGAGGGAAACTCACCTGTCACAGATCACCTGGGAGTTCTGATGCCTTGACCACCTCCATTCTCCTCATAGGAGGAACAGAGCAGCCTGCAATGGGGTTGTTCATCTTGTCCTGCTCTGAAGACCCTAGAGGCTGGGGGTGGGGGTCGGGGAGGGGGGAGGTGGGAGGCTTCCCAGCAGGTGGTAGCCAACTCCCACCTCAGCTGGGGTGAGTCAAAGCCTTTGAGGAGTGGCAATTGCTGAGGGGCTCTGTAGGTTAAGAGATTCGTTCATTCATTCAACACTCTTCTGCTTAAAATCTTCCAGTGGCTTCTTTCCCATGGCACTGGAATGGCACCCAAATTCCTCACCAGGCTTTCCACTGCCGCCCTCTGCAGCCCCAGGGGCCCTCCATCATTGCTCTATCACCACTACACCTTCATCTCTTTCCAGTCCCACATGCCGACTGCCTGTCCCCTTGCTTGGGTCTTCTCTCTATTCTAATTATGAACGAAGCTCTCTTCTACCTCAGGATCTTAGCACTGGCTCTTCCCTCTTTAGGAATGCCCCTCTCCTCTCCTTCCTGCTACTCAGTCCTCTGCTTAGACAGGCCTTTCCTTTCACCCCCAGATAAGGGGCCTCCTTCTATCACTTCACCTGTTAGTTTTCTTCCCAGCACAGTTACTCTCTGAGCCATGTACTTTATGCACCTGAGCATGTGTTTATTATTTGCCTCACCCCACCAAGATGCTAGCCCCTGGATGGCTGGGCTCAAGTGTCTGTTGAATCCCCAGGCCCAGCAGGGCCCCAGGTGCCCAGTGAATGAAGATATTTTTGTGCTGAGACCTACTGAGTTTTGAAATCCAAAATGTTTCCCAAACTGTAAAGAAGTGGTCACAGGTGAGGGTTAGTGGTGAGGCTGGGTGGGGACCAGACCGAGGGACCAAGCAGACACTGGACGTACCTGAGGCAGGTTACGGGTCTAAATATTCGGCCTGAGGTTGCAGCCGCCGCCCTCACCCTGGTCCTGGGCCTTCTCCAGGCCCGACAGCCCTTGGGGGCTGCACCCGGATCTCACTGCAAAGCCTCCTCCCTTCCTAAGCCCGCGGACAGGCGGGGGGCGCCCAGTGGGGCGCGTGGACCGCCAGAGGGTGCTGTCGGGGCGCGCACGGCCCACCTGGGGCCGCGAGCGAGCGCAGCCAGGCTGCCCGGGAACTTTTCTCCTCCAGCTCTCTCTCGGCTTCCCCCCAGCGCGCCGCCCTCCCGCTCTTCCTGTGCGGCGGGGATCGCAGTTCCCCGCTGCACCCGCGGACACAGGCAGGTCGGGCGGTGCGCGGCCAGGGCCCGTCCCCCGCTGCCGGCTCCTGCGCCCGGGCGCCGCCCCCGCCCGCGCTGGGTTCGGAGGGACGAGTTGGAGAGCTAGGCGGAGGCCAGGGCGCGGGGCGAGCCAAGAGGCCGCCCTGCCGGGGCCCGACGCCGGCGCGAGGAGGGGGCGCCGCGGCCCACCCTCCTTCCTGCCTGGCCGCGGGCCGGCCAGGCCGCCGCGCCCTGACCCCATGGCCGCCCAGGCCTCCCGGCCGCGAAGTCGCAGCGTCGGACCCAGGGCCCCCGCGTGAGCGCGGCGCCGAGGTGAGCCCTTAGCGCCGGCCGGGGGCACAGGGGGCGCTGCCTGAGCTAGCAGGGCGGCGCGCCGCGTCCGGACCAGCTAGGTGAGGAGCCTGGCGTGGTCGGGTCGAGCGCTCCGGGCCAGGGTGTGGGGGTCCGCGGGAGTCACTGCTTTGTGTGGTGCGGGGGGTGCATGAGGTTACCGGATGGCCGTCTGGGGAGCCGCAGAGCGGAGGCGCCCTGTGTGCCCCGGATGAGGGGGCTTATGGCTGGTTTGTGCGGCCGGCTGGGGTGGGTCCGCGGCGTGGGGGCTCGAGAACTGAGGGTCGAGCTTGTGGCTGGGGATCCGCGTGCGCCGTGTGGCGCGGCGTATTGGCCCAGTGTCGGGTGGGAAAGTGGGGGCATCCGCGAGGCGCCGGGGGCGGAGGGTATCTTTGTGCCGGCGCCCTGGCCGAGGCAGAGAGCCAGGCCGCGAGTGCGGTGCGTGGTGGGTTGGGGCGCGCGGGGCTCTCTGCGGTGTCCTCAGCCGGTAGCGGCGTCCGGGCCTGTGCGCAGGCCCCACGACCGGGCAGGAAGCGGCCCCCGCGGCCCGGGAAGCTCAGCCGCGGCCAGGCCCTGGCCGCGCGGGCCCCCCGGGAGTGAGGTCACGCCAGGCCCGCGTCCCCACCGCCCTTATCGAAGCTTGGCCCCCATGCCTTGGAGGCAGGAGACCCGGGAGACGTGGGGACCGGGCGCGAAGCGACGTCGGCGAGTGTAGCAGGGGCGAGAGGGTGGCAGAGTGTGGGGGTGACATTCGGAGCCTTTGTTGCGCCAGGGGCCACCGAGGAGGGGCCGAGGGGGAACGAAAGCAGGCCGGAGGCCGCGGCGGCCCCAGCTTCCTGGGGCGCCCGTTTTCCCAGGGAGCGATTTCCCTTGTTAGGGCTCTCAGTCCTCCTCAAATCCACGGGGGCTGGCTGGAGTGCGGGCCTGGGTCGTGTCCTCCGCTTGGGAGCTCGTGATGGGGGGAGCAGTGGGGGTTCAGCTCTGAATGGATAAAAGCAAACGTAACAATGCGCTTTGGGGGGCCTGGGGGAGGGGAGGCGGCGCGCTTGAATGGCGGACCGCGGGGCACCCTGGCCCTGCGCCTCTCCATGCGCCGCGTTCCCTTCTGCAGCGCCTTTCCCATCGTTTCATTAGGCCCTGATTCCAAGACCCACGCGGGACCCGCACAGTTCCCTCCCACCCAGAGTGCCCCTTTCGGTTCTTCCCCACCCCAGCGGCGTGTTGAGGATTCAAGGGCATTACATCTGGTTGCAATCCAGTTTCACGCCGCTGCTGGGCTGTTAAGACCTTGCGCTGACGTCAGAGCAGGGGAATTACTTTTTATTTTATCTTTTTTTAGTTGTCTGCTGCCCTGGGAGGGGAGGCGGGGGTGGATTAGGCCAGCTCTGATGTGGAGGCGCCAGCGCGATGGGAGCCCCCGGCTGGAAGCTCTACCGCCAGCTTCTCTTCCAACCCCCCCCCCCATTCTCTATACACACCGTGCTGGGGGTGCGCAGGCCCACCCCGGGTGGGGCCAGCCCTCGCAGCAGACTGAGTGGAGGCCTACCCCTGCCGACTGACCATGCAGCTGCGTCTCCAGGGGACTCCCTGGGACATGTCACAGGCTCCCTTAGGTTTCAGGTGCCTTGGTCCTCAGAAGCTGGACGCTGGAAAGGAGTCTTCTGGTTTCCCACCCTTGAGAACCTAGGTGGTGATGGGCCCAGGAGCTTCCAGGGGTTCACTGGGAGCAAGGAGTGGGTGACACAGAAAAGTGGGCACAGCCTTTCTGGTCCAAGGCAGCTCAGCCTCAGGACCTAGCCTTGGAGGAAAGGGGGGTGTATCAAGGGGAGATCCAGGCTTAGGAAGCCAACTGTGGAGTGGGCAAATAGGAGCTTTCCCAATAGTCAGGAGTTCCCCAGGCCTCCGCCTAAACAGAGAGAACTCACTGGCTCCAGAGCCATTTTTCTCTCCCACTGAACCATGAGGCTCTTGCAGGGACAGACCTGTTCTCATTCCTTTTTAAACCCCTAAGTCTTGACCACTGGCTTGAAAACTCTTGGTGGTGACCCACAGCAAGTAAGGCCACACCTACTATATGTAACTGAAACAATGTTTCCTTAAACAGTTCTTTCTTCTAAGATGTTTGCTGGTCTCTGGTACTTTCTGTCCTAGTCTATTTGATTTAAAAGAAAATCACTGGTTGTGACCCACTATTGATTTCACAGTCCGCTAATGGGTCATACCCAGCATTTGAAAAAATGCTGAGAAAATAAATCTGCCATCTATTCATTCAACAAACTCTCACTGAGGCCCTAACAATTTCTCTCTTTTTAGATTACTCAAGCAACACTTGGATACGTTCTCATTGTGAAAAATGCAAATAACCCAGAGTTATATCAAGTAAAAGCAAAAGTCCCCTTTACCCTGCTTTGCTTCTCACATTCTCCCCACAGGTAACCCTAGTGAACAGCTTGAACGTATCCTTCTAGTCTTTTTGCTATGCACTTAATATATGCATATATCACATATAAAAACACATAGTTTTGTTGACCTCAAATGAGAACTCATGGGACTTTTATTCTGCAACTTCCTTTTTCCTCTTCTTTTGTCTCAAAGAAGTTGTAGCGTGAGGTGCTTCAGGGCAAGGCTCTGGATTGCTCCTGACTTCACCTTGTACTGAACAAGTTATTTGCCTCTTGGTGCCTCAGTTTCCCCATCTATACAATAGGGACCTTGTGGGACTATGGTGTAGATTTAATACCCTAACCCACAAAGTTTGGAGCAATGTCTGACCTGTGTCAGGCACTTCATCAGTGCTGGGTCCTGCTAGCATCATTGCTATTTTTACTGTTATTCCTCCCATTGCAGTCCATGTTTGTCCCTCACCTGTGGCTGCAGGGTGGGCATTGTTTGCTGCCTCCATGGGCAGGGTGAGGGGAGAGCCGTGTGCACGCAGAGGGTGCAGCCAGCAGGCAGCACTTCTCTGGGATAGGTGCCTGGGGTCTCTGGGCCCAGGGGAGAGACACGTTTCAAGGTACCACTGTTTTTCAAGTCCTGTGCTTAACGTTACCCACCCTCCCCCCAACCCTGCCAAGGTCACAGCCCAGTGGGTGGTGGAGACCCAGATAATAACCAAGGAGACCAGCATCCTTGTGGTAGTCATGCGGGGCCTGGGGCTGGCGCAAGGGTGGAAGCACCAGGTTGGCCATATGGGGGTGACAGGGGTCCTGGCAGAGGGAGACGGTGTGTGATTCAGGCCAGAGGCTAGAAGGGGCGGGGCAGAGAACCTGGACACAGCGATGAATGTGCCCAGTCTTGGCCAGAGTTGGGGGGCTTTGTGGAGGAGAGGAGCTTTGGGCAGGTGCTTCAGCTCAGGTAGGTGAGAAAGGAGGGGGATTCCCAGCAGAGGGAACACGGCAAGCAGTCTTTGGAGGCTGGGTCAGACATGGTTTGTGTGCTGTGGCCAACAGGGAAGGCCTTGACTCAAAAGGATGGTAGGGAGGAGGCCGGCAGCTGCTCAGGCCTCCTCACTGGCCTTCCTGCCTCCATCTTGGCCCCATTAAGGTGCTGCCCCATCATCAGAGGGTCCTTCTCAAGCAGAGTGGGCCCAGCCCTGTTCAGGCACCTCCAGGGCTCCTGCTGCCTTCCTGATAAAGGTCCAGCCCTCGGCCCTTCATGGTCTTTCCAGCATCCTCTGCCTGCTTTGCCCCCATTAAATCCCCTTCCCCTCCACATTGCTCATTCCCAAGGTTCAACCCTGGACATCCCTGCCTCTGCATTTGCCTTCTACCTAGAACGCCCTTCACCTTCTGTCCCTGCCTCCCAAGACCAAGACAGACGTCCTGTCTCCTCCTCTTGACCCCTGAGGCAGGATGAGTCATCTCGCTTTGTCTATACCCACAGCACATAGCGGATCCCTGATTATTGGTAATTCTGTCAGCGTTCTCCTCACAAGGCTGCATCTTTCTCCTTGCTCCAGCCCCAGCACCAAGGGGTCTGGAACACAAGACCCTCACACAGGGCTTCCTGGCAGGAGCCGCCAGGTGAGGTGGAGAGGATGAGGACTCCAGCGTTTCCTGAGGACCCCCTTGGCCCTTAGCAATGGCATCTGAGATCATCTTCACTCTTCTGGGTGAGAGTCAGAGGGTTCTGTCCTGTCAGACTCTATGGAGGAGACAAGTGAGCCCCTCCCCCCAGCCAGGGCCCAGCCTCCAGGCTGCTTGGAGAATTCCCTGAGGGGACTGAGAAGAAACTGGCTGGTCCTGTTCCGGGGATCCAGGAGACAAGTTCAAGGCAGAGCTGTGTGTCGTGGTGTTGGGGGTGGGTGTTCCAGTTCCTCGGTGGGTCTCTGGGTCTCTGAGGTTGGAATGTGACACCAGGGAGGGAGGGTGGGTGGTAGGGTCTCTAGGTGCAGGCTGGGGTTTGGCTGGCAAAGGACAGATTTTGCTGTACTGGTTCTTGAACCTGTGTGAATTGATTGTGTGTGTGTGTGTGTGTTGTGTGGAGGGGGAGACACAGAGAGAGAGAGACAGTGGATAGGGGAAGAGGGACACCTAGGGGAGAGAGAGGAAGATGGGATGCGGGGGAGAAGTTCTTGCTGAACAGTAAGCTTAGAATCAGGAAAAATGCAGCCAGGCGCACTAGGGTTTGGGCAATACTGGACATTCATTCATTTGTTCATTTGTTGAGCAGACAGTCCCTGACGGTTCTGTCACTGCACTGTGCTCACACTGGTCCCCAGAGATGAGCAAGCTTGCTGTCCACCGTTGAGGCCCTGGAAGTCTAGGGGGCAGGTGACAGTGGACATCTGGTTTCTGTACAAAGTGATCAGGCTCAGGGGAAGAAGGCAGCCCACCAACTGAGTCAGGGAAGGCTTTCTGGAGGAGGGGGAAGGCAGGATGACTCAGAGGGGCAGGAGTGGTCCTTTGAGGAAGAATAAGGGGCAGTGGGGTGGGGCAGGGTGGGGCGGGGCAGGGGAGGGGAAGAGGGAAAGAGACGTTTGGGAAGCCAGGCTAACCGGGCATCTCACTTCTCTGATCTTAATCTGTACTTTGGGGAAGAGTGGGTCCTTTCAGATGAGAGGTCAGTGAACCCAAGTCACACACTCCTTAGGGGCGGGAAATCAGGGGACCCAGTGAAGGGGGTTGACAGAAAGGGGGTAGGGGGCTTGCTCAGAGCATCTGCAGGCCCGGTGCTTGGCACCTGAGGAAGAAAACGCAGAATCAGTTGAACTTGGGCTCCTTTTACTGGAGTTCCCTCTTTGGGGCTGTGTCCATCAGTGGGAGGGGTCAGGGCAGTGGAGGGAGCACTAGATTTGGAGTCAGGAAAAGGACTGAGTTCTGACTGTGGCTTCAGGCAAGCACTTCCCCTCACTGAGCGCCGGTTTTCACTTTGGTCAAAAAGGGGAGTACGAATTGTTGCAAGCATTAGACGTGATGATTATGTTGGTGTGTTTTGTGATTGAGAAAGCCAGGAGCCCCTGTAGCTTACAGTCATAAACACAGGCTTTGGGATTAGGCCAAACCAAACCAAACCCATCACCGTCGAGTCGATCCTGACTCATAAGCTGAGTTCAAATCCAGGCACTAACCACTCTCTCTGGGGCTTTGTTTCCCCATCTTTGAATGATGAACATAATAGTAGGCCCCTGGTGATTGTTGGGAGATTTGGTGGGTGCATGTGCACAGCTGCAGGCACACAGCACTCAGCTGTGCTGCTGAAGGCCTTGGTCCTGGAAAGAGATTACTGTTAGTATTCTTTTCCCATCCGTGCCAGGTGCGTCTTAACTTTACCTGCAATAGCATTGGCCAGAACGAAGAGTTTAGGGCCTGTTTCCTTCCTAGCCAGGTCAAGGAAGGTGGATTGAGTGAGTCTTTGTTACACAGCAGAGCAGGTGAGAATTACTCATTTTCTGGCCAGAGTTTGTTTCAGAAGTGACTTTGACCCCGTGGTGCAGGTGGACTCTGAGAAGGCATCCAGCCACTTTTGGCTTCAGGGGCGGTGAATGTGGCATGATAAGCATGAATCCATGCATTTGTTCATTCATTCATCACATTTTGAGCACCTCCTGTGCACCAGGGTACTGAGAACACAGCCACAGGTGTGAGAGATAATTCTAACATAGCGTAGCAGGTAAGCACTTACATTTTGGAGTTTAACTACCTGAGTTCATATCTTGGTTCTGCTCCTTACCACCTTGGGCAAATTACTTATCATCTGCTTTACTCAGTTTTCTCATCTGTAAAATAGGAGAAATGATAGCACCTCCCACTTAGGGTTGTTGGGATAATTAATGAAGTAATACAGATAAAATACTTAGAAAGTGCTAGAGAAGGGTACCTCACTTCATTGTCATTTTTATTCCTGCTCTGGAGGAGCTTACAGGCCAGTTTGGGGGAGGCGGGAGCTGGTCCCAACCAGGGCTTCCCTGTAAGGGGTGACACCTGGGCAGGGAACGGCAGCATCTAAGCCCTGCCATGGAGACAGGCTGATGCACTTGGCCTCATCGTGACGCTTCTCGTAAGGTGCTTCTGCACTGTGCCCTGGGCCTCCTGCAGCTCAGTTCGTTGGGGAAGGTCCAGCTCTGCCTGGGCGCCTCTTTGAGAAAGAACTTTAGTATAAAGTGTTGAAGCTGAAAGTGTTTTTTGATTGAGCCATCCTCACTGTGTGTCGTTAGGCAGGTCCCTCAAGCTCTCTGAGACTATTTCCTAATTTATCAAATGGGCAGAATAATAGTATCTGTTTTATGGCTTTGTTTTTAAGAGGGTTGAATGAGAACATGTCCGTCAAGCATTTAGCCAGTAGGAAAGGGCTTAATAAATGTCACCTCTTAGTGATGATAATTCCCGGAAAACGTAAATTTAAAACTTAAATTTAAAAGATTCCTTCCTGGGGACTACAGCTCCTGAAGATGTGAAGGTGTAAACCTTCCACTAGCCCAGTAGGACCAAGAGTTGTTACAATGAGGAGAGAGAACTGAGGCCCAGAGAAGCTTAGCTACTGTAGCCGAGTCACCCAGCAATCCATGTGTGGGGTGTGGAGGGGGGCCAGAGCTGGGTTCCAGGGCCTGGTGCTCTCTGATGCTTTAATAGTTATTCCTTCAGAAAAGAGCTATGGGTGATGCAGCATTGATATAAAGCTCGACTTGTCTTCTGGAAGCTTCCAGTCTGACTGGGAAAATGAAATTTGTACATGATTATGATAAGGGGTAAAAAAAAAAATCATCTGTTCCATCAAAGGGGGAAGAGTCATGTGTTCATTCATTTGAGGGGCGCTGTGCCAGGCCTTGGAGCAGAAGTTCTTAGCCAGGGCTGATTTCGTCCCTCAGGAGACACGTGTCAGTGTCAGGAGACATTTTTGGTTATCTCGACTGGGGAGGTGCTACTGGCATCTAGTGAGTAGAGGCCAGGATGCTAGTAAGCATCTTACAATGCACGGGACAGCCCACAAAGACAAACGAGGTGACCAAAAACATCAACAGTGTCAAGGCTGGGAGTCCCTGCCTGGAGAGATGGCAGCAACCAGGCAGACACAGCCCCTGCCTCTGAAAGCTTCTTGTGGTGCATGAATAGACACCAACAAGAGCAAGGAGGACAAGCATGGAGTGCAGTGAGGGTGACACAGGGCTCGCCACCATTGGGAGGGAAGGCCTAGGCAAGTCCCTCCAGCTGGAAGGCTTGACCAAGCAAAGACTTGGAGGCAGAAAGTGAAAGGGTGTGTGGTGAGAGGGGCAAGCTGCGGCCACCTAGTGTGTGTGTGTTGGGAGACTGCAGAAAAGAACCTGGCCTCAGGGTACACAGGAAGCAGTTTCCAGAGGTGGAGGGTGAGTAAAGTGTCTGGTTTGAGGGAACTACAACTCCCAGCATGCTGGCTATGCTAGGGAACCTAGCTGACAGAGCCTGCGGAGAGGCACCTGCAGAGGTGGACAGGTGGGATGCCCTGGGTGAGGCCCCTGGCACCCTCTGGTTGTGGCGTAGCCTCCACCCTTCCTCTCATATGCATCTCCCTGACAGGTGGGGAAGAGAAGTAGGAAAAAGAGAGAGAAGATGAAGAACAATATTTTCATTTCAAACACAGGTGGGAGAGATGGAAAGGAATCTGGCTTATGATACCTTTGAGGTAAGCACAGAAAATCCCTACCATGGTCCGAAATAGCACTAAAAACACGTTTTGCCAAACAAGACTTAAATAAGCATCTCCCTCTTCTTGAGTCCAGCAGGATGTGGACCAAGCTGGCTTTGTTTCCTTGGGGTGACACTGTCCCCTAGAGCCCCAGCCCTGGTTAATTAAACAGAGAGGCCCTGGTCTTCCAGGGCAGGGCAGTGATCTGGGGAGCTCGCCCTGGCAGCCCTTGGCCTCTGCCAGAGCATTCCAGAGGTCCGGAGTGGGGTGGGGGGCAGGGTGAGAGAGTCATTCTACAAGCACAGAGGTGGGAGACCTGTTCCTCTAATAAGTGAGTATCCGCATCTTTGGATGCTGAAATGCATCATGGAGAAAAGCTATCCTTTAAAGAATACCTATTGTGCCAGGCATTGAGTAGTCACCTCTAAGCCTTACTAACTGCCCTGAAAGGATTATCAAGGAAAGTGAAGCTCAGAGAGGTTAAATGACCTGCTTGAGGACACACAGCAACCAAGTGGTAGTACAGGCCCTGCCTGCTGCTCACTTACTTCCATTGGGCAGCAAATCACCGATCATGTAATGCTACTGCAGTCTGGTGGGAAGTTTTTCAGGCTTAGAGTCAGGCATTTGTCAGCCTGAATTCTGACGGGGTAACTGTTGTTGCTGTGGCTTTCGCTCTTGGAGCCTCCCGTTTCCTCATACGTCAAGCAGATATAATCATGCCTTTATTCTGGAGTTGTTGTAAGGGATGTGAAGGGGAAGAGGGAGGCCTGGGGGTTAGGGCCTGCCCTGGGCCACCCAGCGTGGCAGGGCACTGTAAAAGAGCCCTAGGAGAGATTGTGGTATCTGCGTATCAGTGTTGGGTTTCTTTATTTGAACGGGGAGAGAGGGCAGCCCTGCTCTGCAGGTAGAGGAGGCCGTGTGGAATGCGGGCGTTTATTTTTCTTTGGCCGTGAAAGCCCTGTTTCAGCTCAGGCTGACTGTGGAGGGCTTCCCAAGATACTGCAGTGGGTGCCTGCCATGCAGACAGGTCTGCCCAGGGTGGGCACTAAGAGGGTACTCTCCAAGGGAGTTTCCCACCTCCCTCACACACCACACACACACAGCCAATAAGCCCTCATCTCAGGGCCTGGGATACCTGGGAACCCTCAGAGACAGTGAGGGGCCCCTGAGGGCCATGAAATGTGCCACCCCCCCCCCCCCACCTGCAATCCTGTAGTCCTCCTGGTCCCATTCATCTCCTTATCTCCTGGCAGCCTGTAGATTGCTGGGAAGGCAGGGGCAGCCTTCCTGACTGACAAACAAAACAAGCCATCGGAACAAAAGGAGAGGGGAGGCTGGCTGGGCCTCTCAGCTCCCCTCCCCCTCCCCTTGCCCCAGCCCTGGCTGCAGGCATTTCTCTTGCTCCACCCAGCTGGCACCCTACACTCAGAGGCACTGAGGGGGCCCCAAAGCCATTGTTGGTCAGGCTGCCGTGGCTGGGAGCCCCTTGCACTGGGAGGTGGGCTCGAGGAATGCTGGAGTGGCCATGGGGCAGGGCTTGCTGAAATGGCTGCCCCCCTCCTTCCCTTCGGCTTGCTGGGCAGGCAGCTTGGAGAGGCAGCCAGGCCGGCAGGTAGCAGAGAAAGACATCGGATCCAGGGGGAGCAGCAGAGAAAGCAAACAAACAGGGCTTTGTGTGGCTGCAGATTGGCGTCTCAGAAGGGAAGCCAGGCCTGTGGTGGGGAGGAGCGGGAGGAGAAAAGGGGGTGGGGAGAGGAGGCCACTGCTGAGCCTGAGATAGGCGGCTGGGCCAGCCTAGGCAGCCAGGGAGCAGGGACAGGCTCTGGCTGAATCCCAGCTCCGTCACTTCACTCCCTAACAGATCTGGGCCTGTCTGCCCACCGGGCCCAGGGCAGAGCCCCTCACGCGTAGAATTGTTCGGTAGATTACAGATGATGGCGACAGTCCCCAGACCAGGGCCTGGCCCAGTCAGTGTGAGCTCCCGCCCTACTCCTTGTCCCCGGAGTCAGTGGGAGGACACAGAATAAGAGAAGATGGGGGTCTCCTGGGAGGCCAGGGACCGCTCAGAGCTGTGGGGGCTCTGACTGGGGGAAACAGGTTCGTGCTGTCAAATAGCAGAGATGCATGGGGGGCGGGGAGACACGCAGACAGCTCGATGATCCCCTCCGGGACCATTTCCTCTCCTCTCCCTGTCCTCTAGAGGGGACGGTGAGAGGGCAAATGCCTCGCTTCCAGCCCGCTCTCCCGCAGCACCACCATCTTTGGTTGGACAAGCCCCGGCCAGCAGGGCCCTCGAAGCTGAGAGGGGCCCAGGAGCCCCAGGGCGCGGGGGCAGCGCGGAGGCCCGGGCGGGGCGGGGCGGGGCGGGGCGGGCCACTCCTGTCGCCATGGTAGCGCCCTGTCCCGGCATGCCTCGCGCCCACCCGCACCTCTCAGGAAGGCGGTGGGCGTGGCAAGTGGGTGTGGTTGGCGGGCGAGGCCCCGCCCCGGTGCCTGGTTCTCCTTGGTAGGAAAAAGCACTGAAGGCCGGGGTTCTGACCCCAGCGCTGCCTCTGGGGGCCCCCTCCGTCCTGCCGGCAGTGTGGGAAGAATGAGAGACTGAGCGTGTTAGCCTTGGAACTGGCTCTGCGCCTGGTGCGCAGCAGTCCCAAGTCAGGGGCAGCAGGAAGATGCTTTCTGGGCCAGGATAATGGAAGGCTAGTTCCTCGTTCTCGCTGCAGAGGGGCCTTTAAAAAAGTAGGGGTCCCCCAGAGGGTTCCAGGCCACGCTGCCCCTGAGCTGAGCTCTGCCTCTAGCTCTCCCTTCCCTTAGGCTGCCCAGGGCCAGCCAGGCCTCCCTGTCTAAAGGCCAGAGGAGGGGGCTTGGGTGCACCCCTCATCTCACTGCCCACCCAGGTCTGGGCCCTGCTGCCCCAGCCAGGCTCCTCCAGCCCAGGAGCATGGGCCTCCCCTATTTGGCAGCTGCTGGACTATCTGTCTGGGAGGGTTGTTCCTGCCTCCTGAGCTCCGCTACTCCCTCTGCACTGGACTCTTCCGGAACTTTGCTGCCACCTCAGCCCTGCCCTCCTGCCAGTGCTGCCCTCTCTCTACCCAGCCTGCTCGTGTCTCCAGTTCCCAAGTGGTCACTCCAGGGCCATCTTCTTTCCCTCAGTCTCTAAAGAGACACCAATTCAGCTGGCCCCTGTCCCCTCTTAGCTGGGCTGGGCAGATAGCCAAATTTAATGCCAGCCTTTGGGTCTCAGGAGGGAGGAAGTGTCCTCGGTGAACAGTTTTCCTCTTGCCACCTGGTGCCTCACCCAGGTTACACACACAAGAAGGGTGAGAATGCACTTTGATTATAGCAGGAGGAACTCAGGCTTGATATCAGAAAGAACTTCCCAGTTCTAAGCATTTTTCCTCTACGTATATGATATATTAAATATTATGAACTTGCAACTATGGAGTCATGCTATATGTTTGGTTTTGTAAGACACTTGGTGGTTTTAATAGCATTTTTTCACTATAAAAAGAGTACATGTTTATTATAGACTTTTGGAAAATATGACAAAGAAAAGGAAAAAAAAAATTCTCATAGTCCCTGTCTCTAAAGGTAGCCATAATTGTCTTTTTTCCTTCCTATTCAGGGTTTTTGTTTCATATTTTTTGTTTGTTTAGTCACAGCACCGTTTTTCCTATACATACCATTTGATATCCTGCTTTTCTCACTTAATGTTGTGTAATAGGCTCCTTTTTCCTGCAAGTCTGTGGGAATCTTGAGAGAATTAGAACCGTGTTCTTGGGGGAACTTCAAAACTGAGTCAGATTTCTGGGGGTCATTTGTTGCACTGGGTGGTTGCTTTAGGACTTTGTTCATTCTTGCCCCACCTGCAGACTCCTGAGGACCCTTTCCCCATTGCCGGTAGCCTCTGGTGAACTCCCTATCCTGGACAGGGGCATGAAGATATGGGCTCCCACAGCCTCTGGTGCCAGATTTCTGTGGGGTCTCAGATCTCAGCCCCATCCAGGGCCTCTTTTAACCAGCCACCCTTGTTAGCCCTCTGACCCCTCTTCTGCTTCTCTATACCCTGGGGATATACAGGCCTGGCACCAGGCACAGCCTCCCTGGCCAGCCACCCCTCGGGCCAAGCACAAGCTGTCCTTTCCCTTACTTACCCCTGTTGCCAGGCCTCCCTCCATTGCCCCGTTCCTGAACAGTTTGATGCTAACACATCCAAGGCCTGCGTGAAACACACCTTGGAAAATCAGTTGCCAGGGATGAATTGGCATTTAAAAGGCATCCAAGGCTTGGGAGGAAAAGCCAGAGACAAGAGAATGCAGGGCCCTGTCTCTGAGCAGCAGCTGGACTCACTGGATGAAGTATCAGAATATCTCTTTGCCAGGAATCACGCCCCTTCCAGAGGGGCAGTGGGTGGGGTTTGGGACCTGCCAGGCCCCGCCTCACTGCCTTTTGCCACCCCCCTGTTTGCTCTCAGAAATGAAAAGATGCAGAAGGGACATTTGTGAGCTGCAGCCCATGGCCCTGTGAATTATATTCTAACAGGTTTATTCATTTGTAAAAATTTTAAGATAGACTTCCCTTTACCCCTAACAAGGAGGCGGCTAGGTTTTGGGCCCGATATCGATGTTTTGGACATGATTTATTCAACTGGATTTGTTCTGGGCTGGTCACCACCTGCCATGTGGAATTTAACCAAGTGGCTAGATGGATGTGTGAGGGTGTGTGTCTATGTGTGTTTCTGGACTTGGGGTCTGTGTGTATGCCATGTGCGTCTGTGTCGGTATTTGGGGGATCATGGGCACGTGGGGGTGATTGTTCTTGTATAGTTGGCTCTATTCACACACGTGTGTCTAAGTCTCTCTTTGTTGCATTGTTGAATTTGTGCCTGTGTAGTATGTGTGTTTTGTGTATATAAGTAGGTTGCTGTTTGGCTGAGTGTGTGCATACGGTCCATGAGTCTGTTTGTGACTGTGAACGATTGGTGATTGGGTGCGTGTGTGTGTGTGTGTATGTGCATGAACTGAGAGGTCTATTTGTGTAAATGTGTCTTGGGAGCTTGTGTGTGGGGTGCTATCTACAGTGGTGTACATGTCCCGTGTGTCTGCATGGTGTGTGTGTCTGTGTTTGTGGGTGGGGGGGCCATGTGGCTGGCTGGCTGTGTATTCTGTGGTGCAGGTGCCTGTTCCTGTGTGTACGTGGGGTGTGGTGTGGGATGTCCCCACCCTTGTTATCGATAGAGGAGGCAGTAGGTGTGGGCTGAGATGCCAGGCTGTCTGCTTTCTGCTGGGCCCTGAACCCTGGGGTGAATGAGGTGCCTGGCAAACTTTCACCCTGTGACCCTTGTGCTGGCTGGACCTCAAGGCCCTAGGAAGGAGTGGTTGGAGGGCTAAAGGGGTACTGGGGAGTAGGGTAAAAGACAATCCCCCCAACTCTCTTCCAGCAGAACTGGGCCTTCCCTCCCCAGTAACTTAGAGACCAAAGTGAACTTGGGGGCCAGGTGGTCCAGGCCCGTATTTCACAGATGGAGAAACTGAGGTCCGGAGGGCACATGGCCTGTTAGTAACTGGGCCAGACCCTAATGTAGAGCACGGCCACCACTCTAGGGCCCCTGCTTCTGACCTCACAGTCCCCACCAGCTCTCCTTCTTATTCCGATCAGGGTTAGAGTGCCTGTGGGGAAGTTACCTGTGGGGAGGACACCACCAGGGCACCCTTGGGGCTTGGACTGGGCAGCTGGAGCCCTAACTGAGCCCAAACTGGAGTTAAGAGGCCAGGACTCCGGACCTGCCCAGGCCTGGAGCTGCTGTGTTATCTGGGGCAGGCCCTGCTCTCTCTGGACCTCTCCTGTTGTACAAGCGTGGGGCCCCTAGTCATTGCACCCCCTCTCACACACATCTGCGAAGTCTGCGCTGCCAAGTCTGCACTGGATGGGGCCGCCCAGAGCTCACAGAGCATCAGGACTGGACTAGCCCAGGCTCAGAAAAGGCAGGGATTCATCTGGAGTCCCTCAGCAAGTCAACCCCGGGATGTATGCAGGCAGCAAGAACAGCAGGGGATAATGGGAGAACCTCAGCTCTGGGGCCTGAGTCCCAGCTCTGGGGTGTACTCTGTGTTTGGGGCATTGTCTTTGTCCCTTCCCCAGGCCCGCCCCTGGCCCAGATGGGGCCTAGTGGCCTGGGAAGTGGCAGACATTTGGCTTTCTCAGCTCTGTGACAGCCCTGCCCCCGCCAATAGCTAATGAGGCTGCCAAGGGCCCCCCTGGGACAGATACCTTTGCAGGCCAGGGGCAGCTGAGGGGGTGGGCCAGCCTTGGGCCAGACTGGGAAGAGAGGGCTGAGCCCCTCCCCTGCATGAGTCCCCCAGGCCCTCTCCAGGCCCCGGAGCCAGACATGGGGATGGCGTGGGACAGGAGGGCCTGGAGAGACAGGATCACCCACACCAGGCATGCATTTTTCTTTGGCTCTGTGACTATTTGTAGTGGTAATACTTCATCTGGCTAGACCTGTATGTAGGCCTACTGTGGGGCAGGCATAACCTGGGCAGACAAAAGTCCTGCTCTGGGGACATTGTGGTCATGGGGGACGATGTTAGTCACATGATCTGAGTCATCATCCATATATGTACTGGAACATGTGAGTAGCACAGGCCAAGACAGTGGCACAGAAGACGCACAGGGCCCCTCTGGTGGAGAGAGGGATGCCTGGGCCCAGGTCTGGGTGGGTCAAGACCCTGACTGGTGCTGTGTAGCCCCAGACCACTGCCCAACCTCTCTGGGCTCCACAGGGGCTGGATGTTTCCCTCCAGCTCCATCCTCTCTGAGTGGAATCAGTCAGGTCTATGTCTCCTTTCCCAGTGCTCTTTGCCCTCCCCACCAGGGCCCTCAAGATATCTGTTGGCAAAAACTTCAACTCTGCAATGCCCGAGGCACTGCCCCAGGTGATGCTGGAAGCCACTGCACAGCATGGCAGGCCCCACCTGCCATTGCATCTCAGCCCTTTTGCCCTCATAGAATCACCTGCCTGGGCAGGAGCCTAGAAGAGATGAAATCACAGAATTAGCTTCTATTTCCCTTCCTCATCATTTACACCAGTTGCAGTGAAGTTGATGCCAACTCATGGTGACCCCATCTGTATCAGAGTAGAATTGTGCTCCATAGGATTTTCAGTGACTGATTTTTTTGGAAGTAGGTCGCCAGGCCTTTCTCCCAAGGTACCTCTGGGTGAACGCGAACCTCCAACCTCTCGGTTGGCAGCTAAGTGTATTTACTGTTGCCCCACCCAGTACTCCCCCACTGTATTGGGAGGCATTGATGCATACGTGCATTCGTTTGTTCCACTGGTATTTCTTGAACCCGTATTAAATTGCCAGGCATTATGCTACACGTTAGACCTCAGGTAGCAGACTGCAGGCTGTAAAAATGGCGTGGCAGAGGCATCGTTATCTGACCTCTTCCTCTAACTTCACAAGGGGGAGAGAGAATCAGCATCAGCAGTCCAAAGTTGATTCATATGAGGCGGAGCCCAGACATACCTCCTCTCTCCAACCTTTTTTTTTTTTTTTTAACCAATTCTGACACCAGCCATCCCTACCACAGCGCTTTCTACTTCTTTGCTGCATTTGATAGTTCGTTGCAGTGGGCACACAGAATTCACAGACGATATTCACAATTAGGGAATTTATTAGGGCAGTTAATAGGTTACAATTCAGGATCAGAAATGACTCAGGATACAGTTCTTCGATCAGGGCAGCCTCTTAACTGTGCCCACAGGCAGGCTTCTTTCTGGCCCTTGGCCTGGCCTCTGCCCTGCTTGGGCACCCCACTCTGCCAGTAAGCCTGGCCCTGAAGGTGCTCAGCTCTCTCAGTCAGTGGGTTGGGAAGCCTAGCTCCACCCAGAAGTGCCTGGAGGCACCTCACTCCACCAGCAAGCCTCCTTCCCAAAGCCACTGCGCTTTCTTACTCCATGAGCCAGGAAGCACACTGCACCATCTCCTGCTGGTCTCCTGGTTCTGCTACTGCTGGTTCTCTGCCATGCTTGCTGCCAACTTCTAATCGTCTTTCAATGTCTCCATTGTTACAGCTCTCTGTTTCCTGGGTCTAGGAGGTTCTCAGCACAGAGACACCAGGTCCAAAGGATGCACTCCGCTTTCAGCTCTTCTTTCTTAGTGGTAGTAAGCCCCCCAACCCATGGCCATAGATGACTCATTTTAAGCCTAGTGGGATGGCAAAGCCATAAACCTTATTTGCATTATTAACAAGCTATCGAATTCCCTTAGTAGGCCACAAGCACCTCATTTGCATAGCCCCACCCAGTCATTTGATGGAAGTTACAAGACCATGTCGAGAAAGGCCACGTGAAAGTGATCCATCACACTGCAGGGGCCCACCTGCCACATCCTCACTGCAGAGCCCTTTTGAAGGCCTACCCAGAGTTTGGGAAAAAAAAAATCAAGTGGATCACCACTGAGTAACCCTCGAGCAATTTCATCCCAATTCCAAATTATAGTGCATCTTGTTGTTATAGCCTGCTTCGCACAAGGCCACGGCCTGCCTGGTGGGGTGGCAGGACTTCTCCAACAGCCACAGCCCCTACCCTGCCTGGGCAATCCACCCAGCCATCCACATGGACATGTCATCCACTGGCCCGGCAGGCAGTAGGGCCCGTGACCCACTCTAATTCTCGGCAGGGTGGGTAGAGCAGGGTGGGAGTGTGGCATCCGAAGGAATGAGCTCAAATCCTGGCTTGGTCATGTGGTTGCCCAGTGAGCAAGCTGCTTCCCTACTCTGAGCCCTGGTTTCTTCATTTGCAAAAAAGGATGTCCTCTTTTTCTGGCCAGTCTGTATGGATAAAGGCTGGCTTGGGAGGGAACAGTTTCCTAAGCTGTAGGGGGCTCGAGAGCAAAGACCTGGCCTGGGCAGCTGAGAGACTGAGGCTGAGTCAGGTGGAGGGTCTTGGCCTGGCAAAGGCACGCACCTACCCCTCCATCCTGGCGGGCCCAGGATTGCGTTCAGTTGCGTGGCTTCCAGGTTATGAGTGCAGCCCCAGGAGGTAACCTGCCTGGGTTCAAAGCCTCACCTTGGGTTTCACCAGCTATGAGACCTCTGTAGAAGCCTTGATGGCACATTGATTAAGCGCTCAGTTGCTAACCGACAGGTCGGTGGTTTAAACCCACCAGCCCCTCCACGAGAGAAAGATGTGGCAGTCTGATCCCCTAGAGATTACAGCCTTGGAAACCTAGAAGGGCAGTTCTGCTCTGTCCTATAGGGTCACCCTGAGTTGGAATTGACTCGAGGGCAACGGGTTTAGTTTTTCGGTTCGTTTGAGACCTCGGATAAGTCACGTCCCACCTCCCCAGCCTCAATTTTCTTGTCTATAAACTGGGAATCACAGTAGTATGTACCCACTAGCCCCAGGGCTGCTGGGGCATTAAGTGAGAGGATTTTGCTAAGGGCTTAGGACAGGCTGAGCTTGGGCTGTAGTCCCTTTCCTGTGGGGCCCTGTGTGAGGCACCTGGCACCTGCAGGCCTCAGTCTCCCCAGCTAGTTCTTTGGGAAAGCAGCCCCTGCCCACTCCCCTTCACCTTCAGAGACCTATTCTTGGGACCTGGGCTGGCCCCCCATCTTGCCCACTATCCTCCAGATCCTTGGGGAACCTTTGCCCTCTATTCACCTCTGGCTCCAGGTAGGAGACCTGGCCTCAAGGGGAGGCGCCCCTGTGCCTCCCCTGCCTCCTGCCAGCCCTCTGCTCATGCTCACCCACTGACCCCCTCAGGAGGCGGCCGCCATCAAAGCATCCTCTGGTGCTTATACTAATGAGTTGTATGAATGCCTAATGGCTGAGCTCGGCTCTAATTGCACCTGCCAGGCATCCGGACATGCGCAGGTTTGGACGCCATAATTACCTGGAAGATAGGTCCAGCGGAGGGCGGCAGGTGGGGCTGTGCCCTCCGAGCGTCGCAGCGCCCAGACTGCAGCCCAGCCGCATGCATCCTCAGAGCCCTGCACGGGATGGGGAGAGGCTGGCGTGACAGTAATTCAATTAATTTACCGCCCAGCCTTGACGGAGACAGGAGCTGTCGGCCGCCCGCCCCGGCATTCAACCGGGCCGCTCCTCCGGCCCCGGACTCACCTGCGCCAAGTGCGCGGCGCCCAGTGGCTTCCTGGTGCTATGGCCTCTTTGTCTTGGCATTTTAGGCCCTTCGGGATAGGCTGCTGCAGATCAACCTGGGACGCTCTGCACACACAGTACTAGCGGTGGCGATGAAGGCTTTGGTGCGCTGTCCATTCCTACCAGGCAGGGGTTTGTGTCTCCTCACGGGGACCCCCCCCCCACCGATTCACTATCTCACCTCTCTTGTCTTTTATAAGGCTCTTCAGCTCCCCTATTCAACTTCATGAAAGCTATCCCTGTCTCTCCAAGAAGGCCCCTCTGGTCTCTTGGAATTGGTCTGGGCCCTCTGTTGGGGATGGGGCAGCCCAGGGTGAGGGGTTTCTGGGTGTGTCCCTCCCCCTTGGTGGCTGAGGGTTCTTTGAGGCCAGGTCATCTGACTCCATAGGTCTATGTGTGCTGCTGGAAGTGGCACAGGTGTGGGGGGAGTGCAGTGCAGGAGCCACGCAGCCCAGGGGTCCTGGGGACTGTAGGGGATGATGGGAACTTCAGGGAAGCCTTGATGCCTAATGGTGTTCTTGTGGGACACGTGTCCCTCCCAGCCTCAACCAGGGGAGCCACCAGGAGGCACTGGGCCTGGAGAGGCCTGCACCCCCTTCTCCTTCCCTGGTCCCTTCCTCTCTTCTCCCACACTTCCCTTTCTCTAGAGGGAAAGGGGAAAGGGAAGAGGGAGAAGGCAGGCTGGTCATGCAGATTCTAGAAAGTGGCCCCCTTCTCCCCTCAGTCTGGCCAGGCCCTCTCACACCCCAACCTCTCCTGTTTGCCCCCACCCAGATCCTCCCTCTCCTCTGGTTTACACTGATGGCATTGTATCCCAGAGCTGCCCCCACCCCATGCCATCTTGGAGACAGAACCCTAAAGCAGAACAGGAGTGCCCACCTGGCATCTGCCCCGGCCCTGCCCTGCCCGCTGTTGGGCAGTACTGGGAGCACTGAGGACAGCTGATTGGGGCTCTGCCCACCAAGGGCTCCAGTCGGGGGAGGCACCCTAGAGAGGAATGCTTGTACTATAGGGTACAAGGACTGCTTTCCAGTGAGCAGAGATCGGCCTTTGTGCCCAGACTGGAAAGGAAGGTCGGGAGAGGCCTGTAAGCTCAGTCTGGGAGGAGGAATATAACCACAAGTGAATCAGAGGAGCATTCCATGAAGGGGAGCCACTTGAGCAAAGGCCTGGGGCGGAACATGCCTGATATGGCGGGGGGGTGGGGGAGGGGGGAGGGACAGCCTCAAACTGCTTCAGCTCACTAGAGGGCAATGGGTCTGAGCTGGAGAGGTGGGCTGGGATTTCTCTGCTTTTCGACAACCTTCAGCGGTTCAACACTGCCAGGACTCCTGATGGCAGGCAAACTTGAACCACCCACCTCATCTCAGGCAGGTCTTGCCTCAGCATGGCCCCTCCTCCGACTAGCTGATGTTTGTTGTGGGCCTACTGTGCTCTGGGGACTAGGAGATGGCTCCGCGTGGACTCAGTGGCAGTGTGGCCTACAGGGTGGGTTTCTTTTGCTTTGCTGGGGTCCTAGCATGTCTGGCCTTCAGCCAGAACTTGGCACACCTCCCCCACCCTCCCAGATGTCCTTGCAGACAAAATGGAGGTGACCGGGCAGATTGCCAGGGACATCAGGTGGCATCACAGCCGGGCAGACCATACTCCCCTGACTAATGAGGTGAGGGGAGCCTGGAGGGAGGTCTTTCCTGGCATGCCACGGGGCTCTGCCTTCGCCTTGGCCAAGGGGAGGAGTGAGGCCCACCCGGGTTGAACATACCTGTGGGTGAGGCTCAGTGCATTTGTCACCCTGTGAGGTGGGTCCTGTGCTGTCCACTTGCAGATGGAGACACTGAGGCTGATGGAGGGGAAGCAGCATGCCTAGAGGCACTCAGGCAGGAGGTGGCAGAGCTGGCCTGCAGCCCAGTCCGTGTGACTATAGAGCCTGTGTCGGTAACTGCTGAGCTGTGCAGTGTCCACCATGTGCATCCTGTCTCTGAGGTGTGGTGGGCTTGCAGAGAGGCGGGCCATGCCCTTTTCAACTCCATCTCCCTTGAGGTGGCTAGTATGGCACTTTGTGTGTAGCAAAACCAAAAAAATCCAAACCCGTTGCCATCATGTCAATTCTGGTTCGTAGAGACCCTGTAGAACAGAGTAGAACTGCCCCACAGGGTTTCCAAGGCTGTAAATCTTTATGGAAGCAGGTTGCCACGTCCTTCTCCCAAGGAGAGGCTTATGTGTTAGAACTGCTGATTTTTTGGTTTGCAGCCGAGCACTTAACCACTGTACCACCAGGACTCCTTTGTGTGTAGCAGGTGCTCAAATGCTTGTGGACTTGCTGGCTGGGGGACTGGATGATGTGTGGCATTCACAGGCAGGAAAGCCCCCTCATTCCTCCCCAGGAGCTGGTCAAGGTCATTGTGAGGGACTTAGGGACCAAGGCTTCCAGGGAGAGGGTAGGCTCAGAGGAGGCTGAGGAGGACCCGGTGACACGTCTCCCTCAGGAGACCAGGCTGATGGGTGCAGGCCACCTGGGAGTCTGTGGTGCCTCATGGGCAGGGGATGCAGTGCTGGGCTGCGTTCTGACCATGCTCCAGGCCATGGCACCTTTGAAAGGAGCCAGAGCAAGAGCCTTCACCTGTGACCTTTCAAGGGTTAGGGCCCAGCTGTCACTAAGCAAAGATGTTAGATCATGGTCCCAGAGCTCAAGTGGGAGGTAGGGACGTTCATGGGCAAAACGAATAAGTAAAATGACAGGAACCATCATAATGGTCACAGCATTTGTTGGGCACCTACTGTGTTTCAGGTATAGGGTCAGTAATCTGTAATCCTGATCACAACCCCATTTTACAGATGAGAAAACTGAGGGTTGGTGAGATTAAGGTCACAGAGCAGACTGGGATCTGACTCCAATGTGGGTCTGTGTTCACACCCACTGATAGCCTTTCCTTTTTCCACACTGCTTCTCATGGACCCCCATGTGGCTTCTCTGGTGGCCCCGAGGCCTTGTTTTCGGAAGTCCTGGGGTAGAGTCTGGCCTCCCTTCATCCCAGCTCCTCAGAGGGTGGTCCAGGTGGCCAGGGCCACAGGCTTGATGTGCCAGGGCCAGGGACCCTTCCTTAGTGGACAGTTGTGTCCTTGCCCTGGTTCCTGGAACAGTGGAGTACTTGTGACTACCCTCCGCTCCAGAGGGGTCCTTTTCTGAGGTTGAGGGTGCCCCAGGGCACCCTGTACTGATAAGGTAGCTGAGGATACTCAGGCAGTAGGGAGCAAAGACTTACGATCTCATCTTGGCCTTGCACAGCCCCACAGTGTAATCTTGGCCTGGTCACTGCTCCCTCTGGGCCTTGGTTGACCCATTAGTAAAATGCGGGCCTGACCTTGTCGCCTCCCAGGGTCCTAGCCTTTGAGAACTCTTCATCCTGGGAATAGGATGTGGCAGTGCCAGGAGCCCGTTTTTGGTGGGAGTGGTCAGGTTGACCCTCGCATGGCTCCTCTCTCTGTCTACCCAGGGCAGTCCTTGACCACCAGCCAGCTACGACAGAGAGTCTGGGCCTGGTTTGGCGTGGAGAAGGGGCTGGAATCACTCAGGTTTGCCACTTACAGGGTGTGTGACCTCAGTGGTCCCTTTACTGTGTGGGCTTTAGTTGTCTGACCTGGAAAATAAGGCTACCCATAGCACTGGCCTCAGAATAGTGACTGCTGTGTTTGGTGAAACACCCGTGTCAAGTCCTTAGGCCAGAGTCTGGGGCACAGGAATTACTCAAAAATTGACCTCACTGTTAGCATGGCTATTGGTGGTATTTGAGGTGTCATACAGCTGTTGGCCAAAATTTCCAGTCCCCTGCACCCCAGTACCAGGAAACCCTGGAAGTGTAGTGGTTAAGAGCTACAGCTGCAAACCAAAAGGCCGGCAGTTCAAATCTACCAGGTGCTCCTTGGAAACCGTTATGTGGCAGTTATACTGTCCTGTAGGGTCACTACGAGTCGGAATCAACTCGACAGCAGTAGGTTTGGCACCCTAGTACATGTAGGGTTCCTGAATGTCTGGTGATTGGGTGGGGCCGTGTGATCAGTTCTGTCCGATGAGGTGTGAGCAGGCCAAGCTTTTCATTGCTGCGGTGAGATCACCCAGAACCTTCTCCCTCTGTCAGAGAGTAGTAGCCCCCTGTACCCTTAGATGGATGTGTAGTGTGAACAAGAAATAAGGCTTGTTGTTTGAAGCCCTTGAGATTTAGGGGCTTGTTATAGCAACAGAGCCTAGCCTATCCTCATACGTCATGCTTATCATTAGTAATGATTAACATTATCATCATCACAACCTAACCACCCTGGGGCCAACAAGAAGACAGAGAGCAAGTTCCTAGAGGAGGTAGACGACCCGTTGAAAAGTAGAGGTTTGTTGCTGACCGCTTTCTAGAATTGTCCAACCCATTCTCTTGCTCATTTATTCACCTTTTCACAAGTTTGTTTCCATCATTCATTCGTGCAACAAATGTCCTTGAGCTCCTGTTTCTTAAGCCCTTCTGGGTGGTGCAAATGGTTAATGAGCTGGACCGCTAACTGACAGGTTGGAGGTTTGAGTCTACCAAGAGGCACCTCAGGAGACAAACCTGGCGATCTATTTCTAAGAAATCAGCCTTTGAAAACCCTGTGGAGCACCAACCCTGTGGTGACACGTGGGTCACCGTGAGTTGGAGTTGACTCAATGGCAGCTGTTTTTTGAGGGAGCCTGGAGGCCAGCAAGGGCTGTAGGTCTCTCTGCAGTGGAGGTGTGGGGCCTCTCGCGAGGATCAGGGGCAGCCCCTGCCGTGGGAGCCAGGGCAGGCTGTGGGTTGAAGTGGCAACACTGAAGGAGTGGGGGTGTCAGATGTATAGAGCGGGCCAGAGGGAAGGAGCGGGTCTTTCTTGAGAAGAAGCCTGGAGGTGGCAAGAGACATTGAGCAGTAGACTCTGGCCAGCAAGGATGAGGCCAGGTAACAGTGGCCAAGCTGGAGGGGGACTTTGGCCTTTGGCCCATGGGTCACAGGGCACCTAGCATTCTGGGCTGAGAGATGAGGACAGTATACCTGGGGGGTCCAGCAATTAGAGGGAGGGAGATCAGGTAGGAGCCTGGGTAAGGATCCAAGTGCCAAGGGCCAAACAGGGACCTGAGCGGGAAGAGCAGGGACAGGCATGCAGGGTGGGTAGCCAGTGTCATAGGCCCAGGTGAGCAGTGAGCCAGGCCAGAGTGCCGAGCACAGTGCCAAGTTTGGGAATCTGCGCAGAGTTGGGGTGCCTGAGGCAAATGTCTGGAATGCGGGTTGACTAATGGGATGAATGTGGAGGGAAAGTGAGGCCTATCCCATTGATCCTGGGGGTGGGCTGGAGCCAGAGGGGTGGCTCGCATTTCCTCCCTACCCAACCCCAGGAGAAAGAAGAATTGAAACTCCCACGGAGGAAGTGATTTTAAAGACTTCACCATAGTGAAGTCTTGCCTATCTGGTGTAATGGGTGCTTAAAAACTTTATTCATTCAGCACATGGTGGAGCGCGGACTGTGGTGGTCCAGGTGCTGGGGACACATAGTGAGCAAGACAGACCGAGATCCTGCCTGGGAGGAGCTTCTGTTCCAGGGGCGTCAGAAGTAAGCAAGGGAGTAAATTATCAACTATGTTAAAAAGTGGTAAGCGCAATGAGAACAGAGATGGAGCCAGGACAGGGGCTCAGGAGCTGAGGGATGTTTACAGTTTTAAATTGAGGAGTCAGGAAAGGCCTCACCGAGTAGGGCCATTTGAGCAAAAACCTGAGGAAGCTAAGTGGACTTCCTTGTGGAAGTCTAGGGGAAGGGCATTCCAGGCAGAGGGAACAGCATGTGCAAGCCCCTGAGGCAGGAATGTGCTGTGCTTGTTCACCTTCCAAGGGCAGCAAGGAGGCCCCAGGTGAGTGAGGGAAGAGGGGACAGAAGAAGCCTCGTGGCCACAGTGAGAACCTTTGCTTTCATTCTGAGTGAGGTAGAAGCCACTGGAGGCGCGCCTAGAGGTGTGCCCTGAGCAGACTTGGGATCTAACAAGTCAGCTGTGGACAGCCAGGTGCAGACCAGGCTGTAGGGGCTGAGAAGGAGCCGAGAGCAGTAGGGAACTCCTGGGTCCTTGGGCCCTGCTGCTCTGGCTGCCTCTGGGCAGACCTAAAGGTGCATCTGGGTAGGCCAAGCTTACCTGTATGCTCCAGCCTTTCAGGCCTCTACCCCTGCATCAAGCCCACTCAGTACAGGAGAGGAGCTCACTCTCCTGACTCCCAGCCTGCATCCACCAGCAGCTTCTAACGGGTCATCACTGCAGCAAGTGACTGCTCATGGAGGGCCCCGTGTGTGCCTGGCGCCTTGCTGAGGGCCCAGGAGGAGGGGGACAGACCCCCTTGTGCCAGGAGCTGCGCAGCTTGGCCAAGGCCAGGCATCTGGTGAGAGGCAGAAGTGGGGGTGAACCGTGGTTCTGAGCCCAATGACGGGCTATTTGCAGGGCAGGCTGCTTTCAGCCTCTCTCTCTGTTGGGGCTCTTTTCTTTGTCTCCCTCTCATTCTCAGAAATGCCCCTTCTCTGTCCCCAGGAACCCGGTGTCCCAACTTCCTTCTCATCACCCTTCTCTGCAAAAGCCCCTGCCCATCTCCCGGCTACCCCCAGCCTCCTGCCCAGCCTCCCGCCACCCCCCCCACCTCCCTCCCCATTCTGGTTACCACTGTTGTGGCGTGCCTGTAAGCTGACCCTTTCTGGGGCTGCCCCAACATGCCGTTCACAGTGAATGTTTTCAGTTCCAGCGTGTAACGGCCCCAGGTCACCTTGCACAGCCCACGTCTGCCCCCATGTCCTCCTAGGCCCTGGCCTCACTCTGGCCCTGATCCCCTTCCCAGGGCAGGGGCTGATCTGGACCTAGCTCTGGCATTCAGGCCTGAACCCCAGCCTGTTGGGCCTGGAGGAAGGGGCCCCTTGCCGGATCCATGAACACAGTACCAGGTCCAAAGTGATATGTGTCAGGGTGTCTGGGCGGACGGCTGAGGCTTGCTCTGAATCCACAAGGTACCCATAGATAAAAGCCCCATGGGGGGATGTGCCTGTGTGTGTGTGTGCATGTGTGCATGTACATGCACCCATGGGTGCAGCTAAAGGAGGTGTTTTTCATGGAGCTAGAGAGAATGAGAGAGCCCAGGAGAGGGCAGTCTCAAGACTTGGTGTTTCAGGAAGAAACCCTGCCTACCATATGCGCGTGCACACACACACAAACACACACACGCACGCACATACTGAGACACACACTCCTAGGTGCTAGCTCACAGACACATGGACACGCTCACCCCAAAGGTCCTCACTACAGGATGCACAGACTTCTGAGGGGCTCTGTCTGTCCCAGATGAGGCAATGCGTGGGGCACAGGGTTCCCTGGGTATCCTCAAAGCAGCTTTTGCCCACTCCCTTGCCTCGGCTTCCTCACCTCTGAAGTGGGAGAGGGCAGGTTCTCAGTAGGCACAGGATTCCCAGAGAGGGCAAGGTCACACAGCAAGCCCATGGCACAAGCTGACCAGCCTCTCATTCCAGAGCCATCCTGGAAGCCTATGTGTGCATGGCGGGTATGGAGGGGGCAGGCAGGAGGGAAGAGGCCGGGCTGGCTTTGCTTCTGCACCTCCTGCCTCCCCTCCCCGCTCCTTCTCTCCCTCGCACGGGTTTGTTTGGAGAATGACTCACAAGAGTGCAGCAAAATCCTGACGGATGGGAAGGCAGGGCCGCAGTGCCGTCAAGCCTCTCCAGGGTAGGGGGCGGGGCTGAGCTGCCAGGCCAGAGAGGCCGTGATCGTGATCTGGAGCCCCCCTCCGGTGGAGGTAGGGAGACTGAGGCCCGAAGGGGAACTCCGGGCCCAGCCTGGCTACAGGCCCGTCTTTTTTCAGCGTGACTACGCATACGCTCGCGTGCATATGCACACACACTCACACACCCACACATGCACACTCATGCTTACCTGCTCCCCGCCCCCGCAGCTGCAGCAGCATGTCTCTGTCCCAGCCGCCCCACCTTCTTGCTGGACCAGTCTGCCTAGTGCAGGGCTTTCTTAGGGTGCTGTGGAGCCTGTATACAATAGGTGATTAACAAATGCTCATTGCCACTGAGTGTGCCCCAAGCCCTACCAGAAGGCAGAGGCAGCCCTGGGAGTCAGCATTTAGTGGGGACCTTCCAGGTGTGTGCTTTTCCCCTATGCCCCTTAGGAGTGGGCATTCTTCATTCAGCCCTTCAGCAGGGTTTGCTGAGGGCCAAGTGCATGGGAGACAGGGCGGAGAGGGCGCCATCTCTCTCCCCCTCGAGCTCATAGTCAGATGGGGAGGTACCCACAGGGCCCGAAACAGCTATGGCGGGGCTCAGCTTGGCCCTGGGCTTCCGACAAGTTGCCGCCTCCTAGAACAACGTGGGGATGGAGGTGCCAGTAGCAGAGGGGCAGCAGGTGTGGAGGTTGAAGGAGTGAGCCCAGGGAAGCATGGGCAGGTGAACGCAGCTGGAGCTTAAGGGGGAGCTGAGAGTGGGGTCCTCAGGCCCCAGGTGTAGGGGAGCAGTGGTCCTGAGTCCTCAGCCAGTGCCTTTTCCACCTCACATGCTGGCCCCAGAGCTTGTGACCACCCCACAGAGGACGTGGAGTGAGGAAGGAGGCAGAGGGCTTCATCTTGTCCACATCTTGGGCATCTCTGAGGAGGCACATTCCCAAGGCCCTCCCAGCCAGGGCTGCAACTGCCTGCTAGACCCCTGGGCCAGGACCCACAGCCATCCCTGCAGACGACTGCTGTCTTGGGTTTGTGGGGAACTCTGGTGCCCCCAGGCCTGGCTTCTCAGAACCTGCTGATGGTTGTCACGCCGGCACACGGCTCCATATGGCCAGATCTGTGTACTCAAGGGAAGCCAGAATCTGGATTTTTCTGTGAACTCTCTTGATTTTAAAATGCTAGCTCAACGAACGAAAGGCACAGTGTGGCTTAGACCGCACTTGTCCACGTGTCCACAGGCTGAGAATTGCCCCATTATAACATCTACTCAGTGGGATGCTGGGGTTTCTGAGCCCAAGTGGAGGACTTTACATCTACCGTTTTATCATTGTTTATTTTATTGGAAACAGCCCAGATATTCACTGAGCTGTAGCTCTGTGCTAGGCACTGGGGATCGATCAGTGAACAAGACAGTATGCTGGGGAGCAGCCCTTCTGGTGGGGGAGGGAACAGTGAATAGACGGCTCTGTCAGGGATAGGTGTTATAAGGACAATAGAAGCAGGACCAGAGGGACAGGGAACAGTGGGGAGGCTGGCACATCCAGGAGAAGCATGCCTTAGGCGGGAGGAGCAGCCGGTGCAAAGGCCCTGAGGTGGGACCATGCTTGGTAGGTGTGAGGAATATGAGGAGGCCGGTGTGGCTGGTGCGGAGGCCATTGTGGCTGGTGCAGAGGCAGTGAAGGGGAGGGTGGGCAGAGAAGTGAAAAGGCAGTGGAGGCCAGGTTGCAGGGCCCTGTGGGCTGAGAGCTAAGTTTGGTTTTGACTGAGTGAGGTGGGAACTGAGGAAGTTTCTGAGGGAGGACGGATGTGGTCTGACTTAAGTTTTCATGGGTTCCCTCTGGCTCCTGTAAGGGTTGAGGGGGCAAGGTGGGCGCAGGGAGGCCAGGAGGAACGGCTGTGTTGGTCTGGGATGGTTGAGTAAGCCTGGGTAAAATCATGCCATAGTTTGCAAACATTAAAATGATACTGATTATAAGGACTTTGTAGTAACGTGGAGATGGTGACTGTGGATGATGCTATGTGAAAACAAGATTTGAAAGCTGTACATTAAACACACAGCAGTACCAGATACAAAAGGCCGCACATTGTATGACTCCATTAACATGCAATGTCCAGAGCTGGCAAATCCGTGGAGACAGAAAGCAGATTAGTGGTTGCCTGGGGTAGGATTGCTAATGAGTTCTGGGTTTTTTGGAGGTGATGATAAAAATGTTCTGGAACTGGATAGGAGAAGGTTGCCCAACTCTGAATGTATTAAAAAGCACTGAATTATACACTTTAAAGGGCGAATTTCTCAATAAAAACAGACAGGCACACACCAGCCTTTCTAACCAGAGCCAATGCATGTATTAAAGTTTGGGAGGAAATAACAGCAGTAATTGTCATAGGGTGAGGGAGTTGCTAAATTTTTTTTCTTCCTACTTTTGTGTACTTTCTAAGTTTCCTGTGACCTGGAAGGGACAGGGAGTTAATTCTGAGGGGCTCAGCCCCTCACTCCATCTCTTCGAGATCTCTCTGGCTCCTCGGCTTGAACCTGGGAGGCTGGAACAGAAAAACCACTAGCTCTCTGCCCCCAGCTCTAACCTTCTGGAAGTCTATTACTGGTCACATGGCCTTGGCTAAGTCATAGGATCAGAGGTGCCAGCAGGTCTCTTAAAGGTCACCTGGCCTTCCCTATCTAGTGCCCGATTCGCCTTCCAGACACCCTGGAGTTTTCACTTGCAGCCTTCCTTACCACCTCCTGCAGCAGCTCACTCCTTCCATTTCTGGGAGCACTGCCTATTGGCAAACTCTTCCTTATATGGAGGTGGAATCTCTCTTCCTGTTGCTTCTACCCTTCCTTAGCTCCCTCTCTGAACCTCAGTTTCTGGGTCTGAGCATGGGGCTCGGCAGCCCCTCCAGACCTCTCTCCCTCACCTGTTGGAAAGTCGTATAAGAGACCAGGAGAGAGCCCAAAACATAAATCAGTGGTTGTTCGGTACCAGAAACAAAGCAGCACAACCAAGTAGGATCTCCAAATTAAACTTCCAGACCATCTCTGTGAAATTGGAATTTGATACTCATCCCAGTGGTTGAAAACTCAAACCTCCCCGCAGACCAGGGAGGAGTAATAATAATCAGAGGCATTATTTGCCAAGGGCTTATGATGTGGTAATGTGACAGTGACTTCCGTGTACTCACTCCTATGAGTTCTCCATAGAACCCTTGCAGGAGGTCACGTTATGCTCCCCATTTTAAAGGAGAAAATGCTGAGCCCAGAGACCGAATGCAGAGCAGCTGGGGTGAGTCGCTGGGCACACATTTTGGGCATGGCGTGAACAATAAAAGAACATTGACTAAGAGCTAACCTTCACCACCACAAAAATGTATAGGGAAAAGACTAGAAGGAAATAAGGACATGACTGGTTGGCTGGCCCTGTCAGTGTGTGGTGAGGATCCTGGCATCTGCCCTGTGTCTGCTTGTGGTTGCCTCAGGGGTGGTTCTCCTTGTCTTTCTGTGCTTAGTTCAAGGAGAGAGATAATAACACCGCTCATACTGTTGCTAGTTTTGCAGAGTCAACTTCAACTCCTAGCGACCCCATGTGACAGAGTAGAACTGCCCCATAGGATTTTCTAGGCTGTAATCTTTACAGAAGCAGATTGCCAGGTTTTCTCCTGCATGGAGCCGCTGGGTAGGTTTGAACCTCCAACCTTTTGGTTAGCAGCTGAGCCCTTAGCTGTTGGGGTTCCTTAATGCCACTTGTGGGAGGCTGCTTTTCTACACCACACACATCACACTCTGGAGTTGAGCAAGAGCAGAGGACCTAGGACTCAGAGAGGGTGCTTAAGTGGCCCAGAGACACAGCCAGGACACTGGGCCGTGCCCAGTGCAAGAATGGAGAATGAAGGCCTTTACTCTATTACCAGGTAGCTTTCCTAGAAAGCCCAGGCAGGTATCTGGAGCCAGGAGTTCCAACCTCTGCAGGAAATGCCCTTCCTTGAGCCTATGAGAGTGCCCACAGGTGGGGGCCTGGGAGGGCCTCTGAGATGCCAGCTGTGGAAGCACTTTGTACACCCTAAGGTGCTGTGTGACTGTGGGAGAGACTTTTGCCTTCTTAGGACTCAGTCTTCCTGCCTGTGCAGTGGGACAGCAGATTGGATGGTCCTGGAAGATTCCTTCTAATTTGGCCTCCAACTTGGTGGTCCTAAGTGTGGAAACCCCACCTTTGGATGAGTTTGAACCAGAGACTCTGGGGTCCCAGGTACCTGGAGCATAATCTAGAAGGGATAATGAGGGCTCAGGTGGGCCTGTCCTCTTTGACCTGGACTCTTCACGCTGTCAGGAGAGGCACAGCCAGAGGGCTCCTGGGGAAGGGAGCCCATTGTTCAGGTCCACTCTCTGCCCCACACAGTGCTGCCTGGACTGCTCTGGGCCGGGCCCTGGGTGTAAACAGTGAATGAGGACAGTTCCGTGAGAGACTTAAGAGATGAGCAGTGACTCAGGCTCAACCCGGAGACCCCCAGATCTGGGATCCTGACTCCCATATGTGTAGCCCAAGAGGCCTTGTACCTCTTTCTTCTGCTCTCTGAGCCTCAGTTTCCACACCTCTAAAATGAGTTGGGGACACCTACCTCACAGGGTTGCTGCGAGGATTCCCTATGGGATGCTTGGTGGAGTCAGCCCCTCTGCATGCCGCAACCACCCCCCACCCCCCGGTACACCTGGGTTCCACCATGGGTGAGGGGTGAAGCCACACCTGGAACAAAAGCATGGAGCCAGCATGCGCCTCGTCTTCCTCCTCTTCTTTCATAATGCATTTGCGTGGTAGAAAATTTGGGCACTACAACAATGAGCGTCTCTCCCACTGACCCTCCGAGGGTCAATTTTGGTCAGCGGGCTCTTCTTAGCCTTTCCAGAGTGACCCCTGCAAACTCAGGAACTTCTGAAAAGGGGGTGCATCCGCCCTTTGAGCTGCCCACTCGCAGGGTCCCATAGAAGCCGAGCCCTGCTGGTGCCAGGCCCCAAGCTGTGTGTTCACGGTGCTCTCTGGCTGATGCTGCTGGACTCGGCTTTGGACCCTCCTTTGGCACCACTGTGGCCCCAGCATGGGGCATGTGGGAGTTCCAGCTTTCTGACCACAGCAGGATCTCAGCTCTGAGCTGGGCCCCTTCCTTCCCACATGGCCCCAGCTAGCCCTGGGGAACATGCTCATGGAATCATCACCTTTGTGGGCCTCAGTCAGCATCAAGGTTCAGGCTCAGGCTATAGCTGGGGTCAGAGGTCAATCCATAGCAGGGACCAGATGGCAGTCTGTGGCTAGGAGCTGTGGCTGGGATCAGAAGTCCGTTTATGGCAAAGGCTGAGGTCAGTCTATGACTGGTATTGGAGGGGTCACCCTGTGGCTGGAGTCAAGGGTCAGGATGTGGCTGCAGCTGTGGGTGAGGGTCAGATTGTGGCTGGCTCTGGGATCTGCATGCACAGAGGACAGTTAGGCCTCGGTCACTGCAGAGTGCTGATGCCCCACCGGCTGCCTAGCCCTGTGACTCCCTGGCCAAGGGGGCAAGAACAACCTGGGCTGCGGCCACGGGAGAGGTGGGCAGCGGACAGGGTGCACCCTGCAGAGGCTGTGGCAGGTGCTGTGGCCCTGCTGGGTACCACGTGGGCACAGTGCAGTGTTGCTCCTCATGGCCACAACCAGGAATCCCAGCTAGGCCCAAGTGCCAGGGCTGGGTGGCCTTGGTCACAGCCTGGGACTCTACCTCAAGGGGTGAGAAGGTGCCTGAGGCCCAGAACAGGGGCAGCTTCCCCAGCACCAGGTGGGAGGAGACCCCTGCCCAGCCCTCTGGGCCGCTCCTCTGGGGGTTTCCCACTCCCTGGATCTCGCACTATCTCTCCCTCACCCCAGGCTGTCTCATCCCTTCTCCCCACTCCTCCCTCTATCCTATGTCACTCTCCTCCTCCCTCCTTCCTCCTCTGTCCTTCCTCCCCACTTCCTGGCTGTTTTCTTTCCCAACTGCCCAGCCTTTCTCTTTTCTGCATTCACCCCTAGCCTCTCTCCCCAACTTGAGCCCCCCCTGCAGCCACTGTCTCCCTGGTCCCAGGGCCTGGCCTCTTCCAAGCTCGGCATCTTCTAGATTACTCAGACCCTAGTGCTGAGAGAGGGTGGGAATACATGCTGCACTAGCCCAAGCCTCCGGGCACAGAGGTTAGAGACAGGCCAGGGCCCTGCTCCTGGAGCCTACTGTCTACAGGTGGGTGGAAGTGGAGTGGGGAGTAGACTCAGACTCAGCCTTGAGTCGAAGCTGTGTTGACCTCATCTGATGGCTTCTCATAGTCTTAAAAAAAAAAGTGAACAATGGACAGGTAGATGGCAGAGAAAGCCTCAAAGCAGAAGATATCAAAGGTCATTCAGATCAAAGGCATTGGTGGGCAGACTCCAGACCGCAGCCATGGCAGAGATTGAGGCGGGCCCCTCCCCTGCCACAGCTCCAGGCTTTGGCCAGAACCTCAACAAGAGGAGCCCTAACCTCCCTCCATCTGGATTGCAGGCTAGGATTAGGGGTAAGGAGAATGGGGGAAACAAGCTATTTGACAATGCTCTGGAAACTTAAGGGGACTTGGGTGTTTATATCCTAATGGCTACCACCACTAGCTAAAACATCAAGGTCTTTGCTTTCAAAGGAAAACATTTTCTCAAGCTTTCTGCTTTCAGCTGCACAAGGTGTTGCCCCAGCCCGCTGGTGAAATGTGGGACAGGTGTGTAGATTACAGTGATCACCCAGCAACACGAAGGCAAGGCTTTTGTCTGTGGCATGCAGTGGGTGCCTGTAAATGCCTGGAAAATGAGGGGGTGCTGAGTAAACTAGCTCTGTTGATCTGGGAGACAAAACAGGAGCCATGGGAGAGGGAAAGTAAGCGGGGCCTGGGTGCATGGTGCAAACAGTGTTTGTTTGGCTGCTAACCAAAAGGTTGGTGGTTTGAATCCACCCAGTGGTGCCAGGGAAGAAAGACCAGGCACTCTACTTCCCAAAGATGACAGCCATCGAAAACCTTATGACATACCATTCTGTTCTGACACACGTGGAGTAACCGTGAGTTAGAATGGACTCTGTGGCAGTGAGTGTGGATTTTTGGGGTTTAGAGGTAGGAGGACCGATGGCTGCTGACCAGTGACATCCTGTAAGGGGGACACTGAGGCCCACGGTGGGCAAGGGACTTGGGTAGGCCCCCCAGTGCTGACCCAGGCAGGAACATAGCTCCCAGCATATCCACTAAAAATGGTGTCTCCCTCAGCGATTTTCTGAGGCAACAGGCTGCGTGGCGGTCCTTAGAGGACAGGCACAGCATGGAGGCGGCGGGGGGCGGGGGCGGGGGGGCCGGCAGCCTGCCGCTCCTGCCCAGACTCACTCACCCGGCCTGAGTGGCAGATCTGGCAGCTTCTTCCTTCCCCGTTGCTCAGCCTCAAACATGGGGTGTTGACTTTTACCCTCTCAGTCCCACCCACTACACATCAGTAGTCTGGGTAGCCTGCTCAGCCCCTCCACAGCCCTGCCCTGTGACCCTGGCCATCACCCGCCTAAGCTAGTTCCTTAGCCAACCTGCTTCTGCCCAGGCCAGGGCGGTACTGGGAAAACCTAAGGGATCACTTCTGTTTTCTTGAAACTACAGAGGCCTCATCTCACTCTGTAAAAGCCCAAATCTTTGTGCTTTCAAAAACGTATGCCTCAGGGCCTTTGCATGTGCTGTTCCCCTGACCAGTAGCCCCCCTCCCCCCACATATCTGCATGGCTCACTACCTTGGGTCTTTTGAGTCTTTTCTCAAATGTCATCTTCTCAAGTATGACTTCCCTGAGCCCCCACTGAAATTGCAACCCTTTGCCAGATATTTCCAGCGCCTTTATCTGTTTGGTCACAGCATGCCTCCACACTGAACATGCTACATTCATTCTGTTGCTTGTCTGTCTCCCCGACTAGAACCGAAGCTCCATCTCATTCCCTGTTCTGAATCCCCAACTCATAGAGCAGTGTCTAGCACACGCAGTTGGTCTCCATAATTATTTGCCCAGTGGATAAGCAGATGCTTCTGTCACACTCAAGTTGTGGGACCTTGGGCTAAGCATTTCTCTGGACCTCACAGACCCTGTCTCTGAAATGGGGAGAGTGACTGACCTGGGGGAGAGACTGAGATTTGAGATGTCCGCCCCCTAGTTAATAAACACGTATTAAAACCTGGCCCACTTCTGTCCCCAGGCCTGGTACACTGTCCTCTCCATGGAGAAGCATGGCATCCCACCCCAGGAGGGCCTGGGAGTTACCAGACCAGGGGCTGACCTGTGTATCAGTGACACCTGCCTGGGTGGCCCCTGGCTAACGCTTGCCCCTGGCACCCAGTCAGTGGGCCTTGTCCTCCACTGCCCAGGGGCTGCCTATGATCCCTAGCCTTCCATCCACCCTTCCTCCCTCCCCATCTCCTGTTTAGTTATTTAACCCTGGAATGGCACTTGGACACATATTTTGCATGAAAGCAGCTATTCAGGGGGTGCTAGGCACACAAAAGGGCTGACTTGCTGAGGCCCAGGCTCTGCTGAGTATAGCCACATCTCACCAGGAAGCCCCAGGTCTGACCGCACAGAACTCTCCTGCCAGCCAAGCAGGGGGGACCCTCTCCCTGGCTGAGCCTGGGACAGGACTCACTTGGTGGGAAGAACTAGCCAGCTCCAACATTCATGGAGCACCTACTACGTGCTGGGCACTGCTACCACGACCCCCTATGGACTCCTACTGGTAGGTCTGGCAGAACAAGCATGGGTTTGTGGGGCATGCAGAGTCAATTGGGAATCTGCCACTTCATTTATTTATTTGATAAATACATATTTATCAACACCTACTCTGTGCCAGGTACTGTGCTAGGTAGAGGTGAGCAAGACCCATCTTGAAACTTACCATCAGGTGGGGTTTGGCTGGTCTTGCTGTGTATGTTGTCCGGGGAACAAGAGAGGCCCTGGAATGGGTGAGACTCTGCTCTCCTTGTGACCAGCTGCCCACCATCATCCCACCCCATGTAGGCCCACAGTGGACCCCCAGGACATGTCCCTGAAATTCATGAACAGCTCTCCCTGAGTGACCTCCAGCAGGTCATGTGACGTGTCCATGGCAGGTCACGGTGTTCTCCATCCTGTCTATTGTTTGCCAAAGAGCTGCTGGTTCAGGGGAGAAAGCTCTGGGCTAGGCCAGGCTCACAGGAGGAGGACTTGGATCAGCCTCATTCATTTATTCATTCATTCACTCAACAAATACTTATTGAATGTGTGTCAGGCACAATTCCAGGCACTAAAGATATACCAGTGAGCAAGCAGTCAAAAATATATAACTACATAAATTATATATTAGAATGTAGGGAAAACTATTCCAGGCAGAGGGACCAGTAAGTGCAAAGGCCCTAGGGTAGGAATGTCTGGTGAATTCAGTGGATAGCAGGGGTGTAATGTGGCTGGACCGTGGTGAGTGATGGGGAGAGGGTGGGATGTGAAGTTGGGGAGGGCTGATTGTGTAGGGTCTCCTACCTCCTGGTATGGTGAGGACTTGTTTTTCTTCTGATCATTCAGAAACCACGGGAGCCTATCCCTACCCTTCATGGGAATGGGCACACACTGCCATCTTCATGCTCACTCCAGTGTTGGGCCCTGAGAGCAGCTGCATGGAGGAGGTAGCCGAGTCAGGATGTGACAGGGATAGTCTGAGGCTTAGGGTAGGGATCAACAGTCACTGTGACCAGAGTTAAGGGGTTGGCTGTGACTGGGTTGGTGGTCCCCAGCAGGGATTCCGGCCTTAATGACCTCACAGCCTTCCTCCCCTGGCCTACCCAATAGATCCTGGACTGAGTGACTGTAGTTCCCAGACCAGATATTGATTGGAGATAGAGACTAAGGAGCCCCCACATTTTAAAGGTGGGGAGACCTGAGCCCACAGAAGACCTAGGGCTGCCCAGGGGCCTCCTGGCAGGTAGGGGGGCCCAGAAGTCTGCCTCTGTTTCTGCTGCATCCTTTCCAGGTAAGCCAGAGGTCAACCAGAGGGTTTATCTCTGGTGGCGAGGCCTGCTCTCCTGGGCCTATGAAGCTGTGGAAAGTGCCAGGCTTTGGGTGGCAGCCCTAAATAGTCTGGGTAGTTGTAAGACAGTCCAGGCCAGTAAGTTCCCAAGCCTAGCTGCCAAAATGCCCATCCCTAAGCAGAGGGAACAGGATGTGCAAAGGCCCTGGGCATTCGGATTGGTTCTATCTGGGCTAGAGCCCAGGAGTCTATTATTATTATTAATATATTATTATTTTTTGAAGTTTCCTGTTGACACTGCCCCAGTGGTAGGTTTAGGAGTGACTTCAGCCCATTGGTGGTGCAGTGGTTAAGGGTTTGGCTGCTAACCAAAATGTCACCAGTTGTAATCCACCAGCCAGCCGCTCCTTGGAAGCCAGAATCCACTTGATGGCAAGGGGTTTGGTTTTGGTTTTGGTTCAGGCCATTGGGGTACCTGGCCATCCCCCCTTCCCAGCTAGAGGGGGTCTGGGCTGAAGTGGCACTCAGCAGAGGTCTTGAAGTATGCTGTCGGCTGCCCGCCCCCTCCAAGAAGTCCCCCTCACCCCAGGCCTCACACAGGGCCAGGCAAACACGGGCAGAGGGCATCCCCACGCCCACCCTTGCTCATGCCTGCGCGTCTGGCGCATAACTACCGGCAGGGTTGGTGTTTAGGCTGTATGGCGAATTTAGGAGGGGCAGGGTAGGAGGAAGATGGGGAGACAGGGTCCGGCAATCACGGAGCAGCAAAACCCGAGTGTGAGAGAGGTGGGGAGAGTGAGCTCCTTCCCTCCTGCCAGAACAGATGGAGAAGACCTAGGAGGAAATGGAGGTGGCGTCCAAGGAGAGGCAGACTAACCGAAGTGAGACCCAGGTCTGACCCATCTGTGTGATCCCCACGCTCAGCGCACCTCCTGGAGCGGTTGGGTGGACTGAAGGACAGATGTGTGGATGGATGGGTGGGTGGGTGGATAAAGAGACGGATGTATGAATGAATGAATGGCTGCGTGGGCGGCTAGGCAGCCCGGCAAGGGGCGGGCCAGCTGCGCGCTCAATCACAGCCCCCCGCGCGGCGCCCTCCAGCTGCGCGCAGACCCCTTCTGCCGCGGCCCCGCCCGGGGCGCTCAATTCCGCGCCCGCCGGTGCTCTGGAGCGCCTCCCAGAAACTGGGCGAGAAGAGGTCCCACCGACGTCGCCAGGCTTCACGCTCTGGCCTTCTTGTGCAGGCAGGGATGCCACTTGGCCGCAGAGAGAACCTGGAGGCGCGGTCCGGTCACAAGGCCCCCGGTCCCGCTTCTCTTTGTCTCGGTCAGGCCCTCCGCTGTCTCCAGCCGCGATCAGCCTCTCCAGGTAGCCTTCGGTGCGTGCGTCTCGGTTGCTCTCCGACCTCCAAGTCTCGGTCCCCTCTGCCCCGGGCTAGCAAGCGCCTTTCCTAGTCCGGCAGGGTCCCCAAACCCAGCGCCTCTAGGACCGCGGGGCCAGCAAGTGCCAGGATCTCCGGGCTGCCTCTCCCAGGGAGATTAAGGAGGGGGGAGAAAGCCCCCTCGTCTCCGCCCTCCCCTTAGCCAGTACACGTCCGCGCTGAGCCCCGACTCCAGCGCCGCCTGTTCGAGCCTCAAGCGGCTCTTCTGCGGCGGTGCGATCTCTGATGCCACGCGGATTGCCCGGCCCCCCTCTCCCCCGCTGCCAGGCCTCAAACCCGCAAACTGAACACAGCTCCCCACACAGCCGCCTACAGCCCCACAGCTGGTACAGGCGCACTTAACCCGTCCCCCCACCCCAGCACGGAGGCCCACACAACCGCAATCCCACTCGTCAACAAGCCCACACAGACACACAACGCCCCTCGGACACACGCAGCCTCACGCAAACACAATCCCCCCCCCCACAACCCCGCACAGACATGCAAGCCCTGGGACACACACAGGCACAATCCCACCCACGTAGAACCCCTCTGTAAACAATCGTCCACACAGAACCCTACGCAGGCCCCACATCACTCAGTCCCACCAGGACCCAGAAGCACGTTCACCAGCTCCTACCCAGACCCCCATGCGTCGTGACATTCACACGTAAGCACAGAACAGAAATCTACAATCCACACTGATACACACACCAACCCAAACGCACGGCCTGGAGCTCCCCTGCGGGCGCGTAAGTCCCTGGGAAAATATTAAAGCGGTCCTCCCTCCCACTCTTGCTATCCTTGACGCGCGCGTGCGTGCGCGTGCAGGCGCGCACACACACACACTCACACTCTCTCATACACACTCTCTTTCTCACACACACACAAACACACCCCGGTTCCTCAGCTCTCGGAACCTAGCAGCCAGTGACCTCGTCCCCCGCGGAGAGAGCTGCGGGAGCGTCTCCTGGCGCCCCCTCCTCCCTGGCTCCCGAACCCCGCCACTCCTCCTCGCTGCTGCCCCTCCCTCCTCTCCTCCCCTCTTGTCCCTCCCCTCCCCCGCGTCTGGGGCGCGGGCTAAGCGCCGCCAAGCCCCCTCGCCGCGCGCCCCTTCTCGCGCGCGCCCGGCGCCCGCATCGCGCTGGCCGAGTGGCTGCGGCCACCGGCAGTCTCTAATTAGCGCCTGTCCCCCGGCGGCCCATGCATAATGGCTACTGAGGGCGCTCGCAGGGGCGGTTGAGGAGGAAACGCGGGTGCGAGGCGCGGCGTGCGCGGGAGCGCGAGGGAGAAAGGAGCGAGCCCGGGTCGCCGCAAGCGGCAGCGGGAGGCAGAGAAAGGAAGCGCGCGAGCGCTCACCTTTTTTTCTCCCAAGGACCTCATCTGGTCGCTACGTTCTGGAAGAGGCGAGGGGGAGAGCGCGCGCGAGGAGCCGAGAGACGGAGGGCGAACGGGAGACGGCGAGCCGCGCAGCCCCGGCACCCGCGAGACCCAGGAGGAACCCGCAGGTATTGTTGGCCGCCGGAGCTTTGTGTCTTCTGGGGCTGTTCTGGGGCGCGAACGTTCCCGGCCCCCTGCCCAGCTGAGACTTGCGCCTGCGGGGTCTGGCTGCCCCCCGCCGCGCCGCGATCTGGGCTGGAGTTGCAGATTTGCCTGTTTTGGGGTTTTCCAAGCCGGTTGAGGGAGTGGATCTCAGGAGAAGGAATTTCTTTGGTTTTTTTTTTTTGGGCCGTAGTTTGGTTGTGCTGGGGATCCCACCCCCCCTTCTCCATAATGCCTTGGTGAGAGGTCTTGGCGACAGTGGCACTGGAGCAAGGCAAGGGGCTGAGATGGCGGGGCTGGTGGCCGTGGACGGGGAGGTGAGGGATTCGCGGAGAAGGAGACTTTTGCTCAAGTTCGCAGTTCGCCCAGGAGCTGGTTGGGCCATGGAGGGCCGGTCCGCGCACCCTATTCTGCCCCGGGCAGCCTGGGGGAAACTTCCCGGGAGCAGTCTCCCGGGGGACTCGGAGCCCCCGACGCCTCCAGTGCTTCCTTCAGCCTCCGCGTCCCCTCCTCGCCTCCCGTGAGCGCTTAAGGTCGCGCTCTCCCCACCCCCGCCTTCCTCCCTCGGCGGGCAGCTTCCGGATCTGGATGAGCTGGAGGAGCCGCTTCAAACACTTCCCCGGAGACCCCTCCCCTCGCGCAGCCGGAGCCTGCCCGGAGCCCCCTGCCCGGAGCCCCCCCCACCTCCTGCGCGGCGGGAGGCCTGGTTGAAAATGAAATCTTGCGCCTCAGCCGCCTAGGGGGGACCTCAGCCGCCTAGGGGGGACGGTGGTCACTTGATCACTCCGGGGGCTACTGACCCCCGGCTGGGCAGGGGGAGGGGAAGGGGACTCAAAGGGGGAGGGACTTGTTTGGGTTAGAGACGTTGACGTTGGATGGCGCCGGGCTGGGAGGGGTACTCGCTGGAGGTTAGAGGCCTAGGTTCGCCGCCGGGGTCTCGAATTCTAGCCCCTCTGGGGCTTGGTGATTGACTGGTGACTCCAGGCACGTCGAGGACCCGCTTCCCTCAGCCCCCTCCTCTGCGCCTCGTCCCCTCCCTTCCTGGACAATGCGGACTAAAAGAGGTGATCCCGAGGGCGAAGAGTGTGTGTGTGTGTGTGTGTGTGTGTGTGTGTGTGTGTGTGTGTGACGAAGTGTTTGTCTCCTGTCATCCACAGCAGACGCTGCTCCAGTGACCCGGAGATCCGGGCGCCAAGCCCCCTCCCCCAGGTGCTGGGGGAGGAGAAGATGAAGGGAAAGGGCAGTAGTGGTGGGAACTTCTCCGCGCACCCACTGGGGCCATGGGAAGGTAGCGCTAGCCCAGAGAATTTCTGGGAACGGCAATTCTGGGGCGGGGGTGGGGGTTCATCTCAAAGAGGGGAGCCGCTGGGTCAGGGCTTTCTCCACTCAAATCCTCCAGATTTTTTTTTGCTCCTTTTGGGGGTGGGCGGGTTTGAAAATCTGCATTAATTGGATTCCAAGGCAAGCAGCCAGGGTGGGATAAAGGTGTCCTTTCCCCTTTCCCTTTCTGGGGTAGGGAGTCAGGCTCCAGACCCCAAGCTAGCCGCCCAAGTAGGTGGAGGAAATTCCTCTCCCTACTTTAAGAGAGGATTGGGGAGGAGGGTGGGGGGAGAAGGTACCTTTTTTTGCTGGCATGGTTGGGGGGTGTGTGTGTGTGTGTGTGTGTGTGTGTGTGTGCGCGCGCGCGCTGTTTTCAGGCTGTTCTGTCTCTTGGTCCAGGAATAGAAAGATTTAACCCTCCCCCAGAAATCTGTCACCCCCAGCGGGGACAGGCTGATGGCCATGCTAACACCCGCTGACAGGAGAGAGCAGATTCATACCCTGTGCCCCCCATCCACACCAGGCAGGGCCTGCCCAGGTGGTGCATTGTCCAGGGACCTTGGGGAGAGTGGCCTTATGGCCCTGTGGCCTGGGCTACCTAGACCTGAAGGGGAATCTCTAGGGCTGGGGTGAAGGGCCATTGTAGAATGGCCTTTGCCCAGGCTGGGGAGCCTCTGTGAGCTGGCTGGTCCCTCCCCACACGTTTACTCTGTTCCCAGCCCCGCCCTCAGTTCCCATGGCAGGAGGCCTGGTGAGGGGTGAGTTTCTGCCCCTCCTCCCTACAGGTTGGACTCTGAGGCCCTAGCAGCAGAGGGCAGGCCCAGTGAGAGTGTGCTGGGAGAGAGAACTGAACCAGCAGCATTCCTGTCTGCTTGTCCCGTGCGCCCCACTACCGCAGGAGTCCCTTGGTGTAGCAGTGTGGCTGACTTCTCCTCCGAGAACTGAATGCCTCCCGTGCACGCATCGAGGAGCCCCAGACCTGGCACACAGTGGGCACATAGCTTTGGCCAGACAAACACAAGAGTGAGTGAATCCATCATGAATGGATGAAAGGGCAGTGTTTCTGAATTGAGGCATTTTATAATTTTTTAGACCTTTTTGATATATACATTTAAAAATGTGCAATTCGTAAAAAATCCAATAAATAGAGAAAATAAAAGAAAAAGGTGCCTGTCAATCTTCAGGGGCCATGACAATAATAATTTTTATGTAGTTCTTCTCAATCTTTGTCGACTTGGTGGCTGGTTTGTTTTTAAAGACTGTGGTCATTCTCTATATTCAGATGTATATCCTGCTTTCTTTGCAGGCTAACAGCCTTTTCCTGTTGTTTTGTAACCATCTCTTCATAAAAACCATGGCTGGCGTCTCCAGTCTTCTCCAGTCGAGTGGCTGTGCCGTCATTTACTTCATATTCCCCTTTTGTTAAACGTCCTGGAGGCTCCCAGTGAGTGATGCAGGGAATGTGTTTCGTGCATAGGGCTTTTTTTTTTTTATGTTTAAGATGATTTCCTCAAAATGACGCTGCCGGTGTAGGAGGCTCAACCGTGCCTCCAGTGGAAGGAACCAGCTTCTATGATTTTCCCTGGATAAGTGGGACACGGTCCTCCTTCCTTCCTCACAATCTGGAACCTTCCTTTAGAGCTGCAAGGAGCCTGCGTGGTTAGTCACCTGTTTGACCCCCTCATCTGACTCAGGAGCCAGAGGGGCAGTGACTCTATGGTCACATGACCATCACTGGGCCACGCGGCAGCAAGAGCCGGCTGCTCCTCTGTTATCTGGTGTTTGATTGCACGAAGGATCCCTCCTACAGATGGGAAGAGGAGGAGCACCCAGCTTGCCTCAGGTGGAGCCCCAGCCAGGCCCTTCTGCCCTTCTGAGTTACATGCACTGGCCACGTTCACGAGACCTGGGGCCACCCAAGTCACTAGCCTGTGGTTGGCCCCATTGTCCCTCCTCACAACTCCCCCTCCTTCTCATCATCTCATTTCCCAGAAGGGAAAGCTGAGATCCAGGGTAGCCTGGAGGTAGAAGACCCAGGGGTTATACTCCTGCCTCGTGCCTCAGTTGATTTGTCTGAAGGCCTAGCCCTCCACCGGTGCTGGAGCTGGGGGCAGGAGACAGCATGGATAGCGGGGGTGTGGAGGTGGGGAAGGACAAAAACCACTTCTAAACCAGCTGTCCATTCCAACCCATGTGTTGGAGTAGAACTGTGCACCAGAGGGTTTTCAAGGCTGTGATCTGTTGGAAGCAGATTGCTAAGCCTTTCTTTCAAATAACCTCTAACTGGACTAAAACCGCCAACCTTTGGGTTAGCAGTTGAGCCCTTCACCGTTTGCATCTCCCAGGGACTCCTGGGGAAGGACAGGCTACTTCTTTAAAGCTTCCTTTGACCACAGAGAGGCTTCAGGAAGCCCCTGGGGAGGGAGGGGACAGATGGAGGCAGAGAAGGAGGAGAGAGGAAAGGAAGAAGTGAGAGAGGAAAAAAGGGACTAGAAAGAGGGAAGGGAGGTAAGGAGGGAAGGAAAGGAAGGGGGAAGGGAGAAGAAGGAAGGATGTGTTCGAAGGGATGACAGCGATAAGTCCCCCATCCCCCACCTTGGTGGCTCTGGGGCCGTGAAGGAGAGCCCAGGGTGGCCTGGGGGAGAGGCTGGGCACCTGCCTGGAGATGGGCGGGCTCTGCAGGGCTCAGCGGAACAGCTCTTTGGGGGGCATAGAGAGAGGCTCTAGGGGTCAGATGGAGCCAGAGCAGGTGGTGGCAAAACCTGGGCAGGTGGCTTCTTGGTGCTCTGACTCCCCATCAGAGGACAGGGCCTTTCTCTTCCTTCCCCTGCCAGCATGCCCACGTCAAGGCAAAGAGAAACCCTCCTGGGGGTATGGGAATTAGGGCGTTTCGGTGTACCCACAGGTGTGTGCCTGTCTCTGTGCACCTGTGTGTGATGACTGTGCATCTCTGACCCTGGTTGTGCCTTCCTGGGCTCAGTGTGCCTGCCAGCTTGGGCCCATGTGTGTGTGCGTGTGTGTGTGTGTCTATGGGTGTGGTGTGTGAATGTGCATGGGTGTGGTGTGTTTGTGTGTGTGGCATGTCTGTGTATGTCTGTATGTGTGGCATCCCTGTGAATGTGTGTGCCTGCATGTGGTGTGTCTGGGTGTGTATGTGCATATATGTGTCTGTAGATATGCATGGGGTGTGTGTGTACATGTCTGTATGTGTGCGTGTCTCTCTGTGTGTATGTGCACATGTGTCTGTGTGTATGTGTGTCTGTGAATGTGGCATGTCTGTGTATCTCTGATCCTGTGTGTATATTTCTTAAGGAGTCTATGTTCCTGCCAGCTTGGACATGTATGTGTGTGTCTGTGTGTGCTGTCTGTGTATGTCTGCTTGTGCATGTCTGTGTGTATCTGTGTGTGCCATGTCTGTGTGTGTCTCATCTCCTGGTGCATTTCCGGGGAGTGCCCTGAGCCTGGGCACGTGTGTGTGTCTGTGTGTGTCTGTATTTGAGCGCACACTTCTCTCCTAATGGCCCCAGGAGAGATCCAGGCATCAGGCTTTTGTGCTGCTTTCAAGGTTGAGGCTGGGTGGGTGAAGGGGGGGCGGCCTTCAACTGGGAGAGGTGGGGATAGGCAAAGGAAAATCTTAAAAGACCGTCTTCCCGCTGGTCTCCAAGGAGATCAGCCTGTGAAATGATCCGCACGTTAATTAAAAACGATTATACCCTGATTGAGCCATTCCTGCTCACATCCCCGAGCCAGGAGATGTAGAAGGGTAAGACCCAGGCTGCAGTGTGGGGAAGGCCTAGCTACAGGGCACAGTCAGGGTGACCCCACACATGAAGGAGGGACAGAGCCTGGGGGTGCGAGGGGGCAGGGGCAAGGTGTTATGGGCATGTGCTTGGCAGACTTGTGCTTGGCAGACTTGAACTTCTCCTTTGAATTTTAAAACCCTCCAGGTCGTGGTCTCTGGGCTCCTAGGAGCTGGGTGGCCACTGCTGCCATGCCCCCTTGTGGACGGGCACAGATCCTGCGAGTCAGCATTTGTGGTTTGGTTTACAGAGGGGTAACATGTCGAGGTCACACGGCTACAATCTGGGGATACCAGGTTGGACTCAGTCCTCTGACCCCAAGGCCTAGACTATCTTACTAGCCTCCACCTGTCTCCAGACTCGGACTGTGGGCCCCTGTCTATGCAGGAGCCGTGGGCAGATGGGGCCCCTGAGGACGAGGCCCTCTTGTCCTCCATGGAATACCTGGGAACATTCGTTTCTGTCACAGCGCTAGTCTAATATACATCACCCTCAGCTGCCTGGGCAGGGCCTGTCTCCACTGATCATGCCACTGCAGACTGGCCCCAGGCGGGCCTCCTGGCCTGGCTGTGTACTGCTTTGACACTAGCCTTCATCCATCCAGTCCTGTGAGCACTGTAGCTCTAGCGGGGACGGTGATAATATTGACTAACATGTCGCTGTGACTCATTACCATATGAGCTGCTCAGGCGCACCAGGCAACCTCATCATTTGTGGGGTCCTGGCTTTCCAAAAGTGGGCTGCTCCCTGTCCCTACCCACTCCCCCCAGAGTGTTGTGGGTAGCTCTATATTCATTAACTACCTCCTGTATGCCCAGGCTTTTGGAAGTGGAGAAGACCAGTTTTAGGAAGCAGAAGACAGGCCTGAACGTTAGCCACACCAGACCAAGCAAGAGCAAGGGGTTCTTCCCCTTCTGTGAGCCTCAGTGCTCCATCTGTGAAGTGGGAAGCCCAGTACCCTCCTGACAGGCTGTGGGAGAGTAAGGAAAACCAGGCTAAGTGCAGCACCTGGGCCCATGGAGGGCACAGCCAGTGTTCATTTGATCACCGATCCGTGCATGCATCTGTAGCACCTGTGTGGCCCCAGCAGGGCATTGGGCTCTGGGGAGGGAGACACACTGTTATCCTTAAGTGCTTCCCCAGGAGACAGCCTGAACTGGAGGTGACTGTCATCTCTGTGTGAGCCCCCAGGGGACAGAGAAGTCCATTGGACCCACCTGAGGATGCATTATCAAAGGTAGAGTGTCTGGGAAGGGGAGGGAATGTTCAGTGAGACTTGCTGGACCAGGCCCCATGTTCTGAGGGGGGCTTGATCTTGGTGAGGCTCAGGGGCCAGAACTAGTGTCATGAGGAATCAGAATGGCAGGTGATGGGAAGCTGTCATCCACTGTTCTGCAAGGGCAGCACTGGGAAAGAGTCAGGCCTATGTCAGCTCCTCCCCCAAAATCCCTTCTTTCAGAAAAAGGCAAAGACTCTGCCTACCCCAGGCCATCACTGCAAGGTGCCACCTCCAGGAGCAGACTTTGTGACCTAGGCCCCTGCAGAATGTCCTCTTCTTGCCTTCCCCAGTGCCAGAAGTGCCCCATTCGTCCCTACTAAGAGTGAAGGTATTGAAGGCCCTGCTTAAGTGCACACACATGACCTTGGAGGAGTAATCAGAAGATGGGCTCATGTTTCCATAATGCAGGGGTCACAGCCTCAAGCCCCACAGGGCCCAGGAGGGAATGCCGATGAGGCTGTGGGGTTGCCTGGCCCTCACGGAGTCTTGGTGGCCCAGCTCTGCTAGGCAGCAGTGGGGCAGTGCAGCCCAGGTTACCCCATCCCCACTTTCTTAGGTCCCAGAATTCAGGTACCTACACAAGATCCCTGGTTGGCATATGTTGACTGCTAATTCAGCAACCTGTCTATGGCCAGATTTGCACCCCTGACTGCCAGTTTATGGTCACCCAGCCTGAGGTATCAGTTTCTGTTACCTGGTGATGACTATGATGGTCCCACAGTATGAGCAGGGCAGGGGTGGCAGAGTGGGGATCCTGGCAGGGGCCTGGCAGTCCCAGTCTAGACCATTCACCAAGACCGAGGGGCACAGGCACAGGATGAAGGCTCTGAGGGGCCAGGCCAAGGCAGGCAGGAGGACTGGAGAGGCCAGGAGGGAAGCTTCACTGGTGCCACCCTCTGAGGCAACCTGACAACCAGGGACTGCTCTGGGCTGCTCCCAGCTGATGTTTTTTGGCTGGAGTCCTGAAGTGGCCAAGAAAGAAGCCAGGAGGGTTAGTGGCACCTTGGTCTTTAGGCCCAGGGGATGGTCAAGGTGCCAGGCACTGTGCCAGCCTCACGCTCCCACATCTACCAACCCTTGGATGAGGCCCTTTAGAGATGGGGATATGGGCTAGGGGCTACACAGCAGGAAGTGCTGGTCCAGACTGCACCCTGTTGCATGATTTGCCCCAGCCAAGCCCGGTCCTTGGCACCTGCACTTCAAGCGTCCACAGCCATCCCCATGAGGGCTTGGCGAGGAAGATGGGCAGCTGATGGGCATCTCCTTTTATGGTTAGGTTTCATGTTTTTTCAGCACACGCCTGCCAACAGTGGGCCATGGTTAGGGGAGATATGGGTACTAGGTCTTGAAACCTGGGCAGGGCCTTGACAATAGGGTCCAGTATGACCCAGGCCTGGAGGCAAGAAAGGACAATAGTGTGTGTGGACATGTGGGCAGCTCTAGGAGGCCAGGAGGGCAGAGACAATATCTGAGGGCAGCTGTGAGGGGCTCTGCTTTGTCCTGAGGGCAGTGGGGAAAGAGGTGCCCCTGGAGTCAACTGATTTTCAACAGGGTACTCAGTCCATTCAATAGAAAAGAAAGACTCTTTTCAGTAAATGGTGCTGGGAATACTGGATTTCCACATGCAGAGTCAGGATCCATGCCTCACACCATACACAGAATCTAACTGAAAATGGGTTGAAGACCTAAATGTGAAACCTAAAACCATAAAATTCTTGGGAAAAATATAAGGGCTAGGAAGATGTTGGAGTAAACAGATCATTGTTCTGACCCTTCTCCACAAATACAACAAGGAAACAGTGCTCGGCCTTGAGGGACTCTGAATCAGCGAGCAAAAGAAAGCAGCAGGGAACTGCAGACAGGCAAGAATCAACAAATAAACGAGTTGCATACTATAGGAAAATTGCTTCTCCCACCGCCCCATCCCTCCCCCGGCTATGCGGGCCTCCAGCTGTTGTGAATTGGGGAAGCGGCCCCAGCAAAACAGCCTGCTTCTGTAACCACCAACCCCTGCCTGTACAAAGAGACAGGACCCAAAGCTCTAGAATCAACAAGACAGACTTCCCCTGGGGTCCATTCAGTGTGTGCCACACCTCCCCCGCCTGGACACTGTCAGCTGCAAGGCTGCTGTGAATTACTGCAGAAGGCCTCTGCAGTGGAATCTGGTCCCATAGTCAACATGCTACCTGCTTCCCTGCGCACCCCGTAGCACAGGCCTCTGTAACTAACAGGACAGACCTCCCTGAGGGTCAGTTTGAGTCTGTCTGCTCCCCATTGTTGGTGTTGAAAAATGCAGACTGAGGTTGCTATGTGCTAGGAAGAATGCATCTTGTATGGAGGCTGCACTCACAGCCAACATACCACAGGGAGGCGCTCTGATGGCAACAAGGCAGACCTCCCTAGGGATCTGTTCAGAGTGTGGCAGCCCCTCCCCCACCCCGATGCTGGCAGCGGTAAGGCTGCTGTGAATTGCTACATAAGGCACCCTGCAGTGGAGTCTGCTCCCACAGACAGCCCTCTCCTTGCCTCCCTGTGTACTGTATAGCTCAGGCCTCTGAAACCAACTGGACAGACCTCCCTGGGGGTCAGTTCAGGTTAGCCTACCCCCGCTTCCCATTGCCACTGAAGATTGCTGACTGAGGCTGCACTGTGCTAGGAAGCAGGCATCTTGAGTGGAGGCTGGGCTCACAGCCAGTAATCTGCTGGGGGGTCTGATAGCAATAAGGCAGACCTCTAGGAGGACCTGAATGGACCGTGACACCCCTTCCCTCACCCAGTAACTGTTGGTTGCCAGACTGCTGCAAACTGTTACAGAAGGCTCCTGCAGTGGAGTCTGTCCCATAGGCAGCTCTCTACCTGTCTCCCTGCATATTTCATATCTCAGGCTCCCAAAACCAACAGGACATACCTCCGTGGGGTTCAGTTTGGATCTGACCCCCTTCAGGTTGGCACTGAGGACTACTGACTGAGCCTGCTGTGTGCTAGGAAGCAGACATCTTGAATGGAGGCTGCATACACAGACAACAGTCTACCAGGGACACTGATAGCAACAAGGTAGACCTCCCTCAGGAGGGTGTGTTCAGAGCATAACTGCTCTTCCTCCACCCAGTAACTGTTGGTTGCTGGTCTGATATGAACACCTATGGAAGGTTTCCTACAGTGGAACAGGTCACCTAAGTAGAGACTGCTTCCCCAACCAGCGCAGGGTCACTGGGACTTTGAAACAAACAAGACAGATCTCTTGGAGGTCCTTCTGGAGTGTGCCAGCCCCTCCTCCTCCTCCTGAAATGGAGGAAGTTCTGCCTGTGCTTCCCCTGAATGCCAGCTCAGATATAAGCAGCCCCCACAGAGCAGGGAAGGGAGCCTCAGACAAAACCAGGGGGCAACACCCAGCCCTGAAGGGGGCTCGCTGGGTGTGGGTTTTCCAACTAAAAACTTGGTTGTAGAAACAGAAGGGAAGGGAGTAATAACCAGAGAGAGAGAGAGAACTACATCCCCTGTTGGACAGATTGATTAGGGTGCTATATCTTGCCAGAGTGGCAGCACCCACTGATGGACAGATTGACCACAGTATGTTCTCTGATGTGTCTGGGAGACACTGAAAGTTGAAAACTGAAATCTGTAACTTTAAAATTACAATGAAAACAGGAAAGGAGAAGGAGCTTTTACAGAGAGAGAGAGAGAAGAAACAATAAGAAAGGCCAAATGCTCTGCCCATCTAACAGAAAGTAGTGCAGGCAAAAACACCAAATACTGGAGAGACATGAGAAAGTTAATACCCTGAAAAACTCTAATGCCTGAACAAAAAACCACAAGACACATAAAGAGAAACGATGACCCATCCAAATGAATATGACTAATAGAGTGAAAATGCATCTATGGAAGATCAAATAATGAAAAGAATAGAAAAATATAATACAACAATGTTGAATATAATTTAAGAGTTAAGGGAAAACATAGACAAAGGTCTAAAAGAAAGCAATGCAGGAACTAAAAAAGAGATAAAAAGAATACAGAAATATTGCAACTGAAAGGGGGAATAACTGAAATAGGAAACACAATGGCAGACTCTTAACAACATATTTAATCAGGCAGAAGAAAGAATCAGTGAATTAGAGGATAAGAGAGTTGAAATTACAGAGGCTGAAGAGCAGCAAGAACAGAGGCTCAAGAAAGCTGAACACAGTTTAATGGAACTATGGGACAACAAGAGACCTAATGTATGCATCATGGGAATTCCAGAAGGAGATGAAAGAAAGGGAGAGAAAGAATGTTTGAAGAAATCATGCCAAAATTTCCCCAATCTGACAAAGGAGATGAACCTACAAATCCAAGAATCTCAAAGAACCCCAAGTGAAATAAACTCAAGGGGATCTACACGGAGACACTTAGTAGTTAGGCTTTCAAAAAGTAAGGATAAAGAGAGAATCCTGAAAGCCGTGAGAAAGAAACAGGCATGTATAAAGGGTCCCTAATAAGGTGAAGTGCCGATTTCCCCTTGGAAACATTGAAGGCCAGAAGAAAATGGAATGGTATATTTAAAGTGCTGAAAGAAAAAAAAAAAAAAAAAAAACTGTCAACCAAGAGTACTATACCCAGCAAAGTGGTTCTTCAAGAATGAGGGTGACCTCTACAACAAAAAGACAAATAATCCAATTAAAAAATGGGCAAAGGAAATGAACAGACACTTCACCAAAGAAGACATTCAGGTGACCAACAGACACATGAGGAAATGCTCACAATCTCTACCGTCAGAGAAATGCAGATCAAAACCACAATGAGGTACCATCTCACCCTGGTATTACTGGCACGAGGAGATCATTAACTCTTATGCACTGCTGGTGGGGATGCAAAATGACACAACCATTTTGGAAAACGATACGGCACTTCCTTAGAAAAGCTAGAAATAGAAATACCATATGATCCAGCAATCCCACTCCTAGGAGTATATCCTAGAGAAATAAGAGTCACACATGAATAGACATATGCACACCCATGTTCATTGCAGCATTGTTTACAACAGCAAAAAGATGGAAACAACCTAGATGCCCATCAACAGATGGATAGGTAAACAAACTGTGGTACATACACACAATGGAGTATTATAAAACGATAAAGAACTATGATGAATCTGTGAAGCATCTCATAACATGGATGAATCTGGAGGGCATTATGCTGAGTGAAATAAGTCCATCAGAAAAGGACAAATATTGTCTGAGACCACTACTGTAAAAACTCATGAAAAGGTTTACATAGAAAAAGAAGCAATCTTTGATGGTTACGAGGGAGGGGAGGGGTTGGGATGGAAAAACACTTAATAGACAATAGATAAGTGGTAACTTTGGAGAAGGGTTAGACAGTACACAATACTGGGGAAGCCAGCACAACCTGTACAAAGCAAGGTCATGATAGCCCCATAGACACATCCAAACTCCCTGAGGAACCAAATTGCTGGGCTGAGGGCTGTGGGGACCATGGTCTCAGGGAACATCTAGCTCAACTGGTATAATATAGTTTATAAAGAACGTGTTCTACATTCTACTTTGGTGAGTAGCGTCTGGGGTCTTAAAAGCCTGTGAGAGGCCATCTAGGGTACTTCACTGGTCTCACCCCTTTGGGAGCAAGGAAGAATGAAGAAAACTAAAGATATAAGGGAAAGGTTAGTCCAAAGGACTAACAAACCACATCTACCATGGCCTCCACCAGACTGAGTCCAGTAGAACTGGTTGGTGCCTGGCTACCACCACCGACTGCTGACAGGGATCACAACAGAGGGTCCCAGACAGAGCTGGAGAAAAATGTAGAACAAAATTCTGACTCAAAAAGAAAGACCAGACTTGCTGGCCTGACAGAGACTGGAGAAACCCTGAGAGTATGGCCCCCAGACACCCTTTCAACTCTGTAAGAAGGTCACTTTTTTTTTTTTTTTTAATTTTTCTTGTGCTTTAAGTGAAAATTTACAAACCAAGTCAGTCCCTCATACAAAAACTTATATACTTCTTGTTATATACTCCTAGTTGCTCTCGCTGTAATGGAACAGCACACTCCTTCCCTCTACTCTCTATTTTCGTGTCCATTCGGCCAGCTTCTGCCCCCTCTGTCCTCTCGTCTCTTCTCCAGACAGGAGCTACCCATATAGTCTCATGTGTCTACTTGATCCAAGGAGCTCACTCTTCAGCAGTATTGTTTTCTATCCCATAGTCCAGTCCAATCCCTATCTGAAGAGTTGGCTTGGGGAATAGTTCCTGTCTTGAGTTAACAGAAGGTCTGGGTACCATGACCTCTGGGGTCCTTCTAGTCTCAGTCAGACCATTAAGTCTGGTCTTTTTACAAGAATTTGAGGTCTGCATCCCCCTGATCTCCTGCTCCCTCAGGGGCTCTCTGTTGTGTTCCCTGTCAGGGCAGTCATTAGTTGTAGCAAGGCACCATCTAGCTCTTCTGGTTTCAGGCTGAGGTAGTCTCTGGTTTATGTGGCCCTTTCTGTCTCTTCGGCTCATAATTACCTTGTGTCTTTGGTGTTCTTTAGTCTCCTTTGCTCCAGGTGGGCTGAGATCAATTGATCCATCTTAGATGGCCGCTTCTAGCATTTAAGACCCCAGACACCGCTCTCCCAAGTGGGATGCAGAATGTTTTCTTAATAGATTTTATTATGCCAATTGACTTAGATGTCCTCTGAAACCATGGTCCCCAAACCCCCACCCCTGCTACGCTGGCCTTCGAAGCCTTCAGTTTATTCAGGGAACTTCTTTGCTTTTGGTTTAGTCCAGTTTTGCTGACCCCCCTCCTGTGTTGTGTGTTGCCTTTCCCTTCACCTAAAATAGTTCTTATCTACTATCTAATTAGTGAAAACCCCTCTTCCTCCCTCCCTCCCTGCTCTCATAACCATCAAAGAGTATTTTTTCTCTGTTTAAACTGTTTTACGTGTTCTTCTAATAGTGTTCTCATACAATATTTGTCCTTTTGCAACTTACTAACTTCACTCAGCATAATGCCTTCCAGATTCCTCCATGTTATGAAATGTTTCACGGATTCATCATTGTTCTTTATTGATGCGTAGTATTCCATTGTGTGAATATACCATAATTTATTTATCCATGCATCCATTGATGGGCACCTTGGTTGCTTCCATCTTTTTGCTATTGTAAACAGTGCTGCAGTTAACATGGGTGTGCACATATCTGTTTGTGTGAAGGCTCTTATTTCTCTAGGATATAGTCCAAGGAGTGGGATTGCTGGATTGTATGGTGCATCTATTTCTAGCTTTTTAAGGAAGCGCCAAATCAATTTCCAAACTGTTTGTACCGTTTTACATTCCTACCAGCAGTGTATAAGTGTTCCAGTCTCTCCACAACCTCTCTAACATTTATTATTTTGTTTTTTTGTATCAATGCCAGCCTTGTTGGAGTAAGATAGAATCTCATTGTAGTTTTGATTTGCATTTCTCTAATGACTGATGATCATGAGCATTTCCTCATATATCTGTTAGCTACCTGAATGTCTTTAGTGAAGTGCCTGTTCATATCCTTTGCCCATTTTTTAAATGGGTTATTTGCCTTTTTGTAGTTGAGTTTCTGCAGTATCATGTAGATTTTAGAGATCAGACGCTGATTGGAAATGTCATAGCTAAAAATTTTTTGCCAGCATGTAGGTAATCTTTTTACTCTTTTGGTGAAGTCTTTGGATGAGCATAGGTGTTTGATTTTTAGGAGCTCCCAGTTATCTAGTTTCTCTTCTGCATTGTTAGTAATGTTTTGTATACTGTTTATGCCATGTATTAGGGCTCCTAGCATTGTCACTATTTTTTCTTCCATGATCTTTATCATTTTAGATTTTCTATTTAGGTCTTTGATCCATTTTGAGTTAGTTTTTGTGCATGGTGTGAAGTATGGGTCTTGTTTCATTTTTTTTTGCAGATGGATATCCAGTTATGCCAGGACCATTTATTAAGGAGACTGTTTTCCCCAGGAGGTCACTCTTGAGGTCCACCCTTCAGCCAAAGATTTAACAGGTCCATGGAACAAAACAAAACTAAAGGGGCACACCAGCCCTGGGGTAGGAACTGGAAGGCAGGAGGGAACAGGAAAGCTGGTAATAGGGAACCCAGGGTTGAGAAGGGAGAGTGTTGACATGTCGTGGGATTGTTAACCAATGTCATAGATCAATGTTTGATAATAAACTGGTTTGTTCTGTAAACCTTTATCTAAAGTACAATTAAAAAAAAAAAAAAATGAGGGTGAAATTAAAACATTTCCAGACAAACAGAAGCTGAAAAAGTTCTTATCTGCCAGACCAGCCCTGCAAAAAAACACTAATGGGAGTTCAGCAGATGAAAAGGAAGAGACACTAGAAAATAATTCAAAGCCATACATAAAAAGAATGATCCTTAATAAAGGGAATTGCCTGGGTAAGTATAAGGGGTAGTAATAAGGTATTCATGCTTGATAATTCTAATTGTTTTATCTCTTTCATGCTTTTTAATAACATATGTACAAAAAGCAAGGATAAAATTATATGTTACATGGCACATGAAATATAACGATATAATTGTGATGACATCAAAAGAGGGGGTGGTATAGGTACAGAATTTCTTGAATATTACCGAAGTTAAGCTGGTACCAACTTACCGTAGGATGTTATAAATACAAACTGTTACATGTAATATTCATGTTAACTACTAAGAAAATATCTAAAAAACATACACAGAAGGAAAGAAGGGAACCAAAATGGCTCACTACAATTAACCAACAAAACACAAAAGAAGGCAGTAGGAAAGGACAAAGCCAGAGAAGACACACAAAAAACAACAAACAAAATTGCAGAACTAAGTAACTTCTTATTGGTAATTATGGTGAATGTAAATGGACTAAATGCTCCAGTTAAAAGACAGAGAGTGGCAGGATGGATTAAAAAATAAATAAATAAATAACATGATCCAGCGGTATGCTGTTTACAAGAAACATACCTTAGACCCAAGGACACAAATAGGTTGAAAATGAAAGAATGGAAAAAAATATTCCATGCAAATAATAACCAAAAGAGAGCTGGGGTGACTCTTAATATCAGACAAAGCAGACTTTAAGGCAAAATCTGTTAGAACAGATAAAGATGAACGTTATATAGTGATGGAAAGGGTCAATTCATCAAGAAGATATAACAGTCGTAAATATACGTGCACCCAACAGTGGAACGCCTAAATACATAATGCTAACACTGATAGAATTGAAGGGAGGAATGGATAGCACTACAGTAATGGTTGGAGACTTCAGTACACCATGGTCATAGATTGAGTTGTGTCCCCCCAAAATATGTGTCATCTGTTAGGCCTTGATTCCCAGTATTGTATGATTGTCCATTTCGTCATCGGATGTGATTTCCCTGTGTGTTGTAAATCCTGTCACTATGATGTAGTGAGATAAGAGTCGTGGCAGTTACTTTGATGAGATCTACAAAATAGATAGTGTCTTAAGCCAGTATCTTTTGAGATAGAAAAGAAAGAAGTGAGCAGAGACGGGGGGGACCTCATACCACCAAGAAAGCAGTGCCGGGAGTAGAGCGCTTCCTTTGGACCTGAGGTTCCTGTGCTGAGATGCTCCCAGACCAAGGGAAGACTGATGACAAGGACCTTACTCCAGACCTGATAGATAGAAAGCCTTCCCCTAGAGCGGGTGCCCTGAATTCGGACTTCTAGCCTACTGGATTGTGAGAGAATAAACTTTTGTTTGTTGAAACCATCCACTTTTGGTATTTCTTTTACAGCAGCACTAGATGGCTAAGATAGCCACTTTCCATATTGGACTGAACGTCTAGAAAGAAGATAACAAGGAAATGAAACCTGAATGACACTATAAATCAACTAGACTTAACAGACATATATAGAACAGTCTACCCAACAACAAAACAACATACATTCTACTCCAGTGCGCATGGATCATTCTCCAGGATAGACCACATGTTAGGTCATAAAGCAAGTCTCAGTAAATATTAAAAGACTGAAATCATACAAAGTATTTTCTCTGAACACAGCGGATTAGAGCTAGAAATCAATAACAGGAAATAACCTGGAAAATACACAAAAATGGAAATGAAACAACAGACTATTAAACTTCTAATGGGTCAAGCAAGAAATCCAAAGAGAAATCACAAATTTCTTAGAGTCAAATGAAAATGAAACCAAAGCATACCAAAAATGATGGGATGTAGTGAAAGCAGTACACAGAGGGACACTTAGAGCAATAAATGGCTACATGAAAAAGAAGAAGGCTCTCAAATCAACAGACTAACTCTACAACTTGAGGAATTAGAGAAGAGCAAATTAAGCCTATACCTACCAGAAGAAAGGAAATAACAAAGATCAGAGCAGAAGTAAAATATAAAACAGGAAAACAATACAGAGAATCAACAAAACCAGAAGTTGGTTCCTTGAAAAGATCAATAAAATTGACAAACCTTTTGCTAGACTGACAAAGAAAAAAAGAGAAAAGATGCAAATGACCAAAGTTAGAAATGAAGAGGAGATGTTACAACTGATCGGATAGGAATAAAGAGAATTACAGCAGAATATTATGAACGGCTGTTTGGCAACGAACTGGATAACCTGGGTGAAACAGACAAACCCGCAGAAGCACACAACGTACGCAAACTGACTCAAGAGGAAATAGAAAACTTCATCAGACCTGTAACAAGGGAAGAAATTGAATCAGTGATCAGGAATCTCCCAATAGCGACCAAAAAAGTCCTGGACTAAACATTTAGAGAAGAATTGACACCAGTATTGTTTAAACTCTTCCAAAAGATAAAGAAGGAAGGGATATTCGCTATTTCATTCTATGAAGCAAAAATAACCCTGATACCAAAGCCAGACAAGAAAAGAAAACTGCAGGCTAATATCCTTCATAAATTTACAGTAATGTGTCGTTTAATATCCATGATAGATTCTGTGCAATAGGTTGTTATACAATCTGGATGTTGCATGAACTCCATACAGGGAAGCCCCAGGGTTATGTACCTAGCCCTGCCTGCTGTTCCACCTCCCTGAGGAGCAGGAGCAGCCTGGGCCCAGAAGCCCCAGCAGCCGCCTGCACCCTGGGTAAAGCCCAAGAGCTGTATTCACTGGATACAGGAGGCCAGCCTTGTCAGGTATGCAGCTGTGAGGGGGGTGGGGGCACTGCATGGGCAGCCAGATCAGATTGGGGTTTTGTGCATGTCTGGGCATAGGATGGGGGGAGGCTCACTGAGGGCCTACAGAGGTGGCCTCGAGGGCTGGGCAGGGAGCAGGTCTGGGTGTCAGGAATGCAGCTGACGGTGGCAGCCCTGTCTGCCGCTGCCTTGTGGGTGTGGCCACCCTGATCATGTGCAGCCACTGCCACTGGCCAGAGCCTCCGCTGGCACCTGTGCCAGGAGTGGAGAAGCTGCAGCAGGCCAGGCTGTTGGGTCTAGCTTTTGACAGTGGATTATCTAATATAATAACAAAAGCAGAAACAGCAAAAGACAAGACACCATATTTTAGCAAATAACACACACACATATATAACACGCATACCACGCCTAGGAAAATAATGCACAAAGGGATTGTGCGGTTAGCAAAAAAAATTTATAACACACGTGTTATTTGCATAAAAATACAGTTAATAGTTGGGACCTCATAAAAATTAAAAACTTCTGTTCATCAAAAGACTTTACCAAAAAAGTGGAGACAAGCTACTGACTTGGAGAATATCTTTGGAAACCATATATCTAATAACAAAAATATATATAAAACTTGTCAACAACAAAAAGACAACCCAATCATAAAATGAGTAAAGGACTTGAATAGACGTTTCACCAAAGAGGACATTCAAATGGCCACCCAAACCTGAAAAGATGCTCCGCGTCATTATCCACCCAAAACCAAAAAAACCTGCTGCTGTCGAGCTGATTGTGATTCGTAGCGACCCTACAGGATAGAGTTTAACTGCACCATAGGGCTTCCAATGAGTGACTGGTGGATTTGAACTGCCAACCGAAAGAGCTGAGCTCTTTAACCATGCACCACCAAGGCCCCATTATCCATCAGAGAGATGCAAATCAAAACCACAGTGAGGTACCATTTCACTCCCCCTAGGATGGCTAAGATTTAAAAACGAAACAAAACAGAAACTTGCAAATGCTGGTGAGGTTGTAGAGAAATGGGAACCCTTATCCATTGCTGGTGGGAATGCAAATTGTACAGCTGTTATAGTAAATAGTGTGGAGGAGGCTCCTCAAAAAACTAAAAATAGAACTACCATATGACCCAGCAATTCCACTCCTAGGTATTTACCCAAAAAACTTGAAAGCAGAGACGTAAACAGTTACTTGTATACCAGTGTTCATTGCAGCACTATTCACAACAGCAAAAAGGGGGAAACAACCTAAATGCCCATCAATGGATAAACAAAATGTGGTACACAATGGAATACTACTCAGCCAGTATGAGAAATGGAATCTTGATATATGCTACAATGTGGATGGAGCTTGACGACATTATGCTGAGTAAAATAATTCAGTCACAAAAGGGCAAATATTGCATGACCTCGCTTAAATAAAAAGATAAGAACAGGCAAATATATAGTGTCCAAAGTTTATTAGTGGTTACCAGTGGTGGGAGAGAGGGGAAAGGAGGAGGTTATTGCTTATGGAGTAGTTAATTTCAGTTTATGGTGATGGAAAAATCTCAATTTATTAAGGGTATTTTTGCACAGCCAGTTAATGGAATTGCTGTCAATAAGTTATACACCTGTAGAAAGTTGAATTGTCAAAAGTTGTGTGATAGATATATTTACAAAAATGACAAGAAAAAAAAAGTACTGCTGTGGTACAACCAAATACCTCATGGGATTTGGTTCATTGGTTTGGAGGTTTAGGGTAATGGTTTCATGGAATATCCCAGTTAATTGGCCTAGTAATGTGTTTAGTGCTCCTGTTCTATCTCCTAGTTTGTTGCATAGTGCCTGGGGTCTTAAAAATTTGCAAGCAGCCATCCATGGCACAACAGTTGGTCTCTATTTTCTTGGAGCAACGGAGGAAGAAGGAGGCTCAGGAATAGAAGGAGTAGATGGAATGTGTGCTAATTGCTTCCCTGAACAACTGCCCCCTTTGCCGTAAGACCAGAAAAACTGGATGATGGCCAGCTACCATTACTGAACATTTTGATCAAAGATTCTATAGAAGAATCCTGATCAAAAGAGGGAAAATGCAGAACAGAATTTCAAATTTCATGGAATCTGGACTTTCTGGAGCCATGTTGGCTGAATAAACCCCTGAAACTATTGCCTGGAGATAATCTTTAAACTTTAAACCAAAAATATCCCCTGAAGCGTACTTAAAACCAAACATTAGTTTAGCTTAACTAATGTCTGCATTGAGCATTGCGGTCTTTTAAACCTACCTGTATGGGATCAGATTGACAACAGCAACTTGAAAGATTCTTTAGGAAACGTAGGTAGCAGTGAGTTTATTTTAATGGGGGAGGAGCAACTCAGAAAAGGAGGTGAGAATGGCCATAACTTGAAGAACGTAATCATTGTCAGTGAATTTGTACGTGTAAAAACTGCTGAAATGGTGTATGTTATGCTGTGTATATTCTCAACAACAACAAAATAAGTTATTTAAAAAAATGTAGAGGACGAGGCTGTGGGACCCAGTTTTTAACGATGGACTTAGCAGATAGGACAACAAAAGCTCGAGCAGAAACGACAAAACAGATAAATGAGACCTCATAAAAATTAAATACTTTTGTTCATCAAAGGACTTTATCAACAAAGTGAAAACACAACCTACAGATTGGGAAAAAATTTCCAGGAAGCATATATTAGACAAGGGCCTAAAATCAAAAACATATATAAAATTTCTACAACTTAACAACAAAAAGACAAACAACTCAATCAAAAAATGGGCAAAGTACTTGAACAGACAGTTCACCAAATATGATACTCAAAATGGTCAACAAGCACATGGAAAGATGTTCAGCTTCATTAGCTGTTGTTGTGGTTAGTTGCAGTCAGTTTCAACTCATGCGACCACGTGTTGGGGGTAGAACTACTCCATGGGGTTTTCAAGACTGTGACCTTTTTGAAGTGGGTTGCCAGGCCTGTCTTCCGAAGTACCTGTGGTGGGTTTGAACTGCCAACGTTCTGGCTGTTAGTCAAGTGTTCAACCATTTACGGCATCCAGGGGCTCCTCATTAGCCGTTAAACCAACCCAGCCAAACCCACTGCCTCGGGTCAGTTCCAACTCATAGTGACCAGGGGTTTCCAAGGCTGTGAATCTCTATGGACGCAGGCCGCCACATCTTTCTCTGGAGGAGCAGCTGGTGGTTTTGAACCACCAACCTTTCAATTAACAGTTGATCGCTTTAACCACTATACCACCAGGGCTCTTTCATTAGCGATTAGGGAGATGCAAATCAAAACCACAATGAGATACCACCTCACCCTCATTAGAAAGGCAATGATTGAAAAAAAAAAAAAAAACAGAAAACAACCAGTGTTGATGGAGTTGTGGAAAAACTGGAACCCTCATCCATTGCTGGTGGGAATGTGAAGTGGTGCAGATCTTGTGGAAAACAGTATGGCGGTTTCTGAAAAAGTTGAACATAGAATTATGCTGTGACCCACCAATCTCAATCATAGGTATATAGCCAGAAGAAGTGAAGACAGAAACAAACAGAAACCTGCACACCTATGTTCATTGCAGCAGTTTTCACAATCGTCAAAAGGTGGAAACAACTGAAATGTTTGTCAGCAGATAAGTGGATAAACAAAATGTGGTATGTACATACAATGGAATACTACTCAACCATAAAGAGAAAGGAAGTCCCGATGCCTGCACCAACATGGATGAACCTGGAAAACACCTTACTGAGCAAAATAAGTCAGTTTGAAAAGGGTTAGTGTCACCTGGTGCAGTAACTCGTGGTGTCACCGCACCGCACCCCACCCCCCGCCATGTACCTCCTGTACCAGACCATACAGAATCCTTAGTAATGTTTTTTGTATTAATATTACTCATAACTTGTAATTCCCATATATCATTCCTTCTCTTAATTACTACTTCATTCTCAAAAGAAAGTTATTGATATATGTTCACAAGTACTAATTACCACAATGGTGTAGCAAAAACACCAGAAAATTTCGGCAGCAATGAAAACAACAGTGTGTGCTTGTAGCACGTGCAGACGAATCCACTTGATTCAAGGTGTCATCGTAGAGGAGTAATAATGACAGCTCTGACCAGAGTATCCTGAAGGTTCAAAAAGTAAATTAGCATAGAGCCTTAGCCTTGTAGGTATATTGGTACCTGTAAAACTAGGCTTATGAAAAATGTTTTTGTTGTTATAACTAACTATGGGGATTTTTTATAAAAAGTAATAAAATTCTGCTGAAATGCTGCAGAAAAATTTTATAGACAATCATTTTGGTGTTACCCGTGTGGTCCACACCCCCTGAGCCCCGCTAATGACACCACTAGGTGATGCACTGGTGACTTTTTCGGTGTGTACACTTTCACCACAAAAAAATAAAAAAGAGATCCCCCAGCGGGCAATTGGGCACACTGGTGCAGAGGCGACACGGTGCCTGAGCCTGGAGTGGGGCCCTACGTGCTGGTCTGCCGGTGCACTTTACTGGACCTGTTTCCCCATCTGTCAAAGAGTGCACTTCTGAGCTCCTCAGACCCCAGATTCTTTGCTTCTCAAGGCAGGACTGGGCTGGGCAGGAGCTTCCTCTTCCCGGCACGCCTCCCAGAGCTGTGGTGGTGGTGTGGCTGGGTGCTGGTCCAGAGGGATGCGGGCTCAGAGGGCTCCTCAAGCCTCTGCCTGAGCTGCGTCCTCAGCCCAGCCTGCAGGCCAGCCCGCCTATCTGCCCACCCAGACTGGGAGGGTCTGTGAAGGCTCTGCTTGGAAGGAGGCAGCGGTCCTTGGTGGCCCAGTAATTAGAGCCTAGCAGATTATAATTCCCTGAAAAGCTCACACAGAGAGGGAGGGGCAGTGCCAGGAATGAGGGGTGCCAGGGGGCCTTTGGAGGGGGAGGAAGGAGAGCAAATCTGGAGCCCTTTTGGCGAGCCCTCTGGGAGGGGCAAGGCCCTGAGCACTTGGTTTTCTCCAGACCTCAGACCTTCCCTGCTCATGAAGGCCCTGCACTCCCATTTTACAGATGAAGAAACTGAGCCCCTGTGGGTCAATAAGAAGCTGGACTGGGGGCGAACTGTGCCCTCCTTACTAGGAATTTGTGAGGGGTGGCCCTGCTTACCCGAAAGGATTCTAATGGTAGAACCCCAGGCAGGTAACAGGCCCGAAGCAGGAATGGGCTCAGGCAGGGCAGACCGTAGTGCCCCTTCCATGACGATCCTCAAGTTTGGTTGATGGGCATGGCCCAGGGTCCACTGCCTTGGGGCCACACAAGCCACCCTCGGCTGACTCTCGCTTACTGAAACCCCTGCCGTATGGTGCGAGGGGAGCGATGCCTCCTCTGGGCCCCTCCTTGTCTGCAGAGGGCTTGGATGACCACGGAGTGCTGATAGCAAACTATGAGAGTGAAGAGAATGCACCTTTAAGAACGACTCCCTTACTCTATCACTCATTCTGTAGCTGTCCCCTGAGCACATTCCTGTGCCTGCTTGCAGAGGCTTTGACACGCCTCTTCACACACAGGAGGTGAGCTTTGTCATTATCCCCATTTCACAAACAGGCACACTGAGGCCCAGTCAGGGCACTGCCGCTCTGTGGCAGCACCGTTTCCCAGCTGATGAAAACATGTCTTTGTGTGGTCTTGCCACCCAGCCTTTGCCCAGGCCAGCCCGTTCACCCTAGCCAAATGCCCTCATGTCTCTCCGCCTGGTTTCATCCCAGCAAAGTGTCAAATCAGAAAGTGGTTTGGAGCACACCTCCTCCTCTGAGCAGGCCTGCCTTCCAAGGAGAGGCCAGGCGGGAGCGCTCAGACCACAGGTTTGCACTGGTGTCCTCAGGTTTGAGTCCTGTTTGGCCGATGGAGGGTTTTAAAACTTCAGATTGCGTGTACAAATCTGAATTTTTTTTTTTTTTTTCGCTTGTCTTAGAAAAATCAACAGATTGGGCAACACCAGGCCTGCATCCCCAGGGCACTCTGGGCAGAGCTGGGATGGGGCTGCCACCCACCAACAGGACCAGGCCACCCAGCTCTCCACATCTCGTCATGAGCTGCTGGCCTGTGCTATCCACTCAGCTCATCACCCCATCAGATCCTGGCGCCCTGGGTTTCTCGGGTCTTGAGAAGATTACATCTTTGAATCTTATCTATAAAATATCACAATGGAGGCACTGATTCCAGACTGGGTTTTGAAGGTGTTTTCCAGGAATTCTTTAATCCAGGAAGATGAAAGGAAAGGGTGCCTCGGTGGGGGACAGCATAGGGAGAGATCAGGGGGTGAGAGGCTCAGGATGCTTGGACAGTGGCACTGGATCCCCTGCCGGATAAACACTTGGCAATGCCTGCATGCACATGCCAACAGGATTCTGCTTGTTCTCTAACACAACTCATTCATTCCAGTCATTCAGTCCTTCTGGCTTCAGCCATCATCTCCTGGCATATGGCCCTCACTGTGTCTGTCCCTGATCGAGGATCGTGGTGGGGCTTTTATTTCCATTTTTAGCAAGAATGCTGGGACTCGAGAGGTGAGATGCCATGCCTTACATCCCAGTGAGGTGGACTTTCACGAGGAGCCCTACTTCTGACTCCCGTAACAGTGCCTGTTCCAACCTAAAATACTGTAAAAATAGGCTGCTTTTTCCTGTGCATTTTTTAAAAAGCTCCTTTAGTTAATATGCAGGAGAGATGTCGATGTTCTCGTACGTAACCTTTTGCTGAAGCGACAACGTGCGATAGAAGGGTCCCAGGAGAGCCGGTGTAATTTGGGCTGTGAGGGACAGAGAATACCAATGTAGAATCCTCTCCTGGAAGCCCAGCTGCTCCCAGGAGGTGGGAGACCTGGATGCTCCATCACCACCGACTCCAGGGCGTGGTCCAGAACTCCTGCCACCTCAGACCCAGGGCCGCTTGTTCATTCAGATTTATGTTGGGCTATTGGCTTTCTTTTTTCTCAGATTTTTGGGCAAGAATTAGTTCCCAGAGGATGGAGGGTGGCTGGAAGAAAATGAGCCTGGCTGAGGGAAGACAGAGGCCCCAGCTGAGAGCAAATAGAAGGGTCTGTTCAAGCTCTATTTGATTCTGCCCTTGGCCCCAAAGGATTGAAAAGGGAGGCTTGGGAGGTTCCAGGCAATTGAGGCTGGTTTCAAATTGGTGGGCTTAATAAAAGGTATTTTTCCTCTCGTGGGAGCTGACCTGAACTAACCAGTGCTACTGGGAAGGGAAATGGTGGGGACAGCCTCCTTCCCTTCCCACCCACCAGAGGGCTCAGGGATGGAGCTGGTGCAGGCCAGGAGGCCCCACCTCCCTTCCTTCCTGGTATGTGCTCCTTCATACATGTATGTGTGTGTGTCACACACCTACTTGTGTGTTCGTGTATTACACACTGGCGTCTGTGTGTGCATGTGCAGGGTGTGTGTGTGTGTGTGCATGTGTGTGTGCCTGTGTGTGCTAGTTCTGGCCCACCCCCACTCTTTCCTCAAGGCCCCCTTCCTTAAAAACAATGTCCCCTCCCCTCTCCCGGTGAAACAGGACAGAGAAGAGTCTTAGTTTAGAAAGCTCAGCAGGACACGGGCTTAGTGCCTGCGGAGGGCAGTGCCCAGCTGTGTGAACAGAGGTGACACCACAAGCTTCAGTTCCACACAAACAGTAGGTGGCCCAAAGTGGCCCGGGTTGCCCCTGAGAGTGAGTGACCTACCTTGGTCCGCGTGCGGGCAGGTGCTTTCGTTTTTGGTTCTTCTGAGCCTCAAGCCCTGGGACCATGTGCCCCACCTGGCCCCAGCCATCACACTGCATCCCCAGGGGCCATTCTGTCTTGCTACCCAGACTGATTTGATGGACAGAGGGGGCTCTGCCTCTCGGTGTTCCCAGATCCCCAAGAGGCCCTGGGGAATGTGGGTGAGGATTATCCTGTGTGTGTGTCTATGTTGCATGTGGAGGTTGTGTGCATTTGTGGCGGTGGGACTGCAGGTGTTGCGTGTTGTGAGTATGGGTTGTTTGTGGCTGGGAGAGGTGGGTGTGGGTCTTTTGTGACCTGTGTAGACAACAACCATGGAATGAGAGTGTGTGCACTTGGGTGGTGACAGTGTTTGTGGGGAGGTGTGTCTTTGGTTGTGTGGGTGGCAGTGGTAAGGCCCCTACTGAGTCTGTCCTGGCACATTCCTTCCCACCCTAGGCCTCTCTCACCACCCCTGCCCCAAGTTAGCCCTGGGAGGCTCCTAGTCACCCCAAACCCTGATCATCCCTGCTCCTCCCTCCTAGAGACCTCGACACCTGCAGCTCAGCTCTTGACTTCACCCTTGCTCCTGGACCAGAGCAGGCCCTGGAGAAGGTCAAGATGTCCCAGGGGACCAGAGGGTGAGGCCTAGTTACTGCTCACCCCACTCCCCAGGAGATCCTGAAGAGAGTGGGTCTCTGAGATTCCACAGCATCTGGGCCAAATGGGAAACCTTTCTGGAGAGTCCATGGGCATTTCCAGACATGAGCTGGAATGTTTCCAGAGATGAAATGTTTTTAGAAATGAGGTAACGGTATTTCCGGAGACAGAATGAGGGCATTTCTAGAGATGAGCTGGAAAGCATTTCTGAAGGGGCATTTCTTGAAGATGAAATGGGGGCATTTTTAGAGATGAAATGAAAATATTTCTAGAGATAGGAGAGAGTTTTTTCTGGAGTAAAGACAGTGTCTTTCTGGATACCAAATGTTGCTAGAGATGGAATGATTCCGGAAATGGAATGTTTCTACAGATATGCTGTAGTGCTTGTGGAAGTAGAATGTTTTTGAAAATGATGTGGGAGCATTTCCGGAAATAAAGCAGAGCACTTATGGAGATGAGGTATTTTTGGAGGTGAGATGGAGCATCTCTGGAGATGGGATGTGGTATTTCTGGATGTGGCGCATTCCTGGAGTCAAGATGGAGCCCCTGTACAGAGTGCTGGCATTTCTGGAGGTAGATTATTTTGTAACACGAGTGGGGATATTTCTGGAGAGAGGATGGAACATTTCTGGAGATGGAACCTTCTGGAGCTAGGGAATGTCTGGATTAAACTGAAATGTTTTTACCGAAAATATGGGTCATTCTCAGAGAAGGACCATTTTGGGGTTGAGGATGAGACATTTCTGGGGTGGGGTTTTCTGGAGATGGGGGGCATGTCTGAGGCTGGCTGATTCTAGGCCTCTTGAGGAGGAGAGACTCCCACAGGTGACCCTTGTTTTGTAGGCATTGGGTCTGAAGGCTGGAGAGGAGGCCCCTGCCCAGGACTCTTCCCTGTGACCAGGGATGGATTATCCAATAAGCAAGGTACACAGGCTTACTTCTGTTTACTTACTAATCTGTAGTGGACAGTTGAACAGCAGGTGAAATTGTGTACCACAGATTAGTTAGTAAGCACAAGTAAGCCCATGGATACCTTCCTTACTGGGTAATCCACCCCTGCCTGTGAGTGGCAATGCAGACCTTCTGGGGACCTGCCCAGAGTTCAGCAGTGACTGTTGCCTCTCTCTCTACCCCCAGGCCTGTGCTGGAATCCTCCTCAAGGGAGTCCAGAGCCCTCCCAGTCCGGCCCCGGGGGTCCCTACCCTCACCTTTGCAGCATAGTGGGCTGGCACCTTGAGGCTTACTGCAGGGATGGCAGCGTCTGAATGGTTAGATTTAATCTAATTCACTCTCGTCGGAGCCATCTGAGACATATTCCCCAGCCCCTCGGTCAAAGCCCTCACCCTTCCTCCCCATGCTTTCTCTAACCCCCCAGGACCCTCTATGCCATAGCAGCCCTGAGGTTGCCTTGTTTCAGAAGCAGGGTGGTAGTGAGGGCTGGAAGGCTGAGCACAGGCCCAGCCTGACTGTGGGGGAACCAGCTATTGAGGCCTGTCACCACTTGGGCCAGCCTGGAGCCTCAGAGTAATTATTTCTGTTCCTTAATTGAAATTTCAGCCTCAGTGATCTGCTTTGGAGGTGTGAGGCTGGTGCAGAGACCGGGTGCCTGGCCTGGGGGCAAGAGCCATCCTTGCCCTGTCAGGAGGAGACAGTGAGGCCCCATTCTTGCGGGGCAGGCAGTTTTCAGCTCTGCGTGGTGATGGGAGCTGGTTGATGGCTGCACTTTGGGAGACAAGGGTCAGTTAGAGTGGGCATTGGGGTGGGCAGGTCAGAAGGAGGGGCAGGCATGGAAATGGGGGCAGCCCGTCTTGGGGACTTGGAGTTAGGAGAGCATGAGCGAGGGGGCACCCAGGAAACTTCCACCTCCTTCCAGGGCTGGTGGGGAGCCGTAGGGGTGGGCTGAGAGGCTGTGACTCAGGCCCAGTTCCTGGTTCATGACTGTGTGAGGCAGCTGGCCTGGTGGGCCGGGGCCGGGCTTGGGGGGCAGCGGAGGAGTCTGTTTTCTTGGCTGCAGTCAGGCTGGGCGGGGTTGCTGGGTCACCACACACACTCATGCTGCCTGGGTGGTCCCTGCCACCCCCAAGGCCTTGGGCCTGCCCAGTGGTGGGGGCAGAGGACTCCAGGGGCCACCAGAGGGAGACAGGGAGAAGCTGGAGAGGGTCCTGGTCTGCCCCTACTTGAGCTCTGGAGGGCAGCTTGAGGTGTCAGGCTAAACACAGAGCTGCTATGTCTAGCCCCACTCATCTAGACCCAGGCTGACCAAGCCTACCATGGGGCTGCTATGGCAATGTGACACTGGTGCCTGTGGGCTCCTCTGGTCTCAGTCTCCCCACCTGAAAAATGGAGCCATGGCAGCGGGTGGGAGTTTTCAGGCCCACAGTACCCGCATGGTGCCAAGTGCTGCAGGCCTGGGCTGTCAACCTGTGATCTTACTAAGTGCCCAGCACAGCCCCCAGTGGTACAAGTGGGTGGTGGTTTTCCAGGCACGCTGCCCAGGGTCTCCCTTGCCTAGGGCAGGCAGCTCCATGTGTGGAACAGGAGAGGGTGGCTGAGGGACAGCAGCCTTCATGCACACTGGCTCAGTGCACGCTCACACGCCCAGACCTGTCACCCTGAGCCTGACCCTGCCTTGTAGGAGTACCCGCAGCCCCTCCTTGGAGGGGGGACATTGAAGGCATCCTGTGGTTGCAGCAGCCCCGGAGGGGGAGACGGCAGAACTGGCTAACAGGACTGGACAGGTCAGCCCCGGGAGGTGCAAATGGAATGCGCTATCTCATTTGCAGCTCATTTGCTTGGTGGCTCAGGCTGGGCCAGGGGGCTGGAGCAGTGGGGATGACCCAGGGCTGTCCAAATGGGTCCCCAGTGCCAGCCCAGCCTGCCAGTCAGCTATTGGAGCTAACCTCATCACCTTGGGCCCCAGCCTGAGGGCAGCGCTGTCTAGCCTTTTCCCTCCGTGCTAGCGGCTGGCCACCAGCATCTGAGCTACGTCTGATTCACCTGTGTAGACAGCACCCCCGCCCACTGGGGGTGAGGGGCCTCCAGACATGGTAAGCCCAGCCCTAATGAGAGTTGCGGCCAGGCCCAGCCCCCTCTCAAGAGGACAGCAGGGGTGCAGAGGTGGGGCTGGCTCCCCAACCTGGGGCTTGGCACCTATAAGAGCCTTTAGGGACCCTTCAGGACGTCCGCACCACAGGGGAAGGAATGGTGTCGTATCACAGGGCCTCGGCATTCTAGGGCAGGGCTCTCGCCTCACCCTGCTGCCCCATGCTGCGGGCTGGGCCCAGCACTGTTGGTCCCAGGGCTGACTAACAGCAGCCCCTCCTGTCATCCAGAAAAAACTGAGGTCTCGGGGCTGGAAACACTCCCTCTGCCCTGAATCACCCCCCAAATTCTCAACACAGTCCCCTCAGGAGGCTTGGGGACATAGTCCTCAAAATGCTCCCCCCATGGAAAAGCTGTTCATGCCCCACCACCCTGGGGCTGACATCTGTGTGCTGGCAGCTTACACGGGGAGGGGTATGGGTACATGAGGTCCTCTCAGATCCTCACAGCCGCTGCGTCAGGTGGCATTCTTGCCCTCCTCCTCCTCATGCGAGGCAAGAAACTGGGCTTTGAGAGCGAGACAGCGCTCAGGCCAGACAGCGGCATCTTGCTCAGACCAGCTCCCTTTGGCTAAGCCCCTTGGACCGAGGTTTCCTGGGAGAGACCGCAGAATGGGCACCACAGGACAGTGGTGCTTTGTGACTGCACACATTGCCTACCCACCAGTAGGCCCCAAACAAAATGTCCCCTACTAAGCGTGGCAAAGCAGCAGAGCAGGTGAAGGAAACCCAGGTGCCTGTTGTTGCTCAGGGAGGGGTGAGGGGATGGGTGTGTCTCTGAACAGGGAGAGAGGGAGGGGTGGCTAGGAGTGTGTGGGGAGAGCGCAGGGCAGACATACCTGAGTCCAGGTACCACTCCAGCCCATGGCCCCTGTTAGAGCATCAAGAGTGCTGACCCCATTTTAGTATTCAACACACACACATGCACATAGTCACGTCACACTCACAGATACATGCATGCCTCACATGTGCTCATACTCACACACATGCTGGTCCACACTCAGACATGCTTACACTTACGGTCACATTTGCTCAGCATCCACACTCACATATTCTCACACACTTTGCACCAGAGACAGACAGACACACACACACCACTCCATTTTCCCCACCAGCTTCTAAAATCCTCTTTAAACCAGGAAGGTAGCAGGCTGAACAGCAGAGGAATGAGAAAAAGATTAGTGGGCAGAAAAGCAGACTCTGGAGTTACCTCAGTTACCAGCTCCTAATAACTTGGGGGTGGGTTCGGCCATCTTCCTCTGCAGGGTCCCTCCCCCCTGGGTCCCTCCATCACCCCATTAATAAGAAGAGGCTCTTGTTGGTGAGCTCTGTAGCAGGAAGGGAAGAATCAAGGACGTTTCAATAAGAGCGGGCTCCCTGGGTGGTTTTGAATAGTGGCTTTTTGTCTGGCAGTGAGGGACTGTCCCAGCTCACTGCCTCCCCCAGCCCTCTCTGTCACTCTGTGGAGCCGCCTGCTCGTGGGTCTCCAGATGGAGGAGCATGTCTCTCCAGAGCTCAGCCCGTATTGTTCTTTCCTTCCCCTCCTGACACCCCAGCTTAGCAGAGGTCACAGGCAGCTTTCAGGCCTCAGGGAGGCAAGACAAGCCTCCAAGGAGTTCTGAAATGCTTAAAGCCTGTAGTGGGGTGCGGCGTGGAGGCCAAGTTTCTATCCTGTGATGGGAAACAAAAGCACGCTCCCCAAATCCAGGGTGCTGGCCTGCTGCCTTGGCCATCCTCAGGCAGCTGCTTTGGTGCCAGGGAAAGGGGGGAGTAGTGGGAAAGGCTGGCAGAGGAAAGAGGATGGTGGAAAGGGAGGGAGACAAGCAAATCTGTTTCATCAGACGCTGCATCTCTTAGGAAAGCACATTTCAGCTCTTTTGGCTTTTGGCAAGCTGGTCCTCCCCTTTAATTTTCTAATAAAAAGGAATTACGTTTGCTGAAAAGGCAGTAACCAGCTTCATGTCAGTGTCTCTTGCAGAGACCATAATTCCCTGCTTGGGTGCCTGCCGCCTCAGTGGGGGTGGGCTCCTGTGGCCACAGGTGATACTGTCCGGGGGGCCAGGGTTCTTTGCCCTGCCTGCCTACCCCAGCACCAGCACTTTCTTTCACCCTCAGCCCACACCACAAACCATGGTTGCAGGCTCACCAAAGAGATTGGGGTATCAGAGGCCTCAAGAGTCAAGATAAATGCTTAATAAATATTTATAGGGTGAATGAATGAATGAACAAATGAATGAATTCTCATTGATGAAGCCCAGCTGAGGCCTGGCCTGGGGTAGCTGGCAGGTGGCTCAAAGAATCCCATCTTTGTTGAATTGAATGAATGAATGAGGGAATGAATGAGTGCTTTCCAAGGTTTGAAACTACCAACCACCTAACTGGAAGGACTTTCTAAACCTCTCCAGCCCCTGGCACTTGAAACTTTGCCAAAAATTCTATCTTTTTTTTTTTAAATACGTGTTCATTGTTTACCAAAAAAAACCCCACACTGAAGTATCCAGGGTGGCCTTCCTCTTGGCACAAGCCATTCTGTGCATCCCTCATCTGGCTTGGGGCTTTACTCCATGGAACCCTTCCCCGCACATGGGACCCGCCGACTGTCTGCTCTGATGGGAGATCTGGGTGTCACTGTCTTCTGCCTGTCTCCAGCCTGACGCACGGGGTCCACCACCAGGTGCCGTAGAGTTGACCCTGACTCATGGCCACTGTGTGTCAGAGTAGAACTGTGTTCCACAGGGACCTCAGTGGCTGATTTTTCAGAAGCACATCACCAGGCCTTTTTCCAAGGTGCCTCTGGGTGGATTCGCACCTCCAACCTTGCAGTTAATAGCCAAGTGCGCCACCCAGGGACTCAGTGCCCAGGAAGTACGCAGTGAACCACTGCTTCTGTGGAGGAGGGGTGCTACTATGAATTCCACTGTAATCCCAGTCTCAGTTGTAAACAAGATGATGGAGGCAGAATGCCTGCCACAAGTGGGCACTCTCTAAATGGTGGCCTTTGTTGTTTGAAAGCGATCGAACCCCGTTCTGTGCCCTGTGTGCAGGCCTCGCAGGCTGTGAGACCCCTGGGCCTCAGAAGGGTGACGCCTTCCCTGAGCAGCAGCCTCAGGAGCCCAGCTGCTGCTCCGTCCCCCAGCAGGTCACTGCTGTTGACACCTAGGCACCCTCAGCCTGGTCTATGCCTCAAAAGTGGCAGGCCGTTGGGGGCAGGGCAGAGCACACACACAGATTTTCTCTGAGGGCTGACCCCCACTCCCCTGTGCCTTTGCCCCCACTTGGCTCCACCAGTAGACCCTCATAAGAGCAGCCAGGGGTGGGGGGCTTGTCTGGATCAGGCACTTAGAAGGAGACACAGATGCTACTCACTGTTGCCCCCTCAGCCTGTGGAATCGCAGCCTTGGGATGGCCCAGGACCCTGGACTCTAAGGCGTTCCTCTGAGGACGCTAACGCCGGCCACAGTGGGAACTGGCAGCAGATGGAGAGCAGGGTGGGGTCAGCTGTGCATTCCAGGTGGCAGTAGGACTGGGTGGGCAGGGAAAGTGTAGGAGTGGAAGTAGGGAGTCCAGCTGGGCGATGTTGTATCCCTAGATTTGGGCTTGGAAAACAGGCCCGGGTTCACCCCTGTGTCCTCTGCAGATTTTCAGGCACATGGTGGGTGCTTAATAAAATGGTTACAGATGTGAGTGGCTATGTGAACAATGGATAGGGACCCCAGAGGAGGAGTGGGTTTGGGAGCCAGTGAGGCAGAATTTGAGGTCCTCAAATAGCCCCCAGATAGCCCCCTCTCAGTGACATTTGGCTTTCACTTATGTGGAAAGAGGACCACTCCAAACCCTCATGAGGGGTCATGAGGCTTAGCTGTCGGGGAGGCACTGCCTCCAGCAGAACCGGGGAGCTAAGTCTTGGGTGGTTTCTTAGTGGTGGTTTCTGCTATTGCTTTCATTCACACTCAATTTTTAATTACAAAAGTGTGTTAGTTATCTAGTGCTGCTATAACAAATACCACAAATGGATGGCTTTAGCAAAGAGAACTTTATTCTCTCACAGTCAGGAGGCTAGAAGTTCAAACTCAGGACGTCAGCTCCAGTGGAAGGCTTTCTCTCTCTGTTGGCTCTGGGGGAAGGTCCTTGTCATCAATCTTCCCGTAGTCAAGAAGCTTCTCAGCCCAGGGACCCTGGGTCCAAAGGACACACTATGCTCCTGGCACTTCTTCCTGCTCGTTTCTCTCTTTTATATTTCAAGAGATTGACTTAAGACACAACCTAATCTTGTAAATTGAGTCCTGCCTCATTAACATAACTACCGCTAATCCCATCTCATTAACATCATCGAGGTAGGATTTACAACACATAGGAAAATCATATCAGATGACAAAATGGTGGACAGTCACACAATACAGGGAATCATGGCCTAGCCAAGTTGACACACATTTTTGGGGGACACATTTCAATCCGTAACAGAAAGAAACGATGGTTATCAGTAAAAGAGGAAGAAACTATGGTGGCATACGAAGTAAAAGGTCTGAGGCCCTCTCCAGCATTCCCTTCAGTCATTCCTTCCACTTGTTAAATGAGAGTTCTCCCATTATTTTTCTGGTACATTTACACCTGTGCGTGTGCTCACACACGTGCACGTGCACACACACGTGCATAATTAACTCTTGACTGAGCACCTCCGGCTGCCATCCAGTCAGTTCACAGTGACCCTACATGTGTCAGGGTAGAACTGTGCTCATAGGGTTTTCAGTGGTTGAATTTTCAAAAGTAGATTGCCAGACCTTTCTTCTGAGGTGCCTCTCAGTGGACTCAAAGCTCTAACGTTTTGATTAGCAGCTGAGTGCATTAACCCTGAGTGCCACCCAGTGACTCCCTGAGTGAGCACCTTCTCATGCTCACCCCTGACGATCCAGAGAGAAATCAGACCTGGGCCTGCCTTAGGGGGCATCATGGTCCTATTGGGAACAAGCTGGTAAGTTACCCTGTAGTGGGTGCACTGTAGCATGATGAGGTTAGAGAGGGTGCCCAAAGGCAGAGGGGCGCACTGCAGGGTGGTGGGACTTCAGAAAGGCTGACAGGCCATGGGACTTGAACTTGGCTTTCTCAGACAGTTGGCAGTATCTAAGCTGGAGTGGGGGGAGGAGAGCATGGGGCAGGGTCCCTAGGGACTCTGGAGGCTCGGCTGGCACACACGGGGGAGGGAAGGCAGTCTGGGGGAGGCCTTGGCTTGTGTGCTGGGCCGGGGAGATAGTATTTTACTCTGGAGGACGTGGGGCCATTGTGGGTTTTCACAGGAAGTGACCTGGGCCAGGCTGTGTCTCCGGAGGGAGGCTTCTGCAGCAGCGAGTGGCTGGACACAGTGGGAGGAGGAGTCCGGGGTGAGGACTAGGGGAGGCTGGTGTTGTGGTGCTTGCTGACATGGAGAGCCCAGCTCTTCCTGCTCTGGGAGCCCCCGCCTGTCTGCCTTATGTGACCCCTTTTTAGGTCAACCCCCTCCTCTTCCAATACCTGCCAGTGTGGGGCTGGGGCCTGTGCTTCAGAATTCCCCTGGGACGCTGGTGCCAACTGAGTGCAGATGCCCCCAGGGTGCCAGCCACTGTGCCCCACTCACCACCCTTTGACACTTAACAGCTCCCCAGAAAAAAAGACCTTGTCACAAAGAGAGCAAGGAGGGAACACGCTTACATGGTGCGGCCCGTCTGGGCGCCCGTGTTGTTTTCCTGATCTCGGGGAACATCTGTTCCTGCCTCTTCTCTCAGAGCAGGGAGCCTCAGTGAACACTGGCCCTGGGACAGGAGGGGCTGGGAGGGCCATATTCTCTGCCCCACATCCTCCCCGATGCCCACCCACCAGCAGCCTGAGTCTCCCCTTTTTGGGCTCCTTGTGCGTGCTCCTCACCCCTTTAAGGTGCCTGTGGCGCTGCCACCCCAGGGCAGAGTGCCCACGTGCATATTGAGGACCCTTCACTGCCTCACGCATGCGCACAGAGCCCTTTTCTGAAAGACGGCTGCCATACAAACTCCGTTTGTTACGTCATGATTAATTCATCGCCCCATTTTTTATTAATCAAAGACATCCATAACTGCCTATCCGTGCTTGGGGTAGGGAGATCACCGGCGGGGCCTCCAGCCGACAGCCTTCCAGCCCAAAGTGAGGGGACTGCTGAGTTTTTGTCTGGGTGGTCTCGCTTGGGGTAAATGCACAGTATCCCGAGATGCCTAGAAGAAATAGAGATGGCCTGCAGACCCCCGCGCATCCCCTCCCCCTGCCCCTGAAATCACTGGGGTGTTTTATAACCTCCTCTCCAGCCAGCTCCGGGCTCAGGCCAGCCACTTGGCACTTAGCCACTGACCAATGGCTGTGTGGCAGAGGGTGGGCGGGCAAAGGGGGAGAGTGGGCTGAGGCTCGCAGCTCTAGAGGCCACCATTAGTACAGGGAGGAGACTGGGGCCGTGGGCCAAGGTCGGGCCAGAGCTTTGGGCAGCTGTCAGAGGACTGTCCCGGCAGCTGGCCCCAAGCACAGAGAATTTTGGGTTCAGAGGGCATTTTGGATGCCCCTCTCCTCACCTCCCAGGGGCAAGATGGGTGTGTATTTTTAGCCCCAGGACAAATGGGGAAGCGAGGTAGGCCTTTGGCCATCTGCTCCTTCTTCAACACTGACCATGTGGCCTGGCTCCCCCCAGGGATGTACCTGCTCTCAAGATGTTCACAGTCTAGTAGGAATGGGAACAGATGCCCAAACAGTCATTACTGCCCTGTTTGGTAAGTGCCAGGAGCTGACCAGGTTGCAGACAGCCCAACAAGAAGGTCCCTAACTCAAACTGAGGGAGCAGCCAGGGTGTGGTCAGGGAAGGCTTCCTGGAGGAGGTGTTGGCTCCAAGTAGGGTTTTTTTTTTTTGTTCATTTGTTTTGTCTTTGTGCCACATGCTGTCAGGTGCTTTTTACATTGTCTTGTTTAATTTGCACCAACAACCCAGTGAAGTAGGAAATAACTTTCACATGTCACCAACGAATAAGCCAAGGATCAGAGAGGGGCAGTTGCTTAGCCAACTCCCTCAGCCAGGATTAGAACACCAGGTAGTTCTGAAAGGGCAACAGAGGTATTGGGATGGGCGGGAGGGAAGACCAGTGTCCCTGGCAGAAGAAAGAGCTTATGTAAAAACATGGCTTTGGGAGCAGGCTCGGCATGGGGTCTGCAGGGCTAGAGTGAGCAGAAGTGGCATTGGGTCAGGGAGAGCCTTGGATGTTGGCAGCAGGGAGCTAGGGAGTCAAGGCAGACATGTGAATTAGGGAGTGGTGGGTCCCACTGAAAGTCACTGGGGGCTCCTGTTCCTAGTCAGACCTTGCAACAGCCAAGGAGATGAGACCCCACCCCAGGGCACCCTGCCTGGCTGTGCATTTTAGGCACCTGGCAGCAAGCACACCTCTCAGACCCCTTTCCTGCTCCTGACTTCAGGAGGCAACAGTCAGGCTGGCATACAGCATCAGCCCCAGGGCCTCCCAGACCCGTCTTCATTGCCCTGCCCAGAAGGAGGCTGAGTGGCTGCCAGTATCTTGCACCAACTACCTCCAGGGACAGTCCCTCCTGCCTCCCCTGAGAGCCAGTGCTTCCGCTGCTGCCTAATAGCTCTCCTGGCTGGAGATGCTGGATCCTTGATATTTAGTCTGCGTGGCAGGAGCCTTAATAGCAGCATCTCGCCCTCCCTGTTCTTGCCTCCTGAGCCCCAGAGATGGGTCTGCTCACCTCCTGAGCTGACATCCTCCAGGAGCTGCCAAGCATCCGGCAGAGCAACCTTCTGCCTACTCCAGGCAATATCGGGAATTAACAAGCACCCAGGAGCACCCATGTGTGGAATTTTCTCCTCTGAGATCCAGAGGTGCTTGTGAGAGGGTGTTATGAGCATTGCCCCCATTTTACAGGTGGGGAAGCTGAGGCTCAGAAAGGGACTGTGATGCAGACAGACCACTCTGGCCTCATCCTGACTCCAGGAAATGGGCCTAGTTCCCTCCTGCCCCAGTGCCTTAAGTCTGCTCCTCTCTGCCTGGAGCGCTCTCCACCCTGCCTCTGTCTTAGATCATGCTCAGAGGAGCTTTCCTCCCCAGGACCCTGTGAGTATTTTATTAAAGTTGGCCTTGCTCTCCAAACTATAACCTCCATGAAGGTGGGGAATCGTGCTCAGCTTTATAGCTCCCCTCTGTACTGCCAGCACCCAGCACAGAGCACATAGAGCCTGTGTCGGTGGTGTTAGTGGCCATCAAGTTGTGATCCGTAGCATTTTCATTGGCAGATTTTGGGAAGAAGATTACCAGGCCTTTCTTACTAGTACATATTAGTTTGGAAGTTCTGCTGAAACCTGTTCGGCATCTTTAGCAACATGTAAGCCTCCACTGACAGACAGGTGGTAGCTGTGTGTGAGGTGCACTGACTGGCAGCCAAACTCTGGTCTCCCACAGGGACAGTGAGAATTCTACCACTGAACCACCACTGCCCACACAGAGAGCCCATAGACCCTCAGTGAATATTTGTGGAATGAGTAAATGAATGAATGGGCAAGTGAACCCCTGTGCTAGTGAGGGGAAGGCTAGTTGCAGCAACAAACAAACCCTAGCGTTTCTAGTTACTTTTTGCTCGCAAGGTTACTGAGTGTTTCTGGTTGGTGACTGTTTCTGCCTCCCCTGTGGCCCCCTCATGGTCTGCATCAAGCCAACAAAGGGCCCAGGGCAGGGGGGTGGGGTAGAACATGGGGGAGTGGTATAGAGGCCAAGCCTGGAAGAGGCACCTTATTTCCACCCTGGTTACCTGGGCTGGGGACTCAGCTACATGACCACCCCCAACAGCAGGGAAGTTGGGAAATGCAGTCCAGCTCTGGCTCCAAGGATGGGAGGCAGGTTCTGATGACGCCAGAGCCTGTTGTCTAGGTTACCATATTGGTTTCTCTAATGACCAGAGCCACCCTTTCCCAAGCCCTCACCATGGGCCATGTGCTTTTCAAAGCACTTTTCTCACATTGGCCTATTTAATTCCCACAACAATCCTGTTGTCGTTAGGTGCTGCTGAGTTGGTTCCAACTCATAGCAACCCTGTGTACAACAGAATGAAACACTGCCCAGTCCTGCGCCATCCTCACGATTATTGCTATGCTTGAGCCCATTGTTGCAGCCACTGTGTCAATCCATCTCATTGAGGGTCTTCCTCTTTTTCACTGACCCTCTACTTTACCAAGCAGGATGTCCTTCTCCAGGGACTGGTCCCTCCTAATAACACGTCCAAAGTATGTGAGACAAAGTCTCACCATCCTCGCTGCAAAGGAGCATTCTGGCTGTACTTCTTCCAAGACAGATTTGTTTGTTCTTCTGGCAGTTCATGGTATATTCAATATTCTTCGCCAACACCGTAATTCAAAGGCGTCAATTCTTCTTCAGTCTTCCTTATTCATTGTACAGCTTTCACATGCATATGAGGCAACTGAAAATACCATGGCTTGGGTCAGGTGCACCTTAGAGTCCTCAGATGACAGCTATGCTTTTTAACACTTTAAAGAGGTCTTTTGCAGCTAATTTGCCCAATGCAATACATTGTTTAATTTCTTGACTGTTGTTTCCATGGGCATTAACAACTTCAGTATTTCCTCCATTTACCATGATGTTGCTTACTGGTCCAGTTGTGAGGATTTTTGTTTTATTTATTTTTTTCACCCCTCTCCGAGGATTTTTGTTTTATGTTGAAGTGTAATTCATACTGAAGGCTGTAGTCTTTGATTTTCATCAGTAAGTGCTTCAAGTCCTCTTCACTTTCAGCACGCAAGGTTGTGTCATCTGCATGATGCAGGTTGTTAATGAATCTTCCTCCAATCCTGATGCTGCATTCTTGGTATAGTCCAGCTTCTTGGATTATCTGCTCAGCATACACATTGAATAAGTATGGTGAAAGGATACGACCCTGATGCACACATTCCCTGACTAAACCACACAGTATCCCCTTGTTCTGTTCGAATAACTGCCTCTTGCTCTATATACAGGTTCCGCATGAGCACAATTAAGTGTTCTGGAATTCCCATTCTTTGCAGTGTTATCCATAATTTGTTATGATCCACACAGTCAAATGCCTTTGCTTAGTCATTAAAACACAGGTAAACATCTTTCAGGTATTCTCTGCTTTCAGCCAGGATCCATCTGACATAAGCAATGATATCCCTTGTTCCATGACCTCTTCTGAATCTGGGTTGAATTACTGGGAGTTCTCTGTCAATGTACTTCTGCAACCATTTTTGAATTATCTTCAGCAAAATTTTATTTGCATGTGATATTAATGATATTGTTCAATAATTTCCATATTCCGTTGGATCTCTTCCAGTCAGTTGTCCAGGTAGCTGTCTTCCAAATTTCTTGACAAAGACGAGTGAGCGTTTCCAGTGTTGCATCCGTTTGTTGAAACATCTCAATTGGTATTCCGTCAATTCCTGCAACCTTGTTTTTCCCCAATGCCTTCAGTGCAGCTTGGACTTCTTCCTTCAGTACCATCGGTTCTTGATCATATGCTACCTCCTGAAATGGTTGAACTCTGACCATTTCTTCTTGATTCGGTGACTCTGTGTATTCCTTCCATCTTTTGATGCTTCCTACATCATTCAATAATTTGCCTATAGAATCCTTCACTATTATAACTCGAGGCTTGAATTTTTTCTTCAGTTCCTTCTGCTTGAGAAATGCCGAGCATGTTCTTCCCTTTTGGTTTACTATCTCCAGGTCTTTGCACATTTCATTATAATTCTTTGTCTTCTCGAGCTGCCCTTTAAAATTTTCTGTTCAGCTCTTTTACTTCTTTTCTTCCATTCGCTTTAGCTACTTTACATTCGAGAGCAAGTTTCTGACATCCATCTTGGTCTTTTTTTTTTTTTTTCTTTTCCTTCTTTTTAATGACCTTTTGCTTTCTTCATTTACAATATCCTTGATGTCATCTCACAACTTGTGGTTATCAGTGTTCAGTGCATCAAATCTATTCTTGAGATGGTCTCTAAATTCAGGTGGAATATACTCAGGGTCAGACTTTGGCTCTTGTGGACTTTTAATTTTCTTCAGCTTCAACTTGAACTTGCCTATGAGTAATTGATGGTTTGTTCTGAAGTCAGCCCCAGCCTTGTTCTGACTGGTATTATTACTATCCCCTATTTACAAATAAGGGGACTGAGGCTCACATGACCTATTAAAGAACAGAGCTGACTCTGGTAAGTCCTGCCTTGCTTCCTTAAAAGCCCACCTTTCCAAAGACCCTTCTGAAAACATACAGCTGGGGTCTAGAGATGCCACAGCTGAAGGCTAAGACCTTCACCCCCTGACTCCTTACACACCAAATGCCTTGTCTTTTTTTTCATTGTCTAATTGTGGTTAAAATATAACAAAATATTTGCCAGTTCAACATTTTTTTTACACGTATGATTCAGTGACATGGGTTACATTCATCCTGCTGTGCGACCATCACCACTGTCTGTTTCGAAATTATTCTACCACCATTACCAGAAACTCAGTGCCCCTAAGCAATGACTCCCTTCTCCCCCTACCCCTGGTAACTACTAATAAACTTTTGTCTCTACGCATTTGCCCATTCTAGATATTTCATATAAGCAGGGTCGTATAGTATTTGTTCCATTGTGAGTGACTTATTTCACTCACCAAATGTTTTCAGCATTCATTGATGCTATAGCATGTATCAGGACTTCTGCTGCTAACCGAAAGTGGTTCGAATCCACCAGCTACTCCAAGGGAGGAAGATGTGGCAGTCTGCTTCTGTAAAGATTTACAGCCTCGGTAACCCTATGGGTCAGTTCTCCTCTGTCCTATAGGATTGCTGTGAGTCTGATGGAAGGCAACGGGTTTTAATACTCCATTGTATGTATATACCACATTTCGTTTACCTGTTTATCCATTGGTGGACACTTGGGTTTCCACTCTTTGGCTATTGATAACAGTGCTGCAGTGAACATCGGTGTGCTCCGTGGGTTTTTAGGTAAGCAGGCTCACATTTTATGTGGCTGAGCACAGTTGCTGGCCTGTTTTCCCTTCTTACCTGGGAAGGCACATATCTCAGAGACTCAGCTCAGGGCCCAGCCCAGTTCAGGGCCAGGGCTCAGCTCTCTTGCTCACTTCCACTGCCCTTTTGGAGGGCATCTGCTTCTTTTTACCTCACCAGCTCTGGGCCTGTGGTGGGCACTGAGGTGGGGGTGGGAGGATGGTTGGTTAAAGTAGAACTCACCTCCCACACAGTGGGAATATGGACACACAGGTGGCTACTGACCACTCGCCTTCAGGAAGCATGGGAAGGGAAGAAGAGGAAAGAGGAGGGAAGGACAGCAAAACAAAAAGAGGGTGAGGAGGGGAAAAGAACCAATACTGACTGGCTGAACGCTTCCTGGCTGTTTCTGCTGTGTCACCCTCAAGCTATCTCCTCTTCACCCTTTGCTTGCTCCGCTCTGGACAGGGTGGCCTCCTTGCTTTCTTTCCTGCACACTACTGCCTCAGGGCCTTTGCGCTGGCTGTTCCCTCTGACTTCAGTGCTCTTCCCACAGATGTTCACATAACTAAATCCCGCTCCCCCTTCGAGTCTTCACTGAAATGTCACCTTGATGAGCCTACCAGACCACCTATTTAAACCTACAAATTGGCTCCCTCACATTCCGCATTCTCCTTCCTCCGCTGTATGTTTTCTCCATAGCACCTAGTCACCTTCTAACATCCTGTTCAATTTGCTTATTTCTTTGCTTATTAGCTGCCCCGGTTCTCCTTCTCCTTCGAATCTAAGCCGCCTGAAGTCAGCTTTTTTTAATCTGCCGTGTTCAGTGATGGAGCTTAGCCTCTGAACATAGTAGGCGCTTAATAAACGTTCGTTCAGTTATTGAGCGAATTCTGCCCTGGGCTGAATGTTACTCCATTTCACAGAATGGAATGGAGGCTCAAGCCCCACGGCCCACAACCACGTGCGGGTTTGGGCAAACGCACCCCGGGAAGGTTCTAGATGGCATCTCCAGCCTCCCATCCCCCACCCCCCCATCTCCCCACCCCCTCCTATACTGCGGGCGTGGAGCAGGCATCTTTCCCTGCCGAGCACAGGGCGGTGCGCGGGTGCTGGTAACCATGGTTACGGCGCCAGAGACGACTTGCATTTCCTGCCTTTTGTGTGCGTGCAGACCCCGCCCCTAACCCATGCCGCCATCTCTGATTGGTCGCAATGCTGAGGAGGGGCGGGGCAGAGGAGGTACTGCCCCATCTCCGCCCTGAACCCGGGGGGGGCGGGACCATTCCTCGTGGGCGGGGCAGAGGGCGGGGTCTTCTATCTGCGGCCCCTCCTCCCTATGGGTACTGCGAGGCTGCCGCTAGAGGACGGGGCAGGGTCGGCGCGCGCCCGGCCAATGATTGACAGGGCATTGCGGTGAACTCCGGGGGGGCGGGGGGCGGGGGGAGGGGCGGAGCGCGCGCGGCTCAAGGTGAAGGCTCCAGTGCGCGCTGTTGGAAAGGCACGGGGCTTCGGACGCCGCTAGGAGCACGGTTGGCGGAGGGGGCGGGTGAGTGCGCGTTGATGGCGGCCCCCGAACAAAGGACGCCCCCTGCCACCGTTCCATCTCTTGGTGGTTTCTTTTGGTCCCTCGGGGCAGAGATGAGAGGCCTGTTTGGGCCAGCGCCCCATCATCCTCATCCGTGTCCCACTGTACTTGACCCGCTGGTCTCCTGCCCCGTCCAACCTCAGGGCCTTTGCACAGCACTCCCTGGGCCTGCCCCGCCCTGCTCTGCTCAGCACTTCCTGCTGATGCAGTTTTATCTTTATTTCTGCATCCTCCTTCCACACCTGGCCGAGTCCTTTGGGGCAAAGTCTGTGGCCTGGCACGTAGTAGGTGCTCAGTCCGTATCTGTTGAATGAGCCCATTCATGCCTTGGCCGGAAGGCCTCCTTGTGCTCTGTGGTGGGCGCTGGGACCTGGGTGGAGAGGACACAGATGCCCCTTCACTCACAGACACAGACGAGCTTGTCTCCAAGGCCAGGGCATGAGACAAGCCTTTGGCCTGGACTCCAGACCAGAGGAGCCTGGTTTGGTCAGTGCCCTTCGTCAATGGTCCACTGTGCTGCTCGGACTGGGTGTCCCCAGGGGCTGGCCCTGCCTCAGGAGGAAGGCGGTATTCCAGAAACGTGACGGGGTGGGGGGCTGCTGGAAGCACTCAGGGTGGAGACCCTACCATCTCACTGTCATGTGTTAGGTATCCGCCCTAGCTGCATGGGGGTGCAGGGAGAAGGCCTACAAACCTTCTGCCCTATTGGTGTACCCACAACAAATCAAAAGCAAGTAAAATCATGAAATCAGTTACATGTTTATACATGGGTAACCATTTTGGGGTTCCCAAAAGGGAAACCCTGGTGGTGTAGTGGTTAAGTGCTATGGCTGTTAACCAAGAGGTTGGCAGTTCAGATCCACAAGGTGCTCCTTGGAAAATCTGTGGGGCAATTCTACTCTGTCCTGTAGGGTTGCTATGAGCCGGAATTGACTCGACAGCAACAGGTTTGGTTTTTAGTTTTTGGTGGACTTTTAGTTCCCACCACTGCCAAAAGAAAAATACAGTGTACCACAAAACCAGTAATGACCATTTTAGGTCATAGCCTTAAGTCAGAGCTTTGTGGCTTTGGGAGTTATATAAATCTCCCAGGAGTTTGTCCCAGGGGCAGATTCCTGAGCTCAGGCCACCCCCAAATCACAGATGTGTGGCGTGGGAGCCAGGAATCTGCCCTTTTTCAGGTTACCTAGGTGATATTGATGCTCAGGATCTGAGGTCCACTTTTGGAGAAATAGAATGATAAATAATTGTGTTCCTGAATACATTCAAAGCCCTCCACAGATCCTAGCAGGTTCCCTCTGCTACTCTCCATCCCAGATCCTGGGCCCAGGTTCAAGTCTAGATTTTGGGCCACTGGACTGTTTGGGAATTGGGAAAAAAGCTTTGGCCCATTTTCAGGAAAATGTGCTTATTCACAGACACATACACAAACTTTGTGTTTGATTTCAGGAGGTTCAAGCACCTGGGCTGAGTGGTTTGAAAGGCGGCTGAGACCTATATGGGGAAAGGCCTCCATGCTGATGCCTGAATCTAGAGCTAAAGGGTCCAGTTGTGCAGGTTGTACGCTGCCTAAGTGTTCTGGCAGAAATCCAGCCTACATGCCACTGGCCATCCTATGTGGGATGCCTTTTCCTATTTTGTACAAAGTCAGCCCTCCTCTTCTTACTTTCCCTCTTGCCTCCCATGACGACTCAGGTTAGCAGCGCTAATGAAGTTACAGAAATTACGCACATTACTGGTGAAAGGCTGACCTTCCGCAAACTCTGCTGTTAAAGCCATAACAAATGACCCTACAGCCCTCAGCTACTAATGCTTGGTTCCTGGAGCTCTCAGAGCCCTGGGCTCCTACTGAGCAGTGGTTAGGGTAGGGGCTGCCCCAGGGAACCATCCTTAGCTTGAGATGGGAAGATGGTTTAAGGGCCCAAGAGAGTGGGGGGAAAGGAATGGGAGGAGAGCAGAAGCCTGCCACATAGCAGGTGCTCAGTAAATATTTACCCAATGTACATGAATGACTCATTGGGTCCATTTTATGGATCAGGAAAACTGAGGCTCTGAGAGGACCAGTACATTTGGAGTGGAGGAAACCCATCTGTTAGGGGAGACTTATGAACGAAGGCTTCGATGTAGGACAGGGAGGAGGCCAAGGAGGGAGAGATGAAGGGGCCAGAGCTGTACCCCAAAACTCATCACACGACACCATCAGCCAGCTAAAGTGACATTTCCTAGAAGCCTCCCTGACCCTTTGGGATGGTTAGCATCCTCCCCTGGGCTCCCACGGCCTGGGCTTCTGTCACAATGCTGACCACCCTGGCTTGGCAGGCCTGTGTGTGCACTGTCTCCCAACAGCCTGGCTATGCCCCAGTGCTGGACTGCAGCCTCAACACGGGGCCTGGCCCAAGGCCGGTATAGAGCACAGCTTCACTGGATGAATGAATGATGTGTGGTTGATTAAGTGGTCTCCTGGTTTCTAGTGCTCTTTACTGTTAGATGGAAAGACCTGAGAAGTGAGGGGGTCAGTGAGGGCAGGAGGAATGGGGGTCTCGGGCAGGGCAGAAAGGAGGGGGTACAGGCCTGCAGCTAGATAGAGAGGCCAAGGGGAGCATCAGGCCTGGGAGCTGGCTGGAAGGGTGAGTTGGCATTTCCTGCTTGCCAAGGTCTTGGTGGCTGCCCTCACCAACCTCCCACCCAGCCCAGCCTGGCTGAGGGCAGCAGAGCCAGGACAGTGGAACCCTGGGCGGGTAGAGCCCCCACTCCTCTACCACAGACCCTCAGGTTCTCAGGAGCTGTGTTCTTCCCACTTTCAGGCTAGACATGCCTCCTCAGGGACCCCTTGCCCCTGTGAACTGAGGACCTTGAAAGCCCCTCCCAGGCAGCCTTCTCAATCACTGTCAGTCAGGGTCCCTGCTGACATGGGGGTCTTCCCTGAACCAGAAGGGGAAGTCCTCTCTCCCTCTCCCCCCATCCCTCCAAGCCTGGCCATCTATGTCCCACTCTGCCTCCTTGCTATCCTGTCCCCCTTCTCTCCCCACAAGTGGTCTTTCTGTCCCTACCATATGACTAGGTCACCCTGTGGCTCTCAGAATACAGCCCAAGGTCTGTGCCTGGTGTCAGCTGCCCAAGGCCTTGCTTCCACGTGCCCTACCAGCCGATTTGCTCACTGTGTTCTTTCTTCCTGCCAGCATTAGCTGGGCTGTGCCCTCTGCCCAGATGCACTAGCATTGGCTGGGCTGTGCCCTCTGCCCAGATGAGTCCCCCATCTTCCCTTCTCTCCTTTTGTTGATATCTGCAGCTCACCAGGTACTGTTCTAAGGCTGATACTATATTGCTTGACCCTGCAAGTGGCCACGCACATGGCACCTCCTCCAGGCAGACTTTCTGGCCCAGCCTGGCTTCCTCCCTCCAACATGGCCCTTGGCACTTGGTAGGGTAATTATTAGGGTACCTTTTGGGCTGCCCTGAGCTCCCCAAGTGGAGCCATGTCCCATTCTTCAGTGTCGCCAGCACTGGTCCAGAGGAGGGACTCGGGGAGTATTTGATGAGTGAATGAATGAGAGTATGAGTGAGTGACTGCCTGTTGTTTCTGCAGGGCCTGGCCTCCTGGAGGAACACGATGTGGGAGTTGGGTCACAGGCGAAGAGGACTTACACCCAGGAGGGACCTTGGCCTGACACAGTGTCCAAGGCCCCATCAGCAGCAGGAGAGAAACTCTCCAGGCTGAGGGGAGTGGGTGCAGTGTCCACGTGATCTGGCTCTTAGATGTCTCCAGTCTGTTCATTAGTCACAGCCAGCTAAGAAGGGCAAGGGCATCAGACAGGCCCTCCCCTCCCAGGCCCTCTAACGAAGCCTAGGTCTAGGGGCAGTTGGTTATTTGAGGGCCTGTTCCTGGATCTGTCTGTTCTGGGCCTCATGATGGGAGCTCTGGGGCCTGGGGAACTTCAGAGCCCAGCATGGGTCCTGGCACAGGGGAGCCTAGGGACATCTGACCACAGCCTAAGGGAATGGATGAGCAAAATGGATGACTCAATGAATGAATGAGGATGCCAAGAATGACGAGAGAGAAATGAGGTAGGGGGTGGGGAGGGAGGAGGGGTGAGCCTCTCTCACATCTGCTCTGCCTCTCCATTCCCCCACCCCTGGCAGCCCCGATGCCCACACAGGCAGCCCCAGGTCAGAAGAGGGCTCAGAAGGTGCATGCGCACACTCAGGGTCTCATGCCTCTGTTTATCCACTCCTCGTTCAGCTGTTATGTGCTGGGGACACAGCGGGGCCCTGAGAACAGCACATAGCAACAAATAGACATCAGGTGGTGACAAGCCTGGAGAAGCCGACTGGGGAGGGTGCGGTGAGGCTGCTGTGGGGGTTGGCCTGGCAGGCCTCTTAGAGGAGGTGCTGTTTGAGCTGAATGGAGAGACCCCTTCGCCCCAGAGCCTCGGTCCTCTCACCTGATGAATGGAGGTGACAGGCAATGAATGGAGAGACCCCTTCTCCCTGGAGCCTCGGTCTTCTTGGCTGTTAATTGGGGGTGACAGGCAAGAATGGTGTTCTGATCGTGATTACTGTTACCGTTAACAGCCACCCACCACAGAGAGTAAGGTGGAGTCACTCTCCTCCTGCCTGCCCCTGTGGCTGCTGTGGGTGCATATGAAGCCCGTGCTGATATCCACACCCACAGCAGGAAGACTCATGAAGTCCTGAGCCCAGAAGCACCCCTATTTGTAGCTGGGGGATGGCACATCGTTGGGAATACCATCAAGGCGAGGGAGCCACATCGGTGTTAAGGTGCCTAGTCCCCTGCCTGGTTCCTCTGACTATGGAATCAGGAAAGATGTCCTGAAGGAAGGGGACGTTGAGCCTGGACTCCCAGCTGCAGGGGAGTTTGAAGAGATAGAAGAACATCCCAGGGGAAGGGACCACATTCCAGGTGAAAGCTGGAGTGAGCAATTCCAGGGGAATGAGCTCCTTCAGGTAGCTAGTATGTGTGTCCTTGTGTATGTGGACGGTGGGCCTCAGGGGGGCCTGGGGCTCCTGGCTGGGCCTCAGGCTCTGGCCCTACCCTCCTCATGCCCTTGCCTATGCTGCTCCCTCCCCAGCCCAGCCCTGTGGCGTTGTGCGGCCCTCCTGGTGGGGCCCACTCCCATGGAGGCAGGCGAGGGAGGATCCTTCTCCAACTCAACAACAGCCGCCACTGGCAGCAGTGCAGAAGGAAGTCGGGACTTGCATTTTGCCTCTGTAGCTCCTGTAATCAGCCCACACAGCCCCCGCCACAGGCGCCCCATCAAGCTGCTTCCGGAGACTACTTGAGATACACCTGCTCTTGCTAAAAGGAGAAGCAGCAATCCATCAAAACAACCCTGGCGCCGGGGCAGGAGGGGGGAGAGACTTAGCGACCCCTGGCATAAAATGGGGCAGCATGTGGCATCTACAGTCCCTGCAGGTCCTGGCATTCTGGAGTCACCTGCCTAAGTCACTTCTCCCCCCTCTGGGCCTGAGTTTTCCCGCCTGTCAAAGGTGGCAGGGAGATGAGCTCCGAGCTCGTGTGGCTGGGTCTCCTCCTGCACCCCCACCCTCATCTCTTCCTTTCCAGAGACATTATAAATCAAACGGCTTAGAACGTAAGGCATCAAAAATTCTGAAACCTTCATCTATTATTAACGCTGACAGTAAATTCCCCCTCCGAGCATTTTACATAGCAACTGTTACCAAGACTCACTGGTGGAGCTGCCGTGCCAGCCAGCCTCATCTCAGCGGCTTCGGCAGGATGGCAGGCCCTGGCCAAGCCACCTGGGCACCCGCCAGGCCCTCTCCGGGTGGTGGGAGGGGAGGCAGGCCTTGGCAGAGGAAATGGCTGGCTTCCTGCTCAAAGGGGGTCCTGGCTGCCTTTGTCAGGCCCCGTCCAAGGCCCCCAGCTCCTGCCCAGACGCTCCACACCCCTCAGAGCCAGCACCGTGATGGGGATGGGCCCTGGAGTCTCCCCTCCACACTGCCCCAGCCAGAGGTGGCCAGTGAGATGGGCGGCGGGAAAAGGCTTTCTAAACTGTAAAGGGCTGTGCAGATGTTGTTTACCAACGCCCCCCCCTGTCAGCTAGACGTTTCCCCGAGCGCCTGCTTCTCTGCAGGTGGTATCTGGGCACAAAGAGGCCTGTCCATCCCTGTCACGTCCCGTGTAGCAGGAGACAGACGCAAGCCCTAAATGCCATGAGTGCCATAATCAATGTGTATACAGGGTACCGATGAGGTGAAAGAGGGGTGGGGGGCAGGAAGGCTCCTCAGAGGGGTTGGGCAGGGTTTTGAAGGATGAATAGGAGAGGGTCTGTCCTGGACAGAGGGACCAGCATGTGCCAAGGCCTGAAGGCATGAAGCAGCCCAGTTGGCAGGTAGGTTACGGGGACAGGGCTGGAGGGGTCAAAGGGCACATGGCCTTGAATGCCAAGCTCCAGATTTTAAAATTTGTTTGGGGGGACTGAGGAGCCATGGAACATTTTAAGCTGCGCAGGAACAAAGTCAGATTTGGGTTTGCAAAAGAGCGGTAGATACAGCTCGGTCTCTCTGGCTCCACTTTTTAGGCATGGGGGGCGCAGGCAGGTAGCTAACATTTACAAGTGCTTTGATTGTCACCCTGGCCTGACATGGAGGCCTGGAGAATTGAGAACACCTTCCCCCGGGAAAATGGGGAACTTGCCTTCATGGTGGGGAGGCCAGACCAGTGCCAACCCAACCAGGGCACAGCAGCACAGGCAAACCAGGTGGCCTCGATCCTGGGGCCCATGCCCACAGGATACAGCCTGGCGCACAGATTTCATCCCAGTTAAATGGAGGCATCAATTAGCAGACCCCCCCCCCTTCTCCCCCAGAGATAGAGAGTATATGTCTATTGTAGAAAATTCAGCAACTGAAGTCCCAAGAAAATAAGTCCCCTGGGACCCCACCCTGCACCAATGTCCAGGTCACCTCTTGCACATTCTTCCTGCTGCCCTTTATGGCCTGCTTTCCTCATACTTTGGGACTCCTTCCCTGGAGTCCTCACACCCTCAGGGAGAGAAGTGGCTGACCTGGACTGTGTAGTCCTCATCTGACTCGCCTGTCTCGGAGCAGCAGCCGAAGCTACCAGGTTTACTTGCCCACCCCCAGTATCACAGTGGGCACCCCCAGCACCAAGGTGGGCACCCCCAGCAGCTGTGAATACACAGTAGGAGAAGAACGATGTTCTTCCCTGGAAGCAAGCCATCTGAAGTTGGGTGTGGCCCATGAGGTGCTGTGGTTTGAATCTGGGGCTAAATTGCATCTTGGGGTGAAATGTGTGGTGATCAAAGGCCCTTGATGATCAGAGTAGGAGGGGGTAAGGAGTTGAGTGAGGGCTTCCTGGAGGAGGCAGGCCATGGGCCATTGTGGAAGGGAAAGATGCATTACTATCGTTTGCTCATCTAACGAGCATCTATGACAGGCTCCCTCTTGGCTCAAAGCCCCATGCTGGGCGGTGCTGGGACCCAGAGAGGCTCTGCCCTCACAGTGCCTCCAGGGAGAGACAGACAGTTGGTCCTGTCCTCTCCTGGGTCTGGAACAAGTAGGCTATGTGCTCAGTGCTGTAATGGTGGAAAGGGCAGCTAGGGAGGGAGTGGGGGGGGCAGGCCCAGAGTGGGGGTTGGCATCAGGGCCAGAGACACCCAGACTACCCCAAAGCTTGGTTCATTCAGCACCCTTTGGCCTTTGGGGAGCTCAGCCAGTGGGGTACCCTGGCCCAGGGGGCCCCCAGCCTTGAAGAGACCCCTACAGCCCAATGCTCACTCCCTGCACCTTCACCCCCACCTGGAAGCACAGGACTGGGAGTCCAGAAGTGGAGCTAGAATCCTGCTGTGTGGCCTGGGGATGGAGAGTCTCAGTTAACGTTTTAGATCCTCAGCTTCCTCAGCTGTAAAACGGGCACACAGCTCCCTGCCTGCCCTACAGGTGTTTACCAGGCTAAAATTTAATGTGTTCTAAATGCTGGCACCACTAGGTTTAGAATTACACCCCCAGAGACTCCCTTCTTTGCACTACCCGGCCACCCAGGGCCAGGCTGGGAAAAGCTCTGGGGAGAAGCCCCCACTCCTGGCCAAAGGATTTGGGGATTTGCCCAGGGGAGGGAGGAGTTTGGCAACAAGGTATGGCTGCAGGTGGGTAGAAATGAGAGCTCTGGAGGGAAGCCTTACAGACGCTTCACCTTCCAGAGCTTTCTAGAACTTCATGTTCAGGTCTCAGGCAGCTCACTTCAGTTGAAAGCATGTATTTTGGAGGCAAACAGACCTGGATTCAAGTTCTGGCTCTTCCACTTCCTGGCTCTGTGGCCTCGGGCTAGTTCCTTGCCCTCTCTTAGCGTCCTCATCTTTACATTAGGGATAATAACAGTTGTTATTAGTGGCCATGGGATCAGCCCCCGACTCATGGCAACCCTGTGTGCAACAGAATGAAATGCTGCCCAGTCCTGCATCATCCCCCCATGATCGGTTAGGGAATCGGACTGTTGCAATTAAAAAAAAAAAATTACCTGGTGTTATTTCAAGGGTGGAAAGAGGCAGCACACATGTGAATGACCTCAGCTCAGTGCCTGGCACACAGTCGGTGCCTTGCAAGTGAAAGCTGCTGTTGTTGCTTTTGCTAGTGCCCCAGGGGGTGGAGGCGGTAGATTCCTTGCCTGTCTCTTATGTCCCTGGCATATGTCCAGCCACTGGGTTCTGCCTCTGGAGTTACACGAAACCAGCCCATTCACCATGTACCGATAGCTTTTTCTGAGCACCTGCTATGTGCCAGGCCCTGGGGGCACGGCTGTGGGACTTCCCAGGAGGTGATGGTGCAGATCCTGGCCTGCAGAGACTGATGCCACAGTGGAAGGTGGCAGGGGACAGGTTAGGGAAGCCAGTACAGGCACCTGCCTGTTGGGGAGTCACTGTGAGATTTGAGAGGAAGTGATCCCAGAGCTGAGGTTCCAGAGCCCGGAGGGGAGAGGATCCCAGGCAAAGTGCACAAGTGTGCAAAGGTTAGAGGCACAAGTGACCCATGGGTGCAGGTCGCTCCTTGTGGGGGAGATCTGTGAAGTCTGAGGTGGAAAGGTGGCAGGGCTCACTTGTAGCTGCCAGGCCGAAGGGGTAGGACATTTCTCATGGTGATGGGGCCATGGAGGGTGAGAGGAAGATGGGGAGACCAAGGCCGAAATGAAGGGACAGGAGAAGGGAGGCCTGAGCTCAGAGCTGCCCTGGGCGTGGAGGCAGCTCACCGCAGGGCTTTAGGAGGTAGAATCAGCAGGTGGGTAGGGAAGGAGAAGGGAGTCAGGAGGATGCCCAGGTGCCCAGGGGTCTCCAGGCTGAGCCAGGAACCCCCAGAGTGACAGCTACAGACCTCACTCCTGGCCCCGGGTGATGCCAGGGATGGCACCAGGGAATACCTGCACCTGCCTGTCTGTTCGGCAAGCATGCATTAGGTGCCTGCTATGTGCCCAGCATGACTCCAGCCTCTGGAGACTCCATAGTGAACGGGCAGATGGGACCCTGGCCTCCTGGGGGTTTCTGTCCAGTGGGGCAGATAGACAAGAAAGAGGTGATTTCAGAGCAGGGTAGGAGCTGTGTGTGGGGGGAGGTCCTCTGAGAGGAGATGGCCTTTGGGCAGTGAGAAGGCTCAGGGACGGTGGCCTGGGCAGGGGGAGTGGCGTGTGCCGGAGCCAAGGGGGCTGGTATGGTTCGGGTGTGTGGGAAGAGGGCTGGGAGATGAAGGGGCACAGTGCCCCTCGCACAGGGCAGGGTAGACCGAGATAACCTGACCAGCTGCAGGACTCCAAAGAGCAGTTCATTCCCTCTCCACCCACTAAGGTAGGAGAGCAGCCCTCAGCCCCGGCTTTCCTGTGTGACCCTGAGCAAGTTCCTCACCCTCAGTGTCCTCCTGTGGCAAAGCAGAGGTGGCCAAGGGGCTCTGTGGTTGGGGGCTGTTGGAAGGGTGCCGGTAGAGATGAACTTGATAGAACTAAGAGTCCCCAGACATAGGGGACCCTGGGGGGCACTACTTGGCAGCAGATTCACTCCTTAATGTGCCCCAGACTCCTGCCCACACTGTTCCCATTCACCCCTTGGATCTCACCAAGCCTGCAAGCAGAAGCAGCCAAGTCATGCATGAAGCCATCCTCATGGTGGGTGGGCGGAGCCAGTAAAAGGCTGGGCTGAAGCCCCTGCAGCATTGGGAGCTCTGGAGTCATCTAGCACAGCCATCAAACAGGCCTTTCTAACCGAATGGTGCCTTCCCTGGGATTCCAATGCACATCATCGAAAATAGGCTAACCTGAGGCACCTTTTTCCCTGAGCACCCCTAGATCCTTACCTGCATCCCCCAATATCCCTGAGCCAGTCAAAGGCCTTGGATGGGGATGAGGGGGGAGGTTTCTGAGAGCTGTGTACCCTAAAGGTGCTGGCTACCTTCGAAGTCCATCCCTGCAGAGCTGCAACTCAAGAGGTTGTGTGTCTTTCCTTCCCTGCTTGTTCTTGTAGGAAATAATGACTGGTCCCTGGCTGTAGGCCCTGCCCCCAAGGAGCCACTGTCAGCAGCAGGAGAGGGTGACGAGGGCTATGGCTGAGCAGGTATGGGGGTGCTGAGGGGATCTGGAAGAGGAGCCCGCCCAAGTGGTCCGGAGCTGGAACAGTTTGCCTGGGAGGCAAGGAGGCAAGATTGCTGGGCAGAGGTGCGGAGGACTTGGTGCATTTGAACAACAGACTCCAGCATGGCTGGAGTGTGAGTCATGGGGCACACAGCCAGGATGTTGATATTTTGCAAAGCCAGAGCAGTTACCAGGGACCAGGCCACAGGATCCTCAAGTGCCTGGATGTACTAGTCAGGGTGGGTAGGGTTGTGCTGCAGTAACAAACATTTCCAAATTCAAGGTCATCACTCACTCGTGCTCCATATCTCTTGCCCGACAGTGGAGAGACAGTTCACTGATGTCACTCGGGGACCCGGCTGCTGCAGGCCAGAGGCAGAGGAACAGCAGCACAGGGCTTTTGGAGCTTCCTCTCCCTAAGGCAAGCGCCTGTCGCTTTTACCCCAATTTCACTGACCAAAGTAGGTCATGTAGCTACACCTGGCTTCTTTGGGGGTGGGAACCTGCACCCTGCCATTGGCCGAAGAGGACAAGAAATATTTGGTGGTGGTGCCACTGTTGACCACATAAGCCAGGTGGTGTTTATATTTTACCCTAAGCAATGTGAGGAGCCCCGGGTGGGGTTAGACAGACGAGTCTGGGGTCCTGTTTGGTTTCACTTTTTAACTTTTTATTAAAGTGTTACCTGCATCCAGAGAAGGGCAGGGACCAGAAGTGAACAGTTGATAGAGTTTTGCAAACCAAACATATTGCTGTCAGCAGCCCCCGAATCTGGAACACTGGCACCCCCCAGAAGTGCTCCTGTGGCCCCCCTTCCCACCCAAGATTAGCACTGTCTGATTTTGAGTTTCCGACGCTCCCAGTCTTCAGTCCAACTTGCCTTACTTGCAGAATGTTTCTGAGCCGCCTGTTTATTGCTGTGTGCTGTTCCGCTGTGTGAACATACTGGTTTGTTTACCTCTTCTACCTTGATGAGCATTTGGGTTGTTTACAGCTTGGGGATCTGACGAATAGACCAAGGAGGCCTGGTGGCACAATAGTTAAGTGCTGGGCTGCGAACCAGAAGGTTAGTGGTTCGAACCCACCAGTAGATTCTTGGGAGAAAAGACCTGGTGATCTGCTTCCGTAAAGGTTACAGCCTAGGAGGCCCTATGAGACAGTTCTACTCTGTCACGTGGGATTGCGTCAACTTGATGGCACATAACAACAATGAATAAACCTGCCAGGAACGTTCTAGAACATGTTACTTGGTGCCCAGATGTAGCATTTCCATTGGGAGTATACTGGAAGTGTGATATGGCCTTATTTATGTTTAAGAAGACCCTCCCCCCCACCCCCCCAGAAACAGAGGAGACCAGAGCAGTGGTCCAGGCCAGGACGGGAGAGGAAGAAAGAGGGGTGAGCCGTACCCTGTGCCTCCGTAGCCTCAGACTCCAGAAGCACCCCCAGTGCAGTCTCATCTTCCGTGGAACTTGGGGAGGTCTATATTGTGCATATAAGATTAAAATCACATCCTGTTAATACCCTCAAAACCCCTGTAAAGCAAGGCCCTGGTTTATCCCCAACCGGTAACATGTAGGCCTTACTATGACGTGATAGCACATCATAGTATAAGGGCAAGAGTCACTTTATAATGGTTCAACACCTGGACCTCATGTCAACCAAGTGCATGTGCGACGGCCCCCACTGCCATCCCCAGGAAGCCTGGGGTGCCCAGCTCTGCTCTCTTCTCCCGGGTGTACAGGAGGAGAGAACCAGAGGAGGTGTTCCTCACAGGGATGGGGGACGTGCCCTGCTACCTTCGTAAAAGTGGAGCCTGGAGAGGGGGGCTGCCCAGAATGAAGATGAGATAACACGGGGGCTCAGGCCTCACCTGTGGGGCCGCCCATCAGAGCTACCCAGGCCTCTCCAGCGCATCAGGCCCTTTAAGTCACAAGAATCTCACAGGGCAGCAATGGGCAGAGTTGCCTGGTGGCTATGTTGCTGGAAAGATCTGGCTTTGGGTCCTGGTTCTGAGGTGCTCAGCAGGGCTTGTGTCTCAGGGTCTCAGGCAGCCTCTGCCACATGTAAAGGCCACACAGAGTGGTGCATGGGAAGCTGCATCCAGGGACCAGCCCCAGGCCTGCCTGCACCATCTATCGGTCTGATAGGATGCACGGCTTTTTGTAGTGAATCTGTGGCGTGATTGTTGTTTTGGCTGCTCTGCGCCCCTGTGTTTGGGTGCTCCAGGCATGAAGTGGTCCCTCAGACCCCCAGCTCTGGGGGCAGGGGGCATCTGGGGAAGGCAGGGGGACACTGGCCAGTTATTGGAAGAAATTCATCTTTGTCATAAGCACATGTGACCCTTTATGTAAGTGATTTTGGGCTCCAACAGAAAGAAGGAACATGAGGCTTTGATGCACACACCACCTCTCAGCCAGGCTGCTGGGTCACCCAGCCGCTATTATTAAGGAGCTGTCAGGTTTTCTCAGGGTGGAGACTGGGGGAAGGGGGGCTCTCCTAGCAGGAGGGGCCTGAGGGCCTTCCCTGCTCAGAGCTGTCTGTGGAGGCCCAGAAAGGGTTGGCTGTGCAGGAGGGTGCACCAGAGCGTGGAGATGTCGATGGATTCCCAAAGTACTGCCCTAGGCTTGAGGGCCTGGCACATGGGTGAGGCCTGCGGAGTAGCAGGCACACCAAGAGGTGGCTGGACACTAGGCTGTGATCACGGCAGCCACAGCCTGGCTGGGAACCAGGAGGGAATTGCCACCAGCTGTGGGCCAGATGAGGTGGGGTGGAAAGGAAGGGGCTCCAGGCAAGGGGAACTGGAATGTGGGGAGGTGTGGATGCCCAGGGAGTGAGTCATGGTCCCTAGGAGCACTGGGAGGTAAAGCCAGAGAGGATGGCAGGGATGAGCTGTGGAGGTAGAAGTGAGTTTGCATCTGGTGGACCTCAGGGTGGTAGGGACCTCAGGGTTGTGAACAGGAGAGGTCGGGGTAAGATCCGAGTTTGAGGGAGGCCTGGGGATTTGCGAAGGACAGTGGAGGCGGGAGCCAGCAGAGGCCAGAGCCAGTGAAGGCCAGAGCCAGCGAAGGCCAGAGTGGCAGTTGGTTGAATACCAGCACACCCTGAGATGAGCTACAGGAGACCACCAAGATGCTCAGCTCCTCCCAGCCAGATCCAGCCCCTCATGCTGTCCACAGGCCAGCTGGATGGGGATGCTCCAGAGGTAGCCCAAGGCTCCCTCAGGTCCCAAGGAGCTTTCTGAATCCTCAACAAGGCCCTCACCATCATAGGTCCAAAACCAGTGTGTGGGGAGCTGGCTCTCAGAACTGTGTGACCCTGCATGGTGTCTACAGCAACTGTCTCTTAATCACAGCCCCCCTTCCCCATTCATTCTAGAAAAATCAGAGCAGTTGATATTTTTTTTAATTTTATTTTATTTTTGTTGTTAAGAATATACACAGCAGAACATACACCAATTAAACAATTTCTGTGTGGACAATTCAGTGGCATTGATTACATTCTTCAAGTTGTGCAGCCATTCTCACCTCCTTTTCTGAGTTGTTCCTCCCCATTAACATAAACTTACCATCCCCTAAGTTTCCTATCTAATTTTTTGAGTTGCTGTTGTCCATTTGAACCCATATAGATAGATCTTAAAAGAGCACAGTGCTCAAGGCAGACATTCTTTACTAGTTAAGCTAAACTATTATTTGTCTTAAGACTTCAGAAGATATTTTTGGTTTAAAGTTTAAGGTTTAACAAGTACCTCAGGACAATAGTTTCAGTGGTGCATCTGGCCTCCATGGCTCCAGAAACTGTGAAGTCCACAAGAATTTGAAATTCTGTTCTGCATTTTCCCCCTTTTGATCAGGATTCTTCTATAGAATCTTTGATCAAAATATTCAGTAATGGTAGCTGGGCACCATCCAGTTGTTCTGGTCATATGGCAAAGGGGGCAGTTGTTTGTGAAGGGAATTATTCACACATTCCATATCCTTCTATTCCTGACTTCCTTCTTCCTTTGTTGCTGCAGCCGAATAGAGACCAACTGTTGTGCCTTAGATGGCCACTTGCAAACTGTTAAGACCCTGGGCACTACACAATGAACTAAGAAGTAGAACCGAAGTACTAAACATGTTATTAGGCCAGTTAACTGGGATGTCCCATGAAACCATACCCTAAACCTCCAAACCAAGGACGCAAATCCCATGAGGTATTTGGTTATGCATAAGCAGCCTCAGCAATGGCTTTTTGTTGTTGTTGTGTTTATAAATATATCTATCACAATTTTTGCCAATTTGACTTTTTACAAAAAGACAAATAGCCCACTCAAAAAATGAGCAAAGGATCTGAATAGACATTTCACCAAAGAGGACATTCAAATGGCCACCAAACACAAAATGCTCAACGTCATTAGCCATCAGAAAGATGCAAATCAAAACCACAATGAAACTTTCACTGAAAACAATGAAATATTATTTAAAAAAGTAATAAAACCACAATGAGATACCATTTCACTCCCACTAAGATTAAAAAGAAAAAAAAGTTGGTGAGGATGTAGGGAAATTAGAACCCTTGTCCATTGTTAGCAGGAATGCAAGATGCAACAGCTGCTATGGAAAACAGTGTGGCAGTTCCTCAAAAAACTAAAAATAGAACTACCATATAAGCCAGCAATTCCACTCCTAGGTATATACCCAAAAGACTTAAAAACAGAGACTCCTAGACTTGTACACCAGTGTTCACTGCAGCACTATTCAGAGTAGACCAAAGGTGGAAACAATATAAATGCCCATCAGCAGACGAACGGATAAACCAAACGTGGTACGTACATACAATGGAATACTATTTACCCAGTAGGAGAGATGAAATCTTGATACATTCTACAATATGGATGGAGCTTGAAGGCATTAACGCTGAGTGAAATAAGTCCATCACAACAGCACAAATATTGTTTGACCTCACTTATATAAAAATACAACAAAAGGCAAACGTATAGAGAGCAAAGTTTATTAGTGGTTACCAGAGGCAAGAGGGAGGGAGTAGGGAGGGTCACTGCTTATGGAGTACTGAGTTTGAATTTACGGTAATGGAAGAATTGCATTGCACAGCCAAGTCATCTATGCTGTCGATATGTTGATCTTTTGAAAAATTAATTTTTTCCTTGTTTTTAAGTGCTCATTGGAGAAAATATAGATAATACCAAAAAACACAAAGGAAAAGTCACGTCTGGTCTCTCTGACTAGAAGACACTGATGTTAGTATTTGTATGTTTCCATTCAGTTTGTTGGTTTCACAAAATTGGAATTGTGTTGACCATCCACTTGCGTTCTGCTTTCTTCATTCACTATGCACCGTATTGAGAGCATTTGCTCAGGGTGGAAAAGTATCTTAGGAAACTGGGCAGCTGCGAGCTGCGTCCAGGCCAGGGTTCTGGGCCTGCTGTGCGGTGTGACTTGCTGGAGTCGGCCGCCTTCTCTGAGCCTCAGGCTTTGCCTTTGCAAGAAGATGGTGAGACTAGATGATCTCTCAGACTCCATTTAGAGCCAACATTTGGGTTCTTGGTCTTTAACTGTCACATAGCCTCACTCCCCAGGGAATACTGTGGTCGTGTCTGTGGTGCAGCGGGCACCAGGCTGGCCCATGGCCAGGGGTTCAATCCGTGCACTCGGGGGCCAGCCTTGAGGTCAGGTGCAGCCTGGGGCTCACTTCCACCTACAGCACTTTCCCCCATGGGATCTTGGGGAAATCATTCCGCCTCTGAACCTTTGTTTCTTCCGCTGCAGCATTTGGTGGTTGTGACAATTCACTTCGCACGTAGCTAGCACTCAGTAAATGTGCGCCATTGTGGCTGTTATGATAAGCCACAGCCTCACGGGACTGAGGATTAAATTAGGTGTATTCCTATGGCATTACCAGGATGCCTGGGACCTAGCAAGCAACCACCAGGAGGGGCGACTGGTCTTGTCACCCTTCTGTAGCCAGGGCTGGCTTTGGGGGTGCTGCCTGGGAAGGCACACAGAAGGGTTCTGCCTGGTTTAATGATCTGCTGTTACCGTCTTGAAGTTCTTTAATCTTTCTGAGCAGGGGGCCTGCGTTTTCATTTTCGCACATGACAAAACTCTTAACAAAAGTCCCTCATGGGTCTGTAAGGACTGCCTGCTGGGCACCTTGCGCACAGTAGGTGCTCGGTGACTTCTGTGCCCCACAAAGCCCAGAGGTCACACACTGGAGGCGAGTACCAAGCAGGCCAGCACATCACACAAGGGGCTGACTCAGCCACTGGCAGAAAGTTGTCTGGAGTGCCAGTGAAAGAGATGGGGCAGGGCTGCTGCACCAGACACACCACCCGGGAGATGCAGGACGACTGAATCGACAGGAATGGGGCCAAGAGCTCAGGTGCTGAGCACACATGGGAGATTCGTGCTCGCCTGTGTCTCCCCCTCCCTCCCAGGGTGGATGGGAAGTGCCCAGTTAGGAGAAGATGCCTCCCAGTGCCTGGGCATCCACCCATGAGGGGTAAAGGAGGGGACAGGAGCCAGGCACCTGATGTCCCGAGGCTGAGACAGCTGTGCAGGGGGCTTGGGCAGAAAGGGTGACAGCCCACGGTGCTGAGGGGAGGCCAGAGGGCCACCACGAGGAGCTGGGGCTGGGTGTGTGGAGAAGGGGTGTTGAGGACACTGGGCAGCAGGGGTGTGGCAGAGGCCTCTGACAGACAAAGGCAGCTCAGCAGAAAGGAAAAGAGGATACTAAAGAAAAAAAAAAAAAAGGCTTGTCGGCCGGAACCTTCACAAAGCAGGGAGAGGATAGGTGTGGAGGAGCTGGAGTGCTCGGCACACCTCCTGGTGGGAGGACCAGAGCAGCATGGGGCCGGTGCCTTCCAGCTAGGTCACCCCACAGGCGGCTGTGCTGGCCCCAGAGCGGCCTCAGAAGAGGAGGCCAGGCTTGGCTCTGCCTCTTACTCGTTCTGTGTGGGCCTTCTAGGGGCCATGGCCCAGTGTGTCCCCGCAACTTTGTCCCCCCCTGGCACATCCAGCCTGTTGGCATCTGGATTTTATGGTGGAGAATCGAGGCCCTGAGAGGCACAGGATGTGCCGCGGTCGCTCGAGAGAGATGAGGTATCTATCCCACAGGATGGGGGCTGGAGGAGCCACGTAGGGACCACGACCATCCCAAGGAGGAGAAAGAACTGCTCCCAGCTGAGGAAGCCAGGAAAGGACCCTCAGGGGCCACCGCCGCCTGGGATTTGGCCCTGAAGAGATGGCGAGGGGCTGGGGAAAGAGAAGGGGTCAGGCCAGAGGAGTAATCAGCCTAAGTAGGGGCTTGGAGGTGGGACAGCCCCATCATGGGACACCGAAGTTAGATATCAGACTAAGAGGTGGCAAGAGCCAGGTGTCACCTAATGAGATCTGAATTCCATGTTGAGGAGTTGGGACTTGAGCTGGCTGAAAGTAATAGGGAGCCATGTACAGAGCTTATGCAGGACCACACAGGGCCAGAGGCTGGCGCTGGGGAGACTCTACCAGCCTGGAGGTAGTTACGAGATTCCCGGCCCAATTCTGGACTGTGGCTGTGGGGACAGGCAGGAGGGTCTGAGAGAGGAGGGAGGGACACAGGGAGGACTCAGAGGACATGGGATGGGACTGGCAGGGTGGGCAGACAAGGCCTTCCCTGAAAAGGATCACAGGACAGCTTGGGCCAAGGACACGGGGGTCGTGAGACAGCTGGGCCCAGGGTCTGAACTACAGAGAGGCATTCAGGGTGGAATGGGGATGGGAAGCTTTGGCTCTCTGAGGCTCTGGGGTGAGATAAGATAGCCAGAAGGAGAGGCCCAAGGATAGGACTGAGGAACACCACACTGAGAGGGAGGAGCAGAGAGGTGGGTGGAGCTGGGGCAAAAGGGCCCCAGGGACAGGCAGCTCATGTCCAGAGGGATGGTGGTAGGACGAGGGCACTGATATCAGGATGCTGGGCACCAGAAGCCCCCCACCCTAGGGCCGTCCTGAATGAGGCCTCAGGATGAAGATCCAAGGCACGGGGTCCTGGTCCATCTGCCGGGGGGCAGCCGTCCCCAAAGGGCGGTGGGGTGGCGGGCCTCAAGGACAAAGGCAGGCAGGGGCAGAGGAAGGAGCTATGGCTGGGAGCTTAATGGCCCCAGAAAAAAAAAGAAACATAAAACCAGAGAATTATGGGGAGACATAAACAGAGCTGTCAGGTCTTAGCTGCGGGGAGACGGCTGAGCCTGGGGAAGAACTGCTGGCGGCTGAGCCGGGATCCTTGCGTTGCATAAAAAGACAGAAGTTATAAAAGGAGGGAGATTAAGAAAATGCTGCTTCTCCACGCTAGGCTCCCAGCGGATTCCGTTCTCACGCCCCAGCCAGACGCACGCCGACCCTAAGGGGCTGCACACTGACCCTGAGGGCTGGCTGGCATGGCCTGGCCAGGGCAGGGGCCAGGGCCTGCCAAGGATAGAGGGGCCAGGTGGGGGCTGGCATGCCACGAGCTGGGCCCAAGGACGGAGGCGGTGCTGGCCGCGGCAATTTATGGGTGCTGACACACCCTGCCATCTTCATTTTCACCACTGCTGCTGATGTCATTAGCCAAGCACTAATGGGCTTAAATTTCACCTTAAACCATCCCCACTGTCCTCGGCAGATGACAAATGCCCTGTTCTTGCCGGCGCTGCACAGCTGCCAGGCAGGCTTCGCATAGGGCAAGCCCCTCCCTCCTCTTGTGCCCTTCTGGCTCCCCAGGGCTCCCAGGGACCAGGCTGGAGACATTTAAAGGTCAGGGGAATTCCTGGGGGTCTCAGAACCTGGAGGGAGGGGCCAGGTGTCTTGGGAGCTTTGGAGGCATTGGGGTGACGTGGCATGGGGAGGCGGGTCCCAGGGTCTGGTGGCCCCTCCCTGTGTGCCATGCAAGCCTCCTAGGCCTGGCATCACAAAGGGGGCAGTGGCAGAGGGGATCCACAGGCAGGCCCTGGGAACTACCTGCCATGTTCTTAAAAGCTTTAGGGAAATCGTGTTTTGTTCAGGCTAGCAAAAATAGCAATGGCGATGCTTTGGGTTGGAATTTCATTCATTCATTTCATTCAGCAGACGCTGGCTCATGAGTCTCTGCTCTCGAATGTCTGTCCAGAACCCTGATTAGCAGCTCTTTTGAATCCTATGAGAGAGAATGAGGTGTGGGGGGTGGGGAGGAGACAGTCTTTCTAGCAGTGGCTCTGAAGGTAGGAGGGAAAGTGACAAAGGTGCCCTGGCTGTGGGGTATGGTCACGTTTGCCTATACACTGTGCAAGGAGGGCTTGAGCCTGAAAAGGAGGGGGGCGAGAATAAAGACAGAAGCAGCCTCAAGGGCTCCTCAGAGTTTCCTCACTCGTGTTTTCGCATGTCCTTGGCCACAGCCACTGCCACCTTTGTCTCCCAGCAAGGGGCTGGTGCCCAAGGGGTGACTGGGCTTATCCATCATCAAAGCAGAGCAATCCCTTTCTCATGGGAATCTCTCTGCCTTCCAAGTCCCCGGCACCCACCTCTGTCATCGCGCTGGGAGTGGGTACCCACTGACACCCAGCTGGTGGTGAGAGGAGGTTATGGCCAGAAGAAGGCCACCCTGCAGGCCTTGGTGTCACACTCTGTCCCCTCCCTTCCCAGGCTTGTGCCCTCCCCCTGCAGTGAACCAAGGAGAATGGAGAGGTTGGTGCCTGCTACAGTGGGAGGCGGGTGTCGAGCTGGCGCTCTGTGGCCCCCTTGCTCTCTCCGGGCCTCACACATGCATCCAAAGGTGTCAGCCCTGCCCCGCTTCAACAAGCCAGGAGTTGTAAGCCAGGCTTGGGAGAGGCAGGTCTGCAGCTCCTCCTGCCCTTGGAGGTCAGACAGCCAAGTGGTTAGGGTCATCGGCTTTGGAAAACCAGGCCACTGTCACCCCTTTTCCCCCACCAAATTTGAGTTGGCTCTTGCCTCCTGCTCTGTGCCTCCCATTTCTGGAATTTGAGTGCTCCTTTCCAGCCCTCTGTCTATACCATCACTCTCTGGGAGACTGTCCCAGGCTCCTTGCTGGTCCCCTGGCGTCCACTCTCACCTCCTTCACCAGTTCATCTCCATCACTGCAGCTACTGCAAACTTTCCAACATTCATGTCTGAGGATGGCACTTGCTCCCTTGCTCACCTTCCATGGCTCTCCACTGCCCTCAGCAGAGTCTGATCCTTACCGTGGCCCATGAGGCCCTGTGCTCCTCACATTCAACTTGCAAGCCATGCCCATACTTCCATTACCCTCTCTCTCACCCTCTCCTGCCGTTCACTGTTCCTTTGCTAACTCCTGCACATCCCTCAGATCTCAGGAGAGGTGTCACTTCCCCTAAGAAGCTTTCTCCAGTCTTCTGTTCCTACCCGGCTATGATCTGGGCCCCTCCTTCTCCAGGAGGCTATAAAATCTGTGCTTATCTCTGGCTCCTCAGTTCCTAGCACCTGTGTGGCACATAGCAGGTGCTTAGTAACTGTGTCTCGGATGGATGGATCAATGAGTGAGTGGATGGATGGGTGAGTGGGTGGGTAGATGGGTGGATGGATGTGAGGTGGATGGATGGGTAGGTGGGTGTAAGGGAGGGATGGGTGCATGAATAGATGAATGGGTACGAGGGTGGATGGATGGATAGGTGGCTGTGAGGGATAGATGGATAAATGGATGGGTGGGTGAGAGGGTGGATGGGTGGGTAGATGAGTGGGTGTGAGGGTGGATGGATGGATGGGTAGATGGGTGGATGTGAGGATGGACAGATGGATGGACAGATGGACGGGTGGATGGATGGATGGATGAATATGAGGGTGGATGGAAGGATGAGTATGAGGGTGGATGGAGGTGCCATGTGGTTTGTGAGGGAGGCCCTAGGGGCCAGGAATTGGGGTTCCGAGTCTTGGGCAAGTCACTGCCCCTCGGTGGGCTTCCACGACAAGTGTAGAAGCTCAGGGTGAGCTGGGATGAAGGTGGAAGCTCTGGAAGGCAGTAGTCAGATGCTCAAAAGACAGTGTTCAGCGGAACAATTTTGCTCAGAGCCCCTGCAGCCATCAAAGGCCCCCTTCTTTGGAGGAATGCCAACACCCTCCATTCTTGCTTACACCCAGGATCCTTGCCCTCAGTAGCAGACTTGGAGTTGGGCTGGTCGAGTGCAAATCTACACTTTGGTGCTCCCCACAATATGCCCTCCACCTCTGAGGCTTCGATCCCACTCTCTAAAGCAGATTAAACCAATTCGACAAAGAAGGCACTTCCCTCACTGCCCAGCTCACAGAGGGCACCCAGGGAACCTGGAGCTTCAGATCCCAAAGCCCGCATGAGCTACACTGCACTAGCCCTGCCGTGAGCACCACACCCAGCCATAGCACCGTGGCCTTTCTGCCCTGCCCAGCACTGCCTGCGGGGAGCTGTGTTTGAAGCTTCCAAAGCCTAGCCTGACCCCTGAGCCACGCCATATGATTGTCGTATCAGACCTCCCACGTATTTACCTAAAAAAAAAAACCCACTGCTGTCAAGTCGATTCCAACTCATAGTGACCTAGGATGGTGCTTTTGCCACTTACCAGCTGTGTGACTTTGAACAAGTGCCCCAACCTCTCTCTGCCATAGTTTCCTCATCATCTATGTAGACCACATAGAAGAGGGTTTGGTACAGGGGAGCACTATGTGAGACATGGCTGTGAGGATGATGATGACAAAGCACCTTTATGTCCATTTTCTCATCAGTCTTTTGCTTGCCCTGTGACGTGGGTCCTGACAACCATCCCTATTTTACGGGTGAGGAAACAGAGGCCCAGAGATGTGAAGTGGCTCTGATGAGGCCACACAGCTTGCCAGGGCCTCAGGTACTTGGTGTTCTTTCCAAAGACTCGTGAGGCTCAGGTCTGGAAAAAGCCAGGCCTGGCCTGGGGTGGAACACAGGAGCCTTTCTGAGCCGTCTTTCCCCAGGCCTGTGGCCACAGGGCCTCTAGCCAGTTGGCCAAGTCTGTTCCGCCTGACGTGCCAGTCAGGGAACACAGACAGCCAACCCCTGTGCCAGGACAGTGTGGCTGCCCCTCTACCCCTACCCCGGGCGGGGACCAGCTGCTCCTAGGACTGAAGGAAGCTGGAATCAGATGCCTGCCACTCCAAGGAGCTCCTGGCTTCCTGGCATCACCTCCGCAGCCAACAAGGGCCAGTCTGGGATTTTCTTGAACTTTCCTCTGTTATAAATATTTACTTTTTAAAAATAACAGCTAACTTATTGTATTCTTCTCTGCTGGCCAGAGCTCTAACTACTTTGTGTGAGTCCTCTCATTTGATCCGGCACTGCCCTCTGAGATACATGCTGTCACTGCTGTTTTACAGGTGAGGGAACTGAGGGATGGACAGCTCCCACAGCCAGAAGTGTCGGAGCCCAGATTTGGACTGGCGCCGGGGGAGAGGCCCACTCCTAGACTGCCTCCTAGGCAGCCCCGGCCCCGGGCATGGCTCGTAGGGCTAGCCAGCGCCACCAACCCGCCTGTCCCTTCCTTCTGATGATTCAGGGAAAGCACATGGCTGGTGGAATGTACAGGAACATGTGAAACCAGGAGTTGTTCCTTTAGGACCAGACTGGACTTAATCCTTGACCCGTGCTGCAGCGGGCAGCTGCCCATACTACTTAGGGTTGAAGCCAGTTCCTGCTTCTGTGCCCCCCAAAGCTGTCCACCCAGAAGTGAGGACACAGCCCACTTGGGGATTCAGATGTGGTTTATGCCTTGGGGCCTCAGTTTCCTCATCTGTAAAATGGGAGGGCAGGTGATTGCTGTCTTGCCCATTGCCCAGGCTGGCATCACATCCCATCCTGCAAGGAAACTGGGGCTATGGGGCTAACCTGCTGGCCTAGAGCTGAACAGCTGGAAAGTGGCAGAGCCAGGACTTGTACCTGAACTGGGCCCTTTCTTCAACCACCTTGCATAGTCCAAAGGGAAGATACTTATTCATGTAACAAGTTTTTAAATCTTTTAGAATGTATCACATGCTTATGGTTAAAAAAATGAAACAAATGGATACACTTTCTACACAGCTTTTTTTTTTCACCAGACTGGGGGGCTACTCCCCACTAATACAGAAACTTCCCTACTCTTTTTAGTGTCCAGTGGTTTAGAATTTCCCAAATGTGTCCCCCTCAGAGGAGCACTTAGGGGCTCTCAGTCCTTTGCTCCTATGGACGATGCTTTGTGCAGATGACATTGGCCAGAGCAGAATAGCTGGGCAAAGGGCACATGGACTTTCTATTTGTGTCAACACTGCCAAAAAGTTCTCCAAAGAGGCTGTCCTGGCTTACCCCCACAGCCCTGGCTAGACTGGGGCACCTTTTCCGCACACCTTCATCAGCCAGGTAGATGGGGTACACAGTCATGGCACCTGCTCTGTGCCAAGGAAACCAAGTGGAGCGTTTCCTTGGTGTGCTGGGAGGAGCCAGAGCCCAGCCCTGCAGGCTCAAGGAAGCAGGCCTGAGCCCCTCCCACCACACACCCCTCACCACCTGTGAGCTTGGGCAACAGGCCCCCCTCTCTGGGGCTCACCTGTAAAACGGGGGCAGGGAGTAAAGTACCCCTCTCATGGGGTTGCTGTGAGGACGAGGTGAGTTTGTGGATGCACAGTGCTTAGGACTATGTCTGGCTGTTCTTAGTGGTCTGGGTGACGCTCTGTCCCAGGGACTCTTGTTGATGGGGTGGGGGCCCAACCCCTGGGTTCCCCTGGGCCAGTCGAAATCTGGGCTCTGACACTTCTGGCTGTGGGAGCTGTCCATCCCTCACCTGTAAAACAGCAGTGACAGCATGTATCTCAGAGGGCGGTGCAGGATCAAATGAGAGGACTCGCACAAAGTAGTTAGATGCTCGGGTCATGGATTTCAAGGGAAGGGCAGAGGGGTGCAGGGAACCATAAAGGGAAAAGGGGGTATCAGTTTATCCCAGCTTCCCACTATATAGATGGGGAAACTGAGGCCCAGAGAGGTCCAGGACCTGCAGTGTTTGCAAGCTTCTTGGTGCAAAACTGCTTATGCTAGCTGAGAAGCAAATGCCATATGCAGGGTCTGGGGGTTGCCCAGTTCACTGCAGGGACCCAGCTTTGAAACAAAAGGCCTGTTGCTGGGGCCCTGGAGGGCGCTCCCTGGGCAGGACAGAACCTGTATCATCCCCTTGCCAAGCCTAGCCTCCAGGACTCAGCAGGACCTGGAGTTCTAGAGCTGAGCCCTCGCTGCTCTAAATGTGATCCATAGCCCAGCAGGCTCAGCTCACCTGGGAGCTTGCTGGAAAAGCCCACCCTCAGGCACCCTCCCTTCGCATCTGTCCACTCCCTCCCCACTCAAAGCATCAGAATCTGCATTTCACCAAGGTCTCTAGGCAATTCATGTGGGAGGTGAGAGAGCCCAGCCAGGAAAATAAGGAAAGATGCCTTTGGGGACAGGATATGGATCTCTGAGGGCACTCCCAGAATGCCCGCCACACCTTTCCTGCAGACCTACTATGTTCCAGACACAGATAGCTCCCCAGGAGACAGAGGAGGATCATGTGTGGACTTGATCCCCATGAACACAAAAATGGTAGTTGCTGGGAGTTGCTGCCCTTCTCTGGGCCTCTGCCAGCTGCCAAGCCCACAACCCCTTACTCTCATGAATCCCATTAATGAGAGTATTTACGGTGAGGAGTGGGAAGCTCAGAAAGGGTGAGAGAGTGGCCTGGGGCCATCCAGCAGGTATGTGTGCAGGACTGAACTTGAATCTAGAGCTACCCAGCCTGGCCCCTGACAGGCAGCAGAGAGGTGGGACCAAAGGAGGCCACCCCCACCCTGAAGCCAGCTCATGTCATAGCTGGCCATTGTGAACCCAACACCCCTCTCTTGCTCACCACTCTTGGGAGCAGGAGAGGCCCGTAATTCTTCAAGCCTGCATAGCAAAACGAGCCAAGAGGGGTTTTACTTGGACTCTCTAAAACAAGAGAGCCTACGGGGTCAGGCCATGTGAGCATCATACAGCTGGAAGAGGCTCTCTCTCCCAGGTGCCATTGACTGGAAGTGAGTGGGAGGGTGTTCTGGAAGGGTCCAGTGCAGTGGGAGTACCAAATGGGCCTTTAGCGGCAGGCTCAGAGACTACTCACTCTGGGAGAAGACAGGAGTGTTGTTGGACATGGCCAGATGCTGGACTCAGACGGTTTTCCTTGCCTCAACTTGACCCTTAAACACCTCCAAATTTCATGGTTGTTTGGGAGAAAGGAAAATCAGCCATCTGCCCACTCAGGCACAGGACGAGGCAGCAGCTGAAAACCAAAGGCAAATATTTTCTGTCCTGAGGGAAGCCTTTCTGGGCTGGGCTTCCCCAGGGGTCAGGGGCTGGATCTGCGGGATGTCCAGGGTCCACCCCGCCCAGGGAGACTTGGGGGCAGTGGTGCTATTTTAGCCATTCCTGGAAATGGCAGCTGCCCCCTGCATTCCTCCCAGCCTTCCCAGCTCGTCTCTAGCAGGGGCCCCTTGTATGGAGATGAAGACCCCTTTAATATAAAATAGGAGCTGCGTGTGAGTCTGTGGTGGGAGAAGTGGGGTGAGTAAGCCATGTTCAGCTGCTAGGCCCTGTGTGAATTGGTGATTCATCACGACAGTCGCTATACATGTTGAGAAAGTAGCGGCACATGGCTGAGTGAGATTGACCATCTACAGGTGAATAAATGAGGCCCAAGTGGACCAGAGACATCATCTCGAGAATGCTGCACCCCGGGACCAGTCCCCCACATGGAACCCTTTCTGGTGACATAGTGGTTAAGAGCTAGGGCTGCTAACCAAAAGGTCAGCAGTTTGAATCCACCAGCTGCTCCCTGGAAACCCTATGGGGCAGTTCTACTCTGCCTATAGGGTCTCTGAATTGAAATCAACTCAAGGGCAATGGGTAGCACCTTGGGTGGGTGTGAGGAAGTGGGTGGGGGTTGGTAGTGGATAGACCTCTCTCCAGCCCCCACCGCACCCCCTACCCCTGCCCTCTTTACCCTCCCAAAAACATGGTTTTCTGAACATGCTCCATCCTGATCTTAGATCTTGTGCCTCCGGTGCGGTGTGTGGTCATGGCTCCTGGCATCTCCCTGGTGCCCAACTGTAGGCCTTCCCCACAAAGCCAGGGTGGTAGAGCCCAGAGAGGGTCTCCCAGAGGCTGCAGCCTAAAATGGCTCCTTCCTCTCTCTGGAACTGAGTTTCCATGCCTGAGATTTGGGGTGACATCACCTCCTACAAGGGCAGTTAGAGGGTCAGAAGTAAAATCTATCTAGGCACCTTGGCTATAGGAGAGGTCAGAGAACAGCTGTGGATATTGATGTTACACCGCCTCTGTGGTCTGAGGGTCACGGAGAACATTCTAGATCTGAGAGGCCCCCAGGTCTAGGCTGGCTGGGGTGATGCTCCTTGGGAAGGCTCTGCCGACCCAGACCCTGTGTTTGCTCAGGAGACCCCTTTCTCCTTTCTCCCCCCTCCTGGAAGACAGACCTGCCTCCCCACCAGACCTAGCTGTACCCTCCCAGTTCGAGCTGGTGGCCCCAGCGTGTCACCTGACAAGCCTGACAGAAGCAGCTGCTGGCCTTGAACTCCTCTCCCCACCCTCTGTATCTATTCCACACATCTTCTTGATGGAGGTGCTCTGAGCTCCCCAAGCTCCTTACCTGGGTACAGTAATCCCCAGCCAGAGGCAGTTCCCTTGGGGTGGGGCGTAGCCCTCCCAACCCCACCCCAAGCCCCCTAGGCCAGTCCCTCTAGCCCAGCTGGACTGGGGAGAGAAATCAGGTTTCCAGGGTAGGCTGTGTTCTTTCCTGCCACTAAGCCAGGCAGCTCCTGCAGCTGTAATGCCCTCTTCCTGCTCTCTCACCCGCCCCCCGCCCCCCGCCCCCCTTGGGAGGGAAGGAGCAGGGGCCGCTGGTGGGTGTCTCCAGGGGTAGACATAGAGCAGAATCTCCCAGTTTGTCGACTCACTGAATGAATGGTCAAGGCAAGTGGGGTAGGGGGGGCGGCTTCTGGCTCAGCCAGCTCCTCTGCTGCCCCCACTGGGGAATTACAGGAGCTGGGTAGGCAGCCTTTTGAAGAGCAGGGTCGTGGGTGTGAACACAAACTTCCTGCTGCTTCTTCCCTTGAGGAGTCTGAGCCCCTGGGTCTGGCGTGCAAGTCTCTTCTCCGCCTGAGGTTGGGCCTGTTGGAGAAGTGGGAAGGGTCAAAAGGCAGAGAGCCTGAGAAGAGGGGAAGGCAGGAAACTGCCTCCTATGCTCTGGGCACCCTTGCTGTCCTGCAGGGCCCCCCCAGCACCGAGACGGGCAGGGGTCGGCTTGCGGTTGCACTGAGCCGGCAGGCCCGCTGCTGTTTAAATGGTGTGTTTGGAATGGTTTACGGTGGGGGCTGGAAATCGGGGGTCATCTCCCCACTTGGCGCCGCCGCCGCCGCTGCTGCAGGGTCCATGTGTTAGAAGCTTCCGCTTCGTAGACCACCAAGGGTGGGCGGGCGTCGGAGAGAGAAGGCCGAACGCTAAATGGGGGTCGGCGCCCCGGGCCCGCCGCCCCCGTTAGCGGAGCGAGGAGGGAGGAAGGCGAGGGGACTAGAGCGCCAGGCTCCCCGCCCCCATTCCACCCGGCTCCAATATTTCGCAGAAAGGCACGCGGCGCCTAATCGGTCCTTGCCAGCCTGAGATTTAGCTGCGCGATGCCCGCGCAGGGGCGGGGGCCGCAGGCCGGGGGAGACGCTCAGAGGCCGGAGCCGCCGAGCGAGGTGAGGAGCGTGGAGCGGGCGGGCGGGCGCGCCAACCCGAGAGGCAGATATAGAAAGGGGGGCAGGTTAAAAATAACCCTCTCCGGCTGGGAAGCTCGCGAGCTCTCGCCTCGTTCGGTGCCAGAGGACTCCAGGGGAGGTGGCGTTGGGGAGGGCAGAGCGGGATTCCCCCTCCTCGGCGGGGCGGGCTGCCCGCCTGCGCGCCGCGGCTGCACGTGTGCGGGGCCGCGCACCCGCGCCCCCTCCCCGCCGCCGCCCCCTCCCCAGGGCCGGGCGCATCTGGCAGCGGCCCCCGCCCGCAGCCTTGCGCAGCTGGAGGGAAGCGCTCCATTATTCATTATTTACGAGCGTTAATAGGTTTGGGGCACTGGCGGGAGGGGGGGGTCGAGGGCGTACCGAGGAGTGAGGCTTAGGAGAAGGGGTGGGGGAGCGGAGGGGGCGACGAAGGGGCAGGGCTGCGGCGCGGACCGCAAGGAAGAGTCTCTGCCCGGACCCTGAACCCCCCTGCGAGGCGTTTGGGATGCAAGGGGCACGCGTCCGAGGCGCACCTCCCCGCCGGGTGCGGGGATAGTTTAGAGCCCCGGGAGGGAAGTGCGGGCCTTTGATTTTTGCCGCTCGGCCTCTGTCCTTCAGTCCTCGCCCTTCCCGAGGCGCGAGGAGGGGGCTGCGGGCCGCGCGCCCCGCCCTGCGTGCCCCTCGTCGCCGCCGACGCCGCCGCCACCGCGTCCCCGCCGCAGCCCCGGCCTCATTTATCATCATCTTTGGTCAAGTGGAGTGTGCAAGGAACAGCTGCTTCACTCGGCTGACTTCCGAGGGCGGCTGCAGCGGGAATCAGGGAAATGAGTGATGGGGGCTGGGGGGGGCACAGGCCCCCCGGGGTCCCCGCGCTGGCGGGAGGAAGGCGGGAGCGCCCAGTGCTCCTTCCGCCTCTCGGTGACTGCAGAGCCCCTTTCCTCTCTCTCCCCGCTTCTCCAATTAACGTGGATGGGGGCAGGAGGCGCCCAGGAAGGGGCCGGGCGCAGGGAGGCGGCCTCGCCGGCGGAGGGCGACGGAAGAGCTACTGGCGGGGCCTGAGGTCGCTGTGACCTTGCTGGGGTCAGCGGGTTGGGCCGAGGAGGAGGCGGCGCGGCGTCTTTGGTGGCGCTTTCCGGATTGGCGCAGAGGCCGGGAAACTAGGCGGGGGCGGGCGGGGGCGTGAGGGGAACATAAATAGAAGGTGAAATTTTACCTGCCCCTGAGGGAGGCCTGCGGATTTTCTCCCGGCAGCGGCGGGCGCGCTGCCTTTGTCTTACACCGCTGAAACATCTGTTGCAGTAGGGCGGCGAGGCCGCAAACCACCCCCGCACCCTGCGTGGCGCCCCCGGCCCCAGTTTGGCCTGAGCGGACAGCTAGAACTCGCTGCGCCGCGTTAACCCTGCTCGCGCTGGGCGCACGTTCCGCAGCCCCAACCGCAGTGCAAGCTTCTGGTGGTGGGGGGGCGACTCTTCGCCTCCCGCCCCAAAACGGCCCTCGCGGGGCGCCCAGTGATCCGCCCCACTTTCAAAGGGTGTCGTGGCAGCAATGGGGGGGTGGAGGGGCGGTGGTGGAAAGGGTTAATGGCCTAGTCGCAAACCCTAATTGTCAGACCCCGGCCCCGCTTCGTTTCAATTACCCTAAGCAGAGACTGAATGCGCAATTAACGAAGTCAGCTTGCCAACTGGAAAGCCGTCCCCCCTTTAACATTTAGCAGAATACTCCACCAGCTGACTCGGACTAAGTAATTTCCTCCGAGCTCTCCCTTTCTCTTGCTCTCTCTTTTCCGACCCCCTCCCTCTTTTTCTCTCTCTTTAATAATAAAATTATACCAAGCAGTTTGCGGTGTGGCAGGCGGCCAGAAAAGCGTTTCTTTAAACGCCGTCGTCTTACAATTAGGCAGCAAGAGGATTTGACACGCCGTGGCGGCCTGACAGGCGCTTCCTCCCCTGGGGGCCGGGGGAGGGGCGCCCATTCTGCAGCTTCCCCAGGTGGAACCGAGTTTGGGAAGGGCTTGGGAGCTGGCCTCCCTGACTGTCAGGATGCTGCAGAGGCAGGGAAGGGAGGGGCGTTCGGGCTCAGGCTGGAGAAGGGGGAGCGGTCCCTGACTCCCCCAGGAAGCTGGGGTACCCAGGAGGGAGAACTTGCACCCTGGTTTTGACCTCCAGCTCTGAGTTCCTTTTGTTTGACAGACGGATGTGGCGGGGTCTCGGCTCAGGGGGGGCCTCCCTGGACTTGTGGATGACCCTCTCTGGGCTCCTGTTGCCCCCTCTGCAGACCAAGGGCAGGTGGACCTAGATGGAGCTTGCAGGAAGTGGCGGAGAGTGGCGGCCCACCCTCTTAGCGGTAGGTTTTGTAGGTACCACCGTGGTCAGAAACCATGACCCCCTCCAGCTCCAGGGACAGAAGAGTAGGCCTCGAAGGCACATGGAGCAGCTATGCAGGCAGAGGGCCACTGGGTTTGACTTTGCAGGATCACCAGGACTGGTGGTGGAAACAGGGCATTTGACCATTGGCTGTAGCAGCCAGGTGACACCAGGCAGGGGTGGGGGTAGGGAAGTGAGTGCAGTTGCCCTGTGTGCCCTCAAGTCCCTCTCCCCAGTTTTGTTGTTGTTAGGTGCCATCGAGTGGGTTTCAACTCATAGTGACCCTTTGTACAACAGAGCGGAACACTGCCCAGTGCTGTGCCATCCTCACAATCGTTATGCTTAAGCCCATCGTTGCAGCCACTGTGTCAGTCCATCTCATTGAGGGTCTTCCTCATTTTCACTGACCCTCTACTTTACCAAACACGATGTCCTTCTCCAGGGACTGATCCCTCCTGACAACGTGTCCAAAGTATGTGAGACATAGTCTCACCATCCTTGCATAAAGGAGCATTCTGGCTGTACTTCTTCCAAGACAGATTTGTTCGTTCTTTTGGCAGTCCATGGTATATTCAATATTCTTTGCCAGCACAATTCAAAGGTGTCAATTCTTCAGTCTTCTTTATTTATCGTCTAGCTTTCACATGCATAGGAGGCAATTGAAAACACCATGGCTTGGGTCAGGCGCACCTTAGTCTTCAAGGTAACATCTTTGCTTTTCAGTACTTTAAAAAGATCTTTTGCAGCAGATTTTTCCAGTGCAATGCATCTTTTGATTTCTTGACTGCTGCTTGCATGGGTGTTGATTGTGGAGCCAAGTAAAATGAAATCCTTGACAACTTCAGCCTTTTCCCCATTTATCACTATGTTGCTTATTGGTCCAGTTGTGAGGATCTTTCTTTTCTTTATGTTCAGGTGTAATCCATACTGAAGGCTGTGATCTTTGATCTTCATTAGTAAGTGCTTCAAGTTCTCTTCACTTTCAGCAAGCAAGGTTGTGTCATCTGCATAACGGAGGTTGTTAATGAGTCTTCCTCCAATCCTGATGCCCTGTTCTTCATATAGTCCAGCTTCTCGGATTATTTGCTCAGCATACAAATTGAACAAGTATGGTGAAAGGATACAACCCTGACGCACACCTTTCCTGACTTTAAACCACGCAGTATCCCTTTGTTCTGTTTGAGCGACTGCCTCTTGATCTATGTACAGATTCCTCATGAACACAATTAAGTGTTCTGGAATTCCCATTCTTTGCAATGTTATCCATAATTTGTTATAATCCACACATAGTATAATCCACACATACTCAGTAAAACACAGGTGAACATCCTTCTGCTGAGATCCATCTGACATCAGCCATGATATCCCTGATTCCGTGTCCTCTTCTGAATCCAGCCTGAATTTCTGGCAATTACCTGTCGATATACTGCCGCAGCCGCTTTTGAATGATCTTCATCAAAATTTTGCTTGCATGTGATATTAATGATATTGTTCAATAATTTCCACATTTGGTGGGATCACCTTTCTTGGGAATAGGCAGAAATATAGATCTCTCTTCCAGGGGGTTGGCCAGGGAGTTGTCTTCCATATATCTTGGCATAGACGAGTGAGTACTTCCAGTGCTGCATCCGTTTATTGAAACATCTCAGTTGGTACTCATCAGTTCCTGGAGCCTTGTTTTTCGCCAATATCTTTGGTGTAGCTTGGACTTCTTCCTTCAATACCATCGGTTACTGCTTATATGGTACCTTCTGAAATGGTTAAACGTCAACCAATTCTTTTTTGTATAATGACTCTGTGTATTCCGTCTATCTTGTTTTGATGCTTCCTATTTTCCCCATAGAATTCTTCAATAAGCAGCTCGAGGCTTGAATTTTTTCTTCAGTTCTTTTAGCTTGAGAGATGCAGAGCATGTTCTTCCCTTTCGGTTTTCCATCTCCAGGTCTTTGCATGTGTCATTATAATACTTTGTCTTCTCAAGCCACCCTTTGAAATCTTCTGTTCAGCTCTTATTACTTCATCATTTCTTCCTTTTGCTTTTAGCTGTTCCACTTTCAAGAGCAAGTTTCAGAGTCTCTTCTGACATCCTTTTCTTTCTTTCCTGTTTTTTCATGACCTCTTGCTTTCTTCATGTATGATGTCCCTGATGTCATTCCACAACTCATCTGGTCTTTGGTCGTTAGTGTTTAACGCATCAAATCTATTCTTAAGATGGTTTCTAAATTCAGGTGGAATATACTCAAGGTTGTACTTTGGCTTTCGTGGATGTGTTCTAATTTTCTTCAGTTTCAACTTGAACTTGCATGTGAGCAATTTATGGTCTGATCCTCAGTTGGTCCCTGGCGTTGTTCTGACTGATGATATTGAGCTTTTCCATGGTCTCTTCCCACAGATGTAGTCAATTTGATTCCTGTGTATTCCACCTGACAAGGTCCAGGTGTATGGTTGCCGTTTATGTGGGTAAAAAAAGTATTTGCAATGAAGAAATCGTTGGTCTTGCAGAATTCTATCCTGCAACCTCCGGCATCATTTCTATCACCAAGGCCATATTTTCCAGTTACTGATCCTTCTTTGTTTCCAGCTTTCGCATTCCAATCTCCAGTAATTATCAGTGCATCCTGATTGCATGTTTAAACAATTTCAGACTGCAGAAGATGGTAAAAATCTTCAGTTTCTTCATCTTTGGCCTTAGTGGTTGGTGTATAAATTTGAATAATAGTGGTAGTAACTGGTCTTCCTTGTAGGTGTATGGTTACTATCCTATCACTTACAGCATTGTACTTAAGGATAGATCTTGAAATGTTCTTTTTGATGATGAATACAATGCCATTTTCCTTCAAGTTGTTGTTCCCAGCATAGCAGTCCGTAGTGATTATATCTTTCTTCCCTGATCACTTCCTGTCCCCAGTGGCTGGCTTACTGTCCCTTCCCTGGACCACCCACGGCCTCTTTCGTGGCACTTCATCTCAGCCACTTGGCCTGACGGTTGTCTGTGTGTCTGTCTTCCTTGGGAGAGCAGGAGCCATGCTGATTTTTCCTGTCTACCCAGAGAGTAAGGTGAGCAGTTTTCCTGGAGGGTGAGTGAGCACAGGGACATGGTACACCAGGGGCTGTGACCCGGGGTTGGCGGTGGGGAGAGCACAAGCATTGTTTCCTTCCTGATTGGATTTTGCACGAGTCCTGACCTCCAGGCTCCTCATCGTCAAACCTGTCTCTGGGCATCTTCCCTTTGGGCTGTGGTGCGAATTAATGCATCCAACACAGAGCTGACCCTGTCCATCCACCCAGCTATCAGCCATCCAAACAATGGTTAATAAGCACTTCTCGGGCCAGTTTCTGATCTTGGGGCTGGGAACAAACAGAAGAAGCTCCTGCCTCAGCAGGCTATTTCCTAGCAAGGAAGCACATGCCCAGCAGCTCATCATACCACTAGTTCTGTCATTGTCATTGCTGTTGTGGGCCATGCCACAAGGAGCCTAGAGAGGCCTGGGAGAGTGGGGTCAGGGCCTCACCCTGTGCCCCACTAGTACACAGTGTGGAATGCACAAGGGTCATTGTCACTCAGTCTGCCACTGCACAGGCCTGCCTTCCCCCCTCTCAGAGCTTCCCCTGGAGTCAGGGACATTCTGGAAGCCCTTTCTGCTCTGGGTCTTTATCCATTCCCTGCACTGAGCCCCAACTGTGTACCCAGATTCCCAGGAACAAGCCCTGTGTTTGCCCACAGAGAGCTCCACCTGCGCCTTTGACACCAGGCTGTGATAGCTGGGAGTTTATGGCCAAACACAGCCACAGATAGCTTCTCTTGACCCCTTAGAAGTGTTAAAAACAGACAAAAAACTTTATTTTTTAAATTTGGTTACTAATACTTTAAAAGTGAGAGATCTTCTATTTTACAAAGTTATCTCTGGTTTTTTTTTTTAAAGCAAAAGGGTCAGATACTTTGGCACTCTGTGCCCCCTTTCCTGCTTAGCAGCAACCTGCTGGAGTTGAGTGGGGTACCCCACTTTATTTGGGTCCAAGATCCCCAGTTTGCCTCCATCTCCACCTTGCCCACTTCACCCAGGAGCAGTACCTGCCCAGCTCTTGTGGCAGCCTCCTTCCTCAGTGCCAGGGCTGAGGGCGGTGTTGTTCTTTGTGAAATGAATGAACAGGGTCCATGGCTGCAGCCCCTCTCCCCTACTCAAATGTGCTCTGTGCCCCTACCCAACTGCTGGTTCTGGATATTTTCTGCCATTTTGCACATTTTGTTCTGGGCAGTGTGGGTAGCTGTGATCAAAATGGGCAGAAATCCCTGCCATCATGGAGCTTTCTCTCTAAATAGGAGACCAAAGACGAAATGAGTAAGTCACCCAGCCTGCTGAAGGAAGCACATGTTGTGGAGAAGAAAGCGTTCGGGGGATGGGGGAGCTGTTTAAAGTCATTGGTCAGAGAAGAGGCCTGAGAAGGTGACACGGGAGGGCAGACAGAGCCAAGGGAGCAAGCAAGTAGCTATCTGGGAAGTAGGTATCTGGGAATGGCTTTCCCATCAGAGAGAATAGCCTTGAGGCTCAGAGACGTGAAAAGGCTTGCCCAAGGCCAAAAAGTGAGTCAGCAGCCAGACCAACCGCCAGCTTGGAGCCTCTGTCCTTCACTGCCACAACGAAGTCACCCTCCTCCAGCACGTGGGTGATAGGTCCTGGTTGGTCTCTCTCACCCTTGTGTTCTTTGCCCTCCCTCCAAGCCAGCAGCCACACAAACGCTGACTGCCTGCAAAGCCAGGGACTTCTGGGAGCTTGGGGTGGGCTGGAGAAGGGAGCAGGCTGGAGCCCTCTGCAGCCCCTCGGGCACCTCTTCCAGCTGGCAAGTTAGCCCCTTGGTCTTGCTGGGCCTGGGGTCAACACTGCCCGGTGGCACTGGGCTGGCCTGGGCTGGGGGAGGGAAGGATGGCTGTACCCCTCATGGCCCCTGGGGTGGCCTGGGCCCCCAGACCTGGCCTTTTATCTGCATCCCAGCAGTCCTGTTTTGTTCTGGTTTCCTCTTTCCCTCATTTTGACAGAAATGGGGAGAGGTGGTGGTACTTTTTATTGAGTGGTGAATAAAGTGACCTAAAAAAAAAAAAAGATAGCTTGTAGTGACTAATCAGTACACACTGATAATAGTGACGCTGTCCCCCGACGACCCCCAGGAGGGCACTGCTGCCTCTCACCACTTCCTGCCACCCACCCCTCACAGCAGGGGTGCTAGTTGGCCATCTGCCCCACCCCAGACGCTCTCTGGGCCTGTTGATGTTGCACCCCAAAAACAGGGAGCAGGATAAAGCTTTGAAAGTCAGGACACCTACGTGGAAGTCTCAGCTCTGCTACTCCCTCTGCCTAGTAACTTGGCAAGTTTCTCCATTCCTCTCAGAAGCAGGGGTCCTGGCTTCCTAACTGAGCAGGGTGATGGAAGGGACTAGAAGGGCCCCAGACACACAGTAGGTGCTCAAGAATGAGCTCTGGCTGCAGGCAGATGGGTGAAGTTAGAAGGTGGGGGTCTGGTTAGCAGGCAGAGGCTTGGCTAGCAGATGGAGGGGTCCCATTCTGGTGACTGAGTCTCAGCCAGCTGTCTTGCAGCAGGATCCTTGGAGGAGACGGTGTTGGTGGGGTCTGTAGGGAGGCTACCTGCACATTCTGGAGAGTTGAGAAGCCTGATCCCCACTCCGATGCTCCCTAAAGATCTGTGAGTCCCCAGTCTCACCAGGAGTCTCCAGCCTCAACTAAGAAGCCTGGCTGAGGCCTGACATCTGTAGATGGTACTGGGGCAGTCCCCCAGCTTCGCTGCCCTCACCTTATTGCTTGCCTCTTAATATTGGGGACCTCCAGCCCCGCAACACCCTTGCAGAGGGGCATGTTGGACACCCCTGTGGTGTTGCTCACAAGAGCTTGTGTGTGTGTGTGTGTGTGTGTGTGTGTGTATACAGGCCTGCCAGGGCCTGTGTACACAGAGGAGTGTAGGTGCTCACGAATGAGGGGTGCATATCTAAGCGTGCTAGGGGCCTGTGAGAGGCCATGTTTTCGGGTGGAATCTGTATTGGTCTTCTGGGGTTCCTTATGCCCTTGCGATGGTCCCCGTCTGCCCCATGCAAGCCTCTCCCAGCTGGCCCAGATGAGCAGCAGCAGCTGGTCCCCATGGGTCCCTCCCCTCCGCTAGCCCTTGTCCCAAGGTCCCCCACCCTGTTCCAGAGGCTGGTGGGCTCCTTGGAAGCACATGCCTTCCCCTACTGCAGCCAGGCCCTTAGGATTCAAATTAGACCCCACAGGACAATGTAAATCTGGCTAATGGTTTGTCATTTCAGTCAGTGTCTCTCATGTATTTATTATTCATCACTCATAAGAGATGGGGAGGCCGGAGTGCTTTCACCTTCATGCCTCCCTGGGCACACCTCCTACCCGACACCCATACCTCAGCCTGTAACCCTCCTCCTCAGGTCCTAGGCCTTGAATGGGTCGAGGTTTTAAGTTTTTTCCCTGCAGCCACAAATCAGGAAATGGGGTCATAAAACAACCTTGAGTAAGTAGGTGGGATGGACCGGGCGTTTCTGAGCTGCTGCTGGGCAACAGAAAGCTTCCTCCTCCTCTGTCTGTCCCCCTGCCTTCCTCTCTCCAGCCGCTGCCTCCCAGCTGGGAGCCTTCTGGGTCCATGCTGTGCGCCCATTTCTCTGATTGAGGGCTTAGCCCTGGGCCTGCTGACCTCTCGGGGGCTGCCCAGGGGACAGTGGTTACCATGGTGATAGCAGGCAGCCAGTGACCACCGATGCCCATCAGTGGCCTCCCTTAAGTGAGTCTGGCTGCTTGAAGGTGAGGGCAAGGTAATGACACAAGTGGGAGCCTGATCCAGCTTTCAGGGCATCACAGATTTGCAGAAAATGGCCCCCCACACTACAGCAGGGAGGGGCACAAGAGGGAACCTGGGAACTATGAGCAGGATCACCCACCCCCTTCCCCAGCTCCACCTTCTTGCCATTGTTCTCCAAAAGGGAAAATCTTGAGGTGGGGTCCACCAGGGCGTTCTTTGGTCTGGCTGCGGCAGCTTCAGACGTCTATCGGAAGAAACTGGCCTGTGAGCCAGCTCTGCCCTGTGGCACTGAGCAGTTCACAGCATTCCTCTGCACCTCAGTTTCTTCATGTGTTAAATGGGTAGGACAGTTGTACACTGAACGAGGAAACTCTGCAGGGTAGGCCACAAGGAGCATGGGCAGCCCCTGCACCTGTCATGCCCAGTGGTACCTCAGGAGGGAAGGTTATGGCTGGGGCCTCTGTCTGAAAGACTTGTGCCCCCAAGTTTACCCCAATACTGACGGCCTTGGGGGGCTCTGGTCTTGCCTAGAGGCAGTCTGGGGGCTGGAGTCTCATCATACCACCAGCCTCTGGTTCCCCCCTCCATTATTCCATGGCAGTATAGATGGCTAGGGGTGGTAAGACCCCCTATGGTGCCACAGGGCAGGCCTGGGCATTGGGGTGCCAGGCCTAGTTTTGTGCTGCGTGACCTCAAGTGCTGCTCTTTCTGAGCCTCACTTGCCATCTCTGTAAAATGGGCCTGGGAAGACTGAGGTCCTAGAGTTGTCCTAAGGGCAAAATGTTGAACCATCTGGCGTCTACAGGACCCGCCCTCCCTCCCACCCTCCTTCCATCCTTCCTTCCCTCCTTTCCTTCTGGTTTGGCAAGAACTTTAGAGCCCAGGCTGTGAGGTAAGGCCTTGACCAAATGACTGGGAGGAGAGGTGGGTAGAAGACATGGAGAGAAGAGACTGGTGTGGGGGTAAACCTATGGGTAGGGAGGTTAAGCTCGACGGACCAGAAGGAGCCCAGTGAGGAATGGGGTGTCCCACTCCCCTCTCCTTCTGGCTGAGCCAAAGGCCATACCCACAGTCTGGCCCCTCTAGCTGCCTCCTCTCCAGTTCGAGGTCACCATCCCTCTGCCAGGAGGCCCTCTTTGTGCCCCTCTCTGAGCTCCACTGCCTGCTTCTTCTCCCCCTCCTTGTCCTTTCTTAGTGCTCTTGAAAAGTAATCATAATCATAATAATTAATAATAAGAGAGCCCAGGGCAGGCCCAGGCTGCTCTTAAAGAGGCAGAGCCCGGTTTTCTCCTGGCAGAGCTGGTGGTCCATTGAAGCCCTGCCTTTGTTCCCCCCACCCCCCCTCCCCCCCATCTGGGGTGGAGGGTGGTTGGTATTGGGGCGAGCATTTTTGCCTGCGTTCTCCATCAGGCACTGGGCTTCTCACGTTTTAATTGAACTGTCTTTTCGTAGAGATAGATGCTCTCACTGCATCCAGCTGCTAGCGTGTATTGGGAAGCTCAACTGTAATACAGTTCTGCTAAGTGAAAAGATGCAGCCGCCGAACTGATTAAACAAGGAGGAGTCGCGGACAGCAGGCTGGGGAGGGCTGCGTAATAGCGCCCGCGCTTTCTTGCTCTCTTTAAATAATGTTTCTGGTAATGCATTTTGTAGAATGTGAAAAAAAAAAAAAAGCGGTAGAAATGTTAATGATATCCACAGGACACTCAGCAGGAAATGAGAGCGATCTGGGACTAATAAAAGCCGAAATGTAATTTGTGCAGATATACAAGGCACAGCCTTCAGCGTTGTCCTGGGTCTCTGAGTTCTGGGCTCATAAATATGGACTGGGTGGGGCAGGGGCTTGGACAGCCCTTGGCAGGGCAGTGGGCCTGCCTAGGTGGGCACCACGTGCTCCCAGGGAGCAGGGTGAGGAGGTGCAGGGCTGCCCACCCAGCCCCTCTGGGCCAGGGCATCATGGCAGGCACCTTCTGCAATGTTTTGTCCAAGCTGCCAGGGACGGGACTGAAATAGGTCAAGAGGACAGCACTTCCTGTCAGAGGGAACCTGTGATAAATCCTGGAGGGGTGACGGGAGGCTGCCGGCAGATACGCCAGAGGGCAGGGGGCTCGCCCTGTGGAACCCTGGTCCCCCACATTGTGGGCGCCTCCCTTCTCACCCTACCCAGGTCTGCGGCACCTCCATCTCCAAGTCAGGGCGAGCTGACTCCGGGGCAGAGGGCTCCTGGCTGGCTGTCCTGGGCTCGTCCTGCTCAACTGGATCTGTCGCCTTCTCTGGGTCAGCCCCCAGACGCTGAACTGAGCCCAGGGTCTACGTTGGGGTCCAGGCCACAGGAAGAGGGGTGAGCCTGTGCCTCCCTTCTGGGGGGATCCCCAGCCTCCCGTCTCTCTTTGTGTTTCTCAGCGTCTGCTCTGTGTCTCCCTCTTTATCCCTTTCTGACCCTCACAAAAACAGAGCCCTGGAATCTCTGCAGCCTGAGGCAGGCCACCCCCTCCTCTCAGCCTTGAGGAATGAGAGCTGGAAAGCCCCACTCTCCCATGGGCCCAGTTCTTCTTGCCTCCTGGCTGGGAGGCCAGCATTATCACAGGGTAAACCCCAGCGCCCTCTGGGACTCTGCCAATGACAGCCAGACCCTCGACAAGATCCCTGGTCCAGTGCCCAACACATTCCTCCCTCCTCCCCCTTCCTGAGCTGTCTTGAGTGTTTTCTAGGGTGGCTAGTCTGGCCTGCCTGTCAGCTCCAGAACCTTCTGCCTGTTTAGTGAATCCAGTTGCTCTGCGCTGAAAGGCCCCCACCCCCACCTCACCCCAGGTCATTCCCTGACCCAGAATCCTGCTTCAGCCAGCTCGACCCCACCCAGGCCTGACCTCTAAAATCATAACCAGATGGATGGGGCTGCAGCATGCCCTAGCCCTGACCCTGTGGAGGCGGGAGGGGCGGAGCACCAGGCCTGGGAGAGAACGCAGCTTCTCACACTTGCACGGGAAGGGCTGTAGCCACGGGACTGCGTGTGTCTCTCTCTCCCCAATTAGTATGCGCACCCTCACTTCAGGCCACGTAATCTGTTTATGCACCTACAATATCAAAAACAAGCAGGTGCCCCCGCCCTGCATCCCTGGGAGTCGAATCAGGGACGGTGTGCGCCTGCAGTGGCTCGGGGGGCCCTAATCATCCGACGTAGGTGAGAAGGAGCAGATTCCAGATGGCGTGGCAGTGATGGAGGAGGGGTGCGTGTGGCCTGTGTGAGTGTACACAGGTGTGCACGTGTGCCTGGTGTGTGCATGTGTGCCTGTGTTCATATGTGTTTGCCAGTGTGAGCATGAGTACGCATGTAAGCCTGTATGAGCATGTGTGACTCTGTGAGTGTGTGTGCGTGCGTTCATGTGTGTGTCTGTGTGTGTGTGCTTGAAGACGTAGCAGGGTGGCTTCTCCCTGGGGCGGGGGCAAACCCCCTCAGCCCCGTATGGCAGGCCACACTTGAAGGCTGGACCACAGGGACCAGATGAAAGGCTCCAGCAGGCCCAGGGGACAAGGGAGCTGGGATTACTCTGCTGAGTGCTTTGGAGCTGTCAGTGCAGGGCTCGGGGAGGCGGTGGAGGAGGGTGGGAAGGGTGGGAGGGGCTGGAGAGGGAGGAGCTGGCCAGGGGTTGGGGGTGGCAGCTGCCCGGGGGGCCTGCGGGCAGGCAGTGGCCTGGCACTGGGTGGCCAGTTTGCACCTCCATGTTGGTGGCTGTCCTTGGCAGGGCTCAGCTGCAGGGGATGTGGGCGCGGGAAGTACAGCACCGCCTCCCTGACACACAAGTTGTCAATATGTGCACAGCTGGTGGGAGGCTCGGCAGGGCAACTGTGCAGAGCTGTTGCAAGCTGAGGGGGGACAGGGGGCTGCCTTCTGGGGCAGGAGGAGGTGGCCCATCTGATCCTCTCTCACTCTCCCTCCCCTCCCCTCCCCTCCGCCTCCCTCTTTCTTTTCACAGATAACCAGCCCGAGTCATGCAGTCTTTTCGAGAAAGGTGTGGTTTCCATGGCAAACAGCAGAACTACCAGCAGACCTCACAGGAGACATCACGCCTGGAGAGTTACAGGCAGCCAAGTCAGGCCGGGCTGAGCTGTGATCGGCAGCGGCTGCTCACCAAGGACTATTATAACCAGCAGCCTTACCCAGGCTACGAGGGCAATGCAGGCACGCCTGCTGGCTCGGCAGCCTCAGTGGTGGCTGAGAAGTACCACCGAGGCAGCAAAGCCCTGCCCTCGCAGCAGGCCCTGCAGGGGCGGCCAGCTTTCCCCAGCTACAGCGTGCAGGACAGCAGCCCATACCCAGGCCGCTACTCGGGTGGAGAGGAGAGCCTGCAGGCCTGGGGGGCTCCACAGCCGCCACCCTCCCAGCCACAGCCCCTGCCGGGGGGCGTGGGCAAATATGATGAGAGCTTGATGAAAAAGACAGCAGTGCCCCCCAGCAGGCAGTACCCAGAACAGGGTGCCCAGCTGCCCTTTCGGACTCACCCCCTCCACGTGCAGCAGCAGCAGCAGCTACAACAGTTGCCGCAGCCTCAGCAGCCCCTGGTGTACCCAAAACTCCAGAGGCAGAAGCTGCAGAACGACATCACCTCGCCGCTGCCCTTCCCCCAGAGCAGCCACTTTCCCCAGCACTCCCAGTCCTTCCCCGCCTCCTCCACCTACTCCCCATCTGTGCAGGGTGGCGGGCAGGGGGCCCACTCTTACAAGAGCTGCACGGCACCGTCTGCCCCCTCCCACGACAGGCCGCTGACAGCCAACGCCAGTCTGGCCCCAGGGCAGCGGGTCCAGAACCTTCATGCCTACGCATCTGGCCGCCTCAGCTATGATCAGCAGAAGCAGCAGCAGCAACAAGCCCTTCAGAGCCGGCACCATGCCCAGGAAACCCTCCATTACCAAAACCTCACCAAGTACCAACACTACGGGCAGCAAGGCCAGGGCTACTGCCAGCCAGATGCCGCCGTTCGGACTCAGGAGCAGTACTACCAGACCTTCAGCCCCAGCTCCAGCCACTCACCTGCACGCTCCGTGGGCCGCTCACCTTCCTACAGCTCTACCCCATCGCCCCTGATGCCAAACCTGGAGAACTTTCCCTACAACCAGCAGCCGCTTGGTACTGGGGCCTTCCCTGCTGGTATCACCGACCATAGCCACTTCATGCCCCTGCTCAACCCCTCGCCAACGGATGCCACCAGCTCTGTGGACCCTCAGGCTGGCAACTGCAAGCCTCTGCAGAAGGATAAGCTCCCTGAGAGCCTGCTGTCGGATCTCAGCCTGCAGAGCCTCACAGCCCTGACCTCACAGGTGGAGAACATCTCCAACACCGTGCAGCAGCTGCTGCTTTCCAAGGCCGCCGTGCCGCAGAAGAAGGGGGTCAAGACCCTTGTATCCAGGACCCCAGAGCAGCTCAAGAGCCAGCACTGCAGCCCTGAGGGCAGCAGCTACTTGGCTGAGCCAGTGGGCACACCACTGTCGGAGCCGCTGAGCAGCACCCCACAGTCCATCCACGCCGAGCCCCCGGAGGTTGATTACCTCAGTGGCTCCGAGGACCCTCTGGATCGCAGCTTCCTCTACTGCAACCAGGCACGTGGCAGCCCTGCCAGGGTCAACAGCAACTCCAAGGCCAAGCCTGAGTCTGTGTCCACCTGCTCTGTGACTTCGCCAGATGACATGTCCACCAAGTCTGACGACTCCTTCCAGAGCCTCCACAGCAGCCTGCCGCTAGACAGCTTCTCCAAGTTTGTGGCAGGTGAGCGCGACTGTCCACGGCTGCTGCTCAGTGCCCTGGCACAGGAGGACCTGGCCTCTGAAATCCTGGGGCTGCAGGAGGCCATGGTGGAAAAGGCTGATAAGGGCTGGGCCGAGGGGCCCAGTCTGGGCAAGGATGTCAGCAAGCCTCCCTTCTCTCTGGAGAACCATAGCACCTGCCTGGACCCTGGAGCCAAGAGCGGGTGGCCACGGCCAGGGGAACCAGAGGCTCTGCCTGACCCCTTGCAGCTGGACAAGGGCGGCAACACCAAGGACTTCAGCCCAGGGCTGTTTGAGGACCCCACCGTGGGCTTTGCTACTCCTGACCCCAAAAAGACGGCTGGGCCCCTCTCCTTCGGCACCAAGGCCCTCATCGGGGCGGCCCCCACAGACCCGGCCACAGCAGCCTTCGACTGCTTCCCAGACACAGCCACCGCTGGCTCAGCAGACAGCAACAACCCCTTCGCCTGGCCAGAGGAGAACCTGGGCGACGCCTGCCCCCGGTGGGGCCTGCACTCTGGGGAACGTAACAAGGGCCTGGAGCCAGGCGGGAAGGCCTTGGAGGGCGCCAGCAAAGAGGGTGCCCAGGAGGCGCCGGCCTGCCTCAGTTTCCAGGGGGAGGAGCCCACAGGGGAGAAGGCAGCTGTGCCTGGGGACTTCAAGCAGGAGGAGGCGGGTGGGGTGAAGGAGGAGGCTGGGGGGCTCCTGCAGTGCCACGAGGTGGGCAAGGCTGACCGCTGGCTGGAGGAGAGCCGGCACTGCTGTGCTGCCGCTGACTTTGGGGACCTCCCGCTCCTACCGCCTGCCGGCAGGAAGGAGGACCTAGAGGCCGAGGAAGAGTACTCCTCCCTGTGTGAGCTCCTGGGCAGCCCCGAGCACAGGCCCAGCCTGCAGGACCCGCTGTCCCCCAAGGCCCCACTGGCCTGCACTAAGGAGGAGGTGGAGGAGGCGCTGGACGCAAAATCTGGCTGGGCCTCGCCCTGCCACCTGTCGGGGGACTCTGTCATCCTGCTGGGCCCCACCGTGGGCGCTGAGTCCAAGGTCCAGAGCTGGTTCGAGGCCTCCCTGTCCCACATGAAGCCAGGCGAGGAAGGCCCTGATGGTGAACGGGTGCCAGGGGACACCACCACCCCGGACACCTCGCTGGCCCCAAAGCTCAACAAGCCTGCTGTGCCCGAGACCCCCATCGCCAAGAAAGAGCCCGTGCCACGGGGCAAAAGCTTGCGGAGTCGGCGGGTGCACCGGGGGCTACCCGAGGCCGAGGACCCCCCGTGCAGGGCGCCAGCCCTGCCCAAGGACCTCCTGCTCCCTGAGTCCTGTGCAGGACCCCCCCAGGGGCAGATGGAAGGGGCAGGGGCCCCGGGGCGGGGCACCTCAGAAGGGCTCCCCAGGATGTGCACGCGCTCCTTCACAGCCCTGAGCGAGCCCCGCACACCTGGCCCCCCGGGCCTGCCCACTACACCCGCACCCCCAGACCGGCTAGGGGGCAAGCAGCGAGCGGCCTTCAAGTCAGGCAAACGGGTGGGGAAGCCCTCGCCCAAGGCTGCATCCAGCCCCAGCAACCCTGCTGCCCTGCCTGTGGCCTCCGACAGCAGCCCCATGGGCTCAAAAACCAAGGAGCCGGACTCGCCTGGCACCCCAGGCAAAGACCAGCGTTCTATGATTCTCCGGTCCCGCACCAGAACCCAGGAGGCCTTCCATGCCAAGCGGAGGCGGCCGACAGAGAGCCGGCTGCCCAACTGCCGCACCACCAAGAAGCTGCTCACAAACAACCACCTGCCTGCGCCCTTCAAGGCCTCTGGTGGCCCCCAGAAGGAGGGCAGGGCAGGCCAGCGGGCACGGGTCCCCAAGCCCGGCGGGAGCATCGGTAAGTCATCTGAGCGGCCCCTGCACGCGCTCAAGCGGAAGGCCTCCTTCATGGCCCCGGTCCCCACCAAGAAGCGAAGCCTGGTGTTAAGGAGCAGTGGCAGCAGCGGCAGTAGCTGTGGGGGGGATGCTCAAGAGGAGAAGACCGAGGGCACCCTCACCCTCTTCAAGAGGTTGTCTTCTCCCAAGAAAGCCAAGCTGGCCAAGGGCAGTGGTGGTGAGCCGCCTGCAAAGCCCCCACCCCCAGAGGCTCCCAGCGTCTGTATCAAGATGGCCTCGAGGGCTGCCTTCCAGGGGGCCATGAAAACCAAGGTGCTGCCCCCCCGCAAGGGCCGGGGACTGAAGCTGGAGGCCATCGTGCAGAAGATCACCTCGCCCAGCCTCAAGAAGTTCGCGTGCAAAGTGGCACCTGGGGCCGCGCTTGCTGACCCCCTGAGCCCAGCCCTCCCCGAGAAGGAGCGGGGGCTCAAGAGCACGGGAGGCAGCCCTGCAGGGGCAGAAGAAGGGCTGTTAACCACGGGTGTGGGGCAGAAGCTCCCAGCAGCTCTGGGGGCTGACCCTTTATGCAGAAGTCCGAACAACAGATCCTTAAAAGGCAAACTCGTGAACAGTAAGAAACTGTCCTCAACCGACTGTTTCAAAACTGAGGCCTTTACATCCCCAGAGGCCCTGCCACCCGGAGGGACCACCCTGGCTCCTAAGAAGAGAAGCAGGAAGGGCAGGGCTGGAGCACTGGGACTCCCCAAAGGCCCTCTGGATAAACGGCCCCACCTGGGCCCAGCTCTGCTCCCGACCCCACGGGACAGGGCCAACAGCACGCAGGGAGGTGATGAGGACATTTCTGGTGGAGGAGGCAAAAAGCCAAAGATGGAGGAGCTGGGCCTGGTCTCCCAGTCCCCCGAGGGCCCACCCTGCCAGCCCCAGACTAGGGCACAGAAGCAGCCAGGCCATGTAAACTACAGCAGCTATTCCAAGCGGAAGCGGCTCACGCGAGGCCGGGCTAAGAATGCCACCTCCTCACCCTGCAAGGGGCGTGCCAAACGTAGGCGGCAGCAGCAGGTGCTGCCCCTGGATCCTGCAGAACCTGAAATCCGCCTCAAGTACATTTCCTCCTGCAAACGGCTTCGGGCTGACAGCCGGATCCCAGCCTTCTCACCCTATGTGCGGGTGGAGAAGCGAGACGCTTTCACTACCGTATGCACTGTTGTCAACTCCCCTGGGGAGGAGCCCAAGCCCCATAGGAAGCCTTCCTCCTCCACCTCCTCCTCTTCCTCCTCATCCTCCTTCTCTTTGGACGCCGCTGGAGCCTCCCTGGCCACGCTCCCTGGAGGCTCTGTTTTGCAGCCACGGCCCTCCCTGCCCCTCTCCTCCACCATGCACCTGGGGCCCGTGGTCTCCAAGGCCCTTAGTACCTCTTGCCTTGTTTGCTGCCTCTGCCAAAACCCGGCCAACTTTAAGGACCTCGGGGACCTCTGCGGCCCCTACTACCCTGAACACTGCCTCCCCAAAAAGAAGCCAAAACTCAAGGAGAAGGTGCGGCTGGAGGGCGCCTGCGAGGAGGCCTCACTGCCCCTAGAGAGAACACTCAGAGGCCTTGAGTGTGCAGTTGCTGCCACCGCTGGAAAGCCCCCCAGGCCTGATGGCCCAGCTGACCCAGCCAAGCAGGGCTCACTGCGCACCAGTGCCCGGGGCCTGTCCAGGCGACTGCAGAGTTGCTACTGCTGTGATGGCCAGGGGGATGGTGGTGAGGAGGCGGCCCCAGCTGACAAGAGTCGCAAGCATGAGTGCAGCAAGGAGGACTCGGCGGAGCCCAGCGGGGGCACCCAGGAGCACTGGGTGCACGAGGCCTGTGCTGTGTGGACAGGCGGGGTCTACCTGGTGGCCGGGAAGCTCTTTGGGCTGCAGGAGGCCATGAAGGTGGCCATGGACATGGTAAGAGGCCAGGCCAGCCAAGGTGGGGAGCTTGGGGTTCTGAAGGACAAGGCTGGCAGCCCCTCGTCTTTCAGACATGCACACACCACACATTAATAATGTCCACAGACTTGGAACGCCATCTGGGGTGCCCAGGGACTAGAGGCACCTACATGCCCACCCCTCTGTCCAGCCTGTGCTGCCTGCCCAGCCCAGGGCCCACTCACATTCACCCAAACCTTCCAGCTCTAGACCACCTAGGGCCCCCTGGTCCTCCTTTCTCCTAAGGGGACCAGAACAGACCACAAGCCAGCATAAGGCCAGCCCTCAAAAGCAAGTTGTCTGCCCCAGGTACCAGCTCTTCACCTTTAAATGCAGCTGGGCACTTAGGAGACCCCTGGGAATAGCAGGTGGTTGGTACATTGCCCTGGTGACAGGGCCTTTCCCACCTGGTAGGACGGCCCCAGGACCAGACGACTGGAGAGGCCTGAAAACACCCTGTCGGGGAGGTCTGGTGCCTCTAGTTCAAATGCCAGCATGGCCCCTTGGTCACTGTGTGCCTTGAGCCATGTTACTTAACCTCTCTGTGCCTTCATTTCCTCATCTCTAGAGTGGGGATGGTGACACCTGCCACGGAAGGGCTGTGAGGATTAAAAGATCGACCCCTGTGAAGCCTTTCGAACAGTGCCCATGCATGTTTAGTGCCCTCTGAGTATCCGATATTCAGATCAGCGGTGGTAGTAGTAGTGTTGGTGTTACATGACATTGAGTCGATTCCAACTCACAGCAACCGTATAGGGCAGAGTAGAACTGCCCCACAGGGTTTCCAAGGATTCAAACTGCCGACCTTTTGATTAGCAGGCAAGCTCTTAACCACTGTGCCACCAGGGCTCCAGGTAGCCGCAGTGGGAGCAGTATTGCTACTAACAGCATTACTACTGCCAGACACCCAGCGTTCACAGTGGCCCCCTGCCAAGGGGGGAGCACAGGCCATTCTGCAGATGAAGTTTGGAGCAACTCGGAGGGACCACCAAAGCTCTCCTTACCCCTGAAGGCCTGCCTCCTGTTAGCTCAAGGGGCCTGGGGGCAGGTGGGGTCAGCATTCTTTCCCTGGGCCTGTGCTACTTCCGCCTTCTAGGGCTTCTGTGAAGACTGCCCTCCCAGGAGCTGCCCTGCTCCACACCCAGGTTACTCACCCACTCATTCGTTTATTCCTTCAGTATGCTGAATGCTGGGCCCTGGTCTCTGCTTCCGAATGGAGGGTCAGATCCAAGGAATAGCTCTTAGTGAGGAGGAGAAGCCAGGGGTGTCTGGGCTAGCCTGGGCCTCAGGAGCTTCCCTGAAGGCTGCCTGTATCTGAGGAGCTCAGTGCCAGGAAGCAGCTGCCCCACCACCCTGTGCCTCTGGCCACTGTACACCACCCCCATGGCGATGCCCAGAACCCAGGCCAAAGCCCACCTAGTGGCTCTCTCCCAGGCCCCCTGCCCTAGCATGGCTGCCTCCACAGCCCTCACCCACCCTCCCAGGCCCCCTGCCCCAGCATGGCTGCCTCCACGCTGCTACCTTCAGCACCCTCCCTCCAGCTGCTCTCCACCGGGGTTCTAGTGGCTTACCTGGTAAAACCACTCTCCAGAGGAGCCTATGTGTATCAGTGCATGGCTCAGCCCCCTGCAGCCCAAAGGAAGGTTAGAGACCCTCTTTGGGCCCTTCCTCCCAGCCTGCCAGGATGGCCCCATAGGTTCTCTCCCCTCTTCCCTTCCCAGTTATTCTTTTTTCTCCCTCATGCTTTCTCTGCTTTTCTCTCATCACTGGCTCCTTCCTGGCCGCCTTTAAATAGGCTACAGTTTCTCCTGTCATTAAAAAATAATAACCCTTAGCTTCCAGTCCCAGCTGGCCCCTACCCTTCTGCTGTTCACAGCCTACCTCTCAAAAGTGTTATGTACACCTGTCTGCATGTCCTCGCTTCTAGTCCATCCTGCAACTCATTGCTTAGGCTCTTGTCTATACCACTTGGTTAGGCCAGTCTCGGCCCACCCCCTGACACTTGCTCACACCCCATCTACCCCTAGACACATCCCTTCCCCTGCACCCAGCACAGCCTGGGTCAGGGGGAGGGGCACGAGCACAGAGTAGTACCTCAGGCCCACCTCCTGCTCCCAGGGCTCGGGGCCCCTCCACACTACCCGCACAGAGATCTGGTAGGACTTTGCCCGGGGTCACACAGCTATTAAGTGCTGAACTCTGGCTTCTGTCCATGCTCAAAAGATGGCCTGCCAGCCTTTGCCGCCACAGGGCCTCCCCAGAAAGGTCAGAACAGGCCTCAGGTGTTTGCCGGTGCGGCAGCTCCCTGCCTCTGGACAGAAGGCATCTGGGGCAGCTCAGGAAGGGCCAAAGGGCCTCCCTGCCAGAGAAGGTGAGTGCAGGTTGCCCTCCCAAGGCCTCGGTGAGCTCATTAGTGGAGCCCCCACACAAAATGCAAGCAATGGTGGGTGGGGGGGGATGGGCTTCCCAGGGCCCCTGGCTGCACCTGCCCTTCCCAGAGGAGAAGGTACTCAGGGCCACCACTCAATCCATTGGAACTAATAGCCCCAGTTTCAGTCCTAGCTCTGCTGAGGGCTGGGGTGTGACTCAGGTAAGGCGCTTGCCTCTGGGAGCCTTCCTGGTGACGTGCTGGCCCCATTAGGAAGGCTACAGGATCAGATGGGGCATCTGTGACCGACCTGCCTGGCACCCACAGGGGCTCTGGGAGGAGGCCAGCCACCACCTCATCATACCCGCTGTCCCTCTGGTCTCAGCTTTGTCTCTGGAGAGATAGAACTTTTGCCTGGGACCCTGGGGGCACCCCTCTTCCCTCAGTGTCCCCCCAGCCTTGTTTTCTGTCATGGGAACCCCCACAAAGCCTGTTTTCTCTGAGCCCTGCCACACCTACCTCCTGGAATCTCACTCTCCCAGAGAGTGTAGACCCCCCAGGACTGATTCAAGCCCCCCACCCGCACCCCACCATGAGATGATGCCTGGCTCTACAGAAGCTTTAGGGTGGGGGGGGTTGATGTGTGACTCAACTTGATGAAGAGGCCCCAATTTGGGGCTCCTGCCTCCTCCAGTGTGAGTCCTGTTGTGGTAGCTGGGGCAGTGGTGCTGGGATCAGGAGCGCCTGACACTTCCATCTCCCCTACCTCAATTTCTTCATCTCTAAAATGGGCATCGTTCGTGTGCCTACTTCGTGGATTGTTGGGGGGCCTTGGCACAGGAAAGAGGAGAGAAGCCCCAATCCCCTATTCAGCCAGAGCAGTCCCCACTGTTACCCCTTAAACATCCAAGCACACCAAGGGCCACTTTTGGACAGGAGACTTGGGCCTGGTCTGGGCCACTCCTGCTTTATCATCTCTCTGTGGGTCAGGATTAGGGGGATATTTGGCCCCAGGAGGCCCTGGCCCTGCCCAGAAAGAAGCTGCCCATTCAGAAGGGTCATGTGAAAACCCAATGTCGAGAATGTTCCTCAGCTTCCACGCTGGACCTCCCCAGCCTCGGCTCTGGACACCAGAGAGGACAGTCTTGGGCTAGTCCGGGAGGGGTAGGTTGGAGAGGGGTAGGAGGAGGTCCCCTCAGCCCTGAATGGAGCCCTGTCCTTGCCTGTTGCAGTATAGGGTGTGGTTGTGGCCATGTGCGGCAGAGTCCAGCCTGCTGCTGAAGCTCTGTGTTACTTAACCTCTCTGAGCCTCAGTTTCTTCACTAGTAAATCCAGTAAATGAACACCACCACCAGCCTCATAAGGTTAAGAGGATGAGGCTGCCGGCTGTGCCTGGCACATAGTGAGCCATCGTTACTTGTTTCAGCAGCTTAACATGTGAGCCTGGGCCTTGTCACCACTGCCACTGACTTGCTGGGTGAGTGGAAGGAAATGGCTTCCTCCTGGCTCCTCTCAGCCCCCGTCCATACAACGAGGGGCTGTGGTTCTGGAGTCTTTGTGATTTGGGGCCAGTCCCTGTCCCTCCCCAGTCCTCCAGTTTGTCCTTGGTCTTCCGAGAGCTTTCTTGGCATTGGCATCGCCATCTTGTCCCCTAGGAACCGGGCCAGGCACAGTGGGTCCCCCAAGCTCAGGGACTCACTGAGGGCTGGGTGGCCAACATTTATAAGAACTCAGCATCTCAGGAGATTGGCTTCCTTATCTCCTCCTTTTCAGAGGTGAAACTTGAGTCCTGGGGAGGTGCCTGACTCATCCTGGGGTGGGATGGTGACTCCTGGCCCAGGGTACAATCTGCTGCCTTAGGGGAGAAACCCATGCATCACTTGTCGGGCGTGGGAGGCTCATGTTTCACCATCTGTAAAGTGATGGTGAAGGGAGCGAGTGACAGCTGCCCACCTCAAAGGCTGTTAGGAGAATGAGGACACACATAGGACTCACCTGGGACCCAAAAGCCCCCGCAGACGCTGGCTAGTACCCGCAGCGATAGTGGTAACTGGCGTTGGGTTCTTTGCCGTTGGCTGAGCACACATTACCTCACTGAACTTTCACAAGCACCCCATGGCAGTGTCCCCATCTGACAGATGAGGACCTGAGGTACAGAGAGTTGGAGTCATTTACCCAACGTCAGGCAGTGCGGAAGGGCAGAGTTGGGATTCCACCAGGTGTGTGCGATGCCAGGACCCATGTGCTCATCCACTGAGTGGTCATTCCCAGCCAATAGCACCAGCCCAAGGACTGCCCAGGAATCCAGCCTGGTGGGCATTTACACTTCAGCCTTGAGCCACCTCCAGTCAATTTAGGGGACCATTGCAGGGGACGGGGGCTTGTTTGTAAAACTTCAGGGCAGGGCTCTTCAGCAGAGACTCACTTGCCTCCCCTCTTTTCACCAGACATGTTCCAGCTGCCAAGAAGCCGGGGCCACCATTGGGTGCTGCCACAAAGGATGCGTCCACACCTACCATTACCCGTGTGCCAGCGATGCCGGTAAGAGCCAGCCCGCAGAGGCAGGAAGGGTCCTGAAGGCCTGTCATGCAGACCAGGAGGACCCTGAGCACAGCTCCTTGAGTCCAGGCCCCATGTGACCCCTTGGCTTTCCTTCTCTCTTGCCCCAGAGGTTCTTTATCTCCTTGCCTCTTCTTTACCTGGGCCTGCACTGGGCAATGCCAGGGACAGAAGATGAGTCAGTCCCCAGACCCCCTTTTGAAGAATGACCAGTCTGATGGGGGAGACCGGGCGTACGTTATAAAATGGAGAGCTGTTCAAGAAGCTGTCATTGCCAAGGGGTGGGCAGGATCTCTGGCCTCAGAAAGGAAGGCGTACTGGGGCTGGGCCTTTGAAGGATGAGTAGGAGTTCCCTGGGCAGAGAAGAAGGGAAGGGATAGCAAAAACAGAATGAAGTGGAAGGAGATGAGATTCGGAAGAGCAACTGAGGCCAAGTTATCTTTTGATGATGGAGAACAGGTATGGAATGTTTAAGCAGGGTGATAGGGTCTAAAGACGGGACCAGGCTCCCCTGGAGCCTCTCACCCATTCTCTACTCTAACTCATTTGTTGAGCACCTACTATTGCCAGGCATGCAGAATGACAGACTGCAAGGGCTAGAGAGATCTGAGAGCCTCAACCCTCATCACCTAGGTGGGGAGAGCAAGGCTCAAAGACAATTCTTACTTCATCCAAAGGAAGAAATTGGTTACCTTGGCCTTTTAGTCATCCATGATGGAGTTATTTTAGGTTTAGGGGCAGCTTTTACATGGATTCAACCCCTGGTGGCAGTCTTACTGTGTGGCCTTGAGCAAGTCTCTACACAGTTTCCCCATCCGTAAAATGGGGATTATAATAATCTCTTCTTGGAGCTATTTGGAACAGGGAGTGGAATAATAAACACACAAGTCTTTGGCCATATGGGGGTCCCAGGGAATGCAGCCTCAGCCCACCTGACCTCTGTCTCCCTTGTCTCCCTCCCTGTGCTCACCCCATGCCCCACCAGGTGAGTTACCTAGATGTGGACAGAGAGCTAGGGGGTGGGAGGCTCCAGCTCCCTCCACCCCTCCCTCTGAGCTGAAAGAGGGATGACATGCTCATGACCCTGCTTCGTGGATGGAGAAGACGAGGCCATGTCACTCTCCCAAGGCCAGCAGGACCCTCCCACTGCCTAGAGACCAGCTGCCTCTCCTCCCGACCTGGTGCACACTCCTGCTGTGCTGGGCAGGGGACTGCTTCCTGTCCCTACTTGCCTGCCTGGTCCTGGCTGGCACCCGCCCCTCCCCAAGCCAGGCTTTGAGTGGTGACAGCTCCGTGGAGGGCTGAGCCAACAGCTGGCTCCCCTGTCCACCCCACAAGCGTGGAAAACCAGATTTTAATCTGGACTCAGCTACTTAACAAGACACATGGCCTCACAACTAATTAACAGCTACCATGGGCTGTAGTTTTCACCCTGCTGTGATTTTTTTAGCACCTTCTTTGTGTCGTGCCCTATGTAGGCACCTGCGTTACCTCCACTTGCTCCTTTGCAGGGAAGTTGCCTCATCCAAGGTCCACACAGCATCGCCTGGGCATAACCAGGGTGTGGTCCCACATCCTTATTCCATACCCCATGCTCTTGCTCCTACCCCAATATTGTCCAGCCCCCTAAGGGGCTCACATTTGAGTGGGACACACAGGGAGAACCTGATTCTTGCCTGATGCAGACCAGACAGGGAGAATGTGTGCTGTGAGAGATTCATCCTGCCTGAGCTAGAGGCAATCCCAGAAGACTTCTAGGAGGAGGTGACATTTGAGCCAGGCCTTGAAAGACCAGAGGACAGAAGGGGTGGGCAGTGGCTGATTAGTGTTGGGACTTGTACATCAGGCTTTTGCAACAGAACTTTTGTTATAAATCAGATTCTGGAAGTATTCCCCATATAACAGAGACCTCCATAAAGACACTGGATTGAAGTAGGAGGGGGGCCCAAGGCTAGAGAGGCAAGGCACTGACCGAGATCAGAACTGTGTGTAAGAAAGAGCTGATGGGACTACTGTAACAGTTCAGGCAAGAGATGATTCAGACTCATAGCAACCCTAAAGGACAGAGTAAAACTGCCCCATTGGGTTTCCAAGGAGCTCCTGGTGGATTCGAACTGCCGACTTTTTGGTTAGCAGCTGTATCTCTTTAACTACTATGCCACTAGGGTTTCTGTGGCTTAAATAGCAGCCCTTTATTATTTCTTATGGTGGGAGAGTGGGCTTCTTTCTGCCAAGCTCACTCTTGGGCTGTAGTGTGCTGTTGGGCCCACTGGTTCAGGATGATCCAGAATGACGTCAGCTGAGCATGGCCTCTGCTGCACGTGGTCACTCACACTCCACAAGCCAGCATATCCTCATGGCCTCGGCGGGCTCAGAAGTGGCCAGAGTTACAAGGCCTAGGCTGGGAACTGACAGAACGGCTCTTCCAAAGCATTCTATCTGCCAAAGTTAGTCTCAAGACCAGCCCAGATCCAAGTGGTGGAAAACAGATCCCAATTCCTGATGGGCGGGTAGTGGGGGCGGGGGCGGTTTCACAGTTCCATTGCAAAAAGGCTCGGCTACAGGAGGGGGAGAATTGGGGCTGTTTTAGCAGTGCAGTCACAGAGGGCAGGTTCCCTTTGGACACACGGGGCATGGTCACAGCCAGGTTCTAGAGAGACTCACCAGCACCAGCAGGTGGGGGGGGCCATCAGGGGAGCAGGGGGAGAGAGGGCACCGTCATTTTACAGCCTGCAGCGGTGGAGGAGTTGAAGGGGGACCACTGGCAAACCGAGGAGCTGAAGCCAAAGAAGGTGAGGGAGCGAATGAGCATGGCAGGCGGGGGTGGTGAGAGAGGAGAGCCTTTGGGAGGCTGGGAGGGCCAGCGATGCCGCCCTCTCCCTGGGTGCTCTGGAAGATGGCGGCCCTAGCCAGCCAGGAAAGGTTGGGGGTGAGGGGGAACGGAGGAACAGCAGGCCAGGCCGATTCCATATCTGAGCCACAGGCCTTCATTAGCACTCCTCGTACCCACCAAACACCCATGCCTTCCAAGTGGGGCCCCACAGAGACTCTCTGGGTGTCTGGGTCAGGCTGCCAGCCTCTGCCCCTCACTGCTGCCCTGGCACCTAGCCACCCCTTTTCCCCTCCCATGTAGAGGCCCTACTCTGGAGGAAAGCAGTGACTCAGCAGAGGCCACCAACCAGTGGCACCGCCAGCACCTTTTCACTTAGGCCCGAGGTTCCCAGGTTCAGACACCAAGAGAGGGGTCTGCCTGGAGCCCTCTATGACTGGCAGCCTGAGAGCCAGGAGAAGGTGGGGGGAGCTCCTGTGTAGGTCTGGCTCCCAGGCATTTGTGGGTATGTTCAAGACAGTGCTGGCAAGGCTTGGGAGGGGAGGAGGACCTGGGATGCAGCTGGGGAAGATGGGTGGGAGCACCAGTGGGAAAAGCCAGGGCCTCCCTAGGTGGCAGCAGGCAGGGGAGTGGGACTCATGGAAATATCCTCATACCTTGGTCCCAGGTGAACACCAAGGGCGGGGTGCACTCCTCCATCCTCTCTGACCCTTCAGGGTGGGCAGTGCCTCTAGACACTGGACACTTGCAGTGATCTGCTCAGGCCCAAAGCCCCCTATTCCTCCTTCCCCTACCCTCTGCTTAGCTGGCCTGCTCGGCTAGGACAGGAGCCCCCAGGAACAAGCCCCCAGCCCCTGAGCACCTGCCTTGTGCCAGACCATGCTGGTGGCTTATACTCCCCATGAGAGACGTATAGGTAGGTGGCATCATGCCCATTTTACAGATGTAGAGATCAAGGCTCAGAGTAGTAACCGGTGGGCCGGGCTGGCATTGAGATCCAGACCTGTGACTAAATCCAGTCAGTTAACAAACATTCATGGAGTACCCACTGGGGTCTAGGCCTCTTCTAGAGACGGGATATGATCCTCCAAGGAGGCAAAACTGGTGTCCTCTGGGCCTCCTTCCCAGGATTGATAAATAATAGAATAGGAAGTAGTAACAAATGCCACCAAGCAAGGCCCTGGGCTGTGTTTTGTGGCTGAGGGGTGGGGCCAGCTGCCAGCACAGAGCAGGGCCAGAGTTGGGATTGTGGGGTTTTAAGCAGGATCTGATTTATTCTGTGAAGGAAATGACCTAGGTGGACTGGTGGGTGCTCCCTCCCTCTCCCCCTGACCAGACACCACAAGCCCTTCTGGATTGCTCTGTCCTAACCACAGACACTTCTCTTTGGTCACAGGTTGCATATTCATGGAAGAGAACTTTTCTTTGAAATGTCCCAAGCATAAGGTAGGTGATCACAGGAGGGTGCCCCCAGCCAGGCTGAGCTCTGGGAGAGAGTTCTTCTGCCAGCCAGGTGTCCCGGAGCGCACCCTGCCCACGTCTCTGCACAGGCAGGACACCCCCAGCAAGACCCAGCTCTTGGAGGGAGTTCTCCTGGCCATGCCAGGAGTCCCGGTGGCCCCCCGCGCCACCTCCCAGCTCAGCGCTGATCCGCCGCCACCACCGTGGCCTCATGATTCGCGGTTGATGAGTGGGGCGGGAGCAGGTGGGCACGTGCTGCCCGAAAGGACGCTGTATAGATCCGTCAGGTCCTGGGCGCCCCGAATTCCCTGGAGGGGGCCCCGGAAGATACCTGGGAGGGCTTCCCCACTGCCCTCCCAGAGAGGGGACTGAGAGAGGGCAGGGCGGGGCGGAGCGGACGATCGCCTCCCGCTGGAAGCCACCCGGGCCTAGCGGTCCCAGGGTGTGGTTGGGGGCGGGCCTCCAGCGGGGCGGGGGTCGCGTCAGGGGCGGGGCTTATTGGAAAGCACCTACTGGGGCGGGGCGGAGCTTCCAGCTGGACTAGTTCTGTTGTTCGGTGCGTTGAGTCGGTTCCGACTCATATGGACCCCAGGTACAACAGAAGGAAACACTGCCCGGTTCAGCACGATCCTCACGATCCTTGCTATGTTTGAGCCCATTGTTGCAGTCACCGTGTCAATCTATCTCCTTGAGGGCCTTCCTCTTTTTCTCGGACTCTCCACTCTACCAAGCATGACGTCCTTCTCCTGGGGCTGGCCCCTCCTGAAAATAACATGTCTAAAGTATGTGAGACGTAGTGTCGTAGTGTCGCCATCCTTGCTTCTAAGGAGCATTCTGGCTGTACTTCTTCCAAGACAGATTTGTTCGTTCTTTTGGCAGTCCGTGGTATTTAGTAATCTTCGCCAACACCATAATTCAAAGTCATCAATTCTTATTCATTGTCCAGCTTTCGCATGCATATGAAGCAATTGAAAACACCTCGGGTCAGGCGCACTTTAGTTCTCAAAGTGACATCTTGGCTTTTTAACGCTTTAAAGCGGTCTTTTGCAATACGTCCCGGGCCGATCCTAGGACTCCTTGCGCTCCACTGTGAATAACGGGCCGTCGACGTCTACTCTTCTCTTGCAGAGGCTGCCGTTGTAACCACCCTCAACGGCTGGGGGAGCCGCTGGAGCCCGCCCGCCCTCCTGCCGCTGAAGGAAAGGAGCCGCCTGCGGGTCCGGAGCCGATCCTTGATCCGGATCCCGGATCTTGGATCCGGCCGCCTGGGGCTGAGACTTGTAGCCCCTGGTTGGGCAGAAAATTCCTTCCGAAGCCGCCTGCTCCAAGGAACTGGACGGCACGGGGCGCTCTCGCCTACTAACCCGGAGCCGGGCTTGGAGGGGAGCTTGCGGAGCGGCCAGACTCCTTGGGGCACCCAAGCTCCGGTGGGTCTGGGAGACGGCTCTGGCCTGGGGACGCGCCTCCCCCCGGAAGTTCTGAGACGAAGTGGCACGCACCTATATGGGTGCTGACGCCACCCCAGTCAGTCGTGGCGCGCAGCTGGGCGAACTGGGGGGCTCAAGGGGCCCTGGGGGAGGGAGAGGGAGGCTCCTGCCTCCGTAAGTGAGGCGGGGGAAAGCCGGAGCCTTTTCCAGTGAGCGCTAGGCCGGCGGGGGAGGGGGCCGGAGCCTCTGGAACTAAACGTTTGGAACGCGCCCTTCCCACTCAGCGTTTGCCTAAGCTTTCGTGCGGGCCCCGGGGAGCCCGGCACCCATGCTCAGGGGATGCCGGCTCCCCGCGTGGGACCGGACTGGGGTACCCCTTTGGCTTCTGTTCGTCCTTTCCCAGTCCTCCACCCCAGCCCTGGAGCCAAGCCTAGGAGGAGCCCAAAAGGAAAGAGACCCTGCCAGAGCGCACCTTTGGCGGATGCGGCCATCGTTCCTCTGCACGACTACCGTCTCCGGGGACCGCAACACCCACTCAGCACGGGAGCAGGGACAGCGCTAGATTTGTGTACAAAACCTGTGTACCCCTCTATATATGTTACATAGAATGTATATATGTTGGGAACATGCTCGCTTTTCCAGTGTGTCGCTGCTGTGCGTCGTGCGCCCTGCTGCACGGAGCCCCAACCAGGCCCTTGCGGGGGATGGGGCTGCCGCGATGCCCCTTCCCTACGCAGTCACCACCCGCCTGGGCCAGCCCCTGCCAGTCCGTCTGCCTGTCAATCTGTGTCCTCAGTTCTGTCCACGCTTCGATAGGCCTGACGCAGCTCCCAGACCGGGCCGCCCTAGTGACTTGTACATATGACTGTAAAATGGTAAACGTGTGTATTATATCTGGCCTCGTTATATAGTGTATATATATGTATACATATACATATATATAATATATATGAAGACTGTAAATGTTAAGACGACTAGTGTTCTTATTAGTATATTGCTTCACACTGAAGATTGTGTGTATCGAGCTGTTTCTAAAAGATGTTTATTTTCCTTAAGAGTAAAAAAACAGTCATTGCATTCAGAAAAAAAAGAAGTCAATAAAGATACAACGATTGTTTTGGAAGTCTGCAGCCCTTGGCTTCTGACCAGAGCCCCCTGGGAGAGGGGCCAGGCTTCTGGAGGGGGTGGAGTGGAAGGAAGGGCTCAGGGGTCACAAATGGGGAATCAGGGATTCTTCGCTGTTCCTGTAGGAGCAGCAAACAGGCCCCTGCTACCAGATCGCCCCCATGTGGCCCCAGGGTTCCGCTGTGATGGTGGTACAACACTCTGTGTGTGAGGAGATGACTAGGGGACATGGGTGGAGGGAGGCACCCAGACATACAGCAGGAGACCCAGGTTGTAGCTCCTCCTGCCAAAGCAAACCCACGAGGACACTGAGTCCATCCTCCCATGTCACCCCAGATCTGATGGGGGCTGAAGCTGGGAGGTGGGCGGGAACAACTGAGACCATCAAAGCCTGAAGGGTTAGGGGTTGAAAGCACAAAGATGTGGCCCAGAGCTTCGTGGGGCAGGACTAACATACAACATACAGCCAGGACCCCCATCACATCAAATGCGAGACAGGGCCCTGCCACTGTCCCTAGGGGGCCGAGAAGCCTTTGTCTAGATGCTGGGGGAAGGGATTGGCCAAAGACCCCCCCACCCCCCACCAGCCCGGCCCACTGGTCGGCCTATCAGCTGAAGCACACACCCCAAACTCAAGTTATAAATAATTTCATTTTTTATTCTCTGTACAAAACTTCTCAACCTATGAAAATAAAGTCTGCAAAGGACAAAGCATGTGAGCCTGAGGCTGGGAGGCAGACACACCCTGATCTACACTATGTACAAGTCTCCCCAGAAAGGGGAAGGGAGCATTGCTGGCCAGGATGGCCAAGTTGACCCCTCTTCCCTCTAGACAGGAGAGGAAAAGGGCCACCTCAGTGCCTGGGGAACAAGGGGGTGAAATGCGGCTCCCACCTTCGGCCCCTGCAACCCCCAGAACGGCCACCAGAGGTCAGCAGCTTCCTGCTGCCGGTCGCCCAGTTGGGGAGCAATCAGGATGGTGGGGTCACGTCCCCTCTGGCCTCCAAGGGTCAGAAACAAAGATCCGCGCGGGCCTCCCATCCCCCAAGATACAGTGCAGCCCGGGGGGGCGAACCGTTGGAGATAGACCGGGGTCTCCGGCACTGCCTCCAGCGTGGCTCCTGCAGGGGACGCCGCTGCCTGGGGTCTATGCTGCGTCTGGGGTCTAGCTGGATGTGACGGTGGTCCCGCCGCCCAGGCGTAGGAGCATCTGCTGGCAGTCGTGCAGTAGCCGGCGGTCGCCAAGCTTCTCAAGCGTGCGCGCTGCCTCGGCCAGCATGCTCACGCGCTGCCCGGGCGCCGACAGGAAGCCGGGGGGCAGGTAGCAGGAGGCCAACAGCAGGGCCTCAGCGTGCTCCCGCCTTGTGGGCCGCGGCTCCAGATCCGCCCCCGCACCTGCGCACAAGGCCCGTGTCAGGGCTGGGAGTAAGGGGCCAAGCGGGACAGGGACAGGACGGAGAAGTGGAGCTGCAGCAGGGATGGGGCCAGACCCCATAAGACCACAGGGCAGCACAGGCCCTGACTCCGACGAGGTCTTCCCGGTCACTCTCCCCAAGGTCATTCTCCCCAGCTCGCCTCAGGCCTCGGGGCCTGTCCTCTTGAACATGGGTAGCTGTGTGTCCCGCAGATGCCAGTCACCCACATGCAGACAATCTTTTCAGTAACACCCTCCTGTCTCATTCCTCTGGAAGGGCTTTAGGCCGGGGAACCCCACACACCCCCCTCACAGTACCAGCATCGCTCACCTCCTTTGCCACCCAGGCCAACCCGCCGCCTCAGACTCCGGTCCAGGAGCTGATGGGTCCGTGTGGGGCTGGCCCCTGCCATCAGCCGGGCCGTGGCCTCATGCAGGAACACCTGAGTGGGCAGGTGCCAGGTAGTCAGGGCTTGGCTGCAGCCACCAACCCCCACCCCGAACCCACCACCCCTATCACCAGGCGAGGATCCCAGCACTCACACGCCGCATGGCGGGCCTAAAGCTTTGGGCCAGTCGCCGAAGGCTGCTCAGGTCCTGCTGGAAGCCACGCAGCTCCAGGGCTGAGGCCTGGGGCCCACCACTGCCTGTCCCTGGGGAGGCCTGAGCTGGTGCCGGTGGCTGTTGCTGCTGCCACAGGCTCGTGCGTGCCACGAGCAGCAGGTCACACAGGAGCAGCTGCATGGCCTGAGGGGGCAGGCAGAGCAGGGTCAGCAGGGCCCAGCTCAGAGCACAGTGGGGCCACCCGCGGCGCCAGGGGCTGGCCCCGGGCTGCACTGCTGAGGCACTGCACCCGCCACACACGTGCAATGCAACAGCAATGCACCTCGGGGCCGCCCGCCTCTCCAGGCCCCCATGCCTGCCACCTGGGCCCTAAGAGTGGGGACACTGAGGCCAGGCAGCAGTGGCCCCTTCCCCCTGAACCCATGGCCCAAGCCTTAGCCAAAAAGAAAGGTCAGCCAGACCCCTAGTCCTGTCCAGCTTGGGGTAATCCTGTGGACTTCTGCGGCCTGTGGAAAGGCCACGACCCCTAGACCTGCCAGGCCCCCGGCCCCACCCCTCACCTTGTCGATGGAGCTGCCAGCTGGCATGGTGGCCAGGCTGTCCTGCAAGTGCCCACTGGCCTTCTCACAGAAGGCCAGGCTGGCCGGCACGGGCTCTGCCTTACTGCGGCCCAGCAGGGCCCGAGCAGCCCTGAAGGCATGCAGGGCCGCCCTGGGCAGGGCTCTCCTGTGGGTGGGGAGAGGAGGGGTGGTCAGGCTGGGCCCTAGGCCCTGAGTGAGCCCCCCTGCCCATGGGAAGGCGGGGGCAGCCCCTACCACATGGGGCTGATAGCAGGCAGCAGGGCAGGGGGCAGCTTGAAGCACTCACTCGGACTCCTGCAGGGCACGGGGCAGGCGCTCCACCAGTGGGCACAGTCGCTCGGCCGCCTCCTCGTCCCGCCGCAGCCAGTGGATTGCCACGGTCGCCAGTGACGCCCACCACTTGGACACTGGGTCAGTGCCTGCAAAGGAGAGAGGGGCACTGGGAGGAGGCCCCAACTGGCCAGCATCTTTCCCCACCATTGCAGAACCCCCCTGAGCCCTCAGCAACACTGCACCTGCTGTGGGGGAAAGGGGCTGAGTCTGAGCAGGAAGTGCCAGGCAGGGACTGACGGCTCACCAGAGCTGATGGAGAAGTTGCAGGCGGGAGCTTCAGTGGCGTCGGAGCAGCTGTTCAGCAGCTGCAGGTACCCAAGGGCATCTGAGAATTCCCTGTAGCAGGAGACGGCTGGCTGTGAGGAGAGGCGGCAGGGGTCCTTCCCCCTCCTCCACCGTCTCCTCCTGCCTGCTGTCTGCTGTTGGGGAAACTGAGACACGGAGAAGAGGGCAGATTACACCTGAGAATACACAGCAAAGGGCAGTGGACAGACCTGGGTCACCTACACTGGTCCCTGAACACAGCTGCTCCCAGATTCCAGGTGGAGGGGGGGCACGGACACTTACCGGTCTCCATCAGTTGACCCAAGGCCAGGACTGGGCTCGACTACACAGTTCAGGGCTCGTTCCAGGAGATGTTCACGGAACAGCTGAGTCACCTGGGCCAGGGGGTCCACTGGGGGTGCAAAGGAGAGGTGAGGGTGGGGCGGCGCATAGCAGATGCTGGCACCCACTTTCACCTCAGCACACCTGGGTTTTCTCCTGGGCACATGGGCAGCTTGACCTACACTCCAAAGTGCCACAGAGCATGGCCAGCAACAGAAAGGAGTTAGCGGGTAAGTCCCCACCTCCCCTTCTACCAACGAGGCGCTCTCTGCCTTTCCAGGAGGCCCCTGCAGGCTGAATCTTGGCCCTTCCTCCTCTGCAGTCGTCTAGACTACTGGTCGCCCCTCCCAGTCTCAGTTCCTCACTCCGCTTGGTGCTTCCCAGGACCACTTCCCAAATACACCAATGCCCTCCAATCCTCATCTCAGGGTTCACTTCTAAAGTGCCCCAGCTGAGAAAGACTCAGCCGGCCTCCCCCTTCCTGCAGCACCTCTAGCCGAAACAGAGGGTCGGGGATGGACGGAGTGGGCAGGGACACCCTGAGACGCCAAGGATGAAGGATAGGGTGGAGGCACAGGATGAGGGGCAGGGTGGAGGGATAAGACAAGGATTGGGGGACAGGGATGGGGGACAAGGAAGGGGAACAAGGGACAAAAGATGAGGCAAGTGGCAGGGATGAGGGATGGGATCGGGGAACAAGGGACAAAGATGATGGGAGATGAAGGACAGATATGGGGACAAGGGACAAGGATGAAGGGCAGGGGATGGGGATGGGGGATGAGGGATGGGGATGGAGGACATGCGATGGGGGACAAGATAGGGAAAGTGGAGGGGATGAGTGACAGGGATGGGGGCCAGGGGACAAGGGACAGCAATGAGGGACAAGGGATGGGAATGAGAGCACACCTGGGTTTCCAGCCAAGCTATACAGGCTCTCCCGTGGGGCACTGTGCACGGTCCAGTCCCCATCCACAAAGAAGCGGTGGCCCACAGGGTGGCAAAGCCACTGCATGACAAGGGGTATGGAGCCGCTCTGAGCCAGGCAGGCCTGCCGGGCGCTGCTCAGGAAGAAGCGCTGTGGGGGAGAGGAGCTGAGCTGTCACACTGGACCCAGGCAGAGGCTCATACCCAGACATTGGTCTGAGACCAAGGCCCGGCCCTACCCCCACAACAGCTTCCTTGTCCTGCGCAGCCTGGTGCCAGGGAGCCACTGGTCAGAGCTGCAAGGTCAGCTGCAGCCCTCTCCCCACCAGCCCCTAACCCACTCACAGTCAGGAAATGCAAGGTCCGAGGGAGACTGGTCTTAACCCTCAGGGCAGCTGCCACATAGATCTCAGTCAGTGTTGCCATGGACACCGCATCACCCGCACATTCAGCCAGGTTCAGGGCACCCAGTGCCAGGTTGATGGCAGCGAGGTGCCCGCCAGTATACTTTCCTGGGAAAAAGCAGGGCCCTGAGCTGGGGTCGGGGAGGGGTTGGGGGAAGCAGTGAGGAAGCCTTTCGGCCCATTCCATGCCCAGCCATACCCATGGTATGCAGCTGGTGCAGTTGATGGTAGGCCAGAGCAGCGTCCCGGGCACTGATGCGTGCATCTGCCTGCAAGGAGCCATCCTTCTGCAGGCTCCCTGCCCGGCTGGCCAGCCAGCGGCCCACCCAGAGATGTTGCAGCAGGTGGCGGATGAGGTTCCAGAGCAGACTACATGCCAGGTCCAGGTGGGAGGTGGGCAGAGGCCGGCCCAGTGCCCGAAGGGCTAGCCACAGCTGCTGGGTAGCCTGGGCAAAGTCCCCCTGGGGATATGAGTTTGCTGGGTGAGAGGGTAGAGCCAGTGCATCTGAGGACACGGCCCTATTATCTCTGCAGGTCCCTTGGCTCAGACTTCCCATTGTGGCCCTGGGCATGCTGGGCTTGTCCCAGGTCACCCAGCAGCACTGGGCTAGGCACTCGGGCCCCAGGGGGTCTGAGGAGTAGACAAGAGTGGTGAGAACAGGGCAGACAGCTGATGCACACAGAGGGCAGAGGACAAGGAGTAGCGCCCCCTTCCCAGAGCTGGGAGCCTGGTGCCACCCGGTCCCCTCTGCCCACTGTCCCAGGACAGCCCTTACCCTGGCCAGGTCCAGGTCAGCCTGCCTGCGATGCCTCCAGAAGTGCACAGCAGGGCCCGAGTGTGGCCGTGTGACTGGTTCTCCATAGACAAAGAGGAGTGCTAAGGAGCCCAGCACCAGCAGCCCGTTAATCAGCCAGATGAGTGGGGGCAGCAGCCACTGGGCCCAGCCAGGGCCATCTGGGGGCAGAGGGCAGAGCTGCAGGCACAGCTCCCAGGGAATGCAGACCCCAAGCCTGCAGGCTTGGGGTCTAAACCTGAGAGTGCCCCAGGGACTAGCCCTAAGAACGCCCCTGTCTACCTCTCTCCCAAAGATGCCCAGGCTGGCTCGTCCCTACCTCTGCCCTCGGTGCACAGCACGTTGCGCCCAGGACCATGGTAGGCACTGGTGGCATCCGGGGGGCCAGGGATGCCCTGACCACCCAGCAGGGAGGCCAGGGGGTTGCATGACAGACAGAGAAAGACGAGGGTGCACAGGGCCAGGCGGGAGCGGTCCAGCAGGCCCCGGCTGCAGGGGGACAGCAGCGCAGGCTTCCCCTGGTAAGTGAGGTGGAGAGGGCAGTGAGGGTAGAGCAAGAGTGACCCTGAGAGCTGAGGGCTGGGGACAGGAATCAGGACCCTGCCTGGCTCCAGGTCAAAGATTTCTGTCTATGAAGTGGGAGGTGGGCCAAGATCTTGTCAGGGTCTCCCTGTGACCCAGCAGTGGGGCTCAGAGGGGCTCACTGTGGGAGGGGAGAGGACAATGCCATGGGGCCCAACCTGGCTGTCTTCCAAGACCAGGCTGTCTGGCTCCGAGTCACTGCCACCACCACCACCACTGCCCCTGCTACCAAGTGACAGGGGGCTGCTCTGGGAGGGTGAGCCAGCATCCGAGGGGGGCGGGGTCAGTGCATCCACCACCTCCGGCTTCACGCCCTCCATGGGCACATCTGTGCTTCCCCGACTGCCACAGGTGGACGCCAGATCCTTCAGAGACTCTGCAGTCCAGCAAACAGCAGGGCTGAGGGTGAAGACCGGATATCCCATCCCACCCCACCCAAATCAGCTCAGGGCCCTGGGTGGTAGGGGCTAGGAGCTGGCATAGCTCCTGAAGCCCTGGAAGCCGGAACAGAGACCATATTAGTGCCAGCAGAGGGGCCACAGCTAGAGGTAAGGCCAAGGACCAAAGTGGAAGGCTGGGCCTGGGCATGGGCAGGGCCAAGGCAGGGCCAGGAGCCTGGGCTAGGGGCAGAGCCTGGGGCCAAGGGCAGGGCCAGGGGTGGAGCCAGGGTTGGGTGAGGGGCCTGGGCTGGGAGCAGGGCCAGGACTCACTGCTCTTGTGGGCAGCAGTCCGCAGACTCAGATTCTCCTGCTTGAGTTTCTGGTTGCTATGTTGCAAGAAGCGGATGTAGTCGATGGCCTTGCGCAAGACAGCTGATTTATTCAGCTGCAGGGGGTGGGAAGGAGAGAGTGCGGGAGGGCAGGGGTGCTTTGCAACACAGCTGCCTCAGGGCCCTTGCTGTTCTCTCTGTACGGACTGTCTCTCCTCTAGTCATACCTACCTCCTGGGATGGCCGATGGGATAACAGGAAAGATGCATAGAGCAGTGCTTAGCTAGCTGCTGTTACTGTTACTAATTTCTTCACCCCCACTCCCTTGCCTCCTCCAGGTCTTTGCATACACGTCACCTTAGCGAGGCCTTCCGTGACCCCCCTACTCCTATTTAGACTTGCCAACTCTCCCACCTCATTCCTTGCTCTGTTTTCCTCTGCAGCACTCAGCCCCATCTGGGGTCGTCTCACACTGACTTACTGGTCCTGTTCACCACCCATCTCCCCCACTGGGACCACAGCTCCCCGGGGAGGGCGGATCTGTATCTATCTTTCTCACTGTTGTCTCCCCATGGCTTAGAGTAGCCCCTGGTGCACAGAAGACCCTCCATCAAGTTTACCTATCAAGTCCCGTCTGTCTAGGGTGCTGCCTCGACCCTCTCTTCCTCCAGCCCCCGACACACCACCCACCCTGGTCACCCAGCTGTATCCCAGCCAGGCCCCCGCCCGCACCTTCGCCTCCGTGCCCACCACCAGGTCCTTGAGCTCTACGATCTTGTCATTGATAGAGGAGCGATAGCGCTTCTCGATGGCATTGTGGGCCGTGCGCTTCTCACCACGGCTCTGGGCCACACCGGGGGCCTTGCCGCTGGCTGCCAGCCGGTTGATGGGCAGCTTGTCCGTGTCCACCACCACTGGCACTGTGGCCAGGATGGTCCCGCCACTCACCAGGGTCTGCAGGCACCAGCACAAGTTAGCAGGCAGTGTGCACACGTGCAGGCCCTATACCCCTCTGCCCCGTGCATGCCACCCACCTGCAAAGGCCCTGTCTGCAGAGCAGCACCAGGGGCCAGCGAGGCAATCCCTGCCGTCTTCACAGCGGCTCCCACATCCGTCTTCATGGTCGTCAGGAGCAGTGAGTCAGCTTTGATAAAGTGGGGCTGAAGCAGGACCTGGGGGTGACAGGCGGGGCTTAGGCATATGTCCAGGCCTAGGACACTCTACCCACCCAACCCCAGGCCAGATCTGCTCACTGGGACCTGCTGGATCTGCGAGGCCACAGTGGTCATCCCAGGGGCTGCTGAAGGGCTGGTTGTGGCTGCGAGCAGCTGCTGGGGGGCTACGCTCTGGACCTGGGTGTGCAAGGAGCCAGGGGGAACCCCTGTCAGGGAAGCCTGTGGCTGGCTAGTCAACAGCTGCTGAGTGTTTGCTGGAGAGGAACCTGCAGAGAGAAGGGTGGAACTGAAGCACAGGCTGCCTGAACTCACCTTAAGCCTGCCCCTGCAGGTCCCCAACACTGGGTGAGTCTCCCTGGGACCTCAGTTTCCCCATCTGCACAGCTCCTGCCTGGGGCTCTGGTGCACATGAACCAGCTCTCCAGCCAGGCATTTGCATTTTGAAGGCAGCACTGATGTAGACACCCCTGGCAGAGTGGGAGTCAATACTTAACCCAACGCCAGTTGTACTCCAGTACTGCTCGTGACAGGCTGTTCAAGCAGCAGAGTGGAGGTCCAATTCCTAAAGCCTACAAATCCCTCTCCCAGACCCCAGCAGACCCTGCCATCCTTCCCGGGCCCCTGGCAGTCCGTCCTCACACTCCCACCACCCCTCTTACCTGTAGAGAAGCCTGCAGCCAGGGTGGAGTAGCCCAGCACAGGGGCTGAGCTGCACGGGGGCACGGACGGAGCTGGGACTGGGAAGCTCTGAGCCAGCAAGGCTCTTGGCAGGGGCTGTGGGACAGGGGGCTGCAGGATGCTCAGTGGTACTGGCTCCTCCTTGATACCAGGCCCAGGGGAGAAGGCAGGCACAGACGGGTACATCTTCAATGGGGTGGGTGTAGTTTGGGAAGGGGATAGGGGCAGGGGTGCTGCTGCCTTGGAGCCCCCCAGGAGGCCTTCAAGGGGGGAGTCCAGCATGGCAGGAGGTGGCGACAAGCTGCCTGGGGAGCTGGCGTCGGGGCTGGCTGGCTCTGTGCCCCCGGTCCCTGCCCCAGCATAGGGGGCATCGAACAGGCCCGGGAAGTCGCTCTCCTGGTTGTTGATGAGCTGAAGCATGTCTGTGGAAGTAGGAAGGCATGTGAACCTACAATGGGAGGGCTGGCCCTGGACAAGCGTCACACACTTACACACGCAAACATACATGCATGCTCTTGTCCACGCAGCCAATACATGTGGGCATTGCCACAGGACACAAGCCCACCAGCATAAACCAGCCCATGCTTCCAGACCACAGCCATTTCTTGGGCACCCAAGTGAGGCCTGGTGCCCCAGGTACATCTGAAAAGCCCCTGCAATAACTTGAGGGGGCCGTGACTTGCTGGGGCCATGGCTCCATGAAACTCATTAACTTGGCCTGCAGCTAGGGTGGGGTGGAGCTGGGGCACTGCCAGCTGCAGAGTCTGAGCTCTTAACAGCCCTGTATTTGTCTGGACATCTGCTAACACCCTCCACCCACGCACACACACACTCATTCACTCAACCAGCATTATCCACTGAGCGCCCATGTGCCATTCCAGGCACTGTTCCTGACTATGAACAGAACAGGAAAAATTCCCGGCCCAGAACCAGGGAACTTTCTGGGAAGCTGGAGATGTTGTGTATCTTGATGTGGACAGTGGTGGATTTTCACTCCTGCCCTCATGGAGCATACCCTCTAGAAAACGTCCACCTGTGGGCTCTCATACATACACACACTCATAGAGGCCTTGCACTGAGGGCTCCAACCCAGCCAAGCGCTTGCTCTGGAGGTGACAAGCCCTTCCAGTCAGCCTCTCCACACTCCATCACCACCCCCACCCCAGGACCAGCTCTGTGAAGAAGCATACCCACCCAGCCCAGGACAAAGGGAGTCCAAAGGTCCAGGTAAGCCTTGGTCTGGCCCCACTAGTTTCCCAATCTATGAAATGGGGGCAGGCCTCACAGAGCCAGCACATCTAATCCTTGGGGTGGGGAGTGCAGACAAGGACTGTTCACAGGGAAAGCCCTAGGCCAGGCAGCTTTCATCCTCAGCCCGGGCGGTGCGGTGGGGGGGGGGGGGGGCAGCCACCTAGGGCAGGTGGGAGGAGACAGAGGCTCTTCAGACAGGTGACTGGCTCACACCCCACTGCTGGCCACTCCTGACCCTTTCCTTCAAGGCTGTCCAGCAGGGTCCTCTGGGCACAAAATTAGAGAGGGGAACTTAGAGATTGCTGAGAAGTAGCTGAAGCCCTCCTCCGGTTTACGGGGGTTAGAGAGAGGCCCAGGGAAAGGTAGACTGGCTGATGGCTCTGAGAGGTGGTGGGATCCTCCATGACCAGCCCCACTATGGGTCCTGTGCCCCATTCCTCCGAGGGCTGCACAGGATCCCCAAAGACAAATAGCAGTAGGGCTGTCCCCCAAGAGGTCCCCATCTCAGAGCTAGGATACCTCCTGCCTTCCTGCATGATGGGTCTGACAAACACAAGAACTCACTCAAAAGGTGGGGTATGACTCAGCCCATTTTACAGATGGGATTTAGAAATGGTGGCCTGGGCTGACATGAGGTCTAGGAAGGCAGTATGACCATCAGCCACTCTATAATAAGGAAACTGAGCCATAGAAAGTGACTTACAGATGCACAGACTCCACCTGACCCAACACCCCAGCTGCTGGCCATGAGGAGGCAGAACCCACAGGGGATTCAGCCCGCTCTACAAGATGCCCAGCCTTTTGTCTCTGCACCTCCCCTTCCCACCCCCCAGGAAGCCAGGAGCAAAGCCGCCATCACCAACCCATTCCTCAGTGGCACAGACCGAGGCTCAGGGCCAAGCCAGCTGCTGGTCACGCAGCCAACCAGAGTGTCTCCGTGTGTTCTGGGCACAAACCCCAGCCCTGATGGACCAGGCCCGGCTATTCGGGGCTTTGGTCTCCCCTCCACCAAAGGGAGTGCAGTTTGTCCTTCTTTCCTCCTGGTACAGCGTGGGATCCCTCCCCTTCTACCCCTGCCTGGCCACAGCCCTCTCTCCCAGCTGGCACTCAGCAGCCTGGCAAGCTCAGCCCAGGTCCCTCTGACTCGCTCAGGACACCCACCCGCTGGGTTACCAGGTCAAAGGGCTCTCTGCAACACCCATGAGCACAAACCAGGAGCCCCTCCCAGTCCCTGAGGTCCCCAGCCTGTGCTTCCAGCCCTGCCCGCCCCTGACTCAAAGTGAGGCCGAGGCCAACAGCCTCTTCTCATTGGGCCTGTTTCCTCATCTGTAAAATAGAGGAGATTGGGCCCTTTTGGGCAGCTGCTTTGCCCCAGGAGTGGCTGCTCAGAGTGGAAGCTCAATGTTGCCAGATCCCCTCCCTCTGACAGGTGTCCCAGCAGAAGGGGTCCCTAAAGCTTCAGCAGAGATCGAGGGGGTGCCAGGTTCTGCCTCGCAGGGGTCCTCACATAAAAACCCTTCACAGCCCTCCAGGATTATACAGGTCAAATGTGCTTCCAACTGCAGGATCTCTCACCCAGTCCACAAGAGCCTGTGAAGATGGGGAAACTGAGGCCCTGAAAAAAAACTGACTGAATCCAGGACTGGGAACCAGGCGGTTCGAGACCCCAAAAGCAGGGACACCAAACAGGTCAGACCCCAGACACAGAAGGACAACGAACTCTCTTCCTTCCTGCTTCCTGCCCACCCCCCTCCCCAGAGGAGCAGAGCTTGGGAGGAAGGCCACCCTCTCCCTCCAAAACCCAGTGCTACAGTCGGGTCTCTACACAAACCCTTCCCCTGGACCAGGAGAGAACTGACAAGACTGGGGGGTTATCCACAGGCCTCTCCAGAGAGCCAGGGACTAGCACCCCGCCTCCAGGGCTCTTTCCTACTCCGACTGAGTTCCTTAGCCCCACCGTGGGAAGCGAGATGATAGCCCGCAGCGGAGATGGGGGACTGTTACAAAGGGTGGGGGTCCTCAAAGAAATACCTTCGAACGTGCAGTCCATGGCGCCGTGGCCCAGCCCGCGCCCCCCCGGGGCGTCCAGGCGGCCTGCCCTGCCCGCCCCGTCCCCCGACCCCGGGCGCGCGCGGTGCCGACTCCACCTGTCAGCGCGCCCAAGGCTTTTAATAAAGCCCGCGGACCCTGCCCGGGCCACGCCCCCGAGCCGCGGGCCGCTCATGGGGTGAGCGCGCGCGGCCAATCAGCGCCTCGCCACCGCCTCACTACGGGCCCCACCCCCTGCCTCGCCCTCCGACAGCAGCGCAGCTCGGGTTTCACCCGGCGGCGCTGAATGGGGCCGGGGTTACTCTTGGGCGCCTGCGCTTAACCCGCTCGGCTCTGCCGTTCCCGGGGGTTACTGGCGGTCACGGCCTCCCCAGCGCCTGCCCAAACGGTTCCCTCCTGTGACAACTGGCGTGGGGTGAGCGCAGGGCCAGGGGTCAGGGGAGGGAGGACTCGGGCAGGGAGATCACTGGCCCCCTGACATCGTGAGCAGTCTCAATCGCTCCAAGACTCAGTTTACTCCTCTAGAAAATCGGACAATCACATCTCTTGGGCATCAAATGGGAGAAGTAAGGAAGATAACGTGGGTGCAGCGCTTAGTATGTTTAACAAGGCCAAAGGTTGCCTGGTGGTGGCCGCCATGGGGACCTCCCCTTCCTGGGGCAACCCCAGCATGGGGCGAACCCCTACTCGAGGAGGGACTGATGACCTGGAATCCAGGGGAAACCCTGACAACAGTGTGGGAACAAGAAAGCCCTAGGCACTGGGGTTGGGGAGCCCACATTTCACATCCAGGTAATCCTCAAACCCTGGGATCCTGATTCCCAGCCCAGATGTCCTCTCTCAGGGGGGCCTGGAATGAAGGGTGGGCGTCAGTGAAGTCTGCCCCTCACCCCAAAGTCTTACAGCCCCTCAGCACTGACCAGGGGCAGCCCACTTGCTTATTCACCATAGGGTTCCGGGGGGGCCAAGAAGGGACCCAGTCCCTGGACAAGGGTGAGAGAACTACTGAATGCAGATGCTCGGGGTCAGCCCAAGGGTGCCAGCCCTAAGGTGCCTAGGCCTTGTCTCCCCTATGTATGAGATAAAAGTTAGACACACCAACAGACAAAACCTGGCTGGCACCTCTGGCTGCACGGTCAGGCTTTTCAGCAAGTGGCTTTTATAGCCAAGCAGGCCTCTTCCTGGCTCTTCCCTGCTCCAGGCCCAACCTCCTGGGGGGAGACTGAAACTCCAGGCAGGTGTCACAGCAGAGGGCTGGAGTCCCTTTTGGCCCCAGTTTCTCTCCCTTTCCAAGGGCCATTTCTCCCTCACAGCTTCCAGTCCTCCCCTTCCCAGGAGCTAGGACCCTCAGGTCCTCCCTTCCATGGCCTGAGGAGGGACTCCAAGGACAATGGAATTGTCTAGCACCTCCACACCCTCTCCCTGCAACTGAAAGTCCTCCTGCAAAAAAAATAAAAAAGCCTACTCTGGCCTCACAGGAGGGACCTAAGGCAGGGATGAGGCCTTGACCCAAAAGAACCCTGATTGATGGCTGAACCCCAGGCTTCAATGTGTCCCAGAGGCAGACCTCCAGCTTTGCTCTTTCATCACTGAGACTTGGTGACCAGGACAGCAGGCTTTCAGGCAGAGGAGCAACCTGAGTGAAGACACTGCTACAAGACAGGCTGGGGGCCCCTAGGTACCGGGTGGCATGTGGAGGGGCCCGCCACCATCCAGAAACTTGGGGCCTGACCCATCCCCACCCCCAAACTCATTTCCCCAAACTCAGGTTCCCATCTCACTCTCTCCAGGGGCCAGATCTGTGGCCAATTTCTACAGGAGACGCTGGGCACCAGGGCTGAGTTGGGTGGATACTGGAAAGCCAGTCCCCCAGCCACCCGGGGGTGCAGCCTGGGGCCGCAAACAGGGCTGGGTCACCCTCTCCTCCCCTCCCTGAGCCTGTACCTGCCGGTCTGGGGGACGGCAGGGGCCTGGGAGAGCAAGTGTGTAAAGCAACAAAAGCTGCTCCTCCCCAGTGAGGCAAGACAGGGATCCAGAACTGGAAGGACAGGCGGGAACTGACTGAAATCTTCATGTCAGAGCCCCACAAGCCCTTGATGGGAATTTTGGTTTTGGAGGGGGTAGCAGGCCCAGAGGCAGGTGTGGCTGGAAGGGGCCTGGGATGCAAGCCTCAGGAAGTGCCTCCCTTGCCTGACCAAGGCTGCAGTCCTGCCCATTAAGGCAAATGTCTCCAAATGGTGGCACACTGTCAGGTCAGCTGAGCTGTGCCGGCCACCATACACTGGGCTCTCAGCAGAGATTCAAAGCCCCTCTGGTTCCTAGGGCACTCGCACTCTCTGGACTTGGGGAGAGAAGAGGCACAGACACAGGCCTCAGTGGGCCTCTGACCACGCCATCCTTCACCTTCCCCCAAGCTTATGAGGCCTAGACAACCCTCCTTTTCCCTCTTCTTCCTCCTCTGTCCTGTCCTGATTCTATCAGGGTCCAACAGGAACCTTGAACAGCCCCCCTCCCTGGCTCTACCTTCAAACCTCCCTCTGAAGGCAGATACGGGGCAAGCTTTAATTTCTGTTTATTCAGTGCTGATTTATTCGGGGCCGATTTATTTGGTGAAGCCTGAGGACATCCTGAGGGGGCCTCATCCCACACAACCTTGCAGGAGCCCAGCCCTGACCACCACAGAGCCCTGGAGACCCACAGGACTGCAAAGCCCAGAGGTCAGGAGCCAACAAACTGTGAAGAACAGTACACAGTGTGCATGAGCACCACCACACACATTAGGAGGACTCGGACAGTGCCTGTGGACTCCCAGCTCCACCACTCTGGGTGCTGATGGAGGTCGCAGGACGGGGCCAGGGCTGCAGGTGGACGCAGCTCCTCCCCAGCTGCCTCCTTGGTAATGCAAGCCGGCAGGGTCTTGTGTCCCTAGCTAGTGAAGGACGCAAAGGGACATAAAGCTGCCTTTTGTGCCTGCCACCTGCCCCGGGGAAGCAGGTGTGTCCCAGCTCTTCCCGGAATGGGCCAAACACGGGCCCTCTGGACAGATGAGGCAACTAAGGCTCAGAGGTCCCACAGCTGCCAAGCTGGGGCCCAGGTCTGCAGACCACACCCACACTCTTCACCCCTCGGTCTGGTCTGGCTCTAACCCCCTGCTGTCACCACTTGTCCCAGCTCAACCAATGCATGTGGAATGAAGACTGGATGAGATGCCCACAGCCCTGGAAGACCCAGCTCCAGCTCTGCCCCTCCCAGAGGCCTGTAGACAGCCACTCCCAGGCCCACTCCCACCTGCCTCACTAGATCAGAGACCAGGCCTTGTCTGGAAGCTTTTCAAGGTGGGGCCAAGGCTGGCACCAGCTCCTGCACCCAACACAGGGCTGGCACAGGACCACAGAGCTAGGGGGTGGGGAACACCAGCCCCTGCCACCATCACCCTGCTGGCCTCTGACCACTGGACTCCCCAGCTCCAGCTCTCACCGAGCCTCACTTTCTTGAATTTCTGTGCAAGTAATGCACTTCATGCCACCATGCATTCCCCCAGCTGTCCCCTCTGCCAGGAACACCCTTCCACCACCTGTCCACCTGGCAAACTGCTATGTCATCTTCTCACAAACTCGCCTCCCCCACGCCCACTCCACTGACCAGCTCCCAACCACACTGTCCTGTCAAGTTCTTCCCCTGGGTGGTGCTCTGAGGCCCAGCAAAGAGTTCTGAATTACACTGTGCCAGCCTGTAATCTGGGGATTAAACACGTGGGCTAGTGCCAGTCAAACACCCTGGCCCAGGTGTGGCCCAGGTGTGGCCCAGGGCTCACACTTGCTGTCCTGGGCCTGGAGCAGTGGCACTTTTTTGGGTAGTCTTCTGCTGTTGGGCAAGCATCTCGGTCTAACGAGTAGTGCTGTACGCTTCTTGTATAAATTATGTTTCCCCTCCTGGGCTGCTTCTCTGCAGCCAATTTTAAACCTGCAGTGGACGTGTTGGTTCACAGGCTGCACGCTGACTCAGAGCTGCCAGGCTGCTCTCTGGGAAAGTCAAGGCTCCTGCAATGTGCCCCATTTCCCCAGAGCACCACCAGCCCTGGGTTTTATCATTTTTTTTTACTTTCCATTGTTTTGTTTAGCCCACCAGCTGTGGGAACCTCTCCTCCTCGAAGGTGCTCTAGTTTGCATTTCCAGGGCTGCCTAAGTGCCTCTTGGGTGCAGCCAACCATCAGGGACCAGAGAACTCAGGGACACCTGCTCTCCCTACAGGCTTCCTCAGCAGGTTCTTCACCTCCTGGACCCTGAGAAGCAATTCCTTCTGTGCCTGGATGCTTCCCCACAGAGCGCCAGGCCCACCCCCCAGCAGCCCCTGGGTCTGGGCCACAACAGGCTTGGCTGCAGTGGGGCTATGGGCAAGTGAGGTTTTGTGAGGACTCCACTCTTCCTCTGTACAATGGTCAAGGAGCTGACAAGACCTTTCTAAGGGGGCTTCCAGCTCTATAGTCTCTGATCTTTAATGGCAGCTAAGGAAGGGGTACTTTCTCCTCAGGGGTGTAGGTAGAGGTGAGATGGCTCCCAGCTGGCCTTGCCCAGGCCCACCTTGTCTCCTGTCCAGACACCCAAAACCCCCAATGGTGATGCTCAGAACTCTGAACCATAGCCCAGAAAATCCTAGAGACTTCCAACACATGCTTTTTGAATATTCGCTGTAAACTGTTATTGAGTTATACGTATCAGGCACCAGGCAGGGGCTCAGTGCTTCAAATTATAAGATACTACCACTAACTGGCATTGGCTGAGGGCTAGCTCTGTGCCCGACACTACTTATGCAGCTGACTTAAATTAGCTCATTTGATCCTCATAAACCCAAGACAGTGGTTATATTTTATTCCCACTTATACTGATAAGAACCTGAAGGTCAGAGAGGGTAAGCCACTTGCCCCGGTCATGAAGCAGGGGCTGATGTGGCCCTCTACCCTTCCAGGTGCAGAGAGAATGGGGCTCCAGAGGCCTGGGGTAGGCCCATGGTGTGCCTAGGAGAAGCAAAGCCTGCAGGGGTTGTCTGGGAGGTCAGCAGGGGCAAGGATGTAAGCAGGCTTCAGGTCACAGTGGCCCTCTCCATGCCACAAATTTCCCCCAGCCCTGCACCACCTACCACCAAGCCCCAAACCAGCCTGTAGGCATCCCTTCCCAGCCCCTCTCACCAAGGCCCCACCTCTGATTTATCAGGCTGCCCTGCCTTGCCACAGCCAGCTCTGTGGAGCTCTGTGGGATGTAGGTCTTGCACACTGTGTGGTCCCGGTCAGTTCCCAGGGTGAGAGGGTATATCCGACAGGACCTGTGGCTGGCAGGAGACAGGGCCAGACACACACTTCCCCTGGCCAGGCAGCAATCCTGTCTGGGCCGCACCTGTCAGCAGAGCAAAGTCGAAGTCCTGGGCCTCTGTCCAACGGTGACTCCTGCCTGGAGCTGACCAGGTCACTAAGGATGTTTGTATGTCTGGCTGGGTAACAGTCGGCCAAGAGGTAACTGCCAGCCATCGGCCCGTCAGCCTCCCTGGGACCCACTCCCAGTACCCTCTTCCCTATCCTGGTCTCCTCAGCAGCATTAGGGCTAGACTCATGGGGCCTCAGAGCCCCCTGAAACTCAGAGAGGCAGGGTAATATCCCTAGGGGAACCGCCATTCACGGCCACACAGGGGATCTTTCTGCTGTGCCCAGGTAGGACAGGGAAGGACAAGGGAAGTAAAAGTCTGCAGGCTGGACCCCAGGCCTGAGGGATGCTAGACATGGGGTGAAGGAGAAGGGGCACAGTGGCCAGGGCAGGCACAGGAGTGCCCAAGGGGTAGGCTGTAGACAGGGGAAATGCCACAGGAGGGGCAGGTTTGGCAAAACTGTGCAGGGCCTGAGACCACTCCGAGATGAAGGATGGCATCTTGAGGGCACTGGGGAGCCATGGATAGTTTGGGATCCAGGGAGTTATGCACCCAGAGCTGTGCAATGGGCAGTGACAAGTCTAAGGCTGGTTTTCCCAGAAGTGCCTGTGCTTGGTTTGGCCAGTGGGAGATCTGGGGACACAGATGTCCTGGGAAGAGGGGTGGGTAGTGTGTGGCCCCCCTGAGCCCTCTCCATCAGGGCTGGCCTGGGCCTTCAGAGGAAAGGCCTCCCCTGTGGCGGGGTTAGGCACCTAGGGAGGGACCCCCTGGGCTGGGTGAGAGGAAGGTGAGTAGGGAGGGTGATCCAAGAGGGGAAGTCCTCTGCATCGGGAAGCCACCCTTGACCAGAGAGTGGCAGCTGCAGGGTGAGGCAGACAAGGACAGATGTGCAAGTGCTCTAGGCAGTGTGCCACCATGGACTTTAGGGTCCCCTCAGACTGCCCTCTGTTTGTTGAAACTTCTCAACTGGTATTCCATCAGTTCCTGGGGCCTTGTTTTTTGCCAGTGCCTTCAATGTTGCTTGGACTGCACTGAGGAAATATCAATTGAGGTGTTTCAATAAACGGAAGCAGCACTGCAGGTGCTCATTCATCTATGTCAAGAAATTTGGAAGACAGCCCATTTCAAAGAAAGGTGATCAGAAAGAATGCAGAAATTATCAAACAATATCATTAATATCACACACAAATAAAATTTTGCTGAAGATCATTCAAAAGTGGTTACAGCAATTCATTGACAGGGGAACTGCCAGAAGTTCAAGCTGAATTCAGAAGAGGACGTGGAACCAGGGATATCACTGCTGATGTCAGATGGATGCTGGCTGAAAGCAGAGAACACCAGAAAGATATTTACCTACGCTTTATTGAATATGCAAAGGCATTTGACTGTGCGGATCATAACAAACTATGGGTAACACTGCAAAGTATAAGAATTCCAGAACATTTGTGCTCATAAGGAACCTGTACATAGACCAAGAGGCAGTTGTTTGAACAGAACAAGGGGATACTGTGTGGTTTAAAGTCAAGAAAGGTGTGCATCAGAGTTGTATCCTTTCACCATACCTGTTCAATCTGTATGCTGAGGAAGTAATCCGAGAAGCTGGACTATATGAAGAACAGGGCATCAGGATTAGAGGAAGACTCATTAGCAACCTGCATTATGCAGATGACACAACCTTCCTTGCTGAAAGTGAAGAGGACTTGAAGTACTCACTGATGAAGATCAAAGACCACAGCCTTCAGTATGGATTACACCTCAATATAAAGAACACAAAAATCCTCACAACTGGACCAATAAGCAACGTCATGATAAACAGAGAAAATACTGAAGTTGTCAAGGGTTTTATTTTACTTGGATCCACAATCAACGCCCATGGAAGCAGCAGTCGAGAAATGAAAGGACATATTGCATTGGGCAGATGTGCTGCAAAAGACCTTTTTAAAGTGTTGAAAGGCAAAGATGTCACTTTGAGGACTAAGGTGCGCCTGACCCAAGCCATGGTGTTTTCAGCCACTTCATATGCACGTGAAAACTGAACAATGAATAAGGAAGACAGCAGAAGAACTAATGCCTTTGAATTATGATGTTCGAGAAGAATATTGATTATGCTGTGGACTGCAAGAATGAACAAATTTGTCTTGGAAGAAGTACAGCCAGAATGCTCCTCTGAAGGAAGGATGGCAAGACTTTGTCTCACATCCTTTGGACATGTGATCAGGAGGGACCAGTCCCTGGAAAAGGACATCATGCTTGGTAAAGTAGATGGTCAGTGAAAAAGACCCTCAACAAGATGGACTGACACAGTGGCTGCAACAACGGGCTCAAAAATAGCAAAGATTGTGAGGATGGCGCAGGACCAGGCAGTGTTTTGTTCTGTTGTACACAGGGTTGCTATGAGTAGGAAGTGACTCCACAGCACTTAACAACAACATCAACAGAGTGCCCCTTTGCCAGCCCAGCCCCCGTGGTAGGGCAGTGGCTCCCTTTTCTGGCCACTCTGAACTCTGTCTGCAGCTGCCTCTGCAGCATTTACAAGTTTGTGAAAGATCCAATAAATTCATCCTCAGCGGGAAGTGATGACAGCTATGGGCTTGATTATAATCCCGAACATGTGGAAGGCTGCCTCTCACCTTCCCTCTCAAGCAGCCGTAGGGAGCCTGGTGCTCAGAGCAGGAGGAGGCCCAGAGCCAGAGGAGACAGAGCAGGGTTGGACTCGAACCCAGGGCAGTGCCCTGACCCACAGAGACAGGACTCTACCCCAAATCCAGCCACATGATGAAGGGTTTGGCCGAGGCTCTTGGCTGCTCCTCAGGGCCAGTCCCCAGTCTTGTAACTCAGACACCACTCTGGGTGGGAAGGGCAAGGCTGCAGTGTGGCCTCTGATCCCTCTGGGACCCACCCACAGGCCCCAGTACATCCCCCACGGAGCCACCTCCCTGGTTCCCTGCCCCGTTCATTGCCTCCCTTCCCTCCCTGCCCAGTCTTTGGAACACAGCAGCTAACAGCTTGAACCCAGGCTCTGCATGGCCTGGCTGTGTGATCATGGGCAGGTCACTTCCCTCTCTGTGCCTCAAAAGGCTCTTGTCTATAAGATGAAGTTTAAAGTCTACCTGCTTAGGGTTGTTGGGAAGATTAAAGAGACAGCAGCACAGGCCTAGCATAGAGTAAATGCTCAATAAATGCAACCTGCTCATGTTATGACCCTCCACCCGAGGCCCCAGCAGGAACTTCTAAAACACACCCTGCACAGACCCTCTGGGGCTCCCTGCTGCCTCCTGGGTCTCCATCCTGGTGCCCCTACTCCTCTCTAGCGACCTGGGGCCCACGGAGCCATGCTTCCCCTCCAAGTTGCCCTCACTCTGGACCTCTCCAAAGGCAGGCCCAGCTCCGCCCAGTGGCGCTCCCCAGCCTTATCCTGCAGGGCTGTGGCACCACTTAAGAGAGCAAACCAGCCAGGACATCACTCTGCAGGGGCCTCTGCGCGAGGGTCAGAACTGCTGTGGCAGCTGACAGGGAGCAGAGCAAGCCACACTATGGTGAACGAACTGAGCCCGTTCTAATTTCTTTCTTATTGGTGCAGTTTTAAAATTGTAGTAAAATATACATAACACAAAATTTACCGTTTTAACCGTTTTTGAGTACCAATCAGTGGCATTAGTTGTATTCGCAATGTTGTGTAACCATCGCCACTATTTCCAGAACGTTTCCATCACCCCAAAGGGAAACTCTGTACCCCTCCCTAGCCTAATTTATAAAAAATACACCTTAGTGACTGCCTGAGGCTGAGAATGGGGAGTCATTGTGAACAGACAGGAGGGGTCTCTAAAACTGGCGATGGGCACACAGCTCATAAATTGACTGATGATTGTTAAATTGTACACTTAGAGCGGGTGCATTCTATGGTATGTAAATTATATTTTATGGTATATAAACTATACCTCAATAAAGTTATTTTTTGAAAAAGCAGGTGAAGAGTGCAGCCACACACACACAAATATATATATGTATGTATACACACATACACTAAGGAAATAATCCCCTGAATAATTAACAGGGCTTATCTCTGGGTGGTGGGTTTAAGGAGGATTTTATTCTCTTCTGTTTGCTCACCAGCACTTTCCAATTTTTCTACAATGAAAAGATTGTGTAATTGAGGAAACAGCACACACAGTTTGAATAAAACGAGAACTACTCCTCTGCAGTAGGCGAATTTATACTCCCACCCAGCAAGCAGGGCCTACCCAGTGCTCAGGGGCCTTAGGGCCCCCTCACTGCTCAGACTACAGCAGGGGTTTGAGTATTGCCCAAGGAGGTAACCATTCTAGACGTGAGCTGATGAGGAAGGCCTGTGCCAGACCTTGTGTCCCTATGCACCGTCTCTGACTGTGCTGTCCCAACTCCCCTGTGGGGGGGTACTCACACCCTCATTCTTCCACAGGGGGAAACTGAGGCAGGCCCAGAGGATGAGATGCCTGAGCAGGGTGGCAAAGTAAGTGAGCTGTGTCCAGATTCAGGTCCTGACTCCAAAACTCCTGCTCTTGCCCCTCGGCCATATTGGCTCTTCAGCTGCACTCAGTGGCCCAGTGCTCAGGACTGGGGATGGAGTCAGGCCCAGGTAGCCCAGGGGTTCTGGGGTTCACCATTCCAGAGTACAGTGAGGACAGCCCCTTCTGCCATGGCTAGGACAGGCTGCTGAGCCCTCAGCCAGCCTTGGAAAAGCTCCTTCATCAGGCTCCCTCCTCTGAGGTCCTCTCCTCCCCAGGCCCAGGGGAAGACAGCTGGTAAAGCTGGGCTAATCCGCAAGGTTGCAGCAGGGCAGGAGTGGGCGACTCAGAATGTGTTGCCCACCCCCAGGAGACCACAGGCCCAGAGACATGCCCATCCAGGCTGTGGGAGTGTCTAGTCCTCCAGCGTGCTCCTGGGCTCTTGGGCTCCGTTTCCCCACCAAGTGCAACTCAGCCCGTGTTGCTAAAAGTCGCACGCAGCAACCTTGTCGCAAAGTCTGCCGGGACTGTCCACACAATGGAGGTGACGGCCCCGGATCGGTGTCCCTGCTGCCACTGTTCGCCCCAAATCCGGAGTCGTTCCTCTGCTCCAAAACCCTTCCTCAGAGAGGCGACTCTGGCGGCTTTACCCCCACCCCACCCCAAGGGGCAACTAAACGTCCGTTTGCGGATTTGCGCGAGTGTGCTCCCCAGGGGAGGGGGACACAAGCCCGCCGACCCGACCCGAGGGAGGAACGCGACGGGGCCGAGCGCGCCTGCGCACGAGCTCCCGCGCTGCGCTGAACTCTCGGCCGGAGGGAATGACCGAGAGTAACCCCGGGCTGACGTCACGGCCGGGGCAGGGGCGGGCCCGGCGACTCCGGGTCCCGGCTCCCACCGCGGCCGCCCCGGCCGGAGACTTGCGGGCCTAGGGCGCGGGGACCCGGGCACCCGTGACATTAGGGTAGCCCTGTCGCGGTCCGGTGTAGGGACCCCGCGGGCCAGCGACGCTGGGAAGATTCGGCGCGGCCCGTAGGCTCCAGACGCGCAGCCCAGAGACGCCGGGGACCCGCGCTGCCCAGCGCCGAGCGGCCGGCCGGCCAGTACCGCGCCCCCGGCCCCGGGCCCGCGCGCCCACGCACCTTCGATGTCGGTCAGCAGCGCCGCGTCCAGCTCGCACGGCGCGGCCAGCGCCTGCTCCAAGGCCGCCTCGCTAAAGGGCGTCCCGTCCATGGCGCAGCGCCTCCTCCGGGCGGCCCACCAGTCCCCACGCTCGCGCCCGGCTCCGTCCTCCGTGGCAGGCCGGCGCCCGCGGAAAGTCCCTCGGAAGCTGGGTTCCCCTGGCTGCCGCGGTCCGCTTGGCAGGCGCGGCGGGGAGGAGCGGGGGGCGGAGGCCACGCCCCCCCGGCCCACGGCCCCGCCTCACCTGGGCAGAGCCGGGACCCCAAACCCTGCCCGTGGGCCAGCGCGGACGGCCCCCTCCCTCATCCTCTGCGTCCGTCCGGGGCGCTGTCCGTCGCTTTATCTAGCCTGACGCCACCGCAGCCTCGGACCAACTGCTTGGGAGCCTGGGCAGGTCACCGCCTCTCCCTGGGCTTCAGTTTATCCAGCACCAAGCAAGGAGGGCTGAATGGAAGCCCCAGGACTCAAGGTGTGCCTTATTTAGTGTTGCTATGACAGAAATACAGAAGCAGGTGGCTTTAACAGAAATTTATTTTGTCACAGTTTAGGAGGCTGCAAGTCCGAATTCAAAGCCCCAGCTCTAAGGGGAAGGCTTTCTCTCTGTCCGGCTCTGGTGGAAGGTCCTTGTCTCCACTCAGCTTCTGATCCTGGGCAGTCTTCACGTGCTTGCCATGTGTCTTCCCCTTCTCAGCTCTCCTCCTTTGTTTAATCTTTTATCTAAAAAGAGATTGACTGAAAATACACCCTACACTAATCCTGCCTCATTAACATAACAAAGATAGCTCATTCCTAAATGGGATTATAACCACAGGCATAGAGGTTAGGATTTACAACACACATGGTTTTTGGGGTTATTTTGGGGGGACACAATTAAATCCATAACAAGGTCCATCCCAGAGGTTTCTGGGTTTGGAGAAGAGGCCCAGTCCTGGAGATGGCTGGCCCCAGAGAGACAGGGATCTGCCCAAGGCCACAAAGCTACTCTTGAACCACAGCAAGGCTGTGATTGGGGCTGTCTGACTCCAAACTTGGTGCTTTCCCAGGGAGCAGCAGAGTCAAGGGCACGTGGAAAAGGCTGAGCTTTAGCCCTGAGCCATGTTGCCCTGTGCCCTGACAGGCTGGGGCCAGGTCAGTAGGCAGCCCTGTTGGGCCGTGTGGCTTGGGGACAGAACCAGGTGGGGCAGGTGGGAGGGAAGGAGTCCCAGAGATATGAATCAAAGTAAACCAGAACTAACATTCAGGAATCTAAAAATTGGACGACAGTGAGCTCCCTGTCCCTGCAGGTATGCAAGCAGAGATCGCATGCCTCCTCCAGGACTGGACCCGTTCCCCAAACCCAGAAACGTCTGGGATGGACCTTGTTATGGACTTAATTGTGTCCCCCCAAAATCTGTGTTGTAAATCCTAACCTCTGTGCCTGTGGTTCTAGTCCCATTTGGGAATGGGTTTTAGTTTTGTTAATGAGGCAGGATTAGCATAGGGTGTATTTTGAATTGAAAGCACCAAAAGGAATGGCTCCTCAGGGGTCTGGAGCCCAAGGCCCTTCTAGCCCTGGGTCTGGGTGAGTCATGCTGTCCCAAAGATAGCCTTGTTCAGACTCCAGATATATATAGCCCATTTGGTCACACCCTCCAAGAGAAAAATTAGTGGCTCACTTTAGGAGGGGGGAACCTGGACTGAGAGAAGCTTGGCCTGGACATGCAGCTTTTCTTTGTTCCCCTCCCGGAAGTGGCTGTCATGGAAAACTACCCAGAACAGGGGTGGCTAGGAGGCACGGGGGTCTTCAAACCACATCTCCTGCACAAATGGCCCTACTCAGGGGTCTACACAGGACCTTGACCCTCTGGGTGAGCTTCTGTTCAGTGACCAGATGAATCCCCCTCTCTCCCTTCCCTGCAGCCCCTGAGGAGCTAGGCGCCCAGGAGGCCTTGAGGAATTTGGTGACTTCTCTGAAAATTCAACAGCCAGGAAGAGGGGTGGGCAGAGGAGGATGCTGGGTGAAGCCTCAAGACCACTTCCTTCAGAGTCTGGCAGCCAACCTGGTTTTTCATCTGCTTGCTGAACGACTTATTTCCCCTTCCTGAGCCTCAGCTACTGATCTATAAAAAGGGAATAAGCCTTTCTGCAGTCAGTCACCTTCAGAACAGACATGCCTAACTGTTCTTTTAAGTGGTTTTGCCACATATGTAAAGAGCATCACACAATAAATACACACTCCATGACTGCAGGAGTTAGGGGAGAGGGAAGGAGGATGAGGCAAGGCCAAGACACCAGTTGAGACTGAAGGCTCGCTAAAGCTCCCCTCCATGGGGGCCATGGGGCATAGTCCAAGATAGAGTGGGCAGACAACAAATCTTTGCCACCAAAGAGACAAAACTTTGCTCCATGGACCAGAATTTCCATGGCAGCCCTCAAGGAGAGGGTAGGGAAAGCCTGGCTGAGGACCCTGTTCCTCAGGGGAGCCTGCTGGTCTTGCTCACTCCTCCCCTTCAAAGATGGGAAGACCCCAAACAAGATGCCTCCTGGCTAGGCAGGTCTGAGCATACACAGGAGCTGGACCAGCTTGTGGTTGCCCCCTGTCCTGGAGTGCTGAGCAGGCCAGTTGCATCCACACAGGCAACAAGTCTTGAGCACTTACAGTGGGCCCATCCTGTGCCAAGTACTTTTCCCGTATTAACCCATTTATTCCTGCCCCGAATTCACAAATGAGTAAACGGAGGCACTGGCCTTGAAGGACATGCCCAGAACCTCACAGCAATGTTGCCCCTGATTGTCAGGGCTGGGAGGGGGCAGTCTGAGGAGTGGACCAGTTCCTTACCCTGGGGAGTTGGGGCGCCGGGCCAGAGAAGCCCCGCCCCGTGGGCCACCAGGCAGCCAATGGGCGCTTGGCCCGCAGTGGGGAGATGTGGCGTCACCGCCTAACTCCTGGGAGTCCAGCCCGGGTCACATGTGCTAAGCCCACTCACCCGGGGCTGGCAGGGCTGGTAGGGCCGGCCCTGCGGCCAGCTGGGCCTGCTGCATCTTCCTGGCCTCAAGGCCAGACACCTGGCTGGGACTGCTGCCCGGTGCGCGTCCGCGTCCGGGGCACCCGGGCGGGGCTGGCCTGGGGCGGCCCCTGCCTCCCCCCCACGGCTTCCTGCGGGACTGTGCAGGCACCTCCGGAGGGGGAAGCTCAGCCAAGGGTACCCAGCCCGACCTCAGCTTTGCCAACTGTAAGATAGGAGTTCGAACGCCCCCTTCCTCCCCTAGGCGACTTAGAGGCAGGGACATATCTTCTGTGGGTTCTGAGTCATTTGGGGTAGCGGCCAGTGCCAACAGGGCCTCCATTGACCCTCGGTGCCCTGAGCCCATTGGGGGCGAAGGGGCAGGTAGGTGCTTGGGGGGCTGCCATTAGGCAGGAGGCCACCGAGACCCCAGCCCAGCCCCACTTTTGGAGCCCCTGCCTGCCCGCAGTTTAGACTTCATTCCTCCAGTAGCTAAGCTAGACCCTCCCCAGGTGACAGTGGAGGGAATCAGGCAAGGGGAAGAAACATAGGCAGGAGAGGGGACAACCCCATTTCTCCCTCTGTACCAGGGACTGGAGGGCTGTTGGCCTGATGATTCTGTGTAAGATGACTGTATTCTCATTCCTGTGTGGCCTCCTCTGCAAGCTGGGCACTCGAGTGACCCCAGCTCTGCACCTCCACACCTGCTCTGCCCAGAAGGCTCATGGTTGTGGGCACCTTCAGGTCCTCCAGGTCACCTGACAGGCCCTTCACTCAAGTGAGGGGTGAGACTCACAGAAATGGAGAATGAGGGGGGACCCCTGCCTCCTAAGAGCTGTATGAATGGAGGGGGAGTCACAGATCAGGGTGGGTGTTGGAAGCAGCGTGAGAAGGGACCCCCAGGCATCACCTGACTCTGAGGCCAAATGCAGCCACAGAGGGGTTCTGATTTTGAGTTAATTGTCAAAACTTAGGCTTCACCTGAAGGCTGGGTTTCTAGCTTTAAAAAAAAAGATGTTTCATCTGAAGGCTGGGTTTTTGGCTTTTTTTTATTTTTAATGGATCACTGGGAGTGACAACTGGCTGCCCCTTTAGCCAGGGCTGTAAGCTCCTTCCACAACCCCCTCCCACCCCCCCATCCCCCGCTGGGACCACACCTAATCCACTTCACTGGCTGTGCTAGCTGCCAGGCCCATGAACCCATTTCCCAGATTGAAGAGTGAAGGCAGAGGTGGACAGGCACATGCTCAGGAAAAAATGGTGATGCTGGTGCTCTCTGAGGATTCATGGTGGTGGGGAGGGCATGGTTCCAGACTGAACCTTTTCCGGAAATGTCCCACTGACTCCCTAGTGTTGAGAGCAGAGATCTTGTTTTCTGAGATGTGAGGGCCTGGGCTTGGAGGCTGGCCAGGTCCCTCTAGTGGCCACCCAGCAAGCCCTGGTAGGGGCTCCTCCAAAATAAACTGCAGTTCCTGGGTGACTCGTGCCCATTGAAGGCCTCTGGCTTTGCACCTCCCTCCCCTTGGGGCCCAAAGGAGACACTTTTTGGAAAAGAGGTAGGTTGGAAACAATCCCCTCCTCCACAAGTGCTTCAATGGGGGGACAAGCTGGCTGCACGGTGCTCCCACACTGGCCCTTCCAGGTCTCTAGAAAGGGAAATTACAGCTGGAAAGCAGCCCCTCCCAGGGCTCCAGTGAAGGGCTACAGCTGAGAGCAGGCAGAGGAGGGAGTCCTGGGATAGGAATCAGGTCTGGCTCTGTTGAAGTCTGTGCCCCTAGGGGTGTCACTCCCATCCCTGGCCCTGTCTATCCCCCTCTGCAGACAGTCTATTGTTTGTGCCTGCCCAGATTTCATCCCCGCTCTGTTAACAGCCTGCTTTTCCAGGGTGGATTCTGGGACATTTGCTGGAACTATTGGGAAAGAGCCCTCCTCTGTCAGACTGGAGCTGTTGGCAACCATCAGTTAACCACACACAAGAGCCAAATAAAAGGAAACAGAGTAGAGATGGAGACAGGCAGATTTCTGACCAAATCCCTAAGCACCTGGATCCAGCTGTGCCTGAAGGTGAAACTCACTGAATTTATCAGTTACATAAATCAATCTCTCTTTCTGGTTAAACTCATTTCTGTCACAACCAAGCCATCTCTAAATGAGAGGTTAGGGCTGCAATTACCCCTATCTTGGACAATCATAACAAACCTTGGCATATTAAAAGCTCAGAAAGGTCCTACTGCTGCTTAACTTTAATCCAGCATTTCCCAAATGTGTCTCTCCACAGGAATCCCCCCTTTAGGAACAACTATTAATATCTTGGGAAAACGCACCTTGGCAAGGGCTCATCAGTGATCTTGAGGTCCCCCCCCGGAGGCTGGCCACTCAGGCCAGAGTTGCGTGGCCTCCCTCTCCCTCCTCTGTGGCTGGCCTGCCTGCTCTAGCTGAAGGCTTGGCTGCCACCCTAGAGCCTCCCACCCTGCAGGCCTCAGAAGAAGGCTCCGATGCTTCCTGGTTGCAGAGTATCCTGGCTTCTGGAAACCAGGCCATGAGCTCCTTGAGGGTAGGGCCGCAGCAGCTCACCCCTTCAGCACCAACCTGGCACATGGCAGGTTCTGCAGAACCTGGGCAGAAAGCAGGAGTCTGAGCGTGCTGGCAACCTCCTCTCCCACAGAGCAGAACAGGGCCAAGGCTCTTCTGGTGCCCACACCGCTTACAGGGCTGGACACAGGGTGGACTCAGGATCCTTGCTGTCTAGTCACAGGGAGCCCAGGACTCAGCCCTGGCTAAGGGCACCACCCGCTCCTGTTACCCCTCCCCACTGTGGGGGTATTGACCTCCCTCACCTCGCCAGCAGCAGACTGGGCCTCCATAGAGCTTCCTGGAGCCCAGGGAGACAGCTGGCTGCAGGGAGCTGAGGGCTGCTGCTTCTGGCCTGGGCTGGTGGCCCCAACATTCCCCTACCCCAGCCATGGGCCCGCTTGCCTCCTGCCAGCTGGCAGGGGGGTCCCATCCTGAGCCACCTTCCCAGAAGGACTGGTGTTCAGTGTCCTTTCTGCCCACTCTTCTGGGGCCATGACCTGGGACCCGAGGTCTGGGTTTGAGCCCTGGCTCTGCTGCTAATTCCTGTGCAGCCTTGGCAAACTTACATTCTGCAGGCCTATTTCACCTGAGCAGTGGCTCTGCATTGACTCCACGTGCACCTGAGGGGCCCTCCTCAAGCCCCACGAGCCACTCTGAAATGGCCCAGGCACCAACAACTCCCACAACCCACCCCTCAATGACCCTCTACATCTCTAGGGTCCCAAGAAGTCCCTCTCGAAGGCAAGACGAGATGAGGAGAGCAGCCTTTTTAAAGGGAGATTGGGCTGGGGTGGGGAGGGGGAATGAGTGAAGGGGGTCACGGGTTTCTCTTTGCCATGATGAGAATGTTTTAAGATCATGGTGGCGGCTGCAAAACTCTGTGAACACACTAAGGACCTTGGATTGTGCACTTGAAATGGTGAACAGTATGTGTGCTATCTCAATAAAACTGTTGCCGAAAAAGGGGAGGGGAGCTAATTCTCAAGCTCACAAGCTCTGCAGGATTCAGGTGCCCAGACGTTTAGGAGCCTAGTTGAGGGGGGCTAAGGCCCGTTTGCTCAAGGGCCTTGGGTGCTCCGGGCCCTGGGTGTGAGCCTCCCTCCACATGCCAGGCTGGGAACAAGCCACAGAAGAACCACTGCACCTCATATCCGAGCTCTCGAACAGTCTGGGTGGGTTAACAGCCACCACAACCAATGCCCCAAATCGGGCCATACCAGGCTGACCCTGCGGGGACAGTGCTGGAGTTTTCCTCCAGCCCAGACTCCCTTGGCAGGCAGGGGGCTCTCAGCCAGCCTGGGTGGTGGTGGTGAGGGGTGGTAGCTCCCCGGAAGGCCCTGCTTACAGAAAATAGGGTCAGGTCTGGCAGATCCAACAACCAATCACAGCCATTTGACAGCAGTCACACAGGAAGGCTTGTTTATTTCTTTATCGTATTTTACATGCAAGAACCCAAACTAAAGAGATGACACTTGGCGGGGGGGGCATGGGTGGCTGGCCACTTTGAGCTTCACACACACTGACCGCCCACAGAAACATGTGACAGGGACAGGAAAACCAGCTCCAGGGGCGACTGGACAACGAGCTCCACATTCCACTTTTCCACAGCTCCTACAATCCTGAGAGCTCTCACAAGTGCAAATCCACCCGCCTTCCTCCAGGAGCACCTGGTGATGGACACACCAGAGCACCAATTACTACTTACATCCCCCAGGCTGTGGCTGCAAGGGAAGCCCAGCTCGGACCCGGTGGGCAGGAAGGGCTAGAGGTGGGTGTGAAGAGATGGGCACTGCAGGGCTTGACAGGAGCAGCTTCTGGGGAAACACTTATCTGTGGTTGGTGATGAAGACCAACTGGCACTCAGCGTGGGTGAGTGGGGAGACCAGCCCTCCTAACATGAGCCCATGGGGGGCACAGCCGGGCAGAGAGCACAGCCTTCTCCACAGCGCTCCCACCAGACCTGCTGGGCGTGGACCTGTACCCAGGAAGGCCATGGCCCACACTCAACTGTCCTAGGCTAGGCCAGACTGTGAAGAAGCGTTTGGGTGTGGGGCAAGGGTGGGCTGTGAGGACCCAGGGTCTTCCAGAGCCCTTGCCACTAGTCTCCCGGCAGGGCCTGGAAGCAACGCTGTGGGGAGGGGGGTGACAGGCACTCCTGCGCGGCCCCAGCCCTCTGCTTTGGACCTCTGGTAGGGAGAGGGAAGGGCAGACAGTACTAGCCTCTCAGCAGGGTTGTTTGCACTGAAGCGCTGACAGAAAGACAAAAAGACAGATGAGTGGCCACCTTTCCCTCTGGCCCAGCCCAGCGCCCAGGGTACCCAGGTGGGGACCAGCAGCTCTGTTCAGACTTCCCTCACCTCACCACTGCCCACATGGCCAAAAAGGCAGGCCGGAGGAGAGGGTTAGTTTTCACATCTCGGCACACACAAACACAGAACAGGTTAAACACATTCCCAAGAAAATATTTTGACAAAATAAATATTTTAACCTATAATCAGGTATAATTAGTGCTTACGGGAAACCCAGCAATAATTTAGTGTAATTAAGTACATACTGTATCTGTGATTTCTAACACCTGTGGAGACTGCGGCTTGGGAGGGTCTGGATTTTCTGCAAGGGCACTGCCCCTCCTGTACCTGGGGGCCTGCAGGCTGTGCTGTCAGACTGGGGGGCAGGCCCCATACCTAGGGTGCTGCAGCCTCAGGGCACCCTAGAAAGGTTCACAGGCCCCCTCAAAGCACTGGGCCTGTGCGTGCTTCCCGGGCAGGCCTCGAGTCCCCTCAGCCTACATGGGCAGCTACCTCTGGACAGGACATTTGAGCAGGAGGCACCGGAGCCATTTGAGGGATGGTGTCGGGCTGGGGTCGTGGGTGACACTTCTCTGCTTGGGCCAGTGGCCTCCTGCCATCCCACAGAAGCCTGCCACCCTGCTGCCCCTGGGGCTCTAGAGCACGGGTACTAAGGACAACTGTGCCTTGGGTCTCCCTGGGAGGTGCTTCTCCTTCTCTTCTTCCTCTCAGCCCCTGCAGGCTCCTGGCCATGAGGGGCTTCCCATTCACCAGGCAGGGGGCTGGCTTTCCCTCAGAGGTCCCTGGCATGATTGTGGGGTTAGGGCCACAGCACTGACTGCAGAGGGCAGGGAAAGCCCGGCCCCCCACCCCATGGCTCCTGTCCTCTACAGAGACCACCCCTCAGACTGCTCTGGGGCTGGAATACTAGTGGGTCTCTGCCCTGGGGGGCCGCAGTGTGGACCATGGGTAGAAGAAGAAGTACAGCAGCTGGCAGAGAGGCCAAATCAGGCTGGCAGGACCTAAGGACGAGTATCCTGGGCATCGCTGAGGAACTGGAGTGTGGCATCACCAGCTGATCCTGCTAGACAGGCCCCGGCCGGATCCCAGGCCTCTCTTCCAGAGGAAGCTGGAATGGTGCCAGACTGGGCATGGGTGCTGGGTTGCTCGGCTCCCTGCTCCTGTGGGCACTCGACACAGCTCTCAGCTCCAGTCCAAGTGCTCTTTCCAGATCCTGTGCCGCTGCTGTCCCTGCTCAGGCTGCCGTGCTGGCGGTGAAAGCCCAGCTTCCAGGCCATCCCGACCAGTGGAGGACTGACACCTACCCAGTCAGGATACACAGGGGCCCGGGCTGCCTATTGGAGGGGATGGGGACCGACTAGCCATGCAGCCCCCACCTTAGGCTCACAGCAGGTGGGAAGCAGCTGCAGTAGTGCTCTCCTCAATCTGGGCCATAGCCGCACGGGGTGGGTGGCCATCAGGCTGGACCGGGGGATGGGCCGAGCCCCACGCCCATCACCCACAGCCAGGAGATACACCAGGAGGACAGAGGGTGGGAGCGGGGTGTTGTCAGCCCCATCAGCCTGGCTCTTCTGCCTCCCAAGTCAGCTTGGGGAGGAGGTGCAAACCTGCTGCTGGGGTTGGGCGGGGGGGAGGGGGACCCAGGGTGGGAGGAGGTCACGCTGTCCAGGGTCTACGGGGGAGACTGAGTCCCACAGGAGCGGGGCAGGACCTCAGTGCTGTTCTGGCCACTTGGCCGCCTGGGCTCTCTGAGCTGTCTTGGAGGCAGGGGCGCACAGGCTGCCCCAGGTCCAGCCAGAGCCCCGAGGCGGTGCTTTCATAAGCACCTGAAGTCCTCCCAAACAAATCCCTCCACAGACAGCCCACAAGGGGCTGTGGGGGTGCAGGCTGTGCATGGGGCATTCAGGCTACGGTAGTGTTATCGCTTCAAGCACTAACCAGTGTGCCACACGGCTACTGTCCACAGGCTGGCTGGGGTGGCCCTTGTAGCCCCTGGGACTATCCCATGTCAGGGGCCTGTGGGAGCCAGCTGGGGCATGGGCCTGGGGCTGGGCAACCAGCTCAGTGATGGAGAGGGGACGAGAGGGTAAGAGACCACACAAGACACCCCACAGGGCCTTCTAAAGTGTTGGCATGCCAGGTGCTGTGACTGACAGGAGTCAGGGAGCAGCAGCCCAGGAGGGGAACCCTGCTCTCCCAGAGCAGCAGCACACAACCCTTCTGGAAGAGGAGGGGCTCAGGCTGGACCAGGGGGAGGGAGGGACTGGGGCCTGCTCCATCCAGAGCTGGCCTTGCTGCCTCCTCCCCCTGGGAGGGAGCGTGCGGTGGGTTGGGGGCAAAGGGGCTCAGCTGCAGTGAGGCTGTCCCACCCCCAGAGAAATGAAGGCAGTTAAAGTTGGTCCTGATGAGTGAGAGGCCTGGGAACAAGCACAGTGGAGTTTCCATGGAGACACAGGTGCAAGCCTGGGAGGAGGGGCCAGTGCCCATTGCCAGGGACACTGGGGGCATTTGTAACCTGGGCCTCTGGGCAGGCAAACCGTAACCACAGCTCACAGGGCAAAGAGGGCATCCTCAGACCGCTCAGGCTTCTTCCGGCCAGAGGGAGCAGGAGCCGGGGCCGGGGCCTCTACCGGGGGTGAGGGGAGATTAGGGACCATTTCAGCAGCTTTGGCTCTTTCTTCAAGGAATTTATCAAACTCTGCAAAGAAAACCAAGACAAGGGCAGGACAGGTCAGGGAGTTGAGCCCCTCTCTAAAGTCACCTTTTTAAAGTCCTTGAGTTCAAGCAGCCCTACCCCCACTCATTCCCCATAAGCTCTGCTTAACCCAGTGGGGTCTCCCTGCATGAGCCCCACCCCTCTCCCAGATCCTGCCATCCCCACACACTGCCCTGGGCCCCCAGGGTGCCCCTCACTCCTTGCTGCCAGGGAGGGAGGCAGGGTAACAGGAGCTGCCAGCTGGAGCCCAGGGGCAGGGCCCTTTCTGACCTCGGAAGTCACACTCCATTTCCCCTGCTGCCACCGCTAGGGCGAGGGGAAGTGGGCAGCAGGCAGCTGCGGTGTAGGGCAAAGGACAGCCCCACTTCCTCCAAGAAGCCCTCCACCCCCAGGAATTCTAGAGGAGGCTCCCAGCTCCCCTAGCCCTGAAGGACCCAAGGGAAAGGCCAGTGGGCGCCGCCCTATTTCTGCCCCACTGATGTGCTGCTTTCCCTTTTCCAGATCAGCCCTGGGGCAGGGGCAGGGGCAGGGGCAGGGGCAGGGGCAGGGGCAGGGGCAGGGCAGGGAGAGCTGAGGAGTGAGCTCAGAATCCCAACCTCCCCCACCAAAGGGAGTGGCTGGGGAAGCAGGTGGGGACAGAGAGTTGTGTCCACCTCTCACTGCGTGCTGCGTGAACACCAAAGGGCTCCTGTCCTCTCCCTTGGCCCTGAGGGGATCTGACCCATGGATGGCAGGATCAGACAGCAGAGTGAGGGGAGACAGTGAGGAAGGAGCGGCAGGTAGACGTGGGTGAGAAGAGGGGTGGGGCAGTGGCCCAAGACAGGAGGATGGTGGAATGGAGGTGAGAGGCTGTGACAGAGAAGGAATCTTCTGCTCCCAGAAGGCCCCCAGGAGGTGCCATGCCCAGGAAGCCCCTGCCCTGGCCTGCCTTCACCCCAGCAGAGTCCTGATACACCAAGCTAGCCACAAAATCCCATGTCCTGCCTCTGGAGGAGACAGAGCACTCAAGGCAGACAAGCTGGTGAAGAGCACAGGCCTTGGGATCACACTGCCCTGATGGCAGTCTGTGACCATGACTCCCTAGCCCTATGACCTTTTTAAAGTCACATGTTCTTTCTGATCTCACTTCCCAATAAGCAAGATGGGAGAGGTGACATCTCCCAGTTGGAATGGGGCCTAAGCCGTGAAGTCTGTTGTACAGAGCCTGGCACGGGGGTGGGGGGACTTGGTGACAGGCCAGGGGTGGGTGCAGGGGACGGAGGTCATACCTTCACTCGTGACCCCTTCCTCCGGGTCGTCACCCTTCTGTGAGAGAAGCGAAAACAGGTGCATTAGGCCCCATAGCTGCCCTGCCCCCTCCATCTCGTCCCCCACCCCAGAGCCCACTGCCCACTGTTCCCCAGCTCCCAGAGTCTATGAGAGCAAAGTAGTGCTCTTCTTACTGGGGAAACGGACACTATCTACCAAAAAAAAAAAAAAAAAGCAGGCTCTGGGTCTTGATCTTCCAGAAGGATTGGGAAGAAAAAACCAGAAAAGGTGCAGCCTGTGCCGAGGACTGTGCGACAGGCGCCTTCCCAGTCTGTCAAAGCTCTCTGAGCTCATGCAGGAAAGGGCCACATGCCCCTCCACTGAGCACCCGCTCCCTTCCAGCCTTGGGATCTGAGAAGTCACCATCTATGCTGCACTGGGAAGAGCCACCATGGAGACCCCATCAACCACTGTAGCTCCTGAAGGAGTGAGGGGGCGCTGTGCGCTCTTAAAACAGAGTGAGTCAGACCTGATTGTGTATGAAGCTCCTAGTGGCAGCTTGAGGGCCTGGGGCTGCCTGGGAGCCTCGGGGGTGGGGGTGGGGTGGGGGGGGCAGTGGACAAAGCTGGGGAGGAGACCTGGTTCCTTCCTGCCTCTGCTATGACCTGCTGTGTGGTCTTGCTGAGCAGGCCTCTTCCCCTTTCTGGCCTTGGGGGTCCTTCTGCTTTGCCTCTATGACAGGAGCTATTTCTTTTCAGGGCATCCCTTTGGGAAAGGTATAATGGGGCATTTTCCTCCTCCCCTGGCATCTGGGGTGGCTGCTTCACCTTGCAGTAGGAAAGCCAAGACTTTCTGGGAGCAGGCCTGGAGCCGGAAGGGGCTCTTGGCCAGAGGCCTGCTGTCCTCAGGAGGGACAAGTGGGAGAGGCCAGGCTACCAGCCCACAGTGAACCAGGCTAACCCTGTGGTTAAGATCCCAAGAGGCTGTTCAGTTTCTGGAAAAGGTCTCCCGCAAAAGGGAGGCAGCTAGGAGCAGGAGATAAGGAGACTCCAGGTCTGGGGAGAATCCAGTCAGCCTTGAACAAGCCAGCTTCTCTCCCAGAGAACACTTCTATACCAAGGGGCCGGGAGGCCCCCCGGGCTGCAGAGAGTGAAGGCGTTTTGCAGGAGTAAGGGGAGGCACTAGAAGCACCTAGCTTCAGCTCTCTGCCATTCACAGGTGTGTGACGCCTTCTCTTAGGGTAGAGAGATCCTCTTTGGGACAGGGGCTTTGTAAGTCAAATATGCCAGAAGATTGATGGAGAGGGTGACAGTGACTTAAAAACAAAACCAGTCACCTGACTCATCTGTGTGTACATCTTAACAATAAAAAATAAAATGAAATGGAAAAAGAAAAACCCAAACACACGCCTGAAAGTGAAAAGGAGCTGGGGAAAGTTGGCACGTGTTTTCGAGCCTCCTCCAGCAGGCCCCAACTCCAGTTCTGCTCTTATTAGCTGCATGCCCCACCGAGCTGCGCTGCAAGGCCTGACGGAGGCGCTGCCCAGGGCAGGTGCTCCATCAAGCTGGCCTCCTCAAGCCTGAGCATAAGTGGGTGCCTGCTGAACCAGGGCAGGTGCCGGAGAGGACGGTGAGGCTGTGTGAGCCCCCCGCCCGTGAGGCACAGCCCTGAGACAGCCCCAGGTGCCCTTCCTCGGAGGAGCCTATGGCCCTTAACACCCGCACACAGAGTACAAACGTGGGAGTCTCACCAGGTCGGTCCTGAGCCACACCTCAATGTCGTCCATGACAGAGGGCTGCACAACGGGGATCTATGGCACAGTCAGCAGCCGGGCAGGCAGCCACACAGCCACAGCAAAAGACGGTACACCGGAACAAAAGAAAATCGTCAAAAGCCACCCCAAACTAAACCAAAAAACACACATGGCAAAAAACCACAATCAGCACTACAAGCACAGGGCAACGCAGGCAGCGCATATGAAATGCTGGTGGAGCACAAGGGAGCGCAAATGAAAAGCAGCAGCTGGCCGGCGGGTACTGGGTAGGGAAGGCAGGGTGTTTGTACGCGTTCTTGAAATGGATAACTTTTTGACTACATGTGTCAGCCCTCATGTCATGGGGTCTCAGTTGCAGAACCAACTTATGGCAACCCCATTTGGTGCAAACAGTTAAGTGCTTAACTACTAATGGAAAGGCTGGTGGTTCAGACCCATCCGGAGGCACCTCAGAAGAAAGGCCTGGCAATCTGCTTTCGAATGGTCACAGCCTTGAAAACCCTATGGAGCACAGTTCTACTCTGGGGTCGCCACAAGAGCTGCAGAAGTGCCCTCTAATCCCAGAAGTGCTTTGGTCAGAGTGTTGCCACCTGCTGGTGGCTCAGCCTGGAGGGGCCGCCAGCGCTCGATGCCTGGGGAGGTGATGACCAGGGAGGCTCAGGGGTGCAGTGCTCTGGAGGGCAAGGCCAACAACGCTGGGAGCCGACCCAGGTGGAGGTCTGGGGCTTCGTTTGCTCAGTGGAAACTATTTCAAAATGTGTCCTGGTGCCTTTCTGGGTGGGAGGCAAGGTGCACCGAGAGGAGGTATGCACTGCTCTGTGGGTGCAGCCTAGGTGACAGAAGGCTGCCACGCTTTGCCACCACCAGAATCAGCACAAACGAGGGCTGACGACAAAGGGGACTGTGGGCTTTAGGCTAAGCCCTTGTTGTCTCTTCAGGGGAAAATCATGAAGCAGTCCTGAATGGAACAGCTTTCATCTCACCCTTTCTTCCTGCTCTCAATGATGGCTGTCTGTGCTTTAGAGGTCAAAGAAAAGAGGTTCACTGGAAAAAGTCGGGAGCAGGCCAGGGGTGGGGGCTGGCCCCAGAGCAAAGGGAGAGGCCCCTTACCAGTGCTGAGCAGCAACCCCCCCTCCCCCCCGCCAGGGCCTCCAGGGCAGGATTCAGAACATGGAATCTGGATAAGAATGTTTAAGTTGCTGTCAGATATATATAGCCCCCTGAGAGGCCGCGCTAATGAGATGTTGGCTCCCAGCCTGGAGAAATGAACTGCCTGCCCTTCACTGAGGTGACCCGCTCCTCACCTCGTCTGGGTCTGGTAGTGCCTTCCTGGGATTCACTTGTAAGTCCACTATTTCTAGAAAAAATACCAGCAGTGCATCTGACCTCATCCAGTGTCCTATCTGGGGTAAGAATAAGGTCAAAACAGCCAGGCAGAGGGCTGTCTCAGTGTTTACCAAATCTAAAATTAACACACTCTCAACAAAGGAGAAGAGCAGAGAATTTGTACCCACAGCCCTGCCAGCACACCCCCCTCACGCTCCTGGAAACCTGCTGCTGGTGGGTTTGGGGCACACGGGGTTGGTGAGGGGGCGTCTAAGCCCAGCCGGGTCATGCTGTGCAGGGGTGGCCCATGGCCCTGTCCAGAGCTCCTGGCACGTGCACTCAGCTCACTCAGCGCCTGGCTCTGAGGAACTGGGTAGCTCACTGCACTTGGTGACCTGGCTGCAGGCCCAGGACAGACGGTCCATGTGTGACTGCTGTGAAGGCCTGATCCAGCCACGGGCAGAGCAGGGGATACTGTCTACCGCACTACTTTATTCTTTTGACTGACGGGGGCGTAAGAAAGTTAAATTTAAAAACATCAAAGAGTTCATATCCCCCTAAAACGGCACAAATGCCTGACAGGCTGTGCTAACAGCACCTAACACAGGTGCATCTACACGCCAGCAGCGGAGCACATGGGTTGTGGTCTGCCAATGCTGTGCCTGCTGGCACGTCTCAGCCTCCACATCCTCTAGCAGGAGGTGCTGAGTTTCATTATCTTGGTGCTCACACTGCACAGTGCCAGGCCACAGGAAGGGGCCGTGCCAGAGGTTGGGAAGTCAGCCCACATCTCCAAAGGGAAACACCCCAACACATCCTTGAGCGCATACTGGGCCTTTCCATGGCTACCTCACGTTATCCCCACCGGGAGAAACTACACTACAAGTGTAAAGCTTTTCAGTGTGCTGCAAAAGCTTGAAAAAAGTCATCAAGGGGTCATGAGCCTTAAGCCTTCAGATTTTCCTTAAAATTTTTTTGTTACTGTTCAAAAACACGTCCTTCAAGGCCTGGACCATGCTCCAATTTCCTCTTTGAGGATTAATCTTGAGAGCCTGAATGCTCAGGAAATAAACATTGACATTTGAGAAACTTCTCCAAAAGCTGGCTCATGGGAACACTTCTCTTCCCTCTCCTAGATTTTCCCAGTACGTGGCATGCTTAAGTAAGTTTAAGGATTGGCAACCTCCAGATCCTCCAGACCAGGCCCAGGAGCTCAGGCGAACCCAGCCCAAGGGGCACCGCAGAGGAGGCGGGAACGCTGGGCAAGGCAGGGCTCAATTCCGGGCCTGGCAGCACAGGCTGCACAGCCCTGGGTGCATCGTCCCACAGCGCTTCTCTGGGCCCCAGCATCTTCATCTGACAGCCTTCCTCTCACATATTAAGGTGCTTCGGAGAGGTGGTGGGGCAGGGGGAACAGAGGGCAGGGTGCCGGCTCCTGTGCCATCATTTGGGCAACTTCCTTTTCTTGGTCTTGGTTTCCTTATCTGTGAAGTAAGGTGACTCTTAAGGTAACATTTAGCTTTCAACACTCAGTGACCCCGAATCCCTTGACTTTCTGACTGTTGTCATCCCCGACTCATGGTGACCCCATGCACAGCAGGATGAAAGGCTGCCTAGTCCTTTACCATCCCCATGATTGGTTGTGGATCTGACTGTTGTGATCCATAGGGTTTTATAGGGTGATTTTGGAAGCAGATGTCCAGACCTTTCTTCTGAGTCCATCTTAGTGTGGAAGCTCTGGTGAAACCTGTTCAACATCATAGCAACACACGAGTCTCTGCTGACAGACGGGCGGTAGCTGTTCAAGAGGCGCTTTGGCCGGGAACTGAACCCACGTCTCTCTCGTGGAAGGCTAGAATTCTACTACTGAACCACCATGGGCACAGGCCCTCACATTGGTGCTTCTGTTTTCTAATTCAGAAACCCAGGGATGTGTGAAATTATTGGAATCGTCTCATTAGACTGCGAAAGACACCTGGCCTAGGGTATGAATCACTGTGGATCCAGGGCGTTGGTTGACAGTTAGGCTTATACAATAGAAGGCAAGGGTTGAGTTTCTTGTGGTTGGAAACAATACCTTAGCTATATAAACTTCCTGCCCTGGTAAATAAATGCCTTGGTTATTACAACAGGGTAAAGTTTCTTTGAATAATGTAGCTGCTTTCAGACCCAGACTAAACATGTACATAACTATAACAATGTGGACTCAGGGAACTGTGAGGGAGGAAGAGGCAGCCCTGCTCCAGGCTGGTGAGAAGAGAGGCTATGGCTAGAAGAGGGGCCTGCACTGAGTGTCAGGGCCTGGGCAAGTCATCAGCCCCTCTGAGGTCTCAGTTTCTCATCTGTCAGCAAGGGGTGGGATCAGCTGACCCCTAAGATCCCTGTTGGCTCTGACGTGCCATGGTTTTAGCATCTTCTCAGGCAACGGTCCAAGCTAAAGGCTAGTCCTAGTGGGCTAAAGAAGGCAGTGTGTGGAATAGGGAGAAAGAAAAGTAATGAGATATGAAGAGGGAAAAGGCAAGGAAGGGAACACAGCCATCTCCCTTGGAGGCAGGGCAGGACATGGTGGCTGGGCTGAGGCAATGGCTGGACAAGTCCTCCCCAGCTTCAGAGTCTGAGGAGAAGCCGGCCTGTCAGACATCAGAGCTGCAGATTTTGGTCTGCAGGCTGCCTCTGACTCCCACTTGGGTCTGCAGGTGGGAGTGGCTCTGAATCCAGGCCAGGAGGGTCATCTGTCCTGAGGGGGCCTTGATTAGGGGCCACCCTCCCCCTACCCCTCACATGCCTAGGCTCTTTCCCAGCCCACTCTGTTCTGTGGTGACTCATAGTCATTCCCATCAGAGTATCTTCCTGGGTGCCACCTGCATCTAGGAGACATCCCAGCTGATCACCAGCTAGGAGAGGCAGAAAGACCCTCGAACCACAGAAGGCAGGCAGGAGTGCCCAAGTGCCATTGGGACCCATCCCAGAGTCCCTGGGAGCCACAGCTGGCTCACTGCTAGGGAACCTGATGTTGTCACCAAACTTCTGTGCTGGATATCAATGACACCTCCAGCACTGGGGAGCACAGCCCCTCACAGTCCGAGCCCAGCAGGAATTCTAACTGTGGCTTTCAACAGAACAGGACAACACCTGTAGCTCTGGGGGTTATTCCAGAGAAGTTGCGCAATCCTCCCATAATGCTTCCCCACTGTGAGGAACAGTCTAAAAGTCTGTTGGCCTCAATCAGTAGAACAAAAAGTTTCCAGGTAAAGAATTTGTACTCGGGAGGTGTGGGACGACTCAGGGTTTCTACGCTACGGGAAACAGGGCAAAGCAGTTAATAAACATTGTTTAAAAACAAAAAACAAAAAATTGCAGCCAGACAGGCGGGATGCCAGGTTAGCTGTTAGTGGGGTTTCTCTGGGATGTCGGGGACTGGAGCTCTGTGTGGGGACAGGGCAGTGTGTAGGCAGCCTGTTTGGGCAGAGACAGGTGCCACCACCAGCAGCTGAGGCCACACTCAGGCTAGTTGATGTGGGCAGTATCCTTTTTTGCAGGATTAATAGGCACAAGGACACACACATGGGCTGGATCCTCCCAGTTTGGACGGTGGAGCAGACATGGTCTCCAGGAGCCCTGCTCTGAGGCCACTCACATGGGCCACAGTCCTAGCATGCCCCAGAAGTAGCAAGCAAGGGGCCCCGGCTAGCCCACGTCAGAACGGCCTTGGGTCCTGGCCCAGAAACAACTGCCCTCTCACTCCGAGCAGAAGCGTGCTATCTGCTGCTACAGTGGGGGTGGGGGAGCCTGCTCCACCTTAGCGTGGCTGTGTGAAGTTCACGAGCTCCAAGCTGGGGGTCAGGCAGGCACCTTCCCCCCCATGGTTCTGGATGGTCCTACTTGGGCCAAGTTCTTGCATGTGGGTCAGCTCTGCTCAGGCAGGTGACCTTCTGTGCTGCTGGCTGTCCCAGGCCTCTAGCCCACCTGCCTGGGCCTCTCCTGGCACAGCACACAGGGGTTAGCTACACTTCTTCACCACTGTGTCTAGTGCCCCCTGCCCCGATTAGAGCTGAGCCCCCGCAGGACAGAGACCCACGCTTTCATTTCTTTTGTCGTCTTTCCTCTTCTCCAGCCAGCCCACCACACACACACGCACATGCACACACACACCCATACACACACTCTCTTGCACGCACATGCACACACGGACAAGTACACACATGCATGCGCACACAGTGCTGTGTCTCCATGTTAGGTCCTTTGTGAGGGCTGCTGCTTCATCAGAGGGGACTGTCACTCCACAGCAACCACCTAGGGTGAGATCACCTCCTCTTCAGGCAAGCTCAGAACCACCTAGTGGGACAAGGTCTCTTGCCAGAAAAGCTCTGCTTCATGAGGACAAACTGTGTTTGCTATCATTCCCCCTGCCCCGGGCTTTGTTTTCTTATTCTGTTCCTGGTGTTCGTGTGCCTTTCTTTGAGAGATCTCCACTCTGTTTGTGACTTAGTGGACATAAATAGCTACACTCGAAAACTTGTCGAGCCTAGGACCGCCAAGCCCACAGGCTTCTTGGACTGGCCAGTTGCGGGGGTTGTTCTTTCAGAAATACCCCCCACCCTCCACCCAAGCAAAAGGCCCAGGAGCTTGTGCTCATCCTGGAAAAGCGAATACTGCCGAAAGCTCCAGAGACAGTAAAAGGAAGGAAGCCCTGCCCACCACCCAACATCGATAATGGCCCTGACCCTTGGGGCTCAGGTCACAGACCTCAGAAAACCAGTGAAGGTGTTGCTGGGGCTGGAAGTCTGTGGCTTAGGGGAGATTATTCAAAGACAGGAGGGAAAATTTGGCATCCTGGTTAGGAGGAGAGAGTGGCCTTGTACTGTCTGGTCCACCGGGGCTTTGCGGGTTGGCAGAGGATGACAGTGGACTGTTACACAGGGAAGGGGCTGGGTGCACACAGGCCTGGCACTGCTGGTCAGCTCTCACCATTCCTTGGGCTATTAGCCAGCTGTCTATAGGCTCCAGGTCAGAGTCCCCACCTTTACCTCTCTGCTGGGCCGAGGACAGAAAAGTCCCAGAAAGAAAGAAGTCACAGCAAGACCCATGATAAAGAAGTCAATAGAACATACTGTAGCAACAGAAAATCCCTGTTCAGAGTCGATTGCCATGAGAAGAAATGTGACCCCATGCCCCCCTCCCCTCTCCCACGTCCCCATTACCTGCCTGGAAAAAAAGAAGAAAAGTTTAGCAACCAAGAATCCCAACAGACACTCATGCCAATGCCTCCTGAAGCCTGGGCTGCCTCTGTGAGGTCAGAGAGGGCTGGCCAGGCCTGCTTCTCCTGTTCAGGGCCACAGGGCTTTGCAGGAAACGCACTCTTCAAAGAATCAGCTTTTACAAAATCACTTCATTTTTTTCTAACTTATTCCTGCTTTTTTTTCTCTCTTTCTCCTCCTTTCTAGTTGCCTGCATATTCTTTTTTTCTAAACACCTAACCTGAAAGCTGAATTTGATTGTATTTTTATTGCCTTTTTAAAAATGATTAAAGTATTTAAAGTTAAAAAAAAAAAAAAAAACCCAAACTCATTGGCTTCGAGTTGACTCTGACTCATAGCGACCCCATAGGACAGAGTAGAACTGCCCCATAGAGTATCCACGGAGCGGCTGGTGGATTCAAATGCTGACCTTTCGGTTAGCATCTGAGCTCTTAATCACTGTGCCACCAGAGGCCCAATTTAAAGTTAGGACTACTGATTTGGTTGCACCCTGGTGGTGCAGCTACACCATTTCCCCTAATTCTCTGTGTTTCTAGTTCCTCCCTCGCCCCAGCTATCCATCTGGGAGCATGTTTTCATTCCCAGGTCAGCACGGCTTGGGGTACAGGACATGACCTGCAGTAATGACCTGAAGGTGCACATCTGTACACACGTGTGTGCACACCAGAGGTGCACGGAGAGTAACGAGCATCCAGGGGCACCCCCCCACCACCCAAATCCAAGTGCCCACAGAGCAATCTTTAAGTTGCACCACCCCCCAATTTCAAGATGAACAGACGTTGACAGCAGTGACCCATCAGCAGAAACATCTTCCCCCCTCTTGCCCGGCTGCCTCAGTCAGCTGCCTTTCATATTTGTGGTGCCTCGGAGTGTCATTCTGGGCCTCGACTGGTGTCCCCTTGGACTTGTGCCCAGGGGGAAGTGCCCCTTTCTGGCCCCCACTCACTACACCAGAGCCTGGTGCACAGTACCCTGCTTCCTGGCATCGCTAAGGCCCTGGGCATGGCATCACCCTGGCAAGCAGCAAACACAAAAAGCGATTTAAAAAACCCACCACCATGTGGAAAACATGCTGGCATCATCAAGACCTTTGAGGACAGCAGGAGGATCTGAGCCAGGTTTGCTTTCAAAGGGTGAAGGTCTGAAGTCAACCCCATCCCCTGGGCGGGACCTCTCTGATCCACCCACTGGCTAGGATCCCTGCGGGGCCACTGATAATAGCAGGGGTGCAGGATGACACACCCTGGCGGGAGCAGGCAGGCAGTGCAGCCAGCATGGGCAGCAAATGAGGTCGGCTGGGCCAGGGTCCTCTGGGGGAGGGGCTGTCCTCACCAGGCAGTGTGCTGGCGGGCCCTTGGCCAGGCTCTCACTGGCCCTCTGGGCAGATGTGAGGAAATTCTGTTTCTAAGTAAAGGGAGAAATAGGGCCATGGCCATTGCGTAAATTTTGGGCATCCCAATCCAGTCCCTTCTGTGGGAAGACAGGGTGCTAAGGAACCCAGGGCAGCCAGGGCACAGGAGTGGCTGGCAGGCCAGAATGTGTCTTCTTTGTTCCCTGGTGGCCAGTGCCAGGGGCCAAGCCCCCTCATCTCATTAGGCTGGCCTGATGTGGACTCCTTCAGGTGAGCTTTCTCATGGAATCCAGCCACAGCACTGCTGCCTGCTGGGCCCACACTCAGCCTGGGGAGCAGGAGGCCCCTGGGGCAAGATCTCCCTGCCCCTTTCTGGCCAGCCGAGGGCCTCTGAAGGAGCTCCAGCCGGTCTGGAGCAGCGGTCCCTACAGCCTTCTTCCATCCTCGCCCTCTGCACATGGACACATGTTCACACACGGTCATACACATCTCTCTTTTAGACAAAAGAGAGAAACATCTCATAAGAAGCAGTAAGACACAGATCTTTTTCCGTGCAATGACAGAAACTGTATATGAGGCTATGTTTTGGGAGCACAAATAAGCACCCTTCCTCCACTTCTAAGGGTTTCCCCTTTGAGCTCTGCTCCTCCCAGACATTTTCTCCTGGAGCCCCACCCTGCTCCTCCAGCTGTCCCATCCTGTCCTGACTGTCAGGGCCTACTAAGTGGGCTGGTACTCTTGGTCAGGCCAGCTACAACCCACCATCAGAGCGGGGGCTCAGGCCAGCATTTCCTTCTTTGTAAGGGTCATGATTTTGTCAGAGCACACAGGAGAAGGGCCTTTCTCTGGCCACAGGAGCCCTGTGCCCTGACAGCTCAGCCACCAGGGCAGGACTAGCAGGTGCTCTGGGATCAGACCCTCCTAGCAGTGGATCCTGGCCTGCTCCCTGCTCCATGGGTACCCTGGGAAGGCCTCCCACCTCGCTAGGCCTTCAGACTTTGGGGCTGGGGTGATGATCTCGTACCAGGCCTCTCCCCAGCATGTCCCTGCCCTCCATTCAAGCCACTTCTGTTTAATTATCCAGCAGATTCACCAAACTGCCTGACTTCTCTCCAGAGGACTCCAGGCAGAAAAGCAGAGTTAAAGACCTACCGCTTCAGAGCTCTGTTTCCGACTGTCCAATGCTGAAGCCAGTCCCCCGACTGCCTGTGGATCCTCGTAGGTCACCCTGCGGACAGCAGCACAGGAAGCATGAGGTCCCCCCGCTCTACGGATGGCCTTTAGCACCTTCCATATCCAGGAAAGCATCCTGGAGCCTCGCATTCTGGCAGAGGCGCTGAGGTCAGGCTCTGCAGGCTGCAGCAAAGCGAGGAGATACAGGTGCTTGTGCTAGCTCCACCCCGGTTTCCTCTGGGATTGGGGATGTTGTTGTTGTTGTGCAACTCAATTTCTTGCTTCTAAATAACAATTCTGGGACATCCCTAAAGCTCAGTGACAGGATGTCAAAGGCGTCTTGAAACTCCTTGAGGTAATATGAATTCTTATTTTAAAAACAGCAGCCTCAGCAGCAAGGAAGGTGGCCTTACAATCTGTGATCTGGGGCTGCCACTGATTATGGGGGGTATCTTCCTCTGCTCCCAGACCCTTTTAGCTGTATCAGTTTTATACACAATTTTTGTTGATGAAGGGTACATAAAGCCTTGGGTGTCTGTTCAACCTGTTGAGTCCTGAGCATGGGGTTCAAAGAGCTGAATGTACCAAAATGCTGGGTCCCAGGGAAAGGGGTGGACAAGCGCTCTTCACCCGTGTTGAGGATGAACAGGACGCTGGAAGCAAGGGCTGACGCTTCCCTTAGATGCCGAGGGTTGTCTACTTCCGAGTTTACTCCCTCAACCCTATATGGCTCATCCTTGCCAGGGCTGCTGCCAGGGAGCTGCTGCATTAACTCCTCAGCAGGGACACCTGGCTGCCAGGAACCAGGTCAGCCCCTGCCTGCCAGCTCCTGCAGAAGAACGGCGGGCTGAGGTGGAAGTTTTCTGTAGCAGCAGCCCGGGGAGCAAAGAGTATCCTCTCCTCGGGACTGAGGGAGAAATCGCATCGCCGTCAGTCAGTCCAGAGGTGGCAGAGGCGAAGATGGCTGGCATTCATCCGGCATCTGCATCGCATGCCAAGTCTCACATCTATATTGTAAAGCCCCTGGCAGCCCTGGCCCCAGTAAATCAAGGCATCTTTGTGTTACCTGTGTTCAAGCCTGGGTCAATCACCTCCCCCTGAATATCTTTAGAGAGCCACTGAAAGGGTCCCCACATACGTTTTGCGTTGTTCAGCTAAGGAATTCCCTCTCGTCTGGGCAAACATGTCGAAGCCTTCATGGGGGTTACACTGCTGGAGTGAACTGAGGGTGCCACTGACGCTCTCTGTTCCCAAGTCTGTGGTGACAAAACAAGCCAGAGGAGGATGAGAAGAGTGTGGACTAGGAACTTAATAGGGGCCCAAAGCTAGGGTACCAGTGGGTGGTTTAAGGGTGCAGCTCTGGGGTTAGGGGGCCACAGGACTTTCCTCAGTCACTCCCAGCGCATCCACCCGCAGAGTGGCAGTCTCGGTGCAGAGAGAACAGCCGCTCAACCCCACGCTGTGAATGAAAGGAGACTGCTGTGGCAAAGGCGGGCGGGGTCTATCCACTTCACTGCAGTTCCCACAAGGCCCCTAGCAGTGAGCTCCTCAGGAGCTCAATCACAATTTCTAAGGGCCTGGGTCACTGATCTATTTGACAAACATTTATTAGGCACCCAGTTGGGAACGTTCAGAACTAGCTCTGAGTGGACCAAACTGATTGTGACATGGTCCTTGGCTTAAAGAAGAAACAACAGCAGTACTTAGCTCATGATACCAGGAAAGACTCAAGCTGACACAGGTGTGGTCTTTAAGGATGAGTGGGGTTTTGGTGGGGGGAGAAGAGGGTCCAAGGTAGACACAAAGGCACAGGGTCCAGGGAGAGTTTAGTGGAGAACGAGGCTGGTGCTAAGCCTCAGCTGCCGGGGACAGAAGCTAAGGGGAGAAATCTGACAGTTTTTAAGGACAGTGGCAAAACCCAGTTTAAATTTTAGGTATGAAGTCTGGTGCCCACATGCTTAATAGATGGAAGGCACAAAAATCTGTTTCACTAGAGAAACAGCAGCTACAGATACACAAGCTATTAAGAAGCTAGAATTAAAACTACTGATCGTCACTAAATAAAGCCTTAATTCAACAGAAATGAATCAAATGTAGGAAGAGGAATATTAAGAAAAACAGAAAATAGGAGAGAATTTTGAAGGGGTCATGCTTATTAGCTATTTCATGATTATAATTTTGTTTCAGTTATAAACTGACATCAACCGGTGTATTTACAACATCTAGAGCTATACACATACTTCAACTGAATGGACTGTGGACAAGGGCTGTTTCTTTTACGTATCAAACAATGGAGCATTTTGGGTAGATGGTGTAGTTCAAAGGAGCCCTGGTGGTGCAGTGGTTAAATACTCGGCTGCTAACCAAAAGGTTGGTGGTTCAAACCTACCAGCTGTTCCGCAGGAGAAAGATGTGGCAATCTCCTTCTGTAAAGATTTATGGCCTTGGAAACCCCATGAGGCAGTTCTACTCTGTGCTATAGGGTCGTCGTGAATCAGAATTGACTTGATGGCAGTGGGTTTGGTATAGTTCAAGGCCAAATATGTCCGTGCCATCATTTCCTGTTTCTGAGCCATGGCAGACACTGCCAATCACTCACAAACTCATCTTCTAAGCCCTGATGTGTCTTCAGCATCCTTCTCAACCCTGAGTTCCAAGCAGCCATAAGCTGAAACCTATTTGCCATCCTTAGCCTAGTTGATATACAAAAGGAAATCATTTCAACCACAGCAAATATTCCAGATAAAACTTAGCAAGCTACTTTTCTTTAAAAAATAAATCAAATAAACAACTTCCAGGTCCGACCCCTACCCATGCTTTCCAACACAGGGTTAAACTTTAATTTTCGGGAAAGAAGTTATGACTTGAAGGTGGTGCAATTGGCTGGGATATAGGAATACACTTTTACACAGATTCCACAGAAGGCTCCCCCCAGGCCTTTCAATAAAGAGACAGAAAGGGGCCCTTAGCCCAGAGTGGCAGCCAGGAAAGGGCCTGCAGAGGCGGCCGTGGGAGGGAGGCCCACGGTGCCCCTGAGACACTCACCCAAGCCCGCAAGCTGGGAGGAGAGGGAGGACGGTGGTGCTGTGTTCCCCACCATGGGGCTCACTACAGCTGGAGAGCCCGGCCCCAGGTCTATTAGGTTGTCTTCGGTCACCTCATTCAGTACCTGTCAGGACATGATACTAGCAGTGAGCTCCAGAGCCCTGTGTCGACTCTGAAGTCAAAGCAAGCAGGTGACCACACGGAGTTCCATGTGGAGAAGCATCCGTGGCACCAACACAGAAGCCAGGTGGTGTCCCTCAGCCACTCTCAGGGGTCTGAAGCGGGGGGCCTGGCTGCTAGTGAGCCCCTGCCCACTGCTCCTCCCCCCTACCCCTCACTTAAGAGCAGCTGAGTCACCAGGACAATGACAACTGTAAGCGCCACTGCCTGGCCACACTAGCATGGTCAAGGGGTGTGCCTGCTAGTTCTTCCCCAAGGACTGTTCCACCAGAGCTGCCCTTCAGTCACGAAAGCTGGAGGTGAGGCCCAATAGAGGTGGGTCTCCCTGACAACTACAACGTGGAGGCTGGCTCAGCCTCAGGCCTTGAGAGAATTCTGAAGAAATACTTACTCCATTAGTGGCCTTTTGTACCGATAGGCCCGACCTGTATCGTTCAAACCTAATGGGGGAAGGAGAAGCAGAGGTCAGGAGAGAGGGTGCCTGCGATGTGACCCATGCAGGGCTCACTGCAGCTGGAAAGAGCTTGGGGACTTGAGGGCCAGCAAGGCCAGTGAGACAGAGGTTCTGAGAAAGGAAACCAACCAGCCCCACATGGTGGCAGGTGAGAGGGGGCAGACACACCCACACTGTCCCCACAGTCCTCTGCGTGGGCCCCCTGAAGGAGGGCTGCTTCTCACATGAGCACTCTTAGTGGGTATCAGGGAGGAAGATATTATAAGCCTCACCAGTCACCCCCACACCTGGGCCCAAAACTTTGCCCCTGCCACGTTACCCTGGGTGTCTCCCATGTGTATCTACAAACCAGGCAGTAACTGCAACCCTCCTGATTTCATAGAGCCATGGTGTGGAGTCATTAGCTGAAGTCTTTAAAATGCCCTCAGTTCTGGGGATGGGAGGAAGAAGTGCTCTTCCTTGGGAGATCATTAGCTGTAAACTCATCAACCTGCTGGAGGAAACCGGGAGGGGCGGGAAGGGGACAAGAGAAGGAGGACAGACTCGGGCCCTGGCCACAGCCTGGTGGACGGAGTTGTGGGGACTTGGACAGTCGGTGAAGGGCTGCTGCAAGGAGCCGGGCGGGTCTGCGGGAGTTGCCTCTGCACTGGCCAGTTAGCCCCAGATGGGACTTGGCTTTGAGCAGCTGCAGCATGCCTCTCCCTACTATACCCAAGTCATTCTCATACCAGTGCAGAGCATGAAAGCACTTGTGGGTAGGACTCAGAGAGGGAGTAGTAGTTTTCTGCTGTCATATTTAAAAGTTCCCAAATGCCATGGGTGAAGAGGTAGCTAAGAGACATCTCCAGCTTAAGTCTGGAGCAGTGGGCTCCAGTGGGATATGCTAGCCCATGCTTGTCCTCTGGCTCATTGGGGTCAGTACCCAGGGAGGAAGGCACCCCAGGCAGGATGAGGAAGTCAGGCAGTGGTGCCAACTGTGGTTTTAAGAAAAGACTTATGTGGTATTTTCAGCTGTAGCCTTTAGGAGAAGAATGGGAACATTAATATTTCTGAAAAATTTCTAATCCTGGGGTACCTCTCCCTCACTTTCTTTGAGTGACAATTTGTATTATCAGCAGCACTTGAACCAGGATAGCACACTGGGACACCGGCCCCAACCTCCGTCCCTGGATCCTTTGTAATTCTGGGACTGGTGGACTCTTAGGTGAAAACACCCACTTTACCATCTCTTAAGGGCCCTGGTGGCATAGTGGTTAAAGCGCTCAGCTGCCAACCAAAAGGTCGGCAATTCAAAGCCACCAGCCACTCCACGGGGGAAAGACGGGCAGTCTGCTTCTGTAAAGATTTACAGCCTTGTGGCAGTTCTTTGTCCTTTTAGAGTTGCTATGAGTCAGAATCAACTTGATGGCAGTGATAGCTCCTGTTAATATATTGAGGGGCTTAAATGGGCTTACTAGGTTAAAACCCAAGTCCATTTAACACGGAGAAACTGGGACCATGTGACCAACATAGGCAGCTTGGCTGGAAGTCAGGGCACAGCAGACCTGCTCCTGTTCTCCAACAGATGCCTGGGGCCTCCTGCGTGGCCCCACACTCCTACTGCAGAGCTTTCTTCATCTGTCAAATGGGCACCCAAAGCTACCTAAACAGTAGAAGCTGAGACAAAGCCCATGGTTGTGACAATCACAACAAAATCAACATCTATGCACCCAAAGTGTTATGCAAATGCAAGTGTCTATCATACCGAACCAAATGACCCGTTATCATCCTCCCGATTAACACACATAATAAGCTGTGAGTCACTTTGCACCACCGAGGAACTCAGGCAGGTCTCTCGCCCTCTGGGGCCTTGTCTTTGCAAGGAAAGGTTGGCCTGGTCCTTTCTGGTTTGAACACTGGACAATCAGGAAACTCTATGGTGCACCTCTTGGGTGACAGGATGGAAATGCTGTCTGCCATTACACCTTGTTTTTAAAACTGTGTCTCAGTAAGATGTTTCCGACTTTTTCCCTGAGAGAAGGCTCTGGAGAAGGCTTGTTACCTTAAACCTGAAAATTATTTGGCTGCCGCAAGAAATAAGAGCTGTGTCCCCAAGCAGTAGCTTCTCAGCACACATCCTGCTTGCATCTCCTGCACACTCTAGACACACTGGCATTTGAAAAGGAAATCCTCTTTTTTTTTTTTAATCCTTTTCAAATTCAAAGGATCATCAAAACAGCAGGTGCAGAAGAAGCTCCAGCCAAGCCCTCCCCTTTCTGGAGCTGGGTAGTAGGGGAGGCAGAGCAGCCTGAGGCTTACAAAGGGCAGAGCCTAATTCTTCAGTCAACTTCCTGCTGCTGGTTCCCAGGAGAACAAGAAGCATTTTCCCTGTCATCTGGGAACAAATTAGCATCTCTGATGAGTATTTTCCCACTCTAATCTCTCTCCTTTGTTTATGAAAAAATCCCTCTGTTATGGCAACAGTCTTTTCAAGGGAAAAGAAAGTAGAGCCTGGCTCCCACCTCTCATATCGGAGGAAGACATTGTTGAGGTCGTCATTGACATGCAGCAGCTCCTCGGTGACCTCCTCATTGGACACACGGGAGATGAGCTCCACGATGCGTTGCTGCATGGCCCGGCAGGTCCTGTTCAGCTCCTAGGGAACACACACTCCTGGCTAGCATGCTGGCTCTGCTTTCTGTCACCTTCTATTGCCTTTAAAAAAACATGTACTGATTCTTAAAGGTCACAAAATGAGTACATGCTTGTTCATAAACCAACAGTCGTCTGTAGAATGCAGTCAAGTCCCCTCCCTCAAGTCCATTTAACACAGGGAAACTGGGACCACATGACGGACACGGGGGCTTGGCTGGGTGTCAGGGCACAGCAGACCTGCTCCTGTTCTCCAACAGACACTTCCTACCTTATCCTGGAGGATGGTGGGGCTCTGTCAACAGATAGGCATATGTACAGACCGATACAGTGCTATGTACATACGTGTTTGCACACATAGTTTTTAAAATATAGAAATGAGAACCTTTGCAGCTTGCTTTTTCTCTTCCACAGAATATCCCCAACACCCTCCCCCGCCCCACCACTCCTTCATGTTTGTGCCATGACCTACCTCCCCTTCTTCTGCTGATGGGCATTCATGGTGGCTTCCTTTTTTTGGCCGACCCAAATAACACCATGATGAACATTTACACATACACCCTTATACACTTGTACAAGCACTTCCATTGGTCAAGTTCACAGAGGTGGAATTTGAGGGTGAAAGGATATGATTACTTAAAATATTGACTGGTAGTAGTAAAAGGCCCCCCCACCAAAGATATTTGTTTGTACTCCTAGCAACCGCATGAATGCAGTTTTATGGCAGCAATTAGATACATTTGATGGCATATTTGTCATCCTGCAGAGAGGACAGGCACTTAGTGAGCTCACAGAGTTCGCCAGCTTGCCAACGACAACACCGTGCACCCCTGGTCCCCATCGGAGCTGCTCTCCACCTCTGGAAGCAATGTGCCTTGAAGACAGGGCCTTATTACTTCATGGCCTGTTTTCCTAAGTCTTCCTTGCTCTGGAGCAGCAGCCTTATTGGTGTGCTCATTCAAACTTGCTTATGTAGCTCCCTCAAATGCTTGCAGGTGCACCTTGCCACCTTGAATGCAAGATGAAGGACCCTACAGAGGAGGGAAATGGTAGGTCGCCATGCTGGCCCCTCAGTATCCCTGACCACAGGCACTGCCCATTTGCAATCTCCAGTCCCAATGGGCTGTGAATAGCCGAAGCTGAGGCCAGACACTGACCCTGCCTACCTGAATACTGGCAGGAGCTAACAAACCAGTGAGTTAAGGGGTAAGGGATAAAGCGGGGCAGGGGTGGGGTGGGGGGCAGCTTCCTTCTGACAGCCTCGCTCCAAAACAACCTCCTCTTGAAATCCTTCCCGGTTAGAAGCAACTGATCTACCCATAGCAGACAGGGGCCACCTCTGTTTAGCTCTTCGTTTTGCCTCATATCTGCCAGGTTTTTCCTCTTACCAGGTCATAAACTCCTTGAGGCAGGTACCACCATTTACTACCCTCAGGCCTTGCACCAGACCACGCATGGTGAAAAAGCCCACTAGCCATCTGCTCGATCAATGTGTCACATCCTCCCTGTCCTTGCCCAGCCAGGGCAGATACGGTGTCCCTTGTCCCTGTTCCCCTAGTACTCCATTACCAACACATAGGCACTCCCTAAATTCTCAAGTGAATTAATTCAGACAAGTTGCACTCCTTCTACCTACATTCAGTCCAAGGTATCAAAAGTGCTCGCTTACATAGACACAAGTGGGTGCATGCACACACATGCACACACACATGCATGGGCACACACATACAGTCCAAGGTATCTAAAGTGTTCCCTTACACACACACAAGCAGGTGTGTGCATTCATACATGCCCACAGACGTATGTGCACACACACACAGCCAAAGTATCAGTAGTAGTTTCTTACACGTGCATAAGCAGGTGTGCACACACACATGCACACACATGTGTTCATGCACACACACAGCCAAGGTTTCAAGTGTTCCCTTACATATACACAACTGGGTACACGCACACACACACGTACATGCATGTACACACACACAGTCCAAGGTATCAAGTGTTCCCTTACACGTACACAAGCAGGCACACTCACACGCACACACACACGTGCACACACACAGCTACTTCCCTCTGAAGGTTGATGAGTGTCCTAGGTTTGACCCTGCAGGTAAGAGTGGGGCCCATCCACAGACCTGGCCATCACAGAGACAATCTGCTCAGCCAAAGGCCGGACTGCTGGGATGGTCTGCTCCCGCTGCTGCACCTGCCAGGGCTGTTCAGCTCGCTGGGGCTCCTTCCTGAGGGGCAGCTGAGGAACAAAGCCAGCCCCCATGGGCTGCGTGGACTCTGTCGAGTGCAGCTGCATTTGTCAGGTAGAAGGTACCCTGATTTAGGCAGCTGGGCACAAGTCACCTGGCATTCACCTTACGAAGAGTGCCCCCCTCCGAAAGGCCCTGCCCTGGCCACCCTGCTGGGTGCTGGCTCCCTGCTGTGGCAGCATTACCCTTTGTCTCAGTTTCACCCTGTTCTGTGGCCTCTGCCAAGCCGGGTGGTGGTGTCAGTCTCTCTCGGTCAATCGGGAAGCAAGCCCAGTGTCCAGACCTTCCGTTTTTTTGCTGCACAGACTCCCACTCTTGGTTCTCCTAAGACTCCCCACCCTAGGTTTTGGAGAAGGCAGTGTCGTTCCTGGGAGTGTGGGGTTTAGAGCACATCACCTCATGCTCACCATCTTGCTCTCCTTACTCCCAACATGGTGCTCCCAGGAGCACCAGGCCCCATTAGCCCAACGGGACCATATTCCCATAGAGGAAGGAGAAGGGTCAGAATCAGGGTGGACCTGCAGGGAGGGCAGCGCCAAAGGTCATTAGCCTGGTGTTCCTGCTTGGCTGGTCTCGGGGACCTCAACTCTAAGGCACTCTGACTCCTCGGTCCCCCCAAACCATCATCACTGTCCTCTCCGTAGTTACCTATCTGAGCTCAGTCTTCTTCCCAGCACTCTTCTCTCAGAAATGGGGAATTCTTGTTCACCCAGAATCTAATGTTCCCACTCTAGGACTTTTCCCACATCTTGATGACCCAGCAGTACGCATTTATAAACACACACACGAGCCTTAGAAGTAACAAAAGGCAAACACCAAAAAGTAATTGTAGAGGATACAGATATTTAGCAAAAAGTAAAACACAGCAAAATGTCACCTCCTTCAATGGGGACTGACTCCTATTCCCACACCAGCTAAGAGAGGGCTGCCAGAGCCGATCTGGCCTCAGATTGCTCCAGCGTGGCTGCCACGTGTGCTGATGGACTAGCCAGGATGAACCCAATCACCACAGGGACAGCAGCGTCACACAGGAAAGCCAGCAGTGAGGCAGGAGCCTCACTACAGAAATGAAGTGTGCTGGTGGGGAAGCTGACATGGCAAGCCAGGGCCTCAGCACACAAAATACAACACAACACGCCCAGACATATGAAAGCAACGGCTACACTCTACTACGTGAAGAACTCCAACAAGGACTCAAGAGAACAATGCAAAACGATCACACAGGTAGCTTATTTACACTACCTGTTACCATCCAGTGGATTTTTTAGTGACCCTATAGGACAGAATAGAACTGCCCCATAGCACTTTCGAGGCTGTAATACGTAAAGAAATGCTATGGGGCAGTTCTGGTGGTGCAGTGGTTAAGCGCTTGGCTGCTAACCGAAAGGTCAGCAGTTCGAACCTACCATCTACTCCATGGGAGAAAGATGTGGCAGCCTGCTTCCATAAAGATTACAGCCTTGGAAACCCTATGCAGCAGTTGCACTCTGTCTTACAGGGTCACTATGTGTCAGAATTGACTCAAGGGCAATGGGTGATCTTTACAGGAGCAGACTAGCACATCTTTGTCCTGAGGAGTGGCTGATGGGTTTGAACCAACAAACTTTCAGTTAGTAGCTGAGCACTTAACCACTGTGCCACCAGGGCTCTTATTTATACTCTAAACCAAACCCATTGCCGTTGAGTTGACTCCAACTCATAGTGACCCCATAGGACAGAGGAGAACTGCCCCATAGGGTTTCCAAGGACAGACAGGTGGGTAAGAACTGCTGGCCCTTTGGTTAGCAGCCCAATGCTTAACCACTGTGCCACCAGGGCTCCTTATTTACATTAACCAAACCAAACCCACTGCTGTCGAGTCGATTCCAACTCATAGTGACCCTATAGGACAGAGTAAAACTGCTCCATAGCGTTTCCAAAGAGCGCCTGGTAGATTTGAACTGCTAACCTTTTTTGGTTACCAGCTGAACTCTTAACCACTAGGTCATCAGGGTTTCCTTATTACACTGAAAAAAAAAAAAGGTAGTTAAAAACACAAACACCACCACTGCCTTAGGGCTAAGAAGGGGGTGTGGCTTTAGGTTGACTTTAAAAGACCAGCCCTCCCTCCCCTCCCCTGCCCAGGAGAAAGGGAGACTATGCCAACACTTGGCCCAAATGCTGGACAGAGCAGCGCCAGTAGACCTGGCCGAGGAGCCTGATGGAGAGGTGGAAGGCTGGGGATGCGGAGCAGGATGTGGCTGGGAGGTGGGGACAGAGAAGAGAGGCTAGCAGTGGCTGCTTATCTGCCAGAGACACTTCCTGTGCTGTTGTGGGGATCAATCCCCTCCTGGACATGCAGGTAGGAACTGGACCAGCCAGTGCCTAGGGCTCTGCCTTGCTCTAGCATTCAAGGGTCTAAAAAACCTCTGATGAGCAAAAGAACCTCAAGTTGCAGCTCAGAGCCACTCCTGCCAGCAAAGGCAGACCCCACCAGGCCGGTCTCTGCTGAAAGATGTGGTCCCATCCTGGTGCCTGTGGCCAGCAGCAAGCCCTGGCTGCCCTTGGTGGGGAAGGGAGAGGGAAAATGTCTGTCAGCCCCGTACAAACTGTGGGCCAATCACAGGCTCAGGACCTACAAGCCTGAGGGGGTGGGGGCAGGTGTGTGTGTAGCGGGAAACAGGTCCAAGGCCACCCTTCCAAAATTCCCAGCAGAGCCCAAGCCCGTCTCCAAACACACCTCAGGCTTCGGAGGCTGGCAGAGGCCTCAGGCCCTTGCCCACATTGCTCAGGGGCCCCTGAGAAGTTGGCCCTCTGGCTATACTGTCTCCTCACCTCCTTTTCCATCAAACAAACTCTTAGTCATCTTTCAAGGCCCCAGGATATTCCCCCATCCCATCCCAATATTTAACCTGCAAATGTCTAAAGCTGACAGAATTTTACGGGGGATCTGGCATACCCACTACCTAGATCCTCCATCAACATTCTGCAGCGTTGGCTTTGCCTGCTTTCCCTTTTCCCTACCTCCACCCACCCAGCATGTGTTCTGGGGCCTCATCTCGCACCCTTCCTCCCTTGAGACTCCCACAGCACTGTGGACACACCCCTGCAGGCCCCTGCTGATGAAGACTGCCATCAAACTCCTTCTCCAAGTAGGCCTCCAGCTTGCCCTTATCTTGACCTGTGATGACCAGGACCCTCGCTCCCACCATAAAGCTCTGAAGCCCCAGGACAAAGAGTAGGCCTTGAGGACTGTCGGAGGAATTAACAGGAAAACCAAACCAAATCCCTCAGAATCCTGGAGGAAGTGTCTCAAAAACATGGGTACTCATACCCAGTACCAGAACAGGAAGAGAACAGGCCCATTTCGGTCTCCCACACAGAGCCCCAGCCATTTGGGTGCTGGGTGCTAACTGCTGTCAGCAAGTAGCCCAGGACTGCACACATGTTCATCTCCAGTTCTCTCAGGGCCTGTTTCTCCATGTGTAAAGCAAGGGGGTGGATGCAGGTGACATTCTGCAGATGCCACTGAGATGCCTCAGCTGCCTCAAAGCACGGGTTCAGGCACCCCCACTGCAGCCAGGCTGCTCTGCTTTAATCTATTTTAAACACCGTGGTCCTCTGTGGACTTCTGTTAATGGAGAAAAGGGTTCCACTGCTTTAAAAAATGTTTGGAAAGTACTAGATGACTTCAGAGGTTTCTACTAGCTCTAAAATTATAACCTTGGCTTGGAGGAAGAATGCAGCCCGAGGACATTAAATGCAATGACTCGGGGGAAGCTTTTGCTGCCTCTCTCCCCACTGCCTCCTGCTTAGGCAGCGGGGAGAGGCACCCACCCCGCAGGCAAAGCTGAGATGCTCGAATCTGAAGAGCAGCCTGGCCTGGCTTTCCAGAGCTGCACCTAAGGATAGGCCCAACGACTCTGGCTGCAGGCTTCTGAAACAGGGATCTCCACAGGTCTCTGCACAGAGAAAGGTTCAACATCTCCTTCTCCAAACTTCTAAGTTACTGTCTTAAAAAGAAGTGAAGTGGAAGTCAAAAAGAATGGAGCACTAAGCTTTCTGTAACCCAAAGGCCAGCTGCCCAGCCGCCTGGCACTCCACAGCGTCAGCTACAGCCAGGTTCTCAGCTGGCTCAGCTGGGAGACCTGCCTCTGCAGCCCTCTACTTCCAAACCAGCCAGCCAGAGTGGTGTTCTCCCGGTCCTAAGGCACCAGAGCTCACAGTTCAACTGGCCACCTCACCACTCTGCAACAGTGGGACAGGGTCTCCCAAGTGCTGAAGATTTCTGCTCTGGCTCCTCCATCTCCGGTCCTCACTGTTCTTTGTGCACGAGACTTCCATCTACCAGAACACCTTATTAAAACAGCCTCTCTTTCTGTCTAATTAATCCCAATGCCTTTAACTTTTCTTCAAGGGACATTCTCATTCCCACCTCACAAAAATATCTTTTAATCATCTTTATGGGTTTTCTCTGAACCCTCTCCAAGTTCTAAGGAGCATAGGATAAGGTCCTCAAGATCTGTTTTCTGTAGCTGCAAAGGAGAGGGAAGGAATAAGACATTCTTTGTTGAAGAGAAAAGGGGGAATAATGAAGTTACACATGTAGAATAAACCAGATTTCTCTAGGGAAAACGGTTGTGGCCATTCCATTTTTGTTGAAATGAGATGCAAGAGCCAAGAGGGAATATACCATCTGCTATTAGAAGAAACGGCTTGGAGGAGGACTCGTTTATTACCAATAGGTGGCCATGTAGGAATGCCCGTTTTTGGTATGATTGGATTAATCAAGTTATTATTAATCAAAGACAAAGTTCAACAGGCTAATTTGGGAGAGACAGGGCACATCAAATGGCAGAAACAGACTTCTCAAAGATTCCCGAAGCTTACCTTACAGGCTGCAGCTAAGGGTATGAGCTTCAGCAGGGATAAATGCAAAGTCTCACATTCTAAGCCCCAGACTCAAGTGCTCAGGCACAGGAAGAGGAAGGTACAGCCTGACAGGCACACAGGAAAGAGATGGAGGGTTTCAGCTGATGGAAGTCTCGACTTTATAATGCCTGCCTCTTGCTGCGAAGTGCACATTCATTTACAAGGTGGGCTTCCAACAGCCACACTTACACCATGTCAAGATGGGGAGGGGTAGTTACTGCAGTCTTTAAAGGCTTAAGGACTGCCGTGTGAAAGAGGAATTAGTTTTGTTCTACTGTCAAAGAAGATAGGCAGGATGGAAGGTGCAGGTAGACAGACTGGAGCTCAATGAATGAAAGGATTTTCCAACTCTCACCATGGGAGCTCCGGTTTACAGAGGATTTATTTACCTGCGCCTAGGACTGGGCTAGGCACTCTACGTATATGATTTCCAACCCTTACAAGGAGGAATGATTACTTCCCATCTACAGAGGGAGGGGAACAAGGCTTAGAGAGATCAGGTGACTTCCCTAAAGTCACCAAGCTCCTGGTAGGGTCAGGATTTGAACTTGAGTGATTCTAAAGTCCATGGTCTTTCTACCCTGCCATGCTGCTGCCCGAATTCTAACAAAGAAATATATTTAGCACAGAGTGCCTCCAGGGGCTGCCAAGAATGGCCTATCACTGGGGGTGGCAGGAAAAGTCAAGCGGGTACTAGGCGAGATGCTGAGGAGGAAACTTGAGTGTGGGGTTGGTGTTGGCCTAGTGGCCCAGAAAGTCTCTTCCAGCTTGGCTCAAGTGAGAAGGACTGACAGATGGCCAGAGGAGGAGTGCTGGCTCGCTGGCTGGTGTCCTGACACACCTGACCTGGGAGCTCCCGCACAGGCCAGAGGCAAGGGGTATGGTCTCTGTCTCCCCTCAATGCTGACCACCTCTCTGGAGTCCTCAGACAAATGGCTCTCACCACCAATCCTCCCTGCTGCTCTACATAAGCTGTCAGGTCAGTGTGCCCTGTGCTGTCATCTGCTTGCCACTCCCTCCACCTCCCATTCAGCCACCACACTTGGGTGAGGAAGCTCCTGTTGGCATGTACATTGCAGCTGGTAATGAATGTGCTTACTTCCATGACCCCGGCCAGTGCCGGGAGCTCTGGAGAATGTCCATGCTGAGCAAGCTGGCTGCCCTCCAGCCTGACTGAGGGGGTCCTTGGGATGCATTCTGAGCCCATCACACTCCAAGCAGGCTGTGGCATTTTCCCACATAGGAAGCTTGTTGTTTGGGGTGACCCCGACCCTGGAGAGACCCTGCCCGGCTGGCTCCCAACGGCCGGGGGAAGAAGAGGAAAGATGCTTTCAGCAATGACTGAGGAGCGATGCCACCAGCCAGAGGAGCCGGGTCTGTTTCACACAGTGCTACCCAAAGCCTGGCTTTCCCATGCTGACGGAGAGCCTCCTGCCCTCCCACTGGCACCCAGAATAGTTCTTCCCCTGTTTGATTTATAAGATAGCAGGAGGGTTGGTAGGCTCAGAGCTGGAACAAAACAGAAGAAAGAAAAACATCATAGGAAGCAACCTATTTTTGAAAACTGTGAGCTGACGCCAGGAGATTAGGTTCTGTTTGTCTTGGCTGTTGGGCTTATTTAAAAAAACAACACACACACACGCACACACGTGCGCACATACAGACACATATGCTCGCACACATGCACATACGCACACGCATACAGTGCTCTTGCTGTCTGGCTCTGCTCTGTCCGCCTGGAAGCACCTTGACTTTGTTCAGCCTACTCCTGCTGTCAGGAGCTCGGCTCTGTCCACTGCAAACCCCCATCAGCAGGAATTCCGACGCTGACACAGCACGAAGCGGCCTCAAGAGGCCCTCTCAGTTTCTGGGCTGACCTCAGATTCCTGTGCATGGTGGTAAAGCCTGGCAGAGCGCCTTCTGCAGCTGGGAGTGAAGGCCAGCAAGGACTCATTAAAGGGGACTGGGTCTCATGGTGAGTGGCAAGTGAACAGCAAGATTGCTGAGCTGAGGAAGCCTGCCCAGACGCAGCAGTTTAGAGGAAGGCTTGGGAACTCAGGGGAGGCCATCCTCCCCACGCAGGCTGGGCTGAGGAACCTCGTCTTGGCTTCAGGAGTGGCCTGACACTGCGACTTCCGGAAATGAGCCCTCCCTGCCTGTCTCCTGCACTAAGCTGGGAGCTCTTCCAGAGCGGGGACTGTGGCTCATTCATCTCTGCCCCTCTAGGGCTCTGCTCTGTACTAGACTCATAGCAGGCCTCCATCCACCTGTGCCCCCACAGAAGCTAAGGGCTTCAGAGGGGAGGGGGTGCAACAAGGAGAAGCTTGCAACAAGGCTGTGCCTGGTCGAGTGCACTCCTGAAGTGCAGGTCATGAAAGCAGAGCTTGCGTGGGCTACCTGTGTGAGCCAATGAGTGACTGCATGCCAGACAAAAACAGCAGCAGCAAGCAGGTCATGAGGCACTGTGCAACCTCGCCCCATAAGCCTGGCTGCTGACCTGTTCACTCAAGCACCTGGCCTCCCTCTAGTGAGATGCAGCACTTCCAGTTCACAACATTCTTCTCAGTCCTCTCCAGAAGGTCGCTGCTCCTAAGGGCAGTGCTGCTGCCATCCTCTACAAAAGCCAGAGAGTTCTGAGTGGGGCAGGGCTGGGCTGGTTTGGGAAGCAGGCCTGAGGCAGGGTCCCTGATCTCTAGTCTACAGGCAGGACTCTAAACCTCCCCGCTCCTGGAGCCCCTTTCTGCCACGCTCCCAGGTGTGCAGGGGCCAAGAGGCTGGGGAGACAGTTAGCCACAGCTCCCTGGAGCCATGATATGAGCAAACCCCTCTCTGTCTGGGAATCCTCAGAGTTTCGGAAATGAAAAGGATCTTCAAGCTTCATCTCAGTCTTAAGAACGTCTTGGAGGTCAAGGGTGTCTAGAAGGGTTCCTACCGCACTAAAGGCTTAAGAGGCCTTGTTGCAAAATGTTTTATGATATAACATTAAGGGAACAATCCAAGACACAAAACTGTACGCATAGAAAATGCATCAAAATGTCAACAGTGGTTATTCATGGATACTGGGATTAAAGAAAATTATTATTTCCTTCTCGGTATTTCCTTTTTCTTTTGATGGCCATGTATTCTACAATTGGCGTTTTATAATCAGGAAAAAAATGTTATTAAGGAAAACAAGAGAGAGCAGCCCCAGTTGGTGGTGTAAATTGGTACTGGTCTGACGGTTCCAGGAAACGTGAGGCTAAGTGACAACAGTGCCCTCTAACCCCACCCCACTGCCGCAGCCCCAAGTTGGGGGCTGCCCCAGGTGTGTGCAGTAGAGTGTCACCGGCAGGCCCCTGGATGAGGTCTTCCTCACCTGTAGCAACTCCAGATCGGATGAATCCTCCTGCCCAGGGACCATTTCTGTTAACATCTCGGACATGACTTTTGTGTTTCCTCGAACAACGTCTAGTTCGCTCCGCAGCCTGGCAATCTGTTGAGGCCCAGGAAGGAGGAAAGCAAGGAGGAGAGGTCAGCCAAGCTTTGCCTGGAGTATCAGAGCACACTAGCTCTGATAGTCCCATTCACAGTGAAATCTAGGTCACACTTCTGAATGTGCACCATTGGAGAAACCTTCCAGTCTCACTCCAATTCGAGTGCAAAGGTGGTGGCAGTGCTGAGGGAACCATAGACAGGTAAGCTCATCCTACAGGGCACTGGTCACCAGAAGCCTGTGGTCCCTGATGATTGGCCCGTGACACTGCAGTAGCGGTTCTGCATGGTGGAAGAGGAAGAATTGAACTGGTTTTCAGTCCTGGCTCCTCCATGACGTGTCCCTGATGTGTCACTTGACCCTTAGGCCTCCATTTCTGCTCTTTAAATGAAAGTGCAAGAGTGTGCGGTCTCCAAGGACCTTAAGGGTTGACCTACTTTATGAACCCCGTGGTTATTGACTCACTCCCCTGGGAGTTTATGCTCTAGCTGTTACAGTGCCCTGGGAGGCTGGCTGGTGTGAACCTCACTTTTCTGGTGTCGCAAAAATGAGGGTAGGGAGCGAGGGGAGGTTACCAGGGAGACCTCAACCCACCCAGCTCCCTACTGGTACCATAACCCCTTGGAAAACTATCCAGGCTGCCTGTCCCAAAGGGGCAGCTCCCAAAGCCTGGCTCTGGGCTCAGGCACGAGCCGTCTCTGCTGCACCAGGAATGCCATGAGCCTCTCCTCAGCCTCCGGCACTGTGCCCAGGTCAGGTCAGGTCCCCCACCCTGAGGCACTGTGAAAGAAGCTGCACAGAAATGCCTATCTGGCCCCACAGACATACTCCTCAGGGATGGGAGACCAGTAACGCTGGATGGAAGTCGAGAGCTGCCCCAGACACCTGGAGGAGCACCAGAAGGCTCCTATGAGCACAGGGCTCTACTGCAGCTGTGACGCCACAGACGGACCTTCACCTGAGCCTCAGCTTCTTCACCTACGGAAAGGTGCTGATAATACCTGCACCTCACAGGCTTGCTGTGATTACCTGAGGTTCAGGTGAGTACATGCCAGTTCAGTGCCTGGCACACATACACTGTCAGCTCCCTCTCTCCTGCTGAGACAGCCAGAGGCTGGTGTGGATACCACTCTTCTTGGCTTCTGACTTTGCCCGACAACACGTGCTCGAGGAAGCCTTTCTTGATGCCCTGCCCTGCCCTGCCCTGAAGTGGAATGACCGTTCCTATGTCCTCCTCCTCACCTACCACTCACTGCAAAGCCTACCATCACAGTATCTATAGCAGCTGCTCCTGTACTCAAGGGCGCCTCTTAGGGGACAAGAACAAGAAGCCTCGATAAATGTTTGCTGGGTGGAGGAATGGATGGGTGAATAGTCATCCAGGCAGATGATCTAGGTCCCAAGTGCCTTGGTCTCTGCCTTGGGCTCCTCCTGGTGGATGGTCCACAGTGCCCTCTCCAAAGTCTTAGCTGAGAAAACGCTCTGACCAGGGAGGCCCAGGAATGCTGTGGTACCTGTCTGTCTTTGCTTCCAACTTCCCCATGGCCTGTCACCCACCCAGGCCCTCCTCTCGCTGTTTAGCTGCTGGGAGAGCTTTTCCAGAGCTCCACCTCACTGGCAGCAAGTCGGCAAAAGGTCTCAATACTGTCCAGCTTTCAAGACGCTCTGCCCTCCCTCTGAGTAGAAGGGGGCACAGTTCTGTCTACAGACTCAGGGCCTGTAGAGGGAGATCTCCTTCCCAACGGCCTCTTTTTAGGAAAGGTCCTGGCCATTCTTGGTAAGAAGGACTGCATACACCGAACTGAAGCCCATGGCCAGTGTAAACCCACATCTCAGATGTGGGCCTTGCTTCCTGCCCCTGAGTACACACAGCATCGGGTGATTCTCAAGAGGCCCTTTCCCTCCTGCCTGTCATGCCCATGACTGCCCTGTGGGTGAGAGGGGACGGTCATCACCATTTTGCTGATGAGGAGCCCGAGGTAACATGAGCTGAACACAACCTCTCAGTAGTTAGCAGCCCAGTCCTATTGGACTCACTCTCTCCTGCTCACCCTACCTCCTGCTTCAGAGCTAGCAAGGAACATCACTGTACAGTCCTGGCATCATATTTCCACTCACAAGACATTAACACTTGGACCCTTTGTTTACATGACGTTATCTAATAATGACATTGTCACAATATTAAATAAGGATTTTGGGAAAATATAAACATTTGATAGTTTTTTTTCCAAGTCTGACCAATTCCCAAATTTTAACAAATGAAAATTCCATAGATTCATCTAAAAATCTGCCTCCACAATTCATCTAAAAAATCCAATCTGGGGTTAGAATTGTGTTAGCTCATCAGGAAATGACACAGGGAAGGTGGGCAGGTGTCTGGGATACAGGTGGACCCTAGCCCTAACCTTGACTTTGGCCATCACAGCGACCTTGCTGAGCATGTCACCCACCTCTATGAAAACCTCTGACAGCTCTCCTTTTTCACAGGACACATCTGCACCTCTCCGAAGGACATACAAGGCCTTCCGCAACTCAGCCCTGCCCCCAGGACTTGGCTGCATCCTTTGCCACGGTCTCCTCCCATCGGACCCTGCACCTACACCCCAATTTGTCTGAAAGAGCCGGGCTCCTCTGCACCTCTGGACTTACTGGCGCCACTGCCCTAAGCACCACTTCACCCAACAGCCCCTACTCCTGCTTCAAGACCCCCATTGTTGTCAGCTCCCTTGGCCAACTGCCCTCCAACCACTGCTAAGCTCTGCTCACAGATAACTTGTGCCTGCGCCTTACCGGGCAGACTACATTGCATCATGACTGTCTTTGCATCTGGTCTCCCACTCTCTTCTGAGCCCTCAAGAGAAGGGATTGGCCCTTCCATCTTTGTGTCCCCAACACCTAGCAAGTACCTGGCATGGGGAGGCCTCTATGGTTTCCTGGAAAGGTGGAAGAGGCCAGTCAGCTGGCTTGCCTGAGGCCTGGAAGTATGCAAGTACCTGTTCTGAGTTGGCTGTGATGGGGCCAGTCACACTCAGAGGCGGGGCCTGTGGAGCCGAGAAGGGAGCAGGAGGCGAGGAAAAGGAGCCAGCACTCGTCTTCGGCTGCGACTGGGGCCTGGGCATGGTCACGGCTGGATCCACTTCAGGGACACTCTGGCACGGCAACAACAAAGTCCTCTGTTCACTTAAACTGCCTGGCTGCTGGGCCGGAGGGCCTACCCCACCCTGGACAGCACCTCCAGTCACTGTCACCCAAGAGAGGCGGAGCCAGCACTGCCACTGGCCACGGACTCTGTCAGATGAGGCTCCCCACGGCACCTCCCTCTGCTCTCCTCCACAGATAGTAGAACAACTCATGAGGCAGAAGGAGATTCTCTGTGAGCACGCTCTTGTGGTTCCCACCACTGAACTGCTGGGTCCCAGTGGAGGGAGGGCTGCTATCAGATTTTGCTGATCATGAGTTTGTACTGGGTACCCTAAGACTACAACTGGGCCTTCACAAGCAGGCTAATGTAAACAGTAACGTGCAGTGTACCAAGTGTCCTTTCTAGTTACAGGCACAACAATGCTGTTTCTGGCCTTAATTAGAAGAATGAAACAGGCCATGGTTACCCCGCAGAGCATGGTGAGCAGTTTGCAGGGATCATAATGAGAACAATGTTCTGGAAAGGACATTTCTTATAATTTCCCTTTGGGCATCTCAGACAACCTCTTGGACATTACCTTACCTGGTCCAAGAGACCTGCGTAGGCACGCTGGCCTTGAAGCCCATTTCACTCAGGGAACCGGCAAGGCCAGGTATATGGGGACGAGGTACCTTTCCCCGATTCTGGAGTTGTGTTGACTCTCCCCAGGCCCCCAGGAGCTGGTCACCACCCATACCAGTGCGGGCTTCACTGCAACAGGACAGTCGTCACCACCCGTACTGGTACAGGCTTCTTTGTAAGAGGACAATGGTCACCACCCAGACCACTCCAGGCTTCTCTGCAAGGGGACAGTGGTCACCGCCTGTACCAGTGGGGGCTTCTCTGCAAGGGGACAGTAGCATCACATGCATGCATCTACTTCTAGGCAGAGTGGCCTCTTGTGGATCTCGCACTACTACTGGCACTGGAACAGCCCCAGTGGAGTGTCGCGAGAGGGTCTCTCCTGGGCTTTGAAGTCCAGGCTGATGGGATTCAAAAGTGTCTGACTGATGCTGAACGCTCACAGCTCAATGTAAGCTTTAGCTTCCATCTGCTCGCACTACTGCCTGTGGCCAGTGATGCCAATGCCTCTGCAGCAGTCAACGCGGAGGTGTTCTGGTGCTCCCAAGGGACAGATGACAGGGTCCTGCCCAAATTCTAGGGGTCTCCGAAAAACAACTGCTAATGGCACACATAGGAGGGTCCGCCCAAGCAGCTGGGCCCATGAGACCGCCTGAACCAACCCCTCTGTTATATTTTACCTCAGCCATAGTAAGAGCTGGGGGACACTACTGCCACTTAATCACCCATCAACCAGCTGTCTCAGTCCAGCATTCCCCTTGTTAGTAAAAAGAAACACCCTCTAGTCTTACAAATGCATGATGGCAAGCTTGAATAATTCAAATGGAGCAGCAGAAGGGTGGTGGCAGTGGGCTGGCCAGTTCTTGCGACAGGTCTTTCTAGAACATGCCAGTTGGACACTTACCCGCTGTGGTGTGTGTATTGGAGACAGAGCGTCCAAGTCTGCCATGGGAAACTCGACCCCTTTTCTCTTCAGCTCCTCGTATATGTGCACGACACCAGTGAGGTCTGGACTGCTCCTAAAGGCATCTGCCCAAGCCTGGATGGGGAGGGGAGAAGGCCTGTTAGGAGTCATCTTTCACAGGGGTGGCCACGCCACAGCCCTATGTCCTCTCAGAGGCCAGTGCCCTGTCCCCTATGCTGGAAGACAAATCTCCCTGGCAAAACAGACACTGCCTTTCCTCCCACAAGCACTGTCACGAAGTGGCTGGCAAGATCTTGGTTTTCAATGGTGCTATTAAGCGTGAACAAAAACATAAAACTTAATTCAGCGTACAGTATTTCCTTAGAGAAGCGGCAGAGAAATAACACCCAAGCACCGTGGTGCATCCTAAATGCAGGCATTTCCCTAATCGCAAGGAAATCGATTCCTGGTGAGGCCTAGCTGACAGGAAAGGAAGGGACTGCCTTGCCGCCATCCGTGCTCAGGGATGTGCCGGCCTCAGGGAGCACCGCGCTTGCGCTTGCCCGTCAACAAACCTCCTCTACACGTTCCAGTCGAGCACAGGCAGAGTCCGCAGGCAAACTGAGCAAAAAGGAGAGAAGCTGAAGAGTGACATAAAATAAAGGCTGACTCTAGGCTTTGGAAGCAAGGCTTTCCTTGGTAGACCAGAGAACGTTAAAGCTGAGACTGCCATGCCCAGCCCCATCACTGGACAGACAAGCTAACCCAGGCTCAGGTGAGAGAACTTTGCCAGGGTCACACTGCGTGCCCAGCAGGCTCACCCCCACGCATCCTTACCCCAGTCCCGAGCTTCCTCCACTATGTTGCGCTGCCTCCCGTGTCAGCCTTCACGTGCCCAAACCAAACACTCCAATGGAAAGCACAACCACTAGACTCCCTTACATGAAAACACAACAGAGAGGAAATAACAAACATTCAAATGAATTGCCACTTATTTCTGTTGATTTACAAAATGCTTCTAATTTTTTTTCAGATATTCTGTTCTTTGGAAGTTACAGAATATATCAAAAAAGAAGGCCACGTACTACATCCGAAGGGCTCTTGAGAAATGGGGTCTGGCTCTTCCCACGCCACCCTGCCCATCCATCACAGTACCTGAGGGGAAGGCAGGGCTCTCTGGCTAAGGTCCCGTTAGCCGGTTCTGCTAACGTCACCTGCATTTAACCACCTCTCTGGCTCTAGCAATGTGTTCCAACCAATCCTGGGGCAGCCACAGAAATTCTACCTCTAACAGACAGGCTCATTTGAAGTTAGATCAATTTCCAAAAAGCCTCCTCAATGACAACAGAAGTATCTCACTTATACAGCCATTACTACCAATCTAGCTTCGCGTGGCCCATTTATTTAATGTGCGTTCTCAGGGGCTTCATGCCATCTCCTCCTCAGGACAGCCTGCCTTGGCCAGCGCCCCCTCTGGTTTCCGAGCAACCATGAGATGAGGGCCGAAGTGCCCGAAGGAGACCACCTGGGGCTCAGAGGTGGTCAGCTTTGCCAGTGGCTCTGCCCTTGGGGAGTCCTCACAGGCCTGTCCTCCAGCTGCTGCCTTGGCTGCCTCCACCTGAATCAGAATCCAACTGCACCCTGTGACTGCAGCTTCAAAATGCTCAGGCGTTTTAGGTTAACACAATGTCAGAGTCTAACGCCCAGTTACAGCCTGCTGTGGGAAGCTGGGGAGGAACAGGCAGGACAGTTCCTCTTGGTGCCATTTCATGCCTCTGTTTCTACAGGAAACAAACAGCTCCAGGGCACCGCTTTCAACGTATCTTGCTCTCCTCCCAAGCCAAATCTGAGATAACAGGGATAAAGACTAAAAGACTGTCACTGTTCTCTCCATTCAGAACATACTTCTTAGGGCATCTGTCAAACCTGAGTCAACAGGCCTCTCTTCTACAGGCCCCCCACCATTCAAAGAGGTGCCCACAGCTGTGCCAACACCATGAGCACGTGTGCGTGTGTGTGGACCCAAGTTGGGTCCATCAGATTCCCCTCCTCTCCAAGGTTGGCCCTGGGTGTCAGGGAGAGCTGGGACCCTCTCTGGAAAGGCAGGACTGTCCTCCACAAATGCAGTCCTGGGAGGCAGTCGTGTGCCACCAGGAGCAGGGAGCAGACAGTCTGGTTGCTCAGAAAGGCTCAGCTGGTGTGTGAGAGATCAGACATATAGGGGAGGGTTTGGAGGCCTCGCCTGATCCCTTCCATCCCTTCTCAGACCCAGTCTAGGGTGACCTGGAGTTCTGGGAAGGCCTACCACATCATGACAAACCCTCCTCTTCGCCTAGGCAAGCGGGAGTTGGCATCTGTTATTTGCAATCAATCCACCCCCTTCCACCTGCCACGATTTCAACCCCTGCATTGGGCACCTGCACAGTCTGGATGAGGTGGCTGCTCACAGCATATGCTCATGACAGCTTCCCCCAGTGAACAGGATTCTGATGTCAAATGGGTGGGAGATGGGTAGTAAGGTAATGATCACATGTGAAAATGCAGAAGCAGAGGCTGCGTGTCTTCAGCCTCTTCTTGGACAACACCTAAGTCCCTGTGTGCCTGTCTTCTTCCCCACTAAGCCACATGCCTTGAGAAGGCACAAGCCAGGTCTTCTCTGTCTTATACACAGAAGGCAGTCAGTAAACATTTGTCAAATTAAATTGAACTCCATTCTCATGGTTACTAAGCTTTATTTTCTCACTTCAGAGAGTGAAGGAAGGATGGTCACTTGGGCCATCTACAGCCTGCAGTGAGAGTGATAAAGGAGGGGCCTGCTGGAGGGCTGACTTCACTGTCACCCGCACGAGGGGCGTGGTGCAAACCTCAGGAGGCTTGGTCCTGCTCTCAGAACCCTGCCCTGAAGCCAGGAGCAGCAGTGACAGTGCTGGCCAGCTGCTCTCCCTGATGACTGCCTCCTCAGAAAACATAGTGACAAAGTGATATGGCTGTGCCAGCACGCGGAGGGTCCTGTCATGGGAACTGTCCAGCAACTGACCAGAGGGGACACCTTGCTGGGGGCCGTGCTCGTTATAGATCCCCCTTCCCTTCCTCTGGCTACAGCATTGGGTGGTTGAAAGGGGAAGAACTAATGAGGAGAAAGAGAGATTAATGCTTTATTTCCTTCATTCCTTCAGACTGCACATCAAACCCCAGATTAAAACCTTATACAAGCACTAACCACATCCTAGTCATTTCTGTAACCCTCAAAGTTTTTAATTTCAAGCCAATAAACAACTACGGATTTAAACTATGGGTTCTGGGATGTCTTTGGACAAAAGAAGGCTTCTGTAAATGTTCTGTTTATGCCCCTAGGACCAGACATCCTGTTCTCAGTGACAGAGTTCTCAGAGAACTGCCTGTCCACCCAGAATCTGGCCAGAAGCCCGCCACCCAGGTCTTGGACACCTTCAAAGAACACAACACCTCCTGCTCCTCCTGCCTCCACTCCCACCCCCTCAGCTCGCTTTCTTCAATGGAAAGAAAACCTTTGGTAGAAAGAGTATTTTTAGACCCCACTGCTGAGCACCAGGGCTGGGGCAGAGAAGCATGTCCGCACTGTGGTTACTCTGCCAGGATGATGTCTCTTCAGTTTCTGAAACAATTTCAAGGGGAAACTTGAGGAATGGTGTCTAGTGGGAGTATCCTTTTGGTCTTCTCAACAAATGAAACTGTATTAGTTATCTGGCGCTGCTATGACAGAAATACCACAAGTGGATGGCTTTAACAGAGAGAAATTTATTCTCCCACAGTCTAAGAGGCTAGAAGTCTGAATTCACGGTGCCAGGTCCAGGGGAAGGCTCTCTCTCTCTGTCAGCTCTGGGGGAAGGTCCTTGTCATCAATCTTCTCCTGGCCTAGGAGCTTCACAGCACAGAGTCTAAAGGATATGCCCCACTCTTGGTACTTCTTTCATGGTGGTAATGAGGTCCCCCGTCTCTCTGTTAACTTCTTTCTTTCATATCTCAAGACAGATTGACTCAACATACAACTCAACAGAGACTAACTCAACATACAACCTAATCTTGTAGATTGAGTCCCACCCATTAACATTTTAACTGCCTCTAATCCTGCCTCATTAACATCACAGAGCTAGGATTTACATCACATAGGAAAATCATATCAGATGACAAAATGCTGGACAATCACACAATACTGGGAATCATGGCCTAGCCAAGTTGACACACATTTTTGGGAGATACAGTTCAGTCTGTAACATGGATTTAACATGAGGAAACACAATGGAACAGAAAACTCTCCTTTGCCATGAGCCCAGAAGAAGTGGATGGTACCCGGCTACCATTATTGAACACTTTGATCAAAGATTCCATAGAAAAATCCTGATCAAAAGGGAGGAAAAGCAGAACAGAATTTCAAATCCTCATGCATTCCAGACTTCTTGGAACCATGAAGGTTGGATGAACCCCTGAAACTACTGCCCTGAGATAATCTTTAATCCTTACACCAAAAATACACCCTGAAATCTTAAAACCAAACAATAGTTTAGCTTAACTAGTAAAAAAAAAAAAAAAAAAGTCTGCCTTGAGCATTATGCTCTTTTAAGAACTATCTACACCGGATAAAATTGACAACAGCAACTTGAAAGATTATATAGGAACCTTAGCAGGGAGTGAATTTATGTTAATGGGGGAGGAACAACTCAAAAAAGGAGGATGAAAATGGTTGTACAATTTGAAGAATATAATCAATGTCACTAAATTGTACATGTAGAAACTTGAATTGGTGTATGTTTTGTTGTATATATTCCCAACAAAAATAAAATAAATGAAATTTAATTTAAAAAAAAGGAACAGGAGCCAAAAGACCTGTTAAGGGGCAAAGTGAAAACTTAGGGATGATGCTATAAGTAGTAGAGGTGAAGCCTGCGGTAGTCAAGGGGGTGGGGCACAGGCTCTAGGGGAAGATTCTTTCCCTCCTGGCTCTGGGGAAAGGTCCTTGTCTCTATTCCTGGCTTCTTGGTGATCTTCATGTGGCATAGCATCTATCTTCCCCGTCTCTGCTCCCTTGTTTAATCTGCTCCTTTTATATCTCAAAAGAGATCGACTCAAAAAACACCCTATACTCATACCAGGTCATTAACAAAACAAAGAAACTCATTCCCAAATGGAATTATAACCACAGGTATAGGGGTTAGGGTTTATGATACGTATTTTGGGGGGACACAATTCAATCCATAACATGGAGGGTAGTCTTTTGGGCCTCCTGAAGGTTCAGGGTGCTCTGGAGTACACAGCCTAAGCGTATTTTTCTTTTTTCGGTGGGGGTGGTGGGCTAGTGGGCAGCCTGAGGACAGGATCCCTACAGGAGGGGAGGGACTGCGTGCTGGGAAAGAAAGGAGGCCCGGCATCAACTAGGTTGTCTTCACAACTTTCCCAGAGTGCCGGTGGTGGCAAATATATGCCCCTGGAAATGCTACCTCTGTGCCAATCCTAGACGGAAAATACCTGTGGCCAGCATTCAAGGGAGGATTGGGGCTGGGCAAGGGTAGGCATGCAGAGACAGCACTATCCCCCATTTTCTTACAGGCCCAGGGAACTTTGGAAAGCCTGGCTTGGAGGCCAGGCTCCTCCCTGCCCCCAACACCACACAGCCACCAAAAGGATGGACAGTTCCATCCGGGGCTGGTGGTCAGGGCCCAGAGATGCTTCCTGTGCAGGAGGGAAGACGGGCTTCTTTGTGTAGCCCCTTAATCTTGAAAGCTTTTCAAGTGCCAATACATTCAATTTACTGTTATGGAATTGTAAGTTCCAGGCTATCCCCCAAACTGTCCAAAGTCGGCTCAAGGCCTTGCTGGCTAGGCCCCAGCCCTAAGTCATCTGTAAATCTCCACCTCTCCTGTTAAACTGAAGCCCCACCTCCCCATCAGAAGGACTACATGAAGCACTAAGAAACATTCACATAGAAAGAGTGCTAAGAAAGAACCCACTATGGCTGTGGCCCCTGAGGGTACATCTGGATGAGCCTCTCTTCAGTCTAGCTGTACTGACATTGTGGCCTGCTGCCTGCTCACAGGCAGCTGAGAGTTAGTGAGCCCCCACCTCACCTTTTCTTGGTCTCATCAGGGGAGAAGCAATTGCACTCAGAGGGGGAATTATAAGACCCTTGGCAGTTGGGGCACTTGTGAATTTTTTAAAAATATATATACAATTTCTCAAAGGGGTTCCAGGTTGACATTATGCAATACCACTACATACTCATGAGATGAGGTATAATGGAAAAGATGGAAAACACTGCATGCTGGCGGGGACTGCTGTATTAGCTTTTTGGGGCTGCTGTAACAAATTACCATAAACCCAGTGGTTTAAAACAACAGAAATTCGTTCTTTCACAGTCCGGAGGTTAGTGGTCCAAAACTGAGGTGTCGGCAGGGCCATGCTCTTTCTGAAGGCTCTAGAGGAAAATTCTTCCTTGCCTCTTTCTAATTCTGGTGGTTGCCAGTAATCCTTGGCATTCCTTGGCTTACAGACACATCGCTCTAATCTCTATTTCTGTTGTCACGTGGCATTCTTATCTGGTGTCTGTGTCCAAATTTCCCTCTTCTTATAAGGATCTCAGTCATTGGATTTGGGTCCACCTTACTCCACTGTTACCTTGTATTAACCTGATTATATCTGCAAAGACCCTATTTTCAAATATGGTCATCGTCACAGGTATAGGTTAGGACTTGATGCTCACTGAGCACTTTTCATAATAGCCCAAAAGCAGAAATCCCAAATATCCATCAAATGAGCTGTGACACACTCACATCATGGGACACTGCACAGTAAGGAAAATGACAGGAATGGCAGACATACAGTCACACGCAATGTGTACGACTCACACAAACACAGAGGACCCAGACACAAAAGGGCACGGCTGGACAATGCCATGTAGACAACATTCAAGAAAGAAAAGGCTAATCTGTGATGCTAGGAGTCAGGCGAGTGGTCAGCCCTCAGGTGCTGGTCATGTTCTGATTCTCAATGTAGGGCCCAGTTACACAGGTGCGTTCAGTTTGTAAACATTTATCAAATTGTACTTACTTTCGATATATGCAATTTCCTGTGCATTTATTATAACTTAATAAAAAATCCACCACGTCACAGAAGCCAAGCCATCCTCTAGCTATAAACGCTTCCTGTGATTTTCTCTACATTGGTTGGCTAGATCAGAAGGGGCACTTCCTGGAATGCTCCAGAAGCCACAGAAGAAGAAGGCGTCCCAGTTAGGCTGTCAGACCCTACCCAGGAGCACCCCTCTACAGCCCTTGCATGTCACAATTCTACAGGGAGGGTGCATCCTCTCATCCAGGCACAGCAGGAGCCTGCCAGGTGCCCAAAGCCCAGTTCTGCTCAGGCCTCTGAGACGGCAGACACTGCTGCTGCCAAAGGAGCAGGGGGTAGCTTTGGCACATGGGGTGGGCCATGCCAAACCAGATTGGAGGGGCTAGAGGGCAAGAATGCAGCAATCACGGCCTCTACTTTATGGTGCCAGGGGAACTAGACCATGGGGGAGGTGGTGACATTGATGGGAACGCTTCTGTCTGGACATCCTGGGTCAGGGCAGGGTATGCAGGGACATGTCCCACCAGGTGGGGCCTGCAGACACTGGTGATTGGCTGCTCTGGGTCACAGCAGTGCATGAGGCTTGTCTCCTAGCCATAGTCTGCATACACTCAGCAGAGGCAGCACAGGTTACAACCCTGCCTACCATGGGGTGGAACAGCTACAGGGTCTCAGCCAGGCCCCGGTAAGGATGTACGCTTTCCAGGTCTGACGTGAAAGACCTCTCTGTGGCCATTGTGGGCCCTGCGGAGAGCCTTTTCTGTACAAGAAGCTCAGGCTGCAGTGGACCACCTTTTGTGAAAAAAAGACAATTTTCATTTTCCTCACGTCAATTACTGGGGTGTTGAGGCAGAGGTGTGGGCTGGCAAAGTTCCAGAATGTATGCATGAGTGTGTGTGTGTACAGGAGCGAGAGAAAGAGAGATGCTGGGGGAGGGGGAGCAGAAGAATGAAGAGATAGGGACACCCCTGCAGGAAGCACGGAAGGGGCACTGTTGTCATCCACACTCCCCTGACTTCACACCTTCAGTGAACTACTGCCACCATTTATCAAAATAATATTTATTGAGTGCTTACTCTACATAGCCAACTGCTCCAGACCCTGGGGATATAATGTCCCTGGGCTTTCAGGGAACTTGCAGAGGGGCAGACAACAGAAAAGTTAGCAAACAAGTGCTTTAAGACCACAAAAGAGAATGATGTGAGAGAAGTGGGGGGTGGCAGAGAGAGACTGTCTGTGACTACTTTCATAGGGTGATGAAGGGTCTCTGAGTGTCCATCTGAATGATGAAGAGGAGCCAACCAACCATTACGAGAGTTGGGAAAGGACTTCACAGGGAGAGGAAACCCCAGGTGCAAAGGACAGACAGAGGCAACCGACTCCTCGGCTTGGCCTTTCTCCTCCCCAGCCTCAGGCTGACAGCTTGATCACACTGCTCCTGCCTTCTTGACCCCATGCTCTGCCTGACTAACTTCCATTTGCCTTTGCTAGAGCCTCTGATTGGTCCCCCTCTTCTCTTAGCTTTAGTAGGGCCCCTGTCTGACCTCGACCACAGCACTCATCACCCCAGGTGGGATTCACTTGTTGACTGATGGCCTTCCTCCCTCTCACCTGAGTGCTACGTCTACAACCCAGATCTGACTGTGTATGCCCCAGCTCAGAAACCTCCAGTGGCTTTCCATCACCTCCGGGACAAAGCACTAACTCCTCATCAAGCGTGGCCTACAAGCCTAACCACCCTTCTGGCCTCACCTCCTCTTTCCCTCTCCCCCATGTGCCTGCCTCACCCATTCTGCATTACACCCTCTTTCCCGAGTGACGGTTTAAAAATATGTCCACAAAATCTTTCATTCTCCTCTTTTCAAGGGGTGGAATTTAATTCCTCTCCCCTTGAGACTGGACCTGGTGACTCTCTTCTAACAAAGAGTCTGATGGAAATGACGGTGTGTGACTACTGAGACGGGGTCATAAAAGGCACTGCAGTTTTTTCCTACTCTCTCAGATCTCCTGCACTGGGGAAAGCCAGCTCCATGTCATAAGGACACTCAAGAGGTCTACATGGTGAGAAACCGAGGCCTCCTGCCAACAGCCATGTGGGCGTGCCATCTCAGAAGCAGATTTCTAGCCTGAGTCGAGCCTTTGGATGACATCACCCTTGGCTGACAACTGACTGCATTAGAGACCCTAAGCCAGGACCACACAGCTTAGCTGTTCCTGAACTCCTAACCCACAGAACTATGAGATAATACACAATTGTTGTTTTAAGTGCTAAGTTCTGAGGTAATTTGCAACAGTGCAATTAATAATGAAAACACCCCACACGGTATGAAATAATGGAAGCTTCTGGGTTTAAACATTTGCTGAAAAATATTTAATTTTTTATGTTTGTCCCACTGAAACCCTAAGCTGTCACTCATCAGCCAGTTGGCAGGGCTGTTCTCTGTGGTGCTCCTGTGTCCTTGCACACACTATCTTCTCTGCTTGCAATGCCTCTCGCACGTTGTCCTTCCATCAAGCTCCTCATGACCTTCCCTCCTCCCATTCCACCCTGCCCCCCCCTCCCAGATTGGTGCCTGCTCTGTGACCTCACGAACCCTATACATGGCTCTGACATGGCCACATGGTCCCTGATGGCTCAGAGGTCTGCCAACACCCCACCTGCCCATGGGGGCAGCAGAGGGCCAGGTACCCAGAAAGTGTCACTGACGAGCCCTGTCAACTGGCTGGTGAGCCACAGCTTAGGGTTTCAGTGGGATGAGTGTAAAAAATTACATATTTTTCAGCAAATATTTAAACCCAGAAGTTTCCATTCTTTCATCCAAATTATGGGAAAGCATGAGGAATTGTCGATAAGGAGCCTCATTTTACTCTGTCCCAACAAAGTGGACAAGGGGCCGGCCTACCTGAATCAGAGCAAGCACTTTGTCCTGTACAATGGTGGGAGGGTTGTTCTTGGGAGAGATGATTTTGACCAGCACACTGTCGATGAAATCACGGTTAGCCACAAGGATGTGAAATCGGTGGCCACAGTTCTTCACACATGTCTCCAGCACCTGGTGTAGGGAGAAAGCGCGAGAGGTCACCACCACCGTGGGAACCAGATTAGCAATGGGCACTGGGGAGGGCAGCTGGTCTCCACTACCCCTTTTGTTTTCCTCCAGATCTTCCTTCTGACACATCTCCTCCAGAGTCACAACTAGAAGAAATTCCCATACTCCACACCGGTCCTGCCTCCCAGGGATGACAGCAGCCCCTTGCTGACTGAAGTCTCCTATCCCTGCACAATAATCAAGCAATTAATTGGTAATGGAGGTACTAGTTTTGCATGAGAAGGATGCCATGTTTTAATGGGATCAAAATGACTGAGCCAGGCCCTGAAAATTAGCATATTAACTCCTCTCTCCAGACCTCTGGGTATGAGGCAGTAGCCAATGGAACACAGGCTCTGTCACCAGAGGAGGCTGCTGTGACAGCTTCAATTACCTAGTGAGTTATTGGCCCTTGTACGTGAAGAAGCAAACACACACATACACACCTCACATACCTCCACAACCCTGCTTCTGCAACTAAAACTGGCAACCACAGAATATTTTCCACCTTTGATAAATGGTTTGCATGTCCTCAGTCGCCAGGAAGCTTTAAGGTTGGTGTTTAATTCGAGCCCTGCCTGCTCCTCCCTGTCTAGAAAAACGAGTTATACAGGCCTTCGAAAGTCATTACAGTGGAGAGATCCCAACTCAGAGCAGCCCTATAGGATGGAGTAGAACTGCCCCATAGGGTTTCAAGATTAAACCTTTACAGGAGCTGACTGCCACATCTTTCTCTCGCAGAGCGGCCAGTGCATTCAACTGCTGACCTTTCTGTCAGCAGCTGAGTGCTTAACCATTGTACCACCAGGGCTCCTCACACAGGCCTTAACCCCTCAGAAAAGTGCAGTACATGTGGGTCCTGGCCAGACAGTGAGTATGGCTATGAGCCTCAGCTCTGCGGCTTCCTCCCTGTGGCCCAGGACCAGTCTCTCTGAGCCTCAGCTTCCTCAACTCATCTGTAAAACCAGCACAATGGCTCCTCCCTTACAAGGCTACTGAGAGGATGAGGAAGAACGTGCTTAAGATACCTAGCAGGGCACCCTACGTATGGGACTAGCATTACTATTACTGCTATTCAGAGAGCTGCCAATACACTCAAGCCTGGGGATGGACAGCTCACTTCACCTGCAGAACAGATGAGATGCAGCCTGGAATTCAGAGCTACCAACTGGGAGGGTTTCTCTAGTTTCAAACACAACTCTCTGAACTCATATGACTACCTGGCCCTTCCCACCTTTGCCACCAGTGCCACAGTTGGCTAGCGGGGAATGCTTCCTTGGAGGACATCAGCAGCAGCACTGAACATCTCTGACTGCTTCAGTTATTCTCACTTGCCCACAGATATGACCACTGATCCATTTATACAGCCATCCCTCAGGGCTGGACTTGCAAGACCTGGCCTGCTCTAATTTGTTGAGGCCTGGCTATAATGGCTGGAAAACAAAGTCCAGGCTATGAAGGAACCAGCTTTCACTCCTCACAGTGACCCTGTGGGGGCTATGGAAATGAACCAGAGGTGTTCTTCCTGACCTCAAAGAGCATAAAGTCATCCTTCTTTCTAACGTTCTCTAAAACCCTCCTCCCAATGTTACCTAAGCAGGCATGAGCGGGCTGTGTGGCCGAGGGGTTGGCAGGAAGCGTGCTTTATTTTGTGAGGGGCAGATAAAAAGGGAAGGACACAGGGCTGGAGAGGGAAGGCACATGTGGTGGGAAGGAGAACTAGACAAAGAGGAGCAGAGGGCTGAGGGCTGAGCAGACTATGGGCTGCGCCTGCCTCCACCCGCAGAGCAGCAGGGGCCAGTGTGCATGCCTCACCTTGAGGGGTCACACCCTTCACTTTTCCTGAGCTGCAGACTTAGAAGCCTGTATGTCCCAGCCTGCCCTCTGAGGTTCAGATACGCAGGCGTGAGAATGCCACAGACAGCAGCGGCAAGTGATACAGAGTGGCCCAAAACCCAGCAAAGCAGGAGGTGGGGAGGTGCTCCCTCTGCTGGTGGGGCCCCTCTGCCTGAGGAGACCCAGTGGCCTACTTCCATGACCCTGCCACTAAAGGCCCTAGGCAAATCTGCCCCAGAGGATTGTGGGGTATGAAACCCACAGCAGCAATTTTCCAGAAAGAAACCAAAACCTAAAAAGTAAGCAAAAGGGGCCTCTAAGCAATCAGGAACAGTCATTTCAAGTCTATACACTAAAGCCCAAGCAAGAGCCCCTCAGGACCTCTTATTAGATAAATACTAACAATCCGGGTGGGCACAGTTAAGAAGTTTCCAGAGGCCTACAAGAAGCAGGACTGAGAGAGACTAATAGGTTATGAGAAGACAAAGCCAGAGAAATCACAAGAAACAGACATGAGACCTTGCAAAGTATACCAGGCTGGGCCCATTCAGCACAGGGACAGTGGCTCTGCACATTTCCAAAGTTCCCCATGAGCATCACTGGGTTTGCAGCGGAGACCTGACCCATCAGGAAGGTTAAACGATGCCTGTGGTGCTCTGAGGTAGAAGGCAGTAAGCATACAGTCCATTCTAGAAGGCATCCCACCCAGTGTGGCTACCATGATGCTGGGTGCATAGAGAGGTACATTGTCCACACCAGGAAAGGCTTCCCTCCCGTGTTAATACTTGTTCTCTGGTGGCTGAATTATTGGGAGCAGTTCATGTGGACATCACGCTGGATTTAGTGAACGCCTTGGCTCAAATTCTGAGGAAAAAAGCTTTCAACTCCCTATTTCTCTACTGGCCTTTTCTCCTTTATTTTTCCAATCCCAATTCCCTGGCACAGAAAACTGTCCTATTAAGTCCTAGGTTTTTATGTGGGCAAAAAATCCAAACAGTTTCTCTGCTTTGAAAGGAAGCGTTTTATATCAGTTTGGGATAAGTAACCCACTATTCCAACCTGTCAGAGAGGCCAACACGCAGACCTGTCACAGTCTGTGTGGTAAGAAAGCACCGTGACCCAGACTTTGTCACATGTTGGAAACAACACCGTAAGTCATCCTTTTCATTTTCTGCCATCTTAAGAAACAGCAAAAAGCTGGTCTGGTCCTGCAAGGAGCCACTTGGCAGACCTCAGGAGCCTCTGTAGCTATGATTACTTTCACTCCACGTGACAGGCTATCTGTGATGGCAATTCATGGCTTGGTAACTTCCCAGCTGGGCAAACCCCAAGACCTCTCTGAGTCTTGGTTTCCTCATTCTTACGAGGGGGGTGGGGAAATCTATTCTGTAAGGTTGTAAGCATCTGCTCTGACATCTTAGAAGCTCGGCACAGCCTCTAGCCCCACTCAGTAGCATTTTTCTGACGAATGCTGACACCTCCAGTAGCTACTGGCCCTGGTCAGAGCTGGCTTGAGGGCAGAAGGGGAGCCACGGCCAGGTCTTCAGCTTCTCAGTTCTGCTGGTGTACATTTACTGAGATGTGCTCACACCTGTTTCAGAGGAGGGCAGGGAAGCTGAGCCACAAAGCTGTACTGAGCACTTGAAGCACCCGCATTGAGCCCAGGCACTAGCTGCAGCTCCCGGAGGCTGTGCTGAGTAGACAAAGGGAAGGCCCTGTGAACGGACAGGGCAGGTAGGCTGGGTCTGCCCAGATGTTTCCCCACACCCTGGGAACTGCAAATGGTCAACACACTCAGCTGCTAACTGAAAGGATGGCGGTTCAAGCCCACCCATGGGCACTTGGAAGTAGGCCTGGCAATCTACTTCTGGAAAATCAGCCACTGAAGACCCTACAGAGCTCAGTTCTACTCTAACACCCACGGGCTCACAGTGAGTCAGAGTCCACTTGTCGGCAACTGGTAAAATAAACCATAGTCCCCAAGCCCGGGAGAGCAGCACTCACAGTTAATGCCAGCATCACTTCTCTGTAGTTCCGGTTCCCGTTGAGCCGCTTCTTTAGGGCTCGAATGGCATCCTTTGGCCTAGGGAGAAGGATATATTAAGATCCCTTCAAATTCCACTTTGGGGAACTGTGGGTACAATGAGTTCCTTTATGTGGCATTTTGCCTCCATTCTTTGGAAAAACAGCTTGGGAGATTTTTCTCCTGAACTGTGAGTTGTTGTTACCTTTGTTTGCCCTAGTTCTTTGGAGACGCAACTTGGGGGACCTGCAAGGTTGCTTTCTTTTCCAGAGGACTGTTACTTTTGCCCAGGGGAAAGTGTTTCTGCAGGCAGAAAATGTTACTTTTGTATAAGACCTTAGTTGACTGACATCTCACCAATAAGTGGAGATTGGTTGAACTGTGGTCTGGTGAGGGAAGCCCCACCTTGTAAATGAGGATTGAGTTATATAAATAGCTGAAGATCAGAGGTTTTCAAGGCCTCCTAGTTCATAGGAGCCAGGAGGGGAGTGTGTCCTTTGGGACATGGAAGTTCCTTCCAGGCCTGGTTAAAAAAATGTGGAGCTGAGAGAGCTGTCAGCTAGGAGCTGGGCTGATAAAGTGAAAATGCGGCAGCTGAGAGAGCTGCTGAGGTTTACACCTGGGCTGGCAGAAGTACAGAGCCACGTGGGAGCAGAGCAGTCCTGAGGCTGCTACACTGGCTATACCTGGGCCAGTTAGCAGCAGAGAGGCAGAGAGTGGAGAGGCCCGACAGCGAAGGGGCCTAATGGCAGAGAGGGTTGACAGTGGAGAGCTGCTGATAGGAGAACAGCAGCTGAGAAAGCTGAGTAGGCTGCTACACTGGCTATGAGCTGAGCCAATTAGCAGCAGAGAGGCTGATGGCGGGCAGCCTGATGGTAGATAGACTGGTGGTAGAAAGGCCAATGACAAAGAGGCCAGCATGGCAGATAGGGCAGCCACCCAGCAAAGAAGCCATGCCCACTGATCACTTGAGGAGGGCTGTGGGCTGGCTGAGAACAGTCTTAGAGCTGTTCCAGCAGAGAGCTTATCTTCTTTCTACATGAGCCTTTTTGCTCTGAGAGCTATCCTGGTCAGAAGCTGTTCTATACCGAAGAAGAGAGTAATGTCTCCATTTAGGGACCCATCCAAACTTTGACTATGTGCCTCCTGATGCTGATCCCAAGTTGTTCCTGTTACTTCCAAGTTGATCGCGATCTTGGGTTGTAGCCTGTTACCTTCCTAATAAACCACATAACTGTGAATATGGTCTGTGAGTTCTGTGTGGCTGTTGCAATGAATCACTGAACCTTGCAGAGAAAAGACTCCCATAAGGGGGAGTGGCTGATGTTACTCAACTGAGGTCCGTGCCCTGGAGCAATTGAACCTACAAAACATACTCCAAATCAGAAAGAGAGAGAAAGTTTATTAGGAGGTGACACCAATAGGAAGTCTGGCAGCAATGCAGGCTGTTTTTATGGAGTCCGAAAAAGCAATTTCTACATCAGAACTTATATATCAGCTTTGCAAGAATTACAGTGTCTTCAAGTATGTAGCCCACAGATGGTCCAGATGAGTATACATCATAAGACAACCACAAGAAACTCTTTATCAGGCTAAAAGTATGCATGCCGGACATCTGGACTTGGCTAGTGGAACTGGCCTGCCAAGTTTACTCTAACTGAGATAAGGAACAAGAAGAAAGTTACAGACCAAAAGCAACAGGCAGGCTTCCTAGCTGTCTGCCACCTTGCAGGCTGAAGGCCATCTCCCGAGAGAACAAAGAAAAGGAGACCAAGGCCGCAAGAGCCGAGAAGGCCCCATACCCCTTTGGAAAGAGTCCAGTGCCACTGGTGTAATAAAGGATGTTGTGAAAGTAAGAGTGTACAAAATACCAAGCAAAAGAAAAAAAGCTTACAGGTTACTTAGACTATCATGATGGTGTTATTTATGTCAAGCTCTCTAACGCCCCACTATGAAAAAGAGAAAACATGTCGTGAAGCACTGGGGTCATACCGATGTCAGAAATAATGCAGAAGTAGGAAGGTGGACATATACCTGACCTCTGCCCCACAGGAACCAGCTTTGTGCTGATCCTGATTCTTATCCCTAATGAATTTAGACAATATGTTATGCTACATCATATCTACAGATTCACTCCTGTTTGTTTGAACTAGCACATATATAAGGTTATTCACTGAGGCACTATTTGTCATTGAAAAAGAATGGGAACAGACTAAGTGTCCATCAACAGGGAACAGGTTAGAGTAAATTATGGTACATCCACACAATGGAATACTATGCAGCTTCACAAAAGAATAATGGCACAACTTATGCACCAATATGGGACAAACTCAAAGATCAGTGACTAAAGGAATATGCTGCACAGTGTATCAAGTATGGTACCCTTCTGAGTCGTAAAATGAAAAAACAAACTGGCACATAGCGCACATGCCAGTAGAAGGATGGAAAAATTTCTGGAAGGGGGTCTAAGAACCTACTAACACTGGCTGTCCTGAGGAGAGGGCAGGGAGGCAGGTTGGTCACTGGATTGCCTTGTTATATTACACTCAAGTGTCATTTATTCAAAACAAGAACTAGCGCGCTAGCAGGTAGCACATTGAGAGATTTTTTTTTTTTTTTTTCCAGAGAAACCACAAAAGAGACACAAAGGGAGAGGTCTGAATATTCTTAAGTCTGAATATTCATTTTCTCCTGGAATCCACAGAATCGCTCCCTCTTAAGTGGACAAACTTAAGTGAGCCTACTTAAAGCTAAGGAGTCATGTGCTTAAGGTGATAGATCTCATGTGGATCCCAGAGAAAATCTTGTAGAATCATAGGCAGCTCCCAGCTTACAAACGGGCTGTGTTCAAGAGCTCATTCATAAACTGATTTTTTGAAACTCAAAATGCATTCTTTTTTTTCCCCGAAGTTTTATTTATTTTACTGTTGTTGAGAATATATACAACAAAACATACACCAGTTCAACAGTTTCAACACGCACAATTTAGAGACATTGATTACCTTCTTCGAGTTGTGCAACCATTCTCACCCTCCTTTTCTGAGTTATTCTTCCCTCATTAACATAAACTCACTGCCTCCTAAGGTTCCTATCTAATCTTTTGCTTTGCTGTTGTCATTTTGACCCCATATAGTTCTTAAAAGAGCATACTGTCTTTTTTGCTAGTTAACTGAAACTACTGTTTGGTGTTAGGAAGACCTCAGGGTTTATTTTTGGTTTAATGTTTAAAGATTATCTCAGGGCAATAGTTTTAGGGTTCATCCAACCTCCATAGTTCCAGAAAGTCTAGAGTCCGTGAGAATTTGAATTCTGTTCTGCATTTTTTCCCTTTTGATCAGTATTCTTCTATGGAATCTTAGATCAAAATGTTCAGTCATAGTAGCTAGGCACCATTCAGTTCTTCTGGTCTCATGGCAAAGTAGGCAGTTGTTCACAGGTGCAATTAGCCTTCCATATCTTTCTCCTACTCCTGACTTGCCTTCTTACTCTGTTTGTTGCTCCAGGTGAATAGAGACTAATTGTTGTGCCTTAGATGGCTGTTTGCAAGCTTTTAAGACCCAAGGTACTACACAACAAACTAGGAGGTAGAACAGAAGCATTAAACACATTAGCAGGCCAATTAACTGGGATGTCCCATGAAACCATGACCCTAATCCTACAAACCAAGGAACCAAATCTCATGAGGTGTTTGGTTGTACATAAGCAGCCACAGCATATATATATATATATATACATACACATATATATATATACATATAGTGGTTTTTGTAAATATATCTGTCATACAATTTTTGCCAATTCAGCTTTTTACAGGTGTACAACTTATTGACCGAAATTACATTGATCAGCTCTGCAACCCTACCCTTAATTAAGGCAATTTTTGCACCATGGCTAGCCCCCCTTTTTCTCTCCTCCCTCCCATCCCTGGTAACCACTAATAAACTTCAGTCTCTATACATTTGCCTTTTCTTGAATTTATATGTAAGTGAGGGCATATAATATTTACCCTTTTGTGACTGGCTTATTTTGCTCAGCAGAATATCTTCAAGCTCCATCCATACTGTAGCACATATCAAGACTTCATTTCTCCTACCGCCTGAACAGTATTCCACTGCACGTATGTACCACATTTTGCTTATTCATTCATCTGCTGGTGGTCATTTAGGTTGTTTCCACCTTTTGGCTATTGTGAGTAGTGCTACAGTGGACAGTGGTATGCTAGTCTCTTTTTTAGTTTCTGCTTTCAAGTCTTTTGTGTATATTCCTAAAAGTGGAATTGCTGGATCACATGGTAGTTCTGTTTTTAGTTTTTTGAGGAACTGCCACAGTGTTTTACACAACAGCTGTACTATTATGCATTCCCACCAGAAATGGATAAGGGTTCCAATTTTCCCACATCCTTGCCAACATTTGTTAATTTTGTTTTGCTTTTAACCTTAGCCATCCTAGTGGGGGTGAAAAGGTAACTCATTGTGGTATTGATTTGCATCTCTCTGATAGCTAATGAGGCTGAGCATCTTTTCATGTGTTTGCTGGCCATCTGAACATTCTCTTTGGTGAAATGTCTATTCAAGTCCTTTGCCCATTTTGTGATTGGGTTATTTGTCTTACTGTCGTTAAGCTAAGTTATTGGTTATCGGATTCTTGTCATATGTATGGTTTCCAAAGATATTCTCCCAGTAGGTAGCTTGTCTTTTCACTTTTTTGGTAAAGCCTTTTGATGAATGTTATGGACTGAATTGTGCCCCCCAAAATACGTGTCAACTTGGCTAGTCCATGGTTCCCAGTATTTTGTGGCTGTCCACCATTTTGTGATCTGATGTGATTATCCTATGTGTTGTAAATCCTAACCTCTATGATGTTAATGATGTAAAATCAGAGGCGGTTATATTAATGAGGCAGGACTCAAAACTATAGGATTAGGTTGTATCTTGAGTCAATCTCTTTTGAGATAGAGAGAAGCGAGCAGAGAGGAGAGGGACTTCATTATCACCAAGAAAGAAGTACTGGGACCACAGTACGTCCTTTGGACCCAAAATCCCTGTGTTGAGAAGCTCCTAGTTCCAGGGGAGGATTGATGACAAGGCCTTTCCCCCGGAGCTGACAGCGAGAGAAAACCTTCCCCCTGGAGTTGGCGCCCTGAATTTGGACTTGTAACCTACTAGACTGTGAGAAAATAAATTTCTATTTGTTAAAGCCATCCACTTGCGGCATTTCTGTTATGGCAGCACTAGATGACAAAGACACGGGGTGAATTGTGTCCCCAAAACTCCTTGTCATCAATCTTCAAACAATAGAAAAAAAAATTTTATCAAGCAAACAACAATCAAACAAGAACAGGTGTGGCAACATTAATCTCTGACAAAATAGACTTTAAAGAAAAATCCACCACAAAGGATAAAGAAGGACACGATATAATGATTAAAGGTCAATAGACCAGGAGGACATAACCATAATATATATTTATGTACCCAAAGACAGGGCTCCAAAATACATAAAACAATCTCTAACAGCATTAAAAAAGAGAAATAGACAGCTCCACAATCATAGTAGCAGACTTTAATATACTACTTTTGGTGAAGGACAGAACACCCAGAAAGAAGCTCAATAAAGGCACTGAAGATCAAAATGCCACAATCAACCAACTTGATCTCATAGACATATACAGAACACTCCACCCAAAAGGAGCCAAGTATACTTTCTTTTCCAATGCACATGGAACATTCTCCAGAATAGACCACATATTGTGCCATAAAGCAAGCCTTAACAAAATCCAGAGCATCCAAATATTACAAAGCATCTTTTCCAACCATAAGGCCATAAAGTTGAAATCGATAATGGAAACGCAAAGAAAAAAATCGAACACATGGAAACTGAACAACACCTTACTCAAAAACTACTGGGCTACAGAAGAAATTAAGGATGGAATAAAGAAATTCATAGACTCAAATGAGAATGAAAACACATCCTACCAGAACCTTCGAGATGCAGCAAAAGCAGTGCTCAGAGGTCAATTTATAGCAACAAATGCACACATACAAAAAGAAGAAAGGGCCAAAATCAAAACATTAACCCTACAACTCAAACAAACAGAGGGCAACAAAAGAAGCCCTCAGGCACCGGAAGAAAGCACATAATAAAAATTAGAGCAGAGTTAAATGAAATAGAGAATAGAAAAACATTGAAAGAGTTAACAAAAACAAAAGCTGGATCTTTGAAAGGATCAACAAAATCAATAAACCACTGGCCAAACTGACAAAAGAAATACAGAAGAGGAACCAAATAAGAAATGAGATGGGCAATATCACAACAGACCCAACTGAAATTAAAACAATCATAACAGAATACTATGAAAAACTGTCCTCTAACAAATTTGAAAACCTAAAGCGACAAATTTCTAGAAACACACTACCTACCTAAACTAACACAAAGAGAGGTAGAAAGGTAACTAAACCTATAACAAAAGAAAAGATTGAAAAGGTAATTAAAAAGCTCCCAATAAAAAAAAAAGCCCTGGCCCTGATGGCTTTACTGCAGAATTCTACCAAACTTTCAGAGAAAAGTTAACACCACTACTACTAAAGGTATTTCAGAGCACAGAAAAAGAGGGAATACTCCCAAACTCATTCTATGAAGCCAACATAAACCTAATACCAAAACCAGGCAAAGCCACCACAAAAAAAGAAAATTACAGACTGATACTCTCTCATGAACATAAACGCAAAAATCCTAAACAAAATTCTAACCAAAAGAATTCAACAACATATCAAAAAAAAAATTTACCATGACCAAGTGGGATTCATACCAGGTATGCAGGGATGGTTCAACACTAGAAAAACAATCAAGGTAATCTATCACATAAATAAATCAAAAGACAAGAACCACATGGTCTTATCAATTGATACTGAAAAGGCATTTGACAAAGTCCAACACTCATTCATGATAAAAACTCTCAGCAAAATAGGAATAGAAGGAAAATTCCTCAACATAATAAAGAGCATTTATACAAAGCCAATAGCCAAGATCATCTTAAATGGAGAGAGTCTGAAAGCATTCCCCTTGAGAACGGGAACCAGACAATCATGCCCTTTTTATCACCGCTCTTATTCAACATTGTCCTAGAAGTCCTAGCCAGAGCAATCAGGCTAGAAAAAGAAGTAAATGGCATCCAAATTGGTAAGGAAGAAGTAAAGGTATCTCTATTTGCAGATAATATGATCTTATATCCAGAAAAGCCCAAAGAATCCACAAGAAAACTACTAGAACTAATAGAAGATTTCAGCACAGCATCAGAATACAAGATAAACATACAAAAATCAGTTGGATTCCTCTACCCCAGCAAAGAGAACTTTGAAGAGTGAATCACCAAATCAATACCATTACAATAGCCCCCAAGAAGATAAAATACTTAGAAATAAATCTAACCAGAGACATAAAAGACCTATACAAAGAAAACTACAAGACACTACTGCAAGAAATCAAAAGAGACCTACATAAGTGGAAAAACATACCTTGCTCATGGATAGGAAGACTCAACATTGTGAAAACGTCAACTCTACCCAAAGCGATCTGCAGAAGCAATGCAATCCCAATCCAAATTCCCATGGTATTTTTTAATGAGATGGAGAAACAAATCGCCAACTTCATATGGAAAGGGAAGAGGCCCTAATATATGAAGCATTACTGAAGAACAAAGTGAGAGGCCTCATACTACCTGCTTCTGACCCTATTATACTGCCATGATAGTCAAAACAGCCTGGTACTGGTACAACAACAGAAACACAGACCAAAGGAACAGAATTGACAATCCAGATACAAATTCATCCACCTATGAGCAGCTGATATTTGACAAAGGCCCAATGTCAGTTAAACGAGAAAAAGACAAGTCTCTTTAACAAATGGTGCTGGCATAACTGGATATCCATCTGCAAAAAAATGAAACAAGACCCATACCTCACACCATGCACAAAAACTAACTTGAAATGGATCAAAGACCTAAAATATAAAAAATGATAAAGATCATGGAAGAAAAAATAAGGACAATGCTAGGAGCCCTAACACATAGCATAAACAGAATATAAAACATTATTAATAATGCACAAACACCAGAAGAGAAACTAGATAACTGGGAGCTCCTAAAAATCAAACACTTATGCTCATCAAAACACTTCACCAAAAGAGTAAAAAGATAACCTACAGACTGGGAAAAAAAATTGGCTACGACATATCCGATCAGGGTCTAATATCTAAAATCCACAAGATACTGCAAAACCTCAACAACGAAAAGACAAATAACCCAATTAAAAAATGGCAAAGGATATGAACAGACATTTCACCAAAGAAGACTTTCAGGGGCTAAAAGATACATGAGGAAATTATCAGGATCATTTAGCCATTAGAGAAATGCAAATCAAAACTACAATCAAAGCTAGCAATTAAGGCTAGCATTAATCCAAAAAACACAAAACAATAAATGTTGGAGAGGCTGTGGAGAGACTGGAACACTTATACACTGCTGGTGGGAATGTAATGGTACAACCACTTTGGACATCAATTTGGCACTTCCTTAAAAAGCTAGAAATAGAAGTACCGTATGATCCAGCAATTCCACTCCTTAGAATACATCCTAGAGAAATAAGAGCCGGCACACGAATAGATATATGCACACCCATGTTCACTGCAGCACTGTTCAGAATAGCAAAAAGATGGAAACAACCTAGGTGCCCATCAACAGTCAAATGGATAAATTATGGTATACTCACACAACGGGATACTATACAACGATAAAGAACAACAATGAATCTGTGAAACACCTCATAACATGGATGTATCTGGAAGGCATTATGCTAAGTGAAATCAGTCAGTAGTGAATGGACAAATATTGTATGAGACCACTATTATAAGAACTCAAGAAAAGATTTAAACACAATGAAAACATTCTTTGATGATTACAAGCGTGGAGAGGAAGAGAAAAGGGTATTCACTAACTAGACAGTAGGCAAGAATTATCTTACGTGAAGGGAAAGACAACACACAATACAGGGGAAGTCAGCAAACTGGACTAAACCAAAAGCTAAGAAGTTTCCTGAATACAACCAAACACTTTGAGGGACAGAGTAGCAGGGTCCAGAGTCTGGGGACCATGGTTTCAGGGGACATCTAGGTCAAATAGCATAACAAAGTTTATCAAGAAAATGTGCTGCATTCCACTTTGGAGAGTGGCGTCTGGGGTCTTAAAAGATAGCAAGTGGCCATCTAAGATGCATCAATTGGTCTCAACCCACCTGGAGCAAAGGAGAATGAAGAACACCAAAGACACAAGGAAAACATGAGCCCAAGAGACAGAAAGGGCCAGATAAACTAGAGACTCCATCAGCTTGAAACCAGAAGAACTAGATGGTGCCCAGCTACCACCAATGTCCGTCATGACAGGGAATACAACAGACAGTCCCTTACAGAGCAGGAAAAAAGTGGGGTGCAGAACTCAAATTCACATAAGAAGACCAGGCTTAATGTCTGACTGAGACTGAAGACCTAGACTAAAACCATTTCCAAAGCCAACTCTTCAGATAAAGATTCGACTGGACTATAAGACATAAAATTATAGTCGTGAAGAATATGCTTCTTAGTTCAAGTAGATACATGAAACTAAATGGGCAGTTCTTGTCCAGAGGTGAGATGAGATGGCAGAAAGGGACAGGAGGTGGTTGAATGGATATGGGAAATGCAGGGTGGAAAGGAGGAGTGTGCTGTCACATTATACAGAGAGCAACTAGGCTCACATAACAATGTGCGGATACATTTTTGTATGAGAAAATAACCTGAGCTGTAAACTTTCACTGAAAGCACAATTAAAAAAAAAAAAATCAAACCATGCATTGCATTGGGCAAATCTGCAAAACAACTCTTTAAAATGTTAAAAAGCAAAGATGTCACTTTAAGGACTAAGGTGTGCCTGACCCAAGTCATGGTGTTTTCAATCGCCTCCTATGCATGCAAAAGCTGGAAAATGAATAAAGAAGACTGAAGAAGAATTGATGCCTGTGAATTATGGTGTTGGCAAAGAATGCTTAATATACATACCATGGACTGCCAGAAGAACGAATAAATCTGTCTTAGAAGTACAGCCAGAATCCTTCTTAGAAGCAAAGATAGCAAGACTTTGTCTCACATACTTTGGACATGTTATCAGGAGGGACCAGTCCCTGGAGAAGAACATCATGCTTGCCAAAGCAGACGGTCAGCAAAAGAGAGGAAGACCACCAAAGAGATGGACTGACACAGTGGCTGCAACAAGGGACTCAAGCACAACAATGATTATGAGGATGGCGCAGGACCAGGCAGTGTTTCGTTCTGTTATAGATAGAGTCACTATGAGTCGGAACCTAATAACTAACACACATATATTTATGACTGTTAAATCTTCTTGATTAATTGGCCCTTTTACCACTATATAATGTCCATACTGGAAACCCTGATGGAATAGTGGTTAAGTGCTACAGCTGCTAACCAAAAGGTCTGTAGTTGAAATCCACCAGGTGCTCCTTGGAAACCCTGTGGGACAGTTCTACTCTGTCCCGTAGGGTCGCTATGAGTCAGAATTGACTCGATGGCAATGGGTTTTTTTTTTAATGTCCATATTTATCTCTTCGGATAGATTTTGTCTTAAAGTCTACTCTTCCTGATATTAAGAGTGCCACTTAGCTCTCTTTTGATTATTATTTACATGGAATATTTTTTCCATTCTTTCATTTTCAACCTATTTGTGTCCTTTGGTTTAAGGTGTGTCTCTTGTAAACAGCATATAGTTGGACTGTGTTTTTTTAATTCATCCTGCCACTCTCTGCCTTTTGATTGGAGGAAATACATTCTTCCTTAAATTCCTGTTACTGATATAAGATTCCCAGTCAGACCCACTAGCCCCTTAAGTTCACCTATTATGTGCAGCCCTGTGTCTAATGTGTTATCTCATTTAAATTATTCTAACCCAGTGTCATAGGTTGAGTTGTATCCCACAAAAATGTCTGTCAACTTGGCTAGGTCATGAGTCCCAATGTTGTATGACTGTCTACCATTTTGTCATCTGATGTGACTTCCCTACGTGTTATAACTCCTATCACTATGATGTAATGAGATGGATTAGTGGCAGTTGTATCGATGATATCTACAAGATTAGACAGTCTTAAGCCAATCTCTTTTGAGATATAAAAGAAAGAAGTGAGCAGAGAGACATGGGGAACCTCATACCACCAAGAAAGCAGTGCCAGGAGCAGAGTGTATCCTTTGGACCTGATGTTCCTGTGTTGAGGTGCTCCCAGACCAAGGGAAGGCTGATGACAAGAACCTTCCTCCAGAGCTGACAGAGAGAAAAAGCCTTCCCTTGGAGCGGCACCCTGAATTCGAACTTCTAGCCTCCTGGACTGTGAGAGAATAAATTTCTCTTTGTTAAAGCCATCCACTTATGGTATTTCTGTTATAGCAGCACTAGATGGCTAAGAAAACCTGGATTCAACAAAATTATGGGACTAAGAGTGACCCTAAAACATAAAGCTCCTAACCCTTAATGTCCCATAATCCTGCACTCTGGGGAGCCCCAAGTCTGGCCACAGGCCAACCCTTTATACTCTACAGGTGGACTCCAGCCTTCCACTGATTGTATATCAATCTAGCTGGTCTTTCCTAGGTTAAATATTTATTATTTATTTATCAAATGAAAAAGTCCTTTCAGTTGTGTGTGAGAAAGCTGTGGGGAGAAGGAGACTCTGCCAATCAGCCCAATTTGGACAGAAATACACAAGAGCAAGGCGAGGCTTCTGGAAGAAATTAAAAAATAGCCCAGTCATCTATTTTCTATTACCAACTTGAAACATGGCTGCCCTGCAGGAATTTTTGGCTCCTGAGTCAAAGGGAACAGGCCCCTGCCAAGTGTGTCTGCAGTACAGCTGCAGCTTCCAAACAGGGATGCTGATTTCTACAAATAGGGGGCCTGACAGACTCCAATGTGGGGACTGTTGTGGGCCTGCACTGGTGAAAGTCAGTGGTGACTGGCTGGAGCAGGTATTGATTTCCTCCCTTTCAAAAGCTCTGCCAAGCCATGGTCAGCCTGCCCCGCAGCTCCAGTCCCTCTCAATCCAGTCCCACTCCTCCCTTCCTGAACTGCCACAGGGCAGAAGCTGGGCACGGCCTGCATTGCTGAATCACTTGTGGCTTGCAGGGTGTCAGCACGCTGGGGGCTCTCCCCAGTGTGGGGTGATGGTGGCAGCAGGAACCAGAGAGTCAGCAGGCACCGGGTGAGATGCAAGATGAAAATATATCCCTGGGAAGTATTGCTAGAGCGTGACTGGGTAAGCACAAACGCAAGTATTTGTCTCTCTCCCTGGGGGAGATGCTTCCGAGAGGAGGATCAAAGTCATGTCAGAGGAACTGCAATGTTTCCAGAAGCAGCAGCAGATTAGAGAGAGCGGAGCTGGAAGCCAGGGAAAGGGAAGAATTGAGAGTCATGAGCCAAGATGGAGCACAGGAAAAAGGACCAGGAGGAAATGACATGTGTGCTGGCGCTAACGCCACACTTCTCTCGGGTGAGATCAGGCCTCTCGCGCAGGCCCGGGCCCAGGCCTGGCTGCTGTGTCACCTTCAGCCTCATCTGCTAGTACCCTTCTGCAAAGTCTCCTCCCACTCCAGACACACAAAACCTTCTTTCCAGCCCTTGTTATGGCTCCACACCTCAGCCTCTGTACCTTTTGCCCTTCAGCTATACAACTGCTGCTTCTGAGAAGTGTTCTCCTTACTAGCTCCCAGGAGGGCATGGCCACCCCTGGGCTCCCACATCATCCTGGATCAATCTACCAATCAATCTCTCGCTGTCTCAGCTTTTATCCTGCGCTACTTTATCCATTTACGCCTCTGTTTTTTTTTTTTTTACCCTCCTTCTAGCTTAGAGGTCAGAGTACAGACAATGATCCGGGTCGGTAGATCCACTTCAGAATTTCCTGGGAAGCAAAGACCAAATTCACATGCTTGTGCCCTAAACAGGCAGGTCTGGGGTGCAGCCTGGCAGACAGATTCTAAAGCCAGGTGTTCCTGGCTAATGGCAAAGAGTCCAGGGCATGAGGGACTGCCACGCGAGGCCTCCGGCACCAGAACTCCTCAGGCCGGAAGGATAATGAGGAGGAAGGTGGCCCCAGCTGTGGATGTCAGGGAAAGCCCTGGGAGGGCCTGAGGTGGCCCATCAAACCTGCGCCCACTGGGACCACAGCCTCCCAGAAGGAAGCTCTGCAGGAGTAGAGACGTGCAGGTAGCGTTTCAGTGCAGGCATCAGGTTTGCGTCCTGCATCTGCTACTTCCTACTGTGCTGTGAGGCCGTTAGCAGAGGACTCAGCATCTGGGCCTGTTTCCCCATTTAAAAATGGGCTGTTGGGGGCTGCATGAGAGGATGAAGTCCAGCTCGGCCTGGCGCCTGCTAAGTGCTCAGAGGATGGCAGACAGGCTCAGGGCAGTGGGCCACAGAGACCATTCCTCAAGGAGGACGCCACAGAGAGCCCTGCAAGTAAGAGTTATGAAGTAAGTCATGGACCATGGAAGACTTTAAAGGATAAACAGCAAATCCATGTAGATAATATGAACATACATATAGCCAGAAACTTTCTATATATTTACTCTTTTATCCTTACAACAATCCTATGAGACTCTTTTATAAATGAGGAAACTGAGGCACAAGAAGATAAAGGAACTCACCTAAGGTCACCGACCAAGTGAGCACTGGACCTAGGATCCCAGTCCAGGCCAATGGTGGCAGGTTCCTGCCCTGTCCACTGCACCACACTTCCTATGTGCTTGTTGCAGGCACTGGCCTCCAGACTGCGGTGCCTACCTTCCTCCCTGCCACCCCTACTTCACTTGGTGGGTGCCCTCGTATCCTGCAAGACTCCACTTAGGTGTGTCCTCCTCGAAGAAGCCTTTGCCACTGACCAACAAAGGCTGGCTGGCTGCCGGCACCAGAGTTTCTCTCTGGAGCTTTATATAGTTTCTCTCTCATAGCGCTTGTCACGTGTGTCAGGACTGTGTTTACACGCCTGCATTCCTCACCAGACTATGAGTTCCCTAGGGACTTCATTCACCACTTAACAAACCCTTATCAAGAGCCAAATAAGAACATCCTGTGGTAGGCGCTGGGGATAAAATGGTGAGTAAAGCAGGTAGAATTCCTGCCCTCATATGCACTCACAGTCTAGTGAGGGCTGAGGAATGAGTCAGGCCCTACCAAGCATCAGGCAAATGGAAGTTTAGACTGTGAGAAGCATCGGTATAACACAGGGAGTTATGAGAAAATGTAACGGTGCGCTTGTCCAAATTGGGAGAGGGCATCAGGGTAATGAGACCCAATGAATGATGGGAACTGGGGGTGGGGAATGAAGGACCACCAGGGGCAAGCCTTGATGCATGTGGGTGGGGGTGAGTCCCCAATACTGAGCTGAACTTGTGGGGCTTGTTCTCCCACTTTGGGGAGACAGTTGACAGTCACCCCATAGGCGAGGCACCGATAGAAAATCCCCTGGGAATCACTAAGGTATTCTCACTCAAACATACAGGGACAGGGAGCTGGGACCACGTTAGGAACAAGGTGTAACCAGGCCTTCTGTGGCTGGACAATTTGAAAAGAAGCTCCTCAACTCTAGAAGATGGAAGACTCTTTGAAATGAGGAAGCTCCTGGGCTCCTGGCCTTCCTGCCCTCAGCCATATAGCTATTTGAGCAACTCACCAGAAAAGAATGTATCTGTATACTCGAATTTGTAGAGCACTTCAAACTGGGTAAGGGAAGCGAGAAATTCAAGGAGTAGAAAGATCAATGGGGCTGCAGGGCGAGAAAAAGGAGGGGCCCAGAACAGGGTTGAAGGGGCCTGGGTTGACCATGCAGGTCTGGGGAGGCACTGAAGGCCTGTGATCAGTGCAGTATTTTGAGGAGTTCTGAGTGTTTAGGAGGCACCTCTGGCTGCTGCGTGGAGAATGGCTGCGGGGCGCGTAGCCATACCACCTCTGGGACACAGCCTGGCCTTTTGCACACAAGCCCAGAAAGAATGCTCTTTCTACCCCAACACCTCACTGACCTCTCCAGCCCTGGCTCCAGGCACCTCCTCTCCCCACTCTCTCCCTCTCCATCCCAGACTGCTGTATTCCTCAACATGCTGGCTCTTTTCATGCCATCCTCTTCCTTCCATCCTTGATCTTGACACCCTGGAGCCTGCTAAACACTAGTGGTATTCAATCAACATTGTCTGGATGACTGGATAAATGAGTGATGTCTGAGGTGGACAGGAAGAAAAAAGGAACCCAAGGAAATCTGAAGGAAGATGACCAATCTGAGCCCAGTCCTTCCTTTATTAAAAAATGCAGTCCTCAACAACTATGACTATTTGTGAAATCACATCTGTGTGCCAGGCACCAGGCTGATTACCCGTATTTAGAGAGCAGAAATACACCATTGTTCACAGAAGACCCCAAAGCTTGTATCTCTAGGGCAGGCCACCGCTGCAAACTCGACTCATCCATCCAAACATCATCTTGTCAACATCTCTACCTGCAGGCTTAAGAGGCACAGCAGATTTCACAGGTTTTAACTGAACCTCTGATTTCCCTACCCCAGCTTCCTCTCCCATGGTCGTCTCCATCTCAGGAAATGGCTTATCTATTCTTGTGGCTGTCTAGGCCCCAGACCCCTGGCATTATTCTTCATTCTCTTCCCTCGGGCTCCACAACACAAATCCCATTGACTCTACCTTGCAAATAGAACCTAAGCATTTCTTACTCTCTACCATTACCATTGTAGGCCACCATCACCTGACACCTGGACTGCCCTAATAACCTCCTAACTGGTTTCCCAGCTTCTGCTCTGGCTCTGCCCCCACCAGGCAATGCTGAACACAGCAGTCAGAGTGTTTTTAAAACGAAGGTTAGCTCATGCCACTTCTCTGCTCAGATCCTCGGATGGATTCCCCTCTCACCCAAAGGAAAAGCCAAAGTCCTTCCCATGCCCTCAAAGCCTGAATTATCTGGGTCTCCATGCAGCCTCTGACCTCAGCTCTCTCACTCCACTCCAGCCCCACTAGCCTCCTCGCTATTCCTCAAACATACCAGGCACCCTCTGTCCCAGGATTTGTGTGCTTGCTGTTCCCGCTACTCAGAAAGTTCCTCCCTCATATAATCTTCATGCCTCACTCCCTTCCCTCCTTCAAGTCTTTATTCAAAGCCACCTTCTCAGTGAGGCTTTCCTTGGTTACTCTACTGGAAATTGTTAACTCCTGGCCTGTCCCCTCCTCCAGACTATCAGCTCCCCGCAGGCAGGGGGATTGCTGGTCTTATTCACCACTGTGTCCTCAGCACTTACAGTAGGGACCAGCACAAGGGGGTCTCTCAACGATTTGTATACATGGCAAGGCTAGTAAGTGACAGTGCCAAGAGGCAAACCCAGGGCTGCCCAAAGCCAAAGCTGTTCCCCTCATCACTCTAGAGATGTTTAAGAGGACATGACCACAGTAGGTAAGTAAAGTTTTTATGGTGTGGGCAGTGGGCTAAAGACAGACCAGTTTGGAAGAAATACAAATACAGTATAGATAAAATGTAGAAGAGGATATGGTAAAGTAAAATAAAAACACAAGCAATAAAAGAACGGATGCAGCAGAGCTGGAATGCAAGGGGACGACTGGGGGTAGCTGTGTCCTCCATGACAATAAAAATGCCATACACGTCCCTTTCTCCCTCCCTGTCTTCCCACGCCTGGGCATCCTCTCTCCTGACTCCTGAGGCTCTGGTCCAGCAAACCATACAAGTGAAGGGGAGGCAGAGGCTGGGGAGGAGAGGGAAAAGGAAATGATGATTTGGCTGCTCAGATTAATTATCACTGGGGACCGAGTAACTAAGCAACTTCATTTCCATGTGTGACTAAAAGCAGGTCTATTAAAGAGGTCATCATTGCTCTAATTCAAGAGTGGGACAGAAAGGGAAAGATAATTGAGACTGTCAGTTTATTAAATGCCAAAGTGAACAGATTAAAAAGGAAGCACCTAACACCCTTAAGACTGACGGGCTTTGGGCCACACCAGAGAGCTGACAGAGGCTTAGCAGGAGGAGGAGGTGGGAGCGGCACGTACCCTTCCTCCGTCTCGTTGATGATGTCGCAGATCTCCATGTTCAACGTCCAGTCCTCACTTTGCAGGGAGCCATCTGTGGCCTTTTCTGTGAAATCAGAGAGAAAACCAGTTTACAACTCCCCTGGAATGAGGGCCCTGATGGAAAGCCGGAAGAGGCCAGAACCGACAGAACCGTTCTGGGGGTGCTGCTTTCACAAGAGAACACCCAGACAGAGACTGAGGCCTGAGGCCCAGTGTCATAACACTGCCATTCACTCACCAAACTCTGGGCTGAAAAGCTTACAACAGGCCTAAGCCATCAAAAATCACTCCAAACCTGAAGCTGTTATTTCAGAGCCCACAGACTCTGGAGCCAAACTACCTGGGTTAAATACACACTCCTGCACCTATAGGGCTTCAAACTGGATCGTTCTGGTTTTAACCCCTGCTGTGAATTTGTATTTCTGACAAGTTCCCAGGAAGCTACACATTAGAATCACCTGGGGAATCTTGATAAAATGTAGATTCTGATTCAGTATATCTGGAGTGGAAATGCAAATTCTCAGCAGGGAACTTGTTAGAAATGCAAATTCTCAGCATATTCAAACTGGCTAGAAACCCTAAGCACCTACTAGCTGTTGACCTCGGGTAAGTTACTTGAGTGCCTTGGCTTTTGTAAACTAGTGACAATCACAGTACCAACCACATAGTTCATATACATATGCATATACACCTGCTCCTCACTTATTGATTATCTTGTTATCTGACATTTTGCATTTACAACAATAGTAAAAAACCTACTATTCCATTATTTTGTACATTAATGACATATATCTGGCAGTAATGAATGCCTTGGTGTGAGGCAAGAGTAACACTGCCTGTGATGGTTATGTGTCATCTCAGCTGGGCCATGATTCTCAGTGGTTTGGCAGTTATATAATGCTGTAATTTGGCAGCTATGTAATGACAGTCATCCCGCGTTTTGTGATCTGATGTGATCATCCTCCATTTTCAGGTAATGCCAATTTTCAAATAACAACCTGATCTTTGGAACCTAACCGTGTCAATAAGTGAGGGGCAGGTGTACAGCCCTTGAATCGAGCCTGGTCCAGGATGCATGCTCTGCTGTCATCATTCTTCAAAATCAGCTTTAGTAGTTGCAAGATACATTCTGGACCAGGAGCAGGGAAAGGGGCAACACTTAATGAGCCACCACCAAGCACGGTGCTGGGTGCTTCATGTACTTTATTTACTCCACAAAATGATCCCCCACACTTAAAAAGAAGAAAATTGAAGCTCAGAAAGGCTGGATCACTCACCCGAGATCACATAGTTGAACTGGAGGCACCAATAACTGATCACAGGTCTGTCTCTAAAGGCTGGATGTTTGCATGACACTGCCCATATCCTAGCAAAACCGGAGTTCAGATCTGAAGTTGAGATCTTAGATAAATTCTAAAGCTCCCATCTTAACTGCACAATTCATGAGAGGGTTAGCACCACCATTTTAACAGAAGCTTAATATAACTCATATTTCTACTGATAGTCAAATAATAAAATAGATGACCTCTGTATATGCTGAAAGTATTCTTATTTTGGAGTCCCTGGGTGGCACAAATGGCTAAGCGCTCAACCACTAGTTGAAAGGTTGGCAATTCAAACCCACCTCAGTAGATAGGCCTGGCAATCTGCTACCAAAAGGTCACAGCCGTGAAAGCCCTACGGGACAGTTGTGCTCTACACACATAGGGTCGCCATGAGTCGGAATCAACTTAACGGCAAAACAACATACTTATTTTATTGTGTGCAACTACGAAGATGTGGTACTGCTTTTTACATAACTAGGACTCACACATCCAAGCAAAAACTATACTTAAAAGCTGTGACAACACAGTTACTCCAAAAGTATAGCTATAGCTGAAAATGTTTATGCAACAGCCTTCAGTCTGCATAAAAAGGCTTCACTGTTTTAACTGTGCCTGACTTGTTACCAAAGAGGACATATCCCCAACTTTTTCGCCCACATTTTCCATAAACAAAAGACTTGTGACTGCCTCGAAAAAGCAAAAGTCCTCAGATGGGACGGTCTGCCAGGTACAGAGGCAGTATTTGGTATCTGCCTACAAGAAGAGAAAAGTGCATGGGGGTGAAGGGGAGGCCTCAGAGGCTGTTAAGAGCAGGGCTTCAAACTGGTTCATTTTGGTTCTAATCGCCCACTAAGAATTTGCATTTCTAACAAGTTCCCAGGTGATGTTGATGTGCTGGTTAGGGACCAATTCCCAGAACCACTAGCAAAGCAGTGAGTCTCAAAATTTATTATATGTAAGTATCATCTGGGGATCTTGTTAAAATGTAGATTCTGATTCAGTATATCTGGGGTGGAAATGCAAATTCATAGCATGGGTTCCAACCAGAATGAACCAGTTCAAAGCCCTGGTTAAGAGCCAGTTGGTCCCAGAGAATACCTGAGCCACCCCATCTGCTCCCTAAACATGGAAAGAGAGATTCATTGATTTAAGCTGCAAAGCCACTAAGTAGCACACTGGGGCCTATAAAGCAAAATAGAGCCACCTGGGGAGGTGCGCGACATGGCTAGGAGGCTAGGGGCAGTGGCAGGCACCCAGGAGAAGAAAAGGCTGAGAAGAGAGGCTACAGGAAGGCTGGTGCGGCACAGGCACCAATCTCAGCCTTCCCACAACGGTCACTGGCAGGCAGTGGGCTCCCACTGCCCACAGGGTTTGCCCAGAGGAAGGGTAGTCCCACCTCTGGGAGACTGCAGAAAAGTTCCTGAGCTGGCCAGGCTTGGGGGTGGAAGGATCGACCCCTCCCGCCCACTACTCTTCCTGCCACGCTCTGTGGTCTCTGAACACCCCTCCCTTCAAGGTGACCACTCAGAAAAGGTCACTCACTGCTGGAGGTCACTTCTGACCATAGGTGGTATGTCTGCAACCTCCTCAGGAGGAAGCAGACCCTGAAGGCAGCAGCTCTGCCTGTGGGCCTGGGCCTGGGACCCTTCTGTGCCAGCACGTGGAGACGCTAGCCCGCCAAAGGGCCGTCCATGGCTGTTGCCCCTTCATAGAACAATCACGGCCCAGAATCTCATAGGGAAGAGAGTACCACCACTGCACTTTGCTAGGGCCACAGGGACATTGTCTTGGGAGTCTTAATAGAGGAAATATTAAATCAATGAAACCTCATTTCCAAGTTCAGTTTAGCAGCAGAATCCATTAACCTTATATTCACCCTCTCCCTCCTCTAATAATGCCGGGAAGGGGTTCAAAGGCATGGTAACTTATCCTCAGGGTCAGCACATTCTATTCAATTACAGGGTTCTAAGTATTCAAGCTAAAAGACGTCTACTCATTTTGATTATAAAGAACCAGACCAAAAAGAACATCTCTCTCTTTTTATTTTACCGAAAATGTCACACAACACAACCGTGGATATCTGGCTAAAACAGATGAAGGAAGTGAGGCTGATGGTGGAGCTCAAATCAGCTCTTATTTTTCTCTTTTCATAAATGAACTCTCAGCAAATGGGAACAAAGTTGTATCTGATTGTCCCCGGAACTGAGGCCACTCTGTGTGGTCTCCCTCACTTGCTTCTGTTCCTAGGACAGAGGAAAGCAAAGTTCAATGTCATTTCTGCTGTCCTGTAAATTGTCAAATCCTGGTGCAACTGCAGAAACAGCGCTCTAGGGAGCCATGGGGCCAGTCATTCCCAGCAGCCAGCCCTTGGGATAGATATCGGTCAAAACACCAGTGACTCTAGGTGCCAAGCTCTGACCTCTCAGAGGTCTCCAGTGATATACTAATAGAAAGGGGTAGGGGTGCGGGGCAGGGCCTGGGCAGGGCAGCCAGGGATTAGACTGTGCAGCCCTTCTGGACAGCCTTCCCTGAGCGGCCCCAGTTCCAGAGCAATCAGATACAGCTCACATTAAAGCTTCAGTGTGAGAGCAGCATTTAGGGCACTTCCTCCATTTAGAAAAGGATGCCTCCTGCCTGGGGTGCTGCCTGGGCCAAGCTGCCCTGCAGCCACAACACTGGCAGCAGTGAGCATGCTCCTGGGCAGGGCTTTTCTATCCTCCTGCAGTCTGGACTCCAAGGTGGTCCTGCTGGGTGGGGCCTCACAATTCAGCCGTTTGGAATCTCAGCTGCTGCTTTCAGTATTTTGATGTTAAATACAGTGACTTCAGAAGCAGCTGGCATCAGGAGGCAAAGGAGGGCTGGTGTTAGCATTTTGCATTCAGCAACACCCTTCTGCAAAAAAAAAAAAAAAAAAAATGGAGGAAAAAACAGCCAACTTATCTATATCCTGGATAATCAAGAGTGTGGGTAGGAGCCTAGAGGTGCCAGCACAAACGAACTGGCTGCTCTGTGACAGGTGTAGAGGAAGAAGAAAAAGAGGTTTCGATGGACAGGAACCTCATCTAATAATATGTCCCAATAAAGTGGGATGAACCTTCTGAATCCCTCTATGCTAGCGAGCCACGCTGGCATCTATGAGTCAGGTGGAAAGAAAAATCAATTCCGACATTCTACACAGAGCCATTATTGCCTTTTGCTTCAGAATCCCAAGCTGCTCTGGGAATGTTAATTGCAGATGCTCCCCCTTCCACTGGCGAGGCAAGAGGATGAATTTCAAGTACACATCCTTACTTTACAGGCTGTCCTTTCCTGGGACAGCTGTCCCACTCCTCCCTCCATCCCCTTAAAGGGAAGATCACAGGTCCAGCAGAAGTACACGTACACAAAGCACCATCTAACCAGCCTACAGGCTGCTCTATGGCCATGCTTTCTGTGACCTTAAGGCTAAGTAAAACCACATGGTTCCGATGCCGTTCACTCAGTGTGGATAAGGCCTGAGACGTGCTTACACTGTCTTTGGAACTGAGAGAGCAGCTGGTGAGATCTGCCTTCCGAGGCCAGGATAGCAGGGGTGGCAGAGAGGCGGTCAGTCCTGCTCAGCCTGGTACAACCACAGAATGCTGGGTGGCTTTGACACCTGGGTCCTAGTGCCACCGAGCTGGGAACTGCACTGTGACAGACAATAGCATGCCTTGGCAAGCAGTGCACACAGGACGGGCAGACAACCCAGAACAAACCAGCTGCAGAGAGCCTCAGGAGAGGGCAGGATGTCAAACAGTGTTTCCCAAACTGGCTGCACGCTCAAATCACCCAGGGGGCTTTTACCATATATTAATGCCTGTGTTCCACCCCATATCATTTAAATCAGAATCTCTGGGTCCTGAAGCACAGGTACTGGTGTGCTTTAAAAGCTCTCTGGGTGAGTCTAACATGCAGCCAGGGGTAAGAACCATGCACTAGAGCTAAGATCCTAACGTAGCCATTCATTTGGCACAGGCGTAGTGTCTATCTACCAAGCCTCTCACACTGGCACACAGACGGGGTAGAGTCAGGTGACCCTGGTTCAAGTCCTGGCTCTGCCACTGCTTGTCCTGAGGTCCTGGATGACTCCTTCTTCTCTGGGACTCAGGTTCCCTGAGGGAACAGGTCCAGTGGTCTCAGAACTGACCCACGCATACTTTTACAAACCCCAGGCATACCCCGTGAGGGCACACAGAGCTAGGGAAGACCTGCTTTTTCACAGAAAAGTAGGGTATATGCTGGAGGGCAAAAGCAGGAACCACGTGAGGATTGGGGGACTTCACAAACCAAGGTGCCTTTTCTCTTTGCTTCCAACCCTGAGGACACCACTTCAGACTCCTCTGGTAGAGAGCCCTCTCAGCTCACTCCAGCCCCTCTAATGCCAACCTCTCCGTATCTAGCCCCAGTACCAGCTCCTCGGGGATCCTCCGCTGCTCCCACACCCCGAGTGGCCCTGTGAAGGGCTCCAACACCTGCCGCTTCAGCCCATGAACAGCTGCGCTCTGAAGACTGTTCTCATGGTGTTCTGAGAGTCTGGAAAATCTCACTGGCTTAAAAGCCATGAGCACATGCTCGGCTAAACTTTCAGCTACTTGAAGGCAGGACACCTTCATGTTCTCAAGGCATAACCTGATTTCTTGCTGACAAGGAACCTTTGGTAGTAAACTGGTGCTTGCTAACCCTTCTGGGGCCCCTGGATAAAAAGGTGCTGGGTGATTTGGTACCCTTAGCACAGGGCGCCCACCTGCCCCTGGCTTCTTTCTCTGGAAGCAGGAGAGACGAACAGCACTGCAGAAGGTATGACCAGGGTTTAGCGTTTCTGCTAATTACAGTGTGACCCCAGGCCAGTAACAGAACCTCTCCAAGCCTTTCCCTTGTCTGTATAATGGGATAATAACGGCACCTTGCTCACACAGTTATGCTGAGGAGTAAACTCAATAACGCACATAAAGCACTAGACAGAGCCGTGGACACAGCCATACTCCTCCAGAGGCCGGGCCAGCCACTCCTTTTACAATTACGACAGATTCTGAAAGGGCTCAGCCAACACGTTCCCCTCCCCCTCAGTCAGCATCCTCGAATCACCACTGCCACCTACAGGTAAACAGCCATCCACAAGCTATACCCACCAGATTCAACACCTTGAATCCTGCAGTACCCTCAGTCTTTCTGGTTTCTGAGCGGGAGTGCTCCATGTCCGGAAGTATAAGGGGCTCCCCTTCCAGAAGGAAGCCCCCCAATTTGGCTTGGCCCACCTACAGAGTAAAGGAGGAGCCAGGCACAAGTTCCTTAAGAATCCAAATGCTGACGCTCCAAGAGGTCTTAGAAACTATCAAATAAAGAGATTCTACATGAGTCACTCAAAAGAGATGTTTAGGCAGAGCCACATTTTCTGGACTTCTGGAAATGGGGCCGAGGGAAGGCATATTTTGTTGCTAGCTCCTCCTAGGCTGCTTGTTGCCCTTAAAGCTACCATTCGACCACTTATCTCCCAAGTCTTCAAGAAAATCACACTCATTCCTTCAAAAACAAGGAGAAACAGAGGGAGAATGAAAACCAGTGTTTTCCAGGTACAATACTCCACGCTCTGTCTGGGCCAGGTCCTTTGCTACATCCACCATCTTAATCCTCCCCTCCCCTCCCCAGGCAGGGTGTCCCCATTCTAGCAGGTGAAGGAAATGGAGGCCAGAGAGGTGAAGAGCCCCACAGCTCACAGCAAGGAAGGGCAGCACTGCTAACTGCACACCCAGATCTTCGTGGCAAGCCAGGCCCTGGACCCCAGCACGCCCCCAGAGGGTGGTGGGAGCAAAGTGAAAGATTCCTAACCACTAAATCCTAGCCTCTGGAGCCCCAGATGCAGCCCACCCTTCTAGGTTTACGAGGGAAGACTAAAGACCCTGGGGTAAGGGCTGTGTGAGGGAGTGCAGGTGAGAGAATCAAGTTAAATGAGCTGCCGAATCAACTTTTTCTCTTTTTTTAAGATAAAATTTTTGTTTTGAAATAATTTTCGATTCACTGGAAGGTTGCAAAGACAGCACAGAGTCTCCGCGTGCCCTTCACCCAGTCTCCCTAATGTAACGTCTTATATAACCATAGTATATCGTATATTTTTAGTCTAAACTAAAAAATTAGCAGTGGTACACTACTGTTAATGAAACTCTAGATTTTATTTGAATTTCTCCAGTTTTTCCACTAATGTCATTTTTGTGCAGGATCCAGCCCAGAATACCACACCGTATTTACTTTTCCCCTCTTTTTAATCTTCTTTTTCTTTAAAGACTGACAAACTCACAAAATCAACTTACCCTCCTGTCTGGAGCTCTTTTCTAAAGGGCAGCCCTGTGGGAGCCACCATCCCACACCCCAGCCTAATTAGGACACCGCATTCTCCCACTCCCCAAACAAAAGAGCCCTTCAGGCCAGCCAAACAACAGAGAAAATAGAAGCTTGTTAGATATACAGGCCTGAGGCTGCTGATCCAAGTTCTTTTTTAACTAGAATTCCCCTGAGGGGGACCCACAGATTTAAAATGTATTTCGGGGTTTGTGCTCTAGAAGCCAAGCCACGGATCTGATGTATCCCCTGCTTTGTATTTAATGGAATATTTTACATGTGGAGTAAATGAGTGTTGAAGCAGAGTCAGGAAGAGACAGATTTAGGGGTGGGATGGAAATTGACAAGGAGGGGAATGGGGCCTCTGCAGGAGCCAATCACAGGCCAGGACAACAAGGTTGTCCCAGCCCAGCCTGCTGCTCCTTAACCTAGGCAGGTAGGCAGTTTTACTAAGAAGATAAAAGGTCCCCTGGTTCTCCGTGGTGTAGCTGTTAAGTGGTAGGTCTGCTAACCAAGAGGTCGGCAGTTCAAATCCACCAGGTGCTCCTTGGAAACTCTGTGGGGCAGTTCTACTCTGTCCTATAGGTCGCTATGAGTTCGAATCAACTCAACGGCAATGGTTTTTTTTGTTTGTTTGTTTCGGCTTCAGTTAGTTGAGCCCTGGTGGAGCATTGGCTAAGCACTTGACTGTAAACTGAAAGGTCGGTGGTTTGAACCCACCAGCAGCTCTGAGGGAGAAAGCTGTGGCAGCCTGCTTCCGTAAAGATTACAGCCTTGGAAACCTGGAGGCAGCTCTCCTCTGTCCTGTAGGGTCACTATGAGTCACGGGGTGGCAGTGGTTTAGTTTGGGGCCTGAGTGTTCAGGTTAGAGTTCTGCTTTGGAACAGAGTGAGCAGTGTGTGGGCATTCACACGTACTGTTTTCCCTCTTCCCAGTGCAGGGGGTTTTGCGCCAATTTCTTCTTCCCCAAAGGCCTCTCCGGGGCTATTTGCCTTGGCTACCTGCCCGCCAGTGTCACCAGCACTCTCAGTGAGAACCCTGGTACTGCTGAGAGAAGAAATGTACATCCCAGTGCAGCTGGCGCTAATATCAGCCATTGTTCTAGCTGCCCCTGATGACTGAGCACACCTGGAGAGGAGACGCTGGAATACCGTTCCTTGGGAGGCAGTTCAATAGAAACCGAGCGGCCTCCCCTGCCAGGCGCTGTGCAGGCAGGACAGAAGGTAAGCAAGACAGAGCCCTGCCCTCAAGGAGCTCCCCAGGCAAGAAGCCTGCAATCACAGCTTGGACACCACAGGAAGAGTGTCAAGATAGGTGTGTGTGAGAAAAAGAGAGGCTCTTGGTCAACAGATGAGGGAGTTAGTCACTACAATGAAGGGGGAGAGGAGCCTGTGAAAGCTAAGAAAAGGTGCTAAAATTTGAGGTGGGCCTTGAAAAGTGGCAGAGCAAGAATTTGGAGGAGGGGCATGGGGGAGCACTACGGGCAGCTGAAAGGCATAAGCAAAGCCCCGAAGGCTACAGGATTGGGAAGTGAGCACAGGGCTGTGGTGGCAACATGGAAGACCAGATCAACAGGCTTATTAGAAGGATGAACTAAGGTGTCTACTATGATTGTTTTTGTAATCTGGTCAGTTAATAAACAACAACTGCTTTCAAACTAGGGGAAAAAAAGGGAGGGGGGGGAGATGAGAAGAGACCAGGAGGACTGTCTCCACAGCTTTTACTGCAGCCTTCAGGCCTGAGGGTATGGTGGCAACCCAAGTTTTTACAGAGGGACCCTGACAAGCAAGGCAGCATACTGTTCGCCAGGCTCCAATCAGCAGAAAGGACCAGCCAGGGATGCAGACATCACCATGAGTGTGGCTAAAAAGGAGGGTCTCCTTTCTCCTCTGAGAGCAATTACAAAACCCCAAGCCAGGATAAAAGATTTCCAAAGTCCCCTAGCTCACACCTGCTGTGCTCATTAAAGCCAGAGCACTCTGACTGTGTCCTGCAAACAGCTGTCCTTCAGAACCAGGTCAAGAGGAACACTCTCCTTGTCCCCATCACCTCTTTTGCAGTGTTTGAAGGCATGTGTGGGCAGCAGTCAAAAACCACCCATCAAAGGAAGATTCAAACATTAGCCGTTCTTCCCATACAGAGGCTTCCCTGAAAACTGTTTTAGAGGGAATAGCAGCTAATAATAAAAAATACCCACCCCTAGTAAAACAATGAAGTCAAACTTTTAAATTAATAAGGATTTTTAAAAGAATAACACCTAGTGCTGTGAGGGTGGCAGTGAAACAGGAACATCACGTTACTGAAGAAACCTTTGGAAAAACAATTTGGGCAACAGATATTGATGAGAATGCCATAAAAGATTTTTATGCTTTCACCTAATCCTCTCTAGGACTTTTAGTCCAAAGAAATATTTCAAAGAAAAAAGCCACACATAACCCAGCAATTCCGCTCCTATGTATAGACCCAAGAGAAATGGAAACATGCTTCCACACAAAAACCTGCACACAAATGTTCATCACAGCATTGTTGATGGAATGTGGTCTATCCATTCAGTGGAGTATTATTCAGCCATGAGAAGGAATGAAGTACTGATTTATGCTATACATGCTATGCCGATACATGGAAGAACCTTGAAAATCTTATGGTAAGTTAAAGAAGCCAGTCATAAAAGACCGCATAGTATATGACTCCATTTATATGAAATGTCCAGAATAGGCAAATAGAGACAGAAAATAGATTAGTGGTTGCTTAGGTCTGGGGCAGGGGTAGGCTAGGGGAGATGGGGAGTGATTGCTAATGGACAAAAAATGATGAAAATGTTCTGAAATTGATTGTAGTTATGGTGGCACAACTGTGAATATATACTAAAAACCACTGAATTGTACACTTTAAATGGGTAGATGGTGTAGTATGTGAATTACATTTCAAAAAAGTTGTTACCAAAAAAGGTGGGGAATCACACATAGGAATATGCTTAATGTAGCAATATTTAAAATTCTGAAAACATCTCAAATATATAATAAAAAGTAACGGCTAAGTAAATTATGGTATATTGACTCAACTGAGTATTACATAGCCATTATAAGTAATAATTATTAAAACTACATAGAAACATTTTGTGCTGGTGTAAAGTGAAGAAAGCACAATACAAAAGTGTAAAAATTAAAAAAATGGATGCATATGCACAATGCCTGGAAAATAAAAGGAAAAAAAAATAAAAAAGAAAACAATGTGATTAAAGGAATTTGGCTTAGGGGCAAACCTTTTTAAAAATGTTGTGTTATTCTTATAAAAAAAAAAGAAAGAAAAAGATATTCTACACTACAGAAGACAAAGGAATAAGTTGGCAAACTTATAACTAAAACTAAAATCTGGTTATTTAATTTTTCCATGATAAATAGCACAGGGCATAAGGCTGGTGTGAAGACAAGTAGTATGTTTTTAATGGAGTATGAAGACTACTTTCCCCAAGAGTTAAAAGCACTCGAACCCCACATCTCTCAAAAGCCTTTTTCATCTTGACCAGGCCTCCCTGTTAACTCTCCCTTGGCCCAGAGAGAGTAACCTGTGATTCCTTTTTTCATCACCCAGTAGGGTACCCAGTTAGGGAGGGAGGGCCAAACTGGAGAGCCCATCCGGGCTGGCACAGGGGCAGATACATACATAACGTTCTGAATCATCCAGGAAATTGCTTCTATCCATCAACATAGAAAAATCAGAAGTATCAACCTGAGAACAAACCAGGGATATTACATTTAAGTGTAACCATATTTAATACTAAGAGACCCAACACAAGCATGTGTTCTTATCTGCACAATATTCAGAACCATCAGACTTACCACACGCAGGTTGTATAACTCATTAACGACAATGTGCCTTTAAATAGTTCTAACTAGGTCACCTTGAATAATACCAAACAAAGCTTGCCAAGGGAAGCATGCAAATAAGATGATAAAAATCCAATGGGGAAGAAGCATTTTCCAAGCCTTTTGGAATTTTTATTGTAGAAAAAGAAACATAATATCTAGCTTCTTCAACAATGAAAGAATCATATCATCATTTTACATTCTTCAATTGGGGGAAGTCCGAAGAGAGGGTCCGACGCTGATTCTTATATGTCGCACCACGGCAAGCTGGTATGTGGGTAAAATGGCACAGTCAGGTTTCCCCATGACTTGTGCACAGACGGTACCCTACACCCAGGTGCAGCACAAACCACATGGGGCCAAGTGGCAGAAGCCTTGACAAGAGGCCTTCCTCCTTTCCTCTCTGAAGCCGGGATGTGCAGGCAGAGCCGCCCTTCTCAACGAAGAATTCTCAGCCTCAAGATAAGAAGTGTCAAGGGAAACTTTCCCTGGAGAAAGAACATGCTGGTGCAAACACCATTTGGCCGCGTAGGAATGGCCACAAAAAACATTCTGAACTCTTACCCTTTCAGTAGGGTAACTTGATATTTTATGATATTAAGAGTTATGGTTAATCTTTTTAGATGTAATAATGAAGTTGTGGTTATACCTTTTTAAAAGAGCCCTTGTCTTTTAGAAACACAGGCATTCCCTGGATTATGAATGAATTCCGTTCCTAAGTCTGTCTTTTAAGTCAAATTTGTATTAAGTCGGAACAGTTAGGCCTTTTTCATAATAAATGTCACTTTATCAAATGTTTGTCTCAATATATAGTATATAGTATGCCTTTCTATGCATAAAAAAATTAAAGAAACACTTTCAGATACACTTAAAAAAATTTTTTTTATTGTACTTTAGAGGAAGGTTTACAGAGCAAACTACTTTCTCATTAAACAATTAACACACCCCATGACATGTCAACATTCTGCCCTTCTTGACCTTGGGTTCCCCATTACCAGCTTTCCTGTCCCCTCCTGTCTTCTTGGCTTGCCCCTGGACTGGTACGCCCACTTAGTCTCCTTTTGTTTTACAGGCCTGTCTAAGCTTTGGTTGAAGGATGAACCTCAGGTAACTTCATTACTGAGCTATAAGGGGGCCTGGGGGCCATACACTCAGGGTTTCTCCAGTCTCTGTCAGACCAGTAAGTCTGGTCTTTTTCTTTTTGGGGGGGGGGGGGTATTTTATTTTATTTTGGATAATTTTTATTGTGCTTTAAGTGAAAGTTTACAGATCAAGTCAGTCTCTCATAAACTTATATACACCTTACTACATACTCCCACTTACTCTCCCCCTAATGAGTCAGCCCGCTCCCTCCTTCCAGTCTCTCCTTTCGTGACTCTTTTGCCAGTTTCTAATCCTCTCTACCCTCCCATCTCCCCTCCAGACAGGAGATGCCAACATAGTCTTGTGTCCACCTGATGCAAGTAGCTCACTCCTCATCAGCATCTCTCTCCAACCCATTGTCCAGTCCAATCCATGTCTGATGAGTTGGCTTCAGGAATGGTTCCCGTCCTGGGCCAACAGAAGGTTTGGGGACCATGACCGCCGGGATTCTTCTAGTCTTAGTCAGACCATTAAGTCCGGTCTTTTTATGAGAATTTGGGGTCTGCATCCCACTGTTCTCCTGCTCCCTCAGGGGTTCTCTGTTGTACTCCCTGTCAGGGCAGTCATTGGTTGTGGCCGGGCACCATCTAGTTCTTCTGGTCTCAGGATAATGCAGCCTCTTGTTCATGTTGCCTTTTCTGTCTCTTGGACTCATAATTACCTTGTGACCCTGGTGTTCTTCATTCTCCTTTGATCCAGGTGGGTTGAGGCTCATTGATGCATCTTAGATGGCCACTTCCTAGCGTTTAAGCCCCCAGATGCCAAATTTTAAAGTGGGATGCAGAATGTTTTCTTAATAGAATTTATTTTGCTAATTGACTTAGATGTCCGCTGAAGCCATAGTCCCCAAACCCCTGCCCCTGCTCCACTGACCTTTGAAGCATTCAGTTTATTCAGGAAATTCCTTTGCTTTTGGTCCAGTCCAGTTGTGCTGACCTTCCCTATATTGAGTGTTGTCCTTCCCTTCACCTAAAGTAGTTCTTATCTACTATCTAATCAGTAAATAACCCTCTCCCACCCTCCCTGCCTCCCCCCTCTCGTAACCACAAAAGAATGTATTCTCAGTTTAAACCATTTCTCAAGATCTTATAATAGTGGTCTTATACAATATTTGTCCTTTTGCATCTGACTAATTTCACTCAGCATAATGCCTTCCAGGTTCCTCCATGTTATGAAATGTTTCACAGATTGCTCACTGTTCTTTATCGATGTGTAGTACTCCATTGTGTGAATATACCATAATTTATTTAACCATTCATCTGTTGATGGACACCTTGGTTGCTTCCAGCTTTTTGCTATTGTAAACAGTGCTGCAATGAACATGGGTGTGCATGTATCTGTTCGTGTAAAGGCTCTTATTTCTCTAGGATATATTCCGAAGAGTGGGATTTCTGAGTCGTGTGGTAGTTCTATTTCTAGCTTTTTGAGGAAACACCAGATGGATTTCCAAAGTGGTTGTACCATTTGACTTTCCCACCAGCAGTGTATAGTTCCAATCTCTCCTCAGCCTCTCCAACATTTATTGTTTTGTGTTTTTTGGATTAATGCCAGCCTTGTTGGAGTGAGATGGAATCTCATCGTAGTTTTGATTTGCATTTCTCTAATGGCTAATGATCGAGAGCATTTTCTCATGTATTTGTTAGCTGCCTGAATATCTTCTTTAGTGAAGTGCGTGTTCATGTCCTTTGCCCAATTTTTAATTGGATTGTTTGTCTTTTTGTGGTTGAGTTTTAGCAGAATCATATAGATTTTCGAGATCAGGCGCTGGTTGGAGATGTCATAGCTGAAAATTTTTTCCCAGTCTGTAGGTGGTCTTTTTACTCTTTTGGTGAAGTCTTCAGATGATCATAGGTGTTTGATTTTTAGGAGCTCCCAGTTATCTGGCTTCTCTTCGTCATTTTTGGTAATGTTTTGTATTCTGTTTATGCCTTGTATTAGGGCTCTTAACGTTGTCCCTATTTTTTCTTCCATGATCTTTATCATTTTTTCTTCCATGATCTTTATCATTTTAGGCTTTATGTTTAGGTCTTTGATCCATTTGGAGCTAGTTTTTGTGCATCGTGTGAGGTATAGGTCCTGTTTCATTTTTTCGCAGATGGATATCCAGTTATGACAGCACCATCTGTTAAAAAGACTATCTTTTCCCCAATTAACTGACACTGGGCCTTTGTCAAATATCAGCTGCTCATACGTGGATGGATTTATATCTGGGTTCTCAATTCTGTTCCATTGGTCTATGTGTCTGTTGTTGTACCAGTACCAGGCTGTTTTGACTACTGTGGCGGTATAATAGGTTCTAAAATCAGGTAGAGTGAGGCTTCCCACTTTGTTCTTCTTTTTCAGTAATGCTTTACTTATCCGGGGCTTCTTTCCCTTCCTTATGAAGTTGGTGATTTGTTTCTCCATCACATTAAAAAATGTTGTTGGAATTTGGATCGGAAGTGCTTTTGGTAGAATAGACATTTTTACTATGTTGTCTTCCTATCCATGAGCAAGGTATGTTTTTCCACTTATGTAGGTCCCTTTTAGTTTCTTGCAGTAGTACTTCGTAGTTTTCTTTGTATAGGTCTTTTACTTCTTTGGTAAGATTTATTCCTAAGTATTTTGATTTGGTGATTTCCTCTTCGATGTTCTTTTTGTTGATGTAGAGGAATCCAACTGATTTTTGTATGTTTATCTTATAATCCGAAACACTGCCAAACTCTTCTATTAGTTTCAGTAGTTTTCTTGAGGATTCCTTAGGGTTTTCTGTGTATAAGATCATGTTGTCTGCAAAGAGAGATAATTTTACTTCTTCCTTGCCAATCCAGATGCCCCTTATTTCTTTTCTAGCCTAATTGCTCTGGCTAGGACCTCCAACACGACGCTGAATAAGAGCGGTGATAAAGGGCATCCTTGTCTGGTTCCCGTTCTCAAGGGAAATGCTTTCAGGCTCTCTCCATTTAGGATGATGTTAGCTGTTGGCTTTGTATAAATGCCCTTTATTATGTTGAGGAATTTTCCTTCTATTCCTATTTTGCTGAGAGTTTTTATCATGAATGAGTGTTGGACTTTGTCAAATGCCTTTTCTGCATCAATTGATAAGATCATGTGGTTTTTGTCTTTTGTTTTATTTATATGGTGGATTACATTAATTGTTTTTCTAATATTGAACCAACCTTGCATACCTGGTATAAATCCCATTTGGTTGTGGTGGATTATTTTTTTGATATGTTGTTGAATTCTATTGGCTAGAATTTTGTTGAGGATTTTTGCATCTATGTTCAGGATTTTTGCATCTATGTTCATGATTTTTTTTTTTTTTTTTTGAGGGATATAGGTCTGTAATTTTCTTTTTTTGTGGTGTCCTTACCTGGTTTTGGTATCAGGGATATGCTGGCTTCATAGAATGAGTTTGGTAGTATTCCATCCATTTCTATGCTTTGAAATACTTTTAGTAGTAGTGGTGTTAACTCTTCTCTAAAAGTTTGGTAGAACCCCACAGTGAAGCCGTCTGGGCCAGGGGTTTTTTTTTGTTGGGAGTTTTTTGATTACCTTATCAATCTCTTTTTTTGTTATGGGTCTATTTAGTTGTTGTACTTCTGATTGTGTTAGTTTAAGTAAGTAGTGTGTTTCTAGGAATTCATCCATTTCTTCTAGGTTTTCAAATTTGTTAGAGTACAATTTTTCGTAGTGATCTGATATGATTCATTTAATTTCAGTGGGGTCTGTTGTGATATGGCCCATCTCATTTCTTATTCAGGTTATCTGTTTCCTTTCCTGTATTTCCTTAGTCAGTCTGGCCAATGGTTTATCAATTTTGTTAATTTTTTCAAAGAACCAGCTTTTGGCTTTGTTAATTCTTTCAATTGTTTTTCTGTTCTCTAATTCATTTAATTCTGCTCTAATTTTTATTTGTTTTCTTCTGGTGACTGACGGATTCTTTTGTTGCTCACTTTCTATTTGTTCAAGTCGTAGGGACAGTTCTCTGATTTTGGCTCTTCCTTCTTTATGTATGTGTGCATTTACCGATATAAATTGACCTCTGAGCACTGCTTTCGCTGTGTCCCAGAGGTTTTGATAGGAAGTGTTTTCAGTCTCGTTGCATTCTATGAATTTCTTTATTCCCTCCTTAATATCTTCTATAACCCAGTCTTTTTTCAGCAGGGTATTGTTCGGTTTCAAAGTATTTGGTTTCTTTTCCCTGATTTTTCTGTTATTGATTTCTACTTTTATGGCCTTATGGCCTGAGAAGATGCTTTGTAATATTTCGATGTTCTGGATTCTGTAAAGGTTTGTTTTATGACCTAATCTGTTATCTATTCTAGAGAATGTTCCATGTGCACTAGAAAAAAAGTATCCTTTGCAATTGTTGGGTGAAGTGTTCTGTATAAGTCTATGAGGTCAAGTTGGTTGACTGTAGCAATTAGATCTTCCGTGTCTCTATTGAGCTTCTGACTGGAAGTCCTATCCTTGTCCGAAAGTGGTGTGTTGAAGTCTCCTACTATAATTGTGGAGGTGTCTATCTCACTTTTCAATTCTGTTAAAGTTTGTTTTATGTATCTTGCAACCCTGTCATTGGGAGCATAAATATGGTCTTTTTTTTCTTTTCTGGGTTAAAATTTTGTTCTACATTTTTCTCCAGCTCTGTCTGGGACCCTCTATTGTGATTCCTGTCAGAGCAGTCAGTGGTGGTAGCCTGGCACCATCCAGTTGTGCTGGACTCAGTCTGGTGGAGGCCGCGGTAGTTGTGGTCCATTAGTCCTTTGGACTAATCTTTCCCTTGTGCCTTTGGTTTTCTTCATTCTCTTTTGCTCCTGATGGGGTAAGACCATGGAGTATCTTACATGGTTCTTAACAAGCCTTTAAAACCCCAGACGCTACTTACCAAAGTAGAATATAGAACATTTTCTTTATAAACTATGTGCACATAAACTATGTTATGCCAGTTGAGCTGGATGATCCCTGAGACCATGGTCCCCACAGCCCTCAGCCCAGTAATTTGATCCCTCAGGGTGTTTGGATGTGTCTATGGAGCTTCCAAGACCTTGCCCTGAACAAGCTGTGCTGGCTTCCCCGGTATTGTATACTGTCTTACCCTTCACCGAAGTTACCACTTATCTATTGTCTATTCAGTGCTTTTCCCTGCCACCCCACCCCCCAAAACTAGCAAAGATTGTTCCTTTTTGTGTGTAAACCTTTCATGAGTTTTTATAGTCGTGGTCTCATACAATATTTGTTCTTTTGTGATTGACTTATTTCACTCAGCAAAATTTCCTCCAGGTTCACCCACATTGTGAGATGCTTTGCAGATTCATCACTGTTCTTCATGGTTGAGTAGTACTCCGTTGTGTGTATGTGCCATAGTTTGTTTATCCATTCATCTGTTCATGGGCACCTAGGTTGCTTCCATCTTTTTGCTATTCTGAACATGCTGCAATGAACATGGGTGTGGATATGTCTATTCCTGTTGTTGCTGTTAGGTGCCGTCAAGTAGGTTCTGACTCATAGTGACCCTATGCACAATAGAATGAACCACTGCCTGGGCCTGTGCCATCCCCACAATTGTTGCTATGCTTGAGCCCACTGTTGCAGCCACTGTGTCAATCCATCTCATTGAAGGTCTTCTTTTCCACTGACCCTCTATTTTACCAAGCATGATGCCCTTCTCCAGGGACTGATTCCTCCTGATAATATGTCCAAAGTGTGTGGGATGTAGTCTGGCCATCTTTGCTTCTAAGGAGCATTCTGGCTGCATTTCTTCCAAGACAGACTTTTCATTCTTTTGGCAAAGTGATTCTTTGGGCAGTCCATGGTATATTCAATATTCCTTGCCAACACCACAATCCAAAGGCATCAGTTCTTCTTCTGTCTTCCTTATTCACTGTCCAGCACTCACATGCATATGAGGTGACTGAAAATACCATGGCTTGGGTCAGGTGCACCTTAGTCCTCAAGGTGACATCTTTGCTTTTTAACACTTTAAAGAGGTCTTTCGCAGCAGATTTTCCTGATGCAATGCGTCTTTCGATTTCCTGACTGCTACTTCCATGGCTGTTGATTGTGCATCCAAGTAAAGTGAAATCCTTGACAACTTCAATCTTTCCACTGTTTATCATAATGTTGTTTATTGGTCCAGTTGTGAGGATTTTTGTTTTCTTTATGTTGAGGTGTAATCCATACTGAAGACTGCGGTCTTTGATCTTCATCAGTAAGTGTTTCAAGCCCTCTTCACTTTCAGCAATCAAAGTTGTGTCATCTGCATAATGCAGGTTGTTAATGAGTCTTCCTCCAATCCTGATGCCCCGTTCTTGTTCATACAGTCCAGCTTCTTGGATTATTTGCTCAGCATACAGATTTAATAGGTAAGGTGAAAGAATACAACCCTGACGTATATCTTTCCCAACTTTAAACCATATGGTATCTCCTTGTTCTGTTTGAACGGCTGCCTCTTGATCTATGTACAGATTCCTCATGAGCACAATTAAGGGTTCCAGAATTCCCATTCTCCACAACGTTATTGATAATTTGTTACGATCCACACAGTCAAATGCCTTTGCACAGTCAATAAAACACTGGTAAACACCTTTCTGGTATTCTCTGCTTTCAGCCAGGATCCATCTGATATCAGCAATGACACCCCTCGTTCCACGTCCTCTTCTAAATCCGGCCTGAATTTCTGGCAGTTACCTGTTGATATACTGCTGCAGCTGCTTTTGAATGATCTTCAGCAAAATTTTGCTTGCATGTGATATTGATATTGTTCGATAATTTCTGCATTCAGTTGGATCACCTTTCTTGGAAATAGGCATAAATACGGATCTCTTCCAGTTGCTTGGTCAGGTAGCTGTCTTCTAAATTTCTTGGCATAGTCGAGTGAGCCCTTCCAGCGCTGCATCCATTTGTTGAAACATCTTAATTGGTATTCCACCAATTCCCAGAGTCTTGTTTTTCACCAATGCCTTCAGTGCAGCTTGGACTTCTTCCCTCAGTACCATCAGTTCCTGATCGTATATTACCTCTTGAAATGGTTGAACATCGATCAATTCTTTTTGGTGTAGTGACTCTGTGTATTTCTTCCATCTTTTTTTCTTTTGATGCTTCCTGTGTTGTTTAATACTCGAGTGACAACCTTTATTTCTCTAGGATATATTCTTATGAGTGGGATTGCTGGATCATATGGTATTTCTATTTCTAGCTTTTAAGGGAAGTGTCATATCATTTTCCAAAATGGTTGTACCACTTTGCATTTCCACCAGCAGTACACAAGAGTTCAATCTCCCCTCAGCCTCTTCAAAATTTATTATTTGTCTTTTTTTGATCTGTGCCAATAATGCTGGGGTGAGATGGTGTCTCACTGTGGCTTTGATTTGCATTTCTCTACTGGCTAGTAATTGTGAGCATTTCCTGATGTATCTGTTAGCCACCTGAATGTCTTCTTTGGTGAAGTGTCTCTTCATATCCTTTGCCCATTTTTTAGTTGAGTTATTTGTCTTTTTGTTGTAAAGGTGTTAGATTTTCCTGTAGATTTTAGAGATTAGACCTTTTTCACGTTTGTCATAGCCAAAAATTTTTTCCCAGTCTGTAGGTTTTCTTTTTACGCTTTTGATGAAGTTTCTTGATGAACAGAACCCAGAACCCAGTGCCGTCAAGTCGATCCCGACTCATAGCGACCCTATAGGACAGAGTAGAACTGCCCCATAGAGTTTCCGAGGAGCACCTGGAAGATGTGAACTGCCGACGTGTTTAATTTTTAGAAGATCCCAGTTTTCTAGCTTATCTTCTAGTGCTTGTGTATTGTTAGTTATGATTTGTATCCTGTTAATGCCGAGTATTAGGGCCTCTAGCATTGACCCTATTTTTTCTTTGACCTTTATAGTTTTTGGTTTTATATTTAGGTTTTCGATCCACTTTGTATTAGTTTTTGTGTATGGTGTGAGGTATGGGTCCTGTCTCATTTTTACTAAAACATTTTTAACATAATGATACAGTAATAATAATAATGTTTTGATTATTTGTTATCATGAAACATTTGTTATCATGAAACATTGTATGTACCTCAAATTTTTAATATAATAGGCTTTATGGGGGTTGGTTAGTAACGATTTTAAGTAAGTCGAAGTTCATAACCGGGGACTGCCTGTACATGCTGAAGTATTTACAGATTAAATTACAGGATGTCTGGGATTTACTGCAAAATAATCTGGGATAGGGAAAGTGTGTGGGAGTATAGATAGAACAAAACTGGCTATGAGTTGATGACTGGTAAGTACATGGGACCCATTATATTAGTTTCTCTTCCTTTGTATATGTTTGGAATTTTTCATAATAAAAAGAAAAAATAATCAGTAGGAAAGGCATAAATACCATCCATAATTTTGACCCAGCAATAACCCACTAGGAAATAAGTAAAGGGGAGGGCTGAGTCTGCAAAGATGCATAAGTAAGAAACACTTGGTTGTACCCAACGAATGAGAGGAAGGCTAAGTAACTGGGGTATAGCAATAAGGCAAAAATGCTACCTGACTTTTACAAATGATAAATACTTTGGCCTAGTTGCTAAGTAGAAATCGGTACGGGAATGCTAAGTGAAAAACAGCTAGCATAAATATTATGTGCATACTGGTTACCACAAGGTAAAAATCCACGCTCACATAATGGACAGGGTCAAATGGAACACAAACTGCTGCATCGTTCCTTTAGTGCTCAGTTCACTGCCATCCTCTCACTCGGTATGGTCCCATGGATTTGCCCACCCGTGGAGCAGCCACACCAGGCAGAATTAGCTGCACTGTCCTACTGGGTGAGCCCATGGCACTTGGAGGGTAACCTGCGCAGCCCTATTGCACTACAGAAGGGCCCCTTGTGGACCTGCCGATCCTGATGGATGTGGAGTCTACAGCACACAGTAGGCATTCAATAAGTGACTGTCAGAAGGAAGAGACCATAGCTGCTCTCTAGTGTCTCAGGATTCTTCTTCTGAAAAGCCATTTCTGCTGCAGTAACCATTCAGGAAAGGCATTCCTTAGTGCTGATCAGAGAACAGAGCTTCTGTTTCGGATTCACAAAGCGCTTCTGCAACCGGGGGCTTGTGGAGAGAGGGAGGCAAAGCAAAACCCAGTGGCCTTTCTGTTCAGATCTTCATTTTGTTTGAAGCCTCTAACAAGCTCCTAGTACCAAGTCTGACTACACTCCACAAGTGTAGCTCTGGTGTGCAGGCGTCCCTCCATCACTTGAAGGGGAAGCTCCACAGCCGCCTGCTGCGGTTAGTGCCATGGTGAAGGACAGTGAGAGGCAGGAGAACAGAAAGATCTGGGCCGGGAAAGACAACCATGCCTTGTCCAGCCTCAGAGACTGCACAGGAGCTTAAAGAGATCCCCTGCTGCCACGTCTCCTGTGCTAAGCCCTGAGTCTGGGTGCTTTCCTTTCCTTGCTGCTTGCAGCTGCTTCCAGGTGCTTTGAGCTGCAGGCTTTTGGGGAGGTGTGGTTTGATATGAATATTCAAGAACGTTGGGAAAAATCTACAGGTCATTTTGCAGAGCAGTGGTTCTTAACCCCTTTTTAGTAAAATGTTAAGAAAGACTATATTCTCTTTTAAAATCGGATAACAGCATCCCAGAAAAGTGCATACACACACACAATTCTACAGACAACTTAAACAGGTTCTTCACAATCCCCTGGCCCAGGTCCCACAATGCTCCTGCCCTTGAGAGCCTCAGGGGCTTTATCCATACCTGTTAATATTAACACTTTAAAAAGAGAAACACGAATGAACTCCCATAGCAGTGAGGTGGCCACCTGTGCTCTGGGAGCAGCACTGGGTTGAGATGGGGACCTCCCATAGAAATAAACGGAACCCATGCCTGGGCACCGAAAAAGGCAAGGGCACCAGAGCTGAGCACTCCATTCTTGCTCTTCAGAAATGAAACTGCCAAGCTTGCAGTCCGCAAGGCCATCAGAGCACTGAGAGAGCATCTTTCTGTGGGACTGGGATGCCGACACTATTCATTAGGCAGAGTCATCTGACTGACGGTTTCTGTAAATGCTCCAGAAAGTGGGGGTGTTTTCCCAGAATCCTGATCAGGGATAGAGAATTGCCAACACAAACTTCAGTCTATTCTCTGTCCTAACAAGAGCTAAAGGATTAGCCCCAGTGGAATGACCAAATGAGACCCTGGAAAAGTGGTAGAAAAGGGGGTCAGTGCCCACGAAGGACGTGGTTTAGGAGCTGGTAGGGGCAAGTAGCACTGGCCACAGAGAGCCCTGGCTCAACACACACCTCAGGCAGGCCCTGCCTATGCCCTGCGACTCCTGGGGTCCCCAGGCACTGACCAGTCCCATCTCTCATCCAAGAGATAGGCTGTCCCGCCCAGCAGCCTCTTGTAAGCAGCTCATCAATGTGCCCAGAAAACACTCTGAAACAAACTTTGATCACATCCTTGCCCTGCTTCAGTGCTTCACTGTCTCTCTTTACAGTAATGCAGTGTCTGTTTCTTCCTATCAAGCATTAAAACATTTAAAGGGTATAGTCCGACCTTTAAGGTAGGAATTTAAAAAACTTTATATAATAATTCGTACCCAAGGCAAATAAAATAAAAGGAGAACTGGAAACTACAAGGAATAAAAGAAGAAATAATTCTAACCAGGAACCAGTGATAAAACCGTTATTGCAATGAGATACTACATCAGACCTGGGCTTCTGGCAGCCTGAGCAAAAAGGGAAAGTGAGTTCTAGAGTCCTCACTTTCTGATTAAAGGAAGAATAAAAGACATACCATTAGGAAGGGAAAATCTTTTTTCCTAACATTAAGTTATTATAGTCATTCTTATATTAAAAAATTTTTTTTTATATTAAGAAAAAGAAATAGCATAATATATCATGTCTTCAGCAATACTTTTATATAAAATACAAAATATTCCCCCTATGACTTAGCCTGGCATTCAGTGGCCTTTGCAATTTGTTCCAATTTCTTTTGCAGACTCATTTCTTACTCTCTGCCCCACCCAGCCCCACTGGAAACTACACAGTTTAGTCAAACCAGACTCTTCCCACATCCCCAGAACACAACTGTACCTCCTCATTACATATCTTTACTCACCCTACCCTCTTTAAATCAGCCTTTTCCTCAAAGATTTCCCCAATTATCTGGGTCAAAGGGGTCTCTGCCTACTATACTTCCCTGCCCCCATACCACCACAGTGGGGTGGAGCACCACAAGGCAGAGTCACACAGAAGCTGGGGCAGGCAGGGTCTTTGGAGGCAAGTAAATCCTTAGTCTGCAGCTTACTGGTTATGTGATCCTCGGCAAGCAACTAAACCTCTGACCCTCAGTTTCTACCCTACGGGATAGGAATATACCTTGCAAAGCTTCTGTAAAAATTAAAAGAACATCTATAAAGTGCCTAGCACAGGTTCTGGTACACCACAGTCCCCAGGAGTAGTGGCAGTGATAGCTGTTCTTTTTAAGACTTGAGTAACCTGTCACCCCACCAGAAAAGGCGCTCCTTGAAGACAATACAGTGAAATACCTCCCAGAATGCCATATACCCTGGAGGCGCTCAACAATGATGTGCTGTCAGAAAGCCTGACTGGAATTACATCAGAGATTCCAACACACAGTGGATTCGTGCCAGGCCATGAATTCACATTATACAAATCACATCATTACAACCTAAGGTGGCCACCTTACCCAGAGATTCCACTCGAGGGGAGCTGGTGTATATTTAATTGCTATGAATGAAACTGACAATAGCAACTTGAAAGATGAGACAGGAAACTTAGTGGACAGTGAGTTTGTTAATGGGGGAGGAACAACTCAGAAAAGGAGGGTGAGAATGGCTGCATAACTCAAAGAATGTAATCAATGTCACTGAGCGTACATGTAGAAATGGTTGAATTGGTGTATGTTTTGCTGTGTATATTCTCAACAACAAAAAAATTATATTTACAAAATTGTTATGAATATATATCACTGACCAATGCCTTGATGAACTACAGATAAAATCTACTAGCCCTTGATGGCTAATTTGGTATAACATGAATACTGCAAATTCTAATAACTCATAGGAGACTATTCCAGTACTTCTAAGCTATGTGTCTTCCACACTCATAAAACAACCATAATTACCTTTCATGGGTGAGATGTTCTAGTAATTTTTAAGTGATTTAACCCTACAAAGTCTATAGAAAAAAGCTAATTTCAAAGAATTTTTATATAAAAAATAGAAGACAAAACTAAAGCCATAAAATTCTTAGAAGAACAAACAGGGATAATACTGCCAGGCCTAGCTTTTAATAATAAAGCAAAAACAGCAAAAGACAAAATAAATAAATGGGATCTCATAAAAATTAAAAACTTTTGTTCATCAAAAAACTTTACCAAAATAGTGAAAAGACAAGCTACCTACTGGAAGAATATCTCTGGAGACCATATATCTGACAAGAATCTAATAATCAGAATATATATAAAATTTAGGCAACTTAACAACAAAAAGACAAATAGCCCAATCATAAAATGGGCAAAGGACCTGAATGGATATTTTACCAAAGAGGACATTCAAATGGCTACAAAACACAAGAAAAGATGTTCAACATCATTACTCATTACCCATTAAAACCAACCCAGCAGAGAGATGCAAATCAAAACCACAATGAGATACCGTTTCACTCCCACTACAATGGCTGAGATTAAAAAAAAATAATAATAACAAATGTTGGCGAGAATATGGGGAAATTGTAACTCTCATCCATTTCTGGTGGGAATGCAAAATGGTGCAGCTGCTGCAGAAAACAGTGTGGTGGTTCCTCAAAAAAACAAAAATAGAACTACCATATGACCCAGCAATTCCACTCCTAGGAATATACACAAAAGACGTGAAAGCAGAGACTCAGAAGGAGACTTGCACACCAATGTTCATTGCAGCACTATCTGCAATAGCCAAAAGGGGGTAATAACCTAAATGTCCATTGGCAGATGAATGGATAAACAAAATGTGGTACATACATACCATGGAATACTTATTCAGGCAGTAGGAGAAATGAAGTCTTGATATATGCTACAGTATGGATGGAGGTTGGAGACATCATGCTGAGCGAAATAAGCGAGTCACAAAAGGGCAAGTATTGTATGACCTCACTTTCATAAAAAGACAAGAAAATGTATAGAGACCAAAATTTATTAGTAGTTACCAAGGGTGGAAGGGAGGGGGAAAGGGAGGTTAAAGGTGATGGAAAAATAGCGTTAAGGGTAGGGCTGCACAGCTGATTATTTTAATTGCTGTCAATAAGTTTTATACCTGTAAAAAGTTGGGCTGCAAAAAGTTGTGTGATATATTTACAATAATAACAGAAAAAAAAAAAAACAAAAAGAGTAGTTGCTGAGGCTGCCTATATACAAACACCTCACGGAATTTGGATCCTTGGTTTGGAGGTCTAGGGTCATGGTTTCATGGGACAGCTCCATTAACTGGCCTAACAACGTGTTTAATGCTTCTGTTCTACCTCCTAGTTCACTGTGTAGTGTCTAGGGTCCTAAAAACTTGCAAGCAGCCATCCATGGCACAACAATTGGTCTCTATTCACCTGCAACAACAGAGGAAGAAGGGTCAGGAATAAGAAGAGTGTATGGAATGTATAGCTAATTGCCTCCATGAACAACTGCCTCCTTTGCCATGAGACCAGAAGAACTGGACGGTGCCTGGCTACCATTACTGAACATTCTGATCAAAGATTCCATAGACGAATCCTTACCAAAAGGGGGAAAATATAGAACAGAATTTCAAATTCTCATGGACTCTAGACTTCCTGGAGCCATGGAGAGGGGATAAACCCCTGAAACTACTAACCCGAGATAATCTTTTTTTTTTTTTTTAATTTTTATTGTGCTTTAAGTGAAAGTTTACAAATCAAGCCAGTCTCTCACACAAAAACTTATATATACCTTGCTACATACTTCCAATTGCTCTCCCCCTAATGAGACAGCCTGCTCCTTCCCTCCACTCTCTCTTTTCACGTCCATTTCGCCAGCTTCTAACCCCCCCCCACCCTCTCATCTCCCCTCCAGGGAGAAGATGCCAGCATAGTCTCAAGTGTCCACCTGATCCAAGAAGCTCACTCCTCACCAGTATCCCTCTCCAACCCATTGCCCAGTCCAATCCCTGTCTGAAGACTTGGCTTTGGGAATGCTTCCTTTCCTGGGGGTCCTTCTAGTCTCAGTCAGACCATTAAGTCTGGTCTTTTTAAGAGAATCTGGGGTCTGCATCCCACTGCTCTCCTGCTCCCTCTGAGGTTGTCTGTTGTGTTCTCTGTCAGGGCAGTTATCGGTTGTAGCCAGGTACCATCCAGCTCTTCTGGTCTCAGGATGATGTAGTCTCTAGTTTATGTGGCCCTTTCTGTCTCTTCGGCTCATAATTACCTTGTGTCCTTGGTGTTCTTCATTCGCCTTTGATCCAGGTGGGTTGACACCAATTGATGCATCTTAGATGGCCGCTTGCTAGTGTTTAAGACCCCAGACACCACTCTCCAAAGTGAAATGCAGAATGTTTTCTTAATAGATTTTTTTGTGCCAATTGACTTAGATGTACCCTGAAACCACGGTCCCCATAGCCCTGCCCCTGCTACGCTGGCCTTTGAAGCATTCAGTTTATTCAGGAAACTTCTTTGCTTTTGGTTTAGTCCAGTTGTGCTGACCTCCCCTGTATTGAGTCTTGTCCTTCCTTTCACCTAAAGTAGTTCTTACCTACTATCTAATTAGTGAATACCCCTTTCCTACCCTCCTTCCCCCATCTTGTAACCATCAAAGAATATTTTCTTCTCTGTTTAAACTACTTCTTGAGTTCTTATAATAGCAGTCTTATACAATATTTGTCCTTTTGCAACTGCCTACCTTCACTCAGCATAATGCCTTCCAGACTCCTCCATATTATGAAATGTTTCACAGATTCATCACTGTCCTCTATCAATGTGTAGTATTCCATCGTGTGAATATACCATAACTTATCCATTCATCCATTGATGGGCACCTTGGTTGCTTCCATCTTTTTGCTGTTGTAAACAGTGCTGCCATGAACATGGGTGTGCATATATCTGTTCATGTAAAGGCTCTTATTTCTCTAGGATATATTCCAAGGAGTGGGGTTGCTGGATTGTATGGTAGTTCTATTTCTGGCTTTTTAAGGAAGTGCCAAATCAATTTCCAAAATGGTTGTACCATTTTACATTCCCACCAGCAGTGTATAAGTGTTCCAATCTCACCACAGCCTCTTCAACATTTATTGTTTTCTGTTTTTTGGATTAACGTCAGCCTTGTTGGAGTGAGATGAAATCTTATTGTAGTTTTGATTTGCATTTCTCTAATGGCTAATGATCGTGAACATTTCCTCATATATCTGTTAGCTACCTGAATGTCTTCTTTAGTGAAGTGTCTATTCATATCTTTTGCCCATTTTTTAATTGGGTTATTTCACTTTTTGTAGTTGAGTTTTTGCAGTATCATGGAGATTTTAGAGATCAGGCACTGATCAGAAATGTCACAGCTAAAAACTTTTTCCCAGTCTGTAGGTAGTCTTTTTACTCTTTTGGTGAAGTCTTTGGATGAGCATACATGTTTGATTTTTAGGAGCTCCCAGTTATCTAGTTTTTCTTCTGCATTGTTAGTAATGTTTTACATACTGTTTATGCCAGGTATTAGGGCTCTCAACGTTGTCCCTATTTTTTCTTCCATGATCTTTATCGTTTTAGATTTTATATTTAGGTCTTTGACCCATTTTGAGCTCGTTTTTGTGCATGGAGTGAGGTATGGGACTTGTTTCTTTTTTTTGCAGATGGATATCCAGTTATGCCAGCACCATTTGTTAAAAAGACTGTCTTTTCCCCCATTTAACTGTTTTGGGGCCTTTGTCAAATATCAGCTGCTCATATGTGGATGGATTTATGTCTGGATTCTCAATTCTGTTCCATTGGTCTATGTATCTGTTGTTGTACCAGTACCAGGCTGTTTTGACTACTGTGGTGGTATAATAGGTTCTAAAATCAGGTAGAGTGAGGCCTCCCACTTTGTTCTTTTTCAGTAATGCTTTAGTTACCCGAGGCCTCTTTCCCTTCCATATGAAGTTGGTGATTTATTTCTCCATCTCATTAAAGAATGTCGTTGGAATTTGGATCGGAATTGCATTAAATGTATAGATTGCTTTTGGTAGAAGAGACATTTTTATAATGTTAAGTCTTCCTATCCATGAATAAGGTGTGTTTTTCTACTTACGTAAGACCTGAGATAATCTTTAAATCTTAAACCAAAAATATCCCTTGAAGTCTTCTTAAAACCTAACAGTTTAGCTTAATTAGTTAAAAAAAAAAAAAAAAAAAGCCAGCCCTGAGCAGTGTGCTCTTTTAAGAACTATGTAAATGCGATCAAATTGACAACAACTCAAACCTTAGGGGACAGTGAATTTATGTTAACGAGGGAGGAACAACTCAGAAAAGGAGGGTGAGAATGGTTGCACAACCCAAAGAATGTCATCAATGTCACTAAATGGTAGAGGCAGAAAGAGTTGAAATGGTATATGTTTTGCTGTGTATATTCTCGACAATAACAACAAAATAAGCAAAAGCAAAAAAAAAAAAAAAAAAGAAGACAAGACTATGAACTTATCATTCTGCTTTTAACAAACATGCCAGAAACCAAACATCCCTTCATTTCCTAGGATATTTGTATTGCAGTGACACTGTCTCTGGACAGGAAACAGTAAAAAACTGTTCTGAAAGCAGTTTTGAATTTTCTGTGTTGGAAGTTCCCCTCAGAAGTAGTGTGGTTGTACTGGGTACTGGGGATGGGAAACGGTAGGAACTCTTTGGAACCAGAAAGATCTGGATGCAAATCCAAATTCTCACTTAAAAATATTGGGATAAGTTTTTAAACCTCCCTGGGCCTCAATGTCCTCATCTATAAAATGAGAATACTACTACTAACAAGTATTAAAATGATTCTCACATTTTATTGTCCATCAGAATCATCTGGAGAGTTTGTTGTCAAAAATACAGGTACATGGGTCCTACCCTCAAAGATTCTGCTCCAGTGGGTCTAGTGTGTGGCCCAGAAGTCTGTGGGGATTTTAATTATTCCTCATTTTTAATTACACAATATGTAAATACATCTCCCCCTTGTAAAATATTAAAACATTACCTTATCGGTTATGATTGCATTCAGCTGCAAGCAATTAAAACACAGTCGCTTAAACAGTTGGGGGTTTATTTTTCTCATGGAACAAGAAGAAATGTAGAAGCAGGCCGTACAGAGCTGAAGCAGTGTTCAAGAATGACATCAAGAACCCGGGACCCTTCTGTGTTCCTGCCTGGCCATCTTTGGCCTGTCTTCCATTCTTAGAACTGTAAGATGGCTGCTGATCCACCAGGCAGAGTCGGCAAAGCAGGCAGGAAGAATGTGCCAGGGCCGAAGAGGCTTTGCCTTTTTATTTATGAATGAATGTTCTACTTGAGTGGTGTACTCCATTACCAGCTGAAAGGTTGGCGGTTCGAACCCAGCCAGAGGCTCCTCAGAAGACAGGCCTGGCAATCTGCTTCCGGAAAGGTCACAGCCTTGAAAACGCTATGGACCAGTTCCACTCTGCACACATGGGGTCAACATGAGTCGGAATCGACTCGACAACTAACAACAATAGCTCTCCCCTGGAGCTTTTATCTATAATTCATGGGCCAGAGCTGTGTCATGTGGCCACCTCTAGCTTTAGGGAAGGCTGGGTAAGAGAATTTTTTAACTGGGCACATGGCCGCCCCAAACAAAATCAAGGTTCTGTTAGTAATAAGGAAATGAGGAATAGGTACTAGGCAGGAAATTAGCAGTGTCTACTAGAGTTGTTTTTTTCAGACGAGGTTCATGTTCACTTTGGCCCTTTCCCCCTGACCCCATCAGTCCTGTCATTTTTAACAAGCTCCCCAGAGATTCTGATGCCCCCGAGATTTGAGAACCAGTGCCACACTTACAGCTTTTATGTGGAGGTTTAGATCATGGCTTTGGAGTGCCCAGCCTAGTGGGGCCATGACGGGAGTCCAGTGACTGTGTACTCTATCCTCATTCATTCCCCTACAAATCATCTGAAAAACCCAATCTCATCTGTTTTAGCTACATCTCAAATTTGGCCCCCAGTGGCCTTCTCAGGATATAATACTGGGAGGTGGAAAATGATTGGCTTGTTTCAAAAATCAAATCTGTCTTTCAACCAATAGATGATCCTCTACCATGTCTGACAATATTTAAAAAAATGTGAGGTAGGCCTCAAAGCACGGCTGAGGCCTTGAGGGCCTGATTAAGATGGCAGCATTGTCCCACAAAGCGACTCCCCACCCAAGGAGGTTTATTCTCACTCCCATTTGGCTATTGGGCTAGGAATAAGGTCTATGATCATGGGAGAGTGTTTGTCACAGATTAAGTAGGAAAAAAAAATAAGATATGAAATAGTCTGTGCAGTTTTATATTAAAAAGTGTTTGCCTATGCAAAGGAAAAGGCCTAGAAGGCTAAACCCCACTATGGTAACAGTGGTAAATACCTTAGTGGTAAAAAAAAAAAAAAACAAAACCGTTGCTACCAAATCGATTGCAACTCATAGCAACCCCATAAGACAGGGTAGAACTGCCCCCACAGAGTTTCCAAGGAGCATCTTAGTGGTAAGAGTAATTATATCTTATTCTTTGGGTTTTTTTTTAGACTTTCTAAATGTTCCCACAAAAAAAAATATGTACTTCTTTTGCTTTAAATTTAAATTTGCTTTTTAAAATTTGTCAATCTGTATAGTTATCAGGAATCACAGGATAATTTTTGGAAGGACTCGGTGGGTCAGCTCATCCAACTCTCTGACATATCTCTGATCTCATCTGATCTTGGTATAAAATTCAATAGCAAATAAGGAGGATTTCAGCCAAGGCAAGGGCATGACTCTGTATGCAGGGCAGCCTGACAAGATCACTGACTACAATGGCAGGTATTGTGCATTGAACTGTGTCCCCCAAAAATCCTGTGCTATAAATCCTTACCTCTATGCCTATGGTTATAATCTCATTTGGGAATGGGTTGTCTTTGTTACGTTAACGAAGCAGGAGTCAATCTCTTTTGAGATATAAATGAGATTAAACAAGCGAGCAGAGATGGGGAAGAGAGATGCCAAGACACATGGAGATCTCCAAGGAACAAGGAAGCAGAAGCTGAAGAGACAAGAACTTTCCTCCAGAGCCGACAGAAAAAGAAAGGCTTCCCCTCAAGTTGGCACTCTGAATTTGGACTTCTAGCCTCCTAAACTGTGAGAAAATAAATTTCTGTTTGTTAAAGCCATCCACTTGCGGTATCTCTGTTATATAGCAGCATTTTTTTTTTAGGTAACTAAGACAGTAGGGTTTTGAAAATCAGAACCCATTCAGATTTAACAAGGGAAAACACTCCAAATGAAACTCAGGTTCAAGGTCCCTGTGACTTCCTAATCAAGAAGCTGCAAAGGGAAATGTTGGTTCATTATCCAGCCATTGCGCTGCACTCAGCACTCAGCACCCAGCAATTAAGGTGGAGCTCAGGGCGCAAGCACGCAGCATACAAAGTCAGCCACCCTCTGGCAGAAAGCAAAACGCACAAGACCCCACAGCATGGCACGCAGCCAGCTATTCAGAAAACTTTTTCCAATCAGGGTCCATTCTCAGCAAACCCCTGCCTGCAATTTCCTCAGGAAGCCTCTGTGGTTATCAAACATACAAGCGAATAAATACATTAATAAGCAAGATCTACAAGTTAGCTGCTGTTAACTTTGGGGAGACAGCTGAATCGGAAGTCAGGTCTAAGGGATGTAACTTCTTACCTAAGGCTCTATTCTCTACTTATCCTTTCCATTTTAGCAAATACTTATGAGCTTCTTCTAAACCAAAACTGCCTGCAATTGCTAAGAACCTCCTGATTTAAATTGAGTTTGCCCCATCCTGCATCCCCTCATCCCAGTCTGGCTGGCAGGAAAGTGACCTTCTCTGAGGCCACTCTCACTGCCCACCACCTCTCATACATACTGTCAATCCTCAGACCCTGAGCTGGCTCAGCTGCCCCTTCCGAGGCACCACTTATGGTGTTGGCCTTGGAAGGTGCGCTGGGGGACTGAAGAGAGCAAAGGATGGCATGCGCAGGGCCCTAAGACAAGCCACTTTCACCCTCTGGGTCCCCACGGGCTCCAATGCCAAGCTGAAGTATGAGTCTGACCACACCATCTCTAAAGTCCTTCGACTGCTGACAAATAATGGTGCTGTTGGCACGGTGCTGTAATGCTTCCCAGGCCTTTATTCAGAAGGACGTAAGGAGTCAAATCACAAATGATAAAATACAATTGGTAATAAATACAAAAATCCTAAACCTCAGCAGTCATTAAGGAGCCCTGGTGGGGCAGTGGTTAAATGGTTGGCTGCTAACCAAAAGGTTGATGGTTCCAAATCCACCAACCGCTTCCAAGATTACAGTCTTGGAAACTCTATGGGGCAGTTCTACTCTATCCGATAGGGTTACTCTGAGTCAGAACTGACTTGACAGCAACAGGTTCAGCAGTAATTAAAGAAATGGAAACTTTAATGAAATGACATTTCACCTGTCAATTTGGCAAATCTGAGAATTGCTTCACTGCTGGTAGAGACCAACCTGTGCAAAAACCCTAGCTGGTCTCTAGCATCCTCTCCTGCCTTCTGCAATCTACCACCCAGCAGCCAGAGGGGACTTTCTAGAATGCAAATCTAGAAATTACTCACCCGCTTCAAGCCCTTTCATGCTTCCTACTGCGGTTAGGATCAAGTCTGCATTCTATAACCAGGCCTTGCTTGCTCCTGTTCCTGCCTTCCTCTCCAGCATTATCTCACTCCACCCTCGTCATCACTCTCTGGCCTCAGATTCCCAACTTCTGTGCTCTTTAGCAACTCTGGGGCATTTGCACATTCTGTTCTTTCTGGCTGGATATCTAGGACAGTCTCTCCCCAGGATCTCTATCTGCTTCCACCCTTGGGAAGCATTCCTCAACCCTGTTCCACATACTCATCCCCCCCGCCCCACCCTGAGCCAGTGGGGTGGGGTCACAATAAAGGCTGAGCAGATATAAAGTAGCATACACTTTTTGGAGAGCATACATCCTTTGACATGACAGTTCTATTTAAAGGAATTTTTCTAAGTAAACAATCTAAACTGCAGACAAAGATATAAACCCTAAGATGATGTTTATCACTGCATTAATTATAACAGCAAAAACACACACACACACACAAAAAAAAAAAAAACACTACAGCAACAGAAGTGATCTAAGTGTCCAGCATTAGGGGAGGGGCAGGGAAAATTATGATGTATCCATATGATGCAATATTACGCGGTCATTTCAAAATGCTATCATAAGCTGTCTTTTAGTTAAAAATGCTTCTTACATGTTAGGGAGCCTTGGTGGCACAGTGGTTAAGAGCTCGGATGCTAAACAAAAAAGGTCAGTAGTTCAAATCCACTAGCCACTCCTTAGAAACCCTATGGAGCAGTTCTACTCTGTCCTATAGGGTCGCTATGCAACTTGACAGCAACAGGTTTGTTTATTATTATTATTACATGTCCAGTGAAAAAACAAGGCACAAATTGTTATCCCTGTAAAGAAAAATGCTTAATAACACAGTAAGGAAATAAATCAAAATGTTTATTGTGGTGACCTTTGGGTAGTGGAATAATGAATATTTTTCTCTACTGCTGTACATTTCTTCATACTTTCAAATCCTTACGGTAAAAATAAGGCTTCTTAACAGCCTCAAGTCCACCTCGTCAATTCTTCTGCCTTGTCCTGGAGCTGACTCAGGCCACGGGGTCAGAGTGAACCACCTTCTTACGCCCCTGCCACTCTGACCTCCTGGGACCCTTCCGTTCAGTATCTCCTGTCCCTCAGCATCCTATGATGAATGCCAGGGGAGCAGAGATGAGAGCTGAGGCCACCTGTCCCCCAGAGCTCCAAAGGAGAAAGGAGAGCAATGCCTGGCATGGTGTCATCACTCCAGGTGCACACACTTTCAGAGTTGTCTGGCTACCACAAAGCAGCTGTCTAATCAGCAACACGCCCCTTCCTCACAGAAATGCACCAGAAGCCTAACTAATCTATCCCCCTGGTTTTGGAACAGACATTCTACTATAATTCCATTCAAGGAAAACTAATTTTTTTACTTTAACCCTTGGTAGGAATCAACCAATAAGGAAATGGAAGGCTGTATGCCAAAAGCCACCCCTGATGAACAACCCACCGAGCTCAGGCTCAAGGAGCTTCACAGGTATGGACAGGGAGGGTTGAAGATGCTTTCACCAGCCCAGTGAAACAAAGCTTCCGCCTGCTTTTCTGTCACCACTGAGGGAGGGCCTTCCCTGGTATTGAGGACCCATGTCACACAGGCTCTGCGTCCCCTGCTGGTATCACGGTGCTCAGCTCCCCAGCAGACTCCTAAGGCTGACAAACTTCATAGCTTTGACGTGTGGCCCACTTTTATAGCCTCTTTTCCTGCAGGCTGTAGGAATGAGAAAGTACAAGGATAAATGGCACTAAGTAACGCAGGGGTGAACACCACTCACAGGGGAGCATCACAAGGATGCTCAAGAGAGCTGCACGGTGGAAGGGCATGGGGGAGGCTGACACCCACAGCAGGCTCCCGATCATCACTCTTAAGCTTCAGGGTAGTTCCAAGACGGGCCTCCGTCTGCCTCACCAACTGTCTGCACCTGAGACACTTCCTTCCTGCCAGCACGGGAAGGTCTCTGTTGATGTCCACACAAAGGCTGCCCTCATCTTTGGCTGGATTTTTCCATATGGCACATCTGCTCTGAGGGGCTCTCTCCAGAACTCACTGACACTGAAAGCAGAGGCCCCCTCTGTGGTACTTCCTCATACCCCACCCACCCCCTCCCATAGCAGTATGGTGCAATTGAAAGAGCTCCCAGGAGCAGCCGGGGGAAATGAGAGGGAGGCACGTTCCAGTCGAAATGAAGAAAGGCCTTTGTGTTTAACTAAGAGAGCTACAGTGGGATGTGCCACCTGATGAGATGATGAGTTTCCCATCGCTGGGGGCATACAAGTCTGGGCCAGTAAGCACTTGGCAGAACAGCCTAGAAGGGATGACTACTGTTCCGGAGACATTGCCCTTGGCAACCTACAAGGCTCCTTCTATGTCTGAGAACCTGATTCACAGGAGCAGCCAGAAACTGCCTTCTTCACTCATAACACAAGGCTGACGACAGTCTTGCACTGATGTCCCACACAATAAATGATTGTCAGAACAGGCATTGGGGAGGGATAAAGGAGCCAACCAAGCCTCCGCCAGAGAGCAGAGTGAAGGGACATTCTGGAAGGAGCCAGTGTGACTCAAGACAGCCGAAGGCTGCCAATCTCTTCAGACTACCCACATATACTTAAACGCACAGGGACCCATTCTAGTTGATGGACAACCATAAAACAACACCTGACGTCTACCGATTTATTACAGTGTACTAGATGCTTTACCTTACTACGAGAAGCCCTGGCGGAATGGTAGTTAAAGCACTTGCCTGCTAACTGAAAGGTCAGTGGTTCGAACCCACCAGTCGCTCCACAGGAGAAAGATGTGGCAGTCTATTTCCATAAAGATTTACAGCCTTGGAAACCCTATGAGGCAGTTCTACTCTGTCCTGTAGGGTTGCTGTAAGTCGGAATTGACTCTACGGCCGTGGGTTTGGTTTTGGGTTACCTCATTACTTCATTCAATCCTCACCATAATGTTATTCGCCATATTATTCTCACTTTTTGCTCACCAGGGAGGTGAGGTTCAGAGAAGGTAAGTGACTTTTGCTCAGAGTTATACACACAGCAAGCAGTAGGCCCTAAACTAGACTCCAGTTTGCCTGCCTCTGACTTCTGAACCCAAGCTCTTTACTAGTAACAAGGTAGCGAAGAGGACTTGAAGCATTCACTGATGAAGATCAAAGACCACAGCCTTCAGTGTGGTTACACTTCAACATAAAGAAAACAAAAATCCTCACAGCTGGACCAACAAGCAACATCATGATAAACGGAGAAAAGACTGAAGATGTCAAGGATTTCATTTTACTTGGATCCACAATCAACACCCACGGAAGCAGCAGTCAAGACATCAGAAGAAGCACTGCATTGGGCAAATCTGCAAAAAAGATCTCTTTAAAGTATTAAAAAGCAAAGATGTCACTTTTAGTACTAAGGTACACCTGACCCAAGCCATGGTGTTTTCAGATGCCTCATATGCACGCAAAAGTAGACAATGAAGACTGAAGAAGAACTGATGCCTTTGAGCTGCGGCATTGGCAAAGTATACTGAATATACCATGGACTGCCAAAACAATGAATAAATCTGTCTTGGAAGAAGTACAGCCAGAACGCACCTTACAAGCAAGAATGACGAGACATCGTCTCACATTCTTTGGACATGTTATCAGGAGGGACCAGTACCTGGAGAAAGACATCATGCTTGGTAAAGTGGAAGGTCAGCAAAAAAGAGAAAGACCCTCAACGAGATGGACTGACACAGTGGCTGCAACAATGGGCTCAAGCATAACAACGATTGTAAGGTTGGTGCAGGACCAGGCAGAGTTTTGTTCTGTTGTACATAGGGTCGCTATGAGTTGGAACTGTGAGTTAAAAACATGGAAAAATGTAGTCATATCAGAACTAAACCTGAATCTCATTAATTATTTAGATCCAACTTCTAATCTACATGAAGTGCAGAGGACAGAGGAATATATTAAGTAACACCACAGAGATACAATCAGCAAAATTCAGACTATGGGAAACTCTATAGGACAAATGGCCTGGTTTCTTCAACAAAGAAAACGTAAGGAAAAAAAAATATGGAGGAGGAACCTACAGATTAAAAGAAATTTAAGGGATATATCTACCAATTGTAATGCTGAACCTTATTAAATCTTATTTAAACAAACTAAAAAAAAACTGACATATGAGACAACTAGAAATTTGAACATTGACTAGATATGTGATGTTAGGGAAGTACTGTTAATTTTTTGAAGTATTATAATGGTATTATGGTTGTTTTCAAAGAGTCATTTTCTTTTAGAGATACATACTGAAATACATGGCTGAAATAATATGATGCCTAGGATTTACTTCAAAATAAGGCACTGGGCACATTGAGGAAACATGATGGGCCATGATTTGACCATTGTTGAAGTTGTATACAGGGTAAGTGGAGGTTCATTATACTATTCTCTGTATTTTTGCATATATTTAAACTTTCCCATAATACAAAATTTAAAAAAGAAATCTACGTTGGAAGATAATATTAACACATTCAATACTCTCAGAGAAAAGTTAAAGTAAAACCTATAGGGCAAATATTATAAATTTAGCAGAGCAGTTTAGGTGAGGGAAATGTACAGCCTCAATCAACATTTACTGAGTGCCTATTATGTACCAGACTCTGCAGCAGGTACTTTATTTACCCGCAGTGTAACCTGTATCATACCTCAACTTCCTCATCTGTAAAATGCACATCTTAGGAATTCCACTTGGTGTGGCTGTTCTTAAGAGTAAAGGAACTTAGACATGTAAAAGGACTCCCCGGGTGGTGCCAGTGGTTAACGCGCTTGGCTGCTACCCGAAAGGTTGGAGGCTCCAGTCCACTCAGAGGTGCCTCAGAAGAGAGGCCTGATGATCTGCTTTTCAAAAGTCAGCTGTTAAAAATCCTATGAAGCACACACGGTTCTACTCTAACACACATGGGGTCATCATGAGTCTGAGTTGACACAATGATAACTGTTTTTTGGTTTTTTTTTTCAATACTCATAAAGCACTTAGAACAGCACCTGGCACAAAGCAAATGCATTCAATAAATGGTAGTTTTACGCAGCTCTACGAAATAAATTTTATTAGACCCATTTTATAAATGAGGAAACTGAGGCTCAGAAAAGTAAGGCAACTTGTCCAAAAAGTCATGCTGCCGGGAAAAGGTTGGGCTGGGATTTTAAAACCAGTTTCCAACCTCAAGTCTGGGCTCCTCTGAACATCCCTTAGCTATGAGAGACTGCTGTGACTAGAGTTGTGGAGAGGCAACGTGTTAAGGGAAGAAATGAGCTGTGACTTGAACCAAGAGTAGGAATAAGGTAAGGCTGAAAGAACTAAGAAGGAACAGCACTCAAGACCCTCAGAAATGCCATTAAAATGAAGTTCAGGGCAAATTCTTATCCCAGTTAAAGACTAGTCTCCACAGCTGTCATTGAGGTGACCTCACTAATTCAAATAAATAGCCACGGTATTAAGAGGGACAAATTTTAACTCTGATTTCCATAATAAGGATTCTGGATTTCAGCCCAAAGCTTTAGCTAGTTAAGTGTTGCTCAGTCTCATAAATTGTTTTCTTGGCCATGTCCCAAGAAAACCAGGCTGTCATCCCAGCAATGAGGTGACAGTTTTGCATTCATACCCAAAAGGGAAGTTTTACATGGAGTTTGCAAATCATGCTTGGTAAGCTCCATACCAGTGGGGTTCTCAATCTTGGGCTAAAATCTGTCCCAGTGTTGTATTTGGGGGAAACAAACCATCAAAGATGGCTGTCCCAGACCTGACACACCAGAACACAGATGATGAAGACTATGTCTCCAAGGAATAGGTGGACAAAGGTCATCTCAGAGGCAAAGCCTTCTATATTTGGTGACTGCCACCTCTCCCACCAGTTGACTGCACTGTGCAGAGGGACCCCTAGCCCCCTGGAGTTCCTGTTCCAACTCAGCAATTCTGTTTTTCACTCAATGGGCGGGCGACTTGGCGGGTAGCACTGACAAGTGAGGCCTTTGTGGTGGTAGGAGCGGGCCTGGTCTAAAGATGCCACTCATGTCCTTGCCCTGCCCTTGGATGACCACAGACAACTGTAACAGAGAACTTCATTGCACCATGAGAACCAGACATCCACGAGCAAGCCAGACAAAAAGCTGAGCATTGCTCTCATGGCACTAGAATTAGATCAGATTTTCAGCCTAGGGGCTCCAAGCCAGCAGGTTACATCCAGGGGCAGGTCGCTAAGCAGAATGCCTGAGGCACTATAGAACGGGGTGTGTAACAATGGCCCAGACAGCCAGTTGGTCAGGCCTGGGTTTGATTCTGGCTCTACCGCCATTATCTTCAAATTTTCCACTCCTAGCAATTTTACAGTTGAAATGGATAAATAAGCCCTGTCAATGACTCACTATCTCAGCTGACTGGAAAACAAAGATCCACAGATAACCCAAGAACCTCATTTTGCCTTAGAGTTTCTGCCTCTTGCCCATTAAAACCTATCACAAAAGGGCAGATGTGAACTTTTTTTGTCTGAATTTTCTCTTCATCCTGCTCCCTTCATTACTCATCATTACAGGTGCTGATGAACACTAACATACTGCTTGTGAGAAGCAGGAAGAAGGTGAGAGACGCGGCAAAGGTGCCCGGGGAAAACCTACAACGTGGGTCAGCAATCTCTAAAAGACGAGCACTGGCTTACAGTATCGGACAAAGGTAAGGACCAGATGACCTTGGTCTGCCTGACCCAAGACCAGCATGTGCTCTTTCACAAAGCCACATTGTGATGTTCAAGAAATAACAGCAATGATAAAGGCTGGGGCCTTTCAGGTCAGTCAATCCCTGGCTCAAACTCCTGCTCTGCAATTCATTAGCTCTGAGACCTCAAGCAAGTCACTCCACCCCGGTTTTAAGCTTCAGTCACTTCACGTGTAAAATGGGGGTGATAACTGTACACTTGGTAGGACTGCTGTATCAGAAATGATACCTATTTAGAAGGACCTATATAATGGCTGGAAACCCTGGTGGTGTAGTTGTTAAGAGCTACGGCTGCTAACCAAAAGGTTGGCAGTTCGACTCTGCCTGGCTCTCCTTGGAAACCCTATGGGGCAGTTCTACTCTGTCCTATAGGGTCACTGTGAGTCGGAATTGACTCGACGGCAACAGGTATGGTATATAATAGCTGGAAACCTGGTGGTGTAGTGGTTAAAAGCTATGCTGCTAACCAAAAGGTCAGCAGTTCAAACCCACCAGGCACTCCTTGAAAACCCTATGCGGCAGTTCTACTCTGTCCTATAGGGTCTCTATGAAATGAAATTGACTCAATGGGTTTATTTTTTTAATTTTATATAATAGCTACCACGTATTACTATGTGCTGACAGAAATACTATATCATTTAAACCTTCAAGTACTCTGTGAGGGAGCTATTTTTCCCCCCTTTTTAGAGACGAGAAAACTGAGGCTCAGACTTATATTTACCCCAAAGACACACAGTTGGTAAGTGCTGGGGCCGAGCATGGAGGCTGGGTTTGTCTGCTCCAAAGGTCATGTTCTCAGTGCTGTGGTAGTGCCTCGTGCATGGCAGGTAGCTAGGAGAATTCCACAAAGGCTTTCTCAACAGCCCTGAGATGGGGATATTTATCATCCTGTTCTATAGGTAAGAAGGCTGGGGCTCAGGTAGATTAAGACTCTTGGAGTTACACAGGTATGTTTAAACAAAAAAGCTCTCATCTTTTAGAGACAGACTTAAGTATTTATGGATAAAATTATATGATGAGTGGAATCTGTTGGGGGGGGGTGGGGAATGATTAGATGAAACAAAGTTGGCCAAAAACAAAATTGTTGAAGCTGAGTAATGGGTTCATAGGGATCCATGATACTGTTCTCTCTACTCTTGTTTATGTTTGAAACTCTCCATAAAAAAAGACAAAGTGAAAATATAAACAAATCACCTCTTCTCATAAACAAATCGTCTCCTCTTCTAGACAATGTATGAGATAGAGAGATGGGTCTCAGCTGAGTGTGTTCTGTCCCTCCAACCCACTGGGATAAATACTTTAAAGCACCCCTCTCTTTTCTTCCTCCCTATCTGGACCCAGCCCTCCCTAAGGGGACCAGCATCATCCTAGGAGCCCAGGGGTGCTGATAAAATGAGCTGAGGAGTTAGAAAAGTAAGGCAGTCTGCGTTCAGGGTCAAGTGGTAGCAGAGGGCCCTGCTATAGGGGCCTATGGGATGTGATGAGTCTTCCACCTGAGGGTCCAGGCAAGGTCCAGAAAGGATGCAGGGGCTGGCACGTGGAGCTCTGGATAATCCCAAGGAGAACAGAGGGATAAGAAAGAGTAGGAAGCGAACAAGGAAGGAAAGAGGACTGCAAATGCATGGACAGGAGAGAGCGCAGAGGGCCAGGAGTAGGGACAGACGGCCCCCTTCTAATGTCCCACCTAAGCTGTGCCTCTCTTTGGGATTGGTACTGCAGCTCCTCCCTGGTGTCCCTTCCTCCAGTCTCTTCCTATCACCTTGCCACCACATTGCCTGAGATCCCCAAACAGAACTCTGATCTCATCTTCCCCTTGTGCGGTAAAATTCTCCCACAGCTCCCCCGCTTACTTCCAGATAAAACCTACACTCCTCAACCTGACCCTCAGGGTGACTGTCATGAACTGCTCTCAACCCCACAGGAACACCCAGAGCCTGAGGTCTAGTGTCTTAAGCTACCTGATATCTCCCAAACACACAGGCACTTTTCTCTTAGCGGCTTCCCTCCCTAGACTGCACCCCCGATATACTCCTATAGGAGACCAGCTCAGATGTCACCTCCTGTGTGTGGCCAGTCCTCACTCTGCCCTGTAGCACAGTGCACAGCCCTCTAGTATCAGAACCCCCACACTGCACTTGGAAGGCAAATGTGGTCTCTAGGGCAGGGACAGCCCATCCCTTATGCCTTCCCATCTATCCCAAGCCCGGCCTGCAGTGGGTGATCCATACGAGGTGGCTATTATCACTATCAGTGACACAGGCAACACAGCCCCTGGGCAGACAAGGGTTGCGCTGCATCACAGAGCCTGGCACCAAGTGGTCGCTCGCAGAGGCTGGCCAGCAGACAGACAGGTGAGCACCGCTGAGTAGAGGGTCCCTCTGACCTTGGCTGAACAGTCTCGCTGCGGCGCCCTTCAGGTGTCTGCCAAGCACAAGAGCAGCACTCCCTCCAACAGGCTTCAGGAGGCTGATTTAATGCCGGAAAATGCCGCAACTGTTTCCTTCCACACAAATGGGAAATGACTCTGACAGCTTGATGCTCCTCTTACCTCCATGGCTGCAAGCCTAGAGAATATTTATGATCTGTGGGATCAGAGATTTGGTGTTTTAGAAGCAAAGAAAGGTCACAAGATGAACTAAAGCAGACCATCTGCTCTGGGGTGGAGAAAGAGATTCCTGTATTCAAATTTATTCTCCCTAATGCACCAGGCATCTGCTCCTCCTCTGAAAATCTATGAACCAACACAGGATTTTTATTTAATGTAGAATAAAACTAATGTCTTCTGCAAAAAAAAAGAAACCAGCCTGGCTACCACCACTGACTGCTCTGACAGGGATCACAGTAGAGGATCCTGGACAGAGCTAGAGAAAAATGTAGAACAAAATTCTAATTCAAAAAAAAGACCAGACTTACTGGCCTGACGATAACTGGAGAACACCTGAGAGTAGGGCCTCTGGACACCCTTTTAGCTCAGTAATGAAGTCACTCCTGAGGTTCACCCTTTAGCCAAAGATTAGATAGGACCATAATACAAAACGAGACTAAAGGGGCACACCAGCCCAGAGGCAAGGACTAGAAGGCAGGATAGAACAGGAAAGCAGGTAACAGGGAACCCAAGGTCGAGAAGGGAGAGTGTTGACACGTCCTGGGGTTGTTAGCCAATGTCATAAAACAATACATGTACTGTTTAACGAGAAGCTAGTTTGTCTGTAAACCTCCATCTAAAGTACAATTAAAAAAAAAAAAAAAACCAAACCCACTGCTGTTGGTTCCAACTCACAGTAACCCTATAGGACAGAGTAGAACTGCCCCATAGTATTTCCAAGGCTGTAAATCTTTATGGAACCAGATTGCCACGTCTTTCTCCTACGGAGTGGCTGGTGGATTTGAACCGCTAACCCTCTGGTTCTTTGATCACTGCACCAGCAGGGCTCCTTAATGTCTCCTACAATGAGGGGTGAAAAGCTAAATACAAACATGCTAACTAGCAGGCAGCTCAGGAAGCCTTCCAGCGGGTCACAGGAGATCAAGTATACAGCCCAAAGCCTTGCAGGAAAGGGGTACTGGCGTGCTCCATATTAAATTCTTAGCGACAAGGCTTCATGGAGGAGAACAAACGTTTGCATGATTGCAAAGGGTGAAAAACGTGTCGGGGGCTAGTGCTAGCAGAGCTTCTCTCCTCCTACATTTTTCATGGGCCTGCTGCTCCAGCAATTCCCAACACCATGCTTCTGACATTACAACAGATGCTGCCCATTGCCGCTGCTGCTGCCACCGCCACGGCAGCCACGCTAATCCTTCATTTGCGGTTGCCAATGGAAATGTATGATTTCCATTCATCAGAGCAGTGGACACCAAAATAGCTCGTCTGACCTTTTCAAATACCAAAGGGTAGATTTAAAGCAGCAACTGGTGAAAGGTAACGCAGAAGTCTTTAGCTTTCCTTTCAAAGATGACTTTATGCAGCCATTAGCAGAGAAACAGACTGTCTACGGGATCAACAAGATTAACAATTGCGTAGAGACAGCTGAATTGGAAGTGAGGTCACCACCAAAGTTTCAAAGCACACACACATGCGGGCCTGCACGCACGCACGCACGCACACACACACGCACCCTGTTGATGAGTTATTTACCGTATGTTAAAAATATACATAGCTCAGAAATTTCCTGGCACTGAATTGAAAACAATGTCAAACTGGGAGCTGGAAGCTCTCTCAGAGCACACTTACACATCAAATAAACGTGGGTTCAATGTCGAACAGCAGTTGGACTTCATCACAAGATGAAGAGCTAATACCGCCACAGGCCACAAATCCGTGATTGATGAGAGAAGAGATCCTCTCCTAGGAGTCCCATGTTCCATGGGATCAGACTTCTTACTAAGCTTCATAACATATACACCCATCGTCTCTATAGTCTTCTAAATCTTAATCATTGGTATTTTAGGAGCAACAGGGACCCTTCAATATTTCATGGAGATTTTCTTTGCAGGGCTGTAATTCAGCCCCACACAAAACTGCATCCCAAGTAATTTCATGAAATGTAGAGCTCTGGGTTTTTTCCATTTAAAAAAAAAGTAGTCCCTGGGTGGTACAAATGGTTAATGCGCTTGGCTGCTAACCATGAGGCTGGAGGTTTGAGTCCACCCAGAGGTGCCTCAGAAGAAAAGTCCTTGTGATCTACTTTTGAAAAATCAGCCATTGAAAACCCTACACAGCACAGTTTTACTCTGACACACTGGCTCTGACACTATGAGTCAGAATCAACTCAAGGGCAACTGGTTACTGGTTCAATTACAGAAAACTTAAAGGAGAAAAGCCTCACCACCCTAATCCCATTTTTTCGTAGTAGCTTTATTGAGATATAATTCACATACCATAGAATTCACCCTCTTAAAGTGCACAGTTCAGTGGGTTTTAGTGTATTCGCAGAGTTATGCGACCATCATCACCATCTAATTCCAGAATTAGAAGCACTGCACCCATTAGTAATCACTCCCCCTTTCCTCTTCCCCCAGCGCCTGGCAATCACTAATCTGCTTTCTGTCTATAGACTTGCCGATTCTGGACATTCTGCATGAATAGAATCATACACTCCTTGGCCTTTTTTGTCTGGTTTCTTTCACTGAGCATCATATTTTCACCTAATTCAATTTTTGTGAGTACTTTTGTTACACTTCCTCCCCCTTTTGATTCTTACATATTTAAAATTTAATCCTTTGCTAACATTATAAAGCCCATTCTGGTTGTTGCTGAACAATGAGCTACTGACCCTTGGCTGCTACCGTGGGTCCAGAGCTAAAGGAGGCCTGTTTTGCTCTCTAAATGCAAGGCTCTCGTGTTGTTGTTTCTGGTTGCCTCGAGTCAATTCCAACTCATGGTGAGCCTATGTGTGCAGAGCAGAACTGTGCTCCATAGGGTTTTCAAGGCAACCTTTTGGAAGCATATCGCTGGGACTATCTTCCTAGAAGCCTCTGAGTGGGGCTGAACCACCAATCTTTCCACCAATAGTCGAGCGCTTGATCATTCTCGCTGCTCAGGGACTCCTAGCCTATCGCAGTGGTCTAATTTTAACAGAAAGTGCCTGGGTAGCAAAGGTTAGGAAGATACTAAATAGATCAGCCCTCACAACCACCACACATACTAGATAAGATCTGTGGCAATGCACGATATAGAACTAAAGAATACGGATTTAAATACCAAGACCATCCCCACCATCCACTGAGCTTTGTGTTTTGCAAACATTATCTCATTTAACACCTCCCACTTTAAAAAGTGGGACCTTTATTCCCATTTTACAGATGAGAATACTGAGGCTCAAAGAAGTTAATGGAGCTAGGAGTCAGACTGAAGCTTGTCTGATTTCAAAAAGCTTTTGTTCCTTCCAGAAAATACAACACACTGTAATTTATTTTTAAAATTCCTGCAGCATGAAGGGTCAGACTGTCATAATAAACAAATAAAAAGTTTTGTTCTATTTTTAAAAGACCAATACGTACTCTCCCCAACATGTCCCTGGTTATAGTCCAAATTCAAAATTCATTCATTTCAGAAACATTTTGGAGGAAGGAAGAAAAACACTTAATGAGTCAAGTGCTTCAAAAGCATTTTCCAATTTCAGCTTTAAACAACCCTAAAAGATATGTATTAGCCATAATGGAAAAAACTGAGGCTCACAAACATTACGTGACTATATCACAACTCTTTGTCTTTCATTAAATTCCCCAGTCTGTTTCATTTTAAAAGGCCAACTGAACCAAGTTCTATTCATCAGCCTTTCTTTGAGACCTGCCATGTTGGGCACTCAGGATACCAAGATGAGTGTGCCCTCAACCCTACCTTGGAGGGAGTTGGAGCCCAGCTGGCGAAGGCGACAGCTCTCCAGGGTCACTGCTCACCCACAGGAAGCTTCTGTACAAGTTAGAAAAAAGGTGTCCCTTTTTCAGAGAGGAAGCAGCCCTAAAGCCCACTCAGCTTGCGGAGTGCCACTGTGCAAGGCATAACCTACCCAACTGTGCACAGCAGTCCTGCAGCTCTCCATTAAGTCCACACACCCCACCTGTGAAGGGTGAGAGCAGCAGAGTACACAGAGTGACAGGAGCCCCGAGGGAATGGTGGTTCTCCTTCCCCCACCTACCACCTTGTCCTGCAGACACAACCTCCCTCCCATACCCCTAGGGACCAAAAGGACCTGGGCCACGTGGTGTGGCTCTGCTGACACTGCAGGGAGGGGAGGTCTGCTCAGGGTGGGCAGTGGACAAAGCCAAAAAGTAACAGTGCTTGGGGTCCCCAAGGAGTGAAGGAATCTCCAAATAGGGGTTGTTGTGGATTGAATTGTGTTCCCCAAAAATGTGTTGTAAATACTTGTTTGGACTTATGTTCAAACGTTTGGTGGGAGGTAGAACTTGTAAGTGATGAACTTGGACATCTGGCTGAGGAGATTTCTAAGCAAGGTCTTAAAGGGCCATGTGGTTTTTCCTTGCCACCTACAGTAAAACGCAAGAGGAAAGAGATGGACTTAAAGATGAACTGTGTAAAATGAAAACAGAACTTAAAAGATTTGGAAAATTCTGTTATACAAACTAAAAACACATGCCCTAGAATTTTCACCAAGGACATGGCTACACAGCCTTTTTTTTAATGAAATTAAGCCTGTGACTGATGGATCTAACCACTTACCACAGCAGAAAACCCATTGGCTTAAACTGAAAGGGACAGAGACAGGATGAAAGGAAGCAAAGCTGTCTGCTCTTGGAATTCTACAGGCAGGAAATAGGCCAAGAGAGATACATCTGTTGTCCTCTAAGAAAAGAAAAGGACCATCCCTGGGGCAGCTCAGTGATGAGCAGAAGTGTTTGAAGGAGCATGGGAAGCAAGGCTGCCTCAATTTAAAAGGGTGGGGCCACGGTCTCCTGCGTTTCAAAGGGTAAAGCCACAGCCTCCTAGGTTTCAAAGAGTCAGATCTCCGTCCACTTGGTTCTTGAGTATTCAGCTGCTGTTTAGGTGTGCCTAGCGGATGCAGCATGCAGCAGCTGCACAAACCTGAGGGGCGGGCTGCCATGACCATGAGGCAGGAGAACTGAGCCTACTAGGGCCAAGGGGGTGGGGTCCCCACTCAGCTGGACTGGGAGGGTGGGGCTACCCAAAGTCAAGGGAACAGAGTTGCTGTCCCAGCGGGCCTGGGATGCAGGTTTGAATCCCAGGGCCACGGGGCCAACACCCAGAGCCTGGAAGGTAGGGCCATTGCCCAGATGGTCTCAGAGATCAGAGGGTTATTTTCAAGCCTTGAGAGCGAATGTAATGTGTTCTGCTGACTTGCTTGGTGCCTGTGACCCTTCCTCCCCACCCATTTGTCCCATCTGTAATGGGAATGTCTACCTTGTGCCCGTTCCACCAGTGTACTTTAGAAACAGATAACTTGTATTCTGGATTTTATAGGTTCACAGGTGAAGCAGAATTTTGTCCAGGGTGGATATTTGATAACTCATCCAAATTTGATTTAGATGATTCAGAAAGTGAGATTTGGACTTGGAGCTGATTTAAGACTTTTAGGATGATGTGGTGGGGTGAATGTGTTTTGCGTGTAGGAAGGAAATGGATTTTGAGGGGGCCAAAGGGTGGGATGTTATGGATTGAATTGTGTCCACCAAAAATATGTGTTAAAAATCCTACTATACCTGTGGTTATAGTCCCATTTGGGAATAGGGTTTTCTTTGTTATGTTAATGAGGTAGTATTAATGTAGGGTATGTCTTAAGCCGATCTCTTTTTAGATAAAAAAGAGCAGATTAAGCAAGCAGAAATGGGGGAAGATAGATGCCACACCACATGAAGATCACCAAGAAACAGAAGCTGAGAAGAGACAAAGACCCTTCCCCAGAGCCCAAAGGAAAAGAAAGCCTTCCGCTAGAGCTAGGACCCTGAATTCAGACTTCTAGCCTCCTAAACTGTGAGAAAATAAATTTGTTTGTTAAAGCCACCTACTTGTGGTACTTCTGTTATGGCAGCACTAGACAACTAAGTCAGGGGTGAAAAGCCAGAGGGATCACATGAGGACTGGGCTGTCCCAAAGACCAGGTGGATCGGAAGCTGGAACTAGGAAGCCAAAGCAGGTCAAAGCCAAGGAAATACCAAGGCCTTAGGGGCCTCTGCCAAGGAGCCCACTTTGATACTGCCAGGGGTCCAGGGCCCTCTGGTGGGGGGTGGTCTCCTGTCAGGCATTCCTCTCACAGGTGTCTTCCACTCCAGACAGGTGCTCTTATTACCTGCCACCTGCTACTAAAGGTTCCCATACCCCCTCTTCCTAGTGTTGGATGATGCATGAGAGTGGGGAGCAGCAGTTGTGGAACATCTGCCATGACGGCCCAGCTCACCAGCAATCCCTCAGGCTTGACACCATCAGCCACATGCACTGAGCATCAAGCAGGGCAGAAAACAGGCTCAGTGCCAAGTCAGGTGGTGAGGCTTCACCTCTGACAAGGGCCTGTCCAGGCCCCCATGGGCTCCCGATTGGGGTAGGAGGATAAACATGATAAACGGGGCCTTCTTGCAGCTCTCTCGACAATCTGTATGCCATAAGGCATATGTGAAAAAGCTCACAAGGAGTAATTGAGGCACCTGGGGCAAGGATGATGGTGGCTCAGAGGACTTACCTCAGTGAGCACGGCATTTGAGCCAAGCCTCAAAGGGGGGGCAAGACCTCACTATGTGAGCAAGAGAGGAAGAGGAGGGAACCACTGTTGGGGGAGGGGGGAGCAAAAACAAAGGCCCAGGGGCAGGGGGTATGCACCACAAAAGGCCAAAAGCTGGAGGAGTGTCCCTACACAGTGGGCTGTGGACCACCAGTGGGTGGGTTTTGGTAGTTAGGGAAGTAGTGTTAGAGACCATGAATCAATTCTCTTCAGATTCCCCAGCTTCTATCTCAGTATAGTGGTAGAGCCTGGCCAGCCACAACCATTCCAACATCGGGAAGCTCCATTAACAAGAAAGTGGGCCTCATCTGGGAGCCTCAGGAAGCAGGGGTCTTCAGCGAGAATAACCTTGTTTTGATTTCACTGCATTTATTTATTTTTATGTTTGAATGAATGTAAAATGATACCGGTTTTCAATTTATAGTAGTAATAAAGGTTTTTAAAAGTAAACTTTCCCAAGTAAAAAAAGTGAGTCATCATAAAGAAAACATTCTATAACAGTACAGATGATTCATGGATAAGGACTGCACATCACACAGCTGACTGAGGTCACCTCTGAGGAGACAGTAGGGCGGGGAAAGCAGGGACTTTCACCTCAGACAATACAGACTTGTGCCAATTTATACGATATAAACCAAAACCAAACCCACTGCCATCAGGGCAATTCCAACTCATAGCAACCCTGTAGGACAGAGTAGAACTGCCCCCATAGGGTTTCCAAGGCTGTGAATCTGCAAAAGCAGACTGCCACATCTTTCTCCCACAGAAATGCTGGTGGGTTCGAATGGCCAACATTTCAGTTAGCAGCCGAGTGCTGAGCCACTGTGCCACCAGGACTCCTTATACAATACAGACGTCTGTATTGTCTAATCTTTTAACAAGAATGTGTCCATGTGTTAACACCTGTTCACTGAAGGACAAACGAAGAAACAGCTTTGGGCTGCCCAGTTGGCAAAGAAGGCCAAACACAGGCAGTCTTTGGGGTCCGCTGTCGAGAGGCCCCTTGGCACTGGAGCTACTACTCCATCCTTTGACACCTGGCCAGATGGCTGGAGGCTGGGTACTAGCACTGCTCCTTCTCCAAAGGCAACTATACTACCATCACAGGGCTGCAGTGGGCTCCTGGGGGGCTGTACCCAAAAGGCTGGTCCCCTCCGCTTCACCAACCTCCATCCTGTCCCTTGGTGAAGCTCTGAGGCAGGTACCATTTCATACCCTTCTCCCTAACTCTACCAAGTGTTTAAACTGAAGACTCCTGGGAACATTATCTCAAACAAGAGTACTTTATGAAGTTCAATGACAAGCACTTTCTTCTCTCTTTATCCTGTCAGCTCCTACATCCTTCAGAACCACACCCAGGCAGCACCTCTAGGAACCTTTCTTTTCCCAGCCCCAACCCAGGTAGACTCAACGCCTGTCCTCTGAGCCTCCACAGTGCTTTGCACCCACTTCCATCACATGGCTCTTCATGTCTCCCTCTCAGGGCAAACTCCCCACGGGCAGTGACTGTGGCTCACCCATCCCCAGCATCAAGCAGAGGAGGCATTTGGAGGCCCAGGAGGGGCTATTCCACCCCTGTACCACACTGTGACCTGCCCTGACTGTGTACCCAAGGCAGTGAGCTGCCCCACAGGCAGGCTTCTTTGTTGTGGGGAGGGAAGGGGTGGAGACATTGCTAGATTTTAATCTGTCATTTATTTGGAGTCCACTATTGCAAAAATGTTGGTGTCAGACCTCGTCTACTTTCACATAGGGGAGGAGAGAGAAGATCAACATCAGCCCAAGGCTGATTCCTATAAGGTAGAGGTCAGACATACTTCCTCTCTCCAACCTTTATCAATTCTGACCCTAGCCATCCCTCCTATGGCACTCTCTACTTCTTTGCTGGGTTCAGTAATTCGTTGCAATGGCCACACAGAACTCACAGACTATATTCACAGTTACGGGGTTTATTAAGGAAGCAAGAGGTTACACCACCATTTGTCTGTCAGTTTGTCATGCTGTGTGGGCTTGTGTGTTGCTGTGATGCTGGAAGGTATGCCACCTGTATTCAGATACCAGCAGGGTCACCCATGGCAGACAAGTTTCAGCTGAGCTTTCAGACTAAGAAGACTAAGGTGTGCCCGACTCAAGCCGTAGTATTTTCACTCGCATTATACGCATGCAAAAGCTGGACAATGAATAAGGAAGAGCGAAGAAGAACTGACACCTTTGAATTGTGGTGCTGGCGAAGAATATTGAATATACCATGGACTGCCAAAAGAACGAACAAATCGGTCTTGGAAGAAGTACAACCAGAATGCTCCTTAGAAGCAAGGATGGTGAGGCTGCGTCTTACATAATTTGGACTTGTTGTCCGGAAGGATCAGCCCCTGGAGAAGGACATCATCCTTGGTAAAGTATAAGGTCAGCAGAAAAGAGGAAGACCCTCAATGAGATGGATTGACACAGTGGATGTAACAATGGGCTCAAGCATAACAACGATTGTGAGCATGGTGCAGGATCAGGCAGCGTTTTGTTCTGCGGTATATAGGGTCGCTATAAGTCACAACTGACTTGATGGCACCCAACAACAACAACAACAGGTTACAACTCAGGATAAGGATACAGGATACAGTTCTTTGGTCAGGACAGCTTTTTGTCTGTGCCCGAAGGCAGGCCTCTCCCTCAGGCTACTGGCCCCTCAGCCTGACCTCTGCCCTGCTTGAGCAAGTATTACAAAGCTCTTTAGCTCTACCAATGAGTGCCTGGAGGCACCCCACTCCGAAGGTGCTCAGCTCTCTCATTCCGGGAGATCGGCACACCCACTATAGCCGCCTTGCTCCGTGGGCCAGGAAGCCCACTGCCATATCGCGCCAGCCTGGCTCTGCTACGCCAATTCCCTGCAACGCTTGCTGCCACTTCTCACCATCTCGTGCCTTCTCTGGTTTTACAGCTCTCTGTCTCCTGGGTCTAGGAGATTCTCAGCACAGGGACCCCAGGTCCAAAGGATGTGCTCCACTCCTTGCTCCTCTTCTTGGTAGTAGTAAGGTAGTAAACAGGAAGGTCCCCTTCCTAACCTCTGGGATTAACAGGTTGTCCAAGCCCCCCAGTGGGCCATAAACACCTTATTGTATAGTCCCACCCAACTGTTTTGTGGGTGTCAGAAAGACCACGGCTAGAAGTGCCATATTATAGTAATTAACTACATTGCAACTATCCCTGGGGGACACCCATTCACCAAGGGCCAAGATAATGCTACCAGCCCAATTGAGTGCTATAATTTCTGTTGTCACCTAGCCAAAAATGACCCCTCAAACTCCTCTGTTCCACCATTGCCTCTAAACCTGTAAGACTGGTGGCCACCCTCCCTCCCAACAAAGCAATTTTGTATAACAAAAACAAGTATGCAGCATCCCCTAGCAAATATGAAATGCAAACATAAAATACACGCTCCAAGGTTCTGATGTTTTGCCCTCCTACCACGCTGAGGGCTCTGTGGAGGCTTAATATACCCCAAAAAAGTATACAGAGAGTTGTTCTGTGCCTTTAAAAACCAAAGCCAAGCCAGTTGCTGTCCAGTTGATTCAGACTTATGATGACCCCATGTGTGTCAGAGTAGAACTGTGCTCCGTAGAGTTTTTGATGGCTGTAATCTTTCGGAAGTAGATTGCCAGGCATTTCTTCTGAGGCACCTCTGAGTGGATTCAAACCAGTAAATTCTAACTGCCAACCTTTTAGCTAGTAGCTGATGGCTTAACTGTCTGCCCTACCCAGATAATCCTCTGTACCCTTAAGGTAAGGAAGGCAGAGGAACGGGCAGAGCAGGTGTGGGGTCTGTTACAGTTGAGCCAGGAGAAAAAGCCTGATCAGCAAGGGTCTGAAGTCCAAAAAAAACCCACGGCCGTTGAGTCGATTTCGACTCATAGCGACCATATACCCTGGTGGCGTAGTGGTTAAGTGCTACGGCTGCTAGCCAAAGGGTCGGCAGTTCGAAACCACCAGGCGCTCCTTGGAAACTGGATGGGGCAGCTCTACTGTGTCCTATAGGGTCGCTGTGAGTCAGTCTGAAGTCCGGGCTAAGTTTTTCACACATTCTCAAGGACACAGGAAGCTCCAGGAGTCTTCTGAGCATCAGGTAGATCTGTCAGAAGCCTCGAGTGGCAGCCAAGTGCAGAAGGGGAGGGAGAATGGAAGGGAGGAGACCAGTCGGTGGCACCTGCTATGGTCCAGGGCCTGGACTAAGTTAGAGAAGGTGAAAAAGAAGATAATGAAACAAATGGTAAACACATTATGAAGGAATAACTTTTTAAAAATGAAAGTTCCACACCCACACTGAGCTGTACATCAAGGCCAGGATCCACAGACCCTCCAAGGCACAGGGCCATGCCCTGTCCGTCTGCTTAGCCCTTCCTGACCATCTTTCTTTCTGCCCCTGCTCATCCCTGGAGCGATCTGTTTTTATGTTCAAAAAGTACTTATGAAGTTAAAATGAGTGCATCTTATAGACACCTTGCCAGAAACGTGCCATTACAAGTGACATTTTTGGGTGTCAGAGTTAGACTCTCATCTGCTGGTGGATCTGATTTGCCCAGTTGACAAGTGAGAAGACTGTGACACCAACAATTATAGAAACAAACTCAACCTAGAATCTGTAAATCAAGCTATTCTCTACATTCCTCGCTCCACACTCAGCAAACAATGTGGTGGACACTGGCAGAGGACCCTGGCTTCTCAAGCTACTGTCACTCCAGGCACCCAGACCCTCAGGCTACATGGCTTTTCAAAATGGCAGGTAACGAAAAATCGTGTATCCAATTTCTTAGGACTGTAGGAAGAAAGCAGAGAGTCTCTTCAAAATAATACCAGGATTCGACACAAGAGAGTACATATTGTATGAGTTCACCTACATGAACTTCCAGAACAGGCAAAACCAATCTATGGTGATAGAAGTGATATCAGTGGTTGCCTCTGGAGGGGTATGTTGAAGAGAAGCATGACTGGGGAGCGGTACAAGGGAACTTTCTGTGACGACGGTGACAGGGGAACGAGTTACCGGGGTGCGTGCATTTGACAAAGCTCACTGAACTATAACAATTAAGATCTATACATTTCACTGTAAGTAAATTATACCTCAATGAAAACTATTAAAAGGCATTTATATCTATATCTACCTATCCAGTTGATTCTCATCATTCACTGTAGTCGTGTTCTATAAAGTCGCAGCAAACACTGAATTAGTAAATACTGAACCAACTGAACCAACATAGGGGAAATATAGGGTTAGGTTCCTGCAAGTGTCTGATCACAACGTTATTGTCAACTAATCGATACATGACCTTGTTAAATAAGATATATTACTTAATATATATTGTTGATTCATTCACACTGAACTCACGGCCAACAACACTATAACACATGCCTGCATGAAGTTTATCTAACACTGGTATTTTCTCTGTTAAGGCACATTAGAACCTTCTTCTGCTTAGGAACACTATACAGCACTTTACCACTACACTTGGGCACCATTTTAAACAGTGAAATCACACAGAAAATGCAAAAATATGCAAAAAACGTGGCACTAAATAGACCAGGAACAGAATAGTTCTTTACAGTATGAAAGCTGAAAAAAAAGAAGGCAGAGTGTCACTTTGTTTGACCTCAGCTGGGAGCTTGCATGTTAGGCAACTCAAATTTTTCACTGATCTCTGTCTGTATATGTCCATGAATGGCCACAAAAACACCACAAGTGTTGATTTTGAGGTTGCAGATAGATTTTAGAGAGTAGGCAAGTTCACAAATATGGAATCCATGAATAATGAGGATTGACAGTGTGTGTGTCTATATATCTATACATAAATATCTCTATCTATCTATATATATTTAAAACCAGATTCAAAAGGAAGTAGAGTCTTCTACGGAGGCTAAACCCAAACCAAACCACTGCCGTTGAGTCGATTCCAACTCATAGCGACCCTACAGGACAAGGAGCACCTGGCGGATTCAAACTGCCGACCTCTTGGTTAGCAGCCGTAACACTTAACCACTATGCCACCAGGGTTTCCAATGGAGGTTAAAGGTTAAAGGTCTTAAGAAGAACTTAAAGCCACTTCAATTCAGGCCTTAGAATTACAGAACCCTCAAGCCTTAGGCCTGGAAATGAACTTGTAGACCCTGTCGTTCAATCGCACTCTTCAGTTGAGTGAACAGGTAGGACATGATCTACCCAAAGTCACACAGCAAATCAGCAGCAGAGCCATGACCAATCCAGATCTTCCGAGTCCTAGCCTGGAATTATTTTCTCTGTCCTGGACGGGTGCCAAAAAAGCAGATGAAACAAAGGACCCAGAGTGATTTTATGAACTAATTTTATCTGAGCTATCAAACCTGGAACTAAATAGTACCCCCCACCAAGCTGGTCTAAATGAGGAAATTAAGTTTTAAACAATAAAAATGAATTTACCTTTCATAAGGCTGAGTCAAGAACTGTCCTTCCATTAAATGGCAAACTTAATACTATCTTGCTTAGAATTCCTGCCCATATATAAATACCCAAAGGACTGGTAAGAGGCGATGAGGTAAGAAGAAAGACATTCAGCAATCATTAACTGGGTTCTTACCCCAGCTTTGCTACTGACTCACTGTATGACCTTAGTAAATCACGTAGTGTCTCTGGGCCTCAGTTCCTCCACCTACAAAAATGAGAAGGAGGTTGAACCACAAGCTGCTAAAATCCCTTCCAGCTCAAATCCTTTGATCCTTTGCATTGCTGGTTTAAGAATTTCCAAGGTTAACGTGAGGCATTCTCACTCTATGGAGCCACTAGCAAATTCAGCCTTGGAACCCCAAGTAACATCATTTGGCAGGCCTCATTTCCTATTTTGAGTAATGTGCCAGAACTCTGTATGATTTCTCCTTTGAGGAGCAGCAAAGAAACTCAACAATGTCCCATTATAGGGCTCTGTCCTTGTCCCCTGTTCTCAAAGACTCACAGCCCAATTTTCTGAGATGAGAGAATCAGTCTCTCTCCATTACATTCAATTTTAAACCAAAACCTGAAACAGGATATTTGACATGCCTCCCAGACCACAAGGCTCATGCTTCATCAATGATTAAAAGAGCAGCTCATAATGTCTGAAAAGCAAGCTTGTCACTTAGACAGCTTAGCATCTGTTTAAATCCCCCATCTTCCAACACTAGTTCCAAAGCACATCCAAAGAGAAAGTAAAACACACAGGTCTTCTGTTACTTAGAGGAGACTCTGTGAGGTCATAAGAAAGCACATCATTTGACTAAATGCTCAGAAAACTTGCTGGGTTGAAGAGGACACTCATATACTGAATTACACTAGGGGTGACTGAAACGAGGCGAATAAATTATAATCCCAAGGCAGATCTGAATTTGAGACAACTATTATCCAATTACTTTAGAATATTGAATATACCATGGACTGCCAGAAGAACGAAAAAGTCTGTCTGGGAGGAAGTACGGCCAGAACGCTCCTTAGAAGCAAAGATGGTGCAACCTTGTCTCACATACTTTGGACATGCTATCAGGAGGGACCAATCCCTAGAGAAGGACATCATTTTGGTAGAGAGTCAGCAAAAAAGATGAAGACCCTCAATGAGATGGATTAGCACAGTGCCTGCAACAATGAGCTCAAGCATGACAATGATTGTGAGCATGGCACAGTGTTTAATTTTGTTGTACGTATAGGGTCGCTATGAGTCGGAATCGACTCGATGGCACTGGGTTTGGTTTTTTTTTTTTTTTTTGGTTAGGGTCACTATGAGTCGAAACTGACTCAGCAGCCTCAATGGGACCTAACCTAATAACATTATCCAATTTCCAGCCACCAAATTAATTCAGGTATTCAATTCCACCACTAATTGGTAAGCTCTACAACGTAGTCACTTCTGACATTCATTTTGGTCTTTTCTTTCTTTCCTGTCTTTTTAATGACCTCTTGCTTTCTTCATATATGATGTCCTTGATATCATTCCACAACTTGTCTGGTCTTCGGTCATTAGAGTTTAATGCATCAAATATACTCTTGAGATGGTCTCTAAATTCAGGTGGGATACACTCAAGGTTGTACTTTAGATCTTATGAACTTGTTCTAATTTTCTTCAACTTGAACTTGAACTTGCATAGGAGCAATTGATGGTCTGTTCCACAGCCGGCCCCCTGGCCATGTTCTGACTGATGATATTGAGCTTTTCCATCATCTCTTTCTACAAATGTAGTCGATTTGATTCCTGTCTATTCCATCTGGTGAGGTCCACATATATAGTTGCCTTTTGTGTTGTTAAAAAAAGGTATTTGCAGTGAAGAAGTTGTTAGTCTTGAAAATTCTATCATGCGATCTCTGGCATCATTTCTATCACCAAGGCTGTATTTTCTAACTACCAATCCTCCATCTTTGTTCCCAACTTTCCCGTTCCAATCACCAGTAATTATCAATGCATCTTGATTGCATGTTTGATCAATTTCAGACTACAGAAGTTGGTAGAACTCTTCAATTTCTTCATCTTTGGCCTTAGTGGTTGATCTATAAATTTGAGTAACGGTCATATTAACTGGTCTTCCTTGTAGACATATGGATATTATCCTATCACTGACAGCATTGTACTTCAGGATAGATCTTGAAATGTTCTTTTTGGCAATGAATGAGACGCCATTCCTCTTTGTCATTCCTGGCATAGTAGACCATATGATTATCTGATTCAAAATGGCTAATACCAATCCATTTTAGCCCACTAATACCTACGATATAAATGTTTATGCATTCCATTTCATTTTTGGCAACTCCCAATTTTCCTAGATTTATACTACATACATTCCATGTTCCAATTATTAATGGATGTTTGTAACTGTTTCTTTTCATTTTGAATCGTGCCACATCAGCAAATGAAAGGTCTGGAAAGCGTGACTCATCCACGTTATTAAGGTTGACTCCACTTTGAGGAGGCAGCTCTTCCTCAGTCGTCTTTTGAGTGCATTCCAACCGGAGGAGCTCATCTTCAGGCACTATATCAAACAATGTTCTGCTGCTGTTCATACAACTTTCACTGGCAATTTTTTCAGAAGTAGACTGCCAGGCCCTTCTTCCAAAATGGATGTCAGAAAAGACTCTGAAAGTTACTCTTGATTGTAGAGTAGCTAAAGCAAAAGGAAGAAATGATGATGTAAGAGAGGTGAACAGGTTTCAAAGGGTGACTGGAGAAAACAATGTAAAATATTATAACAAAATGTACAAAGACCTGGAGATAGAAAACCAAAAGGGAAGAACATGCTCAGCATTTCTCAAGCTAAAAGAACTGAAGAAAAAATTCAAGCCTGGAGTTACAATACTGAAGAATTCTACGGGGAATATATTAAATGACACAGAAAGCATCAAAAGAAGATGGAAGGAATACAAAGTCACTGTACCAAAAAAGAACTGGTCAACGTTCAACCATTTCAGGAGGTAGCATATGATCAAGAAGCAATGGTACTGAAGGAAGAGGCGAAGGCACTGGCGAAAAACAAGGCTCTAGGAATTGACAGAATACCAACTGAGATGCTTCAACAAATGGATGCAGCGCTGGAAGTGCTCACTCGTCTATGCCAAGAAATTTGGAAGACAGCTACCTGGCCAACTGACTGGAAGAGATCCATATTTGCACTCATGCCAAAAAAAGGTGATCCAACAGAATGAGGAAATTATCGAACAATATCATTAATATCACACACAAGTAAAATTTTGTTGAAGATCATTCAAAAGTGGTTGCAGTAGTACATCGACAGGGAACTGCCAGAAATTCAAGCCAGATTCAGAAGAGGACATGGAACCAGGGATATCATTGCTGATGTCAGATGGATCTTGGCTAAAAGCAGAGAAAACCAGAAAGATGTTTACCTGTGTTTTATCGACTATGCAAAGGCATTCGACTGCATGGATCATAACAAATTATGGATAACAATGTGAAGAATGAGAATTCTGGAGCACTTAACCGTGCTCATGAGGAACCTGTACATAGACCAAGACTGAGTGGTTTAAAGTCAAGAAAGGTGTGTGTCAGGGCTATATCATTTCACCATATTTATTCAATCTGTTTGCTAAGCAAATAACACAAGAAGCCAGAGTATGTGAAGGACAGGGCATCAGGACTGGAGGAAGACTCATTAAAAACCTGTGATACCCAGGTGATACAATCTTGTTTGCTGAAAGTTAAGAGCACTTGAAGCACCTATTGATGAAAATGAAAGGTATCGCCTTCAGTATGGATCACACCTCCCCATAAAGAAAATAAAAATCCTCACAACCAGACCAATAAGTGACAACATGATAAACAAAACTCTGAAGTTGTCAAGGATTTTATCTTACTTGGATCTACAATCAATGCCCATGGAAGCAGCCGTCAAGAAATCAAATGACACGTTGCATTGGGCAAATCTGCTGCAAAAGACCTCTTTAAAGTGTTAAAAAGCAAAGATGTTACTTTGAGGATTAAGGTGCACCTGACCCAAGCCATGGTGTTCTCAATCACCTCACGTGCATGTGAAAGCTGGACAATGAATAAGGAACACATATGAAGAATTATGGTGTTGGTGAAGAATACTGAATACACCATGGACTGCCAGAAGAATGAACAAATCTGTCTTGGAAGAAGTACAGCCAGAATGCTCCTTCAAAGAAAGGATGCCGAGACTTGTCTCACATACTTTGGACATGTTTCAGGAGGGACTAGTTCCTGGAGAAAGACATCATGCTTGGTAAAGAAGGTCAGAAAAAGAAAGAAATGGATTGGCACAGTGGCTGAAACAAGGGGCTCCTGCATAACAACTGTGAGGATGGTGCAGGACTGGGCAGTGTTTCATTCTGTTATACATAGGGTCTCTATGAGTCAGAACCAACTTGATGGTATCTAATGACAACAACAGAGTAGTGGTTAAAAGCACAGACTCTGGTGTCCACAGACCTGGGTTCTGTTCCTACTCTCCTACTTATTAACCATAAGGCCTTGGATAAGTCACTTAACTTTTAAACCTCAGTTTCCTAGTCTATAAACTGAATGACAGTACCTGCCTCACAGGGCCTGTGGTGACTAAAGGAAATGATACAGTGAGGTACATAACCCAACGCTTGGCGCAAGGTCATGCTAACTTGTACTGTTAGCACCATCAGCATCAACCTTTAAGGTACTGTTTTGGCCTCTACTGAAAAATCAGAGTAAACAGAACAAGTGCCCTCATGGAACGTTTAGTCTAAACAATGCATGGGAAGACGTAAGAGCGCACCTCTATGTCACTTTTTAGTTATGAAGTGCTTTTATATACAGTATTTCCCTTAACTCTCTTAACAGCCCAGTAAGACATGGAAGAGCAAGTATTCTTGTCCCCAGTTTACAGATTAGGAAACTGTGATCAAAACAGCTGGTAGACTCTGACAGGGCTGTCAGAGAGGCAGAGATGGAAATGATTCCAAAAACAAAAGTGCTAACTGCTAGAAGAGAACAAAGAGAGTGCAGTGGGGTCAACATTCTCTGGAATGTACTGATGGCCTGTGCTACGTATACAGTCAGTTAACGCCCGTTATTGTCTAAATGGAAACATCATGCTTGCTGTCTAAAAGGCAATACGAACAAAAGGTCTGGAGCCAAAGTCCTTGGGTATGGATCACATCTCAGCCTATGTGAGCCATGAAACCTTGAGCAAGTTTCTTAACCCTTCTAAGCCTCCATTTCTTCATCTGCAAAATGGAGATGATACCATTGACCTAATAGAACTGTTCTGAGTGAAAAAAAAAAATTTTTAAATAAGAAAATTAATGGATATCAAGCACTTAGCAAGGTGCCTGGCACATGGCAAGGGTTCAGTAAGTGATGGTTAATTTTTTAGCTTTGAAAAGTGCTAGAAAATAAAATCGATCAAAGGGAATCTGTGAACAGAGTAACAGCAGAGAATACTCTACCACTTGCTGTTAAGGTCACGAGGAAACAGAAAGTACACACCCTGCCCTCAAGGAGCCTTCAGTCTTATTAGGGAGATAACATATGACAGACAGATGACAGCAGGAAACAGCACGAAAGAGCAAGAAAGGAATCAATGAATTTTGATTTTATTTGTGGAGAGCAGAACACAGTGCTAGCGACTTTACACATATAATCTTTACAAAAACCTGGAGGGTAAGTTATATTATTGTTGCTACTTTATAGAAAGAAGAAAAGCCTGGAAATCTATTTCTAAAATCACCCAATGTAAACCCCATGGAGCACAAAGGTCCGATCTACAACCATGCATGGGGACGGAGCAGGACCAGGCAGCGTTTCATTTCATCATGCACAGGGTCAGCATGAGTCAGGGGCCAACTCAAAGGTAGCAAACAAAAACAATGGCTTATCTGTCTTGGAAGAAGTACAGCCAAAATGCTCCTTCAAAGCAAGGATGGCGAGACTTGTCTCACATACTTTGGACATATTTCAGGAGGGACCAGTGCCTGGAGACGGACATCATGCTTTGTAAAGAAGAGGGTCAGAGGAAAAGAGGAAGACCCTCAAGGAGATGGATTGACACAGTGGCTGCAACAATGGGTTCAAGCATGACAATGATTATGAAGATGGGTCAGGACCAGGCAGTGTTTCGTTCTGCTGTACATGGGTTGCTATGAGTCAGAGCCCACCGGAGAGCACCTAACAACAACAATATCATGGATAACAAGTGAATGGTATAGATCACAAGTGAGTGGTATGGGTAACTAGTGAACGGTATGGATAACAAGTGAGTGGTAGGGACACCAAGTGACTGGTATGGATAGCAAGCACTGTGAGTACAGAGAGGAGACTCATCACACAAACAGGGCATCTGGGAAGGCTACCCCGAGGAGGAGGCAAAGGTTGATGAACAGCAGTGTTGACGACTGGATGGAGAAGATCAAAGAGAATCTTCCAGGTCAGGATTGCTGGAAGGAGTTCTGAAATAGGCACCAAGTCTGAGACTGACTTTTAAAAGGCCTCTCTTCTATCTACAAGAAGCTGGGTCAAAGGGAAATGCCTCAACACTATTTCTATCAACCTTACAGACTAGTAGGTTGGCCCCAAAATACTGGATGATTTGTCTGCTAGGTCAAGAGAAACCACAACCCTTAACTGATGCTTCCCTGAGCACTTCTTATTCCCCCTTTCTTGTCTACTACCCCAAGTAAAAAACAAAAAGTAGATTATACAGAAATATGTTAACAGCTATATTACAGTACATATATAATCTCCCAAGCATGGGAAAATGGAGAGGGAAATACACAAGAATGCATTATGTGAAATAAGAAGAACTGAATGAGTTTGTAAGAAAGCAAATTATGATGATTTTGTTCTCCTTTGCATTTTTCTGTATTTTCCGTATTTTCTACAAGGGTTGTAAAAATGGCATGTGACAGGGGCTTCTGACCTCTTCTAACTGCACAAAGGGGAAGGAGAAGCAAGATCAACATCTGCCCAAGGCTGACTCCTATGAGGCGGGGGTCAGACATGCCTCCATCTACCAACATTTTTACTAATTCTGACACCACCCACCCCTCTCACTGCACTCTCTATTTCTTTGCTGGGTGCAATAATTTGTTGCATTGACCACACAGAACTCACAGACAATACTCACAGGTTACAATTCAAGATCAGGCACTCTCAGGATACAGTTCTTCGATCAGGACAGCCTCTTCTTAGCCTTGTCTTCAGGCACACTTCTCTCTGGCCCCTCAGCCACTGCCCTGCTCAGGCAAGTGTTCCAAAGCTCTTTCAGATGTGTCAATAAGCACCCAGAGGCCTTGGCCCAAAGGCACTTAGCCCTCTAGTTCCGTGGGTCACTAAGCCTAACTCTGCCACCACGTGCCCAAAGGCACCGTACTCCGCTAGTAAACTTCGGTCCAAAGGCACTCAGCTCTCTTTCTCTGTGAGCCGGGAAGCCCCCACTGTCCTGTCTCCTGCAGGTCTCCTGGTTCTGCTGCCTCTGCTGCTGCCATTTCCCTACTACTGCTTCTCGCTGTCTCTCACAATCTCTGGTGTTACAGCTTTCTCTGTCTCCTGGATCTAGGAGGTTCTCAGTGCAGGCACCCTGGGTCCAAAGGACGTGCTCCACTCCTGGCTCTTCTGTCTTGGTAGTAGTGAGATCCTCCCTTCCCGCCTCTTGGATGACTCATTCTAAGCCTGGCAAGATGGCAAAACTGACCAATCCCCTCATTAGGGTTCTATATACTTTATTTGCATGGTCCTACCCCCACAAGGGTGCCATGTACCTTATTTACATTATTAGCAAGCTATCCAATCCCCTTGGTGGACCATAAGCACCTCATTTGCATAGTTCCACCCAGTCATTTGGTGTATGTTGCAAAGAATATGGCTAGAAGGGCCATATTAAGTAATTCACTGTACCACAGGCCACACCCTGGCTCTTCTAGCCACTGGTCCTTTCATACTTGAAGGATTAACTTCCCCCTCCCAAACATTTTACCAGTCCAAAACAGGCATTAGCAATTAGTCCTTCAGTAGGACAGTCCTAAGGATGAGGTTACTCAGGTACCACCCACTCAGATCTGCTGCAGGTGTCCATCTGATCTGGTCAAGTTCTCCAAAAGTCATGTTGGCTTCACTCTCTCTGGCCTCAAATAAAATTTAACTGAGAGAAGATTATTCCCTTGCTCCGAGTCTCTCTTGAGATACCAACATGCTAGATTTCCCCTGCTGCATAACCCATTTATTTATTCCTTAGCTTTTTTTTTACCTTCAGCTGTTATTTCTCCTTCCTCCCATTTGTCATTTATTTTTACCCAAACTTTTCCACCTTGGGAAGCGGCATCAGATTCAGCTGCTGGGCTAGTCCAGATTCCTTGTAGCAAGACCAGTCTAGCAAGTGCTTCCCCCAGTCCACTCCCACTCATGTTGGGTAGGGTTACCTAGGTACAACACTAGTGGGATATCTGAGCCACCGGGCAATACGGCAGTATTTACTGTCAACCCCAATTCTGCCAGATAGGAGAAAGGTACAATCCACCCCATCAGGCCCTTTGGAATTCTGGCATATAGTGGCGTGGTGGTTAAGTGCTATGGCTGCTAACCAAAGGGTCAGCAGTTCGAATCCGCCAGGCGCTCCTTGGAAACTCTACAGGGCAGTTCTACTCTGTCCTGTAGGGTCCTTATGAGTTGGAATCGACTCGATGGCACTTGGTTTTTTTCTGGAGGTTCAGGGGTATAGTTACAGTTTCCTGCTCAGGGATCACTCCTGTTTCTGGCACCTGCAGCTGCATCAGGCAGAAAAAAGAAAATTTTAGGTGATGTAGGGAAGAACTATACAGTGGCACCTGCACCTTCCCTCACCCCCACTTCTCCAGACACCCAGAGATGCACAAGAATCTGTCCAGTGGTGATCCTCCCTGTACTGCAAGGGTACATGCTGTTTTCTAAGAAGCACAATTAGTGAGAATTTCAAATATCTCAGACAGCTGACCACGCCACGTGGCTCTCAGTGCCTGTGCTTTTTAACCTGGTCAGGCAGTTAAGGACCAGTGTTGTCAGAAACCCAGACTTCTTCCCAGCATCCCATCAACCTGCCTGGACCTCCCTGTTTCTGTGGCCTCCAAGCTCCCCTGACGGAGGCTCACACAGAGTGTCCCTACCCCAGCCTCCAGTGGCCCTGCCTGGAGGAGTCAGCACTGTCCACTGCAGGCTTCCTTCTGGGATCCCAGTTCTGCACAGATGGGGCTTTGATGGTAAGAAAGAAGAATGACCTTTTGGTGACCTCAGGGTGAAGTCTCCCTGCCTCTGTAAAGGACATTCACACCACTCCCATCCCTAGACAGCTTTCATGGCCCTTAGTGCCACCAGGGGAAGAGCTCAAACTATTTGACCCAGAATTTAAAGCCCTCTGCAAGCAGGCCTTATCTTACCTTTCCAGTCTCTCAACTCTCCCCCGTCTCCCCTTTCCTAGGCTAATGGAAGTAATTCCAATTACCCCTACTTGCCTCTTAACGTGCAGCCTTGGCTCAGACTGTTGTTTGCCAAGACAGGATAAACATTTTCCATTTCTACATGAACCAAATCCTTCCCATGGGTCAAGGCCCTGCCCAGGGCTACCGCCTCCTCAGAGTCTTCCTGACTTCTTCCCTGCTTCTCCTACAATGCTCCCCGACCTCTCCCTTGCTGAGGGCAGCACAACATAAAGGGCATCTGGAGTCAGGGTGCCTGGGTTCAAACACCAGGTGTGTGACCTTTGGTGGGGTAACTGCTCATCGCCTCAGTGTCCCCATCTACAAAATGAAGATAATAACAGTACCTGAATCACAGCATTGCTGTGAGGATCAAGTGACAGCAAGACATATAAATCAACTACTGCGGTCTCTGGCACATCCTAATACAACACTTTACCTTCAAAACAAAACACCTCTAGGTATTATTAATGCAACTGGGAGGCAGCGGTGGTTCTGCGGTAGAGTTCTTGCCTTCCACATGGGAAAGTCAGTTCAGTTCCGGCCAATACACCTCATGAATAGGCACCACCCGTCTGTTAGTGGAGGCCTGTGTGTTGCTATAACGCTGAACAGACTTCAGAGGAGCTTCCATACTAAGATGGACTAGGAAGAAACGCCTGGAGGTCTACTTCAGAAAAGCTGCTAATGAAAACCCTATGGATCACAATAGTCAATCTGCAGCCAATCATAGGTGGATGGCACAGGAGCAGGCAGCATTTCATTCCATCGTGCATGGAGTCGCCATAAGTTGGCGGTCAACTATACAATGGCAACGACTACTGGAGGTGACCCCTCCCCTCCTTCAGTTTCTTAGTGCATTCACCTGTCCAATCTGTGGTACCACTTTCTACCTTATCTGTTTTAGGAACCTGTCTTAGCACTCATACTAGACTAAAAGTTCTGGTTGATGCTTAGTTTGTCCACAAGAAAACCTACATTTAATGTTTGAAGGAAGATAAAAAAAGAGATTTAAGAAACAGAAATTTTGATCTAGAGCAGCAGCTCTCAGAGTGTGGCTCCTGGACCGGCAGCATCGACATCACTTGGAAATTTGTTAAAATACAGAATCCCAGGGCTCACACTCCAATGTCTTGAAACTCTGGGGTGAGGCCTGGCAACCTGTGTTTTAACAAGCCCTTCAGGTGATTCCAGTGATCCTGAATCAAGGATCTGTAGAGCAAGAAGCAACATGATAGAACAAAATGAGCACCGACCCAAGGGGGGATTCTAGGCTTACCTCCGGCACAAATCTTGCACAAATCTCTTAACCTCTCAAAGCCTCAATGTCCTTATAAGCAATACAGGGACAATAACATGTAAATAATTAAATGTTGTGATATGAGATCTTACGTACAGGGTTTGCATATAGTAGGTATTTAATATAAGTTACTTTCACTTCTCTTCCTATGTATCTCACTGGGTTGTGAAGACTAAATAAAATGATTGGAAGCAAAGGGCCTTGTGAATTGCCGAATGTCATAGTAATCTGAGGGACAGCTATTATCCTGAGTACCAACAGCCAGACTAGAGTCATATGCCTAGTATTCACAGGGCATTGTGAAATAGTTTATGCTCAGCACCACAGAATCTACAAACACAAATTCTGCAACAGAATACTGGCCTCTCACCTAAGGAGCTGGGAATACAATAAATGAGCCTCTTTTTTTCTCCTGTCTTCTGGTCAGGGAGCCACAGTGGCACAGTGGTTAAGAGTGTGGCTGCTAAACAAAAGGTCGGCAGTGCAAATCCAAGAGCTGCTCCTTGAAAACCCTATAGAGCAGCTCTACTCTGTCCTATAGGTTTGCTAGGAGTCAGAATTGACTTGACAGCAATGGGTTTGTTTTTTTGTTTTGTTTTGTTTTTTAACTCTGATCAAGTCAGAATTAACTACTCACTGATCTTTGACTTTTAAGTTTTACTCTTAGAAAAGGATTATCTGAAATTTCTTCTAGCCACTGCCAACTGCAAACATTTGCAAAGCACCATGGACCTGGCATTAGGAACTCCCAGTGTATGACATCCAACTCAGAGCGGTTGTGGAGGGCTGAGATAAATGCAGGAACATTGTGAAGCCCGTTTCAGTAAAGAGAATTAGGAAATAGCTTTCTCTTCCTTCACACTTCCTAGCTGTTCACATCACTTTTCTCTCTCTCCTTTCACTCATTCTGCTCAGGAACCACTTTCCCCAAGGAAGGGAGGGATGGATGCAAGAAATAAGCAAGACAAATATGCCAGACTGAGGTCTAAATTGCTAGCTCAAGAGGAGCAGATCAAGTATTTGACCCAACAGCATCACTTTAAACATTTGTGTGAGGCCTGCGCGTGAGATGGAGTAATAAATGCTCTAGCAACCACTTGACTATGGAAGCCTAACACTCTGCAGTTCAGTGACACCCGTAGGGGGTGTGTTACCACTACACAAGGCTCCCCACGAGCAGTTCTTTAATATTTGTATCCCCAGAGCTTTGCACAGGCCTGGCCCCAAGAGGCACTAAAAAATGCTTACTAAATTGGACTGACAAATTGGAACTACCGTATTTAGGTACCAGGCTCTACGCAGCTGTTAATAGGTATTACTTTTCCAGTGAGGAAAGTGAGGCCAAGAGAGACCAAAAGTTCAAATCATTGAAAGAATGTAGCCCTTGATGCCACCTACCCAGAATGGGGATCCGTCCACCACCCAAGCCCTACTTGTCTCTATTCCCCCAGCACCTCTGCTCCACTCACACTAGTGTCCACAGATGTGCCCACATCTACCTCCCTGCCTTGTCTACCTGACCCCAGGCACAAGGTATTCTTCTCTCTCTGCCTGTGGCATAGCTCACAGCCCTTGGACTCAAAGCCAGTTCCTATTGCCCAGCCTCTTCTGAATTCTTTTGAACTCTATAGCATTTACAATCCGTATCACTCAATTGAGCACTTAACTATAGATGGCCTTCTACTTAGCGTTCATTGCTACACAGATCTCTGTTTTCTCTCCTGAGTCCAAAAATCCCTTGAGTGCAAAGACCAGGTATGAAATCCCAGCTTTCTCTTGCCAGCTGAACAGTCTTCAGCAGGTCCTTGCACTCGCTGAGGCTGTCTCCTCCTCTCTAAAGTAGAAAGGACAATAAAACTTGCTTTACAGAGCAGCTGGAAGGAGCAAGTGATGGCAGTGGAATTGCTCTGTGAAAGCCAGAGCTGCTGTCTTTAATCTTACCTTTGTTGTTCTTTTATTTCTGTGTTCCCCTCCCCGCTACAGGTGGCATATAAAACAACAACAACAACAAAATTGTCATCCAGTTGAGTCCTACTCATGGCAACCCCACAAGTGTCAGAGTAGAGCTGTGCTCCACAGGGTTGTCAACACCTGTGATCTTTCAGAAGCAACTCACCAGGCCTTTCTTCCGAGGCACCTCTGGGTAGATTTGAACCTCCAACCTTTCAGTTAATAGACAAGCATATTACCCATTTGCACCACCCGGTCGAGTTGATTCTGACTCATAGTGACCTTATATGACAGGATAGAACTGCACCATAGGGTCTCCAAGAAGTAGCTGGTAGACTCGAACTGCTGACCTTTTGGTTACCAGCTGTAATTCTTAACTACTGCACCACCAGTAGGTGACATATAAACCTGCTGCTGTCAAGTCAATTCCAACTCATAGTGACCCTGTAGGACAGAGCAGAACTGCCCCATAGGGTTTCCAAGGCTGTAATCTTTATGGAAGCAGATTGTCACGTCTTTTTCCTACAGAGCAGCTTGTGGGTTCAAACAGCCAATCCTTCCATTCGCAGCCAAGCACTTTAACCACCGCACCACCAGAGCTCCTGAGGTGGCAAAGGGGCATACTTAACACCCACTTAGTTGATATTACCATCACAAAAAAAACAAAAATTACCATCACATGCAGTCTTTAATGAGTGATGCTGCCTCCCTGGCACATACTTTTAATACTAAGGTGTCATGAAAATCACATTTACATCTTTGCCACAACAGTATAGACTGAATATACATTAGAATGTCACTCTGTCCTCTAACCATTTATCTGAACTGAACTGAGTTTTCTCAGTTGAGATAACTGGTTAGAGGACAGAGTGAAGAGCTGGTGCCCACTGCCTGTCTGCTCACCCTCTCCCCCACTGAGGTGCCACTGTGAGCACACTTATCCAGCCAGCAGTCTCTCCACTGCTGACCCCCAGGACCCAGGTCTCTCAGGCCCCTGTGTCACTGAGGAACCTTCATTCTCTTTATGGTCAAATGTCTCTTAGAAGGGATGGTAGACTCTGGAGCCTAGATGGGTACTTTCCTTCACAGATAACAGATTGGCCAGTAGTTTTTCCATATTCCATCTACATAAGAACAGTCAACCCTGACTTAATCATTCTCTTATTAACAGCGACAACTAATTTATTGAGCCTCTATTGTGTTCCAGGTACTATGCTAAGTGTTTCAATACATTATCTCACTTAATCCTCATTACTCTGTGAGTTTTAGTCTCCCACTCTCTTTATTGCTCTCTTTTTCTCTTTCTCTCAACAATTAAGCAATCTAAGGCTAGAAGGGTTAAAAACTTTTCTTGAATCACACAGCCAATAAATGGGCAGGATCAAAATTAAACTCTGGTCTTCCTGACAGAAGCATCCATGCTTTCCACTTCCTTTTTATCCTACACCCATTATATTGCTATATTTTAAAATCTCCTTTACCTTATATCCTTCATTAACTACCATGACATTTCAAAAGTGTGTAACTTCCTATTATAAAGGAGACAAAAAATTTTAAAAAAATTCCTTATTTACTTGCTCCCTCCATGAGCTGGCTGGAATTCAACACCCATCTGCACAGTGAGTTTGTAGAATACAGTTGAATGAAAGAGCCCCTGAGGAAAGTGGAAAAGGCAATGAGGAAGAAGAAAGGTGGGTGAGAGGCACTCAGTGGGACCAAGAGGTAAAGTGTCATAAAGTAGGGAAAAGTCTCTTCCAGGGCCCAATGTCCATCATCCTTTTAAAAGACACTTCACCAGAAAGGAAAGTGAGGTTCCCAAATGCCAGTTAACCAACAGGAGAGGCCTCTAAAATTTCACAGATCCCACTAAAAGCTGGAAATTCATAAGCAAAACAGGAAATAAATCACTACTGCCTAAACCAGTCAGACCCATACGGACAACAAAGGTCTCTGCTCATAAAAGACGTTTTACCGGTCCTTCCACCAACCAGGAGGCACCCAGTTTGAAAAGATACTAAGCAACATTCTTTACTGATCACTTAACATAAGGTCCTGTCTTGATGAAAGGCAAGTTGTTCTTTTAGTAGGGAAATCCCACATGGTAGCCACTTCAGTGTTCTTTCACCTACTCCTTGGGCTTTCCTTATCCAGGATACTAGTCGTCTCTGGTGCTCCTTTCCAGATGCCCACAGCTCCACTACAGGATTAACAAGAACCCCCCATGCCACCAAAAGATTTCAGCATTAGCAAATTTAATATAGCAGGGAGCAATTGCAATGTGCAGAGATTACCACAAGGAATATCAAAACTTTAGAACCTGGAAGGACCTAGCACATTTCACCTCCAAACGCCTCATTTGACAGACAGGGAAACTTAAACCAGAAACGGTGGTGACTGCACAAGGTCATCTGTAAAGTCACTGGCAAAGCCAGTACTGGAGTCCAGGCTTCCTGACTCCCAGACCAGGGCTCTTATCATTAAATGACACAGGCTCCCTCTTTCCCGGGAGACTCTGCAGGCACGCCACGCCTGCCAGGACAAGCACACCCTACGAATCCCCATTCCAAACCTCTACAGCCTTGCTGAGTAGCAGCTCAAATTAGCAAGTCTTAGGGCAGAGTGCCCACTCTGAGGGCTGCTGGAACTGGAACAGGGGACAAGGATGGAGAGAGACGCGGGGGCGGGGTGCTACCGCGGTGACATCCCACAGGGGCTGGGAAAACTGGGTCCTAGGGGCAGTGGCGGCGAGACTGTTGGCTGGATCGGATGCTCACAGTGGCACCTCCTAATGGGGGAGGCAGTGAGCAGACAAGCAGTTGGCAGCCGCTCTAGAAGAGCCAGGAAGGGCTGGGCCCTGACGGGTAGGAACGCGCGGAGCATCCTGAGACCGAGCCGGTTCTCAGGGGCGCTGCCTAGCAGCATGCACCGGTGCCGGGCAAAGGCCAGCCGACCAGGATGCTCCGCCCGCCGACCAGAATGCCAGGTTCACCGTGAGGTGGCACGGGCGCCCGGCAGGGGCCGCGGCCCTCGCCAGCTCCAGTCCGCCGCCGCCGCCGCTCCCGCCCCCACGCGCGGCCTTACCGAGACACTGCCCCACCGGGGTACTGAACGGGTTCCCCAGGAGGAACTCCATCTTGGGTGGGGAGCCGGCTAAGGCCGTGTCTGCTGCCGCGGTCTCCGCTGTCCCCCAGTGTTGCTCCGGACCTGACTGACACTTGCCCCCGCCCCACCCTCAGGAACGTCGAGCCCCGGGCCCTCAACCCCACCCCCTTGTCGCTTCCCTATTGGGCAACGCCTGCGCAGCCCTCCTCTGACTGGCCTTACGTCCTCAGCGAAGCCCCACCTACCCCGCGGCTAGCGATTGGTCCGAAGAGCCAGGAGTCCCCGTCGGGCGTAGCGGCATCCCTCTTTGCCCGCCTCCGAACGTTAGGTTTTCCATTTTGATTCATCTAGATGTTGGTCAATCTAGAGAGTCCTTATATTATTGGACAAAATATGAATCAATCATTCATCTAGGGGGCGGAGAGGAGGTGAAGCTAGGAAAATCCCCGCCCATAGAGAGTGCTGATTGGAGAGACGTTTGTTTTGTCTGCGCTTGGTTGGTGTGAGGAATATTTCCCCGCCTAGAAATTGGGTCAAGTGACCCGTCAACTTTCACCCAGGATGTCTACCTTTTGACTTCCCATAGCAACCGAGTGGCTGCGCTTGGTTCCCATAGCAACCGGGCGGTGAGTCTGCTGAGTGGAGACAGCCCCATAGTCGGTACCTGGAAAGGTGAGAGCGGGCAACTGCAACTCCGAGAAACCTCGAAGGGGCCAGACTGCGCCCCCTTTATGACTCTTTTCTGTGACCTTTTTCTCTGAATTAGCACACAGATCCCGTGCTTTTCAGGCCTTCGGATGAGTAAGAAATTGCTAAAGAAGCATCTCCTTAGGCATGAGCAGAAGGGATTTTTAAGGGAGGAATTGTTACATCCTCCCCGCCCCTTAGCCGTATCTCTTTCACAGAAAGAGAGGTATCCAGTCCACTGATAACTTCTTCCAGACGCCTTAACTCTCACCAAACTGTTTCATATTTTTATTCTTCATTCCAGTGCTGTATTATTAATGGGCTTTTATTAGGAATATAGATACCTGGGTTCCATGTTTATCTCTCTCAGTAGCTCATTGTAAGACTTTGGACCAGTTCCTTCCTCTACCAGAGTCACAGTTTCCCTGTCTGGGGAATAGAGACATTTGGATTCCCTTCTCTAATGGCCCCCAGAGCTGGCATGTAATTAAATAATGCATGTGCACTTAGCACTCAGTAAAATGGTTGATTTTCTTCCTATTAAGTCATGGCCAATAAACCAAAACCAAACCAAACCCATTGCTGTCTAGTCGATTCTGATTCATAGCGACCCTATAGGACAGAGTAGAACTGCCTCATAGAGTTTCCAAGGAGCGCCTGGTGGATTTGAACTGCCGACCTTTTGGTTAGCAGCTATAGCTCTTAACCGCTATGCCACCAGGGTTTCCAAGTCATGGCCAATAGGGGTTATATATTTTATATCCAATTGATCCCAGGTTGTTGTTTCCCAAGATAATTCTGGATCTGTATCTCTGTGAGGAGGCTACTCCATTGACAGTGGTGTAAAGTCCTTCACTGCTTTTCCTACTTACTACGTCTGGTCTTCACCAACAACTCTATCAGCAGGCAAACTAAAAGGCAAACCAGGTTGGGTAGTAAATTACTATAAATTACTGCAAATCACTGTGGCTGCAGTACTGAGATTGGTAAGTGTAGCGAGGCCTTTATCTTACTGTGTTTGCATCTTTGCGCTGACCCAAGAACAGGTGAGAAATCAATGTCACTGTGACAATGATAGACCACAGTGCCCCAGGTACGGTTGAGTAGAGATTAAGAAAATGGTCTCTGGAGTCATAGTCTCCTGCCTCTGCCATGTAGTAGGTGTGTAAACTTGGCAAGTTACTTAACCTTTCTAACCAGGTCCAGCCTTTTTATCTGGAAACTGGAGATGATTACTCTTTCATATAAATTAAGTTCATAGAGATCTCTCACATTCACATCATCTCTCAGCTTACTACTCTTGCCACTCTCAGTACTGCAGCCAGAGTGAGCTTCTTAAACTTAAAATCTGACCATGTCACTGCACTTATTAAGCCCTAGGAGCTTCCCAGGGGTTGTAGGATAGTAATAAAACTCCTGCAGCCTTTTCAACTTAACATCACTCCAGCCAAAGTGGAACAGGTCTTGTTCTCTCCCACCTCAGGGCTCCCACCATGCAGTTCCCTCTTCCTTCTTGCCTTTCCAATCTCAGCCCTGTCTCCTCTGGCCAGGCCAGGTGTCCCTAACGTATGCTCCCCTACTTCCTATTCTGACAAACTTGTCATAATTATAATTAAATCTTTCTACGATTATTTGATTCATGTGTGAAACAGAGGTAAGAAGATCTGTCCATGTCATTTATGGCACATAGTAGGTACTCAGTAAACACATGTGAGCTAAATGAATGGCCACGTATTGAGTCCATTCCCAGCCAGCAACTTGGCATGCATTGCTTCTTTTAATCCTCATAAGCAAACATAAGAGGCAGGAACAGATGGGAAATTGAAGGTTTAGACAGGTGAAATGAGTTGCCAAAGATTGCACGGACAGGATTCAAACTCTGCCTTGGTGTGCTTAACAAATAAGGACATAACAACTATACCACACTGCATAGCAATAGCTAGGCTTGACTGAAAGCAAGCTTGGCATATCACATGTTCTGGGCCTTGATAAAGAGAGAGTGATGAGAAGTCAGTCAAATTTTTGAAATCAGGATTAAAAACCATTTCCCAAAGTAGAGCACCTTTCTTTGAAAAAGCACAAACACTTTGAGGATGACATCTGTCTTAACACAGCAAAGGCAAGTTGGTGGGAAGTTATGGGAAAACTGCTTCAGAAAAGTGGAGAAATGGAGAGAAGCCAAGGACTAGAAACACCTCTAAGGAGGAGGAGCCAGTGTTGAGAGCTTGGAGAAAGTGGGAAGAAAGGGATCAAAGTTTTGGAGAATGGAAGACCCAGGTTGAGGGGGGAGGTATGTCTCCTCCCAGGGCAGAAGGGAAGGATGCAGAAAGATAAAAGGCACAGGGACATTTGATCATGGACTACCTGTGAATGGAAAGCACATCATTGCATGAGCTGCATACAAGTGGATGTGGGGAGGCAGGAGGGCAGCCAGGCAGTAGATGCCTCCAGGATCAGGTGGCAGGTTTGCCGGGCCCACTCTGGGTTTGTGGTGGACACCACCTTCCAACGTCAGGAGTCTCTCCGGCAGGCTCAGTGGAGAGAGCAGAGGGCAGGGGACTCCAGGTCAAAGACCAACAGAACAAGAGGTTTGGGGAGCCCCAGAGGCAAAGTAGAAGGTAAAGCCAGCAGGGAGGTGAAAAGCTGGGAAGCCATGGTGGAAAGTACAGGGGGAGGATGGAGTTTCCATAGGGTTCAAGAGGCCACCCAGGGAGTTTCCAGCAGACTGCTGGAGAGTGTGCCTTCACGGAGGGCCCAGCCCTTCCAGATGTCCTTGCCAAGGGGGTAGGGGGTAATGAGAAAGAGGCCGAAGCATCCCCATGTTTCCAGGGCTGGGACTCTATCCAGCCAGGAATAGCAGTTGGAGATCAGCCTGCAGTGTGACTAACCGAACTCACAGATCCCCACTTCTTTGGCAGCTTCATCTCAGCCAAAGACCTTTGGACCATTAGCAACAGAAAACTACTTGAGTTAGCTTAAGAAAAACAAACAAAACCATTGCTGTCAAGTCGATTCACTCATAGTGACCCTATAGAACAGAATAGAACTGCCCTATAGAGTTTCCAGGGAGCGGCTGGTGGATTGGAACTTCTGACCTTTTGGTTAACAGCTGAGCTCTTAACCACTGTGCCATCAGCTTAAGGAAAAGAGGACTCAGTGTAAACAATCAGGAAACTCTCTTGGAACCACCAAGAGCCAGCTCACCGCCAGGCCTCCCAAGGACCTGGTATGCCAGCAGGAAGAAGGTAGCATCTGTCCGGCCTTTTGTCTCTCTCTTTCTGGACAATCTGTTTCTCTTCTCCTTGCTCATCTGCCTCATTCCCCCTGCTTTCTCTACTTCCATGTGCTAGGCCACCCCACAGCTTCCCAGTTCCTCCCAGGGCAAGCAGCTCACTCTTACAGGTGCACTCAGCCCACAGGCCCATGTCCACCCTTCTTAGAGGGATCTATGGGGTTAGATGCTCAGAGCAGGGGGCTTCAGTCTGGTAAGGAACACAGTCAGAACATAGTGCCCAGAAGCCTGAGCAAGGATGGACACAGACAGCCCAAGGCCTGAGGCAGGGCCGAGGCCTGAGGAGAGCTAAGGTGTGGAGGCAAAGGAGGCCAGTGTAGACACCAGTCCTTGGGGCTGTGGGACCAAGTGGTGAACTGAGGCCTGGCATCCAGGCAGGTGCAGGAGCTGGGCGGGGGAGGGGGCAGGCCTTGGAGTGCCTGTGGCTGCCCCCATGTCCCAGGGCCCCTTTCGAGGAGCCCTAGCCATCCATGTCCTAAACAAAAGAAGTGGTGTGGAGGGCAGTGTGGTGTTTTTCAGGAGGTGGACAGGACGATGAACCGGCTGTGCCAGTCGATGGAGCCGAGAGTGATGGATGACGACCTGCTCAAGCTGGCTGTGGCAGAGCAGGGCCCCCGCGAGGAGGCCGGGCAGCTGGCCAAGCAGGAGGGCATCCTCTTCAAGGATGTCCTGTCCCTGCAGCTGGACTTCCAGAGTGCGTACCCCTGGGTGTATGGTGGGAGGACAGGGCCCCCCTCCTGGGCAGGGCCGTCGTGCCTTCTCAACTCTCAACCTCTAGCCCAGATTCCCACACCAAGCCCCAAGCTCACAGGCCCATATCAGCATCACAGCCCCCTGGGTTTGAAAGCGCAAGAACAGCAAGGATGTTTTTAAAACACCGCCTTTCAAAAATGGACATCAAGTGTTGTTGTCTAAATGTCATTAGCATTGAGTCACTCTTGATTCAGATTAAGAGCAGAGGAAATGATAAAACCGCCATCTCCATATCTAAATGAACCCCAAAGGCCATGCTATTTCCAGCACACACGCCATATAGGGTCCTTGGAGTGGGCGTCCCTGGCAGGCAGAACGTAGTGGGCGGCCCCAAACAGCCAGGATCCACAAGTGGGAAGCTTGGGGCGGAGGATCTGGCCCTGGGAACAGCTTCAGAGGAGGAGTGACTGAGGGGGGCTCAGGGCCCTGAGGCAGGGAGACTCAGGAGTGACAGCTTGGCCTAGCGTCAAGATGTGGCCAAGGACCAGACAGACCATAGGGCCTCAGTTTCCCCATGCACAAAATGGGAATGGCTGTCGTTCCTGTTTTCCGCCTGGCTGGGAGATGGAGGCAAGACCATATGCACACAGGGCCCAGCTTAACGAGAACCCGCATGCACCGTGAGCCAGATGAGCAAGTGAGAGAAAGCAGAGAAGAGGGCAGGGCCTGGAGCCTATGATAAGGCCATCACCGAGTGACCCTGGCTGCTTCTCATTCCTGCTCTGTCTTTGGCCCACTCTGGCCAGGTCACTCAGTCAACAATGAGGAATGACTGAGGCAGGCCTCTGCCCAGCCGTGGTCACAAAACCCACAGCCCCTCAGAGTGTAGCCTCAAGGCAGCTCATGACTGCAGGAGTGCCCCGCAGCTGAGAGGGGCCTGGTGCTTCCTGCCTTGAAGGGGTAAATGGAGTGCAGCTGGCTGGCACGCAGGAGGGGGCTTTAGGGTTGACTCCCTTCATTCCCGCCTCCCATACACTCAAACCTAAGGTTCACATAATCTTTATCACATGTCAGGTACTATTCTAGGCACTAGGGGTTCAACTGTGAGCAAAAAGAAGACAAAAACCATGACCTCAGGGAGCTGACATTCAGGTGGAGGAGGGAATAAATAAATACGGAAAATATACTGTATGTTTAAAGTGGTGAGTGCTACAGAGACATGTAAAGCAAGGAAAGAAGGGGGAAGCTGGGGTGGGGTGCAGGTTTTATAGGATGAAAAGTCAGAGAAGTCCTCACCAAAAACGTGATGATTGAAAGAAGACTTGAAGGAGGGAGGGAGCGAGCCATGTAACTATTGGGGAAGTGGGCCAGGCCAGGGCAGCAGGTGCAGAGGCTGGGACAGCGGCCCCAGGCATTCAGGGAAGAGAGCAGAATGAGCCAAGTGGGACGCAGGAGAAGATGAGGCCAGAGAGGCCGGGGGCCAGGGCTGGGCATTTAGCTTTTATGGTGAGTGAAGTGGGAGCCACAGGAGGGTCCTGTGCAGAGGAGAGATGGGATAGGACTTAGGTTTTCACAGGCTCCCTCTGGCTGCCTGAAGATGGGCTGTGGGGCAAGAGCCACACCAGGGTCCAGGTGAGTGATGACACCTGGGGCCAGGGTGGCAACAGTGGAGTTGGATTCTGTATGTATTTGGGAAATTAAATTGCCTTCTATGGCGGTCCTGTCATGCTGGTAACTCGCTTAGAGCAAATCGTGTGTGGTGTTGGTGAATTGTGTTTTCGTGTATGGTTTTGTCCTCTCCGGTGAACTACTGATGCCCTGGAAAAAGCTGGCCTCTGGCACGTGATGCAGAGCCCCAGGAGGGCAGGACCCCTAGGTAGAGTGGCATCCGTCTAAGATCCAGGCCAGAGCAGACGCTTGGAAAGACCAGACCGGGGGTACAGGTGCTGAGAACCTCAGGAGCAGCTTCAGATCCAGGAATGAAATGGTCACATTCTGGAAGCACAGGGTAGAAATGATGGCACATATCATTCTGTGAAATCTGGCCAGAAAACAGGAAGTGGGAGTCCAGGCACCAGCCTCACCCATCCCTGGGAACCTGGGGGAGGAATAGCCGGGCAGTCCAGCAGTGGGTCCTATGTGGGTGGGCAGGGAGTATGGGGGTGCCTGGTCTCCCCCAGGACCTTCAGTGCCATGTTGGCAAGCCCAGCCCTCTGCCCCTCCTGCCTCCAGTGAATATTTATCGCACACTGCAGGTGCCAGGAGCGTTCTGGATGCTTGTGCTATAGCAACGAACAAGCCAGATGGGGCCTTTCTCAAGGAGTGCATTCTAGTGGGAGGAGATGGAGAATGAGCTGTCAACAAATAAAACAGCAATGTGGACTCAGCCAGCAATGCATGGAGAGTCCCTAAAACAAGTGGTGTAATGCATGGGACTGGCCACCACTTCCTAGGTGCATGACCTTGGCGAGGTGCATGGCCTCTCTGAGCCTCAGTTTCCTAATCTGTATAATGGGAAAAATAATAGGGCCTACAGTAAAAAAAAAAAAAATTTTTTTTTTTTTTTTTTTTTTACTGTGTAGGGCTTACAGGTTGAAACGAGAGTGTGTATGCCCTCCAAACTTAGTGCTTGGCACTCCGTATACAGTAGTGACCCTCATTCAGCCCAGGTGAGAACAGCCAGGTGTAGAGACCTGCCTGGCACATAGTTGTATGCTGCCGTCGAATCGGCCCCCTACTTATGCTGCCCATGCACAATGGAAACACTGCCCAGTCCTGCTCCCTCCCCATGATCATTTGCAGATCAGGCCATTGTGATCCATAGGGTTTTCATTGGCTGATTTTCAGAAGTAGCTTGCCAGGCCTTACTTCCTAGTTCATCTTAGTCTAGAATCTCCACTGAAACCTGTTCAGCAGCGTAGCAACACACAGGCTCCACTGACAGATGGGTGATGACTGCACGTGAGGTGCATTGGCCAGGAATCAAACCCAAGTCTTCCACATGGAGGGCAAAAATTCTACCACTCAACCACCAGTGTTCCCTGGTACATAGTAGATGCACAAGAAAGACTGAATGAACATTGAAACTGAGGCCCAGAATGTGTGGTTAAGAGTACTTTTTAAACCTTTTTTTATCTCCATATTATTGCTTTTAATGAATACTTTCTAATTTTATAAGTTTTTGGAAATTATTACAAAATAAATATAGAAAGGAGGGCAAATAAACAACAGAGCTATATGTGACTTCTAGAAAAAACTAGGGGACAAGTTTAGGCCTCTAGAATTATATATATATAGTATATGTTTTTGTATACTTATGTATTAATCAGAGCCCTGGTGGCACAGTGGTCAGGTGTTTGGCTGCTAACCAAAAAGTCGGCAGTTCTAATCCACCATCTTCTCCTTGGAAGCCCTATGGGGCAGTTCTGCACTGTCCTATAGGGTCTCTATGAGTCAAAACCAACTGGACGGCAATGGGTTTGTTGGTTGTTTTTTTAAATGTGTTATTCGGAACTCTAATTTTAAATTTTATTGTGGTAAAATATATATTACAAAAAATTGCTATTTTGACTCCTATTAAAGGTTTTCAAATAGATTTGTGTGAAATTTTTTGTGGTAGAATATATATAACAAAACATTTGCAATTTCAACCATTTTTACTGTATAACTGCATTCTAGATATTTCATGTAAGTAGGATCATACAATGTTTGTCCTTTTGGGACTGATTTTTTTCAGTCAGCACAGTGTTTTTAAGGTTCATCCATGTCGTATCATGCATCAGGGTTTCATTTCTCTTTGTGGCTGAGTGATACTCCATTGTGTGTATATACCACATTTTGTTTATCCGTTCATCTGCTGGTGGACATTCAGGTTGTTTTCATCTTTTAGCTATTGTGAATAATGCTGCAGTGAGCATTGGTGGACAAATGTCTATTTGAGTCCGTGCTTTCAAGTTGTTGGGGTATATAACCAGGATTGGAATTGCTGAGTCATGTAATTCCAGGAGCCCTCGTGGTGCAGTGGTTAAAGCACTCGGCTGCTAACTAGAAGGTCAGTGGTTCAAACCCACCAGCTGCTCTGCAGAAGAAAGGTGTGGTAACCTGCTTCTGTAAGGACTGCAGCCTTGGAAACTCTATGGGGCAGTTCTACTCTGTCCTACAGGGTTGCTACGAATTGGAATCAACTTGACAGCATTAGGTTTGGTGGTAATTCTGTGTTTCACTTTTTGAGGAACTATCAAACTGCTTTCCACAGTGGCTGCATTATTTCACATTCCTACCAGCAATAACGAGTGAGGGTTCCAATTTCTGCACGTCCTCACCGACAGTTATTTTGTCTTCTTCTGATAATAGACATCCTAGTGAGAGTGAGGTGATATCACATTATTGTTTTGATTTGCATTTCCCTAATGACTGACAAAGTTGAGTGTCTTTTCATGTGCTCGTTGGCCATTTGTATATCTTCTTTGAAGAAATGTCTATTCAAGTCCTCTGCCTATTTTTTGATTGGGTTGTTTGTCTTTTTGTTGTTGAATTTTAGGAGTTTTTTTTATATGTTCTGGATATTAAGCTCTTACCAGATACACGATTTCCAAATCTTTTCTCCCATTCTGTAGATTGTCTTTCTACTTTCTTGATAATGTCCTACAATGCCCCCCAATTTTTTTTTTTTATGAAGTCCAATTTATTTATTTATTTATTTTTTAGTTGCTTGTACTTTTAATGTCATATCTAAGGATCCATTGTCAAACACAATGTCCAAAGATTTACCGGTTTCTTTCTAACAGTTCTGTGTTCTTAGTTCTTATATTTAGATTATTGACCCCATTTTTAGTAAATTTTTGTATATGGTGTGAGGTAGGGGTACAACTTTATTCTTTTGCATGTGGAGATTCATGTGTCCTAGCATCATTTGTTGAAAAAACTATTCCTTCCCCATTGAATAGACTTGGCACCGTGTTGAAAATCAGTTGGCAACAGATGGATTGGTTTATTTCTGGATTCTCAATTCTATTCCATTGGTCTATATGTCTATTCTTATATCAGTACCACACTATCTTGATTACTGTGTCTTTATAGTATGTTTAAAAATCAGGAAGTGTGAGTCCTCCTACTTTGTTCATCTTTTTCAAGATTGTTTTGGCTATTCTGGAACGCTTACAATTCCATATGAATTTAAGGATCAGCATTTCCATTCCTGCAAAAAAAATCTTTTTGGAATTTTGACAGGGATTGTGTTGAATCTGTAGATCGCTTTGCGTAGTATTGACATCTTAACGATATGTCTTCCACTCTATGAACATGAAACATTTTCCATTTATTTAAGTCTTCTTTAATCTCTTTCAGCAGAGTTTTATAATTTTCATTGTGTAAGTCCTTCACGTTTGTGGTTAGATTTATTCCTAAGTATTTGAGTATTTTAGATGCTGTTATAAATGGAATCATTTTCTTAATTTCCTTTTCAGATTGTTCATAGCTGCTATATAGAAACACAACTGATTTTTTTGTGTTAATCTTGTACCACGCAATTTTGCTGAATTCATTTATTAGCTCCAGTAGCCTTCTTGTGGAATCTTTGGGATTTTGTATGTAGAAAGTCATGTCATCTGTGAATAGAGATAGTTTTACTTTTCCTTCCTTTCTGATTTGGATACCTTTTATTTCTTTTTCTTGCATAGCTGCTCTGGCTAGAACTTCCAGTGCAATGTTGAACAGCAGTAGTGAAAGTGGGTACCTTATTTTTTTGTTTCCAATTTTACGGGGAAAGCGTTCCATCTTTCATCGTTGAGTATGAGCTTCACTGTGGGTTTTTTTTTTTTTTTTTTTGGTAAATGTCCCTTATCATGTTGAAGAATTTCCTTTTTACTCCTAGTTAATTGCCTGTTGTTGTCATGAAAGGGTGTTGAATTTTGTCAGATGCCTTTCCTGTATCTCAGAACTCTTTTGACTGCAAGTGACAGTAACCAAACTCAAACTGGTCTAAACAGGAAAGGGAAGAGAAGGAATTGGTTTCTGTAATGGGGGCAGGTGGTCTTTAGACATGGCTGGATCCAGATGCTTAACCACTATCAAGTCTCTTCCTCTTTCTCTCTCTCTATTGTATGGAAGATTTATTCCATCCTCCATATAGAGACATTTGGTTTTGGGGTTTTTTTTTTTTTTCCTACTATTTTTCTGCCTCTAATGTCCATGTAGGTACCTGTTTGAGTACATACACAATTGTGTCTTTGCGGACAGATTCCAAGTAGATAAATTGCAGGGTCAAAGAGCACAAACATTAAACATTTTAGTACATATTGTCAGATTGCCCTCCAAATAGACCGAACCAATTGATTGACCCTCCTGTCAACCGTACACCTCCATCATCCCCCACAGTGGACCCATTAGGTTTTCCTGTGGCCCTGGGCAACAGCACTTATCACAGCCCTCGCACTATTAGGGGCACAGGGCTCCTCAATGCCCAGCCCACAATGCCGGGCACCTGCGTACTTCAAGGTGGGGTGGGTGGGTTGTGGGACTTTAGGCCTCCCATACACTGGCATAAAACCTTAAGCCAAAGCTGTGACCTACCAAGGTGTCTCCTCCAATTATCTCAGACATCCTCCGGATAGACAACCTCTGGCAGTTTGAGAACCTGAGGAAGCTGCAGCTGGACAACAACATCATTGAGAGGATCGAGGGCCTGGAGAACCTCACCCATCTGGTCTGGCTGGGTAAGGCGCCATCTGTATGCCCGCCCAAATCTAAGATGATGCCCTGCCAAGGTCATTTCCTCCCCAGGGGACAGTAATTGTGCTGACCCTCTGCTGTTAGCCCACCATAAGCCTTGTGCAGCAGAGGCTTCTCTCTGCTGGGAACAAGAACACCATGAGTTGTTAAAGCTTGGGGTCTGAGCTGGGCAAAGCACAGAGGTGTTCTTGGATATGCCAGGAAAGAATATTCTGCTCCAACGCACCCAGCCTCTCTGGGAGAGGGACAGAACAGCAGCCACAGACTCCTGTTTAACCTAAACTCAGATTGACAGCTAACTGTGGACCCCACCAGTCAAATCAAACCTGAAATAACCATTACAGCTGCTAATGTGAACTGAGCCCTCACATATGCTAAGCATGAGCCTATATGCTTCTAAATCCGTATGGCAGCCCCATTATAGGGATGAGAACACTGAGGTCATGGCAAGTAAGTGGGGGCATCAGGCTTCCAGCCCAGCCTTGTCTGACTCTAGAGTTGTGTCCCTCACTGCTAAGGCCACAGAGAAATTTGAATAACTGTCACCATCTGCTGGTCTTGTTGGGAGGCACCCTCACATCTGATGAGGGCAGGTGGGCACCTAACAGAGAGAAGGGAATGGGCCTAGGAGTTATTTTCTGTTTAGAACACTGTTTAGTGTTCTAGGGCCATCATAAGAAGTACCACAAATGGGGTAGCTCATAAGAACAGAAATTTATTGTCTCACTGTTGTGGAGGCTGGAAGTCCAAAGTCAGGGCCACTTCGACAGGGCTATGCTCTCCCCAAAGGTTCTAGGGGAAGATCCTTTCTTGTCTCCCTGGGCTGTTGTAGCTCCAGGCATTCCTTGACTTGCAGGTGTGTCTTCACGTGGCCATCCTTCCTCTGTGTGTCTGTGTCTCTTCTCCTCTTCTATAAGGACATCACTCAGATGGGATTAGGACCCACCCTACTCTAGTGTGACCTCATGTTAACTGATAACATCTTCAGAGACCCTCTTTCCAAACAAGGTCATGTTCTCTGGTACCGGGGGTTAGGGCTTCAACATATCTTTTAGGGGGACACAATCCAATCCCTAACAAGGTCTCATTGAACACCTACAACAACCCTAAGAGATGGATCTCTGTTATAATCCCATTCTACAGATGAGGAACTGAGGCCCAGAGAGGCCAAGTCACTTGGCCAAAGCTATGCAGCCAAGAGTAGCAGAGCTGGGACTCAAATGCACACCTGTCTGACCCTAAAGCCCACATTCCTTCTGGTTACAGGGGTACCCCAGGGCATCATACCTCATGATTTGCCAAACACACTCAGTAACATCTGTGCTGATGTTGCAAGCCAGCAGTAACCCTGTAGGCAGACCTTACTGAGCCATCTCACAGGTACAGAAAGTGAACCTCAGAAAGGCTGGCTGGCCTGACATAGTCACCAACCCGATGTAGCAGAGGCAGACCACAGCCAGGCACCCCCTTCCCCACCATAGCCCACCTTCATCACCAGAGTCATCTTCTCTAGAAGAGATCCGGACAGCGGGCCTGGGATTGTCATTGCAGTTGTTGTGCAGCCCTGACCCTGAGCCATGTACCTCTCAGGAAGGCCATCTGACCCCATGATTTGCAGCAAGAGCTAGCAGGCCCAGCAGTCACTTGGACACACAGTCAATGCCATGTGTCCACAGACAGCCCCTGCCAGTCTGACTACCCAGAGAAGGACTTGGTTTCTCCCCTAACAAAAGCCTGTCTCCCTACCAACTAAAGCCCCTGCACCCAGACAGGAAGTCGGCCCTGCTCCCAAGCCTCTCAGCAGTGGAAGTGTATGTTCCCAAAGGTGGCTTGATGCCCAGTACTCCCTGTTATGGGGTAAGGGAGCAGAAAGAGTGCTGGGAGTGAGAGGTCACGCTGCCTTCCTCAGGGGAAGTTCTAGGAGCAGGACTAGTCATCTGGCAACCCAACTATAGCCAGAAAGAGCTGGGTGACTGGGATCTAGGGGGTGCTCTGATGATTCAGCACAGCCCCCCACATCTCCAGGCACAGCCAGCTGCCACGGAGCTGGGGGTCCTGAAGCCACTGGCATTGGTTCTCAGAAAGCCAAGCTCACACAGCTCTTTGCAGATTTGCATTCAGGTACGTCACGGTAGAAGCTTGAAATTGGCTATGGCGGGAGTGTTTACACCACAGAAATTAGCAAGTGTTGCAAATTAGGGCTTTCTCTCCTAGTTATTACACATTTACCAGCATACCACTAGTTCTGGGGGATAGGAGGGTAAGCCACCAAAGAAGAGACCCTGGTGGCCTGGTGGGAAAGGAAGTGTGCAGGCTGGGCATTTGGTGGACCCCAGTTCAAATCCCAGCTCTGACATGAACTGATTCTGCACAAGTCATTTTACCTCTCTGAACCTCAGCTCCTGTGTGTGCCGTGTGACCTTGGGGATATTACCACTCTCCTCTGAACCTCGGGTTCCTCATCTACGAAATAGTTGCTCATCCACCTAGTGATGATTACCATACTGTGAGGATTGAATAGGTAATACTTGCGTTATGGATTGAATTGTGTCCCCAAAAATATGTATTGTAAATCCTAACTTCTATGCCTGTAGTTGGAAACCCTGGTGATATAGTGGTTAAGAGCTATGGATGCTAACCAAACGGTCAGCAGTTCAAATCCACAAGGTGCTCCTTGGAAACCCTGTGGGGCAATCCTACTCTGTCCTATAGGGTCACTATGAGTTGGAATCGCCTCGAAGGCAACGGGGTTTTTTGTTTTGTTTTGTTTTTTATGCCTGTAGTTATAATCCCATTTGGGAATGGGTTGTCTTTGTTATGGTAACAAGACAGGATTAGTGTAAGGTGTCTGTTGAGTCAATCTCTTTTGAGATATAAAAGAGATTAAACAGGCAAGCAAGAGAAGCAGGGATGGGGAAGAGAGATGCCAAGCACATGAAGATCAGGGGCAGAAGTTCAGAAGAGACAAGGACCTTCCTCCAGAGCTGACAGAGAGAGAAAGCCTTCCCCAAGAGCCAGCACCTGAATTCAGACTTCTAGCCTCCTCGACTGTGAGAAAATAAATTTTCTGTTTGTTAAAGCCATCACTTGGCTGAGTGGACACGGGAATACAGGGTGGAGAGAAGGAGTGTGCTGTCTCATTAGGGGGAGAGCCAAAAAAAACCCAAACCCACTGCCGTCGAGTCGATGCCAACTCATAGCGACCCTACAGGCAGAGTAGAACTGCCCCCACCGAGTTTCCAAGGAGCGCCTGGTGGATTCGAACTGCCGACCTTTTGGTTAGCAGCTGTAGCTCTTAACCACTACACCACCAGGGTTTCCAGGGGGAGAGCAGCTGGGAGTATATAGCAAGGTGTGTATAATATTTGTATGAGAGACTGACTTGACTTGTAAACTTTCACTTAAAGCACAATGAAAATAAAAATAAAAAAAATTTTAAGTGCCTTAAAAAAAAAAAAAAAAGCCATTCACTTGTGGTATTTCTGTTATAGCAGCACTGGATACCTGAGATAGCATGTATAGAGCCTGGCATAGAGAAGGGACACTAAATTAGTAGTCTCAGCTGCCATCAGGGAAGTGACATCTCCTAATCACAGCCCATCAGCATCACCTGATTACAGAGGAGGCTAAAGTAAGATGTGGTTAAACTGTTCCCACATCACCTTGTAAATGTGGTTGCTCGCAGTTATCATCATGAGATTTCCAAGCTCAGGACAAATTCCCTGTTTTGACCTCTGGGCCACTGGTGTTTCAGAATAGAATTGCAACCTGGAACCTCCACGAACCCTGAGAACCTGTGGTGGGACAAAAAGTACTTTTATTCACAGAGGTTGGAGATTTGAGCTGGGAGGATTCTGAGGTCTCTATAGGTGTTGAGAAGGAGCCTAAGCCAGCTGTGAGGTAGCAGGAGAGCCTGGCCAGCCATGAGTCACAAGAGGACAAGATGAACTCTGGTACCACCATTGTTAGCTGGGTGATTTGGAGCAAGTCACAAAGCCTTTCTGAGCTTCAGCTTCCAGCTTGATAAAATGGTGAGGGAGACTCCAAACCACCACTCGAGTTGTTGTTGAGGTGCACACCCACTCACTCTATAAAGTGGTCAATGCTGAGCCAGTGGGAGGTGGTGGTACTGGGTACCCATGGGTATAAGGGAAGAGAACTCTACAGTGGCCTCCCCCTGGGAAATGCACATGCGCATTTTCATCTCAGAACAATGATGTGTGTTCCCACTCAGAAAGACGATGGGGCCGGGGTTCTGGAGCAGAACTGGAGAAGGTGGTAAGAATGTGGAGCCACAGGAGAGAATCTATGCAAGGCTCCTAGAAACTCACCAACCACCCAACAGTGAGTCCAGTCTTGGCCCCACAGCTCGACCTAGAACTCACCAAGCATGAAGGAGCCTGGTGACTTTACTTCAGGACAGTTCATCCCTAACCCAGCCATTCCCACCTCCTAGATCTGTCCTTCAACAACATCGAGACCATTGAGGGGCTGGACACACTGGTGAACCTGGAGGACCTGAGCTTGTTCAACAATCGCATCTCTAAGATCGACTCCCTGGATGCACTGGTCAAGCTGCAGGTGCTGTCCCTGGGCAACAACCAGATCTTCAACATGATGAATGTAAGTGGCCAGCAGCAGTGGTGGGTACCAGGGGGACTGGGCTGAGGGTGGGCCATAGAACAGCTGGGGCTGCTGTTGGTGGTGTTCATGCCAGGGGCCATGTAGGACTGGGGTTCCAGGTATTCCCTTTTCTTCAAAAAGCCAGAAATCTAGGTTGTTCCATGAGAGACTTGGTAAGTTTTAAATACCACGCTTACATTTCTAATCCTTAGAAGCGAGAGACACAGTAGCTGCAACAGTAGGCTCAAACATAGCCATGATTGTGAGGATGGCACAGTGCCGGGCAGTGTTTTGTTTTGTTGTACATAGGGTCGCTAGGAGTTGGAACTGACTTGACAGCACCTAACAACGATAACAACAACCCTTACAACAACACTGTTAAGCCAATATTATCACTCTCAATTTTCTGGGAAGCAAATTGGAGCCCAGAGCTTAACCCTTACAACAACACTGTTAAGCCAATATTATCGCTCTCAATTTTCTGGGAAGCAAATTGGAGCCCAGAGCTTAAGTAACAAGTGAAGGCCACATGGTAAGTGGCAGACTAAGGATTCTATTTGCATAATATACAGTGAAGACTGTGAGAGCTGGAACTTGACAGGACTGCCTTGTTTTTCCGGCTCTGCTAAGTCTTTTGCCTTTGAGAAGGTGCAGTCTTACCACTTTTCTGTTGATCATTTTAGTGAAAAATATTTGAGTTTTGCTTCTCTGACAGGTTTCTGCCTCACACAGTTTCCAGGTTTTGCAGGTTTTACTATCTATCATAGTTAGTATGTTATATAGCACAATCGTATTTATATATATAAAACAAGGTGTTAAAATTGAGTTTTACACTACCACAAGAAACCAAAAAGTGCTACATAAATGGAAAAACATACAATGCTCATGGATAGATAGACTCAACATTGTGAAAATGACAATTCTACCCAAAGCAATTTATAAATACAATGCAATCCCTATCCAAATACCAGCAACATTCTTTAAAGAGATGGAAAAATTAATCATTAACTTTATATGGAAAGGGAAGAAGCCCCAGATAAGTAAAGCACTATTGAAGAAGAATAAAATAGAAGGACTCACGCTACCTGACCTCAGAACCTACGATACAGCTATGGTAGTCAAAACAGCTTCTGTCTGGAGGGGAGATGAGAGAGCAGATGAGTTCGGAAGCTAGCCAAATGGACACGAAAATGGAGAGTGGAGAGAAGGGGTGTGCTGTCTCATTGCGGGGGAGACGAACTAAGATTATAGAGCAACGTGTATATAAATTTTTATAGGAGAGACTGACTTAATTTGTGAACTTTCACTTAAAGTACAATAAAAATTAAACAAAAAAAGCCTGGTACTGGTACAATGACAGCTACATTCACCAATGGAACAGAATTGAGAATCCAGATATAAATCCATCCACCTATGGTCACCTGATCTTCAACAAGGACCCAAAGCCCATCAAATGGGGAAAAGACAGTCTTTTTAACACATGGTGCTGCAAAACTGGATGTCCATCTGCAAAAAAATGAAACAGGACCCATACCTCACACCATACGCAAAAACTAATTCAAAATGGATTAAAGACGTAAATATAAAGCCAAAAACTATAAAGAGCATAGAAGAAAAAATAGGATCAATACTAGAGGCCCTAATACACGGCATTAACAGGATACAAACCACAACTAACAACACACAAACACCAGAAGAAAAGCTAGATAACTAGGATCTTCTAAAATTAAACACTCATCAAAAGACTTTACCATAAGAGTAAAAAGAGAACCTACAGACCTGGGAAAAATTTTTTGGCTATTACAAATCAGACAAAGATCTAATCTCCAAAATCTATGAGAAAATCCAACACCTCTATAACAAAAAGATAATCCAATTAAAAAATGGGCAAAGGAAATGAACAGACACTTCACCAAGGAAGACATTCAAACAGCTAAAAGACACATGAGGAAATACACACGATCTCTAGCCATTAGAAAAATGCAAATCAAAACCATGATGAGATACCATCTCATCCCAGCATTACTGGCAGAAATCAAAAAACAGGAAATAACAAATGTTGGAAAGGCTGCTGGGAGATTGGAACTCTTATGCACTGCTGGTGGGAATGCAAAATGATTACAACCATTCCTTAAAAAGCTAGAAATAGAAATATCATATGATCCAGCATTCCCACTCCTAGGAATATACCCTGGAGAAACAAGAGTCATCTCACGAATAGACATATGAATACCCGTGTTCATTGCAGCATTGTTCACAACAGCAAAAAAGATGGAAACAACCTAGATGTCCATCAACAGATGAATAGATAAACTGTGGTACATATGCGCAGTGGAGTACTACACAATGATAAAGAACAATGATGAATCTGCAAAAGCATCTGACAACGTGGATGAATCTGGAGGCATCAAGCTGAGTGAAATAAGTCAATCACTAAAGGACAAATATTGTATGAGGTCACTACTATAAAAATTCCTGAAAAGGTTTACACACAAAAAGAAACAATCTTTGATGGTTACAAGGGAGGGGAGGGGTGGGGATGGAAAAACACTAAATAGACAATAGGTAAGTGGTAACATTGGTGAAGGGTAAGACAATACACAATACTGGGGAAGCCAGCACAGCTTGTACAAGATAAGGTCACGGAAGCTCCATAGACACATCCAAACTCCCTGAGGGACTGAATTGCTGGGCTGAGGGCTGTGGGGTCCATGGTTTTGGCGAACATCTAGCTCAGTTGGCATAACATAGTTGATAAAGAAAATGTTCTACATTCTACTTTGTTGAGTAGCTTCTGCGGTCTTAAAAGCCTGTGAGTGGCCAAGATATTCCACTGGTCTTACCCCTTCTGGAACAAGTGAGAATGAAGAAAACTAAAAACAAGGGAAAGATTAGTCCAAAGGACTAATGGAACCACATCTACCACGGCCTCCATCAGACTGAGTCCAGTACAACTGGATGGTGCCTCATTACCACCACTGACTGGTCTGACAAGGATCACAATAGAGGATCCCAGACAGAGCTGGAGAAAAATGTAGAAGAAAATTCTAACTCACAAAAGAAGACCAGAGTTACTGGCCTGACAGAGACTGGAGAAGCCCTGAGAGTATGGCCCTTGGACACCCTTTTAGCTCAGTAATGAAGTCACTCCTGAGGTTCACCCTTCAGCCAAAGATTAGACAGGCCCATAAAACAAAACAAGACTAAAGGGACACACCAACCCTGGGGCAAGAACCAGAAGGCAGGAAGGGATAAGAAGACTGGTAATATGGAACCCAAGTTTGAGAAGGGAGAGTGTTGACATGTCATTGGGTTGTTAACCAATGTCATAAAACAATATGTGTACTGTTTAGTAAGAAATAATAAGTTTGTCCTGTAAACCTTCATCTACAGTATAATAAAAAAATTATAGAGATGTTAAAAAAAAAATTGAGTTTTAACAGTGCCCCAGTACAATGTCTGGCACATAATAAGAGTTTAGCCAGTGCCTTCTCTACCCATTATACTACCCAAAGAAATAGTAAACAAACCAGGAAGATTCATAATATTTTTGTCTGATGCTTCCATTAACTTATTTGCATGATGTGAGAATTGGAGGATAACCTATTGACTTCCTTTCTTTACAGATTCTGGCAATGATCCCTATAAACATCCAAAACTGCGTTGATTGAGGTTGTTACAGGTCAATATATTTTTTGCAAATAGGAAAAATAAAATAAATAAATACCACACTCATTGCAACAAAACATTGAGGGCCAGTGGGTACCAGTCACACTGCTTTTTCCCTAAACCCCACGCTCATTAACAAACATCCACTGAGGTGAGGGCCTATGGGATATGGGGCATGTGTACTGGGCTCAGTGGATACAGAGATGAACAAGGTATGGCCCACCTAATGAAGACACAAGGTAGCCAGGAACCAGTGTCATAAGGAGGAGTAAAGCAAGGCCTGCAGGTGGAGGGAGGATACCTGGGGGACCAGGTCTGTCCATGTGAGGTGCAGTGGACATTGGTTATCTTGGGGAGAGGAAAGCTGCCCTCCTGCATCCTCTGCCCACACCCTCACCAGGCTCATCAGTGAGATTTCTGCATCTGAGGCCTTGAATCTTGAGGTCTAGGCAAGCCAGATAAGGAACAGCTGGGCAGGCTCATGGCAGCTGGGCTGGGGCTGAGAGCCTGGGGGCTAGGGGTATAGCAGCATCTGTGGACCCTGTGTCAGAGGTGACCCCATGATGACCTTACCGTGCTGCTTTTGGGCCAGGACCATGTTCTTCAGCCTGTTCCCCAGTTCCAGGCGCGCCTGATATCCTTTCAAGAGTCCTTTTCTGCTTAGGTCAGTCAGATGGCCTGGGTTCACCTCTCAGCTGCACACACCTCAGCTGCACACTTGACCTTTCTGTGACTCAGTGTCCTCATCTGTAAGAGGGACAGCATGGGTATACCCTGCCTTTCAAGGCTGCCCCAGGGGCTCATGAGAGAATGAGGGGCTGGCTGGAGTAAGTTCTCCACAAACAGAGAATATTGTAGCTGCGATCACTCCTAGGAGGGTGTTGGGAGTGAAGGTGACTTTGGATCTGATTCAATGAAATGTTAACATTTTACCAGCCAGCAGAAGGAAAGGCTTCCCAGGAGGAGGGAAAAGTGTGAGCAAATTCTGAAGGAGAACTTGAGAATGCCAACCTGGCCAGGGTCGTTAGGACCCCAAGGTTCCTGGAGAGCTGGAGGGTATGCAGACAGGGGGCCAAGGACAGGAATTGGGGCCTCAGCGCAGACCCCTTGAATGGCATCAGAAGCACTGGGGAGCCATGAACGCTTTTGAGCTGGAGTGTGTTGGGGCAGGTATGTAATTCAAGGAGGAAACCTGGGGACAATGAGGGTGGGCTTGCAGGGGCTTTGAGTGAGGGTGACCAAGGGCTGGCTCCATCAGAAGGAAGCAGACTTGCAAGTAACAAGCTCAGCCCAGCTGGCTGAGTGCAAAGCCGAGATGAGGCTGGTGCCACTGGCTGTTGGGGTGGTCTCCCAAAAAGCTGGAGGGAGTGAGGGGGAGAAGGAAGACCAGTATCCAGGTGTATTACTGAGGTTGCTGCTGGAGGTGATCGGGGCTCAGAAACATCCAGAATGTCTCCCAGACTTGAACCCCTGCAGGCCTGGAGCCAGGGCATTTACCCACCACCCCTGTTCCTCAGGGGCTGAGGGGTACCCCAGGAGTATTAACCCTCCTGCTGGGCTGGGTGGGCTTCGGTGGCTTCAAAGCTGCCTCTGAGGCCAAAGTGGGACAGCTGGGGAGCTGTCAGCAAGTCTTTAACAGCAACAGCCAGGCCCTGATGCTGAGGAAGTTTGGTGGCACAATGGTTGGCCTTGCAAGGAGGGGTGGGCTCCAGGCCTAAACATCAGTGATCTTTAAGGACGCAGGCTCCTCTCTGCCCTCAGCACAGGCAGCTCCTCACTGCTGCCAGCCAATACCCTCAAGGCCACATGTAGCAGAAGTGAGGGAAGGTGGGGGAGGGAGAGAGACAGATATCCCCTCAATGGGAACTGAGAGCCCTTCCCTTTAGTCGGGTTGGGCCATCTTCGGGACCCCACCCACCCTGAGAACAGCACCTCAGGGCTGGGCTGGGCATCCGCTGAGTTATCATAGGTGTTCAGCCTGTCCAGGGCAAACCCTGCAGACGTTTGGCCTCAAAAGTCTGCAAGATCGGAAGATGAATGGTCTAGGCCCACCAGCCTTCTTTAGGGTTCAAGTTCTGATTGTTCAGTTTGCTGCTTTGCAGAGGTGGAACAGCCACATGCCCCCCACCCCCACCACGGGCCACTGAGTGAGGCATGGAGGGTAGGAGAACTGAGTGGGGGCTGCGAACTGGGGTTGGCCTGTGTTCATACCTCAGCACTGCTGCTACCAGCCATCTGAACTGGGCCAGTGATGCATTCTGGGTGCCCAGGTACTCATCAGTACAGTAGGAATGATAATAGTTCCTACCATGAAAATCAATTAGAGAGTGTTAAGGGCCAATACAGGGCCTAACACATGGTAAGTACACAGGAAATGATAGTCATCAAGAAGTTTCCAATCAAAGGTTAACCGCAGACAGCCCCAAATCCTACAACTCAGAAGTATTTCTGAGCATTTGGCAGGTTTTTCTGCCTCGGTGAGTCCAATATCTGAGAGCCTAGGTGTCAGTGACTCCCTTTTGGATGTCTTGTGATGTCAAGCCTTTGGACATGTGCATTTAAACTTTGGTGACTGTCTTAGTCATCTAGTGCTGCTGTAACAGAAATACCACAAGTGGATGGCTTTAACAAAGAGAAGTTTATTCTCTCACAGTCTAGTAGGCTACGAGTCCAAATTCAGGGTGTCAGCTCCAGGGGAGTGCTTTCTCTTTCTGTCAGCTCAGGAGGAAGGTCCTTGTCATCAATCTTTCCTTGGTCCAGGAGCATCTCTGCGCAGGAACCCTGGGTCCAAATTACATGCTCTTCTCCCGGTGCTTCTTTCTTGGTGGTATGAGGTCCCCGTGTCTCTCTGCTCGCGTCTCTCTTTTATATCTCAAAAGAGATTGGCTTAAGACACTACCTAATCTTGTAGACCTCCTCATCAGTATAACTGTCGCTAATCCATTTTATTACATCATAGTGATAGGATTTACAACATATAGGAAAATCACATCAGAAGATAAAATGGTAGACAATCATACAATCATACAAGGGAATCATGACCTCGCCACGTTGACAGATATTTTTCGGGGACACAATTCAATCCATGACAGTGACCTTGTCAAATCGCCTCTGTGGAAGTGGAACCATTTACAAACCCACCAGCCGTTATGAGTAGACCTGCTTCCTTCACCCTCTACAGCACACAAGGTTATCAAACTTCTCTTTTACCAATTTGAAAAGTGGAAACTGGAATCTCACTGAAGGATCTCTTAAAATTAAAGCAGCTCCTGTACCCCTTCCATACACACTTAAAAATCTCCAGTGGCTCCCATTGTCCTGAGATCCAAATTCAAACTCTGGACCACCAGACCCCATGAGCCCATGGGCTCATGCACCAGCCCTGCCCTCATCTCCAGTCTGTCTTGAGTCCCCTCACCCACCTCATCCCTGTGCTGCAGCCTCTGGCTTTCTCATAGAGAGCTCTACCCATCCACAGGCTGCAGCCCAGGCCTCTTTGTAGCTCCTGGTCCTGGTGAGTTCTGTGCTGCCCCAGGGCCTTTGTCTGTGCTGTTCTTGCTTCCAGGAATGCACTTCCCTCTGCTCTTCCATATCCGTGGCTGGCTCCTTCAGGTCTCAGCTTAAACGCTACCTCCCCAGAGAGACCTTCTTTGTGTTCCCTAACTAGAGAAACCACTCTGCTCTTTCTCTTACAGCACCATATACATGTTCCTTGTAGCACTCACCCCAAACCTTATGCTCTTACCTACTTTTAAAATCTGGTTGTCCTCTGGCCCTAGAATGTAAGCTCTTGCTACCAGGCAGGGACCACGTGGGCTTTCTTCCCTGCTGTGTCCCCCAGGCCTGGCACATGACTGCAGCCTGGTCAGCTTTATAATGCTTGTTGAATGAATAACAAATGATTGAAAGGAGTACCTTCAGGAAAGGAGATTAGGTCTGTTTTTTATCTTTTGCAAAGGTCAGTGTCTAGGTGTTCAAAAGGTGAGAACGAATAAAACGTCAGCCATCTTATTAATTTTTCCCCCATTTCACTAAAAATAGAATATAGGAAAAATGAATGGCAGTTAGTAGAATGTTATCCAGTTAACCAAGGTTAATTTTAAGTTGGCTTCCACTTAATGTTAGAGATTTAGATCTTTCTCAGGGCTTTACAAACTAGAGAGGCAGTGCCTATTCCGAGTCCCTGCTAAATAATAAGATCAGCTACCAGTTGAGTGCTTATTAGGTGCCAGGTGCACTTCTAAATGCATTTCATAGTTTATTTCATTTGGTATTTACAATACCTATAAAACACACAGCATTTTTTTTTATAATTTTTATTGTGCTTTAAGTGAAAGTTTACAAATCAAGTCAGTCTCTCACACAAAAACTCAAATACACCTTGCTACACACTCCCAATTACTCTCCCTCTAATGAGACTTTTCACGTCTCTTTTCATGTCCATTTTGCCAGCTTCTAACCCCCTCCAGCCTCTCATCTCCCCTCTAGGCAGGAGATGTCAACATAGTCTCAAGTGTCCACCTAATCCAAGAAGCTCACTCCTCACCAGCATCCCTCTCCAACCCATTGTCCAGTCCAATCCATGTCTGAAGAGTTGGCTTTGGGAATGGTTCTTATCCTGGGCCAACAGAAGGTCTGGGGACCATGACCAGTGGGGTCCTTCTAGTCTCAGTCAGACCATTAAGTCTGGCCTTTTTATGAAAATTTGAAGTCTGCATCCCACTGCTTTCCTGCTCCCTCAGGGGTTCTCTGTTGTGTTGCCTATCAGGGCAGTCATCGGCTGTAGCCGGGCACCATCTAGTTCTTCTGGTCTCAGGATGATGTAGTCGCTGGTTCATGTGGCCCTTTCTGTCTCCTCATAATTGCCTTGTGTCCTTGGTGTTCTTCATTCTCCTTTGATCCAGGTGGGTTGACACCAATTGATGCATCTTAGATGGCCACTTGCTAGTGTTTAACACCCCAGACGCCACTCTGCAAAGTGGGATGCAGAATGTTTTCTTAATAGATTTTATTATGCCAATTGACTTAGATGTCCCCTGAAACCATGGTCCCTAGACCCCTGCCCTTGCTACACTGGCCTTTGAAGCGTTCAATTTATTCAGGAAGCTTCTTTGCTTTTGGTTCACACACAGCATTCTTATACCCTGTTTTATGAACAGAGACATTGGCCTTCACAGATGTTAGATAATTTGCCCAAGGTCTCACAGTTAGGATTTGAGCCCAGGTCTGCTTGATTCCTTGGAGTCTGCCCTTCCACCCAGAGCCCCCTTACCTGTCGCTCCACCCAGTGAGTGCTGGTCGGAAAGGCTTCCAGGTGTGCCTGCAGCCCAGTGACAAGAAGGCAAACGGGGCCTTTTCTCCCTCTCCTCCCCAGGTCATCTACCTGCGGCGATTCAAGGACCTGCGGACACTCAGTCTCTCTGGGAACCCCATCTCCGAGGCGGAGGATTACAAGATGTTCGTCTGTGCCTACCTTCCTGACCTCGTGTACCTGGACTTCCGGCGTATTGACGACCTCACGGCAAGTGTCTGCCTCCCCCTCAGCCACCAGATTATGAGACAGAGCCTTTGGGCCCAAGTTCACAGGGAGAAGGCACTGAGCAGGAGCTCCCCATCCCTCTTCAGAGTGCTTTGTGTCTGCCCTATCAGAACCATTCCCCAGAGTCCTCACGGTCACTGCCAAGTGTGTGCTCGCAGGCCTGGCCCCTCCCACCCGTGATCTCAGGGCCCCTCACAGCCTTTGCAGTGTCCGCTTTCCAGATGCAGAAACTGAGGTGGCCAGAAGAGGGCCAGCCACTAACCCAGGGTCACCAGGAGCCACACCCAGTTCCCTGGCCCCAGTCAGCCTGCTGGCACCTCACACACCTAGCCCCTGCATTGTTCTTTGCTGCGTCTATCCCAGCCTTTGAAGTGAGCCCTGCCCTCACACCAGCTCACTAATGAGGTGGCTGATGCCTGGGCCTCATGCCTCACGGGTAGCCTGGGCCCAAAGCCAGGTGTCCAAAGCCAGTCGCACTCTGGCCCCTTTCATTGTGTCTCTGCCAGAGCACTGTTTGCAGCATGGTCTGTCTGTGGCCACTTTCTCCTTCAGAGAAAAGAAAAAAGGCCAGCACAACCATGAAGCCTTGGGCGGCAGGGCCGTGGTATCCCTGGTGCCAGGTGCGGGGAACCGAGGACCGCACACCCTGCTGCTCTTCTTGCAACACCTTCGGGAGAAGGGAGACTGTGTTGGGGACACTAAGGGATTCAGAGGCCAGCCCTAGTCTTCGCCCTAGCCCTGCACAGCCTGGGCCCCAGAGCAGCCCCCACAGTGGACGAGGGTGTCCCAGGTACAGTGACCCCTTCACCAGCACCTCCTCAGGAAGTCCATGGGATAGGTCAGGGCCAGAGAGCTGCCCCTTCGCTGACCGTGGGGTCTCTCTCCTGTAACAGTCTGAGAATCTGAGGTTTTGAATACTAAGACTCTTGAGTCTTGTTTTTTTTTTTTTCATTTAGATAATTATTTTAAAGGCAGCATGGGCACAAGTGCTTGGGCTAGTCAAAGATCTGTTTGGGTGAGTTTTGCTTGTTACGAAACCATGGGACATCCCGACACTGCAGTTACCAGAGCGCCTTCCCAGGCACTCTCCTCCGTCCTCTGAAGCTCCCATAGAGAGCGGGCAGGACGCCTGGGCCTCCCCAGGGCACCATGAGGAGACTATAGTTTCTTTCAAGATTCAGAAACTTGCCTAGAATCACCAAGATAAAGAGTGATAGAAAGGTCATGGAAGCGGAGTTCTGCAAGGCAGGGGCACCTGGGATCCCCCATCCCCATCACCATCTGACTTGGCACCGACCACAGACCACCCCTAGCCCCTGGCTCCCTGGCTCCGTAGGACTTGGGTAGTGAAATAGCCAGGCACAGCCACAGGCTAACCAGGAGCTAGGGCAGGCTCACAGGGCCTCTTAACTCCACAGGCTTTCTCTTATTTTCTTCCAGGCCACTTTCATCAAGGCCCTGCCTGAGCAGGGCCTCACCTCACTCCAGCCTTGAGGAGTGAAGGGGTCCCAGCTGAGGCCACAGAGAGGGCAGGGGCTGCAAGCTTGGGGGGCTGTGTGTGCCAGGGAGAGGGAAGGTGGCAGGTGGGGACAGGGGCCAGGTCAGCAAGGCTCATTCTGTTGGAGATGGGGGCCATGGAGAAGTCTAAGCAGATGGGGTGTCACTCAGCAGTTCAGGGATTTGGTGACTGGTATGGGGAAGAGAGTAAGGGAGAGATGAGGTGACGAGTCTAGGAAGCGGGCATCTTAGAGAAAGGAGACAGTGGCCACATGGGGGGCAGAGCTGTGAGAAGGGAGGAGGAGGGGTGGGTACCAGACACTTCTACAATTTAAACTTATTTATTGAAGTATAAATATATAAAGAAGCAGAATGTAAGTACACAGTTCTAGAAATAACAAGAGACTTTTAGAAGAATTTCAACTCTGTGTAAGATAGATGATGATAGAAGGAAATATAAGCTGTTTTGTAGCCAAGGAGCCCCACCAAAGTGGAGGATAGGATAACGTGTGTAATGGCAGCATGTGGGTGTGAGGCCGGTGCGGGGCTCAGGCAGTACCTGGGGATGGAGCTGGACAGACCCAGGGGGAAAGCCCAGCTCAGCCAGAGCTCTTATGGGCCAGTACGCTGGGAGGGGGACAGTACAGGTGGAAGTGCGGGAGGAAGGATGAGGGCTGAGAGTATCCACAAGGGTTGGTGTGCAGTAGGCTGACTGAGCCCAGAGGGTCCCAGAAGGCTTCCCCCAGGAAGTGGCTTTTGAGCTGGGAGTCTGTGAAATGGGCAGGAGTTGGCTGGCCAAAGGAGCGGCCAGGCAGAAAGCCCTGGGTCAGGAGGTGGCATGCTGAGCAGGCCGGCAGTGGTGCTCAGAGAGCTGGAGAGACAGTGTGAGACAGGGGAGATGAGAGAGGCTCCAGAGCCTTGACGGCCATGCGAGGAGCTGGTTCTTCCCCTAAACCCAAGAGGAAGCTGTAAGAGGTAAGCGAGGGGCTCACAAGAACAGATGTGCAGACAGTAAAGACAACTCTGACTGCTCGCTGGATGGAGAACAGATTAGAGGAGGGATGGGATGGGGGAGATCAGCTGAGAGGCTGGGGCAGGGGTCACCACAGGAGATGCTGCTGAGATGTGACCAGATTGGATGAGTGTTGTTGTTGTTAGGTGCCATCGATTTGGTTCTGACGCATAGCAACCCTGTGCACAACAGAACGAAACACTGCCCAGTCCTGCACCATCCTTACAATCGTTGTTATGCTCGAGCTCATCGTTGCAGCCACTGTGTCAATCCACCTCGCTGAGGGTCTTCCTCTTTTCCGCTGACCCTGTACTCTGCCAAGCGTGATGTCCTTCTCCAGGGACTGATCTCTCCTGGCAACATGTCCAAAGTATGTAAGACACAGTCTCACAATTCTTGCTTCTAAGGAGCATTCTGGTTGTACTTCTTCTAAGACAGACTTGTTCGTTCTTCTGGCAGTCCATGGTATATTCAATATTCTTCGCCAACACCACAATTCAAAGGCGTCAACTCTTCTTCGGTCTTCCTTATTCACTTTCCAGCTTTCACACGCATGTGATGTGATTGAAATACCATGGCTTAGGTCAGGTGCACCTTAGTCTTCAAGGCGACATCTTTGCTCTTCAACACTTTAAAGAGGTCCTTTGCAGCACATTTACCCAATGCAATGTGTCTCTTGATTTCTTGACTGCTGCTTCCATGGCTGTTGATTGTGGATCCAAGTAAAATGAAATCCTTGACAACTTCAATCCTTTATCCATTTATGATGATGTTGTTCATTGGTCAAGTTGTGAGGATTTTTGTTTTCTTCATGTTGCGGTGTAATCCATACTGAAGGCTGTGATCTTTGATCTTCATTAGTAAGTGCTTCAAGTCGTCTTCACTTTCAGCAAGCAAGGTTGTGTCATCTGCATAGCGCAGGTTGTTAATGAGTCTTCCTCCAATCCTGATGCCCCATTCTTCTTCATATACTCCAGCTTCTCATATTATTTGCTCAGCATACAGATTGAATAGGTATGGTGAAAGAATACAACCCTGACGCACACCTTTCCTGTCTTTAAACCAATCAGTATCCCCTTGTTCTGTCCCAACAACTGCCTCTTGATCTATGTAAAGGTTCCTCATGAGCACAATCAAGTGTTCTGGAATTCCCATTCTTCGCAATGTTATCCATAATTTGTTATGATCCACACAGTTGAATGCCTTTGCATAGTTAATAAAACACAGGTAAACATCCTTCTGATATTCTCTGCTTTCAGCCAGGATCCATCTGACATCAGCAACGATACCCCTGGTTCCACGTCCTCTTCTGAATCCTGCCTGAATTTCTGGCAGTTCCCTGTCGATATACTGCTGCAGCTGCTTTTGAATGATCTTCAGCAAAATTTTGCTTGCGTGTGATATTAATGATATTGTTCTATAATTTCCACATTTGGTTGGATCACCTTTCTTGGGAATAGGCATAAATATGGATCTCTTCCAATCAGTTGACCAGGAAGCTGGCTTCCATATTTCTTGGCATAGACAAGTGAGCACCTCCAGTGCTGCATCTGTTTGTTGAAACATCTCAATTGATACTCCATCAATTCCTGGAGCCTTGTTTTTCACCAGTGCCTTCAGAGCAGCTTGGACTTCTTCCTTCGGTACCATCGGTTCCTGATCATATGGCACCTCTTGAAATGGTTGAACATCGACTAATTCTTTTTGGTATAATGACTTGGGTGAAAGCGCTCGGGGTGCATAGAAAGAGCTGAGAAGGGCTGGGGGTAGGGTTGGGTGGGAGAGACGAGGACCTTCACTCTCTCCCCTGTCCATCCCTAAAGGGAGCCTGGATGCCCACCTGGGAGAGCTGTGGGATGTGAGTGAGTTATATGCAGGCACAGGGGTCCCCAGCCACCCCACAGCACCCCACAGCCAGCCATGGGCACATTCTGCCTCACGTGGCTCCCCCACCCTTCCCGATGTTACCAAGTCGCTAAATTTAGAACTTCGGAAGACCCATGCTCACCTACACCGAGTGCACACCCTAGGCCCACCCATCAGGTGGCCTTCTGGTCATGGCCCCCATCCCCGCAGAGAGAGCTGGCAGAGATCAAGCACCAGTACACCATCGACGAGCTGAAGCACCGAGAGGAGCTGACACAGGCCCAGTGGGAGGAGGCGCAGGCCCAGAAGGAGGAGCTGGAGGCACACAAGGTACCTCAGGGAGGCCTTGGCCCTGCCCTGACCCCGCTCGCCCAGACCCGCGTGTCCTGGCTCAGAGGTGCTCAGGAAAGGGTGTATGCCAGATTAGACCAAGTTGGCAAGGGCCCCCAGGGCCCCGAAAACCTGCTTTTGATTGCAAGCTAACTAATGCTGTTCAACAATGCCTGAGTCTGCGCTGCTCTTGCCGCATGCCTGGGCCCCACCCACCTTGCTGCACCAGGCCACCTGCTGTCCCTGTCCAGGCCGATCGCCTGCCTCTTGCTCAGTGCTGCCTGTCTGTTGTCGGCGCAGTTCCTTGTCTTAAACATGGGAGTTCCGAGGCAGGCGAGGAACAGTGCAGTCTGGAGCTCAGCATGGCCCCTCCCACCAGTCAGCCCCCACCCTCTCTCCAGCCAGGCAGAGCCCTGTAGAATGTTCTGAATGCCTTCTGCAGTGCGCTGTCTCTGGCCTCTGCATGGCCCCCTCCTCCAGAGCCACTCCTTCACCTGCCTCCCTCAGAGCTCCTCCCCCTCCAGGAAACCTCCCCAGATCCTGCCCACCAGGCAGATAGTGTGTCCTGGCAGGGGTCAGTGGGCGAACCATGTTTCTGTCGCAGGCTGCGTTCATCGAGCACCTGAACGGCTCCTTCCTGTTTGACAGCATGTACGCTGAGGACGTGGAGGGCAACAAGCTGTCCTTTCTGCCCGGTGTAGGCGAGCTCCTCGAGGCATATCCTTTCAAGCTCAGTGCTGTGCCACTACCCTGCCTGAGGCAGGTCCCCTTCTTCTCTGGGCCTCAGCTTCTCCATCTCTCTCGTGAGACCCTGGGAGGGACAGTCCCCATTTCAGAGCAGTGTACCCAAAACGTGGGTCAGAGCTGGGTCAGCAAGGGCCAGAAGTACTGTCTGGATTTCATGGGACTCACTGAAGTCCAGGCCTAGACAATGGGGTTCTCAAGGTAGAGATGTGGAAAACACACTCTGTGGTAGTGACCTTCCTCAGTCGTGTCTCCTTGTCCTGCTCTCTGCTTTGCATATGTTATTTGTTGTTTTCTCAACCCCCTGTTACAGAGCAGGACTTCCCAGCTTGGGACTAAGCCCTGCCTAGGTTCTTACCTTCTTCTGAGCAAGAATGACCAGGAGAGGCTCAGAGGTTCCACACAAACAAAGGTTTATCAGGGACAGAAAGAAAGTAAAAGGCTCGTGAGGGAGAGATGGAGAGGGGTTGCCACTTATGCTAGCCTCCAGTCTCTCGTGAACAAAGGATTTCCTAGGGTTTATAAAAGGTTTTCTTCATTCATTAGATGGGTGGAGATTTCCAGGAGAAGGGGAGGGATTGTGAAAATCAAATATGTGTGCAGATGGAATTCAAGATGGATTTCCTTGCAGAGATTGTCAGAACTAAGATGGACTCTGTCCCGAGGGCTGCTGGAGTGTCGAATAGGACTTATTCTGGGATGTTGCACATGTGTGATGTCTCTGAATCCTGGTTCAAGTCCCAGCAAAGGATCCCTGCTCATGATTACCTCAAGTGGAAGGTCATTTTAGGCTACCTTGATTTTTACTGTGCATGCTCCGCACCTGGTGGGGGCCTTGAAAAACAACTCAAGAGGTTTATCAGTAATTTATAGTTGGTCAAGCATGTAGGGATAGGAAATACGGCCCCTTATCTTGTCTAAGCACCTAGTTTGTTAATCACAGGTAGTCCTCAGGTGCCAGCGGTAAAAGTTATATGGTGGTCTGCACTTAGGTTCAAGCATACAGGGCCTTGGAATGTAGCCCCTTATCTTGTCTGTCTCACCCACACTGGGTGGACACTGTCATACATTCCACTTAATGGTCAGGGAAGATGAGGCCTGGGCCAGCCAGTTAGAAGCTAGGCTTTAAACCCTATCCTGAGTCCTAAAAACCTGCATTCTTCCCCCAGTCTACCCAACAGCATGCTGAATAGAGAGAAACTCACTCCTAAAAGCCCGGTACTCTAGAAGCCAGTCGGGGCAGGAGCATAGAGGTGAAGCAGAAGGGGGTGCGGCGAGGGTGTCTAGGGCCGAGTGTACGGTTAAGAGCAGGGCTCCAAGCCAGACACCCCAGGCTTCTGCCTGGCTCTGCCACCCACCAGCTGGTGACCTGCAGCCAGGCAGACCCACATTTGAATCTCAGCTGTAGCATGCTGTGGCTACATGAGTTTGGGTGAGTCATCACCTATTTGAGCATTGGTTTCCATCCCTGCAGGGTGGCTTGATCCTCTTGGCCTCAGTGACACCTCTCTCCCAAGGATACTGGTGGCAGATGAGGACCCTGAGGCCTGGAGGAGGAAAGTGACTTGCCAGGGTGGGGTCCCAGGGTCAGCGGCACAGCAAGGGACCAGGCCTCAGCAGAGGAGCTCTCCTAGATAATATACCAGAGACAAGACTCCCCAGGCACTCAGCCCCACCCTGGCCTCCCCCAGGGACCTTCCTGGAGCCCTTCTCAGCATGACTCTCCCTGCTCTGCTAACGTCTTCCCCCTTGAAGCTTGTTTCTGAATCCCTTAGGCTGAGGGTGGAGAGACCTCATCTCAAGCCCATGGCTGTGACCCTGGCCAGGTCCCAGCGCCCACCCTAGGTTTCCTCACCAGGCAAATGGACCAGATGAGATAGATTGTGGGTTTCTAGTACCAAGCTCAGTGTCCACACCAGCTTGTGCTCCATGCCAGGAGCCCTGATATTATTGTTCTGCAGCTTTTACCTGTGGCCCTGAGGCAGTCTGCTCCTGAGAGACAGTGTGAGCCTCCTTGACAGCCACTTACCTACAAGGACAAATTCGTCATCATCTGCCTGAACATTTTTGAGTACGGCCTGAAACAGCAGGAGAAGCGGAAAATGGAGATTGACACCTTCAACGAATGCATCCAAGAGGCCATCCAGGAGAACCAGGAGCAGGGCAAGCGGAAGATCGCCGAGTTCGAGGAGAAGCACCTGCTGGTAGGCCCTGCACCTCTCAGGTCCTCTCTCTGCCCCCACTCCCAGGGCTGAGTCCTCAACCTCAGGCCACTGTGCTCTAGAGTGCCAGGCACACCACCATGGCCGACCCTGCAGTGCCCTGGCCCCACCCAAGGGGCTACAACTCATGTTCCCTGGAAGCCCTTGAGGCTCAGGTCATTATCCCCAGTGACAGAGGTCACAGAGCTATCAAGTGGCAGAGCTGAGATTCAGCCTCACACCACCAACAACCACAGCTCCTTCCTGCACTACCACTGAGTTGAGCAAGGGGCCCAGAAGAGAAAATGTAGAGGGGGTTGGGTCAATCCCCTCCAGCTCCACCCAGCCACCCACTTCTCCAGGGGCACCTGCCAGAGATCATTTAGAAACAGATAGATATCTATATAAGGAGCCCTGGTGACCCAATGGTTAAGCACTTGGCTACTAACCTAAAGGTTGACTGTTTGAACCCATCAGCCATTCTGCAGGAGAAAGCACCTGGCCATGTGCTCCTGTAAAGATTACAGTCTAGGAAACTCTATGGGCCAGTTCTACTCTGTCACCTAGGGTCACTACAAGTTGGAAGCAACTCGATGGCACACAACAACAACATATATCTCTATATGTGTGGAGTCTCTGGGTGGCGCAAACAGTTAAGCACTCAACTACAAGCCAAAAGGTTGGCAGTTGGAACCCACCCAGAAGCACCTGGAAGACAGGCCTGGGTCTGCTTCCAAAGGGTCATAGCTTTGAAAATGCTATGGAAAAGTTCTACTCTGCACACATGTAGTTGCCACGCGTCGGAATCAACTCGACAGCAACTGACAACAACATATGTATCTATAACTTTCTCTACCTATTTATATATATGTGTTCGGTGTATATATATATAAACCCTGGTGGCATAGTGGTTAAGTGCTACAGTTGCTAACCAGAGGGTCAGCGGTTTGAATCCAACAGGCTCTCCTTAAAAACTCTGTGGGGCAGTTCTGCTCTGTCCTATAGGGTTGCTGTGAGTCGGATTCCACTCGACGGCACTGGGTGTGGTTTTTTGGGGGATATATATTGATATATATCTATATATGTATAGATAGATATACACGGTGCGCTTTGCTATTTTATCTTTATCATGGAGAGCCTTCCAAAACTAGCTGTGGGTTTCCTGTTGCATGGATGGGCTGGACCCTGTGCATGGAGTTAGGTTTCTCCAGTCCTTTGCTCTTTCAGAGTGTTGCAGTGAATGACCTGGTACAAGGCTGACCTGCAGGCTGAGGCCCTAGTTGTGGAGTGGTGCCATGATACTTTTAGTAGCTGTTGCTGGACTGTGTCCCACAGCACCTGTACCAGCTGATGGCCCTCTAGCCTGGCACCTACCAAGCTTCTCTGCCTTTGCCAGTCGGGTGCACCCAGGGTGTTCCAGGAAAGATTACTTCGTGCTGATTTTTCTCTTGGGTGGGGGGAGCACCACATGTTCACAAGCATTTCTATTTCTTGTTCTATGAACTGTTTGTTCTTATGTTTTTCCCTTGCCCATTTTCTGTTTGTTCTTAGTCTTTCCCACTCTCTTTTTTATTTTTTTTCCTAATTGTTACTTTTAGGGGCTCTTTTTAGATTAAGAAATTAGCCCTGTGTCTGTGAAAGGAGTTGCAGACACTGCTCCCAGTTTGTCATTTATGCTGTCACTTTGTCTGTGGTGCTTTTGTCATGCAGAATTTTAATTTTTTTTTAAATATAGAATTTATCAGTCTTTTTTAGTTACATTTAGAAAGGACATCTCCACTCTGAGATTAATTTTTTCAACCGCTTATGTTTTCTTGGAGCCCTGGTGGCACAGTGGTTAATAGCTCAGCTGCTAACCAAAAGGTCGGCAGTTCAAATCCACCAGCTGCTCCTTAGAAACCCTACGGGGCAGTTCTACTCTGTCCTATAGGGTCGCTATGTGTCAGAATTGACTCAGTGGCAATGGGTTTGGTGTTTTTTTTTTTTTTTTTTATGTTTTCTTCTAAAACTTTCGTGGTCTTATTTTTTACATCTAAATTTTTGCTCCATCAGGACTTTCTTTGCACATAAGGCTGAGGTAGGGATTTTCCTTGGTTTTTCTCCAGGTAAGGTAGCCATTGTTCTCAACATCATTTGCTGCACTGAATCATGCACAGTTACCCAGTCCTTCTTCGTGACCAAATAGCAATGAAAACACTGTATCCAGCAGTCACTTGGCAGCTGAGTTTTCAGGTCCTTTGTTAGGGAACAGATGGTATGTGGTGATGGTATTGTTACTGCACTCGGAGGCTCAGACCCCCCATTGCTCTCCAGCTGTGAGCAACCACTAATGCTGAGCAATTCAGCATTTGCTTACCCCTGGCCTCCACTTGCTTACCGGGGTCTGCGTGGTTTGCTTTGTTTCCTCAACGCCTGGCACTGTCTCATGTTCCCAGTGTTTCTCCCTCCCTGAGCTTGTTGTGGAGTCCATGGGTGGTACAAACAGTTAACAAGCTCAGCTGCTAACTGAAAGGTTTGAGGTTCAAGTCTACCCAGAGGCACCTCGGAAGAAAGGCCTGGTGATCTACTTCTAAAAGATCAGCTATTGAAAACCGTATGGAGTGAAGGTTTAATACAGTTAAGATATCAATACTACCCAAAGCAATCTATAAATTCAAAGCAATCCTCATCAAAATCCCAACAGCCTTCTTTGCAGAAATGGAAAAGCCAATCCTCAAATTTATATGGAAGGGCAAGGGACCCCAAATAGCTAAAGCAGTCTTGAAGAAGAATAAAGTAGGAGGACTCACACTTCCTGATTTCAAAACATACTACAAAGTCGCAGTAATTAAAACGGTTTGTTTGTAAAAGTCACATAAGTCTGATCCCCAGAATGTGAGGATTAATCAAATCCTAACTTTTCCACATCATCATGTCTGATGCCAGGCACCCATGTGGCACTTTCTCTGACCCTAGCCTACTCAAGCTAGGGCAGATCTCATAAGTTAAAAGGACACCACCCTTCAGATACCAACTGCAAGTTTGAGGAGCACACATAGCACCTCAAACTTCTGGCCTGTTGGCTACAGATTCATTCGAGGTTTTCCTGTTACCCCTTCAGGTTGCTAGCCTCAAGCTCACAGGCCTCCAGTGGCTTCCCTTACTTTACCTGCTGGCTCCCCCTACTCCCTTAGGTTTGGTAATTTGCTGGAACAACTCATAGAACCTACAGAAAATATATATAGGCAGACCCTGGGTTATGAACATCCAACATCCAACAACTCCTGCTTGTCCTTTAATGTTACGTAGATTTGCCCTCACTTTGAAACTATTGAACCAAGCCCTACTCATAACAAATTCTTCATCCTACAGTCACCTTCACATGCTGCACGTGCAGCTTTTGAATCATTGATAAGGCTTCAAGCCTTTTTTTGCATTAAAGTAAGGCTAAATAAGAACCGTATGCATCTGTTCCGACTTACAAATGTGACTTAAAGGCACAGTTAGGAATGGATCTCGTTGTAACCCAGGACTGCCTGTAGTTACGATTATAGATTTATTATAGCAAAAGGATACAAATCAGGATGGTCACAAGGAAGAGACACACGAGTGAGGTCTGGGAGGGTTCCCAATGTGAAGCTTCCATGTCTCAAAGAGGGGACATCACCCTCCCTTCACCACACTGGAAGCTCTCGGAGCCTCCGTGTTCAGAGACTTTGTTAGCCTCAATCATTACATAGTCAGAATTGAGGCCTCATTGTGTATGCATAATAGGTTAAATCATACCTCTTGGTATTGGCTACCAGGTAGTTTTTCTGGTCTGGCTAGCCACCACTGATTTATACAAATCTTCAGGCGTGATCCCCCACCTCAAACTGTGTTGCCCTTGAGTGGATTCGGACTCATAGTGACCCTATAGGACAGAGTAGAACTGCCCCATAGGATTTCCGAGGAGTGGCTAATAGATTCGAACTGTTGCCATTTTGGTTAGCAACTAAATGCTTAACTGCTGCACCACCAGGGCTCCTAAAGTTACCTCAGTTACTCAGGAAATTCCAAGGGTTTAGCGTTATCTCCTTAGGAAACAACAGCAAGACCATATTCCAAAGACAAAAACCAAACCCATTGCCGTCGAGTCGATTCCAACTCATAGCGACCCTATAGGACAGAGTAGAACTGCCCGATAGAGTTTCCAAGGAGCGCCTGGCGGATTTGAACTGCTGACCTCTTGGTTAACCTCTGTGCTGCCAGGGTTTATACTTTAGGTTAAATTCTTCACACCACAGCCTGATACTGGTATAATAATAGACATATAGTCCAATGGAATAGAATTGAGAGTCCAGAAATAAATCCGTACATCTATGATCAACTGATTTTCGACAAGGGTGCTAAGTCCATTCAATAGGGAAAGAACAGTCTCTTCAATAAGTGGTGCTGGGGAAACTGGAGTGCAGAAGAATGAAATAAGATCCATGCCTCACACCATACGCAAAAGCCAATTTAAAATGGATTGAGGACTTAAATGTGAAAACTAAGATCATGAAATTCTTAGAGGAAAATATAGGGCGTGGTTGCAGGTTCCAGTTTTTAACAATGGACTATAAGCTATCACAACAAAAGCACGAGCAGCAAAAGACAGAATAGATAAATGGGAACTTACAAAAAGTAAATACTTTAGTTTTCAAAGGACTTTATCAACAAAGTAAAAAGACAGCCAACAGACTGGGAGAAAATTAAGGGGAAGCATATATCCAACAAGGGTCTAATACAAAAAAAAATTTTTTTTAAAGTAAAACTTAACAAAAAAAAGGACAGACAACCCAATCAAAAAAACGGGCACACGACTTGAACAGACATTTCACCAAAGAGGATATTCAAATGGACAATGTCATGGATTGAGTTGTGTCCCCCCAAAATATGTGTCAACTTGGTTAGGCCATGATTCTCAGTATTGTGTAGCTGTCCACCATGTTGTGATTGTAACTTTCCTATGTGTTGTAAATCCTAATCTCTGCCTGTGGTTAATGAGGCAAGATTAGATTACGTTAAAGGATTAGGGTGGGATCATAACACCCTTACTAAGGTCACATCCCTGATCCAAGGTAAAGGGAATTTCCCTGGGGCGTGACCTGTACCACCTTTTATCTTACAAGATGTAAAGGAAAGGGAAGCAAGCAGAAAGTTGGAGATCTCATATGCTACCAAGTAAGAAGCACCAGGAACAGAGCGCGTCCTTTGGACCTGGGGTCCCAAAGCCTGAGAAGCTCCTCAACCAGGGGAAGATTGATGACAAGGACCGTCTTTCAGAGCCAACGAAGAAAGCCTTCCCCTGGAGCTAACACCCTGGATTCAGACTTCTAGCATACTAGACTGTGGGAGAGTAAACTTCTGTTTGTTAAAACCATTCACTTGTGGCATTCTGTTATAGCAGCACTAGGTAACTAAGACAGCCAACAAGCACATGAAAAGATGCTCAGTGTCATTAGCCATTAAACAAAAAACCCATTGCCGCCGAGTCGATTGTGACTCATAGCGACCCATAGGACAGAGTAGAACTGTCCCATAGGGTTTCCAAGGCTGTAATCTTCTGGAAGCAGACGGCTACATCTTTCTCCTGCAGAGCAGCTGGTGGGTTTGAACTGTAGACCTTTCAGTTAGCAGCCGAGCGCTTAACCACTGCGCCAGCAGGGCTCCTTTATTAGCTATTCCCACTGCTGGCGAGTCGATTCCAACTGACAGTGACTCCAAATGAAGCTCTGAGGCTGTAAATCTCTACAGAAGCGGACTGCCACTGGTAGTTTCAAACCTCCAACCTTTCAGTTCCCAGTCAATCGCTTTAACCACTGCACCACCAGGGCTCCTTTCATCAGCTATTGGGGAGATGCAAATCAAAACCATAATGACATATCACCTCGCCCCCATTAGAATGGCAAAAAAAAAACAAAACAGGAAACAAAAGGTGTTGGTGAGATTGTGGAGAAACTGGAATGGTCATCCATTGCTGGTGGAAATGTAAAATGGCACAGCCACTGTGGAACACAGTTTGGTGGTTCCTCAAAAACTTGAACATAAAATTATCATATGACACACCAGTCACAATCCTAGTACCAATACCCAGAAGAAGGAAAAGCAGGAACACAAAACAGAAACCTGTACACCAATTGTTCATTGCAGCACTTTTCACAATGGCCAAAAGGTGAAAACAACCAAAATGTCCAGATGAATGGATAAGCAAAATGTGGTTCTTGGATCGAGTAGACACATGAGACTACGTGGGCAGCTCCTGTATGGAGGGGAGATGAGAGGGCAGAGGAGGTCAGAAGCTGGCTGAATAGACACGAAAATAGAGAGTGGAAAGAAGGGGTGTGCTGTCTTATTGTGGGGAGAGCGGCTGGGGGTATATAGCAGGGTGTATATGGGTTTTTGTGTGAACTTTCACTTAAAGCACAATAAAAATTAAAAAAAAAAGATTGGCTTAAGACACTACTAATTTTGTAGAGCTCATCAATATAACTGCCGCTAAGCCATCTTATTACGTCATAGTGATAGGATTTTTAACATACAGGGAAATCACATCAGAAGATAAAATGGTAGACAATTATACAGTCATACAAGGGAATCATGACCTAGCCAAGTTCACAGATACTCTTTAGCAGCACAATTCAATCCATGACAATTGCAAAAGAAGAAATACTGTGTGATCTCACTTAGAGAAAATAAGCAAATACATAGAAACCAAAGAATGTATAGGACATAAATATATGGAAACCAAAGTGGTTACAAGACGGGGAAAGGGGAAGTTTTCGCTTAAGGGGCGTTTATGTTAATGGTGGTGGAATAATTCGGAAGAGGGAGGCGAGAATGGTTGCACAACGTGAAGAATGTAACCAACATCACTAGATTATACATGCAGAATTGGTGAATCGGCGACTGTTTTGTTGAATATATTTTCACCACAATAAAAGAAAGAAAACCTATGGAGCACAGTTCTACCCTGACGCACATGGGGTCATCGTGAGTCGAGTCAACTCAATGGCAACTGGTTTTTGGGGGCCCGTTGTAGGCATTTTAAGGAGCCCTGGTAGTACAGTGGTTAAAGTGCTTAGCCGCTAACCAAAGGGTCAACAGTTTGAACCCACCAGCCGCTCCGTGGGAGAAAGATGTGGCAGTCTTGAAAACCCTATGGGGCAGTTCTGCTCTGCCTTATGGAGTCACTATGAGTTGACAGCAGTGGGTTTGGGCAGGCATTTTGTAGGGTCTCTTAATTGAGCCTCTGCTGTGTGCCAGGTGTTCATATACCTGAACTTCATGAGCACAGATGAGGAAGTGGAAGCTCTGGGAATGGAAGTTGCTAATAGAAGTCACGTACTAATAAGCAACCCGGGTGGGGTTCAAGTTCAGTCCCAGCAGACCCTGGAGCCACAGCCCCTGCCCTCAGCCCACTAGTGCTGGGGCCCGCCCCAGGAGCCTGAGGCGTGTTCTCTCAGTGCTCATCACAGCAGTGCCTTGAGGTGCTGACAAGGCTACCGAGGCACAGGGACAGTCAGTAAGTAACTCTCACAAGGTCAGGTAAACTTGGTGATCCAACACCAGAGCCCACGTTTTACCCACAAAACCAATTGCCACCTGACATGGGCTAATTACAATTAGCCGCTGATTCCTAAAGCACAGGTTTTGTTTCCAGAACTTGAGTGCTATTCGAGACGAGTCTGAGATGCCTGTCATTGAGATGAAGATAGTGGAGTGTGGTGAGGACATCACTCAGCTGTTCAACGTGCTCATGACCCTGGAGATGCAGCTGGTGGAACAGCTGGAGGTGAGCGGACCCCGGATGGGAGCGTGGACCACAGCCCGCGGGCTCTGAGCCTATGGCTCCTCCACAAGGCTTGGATAGGTAGACTCCAGCCTGCAAGGCTGGAGGCCTGTGCTGTGCTCCTCACAGCCAGCCCCACGGTCAGGTCTTGCTCACCAAGCTGGCACTGCTTTTCACGCACTTGAGTAGCCTAGATTTGAGGTTGTCCTCCTGGAGAATGAGAGGTGAGTCCCAGCCCCAGTGGGGAGAGGTTTGGTATAGCCCCAGAAGCTGTTGGGAGCTCAGGAGACAGAGTGCCGCCCCCCTGCCCCCCAGCCTGACATCGACCCACCTCAGAGCAGGCCAGGAGCCTACAGTTCAGCATTCAGTGCTGCTCTCCAAAATCTGTGCGCGGCCAGAGTGATGTGTGTTCACCAAGCTGGGGGTCTGAGTGGTGTGATGAATTGAGCCTCCTTGGATGCTGCTGCAGCTGCGCCAGGAGATAGCACCTAATCAGCTTCTCACAGGCCCAGTCCCTACCCCAGACATGGGACAGACTCCTCATGCGTCCCACAACAGAGGTTTTCTCCACACAGCACGCGCTTGCTCCGGGGAGGCGTGAGGCAGCCTCTCAACCTTCCCAAGCAGGGGACGCTTTCTCAGCCTCCACATGTTCCCCAGAGCCCATGCGCGGGGCGTGCTTGTGCTGCCAGGGCCCAAGAAGCTGCAGTGCAGTGTACTTTCCAATGACTGTTTGTATACATCACAGCCACATTCACACCTGGTTAAGAAATGTGTAATTGGCTTGGCCTGCAGACAGGCCTCGTCCAGATTCTGCCTGCATCTCCTGGGGTCTAGAGCCATCTGTGCAGGGGATGACCCATGGGGGGGATGCAGGACAGCAGCCTTAGGATGGCATCTGCACTGCACATCCAGCCCACTGAGCCCCACGCAGGCCCTTGGTGCCCTGAGGCACAGGGGCATGCCTTGCAGAGGGTGCAGCTGTGTAGGATCTGGGTGATGGCTTTCCTGAGGGCTTCCCTGTGCAGGCACCTTGCCACACACTTTATGTGAAATAACTCCTTAAGGCCTCATAACATCTCTGTGAGACCAGGCAGTATGTTAAAAAAAAAACATTTTTTAGATGAGGACATGAGGCCCACACAGGTTAAACACTGTCCCATAGTTGCAAAGAAGGGGTGGGGCAGAACTGGGTGGCGACTCCAGCACTGTTTCTGTCTAGTGATAAGCAGGCGCACTGAGGTGGGTAGCTCTGTGGTAGACCCAAGGGAGGCAAGACTGGGACGGGGGTTCCTGGCAGAGGGACCAGGCCAGGCAAAGGCCAGGAGAAAGCAGTGAACATTCAGGGCACGGTGAGTGAGCTGATATGGCCAGAGAGTGGCATCTGTGGGAGGAGGTGGAGTTGCCCACAGCGTCCCAGTGAGGTGGAAGTGGGCCTGAACCCCCAAGCTGGAGAGCAGAAGCTGCCCAGCTGCTGCTGCGTTCTGAGCAGTACCTCCTGCCCTGACTCCAGACCCTCGAGTCTAAATGCAAGCATTAACTGTCATCTTTATCATGCCCAGGAGACGATAAACATTTTTGAAAGGAACATCGTCGACTTGGTGGGACTCTTTATCGAAAACGTCCAAAGCCTATATCCTTCCCATGCAGACCTTCCATGGGGAGGCCAGGTGCTGCTGGCCTGTGGGGTCATCCCAGCGGTTCCAGTGCCCCTCATTCCCGCCTCCAGGGGGCAAGGAGCAGGGGAAGGGAAGATTCTGAGCAGACTAGGCAGGAGGTAAGTAAGCAGGTCCCTTCCAGGTGACCTCCTGCAGGTCCCACAGCTGCCCCTCCCGCTGACACCAGCACCCTGAACAGGAGGTTTAGACAGAGGTAGTAAAAGTCAGCATTTTATAGTTTCCGTTACCAGAAATAGCCACTCCCCACAACTGACTTGCAGAAAGAGCTCCACCTCCACCAAGATGATATTTAAATTCACACAGGATCCTATTTAGTGAGAACCTCCACGTTGGAAAGTAGAGAAATGTCAAACCTCCTGTTTCTCACCAAGGAAAAAGCTAACGTTCAAAGGCTCAAGATTGGGCAACCCCTTAGAATGTTCAAAAGATGCAGGGTCCAAGGGTATCTCCCAGACACCCAGCACAATGATGGCTTTGCTGGAGTATCCGTGCAGATGCCCAGTGTGGCCCTGTGTGGGGAGAGTCCCGGTGTGCTCATCTCCAAGTGGGTGTCACGCATAGGCAGCAACATTCCGGAATCGCCAGCATGCCGAGTTTGGTGGGCAAATAAGTGCTGAGTGTAGGGCACCTCCACCTGGAGGACACTGACAGATTACTTACATGAGCTTGTCAGATTAAAGGTCAGGGATAGGAGCTGGTGTTTGGGGCATGGCCACCCTTCTGCTGATGAACTCAGGGCCCTGCTGTGCAGGCGGAGGCGGGGCAAATGGTTGGGCTCTGCCCCAGAAGCACCCTCTGGCTCCTGCCTCTGAGGGGCGCTCAGGCAGGGGACAGCAGTTATAGATGTGACAAGTGGCAATGGAGGTGCAAGGTGAGCGGCACCAAGCCAGTAGACCTGAAGGGAGGCCTAAGAGGCCAGGTAGAGCCCTGAGCACAAACCTTGAAGTCTGTCCAAGAGGAGGCTGGCAGGCCACTAGCTCATTTAGGCCTTAGGCCAAGTGGAGGGTGCGAACAGTGCAAGTGATGGGCGGCTCTAAGCCAGTGGATGAGACCCAGTCTGTCTCCACCTCTGAAAGTTCACTCTGGCTGCTGCAGGAAGGGGCAGTCAGGTGGGACAGGTCCAGCGGGAGGTGGTGGTAGGCATGGAGAGAGGTGATGGTGGACAGAGATAGGGTATGAGGATATCCGTGCGCTGGGAGTCGTGCTGGCCTTGGGTGGCCCTGTATGGCTTAGAGCACGCCCTTCTGCCCCTAGAGCCTGTTCTGTCCTTGCTGAGCTCACATCAGAGCCCCCACCCCGTCAGGGCTGTGCCCACCTGCTGCCCCTCCTTTGCTTAACTCATGGTGCACCATGGCTCAGTGCCGGGACTTAGAGAGCCACCACCATGAGAAGCTCCTGGAGATATCCATCAACACCCTTGAGAAGATCGTCAAGGGGGAGCTCGATGAAGACCTGCCTGACGATGTCCGTGCGGTGAGCAGCTGGGCTGTGCCATGGGGCATGGGGCAGGGGACTGAATCTCACGGAGCCTCAGGGTCCTCATCTGCAGAAGGGACAGTGGCCTGCTTTGCAGGGTGGGGGCTGAGAACTAAAGCACTGGCAGACACCACGGAGCCCAGTTAGACAGGAGTGTACAGAAGTTAGGTGGTTTCCAAAACCTCACCTCTCTGGGGGCCTCTGGTACTTTCTGAGATCTCCCCCAGAGGCCTCCTGGGTCCTGCCCCTCTGTGATATGTGATGCGAAGCACTGTTTCTGACCCAGCGTGGTGCAGTCCCGTTCCTGCCAGTACACGCTGCAGTGAGTGGGTCAGCAGGTCAGAGGGTCATCCTCTGTGCCCGGCCCTGTTCCTTGGGCCTGTGCTATGGGATGCACTGGGGCCTTCAGCACTGAGGCCACACTTCCTGTCAGGGCTGTGTCCCTCACTCACTGATCCCTCCACTGCCACATTCCTCACCTCTCCCCATCTCCTTCCTGCCGACCCCCAGACATGCCATGTCACCCCTCACCTGGACCACTGAAATGGCCTCCTCGTGATCTCCTGCAGGCTATTCTCCATGTGGCAGCCAAACCAGATAATCTGTGCAGTGCACAGAACCCTCGGGTGGCTGCCCACCGCCCCACTGTGCCTCCCCCTGTGCTCCCTGTGGCTCCCACCTCCAGCCTCAGTCTGGGCACTGCCCCAGCCTTTCCATCTGACATTCCATCCAACAGACCCTCTCCCCTCAGGGCTCGGGTGTCTGGCTCCTCCTTGTAGTTCAGAGCTCAGCTCAAATGTCAGCTCCTTGGAGAGGCCTTCCCTTTGCCTCATATCTCTCACACACCTGTTTTTCCTGGTCCCAGACCCATCACTACTTCCTGTGGTCTTGTTCACATGAACGTGCTCCTTTGATTCTCTGTGGACACTCAAAGGAAGCCTGCAGGGGCCGGGGTGGTTTCTCACCACCGTCCTGGTGCAGCAGCAGTGGGCACAGCACAGTGTGGAGTCGGGGTAGGCTGTGGACCGAGCAAGCCGGAGCGTCCACTCCCTGAGCTTCTGCCCTGCAGGTGGGTGCAGCTTAGCCCAGCAGACACAGAGGGCCAGCATCCCCAGCTCAGAGCCTGCTGGGCCAAGATAAACCCCAGCCAGCTGCAGATGGCAGGGCCACACATCACGAAGCCTGAGTCACCAGCCTTCTCTCCCTAAATACTCGCTAAATGCTGCTAACAGTTGCTGACCAGACTCAGGGAGAAGACATCTCCCAGAGCCAGGAAGTAAGGCTGCCTGCGAGAGCCCACTCTGGGATGGCAGATGGTCAGTGCAGGGGGCCTGTGATAACCAGCAGGATAGGGCTGAAATGTGTACGCTTCCTGATGCCTTGGACAGGAAGAGAAAGACAGACTGGCCGGCACTTCTCCACTGCCAGCTGGCTCTGCCTGGGCATCTGACACCTGGGTGCTCCTGGGCTCGAGGGGCACCAGCCACCTGCTGAGGGAGGAGGCTGACCTCGCCAAGGGCTCGCTGAGCAATGGCTGGGCACTGTCTGAGCCTGATGGTCACGCGCCACCTCACTGACTTCTCCAAACGCCGCTGCACAGGAGGCACTGTGCTCATCCCCATTTTACACATGGGATGTTGTTGTTATTAGCCACCACCAAGTCGGCCCCCAACCCCGTGCACAACGGAAAGAAATGCTGCCTGGTCCTGCGTGATCCCCCGTGATCAGTTGCACATTGGACCGTTGTGATCCACAGAGTTTTCATTGGCTGATTTTTGAAAGTACGTCACTAGGCCTTTCTTCCTAGTCCATCTTAGTCTGGAAGCTCCGCTGAAACCTGTTCAGCGTCGTAGCAACACACAAGCCTCCACTGAGAGACGGGTGGTTGAGGTGCTTGAGGGGCATTGTCTGGGAATCAACCCAGGTCTCCTGCATAAAAAAAAAAAAAAAAAGCATGGAGGGCTAGAATTCTACCACTGAACCACCACTGCCCCCTACAGGTGAGAAAACATGGTAAACCTGAGGCTGAGGGAAGTTTAGTAAATTGCCCAAGGTCACACAGCCGTGAGAAACAGTCTGGATTAAAATTCAAGTGAGCGGTGCCTGAGCCAGCTTCGCAGCAGCATGGGCCGTCCCTGCCTGCAGACCACAGGATGGCATCATGGGTAGTGCAGGTCTGCCTCTGACATGAGGAGCTGCCTTGAAGCCTGCCTGCAGGGCTGGTCTAAGCTCCCTGCCGGGAGTACCACCCTTGAGGCCTCGGGGGTGGCCGAGCACACTGGAGAGCCTGCCTCTGTCGGCTGGGGTGCCCCTCTGCCCTTTGGGGAACTTTCACGGTTGCAGCAAGAGACATCACGCGTACCTTACACTGTTTCTTAGGTCTCCTTATATGTAAGCAACAAAACGAGGCATATCTTCTGAGAGGAGAGTTTGTCCTAACTGGGGGAAGTAATAGGTACCATGATGGCTCCCTTTTTTACAGATGAGGAAACTGAGGCACAGAGCAATAGAGTAATCTGTCCAAGGACACAAGCTGTGGCGTTGTGTGAACCAAACCCAGACAGTTTGATTCAGAAGCTTTGACAAATGTCCACTGAGTCTGTAGCAAGACTGGGGATGTTGAGATGCGGGATAGGGCCTGTGGTGAGAACTTAGTCATCGATGAGCAAATCCTGATCAGAAAGGCACTCTGTGAGGTCAGCTATCTCTTTATGTCTCCTCTCATTCAGCTGAGTGACTGTTACCAGCTAATGCCAAGCCTGTCCCAACTCTATATCTGTAAGCCCTGCCAGGTGTTAGAGGAGAGAGCAAAAACCCTAGCCCAGGGAAAGCCCCAACCTGGCAGTGTGACAGGGCGCTAGACAGAGGCCAGTGCGGCTGTGACCAGGCAGGAGCACAAAACCAGCCATAAGTCTCCATCAAGTGGCAGAGGTGGCAGGAAAGCCAGACACCTTCCCGAGGGCTGTGAACACCTGGGTCGGTGTCCAGCTTTGAGGCAGGGTCAGTGCCCGAGCCTAGGCCATGGAAGGACTTGCAAAACCCCGAGAGCTACTCCAGCTGGTCAATGTACAGGGGCAGTAACAAGGCCTGGCCGGGGCTCAGGCTGCAGTCCATGTGGGGGGGCCATAATGAGGACTGGGTGGGACCTAGGTGGCTCCCTCAGCACAGGAGACTGACCAGTCCAGTCCCTGCCATGTCAGCCACGCTAGGGGCAGGGCATCTCTGCAGCAGGGGGAACCACGGTGCCATCAGGTACTCTGAGCAGGTGACAGGATAACGGGGCAGCAAATACTCAGACCACCAGCATCACAGTGGTCTTGGGGTAAGCACCAGTTGTGCCCTTCTCAAAAGCTCCCCACAAGAAGTTGCTTAGAAAGAAATGTGCTCTTTCCCATGATCAGGGCTGCTGTTGTGGAAGGCCAGCCAGTACCACAGAGTGGCAGGCCACTTGGGGCCATCACTGGTGGCCTGCGTTCCCCATGGTTTCACCCCTGCAGAAACTAGAAAGGGACCTGCAGCCCTCTGCACATAAAACCATTCCAAGAAGAAAAGAAGAGCCAGCACTCTGGGCCACCCGAAGTCTAGAAACAACTTTGCAGTTTTTATCTCACTTCTTTAAACCAGACCTTTAATTTGTATTTTACAATATCACTGTTTTTCATAACAGACTCTATCTAACCGTTCACCTTTCTAAGTAGACTTCAGTTTCTCTTGTCACTGCTTACAAAGCTTGTTTTCTACGTCTGCAAAAGTTGGGGGAAAGATTTCTCCTCTTGGCTAAGGATATCAGCTTGTCGTGGATTGAATTATGTCCCCCCCAAAAATGTGTGTATAGATTTGGCTAGGCCATGATTCTCGGTAAATTGTGTGATTTTCCCGTATGTTGTAAATCCTGCCTCTTATCCTGTTCATGAGGGAGGATGGGTGGCAGTTGTGTTAGTGAGGCAGGACTCAGTCTACAAGATTGGATTGTGTGTGAGGCAATCTCTTGAGATACAAAAGAAAGAAGCAAGCAGAGAGACAGGGGGGTCTCATACCATCAAGCAAACAGTACCAGGAGCAGAGCGAGTCCTTTGAACCCGGGGTCCCTGTACTGCACGGAGAAGCTCCTAGTCTGGGGGAAGATTGATGAGAAGGCAGACAGAGAAAGCATTCCGAAGGAGCTGATGCCCTGAATTTGGACTTTTAGTCTACTTCACTGTGAAGAAATAAATTTCTCTTCGTTAAAGCCATCCACTTTTGGTATTTCTGTTATAGCAGCACTAGATGACTAAGACACAGCTGTAACCCGGTTTTTAAAATGAAGAAGGGGGATCTTCCATGAGGAATTGATGTGAATGGTGGCTTTTTCTAAAACACAGCTGGAGACCTTCACTGGGATGACCACCTGTGTTCCTGTCCTGTTTCTCAGGAAGGCAGGCTTTACAGGTCTTTATAGGTCAATTAGCGTGACTCTACTAATTGGTTCCCCAGACATTCCGTTGCCCACATCAGCTAACCTGGTTTTTCCCACCTGGAATTCCATGGAAAGCCAGCACCCGGCAAGTTGTTAATTGTATTACTCTGAAAAGGAGTCTGTGCCAAATAAGTCAGACAACTGAGAGAAACCAAGTTTGAAAAATTTGTTTTCTGCAGAACTTTCTGGAACCTTCAAAATGCTTTGCGTGCTGTGGCTGCTGTAACAAAGTACCACAAACTTAGTGGCTTAAAGATTTATTCTCTCAAAGTCCTGGAGGCCAGAAGTCCAAAATTAAGGTGTTGGCAGGGCCTTGCTCCCCCTAGAGGCTCTAGGGGAGAATCCTTCCTTCCTTCTTCCAGCTTCTGGTGGCTCCAGGCATTTCTGGGCTTGTGGCCACATCACTCCATGTCTGCCCCTGTGGTCACATGGCCTCCTCCTCCGTGTATGTGAGAGAGAGACTGCACTCAGGGCCCACCAGGAAAATATAGGATGAGCGCCTCTTCTCAAGATCCTTAACTCAGTCGCATCTTTTGCCACAGAAGATAATATTCACTGTTGCCATATAAGGTAATACTCACAGGTTCTGCAGATTAAAAGTGAATATATTTTGGGGGGACCACTTTTTCAGCCTACCACAGGTGTGTAGGATTTCACAAACATATTTGACAAGAATACATTTATTTTTTGCAGAAATAATAACATCTTGATTCTACAGAACATATTCTGGAGACCGTTAAGTTAACTACTACTGTATGAAAAACCAAAACACAACACAAAGTGGACTTGCGGTCCTCTCTGCAATAGAGAATACTTTCAGGTCCTTTGCCATCCTGGGCGTCACAAAGCACCTTCCCTTCAAAGTGGAAGCAGCTGCTTGCTAAATGCTTAAGCAGCCTTGCCTAGCTCCAGGAGATAATTCCATTCGGTAATCAACCACCACATGCACACAACAGCCATAGTCTGAACACCTAGAACCTGCCAGTTGTTCTTGACAGAAAACAAGGTCAGGAACAAGTGAAGATACAAGGAAACACCAAATGGAGCCAGAGATTTGACTTTGTTAACATGGGGCAGTGGAGAGACAATCATGGTCTAAGCACCTGTCACCTTGCAGGACCTTCTGTCCTCAGGGAGCAGCCTTGAGCCCCTTGACCAGCTTTCCATACCCCACCAGCCAGCAAAGGTTTTCGGCAGGTCAGACTTGGGAGCAACCAGGGAAGAGGAGCTTTCCTGGCTGTGGCCCACCCAGGGCTGCTACCTGCCTTCTTCAGGAGAAAACCTGCTACAACTGGGCTTCTGATTCAGCAGCCTGGTTTGCCCTTCCCCATAACTGGTCTGGAACTGCTCGGGTCTAGGAGGCACTGAGACCTGCAGGCAACCTGCAGGATGTGCGAGATGGGTGGCACCTACACCAACTGGGGTACTTGGGCTCCCTTTTTGATTTAGCATGAACATCGTGCTCAGGGTGGAACACCACCATCTCTTTGGTCATTCTCACTAGCTTTTTGTCGACAAAGACACAATTGTGAACGCTGTTGGGGCATCACATGACATCCACCTCCTGAAGATCGACAACCGGGAGGATGAGCTGGTCACGAGAGTCAACTCCTGGTGCACGCAGTTGGTGGACAAGGTGGGTACAGTGAACCTGCTCTAGCTGGCTCGGCCTGTTTCCCTAGCAGCCAGCCAGAGAGAAGGTGGGAATTCTCCCTAGGCAGTATACATTATTTTCAAGAAATAAAATTATGGATTGTAGCATTCTACACTGAAGACCTAATTTTGCCCAGTCAGAGGCATTAAGGGGCCCTGGTGGTGCAGTGGTTAAGAGCAATGGCTGCTAACCAAAAGGTCAGGAGTTTGAGTCCACCAGCTGCTTCTTGGAAACCCTCTGAGGCAGCTCTACTGTGTCTTCTAGGGTTGCTATGAGTGGGAATCAACTTGACGGCAATTGGTAGAGACGTTAAAGCCCACATGCTTCATTTTCTAACTCCTACCTCAAATATTTGTTGCCGTTCCGAGCCATCGAGTCAGCTCAGAAACATGGTGACCCCATGTATAAGCAAACAAAATGTTACCCGGTCCCATACCATCCTCATGATCGCTGGTATGCTTGAGTCCATTGTTGCCTTACAACCTAGGGGGCTCATCTTCCAGCACTATATTGGGCAGTGTTCTGTTGTGATCCATAGGGTTTTCATTGGATGATTTTCCAAAGTAGATCACCAGGCTTTTCTTCCTCGTCTGTCTTAATCTGAAAGCTCCATTGAAACCTGTCCACCATGGGTGACCCTGCTGGTATTTGAAACACCAGTGGCATAGCTTCCAGTATCACAGCAACACGCAAGGCACCACAGTGCAAGCCACAGACAAACTGACAGGAGGTGGCTCAAGTATATAATCGACACGTGGTGGGGGGGCAGTAAAGTAAATGAGGAACTTCAACTATACAAATTTTGAACAACCACCCTCCCTTCCCTCACACTGGACTCAGAAGAAGATGTTACTTTAGGATCTGAATTAGGGACATTGTTTTCCCTCATTCCTAGATTCACACGGATGAAATTATGAGGAACCGCAAGCGCGTGAAGGAGATCAATCAGTACGTCGACCACATGCAGAATGAGCTGGACAACCTGGAGTTCGGTGATATTCTCGATTAGAAGTGCGTTGGCCCTCACACGCCCTCTGGAGGAGGGTGTGCTGACCACCTCCGCAGAGAGGATTGCTGGAACTCCTCAGCTGCTGCTACTAGCACCATCCCTCTCTCCCCACCCCTGACACGATTTGATTTCCAAATGTAGAAAGTAATAAAGGACTTATGTGACCTTTCCTTCATTCTTTAAAAGAAACTAGAATTCCTGTCCATGTACGAGCAAGGGAAAAGGCCTAGAGGAGCAGCAGATCCTCACAGGTGGTCAGGTGGCTGCATGTGACCCCCAACGCAGCAGTGGCTGGGCTGGGCTGTGGGGCCCAGCGACAGCTCCAGGTTCCCCTGCCGCACCCAGGGCAGAGCCCTCCCCTCCTCTGGTGCCAAGGAGTTGTGGAGCAAGAGAGGCCAAGCTGCACCACTGCTGGGGACTGGGCCATCTGCGAGGCTGGGAGGCAGGGACCCGAGCTCCACAGGAGGGTCAGCCATAGGCAAGGTGCGATCGTCTGGACTGGGTTCAGGTCCCACTCTGACATGTCCCCTCTGAGGCCTCAGTCTCAGGGGATGTGCCAGCACCTACCTCAAGTGCTGATGCAGAGCCAGGGGACTGTGTGGGGAGGGCATGGGTATGTGACCCCCTTCAGTTTGGAAGTGACTTGTGGGGCAACCCGAGCACGGAGAATGTGACAGTGATCATGGTGGGAGACCTGAGAATAGACTAGGACAAGATGGTGACCATGTGGAAGACTCAGGAATAGAGGAAATGGAGGGGACCATGTGTAGGGACCTGGGTACAGAGGGCATGAGGATGACCATGTGGGGAACCTGGGCCATGACAGGGACCATGTGGAGAGACCCAGGCCCGGAGAGCATGATAATGACCATGTGGGGAGACCAGGTGTAGAGGACATGGAAGTGACCAAGTAGGGGGGGAGGACCTGGGCATGGAGGATGTAGAGGCGACCGTGTGGGGGCACCTTGGCATTGAAGACATGGAGGTGGCCATGAGGGGGGACCTGAGTATGGAGGACATGAAGGTGACTATGTGGGGGACCCAGGTGTGAAGAATGTTGAGGTGACCATGTTGGGGGACCCGGGCAAGGAATGCAGGTGACCGTATGGAGGACCCAAGTGTGGAGGATATGACTGTGACTGTGGGAGGGGAGAACACAGACCTGGAGGACCCTGGTGGAGGATCTGGGCATGGAAAACGTAATGGTGACGTGGAGGGGGACATAGGTGTAGAGGACATGATGGTGACCTCAGGGGGATCTGGGCCTGGAAGATGTAATTTTGACCCTGGTGGAGAATCCAAGCATGGAGGATGTGGAGTTAACCATGTAGGGGAGGCATCTGGGCATTGAGGACATGAAGGTGACCATAAAGGGGGACCTGGGTGTGGAGGACATGAGGTGACCATATAGAGTGACCATGTGGGAGGACTCAGGAGTGGAGGGCATGGACATGACAGTGTGAGGGGGACTTGGGTGTAGAGGGTGTGATGGTGATTGTGTGGGGGTACCTGGGCACGGACATGACAGTGACGGTGTAGGGGACCCAGGTGTGGAGGGCATGATGGTGACTGTGTGGGGGTACCCAGGCATGGACATGACAGTGTGATGGTGACCATGTGGGGGGATCTGGGCATGGAGCACGTGAAGGTGATTGTAAAGGGAACCTGGGCCTGGAGGACATGACAGTGACCTTGGTGGAGGGTACAAGTGTGGAGGACTTGGAGGTGACCATGTGAGCATGTGAGGGAGCCAGCCATGGAGGATATGGTGGTGAGTGTGTTGAGAAACTCGAGCTTGAAGGATGTGACAGTGACTGTGTGTGGGATATGGGTATGGAACACATGACTGATCATGTAGGGGGGGACCTGGATATAGAGCATGTGGAGGTGACCATAGGAAGGACACAAGCCTGGTGGGCATGATGGTGGCCCTGGAGGTGGATACACCATGGAGGATGTGGGAGTCACGAGGAAGGACATGGAGGTGTCCACAGGAGCAACCTGGGTTTGGAGGACATGACAGTGACCCTGTGGGGACCCGGCTGTGAAAGACAAGATGGCAACCCTTGTGGAGTATCTGGGCATGGAAGACAGGGATGTGACTGTGTTGGGGACCCAAGTATGGAGGATGTGTTGGTGACCATGGGGAGACCTAGGCCTGAAGGATGTGACAGTGACCATGTGGGAGGATCTGGGTGTGGAAGACATAGAGGTGATCATGGCGGCGGGGTGGGGGGCCTGGGCCTGAAGGACATGGCAGTGACCGCTGGGGGAGACTGCGGCCTGCAGGACGTGGTGGTGACTGTGTAGGGTGACCCAGGCATGGATAACATGATGTTGACCATGGTGGAGGAGGGTACCTACATGTGGAAGTGACCGTGTAGGGAGACCTGGGCATGGACAACATTACAGTGACTGTGTGGGAGGACCCAGATGTGGAAGACATGACAGTGACCATGTGGGGGACGCAGGCATGCAGGACGTGACAGTGACTGTGTGTGGGAGGCCTGGGCATGGAGCAAGTGGAGGTGACCGTGGGCGGGGGCGGGGCTTGGTTGGAGGACATGGAGGTGACTATGTGTTTGGGACTTAAGGAGAGAAGCCTGCACATCACAGGACCTTGCCCTGTTCCTGTCCTGGCTTTTAAACCCAGGCACAACTTGTATTTTCTATTTTCTGCAGTAAATAATTTTTTTCTCAATCAGCAGGAACAAATAGATACAACTGGCTTGGAAGGATTCACTTTGAAAAGATCATTTGATTATAAACCAGGAAACAATACCTGTCACTGACATGGTTTTCTCCCCAGTGTAAGTTCCCAACCCAGGGCAGCAGGTATCAAAATGTGTCCGTGGAAGGTCAGCTTAACCTTGGTGAAATGCAGACATCACAGGAGTGGAGAAAGTGGAGGCATGAATTAAAACAGGGCACATTTTCAGACTGGAGACATATTTAATAAAATAAGGTCACTAAAATAAGAGGAAGTCATGTACAACCCGTTGCCTGTCACTGGCGGCTGGCCGGGTGCCTATGCCGGCTGGGGCCCCACAGGGCTCTGCTGCCCATGGCCTGGCTGCAGGCCTCACTCCTGCAGAAGCTTGTGCTTGACAGTAGTGCTCTCGGAGCAGAGGTGCACGAAGAGGGCGCCGGCGGCTGCACGGGCCCGCAGCTCCTGCAGCTCATAGTCGTGGGCCCACTCGATGTTACCCCACTTCTGGATCTGAGGGGAGAACCAGACAAGCTGCTGGGAGGGCACCCAGTGCCCAGCTCCTGTTAGGCCAAAGCTGCAGGAGGCCAAGCTGAGCAAGTGCAGGCCCCAAGCCAGCACACACAAGACGTGCGGGGGTGTGGGGATGGGGAGGGGGCAGTTGGCCAGCAGCCGTCCATGCTCAAGAGGCAATGGTGATCCGAGAGGATGTGGGCTAGGCCCAGGGCCAGTGGACCCTAAGTGCTCTCTCCTCCAAGGTGCCCAGCCCGTGGGATGGAAGGAATGGACAGTCACTGAGGCCCGTGGTGGGCTGCAGGGCTGACTCTGGAGAGGGCCCAGGACTGAAAGGGCCTCTGCTCACACACGGGCAGGCTGCAGGGCTCTGAAGCCCAGAGGGAGGCAGCCCGATTCCAGCCTAACCTGCCAGCTCCTCTCCCGCTAGAGGCCCAGGAGGCCTGGCCCGGCCTGGCCACCTCAGCTTTTCTGGTCACCCTGAATCTCATGTGCCCCCACAACTCTCCGCATTTCTAAGCTGCCCAGTCTGTCTTGAAAACTGCACTATATTCTCTGAAGAGCATGTTATGCTGCCAGAGCACTGTCACTACATAATCCAGGCTACCCCCATTTTGTGGAGGGTCAAAACAGACATTCAGAGAATGAGGGCCTGGCTCAGGGTCCCACGGCCAAAGGCAGAGTCCAGACCAGAAACCAGGGCTCCTGGCTCCCAACCAAACCCGTAACACCAGGAATCACACTTCGCCCTAGTCAATCCTTCCTAACACCAAAACCACCAGCTTCTTTTGTTGTTCAGAAAGAAATATTCCCTCAGCACTTCCTGGATCACCAGATGACTACATGGACTTGGGAAAAACTGCCATTACAAAGACATTTTCATCCTACTGAGACTCAACTCCTAGTAGCAATTCACCTTATAACTGCAAAATCTACTGTAATGTTCAGAGTAAAAAAATGCAAATGATAGTCCAGCAAACCCTGATGGAATCTGAGCCCACTAAACCACAACTGGTGTGTAGACAGCAGCTCCCTCTGCTCCTCTGGCAGCCAGGCTAACTGCTGGGGAGACTTGGGGGCTGAAGCAGGGTAGCCCACTTGGAAGAACACAAATGTGACTTTCAGCAATGGTAGCACCGTGTGTGTGGATTGGGCCCAGATGATTCATGTCTGTCCACGAGTGTCTGTGGGGGAGAAGGGCCTTGGCTCTGGAGGCCCCCAGACCTGGCTCCAAAGCCAGCTTGAACATTTCCCAGCCATGCGGCCCTGTGCCTCGGTTTCCTCCTGTAAAATGGGGTAACGGCAGCCCACCTGTAGCTGTTTCGAGGAGGTGAGACCCAGGGGTGAGGTATGATCCCAGGGCTGAAGCACAGGGTCGAACTTACTGCCATGACCTGATTATCTCTGTTACTTGGCAGTACTTCTACCGGCCCTTAGTTCTGGTTTCAGTACGTACATGAAAGTAATAGGGCCAAGTTCACATTCAAAAAACTCAGATGGGTTGCCCGTCCCCCAGTCCATGTAAATTAGGAAGGGGTGTTATCAGAATCTATCAGTGGTCTGCTTCTCCCCTGGTGGGTAGAGAACTGAGGGCAGCCCCAAGGCCATGGTTCACCTCACCTGGTACTCTTCCTCCAGGCGGGACAGCAGCACAGCCTGCTCCACCGTCAGGCGCAGGTCTATCAGGCCCAAGGTCAGCACCATGGACTTGAGCTGGGCCACCACAAACTCAATTCCTGCAGGACACAAGCCAAGTCAGGACCCAGGAAGCCCCCACTCAAACAGGGCAGCTGCTCTAATGCTCCGAGTGGTAAAAAGTCGCTAAATGGGGGAGAATGGTCCCAGGAAGAAGCTGTTGTGTTGGCCTGCTCTGTACCCACCCCTTTTCTTCTGAAGAGAGCTCTATCCTTTCTTGGGGATGGTCCTCTGCTCTCACTTGGCGGGGCGGGGACGGGGGGGAGGGCGGTGCATATGGCCGGCACCTGGCAATCAGAGCATTCCACACCCCTGACCCAGTGACAGGTTCAGGGATGGGCATGTGACTCAAGCCTGGCCAATGACACATGGACCCAAGACTTGTGCTGGGGAAGAGAAACCCAGCTTTGTGCAGGAAAGGTGTAAGTCTGGAGCACAGCCTGACTAAAAGGGTTGGTGTCAGAGCCAGCCTCTGTCCTTAAAAGCCACCTTGGAGCTTCCTTAGGGACGGGTAGGCACAGGCTGCAGATGCAAAAGCCCATCATCCCTGTCCCCCAGCCCCAGCCAGCTCCATGAATACCTTGGAGGGCCCACATGTTGTAAGATGCCAGATGGCTGGCAAGTGCCTCATAAGTCTTGGCTGGGATGTTGGGCCCCATGATGCTGGTGGAGGTGCCAATTTCCACGCCATATCTGAAAGGAAAAAGCTTCAGCTTGTCTTTGTCTTGCCGTGGCCCAAGAGCAGCCCAGCTCTTACCCAGACCTAAGCTACTGAGCATATATGCACCCCGTCAGGATATCTGGCCAAGGAGCCAGTCTTAGGGGTTTTGGGATCCACCGCCACTGGCCAGTGGCCTCCTGACCTAATTTTTTGTCCCCCAAGAGCAAACCCAAAGGACCAGGAAAATGCCCTGCATGGCTGGTGAGTCATGCGAGCTGGGTACAGCCGCCGGAAACTCTTCAGTTGTGTACCTGGAATCTCCAGCAAACACATGGATATCTGCTTTTTAAACTTTCTAAAAAGTCTTTCACATTCGAGGCCATAAAAGATTTCTTTTAAATATTGCTTTCAGGAATATTTGTATGTGTCTTACATAATTCATTTTCTTTATTCAACAAATATTTATGGCCCCTATACTATACAGGGCATTGTTTTTGGCCTGGGATCTATAGGACACGCGCTGGCTTCAAGTAACAATAAATCTTCAAGAATAATCATAACTATATAAAGCACATGACAAATATAATGGAGAAGAACAATTTTTGTAATTTCTTTCATGTATCACAGAGTCACCAGTGGTTTAAAACCATCCTTGCTGAAATTCCTAATAGTACAAATCGAGTGTAGGAGTGGCTAAGTTCTTCTGTAAACTGTTAAGGACAAGAAAGCTCAACTGCCACAAAAACCAGACTATTGTATACCGTGGCACAGATCTCTAGGCACCTGAATTTTGTTACATTTAATTAGACCTTAAGATGACATTGCATCTTCATATTTCTCATCCAGTACTGCAGCTGTTAGGCATCCCCGGGTGGTGCAAATGGTTAAGCACTCAGCAGCTAACCAAGAGGTTGAAAGTTTGAGTTCACCCAGAGGCTCCTTGGAAAAAAGGCCTGGCAATCTGCTTACAAAAAACCAGCCAGTGGAAACCCTACGGAGCACAATTCTACTCTGACACACGTGGGTTTGCCTTGAATCGGGTCAACTGGAAACCTGCTGCTACTGCAGCTGTTAACCTCACTTGATCTCTTTATTTTAAGTCCCTCGGAGCACCGGCTGTGCCTTTTACTTTAAAACCCCAGGGTCCTGGCACACTGTGGGCACTCGGCAAATGTGCAGCAAATGAAGGAGACAGACTGGGGAACTCGCTTTTGTGAAAAATGTTACACCAGAAACATCCATGTAAGCTCACAAAGTACTGTGGCCAAGGCAGTACCCTGATGCCAGCCCTCCCACACTCCCTTGGAATGAAATCAAATTGAATTTCTTCTGCTGCCTCATCAATAGTCCTTTCAGTTTTGCACTCACAGGAGTCTTCCCGTAAAGGAAAAACATTGGGACCCCTCAGCTCCTAGAGCTGTGCACCCCTGGGAGAAAACACTGCCTATGGTTCTGTCACGGCACTACCCGGGCTGGCCCCTGCATGTGCACGTGTGCCATGTGACTGCTCCGTGACCCACTGAGGGGTGTAACAATTGTGATGATATAAGATGACCACTGCCAGCATGTGAGCATGTGCATGGGCCAGGCCGGTGCCAGCCCTTCACAGGCACCGCTGTGCTCGCGCCCCAGTCCTGAGGTTTCACTAGCTCCACCTCAAAGAGAGACACTGAGCTCGGGGGCCAAGTCGCACAACTGACAAGTGGCAGACCTGGGACTAAACCAACACTGCTTGCTGCTCTCAGCCGCTTGGGGAGGGCAGCCTGGGAGCACCGGTGCTGCCCGAGGATGCCCAGCACAGTGTGCACCAACGGCAAGTGCCCAGTGCCCAGCATTGGGACAGGCTGAGAACACCTGACAGCACTTTCCCCAAGGTGACCCTACACCAAACGTCCAAGAGATGCCTAATCCCAGGACATCTGAGCACAGAAAGCAGAGCAGCCAGGGTTTGTATGGTGTGGCCCTGGACCCCAACCCTGCCCAGTCCTGGTGACCAGTTAAGGGGTTGCCTGGAGGTGGGGTGAGGAGGGGCAGTGCCTTGGCAAGCAGTGCATCTTACCTCTTCTCAGCCCACTCGATAATGGGGTCCCATTCATTCTTCTGAAGTTCCACTAGTGTCTCTGGCTCCTCCACCCTGTAGCTAATTCATCGCAAAAGTCACCTTCAGTGACAAAAAATACAGCTCCTTCATTCGGCACAGACAAAGGGAAACTAGAGCCAGAGCCAACACTTCTTCTCCACCACCCCAGCCTCACAAGCCAGCCTCTCAGCTCTTCCCCTAAAGCAGCAGCTCTCAAAGTGTGGTCCTGGGACCAGCAGTATCAGCCGTACTGGGGAACTGGCCAGACCGAAGTCAGAACTCTGGGACGAGGCCCAGCAATGAGTAGCTTAACAAGCCCTCCAGGTGATTCTGATGTAGGCTCCAGTTTGAGAACCACTGCCCTAGAGGCCCCTCATTACTGGCCAGGTAATGGCACTGATGACATTCTAGAACAGATTTGCTTTCCTAACTGCACCCCTGGATCCACATCCACTTGATGCTTGGATGCTGAACATGGATATTGTGCTAGGAGTTCAGTCGTGGCAGCCCTGACCTTCCCCTCCCAAGAGACAGTGCATGCCTCCGGGGTCCATCCCTAGCTATCGGTGCCGAGGCTGCGTGGAAGCCTGCCCTGAGGGGACCTGACACTTGTTTTGACCTGGAGAAATGGAGCCGGAGTCAGTTGAGGGAGCTGAGCTGCAAGGCCTCATGGGATGGGCCCCAGGTGGCCCTGTGGAGAGCCGTTGGCCCATGTAGGCGGAGGGGGTAAGACAGGGTGTAAGGCGTAGGAGCAGAGAAGTGGAAGAACGGACAGACTCAGCGATGGCACCCCAAGGGCGGGGGCAGGGGGGTGCGGTCCAGCTCCAGCTTCTCATCTTAAGATCCCAGCCCCGGTGGCCCAACCATTCTTCATCTCCTGTCAAGAGTCCCTCTATCATTTTCAAGGAATGTTTTCCCTGAGTTAGGTTAAGTGGTCAGTCAAATGGCCCCTAACCCAAATGCACTTGGCTTTCTGGCTAGCAGCTCAACATGGGCACTATGGCGACCTGGTCAGGGGCACCTTTGCTCCTCCCAAAATTTCAGTGCTGATTTTGGATGTCGTCCACAAGGCACCTAGAATTTTAGCACCTCAGACCAGCAGAGAGCAGACGTGGCTGCTCCCCTACATAGTTCTTCCCTCAGCTTTCCTTCAGCATCATGGACCGACTAGCCAGAGAACATAAACACGGGAAATTTAGAGCTGGGAGAAGCCAGCTCCTTGATGTCAATATCTGATAGGCTCTGTGTGCCCAAGTTGAGGAATGACCAGAATGTCTACATAAGAATGGTGGGTGTCAGGGCCACAGCTAGGGTCAGAGCCCCATTGAGGGGGTGCTCCTTGGATCCTGGAGTCTGAAGTGCTGCTTATACTCCCCCAGACCAGGAGGTAGAGGATGGGCTGCAGAAGGGTTGTATTCTGACACAGTTGTAGCTGAGGCATCCCCATCCTAGGGAGGTACAGGGGAGCTTAGTGCTGATGTCAAGTGGGGTGCCCCACCCCTACCCAACATGAGACAATGGAAACCAGTCCGCCACCCTTCCACTAATAACTGCCTGGCACACGAGGCAAGGTGACCCAGAGCAATCAGCTTAGTCCCAAGGGAGTTCCATCAATGTCCTTTACCAGATGGTGTCAGTGTCCAGAAACTTCAGAGCCGCCTGGATCAGCTGGTCCTTGCTTCGCTGGGTTGGGTTGTCCAAAGAAGTGTTGCACAAGGTGGTCTGGATCAAAAGGTAGAGAGTCCCCCCGTGATCAGATGTGGGGCTCAGGCCAAAGCACTACCCTCCTGAGGACACTGTACCCAACACACAGCAAAAAGGAGAGAAGCCAATGGCCACACCAGGGAGATGGCCTGAGGAGTCCTCACAACCACAACAGCAGCACATCGGTCGAAAGCTTGCAACAGCAAGCTTTGTGCTGGATGCTTATGAGATCCTCAAGCTAGCCCTCCTAGGCAGGAACCTTCACCCCCACTTAGCAGATGAAGCTGAGCCTTAGAACAAATGGACTTCCCCAAGGTGTCATGCTCTTCACTGCCTGGTGCTGCTGTATTTCATGTAATCCTTACCACAACCCTCTGGAGTAGGTACTGTTGTTCTACCCATTTCAGAGATGTGAAAACTGAGGCCCAAAGAGGTTAAGTACATCATCAGATACTGCAAATAAGATATGTAAGCAGAACTGGAATGCAAGCCTGCTGATTGCATGCTTTACCACCTGGCTCCCCAATGCCTCAGAAAGCAGGGAAACAAACCATCCAAACCAGGGTCAGGATGGTTTTTCCAGATCTGCCTTGCTGACAATGAGTTGCTTAGGCTACTCGAACAACTAGCTGTGGCCCGGTCACCCTGATTTCATCATCGAAGGAGCAGAGAGCAGCACAAATGGCTGTGAAGGTTGCGAGGCAGCCAGCCCAGGTCTGCATGTCAACAGGGAGTAGAGCGATGGCTGGTCCCACAGCTACTGAATGCTAACTTGTGCCCGCACCTGGCCAGAACTTCACATGCATCACCTCGTCTAATCCTGACCTCACTCCACATGGCACGTACCACCAGCATTCCCTTCTCACAGACAGGGACGGGAACCGGGCTGAGAGAGGGACAGGCACTTGCCCAAGGTTCCAAAGTCTAGAAGCCAGAGAACCTGGACCCAAAGAGCTCAGTGGCCACAGTGCCCACGGGAGCCACTCTGTGTGGGTGGGAGAGGCTGGCTTACAGTGAGCTGCCCCCACCCGTGGCTCCATTTGTTCTTTCATTCAGCCATACTTACCAGTGCCAGCTAACCTTCGTGGTAGGGCTTGGCACACCTGGTGAGTGAAATAGATACGGCCCCGGCCCTCATGCTCCTCACAGTGCAGTGGTCGGGACAGACAACAAACATGTGAACCTAAAACGCACAATGTAGCTGCCATCACAGACAATAAGAGGGCTGGAGTCCCTCTGAGGAGATGGCATTGTGGCAAGGCCATAAGGGGGAGAGGTTGCTGTAGTCAGGGGACTGGAGTCCCTCTTGCAGAGTCGGGCCAGAATCTGGAGAGGCATCTACATTTTTGCAGAGCCCTGGACGAAGTCACGGGGACAAGGAGAGGACTAGGGCACAGGCCAGCACTGTGAGCTCATTACCAGGTGCATGGTGTAGAACTTGATGGTATCCTGCTGGGAGTCCCATTCAGTGGCTACTGCAGTGGCCAGGGCCTCACTGGGGACAGTAAAGAGCTTGGCTTGGGGTGTTTTCAGCTTCCTGTGGTCCAGGTTTATCTCAAAGCCACCTTGAAAGAGCAAATGCAAACCTCTCAGGGACTGTGAAATGGAACTGAGTGGCCATTCCTATATTTAGCCATGTGAATTGGTACAAAGCAACCCCAAGTCCTCTCACTGAAGGGCTTACAAAAACATATCTGACAAAAGCAAGAGGTACCATCTCACCACAGAAGTAGCTGGAGCTGAAAAATGTTCCCAACCTTTCATACACACACACACACACACACACACACACGCACAATGGTGGGGGCAATCAGTTTCAGACACTCACCTTCACCCTGGGTGATGCTGACATTCTGATAAAACCGCTTTCTTTCTGCAAGAAAGATTTTTCAAAAAGGCAGGTTAACATAGTGACAGCTTAGGAAGTGACAAGCCCAGCTGTATCATTACTGCTAATGTTGCTTTATTTGCTTGATTTTCCCAGCATCGTTCAAGTCTGTCCTACTCTACACAGTTTCAACAACAGCTCTGACTGAGGCTGGAGGAGGTGGCTAGCTGGGGAGGGGAGCACTCTGGGGATCAAGAGAGCAGCAGGACATGCCAGTCATGCCGCCCTCCAGTCACCAAGCCCCAGGGACAAGTCTGATCACGCAGCATCCCCAAGCTGCAAAGCCTATCTCACTCTACAGGTTTTCCTACCACCTTCAGTCTGACCTTCCCCACCACCCCCTCCCCCGCCACCAGTACTGTCCCCCCAACGCCCGCACAATGAGGATGGGATAAAGCCAGAGCTCCACCCCAGAGGCCCACTTCTAAGCAGGGATGAGTGAAAAGCCAGCATTTTGTGTGTGTGTGTGTATACGTGCAGTAACCAGGCAGTAAGCACATGTCGCAAGAGCACTTTCTATTCCCTCTATCCAATTAATTAACCTAATTAGCCAACCTGCTTATATATTCAACAGAGACTCCAAACATTTAAGAAGGGGAAAATCTGTGTTCTGTATTCTCTTTTGAAAATAACTTCAATAAAACTTTATATGAAAATATAAACATATCCTCCCTCTTTTATCCAGGAGGGATTAAAAACCAAGAGCACCTCGGAAGGAATCACACAGATTCTCTCAACTAATAAAGAACAAATAGGTCACATTTTGGAAGCCAAAAACCATAACATGGTCTTCAGTCCCTAGAACAGATACAATACTTTCATGCATTCGCTCATTTGTTCACCCATTCACTGGGTACCAAGAGCCTCAGGGTCCCTGGCTGAAGTTACTTATTGAGGTAATGATGTGGCATGTGGAGGAAAAGGAGGCTCATTAAATCATCTGCTTTTAACATCTTTTTTTAAAAATCGACCAAGTTTTGGTTAAAATTGCATTAATTCAAATAGAGAATTGAACTAATTATTCAGTTAAGCAATTAATTCAAATTCAGGAGAACTTGGTGCGTGGGGGGAGATAATGGTACAAGGGTATCTGAATAACTGAGCGCGTTCTTCTTCTGTTTTCCCACGTACCTGTTTTTACCCCACAAATCTCATTACTATACTTCCTACCTAAACACAGAAGGCCCAAAATTGCATTTCCAGGGTTGCATTACTAAACTAAAGCCTAAGCTTTTTTCCCACAAAAAATAACATTTTGTTTGCCTACATGTGTCAGGCACTGCTCTAGGCACTTGGGATACAACAGTGAATAAAACAAAGAAAACCCCTGTCCTAAAAAAAGACTAAAAAAGTTTTTTTTTTTTTGCTGTCCTAAAAAAATATTTTTTTCTTTTTCTTTTTTTTTTTTTTAGGCCTAGTGGAGCTTAAATATATATATACACATATTTAAAAATGTGGTCAGATCTGGCCACCAAGATGAGGATGTGTTATTCTGTCCTTCTTCACCGCCTTCCTCAGAAATCCTAACACTGATTTTCTCACACACTTGACCCCAGAAAGGAGGTTTATGCCACACTGTGCTTTTAAACTTTCCTTCTGTCCATGCTGTCCTGGTCTCATCCAAATGGCAGGTCCACGGGGGTCTGGGGCCTCCTTTTGTGCCTCTGGTCTGGACTGAGGTACCCAGACTACGTCCATTCTGCCTTCGGATGACTGGGCTGGCTGGCTGCCTCCATCTGACCAGGCCAGGTACAAAGGTGGGAAGGCGGAAGTGCTATGAAAGCCTGACTCAGCACTGGGTAGGGTCTTCCAGCATGTGTAGGAAGTACCGGGGGAGCACAGAGCAGCAGTGCTGCACTAGCATGCTGCCCTGATGCAGGCCTGGGAAAGGGCCCAGGGGACCTGGGCACTGAGGAACAGACTGGGCAGATGCTGACAGCACCAGCTACACTTTACGTATTGCCAAAATAGCTGGGTTTCCCACGGGGAAGTCCTTTTTCTGCTTTGCTCCTCTGTCCTGGCCAGGCCCACTGCTGTACTTGAGTAAGAATAAGAAAAAAACTGGAGGGAAGTGGGCTGGATGGAGGAGCAGGAAAGGAGCAAAAAAGATTGCTCTGAACAGGAGAGAACCAGGCAGTCAAATAGACACAGCAGGGTAAAAAGAGCCCGGGCTGCCAGCCCCACACACCAGAGGCAGGCCCAGGTGTTGACTGCTCTGCACAGACACTTGGCCGAAGTAAGCTTCTGCATCTGAAAGTGCACTTTTCAGTCTTTTAACAAACTTCCAAACCAAAAGCCAAATCAGCTGCTGCTGAATCAGTTCCCACTCATGACAACCCCATATGTCAGGGTAGAACTGTGCTTCACGGGACTTTCAATAGCTGATCTTTCGGAAGTAGATTGCCAGTCCTTTCTTCTGAGGTGCCTCCGGGTGGACTTGAACCTCCAGCCTTTTGGTTAGCAGTCAAGCACTCAACCATGGGCACCACCCAGGGACTAACAAACTTCAGTGGATACTAACCAAGTGCCAGAAAGTGTGGTAAGTCCTAGGGACATGATTGTGCAAAGCTCATCCTGCCCTCAAAGTACTTACTGTCCCATGAGGAGGACAGACATTAAACTAGCCAAACAGTAAGGTGACTTTTTCAATGGTGAAAATACAAGGAACAAGGAAAACAATACCAGGGAAGCCACATCTCATCTTGGGCTCAAGAAAGAGCCCCAAGTGGTTAGATTTAATCGGAGACCTGAAGAAGAGCGAAGAGTTAGCCAAGCTTTATTGACTGATTTGTTTTTGGAGGGGGTGGTGTATGGAAGTCATCTCCAACAAAAGAACCGGTCTTCAGTAAGGTTCAGGGTCTTTGTAGACCAGAGAGCAGTGTTTTGGAGAAGTACAAAGACATCAGAAGGACAAGACTGTAGTAACCTAGCCGAGAAGGGTTAGAGATGATCAGAGGGGACGATGACAGCTGATGTTGGGGAGGCAGACGCTCTAGGTTCCCTCCGGAAGCCAAAGGAAGCCAAATAAGGGTTTCACATAGACAAAACAAAACATGATCTAGAAAATTCATGTGCCAGGACTCACGCTCTCCAACAATATCAGAAAGATGGGAGTAATTCGCCTAGGCCCCCAGAGGTCTAGAGTCACATAGGACAAATTGTGAGACACTGGGGAGCTTGTGAAGCTTCCACACTCCTGGTGAAAACAGGGCTAGCCAAAGGCTATGGGAGCGGGCTCCAGAGAGGAGAGAAATGGCCAAGCACGCAGACCAAGGTCCGTTCTGAGTATGAATTATTCCCTTTACAGGACATCTGTGGCAAACACACATACACAGTGCCTTTTAAGAGACAATCTGTAGACTATGTAGATGCAAAGAAACAGGTATGTAAAAAGTGTTGAATTTTAAAAGCTGGCCACACAAAAACAAAAACTTTGTTAGAACAGCATCATTCACAATAGCCAACAGGTGTAAATAATCCAAATGTCCATCAACAGATAAGACGATAATAAAATGTGGTCTAGCCATACAATGGAATATTATTCAGCAATAAAAAAAAATGAAGTACTGATACATACTATGACATGGATAGTCCTTGAAAACATGCTAAATGAAAGAAGCCAGACACAAAAGCCCACATGTCATGATTCCATTCACGTGAAATGTCAGAACAGGCAAATTCACAGGGACAGGAAGTAGATTAGTGGTTGCCTAGGGGTGGAGGTGGTAGTGATGACGGCTGCACAACTCTGTGAATAAACTAAAAGCTATTTTACACTTTAAATGGGTGAACTGTATGTATGTGAATTAAATTGCAATGAAACTGCTAAAAAAAAAAACCCAAAACTTCAGGCCAATTGTGTCTGCCATAGCAACTAATTTCAATGGGCTAAATGAACCAAACAGACTCCCCATTTTCCAAACTGCTCTTGCTCTGGAACGGGGATTGGCAACCTCTTTCTATTAAGACCCAGACAATAAACTACTCAGCTCTGCTGTTGTAGTGAAAGCAGACAGAGACAATATGTAAATGACTGAGCACCGCTTCATTCCAATAAAACTTTATTTACAAAACTTATAAAAACAGGTGGCAGGCTAGAGAATCACTGGTAATCTACCCAACCCCCTTATGAGGAAGACAAGGCAGGTAATGCCTCTGTGGTAGTAAGGGCTCTGACAAGCTACATGACTTGTCCAGGTGACTAACAACTTGTGAATGGTGAGTCCTGACTTCATTTGGTGTTTGCTGCCTCTCCAGAGCATCCGCAACCCCCACATCCAGAGTCAATGGACTTATGACAAGCTAGTGCAGGGACCTAAACCCCTTTTGAAAACCTTCAACAGTATGACCATTCCTAAAGGGTCAGATTCAATCTCCTTAACCATTGAAACCTTACCCAAGAAGGCCCATAGAACCTCACCACTGATAACGTCTTTGTACAGCATGCACAGACCTGATTTATGGGTGTTCCTCCCACTGTACCTCATTCATTCTTTCATGATTGACCACCTACCATCTGCCAGGTACTGCTAAGAGCCTAACTAGTAAGTCTGCAGTAGAAAGGACAAGGAGAGGATAGATCAAGTGCCGCAGTGATGGAAAGCAGGCACCCACAACCTAAATCAACCCTTTGCTTTTGCCAACGTGGTGAATGCTTGAGCATGTCTCCTTTGCTCATGCTGTGCCTCCCTAGAATGTCCTTCCTTCTTCCTCTTTACTGGCTCATCATGGCCCACCTCCAAGCCCTTCATCTGGGCCCTGATAGCTGAAAACTCGGCTCCCTGCTGCACCGAACCCCCTTCCCTATTTGTATAAATTTATGAAGCTTAAAAACTGAAAGGACCACAGAAGCAGCTTATTCCTTCAGCTCGCAGAAGAAAATGAGGCTCAAAGGAAGTAGTAGCTTGCCCAAGATAACACAGTGCCTCAGACATAAGAACCCAGATTTATACTCCAGCCACAATGTTAAACTGCCCATGTTCTGGACTTTCTAAAGCAGGCAGTGTATGGCATAGTCCCTCAAGCCACACTCCCTGTCACCTCTGGACATATTCTAGCTACCCATCACTTCTTCCTCCTCTTCACCAAACTCCTCTCATCTATCAAGGCTCAGGTTAAATGTCCTTTCACTCAGGCCCTTTCTAGGCCCTCAGCCCCTCCCCAAGATGGGACTAGGTGCCTCTTTGTGTTCTCAGTTTCTTTGCACGTCCTTTATAAACCTCTATTTAATCAGAATACTATAATCCCCTGCCCTCACCAAGATGGGGACCCCTCTGTCTTGAAGACCACTGCACCTTCTGCCCCAGCATAGGAAAACCAACAGCCCGGAAAGAGAATGTTATTGCTCTTCATTTACTGAAGCAAGTCACTCACACTCTTACCGTAAAACTTAGCCCCTGCACAATGCAGGAGTCACTACCTTCTCCTAGGCTTTATCGGAATCCTAGGTGGAGGAAGGAGGCACTTGGTGTCCACTTCCGTTTACCAGAAAAGGCTGGGGGTGGGAGGGGTTCCGGTAGGGCGCCTGGAGTGAGGGCCAGGAAATGTGGTGCAGACAAAGTGGCCAGGAGGGAGGACTGCAGGCCTGGGTTGCAGGCCCTTCCTGTGTCAGGTCCTGTGCTAGGCGCTGGTGACACAGAAAGGGGTCAGACAGCCGGCCTTTACCGGCCACAACCTCTCACACAGTCTGCTCAGTGACCCTGGTGAAGTCTTGATCCTGAACCCAAATGTTCTCATCTGAAAACAGGGATAACATCTGTTTTCGTTACAAGCTTTGAGAAAAGTGGCGCGGGCCAAATGTCAATGCTTGCCTTGTGCGTTGCAGCGCTGCGTACCCTCCCGGAGTCCCCTGCCCGTCTGTCTGCACTTTCCCGGCCTGTGGCAGAGTCTGAGCCCTCAGCCCACCCTAACCGAGCTCGGAACCTGGCCCAAATAGGATGCGCCCTGGCCTCACCTGCTGGGGGGGCGTAGGCCCGGGCCCGGAGCTCAGGGGATGGCCCCGGCACCAAGGGGTCGATGGGGCCATGCAGGGGCCGTTTCAGGAGGTGGCGGCCCCAGTCCCGCAGCTGGAGGCAGCTCCTCCACATTGCGCCCGAGGGTCTCCGAGGACGCGCAGAGCGAAGCCTGAGTGCAGCACACACTGAGCACAGGGAACCCACGACACGCGCGCGGGATGTTCGGGAACTTCTCTCACCGACTCCCAGAGCCCTCAGTTGCCCTGGGCGCCGCCATCTTCTTCGTGACACCACTGGCAGGCTGTCGCAACCGCGCGCAATCAGCATCACAAATGCACGTCGCCCCGCCCCTCCGCGCTGCGCCTCGAGAAGAAGACTACAAATCCCAGAGGGCCGATCGCGCACCCCGCCACGTGTTTTCTCCGCCTACCAATGGGCGGGCGCGCCGCGTGAGCCTGAGCCCGGCGCCCCGCGAGCCGGGGCCAATCGGAAGGGTCACTGTGTGTGTATGTGTGTGTGTGAGTGTGTGTGTGGTTGTATGAGCGCGCGTGTGCGTGTGTGTGCGTGTGTGTGTGTGTGTGCGTGCGCGCGCGCGCGCGCGCGCGAGGGCGAGTGGGGGTACCCGGCGCAGCGCTGGGAGGCCCTGCTCGCAGGTCCCGGGGTCCCGGTGGCGGCCGGAGCTCTGGTCCGCAGGTGGCGGGCGGGTGGTGCCCCCAGAGGCCACCCGCGCGTGCGCGCCCGGCCCCCCTCCCCTCCCCCTCTTCGGCTCCCGCGCGGCGGCGGCGGTTCCTCTCCCCTCCCCCAGCCCTGGCTCCGGGGGACCCCGCGATGCCGGTCCGCACCGAGTGTCCCCCGCCGACCGGTGCCTCGGCCGCCTCCGCGGCCTCCCTCATCCCACCGCCGCCCATCAACACGCAGCAGCCCGGCGTGGCCACCAGCCTGCTATACAGCGGCTCCAAGTTCCGTGGCCACCAGAAGAGCAAGGGGAACTCGTACGACGTGGAGGTGGTGCTGCAGGTGAGCGCCGGCCGGCGACTGCGGCCCAAGGACCTCCTCGCGGCGCTCACGGCCCGAGCCCGCCCGCGGTCCTCGAGCTTGCGGCCGCGGATCAGGCCCTGGCCGCCGGGGCCTCTTGCGCCCGGCGCTTCACAGTCGGGACCTGCCCAGCTGGTGTCTCAAACTCTGCGAGCCCTAACCCTGACCTGCCCCCTAAGACTGGGACCCACTCCCGCAGACATGGAGCCCCTTGACCAGATACCCCGTGACTGTGACCTACCCCTCTGGGATCCGGAAGCCCCCCACTACTTGGACCAGGTTACTTCCTACCCGTGACCTGTCTTGTCACCCCTAGATCAGCTCCCACCAATCCCTCTCAGAACTCCTTATTGGATTCATCCGAATCGGGACGCCCCCTCCCATGGCTGGGCCCGTGACAGTTTCTCCCAGACCTGAGACACGTCCCCCTTTCCTCAGTCCCAGGAATCCTCCAAGATCAGACCTCCGACCCCGGGGTTCTCCTCCTGCTCTGATTTCCTCCTTGGGTGAACTCAATCTGACTCTTAAGCCTTCCTCTTATTAGACCCTGAGCCTGAGAGCCCCCAACCCCACAACTGATTGCTCAGACCCTGGCCCCCCTCAAGACCAGACCCTCACACCCTGGGTGCTGCGTGCTGTGGCTCCTTATAGTCTGTTGCCTCTTGTACCCCACCCTCTGCTTACCTACTGCTGCAGTCTCTTGCTTCAAGCACCCAGCTCTTCACAGCTGCCTCCACCTCCAGGCCTCCTGTCCCAGGCCTCTCATACCCTTTACCCCCATTCTTTGGCCACTTCCAATCTGCTCCGCCTTCCTGGCCCTGTACTCAGACCTCCTTCCCACCCCATACCTGAATCTTCCTCATTCCTTGCTCCAGGGGAACCTCTTTCTGTGTTCTTAATATTTACCCACACAGGCACAGGGCTTCCTCCTACAGTCTCTGATACCTGCGTACTGGCAAATCTAACTCACCCAGTTCTGTTTCTCACACGGATTATTTCCTTTCCACATTCATCCTCCTCCCCCCATTTGACCTGGATCTCTGAGTACCTGCTGCCAGGTGCTGACCAGCTTTGGAAGTATACCTTCACCTCTCCTGGCCCTTCACTCTACCTCACCCCTTACACGCAAATGGTAGCACACTTGACATTTTTTCCCAGTCAAGGGTTGGTGATAGTGGTGGTGAATACGTCTTTCCATCTTCCCTCCCCACAAAACTGTTCCTCCTCTATGTCTGCCTTTGCCTCTGGACCCACTTTCTCCCTCCCTTTGCCCCCTTTTCCTTAGTCTGTTACCCCACCTCCTAGGCTGTTCCTAAAAGCCCCTCCAAGTATCTGTCCCTTAGACAGCCCTTACGGAGAACTCTGAGGCCCTGGCATGATGTACTCCTGCTTTCACGAGCGAGGATAGAATGTAGAGTGTGTCCTTTCTTCATGTTCACCCATTGACCTTTTTTATTTTGAATCTTAAAGAGCATCTCTTCTGAAGAAGTAGGTCTGCCACCCAAAAGACAATGGGGGTACATTTTTCTTTCTGCTAACTATAGCTCCCTTCATCAATTTCTTTTTTTCTTATTGTTCTGTGGGAATAAATTTTTTCTTTTTGATCGGGAAAACAGGATTCTCACATTAATTATGTCTTTGGTCTGTGAACCTAAAACCCTGCTGTGAGCTGTGATATTTATTATAATTGAAAAACTAGTGTGGTTGACATCTTTCAGCCTCAAAATTATATTTCTCATGAGGCAATTCCTCTTATGCTTAAAATGTGAGAATTTAGTGTGAAGGTACAAGCTTTTTTTTTTTTTTTTGGTAACCATAAAATTCTGGAAATGAGATCCTTGGTGTGGGTCATGTTTGGAATCATATTGAATTTGTGCCCATTTTTAAAGTTAATGGTTTCTGATGTTTTAGGGGGTAACTTAAGTGTCAAAACGAAATCTGCTTTGGTTACTTCTGCCATTAGTGTGTTGTTTCTGAACTCCTGTCAGGTGCCAAGTTTCTTTGTGAACCCACAAGGCTGAGTGAGTCAGTGGGCTTTAGAATCTGATGTTTGGGGGAGACTTGTGCTCTGCTGACAGGTTTCAGGGCAGCACAGAGAAGACATCCCTCCCAGGGCTGGCAGCTACTTGAGTAGGATGCCTGGTGGGGGGGCTGTCATCATGTCAAGGAATGCTGCCCTGCATCTGGATTAGTGAGCTGCTTGTTTGTCATGGGGACTAGTCAGTGGCATGTAAATTGCCCCATCTTCTGGTTTTTCAGCCAGGACTAGTTTCTTGGACTCAGCTTCTCAGAATACTTCTCCTGCCTTTCATAACTCAGCTACTTTGTTTTTAAACAGTTTTATCAGGATATCATTCATATACCATATGGTTTCACCCATTTAATGTGTACACTTCAATAGTTTTTAGTATGTTCATTGAATTTTGTAACTACCACCCCAAACCTGTTGCTGTCGAGTTGATTCTGACTCTTAGTGGCCCTCTAGGACAGAGTAGAACTGCCCCATAGAGTTTCCAAGGAGCACCTGGTGGATTTGAATGGTCGACCTTTTGGTTAGCAGCCATAGCATTCAACCACTGCGCCACCAGGGTTTCCAACCACCACCACAATCTAATTTTAGAACATTTTCATTACCTTCCCCCACCCCCTGCAAAAAATCCATGCCCCTTAGCCGTCACCACCTCCCCCCACCCTTATTCCCCAGCCCTAGGCAACCACTAATCTACTTTCTGCCCCTATAGATTTGCCTATTCTGGACGTTTCATGTAAATAGAATCATACTGTTTGTGGTCTTTGTGACTGGCTTCTTTCACTCAGCACAATGTCTTCACAGTTCGTCCACGATACAGCATGTATCAGAACTTCATTTCTTTTAATGGCTGAGTAATATTCCATCGTATTATGTACCACATGTTCATTCATTCATCAGTTAATTGACACCTGCGTTGTTTCCATTTGAGCTATTGTGAATTGTGCTGCTGTGAATGTTCACATGCAAGTTTTGTGTGAATGCGTGTTTTCAGTTCTCCTGAGTAGGTACCTGGGACTGGAGTTTCTGGGTCAGATGGTAACCCAGTGTTTCACTTTTTGAGGAACTGCCAAACTGACAATCCAAACTGACTGCACCATTTTACATTCCCATCAGCAATGGATGAGGGTTCCAATTTCTCTACATCCTTGCCAATGCTTATTATTTGTCTTGTTTGTATTAGCCACACTAGCGGGTGGTTAAAGAGCTCAGCTGCCAACTGAAAGGTCAGCAGTCCAAATCTACCAGCCACTCCTTGCAAACCCTGTGGGGCAGTTCTTCTCTCCTGTAGCGTCACTGAGTCAGAATGGACTCGATGGCATTGGGCTTTTTAGTGGCTGTGAAGTAGTATCTCTTTGTGGTTTTGATTTGCATTTCCCTAACCCTGGTGGCGTAATGGTTAAGAGTTCGGCTGCTAACCAAAAGGTTGGCAGTTCGAATCCACCAGGCACTCCTTGGAAACTGTATGGGGTAGTTGTGCTCTGTTCTATAGGGTCGCTATGAGTCGGGATTGACTCCATGGCAACAGGTTTGGGTCTGTTTAATGTGGAATGATCATCTTTTTTGTGCTCACTGGAGCACTTTCTTTTTTGGGATTCCGTTTTAAGGCATTCCTCAAACCTTTGTGAGGTCCTGACTGGATCATTTTGTCTTTATTGTGACTACTTTGTTCTTCCTCACCATCCAAGAAGCTCAGCATAAATGAAGCCCAGTCACTCTGACAGGGACATTAAAAAGATCAGCTGCTAGACACAGCTGTGCCAAGAGACCTTCTTGCTAAGCATGGGCCTTGTTATCTTTCTCATTGAGATGCTGACCTGTCGTGTGCCTTGTGGTGTATTTGAGTTCACCGTCCATCATCAAGATGAATTTGGGTAGGAGAGACACATGGTTGAATGGAGGCCAAACTGAAATTCTGATTCTTGAGTGTGCAAAATGTTAGCGAATTTACAGTTCAGATTTTAATCTTATTATGAAGTGTCCTTGCCACCTGGTACCCTTTCCAGCAGTTGTGGAAAAACCCCAAACTGTTGAATTGAATGACAGTTGCATACATGACATGTAAGGCCTCAGGCTAGAGCTCTGTGTCATTTATTACAAATTCTCGGCTGACCCAGGTGAGTGTGTATCAGCTGCCTTGATAATGCCCAATGGCCAAGATCAGCAGATGAGGATATTTCAAATGCTTTCACAGCTTTCCCATGGAATACCGTTGTCACCAGCACGTTAGCCTTATTGAAGCTAGTTTGCTTTGGTGCTGACATCATCTGGCTGACTAGGTTCATTGCAGTTTATAAAGGACTGCCTTAGTATTTGACTTAGGGTATGATTGGAAGTAGTTGAGTTCCCAGTTCTGATAAATGCCGTGGAACTTTTCTAGGTTTTTTTGAAAGGAGACCCCTACTTAACATTAAAATCTCAATGTGCTAGCATTGTTTGTTTTGTTTTTTTAACTTAAAATTTGTTTTATTGTGGCAAATATATAAAACAAAACATTTGCCATTTTTGAATGTGCAATTCAGGGATATTAATTACATTCACCGTGTGGCACAGCCATCACCACTATCCATTTTGAAATACAACTAATTTGTTTTTGTTTTTAGTTTTTTTTAATTGTGATGAATATACATGTCACAAAACATTTACCATTTTAACATTCTTCATAGGCGCAGTTCAGTGACATTAACTTACATTCATTACATTGTCCGACTATTACCCTTATCTGTTTCCACAGTTTACCATCAGTACTGGTGTATTTTGTTTTGCTTTATTCCAGGGGTTTACTTTGTGAGTGAGTCCAGTTGTCATGAAATCTGAAAATCTGCCTATTCAGAATGAGTCTGTATAGATTTGGATGAAACGTACTAGTCGATATACTTTCAGCGGCAAGTAACCATGACCGTTTAAAAATAAAGGATAAGTGAATCTATTATCTCATGTTACGTGGTTCCAGGTTGGCTAATTCGGGGGCCCCCGCCAGGTCCAGTTCCTCCCATTTCTCTGTGCTGCCGTACTTGTACATCCACCACCACTGGAAGACAAAGAACCACTTCTTCCTCAAGTGCCTTTCTCGGAAGCCAGCCAAGCTCCCCTAGAAGCACCCAGGACACTTACACACATCCTATTGGCCAGAACTGGTCGCTCACCCCTAAACCAATGACTTGAGAGGGGAGCGTCAGTTTGTCTTAGGTCTGTCAGGGTCGACCAGGCTTTCCGGGGGCAGGGTGGGTACCAGAACAAAATCAGGGCCCTGCCAGTGTGGAAAAGAGGAAATTGATTGTTGTTGGGTAGGCATCTGTCAACCAGTGATTGGTGGCTGCTAAACCTCAAAATCTACTATGCCTGTTATTTCTATTTATTTTAGGCTTCTAACTCATTTCACTGAGAAATTCAAATATCTATGTATGAAAGGGGCCAAGTGGACGTTACAATATAATCATATTTTTCATTGGTATTTTGATTCATAACTGAAATTTATAGCACATAAGTTTTCATAAAACGCTTTTCCTGAATATTCTGCCATTTCACAAAGAAATCATATGTGATGCTGTTTAGTGTAAATAATAGGGGTGGAGTCAACTTCCTAGCAGTGATTGAGCAGTGCAGAAATAGAAATAGGCTAAAAAGACATCAGAAAGAGAATAAAGACCAGGATTGGGGATGATACTATGAGTACAAGCAGACATGGAGACCAAGGGCCCAGCATTGCATGCACAGAGTCTGTAGGTTGGCGTGCGCAATAGAAGATAGCACAGCAAGTGGTGTTTGAGAGTGCTCGCTGTTCAAGTAAAACACTCCATCTCAAGGTATTTAGCTGAAAGAAGTTAAGAGGGTGCTGGGGTTGGTTGAATCATGATGGTTTCAAGGTTGGGTATGCACTGGGCATGCACTGAGTTCCGGGTCTCCCTCACCTGAGTTGGGCCCCCGTATGCTCATGGACTGGTGGATGCTAATGGATTTCCGAAGTGTTCCCCAGCTTGTCCCCTACTAGGCTCATCCATTTGTAACGGGATTGTGTGTCCTTTCTTTGTAGCATGTGGACATGGAAAACTCTTACCTTTGTGGATACCTGAAAATCAAAGGCCTTACTGAGGTAAGTATTTACTCAAATGGATTAAAAGTAGACAGCCTACTTAGCAGTTTAACAGAATTAAGGGTAGCCAAGTTTAGCTCTTGGGAGACCTGATTAAAGCACTCTGGGTTTTTGTTTTCTTGGTTTTTTTTTGTTTGTTTCTTTTATTGTGATAAAATACATATAACAAAAATTTTACCATTTTAACCATTTTTAAGTGTACAATTCAGTGACATTAATTACATTCACTGTGTTGTGCTACACATCAACACTATCCATTTCCAAAAGTTTTGCAACACCCCCAAACAGAAACTCTATACCCGTTAAGCAATAACCCACTGTCATCTCTGCCCCAGCCCCTGGTAATCACTAATAAACTCTTGTCTCTATGCATTTACATATTCTGGATATTTCATATAAGCGGGATCGTATAATATCCGTCCTTTTGTGTCTGACTTATTTCACTCAGCATAATGCCTCCAAGGTTCATTTATATCCTATCATACATCAGGACTTCATTTCTCATTGTGAATAATATTCCATTATGTGTATGTACCACATTTTGTTTATTCATTCAGCTGTCGATGGACATTTGGGTTCTTTCCACCTTTAGGCTGCTGTGAATAATGAATGCTACAGTGAACATCAGTGTACATCTGTTTGAGTTTCTCCTTTTTATTCTTTTGGGTATATAACCAGGAGTGGAATTGCTGGATCATGTGGTAATTCTGTATTTAACTTTTTAAGGGACTTCCAAACTCTTTTCCACAATGGCTGCACCATTTCACATTTCCACCAGCAGTGCATGAGGGTTCCAGTTTCTCCACTTCGTTGCCAACACTTGTTATTTTCTGTTTTTCTGATAATAGCCATCCTAGTGGTATAGAGTGATATCTCATTTTGGTTTTGATTTGCATTTCCCTAATGAAGTCAAGCATCTTTTCATGTGCTCATTGGCTCATATCTTCTTTAGATAAATGTCTCTTAAAGTCCTTTGCCCATTTTTTGATTGGGTTATCTTTTTTGTTGAGTTGTAGGAGTTCTTTATGTATTCTGGATATTAAACCCTTATCAGATAATACAGTGTCTAAATAGTTGCACCATTCTGTAGGTTGTCTTTTCACTTTCTTGATAAAGTCTTTTGATGCATAAAAGTCTTTAATTTTAATAAAGTCCAGTTTACCAACTTTTTCTTTTTTGCTTATACTTTTGGTGTTGTATTTAAGAATTCATTGTCAAACCCAAGGTCTGGATGCTTTACCGCTATGTTTTTTTCTAAGAATTTTATGATTTAAGTTCTTATATTTAGGTCATTGAGTTAATTTTCATATGTGATGTGAAGCAGGGGTCCAACTTTATTCTTTTGCATGTGGAAATCCAATTGTCCCAGCACCATTTGTTGAAGAGACTCTTCTTTCCTCGTTGAATGGATATGTTACACTTGTCAAAGTTGACCATAAATATGTGGGTTTATATCCGGATTCTAAATTCTGCTCCATTGGTCTACATATCCATCCTTATACCAGTACCATACTGTTTTGATTACTGTAGCTTTGTAGTGTGTTTTAAAATAGGGACATGTGAGTCCTCCTACTTTGTTCTTTTTCAAGATTGTTTTGGCTGTTCAGAGCCCCTTGCAAATTCTATCTGAATTTGAGGATCAACTTTTCCATTCCATTCCCTTTTTGAAGTTTTGATAGGAATTTCATTGAATCTGTAGATCACTTTGGGTAGTATTAACATTTTAACTCCATTAAGCCTCCCAATTCATGAACACTGTATGCCTTTCCATTTATTTAGGTCTTCCTTAGTTCCTTTCAGTAATGTTTATAGGTTTCAGTGTACAGGTCTTTTACTTTTTTGGTTAAATTCCTCGGTATTTTATTCTTTTAGAGGCTATTGTAAGTGGAAGTGTTTTCTTAATTTCCTTTTTCAGAATTGTTCATTGCTGGTGTATAGAAACACAGCTGATTTTTGTGTGTTGATCTTGTGTCCTGCAACTTTGCTTTTTTCATTTAATAGCTTTCTTGTGAATTCTTTGGGAATTTCTGTATATAGGATCCTGTCATCTGTGAATAGAGGTAGCTTTACTTCTTCCTCCCTTCCTGAGTTGGATGCCTTTTATTTATTTATTTATTTATTGCCTAATTGCTCTGGCTAGACTTTCCAGGATAATGTTGAATAAAAATAGTGCAAGTGGACATCTTTGTCTTATTCCTGGTCTTAGGGGAAAAGCTTTTAGCTTTTAATTTCCCGAGTATTTTTATCATGAAAGAGTGTTGGATTTTGTCAAATGCCTTTTCTAAATTAATTGAGATTATCATGTGGCTCTTTTCCTTCATTCTATTAATGTGATGTATTACATTGATTGTTTTTCTTATATTGAACCACCTTTGCATTCCTGGGATAAATCCCACTTGATCATGGTGTATAATCCTTTTATTATGTTTGTGGATTCAATTTGCTAGTATTTTGTTGAGGATTTTTTGCACCTATATTCATAAAGGATTTTGGCCTGTAGTTTTCTTTGCCTGTGATATCTTTATCTGGCTTTGATATCAGGGTAATGCTAGCCTCATAGAACGAGGAAGTGTTTTCTCTTTTATTTTTTGGCAGAGTTAGAGAAGAATTGGTGTTAATTGTTCTTTAAGTGTTTGGTAGAAGGTTGAGCTGCTGTGTGACCCAGCAATTTCATTCCTAGGTATGTACCATAGGGATCTAATAGAAATGACACGAACAGACATATGCATACCTATGTTCATTGCAGCACTATTCGCAGTAGCAAAAGGATGGAAACAACCTAAGTGTCCATCAGTGGATGAGCGGATAAGTAAAATATGGTACATACATACAATGGAATACTACTCAGCAGTAAAAAAAATGAGTTCCCAAAACATCTTGGAACATGGATGAACCTGAATAACATTATGTCGATCGAAATAAGTCAGTCACAAAAAAATACTGTATGTTCTCACTTTTATGAAATGACATGAACAAGTAATGTTCATTAGTGGTTACCAGGTATTGGGAGCTGGGGGAAAAGGGGCTTCACTCTCTAGATAGTAGACACTTACTATTTTTGGTGATGGGAAAGGTGACACCAAATGAGGGTGAAGTGTACACAGTTTGACAAAAGGTAAACGATTCCACTAAAAAGTACACAAGAAAAAAGAACCTGTTGGTAATTGCTATGGCATACATAATTTTGAAACTTATGTATATGTATATACATCTATTTGATTGTATACGTATACATTCATACATAGAGTAAAACCTGTGAGAGCCAGAACTTGATGAGACTGCCTTGTTTTTCCAGGTCTCACAAGTTTTCCACCTTTGACAGGATGCAGTCTTAACCACTTTTCCTACCACTCTCTATTAGTGGAAAACATTTGAGTTTTCCTTCTTCGACAGGTTTTCACCTTACACAGGGTTCCAGCTTTTGCAGGTTTTACTGTATAATAAAGTATCTAGAGGGTATAATTGTGGATACTTAGACATAACAAACACATCATGGGATTGATTTCCGAGTTTGAAGGGTTAGGACCACTGTCACATGGGTCATCTCAGTCAGTTGGCATAATATAGTTCATAAAGTTACATTCTACATCCTAGTTTGGTGAGTAGTGTCTAAGGTCTTAAAAGCTTACGAGCAGCCATCTAAGGCACAACTATTGGTCTTTACTTGTCCAGAGCAAAAGAGAAAGAAGAAAACCAAAGACTTAAACCATGAACCATGGCCTCAACTACCCTGAGACCAAAAGAACTAGATGGTCCCCAACTACTACTACCTACCATTCTAATCAGGGCCACAGTAGATAGATCCTGAAAAAATGCGAGAATAATATGGAACAGAACCTCAAATTTCTAAAAAATAAAAAACTAGACCTACTGGACTGGTTAAGACTGGAAGACTCCCCCAGATTATTGCCCTGAAATACTCTTCAAACCTTGAACCAAAACTAATCCCTGAGGTCACCTTGTAGCTAAATGCTAAACAACAAATTGGCTTAAAGAATAATGACTATCACCTGTAGGTACTGTGCTCCTTTAAAAAATCACCTGTATGAGACCAAATGGTCAACAATTACTTTAATATGAAGATAGGAATATAACGGGGCAAGGAAACTAAATTAATGGAAACGAACAACCAGAACGGAAATTAATCAGAAGGTTTACACATAGTGAAGAATGTTACCAGTGTCACTGAACAATTTGTGTAGAAGTTGTTGAATGGGAACCTAAACTGCTGTGTAAACCTTCACCAAAAACAATAAAATGTTATTAAAACAAAAAAATGTTTGGTGGAATTCACCACTGAGCCCATCTCGTCCTGGAATTTCTTTGTTGTAAGGTTTTTGTCTACTGATTTAATCTCTTCCTTTGTTATAAGTCTATAGTTTCTGTTTCATCTTGAGTCAATTTAGGTAGTTTGTTTGTTTCTAGGAATTTGTCCCTTTTGTCTTAGTTATCTAATTTGTTGGCCTGCAGTTGTTCATAGTATTCTCTTATAATCCTTTTTATTTCTGTAGGGTTGATAGTATTATCCCCACTTTGGTTTCAGATATTAGTTATTTGCATCCTCTTGCTTTTTTCCTTGTGAGTCTAGCTAAAGGTTTGTTCATTTTAGTGATCTTTTTAAAAAGCCAGCTTTTTGTTTTGTTGATTCTCTTTTTTTTTTCCCCCTCTAGTCTCTATTTCATTTATCTTTGCTCTAATCTTTATTATTTCCTTCCTGGTAGCTTTGGGCTTAGTTTGCTCTTCTTTTTCTAGTTCCTCAGGTTGTAAAGTTAGGCTATTGATGTGAGAGTTTTCCTTTTTTTTATTGTAGGTGTTTGAAACTCTCTGTTTTTAAGCATTGTTATTGTAAAGTGAACATGAAACTCGTAGTTTTATGTTTTCATGTGTCTTGATGGCAAGTATACAAAATCACAAATATCTTAAAGAAAAGTTTATAAATGAGTCACAGTAGGACCAACACTAACAATTTTATTTTCATCTTTTTTGGGGGGAAAAAAACAAGCATATAACTACCAGTCTCATCATAATTTCAATAGTTTCAGAGATAAGCACTAATTATTCAAGAACTAATAATTTTTAAGTTCTTTAAACCCCTTAGTTCATGGAAACAATAAAAAATGATCATCCAGCTTCTAATAGAAGTAGCTTTTTGTGTAAATATAAGATGTTTTCTTTTCTTTGAACCAATTTTTTAAAGCTTGCCAGTCATGGGAATTTAGAAAGCAAGAAAGAGCATCCTTTTTGTTTCCCCCTTCCCGTTAGTGAGTAAACAGGAAGAGGAAGAAGGTGGCTGAGCTGGCGGCCTGACTCCACAGGAACGCCGGGAGTTGATTTGGCGGCTGTGTCCTGTTGGCCTGTTATCAGTCTCACTGTCTTTATTACCCAGCAATGTTTGGAACTACTGGATGGAGCAGTAGAAAGGGCCCTAGGGTGAAATTCTGGCCCTGCCACTCACTGGCCATATGACCTTTAATTTCTCTTCATTTCAGTTTCTTCGTCTGTGAAGTGAGAATAGAAAATACCTGCTCTGGCTATTGAATAAACTAGTCCTAGGGAGGAGGAAAAGACCCTGGGTGGTGCAGTTAATGCACTTGGCTACCAACCAAAAGGTTGGAGGTTCGAGTCCACCCAGAGGCACCTCAGAAGAAAAGCCCCACATTCTGCTTCCAAAATATCAGCCACTGAAAACCCTAGGGAGCACACTTCTACCCTGGCACACATGGGGGCACCATGAGTCAGAGCCAACTCCATGGCAACAGGTAGATAACTAGTGACATGAAGAAAAGTGTACGATTATTTGATTGAATTTTATACCTGTATTTTTCATTTTTGTTTTCTCATTTATAATTGTTAAAATATCAAATACAAAATTTATTTCAATTAAATAAAACTAAATGGTTTGGGCTTTGGTCACAGTAGTTGTCTTTCTCATGTATGCAGTGTGGCAAAATTATTATTAAATTAGAGATAATTTGCCTTAGTTACTTCATATTCACAAATGAGCACCTGAGAGTTTCAGTGAAACCCCAGCTTTGTGAAGAGTGAGATTCTGAAAAAGACAGCTGCCGGTAGGAAGAGGGACCTCTCCTGGGGAGGCCCACACGTCCTCACTGGGAGGGTTGGGAAGCTCCAGCTGAGGGTGCGGTAAACTTGTTCAGAACCAGGGAGATGGTTCTACTCTCCAGTTTACTTACCTATAAGACGAGGTACATAAACATTCTGGAAGTTCTCATTAACTTGCTGGTCAAATGAACTTTAATCTCCCAGAAGGCAATTCTGCTAGGGCCAGCCTGGAATGGTGGAAGGATCTGGTTGGGGAATTGAAGTGGCTGATGACAGCCAGGCAGGGGAGGAAGACCACGCCTGCCGCGGGTGGATGGGGCTGATGGCCAGCTTTTCCGTGCTGACTCATTTTTCTGATATCCTTCCTTCTGCTGACACGGTTTTTCTTTAGCTCTGTAAATACCACCAATTCAGTTGTAGTCAAGCACTTGAATTTCCTGTTGCTGCCCTGAGAAATATTTTATTTTTTTGATGACTTCTGTACATATCGAATCTTATTCCTTAGATATTTATTTTATTTAACTCTGTGATGTACTGTCTAAAAGTGTTTTTAGAGAGAAGTCAGTGCAAAAGCACTCTTTGGAAAAACGGGTGGTTTAAACTACAGGTATTTAATTGTGTTGTAATAGAGCCACTTTATCATTTTCTCCTTCTCTTCCTTCTGTGGTGGTTCTGAAAAAATATTTAAAGCTCAAAAACTCAGGGGAAAAAGAAAATATATTTTTTAATTTAAAAATCTCAAGTCATGAATGACGACATACTAGAAAAGCCTGCCCAGGGGCTACATTCTGGTGTGGTAAGAACGCTCACTTGCCTCCACTGACTGCTTCCTCTGAGAGCCTGAGAGCCGTGGTGCTGACTCAGATGGAACAGGCTTGTTCGTATAATTCAGCTTATACCTTAAAAATCAGGTTTCTGTTTAGGAAACTTTCTCCTAGCAACTGTAGTGGTAAGTGGGTTGTGGGGTTTCTTTTGGTGTTACATTTACAGTATTTAAAGTTCACTTTTAAGGAAACAATACCCTCAGCAGTTTCTTCATAATCAGACCTCTTCAGTCAACTAAAGTCCTGGGGAGGGGTTTCTGGTCCTGGGAAGCCCCAGGAGCCCATGGCTGCAGTGTGGCAGGCCTGCTCAGGAAAGCACGACAGGTAGGCTGAGTGGGGAGAAGTTGTGAGCCGTCTGTGAACATGGGAGGACGCGAAGGGCTGACCTAGAATCTGAAGAAATGGGCCTTCTGTGGTCCCAGGCATTAGCACTCTTAATCATGGCTTTGCTGGGCCGCTGACTCTTTGTAGCTATGCTCCCCAGAATCACCAGGGGCTTAGCTATGCTCCCCAGAATCACAAGGGGCTGGGGGAGGGGAGAGGTTGTCTGGTTTTTATAAATGTAGAGGAGTGATATTCTCTACATTGTTAACTTTTTCTAACAAATCTTTGGTTCCTACTTATTAGCAGATGAACAAATAGCAAATAAAATTAACAGTAGTGTTACAAGCATCCAAATTAGTGTGACAGCTTTTAATTATTTGATACCTAATTATTTACTTTGCTTTTTTTAATATTTTATTGTAGAAATATATATGTAACAAAAAATTTTTACCATATTAACCGTTTTTAAAATGTACACTTCAGTGATATTAATTATATTCACCATGTGTACAACCATCGCCACTATCCATTTCTAAAAGTTTTTCATCACCCTAAACAGAAACTCGGTACCCCTTCAGCACTAACCCCCATCCCCCCCAATCCCTGGTAACTACTAATAAGCTTTTGTTCTTATTCATTTGCCTAATTTAGATATGTTATACAAGTGGGGTTATGTAATATTTGCCCTTTCACGTCTGGCTTACTTAACTCAGCATAAAGTTTTCAAGGTTCATCCGTGTCGTATCATGCGTCAGGGTTTCATTTCTCTTTGTGGCTGAGGGATACTCCATTGTGTGTATATACCACACTTTGTTTATCTGTTGATCTATCAGTGGACATTGAGGTTGTTTTCACCTTTTGGCTATTGTGCATAATGCTGCAGTGAGCACTGGTGGACAAGTGTCTGAGTCCCTGCTTTTGAGTCTCTTGATAGGAATGGAATTGCCAGGTCATGTGATAACTCTATGTTTAACCTTCTGAGGAACAGCCAGACTTCTCCACGAGGGTGCACCATTTTGTATTCCCACCAGCAATGTCCACATCCTCACCAACAGTTGTGATTTTTTTGTTTCTGTTAATGGACATTGTAGTGGATTTGAAGGAGTGTCTCGTGGTTTCGATTTGCATCTCTGTAATAACTAAGGGAGCTGAGCAACTTTCACGTGTTTATTGGCCATTTGTGTATCTTCTTTGAAGTAATGTCTGTTCAAGTCATTTGCCCATTTTTTAATTGCATTGTTTGTCTTTTCATTGTTAAGTTGTAGGAGTCCATTATATGTTCTGGATATTAAACTCTTACATATATATTGATTCCCAAATATTTTCTCCCACTCTTGTTTGTTTTTTAATGGTATGTTTTTTATGGTTGTGATTTCACGTTGCCAACACGATTTATGTATATTTCCCCTAATATGTAAATTGTTTAGTTTATATGCTAGAATTAAATATGTCCCCTGTATTTGAAAATAACCAAAACCAAACCTGTTGCTGTCAAGTCCATTCCGACTCATAGCGACCCTATACTTGAAAATAGTTTCCCCTAAAATCTACCCCCACTGGAAACTTGAATACTTGGCTTGGAAGGGACTAACTACTGAATGATTTTGAGAACCTGTGGGCCAGACCATGGTCTGAGGAAGACTTTGCTGTAAATATTGTGATTTTGAAGCTTCTTTGTGATTTTTACCTTGGAAGGTAAAATCCACTAAGTCATCGTCTGCTTTGTATATTAGAATATTCAGAATTCACTTGTGGAGATAGTCTACATTGTTTTTTGAGAGACCAAAACATAACAATTGAAGTCTAAGAAGGGTTCTCTGCTTCAGGCAAAGCCTCCAAAGCCCAAGAGACCTTCCAGCATATGGGCAAGTTCAAATCCATTTCCACAGCCTGTTGGCAAACCACCCAATTTAACTCTGGTTTGGATTGTTGATTAGCAATGTGATTATTTTTGTCAAAGTATTAGAAGTTAAAGCAAGGTCCATTCTCCCCTTGTAAAGGCTGAAGCTCTTGTTAAAACATCTCATTTTGATATTTGGCCTTTTACCGTAGGAGTACCCAACGCTTACAACCTTCTTTGAAGGAGAAATAATCAGCAAAAAACACCCTTTCTTAACTCGAAAGTGGGATGCAGATGAAGATGTTGATCGAAAACACTGGGTAAGTAAATCTTTGACCTGTTCTGGGTCATCCAGGGACTGCAGAGGGACTGAGGAAATGCTGGGCAGGAGCTAGAGACATCCCTTATTCCTACGCAAACCTCAGTTGTTCATCTTCCGTATGAAAAGAGCTTAGATACCAATTTAGATGCTCTTCTTTAGGATCCCTGGTGGTGCAGTGGCTACTAACTGAAAAGCTGGCAGTTCGAACCCACCAGCCACTCCAGTGGCGAATGGTTACCTGATGAGAAACCAGAAAAACCAAACCCATTGCTGTGGAGTTGATTCTGCTTCGTGGCGACCCTATAGGGCAGTGGAACTGCCCCCAGTGGAATGCCTGGTGGATTTGAATTGCCGACCTTTTGGTTAGCAGCCGTAGCTCTTAACCGCTATGCCACCAGGGTTTCCCCGATAGGCATAGTACAGTAATAAACACTTCAAGACAATTTAATTTCCGTTCCACAGTTTTTTCATTGGTTGTCACACGTCTTATGTCTTCAAAGTCTATATTTCAACTGACCGTAATAGATTTTTGGCATAGTAGACCATGGTGATGATGTATTTTTGTTAGACACTAAGGAATTCCAATATGCTTACCTACAACCAAAAATGGTTGTGACAGTAATGAAGATTCTGAATTCCTCATTCTTCCCGTTGCCACTCACACCTGCTGCCTAAGTTCTCTCCGGATTTTGGTATAACAGTCTCTGAGTGAGCTCCAATGTAGAGGAGCCGCTTTGCTTAATAATGATTTTTACTTGAGTAAGCAAAGGAATATCTATCAAATGCTGAGTTTCAATGGATTTTAGATTGAAGCTTAAACTTTTTAAAACATTTTTTCAAAGCTACATGTTTTGACTGTTGTTATAGCAAATAGACAATAAAATCAGATAGTCATTTGTGTTTCTGTAATAAGAGAATGAACATGATCCAATTATCCAAAAGGCGGGGAGAACTCAAGTGGTATGTAATGGTGCCCAGTGTTCAAAATCGGACTGGGTGGGCTCCTCAACGCCACTGGTCACAGCCCTATCTCATGCCGGCTCCTCCTTCGTGCCTTGCCAAGATAACTCCTTCCTCTGTTGGACAGCTCTAGTGTAGAAAGTTCTTTCTTGTAGTAAATGAAAACCTGTTTCCCATTCACCTTTATTTTTCATTTCAAATTGGTCCTCCAAAAAGCAAGGTCTTTGAGGTCCAATGAAAATTCAGTTTTTGGCTAGGTTGACCACGGAGTGAATATCTGCAGAGCACCTCTCGTTTTCCCGTTAGAAAACCGCAGCCATCTGAGACTCTGGCCTTTGCTACACTGGATTCAATATTTTGGGTGAAAGAAAGACTGACAAGGGTCACCCTTGGCAGCATCATGCTCAGTGTGACAGTGATAGGGAGCTGGGCCTGCAGGGTTCTCCTTCTCCAGCAGCTCTGTCCGCCTGTGTAGGACTCTTGGCATTTCCTATAACTTCCCAACTCACTTCTTTTCTTAGGATTCCCTGATTGTCACAGGGGACTCCTAGGGCTCCCACAGGGGACCTCTAGGGCTCCCTACTGGGCCTCAGTTTGTCTGGGGATTATGATGTCTAGTAAACTTCATGGACATCATACTTGGCAAAGTACAGGGTCAGCAAAAAAGAGGAAGACCCTCAACGAGGTGGGTTGACACAGTGGCTGCAACGATGAGCTCAAGCATAACAACGATTGTAAGGATGGCACAGGACCGGGCAGTGTTTCATTCTATTGTGCATAGGGTCGCTATGAGTCGGAACCAACTTGACAGCACCTAACGACAACAATAAACTTCACGTATGATATCATTTTTCCATTGTAAACTCTGATCAGATGTATTGCACCCTCAAATTTTTTGAGTTAAAGGTGGTGGTATCACAAGTTAAAGATTCCATATATTTAATTTACTCAGAATGAAAATATCTATGACTTAATAATGCCTCCAGGTAAAACAGCAGTTCACCCTTTCCTGAATTTCCTTTATGTATACTTTTTTTTTTTTTAACAAAAACGGGATCATAAGATAGTTTCGTAACCCACCTATTTCACTTAATGATGTACTGTTGACATTTTAAATACAGTACCCTATTTAGTGGTTACCTAGTAGGCCATTTAAGTTGCTTTCAGTTCTTTATTATCATAAAATCTTTATTATCAAAAAGGCAAAGATAGAACAGTATTAAAAAAATTTTTTCAAAAAAAAGAAATCACCCCTAATTCCAATACTCTGATACAACTATTTTAATTTTTTATTATTTCCTTCTAGTCCTGGCACACACGACCTAATTTTACGTAGTTGCAAACTTAATGCATACTCTGTTTTTAGTCTCCTTCTTAATTTAACAATATATTACCTACTTCCTGCTTCTGCTTAATGAGTTAGCCCAAACCATGACATTACGTCCAAGCTCTAACATTTGCCAGCCCGTTTCCCCTCTGTGGCTGCCCATTCAGGCTGTCGATAGGTTGTTTTATATCAGTCTTTGCTACTGTTGAGATCTCCTAATTAATTGTTGGTCTTTGTTTGTTTTTGGTAAGGTGTTCCAAGAGAAGGTTCCTGGGATTTCCTGGTCCTTGGGATTCCTGACACCTGTTTCCATCCTTGGGCCTTCTCCCTAGCCATGTCTTGGGAAGATGGGTGGATAAAAAGCTGTCCCGTCAGCTGGCCTGCAGGGCCCTGGTCTGGAGCCCCACCCGCTGCCATCCTGCATTTGAAACATTGTTCACACCTGGGCATGTCGTCGTCTCCCTCTATTGATCTGTCATCATGCTCTTTTTTGCTTTCAGGGCAAGTTTCTGGCTTTTTATCAGTATGCAAAATCGTTTAATTCTGATGACTTTGATTATGAAGAACTGAAGAGTGGGGATTATGTCTTCATGAGGTGGAAGGTAAGGCCTCCCTGTAGTGTATACTGTGGCCAATCTGCAGAGGGCAGCTCCTGACCAGGGCTCCCTGGCACAGTGTTGGTTACATAGGGCCTTATGGCAGTGTCTTTACATACTTGTGTAAAGCAGACACACTTCTGAGCAGCCCCCATCACAGTGACTTCCCAATCGGTTTCTCTGGTGAAACTATTTGAGTGACCAGCAGATAGTCTTGGTGGTGGTCACCCTCGGACATTGTGCCTTCTCCCTTTCCTTTTTACCACCCAAGAATCCCTTTGAGCCTTCGGGTTACATCATTTCCAAGTGTTCCGTGGATTGGGGGAGAGCCAGACTGCCTTTGAACACAGTCATCGTTGCACACAGTGCTCAGCAGTGGGTGACAGCGCCCCTTTACGTGACTGCTTTCCTCCACCACCTCCTGGGCTCCGTGCAGCCTCGGCTCTGCCAGCTCCTTTCAGGCAGGAAATGACGGGCCTGAAATGGAATTTGGGTTTTTCGTTGACCAACCCTCAGAGAATTCCATCTGGCTGCACTCAGTGGACTAGTTCTTGGCAGAGAACTCATTTGTGCTACCTGCTTTTGTGGTATGGTACTTGCCTTGCTACAGCCACGGATGGCAAAAGCACAGAGCTGTTAAGTAACTCTGTGAGCGTATATAAACCCCAGCTGCCAAGCTGTGGGAAAAAGTTGTTTTATCTTGAAATCTTGCCAGCTTTTTACAAGTCAGTTCCTTTAGGGTAGTCATTTCTAGTCTTTACTTTGTATACCTAATATTTTGAGGTAGGGTGTGGGTCATTGTTCTTTCAGTAGACATTTTGGCTCACCACCTAATGGGAAATGAAACAACTAACCAATTAAAGGAGGTCTTTTGTAAAGTTCTAAAAGTAGTTTTACTTCACTTTAATTATTAAAAATGGCAATTTCCAAGGTTGAAGAACAGGAAGAAAAGTGTCTTGAAATCAAAACAGCAGTGGAGCTGTTTTATCTCCAAAGACTTTCTCAAGGTGACTCCACTGTGGGCTTTTAGTAGCCCTGCTAGGCCCTAAGGCCTAGCCTGGTCTGTCTTCTGGCTGGAGAAAACAAACTTGCCTCTTTCCTAAGGTACCTGACCAAGAGTGGTACTGTTCTGGTTGCTGTGGATGCAGTAGAGCTTTTTGACGGGGTGTTATTGGGGCTACTGGTGATTGAGCTGCCCTCAAAATGACCTGCAGACCAACAGAAGTGACTCGTTGTTCTACAGGTGGTCAGGGACTTAGTGGCCGTCCCTGATTGGGGCATACACCTGCTTTTCTTAGGTCATTCTGCCTGTGGTGTCTGAAAGGCATTTGTTCTACACGCAGATGCTTAGACCATGGTTACCTTCTCTTATTCGCTGATCTTAGCGAGCTGAAGACAGTTTGCAGCTTCAGTGTGTAGAGTACTCTAGTAGCACAGAGATGCTGTTCAGAATCAGGCTGAAACCCAGAGGCTTGCTGTCACCCGTAAGTCTGGTTTGGACCATGGATGGTATTTTTCCCCCAAGTAGTCACTGTGGTTGTTGGAAAATGCTGCGTACTAATCACCTCCCATCTGTGTGCAGGAGCAGTTCCTGGTCCCAGACCACACGATTAAAGATATCAGCGGTGCTTCCTTTGCTGGGTTCTACTACATCTGCTTCCAGAAGTCGACGGCCTCCATCGAGGGCTACTATTATCATCGGAGTTCAGAATGGTAAGAGACCTCAGGGGCAGAGGCAGTGTCTTGCTGCTTCCTGGCTCTCCTCCAGCTCACCAAACCCAAAAAAAAATCTCCTCTGCATAGATTCGTGCTTTATTTAGATGCTGAGGCCAATTTAAATGCTCTCAGTTGCTCTAGAGCCCACAAAGCAGAGAAAAGGAGAAGAAAGTGATGTTATAGATAAAGGGAGGTAGGGACAGTTGCCAGGAAGCCAATTCCAACTCATGGTGACCCCATGTGTACAGAGTAGAACTGCCCCATAGGATTTTCATGGCTGTGACCTTTCAGAACCAGATCACCAGGCCTTTCTTCCAGGTGCCTCTGGAAGGGTTTGAATTGCCAACCTTTCTATTAGTAGTAGAGCACTTAACCATTTGCACTACCCAGGGACTCCTAACTTATTGCAGAATACTTTCTAGCAATACTATATTTTTGGCAGTGTTTTAGTCTTGATGGCTTTGTATTTATTGCTCCCAAGTTAATGCAGTAAATAAAATTTAAGACCTGATTGTGGGCAGTGTGGATTTTGCTGTTGGCGTTCTTTTACATTTTTGTGGTCTCAGTCCTTGGTCCCACATGCGCTTGATTCAGCCTGGTGACCCAGGAGCCTGTGGGAGCCGGTAGCCCTGCCCTGCCTTATCCAAGATGAAGGGCTAAAAGCCCCCCAGGTGCTAGCTTTGGTCCCCTTCTTGGGCCTCTCCTGTCTCCTTGCTGCTGTACCTGGGGTGTGAGCCCTGTTATGGATATCTGGCTCCCCCTCAGTGTGACCCCTTCCCATCTTTCCCACTTTGGTGGCCCTGAGCTGGAAGGACTCAAGTTCCTTGTGTGGTGGCAGCAAGATTATATCTGTGAGGAAATACCCACCCTGTAGGCATGATTACTAAGCCTTTGGTTCTGTTTTCAAATTAGCTTTAAAACTTTTCATGATTCTATTTTTTTTAACAACAACGTTATCAGTTATTTGAAGTGTACAACTCCATGTCTTTAGTGTGTTCACAGACTTGTGCAGCCACCACCATGGAGTTTAGAACATTTTCATGATTCCAAAAACGTTAGCAGTCACTCCCCATTTCCCCCAGCCCCTCCCCCACAGTCCTAACCTAGGAAACCACTAATCTATTTTCTGTTGATTTCCTGTTCTGGACATTTCATATAAATGGAATCATACAGTATTTGGCCCTTTGTGACTGCCTTTTTCCACTCAGCATAGTGTTTTCAGGGTTCGTCCATGCCATTGTGTATCAGTGCTTCATTCCTTTTTATGGCTGGGTAATAGTCCATTGTATGGATAGACAACATTTTGTTTACCCATTCATCTGTTCATGGAAATTTGGGTTGTTCCCATCTTTTGGCTATTATGAATAATGCTGCAGTGAACATTTGTATGCAGGTTTTTGTGTGAATATATGTTTTTGTTTCTCTTGGGTATAACCTAGGAGTGCAATTGCTAGGTCAAATGGTAACTCCATGTCTAACCTTTTGAAGAACTGCCAGAAGTTTTCCACAGTGGCTACACCATTCTACTTTTGCACCAACAGTGTTTGAGGGTTTCAGTTTCCCTGTGTCCTCACCAACACTGATTATCTGACATTTTGATTACAGCGATCCTAGTGGGTGTGAAGTGGTGTTTCATTGTGGCTTTGCTTTGCATATCCCTGCTGGCTAATGCATAATCCTTTTTTGATCATTTTTTTAAAAGAAATAAATTGCGTTTTACCTGTGTTCTTCTTTTATATGCTCTTCCTCCTTCTTTGTGAAGCAAGAGGGACAGAGCTGACATCCAAACCATGGACTCTCAGCATCCCAGGGGTTCTCGCCCCAGTGTATCGAGTGTCCAAGCATTGCTTCTCCTTCCTGCCTGGCTCCGCACCCACCTACCAGTTGGGGGGAGAGGGGGACAAACACCTCACACTTCCCTGTGGGGAGGACAAACACCTCACACCTCCCAGTGGTAAGACAAACACCTCACACCTCCCTGTGGGGGGACAAAACACCTCACACCTCCCAACATTTAACAGACACAGTGAAGAGCTGGGGAAGTGAGAGTGAAAATGGTCAAATGAAATGTATTTCTATGCTGTTGTTGGATGCTGTGAGACGGGGGTGTGCGATGTCATCCATGAAGTTCTTAGGCTCCTATTGCCTGATCCTACATGTAGGGAGCTGAAGTGCTAGAAGGAGGAGAGGCAGGGCAAGGGAGTGAGGACGAGGGCCAAAGGCCAGGGCGAGCTGTATAAAACGCACCATCACTACTTCTGATTGGAGCAGAATGCCAAAACAGCTCATCTTATGCATAGTTCAGGAGGGTTCCCCAAAAAGTTTGGAATAAATTTAAATTAGATTTCACTTGGGAAGCATAAGGTGACTGCATTTCAAGTGTGCAATGGTCTTTGGGCTCAGAGGGAGTGCCCCTAACATCCTCAGGAGCTTGGTTTTCAGCATGCATTAGGTGACTGCTGCCCATTTGTGTCTTTCCACCTCTGCAGGTACCAGTCCCTCAATCTGACTCATGTTCCTGAACACAGCGCACCCATTTATGAATTCCGGTGACAACGGTTCAGAACAGCCACCAAATAAAACTTAACTTGGCAAAAAGAGCTTTGCCAAGAAAATGTGTACCTGCCAGAACCAGGAGGACATGTGTTCCTGTCTCTTCAGAGTAGACTGCACCAGAGAGCATGAGCGTGAGCCCACAGACACTGGGAAGCACAGCCGATGCCGGCAGGTGAAGGGCTCCTCGCTCTGCCTTCCTCTCTGTGGCTACTTGGTCTTAATCTGTTTTTAAGCTACCTTAAATGCACTTTTCCTTCTTGCTCAGCTAACTTCTGTATCACTGAAATGCCCATTCCTTCCTCATCCCAGCCTCCAGCTGCGGAGGACATCAGCTCCCTGGATCACCTTTGGCCTTGGTGCTCAGTGGTTCCTACTCCTCTGCCCACCTCAGAGCCAACTGACGGGCCTGGGCCCTCCCCTCCCCAGTCATTTGGGCTGGTAGCTCAGAGAAGGCCGAGCCCAAGCCACCTGTGCCCTCAGAGCTCTGCGGGGAGCTGGCAAGCCGGCCTGGCCAGCCTAATCAGTCTCAGTTCTGATTGGTCAGTGGGGTCAGTTAGTGCCGCCCAGCCATGACGTAAGCAGCACAAAGCTAATAAGTGGCTGTGGGTTCCGGGCCTGCCATGGTGGTCACTGAATTTAAGGCTTCCAGGTCCCCGGCAGGAGCAGATTCCAATCCTGCCTGCTCAGTACCTTTGCTCCAAACTTTTGAACTTGAGGGCAGTACTAAACTTAATGAAAATAAGAGTTTTTTATTACAAAATTATTTTTATGGTCCTTGAACAAGGACCCTTGGCAAATGCACAATTATTCAGAATTACATTTTATCGTTTTCACATTGAAAACAACAAATGTTGACTTAGTAATTTTTATACCTATATCTATATGTATGTGTATATTTAATCAACCAGCAGTTTTGAAACTAGTCATCCTGGTACAAAAGTTTTGCAGCATTGCATAAATTATAGTACTAAACACGAGAGCTGTTCGGGGGCCAGTTTAGCATTTGTACCCTCCTCCTTTTGCTGCTTCAGACAGCAGTCTTCCTGGCAGCCTTCTGTATCTGGCAGAAGGAGCAGAGGTTCTCCTGAAATACGGGGGTGTGGGGAGGGGCGGGAATATGAACACGCTCAAGTAACTCGAGGCTCGTGCCAAAGTGTGTGTGTGCGCGCTTTGTTTTGTTTTTTAAATGTTGAAAAAGCTTAATAGGTTGGCATCAGCTATAGCCCACAAAGATGGGCAGGGCTTTGCAGGGGTTGGCATTTTCTGGTGGCTTATAAGACTTCCTCAGAGTACAAGAGGAAAAGCTTTAAGACAGAAGAGCATTAGAACCCAGGGGAGCAGAGGAACTTGAAGGTTGCCTGTCCACTGGTCTGAGAAAACAAAGCCTTTGGGTTAGATGAGTACTGAGGAAATCTTTTTATTGTTAAAATAAAGTGACTTTCCTTTTAATGATACAGTACTGTATATTACTGAGACAGAGTATTAGGGGAGGCTTACATGAGACAGATGTGGAGCAGTAGTCAGCGGACCCTTATCATAAAATCTGTGCAGGAGTGTGACAACCCATTTAGTAAGGTCAGAGCCTTGGAACCCTAAAAATTTGTCCTAGTGTCTTAGGTGGGAAATAACTCACATCTGTTCCCAGAGATGAGTCAGAAAAGTTTTCTTGATTTTGAAATTTAAAAGAAGACTGGCTCTGGCCAAACCCAGCTGATTCCACACAGATGAGCGGGTGGGTGCACCACTGTAGCTGCAGAGTTACCCTGGTGAACTTTGTATAGGAGTCAGGGCCGGGCCAGGGCTGTGCTGGTTTCTTGATTCCCACAGGCCCTTTGGTTTCCTGTCAGTTCTCTCTGTGGCCCGCTGGTCAGTATCTCCTGTGTTTTGCAAGCCTCCTCTGAAGACGCAGGCCCTGCTCAGGGCCCTGGGGGTGAGGCCACCCTCCAGGCTTGCTGGGGGCAGGTATATGTGTCTTTGAGGGGTAGGTTGAGTAGGCAGGGAGGGATATTTGCAAGAATTGCTGATGTTCAGCTAGCCAAATGGGAATAAGCAAGGTTCTATTGTAGGGTTTTTATTGTTTGTTTGTTTTTTTTAAGTTAGGTGATGAGATGTACCAGTTGTGTTGGGGAAAAATGAAGAAGTGATACCCTTAACAGATCTTTTGGCCACATCTGTGATGAATTCTGCCCACCATGGATAGGGAAGGGATTAAGTATTTCTCACCTCTGCTCAGAAACTCACAGCTGATTGACATTGACCCCTCCTTCCCTCAGAGAGCTTACTTCTTCCAGCCAGTTCCCAAAGGAACTTCGGGGAGTTAGCCCCATTTGTAGTTACTTTTACTCTTTTCTGAACCTTCTCAGTGGTTTACATGACTCTGCTACTATGTGCAATATTTTTGGTTGACGTTTGTATCCATCATTAAGAAGGTAGTACAGATTGCAGATTTTCTGCCATCTTCCTCTACACCAAACAGACCCGACAGGAGGTGGGTCCTCAGAATTGGCTGCTCTTCCTCCTTTGCTCAGAAAGCTTCCATCTGTGCTCCCCCAGCCTGGTCACTTGCCAGGCTGGAGTTATTCCCATCCTTCACCATTATAGACCGTTTCTGCTGCCGTCCAAAAGTGACTAAACAATGCCTAATGCTAAGCAGAAAGTCCGTGTGTGCTGGTTTTGTTTGGGGACGTTGGAATCACAGACTCCAGAGGAGCACAGAGATGTTCCAATGTCTTTGCTTTTAGAAACAGGGAATTTATGTTCTCTCTAAGGCCTTGAATTGAGTTTTTCTTTTCCACATAAAATAGTCTGATAAGCTAATTTTCTAGAAAGAAACGCCATTGAGTATGTTGTATTGTGGTTTAAAATTACTAACACATTCTGAAGAAGAGAAATAAGATTTGATTTGGAATCTCACATGTTTTTAAAAATTAGATTTGAATGGGCGCAAGGTTTGACTATTTTGTTTCTTTATGGAGGACATGTGGAAAGAGTTCGAGGGTTTGGAATTGGAGAAGTATTTTGCAGAGCTATCAATGTCCAGATAATTTTTAAAAATAAATAAAGGTATTTAAGCAGTGAATTTGTCCTGTTTCTAACTCAAAACAGCCATATTAGAAGAAAACTGTCCTTTTACTGGCCCTGTGGCTACGGAGATGTCCTGGGCTACCGGAACCCTCGGCAGGGACTGAGGTCCTCTCTGGGCAGCTGGCAGCAAGGTCTGGCCGCTCCTTCCTTCCCACTCTGGGGCTTTCAGCCACTCCATGCTCCTGCTGGAGCTCCATGTTGGTAATTTCTGTATTTCTTTAGAAATACAGAGCATTTCTTTTTTTGCAGGGTTTATACTTTTATTTAATAACAGAACATACGCAGACAGAGCACACAGGGCGCCCTGCAGCCCCACCACACTCCAGCACCTGAACAGGGTGTGCTAGGGACTTCCCAGGGCAAACATTGGCCCTGGTCCTCTGCCCCAGGAACCAAGGCCCCAGCTCCCCAGTTACACCACATTTGGATAGACCACCCTGAATGGCATCGATATATCTGGGTTCTCCTGTCGTGATGTCAGGTTTCAGGGCCCAGGCAGCACCAAGGGGGAGACCTGGAAACACTATTTTAATTTTTGAGGAAATGTATAAAGTGTTGAAAAGGTTTAAATTTTAAGCAAGTTGAAATGCTAAGGATGTTTACACTAGTGGCCTGCAGAGTCCCCCATGCTGGTGCAGTGTCATCTGATCTTACGTTGTTTAAACAATACTGAATTTTTTCCTCCCGTAAGACATGGTATGGAAAAAGGACTAGACTGTTCACTGTGCTGAGCTCCTACAGTTTAAGACACCATTTACTGGCTATTTCGTAGTCCCCAGTCTACCTCTAAATCATGATGTGACCCCTGGAGCATCAGCCGACCTCTCTGAGCCCATGTGTCCTTGTTGGAAGGTGAAAAGAACAGCCCCCACCTACATCGTAGAGCTGCTCCAGAGTTAGTGAGGTACTCTGGAAAGGACTTTGTAAACTGAAAACACATTACAAAGGTAAAAGGTTATGCTTGCTTAATAATAATTCCACAAATGTTTACTGAGTCTTGCCACATGCATTGCACCATTCTAGGTATAGGGGGTGATGCAAAAAAAGACATGCTACTGCCCTCGAGCGAATAGAATAGGATGTAAATTAGGATTTTCTGACCACACGGTCAGCCCATCCCTCTTTCTTATCTCCATTCTGACATCCCTAATGTCTAACTTTTACCCTGCTGTATTTCTAAGCTGGCCATAGAAACAGTAGACACGTGCAGCTTGGCAGGTGATTCTCTGTATTAAGTGCGAAACCAACTGCAAGACAGGACAGAAGGACAAAATTCTAAACATCGAAGCTGTCTCCATTGATCTGAACCGCAGCAATGAAGGCAGGCACTAAATTGCTCAGTAATGAAATAGGCAGCTGGTTTCAATACCAGGAAAAAGCGACTGAAAATTGAAGTGCAACTGAGCAGCCTTTCTCTCCAGATTTTTCTTCCAAAACATCTAAAGATTAGAATTCCTTATTTGCACATAAGAGGAAGAACGTGTAAGGCTTTTCACTTGTGGAGAACCATATGCTGAAATTCAAGTTTAATGGGCCATTTTTTCCTTCCAGTTTCTTAGCATGCCGCACTTTTCAATGCATTGGTCATCGTTCCTCTCCTAACTGCTCAGTAGCCCCTGCATTTCACTCCTCCCTTAGCTGGCACTGGCTTAGAGCACGGCTCTCAGGCTTATAAGCGCTGGCTGAGAGCATGGCTGTCATGCTTGGGCACACATTAGAACCATCCAGGAATCTCAAAAACCCTCATGTCGATCCCCAGACCTTCTGTTAGCCCAAGACAGGAACCATTCCCAAAGCCAACTCTTCAGACAGGGGTTGGACTGGACTAGGATAGAAAATGATGCTGGGGAAGAATGAGCTTCTTGGATCAAGTAGACACATGAGACTGTGCATCTCGTGTCTGAAAGGGAGATGAGAGGGTAGGTGGTGTCAGAAGCTGCCCAAATGGACACAAAAAGAGAGAGTGGCGGGAAGGAGTGTGCTGTCTCATTAGGGGGAGAGCGATTAGGAGTATATAGCAAAGTGTTTATAAATTTTTGTATGAGAGTCTGACTTGATTTGTCAACTTTCACTTAAAGCACAATAAAAAAAAAAAAAAAAAACCTTTGTGTCGAGGTTGTACCCCAAACCAGGTAAATCACAACCTCTGGCTGCACCCACCCATTTTCATTTTTAAGCTCCCTGGTAATTCCAGTGTGCAGGGCAAGCTGAGACTGCTCACCAAGAGGAAGTGAGCCTCCCCCCGCCACTGAAACTGGGGAGAAGCTTCCAGGCACGTGATGTTGGTGCACTGCCCCTTAAGTGTGGTCCCTGCTGAGCACAGACAGTGCAAATGCCACCCATTTTCAGGAGTGTAGTGGCATAGTGGCAAGTGGCAAATGCCATGCTGGTCTTCTTGCCTGTGTGCAGTGGGAGCCAGTGAAAATTCCAGCCCTGTCTAAAACTTGGAGCCCTTGAAAATCAAAAGAAGGGGTGGCACAGTCCTTTCACTTTACCTTTGTCAGGGCTTCACACGTTCAGCAGAGAGTTCTCTAGTCTTTATTTTGTACTAAGCACTACTCTGGGAGCTTAGAATGCTTCAGTGAACAGAACAGATAACATCCCCAGTATGGCTCATGCTCTTGAGGAGGAGGATACATAATTAGCAATAAAGAAGTGGTGTAATGCTAGATGGTGATAGCACTAGAGGTAAAGACGAAGCAGGGGGAGGGATGCCGGGCTAGACTGGAGAGAGCGCGAGTTGCAATTTTTAAAAGATGGTCAGGGTGGGCCTCATTGAACAAAGACCTAGAGGTGAGGGAATGAGCCCAGTGGATTTGTGGGGAGGAGCATTGCAGGCAGAGGCTAGCAGCGCGGTGGTCCCGTGGCCACGAGAGGCAGCCGAGCTAGCGGAAGAGCGGAGCAGTGTGGGCTTCTGTAGGTCACTGTCACTATAAGGTACTGTGGCTTTCAGAGTGAGATGAGAGCCATTAGAGACTTGAGTAGAGGAACGACGTGGTGTGATTACACAGGGTCGGAGGCTACAGAGAGGGATAGCAGAGCTGGGGAGAAGCAGTACAGTCTGCATCGATTCTAAAGGGAGGGCCACAGGGTTTGCTGACACACTGGATATGACCTCAGCAGCAAGAGCAGCCAGGGGATTCCAGGATTTGGGCCTCAGCACCTGGAAGGCTGGAGCTGCCACTGTGTCAGTGAAGGTTATTCCAGCCGTGGCAGAGAGAAACCCTTAACTTAGGTCTCAGTGGCTTTCCCTAACAGAAGTTTACTTCTCCTGCTCGTCAAGTCCAGCTGATAAAAGGTAGAGGTGGACTCAGGCAGACCGAGCTCCGGAGACTGGCCTGGGCAGAACAGCTGGCCCATGGCATCCACAGTCTATTCAGAAGTAGACTGGGGAGTGAGAACCTCGCCTTGCACGGCCTTTTCCACTTTATGAAAGTAGTTCCTGGGAGCAGGTCTACTGGAGGCCACCTTGCTCCCGCCTGTCCCCAGAGCTGCACCAGCTGCCAGGGGGCAGGGGTGCTGGGGAGCATGGCCTCACTAGGTGCCCTGGTGGGATTTGGTGAAGGGCAAGCAGTCTCTTAAGGCAAAAACTATGGCTGGACCAGGTCTGAGGGCAGAGCAGGAGTCCAGCTTTGGGCATGTTAGGTTTGATCCTGTCTCAGAACAAAAACGCTGTGTACAGTGTGACAGAGGCCTAATATGCTAACCATGCTATCTAATTCTAATCTGGATTTCTAGGCTAACAGCTGTTTTTGAGAAAAACATGTTTTTCCTCCCTGGTCAAAACCAGGATGGGAAACCATATGCTCCAAGGCTCTTGACCAAGTGATGGCTTGGTCTGCACCCCTCAAAATACTTGTACTCAGGAAGAGTGCTGTCTGGGTGCTTTTGCCAGCACGGTATTTTTGTAAGACAAAGAAAATACATGTAAGCATCTTGTGATCACTGTCTAAACATCCTGTGAAACTATAATCTCTAAATATAGCACTAATTGGTAACCAGTCAGTGTTTTGCAGCTATACCGTCTGAACGAACCACCAATAAGGTACCTTTCCCCGCCTCCCAAGATTCCACCTCCCACTCCCCTGATGGGAGAAGCACCAATCAAGAGTGACCTGTGGCTGATGCCTGCTATAAAGATAGTAGAATTATCGCCGATTCACTCCCTGTATTTGGACACCACTGCCCCATCTCAGTGAGCTGAGCTGTTCCCAGTTGGAACTGTAATCTTTGCTTGGAATAAAGCTCTGTGGTTTTATCTTAAACAGGCTTGTTTTTCTGTCCCGCCGGGACATTTTGGCGCAGCGGCGGGACGCGGAAACGCTGCTCAGCCGGTGTGGACCCGCTTCCCGGCCGCGCCCCTCGTGCCCGGCAGGGCTCTCCACTCTCCTGTGCTTTCGGTTCGCTCCGAGCCGTACTTGTCGAGGAGACTTGCCGTGCTGTCCCAGTCACTCTTGCTCGCTTTTGTTTCCCTGGGGGCCTCGCTCGGGGTCTTGAGACCGACTTTCCCTGTCTCTAGAGCTTTGAGGGTTGTCCTTTTTCCCACGCGTGGTCGCCAGCTGCGCTGAGGAACAGACCACCCCGTCCCCAGGGACTCCTGTGATCAATGGCAGGCTATGCCCGGGATAGTGTTGAGAAATGTTGACCAAAAATAGAGAACTTTTGACATGTCAAAAATTACCTTTTTGCGCTCCAAGTTACAGAAACGAGGTGCCGGGGTCAGACAGAAACAGTGAGATACTTTTTACAATAAAGAATCAGCTTCCCTTGCGGGACCGTATCCAAATTGAAAGAGAAGCAAAATTAACCCCTCCTCTGACCTTTCCCCTACCCCGCTTGCTGCCTCCCCAGCTCCTCCACCACCAGACCCCTTTGCCTGATTCCTACCGCCCCCACTCCCGCTCCCCCTCCTCGCGTATCTGTCAACCAAGGCTTCCTTTGCACCATCCCTCCCCCCGCCCCCCGCCACTGCTGCCCCCAAGGGACCGGAATCCGAACCAGCCTTAGGAATGCCTCTTAAGATTTCCCTACCCTGAAGAGGCTAATAAACTGCCCCAAATAACCTTTGCCCCGTGGTCCGGGCCCGAGCTTCATGCTGTCGTCAAAGACTTCCCAAATCCACTGGAGGGCGCCTATAAATTCACCCAAGAATTTATTTTAGCCCAAATTTATGAACCAGGGCTGGCTGCTACTTATAACCTTATCCATATGTTAGTGGAGACCGGAGATGCTTCCAGGTGGATGGAAAAAAACTAAATGAAAATCCCCTGAGAAATGCTTAACTGTAGGCCCCAAAGCCCCTGGGAATACACATTTTTAGCTAAAACTAAAATTTATTATTTGCTTATTAAAGCTATTCCTAAGGTTTTATTAAATAGATTTGCTTATTAAATCTGTACCTAAGGTTTTCCCCAGAAAATAGATTGGGCCAAAATTCAGGGTTATACTCAAGACAAAGGTAAGAATTGTATAACTACCGTGACCGACTAACCCAGTGATTTGATGAGCATTTGGGGGTAAAACCTAGAGGATACCGAGACTAAGATTGCTTTCAATTTGCTCTTTATTAACAGTCTCCAACCCGAGCTCAGCAGTCTGGTCAAGTGCCACAAATTAGATTAGGAAAACATTGAAACCAACAGATTAGCTACATTGGTCTATAAAATGAACCATACTTTGGAACAACAAGAAGCTGAACAGAAGATTTAAAAATAGGCAAAATATAAGGGCTTTGCAAATGCAGCAATTATAGACTGCCACAAGAGGGCAGCCACAGCCCTCTAGGAAAGCGGATGCAAAGTAAAGTTCCGGGAATCCACTGTTATTTCAAGAATCCAGGACACTTTAAAAACGTTTGCCTCAAGCTTAAAAACAAGGCAGGCACTTTGCCCCTTCCATGACTGAGTGACGGGGCTCCCGGGGTAAGTTAGGGGCTTTTCTTTGGTTCCCTTGGACTCACAAGGTAAAACTGTTACTAAGATTAAAGGAGTGCAGGGAATGCCAGGGACCAGTCCTAAGACATATAGATGGGGACTCTGATGTTTACAACAACACCCTAGTGAGCCATATGGCATGATTTAATGAGTCACCAACGGCTAGCTCTAGATAAAGAACAAGACCAATGGAAGAAAAAGGGTTGCCGCCTTAATGGCGTCTCTAGAATTTGAAAAGGACCCAATAAAAAACCTAAACCCCACATTGGAAGCCAGCCCTCGCCAGGTCTTTACATGTTCCCCTAGCTCAACTCTCCATGCTAGTAACCACTGGGAAAAAGACAAACTTATCAAAGAAATTGTGAAGACACTTTTGGGGTGCAGCCAACCATGTCCCCCAACATTGCTCCATATGCTCTCAGTTTAATGCTGGCCGAGCTTACAGAGCTCCCCTGGGGAGGTACCCCTTACCTCTTGGGCCAGTGCTTGAAGGGCAGATTGACTTTAATTGAGGCCTTTCGGGGGTATAAATTTATTTTAGTTACGGTTTGGAAATTTTCACTAGCCGGATTGCCACAGCATCATCTGTGACCAAGAAACTTAGAGAACATAGTCGCTAACTGGGGTGCCTCGAGAGCACTTTGCAATGACCGAGGTACCCACTTTACTGGATAAATCACAAAGGATTTATGCAGACTTTTTCCTGTTTTTCAGAGGCTGCATTGCCCATACCATCCACAGTCCTTGGGTTTGGCTGAGAGAATGAATGGTATAATTAAAAATCAATTGTCAGAGCTACCCCATTCTTTAGGATTGTCCTGAATACAAGTGTTACCAACAGTCCTATTAAATCTAAGGTCAGCACCTTTGGCCCTTCCCTATGGGTCGGCCTGAGTTGATTCCAACTTTATACAAGTCAGCTTTTTAAAGTACTGTAAGGCACTAACACGTTATGCCCAGGCTTATGACAATCTAGTTGGAAAAAAAAAAAAAAAACAACTTATAATCAAGAAAAGCCTGTGGAGCCCACTGAAAGGGCTATCCAACCAGGAAATCATATACACTAGATGAGACACCAGCGAAAAGATTCCCTGGAACCACGATAAAAAAAAAAAAAAGACTCTCAAGTTCTTACTGATCAGTGTGCTGCAAAATTACAGGGGATAAAAAAATACACCTATCACAATTAAGGAGCCCTGGTGGCACAGTGGTTAACAGCTTGGCTGCTAACAGAAAGTTGGCAGTTTGAATCCACCAGCTGCTCCTTGGAAACCCTATGGGGCAGTTTTCCTCTGTCCATACGGTCTCTATGAGTCAGAATCTACCCAACGGCGATGTTTTTTTTTTTTTTTTAATCACAATTCAAGAAGACCGCAGCCCCCAAGTGGACTGTGCAGCCCACTGAGGAACTTAAACTAAAGTTTAAAAAGTACCAGGATGAGAAGCAGCTGACAGCTGAGCGGACAGCTTCCTCTCAATATACCAGGACCAGACATGTATGAAAAAAAAAAATTTTTTTTTTTTTAAAGCTGGTTGAAATTCTTGGACTAATTTTCTTCCTAATTGTTGTACCTATGACTTTCATAATCCTCCTTCAGAGCTTTAAAGTGATTCCATGTGTGGTATCTTACGGAACTAAAGCCTTGTTCACCAGTAGTACCCACCAATTGTAGCATGCCACGAGTGATTGACTTTCCATGAAAGATGAAATTTTACTAGTCATAGCTTTATGTTTAATCTTAATCACCTTTGAAATTTGCTTGTTTCCCAAGTTAGGACTGTGCAATTAAGTGGCTCATTCCTGTGCTAATTTTGAAACCTTGTTATATCTTTCCTTATTAAGTCTTTTAGCTGTTTGTTTTTTGTTCATGGTCATAAAAGCAATACAGAATTTAGTCCCACATATTCATATGTTATTTACTAGAGAATTTTATTTCATTATAGTTATTATTTGCCTGTCAATAGCCCTTATATACCTCTTTTGGGCAAATTTTCTTACACTATGGAGCTTAATACCTGGCATGAAGATGCCTTTGTTAGATTCTCCCAAGTACCTAGCACTGATAATCTCACTGAATGCTGGATTTGTCATTCTTCCCTCAAATCCAGTCTTGCTAATTCTGACCCTTTAGCATCCACCGTATAGAATTATAGTTTCATACCAATGCAACCATTAATCCCAACATCACCCTTAAGCAAACCATACCTATTAGACTATGACATCCTCGTGGATCGTTGGCCCAGCGTCAAATAGCATGCTTTAATTTAATCCAACCCATAACACCTGACAGGTCATAAAGGACCTGAGAGCTTGTTTTGCAAAATGTAGGGGTGTTTGTGTTTGCCAAATTAGCTAGTCATCCCAACACGGAGAATTCCCCAGATACCTTGAGATTTTAGCAAGTTAAGGCAAAGGAATTACCTGACTGTAGAAAGAATGATTCATCCCCTGTTTGTACTAGACTCTGGAACCCTTTAAAGACAGGACAGTTATCCATTTGTGACAATTCCCTAACAGAACCTTGGCTTGAACAAGTAAATTGAAACATTCCCTTCCCACATAATTATACCAGAAACAACATGATCTGTGATCCTTATCGATATGTATTTTTATGTGGGGGATAAGATGATTCCCCAAAAAAGAAAACAGATCCAAGCAATGAGCCGTATACTTGGACATTGCCCTGTTTAGATGGAACATGATGGGCCAATATACCTTGGGACATAAAGGTGTCCCCCCGAATGAAATTCATTCATACAGTGAGAGTGTACATTAGACCAATTATTTTAAATTATTAGAAGAATAAAGAGAGACTTCATTGACACCCCAGTTGTCTTAGTTATCTAGTGCTGCCATAACAGGAATACCACAAGTGGATAGCTTTAACAAAGAAAGAGAAATTTATTTCCTCACAGTCTAGTAGGTTACAAGTCTAAATTCAGGGCGCAAGCTCCAGGGGAAAACTTTCTGCCTGTGTTGGCTCTGGAGGAAGGTCCTTGTCCTCAATCCCCTGGTCGAGGAGCTTCTGAGGCACAGGGACCCTGTGTCCAAAGGATGCACTCTGCTCCTTGTGCTGCTTTCTTGGTGGTATGAGGTTCCCAGCTCTCTGCTTGCTTCCCTTTCCTTTAATCTCTTGAGAGATTAAAGGTGGTACAAGTCCACAGCCCAGGAAAACTCCCTTTACCTTGACCTGAGTGAGAGTGGTGTTATAATCCCACCCTAACCCTCTCAACAGAAAATTACAATCACAAAATGGAGGACAACCATTCAATACTAGGAATCATGGCCTAACCAAGTTGATACACACATTTTTGGGGGGACATAATTCAATCCATGACACCAGTGATAGATAGCTCCAGAGATGAATGGGCTTTCCTCCAAGGTCTCTTGCTGTTGGTAGACATCGCTGAAATTGAGGAACCCATTCACAATCTTCAGTCACCATGGAAAAAATAAATAATGATGTTGCTCATGGGATTGTGGCTCAGCAATAATCTTTAAATTCTGTTTCCAAAGTAGAACTAGACAACAAAATAACTATGGATTTTTTATTAGCCCAACAAATAGGCATTTGTGCTATAGCCAGTACCTCCTGATGCACCTGGATTAATGCTTCTGGAGAAGTAGAACAAGGTATCAGGCAAATTTACCAGAAAGCCATCTGGTTGCATGTTTCTGATATGGGATCAGGGTTTTTTCTTACTGATGTGTTTGGTTAACTTTCACAAGGAATGGGAGCCTGAATTAGATCAATTTTGTTCACTGGAATTATGTTTTTAATGGTCATTGTCATCATAATTGGCACTGTTAAATATTACTTAAAATTAACCACCTGTGTTCTGACCTCAAGAACTAACGTGATGCCTATAAAAAAAATAATATATGTGGAAACCGTCCAGGTCAATGACAACTTTGATGAAACCCCACTTGAGGGACAGAATAAGTCAGCCTTTCGTGCCTCTGATCCATTGTACCTGACACTGTCTCCTATTTCCTCCCCCTTTTGAGACCCCACCGAGCATCTCCCTCTAAGGCATGGTGAAGCTAGAGAAAACTTGCAGAAGATGGGTTACTCCTTTGTAAGCAGCATGAGGCCAGCCTAGCCTGAAGAGAACTCCACTATGTCAAGGTAAAAGGAAAACACTCAGTAGTGCTCTGTCACAATTGCAGTGTGGCGTCTGAGGTCTTAAATGCTTAATAATTTAAGCATCTACTAGAGTAAACAATAGTAGCAAGCCTGTCCATGTGAGAGAGACTACTCGATTCATCAGTGATCAAAAGATGCTCTATGAGATCTTTGATCAAAAGGAGGGAAATGTCTCAGGAAAAGACAACTTTTTAGTGCAGCCAGAGGAACAGAGGTATAATATGCTGACCGTGCTGTCTAATTCTAATCTGAATTCTAGACTAATAGCTATGTTTTCGAGAAAGACATGTTTTTTCTCAGTGGTCGAAACAAGGATGGGAAACGATATACCCCAAAGGTCTTGACCAAGTGACTATATACATGCCTCAAAATACACGTACTGAGGAAGAGTGCCGTGTGGATGCTGTTGCCAGCAAGGTACTTGGCTGTGGCTGATGCCTCCTGTAGCAGGAGGATTATCCCCGATTCACAGCCCGCCTTCGAACACCACTGTCCCATCCTAATGAGCTGTGCTGTTCCCAGCTGGAACTGTAATATTTGCTTGGAATAAAGCTCTGTGATTTTTCTTTCTTTTTTTTTTTTTTTTTAATTATGCTTCAGGTGAAAGTTTACAGCTCAAATTAATTTCTCATACAAAAACTTATACACATTGTTATGTGACCCTAGTTGTTATCCCTATAATGTGACCTCACATCCCTCCTTTCCACCCCGGATTTCCCGTGTCCATTCAACCAGCTCCTATCCCTTTCTGCCTTCTCATCTTATCTCCGGACAGGAGCTGCCCCTTTAGTCTCATGTGTCTACTCGAACTAAGAAGCATACTCTTCAGGAGTATCATTTTATGTCTTGTAGTCCAGTCTATTCCTTGTCTGAAGAGTTGGCTTCAGGAATAGTTGTTAGTTCTGGTTAACAGAGAGTCCGGGGGCCATGTCTTTTGGGGTTCCTCCAGTCTCAGTCAGACCATTAACTCTGGTCTTTTTACTAGAATTTGAGTTCTGGAAAAAATTTTTGGCTATTACAAATCAGATAAAAAAGTCTAATCTCAAAATCTACAAGAAAATCCAACACCTCTATAAAAAAAAGATCAATAATCCAATTAAAAAATGGGCAAAGGAAATGAACAGACACTTCACCAAAGAAGACATTCAAGGGGCCAACAGACACTTGAGGAAATGCTCACGATCTCTAGCCATTAGAGAAATGCAAATCAAACCACAATGAGATACCATCTCACCCTGGAATCAAAAAAACAGGAAATAACAAATGTCGAAGAGGCTGCAGGGAGATCCGAAACTCTTATGCACAGCTAGTGGGAATGCAAAATGATACAACCATTTTGGAAAATGATTTGGCGCTTCCTTAGAAAGCTAGAAATAGAAATACCACATGATCCAGCAATCCCGCTCCTAGGAATATATCCTAAAGACATAAGAGTCGTCACACGAATAGACATATGCACACCCATGTTCACTGCCGCACTGTTCACAATAGCAAAAAGATGGAAACAACCTAGATGCCCATCAACAGATTAATGGATAAAGAAACTGTGGTACATATACACAATGGAGTATTACACAACAATAAAGAACAACGATGACTCTGCAAAGCATCTCATAACATGGATGAATCTGGAGGACATTATGCTGAGTGAAATAAGTCAATCACAAAAGGACAAATATTGTACGAGATCACTACTGTAAATACTCATGAAAAGGTTTATATACAAAAACAAACAATCTTTGTTGGTTACAAGGAATGGGAGGGATGAGGATGGAAAATCACTTAAGAGACAATAGATAAGTGGAAACTTTGGTGAAGGGTAAGACAGTGCACAATACTGGGAAAGCCAGCAGAACTTGTACAAGGAAAGGTCGTGGTAGCTCCATAGACACATCCAAACTCCCTGCAGGACTGAATTGCTGGGCTGAGGGCTGTGGGAACCATGATCTCAGGGAATATCTAGCTCAACTGGCATAACGTACTTCATAAAGAATATGTTCTACATTCTACTTTGGTGAGAGCGTCTGGGGTCTTAAAAGCCTATGAGTGGCCATCTAGGACACTCTACTGGTCTCACCCCTTCGGGAGCAAGGAAGAATTAAGAAAACTAAAGATATAAGTGAAAGATTAGTCCAAAGGACTAATGGACCACATCTACCACAGCCTCCACCAGACTGAGTCCAGTAAAACTAGATGGTGCCCCGCTACCACCACTGACTGCTCTGACAGGTATCACAATAGAGGGTGCCGAACAGAGCTGGAGAAAAATGTAGGACAAAATTCTAATTCCAAAAGAAAAACCAGACTTGCTGGCCTGACAGAGACTGGAGAAACCCTGAGGGTATGGCCCCCCGACACACTTTCAGCTCAGTAAGGAGGTCACTCTTGAGGTACGCCCTTCAGCCAAAGACTGAACCAGCCCATGGAACAAAACAAGACTAAAAGGGGCGCACCAGCCTTGGGGCAGGGACTGGAAGGCAGGAGGGAAGAGGAAAGCTAGTAATATGGAATTGAGGGTTGAGAAGGAAGAGTGTTGACATGTCACGGGGTTGTTAACCAATGTCATAGAACAATGTGTGTACTGTTTAATGAGAAACTAGTTTGTTCTGTAAACCTTTACTTAAATAAATAAAAAGTTCTTTAAAAAAAAAAAAAAAAGACATCTACCTGCCTCATTCTCTGGATTTCAGCTCAAACGCCTGGTCTGAGGCCTCAGATGCTAACTCATCACAGAGGCAGGACTCAGTTTAAAACAGCCACACCCCCCGTGCCTAGTGGAGGTAGTCATGTTCATTTTGTGCCAACACAGCAGCTGTGCCCCACTGGATGGCCTGGCTGGCGAACAGAGGTGGTGGTGTATTCTGGGACTGGCTTCACTGGCCCTGTCCTCCCTGGAAGAGGGTCTGCTTCTTTGTTTTGTTGTGCTTCATGTTCACAGATGGAGGCCTCAGAGACAGAGGCAGGACCATGTGGGCACTTGGGACTCCCAGAGGACCATGGATGGACAACGTCTGGTGGGGGGGCCACCCAGATTTGGACCTCTGGAAGGGAAGTCTGACAATGATTGAGACTGAACTTCCCCCACTTGTGTGCACAGGGGCTAAGAGTTGGGCTTAAATTAAAGATTGTGATTGTCTTAGTTTCCTGGGGCTGCCATAACAAAATACCACAAAGTGGGTGGCTTTAAAGAACAACCACGTATCATCTCACAGCTCTGGAGGCTGGCAGTCCAAATTCAACATGTCAGCAGCAGGACCATCCTTTTCTTGTCCACTCTAGCAGAAGACCCTAACCTCTGGCAGCTCCAGACTCTCTTGACATTCCTTGGCTCATAGATCTGTTTTCAAGTGGCACCCTCTCCCTGCATCTATCCTTGCATGTTCTCCCCTTTTATAAGACATTCAGAAGGGATTAGGGTTAGGACCCACTCTACTGAAGTAAAACCTCCTTCATTTAACCAATAACATCTGCAAAGAAAAAACCTATTTTCCCAAACAAGATCACCTTCACAGGTACCAAGCTCCAGTTTGCCAAGAGCAAGGGTGATGAAGTGGGCCACACACACCAAATGCTGGCTCAATGGCTGAATCACTCACTTGGCAGCTAACTTGATTCACCCAGGTAGGTGCTGCCTCCATTCTAAAGTGAGACTGTAGCTCAAAGAGGTCACATGATCAGCAAGACCAGGGTGAGCACCTGCGCCTCTGGCCTCTTTGTTGGGTGGCAATGCTCACTTCATCCTTTCCAGGAGCCATCTGGCAAACATAGGTGCTCTGGAAATATATTTTCAATGAGTAAACAAATTTGAGCCAGGAATACTGGCCCTATTAGACAGCTGTGATTGTAAATGGTGACGTTCAGACTGGGTCCCAGCTACTTTGCCAGAATTTCTTCTCAAATGCTTCTATAGCTCCGGTAGCAGCCTCTCCTGCATTGTGTAAACTCTGTCTCAAGGGTGAATTGGGCGACATGAACCAGCAGGACTCATGGCTGGCTTCCCAGGTTTGGGGCTGGAGGACCCAGACCTTCCAGCCAGGAAAGGCTGGTTGCTACCCAGAGCAAGCTTAACACATGGTTGTGAGACAGGCAAGAGATCGGGCTGGCTGAATTAAATAGCCTCTGACTCAGTATTCTTGGAATCTAAACCTAAGTGCAGACCACCATATAACCTTCACTGCTGGAAGCCGAGAACTACTTGTGATTAACTAGGTGTTTAGACAAGATAAGGGGCTACATTTCGGGGCCCCGTGTGCTTGACCAGCTATAAATTACTGATAATCCTCCTGAGTTGTGTTTCAAGGCCCCACCAGGTGCAGAGCACGCACAGTAAAAGTCAACGTGGCCCATGATTGACCTTCCACAGGAGGCAAACGTGAGTAGAGACCCCTCACTGGGACTCGAACCAAGGTCCAGAGGCATCACGCATGCACAACATCCCAGAATAAGTCCTGTTCGACATGCCGGCAGCCTTTGTGACAGACTCCATCTTAGTTTCAGCAACCTCGCAGAGGAAATCCATCTTGAATTCTAATTGCGTGCACATTTGATTTTTATAATCCCTCCCCTTCTGGAAATCTCCACCCATTTAATGAACAAAGATAATGCCTTTTTCCCACCTAAGTTTTTTATAAACTCTCAGAAATCCTTTGTTCGGGGACAGACTAGAGGCTAGCGTAGGTGGAAGCCCCTCTCCGTCTCTCCCTGGCAAGCATTTACTCTCTTTCTGTCACTAATAAACCTTTGTTCATGTGGAACCTCTGAGCCCCTCCTGGTCATTCTTGATCCGTAGAAGGCAAGAACCTAGGCAGGGCTTAGTCCTGTGCTGGGAAGCTGTGCCCTGCAACAGTTATCTCCCGTAGCCCTTGAAGCAGGCACAAACCCCGTTATATTTGTGAAGAAACCGAGGCCCACGTAAGAGCAGCAGATGCAGTGACAGGGGTGTCCAAGCTCCTGAAAGTGAGTCCTTCGCTGAAACCCTTCTGTGTCCCCAACTGTACACTGGAAGTGCACACACCTCGGAGGGTGGGAGGGTGGTGGTAAATGAGGCCCAGAGAGCCAAGGTCATATGGAAGGGCAGCATGCAGCTGAAGCAAGCAGGAGTGGAGGCCCTTCACAGTTGTAGGGAGCCCTAGTGCCCAGAGGGTGTTCCAGTATATCGCCAGAAACCTCATATGCAAATATTTCTACCCACATCCTACCAAGTCACTCTGGGGTCACTGGCCTTGGAATGGAATGCCCTGCGTTCAAATCTCAGCCCTGCCATTCAGCAGCTTGAGCCACGGCTCAGGAACTTTGCACAAGCTGTGACCTCGGTTTAGAAACTGCGGATGAGAATGGCAAGCTCAAAGCTTGCAATGGGCCTTACCTAGCCCAGAGCCAGCAAACAATCAAACAAACAAACAAAAAACCCAAGCCCAAGCCCATTGCCTGCGAACTGAATTCCGACCCATAGTGGCTGTATAGGACAGAGTAGAACTGCCCCATAGGGTTTTCAAGGCTGTAATCTTTTTTTTTTTTTAATCTTTAGGGAAACTGCCACATCTTTCTCCTGCGGAGCAGGTGGTGGATTCAAACTGCCAATCTTTCGGTTAGCTTAATCACTGCGCCACTAGGGCTCCTTTTACATAAGCCAGTAATGCTAGATTGCAGCACTCGGTTATGGTGATAATGGGGACCCGCTTTTAACCACTACACTAAATGACAGGCGTTGCCACCAGGCGTTCAACTCAGAGCCTTTTCTCTACGCCACCAGAACGCTGTGCCTGAGGACCCACGCTTTAAGACTCAGGACAGGCCTACCGCCGTCTACGCCACGGCCCCGCCCCTGTTCGGGTCGGCCCCGCCCCGGCCCTCCGTGGCGGCTCCCAGTACCTCCGAGCAAGCTGGCGGAACTAAGAGTGTCTGGCGCTGCGCTCAACGTCATCCGCCCGGACTCTGAATCCCAGAGCACCGGGCGCCCACAAGCACGCTGTTCTTCAGTGGGCTTCCGGGCGCGGGCTGCTACACTGCCGCCTTCCGGCCGAAATTCCCGGTGCAGGTGCCGCCGCCGGTGGGCCCATCTTAGCCGCCGCCATGGGGATCCTGGAGAAGATCTCGGAGATCGAGAAGGAAATCGCTCGGACGCAGAAGAACAAGGGTGAGGGCCGGCCGGTGTGGCCTCCCTTTCTGCCCACCTCAGTTTTCCTGTCTGCAGAATGGGGGAGCAACCTCACTGGGGCGGGCCTGGGAGCCTCAAAGAAGTGCCAGTCAGGGGCTGAGGCCTCCCAGCGCCCCCGAGGCAGGGCCTGGCGGGTGCGGGTCTCACGACCCGGTCTGACTGCAAACGCCTCTGGGAGGTCTGCTCAATGCCAGACCGGTGACCGACCAGAGAAATCCAGCTCACAGAGCAAGCCCTTAACCCAGAGAGAGGCAGGGCCGGGGTTCGAACCTGGGTCTCCTAGTGGTTGGGTCTGGGGACTTTGTGCTGGGAAGTCCTGAAAGAGACTTCTAGGAACAGCCGCACCCAGCAGCTGCGAGCCTCGAGGTGGAATGGAGGGAATCAGGACGCTGGGGTCTGACAGGCCTGGGGTTGACCCAGACTGCGAAGCCCTGGACACTCAACCTCTTTGAGATTCAGTTTCCTCATCTGAAAATGGGGATAATAACCTCTTGCCCACCTTAGCTCACAGCACTGTTAAGTAGGGTTTGCAAAATGCTGGGCTCATGGTGAAAACTCAGTATTTAAAGTAAACACCCCAACAGAGATAGCACATAATGAAGCCCCAAAACTGGCTTCAGATTATAAGGGCTGGAGAACTCAGAGGAGAGGTGAAGCGAGAACACTGGTGAAACCCAAGAAGCCTTCCAGGAGGAAGCGGAACTTGAGCTGGCTGAGGGGAGGATATTCCAGGCGAGGGACACTGCTGAGGCAAAGGCATGGGAGTCAGGTGAGCATGGTGTGTTCATAGGTAAGTGAGAAGAGCCATGTAGATAGCAGGAGGGACAGTAGGTCCAATAGTGGGAGATGCGATGGGCCAAGGTGGGTGAGGCCTCATGCCTGACGAGTCCAGCTGTGTGGTGGTTCAGCATTAGAGGAGTAGGAAGCGAGGAGCACTAGGTGCTTGATCTCAATGTCCGTCCTCCCTTGGCTCCATTCAAGTCTGACAACTGAGGAGTTGGGAAACTGAATCTCAGCATTTTCTTCTTTCATTCTTCTGTAAATCTTTACTGCGCCCTTGCTATGTACTGCGGTTAAAGCAGTGAACACAACAGACATGTTCCTGCCCTCATGGAGCTGGCCTTCCAGTGGACAATTCGTAAACCAGTAACCAGATAAACAAGGTAATTCCACAGTGATAAATGCTGTGAAGATAAAAAAAACCAAACCCAATGCCGTAGAGTGGCTGTGAAGATAAACCAGGGTCATATAGCAGAGTGCGGAGGGGTGGGGAGGGGGGAGTGGTCCTACATAGATTAAATGATCAGGAAAGACCACTATGCCAAGGAGACATTTGAGCTGAGACCTAATGAGAAGGAGGAACCAGCTATGCAAAGATCTGGGGGAAGACTGTTTCTGGCAGAGGGAGAGCTAGTGCAAAGGCCACAAGGCAGGAGTGAGCTTGGCTGTTCAAGGATTAGAAGGTCTGTGGCTGCCACACAGTGATGGGAGATGAGAGGACATGAGTCGAGACTGAAAGGGCCAATCCCACAGAGCCTCACCAACCACGGGGAGGACTCTGCATTATGTTCTAAACAATGGGAGCCAGTGGAGCGTTTTAAGCAGGGGAGAGACAAGGTCTGGTCTGTTTTAAAAAGTTTCTCCCGTGTGCAGTGTGGAGTGTCATCTATAGGGAGGTAAGGGAAGTGGTAGGGAAGCCCCGAGGGGCAGAGATGCTGCAGCTTTGGCCTCAGTGGTGGCAGTGGTGAAGGAGGAGAGTGAGGTAGAGATGATTAAGACCTAGTCCTTCCCTTCAGAGATGCTCAGAATCTTATGAGCTGGACCACAGGGAGGCATCTGTGAACCTGACTGTTGCCCATTCTTGACTGTGGCATTCACATGCTAAAACATTTCCTGAACATTGCCCTGTGCCAGATACTGGGGATACAACTATAACTATAGCAGTCTCAGTTCCCGCCCTACTGGAGTCAGACACATAAAGAAACAAGATACTTTCAAGTAGTGATAAGTGCCATGAGACAAATAGGATCATGGTCCCAGAGGGGCAGGGGTGGTGATGGTTACTGTGTTGTTGTTGTTGTTGTTAGGTGCCATCGAGAGGGCTCCAACTCATGTCAACCTTATGTATAACAGAAGGAAATGTTGCCTGGTCCCATATTGTCTTCACAGTTGTTGATACGTTTGAGTCCACTCTAGGGGCCACTGTGTCAATCCATCTCATTGAGGGTTTCCCTCATTTTCACTGACCCTCTACCAAACATGATATCTTTTACTACAGATTGGTCTTTCCTGATGACGTGTCCAAAATAAGCAAGCCAAAGCCTCACCGTCACTTCTAGGGAGCTTTGTGTTTGTATTTCTTCTAAGTTCTTCATGTTGTTGTGAGGTGCTGTTGAGTTGGTATTGACTCATAGCAACCCCATATGACAGAGTAGAACTGTCCCATAGCGTTTTCTAGGCTATAATCTTTTTGTTGTTGTTGTTATTGTGCTTTAAGTGAAATTTTACAAATCTAGTCAGTCTCTCATACAAAAAGTTACACACTTATACACACCTTGCTATGTACACATAGCTGCTATCTCATAATGAGACCGCACATTCCTTCTCTCCACCCTGTATTCCCTGTGTCCATTCAACCAGCTCCTGTCCCCCTCTTCCTTCTGATCTCCCTCCAGACAGGAGTTGCCCTCATAGCCTCTACTTGACTCAAGAAGCTCACTCCTCACCAGTATCATTATCTATCTTATAGTCCAGTCTGATCCCTATCTGGAGAGTTGGCTTTGGGAATGGTTCCAATCTTGGGCTAACAAAGGGTCCGGGGACCATAACCTCCAGGGTCCCACTAGTCTCAGTTCTAGGCTATAATCTTTATAGAAACAGATCATCAGGTCTTTCTCCTACTAAGCCACTGGGTGGGTTCGCACCACCAACCTTTCAGTTAGCAACTGAGTGCTTAAGTGTTGTGCCACCAGGGCTCCTTTGTGGTTACTGTAGGTGATAATAATAATAATAGCCAGGCTTTACTGGGTGTTTGCTATGTGCTGGAACCCTGGTGGTGCAGTGGTTAAGAGCTATGGTGAGCTACACCTGCTAACCAAAAGATCGGCAGTTGGAATTCACCACCTGCTTCTTGGAAACCCTATGGAGCAGTTCTTTGTCCTATAGAGTCGCTATGAGTCGGAATCCACTCACAGCAACGGGTTTGGTTTTTGGTTTACTATGTGCCAAACATTGTTCTTAATCCTTACAAAAATCCAGTGAAGTGTATTTTGCCCTTAAACGCGCTGCCATCAAGTCAATTCCGACTCATAGCGACCCTACAGGGCAGAGTAGAACTGCTCCATAGAGTTTCCAAGGAGTGCTTGGTGGATTCGAACTGCTGACCTTTTGGTTAGCAGCCATAGCACTTAATCACTATGCCACCAGGGTTTCCATTTTGCCCTTAGCATTCATATATTGCAGATCAGGAAACTGAGGCACAGAAAGATTAAATAACTTTCCCAAAGTAAAACAGCCATTCATAGTAGGGTGGGGTTCACACACAGGCTGATTGCAGAGTATAGGCTCTCAACCTCTGCTTGCCCAGAACCTCAAATAAGCAGGAGCTAGGTTGAAATGGAGTGAGCAGCAAGTGCAAAGATTCTGAGGAAGGCATGAGGTCAGCATATTTCGAAAAACAAAGTGGCTGTGGCTGGAACGTAGTGGTAGAAAATGTGGTTGGAGAAGTTGCCAGGGGCCAGGTCACATAAGGCCCTGCTTCTCAATCTCGTCAGACCAGGACCCCTTTTATAGCAAAGGTTTTGTAACATCTCCTTTATTGTCCTCAAATGAAATTCCCAATTAATAGTATAATTTATGGGCATATATAGTTTTTCAAAAATCAACGTAGTGGTCTAATTGTAATACAAAGGAAGAGGAAAAGAAAAATAATTTATAATAAAAATAGTTTTAATTCACACTGGGGGAGATAACAAAGCTGTCAGATGCTTGCACCTCCAGGTGGAATCACTGTGAAGGTGGCAGCCCCAGCGCAGCCCAATGCAGGTACCCTGTGTTGGTGACTGGGATACTCTACAAGAGGCATCACTGTTGGCAGCATGGTTTTCCAAAATGGTGAGCAGTTCTAGGTCAAGTTTCAAACAAAACATAGCCTTCCCTTGACATACCCCTGGAAATTTCAGCATATATTAAAACTACAAAAAAATGCCCTGTGTTTATACGTAAAATAGAGTTAGATTCTAGGCTCCAGTGATCTGAAACCAGGCTTTCCCTCTGTGGGTGTCTTGTTGTTGTTAGCTGCCGTTGAGTTGGCTCCAACTCATGGTAACCCCGTGTACAACAGAACGAAACATTGCTGGATCCTGTGCTGTCCTCACAGTCATTGGTATGTGTCCATTGTTGGAGCTACCGTGTCAGTCCATCTCACTGAGGATTTCCCTGACCCTCTACTTTATCAACCCTGATGTCCTTTTCTAGTGATTGGTCTTTGCTGATGACATGTCCAAAGTAAGCCAGCTGAAGTCTTGCCATTCTGCTTCTAAGGAGTGTTCTGGTTGAATGTCTTCAGGGACATGAAGAGTCACGTAGAACTTGGGATGGTTCTTGACTGTGTAGGACTGACTCAGACCTCGTAGGGCTGCTGGCTTCCCTGCCCCTTCCTGCTAAATGCCAGCAGGGGACTTCATTGTCTGAGTGACATGGAAAACATTCCCTGGTGTCTGCAGAGTGCTGGGAGTGGTGCCACTGCTGCTGAGAACCACTGACATAGGGCCGGCAGTTCTCACAAGGAGCCTGGGTTTATTCTAAAAGAAGTGAGAAGTGGGGGTGCTTTAAACAGAGCGTGTCGCCTCCCCGACAGAGATTGCTGTCTGGTTCTAGTGCTTCCGGCCAGGACCTACTCATACACAGGCCTTATCTGACCCATGGGGCTTGGATACCCTGGACACTTACCTTCCGTGTCTTGCTTTTTGTCTTTTAGCCACTGAATATCACCTAGGCCTGCTGAAAGCAAAGCTTGCCAAGTATCGGGCTCAGCTTCTGGAACCATCCAAATCGGCCTCGTCCAAAGGAGAGGGCTTCGATGTGATGAAGTCAGGCGATGCCCGCGTGGCACTGATTGGATTTCCCTCTGTGGGTAAGGTCAGTGATGGTCATTGCTGTCTGTGTGGGCCCTGGGAGGAAGGCAGGAGGCCATTTCCTTTCACACAGACAACTGTCTACACCTCCCCTCACTGCCTTCCAGGGTTTACTTCAGGGACAGAGAAGACTCAGTCACCCCTGCCGCCCCCGCAGTTTTGACCTCCCTGCTTACCCTCATGCACAAGCGTGTGCGTACTGAGCGTACCCCATGTGCAGGCACTGGGCCAGTACCGGAGACACAGCAGGGGATATGCAGACCAAGCCCCTGCCCGCACAGAATTCACTTCTTTGGGGAGAAAGGGCAGTAAACAAAGGAAGTAAAACACATGGTCTGTCAAGTGGTAAAGTGTGCTATGGAGAGACAGTGGTGAACATGGGGCTTCATTAATCTTTGTAACCAAGTCCCAAGAAGCTTCTCTGCTTAGGTTGTGAGCAGAGGCCTGAAGGAAGTGAGGGAGCTGGCAGATTCCTGGGCGCAGAACGTGACAGACAGAGGGAAGAGTGAGTGAAAAGATCCTGAGACAGGCGCTCACTTAGTGTGTTCAAGGGATTGGGGTGGCTGCACCTGAGTGAGTGGCAGGAGGCAGTAGGGAAGGCGTCAGAGAAGATAGAGGCCTCAAGGGCCACTGGAAGGACGTGGGCCCTCTCTCTGAGTGAAGAGGGAGCCGCTGCAGGTTTTATTCTAGAAGGTTTCTTCTACAAGCTTCTGAGTTTAGCATAAGATCCTTACTGGTTTAATTTTTATACAAGGTATTATGAACCATCGTTTGTACCTCAAATTTTTAATGTGATAGGCTTTATGGGCATTGATTGGAAACTACAGCTTGTATATAAGTTGGACATTTGTAACCCAGAGACTGCCTGTGCACGTTTACAATGTGTCAGAGCTGGGCCGTGTGCTGGGGCAAGTAGATATTGGATTCTTACCTGAGGGCACTGAAGTGCTTGCTTATCTTCAGGAACGTTCTCCTCCAGTGGGGTTTGGTCATCAGTACCCAGCTGCGTGCCTTTCCTCCATGTCCTCTCTTGGGTGGATCAGGAAATAGTATCATTTTAGTAACCAGCAGAGCCAGGTAGAGTTAGGATGGAAAAGTCACCATAAATGAAAGTTATAAATACGTTGGGAGCTAGCTGTTATAGACTTAGTGCCTTAGTAACCTGAACAGGTGGGTATTATACGCACTTGACTGAAAGTCCAGTTTCCCGCATCCTAATCCTGTGCATCCGAAGAGAAGAAGAAAAGTCTCTGGACATCAGCATAGGTGTGGCCAAGCCCCTGGCCTCCATCAGACTTTGACTCGAAGATGAGTTATTCCAGTGTGGCACACTGCAGTGCAATGGGTTTCTCTTTATATATGGCCTGTTTGCTTTGGGTTTGTAGTTCTGCCAAGATGATTTGCTAGGCCAGTCTTGCAAAGGGATTGGTTAGTCTGCTATGCAAATAGGGTGTGTAAAACCCTTGTGGGGTTTTTTTTGTTTGTATGCACATTAGGTGACTGTGGCCTGCCAAGGGGATTGGTCAGTTCATGGTCTTGGTGGGGAGGTTTATAAAAGGGCCAATCCCACAGAGGTTGAGGGGGACCTCACTGCCATTAAGAAGAGTATGGAGTGGAGCACGTCCTTTGGACCCAGGGCCCGTGCGCTGAGAACCTCCTAGACACAGGAGAGAGAGCTATAGCACTGAAGATGGCTGGAGATAATGGGAGGTCGGTGCAGCAGTGCGAGCGGCACGAACCAGGAGACCGGTGCAAGACAGCTGCAGTGGGCTTGCTGACCCATGGAGCAAGAGGGCTGAGCACCTTTGGGCAGGAGGCTTGCTGGCAGAGTGGGCTGCCTCCAAGCACTTGTCAACAGAGCCAAAAGAGCTGTAACACTTGCCCAAGCAGGGTAGAGGCCCAAGAGAAGGCCCAGCGATGGACACGGCCGAGAGAGAAGGCCTGGCAATGGGCAAGGCCAAGAGAGAAGGCCCAGTGGTGGATATGACCAAGAGAAGGCCTGCCTGTAGGCATAGCCAAGAAGAAGCTGAAAACAAGCTGTCCTGCTTGAAGAACTGAATTCTGTCTCCTGAGTTGTATCCTGTTACTTCCAAGTTGATTCTGATCCCGAGTTGTAGCCTGTTAAAAACCAGAAAACCAAACTCATTGCCATTGAGTCAATTCCGACTCATAGTGACCCTATAGGACAGAGTAGAGCTGCCCCATAGAGTTTCCAACGAGCATCTGGTAGATTTAAACTGCTGACCTCTTGGTTAGGAGCCACAGCATTTAGCCACTATGCCACCAGGGTTTCCTGTAGCCTTTTACTTCCCTAATAAACCACATAATTGTGAATATGGTCTGTGAGTTCTGTGTGGCCATTGCAATGAATTATCGAACCCAGCAGAGAAGTAGAGAGTGCTGTGGGGGGTCGGCTGGTGTCAGAAAAGGTGAAAAAGTTGGAGACTGGAGTTATGTCTGACCTCTACCTCATAGGAACTAGCTTTGGACTGATCTTGGTTTTCCTCCCCGCTCGTGAATTTAGACAGCTTCTGAAGCTACTAGGTTACACACAGTGCTCACCACATTGGTTCTTTCGGTTTCCTCACTTAGTGAAGCTGCCAGAAGCCATCCAAGGACTGGGAGGAGCCAGATAGGGACAGGCACATAGAGAGCAGTGAGCAGGGACAACCAGAGAGGTCAGGGAAGAGGAAAACAAAATAGCGAGCACAGGTGGTTTCAGGTGGCCTGTGGAGAGCTGCCGTGTTAGTGACATCTGAAGGCACTGAGAAAGGGTTGTGCTTCTGCTCAGGAGGCAGAAACAGGCAACATAAGAGTGGATGCCGGAGGGATGGTCCTGGGCCATGACAGCGTTGCTTCCTGGAAAGAAAGTAGAGACTTTGAGTGTATAGACTGGGGGCCGGGGAGAGCATCCAACATCACCCCATCTTCCTCCCCTTGGAGACCTGGCCCAGTGTTGCTGTCCCGGGCCTGAACAGCTCTCCTTCTCGTGGCTGCAGGGCTTGGTCCATCCTTTACCATCAGGAAGTTCCCCTGGAACTGAACCCAGCTCTGCCTGTTGAGAGGGCAGCTGTGTGTTTTTATTCCCTTGGAATGTGGGGGAAAGGCTGGCAAGCTGATCCCTACCTCAGTGGAGGCTGTCATGAATGGAGGGGTCACAGAGCCCCCTGCAGTTATTATTCCACACCATTTATAGTCCATCCACTTGGCCCTTTACAGCTCTGCCTTAAATGTGAGGGACATAAAGCTTCAGGCCTGTTCTTTTAGTGACGGGGTACTCATGCCCCTGAGATCACTTAAGCTAGACACTTGGAATGGGGGAAGGGCCTTCTGCAGCCCCTCAGAAGGAGCTGACAGCCCACTGCAATAGGCCTCCACTCCAGCCATGCCTCTGCCCCAAGGGTAGAATACTTCCCATTCTTGACACTCTGTGTCTCTGGTCCTTTCTCATTTGCCCAATATTGTGTAATAAACGTTTCTAAACATACAGAAGAGTTGAAAGAACAAGTACAGTCTGCCTTCCATCTGGATTCGTTATTGACATTTTGCCATAATTGCTCTTTTCTGTACATATATGTGTGTGTTTGGTGATCTATTTGAGAGGAAGTTGCAGACATCAAGACCCTTCATCCATAAGTTTTTTTTTTCCAATTCAGCTTTTTGTAGGTGTACAGCTTATTGACAGCACTTAAAATAATCAACTGTGCGGCCTTACCCTTAATCGCTGCAATTTTTCTGTCACTAAACCGAAACTCAGTGCTCCATAATCAATAAACCACCCGATCTCCCCGCATGTGAGGATGGTGCAGCAGCAGGCAGGGTTTCGTTCTGTCGTCCATAGGGTTGCTGTGAGCTGGAACCGACTCCATGGCACCTAACAACAACCATTCCCCCTGCCCTCCTGCCCCTGGTGAGCACTAATAAACTCTGGTCTCTGTACATTTGCCTTTTCTTGTCTTTTTATATAAGTATGGTCATACAATATTTGTCCCTTTGTGGTTGATTTATTTTGCTCAGTATAATGTCTCCAAGCCCCATCCACATTGTACCGTGTATCAAGGCTTGATTTCCCCTACTGGCTGAGCGGTAGTCCATTGCGTGTGCGTACCATGCTTTGTTTATCCGTTCACCTGCTGATGGGCATTTAGGTTGTTTCCACCTTTTGGCTATTGTGAATAGTGCCGCAGTGAACATCTGTGTACAGGCCTGAGTCTCTGTTTCAAGTCTTCAGGGTATATACCTAGGAGTGGAATTGCTGGGTCATGTAGGAGTTCTATTTTTAGTTTTTAGCTGAACCGCCACTCTGCTTTCTACAATGGCTGTACGATTCTGCATTCTCACCAGCAATGGATAAGGGTTTCAATTTCCCCACATCCTCACCAACATTAGTTATTTTCTGTTTTTTTTTTAATCTTAGCCATCCTAATGGGAGTGAAATAGTATCTCGTGTGGTTTAGATTTACACCTCTCTGATGGCTAATGGTGTTGAGCGTCTTTTCATGTGTTTGGTGTCCATTTGAGTGTCCTCTTTGGTAAAATGTCTATTCAAGTCCTTTGCCTATTTAATGGGTGGGTTGTCTTTTTGTTGTTAAATTGTTTAAGTTTTAAATATGTTTTGGTTAGTAGATTCTTGTCAGATACATGGTTTTCAAAGATATTCTCCCATTCAGTAGCTTGTCTTTTTACTTTTTTCGAAAAGGTTTTGATGAACAAAAGTTTTTAATTTTTATGAGGTCCAATTTATGTATTTTGTCTTTTGTTATATGTGCTTTTATTATATTAGATAATCCATTGTTAAAAGCTAGGCCTGATAGTGTTGCCCCTACATTTTCTTGTAAGAATTTTATGGTTTTAATTTTCGCAATTAGGTCCTTAATTCATTTTGAAATTGTTTTTGTGTATGGTGTGAGGCATGTGGAAATCCATTTTTCCCAACACATTTAAGAGCTTTTTCTTTCCCCATCGAAGGGACTTGGCACCCTTGTCAAAAAGCAGTTGACCATAGATGTGTGGGTTTATTTCTGGACTGTCAATTTTATTCCATTGGCACCCCTAAATATTTAAGCTTTTATCTCCAGAGAATAGGGACATTTTCTTTTTAACCACAAACTGTTATATCACAGCAAACAAATGAACAGTAATCCTTTAATATCAACGAATGCCCAGACCATCTTCTGATTTCGTCAGTAACCTGAAAATGACTTTTGCAGCTGGTCTGTCCACCCTTGGCTCCATTTTGGGACCACATGTGGCTCTGTGGATTTTGTCCCTTAAGTCTGCTTTGATTTCAAACAGTTCCTTTTGTCATAGCCAGGCTTGCTGGTAGACCAGGCCACTGTCCTGAAGGAAGTCTGTGCCCTGAGTTGTCTGGTGCCTCCTGTGATGGCCTTGAGCTTGCTCCTTGGTCTGTTGTGATTTCTGTGAGCTGCGAGTTAGGTGTTTATATTGGTCAGGCTGCAGCATAAGAGAGGGTGGGCGCCTCAGTTTTCGTCACGTGAGGAAACAGCTAGTAGCTGGTTGGTACCTCCAGGACCACTAGATTAAGGAGACGGCAGCCTGTATCCTCCACTGTAAAGTTACATTTCCCCCCACAACTGAAAAGTAACCTGTGGGGTGTTAACTGCGGTAACGTACCAAATCCAGCCCTGTCAGCCTCCAGTTAGCCATATTGACACTCTGGATCATCCTTGCTTGTGTCCATTTTATTCGCGGTTATAAAATGGTGTCTGTCTAGTTCCCATCTTCTTTCCTTATTTATTAGCAGATATCCTGTAAAATAATGCTTCTCATACTGGGGGCCTGCCTGGTTCCCTAAACAACAGTCCCGCCTGGGAGGTGGGACAAAGGCTGTGTCTGCCCTTCAACTACCGTATGGTGCCCTCCATCTCACCAGGTGATGGGAACTGTCACAGTTTCTGACTCTTGAGCGTCATTACTCACTAGTTTGAGCCTTTTCTTTTGATTTTGCCTGCCAGCCTGCTAAGGACTTCTTTTCCCAGGTGAGAAACCCAGCTGGGAGAAGCCAAGCCACTCTAGGTGCTGAGGGCTGCACCTCAGAGTCTGGGCCCTGTGGGGAATATGGGCTCTCTGACCATGGGGGTCTAGGACCCTCACCCTCACAGGCCAGGCCAGTATCCCTGAGGCTGACCTTCAGGACAGGGACCCAGTGTCTCTCTATGCCCTTCGGCCCCAGTGACTCTTCATTGTTCCCAGGTTTCCAGGTGGTCCCCAGAGCTGAGAGTGTTCACGTGGAAGACTTGGTGGGCTTCCTCATCTGCCCCATTCTGGGTTCTAAGACTCTGTGGGCATGTGGCCAAGCGTTCCCCCAGCCTTCCCACCCCCAGCCATGGAGGTGGTGTCCCGGCAGTGCTGGCCCAGTCCGAGCTCAGCAGCTCAGGCTTCTTGTTCCAGGCCTGCTGACTAGAATAGGGGCCTAACTGGGAATCAGCTCGCTTCTTCTTGCCAGCCCTGCCCACTGCTGGTGGCTGGGCTCTCAGTGTGTTCCAGGCCTACGTGGCAGAGGCAGCAGTGCCCGTTTGACACTGAGGACACTGAGGCTCAGCGGATGTGGTTCCTTGCGTAGGTCCCCCCCGACCTCCCAGCCGAGCCATGGTTCCAGTCCCCAAGTGAACTGCACTGTAAATTTTCATACCCTAGCCCCCTGCCAGCTCCCCTACCCCTCATCCCCCACCTGTTTTCCTTCCACTGTCTCTCTCTGTTCCAGACTTGACGGTCTAACCTCCTCACACATCTCACCTCCCTGGGTGAGCAGCAAGTCTGGGCTCCAGTTTTTAGAGTGCTGCTGGGGTGCCACCTGCTGTGAGCTCTCTGGGCCCGGGTGGGTCTGGAGGGATGTGTGGAGTGAGAGAAAGGCCCTTGGTATATGTAAGAAACCTGTTTAGAAACTAGGTCTCTGTCCACAAGAAGGGCCTTGAGGCCACTGATGATCCTCCAGTGCAGGGCCCTCTGGGCAGCACCAGAGGTGACATTCCAAGCACAAGCAGTTGTCCTTTTCACACCCACTCAGTTTACAGGCTAAGAGTGAGGACAGCATCTCCCTGCTGCCTCACCCCCAGCACCCGACCCTCAAGGATTCTCCAAGGAGGCTGGAACGAGACACCTAAAAGGAATGACCTCTTTTTCTTTCCTAGTCCACCTTCTTGAGTTTAATGACCTCCACAGCCAGCGAAGCTGCATCCTATGAATTCACCACCCTGACGTGTATCCCTGGAGTCATTGAAGTGAGTGGAGGTTTGCTGGGTACCAGGAGGAGAGGGAGGGTGCTTGTGTTTAAGCTCCGTGCATGGCTGTCACATACGAGTGTGCATGTGTATGAGGAGTGGGCGTCCCCACAGAGAAGAGGCTCTGAACTCAGAGTCTTTGCCCAGAAGCCAGAATCGCATAGCCCCTGAGCTGGGGGCCATTGCGGGCATCAGGGGTTCAGACAGGCTCTTCCCAGGGTGGCAGTGGTGGGGTCTCAGCTGGCGCCATCCTCATCTTCCCCTTCACTCTGTGTCCTAGTACAAAGGAGCCAACATCCAGTTGCTGGACCTGCCTGGAATCATCGAAGGAGCGGCACAAGGTGGGAAAGGGAACAGGTGGAGAGCGGGCAGAATGGCAGGCTAGGGGGCAGGGCCAGAGCTCAGCACCCAGCCTCCTACCACCACGGGCTTGGGACGTGCTGGACACACTGGCCTCACTGTTGTTGCAGCTGGGCGTGGCTGTCGAGGGCTTATGGGTAGAGGGTGAGAGGCCCCCGCCATAGGCCCCTCAGTCTCTACTTCTTAAGGGGCTTATATAGTTCAGGGGCTGGGGGGCAGGTTGTCACCCATCTTAATTCTAGAAAGTAAGGCCCAAGAAGTGAAATGACCCACCCAAGGTCACACAGCTCATAGGACAGGCTTGACTTCCTGCCTCCACTGCATTCACTCCATCTTGCTCCATTGGGTCCCAGCATGGAGTGGATACTTGTTAGCTGACCTCTTCAGACTATGCTCCTAGTTCTGTCGTCCTGCCTGTTTTGTTTTTTAATTTTGAGGTGGGAACCCCCTGTGACCTCTTATGGCAGGTGACGGCAGTGGGTGCGGGACTATGAAACAGGCTCTGGCAGTTTCATAGGGCTGGTTAACAGCTTGTGGTGGGTGTGCACTTGCCAAGGGCCAGGACTTGATGCTGACCATTGTCTCAGGAACCCTCACAAAGGCCCTGTGACCTGGGCTGTATATTCTCAGGGGCAGATAGGTAAGGGCTTGCCCTACACCCTCTTGAGCGGTGAAATGGGTGAGCTGGGGCTCCAGCCCAGCCTCTCTGGTGCTAAGCTCCCCGCTGGTGTCCAGTGCCCCCTCTGCACCCTCCCAGCCCCCAATGGCTCAGCAAAGCAAGGCCTGCCTATTTGAGTGGGGTGGTGTGGGGTGAGGTGGGGCAGGGTGGGGTGGGGTGGGGGTGGGAATGGTGACAGATCCCAGGAATCTGTTGTCCCAGCCAGTGCGTCACACCGAATCTCAGGGACCTGGAGATGGTTGGGCTACCATGGGGGAAGGGCACTGTGCTTAGAGTTGACATAGTTGCCCAGGGAGGTCACCTGGCCCAACTTCCTTGTTCTCAGAAGAGGGAGGCAGATGCTGGTTTAAAACCACAGCACCTGGATCCTGGCGCTGCTCCCTTGGTCCCTGACTCTCTGTGTGACCTTGGCAAGATGCTGACTTCTCTGGTTGCCTAATCATAATGGGGTCTGGCCTTTGTGACAGCTCCCCAAGCACCTCCTGTGTTTCCTCATTTGATCCATTCTACAGCCTTGAGTGGGGTCCTGTCAACCATTTTGCAGAAAGAACAAATGCAATTTCAAATCCTGAACCAACCCATACTAGCTTTATGATCAAGCCTCAGTTTTCTTTATCTGTAAAACAGGCATAATAATACTTACCTTACAGGAAAGTTTTGAGGACTAAGTGAGGAAATATTTATGATGCATTTAGCACAGGGCGTGCCACACAGCACTCAAAAATGCCAGTTGTTATTATCCTGCTTAGGGTAGTGGTGTTGTATTTCCTTCTAAAGTAAGTCTGCATAAACAAGACAGGAAGTGGATTAAAGAAGAATGCCAAGAAAGTCACAGCCCTGGGTGGCATTTGACAGATGTCACAGGTGTCTGGGGCATGATGGGCAAAGGACAGGTGTCTGGGGCACGATGGGCTGGCTGGGGGTCTCCAGGTCCCACCTGAGGTCATGGAGGAGTGCCCTGGGCTGTGAGCAGGGTGGGTGGGAGGCATCCCCGAGCCTCACCACGGTGTGATCGCATCCCTTCTGCCTGGGTAGGGAAAGGCCGTGGCCGGCAGGTGATTGCTGTGGCACGCACTGCTGATGTCGTCATCATGATGCTGGACGCCACCAAGGGAGAGGTGCAGAGGTCAGCAGGGGCGAGGAGGTGCAGGGGGCAGGCTGGTGTGCTGCTGCTGGCTTTCACACCGGGAGGCAGTGGCAGGATTGTCCGCGGTCTGAACTTAATGTGACCCTGCTTGCGCAGTCTCTCCACGAAGCATTTCCCCCAGGACAGAAGGGCCTTTGGGGGTGGGGCTGTGGGGGTGCTGGACCAGCTCAAGCCCAAGCCAGGAGCTCTTTGGCAGACTGTGGCCGGGGATGAAGTGGAGGAGGCGGTTGGTGTCCATCTGGGTCAGCAGGGAGACCCTGGGGGAGCCCAGGGCAGCAGGAGCCGGCCCCTGAGGGCGATGGTGAAGGGCTGTCACGGGGCTCTGCCTAGGTCACTGCTGGAGAAGGAACTGGAATCGGTGGGCATCCGCCTCAACAAGCACAAGCCCAATATCTACTTCAAGGTGAGGCCCTGCGACCTGCAGGCCGGAGGTGCCGGGGTGGCGGGATGGCTCCAGCCAGGGGCCAAGGCACCTGGACCTCTGTTGCCCTCATCAGCGGCTCCTCTTTCCTTTCTCCTCCTGCAGCCCAAGAAGGGCGGTGGCATCTCCTTCAACTCGACAGTCACCCTGACCCAGTGCTCAGAGAAGCTGGTGCAGCTCATCTTGCATGAATACAGTATCCTTCCCCAAGAGGGAGGCGAGGCCCCCCGGGACGGGAGGCTCATGGCCCCGGCAACAGCAGACCACCCGGGAAACCCTAGCCTGCCCCAGGAGCACCCTGCTCTGGCTCCCTTTGCCCAGAGCTCAGCCGTTCGTTCCAGGATGGCTTCCTGACTCCTCCCAAACACTGAGACCTGTGGTGTCCATTGAGAGGATGTGCTGCCCTCAAGGCCAACTCAGCCCTGGTGACATCTGGAAAACAGACGAGAGGGCTCTGGGAAACTCGCCCCGAGGAGCGGGGTTCTTGGCCCAGAGAAGCTAAGGCTGTATGAACACCTCAGGACTGGGACGAGGACCAGGGCTGTGTGGACACCTCAGGGACAGTCTGGGACAAGGACCAGGGCTGTGTAGACAGCACAGGGACCATCCGGGACGAGGACCAGGGCTGTGTGGGCATCTCAGGGACAGTCTGGGACGAGGACCAGGGCTGTGTGGACACCTCAGGGACAGTCTGGGATGAGGACCAGGGCTGTGTGGACACCTCAGAGACAGTCTGGGATGAGGACCAGGGCTGTGTGGGCATCTCAGGGACAGTCTGGGACGAGGACCAGGGCTGTGTGGACACGTCAGGGACAGTCTGGGATGAGGACCAGGGCTGTGTGGACACGTCAGGGACAGTCTGGGACGAGGACCAGGGCTGTGTGGGCATCTCAGGGACAGTCTGGGACGAGGACCAGGGCTGTGTGGACACGTCAGGGACAGTCTGGGACGAGGACCAGGGCTGTGTGGGCATCTCAGGGACAGTCTGGGACGAGGACCAGGGCTGTGTGGACACGTCAGGGACAGTCTGGGACAAGGACCAGGGCTGTGTAGACAGCACAGGGACCATCCGGGATGAGGACCAGGGCTGTGTGGGCATCTCAGGGACAGTCTGGGACGAGGACCAGGGCTGTGTGGACACCTCAGGGACAGTCTGGGACAAGGACCAGGGCTGTGTAGACAGCACAGGGACCATCCGGGACGAGGACCAGGGCTGTGTGGACACCTCAGGGACAGTCTGGGACGAGGACCAGGGCTGTGTGGACACCTCAGGGACAGCCTGGAATGAGGACCAGGGCTGTGTGGACACCTCAGGGACAGTCTGGGACGAGGACCAGGGCTGTGTGGACACCTCAGGGACAGTCTGGGACAAGGACCAGGGCTGTGTAGACAGCACAGGGACCGTCCGGGACGAGGACCAGGGCTGTGTGGACACCTCAGGAACAGTCTGGGATTCCACACAGGTGCTTTGAAGCGTCTACCAAGTTTTTTTGTTCTGCCTAGTAGCAAAGATTTCAACTATTTGTTGACCGAGACTTTTATATATTATAGTTACTTTCAAAGGAAAGAAAAGTAGAGGTTCTCCCAAGCCTTAAAATCCCATAAAGCCTCTCCAGCACATATGCAGTGGTCCCTTCCAGCCAGCCCATGGTCTGGGCTCTGCCAGCCAAGGGGCGTGTGGTGTCGCTGGCATGCAGGCTGCCCTTAATCCCAGCCCTCAGAGATCTTCAATGCTGAAGTGCTCTTCCGGGAAGACTGCTCCCCTGACGAGTTCATTGATGTCATTGTAGGCAACCGTGTGTACATGCCCTGCTTGTATGTAAGTGCTGCTTGCACCCAGGACCTGTGGGGGTGGGAGCCTAGGTCCCCAGGAGTCCCTCCTCTTGCCCCCGCTGCCTTCTGTGCTTCAGTGCTGGGCAGGTATTGCAGACATGTACAGCTTGAAGCCAGGGTTCTAGCCTAGCCTGCCTCTCTGGGGAGCTGGTGCCCCCAAGTCCCTTAGCCTTCCCCCCAAGCCTTGAGCCAGGCAGGGAGACATCGACCTTTCTGGTCAGAGCCGTAGGAGGGCTGGCAGGTCAGTGACCACTGAGGGACCTTTCTGACTGCTTTGTTCCTTCCTTCCCCAAACCTCACCTCCACCTTTAAAACCAGGTGTACAACAAAATTGACCAGATCTCAATGGAAGAAGTGGACCGCCTGGCCCGGAAGCCCAACAGTGTAGTCATCAGGTGAGGCATGGTACCCTGCACACCAGTACCCCTGGCCGCCCCAAGGGGTGCCTGTGTTCTGATCAGTATGGCCATGAGGATGTGGTTCTCTCCAGCTCCACTTAGTGCTATACTGGCAAAGCCAGCCTGAGTTGTCCAGGTGGGCTGGGTGGTGTCCGGCACCTTGGGTTGAGAAAACAGGTGGATTTCATCTACAAGGCTAGAGGTGCAGTATTTAACCACAGTCCCCAGGAAGGCCAGGACATGAGTACTCTCCTGGCATCTGCCCGACCACAGCTCAGAGGGAAGAGAGAGTGTGCTCGCGGGCTGCGGGCCCCACCAGGCTCCACTCCTTGTCCTTCTTGGCAAGCGGTGTGTTTACTGTGGGTTCACTGTACCCACCAAGGTCTCCTCTTTTGGGGTGTTCTTGTTCCTGTGCTTCATTTGGCTTGCTTCCAGCCCACAGGTGCTGTGTAGCTTCTCTGTGAGCTCTGCCAACAGTGGCAAGACACTTGGGGGACAGGCAGGGGTGACAGGTGCCAGTGGGGGGTCCTGGACCTGAGTGGGAGAACTGTCTCCTGGCAGCCCCAGCTGTGCACGGAGCATTTGTCCTGTGGGCAGTTCTGCATCCCAGGCCTGACGGGCTCCTCAGGGCCACCTCAGCGCCTGGCCTGCTGTGTCCCAGGTCTGCCAGGCTCCCTCAGGGCCACCTGAGGACTGGCATCCTTGGGGCACGGGCAGTGCTTGTACTGGGCTGGGCACCCCACCCCCTTACCGTGCTCTACCCACCACCACCCTCTAGAAGAGAGATATTTGCTTGGGGTCACAGCTGTAATGGCCAAGCCCAGTCCATGGGGTCTGGCTACCTCCAAAGCTGGGCTCCCCCTCTGCATGGTGCTGGCATCACTGCTGGACTGCCTGGGCCCCCAGTAGGGGGATGAGCTGTGGACAGCAGCATTTCCTGGCATCCGCCCACAGTGCCTACCACAGCCCCGCCAGTCTTCCATGGCAGGTACCAGCAGGAAAGTCCAACCTCTGGACGCCCTCTGCCAATGACAGAGCAACCCCCCTCCAGGAAAGATAGGTAGCTCTGGAGGTGTGGTGATGACCTGGGGCCAAGAGGCACTGGCAGCCGAGGCATCACGCTGCTGTCACAGTAATGGGCTTGTTTTCCCTACGGTGCCAGCTGGGCCACACTGCCTTGGGCCCTGTGCCCCAGCCAGGTGGCAGTTGGTCCTCCAGCCCCGGGAAAGTAGAACCCCGGCCTCTGGCCCATGGGTCCTCCTCTTGCAGCTGTGGTATGAAGCTGAACCTGGACTACTTGCTGGAGATGCTTTGGGAGTACTTGGCCTTGACCTGCATCTACACCAAGAAGAGAGGACGTGAGTCAGGAGGCTCAAGGCCATGCTCTGCACGTAGCACCCGAGGACCCTGGCCCAGCCCGCTTGGTGCCGTGCTGGAACCTGAGCGCTGCTCCCACCCCAGGCTGGGAGATACTTCTGTCCAAGTCTTTGTGGGCTGCTGGTCTTCAGGTTACCCGGGGTGGGGATGCAGAGCGCAGTTGATAGAAACTTGCCCTGAGTTCCCTACGGGTACAGTATTAACTTCCTTGTGGCTCCCTCCCACCAGGAAGTCCCACATCAGAAGCTTTAGGCAGCTGAGGCCACAAGAACTTAGCTTCTTGGCTCAGCATTCACCTTCCTACAGCTCTGAGTGCTCACAGGCCTCTATGCACATGCCCACATACCAGGGGGCCACATATCTGAAGGGTCCATGTACTTGGGGTGCTACATACCAGGGGGTCCATGTACCCGGGGGCCCGGTGGCAAGTGCGAGCAGTCTGCATCAGCCCTGACCTTGTCACAGGTGGGAGGGTGGACTCCCCAACTAGAGCAGCGGCTGTGGCAGTCCAGGTGCACCGCTGCGTGGCTGTCTCAGCACCGTCATGGTTGCCGGACCGCCAACAGCATGAGTCCTGGGTTTGGCTCATTCAGTTTTCCATGTTGAGGTCGATGTTGTGCAGAAGCTGACACAGGGGTCTATATGGAGGGTGTCCTGAATAGCGGGTTTGCGGGGCGAGGTTTAGGTTGAGGCCTAGGAGACCTATGGGGACCAGAGGAGCCTCTGCACCTGCATGGCTTTTTACAAAGCTGTCCAGGAGCAGTAGCCACACAGTTGACTCTCCTCTCATCTTTCCAACTATACAGAGAGACCAGACTTCACAGATGCCATCATCCTCCGGAAAGGGGCTTCCGTGGAGCACGTGGTGAGTGAGGGTGCTCCATCTGGGCCTCTTGGGGCTCTGTCTGCCTGCACCTGTCTGTCTGGGGCCTCAACAGGGGTAGGGCCCTCCCTCCAAGCCTCTTGGGGCTCTGTCTGCTGTGGCTCTCCAGCTAAGGCTCAGGCTCATCTTCGCTGGCCCTTGGATGAAGCCTATTATGGTGGCAAAGTGGCTGAGGGCCAGCCTGGACAGGCCTGACTGCATATCTGAGCCCCAGCTTCCTCTCCTGTAAATGAAGATAATGCTGCTGACTTCAGTGGGTAGTTAGGAGGACTGCATTTGAATGAGACAGAGTATGGAAAGTTCTCAGCCAGAGCACAGTGTCAAGGACAGCAGGTGCTGGAGCCAGGTGTGCGAAGAGGCTGATGGGTGCAGAGGATGCTTTATCCCAAAGAAGCCTGTTCCTTCAGTGGTCACCTTGCCACAGGTGCCTCCCTCCCATGGCACCAACTGTCCTGGGTACCCTGGAGTACAAGTAAAAGGCCTGCCCCTGCCTCGGTACTTTATTATAGCATGGGTGCTGGCAACAGAGACCCAAAGCAGACAATCCAGGTAGACATTGGAGCCAGGCAGACCTGGGGTCAGACCCGAGCTCCTCCACTCAAACTGCTTCATGCCCCTCATCCGGGGGGGCTTATCTCACAGGGCCGTGGTGACGCACCGAGCCTACAGCCTGGCGGGGTGCTGGTAACCTCCCTACGAAAGGGTTGTGAATGTAAGCCCTGGCTGGCAGAGAGGGTACTGCAGGGCTCAGCAAAAATGAGAGTTTCTGAGGACTCCAAGGAAAGGGGTGTCTTGCAGTCCCCAGAGAAGTATGCTCTCTCTGTGTTGAAAAATACAGCCTTCTTGGATGAACTTCCATTCGCCCCCTATTGCTGGAAATGTGAATACCGAGAAATAATTCTGTCCACAAGAGCAGTAGAGCATTTCAGTGGTAAATGGCTCCTACTGATAACGCTTGGCCTCAGTGTCAGACACTAGGGCGTGGTGGGGACTGTGGCAAACTGGAGAGCACGCACGCGTGCACGCACGCGCACACGTCTGCCTCCGAGAAGCACCAGCTCAGTGCTCCAAAGCTGACAGGGTTTCCAGAAAAGCTGGGAATCCCTGTGACTCTGACCTGCTCTTTAAACATTGGCAGTGCGTTTAGTTTTTTTTTTTTTTTTTAATGTTAGGCAAACTGAATAGAACCTCAAACCCAGTTGCAGGCTAGAGCCAACCTCTGGGCCATCAGTTTTTATTCTGTGATGTAGGAGAGATGAGTGCCGGACTTGGATTTGTGGGTATCGGTACTAGTTCCTGGCAGCAGGACCCTGTTGTCAGGCCAGGCATCCTTGGTCACCCAGAGGAGATTGGTCAGGTTGGCTTCCCATGTGTGCTCAGAACGTTTTCTTGCGCCCTGTGCCTTCCTCTTTCCCCGTGGAGGCTGGGTTGAGGTGTTGCTTTCTGGCTCAAAGGGCGTGTTCTGCCCAGGGTCTGTAAGATATGTGGGCATGTGTAGGAAAGCCAGACCAAGTTGTCCACCCCACCCCTAACTGTGCCTGACCATCATGTTGACAACCAGGGATCCACATTCTCAGCGGAAGAGTTGGCTGCCCCTCCAAGGTCTCCTCTGGGTTCCTGAGACTTCCGGTATTCCTGGACCTTCATCCCTACCCAGGAGTGCTAAAGGGTGCCTGCTGCCCTGGGGACAGTGTGGGGAGATGGGTGATGAGGTGCAGGAGGCACCAGGTCACAACTGCAGCCAAGAGGGCTGAGAGAGTGAGCAAGCAGAGGTAGGATGTCCTGAAAAGCCACCCTTGAACATTCAAGAACATCTTGAGAGTATGGGGGGAGGGCAGGCGGGGGCCATTTGTAACCAGGACCCTGACTGCCCTCTCTTGGGCTGTAGAACATTTCTAAGTTGGCATTATAGCTCCTAGAAAGACCTGGAAATGCGGTCTTTGGAACCACCGCAGCCATGGGTAGGGCTGTGTTTGAGTCCAGCAAGTGGTACCCGTTGATCTGGGGCCTGGCCACCTCTCACTCAGCAAGTGCTTTTTGAGCCCCTGCCTTGTGAAGCAGTACTTGCTGGCGTGTTGCCCAGGGCTTCAGGCCTACAGCGAGGTCATCTGGGGGCTGGGCAGATCTGCACCTCCTGTCTAACTCTTTCATCCACCAGTGCCATCGGATCCACCGGTCGCTGGCCAGCCAGTTCAAATACGCCCTGGTGTGGGTGAGTCTTGGGATGGGGCGGGGGGGGATTATACCTGACAGAGGTCCCTGGGTTATGCAGGGAGTGAGGTGTGGGGTGTTGTACCTGACACATGCCCTGGTGTGTCTGTCCCCTTCCACAGCATGTGTATGCTCACCTCCCCCACCTCGGCATAGGCTGGGCACCCCCTCCTGCTTTGAGATTCAGAGGTAGTCGGACCACTAAAATGGCCAGCTGCCTGGGACCTGTGGGGTTTGCCAGTTCTGGGCCCTCCCCCGTACACATCCCTGCCCTCCTCCAGTGATACTTCCCCCGCAGTGGAGTCTGTCCATCTCACAATGGCATGGCACCTCTGCTTGGAGCTCCTCCCCTCATGGGCTCCCTCTGCCCCCACCCCAGGGCACCAGCACCAAGTACAGCCCACAGCGGGTGGGACTGACCCACACCATGGAGCATGAGGACGTCATTCAGATCGTCAAGAAGTAGGGGCGCTGGCGCCCCTCCATCTCCCTAAGGAGTCAAACCACAGGGACACGCCAGAGCCCAAACAGGAAATACAGATACACACACCCCAGAACAGGTCCCTTGAGTCTCTGCTGTTTCCAGAAGTTTCTTCACTAGGCAGCCGGTGATGTTGGGGCAGAGAGAAGACAGTGGAGGCCTTGGATCTGGCTGGAGCTTTCCCTGAGACTGACTCTCAGATGTGGTTCTGAGTTGGAGCCCTGGGCCTGCTCCTTTGGGCACTGAGCGAGCAAGCTGCCCATCTGCCCCCCAGTCAGGGCCTAATTCGGATGCTCAGGGCAGGGAGCTGGGTATCCTGGGTCCCTGGCTGTGGGCTACTGTCAAGGCATCTTGTTCCTCAGTTCTGCCAGATTCTCTGACATTAGGGTGTGGGGGTTCCCTAGGACCAGAACCCCCATGTCCCTCACCTCCACAGGGCTGTACTGTGGTGGAAATCAGGGTAGGTCAGTGGCTTTGAAGGTCCAGTTTACTCCCTCCCAGACTGAGAGGTGTCTGAAGTGCCTCCCCTCTAAGCTCCCCCTGGGCAACCCACACACAGCACAAAGTCCCTGGACCTAACCCTGCTCACTGGGGCTGGGCTGTCAAGTTTGGGTTCTGTGTTTGCTTCTAAGCCCCCAATCTCTCAGCTTCTTCCTGAAATAAAGAACGATTCATGTTCCGACTGAGAGAAAAAGCTTGTACTTTTGCAGATTTGGTGACCTTTGCTGCCGGGCTGGGGCAGGAGGCGCAGCAGTGAGCCAGGGGATCACAGTGGGTCTGGTCTGGGCCCATGGGGGAGCAGACCCAAGCCTGGGGTGACAGGAGAATGTGAGGGATATTACCCTGGGGGATTGGTTTCAAAAGGCCAAAGACCAGACTCGGACACAGAGCAGGCTCCACCTGGGAAGGCCAGCACCTCCATGAGGCCCTGCAGGCCCAGCAGCAGAGGTGGGCAGAAGACCCTTGTAACCAGGAAAGCCCTGCTGCAAGAGTGAGGTGGCTAGATGCATTTGCTGCCTGTCCCAGGCATGGGGGCCTGGCGTGGTGCTGGCACAGCCTGGCGCCTAATGAGCCCTGCTGCAGGCTAGGGGTACTTTCCCAGCTTACAGTGCAGAGCTAGGGTTTGGACCCTGGTCTTTGAGACCTCTGAGTGGCAAGGCAGGCTTCCCGAAGGAAGTGATCCTTTGGGGGGGCCAATTGTAATGGGCTTTTGAGACTGTTGGGTGTTGACCATCAGGAGCCTTAGCTCCTTGGGGTCCCTGGGCAGACCTGGAGTGTGGAGCAGGACCAGCTGCCCAGCCATCCAGGCTGTTACTAGCTCCCCTGTCAGCTGTTAAGGCTCCTTTCCGGAGACAAAACAGGAATAATAGACATCGTTAAATATACATGGGGCCCCAGGCGGTCGGTGTGGTGGGCTGGGCCTCTCTTGCTTGCAACACTGAGCTGCTCTGCTGAGTTGATGTGCTCTTGGGCCAGTCTACAGGCCCTCCATTAGCGGCATGCAGGCGGCGAGCAGGCCACGGGAGCCAGGTAAGGGCAGCCTGGCCCTGGGCCCTTGGAGTCTTCCACTGGCCTACCTAGGTTGCAGGGGAGAAGAGGGAACAGTAAGGTGGCAGAGCTGGGGCCCTGCTCCTAACTCATTGTGAGACCTCTGGGCATCAGTTTCTTCATCTATAAAATGGGCATAATGCCCATGCAGTCCCCCTTTTGGGGACAGGGATGTCAAGACAGGTAAGTGTTCAGTGGCTTATCTCAACCCCTCTCCTGCCCCACTAAGCCTGGCTGGTGGAGATCCTTAAGTGCAGACTTCTTTCCCAGGACCAGGACTGTCACTCCCACTTCCTGCCTTACAGGTATGGCCTTGGGACCCAGGTGTTAGGCAAGTCCAGACCTCAGACTAGCTGGCTGGGAAACAGAAGATCTAGTGCAGGGCATCTGGCATCCAAGGCCCTGGCCACATGAGCCCCTTTCCTGGGCTAGGTTTGTGTGTCCTTGGATTTCTGGATCTGTGGTCAGCGTGTGAGAGAGTGGCACTGCCCAGGTCCCTGTGAGGCCAAGGTACAGGAGGAGGGGGGTGAGGCGGAGCCTCAGCGCTGGGGAAGTCCCCTAAGGGGGGCCAGGCCCCACCCCTCCAGGGCGAACTCAGGCTCAGGCTGTGCCCCACTGGCTCTTCTGGTCACTCACCCTCACTGGCTCCTTCTGGAGGGAGGTTCTGGCCTGGGTGAGTCAAAAGTCCCTTCCTGACCCATCTGCCTGGCTGTCCTGTGAAGGCCAACAACACCCCCTCCTACCCAGGACTCCCCAGGATTCAGGGCTGTGCTGAGCCCAGGCTGCAGACTGCCCCTCAGCATCCCCCTCCCCTATACCCCCAGACGAGGCCCCACCGGAGGCCTTGATGGGCTTAAGGGGAAAGGAGCCAGGGGTGACCACCTGTCCCTGCGTTCGTTTGTTCCTTCTCCATGTCCCTCATCTCAGAAACCCTCAACTCATTTGTCCTCTGAAAGAACCCATGGGGCCCAGCCTCCCTACCCCCACCCCCACCCCGCTTCTGAGCCAGCGCTTTTGAGGAACACCCTCAACCCCCTCAGCAGCTCTTCCCACCTGCCTTGCCCCTTGAGTCCCACACTCCCCACACCTGCTAACCTTGCTGTGGCAGAGGCCCGGCTAGAAAACTCCAAACAACCCACCTCCACTTCACCCCCTTCTTCCAGGATGGAGGATATCATGGCCTGGCACCTCCTCGGGGCTGGGGCCTTCACATCACAGGAGCGTCCACCGAGCTCTCTGCTGCTTGCTTTCTCCTGAGTGTCCTATCCACTGACCAGCTTAAGTCTCTCGCTAAAAAAAACTAAAAGCCCATGACCACCTCTGGGCACCTCCCTCCCCTTCATGACTTAGCTCCCCGTGTCCACTCTCTCTGAGTCTACCTCACCTTCCTTCACCCATCAACTCCAACAGACTACTCAGCACTCTTGCCAAGGCTTGTCCATCTCTCCACCCCTGCTCTCTGTTGCTAACCTGGCAGCCAGCCGTTTCTAACTCATACTTATTTGCCTTAGCCAGCTCCACACTGCTGGTCTTGGCTCCTGAAATGCTGCCCTCGCCTCCAGCTTCTTCTCTGTCTCTTTCCCACACATGCTTAAAAGCAGGGCCCCTCAGACCTCAGTCACTGATGTCCTGGCCTCCCTCTCACCATCTGCTGATCCCTCACAGCTGCCTGTCTGGTCCAGCCTCTCCTCCAAGTCCCAGACCTAAGGGTCTGAAACAAGAGAGCTTCGGGAGACTACTTCCTGATAAGCGATGTCGTGGGCACTGTGGAGTCTCAGCTTCCTTGTCTGTAAAATGAGAGTGACAGCGGTACCCTCTTCCCAAGGTTGTGGATAGTGCAATGTGGCCTGGTAGTTGTGAACACAGGCCCCACGGTCAAGAATGGGGTCTGTCGTGCCCTCACCGTGGGGTCTTCAGTGTGTGACCCAACCTCTCCAAGACAGAGCCCTTACCTGTAAAATGGAAATAACCATCCCCGTCTTAGGTATTGTGGAATCCAGGGAGATGGCACAGGGGAGCATGTGGCACCAAGCCAGGCACACAGTGAACAGTCGGCAGTGTTGGTTATTTTTATTATTTTCAAAACGCAGATCTGGTCACAGCATTTCTACCTGCTTCAAACCCTGCAGTGGCTCCCCATCCCCTGAGGGACCAAACTCCCATCCCAGCCTTCACAGCCTCCATGGGCCAGTCCCCTGCTGGCCAGCCTGGCCGCTGCCCGCTCACGTGCCCTCACCACCCTATTCTGACTGTACAACTTCCCTGTTAGGCCTCTCACCGCTTGAGCAATGCACATGCTGGTAGGAGCACTGTTCCCACTTCCATATGATTAACACCCTCCCCTCTGCCAGGTCTCCCTCATCCATCAGGGAAAGCTTCCCTGGTAGCCCGGGCTGGCACCCTTGCCTTTGCAGCCCCTCACAGCAGTAGTTTTCCCATCTCTCCCCTGTGACTTTGGGAGTGGGTCTGTTTCTCACCCCCTAGTGCCTAGCACAGTGCCTGGCACACAGTAAACACAAATACTTGAGGAATGAACAAAAGAGAGACTTGTTCCTAGGCACCCACTCTGCCCGCTGCAGAAGCTGGGGACCCTGAGTGGGAGGCAGGACCCTGAACCAGACAGAGAAGGGGCGGTCTGGATGACCACTGGGGAGCACTGTCCCCAAGGCCTAGGCCCCAGAAACCAGGAGTAGTCACGCGGCAGGCCCTTGCTGCCAGAGACTGCTCCAGGTCACCTTACCAGAGCAGACAAGAAGGGGACTGTGACAACTCACCGGGAGTAATAATAACAGAAGGCCTGCCAGGCCAGTCCTGTGCTATTTCTCCATCTCACCCATCCTCACATCCACTGGCACATGGAGGCTACATGCCCCGCTGCGGGCCCCGTCCACAGTCCTGCATCTGGGCATCAGGGCAGAAAGATGTGCCCAATGGGAAGATGCAGGCCCTTGTGGCTGGCAGTCACCTTCCAATGACAGACAAACCCCAGGGGCCAAGGACCCTCAACTCGGGATAGGCAGGGGTGTGGCTGTGGGAGGCAGCCTTGAGCAACAAGGGCCCGCCCTGTCCCCTCCTTCCTGGAAGTCACTGACCTCTGGGCCTCAGTTTCCAGAAACATCACCTGGAGCTGGAAGGGGTGGGGCTGGACTCTGCAGTGGGGCCCTGCCATTCTTCCTGGGGGCTCTTCTAAAGGGGTGTTTTCACTCACTGTCTCAAATTCCTTTTTTCCATTCTTTTTTTAAATGTTACTTTGTTAGAATCATACCGGTTCTCCCCAGTGCATTATTCATGCTTCTGTGAGCCAGCCAGCTCCAGTTACACTGACCGCAGCCCTGGGCACCAGCCCTGCCCACTCCCTACCCCACTGGCCCAGGACCTGGAGGGTTCAAGGTTCCCCTCCAAGGCCACTCAGCAGGCTTTCAGCATCCAGGCTGGGGTTCAGAGGCCCCAGGGTCCACTTCCAGCCCAGGTCAGACATGCTGGGTGGCTTAGGGCAGGTGACTGCCCCTGAGTCCCAGCATCCTTCTCTGTGATAAGGTGATGATAAAAGCTCTAACTTGAGTGTATTTGAGCCAGTTTATGCACACCAACGGCTTCGCACATTAGGAGGGCTTCATAAATGTCAGCTGTAGTTGCTGTCGTGATGACCATAAGGCCAGATGCCTCCCCACCACCTCCCAGTCCAAAAGGCCTCAGCCACTCCCTGCTCCTGGTAAACAACACCGCCACACTTTCCACCACCACTTGAAGGTGAAACCCAAGTCCATGCTGGGAGGAGATGAATTATGGATTCGCCCCTAGAAACCCTGGCCCCAGCAAGCTGGCTGGGCCTCCCTGTGGCAGCCCCAGCCAGTCCTGGCTGCTCTGTGCTGGAGGAGGCCAGTCCCAGCTGCTCTGTGCTGGAGGAGGCCAGTCCCAGCTGCTCTGTGCTGGAGGAGGCCAGTCCCAGCTACTCCCTGCTGGAAGAGGCCTCCTGTCCAGCCCTGGGCAGGAGACTGAGAGGACCCTGCATCTCCAAGCCCCTGAGCCTGAGAGGCCAGCCCTAGGCCCACAGGGAGCAGGCAGCCACCATGGCAAAGGAGGAAGATGATGAGAAGAAGGCCAAGAAAGGGAAGAAGGGAAAGAAGGCTCCTGAACCCGAGAAACCAAAACGGAGCTTGAAGGGGACGTCACGACTGTTCATGGGCTTCCGCGACCGCACGCCCAAGATCTCCAAGAAGGGCCAGTTCCGGAGCGCGTCGGCCTTCTTCTGGGGCCTCCACACCGGCCCGAAGAAGACCAAACGCAAGAAGAAGGCGCGGACCGTGCTCAAGTCGACGTCGAAGCTCATGACGCAGATGCGGATGGGCAAGAAGAAACGAGCTATGAAGGGCAAGAAGCCATCCTTCATGGTGATCCGCTTCCCTGGCCGCCGTGGCTACGGCCGGCTGCGGCCACGCGCCCGGTCCCTCAGCAAGGCCTCCACGGCCATCAACTGGCTCACCAAGAAGTTCCTCATCAAGAAGGCCGAGGAGTTGGGCAGCGAGCAGGCCACGCTGGACGCCTGGCTCAACCGCTCGGGCTCCCACGGTTCGTACAAGCTGCACTTTCCATCAGGAGCCGAGATCCTGCGCCACGGGGGTCGCCTGCGCCGCTTCCCGCGCAGCCGCAGCATCTACGAGTCTGGCGAACCTGTGGGCTTCTTGCCCTTCGAGGACGAGGCCCCGTTCAGGCCATCAGGCTCACGTAGGTCGCTGTACGGGCTCGAGGGTTTCCAGGACCTGGGCGAGTACTACGACTACTACCGGGAGGGTGACGACTACTACGACCAACAGTCGCTCTACCAGTACGAGGAGCAGGAGCCCTACCTGGCCGGCTACGGCCCCTACAACCCAGCCTGGCCCCCCTATGGTGGCGACCCCTACTATGGGTACCCGCCAGAGGACCCCTATGACCACTACCCTGCCGACTATTACGGGGACTCCTACCCACCGTACCCCTATGGCTACAGCTATGGCTACGACGACTATGAGCCCCCCTATGCACCCCCATCAGGGTATGCGTCTCCCTACAGCTACTATGATGGGTACGAGGGTGAGGCTTACCCGTACAGCCACCACCTGGACCCCTATACACCTTACTACATGCCCTACCCACCCTATAACCTTCCTTACGAGATACCCTACTTTGATCACTATGGGGTCCCCTACAGCATTCCCTATGCTGAAAGCATCTATGGTGGCGGGGCTGAGGCCATCTACCCACCCGAGACACCCTACCTTTACCCAGAGGAGTCGGCCTTCATGTACCCGTGGGTTCCACCACCCATACTATCACCCCACAACCCATACGCCCACCCAATGGACGACATCGCAGAGCTGGAAGAGCCCGAGGAGGCAGGTGGAGAGCGGCAGGGCACTTCCTTCCGCCTGCCCAGTGCAGCCTTCTTTGAGCAGCAAGGCATGGACAAGCCCGCCAGGTCCAAGCTGTCCCTCATCCGCAAGTTCCGCCTCTTCCCGCGGCCCCAGGTGAAGCTGTTTGGGAAGGAGAAGCTGGAGGTGCCCCTCCCGCCTTCCCTGGACATCCCACTGTCCTTGGGGGAGGCGGACGAAGAGGAGGACGAGGAGGAGATGACCCCGGTGTCCTACCGCCATCCCTTTTGGGGCTTCCTCACGCCGCGCCAGCGCAACCTGCAGCGTGCCCTGTCGGCTTTCGGGGCTCGCCACGAGTTTGGCCGTCTCCCAGCCCGGCCGGCCACCTCCCTGGCCCGCTTTCTCAAGAAGACACTGTCGGAGAAGAAGCCTATCCCGAGGCTCTGGGGCAGCCAGAAAGCGGGTGCGAGGGCGCCGGCCGTCCGAGAGGCGGCCTACAAGCGCTTCGGCTACAAGCTGGCGGGCATGGACCCGGAGCACCCGACCACGCCTATCTCGCTGCGGCGCGTGCAGCCGCGCGCAGGCAACAACTCGCGCCCTCCTCCCGCGCCTGCGCCCGCGCCCTGGGGCGCGCCCGTGTCACCGCCCGCGCCACGCCGCGCGCCCGCGCCCCTGGGCCCTTCGAGGCCTGACTCGCCCGGTGGCTCTGTGCGAAGACATCCGCCGCCTTGGGCTGCCCCAGCGCACGTGCCACTTGCGCCGCAGGCGAGCTGGTGGAGCTTCGTGGAGCCCCCGCCCGTGCGCCCCGAGGGCGCTGCGGACAAGCTGGCCTTCCCCGGGCCCCGGCCCTCTCTCACGGTGTCCCGCAGGAGAGGCCAGGCCTCCGCGTTCACAGGCCGCTCACCGCAGATCTCGCGCCGGCTGTGCTGGCACTCGCTGCCCTCGCCGCAGCCCTCACTAAGAAGCCTGCCGGGCCCCGGCTACGGCTCGCCCAGGGGGCCCCTTTCCCCACAGCCCTCTCTCCGCTTGGGCCCCTTCCAGCCGCCTTTCTCGCCACTGCCCTGCCGGCCCCGCTCGCTTCGGGAGCCGCTAACCCCGCGCAGCAGCTCCAGGCGCCTGGGTTCGCCCCGGCCGCCCCCGCGATCTGTCGGCCAGAGGCTGCCTGCGTCCCCCCCTCTGCTGGGTCCCAGCCTCGGGCGCCGCTCCCTAAACCTGCCTTCGCGCCTCCCGCACACTTGGAAACGGCTCAGTGAACCACCTACTAGGGCCGTGAAACCCCGGGTGTGTCCACCCTTCTTCCACCGACTGCCGGGCTCGGGGTCCCGGCCGGTGAGTCGGGCTGCCCCTGAGCCCCGGGAGTCGGAAGAAGACTCAGAGACGCTTTGGACCGTGCCACCACTGGCCCCCAGCTGGGACGTGGACATGCTTCCCACGCAACGTCCACCCTCCCCCTGGCCAGGAGGCGTGAGTAGCCGCAGGGGCTTATCCAGGCAGCCCCTTGTGCCAGAAAACCCCTTCCTGGAGCATTTGGGGCCTGTGCCGTTCCCCACACCCAAGCCCAAGGACTCAACTTCTGACGCAGTCAATGTCTTCCTGGGTAGACACTGTGAACCAGGCTCTGAACAGCTACTCAAATCTGCAGGCCTGAGCCCTGTGAAGCCAGAAGAATCCGGGCTGGTAGACCCCCAGACACCATCAGAGCCTGAGCCTCCAAACATGACACCCCCCAAGGATCTCATCCCAGAGAAGGCGCCAAGGCCCAGCTTATCCCACCCATTGGCCACGTGTGACCGGATGAGGGCCATATGGCCACCATGGCGCCATTGGATGACAATGCCCAGAGTCCCTGGCCCCTTGGCACCCACTGGGGCTCCTGAGCCCCTGCCTGAGGGAGGCAAGCAGTGCCAGGCTGGGCCTGGGCAATGTGCAGTGGTCATGCCTCAGGTGCAAAAGCTGAGTTCCTTCCAGCAAGTGGGTCGTGCCACCCTGCAGCCCCCAGTCCAGCCAGCCCAGGACCCCCAGCCCAGCCCAGAGCCTCGAGCCTGGAGTCTGCGCCGGGCCCGCCTCTTGCAGCCGGCGGAGGGCCACCGACCCTGGCCACGAGTGCACACCTGCCCCCCATCCCGCCGCTTGGGCCCTGAAGCTGCCTACCTGCCCCACAGGGGCGCCTGGAAAGAGGTTGGCCCCCAAAGTTGGCAAAATAAGGTATGGGGCACAGAGGGAGGGCGTGGGGGACCATACCTGGGAAACAGGGAACAGAACAGCCCCAGAAGCCCTGTATGTCCTTGGTGAGCTGCTTCCTGCTTGGGCCTCAGTCTGCCCATCTGTAACTCTGGGAGAAAAGTCTTGGCCTCCCTGAACCACAAGAGAGGTGAGCAGGGGTACCCAGCACAGGGCAGGGAAGAGATCCTGTCTGTAGCCCCAGTCCGGGTTCTAACTACGGAGTGTCCCTGTTCCTGCAGTCCTGTCCTGGTCAGCTGTCTCTCAGAGATGGTGCCCTAGGTCAAAGCCCACCTCCACATCCATGTCCACACTGTTTCTCCAGCCTTTTACTGTTCCTCTGCCAAACTAGAGTTTTCTCCCTCTCCTCAGGGTTTCTGCTTAAGGCTAGTAGCATGTTTCCCTTCATAGCCCCCCAGGGCTGCAGGTTCTGGCATATCTGAGGGTGAGGGGCTCGTTGTGGAGAGTCCTGAAAGGTCCATTTCTTGGTCAAGGTAACACAGTGAATCAGGTGCTGAGCCAGAGCCTATCTGAGCCTCCCTCTGGGCTGCAGAGCAAGGTAGCAGGTCTGAGGGGTGCCTAGCCGAGCTTGGCTGCCACGCTCAGGGCAGATCACGAGCCTAGCACTGGGTGGCCCTCAAAAGAGGTGGGTAGTCACCGGAGCCTCCCCCGGGACATGGGGTAGGCGGGGCAAGCAGGGGCAGCAGGTACCTCAGCCTCTGCAGACGGTGCCCAGAGGAGCGGGCAGCTGGCCGGGCCCGCCAATGGCGACTGGGGTGGCCTGGCTGTTGGGGGGACCCAGGCCCCGGCGACGGGTGCCCCGCGCTGTGTGGGCTGCAGCCTTGCGGGAGCGGGGCGCAGGGCGCCCAGGGGTGAGGGGCAAGGATGCCTGGGCCCTCCTCACTCTGGAATACGTGAGTGGCTGAATTATTTAGGGTCTGAGAGCTGGCAAGCACATGGGCAGATGGATGGGCGGGAAGCCAGGGCATCTAGCGAGATACTCTGTAAGATGGCCTACTTAGCAGCCTGGCAGCAGGCAGAAATGCCTGCAGGGGCTCGCTCCTGGTGTCCTCTTTCCTCGCTTTCTCAGGGAGGGGCGTGAACTGGGATCCGGAAGGCTTGGAAGGCTGAGGGCACCACATTTGTGCTCACAGTCACACAGACCACACACAGGCCTGCATGTCAAATGACGGAACATGTGTGCATGTGTACCAAGGCTTGAGCAGACATGGTAGGATTGCTTGTCCACTGGTGGCATGTATGCACACATGTGTGTCACATAGATGGGCACAGAGGAAATCCTGCAGCCAGCCCAAAGATAGCACTGGACTTCCATTCTCTAGACCCACAGGTGGGGGGAGGCTTGCCGGCATCCACAATGTAGGCTGTGTAGCACCAGCTGTACACAGACCCCTGTGTGTGTGCCTGGCAGTGGCCTGTCTCCAGCCAAGCACCACGGACGTATTCGGAGCCCGTGGGCGTATGTGGGAATGGTATGAATTGCCAGTGCCTTTGTGTGGAGATCCATGTGCGTGCGTCTTTGTGTTTACCCTGGGCTGGCGCAGGTGCACCACGATGGGGGATGAGGCAGGGTTGGCCCCAGGGGTCCCCCTGAGTCTGGACACAGATATTCTTCAAGTTGTCACACAAGCAGGTGTATTGGACTTGTAGGGTCAGTTGGGAAGAAGGGTATCAGAGCTGTGAGAGGCCTGAGGTTGGGAGGGCTTCCCTGGAAGAGGGGGGCCTGTAGGTGGGCTTCTAGGACAGCCGGGAGGAAAGTGTTTGCGTGGGGATATGCTCACACATCACACATCTGGACATCAATGAACATGTGTGCGTCCCGGGGTGGGGAGATGTGCATGCCAGCTCTGTGGGCCCACCCAGCCTGGCCTTGGGGCTCCCTCCTTGACAATGGCAGCAGATCCCCAGTGTGTCCAAGCCAATGGGGACCACCCCAGGAGGCATCTCCCACCAAGCCAACCCACAGCGTCTCTCGCAGATGCACTCCATCCGCAGCCTGCCGTCCCTGCGGTCCCGTGAACAGCGAGGGGAAGACGGTGTGGAGGACATGACGCAGCTGGAGTGAGTGCGGGGGTGGGGGCTGTTTTGGAGGTCATCACCAGGGTCACCACACTCCCAGCCATAGAGCCTCCTCAATACCAGGGATGCATTTCACCTCCCAGAACGTTTTCAGAACCTCAGCTTCCGCATCTGCAAAATGGGTTGTTGTGTGGTATCACAAAGGTCAAATATGTGAACATCAAAGCTCAGTGGGCCAGACAGGCCTGGGTTTAAATTCTAGCCCCACCACTTACTAGCTGGGTGACACTGGGCAAATCACTTAGCCTCTCTGTACCTTAGTTTCCTCACCATAAAATGAGAGTGGTGATAGTCCCTTCCTTTCACCACTTTTGCAAGGGTGCAGGTACGTTGGAGGTGCTCACAATGAGCACAGTGCTGGTCAACATCATGATCCAGTTATGATGACTCAGCCCAAGTGTCTGTCGTCTAGCAGTGTTCCCACAGCCCCAGTGCAGTAGGTGGAGTTATCATTCCCATTTGACAGATGCATAAACTGAGGCACAGAGAGGTTAAGTAACTTGGCCAAATTCTCACAGCTGGCTGATGTCAGGGACAGAACTTGAACTCAGGCCTGCCTGACCCAGAGCCCAAGCTCTTACTTAGCCACCGCCCAGCACTTAAGGGGAGGAGGGCATGTGCCAGCTCGAGCCTGGGCCCTGACTGCTCTTCTCTGCACCCTCTCAGAGACCTCCAGGAGGCTACTGTGCTGTCCAATATCAAGACCAGATTTGAACGGAACCTCATCTATGTAAGTCCTGGGGCTGGTCCTGCCTCCCTGCCTGTGGGGCCTTCTGGGGGTGGGGGTGGACACACAGGTTTCTCCTGTGGGGCCCCAGACCTGTGGCTGCTGGTTTGAACTTTGAGGTTTGTACCGTTTGAGCACAGAATGCTAGTGCCTGGAGCTCAAAGCCCTAAAACGTGGGATCTTAGAACGTTGTAGAGCAGAGGCAGGGACCTGGAGTCGAGGAACCCAGAAATGTGCAGTTTCCGCTGCAGGCCCTGTGGATACAGACTCCACCATCCCAGAATCCCTAGACTTCGGTCCCAGAATGGGGAAGGCCACCGGGGTGGGAGGAGCCACTGACCCCAAAAGATAAAAGGGAGGGCCGAGGGCATAAACCACTGTGGGGAAGGCAAGGACCCGGGAGGGCTAGTGGTCCCCAGGGTGCCCTGGGCTCCCCAACTCTGCCCCATTCCAGGGAATGGATGCTTGACCTCAGAAGTCCTTTGGGAGTAAAGGAAGTAGGCAGCAGCTGATGGGGCAATCAGCCTGGCCCCCCTTTGCAGAGTGGTAGCTGTGGGGCTTTACTCTTTTCAAATTCCTCCCAGCCTCAGCCTGGTACAGTGCCTGAAATTCCAGTTAGCGCATGTGATCCCAGTAAGCTGTTAGAGGGCCTTGGGTGTGAACACTGAAGCCAGGCAGCTAAAGCTCTGTCCTGATGGAAGTGGGGATCCCAGCCTCCAGGAGCAGGGTGGGTGGGTGTAGAGGCCACGAGGAGTATGGGCATTGAGGCCACCCCTTCCCAACAGACATACATTGGTAGCATCCTGGTGGCGGTGAACCCGTACCGGATGTTGGGGATCTACGGGCCAGAGCAGGTGCAGAAGTACAACGGGCGGGCTCTGGGAGAGAATCCACCGTGAGTGTCCTGGGGGGGCGGGGGCTGTCCCGCGTCCTTCTCTCAGCGTGACAAGAGCCTGGCTGCCGCACACCATGGGTTGGGGCTGATGGTGGTGGGCACAGGCCTGGCCACACCCTCTCTGGGCCTGAGGCTCCTCCCCCCATGGCTTGAGACCACAGTGTGGGGTGGGAAGCACGTCCCTAAGGCGGTGAGGAGTGGGAGCAGGGTTGGACCCTGGGCTGGACAGAGATCCCCCTGGCCTAGGGAGGTGATGCCTAGCAGCCTGTCTCCCCAGACACCTCTTTGCAATTGCGAATCTCGCCTTCGCCAAAATGCTCGATGCCAAACAGAACCAGTGCATAATCATCAGGTGAGCTGGGGGTCAGGCGGGGTGGGGTGCCTATTCATGGGGATGAATGAGGGGACTTCAGGAACGTTCTGCAGCAGGCCAGACCTACGCTGTGGCCTTGGGAGGTCCCTGGGCATCTCTGAGCTGGCGTGTACCCATGTCCCACATCCTTCCCCCACCCTAGCTCCAAGGCAGGGCTGGGGGGCCCAGGAGAGGCAGGGAACAAGAGAAGCCCACTCTGCCTCTCTGTCTGGGCAGTGGAGAAAGCGGCTCTGGCAAAACCGAGGCCACGAAGCTGATTCTGCGCTACCTGGCCGCCATGAACCAGAAGCAGGGCATCACCCAGCAGGTGGGTCTGTCTCTCCAGGACCCTCAGGTGAGCACCGTTGTAGTGCATGCTCCATATGCTCCCCAAGAGGCAAGGATCCTTGGCCCCACTTTGAGGACAGAGAGCCTGGGCTCCAGAGGGGTTGGGGCCTGGCCAGGGGCTGCACAGAGAGAGACTGTTGGGCTCTGGGCTCTTTCTGATGCCCCTGCCTCCCTGGGAAGCGCCTGGGGGTGGAGTCCCCTCCTGTCTGTGTTCCTGGTGGCAGCTCTGTGTTCCAGGGTCAGAGAGGGGGCCACAGGGACAAGAGGATTGCTCTGTCTCTCCTGCCTGGTGTCTTTGTCCCAGTTACAGCCCGGAGATTCCATATTCTCACACGCGGGAGTAGGACAGGCCTGAGTGTGGGGGGAGTAGATAAGGAGAGAAGCCAGGGAGGCAGTAGACCCTGGGCAGGGACCCCTGGGCACCGAGGAGAGGAAGGACTAGAGGTTTGCTAACAAAGCGGGTGCTAAATTGTCAAACCTGAGAATGTTAGAGCCTCAGTAATTTACCGAGGACCTAATGTGTGCCCAGCCTGCATGCTAGATGCTACAGAGGCAGACAGCAGCAACCAGACAGATGTTCCAGCTGCATAGAAATTTCAGTCTAGTAGAGAGACTGAAGAAAACAAATAAGTAAATTTTGTGCATGTAAAGGATGATAAGTTGAGAAGAAAAAGAACGAGGAGGGGCAGGGGGTGTTAAGGGCTGTCCTTTTAAGCATGGTGGTTAGGGTGGGCCCCACAGAGAAGCTGAAGAAGTGGCCTGAGAACTTTTCGGGGAGAACCACCAGCTAGAAGATAGGGCAAGGGCAAAGGCCTCAGTGTGGGAGCCTGGCTAGTGTGGCCAGCGTAGAATCCATGTGAGAGGGTGGGGGCTCAGACCAGGGAGGGGTGAGGAGTGTTAAATTCCAGGTGTGTGAGAGATGGGGAGAGCCCAAGGATGCCCCAGGTGCTGGCCTTGAGCCGTCGGCAGGATAGGGCTGCTGGAGGAGCAGTTACGGAGAGAAGACGATGAGGTGACCTGGAGCGGCTACTGGTCCCTGCAGAGCACAGGTCAGGGGCTCAGGAGAAGTCGGGTGGGGCTGGAAGCAGGCCCTCACCTGCTCAGACTGCACAACCGCAGTCTCAGACACCCCAACACGAGTGTCCACTGAGGCTTTGATGTGGCTACAGTGTCCCAGCCAATGGGGGACTCCGCAGGGGTGACCCTTGGGGGATCAGCCCAGGAGACTGCCTGCCAGCCCAGCTGGGACCAGCCTTCTTAAATGTCTACCTTGGCCTGTTAGTCTCTTCCATGCCAGCATGGGCCTCCGGACAGTCAACCCTCCCTGTGTCTCCAGGTTAGACTTAAGGAGGGACTAGTGAGGTAGGTAGGGAAAGAAAGAATTGTGTACCAAGCACCTCCCAGGTGCCAGGTGCTGCCAGCTGTGTTGTCATTGCTTGATTCTCACAGCATCCTTGTGAGGGAGGTCTATTTGGATCCATTTTATAGATGGTTTGGCAGGGGAGGTGCCTTGCCAGTGTCCCAAGGTGAGATAGTAATGGAGCTGGGATTTGAAGTTCACTGTCAGAGAGCTTATCTTGGCAAAGGTCCGGGAGGCCGGTCGGGGCTGTGGGAAGTGGCTGGGTCTAGAGGAGTTTCTATGTCAGCGCACAGTCAGTGTGAGGACATGTCTACTAGCTGGGACGAGTGTGGGACTCGTCTTCCAGCTGCTGTTCTGCTCCTCCTCATGTGATCCAACAGTCCAGAGCCAGGTTCAGTTTTAGGCTTGATTGGATCCAGGATCTTAACCAACGTCCCTTATCTTGGTTCCACCTCCCCTGTTTATGATCATCCTCCTCAACCTACCTCCCAGTGGTCAGCAGGATAATGCCATAGTAACACAGCTCCCACCTCCCAACAGTCCAGTAGTCTCAAAGCTCTCTCTCATTTGTGGTTTTGGCCATGTCTTCTCACTTGAGCCAGTCACATAGCACAAGGTGTGCTCTGTCCTGATTGGCTGATACCTGGGCCTGGTCCTTGGGGTGGGTATGTGAGGAGGGTTTCCAAGAGGATGGCTGGATGCTGGGCAGCCCAGAGCACCTGGTACCGCATGGGGGCTGGATTGGAGGCCCTGAGGTGCCAGGTGTTTACCCCCGTCAGGCCCATCAGGCCTTGCCCCCAGCCCCTGGCTGTGTGTCCACTCTGTGCTGGGCACAAGAAGCAGCACCCCCCCACCACCACTCATGTGCCCTCAAAGGCTCCCAGACGGAGGGATATGTCTTAGTCATCTAAACCTGTTGCCATCGAGTCGATTCCGACTCATAGCGACTCTATAGGACAGAGTAGAACTGCCCCATACGGTTTCTAAGGAGCACCTGGTGGATTCAAACTGCCAGCCTTTTGGTTAGCAGCCATAGCTCTTAACTATTGTACCACCAGTAACAGAAATACCACAAGTGGATGGCTATAACAAAGAGAAATTTATTCTCTCACAGTCTAGGAAGCTAGAAGTCCAAATTCAGGGTTCCAGCTTGAGGGGAAGCCTTTTTCTCTCCGTCAGTGGAAGGTCCTTGTCATCAATCTTCCCTTGGTCTAGGAGCTTCTCAGCACAGGGACCCTGGGTCCCAAGGAGGCACTCCGCTCACAGAGCTTCTTTCTTGGTGGCATGAGGTCCCTCTCCTCTCTGCTCACTTTTCTCTTTTATATCTCAAAGAGATTGACTCAAAATACAACCTAATCCTGTAGATTGAGTCCTACCTCACTAACATAACTGCCTTTAATCCTGTCTCTTAACATCATAGAGGTAGGATTTGCAACACAGAGAAAAATCACATCAGATGACAAAATGTTGGACAACCACACGATGCTGAGAATCACGGCCTAGCCAAGTTGACACACATTTTTGGGGGACACAATTCAGTCCATAACAGGATAGTTCAGGGCAGACCCCGGGCAGGCCCTGTCCCTCTCTGACACAATATTACCTAGACAGGCGAGACTGTGGTTGTGGCCCAATGGAGGGAGCTGGCATTGTTCCCAAGATTACAGATACTATTTCTGTGGTGACAGGGCCTTCCCTGCTTCTCCCCTAAGAATGTATCCTCAGGAAATGACTCAGCAAATGGAAATGCTGTGTACAAACCTGCTTGTTGCAGTGCAGGGACCCCACCCTCATGGATTCTGGAGTCGGGCATGGGACCTGAGGCATGTAGCTTCACCTCTCTAAGCCTCAGTTTCCTCATCTGTAAAATAGAGGAAGTATTAGTACCTACCTTATAGGATTATTGGAAACCCTGGTGGCATAATGGTTAAGTGCTACAGCTGCTAACCAAAGGGTCGGCGGTTTGAATCCGCCAGGCGCTCCTTGGAAACTCTATGGGGCAGTTCTACTCTGTCATATAGAGTCGCTGTGAGTCGGAATCAACTTGACGGCACTGGGTTTGGTTTTATAGGATTATTAAAAATGACGTAACTAGGATAAACTGTCTGGTGCATGTTGTTAATTTCCAACTCATAGCGACCCCACGTGACAGAGTAGAACTGCCCTATAGGGTTTTCTTGGCTGTAATCTTTACAAGGAAGCAAGGAGCTAGCCAGTTCTTTCTCCTGTAGAGCCCCTGGGTGGGTTTGAACCACAAAACCTTTTGGTTAGCAGCTGAGCACTTAACTGTTGTGTCACCAGGGGTCCTTGTCTGGTGCATAGTAGGTGTCAATAAGAGTCCTGACGACGCAGTGGTTAAGAGCTTGGCTGCTAACCAAAAGGTCGGCAGTTCGGATCCACCAGCTGCTCTTTGGAAACTCTATGGGGCAGTTCTATTCTGTCTTGTAGGGTTGCTATGAGTTGGAATCGACTTGACGGCAATGGGTTTGTGTTTGGCTTATCGTTAGCTATGGAGTCTCTGGGTGGTGCAAACAGTTAATGTACTCGGCTGCTAATGGAAAGATTGACGGTTTGCGACCACCCAGAGGCACCTTGGAAGAAAGGCTTGGGGATCTACTTCAGAAAAATCAGCCATTGAAATCCCCATGGAGCACAGTTCTCCTGACACACACGGGGAGGCATGAGTCGGAAATAACTCGACAGCAACTGGTTATCATCGGCTCTGGTCACCCCTGGGCAGTTCTGACTGTGGGATGCCCTTCCTTTATCCATCCATTTAGCAGATATTTTCTGAGGGCCCACTCTGTACCAGGTCCTGTGTAGGTCTGGGAGTTTAGAAAGGGGGCTGCCATTCCAGTGGGAGAGAGATGACACACAGCAAACAGATGGAGAAGCAGAGTTACTGGTGGTGCTGTGGGCGCTACGGGAAGAGGACACTGGTGGGGCCTGACCTAACCAAGGTAGTCAGGGAGATGTCACCTGAGGCAGGTGATAGGTGAGCAAAGAAGATGAGCGTATGAGCCAGGCAGGTACGTGAGCACCTCGGCTTCCGGGAGATGGAGCAGCGAGTGCAATGCCCAGAGGCAGGAGCGCGCCTGGGTGTGGTAGCAGTGGGTAGGGGGAAGTGCACATTCCCAGAGCATTTCGGCAGGTAGAGCCAGCAGGACCTCCACACCCTGGAGGCCACACACAGCCCCCAAGCCCGGCCATCTGGGGACAGGGGCTGAAGGCCTGTGGGGTCTATGAGGTTCCAGATCTGTTCTCACCTGGTGGCTCTCCCACTTGCCACCAGGGGCTGAAAGGGGTCCCTGTCGGTCTGAGGTCTGAGGCTCCTGATCTCCTGGGGGGGGAGCAGTGCTCAGTCTGCTGGTAACCCACTTCTGTTCTTGTCCCTTTCTTTTTCCCCTCCTTCCTGAACCCTCCCGGTGCTCCTCAAGATAAAGGTACTTAGAGCGTGCATGTGTGTGTGCACACACGCCTCATGCCACCTGGACCCTTTTGTGTGTGTATATGTGCATGTGTGTGCATACTCGTGTGTGGATGGTGGTGCGGGCTTGTCCAGGGCCAGGGCTGTGGCTAGGGGGCTTCGTGATGGGAGCTGCTGTCGCAGGGAGTCCAGGGAGTTGGGAGAGGAGTGGCGTGGGACTTGCAGTGTGGGGGCTGGGTTGCACAGTGTGGAGAGGGGTCAGGTTGAAGCAGTGGGGGGCACTGGAGAGGCCCCAGGGTTCTATAGGGAGCCCACCTCCAGTTACCCCTCACAGAGGGGGTTCTTGGGGTGGTCTGTGTGTGCGGAAACCCAGGGGTAGTCCCAGCCGTGCTCCCTACCCCAGGCCCCCAGAATACTGCCCAGCCCCCCAAGTCCCACATCTTCTGGGGTCCAGATCCTGGAGGCAACACCCCTCTTGGAGTCCTTTGGTAACGCGAAAACCGTAAGGAATGACAACTCCAGCCGCTTTGGGAAGTTCATGGAGATCTTTCTGGAAGGGTAAGTGGGTAGTAGAAGGAGTGCCCAGGGAACCCTGGCTTTGCAGGGCACCCCAGTACCTGGCCACAGACCCTCAGAGCCACCCCCCACCTGACCCCACATAAGCTGCCCTGTGTTCCCACCTCCAGGGGCATGATCTCTGGTGCCATGACTTCCCAGTACCTGCTCGAGAAATCCAGGATTGTGTTTCAGGTGGGCCGGTGTCTCCTCAGCCCTGTGTGTTGGGGCAGGAGGGGCTGGTATGGATATGCAGAGCTGGCACATGGTAGGCTTGGTAAATGCTGAGTTCATGAACAACCCTGTGTGGGGGGTGGGTGTGGGGGTGGGACGGGTGTGTGTGTGTATGGGTGCGGGTGTGTGGGTGTGGGTCTCGATGTGTGTGTGGGTGTGTGTATACCTGTACGTGTGAGCATGTGACTGCTTCCCCCCCCATGCCCCTCCTACCACACTCCTTGCTGTTTCTGAAGCAAACCAGGCATGTGCCTGCCTCAGTGCCTTTGTGCCTGCTGTTCCTTCTTCCCCCTGATACTCATGTGGCCAAATCCCTCTCCTCCTCCAAGCCCTGCCTGAAACGTCACTTGCTCCAAGAAGCTTCCCTGATTACCGCACCCCACGAGAACTCCCTGACCCCTCCCTTGCTTTAATCCTCTATGAAGCACTTACCGCCATCTGACACATTTTATATCGTGAACTGAGTTGCCAGGTATCTCTCTTCTAGCAGGCCGACTCCATGCATTCTTGGGATTCTTGTCTGTCTTGCTCCCCACTGTGTCCGGGGGCCCAGGAAGTACCCAGCCCACCTGGCTGGTTGGCCCATGGGGAGGCTCTGTGTGTGCACACTTGGGCCTGTGAACACACATGTACGCAGGTGTGTGTGGCTGGTGCACATCAGAGACAGGCTACCTTGTTCCTCTTTTTCTAAACAAAGTAAAACCTGGTCTGGAGTCTGCTCCCCACCACCTATTACTGGCACCCTTCCACCCTCTACTCCACCTCTAGTCAGTGTCAGGCTGGGGAGGCCAACTTGCTGCATGGGGTGCCCTGCCTCTTCAACGGCTCTGTGTATGTATATGTGTATGTGTGTGTGTGTATCTATGGGCATGCCTGGGTCTGTAAGTGTTCCCTCTCCGGGCTGGCCCACCCCCTCCAGGCCAAAAATGAGCGCAACTACCACATCTTCTATGAGCTGCTGGCTGGGCTGCCTGCCCAGCTCCGCCAAACTTTCAGCCTACAGGAGGCCGAGACCTACTACTACCTGAACCAGGTGGGCACACCTGAAGGGCCTATGGGGCCTGTAGGAGTGGTGGGATGCCACTGAGGCCAGGGCCGGGGTTGCAGTGGGCACAGCCTTAATCTGCCCCAGGAGCTGAATAAGGGATGTCCCACAGCCCTGGTCTTCCCACCCCCATCACCCCTGGGCTGGGTGGGCAGCCAACTCGTGCTGCCCCAATGGCCAATGAAAGTTATGGAGGTTTAGGGAGGAAGAGTGTGGATTTAAGCTTTTCACTGCAGCAAGGGAAGCAGATGTCTTTGTGGTTCAAAGTGGAGAGCACTGGAGGTCTACCTGATTCTTGAGTTCTTTGGAGCCTCGGGGGGAACTGGCCAGCCTAGAGCTACTAAACTGGCCCTCTCTGTGCCTCAGTCTGCTCAGCTGTAAAATGGGACCAATAGAGTGCCTACTTCACAAGGATATAGTGAGGATTAGATGAGGAAATGCCTGTAAGCACTTAGCACACGACCTGGCACGTAGTAAGTGCTCGATAAATGTTGGCTGCAGTTTTTTGTCATCATTACCATTGGGCTGTGACAAAGGTCGAGGTGTAACAACCACTGCTGCGCGTAGCCATTATTCGGCTGTGCTCAGGGTCTCCGGCACATGAGAATGGAATGCCCTTTTCATGATGAGAGCTTGAGGGACTGGCTTAGGGTCACACCACTGGTCAGGCAGACCAGGGACCTTGAGGGCTCCAGATTCCCACTCAAGGCCCCTGCCCTCACCCAGGGTGGGAACTGTGAGATCCAGGGGAAGAGTGATGCAGATGACTTCCGGCGGCTCTTGGCCGCCATGGAGGTGCTGTGCTTCAGCGGTGAGGACCAGGACAGCATCTTCCGCATCTTGGCCTCCATCCTGCACCTGGGCAATGTCTACTTCGAGAAGTACGAGGTGAGAAAAGGCCATAGCCTGCATGGCTCCCCAGCACCTTGGGACAAACGCCATCTTCTCAGAGGCTTAGCTGCCACCTGTCTTTCCCCTTCTGGCCACACTGTGCTCATATCATTTGTCCTTTTTTTGCTTTTTTTTTTTAATGTTGTTTGTCTTACTGCTGTGTGGAAGCTCTTCATATATGCTAAGGAAATCAGCCCTTTGTCTCTGATATGAACCGTAGATATATTTTACAGCTTGTCATTTATACCTTGACTTCCTTTACAGTGTTGATTTGTTTTGTTTTGCCATGCACATTAAAAAAAAACTTCTAAGCAATTCATTTATCAATCTTTTCTTGTGTAAAATTTGGACTTTGCATCCCGTTTAAAGGGGTCTGCCTCGTTTGGGAATTATAACAGCCTTCTCCCATAGTTTTTTCAAGACCTTTTATGGCTTTGTTTTTACATTTAGATCTTTCATTCCATCAGGCATTTATCCTAGTGTCAGGTGTTTTTTAATTAAAAAAAATTTTTAACTATTTTTTAGAAGTGTTTTATTTATGTTTTTTTATTGAGACAAATTCATATAACATAAAATTATTTTAAAGTGAACACTTCATTGGCATTTAGTACATTCACAATGTTGTATAGCCACCACCTCTGTCTAGTTCCAGAACATTTCATTACCCCAAAAGGAAACCCCATATCTATTAAGCAGTTACTCTCCATTCCCCCCACCTCAAGGCCCCAGCAACTACCAATCTGCTTTTGGTTTCTGTGGATTTGCCTGTCCTGATCTTTCATATAAATGGAATTGTACATTATTGGTCCTTTTGTATCTGGTTTCTTTCACTTAGCATAATATTTTCAAGGTTCATCCAAGTTGTGGCATGTATCAAGACTTCGTTTCTCTTTATGGCTGAGTAATACTCCATTGTATGTATGTAGCACATTTTGCTTATTCATTCCTCCGTTGATAGACATTCGGGTTGTTTCTGCCTTTTGGCTATTGTGAATAATGCTGCTATGAACATTCCTGTACATGTTTTTGGTGTGGACACAAGTTTTTATCTCACTTGGGAGAACTCCTAGGAGCAGAATTGCTGAGTCTTTATGTTAATCCTATGTTTCACGTTTTTAGGAACCGCCCCAGTGTTTTCCATAGCAGCTGCACTGTTTTACATTCCTACCAGCGTTGTACCAGGATTCTAGTTTCTCTTCATCAACACTTGTTATTTTCCTTTTATTTTTTATTTTGTTTTTGTTGTTAGGTGCCGTTGAGTCTATTTCATAGTGACCCTGTATACAACAGAACAAAACACTGTTCACTCCTGTGCCATCTTTCATTGCTATGTTTGAGCACATTGTTGCTGTCACTGTGTCAATCCATTTTGTTGAGGGTCTTCCTCTTTTTTACTGACCTTCTACCTTACCAAGCATGATGTCCTTCTTCAGGGACTGGTCCCTCCTGATAACATGTCCAAAGTACATGGGACGAAGTCTTACTATCCTCACTTCCAAGGAGCACCCTGGCTGTACTTCTTCCAAGACATACTTGTTTGTTCTTCTGGCAGTTCATGGTATATTCAATATTCTTCGCCAGCACCATAATTCAAAGGCATCCATTCTTCTTCGGTCTTCCTTATTCATTTTCCAGCTTTCACATGCATGTGAGCCGATTGAAAATATGGCTTGGATCAGGCGCACCCTAGTCACCAAACTGACATCTTTGCTTTTCAACACTTTAAAGAGGCCTTTTGCAGCAGATTTGCCCAGTACAATACATCATTTGATTTCTTTTATTTTTTTTTAATTTTTATTGTGCTTTAAGTGAAAGTTTACAAATCAAGTCAAACTCTCATACAAAAATTTATAAACACCTTGCTATGTACTCCTAATTGCTCTTTCCCTAATGAGACAGCATATTCCTTCCTTCCTCTATTTCTTTTTGTGTCCATTCAGCCAGCTTCTGACACTCTGTACGCTCTCATCTCTCCTTCAGACAGGAGCTGCCAACATAGTCTCATGTGTCTACTTGATCCAAGAAGCTCATTCTTCACCAGTATCATTGTCTATCCTATAGTCTAGTCCAATCCCTCTCTGAAGAGTTAGCTTTAGGAATGGTTCCTGTCTTGGGCTAACACACAAAGTCTGGGGACCATGACCTCCGGGATCATTCTAGTTTCAGTCAGATCATTAAGTCTGGTCTTTTTTATGAGAATTTGGGGTCTGCATCCCACTGCTCTCCTGCTCCCTCAAGGGTTCTTTGTTGTGTTCCCTGTCAGGGCAGTCATCGGTTGTAGCCGGGCACCATCTAGTTCTTCTGGTCTCAGGCTGATGTAGTCTCTGGTTTATGTGGCCCTTTCTGTCTCTTGGGCTCATAATTACCCTGTGTCTTCGGTGTTCTTCATTCTCCTTTGCTCCAGATGGGTTGAGACCAATTGATGCATCTTAGATGGCCACTTGCTGGCATTTAAGACCCCAGATGCTATTGTCCAAAGTGGGATGCAGAATGTTTTCTTAATAGATTTTATTATGCTAGTTGACTTAGATGTCCCCTGAAACTGTGGTCCCTAAACCCCTGCCCCTGCTATTCTGGGCTTCAATGCATTCAGTTTATTCAGGAAACTTCTTTGCTTTTGGTTTAGTCCATTTGTGCTGACCTCTTCTGTATTGTGTGTTGTCTTTCCCTTCATCTAAAATAGTTCTTATCTATTATCTCATTATTGAAAACCCCTCTCCCTCCCTCCCCCCTCTTGTAACCATCAAAGAATATACTCTTTTCTGTTAAAATATTTCTCGAGTTCTTATAATAGTGGCCTTGGGGTTTTTTTTTATACAATATTTGTCCTTTTGCAGCTAATTTCACTCAGCATAATGTCTTCCATATTCCTTCAATGTTATAAAATGTTTCATGGATTCATCATCGTTCTTTCTCGATGCGTAATATTCCATTGTGTAAATATACCATGATTTATTTATCCATTCATCCATTGATGGGCACCTTGGTTGCTTCCAACTTTTTGCTATTGTAAACAGTGCTGCAGTGAACATGGGTGTATATATATCTGTTTGTGTAAAGGCTCTTATTTCTCTAGGATATATTCCAAGGAGTGGGATTGCTGGATTGTATGGTACTCCTATTTCTAGCTTTTTAAGGAAGTGCCGAATCTATTTCCAAAGTGATTGCACCATTTAACACTCCCACCAGCAGTGTACAAGTGTTCCAATCTCTCCACAACCTCTCCAGCATTTATTATTTTCTGTTTTTTGGATTAATGCCAGTCTTGTTGCAGTGAGATGGAATCTCATTGTAGTTTTGATCTGCATTTCTCTAATGGCTAATGATCATGAGCATTTCCTCATATATCTGTTAGCCACCTGAATGTCTTATTTAGTGAAATGTCTGTTCATATCCTTTGCCCAGTTTTTAATTGTTTTTTTTTTGTCTTTTTGTAGTTGAGTTTTTGCAGTATCATGTAGATTTTAGAGATCAGGTGCTAATTGGAAATGTCATAGCTAAAAGCTTTTTCCCAGTCTGTAGATAATCTTTTTACTCTTTTGGTGAAGTCTTTGGATGAGCATAGGTGCTTGATTTTTAGGAGCTCCCAGTTATCTAATGTCTCTTCTGCATTGTTAGTAATGTTTTGTATACTGTTTATACTGTGTCTTAGGGCTCCTAGAGTTGCCCCTACTTTTTCTTCCATGATCTTTATCATTTTAGATTTTATGTTTAGGTCTTTGATCCATTTTGAGTTAGTTTTTGTAGATGGTGTGAGATATGGGTCTTGTTTCATTTTTTCACAGATGGATATCCAGTTATACCAGCACCATTTGTTAAAAAGACTGTCTTTTCCCCATTTAACTGACTTTGGGCCTTTGTCAAATATCAACTGCTCATATGTGGATGGATTTATGTCTGGATTCTCATTTCTGTTCCATTGGTTGTACCAGTACCAGGCTGTTTTGACTACTGTGGCAGCATAATAGGTTCCACAATCAGGTTGAATGAGGCCTCCCACTTTGTTCTTCTTTTTCCGTAATGCGTTACTTATCAGGGGCCTTTCCCTTCCATATGAAGTTGGTGATTTGTTTCTCCATCTCATTAAAAAAATGTCGTTGGAATTTGGATGGGAATTATATGGTATCTATAGATGGCTTTCGGTAGAATAGACATTTTTACAATGTTAAGCCTTCCTATCCATGAGCAAGGTATGGTTTTCCACTTACGTAGGTCTCTTTTGGTTTCTTGCAGTAGTGTCTTGTAGTATTCTTTGTATAAATCTTTTACATCTCTGGTAAGAGTTATTCCTAAGTATTTTATCTTCTTGGAGCTACTGTAAATGGTATTGATTTGGTGATTTCCCCTTCAATGTTCTTTTTGTTGGTGTAGAGGAATCCAACTGATTTTTATATGTTTATCTTGTATCCTCATATCCTGCTGAACTCTTCTATTAGTTTCAGTAGTGTTCTTGAGGATTCCATTGGGTTTTCTGTGTATAAGATCATGTCATCATCTGCAAACAGAGATACATTTACTTCTTCCTTACCAATCTAGATGACCTTTATCTCTTTATCTAGCCTAATTGTTCTGGCTAGGACCTCCAGCACAATGTGGAATAAGAGTGGTGGTAAGGGGCATCCTTATCTGGTTCCCAGTCTCAAGGGGAATGCTTTCAAGCTCTCTCCATTGAGGATGATGTTGGCTGTTGGCTTTGTATAAATGCCCTTTATTATATTGTAGAATTTTCCTTCTATTCCTATTTTGCTGAGAGTTTTTATCACGAATGGGTGTTGAACTTTGTCAAATGCCGTTTCTACATCAGTTGATAAAGTCATGTGGTTACATTGATTGTTTTTCTAATGTTGAACCATCCCTGCATACCTGGTATGAAACACACTTGGTCATGGTGAATTATTTCTTTGATATGTTGTTGAATTCTATTGGCTAGAATTTTGTTGAGGATTTTTGCATCTAAGTTCATAAGGGATATAGGTCTGTAATTTTCTTTTTTTGTAGTGTCTTTACCTGGTTTTGGTATCAGGGATATGGTGGCTTCATAGAATGTAGTTTGGTAGCATTCCGTCCTTTTCTATGTTCTGAAATACCTTTAGTAGTAGTGGTGTTAGTTCTTCTCTGAAAATTTGGTAGAACTCTGCAGTGAAGCCATCCGGGCCAGGGCTCTTTTTTTTGTTGGGAGTTTTTTGATTACCTTTTTAATCTCTTCTTTTGTTAGGAGTCTATTTAGTTGTTCTACCTCTGTTCGTGTTAGTTTACGTAGGTAGTGTGTTTCTAGGAATTCATCCATTTCTTCTAGGTTTTCAAATTTGTTAGAGTACAATTTTTCGTAGTAATCTGATATGATTCTTTTAATTTCAGTTGGGTCTGTTGTAATATCGCCCTTCTCATTTCTTATTTGGGTTATTTGCTTCCTCTCCTGTTTTTCTTTTGTTAGTTTGGCCGATAGTTTTCAATTTTGTTAATTTTTCAAAGAACAAGCTTTTGGTCTTGTTAACTCTTTCAATTGTTTTTCTGTTTTCTATTTGATTTAGTTCTGCTCTAATTTTTATTATTTCCTTTCTTCTAGTGCCTGAAATTTCCTTTTGTTGCTCTCTATTTGTTCAAGTTATAGGGATAATTCTTTGATTTGGCCCTTTCTTTTTGGATGTGTGCATTTATTGATGTAAATTGACCTCTGAGCACTGCTTTCGCTGTGTCCCAAAGGTTCTGATAGGAAGTGTTTTCATTCTCATTGGATTCTATGAATTTCTTTATTCCATCCTTAATGTCTTCTATAATCCAGTCTTTTTTGAGCAGGGTATTGTTCAGTTTCCAAGTGTTTGATTTCTTTTCCCTGCTTTTCTTGTAATTGATTTCCACTTTTATGGCCTTATAGTCAGAGAAGATGCTTTGTAATATTTCGATGTTTTGGATTCTGCTAAGGCTTGCTTTATGACCTAATATGTGGTCTATTCTAGAGAATGTTCCATGTGCATTAGAAAAGAAAGTATACTTGGCTGCAGTTGGGTGGAGTGTTCTGTATGTCTATAAGGTCGATTTGGTTGATCGTGGCATTTAGATCTTCCATGTCTTTATTGAGCTTTCTGGATGTCCTGTCCTTCACCGAAAGTGATGTGCTGAAGTCTTCTACTATAATTGTGGAGTTGTCTGTCTCACTTTTCAATGCTGTTAGAGTTTGTTTAATGTGTCTTGCAGCCCTGTCGTTGGGTGCATAAACATTTAATATGGTTATATCTTCTTGGTATATTGTCTCTTTAATCAATGTATAGTGTCCTTCCTTATCCTTTGTGGTGGATTTAACTTTGAAGTCTATTTTGTCAGAAATTAATATTGCCACTCCTGCTCTTTTTTGATTGTTGTTTGCTTGATATATTTTTTTCCATCCTTTGAGTATTCATTTATTTGTGTCTCTAAATCTAAGGTGTGTCTCTTGTAGGCAGCATATACATAGATTGTGATTTTTTTTAATCCATTCTGCCACTCTGTCTCTTTATCGGTGCATTTAGTCCATTTACATTCAGCGTAATTATGGATAGGTATGAGTTTAGTGCTGTGATTTTGATGTCTTTTTGTATGCGTGTTATTGACAGTTTCTTTTTCCCACTTAATTTTTTGTGCTCAGTAATTTATATTTATATTTTGTCTTTTCCTCTCATAAGTTGTTGTTGGTTTTGTTTCTGCTGAGTCTCTACTTTTTTCTTATAATTTACTTTGATGAGTAGGATAGTTAGTCTCCTTTGTGGTTACCTTAATATTTACCCCTATTTTTCTAAGTTTAAACCTAACTTTTATTTCTTTATATCACCTTGTCTTCTTCTCCATATGAAAGATCTATGACTACATTTCTTAGCCCCTCTTTATTATTTTAATGTGGTCTTCTTTTACATAATGACATCGCTCTTTCCCCGTTTTGAGAGTTTTTTTTCTTATTTTTGTGATTTCCGTTTCTGGGCTAACATCTGATTGCTCTGTCCGGTGTTCTAGTCTTGGGTCCATACCTGATATTATTGATTTTCTAACCAAAAAACTCCCTTTAGTATTTCTTGTACTTTTGGTTTGGTTGTTACGAAATCCCTAAACTTCTGTTTATCTAGAAATGTCCTAATTTCACCTTCATATCTGAAAGACAGTTTTGCTGCATATATGATTCTTGGCTGGCAATTTTTTTCCTTCAAAACTTTGTGTAAGTCATCCCATTGCCTTCTTGCGTGCATGGTTTCTGCCAAGTAGTCTGAGCTTATTCTTATTGACAGGTTTATCCCTAGCTGCTCTTAAAATTCTCTCTTTATCTTTGGTTTTGGCCAGTTTGATTATGATATGTCTTGGTAACTTTGTTTTAAAATCTACCTTATGTGGAGTTCAATGAGCACCTTGGATAGATATCTTCTCATCTTTCACAATATCAGGGAAGTTTTATGCCAACAAATCTTCAACAATTCCCTCTGTATTTTCTGTTATCCCTCCCTGTTCTGGTACTCCAATCACTTGTAGATTATTTCTCTTGATAGAGTCCCACATGATTCTTAAGATTTCTTCTTCTTTTTTTTTTTTTAATTCTTTTATCTGATTTTTCTTCAAGTATATTGGCGTCAAGTGCTTTATCCCCCATGTGTCTGTCAGTTTGTCATACTGTGGGGACTTGTGTGTTGCTGTGATGCTGGAAGCTATGCCACTGGTATTCATATACCAGCAGGGTCACCCATGGAGGACAGGTTTCAGCTGAGCTTCCAGACTAAGACAGACTAGGAAGAAGGACCCGGCAGTCTACTTCTGAAAAGTATTAGCCAGTGAAAACCTTATGAATAGCAGCAGAACATTGTCTGATATAGTGCTGGAAGATGAGCCCCCAGGTTGGAAGGCACTCAAAAGATGACTAGGGAAGAGCTGCCTCCTTAAAGTAGAGTCGACCTTAATGGCATGAATGGAGTTAAGCTTTTGGGGCCTTCATTTGCTGGTGTGGCACGACTCAAAATGAGAAGAAACAGCTTCAAACATCCATTAATAATTGGAACCTGGAACGTACGAAGTATGAATCTAGGAAAATTGGAAATCATCAAAAATGAAATGGAATGCATAAACATTGATATCCTAGGCATTAGTGAGCTGAAATGGACTGGTATTGGCCATTTTGAATCGGACAATCATATAGTCTGCTATGCTGGGAATGACAACTTGAAGAGGAACGGTGTCGCATTCATCCTCAAAAAGAACGTTTCAAGATCTATGCTGAAGTACAACGCTGTCAGTGATAGGATAATATCCATACACCTACAAGGAAGACCAGTTAATACCACTGTTATTCAAATTTACGCACCAACCACTAAGGCCAAAGATGAAGAGATAGAAGGTTTTTATCAGCTGCTGCAGTCTGAAGTTGATCAAACGTGCAATCAAGATGCATTAATGATTACTGGCGATTGGAATGTGAAAGCTGGACACAAAGAAGAAGGATGAGTAGTTGGAAAATATGGCCTTGGTGATAGAAACAATGCCGGAGATCGAATGATAGAATTTTGCAAGACCAACGACTTCTTCATTGCAAATACCTTCTTTCACAAACATAAACGGCGACTATACACATGGACCTCACCAGATGGAACACACAGAAATCAAATTGACTACATTTGTGGAAAGAGACAATGGAAAAGCTCAATACCAGTCAGAACAAGGCCAGGGGCCGACTGTGGAACAGACCATCAATTGCTCATATGCAAGTTCAAGCTGAAACTGAAGAAAATCAGAGGAAGTCCACGAGAGCCAAAATATGACTTGAGTGTATCCCACCTGAATTTAGAAACCATCTCAAGAATAGATTTGACACATTGAACACTAGTGACCGAAGACCAGACAAGTTGTAGAATGACATCAAGGACATCATCCATGAAGAAAAGCAAGAGGTCACTGAAAAGACAGGAAAGAAAGAAAAGACCAAGATGGATGTCAGAGGAGACGCTGAAACTTGCTCTTGAGTGTTGAGCAGCTAAAGCAAAAGGAAGAATTGATGAAGTAAAAGAACTGAACAGAAGATTTCAAAGGGCCTCTCGAGAAGACAAAGTAAAGTACTATAATGACATGTGCAAAGAGCTGGAGATGGAAAACCAAAAGGGAAGAACACGCTCGGCATTTCTCAAGCTGAAAGAACTGAAGAAAAAATTCAAGCCTCCAGTTGCAATAGTGAAGGATTCCATGGGGGAAAATATTAAATGACGCAGAAAGCATCAAAAGAAGGTGGAAGGAATATACAGAGTCATTATACCAAAAAGAATTAGTCGATATTCAACCATTTCAAGAGGTGGCATATGATCAGGAACCGATGGTACTGAAGGAAGAAGTCCAAGCTGCTCTGAAGGCATTGGCGAAAAGCAAGGCTCCAGGGATTGATGGAATATCAATTGAGATGTTTCAACAAACAGATGCTGGGCTGGAGGTGCTCACTCGTCTATCCCAAGAAATATGGAAGACAGCTTCCTGGCCAACTGACTAGAAGAGATCCACATTTATGCCTATTCCTAAGAAAGGTGATCCAACCGCATGTGGAAATTATAGAACAATATCATTAATATCTCAGGCAAGCAAAATTTGCTGAAGATCATTCAAAAACGGCTGCAGCAGTATATCGACAGGGAACTGCCAGAAATTCAGGCAGGTTTCAGAAGAGGACGTGGAACCACGGATATCATTGTTGATGTCAGGTGGATCCTGGCTGAAAGCAGAGAATACCAGAAGGATGTTTACCTGTGTTTTATTGACTGTGCAAGGGCATTCAACTGTGTGGATCATAACAAACTATGGATAACACTGCAAAGAATGGGAATTCCAGAACACTTAATTGTGCTCATGAGGAAGCTATAAATATATCAAGAGGCAGTTTTTCAGACAGAACAAGGGGATACTGATTGGTTTAAAGTCAGGAAAGGTGTGTGTCAGGGTTGTATTCTTTCACCAAACCTCTTTAATCTGTATGCTGAGCAAATAATATGAGAAGCTGGACTATATGAAGAAGAACGGGGCGTCAGGATTGGAGGAAGACTCATTAACAACCTGCGTTATGCAGATGACACAACCTTGCTTGCTGAAAGTGAAGAGGACTTGAAGCACTCACTTACTGATGAAGATCGAAGACTACAGCCTTCAGTATGGATTACACCTGAACATAAAGAAAACAAAAATCCTCACAAGTGGACCAATGAGCAACATCGTGATAAACGGAGAAAAGATCGAAGTTGTCAAGGATTTCGTTTTACTTGGATCCACAATCAACAGCCATGGAAGCAGCAGTCAAGAAATCAAAAGATGCACTGCATTGGGCAAATGTGCTGCAAAGGACCTCTTCAAAGTATTGAAGAGCAAAGATGTCACCCTGAAGAATAAGGTGCGCCTGACCCAAGCCATGGTATTTTCAATCACATCATATGCATGTGAAAGCTGGACAATGAATAAAGAAGACCGAAGAAGAGTTGATGGCTTTGAATTGTGGTACTGGTGAAGAATATTGAATATACCACAGGCTGCCAGAAGAACGAACAAATCTGTCTTGGAAGAAGTGCGGCCAGAATGCTCCTTAGAGGCAAGGATGGCGAGACTGCGTCTTACATACTTTGGACATGTTGTCAGGAGGGATCAGTCCCTGGAGAAGGACATCATGCTTGGCAGAATACAGGGTCAGCGGAAAAGAGGAAGACCTTCAACGAGGTGGATTGACACAGTGGCTGCAACAATGAGCTCAAGCATAACAATTATAAGGATGGCGCAGGACCGGGCAGTCTTCCGTTCTGTTGTGCGTGGGGTTGCTATGAGTCGGAACCGACTCGAGGGCACCTAACAGCAACAACAAGTGCTTTATCTTCAAGGTCCCCAATCCTCCCTTCCATTTGCTCGATTCTGCTTCTCTGACTTTCTATTGAGTTGTCTAATTCTGTAATTTTATTGTTAATCTTCTGAATTTCTGATTGTTGTCTCTCTATAGGTTCTTTTCAGCTTAAAATTTTTCATTATGTTCTTGAAGAACCTTTTTCATTTCTTCAACTGTTTTATCTGTGTGTTCTTTGGCTTGTTCTGCATATTGCCTGATCTCCTTCCTTATGTCTTGAAGAGTTCTGTGTTTTAATCTTTTGAATCCTGCATCTGGTAGTTCCAGGAAGGCACGCGCATCCAGAAGATCCTTTGATTCTCTGTTTTGAGAGCTTGTTAAAGTAATAACGGTCTGTTTCTTTATGTGGTTTGATACTGACTATTGTCTCCGAGCCGTCTATAAATTATTGTATTAGTTTATTTTATGTTTGCTTACTGTATTATAGTTTCTCACTTTGTTTTGTTTTGATATTCCCAAATGGGTTGCTTGAGTGAGCTAGCCTGATTATTTTTGCCTTTGGGGCTCTGATGTCCTGTCACCAGATGGCTAGAACTATTAACAGGTATATGAGCTTATGAGTCCATTCACTTTTCTTGTGTGTGTTCAGCTTAGGTGTCCAGGTCGCTGGTCATCAGGTGTGTGGTACAGGCCCTGTCCTACAGTCTTAGGGGGCAAGGGTGTTTGCTGTAGGTACTGGTACCTGGTTGCAGCAGGGGGTCACACTGTGAACAAGGCAGGGGGCTGAGAACCATTCCCCAAGTGTCTCTGAGGAAAGTGCGTCCCTCTTCCCTAGAGTGTGCAGGTAGGTGGGTTCTGCAGATGGACCATGGGCACCCATTGCTTTTGTTTGTAAGGACTGCGAGGTACCAGTTATCCTTGGACCCCTGTCACGGGTGGCTGGGTGACCTGAGTTGAGCCACCAGTCCTTAGGCCCCTGATGTGGGTAGGTGAGGATCCTGTTTAATAGGCAAAGCCATGTCAAATATCAAACATCCACCTCTCTACCACACAGCTTAAATAGTCACAGTCTACCAGCAAGGGCCTATTCTCCTGGAATAGGCCCACACAGGTCCATGCAAAGGGAAAGGTACTCAAAGTGCATCGACCGTTTATGCCTGGACAGGAGCCGCTTCTGTTCTGAGCTCCCCAGGTTAGTGGAACTGGCAAATTATCTTTTCCCCCTGTTGTGAATTTATTCCTTTCCCAAGTCCAGGAGCATGGCTCAGGGCGCTCAAATGGGCCTATCCAGGCCCAGGGAAATCAGCCACTGAACCTGGCTTGTGGACAGGGTGCACGGTAAAATATACGCAAGTACTTAGCTTTTGCCAAAAGCACCATTCTTTTCTGGTTCCGGAGGTGTGAGTAGGCTGTGCGGCTGGCTGCTTCTTCCTGAGAAAACTGTGGCCGAACGCTACCACCAGCCCACCCCAGGCGCTTCTGCGTCTGGTGCCTGAGGGATCTCAGCAATTCAGGTCTGGCAACTCCTCTCCGCTTCTGGAAGGTCTCACTCTCCCCCTGCCACTTATTCTGTTTTCTAACTTTACCTTTGATATTCAGGGCCCCTAGCTTGTCATAAATCTAATCGTTTCACTTGATTTTTCGGGGCTTTGTTGTAAGAGGGATCGCAGGAAGCATCTGGCTATTCTGCCATCTTGGCCCTGCCTCCCTGATTTGACTTCTTGACTGCTGCTTCCATGGACATTGATTGTGGATCCATGTAAAATGAAATCCTTGACAACTTCAATATTTTCTCCATTTATTGTGATGTTGCTTACGGTCCAGTTGTGAGGACTTTTGTTTTCTTTATGTTGAGATGTAATCCATACTGAAGGCTGTAGTCTTCGATCTTCATCAGTAAGTGAGTGCTTCAAGTCCTCCTCACTTTCAGCAAGCAAGGTTGTGTCATCTGCATATCGCAGGTTGTTAAGAGTCTTCTACCAGTCCTGATTCCCTGATCTTCTTCATATGGTCCAGCTTCTGGGATTATTTGCACACCATAGAGACTGAATAAGTATGGTGAAAGGATATAACCCTGACACACACCTTTCCTGATTTTAAACTGTCAGATATGTCGTAGCGAAAAATTTTCTCCCAGTCTGTAAGTTCTCTTTTAAGAAATCCATATTTGTGACCATTCCAAAGAAAGGTGATCCAACAGAATGTGGAAATTATCTAACAATATCATTAATATCACACGCAAGTGAAATTTTGCTGAAGAAAATTCAAAAATGGTTGCAGCACTACATTGACAGGGAACCTGCAGAAATTCAAGCTGGATTCAGAAGAGGATGTGAAATGAGGGTTATCACTGCTGATGTCAGATGGATCTTGGCTAAAAGCAGAGAATACCAGAAAGATGTTTACCTCTGTCTATTGACTATGTAAAGGCATTTGACTATGTGGATCATAACAAATTATGGATAACATTGTGAAGAATGGTAATTCTAGAAAACTTTATGCTCATGTGGAACCTGTACATAGACCAAGAGGCAGTCATTCCCACAGCCACAGCCTCCTAGGTTTCAAAGAGTCAGAGTTTCACCAACTCAATTCTGGAGTGTGGGGCTTTCACAGAGTACCAGTGAGATGGGGCCAGATCTGCTACCCAAAGCTGAGGGAGTGGGGCTTCCATGCCCAAAGGGCAGAAGAATGGGCCTGCTGGGGCCCAGAGGATGGGATCTACACTCAGATGGACTAGAAGAATGGGAGTGCCCAAATCTGAGGGAGCAGAGTTGCCATTCCAGTAGGCCTGGACAGCAGAGCTGAAGCCCAGGGCCGAGGGGCCTCCACCCAGAATCCGGAGAATGTGGCCAACACCCAGAGTCTGGAGGGCAAGGCCATCGCCAAATGGTCTCAGAGAACAGAGGATTATTTTCAAGCCTTGAGAGGTGTTGTAATGTGTTCTGCTGAGTTGCTTGGTGCCTGTTATCCCTTCTTTCACTTCAGTTTCTCCCATTTGTGATGGAAACATCTACTTTGTGCCTGTCCCACCAGCAGTGGTACCCGGCGAAGGGGGAAGAAGGGAATGGGGAACGATTACTTAATGGATACAGGGTGTTTTTTAGGTATGGTGAAAAAATTTTGAAACCAAATAGAGGTAGTGATTGCGTGACTTTGTAAATGCACTAAATGCCACAGAATCGTATACTTTAAAAGGGTGAATTGTGTGTTATGTGCTGTTGCCTCAGTTTTAAACACACAGTCACACACCTGCTGTGTTTTTCATAGACGGATGCACAGGAGGTGGCCTCGGTGGTGAGCGCCCGGGAGATCCAGGCTGTGGCGGAGCTGTTGCAGATCTCCCCCGAGGGCCTGCAGAAGGCCATCACATTCAAAGTGACTGTGAGTCTGCGGGTACCTGGGCTGCTAAGAGAGCTTCCTGTGGGCCACCTTTTCTACCCACCCGCCTTTCTGTCCCTGTCCCTTGTCTGGGTCAGTCCCTCTCGCAGGCTTATGAGGAGGCTCTGAGGAAGTGACCTCAGAACCCAAGGGCTTCAGGGTCTCATATCTCCTGGAGTTTGCAGAGGCTGTTCCCTCTGCCTGGAATGCTCTTCCCCCTCACAGCTACTCACCTATCTAGACCCAGGCCAGTCATCCCCCCTCCAGGGAGCCTCCTCTGGCCTCTGTCTGAATCTCACAAACCCTGGGCTCTCCTCCCTTCCCAGGGCTGACCTTGTTGTGCTGCCATGCCTGTTTATGCCTCTGTCCCCCTCAACCAGCAGCTGCCACCCCCACCAGTGCACCTGGACAGAAGGGGGAGGAGGGTGTCCCCATCTGTGCTGCCTCTGGCCTGCCTTGCCTGTGCCCCATCCACCCTCTGGGGGCTTTCTGAAGGTGGTAGCTGGTCTGCCCTCAGCTCAGGGACCGTTTCCTTCCCCAGGAGACAATGCGAGAGAAGATCTTCACACCCCTGACTGTGGAAAGCGCTGTGGACGCCAGGTGAGGCCTCCCCTGCCCTGCCGGACCCCCAGGCCCTGTCCCGCCCCGTGCCCCACCCACGAAGCAACCTCTCCACTCCAGGGACGCCATTGCCAAGGTTTTGTATGCACTGCTGTTTGGCTGGCTCATCGCCAGGGTGAATGCACTGGTGTCCCCATCACAGGACACGAAGTCCATCGCCATCCTAGACATTTATGGCTTTGAGGTAGGGGCCGTAGGGGGGAAGGGGTAGGGGCAGCCTGCTGGCTGCCTCTTCCACCCCACTTCTCCCCTTCTGCACCACTCACCTTCATCCCTTCCTGGGTCTCCCCCTTACCCACATGTCCAGCCCTCAGGAGGGTAGGGAATAGCTGTGACAGAGGCAGCCTAGCCTCTGGGACAGAAGGAGACACCCTGAGCCGATGCCTGAAGAACCAGTGATGGCATTCTAGGTCGAGGGAACAGGCCAGGGCCTGCAGAGTGCTGGGCAGGTGTCTGTGGGTTGGAAATCTGCAGTGACTGTGGGGTTGAGCGCACATGCGGACTGGTGGGACGCAAGGCGGGGTGATTATAGAAGTGACAGCTAACACGTGGTACCTGCTATGTGACAGGTACTGTTCTAAGCACTTTACACTTATTAATTCACTTAATCCTTATAATAACTGTACGAGACATGTGCTGTCATTATCCCCATTTTACAGATGGGGAAACTGAGGCACAGAGAGATGTCCAAGGTCACACAGCTAGAAAATGGCAGAGCCAGGACTTGAACCTGGGCAGAAGGCTTCAGAGCTGTGCCTTTAACCACTCTGTCCTGCCTCTCGTCAGGAGTTTGGGTGTCTGGCGCTACCCAGTGTGCAAGGCAGCTGTGGAGGGTTCTGAGCAGTGGGTGTGTGGTCAGGCATGAGAGCTCTGGGCCTGGGCTGGCAGAGGTGAACAGAGCCCAAAACTATCACTTCCCACCTGGCAGGACCTGAGCTTCAACAGCTTTGAGCAGCTGTGTATCAACTATGCAAATGAGAACCTTCAGTACCTTTTCAACAAGATTGTCTTCCAGGAGGAGCAGGTGTGCAGGCCCCATTACCACTCCCATCCCCATTCTCACTGACCGGGTCAGCCCGGGGGGGGCCTTCCTGGGGACAGACCAGGATGCACTGGTTCTCTCAGGCAAACCAGAGGCCACCAGTCGATGAATGGGGAAGGCCCATGTGATGGCTGTGTCCTACAGGGGTGTTGGGTGCTAGGCCCAGAGGAGAGCCACCTTGAGGGTCCTTCTCACCCTCTGCAGGGTTGTCCCAGGTGGAGGGAGCAGTGGGACCCTGAAATGGCTCATGTTTTCTTGCTAGGGAGTGAGCCCTCTGTTCTAGGAGGCATGCAAGCAGAGGTGGCCTGGCCCGGCCCCTCCAGATGGATTCAGCCCCTGAGTGTCTGGCTAGTTGAAGGGTGGCTGGGTGTGGCAAGGCGCCGAGCCTCTGCTGCTTGCTGCCTGCAGGAGGAGTATGTCCGTGAGCAGATCAACTGGCAGGAGATCACCTTTGTCGACAACCAGCCCTGCATCAACCTCATCTCGCTGAAGCCCTATGGCATCCTGCGCATCCTTGATGACCAGTGTTGCTTTCCCCAGGTGAGTCCGGTTAGATCACTGACATCACTGAGCCTCCATGGCCTCATCAGCCACTGAGTCCTTCATTCGTCTCTGCTCTGGCCTGGGGGCAGGTGTCAGGACATCCAACCTCCCATTCACAACCTGGGGGGATTAAAGCTGGTAGGGAGCTCTGGGGTTCCAGAGGAGGGGCTGCCACCAGCCTGGGAAGTCAGAGAAGGCTTTCTGGAGGAGGTGACCTTGGGGTTGGGCTTCAAATCCTGATTGGAAAGCATAAAGTACACAAGGGCGGGATGGATGCTCCTGGCAGTGGGACTAAAGAGGAAAATGGCAGCTGAACTGGAGGGGAGGCTGTTGGGAGCTGAGTCATCAAGGCCTATCTGCAGGGGTCCACTTGGGCCCTATGGCTCACTTGTTGCCACCCTCAGCACAATGGTTAGCCTCAGGAAGCTGTGAGTTACTCCTCACCAATACCTGTTGGAGACCTTGCCACCAGCCGGGAACAGGGCATCTCCCCTGGGTGCCCAGCCCCCTGCCCACCCACTGACCCCTACCCACCCACTGACTCCTGCCTGCCCCAGGCCACAGACCACACGTTCCTGCAGAAGTGCAACTACCACCATGGCACCAACCCACTCTACTCCAAACCCAAGATGCCACTGCCTGAGTTCACCATCAAGCACTACGCAGGCAAAGTCACTTACCAGGTGAGACCCCAGAGACTGCTGGCCTGGCCTCCCAGCACCTCACTGCCCCATCTGTTGTGGACATAGAAGCATTACATGGGCTGTAGATACTAACACCTGGATTCCACTTCTGGCCCTGCCACTCCCTAGTGCTGTGACCTTGAGCAAATCACTTAGCCAATCTAAGCCTCCATATCCTCATTGGGAAAATGGGAATAATAGTGCCCCTTTAATAGGAGCCTACGGTAGGTTTGATAAAGAGTACTTATCCTATAGGGTTGCTATGAGTCGGAATCGACTTGATGGCAACGGGTTCTTTTTATTCTTAGTAGTAGTATCACTGAGGCCACCCTCATCCCTGTTACCTGAGGTATGTTCCTGCCCTAGAGGGGCTAGGGGCCAGGATTCTAGGCCTCTGTCTCCATCTGGGTCTCAATTTCTTCATCTGTAGAATGAGCACAGCACAGTGTCCTTCACTGAGGATGGAGGCCAAGACCCAGACTGGTCATGTGAAGCCCTGGCTAATACCCACCAGGAGTGGGGAGGATGGTGGAGAGGGTCCAGTCCCTCCTGGGACAGACAAGGAGATAGTCCTGAAGGAGGCCTCCCCCAACCCCACACAAACCTCCAACCCACCAGAGGGAGGGAGAGAAGGAGGCAGGGAGGAAGCTGGTGATGCAGACTGGAATGGAGGTGTCCCTCTACCCTGGCCCCTCAGGCTGCTTGGGCCGGAGGATTATGGCCTGAGCTCCCCCCAGTTCTCCCTCTTTTAGGTGCACAAGTTTCTGGATAAGAACCACGACCAAGTGCGCCAGGACGTGCTAGACCTGTTTATAAAGAGCCGGACGCGAGTGAGTCCCCCAGCCCACAGTCAGGCCCCTCCCCAAGACCCTACCTCCTGGGTACTACCCTGGCGTGGCTCTTCCTAGCTTGGCCTGCCCCAAACTTGGCTCTACCCCCACCCAGCACTGGGAAATGGGAAGGCACCCTAGCCATGGCCCACCCCAGCTCTGTACCTGGCAGCCTTGGCTCAGCCCCTCGTGCCCCTTTTTCCAGCCCCACCCCCTGGCTGGCCCTGTCCATGGTTGGCCCTGCCTCAGCACTGCAGCCCTACCCTCCAAATCCTAGCCCCACCACAGGCCAGCAGATGATGCTGTGACAGGAATCCTGACCCCTGCGCTCCCTGGCATGTGCCCTGAGGAGGGTCCTTCAGTCCCTGGCCTCCGCCTGCCCTTCTGTCAAATGTGCACCTGTCCGTGACCATAGGCATAACAGGCCTACCTCAGGGGCCTGTGTGTGTTCCCTGACTGAAGAAGAAAAGCTGCCACAGTTCAGCCATGGGGTGGGCCCTTGAAAGGTGCTGAGCGTCCTGTCTTGAGAGGTGTGCAAGCCAGGAGGACAGAGGCCTCACAGATGGGGGTGCGATGGGTCAGCTGTTGGATCCCTCTGGTCTGGGAGTTGCTTTTTTGACTGCTTTTCTCTCTCTCCCTTTCCGCTTCTCCCTTTGTGTCTGTCTCTGTCTTCTGGGTCCCCTCTCCGACTGTCCCTTCATCTCTTGGTGCCTTGACCCCCACCCCCACCCAGGTGGTAGCATACCTCTTTGCCAGCCATGCCCCACAAGCTGCTCCGCAGCGCCTGGGCAAGAGCAGCTCCGTTACCCGACTCTACAAGGCACACACGGTGGCCGCCAAGTTCCAGCAGTCGCTCCTGGATCTGGTAGAGAAGATGGAGAAGTAAGTGTGCCGGTGGGTGGTGCACCTCCCCCCTGGTTCGGTGCAGAACCCTCAGCAGGAGGTGTCCGTCCTTCTGGGGCCTCACACTGTCCACCTCCTGCCCTGTGCAGGTGTAGCCCCTTGTTTGTGCGCTGCCTGAAGCCCAACCACAGGAAGGTGAGTGATGGCTGAGGTCCCTGGAAGAGCCAGAGCCCCCTCTCCATGCTGGGTGACCTTGGTCAAGGGGCTTTGGACCTCGATCTGTCCAGCCCACTGTGGATGTTATTCCCCCTGGTCGTGCTCCCCTGCAGGAGCCAGGCCTCTTTGAGCCAGAGGTTGTAATGACACAGCTGCGCTACTCAGGGGTGCTGGAGACTGTGCGCATCAGAAAGGAGGGCTTCCCTGTGCGGCTGTCTTTCCAGATATTCATTGACAGGTACCTCATTCAGGCTCCTGGGCTCCATGGGCTCCTTCCCAGCCCCCATAGTCCAGGACCACAAACCAGGCAGTTGCTCAGTCTGTGCAGTACATGAGTCCACCACACGCTAGCTGTCACTTGGTCAATACCGTTACTGTTTTGTATTTTTTCATATTTTTACTGTATCTTTGTTGACTTCAAAGAGTGGTTTTGACAGTTACGATGACAAGTTTCCAGCAGATGGCAGTAAAGTGTCCTGTTCTACTGAAATCATATATTATGACAATTCTCCACACCCAGAAGAGTCTTGAGGACAGAGTGCCTTTTTCTGATTAGAAGACACTATGAGTGGGGTTACCAGAAAGCTGGGCCTCCAGAGACAGGGGGTTGGGGGTGGTGACCCTGTGGTCTACCAGGCAGATGGGATAGGTCCCGTGGTCTCATAGCCCCCAGCTGAGTTTGGTCCCCACAGGTACCGCTGTCTAGTGGCCCTCAGGCACAACGTGCCAGCCACTGGGGACATGTGTGTGTCGGTGCTGAGCCGCCTGTGCAGTGTTACACCAAACATGTACCGAGTTGGAGTCAGCAAGGTGAGTCCCACCCCTGCTGTTCCCCAGAGATACCCAAGCTAAAGCCTCCTGTCCCAGAGGCAGTCCAGACGAGCCTGGTAGATGGCATGCTGACCCCATCTCTGGACCTTTGCACAGGCAGCTCCCACTGCCAGGTTCAACATTATCCTTTCTTTCACCTCACCAAACCCAGCCCATCTTGCAGCGTGCTCCTGGAGACTGCCCTATTTGTTCTATGTCCACTCACTGCTAGGGAGGGAGGCCCCCACCACCCCGGTCCAGCCACCTGGCCCTTACCTGCCTCAGTACCCACTTCCTGTCTCCAGCTGTTCCTTAAGGAACATCTGTACCAGCTGCTGGAGAGCATGCGGGAGCGGGTCCTGCACCTGGCAGCTGTCACATTGCAGCGCTGCCTCCGTGGCTTCCTCATCCAGCGGCGATTCCGCTCACTGCGCCACAAGATCATCCTGCTGCAGAGCCGGGCCCGAGGCTACCTGGCCAGGTGGGGCCCAGAGGTGGCAGGACTCCCTGGGGCCCTGTAGCCAGGCATAGGAGAACTTAGGTATTGAGCTCAACGTAGCCTGAAATTAGGTGGTTAGCACTCCATCCCTGGAGACATGCGAGCAAGGGGTAGAGGCTTCTGCAAGGAGGGAGATCAGATTCACTGTGTGTTTACTCTTGGATGCCCTTGTGACTGGTGGGGGGTGGGTAGATAGTACAGATGAGGGGCCCCAGCCTACATCTCAGGTCCCAGATAGAAATACACAGTCCAGACAGGTGAATTTGGACCCAACACTTAACTTGCTATGTGACCTTGGCTAAGTCAACTCCAGTTTCAAACCCTTGTGTCAAAGGGCCCCAGAGTGAAGTGTGGCACTGGCTCCCAGACCAGGCCAGGGTAGGCATCTCTGCCCCTTTGGTCCCAATCCCCGTCCCCCCACAAGATGCCCTCTGTTGTCCACAGGCAGCGGTATCAGCGGATGCGGAGGGGCCTGTTGAAGTTCCGGTCCCTGGTGCACTTGTACATAAGCCGCCGGCGCTACCTCAAGGTATGAGCCTCTCCCCTCACCCTCTACCAGGAGCTGGGGACTGCCCTGCCTGGCCAGGGAGCAGGAGGGAGGGGCAGCACTTAGTACCCAGACGGTCTTGGGTTTCAGTCCTCGCGCTGATACTCTAGCCTGAGTTTCCTCATCTACCCCTCGGGATTGTGGAGAGGGTTAAATGAGATATTGCATATGAAGGCTTTGGTTGGGCCAGGTTAACACTCAGGTCTTCAGTAATTAGGAATAACTAGAAAGAGGTGACCTGAAAAACCTCTTTGGGTGTGAGCCCAGTCTTGGCCTGTTGTCATATAAGCTGGCCACCATAAAGGAAGATACATCTCATCTTCAAAGCACTGAGGAGCTGCATAGCTGTCTCTGAAGGTTCCATCACCGTTGCTCAGCCATCTCTAGAAATCCTCCTTGGATGTCTCTCTCTTCCCCCAGAGTTTCCCCCTCCTTCCTTTGCCTTGTGTCTCTCTTGCAAAGTCTTTCCCCCAACCCTGTGTCTCTGGCCACACCTCTGCCTCCCCTTGCCCATCTGTGAAGTGGGTGCAGTATCCACAGCCTCATGGGCAGATCTTCAGCCAGCAGGCTTGCTTGCCCCTTCATCCTCATGCCAGCTGCCTCTGCATGGTGGCCCGGGACTGCCCTGGCCTGTGGGCTGTCATCGCCCCTCCCGCCATGCCTGCCTTGACTATCTGCTCTCCTGCAGCTAAAGGCAGAGCAGAGGCACCAGGTGGAGGAGGCACGGCTGCGGGAGCAGGAGGTGGGTGCAGGAGGTGGGTGGTAGCAAGGGACAGGGGGAGGGAGGCAGGTGGGGGTGTAGCAGGCCAGTCCTTTCACATGTGATGTCCCTCCAGGAGCTGAGCAAGCGGGAGCTGGTGGCTGTGGGACACCTGGAGGTACCTGCTGAGCTGGCTGGGCTCCTGCAAGCGGCAGCAGGTATGCCTCCACTGGATTGAGGAGGGTAGGGCATGGGTGTGGGGAGGCATGGCTGCCAGGCACTCATGCCCTCCGCAGGCCTCAGGCTAGCCCAGGCGCCCCAGGTGGCCCCCATGCGGACTCCCCGGCTCCAGGCTGAGCCCCGTGTCACGTTGCCCCTGGATATCAACAACTACCCAATGGCCAAGTTTGTTCGGTGTCACTTCAAGGTAAGGGCTGGCATAGGCACAAGGGGCCCAGCCAGTGGACACTGACCAATCTGAGCTAACGTGGTCCTCACCCTGGGGCATGGCGGTCTTCACCATGGCCATGCCCTGTGGTGCCAGGTGTGGCTCCTTCAGTTGCTAGATCATGGGGAGTCTGGGAGGTTGCTGGGGCCCAGATTGCAGTGGAGGACCCTCAGGGGCTTGGGTAGCTGGTAGAGCCACAGCACATCAGCCTCGCCCTGTCTAACTTTCTGCTCTCCAGGAGGGGCCCAGATAGGGCTCATCCTATCTCTACCACCAACTCAGGAAGGCCAGTGTCTGCCCCTCCCTGAGCCTGAGTTTCCCCATCCATACATTGGGGACAAGAGCCCCTGCCTCGCTGGCTCTTGTGCGCCCACCTGGCCTAGAGCCGTGGATCCAGATGGGCCTTGCCTGTGCCCCCAGGAACCTGCCTTTGGGATGCTGACAGTGCCCCCGAGGACCCCCCTCACGTGCCTGCCAGCAGAGCACCACAGGGAAGCTGTGTGCATCTTCAAGCTGGTATGCTGCCCACCCCAGGCCACTTTCAAGTTCATAGGCCTACCCTGGAGGCCTGATCTCCTGGGCCCTCCACTACCCTAAGCCATGAGACCTGGCCTCTTCTCTGGAGGAGAGACTTTCATGTAATTGGGAGAATCTAGACTCCTCTCTGGAGGAGAGACTTTTATGTCATTGGGTGGATCTGGCCTCCTCTCTGGGCTGAGGTCTAGGGGTTAGTAGTCTTTCTTCTCCCAGCCATCTTCCTAGCAAAAAGACCACCTGAGAGCCTCCCTAGAGCCTCCTAGGAACACTGAAAATAGGACCCAGTCTGATGGGGAGGGCAGAGCAAACTACTGTAGACTGAGGTTAAGCACAGAGGCTGAGAAGTCCAGACAAGGCCCCTAACCAGCCCTAAGCAGAGTCAGGGAGGAGTTCCTGGAGAAGGAGACATTTGAGCTGAAGTGGAAGGAGGAGTCAGAATTTGCCAGACAGGGAGAGAGGAGACAGCACAGAGAGAACAGGAAACTGGTGTGGTCAGAACAGTCAGGTGCACCAGGGTGAGAGGAGTCAGCAAGGCCTTGATTGATAGACCCAGAGCTTGGGTTTCATCCCAAGGCCACTAGGAAGCCAAGGAAGGTGCTTAGCACGGGAGGGATGTGGTCAGGCCTACATGTTAGAAAGAACCCTCTAGGGCCTGGATGGAACAGGAAGTGAAGGGCTGGCTGGAGGCCAGGAGTACAGGGAGGGAGCTGGGGCTGTAGGGGAGCTATAGAAGGTTCATGAGCAGGAGAGAAATTCAATGTATACTTCGGATCTTGACTTCTCCCATAGCTGGGGTGAGCTGGCTGGTCATTTGGCATAGAATATAGCAATTACATTGTAATATGGGGGACTTTATGTGAATATGGGGGCACATGTGAGGGACATGAGAGGGACTAACGCTGGTTGGGGAACCTGGCAGTAACACCTTTCTGAGAGGTCCAGAGGAGTCTGTTTGTGTTTCAGGTGCTGCGTTTCATGGGGGACACCCACCTGCATGGAGTCCAGGAGCAGGTCTTTGGGAACTACATTGTGCAGAAAGGGCTGGCGGTGCCTGAGCTGCGCGATGAGATCCTGGCACAGCTGGCCAATCAGGTGTGGCGCAACCCGAATGCCCACAATGCCGAGCGGGGCTGGCTGCTGCTGGCCACCTGCCTCAGCAGCTTCACACCCTCCTCACGCCTCAACAAGTACCTCCTCAAGTGAGTGGGACTGGGCGGGGCCCAGGGTATGAAGGGCAGTGACACCGGCAGTGGGGCCCAAGGCAAGATCTTAAAGGCCATGCCAGCAGTGAGGTCTCCATGCTTGGAAGCTCAGGTACAGAGGCTGGCCTGCGGCTTCTGTCCAACTCCACTGGGCTCCAAGCAAGAGAAAAGGGCAGGTCTTCACTGCAGAGGGTGGCATTCAGGTCAGATTGGACAAAGGATTTCCAAAACTCAGAGAGTGGCAAGATCAGGAAGTAGAGGACTTGGGAAAGGATATTGACATCTCATGTCATAGGAGAGAGGTTAAGAGCATGGGCTCTGGACTCAGAAGGTCTGGGTTCAAATTCCAGCTCAGCCACATATGAGCTGTGTGGCCTTGGGCAAGTTACTTAACCTCTCTGGGTCTCAATTTCCCACTTATACAATAATGATTGTACAATAACGATAATGACAGTACCTATCTCATAGGCCTGTAAGGATTGATTGTGTAAACACATACGATGTGCTTAGAACAGACAGCAGTACTATGTGAGTATAGCTGCCACCATCATCATCTTCATCATTATTATGCCACCCTTTTGTCTGAAAAGGATGATTTACAAGGAGAAGAGTTCTGGCAGACCCTGGGTACAAATCTTAGTTCTGACATTTACCTGCTGTGTGACCTGGTGCAAGTCACTGGCCCTCTCTGAGCGTACTGCCTCAGTTGTAATTGCGGATGTGAGGTGTGGTGTGTACAGAACCTCACTGGGTCAGTGTGCAGTAGCTTGGCCAGTCCTGTGACTGTGGTGGCAGCTGAACTGGCAGAGCTGGGCCACCTGCCTGTGGGTCCCAGGCCTTCCTGTGGACATGGCTTTCAGCTCCCTCTTGCAGGTCCCCAGGCACTGTTCCAGTGCTGCCCTCTAGCCAGATCCAGCAGCAGGTGGGAGGGAGGCAGGAGGTCTGGCATGAGGAGTGCCTGGCCTACGCAGAGCTCAGGCCCAATGGCCCTGAGTCCAGAGTCGAACCCTCACAGTCATGTCTGGTGAGATGAGAACTTTGAGGCTCAATGAGGGTAGATAAACCAGCCAGAACTGCCTGGTGGAAGAATGGAGGGCAGAGATGCAAGCCCAGGCGGCTCTGGTTCCAGAGTTTAGGTTCCTGCCCGCCTGCAGCTGCAGTCCCCATCCCATCAATGACATTTGGCTCCAACAAGCTTAGGTGGGCCAACCTGGAACCTCTTTGGCCCATCCTTGTGCTGGCATGAGATACTGTGGGGTAGCCTGGGGTGGTTTCAGCCTATCCCTGAAGCTCTGGGTTATCCTGGAACCATTTCCACCTAGTCTCAGAGCTCTTACCTAGCCTGGGACCCTCCTAAGTTAGTCTGGGGACTTTTTAGCCTCACCTCAGAGCTCTGGGCTAACCTGGCCCTCCCTCAGCCTAGTCTTAGACACCCTGGACCACTGGGCTAGCCTCTTGATCCTGGCTCCAACCCCTCCCACCAGGTTTGTGTCTGATTATGGTCAGAATGGCTTCCAGGCTGTGTGTCAGCAGCGCCTCGTGCAGGCCATGGGCCGGGCCCAGCAGCAGGGCTCCAGGGTCGCCCGCACCTTCCCCCCAACCCAACTTGAGTGGAAAGTCACCCAGGAGAAGGCCAGCATGGCACTGGATGTGGGCTGCTTCAATGGTGAGCTGCACTCCCCACCCCTGATGCTGTCCTCACTGGGGTCAGGAGAAGCTGCAAGAGCCTGTAGAGCTGGGGAGGGGGCTGAACAGATGTGGCTTTGGACCTGGGGGAGAGGGGAGGCCAGGCAGAGGCAGGGAGGCTGCAGGTCTGGGGTCCAGGAGAAAAGCAGAAGCCTTGAATACAGATGTGCCTAGACTGAGCCCAGCACCTGCTACCTCCCCAGGGGACCAGTTTTCCTGCCCAGTGCACTCATGGAGTACAGGGGAAGAGCTGGCTGGAGACATCCTAAGGCACAGGTTGTGTACCCCACCCAGCACCCCTTGTACACCTCAGAGGGCTGGAGGGAGGCACAGAAGGCCAAATCCCCTAGGGGCTCCACTCTGGTCTTGCTTTGGGTCTGGCTCCTATCGTAGGGCCCCCAGGCAGTGCCTGAAGGTCCCTCATTCCCATCCCTCCTGTATGATGTAAACAGGGGATTGGCAGATGGCTGGCGGGGCTGGACAGTCGCCATGAAGAACGGGGTCCAGTGGGCGGAGCTGGCTGGCCACGACTACGTGCTGGACCTGGTGTCAGACCTAGAGCTACTCAGGGACTTTCCGCGGCAAAAGTCCTACTTCATTGTGGGCGCGAAAGGGCCCGTGGCTGGCAAGGGAGGCCCCAGCGTGTAGGTAGCTACCTGGGCGTCCCCTCATACAGATGGTCTCCCCCAGGCAGAAGGCTCTGCCCCTGCCGGCTGCTGGTTGAGGTTCTGAAGGAGGTGGAGCCCACCGAACAGTCCTGCCTTTTAAAGAGACAGAGTTACCTACTTCCAGGGCACAGGAAAGAATCTGGGGGTGGGTTATCTGTGGGCTATGGATCTCTCTGGGGATCAACTGCTCCATGTTCCCCTCCCCCACAGGGTGTTTGGGAGCAGCTGGGACTCAGATGAGGATATGCCCGTGAGGCCTCCGCCCCAGGGACATGTGCCCCAAGTACCTGACTCCTATAGGCACTGCAGCCACAATGAGGGTAGTACAAATGGGGAGACTGAGGCCCAGGGAGAGAACAGCAACTCACCCATGTCAACCAGTAGTGGCTGCTGTCTCTGGTAGGGTGGTAGCCTGGGGGCCGTGGGGGTAGAGACTAGCAGGAAAAAAGAGCTTGACTTTCTTGTGTCCATTCCCAAGCAGACTGGGACAACCTTGGCGAGCCTGCTGTGCCCCACAGGGGGCTGGACTGCTACCTGGACAGCCTCTTTGACCCGGTGCTATCCTACGGGGATGCGGTATGGAGGCATGTGCCCACAGCAGGCACAGGCAGGCCAGAGACATGGGGTAGCATGTTCTTCCTGGTCTCTCCCGAGAGCCAGGCCAAGGATAGGGTGTCCTCACACTTAGAGGTGCTCCTGACTGACCCCAGAGGGACTGTACAGCTAAAGGTCCCCGACTCCCCATCCTGCCTTTGAGGGACCAGCCCTATGTGGCCACTGAGAGCTTTCTCTTTGGCGTGGGAATGACCTTGACCCCTGGGTCCTTCAGCCCCAGATTCTATAAGAGCCCCTCAGGCATCCTTGCTCATTCTGGGAGCTCCCTCCATTGGGTCCAGACAGGTTGTGCCACTCTGAGCAGGGTACAGCCCCTCTTTGAGCCTCAGTTTACACCACTATGAGAGGGAATAGGTGAGCTGGGAACTGGCAGGCCTTGCGGAGGACTAATTGGAGGCCACATGGGCAAAGGCTGGGTATACAATAGACACTTGGCCAGCGGAAGGGGCGGAGGAGGCGGTAGTATCAGGTGCCCGTTGCCGTGGAACTTGGGAGTGCAGAACTAAGGCTGTCACCCTAGCTGCCTGCTGCCCCCAGGACCTGGAGAAGCCAACAGCCATTGCCTACCGCATGAAGGGGGGAGGCCAGCCTGGTGGAGGTGGCAGCAGCAGCTCTGAAGACACCCCTGGGAGACCCCCAGAGCCAAAGCCAAGTCAGTGTCCACCCAGGGTGGCTCCAGGGTGGGACAGAGCGGGGGCTGCTCACTGGTTCCTGCTGGGATGGGGGCAGCCCCAGGTGGGCAGGGGTGAGAGACTAGTGGGGTCATGGTTGGGAACTCCCACCTCCTTCTACCCACCACTTCCTACTCCGTGCCCCCTGCTTGACCCTGACCCGGCCCGGCAGTCCCAGGCCTGGACGCCTCCACGCTGGCCCTGCAGCAAGCCTTCATCCGCAAACAGGCCGTGCTGCTGGTGAGTGAGGGAGGGGCTGCTGCAGGGCAGAGATTGGGCTGCCTGGTCCCAACCGCCTCCTCTCCCTAGGCTCGAGAGATGACTCTGCAGGCCATGGCACTCCAGCAGCAGCCCTTGGGCCCCGCCCCGAGACCCCTGCCCCCTGAGGTGAGTTGTCTCTAGAGATGGGTGCTGGGCTATTCCAGGACATTATTGCCCCTCTCTGAGCCCAGCAGCCCAACAGCCTGTCTTGGGCAGAGCTGGGGCCTCTGAGAGCAGGTAAGGGCTGGAGTGTCCTCAGCAGCCCACCTCATGCCTACTCTTTGCAGAAGCCCTTAGTGCCAGAGGCATGGCCAAAGTCTGTGGGTACTGGGCCCCCCGCCAAGTCCGTGCTCCTGCGCTCTGCCCCAAGGCCTGTGACCCCAGCCCCCACAACCAAGGCTCCCAGGCCCCCCACCAAGCCCGCAGCTGTCCCTGTTCTAGCTCAGGACCGGGCTTCTCCAGAAACCAGTGAGTGTCCTATCCCAATGAGGGGGGGGGCTCCCAAAACTGGACTGTGGGCGTGCCCTGTGACCTCCCTCTGCTCTCCACCCTGCCCCCACAGCCTCCCTAGAGCTGGTCCGGCATTCGAAGCTGAACTCTGAGCACTTCCCCCAGCCCACACAGCAGATCAAGAACATCGTGCGTCAGTACCAGGCACCCCGGGGAGGCCGGCCCGAGGCCCTAAGGTCAGCACAGCCCCCAGGCCTCCAGCTCCCTGGTTAAGGACAGGGCTTAGCACTGCTGCCTGCGTGTCCACCATCAGTGAACTGTCTGCTGGGTCAGGCAGTACCAGGCCCCACACCCTCTAGGGATTGAGTGTACTTATGCAGGTGGTCCAGCCCCCTGTGGCAGAGGGAGGCCCCAACTGCTGTCAGGTAGCTTATGCTGTGTCCCTGGGTCTCACCTTCTTCATTTATTACAATGAGGTGGGGTTGGAAGGGAAAGTTCCCATTGTAGGGATTTACAGTGGGAAGGGGAGACTCAAGTGTCCAGCCCATGATAGCACACCAACCCCACTCAGGAAGGATGGTGGGAAAGTGTTCATGAAGTGGCCAGACCCCCACGAGGAGGCCCTGATGCTCCTGAAGGAACAGATGACTCACCCAGCAGCAGCACCTGGCACCCAGGTGAGGGGGCGAGGCTGGGCTGTGGGAAACACAGTCAAGCCTCAGGGATGGCCTCAGAAAGAAGCTCCCCCTACAAGCCAGAGTCTCATTGGCTGCCCCCATCCCCTGCTGCCCCCTGAGCACTCTCTGGGGTGGAGACAGGTGCCCAGAGAGGCCGTGGCCTTGGTGAAGCCGGTGACCAGTGTGCAGAGGCCATCTATGGAACCCACCCCAGGTGAGGGGTCAAGGAAGGAGGGAGGGACAGACGGGCATGGTGTTCACGTGTATGTGTGTCTTCCTGAGCACAGATGAGTCTAGGTCTGTATGCTGGTGGCATGTGTAGGTCTGTGTCCCCAAGCCTGTGTGTATGTGTTGTGTAGACATTTCTGCAATCACAGTATCAACACTTAAATAGCACTGGTCACAGGCCAGCCCCACCCTGGTGTTCCAAACATTTGGCATGTACTCAGTCTTCACCAAAGAGCCTAGAATGCTTTTTGGCAGATGTTTGCCTGCTTGGCCTCTTCTCATTATTTAGGTCTCAGCTCAAATGTTTTCTCCTCAGAGAGCCTGCCCAGACCATCCTAACTGAAGGACCCTCACTGACTGGCCCCCAGACTCCATCCTAGTTCACCCTGTTTTATTTTCACCCCAGCTTTTAGCTCTTTTCACCTGTTTTGTCGTTTCTCAATTGTCTGCTTCCCTCACAACCACATGATACTCTAAACTCAAGGACAGCCTCCTTGTCTATCCTGTTCACTGTGGTATTCCCAATCTCTAGCACAGGGCCTGTATACAGTAGGTGCTCTATATATGTGTCGAAAGGCTGTGCGGTGTGTGTGCGCACGCCTGGGTGAGCAGGTGTGTCTGTGGACAAGGATGTAAGGCAGTGCTTCTGACCCTGCCCTCTCCCCGTCCCCTGGCCCCACCTCACCCCTACCTTCGAGAGACGTGCTGCCTTACTCCCACCCCCAGAGCTGCCCTCCCGGTCGCTGGAGCCCCTAGAGGAGCCCGTGCAGACGCGACTGCACCGCCTCATCAACCCCACCTTCTACGGCTACCGGGATGCCCCCTGGAGGATCTTCCTGCGCAAAGAGGTATCTGGGCCAGGCTGGGCGGAGCCGGGGGCAGGGCCATGGGCGGGTCTGGTACCAATGGGTGGGGTGGGGCACACCTGGGGTGGAGTCAGGGCCTGGGCCATCCCACAGGGCTGTAGCGAGGGGGTGGGGTGGAGCGGGAAGCAGTGGGGGGGCCGGCCTAAGAGCCCCACTGAAGCCCCGCTCTGCAGGTGTTTTACCCCAAGGACAACTACAATCACCCTGTGCAGCTAGACCTCCTGTTCCGGCAGGTGAGGCCTGCTCTTCCCTCTCAGCTGCAGTGTCTTAAGCAGGCAAAGGGACACACAGATGGGCCGTCTGCTTCCCACATTTTGGAATTGCGATCTTGGGCCTGATAGGGCCTGTTCTCAGAATGCCCTGCCCCTGTGGACAGGGTCAGCGAGCCCACAATCCATGCAAACCAGAGTCACTACCTGTCCGACCTAGAGGGGGCCAGGATGTCAAATCTAAACCCTAAGGTGGAGAATAGGAACTGAAGCCTGAGCCGGCAGCACAGACTTGCTGGGGGCAAGGAGGCACTCCTGGAAGGGCTCCTCAGAGGTGCTCTCTAAGTGGGATCTGGGTTTATACAGATGACCCCTTGTGGCATAGGTGGAACCCCTGTGCCCACTTGCCCCAGATCAGTTGGAGCCCAGAGGGGGAGTCACTGGTCACACACCCGGACTGGCTCTCCCACAGATCCTGCATGACACACTCTCCGAGGCCTGCCTGCGCATCTCCCAGGACGAGCGGCTCAGAATGAAGGCCCTGCTTGGTACTGCAGGAGAGGGAAGGGGCACTGATAGAGGCAGCAGCCAAGGCCACAGCCTGCCTGGCCCTGCCTGTGTGCCTCCCAGACACCCCTCCCTGCTTGGCATGGCCAGGCCTTCCCTCCGTCTCTGGGTTTCCACCTCCCAGTATGTACAATGAGAACACACTGATCAGATACCTTCTTGCTGGGTATCAGCTTCCCCTTCTGAGATGAGGGCCTCAGGGGTGGGGGGAGGGCCCTGACATCACGTGGCCTCCCTTAGCCCAGAACCAGCTGGACACACAGAGGCCCCTGGTGACGGAGAGCATGAAGCGGGCCGTGGTCAACACTGCACGAGACAGCTGGGAGGTCTACTTCTCTCGCCTCTTCCCCGCCACGGTGCGAGTCCCCCACCTACTCCCACCCACCCAAGGGATTCAGAAACGGGGCTGGAAGACCCTCACATGCCTCTCATCCCTGCCACAGGGCAGCGTGGGCACTGGTGTGCAGGTCCTAGCTGTGTCTCACGTGGGCATCAAACTTCTGCGGATGGTCAAGGGCAGCCGGGAGGCCAGCGGGCAGCTTCGGGTTCTTCGCACATACAGGTGACCAGCAGGCAGCAGGAATGGGCATGCTGGAGCCAGGGGCACAGACTAACTCATTCAGCAGCCACTTACCAAGTGTCTACGATGTGCCAGACTCTGTGCCAGGCCTTTTAATTAGCCCATTTTAGAGATGGGGAAACGTAGACTCAGAGAGAAGTTCCTTGTCTCAGGTCACACAGCCAGGAAGTGGATGAGGTAGGAGCCAGCCACACCATCCAGCCTCTCAGACGCACACCATCCCCATGCTCCTAAAGCGTGCTGTGTAACGGGGTGACTGCACTGCAGATAACCAGGCTCCAAGGCGGCTGGGAAAGGGAAGGGGCTGCTTGCTGTGGGCCTTGCTGAGGCCTTGGCTCCCCTCCCTGCCAGCAGCCCCTTTTGTCCTGAATCATGTGAGGTCAGGAACAGGGCCCTGCTCGCCAGCTCAGTGAAAGCTTCTTGCTTTGAAAAGTGGAGGGAATGTGATCAGTGGGTCAAGGAGCTAGGCTTGTTGAGCACAATCTGGGAAGCTGGGCCACATGGCAAGGGCTGGAGTACTGGGTTCAAACATGATAGGAAATGAGGCTGGAGTCACAGGTGGGTCAGACAGGGCAGGTCAGGGAAGTTCCTTGGATCTCCTGGGGGCTGGTGTAATGAGGCTGAGAGCCTCAGGTGGCAGAGAAGGAAGGCATGAGTTAGGGCTAGGCTGGAAGAGAAGGGAAAGGCAGGAGGAGAAGGAGCACGATGGGAGTATGGGTGGTCCCTCTGGCCATGGGGTCCTACCCTCATACCACTCTCCCGATCTCCAGCTTTGCAGACATCTTGTTTGTGACCATCCCCTCCCAGAACATGCTGGAGTTCAACTTGGCCAGCGAGAAAGTCATCCTCTTCTCAGCCCGTGCTCACCAGGTCAAGACCCTGGTAGACGACTTCATCTTGGAGCTGAAGAAGGTTGGCAGCACCCCCCACCCCCACCAAGATTCCTCCCCCAAGGATCAAGGGCCCGGGAACAGGGCTCTCCCATCCCAAGTATAAACCTGCCACACCTGCCTGAGGAAGCACGATTGTGCCAGTGGTATATCCATAGAGTTGCTGATGCCCCATACCTCTGCACAATCTGTGCCTCCCGCCTAGAATGCCCTTTCCCCCTTTTGCCTGCTCCTTGAGCAACCATTTCCTCATGCCCTCCGCAGAGTGACCGTAGCACCTCCTTTGAGGTCCACAGCATTTGGATTCCCCACTCTCCTGTAGTGACCACATTGCCCTGGACACTGTATCTCCAACCCCTTCCTCCCCCCTACCCTGGGCTGGGCAGCCTCCAGGCCTGGAGGAGGTCACCTCTTGCCTTGGACCTAGCACCTGGCCCAGGGAAAGCCTCAGTGGGAAGGGTTTTTTAATGAGTGCTTGTCCCTGTCGTCTGTCCATCTGTGTTCATCAAACTCATGCCTCCAGGCCTAGGCAAGGCTGTTCTTTCCACCTAGAATGCCTTTCGCCCCTTGCAACTAGGGAATGCTTCCTTTCCTACTGATGTGAGAGGCAGAGGAGTGGCTGTAGGCTTCTGGGGGCAGGGGGATGGGACTGCTGCAGCCCCTTACTCTGGCCCTGCTGACCCAGGACTCGGACTATGTGGTGGCTGTGAGAAACTTCCTGCCTGAGGACCCGGCACTGCTGGCCTTCCACAAGGGCGACATCATCCACCTACAGCCCCTGGAGCCGCCCCGAGTGGGTCAGCACCATGGGTGCGGCGTGGGTGCAGGAAGGGAGCTGGACAAGCCCCATATGAGCAAATGCTAACAGAGCTTGGCCCACAGGCTACAGCGCTGGCTGTGTGGTCCGCAAGAAGGTCGTGTACCTGGAGGAGCTGCGACATGGAGGGCCTGACTTCGGTGGGCACACTGGGATGCCCCTGTCCAGCCTCTTCCCCACTACCCCATCCCTAATTACGGAACCCCACAACAGGGCTGATCCTGGTTTCATGCACTCAAACTGCAGTACCCAAAGGGGTTTCTTGGTGCCCCACAGGGGCCTGCCTCCCTTGGCCTGCCAGTCCTTCCTGGCAGCCATCCAGCCAGCCCTTTGCCTCCTCTCTGGGTGAGGGGTCTCATGGGCATTAGTATTTCCGTGTTTGTGGCTCGAGTCTCTCTCAGTACCTCTGCATGTTTTTCTGCTCCACCTCCCACTACCACTCTTGCTTTAACCCAGTCCCTTCTCTTCCCGGAGTGTCTGTTTCCTTATCAGTAAAATGGCCTACGTGGCAGGGCCTCCCTCATGGAGCTCTAGGGAGGTGTCAAGGAGGTACCCAGTATCCCTAAAGGTCCCCTCAGCCCCAAGACACCTCCTCCTGTTTGCCTCAGACCCCTCACCTGCCCCTAGGCTGGAGGTTTGGGACCATCCACGGACGTGTGGGCCGCTTCCCCTCAGAGCTGGTGCAGCCCGTGGCCGCCCCTGACTTCCTGCAGCTGCCAGCCGAGCCGGGCAGGGGCCGAGCTGCTGCTGTGGCTGCTGCTGTGGCCTCTACCGCAGCTGCTCAGGAGGTGGGCCGCTGGAGAGAGGTAAGGCCCGTGGGGGAGGGGTCTGGCCTGGGGTGGGACAGGATCAGCCTGAATGCCAAGGACGTGGCCAGGCCCATAGGGCGGCCTAACCAAATACTGTAGGCAAGGGTAGCGGTCAGCTGAGACCAGCTGATGGAAAGCCTGGACTGGAGGAGGCTGAACCAGCCTAGGCCCGCCAGTAGGTGAAAACAACCTGTGGTGGGGCAGGGCCAGGTGAGTGGGGTGGAGTCAGGCTTGTGGAAGGGAGCCAGCAAGGGGTGGGGTCAGCTGGGACAAGGCATGTGGGGAGACCAAAGGAGGCAGGGAAGGGCTAGGTGGGGGCATGGCTAAGGTGGGCAGGGGGCAGGGCAGACTGGTTGGGGGCAGAGCCAGACTGAGGTGGGGTGGTGAATGGAGGGGGGGGCTGCTGGAATGCGGTGGGGAGCAGACTGGCCTGAGATGGTCTGGGCAGCCCAGTCAGCTTTGACAGGGGTGGGGCTACGCAGGGTGTGGTTGGAATGGGCGGCCTCAGGTGCCAGAGCTGCAGCTACTCCTCTCTTGCAGGGTTCCACATCCAGGGTGGGCACACCTGACTGCCGGAAGGATGCCCTGGCTCCTCCACAGCTTCCTATGCTCGAGTTTGCACAGAAATATTTCCGAGACCCGCAGAAGAGACCCCAGTGAGTGGTGACCTCACCTTTCATCCTCCTCACTCCCTGGGGAGGGTCCTTCTGGGGCTCTTTGCAGTTGCCCAAGTTGCAGGCTGCAGAGCTAGGGGGCCCTGCTTCTGGTGGGCCAGATGAGAGTCCACCTAGGTGTAAGGCCTAGCTTCAGCCTCAGCCTCTGGGGACCTCCCTACCTGGTGATACAAGTGGGGTTAAGAACGGCTCAGTGTTTCCTATGTGGAAAAAGGATGTTGCCAAAGGCCTTGAGGTAAGCCTGGCCAGCAGGCTCCCTCTCCTGTTGCAGGGATGGTCTCAAGCTGAAATCCAAGGAGTGTTGGGTGTCCAGAAACTTGGAGGATATGCTTTGCTTCACTAAGGTGTCCAGCCCTCAATTTCCTCATCTGTAAAATGGTTGTGCAAGAGCCCCCTCCCAGACCCTAAGGGTCTTCAACAAGACTCCCAGCTCTCAGGCCCAGTCCTCAAAAACTCTTGAGGGGCCTGGCTTCCTCGCAGGGGCAGCATCTGTCCCCAGTGTTGTCAGGCCTCACTCCCCTTTTATAATGTGGCCCCTCCTGCCACCAAAACATGATGTGCCCCCCTTCTGCTCTGACCTGTCCCTCCCCCATTATGACACAAGCCCTCCCTGTCCTCAGATCCCACTCCAGGAATCCCTCATCGAATTCAGCGACAGCAGCCTCAACAAGATGGCCACTGACATGTTCCTAGGTGTGAGGGTGGGACTGTGGCCAGGGTCCTGGGCAGGGTGGAGTCAAGTTGTGTGTGACTCCTGGTCGTTACCACTTCTCTCTGGTCCTCAGATTCTGCCTTTCCCTCCCGCCTCCAACTGAGGCAGTGGAGCTCCTTTAAGAGAATAGAAGCCCCCTGTTGCCCCTGCCTGAAGCATCCAACCCTGAGGCCTCCTGGGGTGAGGTGGGCAGTTGGGGGTCCGGTGGGCCTGAGTGGGATAGGTCCTTCCTACAGCTGTAATGAGGTTCATGGGAGACGTCCCGCTGAAGGGCCAGAGCGAACTGGATGTGCTGTGCACCCTCCTGAAGGTTAGTCCCTTCTCTGATCTGGGACTTGGCTTCCCTGTCTGTCAGTCAGAGTTGCCAGATATTGGGGTGGGAAGCTTTTCCCGTGGTCCAAAGAGGAGTGCACCCCTCTTTGGGTGGGGGAGGGTACACCAGGCCTGACTCAAGTGCCTACCCTGTTCTTATGTGCCTGGTATGTGGTGTGGCCCCTGGCATGTCCTTGGCATGTGACCTGGTCTGCCCCCCTTCAGCTGTGTGGGGACCATGAGGTCATGCGGGATGAGTGTTATTGCCAAGTTGTGAAGCAGATCACGGACAACACCAGCACCAAGCAGTGAGTGAGCTGGGCCTTTACCCCCCCCCCACCCCCACTGTGTCCATGGGCTCAGGAGGAGCCAGGTCAGCCTCTCACTCCCCCAGACCAGTTTCTCCCCTATTCCCTCCACCTGGTCCTTTTTCTCACTCCATAGGCAGAATGCATTTTCAGCTTCAGCCTCATCCTCTGGGGGCCTCCCTACCTGGTGATACCAGTGGGGTTAAGAACTGCTCATTGTTTCCTACTGTCATTTCTACTCTCTGAGCTTCATTTTCTTCATCTGTAAAATAACAATGATGTATGAGTCTGAATTCCTGGTTGCAAGTGACATAAACCGAACTCAAATTAGTTTAAGCCAAAGAGGCAACTTATCAGCTCAGGTGACTGAAAATTCAATAAGAGTATGGCTTCAGGCATAGCTGGATTCAAGTGTCATTAGGAAATAGACTTCTCTTGGGCCTGCTCTTTTCTATTATCACCCCCAGGCAGCCTCTTCCATAGGTTGGCAAGATGGAACCTCTGGGGAGACATCTCTTCTAGTTCAGCAATCCCAGGGAAAGCAAAAGTGTCTGATCTAATATTTGCACCAAAAGACCCCAAATGGAGTCTCATGCTGTTTGCTTCGTCACATGCCTATCCCTGAGGCAGCCACAATGGCTGGAGGATAAAGAGTTCTGATTGGCTAGATCTGGGTCACATGTCCATCCCTAAGCCAATCTCTGTGGCCAGAGACCCATGGTGTTCTGATTGGCCACTCCTGGCTCCATGCCCATCTCCAAACTGTTGGGACCTAGGGCAAGGTGGGTGGTTCCCCAAAAGTGATTGCCACACACAAAACTCTCTCACACCCAGGGTGGTATGAGAATAAGTTGTCATGCCCCATGCAGGGCCAGGACACAGTAGGTGCCCAATTTGCACCCTGCTCTTATTGGCTGCTCTCCAGCCCACCCCATCCTATCCTCTGCCTCCTCAGTTGCTCTCGCTCCACCAGGGACTTTAGAGGCACTTAGCACATCCTCATGGCCTCCCACCTCCAGGCTTTCCTGACACTACCTTTGCACAGCCCTGGCAGGTGCACCTTACCCTCCTCCAAGGACTTTAACCCAGATACCTCCTCAGAGAGATCCCCCAGCCCGGGAAGATGGGTTTCTTTATGCATTGTGTGTGTTTCTGGGACCTTCCGCCTTCTTCACCTGGCTTCCCAAGGAGAATATGCCTTTTGCACAGCTTTGGGCCTGCTGTACTCTCACTGGGCAGGGAGGCATGTCCTTGGAAGACAGAAACTGCCTGAGAGCTGCAAACCTCTAGACCAGTCTCAAGAGACTCCTGGCATGACACTCCAGTGCCATGGCCCTGTGTGATGTGGCCCGATGTGTTCTTGCAGGGACAGCTGCCAGCGAGGCTGGCGGCTGCTGTCCATCGTGGCCGCCTACCACAGCTGCTCCGAGGTCTTCCAGCCATATCTCCTCCGCTTCCTCCAAGACATGAGCCAGGCCTCGGGCCTGCCCTTCCAGGGTGAGCAGCAAGTAGGCGCTCAGGGTGGTGGGCACACTGCCTGGGGATTGGGCAGGTGGTAGGTTGAGGGAAAGCCCAAAGGGCCTGACCCTTCACAGGGGCCCTGGCAAAGTTCGTAACTATTAGCTCACTCCCAAACATTTGTGATAGCCCCACAGGGACTGACGGTAAGCAGGGAGGGGCAGGTGTTGCCTGGTGGTGGGCACAGTGGCTGGTGGTGGGCACGGTGGCTGGTGGTGGGCACAGTGGCTGGTGGTTAGCACGGTGGCCAGTGGTGAGCACAGCAGCTGGTGGTAAGCACGGTGGTGAGCACAGTGGCTGGTAGTGAACACAGCAGCTGGTGGTAAGCACAGTGGTGGTGAGCACGGTGGCTGGTGGCGAGCACAGCGGCTGGTGGTGAGCACGGTGGCTGGTGGTGAGCACGGTGGCTGGTGGTGAGCACGGTGGCTGGTGGTGAGTATGGTGGCTGTTGAGTGCGGTGGCCGGTGGTGAACACGGTGGCCGGTGGTGAGCACGGTGGCCGGTGGTGAGCATGGTGGCTGGTGGTAAGCATGGCGGCTGGTTGTGAGCACAGTGGTGGTGAGCACGGTGGCTGGTGGTGAGCATGGTGGCTGTTGAGTACGGTGGCTGGTGGTGAGTACAGCGGCTGGTGGTGAGCACAGTGGCTGGTGGTGAGCACAGTGGTGGTAAACACCGTGACCGGTGGCGGGCACGGCGGCCGGGGGAGGGCATGGCGGCCGGGGGTGAGCACAGTGGTGGTGAGCATGGTGGCCGGGGGTGAGCGTGGTGGCTGGTGGTGAGCATGGCTGCTGGTGGTAAGCACAGTGGTGGTGAGCACAGTGGCTGGTGTTGAGCACAGCGGTAGTGAGCATGGTGGCTCATGATAAGAATGGTGGCTGGTGGTGAGCCCAGTGGTAGTGAGCACAGCGGCTGGTGGTGAGCACGGCGGCTGGTGGTGAGCACGGCGGCTGATGGTGAGCACGGTGGCTGGTGGTGGGCATGGTGGGGTGGTGGGCGTGGTGGGCATGGTGGGTTGGTGGGCATGGTGGGGTGGTGGGCATGGTGGCTGGTGGTGAGCATGGCTGCTGGTGGTAAGCACAGTGGTGGTGAGCACGGTGGCTGGTGTTGAGGACAGCGGTAGTGAGCACGGCTGCTGGTGGTGAGCACAGTGGCTGGTGGTGGGCATGGTGGGGTGGTGGGCATGGTGGCTGGTGGTAAGCATGTTGGGTGGTGGTGGGCGCGGTAGCTGGAGGTTTAGCATTGCGGCTGAATGGCAGAAGCAAAGGCCCAGAGGTAGAATGAGTGTGGCAGGTGTGAGGGGAGGGGAGCAATGTGGGCATAAGCCCAAGGTACTGAGTGAGCCCAGCTTCTCTGGCCGTGGGGAATTAATCAGCAAGGGTCTTGTGTGGGTCTGAGCAGGTAGGTCCAAAGCCGGTGGCAGGGTCTCAGCCTTTCCCCCTTGGAGTGTGGGGGAAAGAGCCATTCCCCAGGCCTCAACCCCGGCCACGTTTCCATAGCAACTGCTGGGTCCTCTAAAGAAACATGCTGATGCCCCTGCAGTCACATGACAGCCATGTGGGAGACTGGGGACCTCACCTTCCCCACCTCCAAATCCTTTTCGATTCAATCAACAGACTCTCTTAGGCCCAGTGGTGAACAGGTCTAGCTCCCCAGAGAGGGGCTCCCAGGTCCCTGAGGGCAGCCGAATGAGACCTCTTTTTTTTTTTTTTTTTTTGTGCTTTAGGTGAAAATTTACAGCTCAAGTTAATTTCTCATGCAAAAATTTGTGTACATATTGTTCTGTGATATTAGTTGCAATCCCTATAATGTGACAGCACACTCCCTCTTTCCACCCCGGGTTTCTTGTGTCCATTCAACCAGTTCCTGTCCCTTCCTGTCTTCTCATCCTGCGCGGAGACAGGAGCTGTCCATTTGGTCTCGTGTATCTGATTGAACTAAGAAGCACTGTCTTCACAAGTATTACTTTATGTTTTATAGTCTATAATCTTTGTCTGAGGAGTGGGCTTCTGTAGTGGTGGGTCTCATACAATATTTTTCTTTTTGCAACTGACTGATTTCACTCAGCATAATGCCCTCCGGATTCATCCATGTTGTGAGGTGTTTCGAGGATTCATCATTGTTCTTTATTGTTGTGTAGTATTCCATTGTGTGAATATACCATAGTTTATTTATCCATTCATCTGTTGATGGGCATCTAGGTTGTTCCATCTTTTTGCTATCGTGAGCAGTGCTTCAATGAACATGAGCGTGCATGTATCTGTTTTGTGTGAGGGCTCTTATTTCTCTAGGATATATTTCAAGGAGTGGGATTGCTGGATCATATGGTATTTCTATTTCTAACTTTTTAAGGAAATGTCAGTTGATTTCCCAAGTGGTTGTACCATTTTACATTCCCACCAGCAGTGCATAAGTGTTCTGCTCTCTCCACAACCTCTCCAGCATTTATTATTTTGTTTTTTGGATTAGTGCCAGCCTTTTTGGGGTGAGGTGGTATCTCATTGTAGTTTTGATTTGCATTTCTCTAATGGCTAATGATCGTGAGTGTTTCCTCATGTATCTTTTAGCCCTCTGAATGTCATCATTGGTGAAGTGTCTATTCATATCCTTTGTCCATTTTTTAATTGGGTTATTTGTCTTTTTGTTGTTGAGGTGTTGCAATATCTTGTAGATCTTAGAGCTTAGACATTGATCGGATTTGTCGTAGCCAAAAATTTTTTCCCACTCTGTAGGTTGTCTTTTGGTGAAGTCTTTCGATGAGCATAAGTGTTTCATTTTCAGGAGCTCCCAGTTATCTAATTTGTGCATTGTTAGTTATGGTTTGTATTCTGTTTATGCCATATATTAGGGCTTCTAGCATTGTTCCTATTTCTTCTACCATTATCTTTATCGTTTTAGATTTTATATTTAGGGCTTTGATCAATTTTGAGTTAGTTTTTGTGCATGGTGTGAGGTATGGGTCTAGTTTAATTTTTTTACAGATGGATATCCACTTATGCCAGCACCATTTGTTAAAGAGATTGTCTTTTCCCCATTTGAAGGACTTTGGGCCTTTGTCAAATATCAGCTGCTCATAGTTGAATGAGTTTATGTCTGAGTTCTCAGTTCTGTTCCATCGGTCTATGTATCTGTTGTTATACCAGTACCAGGCTGTTTTGACTACCATGGTGGTATGATAGGTTCTAAAATCAGTTAGTGTGAGGCCTCCTGATTTGCTCTTCCTCTTCAGTAATGCTTTACTTTTCCGGGGCCTCTTCCCTTTCCATATGAAGTTGGTGATTTGTTTCTAAAATTTCATTAAAAAATGTCATTGGAATTTAGATCCGGATTGCATTGTATCTGTAGATTGCTTTGGGTAAAATTTACATTTTCACCACGTTGAGTCTTTCTATCCATGAGCAAGGTATGTATGTTTTTCCACTTATGTAGGTCGCTTTTGGTTTCTTGCAGTAGTGTCTTGTAGTTTTCTTTGTATAGTTTTTTTACATCTTTGGTTAGGTTTATTCCTAGGTATTTTGTCTTCTTGGGGATTATTGTACACGGTATTAATGTGGTGATTTCCTCTTCGAAGTTATCTTTGTTGGTGTAGGGGAATCCAGCTGATATTTGTATGTTTATCTTGTATCCTGATACTTAGTTGAAATCTTCTATTAGTTCCAGTAGTTTTCTTGTGGATTCTATGGGGTTTTCTATGTATAAGATCATATTATCTGTGAATAGGGATACTTTTACTTTTTGCTTACCAATTTGGATGCCCTTTATTTCTTTTTCTTGCCTTATTGCTCTGGCTAGGACTTCCAGCACAATGTCGAATTAGAGTGGTGATAAAGGGCATCCTTGTCTGGTTCCCATTCTCAAAGGGAATACTTTCCGACTCTCTCTATTTAGGATGATGTTGACTGTTGGCTTGACTCATCCCCTCCCTAGTTAAATCCCCATTCTAGAACAGTTATTGGGAGAAGGCACTGCTTAACCCAGAGAGGTCCGGCATTGATGCTGACTTTCCTGCCCTTGGGAGTTGGGGGAGAGAGGGAGCTGGGCATGGGGAATCCCAGCTGCAGAGCCAATGCCTCATCGCCACTGTAGCCACACAGCCTCTGGGGGCCAGGCCTCAGTGCAGCAGCTTGGGGACATGTGTCCAGAGCTCATAGGTAGCCAAGGGGACTGTGGGATAGACAGAGGACTGTAATGGGAAGTGGAGCCAGGTACCCCTGGGTTCGAGTTTCAGCTCTCACACTCTACCTCTTGACCTTGGGCAAATCTCTGTACCTCTCAAACCTGTTTCCCCAACTCTAAGATGGAAAAGTCAATGCCCATCCCACAGGTTGTGGGGAGGATACAGTGGGCTCATGGCTGGTGGCCAGAGGACTTGATCCCGGTCTCTGCAGGTATTGCCAAGGCCTGTGAGCAGAACCTGCAGAAAACTTTGCGGTTCGGCGGCCGTCTGGAGCTCCCCAGCAGCATGGAGCTTCGGGCCATGTTGGTGAGTGAGGATGGAAGGATCAGATGTACCCTGCCTAGGCTGCCCTCGTGTGCACATGATCTGCTCAGGACCCCTGTGCACACACACACCCGGGACCCCTGGGCTTGAGGAATCCTGAGGACCCAGCCTTTCATCCCTCCCCAAACCCCAGGCTGGCCGAAGTTCCAAGAGACAGCTCTTTCTTCTCCCTGGAGGCCTTGAACGCCATCTCAAAATCAAGACATGCACAGTGAGTGAGGGAGTGCTGGAGGTTCCTGCAGGCACGTGCTTGAAGGGCTCTAGGGGTAGGGGTGGGCTGTTGATGTGCTGAGCCCCTCTCAGACTCTCACACAGCCCCTTGAGGCAGGAACTATATCTCAGGAGAGCAAGCTAAGGCTGGGAGAGATTAGGTCTCCAGGTCAGGGTCACAGACAGATAAGATTGTCCTTAGGCAGAGTTCCAACCTAAAGCTCTTGGCCTCAAAAGTCTTTGCCTGCTCAAGGCTGGTGTTCAAGCTCTTAGAGGTGAGGCGCTCTGCACTCAGCCTCCTGGGACCGCAGCCATTGGCCCACCCTGCACACCTGGTCGCTCCCTCCTGCTCTACTCTAGGTGGCCCTGGATGTGGTGGAGGAGATTTGTGCTGAGATGGCTCTGACGTGCACCGAGGCCTTCGATGAGTATGTCATCTTCGTTGTCACCAACCGAGGTGAGTGCCAGGGAGACTGAGCATACTGGGCTCATTCGCACCGCCAGGCTTGACTGCTGGCCTGGATCAGATGACACCTCTTCCAGGAAGCCCCTGATCCCTGTGTTAGCTGACTGCTGGCCTGGGTTAGATGCCTCTAATCCCTGTTAGTTGACTGCTGGCTTGAGTTAGATGCCTCTGATCCCTGTGCTAGTTGCTGTGTCTCATGCAGGGCCAGCACACGGTAGGTGCCATGCTCTTGTTCCCAGGGGACCTCAGGTGCTCTAGAACTGTAAGATAATAAGATAAAACCAGGAGGCTTATGAGGACAGAAATGTATTGTCTCATAGTTCCGGAGGCTACAAGTCAGCAGGGCTGTGCTCCCTCCAAGGCTCTGGGGGCAGACCCCTTCCTCGTCTCTCCCACAGTCTGGCAGCCCAGGTGTGCCTTGGCTGGCAGCTGCAGCATCACTCCTTCTCTGCCTCCTTTCACATGGCTGCCTTCCTTCTGTCCCGGCACTCACTCACCCTTCAGATTGGATTAGGGCCCACCCTACTCTGGTATGACCTCATGTTAACTTAACTGATAACATCTTCAAAGAGCCTATTTCCAAACAAGGACTTCGACCTGCCTTTTTGGAGGACCCAATTCACCCCACCCCCACATGTCTGTCAGTTTGTTGTACTGTGTGGGCTTGTGTGTTGCTGTGATGCTGGAAACTATGCCACGGGTATTCAGATACCAGCAAGGTCACCCATGGAGGACAGGTTTCAGGTGAGCTTCCAGACTAAGACAGACTAGGAAGAAGGACTTGGCAGTCTACTTCTGAAAAGCATTAGCTAGTGAAAACCTTATGAATAGCACCAGAACATTGTCTGATATAGTGCTGGAAGATGAGCCCCCCAGGTTGGAAGGTACTCAAAAGATAACTAGGGAAGAGCTGCCTCCTCAAAGTAGAGTCGACTTTAATTGGTGGTTGGAGTAAAGCTTTCAGGACCTTCATTTGCTGATGTGGCGCAACTCAAAATGAGAAGAAACAGCTGCAAACATCCATTAATAATCAGAACCTGGAATGTATGAAGTATGAATCTAGGAAAATTGGAAATCATCAAAAATGAAATGGAATGCATAAACATCGATATCCTAGGCATTAGTGAGCTGAAATGGACTGGTATTGGACATTTTGAATCGGACAATCGTATAGTCTACTATGCTGGGAATGACAACTTGAAGAGGAATGGTGTTGCATTCATCGTCAAAAAGAACATTTCAAGATCTATCCTAACGTACAACGCTGTCAGTGATAGGATGATATCCATACGCCTACAAGGAAGACCAGTTAATAGAACTACTATTCGAATTTACGCACCAACCACTAAGGCCAAAGATGAAGAGATAGAAGATTTTTATCAGCTGCTGCAGCCTGAAATTGATCAAACATGCAATCAAGATGCATTGATAATTACTGGTGATTGGAAAGCGAAAGTTGGAAACAAAGAAGAAGGATGAGTAGTTGGAAAATATGGCCTTGGTGATAGAAACAATGCCGGAGATCGAATGATAGAATTTTGCAAGACCAATGACTTCTTCATTGCAAATACCTTCTTTCACAAACATAAACGGCGACTATACATGTGGACCTCACCAGATGGAACACACAGAAATCAAATTGACTACATTTGTGGAAAGAGACGATGGAAAAGCTCAATATCAGTCAGAACAAGGCCAGGGGCCGACTGTGGAACAGACCATCAATTGCTCATATGCAAGTTCAAGCTGAAACTGAAGAAAATCAGAGGGAGTCCACGAGAGCCAAAATATGACCTTGAGTATATCCCACCTGAATTTAGAGACCATCTCAAGAATAGATTTGATGCATTGAACACTAGTGACCGAAGACCAGACGAGCTATGGAATGACATCAAGGACATCATCCATGAAGAAAGCAAGAGGTCATTGAAAAGACAGGAAAGAAAGAAAAGACCAAGATGGATGTCAGAGGAGACTCTGAAACTTGCTCTTAAACGTCAAGCTGCTAAAGCAAAAGGAAGAATTGATGAAGTAAAAGAACTGAACAGAAGATTTCAAAGGACCTCTCCAGAAGATAAAGTATTATGATGACATGTGCAAAGAGCTGGAGATGGAAAACCAAAAGGGAAGAACACAATCAGCATTTCTCAAGCTGAAAGAACTGAAGAAAAAATTCAAGCCTCAAGTAGCAATAGCGAAGGATCCTACGGGAAAAATATTAAATGACGCAGGAAGCATCAAAAGAAGGTGGAAGGAATACACAGAGTCATTATACCAAAAAGAATTAGTCGACGTTCAACCATTTCAAGAGGTGGCATATGATCAGGAACCGATGGTACTGAAGGAAGAAGTCCAAGCTGCTCTGAAGGCATTGGTGAAAAACAAGGCTCCAGAAATTGATGGAATGTCAAAAAAAAAAAAAAAATTTTTTTTTTTTCAATTGAGATGTTTTAACAAACAGATGCTGGGCGGGAGGTGCTCACTTGTCTATGCCAAGAAATATGGAAGACAACTTCCTGGCCAACTGACTGGAAGAGATCCACATTTATGCCTATTCCTAAGAAAGGTGATCCAACCGAATGTGGAAATTATAGAACAATATCATTAATATCACACGGAAGCAAAATTTTGCTGAAGATCATTCAAAAACGGCTGCAGCAGTATATCGACAGGGAACTGCCAGAAATTCAGGCAGGTTTCAGAAGAGGACGTGGAACCACGGATATCATTGTTGATGTCAGATGGATCCTGGCTGAAAGCAGAGAATACCAGAAGGATGTTTACCTGTGTTTTATTGACTATACAAAGGCATTTGACTGTGTGGATCATAACAAATTATGGATAACATTGCAAAGAATGGGAATTCCAGAACTCTTAATTGTGCTCATGAGGAACCTTTACATAGATCAAGAGGCAGTTGTTCGGACAGAACAAGGGGATACTGATTGGTTTAAAGTCAGGAAAGGTGTGCATCAGGGTTGTATTCTTTCACTATACCTCTTCAATCTGTATGCTGAGCAAATAATCTGAGAAGCTGGACTATATAAAGAAGAACGGGGCATCAGGATTGGAGGAAGACTCATTAACAACCTGCTTTATGCAGATGATACAGCCTTGCTTGCTGAAAGTGAAGAGGACTTGAAGCACTTACTGATGAAGATCAAAGACCACAGCCTTCAGTATGGATTGCACCTCAACATAAAGAAAACAAAAATCCTCACAACTGGATCAATGAGCAACATCATGATAAACGGAGAAAAGATTGAAGTTGTCAAGGATTCCATTTTACCTGGATCCACAATCAACAGCCATGGAAGCAGCAGTCAAGAAATCAAAAGATGCATTGCATTGGGCAAATCTGCTGCAAAGGACCTTTTTAAAGTGTTGAAGAGCAAAGATGTCACTTTGAAGACTAAGGTGAGCCTTGACCCAAGCCATGGTATTTTCAATCACATCATATGCATGTGAAAGCTGGACAACGAATAAGGAAGACCGAAGAAGAATTGACGCCTTTGAATTGTGGTGTTGGCGAAGAATATTGAATATACCATGGACTGCCAAAAGAAGAAACAAGTCTGTCTTGGAGGAAGTACAGCCGGAATGCTCCTTAAGGGCAAGGATGGTGAGACTGCGTCTTACATACTTTGGACATGTCAGCAGGGATCAGTCCCTGGAGAAGGACATCATGCTTGGCAGAGTACAGGGTCAGCGGAAAAGAGGAAGACCCTCAAGGAGGTGGATTGACACAGTGGCTGCGACGATGAGCTCAAGTATAACGATTGTAAGGATGGCTCAGGACTGGGCAGTGTTCTGTTCCATTGTGCATGGGGTCGGTATGAATTGGAACCAACTCGACGGCACCTAACAACAACAATTCACTCCATAACAATCCCTCCATGGAGGGACCTCTGTCCACTGAGCACTGCCTGCCCTGATCTGCCCTCTTCTTTCTTTGTGTAAGAGTCTGCTTGGCCTGCAGACTGGAAGCTCCTGGAGGACAGGGACTTGCTCTGAAGCCTCCCGCTACTCTTCGAGCCTGCTTGGTGCTGTCTGGGCCCACGGACTTGCAGGAGGATGCTGCCCCTGCCCAAAAGGAGTCTGCATCCTGGGGAAGGTTTCCCTTCATTGGCCCTGGGTCCTGGAACCCAAAGGTCCAAACATTTTTCCTGCCTCTCAGGCCTTAGCAGTGACTGCTGGAGCCCCTCCTGTGGCTTCACCAGGCCCTTCCCTATAGGTCCCAGTACCCTGGGGGAACTTCATGCAGCCTAGGGCCCTGTCCATCTGCTGCCTGCGTACCCTAGACCATGGCCTTGCCTCCTGTCTCCCAGCTGGTCAACTCCAGCCACCTCCAGCCAGCTCCCCCACTGCTACCAGTGCCCCTGAACTGTGTGACCATGTGCTCTCAGCCCTGCCTTGCCAGAGCCCAGAGTCCATCTAAGACTTGGGGGCAATAACAAAACAGTCTTACTGATGGATGCTTATTTAGCAGATAGTATGAAAAAAAAAATTTTTTTTTTTATGTACCAGTCACAGTTCAGAGCACTTATTTCTATAAACTTTTTTATCCTTGTAACAACCCTATGAAGTGGAGACTGTTATCAACCCTATTTACAGATGGGGAAACTGAGGCCCAGGGAGGTTATATTAGTCTACCATGGCTGTTGCAACAAATTGCCACAAACTCAGTGGCTTGCAACAATGCAGACTTACTGTCTTACAGTTCTGGAAGCCAGACATCCTAAAACCAAGGTATTGGCAGGGCTGCCTTCCTTCTGGAGGCTCTAGGAGACAGTCTGTTTCCTTGCCCTTTCCAGTGTCTAGAGGTAGCCTGCATGCTTTGGCTCATGGCTCCTTGATCCATCTCTATCTTAGTCATCTAGGGCTGCTATAACAGTAATACCACAAGTGGATGGCTTTAACAAACAGAAATTTATTCGCTCACAGTTGAGGAGGCCAGAAGTCCCAATTCAGAATCTCTAGGGGAAGGCTTTCTCTGTCAGCTCTGGACGAAGGACCTTGTCTCTTCTGCTTCTGAGCAGTCTTCATGTGGCTTTACATCTCTTACCTCATCTCTACTTGCTCTGGTGTTTAATCTCTCTTATATCTCAAAAGACACTGACTCAGGATACACCCTTACACCCTACACTAACCCTGTCTCATTAACATAACAAAGACAACGCATTCCCAAATAGAATTATAACCTGAGGCATAGAGGTTAGGATTAACAACACATATTTTGGGGTGACACAGTTCAGTCCATAACAATCTTCAAAGCCAGCAGTGCCGAATCTTTAAATCTCTCTCTCTGACCTCTGCTTCCGTCCTCTCATCTCCTCCTCACCTTTTCCTCTGACTCTGACCCTTCTGTCTCCCTCTTACAAGGACTCCTGTGAGTACCTGGGCCCACCCAATTAATCTCCTCATTGCAAGATCCTTAATTTAGTCACATCTGCAAAATCTCTTTTGTCATGTAAGGTCACACATGCACAGGTTCCAGGGATTAGGACATGGACATCTCTGGAGGCCATTTTTCACCCTGCCATAGAGGTTAGGTGACCTGTCTGAGGTCACACAGTCAGGACTTGGACTCTTACCATCGTCCCCCAGCCCCTTTTTTTAGTCAAGTTCTACTCAACATGTGGGGCGATTGGTAGAAATGCCAGTTCAGGAAAGAAAAATTTAAGCCTCCCTCACAAACCTACTCATTGCCCTCCCGACCCCACTCCCACCCCCCACCAGGTGCCCTGTAAGGGGTCTCTACTGAAAGTTGTGCAGAAAGGCACCCCCTTGGTCTCATGATCTGAGGCCTGTTGTGCTTCTCCTTGCCCCCAGCCACCTCTGGAAGGGGGCTGGGCTTTCTCTGAGCTTAACCGGGTACTTTCCCAGGCTGGGGCAGGCTGTCCTCAAAGGTATTATTCAGGTCTCTCTCTTGGGAGAAATGGAGCATTACTTGTAGCTTTGAATTGGAGCAACTCCCGTCTGGGGTCATCAGCATTTCAATAAACTATCCCAGGCCCCTTACTCCCTAAATACCTACTCCTTTTTAATGGAAACCCTGGTGGTGTAGTGGTTAAGTGCTACTGGCTGCTATCCAAGAGGTCAGCAGTTCAAACCCACCAGGTGCTCCTTGGAAACTCTAGGGGCCAGTTCTACTCTGTTCTATAGGGTCACTATGAGTTGGAATGGACTCAACGGCAGTGGGTTTGGTTTGGTTTTTGGTTAATGAGAAACAAGTCCCAGCGAGGGGAGGGGCGAGGGGCAGTGACTTGCTCAGGTGATGCCTTGCTGAGTGGCTGGTTGGAATCTGCACACGGGCTCAGCCCCGGTGGGTGTGTACACACACACACACGTATGCCCCACGCAGCCCTGCTTCCCTCCTCTCTGCAGGCCAGCACGTGTGCCCACTCAGCCGCCGTGCCTACATCCTGGATGTGGCCTCAGAGATGGAGCAGGTGGATGGCGGCTACATGCTCTGGTTCCGGCGTGTGCTCTGGGATCAGCCGCTCAAGTTTGAAAATGAGCTGTATGTGACAATGCACTATAACCAGGTCAGCATCTGCAGGCTACTCTGCTTCTCTAGAACCTGCTGGGCTCCCCTAGGCCTGTGAGATCACACTCCCCAGGCTTGGTGTTTGAGGCCTTCGTGATCTGGTCCCCGCTGACATTTCTAATCCTAATGCCTCTGCTCCCCTAAATGGTCTCCTCAGAGTAGTCAGAACTGTGTTACCCTCGCTGCCTAGTTTCTGGGCCTTTGCACATGCTGTCACCTCCACCTGGCTGCCCTTTCCTCATCTCCGGTGATTTAAGCCCTCTCCATAAAGGCACCTCTGAAACAGTCCCTCTTCCATGCAGCTGTCTCTGGTTTCCCCTTCCCTCCAAATTTCTTCCTGAGCAGTGTTTTACTAGTATTGTTATTTTTGTCTTTGTACTATTCCCCTTTGAGACTTGGAAGTCCTCTCAGTCAGGATCATGAATTTTACAAAATCTTGGTTCTTCCCTTCTATGCCAAAATTTGTGCAAGCCCTTGGACTGAGAGCAGGGGTTTTTGTGTAACTTGTACCATCTGCTTCAGCAATTCCAAGTACAAAACACAGTCACTTACCTTTTGTGGCCACATGGTGTCACTGTTGGAGATCAGGCCTGTGCAGTTTGGTGCACTGCTGCTCAAACTGTGGTCTGTGGATTGACAAGCTGCATCTCCTGGGAACTGGTGAAGATGCAAGTTCTGAAGTCCTACCCCAGATCTGCTGAATTAGAATCTCTGGGGGTGTAGCCCAGTAATTTGGCTACTTTTTTGTAGTTGTTGAGGTAGAATTCACATAACATAAAATTAACCATTTTAAAGTGTACAATTCAGTGGCATTTAGTACGTTCATAATGTTATACAACCATCACCTTTATCTAGTTCCAAAATAGTCTCATCATCCTGAAAGGAAACTCCTTACTCATAAAACAGTTCCTCGCCATGTCACACCCCTCACTCCTTCCACCAGCCCCTGGCAGCCATGAATCCAATTTCTATCTCTCTGCGTTTACCAGCAGTCAGTCCTAAGAAGCCCTCTGGGTGACTTTGGGGTGTGTCCATGTTTAAGAGGCACTGGTCTAATAGACATTTCTCCACGCTGCACTGGTACTGCTCCACTTTTACCACCCCAAACCCTGCTCAGGACACTGTAGGGGCTCACACATGGGCTTCAAGGCCACAGCTCTCACTGCTTACTTCACACCCTCTGGCATCGTTCCCTAACGCCCCAGAAGGTGATAGGCCATCTTACCCCAGAAGTGGATGGGGCTGATGTGATTACAATCATATCTCTAGGTGCCCAACAGCTGAATGACTCAGGGGTGCCCACCTGACAGCCCCTCACCTGTGCTCCTCACAGGTCCTGCCTGACTACCTGAAGGGCCTCTTCAGCATGCTGCCCAGCCGGCCCAGCGAGCAACAGCTGCAGCAAGTGTCCAAGCTGGCCTTACTGCAGCACTGTACCAAGGACCACTTCTACCTGCCCAATGTGTAAGCACTGCCTACCAGGCTACCCACCCACCTGTCAGCTGGAATGGAAAGGCACTCCCGCCCTCTTCCCCCGACATTTCTCAACCTGCTTATCCCCAGGCCTCCCATCCTCCCCTCTTGCACCAGTGAGGCTGTCTGGGAAGGGGCTGTCCTGGCCTTAGGGCTGAAGTCCCCCAACTCGTGTATGATCTGCAACTCCCTCTCCCTTTTCATGACAAGTTGCTTCTGGCCGGTATTAATAGCTCAGAGTAAATGTAATGATACAAAAGTTTCAGGACATGCACGCCCTGTGTTCCAGGACATACACGTGGCTGTGCAGCAAGATTTAGCCACAGATATGTTCATGGTGGCATTGCCAAAGACAGTATAGTACTGGAATCAATTTCAATATCCAACAATAGGGGATTAGTTAATTAGTTAGGAAAAAATAACTATTTAAAAAAAAAATTTTAGAAAAGATTTTGCATATTTCTTTACTGCCTGGCTTAATAGAAGACAGCTGGATTCTCAGATCTGCTTTTGTGTTCAGTCCGTTGTGTCATGTAGCCTCCAGAAAACTCCACTGTACACTCCTGAGAGAAAGAGTGAACACAGCAAATCACATTTCCTAGTGTTATTATGAAAATGGCTCTGACCTCCCAGACCGTCAACTACACTTTGAGAAACAGCGGTGTAAATAACAGTAAATGAAATAATGTGTGTACAGTGTATATCCCAGTGCGTATAACACAGTGGAGCCCTGGTGGCATAGTGGTTAAGAGCTCGGCTGCTAACCTAAAGGCCAGCAGTTCAAATCCACCAGCCACTCCTTGGAAACTCTATGGGGCAGTTCAACTCTGTCCTATAGGGTCGCTATGAGTTGCAGTTAAGTTGATGGTAATGGGTTTTGTAACACAGTGAGGGCTCAATATGTAAAGCCTTTCTATGTTATAACTTTAAGTGAAAAGAGCAAGATAAAATCCTGGATAAAAATACTTGTTGAGTTCTAATTTTTTTCAGAGCACCCTGTGTGCTTGATCTCAGCTAATCTTCCCAATGGCACACAGTTTTCCCCTTTTACAAAGGTGGAAAGTGAGGCTCAGAGACGTTACCTGGCTTACCCAGGTTTACCCAGCTAATAGGTGGGGAACCAGGATCCAAACCTGGGGAGGCCAGACCCCAACTGTGTAAAGACCAGAGGAAAGATGTTGCCTGGGGGATCTCTCTGTGAGGGGCTCCCTGACTTTCTCCCAGCCCTTCCTCATTCTGTGGCCCAAGGCAGCCAGGACAGGCTGGGCTGCTGTTGATATTTTCTAGATGTCCAGAAAGGGATAGAGGCTGCCTGAGAAGGCCAGGGTATATCAGAGAGAGGCTGAGATGGGCTCTCCTGCACCCTGCTCTCACCAGCCCAGCCCACCTTGCTGGTTTCTCCACCTGTGTGCTTCTCATCCTCTGGCTTGAGCTTCTCCTCAAGGGCAGGAGCTACAAAGGACAATTCTGCCTTGGGTACGGGTGCTGGCTGCCTGACTCCCTCAGCCGCTGTGTGACCTTGGGCTGGTCAGTGAACTCCTCAGAGCCTTAGTTTCCTTATCTGCAAAACAGGGATGCTAGTGGTATGGGCCACAGTTATTGAGCATCTGCTACATGCCAGGGCCGTGTGTGAGCACTTAATTATGCCGACCTTCAGCCATCCACAATCCCCAGTGTTGAGTCTTTGAGGGAGGTGATGGGTGCTCAGAGAAGGTTTTCCCTCCTTACCTAGGTGGGAGGTCCGGGAGTACATTCCAGCCCAGCTCTACCACACAACAGCCGGCTCCACCTGGCTCAGCCTGATCAGCCAGCACTGGCAGCAGACACAGGCACTTAGTCCCCACCAGGCCCGCGCCCAGTTTCTGGGTAAGAGTCCTGGGCTGGATGTTGAGAGCACAAGGGCTTGCTGGGGTCCTGGAGGATGGGGGTGTGGAAGGGTATTCCATGGCAGAGTCAATGAGCAAAGGATGGAGGAGGGATGGTGTGGAGTGGTTAGAGGACTGCAGCCAGATCTATGAGAGAACTGGAATTCAAACCCCGGACTTTACCCTGAGGGCACTGGGCAGCCCTGGAAGGACTTGAACAGGGGGAGGGGTCCATTCAGGTTTACACCTGGAAGACAGAAGCTTGGAGGCCGCTGTAGGCTTCCAGGGTGAAGATGGAGGCAGAGTTTGGGATGGAGTCCCAGGGACAAGAAAGGTGGATGGGGTCAAAAGATACTCAGGATGAAGAACAGACATGGCTCTGGCTCCATGAGAGCTACTGCTGGGGAGGGAAGAGGCTAGAGGAGGGCCCCACTAACCAGCTTGAGCTCCTTTGAGGAGTAGGGTCACCAAGCAGGGGACACCAGGGAGGGAGCAGATGTGGGGAATTTGAGGGCTTTTGGGTCACTGATGTATGGTCTGGGCTGGAGCGCCAAGAGTCCTGAGTGAATGGAGATCTTTGTATCCCTGGGGGTGGGAAAGCCACCACGCACAGTGGTGCAGGCAGAGCACTGCACAAGGGCTGTATCTGGCTGAGCAGGAGGGGGCCTGGGTCCAGTTCACTGAGGGCTGGGGCTGCTCAGAGGAAGGTGCCCCTAGAGAAGGCGTCATTTTCCTTTGCACAAGGGTATTTTCAGTGCCAGCTGAGCACCCGCCTTGGGGTGGGCCTGGGCATAGAACGCTGGAAGCAACAGAGAGGAGAGGAGCTATGAGCAGGGATGGAGGAAAAGGCCAGACTGAGGGCTCGCTCCTGTGTCAGGTGCAGCCAAGGGAAGAGGTGGCTGTGGCTGTGAGCCCGTCCAGTCCGATAACTGCTACTCCGTCTCCCTACCCCAGGCCTCCTCAGCGCCTTGCCCATGTTTGGCTCTTCCTTCTTCTTCGTCCAGAGCTGCAGCAACATGGCTGTGCCAGCTCCTTGCATCCTTGCTGTCAACCATAACGGCCTCAACTTCCTCAGCACCGAGACCCATGTGAGTGGCCTCAGTCCGGCACCACCTAGCACCCCTTCAGGGGGCCAAGATCACCACTTCCCCACTGTGTGACCTCGGGCCAGCCTCTTCCCCTCTCTGAGCCTCACTTTCCTCCTCTGGAAGACAGGGATGATAGGCAGGCCCACCTCTTAGGTCTCTTTTGAGTCAGCACTCATGTGGGACTGTTACCCCTTTCTTAGATCCTGTCCCCAGAAGCAGCCCCTGAGACAAGCATGGCAGTGGAAGTGGTTTATTTGGAGGTGATTCTAGAAAACCCTCACATGAGGTAGTGACAGGTAGGGATGGGGTCAGTAAAGGGTGTGTTTACCAAGCAAGTCACTGCTGTGGGCAACTGGAGCGCTGGCTGGCTGGAGTGCTCTGGGAGACAGTGTGGAGCGTACCTCTGTATTACCTCAGCTGAGGGGGAGATCATCGCAGCAATGGGGTGTTGCCCGCCATTTCCCCAGCTGTCATTAGCCCAGGGCTCCTTCCTAAAGTATTAACTCTACATCGGGCTTGCTCAGCGTGTGGTCTGAGATGAGAAATAAAGCCTCCTGACAAAGATTTAAAAGTGTTCACAGGAGGCAGCTCTGATATGTAGAGGTGAAGGTCAGGATGCTGGTGGCATCTACCACACCCCTGGACTCCAGTGTTTAAAACAGGGCCTGGCAGCGTGCTAAGGCATTATCAATGTTGGTTCTACCCGTTTCACAGGTGAGGAAACTGAGGCCTGGAAAGGTAAAGCAACTTATTCAAGGTCACACAGCAAGTCACTGGGGAACTGGTACTCGAACCAGGGTCTCCTGCCTTCTATGGAGCTGATTTGCAGAGGAGGGGGAAGAATGGTTGAGAGCACTGGGCCATGGGGGAAGGTACCCAACCCACAGCCTGTCTGACCCCCTCCCCTGACTCCCAGGAGCTAATGGTGAAGTTCCCCCTGAAGGAGATCCAGTCAACCCGGACCCAGCGGCCCACGGCCAACTCCAGCTACCCCTACGTGGAGATCACACTGGGGGACATGGCGGCCCAGCATACCCTGCAGCTGCAACTGGAGCAGGTGCGCCCAGCCCTGGCCCTGAAGCCTCGCTACTCAACCCCGCACTCGTTCATTCAACCTGCGTTCACCAGGGTCAGGTCCTGGCTGTGCTTCCAAGGAGCATGCAGTCCAGTGCAGGCAGACCCAAACCCACAGCACACACACCAGTCATTATGGGGGTCTTCCAGGGAAGCATCTTGCTAGAGGAACCACAGGAAAGGGTCCAGGTTGTTTGCAAAATAGTGAGAACTGGGCAGGGCCTGGGGATGCACAGCCAGGGCAGGGCAGATCTTGAAGGGCCTGATGTCAAGCTGAGGATCTGGGGCTTTCCTCTGAGGGGACTAAGGAGCCACAGAGGGCTGGTGAGAGGGAGGGACACAGGAGGCTTGAGGAGGTTCACTGGAGCTACGGCATGGAAGTTGGATTATGAAGCCTAGGACTGAGGGTGGGTTGGTGGGGTCCCCATGTGACAGACAGGGAGACTGAGGCCTGCCTGCCCTGTACCTTCTCATCAACTGTGGTGGCTCCTTAAAAGGCAAGGGTCACCTCTGGGCTCCTGTCCAAGGCTTACAGCTAGGAGGGAAGGGAGGTAGGACCCCATCGTAGAGATGGGGTTGAGGCCCAGAAGAGGGGCAGAACTGGGGCTGGAACAAACACTGTCTACCCTGTCTAGCCCCCGCATCCCACCTGGAGATCTGGGCCAGCACCCTTTTAGGCCCCCCTGGGAAGGGCTGATTTCCCAGAGCAAGAGGGAGAGGCTTTCACTTCCCCAGCCCTGCAACTGGGGGCAGAGCCAGAACAAAGACCCCTCGCCCCTTTGAGAACCTATGATTCCAGCTCCCCCAGTCTGCTTCCCTTCATGCTTGTTCTGCTCCCACCAAGGGGCACCCTGATCCTTGATTTATACCCAGGAGCATCAGGCACCGGCTGCCCTGAGCCCTCCCCTCTGTGTTCCCCCCAGGTGTTCCCATGTCATCTTCCTACCTCCCTGGCCTCCTCTCCAGCAATTCAGTCTGTCTGCTTAAGCTATCTGTCTCCCCTCCAGAATGTCAGCCCCAAAGGACAGGGCAATGTCGCAGTGCCCGCCCCATGTCCATGGACATGGCTGATGTGGAGCAGATACCTGTTGGATGGTGGATGAGTGAGTGGAGGTCTTTCTAGCTCCTCCCCTTCCTTGCAGCCTCCTGACCTCTTTATGCTGCCACCTCTCTCTGCCTTTGGCTGGTGTGTATCATTCACTCACTCACTCATTCATTCAGCACAGAACTCTGAGCATCTCGATGCAGCAGGCCTTGCACCAGCTGCAGGGTACCGAGTGACCTGGGACCTCTGCCCTTGCCTCTGCATCAGCTGCAGGGGTGCTGAATTGCCGGAACCCTCGGCCCTCAGGCCTTGTCTCTGCACCAGCTGCAGGGGTGGTGGGTGACCTGGACCCTCGGCCCTCAGCCCTTACCTTCACAGAGCCCCCAGTCTCATGGGAAGATGGGCATGAAGGAAGCTCTGGAATAAACTGCAGTCAGTGCTGGGAGGGCGTACAGGGGACCTGTGCTGGCTGGGAGGTCATCAGGAAGGGCTTCCAGGAGGATGTGATGTCAGAGTGTAGTGGCCATTGCAGCCAACAAACGTGGGTTTCTATCCTGCCTGCCTCTGACAGTCTGTGTGAGAGGATTTTGAACCATCCCTGCTTCTTGGTGAGCCTCAGTTTCCACAGCTGCCACAATCCCACCAAGACCTGAAACACAGCTGGTATCGGGCAGGCATTGGATTGGCTGGAGGGAAGGAGCACCCCATACGCACACAGAGGCACATCTAGGTTCCCCGATCTAACTAGCCAAGGTGGCCCTCCAGGGCTGGAGCAGATGCAGCAAACCTCACCAAAGAGCAGTTTAGAGTGTGGCCTTGGGCATTCTACCTCCTGGGTTTAAATTCCCGTACCTGCCAGTTGTGAGATCTGTGGCAAGTGGCTTCCTCTCTCTTGGCCCATTTCCTCACCTGTGGAATGGGAGTATAATCACGCCTGCCTCATAGGGACACTGTGGGGATTCAGTGGGGACCATGCCTGGGTTTGGTCTGAGACCCACACTCCCAGACTGGTTTTCACCTTTCCCTGCTGCCTTTCCCCAACTGGAACCCTGGGGCTGGGTCCTGACTCCTTCTAGGCTGTTCTGCCAGGTGGTAACCATGGCAAAACATAATCAGAAACAGTGACCTTGTATTGATTGGATTAATATTAAAATTTGAAACCTAAAGGATTTATACATAATGAAATCTCATTCAGTCATCACAACAGCCCTGTGAGGCAGGCCCTAGTAAACTGAGAGCCTACAGATGAGGAAACTGAGGCTGAGGGAGGCGAAGTGACTGGCCCAGGACTACCCAGCTCGCCAGCCCAGAGCCAGTGAATGCACTTGCCTCCCTTCCCCCACCCCCTGCCCCTGACCAAGTGCTGGCCCTTCCAGCCTGTGCTTGACCTTCCTGCTGCCCTGCTCCTCACACTCCTCCAGGGCCCTGGGGAATGACAGGCTCGGACTCTAATTGTCTCCTGCAGGGTCTAGAGTTATGTCGAGTGGTGGCTGCCCACGTGGAGAACCTTCTCAGTGCCCGAGAGAAGCGGCTCACACTGCCCCCCAGTGAGATCACCCTGCTCTGACTGACTCTGGCCTCCAGCTGCCCTCTGTCAGAAGACCTGGGGTCTGTAAGGGGCCAAGACTTGGGGGAGGCCAAGAGGAGGCAGGAGGAGCTACCCAAGTCCCCAAGACCCGTTGAGGACCAATCTAGAGTTGAGGTGGAGTCACAGCATGCAGCGAACAGGAGGAACTTCCAAGGGCTGCCTCATGTTACAGTTAAACAGAAGGCAGGACTGTGGGGCCTCCTGCCACATACTCGCTGCAGCCCTGCCTGAACACCCACTGGTGGCAGGGAAGCCTTACATCAGTGGCCTAGATGAACTGGACTTTGCCTGTGGTTTACTCAGGGTCTGATGTGTGAATCTGCTTGGACTCCACATCCCAGCCCCCGATATCCTCCTCAGGTTACTGCCTTGGACTCCCTTTCAGCCTGGAAGTGTGACCCTCGGTTGTTTCTGTGCAAATAAATAAAAGGTATACCCAGCAGCCATTTCCTCCAGGGTGTTGCTAAGTGGCTGGGATGCAAGCCCAAGGGAAGAGGCAGGAGTTGAGGCCGTTGTGCCCCTGACTTACTGGCCATGAACAAAGCTTCCTGCAGAGCCCTTACTACTCCCTACAGGTCCCCACTCTCTACCCCTTAAGTGGCCCCAACACCAGGCACTCATCTCTGGACGGGCCATACAAGGTTCAAGAGTGGTATAGTGAGCACTGCTGGTGGGAATGCAAAATGGTACAACCATTTTGGAAAACAATATGGCACTTCCTTAAAAAAAAAAAAATTTTTTTTTTTTTTTTTTTTTAGAAAGCTAGAAATAGAAATACCATTTGATCCAGCAATCCCACTCCTAGGAATATATCCTAGAGAAATAAGAGCCATCACACAAAGAGACATATGCACACCCATGTTCACTGCAGCATTGTTCACAATAGCAAAAAGATGGAAACAGCCTAGATGCCCATCAACAGATAAATGGATAAACAAACTATGGTACATACACACAATGGAGTATTACACAATGATAAAGAACAATGATGAATCTGCGAAGCATGTCACAACATGGATGAATCTGGAGGACATTATGCTGAGTAAAATAAGTCAATCACAAAATTACAAATATTGTATGAGACCACTACTGTAAAAATGCATGAACAGGTTTATACACAAAAAGAAACAATCTTTGATGGTTATGAGGGAGGGGAGGGTTGGGGATGGAAAAACACTTGATAGGTAAGTGGTAACTTTGGTGAAGGGTAAGACAGTACACAATACTGGAGAAGCCAGCACAACTTGTCCAAGGCAAGGTCGTGGAAGCTCCATAGACACATCCAAACTCCCTGAGACACTGAATTATTGGGCTGAGGGCTGTGGGAACCATGGTCTTGGGGAACATCTAGCTCAGTTGGCATAATATAGTTTATAAAGAAAATGTTCTATGTTCTATTTTGGGGAGTAGCATCTGCGGCCTTAAAAGCTTATGAGTAGCCATCTAAGATACTCCACTGGTCTCATCCCACTGGGAGCAAGGGAGAATGAAGAAAACTAAAGACACGAGGGAAAGATTAGTCCAAAGGACTAATGGACCACAACTACCACGGCCTCCACCAGACTTGAGTCCAGCACAAATAGATGGTGCCCGGCTACCACCACTGACTGCTCTGACAGGGATCACAATAGAGGGTCCCAGACAGAGCTGGAGAAAAACAGAACAAAATTCTAACTCCAAAAAAAGACCAGACTTACTGGTCTGACAGAGACTGGAGAAACCCCAAGAATATGGCCCCCAGACACCTTTCTAGCTCAGTAATGAAGTCACTCCTGAGGTTCACCCTTCAGCCAAAGATTAGACAGGCCCATAAACCAAAATGAGACTAAAGGGGCGCACCAGCCCAGGGGCAAAGACTAGAAGGCAGGAGGGGATAGGAAAGCTGATAATAGGGAACCCAAAGTTGAGAAGGGAGAGTGTTGTCATGTTGTGGGGTTGGTAACCAATGTCACAAAACAATATGTGTAATGTTTAATGAGAAGCTAATTCTGTAAATCTTCATCTAAAGTAAATTTAAAAAAAAAAAAAAAAAAGAATGGTGTAGTGAAAGAAGGGAGAAGTCTGGAAAAGGACTTCCCAAAGAATGGGACATTGGAGCTGGGTTTTGAAGGATGAGCAGGAGTTTGCTAGGAACAGATAGAGGTGAGGGAGATGAACATTTCAAATAGAGGCTTGGGCCAAGACTTAGAAAAACAGTAAGTCCAGGTGGGTGTGAGAGATCCAGAGCAGAGGTAACCAGGCCCCAGGGTGCCTGGCCAATTGTGAGGGAAAACAACAGAGGAGGAATGACCAATTGTCAAAGCCTGAGACAGGCATACTCATGAAGGCCTTGGGTCCCAGATGGGTGTGATGAGAGGTACCATGATACTTGGGCACTCACAAGTAACAGGAAGTACCTCATTACTGCCCCATATGGGACACGGGGCTGGGCCCAGTCATGTTCCAGCATCCACATACCTCCCTTACTTCCCCCCTGTCAGGGATACCTCCTCCTGCACAGGAACCACAATCCTCTTAAGATAATCTTGGCCTGGTGGTTGAAGGCCGGGGTTATGGAGCCACAGAGGCCTATGTGGCCTTGGGTAAGTTGCTTGCCCTCTCTGAGCCTCTGCTTCCCTCTTTGTAAACTGGAAGCATTGACAGAACACAAAAGCTTTTGTTGTCATTATTAGGTGCCGTCGAGTCAGTTCTGACTCACAGCGACCCTATTAGGCAGAACGAAACACTGCCCAGTCCTGAGCCATTCCTACAGTCGTTATGCTTGAGCTCATCGTCGCAGCCACTGTGTCAATCCACCTCGCTGAGGGTCTTTCTCTTTTCCGCTGACCCTGTACTCTGCCAAGCATGATGTCCTCCAGGGACTGATCCCTCCTGACAACATGTCCAAAGTATGTAAGACACAGTCTCGCCATCCTTGCCTCTAAGGAGCATTCTGGCTGTAGTTCTTCTAAGACAGATTTGTTCTTCGCCAACACCATAATTCAAAGGCGTCAATTTTTCTTTGGTCTTCCTTATTCATTGTCCAGCTTTCACATGCATATGATGCGATTGAAAATACCATGGCTTGGGTCAGGCGCACCTTAATCTTCAAGGTGACATCTTTGCTCTTCAACACTTTAAAGAGGTCCTTTGCAGTAGATTTGCCCAATGCAATACGTCTTTTGATTTCTTGACTGCTGCTTCCATGGCTGTTGATTATGGATCCAAGTAAAATGAAATTCGTGACAATTTCAATCTTTCTCCATTTATCATGTTACTCATTGGTCCAGTTGTGAGGATTTTTGTTTTCTTTGTGTTGAGGTGCAATCCATACTAAAGGCTGTGGTCTTTGATCTTCATCAGTAAATGCTTCAAGTCCTCTTCACTTTCAGCAAGCAAGACTGTGTCATCTGCATAAAACAGGTTGTTAATGAGTCTTCCTCCAATCCTGATGCCCCGTTCTTCTTTATATAGTCCAGCTTCTCATATTATTTGCTCAGGATACAGATTGAAGAGGTATGTTGAAAGAATACAACCCTGATGCACGCCTTTCCTGACTTTAAACCAATCAGTATCCCATTGTTCTGTCCGAACAACTGCCTCTTGATCTATGTAAAGGTTCCTCATGAACACAATTAAGTGTTTAGGCAAGTGCTTTCTAGGTGATCACGGTTAGGTCCAGCATGAAATGCAAATGGATATCTGAAGTGGGGAGGGTCAGACATTTTAACTCTTACCAAAATTTTACTGTGTCAGGCACTGTACTTTACATGAACTAGAAGTAACCCATTTAATCCACAAAACACCCCAACAAGGTGGGCACTATTAGTACCTCCATTTCCTGCATGGGGAAACGGAGGCCCAGAGAGGCAAAGCGACTTGTCCGAGACAACACAACTATTAAACGACCTAGCGAAGATTCAAACCCAAGCAGGCTAGCTCCAGAGTCCAGGCCGTCTCTCATGAGGGAAGGGCTCTGGCTCAAGAGCACATAGTCAAGAGTGAACACATAGAAGCTTCCAATGGGGTGTCTGGGATGCAAGGGGCTGTCTCAATCTAGAGAAGCGGTGATTCCCATTTCTGCCTGGATGAGCAGAGCTGGGCTCTGTAGGGGAGGCTCCAGGACTTTATAAGGGTAGCAAGCTCCGTGCCATGTAGGTATATGAGTAGAGTCTGATGCCCTCCTGCTGTAGGGCAGCTTAGAGGCGAAAGTCGGCATCGAGCTTCTGAAGGGCCTGAGCCTCCACAGCCAAAACCCCCAACATGCAGGTGAGGGGCCCTGCCCAGGGGTTCACAGAGTGTGGCCCAGGCAGGACTGGTGCAGCAGCCAGGCTGCCTGGCCTTAGCCTTGCCCACTGGCCACCTTCTCCCTGCTTGCCTGCAGCTGCCTTCCTAGCACCCTCCCCCCACCTCCCAAGCCCCACCAGGCTGTGCCTGAAAAGGGCAGGAATGAAGTTTATTGCAGGCTTCATGCCTGCCCCATTTCCCCCTACAACTACTGCTGCTGCTTATTGGGATAAAGGTGGCCAGGTGCAAGTGCTTGAGGACTGCCAGGGTCCCAAGTGTCTGGGCATCCGCATCCTACAGGCCTTGTCCCGGCATTGCCAAGTCACCACACAACTCCCACCTTCCAACAGATACTGGTGGGACCCACTGTTTATAGATGGGGAAACAGGCCCAGGCTCAAGGTCAGTGATTTTCTCTGCTTAATGTTGTCATTAACTGCCATCCAGTTGGCCCCCAACTCATGGTGACCCCAGGCAAAAAAGAAAAAAATGCTGCCTGGTCCTGTGCCATTCCCATGATCAGTTGTGGATGGGACCATTGTGATCCATAGGGTTTTCACTGGCTGATTTTCAGAAGCAGATCTTTCTAGTCCACTTTGGATGCTCCGCTGAAACCTGTTCAGCATCATAACAATGCACAAGCCTTCACTGACAAACAGGTGGTGGCTTTGCACGAGGTAGAATTCTACCACTAAACCACCAATGTGCCCCCCCTTAATGTACCTGATCCCAATTTATCCTCACAGTCACCATGTGAGGTGAATACTCGTGTTGCCCCCGTTTCACAGACCAGAAAACTGAGGTTCAGAGTGGGGAAGTCACTTGCCATACAGCTCATTATATCAAGATTCAAACCCATGTCTGTCCGATCCCAGAGTCCATCCTTTTGTTCTGACAAACTAGGGTGTGTGGGTGGGGGTGGGTGTGGGTGTGTGTGTCGCTGGTTGGGAGCAAAAATAGCCAGGAAAGTGAGGCTTTAAGGCAACTGCAGAGACCATATCATGAAGGCTAAGATGCATTTCATCTCAGGCGGAATCTGGGGAAACGTGGTGAGTTGGTGCCCAAAGAATCAAAATTAAGGAGATGCGTGGACGGGAACTGGCATTCCAGCTGGAAGAAACAGCTTGGGCAAAGGTCAGGAGGTAGGACAAGGTATGTCTGCAGACCTGGCAGTGTAAGGGCGAGGCTGTGCTCAGTATAATAGAAACAGGGACGAGGAGACAAAGCCGGAGGGACTCTTGAACAAAGGCCTTGAACGTCAAACAAAGCAGTTGGATTTTATCCTGGGGAGCCATGGGAGGTTTTCAAGCAGGAACCCGTACTTCCTGGACCCGCTCAGCGCATTCCGCATAGCCACGCCTTTGCTCAGGCTGCCCAACTACACTACTTCAAAACTTTCGATTCCCGATAGTGATTATCTAAACTTCTGCCTTACATGCGCGCCTATTCGGGAAGCCCTGGTGGTGTAGTGGTTAAGTGCTACGGCTGCTAACTAAAGGGTTGGCAGTTCGAATCCGCCAAGCGCTCCCTGGAAACTCTATGGGGGCAGTTCTACTCTGTCCTATAGCGTCGCTGGGAGTCGGGATCGACTCCATAGCACGGGGTTTGGCTTTTTTGTTTCTTTATTCGGTCTCTTGAGTTTCTTTTCCCGTCGTAACCTGAAGAAGCGCCGCCATACGCGCCTCCAGTCCCGAGGAGCAGCACCGAACCCCGCCCCAACCCCGCCCCGCCCTACCCCCACCCCAGGCGCGCTCCCGAGGCTGCGCACGCGTCCACCGCCGCTGAGACGTGACTAGGGCAACGTCCGCTCCCGGCAGCAGCGGAGGCCGAAGGGTTACCACGGCCAAGCTTGTCCAACTTCTGCGGCGGCCGCCATCCAGGTTCAGAGCTGAGACTGGTGCTCTCGGCCCGCAGTTTGAAAAGTTCCCGCTGATTTCAGAAGTTTCCTTAAGCGTCCTGAGGGCTTTCCTCTGTTGAGGCCTCCCTTCAGGCACTTTCTTAGCCACCCATTTCCCCTTCAGGGGTCCTCGCCGCCATCCCCGCCCCCCGGTTAAGTGACGGACGCAGTAGCCACGACGACCGCTTGAGTGACTGGCAGGATTGCCAACAGACATCGGGAAGCTCCCGTCTGGGTCCGCCCGGCGCAGGGCCAGGGGCCCAATTAAAGGAGTGGAATCGCCAAAGGGGGCGGTACCGGGGCAGCCGAGGTTGTGGCGGTTCCCCGGTGATTGCTCGCTGGGGCTGCAGCTCTTACGGGTTTTCGGATGATGCCGTGACAGAGGATAACGACAGCGTGGACAGCGTGAGCGCACCCCTGCGGAGGGAACCCTTCCGAACCAGAGGCGGCGCGTCGTCGAGGCAGGGCGCTCTTTGAGGGCGCTCCTTCAAAGCCCTTCAGCGAGTGGGGGAGGGGTGGTGGACGCCTACGGCCCACTGTGCGCCTGCGCTGGCTTCTTCACCGGCCGGCTTGCACTCCCGCGCATGCCCGGAGCGCGCGGGGCCCCGCGGCGGCTGGCTGCACTGCGCGTGCGCGTCCGGGAGCCCGCTGAAGAGCGGCGCTGGCAGACGTCGGGCGGGAGGCCCGTGACGTCGTGAGGAGCGCCTTAAAGTGCGGCCCCGGCCGGGTGTCAGAGGGTCCGACCGGGAGTCGGTCCGCGCCCCCGCGGCAGCCCCCGCGGCATGAGGCGCGGCCGGCGCTCTTGCCACCTGGGACGTGGAGGAGGTGGAGGAGGAGGACGCCCCGTTGCCGCCACCGCTGCATGACCTGCCGCCCCTAAGGCCCGACCCCGCGCCTGGCTCCTCGACGCTTTCCGCCGGGCCCTCTGGCCACGCATGGGGGCCCGGCACTGAGGAACTCTTCTCCCCGGGGACGCCGGGGCGCGTCCCCTGAGGGCCATGCCCGGCCGTCCCGCCCGCCCCAGAGGACCCTAGAGAGCGGCGCGGGGCGATGGCGGCCGCCGGCGGCTATACGGACCTGCGTGAGAAGCTCAAGTCCATGACGGCCAGGGACAACTATAAGGCGGGCAGCCGGGAAGCGGCGGCTGCCGCTGCCGCCGCGGTAGCCGCTGCTGCCGCCGCCGCTGCCGCCGCCGAGCCCTACCCAGGGTCCGGGGCCAAGCGCAAGTTCCAGGAAGACTCGGACCCGGAGCGCAGCGACTACGAGGAGCAGCAGCTGCAGCGGGAGGAGGAGGCGCGCAAGGTGAAGAGCGGCATCCGCCAGATGCGCCTCTTCAGTCAGGACGAATGCGCCAAGATCGAGGCCCGCATCGATGAGGTGGTGTCCCGTGCCGAGAAGGGCTTGTACAACGAGCATACGGTGGACCGGGCCCCGCTGCGCAACAAGTACTTCTTCGGCGAGGGGTACACATATGGCGCCCAGCTACAGAAGCGAGGGCCTGGCCAGGAGCGCCTCTATCCGCCGGGAGACGTGGACGAGATCCCCGAGTGGGTGCACCAGCTGGTGATCCAGAAGCTGGTGGAGCACGGCGTCATCCCCGAGGGTTTCGTCAATAGTGCCGTCATCAACGACTACCAGCCGGGGGGCTGCATCGTCTCACACGTGGACCCCATCCACATCTTCGAGCGCCCCATCGTGTCAGTGTCCTTCTTTAGCGACTCCGCGCTCTGCTTCGGCTGCAAGTTCCAGTTCAAGCCTATCCGGGTGTCCGAACCTGTGCTTTCCCTGCCTGTGCGCAGGGGGAGCGTGACTGTGCTCAGGTAACGACCTGGGAGGAGCCCTGCTTTGTATAGATCTGACCCTTTCTGCTTGGAGCTTGTGGGGAGTGGGGGAAAAGGGCCTATGCCACTTAAAACACGGATAGCAAGACAGCAAAGGTCAAGGAGCTGATCTAGATTTCTGTATCCCGGAGGCAAGTTTGACGCAATCACGAGTTTGACTGAGAGCTAATCTAAAGGCAAGGCATCTTTCCAAGAGGCAGTGGGGCTGGGTATCAGGAAGCTAAGATTTTTAGGCGTCTGCTTCCCTGTGTTATTTTAAGCAAGTCACTTTTCCATTCTGGGCCTTGGTTTCTGAATCTACGTTTTTGGAAAAAATTGAGTGGAGCTTAACTTTGAGTTGAACTTAAGTAACAAAGTTTTTCCTGTTATGCTGTTGTTGGTTTTCTTAACAGAGGATGTTAATGTATTCCTTAACAGAAAATATGGAAGCAGCTCTCTGAGAGTGCTTAATTGATGCATGGTCTCCATTCCCAAGGGGTGGGGGGAGGGGGTGACTTCCCTGGAGTTGCACAGTTTAGTGGTTGGGCCAGGAATAGAGTTCAGCACATTCTTAAAATTCTCCCACCTTGGCTGCAGAAGAGCCCATTGGTCATTTTGAGAATGTGTTACCTGTTTTCAGGACTGAATAAAACAAAATAAAGTTCATCTTTTGACCTGGCATTTAGCCTTGTAGTTATGTCAGTAGCAGAACTTATATTCTTGGCCTATTTTGGGTCCCAGATCTTGCTGAGAGGTAGCTCAGTGCCCTGGTCCTCAGAGAAAAATGCCTGGTGAGACACCTTTGCTTGTTTAGATGAAGCAGAAAATTTATTTGGAATCTGCTTTCTCCACCCCCGAAACAGGTAATCCTCGGAATGTACTTCAGTAATCCCCAAAAGCTCTTAGGAGGTCTAGACTGCAGCTGTCCGGAGCAGCTTCGTTGACCACTGAATTAAAGTCCAGGATCAGTGTACACTGGGATTTTGTTTTGAGCTGCTTAGTTTCTAAAGTGCAATCAGGGCAGGCCACAGTCAGGATAGGTTTGGGTGGAAATAGGGTCCCTGGAGCCCTCTTCATATTGTGGAGTAGGTTCTCTGTCTCATTTGAGTTGGACAACTGAGGCTGCTTACCTGTCTGGAGATGGCGGCGGAGCCTTGTGATGTCCGAGGTCTTCTGATGGGAAAGTCTAGGATGTTAGTGGCAACAGAAGCAGTACTTTGGCTTCCTTGTGAATCTGAAACGTGGCAGGTGCCCACCTCAGAAACCCAGAGGGCCCCTTTGTCATTTGGGCTTCAGAGCTTCTTAGATCTGCGTGGTATTTCCAGAGTGATGTTTGGGCAAAGCCATTTAAGATGGAATTTCTAGGGCAGACCCTTCCAAGAGGCTTGCTGAATACGGCAGGTTGGTGTCTCACCCCATCAAAGGGCTCTTGTGCTGAAAGGATATCATATAAGGACCATTTGATCTCTGAAATACTATTTTTCCACGTAGTCACAGGCCCTCAGGATTATTTTCAGGAGGTGGAGCACTAGCCAGGCATGTAATGGGGAGATCAGAACAGGCAGTTTGTGACTTTAAGACTCTTGCCCCCAACACACACACAACCCCTTGTATAAAATAGCAGAAGTTTCGACTTCTAAAAACGCAGGTCTGTCAGTGATCATTAACAGGATTGCATCGTCAAGAAAATCCATCTTTTCTGGAGAATAGTGAAGTCCTAGAGCCTTCCCAATCCCCTCCAACTCCCCCCTAGATTCTGACTTGGCTGCGGAGTTAGCATGGGAGGTTCAGCAGTGTCCTGAAAAGTGCTCCCCTGGGCCTTGAATCCAGCTCTCTCGTTTGTTTTGAGAGCTTTTGGGTGGTTTTCACATCTGTAAAATGGGGATTCGAACTTCCAAAGCCTATTAGAATTAGATGTGGTGATTTCGTGTCTGGTAATGGAGCCTGGCACAGGTTAGGCATTTAAATAGGTGTTTGCTTTCTATGCAACCCTGCTCTCTTGTTGGGGAGGGGTAGCGATTTGGTGGAGTGTGAATCATGGCTCTTCTTGGAGTTCATAGCCCAGCTGAGACCACAGACAATGAGCCCAGGATGGTAACTATAAGAGCACAATGAGAGGGACATCTTACCCACTGTGGAGTGTTGAAAGTTTTGGGGAGGAAGTAAGCTAGTACTTGAAGGATGACTAGGAGTTAACCAAGCAAAACAGGGAGGGCACAACAGCGGCAGTAGCAGGGTGGGGATGTTCCAGCCATAAAGAACAAGTAGGCAAAGGCAGATGGGGGGGGGGGGGGCGGTGGTGCTGACGTGAGGCAGATGGAGTTCATTATTAGTCCTTAGCTCCAACCTGAAGCAGAGACCCCCATGGGGATGCCCTGATACAGCTCTAGGGGAGGGCTTCTCCACAGCGGCACTGTTGACATTTCGGTCTAGAGAATTTTTTGTTGTACGGGGCTGTCTTGGCATTATAGGATATTTAGTAGCATCCTCAGCCTCCTAGAAGCCAGTAGTGCCTTCTGTAATGACCAAAAATGTTCCCAGACATTACCAAATGTCTGCAGGGAAGGGGGAACACAAAATCATCCTCCGTTGAAAACACCGCTGTAGGGTTCTGGAACCCATCCTCTAATTTACATCTTGGATTAGCTCACTTAGCACTTTGAGCTTGCTTTGTATACAGGTGGGGAACACTTGCCTGTTAGCAGCGCCCCTCTTTAAATCCCGCTTGGGTTCTTCCCTCGGCTGGTAGGAGAGGCGATGCTTTCTCACTTACTGGTACATATTCCAGCTCAGGGCTGTTGAGCTATAACCTCCCAGATTGGAACGAAGGGGCTGATTAAAATAATGGTCTTCTGTGGATGTGGAAGGATTTAATAATTCTCATCTGCTTGTGCTTCAGTGGTGTCTGTGGCAGGAATACAGTTACATTTAATAGTTGTCAGTGTGTTTGTCAGTGTATGGCAAACATTGACTCAGCAGTGTTTAAGCCTGAGCATTTAGAGCAAGGCCTCATGGAGGCTCCTGGAAGTGCTTCAAACTCCTTTCCAAAACCCAGCTGGCAGTAGATTTTTTGTAACCTTTGTATGTTAGGCCTGGGTGGGTCCCCTCTTAATGCTTGTTCTCTAGGAAAGTAAATATCTTTTACTTTCTTTTATGTCAGCTCATCCCACAGTTCCTCTCTATTCCCTGTAGTGTGAATGGGGCAGATTAAAACAGACTCCTATTGGATCAATTGGAGTAATTACCTTGAGGCTAATTGCTTACTTGCTGCTGCTTTTAATCACTGCTGCCTGGTCTGTGGTTATGGTGGCCATATTCCCAGAGACCCAGGCCTTGGCTGCCCATGTGGAAATGACTTGGTCTGTTTGTGTATTGCTGGCCATGGGCATGCAGTATGAGCTCAGCCTGCGACTCTTCCAGTTAATGGTTGGTGTTGGGTAGAATGAGTACCCTGTCAGTTCTGGGCTAAGGGCTGAGTTTGTGCAGCAGGTTAAAAGCAAAATTTAGCTTTCTGCTTAAAATAGTTGGGGAAGTAGGGCAGATAGGTCCTGGGCCACATCTCCTGTGTGGAATCTTCTGATTCTCTGAGTGGGAGGAGCCACAGACTGAAGCCAGGGCTGTGCACTCTGGGGTTAGGGGCTCTGGCTGCCCTGGGTGCTGCCAGGCCTGACAAGGCAGAGGGCCTCAAAGGGAAGAAGCTGGCAGGTGAGCTGTGGTCTTCATTACAGAGCTCTGAGCAAATGGAGGATAAGTAGGCCATGAAAATTTCAGGTCTAGCTGGCCGTTTTAGGCTGGGCAGTTGCTATGTAACCGTTGCTGAGATATGGTGTTAGCTGTGTAGGGGTATGAGCTCATCTTTGCAGACCTCTTCCGTGGAAGGGGACTGCGGGGTTACAAGCTTGTCCTTTGTCAAAGGCAGTGAGGCCCCCAGGACAGAGTCGGACCTTAACACCAGGAAAACAACCACCCTGCTTCGGAGAAAAAAAAAAAAAAAAAAATGGCACCAAAAATCACTGTAGCCTGAATACTGAAACAAAGAGTTTGATGTCAAACCTGGTTGGAGTTCCAGCACCACCACTTTAGGTATTTGACCTTGGGCAAGTTACTTAACCTTTCCTTTCCTGCAAAATGGAACTAATGATGCCATGAGTTGTCATAGAAGGTTCTTTCTCACACTACTGCACACTTGAAGTTTAGCTAAAAATGTTTGAGGAGATGAGCTGTGCTCTGTGTTCAGCTACTGTGTATTTGTACCACGATATGTGCAGACCATCTTTTAGATTCAGAAAGCCCCAGGACTTCTCATAAAGGTTAGGCCACGTGTCTTCTTGGGGGCTGGGGGCTGGTAAATAACTTGAGCCTGAGATTCTCCGTCTTAAGGGCCTGTCAGTGGTGAGGCAGGCTCTGGGGTCTGCCCAGGGCAGGCAGTTCCAGCTGCCGGGAGGTTGTCACCATGCTCAGATCTTGGCCAGTCCCTCTGTCTCTGGTCCACCCTAACCTGGGCAGGGTCTGGGGTAAATGGGAAATGGAGACCATCTTGGAAATGTACCTTGACAACTGACTCTCCAAGACTGTCCCCTATAGAGGTTTTCAAACTTCTCATTTAACCTGCACCTTAATCTTCTGAGGAAGGGCTTGTTGTGATCTCTGTTTTAAAGATGTAGAAACTGAGGCTCTGAAGTAGTAGAACAGTTAAGCTCAGCAAACATTTCATCTAGCATCCACTGTGTGCAGAGATGAATAAGGCCTTTGGAAGCTTTTTCTGGTAGGGAAGACATAATTTTTATAAGGCCAAATGTAGTAGCAGAGAGGTATGGGTGAATGTAGCGGGGCAGGTCGGGGGTGGGAGTAGGGAGAAACCCAGTCTGGGTAAATAGGAAAAAACTTCCCAGAGGAGGAGATAGATGTGTCAACTCCTTAAAGAGTCACTTTGAGGTACAGAGCTAGTGGATGAGAGGGCCAGGCTGTCACTTTTGCTGCACACTAGTCATCACTGCATGGGTGTTGGGGAGAACCGAGGGGGCTCGGCCCAGGCAGTGTGCAAACAGACTGACCAGCCTGGGGCATTTTCTCTTTTCGCTCCCCTGTGAAAACAAAAGAGCAGGAGGCACTGAGACTTTGCTTCATGCCAAGGGTAGGGCTGGACCTGGGGTGTATTAAGTTTCAAGGCAGACTGGGATTTTCTAACAGTTTCTCTTTTGGCAGCTTAGCTCCCTAGCAGTAAATAACCTTCTTCTGGTCTCTCCTGTACACTTTCTGCTGAAGTTTGGCTAGGAGAGTTTCCCTTGGTCAGAACTTTGAGTCTCCCCACTTCAGAGGAGCCAGGTCCTCTGAGGAGGAGTCGGTAGGCTGTTCCGCGGTTGCCAGGAAGTTCTGGGGTCAGTGCCAAGGTTGTTTCTATGGGCCTATGCAGTTCTACTGCTGCACTAGCTCTTCCAAGGCCTGGGCTCAGTGGCGGGAACCTGGCATGGCTTTTTCTTAAGTTTTAGAGCGCTTTGGGGAGTGGGGGCAGTTAAGCTTTCAGAAGTGTCTGGAGTTGCTCCAGAACTGCATTAAGAGAAGTGGTTCCTTGGTGGAGGTGGAGAGTCAGGGCCCTTGTAGTGCCTGTAGCCAAGTCAAACAGATTGATAACATTTGTTAACAGTAGGGAAGGTTGCCTATAGCCAGGACTGTGGATTCAGGCCTCAAAGATGTGCCTTGGGATGCCTTTGGGAGGTCGGACTTAGCTATTTGGGGAAGTATATATGGCACCATTGTGCAGCTTGGACCCTCTCTTCCCCCAGTGTGGAGTGATAAGAGCACAGGATAAGACCTGGAACTCTTAGCCCTGGAGGCCAAAGGTCCTCTGCTGTTGGCAGGTCCTTCAGGGGAAGCCCATATCACTTCTGGCTGGCAGATGCTGAGCCCAGAGCTCAGGCTTACTTACCCCACGGTGGTCCAGAGCCACCTGGCTTATGTCAGATGCTTAGTAGGTGGAAGTGATGTGCTAGGCACCCAGCCTTAGTAATTCTCAAAACAGCCTGCAGGTAGGCCTCCCACCGCCCTCCCCAGGGGGCGCAACCATGTAGTCAAAATCTCTGTGATTGTGTACTGCAAGGGAGGAGGTGCTGTCGCTTGTTAAAATATTGTAATCTTTTAGTAACCACAAAACCAAAAACCAAACCCGGTACTGTTGAGTTGATTCAGTAGCCATAAAAGAACACCCAGATTGTGAAGGATAACATAGTAAACAGAACCTACTGCTCTCGTTATTACAGATAAAGAAACTGAGGCTTAGGGTTTGTACCTTAACTAAGGTGTCAAAACTAGTGGGTGACAAAGCTGGGATTCAAACCAGATCTTGTCAACTCCCTGATCACTGTGTGCTGAAGGATATTAATAGATGTTATTTGAGAGAAGGCTCTTTGGTCAGTGTGCAGTTAAACAAAGTCAGCAGGTTCTTTTGCTGTAGTAGTTTTCAGATCCTTTAGTATACTAATGTTTTTTAAAACCCTCCTATCAAGATTTTCCCAATTGACATGACTCTGAGAATTTGCCCGTAGTCTCTCGTGGGACTGGTGTTCACGAAAACTGTGGCCTAGGAGTAGTGGGAGGGGAAATCCCTAAAATAAAGGTTCTTTGCCTATGCCAGCACAGGCTTGGGTCAGATGTCCAAAGCAGAGGTGCTTCACTCTCAGGGCTGCGGCTTTTTTTTTTTTTTTTTCTTTAAAACCTCCCCTTCACTTTTACATCTGGCTCTTGCCCATGATTGGACAAGCCTGGCGTTTTTGAGGAGTCTTTCCCAGGCCTCCAGTGCTCTGATGGTTAAACATGAGCCTGTATAGCTGTCCTTGAAAAGGAAGCTGATTATCAGCCATGTGGAGAAGGCTTTGTGATCTAGGGGCAGTTTGGAATCCTGAGCAGGTGGCAGAGGCTGAGAAGGTGGCCACCTCACACTAGGCGTTGCTGAGAGTGTTTCAGGCTGTGTAGAACGGTCTCAGTTCAGTGGAGGGACTTCAGAGGGAGAGGAGAGTCAATTGGATGCCACGCCCCCCGGTGAGGAGTTCACTTCCAGTGTTTCAAATCAGAAAGACTTTGGCTGTGAAGAGGACGGTCATGTACCCACATTTCATTGGTCCGGAAGCAGTTTTAAAAATCAAGTAACTTGTTGAAAATAAGTTAATATTTGCGTATGATAGAAATTCTTAAAATATCTTAAATGCAGCTGTCTTCAAAAGTTTGGATCCCTTTAAATGTGGAGGCTTTTGGAAGCTTTTTTTCAGTAGACAAATTCTCTTTTTGAACATTGCTGTTTAGATTACTTTGATGACCCAGTGCTGTTAGCATCTGCCTTGGCTGCCTCTTCAAGCCAAAGGATAGAGAATGGAGGAGGGAATGAGGAGGAGATGTGGCTCATTGTCACTCACCAAAGTCTGGCCTCAGTCACTCCAGCTGCCTCCAAAGGGCCTAGAAAGGTGTCCCCTCTGAGGACCCTTTAAAAAGAAGGTCTCTTTGTATATCCTAGTGTAGGATACAGCCATGCACATAAATAATGACAAACAATAAAGAGATAAGTAATGACAAACAATAAAGAGATTAGGAACCCAGAAGAGAGAAATTAACACCAAATTGGGAGCTGGGAAAGTTTTCATGGAAACTAACATTTATTGAGATTCTACTATATGTGCTGAAATTGTTCTGGGTGGTATTTATGTTAGAACTTAAAAAAAAAGAATTTCAACAAGTAAAAGAGGATGTTCTAGGCAAAAGAACAAATCAAATGTTGCAGAGACAAGAGTGAGCCAGGCAAGACGGCAGGGGAAGACCCTGGGTTTTCAGGTCAAACACATAAATGATAGCTCTGCCTCATGGTGATCACTGAGGGTTAGTTCCACAGCCTCTTGGAGCCTCAGTTTCCCCGTTTGGAAAATGTTGATGATACCTGTGTCATTGGGTGATGATACCTGTGTCATTGGGTGATGATTTAATGAGATGTTTGCAGACTGGCCCACACAGAGTAAATATTACATAAATATTTGTTTAAAATAAACAAAGCACACACAAAACAAGTACTGGTCTGTTGGGGGAGATTCCTGCTTTGGTATCTGCCTTACGAGGCTATTAGGTCACCTCATTCCAGGTTTTTCCTTGAGTGGTGTCTGGCCGAAAGCTTCCTGGAGCTTAACTTGGTGTATCACTTCATGTGGATTTTTGAACCTCTCAAATCATTTTGCCTGTTGTTCCACCTGCAGCAGGGGTTGGGGCAGAGGGCAGCCATAAGACTTGGGCCATGTTCCCATTCCTTTGCCTCCAGGAACTTTGGTTGCTTGTCAGTTCTCCACACTCACATTCTTTGTGTTTAATTTCAGTGGATACGCTGCTGATGAAATCACTCACTGCATACGGCCTCAGGACATCAAGGAACGCAGAGCAGTCATCATCCTCAGGAAGTAAGTGCCCGGACGTCTGGCACCTTTTGCCTTGCCTGCAGGCCTGTCTGCAGATGTAGGTCTGAGTTCCCTTAGCTCATGGGTCCTCTAGATCAGTGGCTTGGTAGGCTGAAGCCTGCGAGAGAAGAAGGCTGTTAAATTCTCCTTTTTATTTGAATTCTGTGAGAATAAAGCTGTTTTATCTTTTCCTCAGCAGAAAATTAAGCTTTGTCTGTTTGAAGGAGTTCAGGGCTGAGTAAAAGCTCATGCTTCCAGTGTTTATGGGCATAGTCTTGAGATGGAATTTGGGGAACGTTCTTTCAGTCACCCCCACCTCTTTTCCCCACTTCTTTGGTTGTGATTTGTCACATGTGCTTTCACTGATTATTTTTAGAGTATGCGTTAGCAGTCTGCTTTAAAGATGCCTTGGTTTTCACTTCTGGGAAGAGCAGGAATGAGAGGAGATGAAGGTGGGACCTTAGGGTGCAGTGTGCAGCATACTCACAGCTTGTGGCTGCTCCTCCTCTCTGGTGACAGAGTTGGGGAGGTGTGGACTAACATTGCCAAACTTTTGGCCATTGGGAGCACTTTTTCCCTTCTCTTCATGGTTTAGTGGACTGAGCCAAGCCAACTTGGGGTCCGGACAAACTTTCCTTTTGAGTGGAGTTCCAGAAAGGGCAGGTGATTGCCTGAGGTCACATAGAAGGCTGTGAGCAAAGTGAGACCCAGGCTTCATCAGGATGTCGTATAGCTTGCTCTCTTTTTCTTTTAAAACTTAAATAAATTTTATTATTTAGAACAGTTTTAGTTTTACAGAAAAAATTGCAAAGACAGTACAGAGAGTTCCCAGATACCCCACATGTAGTTTCCCCTATTATTAACATCTTCCATTAGTGTGGTCCATGTGTCACAACTAATGAACCAGTATCAATCAGTTCTTAACTAAAGTCCATACTTTATTCAGATTTTCTTAGTTTTTCACGGGTTTCTGTTCTGGGACCCCATCCAGGATTCCACATGACATTTAGTCATTGTGTCTCCTAGGCCAACTTTGGCTGTAACAATTCTCAGACTTGCCTTGATTTTGATGACATAGACAGTTTTGAGGAGTACTAGTCAGGTATTTGGAGAATGTCTCTCAATTGGGATTTGTCTGGTGTTTTTCTCATGGTTGGACTGGAATTATGGGGTTTTGGAGGACTATAGAGGTGAAATGCCATTCTCATACGTCGTGTCAAGGGTACACAGTATCAGCATGACTTACCGCTGTTGATGCTGACCTTGATCACCTGGCTGAGGTTGTGTTTGTCAAGTTTCTCCACTGTAGAGTTATTGTCCCCCACCCCCTTTTTAAAACATGCTCTTTGGAAGACAGTCACTATGTACAAAAAAAAAAAAACCAAACCACTGCAGTTGAGTCGATTTCCGACTCATAGCGACCCTATACACTGTGTACAGCCAGCGTTTAAAGAATGGAGGAGTTAAGCTCTACCTCCTTGAGGGTGGAACATCTACATTAATTATTTGGAATTCTTCCCTGTGGGAGATTTGTCTCTTCTACCCCACTTATTTATGGATTCAATCACTTGTATCGGCCTGAACTTCTTGTGGGCATTTATGCTTCGGGTTGTAATCAATACTGCTGTATTTTTGTTGCTTGAATCGTTCTGGCTTTGGCCATTGGGAGCTCTTGCAGTTGGCTTCTGTGTCCCTTTGTCATACCTCTGTCCATGTGGTGGGGGCTTTTTTGTCTTTTGTACTTCCTTGCTTTCTGTCTTGCCACCTTTTTTAAACTCAGTCGATAACTGTGGCATTCTGGCCATTGAGGCAGACCCAGAACTCCAGAATAATGTGGTGGTGAAGTCTCTCTGGTGTGGCTCTGATACTTGGTCAAGTCAGAGACTTTGAGCCTCTGTTTTATCATCTGTAGAATGGGGATGAGCAGACCCGTGGGGCAGTCCTGGCAATTTAAGGGGTGTGGGCAGAGTTCTGGCACATATTGAGAGCTCCAGATACTTGGATCATCTATGCAGGTGGCGGCCTCTCTCCTCAAGCCTGTGAATATTTCCTGAATTGACTAGAGGATGGATTTTACCTGCCTTCCCGTTTTCTTTTCCTCTGGTTCCCAGCACAGGCCAAAACCCAGAACCTGGAAGTGATGGAGCCCAAGATTGCAGTGCCCTGCACCCTGTACTCTGACTTCTTCGTCCAAGTCATTTCTTCTTGGGCTGCACCTGGCACCTCCAACTGCAGTCAGGGACCCAGGCCAGGAACTTGGAGAGGACCACCCAGAGTAATAACTTCCCAGGTGTCCCCTCCCAATCTCTAAAAATAGCTCACTCGATCAAATTTTAGCTGGAGGTGTTACTGGAGGTGGCCATAGCCAGAGTATCAGATCAGTCTTCTAGCTGCTTCCTTCCTCTTGAATGTTGTTAGGTGCCATCGAGTTGATTTCAACTCATAGTGACCCCATGTACAACAAAACACTGCCAAGCCCTCTGCCGTCCTCACAATTGTTATGTTTGAGCCCATTGTTGCAGCCATTGTGTCAGTCCATCTGGTTGAGGGTCTTCCTCTTTTTCGCTGACCCTCTGCCAAGCATGATGTCCTTCTCCAGGCACTGATCCCCCCTGATAACATGTCCAAAGTATATGAGATGCAGTCTTGCCATCCTCACTTCTAAAGAGCATGCTGGTTGTACTTCTTCCAAGACAGACTTGTTTGTTCTTTGGCCATCTATGGTATATTCAGTATTCGCCAACACCACAATTCAAAGGTATCAGTTCTTCTTTGGTCTTCTTATTCAGCTTACCCATGCATATGAGGCGATTGAAAACATCATAGCTTGGGTCAGGTGCATCTTAGTCTTCAAGGTGATATCTTTGCTTTTCAATGCTTTAAAAAGAGGTGTTTTGCAGCAGATTCGCCCAATGCAGTGCATCCTTTGATTTCTTGACTGCTGCTTCCATGGGTGTTGATTGTGGATCCAAGTAAAATGAAATCCTTGACAACTTCAATCATTTTTCCATTTATCATGATGTTGCTTATTGGTCCAGTTGTGAGGATTTTGTGTTTGGAAGTAATCCATACTGAAGGTTGTGGTCTTTGATTTTTATTAGTAAGTGCTTCAAGTCCATTTCACTTTCAGCAAGCGAGGTTGTGTCATCTGCGTAACAGGTCGTTAATGAGTCTTCCTCCAATCCTGATAACCCGTTCTTCTTCATATAGTCCAGCTTCTCGGATTACTTGCTTAGCATACAGATTGAGTAAGTATGGTGAAAGGATACAACCCTGACTCACACCTTTCCTGACTTTAAACCACACAGTATCCCGTTGTTCTGTTTGAACGACTGCATCTTGATCTGTGTACAGGTTCCTCGTGAGCGCAATTAAGCGTTCTGAATTTCCCATTCTTTGCAATGTTATCCTTAATTTGTTATGATCCACACAGCCAAGTGCCTTAGCATAGTCAATAAAACACAGGTAACCATCTTCCTGGTATTCTCTGCCGTCAGCCAAGATGCATCTGACATTAGTGGTAATCCCTGGTTCCGTGTCCACTTCTGAATCTGGCTTGAATTTCTGGCAGTTCCCTGTTGACATACTACTGCGGCTGCTTTTGAATGATCTTCAGCAGAATTTTACTTGCATGATTAATGACGTTGTTCAATAATTTCTGCATTTGATTGGATCACCTTTCCTAGGAATAGGCATAAATACGGATCTCTTCCAGTCAGCTGGCCAGGTAGCTGTCTTCCAGATTTGCTTGATGTAGGTAAGTGAGCGCTTTCACCGCTGCATCCACTTGTTGTTGAAACATCTGAACTGGTGTTCTGTCGATTCCTGGAGCCTTGTTTTTTGCCAGTGCCTTCAGTGCAGCTTGGACCTTTCCTTTCAGTATCGTTGGTTCCTGATCATATGCTATCTTCTGAAATGGTTGAACGTCAACCAATTCTTTTTGGTTTAGTGAGTCTGTGTATTCCTTCCATCTTCTTTTAATGCTTCCTGCATCGTTTAATACTTTTCCTATAGAATCCTTCACTATTGCAACTCGAGGCTTGAATTTTTTCTTCGGTTCCTGCAGCTTGAGAAATGCTAAGCATGTTCTTCCCTTTTGGTTTTCTAACTCCAGGTGTTTACACATTTCATTATAATGCATTACTTTGTTTTCTTGAGCCACCCTTTGAAATCCATTCAGCTCTTTCTCTTTATCATTTCTTCCATTTGTTTCAGCTACTCGACGCTGAAGAACAAGTTTTAGAGCCTCTTCCGGCATCCATTTTGACACTTTTTAATGACATCTTGCTTTCTTCTTGAATGGTGGCTACAATACTAGGCTGCTTAAACTGGCTGAGTCAGATGCTGCTTCATGGAGCTAAGAGTCTGCACTGTTAACCAGCTCTCCCAAATCTCTTCGGCTAACTGGGCCCCTGGCAGTGGTCTGACCGTGGCAGGAAGTGGCTGTTGTGGATGACTGAGGTTCTTCGACCTTTGACTTCAGTGGGGTCAGGGGTCAGCTAGGGACTGGGCTGGTGGGCAGAAGCATAGGGCTTTGGGATAAGGGCCTGGAGAGGAGTGTGGGGTTTTCCCTCACTTTCCCTAGGCAACCGAGCTAGAAAAGTACCCAGTTGTAGGGAGCCAGCCAGGGGACCAGAGTAGAGCCACAGGCTTCTCTGGTGCCTGCAGGATGAAGTCCAAGCCCCTCCTTGGGCTTTTGAGGGCCTTGCATGTCCACCCAGCCTAGGCTCCTGGTATTTTCTCCTTCACCTTCCACTCCTGCAGCTCCCGGTATGGTCCAGGGACTTGTGCCCTGGGCTCTGTAGCAGCGTGCCCTCTGTTGAGAATGCCATCTCGTTTAGCAACCTCATCTTCTGATCTGCCCCCACCACTCGAATGGTCATGCATACGCACAGTGTCATTAACTTGGCCATCCTCCAAGGCTGTAGGGAACACTTACATATACAACTGTAGCCCTTTCAGCACCTCCTTGTGTGGTCTCTCTCAGTCCACACACTTGTCATGGTGAATTTCCAAGTCTGCATTCTCTGGGGGCAGGGAGATCACTGCTCATCTGGGACCCAGCACACTGCCCAGCCCAGGAGAGCCGTTCATCACTGGAAGAGCAGCTCCAGAGTAGCTGCAGAGGTTTGTCCTGGAGATGCTGGTAACAAAGTGGAAAGGGGAGCATCTTGGCCTAGGAACAGCCAAAGACCAGCAGTGTGTGGCCTTGGAGGGTCCCTGGCTGCTTTGATGTCTTGTGTTGAGGCTATGTTCACAGGGTAGCATCCGGACATTGAGCCCGGCCTGGCCCTGGCACAGAGGGTTTGGAGCTGCCCCACCTTCTCCCAAGTTAGGTAAAGATTGCATAGACTGCTGGGGAAGGCCAAGGGGCTCTGTTACTGACTGGTCAATCACGGCTGGGAAGGTCTTTATAAAGGCCTCCAGAGGGGAGAGGAGTGGGCAGCTGCCAAGTGCTTTCTGGTTCAAAGTATGCGCTCCTTTGAGCAAGGATGTGGTACCTTCGTTTTTCATGGTAAGTACTGGGAGAGGATAACCTTCTGAGAGCTCCCCTAGGAGCGGAGTCTTGAGGATGCAGCTTGATGTTATAGTCTGTTTCTGTCACAACCAGTAAATGCCTGAGTGAGGCCCTGAGCCGGGTCTCCCGCAGGGTCTCGTGCTGGTCCTGTGGTGGTTTGGCACAACGGAGCACCTAAGCCCTGCCTGCCATGTGTCATTGGGGTGAATGCTGTGAGTTTAAGAAATGGAATGCACAAAAGGGCTTTCTCACTTCTGCTGTACAAGCAGAGAGCATATTAGTGAGTGTGTTTTAAGTGGCAGGGGGCAGTGTTACAGAGGGTGGGATCAGGCTGCAGGCTGGTCAGCTTCTTGGGCCCCTCAGCATTCCTAAGCCATCCCTGAATATTGCCATCTCTGAGCCCACCCAAGGTAAGATGCCCAACATGCATAAATATGGTCAACCTTTGGTGCCCCTGGAGCCCTGGTGGCACAGTGTTTAAGAGCTCGGCTGCTAACCGAACGGTCAGCAGTTCAAATCACCAGCCACTGCTTGGAAACCCTATAGGGCAGTTCTGCTCTGTCCTCTAGGATCGCTATGAGTCGGAATTGACTCGATGGTGACGGATTTGGGGTTTTTGTGTGTGTGTGCGTATGTGTGTATGTGTGCGCGCGCGCGCCACTGGCAGGGATGCTGGACTGTAGCCTGAAAAGTTTGGTTTGCGTCACTGAGGTGTTGGCGGCTCTGAAATCGCTGGCCTTCATCTCAGACATGGGCATCTGGAGGGCAGTGGTGAGCCATTGAGGTGGGTGCACAGTGGGGAGAAGGGGTTTTGGCTGGATTTGTGTATATTGGCTGAATGAAATGGCTGATTTGGTCGTTCAGAGCCAGGGTCCAGGGGAGACCCTCCGTTAAAGCAGAGCAGCCCAAATGTAAGGCTGGGGTTGTGGGTACAGGAAGGGCTGAGAATAGTGGGTCTACTATGCGTCTGTCTCTTGGCAGTTTCCCTGACCCTGACCAGGCCAGAGGCATGCAGCCATCAAGCCCCTTGCCATTGCCAGGCGTGGTGCTGCTCCTGTCTCTCTGATTCTTTCTCCTCTACCGAGGGTCAGCCCACAGTTGTCCCTGAGTCTGGTAAATGTGTGTGTACATGAGTATACACCCTACCGGTTGGGTCCCTAACCAGTCTCATGTGTGCTACCGGCCCAAGGAATAAGGGAGCAGTGAGACCACCAGGTTTGGACTGCCGGCGTGGCTCTGCTGTGTCCTCACTGAGCACGAGCTGTTGCCGGAGCCCCTAAGCCTGTCTTCTTACCTGTAAATTGGAGCAGCTGTGACATTGGGGATGGTTAAGCTTGTGAGTGCTGACTCTGCTTCTCTTTGCCGCTTCCTCACCATAGCTCCCTCTGAACTTGGTGGCCATACCAGGTGAAGGTTCCAGGGATGGGGAGGGAAGGAAAGCCCCAAAGTTTGGCATTCAGTGGCCCAGCTGGGGGAAAGCAGACTTGGCCTCAGACCTCTCCTGGAGGAATCAGGCCCCAGCAGGGGGATCCCTGGGCACTCTGTGGCCTGGTTGACCTCCTCAGAGCCCTGGCTCCTGGGCTGAGGTGTGCAGGTATGTAGTGTGATGGGGTAGCTGGGCTGAATAGTTTGCAGAGGCTCCACTTGGGGCTTGGATGTCTTGCAGCTCTGTGTGTTGGCGGGGGGGACACTGCTGGTAGTCCAGGGGCACGTGTTTGGAGTGTCTCCTTTTTGGGTGATACCCCTTATCTGCCTTTCAGACTCTTCTGACCATAGCTACTGCACCCTGCCTCAGGACTGCTCTGTGCAGAGAGCAAGGCAGGCTGTCAATGTGGAATGGGGCTTGCTAGCAGGGGGTGGGCACTGTTGGAGGAGAAACAGCGGGGCGCAGGCCTGGGCTTTGTGGGAGTCTCGCTGTCAGAAGTACTGAAGCTTTAAGCTGGACCTGGGGTCCAGGATACTGCATATACCAGGAAGGGCTTGAATAGGCCCACAAAGCCAGGCTTTGCAGCACAGGGTGCTCGGTGAAGGTGGGACCTGAAACGAGGTGGCAGTGGACAGGGTCACTGGTGTAGGCTGGTCCTTTCTCTCCAGGAATAGTGGTACTGCCAACATAGCTTCTGCTCTCCTCTGCTCTGCAGTGAAGAGCTCACATGGGCGAATGAGGCTGTTTTGGGGTAGCAGCTGTGTGACTTAAAGCTCCCTTCTCCCCTCCCCCAAAGTGGGAGCTGTCCCCCCAGCAGTGTCAGAGGGCAAAGGAGTGATAGAGGAGCATGAGGGAGTACCTGGAGCAGCCACAGCGCCTTCCCTCCCCTCAATCCACCGTGAAGGCATCTTTGAGGCTGCAGCCATCCTCTCTGACAGGCTTCACTTGTACCTAGGCCTCATCCCTGCTTTATCCTGGGGGCTGCCCTGACACCTTGGGAGACCGGGGTGGGGGGGGCGCCTCTTCTCTCTGGGTGAGGTCGTCACTCAGAAAGCAGCTTTCTCCTCATACCTGAGGGACCTTCTGTGGCCTCTGGATGCTTACTCAAGTCTGTCAGACAGGTCTTCATTCCTTTCACCCACCTGAGGAGGTCCAGGCTCAGACTGAAGACTAGAATGGGGCCTCCTGACTCCAAACATGGGACTCTCTGTGCCAGACTCTGAGAGGCCTTGTTAGAGGGCTGTGTCCTGGAGTTAAACTGCTACTGGGGTCTGGGCTTCAGGTCTACCTGTAGCCTGGCTTCCTGCAGTGTGGTGGCTTTTTAGAGGAGGGGGCAGGAGCTCGCCAGCTGTGATGAGATAGACTATAACAGCCCCAGGGGATGTGTCAGGAGTTCATGCTGTCCCCAAAGTGGGTGCAGAATGTTGGGTTTGTGGTACGGTCGCCTCTGATCACTCTCTTCTCGGAGGCTGCGCCCCCACCCCCATGGTAGCAGGGCTCTCGTGCTGTGGGGGAACAATCCTCATCCCCTTCTTGGCAGCTGGGGAGAGAAGCAGAGAGGCAGTCGGGGCCTCTGGCTTGTCTGTCCCCAGCCTTTCCAGCAGTCCTAGACCCAGGGCATCTGGCTGCCACCGCTGCCTCACCTGCCCAGGCTAGCCACCTGGAGAGTAGGAAGGAGCTTTAGGAGAACTGGGATGCCTGCCAGGGCCTGGCACGTGCCAGCTGTCCTGACGTGGCAGTGTGTGCTCACATTGTCCAGCCCCAGAGGCGTAGGCTTAGCTGAGGCCCAGGCTCTGGTCTTGATGGCTCTGCAGTTCTCTTGCCCTCCATCATTCCCCTAAGAAAACAAGTCCAGGATGCCGGGCCCTGCCAACCAGGGCTTCACTGGCACGCAGGGGCCTTCCTCCCCTGAGCATGGGCTCCCCAGCACCTGTACGGTCTTAGTGTTGGACTTACCCTTATGGGTGTCAAGGGAGGGGCTTTTTCCCATGTGGTTTCAGACCCTTGGAGTTCCTCTAAGTCAAGCTTAATAGCTCATTTGGTCTGATCTCTGTCCCCTAGACCTCTCACTTCAAGGGTAGGAAGCTTGGCCTGGTATAGAAAGGGCCTCAGGGCAAGCGGTTCTCATTCACATCCTCAGTCTGGTGCGGCCAAGTACCACCTCTTGTGCTGTGCTGTGCCCCTCTTCACAACCCTAGCCTTGAAGGAAGCACCTTGTCTTTTGACTGCTAGACTCTCAGAACTGAAAGCCAGTCACATTTCCGCCTCCTCTGTTCAGCTGGGGAAACAGGACTGGAGTGGGACAGTGACCAGCCTGGGCTCTGAGTGGCAGCGCCAGGGCTGGCTCTTCCTCCTCCTCGCTGTTTAGGTCCCTGAGCCCTGAGCAGGCCTGGTGGAGGCTGAGACTGATGGGCTAGCAGGTGTAGCTGTGTCCCTCTGGCCTCCTATGATGCCAAAGCAAAAGGGGAGAGTGTCCTGCCTGCTACTCAACAGTATGGGCCTGCGGGCATTAGGAACTTGGGTCCCAGCTGGAAGGAAGGAGGACCCCATGCTGGCTCAGTAGACAGACCTCTGCCAGGTTGGATCCCTGGTTCCTGCCTACAGGCTTGACCCCTTCTTCCACAATCTCTGGGAGGTGTGACCTTCAATTTTCTGACCCAGTTTCCCCACCTTTTTACACCAGGCCACCTGACAGAGGGTCAGCCATGGGGGCTAGCCCAGGGCAGTTCTTATCTTAGATTTCTCTTCTCTCTCCCCTGCAGCATTTCTGCAAGGTGTGTCCTTTGAGTCCTGCCCTGGCCACAGCCTTTCCTTCCCCAAGGCCAGCTGTGCCCCCACCGCTCCCATCCCAGGCCGTTAGGAAGGCTCCTCACCTGCCCCTGCTCCCCTGCCTGACCTGCCAGCCTTCTTTCTGCCACATAAGCAGCTGCAGAGCCTCTGAGGTTTTCCCAAGCCAGCTCCTCATGGCGCAGCTTCATGAGGGATGCAAGTAAAGGCCTCTTCCCAGCTCCTCCACCCGCTCCTCCCTGGCCACACTCACGTGGTTTCACTTCACTAGATGGTGCTGGGTGGAGCCACAAAAACTCTGGGGTGGGGGCAGGGGCTTTGCCTTCAGCCCCATCTGTCCTCTGCTCAGCACCCAGGGACAAACAGAGGGCTAACTGTGTGGCAGAGTCAGAGTACTGCTTAAGCCAGGTTCATGGTTTGGAGTGGGTCAGAGCTCCTGGTTGTGCCACTCCCATGTCAGGGAGCTAAGGCAAGTTGTACCCCAGCCTCGGTGTCCCTGTGTGCATAGTGAGTGATAAGTGGGCAGCTCTGGTTGCTTTCCTCCAGCCCTCCTACAGGCTGGGGCCAGGGCAGCCTCCCTTTTTGGGTATTTCAGGCAAGGATGAGGGAGGCGTCTGTTCAAGTATACTGGTGCCTAACAGTGGGGCCCTCAGTCCTCAGGCAGGTGGAACAGATGCCTTGGGAGAACCTCTGAGCCTGAATGAGGTAAGATGGGGCCGTCTCATTCTGCGGAGAGGGCCCTGGTGTCTTTCCCTGAGGCTGCAGGTTCCTACAAAAATATTGCTTATCTGCTTCTAAGCTTGAGCTTAAGAAGGGTCTTTGAAAGTCAGCCGCATGAATCCCTAGTTAAGCCAGGAGGAAACTAACAGAGGCATAGAGCAGGGACTGCTGGACTAGGGCTGACTGGCCTCAGCCAGGCCTGGCCTGAGGGAATTGACTGGAGTGAGGCCAGTACCCTCCCCAAGGTCTGTTGGCAACACAATGTGTATTTCCTTTGCAGGACGAGGTTAGATGCGCCCCGGCTGGAAACAAAGTCCCTGAGCAGCTCTGTGCTGCCACCGAGCTATGCTTCAGATCGCCTGTCAGGAAACAACAGGGACCCTGCTCTGAAGCCCAAGCGGTCCCACCGCAAGGCAGACCCTGATGCTGCCCACAGGTACTTGCCTGGGGCCCTGCTCAGAGGGCCAGTCTGGCAGCCTCGGAGCCTGGCTGTAGGGTGAGGTGGGTGGCAAGCCTGAGGGGTTGGCCGGGTGGGAGGGGGCCTGAGATTCTCCACCCTCCAGAGCCTATGTCTGCTTCCTCTAGGTTGGTGGGGTTGGTCCACCTAACCACTGGCCAGCTGCCTGTACCCCCAGAGAGTAGGGTCAGGCAAAGACAGATGGGAGTGTGTCATGGCTTTTCCATGTCTTCCCTTGTTTGGTCCCACCCAGACAGATGCATGAGTTCATACTTAATATGAGAGGGAAGTTCAGGACTTGGAGGATCGCAAACCAGACTCAGGAAAGGTTCCTGAAGAGGTCATATTTAGGCTGAGGCCAGAAGGATGAGAAAGATGTGTTGGAAAGATGTTCTCGTCTGAAGGTGCTGTGAGGGCCAAAGGCCAAGGCTGGAAGGAAAGCTTGTGGTTTCAGGGGCTAAAGGGATTGGAGAGCAGGGCGGAGGTAGAGAGAAAGGAGAGCCAGGGGGGTGAAGGAGAGGGGCAGAGAAGTAAAGGTAGATGGGCTGGACCATGCAAGGTCGTGAGGCTGTGATAGGAAGGGTCTCTTTTGTCCAGTAGCCCTGCCCATGTCCTGGGCCCCAGACTCTGCCCCTCAGGGCCGAGCAGATCCCACAGGGTCATTGGGAAATGTCTCAAACACAGGGGTGGCCACTGGCACTTAGTAGACCAGGACCTACAATGCCAGTGCATCTGCCAGCATGTTCCTCATGAGAACTCTGGAGCCGGAGCAGCCCGTCCCCCAGGTGAGGTACCTGCCAGGTCACGTGACCCCTTCCTTGCAGGCCACGGATCCTGGAGATGGACAAGGAAGAGAACCGGCGCTCAGTGCTGCTGCCCACACACCGGCGGAGGGGGAGCTTCAGCTCGGAGAACTACTGGCGCAAGTCCTACGAGTCCGCGGAGGACTGCTCAGAGGCGGCTGGCAGCCCTGCTCGGAAGGTGAAGATGAGGAGGCACTGAGGCCCGCTGCCCACATCCCTCCGGGGAACTCTGGTTCATCCTCATGTAGCTGCCCCCTCCTTTTGTTTCCTTTGTTTTGATGGTTTTTGTTTTTGGTTTTTTTGATCCTTTATTTTTTTCCTTGGTTTGTTGTCTGTTAAGGCTGAAGAACAGAATTGGCCAGGACCTAGGTCCTCGTGTTCTTGGTTTTCCTCCTGGATGGAAAGGCTGTTGGTGTTTGTTGGGCACAGAAGCTGACACTAGAGTAGCCAGTAGAGGTGTGGGGGCAGCTGTCCTCAAGTGGGGCTGTGTCAGACTGGGTTTATTTAAAAGCAACAAAATGTTTTGGTTAAGTAAATTCTTGGTTTGCTTTAAATTTAAATCTTTTCAGTATTTTAAACAAAGTTTGATCTTCTGCCCCACCCCTTCCTCCACTGACACCTGTGCTTGGTTGAGGTCTCTGGAAACCTGGCCAGCTCTGCCCGTAGCCTGCACAGCCCTGGCTCCGCTGCCCTCCCACTTCCCACCTGCTCTCCAGGTCCTGCAAGTTCACGCAAACACCATTTCTCCATCTCTGGCAGAGTTGTTCATGTTGGCCAGGTGGGTGCAAACAGCCCGCCCCTGTCCCCCCCTGCTGAGCCCCTGGGCTGCCTCTGAGCCTGCTGGCATGCTCTGCCCACAGTTCTATGGGGGCTGACCAGGGGCTGCCATGGTCCTGGCCCCTCTTGCCAAAAGCACACCTCTTTGCTGGGTTGCTTTTTTCCAACATAAGTGTGTGATCGTATGGAACAGTTAAGACTTGCTGTGTAGGGTCACTTTAGGATTGTTTCTAGCTAGAGGGACTGGTGTCCTCCCAAGTCTAGCATGCGGGGTACAGAATATTGTTGTGGTGTGTGGTAGGGTTCTTATTTTGAGTTTTTTTTTTTTTTTTTTTTTTCCTTTGGCCTCCTGGGTTTTTCCTTTCCCTTCCCTTCTACAACGGCCAGCTTGGGCCCTCTCTCTGTGGTGTCCCCCTGGGGAGGTGCCCACACCTCTGTCTGCCTTCAGCATGCATCCAAGGCCAGGGCTTAGGCCTTCAGACTAGGTGGATGTTCCTCTGCCTCAGTGGGGGTGGGAGCTGGGGAAGGGCCTTTTAAAAAGATAATAAAAGAAATAAACGATGTAAAGTCTTTGGCAGTTTCTACCTGTTCAGATCCTTGAAGGCTGCAAGGTTTTGCTAATCTAGATTCATCAGGAATTTCTCCTTGCCAGCCAGGGCCAGGGCTGAAAGCAGAGGTTCTCCCAGCCCCAGGTACCACCATCCACCAGGCCTTGTCCTGCGGACGCTCAGGTCTGAGGCCGCAGACGCTGAGAAATCAGGGGCAGCCACCATCAAGTAGTCCCTCTCAGGGACCAGAACTGCTTTGCCAGCGTGGATTCCTCAAGTTGGGACTGCATAACTAAAGCAGTTGCAGGTTTATTTTTTTTACAGCTTTTTTCCCAAAAATGATTTGTAGTTGTATGTGCAGCACTTTGCCCTGAGATGTGTGCTCTACAATAAAAACCAAATCTAATATATTTTGAAACAATTGTCTGATGCTGTCATAAGAGAAGGCTTGCCTTTGGTGCTTCCTTAATCCATTTGTTTCTCCCTTAAACTTGGGAGCGGGGTAGTAGAGGGGGCTGGGCCCTGCAGGAGAGGACCCATCACTGACACACAGGCTTTCCTGTGACCAGCCGTGGGCTGAGCGCTGGCAGTGGGCTTGCTCTCTGCCCACTGCCCACAGGGGCCAGGACCACCCTGCTGAGTTCGGGCAGCCAGTCTTCCGGGGGTGATCAGAGAGGCTGCCTGCCAGGGGGGCACAGCAGCACAGAAGTGGGAGAGGAGGGCCTGGCTTTGCAGAAGATAATCAGGTGGTTTTGCACTTTAAACATGTTCTTGGATTCCCAGTAAGTACCGGGCAATACTGGGGCCCCAGCGCTGAGCAGAGTTCATCCAGTTCCTGCTTCCAAGACACCTATAGGAGCGCTGTGGGACACAGGAAGAAGGTGCTTTAGGGTGAGTGGGCTTTGGCTCAGAGAGCGTGAGTCCCCCCAGATCTCAGACCTGGCTCCCAGGGCTTGGCCAGGGGCTTGCTGTCTAGCGTCTCCCTCACTCTGTTCAGTGCTCAGAGCCAGCCTTCTGGGGCTAAAGTCTTTGGAAACTTCGGCAGCCACTAAACTGCTGTTTAAGAACAGAGTAGAGACCAGAGGGCGAAGCGACTTGTCAGAGCTCATTCTGCAAAAAATCAGTCCATGAAAGGAGGTTCAGCGCCCCCATGTGGCTGTGGCTAGATGGGCCTGCAGGAGTAGCCACTGGGCTGGACAGACAGCTGCCTGGGATGCCCAGAGAGGACACATTGGAGATGAGGGATTGGGCCTGGCCTGAGGTCATTCAGATTGCATATGGCAGAGGTGGGCATCCTCCCAACACACCTGGGATGCTGACACTTGGGGGTGGCATGGGGGCTCATGTGGAAGGTTGGGGAGCTCTAAGAACCTCCTTGTGTAGCTATGACAAAGCCAGACCTGGCCTCTTTCCAGCCCCTGGTTGAAAGAGGCCCCTTATTCTGCAGAATTGAGGGTCAGGAGTGGCCCCGTCACTGGCTCAGTCTCTACCTGTACAGTGAATCCATGTCCCCTACTCCTTCTACCATGTCTCAGTGACTGAGAATCCTCAGAGCAGTCCCCAGCCCCTCTGGGGTCTAAAGGAAACTCAGGGGCCTTCACCCTGACTCCCTGAATTTGCCCATCCCCAGCCATCTCCTGCGGCTTTGGGCCAGATGCTGAGTCTGTCCCCCCACCATTGTTGCCCCCGGCCCAGCCCTGCATGCAGTAGACGCTTTAACAACAGCTGGCACCAGCCCTGCCCACCTCGGAGGTTATCGCATTCCTCCAGTCCTGTGTGTGGTGGGGGAAAGTGAGACCCAGAGAGTTCAGGGACTGGCCCAAGGTCACATGTTTGTTCATTCAAAAAATATTGCATGTCCTACTGTGTGCCATGCCTGGTGCTGGGGATAAAAGACATCTGGTGTCTGCCTTCACAGAGCTGACACCCTGCTGGGGAGACAGCAATCATGTCTCACATACCTACACACACAGCGATGGTAAACTTTACTGATGATGATGTGTAGCACATAACTTACAAATAACAAATGATTTAATTGTAAATTTCATATACAGTCAGTCCCTGGAGTATGAATGAGTTCCGTTCCTAAATCTGTCTTTTGAGTCTAATTTGTACGTTAATTCAGAACAGTTAGGTACGGTTCATATCTAATGTCAGTCAAATGTTTGTCTTAGTATGTAGTATAGCGCCTTTCTATGCATAAAAAATGTTAAACCCGAATACACTAAAACATCCTTAAGATAATGCAGTAATGTTTTGACGCGTGTCACAAAGTAGCACCTGTTTGATACTACAAACCATTGTATGTACCTCGGATTTTTAACGCACAGTTAATAGGCTTTACTGGGGTTGGTTCATAACTATAACCTGGGGACTGCCTGTACTTCGTTGTTTTTCACAGAAAGCTTTTGTTGGTTTTTGCTGAATCCTGGTATGTATAGCCAACATACGGTTGTAATTCAACCACAATTTGACAAATGGAGTTGCATCCCTCTCTGCTTGTACTAGTTTTCCATGGCCACTAACAAATGACCACAAACTTGGTGGCTTAAAAAACAAATCCATTCTCTCACAGTTCTGGAGGCCAAGAATCGGAGATCACTATCACTGGACCAAAATGAAGACTTTCAGCAGGGCCATGCTCTAGAGGACGATCTGTTCCTTGCCTCTTGCAGCTTCTGGTGGCTGTCAGCGTTAGTTGACTTCTGGCTGCATCACTCCAATCTCTGCCTCTGTGGTCACATTGCCTCCACCTCTTCTGTGTGTATCAAGTCTTCTGCCACTCTAAGGACAGTTGTCATGGATTTAGAGCCCACCTGAGTAATCCAGGATATTCTTCCCATGTCAGGATCCTTAATCACATCTGCAAAGACCCTTTTTCGTTACGAAGGAGCATTCACAGGTTCCTGGGAGTAGGGTGTGATACCATGACTCTACCCCCTACTCTGCTCTTTTCTCAATCAGTTTGTTGTCATTAAATCTGATACATGACCGGCTGGTTTCTCATCCTTGAACACATTAATTGGGCTGAAACTCCTTTCAACTTCGGCTCTCATTTCTTTCATTGGCCCGCTACCATTTTTTTCCTTTTCCACGAGGCCAGAAATGTCCTAATTAGAAGCTCTTCCATCAGCCTGGGTCACAGGATGAAGAGGAGAGACTGATGCCAGTGGACGTGTAGCCAAACAAGACGTCAACCTTTGTGGCTGTGAGCCACTGAGGTGTGAGAGCTGTGCATTACCGTCTCTTAGCCTAAGTGCAACACTACTTTTAAACTTGCATTACTAACAGCTTCTCCATCACCTTCTTAAATCTAGACCTGTGCTGTTCAGTACAGAAGCCACTGGACACTGGTTACTGAGCACTTGACCTGTGGCTAGCTTGAGATGTGCTGTAAAGCGTAAAATACACCCCGGATTTTGAAGAGTTAGTATGGAAAAAAAGTGAAATTTATCATTAGTAAGTTTTTTATATTGATTATGTGTTGAAATTATAATAAAATGTATCAGTAACTTTTATATTGATTATGTGTTAAAATTATAATATTTTGGACATACTGTGTTAAATAAAATAAGCTATTTGACCTGTTTGCATTACTGTTTTACATGTGGCTACCTGAGAATTTAAAGTTATATATGTGGCTTGCATTATATTTCTATTGGTCAGCGCTCATCTAGAAAATGAATAAAAATCAAGCCTGATTTGTGGTGTTTGCCAATTTCCATGGTGTAAAGTACATCCATCGTGGCTGATTTCGAGCTACCAACATGAGGTCACTGAATATGGAGTTGGGAAGAGACATGCAGTAGCTTACCATTGTACAGTTAAAAGAGCAGAAGCAGCAGTAAAATGTAGTTAAAATACTAATGAAGTGATGAGTTCTGAATATTATTACCTTTGTTTTTAGTATTTTGAGTTTATATAATTTTTAAATAATGGCTATGTTTAACAACTGACAAAAAAATTTAAAAATATGACAACTGGCAAGTGGCCCCAGTATCCCGTAGGAAAGGGGTGATGTGATCAGACTTAGGGTCCCTCAGGCAGCTTATTAGCTAAGGGGTGCAAAACTAAAAGGCTAGGACAAGTGGGGCGGGGCTTGGACCTCTACACGCTGGTGTCAGGGCTGGGGTCGTCCAGCCAGGTGTTAGGGCTCATGTCTGCAGTTCACCCCTGTGCCCACAGTGTGGCAGCATAGTCAGCGACAATGCTTCAGACCTGGGGCAGGGGACAGCAGTCCCTTGGTTGGATGGGAGCGAGGCCCCACAGGCCCTGGAACCTGCCAGAGGTTATGCAGGGGCGAGATTTCGGTTTCCTGCTGCTTCTACCCATCAGCCAGGACTCTCAGGGCTACTGCATAAGTGGAGGGGCGCTGGGCCCTGGGGAACAAGGGGAGGCCCAGAGCCCCCAGTCTGAGCCCCACGCCATACCTCTCTGCCCCAACTCACTGGTGCATTCGGCCCTCTGAGCTTTTGCACATACCAGTGCTTCTGCCTGGGATGCTCTCCAGGGACCCTGCTCATCATGTTCAGCTCAGGCAGCGGCTACACAAAGCCGCTTTCCCTGGCCCCCGACTGGCCTCATCAGTGCTCCCCAGGACACCCAACGTGTGCCATGTGGTCATGCCCATTGAGCAGGTCCCAGTGCCTTCACTCCAGGCTAGGAGTGAACTGTCTTTACTGAACTCTCACTGTGAGTGGAGCCTTTTATGTATTACCTCCTCTAACTTTCACCACAACCTAATACCTCACTTGGGGCCCGGGCTCAAACCCTGGCTCTGCTGCTTACTAGCTGTGTGACTTGGGCAAATTACTTAACCTCTCTGGCCTCAGCTTCTTCCTATGGGCAAGAGATTCAAAGAATGACTAGTGTCTGGCACAAAGAGCTCTATGTTAATAAACAGTAGCAATTAATATTAGACTCATTTTGCAGATGAGGAAACTGAAGCCCAGAGAGGTGAAGTAGCAGAGGCAGGATTAGAACTTGGGGCCACAAAGAGGAATAAAGCACAGAGCTCTTTATGATTCCAAAGGGCCTGTGATAGTCCCCACCTGCCCAGTGCTTGTAGTCTCAAACCTAGCACTCCCTGAAGCAGGCAGGTGCACCCAAGTTGCCAGGTCCTGTAGCTCAGCACGAGTCAAGAAAAGCCCCAGGATCCAGGCTCAGGGCAAGTGTCAGGGCTGAGAATCCTGCATCTAGAGAAGGAACACTAGACTGTCAGTCCAGAGACCCATACTCCCCTTGTGGCCTTGGGCAGATCACTTCTCTCTGAGCCTCAGTATTCTCCTTTGTAAATGGAGTACCGGCACTCTGGCCTTTTCTGAGACCCAGACACTTCATCCTCCAGTGGAGAGGCCCAGGTCCACTGGCCCTCCCTTCGCCCTGATGGCCCCCTTCACTTTGCACACTTTGCTGGATGAGGGGCTCAATTCCCCTGGTTTGGGCTGGCCTGCTGGCTCTTGGTCTGGAGTCCTGCTTCCCTGGTGGTATCTGTCCCGGTCAGCCTCCACCCCCTTTCTCCATCTCCCTCCACCATAGGCCCTGCCCAGCCCCATTCCCAGTCCAGGCTGCACTCCAGGAATCCTCAGGCAGGCCAGACCCCTGGGGAACCACTGGAAGAAGCTGCTTGCCTGTAGCTTGGGCAGAAGGGGAAGGGTGTGGCCTCAGCTAGTATCTGGGCCAGCTCCTAGAAGGCAGGGCCTGCCAGTAGCCCTGTTGGCCGCCTCCCTCAGCCAGGCTCGCTCCTGGTTTCCTCCACTCCCTAGCTGCCTCTACTCTACCTCCCTTTGGGGCTTTCCCCTTGTCCTTCCCTGGGATCATCCTCTTTCCCTTTCCCTCTGCAGCTGACCTTGAGCCAGTCACTTTCCCTGCCCTGAGCTTCCATTTACTGGCTGCGAAGTGAGGTCATCCTTGTACCCATCTTGCAGATTTGTTGAGGATTCAAGGAAATAAAGTGCAGATACAGCATGGATAACAGCACTGGGCACTGGGGTACAGCATGGATTGGGGTGCCTGCCTCTGGTGACACCATCAGGATTATTATCTCCACACTCCGTCAACAGCTGTGGATTTCCCTGCAGCTCCCTGATCCTGGCCTCCAAAGGCCCTCCAGCACCTCTCACGGCAACTGCCAAACCGGCCTCCTCACTTTCCTGAATTCACTCCCAGCCTGGCTCAGGAATGCTTCTATTCCCCCACCTGCCCCCCACGCACTTCTAAACAGTGTGGATTGTTATGATCTGGGATTTATGACTTTTCATTAAATATTTCAATGTTGAGTAACATGAAAAATACTGAAAATAACAAACACCCATTGCCCAATCATGGCAGTATTTTTTTATATTTGCTTCAGTTTTTTTTTTTTTTTTTTGTATTTTTTAAAAATCATTGACACCTATGATGTGCCAGGTCCTATTCTAGGCACTGGGGACAGAGCAATGAACGGTAGCATTAAAAACCCATGCTTCAGCTGAGGAGACAGCAGTGGACACAGAAAGAAGTCAAACAGATAGTCCTGTGTGGTGAAGTGAGTTCCTTTATGTGGCCTTTTGCCTTGGTTCTTCGGAAAAACAGCCTTGGGAGATTTTCCCCCCAAACCCTGAGGAGTTACCTTTGCCATGATTTTCTACCTCAGAGGGTCTGTTACCTGGTTGATTGACATTCCCTGGGTAAGCTGTAAACAACTGGGTTGATACTTTTTGTCTGGTCCTTGGCTGCAGCCTGCCTTGCTATTGGTATGTGCCTTGCAGAGATTGGTCGATAGACTATGCAAACGAGGGTCTGTGGCCTACCGGAAGGTATTGGTCAGTTTGTGGGCACCCCCCGCCGCCACTGGAAGGGGCCATGCCTTGAAATGGACAAAGAGCTGTCCATAGAAGCAGCCAACCTACAGAGGTTTTTCAGACAGAAAGAAGCAGGAAGAAAAGCAGCAGGGAGAAAGAAAGAAGCGCCAGAACAAGGGGAGACAAGGAACCTCCAAGGGCTGTAACACTGAAGACGGCACAGCAACAGACAGCAGAGCCAAGAGGAACCAGTCATCAGGGGGCGGAGAGGAGGCCTGCATGGTTGAGAGGAGCTGAAAGAGCTGTTCCACCCTGAAGAAAGGAGATATTGCCTACCTGCTTCCTTGTCCTGATCCCGAGCTGTACCTGTACCTTAATAAACCAGTTAACTGGAAGTATGGTCTATGAGTTTTGTGTATCCATTGTAAAGGATTATGGAACCCAGGAGAGAAGTAGACATTGCTGTGGGAGGGATGGCTGGTGTCAGAATTGGTGAAAAGTTTGGAGAGTGGAGGTATGTCTGAGCTCCGCCTCAGAGGGCTCCGCCTTGGGCTGATATTGATTTGTGTTATTCCCCCCTGAAGTTAGAGGGGTTCTGCTGCTGCTGCTGCTGCTACCACCAGAATTTTATAGGCTGTAATTCTAAATAGGAAACCCTAGTGGCTAAAGCAGTGGGTTTTAATTCTAAATAGGAAACCCTGGTGGTGTAGTGGTTAAGTGCTACAGCTGCTAACCAAAAAGCCAGCAGTTCGAATCTACCAGGCACTCCTTGGAAACTCTATGGGGCAGTTCTACTCTTGTCTATATGGTCGCTATGAGTTGGAATCGACTCAACAGCAATGGGTTTTTAAAATTATAAATAGGTCCAGGGAGGCTTCCTTGAGAAAGTGTCATTTGAGTCACAATCCAAAGGATTTGAAGGATTTGGTGAAGTGATACCTGGGGGAAGAGTGTTCCAGGCAGAGGAAATGGGCAAGTGAAAACACCCTGAGGCAAGAACTTGTCTGGTATCTTTGAGGAAAGGTCAGGAGGCCAGTGTGGCTGGTTCATTAGGTGTACTACCAAAAAAAGGTTACTAGGTTTACTAGGCACAGACCATTTCAGGCTTTGTGCTCAATTCCTATTGTGAATCATCTTACTTAATCCTCACTGCATTTTATAGATGAGGAAACTGAGGACCAGTGGTTTAGCTGAGGTTACCCATGTAGAAGGGGAGGTATTGGGATTTGAACCCATACCTGGGACCCATGCCAGAGCTGGGCTGAGCCCCAGGGTGGCCTAGGATCCTGGAAGAGGAAAATGCTGCCCCACCCAGGAAATGCCAGAAGGCAGCAGCCTCTCCCTAGCCTGAAGCTGACCTAGGGCTAGGAGACTGGGGAGAAGGGCAGCTTCCCTTTCCAATGCTGCTGACCAGGCACCCTGCTGCCCCCTCCCGCCCTCAGGTTGGGTGTGGGGCACCTAGAATCCCTGAGGACCCTTCCTTCAAGCTCTTGCCTGGGCTTCCCTGACAGCTTCCTGCTGTAGGCAAGGGCAGGCCTGGGCCTGCATGTAGGAGCCCACTGAGGTGCACGGACTGGCCTCCTGGCCCAGTCTTCTTGGGCCGCCTGGTAATCATAGGCCTAGGCTGTCCCAGCTCACAGGGGAGAGGACAGACAAACAATCATTACCTCCCTAGGCCTCCCAGCCTGGGGAGATGTACCCTCCCCAGTGCCAGTCCTGAACCCTGCCCGGCTGGGTGCATGGGGTGAGCCTGCCTTACTCAGGCCTCAGTTTACCCATGTGCACCTCAGTGTACCCATTCGCTCCACAGTTTGGTGTTTGGTGACCTGGAATCTGCATTGTTAACAAGTGTTGAGGGGTTCTGACAATCTGAGAACCCCTGCTTACCATGGGATCCTTTCCTGCCTGCCCCCCACCCTCTCTGTCTGGGTCAGATGGCCCTTCTGGGCTCCCTCAGGTCCTGGTGCCCCAACACAGAACAGCTTACTGGCACTGTGAGTGGACGTGGGCTCTCATCTGTCTCCCGTCAGACCGTGAGCTGGTAAGGGGTGGGGCATTGGCAGAGTAATGCCTGATGACTACAGCCCCATTTCAAAGACAGAGACATAGAGACAAAGGAAGGGCAGGGACCTGTCCCGGTGGTGGAGGGGAACAGCTCAAATAGCAATTAACAAGAGCCATGATGATAACAGCTAACACCGGGCTCCTCCTGGGTGCCTGGCATGTCCTAAAGACGTCACAAGCAGTACTGCATTTAATCTTCACAAGAACCCTTTGAGGGTAGGCACTAGTATGACTGCCGTTTTATAGGTGAGGAAACTGAGGCACAGAGGGCTGAAGTAACTTGCTTCAGGTCTCACAGCTTCTAAGTGGTGAACTTAGGATTTGAATCGGCAATTCCCTAGCACTTCCCACGTGAGGCCCTGCGCTAGGCAAGCAGGCAGGCAACGCGTTATTGACTCATTTTGCAGAAGAGCAACTGGGGCTCAGGCCTTGTCACTCAGTCATTGGAAGGACAGTGCTGGAGGGGCCTGAGCCTCAGTCCAGCCATCTCTGCCCACAGCTTAAAAAAACCCCTTGCCTCTGCCCATCTTCATCTGTAAAACTGGAGTGTGAAATATTGGTGATCCCCTCACAGAACTGTTGAAAGCATGAAATCAATTGAAACTAGGCGAGGGCTTTCAATAGTGCCTGGCACACAGCAGACGCTCATAAGCTTTGCATTCTTATCGTCATCCCTCCTTTCCCCTCCCTGCTCCTCCACCCATCCATCCATCCATCCAGCCCCAGGAAAGGGCTGAACAGAGCTGTGTGGGCGGAGGGGGGTGGGGAAGCCAGGCCCCTGTCTCTGACAGCTGCCTAGGGGTCAGATGTCCGCCCTGTCTCCCTTGACACAGCTGGTGAGGTTGGAGCCTTGCCCACCTGCCCCACCTAAGCTTCTGGGGGCTCTGACCTCACCCAGCCTTGGTTCCAGGGCAGTCTATCTGAAGCCCAGAAGGAAAGACCCAGCTTCCAGGCCACTGTCCAGATGAGAAAAGGAGGACTGAAAAGGCAAGTGGGTACAGGCCAAGGGTCCCTCTCAGAGTAGGGGTGGGGTGCAGCTTTGTTTATACGATGTTCCCTGCAGCCTGGAAGCCCTTCCTCCATCTCTGAAAACCCACTCCAATTTGAGGGCCAAATATCCAAATGTCATGTCCTTCAGAAGAGCCTTCTCCCTCTGTTGGGTCTCTATCCCTCTCTTTGCCTGATAACCACTCCTAAGAATCCCGTGTTACCACACAGAGCCTTTCGGCTTGGGTCCTGAAGGATGCAGAGGAGTTCCTCAGAAGCTGAGGCTTGAGGAGGACTTTCCTGTCTAACCACACGGCCATGTGGGAGCTGTTCTGGCACACTGGCAAACAAAGAAAGTGTCGTCCTGCGAAACTAACTGGTGAAACAAAACTCAGCAAGCATCTGGCCAATGGCCCACAGCGTAGATGGGGAAACTGAGCCTCAGGGGCCAGGGAGTTGCTCCACTCAAAACTCTCCTGGCTTTCGTTACAGGGACGCCCCATCACTTGGATGTGCACTTCGCTCGCTCGCGGGACGGAGAAATACGCCTTCTTCAAGCTCCCAGATACTCCCGCACACTACGTCCACAGCCGCCCACGCGCGCGCCCAGGATCGAGGACTACTAGTCCCGGCAGGCCACGCGCTGCGGCGCATGCTCTGCCGCATCTGTCCGCAAGCCCCGGAGAGCTCCATTGTCTTGCCTGAGGGCGGGACAGCGGCAGGCGGGCGCGCCCACTGGTCGGGCGGCGCGTCCGTCGACCGGGCCCGCCCCCTGTAGGCCCCGCCCCCAGGCCCGGGCCGCGCCCCGCCCGCCCTCAGGACCGGCGGGGCCGCGCGGCGCATCCTGCGGGCGGCGGGCCCGGGCCAAGATGATGAAGTTTCGGTTCCGGCGGCAGGGCGCCGACCCGCAGCGCGAGAAGCTCAAGCAGGAGCTCTTCGCCTTTCACAAGGTGCTGGGCCAGGGACGGCGGGGGGCGCGCGGACCAGGGGGCGGGGGAGGGGCGGTGGCGCCCCTGGGCGCGCGCTCGCCCCCACCCCCCGCAGGCTCCGGCTGGGGTCTCCGCCGACTTTGCGGGCCTTCTCCCCGTCCCTGGGCCCGACTCCTGTCGTCAGTCTGCCCGGTGTCGCCGCCACCCGCTGACCAGTTTCCCCCATCCCTTTGCCTCTCGGTTCCTCGCTGTCTGTCTCTGCATCTCGGAGTCTCTGGCTGTCTCTCTCTGCTCCGCGTGACCCTGCCGGGTTTCTGGCACTGACCCTGTCGCTTACTCTCTCCTTATCGCTCCTTCTGCGGGGATCCTCGTCCCCTCCCATCCCGGCCCAGCTCTTGGGGCGGCCAGGGCCCCGAGTTGTGTTGCTTTCGCACCCTGGCGGGGCGGGGAGGACGAGGAGTGGAGGCGGACGTGGGGGTGGGGCTGGGAAATCCCTTCCAGGTTCCTCTCTCCTCTCGCCACTGCCAGCCCCGGGCCTTGCCCTGCGCCGCCGAGAGTCCCAACTGCACTTCAAATCTCGGGGCCTCAGTTTCCCTTGCCGTGAAATGCCTCCTTACCCACCCTGCCGTGGGCTCTGGCTCCCTGCATCACATGGGCCGGTGACCTGACACTTTGAGCCAAGGAGAAGGTGGGGTGGAGGGCTGCTCCTCCTTTCTTTCCTTGGGTGAGTCAGAAGGGGCAATGGGAAAGGGGCTTCGTTCAGCCCATGCCTCACCCTGCACTGGCGTGTAGTAGCATGAGGCCCCCCTCCTGGGTCTGTGAGTTCTGTTCTCAGTTTTATGCCAAATCCCCTCAGTGCTCTTAGGGTTATTATCCCCATTTTACAGGTGAGAAGATTGAGGTTCAGAGAGGGATGGTGACTTGCCCAAGGTCACAGAGAAGGCTGAGGCACTTTGTCCTGGAATTTCTTTGTCAGTTGGATTTGATGTTAGTCTTGAGGGGCAGGAATATTCTGAGTGGCCGCTGTGGTCCTGAGCTGGTGCCAGGTGCCCTGGGCTGCCATGAGGAGACCTATGTCCAGGAGGAAGCTCTGGAGTGGCTGGACTTAGAGTGACTGAGGCACTGGGTCCATCTCCCAGAGCAAGCAGAGGTTCCCTCAGACTTGGTGGCTGAGACCTTGCCAGGGACCCTAGTAGGGCCCGGGGAGGAAGGCTGGTGTTTGGGAGGGTTCCCAGATGGCTCCTCTTGTGCTGGGGTGGCTATGAGCCCCATGAGGTGAGAAAAGAATGAGGGGTGGGGGTGGGACAGGCACTGAGCTAAAGTGTCACTTCCTCAGCCAGTGAGGTGGAGTGTGAACAGGGACCTGAAACAGATGGGGAGGCTTGCCTCCTCTGGCTGGCCCTGGGCTTGCAGAAGGTGAGAGCTCTCTGCTGAGGCCCTACTCTGAGTGGGCAGCAGTGCTGGGAGGGAGGTGCTCTTGGGGAAGAGGCTCAGTTATGAAAGGGATAGTAGGTGATCCCTAGGGAGTAGGCCCTGGATCCTAAGTTGGGGAGGTGGGTCAGGGGGAGCATGGACTTTGGTCTCTGGCAGTCTTGGGTTCACATCCCAACCCTGCTTACAAGTTGCCTGTGGGATGTCCACTCTGTCATTTTAACAAATACTGAGACCCTGTTGTGTGTGAGGCCTCTTTCTAGGTTTTAGGGACAGAGGAGTGACCAAAAGGGATAAATATCTCTGTTCTCAGGAGGCTAATGTTCCAGTGGGAGAGGCAGCAAAAAGCCAAAACAAAAAAGTAAGATAGGCAATAGTTTGACCAGTGGCCAGTGCTGTGGATAAAACTAAAGCAGGGCGAGGGTGTGGAGAGTGTGGACAGGGTGGCTACTCTAGCTGGGGTGGCTTAGGGATGCCTCTAAGGAGTTGATTCTTGAGCTAAGGATTGAGTGGTAGGAAGGAGCCTGTCATGAGAAGCCCTGGGAGAGTGCATTCCAGGCAGCAGGTACCAAGGCCCTGTGGCAGGAGCCTGCCTAGTGAGTTGGAGAGTACAAAGGCTGTGGAGACTTGAATCCAAAGAGCGACAGGACAGTGGGAAGAGATGAGAGCCAGAGGTGATGGGCCAGGTGGTAAGGACTCTGCCTTTGAGTCTGAGTGTGGTAGGTGCCCTGGGTCCTGGCAGAGGAAAGACCAGATCTGACTTTGGTTTTCTCAGGCTCCCTCTGGCTTCTGTGTGGAGAGCAGATTGCGGGGGTGGGGTGGGAGGGATAGGGAGGCCAGCGAGGCGGCTATGGCACTAGTCCTGGCAAGCACTGGTAGGGTTTGGCACGGGGTGGGGGCTCTGGGGTGTGAGAAGCTGAGCTGATGGGGTCAGGAGGGGTTGAAGGTGGGGTGTGAGGGAACCAGATACTGGATCACGGCCCTACCCTGCCTGTCTCCCTCTTTGTAAGACCTTCAGGGCCTAGCAGGTCATATACTCAGCATCTTCCTGTGTCCTGTGTGCTTGACACTAGGGCTGAACCAGGCACTGGCCACAGTCAGGCCCAGCACGGGCTGGCAGTGCTGGTGGGAAAGGGAAGCCACATCCCCCTCAGTGAACAACTCTGTCCTCTGGTGGCCTCACTGCCCCCGTTGTCCAGATGGGAAAACTAAGACTTAGAGTGTGCTGTGACTTGCCCAGGGCCAGGCCATGGGCACGCCAGCTGCCCAGAGGGCTCCATCTTGGTGTGGACGGGCCGAGGCAGAGTGCCTTAGGAAGTCTGTGTCTTCCTTGGGTAGTGTGGCCCTCAAGTGATGTCAGGACTGGAGGCCACTGTGCGCCATCCCTAGGGAGAGCCTTGGAGCTGGCGGGAGCTCCCAGGCAGGCAGACCGAGGAGGGCACAGGTGAGAGATCTCTGTGCAGGCATGGTGGTGGGAAGGGGCGACACCACTTGGGACTGGCCTTTGCTCTGCGTAGGTGGGTGGTGTCTTTGGAGATGCTCTGCCAACACCCCTGGTGTGCAGCCCCCATCACACCATTTCACCACTGCTTGAGGGTGGGAATCCTGTTGCCCAGTTTCCAGGTGGGAGAACCAAAATCTGGGAGTGGGTGACACCTTCAGGGGTAGGGCTGGAAGGTTCCTCTCTCTGGGCCTCAGTCTCCCTGTCTCTGGGTCTGGGGAGGTGAGGGATGGAGGATGGTAGCCCCAGGGGGCATCAAGAGTCTCTCCCTAGCTGACCCTAGATATTAACCCTTGACCTCTGGCTTCCCTGCAGGGCCTGTGTTTGGGGTCCTCCATGGACTTCTAGGTGGGACCCTGGGCAGCTGACTTCTCTCTGAGCCTCATTCTGTGCCTCCAGGGATGAGTTGATAAGCCCCAGCCCACATGAGGCAGGCTTCCTCTTTGGTGCTGGCCCTAGTGAACTATGTGTCACCAGCACCTTTGCACAGTGGTGTCAGTGACATGGGCATTCAGTGAGGGCCATGGGGAATACCAGTGTGGGGTCGTGGGTAGAGGGCCCCTTCACAGCGAGGATGCCGCCTCGTGATGCAGGGGATGGCGGGAGCCTGATTGCCTTGGGTGGGCCTTAGGGATGGCCGGGGCAGCTGTGCCTGAGTGTGCCCCCTGCCACTCCAACAACCTACCCCCCACCCCGCAGACCGTGGAGCATGGGTTCCCCAACCAGCCCAGCGCCCTGGCCTTCGACCCCGAACTGCGCATCATGGCCATTGGCACCAGGTCTGGGGCTGTCAGGATGTATCCTTTGTGGCCCTGGCCTCTGGAGCAGCTGGCAGTTCCTGGGTCCTGGTCCTCTCCTCGGGGCTGTCTGCTAGGGAGTGAGGAAGGAGGGGCTCTGTCAGGGGCTGCGGTGAGGGCTGGGATGTTGGCCCACAACGTGGGTGTCGGTATGGTCTCTGAGCCTGTGAGGGTCCTCATAGAGATGGGGTCCTTTTACCGTGAGCCAGGATGGCGTCCCTGCCCTGTGTCTCTGTGAGGCAGTTACCTAGGTGACTCCGCCATCAACATGTGACTAGGGGGGCCGGGGGCTAGGAGGTGGTACCCACAGGGGGGCAGGGACCTGGAGGTCACACGTGTGCTTTTCCCTGGTGATTGGACACACACGTGTGTGCGTGTGCAGACGTGTTCGGCGCGGGCTGGGGGCAGTGCCAGGCTGGGCATGGAGAGCACAGCACGGCCCCACCTGGGGCCTGGCGGCCGCACAATCAGACCATGTGAGCTGCACAAAGCAGGCATTTTCCCTGCAAGTGGGAGGGGGGGCAGCCGAACGCCTTCTTGCTTGCTGCTGAGAATCCCACCCACTGCTCACTGTGTCGCCCCTCAGGTGGGCCTGGTTGGTGGCTAAGGCTTCTTAAGCAAGGGGCACCCACCCACCCCTCCCAGCGGGCAGAAAAATGAGTCAGTGCCTGGAAAGGGGAGGCCCTGGGGTGCTGGCTGGTTCAGGGTGGGTGTCTGGTCTGTGCCTTGGAGTCTCTTGCCTACTTTAGGGGGTGTGGCAGGGGGGCTGGCCTTCCTCCCCAGTGGCCCCTGAGACACCTGGTAGGCAAAAGGGAGCCCCTGCAGCACCTTGTACCCTGTCAGCCGGCAGTGTCTCCCTGAGGCTCCTGTTCCCGAGCATCATGCCCTGGGGGCTCTCAGAGCTGCCCTCCCGAGTTGTGGGCTTTCTGTAGGTCAGCCCTCTGTTGTCACAAAGAACCTGCCGTGCCCCAGAGAGGCAGGGGGAGCCCTCTCCTTCTCCTCCCTCCTTTCCCACAGCCCCACAGCCTGAGCCCTGGGGTAGGGAAACTGAGGCTGGAGGGGACCAGCCCTGATCACCAGAGCTGCCCCTCCCGCTGCAAGGCTGGCTGCATATCCTTGGAGACCCTGGTCCCCGCCCAGCTGCTCCTGCCCCCTCTTTTGTCCCCTCCTCTGTGTTCCCTGCCAGGCTTCTGCAGGGAATCCCAGCTCAAGCTCTAGGCAACAGCTCCTTTGTTGTTGCCAGGGCAACATCAGGCCTCACTGACCACCCCCCCTCAGCACACCCTCATGGGGCCCCACAAGCCTGCTGGTCCACCAGGTCCACAATCATACCCAGAGTTGCCAGGACTCTGGCACTGACACTGGGGTCCTTGAGCAGGTCACCTAACCTTTCCAAGCTTCTGTGTGCTGTTATATCAAATGGACAGGCAAGGGTCCCTCCTCCTTCCTGGTGAAGGCCTTTGGCTACGTGCCCTGGAGGGCGGTTGATTTCCTTGTCCACAGCTGGAGTTTGACCGAAGCTATGGGAAGAAGCAGCCAGGACTCTCTTCCCGTGTCCCCCACCCCATACCCTGTGTCTCCCTGGCCAGGACACATGGCTCTGTGGCCTCTGTTGGTCCTGTCTTGATGAGATGCTTGTGGCCAGACCAGCTAGGCATGGCTCTTGGGTACACATGCACACACATGTATGCGCACAGACACACACAAATGTGAGGGTGAGATAGAGCGGGCCCCCAGCTACGTATCAGGCCCAGGTTAAGTGTTTCAGGCGTGTTTTTATCCTCACTTCCTCTACACAACAGCCCGGAGAAGTAGGAGTCATTGGCCCATTTTACAGATGAGGAAGCGAAGGTCAACACAGCAGTGCTGGCTTGCAGGAGCTGGTGGAACCTGCACCCTGAACCCTGGGCTAGGGGGTGCCTGAGGGTGGACCTTTGAGGATTCTTGGCTAGGCAGGGCCAGGGCAGGGTCCATCAGAATAGTCCTGGGGAAGAAAGAGGCTTGGGGGTGTCTCCATGCCTTAGTTTACCTGCCGGTGCCTGCTTGTTTCTGCCCTTGACCAGTCACCATCAGCTATGGTGCTCCCGGTGTGGAGTTCACAGGTCTGCACCATGATGCAGCCACTGTCACCCAGATGCATTTCCTGCCTGGCCAGGTGAGCCTCTACCCCCAACCCCTCCCCGAGGCCCCTTTGCCCTCCCCCCTAGGCCAGCCCTGGTCTGGCTCTCTGCTTGTCACCAGGGTCGCCTCTTGACCCTGCTGGACGACAACAGCCTGCATCTCTGGGAGATCGTCCCTCACAATGGCTGTGCCCACCTGGAGGAAACACTCAGCTTCCAGCCACCAAGCCGCCCCAGTTTTGATGGCACCAGGTACTGGAGGCCCCGGCCAGGCACCAAGCCACCAGCACTGGGGAGTTTCAGCCATGAGCCTCCTACGCAGGATGTGGCATCCTTAAAGTTGCCAGGAGGGCTGGGGTTCAGGTGTGGGCTATGTGAACCCAGGCCTGGGTCATCCCAAGCAGAGCATGTGGACTTGGTATGACTGGCCTGTTTACTGACGTGTTATGCGGAGTATCAGAGGTGCTAGTGGGAGATCCCAGCTTAGTCCAAGGTGAGCAAATAGGTGTCTGCAACAGGACTTGTTGGTGCCTTTGATGGGCTGTGAGCAGTGGGAGCACAGGACCGGGGAGCCCAGGTGCCCCAAACTCAGCTGATTGTGGCTGCTGCGTGGTGCTGTGGTCCCTGGGATGGTGGGGTGCCTGGGAACTTGTGAACAGGCTGGAGCAGGGCCCTGTGGACCTGACATCAGTGAGGGCCCTCCAGCTCCTTCCGTTTGGGTGGAGGAATGGGCCCTCATGTGTAGGTTTGGGGCACGGGAGTCCTGCTGGCTATTAAGTGGTGCTGGCAGGATGCCCCCAGGGGCAGTGGAATGGGGACTGGGCCCCTGGGGAGAGTGTAAGTGGCTGGAGCACAGCAGTGTCTCTCCCTTCCTGACCCTGCCGGCCTCCATACCACCCAGCTGGGCTCCTAGGAGAGGCTCGTCCTGCCCCTGTCCACAGGCCATGCTGGGGCCTCCTTGTGAAGTCAGGGATGTCCAGAGGGCTGGTGGTGGAGATTCCGTGCTGTCCTGGAGCTCCCGTCTGCTCCTGGTGGGTGGAAGGAGCTGAGGAGCCGCTTGTCTCTCAGACGCGGGGAACCCGTTTTCTTCCTCTCCCCACGTCCTACTGAGTGATTGAACAGGCTAATTATGATGCGTGGAGCTGCCACCGTTGCCTCCCCGCACGCCGGCCCATTCCATAAATAGGTGCCAGCGTGCAGAGGGACCAGCAGTGAGCTCAGTTGCAACCCAGCCCCTCGGCACATTCCCGGCAAGTGGGGCTTGCACCCTCACCCCTCCCCTCTGCACAGCACCCTGCCCAGCCTCTCCCGTGTCACTGTGGTCCTGCTGGTGGATGCTGGCGACAGGGCAGCCCTTGGCACTGAGGGTGGCAGCGTCGTCTTCTTGAACGTGGACACATTGACACTGCTTGAGGGGCAGACCCTTGCCCCTGACGAGGTTCTGCGAAGGTGAGAGGTAGTGGTGCCCGACCCTGGTGGCCTTGCAGTTGGGAAGCTGTCATCTGGCCTCACTGAGTTCCCGCTTGCAGCCTGCCGGATGACTGCCGATGTGGGAAGGCTCTGGGCCCTGTGGAGTCTCTCCAGGGGCACCTGCAGGACCCCAACAAGATCCTCATAGGCTACAGCCGGGGCCTGTTGGTCATCTGGAGCCAGACTGCACGCTGCGTGGAGCGCGTCTTCTTGGGCAACCAGGTAGGTGGTGGGCTGCGCTTGTTCTGCCCCGTGCTTCTGCAGCCTGGGCCCTGCTTAGCCCCCACCCCCACTTGCCCCCTCCATAGCAGCTGGAGAGCCTGTGCTGGGAGCGAAGCGGCAGCACCGTTGTCAGCTCCCACAGCGATGGCAGCTACGCCGTCTGGCCTGCAGACTTGGGCAGCACCCTGGTGCTGCAGCCCACAGCAGCCACCACGCCCTATGGTGAGTGCCCAGGGCCCCCTGGAGTGGGAGCAGAGGGTGACAGGGGGCTGACACAGCACCCCAAGTCAGGCATTCGGGCTGCCTGGCCTCGGTGGGGGGACAATCAGGAGGACTTCTGGAAGGCGCAGTGCCAACTCCCCAGAGGTGAGACTCTCCCAGGGCACATGGTTGGGGTAAGGGTCTTCCCTTGGGGGCTGGGAGGGAGGCACATCTGTGACGTGGGGGGCGATCGCTGCGGCGTTTGGCGTGGCTGAGACACAGTGGGCTGAGAGCAGCAGTGAGAGGTGGGCAGGTTAGCCTGATGCTCTGTCCTACCTCCAGGTCCCTTCCCCTGCAAAGCCATCAACAAGATTCTGTGGCGAAGCTGTGAATCAGGGTAGGTGGAGAGAGTGGGTTTGGGTGGGCCCCTGGGGTTGGGCAGCATGTGCCCAGGCAGCTTGGGGCTCATGGGCCCCCCACCCTGTGCAGGGGTCACTTTATCATCTTCAGTGGTGGCATGCCCCGCGCCAGCTATGGGGACCGCCACTGTGTGAGCGTACTTCGAGCTGAGACCCTGGTGACCTTGGACTTCACCTCCCGCGTCATCGACTTCTTCACGGTGCACAGCACGCGGCCCGAGGATGGTGTGTGCCCCTCACCCCTCCCCGCCACATGCTCTGTACTACCTGTGGCCGACTCACCCCACCTCCTGCCCCACAGAATTTGATGACCCCCAGGCTCTGGCTGTGCTGCTTGAAGAGGAGCTGGTGGTACTGGACCTGCAAACACCCGGCTGGCCGGCCGTACCTGCCCCATACCTCGCCCCTCTGCACTCATCCGCCATCACCTGCTCGGCCCACGTTGCCAACGTCCCTGCCAAGCTGTGGGCCCGCCTCGTGAGCTTGGGGGAGCAGCAGAGCCCGCAGCCTACCTCCAGTGCCTCGGTGTGTGTCCCGGGAGCCCTGCGGGCTGGGGTCTGGTGGGAGTGAGGGTGGCACTGGGTGGTGGGTGTATGTAGGGAGAAAACGTTTGTCCTTGCCTTGTGATCACATCTCTGCCTCCCTCTCCCAGAGCTGGCCCATTACTGGGGGCCGGAACCTGGCCCAGGAGCCATCACAGCGGGGGCTGCTGCTGACCGGGTAGGACAGACTGCATGCCTGTGGCTAGGTACGGCTGTGATGTGTTAGTGTGTGTGTGAACGAGACCCACTCCTGCCAGGCTTGGTGTAGCCTGCATCTCTGACATGCGGGTAACTCAGCCCAGCCCGATGGGACTGAACCACCCCCCAACCCGCCACTCGGGGTGGATTGGGGTAAAGCCTCCCTGGACCCTAATTCAGGACCCGCCCCACTCTGCCTTTTGGCCTGGAACTGAGCTCTGGCAAACCCCAGGGCTCCACCTACCTTGCCTGTCTGGGATGGGAAAATCTGGGCTGGCCCACACTGAGCTTTCCGCGGCAGGTGCGGGAGGGCCCGGCGGGCGCTGACCTGCCCGGTGACTCAGGCCCCGATTTCCTGCCCTGCCCCTGCCGTCAGCCTATGCTGGGACCCTCTAGCCTCTGGGCTGCAGTGTTCCCTCCCCAGCACAGGAACATGCCATGGCTCTCAGGGCTGCAGGAGTGTAGTGTCCCAGCCAACCCTACAGATTCAGCCCCTTCTGTCCTAGCCCTGCCCCCACCACTGCACAGGGATCCCCTCCTTGGACTCTGCAGCTGTCCTGAGGTTATGTCTTGGAGTTGTCTAGTCCTCTTCCACTCGTCACCCCTCCTTCACCATCTGCTGCTGTGCCCACAGTCCCACCCTGTACCCTGGTGCCCTTCCTCTGGCACGCCTGCCCTCTGTTCTATGACTGACTGACTAATCACTCACCCCAGGGAGGGCAGCCCCATAAAGCTCCGTTCTCCTCTGCCTCTTTGCCATCTCCAGTCCAGTGAGTGCTTGCTATCCCCACCTTCCCACCTGCTGGAAGGACTCAGGTTCAAGGCCTGGCATACAGTAGGTGCTCAGTGTCTATATGCAGTAGGGCGAGTCAGTCTGCATGTGTGTGCAGATGCTTGGTGAGTGCTTCCGGGGTGAATGAATGGAGATGAGCCGACCTCGTGCAGCCCTGACGCCCCCTCCCCTCACAGCCATGAGGATGGCACTGTGCGCTTTTGGGACGCCTCGGGCGTGGCACTGCGGCCCCTCTACAAGCTGAGCACAGCTGGCCTGTTCCAGACGGACTTTGAGCACACTGACAGCCTGGTCCAGGCTGCCGAGGACGACTGGCCACCCTTTCGCAAGGTTTGCCCCCACCCCACCACCCTACAGAGCCATCTTGGTCTGCCTTCGTCCTCACTCCCTCCTCCTTCAGGTGGGCTGCTTTGACCCCTACAGCGACGACCCCCGGCTCGGTGTGCAGAAGGTGGCACTTTGCAAGTACACAGCCCAGATGGTGGTGGCCGGGACTGCGGGCCAGGTGGGGCTGAGCGGGTGTCCCCAGAGTTGGGGGTCTCAGGGAAGGCTTCCTGGAGGAGGCGGCCTGGATCAGTGCATCTGGTGGAGTTCTAGATGGGGTGAGGACAGACAGTGGGACAGGCAGCTGGGCCCCTGAGGACTGGGCTCTGGCTGTGGGAGCCATGTCAAGCTGGTCAGGGGTGGGAATGCAGGTGTTAGAGGATCCTCACTCTGTGGCCACATCAAATTCAGCATCAGCGCACAACCTGGGTGGTGGGTCCTGGTCATGGCTGCCTTGGTGCTCCGCGGTGCGCACAGGTGCTCAGCGCCTGCTTATTACTGAATATGAGATAGTGGCCAGGCGGGGGCAGGGTCTACCAGGTCTTGGTATTGCTGTGTTCTTTGGTGCTCACCGTGGGCCCTCTTATACAGTAGATGTGCAGTAAGTGCTCACACAGCAGGTGAACTAAAGGCAATCCTGGGGCCGACCTGGTAGTGGTTGGGGCTCAGGTGGGGCTCTTTGATGGCCCCTCCTCTGTCCTGACCCATCTCCCTGCCCACCATGGCCCAGGTGCTGGTGCTGGAGCTGAGTGATGTGCCGACTGAGCAGGCAGTCAGTGTGGCCAGCATGGACCTCCTCCAGGACCGCGAGGGCTTCACATGGAAAGGCCACGACCGGCTGAGCCCCAGCACGGGGCCACTGCCCTGGCCCGCTGGCTTCCAGCCCCGAGTGCTGGTGCAGTGCCTGCCGCCTGCTGCCGTCACAGCTGTCACGCTGCACACTGAGTGGGGCCTCGTGGCCTTTGGCACTAGTCATGGCTTTGGTCTCTTTGACTACCAGCGCAAGAGCCCTGTGCTGGCCAGGTGCGGCGATGGGGCCACTGGGGCAGGGGATGCCTGGGGCCCAAAGAGGGAGTAGGGTCTGAGCCTCCATCCTGCCCCAGGCTCCTGTGGGTCCTCGGGTAACCCCCATGCCTTTCTGGGCCTCACTCTCACACCTAAAACACCTGTCATCCTATAAAGAATACAAACAAGCATTTTAAAGGCAGCGCTAATAGTAGAATGTTGGGCACCACCAGCTCCTGAGTGAGCAAGGAGGTGTTGGAGGGGCTTGTTTCTGTAGCTAGTCAGCAGCCACAATGGCTGCTTCTGACCAGCTCCTGTCCGCCCCAGGTGCACCCTTCACCCCAACGACTCTCTGGCTATGGAGGGGCCGCTCTCACGGGTGAAGTCACTCAAGAAGTCACTGCGTCAGTCTTTTCGGCGCATTCGCAAGAGCCGGGTGTCTGGCAAGAAGCGGGCTGTCAACGCCAGCAGCAAGGTGAGCGGCACTGGCAGGTGGAGGCCATCCTGTGGGGCTTCTCGAATGATGTGTCTCCAGCGAGGTGCTGCTGCCTCTTGGTTGAGCCCCGGCTTGGAACGAGGTCTTTGCTCACCTGATATGGTTTGTCACCCAGCAGCCTGGGCCCTTGGCTATGAGAAGGGTGCTTAGGAGGGCAATGAAATTGACTATAGTGGGTGCCAGGCGCCAGCTGTGGTATGCCAGGTGGGTGGCAGGAAGGTGGTGCCCAGGCTCTGGTTCCTCACTACCCACCTCGCCCAGTTGCAGGAGGCCAACGCGCAGCTGGCGGAGCAGGCCTGCCCCCACGACGTGGAGGTGACACCAGTGCAGCGCCGCATCGAGCCCCGCTCAGCTGACGACTCCCTCTCCGGTGTGGTGCGCTGCCTCTACTTCGCTGACACATTCCTTCGTGATGGTGAGGCCAGGGAAGGGGCTGTTTGGGGCAAGGTTGGCCCCAGGACATTAGAAACCGTCCTGAGCCCATTTCCGATGGTGAAGGGTTGGTGAGTGACCCAGGAGGGCCTCCCCAAGACCTGCAAGCAGGGCCATAGCCAGTGCAAAGGCCCTGAGATGGGTGTGGTATGGGAAGTAGCCCAATGGGTCAGGGAGGCAGTGGTGCTGCCAGCCAGAATGAGGACGCTGACGCTGAGCAGCTTGGGAGCTATGGGAGGGTCTTGGCAGGGAAGCTCTGTAGGTGGGTTTATTGGTTGATTGATAGATTGATTGTAACTTGTTATAATGGAGAACTTCAGATATGCACAAAAATAGATGGGTACGGTCACCCTCACTGGTGCCAGCAGCTTTCTGCTGTGGCTGTGTCTGCCCCTGCCCTTGCTTCTTGTCGTGTCCTGCTGGAGTGTCTTCAGTTGAAGCCCACACAGTATTGCCCCTTTGACCACCTGTGTCTCCAGCAGCAGTGTGGCTGGCCCTTTGTGCCAGGGCTGCCCTGTACAACTGATAGCCCCCTCCTCGGGCTGCAAGCAGGCCTTCTGCTTCTCTCAAAAACATCTTGTGATTGGTGCTTGGCTTGGTGTCTGATTTAGGCCTGCATGGTGCATGTGTGTGGTGTGTCTTGCTCTCTTTGAGTTGAGAGGGAGCTCCTTTTTTAAAAAATTTTTATTGTGCTCTAAGTGTACAGATCAAGTCAGTCTCTTATACGAAACCTTATATATACTTCGCTATACACTCTTAGTTGTTCTCCCCCTAATGAGAAAGCACACTCCTCTCCACCCTGTATTTCCGTGTCCATTCAGTGAGCTTCTGTCCCCCTCGGCCTTCACATCTCTCCTCCAGACAGGAGCTGCACACACAGTCTCAGGTGTCTACTTGATCCAAGAAGCTCACTGCTCACCAATATCATTTTCTGTCTTATAGTTCAGTCCAATCCCTGTCTGAAGAGCTGGCTCTAGGAATGGTTCCTGTCTTGGGCTAACAGAAGGTCTGGGGACCATGACCTCCGGGGTCCTTCTAGTCTCAGACAATTAAGTCTGGTCTTTTTATGAGAATTTGATGTCTGCATCCCGCTGCTCTCCCGCGCATTCAGGGATTCTTTGTTATGTTCCCTGTTGTGGTAGTCCTTGGTTATAGCCGGGCACCATCTAGTTCTTCTGGTCTCAGGCTGATGACGTAGTCTCTGATTTATGTGGCCCATTCTGACGCTTGGGCTCACACTTGTGTCTTTGGTGTTCTTCATTCTCCTTTGCTGCATTTGAGTTGAGACCAAATGATGCATCTTAGATGGCTGCTTGCTAGCGTTTAAGGCCCCAGATGCCACTCTCCAAAATAGGATGCAGAATGTTTTCTTAATAGATTTTATTATGCCATTTGACCTGGATGTCTCTTGAAACCATGGTCCCCAATCCCCCCACCCCCCGCCGCCCCGCCCCACTGCGCTGGCCTTCGAAGCATTTGGTTTATTCAGGAAACTTCTTTGCTTTTGGTTTAGTCCAGTTGTGCTGACCTCTCCTGTATTGTGTGTTGCCCTTCGTTCATCTAAATTAGTTTTTGTCTACTATCTCATTAGTGAATCTCTCTCTCCCGCCCTCCCTCCCCCCTCATAACCATCAAAGAATGTTTTCTTCTCTGTTTAAACTATTTTGAGTTCTTATAATAGTGATCTCATACAATGTTTGTCCTTTTGAAACGGACTAATTTCACTCAGCATAATGCCTTCCAGATTCCACTATGTTATGAAATGTTTCACAGATTCATCATTGTTCTTTATTGATGTGTAGTATTCCATTGTGTGAATATACCATAATTTATTTATCCATGCATCCATTGATGAGCACCTTGATTGCTTCCATCTATTTGCTATTGTAAACAGTGCTGTGCAGTGAACATGGGTGTGCATGTATCTGTTCTTGTGACAGCTCTTAACTTCTCTAGGATATATTCCAAGGAGTGGGATTGCTGGATCGTATGGTAGTTCTATTTCTAGCTTTTTAAGGAAGCGCCAAATCGATTTCCAAAGTGGTTGTACCATTTGACATTCCCACCAGCAGTATAGAAGTGTTCCAGTCTCTCCACAGCCTCTCCAACATTTGTTGTTTTGTGTTTTTTGGATTAATGCCAGCCTTGTTGGAGTGAGATGAAATCTCACTGCAGTTTTGATTTGCATTTCTCTAATGGCTAATGATCATGAGCATTTCCTCATGTATCTGTTAGGTACCTGAATGTATTCTTTAGTGAAGTGCCTGTTCATATCCTTTGCCCATTTCTTAATTGGGTTATCTGTCGTTTTGTTAAGTTTTTGCAGTAACATGTAGATTTTAGAGATCAGCTGCTGATCAGAAGTGTCATAGCTAAAAACTTTTTCCCAATTTGTCAGTAATCTTTTTACTCTTTTGGTGAAGTCTTTGGATGAGCATAGGTGTTTTTTATCTAATTTCTCTTCTGGTGTTTGTACAATTCTAGTAACATTTTGTACACTGTTTATGCCATGTATTAGGGTTCCTAGCATTGTCCATATTTTTTCTTCCATGATTTTTATCATTTTAGATTTTATATTTGGGTCTTTGATCCATTTTGAGTTCATTTTTGTGCATGGTGTGAGGTATGGGTCTTGTTTCATTTTTTTGCAGATGGATATCCAGTTATGCCAGCACCATTTGTTAAAGAGACTGTCTTTTTCTCATTTAACTGACATTGGGTCTTTGTCAAATATCAGCTGCTCATATGTGGATGGATTTATGTCTGGACTCTGAATTCTGCTCCCTTGGTCTGTGTATCTGTTGTTGTACCAGGCTGTTTTGACTACTGTGGCGGTATAATAGGTTCTAAAATCAGGTAGTGTGAGGCCTCCGACTTTGTTCTTCTTTTTCAGTAATGCTTTATTTATCCGGGACCTCTTTCTCTTCCATGTGAAGTTGGTGATTTGTTTCTCCATCTCATTAAAAAATGTCACTGGTATTTGGATCAGGATTGCATTGTATCTATAGATGGCTTTGGGCAGAATAGAGAGGGAGCTTCTTTTTTAGTGTAATTTGTTGAAGTTTGTCCTATAGTTCCCCATGTCTGGGTATGGCTGCTGCAGCCCTGGGTGGTCTCTAACTGCCCACAGCCCCTGACCAAGCCAGTTAGGCGCAGGCTTACAGGGCTGGCCTTGCTCCCGGCACTGGAGTCTCTGTGGTGCTTGGAATTGCTCAGGGACTTTCTCCTCCAGGATTTGGGTCCCGCTGATGACGGTTGTTAGATCCATCTGTGCACCCAGGACTGACCTTGCCCTGCCTTTGTGGGCTCTGCCTGTGCCCCAGGACCTGTCCTCCTCAGTGGGGCCTCTTAGAGGCTCAGCCACACAGGGGGGCAGGACAGCACCCATGCTCGTGCTCCAGGGTGCTGGGGGAGTACACAGCAGGGTGCTGGGGGGGGCATGCAGTGGACCTACGGGGTAAGCTCTTTGTATTATTCTTCTTGGTGATACTGAAGCGTCCTCTGGGGCCCTAACTGGACCCCTAGGCCAGTTTCAGCCACTGTCACAAATGTGTTCCTGGCAGCACGTGGCTCAGGCTTCCTTCCTTTTCTTTGCCTTGGGCCTGAGGGCTTCCTTGTTTAAACAACCGGCTCCTTCCAGCTGTTGTGTGGGGAGCAGACCACAGAGGGGGTTAGAGCGCAGCAGGAGCTGGGCTGGGGCCACGGACTTGTGGAGGCAGAGATGCCACAGGCAGGCTAGGCAGATCTGTGCAGGAGAGGGGCTCGGATTGTCTCCACTGAGGTAGTGCTGTAGGACTAAACGATGGGGCGTGGGTGAACGGGGTTGAGGGATATCTAGGTCTAGGGCCTGAGCAGCTCCATGTACTGTGTTGGTGTGGCTGAGGGTGGGAGGGCCTCGTCCATTTTGGATAGGTGAAATTTAAGGTGCCTCTTGGGTGTCCCTGGAGTTCTGTGGTTAAGAGCTATGGTTGCTCACCAAAAGGTTGGCAGTTCGAATCCTCTGCTCCTTGGAAATCCTATGGGGCAGTTCTACTTTGTTTTATAGGGTCACTATGAGTCAGAACCAACTCGACAGCAATGGGTTTGGTTGTTTTTTTTGTTTGATGTCCCTGGGAAGTGTCCTGGTGGTCCTTGTAGAAGGGCTGGGTCAGAGGCTCAGACTTGGGTGGGTGTAGAGAAAGATGGTATCTGAGCCCCAAGGATCAAGGCTCCTCGGGGATAGAGACAGGATTGAGGCTGTCCTGAGTCTGGGCCTCAAGTTAGGAAAGGGTGATAGGGAGGGGGCGCCCAAGAGGAGTGGGGGTGTCTTGGGTGCACAGGGAGGCAGGGCCCTGGCTTCTGCAGCCCCTCATGATCCCCATCCCCACAGCTGTCCACCATGGCCCCACCCTGTGGGCTGGCACCAACTCAGGCTCCGTGTTTGCCTACGCGCTGGAGGTGCCAGTGGTGACGACGGGCAGCAAGAAGCGGCCGGAGCGGGCAGTAGAGGCTGTGCTCGGCAAGGAGGTGCAGCTGATGCATCGAGCGCCTGTGGTGGCCATTGCTGTGCTGGATGGGCGTGGCCGCCCACTGCCTGAGCCTTATGAGGCCTCCCGGGACCTGGCACAGGCCCCCGACATGCAGGGCGGCCATGCTGTGCTTATAGCATCTGAGGAGCAGTTCAAGGTGGGCTGCCAAGACCCTTGCCTCACAGACCCACTAGGCCCCTCAAGACCCCTCTTTGCTTATATGCCACCTCCCCACTGAGCTGTCCCACCACAATCCCATCTCATTGACCAGAGACCCCTCCCCCCTGCAGAGTTCCCCTAAGACCCTCTTACCTCACTGAGTCCCTTTTGAGACTTCTGGACCTACCAAGACCCCGAGACCACCCCTGGGGACTGTGTCTTGCAGGGACTTATGGTTGGGTAGGAGTACAGGCATATGACTGTTATCATACCCTGTGTGGTTGATTTTGCCATAGGAGAGTCCTGGAAGTTTCCAGGAAGCAGCATTTAGCCTGTTAGGTCTGGGGAGTGAGAAGTGGGAATGGGAGGGTGCAGTGGATACTGTGAGATACAGTAGGCGGAGTGGGTGGCATAGAGTGGAGGGGGTGATGCGGCTGTAAGTTAGAAGGTCCTGAGCAGGTGTGCAGGTTGGGGTGGAGGCCTGAGTGGCAGGTTGTGGCAATAGCCATTAGAGTGGCTCCTGGCCAGAGGTGTTGGGGAGGGCCTTGGGGGAGCGTGGCAAGGCCAGGCTCTGCTTATTGGCTGCCTGCCGCCAGGTGTTCACACTGCCCAAGGTGAGTGCCAAGACCAAGTTCAAGCTGACAGCCCACGAGGGCTGCCGCGTGCGCAAGGTGGCACTGGCCACGTTTGCCAGTGTGGTCTGCGAGGACTATACTGAGACCTGCCTGGCCTGCCTCACCAACTTGGGTGATGTCCACGTCTTCTCGGTGCCTGGCCTGCGGCCCCAGGTGCACTATTCCTGCATCCGGAAGGAGGACATCAGCGGCATCGCCTCCTGTGTCTTCACGCGCCACGGCCAGGGTGAGGCAGCAGGCTGGGTGGTTTGCAGGAGGCAGTCAGGTGGGCCCAGCTGGCATGTGTGGGGGCTGGGAAGCCAGCCAGGGTTCTGTCAGCATGTGTCCCCTCACTTCGCTCCTCAGTCCCTCTCTTCTGTTCCACCCAGGTTTCTACCTGATTTCCCCGTCTGAGTTTGAACGCTTTTCCCTGAGTGCTCGGAACATCACAGAGCCGCTGTGCTCCCTGGACATTCGCTGGCCCCGCAGCACTACCTGTGACAGGTGCACGGGGGCTGGGGAAGAGGAGGCATGTGGCCACGCCGGGTCTCATCCCCACTTCCACTTACTGCATGGAGGAGTGGGCCTCCCTGGCATAACTCTATCCTGTTACGCCAGGGCTTGGCAGTGGGAGGGCAGGGGTCCAGCCCAGAGCACCTGCCTGTGGCCCTCCCCATCACTGCCCCCTCTCTGCAGCTACAGGCTCCAAGAGTCACCCAAGCTGAGCCAGGCCAACGGGACCCCAGGCATCATCCTGGCCCCACGGAGCTGTGACAGGAGCCCCAGCCCTGCCCGAAGCAAGGGAGCCGGGGGTATGAGAGAGGAGTGCAGCAAGGTGTGGGGAGGGGTGGTATTGTGGGCAAGGTGCCCTGCCCCATGTGCTCTGACCACGCCATGGGCCACTGCAGGCTGCATCTGGGTCCTCCAGGTGTGACGAGTGCTTTGGGGTTATGGCAGGGCCTGAGCCTTCCATCTCCCCTACCTGCAGACACTCTGGAGCCATCTGAGGCCACACTTTCGCCCATGTCTGTGGACTCAGCCACCAGTGCCGACACCACGCTGGACACCACAGGGGATGTTACTATGGAGGACGTGAAGGATTTCTTGAGGTAAGGCGGGCAGGTGGGTCTCAGTGCAGTCGGGGGTGGAGGGGTGTTTGGACTCTAGGCTCCCCCACCCCCATCTGTGTCCTGCTGCACATAGAGGCCAAGGAGGGGCCACACCCCAGGGCCTGCTCACTACCCGTCCCTCCTCCAGCTCTTCAGAGGAACCACAGAAGAATCTGAGGAACGTGGCGCAAGATGAGGCCCGTGCCTGCACCATTCTGATCAAATGAGGTGCTGTGGGTGTGGGGCCAGGGATCTGTCTCACCACTCAATAGCCTCGCCCCCTTGGGCCTCAGCATCCGGGCCCCACAGGCCCTCCCTGCCCTGCCATCCCAACTCTAGTCTTGCACCTGAAACCCTGGCAGGGTCCTGTGGTTGGTGCTTCCCTGGCGTTTGGCTGCCTTCTCTAGGGTCTCCTGGGGAAGGCTACAGGGGCATGACTGACTGTCATAGTCAGGGCCAGCCTTGCAGCCTGGATATCATGGATCACGTTTGGAACATGAAACTATTTAAAGGCAGTGCCAGCGTGGGGCACGGGCTGGCTTGCCCAGCTCACTTCACACGAGGTCACCGAGGTGTATCAGGTCAGACCCTACTGGGCAAGGCCAGCAGGCTGAATCCATCTGGAAGCTGATGGGTCCCCACCCAGATCTGTGGCCAGTCTTGGGCCTGCAGGTCTGCCCAACCTCATCTATTTCAGTCCCCAACTACACCCTGCACTAGGGTAGGTACCCTAGCTCTTCATCTGGGGATGGGGCCAAAGGTGGTCCAGCACTTGGGTATGGGCCTTGCATCCTCCAAGCCCACTTCATCAGGCTCTGTCACTGTTGTAACCCCCCGCAGGCTGAGCAGGAGCACCTGTGTGGCCTGGCCCTACATTTTGCTGATTCTTCTTCTCCCCCTTTCCTAGGAAGCCAGAGCTCTCCTGACCACTGCTGTCCTGCTCGGAGCTGGGGCCCTGGACCCCTGGCTTCTGCCTGCCCCTTAACATAGACCGACACCTGCTAACTTGCGGGCTCCTGCGGGGACCTGCCGTCCTGCCTTCCCCAGGCCCAGAGCAGCCCAGCCTTAGGTGTGGGCAGATGCAGGCTGGCCCCTCTGACAAGTAGTTGGTCACCCTGGAGGCCAGGTGCTCCACATGCCGTCCCCCTCCTCCCCTCACAAAGAGTATTTTTCTAACGCCTGAGCTGGGCAGTCATTTCTAAAACTATTTTGGTACTTGATCCAGGGCCACCACCCCTGGCACATGTCCCCCTGACACATGAGTGCACATATGCACTGGGGTCCAGTTGGGGGCGTGTGGGGGGTCAGAATGGGTTTCCCTGTAGATTGTACCTTGGGCTTTTTTTCTGTCATTTTGTTAAAATTAGTGCCGTCTTAATATTAAAAATACTGATTTTTAATATTGAAAATAAAAGCATTTAATATCTCTTCAAGGGCAACATTCGCTTTACTCCTGGTAGGGGAAGGGCTTCACACACCTGCTCACAGTGGGAGGAGCCCCATTTCCCAGACCTCTGAGGGCACCTGTCAGGTCACCCCACAGGTACTGCTAGGGGCCGGGCACTGGGTTGGCTACGCAGGGACAGTCACCTGTGCACATTCTGTTCTAGCAGGTGGTAGGCAGAAGGCCCCTTTCTCTTCCTCACCCAGGAGGTGGTGGGCAGAGGCCCCCTTCCTCTTCTTCACCCAGAGCTTGGAGTGGTGATGGAGCACTGCGGGGAGTAGGGGGACTGCCCTAGGCCAGGTCCTTCCGGAAGGTGCTCCAGGCGTGAAAGCAGCGGGTGAAGGCATGCTGCTCGTTGCCCTTGCGGACCAGGCGCAGACGGCGGGGCTGTTCCTGCTCTTTGGAGCGCAGGTGCTGGATGTACACCTGGAGAGAAGGGGGAGGTGTGGACCCTGCGCCACAGGGCTTCTTACGGGCTGGCCGGCCCACCTCGGCCCACCCTCTACGCAGCTCACCTGACAGGCCTTCAGACTCAGCTTGATTTCCACCTGGCTTGTCTGGGTCCCCACCCACATGTAGACCTGCGGGGACAGTGGGGGAATGGAGGGTGGTCCTGAGGAACAGGTGCCCTCCCTTCTGGCCTCCTTGAATGGGCAGGGATCTCACCTCTTGGCCATTGTCTAGTAGCATGATGTCATCATCTGCCAAGTCATCTTGGCAAAAGTCTGAGCATTTTTCAGTCACTGCAAAGAAGCCCTTCTCGTTGGAGCACCTGGGGGCCAAGGGCATCAGGGTGAGGCTGAGGGTCACAAGCAGCAGAGCCAGGACTTGGGAGAGGCCAGGGAGGACAGGTGGTTTGAAAGGTCAGCCCTGGCCTCACCGGAAGAGCCGAGTGTGCTTCATGTACTCCGCATCCTCGTCATAAGGCTTCTGTGCCCCGAGGCCCACCCAGAAGAAGTTCTCAGGCTCCTCGCCTTCGTTGATGACCTGTAGGGACCAAGTCAGTTCAGCCCTGAACCCTGCCCACCCACCTGCCCGCCCACCCACCTGCCCACCGTGGGCACCTGCTTGCTGTAGGAAGTGTCAAACATGGTGTTGAGGATATCCTCCGCCAGCTTGGCCTCATCGGGGTCTGAGGCCCGACCCACCCACGCGTACACGATGCCCTGGTTGTCCTCACTCTCAAAGGGAACCTGGGGAGTGTGCAGGGGTTTGGGTCGGCTCCAGTGTGTAGGCCAGTACCTTGGCCATAGCCCAGCACCTTGGCTGCCGCCCTAGCTCCTGCTCACAAGAGCCCACCTTGAGGATGAAACAGAACTCCGAGTTGAGGAGGCTGGAATCTGTGCTGATCTGGATGCACCTGGCAAAGGAGTCAGCAGGGGGTCAGGGGATCTTGCATCTCCCACTGCCTCTGGGCCTGCTTGATGACCACCCCACCCACCCCGTCCACCGCCCCCCCCAGCCCAGGCACCGGGTGCAGAGGGCGCTGCCGTTAGTGCGGATCTGGTAGAGGCTGGGCTGCAGAGTGCCCCGGGCCACCTTCCTCTTGCCTCTGTGGATGATGAATTTTCTCTTGAAATGGGACAGGAATTTCGGGTTCTCCTGCTGCTGTGTCATGCGCACCACCTGGGGGAGGTGTCAGGGCAGCACCTATGACATCCTCTCCCTGCCGCCCCCAGGTCTGAGTCCCACAACCTTCACACATTATGCGAAATGCACCAAGATGGGGCGTGGTGGGGTGGGCTGGCGCACCTCCAGCTTGCCGGGGAAGAGGCTCTCGAACTTCTTCTGCAAGCTGAAGGTGAAGGTGAGCCAGCCCATGTTGGAGGCCTCGCGGCCTTGCCAGAAGTAGACAACACACTGGAAGTCCTCCTCTGGCTGCTTCTCCTCCACCACGGCCTCTTCACCACCTTTGCTGTCTGCCCTGGCCTTCTCCTCCTCCTCCTCGTCCTTCTTCTCCTCCTCATACTCCACTGGCACCCAGTACCTGTGGGGTCAGAGAGGTGAGCAGGGGCCCAAGCTCCAGGAGCACCCACTCCCAGCAGAGTCCCAGGGCAGCACCTGCAGAGAAAGACATAGCAGTCCTGGGTGTGGAAGTGGCCGAACTCCTCCTCGGGCAGCCGTGCGAACTTCTTGCCCTCCAGCACAAAGCCCTCCATGCCATCTAGGTCCTCGTTCCATTCTTCCATGAGCTGCTCTGCCTACATGAGACCCCACACGTGGGCGGTGGGTGCCTGTGCGCTCCCCTCCTCAGCCCCTAGGCCCCAACACCTCTGCAGGCCCCACCTCCCACAACAGGCCCCGCCCCTCTGTCCAGCCCCACCTCGACCAGCGCCATGGGTGGCTGCCGTGGCAGGAAGAGCGCAGTGAGGTCCGCCTTCATCTGGTCTTTCTTCTCCACATCGCGCTTCACCTTGCCGGCCAGGCCCTGGCCTTGCAGCACGGCCTCCGCGTTGCGGGTATAATCCACTGTCAGCACATCATCCCAATTCTTGAACTTGGCCTTGAACACCTGCCAGTGGAGAGGAAACACGAACTGTGGTGGTGGGCTCACTGTTCAGGCTGGGGTCTTAGGAGGTGGGGCCGAGGTGAGAGGTGCGGTGTCCTGGGAGGTTGCATGACTAAGGAAGCTGAGAGGGAAGCCTTGGGTCAGAGCTAGGGATGGGTCTTTAGTGTGAGGCAGGGCCCCGCGGCAGGGTGTCTGTGAGGGGCAGGCATCTGGGTGGGAAGTGAGCAGGGCAGGCCGGGGAAAGGACAGGGCCTGGGTAGCAGCTGGTAGAGGTGGGCGAGGCTGGGGCCTGACTAGGAAGGTCAGCCCAAGAGTGTGTCAAGGGGGGAAGGGCGTGGCTCATGGGCATGGACCGTATGGGTGGGCCTTGCGCACCTGGGCCTCGGTACCCTCCAGGGTGCGGCTGACTGCCGCGTGACGTGGCCGGTGCAACATTCCACACAGCTCCTGGCCCAGCTTGAGCGCAGCAGCCCGCACCAGGCGTGGGGACTTGCGGCCGAGCCAGATGAACACGTCTGACCAGCAGTCCAGGATGTACACACAGCGTGTGTCCAGCAGGCTCTGCAGCTGCAGGCAGAGGCTGGGGGTCAACGCCAGCCACCCATCAGGAGTGGACCCTCAGCCCGCACCCTCCTGCCTGCATTCTCACCAGTCGCATCCCGGGCATCAGCTCCACCCTTGGCCTGGTCTTGTGCTCTACTGAGAGTCTGTAGTTGATCTGTGGCAGTTCCAGGTAGCCCAGACCCAGGCCCACCTGGTGGGAGGAAGAGGTGGGCATGGCACCAGGCAGTCTGATCCAAGGAACATGAGCCCATCCATATAGCCAGCTGACCTGGAATCTAACCTTGCCTAGCAGTGTGGCTCAGGTCACAGCTGCTCCTCTCTGGACCTCAGTCTCCTCCCCTACCCCAGGGTCATTCTTTAAAGACGACCTAGCTTTTTTGCCACCTCTGATCCTCTAACATGTCCCTCTCCTGCTCACAAGACCCCCATGGCCTCCTGTCACCCGCAGAATTAAGGGCAGATTCCAGGCCTGGAACCCAGGCACTTCTCTGCCTCCGTCTCCAGACACCTTCCCCTAAACATGCATCCTCATATTTCTCAGGGCCCTACCCACAGCCAGCTTCTAGGCCTTTGCTCAGACCCTGTCCACAGGGTGGCACCCTCGCTCCACCAAAGCCCGGGTGGAGCATACACAGCCAGCTCTGAGGTGCCTGCCATTCTCCCAGCATGGGGGGACTCAGGGCCAGCCCCCACCCCAGCTCCAACTCGACTCACCTTGTACAGCTTGGGTGAGGGTGGCCAGAAGTCGTCGGGCACATGCCTCTTGATCTCAGCAGGCTCCCCGCCCAGTGTCTCCCAGAACTCGGGAGGCTCCTGGCCCTGCACCAGCAGTGTGATTTCCGCCTTCCCTTTCCGCTCATTCTTGTTCATTTTCTCTGCGAACAGTCTGGGGAGGGGGTGCAAAGCCCCCAGTGAGGCCTGTTCCCCTTTTCAGCTGGCCTGGGCTGGTGGGGGAACGAGCTGAGCTTGGTCTGCTTCCTGGCGTATGGCGACTTTCCTATGCGCAAACACCCCAAATATCTGCGTGGTGGACAGTGTCATACCTGGCCTTGGTGGTGCTGCCCAGCGTGGCCTGGGCCCCCCGCCACACATAGATGTCCAGCCCTCGGTCCAGCAGGAAAACAAATCTGGACAGGAGAGGGCAGGAGGCAGTGAGTACTCCCTGCCCAAGCCCCTTAGCCCACCAGAGCCACCAGAATACTCCACCCCGGGGTCTCAGCTCCTGCTAAGTTCCATGGGCCACGGGACAGAAGGGGTTGCCTGAGGGCCTCTTATAGAAAGTCTCAAACTGTCCCCCCATGGCGGGGAGAAGGCTGAGGGTAAACCACCTCTACCTCGTACCATGGGGACTCACCTTGGGTCCAAGGAGGCCCCCTTGAGTGGCACAGGCTCCAATTTAATGTTCTTTTTCCCATACACGCGGTACATCCTGGGGCCAGGGTACAAACAGCTCAGCGTGGGCACCAATGGGCTGACCTGCCCAGCACCCCTCCTCCCCGCAGCTGAGTCCAGGCCAGTGTTACCCCACTCCCCATCCCACCTGCCGCCAGCACCCTCACCTAGTGACATAGTGCGTGTCCTCCACAGTGTAGAAACCACTGGCTGTCCCGCCCTCAATGTAGGAGATGTCGTGGTCAAACACCTGTTGGGGGGAGGCTGTGGTTCCTCACCATTGAGCTGTCCCCCCACCCCACCAAATACCACCTATCAGGAGGGGGCGAGTGTCTACAGGAGAATCAGGTGCTAAGACCACTGTCGATACACATAAATCTATACTGGAGTGTCTGAATGGACAAAAACACAAATGCGTGTGCGTGCGTGAAGATGTGTGCACAGACACGGCATGTTTAGACATGCATGTGTGTACTGGTGTGTGGGAAAGTGCGAGCCTGGGGAAATCTGGCAGGGTGTCCCACACTAACGGGGGAGGTGGGTGACAGTGCTAATCCAACTTAGTAACCACATCGAAGACCGGGCTCCATGTCTTGCCCTTGGCCCCACCGCCTCAGCACCCCAGCGTGTGGCCCAGTCCCCAACCACTGTTGGTCTTGGCTTCCTGGCACCCTCTTGGCCATGCCTATTGGCCTGGCTTCCCAGCCTCCTTATCCTCACCCTGCTGACTCCAGCTCTGGGTCCCAGGCTCCTCACCTTTGGCCTCGCTCCTCTTCCCAACCTCCCTATTGGTCTTTGTGTTCCCGCTCATCACCCCTGCCACTGGCACATTTGGTTTCAGTTTCCCAGTCCCCCTGCCCAGGCCCCCCTGGCCCCACCTCCAGTCCCGCCCCCCACGGCCATTGTCTGTGGGCGAGTACCTGCAGGAACTCCTCACTCTCATCGCCCATCTCCTCCCGCACTGTGCGGCACTCAGCACCCAGGTAGTTGCGCAGGTTGACCGCGTGGATGGCCGAGCAAGCCTTCTTGTCCAGGGTGGACTCCCCACCGATCCAGTAGTAGATCTCCCAGTTCAGGGAGCCGCTGTCGTCCAGAAAGGTCTGAGGATGGGCAGTGCCATGTCAGCCCTCACCTGGGCCGTCCTGGCACCCAGCCCACCTGAGAGGCTGCTGCCGATGGGACTCCACTGGCCCACCTGCCTCCCTGCCTTGGCAAAGCCTTAACCTCCCACTATGGAACCGGGGGGTTCTGGACCACCTAAGACAGGGCACTCCGGGCGAGAGGCCTGGTGCCCAGGCCCCGCGGTGTGCCCAGCCCTCACCTTGAGCACAATGTAGCAGTCGGCCTCATAGAACCTGCCATGGAGGGCCTCCTCTACCAGCACAGGAACGAAGTTCTCAATCTGCCAGATGGTCAGGCCGGGCAGCTGGCCCACGTCCTCCGTGAAGAACTCGGAGTAGTCGAGCCGTGGCTTCTCCAGGCCCTGGTCCCAGCGCCGTACCTTCCCACCAGGGCCTGGGGCATCTGCACTCTCCTGGGGGCACAGTGACAATGAGAAGCTTTGCTCTGCGGCCACTCAGATGGGTCTCTACTTGCCGCCCACCCCAGGGCCTTTGCACAGTCATTCTCTCAGCCCAGGGCACTCTCTCCCTCAACCCGGGCCACAGTCTCTCTCAAGCAGAGGCCAGCACTACTTGTCCCGCCCCAGCCCCTGGCCTGGCTTACCTCCTGCTTTTTATTCTTCTCCTGAGCCACATCTGACATGCCCTTCAACACCTGCTTGGCCTGGTCATCCTGGGCAGAGTCCTTGCGCCTCCGCAGCCGCATCTTCCGAGCCAGAGGGTCCTTGGGTCCACTCCCTGCTTAGGGGAGGGGCAAGCAGCTAAGACCTGACCGACCCCACCCCCTTGGGCATCCACCCAACCAAGGGCCAACCTTATCCCTCAGGGCCCAGATCCCACCCACTTTACAGACAGAACATGAGGCCAGGTTAGGCCTTTCCTCACTCACCAGCTGCTGCTGCAGCCACCGTAGCAGGGGAGGCACCTGCCAGCCGCAGCTGATTCTGCAGTGAGAAGTCGATGTTGTACCACTCAGCGGCGCGGTCAGCAGGCTTGGGTGGCATGACCAGGCTGGGGTTTTCCCGCACATCCAGGACCTGCCTCATGTGAAGAGCAGAGGCAGCCTGTGAGCCACACCTCCTGGCCACCCCAAACCTGGTTTCCTGCTTTTGTCTGCCAGGGCTGAGAGGCTGGGGCCAGGGCCTGGGTCCTCATCCCAGCACTGTGGCCAACCTTCTTGTGAAACGGGACCTCACAGGCTGGTTGTATCGTGTCACATACACAGGGACATGGCTTGCCCTCTCCCAAAGGCACCAGATGGGGGTAAGGACTGGGTGTGAAGCCCTTACAGGCCGCATCAGGCTTGGGAAGGAAAGGTGTGCCTTACTGCCAGGCTCCAGGGAGTGCCTCCCCCTTGAACTCTGGGGCTCCCCTCCATTCTGCAACACCTGCTCCCCCAAGAGAGCTAACACTCGTTGCTGTAACAGCCCGTCCCTACCCACAGCGTTCCTTCTTTCCCTTTCTGAGGAGGACAGGATGGGAATTATCACGCCCATGTCACAGATGAGGAACTAAGGCCCAGAGAATGCCATGACTTGTCCAAGGCCACAATCCATGGCAACCTCAAGCAAGAAAGGTTGATGATCCGTACTCTGCCCCTCCCTTGCCCCAGTTCACTCCAAACCCAGGGTACGCGGCACACCTTCCGGGGGTCTAAGTGAAGTCCCTCTAGCCTCAAGGTGCACCCCTTCGCTCACATCTGAGTAACTGTCTACCTCTGCCCCGAGCCCCCCTCTCCACTCTCAGCACCCGGCCCAGGCCTGCCCTGGACCTCAATCTCTGTCAGGAAGTGGATGGCCTCCGGGAGGGTCACCAGGCGGTTCTTGTTCAGAACGAGTTTCCTCAGCTTAGTGCATCTGTGAGGACAAGACCAGGAGGCAGGGCCTCAGAGGGATGGTGGGGGTGTGGACAAGGACACTGCCAGTCCTGGGGAGGGAAAGCAGGTAGGGCCAAGGCAACTGGGGAGGGAAGGCAAGGAGGGCTGAAGGCAACTGAACAACTGGGCCCCGTTAAGAAAGCAGCGGGTTTTAAATGCTAGAAAAGGTCGGAGAAGCTGGAACTGTTGGAGCCAGAGTCTTTTCATAGTTAAGTGACTGGCAAGTTAGCTTTGTGACTTCTGTGTGGGGACATTTACCAAAGCGGCCTTCTGCAGAATTAAGGGCTCCCTGGCTATGAACAAGGAGGCATGGAGAAAGCTGGGGTACAAGCAGCTCAGTTCTCTGCCTGTGGACCTGTCAGAGCCAGGAGGCCACACCAATGGGCTCTGCAGCCTCCAGGAAGGACAGAAGCAGTGCTGTGTTCCAAGCTCATGCACGGCAGTGGGACTCTACTGGCGTCAGCCCCATCAGCGTGCTCCCAAAGCATGCTCTGAGAAACCCACTGGGAATTGCTGGCTTGGGCCTGCGTGATTCATACCCACAAAGCCAGGCCAACCCATTCTCATTCCATATGATACATGAAGACCAGAGCGTGAGAAGTGGCCACAGTTCTGGCTTCTGCTGTGCTCTGAGTCCCCCTCCCGCCAGGCACACCCTGGCCCCAGCCTGGCCGCACCTGCAGAGGCTCTCAGGGATCAGCTCCAGGTTGTTGTTGGCGGCCACGAACTCCTCCAGACTGGCCAGCTTGCCGATGCCTGAGGGCAGCCCATCAAAATCCAGCTTGTTGGAGTTCAGGTACAGCTTCTTCAGCTTGGTCAGCTTGCAAATGGCTGACTGGAGGGGAGATGGGAGGGGGCAGGTGGTCAAGGCTGGCCCAGAGGTGTTCCCCTGCCACCCCCCCAAGGGCCCTACACGCACGGGCAATGAGGTCAGCTGGTTGCGGGACAGGTTCAAGGTCTCAATGTGTGTCCACTGGTCAATGCACAGGGACAGCTCTGTGATCTGGTTGCTGCTGAGGTTGAGGCGGCGCAGGCTGGGCAGGGTGTACAGGCACTCAGGCACACGGGCCAGGTCGTTGCAGGACAGGTCCACGTCTGCGGGAGCGAAGGGTGGGCATCAGCCAGGTCTACACAGCAGGTTCTAGGGCAGCCAAAACTAGTTTGAACCCAGCTCTGCCCTACAGGCTATCTAGCCGTAGGTAAGTGACTCTGAGCCTCGGTTTTTCCATCTGTGGTGGGGGTTAACGAGCACAAGGTCTAGACGTAAAACACATGCGTGACTAGTCATCTCCATAACGACAGAAAGAATAATAGCACGGCTGGTATCCTTTTCCCTCTGGGCAACGCTTGGAGAAGGGCTCTGTCCCCCACTTCATAAGAAGCTCAGGATGCCCAGAGGAGGCTGGCCACCAGGGACGTCACCGGACCTGCGAGGTTGCTCAGGCCCTCCAGGCTGGTGGGGAGGTTGCTCGGGGTGCGCTGTGTGTTCCGCAGGTGCAGCGTCTGCAGGGCCAGCATAGCCGGCAGCTGTCTACAGAGGCAGGAAGGGAGGATGGTCAGGGCCCAAGTGCAGGGCCACATCTGGGGGGAAGGAGAGTGGGGTCCAAGCCCAGAGGCGTAGGGCAAGGCCTCTCCTGGGAGGGCAGGTATGTGGCCATCTGGGCGGCCGAGGGAGGTTGCGGGCAGCGTCAGATGCACAGACAGGAGGGCAAGATGATATTTAGGAAGTAGGGTACAGTCCTACCCAGGAGGGACTGGGTGTGGCTAGGTCTAAAAGGGGAAGGGCCAGAGCTTCTGGGAGGTTAAGGCTACAGGGGAGTATCCTTGAGGGGGCAGGGCCAAATCTAGCAGTCACTGAGAGGTACGGCCTGGGGTAAGGTGCCTGTCTGAGGGCTGGGAGCACAGACCGCAGCTGTGCGTGCAGCAGCGGGTTCCCATTGAGCACTAGCGTCTGCAGCTGCACCAGACGGCGCATCTGCGGAGGTAAGCTCTCCAGGCGGTTCTCGCTGAGGTCCAGGTACAGCAGGTCTGTGAGGTTGATGAAGAGCTGATTGGGGATGGTGTCGATGCTGCAGCCGGAGGGAGGGAGGAAGAGAGAGAGAGGGAGGCAGGCAGGGGCTGCCTGAGTTGGCCCGACATCCACATCCAGGCCCACCTGGCTGTTGCATTGTTGTGGCCTGGGCCTCCCTCCCCCACCCTGATCTCCCACCCAGTGCGACAAGCACCTGTTGTGGCTGAGATTCAGCACCAGCATGTTCTTGGCATTCTCCAGCTCCCGCGGGCACTCCGTCAGCTGGTTGTAGCTCAAGTCCTGGGTGGGAGGGGCAAGCCCTGGTGAGGGATGTTGGGGGCTGGGCCTACCCAGCCAGGTCTCTGCCAGGTCCTGGGAATCAGGAGGAGCACTGAGTGGGGAATGACTAAATTAAAGCGAGACAATGGGGACCCTGGATGAAGAGTGCTTGAGTTAGACATCTGTCTCCATGAGGGGCCTCTGGCAAGGCATTGCCCACTCTGAGCCTCAGCTTCCCCATCTATAAAAGGGGTTAGCAATGGTCCCTGGGGACTATAGATGGGGGGGTGGATGGGGACTGAAGGGTCAGGGCCTGAGGAGGGGCCAGGTGGATGGATAACCACTGACCAGGACTGAGAGGTCATCCAGCTTGAAGATGTCATCAGGTACTCCAGAATTCTTCAGGCTGTTGGCTCGAGCCACAATGGCCTGGGAATAAACCATGACTCCTGGCTTCTGCCCCCAGGAAGAAGCGAACAGGTCTCCTCCAGGAAGCCCACCAGAAGTCAGGCCTGAGTGCTCTCACACCTCTGAGCCTTTTGCTTATACAGTCCCTCCACCAGGTGGGCTCTTCCTAGCTTTCTGGTAAACTCCTATCACACCTGAAAGCCCAGCTCAAATGTGTCCCAGAGCCCAGCACAGGGACCACCCTGACTATCTCTCTCTCCCAGCCAAACTCCATCCGATCCCAGCTCTAATACTGCCTGTATATGCCACCTTGGGTGGGTGACTTGGTCTCCATGAGTAAGTCTCCTATCTGTGAAATAGGTTGTTGTTGTTGTTCTCAGGTGCTGCTGAGTCAATTTCAACTCAAAGTGACCCCATGTGACAAAACAGAACTGCCCGATAGGGTTTTCTAGGCTGTAATCTTTATGGGAGCAGGTTGTCAGGTCTATCTCTCAGAGCCACTGTGTCGGTTCAAACCACCAACTTTTTGGTTAGCAGCAGAGTGCTTAACTGTTACATCACCAAGGCTTCTTATAAATTAGGTAACAGCTAGGATTACATGAAAAAATCTACAAAGCAGAACAGTACTCGATCTGTGTTGACTATCACTGCTGTAGTTTTATTTGTTGCCCAAAGTAGATGCGGTTTTCAACTTTTTAACATTTTCCCCATGGAATTTTAATTCACGTGGTTTACTTTACACAGGGCATCGTTTTGTCTTCTTCCCTTTACACGTATGTACGGGGGTCGCACAGATGCTGGCCCGGCCTGAGGTCTGATCCTGCCCTCCCTCTTCTGGCAGGACGCCACCCCACCCCAAGGCTGGTGGCCTCCCTGCCCACACTCACCCGCAGCGATGGCAGGCTGGACAGCTCCCCGTGAAGCGTGGTCAGGTTGTTGTGGCTCACAGACAAGTGCTCCTGGGGCCGGTCAGAATAGCAGGAGCTCAGTGGGATGGGTGGGATGGCTAGAGGATCCTCATCCACCACCATAACCTTGTTCCATCCAGAAGGGCCTTCTGCTACGTAGGCCCAGTCCACCTCTGCTGTTTCCCTCCCTCATAGGCCCGATTTCTTCTTGCACAGCTCCTGGGACAGGGTACTCACTCCCTCTCTGCCAGCTCTGATAATAGCTGTCAGAATGGTCTTCCTCTGTGTCGGCTGCTCTCGGCATAGCCTCTGCTTGCCTGGTCCAGTCTCATCCCCACAGACCCTCCCTGTCCACCTGGAGCTCCTTACCAGCTTCTGCAGGGCAGCCAGCTCCTCCGGCAGGTAGCAGAGGCCAGTGCGGTTCAGCTTCAGCCATCGCAGGCTGGTCATAGCCTTGACATTCTCAGGGAAGTAGCCACCCTGAGGTGGGGCGATATCATGGTGGGGTGGGCTGGGAGAAGGGAGCACCCCTTCTGGTGCCTCAGTTCCACCACCCTCTGCGGCTCCCACTGCTCAAGGGAGCCTCTGGGGACCAACAGAGCCACCTCTCGCCAGCTGTGCAATCTTGGACAAGTCACTTTACCACTCTTGTGTGTTGATTTCCTTACCCATCAAGTAGAGCTAATAAAAGCCTCCATGTGACAAGTGTTCTGAGGAGGGACTAATTATTAGGTTGGCCCCAAATCTAGCTCTCCCACTAGACTCTGAGGCCTGGGAGGGCCAGAAGAGAACAGGCTTGTTGCAGGTGACAGCCCCAGCACCCAGCCCAGGGCCTGGTCAGCATATGTACCAGCTTTGTGTCAGCATGGGCTAAATTCCTTCGCCAGCATTCCAGGCCTGGCTGCAAGGCCCTGTCTATGCCTCCAATGCCATCAACCCCCAGGTCCAATTCCCACTGTGCCAGGGCCCAGCTCCACATCCCACACAGGCTCATTCATTCATTCATTGGTTTATTCACTCCCCCAACACAAAGTGGAGGGATCTGGGGTGGCTGGTGTGCCCCTCAGCATTCCTGGCCCTGTGACAGGGTTGTGGCAGTACATGCCTTCATTGCCCATTGCTGGCATCTCCTTCCCACTAGGACCACATTCTCTGCTGGTGACTCAGAGAGGAGACCCCTGGTGAGAAGGGTGGAGATGGGGACAGAAAGTAGTGGGGTGGCCACCTGTGCACCAGGTAGGATAAACACAGGAAGAGCCTGCCTCCTTGGCCTCAGCTCTGGCTGACTCCTGACCCCAGCCAAAGCCTGGGCCAGGAATCTTGCAGCCCCAGGCCAGCTCGAACCTGTGCTGACCTCCTGCCACCGTTTCTCTCTGGGCACAGACTCTCTAGAACCACCTCCTCTTCCCCACAACTGGCTGGGGTTCCTTGATTCCCTCCTCTACCATTCCAGCAGCTGCTCACTGAGGCCCCACCCCCCGGGGGGGCGACAGATCAGACAACCCCACCCAGGACCTGGCACACCTGCCTGACACTCTCCATACCCGTTAATCCTCACGACCTTCCCAGGCCTCTGAGAGTTGTGCTGTTAAGTCCCCTGTCTGGGTGGGCGGCTCTAAGAGGGGAAGCGACTTGCCCAAGACCACACAGGATGGGGTGGCAGTGGCGGGGACAAAGCAGTGACGGCGGGCTCCAGCCCCGCCCCGGGCAGCCCGGGCGTGAGTCAGGGCCTTACTTGGGTGTGTGGCCTCAGAAGGGCGGGGGTGGAAGCTGGGGAGGTGGCTGGGCGGGGCCCAGACCCGGAATGGGGCCCGAGGAGGGGCTCCGAGATGGATCCCCCTTCTCTCAGCCTCAGACCCTGGAGTGACTCCGGACGTGAGCGTCGCCCGCCCCTCCCGGTCTCGGCGTGCCCGGCCGGGCCCGCGCGGAGGCCTGGGGTCGGGCTCTGGCAGGGCGCAGGGAGCCCCACCCCGGCCACAGGCGGGTCCGCGGCGGGCGGGCAGGAAGCGCGGGCCGGCGGGCCGAGCGCGGCAGGCGGCGCAGGGGCCCACCGCGGCTCACCTTGAAGTCGTTGCCGCTGAGGTCCACGCCTCGCACGAACGGCAGCACCCCAGTGGCCTCCATGGCGCCGCAGTCGCAGCGGTCGGCAGCGCAGAGGGCGGACCGGGCGGATGGAGGGCGGACCTATAGCTGTGCCGGGCGGGCCCCGCCCCCTTAACCCGCCGGCGCCTGCCGGAAAACCGCGCCGGGCCCTCGGCGGGAGCGCTGACAACCTTGGTGGGGCCGGAGGGGAGGGTGTCAGGGCCCCGCAGGGCCCGGCACTGACCCCCGTGCTGCTGCAGTGACCCTGGGAGACAGACAGTCTGGACCCAGGCCTGGGGGCGCTAGGCCCGGCATGGCCGACGGGGTTACTAAGTCTCGCCCTCGGCTGTAGAGCTCTGGGCAGGCCCCAAGGCCTGCTTCCGGCTTCAGATTCCTCATCTATAAAACGCTTCCCCAGCAAATCCACGCGTAGCTCCCCGCATACAGCAGGGCTCAATAAGTGGCGCGTCATTACTGCTCCTTCTGATACTCAACACCCACCTCGCTGGTCATTTATTTGCTTACTCGCCCCACCCCCACGCCCAACGCAGGCTCCAGAAGGGAGGCTTCCATCTTTGTCCATCTAGTTCACGAGGTCTCACAAATAAAAGCCGAGAGATTTCACAGCTGTTATTGGGAGAGTCCCGTGTTCCCATTTCACAGAAGAGAAAATTGAGGCCCAGGTGAAGAAACGGCCTATGTGAGTTCACACAGGGCAGGTGGCAGGGATGTGCTGTCTTGCCACACTGTGCCTGGTGGGCCAACAGGTAATGTCCATGAGGTCATCAAGGCCCACTCCAAGGGCGACCTAAGGAGATCACATGAAAGGGGGTCTGGCTGCAGCCTACGGGCCAGGGCCAGAACGAACGCGGCCCGGATGGCTTTCTCCACACCGGATGCTCCCAGCGCAAGCAAAAACCGCGTCACTACGGACCTCCACGGTGGCTGCGCCGCACAGGAACACTGCTACTTCACCTCCCTGCGCGTGCTCGAAATGCAGTCCTGTACCTTTAAAGGACAACTGCGTTCGCTATGTCCCGCCCCCAGGGAGCGCGTCAGCGGCAAGGGGGAGTGGCAGGCTCGCTATTGGCTGAGCCGTTCAGTATTTTGGAACGTGAGCTGGAGCGCCGCGCACTCTGATTGGAGATACGGCCTGCTTTTCTGTGTGGCCCTGGAGGTGTTACAGTTTCCCGGGGTCTCGGCGTTCGGTGCCGGGTCCTCCAGGTTCCATCCTGAGCGGGGCGGGGCTCCGGGGCTTAGCGGTCCCTCTGCGCCCTCCGCTGCGTGTGCTGAAGCCGCGAAGCAGGTATGGCCGGAGCGCGGCGGACTGCCCGCTCACCCAGTCGGGTGTGGCCTCTGCTGGGACGCGGTCGGGGGCGTGGTCTGCGCGCATAGTAGGGAGCTGAGAAGGGCTCCGGCCAGAGTTCGAGTCTAGGTTCTGCCCTTACTCGAGGCTTTGCACCTTCCCAGGACCTCAGTTCCCCCAGGAGTCAGCGGGGCCGTAACTCAGGCGGCGGTGTCCCGAGCGCTGCCAGGGCCCGGCCGCACAGAGTGGGGTCTTCCTCCCGGAGTTGAAAGGCTGCGGGTTGGAGCTGCGGGACTCCACCAGGGGCTAAGCTGACTCCCATTTTGACGGGTGGGAGAATTTAAAGCGCTTTGCAGAGTGGATTCCTGGCCCCCGTGTCACTGGCAGGCCTGTGACCTCCCCAGGCCCCAGAGCTCGCTTGTTCTCCCTATTTTTAGCTGGGGCTGTTGGGCAGGTGTCTGGGGCTGAGTCATGCCTGCTTTGGGCTTCAGCTGCTCCAGGCATCTTCTCACCCTGTGACCAAGCCCCAGGCACCCGCAGCAGGGCAGGGACGGCAGAAGTCCGTGGTGGCGGAGTTGGCTGTGACTCAGGGTCATCTGCCCCCTCCTCCTCAGACTGTTCTAACGGGACCCATCTTGCTTCTAAGCTTGCACCTTGGTCACCACCCCCCATCTGCTCTCCGGTTGGTGGGTAGGGCCTGAGGGCAGAAGTCTGCCTCCTACAACCTGAGACCATGGTGGGCCGCCCGGGAGAAACCTCTGTCTTCTCCTCCCACTTCCCCAGTACGCAGTCACACTTCCAGGTCTCTCACTTCTCCTTCCTTGCCCTGCTTGTGCCCTTTGACAGTTAAGGAGACAGGCAGGGCCCTCAGGCCGTGATCTTTCTTTGTTGTTTGGCTTCTGCAGCTCCCCATCCCTCTTGTCCCAAGCCTGAGAGGCCAGGAGAGCCCTCTGTCTGGAGATATTAGGCCAGTCCTCTGGGGGCTTCACATTTGGAGCTGCCTCAGTTTCTGCCTCCTGGAAGCGGGGCCTTCAGACTTGACCTGCACTTGCCCGTTTGCAGGCAGGACTCTGCCAGCCTGGGCCATTTCACTGTCTACCAGGGGCTGCCCTGCCAAGATCTGGGAGTTTAACTGTGGCCCCTGAGCTTCACGGATGTCTCCACCCAAGGTCTGGGAGTCTCAGACCTGGGACCTCAAGTCACTGGTCTTCTCTGGGCCTCAGTACACAGAGTGGATTGGAGATCGGAGAGCTGCTGTGCTGGCCCCACTTGGGAACCTCGGGAAGAGGCAGCCTCAGACTGGCCATCTGGAGGGAGGACTGATCCGACTCTGGGGTGGTTAGGAGGCTGAAGGCTTTGCTGGTGTGGGTCCATGTCCACATCCCCCACTGTGTGTGTAAGTCAGGGTGGCCATGACAACTACTCTCCTCACAGGTGTTTGGTAGTGTCCTGGGAGGTGGGTGGGTGGAGGATGGGCCTCCTCTGACCTGCCACAGGCCTGAGGGTCTCTCTGTGATCTCTCCTTTACAGAGGGCGGGTTGTTTGCAGGTTTTGGGGAGGGGGCTTGGGCAGCTCCCCCATCTCCTCCCGAGAAACTATGCGAATGGCTTTTCTCCTGAGAAATTCCCAGGAAGCTCTCCTCGTGGGCTCGACTCAGCAACCTGGCCTAGTGGCTGCCATTCCCTGCCCCTCCTGCCCAGGTGAGCCTGGCTTCCCACTCCTACAGGCTGACCATGGCGGAGTTCTCTCAGAAGCGAGGGAAGCGACAAGATGATGCTGTGCTGGGCAGTGCCGTGGACTTCCTGCTGGCCAATGCCCGCCTGGTGTTGGGCGTGGGCGCGGCTGCTGCGCTGGGCATTGCCACTCTGGCCGTGAAGCGGGTAAGGGTGGCAGGGTCACCCTTGGGCTCACAGGAATATACAGGGCTGTGCAGGGCCTGGGGCCTGGGCACCTCCCCTTCCCCTTCACGACCTGGTTTGCTGTGTCCCTGGGCTTGCTGTGTCCCTGGGCTTGCTGTGCCCTTGGGCTTTGTTCACCTGCAACTGCCCAGGCCTCAGATGCTCTGATGTGTTGCTCTGCCTGCAGCTCATTGACAAAGCCACCAGCCCAAGGGACGAGGAGGATGAAACCAAGGGCAATACCACTTGCCTGGAGGATGGCTGGAAGGAGCTGAGCCTGCTCAAGGCCATGCCGCGTCCCCAGCCCCAGCCCCCACCTGCTGCCCTGAGCCAGCCTGTGTCCACCCCAGCCCTCTCACCCACTGTCCCAGGTGAGTGGCACCCACCTGACATGGGTGGGCCCCGCTCTGGTCGCCACATCTGGGAGATGCAGCATGAACAGGGTCCTTGAGTTCAGCCCAGGCTCCACCACTGACTCCTGTGCCACCCCAGGCAAGTGGCTACCCCTCTCCCCAGCATAGAAGGGGTCGTTTTTCTCTTCCCACTTGTTGGTACCAGAGTGAGGCAGCAGTGTTATGGTGGGGGCATGGGAACCTGGGGGAAGCCTCAGATGGAGAAACCAAGGCCCAGAGAGGGCAGGACTTGTCCAAGGGAGAGGCCAGAGCCCAAACTCCCTGATTTTGCAGGAAGATGTCTTAACTATAGGGTAAAGGTGTTCGGAGCTGGGAACAATGAGAGCTTGTTATCGAGCACTCACTAGACATGAGGGCCTTGCTGTTGTCCCCACTTCACAGGTGAGCAAAATGAGGCCGAGGTGTCATGCAGCTAGTGACTGGGTGGAGGCCCCTTTACACATCTGCCCCATCGAGGCTGTGCTGATACATTTCCCTGACCCCTTGGCTCTGCAGAGGGGCCTGGAGACAGTGGTTCCCGAACGCCACCTCAGCACAGCTCCCCAGCACCGTTGTGCCTGACTTTCCAGGAGAAGCTGCTGGCATTCGAGCGGGAGCACGTGGTCATCCCAGCAGTCGATGTGGCTGTGGCCCAGCAGCTGGCTTGCGATGTCAGCCTCGAGCTTCAGGCCTTCCTGCGGAGCAAGTTCCTAGAACTGCCCTTTGGGGCCCTAGAGCCTGGTGGGCCACTCTTTGATGGGCTGCAGGCCAGTGGCACTGACCCTGTGCGCCTCCTGGTGCCACTTCGACTGGAGCCAGAACTGTGGGGCCTGGTGCCGGGGGCTGACACTGTGGCTCAGGATGCTCGCTGCTGGGCTGTGCGCCGGACCCAGCTGGAGTTCCGGCCCCGTGGGAGCAGCCCCTGGGACCGCTTCCTGGTGGGCGGCTACCTGTGTGCCCAGCTCCTGCTGGAGCTGCTCCACAAGGCGCTGGCCACCTCCGTCAACTGGCCGGCCATCAGCAGCCTTCTTGGGTGCCTGGTACAGCCCAGTGTGACCTCTGAGGAGCTGCTGCTCGAGGTGCGCCAGGAGCACTTGGAGCTCACTATTGCTGTGCTTCCTGCTGTGGTTGGCACCGTTGCCAATGACCACGTCCTCCTGGCCTGGCCCCTAGAGGGACTGGCCGGGAACCTCTGGCTGCAGGACTTCTACCAGGCTGAGGCCGCCAGGCTGCGGGCCCTGGATGACCGAGATGCCGGCACCCGTCAGCGGCTTCTGCGGCTGCTGTGTAGTATCTGCTGCCGTCATCCTGTCCTGGGGCGGCTGGGCCGGGGCCACCTCACCCAGGTGGTTCTGCGCCTGGGGGAAGAAGAGGAGGACTGGGCCGAGACAGCCCTGGGGTCGCGCTTCCTGCAAGCCCTGGAGGAGCTCATTGGAAGCCTCGAGCAGGCCAGCCTGCTGTGCCACTTCAACCCCAGTGTGAACCTCTTTGGCGACCTGTGTGAGGAGGAGATTAACAGCATTGGCTATGCGCTGTACAGCGGCCTGCAGGCCCCCGAGTGGCTGCTCTGGGGCGGTGTGGCCAGCCCAGGCCCTGATGCTGGTGCACTGTGCACACCTCCTTCTCAGGGTTTCAGAGAGTACTTTTCTCTTGCATTCAGCTAGAATAAAAGGGGGCACGTTTCCTAAGCACATGGGCATGACAGGTGCTCAGTTGCCTGGACCCACCCAGAGAGCTTGGATTGCTGTCACCTGTGCTCAAGCTGGGCTGCCTCTTTGCAGCGTGGACTGACAGCCTTTCATCTCTGCTCCCCTTGGGCTCTGTCATCACCAGCAACGAACCCACTGATGGAATGTGGCTTCTGCCACCCAGCTGGGGTGGAAGGTCAGCTCCATTTTTTCTACCGAGGGATCTAGCACTTCCTGGGACGCAGCTTCAAGGCATCTTGGGGCTTTCTGGTGCCGCTTTTGTCATGTGTTTGTTCTTTTGACCAGGGGCTACGCCTGGTGCTCCTGGAATACAGTTTTTGGCTTTGAAGTGTGGTGTTTTTCCAGTCTCTGTGTGTGTTGTTCTCATAAGCTGTAGCTCTAGAGCCATGCTTGGGAGCGGGATATCACCTCTCCTATCAGGGGAAGACGCCTTTTCCCTCGACTGGGCAGGCTTTCTCCTTGGGCAGGTGAGGCCGCTGGAGAGCCCTGTCCTCACTGGGAGGGCTGAGGGACTTGGTGCTGGTTCCCTTGTCCTGAGCCCAGGAGGCTCCGCTGTAGCTGCTGCTCACCTGGCTGGACAGCAGGGGCCAGATGTGTGGGCCAGCTAGCTGCGTCCCCGAGTGAGTGGCTCTCAGCTGATGTCTGTTCTGACTTAGGAGCCTGCCACCTTGGAGCCTGGCAGAGAGGGGGTGGGGGAGCTGCAGGAGGGAGAGCCTGCCTTCCTGCCCAGGTGCCTCCGTGTCTCTCCAAAGCCCTTCTTGTGAAACAAAGCTGTGTCTCAAAGAGTGTGAACCAGAATAAAAGAACAGTCCTTGCATACGTGTGGGTCATGTGCTGGTGAGGTGCAGGTAGCACTGCCATACAGAGCCGTGTAGAGTTTTCTGGAAGCCCTGTGGCTCGCCCTGGCAGCCTGACCAGAGGGTTTGGAGTCAGCAGGGAGGTGGTAGGGTTTCACTAGAAAAGTAGGTGGGATGTTTGGAGTGGGAATACTAGAAGATTCCCTTGGTATGCTGACTTCCTGGATCCCTGCTGTGCCCACTAGCTTTCTGGGACAGGGAGCTGCTTCCCAAGCCCTCTGGCCACTTGCAGTCACCTTTCAGGGGAAGGCGATTTCTCCATGTCTCTGCCCCTCCTTGGACAGGTGAGAGAAGCAGGTGTGAAGCAAGTACATCACAATATTCCTGCGGGAGCCCAACGAGCTCACCTCTGTCACCATGGATGACAGAGGAGGCCTGTCATGGCTACAGAGAGCCTGGGGTGGACCTGGGACCATGTGTCCACATGGTGTGGCCACCACAGGTGTGTCATTTCCATTCCTGCTTCTCTTTTCTTCCCCATCCCCTTGTCTTCTCAGAGGTAACTTCTTCCCCCTTCTGGCTGGGACTCGAGGGTGAACAGAGAAGGGGGAGCAGGGTCCGAGTCCTTGCTCATTCGAGGGGCTGTCACCCCTCTGGGAGGTGCAGCTGTGTTGGAAGGCAGTATGTGTGCTGCTCCTGGAGGAGCTGAGACAGGCTTGCTGACTCTGTGGCCGAGGATCAAAGGGGCACTCTGGCCTTGGTAAGCAGAAAGCTTTAAGCAGCTCTAGTGGCGGTAGAGGGCTGGCTAGGGCCTGTGGTGTTCTCCTTGGTACAAATGGGGCCTTCAACCTTCTTTGGAGAGTTTGGAGTGAAGTGCTAGGCATCAGGGCTCACCAGTGCCGAGGCAGAGTGTGTGGCTTGGTGCTCTCCCACTTGACCAGCTTCACCCTGAGGCCTGGAAACTGCCAGTCCCGTGGCCCATCAGAAGACTGGTGGGCCTGGTGGTGGCAATGCCAGTCTGAGCTCTCATGGAGGATGGGGTATTCAGTTTAGAGCCCACCTGAGGCAGTCTGTTCTGCAGAGGCCACTTGCTTTGGGAGGCTCTGAATTCCCCCATGTACACGGGTTTCAGTAAGAAAGAACCAGGACAGAAAGAGTTTGGGCCATAGTTTTCATCTCCATGTAGTATTCTAAGTTTTATAAACTCGGCATGTTTCGTATTAACTTTACTGAATCCATGCCAGTGAAGGCTGTTAGGCTTAAATTAAAAGGGAGAAAAAAGTGTTTGTGGCTGCGTCACCTATCCAAGGCGAACATCCGCAACTTCAGTTTCTCGCTGTTTTGCCAGAACCCTAGCAGGCTCTCTGGTGGCGCTGGCCCAGGACGATGCCAACCCATCTGTCCAGGCCAGGGCTTAAATGCCTTAATATTGGTATCTTCAGCTGTGTTGGCAAAAACAGGCATGCCAACTCCTTTTTGTAGCTTTACCAAGTGAGCCAAAGACGGTTCTGATGACTCATGGTAAAGCAGTGATTCTACCTGCTCGGGGTAAAAGGACTGCCTAGTGCAAATACAAACAAAAGTAATGCACACTGGAAAATAAGAAACTTATTAAAAAATGTTACCCACAGATCCCCTACCCTAACACAACTCAAGAATAAATCTCACCATATCACGTCCTTTTTGTAAATTAGTTTATAGGCACTTCTCTTCAAAAAATCAAAAACCAAACCTGTTGCCGCTGAGTCGATTCCAACTCATAGTGACCCTACAGGACAGAGTAGAACTGCCCCGTAGAGTTTCCAAGGAGCGCCTGGTGGATCTGAATTGCTGACCTTTTGGTTAGCAGCTGTAGTATTTAGCCACTATGCCACCAGGGTTTCCTTCAGAAATACTTAAAAAAAACCAAACCAGTTGTCATTGAGTCAGTTTCGACCCATGGTGACCCAGTGTGGTCAGAGAACCGTGTTTCATGGGGTTTCAATGGCTAATTTTTACGAAGTAGATCTCCAGGCCTTTCTTCCAAAGCACCTCTAGATGGACTTGAACTGCCAACCTTTCAGTTAGTAGCTTAGCGTGTTGGCCATTTGTACCACCCAGGGACTCCCAGGAATACTTACAAAGCTGCAAAATAGTCTATCAAATGAGTGTACCATTTTATTTCCCTAAAGCTGACCAGTCACGTTGTATTTCAGTTTTTGCTATTATTAAAAAAATACAAAGGGCTCTGAAGAAAGTCTCTGTGCACAGGAGCTTTCTCATTGGAAGAGATTGCTGGCAGTGGAATTACAGGTCGAAGCCTCCAAACATCCTTAAGACCCTGAACATGATCTTGCCAAACTGCATCTGAAAAGGACTTCAGTTAGCATGTTAAGTAACAAAGCCCCAGAGTATTGGCAGGAAATACAGCAAAACATTGAGAGGTCAGGGTTGGTGTACATAAATACCCCCACCAACTTCCACGGTTCTGTATTTTCCAAATTTCCTAAGATTTTAACTTTGGGATGGAAAAATGAAAGCCGATTTATATTCCCACCAGTGACATCTTGGTCTGTGACTTCACCCTATCTGCCTAAGGTGTGCTAAGGAAACACAAAATCCTATCAACATCAGCCCCAGGTGCCTTCAGGTACAGAGACCTTGATGGACCAGAATCTACCCTGAGAAGGAGCACAGCTGCCCTTTGGTTTACAAGCCACGGAGCCCCATGGTCCTTTCCTCCATCCACCCCGGCTCTTCCGACGTGGCTCTGGAGGAGTCTCAGATGTGGTCTAAGATCGACCTCCCCTTCAAGACAAAAGCTTGGTCAGCTGGAGGCCTCAGGGGCTGCCTCCAAGCTTGTGGGGGCTCCAGAGTGGACGAAAGAGATGGCCTAAAGGGGGATGGTCTGGGAGCCGGGCTTGGGCCCAGTTCACCCAGCAGCCTGTAAGCCAGGGCCATGGGTGTCACCCCTCTGCCTTTCAGTCATGTATATTATATATGTCTAACATTTCCATGTTTTATGAATAGTTTTGTTGTCAGGAAAAGAAACTCTTAAAACCCTCAGTAACATTACAGTCTAGTTGCATGTCACTGAGGAAGCTGAGGTTGTGGTAGACAGTACCTCAGTGTATTCCAAATGTGAAGGCCCCTAGCTGGTTTCAGACCCTCTGTTCCACCTTCCTGAGAGCCCATCTCAGCCAGTGCCAATGAGCGCAGTGGTCGGAGCTGTGGTTGTACAGGCTGACCCTGCAGGCTTACTCCCTGTGGATGCATGTCTGTGGACTTCAGGTTGAACTGTCCCAGACTTGGGAACCAGTGGTCTGCGGAAGGGAGAGGGGCGCAGATCTGTCCCTCTGGCACTCCCTGCAGAGGCTGGACGGTGAACCTGTCACCCATATGGCACAGTGCAGGAAACCAGGATGCTGTTTGTGGTCCAGTTCTTGGCTACAGCAGGGTCTGGGCGGGCGGTGGCGGGGGGGCGGGGTGCGGGGAGGCAGGTGGTGAGTTCATCTTGACCATCCTTACCTCAGAGAGCAGCAGTTTCTGCCTAGCTCCCACCCAGAGCCTGGTGTCTCCAGCATGGGCATCAGCACTGCTGGGTGGAGCGGGGCTCACAGAGCACATCAGCCACGGATGGGGAGCAGAGATGCATTTTTAGACTCCATCTGCTCCAGGAATGTGCTGGAGCCTGAGTGTGCAGAGCTGGCCCTTGTTCTGTTGATTTTCCTGTGGATGTCGGGGAGGGGCCATGTGAGAAAGCATGTGTGGCAGAGGTGTTGCAGCGTGTGAGGCTCTCAACCCGGACACAGGAAATGGACAAGGCCTTTGAGAGCAACGAGTGTAGGCAGTTTTAGGGTCTGGCTTTCACCTGCAGTTAGCTGCCTGGTAGCTGTGACGCCTTGGGTAGGTACTTCTCCTCTCAGACCCTCCGTCTGACTTTTAAGGGCAGGGGGAGCCGTGTTGGGGGAGGCTGGAGGTAGGAAGCCAGTGTGTGTGACATGCCGATTCTAGAGTCCCATCTGCAGCAGGGGGTGGGCCTGCTCTTCCTTGTCTTGCACAAGCAGGAGGAGATCGGGCCCAACAGATGGGTCAACCTTCCCAGTTAGGTTCAGGTGGGGAAGGACCAACTCATCACTGCATGGCCACCAACAGACTTGGAAAACTGTGATAGGTTTTATTTGTGACTTTTCACTGCAATTGGAATGTGATGCTGAATGGAAACACGCTATTACAGATGAGACGCCTGACTGAGGCTTAAAAGGTGAACACACACTCAAGGTGGCACAGCAGGCCAGCAGAGAGCCAAGACCACAGCCCAGGTCTTTCTGGCCTAAAGCATGCAACCTTTTTGGTACAGTCTGATCCCGCAGTTCTTGGTCCTGGCACAAGAGGAATTATCAGTGGAAAGATTAAAAACCAGAAAACGCCTCTTATATCCGGAATATATAAAGAACTCCTATAACTCAACAACAAAGAGACAAGCAGCCCAATTAAAAAATGGGCAAAGGATATGAAGACATTTTACCAACGAGGACATTCAAATGGCCAACAAGCACATGAAAAGATGCTCAATGTCATTAGTCATCAGGAAAATGAAAGTTAAAACCCCAGTGAGATGCCATTTCACACCCACTAGGATGGCTATGATAATAATAAAAATCTTAACAAGCGCTGGGGAGGATGCAGAGAAACCGGAACCCTCGCCCACTGCAGGTGGGACTGGAAAATAGTGTAGGGGTTCTTCAGTAGGCTGAGCATACAACCACTGTATCAAGAGTCCCTGGGTGGCGCAAATGGTTAAGTGCTTGACTACTAGCCAGAACGCTGGCAGTTCAAACCCACCCAGAGCTGCCTCAAAACACAGGCTTGGTGATCTGCTTCTACAAAGTCACAGCCTTGAAAACTCTATGGAGCACTTCTACTCTGCACAGATGGGGGTTGTCATCAGTCAGAATTGCCTTGATGGCAACCAACACACCACCCTATAACCCAACAATTCCACTCCTACATATATACCCCAAAGAACTTGAAAACAGGCGTTCAAATACTCGGACATGAATATTCATAGCAGCACTGCTCGCAACAGTCAACAGGTGAAACGATTCTAATGTCATCACCAGAGGAATGGATACACGACGTGGTATATGCACACAATGGAATGTTACCAAGAGGAATGAAGCACTGCTACACACTACCACGTGGCAGAACCCTGAAAACAGGCTGAGTGCGAGAAACCAGGCACAAAAGGACAAATATATGATTCCATTTATATGAAATGTCCACAACAGGCAAATCCATTGAGATAGAAAGCAGATTAGGAGTTGTCAGGGGCTGGGGGAAAGGGAGATTAAAAAATAAAATACATAAAACACAAGTGCAGGGCCACACCCCACACCTGCTGACCCAGAAGCTCCAGCAGCAACTCTAAGAATCTGTGCTATAAAAATTCTCCACCTTGATGCCCAGCCAGGGTACCAGCTACTGTTCTGAGTGGTCTAAGACCCGACAACAGTTCGTTTCCTCACCAGCCAGGGGTGTCCTCTGGGCAATGCACACCTCACTGCCCCTTGTCTTCTGAGCTACAAAATAAGACCAATGTGGTCATGTTTTATTCAGCATCTTTGCGCAAGCATGTAAGATGTGTACCAACCTCTGGGAAGTGTGGAGGATGAAAGGTAAGTCTCAGTCTTGCCCCAGGCATCTGCTCTGCTCTGAGGGACAAATGGTTTAGGGGTAGGGCGGTAGCTCTCTCCAGCACTGGCTGGTGTTTGGACCCATGGCTCCTGCACATCCCGACATTGCACCAACTCCCATCAGGCGAATCCTTTATTAAGGCACTTTAACTGTGGGGTGCCCTGGCTGCCATGGCCTCTAGGTGAACAGGGAATAAAGCCTCCTCTGAGGATACAACTTCAGAACAAGAGCCATGTCCTTGGATTACACTGCTCTTTCCAGGATGGCTGGTGGTGGGAGAGTAGGGCCAGGTTGCCCAAGCCTGCACTGGGAGCTCTCCACAGCGGGGGAGGCCTTGAGGGTTCCTTTCACAGAGGCTTCTGCCTCCACCCTCCTCTTCCACAGCAGAGGAAGCTGCAGCTGGGAGCGCTACCTCCCCCAAACCCTCAGCTGCCAGCTTTTCCCCTATGTGCTAACCCAACAGTCCCAGACCCACAAGGCAGCCGCTCTAGTACTTCTCAGCAGGGGCAACGGTCATTCCTGAGCCTGGACAGAGGGCCACTGTTCACTGGAGGCAGACTTCCCAGGAGCAGTTGGACCATGCACTCCTAGACCAGGGGGACCAGGCTCCCCAAGCCAACATGTTCCTCCAGTTTCCAGGGCAGTGAGCGGTCCCCAGTCCTAGTTGGACAATTCAGACACAAGGGGCAGGGCCGATGCAGGGCCCACTCTGTTGACTCTGTCCTCATCTATTCTGAGGACAGAAGGGTCGAGTGTGTCCAGGCTGGTGGCAAAGGCTGCATTTCCGGACTTTTCTTGCCGTAGACTCTGTGTCAGAAGAACTGGCCCGGGGTCTTTTGCTTCTGGCCTCTGGTCCGTGGGTATTCCCTCTGCCTCCCGGCCAGGGTGTGGCTCCAAACGTCCCTGTGGGAAGTCAGGGAACGCTAAGTTTAAAACTGACACACTGAAGCGGCGACTTAACAGGATGCAAGCTTGTTGGAGAGTGTAGGCCAGGTGCTCCCCTATGGAGGGAACTTCATCCATTAAGGTATGAGGTGTGTCACTTCAGGTGTGAGGCGGCATGCCATTTTCCTGTCAAGGTATGAGGCGCGTGCCACTTCACTCAAGGTGTGAGGCATGTGCCAGCTCCTGCTGAGGTATGAGGTACGTGCCACTTCACACTGACCTGACCCCTCTCACTGAAGGACACTCAGCTGGGGAGGCTATCCTCCCTCTCACTGTCCTGTCAGGAGGACACGACCCACAGGCTCACCTACAGAAGTGGCAACCATGCCAGCAACAGACCCCTCCCTGGTCACAGGGTAAGGCAGCAAAGACAGGCGAGCAAACCCATCCACGCGCTCACCCTGCTTCCAGGGAAGGAAGCCTGGGTTCTGCATCCTTTTGGTCCCTCAACAGACCTTCCTGCTTGATTACCTGGGACCATTAGTCAGTTGGCCTGGAGGCCAGATACCCCTTCTCTTCTGACCAGGGGGACAGGAATCCTGTCATGTTTTAAGCATGTAAAAGGCAGGGCTGGCTACCTTTCCCAAGCTTCGAATGTGGTTCCAGCACAGTGGTGACCACCACTGGGATATGGATATGGTCCTGCAAGGTTTACAAAGGCCACGAGGGGCATGTGGAATCAGGCAGACCTGAGTTCCACTCTTGACTCTGTCACCCTGTGACCTAAGCAGGTTAGTCTGTCTGTCTGGGCATCACTTTCCTCACCTGTCCGGTTGGGATAACAACGCTTATCAGATGAAGATGAAAGAAGACAGGTACAAAATATATCAGCACAGTGTCAGATCCCAGCAGTGATTCTCTACTGGAGGTGAGGGGTGTGCTGCAGGGTGTGGTGCGTGTTACCTCATAGGAGACCCAGCTCCCCTGCTGAGTCCCCACACCACACCACCTGGCTTTCTCCCTGCTTTATCTCTGAAGTGGAGACTACCACGAGAGCTGAGGGCTGAGGTCTGCCTGCCCAGAGATGGGGCCAATAGGACAAGCCCTGTGCCCACCTCACCTGGGGCTGCATTCTCATCGGCCCACTGGAAGAAGCCGCACTGCTGCTCTCTGGGCTTGGAGCACGTGTGGAACTGGCGCCCCTTGTTGGGCCCGTCCTTTTGCACAGTCCGTGTAATGGCTGGCTGGCTGCACAGGCAGGAGGTGCCACCACCGCCAACCCCTGGACTGCCAAGTCTGCCCAGGTGGCTCCCCGAACCCAACGAGTATCCCAGGGAGGTGCCAGGGGGTCTCGCTGTGGAGGTAGGAGGCCCGGCTGTGCCTGGTGGGCTGCCGTCAGACCAAAGGAAGAAGCTGCAGTTGCCCCTGCTGCACTTGTAGAACTGGCGGCCCTGGTTAGGGCCCTCCTTCCGCACGGTGAGCAGCAGGGCCTCCTGGCCACAGTTGCATGTCACAGAGTTGCTTTCAGCAATGGCAGCAGGTGGCGGAAGAGCCTGAGCCAGAGCCCTGGGGGGTCCAGTCTGTCTGTTGCCAGGAAGCTGGGGGTGCACCTGCTGGCTGCTGTCCATTCTGTTCAGGGACTGGCTGGCCTGCGAGTAGCCTGAAGGCTGGCTGGCTGGCTGGAGAGCTCGGGGGGGCCCTTGAGGAAATCTCAGGTCCAAGATCTCCCTGAGGGTCTCATCACACCCACCGATGCAGCCAACGAACTCCAGTGGCATGGTCGGGGGAATGCTGCCAGGCTTGAACTTCAACTTCAACCTAGTGAGGCCAGAGGTGAGGAAAACCATGAACACCCAGGTTCAGAAGTCTTCTCCCCAGTCCACAGAGAGGAGTCATCACACTAGGCCTCCCTTCACCAGCCCTGCAGCCCCCAGGCCCCAGGAAGTCCAGACAGGTCTCAGCAGCAAACTTCCCCCAGCAAATGAGACTCAAGACCTCAGACTAACCACCGAATCACAGCCACCTTGGGAAGCTAATGGTGCTAGACACCAGCAGTTCTCACGGTGTGCTCAGGGCCTTCCAGGAAAGGTCACAGCTTTTCTACACTAGTGCCAACAGCTGTCTGTCCTGACCTCAAGCTTTGGCGTGTGCACAGAGCAGTTTTCAGAGGAGACAACACAGGTGATAACTGAGACTGAGCCCAGAAACAAGCAGAAGTATTCTATTAATCCAGACATGAAACTTGCAAATGTACGATGTCTTTTTTTTGGCTTTGAAAAGTACTTTATTATAAAAAGATGTTATTTATGTTAATATGTAATGTGTTTATTTTTTAAAAAGAAATCAGTAAATGTTTTAAAAGATGTTTCTGCTTTAATTTCTACTATGGTAAATACTGATACACATAACCCACAACAAAGGCGTCTTGGGTTCCTCAATGAGCACAAAGGGGCCCTATGAATAGTTTGAGAACCAATGTCTACATTAGGGCTTTGGCCTTTTTAGAGGAGCTTGGGAGCCACAAACACTAAGTGAGCACGTTTCCAAGCCTATCTGGAGAGGGCGGAAGGAAAGTTGCCTCCTGGGTTCAGTCACAATGTATGGAGGGCCCCCTCCTGCCCAACCAGTCTGGGTTTCCCCCTGCCTGGGCAGCAAGGGGACGCTGGGCACAGCAGAGCTTCAAGGTGGCTCCAAGCGAGCTCCCTGGGCATCTCCCTCTGTGCCATGATAGGAGAGGAGGCCAGGCCTGGATGCCCGCTCACTGTCAACAGGGTACGGGCCCTGAGGTGGCTCTGAGCAAGCTCCCTGGGGATCTCCCTCCATGCCATGACAGGAGCAGGAAGACTGTCCTATGGCATGCCTGGATGCCCGCTTACCTGTAAACAGGCTGTGGTTGACAGACTGGACACACACTCTCATCCCTGCTGGCTTCCAGGACAGAGTCAGGAAACCATATGGCTGACCGGCACTTTGGGAAACCCACACAGCTGAGGTAGAACCTGGGAAGGCAGGAGTGAAGGGTCAGGAAGGGTCACCAGGGCACGCGAGGACTTTCTCAGCTTAGCAGGGTCTCAAGGCCGTTGCCCCACAGGGAACTATCTGTCAGCTGACTCTGGAAGACTCTCCCAAGGACCTTCACTGCTCTGGAGGACACTGACAGTGAGTGACCCAGGAAAACTAGCCTGCACCACTAAGACACTAAACAGCTGTGCTGACCCAGCCTTTTTTTTTTTTTTAATAATTTTTCTTGAGCTTTAAGTGAACGTTTACAAATCAAGTCAGTCTGTCACATATAAGCTTATATACGCCTTACTCCATACTCCCACTTACTCTCCCCTTAATGAGTCAGCCCTTCCAGTCTCTCCTTTTGTGACAGTTTTGCCCATTTCTAACCCTCTCTACCCTCCTATCTCCTCTCCAGACAGGAGATGCCAACAGTCTCAATTGTCCACCTGATACAAGTAGCTCACTCTTCATCAGCATCTCTCTCCTACCCACTGTCCAGTCCCTTCCATGTCTGATGAGTTGTCTCTGGGAATGGTTCCTGTCCTGGGCCAACAGAAGGTTTGGGGACCATGACCGCCGGAATTCCTCTAGTCTCAGACCATTAAGTCTGGTCTTTTTATGAGAATTTGGGGTCTGCATCCCACTGATCTCCTGCTCCCTCAGGGGTTCTCTGTTGTGCTCCCTGTCAGGGCAGTCATTGGTTGTGGCCGGGCACCAACTAGTTCTTCTGGTCTCAGGATGATGTAAGTCTCTGGTTCACGTGGCCCTTTCTGTCTCTTGGGCTCATAGTTATCGTTTGACCTCGGTGGTCTTCATTCTCCTTTGATCCAGGTGGGTTAAGACCAATTGATGCATCTTAGATGGCGCTTGTTAGTATTTAAGACCCCAGACGCCACATTTCAAAGTGGGATGCAGAATGTTTTCATAATAGAATTGTTTTGCCAATTGACTTAGAAGTCCCCTTAAGCCATAGTCTCCAAACCCCCGCCCTTGCTCCGCTGACCTTTGAAGCATTCAGTTTATCCCAGAAACTTCTTTGCTTTTTGACCCAGCCGTCTTGAACAACAGCCAGCTGGGTAAGCAATGCTCTTGTGGGCTGTTGCTTTCAATCCCTGTGCCGTGCACTCTCTCGCCGTCCCTCACTCTTCTGCATCACAGTCTTGGTGGGAGTTGGGGGTGTGTAGGGTCTGTCAGGGCTCTTGGGGCACCTTTGAGCAGACCGGTACTTAGAGGGGTCTGGTAACCTGCTTAGGACACATGTGTAGTGAGCAGGGGAGCTGGACCTGGAAACCTATCTACTTGATAAAGGAGACTTCTAACACCTACACCACGTGTCTCTCAGCCAACATTGTGAAGCCTTCCAGTCACAGAACTAGGGTTTAACTAGTTAACATGCACAGGATTTACATGTTCCTCTGAGTGTGCCTGTGTGACCTGACCAGAAAAAACAAGATACGCATACACACACACACACAAAACAAACACAAAAAGCCCCCCAAATACTTAAATGGTAGATTCACAAACTCCAAAATGGAAATGATCAGATACATCCTAGAGTGGTGAAGTGCACATGATAAACTCCAGGCCTCCCTGAGTGACTGAGAGCAGCATTCTTTTGTTGTCAGATGCTTTGAGAACTCAGAGCTAAAACAAAAGCCAGGATTCTTTCCCCCTTATGCTCCAATAATTACTAATATATTTACCTGCTGGTGGCAAAAAAGAAAAAATCAAAAGAATTTATTAAAGCTTAAATACATGCATCAGGTACTGGGTCCAGCCTACAGCGGCTCTGGTTTTATATGACCTTTGTGGACAACACCGGCCCTGCCACCTGCTTCCAGGTCTGGCCTCTGACTAATACTTTCAGTTTCTGTGAGCTGGGGTGGCCTCCCCTTCACCGAGACTGGGTCCCAAGATCTGGGTGAGGCACTGGCGAAACCACGCTCCTCATTCAGGGCCTTCATTTTGTCTTTATGTCATCTGTCAGCACCAAGGAGGCAGTGTCATGCTGTGGCCCCCAGGGTGGGGTGGGTCAAGGGGGAAGAGGCAGTCAAGACATGGGCCAAATTCAGCATTACTGCTCACTAAGGCTCTCTGAGCCTGGGCAAGCCACCGCAGGTCCTTAAAAGATTGGGGTGCACATGCTGCCTTGCAGGGTGGCTGTTAGGCTCCGCTGAGGTAACGTACCAGAAGCTCCTTGCACCGTGCCAGCCATGAGCAGCACACAAGTGCTGCACTGCTGCTTCTCAACACCCCTTTCCCCATGAACGTCCCCCAGTGGCCAGTCACTAATGAGGCCACCCTGGACAACCTGATTCTCAAGATAAACTCCTGCACTGAAAATGACAACGGATTTGAGATTTCAAGCCAAAACCAGAATGTTGAATGTCTATACTGTATCAGGCACTGTGCTAGACTCCTGACCCTTTCATTTACTCCTTGCCCATACCACAGCTTTATAAGGTGGTAACTACTCCCTTACTTTATGGGAGAATAAATTGGGGCTCAGAGTAGTTATACAACTTACGTGGAGCCACAAAGCTTACATGTGGCAGAAGTGTATTTGAACCCAGCCCCGTGTGGTTCCAAGGGTCATGTTTCTCCACTGGCCAGAGTGAAGGACATCCTATTCATGGGGGGCAAAAACCAGTCCCCTCTCCTCTGAATTCTCATAGCACTTCATGACTTGAAGGTCAGGCCCCAGTGTGCTCCACTTATCTCTCTAAAGACCAGTGTAGAGGCTGCTGATAGCATGCCTGCCTTAAAATAGTGACACAAAAAAGAAATGTTCAGGGCCTCTCAGAGCTGTCCCATCAATACGGCCCGGGCTGTGCGAGCAGAGGGGCAGGCAGTGGGCACCAACCCGCCACTCTTCCTGGTCTTGAGGACCATGTCTTTGTTGCACTGCGGACATTTCCTGATGGGCTCCGGCATGGCAGGGTAGATCTCTTCTTGCTGGGGCACCTCAGCTCCTTCCCCAAAGTACTGGGACAAGGCCTCGTCCAACCTGCAGAAAAAGACAAACACGCGCACTAGCTGGCTCTCGTGAGAAAGGCATTTGCAACATCCATACGTGGATACAACATGCATGTGATCCTAGGACCCAGAGGTCCAGTGTGGCCATAGGTCTGAGACAGAAGACAAGAGCGCACAGAGGCCTCAGCTTGCCCCCCAGCCCTGGCTCCCTGATACCCAGTTCCCAGGCAGCCCTGGAAGGAACCCAGCTGCAGGCAGATAAAGAAGCTGCTTCTACCTGGTCATTGCCACTCACTGAACAAACATGACTGCAGAGTGTCCACACACACACTCCAGAAACGTCTGTGTGGTTTGAGTTTAAACCTATTCATGCATTTCTTTTCAAAGTTGGCAAGGGGCAGACAGCATGTTATTTCTAACAAAAAGCCACACATGCTGGTTGCCAAAGAGGCACCCTGAGTCCTCCAGAGAGCCAGCAGTTGCACACCAGCACCTGGGTGTACTGACGTGCAAGCAAGCTGCACACTAATTCAAAGCAGGCATCAAGAGAATGGCATTTCTAAAGCAAACAGCCCAGGTGTTGGAGCCGGCTCTCTCTGATTATTGTTCCTATGCTGACAAAGGAGCCCTGGTGGCGCAGTGGTTAACAGCTCAGCGGCTAATCAAAAGGCTGGCAATTCGAATCCACCAGCTGCTGCTTGGAAACCCTATGGGGCAGATCTATTGTATCCCACAGAGTCGCTGTGAGTCGGAATGGACTCAATGGCAATGGGTTTTTTAATATACTGAAAAGCTCTATGGAAAGGAAAAAGCAAAATCCAGAGGAGGCAGGTCAAAAGGGGAGGCACTGGTATGTAAGGTAACAGGTCGCCAGTGAGGGTGAGCTCAGCTGGCAGCGACTCAACACCCCCGAGAGTACAGACACAAGGAATGACACGCTCTCCTGCCGCGTCACTCCCGCGAACCCCTCCTCCTCCTCAGGGAATGGTCTGACAGCCTCGGGGGCAGACCAGGTTCTGGCACTCACTTCTTAGCTTTAGCCACTGCTTCAATGAAAACCTGCTTGTATTTCTGGACTTGCTGCCTTAGAACCACACATTTGTCCTTCTTGCCCTCACAGATCAGCTTCAGATCAGCCTCCAGCTCGGCCCGGAGGTCCGGCTTGGACATCTCATAGCCCATGGAATCGTAGCCTGCAAGGAGAGCAGTGCTGTGAAGACCAGCAGGACACGGTACCCACCCTGTGGCCGCACCCCTCCTCACCTTCCACGAGCCCCATTCCCAGGTGCCCCGGGAGAAACCTCTTGTCTGCTGTAAGCCCCACGTACATCCGGGCTTTGATTGTCTCGATGTGCTCAGCGTGGGTGGCATCAGTGCCTGAAAAGCATTGCCCGGTTACTCTGAGGTAATACAGACACTGCCGAGGGGACTGTAGCACCTTAGTAACAACAGGCCCTCTCCTGCGCCTGACTTCCTCTCCAGGTAAGACACGCCGTTCACAAGAGCCCACCCAGAAACCTTAACGGCAGCCGCGCGCCTCTCCCTCACGTCTGTGTGCTCATCACAGGCACTCACTCACTGCAGCCCACAGCCTATCCTTGAGATGTCTCAAGGCTTTCTCCTTCACTCTGCATGTCAAAGAGCCCACATCACCTCATGTGCGTTATCACCATGTTCTCTCTCTCCCCCTCCCCCAGCCCACTCTCCATGCTGTGGTCAAAGGGATCTTTTGCAATGTAGCTCCACCATCAAGGAAATGCAATCAAGACCACAATAAGATACCACTTTACACCCACTAGGATGGCAGAGTCAAAAAGTCAGATGATAACAAGTCTTGGCGAGGATGTGAAGAAACTGAAACCCTTGTCCACTGCTGGTGGATCGATTATAAAATGGTGCAGTGACTTTGGAAAAGTCAGGCAGTTCCTCAAAGTTAAACACATAGTTGACATATGACCCAGTAATTTCACTCCTAGGTATATACCAAAAGAACTGAAAACAGGTATTCAATCAAAAACTTCCATATGACTTCACAGCAGCATTATTCATAATAAGCAAAAAGTAAAAACAATCCAAGTGCCCATCACCTAAGGGTAAATAAAATGGTCTGTCTACACAATGGACTAGTGTTCGGCCATAAGAAGAACAAAGGTTTGACACCTGCTACCGCATGGTTGAACTGCGAAAACATTATGCTGCATCCAAGAAGGCAGTCAAAAAGGCCACGTTTTATGATTCCATTTATATGAAAGGTCCAGAATAGGCAAATCCACAGACAGAAAACAGACGACTGGTTGCCAGGAAATAGGGGGTTTTAGGAGAGAAATGGGGCTCCTGTTAACGGGTACAGGGCTTCTTTTTGGGCTGATGAAAATGTTCTAAAACCGATTACGGTGATGGCTGTACAAGTCTGTGAACACACTAAAACCACTCGACTGTACACTTTAAATGGGTAAATTGTATCGTATGTGAACTACTCTCTCAATAAAGCTATTACATAAATTATCTTTAAAAAGTGTAGCTCTGCCTACATTGCTCCTTTACTTAGGAATCTTGCCGGTTTCCCTGCTGACCACAGGTCAACCACCAAGCTCCACAGCCCACCACATAAGGCCCTTAAACTCTGTCTGCAATCACTGACTGTGGAGTTATTCGGACCCAGCCTTTCATAGCTTACAAACTTTGTGACTGTAGATAGGTTCTGACCTCTCCAAGCCTCACTTCACCTATAAATGGGAAAAAGAACGTAACGCCGACATTACAGAGTTGTTGTGAAGATTATGTGAGACACAGAGACGGCAGTTTCCAGCACCCTGAGTTACTGACCAATGCCATGCTTTTCCATGAGGGCAATGAGGTCGGCTTCGGTGAGCAGCTGGGGCGGGCTCGTCTCTCCGTCCACCATCTCCACAGTGCTGGGCTGGAAGGACGAGCCTCTCTCATAGACAGGGATGATCTGCACATAGCAGCAGAAGCTTTAGTCAGATCATGATGTCATCATACTTGGGAAAAGACAACTTGCATTTCAAAGAATATGGTCCTGATCCACCAGGCGGCATTAGGGCTGGGTAAACAATTGTCTCCCCTTCCCTGAGGCCCACAGGGTCAGACATCTGAGAGACAGCATCTGCCCTCTGTCTGAACCTATGGTTCTTCACCTTGTCGCTCCAGTGATCATAGGGATACACGTCCAGATAGTTCCGGGCCAGAACCATGAGGCCGCTGGCCAGGAAGCGCTCCTGGGCAATGTCAATCTCCACAGTAGTCTCCTGCCCCTGGGCATTCTGGGAGCAGCAAGCGAGGAAATGGCGAACAATGAACTCATACAGTCGTTGCTCATCTCCCTGTGAAGAAAGGAAAAAAGAGTCTGAAAGCCCCTCCGGAACATTAACCCGCAACGGCATCAGCGCCATCCGTGGTTTAAACCAGGCCCATGCCCCTTTCAGCCAAAAGCTCTGAACAGAGCAGGGCACCCCATTCCTCGAGGCCTCTGTACCAATATGGAGCGCCAGGCCCATCCTCTGGGTTTCTATGATTTCAAGCTGAAAAACGTCACAGTTCTAATCAGGATAAGGTAAGCAGGGGAGTCATCTTCCCCTTGAGCCAGAAGTGATACTTGTGACATAAAACCAATCTAAACAGAAAACAAGATGAAAGAATAATAAGTTAGCAAGAAACTCCCTAACATATAAAACACTGCCCCTGGCAGCCTTGCTGCTGTTGTTAGATGCCACTGAGTCGGTTCTGACTCACAGCGACCCTGCGTGCAATAGAACGAAACACTGCCCAGCCCTGTACCATCCTCACAATTGTTGGTATGCCTGAGCCATTGTTGAAGCCACTGGGTCAACCCATCTCATTGAGGGTCTTCCTCTTTTTTGCTGACCCTCTACTTTACCAAGCATGATATCCTTCTCTAGGGACTGGTCTCTTCTGATAACATGTCCAAAGTATATGAGACAAAGTCTTGTCATCTTTGCCTCTAAGGAGCACTCTGGCTGTACTTCTTCCAAGACAGATCTGTTCATTCTTTTGGCAGTCCATGGTACATTCATTATGCTTCGCCAACACCATAATTCAAAGGCGTCAATTCTTACGCATTCTTCCTTATTCACTGTCCAGCTTTTGCATGCATATGAGGCAAGTGAAAACACTATAGCTTGGGTCAGGCACACCTTAGTCCTTAAAGTGACATATTTGCTTTTTAATACTCTGTGCTTCAAAGAAGTCTTTTTGCAGCAGATTTTCCCAGTGCCATACATTGTTTGTTTTGACTGCTGTTTCCATGGGCATTTACTATGGATCCAAGTAAAATGAAATCTTCGGCAGCCTTAGGCGAAGTTTATGAACACAACCATATCATGAATGCAATTACTTTATGAACACATCACCTTCTGGACACAACCAAGCAGTTAAGTAATCGAGGATTTAGTGGGGATCAACTTATCAAAAGCCTTTAAAATGTTCATACTCGTAACCGATCATTCTAACAATTTATTCCAGGAAATAATGAAAGATTGGCACAAATATTTATGTACAAAGATGTTAACTCTAGTACACAAAAAAGAAAAACCTAAACCCATTCCACAGTAGAACTGCCCCATAGGGTTTCCAAAGAGTGGCTGGTGAATTTGAATCGGCAACCTTTAGGTTACCAGCTGAGTCTCTATAAAAAAAAAAAAAAAAAAAAAATTTTTTTTTTTTTTTTTTTAGTATGTTGTTATTAGGTGCCGCTGAGTTGGTTCCAACTCATAGTGACCCTATGTACAACAGAATGAAGCACTGCCCAGTTTTGTGCCGTCCTCACAATTGTTATGCTTGAGCCCATTGTTGCAGCCACTATGCCAATCCATCTCGTTGAGGGTTTTCCTCTTTTTTGCTGACCCTCTACTTTACCAAGCAGGATGTCCTTCTCCAGGGACTGGCCCCTTCTGATAACATGTTCAGAGCATGTGTGATGAAGTCTTGCCATACTTGCTTCTAACGAGCATTCTGGCTGTACTTCTTCCAAGAAAGATTTGTCCATTCTTCCGGTAGTCCATAGTACAGTCAATATTCTTTGCCAACACCATAATTCAAAAGGCGTCAACTCTTCTTTGGTCTTCCTTATTCACTGTCCAGCTTTTATATGCATACGAAGAGACTGAAAACAGAATGGGTTGCGTCAGGTGCACCTTATTCCTTAAGGTGACATTTTTCCTTTTCAACACTTTAAAAATGTCTTTTGCAGCAGATTTTCCCAATATATCTTTGATTTCTTAACTGCTGCTTCCGTGGGCATTGACTTGTGGATCCAAGTAAAACAAAATCCTTTACAACACTTCAGTGTTTTCTCCACTTCTACCATGATGTTGCTTACTGGTCCAGTTGTGAGGATTTTTGTTTTATGCTGAGGTGTAATCCATACTGAAGGCTGTGGTCTTTGATCTTCATCAGCAAGTGCTTCAAGTCTTCACTTTCAGCAAGCAAGGTTGTGTCATCTGTGTATCTCAGGTTGTTAACGAGCCTTCCTCTAATCCTGATGCTGTATTCTTCATACAGTTCAGCTTCTCGGATTATTTGCTCAGCATACAGACTGAATAAGTATGGTGAAAGGATGCAACCCTGACACACACCTTTCTTGAGTTTAAACCACACAGTATTCCCTTGTTCTCTCTGAACGACTGCCTCTTGGTTTATGTACAGGTTCCTCATGAGCACAATTAAGTATTCTGGAATTCCTATTCTTTGCAATGTTGTCTATAATTTGTTATGATCCAAACAGGTGAATGCCTTTACATAGTCAATAAAACACAGGTAAACTTCTTTCTGTTTACCTGTTTACCAGGATCCATCTGACATCAGCAATGATATCCTTCGTTCCACGTCCTCTTCTGAAATCGGCTTGAATTTCTTGGCAGTTCCCTGTTGATGTACTGCTGCAACTGCTTTTGAATTATCTTTAGCAAAATTTAGTAAAAATTTACTTCCATGTGATATTAATGATATTGTTCGATAATTTTCACTTTCTGTTGGTATATTAGTATATCCGATATTAAATACACCTACTCCTTGACTCCGCAACCAGAATGCTGCTTAGAAGCAAGGATGGCAAGAGTACGACTTACATACTTCGGACATGTTGTCAGGAGGGATCAGTCCCTGGAGAAGGACATCATGTTTGGCAAAGTACAGGGTCTGCGGAAAAGAGAAAGACCCTCAACGAGGTGGATTAACATAGTGGCTGCAACAACAAGCTCAAACATAACAACGATTTTAAGGATGGTGCAGGACCAGGCAGTGTTTCGTTCTGCTGTGCACAGGGCTGCTATGAGTTGGAACCGACTCGACAGCACCTAACAACAACTCCTCGACTATCTCGTTATCTGACATTTTGCATTTATGATGATAGTAAAAAATCTATCATCCAACTACTTTGTGCGTTAATGATCTACGTCTAGCAGTAATGAACACTGAGGTGTGAGGTCAAAGTCAATACTGGCTGTGATGGTTTTAAGGTTATGTGTCAACTTGGCTGGGCCATCATTCTCAGTGGTTTGGCAGATGTAATTCGGCTGTTATGTAATGATGTAGTCATTCTCCATTTTTGCATACTACCAATTTTCATTTAACAGCCTGGGTCTTTGGAACCTAACCATGTCGGTAAGGGAGGAGTGGATGTAGTCGGAAACAACCAAAATTTCCAAAAGCAAGATTTAGTAAAACAAAAAAAAGAAATAAGGGAGCTATGCAAGTATTGTAGGAGACAAAGAGTGCATACCAGAGATTAGTTTAAAAAAAAAAAAAAGTCTTAAAAAAAAATTTAGCAAAATAACTTATGCAGTCATCAAAAATTACACTTCTAAGGAATATTTCAGCATGTGGGAAAATGCTCAAGATACAAAAATGGAAAAAAGTTTACAAAATCATTTAAGATTCTAATTTTTTTATAAGAAAATTACATGCATAGAAAAAAGGTGGATTTTATTCTAGGGGACGAGGTTACAAGGACATTTTTTCTTCTTTATGGTCTTCTATATTTTCTAAATTGTCTGAAATTAACATGTAATGATTTCATAATTAAAAAGACCAATAAAAAACCAAACCCACTGCTGTACAGTTGATTCTGACTCGTAGCAACCCTCCCAGACAGAGTAAAACTGCCCCATGGGGTTTCCAAGGCTGTAATCTTTACAGAAGCAGACTGCCACATCCTTCTCCCAGAGTCGCTGGTGGGTTTGAACTGTTGACCTTTTGGTTAGCAGCTGAGCACTTAACCACTGCACCACCATAGGTCCATGAAAGAACAATATATGTCATTAAAAGGGAAAACAAAGCTAAATTTACTTAGCTTTGCAACAAGCCTGCAATTGTAAAACAAGCTTAAACGGCCCCTGCCCTCATGGAGCCCACTCCCCAGCTGAGGAAATAACTGAAACCTGTGAGACAATCAGACATAGCTAAGCATGAATATTCTGCAGTGAGTATGAGTACGAAACTATGAAAGAAGTGTAGATTAAAGTTTCAGGATACAGATGGACACTGATCCCATCTTTAATGGATGGACAGGACTCTTATCATTAACAAGGCAATCCAGTTCTGTGTGGGGATGGTGGTGGGTGTGGACATGGGTGTGGTGATAGGGTTGTGTGTAGGCATGGTGGTGGGTATGGACATGGGTGTGGTGGTAGGTGACTGTGGGCATGGACATGGGTGTGGTGGTAGGTGTGGGTGTGGGAATGGTGGTGGGTATGGACATGGGCGTGGTAGTAGGTGTGGGCATGGGCACGGTGGTGGGTATAGGCATGGGCATGGTGGTAGGTGTGGGCATGGGCATGGTAGTGGGTATGGGCAGGGGCATGGTGGTAGGTGTGGGCTTGGGCATGGTGGGTATGGACACGGGCATGGTGGTAGGTGGGGGCGTGGTGGCAGGTGCAAGTGTGGGCATGGTAGGTGGTGGTGCTTAGGGTAAGGATAGTGTATGTGGTGGTGGGCGTAGATGCCGTGGGTGGGAGTATGGGTGAGGGTGTGGGGCTTTGCAAAGGTACAGAAATGGTGTGGTGCCCAGTCTGTGTGTAGAGAGTCAGTGAATAAGCCAGAGGGCAAGTGCCAGTATGGACAAGTGAGGCTGGACAGACCATGTGGCCCGTCATGGAGGGTTTTCATGAAAACCAGGCAGAAAACCGTGAAACACAAATGTCACGCTGACTTTTCTGATATTGAAGAAACATCTCAAAATCACTTATTCCTATAACAGGTGCCCACAGAGTAAATTCCAATCCTCCTGTTGACCCCTTAGCCCCTCTCTGGGGCTCGGCAAGTGGCGGCAGTAGAAGTGTATTTATGAACTAACCTGTAAATTGCTGGTGTGTTTGGTGGGGTGAATGGGAGGGTGGGCTTGGTCGGACTTGTTTCCGTTGCGGGGGGTGGGACCGCCCCGCTCTAGAATGCTCTGGGCAAAGGCTCCCCAGCGCGGATCCTGGATCTGCTGCTCCACCAGCGCTGTCAGGTTCAGGTCTTTGGGGAAAATATTTGTCTCAGTTCGGGGATAGCTGATGTACCTAAACAAAGGCAAACAGAAATAAAAAGAAATGGTGAGGTCTTTCAGTGGTCTGCAAGTGGTTCTGTTAGACCAAAGCCCTGGTGACTCCTGCAAGCACCCATCTGACACAGCCACCTGGATCACCACACTGAGACTCTCCGAGGTGTGGCCATGGTGAGGGGCAGGAAGCAGGATCTGCCGCAGTGTGGTGGAGGATCAGTGGCCCAGGGCACACTGGTGAAGGCTCTGGCACGGCAGCAGCAGTGGGGCTGGGCAGCAGCAGAACCTGCTGCAATGGAGGAGTCCTACTTGCCCTGACAGCTACCATGTGTATGTCTGTAACTTTTCTTAAGACCAAAGGACAATGCTATCCAAAGAAACATGTGGACTCTGTATTTAATTTGCAATTTTCTAGTAGCCACATTGGGGTTCTTGGATGGTGCAAACAGTTAAGTGTTCGAACCCACCGAGAAGCACCTTGGAAGAAAGGCCTGGTGATCTGCTTCCAAAAGGTCACAGCCTTGAAAACTCTGTAGAATTGCTCTATTCTGACACATCTGAGGTCACCATGAATCAGAACTGACTTGACAGCAACTAACAACAGTAGTCACTTTAAAATAAAAACATACTAACTCTAAAAATATATAATCAACGTAAGAAATTATTAATGAGTTAAGTTATCCTTTTTTTCATGCCAAGTCTTTGAAATCCAGCGTGTGTTTTCCAATGACAGCACATCTCAACTCAGACCACCCCTATCTCGAGTCCCTGGTCACATGCGGCACGTGGCTGGAGAGCTTAGCACCCTGAGGAAGGGCTGCCTTGCCACTGGCAGACACCACCTAGAGGTGCCACCTGCCCCTGCCAGGCTACCGAGAGGTCAACAGCAGGATGTGAATTCACTCTGTGGGCTCTTATTTGAGGAATAATTGATTCTGAAGTATTTTGTCATATCAAAGAAGTCAGTGTTGCCATTATTTCACTTCAGGGATAGGGTGACAGACATCTAGACCATTTATGCTTCCCTCATTAAGCTCTATTTCTAAAATATTTCATCCTGATAAAGATACACCAAAATCTATTCCCAAATCCAGAGGACTCACCCTTGAGTATAGAGCCTCTCGGCAATTCTCATGGTTTCCTTTGCATTTATTCTCAACTTTCGCGAAGCCAGCTTCTCGAGCTCCTGTTGAGTGAGTCAGCAGGTAGTTAGCGTGAGTGGTGGCCGTAGGGCACCAAGTCACACACACTTGTCCTCCAGAGTACATTCCACTCCCATCACCCCAGCTGCTGCTGTCACAGGAGGGGAGAGCTGTGTTCTCAGTAGCAATTAAAAGTAGTAGTGACAAGGGACAACTAGAAGCAGAGAGCCAAGACCTACCTTGTCTTGATAGCCACGTGCTCTGCCCTCTGGACCAGCCTGCATGCAATCCCAGCATCTCACACAACTTACATGTTTACGAAATGCGACCTTGAACGTTACTCGGAATTAACTACAAATGCTAAGGGGCCAACTAACTGGAGAGGCAGAGGACTGGGTTGCAGCCATTCTCCACAGGGTCTTCTGTTACCTATCTGGGACCTTAGGTAAGTCATCACATTTCTCTGGGCCTGGGTTTCCTCATCTGCAGAATTAAGTGAGCACTATTTCCCAAACTTTATTAATCTTAAAAAATACAGATTCCAGACTCCAACTCAGACTCACTAGATCAACCTCCAGGGAAGTGACTGGAGATTTTTTAGCAGTCATCGCAGGGGAATTTTTACAGGTAAGTGCGGGAAAAACAAGGTAACAGCAAGCTTCCCAAACCCGGCTGCACATCAGAAGCCCCTGGGAGGCTCCTTGAAACCTGGAGTCCCAGGCCCACAGCAGAGCAATACTTCAGAATCTCCAGGATTGGGGACCAGAAATTTAAAATTTTCACTGGGTGCCAAGATGATCCACCAGCTAGGCCCCAGTCCTTAGGGGCCCATGGGTCAGAGCAACCCCAAGGTTCTCTAGATCCATATGCCCACTGAGGTCTGTCTCCAACTCCCAGGTCAGAGCCCCAACCCCTGCAGGGACCTTCAGCATGCAAGGAGCCAAGCATGGTGGGCCCTGGAGTCTGGTAGGTCCAGTGCTGAACAGTGAACTCATAATGTCATGTGCTCTGAGCCCTGGCTTCCCTGCGTGTACAATGTGTCCCAACGTCTACCTTTCAGGTTGTAGCAGGGATTAAACAAGGCAAGTGACCCTCACTGCTCGTCCCCCCACAGTTCTGTGCTCCTCTCCTCGCACTATGTGTACAGTCTGCTGTATGAACCCATCCTAACGTCCACACCAACTTGTGACTACAGCCAGCCCCGCTGTGGGCACCAGACAACCTGGCAGAGCCTATAGGTAGCAGCTCAGCCAAGGTCTAAGAACTCATACCTGTGTCAGGGAGCCAGCAAACTGCTGGCAGCACGGGGAATGAAGCACATGCCTGGGTCTGCCAGCGTTAAGAGTGCTGGCCAAGCTACCCTGTCAAGGAGCCCCTGCCTCGAAGGCAGCTGTCAGAGTGGCTGTGACACTGGCCCAAAGGAGCTCTGCACAGGAGGGGCTGATTCTGCAGCTCATGCTCAGGGTGCCTTTTTTTCCCCCGACAAGGCACTGCTTTTTGATGTGCATTCTAGGATCACAGTGTTTCTAGAATCTGGGGATTGGTCTCCTAGGCTGCCAGCCTCACAGCCTGCAATACAATTCCTCCGTGTAGCTCCCAGGCCCTCCACAGTTTGCCCCTGCTTACCTTTCCAGCCTCCTCACAGACATGCTCTGACCACCCGCAAGCACTCTGCCGGACACCGCTGTGCCTTTTGATCATGGGCCTTCTTACATATTATTCTCCTATGTCTCCTCACATGATCATCTTGGCCATGCCCCTCTCCTGGAGGCACCTCCGGGCCATCGTGGGCCTGTGTTCTCCTAAAGACACTGCTGTGCTGACCCCACCCCAGCACGAAGCAGACAGTGCTGCCCCCACTCATCTACACCCCAAATAAGAATAAAGACTGTGTCGGTCTGGTCACCCTTATAATAGTCGCAGGGCCTAAATGCTTAAAAATGTGATTAAGTGGGTGACTAAACCCTGTGTTAATAGATCATTTCTACCTCATTAAACCAGTTATTCTTCTCTAGCGTCTCTCTACTCTCTAGGATCTGGCAGTCCCTTAGCAAAGAGGAACATTGGGGCTGTGGATGAAGCACCCCCTGCCAACTTGGAAAAGAGGGAAGGAAACTGAAATCGATGCACAGATGCAAAATGGCTGCAGGGAAAACTGCTGACATTCAACTCAATGCATTGAAATAGCAAAGAGCCACTGTGTCTGTGGCAGCGCAGTGTGTCTGTGGCAGTGCAGTGTGTCTGTGGCAGTGCAGTGTGTCTGTGGCGGTGCAGTGTGTCTGTGGCGGTGCGGTGCGTCTGCAGTAGTGTGGTGTGTCTGCGGCAGTGCAGTGTGTCTGCAGTAGTGCGGCATGTCTGCGGCAGCGCGGTCCATCTGCAGTAGTGCAGTATGTGTGTGGCAGTGCAGTGTGTCTGTAGTAGCGCGGTGTGTGCGTGGCAGTGCGGTGTGTCTGCGGCAGCATGGTTTGGTTGCAGCAGTGTGGTGTGTCTGCAGTAATGTGGTGTGGCTGCAGTAGTGTGGTGTGTCTGTGGCTGCGTCTGCGGCAGTGTGGTGTGTCTGCGGCTGTGTGGTGAGTCTGCAGCAGTGTGGTGTGTCTGCAGCAGTGCGGTGTGTCTGCAGTAGTGTGGTGTGTCTGCGGCAGTGCGGCGTGTCTGCAGTAGTGTGGTGTGTCTGTGGCAGTGTGGTCGGTCTGTGACAGCGGTGGCTCTGAGGCAGAAGCAGAACCAGGAGCGTCTGGGGACAGATGCTGCCACCCCCTTGGCCCGGTACGGGGGAGGGAGGTTGCGGTCTCGGGGTCTGAGCCTTTCCGATCTCCCTGAGGTAGACTGCTGGCAGGAGGGCTGGATTCATCAAGCTTTGAGGTTCTGGTCCCAGGACAAGAGATGCACCATGGGATGGATGGACGCATGCATCAGGCTGTTTTAAACCTTATTCAACACCCCCAGCTCTGACTCCAGGTCACCAATCAACTCAATGATCATAGGATGACTTCTCAAAGTGAAGGGCCCAGAAAGGTTGCGTGCACCTGTCAAACAGACTTGGGACGCACGGTCCTGATCCCACTGATAGGAATACGTCCTGGAAAACCAAAAAAGTGGCTTCCAAGTACAGCTGGTATCCCATATAGTGGTATCAGGGAGATAGCAAGCAGTGTGCACTGGCCACTCCTCACTGCAGACAGACAGACTGGCGGCCCTGGCCCTGGGCAGCAGTCCGTGAGCTCAGTGAACATGAGCCTGGTGCTGAGAAAGGGACGGCTCCAGTGTGCTCACGGCAGACCTCCAGGCCTAGGCAGTGGAGCCAGACCCCAGCCCAGGACTCACCAACTCTGAGGTGCACAGGAAGTGTCCCCTGAGAAGCAAACTGACTCACAGCCCTGACTACCAAGGATTCTGATAGAGGAGTGGTGTGAAAGTGGCCAGGAACTTGTATTTGAACAAGCAGGCTAATATACTGACTCTAACATAGGTGATCTGAGAACCTCACCTTGGGAAACACCACACCAAGCCCCAGAAAATTCCCGTGGATGACAAATATCATTCTTCCAGGCCACCTGGGAGATAATCAGCTGTTCTCTCCCCTCGGTGATACTCCAACAATGCTGCTGACTCTACGGCAACCCATATTTAGCCAGTGAGGAATAAAACACATATGCCTAACTCTATAAAACTGTCCTGTAACTTTCCCCTTAGTCCCTAAACACACACAAACACACATGACCCTGCTCCCTCCATGTGTGGTCACCTCCAGAGTTGACCCTGAGCTCGATGATAACTAGAGTTTTCTTGCAAAATGGTACGTAGGAAGAGGCACCCCCAATGTGATCTGCCCAGACTTGTGTCCCATGGGGATGGCCCGCCTCGGGATTAAGACAATTGAGAAGTTGTGTTCCAAGGCAAGTTCAATAGTAGATACTCAAAATGATGTTGACACAGATTATGTAGCAAGATGGAAAAAACAAGCTACTTGGATTATAATGCAGTAAAAATATGCATATTAAAAAAATAGGAAGAGACCATTACTGAAACATTTTGATCAATGATTCTATCTTGATCAAAAGGAGGCAAATGCAGAACAGAATTTCAAATTCTCATGGACTCCAGACTCTTGGAGCTACGGAGGCTGGATGAACCCCCGAAACTATTGCCTTGAGAGGATCTTTAAACCTTAATCCAAAACTATCCCCTAAAGTCTTCTTAAAGCCAAACAATAATTTAGCTTAGCTAAAGGATGTTTGTCTTCGGAATTATAGTCTCTTAAGAACTATCTACATGGGATGAAAGACAACAGCAACTCAAAAGATTAGATAGTAACCTTAGGGGACAGTGAGTCTATGTTAATGGGGAGGAACAACTCAGAAAAGGAGGGTGAGAATGGTTACACGCCTCGAGAAATGTAATCAACGTCACTGAATTGTACTTGCAGAAAATGCTGAATTGGTGTATGTTTTTCACTCAACAACAGAAATAATAAATTATTAAAAAAAAAAATAGGAACACACAAAAAGCTGATCAATAATCATGCAAAAATTGTGAGGTTAAAGGTGATTTGTTTTCCTCCTTTTGTTTTCCCAACCTCGTTACATTGCATTTGTTAACTTAGAAAAGAAAAGAAAAGAACTATGGGGCTAAGCAGGCCCGTGTTTTGGGATTTCCGTTTTTCCCAAGTGCTTTCCTGTGTGGCCTGTGAGGGACGATGCTTCCTTCCACGGGGCCACAGGTCTGCGCAGTTTGACCCGTCCCAGCAAAAGAAGTACATACACACTACTTACTCGGTGGTGGAAACTTCCACCCAGAACCTACCACAGTGTCCAGGGCTTGAGGCCTCCACTTGCTCTTCGGCTTAGAGCAAACCTCCACCACGGTTGCCGTAGGATCCTAGAAAGCCAGGAAGACAGACAACCAAATCAACCTGCTGGCACATCACCCCCAGTTTCCCACAACAGTGTGCTCACCATTACAGATGACCCTGGCCAGCACCTGAGCTGGTGCTGAGGGGAGTGCCCCTATTTGATGCAGGGTTTTAGCCAACAGTACGAGGGGAGTCATGACCACTGTCCCAGGTACAGCAAGTGTTTTGGGGCGAGTCCACAAGCCATGCATTCCTCAAGCAGTTTGCACACTTCTGCAGCATGGCTTCCATGCAGAGTGTTAATTCTTTAAAATTCAGGCTAGTATACAATAAGAGATAAGAGAAAACACACAATACAAGCTGGAAAACTCCAATCCTAAAACGAACTTGACACTTATAAGAGACTGTAAATGGGCAAAGAACTGAGGTGAACTGATTTACTAACGAGGACCTATGTATATCGAAATCCCGACTTCTCCCTTGCAATAGACTGGGGACCCCTGCCAGGACTTCTGGCACCACCTCCTGGTGGAGTCAAATGGGCAGGTGCTTTTTGTTATCAGACAAATGTGCAGTGTCCCAAGGCTCCGGTGGTGTGTGAAGTAGGGGGATAACGGGGGCCTCCTGGAGGCAGCGCAGTCTGTAGCTACAGCACGGGCTGGAGAATTGATACACCTTGCCCAAATCTGTGCTCTGCCATCGCTAGCTCTAGTGTGTCGGGCTACTTAACTTTCTCCAGGTTCCTCATCCGTAAGATAGAGATGCTGTTACCGCCCTCACAGGCATATGAGGACTAAATAACATGTAAAAGAGTGTGCCTGGCACACAGCTGATGCTCAGTAATCATTGGTTCCTTTCACCAAATCAATGATTCACGTGTCATTGGACTACAGCCACATGACTGATCAAACCAGAGGTCTCTGGACTTGACTTGAGCACCACAGTGCCCCTGGGCTGAACTAGGCACTTCTTTCTGACCAGCGTGGGTGGCATCATAAAGTGGACAGTCTGAGGTCAAGGAATATGAAGGCTGGCTAACTCTACCACCGACTAGCCAGTGACCCTGAGCAGCTGTGGTCCTTGGCAATGTGCTGTTTCCTTGACCTCGCACACTCTTGCCCCAGGTCCTCCTCTGGCTGCCTCCTTCGAACCATTCAGTCTCTCTCTCAAATGTCACCCCCTCAGAGAGGCCTTCGTGAGCACCTCATCTAAACACTGTCCCCAAGGGACCCCTACCCCAAGGTTGTTCTCCTTCCTCCTCTGCAGGAAATGGACTGCTCAATAGTGACCTGATGACTGTCCTGTTTTGCCCCATGAGGGTGGCAACTGCATCTGCCCTGTTCCTACAGTGTCCCCAGCACCTAAGAGTGTTTGGCACATAGCAGGCGCTCAGTAAAAATGTGACAGCCGTGCCTGTCATCTCTGTAGATGTCCGCATCTGAATGGAGGAGAGGGCTAGACCAGATGCTGTCCTGTGTCCTTCCACTGTAGGAGCCTGGGGCGATGACCTGGCAAGGCTGTAGTGGTGTGCTGGGCTCCAGGGAGGACTGCAGGGAAGCAGCTCTCAAAACCTCGGATTTCCTCTCAGTTCCGCATTGCATGCAGATGGAGCAGACCATTCCCTTCTACATTTTCGGTGCAGTTTTCATGGGGTTCTAGTCTTACTGGTTCACAAACACTGATGTCCTGAGATGCAAGCTTATAGACAGAAAAGCTACAGTGCAGCGGGAAAAGAGGACGGGACCATCTCAGCCAACATGGAGAGGGAGCTGGGACACATGTAGAAGTCTTCTTTCTAGATTGTGAAGATTTCAAACGTATTTCTTACCTCCATACACAGCTGATAGAGGACGAGACAAGCTGTGTGGTTAAAGAGACGATGCCTCTTCCAGTTGAATTCTACAATGCCATCTTCGTGCTCATGAGTTACTATATCGGGAAAGACAAGCCGGAAAGCAATGACTCGGAGAAACTACACGATATTACGACCGATAAGTTTCTTGGCAGCTAAGAAAACCTCCAGTGGATTCTGAATACCACGAGGAACAGGAGGAAGGGTAGCAAGAGGAGAAGCCGCACATCTAGCTAGTGCTATGGCTGCTCCATGTCCCTCTGTTATTCCTGGGCCCTCTGGCTCCAGGCCTGTTGTGGATTGAATTGTGTCCCCTTAAAATATGTGTTGTGAATCCTAATCCCATTTTGGAATAAGGTTTTCTTTGTTAATGAGGCCCTATCAGTGTAGGGTGTGTCTTAAGCCAATCATCTTTGAGATATAAAACAAGATTAGACACAGAGAAGCAAGCAGAGACACGGGAAGACAGATGTCACACCACAGGAAGGTCACCATGGAACCAAAGAACAGAAGCTGAAAAGAGACTAGGAACTTCTTCCAGAGCTAACAGAGAGGAAGCCTTCCCCTAGAGCCAGTGCCCTGAATTCTGCCTTCTAGCCTCCTAAACTGTGAGAAAATAAAGTTCTGTCTGTTAAAGCCACCATCTGTGTTTCTGTTACAGCAGCCCTAGATAGTCACTGCCATAAGCAAGATTAGAAGTCACACATCTAACTAGTGCCATGGCTACTCCACGTCCCCGTTATTCCTGGGCCCTCTAGCTCCATGCCATAACCCCCCTGTGCTTACCTTTAATTCTGTGGAAGGTTTCTGGCACAAAAGCCTGAATGGCTTTGAACCTCTCTACCACAAAGCCCAGCGTTGGGAACTGGCAGCTGCCGTAACTGATCAGCTGCTCGGCCAGCACCTCAGGGAAAATCCTCTGAAGCCTTAGGGTCTGGAACCTTGTGAAGGCAGCACCTGGGGAGCAGACAACAGGGAGGTGAACGTGACGGACAGTATGGGCTAAGTCAGATGTACACACGCACATAAACCCCGCAATTAGCCCCCAACATGCCAAGGAGCCTTCCTGTGTGGCCCTCACCAATCCGCAGGTCCAGCTCTTGCCTCACGTCTACAGCATCGCTCACTCTCTGGTCGGGCTCTGTTAGGTTCTCACAGGCCAGCCTGATGGCTCGTGGGGTGATCTCGGAGAAACGGGCCCTCAGCACTGGCAGACTGGGCTTCACTGCGGAACAGAGCAGTTAAGAATCCAGCCTCACTGCCTTTCATCACATCCAGGAAAGGGCTCCCTGTGCTCACGCCACCTTGAATGGCGAGGAGTTCATGTCACTGACACAGTTAAGGTCATGGAATATAGTCCAAGAGGGAAACACCACTGTGCCCTCTCAACTGAATGTTACCAGAGATAACGGGGCAGTGAACTCAGCTACTAAGGAAGTCTCTGGTAAGCCCTGTGAGATGTCAGTCTCACTTGCTCTCTCAGACCTTTAGGAAAAAAGAAAAACTTTGCCCATGGAAGGGTCCTATGGGGGAATGTTCTTTCACGAGAGAGTATAGGACATACGCTGTCCCTGACAGTTATTTAAGCTCCCAGGACGCATGACAGCTTTTTACACAAACACACTTAAGAAAAACTGCACCCACCACCCTTGGAGCCCTAGAATTGCTGTCCACCACTTCCTCTAAGTTACCTAAAATCAATATCCCTGTTAAATAAAAAAAAACCGAATCCATTGCTATCAAGTTGATTTCGACTCATAGCGACCCTATAGGACAGAGTAAAACTCCCCCCCAGAGTTTCCAAGGAGCCCCTGGTGGATTCAAACTGCCAGCCTTTCGGTTAGCAGGCGAAGCTCTTAACCACTATACCACCAGGGTTTCCATATCCCTGTTAGAACCATCCAAATTCACTTCATTAAGTATTTATTAATACTCAGGCATTGCACAAAAAATATGGGAGATAAAAAAACAAGCAGAACATTTTAGAATGATTCTTTACACTTTACGTCTGGTATATAAAACGCAAATGTGTCACTTTAATGACAAAGGTGCGCCTGACTCAAACCACGGTGTTTTCAATTATGCATGTGAAAGCCAGACAACGATTAAGGATGACTGAAGAAGAACTGACACCTTTGAATTATGGTGCTGGCGAAGAATACTGGAAATACCACGGACTGCCAAAAGAACAAACTTGGAGGAAGTATAGCTAGAATGCTCCTGAGAAGCAATGACGGTGAGACTTTGTCTCACATACTTTGGATGTGTTATCAGGAGGGACCAGTCTCTGGACAAGGACATCCTGCTCGGTAAAGCAGAGGGTCAGCGAAAAAGAGGAAGACCCTCAACGAGATGAACTGGCACAGTGGCTGTAATAATTGGCTCAAACATGGCAATGACTGTGAGGATGGCACAGGACCCGGCAGTGTTTTGTTCTGTTGTACACGGGGTCACTATGAGTCAGAACCAACTCTACAGCACCTAACAACAACTGTATATACATACATACACATATGCGCATATACGTACATGCATGTATATATACAGCCCCCGGAAGATGCAAACTGTTAAGTGCTGGGCTACTAACCAAAAGGTTGAGGGCTGAAACCCTCTCAATGATGCCATGAAAGAAAGACTTGCAGGGGTTCAGTGACTTGTTCCGGCATGACACACAGCTGCTGAGTGGTGGAGCTGGCCATGGACCCCACTCCACTCCAGAGCCCATGTCTTCCCACCTCACGAGGCTGAGAGTGACTCAGAAGGGAGAGGTTCATGTGGAAGAGCTCGGCAGTGGTCCAGGAATACACAGATACAGGAGAACAAGCTAGTTATGTGATCCCAAGGTAAAAAATATTCAGAAATGGCATCACCTACCAGCCTTGCATACGTGGATGATCTCAAATCCAATATTCTCCCCTTCTCTGTCACAGTCAGTCCAGATCACCAGAGCCTGGCACTGCTGCGTCTCTCGTTCCAGAGTTTTCTGAAATTCACAGTGGGGAAACAGCAGTGACAGCAGGCTCTGCAGTGCTACTGCTTGACAGCTCTCACTAAGGAATGGGACTAAGCATTAATGGTGCTCTTAGAGTATGCCCATTTGGGTGAAAAAAACAGCAGACAACACTGTTCTTACCAGCTACAAGGATGGCGAGGTCACTAAGGCAGTCCTCCAGCTTAGAAGACTGTTTAGTAAAACACCCCGACACACAAGTATAACTCACTCTAGCACACATCTATAACCCCCAACGCACACTTATAACTCACCTGACGTAGCTTATGACTCCCCCGCATATGCACTTACAACTCACCCTTAATGTGTGGTTATAGCTCACTGCTGACACATACTATTAACTCCCTGACACACACTAACTCCCCCAAAGCATACTTATAACTCCCCTAACACATGCTTATAACTCTGCAACACATGCTTACAACTCCCCTTAACACACAATTAATAACTCCGACACACGCTTCTAACTCCCCCCAGGCACATGCTTGTAACTCCCCCGAAACATGCTTATTACTCCCCCGACACACGCTTATAACACCCCTGACGCACCCTTTTAATTCCCCCAACACACACGTAAAACTTCCAATACACACCTAACTCCCAGACACACACTAGTAACTCTCCTCTGACACACACACTTATAATCCCCCTGACATACTTGTACCTTCTCCCGATACACACGACTCCCTGACACACACAAATAACTTCTGACGCACACTTATAACTCCCTCCTGACAAATGTATATAACTCAGCCTTAACACACACTCATGACTCTCCTGGTTCTAATTAAGTACTGGTTAAAAAAAAACAAAAACAAAAAACAGTGAACTACAGATGCCCTGACTGCTTGTAAACGGAACAATTCATTTTCAAACAACCGCTGGGACCGTGTAGTCTCTTCACTCTAACTAGGTGAGCCAAGGTTAGAAAAATTAGTAATGATTAGTTATTTAAACTACCAGCATTCATAAAAAGGCTTACTTCAATCCTCTGGACACTTTGTTTTCATGGTCTCATTTATACGATGGATGAGAATAATCTTTTTAATCATGATACTGAAGTTTGTTGGAAACGCTTATTTCTAAACTCTAAAGCATTTGAAATACACAAATCACTTAGTTTGATTATTTTGTGGTTGTTCCAACCCCAATGCCATATGTCTTCCAATAGAAGCTACCTTGATGTCCAGAAAATTCTCTGGGCAGTATTTTTCAATTTCTGCTTCAAAGAGGACAAGGGGATTACAGCTCTGCCTAGAAAGAAATGAAAACACAGGAATTATACAATTTAGGGGAAACACACTGTACCTCAGTCCATGATGGACAGTTGTCCATTCTAGTGCTCTGTGGGCTCATGCATGGATCCCCCACCGAAAAAGCCCCATGTGAAAACCCCAAATGATTAAAAGCAAGGCTTTGACCCTCTTTATAATGCACTTTCCACTTCCCCACAAAGATTAACAGTGGTTGCTAAGATGAAATCCTGGAACCCTTTTATGCACATCTGCAATGGGATATAAGGAGCCCCCATGGCTCAGAGATTAAAGTGTCTGACTGCTAACTGAAAGGTCAGTGGTTTGAAACCACCAGCGGCTCTGCAGGAGAAAGACGTGGCAGTCAGCTTCCCTAGAGATTTACAGCCTTGGAAATCCTATGGGGTCGCTATTAGTCAGAATCGACTTGCCTGCGGTGGGGTTTGGGCGATAGAATATACGTGATCCTATGACTGCATGAAAAAAACCTGTTTTGGGAGAACACTTAATTGTGTTCTTATTCTGAAGATATGGTAAAAACTTAAAATCAGTTAGATAATCTTAGGTTATCTTAGTAATATGTTACACAGTAAGATCAATATGCCTCAAAATTCCCGTAACATTTCACAACTTACTGTAATAACCAGAAAGGTCTTCTCCCAGAAATTATACTGACCATTTTCGAAATTGCATCTGGAAATCATGAGCCAGCAAATGTCCAGAAACCGAAGTCATTACCATGGTAACACTCTGCACGACAACAAAATCTGAATTATTCTTTTAGCAATTATATTTTGGCAAGTCATTTAAATAAAAGGGAGGGAATTCTATGTAAGAAAAGCAAAAAAACAGTGGATTGGGAACAAACATAAATATAGCTCTGTGAAGCCAAAAGCCAGAGTCCCACAATGACTGTTCTAGTACCACGATGCCTTTTTTATCATTTAAAATTTCTTCCATTGGATATTAGCAGTCACACAGCTTCTTTCTTGTCATAAAGTGCTGAGATGGGACCATGTTTTATTAAAAGAGTTCCTTATAAATTGTCAAACGGTAAACCTACAACCAGAGACTTTTAGAGGTCACAACAATATTCTTCAAAGACAGTTGTATATTCTACAACGTCCAGGCTAATGTTCCTTGATCAAGTAATTCTAAAGCAAAAGCAATTTAGGGAGAACTTGCACTTAAAAAAAAAAAAAAAAGAGGAGCTCTGGTGGCACAGGAGCTAAGCGCTCGGCCGCTAACCAAAAGGTTGGCAGTTCAAACCCACCAGCTGCTCCTTTGGGAGAAAGATGTAGCAGTCTGCTTCCGTAAAGGTTAGTCTTGGAAACGCTTTGGGGCAATTCTACTCTGTCCTATAGAGTCGCTATGAGTTGGAATTGACTTGACACCAATGTGTGCAGTAAAAAGCTGCCCTTCTTAGCCACAGCTGAATTCCCAAGGCATGCTCACAGAAGGCACAGGGATCTGAGGGCACATGTCAGCTGTACAGAAGAACCGCTTCAGTACCTACCTGGCCATACAGGTGATAATCAAATTCATAGATCTTGTTAAATTTAGAAAGGCCTTCCCTCTACAAGACACACAAAAAAAAAATAAACAAAAATTTTAAATTTAATTATATTAATTTTAGTTATAATTAATGACTGCTCAGTATAAATATCAAGCAAAACTGATAAGTGGGAATATTAAAAATACAACAGGATCTCCTACAGATAAAATCTAGGCTACATTACTAAAATCATTTATTAAATGCCCCTCAAAACAAAGTTAGCAAGCACATACTTCACTGAATCCATGGAATTTTTATGCTTGATGGTACCTTTAAGATCAGCTAAGGTAACTTTTTTTTTTTCCAATTTGAAAGCAGTTACAGTTTTATTAACCGACCAGATTACAAAAATAATCATGGTAGATACCTTAGTTCATCCTTCTAATAAGCCTGTTGATCTGGTCTTCCCTGTTGCCAGCATCTCCACCTTCTACAAAATGGGTGGTCTTTTCCTTCATCCCACCTCGTGGAGAAGGCAAATTGAGGGCCACAGGAAGTTGTGTGCTTCTTTGAAGCGTTTCCCAACAGTACGGATCCTCCATGCAGATGCTGGCATATTTACCAAGAGATCGTGCCATCAAAGTGTTATCCGTCAGGGCAATTCGCTTCTTACTGATCTCGCCATAACCGCGCTTATAGATCAGTTCATTCACTGACTTCAGGTTTGGGTATCCCCATGCAATATATGGTTCCACAATCCTCAGCATGTTAACTGAAGCCTTGTGGAGCTTAACAAAGGTGCCGCTGAAGATCTGGCGAAAGCGAAGAAGCTGCAACACCTTTTGAACCTTTGGGCTCACACCATTGATACCTCTGATCCTGATAACAAATGCCACCTTGGGTTCTGCAGGTACATAGAAGTTGTCAGCTTTTCTTGCCATCCTAGCCATTCGAATTTCAGTCCTGTACATCTGCCTATATTCCTCGTGATAGTGCTTAGCTTTTTCATAGATAAACTTCCTCCTTGCCTTTCGAAGCATCTCTTGGGCAAATTTCTTTCTCAGGCGCTTGATCTTTAGTTCTGTGAAATTCCTTCCCTTTTCCTTAAGGGTTTCTGGCACATCAGGAACGTTCTTTTTCTTCTCTTCGACACCCTCTGTGGCTCCAGCAGGAAAAAGAGCTAATGTAACATTTTTTTTATAGATGAGATTAATTTGTCCAAAGTCACATGAATTAATGTCAGAGAAAGGATTAGGTCCTAAGTATCTTGACTATTTTCTCCTTCCTTTCCACACAGCTCTCCCTCCTTGCCATACAACTGCACCAATAAACTGGACCTTCCTTGGGTTAGTCATTCACCTTTCTGACCCTCAACTGATTCCTCCTCTCGGTTCTGAGATCCAATGACACCGTGAGGCCCCATCAGAACTGGGGTCCGGTCTACAAAGCATTTCTTCAGCTGCAATTATGGATCAACAAGACCCTCTAGAATATACCCTGATGGTTTCCCACAAAGGTACTGAAAGCAGTTATGGATGTGATTTTTACGCCAACAATGAAGAGATGAGAAAAGTGGGCTGGGAACCGGAGAAACAGTCAACAATTGAGAATTATCAGTATCAAGAGTTTCTCTCAGCTGCTGTGATAAAGAATTCCTTTATGTGGCATTTTGCCTTGGATCTTTGGAAAAATGGCTTGACAAATTTTCCCTCCAAACCCTGAGGAGTTATCTTTCCCTAGTTTCTACCCCACGGGGCTTGTTACTTTTACCAGGTGCACTGACATTTTCTGGATAAACTGTAAACAACTTGGTTTGATGCTTTTTTTTGGCCCTGGGCTGCAGCCTGCGCTGTGACTGGTATGCACCTTGCAGAGAGTGGTCAATATACTATGCAAATGAAGTGACTATGGACTATACAAATGAAATTACTATAGCCTACTATGCAAATGAAGCGTCAGCAGCCTACTGAGAGGGGATTGGTCAGTTCGTGGCCCTGGTGGGAGGGCCATGCCTTGAAATTGATGCTGAGTTTCTGTATATACGAAGCCAACGCCACAGAACATTTTTCAGACAGGAGGCAGACTGAAGCAGAAGGAAGAAAGAGAGAAGCAGCAGTGGGTGAGGTGGCAAAGAACATCCTAAAAACTATAACATGGGTCAAGGGCTGTAACACTGAAGACAGCAACAGGCCCAGAAGAGGCCTCTGGCAGAGCCAGTGGCAACAGGCCTGGCTGTGGCAGAATAGGTAGTGATGGAAGGGAAGCTGAAGGCAGAGAGGGCTGTCCTGAGAGGGCCAAGAGGTGGCCTGCACAGATGAGAGGGGGGTGTGCATGGCAGAGAAAAGAGCCTGCTTGCTTGAGCAGCTGAGAGGATCTGACAGAGCTGTGCTGCACTGAAGAAGGGAGAGATGTGCTCTCCTCTTCGGGGGCATCTTCCAGACTTTGCCTACATGCTTCCCGATTCTGATCCTGAGTTGCAGCCTGTTGATCCTGATCCCAAGCTGTACCCTGTTACTTCCTCAATAAACCACTTAACTGTAAGCATGGTCTTTGACCCCCACATGTCTGTCGGTCTGTTGCACTGTGGGGGCTTGTGTGCTGCTGTGATGAAGCCAACAACTAATAGGTTCTTGCCAAGCAAACCAGTGAACTGGAGTCAGCCAGACTCGGGGATGAAAGAACATAAAGGTTTATTCACAGTTTGCAAACTGGGAAGCAGGCAGGGTCTCACAACCTAAGGTGGCCAGCTCCCTGAACCAGGGTAGATTACTCCTTATACAGGGAGTGACATACACATTCATGAACAGTGAAGGGAGGATCGTCAGTCCTGTGATACCATGCACAGCCCTAAAAAAAAAAAAATGGCAATGGCTCTCTACTGCCAACCCAGGAAGGTCGTACAGTGGGTAAATTTGGAGTTGGTGGGCCTGCACCTCAGCCATTCTGCCAGAAGAAAGGAAACCTGGTGTATTAACTGTTTATGGGGAGGTGTTGTAAAAGCTGCAACGAAAATGTAACTAGACCTTTCTGAAAAACAACTACAATGGGATGGTCAATAACCCTCTGCCCGCTTCAGTGATGCTGGAAGCTACGCCATCGGTATTCAAATACCAGCAGGGTCACCCATGGCAGACGCGTTTCAGTTGAGCTTCTTTCAGACTAAGACAGACTAGGATGAAGGACCTGGCAATCTACCTCTGAAAAGCATTAGCCAGTGAAAACCTTATTAATAGCAGCAGAACACTGTCTGATATAGGGCGGGAAGATGAGCCCCCCAGGTTGGAAGGCACTCAAAATACAACTGGGGAAGAGCTGCCTCCTCAAAGTAGAGTCAACTTTAATGATGTGGATGGAGTCGAGCTTTTGGGACCTTCATTTGCTGATGTGGCGCAATTCAAAATGAGAAGAAACAGCTGCAAACATCTATTGATAATCGGAACGTGGAATGTACAAAGTATGAATCTAGGAAAATTGGAAATCGTCAAAAATGAAATGGAACACATAAAGATTGATATTCCAGGCATTAGTGAGCTGCAATGGACTGGTATTGGCCATTCTGAACCAGACAATCACACGATCTACCAAAGCTTGAAGAACAATGGTGTTGCATTCATTGTCGAAAAGAACATTTCAAGATCTATCCTGAAGTACAATGCTGTCAGGGATAGGATAATATCCATATGCCTACAAGAAAGACCAGTTAATACGACTATTATTCAAATCTACGCACCAACCGCTAAGGACAAAGACGAAGAAATTGAAGATTTTTACCAACTTCTGCAGTCTGAATTCGATCAAACATGCAATCAGGATGCACTGATAATTACTGGTGATTGGAATGTGAAAGCTGGAAACAAAAAAGAAGGATTGGTAGTAGGAAAATATGGCCTTGGTGATAGAAACAATGCCGGAGAATGCATGACTGAATTTTGCAAATACCTTGTTTCAACAACATAAATGCTGACTATACACACGGACCTTGCCAGATGGAATACACAGGAATCTACCTGACTGTATCTGTGGAAAGAGACGATGGAAAAGCTCAACATCATCAGTCAGAATAAGGCTAGGGTCTGACTGCGGATCAGACCATCAATTACTCTTATGTAAGTTCAAGTTAAAACTGAAGAAAATTAAAACTAGTTCACGAAAGCCAAAGTATGACCTTGAGTACATCCCACCTGAATTTAAAGACCATCTCAAGAACAGATTTGACCCGCTGAACACTAATGACTTAAGGCCAGATGAGTTGTGGAATGACATCAAGGACATTATACATGAAGAAAGCAAGAGATCGGTAAAAAGACAGGAAAGAAAGAAGAGACCTAAATGGATGTCAGAAGAGACTCTGAAACTTGCTCTCGAACATCAACTAGCTAAAGCAAAAGGAAGACACGATGAAGTAAAGGAGTTGAACAGAAGATTTCAAAGGCCGGCTCGAAAAGACAATAGTATTATGACAACATGTGCAAAGACCTGGAGATAGAAAACCAAAAGGGAAGAACACAATCAGCATTTCTCAAGCTGAGAGAACTGAACGAAAAATTCGAGCCTCAAGTTGCAATATTGAAGGTCAGCAGTTCGAATCCGCCAGGCGCTTCTTGGAAACTCTATGGGGCAATTCTATTCTGTCCTATAGCATCACTGAGTCGGAATCGACTCGACAGCACTGGGTTATGGGGAAAATATTAAACGACAAAGGAAGCATCAAAAGAAGATAGAAGAAATACAAAGAGACACTATACCAAAAATAACTGGTCGATGTTCATCCATTTCAGGAGGTAACATATGATCAGGAGCCAAAGATACTGAAGGAGGAAGTCCAAGCTACATGAAGGCACAGGTAAAAAACGAGGCTCCAGGAATAGATGGGATGAATATCAACTGAGATGTTTCAACAAATGGACGCAGCTCTGGAAGTGCTCACTTGTCTGTGCCAAGAAATTTGGAACACAGCTAGGTACCTGGCCAACCGACTGCAAAAGATTCATATTTATGCCTATTCCAAGAAAGGTGATTCAACCAAATTTGGAAATTATTGAACAATATCATTAATATCACATGGAAGCAAAATTTTGCTGAAGATCATTCAAAAGTGGCTACAGCAGTGTATCAACAGGGGACTGCCAGAAATTCAAGCCAGATTTAGAAGAGGATGTGGAACCAGGGATATCACTGCTGATGTCAGATGGGATCCTGGCTGAAAGCAGAGAACACTAAAAAGATGTTTACCTGTGTTTTATCGACTATGCTAGGGCATTCAACTGTGTGGATCATAAATTATGGATAACATTGACAAGAATGGGAATTCTGGAACACTTAATTGTGCTCATGAGGAATCTGTACATGCATCAAGAGGCAGTTGTTCGAATATAACAAGGGGATAGTGCATGGCTTAAGGTCAGGAAAGGTGTGCATCAGGGTTGTAGCCTTTCACCATACCTGTTCAATGTGTATGAGGACCAAATAATCCGAGAAGCTGGACTATATGAAGAACAGGGCATCAGGACTGGAGAAAAAAGCTCATTAACAACCTGTGTTACGCAGATGACACAACCCTCCTTGCTAAAAGTGAAGAGGACTTGAAGCACTTACTGATAAAGATCAGACCACAGCCTTCAGTATGGGTTACACCTCAACATAAGGAAAACAGAAATCCTCACGACTGGACCAATCAGCAACATCATGATAAACGGAGAAAAAACTGAAGTGTTGTAAAGGATTTCGTTTCACTTGGATCTGCCACCAACACCCATGGAAGCAGTAGTCAAGAAATCAGAAGACACATGGCACTGGGCAAATTGGCTGCAAGAGATCTCTTTGAAGTGTTAAAAAAAAGCAAAGATGTCACCCTGAGGACTAAGGTGCTCCTGACCCAAGCCATGGTGTTTCCAATCGCCTCATATGCATGTGAAAGCTCAACAGTGAATGAGGAGACCCAAGAATTGATGCCTTTGAATTGTGGTCTTGATGAAGAATACTGAATATACCCTGGACCGCCAAAAGAACAAACAGATTTGTCTTGGAAGAAGTATAACCAGAATGCTCCTTAGAAGCAAGGATGGTGAGACCGCGTCTCACATACTTTGCATATATTGTCAGGAGGGATCAGTCCCTGAAGAAGGACATCATGCTTGGTAAAGTAGAGGGTCAGCAAAAAAGAGGAAGACCCTCAACGAGATGGACTGACACGGTAGCTGGAACAAGGAGCTCAAGTATAACAACAATTTTGAGGATGACCAGGACAGTGCAGTGTTTCGTTCTGTCGTATACACTGTCGCTATGAATCAGAATCGGTTCGACAGCACCTAACAACAGGAATAACAATGGTCTGTGAGTTCTGTGTGGCCACTGCAACAGATTATTGAATGCAAAAGAGAAATAGTGCTGTGGGAAGGGTGGCTGGTGTCTAACTTGGTAAGAAGGTTGGAGAGCTGAGGTATATCTGACTACCACCTCATAGGAGTCAACCTTGGGCTGATTTTGATTCATGACAGGTTCTGACGCTACTACTCAAACTTCACAGCTGCACAAAGACAATTTTTCAGTGTGGAATATTAAAGGCTGCAGCCAACAATGAACAAGGCACAACGGCAAATTTTAAGAGGGAAATTAGTTTAGTACTGGTACCTAGAGTTCCTACCACCCATCTGTCAGTTTGTCATACTGTGCTGGCTCCTGTGTTGCTATGATGCTGGAAGCTATGCCAGTGGCATTTCAAATACAAACAGGGTCACCCATGGCAGACGAGTTTCAGGGGAGCTTCCAGACTATAACTAGGAAGAAAGGCCTGGCAACCTACTTCCAAAAATTAGCCAGCACACTAGAAAAAGATATTGTTTGGTAAAGTAGAAGGTCAACAAAAATGAGGGGAACCCTCAATGAGATGGACTAACGCAATAGCCTCAATAATGGACTCAAACATGAGTATCATGTGCCATGAAGATAGCACAGGACCAAGCAAAGTTTCGTTCTGTTGCACGTGGGGTCACCATGAGTTGAAGCCGATTTGATGGCAATTAACAACAACCTGGAGTTCAGCTAGTCTAGCGTGGCCAAGAAAAGAAATTACCTCTACAGACTCAACTGCTACTTAAGTTCTTTTAGTAACAGAGAATGAACATTATCTAACCACTGGTTTCTAAAACTTCATTTTAAGAAAGCAAGGAGCCTCCCCAAACAAAATCTGACATGGACCCTGACATACAAGAAGACAGATGTACTCTGGCTGCAGCAAGGCTGCAGTCCTACTCAGACTCTTTGCAGACTAGCCTCAAGTAGCTTCACATATTGAAAACCACTGGTCTCATCCTCCAATAACATGTCTGCTGACTCAGGTTCAGGGTTCTCTCAAGGCCTATTCTACCAATAGTCTTTAGGATTTAAAATATTTTTCCTGAAATTTCAAACTTGCCTCCCTGTAATTCCCATATACTGAGAACAGTATATAATTATTTGCAATCCCACGTCTTGGGTGAGGTGCTGGGGGCGAGGGACTGCAATGCAATAGGTTTCTTTCATATATGGCCTTCCTGGCCCTGGGTTTGTAATTCTCCTAAAAATGACTGGTTGGGCCACAGTCCGCCCTGAGATTGGTCTACTTTACCCACCTTGCAGGGATTACCCAGTTTACTAGTCAGGTAGATTGTGTGTAAAACCACCCAATAGGATTGAGTGACTTGCGGTTCACCGAGGGGATTGGTTGGTTCATGCTCCTGCTGAGAGAACACCACCTTGAAATTGACAAGGAGTTTACTTATATAAGCAGCTAACCCCACAGAAGTTTTTGAGAGGGGAGGAGGGAACCTCAGGACCAAGAAGAGCCTGGAGTGGAGTGGTCTGGACCTGGGGTTCCTGCACGGGGAACCTCCTAAAAGAGCTGTAATACGGGTCAAGGGCTGTAACACTAAAGACAGTGAGAGCCCTGGAAGGGGCCTGGTGGCAGAGTCAGTGGCCAGAGGCCTGAAAGGGGCCTGGCAGCAGAGTTGGAGCGCTGAGAGGGCCTGCATGGCTGAGCAGGCTGCTACACTGGCTATGAACTAGGCCAGTGAGCTGCAGAGAGGCCGATGGTGGGTAGCAAATGGCGGAGAGAACTAATAGCAGAGAGACCTGATGGCAAAGAGATACTGAGAGAGCTGTCCTGGTTGGAAGTCGTCCTGCACAGAAGAAGGCCTTGCCTATGTGCTTCCTGATTCTGATCCCGAGTTGTTCCTGTTACTTCCAAGTTGATCCTGATCCCAAGTTGTAGCTGGTTAAAACCAAAAAACCAAACTTGTTGCTGTTGAGTTGATTCTGACTCGTAGTGACCCCGTAGGACAGGGCAGAACTGCCCCACAGGGTTTCCAAGGAGCAGCTGGTAGATTCGAACTGGCGGATTCGAGCTGCTGGCTTTTTCGTTAGCAGCCAAGCTCTTAACCACCATACCACCAGGGCTCCACCCACAGGTATAGGGGTTATAATTCACAACACGTTTTGGGGGCATGCAATTCAATCCACAACAGTATTGTTCCATCAATGCCTGTGTGTGAGTTGTGTCTTTCCTGGTGACCTTGGACCTCGGCTCAACGATTACCTTGTCTCCCTGACTAAAAGGTGAGCTCCACAGTCACACTGATAGCCTTCCTGCCTCACATGCCAAATACACCAATTCAACAGATTCTACATGTACAACTGATTACGTCTTTCAAGTTGCGCAACCATTCTCACCCTCCTTTTCTGAGTTGTTTCTCCCTTATTACCATAAACTCACTACCGCTGAGGTTCCTATCTTATCTTTCCAGCTGTTGCTGTCAATTTGATCCCATATAGATAGTTCTTAAGACAGCATAATGCTGAAGCCAGACTTTTTTTTTTTTTTTACTAGTGAAGCTAAACCATGGATCGATTTTAAGATGACGTCAGGAGATATTTTTGGTTTAAGTGTTAAAGATTATTTCGGGGCAACAGTTCCACCCTCCATGGCTCCAGAAAGTGTACACTCCGTAAGAATTTGAAGTTCTGTTCTACATTTCCCCCCCTTTGATAAGGAATCTTTGATCAAAATGTTCAGTAATGGTAGCCAGGCACCATTCAGTTCTGGTCTCACAGCAAAGGAGGCAGTTGTTCATGGAGGCAATTAGCCACACATTCCGTACCCTCCTCCTATTTCTGACTCTCCTTCCTTTGTTGCTCCAGGTGGATGGAGACCAGTTGTTGAGCCTTGGATTCTTTTTTTTTTAATTGTTGTAAAAATACATATAACACAACATTTGCCAGTTCAACATTTTTCAGGTGTTCAATTTAGTGATATTACTTATATTAACCATGTCATGCAACCGAGTCGTTGACAAATTTCCATCACCATAAACAAAAACTCACTGCTTCCTAAACAATGGCTCCCCGTTTTCCCCTCTCTCCTGCCCTGGGTAACTACTGATAAACTTTGGTCTCTATACATTTGTCTATTCTTTTTATTTCATGTAAGTGACATCATACGATATTTATGCTTTTGTGATTGACTTACTTCACTAAGCGTTTAAGGTTTTCAACGTTTGTTCACATTGTAGCATGGATCAGGACTTCATTTCTCTTTCTGGCTGAGTAGTATTCCAATGTATGTATATACCCCACCTTAGTCATCTGTTGATAGACATGTGGGTTGTTTCTACCTTTCAGCTATTGTGAATAGCGCTGCAAAGAACACTGGTATACAGGTATCTGTTCATGTTGCTGCTTTCAGGTCTCTTGGATACATACCTAGGAGTAGAATTGCTGGGTCATAATAAGGCAGAGGTCCACAGGTTGCAGAAAATTCCACTGCCACAAGCAGTTTGCTCAGCCTGCCCTGTAACTTTCCACTAGAATCCCAGTTCCTTTGCTTGGCCTGCCCTGTAACTTTCCATTAGAATCCTGGCTCCTTTGCTTGGCCTGCCCTGCAACTTTGCGTTAGAACCCTAGTTCCTTTGCTTTACCTGCCCTGTAAAAATAAAAAATCATGGCGTTGCATGAAGTTATATGTAAACCTCACTGCACCAGTGTAGTATGATTAAGAATGTAGCTGACATAACTTGTATACTTGTAAACCCCTTAAAAATAACCTTTCCCCTCGGCCTCATGGGGCAGTCTTGACAGAAGCAGCGCTGGCTGCTTCCTTTCCTTGCACAATGAAATAAAGGGACCTTTCCACTCTCCCTCCTTGGTCTCTCGTTTATTGACCGATATGAGTCACGCTAAGCAGAAACTGGGGTTTCCACGCAGTAATAATATGGTAGTTCTATGTTTAATTTTTAGAGGAACTGCCAACATGGCTCATCTTAACTGATGCAGAAAAAGCATGTGATAAAATCCAACACGCTTTGTTGATAAAAACACTCAGAAAACTAGAAATGGAAGGGAACTTCTTCAACACGACGAAGGGCACTTCGAAAAACACACAGCTAACATCACATACAATGGTTAAAGATTGAAAGCCTTCCCCCTAAGATCAGGAGTAAGGCAGGATGCCTTCTTTTGCCGCTACTATTCAACACTACTTTGGAAGTGTAAGTACAACAATTAGTCAAGAAAAGAAAATAAAAGGCATCTCTTTTTGCAAACAACATGATCTTATATATAGAAAATCCTAAAGAATCTACAAAATACCCACTAGAGCTAATAAATGAATTCAGTAAAGCTGAAGGATATAAGATCAACACACGCAAATCCGTCTGATTTTTATACACTACCAATGAATAATCTAAATGGAAATTTAAAAAAATAATTTCATTTACAATAGCATCAAAAAGAATAAAATACTAAGCAGTAAATTTAACCAAGGAGGTGCAAGACTTGCACACTGAAAACTACAAAACATTCCTGAAAAAAATTAAAGGCCTAAATAAATGGAAAGACATCCCATTTTCATGGATCAAAAACATAATATTGTTAAGATGGTAATATTTCCCAAAGTGATCTACAGATTCAATACAATCTCTATCAAAATTGCAATAGCCTTTTTTGTGGAAATGGAAAAGTTAAATGGAATTGCAAGGGTCCTCAAAGAGCCAAAACAATCTTAATAAAGAAGAAAAAAGTGATGCCTCACACTTCCTGATTATAAAACCACAAAAACTACAGTAATCACTACCGTGTGGTACTGATATATAAGCACAGACATATAAATCAGTGGAACGGAACTGAGAGTCCAGAAATAAACCTAGACTTCTACTGTCAATTGATTTTTTCCCTAGATTTTGTCGAGAATATACACAGCAAAACATATGCAAATTCAACAGTTTCTACGTGTACGATTAGCGATCAATTGATTTTTGACAAGAGTGCCAAAATCATTCAATGAGGAAAGAATAATCTAACAAATGGTGCTGGGACACCCGAATATCTATATGCAAAAAAATGAAGGTAGACCAATAACTCACACAACATACAAAAATTAATTAAAAATGGATCAAAGATCTAAATATAAGACTTAAAACTACAAAACTTTTAGAAGAAAACACAGGGACAAATCTTCATGACCTTGGATTTGACAATGGATTCTTAGATACGACATCGAAAGCATAATAAATAATAAAATAAAAACAACCCAATTGAAAAATGGGCAAAGAACTATGATAGACATTTTTCAAAGAAAATACACAAATGGCCAAGAAGCACATGAAAAAACGCTCAAAGTTATTAGTCATTATTGTTGCGTTAACTGCTGTAGAGCTGACCCCCGATTCATGGCAACCCCATGTACGTTCTGTTGTGATCCACGAGAATCGAATCAGTCTCCGCCATGGATTGAATCGTGTCCCCCAAAAATATGTGTGTCAATTTGGCTAGGCCATGATTCCCAGTGTTGTGTGATTGTCCACCATTTTGTCGTAATTCTCCCATGTGTTGTAAATCCTCTCTCTATTATGTATTGATGAGATGGGATTGCAGCAGTTATGTTAATAAGGCAGGACTCAATCTACAAGATTGGATCGCGTCTTGAGCCAATCTCTTTTGAGATATAAGAGAGAGAGAAGCAAGCAGAGAGACAAGGAGACCTCTTACCACCAAGAAAGCTGCGCCGGGAGCAAAGCATGTCCTTTGGGCCTGGGGTTCCTGTGCAGAGAAGCTCCTCAACCGAAGTAAAATTGATGACGAGGACCTTTCTCCACAGCAACAAAGATACAAAGCCTTCCCCTGGAGCCAGTGCCCTGAATTCAGACTTCTAGCCTACTAGACTGTGAAAGAATAAATTTCTCTTTGTTGGAGCCATCCACTTTTAGTACTTGTTACAGCAGTACTAGATGACTAACATAGTCTCCCGCACAGAAGGTGAGAATTCCACTACTGAAACACCACTGCCCCCCCTTATCGTTCATTATTGTTAGGTGTCGTCGAGTCAGTTCCGACTCATAGAGACCCTACGTACAACAGAATGAAACACTCCCTGGTCCTGTGCTATCCTGACAATCGTTATGCTTGGGCTCATTCTTGCAGCCACTGTGTCAATCCACCTCATTGAGGGTCTTCCTCTTTTCCGCTGACCCTGTACTTTGCCAAGCATGATGTCCTTCTCCAGGGACTCGTCCCTCCTGCCATGTACAAACTATGTAAGACATTAGGGAAATGCAAATTAAAACCACTGCACATCAATATGGATGGCTATTAACAGAAAACAGTAAGTATTAGTGAGGATGGGGAGGACTAGATTAGAAACTGGAATTCTCATCCACTGCTGGTGGAAATGTAAACCGGTGCTAGCCACTGTGGAAAACAGTCTGGCAATTCCTCAAAAAGTTAAGCACAGAATTAATACATGACCCAGTAATTTCACTCCTAGATACATACCAAAACAAAAAAACCTGAAAGCAAGTATTCAATCAAAAACTTGAATATGAATTTTCATAACAGCTCTACTCAAAACAGCCAAAAGATGGGAACAACCCAAATATTCATCAAAGGATGAATGGGGAAACAAAATGTATCTATTCAGCCATAAAAACGAATGCAGTGCTGACACATAGAGAAGATGGTTGAACACAAAAACACTACCCTAAGTAATAAGGGGGTGTGGGCAGTGATTGCTTAATGGCTACAGGGTTTCCATTTGGGGTGATGAAAACCTTCTGGAGCCTCTGTCACCTCAAGTAGTTCCAGACCCTAGTCTCTGTCACACAATACTAGAGCCAGATTCTTAGTCTCTGTTACCCAAAATACACCCTGGAGTCCAGTCTCTGTTCCCCAACCAGACCGCCAAATTCTGCCACCCTAAACAAGACAACTATACCTCTGTCTCTATCATGCCCACTGAGAAACAAGGTACAAAATGTCACCTCAAACTGCAGACCTGCACCCATGGTCCCTTTAACTTTGATGTAGACAACCAGACCCCCATCTGTCATCCTAAACTATACAACCAGACCCCAAGCACCACTCACCCCAAACTAGATAAGCAAACTCCCATTCTATGTTACCCTAAACTAGACCTTGGAATTCTAGGTAGGGGTAAATGACTGGACACATTGTGAATGTACTAAATGTCACTGAATTGTATACTTTAAAATGGATAAAATAGTGTATTTTGTTACATGAATCTTACCACAGGCACACACCAAACCCTCACTGCTCCCTAATAGTCAGGAATGGCCCTCATGACCCGCCTTCAATTGCCTCTCTTGCTTATCTCACTGTCCCCTCCTACATGAACTTAACTAACTTCTCACTGTTTTTTAAATTTTTACTGTGCTTTAAGTGAAAGTTTACAAGCCAAGTCAGTTTCTCATATAAAAACGTACATATACCTTGCTATATACTCCTAGTTGCTCTCCCTCTAATGAGACAGCACACTCCTTCCCCCATTCTCTATTTTCGTGTCCATTTGGCCAGCTTCTGACCACCTCTGCCCTCTCATCTCTTCTCCAGACAGGAGTAGCCCACATAGTCTCATGCGTCTACTTGATCCAAGAAGCTCACTCTTTACCAGTATCATTTTCTATCCCACAGTCCACCCCAATTCCTGTTTCAAGAGTTGGCTTTGGGAATGGTTCCTGTCTTGGGCTAACAGAAGGTCTGGGGACCATGACTTCCTGGGTCATTCTAGTCTTAGTCAGACTGTTAAACCTGGTCTTTTTATGAGAATTTGAGGTCTGCATCCAACTGCTCTTCTGCCCCCTCAGGGGTTCTCTGTTGTGTTTCCTGTCAGGGCAATCATTGGTTGTAGCCGGGCACCATCTAGTTCTTCGGGTCTCAAGCTGATGTAGTCTCTGGTTTATGTGACCCTTTCTGTCTCCTGGGCTCATAATTACTTTGTGTCTTTGGTGTTCTTCATTCTCCTTAGCTCCAGGTGAGTTGAAACTAATTGATGCATCTTAGATGACTGCTTGCTAGCATTTAAGACCCCAGACGCCACTCTCCACAGTAGGATGTAGAAGTTACTGGTTTTGAACATGTCAAGATACTGCAGTCTACTGTGTTGTTCTTTATACATACTGTTTCCACTGCCTGGTAAAACCTTACAGCCTTAGCTCAAATGTTCATTCGACAAATAGTTATTAAGAGTCTCCTGTTTTCCGGATGCTGCATTAGGCACTAGGAGCATAGTAATGAACAAAAAAGACACAGTCCCTGCTTTTCGGAACTCCCAGCCTAAGGAGGGGTGGTGAAAGGCATCAAATGAAGCACAGTGCATTATTTAACTGAAATGGGTAGGTGCTTTCCAAGTAGGAAAATAGGATGCCATAGCAGCACATCACAGAGGATCCCTGACCTAGTACGGGAGAAAAGGGTGTAGGAAAAGGTTCCTTGAGAAAGAAACACCTAAGCAGAGTCCTTAAGATTAAGAAGTTAGTTAAGGGTAGAAAGGCCATTCTCAAGAGGCTGAGAAGCCTAGAACTAGACAATCTTGGGGCTGGTCACTGAGATGCTAAGCCCTGGAAAGAGGTGAAGCTCTTAGCTGACACTCACACAACCTTGGCTCGTGCACTTGCTACCCCTACCCTGGACACACCAGTCTGGGGACTCTGGAGTCTAGAAAGAAAAAGAAGCAAGGAGCTTCACCCCAAGCTCTTAGAAATTCTTCAGAAAACCATTTCAGGATCTACTTTCACTGTCTGAGAAAGTAAGGTCCCCATGTCACCTCCTTCATGAAGCCTTTTCTTAACTTCCCTTTTCCCTATGCCTCCAGTGTGTCTAGAACACGCTCTGTCTGTCTCACGTGTCTGTCTCTGGAATTACTCTGTAGGAGCAGATGGAGGACTGACTTCACTGTTGATCCCCTGCTACAGAGCTGCCCTGTCAGCAGGCTGCAGAGGACAGGAGATGTGGTAGAACACAGGAAGGGCTAGCTCAGCTGGGGAATAACCCCTTAGGGCTTAAGGCCCAAGTTACAGGAGTTGGGTCAGTAGGTCCCAAACTTCACTGACTAGCCAGTGCCCCAGGTGATTCTGACAGCAGACAAGTTGAGTAAGGCTGATGGGGGAGATCAAAGATTTTCAAGCAAATAAGTCAAATGTCCTAACTATATGCCAAAGCTGGATGATGAAGAAGGAAAACCAAAGAATCGATGCCTTTGAGTTATGGTGTTCGAGAGTACTGAATATACCATGGACTGCCAGAAAAATGAACAAATCTGTTTTGGAAGAAGCACAGCCAGAATGATCCTTAGAAGCAAGGATAGCGAAACTACATCTCACATACTTTGGACACGTCATCAAGAGGGACTAGCTCCTGGAGAACATTATGCTTGGTAAAGTACATGGTCAGCGAGAAAAAGAATCTCAACGAGATGGACTGACACAGTGGCTGCAACCATGGGCTCCAGCATGACAATGACCATGACGATGGCGCAAGTCCTGGCAGTGTTCCGTTCTGTTATACATAGAGCCGCTATGAGTCGGAGCCGACTCGACGGCACTCAACAACAGCATCAATCTGAGGAAAGCCGGATGCCTGGGAAACCAGACAGGAGGCCACTGCAATAGTCCGCAGAGAGCGGCGGCGGCGGGACCCAAAAATGAGAGCAATAGTCCCCATCTCTACTCCAAAAGCCCACCTCAGCGTGCCGGTCCGCGGGCCGCCCTCCGGGGCACAACGGATCGGAAATGCGCTTTCTTACCCGCCTCATGCGACTGTTGGACAGCAAGTCGGCGATGCCTTTGGCCGCGTCGTTTTTCTCGGCCACACAGAGGACCTTCCGCACCCCTCGGAAGGCCACTTCCATGGCGGCGCGGGACAAGGCGCGTGCTCTGGCCCGTGGCAGCCACCGGCGCGCGCAGCGGGCGGCAGGAAAAATCATCCCTGAGCTCTGTACATGCTAGGGGAGCCGCGCTGAGGCCAGCCCGCCGCCCGCAGCTAAGGCGACGAGCGCCCCCAGGAGCCACTCGCGTTCCGGCCGCCTCCCCACCAGCCCGCCAGGCAACCGCCGGGCCGGCGGACGAACGCGCCCCCTTCGCCCGCTCGCTACTCTCCTTTCCGGCGGTGCCGCCGGCCTATCTGCTTAGTACGGGGAAGTAGTCACTGCTCGGCCGTCCCGCCCCCGCCGCACGCTTCCGCACCCTCTTCCGCGCCTACTCGGAAACTCCCGCGAGCACTTCCGGGTCACGCGGCGCCGACGCCGAGAGTCATGTGACATAAAGATGGCGGCGCCGCGGTAGCGGGTCCCTGGTTGTGGCGTCCAAGGAGCCGCAACGGTTTCTGCCCCCAAGCTGTGGGGGCGGCCCGTAGTCCCGCGTTAGGCACCCTTTCCGGACTCAGCTGTTACTGGCGCGGTGGAGTCAGGGCAGTGCCGGAGACCTCGCTGCAGGTGCCTTGGGCCGGCCGCGCTCGCTGCGGGAGGAGGAGGGTAACCAGCTTCCCCGGTCTTCTGGGCCTGAGGCCTTGGGGCTCATGAAGCCGTCGAGGGCTCCGGAGAAGCTACACCTCTGAGCCGGGTGTGGGAGTTTTGAGTCCTCGAGTGTGTGTGAGGCAGCCTAGGATTCCTGAGGGCTCAAAGGCGGCCACAAGGACTTAGTTTCCTACTCCAGAGGCTCGGCGTCCCCGCGTTGACTACCCTTGCATTCTTTCCCAGACCCTCTCCATGTTCTCTCCTCACATCTGGAAATATGATCAGCGCCCCTGATGTGGTGGCCTTCACCAAAGAGGACGAGTACGAGGAGGAGACTTACAATGAGCCGGCTCTGCCCGAGGAGTACTCGGTGCCGCTGTTCCCTTTCACCAGCCAGGGAGCCAACCCGTGGTCCAAACTGTCCGGGGCCAAGTTCTCGCGGGACTTCATCCTCATTTCTGAGTTCTCCGAGCAAGTGGGACCCCAACCCTTGCTGACCATCCCCAATGACACCAAAGTTTTTGGCACTTTTGATCTCAATTATTTCTCCCTGCGGATCATGTCTGTGGATTACCAGGCCTCGTTCGTGGGCCATCCCCCTGGTTCTGCCTACCCTAAGCTGAACTTCGTGGAGGACTCCAAGGTGGTGCTGGGCGACTCCAAGGAGGGAGCCTTTGCATACGTGCACCACCTTACCCTGTACGACCTGGAGGCCCGTGGCTTCGTGAGGCCCTTTTGCATGGCTTATATCTCAGCAGACCAGCACAAAATCATGCAGCAATTCCAGGAGCTTTCGGCTGAATTTTCTAAAGCCTCTGAATGCCTGAAGACAGGCAACAGGAAGGCATTTGCTGGGGAACTTGAAAAAAAGCTTAAAGATTTGGATTACACCAGGACAGTGCTGCACACAGAAACAGAGATTCAGAAGAAAGCCAATGACAAAGGCTTTTATTCATCTCAGGCAATTGAGAAAGCCAATGAGCTGGCCAGTGTGGAGAAGTCCATCATTGAACATCAAGACCTGCTGAAACAGATTCGTTCATACCCATATCGGAAGTCGAAGGGGTCTGATTTGAGTGCGGGTGAGGCAGAGCACACGCAGGATCAGGCTGGTCAGACATCCACTACCTCTAACCCTGATGAGTCTGCTGACACAGAAGTTTACACTTGCAGACCAACCTACACCCCCAAGCTCATCAAAGCAAAATCCACCAAATGTTTTGACAAGAAGCTGAAGACCTTGGAAGAGCTCTGTGACACTGAGTATTTCACTCAGACACTGGCTCAGCTCAGCCACATTGAGCACATGTTCAGAGGAGACCTATGCTACCTTCTGACCAGCCAAATTGACAGAGCCCTTCTAAAGCAACAGCATATAACAAACTTTCTCTTTGAAGATTTTGTGGAGGTTGTTGACAGGATGGTAGAGAAACAAGGTAGCGCGCTCCTTGAGCCCGGTCAAGACAGGCCACCTTCCAGGTCTCTGGAAGAATGTCTGATTCCCAAAGTGTTAATTAGTGTTGGTTCTTACAAGTCCAGCGTGGAGTCCGTGGTGATCAAGATGGAGCAGGAACTTGGAAATGAGGAGTACAAGGAAGCAGAGGTGACAGAAGTGAGCAGTTTTGACCTGCAGGAGAACTTGGACTACCTGGATATGGATATGAAAGGGAGTATCAGCAGTGGTGAAAGCATTGAGGTTCTAGGAACCGAGAAGTCCACCTCTGTGCTATCTAAATCTGACAGCCAGGCCAGCCTCACGGTACCGCTGAGCCCCCAGGTGGTCCGGAGCAAGGCGGTTAGCCAGAGGACCATTAGTGAGGACAGTATTGAAGTCCTCAGCACTTGCCCCTCTGAGGCACTCATCCCTGATGACTTTAAGGCCAGCTACCCAAGTGCCATTAACGAAGAGGAAACATGTGCAGATGACAGTGAGGGAGCCATCCACTTCCAGGCAAGCATCAGCCCCCCGGATCTGGGGGAGGCAGAGGAGGGCAACTTGGAAAACACCCCATCACATACCGACTCCTCTTGCTGTATTGGGAAGGAAAGCGACAACTTGCTGATGCCACTTCCCACTCCTCCCCACAAGCTCTCTGACAATGATGGAGTGGTGAGCATCCCTCCACAAAGCTATAGACAGAAGGACCAGGGCTTCCATGTGGACTTTGCAGTGGAAAATGTCAGCCCTTCCCAAGACAACAGTTCCGAAAGCTTCCCGGCTTATGAGCTGGACCCTAGCTGCCTGCTGGCCAGCCGGGATGTCAGTAAAACCAGCCTGGACAACTATTCAGACTCCACCAGCTATGTGAGCAGCGTGGCCTCCACCAGCTCAGAAAGGACTCCCTCTGTGCATCCCCCCGGCTCCTCTTCTGAGAGGCATAAAAAGAGGGCCGGCCAGAATGCCTTAAAATTCATCCGCCAGTATCCCTTTGCCCACCCTGCCATCTACTCGCTGCTCAGCGGGAGGACACTTGTGGTCCTGGGGGAGGATGAGGCCATCGTCAGGAAGCTCGTGACAGCGCTGTCCATCTTTGTCCCCAATTATGGCTGCTATGCCAAGCCTGTGAAGCACTGGGTTTCCTCCCCTTTGCACATTACGGATTTTCAGAAGTGGAAGCTTATTGGCCTGCAGAGGTAACTGGTTACAGGTGGTAGGGAAGGGCCCTGTCCAGTTAGAGATGGTGGAGGCTTCAAATGCACATCTCTTTGGGTGAGGTGGGCCCAGATTCAGGGACCTGTGGCTTCCAGCTGGGGTTCCCCAGCAACTCACTGTGTTATTGTTGGCAGATCATTCTCCCCTGGCCTTCAGCTTCTGTGTTTGTCATGGGAAGGGCTTGCAGTTCTTAAGTGGTTCCCAACCCTGCTGTATGAGAATTTTTTAAATCACGAATTCCTGGCCACCATCCCCAGAGACTCTGAATCGGTTGGGCTGGGGTAAGAAATGAAATTTTTCTGTGTACAGCAAAGTTTGGGAGCAAGTGGACTGCAGGTCCTTCCTGTAAACGATTTGCTCCTCAGAGGCTGTGATCTTTCTCTGAGAGGGCAGCTGTCACAGAGGGACGGCAGGGCATCCTCATAGAGGGCAGCCGTCACAGAGGGCAGCTGTCACAGAGGGATGGCAGGGCGTCCTCGGAGAGGGCAGCTGTCACAGAGGGATGGCAGGGCATCTTCAGAGGAGGCAGCTGTCCCAGAGAGACGGCAGGGTGTCCTCAGGGCAGCTGTCACATAGGGACGGCAGGGTGTCCTCTGGCCCTCGCTGTTCTATTTGCCCGAGGAGCCTGTCTGAATAAGGAAATGCCATGACCAGTCCCTTCTTCCGCTCTCTGAGTATGTTAGGTTTCATCTCCCCATGCTACTGATATCTGCTTTGAGAGATTCCTTTTGTGTTTCCAAATACTGCTCAACGAGTTAAGCCTTGCTAAGGGGCACTTTCCCTCTGTGTATTCACCGTGTTCAGTTTCCTCATTTTGTGGCCCTGAACGAGGCACTTCCCTTCTCTGAGCCCCATATTCCTTGTTTGTAAAAGAAAGCCGTTGAACTAGGTGATCATCAAGGTCTCTTCTGACTTTGTCTTCCTCACATTACGTGGAAAGGGTCAAATGAATTTCTTCAAGACCTTAATCAACAGTTAGGAATTCTTCTAATATTCCTACTTTCTCATTAATCCTGAAGATTAATGAGGTGTATTATCTCCTGTGGAACTCCCCTGGAGCTTTCCCTAGCCCTTGCTGCGTTAGGTTTTACCTGGGGTAGTCGTGTCTGACTTAAGCCAATGCATTACCCTATCAGGGCTTGTTGAGAATCTACTGAAGGTCATGTGGGTGCTGGGCCACCAGAGAGGGTGTGTTCTGGTCCCAGCTCTAACACCAGTTCATTCACGGGGTACATTCTGGCATGTCGCCCCAGCACTGTAGGCTTCAGTTGCTCTGTAGGAAGTAAGAGGCTTGGGTCTTTGAGTGATCATTTCTCAAATATTTACTGAGGTCTGCTGAGTGCCAGGCACTGTACTTAGTGCCCGAATTACAAGGTGAGTTAATCATGGCAGTGGTGACAGGAAGAGCGTGGCCTCCAGGATCAGCCCCAACCCAGCCCCATCACTGCTGTGGGACCTGGAGTCGGCAGCTTGGCCTATCTGAGGCTGTTTGCTCAGTTGCAGCTGGAGCTGAGGAGATCTACCCTGTAATAAAGTCTGTTGAAGGGCCTCTTGCATCTGACCCCTACTGACTGGTCTCCTCTGAGATCCAAGTAGGGGACGCAGGCCAGTTGCACAGAGGCTGCATGTGGTTCTCACCCACCAGCCTTCAGAGAGTAGCCTGGAAAACAGATTCTTTAAACATTCTTTCCTGCAAAAGCCAGAGGTCCAGTGAATTGAGATCTTTGCAAAGAATCCCAAGTGGGAGAGTGAGTGATTATTTCTCTGGTTAAATTTCCCTTCTCAAACCCGAGTGTGCTCCGGTATTAGGAACTGGGGATGTCTGCCTCCAGAGGGTCCTGTTCAGGCATGGGGGCGATGGATCGGGGTCCCTGGGGAACATGTCACTGAGGATCAGCTGAGGGGCCAGAAGTAGAGTAGGCATTGCACTTGCTGCAGCTCCCCTGCCAGTGCAGTGCAGAGAAACCCCAGGGGGAGGTGAGCAGTGGAGGGGAAGCATCACGAGGTTAAAGTCCGTGGCAGTGTGGCCTGCCCATTAGAGAGGGGGCAGGGGGTGCTGTGAGCCCCAGCCCTGGGCTGCCCCAGCAGCTGTGCGAATGTGGCCCAGTCATCTCGCTCCTGCATTCACCGGATCCTGTGGTGCCTCTGTAGGTGGAGTCTGCAGCACCCACCTCCTGGAGTTGTTGAGAGGGCTCACATATGTGCTATCTATAGCCTGGTGCAGATAAGGGTGCTGAGTCAGTGTAGAGCCATGGGCAACTTTTAGGGATGCCGATAGGGCCCTGTTTTGCTGTGCTCTCAGATGCCCGGCCTGTGCAGGTCTCTGCCTCCCACCTCTGGGACCTTGAGCTTGTGCTTTTCTGGATCTGAAATGCCTTCTTCCTCTCCCAGAGCCCACCCTGCTTTCAAGGCCTACCTCCAGTGCCAGCTCCTCCATGACCCCACTTTGATTTTCTCAAGGTGTCTCAGGAGACCTTGGCCATGTCCCTCTTCCCATCAGGGTACTTGCGTGCAGCTCTCTTCCCAACCACACTGAGCTTGCTCAGGACAAGAATTCCAGGGTCCTTTTTATTCCATTCACAGCTCCCAGGTCAGTGCCTGGTATATAGCAGGTGTTCAGTAATGATTATTAAATATTTGAAAAGATAATAAAACCCAAAAGGAAAAAATGTTGTGAGACTATTTTGGCTCCAAGTTACTGTCAACTCTTTTAAAAAATACGTTATACCTAACACAAGCTCTTAAATTTCTGAGGTGTGATAGTCTGTGCAATCTGGTCAGCCAGCCATTTGCCAGACTGTACAGGGTAATCCCAGCTCTGGAAAACTGATCTAGAGGAGGCTTGTTAAGAACCAGCTTACTGAGGCTGACCACATCAACTTTCTCTTCCCGTGGAAGTATACTTCCTGCCCGTACTAGGCAGTGGGGGGCATTAGGCCAAGGCAGACTCAACCCTGGTGCTCCATGGAGAGACAGGTAAGCAGCAGTGCCTACCCTGGGAAGTGTCAGGCTATGAGTAGTAATAGTGGCAACCACAGCTAGCATTTAGCTGCTACTGAGGGCCAGACACTTCTCTCACCACAACTCATTTAATCCCAGCAGCATCCCCATGAGGTAGGTTCTGTTACCTCCATCTTGTAGATGAGGCTCTGAGAGGTTCAAGAATGTGACCAAGGTCACACAGCAAGGAAGCAAAGGTGCACACAAGGGGGGCATTTATTCCAGATTGAGGGATCAGGGAAGGCTGAAAAAGTTCTTATTGACCAACTGGTATAAACCAAGTACAAAAGGGAAGAAGGGCATTCCAGGCAAAGTAAACAGTTCAGTGATTTGGGGGCCCTGCAGAAGGCTGGTCGTGGCTCAAAGGTGGGTCCATGTGGGGAGGTAATGGATGAGGCCTCAGAAGCTGGCAGGAGTCAGTCCAGGAAGGGCTTGTGGGCTATGCCAAGGTGTTCAGCCACCATCATGAGGGTGGTGAGGAGCCATAGAACAGTGTGATAATCAGATTTGTATTCCAGAAAGAGCCAATAAGTGCTGGCCGGGCGGAGCTGGCCTGGAGTCAGAATGCTCACACCTCCTAGGCTCAGCCTCCGTCTTCCTGCACTTCTCTTCCTGCTGACCTTTGCCTGTCTGTTTCAGAGTGGCCTCTCCTGCCAGCGCTGGCACCCTCCAGGCCTTGAGCCGCTATAGCCGCTATACGAGCATCCTGGATCTGGATAACAAGACCCTGCGTTGCCCCATGTACAGAGGTACCCTTGTGCCCCGGCTGGCAGACCATCGCACCCAAATCAAGCGGGGCAGCACTTACTACATGCACGTCCAGAGCATGCTCACCCAGCTCTGTTCCAAGGCCTTCCTCTACACCTTCTGCCACCACCTGCATCTGCCTGCGCACAACCGGGAAACACAGGAACTGGTGGCCAGTCGCCAGGTGAGCTTCCTGAAGCTGAACCTGGGTCTGGTGAATGAGGATGTCAAGGTGGTCCAGTACCTGGCCGAGCTGCTAAAGCTGCGGTACATGCAGGAGTCTCCTGGGACCAGCCACCCCGTGCTCAGGTTTGACTATGTCCCCAGCTTTTTGTATAAAATCTGAGGTTGGTCCCAGCTACTGTGACAAAGACCTCTGACTCAGGGCAGAGGGGTTTAGGGGGGAAGTGGTTGGCATGACCAAGCAGTTGTCTAAGCTTGACTGTTGAGACTTGTGTTGTCGGTGGGAAGGAAATCAAGGTGGCCACCATGACTGATGACTCTGGGCAGCTTGAGTGTTGAGCATGGGCAGAGATGAGAGGCTGGGTCTCTCGGAAGGCATCTGGAGGGGCAATAACAGCCCCTCCTGGTGCCAGGTACAGAATGGCCCAAGATTGGGAGTGGCTCCTGTCTTCCCAAGGACTGGCAGCCAGGGCAGAAGAAGAGCCAGCGTCCCTCAGGTGGGTGGGGAAGAGCAGGAGACCAGAGCCTAGGTGGACGGAGCACACAGCCACATTCAGCACTTGTTGACCCAGGATGACAAAACACACTTGGCCTCATTCAGACCCAGCTGGAGGCCCCTGAACAAGTGAGGAGGAGGGGCAGGCGCACCACCAGCTTCCTGGGCCCCAAGGCTGCAGAGGACAAGAGAGAGAGCACCCTTACCCTCGCTGCCTCACCCAGGGAGACATGCTGGTACACTGTCAGTAGAAATGACTGCAGGAGCTGAGCTGCTGGTCCCTGCTGGGAAAGGCACCACTCGGAGGTAGACAGATACCCAGTACTCAGGGTGGGGCTGGCTTGCCCGTGCAGTCACCACTGTGCTCTCCTGGGGACAGCCCACTGCCTTTTCTGGACAGATCGAGCCATCGTTTTTCTCCTGAGAAAGGTCTGCAGAAATGTTCAGATTCAGCAGAAGTCATGTCCCCCCTCCAATGCAGTCCCCTCACCCCTAGCAACCCTTTGCAACCATGGTACTACCTCGTACGGGGTCTTGTTGACAAGGTGGCAGCAGCATTCTGTCTGCCTGGCCAATGCGGTATAAGCCCACCCAGCAGCAGTAATCTTGGGAGGGGTTTCCTGCAGAAGCCAGGCTCCTCTCCATGCTTCTACTGCCCTCCCCCCCGAGTCCCACCTCCACAGAAGGCGTTTTGAGACTGAAAAAAGGAAAAGCCTCTGTTCATCTACCCCACCGCCTCCCACCCTGACCACCACCCCCGCAGGCCCCCTCCTCCCTGGGGCTTAAGGAAAAGTTTCCTGCAAGAAGAATTTACACCTTTTTTCAGAAACTGTTTTTCCCCACAAGTAGGAATACTCTGGATGTTACTGCTTCTTTTTAATTTGTTCCAAGAAAAAGGTGGTCACAGGGGCCTGAATCAGCCACAGCAGTTGCTCCTGGGCACTCGTACATATATGCACAGACTAGGCACTGCCTTCAGTGTTGCTTGGGTCCTGCTGCTGACACCCAGCCCCACTGTCAGCTTTGGGAGCACCGTTGAGGTCACTGAGGGCAGCCGCACAGGACCAGGGAGGGTTTGCCTCCCAGCGCCCTGTGATCCTCCGTCACACAGGTGTCTGCACAGAAGGAGCGTGCCTGCTGGCACCCCCTCTCCCCTCAGAGGGCTGTGGCTTTGCACATGAGGCTTCGACCAAGACCCTTTTGTGGCGGATGGCGTTGCCCACGCCTCATCAGTTTCTTTGTACCTGTGCCTGCGCTGTGCATTTTCAGAGACAGAAGTTGCCAGCAATGTCTTGGCAGTTTTTAAATGTGAAATATCCATTGTTTGCACGTGAAGAAGGCTGCATAGAAAGCCAGTTCTTCTGTCTCCCTCTGCCTGTCTCCACGCCCCCTCCCTGGTGTTTTAAGTGCTGCTTCATTTTCTAACTGGGTGGTTAACAGCTGTCTACTTAGGCATCCAAGGTTGCAGCAGCGCAGTATTTTGTCTTAAAGGGAAGAAAGGTCTGTGGCGCCCAAATGACAAGAAAATGGACAGGTGTTCATTGATACTGCCGCTGCTGTTTTGTCCCTGTGTTTTTACACTAGTGTGGAAACCTGCAGTTAATGCTGCTTCTCACTTGGGAAGCTGGTCGAGGCAGCAGGTCAGTTTCTGGCAGATGCTGAATCGCAAGAGCAATTGGCCTTCTAGAAGCTGAAGCAATGCATTACACTGATGTTAAGTAGAAGTCCGCTTCAGTGGGTATTTGCTTGGAGGCTTAGCCTTGAGGACGGTTCAGAAGGTTCTCAGGACTCTCAGGCAAAAGACCAGTCAGGGTGACAGAGCCACGTCTCCTGGGTGGAGCCAGCTACAGAAGGGGCAAACCGGGAGCAGCTCACTCAAACTGTTTGCTCTCAGAAGTGAAGGTGGTGTCACTGAATAGTGGCTGAACCCCAGGACTGAAATTTTGGTTAGGGTACCTTTTCAGAGTGGCAGTTTCAAAGGATTACTTGACGCAGAGTATGCTAGTTCTTAAAGGGATATTGAAGGTACTAGACCTGAGTCATAGTTGAGGCAGAGATGTCTGATACTCTGACGCTCTGCGCCCTCCCAGCCCTGCTCCACTTTGGAAAACTTGAACCTACTAGAAAAGTCTTGTACTTATGGCTGTTGGTGGTGGGGAGACCTATGCAATGGGGCTAATCTCTTGAAGAATTTTCATTTGAGGTTTTTGCTTTAGTAATAGGTTAATGAGTTTTATAAAGCATCTAAAAACACCACTTCCAGAAAATAGGTATTAGTGCCCCTAATGACTTCTTCAGTCATAGGTATCATGTTGAAGGCCCAGGCATTGAAGCTTTATTCTTGTCTGAGGTCTGTTTCAGCTTCACCTATAAGCCATTACCACTTCCCCACCCCCCTTTTTATAAAAACAGCCCAAGTTAAAAACCTGATCAGGCCAGCAGTATGCACTAATAGTTTTCAGAAGCCCCATTTTAGAGAACTGAAGGCATTTTCTGGCCTTTGTGACGTGTGTGACACTGGCCTGAGCTTCTGCCTCACCTGTTCCCCTAGGAGCCTCACTCCCATGGTGGAAATTTAGGATTTTAGCAGTTGTGACTTTTCCATAGTTTACCACAAGGCTGGCAGTTACACGCATTGCACAGGCGTTAGGAATGGCCCACGGCAGCTCACCTGCCATCCCCACCTAGCCTGTAATTTCTGTTTCAAAGCATTGCTGTGTCCAAAGCACTGTCAATTCAACCCCAAACAAATTACATCTCAAAATCCCAGAGAGGCCTGTGGACGCCCCCCAGCACCCGGCTGGGGCTGCTGCAGCTCCCGCAGTGTTGCTCAAGGCAAAGAGCTGTCTGCTCACTGGACATCTTACATGCAGTGACTGCCCACGTCCTATCCATGTGGAACGCATACTCCCCTCCCCCAGCCCCAGCGTTGCATGTCCAGCCAGCTTCTAGTGTCACGCCGTTGTCTGTCTGCAGGACTGGCAGCACAGTCTCAAGCTGATGGAGAATTCATGGTGGGCATGTCTAGCATGGGATGAACCGGCTCCCTTGGGGAGCAATCAGGCATCTCCTCCTTTGCCTCCCGCCTCCCTCAGGCAAACCAGTCCGCTGTCTGGCTTTTCCCCACCACTGTGATAGAAAGTGGTAAAACTCGGATCTTTACAGACCTCAAAAGCAAAGAGCCCTGGATTTCTACTTCTAGCTGGAAAGCAAAGAACTGATAACGTCTGGCACCAGACATTCTCCTGGGCTCTCTCCTTGGGGCCATCTCATATAGTCTGGTTCTGTCAGATAAGGTTTGGTTCAAGCTACAGGAAGGCAGACGATGAAGGTAATAGAAGGAACACTTAGCAAACCCACCTGTAGGCATGGGGCCTGGGCTTGCTGGGAGTCAGTTGTTCCACCCAATATGAAGGAGATGAACTTGGTCCTGTGTAGTAGGGGGCCTTGGATACATCCATTTACCCTCAGTTGGGGAGGAGTCCCAAAATTACATGTTTCAGCAGCAAAACGGCTCCCAAGTGGAGGCCGAAAACAGAGCCTGGGACCACATCCAGCACACTGGGTGACTGCAGCACCTGCCCCGCCCCCACTTGAGCGAGCACCAACAGCAGCTAGGCCCAGGCTGCAGGGAGTGCCAGGAAGGCAGGGCCGCAGGGTACCCCTGCTGCCGCTCAGTGCACTGGGTCAGTGGACACACAGGCTCGGTTGAGATAAATGCTGCCTTCAAGGTGGCAGTGAAAAGCAGTCTGTGGTGAATTCCTGTTATTTTTTAAGAAAGCTATTTTATTACTGCATGTTCCCCTGTCTGTTTGTGACTGTCACCATGCAAGCAGCAGCCCCCACAAGTGGCTGATGGAATCATTCAGCTGACGTGTGGTACCATTTTATCGGTGTTGCTGAACAAGAGTTCAACCAGAGTAAATGCCAAATAGTATGAGAAGTGTACTTTTTAAGAAAATTAATTTATTTGAGTTCAGATATTTTTGAAATAAAAAAAATTGGTTGTATTTTTAAAGGTACAATTCCTGTAGACATTCTGTGGTTAAAAACTTACTGTGCTTATTAGAAATGGTCATCCAAGTTTTGCACTTCAGCTTTGTGAGAAATAAAGTTTGTTTGGGAAGGTGATGTTTGGTGCCTAATTACAGGAGGGAGCTAGCTCTGGGGCTGCTGACTGACTCTCAGACCTGTGATTGTGGGGAGGGGCTTTCTGGAGGGGATGGTACTGGGGCACACTGGTGCTCTCCCACCAGCCCCAGGTGTGGAGGGCAAAGGATACCTCAGACACAGCACCCTCTCAGCTGCTGACAGCAGCCCTGCCACCTCTTGGGGGGGTGCCTCGTGTGGCCTGTCTAACTTCGGTTCTGGTTTAAAGCACACAACAGCAGTGTCTGAAGAACTTTCTTTAGGATGGTCAAAATTCAGCTTTCCTTTTGGCACCCCACCAGGTAACAAAACATTAACAGTGGGCAGCTTTTAGAAGCTATTAGCTTTGGGTTTGCTGTCTGCCACAGCAGGTTAGGAGAAAGCCCAGTGACTATCAGAAGGATAAGTACAATTACTGGAGTCTAATAGTTTTGCCCTATACCACTGTCCATCCAAATGAATTAAGGCTAAATGGCTAAACAGTATTTCATTTGTCCAGAGGAATTAGGTGCAGCTGTTCGAGAAAGTAAAAGTTCAGATCGAACGCTTAACCTGTCCCAGAGTACTAACAATGGGCTCTAAACACATTTTGATTAGTGAAGACACATGAAGAAGGTTCAAAATGGAACCCCTCCAAGGGCACAAAGAGACGAACATGGTCCCCAGTGGGGCAGCTCTTCTCTGGCCCTGAGCAAGTGGCTCCTTGGCGGTGCCTGCCCTCCCGGCTCTGTGCTGCTCGGGGGTGGGTAGGCAGCCCCTTCAGAAGTCAGGCAGGCCAGGCAGAGGGAAGAGGGAAGCAAAGTTCTCCACATCCTCCCGGAGAGCCCTGATGGCAGTCTGGTGCTTCTCATCGCCTGCTAGCTTCTCCTTGAATTCCTTCAGGGTAGCCTTGGCACCGATGTCCTTCTGAATCTGCAGTGTCAGCTCTATCCCTGTGTAGCAAGACACAAATGAGCATCTGGCTAGCAGTAGGGTGTGGCTCTGCTGAGGCCACAGGCCACAAAGTGGGAGAGAAGCATGGTTCATGCCCTATGCTAGACTAGGGGGGAAGACAAGGGCCTGAGTCCAAAGCACAATTGTCAAAATGTCCCCCACAGCTGGTGAGTGTAATACACTCAAAGATACTAACATTTACCTCAGCAGGGATTCTTACAGGCACTCTTCCTTGGGCAGACATCAGGAAATGTATAAGCCTCTAAGGATGGCTTGCTGAATGATTTTTGCTGTCTCCTGTACCCAACAAACACTTGGCCTGGAGACAGCAATGTCCCTCAGTGGCTGTTTCTGCACCACCCATGGTCACAATTAGAGCCTTCAGGTACCCAATAAAATGTGGCAAACTCCCAAATTTTATCCTTACCTCTGTGGATAAAGTGGGCTACTTGGTGGAAGTCTTCTTCCAAGAATCCTCGGGATGTCAGTGCTGGGGTCCCCAGTCTTAGTCCACTGGGCCGCAGTGCACTTTTGTCACCTTTGAGATAAATGGGATTCTGTCCCTAACCCACACCCAACTCGCCACTCAGCATTTACAGAGTATGCTTGGGCAAGAGCTGGCTCGAGGGTACTGGCTTGACCTAGCAAGAATAGTACCACTGACCCAAAAACTAGGGGCAGGGCCCAAGGCATCACAGATGGGGGGAGAGAAGTGCGTTTTGGCCCGTCATTTTTAAACAGCAAAGTCATCTCCTGTGACGTGGCCCTTGCTCTAAAAACGAGGCTAACATCTGGCAGGGCCTGGGATGTATCTCCAACTGCTGGGGTGAGGGCTGAGTCTGCAGGAGAGGCTGGAAGACAGCCTGGATTCAGTCCCCATCCAGAATGGTGTATCAGACCCCTCAGATCACCTGATGTCTCCCTGAGGCGAAGTATCTTGGCCCAGAAGAAAGGCAGACAGGTGATGAAAGGAAGGCCAAGGATTCTCACCTGGGCAGGTGTTCTTGTTACAGGCAATAGAACAGGCTTCTAGCACCTTCTCAGCCCTTCCACCATCAGTGCCTTTGGAACGGAGATCGACAAGGATCAAATGGTTGTCAGAACCACCTGAAAAAAAAGGTGGACATGCAGAAAATGCAGAAGGCTGACTCTGCCTGGTGAAGAAGTACCTAAGAAGCATGGGCAGGGAGCGATGGAGGCTGCAGCAGATGAGGTGAAGGGAGTGAGCATACCCACCACATGCTCTCCAAAATTTTAATCCCCTGCTAGAAAAAAGGAGGCAGTGGTGATTCAGTGGTAGAATTCTCAGGGAGACCTGGGTTTCATTCCTGGTCAATGTGCAAGCCACCACCCATCTGTTGTTGGAGGCTTTGGTGTTGCTATCATGCTGAATGGGTTTCAACAGAGCTTTCAACCTAAGATGGACTAGAAAGAAAGGCCTGGTGATCTACTTCCAAAAATCAGCCAGTGAAAACCCTACAGATTATAATGGTCTGATCTGCAACCAATCATGGAGATGGCACAGGACAAGGCAGCATTTCTTTCAATTGTGCATGGGGTCTCCATGAGTCAGAGGCTGACTCAATAGTGGCTAATAACAGCAGCTAAAGAAAAGATGCCCCAGGAGCTAAGAATTTGAAAGGACACAGTAAAACAAGGTAATCAATCATACAGAGGAAGGATGAAGCTGATGGGTAAAATGTCCACTCTAGTGACACAGAGGACCAGAGGGCCTGACAGTTTGCTCAGCGTCCTTTGTGGTTGGTTTTCTCCTAGACAGATTACAATTGGCCATTTCCTGTGTCTCTGAAATCTGTCAGAGGCCACCTCTGTGCCTGGTCAGGGGAGCATGCAGGTGGTGCAGCAGCCACGCTCGCCTGGCTAGCACTGTCACATACTTCACCCCTCCCCCGGTGAAGTGGACAGATGATGCTACGGAGGCTAAGAGACCTTGGTGGAACCGGTCCACGGTCATGCAGGGGTCCAACCACACTTTGGCCTGTTTTCCAAGCCCCTGGATCTTTCCACTTTGAACTGTTGTTATACCAGGCACCTTGAACAGGTGACAGTGGTGCTCTGGCTTGGCCACTGGGGTGTGTTTCAGGGATGACCAAGATGCAGCTGACTCTAATCAATAGCTTTGCTCTGCAGCCTCGGGGCGCAGAGTGTAAGTCTCAGCTTTGCTGCACAGCTACAGTCAGGCAGCTCAACATTTTTGAGCCTCCGATGCCCATTTGCAAAACAGACCAGTAGTTCACGAGGTTGTCAGGAAGCCTAAATAAGATACTGTGTATTGTCCTTGGCACGGTGCTGGCACTCACAAATGTGGGCTGCTGTTATTGCCACTGTTACCTGCTTTGTTGCACTGGGCCACGTCTGCAGGGAACAAGAAAAAGACAGTGACCAGAGTGAAAGCAGGCCTGGGAGGCCACACAGGTGGGAGACCTTCTCCCCCAAGTCACCACAGGGCTGCCAAGGCTGTTATTGGATGCCTGGGGCCGGAGGGAGTTTGGCTTACATCCTAGTAACTCAAAGTGTGGTCCCCAGACCACCAGCATCAGCATCACCTGGCATCTGGTTAGAAATGCAGAGACTTGGGTCCCCCAACCCAGACCTAGAGAATCAGAACCCGCATTTTAACCAGAGCCCAGGTGACTCGTGTGCACGTCCAAGCTTGCGCAACCGCAACACTGACCTCACCCTCAGGAGGAGACCCTTCCATGGGAAGGTGTGAGGCATTTCTCTATAGAAAGGCACCACAGCCAGGCCTTGTTCCAAATCCCAGCCCTGCCACATACTAACTGTGTGGCCTTTAGCCTTCTCTCAACCTAAGCCCCTTATGTCATACATAAGCACGTGCCCATCTTTCAGAGCCAGGTAACAAACACCAGCTACCATGACCATCATCATGGCACATGGAGAAGGTGTCTGGCACTGTGAGAAAGGGGGAGACTGGACAGGAGGCCCTCCAGCCTGAGGGTGTGCTGACTTCTGGGGTGGTCCCAAGCCCTCACCCAGCTACAGTGGCAGAAACCGGTTGACTGCCCCATTGGCCACCCCATACTGGGATAAGTGGGGTGCCAGGCTTAATGCCCCCACAAGGAAGGGCACCTGTGGACCGGCCACATGGCACAACATTGCTTCTGTGGGTACCTGTCACTATGCTGTAGCCCAGCTCCATTAGGGCCTGGGACAGGGCCTTGCAGTTGGCCACCACCTGGTGCTGATAAGCTATGAACTCCGGAGTCATGGCTTGCTTCAGGGCCACAGCAACCCCTGGGTGGGAGGAGAGAACGTTTCAGAAAACAGGGCAGGATCAACAGGAAAAAATCTGTTTCTATGTGAGCCGCCTTATTTTTCAGTGTCACCAAAGGGAGGTGGATTACATTTGTTTTCTCACAAAATGGTAATTTTTCTAATTCTACAATTACCTGGCTAAATTTCCAGCCCTTTATTGGAGAAGATTCTTTCTGAGGAACTGCCTTTTTTTTTTTTTTTAATGTGCTCTTCTCAATCCCCCATTTTTTAATTTTGTGGTCAAACAGATATAACAATAACAAAAAAAAAGTGGCCATTTCAACTATTTTTAAGTGTACAATTCAGTGACATTACTTACATTCACCATTTTGGGCAACTATCACCACTCTGTATTTCCAAAACCTTTTCATCACCCCAAAGAGAAATTCAGTGCTCCTTAGGCAATAACCTCCACCCCCCCCCACCCCTAGTAACCACCAATCAACTTTGGTCTCTACACATTAGCTTGTTCTGGATATTTCATTTAAGTGGGATCATATACTATTTGTCCTTTTACGTGTGACTTACTTCACTAAACATAATGCAGTGGTATGTATGAGAACTTCGTTTCTCTTCACGGCTGCGTAATATTCCACTGAATAGACAGACCACATTTTGTTTCTCCCTTCATCAGCTGATGTGCATAGGGGGTGTGTCTACCTCTAGATACTGTGAACAGTGCTGCTGTGAACAATGGTGTAGCGGAACTGCTTGTGAGGTAACTTTTTCCCTAAGCATGGATGCTTAGTGCTACTAAGATTATCGCAGAAAAAGCTCTTCTTGGACAAAATGAGTGTTACTACTCAGCTGCCCAAAGGCAGATTTTATGCCCGATCATGCAGCTGTCTTAGAGTCCATGGCCCCATTCTACTCTGCACCATTCAAGCCACCTCCAGAATCCTGAGTCAACTGTGAGTGCTGCTCAGGGAGACAGAAAACTGGAGGGTGATGGGAAAGTCAGTGCCTGAGGCCTGGCACAGATGGCCCCACTCTGTGTTCGTGGGCCTGAACACCCTACCCCCAAGGCTGAAGAAATGTGAAAATGCCCCGTGCTCCCAGACTTCTCTCCACCTGCTCACACTTCAAATTCCCTTCTTTGCTGCTTTCCCCAGTTCCCTCTTTTTAAACACTAGTGTTTCCCTAGAGAAAGGTCACACATTTGTCACTGCTCCTCAGATGAATACGTTTCGTCACTTGCTTTCTCCCAAAGAAGACATGGCATAACTCCGAGACAGAGCATTTCCTAACCAATCGCAGTAAGAAAGGAGACTATTTAACGAGACCTCCAGTTGTCAGTGGAGACAGACCTGGGAGTCAGTGATGTGGGAGGAGACACCCATCAGGGGGAAGTGCCTTGTCTGAGAGCCTGCTCCGTTGCAGACGTCCTCTCACATCCCTATCTGCACCTTCTCGTGGTCATGTTCCTTCTACACACTTTAAGGCCCCTGCCCTGACCTCAGCCTTGCCCAATGGTGACCACATGTGAGGAGTGGCTGTCGCCTCTCTCTAGTCCCTACCTTCCACCAGTCACAACTATGTCCCTCTTCCCTGTTGGCAGCTCCTGGGTAGAGATATTCCTGCCACACACTTTGAATAGAAGGTGAGACAGAAATTAAGGGGCACAGAATGAGCCGAGGGTATGAGAACCACCAGATGGCACCGTGGCCATCGGCCTGAAGGTGCATTTTACCAGCAATGGCGTGGTTGTGGGGACCTCCCTGGAGGCCCGGGAAGACGGCAGCATTGATGAGCGACTCCAGGTTGTACAGAATCTCTTTGCCAGTCTTGGGGTCCACACTGCGCACTCCTGGGTGAAGAAAAACATCAGAATGGAACCACATGGGCTGTCCCGTGTTCTTCCTTACTTGGACTCAAGCCCAGACTGGTTCCAGCTCCCAAGAGAGCAGAGGTGGGGAGGGGTACACAGCCTCCCTGTGACTGGGAGAACTGGTTCCCAGCGCCGCAGAGCAGAGGGCCCTTCCCTTCCTGACCAGTGTCCTCACACTTGGGAATGAGGTGTTAGGGATGACTCGTAGGAACATTGGTCTCAGCTGGACATCTGTTTTCCCTGACAGCACCTCTTTTTAACAACACACAGCTGTAGTGAGGCTTTAGGAAAGTAAATGGCAAAGTGTCCCTCCCTGAGACTGGAACAGACTATGCCTTGGGTATATCTCCCCAAAAAAGGAGTGTCCAAGACGGTCACCTCCAAGATGATGACTTTGAAGGGGACAACAGTTATCGGGCTAGATAAGGGGAATAAGGTTCCTTTCTGTTAGTAATAATGAGAAACAACAACTACCAGTAACATCTATCTAGTGCTCCTTGTGAGCCAGCAACTGCTCTAAGCATTTTACAGCAGCCGCTGGAAGAGAAAGGGGCTATTATGGTATTATTACACTCCCCATCTGGAGATGAGGAAATGTGGTGGAGAGAGGACACACCACGGCCCTAGAACACTGGCCAAGCAAGGCCCAGGGTGAGTCACCTGGGGAGTCTGGCCCCAAATGGGCTCCACTCATGACACCCACACATAGTGGAAAAGGCAGAATCCTCCCAGGCATGTGGGAAGAGCCACCTCCCTTAGAAATGGGTCATCAGAGGTGTGAAGGCAGCAGGACCCTGAGAAGCAGAAATAGGCAAGTGGAAGAGTCTAGCAATGGGAGCTGCGCAGAGATAAGAGTGATCCGTTACTACAGGGCTTGTTTCTCTTCTGACTCAGGTTCATTCATAAGTTCTCACCACGGGCTGAACGAGGACCTGATTACTAGCTCGGTCTTTCCAGGGTGAGATTCCCCAATTAAGCGGGGAGTCTAGATGTGGGCTATAAATATTCCACAACTGGAAGAGAAATTCCTCACTAAAATTACTAAACTGGAATAATGGTTTTTACATCAGTGCCTTACAGTTTGGTTACTGTGAGTCTTTTTTTGGAGAAACATGCTAGAGCACAGTGAATTCACCAAGATGATGGCTGTATGGCAGGCAGTGCCCATTCAAACACCATTCAAACACCACCTGCCTCTCGTGGCAAAGATTAGCTAAGACAAGGGGCAAGAGGCACCCAGTACAGTACAGACACACAACGGTGCCAGTTCACTTCCTCTTTTCCTTGGACTCAGTCACACAAGGAACGATAGGAGAGCTGCCGCTCGGGATTCCTCCTCCAGTCCTTTCTGCAAAGCCGCCATTGTTCCTTCCCCAGATAGCTCTTCAAGGGATCCAAGGTCAGAGCTCGTTCCAGTTCCTTAAACCAAATCTAAATCCCCCAGGAGAAACACAAACTACTCCCGTGTGCCCAGGCCCTCGGGAAGCAAACCTTTCCTGTAGAAGATCATGCCAGCCCGGCAGCCTCGCAGAGTCTTGTGGGTGGTGGTGGACACCACGTGGCAGTATTCAAAAGGGGAGGGCACCACGCCAGCTGCCACCAGCCCACTGATGTGTGCCATGTCTGCCATGAGATACGCCCCGTTATCATCGGCAATCTTCCTCAGACGGGAGTAGTCCAGGTTTCGGGAGTAGCAGCTGACACCTGGGAGGGGACAGTGACACTGTCACATCAGAGAAGGCCCTAGCAGCGGGGCCAGGTGAACTGCAGATGAACAGGCGGATACCAGATGTGCAGATTCGAGAGCCTAGCACTGCCCTCTGCCGCCCAAGACCTCTGAGAACAAAAATGGATAAGTGCTAAAGGCAACGACACTGACCAGCCCTTGAGTGTCACGGTGATCAGGGTGGCTCCCACTAGGTTACCACCCCCGATTAGTTATTCCCCTGGTACTGACATCAGCATGCACACACATTTGTCCTTTCGGCTGTTACTCCACACCTGAATTTCTAAGGTACTTTACATGGGGTGTGGCTCCCCGCTGAAAAAAACAATACTTAGTCCAAGAAACACTGCTACCCAGGGCAGAAACGACAATAAGCTACAGGGTGGGAAGCTACAGGTCAAAGGCACATGGGATCTGCTGACAACTAAGGCTGCCTTCAGCCCAGCGAGTCACCTGCAATGATCAGCTTTGGGTGGAAAAGGCGGGCATTCTGCTCCAGCTGGTCATAGTTGATATAGCCAGTGTCGGGGTTCACCTGTGGGAGGCAAGACGGTGGCTCAGCCTTCTCCCTCTGGCCACCCTGTGCCCACTCTTCTTGAACTTGAGCCAGCTGTCAAGGTTACAATGGCTTCTTCCGAGTCCTCGGGTGGTGCCGACAGTTAACATGCTTGGCTGCTAAACAGAAGGCTCGAGGTTTGGGCCCACCCAGAGATGCCTCAGAAGAAAGGTCCGGTGACCTAGTTCTGAAAAAGCAGCCCGTGAAAACCCTATGGAGCACAGCTCTACTCTGACACACGTGGCTCACCGTGAGTTGGGCTGGACTAGACAGCTGGTTACTATGGCTACATGGTCCAAAGCCCATCTTCAAGATGAGTTTTGGCCAATTATGATGTCTGGAACTGAAACACCTAGCCCTTCAATGAGAAGAAATGAACTATCACTTGCACACCAAAGAGCACACGCACCCTTACAAGAACTGAGACAGAGGCTAAGTAAAAATCAAATGATCAACAGACTGCAACAGACATCTGAAAGTGGAAACCAGCACCCATCAGTCAACAATACTGTGTCCGCTATTCACCAGACTGAGAGGCTCTGGTGCCTTCTGTTCATGGTGGGAAAGACAGCATACCCCAGGAACGGCACGTCTGACAATGAACAATGCAGGCAGCAGGCTCCTGACATGATGCGGTTACCTTGTGCACTGCCTGGGTGACGAATACGCACGAACCTCTTCTCTGCTGTCCTTAAACCTGCATGGAGAAACCACCATGCCTCCCAGGAGCCCTCAAATTCTATCATGCATTTTTAAATCGTGTTGTTTCTATGGACAGGGCCCCAGGCAGCCCTGGGCACTGGTTTTGACAGTTGTTGTTTGTTACAGTTAATTCTGACTCATGGCAACCCCACGTGTCACAGTAGAGCTCCACAGGGTTGTTAAGGCTGTGGTCTTGCAGAAGCCGATCTCCAGGCCTGTCTCTCAAGATGCTTCTGGGTGAGTTCAAACTACCAACCTTTTGGCTAGTGGTTGAGAGCTTAACTGTTTGCACCACCCAGAAAATGGTTACATACTGGGTGTACTGTTGATATGGGTTATAGCTGGCAGAGGGTAGGTCTGGGCAGTGAGGGCAGCCACAGAGTGCAGGAGCCTGGGCTGTGACTGCTATTGCTACCACCCAGAGGCAGTGGACGTGGAGAGGTGGGCCGTGTCGCCCTGCTCTAACCTCTCTGGCTGCAGGGGCTCCCCTAACTGGCTGTGGAGGGCTGTGGCTGATGCCCAGGATGCTGGTATTGGTGCTAGGGCCAGGGACGCTGCTGTTCCAGCAGCTGCTGGCCTGCTGTGATTCTGAGCAGGGCTGTAGCTGGCTAAGGGTGGCATCTGCTGTGGAGGTAGCTGTTTCACCGGTGCGAGGTAGGGTGCGGATCTGGCTGTAGTTGACTTGGTGGTTGTAACTTTTATCCTGGTTGCTGCTGTCCCAGTAATTCTGAGAAGCTGCCATCCCCACTACAGATGAAACCTCCTTGGTGGTTGCCTCAAGGCAGTCCCTCTGCCTCTGGACCACAGCTTCCCTTCACTAAGTCCCAAGAGATCTCCCTATTCAGGGCAAGAAAAGGAGAAACAGGAGCCGTGGAGACTTCCTGTATTGCCACATGAACCAAACTTCATTCCTGCAGATGCAGCCCAACATGGGGGTCTCCTGAGGAAGCACACCAGAGACGCATGCACTAACCTTATAAGGCATGGATTCAAAAAAGATGGATGTGGCCGAGATCTTCTTCTTGTCAGTCATGAACCCGTGGGTCAGGTGGCCCCCGTCGGGCAGGTCCAGGCCCATGATGCGCCCGTGGGGCTCCACCAGGGCAGTGTACACCGCAAAGTTGGCAGGGGAGCCTGCAACGGGTGGGCCAGAGCAGACACGGTTATTTCTACTCCGGAGGCACCGTGCAGCTCCCAGGGGCTTGGGGAGAACAGGCCCAGCCTCCCACACAGATTCCTGAGTAGGGGTTCCACGAGCCCCCAGAGGGTCCCCTGCCCCATCCGCATGAGAATAAGAGTATGTGTGTGGGGGGTGGGGAACATTTGGGAGAAAGAGTACTGCCAGGGGAGGGGGCAGTGCAGCTGAAAGACCATGAGCCAGGGAGGAAGATGTGCCCACCCAGCACAGGGTCGACTTATTTTTCACTTTTGCTTTTGGCCAGTTCTCTCAGGGAATGTCAGCCCTTACCTGAGTAGGGCTGGACATTGACCCCCCAGCACTGGGGGTCCAGGTTGTAAGCCTGCAGCGCCCGTTTCTGGCACAGAAGCTCCAGCTCATCAATGAACTCCGTCCCGCCATAGTACCTGTGGGGGAGGGCAGGAGACTCAGACCTGCTTGGCTGACTTCCAGTCCCAGCAGAGATGGTACACGGGCAGAGGCAGAGGGGCCCTGCACCAGCCCCATTCCTCTCACTGGGGCCTCTGGGACCTCGAGTAGAAGACCAGACCAGCTGTGCCGCCGAGCAAGCACCTCCTCATCTGTAAGAGTGGGTACCCACTAATTGTACACTTTAATGGCGAATGTATGGTATGTGCATTGTACCCCAATAAAGCTGTTATAAAATAGTAAAAACCCCAAATCCAGAAGTTTGGGTCCTAGATTTGTATTAGGGAAAGTCATTAATGCTAGATCACTGCTGCTTCCAAATACTAAGAATACCAAGAATATTCGAAGGGATGATTTCACATTTTTAAAAAAATGATAACGTAAATAGACTTTTTCCATTTTTAAGAGCCCTTTAAAGTGAATAAATGATTGAACTACCTACACTTCTACTTAGTTTTTTTTTTAATTGTGGTAAAATATATATAACGGAATTTGCCATTTTAATCACTATTAAGTGTACAGTTCGGTGACATTAACCACATTCATCATGTTGGCAACTGTCACCATTTTCTATTTCCAAAACTTTGTCATTATCCCCAACAGAAACTATGTACTTAGTGAGCAGTAATTCCCCGGCCCCGCCTTCCCCCAGCCTGCAGGAACCACTAATAAACTTTGGTCTCTCTGCATTTGCCTATTCTAGATACTTCCTATAAGCGAGATCATACAATATTCATCCTTTTGTGTCTGGCTTATTTCACTCAGCATCATGTTTCCAAAGTTCATCTGTGTTGTTGCATGTCTCAGAATTTCATTCCTTATCATTGCTGAATTCCAGTGTATGTATATCCCACATTTTGTTTATCTATCCTCTGCTGATTACATGTGGGTTGTTTCCACCCTGTGAATAGTGCTGCTGTGAACATAGGTGTACAAGTATCTGTCTGAGTCCTTGCTTTCATTCTATTTAGTTTTTAGTGACAATTATTTTTGGTTAAGTAATTAATAAATTCATAAAATGAGCCTTAAAAAGGGGGAGATGTCACTAGATGACCTGAGGGCCCCTCTCAGCCTCACATTCTATGGTTCCAGGCAACAGAAGGTGAGTTGCCACAGGCTGCAGGAGAGCAGCCACACCCAGGACAGCAGACTTGCAGACTGCCGGGGGTGTATGGGGACAGAGGGGAGGGAGGGAGACATAAGACCAGACCCCGATGCTCCTTCCCGGCTCGCCTCTCTGCACTGAGCAGTCTCAGCAACAGGGGACTGTGCAGAGCGCTGACGCTTCACAGTCACAGATGCAGTCAGCCCCTGGTTCTGCTGCTCACAGACTTGGCACAGCTTCCTTGGCCTATTTCTTTATTTTTAAGAGGGGATGACAATGCTGACTTCAAAGTAAGGCCGTGATGTGAAAATAGGGGATGTGCACAATCACGCTCAGCTCAATGCTTAGAACTCAGCACTTCGTTCATCAATTTAAGATGTCCTCAATTATAAAATGACCATTATTTTATTAATCACTGAGGAAGCCAAGAGCATTGTCAATTATCAATTAAATGATAACCTGCCATCAGCTGGCGCCCCTGCGTGGCACAGAGGGTTAATGTGCTTGGCTGCTAACCAAACGGCTGGCAGTATGAAACCATCCAGAGGCACCCGCGAACAAACTCCTGGCGATCTGCTTCTAAAAGGTTCACGGTCATGAAAACCTTCTGGAGTGCAGTTCTATTTTGTAATACTTGAGATTGCCATGAGTTGGAATCGACTCACTCTACGGCAACTGGTTTGGTGGTGTTTTTTTTTTTTTTTTTGGTTGCCAGCAATTTTAAAATGGATTCCAATTTCACAGATGGTAAAATGGGAAAAAGCAAGGCATTGGACTGATGCAAGTTGGCAATACTGAAAAAAGTTAGAGCAGCTCCCCAGTGCTAAGCCTCTGAGCTCGTATGGAAATTTCATTCTGGCAAGGGATTAAGAAGCCTGACTCTGGCCAGGGATGTAAATCATGTTCTCCAAATTAACTTCACTTGCAATAAGGTGGCTACCCCTCCCCCCACCCCATTTGAGCACTTACAGAGGAGGAGAAACACTACCAATGATTAAAGAATACACTCAAATCTCAAAAGAAAACATGCGGCAATTTTAACACCTTACTGGGCCCACAAATCACCTACCTCACCTCTTTACAGACATATTCACTGGGCCAGGGCAAAAATCCCAGGAACTGTCCAAGTCTTTTCTACAAAACAGACTAGATATGCTGGAACCTCAGGCAGTTTGGGATTTGGTGTGAGAACATCTGGATTCAAACCCCGGTTCTGCTAGCAGCGTGAGCCCTGTGTGGTCCCTGTGCTGTGCAGCCTCGGGACGCCACTTCATCTGGTGTGCCTCAGCTTCCCCAGACTGAAGACATGGGAGACAGCGCCAGCTGCCTGGCAGCCTTGCTGTGAGGGTCTGAAGCCATCTGTTGTGGAAACATCTGGTCAGCTCTTCAAGGGACAATGCACAAGTTGTTCACAGTGCTGCTGCGCTCAGCTGCCATTGAGTCAGCCCCTCAGCTCATGCCCATCCCATGCACAACCGAACAAAATGCTGCCCCAGATGGGACCACTGTGATCCAGAGGGTTTTCGCTGGCTGATTTTAGATCACCAGGCCTTTCTTCCTAGTCTGTCTCGGTCTGGAAGCTCCACTGAAACCTGGTCAGCACGACAGCAACACACAAGCCGCCACTGACAGACGGCTGGTGGCTGCGCATGAGGTGCGCTGGCCGGAATGGAATTGGGTCACCTGTGCGGAAGGTGAGAATTCTACCCTGAACCACACAGTTCAGTGAAGGAGAAAGACAATTCCTTCCCCTTGATTCTCAGCCCTTGTATAGAGTGCTTCACAGGTGTCTCAGAATAAAACGGCAGTTTATACTCCAAGTAAGATCGTTCCTTCTGTGTCCTGGTGACAAAAATAAATGTGCCAAAACCATATTTCATGCTCTGTATTTTTTTTGGCTTGATGACTGTAAAAGGCAAAAATGAATACAACTTATCATGGTTCTCAGGGCAAAAGAGTTAACTAAAAATCACTATTGAATTCACACAACCGAACATTCATCGTGCAGAGATGCTTTCCACTACTAGAGATCACCTTTCTTTTCCTGGCCGTTCCTGACAGCAGTTCAGTTACTCGAGTAGCAACAACCACCCTCCACGGTCTGACTCCAGGGTCCGGACCTTTTCAACATAGAGGCTAGACAAAGGCCCAGCAGCTCAGCACTCCGGGTAGCCTGGCCTATCACTCTAGAAAGCCCTAAAGGGATGGAGAACCTGAGCATTTATATTTGATCCAAGAATATCAGAGGAATCCCACGCTGGCGTAATAAAAAGAGTTATGCTAGCAAGCGGGAGTGGAGTAGAAAGCAGCATATCTGAGAAACCAAGTCCGGACACACACACATACCTCTGGCCTGGGTACCCCTCAGAGTATTTGTTATTTAAGCAAGAGCCCAGGGCCTCCAGAACAGCTCGGCTGGCGAAATTCTCTGAGGCAATCAGCTCCAATCCAACCCTCTGCCGGTTACTCTCCTTCTTAATGATGTTGTAAACCTTGTGAGGATAAAACAGACACTCAACATTTGAGTTTTTAGTTTAAAATTTTGTTCTGATCAAAGCCACAACTTCCTAAAGAGACATTACTATAGATTCATATTTTGCCCTCAGAAGCTAACCATAACCCAAATAACCAAATTAAGAAGACTTCTGTAACACTTAAGGAACAGCATAAATCTTCTGAAAAATTTTACCAACAGGGAAAGAACTAATAGAAGACACTGAATCAAAGCAAACGAAATGACTTGAGAGAAAATTATCTTTAAAATAAGTTTCCTGCCGAATTCTACACCACCCTGTCATTTTTATCCCTATGTGTCATCAAGTTTCTGCCTTCTTGAGCCTTATTCCTTCTTCTTGCCCCTTCCTTAAAATAAAACATGCCTAGGCAAACACATAGAGACAGAAGGTGCTGGCGGCTGCCAGGGCTGGAAGGGCAAAGGAAACGGACTGCTGATGGGCTCAGAGTTTCCTTCTGGGGTGATGAGAAATGTTCTACAATTGATTGTGGTGATGGTTGCACGGCTGTATGAATATACTGAAAACCATCCAAGTGTGCATTTTAAATGGTAGACTTGCATGGAATGTGAGCTATATCTCAACAAAGCTGTTAAAAAAATAAATAAGCAAAAGATGCTTCCAGGCGTCTAGATATACCCTCTCTGACCTCTAAAAAAAAAAAAAAAAATTAGGAAAGGGTCAAATTGCAGTGATCTCTCCCCTCCTTCCCTCCCCATTCCTTCACAAGCACTGACTGGCATGGGGCCCTGCAGGCTGTAGGACCTCACAGATGTTTAAATTCTGCTCTTCAACAACATGGAGCCATGTCGTCAGCCTCTGCCCCTAAACCTGGCACTCTTATAATAATTACAAGCTGTCCCTCATAAAGTTAATTCGTGATTAGAACCAGAGATGTAAACAAAAGGCTCTAATTTAAAGACACGTGTTAGGACTCCCACCTCGATGTCATTGTCTCTCAGGGGCTCTGCCAGCATCTTAGTGTGCGAGGCCCAGAGGTCGGCATCCTGGTGAACACCACTGATGGGAGTCGCCATGACACTGGTCTGAGGTTGTCTGAAAATAAAAAAACATGTAGTTTTCAACATTAAATATAGCCAAAGTTCACCTCAACCTACCGGTTTTCCCAAGTTGCTAAATTACCAGCCCATTTTGCAATATTGCCCTGGAAATACTTGGTAAACAGGAGTGTGTTCTATTGCAAAACCATTCTGTGTAATGCTGGGCTCCTCCTCGCTGAATGGCTGTAGTAATGAGAACTAACCCTCATCTCTCCAAGCCCTGTTCACCCCTCACAACCCTCCTCCCGGTGAGGCCATCTCAGTGTGAGGGCTACCCCCTTTTCTCAACAGCTCACCTTACCCCTGATCAAAGGGACTTGCCAACACTGCATTTATAATTAAACGTTTCATGGTCACATCTTACCTCCCCAATTAAACTTAAGCTCCTTGAAGGCAGGGACTGAATGTTAGATTTTTAAAAATCTCCCAGAGTACCCAGCACAACTAGACATGTAGTAATATGTGCCAAATGACTAAACAAAGGAATTGGGGGCTTACAGCAATTCCACAGGTCAGGAATAGGCGGGTTCCCACAAAGTGTTAAAAATTCAGTACTTAGCAACTTTTCAAGATACTTTTCTAGGCTGATAACACAAGTTAATGATGAACAGGGTACAGGCAATATGATCACCACCAGTAATACTTCATAAATTATAATTTAAGAAAACATTCATCTTAGTCTTGGCACATTTCTCCAGGCTTGGGGAAAGTATACTGCAGAGTTTTGCTCTAAGAAAGGCCTCTACTAGCCAAACCAAACCCATTGCTGTCGAGTCATTTCTGACTCATAGCGACCCTCTATGACAGAGTAGAACTACCCTATAGGGTTTCCAAGGAGCTGCTCGTGGATTCGAACTGCCAACCTTTTGGTTAACAGCCAAGCTCTTAACCACTGTGCCACCAGTACTGGAGTTTTGCTCTACGTAAGGCCTCTACTAGGCACTATGTATAAGTTATCTCACTTTACTTGCAACACTTTAAGTGTCCCCCCTCATTTTTTTCCTCTTTAAAAAGCTTTATAGAGACATACTCCACATACCATAAAATTCACTCATTCAAGGGTACAATCAAGGAGTTTTTAGTACATTCAGAGATTTGTGCCATGACCACCACAATCTAATTTTAGAAACCATCACCCCAAAGAGAAACCCTATACCCACAAGTAGTCACTCAACATCTGTATCCCCCAGCTCTAGACAACCACTAACCTGCTTCTTAATAGATCTATCTGGACATTTCATATAGAAAGAGTCGTATAACATGGGGTCCTCTGTGATAGGCTTCTCTCATTTAGCATTATGTTTTCTAAGTTCACCCACGTTGTAGTAGGTATCAACGCGTCATTACTTTTTATAATTTATCTTTGTTGTCGTCACTGAGAATATATACAGCAAAACAGACACCGATTCAACAGTTTCTACAGGTACAGTTCCGTGATGTTGATTATACTCTTCAAGTTGTAAATTCTTACCTTTTCTGAGTTGTTGCCGCCCACGCTGACATAAACTCACTGCCCCTTAAGGTTTCTATCTAATCTTTCCAGTTGCTGTTGTCAATATGATCCCACGTAAACAGATCTGAAAAGGGCACAATGCTCAAGGCATTCTTTACAGCTAACCTAAACTATTTCTTTTTGTTTGTTTGGTTGGTTGGTTTTAAGAAGACTTCAGGGGTTGTTTTTGGTTTAAGGTTTAAAGATTAATTCAGGGCAATAGTTTCAAGGGTTCATCCAGCCTCCATGGCTCCAGAAAGTCTGGAGTCCATGAAAATTTGAAAGTCGGTTTTACATTTTCCCCCTTTTGATCATGATTCTGCTATAGAATCTTTGATCAAAATGTTCAGTAATGGTAGCTGGGCACATCCAGCTCTGGTCTCCTGGAAAAGAAAGCAGTTGTTCAAGGAGGAAAAAAGCCACATGTCCATCTCCTCTTCCTATTCCTGACTATCCTTCCTCTGTTGTTCCAGGCGAACAGAGACCGATTGCTATGCCTTAAATGGCTGCTTGCAAGCTTTTAAGACCCAAAGGCACTATGTAATGAACTAGGAGGCAGAACAGAAACACTAAACATGATACTAGGCCAAATAACTGGGATATCCCACAAAACATGACCCTAAACCTCCAAACCAAGCAACCAAATCCCATGAGGTGTTTGGTTGTACAGACAGCTTCAGTAGTTATTTTTTTTTTTTTATCATTGTTGTAAATATATCTACCACACAACTTTTTTTTTTTTAATTTTTATTGAATATTTCTATTATTTATGGACATGTTAAGCCATACCACTGATGTCAACAAAAACTTATTATCTGTGTTTTCCAGACAAAAGCCAATCAAAAATTTATTTTGGTGTTTTAACTTTTCATCAAAAGAGAAACTTCTAGCAGTATTAAACTCTCAGCAGGTCTGAAGTCTTTTGGATGCCCTTACTAGGGAAGTATACACAACCATACTCAATCTACTCCCCCAAACTCATTGTCGTGGAGTCAATTCGGACCCATAGCCACCATGTTGCACAGAGTAGAATTGCCCCATAGAATTCCCAAGGCTGTAAACCTTTACAGAAGCACGTCTTTCTCCAGTGGAGTGACTGGTGGGTTTGAACTGCTGACCTTTGGGTTAGCAGCAGAGCACTTTAACCGCTGCGTGCCATCAGGGATCCTTAATCCACTACCAGGTGGACAATAAAAAGTTTATGGTGTGTTCTGGTAAATGTAGACTTGTTATATGTTGCTTTTATCTCTGTTTTAACATCTGCTCTCTATTTCTTCCCTTGTACCACTGTTTTTAATTGTTTTGCTGACTCAAATGTCAGTTGTTGGCCTTGCCATTGTTGAGGAATATTTCGAAACAGAAGTAAAAGCAGTGGGAAAAGATAGTGTTTTTGCTAATTTGGCTCCAGCTGATTTTAGACCTGGAAGCAGGAGAGCTGATGGCTCTTGTGTGCTGTTAATTAAACCCTGGGCTGATGGCTTCTGTTATAGGTCTGAAGTCACCCAACTTGTTAGCAGGTCCTCTGGTCCAATGGGGTTGGATTTACCATTGGGGAATCATTTTCAGAATTTTTTACCGTGTATTCAGGTAACCATTTGAAGGGAGGATGATGGCCTGATGTTTGCATTTGGCCAGAGAGTTGGCTATGAGATGTGTGAAGGCAATTTATATGGAGCCTCCCTCTACTTCGCTTTAAGAACAAGGTGGTGTCAAGTAAGGGCCATCAGTGTGAACTTCTCTCCTCCCTTCCATCTCCTAGAATTCTCTTCAGTGAGAAAAGAAAACTCTCACTGCATTTTGTTTTCCTCATGCTTCTTGGATTCTCGCCAGCAGGTTTTTACAGTCTGTTGCTTGCCTTTCAGATTAGAAGAATGCTGGCATATTTTAACAGTTTCCTAGGATTCAAACAGCCTTTAATTAACAGCAAATTGATGTTTTGGAATGTTACCAAATTATGGGAGACTTTGAACGCCGAAGCTGGGCTTTCGTCCTTCCAGGCTCTGAGCGCAGTGGAGTCCTACAACAGGGGGTGAAGGTGTGTGCTTCTTTACAGAACAGCTGGCTGTGTATTAGTGTGCAAAGGGGGCGTCTTTGTTGCCATATGAGTCCCACAGCCTGCTCATTGGTGGCCTTCTAATTTCCGCCTACCCATACCTGCCAAGGAGGCAGGTAGTTTTGAGTGCTCAAAGCTAAGCAGCCCAGGGGTTACTCAGTTTGTTGCACTGGGTTTGCTGGGTTTTAATCCTCTAGTTGCCAGGGCAGTAAGGTACAGCTGCCTGTGTCTGCAGTTGAGTTTCTTTTCTGTGCCAGGTTCATGTCATCTTGCTGCCAGAGTTCTGGATGTGGGGGAAAAGAGCAGTCCTGGAAAGTAATCACTCAGACTGAGTGTATTTTCTGAGCAGAAGTTGGGTTTCAAAGAGGGAGAGTACCACACAACTTTTGCCAATGCAACTTTTTACAAGGTATACAACTTATTGATAGCAATTACATTAATTGGCTATGTAACCCTACCCTTAATCAATGCAACTTTTCCATCACCGTAGCCCAAACCTCAGTCCTCCATAAGCAATAACCCTCCCCATTTCCCCCTCTTTCCGGCCCCTCATAACCACTAATAAAACTTTGATCTCAATACATTTGCTTTCTTTGTCTTTTTATATAAGTGAGGTCATACAGTATGTGTCCTTTTGTGACTGGCTTATTTTATTCAGCATAATGTCTTCAAGCTCCGTCCATATTATAACATGTATTAAGACATTATTTCTCCTACTATTATTCCATCGTATGTATGTACCACATTTTGTTTATCCATTCATCTGCTGATGGCTATTTAGGTTGTTTCCACCGCTTGGCTATTGTGAAGAGCGCTGCAATGAACATGGGTGTACAAATGTGAGTCTCTGCTTTCAAGTCTTCTGGGTATATGCCTAGGAGCGGAATTGCTGGGTATATGGTAGTTCTATTTTTTGTTTCTTTGAGAAACTGCCATACTGTTTTCCATAAGGGCTGTGCTGTTTTGCATTCTCCTCAGCAAAGGATAAGGGTTCTAATTTCTCCACATCCTCATCAAGATTTGTTTTTTTTTTTTTTTTTATCTTAGCCATCCTAGTGGAAGTGAAATGGTACCTCACTGTGGTTTTGATTTGCATCTTTCTGATGCCCCCTCCCTATTCTTCAAGTAATGACAACGAAGCTCAGAAAAGTAAAGTGTCTTTGCCCAGGGCTGCAGAACAAGTTGGCTGTTGGCTATGGAGCAGGATTCAGCACCCCAACACACACGCTCTAACTGTAAGAGCTGCTAGTTAAAATAGGCACTTGCTTGAGTACAGACCCTTCCGTAAGAATTACAGGTCAAATTTGCATTTTTATATTTCTATCAGAGAACTGTTGTCAGCTGTCATCAAGCTGGCTCTGACTATGGTGACCCCATGTACAAAAGAATGAAATTTGCCTGATCCTGTACCATCTTCACAATTGTTGGTATGCTCAAGTCCATTGTTGTGGCTACTTTGCACTCTGAGTGTGTTCCAACCTAGGGGGCTCATCTTCCAACACTATATCAGATGATATTCTGCTGTGATCCATAGAGTTTTCATTGGCTAATTTTTGGAAGTAGATGTCCAGGCCTTTCTTCCTAGTCTGTCTTAGTCTGGAAGTGCTGCTGAAACCTGTCCACCATGGGTGACTGTTGTACCAGAGTTCAAGGTTGTCAACAAAAGACACAGACCACACATACGCTCCACCGGTGCACGGGTAATCACTTCACTCATGTAGAGAAGAAACAGTGAGATCAGCTTCACTAGTGGGCACCAGTCTCCCACAGCCAGCAGGATCGTCCCTGTATATGTCCAGTGCAGGGCAGATGTTCTACGTTCACCCATCAGGCTGTAGTTTGAGGCCCTGTTCCCTCCTTGCCAGGAACAGATACAGAAGTGGGGCTGGCCAGGTACCACATGGTGCCCACGCATGCACAAGAGACAGAGAAAGTTAATGTGTGCCCAGAACAGGGGAAGGCTTCCCCAGTAAGAAGGAACTGGGAGAGAGAGACCCAATTCCCAGCATCCTTATCAGAGAATGTTCTTGGCCCTAGGCCTTTACTTAGGTAGCCTGAACGGAAGGCAGAGAGGCAGACCATTTCCCCCACAGTGACCCTGCTGATATCTGAAATACTGATGCCATAGCTTCCAACATCAGAGCAACATGCAAGCCACCACATTACGACAAACTGATAGACGGGTGGTGGATCAGAAAACTACATCCCATTAAAATACAGCTGAGGACACGTGTAGATTGTAGAAATGGCAAATGTTCTGTTACCTATACACTTCCTTGATTAAAAAAAAAAAAAAACCTGAATCGAAGGGAAAAATACAGCTTACTAAAAATGGGTGTTTCTTTAAAAATATATTTCTACAAAGAAGTAGAATTTGTGGCCAGCTGGAATTTTATGATCAGTGAGAGTTTTAGACATTTATAAGAGCAAACCTCTCTTAACCAAGAGTTGGCAGCTTTTCAGTATATTTTTCTGATTCTGGTAGCTTTCATTTATAATCCATTCACTCAACGACTATTTGTTGAGCCCATCCACATGCAGGCTCTGTGTCTGATACTGGAAAGACGGGTGAACAGGCTGGACCCTGCCTCCGTGGAGCACGATCAAGGGCACCCAACACGTAATTGGTGCCGTGCAGGACAGGTGCCGGGTGCCGGGGCAGGAGGGCAGACAAGGGAAGGTGCTTGCTTCAGATAGGTGGTCAAGAAGGCCTAGTGCGGAAAGGATATTTAAATTGAAGAGAGCCAATCACAAGGAGAGAGACCATTTCCAAGTATACACAAAGCACAATGTCCTAGACAAATATGCCCGTTTAATGGAAATACACAAATTGTCCTAGTAGTCCCAAATCATAGCCATCCTTCTTAATTTCTGGTAGAGCTAATATAAAGAAACAATCGATAATCTTTTAACCAGGAAATTCCCAATCAGGGCTTCCAAAGCAGCCTTTCTGTTAAAGCAGGGACAACGGGATTAGAAACCCGGCCAGGCCTGAGGCCGCAGTGCAGTGCTGTCTCTCCCAAGGCTGGGCAGCTCCACATGTGGCCGGCCACATATGCCTGGGTAAGAGGCGCCAAGACGGAGTACACGTGGTCCGGGCACCAGGCCCCTACTCAGCTCTGCTGGTCTCTGCACGCAAGCGTGGCCAGGGCCACCAAGAAGCTCTGCATCCACCAACGCACCGCCCTTGGCAACAGGGGGCCTTGAAAAAAGCACAAGAGCAGTAACAGGCCCCTGGCCCTAGAATCCCAAAAAGAAAAACTGCCTTTAAACAGTAACTATTCAAGGTTAAAAAGCATTTGCAGGTAGCAAGCAACACAGAGCAGGTATTTCTTAACTGCCAAACAACCGCAGTCCACTTGGAAACCTCCTCCTGTATTGACAGACAGACAATCCTTTGGTGAAAAGCACTTGGTTTAACTCTCCGCAGGGGGAAAGTCTCTGTTTGCCTTCAGTCCAAGGACACGCTGGTTCTGCATCAGCATTAATAATAACACGCACCACTTGCTGTCCTTTTGCCCTTATTGCAAAGCTTTTTCTTAGCCAAGATACTCAGTGTGATCCCTGTCAGTTGTACGGTGGCTCACCCAGGCTAGTGGCGCCATCCCTGCTCTACCCGTCCTGAATTCAATGACCACTGAGGATCAAGTAATCCCCATGCTAAAGGTAGTACTCTGTCCGCTTATTAAACCTATGCCCTCCTTGGTCCTTTCAGTTTCTTAGGGCTGCTGTACCAGAAATACCACTAATGAGGCTTTAATAGACAAACATTTCTTTTCTCACAGTTTGGAGGCTAGAAGGCCAAATTGAGGGCACCAGCTCTAGGGGAAAGCTGTCTCTCTCTCTGTCCCCTCTGATGGAAAATCCGTGTTTCAGCTTCTCTAGCGCCGGCATTCCTTGGTTCCTTGGTGATCTCCACGTGGCATCTTATCTTTCTCCCATTTGTGCTTGCCTGTCTCTGTGCTGGGAGCCCTGGTGGTACAGGGGCTAAGAGCCGGGCTGGTAACCAAAAGGTTGGCAGTTCAAATCCACCATGAGTCAGAACCAACTGCAAAGGGTTTGTTTTGGTTTTGTCTCTGTGCTTCATCTCCTCTTTATATCCTGAAAGTTGACAGGTTTAAGACATACCCTACACAAACAGGGTATTACTAACCTAACAAAGAAAATTCTATTCCCAGATGAGACTACATCCACAGGTAGTCAGGCCCACACGGCTGAAGCCTGCAGACCAGGGAGAGTCCCAGAGATATGATTCAAGAGGCCCAAGGATAAGACAGTAGACGGGCAGAAGCACATACTTTTACCCTGACAGCATATACTCTGCACATTTCAAAGTGTTTTCTAGAAACCCCGGTCTTAAGTTATTTTCTCATTCCAACTGTGACATCTGAAACCAACAATTAGGAAACCTCAAATGGAAAAGACAAGGACTTCCCTTCTCCAAAAGAGCATGTAGATGACCTAATACCTCTCAAGCTGGACCCCTCCACTTTTCCAGGTCTCCAGATGAAAAACACCTGAAGGAGAGTGTGCATGTTACTGGGTGGAAACCCCAGGCTCTTGCTTGGCATGACTCCTATTGGCCAATGAACAAGAGACCGAGGTGGGAGAACAGAAAAAGCACGCTTATCTCGTTGTACAATGAAAAGGAGTCCCTCCGAGCTCCTGCTGCCAAGACTGCTCCCTCATTAGGTGTATTTTTCTGGCTAAAAGAAAACCTGGAAAATAGTGCTCTGTTCTGCCAAATTTACAGGGGGAGGTGGCAGCTCCTGACCTGTGTTATGAAATTTGTAGAAAGAAGTGGCAGCTCCTGCCCTGTTTTATATAATTCGCAGGGAGAAGTGGTAGCTCCATACCTGTTTTATGATAGTTTCTCAATAAAGAATTACAATAATATTCCTCCATCTGACATTCTGCCAAGTTAATAAGTTTTATCTTTCGTTGAATGGAGTCGATCTTACCAAAAATTGCTATATACGCTTTAAGAAAGTAGAATCCCCATATCCTTGTTTTGTGTGGTATTGTTCAGTGAATTTATGTGGTCTTTCTGTCTTGTTTTGTTCTGAGAGCTTGCTTCCGGTCTAGAGCATTGTGTCTAAGTTTCTCTCTTGTATCAGGTTGGAGGCTATGGCTAAGAATTGCTGTTTTCTGTAAGGCTGTCTTAGAACCTCAGTTCTTTCCTCATTCAAGAAAAACTGTGTCTCCTGTCTCATGATTTAGATTTTTAGTAGCTGCATTGAAAAACTTAAGTTTTTCTAAGTAACTTAAGCTAGATATTATATGAAATGTGTTTTATTTAAGGAAAAAGAATAATTTTGTCTTAAAGTAAAACTAGTAGTTACAGAGTGGGTAAAAGGAGGCATAGGACAAGCCTAGGAGAAAAAGAAAAAAAAAAAAAAAAAAGGCTAGCCAAGAATTGATGGATTCGTTTTAGAAAATTGCCAAAGAGTTTTGGTATGTACTGGGTAGACAGCCTTTCAAAAAGCCTAGATCAATTTAAACATATGTAAATGAACTGGAATGACCTAATCTTGTCTTCTATCATGAGTCAAAAATCGGGAGGGTGGGGGAACATCAGGCCCTGATTAAAATAAGTCAATCACAAAAGATTAAATATTGTATGAGACCATTACTATAAAAACTCAGGAAAAGGGTTACACACAAAAAGAAACAATCTTTGATGATTATGATGGAGGGGAGGGCTGGGGATGGAAAAACACCAAATAGACAATAGATAAGTGATAACTTGTGAAAGGTAAGACAGTATACAACACTGGGGAAGCCAGCACAACTTGTACAAGGCAAGGTCATGGAAGCCCCATAGACACATCCAAACTCCCTCAGGGGTAAGGGCTGTGGGGACCATGGTCTCAGGGAACATCTAGCTCAATCGGCATAACACAGTTTATAAAGAAAATGTTCTACATTTTACTTTGGTGAGTAGTGTCCGGGGTCTTAAAAGCCTGTGAGCAGCCATCTAAAATACTCCACTGGTCTTACCACATCGGGAGCAAGGAAGAATGAAGAAAACTAAAGATACAAGGGAAAGGGTAGTCCAAAGGACTAATGGACCACAACTACCACAGCCTCCACCAGACTGAGTCCAGCACAACTAGATGCTGCCCAGCTATTACCACTGACTGCTGACAGGGATCACAACAGAGGGTACGGGACAGAGATGGAGAACAATATGGAACAAAATTCTAACTCACAAAAAAAGACCAGACCTACTGGCCTGACAGAGACTGGAGAAACCCCAAGAATACGGCCTCCTGACACCCTTTTAGCTCAGTAATGAAGTCACTCCTGAGGTTCACCCTTCAGCCAAGGATTAGACAGGCCCATAAAACAAAAACAAGACTAAGGGGGCACACTAGCCCAGGAGAAAGGACTAGAAGGTAAGAGGGAACAGGAAAGCTGGTAATAGGGAACCCAAGGTCGAGAAGGGAGAGTGTTGACATGTTGTCAGGTTGTTAACCAATGTCATAAAACAATATGTGTACTGTTTACTGAGAAGCTAGTTTGTCCTGTAAACTGTCATCTAAAGTACAATAAAAAAATACATTTTTTTGTCTAAAATTTTTTAAACTGACTTTACTTGGTTCTGAATTTTTTTTATAATTAAGGGTATTATGTTTATAAATTAATCATGGCCATATTAAGATTTGTCATCTGCAGATAAGTTTTTACTTTGCTGACTTGCTGAAAATGTTTGACCAAAATATCTCAACAAAAAGACAGATTTATGAAAACAACAGTGACTAGACTGAATCAAGATTTCCAAAACTCTTAATGCAGAGAGAAGCTGATGCGCTCACAGACAGCTGCTGATCGAGAATCACCTGGAGCAGAAATTAACTACATAAGACTAAGTAAAGGAATACTATGGGTTTTATACGGGAATATTGCTGATGTCTTAAGGTCCTACTTTCTGGATATGAGAAACCATTCTCCTTTCTCCTAAATTATTTAACTGAAGTGTTTGGATATTGCAACTCTTGAATTAGAAGCTCTTCTCTCCTAAAAACATTTTTATGACACTTCTGCTTCTGAGAAAGTGATCCATGGCTGTTAATAGGTAAACCAAGAAGGGACAGCTTGCCCTCGAGAAGAACACTTAGTATGTTTTAAACAGATTAACTGAAGACCCGTATTATTTTGTTAATCACGTATTCACTAACGAAAAGCTGATTGTCACATGTGAATTTTTCTATACGTTATGTTTCCTCTGGACAAACTTTGTGTGCTCCTTACGGGTATGTTTTTTGTGTGGTGAATCCAACTATACTGGTTTTAAATGATCTCTTTCCAACTGACAGTGAGTTTACGTGGGCAATCTCTTGTTTAGATTCCTGGTGAATGCATGGGCAACACATTTCAAGAATTTTCAGATTCCTTTCAGGTATTCATAGTAATGGTGCTAGTAAATATTGAAAAGGTAATGTTAAATTGTTACACATTATAAAATGAGAGTCAAAAAAGAAACCCACTGGTCCAACACTCAGGGTATGGCTTTAGTTTCTAGTTATGGTATAGCTGAATTGGAGAAATCTTCGAGAAGTTTATCAGTCATTATGGGGCACATAACAGAAGAAGTTGCTAATGAGATAAAAACAAGACAGCCATCTCTGAACTCATTAGCCAAGGTGACATGAGATAACAAAATAGCCTTAGATTTTTTTATTAGCCCAAGAAAGTATAGCCTGTGCTGTAGCAAATACCTCTTACTGCATCTGGATAAGTATCACAGGAGAAGTAGAACAGCATATACATAGAATTAGACAGCAAGTTACTTGGTTATACACTGTAACATTCTTACAAACACCAGACTTATTTGGTTAGTTACCATCAGGAGTTAAGTACATGGGCTAGATCACCACTGCAAAGGATAGTAACATTCTTAGTCTACATCCTGATAGTATGAGGCATAATAACACTTATCTTCTACTGTCTTATACACTTAAAAGGCAAATGAAGGCCTCAGGCTAAAATGTTGAGGTACATTGACTCTGCTCACTTTGGCAATGGGATTGATGAGAACATCTCTTACTTAAGATCCTGGTGAAGAACTACATGGTATTCAGTGGAAAACCAGCACCCTGAGTTTAAAGAGCCTGCCAAAGCCACCATCTAAGAGCTCAACTAAGCCAATGTGTTATCTCCAATCTCCAATCAAAACAAAAGGATGTCTTAGGAGATAAATCCTGGAGCATAAATGTGACCCAGTTGGAGCTGGACTTACAAAGACACATCAACTGGGCCCTGAGGTATAAAGACAAAAAAAAAAAAAAAACCTTTTAAGGAAACATTCACATAAACAGGACATAAAAGCCACTCTCTTTATTTAGTAAACAGTATAAACTAGTAAGAGGTCAGTAACCACAGTGAAAGGCCTAGGTCCAATATCTGCCCCTCCTCCAACATAAGGCAAACAATTCCAAGCCAGGCCACGGTTCAAAATGGACACTCGTCTTGGATGACCAATGTCCAAAAAGAAATGGAAGGAGTGAGACAGAGCCCTCACGGTGCTTTATTAAAAATCCATGTTTTCTTTACCTGACTTCCTCCCCCACAGTATTGTATCAAAAAATCCTGTTTTCTTTGCTGGGCTTTCCCTCAGGCCCCAGCTTTGCATTTGAATCCTGCTTTTGCTAAGAGGGTATGTGTAAACCCCATTGCTATAACTTGTAGGAACTCCCTACTAGTAAAACCCTTTAACAGTAACTTGCCAGCACGCCCTTGGGGAGCAGTCTTGGCAGCAGCAGCTCAGACCAACTCCTTTTCCTGTTCTCCCACCTCAGTCTCTCCTTTATTGGCCAATGAGTCATGCCAAGCCAAGAGCCTGGGGTTTCCACCCAGTAACACACCAAAACCAAACCCAACCCACTGCCATTGCGTTAACCCTGACGTACAGTGACCCTACAAACGGAGCAGAATGCCCCCATAAAGTTTCCAAGGCTGCAATTTTTATGGACGCAAACTGCTACATTCCCCCCATCCCCCCCCTCCGCGGCTGGTGGGTTCGAACCATCAACCTTTCGGTTAGCAGCTGAGCGCTTTAACCACTGCACTACTAGGGTTCCTTGGCACAGAGTAAGGACTCAAAAAACATTTGCTATTATTATGCTTAAAAAAACCTGGGACCTCAGTGCCTCTTCATTACCACCTGGTAACACCTACTGGCAGCCCTGGTGGTGCAGTGGTTAAGAGTTCGGCTGCTAATTGGAAGTTTGGCAGTTTGAATCCACCAGCATTCCTTGGAAACCCTATAGGGCAGTTTCACTCTGTCCTATAGGGTCGTTATGACTTGGAATCTACTTGATGGCAGTGGGGCTTTTTGTTTTTAACACCAGCTGAGCACCCTGTAGAAATATCAAGCATGGGGTTATCCTCACCATAACCCCACGGTAATGGACCCAGAAAGTGAAGTCACTTGCCAAGGTCACCAGCCTTGCCATAACCTTGGGAGCTCTGTAACAGGTGGACTGAGCAGGAGTCCATGGGGATAAGTGCCTGGCTAACTTACCTGGCAGTTTCTGTGCTCTCTACAGAGAAAGAAACAAAGAGGCCCTGGAAGGGACTTGCCTCAGGTCATAAAGTAAGACAATCTGAACTATGGTTTACCTTAAGTTCCAAAGCCTCTTCCCACGATACTGCACTAAATAAAACCACAATTACCCACCTCCACTACATGATCCCTCAACTGAAAAACTTAAAATATGGTCCCCTAAGAACTCAAGCTGGTGTTTCCGGTCCAGCAACTCCTAAGTGAAGGCTCACATTTCTGCTGCCTCAGCTGACCAAGGGTCACTCAACTTCCAGGACCTCGAAATACAGGGCATTGGGCCAGGGGCTGACAGTACAAGATTCCTCTCCAAAAACGGTAAGTGATGGATGGTATCAACTGGCACCACTCCTCCCCTACAACGATGCGGCTGGACAAACCAAGAGGGGAGGCCGCGCACGTGGTGGTAATGAGTGCAGGCTTGGAAAATCCAGGTTCCATCCTGGGCCCCGTCATTTTACCAGCCCTGGACTGCTAACCTAAAGGCTGGTGGTTCAAATCTACCCCATGGTGCCACGGAAGAAAGGCCTGGTAATCTCCGCCAGTAAAGATTACTGTCAAGAAAACCCTATGGAGCACAGTTCCTCTCTGTAACACATGGGGTAGCCATGAGTTGGAATCCACCCCAGAGCAACTAACAACTCCAAGGATCTCGCTTAAGATCGCCCTTGAGTCTGCCGCCTCACCTTCCTCTAAAACGGGGTTATGATAGTCAATCTGCAGCACTGCCGGGAGGCTAAGGTAGGGGTGAGGTGCTTGACTTAAAATGCTTAACGAGAGAAGTACTCAGCAGTCAGCCTTGGCATGCGTGTTGAAGGTCACCGCCATCACCCCTACTTCACTGCGAGTTCGCTAGCCCTCGCCGCCGGACCCTGCGTCCGGGGCAAGAACAAAGCGCTCCCTCCGCGGATTCCGGGGGAACGCCCACGCGCGCCGCGATACCGAGGCCTGGGGCTCCAAGCCGCGGACCTACCGGATGGACCCGCCCACGAGACAGTGACATCGGCTCCCACATGCGACCGACCACGCGCGCTCTAACCCGAACTCAGCGCGCCACGCTCTCCGCTCCCTCCATGCTCGCTGCGCGCGCCGACCCGCTCAGCTCCGCGCCCCATGGTGCCCAATCAGAGCGCGCAGACAGGAGCGCCGGCCGGAACCAGCCTACGCCATTGGCTGCGCTGAGCCAGGCCGGAACCGGGCCCGGGACGTCGCGTAGTGCACCTACTCGCCTAGGGGTGGGCCAGGTTCGGATGGCCGGCTGGGCTGGGGAACCCAGGCGGGGATTTCCGGGAGCCCGCGCAGGGCTCGCTCCGTTTCACTTGGGTAGGAGCCTTAGAGTGTGGGTGAATTTTATTGTTTGTACCTGTTTGCAGATGTCCTACTTACAGTTTAGCACATTGGACCTTAAATTCATACTAACTTAGGTAGGAAACCAGACGCTGGCAATATTCACTTTACTTTTTTGAGGTTCATATTTGAGATGGAGATAATTTTATCAGCCTGGCAGGGCTGTCGGGAGGATTAATAGATATATCTAAAATTCTAGAGGGTTGGCGCAAAAGAGGAAGACCCTCAATGAGATGGATTGACACAGTGGCTGCAACATGGGCTCAAGCATGATAATGATGGGGAGAATGGCGCAGGATTTCTGTTGTACATAGGGTCCCTATGAGTTGGAACCGACTAGACGGCTCCTAACAACACAACAAAACACTTAGCATTGTGTTGGCACAAAATAAGGATTGAATAAATGTTAGCTAAGCATTATTATTTTTTTTAATGTTAATATTCCACCAGTGGCTTATCCATTTGTCATACTGTTGCAGGCTAAGATTTCCCCTTTCAAAACTAAGTTCTGCCTAGGTTCTTGCCGTTTCCTGACCAAGAATGACCCAGAGAGGCTCAGAAATTCCACATGAACAAAGGTTTGTTTTTATTAGTGGCAGAGAAAGAAGGCAGAGCCTTAGGAGGGAGAGACGGAGAAAGGTTTCCGTCTTTGCTAGCCTCCAGTCTGTCTCTCTGAACGAAGGACCTCCCAGGGTTTGTAAAGTTTTTTTTGGGGGGGGGGCATTATCTTTATTAATAAAATGGGTGGAGATTTCTAAGAGAAGGGGAGGGATTATGGAAATCAGATGCGTGCTGCCGGATCTCAAGATGGACCCTCCCCCACCCCCGCCAGGGGCTGTCAAAACGAAGATGGAGTCCATTGGAGTCCCTAGCGCGGGCTGCTGGGGATTGAACAGAACTCACTCTGGGATGCTGTGCAAGCTCCGCACCCAGCGGGGAACCGAAGAACAACGCTGAGGAAGTTGCCGTTTACCTGCTGCTGACAAAATGTAAGAAAAGGTTATTTACTCAGAAGAGAATACATTCTAACAACTCATGGGGGGGGTGCAGTGGGTGAAGCTTGTGTAAGGCTGCCATTAGGAGCATTGAGCCAGAGTTTATCTACCTAAGCCAGTCCCATTCGCTGTCTCTCAGTACTATGATAGCTTGCCTGTTCCTGTAATGCTGGAAACTTTGTCACCAGTCATCCATGGTGGACAGGTCTCAGTGAAGCTTCCAGACAAAGACTAGGAAGAAAGGCCTGGCTTCTGAAAATTAGCCAGTGAAAATCTATGGATCACAACAGAACATTGTCCAACTCATTTCTTTGGACAAGTCATCAGGGAGGGATCAATTGCTGGAGGTGAACATCATGTTTGATGAAGTGGAGGGCCAATAAGAGGTCATGAGAATGACTCAGGACCAGCAGCGTTTCATTCTGTTGTACATAGTGATTTAGGAGATAAAACTGGAGCTGTTATTTCCTGTCTTTGAGCATAAAGGATGTGACCCAGCTGGAGCTGGACTCAACAAGGACACATCAACTGGGACCTAAGGTATAAAAATAATAGCTGGAACAGTTTTGGAAAACATCTTTTAAGGAGCCTTTCACATAAACTAATCCTAAGCAGGGCACAAAAGACCTACATACTTTCCTCTCTTATCTTTTTCTATTAGCATTTAGTGAATAGTAAGATTTGCTGGAGCACAGGATCCTTCTGACTGTTGTTAAGGAAACCTGTTTCAAAGATGATTCCCCACAAAGATGATTAAGAAAGATAATTCAAGATGTAGAATCACAGCACTTCGGCAGTTTTTCCGCCTAGCTATGAAAAGGGAACGCTTTCGACGATTTTACCCATTTGTAATATTAATATATACTGATGATTCTGTGATGTTCCTCAGAGTTGGCTGGCAGCATGTATGCCCGGTTCCTACTTTTGTCTCTGGGAACATATGTCAAATAAAACCTTTCTTTTTGCTTTACTTTAACTTTGTGATGATTTTACCCTGGAACAATAGGGTCACCATGAGTCAGAGTCAACTGGACTGCAGCTTTCTCTCTATATACATGTTGTTAATAGTAATAAACCAAAGGGCTGCCCAGTGTAGGGGAAAGAGCCCAGGTTCGAGCCCCTACTCTACCAAATAGTGTGGTCTTAGGTAAATCCTTGACTTAGTTTCCCATCTAGAAGATGAGCTCATAATCTTTCAGTCCTCAGCTTATCCAGAGCACCCCGTGTGCATTTACAAGACTGAGCGATCACCAAAATGTTGTAACAGATATGGCTAATGGGACAGTCAGTAAATTGAAAACTTCTTCAGAAAAGCCCAAGGAAAGACAATGAGAGCGAGTAAGGGATGCATATAATGTTATAGAGGAAGTCGTGCACTGCAGTGCAAATACTCAGCATGGTTTTGGGCTGTCAAATAGATTTTTGGCTTACTGCATTTCCTCCCTCTTTCCTGGTGGATTTTTGGATTAATTTAGAACATTAAGTAGGAGGTAGTTGTATCGACACTTCACAGATGAGGAAATTGAGTGCTAGACAACCTTCAATCCTGTAGCTAGTCTGATGGAGCCTGAGTTCAAACTCAGGGCTCGCTGTTTCCAAAGCTGGAGCTGTCTAAGTGCTATGTGGCAAAGAATGCAGCCAGCTTGGAGCTTTTCAAGGTACAATGTTCTGTTGTGATCCATAGATTTTCACTGGCAAGCACAGAAAAAATCCATCCCATTAGAGGCTGGAATGGAGTGGCTGCAAATCTCAAACCACAAACTCAGGAATTCTAATCCCTGCACATATGGATGTGATCCAATTTGGAAACAGGGTTTCCTTTTTTATGTTAATGAGGCCATATCAGTGTAGGATGTGCACAAGAAAGCATTAGTTTTCTTTTTTTTTTCTTCCCTATACCTTCTTTGGAGCCCTGGTGATGCAGTGGTTAAGATCTCTGGCTGCTAACCAAAAGGTCAGCGGTTCGAATTCACCAGCCGCCCCTTGGAAACGCTATGGGGCAGTTCTACTCTGTTATATAGGGCCTCTGTGAGTTGGAATCAACTAGACAGCAAAGGGTTTTTTTTTGGCTTTTATACCTGTCTTAGGTTGCTAGTGCTTTTATAACAAATACGTAAGTGGATGGCTTTAAAGAACAGAAATTTATTTTCTCACAGTTTGTTGTTAGGCACCCTATGTACAACAGAATGAAACACTACACAGTCCTGTGCTGTCCTCACAAATATTATGCTTGATCCCATGGTTGCAGCCACTGTGGCAGTTCTCTTTTTCTGTGATCCTCCACTTTACCGAGCATAATATCCTTCTCCAGGAACTGGTCCCTCCTGATAACATGTCCAAAGTATGTGAGATGAAGTCTTGCCATCCTTGCTTCTAATGATCATTCTGGCTGTACTTTTTCCGAGACAGATTTGTTTGTTCTTCTGGCAGTCCATGGTATATTCAATATTCTTCACCAACACCATAATTCAAAGGCATCAATTCTTCTTAGGCCTTCCTTATTCGTTGTCCAACTTTCACACACCTGTGAGGCGACTGAAAACACCATGGCTTGGGTCAGGCACACCTTAGTCCTTAAAGTGACATCTTTGCTTTTCAACACTTTAAAGAGATCCCTTGCAGCCAGTTTGCCCAATGCAATGCGTCTTTTGATTTCTTGACTCCTGCTTCCATGGGCATTGATTGTGGATCCAAGTAAAATGAAATCCTTGACAACTTCAATCTTTTCTCCATTTATCATGATGTTGCTTATTGGTCCAGTTGTGAGCATTTTTGTTTTCTTTATGTTGAGGTGTAATCCATATTAAAGGCTGTGGTCTTTGATCTTCATCTGTAAGTGCCTCGAGTCCTCTTCACTTTCAGCAAGCAAGGTTGTGTCATCTGCATAACACAGGTTGTTAACGAGTCTTCCTCCAGTCCTGATGCCCTGTTCTTCATCGAGTCCAGCTTCTCAGATTATTTGCTTAGCATGCAGATTGTATAAGCATGGTGAAAGGATATAACCCTGATGCACACCATTCCTGACTTTAAACCACTCAGTATCCCCTTGTTCTGTTTGAACAACTGCCTCTTGATCTATCACAGGTTCCTCATGAGCACAATTAAGAGTTCTGGAGTTCCCATACTTCTCAGTGTTATCCATAATTTGTTATGATCCACACAGTCTTTGGTTAGTCAATAAAACATAGGTAAACATCTTTCTGGTATTTTCTGCTCTCAGCCAGCTTTCTTACAGTTTAGGAAGCTGTAAGTCCAAATTCAGGGTGCTAGCTCTAGGGGAAAGTTCTCTTTCTCTGTTAGCTCTGGGGGAAGGTCCTTGTACCTTTCAATTTCTGTAGACTTGGCATTCCTTTGATCCTTGGCAGTCCTTATGTGACATCTATCTTTCCTGTTTGTGCTTACTTATCTCTGTGTCTCTGTTGTTGCTTATAACTCAGAAGTGATTAGGTTTATGACACACCCTGCACTGATACAGCTTCATTAACATAACAAAGAAACCCCTATTTCCAAATAGGGTTATATCCACGTGTATAGGGGTTGGGATTCCAATGCATGTTTTTGGGGAGCACAATTCAAAATATTCCACCCTTCGGTCACCCAAAATTCATGTCCTTCCGAAGTGCAAAAACACATTCTCCCTGTCACATCATCTCCCAAAACTTAAATCAACTCTAAGTTGAAGATCTCATCTTCTGAATCGTCTAAGTTAAGTACTGTACTGGTAAGACTGGGTGTTTTCCATCCTGGGAAAGATTCATCTCCACCTGTGTGCCTGTGAAAACTAGAATACAAGTTACCTGTTTCCTAAGTAGAATGGCACAAGACAGACGTTTTCATTCCAAATGGGAGAAATTACAGGAAATGAGGGAGTCATGGGTATCAGGCAAGTTTACAACCCAGCAGAGAAAATCTGAGAACAAATTAGTTTTCAAGGCTTGAATATGATCCTCTGTTCTCCAGGACCATATGGACAATGGCCCCGTCCTCCAGACTGTGGGTATTGACCATGATTTCTGGATTCTGGGTGGAGGCCCCTTGGCCCTGGGCATCAGCCCCGCTTTCCAGGTCCACTGGGGCAGCAAGCTAGCTCCCTTTGCTTTGGGGCCCCATTCTCCTGATCCTTGAAGTGGTGACTCCTTGGCCCCTGGCAGCTCTATTCTCCTTGGCCCATGGGCATGGCAGCCCCACCCCCTCAGCTTTGGGCAGTTGTCCCAACCCCTTGGCCCACCCAAACAGCAGCCCACCCTCTGGAACCTAGGCTGTGGAGATCTGACTATTTGAAACCCATGAGATGATTTTTGTCCACTCTTTGAAACTAAGGCAGTGCTGCCCCCCTCCCACCCCACCCCTCATGCTGCCTCAGTTCTGTTGATCTGCCCACTGCTCTCGGGATGGTGCCTTCTTTCTTTTGGATGACAGTAGATGTTCACAACCAAGTAGCTGTATTGGCCCATTTTCTTTCTATAGAAACCCAGAAGACAGATAGCTTTTCTTCATTTTGTTTTGTTCCTGTCCCTTTCAGACTAAGCTGACAGGATTCCTGCTAAGGTGATTGGTTAAATCTATCAGTCGTATTGAAGCCCTGGTGGTGCAGCGGTTAAGAGCTTGGCTGGTAACCAAAAGGTGGGCAGTTTGAATCCACCAGTTGCTCCTCGGAAACCCTATGAGGCAGTTCTGCCCTGTCCTATAGGGTCACTATGAGTCAGAATCGACTTGATGGCAATGGGTATGGTCATAGGCCTAATCTCTTTGGCAAAAGATTGTGCATTCTTGACCTTGGTGAAAGTTCTAGGACATGTGCCTTAGTTTGTACAACAGAATTTTCCAAATCTTTAAGTTCTTATTCCTTTTTTAAGTCTATCTCTTTCCTCCTGCATTTTACTGTAAGTAGGCGGCAAGGAGAAGCCAAGCTGCCCTTTCAGGATTTCACTTAGAAATCTCTTTGGCTGAATATACAGGTTCATCACATACAAGTTCTACCTCCCACAAAACATTCCCACATAATTCAGTTTCTTTGCCACCTTGTGGAAACCCTGGTGGCATAGTGGCTAAGTGCTACGGCTGCTAACCAGAGGTCAGCAGTTCGAATCTGCCAGGCGCTCCTTGGAAACTCTATGAGGCAGTTCTACTCTGTCCTATAGGGTCACTATGAGTCAGAATTGACTCGACGGCAATGGTTTTTTTTTGTTTTTGCCACCTTGCTTGTCTCTGTGCATGCTGCCTCTTATAACTCAGAAGTGATGAGGTTTAGGACACACCCTACATATGACCTCATTAACATAACAAAGAAAATGTCTCCAAGTAGAATTACATCAACATGTGTGTTGTTGTTCTGACTCATAGCAACCTTATAAGACACAGTAGAGCTGCCCCATAGTGTTTTCCTAGGCTGTAATCTTTACAGGAGCAGATTGTCCGGTCTTTTCTCCTGTGGAGCCACTAGTGGGTTCTAGGAATCTTGCCCTCTAAACCTTTTCTTTCTCCAGTCCAGAGAGACTTTGCTCATTGTAAAGGCTTAGGTGGAATGGGAAATTAGCTCTGTCTCACCGTATGTTCTCTCTACCCTAAATCTTCTCAAGGCAAAGGCTTTTTTGTAAGCCCACATGCCTCCAATGTTGCAACTCAGAACCCTTTTCTCTCAAACCATTGGCTCTGCCAGGAGGTTCCCAACAGACTCAAAAACCAAGAATTAACACTTTTCTCTCTCTTTCTCTCTCTGCCTTCTGCTCTGTCAATTCCTCCTTAACCTGAGTGGATTGTGTGTGGGGAGGGATGAGGGCAAGTAGGACTTGCAGCAAATGTTGGGTGGGACAAACACAGCAGTAAATAGATCAAAATATTATCCTGCTCAGGGGACTGATAGTCTAGATATTTAACAACCTATGTGGAGTGGAAGGATTCACTGGGTGATGCAAGTAGTTAATTGGGCTTGACTGCTAACTGAAAGGAAGAAAGGCCTGGCCACCAACTTCTGAAAAATCAGTCATTGAAAACCCTAAGGAACACAGTTCTATTCTAACTCACATGGGGTCAACATGAGTCGGACTTTGCTCTAAGGCAACTTCTTTTTTTGGTTATGGAGTGGATGCAAACCAATTGAAAGAACCCATAGGCCGTTAAGAGTGGACACAGCTAGAAACATCAAGGATGGTCAAACCAGTCTTGATTTTTAATATCAGCCTTGATTTTGCCACAAAGGCAAGTAGTGGCAAGAGAAGTAAATGCACTGTGTCCTCAAGTAAGTCACTCTACGTAACTGAGCCTTTATAAAGTCCATTTGAGTTCTTCTCACTCTTCCTCTATATTCCTGTAGGTTTTGGGGCTTCCTACATGCCACTGCCTTCTTCTTCTTCTACTCACTCTCTCCAGACCAACTCATCCATGGCCAAGGCCTCGGCTACCGCTTCGGTGAAGGGTCAGAGTGTTGGAAGAGAAGTAGAGGCAGATCCCAGGGTCGGATGTCAGGGGGTGGGCACAGGGAGTAGAAGAGACTTACTAATTGCTTGTGGGCAGTTGTTGTTGTTAGGTGCCGTCGAGTCGCTTCCGACTCGTAGCAACCCTATGCGCAACAGAACGAAACGCTGCCCAGTCCTGCGCCATCCTTAACAATCGTTGTTATGCTTCAGCCCATTGTTGCAGCCACTGTGTCAATCCACCTCGTTGAGAGTCTTTCTCTTTTCCGCTGACCCTGTACTTTACCAAGCATGATATCCTTCTCCAGGGCCTGATCCCTCCTGATAACATGTCCAAATATGTAAGACGCAATCTCGCCATCTTTGCTTCTAAGGACCATTCTGGTTGTACTTCTTCCAAGACAGATTTGTTTGTTCTTTCAGCAGTTCGTGGTATATTCAATATTCTTCACCAACTCCACCATTCAAAGGCGTCAGTTCTTCTTCGGTCTTTGTTATTCATTGTCCAGCTTTCACATGCATAAGACGTGATTGAAAATACCATGCCTTGGGTCAGGGGCACCTTAGTCTTAAAGGTGACATCTTTGCTTTTCAACACTTTAAAGAGGTCCTTTGCAGCAGATTTGCCCAATGCAACGCATCTTTTGATTTCTTGACTGCTGCTTCCATGGGTGTTGATTGTGGATTCAAGTAAAATGAAATTCTTGACAACTTCAGTCTTTTCTCCGTTGATGTTGCTTATTGGTCCTGTTGTGAGGATTTTTGTTATCTTTATGTTGAGGTGTAATCCATACTGAAGGCTGTGGTCTTTGATCTTCATCAGTAAGTGCTTCAAGTTCTCTTCACTTTCAGCAAGCAATGTTGTGTCATCTGCATAATGCAGGTTGTTAATGAGTCTTCCTCCAATCCTGATGCCCTGTTCTTCTTCATATAGTCCAGCTTCTCGGATTATTTGTGGGCAGAGTGTTCTGTAAATGTTGATTAGATCCTGTTGGTTGATGGTGTTGCTGAGTTCTTCTCCTCCTTGCTCAAGGCTCAGGAACCCTTCCTGGAGTCAACGTCATCTGAGCTGGGTCTTAAATCATGAGCATCAATCCTTCAGAGAAAAGGAAGTAGATAGTAGCAGGTAGGCAGTGTCGTATGATGGGGGTTCTGTTTGCTATTTCACCCATTACACCAGGCTGCCACTCTTTTTTTTTTTCTCTTTAGTATTCAGCAAAACCTAAAAAATGAATGATGACACAACGGAAAGAATGTAACCAATGTTATTGAACTGCACATGTAGAAATTGTTGAATGGACGTAGATCTGCTGTGTATATTTTCACCAAAAATAAAATACATATCTTTTAAAACTTTAAAAAAAAAAAAAGTAAAACTCCACTGTCATCACTTCATCACTTACCATGTGAAAGTATTATTCTCAGAATGTTAAAAATAGGAAACAGGTTTTTACTTCCATTATGATATAGTGTACAGGGGTTGACTTACACTTCTGTGATAAACACCCAGAAAATTGGACACAGTGTGTAAAATAACTGCTTTCAGGCATTGGACATCAAGCAGCATAGGACTATGATCTACGAGGAAAGGGAAGCAAACTAGGTGCTTCCTACAGTTGTGCTGGCTTCATGCTTGGAGGCAATTTATGGACCATGGGTGCAGAGAGGGGGAACTCAAACCGAGGCCAGTGGTCTTAGTGAGAAAAAGAGGAGGGGGGGGATCAGAGTTGTGGAGGCTGTGGTAGCTGTAAGTTTGGGACATAGTTCCAGAAAGGAAGGCGTTATGCAGAAAAAGTGCTTTACAAATCTACATGGAGTTTCCTTGAGTTTTGCTGAGTAAGGGACAGTGCATGTGCAGCATGAAACTCTACAAAGTCGGACATAGAACAACGGGGAGGGAATTGTATGCTGAAAGGTTCTCAGAGTTCACACAGGGTAGGAAGATATTCTAGCTCTTACCAGCCAGAGCAGAATCCTCAGTAATAACAACCCAGGATATTCAGTGGAAAACCCAGAGGACAAGGCTTTGTAATAAGGCTACTGCTGGAGTAAAAGCTACCCAACACCTGCCCTAGAAGAACTTAAAAACAAGACTCAGACAGAAAATCAGCAAGGACAGATGTTATGCATTGAACTGTGTCCCCCCAAAATGTGTATAAATTTGGCTAAGCCATGATTCCCAGTATTGTGTGATTGTCTACCGTTTTATCATCTGATGTAATTTCCCTATGTGTTGTAAATCCTGCCTCTATGGTGTGAATGAGGGGAGATAGGCAGCAGTTATGTTAATGAGGCTGGGCTCAGTCTACAAGACTGGATTGTGTCTTGAGCCAATTTCTTTTGTGGTATACAAGAGAGAAGTGAGCAGAGATACAGCAAGACCTCATACCACCAAGAAAGCAGTGCTGGGGGCAGAGTGCATCCTTTGGACCCAGGTTTCCTGCACAGAGAAGCTCCTAGTCCAGGGGAAGCTTGATGAGAAGAACCTTGCTCCAGAACCGACACAGAGAGAAAGCCTTTCCCTGGAGCTGATGCCCTGAATTTTGGACTTCTAGTCTACTCTACCGTGAGGAAATAAATTTCTCCTTGTTAAAGCCATCCACTTGTGGTATTTCTGTTATAGCAGCCCGGATAACTAAGACCACAGAGAACTCAAAACCACCATTAACCAACAAGATAAAACAAACATTTATAGAACACTCCACCCAGCAACAGCAGAATACATACACTTATCAAGTGACAATGGAGCGTTTACCAAGATAGGCCATATCCTGGGCCATAAAACAAACATCAACAAATTTAAAGGAATTTAAATCATACAGAGTGTGTTCTCTGACCAAAACAATCAAATTAAAAATCAAAAACAAAAAGATAACAAGAAAACTTCCAAACATTTGGAAACTAAACAGTACACTTCTAAATAATACATGGTTAATGCAAGAAGTCTCAAAAGAGCTTTTTAAAAAATACTGAACTGAATGAAAATGAAAATACATTTTAAAATTTGTGGAACATAGCTAAAGCAGTGCTGAGAAGGAAATTCATAGCACAAAATGCTTACATTAGCAAAGAGGAAACACTTCAAATCAATAAGCTAAGCCTTCACCTTAAGAAACTAGCAAAAGAACAAGATAAGAACAGCAACAACAACAACAAAACAAAAACAAAAAGCAGAAATAATTGAAATTAAAAACAGAAAATCAATAAAATAAAAATCTGGTTCTCTGAGAAGATCAATAAAATTGACAAACCTCTAGCAAAAATTACAAATAAAAAAGAGAGAAAACACAACCAATATTGGAAATGAAACAAAAAACATCACTACAGAACTTACAGATACCAAAGGATAAAAAAGAAACACTATGGTAGGAAATACTACTTTTTTTCATATACATAAATATGATTGTATTTTCTATACATAAATTTGATAACTTAGATAAAATAAATCAATTCTTCAAAAAGAACACAAACTACCACAGTTCAACCAACATAAAATAGATAAACTGATGACTCCTATAATTATTAACTAAATTGAATTAATAATTTAAAACTCCAGAAAAATAAATCTCCAGGGCCAGATGGCTCAATGGAAATTTGTAACAAACATTTAACCCCTAGAGGCCCAAGAGGGCTGGACTCAAGCCTGGAACTCCTAGCCCCCTTGCACCTGGTGGTATACTGGTTAAATGCTACCACTGCCAACCAAAAGGTCAGCAGTTTGAATCCACCAGCCACTCCTTGGAAACTCTATGGGGCAGTTCTACTCTGTCCTATAGGGTCACCATGAGTCAGAATCAACTCGACCGCAGCAGGTTTGGTTTTTGGTTTATGGATTGCCCCTTATACCACCTATTGCAGGGCTTTTAGCCACGTAGACCCTTTCTAGGAAACTTCTGTCCCTTTGGGCTTGTATTTCTTAGAATGAGGTCTTTCCACCACTTACCTCAGCATCAGCTGAAGTGTCTTTAAAATGCAGATTACCAGCCTCCCAGCCCAGACCCACTGACTCAAATTCTCTGGAATGGGGCCCCAAAATCTGCATGTTTAATAAGCTCTCCGGGTTATTCTGAAGTACCCCAAGGTCTGAGAACTGTTGAGGCTGTGGGGCCTCAAAACAATCCCACCCCAGCACTCTTGGAGTGGGTGGGATCAGGCAGGGCTTCACTGAGGAGAGGAGCCTAGAGTTGGATGGAGAAGATTTAGAGTAAAACTGAAAGGGCATCGCGATGAGAAGCATGGGAGCAGAGGCATGGAAGCAGGAAAACGCAAAGCATAAAAACATTTTTAAAGAATCAATGCACACACGCACATACAGGAAGCATCAACACCGTTTCTACATGAATTCTACACAACCTTTTCAATAAAATAGCAGGGTACACTTTCCAACTCATTTTATAAGGCCAGCATTACCCTGATACCAAAAGCAGAAAAAAAAAAAAAAGACAATACAAATAAAACTACAGACAAATATCCTCAGCAAAATGTTAGCATATAAAATTCAGCAATATATAAAAAGAATTATACACCACAACCAAGTAGATAGAGTTAGTTCTAGAGATTCAAGATTGGTTCAATATTTGAAAACCAGTCAATGTAATCCACCTCATTAACAGGCTAAAAGAGAAAAATTACGTATTATGCCAATTCATATAGAAAAAGGTGAAAACTACAAAGTATGAGTGAAAGAAATCCAAGAAGATCTAAACAAATGGAGAGAAATACCATGTTTATGAATTGGAACACTCAGCATAGTAAAGACGTCAGTTCTATCCAAACTGATATAAGACAATTCCTATAAAAATCACAGCAAGATTTTTAACAGACGTAGACAACATTTTCTGAAATTTATATGCAAAGGTAAAGGAACTAATGTCGGTCTGATGGATTGCTTTTATGTGGCCTTTCTTGCCATGGTCTTGTAACTTCCACCAAATGATTGGGTGGGACTATGCAAATAAGGTGCTTGTGGCCCACCAAGGAAACTGGGCAGCTTGCTGATAATGCAAGTAAGGTGCGTGACACCCGTGTGGGGGTGGAACTGTGCAAATAAGGTGTATGGAATCCTAACGAGGGGATTGATCAGTTTTGCCATTTCACTAGACTTAAAGCCCATTGCCGTCGAATTGATTCTGACTCATAGTGACCGTATGGGACAGAGTAGTACTGCCTCATAGGGTTTCCAAGGAGCAACTGGTGCATTCAAACTGCTGACCTTTTGGTTAGCAGGCAAGCTCTTAATTACTGCGCCACCAGGGCTCTGCTAAGCTTAAAATGAGGTGGAAATGAGCCATCCCAGAGGTGCAAAGGGGGGCACCTCGCTACCACCAAGGAGAAGAGACAGGAGGAGAGTGGGTCTATTAGACCTGGGGTCTTTGGGCTGAGAACCTCCTAGACCCAATAGACAGAGTTATAGCACCAGAGATGGTGCAAGATGTTAAGAAGAAGCAACAACAAAACCAGGAGACCAGTGTGAGACAGCACAGTGGGCTTCCTGGCCCATGTAGTAAGGTGGTTACAGTGGGTGTGCCTACCCATGGAGCAAGAGAGCTGATTGCCTTTGGGCAGGCAGCTTCCTGGCAGAGTGGGATGCCTCTGGGCACTTCTTATTGGAGCTAGGCTTGCCAACCCATGGGCAAGAGAACTGAGTGCCTTTGGGCTAAGGCTCACTGGCAGAGTGGGGTACCCCCAAGGACTTATTGGCAGAACCAAAGAGCTTTGTAACACTTACCCGAGCAGGGCAGAGGCCAGGCAAAGGGGCTGAGGGGTTGAGGGGCTGAGGGGCTTGAAGGGCCAAGGGGCCAAGGGCCAGAGAGAAGTCTGCCTGTGGGCACAGCTGAGAAAAGGCTGTCCTAATGGAAGAACTACATAGTGAGTCATTCCTAATCCTGAACTGTAACCTGTTACGTCCGTAATAAACTCCATAACTGTGAGTATGGTCTGTGAGTTCTGTGTGGGCATTGCAATGAATTATTGACCCCAGCACAGGAGTAGAGAGTGCCGTATAGGAAGGACGGCTGGTGTCAGGATTGGTAAAAACTTTGGAGGGGGGAGATATGCCTGACCTCCACCTCATAGCAATCAGCCTTGGGCTGTTGATGCTGATGATGATTCTCGCCCCTTGTGAAGTCAGATGAAGCAGTCAGACGATGATGCTGCCACCATGCCATTTTTACAATTGGGACCATTTTCTTTTTTACAACTAGAACAGCTAAAATATTTTCGAAAAAGAATAAAATGGGGAGAATCATTCTACCCAGTTTTTAGACTTATTATATAGGTATAGTAATCAAGACTGGCAAGGGAATGGACATATAGATCAATAGAATAGAGAACTCAGAAATAGACATGTACGTATACAGCCGAATGACTTTTGACGAAGATGCAAAACCAATTAAATGGACGGAAGATTGTCTTTTCAAGAAATGGTACTGGAGAAATGGGATATCCATAGGCAAAAAAGAATCTGGAGATAAAATTCACACCTGACACAAAAGTGAACTCAAAAGGGATTATGGATTTAAGAATAAATATGAAACTATAAAACTTTTAGAAGAAAACATAGGAGAAAATCTTTGGGTCTTGAGTTTGGTGTTCTTAGACATGACACCAAAACATAACCCACAAAAGAAAAAAATTGACAAATTGCACTTCTGCAAAATTAATAGCGTTTGCTCAGTGAAAGACCCTGATAAGAAGATAAAAAGACAGGCTGCGGACTGGTATAAAATATTTGCATGTCACATATCTGACAAATGACTTGTAGCCAGAACACATAAATAACTCTCAAAACTCAACATTAAAAATACAAACAATCCAGTTAGCGATTGGGGAGGGGGATCATTTCACTGAAGAGGATATGTTCAATAAGCACATTAGAAGATGTTCATCACTAGCCATGAACCCACTGCCATCAAGTTGATTCCGATTTATAGTGACCCTATAGACAGAGTAGAACGACCCCATAGGGTTTCCAAGGCTTAATTTTTACCGATGCAGACTGACACATCTCTCTCTGGCAGAGAAGCTGGTGGGTTTGAACCACTGACCTTTCAATTAGCAGGAGAGTGCTTAACCACTGTGCCACCAGGGCTCCTTCACTAGCAATTAAAAAAAAAAAAACAAGCCTTTTGCTGTCAAGTTGATTCCAACTCATAGCAACCCTAGCCATTAGAGAAATGCAAATAAAAATCATGGTGAGATACCATTACACACCTTTTAGAATGGCTGAAATAAAAAAAAACTATGGCAATATCAAATACTGGTGAGTATGCAGAGAAACTGGATCTCTCATACAATGCTGGTAAACCAAAAAACCAAGCCCACTGCTGTCATGTTGATTCTGACTCACAGTGACTCTATAGTACAGAATAGAACTGCTGTTATGGATGAATTGTGTCCTCCAAAAATATGTGTCGTAAATCCTAATCTCTATGCTGTGATTGGAGCCCTGCTGGCACAGTGGTTAAGAGCTCAGCTGCTAACCAAAAGGTCAACAGTTTGAATCCACCAGCTGCTCCTTGGAATGCCTCTGGGGTAATTCTACTATGTCCTATAGGGTTGCTATGAGTAACAATTGACTCTAACTCAACTGGTTTTTTATGTATGTGGTTATAATCCCATTTGAGAATGGGTTGTCTTTGTTATGTTAATGAGGGAGGATTAGTGTAAGGTGTGTTTTGAGTCAATCTCTTACAGACATAAAATGAGCAGATTAAGCAAGCAGAGATGGTGGAGAGATGCCAAGCCACATGAAGATCGCTCAGGAGCAGGGGCTCAAAAGAGACAAGGACCTTCTTCCAGAGCCTACAGAGAAAGAAAGCCTTCCCCTAGAACCAGCACCCTGAATTCAGACTTCTAGCCTCCTATACTGTGATAAAGTAGATTTCTGTTTGTTAAAGCCACTCACTTGTGGTATTTCTGTTATAGTACCACTAGATAACTAGATAACTAAGCAGAATTTGTTACCAGAAGAATGGGGTGCTGCTCTAACAGATACCTCAAATGTGGCAGGTGGAAATTTGGAATTGGGTAATGGGTAGAGGCTGGAAGAGTTTTAAGATACCTAATAGTAAAAGCCTAGATTCCCTTGAAGAGACAGTTGATAGAATTATGGACATCAAAAGCAATTCTGGTGAGTGCTCAGAAGGAAGTGAGGAGAGCTACAGACAAAGTCTTCATTGTCTTAGAGAATACATATCGTACCAGTAACAGAATGTTGCTAGAAATATGGACATTAAATGTGTTTCTGGCGAGGCTTTAAAAGAAAATGATGAACATGTGATCGGACAATGGAGAAAGGGCGATCATTTTTACGCAGTGGCAAAGAAATTGTCTGAATTATGTTAAAATGTTTGGTGGAAGGTAGAGCTTGTAAGTGATGAACGTAGATATCTGACTGATGAAATTTCTAAGCAAGATCTTAAGGAGTCCATGTGGTTTCTTCTTACCACTTACAGTAAAATGTGAAAGGAAACAGATGGACTTAAAAATGGACTGTGCAAAATGAAAATAGAACTTAAAGATTTGGAAAATCCTGCCGTATAAACTAAGGACACGTGTTCTACTATATTCACCAAGGATGTGGCTACACAATCTTTTGTTAAAAAGGTTAAGCCGGTGACTGATGGATCTAACCAACTACCACAGCAGAAAACTCATCAGCTTTCACTGAATGGAACAGAGAAAGAACAAAAGGAAAGAATGCTGTCTGCCTCTTGGAATTCTACAGGAAACAAGCCAAAGGAGCTACAGCTGTTGTCCTCCAAGAAAAGAAAAGGACCATTCTTGGAGCAGCTCACAGATCAGCAGAACTGTTGGAAAGAGCACAGAAACAGGGCCTTCTTGGTTTCAAAGGGTGGGGCCATGGTTTCCTAAATCTCAAAGGATAGGTTTCAAAGAGTCTTAATTGGCCAACTTGGATCGTCTGCCAACTTGGTTCTGGAGTGTGGAGCTGCCATTAAGGTGTGCCAGGGAATAGGGCTGCTACCCAAAGCTGAGGGAGCAGGGCTCCCATGCCCAACAGGCAGAAGAATGGGGCCTCCTGGGGCCAAGGAGGTGGAGTCATCACTCAGTTGGATTAGGGATGGCAACCTAAAGTTCTGGGATGGCAACATAAAGCTGAAGGAGCAGAGTTGTCATCCCAGAGAGTCTGGAAGGCAGAATTGAAGCCCAGGGCTGAGGGACCTCTACCAAGAATCCAAAGGGCAAGGCCAATATGCAGATTCGGGAGAGTGGGGCCATTGCCCAGGTGGTCTCGAAAAAGAGAGGATTATTTTCAAGTGTTGAGAGCTAATGTAATTTGTTCTGCTGGGTTTTGGACTTTCCTGGTGCCTGTTATTCCTTCTTTCCCTCCAATTTCTCCCGTTTGTAATGGAAATGTCTACCTTGTGCCTGTTATATATGTGTGGGAATGGTTATTAAGGGTGTGGGATAATGGTGCAAGGAACATAAATTTGGATCAATCTGAGTTTAGTGATAAGGGCCCACTAAGCCCAGATTCTTCATTCAGTTTTTCAGCTTGAAAGGTTAGGAAAGGCTCTAATGGTTGATTTGTTTGGTTTGCTGACGCATGGATTGTGCAGTGCCCTACACTAAATTAAGTTGAAGTACCAGACCTGCCTTGGTATACTGTAGAAGAAGGTATCCAAAGGCTTAGGGAAACTGGCATGTTAGAGTGGATTTATCAGGTTAGAACCACAGACTCACTGTCTTGGCTATCCAGTACTGTTATAACAGAAATACCACAGGTGGGTGGCTTTAACAAAAGGAAATTTATACTCTCACAGTCTTGGAGGCTAGAAGTCCAAATTCAGGGTGCCAGATCCAGGGGAAGCATTTCTGTTTCTGTTGGCTCTGGAGGAAGGTCCTTGTCACCAATCTTCCCCTGGTCTAGGGGCTTCTTAACGCAAGAATCCTGGGTCCAAAGGACGTGCTCTGCTGCTTGCACTACTTTCTTGATGGTATGAGGTCTTCATGTCTCTCTGCTTCCTTCTCTCTTTTGTATCTCAAAAGAGATTGGCTCAATATACAATCTAATCTAGTAGATCCTGTCCTGCCTCATAAAATAACTGCCTCTAATCCTGCCTCATTAACATCATAGAGTTAGGATTTACAATACATGGAAAAATCACATCAGATGATAAAATGGTGGCCAGTCATACAATATTGGGAATCATGGCCTAGCCAAGTTGACAGAAATTTTTGAGGGACACAATTCAATCCATAATACTCACACAGGGATTGCCCAGAGGGCACATTTTTAACCACAACAGTGAGGAACAAATTTGTGAAGGCCACCCCAGCATCCTTGAAGACTGCTGTGATTGCTATTTTATGTAAGTCAGATTTGACAGTGGGAACTGCCCTAAATGAATTAACATACCTAACTACAATTGGGCTGATTGGACTCCATGGTGGTAGGGACCAGGTGGTGGCACTCAAACAACAAAGGCAAGGTGGGCGTGGTCACTGTAATGAATAGTGAAGTCAAAGCAGTAATCAGAATAGCCTGGCTTGTATGGACTTATGGCATTGGCTACTTAGCCATGGTGTCCCTAAGAGTGAAATGGATGGGAAATCTACTAAATATTTACTTCATCTGTAGAAGTGAAGGAATTCTAGGTCAAGTGAAAGACAGTCTAACTCAAATTTTCAGAATGGAGAGTCATAGCCCCTCAATCAATTCCCAGACTTGAGCCAGTTTACACACCCACAATTCCTAGAATGAAGGGGAGGCTGTGTCCCCTTGAGGAAGGACCTCAACACACTGCCAAAAATTTATACTGTTACTCTTTCTCCCAGCCTTCCCCAAGGGATTTACAGCTTTTTACAAGAGTAACTGTTCACTGGGTGAAAGAAAATAATCATACTTTTCAGGAATTACTGGATACTGGCTCTGAACTGACAGTAATTCCAGGAGACCCAAAATACCACTGTGGCCCACCAGCCAGAGTGGGGGAATATGGAGGTCAGGTTATTAATGGAGTCTTAGCTCAGGTTTGTCTCACAGTGGTTTCAGTGGGTCTCTGAACCCATACTGTAGTGATTTCCCCAGTTCCAGAATGCATAATTGGAACAGATACACTCAGCAATTGGCGGAACCCCTACATTGGTTCAACAGGCAAAGAAGGGAGTTACAATATTGGCTGGTATCAACTTGGCTGGGCCATGATCGTTAGTGGTTTGGCAGTTATGATGTAATTTGGAACTTATGTGATAAATTCTATGGTGAGATCTGCTAGAAGCAGCCAATCAGTTGAAAAGGAGTTTCCTTGGGGGTGTGGCCTGGCTCCAGTCTATAAATGAATATTCCAGTAGGGTTTTCACTCTAGATTCCACATTTGGCTCATCATCTGACCTCTGGTTTTAGGACTTGAGCTACCAGTTTACCTGTCCATCCTGGGATTTGTTGGCCTCCACATATATATACTTTCAAAATTTTTACTTTGTTCTTAGCTTTCAACTGTTTGATTACGATATGTTTAGGTGTGTATCTCTTTGAGTTTATCCTACTTGGTGTTTATTGAGCATTGTGGATGTGTAGATTCATGTCTTTTATCACATATAGGACCTTTTGACCATTATTTCTGCAAATATTTTTACTTCCTCTCTCTCTGTCTTCTCTACTTCTGGGACTCCCATTATACATATGTTGCTAAGCGTGATGGTGTCTCACAGGTCTGTTAAGCTCTGTTCACTTTTCCTTATTCTTTTTTTTTCCTTCTCCTTCTCAGACTGAATAATTTCAGTTGACCTATCTTCAAGTTTGCTGATTCTTTCTTCTGCCTGCTCAAATTTGCCATTGAGCCTTTCCAGTGAATTTTTCACTTTAATTATTGTAGGCCCCAGTATTTGTATTTGGTTCCTATTTATAATTTCCACGTCTTTATTGATATTCTCTATTTGTTGAAACATTGTTCTCTTCTTTTTATTTTACTCTTTATTTTTTTTGTCCATAGTTTCCTTTAGCTCTTTGAACATATTTAACACAGATGATTTAATGTCTTTGTCCAGTAAATCCAATGATTGTGCTTCCTCATAGACAATTTCTATTCATTTATTTATTTTTTCCACTGAGTGGACCATAATTTCTTCTTTGTTTGCATGACTCATAATTTTTTATTGAAATGAGCGTATTTTGAATATTATTTTTGAATCTTAACTCCTGAGGTTTTTTTGGGGGGGGGGGTTACTTGCTGTGCATTATAGTTGTTTATTTACTGACTTTTCTAAGCTTTTTTTGTGTGTCTATGAAGGATGTATACTTTGTAGTGTGATCTCTCAAGTTCCTGTTTCTTTAGCTTGTGGTCAGCTAGTGGTTTCACAGAGATTCCTTCAAATGCCTGGAGACAAAAAAGAGGAAGAAGTATATGAAAATAAAATTAAAAAATAGCCTAGTCTCTCATTCTGAGAGCGAATTTTTTAGGAGGCACTTCCTCAATACTTAGACAGTCCATTTACAACTCTGCCTTAGCTTTCACTTTTTTTTTTTTTGCTTTAAGTGAAAGTTTACAGAGCAAAGCTTTCCTTCTTACTTGAACTGCTCCTAAAGATCAGCCAGAGGTGAAAGCTTAGCTCCTTTCAGGTCTTTTTTGAACATGTGTGCTTCCCTGGACATGTGTGTGGCTTTCTGGATTTCTCATTTTATGCGGAATCTTTTCAAAGCCTTACTCCCCAAAGTAACTCTATCCCCAACTTTTCCTCCCAGGCTTTGTCTATGATTTTCCTCAACTGTAATCTTTTGCCCCACATGGCAGCAGATTATTAATTTGCCTTTCAATGTTTTTGAGGAATCCCCTCTGTTTAGCTGCCTTTCTACCCCCAGAGAGTTCTGAGTTAGGATAAAAAAAGGCAAGCACCCTGCACCAGTCCTTCAGGGAACCTCAAATAAATGAAAAAGTGACATTAGTGAAAATGGCAGGGTATGGATCGCCTATGACTTCTCTCTCCACAGAAATACTGGGGGAGTGGGGAAGGAGGTGGGGGAAGGTGGAGAGCAAAAATTGTTAGAAACAACTTTCCAAGAACTCTGGAAAATAGTCAAATGTTTACAGCAACCAAATGAATGCTGTATCTAGAAAAAGGTAAAACCAAACAATATTTTAGCTTAACTAGTAAGGAATGTCTGCCTTGAGCATTGTGCTATTTAAGATCTATCTGTGTGGGATCAAATTGACAACAGCAATGCAAAAAATTAGATAGGAACCTTGGGGGCAGTTACTTTATGTTAATGGGGGAGAAACAACTAAGAAAAGAGGATGAAAATGGTTGCACTACTGGAAGAAAATAATCAACGTCACCAAAATGTACATGTAGAAACTTGAATTGATGTATGTTTTTGCTGTATATTCTCTCAACAACATAATAAAATAAAATATTAAAAAAATTAGCATACTCAATGAGACCTCCCCACTTAAAATTGCATATCCTCCTTGTGTTCATGACTATCCTTCCTCTGTTGCTCTAGGCACATAGAGACCAATTGTCATGCATTGGATGGCCGCTTGCAAGATTTTAAGAACCCAAGCACAACACAGTGAACTAGGAGGTAGGACAGAAGCACTAAACATGTTATTGGAACAATTAACAGGTAGGTTAATATGACCTAGTATTTCCACTCTTAGGTATAAGCCCCAAAGTCTTGAAATCAGAACTCAAACAGATTTGTACACCAATGTTCATTGCAGCACTATTCACAATAGCCAAAAGTGGAAACAATGAAAATGCCCATGAACAGATGAATAAATGGATTAACAAAATGTGGTACATACACACAATGGAATACTACTCAGCCAGTAGAAGAAATGAAGCCTTGATACATGCTAAAATATGGATGGAGCTTGAAGGCATTATGCTGAGTAGAATAAGTCAGCCACAAAAGGATATATATTGTATGACCTCACTTGTATAAAAGGACAAGAAAAGGGAAATGGGTAAAGACTAAAGTTTATTAGTGGTTTCCAGAAGTGAGAGGGAAGGAGAAAGGAGGGAGGGGAGTCAATGGTGATGGAAAAATCACATTAATTAAGGGTAGAGTTGCATAATCAATCATTGTAACTGATGTCAATAAGCAGTACACCTGTAAAAAGTTGAAGGGACATGCTCTGCTCCCAGCTTTTCTTCCCTGGTAGTACGAGGTCCCTCTCCTCTCTGCTCCCTTCTCTCTTTTACATCTCAAAAGAGATTGACTCAGCCTAATCCTGTGAATTGTGAACTGCCTCTAATCCTGCCTCATTAACATCGTATAGGAAAGGATTTACAATACATAGGGTAATTACATCAGATAGCAAAATGGAGGACAACCACACAATACTGGGAATCATAGCCTAGCCAAGTGGACACACATTTTGTGGGAACACAATTCAATCCATAACAGAAGGCGGGAATTCTACCACTGAATCGCCAATGCCCTCGTACCTCAATAAAGCTGTTAAAGAAAAAAGTCTAACCGACTTGACTGAAATGAAAATAGCAGAAAACACCAAGTGCTTCCGGAACGCTCATGCATCACTGGTGGGAATTTAAGTTGGTTCCACTGCTTTGGAAATAGTTTGGCAATATCTCCTAAATATGTATATATGTATGTACAACAGAAGAAAACACCTCCCGTTCCTGCACCACCCTCACAACTGTTGTTATGCTCGAGCCTATTGTTGCAGCCACTGTGTCAATTCATCTCCTCAAGGGTCTTCCTCTTTTTCCCTGACCCTCTGCTCTACGAAGCATGATGTCTTTCTCCAGGGACTGGCTCCTCCTGATAACATATCCAAAGAATGTGAGATGTAGTCCAGCCATCTTTGCTTCCAAGGAGCATTCTGGCTGTACTTCCTCCAAGGCAGATTTGTTCGTTCTTTTGGCAGTCTGTGGTATATTTAACATTCTTTGCCAACACCATAATTCAAAGGTATCAATTCTTCGGTCTTCCTTATTCATTGTCCAGCTTTCACACGCATATAAGGTGATTGAAAACACCATGGCTTGGGTCAGGTGCACCTTAGTCTAAAAGGTAATATTTTTGCTTTTTAACACTTTAAAGATATCCTATGACCCAACAGATCCAATTCCATTAAGAGTATACACCTAACAAAAATGTGTATATACGTTCATCAAAAGACATATAAGAGGTTCGTAGCAGCACTATTCATAACTGTTCCAAACTGGAAGTGACCCAGATGCCCATCAACAATAGTATGGACAAACACAGTGTGGAAACTACAGAACAATAAGAATAAACAATCTACATTTCTACCCAACAGCATGGATGTAACTCACAAAAACAATATTGAGTGAAAAAAGATAGAGCTTAAAGAGCACATACAGTGTGATTCCATGTGTATAAAATGCAAAAAGAAAAAAAAAAGAATGATCAATATGGTGTTATAAGTAGGGATAGTGGTTATCTTGGGGAGGGGGAGGGAAGGCAGGGTTGGTGGACTTGAGGGAAACTTCTGAAGTGTTGGTTATATTCTATTTCTGGATGCTGGCCGCATAGGTTTATTCAGTTTGTGAAAATTCATTGAATCAAACACTTAAGAAAGACTGAATTTTTATACCTCCATCTCCACCTAGTGTTCATTCTGTGGACTACAACACCCAGCTAGCCCTGGCTCTTGATGCAGGCTGAGTGTGAGGGAAGCAGATGCCCAAGTGCTTTCAGGAGTGAACAAAATCTGGCCAACCAGCCAGTCCAAATCACCTTGGAAACTTACAGCGTGAACAAGTCCTTAGAACAACGATGACTTGAATGTCCTCTGAAGTGAGTTGGGATCAGGTCACAAACCAAGTCCCCTCTCTCCCTACCCTCATCTCTCACAACTTTCCTAAATCTTACCCTCCAGAGTCCAGCCATGCCCAGATTCCTCTACTTTGCTCAGCTCAGAATGAACTTTCCTGCCTCCTGGTCTCTGCCCGTGCTGAATCTACCCCTAGATCCAGGAGTGGAACATATGACTCAGGACAGGCCAATCCGTGCTGACATTACCCTGGTTTGAGTAGTTGGTTCAGAGGTGGGCAGGCGACCAAGCCTCTTCAATCAGCCTGAGTCTTGGGACTTTTGCTGACAATGCTAGGACAAAGGGTGTAGAATGTCAGTCTGGAAGGAGACAGCTCCAGAAGCTGTTGGCCATCATCTAATGACCTGTCTGCAAGTGGAAACAACACTGAGGAAGTGATGGAGAGAGAGAAATGGAGACTTGATTTCATCCTTTGATCACTAGACCAAAACTTTCCTGAAACAGAAACCAAGACTATTCAGTTACGTGAAAAGTTTCTTTATTTTTTTTCTTCTTAAGGCAATTTGTATTGGATTTTCCTGACACCTGACACTGAAGGCACCCAACAGAGAGAGCATGTGATGTGTGCTTCCAGGCTCAGGTTGGGTGGATTGATGGAGCCTGTGGTCAGGAAGTGAAGGGGCTGCATGAAGAAGGTGAGAGTTGTGTTGCACCTTAAGGGCAGTGTCTCAGTTATCTGTTGTTGCTCTTGTTAGCTGCCATCAAGTCAGTTCTGACTTATAGTGACCCTACATACAACAGAACGAAACACTGCGTGGTCCTGAGCCATCCTCACAGTCTTCGCTATGGTTGAGCCCATTGTTAAAGCCACTGTGTCAATCCATCTCATTGGGGGTCTTCCTCTTTTTCACTCACCTTCTACTTTACCAAGCATTATGTCCTTCTCCAGGGACTGGTCCCTCCTGACAACGTGTTCAAAGTACATGAGACAAAGTCTTACCATCCTCACTTCCAAAGAGCCCTCTGGGGTGATTCTTCCAAGACAGACTTGTTTGTTCTTCTGGAAGTCCATGGTATATTCAGTATTTTTCCCAAACACCATAATTCAAAGGCATCAGTTCTTCCGTCTTCCTTATTCATTGTCCAGCTTTAGCATGTACATGAAGTGACAGCAGATATCATGGCTTGGGTCAGGTGCACCTTAGTCCTCAAAGTGACATCTTTGCTTTTTAACACTCTAAAGAGATCTTTTGCAGCAGATTTCCCCAGTGCAATACATCATTTGATTTCTTGTCTGCTGCTTCCATGGACATTGATTATGCATCCAAATAAAATGAAATCCTTGACAACGTCAATCTTTTCTCCATTTATCATGATTTTGGTTATTGGTCCAGTTGTGAGGATTTCTTTTCCTTTATGTTGAGGTGTAATCCATACTGAAGGCTGTAGTCTTTGATCTTCATCAGTAACTGCTTCAAGTCCTCTTTACTTTCAGCAAGCAAGGTTGTGTCATCTGCTTATCTCAGATTGTTAATGAGCCTTCCACCAGTCCTGATGCCCTGTTCTTCTTCATGTAGTTCAACTTCTCAGATTATTTGCTCAGTATACAGATTGAGTAAGTATGGTGAAAGGATGCAACTCTGATGCACACCATTCTTGATTTTAAACCATGCAGTATCCCCTTGCTCTGTTAGAATGACTGCCTCTTGGTCTATGTACATGTTCCACATGAACACAATTAAGTGTCCTGGATTTCCCATTCTTCGAAATGTTATCCACAGTTTGTTATGATCCACACAGTTGAATCCCTTTGCATAGTCAATAAAACACAGGTAAACATCTTTCTAGTATTCTCTGCTTTCAGCCAGGATCCATCTGACATCAGCAATGATTATCCCTGGTTCCACATCCTCTTCTGAATTCGGCTGAATTTCTGGCAGTTCTCTGATGTACTGCTCCAACCACTTTTGAATGATTTTCAGCAAAATTTGACTTGTGGGTGATGTTAATGATATTGTTTGATAATTTCCACGTTCTGCTGGATCACCTTTGTTTCGAATGGGCACAAATATAGATCTCTTCAGTTGGCCAGGTAGCTCTCTTCCAAATTTCTTGGCATAGAGGAATGAGTAACTCCAGCTCTGCATCAGTTTTTTGAAACACCTCAATTGGTATTCCATCAATTCTTGGACGCTTGTTTTTTTGCCAATGCCTCCAGTGCAGTTTGGACTTCTTCCTTCAATACCGTCGGTTCTTGATCATATGCTACCTTCCAAAATGGTTGGAACATTCACCGATTCTTTTTAGTACAGTGACAGTGTATTCCTTCCATCTGCTTTTGATGCTTCCTGCATCATTCAATATTTTGCCCATAGAATCCTTCAAAATTGCAACTCGAGGCTTGAATTTTTTCTTCAGTTCTTTTCCCTTGAGAAATACTGAGCGCGTTCTTCCCTTTTGGTTTTCTAACTCCAGGTCTTTCCACACGTCGTTGTAATATTTTACTTTGTCTTCTCGAGCTGCCCTTTGAAATCTTCTGTTCAGGTCTTTTACTTCATCATTTCTTTCTTTCGCTTTAGCTACTCTATGTTCAAGAGCAAGTTTCAGAGTCTCTTCTGACATCCATTTTGGTCTTTTCTTTCTTTCCTGTCTTTTTAATGATCTCTCGCTTTCTTTATGTATGATGTCCTTGATGTCGTCCCACAACTCATCTGGTCTTTGGTCATTAGTGTTCAGTAAGTCAAATGTATTCTTGAGATGGTCTCCAAATTCAGGTGGGATATACTCAACGTCGTATTTTCATTTTTATGGGCTTATTTTAATTTTCTTCAGCTTCAACTTGAACTTACATATGAGCAATTGACGGTTTGTTCCACAGTCAGCCCCTGACCTTGTTCTGACTGATGATATTGAGTTTTCCATCATCTCTTTCCACATATGTAGTCAATATCATTCCTGTTTTCCATCCCATGAGGTCCAACTGTGCAGTCGCCATTTATGTTGCTGAAAAAAGGTATTTGCAGTGAAGAAGTTGTTGGTCTTGCAAAATTCTGTCATGTGATCTGTGGAGTCTTTTCTATTGCCAAAGCCATATTTTCCAAAGACTAATCCTTCTTCGTTTCCAACTTTTGCATTCCAATCACCAGTAATTATCAGTGCATCTATTGCATGTTTGATCAATTTCAGACTGCAGAAGTTGGTAAATTCTTCAATTTCCTCATCTTTGGCATTAGTGGTTGGTGCATAAATTTGAATAATAGTCATATTAACCAGTCTTCCTTGTAGGCATATGGATATTATTCAATCACTGATAACGTTGTACTTCAGGTTAGATCTTGAAATGTTCTTTTTGACAATGAATGTGATGCCATTCCTCTTCCATTTGTCATTCCCAGCATAGTAGACCATATGATTGTGTGATTCAAAATGGCCAGTAGCAGTTCATTTCAGCTCAGTAATGCCCAAGATATCCATCTTTATGTGTTCCATTTTATTTTTGATGATTTCCAATTTTCCTAGATTTATACTTTGTACGTTTCACTTTCCAATGATTAATGAATGTTCACAACTGTTTCTTCTCATTTTGGGTCATGCTGCATCGGCAAATGAAGGTCCTGAAAGCTAGACTCCACCCACATCATTAAGGTCAACTCTACTTTGAGGAGGCAGCTCATCTTCCAGCACTATGTCAAGCATTGTTCCACTGCTATTCATAAGGTTTTCACTGGCCGTTTTTTTCAGAAGTAAACTTCTAGGTCCTTTTTCCTAGCTTGTCTTAGTCTGGAAGCTCCACTGCAATCTGTCTACCGTGGGTGACCCTGCTGGCATTTGAAATACTGGTGGCAAAGCTTCCAGTATCACAGTAACATGCAAGCCACCGCAATAGGATGAACTGACAGATGAGTTATCTAGTGCTGCTGTAACAGAAATATCACAAGTAGGTGGCTTGAACAAACACAAAGTTATTCTCTCATACCTTGGAGGTTAGAAGTCCAAATTCAGGGTGTAGGCTTTAGGGATGACTTTCTCCCTCTGTCGGCTCTGGGGAAAGGTCCTTGTCTCTTCAGCTTCTATTCCTTGGCTCCTTGGAGATCTTCATGTGGCATGGCATCTATCTTCCTCCATCTCTGCTTTCTTGTTGCTTGCTTCTTAAACTACTCCTTTTATATCTCAAAAGAGATTGATTCAAGAAACACCCTACACTAATACTATCACATTAACATAACAAAGAAAATCCATTCCCAAATGGGATTATAACCATAGGTATAGGGGTTAGGGTTTACAATGCATATTTCTTGGGGACACAATTCAATCCATAACAGGCAGGTATGTTCAGACAGGCAGAATTGACTGATCAGTAAACCACATAGGAAATTAAAGCAAGAGGTGAACTCCTACATTTTAGATTTTTTTTTCAATTTCTTATAATAAAAATTTTCAAACATGGAAGAGTTGGAAGGAGAGTTTAATAAACATTCACTTTCCCATCTCCTAGACTTAACACGTTAGCATTTTGCCTCATTTCCTTTAACTTTTTTGTTAAATCACTTCAAAATAAGTTGTAGACACCATGACTAGTCAGACTGTGAGTCCCTCCTGCAGCCTAAAAGTTTCAGTTTTAGTTTGGCTTCTTGCAACATCAACCCTGAATGTAGATGGGGTTTCTGCAGGACCTGCCAGGTGCTGTTATTGTGACCAAAGAATGCCCCTTGCCCTGCTGAGCTTGGCTCTCAGTGCAGTTTAGTGTGTAACTTGAAATTTATGGATGTAGCTGTCTGGAAGAATGGGACCTCACCACCTCACGGAGCTACTTGGCTGGTAGGGCTTTAAGCTGAGGGATCCTAGACCCAGTGGCTTTCCTTTACTGATGTTAATTGCAACCAGACCATGCCCCATGTTCAGTGATTAATGCCACTGAAGGCAGACTGAGTGTGAGGGTCTACGTTCTCCATGCTGCTGTTGCTGGGCTTACTGGTCCGTATTCTTTCTAAATAAAATAGGTGCTGGATAAGCCAATAGTGTATTGTGAGTTCAGTTGTCAATCCTAACCTGAAAACCACTCCTGTGGGTCTTGTGGTGAGATTTCACCTCTAAATACTTAAGCATGCATCTCCTAAAATTAACGATATCCTACATAACCCAACCAGTCATCTTTCAGTTTGTTGTACTGTGATGGCTTGCATGTTACTATGATCCTGGAAGCTATGCCACCAGTATTTCAAATACCGTAACCAAATGCTGGTTCTCGTCCTGTCCTATTAGCAAATCAAAATAAGACAGACTTACACCACCAGTTGCAAGGGAAAGAGAAAGTGGGAATTTATTGTTTGTGCAAACAAGGAGCAACGTGGGGCCTAGCAGCTGAAAGACCAGGCACTACCTGCCCCAGGGGAGCTGGAAGCTTTTATATCCTTGAGTCCCCAGGGAGCCCTCCTATGCCCAAATTTGGAGATCTGGGTGCTGAGTCCTGTTGCAAAGTGACTTAGTCATCTAGTGCTGCTGTAACAGAAATAACACAAACGGATGGCTTTAACAAAGACAAATTTATTTTCTCCCAGTAAAGTAGGATAAAAGTCCAAAGTCAGGGCGTCAGCTCCAGCCAGGGTAAGGCTTTCTCTCTCTGTCGGCTCTGGAGGAAGGTCTTTGTCCTAAATCTTCCCCTGAAGAGGAGAAAATAGTTTTTCTCCAGTGTTTTAATATTAAAGGAGAGAGAATATATTTCCTCATTCGTTTTAGTATAGCTGTATAAGCTGTGATTAATCTCTAGTCTTTAGAAAACGGCGCAGCATCTGTACAAGATATGGCTGAGCAGCCAGTTCCACCCTTAACAGACACCCTAATACCTTACAACACGTTTTCTCCTATTCACAATGGGCGACTGAGAGCTTGACATAACTAATGCCATAATGATGCTTTAAGTAATCTCTAAAAACATTTTTTATTGCACCAGCTGCACTGGTTTCTTCCATAGGGGTGCGGAGCTCTCTCAGCTCTGTGGCCTTGGCCTCTCTTCTCTTTTCTCTTGAGAAATGGCCTTCAGCCTTTAAGACAGCAGCTAGAAAAGCCTCCTGACATTTTTAATCCACAACTTTCTTTTTGCTCCCAATCTCAGCCAGAGTGGACTTGGCAGAACAGTTCCACTAGCCGAGAGATTCTTTTTTTATATAATTTTTATTGTGCTTTAAGTGAAAGTTTACAAATCAAGTCAGTCTCTCACACAAAAACCCATATACACCTTGCTACACACTCCCAATTACTCTCCCCCTAATAAGACAGCCCGCTCTCTCCCTCAACTCTCTCTTTTTGTGTCCATTTTGCCAGCTTCTAACCCTCTCCACCCTCTCATCTCCCCTCCAGGCAGGAGATGCCAACATAGTCTCAAGTGTCCACCTGATCCAAGAAGCTCACTCCTCACCAGCATCCCTCTCCAACCCATTGTCCAGTCCAATCCATGTCTGAAGAGTTGGTTTCGGGAGTGGTTCCTGTCCTGGGCCAACAGAAGGTCTGGGGGCCATGACCACCAGGGTCCTTCTAGTCTCATTCAGACCATTAAGTCTGGTCTTATGAGAATTTGAGGTCGGCATCCCACTGCTTTCCTGCTCCCTCAGGGGTTCTCTGTTGTGTTCCCTGTCAGGGCAGTCATTGGTTGTAGCCGGGCACCATCTAGCTCTTCTGGTCTCAGGATGATGTAGTCTGTGGTTCATGTGGCCCTTTCTGTCTCTTGGGCTGGTAATCACCTTGTGTCCTTGGTGTTCTTCACTCTCCTTTGATCCAGGTGGGTTGAGACCAATTGATGCATCTTAGATGGCTGCTTGCTAGCGTTTAAGACCCCAGACACCACTCTTCAAAGTGGGAAGCAGAATGTTTTCTTAATAGATTTTATTATGCCAATTGACTTAGATGTCCCCTGAAACCATGGTCCCCAGACCCCTGCCCCTGCTACGCTGGCCTTCAAAGCATTCAGTTTATTCAGGAAACTTCTTTGCTTTTGGTTTAGTCCAATTGTGCTAACCTCCCCTGTATCGTGTGCTGTCTTTCCCTTCACCTAAAGTAGTTCTTATCTACTATCTAATTGGTGAATGCCCCTCTCCTACCCTCCCTCCCTCCCGCCTCGCGTAACCACAAAAGAATGTGTTCTTCTCAGTTTAAACTATTTCTCAAGTTCTTATTATAGTCGTCTTGTACAATATTTGTCCTTTTGCATCTGACTAATTTCACTCAGCATAATGCGTTCCAGATTCCTCCATGTTATGAAATGTTTCACGGATTCCTCACTGTTCTTTATTGATGCGTAGTATTCCATTGTGTGAATATACCATAATTTATTTAACCATTCATCTGTTGATGGGCACCTTGGTTGCTTCCATCTTTTTGCTATTGTAAACAGTGCTGCAATAAACATGGGTGTGCATATATCTGTTCATGTAAAGGCTCTTATTTCTCTAGGATATATTCCAAGGAGTGGGATTGCTGGATCATATGGTAGTTCTATTTCTAGCTTTTTAAGGAAGCGCCAAATGGATTTCCAAAGTGGTTGTACCGTTTGACATTCCCACCAGCAGTGTAGAAGTGTTCCAGTCTCTCCACAGCCTCTCCAACATTTATTATTTTGTGTTTTTTTGGATTAATGCCAGCCTTGTTGGAGTGAGATGAAATCTCATTGTAGTTTTGATCTGCATTTCTCTAATGGCTAATGATCGTGAACGTTTCCTCATACATCTGTTAGCTACCCGAATGTCTTCTTTAGGGAAGTGTCTATTCATATCTTTTGCCCATTTTTTAATTGGGTTATTTGTCTTTTTGCAGTTGAGTTTTTGCAGTATCGTGTAGATTTTAGAGATCAGGAGCTGATCAGAAATGTCATAGCTAAAAACTTTTTCCCAGTCTGTAGGTAGTCTTTTTACTCTTTTGGTGAAGTCTTTGGATGAGCATAGGTGTTTGATTTTTAGGAGTTCCCAATTATCTAGTTTTTCTTCTACATTCTTTATAATGCTTTGTATACTGTTTATGCCATGTATTAGGGCTCCTAAAGTTGTCCCTATTTTTTCTTCCATGATCTTTATCGTTTTAGGTTTTATATTTAGGTCTTTGATCCCTTTTGAGTTAGTTTTTGTGCATGGAGTGAGGTATGGGTCTTGTTTCATTTTTTTGCAGATGGATATCCAGTTATGCCAGCACCATTTGTTAAAAAGACTGTCTTTTCCCCACTCAACTGTTTTGGGGCCTTTGTCAAATATCAACTGCTCATATGTGGATGGATTTATGTCTGGATTCTCAGTTCTGTCCCATTGGTCCATGTATCTGTTGTTGTACCAGTACCATAGCTGAGAGATTCTTATGTGAGTTTTTTAGCCTGTTACAACCATACTGATTATAGTCCAGATGTCTGACATACATATCTTTAGTTTAATAGTTTGTTGTACTTGTTTTGTGATGTATAAGACCATCTGTGGACTGCGTGATCAAAACATTAGGTAATCCTGACCTTCCCCCTATAAAATTCTCCCACTAGCTCCTTAGAATTAGACAGAATTTAACTCCCTCTGTCTCTTAAATACCAGTATTCAGTAAAGCCCTCTTACTGCTTACCTCCTCCTGTCTCAGCATTGGCTTTGCGGCAGGCCACTCGAACCCACGATTTGCAGTAGCACCCCTGGTCCAGGAGCTTCTCAGGTGCAGGGACCCAGAATCCAAAGGACATACTCTGCTTCTGTGGCTGCTTTCTTGATGGTATGATTCTTTCTTTTATATCTCAAGAGATTGCCTCAAGACAAAATCCAATCTTGTAGGTTGAGTCCTGCCTCACTAACACAACTGTGGTCCATCCTCATTAACATCATACAGGCAGGATTTACAATATATAGGAAAATCACACAATACCAGGAATCATGGCCCAGCCAAATCGATACACACATTTTTGGCAGGACATAATTCAATCCATGACACAAAGGAAGGGATCTTTCTCTCTGTAAATTGTCTCTGGAAAATATCTTCCTCTCCAGCAATGCTCAGGTTCAGGGTCAGGTTGAGGACACAGCTCTTCGGGTCCTGCACGTGTGCCAAGATCCTGGTTCATGCATGCGCGGGATTCTGGTGCCAAATTCAAACCATTGTTAGCGTGGTGGGGTCAAGCTGCAGTTAGAAACCATGGCTTGGTGGGCTGCAGTGGGGAGGGAGGGTCCACAGTGGAGCTGGGGAAACCTCGGCAGAGGCTTCAATACCAATAGGGTCACTTATGATGGACGGGTTTCAGTGGAGCTTCCAGGCTAAGACAGAGTAGGAAGAAAGATTTGGTGATCTATTTCTGAAAATTAGCCAATGAAAACCTTATATACAGCCATTGTGGAAAATAAACTACCATTTAACCCAGCAATCCCAATCCAAGATACACACCCAGGAGTTGTGAAAGCAGGAATGCAAACAGAAACCTGTACACCAATGTTCATTACAGCACTTTTCACAATAGGCAAAAAGTGGAAACAACCAGATGAATGGATAAAAAAAGTTGTATATATATACAACGGAATATTATGTATCTGTAAAGAGAAATGAAGTTTTGAAGCATGCCACAACATGGATGAACCTTCAAAACATGCTGTGTGAAATAAATCAGGCACAAAATCATAAATACTGTATGATCTCACTTATATGAAAGAAGCAAAAATATAGAAGCCAAAGTTTATTAATGGCTACAAGGGGAGGGAAGGAGGAGTTTTTGTTTGGGGGTTGTGGTGAAATGAGTTCCTGTATGTGGCCTTTTACATTGGTTCTTTGTAAAAGCAGCCTGGGGAGATTTTCCCCCTAAGCCCTGAGGAGGAAAACCAAAAACCAAAAACAGGAAACCCTGGTGGCATAGTGGTTAAGTGCTACAGCTGCTAAGCAAAAGGTCAACAGTTTGAATCCACCAGGCGCTCCTTGGATACTCTGTGGAGCAGTTCTACACTGTCCTGTAGGGTTTGCAGGAGGAAACTTCTCCCTAATTCTTGGAGGAAGCAACTTGGGGGGAGGAAGGGCTCTTTCCAGGTTGTTTTCTACCCCAAAGAGTTTGTTACTTTTGTCCAGGGGGTTCTCTGGGTTGATTGACATTTACTGGGTAAACTATAAACAATTTGATGGTTTAATACTTTTTATCTGGCCCTAGGCTGCAGTCTGCCCTGTGATTGGCCTATTTATGCACTTTGCAGGGATTGCTCAATGTGCTATGCAAATAGTGGCTCAAAAGTCCATTCACCAAGACTGACTTTCTGGGATTGGTAAATTCGTGGTCCTACTGGAAGGGCCATGCCTTGAATTGACAAGGAGTTTGCTTAAATGAGCAGCCAACCCCCCTAAAAGAGATTTTTCAGAGGCAAAGAGAGAAGTAGAGAGAGAGGAGGTGAGGAACCTCCTAAAATAGCTGCAAACACTGCAGACAGTCGAAGGCTGCAACATTGAAGACAGTGAGAGGCCCAGAAGGGGCCCCACAGCAGAGCTGGCAATGATGGCAGAAAGCAGCTGCTAGGAGAGCAGCAGCTGAGAAGGCTGCTCCACCGGCTATGAGCTGGGCCAGTCAGCAGGAGGATGGCCAACAATAGGGAGGATGAAGGCAGAGGCATGGCTGCAAGGCGGCATGCACAGCTGAGAGAAGGGCCTGTTGGCTAGCATGACCAAGAGAAAGGCCTGCTGGCTTTTACGGCTGAGAGAAGGGCCTGCTGGCCTGCATGGCCAAGAAGGACCTGAAAGAGCTGTCCTGCACCAAAGAAGGAAGGGATGTGCTTTCCACCTTGGGGGAGCCTTTCAAATCTCACCTATGTGCTTTCTGATCCTGATACCGAGATGTTCCTGTTTACTTCCACGTTGATCCTGACCCCAAGTTGGAGTCTGTTTCTTCTCTAATAAACGACATAACTGTGAGTATAGTCTGTGAGCTCTGTGTGGTCATTGCAATGAATTATCAAACCCAGCAGAAACGTAGAGAGTGCTGTGGGTAGGGGGGTGGGGGGTGGGGGATGGGGGGGAAATGGCTGGTGTCAGAAATGGTAAAGAAATTGGAGAACGGAGGTATGTCTGACTTTCACCTCTTAAGAACCAACTTTGTACTGATCCTAATTCATGTCTCTCAGGAATTCAGGTGATTCCTTATGCCACTAGATTACAGGGGATATTGAGTTTTTGTTAATGGTGTTCAAATATTTTGGAAAAGGATAACAATGATAGTGGCACAACAGGAAAAATGTAATCAGTGTCATTGAATTGTAAATATAAAAGCTGTTGTGTGGGCAAATGTTTTGGTGTGTATATTTTCACCACAATAAAATGAATGAATGAAAAACAAGACAAAAAAACACCCTATAGATCACAAGAGAATATTGTCCAATATAGTACTGGAAGATGATCCCCTTAGGTTGGAAGGCACTCAAAATACACAGTGGCTGCAACAATTAATTGAGCATAACCATGATCATGAAGATGGTGCAGGACATGGCAACATTTTGTTCTATTGTACATGTGGTCATCATGAGTTGGAGCCAACTCAACAGCAACTAACAACAACAATAATGATAACAACAACAGCAACATAACCCAAATGCCACTAACACATGTAAGAAAATTAAAAATTCTGTAATATCATCTAACACCCTGTCCGTTTTCAAGTTTCTTCAGTTGTCCCCAAAATATTCTTTACAACTGGTGTTTAAGGATCCAGTGGAGGATTGTGCATGGGAGGCTCTTATGGGTTATACCACTTCTCACAGCGCCTTGTCCAGAACACATTGACATGGGTCCAACTTAACTGCAAGGAAACTGGGAAAAATAACTCCTCTGTGTGCCCAAGAGGAAATTTACATTGTCAAAGCAGGCATTGTCTGTGCCGCAGGAGGTCATATGAGGGAAGTAAGAAGGGCATATGACAGTGGTAATATTTAATGGCTACTGCATTGTCCCCTTCCTAATATTATCCCATTTTGTGTACCCCAGGGAAATTGACACTGCCTTTAAGTTGGACTGGAAGAAGGAAAAATGAACTCAGACTAGATACCACAGGTGGTACGTGGGACAGCATTGCAGGTTTCTTTGCAGATAAATGACTTGGAGAAAAAAATTTTTTTTAGGGATCAATCAAGATTCATCAAAAGCCTTTTTAACTTGAGGCAGGTTGCCTTGATTATATACAAACAGGCTGCTCCAATAGAGTTGTCACCCTGGCATCCCTAAAGTGGGCCAAGCACCCTTCTATAGAGCTCAAAGAACTGGCATGTGGGTTGGGAAAGCTTGGATCCCGCTAGGAAGCAATGGATGAAGAGAGTAGGAACAGGTTAGGGAGATGGGACTTCTGGCTCTGCTGCTTTCTGGCTCTGTGAACTCTCCAGTGTGCGGTTGCTGTGAGAACAAACCAGGTTCCATTCTGGGTGGGGTTTACTTCCTGTGTCACTCTCAGAGGACTATCATCGGGTACCAACCATAGTCTCAGGAGTCAGCACAACTCCCTGCACTTCAAACCAGCCAGCCCCTCTCTCTTCCTCTAGCCTCTGAGGCTAGGTCACAAACTAGAAGGACTCTGTCCTTCTTCATCAACTTTCCATGCAGCCTTCCTCTGTCACCCAGCCACCCAAAGCCAGGTCTTAATAGATGAACTGCCTGCACATCCCTCTTCTGCCCACCCAAAAAAACAGTCACCCAAAATTGGTCCCCATGAGTTAGGACTCTGTCTTTACAGCTGCCTGAGCAGCCCTCCTTTGAATTATCCACTCCAAGCTAGGTCAGAGTCTCATTGCTCCTTTGTGGGTTTGTTAATTCTCCAAAATCGTTCACAAAACTCACAGAGACTATCACCTATGCTTAAAGTTATCCATTTATTATAACCAGAAAGAGTACAGGCAACGAAACACATCAGGCAAAGTCTGAGAAAGTTTCCAGCAGATTTCCACTGTCCCCAGGGATGTGCCACTGTCTCCCATGTACTGATGTTCTCACCAATTCAGGAAGCCCCAAAAGAGAAAGCTCCAAGGTCCAGGGCCCCTTATAAGTCATTGGAACCTCAATACATATGCATGAATTAATGAACATGTATGATTGGTTTCATCATGTCCCCTCCCTTCCAGCGGTTTGTTTCCAGGGTGGGACCGGTGTAGCCCCTGCTTACTTATACATGTTTAAATGTTCCCTGGCTATTTTTAAAAAATAAAAGGGCACCTTGACTGGTTGAGAATTCCAAGAACTATTTTCAGAAACCAGAGACAAAGGCTAAACCAAGTTCTTTGTTCCACACAAATAGACTTTTTTTTCATTTGTCTTGGGTAATACTTCCGAGAAGCATTGCTTGGTCTTGTGGTAGCTTTGTTTAACTTTATGAGAAATTGTCAAACTATTTTCCAAAGTGGTTTTACCATTTTAGATTCCCACCAGCAGTGTATAAGAGTTCCAGTTCCTCCACATCCTCACCAACATTTGGTACTGTCTTAATTTAAGTCATTTTGGTGCATGATAAGTGGTATACCATTGTCCAAGAGTAAAAACTCATACTCTGTTAAAATAACAGCAAAGAGATTTACCGAAGGTTCAATACAGTTTGAACTTGGGAAAACGTTCTGCTTACAAAGTAAAACGAGAACCTTCTGAGGTGGTGAGGTTACATAGACATATTTATATGCTTAAATCAGGAATTAACAATGCAAAATTTCCGATTGGTGCCCAGGAATGTAAGGAGCCAGGAGTTGGGATGACTCAAAGTGGGGAATCCATAGGGGTTGGTTCAAAGTGGTTATATGGGCTTCTTAGATTGGTTACCTTAGATAATTTCAGAAGTTCGTGAGTAAAGGGAGAGTTTACATTCCTTTCTGAGAACATTCTGCTAAAATAACATTCCTAGCAAACATTCCCAGGGAATTGCTTGTGCAAGAGATTTCTAATAAGGGGCTTGGTCAAGACCCTCCCTTTAGAGACATAGTTTCCATATCCTTAGTTTAACTGCAGAGAAGAACATTTTCTTAGTTGCAAGATTAACTCTGCTCAAGGTTAACAGTTGCTGAGGAGTAGGCAAAGGCTAAAACGGATTCGGAGCTTAGACCCACGCCAGTCACTTTGACATAGTTAAGCACCTCAATTTTAGAGCCCTCACACACTATTGTGGCTTTAATTTATATTTCTCTGACTACAAATACTATTCAGCATCTTTTCATGTGGTTTTTTGGTCACTTGGTATATCTTCTTTTGGGAAGCATCTATTTAAATCTTTCATCCGTTTATTAAATTGAATTGTTTCCCTTCTTACTCTTGATTTTTAAAGAGTTCTTTATGTATTCTGAATACAAGTCTTTTGTAAGATATATATGTATTGTGAATATTTTCTCTCAGTCTGTGTCTTGCCTTTTCTTTTTCTTAACTGGTAGGGAGTTAAAAAAAATTAAATGTACTTAACCTCTACTAAACTCTGCACAATTTGTTATCATCGCTCAGTTTTCTGTGAGTTGGCAGGGCTCAGCTGGGCACTTCATGCTTGGGGTCTCATACAGCTGCATTCAGGTGTTGGTTGGGGGGGCTGTCTGGGCTGGACAACCGGATGGCTCACTCAGATGGCTGCCAGCTGGGAGCTCAGCTGGACTGTTGGCCAGAACACCTACATGTGGCCACTACATGTGATTTGGGCTTCTCCCAGTGTGGCAGTTAAGCTCCAAGAAAAAACATCCTGAGGGTGAGCATTCCATGAGGGCCAGGTGGAAGCTGCAAGGCTTATGACATAGCCCCAAAAGTTCCAAAATAAGTTCACTTCACCACATTCTACTTGTCAAGTAAGTCTACTTGTCAGTGCAAGCCTATGTCTGAGGGGAGGAGAGTTAGACCCCATCTCTTGATGGGAGGAGCAACATGTGCACACAGAGAGGAGAGGAATTGATGGCAGCCTTTTTTGGAGACTCCCTACCACAGAGATCTTCCCCCTAGTTTCTTCATTTCTAAAGTGGGGATAACAATCCTTATGTTGTGAGAATGAAATGAGCTGCCAATATTTGCAAAAGGTCCCAGCTCAAGACCTGGTACACAGTGGGGTTTAGTGCTCTCCACTTCCTTCCCTTTTCTCCCCCTGCCGGGGGTTATCTATTTACTCCAGGCACTGCATAAATAGCAGATTCCAGGAGAAGAGGCAGGGTCTTGTAATAGTTATCACTCATTCTTGGGCCAGAGTGCCTCAGTTCAAAACTGTGTGATCTTGGGCAAGTTACTTAACACCTCTGTGTCTCGGTATCGTCCCCTATGAAATGAGGTATAATAATAATCCAGTTGTTGGTTATGTGCCACAACAACCCTCTTAAAGTTGCTCGTGAGGATTAATTGAGTTAGTAGATGTAAAGCTCTTAAAAGAGTAAAGCACAAAATTTATTATTCCATTAATGGGCATCTCAGAGTTGCATGGTGTGTATGGTTGTCCCAACTTGAGACTAGCAGCCTGCCCACCATCTTGAATAAACAAAAGGCTGTGCCTGCCATCTTCTGTGATATAGGAACTAACTCCCTCTTTAAGGTATTTCCTTATTTAGGTATGCTTCCTGTTTTCTGGCCAAGTTGAGGAAAGCAAGAGACTGGGGTCACAGACCAGCTAAAGTGACAAGAACTAGATCTGGCCCTCCTGACATGCGCAGAACCATTGATCCCCTTCTCTGGGTGACCCTGGAAGTCTTCTCTCACTGGACGGAACCAAACTTTAGCAGCCCAAGATTGAGGGAAGGCTTTCAGAGGTAAGGGGTCTGAGCCCAAGATCTGGATTGAGTGGCCCCCCGTTTTTAGACTGAGCGAGTGCAGAAAAAGCTGGATTGCCCCAGGAAGGCTTTTTTGGGCCAGACCAATAAGCAAACTGGTGCCAACCTCGAGGCATTCCTGAAGACCCCAGAGTCTATTTACTTCACCCATATAAATCGTTTGGGGGCTATTGCTCTGGGGGCCATCTTGGCGGCGCAAGTCCCCTTGTGCTCCTTTGCTTGACCAACCAAATAAAGCTGCTTCTTTTGCTTTCATCCCTTTAAAGCCTCTGTGGCTGTGCCAAGCAGACCTGGAACAGTCCGGTTACAAACTTACTGCGATCTGAAATTCTAGAGAAAGAATAGCAATAACAAAAAAAGTCATTACCAAGGGGGTGGGGGAAAGCCAGGCATTGTAAGGGAGGGTGGCATTCCTTTCAGAGTTGGTGGCACTTTTACGGGTTTTGCTTGTGCCCACTCCCACCCACTGCCGTCGCTTGTGCGGACACCCTAAAATCCTAAAATAGGTTTTGCTGGACTAAGCTGAAAGAGGTTGACTCCCTTAAAGCAAAAACTCCTTGAAGATTAAATTTCCAGATATTCTTTGATATATACTTACCTACCTATCCATTGCTGTCGAGTTGATTCCAACTCCTAGTGACACTATAGGACAAAGTAGAACTGCCCCATAGAGTTTCCAGGGAGCACCTGGTGGATTCGAACTGCTGACCTTTTGGCTAGCAGCCATAGCTTCTAACCACTATGGCACCATAAAAAACCAAACCCACTGCCGTTGAGTGGATTCCAACTCATAACGACCCTATGGGACAGAGTAGAGCTGCCCCGTAGAGTTTCCAAGGAGCACCTGGCAGATTTGAACTGCTGACCTTTTGGTTAGCAGCCATAGCACTTAACCATTACGCCACCAGGGTTTCCATGGCACCATAGCATGTCCTTAATGACTCTGATTCTACCAACTGATAGACCCTGAAACCCTGCATGTGCTTTGATGCTATCTCTTGAGAAATTAACATGACAGTATCCTTCAGGAGATTACCCTACCCAACCCCTATACTTTACATTCTTAAGAACTGGCCAACTTAAGGATCAATGCACGTGATTTTTGAAAACACATACTGTAATGCTATATCCAGAGGTCGCCCAATGACCTGTATAACCCACTTTCACTGTCCCATTTGAAGTGCCTTTCCAACACTTTCAGATTGATATTGCCTGATTTGAATTGTATCTATACAAAAAAAAAAAAAAAAATACACAATATATATATTCTGTTACACTAATTTTTGGCGTTTCTCTGTGCATTTAGGTTTTTAACAATTCCTAGCATCAGAAATGGAATCCAAAGTGGCTGACCGATTGATGTCCCCTAGAGCTCTTGTAACACACAGGCATGGTACCCTCAAAATCCCCTTTGGCTTACTTTCTCCACAGAGCATTTGGAGGTCATCTCAGTAAGCCTTCTTGGATTCTCGAGCTTTGCTCCTTTTGCATTTTAAGCTTGAATCCAACGTTTATGCTGAATTTGTTTTTTCATAGCACTTAGGATTGTCTCAAAATGGGGTCTGCCAAATCCAAGAAAACAGCAGATTTTCCTAGAGGAACTCTGGCTTGCTACATGGCCAAGAGCTATGTGTCTAGGTCTTGTTTACATTTGGAGTTATGGTCTGAACTCATTAATGATGGTTTATCGGATCAGTGACCACTCTGAGGTACTTTTCAACTGGAAAAACTAGTATATATAAGGTCTAAATTAGAAGACTGTGGCACAAATACCAGAGGGACACAATCGGATGCTTATTTTGATTGGTATTCAGGATTCTAAGATAGCCTGTCTGAAAGACACTGGTTTGAAACTGACTGAAAGTAACCTTAGTGAAACTATTTTTCCTGGTTTTTTTTCTGTATTTTCCTTGATCTCTTTCCTAATCTCTTGGAGAGTCCTACATATTAGTCTTTTCAATTCCATATTAAATAGTTCCACTGCATTTTCTTCTGCTGGAAGGTTGTCTGATTCTTTATTTTGGCCACTTGCTGGAGCCATCTTGTCCTGCTTTTATATATGTTTTGATATTATCTGTCGTCTTCAAGACATTAAGGTATTATTTTATATATTGACTTTGTTTTTTTGTTTTTTCTTGCTTTTTTGTTATGTCGGGGTGGGTGGGCCAGGAGTGCTTTGCTACTTGCTTACCTGTAGGCATGATAGCTCTCACCACCATGTCTAGGTGGGGCAGGACAATAGCAGGCAGGGTGACCCCACCTGGTTGTACACTGGTTTGATGAGGTGGCTGAGGGCAGACTGGGTGGGCACTGTCTGCCTCCTGAGGTTGGTCCAGCATTCACAGCCCCTCACCAGGTAGGTGGGGGTGTCAGACAGGGAATAGTATGGACTTTCTTCCCACCATTTAGCAGTTGGTCGAGTGGTGGAAAGCGAGGGGTGGTGCAGGCCTGGTGCGACAGCAGGTCCAAGTGCCAGGGACACTCTAGCCACTTCAGCACAGCGGAGGCCAGTGGGAAGGAGGGGAGGTGGTGTGTGGGACTAGGTAGGAGGGAGACAGAAAAGAAAAGGAGACAGAAAGAAAAAAAGAGGTGGTGTGGTAGTAGCTGGCAGGTGGGATGAAGTGGACCTGGGTGGTAGCCTGTGGGAAGGGGAAGGAGATAACATATAGGGCAGAAGGGTGAGGGGTGGGAAAGCATGTTTCTCTGGTGCTCTGTCTCCTGTTGGGAGCTCCGTGAAATTGCCTGCATGTACTCTCTGCCCAGACTCATTCCTGGCTGTGTTCCAAAGTGGCAATATTGTGCAGTGTTAGTTAGCACAGGACCTTCACTCTGTATCTCTCCTCATTCTCTGTTTTCCATCAGTTTATTCTTCCATTCAGTGTTTAATCTAGTTCTTTATCCCTTCATTTGGTGTTTAGGATTCCAGGATTGATGTTTGTATCTGTTTTGCTTAGTTTTTCAGGTCTTTGCTGCAGAGGGATGGCATGGTGCACCATGTTGGCTCTGTCTCCCTTAATGAAACCATTGTCTTAAAAAAAGGGCTCCTAATTCTTCCCCCTCTGCCCCTCTTTACCCAACTTTACCCCCTCATCCTGATGAGTGCTTTGATCTCTCTGAAATGCCTCTTGCTCAGTCCAGTCTTCCTTCAGAGCCTAAGCCTTTTGGGGGTCATTGTTCCCTAATATCTTTTAAAATAAAACCTTGTGAAGGATGGGAAAACAAACCACCCATCACTGCTTTTACCCATGGTCTAAAGCCAAGTAAAGGGTGCATCTTCGAACTGGTTTGTTCTGGGTTGAACTGTTTCTGCGAATTTACTTTTCTAACAAGTTCCCAGAAAGTTATGTATAAGAATCACCTGGGGATCTTGTTAAAATGTAGACTCTGATTCAGTATATCTGGGGTGGAAATGCAAATTCTCAGTAGGGAACTTGTTAGAAATGCAAATTCTCAGCAATGGTTAGAACCAGAATGAACTGGTTTGAAGCCCTGGTTAAGGGCTATAGCAAAGGAATTTTCTAACCCTGTGGAAGACCAATGGAAATTTACAGAGGAATTTAGGATACTAAAGGAGCCCTGGTAGTGCAGTGGTTAAGTGCTCAGCTGCTAATTGAAAGGTTGGTGGTTTGAATACACCAGCTCCATGGGAGAAAGATGTGGCAGTCTGCTTCTGTAAAGTTACAGCCTAGGAAACCACATGGGGCAATTCTACTCTGTCATATAGGGTTGCCATGAGTCGGAATCGACTCGGCAGCAATGGGTTTTGGGTTAGGATATTAACTCAAGCCTACTAACCAGGCCGCCCTGATTTATACCAGCTAATGCACATTCTGACGGGCCCAAGGGAAGCCCAAAACTGGAACTGGTTAACAGAATGGAAAAAATGCTGAACGAAGCTTAGAAGCTGGCACTGCAACCCCAGCTAATTTTTTAAACGACTCTAAAGCTGTAGCTAATAAGTTATTAGAAGTTTATACCATAGCCTTTCCTAGAGAGATTGATTGCGCCAAAATTGAAGGCTGCAAACAGGGACCGACCAGACAAGCTGTATGCAATTTCCAGGAACACTTAACCAAAGCTTTCTCTGAACATTCTGGTCTATAAATGGCACCAGAATAGCTTTTAACTCTATGTTTGTTAAAGGCCTTAAGCCTAAATTAGCCACCCTAGTCAAGAGACATCCTTTAGACTGGGAAATGGTTCCAGTAGTGGAACTAGCAAACTTAACTGAACAATTGAGTCAGACTCTTCAAACCGATAAGACAAATAAATAGAATTGCCTCATGTCTTTACAACTCCAGTCTTCTTCCACCAAACCTGACAATCTCCCAGTTGTTAAACCTGCTGGCATTTGCCATTATTGCAAAACACCTGGACATTGGAAAAAAGAATGCTGCAAATTACAGACAAAACTCCAAGGAACTCCCCTCATGGGGCTCTGAGGATGTTGTTCGGCTGCAACCAGTTTTGCCAATTAATTCTCGATGTAAAGCTATATTACTAATCAATAGTGAACCTTGTACCTTTTTAATCAATACTGGTGCCATCTTGTCTGCAATTAGCCCTGCTTCTTTATTGCAGCCTATTCCTTAGAGTGCAAAAACTATTGACATAATCGGTGTTTCTAACTTTACTCAGCGTGTTACCCAGTCCCTCCTCATTTCAGTTTCTGTAGGTTCAGTGATTGAACACTGCTCATTCCTTTCTTGTGACACCACCCCTGTAAATCTCTTGGGAAGAGACCTGTTGAGAAAGTGGGACTGTGTCATAACCTTTAATGAAAAGGGGGACGTAGTTTTTCAACTTCCAGAAAAATCCTACCCCTGAACTAATTTGTCATTCAGACGCTCTAAATCTGCCAGGGGAAAGGGCCCGTTTGGAGACAGAACATCCCATATTACCTACTGTTCATCCTGAGCTGTGACCAACCTATTATATCAATATTGGGAAAATACTGAATGCCCAACCTGTTAAAGTCCAAAGTGACCCCTCTAAACCGTCCCTGCTGTATCTCACTGAAAGCTGAAGCCATTTGAGGTCTCACCCCTATAATTAAGGATTTCCTAGACAAGGGACTTACACGTTGTACTAGTCCTTGAAGCACCCTCATCCTGCCTGTTAAAAAGCCCAAGGGCAAGGAGTGGAGATTTGTACAAGACCTTTATGCAATTAACCGATTGGTAATTCCCTGCTTTTCTGTGGTACCCAACCCCCACCTACTTTTATCACAGGTATCCCCCGAAGCTACAATTTACACTGTAATTGACTTAAGCAGTTTTTTTTTTTTTTTTTTTAACATTTAGGATTCCTGTCCATCCAGAAAGCCTTCACTTGGGAAGAACAACAATTCACCTGGGCAGCCATACTTCAAGGTTTCACTGAGTCCCCAGTTATTTTTCTCAAGTATTAAAATCAGACCTAGAGAATTTAGATTTCCCCTGCGGGGCTGTCCTCATTCAGTATGTGAACAACTTACAGATTTGTTCCTAGTCTAAGGAAAGTTGTGAAAAGGATTCTGTTTGTCTGCTAACCCAGTTGGCTCATAACGGGTTAAAGTATCTAAGGACAAATTACACTTTGTCCTGCCGCGAGTTAAATACCTAGAATATATCCTTACTAGTCAAGGTATTCAACTGGACCCTGCGTATTTAATAACCATTGTGACTTTCTTTTGTCCCATATGAAGAAACAGCTTAGAGGGTGTTATGGATTGAATTGCATCCCCCAAAAATGCATCTCAACTTTGCTAGGCCATGATTCTCAGTACTGTGTGATTGTCCTCCATCTTTTGATCTGATGGGATAATCCTATGTATTGTAAATCCTAACCTCTATGATGTTAATGAGGCAGGATACAATTTACAGGATTAGGTTGTATCTTGAGTCAATCTCTTTTGAGATATAAAAGAGAAAAGTGAGCAAAGAGAAGAGGGACCTCCTACCACTAAGAAAGAAAAGTCAGGAGCACAGTGCATCCTTTTGACCCAAGGCCCCCGAGCTGACAAACTCCTAGACCCAAAGGAAAATTCATGACAAAGACCTTCCCCTAAAAGCTGACAGAGAGAGAAAGGCTTCCCCTGGAGCTGGCACCCTGAATTCAGACTTCTAGCCATCTAGACTATGAGAGAATAAATTTTTATTTGTTAAAGCCATCAGCTTGTGGTATAACTGTCAAAGCAGCACTTGATAACTAGGACGGAGGGTTCCTTGCTGTATGGTTACTGCCACACTTGGATCCACAATTTTTCTCTCATGGTCCATCCCTTTATGCCTTATTGAAGGCTGAAACCCTTGAACTTCTTGTTTGGACAAAAGAAAGGAGACATCAGTTCCACGGGCTAGAAAGGGCCCTATCTGATTGGTACGGCCCTGGAAGTGCTTTCTGGTCTATGCCAAGAAATTTGGAAGACAACTACGTGGCCAACTGACTGGAAGAGATCCATATTTATGCCTATTCCCAAGAAAGGTGATCCATCTGAATGTAGAAATTATCGAACAGTATCATTAATATCACATGCAAGTAAAATCTTGCTGAAGATCATTTAAAAGTGGCTGCAGCAGTATGTCAACAAGGAACTGACATAAATTCAAGACAGATTCAGAAGAGGACATGGAATGAGGGATATCATTGATGATGTCAGATGGATCTCAGCTGAAAGCAGAGAGTACCAAAAAGATGTTTACCTGTGTTTTATTGACTATGCAAAGGTATTCGACTGTGAGGATCATAACAAATTATGGATAACATTGCGAAGAATGGGAATTCCAGAACACTTAATTTTGTTCATGAGGAACCTGTACATAGACCAAGAGGTAATTGTTTGAACAGAACAAGGGGCTACTGCATGGTTTAAAGTTAGGAAAGGTGTATGTCAGGGTTGTATCCTTTCACCATACTTATTCAATCTTTATGCTGAGCAAATAATCTGAGAAGCTGGACATGTGAGGAAGAATGCGGCATCAGAATTGGAGGAAGATTCATTAACAACCTGCATTATGCGGATGACAAACCTTGCTTGCTGCAAGTGAAGAGGACTTGAAGCACTTACTGATGAAGATCAAAGAATACAGCCTTCAGTATGGATTACATCTCAACATAAAACAAAAATCCTCACAACTGGACCAATAAGGAACATCATGATAAACTGAGAAAAGATTGACATTGTCAAAGATTTCATTTTACTTGAATCCACAATCACCACCCATGGAAGCAGCGGTCAAGAAATCAAAAGATGTATTGCATTGGGCAAATCTGCAGCAAAAGACCTCTTTAAAGTGTTAAAAAGCAAAGACGTCACCTTGAAGACTAAGCTGTGCCTGACCCAAGCTGTGGTGTTCTCAATTTCCTCATATGCATGTGAAAGCTGGATAATGAATAAGGAAGACTGAAGAAGAATTGGCACCTTTGAATTGTGGTGTTAGCAAAGAATATTGAATATACTGTGGATGCCAAAAGAACGAACAAATCTGTCTTGAGAGAAGTACAACCATAATGCTCCTTGGAAGCAAGGACGGTGAGTTTATGTTTCACATACTCTGGGCATGTTATCAGCAGGGATCAGTCCCTGGAGAACACATCATTCTTGGTAGAGTAGAGGGTCAGTGAAAAAGAGGAAGACCCTCAATAAGATGGATTAGCACAGTGGCTGCCAACAATGGGCTCAAGCATAACAATGATTGTGAGTATGGTGCAGGACCAGGCAGTGTTTTGTTCTGTTGTACATAGGGTAGCTATGAGTTGGAACCAACTCCATGTCACCTAACAACAACAACATCTGAACCCCCAACCCTGGGAATCTCTAATGACGACAAGCTTTTTATTTTATGTATACATGAAAGTAATGGAAATGCACTAGGAGTTCTGACTCAAACATGGAAGTCAAAGAAGGTCTCTTGGTTATTATAGCCTCCAGCTTGACTCAGTGGCCTAAGCCAATCCTCTCTGTTTACGAGCAGTAGGTGCCACTGCTAAATTAGTATAGATCACTGCAGACATAGTGATGGGGAATGAATTGGAAGTGCTTACCCCTCATTGCATAGAGGTCTTACTTAACTCTGCTTTAACCCAACAACCGTCTACCAGGTGACTTTCCACTTATGAGATCCTTTTCTTTTCTTCACCTCATCTGCACATTCACAGATGCCACCACGTTTACTGTCTATTCTTTCCTTGTCTGATGCAGGTGAACTGCGTTATGACTGCCTAGTATACCCCTCTCATGAACTCCTATCTCGCTGTCTATACTGATGGTTCTTATTTAAAAACTCCCCTAGCAAGCTACAGGGCTGGGTATGCTATCACTACTGATACTGAAATACTGGAACAGCATTCTCTACCGGGAGTTAGCTCTGCACAACAAGCAGAAGGAATACCCCTAACCCGTGCACACCAGCTCACTCAGAGGTCAACTGTCAACACACATACTGATTTTAGATGTGTTTTTGGCATGGTACGTGACTTTGTGATGTTATAGAAACAACAAGGATTCTTAACCTTATCTGGGCATAAGATAAAGAACTGGACTCAAGTTAGTCACTGGCTCGAGGCTCTTTTTTTGCCTAAAGAAATAGCTATCATTAAGGTCGAAGCCCACACTGCTAAACAAAGTATTGAACGTAAACGGAATGCATTAGCAGATAAAGTTGCTAAGGCCGCAGCCAGTTCAGATAAGATGATTCCTGCCACTCCTGAAGAATTAAAAATAGAGCAAAGTCTCATTCCTGACACTGAAAGGGAAAAATGGGAAGCCCAAGGAAAATTAGGAATCAGGCTTTTGGGTTGGACCTAACCAAAAACTAGTATTGCCTCAAAATTTAACAGCTCCCATGGTCTGTGCTCTACATTCCCTAAGCCATTTTATAGGGACAAAATGATTCAGATTATGGAGAAACATTGGTGGGGAAAGTTCTGCCCCATTGCTAAACAAATTTATGCTTTGTAAATGCAGGGAAGCTGTTGAAGGCTTCCCCTGGACAATTTGCCCCACCTATTGGACTGATGAGAGAATAGCAGATGGATTTCATTTAGCTCTCTCCTTCTATGTCATATAAGTATGTTTTAGTCCTTATTTGTATGTATTCACATTGGACTGAAGCTTATCCCTGTTGAAGGGCAGCTGCCACTTTTGTTGCAAAAAAATTTTTGGAAGACATTATTCCTTCTTGGGGTACGTGCAGTGCTCTGCACAGTGATTGGGGAACTCACCTTACCAGACAGGTAATCAAAAAAATTTGCTGAGTACTTCCAGTTACTCAACTTCTGCATATCCCATATCACTTCCAATCATCTGGGTTGGTTGAAAGAAAAATGGTATTCTAAAACAATAGCTAGCTAAGTTAATTGAAGATCTACATCTGCCATGGCCTAAGGTTTTGCCTCTGGTTTCACTCAACCTTAGATCCACTCCTTTTGAAAAACATAAATTAACTCTCGTGAGATTGTTACTGGACGACCCTTACTTTTAAGTCACATCAATTATACGGATCCTCGATTAGTTAATGCTGATACTCTGAACTATTGTAAATGTTTAATGATGTATTCTAAGCTTATATCTCATAGGTGGAACAAACTTTTGCCAAAAAAAAAAAAAAAAATCAGTACCAACTGAAAAAACCAAACCCAGTGCCGTCGAGTCGATTCCGACTCACAGTGACACTATAGGACAGAGTAGAACTGCCCCATAGAGTTTCCAAGGAGAGCCTGGAGGATTTGAACTGCTGAGCCTTGGGTTAGCAGCCGTAGCACTTAACCACTACACCACCAGAGTTTCCCCCCCCCAAAAAATCAGTACAATCTTGAAAATGGTCTCTGCTTGCCACCAGGAGACCCAGTATATTGGAAAAACGTCAAACTGAAACACTGTCTGGAACCTCACTGGAAATGGGTGTACCAAGTCCTGCTTACCAACTGAGGCGCAATAAAACGTGAAGGAGTAAAACCCTGAGTACACATTCCCCAGCTCAAAAGAACTCCACTGAACCCTTGGACCAGTGAAGTTGCCAGTGAACTCTGACTTTGCCTCCTTTGAGGACGTCCCAAAGCAGACGATGTCTGAGATGTAGACAGGTATCCCAAATTAATTGTATCAAGATTCTATCTAAACAAATTTTATTTTTTTCCTTTCCGTTTCTTCTCACCTTGATGAAAGTAACCTCCTTTTCCTTGTATTTTTCTCTAATAATTCCTTATATTCACCCTTGAAGAAGCAATGTTTTTATTCAATGGGCTCATTTATTTGCACAAGCATTAAATCAGACAAATTGCTGGATCTGTGGTCTTACGGACTTGGTGGATCTCCCCCCTGCAACGGAGAGATTCTCTCTTGCCAAGTTTATACTTGAGGAAAAACAGGAATCTATCATACTAAATTTACCCGTAACTATAAATAATCCTTATTTCTGGCCCATAAATCATACCCTGAATGAACCTGGTCGTGGATATACTTTCTCTCTCAGCTACACCATACAAATGGCCAGAGAAACTGCTAAAAATGCTCCCAGAAACAGAATCACCAAACGATTTGTTACTGTCTAGCAGTTATGGGATGAATTTGTATGGCTAACCCAGGGTACAGTTCCTTAAGCACTATTACCCCTCTTTTTTAGGAACAACGTAATCATTCCAAACAACAGCTTCCTAATAGAGTCCATCAAATGGTATGGTTACGTTCAACTGCTTGCCTTATGTGAGTTTGATTGGTATGGTACTGACTGGTCTCATCGGCCTGGCATATTCTAGGTACCTCCCAATGGTATGTAATGGGTTTGTGACTCAAACCTTTGGCCTTGGCTCCCTCCTGGATAACTAGGAAGACGCATTATAGGGTTTTCATGGGCTCAAATCTGTATCATGTGCACCCCTTCCCTTCGAGCCTGATGGACTCTTTCTGTTTTTCATTGGTCTGACCATTCGGCTGCTTTATTCATACCCTCTATTGGGTTAGAAGATGTTATAGCACACATTGAAACTCTAAATAAACTCAATTGGCCTTGAATAACAGTGCTAAAAATATTCTGCCTCTGAACACTGAAATGACCTAAATGAGGAAGGTTGTCCTTTAAAATCGAATGGTTGTAGATATCCTTACTGTCGCCCACGGAGGAACTTGTGCTGTAATTAAAACTGAGTGCTATACTTATATTACTGATGAATTTAGTAATGTTACTCACTACACATCACACATGAAGAACGTAATTAACCAAATGACTGATCCTACTCCCAGTCTAGGTGAGTTATTCCAACAATGGCTTTCAAATTGGGGAGTCTGGAAGAAATCTCTATTTGTCATTGTCTGCATAGTTATTGTCTTAGGCTGTGTACTCTAGAGGACCAAAACCAGTCAAGTGTATATATAAATATACATATAGAGAGATTTATTTTAAGGAAATGGCTCATGCAGTTGTGGAGTTCTGCAGGAGCTGGGCAGCAGGCTGTTGACTCACAGGGTTGTGAGAGTTAGTGAATCCAAATTCTGCAGGTCAGGCAGCAGGCTGCTAGTTCACATCTCAAGAACTGAGATCAGAGGATGATGAGATGGATGCAGTATTGAGAGAGAGATAGCTTTGCCAGAACATTCCTATGTATTCGATGCAGGCACACCTTCCCTTGCCCGGAAACTCCCTTTCCAACTCATCGTCTGCTCACATCAGATCACGAAATGGAGGATGATTACACAACATCTGCCAAACCACTCAGAATCATGGCCTAGCAAAGTTTAACCATCACAGTCCGCCCCTTGTCAACTTGGCGCCTGTACACATCTCCTTAAACTATACATAACCTCTAAATAAAAACAATGATAAAGCCATACTTGCATCTAAAATGACATAAGTAACATGTGTATAGTCAAAAATGCACCAGCCCTGTTTACGTCTTATATTTTATAAGTAATGGATTAAATGAGGGAACAAAACAAAGATATTTGCTATACACACACACATACCCTTGTAACAAAACAGGAAGAAATAGTCGTAACAATTACGGTCCTCATTTCTGCAACTTGTCACGTGGTTGTAGCTGGTATTTAAAACTATCTTCTTCCACCACTCATTTTGTATTCCGTTTACCCTCAGCTAGCATCTCAGCTGGTCATGGTTCTTTGCCTGGTGGGATATCTTAGTTGTCTAGTGCTGCTATAACAGAAATACCACAAGTAAATAGCTTTAACAAAGAAACGTATCTCTCACAGTCTAGGAGGCTAGAAGTCTTAATTCAGAGTGCCAGCTCCAGAAGAAGGCATTTACTCTCTGTTTGCTGCGGGGAAAGGTCCTTGTCATCAATCTTTCCTGGTTAAGGAGCTTCTCAGTGCAGGGACCCTAGGTCCAAAAGATGCGCTATTCTCCTGGTTCTTTTTTCTTGGTGGTATGAGGTCCCCCTGTCTCTCTGCTCACTTCTCTTTTATATCTCAAAAGAGATTGATTTAAGACACAACCAAATCTTGTAGATTGAGTTCTGCTTCATTAACATAACTGCCTCTAACCCTGCCTCATTAACATCATAGAGGCAGGATTTAAAACACACATGAAAAACACATCAGATAACAAAATGGTGGACAATCACACAATAGTGGGAATGATGGGCTAGCCAAGTTGACACACATTTTTGAGGGAGAAAATTCAGTCCATGACATGGGGTAACCCAAACTTTCATTCCCAAAGGGTCTGGGCCATTAGTAGTCATGTTGGAATTGGGTTGCTGTAGTTTTCCATTGACTTTAATCACAGAGCACGGTAGTACTAAGAGACACCCTAAGGAATCCCCTATACTCTGGACATACTCTTCTTTATCTCCATTGTGTAATATCAATCCTATTTCCCCTTGGTAATCAGGGTCAAGTATACCAGCCAACATGGTAATTCCCTTTTTTGCCTGTTGATCCAGAGGCGTGAGGAGTCCAAACTGGCCGGGTGGCATTCTTAACTTCCAGTTCAAAGGAATCAGTGTTGTGTCTCCAGGTGGGAGTATTGTTCCCTTTGGATATAAGGCCTCTAGACACATAGAGCAGGAACAAAATTTTTATGAGTGGGTGTCATGGATTGAATTATGTCCTCCCAAAAATGTGTGTATCAACTTGGTTAGGCCATGATTCCCAGTATTGTGTGGTTGTCTTCCATTTTGTGATTATAATTTCATGTTGAGAGGATTAGGGTGGAATTGTAACATCACCCTTATTCAGGTCACCTCCCTGATCCAAGGTAAACGGAGCTTCCCTGTGGTGTGGCCTGCACCGCCTTTTATCTCCCAAGAGATAAAAGGAAAGGGAAGCAAGCAGAGAGTTGGGGACCTCATACCACCAAGGAAGCAGCAAGAGGAGCAGAGCGTGTCCTTTGGACACAGGGTCCCTGAGCCTGAGAAGCTCCTCGACCTGGGGAAGATTGATGACAATGACCTTCCTCCGGAGCTGACAGAGAAAGCCTTCCCCTGGAGCTGATGCCCTGAATTTGGACTTGTAACTTACTAGACTGTGAGAAAATAAATTTTTCTTTGTTAAAGCCATCCACTTGTGTTATTTCTGTTATGGCAGCACTAGAGGACTAAGACAGTGGGTCATTAGTGGTAATAATGAGTGGTGCCACTTCCATTTCCGCCCCTTGATTGCCAGACCTGTGAATTCTGGCTATAAGAGAAACACCACCATATATTGGATGCTGGTTTAGAGCATATGAAGCCTCCTGGAGGACGTTGCCCCAAAGCTGTAAGGTATTGCCACCCAACTGTCACCTAATTATGTCTTCAGAAGACCATTCCGTCTTTACCTCAAGCCTGCTGCTTCAGAATGACGGGGAACGTGGTAAGACCAGTGAATTCCATGAGCATGGGCCCACTGCTGCACTTCATTTGCTATGAAATGAGTTCTTTGATCCAAGTCAGTGCTGTGTGGAGTACCATGATGGTGGATAAGGCATTCTGTAAGTCCATGTATGGTAGTTTTGGCAGAAGTATTGCATGCAATGGCAACTCTTACTATTGGAAGTCCATGAAGAAGAAATATTCACCAAGCTTAATGTGATCATAGATCTCATTTTAAATAATGATCAGGCTAGAGAAGTGTTGTTGTTGCTAGGTGTCGTTGAGTCAGTTCTGACTCATAGTGACTCTGTGCACAACAGGATGGAACACTGCCCAGTCCTGCACCATCCTCAGAATAGTTGCTGTATTTGAGCCCATTGTTGCAGCCACTGTGTTAGTCCACCTCATTGAGGGTCTTCCTTTTTTTTACTGACCCTCTGCCTTACCAAGCATGATATCCTTCTCCAAGGACTGGTCCCTCCTGATAATATGTCCAAAGTACATGAGAAAGTCTCCCCAACCTCGCGTCCAAGGAGCACTCTGGCTTTATTTCTTCCCAGACAGACTTGTTTGTTCTTCTGGCCAAACTAAAAAACCAAACCCACTGCCGTCGAGTTGATTCCAACTCATTGCGACCCTATAGGTCAGAGAAGAACTGCTCGATAGAGTTTCCAAGGAGTGCCTGGCGGATTCAAACCACCAATCTCTTGGTTAGCAGCCATAGCACTTAACCACTATGCCACCAGGGTTTCTATCTTCTTCTGGCAGTCCATGCTATGTTCAATATTCTTCACCAACACCATAATTCTAAGGCATCGGTTGATTTTCAGTCTTCCTCATTCATTGTTCAGCTTTCATATACATATGAGCTGTTTGAAAATACCACAGCTTGGGTCAGGTGCACCTTAGTCCTCAAAGTGACGTTTTTGCTTTTTAACACTTTGGTCTTTTGCAACAGATTTGCCTAATGTAATATCCCTTTTGATTTCTGTGATCCACAGTATTGACTGTGGATCCAAGTAAAAAGAAATCCTTGACAACTTCAACCTTTTCCCATTCTTTGCAATGTTATCCATAATTTGTTATGATCCACACAGTTGAATCACTTTGCATAGTCAGTAAAACACAGGTAAACATCTTTCTTGAACTCTCTGCTTTCCGCCAAGACCTATTGAGATTAGCAATGATATACTTCTGTCTTAATCATCTAGTGCTGCTATAACAGAAATACCACAACAGGATGGCTTTAACAAAGAGAAATTTATTCGCTCACAGTCCAGTAGGCTAGAAGTCTGAATTCAGGGCGCTGGCTCCAGGGGAAGGCTTTCTCTCTCTGTTGGCTCTGGAGGAAGGTCCTTGTGATGCATCAGTCTTCCCTTGGTCTGGGAGCATCTCAACACAGGAACCTTATGTCCAAAGGACGCGCTGTGCTCCTGGCACTGCTTTCTTGGTGGTAGGAAGTCCCCAACTCTCTGCTTGCTTCCCTTTCCTTTTATCTCTTGAATGATAAAAGGTGGTGCAGGTCACACCCCAGGGGCACTCCCTTGACAATCCCACCCTAATCCTCTCAACATAAAATTGCAATCACAAAATGGAGGACAGCCACACAATAGTGGGAAGCATGGCCTAACCAAGTTGATACACATATTTTTGGGGGGACGTAATTCAATCCATGACACCATTGTTCCCTGTCATCTTCTGAATCTGGCTTGAATTTCTGGCAGTTCCCTGTCAATGTAGAGCTGCAACCATTTTTGAATTATCTTCATAAAATTTTACTTGTGTGTGATTGTCAGGGATTGAATTGTGTCCCCCCAAAATATGTGCCAACTTGGTTAGGCCACGATTCTCAGTATTGTGTGGTTGTCCTCCATTTTGTGATTTTCCTATGTGTTACAAATCATAACCTCTGCCTGTGGTTAAAGAGGATTAGGGTGGGATTTAACACCCTTGTTCAGGTCACATCCCTGATCCAACGTAAGGAGAGTTTCCCTGGGGTGTGGTCTGCACCACCTTTTATCTTAAAAGACATAGAAGGAAAGGGAAGCAAGCAGAGAATGGGGGACCTCATACCACCAAGAAAGCAGTGCCAGGAGCAGAGCGCATGCTTTTGACCCAGGGTTCCTGCACGGAGAAGCTCCTAGTCCAGGGGAAGATTGATGACAAGGACCTTCCTCCAGAGCTGACAGAGAGAGGAAGCCTTCCCCTGGAGCTGACACCATATTAATATTAATGATATTGTTCAATAAATGATGATTCTGATTACCAAGGGGAAACAGGATTGATATTACATAATAGAGGTAAAGAAGGGTGTGTCATCATTTGATTTCTTGACTGCTGCTTCTGTGGGTGTTGATCATGGATCCAACTAAAATGAAATCCTTGACAACTTCAATATTTTCTCCGCTTATCATGATGTTGCTTATTGGTCCAGTTGTAAGGATTTTTATTTTCTTTATTTTAAGGTGCAATCCATATTCCAGAACATTCATGAGGAACCTGTATGTAGACCAAGAGGCAGTTGTTTGAACAGAACAAGGGGATACTGCGTGATTTAAAGTCAGGAAATGTGTGTGTTTCAGGGCTGTATCCTTTCACCATAGTTAATCTGTATGCTGAGAAAATAATCTGAGAAGCTGGACTATATGAAGAAGAATGCTGCATCAGGATCAGAGGAAGACTCATTAACAACCTGCTTTATACAGATGACACAACCTTGCTTGCTGAAAGTGAAGAGGACTTGAAGCACATACTGATGAAGGTCCATTCTTGAGATGGTCTCCAAGTTCAGGCAGAATGTACTCAAGGTCATATTTTGGTTCTTGTGAACTTAATTTTCTTCAGCTTCAATTTAAATTTGTATGTGAGCAATTAATGGTCTGTTATGCAGTCTGCCCTCGGCCTTTTTCTGACCAATGATATTGAGCTTCTCCATTGTCTCTTTCCACAGATGCGTTGTTTTTGTTGTTGTTAGAGGTCCTCGAGTCAGTTCCAACTCATAGTGACCATGTGTACCAAAGAATGAAACAATGTTCAGTCCTGCGGCATGATTACAATCTTTGTTATGCTTGAGCCCATTGTTGGAGCCCCTGTGTCAGTGCATCTCATTGAGCGTCTTCCTCTTTTCCACTGACCCTGTACTTTACCAAGCATGATGTTCTTCTTCAGGGACAGATCCCTCCTGACAACATGTCCAAAGTATGTAAGACAAAGTCTCACCATCCTTGATTCTAAGTAGCATTCTCATTCTACTTCTTCCAAGACAGATTTGTTCATTCCTTTTAACTTTTTAAAAAATTAATTAATTGTACTTTAGATGAAGGTTTATAGAATTGATTTCTCATTAAACACTTAGTACACATATTGTTTTATGACATTGATTAACAACCCCATGACATGTCAACACTCTCCCTTCTCAACCTTAGGTTGCCTATTACCAGCTTTCCTGTTCCCTCCTGCCTTCTAGTCCTTGCACCTGGGCTGGCGTGCCCCTTTAGCCTCATTTTGTTTTATGGGCCCAAACAATCTTTGGCTGAAGGGTGAACCTCAGGAGTGACTTCATTACTGAGCTGTAGGGAGTCCAGGGGCCATACTCTCAGGGTTTCTCCAGTCTTTGTCAGGCCAGCAAGTCTGTTCTTTCTTTTTGAGTTAGAATTTTGTTCTACATATTTCTCCACCTCTGTCTGGGACTCTCTATTGTGATCCCTGTCAGAGCAGTCAGTGGTGGTAGCTGGGCACCATCTAGTTTTACTGGACTCAGTCTGGTGGAGGCCATGGTAGATGTGGTCCATTAGTCCTTTGGACTAATCTTTCCCTTGTGTCTTTAGTTTTCTTTATTCTTCCTTGCTCCCAAAGGGGTGAGACCAGTGGAGTATCCTAGATGGCTGCTCACAGGCTTTTAAGACCCCAGACACTACTCACCAAAGTAAAATGTAGACTATTTTCTTTATAAACTCTGCTATGCCAATTAAGCTAGATGTTCCCTGAGACCATGGTCTCCACAGCCCTCAGCCCAGCAATTCGGTCCCGCAGGGAGTTTGGATTATCTCTGGAGCTTCCATGACCGTACCTTGTACAAGTTGTTCTGGCTTCCCCAATATTGTGTACTGTCTTACCCTTCACCAAAATTCCAACTTATCTGTTGTCTATTTAGTGTTTTTCCTTCCCCATCCGTCCCCTCCCTCATAACCATCAAAGATTGTTTCTTTTTGTGTGTAAGCCTTTCCATGAGTTTTTACAGTAGTGGTCTCATACAGTATTTGTCCTTCTGTGATTAACTTATTTCACTCAGCATAATGCCCTCCAGATTCATCCATGTTATGAGATGCTTCACAGATTCATCAGTGTTCTTTATTGTTGCGTAATACTCCATTGTGTGTATGTATCACAGTTTGTTTATCCATTCACCTGTTGATGGATGTCTAGGTTGTTTACATCTTTTTGATATTGTGAGCAATGCTGCAGTGAACATGGGTGTGCATATGTCTATTCGTGAGATGACTCTTATTTCTCTAGGATATATTCCTAGGAGTGGGATTGCTGGATCATATGGTATTTCTATTTCTAGCTTTCTAAAGAAGTGCTGTATCATTTTCCAAAAAGGTTGTATCATTTCACATTGCTACCAGTAGTACATCAGAGTTCCTATCTCCTCGCAGCCTCTCCAACATTTGTTATTTCCTGTATTTGTGATTTGTGCCAGTAATGCCGGGGTGAAATGGTATCTCAGTGTGGTTTTGATTTGTATTTCTCTGATGGCTAGTGATCTCGAGTATTTCCTCATGTGTCTGTTGGCCGCTTGAATGTCTTCCTTGGTGAAGTGGCTGTTCATTTCCTTTGCCCATATTTGAACTGGATTATTTGTCTTTTTGTTGTAGAAGTATTGGATTTTCTTGCAGATTTTAGAGACTAGACCTTTGTCTGATTTGTAATAGCCAAATTTTTTTTCCCGAGTCTGTAGGTTCTTTTTTCACTCTTCTGGTGAAGCCTTTTGATGAGCATAAGTGTTTAATTTTTAGAAGATCCCAGTTATCTAGCTTATCTTCTGGAGTTTGTGTGTTGTTTGTTTTGGTTTGTGTCCTGTTAATGCTGTGTATTAGGGCCTCTAGTGTTGATCCTATTTTTTCTTCTATGAACTTCATAGTTTTTGGCTTTATGTTCAGGTCTTTAATTCATTTTGAATTCGTTTTTGTATAAGGTGTGAGGTTTGGGTCCTGTTTCTTTTTTTTTTTAAGATGGACGTTCAGTTTTGCCAGTACCATTTGTTAAAAAGACTGTCCTTTCCCCATTTGATGGACTTTGGGCCCTCGTCGAAGATCATGTGACCATAGGTGGATGGATTTACATCTGGATTCTCAATTCTGTTGTTTTAGTCAGTGTATCTATTGATGTATTACTACCAGACTATTTTGACTACCGTAGCTGTATAGTAGGCTCTCAGGTCAGGTACTGTGAGTCCTCCTACTTTATTCTTCTTCTTCAACAGTGCTTTACTTATCCGGGGCTTCTTCCTTTTCCATATAAAGTTAATGGTAATTTTTTCCATCTCTTTAAAAAGTGTTGATGGTATATAGATTGGGATCACATTGTATTTGCAAATTGCTGTGGGAAGAATTGTCATTTTCACAATGTTGAGCCTACGTATCCATGAGCATGGTATGTTTTTCCAGTTCATGTATGTCTGTTTTGGTTTCTTGCAGCAGTGTTTTGTAGTTTTCTTTGTATGGGTTTTTTACATCCCTGGTCAGATTTATTCCTAAGTATTTTATTTTTTCAGGGGCTATTATAAATGGTATTGTTTTCCTGATCTCCTTTTCATTGTCCTCTCTTATTGGTGTATAGGAATCCCACTGATTTTTGTATGTTTATCTTCTATCCTGCTAATCTGCTGAATCTTTCTACTAGTCCCAGTAGTTTTCTCATGGAGTCTTTTGGGTTTTCTGTGTATAGTATATCATCTGCAAATAGGGACAGTTTAATGTCTTCATTACCAATTTGGATTCCCTTTATTTCTTTTTCTTGCCTTTATTGCTTTAGCTAGGACCTCCAGTACAATGTTAAGTAGGAGTGATGATAAAGGGCATCCTTGTCTTGCTCCTGTTCTCAGGGGGAATGATTTCAGGCTCTCTCCATTAAGAATGGTGTTGGCTATTGGTTTTGCATAAATGCCCTTTATTATGTTGAGAAATTTCCTTTCTATACCTATTTTATTGGGCGTTTTTATCAGAAATAAAAAAAAGAAAAAAAATTTTTTTCTTTTTTTTTTTTATCAGAAATAGACTTTGTCAAACACCTTTTCTGTGTCAATTAAGATGATCATGTGATTCTTTCCTTTTATTTATGTGGTGCGTTATGTTGATTGATTTTCTAATGTTGAACCATACTTGCATACCTTGTATGAATCCTACTTGGTCGTGGTGTATTATTTTTTTGATATGATGCTGAATTGTATTGGCTAGAATTTTTGTTGAGAATTTTGGCACCTATACTTATGAGAGATATTGGTCTGTTAGTTTTCTTTTTATGTGGTGTCTTTGGCTGGTTTTTGTATCAGGGTTATGCTGGCTTCATAGAACGAATTCGGAACTATCACTTCCTTTTCTATGTTCTGAAATAGTTTGAGTAGTACTGGTGTAAGCTCTTCTCTGAATGTTTGGTAGAATTCTCCAGTGAAGCCATCTGGGCTGGGGCTTTTTTTGTTGTTTGGGGGAGTTTTTTAAATTACCTTTTCAATCTCTATTCTTGTTATGAGTCTGTTCAGATTTTCAATATGATTTTGTGTTAGTTTGGGTAGGTAGTGTGTTTCTAGAAATTTGTTTATTTCCTCTAGGTTTTCAAATTTGTTGGAGTATAGTTTTTAGCTTTTCATAATACTCTGTTACGATCCTTTTTATTTCAGTTGGGTCTGTTTTAATGTCTCCCATTTCATTTCTTATTTGGTTTGTTTGTGTCCTCTTGTGTTTTTCTTTTGTCTGTTCGGCTAGTGGTTTGTCGATTTTGTTGATCCTTTCAAAGAACCAGCTTTTGGTTTTGCTGATTCTTTCTATTGTTTTGCTGTTCTCCATTTCATTTATTTCTACTCTGATCTTTATTATTTCCCTTCTTCGGGTGGCTGTGGGCTTCTTTTGCTGTTCTCTTTCTATTTGTTCAAGTTGTGTAGCTAATGTTATGATTTTGTCCCTTTCTTCTTTTTTGATGTATGCATCTATTGCTATAAATTGACCTCTGAGCACTGCCTTTGCTGAGTCCCAAAGGTTTTAGTACGATGTGTTTTCATTCTTGTTTGATTCTAGGAATTTTTTGATTCCCTCTCTGATTGCTTCTATTACCCAGTGGTTTTTAAGCAGGGTGTTATTCAGTTTCCATGTAACTTTTTATCCTCGCTCTTCTTGTTGTTAATTTCTACTTTGATGGTGTTTTGTCAGAGAAGATACTTTGTATTATCTTAGTGTTTTGGATTTTGTTGACAATTGCTCTGTGGTCTAAGATGTGGTCTATTCCGGAGAGCGTTGGAAAAGAATGTGTACTTTGCAGCTTTTGGCTGGAGTGTTCGGTATATGTCTATGAGGTCAAGTTGGCTGATTGTGCCCTTTAGCTCTTCTGTATCGTTGTTGAGTTTCTTTCTAGATGTTCTGTCCTTTACTGAGAGTGGTGTGTTGAAGTCTCCTATGATTATTGTGGCACTGTCAACTTCTCTTTTCAGTGCTGTTAGAGTTTGTTTTATGTATTTCGGAGCCCTGTCATTGGGTGCATAGATATTTATTATGGCTAAGTCTTCATGATGGATTGCCACTTTAATCATTATATACTGCCCTTCTTTGCCTTTTATGGTGGATTTTGTTTTAAGGTCTATTTTATTTGAGATTAGTATTGCCACTTCTGCTCTTTTTTGGTAGTTATTTGGTTGATATATTTTTTCCATCCTTTGATTTTTAATAAATTTATGTCTTTGTTTCTAAGGTGTGTCTCTTGTAGACAGCATTTTGATGGATCCTGGTTTTTTTTTTTTTAAGTCCATTTTGTCACTCTTTGTCTCTTTATGGTTGCATTTAGGCTATTTATATTCAGTGTAATTATTGACAGGTTTGTGAGTTTGTTGCTGTCATTTTGTAGTGCTTTTTTTTTTTTTTTTGTGGTGTTGACATTTTCTTTGTTCCTCTTACTCTCCTGTACTAAACTACATTTGTTTGTGGATTTCTTTTTCGTTTCTTTTGTTTTTGTGTATTTTCTTTTTATTGACACTTTATGTTTTCTTCTTTATTTTGATGAGTAGTTTTGTTACCTTTCTTTGTGGTTACCTTGAAATTTACCCTTATCTTCCTAAGTTTGAACCAGTCTATTATCACTCGGTATTGCCTTGCCTTTTTCTCCGTTAGAAAGTTGTATAGCTACACTGTTATTTCCTCTTTTATTTTTCTGACCTTGTCGTCCTATACAGATTAAGCTCTCTGGTTCCCTGTTGTAATACTTTTGGTTTTGGATAGGCCTTGAGAGTTCATTTCCTAGGTTGTCATCTGCGTGGTACAATCTTGCCTACTAGATGTTGTTTGCTCTCAGACCGAAGGGCTCCCTTTAATAATTCTTGTAGGTTTAGTTTTTACATATTCCCTTAATTTCAGTTTATCTGGAAATGCCCTAGTTTCACCATCATGTTTGAATGAGTGTTTTGCAGCATATATTATTCTCAGATGGTAAATTTTTCCTTTCAAAGTTCTATATATGTCATCCCATTGCCTTCTTGGCTGCATGGTTTCTGCCAGATAATCAGAGCTTAGTCTTATTGTTTCTCCTCTTTATGTGACTTTTTGTTTTTCTCGAGCTGCTCTCAGGATTTTCTCTTTGTCTTTGGTCTTAGTGAGTGTGATTATGATATGCCTTGGTGATTTTCTTTTGGGGTCTATCCTATATTGGGTTTGTTGAGCTTCTTGGATGGTCAGCTTTTGATCTTTCATGATATTAAGGAAGTTTTCTGTCAGCAATTCTTCAGTGATCCTCTCTGTGTTTTCCGTTTTCTCCCCCTTCTGGAACTCCGATCAGTGGCAAATTTTTGCTTTCGATTGTATCCCACATAATTATCAGGGTTTCTTCATTTTTTTTTTCTGATTTTTTTCTCTGACAGAGTTATATCCAAGTGTTTGTCTTCAATTTTGCTGATCCTGTCTTCCATAATTTCAAACCTGCTCCTCAGCCCTTCTGTGACACTGTCCATTTCTGAAATCCTGTTGTTCATCTTTTGGGTTTCTAATTGTTGTGTTTGTGTGATTTCTAGTTGTCATGGATTGAATTATGTACCCTTCAAAATGTATCAGCTTGGTTAGGCCATGTGTGGTTGTACTCCATTTCATAATTTTCATATGTGTTATAAATATAATCTTTGCCTGTGGTTAAAATGATTAAGGTGGAATTGTAACACCACCCTTACTCAGGTCACCTTCCTGATCCAATGTAAAAGGAGTTTCCCTGGGACGTGGCCAGCACCACTTTTTTTTTTTTTAGTTAACTTTTATTAAGCTTCAAGTGAACGTTTACAAATCCAATCAGTCTGTCACATATAAGTTTACATACATCTTACTCCGTACTCCCACCTGCTCTTCCCCGTTGAGTCAGCCCTTTCAGTCTCTCCTTTCGTGACAATTTTGCCAGCTTCCCTCTCTCTCTATCCTCCCATCCCCCCTCCAGACAAGAGCTGCCAACACACTCTCAAGTGTCCACCTGATATAATTAGCTCACTCTTCATCAACATCTCTCTCCCACCCGCTGACCAGTCCCTTTCATGTCTGATGAGTTGTCTTCGGGGATGGTTCCTGTCCTGTGCCGACAGAAGGTCTGGGGAGCATGGCCGCCGGGATTCCTCTAGTCTCAGTCGGACCATTAAGTATGGTCTTTTTATGAGAATCTGGGGTCTGCATCCCACTGATCTCCTGTTCCCTCAGGAGTTCTCTGTTGTGCTCCCTGTCAGGGCAGTCATCGACTGTGGCCGGGCACCAACTAGTTCTTCTGGTCTCAGGGTGATGTAGGTCTCTGGTTCATGTGGCCCTTTCTGTCTCTTGGGCTCTTAGTTGTCGTGTGACCTTGGTGTTCTTCATTTTCCTTTGCTCCAGGTGGGTTGAGACCAATTGATGCATCTTAGATGGCCACTTGTTAGCCTTTAAGACCCCAGACGCCACATTTCAAAGTGGGATGCAGAATGTTTTCATAATAGAATTATTTTGCCAATTGACATAGAAGTCCCCTCAAACCATGTTCCCCAGACCCCCGCCCCTGCTCCGCTGACCTTTGAAGCATTCATTTTATTCCGGAAACTTCTTTGCTTTTGGTCCAGTCCAATTGAGCTGACCTTCCATGTATTGAGTGTTGTCTTTCCCTTCACCCAAAGCAGTTCTTATCTACTGATTAATCAATAAAAAACCCTCTCTCTCCCTCCCTCCCTCCCCCCTTTGTAACCACAAAAGTATGTGTTCTTCTCAGTTTTTACTATTTCTCAAGATCTTATAATAGTGGTCTTATACAATATTTGTCCTTTTGCCTCTGACTAATTTCGCTCAGCATAATGCCTTCCAGGTTCCTCCATGTTATGAAATGTTTCACAGATTCGTCACTGTTCTTTATCGATGCGTAGTATTCCATTGTGTGACTATACCACAATTTATTTACCCATTCATCCGTTGATGGACACCTTGGTTGCTTCCAGCTTTTTGCTATTGTAAACAGAGCTGCAATAAACATGGGTGTGCATATATCTGTTTGTGTGAAGGCTCTTGTATCTCTAGGGTATATTCTGAGGAGTGGGATTTCTGGGTTGTGTGGTAGTTCTATTTCTAACTGTTTAAGATAACGCCAGATAGATTTCCAAAGTGGTTGTACCATTTTACATTCCCGCCAGCAGTGAATAAGAGTTCCAATCTCTCCGCAGCCTCTCCAACATTTATTATTTTGTGTTTTTTGGATTAATGCCAGCCTTGTTGGTGTGAGATGGAATCTCATCGTAGTTTTAATTTGCATTTCTCTAATGGCTAATGATCGAGAGCATTTTCTCATGTGTGTTGGCTGCCTGAATATCTTCTTTAGTGAAATGTGTGTTCATATCCTTTGCCCACTTCTTGATTGGGTTGTTTGTCTTTTTGTGGTTGAGTTTTGACAGAATCATGTAGATTTTAGAGATCAGGCGCTGGTCGGAGATGTCATAGCTGAAAATTCTTTCCGAGTCCGTAGGTGGTCTTTTTACTCTTTTGGTGAAGTCTTTAGATGAGCATAGGTGTTCGATTTTTAGGAGCTCCCAGTTATCGGGTTTCTCTTCATCATTTTTGGTAATGTTTTGTATTCTGTTTATGCCTTGTATTAGGGCTCCTAGGGTTGTCCCTATTTTTTCTTCCATGATCTTTATCGTTTTAGTCTTTCTGTTTAGGTCTTTGATCCACTTGGAGTTAGTTTTTGTGCATGGTGTGAGGTATGGGTCCTGTTTCATTCTTTTGCAAATGGATATCCAGTTATGCCAGCACCATTTGTTAAAAAGACTATCTTTTCCCCAATTAACTGACACTGGTCCTTTGTCAAATATCAGCTGCTCATACGTGGATGGATTTATATCTGGGTTCTCAATTCTGTTCCATTGGTCTATGTGCCTGTTGTTGTACCAGTACCAGGCTGTTTTGACTACTGTGGCTGTATAATAGGTTCTGAAATCAGGTAGAGTGAGGCCTCCCACTTTCTTCTTCTTTTTCAGTAATGCTTTGCTTATCCGGGGCTTCTTTCCCTTCCATATGAAATTGGTGATTTGTTTCTCTATCCCCTTAAAATATGACATTGGAATTTGGATCGGAAGTGCGTTATATGTATAGATAGCTTTTGGTAGAATAGACATTTTTACTATGTTAAGTCTTCCTATCCATGAGCAAGGTATGTTTTTCCACTTAAGTATGTCCTTTTGAATTTCTTGTAGTAGAGCTTTGTAGTTTTCTTTGTATAGGTCTTTTACATCCTTGGTAAGATTTATCTTCTTGGGGGCTACCGTGAATGGTATTGATTTGGTTATTTCCTCTTCGGTGTTCTTTTTGTTGATGTAGAGGAATCCAACTGATTTCTGTATGTTTATTTTATAACCTGAGACTCTGCCAAACTCTTCTATTAGTTTCAGTAGTTTTCTGGAGGATTCCTTAGGGTTTTCTGTGTATAAGATCAAGTCATCTGCAAATAGTGATAACTTTACTTCCTCCTTGCCAATCCGGATACCCTTTATTTCTTTGTCTAGCCTAATTGCCCTGGCTAGGACTTCAAGTACGATGTTGAATAAGAGCGGTGATAAAGGGCATCCTTGTCTGGTTCCCGTTCTCAAGGGAAATGCTTTCAGGTTCTCTCCATTTAGAGTGATATTGGCTGTTGGTTTTGCAAAGATGCCCTTTATTATGTCGAGGAATTTTCCTTCAATTCCTATTTTGGTAAGAGTTTTTATCATAAATCGGTGTTGGACTTTGTCAAATGCCTTTTCTGCATCAATTGATAAGATCATGTGGTTTTTATCTTTTGTTTTATTTATGGGATGGATTACATTAATGGTTTTTCTGATATTAAACCAGCCTTGCATACCTGGTATAAATTCCACTTGATCAGGGTGAATTATTTTTTTGATGTGTTGTTGGATTCTATTGGCTAGAATTTTGTTGAGGATTTTTGCATCTATGTTCATGAGGGATATAGGTCTGTAATTTTCTTTTTTTTGTAATGTCTTTACCTGGTTTTGGTATCAGGGAGATGGTGGCTTCATAGAATGAGTTGGGTAGTATTCCGTCCTTTTCTATGCTTTGAAATACCTTCAGTAGTAGTGGTGTTAACTCTTCTCTGAAGGTTTGGTAGAACTCTGCAGTGAAGCCGTCCGGGCCAGGGCTTTTTTTTTGTTGGAAGTTTTTTGATTACCGCTTCAATCTCTTTTTTTGTTATGGGTCTATTTAGTTGTTCTACTTCTGAATGCGTTAGTTTAGGTAGGTAGTGTTTTTCCAAGAATTCATCCATTTCTTCTAGGTTTTCAAATTTGTTAGAGTACAATTTTTTGTAGTAATCTGAAATGATTCTTTTGATTTCATTTGGTTCTGTTGTGATGTGGTCCTTCTCGTTTCTTATTCGGGTTATTTGTTTCCTTTCCTGTATTTCTTTAGTCAGTCTAGCCAATGGTTTATCAATTTTGTTAATTTTTTCGAAGAACCAGCTTTTGGCTTTGTTAATTCTTTCAATTGTTTTTCTGTTCTCTAATTCATTTAGTTCAGCTCTCATTTTTATTATTTGTTTTCTTCTGGTGCCTGATGGGTTCTTTTGTTGCTCACTTTCTATTTGTTCAAGTTGTAGGGACAGTTCTCTGCTTTTGGCTCTTTCTTCTTTTTGTATGTGTGCATTTGTTGATATAAATTGGCCTCTGAGCACTGCTTTTGCTGTGTCCCAGAGGTTTTGATAGGAAGTATTTTCATTCTCGTTGCATTCTATGAATTTCGTTATTCCCTCCTTGATGTCTTCCATAACCCAGTCTTTTTTCAGGAGGGTATTGTTCAGTTTCCAAGTATTTGATTTCTTTTCCCTAGTTTTTCTGTTATTGATTTCTGGTTTTATTGCCTTGTGGTCTGAGAAGATGCTTTGTAATATTTTGATGTTTTGGACTCTGCAAAGGTTTGTTTTATGACCTAATATGTGGTCTATTCTAGAGAATGTTCCATGTGCGCTAGAAAAAAAAGTATACTTTGCAGCAGTTGGGTGGAGAGTTCTGTATAAGCCAATGAAGTCAAGTTGGTTTATTGTTGTAAGTAGGTCTTCTGTGTCTCTATTGAGCTTCTTACTGGATGTCCTGTCCTCCGAAAGTGGTGTGTTGAAGTCTCCTACTATAATTGTGGAGGTATCTATCTCACTTTTCAAGTCTGTTAAAGTTTGATTTATGTATCTTGCAGCCCTGTCATTGGGTGCATAAGTATTTAATATGGTTATGTCTTCCTGATCAATTGTCCCTTTTATCATTATATAGTGTCCTTCTTTATCCTTTGTGGTGGATTTAAGTCTAAAGTCTATTTTGTCAGAAATTAATATTGCTACTCCTCTTCCTTTTTGCTTATTGTTTGCTTGATATATTTTTTTCCATCCTTTGAGTTTTAGTTTGTTTGTGTCTCTAAGTCTAAGGTGTGTCTCTTGTAGGCAGCATATAGATGGATCGTGTTTCTTTATCCAGTCTGTGACTCTTTGTCTCTTTATTGGTGCATTTAGTCCATTTACATTCAGCGTAATTATAGATAAATAAGTTTTTAGTGTTGTCATTTTGATGCCTTTTCATGTGTGTTGTTGGCAATTTCATTTTTCCACATACTTTTTTGCGCTGAGACGTTTTTCTTAGTAAATTGTGAGATCCTCATTTTCATAGTGTTTGACTTTATGTTAGTTGAGTCGTTAACGTTTTTCTTGAGTTATGGAGTTGTTATACCTTTTTGTGGTTACCTTAGTATTTACCCCTATTTTTCTAAGTAAAAACCTAACTTATATCGTTCTATATCGCCTCGTATCACTCTCCATCTGGCAGTTCAATGCCTCCTGTATTTGGTCCCTGGTTTTGATTATTGTGATCTTTTACCTATTGACTTCCATGATTCCCTGTTATGTGTATTGTTATTTATTTATTTATTTAATCTTAATTTGTTTGTTTTTGTGATTTCCCTATTTGAGTTGATATCAGGACATTCTGTTTTGTGACCTTGTATTATGCTGGTATCTGATATTATTGGTTTTCTGACCAAACAATATCCTTTAGTATTTCTTGTAGCTTTGGTTTGGTTTTTGCAAATTCTCTAAACTTGTGTTTATCTGTAAATATCTTAATTTCGCCTTCATATTTCAGAGAGAGTTTTGCTGGATATATGATCCTTGGCTGGCAGTTTTTCTCCTTCAGTGCTCTGTATATGTCGTCCCATTCCCTTCTTGCCTGCATGGTTTCTGCTGAGTAGTCTGAACTTATTCTTATTGATTCTCCCTTGAAGGAAACCTTTCTTTTCTCCCTGGCTGCTTTTAAAATTTTCTGTTTATCTTTGGTTTTGGTGAGTTTGATGATAATATGTCTTGGTGTTTTTCTTTTTGGATCAATCTTAAATGGGGTTCGATGAGCATCTTGGATAGATATCCTTTCGTCTTTCATGATGTCAGGGAAGTTTTGTGTCAGGAGTTCTTCAACTATTTTCTCTGTGTTTTCTGTCCCCCCTCCCTGTTCTGGGATTCCAATCACACGCAAGTTATCCTTCTTGATAGAGTCCCACATGATTCTTAGGGTTTCTTCATTTTTTTTAATTCTTTTATCTGATTTTTTTTCAGCTATGTTGGTGTTGATTCCCTGGTCCTCCAGATGTCCCAGTCTGCATTCTAATTGCTCAAGTCTGCTCCTCTGACTTCCTGTTGCGTTGTCTAATTCTGTAATTTTATTGTTAATCTTTTGGATTTCTACATGCTGTCTCTCTATGGATTCTTGCAACTTATTAATTTTTCCACTATGTTCTTGAATAATCTTTTTGAGTTCTTCAACAGTTTTATCGGCGTATTCCTTGGCTTTTTCTGCAGTTTGCCTTATTTTGTTTCTGATGTCTTGAAGCATTCTGTAAATTAGTTTTTTATATTCTGTATCTGATAATTCCAGGATTGTATCTTCATTTGGGAAAGATTTTGATTCTTTTGTTTGGGGGGTTGGAGAAGCTGTCATGGTCTGCTTCTTTATGTGGTTTGATATGGACTGCTGTCTCCGAGCCATCACTGGGAAACTAGTTTTTCCAGAAAATCCGCTGACTGGTACGCTGGCTCCAGGCTCTGAAAACAATCGCTGCCTCTCCGTATTTGTTCGTTCTCCATCTCTAAATCTGTGTTTGTTGTTCAGGGTTCGTAGATTTTTATGTATGTGATCGATTCACTTGTTTTTCTGAGTCTTTGTTGCAAGAGGGATCCGCGGTAGCGTCCACCTAGTCCACCATCTTGGCCCCGCCTCCGCCAGCACCACTTTTTATCTCTCAAGAGATAAAAGGAAAGGGAAGCTAACAGACAGTTGGGGACCTCATACCACCAAGAAAGCAGCACCAGGAGCAGAGGGCGTCCTTTGAACATGGGGTCCCTGCACCTGAGAGACTCCTTGACCAGGGGAAGATTGAGGACAAGGACCTTCTTCCAGAGCTAACAGAGAAAGAAAGTCTTCCCTCGGAGCTGATGCCCTGAATTTGGACTTGTAACCTACTAGAAACCAAAACTAAACTCATTGCCATCAAGTGGATTCCAACTCATAGTGGCCCTATAGGACAGAGTAGAACTGCTCCCTAGGGTTTCCAAGGAGCGCCTGGTGGATTTGAACTGCTGACGTTTTGGTTAGCAGCCGTAGCTCCTAACCACTATGCCAGCAGAGTTTCCAACCTACTAGAGTGTGAGAGAATAAATTTCTCTTTATTAAAGCCATCCACTTGTGGTATTTCTGTTGTGGCAGCACTAGATGACTAAGACACTAGTTGTAATTTATTTTGGCTTTTTATTCCTGTATTATTTCCCTGAATTCTTCCTTTTTTTTGTCTGTGTGTTCCATGAATTTGTCTATTTTTTCCTCATTTTTGTCTTCTTTTTGCTTTGACTCTTTGATGGCCCTGAAGATTAGAGATTTGACTTCTGTATCAGGTAGTTCTGGTGCCTTTTCTTCTACTGGGAATTCATCTGGTGTTTTATTTTGGACGCATACTGGAACCACCCTGTCCTGTTTTTTTAATATGCTTTGCTATTGTCTGCTGTCTTCGAGACATTCAGTAGTTATTTTCTTCATTTATTGATTGTAGATCTGTTTGTTTCATCCTGCTTTTTTTATTTGGTTATGTCTGAGCAGGTGGGCTGTGCATTCTTTGCTGTTTACCTATCTGTGATCACAATACTTTTCACCTCCTTGTCCAATGGGTAGGTCCAGTCACTCAACTATGGTGCAGCAAGGAGGTCTAGCTGAAGGGGAGTGGCTGGGATGGGTAGTTTGTGGCACACACTAGCGCTGACAGGGCGGGCCGGGAATCAGTGCTGGGCAGGTTCCAGTAGGCTGTGCCTGTGCTGCTCGGGGGTGTGATATTCAGTGCATGGTGAAGTTAGGCAGGATGGAGCGGGGAGGTTGTGATATGTGGAGCGAATACGAGTATGCAAAAGAGGAAAGACAGGAGAGAGAAACAGGGGCCAAAAAAAAAAAAAAAAGTGGAGAGATGAGAAACCAATAAGTGGAGAAAAACAAAAACGAAAAAATTGGGGGAGAATAACTAGATAAAAATTTGGAAAAAAAAAAGCTCCCAGGGCTACCACCAGTGTGGCTACAAAAACTGGGGAAGGATCCCAGGCTGTGCAATATAGTCTGGCTAGAGAGGATATTGATGTCACAGAGAGCCAGGTATTCAGGAGAGAGGAAAAGAAGGCAAGTATAGAGTGACGAGAATTGAGAAATGAAGAAAGACAGAAAGGAAAAAAGAGAGAGAGAGAGAGAAAAAGAAAGTAAAAGGAAAACCCCCTAGGGATCTCATCTTCGTGGTTGAGCAGATTTGGGAGTGGCTCCTAAGCAAAAAAAAAAAAAATTTTTTTTTTTTTTCCTAAGCCATGAAGTGCAGCCCGGCTAGAAGGGGCTCCCAAGCCATGAACAGAAAAAGAAAACGAACAAATGAACAAAGAAAAACAAAACAAGAGCCTTTCAAAAGGAAGCAAAGATGGCACACAGAGCCAAGTGTTCAAGAGAAAGATGGGGGGAGGTGGTGGGAGGCATGGAAGAAACCAAAAGAAACAGAAGAAAGCAATGCCAGCAACAAATGGCACTGAGTGTGGGTGGCATGAATCCAAGCACCCTGGGGTCGGAGCTGTTGCCTTCTAGCTAACAGGCTGTGGCCGGTGCGAAGCAGAGGAGGCCGAGGATGGGGGGAATAAGGGTGGGGACAGGAAAGTGTATATCGCTGGTTACCAGGTGCTCTGTCTCCTGCTGGGAACTTCGTGAAGCTGCTTTCCCATACTCCCTGTCTGCAGATATCTGATGTGGGTGGGGCGAATCCAAGTGGCATGGATGCTATACTTCCTGGCTGGCTGAGACACCACTGCCAGCCAGGAAGCACAGAGGTAGAGCAGCATAGAAAGGGTGGGGAGTGGGGAAGTCTGCATCGCTTGTTACCAGGTGTTCTGTCTCCTGCTGAGAGCTCTGTGGAACTGCTTTCCTGTGTTCCCTTCCTGCTGATCTCTGACAGGAGTCCAAGATGGCAAATCCGTGCTGTGTTAGCTAATAGGGGACCTCCACATGTACCTCTTCTCGGTCTCTGTTCTCTGTCAGATTCTTATTCCATTCGGTGCTTGGCTGAGTTCTTTATCTCTTCCTTTGACACCTTGGGTACCAGGATTGACCTTTGTCTCTGTTTTGCTTAGTTTTTTGGGTCTTTGCCGTGGAGGGATGGTGTGGTGCTTCTGTCTGTGGTGAAATGTTGGCTGGGATTTTCTGTTACGATTCTTTTAATTTCAGTTGGGTCTGTTGTAATATTGCCCATCTCATTTCTTATTCAGGTTATATGCTTCCTCTCCTGTTTTTCTTTTGTCTGTTTGGCCAGTGGTTTATTGATTTTGTTGATCTTTTCAGAGAACCAGCTTTTGGTCTTGTTAACTCTTTCAACTGTTTTTCTGTTCTCTATTTCATTTTTTCTTTTTTTAATTTTCTTTTTTATTTCATTTAATTCTGTTCTAATTTTTGTTATTTGCTTTCTTCTGGGGCCTGAGGGTTTCTTTGGCTGCTTTCTTTCTGTTTGCATTGCAGATAATTCTTTGATTTCGACCCTTTCTTCTTTTTGGATGTGTGCATTTATTGCTATAAATTGACCTCTGAACACTGCTTTTGTTGTGTCCCAAAGGTTCTGGTAGGAAATGTTTTCATTCTCATTTGAGTCTATCAATTTCTTTATTCCATCTGTAATTTCTTCTATAACCCAGTAGTTTTTGAGCAAGGTGTTGTTCAGTTTCCATGTGTTTGATTTCTTTTTCCTTGCTTTTTCTATTATTGATATCTACTTTTATGGCTTTATCATCAGAAAAGATGCTTTGTAATATTTCAATGCTTTGGATTCTGTTAAGGCTTGCTTTATGACCTAATATGTGGTCCACTCTGGAGAGTGTTCCATGGTGTGTTGGAAAAGAAAGTATACTTGGCTGCTGTTGGGTGCAGTGTTCTGTATATGTCTATCAGTTCAAGTTGGTTGATTGCGGCATTTTCTTTCCAGATGTTCTGTCCTTCACTGAAAGTGGTGTATTGAAGTTTCCTACTATTATTGTGGCGCTATCTCTCTTTTCAATGCTGTTAGAGTTTGTTTTATGTATCTTGCAGCCCTGTCATTGGGTGTGTAAATATTTGTTATGCTTATATCCTCCTGGAATATTGACTCTTTAATCATTATATAGTGTCCCTTCCTTATCCTTTGTGGTAGATTTAATCTTAAAGGCTATTTTGTCAGAAGTTAATATTACCACTCCTGCTCTTTTTCGATTGTTGTTTGCTTGATATACTTTTTCCTTTCTTTGAGTTCTAGTTTGTTTGTGTCTCTATGTCTAAGATGTGTCTCTTGTAGTCGATGTACAGACAGATCATGTTTTTTCGTCCATTCTGCCACTCTCTGTCTCTTTATTGGTGCATTTAGTCCATTTACATTCAGTGTAATTATATATACGTATGAGTTTAGTGCTGTCATTTTGATGTCTTTTCTTATGTGTCTGTTGTTGACAGTTTCTTTGTTCCACTTAATTTTCTGTGCTGAGTAATTTTTCTTTATATTTTGTCTTTTCCTCTTTTCCATTGTTGTTGCTTTTTTATTTGCTGAGTCTTTATGCTTTTCTTGTTTGTTATTTTGATGTGCAGGATTGTTAGGTTCCTTTGTGGTTACCTTAATATTTGCCCCTCTTTTTCTAAGTTTAAGCCAAAATTTTACTTCTTTGTTTCACCTTGACTTCCTCTCCATATGAAAGATCTATGACTACATTATTTTTTAGGCCCTCTTTTTTTATTTAATGTTGTCATCTTTTACATAGTAATGTCTTTATTTCCTTGTTCTGAGCATTTTAGCTTTGTTTTTTTGTGTGTGTGTGATTTCCCTGTGTGGGTTGATATCTGGTTGCTTTGTTCTGTGTTCTAGTCTTGGGTTGTTTTCTCATGTTATTGATTTTCTAACCAGAGAACTCCCTTTATTATTGCTTGTAGTCTTGGTTTTTGCAAATTCCCTAAATTTCTGTCTATCTGGAAATGTCCTAATTTTGCCTTCATATTTGAGAGAGAGTTTTGCTGGATATATAATTCTTTGCCTAATGAGAAACTAATTTGTTCTGTAAACCTTCATCTAAAGTACAATAAAAAAGAAAATAAATAAATAAAATCATAACAGAATACTATGAAAAATTGTACTCTAACAAATTTGAAAATCTAGAGGAAATGTACAAAATTCTGGGAACACATTACCTGCCTAAACTAACAGAAACAGAGGTAGAACAGCTAAATAAACCTATAACAATAGAAGTGATTGAAAAGGTAATTTAAAAACTCCCACCAAAAAAAAAAAGCCCTGGCCCTGATGGCTTCATTAGAGAATTCTGCCTAACTATCAGAGAAGAGTTAACACCACTACTACTAAAGGTATTTCAGAGCATAGCAAAGGATGGAATACTCCCAAACTCATTCTATGAAGCCAGAATACCCCTGATACCAAAATCAGGTAAAGACACCACAAAAAAAGAAAATTACAGGCCAGTATCCCTCATAAACTTATACACAAAAATCCTTAACAAAATTCTAGCCAATAGAATTCAACAATATATCAAAAAAAAATAATTCACCATGACCAAGTGGGATTCATACCAGGTATGCAGGGGTGGTTTAACATTAGGAAAACAATCAATGTAATCCATCACATGAATAAAACAGAAGACAAGAATCACATGATCTTATCAATTGATGCAGAAAAGGCATTTGACAAAGTTCAACATCCATTCATGATAAAAACTCTCAGAAAAATAGGAATAGAAGGGGAATTCCTGAACATAACAAAAGGCATTAATACAAAGCGAACAGCCAATATCATCTAAATGGAGAGAGTCTGAAAACATTCTCCTTGAGAACAGGAACCCGACAAGGATGCCCTTTATCACCACTCTTATTCAACATTGTGCTGGAGGTCCTAGTCAGGGTAATTAGGCTAGAAAAAGAAATAAAGGGCATCCAAATTGGTAAGGAAGAAGTAAAAGTATGTCTATTTGCAGATGATATGATCTTATACACAGAAAACCCTAAAGAATCCACAAGAAAACTAGTGGAACTAAGAGAAGAGTTGCATAATTTATCAGGATACAGGATAAACATACAAAAATCAGTTGGATTCCTCTACACCAACAAAGAGAACGTCGAAGAGGAAATCACCAAATCAATACCATTTACAGTAGCCCCCAAGAAGATAAAATACTTAGGAATAAATCTAACCGGAGCTGTAAAAGACCTATACAAAGAAAACAACAAGACGCTACTACAAGAAACCAAAAGGGACCTACATAAGCAGAAAAACATGCCTTGTTCATGGATAGGAAGACCTGACATTGTGAAAATGTCTGTTCTACCCAAAGTAATCTACGGACACAATGCAGTCCTGATCAAAATTCCAATGGCATTTTTTAATGAGATAGAGAAACAAATCACCAAGTTCATATGGAAAGGGAAGAGGCCTTGGTTAAGTAAAGCATTACTGAAGAAGAACAAATAAGGAGGCCTCCCTCTACCTGATTTTAGAACCTATTATACCGCCATAGTAGTCAAAACAGCTGGTACTGGTACGACAACAGATACATAGACCAAAGGAACAGAATTGAAAATTCAAACATAAATCCATCCATATATGAGCCCCTAATATTTGACAAAGGCCCAAAGCCAGTTAAATGGGGAAAAGACAGTCTCCTTAACAAATGGTGCTGGCATAACTGGATATCCATCTGCAAAAAAATGAAACAAGACCCATACCTCACTCCATGCACAAAAACGAACTCAAAATGGATTAAAGACCTAAATATAAAATCTAAAATGATAAAGATCATGGAAGAAAAAAATAGGGACAATGCTGGGAGCCCTAGTACATGGCATAAACAGTATATAAAACATTACTAACAATACACAAACAGTAGAAGAGAAACTAGATAACTGCAAGCTCCTAAAAATCAAACATTTATGCTCATCCAAAGACTTCGCCAAAAGAGTAAAATGACAACCTACAGACTGGGAAAAAATTTTGGCTGTGACAAATCCGATCAATGTCTTATCTCTAAAATCTACAAGGTACTGCAAAACCTCAACAACAAAAAGGCAAATAACCCGATTAAGAAACTGGCAAAGGATATGAACTGACATTTCACTAAAGAAGACATTCAGGCTGCTAACAGATACCTGAGGAAATGCTCATGATCATTGGCCATTAGAGAAATGCAAATCAAAGCTACAGTGAGATATCATCTCACCCCACAAACCTGTTACCTGTTCACCCCACAAGGCTGGCATTAATCAAAAAAAAAAAACACAAAATAATAAATGTTGGAGGGGCTGTGGAGAGACTGGAACACTTATACACTGCTGGTGGGAATGAAAAATGGTACAACCACTTTGGAAATGCATTAGGTGCTTCCTTAAAAAGCTAGAAATAGAACTAGCATAGGATCCAGCAATGCCACTCCTTGGAATACATCCTAGAGAAATAAGAGCCCTCACACAAATAGGTATATGCACACCCCTGTTCATTGCAGCATTGTTTACAATAACAAAAAGATGGAAGCAACCAAGGTGCCCATCGACGGACGAATGGATAAAAATTATGGTATATTCACACAATGGAATACTTCACAACAATAAAGAACAATGATGAATCTGTGAAACATCTCATATCATGGAGGAATCTGGAAGGCATTATGCTGAGTGAAATTAGTTGCAAATGGACAAATATTGTATAAGACCACTTTTATAAGAACTCAAGAAAATGTTTAAATGCTTTCTGGTTTGAGGGTGGGGAGGAAGGGAGATGGGTATTCAGTAGTTAGATAGTAGACAAGAATTATTTTAGGTGAAGGGAAAGACAACACACAATACAGGGAAAGTCAGCACAACTGGACTAAACCAAAAGCTAAGAAGTTTCCTGAATACAACCAAACCGTTGGAAGGATACAGTAGCTGGGATGGGTGTATGAGGACCATGGTTTCAGGGGGCATCTAGGTCAACTGGCATAACAAAGTGTATTAAGAAAACCTTCTGCATCCACTTTGGTGAGTGGCGTCTGGAGTCTTAAAAGCCAGCCAGCAGCCATCTAAGATGCATCAATTGGTCTCAAGCCACCTGGAGCAAAGGAGAATGAACACCAAAGACACAAGGAAAATGTGAGCCCAAGAGACAGAAAGGTTCACAAAAACTAGACACTCCATCAGCCTGAGACTGAAAGAACTAGATGGTGCCTGGCTACCACCAATGACTGCCCTGACAGAGAACACAACAGAGGATCCCTGATGGAGCAGGAGAAAAGTCGTATGCAGACCTCAAATTCTAGTAAAAAGACCAGACTTGATGGTCTGACTGAGACTGGAGGGACCTCAGATGTCATAGACATCGGACTCTCTGTTAGCCCAAAACTAAAACCATTCCCAAAGCCAACTCTTCAGACAAAGATTAGACTGGACTATAAGACACAAAAGGATACTGGTGAGGAGTGTGCTTCTTGGCTCAAGTAGACACATGAGACTATATGGGCAGCTCCTGTCTGGAGGTGAGATGAGAAGGCAGACGGGGACAGGAGCTGGTTGAATGGATGCGGGAACTACAGCGTGGAGAGAAGGAGCGTGCTGTCACATTGTAGGGAGAGCAACTAGAGTCTCATAACAATGTGTGTATAAGTTTTTGTATGAGAAACTGACTGGAACTGTAAACTTTCACTGAAAGCACAGTTAAAAAAAAAAGAAAAAATTAAGATAATATTTGTTTAAACTTGCTGGAACTCTACAAGTGCTCCTCCTGCCTTCCCAAGTATTAAAAAAATATATAGTTCCTCTTTTTGCTCCTCAGAGCCACTTCCTCTTTCTGCTCTTATTGGTAGAATTTCCTCTTTTGGCCCTTCAGAGACAAATCGTCTTTCTGTAAACTTGATTCTGAACCTCTAAGCCTTTAAAACTAGATGACTAAAAACTAACTTTTCAAGGCTAAGGTATTTAGGGTTATTGTTCTATGTTGTTTTTGAGTATACTTAGTTAATAACTATTCTAAATGTTGCTGGTTGTGTCTGGAAATAATTAAAAACTTTAGTAATCACTTTGAGAAAATGAGTTTCCACCTAAACGTTTTCTTCCTGGTACTTAAAACTATTACAAGGAACTGTTGTAGGGAGAAACATCACGAAGTTCAGTAAAGCAAACAGAAAGCTTTATTCAGCATGTATTCAAAAAGGCAAATGTGGGAACACACACAAGCATGCTGCTAGAGCTATGTCTGCCAGAATCCAAGGAATGTTGCAGAATCATCACTGTATATTAACATCACAAATGGGTAAAATCATTGAAAGCTTCACCTTTTCACAGATTGGCTAAAAACTGTTAAGTCACTGTGATTCTACATTTTGAGCTGTCTTTCTTAATAATCATTGGTACAGGTTTCAATAAGAACAGTCAGGAGGGTCTTCATTGATCTGACAAATCTTACTATTCACTAAAAACTAGTCAAAAAAAGGTAAGACAGGAAAGTCTGTGGGTCTTTTGTGCTGTTTTATGATTTGTTTATGTGAAAGACTCCCTAAAAGATGTTTTCCAAGGTTGTTCTAGCTATCGTCTTTATACCTCAGGGCCCAGTTGATGTGTCCTTGTGAGTCTTTGTGGGTCCGTGTGAGTCCAGCTCCAGCCGGGTCACATTCTAGGACAGGGAATAATGTCTCCAAAGTTATCTCCTAAATCAGAACCTAGATATTAGAAAAAAAATATTGTTATAAATTAAAAAAGCAAACAAAAGGAACAATTTAAACAAAAAGTTTCACAAATACAACCGGATAAGCTTGTGGCTTTACAACTCCACCTTCACATACAACCCAACAATCTTTTAGGCTGCAAATCTACTGTTTGTGTTCATTTTAAAAAACCAGGTCATCTTAGAAAAAAATGTTTTGAATTAAAAAAAAAAAAAGAGAACAAGAACAAAATACCACCCACAGAAGGCCAGTAACAGCATAAACAGCTCTAGAGAGTTAACAGAGATCTTTCCATTAATAACATTAAAACTACAAAAAGGAAAGTTATTAATTAGAAACAGCTCCATTTACCCTCCAAACATTCATGGTTTCTCAAAATAGTTTCATAGGTGGCCCAAGTTCTTTAACCTACCATAAAAAAGGAAGGAATAAATAATTTAAATTAAATTGCCATGTATGATTTAAAGAAAATTTTATAACATTTAAGAGGAATAGAAAGTTGTTTTCTGTATGGTGACCTTTGTTCTCCTTTTTTTCCAACACCCAGCCCACCTTGTTGCTTATTGGTAAATGTTTATCAATGAATGTCTGCAGTTTTTTGTGTTCCAAATTTGTCTTGATAAATTTCATGAAATTTAAAATGTACTTCTTGGTTCTCAACAAACAATTGTATCAATTTATATGATTCTGGTCTTATATCTAAGTTTTATCTTGCCTTAAAGGCCAGGCATTGGACCAACAGTAGCTACAGAATCGTCCGTTTAAAAGTGCGCAAACCAAACCAAACCAAACCCACGGCCATTGAGCCGATTCCAACTCATAGCAACTCTATAGGACAGAGTAGAACTGCCCCGTAGAGTTTCCAAGGAGCGCCTGGCGGATTCGAACTGCCAACTGTTTGGTTAGCAGCCGTAGCACTTAGCCGCTATATCACCAGGGTTTCCTATTTAGAAGTGCACAGAAGAAGATAAATTGTCTGGTACAACCAGGCCTTTAAGTTATTCCAGAACTATCTCTTTACAAAACCTCACTTTACCAGATTCTATAAAACATGCAGAAGAGAAGCTAATAATTTTCTACCTCTAGATAGTATTGTTGAATGTAAGTTATGGTGTTTCTAGTTGGTTTGATGATAAATTCACTCTGCTAATTAAAAAAAGTTTAACTTTTACTTTTCTAGCAATGAACAGCTAGAAGAAAATTTTTAAAAAGAAATTTATTTAAAATGGCTAAAATTCTTAATACAGCTAACATTTTAGCAGGTTAATTCATAAAAATTTTAAGAGCTGTCAATGTCAAACAGCATATAAAACAAAGAATTGAATTTCTCATGATTAAAATAACAAAATCTTCCTTAGTTATTAAGTTAAGGTGTTAATTTTATTCTTTATACAATCTGCCTCAAAGACAGGAGTTCAACTTCATTAAATTAAGCTTTCTAGGTTAAATAAAGTCTCATAGTTTTGAGGGGACTGAGGCTTTTGCTTTTAAAATCTTTGTGTTAAATAATTTAAGTATTGTGGGCCCAAAGTCCATCAAATGGGGAAAAGACAGTCTTTTTAACAAATGATGCTGGCAAAACTGAATGTCAATCTGCAAAAAAATGAAATAGGACCCATACCTCACACCATATACACAAACTAACTCAAAATGGATCAAAGACCTAAATATAAAGCTAAAAACTATGAAGTTCATAGAAGAAAAAATAGGATCAATGCTAGAGGCCCTAATACACGGCATTAACAGGATGCAAATCACAACCAACAACACATGAACTCCGGAAGATAAGCTAGATAACTGAGATCTTGTAAAAATTAAACACTATGCTCATCAAAAGGCTTCACCAAAAGAGTAAAAAGAGAACCTATAGACTGGGAAAAATTTTTGGCTATTAAAAATTAGACAGAGGTCTAATCTCTAAAATCTACAATTCAATACCTCTACAACAAAAAGACAAATAATCCAATTAAAAAATGGGCAAAGGATATGAACAGACACTTCACCAAAGAAGACATGCAAGCGGCCAACAGACACATAAGGAAATGGTCGCAATCTCTAGCCATCAGAGAAATGCAAATCAAAACCACAATGAGATACCATCTCACCCCCCAGCAGTACTGGCACAAATCAATAAAACAGAAAATAACAAATGTTAGAGAGGGTGCGGGGAGATAGGAATTCTGATGCACTACTGATGGGAATGCAAAACGATACAACCATTTTGGAAGATGATATGGCGCTTCCTTAGAAAGCTAGAAATAGAAATACCATATGATCCAGCAATCCCACTCCTAGGAGTATATTTTAGAGGCATAAGAGTCGTTACATGAATAGGTATATGTACACCCATGTTCATTGCAGCATTGTTCATAATAGCAAAAAGATGGAAACAGCCTAGATGCCCATGAACAGATGAATGGATAAACAAACTGTGATACATACACACAATGGAGTATTACACAATGATAAAGAACAACGATGAATCTGTGAAGCATCTCACAACATGGATGAATCTGGAGGGCATTATGCTGAGTGAAATAAGTCAGTCACAAAAGGACAAATATTGCATGAGACCACTACTGTAAAAACTCATGAAAAGGTTTACATACAAAAAGAAACAATCTTTGATGGTTATGAGGGTGGGGAGGGATGGGGATGGAAAAACACTTAATAGACAATAGATAAGCAGTAACTGTGGTGAAGGGTAAGACAGTACACAATACTGGGGAAGCCAATACAGCCTGTACAAGGCAGGGCCATGGCAGCTCCATAGACACAAAGACACACACAAACTCCCTGAGGGACCAAATTGCTGTGCTGAGGGCTGTGGGTACCATGGTCTCAGGGAACATCTAGCTCAACTGGTGTAACAGAGTTTGTAAAGAAAATGTTCTACATTCTACTTTGGTGAGTAGCGTCTGGGGTCTGAAAAGCCTGTGAGTGGCCATTTAGGATACTCTGCTGGTCTCACCTCTTCGGGAGCGAGGAATAATGAAGAAAACTAAAGATACCAGGGAAAGATTAGTCCAAAGGACTAACAGACCATATGTACCACGGCCTCCACCAGACTAAGTCCAGTACAACTAGATGGTGCCCGGCTACCACCACTGACAGCTCTGACAGGGATCACAATAGAGGGTCCTGGACAGAGCTGGAGAAAAATGTAGAACAAAATTCTAACTCAAAAAGAAAGACCAGACTTGCTGGCCTGACAGAGACTGGAGAAATCCTGAGCATGTGGACCCTGGACACCCCTTCAGCTCAGCAATGAGGCCACTCCTGACGTTCACCCTTCAGCCAAAGATTGAATAGCCCCATGGAACAAAACAAGACTGAGGGGGTGTACCATCCCTGAGGCGGGGGCTAAAAAGTAGAGGGAACAGGAAAACTGGTAATAGGGAACCCAGGGTTGAGAAGGGAAAGTGTTGACGTGTCGTGGGGTTGTTACCCAATGTCATACAACAATGTGTATACTAACTGTTTGATGAGAAACTAGTTTGTTTTGTAAACCTTCACCTAAAGTTCAATAATAAAATAATAATAATTTAAGCATTGCTTCTCAATAATCTGTGATAAATTTCTGACAACTTTGAAACTTCATAAAAAGCCCAAAGGATTTATTTAAAATGTTATGAATTATATGAAACACATTGTCAAATTGAGAAAAATACCCAATTTTCTCTAAGTTAGATGTTATATGTTAGTAATATATACCTAATACTAGATGGCAAACAGATTATATTGCATCATAATTTTATTATTTTAATTGCTAACTTAGTTGCAACTTTATTTTTTTTCAATCTAGCATCATCAAAGTTGGTGGTTTGACTGGGGGATTCACGTCATTTACCCATGACTTTTTTTTTTTTTTTAACTACTATTCAGATATTTAGAGACTTGATAATCTTGGTATATTCTTGTTATATCCTGACTACACAGTATTATGTCTCAAGATTATTATATATCTGAAGCTCTTTTGAAAATAAGTTTCATCATTATATTTAAAGATTTTTTGTCTAAAGTTTTTAAAACTGACTTTATTTGGCTTTGCATAACCTTTTAATTTAATTTCTATCAGGCCTTTCACTTTTAAGAATTATTATTATTATAAGTTAATCATGACCATATTAAGTTTTGTCATCTGCAGATAAGTTTTTACTTTGCTGAATTGCTGAAAATATTTGACCAAAATACCTCAACAAAAAGATAAACTCTATTGAACTCATGAAAAGGATTGTAACTAGGCTGAGTCACAATTTTCAGAACTCGTCTTGATGGCAATGTGTTTGGTTTTGGTATGTAGAAGCTGAGGTGTTCACAGACTGAGTGATCCAGAATAGCATGGAACCAAAATTATCTACACAGGACTAAGTAAACTAAAAAAAATTTGAATCAAACTCATAGATGAAGTGTACTTTTATGAATTTCTTTGCTTTTCTATTTGTTTTATTCACTATATTGGTTTTCAGTTGCTTTACTCCATAAACTTCAAGTTATTCCGTGTTTTGACATAATGTTTTTCTGATGTAAATGATAGAAGTCAGTGCTGCCTAGAGTATTTGTTTATTGTTAACTGAACAGATCAACTGCCTTATTTGTCTTGTGTTTCATAATTACAGTTGTACCTATTGCTTAAAATTTCTAGATGAATTAAATGTTTCAGATACGAGCTGTTAAAATGCTTGAGGTTTAATACTCTTTCAGCATTATCAAATCGCAATTTTAGCAAAATCTCATGTTTTGACATTTTAATTTTTCCCTTGTAAACCCAGACCTCTTTTTATAAACATCACTTTTACAGAGAATTTTGTTTGCTAGAATTATGATTTTAATGATCATTGTCATCATAATAGACACTGTTAAATCTTACATAAAATTTACCACTTGTGCTTTGGCCTCGAGAACTAACATGATGCCCATGAAAAAGATAACGTATATAGAAACCATCCAGGTCCATCCAGTGACCTTGATGAATCCCCACTTGAGGGACTGAAAGAATTAGTCAGTGCCTTAGTCATCTAGTGCTGCCGTAACAAAAATACCACAGGTGGATGGCTTTAACAAAGAGAAATTTATTTCTTCACAGTAAAGTAGGCTACAAGTCCAAATTCAGGGCATCAGCTCCAGGGCAAGGCTTTCTCTGTCTGTCGACTCTGGAAGAAAGTACTTGTCCTCAATCTTCCTGTGGTCGAGGAGCTTCTCAGGCACAGGGACCCTGGGTCCAAATGATGCGCTCTGCTCCTGGTACTTCTTTCTTGGTGGTATGAGGTCCCCAACTCTCTGCTCGCTTCCCTTTCCTTTTATCTCTTGAGAGATAAAAGGTGGTACAGGCCACACCCCAGGGAAACTCCCTTTACATTGGCTCAGGGAGGTGACCTGAGTAAGGGTGGCATTACAATCCCACCCTAATCCTCTCAACATGAGATTTCAACCACAAAATGGAGAAGAACCAAAGAATACTGGGAATCATGGCCTAACCAAGTTGATACACATATTCTTTGGGGGACATAATTTATTCCATGACATTCCACCCTTTGGTCTCCACAAAATCACATTCTTGCACCACGCAAAACATATTCATCCGATCATAGCATAGCAAAAGTCTTAACTCCAAGTCCAAAATCCAAAAATTCCTCTTCATCTGTGCAATCTAGAATACATTATCTGTTTCCAAAGGTACAATGGCAGAACAGGCACAAGCTAGACATTTTCATTACAAATGGGAGAAATTGGAGAGGAAGAAGGCATAACAGGCACCAAGCAAGTTAGCAGAACACATTACATTAGCCCTCAACGCTTAGAAAATAATCTTCCGTTCTCCGAGGTATTAGCCCCACTCTCCAGATTCTGAGTGGAGGCTCCTTGGCCCTGGGCTTCAGCTCTGCCTTCCAGGCCCACTGGCACAGCAACTCTGCTTCCTTGGCTTTAGGTGCACAATTCTCTTAGTCCATCTGAGTGGCAACTCTACCCTTAGAAACACCAGAGGTCATGACTCCACCCTTTGAAACCCCTGAGGTCATGGCCATGCCTTTTGAGACTGAGGCAGCTCAGCTTCTTATGCTCCTTGTCTCTTCAGCTTCTGTTTCCTGGTTTCTTGGCCTCTCGTTTCCTTGGGCCTCATGCCCGCATCCACCCTATTGGGGCAAGTGTTCCAAAGCTCAATAGCTCTACCCAAAAGTGCCTGGGGGCACCCCATTCCTCCAGGGAGCCTGTTGTGCACAGGCACTCAGCTCTCTTGCTCCTTGGGTTGGCTCTAGTTCCGTCTTGAACTGGTCTCCTGGTTCTGGTGCTACTGGTTCTCTGCTGTTGCCGCTTCTCTGTCCCTGCGAGTTCTCTGGCGCACTGGTCCTCTGCCACTGTCGCAACTCTACCCATTCACAGTTTCAAAGCTGCTTCCACATTTTAGGTATCTGTTAGAACAGCACCCCACTCCTGGTACCAAATTCTGTCTTAGTCATCTAGTGCTGCCATAACAGAAATACCACAAGTGGATGGCTTTAACAAAGAGAAATTTATTTCCTCACAGTAAAGTAGGCTAAAATCCAAATTCAAGGTGTCAGCTCCAGGGGAAGTCTTTCTCTCTCTGTCAGCTCTGGAAGAAGGTTCTTGTCCTCAATCTTCCCCTGGTTGAAGAGCTTCTCAGCCACAAGAACCCCAGTTCCAAAGGATGTGCTGTGCTCCTGGTGCTTCTTTCTTGGTGGTATGAGGTCCCCAACTCTCTGCTTGCTTCCCTTTCCTTTTCTCTCTTGAGAGGTTAAAGGTGGTACAGGCCACACCCCAAGGAAACTACCTGTACTTTGGCTCAGGGAGGTGACCTGAGTAAGGGTGGTGTTACAATCCCACTCTAATCCTCTCAACATAAAGTTACAATCACAAAATGGAGGACAACAACAGAATACTGGGAATCACGGCCTAACCAAGTTGATGCACACGTTTTTGGGGGGACATAATCCATGACAGTCAGCCTTTCGTGCCACCGATCCATTGTACTAGACACTGTCACCTCTTTCCCTCCTCCATTTGAGGCCCACCAGAGTGTCTCCCTCTAAATCATGATGAAAATAGGGAAACCTTGCAGAAGACAAGTTACTCCTATATAAGTGACCAGGAAGCCAGCCTGGCCTGAAGAGAACTCCACTATGTCAAGGTAAAAGGAAAGCATTCAGTGGTGGTTCATCACAATTGCGGTGTGGCACCTGAGGTCTTAAATGCTTGATAATTCAAAAAGTCGCTGAAGTAAACAATAGTAGGAAGCAAGTCCATACAAAAGAGACTAGTCAATTTATCAGTGATCAAAAGATGATCTTTGAGATCTTTGATCAAAAGGGGGGAAATGTCTCAGGAAAAGACAACTTTCAGTGCAGTCAGTGGGACAGAGGCTTAATATGCTGGCCACACCATCTAATTTTAATCTGAATTCTAGACTAACAGCTATGTTTTTTGAGAAAAACATGTTTTTCCTCAGCGGTCAAAACCAGGATGTGAAATCATATGCCCCAGGGGTCTTAATGAAGTGACCATCTGCACTCCTCAAAATACGCATACTCAGGAAGGGTGCTGTCTGGGTGCTGTTGCCAACAAGATATTTTTGCAAGATAGACAAAGAAAATACATGTAAGCATCTTGTGATCATGATGTAAGCATCCTGTGAAACTGTTGGTAATCATTAACTGTAATGTCGTGGATTGAATTATGTCCCCCCAAAATGTGTTTATCAGTTTGGCTGTCCTCCATTTTGTGATTGTAATTTTATGTTAAAGAGGATTAGGCTGGGACTGTAACACCCTTACTAACATCACATCCCTGATCCAGGGAGTTTCCCTGGGGTGTGGCCTTACGAGAGATAAAAGGAAACAGAAGCAAGCAGAGAGTTGGGGACCTCATACCACCAAGAAAGCAGTGTTGGGAGCAGAGCACGTCCTTTGGACCCAGGGTGCCTGCACAGAGAATCTCCTAGTCCAGGGAAACATTGATGAGAAGGTCAACAGAGAAAGTCTTTCCCAGAAGCTGATGCCCTGAATTTGGACTTTAAGCCTACTTTACTGTGAGAAAATAAACTTCTCTTTGTTAAAGTCATCCACTTGTGGTATTTCTGTTATAGTGGCACTAGATGACCAAGACATATAGATAGTATCAATAATCAGTAAACAGTCAGAGTGTGATTATTACAATATTAACTGATTTTCCTGTAATTGCCCTCTCTATAGTTTGGTTCCTCTTTTTACCCCATAAGAATACTTGTGTAACAAATCTGCCCCAGGATGACCTGGTTCCATTTTCAATGCACTACGTAGTTCTCCAATTGGAATTGTTTTAAACCCTTAATAAACCTCTTTTAACTTGAAACAGTGTTCAAGTTTTTCTCTGCAACACATTACATTGATAACACCTTGTTAACTGCTGGAGATATTCTCTGTTACAGGAGTGTTTAGACACCGTAATCATCTACCTACATGGGAGAAAATGGGCCATGAATCCCAAGTTGCAGGGGTTGGGAACATCAGTAAAATTCCTTGGGGTCATCTGGTCAGGTAAGACTCGTGTGTTGTCGGAAGTCATAGTGAGTAAGATACAAGCTTACCTCATCCCTAGAATGCCAAAGGAAGTGCAAGCCTTCATGGGTCTTTTTGGTTATTGGAGAGTATTTATTCCCCACTTGGCCCAGTGCTTGAGACCACTCTATCAACTGGTAAAAAAGGGTGCCTCTTGGGATTGGAGTAATGAACAGCAGCAAGCTTTTGAGAAAGGAAGGGTATTGGTCGCACAAGTGAAAGCACTGGGCACAATACGAGGGAAGATTACCCTCTGGTTAGACGTGAGCAGCACTGAGGATAGCTTTGGGACTTGTAGCAAGATCAGGATGGAATTAAAGTCTCCCTAGGTTTTTTTTTTTTTTTTCCCCAATAATTTTTATTGAGCTTTAAGTGAACGTTTACAAATCAAGTCAGTCTGTCACATATAACCTTACTCCATACTCCCACTTACTCTCCCCCTAATGAGTTAGCCCTTCCAGTCTCTTCTTTCGTGGCAATCTTGCCAGTTTCTAACCCTCTCTACCCTCCTATCTCCCCTCCAGACAGGAGATGCCAACATAGTCTCAAGTGTCCACCTGATACAAGTAGCTCACTCTTCATCAGCATCTCTCTCCAACACATTGTCCAGTCCCTTCCATGTCTGATGAGTTGTCTTCAGGAATGGTTCCTGTCCTGGGCCAACAGAAGGTTTGGGGACCATGACTGCCGGGATTCCTCTAGTCTCAGTCAGACCATTAAGTATGGTCTTTTTATGAGAATTTGGGGTCTGCATCCCACTGCTTTCCTGCTCCCTCAGGGGTTCTCTGTTGTGCTCCCTGTCAGGGCAGTCATCGGTTGTGGCCGGGCACCATCTAGTTCTTCTGGTCTCAGGATGATGTAAGTCTCTGGTTCATGTGGCCCTTTCTGTTTCTTGGGCTCATAGTTATCATGTGACCTTGGTGTTCTTCATTCTCCTTTGATCCAGGTGGGTTGAGACCAACTGATGCATCTTAGATGGCCGCTTGTTAGCCTTTAAGACCCCAGATGCCACATGTCAAAGTGGGATGCAGAATATTTTCATAATAGTATTATTTTGCCAATTGACTTAGAAGTCCCCTTAAGCCATAGTCCCCAAACCCCTGCCCTTGCTCCGCTGACCTTTGAAGCATTCAGTTTGTCCCAGAAACTTCTTTGCTTTTGGTCCAGTCCAGTTGAGCTGACCTTCCGTGTATTGAGTATTGTCCTTCCCTTCACCTAAAGTAGTTCTTATCTATTAACTAATCAGTAAATGACCCTCTCCCACCCTCCCTCCCTCCCCCCTTTGTAACCACAAAAGTATGTGTTCTTCTCAGTTTATACTATTTCTCAAGATCTTATAATAATGGTCTTATACAATATTTGTCCTTTTGCCTCTGACTAATTTCATTCAGCATAATGCTTTCTAGGTTCCTCCATGTTATGAAATGTTTCACAGACTCATCACTGTTCTTTATCGATGCTTAGTATTCCATTGTGTGAATATACCACAATTTATTTAACCATTCATCCATTGATGGACACCTTGGTTGCTTCCAGCTTTTTGCTATTGTAAACAGAGCTGCAATAAACATGGGAGTGCATATATCTGTTTCTGTGAAGGTTCTTATTTCTCTAGGGAATATTCTGAGGAGTGGGATTTCTGGGTTGTATGGTAGTTCTATTTCTAACTGTTTAAGAAAATGGCAGATAGATTTCCAAAGTGGTTGTACCATTTGACATTCCCACCAGCAGTGTATAAGAGTTCCAATCTCTCTGCAGCCTCTCCAACATTTATTATTTTGTGTTTTTTGGATTAATGCCAGCCTAGTTGGAGTGAGATGGAATCTCATCGTAGTTTTAATTTGCATTTCTCTAATGGCTAATGATCGAGAGCATTTTCTCATGTATCTGTTAGCTGCCTGAATATCTTCTTTAGTGAAATGCGTGTTCATATCCTTTGCCCACTTCTTGATTGGGTTGTTTGTCTTTTTGTGGTTGAGTTTTGACAGAATCATGTAGATTTTAGAGATCAGGCGCTGGTCGGAGATGTCATAGCTGAAAATTCTTTCCCAGTCTGTAGGTGGTCTTTTTACTCTTTTGGTGAAGTCTTTAGATGAGCATAGGTGTTTGATTTTTAGGAGCTCCCAGTTATCTGGTCTCTCTTCGTCATTTTTGGTAATGTTTTATATTCTGTTTATGCCTTGTATTAGGGCTCCTAAGGTTGTCCCTATTTTTTCTTCCATGATCTTTATCGTTTTAGTCTTTATGTTTAGGTCTTTGATCCACTTGGAGTTAGTTTTTGTGCATGGTGTGAGGTATGGGTCCCGTTTCATTTTTTTGCAAATGGATATCCAGTTATGCCAGCACCATTTGTTAAAAAGACTATCTTTTCCCCAATTAACTGACACTGGGCCACTGCTCATATATGGATGGATTTATATCTGGGTTCTCAATTCTGTTCCATTGGTCTATGTGCCTGTTGTTGTACCAGTACCAGGCTGTTTTGTAAAGTCTCCCTAGGTTTTTGATCTCAACTGTGGGTGGGGGGAGAAAATCTATACCGTCCTATGAAGAAGCAATTTTTAGTGGCCTATGATGCTCCCTGCCAGCTAGAGCCATTAACAGGGGCAGAAAGTGCCACCGTTAGTACAGTTCTGCCCATAAATGAGTGAGTCATTGGGCTGTTTTCCAAGCCATCTTCAGCTGTCTCCCAGACAGCTGCTCTGACCAAATGGCATGCATAACTGCAACAGCACAGTGAGCTTTCTCTCGGTCCATTGTTCCAAGAGTTACAGGCTGTATTTTGTCTGGTGGCATATCAAGATGACCCCCCCAGCACAGGCTAGTGTACCACCAGAGCTGCTTCCCCTCTCCTCCAAGAGAAAAGAAGGCCTACTGCTGCAGACTCCTGGTAGACAAATGACTGTAGCCAAGGTATGCCACCACTGTGGATGGTGGTGGTGGTGCAAGCCTCCACCGATACCGTAACCGGCTCAGGGAAAAGTAGTCAGTGGGCCGAATTAAGGGTCACATGGATGGTCATCATCCATGAACCCTGGCTCTTAACTGTACGTACAATTGGGTGGTAGCTTGTGGGCTGACTATGTGAATAGGCCAATGGCACAAGAAGCAATGGATAATAATGGGTAAAGCCCTGTGAGAGAAAGCTTCGTGGCAGGACATCTGCGATCGCCTCCAAACATTGGATGCTGACCTCAGTAGGATGCCTATTTTCATAGGTACCAAGAGGCCTCCAAAAGACATCACGATATCAAGATTGCTTTCCTGCTGAATACGGTTTCTAAATTGACCAAAGTAAGAAACTAGATCTCTGCCCGGCAGAATAAATTAGGTTAAAAAAAAAAACGAGAGAAAGAAATCAAAGTATCAACCTAAGAGAATAAACCTTGATAAATGAGCCTGGATTTCCACCCCTACTGGGATGCTGGTTTGAGGTTCATGTTTTAAAAATACTATAAGCTGGATATACTTGAAGTAATTTAGAATTTCAGTGATCAGTTTGGGAAAATGAGTTCCCTTTTGCATTGTCTTTTTTTTTTTTTTTTTGAAAACTTTTGTTAAATGCTCAGTTTTAGTCAAAGTGTCTGAAAAAAATTCCTCCGAGACTCTGATAAATAATTAGTATAGCTTTCTAAGTCAATCTTACCAAAGAATTGCTCTATACATTTTAAGAAACTGAGTTGCTTGTGTTGTGTGGTATTGTATAAGCTTGGTTTTTGAGTTGGCCTCATATACCAGTGAATTTATGTAGTTTTTCTATTTCATTTTGTTCTGAGGGCTTACCTTTAGTCTCATTTTGTGCATGAGTTCCTGTCTTGTTTCAGGAAGCTGTGACTGGCAAAGCAACTTTTTTTATTTTTAATTTTTATTGTGCTTTAAGTGAAAGTTTACAAATTGAGTCAGTCTCTCATAAAAAATTTTATATACATCTTGCTATATACTCCTAACTACTCTCCCCCTAACAAGAAAGCACACTCCTTCCCTCTACTCTCTATTTTCATCTCCATTTGGCCAGCTTCTGACCCCCTCTGCCCTTTCATCTCCCCTCCAGACAGGAGACGCCAACATAGTCTCATGTGTCTACTTGATCTAAGAAGCTCACTCTTCATGAGGATCATTTTTCTATCCCATAGTCCAGTCCAATCCCTGTCCGAAGAATTGGCTTTGGGAATGTTTCCTGTCTTGGGCTAACAGAAGGTCTGGGGACCATGACCTCTGGGGTCCTTCTAGTCTCAGTCAGACCATTAAGTCTGGTCTGTTTACGAGAATTTGAGGTCTGCATCCCACTGATCTCCTGATTCCTCAGGGGTTTTCTGTTGTGTTTCCTGTCAGGGCAGTCATCGGTTGTAGCCAGGCACCATCTAGTTCTTCTGGTTTCTGTGGTCCTTTCTGTCTCTTGGGCTCATAATTACCTTGTGTCTTTGGTGGTCGTCATTCTCCTTTGCTTCACGTGGGTTAAGATCCATTGATGCATCTTAGATGGCTGCTTGCTAGCGTTTAAGACCCCAGAAGCCATTCTCCAAAGTGGGATGCAGAATGTTTTCTTAATAGACTTTATTATGCCAATTGACTTAGATGTCCCCTGAAACCATGGTCCCCAGACTCCCACCCCTGCTTGGCTGGCCTTCAGAGCATTCAGTTTATTCAGGAAACTTCTTGGCTTTTGGTTTAGTCCAGTTGTGCTGACCTCACCTGTATTGTGTTGTCTTTCCCTTCACCTAAAATAATTCTTATCCACTATCTAACTGGTGAAAACCCCTCAACCTCCCTCCCTCCCTCCCTCCCCCCTCTCGAAACCATCAAAGAATATGTTCTTCTCTGTTCAAACTATTTCTCCAGCTATTATAATAATGGTCTTATACAGTATTTGTCCTTTTGCAACTAATTTCACTCAGCATAACACCTTCCAGATTCCTCCATGTTATGAGATGTTTCGTGGATTCATCATTGTTCTTTATTGATGTGTAGTATTCCATTGTGTGAATATACCATAATTTATTTATCCATTCATCCATTGATGGGCACCTTGGTTGCTTCCATCCTTTTGCTATTGTAAATAGTGCTGCAATGAACATGGGAGTGAATATAGCTGTTGGTGTAAAGGCTCTTATTTCTCTAGTATATATTCCAAGGAGTGGGATTGCTGGATCATATGGTAATTCTACTTCTAGTTTTTTAAAGAAGCGCCAAATCGATTTCCAAAGTGGTTGTACCATTTTACATTCCTACCAGCAGTGTATAAGTGTTCCAGTCTCTGCAATCTCTCCAACATTTATTATTTTGTGTTTTTTGGATTAATGCCAGCCTTGTTGGAGCAAGATGAAATCTCATTGTACTTTTGATTTGCATTTCTCTAATGGCTAATGATCATATACGTCATGTATCTGTTAGCTACCTGAATATCTTCCTTAGTGAAGCGTCTGTTCATATCCTTTGCCCGCTTTTTAATTGGGTTATTTGTCTTTTTGTAGTTGAGTTTTTGCAGTATCATGTAGAGTTTAGAGATCAGATGCTGATCAGAAACGTCGTAACAAAAAAAACTTTTCCCAGTCTCTAGTTAATCTTTTCATTCTTTTGGTGAAGTCTTTGGATGAGCATAGGTGTTTGATTTTTAGGAGCTCCCAATTATCTAGTTTCTCTTCTGCATTGTTAGTAATGTTTTGTATGCTGTTTATGCCATGTATTAGGGCTCCTAGATTTGTCCCTATTTTTTCTTCCATGATCTTTATCATTTTAGGTTTTAAATTTACGTCTTTGATCCATTTTGAGTTCATTTTTGTGCATGGCATGGGGTATGGGTCTTGTCTCATTTTTTTGCAGATGATACTCAGTTATGCCAGCACCATTTGTTAAAGAGACTGTCTTTTCCCCATTTAACTGACTTTGGGCCTTTGTCAAATATTAGGGGCTTATATGTGGATGGATTTATGTTTGAATTCTCAATTCTGTTCCATTGGTCTATGTATCTGTTCTTGTACCAGTACCAGGCTGTTTTGACTACTGTGGTGGTATAATAGGTTCTTATATGTGGATGGATTTATGTTTGAATTCTCAATTCTGTTCCATTGGTCTATGTATCTGTTCTTGTACCAGTACCAGGCTGTTTTGACTACTGTGGTGGTATAATAGGTTCTTAAATCAGGTAGAATGAGGCCTCCCACTTTGTTCTTCTTTTATCTGGGGTCTCTTTCCTTTCCATATGAAGTTGGTGATTTGTTTCTCCATCTCATTAAACAAACATCGTTGGAATTTGGATCGGAATTGCATCGTATCTATAGATGGCTTTTGGTAGAACAGACATTTTTACAGTGTTAAGTCTTCCTATCCATGAGCAAGGTATGTTTTTCCATTTATGTAGGTCTCTTTTGGTTTCTTGCAGTAGTGTCTTGTAGTTTTCTTTGTATAAGTCTTTTATGTCTCTGGTAAGATTTATTCCTAAGTATTTTATCTCCTTGGGGGCTACTGTAAATGGCATTGATTTGGTGATTTCCTCTTCGATGTTCTTTTTATTGGTGTAGAGGAATCCAACTGATTTTTGTATGTTTATCTTGTATCCTGATAAATTACGGAACTCTTCTATTACTTTCAGTAGTTTTCTTGAGGATTCTTTAGAGTATTCTGTGTATAAGATCATATCATTTACAAATAGACATACTTTTACTTTTTCCTTACCAATCTGGATTCCCTTTATTCCTTTATCTAGCCTAATTGCTCTGGCTAGGACCTCCAGCAGAATGTTGAATAAGAGTGATGATAAAGGGCATTCTTGTCTGGTTCCCAATCTCAAGGTGGAATGCTTTCAGACTCTCTCCATTTAGGATGATGTTGGCTTTTGGCTTTGTATAAATGCCCTTTACTATGTTGATGAATTTTCCTTCTATTTCTATTTTGCTGAAAGTTTTTATCATGAATGGGTGTTGAACTTTGTCAAATGCCTTTTCTGCATGAATTGATAATATCGTGTGGTTCTTTCTTTTTGTTTTCTTTATATGATGGATTACATTAATTGTTTTTCTAATGTTGAACCATCCCTGCATACCCGGTATGAATCCCACTTGGTCATGGTGAATTTTTTTTTTTTGATATGTTGTTGAATTCTATTGGGTAGAATTTTGTTGGGGATTTTTGCATCTAAGTTCATGAGGGATACAGGTATGTAATTTTCTTTTTTATGGAGTCTTTACCTGGTTTTGGTATCAGAGATATGCTGGCTTCATAGAACGAGTTTGGGAGTATTCCATCCTTTTCTATGCTCTGAAATATCTTTAGTAGTAGTGGCATTAACTCTTCTCTGAATGTTTGGTAGAACTCTGCAGTGAAGCCGTCCAGGCCAGGGCTTTTTTGTTGTTGTTGTTGTTGGGAGTTTTTTTTTTTTTTTAATTGTGCTTTAAAAAAAAATTTTTTTTAAGTGAAAGTTTACAAATCAAGTCAGTCTCTCACATATAAACTTATATACACCTTACTACATACTTCCACTTACTCTCCCTCTAATGAGTCAGCCCGCTCCCTCCTTCCAGTCTCTCCTTTCATGACCGTTTTGCCAGTTTCTAACCCCCTCTACCCTCCCACCTCTCCTCCAGACAGGAGACGCCAACGCAGTCTCAAGCGTCCACCTGATGCGAGTAGCTCACTCTTCATCAGCATCTCTCTCCAACCCATTGTCCAGTCCAATCCATGTCTGATGAGTTGGCTTTGGGAATGGTTCCTGTCCTGGGCCAACAGAAGGTTTGGGGACCATGACCTCTGGGACTCTTCTAGTCTTAGTCAGACCATTAAGTCTGGTCTTTTTACGAGAATTTTGGGTCTGCATCTCACTGTTCTCCTGCTTATTGGGAGTTTTTTGATTACCTTTTGACTCTCGTCTTTTATTATGGGTTTCTTTAGTTGTTCTACCTCTGTTTATGTTAGTTTAGGTAGGTGGTGTGTTTGTAGGAATTCATCCATTTCTTTTAGGTTTTCAAATTTGTTAGAGTAATCTGATATGATTCTTTCAATTTCACTTGGGTTGGTTGTAATATCACCCATCTCATTTCTTATTCAGGTATTATTTGCTTCCTCCCTTGTTTTTCTTTTGTCAGTTTGGCCAATGGTTTATCAATTTTGTTAATTTTTTCAAAAGACAAGCTTTTGGTCTTGTTATCTCAATTGTTTTTGTGTTCTCTGTTTCATTTAATTCTGCTCTAATGTTTATTATTTGCTTTCTTCTTGTGCCTGAGCGTTTATTTTGTTACTCTCTTTCTATTCGTTCCAGTTGTAGGGATAATTCTTTGATTTTGGCTATTTCTTCTTTTTGTATGCGTGCGTTTATTGGTATAAATTGACCTCTAAGCGCTGCTTTCCCTGTGTCCCAAAGGCGCCAATAGGAAGTGTTTTCATTCTCATTGGATTCTATGAATTTCTTTATTCCATCCTTAATGTCTTCTACGGCCCAGTCTTTTCTGAGCAGGGTATTGTACAGTTTCCAAGTGTTTGATTTCTTTTCCCTGCTTTTTCTGTTATGATTTCTACTTTTATGGCCTTACGGTCAGAAAAGATGCTTTGTAATACTTTGATGTTTTGGATTCTGCTAAGGCTTGCTTTATGACCTAATATGTGGTCTATTGTAGAGAATGTTCCATGTGCACTAGAAAAGGAAGTATACTTGGCTGCTGTTGGGTGGAGTGTTCTGTATATGTGTATGAGGTCAAGTTGGTTGATTGTGGCATTTAGATCTTCCGTGTATTTATTGAGCTTCTTTCTGGATATCCTATCCTTCACTGAAAGTGGTGTGTTGAAGTCTCCTACTATAATTGTGGAGCTGTCTATCTGACTTTTCAATGCTGTTTCAGTTTGTTTTATGTGTCTTGCAGCCCTGTTATTGGGTGCATAAATATTTAGTATGGTTACATCCTCCTTTGGTATATTGTCCCTTTAATTATATAGTGTCCTTCCTTGTCCTTTGTGGTGGATTTAACTTTAAAATCTATTTTGTTGGAAATAATTACTGCCAGTCCTGCTCTTTTTTTTTTTTTTTACTGTTGTTTGCTTGATATATTTTTTTCCATCTTCTGAGTTTTATTTTGTTTGTGTCTCTAAGTCTAAGGTGAGTCTCTTGTAGGCAGCATATAGACAGATCTTGTTTTTTTAATCCATTCTGCCACTCTCTGTCTCTTTATTGGTGCATTCAGTCCATTTACATTTAGTGTAATTATGGATAGGTGTGAGTTTAGTGCTGTCATTTTGATGTCTTTTTTTTGTGTGTTGTTAAGAGTTTCTTTTTCCTACTTAATTTTTTTGCCGAGTAGTTTATCTTTAGATAGTCTTTTCCTGTTATATTCGTTGTAGTTGATTTTATTTCTGCTGAGTCTGTATTTCTTATATTTTATTTTGATGAGTAGGATAGTTTGTCTCCTTTGTGGTTACCTTAATATTTACCCCTATTTTTCTAAGTTTAAACCTAACTTTTTTTCTTTATATCACCTTGTCTTCCTCTCCATATGAAAGGTCTATGAGTACATTTCTTTGTCCTTCTTTATTGTTTTAATGTTGTCTTCTTTTACATAACAACATCAGTGTGTATCTTCAAGGTCACTAATTCTGCCTTCTGCTTGCTCGATTCTGCTCCTCTGACTTTGTATTGAGTTGTCTAATTCTGTAATTTGATTGTTAATCTTTTGAATTTCTGATTGCTGTCTTTCTATGGATTATTGCAGCTTATTAAATTTTTCCTTATGTTCTTGAATAACTTTTTAAATTTCTTCAATTACTTTATCTGTGTGTTCCTTGGCTTTTTCTGTGTGTTGCCTGATCTGCTTCCTAATTTCGTTCCTGATGTCTTGAAGAGTTCTGCATATTAGTCTTTTGAATTCTGCATCTGATAATTCCAGGAAGGCACCTTTATCCAGAAGATCCATTGATTTTTTTGTTTTGAGAGCTTGTTGAAGCAATCATAATCTGCTTGTTTATGTGATTTGATATTGACTGTTTTATCCGAGGCATCTATAAGTTATTGTATTAGTTTATGTTTGCTTACTGTATCCTAGCTTCTTGCTTTGTTTTGTTTTGATATGCCCAAATGGGTTGCTTGAGTGAGCTAGCTTGATTATTTTCACATTTGAAGCTCTGATATCCTGTCACCTGATGGCTAGAGCTGTTATCAGGTATATCAGTCTGTGAGTCCACTCGCTTTTCTTGTATGAATTCAGCTCAGGTGTCCAGGTAGCTGGTCATCAAGTGTGTGCTACAGGCTCCATCCTACAGTCTTAGAGGGGCAGGGGTGATTGGTGTAGGTACCGGTATCTCGTTGCAGCAGCTGTTCATGCTCTGAACAAGGCAGTGGGCTAAGAACCATCCCCCAAATGTCTGTGAGGAAAGCACATCCCTGTTCCCTAGAGCATACAGGTGGGTGGGGTCTGCAGACGGACCATGGGCACCTAATGCTTTTCGTTGTAAGGACTGGGAGGTACCAGTTATCCCTGGACCCCTTTCACGGGTGGCTGGGTGACCTCAGTGGGGCCACCAGTCTTTAGGCCCCTGATGCGGGTAGGTGAGGACCCTACTTAATAGGCAAAGTGGTGTCAAATATCAAACACCCACCTCTTCACCGCACAGCTGAAATGGTTGGAGTCTGCCAACAAGGGCCTATTCTCCTGAAATTGGCCCACACAGGTCCATGCAGAGGGGAAAGGTATTCAAAGTCTAGGGACCATTTATGCCTGGACAGGAGCTGCTTCTATCCTGCGCTCCCCTGGTTAGTGGAGTTGACAAATTATATTTTCCCCCAATTATGAATTTATTCCTTCTCCAAGGCTGGGAGGATGGCTCTGGGAGCTCAACATGGCTTATCTCAGGCCCGGGGAAATCAGTAGCCACCAAAGCCAGCTTGGGGGCTGGGGGTTCAGTAAAATATATGCAAGTACTTAGCTTTTGCCAAGAGCGCCATTATTCTCTGGTTCTGGAGGTGTGAGTAGGCTATGCAGCTGACTGCTTCTCCCTGAGGAAACTGTGGCTGAACCACCAGCCCACTGCAGCCGCTCCTGGGAATGGTGCCTGAGGGATCCGGGGAATTCAAGTCTGGTACATCCTCTCTGCTTCTCCCTCCCCCTGCCACTCAGTCCGTTTTCTAACTTTGCCTTTGATGTTCAGGGCTCTTAGCTTGTCATAAATATAATCATTTCACTTGTTTTTTTTGGTCTTTGTTGTAAGAGGGATAATAGGAGGTATCTGGCTATTCTGCCATCTTGCCCCCTCCTTGTCCAAGGATCTTTTAAGTCTCATTTTTTTTTTTTTCCCCAAGAAAACTGCTTCTAGCACCTGTCTTATGAGTTGGGGTTTCAGCAGCTGCACTGAGAAAACTCGATATAGTCTGTTTGAAAGGAGCACCAAAAAGGGCAAATTATTCTAAATTTCTTCTTTAAAAGATCCCATAAAACATGGTAAAGATAGGGTTATAAAAATTTCCTACCTCCAGATGGCATTATTGAATTAGATCATAATATCCCTTCAGAGAACTTACTCTGATTGATGTAATGATAAATAAGCACTTATATAACTTAAATAGTTCTCATATTCCCAGGAATTAATGGAAATAAATTTGTTCCGATAAAGATTTTATGTTAATGTTAACCTTGAAAGCAAAATCTTAAAAGCAAAATCTTTCTAAGTGACTTAAGATGCATATTATATGAAATGTGTTTTATTTAAAGAAAGGGAGTAACTTTTATTAATGAGAAGGAATGATGTTAAACTGCTTACCAAGGGAATAATGAAAATTAGAGGGAATAAAATTTAGCTATGTCTTGTCTTTTAAATTATCTGGGCCAACTTAAACATGTGTAAATGAATTTAGATTAGATATTTCTTTCTTAATAATAAGCCTCTGAGACACACAATACTCCAGAGGTTTAAAATAAAACAAAACAAAAAACCCCTCCCAAGCAGGTAAAATCTTTTTAAAACAAAAAAATATTAGGTCAATAATGTGGACATTAATGAGGTCTAAAATAAGAAAAATGCTGTCTTAATAAAGTGGAGAAATCCAAGGCTAGATTGAGAAAATATAAGAAATGGTTACAATTTGAATGGAAATGTAGACTATTTAGGCAAAGTATACTTCAACAGTGATTTCTATGATTTCTAGGTAACTCGCTGTTGTTGTTGTTGTTAGGTGCCATTGAGTGAGTTCCCACTCATGTCAACCCTATGTACCAGAGAACAGAACACTGCCCGATCCTGCATCATCCTCACAATCATTCCTATGCTTGAGCCCATTGTTGCAGCCACTGCATCAGTCCATCTCATTGAGCATTTTCCTCTTTTCTGCTGACCCTGTACTTTACCAAGAATGATGTCCTCCTTCAGGGACTGATCCCCCCTGACAACATGTCCAAAGTATGTAAGAAGCAGTCTCACCATCCTTCCTTCTAAGGAGCATTCTGGTTGTACTTCTTCCAAGACAGATTTGTTCGTTCTTTTGGCAGTCCATGGTATATTCAATATTCTTCCCCAACACCACAATTCAGAGGTGTAAATTCTCTTTCAGTCTTCCTTATTCATTGTCCAGCTTTTACATGCATATGATATGATTGAAAATACCATGGCTTGGGTCAGGTGCCCCTTAGTCTTCAAGGTGACATCTTTGCTTTTCAACTTGAAAGAGGTCCTTTGCAGCAGATTTGCCCAATGCAATACGTCTTTTGATTTCTTGACTGCTGCTTCCATGGGTGTTGATTGTGGATCCAAGTAAAATGAAATCCTTGACAACTTCAATCTTTTCTCTCTTTATCATGATGTGGCTTATTGGTCCAGTTGTGAGGATTTTTGTTTTCTGTACATTGAGGTGTAATTCAAACCGAAGGCTGTGGTCTTTGACCTTCATCAGTAAGTGCTTCAAGTCCTCTTCACTTTCAGCAGCAAGGTTATGTCATCTGCACCTAGTCTGAAATTTATCGAACATGCAATCAGGATGCATTGATAATTACTGGTGATTGGAATGCAAAAGTTGGAAACGAAGAAGGATGGGTATTTGGAAAATATGGCCTTGGTGATACAAACAATGCTGGAGATTGAATGACAGAATTTTGCAAGACCAATGACTTCTTCATTGCAAATACTTTTTTTCACCAACATTAACAGTGACTATGTGCATTTTTTTCTTTCTTTTTTTTATGTGCATGAAAAATTAAAAAAAAATTTTTTTTTATGTGCATCGACCTTGCCAGATAGAATATACAGGAATCAAAATTGACTACATCTGTGGAAATGATGGAAAGTCTCGATACCATCAGTCAGAACAAGGACAGGGGCTGACTGTGGAACAGACCATCAATTACTCATATGTAAATTCACATTGAAACTGAAGAAAATCAGAGCAAGTCCACGAGAGCCAAAATATGAACCTGAGTATATCCCACCTGAATTTAAAGACCGTTTTTGTGTTGAACACTAATCACTGAAGATCAGACAAGTTGTGGAATGACATCAAGGACATCACTCATGAAGAAAGGAAGAGGTCATTGAAAAGACAGGAAAAAAAGAAAAGACCAAGATGGATGTCAAAGGAGACTGAAACTTGCTCTCGAACTTGAAGCAACTAAAGCAAAAGGAAGAAATGATGAAGTAAAAGAACTAAACAGAAGATTTCAGGGTGGCTCAAGTAGACAAAGTAGAGTATTATAATGACATGTGCAAGGAACTGGAGATAGAAAATCAAAAGGGAAGAACAGACTGCATCTTTCAAGCTGAAAGAACTGAAGAAAAAATTCAGGCCTTCAGATGCAATAGTGAAGGATTCTATGGGGAAAATATTAGACGACATAGGAAGCATGAAAAGAAGATGGAAGGAATGCACAGAGTCATTATGCCAAAAAGAATTAGGCAATGTTCAACCATTTCAAGAGGTAGTATATGATTAGGAACCTATGGTGCTGAGGGAGGAAGTACAAGCTGCACTGAAAGCATTGGCGAAAAACATCTCCAGGAAGTGATGGAATATCAATTGAGATGTTTCAACAAATGGATGCAATGCTGGAAGTACTCGCTCGTCTATGCCAAGAAATTTTGAAGACAGCTACCTCGCCAACGGACTGGAAGAGATCCATATTTATGCCTATTCCCAAGAAAGGTGATCCAACCAAATGCAGAAATTATCGAACAGTATCATTAATATCACACGCAAGCAAAATTTTGCTGAAGATCATTCAAAAGCAGCTGCAGGATTCAGTAGAGGACATGGAACCAGAGATATCATTGCTGATGTCAGATGGATCCTGGCTGAAAGCAGAGAATACCAGAAGGATGTTTGCCTGTGTTTTATTGACTATGCAAAGGCATTCGACTGTGTGGATCATAACAAATTATGGATAACATTGGGAAAAATGGGAATTCTGGAACACTTAATTGTGCTTGTGAAACCTGTACATAGATCAAGAGGCAGTTGTTCAGACAGAACAAGGGGATACTGAATGGTTTAAAGTCAGAAAAGGTGTGCATCAGGGTTGTATCATTTCACCATACCTATTCAATCTTTTTTTCTGTATGCTGAGCAAATAATCTGAGAAGCTGGACTGTATGAAGAACGGGGCATCAGGATTGGAGGAAGACTCATTAACAACCTGCATTATGCAGATGACACAACCTCTAGGTAACTTACTCATACTAAATTGAGTTAATGGATATTTATTATAATTGACGTTTATAGGCTCTTAAATTTTGTGCCACATAGAAAAGATACATATTTATGGGTCTAATAATAACTGTGTTCATTTTTGCTACTTAAAGGGTTGTATTGTAAGAAATATGTAACAAGAACCAGAAATTCAAAAGGTTTATTAAAAGGAAATTTAATATAGTCAAAGTTCTTATTTGCTGTGGCTAAAAATTTGATGGGTTAATTTATGAGAATTTTAAAGAGCTTTCATGTCAAATAGTTTTTAAAACAAAGAATTAGTTTTCTTGCTGTTGAGATAACAAAAATTTTCTTTGATTACTGGGTTGAAGGCGCCCTGGTGACACAGTGGTTAAATGCCTGCCTGCTAACCAAAAGGTCAGCAGTTTGAATCCACCCACTGCTCCTTGGAAGCCCTATGCAGCAGTTCTGCTCTGCCCTATAGTGCTACCGTGAGTCGGAATCGACTTGATGGCAACGGCTTTGGTTTGGTTTTTTGGCATTTAGTTGAAAAGTTAATTTTATCCTTTGTGCAATCTGCCTTGAAGGCAAGGGTTCCACAGAATAAACTCCTGAGTCAGCAACCAAGCTGCATAACTTTAGAAAATGCTAAGGTTTTTACTTTTAAGATCTTCAGTTAAATAACTCAACTATTGTTCCTCAGTCACCTCTGATAAACTCCTGACAACTTTAAAACTTCATGGAAAGCCACAAAAGATTTGTTCCATTTTATAAAGGGAAAAATGCTAAAAAAAAAAAAAAAAGTTTATTCAATATGTTTTGAGTTACGTGGAACATGCTGACAAATCAAAAGAAGTGTCAAATTTTCTTTGGGTTAACATTTATATGTCAGTGATGTTTGCCTAATATCAAGCAACAAGTGCATAATATTATGTCATAGTGTTATTAGTTTTGAGTTACTAACATAATTTCTTTTGAATCTAGCATCCTCAATGCCAATGGTTTTATTTTATTTTTTTATTGAGCTTTAGGTGAAAGTTTACAGCTCAGGTTAATTTCTCATACAAAAATTTATACACATATTGTTATGTGACCCTATTCGCAATCCCCACAGTGTGAATGTACACTCCCCCTTTCTACCCTGAGTTTCCTGTGTCCCCCCAACCAGCTTCTGTCCCTTCTTGCCTTCTCATTCTGCTTCTGGACAGGAGCCCCCCATTTGTTCTCATGTATCTGCTTGAACCAAGAAGCACACTGCTCATGAGTATTATTTTATATTTTATAGTCCAGTCTAACCTTTGTCTGAAGAGCAGGTTTCAGGAATGGCTTTAGTTCTCGGGGAGAGTGTCTGGGGGCCATGGCTTCGGGTGTTCTCCAGTCTTGGTCAGACCCTTAAGTCCGGTCTTTTTACAAGAATTTGAGTTCTGCACCACACTTTCTCCTGCTCTGTCAGGGACTCTGTTGTGTTTCCTGTCAGGGCTGGCACTGGTGGTAGCCAGGCACCATCTAGTTTTTCTGGTCTCAGGTTGATAGAGTCTCAGGTTTATGGGCCTTTTTGTCACTTGGGCTAATGTTTTCCTTGTGTCTTTAGTGTTCTTCATTCTCCTTTACTCCAAGTGGGTTGACACCAATGGATACATCTTAGATGGCTGCTCACAGGCTTTTAAGACCCCCAGATGCCACTACCAAAGTGGGATGCAGAACATTTTCTTAATAAACTTTGTTATGCCAATTGACGTAGATGTCCCCTGAAACCATGATCCCCAGGCCCTAGCCCCTGCCACTCTGTCCCTCGAAGTGTTTGGTTATGTTCAGGAAACTTCTTAGATTTTGGTTTAGTCCAGTTGTGCAGACTTCCATGTATCATGTGTTGTCTTTCCCTTGACCCAAGATGATTCGTGTGTACTATCTAGTTAGTGAATTTCCCTCTCCCTTCCTCTCCACCCTCATAACCATCAAAGAATGTTTTCTTCTGTGTTTAAAACTTTTCTTGAGTTCTTATAATGGTGGTCTTGTACACTATTTGTCCTTTTGTGACTAATTTCACTCAGCATAATGCTTTCCAGGTTCATCCATATTGTGAGATGTTTCGGGGATTCATCATTGTTCTTTATTGTTGCATAGTATTCCATTGCGTGTATGTACCATAATTTGTTTATCCATTTGTCCGTTGGGCACCTAGGTTGTTTCTATCTTTTTGTTACTGTGAACAGTGCTGCAGTGACCATGGGTGTGCATATATATCCATTCGTGTGATGGTTCTTATTTCTCTAGGATACATCACAAGGAGTAGGATTGCTGGACCATATGGTACTTCTATTTTTAGCTTTTTAAGGAAATGCGAAATTGATTTCCAAAGTGGTTGTCTACCATTTTGCATTCCCACCAGCAGTTCATAAGTGTTCCAGTCTCTCCACGACCTCTCCAATATTTATTATTTTGTCTTTTTTGGATTAGTGCTAGCCTTGTTGGGGTAAGATGGTATCTCATTATAGTTTTGATTTACATTTCTCTAATGGGTAATGATCATGAGCATTTCCTCATGTGTCTGTTAGTTACCTGAATGTCTTCTTTGGTGAAGTGTCTGTTCATAACCTTTGCCCATTTTTTAACTGCGTTATTGGTCTTTTTGTCGTTGAGGTGTTGCAGTATCTTGTAGTTAATAGAGATTAGATCCTTATCAGATATGTCATAGCCAAAATTTGTTTCCCAGTCTGTGGGTTGTCTTTTTACTGTTTTGGTGAAGTCTTTGGATGAGCATAAGTGTTTGGTTTTTAGGAGCTCCCAGTTATCTAGTTTCTCTTCTTGGGTTTGTATATTGTGAGTTATGGTTTGTATTCTGTTTATGCCACGTGTTAGGGCACCTAGCATTTTCCCTATTTTTTCTTCCATGATCTTTATCGTTTTGGATTTTATATTTAGGTCTTTGATCCATTTTGTGTTACTTTTTGTGCATGGTGTGAGGTATGGGCCTTGTTTCATTTTTTTACAGATGGATATCCAGTTATGCCAGCACCATTTGTTAAAAAGACTGTCTTTCCCCCATTTAACAGACTTTGGGCCTTTGTCAAATATGGAAAGTTTCAGTATGAAACTTTTCTTAAATATTATTTTATTCACACCTGTCTTCGTTAATGCTTAGAAAGAGACTGCTGTTATTAGGTTAGTCTAGGCTGTAGCTAATGCCAGAAGCTTAACAGACTGCTGGATTTGTCACCGCTTTCCTAGCTCCAGTCATGAAAACTCTGACCTACTAGCTATTCCCGTTACAAATTATAGCTTAATGCCTAATTTCACCATCAATCCCAATGACAGCTCATCTTACATCTCCCAACATACAGCTGTTAAGATAGAATAGCAGCCCAAGAAAATCCTTAAATTCCTTTCAAAAATAGTTTTAGGAAACAGCATAAAAATTGGCCTAACTCTACTCCTCATTTCCATAATTGTTTTTGGTTCAATTAATTGCATTATGTCTTTCCAAACTATGTATACAAACTGCAAAACCTCTTGCTATGTGATGAAAAATATATTTTGAAGAGATTATAACATACCATTGTCAAGTCGTTCCTGCATAATTCAGCCTCACCCCAACACACCCTCTACCGACATGATCACTGAAGCAGTGTTCCCAGCAATAGCATGGTGAAGATTACCTGATGCTGCCTGGCTATCTAACAAGTAGCACCTGTGGTCTTAAAGCTTATCAACCATAAGCAGCCATCTCAGTCCAGCAAACAGCCAATACAGAACAACGTTCTACAGTGTGATTAAGGGAATTCCCGTGGGAATTCTTGATCAGAAGGGGGCGGGGGGATGTGTAGGTACATTCTAAAACACAGGCACATGCCATGGTAGAGTCTTCTGTCTGAAGTGTAGGCCTGACTCCATTTTGTCTTAAGATTCACTTCTGTTTTAATGTGTGATTTAAATAAGACGGAAATTTTTACAAGGCATTGTGTAGACTAACATTAAGAGAAAAAAAATTTTTTTTAGGTTATGCTAAATAATGTGGTTTTGTTTGCCCTCATTCTGCTTGCACAGATGTTCCAAGAAGAATGTGACTTTAATGGTTAGTCAATTCTCAGAAAATGTCTCTTGGTTCTCCTTTAAAAATGTTTTTACAGCCTTGCACTTTTCCATGGTTATGTCTCAACTGATGTTAAATATCAACCAATCATATTTTATGCTGTAAAGTTCCTCATACTTGCAATTTTGCCTTTGTAAGTGCTTGTCAGGATCAGTTCTTTAGTGAACTTTTTTTTTTTTTAATTTTTATTGTGCTTTAAGTGAAAGTTTACAAACCAAGTCAGTCTTTCATACAAAAACTTTTATACACCTTGCTATATACTCCTAGTTGCTCTTCCTGTAATGAGACAGCACACTCCTTCCCTCTGCTCTCTATTTTCATGTCCATTAGGCCAGCTTCTGTCCCCCTCTGCCCTCTCATCTCTTTGCCAGACAGGAGCTGTCCATATAGTCTCATGTGTCTACTTGATCCAAGGAGCTCACTCTTCACCAGTATCATTTTATATCCCATAGTCCAGTCCAATCCCTGTCTGAAGAGTTGGCTTTGGGAATGGTTCCTGTCTTGGGCTAATAGAAAGTCTGGGAACCATGACCTCTGGGGTCCTTCTAGTCTCAGTCGGACCATTAAGTCTGGTCTTTTTACAAGAATTTGAGGTCTGCACCCCACTGATCTCCTGATCCCTCAGGGGTTCTCTGTCGTGTTCCCTGTCAGGGCAGTCATCAGTTGTAGCCGGATACCATCTAGTTCTTCTGGTCTGAGGCTGATGTAGTCTCTGGTTTATGTAGCCCTTTCTGTGTCTTGGACTCATAATTACCTTGTGTCTTGGGTGCTCTTCATTCTTCTTTGGTCCAGGTGGGTTGAGACCAATTGATGCATCTTAGATAGCTGCTTGCTAGCGTTTAAGACCCGAGACGCCACTCTCCAAAGTGGGATGCAGAATGTTTTCTTAATAGATTTTATTACGCCAATTGACTTAGATGTCCTCTGAAACCATGGTCTCCAAACCCCCGCCCCTGCTGGGCTGGCCTTCGAAATGTTCAGTTTATTCAGGAAAGTTCTTTGCTTTTGGTTTAGTCCAGTTGTGCTGACCTGTCCTGTGTTGTGTGTTGTCTTTCTCTTCACCTAAAATAGTTCTTATCTACTAATTAGTGAAAACCCCTTTGTCCCTCCCTCCCCGCTCTCGTAACCATCGAAGAATATTTTCTTCTCTGTTTAGACTATTTTTCGAGTTCTTATATTAGTGGTCTCATACAATATTTGTCCTTTTGCAACTGACTGATTTCACTCAGCATAATGCCTTCCAGATTCCTCCATGTTATGAGATGTTTCACGGATTCATCATTGTTCTTTATCGAGTGTAGTATTCCATTGTGTGAATATACCATAATTTATTTATCCATTCATTCATTGATGGGTACCTTGGTTGCTTCCATCTTTTTGCTATTGTAAACAATGCTGCAATGAACATATATGTGCATATATCTGTTCATGTAAAGGCTCTTATTTCTCTAGGATATAGTCCAAGGAGTGGGATTGCTAGATCGTGTGGTAGTTCTATTTCTAGCCTTTAAAGAAAGCGCCAAATCAATTTCCAAAGTGCAACCACATTTAACATTCCCACCAGCAGTGTATAAGTGTTCCAGTCTCTCCACAACCTCTGCAACATTTATTATTTTGTGTTTTTTGGATTAATGCCAGCCTTGTTGGAGTGAGATGAAATCTCATTGTAGTTTTGATTTGCATTTCTCTAACGGCTAATGATTGGGAACATTTCCTCATGTATCTGTCAGTTACCTGAATGTCTTCTTTAGTGAAGTGCCTGTTCATATCCTTTGCTCATTTTTTAATTGGGTTTTTTGTCTTTTTGTAGTTGAGTTTTTGCAATATCATGTAGACCTTAGAGATCAGATGCTGATCAGAAATGTCATAGCTAAAAACTTTTTCCCAGTCTCTAGGTAATCTTTTTACCCTTTTGGTGAAGTCTTTGGATGAGGATAGGTGTTTGATTTTTAGGAGCTCCCAGTTATCTAGTTTCTCTTCTGCATTGTTAGTAATGTTTTGTATACTGTTTATGCCATGTATTAGGGCTCCTAGAGTTGTCCCTAGTTTTTCTTCCATGATCTTTATCATTTCAGATTTTGTATTTAGGTCTTTGATCCATTTTAAGTTGGTTTTTATGCATGGTGTGAGGTATGGGTCTTGTTTCATTTTTTTTTGCAGAGGAATATCCAGTTATGCCAGCACCGTTTGTTAAAGATACTGTCTTTTCCCCATTTAACTGACTTTGGGCCTTTGTCAAATATCAGCTGCTCATATGTGGATGGATTTAGGTCTGGATTCTCAATTCTGTTCCATTGGTCTATGTATCTGTTGTTGTACCAGTACCAGGCTGTTTTGACTACTGTGGTGGTAAAATAGGCTCTAAAATCAGGTAGAGTGAGGCCTCCCACTTTGTTCTTCTTTTTCAGTAATGCTTTATTTATCCAAGGCTTCTTTCCCTTCCATGCGAAGTTGGTGATTTGTTTCTCCATCTTGTTAAAAAAATGTCTTTGGAATTTGGATTGGGATTGGGTTGAATCTATACATGGCTTTTGGTAGAACAGACATTTTTACAGTGTTAAGTCTTCCTATCCATGAGCAAGGTATGTTTTTCCATTTATGTAGGTCTCTTTTGGTTTCTTGCAGTAGTGCCTTGTAGTTTTCTTTGTATAGGTCTTTTATGTCTCTGGTAAAATTTATTCCTAAGTGTTTTATCTTCTTGGGGGCTACTGTAAATGGCATTGATTTGGTGATTTCCTCTTCGATGTTCTTTTTATTGGTGTAGAGGAATCCAACTCATTTTTGTATATTTATCTTGTATCCTGATACTCTGCTGAACTCTTCTGTTAGTTTCAGTAGTTTTCTTGAGGATTCTTCTGTGTATAAGAGCATGTCATCTGCAAATAGAGATACTTTTACTTCCTCCTTACCAATCTGGATGCCCTTTATTTCTTTATCTAGCCTAATTGCTCTGGCTAGGACCTCCAGCACGATGTTGAATAAGAGTGGTCATAAAGGGCATCATTGTCTGGTTCTGGATCTCAAGGGGAATGCTTTCAGGCTCTCTCCATTTAGGATGATGTTGGCTTTTGGCTTTGTATAAATGCCCTTTACTATGTTGATGAATTTTCCTTCTATTCTTATCTTGCTGAAAGTTTTTATCATGAATGTGTGTTGAACTTTGTCAAATGCCTTTTCTGCATGAATTTATAAAATCATGTGGTTCTTGTCTTTTGTTTCATTTATATGATAAAAAAAACAGTTTTATGATGGATTACATTAATTGTTATTCTAATGTTGAACCATCCTTGCATACCTGGTACGAATCCCACTTGGTCATGGTGAATCATTTTTTTTTTTTTTGATATGTTGTTGAATTCTATTGGCTAGAATTTTGTTGAGGATTTTTGCATCTAAGTTCATGAGTGATATAGGTCTCTAAGTTTCTTTTTTTTTTTTTGGTGTCTTTACCTGGTTTTGGTTCCAGGGATATGCTGGCTTCATAGAATGAGTTTGGGAGTATCCCGTCCTTTTCTATGCTCTGAAATACCTTTAGTAGTAGTGGTGTTAACTGTTTTCTGCAAGTTTGGTAGAACTCTGCAATGAAGCCATCTGGGCCAGGGCTTTTTTTTGGGGGGGGGAGGTTCTTTTAATTACCTTTTCAATCTCTTCTTTTGCTATGGGTTTCTTTAGTTGTTCCACCTTTGTTTGTGTTAATTTAGGTAGGTAGTGTGTTTCTAGAAATTCATTTCTTCTAGGCTTTCAAATTTGTTAGAGAACAATTTTTTTTGTAGTAATCTGATACGATTCTTTTAATTTCAGTTGGGTCTGTTGTAATATCGCCTATTTCATTTCTTATTCCTGTTATTTGCTTCCTGTCCTGTTTTTCTTCAGTCAGTTTGGCCAATGGTTTCACAATTTTGTTAATTTTCCAAAGAACCAGCTTTTGGTCTTGTTAACTCTTTCAATTGTTTTTCTGTTCTCTATTTCATTTAATTCTGCTCTAATGTTTATTATTTGCTTTCTTCTTGTGCCTGAGGGTTTCTTTTGTTGCTCTCTTTCTATTTGTTCAAGTTGTAGGGATAATTCTTTGATTTTGGCCATTTCTTCTTTTGGTATGTGTGTGTTTATTGATATAAATTGACCTCTGAGGACTGCTTTCGCTGTGTCCCAAAGGTTCTGAAAGGAAGTGTTTTCATTCTCATTGGATTCTTTGAATTTCCTTGTTCTAAGATGTATTCTATAAAGTAGTCGTTTTTGAGCAGGGTATTGTTCAGTTTCCAAGTGTTTGATTTCTTTTCCCTGCTTTTTCTGTTATTGATTTCTACTTTTATGGCCTTATGGTCAGAAAAGATGCTTTGTAATACTTGGATGTTTTGGATTTTGCTAAGGCTTGCTTTATGACCTAATATGTGGTCTATTGTAGAGAATGTTCCATGTGCACTAGAAAAGGAAGTATACTTGGCTGCTGTTGGGTGGAGTGTTCTGTATATGTCTATGAGGTCAAGTTGGTTGATTGTGGCATTTAGATCTTCCGAGTCTTTATTGAGCTTCTTTCTGGATGTCCTGTCCTTCACTGAAAGTGGTGTGTTGAAGTCTCCTACTATAATTGTGGAGCTATCTGACTTTTCAATGCTGTTTCAGTTTGTTTTATGTGTCTTGCAGCCCTGTTATTGGGTGCATAAATATTTAGTATGGTTATATCCTCCTGGTATATTGTCCCTTTAATCACTGTATAGTGTCCTTCCTTAACCTTTGTGGTGGATTTATCTTTAAAGTCTATTTTGTCAGAAATTAATATTGTCAGTCCTGCTCTTTTTTTTACTGTTGTTTGCTTGATATATTTTTTTCCATCCTTTGAGTTTTAGTTTGTTTGTGTCTCTAAGTCTAAGGTGTGCCTCTTGTAGGAAGCAGACAGACGGATCTTGTTTTTTTAATCCATTCTGCCACTCTCTGTCTCTTTATCTGTGCATTTATTCCATTTACCTTTGGCATAATTATGGATAGGTATGAGTTTAGTGCCGTCATTTTGATGTGTTTTTTTGTGTTGTTGACAGTTTCTTTTTTCCACTTAATTTTTTGTGCTGCGTAATTTATCTTAATATATTGTCTTTTTTTCTTATTCGTTGTAGTTGATTTTGTTTCTGCTGAGTCTCTACTTTTTTCTTGTATTTTATTTTGATGAGTAGGATTGTCAGTCTACTTTGTGGTTACCTTAGTATTTACTGCTATTTTTCTAAGTTTAAATCTAACTTTTCTTTCTTTATACACCTTGTCTTCCTCTCCATATGAAAGATCTATGACTACATTTCTTAGTCTCTCTTTATTGTTTGAATGTTTTCCTGTTTTGAACATTTTAATGTTTTCCCTGTTTTGAACATTTTTTTTTTTTTCAATCTTGATTTATTTTTGTGATTTCCCTAGCTGGGTTGACATCTGGTTGCTTTGTCCTGTGTTTTAGTCTTGGGTTAATATCTGATATTATTGATTTTCTTGCCAGTGAACTCCCTTTAGTATTTCTTGTAGTTTGGGTTTGCTTTTTACAAATTCCCTAAAATTCTGTTTATCTGAAAATGCCCTAATTTTGCCTTCATATTTGAGATACAGTTTTTCTAGATATATCATTCTTGGCTGGCAATTTTTCTCCTTCAATGCTTTATATAAGTCACCCCATTGCCTTCTTGCCTGCGTGGCTTCTGCTGAGTGGTCCGAGCTTATTCTTATTGGCTCTCCTTTGTAGGTGACTTTTTGTTTATCCCTAGCTGTTCTTAAAAGTCTCTCTTTATCTTCGGTTTTGGCAAGTTGGATTATAATATGTCTTGGTGACTTTCTTTTCACATCTACCTTACGTGGTGTTCGATGAGCATCTTGGATAGGTATCTTCTCATCTTTCACATTATCAGGGAAGTTTTCTGCCAACAAATCTTCAACAATTCTCACTGTATTTTCTGTTATCCCTCCCTGTTCTGGTACTCCAATCACTCATAGGTTATTTCCCTTGATAGTGTCCCACATGATTCTTAGCGTTTCTTCATTTTTTTAAATTCCTTTATCTGATTTTTCTTGAAGTATATTGGCGGCAAGTGCTTTATTTTCAATATCACAAATTCTGCTCTCCACTTCCTCAATTCTGCTCCTCTGTCTTTCTATTGAGTTGTCTAACTCTGTAATTTTATTGTTAATCTTCTGAATTTTTGATTGCTGTCTCTCAATGGATTCCTGCAACTTATAAATTTTTCATTATGTACTTTAATAACCAGTGCTCAATGCATCAAATCTATTCTTCAGATGGTTTCTAAACTCAGGTGGGACATACTCAGGGTCATATTTTGGCTCTCATGGCCTTGCTCTGATTTTCTTCAGTTTTATCTGAAGAATAGATTTGATGCAGTGAACAGTGGTGACCGAAGACCGGACGAGTTGTGGAATGACATCAAGGACATCATACATAAAGAAAGCAAGAGGTCATTGAAAAGACAGGAAAGAAAGGGAAGACCAAGATGGGTGTCAGAGGAGACGCTGAAACTTGCCCTTGAACGTTGAGCAGCTAAGCAAATGGAAGAATTGATGAAGTAAAAGAACTGAACAGAAGATTTCAAAGGGCCTCTCCAGAAGACAAAGTAAAGTATTATAATGACATGTGCAGAGAGCTGGAAATGGAAAACCAAAAGGGAAGAACACGCTCGGTGTTTCTCAAGCTGAAAGAACTGAAGAAATAAGTCAAGCCTCGAGTTGCAATGGTGAAGGATTCTATGGGGAAAATACTAAATGACACAGGAAGCATCAAAAGAAGATGGAAGGAATACATAGAGTCATTACACCAAAAAGAATTAGTCATGTTCAACCATTTCAAGAGGTGGCATATGATCAGGAACTGATGGTATTGAAGGAAGAAGTCCAAGCTGCTCTGAAGGCATTGGCAAAAAACAAGGCTCCAGGAATTGATGGAATATCAGTTGAGATGTTTCAACAAACAGATGCAGTGCTGGAGGTGCTCACTCGTTTATGCCAGGAAGTATGGAAGACAGCTTCCTGGCCAACTGACTGGAAGAGATCCATATTTATGCCTATTCCCAAGAAAGGTGATCCAACCAAATGTGGAAATTATAGAACAATATCATAAATATCACACGCAAGCAAAATTTTGCTGAAGATCATTCAAAACAGCTGCAGCAGTATATCGACAGGGAACTGCCAGAAATTGAGGCCGGTTTCAGAAGAGGGCGTGGAACCAGGGATATCAATGTTGATGTCAGACGGATCCTGGCTGAAAGCAGAGAATACCAGAAGGATTTTTACCTGTGTTTTATTGACTATGCAAAGGCATTCGACTGTGTGGACCATAACAAATTATGGATAACTTTAGGAAGAATAGGAATTCCAGAGCATTTAATTGTGCTCTAGAGGAACCTTGACATAGATCAAGAGGCAGTTGTTCAGACAGAAAAAGGGGATACTGATTGGTTTAAAGTCAGGAAAGGTGTGCATCAGGGTTGTATTCTTTCACCATACCTATTTAATCTGTACGTTGAACAAATAATACGAGAAGCTGGACTATATGGAGAAGAATGGGGCATCAGGATTGGAGGAAGACCCATTAACAACCTGCATTATGCAAATGACACAACTTTGCTTGCTGAATGTGAAGAGGACTTGAAGCACTTACTAATGAAGGTCAAAGACCACAGCCTTCAGTATGGATTGCACCTCAACATAAAGAAAATAAAAATCCTCACAACTGGACCAATGAGCCACATCATGATAAACAGAGAAAAGATTGAAGTTGTCCAGGATTTCATTTCACTTGGATCCACAATCAACACCCATAGAAGCAGCAGTCAAGAAATCAAAAGACGCATTGCATTGGGTAAATCTGCTGCAAAGGACCTCTTCAAAGTGTTGAAGAGCAAAGATGTCACCTTGAAGACTAAGATGTGCCTGACCCAAGCCATGGTATTTTCAATCGCAGCATATGCATGTGAAAGCTGGACAATGAATAAGGAAGACTGAAGAAGAATTGATGCCTTTGAATTGTGGTGTTGGTGAAGAGTATTGAATATACCATGGACTGCCAGAAGAATGAATAAATCTGTCTTAGAAGTACAACGAGAATGCTCCTTAGCAGCAAGGACGGCGAGACTGCGTCTTACATACTTTGGACATGTTGTCAGGAGGGATCAGTCCCTGGAGAAGGACGTCATGCTCGGCAAAGTACTGGGTCAGTGGAAAAGAGGAAGACCCTCATCGAGGGGGATTGACACAGTGGCTGCAACAATGGGCTCAAGCCTAACAGCGATTGTAAGGATGGCACAGGACCGGGCAATGTTTCATTCTGTTGTGCACAGGATCGCTATGAGTCAGAACTTACTTGACAACACCTAACAAGAACAAGTTGAATAATCTTTTTAATTTCTTCAACTACTTTATCTGTGTGTTCTTTGGCTTGTTCTTTATATTGCCTGATCTTCTTCCTGATGTCTTGAAGAGTTCTGTATATTAATCATTTGTATTCTGCATCTGGTAATTACAGAAAGGCACCTTCATCCAGAAGATCCCTTGATTGTTTTGAGAGCTTGTTGAAGTGATGATAATCTTTTTTATGTGATTTGATATTGACTCTTGTATCTGAGGCATCTATAAGTTATTGTATTAGTTCATTTTATGTTTGCTTACTGTATCCTAGCTTCTTGCTTTGTTTTGTTTTGATATGCCCAAATAGGTTGCTTGAGTGAGCTGCTTGATTATTTTCACCTCTGAAGCTCCAACGTCCTGTCACCAGATGGCTAGAGCTGTTACCACGTATATGAGCCTCCGAGTTCATTCACTTTTCTTGTATGGATTCAGCTCAGGTGTCCAGGGAGTTGGTCATCAAGTGTTTGGTACAGGCTCTGTCCTACAGTCTTAGGGGGGCAGGGTGATTGGTGTAGGTATAGGTATCTGGTTTCAGCAGGGGGTCACACTCTGAATAAGGCAGGGGGCTGACAACCATCCCCTGAGTGTCTCGGAGGAAAGTGCATGCCTGTTCCCTAGAGTGCACAGGTGGGTGGCTTCTGCAGATTGACCGTGGGCACCCAATGCTTTTGGTTGTTAAGGACTGGCACGTAGCAGTTATCTTTGGACCCCTGTTGTGGGTGGCTGGGTGACCTGAGTGGAGCCACCAGTCCTTAGGCCCCTGATGTGGGTAGGTGAGGACCCTGTTTAATAGGCAAAGTGGTGTCAAACATCAAATACCCACCTCTCTACTGCAGAGCTGAAACAGCTGCATTCTGCCAACAAGGGCCTATTCTCCTGAAATAGGCCCACACATGTCCTTGAAGTGGGGAAAGATATTCAAAGTCCATGGAACATTTATGCCTCCACAGGAGCTGCTTCTGTCCTGAGCTCCCCTGGTTATTGGAGCTGGCAGATTATCTTTTCCCCAGTTGTGAATTTATTCCTTTTCCAAGGCTAGGAGAATGGCTCATGGTGCACAAGAGGACCTATCTGAGGCCCAGGGTAATTGACAGTCACTGAAGTCGGGCTCCGGGTGGGGGGGTGTGGTAAAATATACACAAGTACTTATCTTTTGCCGAGAGCCCCGTTCTTCTCTGGTTCTGGAGGTGTGAGTAGGTTGTGCAGCCAGATGGTTCTCCCTGAGGAAACTGCAGCCGAATGCTTCCACCAGCCCACCACAGCTGCTCCCGGGAATAGTGCCTGAGGGTTCCCGGTGCTTCAGGTCCAGCAACTCCTCTCCGCTTTTGAACTGTCTCTCTCTCCCGCCACTCAGTCCATTTTCTTACTTTGCCTTTGATGTTCAAGGCTTCTAGCTTGTCATAAATGTAATCTTTTCACTTGATTTTTCAGGTCTTTTTTGTAAGAGGGCTCACCAGAAGCGTCTGACTACTCCGCCATCTTGGCCCCACTTCCAGCTGAACTTTGGATTTTTACTCACTTTTACCTAGTTATAGCTGTTCCATTCCTCAATAAAACTCTCTTTGGGTTTTACAGAATAAAGACTGACTTTTTTGTTTAACATTATAAATATGATAAACAGTAAACATCCTAAAATTATATAGTTTCAGACAATGGATATCAAAAGTACCCATTCCTTTATAATGGAAGAATAAAGAGGAACAAACCATCCTCATAATAGTTGAGCATTTAATATTTGCTGGAAACTGTGCAAAGAACACTGCATCTCACTTAAACCTCACAACAACCCTATGAGCTGGGTGTTACTATCATCTCCATTTTTCAGATGAGGATACTGCAGTGTTTTGAACTGGTTCTTATGGTTTAGTCATGGCCGAGGAAGCAAAACTGGAACAGATCTGAATTTTTAAAATTTGGGTGAACTGGAATGATAAATGGAATGGAAAAAATTACAGGTCAAGGTCCTGTTAGAAACCTTATCTTCCTCTTAGAAAAGAAGGGCAGCGTACATGTTGCATAGCAACCAAATCTCTTGCCCATAGGATTTTGAGCAGAGTCAGACACAGTCGTGCCCCACTCAAAAATGGTTGCTGGCCACGCGGCTTTGAATGTGTGTTGTTCTCCACAGTCTGCCAATAATCCAATCTCATGCATCAGGCTCCTGAAAGTGCTTACTATACCTCTTCTGAGTCTCCCTTTCTGGTTATCACCCTGGATCACTCAAATTGAAAAAAATTTGGGTCTGTTCCAGTTTTGTTTTGTTGCCATGACTGAACTGTTTGAACTGATTCAAGGCCCTGGGAAACTGGCTCAGAGGGGTGAAGTAAAGGCCAGATCCCAGACATCTGTAGTTCCAAAGCTCATACTCTGTCCACACTCACACTCCCTGTGTCCTGCCTCTCCTTTTCACACCCCCTCAAGCTAATCCAGGCTAGCAGCATCTCAGGGGCCCTGTGTGGCTCAAATGGTTAAGCACTGGACTACTTACAGAAAGGCTTGAAGTTGGAACTCATCCAGAGGCGCCTTGGAAGACAGGCCTGGTGATCTGCTTCGGAAAGGTCACAGCCCTACAGAACAGTTCTACTCTGCACACATGGAGTTGCCATAAGTCAATTGGGCAACCATCATCACCAACAACCAAACCAAAAATCAAACCCACTGCCAGCAATCTACTTGATTCTGACTCATAGTGACCCTATAGGACATAGCAGAACTGCCGCATAAGGTTTCCAAGGCTATAAATCTTTATGGAAGTAGACTGCTACACCTTTCTTCCATGGAGCAGCTAGTGGGTTCCACTGCCAACATTTTGGTTAGCAGCTGAGTGCCTTAACCACTGTACCACCAGGGCTCCTGTCTTAGTCATCTAGTGCTGCTGTAACAGAAATACCACAAGTGGATGTCTTTAACAAAGAGAAGTTTATGCTCTCATGGTCCAGTAAGCTAGAAGTCCAAATTCAGGGCGCTGGCTCCAGGGAAGGCTTTCTCTCTCTGTCAGCTCTGGAGGAAGGTCTTTGTGACACATCAGTCTTCCCTCCGTCTGGGAGCATCTCATTGCAAGAACCTCTGCTCCCGGCACTGCTTTCTTGGTGCTATGAGGTTCCCAACTCTCTGCTTTCTTCCCTTTCCTTTTATATCTTGTAAGATAATATAAAGTGGTGTAGGCCACACCCTTGGGAAACTCCTTTTACATTGGATCAGGGATGTGACCTGAACAAGTTTGTTACATCCCACCCTCATCCTCTTTAACTACAAGCAGAGATTATGATTTATAACACATAGGAAAATCACAGAATGAAGGACAACCACCAATACTGGGAATCATGGCCTAACCAAGTTGACACATATTTTGGGGGAATACAATGCAATCCATTACACTCCACCATGTGGCCCCCAAAAGTTCCTGTTCTTGCCACATGTAAAACATATTCACCTCATTATATCATAGCAAAAGTCTTAAATCAACTCCAATCCAAAGTCCAAATACTCCTCTTTATTTGTGAAATCTAGAATACAAGTTATTTGCTTCTAAAGTGCTATTGTTCAACAACCACAAGGTAGATATTTCCTTTACAATGGGAGAAATTGTAGGGAAAGAAGGCATAACAGGCACCAAGCAAGTCAGCAGAACACATTACATTACCCCTCAAGGCTTGAAAATAATCCTGTTCTCTGAGATAAAAAAAAAAAAAAAAAAAATTTTTTTTTTTTTTTTTCTGAGATCATTTACACAATAGCCCTGCCCTCCAGCCTCTAGGTTTTGGCCACCCTGTACGGATTCTGAGTGGGGGCCCCTCAGCCCTGGGCTTCAGCTCTACCTTCGAGGTCCACTGGGATGGCAACTCTGCTCCCTTGGCTGTAGGTGACCATTCTCCTAGACCATCTGCATGACAACTCCACCCTTTGAAACCCTAGAGGTCATGGCCATACCTTTTGAGACTGAGGCAGCTGGGTTTCCTGTGTTTCATGGCATCTCAGCCTCATGCCCACATCTACTTGCTGGGGCAAGTGTTCCAAAGCTCAGTAGCTCCACTGATAAGTGCCTGGAGGCATCCCACTCTGCCAGGAAGCTTCCTGCACACAGGCACTCAGCTCTCTCACTCCGTGTGTTGGCAAGCCTAGCTCTGCCAATAAGTGCCCAGAAGTACCACACTCTTGGTACCAAATTCTGCCTTAGTCATCAAAATGGTGGACAACCACACAATACTAGGAATCATGGGCAAACCAAGTTAACACACATTTTTGGGGGACACAGTTCAATCCTTGAGATTTCCTAACAATAAAAAAAACCAAACTAAACCCATTGCTGTCAAGTTGATTCCAACTCACAGTGACCTATCATATAGAGAACTACCTCATAGGGTTTCCAAGGAGCAGCTGGTGGATTCGAGCTGCCAACATTTTAGATAGCAGCCTGAGCTCTTAAACATGGCACCACCAGGGCTCCCAGCAACCCTATAACCAGTAACGGTGAAGTCTATTCTGACTCATAGCGAGCCTACAGGTCAGAGTAGAACTGCCCCATAGGGCTTCCAGGGAGCAGCTGATGAATTCCAACTGCTGACCTTCTGCTTGGCAGCCAATGCTCAACTACTAACCACTCAAAAAAACCTAACGGCTAAACCCAGTGTCGTCAACCACTAATATTATAAAACCCAGCGCCGTCAACCACTAAAACTAAAAAACTAAAAAAAAAAAACTAGGGGGTCCCAAAAGCGCTGGTCCCGCCTGCCCCGCCCTTCATGCCGGCCTGGCCCCACCCCTCACCCTTGCCCGGAAGACCCAGCCCCTTCTTCTCCAGGGTCACGCCCGGGTCACGCCCACGGCCCCGAGCCAGGTGCCTTCTCAAGCCCAGCGACTGGCCCCGCCCAGGCCCCGCCCACAGGCCTCGCTGTCGCTGCGGACGCGGCTCGTGCGTGGAGTCGCCATTTTGCTCTTAGAAACGCCGCCTGGGGACTCAGCGCTTTCTACCTTCGCCCGGGGAGGCTGCGGCGGGGCCGGGGCTGGGGTCGGGGCCAGGTAGGCGGGCGGGAGCCAGGGCTCCGGCGGCGGGCGGGCCGGGGTCCCGGCGACGGGAGGGGGGCGTCTTGCACCGAGGCCGCGGCCGGCTCCCGCAGCCGCCCCTCCCTCATGTGTTCTCCGCCGGCGTGGTTGGCGGGCCCGGAGGCGCCACGGGGTGCGCCCGTCCCGAGACGCGTTGTGGAGTCAAGCCTCAGTTATAGGACCCGTGGTTGGGCAGCTCAGACAACTAGCCTCAAACCAGCCCTCACGGATCCAGAATCTGACAGAGTCCCCGTTTTGCACTCGTTTGGCCTGGCTAGTCGTGACCATTTCTGTTAGCCTAAAAGGGTGTTTTTATACTATTCGGAACTTGGCCTAGCAGAGGTGGAGAGAGGAGCATAATGTCATTTTTAGGTCGTATTCTGCGTTAAAATGTTTTGCCCCGATGCATTACGTGAATAATAACAATTTTTTTCTTACGTTAATACGGGTGCAATTTGTGCTTAGCCTTTGCGAGCAATATGAAAATGCCGAAATGGGAATTCGGGGCGCTAGGAAGTGTGAGTTCTACCGTTTAACAAATTTAAATGCACAGACAACAATAATTCACCCACATTGTTGAGCCTCGGGTCTGAATTTATTTCCTCTCTGGTCTGTACCATTACTACCCAGTTGTGATTGGAGGAGACGTAGTTCCTTTCAGGCACTCTTGCACAGTGCTGAAGATTTGGTCTTATGTGTTCCATCTGTGTTCGGAGTTTTACTTAATTACCCCATTACGGAACCTTTTCATGTGTCCAGTATTCCTTTTTTTAATACACTTTCGACTTGACAGCGATGGGTTTGGTTTTGGGTTTTTTTTTTGCTGTGAGCATCACTGGGCATATAGCTTTTTCCTTCTTTCCTTGGGATAAATTCCCAGAAGTGGAAATACTGAGTTGAATTTATGCATCTCTTTTGTGACACATGATAGAAATGCCTTTCCAAGTATGGCATGTTTACAATGGACGTTTTTTGAAATAAGGATACTTGTGCATACGTTATTTGAGGTCCACACTCATTCTGTGGGATTCAGCCTGGGTCTCAAGTCAGTTTTGTGTGGTATTGAGACAGGCTGTGGCGCCTCCATTGAATGTAACTAACTACTACAAATCAGACTGAGGGCAAAATAAAGGTCTCTGCCACTTACAGGTCTTGCATCCTGGGGGAAGTTTCTTTATCTCTAAACCTCACTCTCCCCATTAAAATGGATTTAATTCTCACATCATTGGGTTGTCATAAGAGTTCAGAACACTCAGCACATTGCCTGGTGTGTTCTAAAATGGTCAGTAAATGTTACTTATAAGGAAGGGTTCTAATGCCAGAAGGAGCCAGGTGTGTGGGATCACAGAGGAGTGGAAGATTAATTTGAATTAGATTTTGTCCTTCAAATTCTCCTCAGTATTGACATACAGAAAGCAAATTTTCTTTGAGTGAGGTACATCTATAATAAAAATACGGTCCTTTATACTTTGTGATGCCTTTTAGTTTATAGGCTACTTTCAGTTCCAGTTATTAAATCATTGCAGTTATTGAGGTCAGGCTTTATTCAACAAGATTGTGCCAGGTGCCCTCTAGGCACTGGGGTACAGCTAAAAATATAATAGTAAAAGCGTCTCTGCTGTGCTGAGACTCTTTGTGTCCAGAAGGGACAGTTTGAAGCCCAGAGAGGCCAAGTGACTGACCCACAGCCTTGTAGCTAGTAAACCACCAAAGGCAAACCCAAGTCTTTCGCTCAGCATCTTTAGATAAGTGTTGAACTGAAACAGTGGATGCTTTTAGAGGGAAACTAACGGACATACTTTAATGCTGAGCCTTCCTCATCTGAAATAGAGGTGAATGGTTTTGAAATAACCACCAGCAAGTGATCTCTCTTGCTGTGGGCTCCATTCATCAGATGTAACAGATTCACAAATCTCATTCGAAGACGAGTGTGATTTGGTTTTTACAAGATGCTGAGATTCCTTGTAAAGAGTGTGTTATCGTCTATGTTATAAATAATTCTTAACACATTATAAATGTGCAAGCAACTGAAGTTTGGGGGAAAAACTGGAAATGTTATCTTGAGAATAGCCTTTAAAATTCACTTTTCTTGAAGCTTAGCAATTGGTAAAAAGCACAACCTGAATTTTCATCAGGTAGGAGAGAACTAAAAACAGCTAGAACACCCTGATGTTTGACTAGCTTGGGAATCCAGTTACTCACAGAACAGGATTATATTGATAACCATTTCCTTAGTCTCTGCAGACAAATGGACTGTCCTTCTCTAGCCCGCCTACTGCCATTTTAAGGGTGGTCTTAGGTTAGGGTTCCATTATAGCAGCCTAATATTTGAAGAACTGGAACTTGGGAGAGGATGGTCAGGGTGATGACTGGAATTTAAACTATGACAGACAAGGAAACACTCCAGAAAATTTGGAGAAGAGATTACACAGAGGCAAGGGACTCTTGAGGTAGGATGAGAGGGCTGTCCTGTATGAGAGGAGTTGGCTCTTTTCCCACAAATCTTCAAAGGAAGGAAAAGGACCAGTGGATGGAGGCTGCAGGGAGAGAAATCTCAGCATTTCCTAAGGAAGAATTTGGAATGGATGGGCCCTCAGAGGATTGTGGGCACCAGTCCCTGGGAGTGGTTCCTTGGCAGGGATGCTGGAGATGGGCTTCAAACAGGACTATGGACAGCAGGACCAAATTGCCTCTAAGATCTCCTACCCCTAAGGTACTTTATTCTAAGTGTCCCAAAAGTCCCTCCCCCGCCCCCCAAAAAAAGTCCTTTAAGGAGCTTCTTATTTCAAGGTTGACGGATATGAAAAGATGACAACCCCGTTAATATTACTGTACTTGTTGGGTAAATAACCAAAGTATTAGACGTTGACTGGTAATGCATGCTGGGCAATGTGGCAAGTGCTTTACAGAAATTATTTAACTTTACAGTAACCTTAGTCAGTCTTAACAGTTCTGTGAATGAAGGAACGCAGGCTAAGGGAGGTTAAGTAACTTAGGCAAGGACTCGCAGCAAGCTGAGGTAAAGTAGGAGCTAGGATGTAAGCATGAGCCTGACTCCAAAGTCTGTGTTTATGACAGGGGAGTGAGATTTGTTGTTGTTTTTGTTCCCAAACTAATAGCCTCTGTTCCTAAGCAGAGGCATATATTGGTTGAGAGACATCAAAAAGCCCTTCCAGCTGTAAGTATTGATGATTAAATATGTTATTTCTTTAGTTTGTATTGACTGCTCTGCCCTGTTCTCACTTGCTTGGCAGATCCCACACTGTGCTCTAAAGCGGGGCTCGGCAAGCTTTTTCAGAAAAGACCAGAGAGCAAGTGTTTTAGGATTTCTGGGCCACGTGGTCTCTGTTGCAACTACACAATGCTGCTGTTTTATCCCTGGGTAATCAGTAAACACATGAGCATGATTGTGGTCCAGTAAAACTTTATTTACAAAAACGGGACCTGGTTTGACCTGCGGGGTGGAGTTTTCAGTCCCCTGCTGATTTTGACTTTTTTTTTTTTTTTGCTGAAGAGGCACACCCTGGTGGACACCAGTGACCCGCCCTTGGTCTCACAGGGCTTTGGTTTCTGTTTGTAATGTGTTGGCGCAAGATAAATTCTGTTTTAGTCCCTATATTTCCCATTGTGAGACCTTGGATTGTCAGAGCTGAAACGCCCCTTAAGAGGCCATCTATGGGAAACATACTCTATTAAATAAAACGAAATAGGTCTGTATTTTCTAACATATATTGTTTCGTGGAGAAGGAAATTATAGATATGTATGATGTTACCTTTTTATGTTAGAAACATACCTTTTTTATATGTATTTTCTATGGGGGTCATATGTATGTGAATATAGAAGAGGCTTGACAGGGTCCGTGCCAAACTTATATGAACAGTTGTTTACTGGGAGGTGGGGAGGAGCCTGTGTTTGGGGGTGGTGATTTTAGCCCGAACTGTAATGTTTTGATTTTTTACAAGGAGAATGTTTTTGTGTGTTACTTGCATAGCTAAAATTAATAGTAACAGGAAAGTTGGCTAGGTTTCAGCCCTTTTGTGATCACCAATTTCCCCAGAGCCATGCCAGGAAAGCGCAGGAGTGAGGAAATTCAGTGGGCTTGCTGGGGAGGTGCCCTGTCCCCGCCGCCCGCTAGATAGCTGCTGCTGCACCTAGTCCAGCACTCTCACTGTGCGATAGAGGCGCTAAGCCCAGAGAGTGGCTTCTTTAGTCAGCCTTGTGTTCCAGTTGAGGAAAATGAAGATGACAAGGTCAGTTTTAGACATGACCCGGGCATCTGAGGGGCAGCTGGTAAACAGGTATTACAGGTAAAGCCGGGTATAGATGGGTCATTTATTCTTTGTTTAAGGATCAGTCAGTCCATGTCTTGCTAATGGCTCTGCCATTTTTTGTGTGTTAATCCAGGAGGAATTTTGTTGTCAGAGAATAAAAGGAGGTTGTCCGTAATTGACTTTAAGCAGCAGACAGTAAAATATTAAGTCTAGCCATCGGCTTCACTGAGCTCTTCAGCTCCGCCTTTCTTGTAAGTGTATCATTTATCAAGTGGTCATGAAAACTTTAAATCATGAAATACCATATTTCCATAAATTTAGAACTCTAAAGTGCAAGTGAACTTTCTATATATAACAGAAAAGATACAATTATGGTGAAAACTAATTTCTTTCAGCTCAAGTCATTTGGTAAAAAAAAATTTCAGTAATCTTCCACGTTAAATGGCTGTTCTTAATATATCTTGTATCCTTCTAGGCTCTGAGAATTGGAAAACCAAGAGGGCTTTGATGTTTTGTGTGGCATCATCTGAATTAGAAACCAAGATGAACATAACCAAAGGAGGCCTGGTGTTGTTTTCAGCGAATTCAAATTCATCATGTATGGAGCTTTCAAAGAAAATTGCTGAGTGAGTTATAATCTTACCGTTAAAATCTACGTCCTTCATGTGATGCTTTAAATTTGCTGATCGGATTAGCACTGATGGTTAAACTTGAAAACATACCTTCTGGTCAGTCTGTGTATCAGCTGTATATATTGAGGGCTAACCTTTTTGTTAAGTGTAACCACTTCTTACATGTTCACTTAGCAAATATTTATTCATTGTGTGCCAGGGATTGTGTTAGGTGTTACATTTGCAGAGAATTATTAGAGCGAAAAGAATAATGAAGTATATACTGAATGGAAACAGTTTATAGCTTATTGTTAAGTATAATTTTAGATATTTATTATTTATCGAACCCCTGCTATGTACTAGGCCTTAATCTAGTTGTTGGGGATCAGTAGTCAGTAAGCCAGTCAAGATCCTTCCTCCTTATGGAATTTATATTTTAGTAGGGAAGCCAGGCCCAGAAGTAAGTAAACAAAGTAAACAAGATAATTTCAGACGGTGGATAAAGGCTATGAAGAGGATAGTATGAAAGAAGTAATGGAGCAGACAAAGGCTTTAGCCTTTGAAATCGAGGGGGTGATATTTGAATTGAGAAACGTGAATGAGCGACCAATGAAATTCTGGGGGCAGAGCCGCCCAGGCAAAGGGAATAGCAGGTTCAAAGGCCCTGTGGTTTGGAGCAGTTGGTGTGTTTCAGGAACAGAGAGTGGGTTGAGTGCAGAGAGCACAGGGTAGATGGTCACTGAGGTAGGCAAAGCTAGACCACGTGGGCCTTGTTGGGTAGACCTGGGTAGGGGTGAGTGGGTTAAGTAATGAAGTGACATAAATTTAATGTTGACATTTTATCTAACTGTAAGAATTCCTTGATTTTTTAATCAATTTTTGAATCATCCTTAAATAGTAAAGATATTAGGTCTATTCTATTACCTTTTCAGCTTTTCCCCCCTTTTTCTTCTCTAGGCGGCTGGGGGTGGAGATGGGCAAAGTGCAGGTTTACCAGGAACCTAACAGAGGTGAGCTATCTTGGACATGTGTAATGTGGGTGTTTCGGTGGAATACGGCATATTGGCTCCATCCTTTATCCTCCACTGTTAAAATGGGGCCTGTGTGCACTGTTCGAGTACATGACTCAACTCAGTTGTCCACTTAGTTCTGTCACCAGGAAGTCAGGCAAAGTGGGGGAAAGTGGTGTTTTAGCTCCCACTGATACCCTGGTGGCGCAGTGGTTAAGGATCTGACTGCTAACTGAAAGATCAGCAGTTTGAACCTACCAGCTGCTCCCTGGGAGAAAGATGTGGCAGTCTTCTTCAGTGAAGATTACAGCCTTTAGAAACCGTATGGGGTGGTTCTACTCTGTCCTGTAGGGTACCTCTAAGTCAGAATCAACTCGACAGCAGTGGGTTAATACCTGTGAATCATATAATCCTGGGGCAAGTCACATCTCAGGGCTTGGGCTCCAGGTCTTAGACCTCACCCAACAAAAACTGCATGAATACACGAACCAGTCGGTCAGCAGAATGAAAACGTCAGATGAATTGTTGGTTGAATCTGTGCTGTCTTAGGATGAGTGAATCCTGTTTGGACACAGTTGTAGTTGGTTGTTATTCTTTGCCACCACCCAAGATGCATGAGTTAGACTCGTGAAATCTCGTTAGAAAATATTTTTTGCTAATTGATTTATGTCGTTACATAATAATCCCAAATTTAAAGAAATGTGTGTTATTTAGTCTTTGTAATTTCCCTGTAAATGGTGGATATTTGAAATTCCCCTAGCAATAGTGATGCCCTGCCTGTATGGGCTTGAGGGTCATACAGCCTTACCCATGCCAAGTTATTTAACCTTTCTAATAATGAGGGCTTTTTTGAGGATTAGATGGGATAATTTGTGTGCCTAACCCAGTTCTTGGCACATAGTAGGTGCTCAATAAATAACTAGTTCCCTTTCCTTTTCCACTGTAGGACTTTGTCAAGTACTTAAATATTAGAAAGGCTACAAGAGGCTCTGATAAAAAGACACAACTTTGCTCTTCCCCCTATTTATTTTTCTGTTATTGACTCTCCTCTTCCCTATCTCCCAAGATTCCCGATGTGGCTCCAGTAGGGAAAAAATATTTTAATATTTGAAGAGAACATGCAGAGAGAGTTTGGAGAAGATTCTGCCTCTAAAGGGAATTGGATGAGGCCCTTTGTCTGGAGTCTGGAAGGGGGGAAAGGAGAGAACTAGCAGTGTTAAGACTCAGGAGGAGCTTGGTCCACCTTCCAGGTGTGTGAATGAGGGAGAGACAATACTTGGTATCTCTTGGGAAGGAAGGTGGGAACTAACATTTGTTGATTTGTTACTGTTACCAGCTTCTGAAAAAAACTGAGTTCAGGGATGATGTTAGGTAAGAAGGCCCCAGAGGTAGCAGAGTCAGTATTGGAATACAGTCTCTCTGATGCTAAAGCTCATTTGCTTTCCAGCTCTCCATATTCCTTTGTAAACACTCATTAGATTTTTTCCAACATTGCGAAAATGTTCAAACATATAAAAAAGTTGAAAGAACAGTTCAGGGAAACCCATGTGTATACCTATCACCTAGCTTTAACAGCTAACATTTTGTCTTATGAATATGTATACGTGGGACCATTTGAAAGTAAGTTGCAGACGTTAAGGCACTTAACCCTTGAACACACATCTCCTAAAAATAAGGACTTTCTCATATTTAAATACCATTATCATATTAAAAAAATTAACTGATTCTCTAACCATCTAATATTTAGTCTATATTCACATGTCCCTAGTTCTAAAGAGTCTTTTATAGCTTCTTTTTTTTGCTCCAGCCAGGACTCATTGTTCAGCTAATGGGTTTGTTATATCTCTTTAGTGTCTTCTAATCTAGAACAGTCCTAGCATCTTTTCTTTTATCTTCCCATGACATCGACTTTTCAAAAAGGTTCCTTGTAGAATGTTCTGTTCTGAATTTGTCTGTTTCCTTCTGGCTGATCACAAATGTTTTGAGAGAAGGGATATTGGATTTTACTTATCTTTGCTCTCATAACATGTAACATTTTATGCTACGGTCTCAGTAACTGCTGGTTGATCGAATGAGTGTTTTTTTTGTTACGTGCCATTGAGTCACTTCCAACTTAAAATGATCCTGTGTACAACAAAACAAAACACTGCTTGGTCCTGCACCATCCTCACAATCATTGCTATGTTTGAGTCCACCGTTGCGGTCACTGTGTCAGTCCATCTCATTGACAGTCTTCCTCTTTATCGCTGACTCTCTACTTTACCAAGCTCGATGTCTGTCACGGATTAAATTGTGTCCCCCCAGAATATCTGTCAATTTGGCTAGGTTGTGATTCCCAGTATTGTATGATTATCTACCATTTTGTTATCTGATGTGATTTCCCTATGTGTTGTAAATCATATCAGTATGTAATGACATGGATTAGTGGCAGTTATGTTGATGAGATCTACAAGATTAGATAGTGTCTTAAGTCAGTCTCTTTTGAGATATAAAAGAGAGAAGCGAGCAGAAAGACAGGGGACCTCATACCACCAAGAAAACAGTGCCAGGAGCAGAGCGCATCCTTTGGATGTGAGGTTCCTGTGCAGAGAAGCTTCTAGACCATGGGAAGATTGATGACAAGGACCCTCCATTGACAGAGAGAAGAAAGCCTTCCCCTAGAGCTGGTGCCCTGAATTTGGACTTTTAGCCTGCTTGACTGTGAGAGAATAAATTTCTGTTTGTTAAAGCCATCCACTTGTGGTATTTCTGTTATAGCAGCACTAGATGACTGTGACAATGTCCTGGTCCCTCCTGATAAGATGTCCAAAGTATATAAGACGAAGTCTCACCATCCTTACTTTCAAGGAGCACTCTGGCTATATTTCTTCAAAGACAGACTTGTTTGTTTTTCTAGCAGTCCATTGTCTATTCAGTATTCTTTGCCAACACCATAATTCAGAGGCATCAGTTCTTCTTTGATCTTCTCTATTCATTGTCCAGCTTTTGCATGCATATGAGGCAATTCAAAAATACCATGGCTTAACTCAGGCGCACCTTAGTCCTCATGACATGTTTGCTTTTTAACACTTTAAAGAGGCCTTTGCAGCAGATTTGTCCAGTGTAGTATGCTGTTTGATTCCTTGACTGCTGCTTCCTGGGCATTGATTATGGATCCAAGTAAAATGAAATCCTTGACAACTTCAATATTTTCTCTTTATCATGATGTTGCTTATTGATCCAGTTATGAGAATTTCTGTTTTATGTTGAAATTAATCCATACTGAAGGCTGTAGTCTTCGATCTTTGTCAGTAAGTGCTTCGAGCCCTCTTAGCTTTCAGTAAGCAAGGTTGTGTCATCTGCATATTGCAGATCTTAGTGAGTCTTCCTCCTGATGCCATGCTCTTCTTCATATAGTCCAGCTTCTTGAATTACTTGCTCAGCATACAGACTGAATAACTCTGGTGAGAGAATACAACCCTGACACACACTTTTGAAACCATGCAGTACCCCTCGTTCTGTTTGAAAAGCTGCCTCTTTGTCTATGTACAGGTTCTGCATGAGCACAATTAAGTGTTCTGTAATTCCCATTCTTCACAGTGTTATCCATAATTTGATCCACAGTCATATGCTTTTGCATAGTTAATAAAACACAGGTAAACATCTTTCTGGTATTTTCTGTTTTCAGCCAAGATGCATCTAATATCAGCAATGATATTCCTTGTTCCATGTCCTCTTCTGAATCTGAGCATATGATAAATGAGTATATGATTTCTTATGAAGACAGTGCTTAGAGTGGTATAAATTACAGCATTCACTGCTTATATACAAGGAGTGAGAAGGGTAGATTTACTAGTTTTAAATCAGAAATATAATTTCCTCTTAAGGATATCTTTTGACTAAACACATTTGAAAAGTATGATTAATGGCAATATATTTATCCTTTTAGTGTATAAAGCCTTTCAACTTACGTAACAGTTCTGGTTTCCATATTTTATAACTTTAAGGAATAATGCAGATTTTTTGTGTATTTTCAAAAATTAAATTATATACCTTCCCCATCCTTCCTCCCTTTTTTCATTTTCATGCCAGAAACAAGAGTACAGATTCAAGAGTCTGTGAGGGGAAAAGACGTTTTCATCATCCAAACCGTTTCAAAGTGAGTACTGCGCAGCAGGAGTGCTGCAACTTTCAGGTCTCTGTTGGGCAAGTGTTCAGAACAGTAAGAGTTGGCTAGGCAGCAAGAATTTGGGGAGTTTTAAAATTGGTATATCCTACTCTGCTAATTTCTGTGATGTAACTGTGACTTTGCTGTGTTCTTTTGGTGTTTCAGGTGAATAGATGTAACCAACTGTTGGAGTGTAGGCTCTTGATTATGATAAAACCCATTGCCGTCGAGTCGATTCTGACCCATGAAGATCCTATAGGACAGAGTAGAACTGCCCTATAGGACAGAGTAGAACTGCCCCGTAGGGTTTCCAAGGAGTGGCTGGTAGATTCGAACTGCCAACCTTTTGGGTAACAGCCAAGCACTTAACTACCATGCCATCAGGGCCCCAGCCCTGATTATTATAGAACCCATTAAAAATTTTTTAGTAATTAATAGCCAGAAGTTTGTGAAACTTGCAGGGAAGCTCTTAAAAAAACAAGAAAGAAATGGTTTGCTTACTTGAGGCTCTCAAAGCTCTTACTGTAGATAGTTTTAAAATGACCACCACTCATTATTTTGTATATTAAACGAGCTGAGAAAAGATAATAAAAAAATGTGCTGAAGGAGTATGTACTCCTGTCTGGTGTGACATTTGGTGTGCCTGTGTTCTGGAAATGGTTTAAGTCATCAATATGTAACCTGGCTCTAGAAGATAATGTGCAGTGAAGTGCTCTGTGCCACTCTTCAATCAGGCACCATTCTGAAAGGAAGTGTGACCACCTGGATCCCATTCTTCCATTGTGTGTTTGTGCACAAGTGCTCCCAAATGCCTTTGTACATGAAAGTTCTTCACACAGAGCCAATTTTTAATGATGTTTAGAAATCAGTCTGTTTTTATAATGAATAATTTTTTAGCTTAGGAATTTTGGGAAAATTGCTGCATGCTGAATTTGTGTTTATGTATACATAACATATATACATAACAAAGAAGGGGAAGAAGAATCATATTTCAGGGAAATTTTGTCTGAATTTTGAACATCTCTGTCCTGTCCTTTGACTCAGCAGGATGTAGTCTCCAACTACCTGACTATACTAGGAGATTGCTTGCCACCCCTGCCTGCCACTCTCTCCTTTCCTAGGCCTGCCACAGGGCCAGAGTGCTAGTAGAGAAGTCACCTGTGCCCATACCTTACCCTTCACCCTTCCATTGTCTTGTACAGAAGGTGCGGGCCACAGAACATGTTATGTTCCTCTGGCTTCTGGGTTTCTGCACAGACAAATGTGATTCCATTAGGGAGGCAGGGCCAAGATCGCAGGGTAGCCAGATGGTTCCAGTGGTCCCTCTTACAACAAAGACCCCCCCGCCAAAAAAGTGAATTGATTATATATATATGACAAGCTAGGAGCCCTGGACATCAAAGGAAAAGTTAGGGAATCAGACTGAGCAGCAGGAGGAGGGAGAGGCAGTTCAGAAGCGGCGAGGAGTTGCTGAACCTGACTTGGCGGGAACCGATCCCCTGGTGCGACTGTGGTGGGGCTGGTGGCAGCATTTGGGATGGGGTTTCCTCAGGGAGAGACAGCGAGCTGCACAGTCTCCTCACGCTTCCAAAATCAGTGAAGGATAGTGCTCTTGATAAAAGATAAATACTTGTGTCTGATTTACTGCACTCCCAGCCCCCAAGCCAGCTTCAGTGGCTGTCGATTTCCCTGGGCCTGACATAGTGGTTAAGAGCTACAGCTGCTAACCAAAACCTTGGCAGTTCAAATCCACTAGGCGCTCCTTGGAAACTCTATGGGACAGTTCTACTCTGTCCTATAGGGTCACTATGAGTCGGAATCAACTTGATGGCAGTGGGTTTGGTTTTGAGATAGGTCCTGCTGCACCTCCTTAACCATTCTCCCTGCCTTGGAGAAGGAACAAATTAAAAAATGGGGGAAAAAATAATCTGCTGGCTCCTCTAAGCTGAGAACTCAGGGCAGAAGCGGCTCCTGTCCAGGCACAAATGGTCCATGGGCTTTGAATGCCTTTCACCCATGCATGGTCCTCTTTGGGCCCATCTCAGGAGCTCAAGCCCTTGTTGCCTGAGGTTGCCTTCAACTGTTTCTGCTGTGTGGTGGAGAGGTGGGTTTTTGACGTTTGACACCACTCTGCCTCTTAAGCAGGGTCCTCACCTACCCACATCGGGCCTGAGGACTGGTGGCTCTGCCCGCGTCACCTACCCACTCGCGACGGGTCCAAGGATAAGTGGTACCTCCCAGTCCTTATAGCCAAAAGCATTGGGTGCCCATGGTCTAGTTGCAGAATCCACCCACCTGTGCGCCTTAGGGAACAGGGATGCAGTTTCCTCACAGACACTTGGGGGATGGTTGTCACCCCCTTGCCTTGATCGCAGTGTGACCCCCTGCTGCAGCCAGATACCTGTGCCTACACCAATCACCCCGCCCCCTAAGATTAGGGCAGAGCATGCACCACACTTGGTGACCAGCTACCTGGGCACCTCAGCTGAATCCATACAAGAAAAGTGAATGGACGCCTAGGCTCATATACCTTGTAACAGCTCTAGCCATCTAGTGACAGGATGTTAGAGCTTCAAAGGTGCAAATAATCAAGCTAGCTCACTCAGCAGCCTATATGGGCATATCAAAACAAGCAAAAAGCTAGGGCACAGTAAGCAAACAAATTAATACAATAACTTATAGGTGGCTCAAAGACAGCAGTCAGTATCAAATCACATAAAGAAGCAGACCATGATCGTTTCAACAAGCTCCCAAAACAAAAAAATTAAGGATAAAGAGGTATTCCTGGAATTACCAGAGGTAGAATACAAAAGAATAATACACAGAACTCTTCAAGAGATCTGGAAGGAGTTCGGGCAAAATGCAGAACAAGCCAATGAACACACAGGTAAAGCAGTCGAGGAGATTAGTCAACAGCATAATGAAAAATGTAGTAGGCTACAATGAATCCATAGAGAGACAGCAATCAGAAATTCAGAAGATAAACAATAAAATTTCAGAATTAGACAACTGAATAGGAAGTCAAAGGAGCAGAATTGAGGAAATGGAAGTCAGAATCAGTGAGATTGAAGATAAAACACTTGACACCAATATAGTCGAAGAAAACTCAGATAAAAGAATTAAAAAAAATGAAGAAACCCTAAGAATCATGTGGGGCTCTATCACAAGAAATAACCTGTGAGTGATTGGAGTACCAGAACAGGGAGAGGGAGAGCAGAAAATACAGAGAGAATTGTTGAAGATTTGTTGGCAGAAAACTTCCCTGATGTCGTGAAAGATGAGAACGTATCTATCCAAGATGCTCATTGAAGGCCACATAAGATAAAACCTGAAAGAAAGTCACCGAGACATATTATAATTAAATTTGCCAAAACCAAAGATAAAGAGAGAATTTTAAGAGTGGCTAGGGATAAACAAAAAGTTGCCTACAAAGGAAAGTCAATAAGAATAAACTTCGACTACTGGGCAGAAACCATTCAAACAAGAAGGCAATGGGATGATATAAATAAAGCATTGAAAAAAAACTTACCAGTCAAGAATCATATATCCAGCAAAACTGTCTCTTAAATGTGAAGGTGAAATTAGGACATTTCCAGATAAATAGAAGTTTAGAGAATTTGAAAAAACCAAACTAAAACTACAAGAAATACTAAAGGGAGTTCTCTGGTTAGAAAAATCAGTAACATCAGATACCAACCCAAGACTAGAACACAGGACAGAGCAACCAGATAACAACCCAGACAGGGAAATCACAAAAATAAATCAAGATAAAAAAATACTCAGAACAGGGAAACAATGATGTCATTATATAAAAGATGGCAATATTAAATAAAAAAAGAGGTATTAAAAATATAGTCATAGATCTTTCATATGGAGAGGAAGTCAAGGTCATAGAACCTGTTGCCATGGAGTTAATTCCAGCTCATAGCAACCCTATAGGGCATAGGATTTCCAGGGAGCACCCAGTGGATTTGAACCGCCCACTTTTTGGTTAGCAGCCATAGCTCTTAACCACTACGCCACCAGGGTTTCCCAAGGCGATATGGAGAGAGAAAATTTTGGCTTAAACTTACAAAGATAGGGGTAAATATTAAGATAACCACAAAGGAGACTAACAGCCCTACACATCAAAATAAAATACAAGAAAAACATAAAGGCTCAGCAAAAACAAAATCAACAACAATTAAAAAGAAGAAAAGATATATATAAAGAAAAACTACCCTGCAAAAAAAAAGTTAAGTGGAAGAAAGAAACTGTCAACAACACACAAAAGCAGACATCAAAATGGCAGCACTAAACTCATAGCTACCCATAATTACGCTGAATTAAATGTACTAAATGCACCAATAAAGAGAAAGAGAGTGGCAGAATGGATTTAAAAAAACCTATGATCTGTCTATTTGCTGCCTACAAGAGACACACCTTAGATTTAAAGACACAAACTGAAACTGAAAAGATGGAAAAAAAATACCAAACAAACAACAATCAAAAAAGAGCAGGAGTGGCACTATTAATTTCTGACAAAAGACTTTAAAGTTAAATCCACCACAAAGGTTAAGGAAGGACACTATATGATGATTAAAGGGTCAATATACCAGGAGGATATAACCATATTAAATATTTATGCACCCAAAGATAGTGCTCCAAGATACATAAAACAAACAGTAACAGCATTGAAAAGCAGGTTACACAGCTCTACAGTAGTAGTAAGAAACTCGAACACACCACTTTCAGTGAAGGACAGAACACCCAGAAGGAAGCTCAGTAAAGACACAGAAGATCTAAATGCCATAATCAACGAACTTGACTTCATAGACGTATACAGAACATTCCACCCAACAGCAGCCAAGTACACTTTGTTTTCTAGTGCACATTGAACATTCTCTAGAATAGACCACATGTTAGATCATAAAGCAAGCCTTATCAGAATCCAAAACATTGGAATTTCACAAAGCATCTTCTCTGACCATAAGACCATAAAAGTAGAAATCAGTAACAGAAAAAGCAGGGAAAAGAAACCAAACACTTGGAAACTGAACAAGACTTTGCTCAAGAAGTACTGGGTTATAGAAGAAATTAAGGACAGAGTAAAGACATTCATAGAATGCATTGAGAATGAAAATACTTCCTATCAGAATCTTTGGGACACAGCAAAAGCAGTGCTTAGAGGTCAATTTATAGCAATAAATGCACACATACAAAAGGAATAAAGAGCCAAAATCAAAACATTAATCCTACAACTTAAATAGAGAGCAACAAAAGAAACCCTCAGGCACCACAAGAAAGCAAATAATAAAAATTAGAACAGAATTAAATGAAATAGAATAGAAAAATAATTGAAAGAGTTAACAAGATCAAAAGCTTATTCTTTGAAAAAATTAACAAAATTGATAAAACATTGGCCAAACTGACAAAAGAAAAATACGAGCGGAAGCAAATAACCTGAATAAGAAATGAGACAGTCGATATCACAACAGACCCAACTGAAATTAAAAGAATCATATCAAATTACTATGAAAAATTATACTCTAACAAATTTGAAAACCTCGAAGAAATGGACAAATTTCTAGAAACAGAATACCTACCCTAAGTAACACAAACAGAACAACTAAATAAACCCATAACAAAGGAGGGGATTGAAAAGGTAATTAAAAACTCTCAACACCAACAAAAAAAAGACCTGGCCCTGATGGCTTCACTGGAGAGTTCTACCAGACTTTCAGAGAAGAGTTAATACCACTACTACTAAAGGTATTTCAGAGCATGGAAAATGGTGTAATACTCCCAAACTCATTCTGTGAAGCCAGCATATCCTTGATACCAAAACTAGGTAAAGATACCACAAAAAATTACAGACCAATATCCCTCATGAACTTAGATGCAAAAATCCTCAACAAAATTCTAGCTGACAGAATTCAGCAACATATCAAAAAAATAATTCACCATGACCAAGTGGGATTCATACCAGGTATGCAGGAATGGTTCAACATTAGAAAAACAATGTAATCCATCACAAAAATAAAAGACAAGAACCACATGATCTGATCAATTGATGCAGAATGACATTTGACAAAGTCTAACCCCCGTTCCTGATATAAACTCTCAGCAAAATTGAAATAGAAGGGAAGTTCCTCCACATAATAAAGGACATTTATATACAAAACCAGCAGCCAACATCATCCTAAATGGGGAGAGTCTGAAAGTATTCCCCTTGAGAACGGGAACCAGACAGGGATGCCCTTTATCACCGCTCTTATTCAGCGTTGTGCTGGAGGTCCTAGCCAGAGCAGTTAGGCTAGAAAATGAAATAAAGGGCATCCAAATTGACAAGGAGAAAGTAAAAGTATATGTTTGTTGATAACATGATTTTATGCACAGAAAACCCTAAAGAATCCTCAAGAAAACTACTGAAACTAATAGAAGAGTTCAGCAATTTATTAGGATACAAGATATGCAAAAATCAGTTGGATTCCTCTGCACTAACAAAGAGAACGTCTAAGAGGAAATCACCAAATCAGTACCATTTACGGTAGCCCCCCAAAAGATAAAATACTTAGGAGTAAATCTAACCAGAGATGTAAAAGACCTATACAAAGAAAACCACAAGACCCTACTGTAAGAAACCAAAAGAGACCTACGTAAGTGGAAAAACATATCTTGCTCACAGATAGGAAGACTCAACATTGTGAAAATGTCTGTTCTACCCAGAGCGACCTATAGATACAACGCAATCCCGATCCGAATTCCAATGGCATTTTTTAATGAGGTGGAGAAACAAATCACTAACTTCATATGGAGAGGGAAAAGGCCCCGGATAAATAAAGCATTACTGAAAAGGAGGAACAAAGTGGGAGACTTCACACTGCCTGATTTTAGAACTCACCACAGTAGTCAAAACAGTCTGGTACTAGTACAACAACAGTTACATAGACCATTGGAACAGAATTGAGAATCCAGACATAAATTCATCTATATATGAGCAGCTGATATTTGACAAAAGCCCAAAGTCTGTTAAATGGGGCAAAGACGGTCTCTTTAACAGGTGGTGCTGGCATAACTGGATATCCATCTGCACAAAAATGAAACAAGACCCATACCTCACACTATGCACAAAAACAAACTCAAAATGGATCAAAGACCTAAATATAAAATCTAACACAATAAAGATCATGGAAGGAAAAATAGGGACAACCCTAGGAGCCCTAGTACATGGCATAAACAGTATACAGAATGTTATTACAAATTCACAAACACCGGAAGAGAAACTAGGTAACTGGGAGCTCCTAAAAATCAAATGTTTATGCTCATCCAGCGACTTCGCCAAAAGAGTAATGAGACTGCCTACAGACAGGAAAAAGTTTTTGACTATGGCAAATCCAGTCAGCATCTGATCTTTAAAATCTACATGATATTGCAAAAACTCAAGAACAAAAAGACAGCTGTATCAAAAAATGGGTAAAGTATATGAACAGGCACTTCACCAAAGAAGACATTCAGGCGGCTAACAGATGTATGAGGAAATGCTTATGATCATTAGCCATTAGAGAAATGCGAATCAAAACTACAGTGAGATACCATCTCACTCCAACAAGGCTGGCATTAATCAAAAAAAAAAATAAATTAATAAATTAATCTAAAATAATAAGTGTTGGAGAGGTTGTGGAGAGGCTGAAACATTTATACACTGCTGGTAGGAATGTAGAATGGTACAGCCACTTTGGAAATGGATTTGGCGCTTCCTTAACAATGTAGAAGTAGAACTACCATAAGATCCAGCAATCCCACTCTTTGGAATATATCCTAGAGAAATAAGAGCCTTCACATGAACAGATATATGCACACTCATGTCATTGCGGCACTGTTTACAGTAGCAAAAAAATGGAACAACCGAGGTGCCCATCAACAGATGAATGGATAAATTATGGTATTTCATGTAATAGGATACTAGGCAACGATTAAGAACAATGATGAATCTGTGAAAGATCTTATAATATGAAGGAATCTGGAAGTTGTTAGGCTGAGTGAAATTAGTTGCAGAAGGACAAATAACTGAGACTACTATTTTCAAAACTCAAGGAAAAGTTTAAACACTGAAGAAGATATTCTTTGATGGTTATGAGGGTGGGGAGGTTGGGAGAGGGGTATTCACTAACAATAAATAGTAGACAAGAACTATTTTAGGTGAAGGGAAAGACAACACACAATACAGGAGAGGTCAGCACAACTAGACTAAACCAAAAGCAAGAAAGTTTCCTAAATAAACCGAAGGCTTTGAAGGCCAGGCTGGCAGGGGCGGGATCTGGGGACAATGGTTTCAGGGGACATCTAGGTCAACTGGCATAAGAAAATGTATTAAAAGATTCTGCATCCCACTTTGGTGAGTGGTGTCAGGGGTCTTAGAAGCTAGCAAGTGGCCACCTAAGATGCATCATTTGTTCTCAACCCACTGGAGCGATGGAGAATGAAGAACACCAAAGACACAAGGTCTGTATGAGCCCAAGAGACAGTGCCACATAAACCAGAGACTACATCATTCTGAGACCAAAAGAGCTAGATGATGCCTGGCTACCATGAATGACTGCCCTAATAGGGAACACAACAGAGAATCCCTGATGGAGCAGAACACTGGGATGCAGACCTCAAATTCTCATAAAAAGACCAGACTTAATGGTCTGACTGAGATAAGAGGGACCCTGGAGGTGATGGCCTCAGGACCTTGTTTTAGCCTAAGACAGGAACCATTCCCAAAGCCAACCCTTCAGACAGGGATTAGACTGGACTATAATACAGAATATGATACTGGTGAGGAGTGAGCTTCTTGGCTCAAGTAGACGCATGAGACTGTGTGGGCAGCACCTGTCTGGAGGTGAGAAGGCAGAGGGGGACAGGAGCTGGTTGAAGGGACACAGGTGATACAGGGTAGAGAGGAGGAGTATGCTGTGTCATTTGGGAGAGAGCAGATAGGCGTACACAGCAAGGTGTATATAAGTTTCTGTATGAGAGAGTGACTTAATTTGTCAATTTTCACTTAAAGCACAATTTAAAAAAATGTGATTCCATTAGGATAAATGCACAGAGATTGCATGTTTTGCCCAAGGTGATGATTAGGCATTGGACTTAGAATTTGGGACTTAAGAGGTTATCTTTTGTAATCCTTTTTCAACTCCTTTCATTTCTGCTTTTTAACATTCATGTCATTTTGCCTCTGCCTTTTGTCTTTGTCAGCTTTTAACTCATCTGTTGAAACTACCTAGGATCCTCGTAGTTTCTTCTACTTAAACCTCTGTTTGTATTATTCCTCATTTTTTTTTTTAGTGCTGTAGGTTTGTATCAGTGCAGGGCTTCTCAGACTTGTCCAGGTGGCAGAGAACCCAAACATCATGGTCTTTGTTAGGAAATGCCACGAATCAGTTAGCATTGAGACTTGCTGTTGTCAGGTACATCTTTGTAACCTATCATCAGAACTTGTCTAGATTCATGAGGGATAAGAATCGGGATCAGCACGAAGCTGGTTCCTGTGAGGTGGTCTGTCAGACATACCTCGACTCTCCAACTTTTCCACCATTTCTGACACCAGCTATTCCCCTGCATGGCACACTCTACTTCTCTGCTGAGCTTAATAATTTGTTGCAGTGTCCACACAGAACTCACAGACCATACTCACAGCTCTGTGGTTCACTAGGGAAGTAACAGGCTACAGTTCGGGATTAGGATCAACTTGGAAGTACCAGGAACAACTCAGGATCAGGAAGCACATATTCAAGGTTTGGAAGGCTCTCTCGAGCTCTCCCTACTTCAGTGCAGGACAGCTTTCAAGTAGGACAACTTTCTCAGTTGGTCTCAGCCATACTATTAGGCCTCTCAGCTGTGTAAACAAGCAGGCACTTCTAGGAGGTGAGAGCAGTGTAGATGGGGGGCCAGATTGTGAAGGACCTTGTGAGCCACTGTAAGGCCTTTGGATTTGTTGTGGGCAAAATGGAAGACTGGTTCAGGGTTTTGAGCAGAGAGCACACGTTCTGACTTCCCCTTTAAGAAGGTCAAGCTGGGTGCTGTGTGGAGAACAGGCAGGAGAGGAACTCCTGGAGGAGCAAGAAGAGCTGTGTTAGGAGGCTGTGACAGCCATCTAGCTGAAAAGTGAGAGTGCTTCAGACCAAGGTGGTCCTTGTGTAGTGGTGAGACGTGCAAACTTTCTAGATGAGAGAGGAGGCAAGGATGGCTCTAAGATTTTTTTTCAGAGTAAACTGGAAGAATGGTGTTGCTATCAACTGTGATAACAAAGGTCTTATGGTGAAGTGGGGTTTTGGTGGGGGAAAGAGCAAGAGGTTATTTTTGGGTATGTTAAATTTTGAAATGTCTATTAGACATTCAGGAAACCCTGGTGGCATAGTGGTTAAGTGCCACGGCTGCTAACCAAAGGGTCGGCAGTTTGAATATGCCAGGCGCTCCTTGGAAACTCTACAGCGCAGTTCTACTCTGTCCTATAGGGTCGCTATGAGTTGGAATCGACTCCATGGCACTGGGTTTGGTTTTTTATTAGACATGTCCAGTAGAAGTTGAATTTGTCAGACTGGAGTGCAGAAGAGAAGCTTGGGCTGGAGATAGCAATTTGAGAATTGCCAGCATAGATGTAAAGCTCTGAAATTGGGTGAAGGGAGATAGAAGGAGAAGAAGACAACCGAAAGAGTTTTGGGGCATTCCAACATTAGGAGGTCGGGGCGGAGAGAACCAGTAAAACAAACGGAAGGAGCACCAGGTAAGGCAGGAGGAGAACAGAGTGGAGGCCTTGAAGGGAATAGAGCGTATGAAGGATGGGAAATCAGATGTGTCAAATGCTGCTAAAGGAGTACTGAGAATTGACCGTTGGATTTAGCCACGTGGAGGGCATTGATGACCTTGATAACAGCGTTGGTGGAGTAGTGGGGGCAACGGTTTCGTTGGAATGTGTTTGGGAGAGAGTGAGAGCAGATGAACTGGAGTGTGGACAACTCTCTTGCATAGTGATACAAAGGCTTCAAAGGAACAGGGTAGACAGTGTGGTCATGACTTGTTTTATAATTCAAGAACTAACAATGTTTATAGGCTGGTGGGTGTGACCCACTGGAGTGATGGAGGCAAGGGAGGGAGACTTGCTGGAGCAGTGTTTTCCAGGAGTCAGGAGGAGTGGGCACTAGTACACTGTTTATCTCTGAGTGATAAGTGAGGGTGGGCAGAGTTGTAGGGTGCAATGCACAGGGAGCCTGTGGAAGATGTCTGACTGGTCACTTTTAGGACGTAGAGTCACCAGCTGAGAGGGAAGGTGGGGAGGAGTTGGTGGAGGCCTGAGAAGAGAGGAATTTATTGGTTTCTTCTTGGTCCCTTGAGGCTTAAGTCTTAGTAGAGGCAGGTGTAGCACATGGCTGACACTTCATTGTAGCAGTGAAATTTTACCAATTGACTTATATTCATTGATGGGTTTTTCTGTGTCTTGGGTTCCAGGGATGTGAATACCACCATCATGGAGCTCCTGATCATGGTGTATGCCTGTAAGACCTCTTGTGCCAAAAGCATCACCGGCGTGATTCCCTACTTCCCTTACAGCAAGCAGTGCAAGATGAGAAAGAGAGGCTCCATTGTCTCCAAGTTGTTGGCTTCGATGATGTGCAAAGCTGGTAGGAGTGGCAGATATTTGAAAAGTATTTGGGGGCCTGGGAGTTTTATTTTAGAAACGTTAAAGCATTGTCTTAATTAAAATGCTGAGCAGAGTAAAAATACTGATGCAGCTTTTAAACACAGCATGTAATGAGGAAACAGTGCAGAGAAATCTCTCCTGTCCCCAGTTCCCCAAAACACAAAGAAAATGAGAATGCCTTATTTCTCTCTTAAATTTTTTATTTAAAAAACTTATATTTAAGTGATTAGTTATGATCATGTTAAAGTCATTTTGAAAGGAGAAGACGTCATCATGAACCCTACCACGCTAACACAGCAACTTTTTATTTTAGCTTTCCCTTAGGTTAAAAAAATATATATATATATTTTTTTTTTACCCAGGACAAATAGGCGTATTTCGTAAACCATGTGTGTTATTTTGTGTTATGCATTTTCCCCTTGTTTCTGAATAGCCTTCTTAGTTGTTAGCATGCGTGCTTGTGTGTGCATGGGTGTATTTTTGTGCATTTGTGTGATTAAAGAAGGCATATATCAATAGTTGGACAGAGCAAAGAAGGCTAAAAGAATAAAAAGGCCCTGTATCATTGCATTTTAACACAGACACTGTAGAATACATTTTCTTAATGCAGTATGCCAGAGAAAGCAAAAACAAAGTTTGAAAAGCCCAAACCGTGGCAACCGAGAAAGTATGCCCACATTGCAAACTGTGGCAGGTTAAGGGAGTAAGGTGGCTCTCCAAGGCTTTTGGAAAGGCTTTGCCCATGTCTTTTTGACTTGCTCCTGGGCCACCAGGCTCGCTTTCCTGCTCTTTTGGACAGGTTTTGCCTTTTAAAATTTTTCGTATTGAACTTTTCTGGTGATCATTTCAAATGTCCTCTAAAGAGGCAGTGGGGGTGAGGCTTTGCATTTTTTCCACTTTCTAGGCCAGTGTCCTAAAAAAATAAAAACCCTGTGCCGTCAGTTTGTCTTAATATCTTAGGAGTGGGCCTTGCCGTGGCTTATTAAGGAGATGCGATCAGGTCTACTAGAATTATCAGAGACGTTTCTTCATTACCGTTGTCTTTGATACTTCAAGATTTTAAATTGATATGAAAATCATGCATTTTGTCATAGTACTAAAAAATCTGAGAAATAAGGGTGATGAATTTTTTTGACGAAAGAGTAATCCTTTCATAGTAATTTATTGTGTTTAGTATTTTATTTTATGTGGTACTGCACTTTTTTTTTTTTTAAACTTCATCCAGTACAGTGGTTATTAAACTATATACTTGTGTCTACTTTATTTTCAAAGGTCTGACTCATCTCATTACTATGGATTTACACCAGAAGGAAATTCAGGGGTTCTTCAATATTCCTGTTGATAATTTAAGAGCATCTCCCTTCTTGTTACAGTACATTCAAGAAGAGGTGAGGTAGCTCAAAACTTTTTTATTTTAACAATCTGTCTAAAGTTGAAAGGTGCCTTTCTGTTTCCTTGGACTGTCCCTAAAGGCTTAAAACTTGATGTTTTCTGCTCGAAGTACTGTTGTACTTTATAATCGTAATTCAGTGTATTTTTAAATTCTTAATCTGCAATTTATTATTATGCTAAGTTTTTAAAATTGCTTTTTCTTCTTTTGGACCTTAGGTGCCTAGAATTGGATTAGTCATGATCCTTCGCTTATGACAAATACTCCTCGTTATTGGTCCTGTGTGGTCCTGACTTTCTTTTATCTATCCATCTAGCCACCCTGTCTCTGTATTTACCCATTTATAGTAGTTAGCACCATGAGCCAACAACAAGAAAGCCAGAAACCTCATCGTGACTTCCATCTATCACGTGGTCCTTTCTCTCCCACCCCCCCCGCCTCTCCCCACCTGACAGAACCAGCATCCTGAAAGTTGTCATCTTTCCCTGTTTCTTTTCATGTAGTTTGATCTCATCTGTATATGGTATTCAGAATTACATATATACATACGTATAATTTTTATTTTTAACTTTATAAAAAAGAATCAAACTGTGTGTAACCTATTTTTCACTTGCTGTGACATTACTAAGATTCGTCTGTACTGTTGTACATCACAGTTCATCCACTGAGTGCTGAGACATGTCACAGTTTTCATCCTTCCCCACATGGGTTATTTCTGTGTAATCGTGCTTCCGTGGACACTCTGGCCTGTGTCTCCTGTGGTACATACACAAGTATATCTTGGTTATTTACTTGACTGGACGTGCTAAGTTGTATGGTTTTATTTTTCCCATACATGTACACCAATTTACATTCTTACCAGCAGTATATCAGAAACCTGTGACCTGTGGGTCCATATATGCCTCAGACTTTTGTTGTCAGATTTTTTACATTCCTGCCGGCTAAATGGCTATAAAAGGGTTTTTCATTGTGGTTTTGATGAATGTATCTCTGATGACTAGTGAAGTTGAACATCTGTTCATGTGTGTTAACTCTTCTGTGAGTAGGTGGTTTATGCCTTTTGTCTAGTCTTCAGTGGTTTTGTTTTTGTGTTTCTTACTGGTTTGTAGGCATTCTTTTTAAAATTCTTTATTCAAATTTGTTGGTATTAATTTCTCCGGTATCTGTAACTTGTCTTTTAGCTTTCTTTTGGGAGTCTTGATAAGCAGACATATTTAATTTTTTTTTATTGTGGTTAGAAAAATATGTATATAAAAAACATTTACCACTTCAGCCTTTTTTACGTGTACACTTCAGTGATAGTAATACGTCCATGTGTTATGCAACTATCACCACTATCCGGTTCAGTCGGGTTTGAACCCCTGCCAAGAATTTGCATTTCTGCCACCAGATATGCTGAGTCAGAATGTACATTTTAATAAGATCCCCTGGTGATTTTTATGTGTAACTTCCTGGAAACTTGTTAGAAATGCAAATTCTCAGCAGGGAACTTGTTAGAAATACAGATTCGCAGCAGGGATTTGAGCAGGAACGAATTGGTTTGAAGTCCTGCTTTCAATTCTTTTGGATACATCCTAGGAGTAGAATTCCTGAATCATATGCTGATTCTATGTGTAACTTTTTGAGAAATCTCGAAACTGTTTTCCACAGTGGCTGCACCATTTTACAGTCCCCCCACAGTGGATGAGGATTCCAGTTTCTTCACATCATTGACAACACCTGTGTTCCTTCTTTTTCTTTTTAAAGCGTAGCCATCTTAGTGAGGATGAAGTGACACATCACTGTGACTTTGACTGCATCTCCCTAATGACCAGTGACACATCAAGCATCTTTTCGTGGGCTTGTTGACCATTTGTGTGTTTTTTTTTTTTTTTTGGTGAAATGTCTCTTCAGGTCCTTTGCGTATTTTTTGATTGAATTGTCTTTTTGTTGTTAAGTTGCAGGAGTTCTTTATATAATCTGGATATTATTAAACCCTTATCAGATGTATGGCTCCTCGGTGATTTCTGTCTTGATTGGACACTAGGTTGTAATTTCTATTGAAGTATGCCATGTTGAAAATCTTTGTACTTGCCTTTCTAAGAACTTGTGCGAGCCTTTTTCTGAGATACAGGCTAGGAAGTAGAATTGCTTGATGAAGAGTATCTGCATTTTTAATATTTTAATAAAAAAAAACTGAAAATATTTTAATAGATAATGCGAAATTGCTTTCTGAAGGAATTGTATTAATTTATGCTGCCACTAGCAGTACACGTGGTAGTACGTCTACCCCCATGTCCTTACTAATACTTAATATTATTATCAACATTAATTTTTTTTTGCCAATTTAATGGATAAAACAATAGTACATCATTTGAATTTTCAATTTCCTGATTTCTAGTGAAATTGAACATCTTTTCATGTGTTTTTTTTTTTTTTGCTTTTTTGGGGGGGCAAAATTTTGCTAACCTAAAATAGAGCTTTATCTTCTTGCTTGTGGTTCTGGAACTTCGCCTGATATGTCTGGGTGGATCCTTTTTCTGTTCAACTATATTCTCACGGGGTCCTCTTCATTCTCTGGGAAATTTTTTTCTGTCATTTTCCCCTTCTGTTCCTTTCATTCTTTTCTTTGGAAACTGTTAGATTTTAGATATTTTGGATTTAGTCTCTCTATTATTTAACTTTTTAAATTAAAAAAAAATTTCGAGTTTTGAATTCTTATATATTGCATTCTGGGAAGAATCTTTGACTTGATCTCCCAGATTTGTTCTTAAGTTGTGTCCATTCTGATATCCCACCAGCCTTGAGTTTCTTATTTGGACCACAGTAGCTACCACCTCTTAGATTCCTTCTTCACTCTTTTTTGTAACAGCATGTTCTTTATGTACAAGATGTCCTGTTTTAACCCCTAAGATGTGATAGGCTTGTTTCTATTAAAGAGTTCTGTCTTTTAAAGTCTCCTTTTATTTATCTTACTGACTCTTGTTTCCTTGGATGTTGTTTCTTCTCTTGCTGGGTTTGGTGCTTCTCTTCAGTTGTATTGATTTTTCAAAGTATGTAAACCAGTTTAGAAAGACTTCCAGCAAAAATAATGAAAGTGTGCAAATGAAAATATATTTTGCTACCTTATTCCCTGAATATCGTTGTTATTGTGTGCCGTCGAGTCACTTCTGACTCCTAGTGACTCTATGTGACAAAGTCAATCTGGCGTACTTTTAAGAAGAAAAAGCAGTGGGAATTTATTTGAATGAAACAGTATGATTTTAATGAAATGGTTAAATTTCAAGAACATAATTTCAAAATATTGACAAGAAGGAATTGAAAACAACCACCCACTGCTCAGCTACAAATTAGTTCTCTCTCCTAAGCTCTCAGAAGTCAGAAGTCAGTACTGTATATGTCTTTGATTACTGTCATAACTAGCACAGATTATATCAAAGTTTCAACAATAAAAGACTCCAAAGCTAGCTGATATTTTAGTTGTTTTGTTAAGGGCTTTTAATATCTTTATGAAATAAGCTCTGGACTTATTGTCCTTTAACAAGTAGATTTCTTCAACGTGTTGTGACTGAGATGCGTTAAATAGTCATTTGTTTGGACCGTATTAATTTGGAATTTGGCAGTGAACTTGGATTCTGGTTGTTGGGTGGATATCATCCCGGCTCTCTGAAAATTATATGTAATTGGGATTTTTGAGACTTCCTGTTGACTTCTAGAAACTTCTTTATGCCACATTTTCAGTATGTACTGGTATATATATATAAGCTAATCACCAATTAGGCCGACTTTTTTCTTAAAAGAAGTCTGTGAGGCTCACACCTTAGTAATATTTTTTCTTAGGTACAAGTTTCTACATTTTCCAAAAGAGAAATATACTTTGAACTTTTTCTCTTCCTGAGGACATTTTGGAAAACATGCAAGTAACTGGATGACATTTTTTAGTCCGTTGAGGTATTCGTTTTTATTGCATGCCAGGTGTTGGTGGGAAGAGCCTCTTAGCGCCGTGGCAGTAACCTCTGACCTCTTGTTTGCCACAGATCCCGGATTACAGGAATGCAGTGATTGTGGCCAAGTCTCCAGCCTCAGCCAAGAGGTAGGTAGGAGCTCATGACCTCTCCTTGGGTCTGCATCCAAGAATCGGATCCCTGGCTGAGTACCAGGCCATCTAGATGTTTCCTCGGTATCCTTTTAGTTTTCTTTCATGGACTGCATATTTTAAAAGACTTGTTCCACCAACTCCATATATTAAGTAATGATTTATTTTCTGCTTTTTCTTCTTTTCTTTTTCAATTCCAGCCTATGATTGCTGGCCATTTTTCTTGCTCAAAACCATGTAGGCCTGGGGAATCCCAGGTAAGGAAATACTGGTTTAGTGCTTTCCTCACTCTTAGGTTGGGGACCCTTGTTGTTGGTCTTCAAATCTGGCATTTAAAATACCAGTGAATATACTTTGTACTTGTTTACTGCCTTTTGTTCAGAGATCTCAGTAATTTATTAACAGAATAGTATTTAGCTAAGAGGATGCTTTTTTGCATGTGTTAAACATTTGTATGTGTGAAACAAAACCAAAGCACCCTAAGGCCTGTATTGGGCAGCCTTGAGAGAGTCTGTAGAGCTAGTTGTGTGTATCCTGGTGTAACTGGTTAGTCAGTAATATAATACTTTAAATTGCATTTTGGCTGAGAGGATTTCATATTCCAATGTTTTGTGGAGAAGCCATTATACTGGAGCGGGAAAGAACAAAATCAAATGTAAGAGTAAAGGCTTTTTCCTAAAAAGGCCCTTTAAAAATGAAAGTGAGTGAAGCCCTTTGCTGACTGGATCACCGCTGAGTCCTGTATAATGAAGAAAAACAAATGGCACCCCTATATTGGGCCCAGAGGCTGAGAACAGAGCACAGTAAGCCATTGATTTCAAAATCACTACAAAAAACTAGCTTTACATTGTACACTAAAAAGAAGTTAGTTTACTAAATAAAATAGGTTGACATTTGTGATAAAAGCCCCAATGTGCATTCCCTGAGTAAGCCTCACAGTGTGGCCCAGCTGGCCACGCGCCTCCAGAAGCTCAGCATCTGGGGTTCCACACGGTCAGTTTGATCTTGCTTTAGTAGACCTTGGCTCATTTTGGAACATTGAACATTTCAAACAGCTTTTCAAAACTTTGTTCAAAGGCTGAACTAATTTTAATTTAGTGGAGTATTAATTTCTGCATACTTGAGTAATTTATACATATGTATATGTGATATACATTCCTTTTAGTGCAGCATTTTTTGTTTCTGCCTCTGTCTCTCTGCTCATCTTCTCCCTTCCCTCCCTGTTCCTGTCATACGTGTTAATGACCTGTTATGATCTCTGCCTTGTTTTCTTACTTTCCTTTTTTTTTCTCATTGTGTTTTAGGTGAAAGTTTACAGAGCAAATTAGTTTCTCGTTAAACAGTTAATACACTATTGTTTTGTGACTTTGATTGCCAACCCCGCGGTGTGTCAGCAGTCTCATCTTCTTGACCTTGGGTTCCCCATTCTCATTCATTCAGTTTTCTGTCCCCTCCTGCCTTTCTGTCCTTGCCTGTGGGCTGATGTGCCCATTTAGTCTCATTTTGTTTTATGGACCTGTCTAATCTTGGCTGAAGGGTCAACTTCAGGAGTGACTTCAGTACTGCGTTAAAAGGGAATCTGGGGGTCATACTCTTAAGGTTTCTCCAGTCTGTGTCAGACCAGTAAGTCTGGTCTTTTTTTTTGTGAGTTTGAGTTTTGTTCTGCATTTTTCTCCCACTCTGTCCAGGACCCTTTATTGTGATCCCTATCAGAGCAGTTGGTGGTGGTAGCTGTACTGTCTAGTTGTGCTGGGCTCAGTCTGGTGGAGGCTGTGGTAGTTATGGTCCATTAGTCCTTTGGACTAATCTTTCCCTTGTGTCTTTGGTTTTCTTCATTCTCCCTTGCTCCAAATGGGGTGGAAACCAAGGGTTTTTGGGTAACAGGTAAAAGACTATTGACTTCATCTACTCCCCTCCCTTGTAACCATCAAAGATTGTTTCTTTCTGTGTGTAAACGTTTTCATGAGTTTTTGTAAGAGTGGTTTCATACAGTATTTGTCCTTTTGTGATTGACTTATTTCACTCAGCATGATGACCTCCAGATTCTTCCACGTCGTGAGATGTTTCGGAGAGTCGTCATTACTCTTCATCGTTGCATGGTATTCCATTGTGTGTATATACCGTAGTTTATCCATTCTTCTGTTGATGGGCACTTAGGTTGTTACCATCTGTTTGCTATTGTGAACAATGCTGCAGTGAACATGGGTGTGCATATTATTCATGTGACGGCTCTTATTTCTCTAGGATATATTCCTAGGAGTGGGATTGCTAGATCATATGGTATTTCTGTTTCTGGCTTTTTAAGGAAGTACCATATCATTTTCTAGAATGGTTGTACCATTTTGCATTCCCACCAACAGTGCATAAGACTCCCAATCTCCCTGTGGCCTCTACAACATCTGTAATTTTCTCTTTTCTTGCTTCCTATCAGTAACGTTGGGGAGAGACGGTATCTCACTGTAGTTTTGATTTGTATTTCTCTGATGGCTAGCAATTACGGTCGTTTCCTCATGTGTCTGTTAGCAACCTGAATGTCTTCTTTGGTAAATTGTCTTTTCATAGCCTTTGCCCATTTTTTAATTGGATTATTGTCTTTTAGTTGTAGAGGTGTTAGATTTTCCTGTAGATTTTAGAGATTAGACCTTTGTGAGATATCTCACAGCCAAAATTTTTTTCCCAGTCTGTAGGTTCTCTTTTTACTCTTTTGGTGAAGTCTTTTTCTGAGCATAAGCGTTTAGTCTTTAGAAGATCTCAGTTATCTAGTTTATCTTCTGGTGTTTTTGTGTATTGTTAGTAAGGGTTTGTATCCTATTTTATATCGTATTTAGGACTCCTGGCATTGACCCTATTTTTCCTTCCATGATTCTTATAGTTTTGGGGTTTATATTTAGGTCTTTAATTCATTTTGAATTCGTTTTTGTGTATGGTGTGAGGTATGGGTCCTGTTTCATTTTTTTTGCAGATGGACATCCAGTTTTGCCAGCACTATCTAAAAAAACTGCCTTTTCCCCATTTAATGGACTTTGGACCTTTGTCAAAAATCAGGTGACAGTAGGTGGATGGATTTACATCTGCGTTCTCAGTTCTGTTCCCATTGGTCAGTGTGTCTGTCATTGTACCAGTACCTGGCTGTTTTGACTACCATAGGTGTAGAGTAGGTTCCAAGGTCAGGTAGTGCGAGTCCTACTTTGTTCTTCTTCGATGATGACTTATTTATCTGGGTCTGCCCTATTTACTGCATGCTTATGCAGCCATATACAAATATATATTTGTATACACACATGTAGGGTGTTTGGCCATTATTTTACAAAAATAGCATACTATAAATAGTTTTCTGAGTCTTGCTTTTCTCACCCAGTAGTACCTTGTAGCAGCCCCCCCACCCCCATTCCAGTTGGTATGACCCTAGTTCATGAATTTTTAATGGCTACAGAGGAGTGTACAGTGGGGTTGTGTGAATTATTCAGCCGTTTCTCCCCTGATGGGCATCTGTTCTGTGCCAGGTTTTGCACTGTAAACAACGCTACGTGTATGTATGTCTCTTGATGTGTCTTTATTTCTGTGGGATACGTTACCCACAGTGTGATTGCTGGATCAAAGAGTAGAAATGTTTTTAATTTTAACAGATACTGCCTGATCTCTTTCTGGAAAGGCTGTGGTACTTTCATTCTCACCAGCAGTTTTTGAAAGGTTTGTTTCTCATAGTCCTTCAGGCAAAGGGATGCTAGAGTGTTTAAATTTTCCTGTTGTTGGAAGTAAAGTGATGTAGGAGTTAGATCTTTTTTTTTTTTTATTTTAAATTTTATTTTGGTAAAATATAACAAAACATTTGCCATTACAACCATTTTTATGTGTATAATTCAGTGACATTAATTACAGTCACCATGTTGTACAGCAGTTGCCACTCTCCACTTCCAGATTTTCTCATCACCCTTATGGGAAACTAAGTGCCCCTTAAGCAGTATTCCCCCTTGGCTCCCAGCCCCAGCCCCAGCCCCCGCCCCCGGCCCCCGGCCCCCGGCCCCCGGCCCCCGGCCCCCGGCCCCCGCCCCCTGCCCCCCGCCCGTCCCCGCGCCCCCGCTAACCATGAATAAACTTTGGTCTTTGATCATTTATCTATTCTAGATAGTTCATGTAAGTGGAATCATACAGTATTTGCTCTTTTGTGTCTGACTTACTTCATTCAGCATAATATTTTTAAGGTTCATGCATGTCATAGCGTGTATCAGGTTTTTTTTGTGTGTATAATGTTTTATTGTGTTTTTGGTGAAAGTTTACACAGTAATTTAGGTTCGCATCTGACAGTTTCTGCACAAATTGTTCATTGACATTACGGTAAAACCTGCAGAAGCTGGAACCTGTGTAAGACAGGAACCTGTCAGAGAAGGAAAACACAAATATTTTCCAGTAAACCAAGTGATAGAAAAGTGGTAAGACTGCACCGTGTCAAAGGTCAAAACTTGCAAGACCTGGAAAAACAAGGCAGTCCTGTAGAATTCTGGCTTTCACAGGTTTCACTGTAGTTACGTTTTTCATAATGTGTCAGCATTTTCTTTAATTCCGTTTTTATTGTTCTGTTTCTAGTACTACAGTTTCCTTGTCCTCTTATTTTCTCATTTTTGCTTTAGCTTAATTGTTAACTTTTTGATCTCATATAGATGGTGTTTTTTTTTTTCCCCCCATAATAGCTGATTTTCTGAAGGAGGTTGCCAGGCTTTTCTTCTGAGGGAGGCATTTGATCTGCTGACCTTTTTTTTTTTTTATTGTACTTGAGGTGAAAGTTTACAGCTCAAGTTAATTTCTCATACAAAAATTTATACATACATTGTTATGTGGCATTAGTTGCTCATATAGATGGTGTTTTAATGAAGCACTGTACTCACAGTAATAACCTTTATTTTGTGTACCAATCTGTTATTTCATTAAAAGGTGACTTCAGGATAGTTGCAGTTCAAGGTTTAAAGAGTATCTCAGGGCAGTAATCTCAGGGAGAGAACTTTTAAGAACTTGGGTTCTGCTCTGTGTTTTTCTCCCGTTCTGTTGTCGGAGTCTATCTGTTGTGGCACCCTGATCAGAATGGTTGGTAGCAGTAGCCAGGCACGTCTAGTTCCTCTGGTCTCCAGGTAGGTGAGGCGGTGGTGGCTCATGTAGGCTGTTAGCCTTAGTATGTTTCTAGGAGTGGAATCGCTGGGTCATATCGTAATCCTGTGCTTAACTTTTTAAAGAACTGTCAAATTGAAGCAGCGACACCAGTTTTACATTTGGATAAGCAGTGGATGAGGGTTCCAGTTTCTCCACATTCTCCCCTACCCTTGTTAGTTTCTGTTTTTCTGATAATAGCCGTCCTAGTGGGTATGAAGAGGTATCTAACTCGAGGATTTGATTTGCATTTCCTTGAAGACTAATGACCTTGAGCATCTTTTCATGTACTTATAGGCTTATTGCTGAACCCGCAATTCTATTCCATTGATCTATACATCTATCTTTATGCTACCACCAAACCGTTACAGTTGTTTTAGCTGTTCTGGGCTCCTTGCAGTTCTGTATGAATTTGAGGATCAGCTTTTCCACTTCTTCCAAGACGGCTGTTGGAATTTTGATAGGGATTGTGTTCAAGCTGTAGATTGTTTTGCATTGTATCACAACAATATTAAATATTCTAATTCGTGAACATGGGATGTCTTTCCTTGTATTTAAATCTTCTTTACTTTTTTTCAGCAGTGTTTTTAGTTTCAGTCTGTAAGTCTTTCAGCTGCCTGGTTAGATTTATTCCTAGATATTTTATTCTTTTAGATGTTATTGTAAATGGAATTTTTTTTTTATGTTTTAATTTCCTTCTCAGATCCTTCATTGCCGATGTAACACAACTGATTTTTGTGTGTTGATCTTGTACCTGCCACTTTGCTGAGTCCTCTTATTAGCTCTAGTTGCGTTCTTGTGGATTCTGTGTTTTTTTTTTTTTTTCCTCTAGTTGTATATATAGGCTCATGTCATATGTGAATAGAAATAGTTTTACTTCTTTCTTTCCAGTTTGTATGCCTTTTATGTACTTTTCTTGGCTAATTGCTTTGGCTAGAAGTTCTGTTCCAGTGTCAAACAGCAGAGAAGAAAGTGAGTGTCCTTGTCTTGTTCCTGATGTTGGAGTGAAGCTTTCAGTCTTTCACCATTGAATACGATGTTAGCTGTGGGTTTTTGGTTAATGCTCTTTATCATGTTGAGAAAGTTTATTTCTACTCCTAGTTTGCTAAGTGTTTTTATCATGAAAAGGTGTTGAGTTTTGTCACGTGCTTTTTTGAGTCTGTTGAGATGTTCTTGGTGTTTTTTTTTCCTGTCGTCTATTAATAGGATGTCTTACATTGATTTTCTTACGGTGAACTACTGTTGCTTTTCTGGGATAAATCACAGTTGATCATGGTGTATAATCCTTTTTATGTGCTGTTGGATTCATTTTGCAAGCATTTTATTACAAGGATTTTTAGTTTATTTTATTGCAAGGATTTTTATGTTTAAATAGGAGATACTGGCCTGTAGTTTTCTTCTCTTGTAGTATCTTTGTCTGGCTTTGGCACCAGGGTAATGCTGGCCTCACGAAATATGTTAAAAAGTGCTCCCTCCTCTTCTTCTTTTTTTTTTTAAAGAAAAGTTTGAGTAGGAGTAGTATTGAATTTTAAGTATTTGGCAGAATTTGCCAATGACACCATTTGGTCCTTGACTTCTTTGTTGGGAGATTTTTGATTACTGATTCAATTTCTTTATTTTAGATCTGTTTGGATTTTCTGTTTCCTCTTGAGTCAGTTTTGGTAATTTGTGTGTTTCTACTTTTTTTTACCTAGGAGTAGAATTTGAGTTCTGTTCCATGTTTTTCTCCCACCTGTCAGGATCTGTCTGTTGTGGCCATTTCATCTAGATTATGTAGTTTGTGGGTAATTGTTCATAGTATTCTCTTATAATCATTTTAATTTCTGTAAGGTTGATAGAAAGTCCGTGGGTGACACAAATGGTTTGTGCTCGACTACTAGCGTAAAGGTTGGCAATTTGAACCCAGCCAGGGCACCACAGAAGAAAAGGGTAGCGATCTACTTCTGTAAAGATTACAGCCATAGAAACCCTATAGAGCAATTCTGCTGTAACACGTGGGGTTGCTATGAGTTGCAGTTGACTTGATGGTAATGAGTTTGGTTATCCTTTTTTTTTTAGGTCGGTAGTCACATCCCCATTTTCATTTCTGAATGGTTATTTATGTCTTCTCTCTTTTTGTCTTGGTAATTCTAGCTAAAGACATGTCAATCAATTTTGGTGATGTTTTCAAAGAACCAATTTTTGGTATCATTGATTTTCTCTGTTGTTTTCCTTTTCTCTATTTTGTTTATCTCTTCTCTAAGCTTTATTATTTCCTTCCTTCTATCTTTGGACTGCATTTGCTCTTTTCTAGTTAAGGTCCGAAGATAGTTTACAGCTATACGTTTACCTTTGAGCACTGCTTTTGCTGCATCCCATAAGTTTTCATATGTTGCGTTTTCCTTTTCATTTGTCTTAGTGTGTTTTCTAATTTCCCTTGTGATTTCTTCTTTGATTCGTTGCTTGTTTAAGAGTGTGTTGTTTAATTTCCACGTATTTGAATTTTCCAGTTTTCCTGTTGTCGTTAGGTGCCATCAAGTCGGTTCCAACTCATAGCGAGCGACCCTTTGTACAACAGGATGAAACATGGTCAGGTCCTGTGCTATCCTCGCAGTCGTTGCTATGTTTGAGCTTATTGTTGTAGCCACTGTGTCAGTCTGTCTCATTGAGGGTGTCCTTCTCCAGGGACTGCTGTCTCCTGATAACATGTCCAAAGTGAGATGAAGTCTCACCATCCTCGCTTCTAAGGAGCATTCTGACTGTACTTCTTCCAAGACAGATTTGTACATTGTTCTGGCAGTCCATGGTATATTCAATATTCTTTGCCAACACCATAATTCGAATGCATCAACTCTTCTTCAGTCTTCCATATTCATTGTCCAGCTTTCGCATGCATATGAGGTGATTGAAAATACCATGGCATGGGTCAGGCGCACCTTAGTCTTTAAAGTGACATCTTTGTGTTTTAACACTTTATTTAAAGAGGTCTTTTGTTGCTGATTTGTCCACTGAAGTGCATCATTTGATTTCTTGACTGCTGCTTCCGTGGGTGTTGATCATGGATCCAAGTAGAGTGAAATCTTTGACAACTTCATTTTTTCCATTTATTATGATGTTGCTCACTGGCCCAGTTGTGAGGATTTTTGTTTTTTCATATTGAATTGTAATCCATACCTGACAGCTGTAGTCTTTGATCTTCATCAGTGTTTCAGGTCCTCTTCACTTTTGGCAAGAAAGGTTGTGAGGGGCGCATTTTCCAGTAGTATATCAGTGTTCCACTACTACCCATAGGTTTTTCACTAGCTAATTTTTTTTTTGAAAGTACATCACCGTATCTTTTTTCCTAGTCTGTCTTAGTCTGAAAGTTCTGCTGAAACCTGTCCACCATGGGTGACCTTGCTGGTATTTGAAATACCAGTGGCATAGTTTTAGCATCAGAGCAACTCACAAGCCACCACAGTATGACAAACTGACAGACAAGTGGTGGCCAGTTTTCCTACTGTTACTGATTTCCAATTTCATTTGATTGTGGTCAGAGAAGATATTTTTTATGATTCCAATCCTAAAATTTTTTGATAGTTGTTTTATGACCTAACATATGGTCTGTCCTAGAGACCGTTCCATGTGCGCTTGAAAAAAACGTGTAATCTGCAGTGTTCTTGTTATGCCAGTGTTCAGGATCACCAACAGAAGACACAAGTCACACACCAGCAATGCATGGAACAATGATTCACTCACATAGAGAAGAGACAGAACAAGGTCAGCTTTAGTTGTGGGCGCCGGTCTCCCATGGCCAGCAAGTCGCCTCCCGTGGCCCGTGCAGGGCAGGTGTTATGCTTGCACCCCTCTTGTGCTGCAAGTGAGAGAAACCCCATTTCGTCCCCACTGTGAATAGACTTAGAAGTTGGATTGGCCAGGTACCATGCAGTGCCTGTGGAGGACAGAGAAAGTTGCTGTGTACCTAGAATAGGGAGGGAGGCTTCCCTGATATGGAGAAGTAACTGAGAGAGAGATACCCAATTCCCAGCCTCTCTTATCAGAGAATGTTCCGGTCCCAAGGCCTCTGCCTAGGCAGCTTGGTTGGGAGACACTGAGGTGGTGGCAGACCATCCTACCAACAGTTGTGTTAGGTCTTAGGTCTAGTTTTATAACATTGTTTAAGTCTTCTTTTTCTTTATTGGTTTTCTGTCAAAATGTTCTATCTATTTGAAAGTGAGGTGTTGAAGTCAACATCTATTATTAGAGAATTATTATTTTTCTCTTCAACTCTATCAATGTTTGCTTCATATTATTTTGGAACTCTGTTGTTTTGGTGCATGTGTGTTTATAATTTTTTTTATCTTGAGACATTGAACCTTTTATCACCATGTAATATCCTTGCTTGTCTGCTTTGATAATTTTTAACTTAAAATCTATTTTGTCTGACATTAGTATAGCCGCTAGGTCTTTTTTTGGTTACTATTTGCATGGAATATCTTTTTCTATCCCTTCACTTTTTTTTTTTTGGTCTTAGGGTCTTGTGAGTGTCTTGTAAGCAGCATATACTTGGATCATATCTTTCTTTTAATGCAGTCTGCCAGTCTCTTATTGATGAATTTTAATCATTTACATTTAATGTGATTACTGATAACTTTTTCCGTCTTGTTATTTATTTCTGTATGTCTTATATCTTTTTTTGTTCCTCAGTTTCTACAGTACTGCCTTCTTTTTTTGTGTTTGATTTTTTCCTAGTGCTTCCTCTTCATTTTCCTTTCTGTATATTTTGTAGTTATTTTCTTAGTGATTACCATGGGGATTACAGTTAACATCCTAAATTTAAACCAAATTTGAATTGATTAGGAACCCTGGTGGCACAGTGGTTTAGTGTTTAGCTGTTAACCCAAAATGTAGGCAACACAAACCCACCATCTGCCCCTCAGGAGAAAGATGTGGCAGTCTACTTCTGTGAAAAGTTACAGCCTTGGAAACTGTGTATAGGGTCTCTATGAGTCAGAATCGACTTGATGGCAATGGGTTTTTGGAATTTGAGCTGACACTAATTTAGCTGCAGTAGCATACATTAACTCTGATCCTATCCAGCTCGTCCCTCCTTTTTATGTTCTTACTATCACAGGTTACATCTTTACACATTGCATGCCTGTTAACATAAGATTATAATTGTTATTTTATGCATTTTTCTTGTAAATCATACAGGAAACAAAAAGAGTTATAAACTGAAGCACAGTAATACGGGATTTCATATTTACTTGAGTAGTTGTCTTACTATTGCTCTTTATGTCTTGTGGATTTGAGTTACTGTCTAGTATCTTTCATTTCTGCCTAAAGGACTCCTTTTGGTATTTCTCGTAGGGCTGATCTGTTAGTGAAAAATTCTCAGTTTTTATTTACCTGGAAATATCTTAATTTTTTTAATGATAGTTTTGCTGGGTATAGAATTCTTGGTTGTCATTTTTTTTTCCATTACTTTGACTATATTATCCCATTGTCCTCCGACCTCCATGGTTTCTGATAAGAAATCACACTTAATCCCCCCCACGCTGGTCTCTTTTTTATTGTGGTAAATATACAGGTTACAAAACATTTGCCATTTCATGGTTATGGATACTTTCTAGATACAACCAAACACCTCATGGGATTGATCGACTGGATTTGAGGGCATGAGACCATAGTCTCATGGGGCAGCTCAGTCAATTGGCATAAGATAGTCCATGAAGATAGTGTTCTATGTGCTACTTTGGTGAGTAGCGTCTGGGGTCTTAAAAGCTTGCGAACAATTGTCTAAGATATAGCTGTTGGTCTCTACTCGTTTGGAGCTAAAGAGAAAGAAGGAAACCAAAGGCTCAAAGAAGAAACTAGTCTACGGAACCAATAGTCCCAATGAACAGCGACATCACCTACTTTGAGACCAGAAGAACTAGATGATGTCTGGCTATCACTACTGACCATTCTCACCAGGAACTCAATAGGTGGTCCTGGATTGAATGGGAGAAAAATGTAGAACAAAACTCAAATTCCATAAAAAAGGCCAGACTTACTAGACTGATGGAGACTAGATGAACCCCCAGGACTATCACCCCAAAATACTTTTTAAACTGGGAACTCAAACTACTCCCAGAGGTCACCTTTCAGCCAAGTGACAGATTGGCTTATAAAATAAATAATATCGCCCATGAGTACTGTGCTCCTCAAAATAATCATCTAGATGAAACTAAATGGTTAACATTTACCCTAGACCAAAGATGAGAAGGCCGGGGAGGATGGGAAAGCTAGATTAATGGAAACAGAACAACCAAAATGGAAATAACAATAATGCTGATACATTGTAAAAAATGTAACCAATGTCACTGAATAATATTTATAAAAAAATAAATGATAACCTAGTTTCCTGTGTAAACATTCACCAAAAACACAGTAAAATGTTAAAAAAAAAGTCTCCCATTTCAATAGTCTTCACCTGTAAAGTTCAGTGATGTGTTAAATATGTTCATTGTATTGTTCAACCATCACTGTTAACCATTCTCAGATTTTTCCACCACCCTTAGCAGAAGCTGTGTTCCCTACACACTTGATCTTATTGAAGATCCCTTGTGCATGACAGATCACTTTTCTCTTACTGCTTTCAAGATTTTCTCTTTGTCCTTACCTTCCAACAGTTTGATTACAAAGTATCTCAGTGTAGATATCTTTTTTTAATTTTATATTTTTTATTGTGCTTTAAGTGAAAGTTTACAAATCAAGTCAGTCTCTCACACAAAAACCCATATACACCTTGCTACACTCTCCCAGTTACTCTCCCCGTAATGAGACAGCCCACTCCCTCCTTCCACTCTCTCTTTTCGTGTCCATTTCACCAGCTTCTAATCCCCTCTACCCTCTCATCTCCCCTCCAGGCAGGAGACGCCAACATAGTCTCAAGTGTCCACCTGATCCAAGAAGCTCACTCCTCACCAACATCCCTCTCCAACCCATTGTCCAGTCCAATTCATGTCTAACGAGTTGGCTTCGGGAATGGTTCCTGTCCTGGGCCAACAGAAGGTTTGGGGACTATGACCGCCGGGGTCCTTCTAGTCTCAGTCAGACCATTAAGTCTGGTCTTTTTATGATCAGTGTAGATCTCTTTTGAGTTTATAATGTTTGGAGTTCATTGAGCTTCTTGGATGTTTAGATTTTATGTCTTCATCAAATTTGAGATGGTTTAAACCATTATTTCTTCAAATATTTTTCTGCTTCCTTCTCTTTTTTCCTTCTGGAACTACTATGATGTGTATGTTGATATGCTTGTGGATGTCCCATATGTCCTTTGTCTCTATTCATTTTTTTTTTCCTGTTCTTCACACTCCACCTTTCAGAGCCTTCTTCTGTTTGTTTTATGTATAACAACTTTTGCTCCATCATACCTGAAGCAGAAGTGGCAGCAATGTATTTGGATAACTTTTCCCCACTAAATACCAGAAGAATAGGGTGAATTTTCTTTTGACTTTCCCATCTGGATAGACTTCTGGTAACTTCTAGAGTCCTCGGTTTACATCTAACACCCACGTGTTCACGAGATGGATGGATGATTGATAGTTTTTTATCATTGTGGTAGTCTTTTGCTCAGTTTCTTTGGCATTTGTTAGTCTACAGTGATGTTTTTCATTCATTCATTCAGTTATTTATTGAGGAAGACCTGTCGTCCTAGGCATGATGAGGCCTAGGAAGATGCCCTTAGGAAGCTAATATTTAGTGTCATAGGTTTCCCTTCATTTTCATAGTTGATCTTCTCAACCTAAGAGGTCAGCATTTGCTTTCTCTTAAAGAAACAGACCCAAGGAGATGAAGAAACTTGTCCAGTGTGATTTAGCTATATGTTGTTTACTCGAAGACAGTGGCACAACTAATTACTTTGTAGAATGTTTTCCACACCAGTGATTATGGGGTCTGGGTGTTGCCTTTGCCCGTTGACTCATTCTTCAGTCAATAAGTATTTGAGTGCTGCTTCGTGGCAGATATGTGCCAGCCATTGGGGATGCAGTGGTGACCCAGGCAGATGTGATTGCAAACTGTCAGAGTATGCTGTTTGCCTAGTAGGTGAGTTAGATAGATCGGAATGAAGGGTTCAGCTTCTTTTTTCACAGTGTCTGTAGTTGAGTCCATATAGGCTAAAAAAAAAAAAAAAATCCATTGCCATGGAGTCAACTTCATATATGTTAGAGTAGAACTGTGTTCCATAGATTTTCAGTGGCTGATTTTTCAAAAGTAGATTGCCAGCCCTTTCTTCTGAGGTGCTTTTAGATGGACTCAAACCACCAGCCTTTCAGTTTGCAGCTGAGCACATTAACCATTTACACCACCCAGGGACCCCTCCAAGTAGACCATGGGTGTTTTAGGGTGGACATGGATGCTGATGATTCCTATAAGAGGCTTCATTTTATAGAGACGAGGTAAAAAATTTAATTACAAAGTTAAAACTCGAGATTTTGGTCTTAGCTTTTAAGATATGGTGAGCAAGAATTCTGTGGCTATTTGCCTCTTCCTACTATCTGTTGGTGATTTTCTTTTATTCTGATTTTCTGATTTGCACGTTCATCTCTGGGTAGAGCATGAGATGGCACTTTCTGGCTTAGTGGTATGTCAGTTTTGATCTGACCATTTCTAGCTTCCTCAGAGTTTTTCATTTGTCAGCTAACCTTAGAAAACTCTTGTAGTTAATTTAAAAGACAGCCTGGGGTGCAGAAAGATTGCTAAACTGGGAGTCAAAAGATGTAGTTTTCAGTTGTGCTTAGGCAGTAGTAGTTGAGATCCTGTATCTTGTTCCTTTTGACTCATGATGTAAATTAACCCTTATCATTGTACAATCAGGAGCAAGATTGAATTGATTTGGAATCCCTTGGTGACTAGTAATACATAAAATGATGTAACATACAGGAGCTATCTTAGTTTTTTTTGGAATAAGGTGGAAATTCAAGTTACATGATTAAGTTAATATTAAGTATCCAGAAATTAACACCTGTGTAGGTACTGATTTTATTTATCTTGAAAGTGTTTTTGTACAGGTTCTGAAATGGCCTTATTCTAGGAATTGGCAAACCTGTATGTATTACAGATGGAAAAGACTTCCTTAGAAGGTAGAAAAGACGTCATTTCTTTGATAAAAATCTTGTTGCAAAGCCAGTCACAAATTTGAAGGAGGAATTAGTCTGTATCTAAAAAAAAAAACAAAACTTTTTTTTAATCAGTTAAGTTAGAATGGGACAGAAGCTAGTGAAGACTCTGTTGTTGGATTTGATTTGCCTGAAAATTCTTTCTCTAAGAATTTTTAAAAAATGGTTTTGAATTTTTTTTAAGGATGAATTTAAAGTATGGCAATACTACATCTTAAATCTTGGGATATTTAGCAATTTTCATTCAAATATTCTGGGTATGATTTTTCTTCTTTTCCCTAAATACAGGTACACACACAGAGAGATACACCTTTTTGTATCAGATTATGCCATACAGACCTCTTAGGAAGTTGTGAGGAGGAGAATAAATCAGTCTTCACATGCCAGCTGTGTCGTGGCAAAATCTCAGAATCCCACTATTTTCTTCCCAACCAGGAGGATATAACAGATACCCACTTTCAGCTGCCCAGCTGAGTTCTGACACCAGCCATCCACTGGCACTTCTTTCTCTGACCCTGACCTGTTGCCATCGAGTTGGTTCTGACTTACCGTGACCCTACGGGACAGAGTAGAACTGCCCCTTAGGGTGTCCAGGGCTGTAATCTTTAGTGTTCTGAGTGTCCTGCCCTTAATATGTCACTAAAATGCCTTGGCTGTGTTTAGTACAGATAGTGCAGATAGGACTCAGTTTACTCTCTAGTTGATGACCAGAGCCCTTGTTTTTAGCTCTTCTTGTGACCTGTCAGTTAGGAACTTGTTTGAGATTTTTGGTATTCAGAAACAAAGAATTGTGAGAGCACATTGGATCTTAAGCACTTTAACATTTGCTCTGTGTTAGGTGCTGAAGATAGATGAAAGGGTAAGACTCAGTTTCAGCCTCAGAAGCTAGTCTGGGGCAAGACACGTGCAGAGTGTCCAGGTCCCTGCCCGAGACATGTACAAACAGTGAGGACGCCCTGCCTGAGCTGTGTACAAGCAGTGAGGATGCCCTACCTGAGGCGTGTACAGGCAGTGAGGAGGCCCTGCCTGAGGCGTGTACAGGCAGTGAGGAGGCCCTGCCTGAGACGTGTACAGGCAGTGAGGAGGCCCTGCCTGAGACGTGTACAGGCAGTGAGGTGGCCCTGCCTGAGGCGTGTACAGGCAGTGAGGAGGCCCTGCCTGAGGCGTGTACAGGCAGTGAGGAGACCCTGCCTGAGGCCTGTACAGGCAGTGAGGAAGCCCTGCTGAGGCCTGTACAAGCAGTGAGGAGGCCCTGCTGAGGCGTGTATAAACAGTGAGGAGGGTCTGTTGAGGTGTGTACAAGCAGTGAGGAGACCCTGCTGAGGTAGGTACAAGAAGTGAAGAGGCCCTGCTAAGGCATGTACAAGCAATGAGGAGACCCTGCCTGAGGCCTGTACAAGCAGCGAGGAGGCCCTGTTGAGGCACGTACAATCAGTGAGGAGGCCCTGCTGAGGTGTGTAAAAGCAGTAGGGAGACCATGCCTGAGGCCTGTGTAGGCAGTGGGGAGGCCCTGCTGAGGCGTGTATACACAGTGAGGAGGCCCTGTTGAGGCATGTATAAACAGTGAGACCCTGCTGAGGGGTGTACAAGCAGTGAGGAGACCCTGCCTGAAATGTGTATAAGCAGTGAGGAGGCCCTGCCTGAGCCGTGTATAAGCAGTGAAGAGAGAAGGACTAACCGGTGAGGAGAGGAGCTGGTAAGGAAGGCTTCACGGAGGAGTAGATGCTGAGCTGGGTTCTAAAAGGTGAGTAGGCATTCCCACAGGGACACCAGAGAGAAGACATGGAGCCAAGGGCCAGCGCAGCTCAGCGGGGCTTTGTGCTTCACAGAGGCTAGGGATGGGTTGTAGGTGTGGGCAGAGGCCCATCACTGGGGCCTTTGTTGCCAGGCTGCAGGACTGTGTTTTATCCCATACGGGAGGCCGTTTCAAGCATGGAAGAGACATGATTGGATCTGAACTTGCTCACTCTCTTGTCAGTTTGGAGGACAGATGGAGAGGTTTGAGATTAGAGGTGAGACTGTCAGAATAGTCCAGGTGGAGGTCACAGGGCTTAAAGCAAGGCAGTGGCATTGGGTATGGTGAGCAGAAGACAACTTTGAGAAGTAGTTACTGAAAACGTGCAGTGTGGGAAGGGGGATTCCAGTCTGTCATGAGTCTGGTATCTTCCAGAGGAGGACGGAGCTGGGGCACTGGGGGCGATGGAGCAGTTTGGGATGGCTGAGCCTGGGAGACTTCAGATGGAACTGATCTCTGGGCCACTGGATCTCTCAGTTATTATTTATGAAGCATTTTGTTACTGTGAAAACATGTTTAACGGAAATTTTCAAACCAACCCAAAAGTAGAGAATAATAAAATGGACTCTTAGGAGTTCATATCTCAGCTTCAATAATTACCAACTTTCTGTGATAGAAACATCTATGTGCAAATAGCTACCACGGTAATTTTAACTTTACGTGGGACTTTCACTTTTCTAGCCCCTGGGTGGTACAGATGGTTAATGTGCTTGGCTGCTAACCAAAAGTTTGGAGGTTTGAGTTCCCCCAGAGGTGCCTTCGAAGAAAGGCCTTGTGATCTACTTCTGAAAAATCAGTCATTGAAGACGCCATGACAGTTCTGCTCTGACACACATGGGATCACCATGAGCTGGAGTTGGTGTGATGACAGTTGGTTCACTTTTCTAGACCTAGTGACCTATCTTTGAGCTTAGGGAATTGAGCTTAGACCCAGACTCCCTGGACTAGGGTCCACATACCCCTGCGGGCTGAAGCCATGGGATCAACATGAGAAATCTTTCTGGAGTCTTGGTTTTATTGGGAAGATTTTTCGTTTCTTTTTTTTAGATGTTTACTAATTGCTAAATAACACACTTTACTATTAAAACAAACATGGATATATTATGGAAGTGAGTACAAATTTTGCATAAAATTTTAAGGGAGAACATGAGAGTTCCACAGTGTTCACCTGTGACCAGTGTGCAGTCAGCTTCAGACCAAGCACAAGGCCCAGGGCGGGAGGGGGTCCTCACCTTCTGCTTCCTTGGAGGGTGCTTTGAAGGGATGTTTGAGATGTGCTGGCTCAGGAGACCTTTGAGGCTCCTTCAGCTCCATGGGTAGACACAGGCTGTAAAATTGTCAGTGACTATGGCTGGGGAACGGAGAGGGAAGTGGGCTCTGCTGCGGTGTTCTGGCAGGTGGGCGGCTGGGCTTTGCTTGTACTGAGCCACAGGCTTGCTTCAAAGACAGAATGTTTCCATTTGCAGTCATTGTGGATTTAGTTGTTTACTTGCAGTTTTGTTTTTTTTTTTTTTTCCTCATTCTGAAAATACCCAGCAGATGCATTTTGCCTTTCTTTGTAAATTAAATAGCAGTTCGGCTTTAGCGTGTGTTTTAACCTGTAGTGTAATTGTCACACACAGAAACTCAACTGTGCTGAGGTAGGGAGCGCACAGCTGGTGTCAGAGAAAATTTTTGTGAGTTAGCCAACATTTGTGGTATGCTGAGAGAACAATATTTGGGGAGAAATATGTAGCTCTAAACACTTGGGGCAGGCAAAGACTTCTTAAATACAACACCAAAAGCACAATCCATAAGAGAAAAAAATCGATGAATTAGACTTAAAGTTAAAAATTGTTCTTCAGAAGACACAAGAGAATAAAAAGAAAAGGCACAGATTGGGAGAAAATATTCGTAAAGTGTGTATCTGATAAAGAACTTGTATTCAGAATATATATATTTTTAAAAATCCCAAAACTCACTAATAAGGAAGGAAACATACCAAGTGGTGTGAAGATGTGGAGGAACTGAAACTCTTATACACGGCTGCTGGGAATGTAGAGTGGTACAACCACTTTAGAAAATAGTTTTTGACAGTTTCTTAAAAAGTTAAATATACACCTACCATGTGATCCAGCCATTCCATTCCTAGAGACAGGAAGGCATGTGTTCACACAAAGACTTAATACATGAATGTTCATAGCAGCTTTATTTGTAATAGCCAGAAACTGTAAACAATCCACAAGTTCATCAAGTGAACAGATAAACAAACTATGATAGATCAGTAAATGGAATATTCCTCAGCAATGGAAAGGCATGAACTATTAATGCGCATTATAATATGGCTCAATCTCAGAAACACTGTACTGAGTGAAGGAAGCTAGACAAAAGGACCATATGCTGTATGAGTCCATTTCTGTGAAATTCTAGAAGAGGTGAAGCTAAAGTGATAGGAAGCAGATCAGTGATTGCCTGGTGCTGGAGGGAGGGATCACAAGGGGCACAGGCCTGTGCTCGTGGTTTTGCACTGTATGCATAGTCAAAACTTAGAAAATTGTACACTTTAAATGTATAGTGCATTGTATATCTGTTACACCTCAACAAAGCTGTTAAAAAATTGATGTTTAATACTTTGATGGCCATTTAATGTGCTTTGCTTCATGTGGTTGGCTCTCCTCATTATTCTGTTAGTAGGTAGAATTAGCAATTACAGGTGAGAAAGTGAGGTTGAGGGGAGGCTACCTGACATATCCAAGCTCACTCAGCTGGTTGACCACAGACCAGGGCATGTGTGGCTGGGGGTTGTGTCTGGGGCGGGGTCTCCACACCTAGTCCTGTGTTCACAGAGTCTCCCTTTCCACTCTTCCTTTGGGAAACTGTTTTGCTTGTGCCCTCTTACTGTTTCCTTCTGCCAGGATTAGCAGGAAACAAGTGCTAAGTGATTTGGAACTTGTGTGTGATATTTTCCCTAGGGCACAGTCTTTTGCGGAGCGCCTGCGCCTGGGGATCGCTGTGATTCACGGGGAAGCGCAGGATGCTGAGTCCGACCTGGTAGATGGGAGGCACTCCCCGCCCATGGTCAGGAACGCTGCTGCCATCCACCCCAGCCTGGAGATCCCCCGTGAGTGCACCACTGGGTTTCACATTATCTGCGCTGCTCTCCTCATTGGGTCTATGGCTGGCTTCGTTTTATTTTTCTTTTCAAGTGTGAACTCCTCTTGTTGTGTTTTCTAACTGGCCCGAACTGATCGCACCTTTCCTAGCTGGTGTAGTGAGTGCTGCTTGGATGGCCTGGGAGTGGTGCAGCCTGCCGGCAGCAGTGTGTTCAGTCATGGCAGGAGTGATGACATGCCCAGACGGTTGTGACCCAGTGACGGCACTCCGGAGACCATCGGTTGTCTTTCTCTCACTCTTTCACTCACCCACTCACTCACTCACTCATTCATTCATTCAGTAATACATTCTAAAGGACAGCTGAACATAAGCAAAAAGCTTTTTATGCACAGTTACTGTAGTGTTGTTTCTAATGAAAATTTTCGGAAAAGTCTGTATGTTTTACCAGAGGGTAGGGATTGGTAAAATGTTATATCAGTACAGTTAATTATGCAGCCCTTTAAAATAATTTTAACTGTCTGGAAATGAGAACACCTATGGAATGTATATGAATAAGGCATGAGATACAAAATTGTATACCTGTCTTTGTCTGTGCAAGGACCAGGAGGGAATATGAAGAGTGAAAATAGTTATCGTGGGGTGGAAGAATTATGCATGAATTTTTGTTTTTCAGAAACTTCTTTCAAGCATTAGTAACATCATTTCAATTAAGAAAAATACTGTCTTTGTTTGGGTTCTTGGCTTTGCCTAGGAGTTGGCTCGCTTAGAAATAGAGGAGAAATTCAGAGGAGGTCTTATAGTTGGGGTAACCGTGGCTAAGGAGGTGGTCATTGGTAACGTGGTGGTCCATAGTATGGCCAGAAGGATCTGGAGGTTCTTAGAAGGAAGAGATGGGGATAAGGTGTGTAATACACTCTGCCAGGAGCCGACTGGGTAGAATTTTAAATTACCAGTACATGTACCCGGGTTATGAATGCAATTGTCAGCGACTTCAAGTTGGGAAAAATTAGTGAAGGGTGTTTTCAGAAGTCTAGCCCTCCCTGTATGGTATTGGGATAGATTGCAAGGAAGACTCCTGTAGTGATCACTAGAGGATGTTTTTTGCAGTATACTATAGATTTAATTTCACAGATCCTAAACATTGAACCTTTTTTGCACATTCGATGATTTGGCACCCTGTGTATAATACTTGTTTCAGTTAATAACAAATAGGTATATGAAGGGAAAAGAAAGCATTCCTACAACATTTTAAATATAGAGATTTTGATTTTAGATTTTAAAACTATTTTGTAGCCTCTGGTTTCTTATAGAAGAAAAAAATCGCGAACTAAAAAGGAAAACTGTACTTTTCCAGAATAGAAACACATTACACAGTTATTTAAAACATAAATAACGCCTAACAGGAAAATGACGTATCATGACTTAAGGACGCACCACATGTGTGTTTTGCTGGGCGTCCTTCCATTCCTTCCATCTTATTTTGTCAGAGCCGTGGTCACTGCTAAATACGTAATGTGAATCTTAGTGTGTCTCCCAACTACATTACATATCTTTTCCCAAGTCATTAAAAAAATTCTGTTGCAGAATTTTTTGGCAGTCTAACATCCCATCTCTGGATGTGGCTCAAACTGCCCAGCCGTCGCCCGACTTGGGGTATTTATGTTGTCTTCTGCCCTTTGCCAATATAACAGAAATGGGGTAACAAATGTATTTGAGTAGAAGACTTTTTCTGTACTTTGGTTTTTTTCTTTATAAGTTTTCTAGAAGTGAGATTAATGGGGCAAAAAGTATGACTATCTGTAAGGCTCTTCATGTTGTCACCTTGATTTCCTAAAGGGCTGTACCGATAACATACTCTTTCACCAGCGTTGGGAACAAGTGCCAGGGGACAGGAGTGTTGAAAATGTAAAAATTAGTTCAATTCTGGTGTTTATCTTGTTTTGTTTTACCTTTTTTGTCCCCGCTTCCCTGCCAGGATCCTACCTAGGTTCACATTTGATTGCTATGTGTCTTTAGTTTCTTTTTATCTAGAACCAAACAAACAAACAAAAAAAACCAAACCCACTGCCGCTGAGTCATTTCTGATTCATAGTGACCCTATAGGACAGAGTAGAACTGCCCTATAGTATTTCCAAGGCTGAAAGTCTTTACGGAAGCAGACTGCCACATCTTTCTCCCTCGGAGTGGCTGCTGGGCTCAAGCTAGCAGACAAATGCTTAACCACTGTACCGCCAGGGCTCCTTTTTAATCTAGAACAGTGGTTCTCAGTTGGGGGTCAGTATTTTGCCTCCTGTGGACATTCTGCAGTATCTGGAGACATTTTTGATTGTCATAACTGTAGGGGGTGCTGTTGGCGTCTAGTGGGTAGAGATGATGCTGAACATCCTACGATGCACAGGACAGCCCCAAAACAAAGAACTATTGATCTGGCCTAAAATACCAGCTGTGCTAAGGTTGAGAAGCCTTGATCTAGAACACTCTTTCCACTTTTTCTTTCTTCAATGACATTGACTTTTTAAAGGGTTTGCTTTACTTTTTAGTGTAGAAACCTTGTGTTTGTTTTTTTCTGACCAGTGCTGATTCCTAAAGAAAAGCCTCCAATCACAGTTGTTGGGGATGTCGGAGGAAGGATCGCCATCATTGTGGTATGTTAACCTATTATCATTACTGCTTTTAGTATTTGCTGTTAATATCCTGTTGATTTGTTGGTTACCTGTGTGCACATAAAGAGGCCTGTGGATACTGTATGGCCAGCTGACTCTCAGTTAAGTTGATGCATTGTGCTAAGTGTTTACTTTAGCCCAAAGCTTGAAAAATATCATTAGTTTAAAAAAAAAAAAAAGGGGTAGAAAATATCATGCCGTTAATGTTATTAGTAATAACATGGGAAATTTTTTTTGGTATTAAAAGCAGATATAAAATTGATGATAACTGTATAAAATGCACATCCTTTCACACTTTACAGAACCAGTGCATGAAAAGAGTATATTTAATGCCTGTATAGTTTAAAGAATAATAGTATAATGGACACCTGGATACCCACCACCCAACTTAAGAATCAGAACATTGCCTCATCTAGGCTTTCTGTCTGTCTTTGTTCTCCCCTCAGCCCCCAGGCTGTCACTAACCTGAGCATTGTTCATTCCTGCTCTTACTTGTCTTTATACCTCGCATACGTGTATCCTTAAACACTATGTTTTGTTTTGTAGTTTATAGAAATGAAGTATTTATGCCCTTTGTGTCTTTTTTATCCCACATTGTTGTTGAGATTATATGCGATATGGCACATAGTTGCAAGTTTTTCCTGTTACTTCTGTCTGCTGTTCCGTGGTATGACTGTTACACAGCTTATTTATCAATTCTGCAGGCATTGAGCGTAATCTTTTGCTCTTTCCAAATAATACTGCTTTGCACCTTCTCGTATCTACTTTTTGGTGCATATACTAAGAGGTTCTAGGGACCTAGCAGTAGAATTGAGTCTGAAGGTACACATGGTAGTACCAAATTGTTTCCAAGTGGGCACACCAGTTGGCCAGCCTTCCAGCACCCGGTGTTTGTGCTTCAACTTCTTTCAAGTCAGGAAATATGCCATATCACCCTGTAGGATAACAGCTGTACCACTTAGTTTATTCCTTAACTAACAAAACATGTGGTAACAAAAAGATGCTATGGATTCAGTAACACTTCTTTTTCCTTTCTATTAAAACTATATTTTTAAAAAAGACTTTATTTTAAAGTAATCAGATTCACAGAAAATAGCACAGTGACAGGAACATGTGAACGTACCATCTGTCCAGGCTAAACAGACCCTTTTACACAGCAAGTTTGTCACAGTGTCATTAGTCAGACCCTTTCTTTTCCCTGGTGGTCTGCACCCATCTTGGCAGAAGTATTCCCATGCCTTTTGCTCAGTCTGTAACTTGACAGGATGACATCATCGATGACGTTGACAGCTTTCTGGCTGCAGCGGAGACCCTGAAGGAAAGAGGGGCGTATAAGATCTTCGTGATGGCGACCCATGGCCTGTTATCTTCAGATGCTCCGCGGCTAATTGAAGAATCCGCCATCGATGAGGTACCAGCCTTTGAGTGGCACGTGCTGCCCTGGTGCTCCAGAGGTCTGATCCGTACTTTGAGAGGGCAGGGAGGAGAGCGGGCACCTGGGGAGTTACAAATTGGCTTCGAAATGTGGGTTATGTTTGCGTGTCATTGAACCTAAGCCTTGTTTTTTTTGTTTTGAATTTTTTAAAGAAATATTGTACTTTAGATGGAGGTTTACAGAACAAACTAGTTTCTCGTTAAACAGTACACATATTGTTTTGTGACATTGGTTACCAACCCCACAACATGTCATTACTCTCCTTTCTTGATCTCAGGTTCCCTATTATCAGCTTTCTTGTCCTTTCTTGCCTTATAGTCCTTGCCCCCAGGCTCATGTGTCCCTTTAGTTTCATTTTGTTTTATGGGCCTGTCTAATCTTTGGCTGAAGGGTGAACCTCAGGAGTGACTTCATTACTGAGCTAAAAGGATGTCTGGGGGCCATACTCTCGGGATTTCTCCAGTCAGGCCAGTAAGTCTGGTCTTTTTTTGTGAGTTAGAATTTTGTTCTACATTTTTCTCCACTTCTGTCCAGGACCCTCTATTGTGATCACTGTCAGAGCACTCAGTGGTAATAGCTGGGCACCATCTAGTGCTGGACTCAGTTTGGTGGCGGCTGTGGTAGATGTGGTCCATTAGTCCTTTGACCTAACCTTTCCCTTGTGTCTTTGGTTTTCTTCATTCTCCCTTGCTCCCGATGTGGTGAGAACAGTGGGGTATCTTAGAGGGCCGTTTACAAGCTTTGAAGACCCCAGACACCACTCACCAAAGTAGAATGTAGAACATTTTCTTTGTAAACTGTGTTATGTCAGTTGAGCTGGATGTTCCCTGAGACAATGGTTCCTCACAGCTCTCAGCCCAGTAATTCAGTCTCTCAGGGAGTTTGATATGTCTCTGGAGCTTCCACGACCTTGCCTGGAAAAAGTTGTGCTGGCTTCCAAAGTATTGTGTACTGTCTTACTCTTCACCAGAGTTACCACTTATCTATTGTCTCTTTAGCGTTTTTCTATCCCCTCCCTGGTAACCATCAAAGATTGTCTCTTTTTGTGTGTAAACCTTTTCCTGAGTTTTTGTAGTAGTGGTCTCATACAATATTTGTCCTTTTGTGATTAACTTATTTCACTCAGCGTGATACCCTCCAGATTCATCCATGTTGTGAGATGCTTTGCAGATTCATTGTTCTTTCATTGCATAGTACTCTGTTGTGTGTATGTACCATAGTTTATCTATTCATCTGTTGATGGGCACCTACGTTGTTTCCGTCTTTTTGCTATTATAAACAATGCCGCAGTGAACATGGGTGTGCATATGTCTATTCGTGTGATGGCCCTTATATCTTTAGGATATGCTCCTAGGAGTGGGATTGCTGGATCATATGGTATTTCTATTTCTAGCTTTTCTGAGGAGGTGCCATATCATTTTCCAGAATGGTTATACCATTTTGCATTCCCACCAGCAGTGCATAAGAGTCCCAGTCTCCCCACCATTTGTTATTTTCTGATTTGTGCCAGTAATGCTGGAGTCTAAGCCTTGTTCTTTTGCCCATGGCCACAGTTAATGATCATGGTAACTGTCATAGATGAACCCTTTGCTCCATGCTGGGCACTCTTCCACATGCTTTGCATACGTTGTCACAACGTTTATCTCCAAGCCCCTGAAGGTTGAGGCTATCACCCCTTTTGTAGAAATGAGCAAATGGTAGCTCAGAAAGATTAAGGAGCATCTTGAGATCAGATAGTTACTAAGGTGAGCATTTGGTTCAAATCTCAGTTTGCTCATGACCGAGCCCAGCTCTTTCGATCCTGCAGATGCCTGTGGTGTCTGTGGAGAGGAAGGTGATGGGGATGGTGTTGCCTCCAGTTCCCTATTGTGGCAGAATTGAGGCCAGGCCAGAGAGGCAGTTTAAAGCAAATGCAGCTTTAACTTGCCCTGCTTTGTCTAGCCAGCTTGTTTCAGACACCAGCTGGGTGTCATGGGATTTTTATGGAATTAATTACATTTTTAGTATCTCTTAAAAAAAATTTTTTTTTTTCTTAAGAAATAATGGTGGCTCTGTTCTGAGACCAGAAGAACTAGGTGGTGCTGGGTACCACTACTGACCGTTCTGACCAGGGCCACCATAGATGGACCCTGATTGAATGGGAGAAAAACGTGGAACAGAACCTCAAATTCCTAAGGAAAAAAAAACCCAAAAAACAAAACGAGACTTACTGGACCAGTTGAGAGTGGAGGACTCCCCGAGACTATATTGCCCTGCAATACTCTTTATTTTTTGAGCATTATTGTTTAGGAGCCCCGATGGTGCAGTGGTTAAGAGCTACAGCTGCTGACCAAAAGGTCGGCAGATCGAATGCCCACAGCTGCTTCTTGGAAACCCTATGGAGTAGTTCTACGTACAGGGTACCTATGAGTTGGAACTGACTCGATGGCAACGGATTTGGGTTTTTTTTCATTTATTTTTAGGTAAAAGTTTACAGAGCAAATTAGTTTCCCCTGTGTACCTATCGCTGTACCAGTAGCAGGCTGTTCTGACTACCATGGCTGTATAACAGATTCTGAGATAGGGGAGTGTGAGGCCTCCTACTTTGTTTTTTTTCAGGAATGCATTACTTATCCTAGGCCTCTTTTCTTTCCATATAAAGTTGATAATTAATTTCTCCATCTCATTAAGGAATGTTACTGGAATTTGGATCAGGATTGCATTCTGTCTGTAAATCACTTCGGGTAGTATTATCATTTTCACAATGTTAAGTCTTCCTATTCATGAGCATGGTATGTTTTTCCATTTATGCAGGTCTGTTTTGATTTCTTGCAGTAGTGTTTTATAGTTTTCTTTGAATAAGTCTTTTATATCCCTAGTTAGGTTTATTCCCAAGGTTTATCTTTTGGGGGCTATTGTAAATGGTATTATTTTCCTGATTTCGTTTTTGGAGCTCTCTTGGTTAGTATAGAGGAATCCTATTGATTTTTTGGCAATACTCTTTAAACCTTGAACTGAAACTCACCCCTGAGGTCACCTTATAGCTAAATAACAGACTGGCTCACAAAATAATGACTATCACCTGTGGGTACTGTGCTACTTTAAAAAATCATCTGTGTGAGACCAAAACAATCAACCATTTCTTTAAAATAAAGATAAGAATATAAGGGGGCAGGAAAACTAGATGAAGGGAAACGGAACAGCCAGAATGGAAATATTGAGAATGTTCACGCATTGTGGAGAGTGTAATCAATGTCACTGAACTGTTTATGTAGAATTTGTTGAATGGAAACCTAAGCTGCTGTGTAAACCTTAACCAAAAACACAATAAAATATTACTTAAAAAGAAATAGAGGTGGCTGTCAAACGGTTAAGCACTCAGTTGCTAACCAGAAGTTTGGCTGGTGGTTCAAGTCTATCCAGAGGCACCTTGGAAGAAAGACCTGGCAGTCTACTTCCAGAAAGTTAACTGTTGAAAACCCTAGTATAGCACAGTTCGCTCTGACATACATGGGGTTGCCATGACTTGGAGTTGACTCAACAGCAAGCAACTGGTATAACTGGTCCCCTGTATATTCCTGGGTATTCAATCTTTTTTTTTTTTAAAACAGTATTGTGTTTTCAGCAAAGGTTTAGATAGAAGTTGTTTAGGTTCTCATTCAGCAATTACTACACAAGTTGTTCAGTGACATTGGTTACATTCTTTACAGTGCATGAACATTCTCGTTTTTGTTCTGTTTGTTCTGTTTCCATTAGTTTCCCTGTCCCCTTACATTATTATTTTTGTTTTAAAGTAATTGTTGATCATTTTGGTCTTATATAGGTGATTTTTTTCAAAGGAGTACTTATGGATGATAATCATTATTTTTTTAGCCAATTTGTCATTTAGCTACAAGATGACCTTGGGTTAGTTTTGGTTCAAGATTTCAAGAGTATCTCGGGGCAGTAGTCTTGGGGATTCCTCCATCTCAACCAGTCTAGTACACCTGTGTTTTTTTTTTTTTTTTTTTTTTGGAATTTGATGTTCTGTTTTACAATTTTCTCCCATTCTATCAGGGTGCATCTATTGTGGCCCTGATTATAATGGTCAGTAGTGGTAGCTGAGCACCATCTAGTTCTTCTGGTATCAGAGTAGATGAGGCCATGGTTCATGTAGACTAGTTTCTTCTTTGAGCCTTTGGTTTCCTTCCTTCTCTTCTGCTCCTGACAATTAGAGACCAATAGTTGTGTCTTAGATGGCCACGTGCAAGCTTTTAAGACCCCATGGGGTACTGGATCTTAAATTAGTCCAATTCCTTTTGCTTTTCCAAGTCCCACATGTTTATTTTTTAACACTAGGTTAGATCTCCGTGGTTCTGGCCCTTAGTTTATCATTTTTGATGGGCTAAAGACACTTGAGCACAAACAAGGACAGAGTTGGATGGCCTCCTTACTCACCTAGACCAAACATGACTAGGAAGCAAGATGAAGTTAGAAACTCTGAAGGAGGCAAGATCAGGGTCTCAGAATTCACATATCAAATGAAGTGGGAAAACCTCAGGCACAAGAGGGTCCCGCCTCAGCCAGTCCACCCATCACCAGACAGAGTTCTTATGGGCATGCTCTCTGGTTTGTGAGGACAGATGAGGAAGAGCAGACTGGGAGGAGGTAGAAGTGCCAGCTAGCAGCATATCCTCATCGAGCAAAGTGGGGCTTGGAGCAGAGGCACAAACAGCAGAAGAAACAGACATAATAGAAACTGAGTGTAGCAGCCAGAGGCTCTTCAGTGTAGAGGCAGTCGGTGTGGATACCTTTGTACTCTTATAAGGGGTTTATCGTACTCATAATGGTTACTTGGGTGAGTAGCGAATGGCTAAGCCATGATTATTAGTATAGTCACTGTGTTTTAGGAAGCTAAGATTTTCGTATAAACATATAGACCAAAAAAAAAAAAAAAAAAGACCAAAGCATAGTTATATAACAGATTATAAAGTTATAACCAATGTAGAAGTAACGGCAGAACCAACAAATGAGGAGGGAGGAGGGGGAGAGATGCTAATCTCCTCATCTGTCAAAGCAGGAAGCCACTATGTAGAGCTTGGGCTGACAAATCAAGAAATCGAAGGGTTTTATCTTTATTAAAAGTGGTTAAATGAAATGTCCGGAATAGGCAAATCTCTGGAGGCAGAAAGTAGATCAGTGGTTGCCAGGAGCTTGGGGAAGTGGGGAATGGGGTGCGACTGGTATGAGGTTTCCTTTTTGGAGTGAAGAAAGCGTTCTGAGATTGATTAGGGACATGGTTGCACAACTCGGAGAATGTGTTAAAAACCACTGAATTGTGTACTTCAAGTGGATGAATTGTATGGCATGTGAGTGATGCCTCAATAAAATTGTTATTTGAAGGAAAAAAAAAAGTGGTTAAAATAAATTTGGAAAATTCATTCCCCAATGGCAGTGCTTAATATAGTGAGAAAAACTGGCCCACACCAGGACCACCAGTTGTGCACTCCAGGGGGCACTGCTTACATAGCAGTCATTCCCCATTTCTCTTCAGTCTGCCCAGCCCTTGGCAACCACTAATCTACTTTCTGTCTCTAGAGATTTGCCTATTTTCTATATTTCATATAAATGGAATCATACAATATGTGCTCTTTTGTGACTTTGACTTAGTGTAATTTTTTTAATGTTATTTACTTTGTTGTTGAGAATATACACAGCAAAACACATACCGATTCCACAGTTTCTGCGTGTACCATTTAGTGACATTGATTACGTTCTTCAAGTTGTACAACCATGTTCACGCTCCTTTTCCAAGTTGTTCCTCCTCCATTAACATAGCTTCACTGTCCCCTAAGGTTCCTATCTAATGTTTTGAGCTGCTGTTGTCAATTTGATTCCATAGAGACAGTTCTTGAAAGAGCATAGTGCTCAAGGCAGACATTTTTCTACTAGTTAAGCTAAATTTTTGTTTGGTTTTAAAAAGACTTCAGGGGATATTTTTGGTTTAAGATTTAAGAATCATCTCAGGGCAGTAGTTTCAGGTATTTATCCAGCCTTCATGGCTCCAGGAAGTCTGGAGTCCATGAGAATTTGAAATTCTGTTCTGCATTTTTCTGTATTTGATCGGGATTCTTCCATAGAATCTTGGATCAAAATGTTCAGTAACTGGCACCATCCAGTTCTTCTGGTCTCATCACAAAGGAGGCAGTTGTTCATAGAGGCAATTAACCACACATTCCATATCCTCCTGCTATTTCTGACTGTCCTTCCTCTGTTGTTCCTGGTGAAAAGAGACCAATTGCTGTGTCTTGAATGACTGTTTGCAAGCTTTTAAGAACCAAGGCACCATGCAGTGAACTAGGAGGTAGAACAGAAGCACTAAACATGGTATTAGGCTAGTTAACTGGGATATCCCATGAAACCATGATCCTAAACCTCCAAACCAAGAAACCAAATCCCAGATGATGTTTGGTTGTACGTAAGCAGCCTCAGCAGTTACTCTTTTTGTGTGTGTCGTTGTTGTATATATTTCTGTTGTACAACTTGCCAGTTCAACTTTTTACATGTGTACAACTTACTGACAGCAATTAGAATAATCGGCTGTGCAACCTTACCCTTAGTTAATGTGATATTTTCATCACCGTTAACCCTCCCTTTCCCCCATCCTTCCTATCCCAGGTAACCTAATAAACTGAAAAACTTTGTTCTCTGTGGAGTTGCCTTTTTTTATCTTTTTATGTAAGTGAGGTCATACAATATTTGTCCTTTTGTGATTGACTTACTTCACTCAGCATAATGTCTTCCACCTTCATCCATATCATAACATGTATCAAGACTTCATTTCTCAGACTCACACTTAGCTGATTTTAAAACATATATACAGCTACAATAATCAGAACAGCCTGATACTGTTATAACAATAGACACATAGACCAATGGAATAAAATTGAGAGTCCAGAAATAAACCCACACATGTGTGGTCAACTGATTTTTGGCAAGGGTGCTAAGTCCATTGGATAGAGGAAGAAGAATCTCTTCAATAAATGGTGGTGGGAAAATTCAGTTTCCACATGCAGAAAAATGACACAGGAACCATGCCTCACACCATACACAAAAACAAATTCAAAGTGGATTAAGGACCTAAATGTGAAAACTAAAACCATAAAATTCTTAGAAGAAAAAGCAGGGTAAAGCTGTCAGGCCTAGCTTTTAACAGTGGGTTACCTAATATAATAACAAAAGCACAAACAGTAAAAGACAGAATAAATAAATGGGACCTCATAAAAACTGAAAACTTTTGTACATCAAAAGACTTTACAAAAAAACTGAAATGACAAGCTAGCAACTGGGAATATATCTTCCTTCGGAAACCATACTGTGCCTGACCCAACCCATGGTGTTTTCAGTTGACTCATGTGCATGTGAAAGCTGGAGAATAAGTAAGAAAGACCGAAGAAGAATTGACGCCTCTGAGTTATGGTGCTGGCAAAGAATGTTGAATATACCACATACTGCCAGAAGAATAAAATCTGTCTTGGAAGAAGTACAGCCAGAATGCTCCTTAGAAGCAAGGATGGTGAGACTCCATCTCACATATTTTGGACATGTTATCAGAAGGGATCAATCCCTGGAAAAGGACATTATGCTTTGTAAAGTAGAGGGTTAGCGAAAAAGAGGAAGACCCCCAATGAGATGGATTGACACAGTGGCTGCAACACCCGGCTCAGGCATAACAATGATTGTGAAAATGGTGCAGGACCAGGCAATGTTTTGTTCTGTTGTACACAGGGTCGCTATGAATCAGAACAGACTCGAAGGCACCTAACAACAAGTCCGATAAGACTCTAATAACCAAAATAAATATAAAACTTTGATAACTTAACCACAAAAAGACAACCCAATCATAAAATGGGCAAAGAACCTAAACAGACATTTCACCAAAGAGGGCATAAGAATGGCCACCAAACACATGAAAAGATGCTCAGCATCATTAGCTATTAAACCAAAACAGCCATTAGCCATCAGAGAGACACAGATTAAACCACAATGCAGTATCATCTTACTCCCACTGGGATGGCAAGGAAACCTGGGTGGCGTAGTGGTTAAGTGCTACGGATGCTAACCAAAAACATCGGCTCCCCTTGGAAACTCTATGGGGCAGTTCTACTTTGTCTTCTAGGGCTGCCGTGAGTCAGAATTGACTTGATGGCAATGGGTAGGATGGCAAAGACTGAAAAAAACAAAATAACAAATGTTGGGGAAGATGTGGAAAAACTGGAACCCTTACACATTGCTGGTGGGAATGCAAAATGGTACAACCACTGTGGAAAACGGGTGGTTTCTCAAAAAACCAAAAACAGAACTACCATATGACCCAGCAATTCCACTCCTAGGTGGATAGCCAAAACACTTGAAAGCAGACTCAAAAAGAGACTTGTATGCCAATGCTCACTGCAGCACTAATCAAAATAACCAAAAGGTGGAAACAACCTAAATGCCCATCAACAGATGAATGGATAAACAAAATGTGGTATATACATACAACAGAATACTACCCAGCCAGTAGGAGCAATCAAGTGGGTGTTTTTTTTTTTTTTTTTGGAAAGTGTTTTGGTGACCAAAAGTTTTTAATTTTTATGAGATCCCATTTGTCTTTCGCTGTTTGTGCTTTTGTTATTATATGAGATAATCCACTGTTAAAAGCTAGGCCTGACAGTGTTGCTCCTGCTTTTTCTTCTAAGGATTTTATGGCTTTAGTTTTCACATTTAGGTCCTTAATCCACTTTGAATTTGTTTTTTGTGTATGGTGTGAGGCATATATCCTGTGTCATTTTTCTGCATGTGAAAATCCATTTTCCCTAGCACCGTTTATTAAAGAGACTCTGCCCATCAAATGGACTTAGCACCCTTTTAAAACTCCCTTGACCATAAATGTGTGGGTTTATTTCTGGACTCAATTCTGTTCTGTTGGTCTGTGTGTCCATCTGTTGTTATGTCAGTATCAGCCTGTTTTGATTACTGTAGCTGTGTAAGTATGTTTTAGAAATCAGGAAATGTGAGTCCTCCTACTTTGTTCTTTCAACATTGCTTTAGGTATCGGGGCCTCTTGCCATTCCATATAAAGTTGAGGACGTGGCATAATATTTTTGAGATTCATCTGTGTTGTAGCATGTATCAGTGTTTCATTTCTTTTTATGGCTGAATAATACTCCTCTGTATGGATAAACCACATTTTATTCATTCATCAATTGGAGGATATCTAGGTTGTCTCAACCCACTGGCTGTTACGAATCATGCTGCTATGAGCCTTCTTGTACAAGGATTTGTGTGGACATATTTTTTTCATTTGTCTCAGGTATATACCTAGGAATAGAATGCTAGGTCAGGGGGTAACTCTGTGTTTAACCATTTAAGGAACTAACTAGGCTCTTTTCCAACATGGTTACACCATCTTACATTTTCACCAGCAGTGTCTGAGCATTCTGGTTTCTCCATGTTCTCATCAACACTTGTTATTATCTGTCTTTTTTACCGTGGCCATCCTAGTGGGTATGAAATTATCAGATCTTATCTAACAAGTGCAGGTAGCGTTCACACTGACTTGAAAACACTGTTGAAGGTACAGTAGACCCAGTATCCTCCCATCAAGTAGTACATCAGATCACATAAAGAAGTGCGGTCTTTTTGATATTCTGTGTTTTCTTTCTCTTCATCCATAGGTGGTGGTTACCAACACAATTCCACATGAAATCCAGAAACTCCAGTGCCCCAAAATTAAGACTGTGGATATCAGCATGATCCTTTCAGAAGCCATCCGTCGGATTCACAACGGAGAATCCATGTCCTACCTTTTCAGAAATATAGGCCTGGATGACTGAACGGCTTCTCTTTTTTTTATAACCCCCAAGGGCCAAACTGGAACCGCACAAACCAGACCATGGACTGCAATGGATTATGCTTGGCTTTGCATATTTCACAGGAGCCATTTTGTTTTCCCCCCAATACCCTTTCTTCTTGTTAATTCTAATGAAGATAGACTTAACTTTTTATGTGGGTTTGGGTGTTTGTGAGTTTTTTTGGGGCAATTTTTATAAAAGAAAAACTTTATTCTCCTCTTAAGAGCTAGTTGTTTTTGTTTAGCTATTTAAAAGATAACACTTAGCTTAAGCTCACAAACAGCCTTTTTCCAAAGTTGCTTGAGCTCAAGTGCTTAATATTAATAAAATAGAGTGGTCTACTGTATGGTACCTGCAATTGAAAAGTCAGAAAGACTGTACTGTTGAATCCAATAAATGACATTTTTAGAAATGTTTTTTATAGGCAGGTGTATGAAATAATGTGATCATATTTATTTTCTGGAACAAAAGAAGGAATAAAACTTTGTTGTGTGTGCATGTGTGCTTTCTAACTCGGTGTTTTGGCAGTTTTATAACTAAAAAATGAAAGGAAATTAACACGCTGTGGATGTAGAAATACGCATTGGCTTGCTAAGTTTTCTGCAGCTTTTGGGGGTTACAGTAGACCATTATCTCTTAGGATGTAATATTTCCTGTCTTGACTGTCTGTCAAAGACCCTGAAAGTTCATGATGCATAGTAATTTTGTTGTTTATTTATTTATTAATTTCTATTGTGCCTTAAGTGACGCGTAGTAATTTGACGTAGGAGAGGGGGGTTGAAACACCAGAAGGGAGGTCTGTAGGGCAGTAGGTCACTGAGCTGGAACATGAGCTGGACATCTGTTTCTTGGCTTGGCTTTGTTCTCTGTACCTTGTCCAGCAGTACAGCCATTCTCGAAACATCCTCTGGGAGGATTAGATGCCAGAGTGGAGTCACGAAGGCCAGGCGCTGTGACGCTTGTCAGTGTCACAGGTCTAAGTATTGCCTGTGTTTTTTCTACCTCAAAGTCTATCAGACTAAGCTTCTGTAGCACACTGGGGCCCCAGGAATTATGCCAGCATGTTCTCACCAAGAGCATGTTGTGGCAGCAGTATAAGACTTTCTCACAAAGAAAAGATTGAGTTTCTTTAAAAAAGAAAATAGTAAGCCTTTACTTTCTGCCTGTCTATGCTAGACTGGAGCAAAATGGCAGTTGATTTAAGCACAGAATGAAGATTAGCCATTGAAGAGAGAGGCGTGGGAGCCATGGCTGTGCTTCTGGAAGCTGCCTCCTAGCTGTGCCCACTGTCAGGGTGTCGGTGCTGGCAGGACTGTGGAAGTTCAGCTCCCCTCCTGGCCCTCCACATTTCACTTTTGAGGAAACGATGCAGAGAAAAGGGTGTCCCACCCCCAGGTTTTCGAAACCAGTTCATAATAGAGCCGTTTATTTTGAAAACGTCCTTGCTCTCTTTGAGAACCTGTTTCTGGAAATAGGAACTTTAGACCGTCACAAATGTGCTTAGTAAATATGACACCAACAGCTCCTTTTGGCGGGGCTTTTGTCAGTAGCAGCTTGTCATCCTTCACCCATTGCCACATGAAAAGAAGGGCTTTGGAAACAAGGCCTCCCTTCCAGCCTGTGTCCTTGGGACCCTCAATAGTCCTGTGAAATAAGCTGGAGAAGCATCAGCAGCTACTCTCATTTGTGACTCTTGGCAGCATTTGTCTTTCTTCCTTTCTGCACCTTCTGACACTATGAGCATTTTCTGATACAGTTGACAGTTGATGAAGTCACCCTGGAGGTTCCTTTCAAGATGAGTGACAAGTATTTGCTGAACCATCTCAGAGGCCCCGTGGATGGGCTGCAGGGCAGCTGCCCTCCCTGAGGTTGCTGAATGAAAATGTTGCAGAACTGGCCAGGGGAAGATGGGCTTTGCTGTAGAATCTGTTTCTGAGAAAACATTATTTTGAGCCCACATAGTAGGAAGTTTCCTCAGAGTGGCTGTTGTCCTCCATGGGCTTTCTTGATACGTTGTCCTTAATGAAGAAAAAAACAGAAGATGAAAAAAGACGTGTAACAGGAGTGTCTTCCTCTGGAAAACGAGCTTGTGGTGAAGCCAGGACCCTTCTAATTCACAAGTATTGAATGTACAGTACTGTCCCTGGAAGGGCCCAGAACCTCAGTGGGGAAATACCTAGGCACCCTGCAGGGACGGAGAAAGAGCAGCTGTTCTGGATGGGGACCAGGAAAGAAAACAGGTGAGCCTGACCTTGAAGAAAAAGTGATTCTGATAGAGCAGGCCAAGGTTTCCAAGCAGAAGGACTCATAGGTGATAGTGCTGAGTGGAGCAGGAGAACGAAGGTGAGGGGGCAGGAGATGGAGGTAGGCCCAAGGGAAGAGGCCATGGAAGGTAAGTGTAGCAGGTTGGGTTCTTTGCTACGGTGTGGGGCTGTAGACTCTGTGGTCCGCAGGAGTATACAGTGGAAAGAAGTCTATCACCCAAGCCCCTCAGTTGCCCAGATTCCCTTCTAAAGGTGGCCCCTGATTCCAGCTTTTTGTGTGTCGCTGGCTTTTCCCCAGTCAGAGAAGCCCTGTTTGCCCTCTAAACTCCTGTCTCCACCTCTTGGCTGGAGATGTGTGGATTTGAACCTAGAAATTCTGTACTAGAAAAAAGCCTGATAGTTTTCAGTTTTGATTGTGATGTCATCCCAGACACATGTGGTTAAAACAGTGCTCTCAGGGCACCAAGAACACAGATCGGTGCTCCCACTGGGCGTGAGTGAATGGGGGGTTGAACACAGGAACACTCTTCGTTAATTTGCTTATTGTTACTCATCGTTCCTTCACAGCCTCTGAGGCCCCGCTACCCACCACGGCTCCTCAAACTAGGATTCAGAACAAAGCTTCATGCTTCCCAGCCCAGTGCTCTTTCCTGCCATTCCAAGCATATCCTGACTAAATGCTTCCCAACCCCATGACATGGGGTATATCGTGGATTGAATTGTGTCCTCCACAAATATATGTCAGTTTGGCTAGGTCATGATTCTCTTGTACGACAGTTTCCCATTTTCTGATGTGATTTCCCTATGTGTTGTAAATCCTATGACTATGAGGTAATAAGTTGGATTAGTGGCAGTTATATTGATGAGGTCTACAAGATTAGGTATGTCTTAAGCCAATCTCTTTTGAGATAGAAAAGAGAGAAGCGAGCAGAAGGACATGGGGACCTCATACCACCAAGAAAGCAGTGCTGGGAGCAGAGCTTGTCTTTTGTACCAAAGATTCCTGTGCTGAGATGCTCCCAGACCAAGGGAAGACACGCATTGCAAGGACCTTCCTCCAGAACTGACAGAGAAAGCCTTCCCCTGGAGCCAGCACCCTGAATTTGGACTTCTAGCCTACTGGATTGTGAGAGAATCAACCTGTCTTTGTTAAAGCCGTTCACTTATATTTCTGTTATAGCAGCACTAGATGACTAAGACAGGGTGTCTGGTGGTGCTGAGAGAGCACCTAGGGATTTCTTGAAGGACTTTGGCTTGGCTGCTTTGTGAGTCTTGATCTGAATCCAAAGATTGTTGAGTGGCAAACCTGCCTGCCAGGTTTTGGGTGGTGGGACGTGTGTCCAAGAATTTCAGGTTGGCCAACTGCTGTGGAAACAACTAGTAATGAAGGCTACAACTGATGAAGCTCCTACTGCACACAGGCTCTGTCCCGACCTTTGACCTCACTGCCCTGGGTTCTTGCAGTGACCCTGTCTCATGTGTCAGGCAACTGGCCCAGAGAGGCCAAGTGCTTTCCCACTGGCCAGTGTCAGGCTTTGAACCTGTGTCTGTATAATCCTAGAGCTAACCTTTCTTTTGATACCATGTGTCAACCAAACACCTTGTGATGGCCATGTCCTTCTGCACATGTATGGAAGTAATCATCCTTATGAAGCAGAAGTTAACAATTTTTCAAGCTTGATATTAGGGTTTGATCAAAGCAGAAACTTTCATTGTTGACATTGAACGTTTAGTACTTTGAGTGTTGCTGAATTAGAATTGTGCAGGGTTCAAATACCCTCTCCCATTTAAAGTCTTCCTTGTCTGTGAGTATGGTTTTCCTTAGGAAACTCTTGAAAGTAAGTTACCTTTTATCCAAAAAGAATAGGCTTCTGAGTTTTAAAAGGCCTTAGAGACCTTAGCGTTTGAAGATCCCTCAGTGGCTGGGGCATGCTGGGCCTCCTACAGAGACGTGTTGAAGAGCAGACTCTATACTGGTTGTGGCTGGGGTGTGAACAGTTATCTGCAGTGCAGTGGCTCAGCACATGAACCCAGCCAGGCACAGGGGACACACGGAGGAGATAGGAGCCAAGGAAGACTTCACAAAGGTAATGACATCTCAGCAGGGTCTTGAAGGATGAGTAAAAGTTTATCTGACAAAGCAGTAGAAGGGCGTTGAGGTTTGGGGTATAACAGTCTGGTTCGTGTGACCAGAGAATAAAGTTAGAACTAGGGAGCAGCAGTAGATGGAGCAGGAGAGGGAAGCAGGGGCCATGTCATGGAGGGCCTGAATGCCAGACCTAAGAGCTTGATGTTATGAGTGGTAGGATCCATCAGAAGGTCATTTTTAAGCTACTGTGTCAAGTCAAGGATTAAATTTTAGATTATTCTGATAGATTAAATAAAGTGAGACTGGAGGCAGGGTGTCTAGTGCTGCTGTAGAAGAAATACAGTTAGGAGGCTTTAACAGAAATTTACTTTCTCATGGTTTAGGAGGCTAGAAGTCTGAATTCAGGGTGCCAGCTCTAGAGGAAAGCCCTCTGTCCTTTCTGGAGGAAAATCCTTCTCTCTTTCAGCTTCTCTTCCTTGGATTCTTGGTGATCTCCACATAACATTAGTCTTTCCATATTTGTGCTTCCTTGCTTCTGTGCCTAATCTGAGCAAGTTATTAATTTCTCTCTGCCTCTGTTTCTTCATCAGAGTTGGAGGGTTGAAGGCGGGCAGTGCCTGGGCACATAGTGTTGACCATGATGATGAAGATGATATTATTGCCCTGGGGACTGACTCCCAGGTTCCTGGCTGGGAGTGGCTGCTGGCACTGTCCACTGAGCTTTGGGGAAGAATAGATTTGGTTGCAAGGATGGTGAGGGTTGGGTTATCGAGTGTGAGGTGCTTGAGTGGAGCTGTTTTGAGGCAACTGGACATGAGCATCTAGGGCTCAGCCACCAAGTTAGTAATTTACTTCAGACTCAGTTTCGTACTCTGGTCTGCAGGGAAACTCATAATGAATGGCTTGTATGAGGATTAATTGAATTCGCATAAACACAAGTGCCCAGCACGGGATGAACATTTAGAAACTGTTGATTGTCTGGGACTAAACTAGTTAAAGAAGTTTTGGTTCTGTCATGGATTGAATTGTGTCCCCCCAAAATATCTGTCAAATTAGCTGGGCCATGAGTCCCAGTATTGTGTGCCTGTCCACCGTTTTATGTGATTTCCCTATGTAAGTCTTATCACTATGATGTAATGAGATGGATTAGAGGCAGTTATATTGATGAAAACTATAAGATTGGATAGTGTCTTCAGCCAGTCTCTTTTGAGATACGAAAGAGAAGTGAGCAGAGAGACGGGGGGTGGGGGGGTCTCATACCACCAAGAAAAGAGTGCTGGGAGCAGAGCACGTCCTTTGGAGTTAGGGTCCTTGTACGGAGAAGCTCCTATTCTGGGGAAAGATTGATAAGAAGGCAGAGAAAGCCTTCCCCTGGAGCTGATGCCCTGAATGTGGACTTTCAGCCTACTTTACTGTGAAGAAGTAAATTTCTGTTTGTTAAAACCACCCACTTGTATTTCTGTTACAGCAGCACTAGATAACTAAGACAGGTTCTTACCTACTGTCCTTCGCAAAGATCTCAACAAAACTCTCTTCAGAGCCTATCTACTCAGTGATTTGAAACAGCCGGAAATGGTAGCCAAGGTGAGAGCAAAGGCAGGTTCATAAGGAGCACCTTCTGTGGGCTGACGTGCTGGTCTGAACTGAGGCCTGAGGTGTTAAAAAAAAAAAAAAAAAAACTCAAACCATTCAGAAGTGTTTATACTCTCTTTTAAAAAAGTGAGGATGCTGTCTTACCCTCACCCTTCACTCCCTCTTATTAGCAGTTTCATGTGTAAACTTGCAAAACATTTCAGTTATTTAGACATAAATTTTTGTATAAATAAGGGGCAAGTATGCATATTGTTTTGTAGCTTTCATTTTTCACTTAAAAATGTGTCACCTTTAGTGACATCGCTGAGTTTTAGAGTAGGGAAATCCAAAACTTCGCCGCTCCACTAAAGCAATGATTAAGCTGGCACAAAATTGTCAGAATCTTTTCAGAATTCTGGAATCTAGTTAAAAACTGATGACACCAGAGGAATGCTTAATGAAGAGAGAAACTGCTACATTCTTTTTTTTTTTCTTGTGCTAAGTGTTAAGTGAAAGTTTACAATTCAAGTCAGTTTCTCATACAAAAACTTATACACACATTGTTATGGGACCCAAGTTGTTCTCCCCATAATGTGACAGCACACTCCTTCTCTCCACCCTGTATTTCCTGTGTCCATTCAACCAGCTCCTGTCCCCTTCTGCCTTCTCATCTCATCTCCAAACAGGAGCTGCCCACATAGTCTCATATGTCTACTTGAGCTAAGAAGCACACTCCTCACCAGTATCATTTTATGTCTTATTAAAAAAAAAAACCCAGTGCCGTCAAGTTGATTCCGACTCACAGCGACCCTATAGGGCAGACTAGAACTGCCCCGTAGAGTTTCCAAGGAGAGCCTGGCAGATTTGAACTGCCAGCCCTTTGGTTAGCAGCTGTAGCACTTAACCACTACGCCACCAGGGTTTCCTTTTATGTCTTATAGTCTTTGAAGAGTTGGCTTCGGGAATGGTTTTAATTTTGGGCTAACAGAGAGTCCAGGGGCTATGACCTTTGGGGTCCCTCCAGCCTCAGTCAGACCATTAAGTCTGGTCTTTTTACTAGAATTTGAGTTCTGCATCCCACTTTTCTCCTGCTCCATCAGGGATTCTCTGCTGTGTTCCCTGATAGGGCAGTAATCGGTGGTAGCCAGGCACCATCTAGTTCTTCCGGTCTTAGGCTGATGGAGTCTCTGGTTTATGTGACCCCTTCTGTCTCTTGAGCTCATATTTTCCTTGCATTTTTTGTGTTCTTCATTCTCCTTTGCTTCAGGTGGGTTGAGATCCATTGATGCATCTTAGATGGTCACTTGCTAGCTTTAAAGACCCCAGATGCCACCCACCAAAGTGGGAGGCAGAGCTTTTTCTTAATACGCTTTGTTATGCCAATTGACCTGGGTGTCCCCAGACCCCTGTCCCTATTATTCCATCCCTTGAAGTGTTTGGTTGTATTCAGGAAACTTCTTAGCTTTTGGTTTAGTCCAGTTGTGCTGACTTCCCCTGTATTGCGTGTTGACCTTCCCTTCACCTAAAATAATTCTTGTCAACTATTAGTGAATACCCCTCTCCCTCCCTCGCCACCCTCATAACCATTGAAGAGTGTTTTGTTCTGTTTAAACCTTTTAAGTTCTTATAATAGTGGTCTCATACAATATTTGTCATTTTGTGACTGACTAATTTAACTCAGCGTAATTCCTTCCAGATTCATCCATGTTATGAGATGTTTCATGAATTCATCATTGTTCTTTATTGTTGTGAAGTATTACATTGTGTGAATATACCATAATTTGACTATCTGTTCATCCATTGATGGGCACCTTGGTTGTTTCCATCTTTTTGCTATTGTAAACAGTGCTGCAGTGAACATAGGTGTGCATGTATCTATTTGTGTGAGGGCTCTTATTTCTCTGATATATTCCAAGGAATGAGATTGCTGGATTGTATGGTAGTTCTGTTTCTAGCTTTTTAAGGAAGCAACAAATCGATTTCCAAAGTGCTTTTACATTTTACATTCCCATCAGCAGTGTATAAGTGTTCCAGTCTTTCCACAGCCTCTCCAACATTTATTATTTTGTGTTTTTTGGGTTAATGCTAGGCTTATTGAGATGAGATGGTATCTCATTGTAGTTTTGATTTGCATTTCTCTTATGGCTAATGATTGTGAGCATTTCCTCATGTATCTGTTAGCCACCCAGATGTCTTCTTTGGTGAAGTGTCTGTTCATATCCTTTGCCCATTTTTTAAATTTGGTTGTCTTTTTGTTGTTGAGGTTTTAACTGCTAGATTTCAATAAGAGCATTGTGGCATTTTACTTACCTGCCACCACCCACCGTTCCTCAGCATGACAGTGGACATGGGAACATTGTCTTCTTGTTCCTGAGTGCCAAAGAGAGTGATATGAACCTTGTTCTCAAAGAACAAGTAGTTATGTGTTTTGACCTGTCCGTTGGCTCAGGGGCTTGCCTTTGTTTTCCTCAGCTCAGAACTTTCTTGCTGCTGGAGAAGCCTCCTGAATGGTGTTTCTCAAAAGTATTTAAAGGAAATTATACTAGCTACAGCCACCTGAGACCAGGGCTAGCATATAGGAAAGGCAGTAGACAGACTGAAAAGCCTGAGAAGGAAGAAGCTGGGGAAGGAGATATATGGGGGTAAAGCTTTGAAAAGCTTCCCCCATATACCAGGGAATTTAGAAGGCCACATGCATGCCCAGGACTGAACACATGCTTAGAAGACCTACAAAGACCCTAACAGTTCACCACTGGCTAACCCACAGGCTCCATGCAAGCAGGAAGTGAAAGCAAGGCAGAGTTGTAATGAGATGAGCTAAACATTGAAGGACTGCCCCAACACAGCTGATCTTCAAAAACAAAGAGTATTTCTTTTTGGCCGTAGGTGTTTAAGGATATCTCTGTCAAGTCACTAGTTGACCACTAGACCATGAAAAAGAATACAATAATTACAAAAATAGTTTAGAAGTCAATGAACAAAACTCCACAGCAAGCAGCAAGAACAAACCCTAGGAAGGGAGGAGATCTGAGTTCCAGGGTTATCACATTACAATATTCCAAATGTCTATTTTTCAGCAAAAATTACAAGACAGGCAAAGATACAAGAAATGCTGGCTCATTGGCAGGAAAAAAGAAAGAAATCTGAGCCTAGGAAGCCCATACATTGAATTTACTAGATGAAGACTTTAAATCGTCTGTTGTAAATATGCACAAAGAGCTAATGGGGAAGATGAGAACAGTGTATCACCAATTAGAGAATATCAATAAAGAGGGAAAAAATTATATAAAGGAAACAATAGAAATTCTGGAACTAAAGAAGTACAATAATTATAATCACTGGGAGGGTCAAAAGCAGATTTGAGCAGACAAGAGAAAGATCAATGAACTTGGAGCTATGCCAATTACATCTGAGGAGCAGAAAGAAAAAGTAATGAAGAAAAATGAACAGAGCCCAGACAACCTGTGGGACAACATCAAGTGTAACAACATATGCATAATAGGAGTCTCAGAAGGCAAGGAGAGAAAGAAAGGGGCAGAAAGAATAGATGAAATAATGGCTGAAAACTTCATGGATTTGATGAAAGACATAAATTTTACACATCCAAAAACTCAATGAACTCCAAGTAGGATAAACTCGAAAAGACCCACACCAAGACACATTATGATCAAACAGTCAAAAGACAAAGAGAATCTTAGATGAAGCAAGAAATAAGTGACTAACAACATACAAGGCATCCTCAATAAGCTTAACAGCCAATTTCTTATCAGAGATCATGGAAGTCAAAAGACAGATGACATATTTAAAGTTCTGAAAGAAAAAAAAAAGCTGTAAAGTAAAAATTCTATATCTAGCAAAATTGTCTCCAAATTGAAGAAGCAACTAAGACATTCCCGGATAGACAAAACCTGAGGGAGTTCCTCATTAGTACCACACATGCCTACAAAAATACTAAAGGATCAAAGAAAAATCTAGGGTCAGATGGCTTTGCAGGTGAATCCTACCAAACATTTCAGGAAGGATTAATACCAATCCTCTCAATCTCTTCTGAAAAATAGAAAAGAGGGAGCACTTCCTAACTCATTCTATGAAACCAGTATACTTTCATACCAAAGCCAAAGACCCTACAAGAAAAGAAAACTACAAATGAAATATCCCTTATGAAGACAGATGAAAAATCCTCAACAAAACACTAGCAAACCAAACCTAAAAGCATATTAAAAGGATTATACATCATGACCAAATGGGACTTATTCCATATCACATTAAGGAAAAAAAAAAAAAAAGTCATCTCAATTGATAACAGAAGTATTTGACACTTATTTGACAAAATACAGCACACTTTCATGATAAAAACATTTAGCAAACTAGGAGTAGAAGGGAAATTCTGCAACATGAAAAAGGGCATTTATGAAAAACCTACAGCTAACATCATACTCAATAGTGAAAGACTGAAAGCTTTCCCCCTAAGATCAGAAATGATACAAGAACACCCACTTTGCTGCTGCTATTCAGCATTGTACCTGAAGTTCTAGCCAGAGCAATTAGGCAAGGAAAGTAAATAAAGGGCATAGAAATTGGAAAGGAAGAAGTGAAACTATATTCGCAGATGGTGTGATCCTATACGTAGAAAATCCCAATAAAATTACTAGAGCTAATAAATAGATTCAGCAAAATTGCAGAATACAAGACTGATGCACAAAAATTAGTTGTGTTTCTATACACGAGCAATGAACAATACAAAAATAAATTAAGAAAATAATTCTATTTACAATAGTATCCAAAAGAATAAAATACCTAATAATAAATTTAACCAGGAAGGTAAAAAATGTGTGCACTGAAAACTATAAAACATTGCTGAAAGAAATTAAAGAAGACCTAAATAAATGGAAAGACATTTCATACTTTGGACTGGAAGACTTAACATTCTTAAGGTGTCAGTACTACCTAAAACAATCTATAGATTCAACACAACCCCTATCAAAATTCCAACAGCCTTCTTTGCAGAAATGGAAATGTAAATTCTCAAATTTATATGGAATTTCAGGGGACCCTGAATAGCCAAAACAATCTTGTAAAAAAAAATGACAAAGAAGGACTAAGACTTTTTGATTTCAATAATCAAAACAATCTGGTACTGGTATAATGATAGACATATAGATCATTGGAATAGATTGGAGAATTCAGAAATAAACCATGTATTTATGGTCAATTTAGGGGTGGAGAAGCCCTGGTGGAGCAGATGTTAAGCACTTGGTTGCTAACTGAAAGGTCGGCGATTCAAACCTACCAGCTGCTCCATGAAAGAAAGATGTTGCAGTCTGCTCCTGTAAAGATTACAGCTTTGGAAACCATATGGGGAAGTTCTACCCTGTCCTATAGGGTTGCTATGAGTCGGAATTGATGACAATGGCCTTGGATTTTTGGTTTCTGGGTGGCACAAAAGTTAGCAGTCTGAACCCACTGTCTTAGTCTGGGTTCTCTAGAGGAGCAAAACCAGTGAAGCATATATATGAATATATAGAGAGATTTACTTCAAGAGAATGGCTCATGCAACTGTGAGGAAATGGCTCATGGAATTGTGGGGGCTGACAAGTCCCAAATCCATGGGTTAGGAAGTAGGCTGAAGATCTCTACTGGCTCACATGGCTGCAGGGGCTGACAAACCCAAAATCTGCAGGTCAGGCTGCAGGCTGAAGACTTCTGTAGGCTTATGTTCAAGAACCCAGAGGTCAAGTGATGAGAAGAGCGCAGGGTCAAGAGAGACAGCAAGCTTTGCCAGAATATCCATTTATATACTGTAGGCAGGCCACATGCCCAAGGAAACTCCTCTTTCAATGGATTGGCTGCTCACATCAGATCACAAAAGGAAAGGTGATTACATAGTGTTTGCCAGGTCACTAATAATCATAGCCTAGCCACACTGACACATAATATTAGCCATAACACCCACCCAGAGGCACCTTAGAAGACTGGCCTGGCAATCTGATTCTGAAAGGTCACAGCCTTGAAAACCCTATGAAGGAGTTGTACTCTGCACATATGAGGTTGCCAAGAGTTGGAATCATGTCAATGGCAGCTAACAACAACAGTCAATTTATATTTTATAAGGGTGTTAAGTCCATTCAATAAGGAAAGAATAGTCTCTTCAACAAATGGTGTTGGGATAACTGGATTTCCACATGCAGAAGAGTGAAACTGGACCCATAACTCACACCACATACGAATATTAACCCAAAATGGATCAACAACCTAAATATAAGGACTAAAACCATAAAACATAGAAAAAAACATAGGGGTAATGCTTCGAGCCACCACGTGCCTGTCAGTTTGTTGTACTCTGGTGGCTTGCATGTTGCTCTGATGCTGGAAGATTTGCTGCCAGTATTTCAAATACCAGCAGGGACACCCTTGGTGGACAGGTTTCAGAGGAGCTTCCAGACTAAGACAAAGAAGAAGGACCCGACAGTCTATTTTTGAAAAAACTGATGAGCGAAAACCTTATGAATAGCAGCAGAACATAGTCTGATACAGTGCCGGAAGATGAGCCATCAGGTTGGAAGGCTTTCAAAGTACGACTGGAGAAGAGCTGCCTCCTCAAAGTAGAGTTGACTTTAATGATGTGGAAGGAGTCATGCTTCTGGGACTTTCATCTGCTGTTCTGGCATGACTCAAAATGAAAAGAGACAATTGCCAACCAAGAATAATATATCCTGCAAAACTTTCATTCAAATATGATGGTGAAATTAGGACACGTCCAGATAAACAGAAATTAAGGGAGTATGTAAAAACCAAACCAAACTTACAAGAATTATTAAAAGCAAGTCCTTCAGTCTGAGAACAAATAACATCAGACCACAGCCTGAATCTAGGAGGCAAGATTATACCAGCCAGATACCAACCTAGGAAATGAACTCTCAAGGACATTCAAAACCAAAAGACTTGCAACAGGGAACAAGAGAGATTAATCTGTAAATGACAACAATGTCAGAACAATAAAAGAGGGAATAAACGGTATAGGTATAGAACTTTCTAATGGAGAGGAAGGCAAGGTGATACCAAGTAACAATAGACTGGTCCAAACTTAGGAAGAGTTACTTTCAAGGTAACCACAAAGAAAATTAACAAACCAAAACAAAATCTACAAAAACAAAAGAAATGAAAAAGAAATCCACAAACAAAAGGAACTCAGCACAGGAAAGTAAGAGGAACAAAGAAAATGTTAGTACCACAAAAAAAAAGCACTACAAAATAACAGAAATAAACTCATGAAGGAAAAAAAAAATTTTTTCCTTCATGAGTTTGTCATTTACCTATCAATAATTACGCTGAATGTAAATGGCCTAAATGCACCCATAAAGAGATAGTGACAGAACAGATTAAAAAACAGAATCCGTCAATATGCTGTCTACAAGAGACACACCTTAGAAACAAAGATGTAAATCTATTAAAAATCAAAGGATGGGAAAAAATAGATCAAGCAAATAACTACCAACAAAGAGCAGGAGTGTCAATACTAATTTCAGATTAAGTAGACTTTAAAACAAAATCCACCATGAAAACCACAGAGTAACCCTCAACAAAATCCAAAACATTGAGATAATACAAAGTATCTTCTCTGACCACAATGCCATCAAAGTAGAAATTAACAACACGAAGAGTAAGGAAAAAGAATCGAATATATGGAAACTGAACAACACCCTGCTTAAAAACCACTGGGTAGACATTTTTTAATGAAATGGAGGAACAAATCACCAACTTCATATGGAAGGGAAAGAGGCCCCGGATAAGTAAAGCATTACTGAAAAAGAAGAACAAAGTGGGAGGCCTCACACTACCTGATTTTAGAAACTATTATACTGCCATAGTAGTCAAAACAGCCTAGTACTGGTATGACAACAGATACATAGACCAATGGAACAGAATTGAGAATCCAGACATAAATCCATCCACATATGAGCAGCTGATACTTCACAAAGGCCCAAAGTCAGTTAAATGGGGGAAAGACAGTCTCTTTAACAAATGGTGCTGGCATAACTGGATATCCATCTGCAAAAAACTGAAACAAGAACCATACCTCACACCATACACAAAAACTAACTCAAAATGAATCAAAGACCTAAATATAAAATCTAAAATGATAAAGATCATGGAACAAAAAATAGGGACAACGCTAGGAGCCCTAATACATGGCATAAGCAGTATCCAAAACATTACTAACAATGCACAAACACCAGAAGAGAAACTAGATAACTGGGAGCTCCTAAAAGTCAAACACCTATGCTCATCCAAAGACTTCACCAAAAGAGTAAAAAGATCACCTACAGACTGGGAAAAAGTTTTTAACTATAAAATTTCTGACTAGAATTTGACCTCTAAAATCTACGTGATACTGCAAAAACTCAACAACAAAAAGACAAATAACCCAATTAAAAAATGGGCAAAGGATATGAACAGGCACTTCATCAAAGAAGACATTTGGGCTGCTAACAGATACATGAGGAAATGTTCACGATCACTAGCCATTAGAGAAATGCAAATCAAAACTATGATGAGATTTCATCTCGCCCCAACAAGGATGGCATTAATCCAAAAAACACAAAATAATAAATGTTGGAGAGGTTGTGGAGAGACTGGAACACTTATGCACTGCTGGTGGGAATGTAAAATGGTACAACCACTTTGAAAATCAATTTGGCGCTTCCTTAAAAAACTAGAAATAGAACTACCATATGACCCAGCAATTCCACTCCTTGGAATATACCCTAAAGAAATAAGAGCCTTCATGTGATCAGATATATGCACACCTATGTTTATTGCAGTACTGTTTACAACAGCAAAAAGATGGAAGGAACCAAGGTGCCCATCAATGGATAAATGGATAAATAAATTATGGTATATTCACATGTATATACCATAAGTTTACTGGTGGGTATAGTCACATGATGGAATACTACACGATTAAGAACAACGATGAATCTGTGAAACATTTCTTAACGTGGAGGACTCTGGAAGACATTATGGTGAGGGAAATTAGTCAGTTGCAAAAGGACAAATATTGTATGAGACCACTATTATAAGAACTCTAGATAAAGTTTAAATACAGAAGAAAATATTCATTCATGGTTACGAGAGTGGGGAGGGAGGGAAAGGGATATTCGCTAACTAGATAAAAAAAAAAATTGTTTTAGGCGACTGGATGGAAGTCAGTACAACTGGACTAAACCAAAAGCAAAGAAGTTTCCTGAATACAACCAAAGGCTTCAAAGTCCAGAGTAGCATGGACGGGGGTCTGGGGGCCATGATTTCAGGGGACATCTAGGTCAATTGGCATAACAAAATGTACTAAGAAAATGTTCTGTATCCCACTTTGTTGAGAGGTGTCTAGAGTCTTAAACGCTAGCAAGCAGCCATCTAAGATGCATCAATTGGTCTCAACCTACCTGGAGCGAAGGAGAATGAAGAACACCAATGACATATGGTAAAGATGAGCCCAAGGGACAGAAAGGGCCACATAAACCAGAGACTCCATCAGCCTCAGATCAGAAGAACTAGATGGTGCCTGGATAACACTGATCACTGCCCTGACAGGGAACACAACAGAGAATCCCTAATGGAGCAGGAGAACAGTGGAAAGCAGATCTCAAATTCTCATAAAAAGACTAGGCTTAATGGTCTGACTGAGACTGGAGGGACCCTGATGGTCATGGTCCCCGGACCCTTTGTTAGCCCAAGATTGGAACCAATCCTAAAGCCAACTCTACAGACAGGGATTGGACTGGACTGTAAGATAGACAATGATAGTGGTGATGAGTGAGCTTCTTGGCTCAAGTGGACACTTGAGGCCACATGGGCAACTTCTGTCTGGTGGCGAGATGGAAAGGAAGAGGGGGACAGGAGCTGGTTAAATGGACATGGGGAATAGAGGGTGGAGAGGTGGAATGTGCTGTCTCATTAGGAAGAGAGCAGCAGGGAGTGCATAGCAAGGTGTGTATAACTTTTTGTATGAGAGACTGACTTGATTTGTAAACTTTCACCTAAAGCACAATAAAAGTTAAAAAAGAAAAAAAGCCACTGGTAAGAGAAGAAATCAAAGGTGGAATAAAATTCCTAGAATCAAACAAGAATGAAAACACATCATACCAAAACATTTGGGAGACAGCAAAGGCAGTCCTCAGAGGTCAATTTATAGTGATAGATACATCAAAAAAGAAGAAAGGGACAAATCAAAACATTAGCTACACAACTTGAACAGATAGAAGCAAAAGAAGCCCACAGCCACCAGAAGAAAGGAAATAAAGATCAGAGTAGAAATAAATGAAACAGAAAATAGAATCAACAAAACCAGAGGTTGGTTTTTTGAAAGGATCAACAAAATTGACAAACCACTGGCCAAAATGACAAAAGAAAAACAGGAGAGAATGCAAATAACCCAAATAAGAAATGAAATAGGGGACATTACAACAGACTCAATTGAAATAAAAAGAATCATAACAGAGTATTATGAAAAGCTATACTCCAACAACTTTGAAAACCTAGAGGAAATGGACAAATTTCTAGAGACGCACTACCTAATCAAACTAACACAAAATGACATTGAAAAATCTGAACAGACCCACAACAAGAGAAGAGATTGAAAAGATAAAAAAAGAAAAACTCCCAACCAGAAAAAGCCCTGGCCCAGATGGCTTCACTGGAGAATTCCACCAAACATTCAGAGAAGAACTTACACCAGTACTACTTAAACTATTTCAGAACATAGAAAAGGAAGCAATACTTCCAAATTCATTCTGTGGAGCCAGCAAAACTCTGATACCAAAACCAGGCAAAGATACCACAAAAAAAGAAAATTACAGACCAATATCCCTAAGGAATATAGATGCAAAAATTCTCAACAAAATTCTAGCCAATAGAATTCAGCATCATATCAAAAAAACAATACACCATGACCAAGTAGAATTCATAGGAAAATCAATCAGCATAATCCACCACATACATAAAAGGAAAGAATCACATGATCATTTCCGTTGATGCAGAAAAGGCATTTGACAAAGTCCAACACCCATTCCTTATAAAAAAAACTCTCAATAAAATAGGTATAGAAGGGAAATTTTTCAACATAATAAAGGGCGTCTATGCAAAACCAATGGCCAACTTCATTCTTAATGGAGAGAGGCTGAAAACATTCCCCTTGAGAACAGGAACAAAACAAGGATGTCCTTTATCACCACTCGTATTTAACATTGTGTTGTAAGTCCTAGCTAGGGCAATAAGACAAGAAACAGAAATAAAGGGCATCCATACTGGTAATGAAGAAGTTAAACTGTCCCTATTTCCGGATGATATAATGCTCTACATAGAAAACCCAAAAGACTTCACAAGAAAACTACTGGAACTAATATATTCAGCAGAATAGCCAGATACAAGGTAAACATTAAAAAATCAGTTGGATTCATACACACCAATAAAGAGAACGATGAAAAGGAAATCAGGAAAATAATACCATTTATAATAGCCCCTAAAAAAAATAGAATACTTGGGAATAAATCTAACCAGAGATGTAAAAGACCTATACAAAGAAAACTACACAACACTACTGCAAGAAACCAAAAGAGATCTACATAAACGGAAAAACACCATGCTTATGGGTAAGTAAACTCAACATTGTGAAAATGACAATTCTACCCAAAGCAACCTACAAACAAACACAGTGCAATCCCAATCCAAATACCAACAACATTCTTTAAAGAGATGGAAAAACATATCACTAACTTTATATGGAAAGGGAAGAAGTCCCGACTAAGTAAAGCACTATTGAAGAAGAAGAGTGAAGTAGGAGGACTCGCACTACCTGGCCTCGGAACCTACTATAACCTATGGTAGTCAAAACAGCCTGGTAATGGTACAACGACAGATACATTCACCAATGGAACAGAATTGAGAACCCAGATGTAAATCCATCCACCTATGGTCACCTGATCTTCTACCAGGGCCCAAATCCCATCAAATGGGGAAAAGACAGTCTTTTTAACAAATGGTACTGGCAAAGCTGGATGTCCATTTGCAGAAAAATGAAAGAAAAAAAAATGAAACCTCATACCATATTCAAAAACTAACTCAAAATGGATCAAAGACTTAAATATAAAGCCAAAGACTATGAAGTTTGTAGAAGAAAAAATAGAATCAACGCTAGAGGCCCTAATACATGGCATTAACAGGATACAAATCACAACCAACAACACACAAGCTTCAGAGGATAAGCTAGATAACTGGGATCTTCTAAAAATTAAACACTTACGTTCATCCAAAGACTTCACCAAAAGAGTAAAAAAAGAACCTACAGACTAGGAAAAAAGTTGTGGCTATTACAAATCAGACAAAGATCTAATCTCTAAAATCTACAAGAAAATCCAACACCTCTACAACAAAAAGACAAATAATCCAATTAAAAAATGGTCAAACAAATGAACAGACACTTCACCAAAGAAGACATTCAAGCAGCCAACAGACACATGAGGAAATGCCCACAATCTCTAGCCATCAGAGAAATGCAAATCAAAACCACAATGAGATAACATCTCTGGCACGAATTAATAAAACAGGAAATAACAAATGTTGGAGAGCCTGCAGGGAGATCAAAACTCTTATGCACTGCTGGTGGGAATGCAAAATGATACAACCATTTTGGAAAATGATACGGCACTTCCTTAGAAAGCTAGGAATAGAAATACCGTATGATCCAGCAATCCCACTTCTAGGAATATATCCTAGAGAAATAAGAGTAATTTCACAAATAGACACATGCACACCCATGTTCATTGCAGCATTGCTCACAATAGCAAAAAGTTGGAAACAACCTAGATACCCATCAACAGATGAATGGATAAACGCTCTGTGGTATATACACACAATGGAGTATTATGCAATAATAAAGAACAACAATGAATCTGTGAAGTATCTCATAACATGGATGAATCTGGAGGGCATTATGCTGAATGAAATAAGTCAACCACAAAAGGACAAATATTGTATGAGACCACTACTGTAAAAACTCATGAAAGGGTTTACATACAAAAAGAAACAATATTTGATGATTACCAGGGAGGGGAGGGGTGGGGAAGGAAAAACTCTTAATAGACAATAGATAAGTGGTAACTTTGGTGAAGGGTAAGGAAGTACACAATACTGGGGAAACCAACACAACCTGTACAAGGCAAGGTCATGGTAGCTCCATAGACACATCCAAGCTCCCTGATGTGCCAAACTGCTGGGCTGAGGGCTGTGGGAACCATGGTCTCAGGGAACATCTAGGTCAATTGCCGTATCATAGTCAATACAGAAAATGTTCTGCATTTTACTTTGGTGAGCAGCCATCTAGCATACTCCACTGTTCTTACCCCTTCGGAAGCAAAGAAGAATGAAGAAAATTAAAGACACAAGGGAAAGACTAGTCCAAAGGACTGATGGACCACATTTACCATGGCCTCCACCAGATGAGTTCAGTACAACTAGATTTTGCTGAGCTACCACCACTGACCGTTCTAACAGGGATCACAATAGAGGGTCCCAGATAGAGCTGGAGAAAAATGTAGAACAAAATTCTAACTCAAAAAGAAAGACAAGACTTGCTGGCCTCACAGAGACTGGAGAAACCCAGAGAGTATGGCCCCGGACATCCTTTCAGCTCAGTAATGAAGTCACTCCTGAGGTTCACCCTTCAGGCAAAGATTGAACAGGCCTATGAACAAAACAAGACTAAAGGGGGGCACCAGCCCTGGGGCAGGGACTGGAAGGCAGGAGGGAACATGAAAGCTGATAATAGGGAACCCAGGGTTGAGAAGGGAGAGTGTTGACATGTCGCGGGGTTGTTAACCAGTGTCATACAATAATGTGTGTACTAACTAGTTTGATGAGAAACTAGTTCTGTAAACCTTCATCTAAAGTTCAATATAATAAATGAGAAAAAACAGCTGCAAACATCCATTAATAACTGGAATGTGGGATGTATGAAGTATGAATCTAGAAAAATTAGAAGTTGTCAAAATGAAACGGAACACATACAGATGGATATCCTGGGCATCAGTGAGCTGAAATGGACTGGTATTGGCCATTTTTAATCAGACAATAATAAGGTCTACTATGCCGGGAATGACAAATTGAAGAGGAATGGTGTCATGCTCATTGTCAAAAAGAACATTTCAAGATCTCTCCTGAAGTACATTGCTGTCAGTGATAGGATAATATCCATACGTTTACAAGGAAGACAAGTTAATTCGGCTATTATTCCAATTTACGCACCAACCACTAAGGCCAAAGATGAAGAAATTGAAGATTTTTACCAACTTCTGCAGTCTGAAACTGATCAAACATGCAATCAGGATGCATTGATAGTTACTGGTGATTGGAATGCGAAAGTTGGAAACAAAGAAGGAGGATCAGTAGTTGGAAAACATGGCCTTAGTGATAGAAGCCATTCCGGAGATTGCATGATAGAATTTTGCAAGACCAACAACTTCTTCAATGCAAATACCCTTTTTCAACAACATAAACGGTGACTACACATGTGGACCTCACCAGATGGAATACACAGGTATCAAATTGACTACATACGTGGAAAGAATCCATGGAAAAGCTCAATATCATCAGTCAGAACAAGTTCAGGGGCCGACTATGGAACAGACCATCAATTGCTCATAAGCAAGCTCATGTTGAAGCTGAAGAAAATTGGAACAAGTCCACAACAGCCAAAGTGTGACCTTGAGTATATTCCACCTGAATTCAGAGACCATCTCAAGAATAGACTTGACACTGTGAACACTAATGACCAAGAACCAGATGAATTGTTGAATGACACCAAGGACATCATACAAGAATAAACCAAGAGGTCATTAAAAATATAGGAAAAAAAGAAAAGAACAAAATGGATGTCAGAAGAGACTCTGAAAGTTGCTCTTGCACAGCAAGTAGCTAAAGGAAGCAGAAGAAATGATGAAGTAAAAGAGCTGAACAGAAGATTTCAAAGGACAGCTTGAGAAGACAAAGTATTATAATGACATGTGCAAAGACCTGGAGTTAGAAAACCAAAAGGAAGAACACGTTTGGCATTTCTCAAACTGAAAGAACTGAAAAAAAAGTTCAAGCCTCAAGTAACAATATTGAAGGATTCTATGGGGGGGAAATATTAAATGACTCAGGAAGCATCAAAAGAAGATAGAAGGAATACACAGAGTCACCATACTGAAAAGAACTGGTTGACTTTCAACCATTTCAGGAGGTAGCATATGATCAAGAACCGATGGTACTGAGGGAAAAGGTCCAAGCTTCACTGAAGGAACTGGTAAAAAAAAAAAAAAAACAAGGCTGCAGGAATTGATGTAATATGAATTGAGATGTTTCAACAAATGGATGCAGCACTGGAAGTGCTCACTCGTCTCTGCCAAGAAATTTGGAAGACAGCTACCTGGCCAACTGACTGGAAGAGATCAATATTTGTACCCATTCCAAATAAAGGTGAGCAACAGAATGTGGAAATTATCGAAAAATCATTAATTTCACACACAAGTAAAATTTTGCTGAAGATCATTCAAAAGTGGTTGTAACAGTACAGTGACAGGGAACTGCAAGAAATTCAAGCCAGGTTCAGGAGAGGACGTGCAACAAGGGATATCATCGCTGATGTCAGATGGATCCTGGTTGAAAGCAGAGAATGTTTTATTGTCTGTGCAAAGGGATTGGACTGTGGATCATAACAAATTAATGATAACATTGCAGAGATTGGGATTTCCAGAACACTTAACCGTGCTCATGAAGAACCTGGGCCTGGACCAAGAAGCAGTTGTTCCAACAGAACAAGGGGATACTGCGTGGTTTAAAGCTAAGAAAAGTTTGTGTCAGGATTGTATCCTTTCGCCATACCTATTTGATCTGTATGGTGAGCAAATAATCTGAGGAGCTGGACTATATGAAGAAGAATGGGGCATCAGGATTGGAGGAAGACTCAGTAACAAGCTGTGATATACAGATGACACACCCACCTTGCTTGCTGAAAGTGAAGAGGACTTGAAGCACTTACTGATGAAGATCAAAGACCACAGTCTTCAGTTTGGATTAAACCTCAACATAAAGAAAACAAAAATCCTCACAACTGGACCAATAAGCAACATCACGATAAACAAAGAAAATAGTGACGTTGTAAAGAATTTCATTTCACTTGGATCCACAGTCAATGCCTATAGAAGCAGCAGCCAAGAAATCAAATGCATTGTATTAGGCAAATCTGCTGCAAAAGACCTCTTTAAAGAGTTGAAAAGCAAAGATGTCATTTTAAGGACTAAGGTACACCTGACCCAAGCCATGGCATTTTCAATCGCTTCGTATGCACATGAAAACTGAACAATGAATAAAGAAGACAGAAGAAGAATTGATGTCTTTGAATTATGGTGTTGGTGAAGAATATTGAATATACCATGGACTGCCAGAAGAACAAACAAATCTGTCCTGGAAGAATTACACCCAGAATGCTCATTAGAAGCAAGAATGGTTAAGACTTTCATAATCTGGACATGTTATCAGGAGGGACCAGTCTCTGGAGAAGGCCATCATCCTTGGTAAAGTAGAGAGTCAGCGAAAAAGAGGAAGACCCTCAGTGAGATGGATTGACGCAGTGGCAGCAACAATGGGCTCAAGCATAATGATTGTGAAGATGGTGCAGGACCAGGCAGCGTTTCGTTCTGTTGTACATAGGGTCGCTATGAGTTGGAACCGATTCAACGGCACCTAACAACAACAATGCATTGGGACCTAGTTTTTGAGAATGGATTTTTAGATATGACACAAAAAACATGAGCAACAAAAGACAAAATCGATAAATAGGACTTTATAAGAATTAAAAACTTTGTGCATCAAAGGGCTTTATCAAGAAAGTGAAGAGACAATCTACAGAATGGTTAAGAGTTACCACAGCTAACCAAAAGGTTGGCAGTTCAAATCCATCAGCCTCTCCTTGGAAATCCTATGGGGCAGTTCTGATAAGGGTTTACTATCCAGACTACATATAGAACTCCTCAAACTCTACAACAAAAAGACAAAAAAATGGGCAAAGGAGTTAATAGATAGACACTTTACCACATAAAATATACCTGTTGCCTTTGAGTCAATTCTGACTCATAGTGACCCTATAGGACAGAGCAGAACTGCCCCTATAGGATTTCTAAGGCTGTAATCTTTACAGAAGCAGACTGCCACATCTTTTTTCCACAGAGTGGCTGGAAGGTTCAAACCACTGACCTTTCAGTTAGCAGGCAAGCACTTAATCACTGCACTGCCAGGGCTCCTGAAGAAGATATTAAAAAGGCCAATAAATATGTGAAAAGGTGCTGACCATCAATAGTCATGAGGGAAGTACAAATCAAAACCACAATGAGATATACTCCACCCCCACTAGAATAAAAAAAAAAATTTTTTTTTTTTTTTATCCAGGATAGCTATTATTAAAAAACAAAGCAAACAAACAAAAAACCCAGAAAGCAACAAGTGTTGGTGAGAATGTGGAGAAATTGGAACCCTCATCCATTGCTGGTGGGATTGTAAAATGTAGCAAAAACTATGGAAAACAATGTGGCGGTTCCTCAAAAAAAAAAAAATAAATAAAATAATAATAATAATTAAACATAAAATTACCATATGACCCAGCAATTCCAGTCCTAGGTATATACTTAGAAGACTTGAAAGCAGTGTCTCAAATAGATGCTTGTACAGCAGTATTCATTGAAGCATTGTTCACGATAGCCAGAAGGTAGAAACCACTCAAATGTCCATCAACAAATGGATGGATAAACAAAATGTAGTATATATATATCTGTCATGGATTGAATTGTGTCCCCCAAAAATATCTGTGAACTTGGCTAGGTCATGATTCCCTTGTATGATTGTCTACCATTTTATCTTCTGATGTGATTTCTCTATATGTCATAAATCCTATCACTATGATGTAATAAGATGGATTAGCAGCAGTTATATTGAAGAGGTCTATAAGATTAGGTAGTGTCTTAAGCCAATCTCATTTGAGATATAAAAGAGAGAAGTGAGCATAGAGACATGGGAACGTCATACCACCAAGAAAGCAGCGCCAGGAGCAGAACGCTTCCTTTGGACCTGAGGTTCCTGCGCTGAGATTCTCCCAGACCAGGGGAAGACTGGTGATGAGGACCTCCCTCCAGAGCCGACAGAAAACCTCCCCCTGGAGCCGGCGCCCTGAATTTGGACTTCTAACCAACCTACTAGACTGTGAGAGAATAATTTTCTTTGTTAAAGCCATCCACTCGTGGTATTTCTTTCATAGCAGCATTGGATGACTAAGACAACGACCAATGCAATATTATCTAATCATAAAAAGAAATACTTTGTCTTCTCAAGATGCCCTTTGAAATCTTCTGTTCAGCTCTTTACTTCGTCAATTCTTCCTTTTTCTTTAGCTGTTTGACATTCAAGAGCAAGTTTCAGAGTCTCCTCTGACATCCATCTTGGTCTTTTCTTTCCTTCCTGTCTTTTCAGTGACCTCTTGCTTTCTTCATGTATGATGTCCTTGATGTCATTCCACAACTCGTCTGACCTTCGGCCTGACCCAAGCCATGGTATTTTCAATCGCATCATATGCATGTGAAAGCTGGACAATGAATAAGGAAGACTGAAGAAGAATTGACGCCTTCGAATTGTGGTGTTGGTGAAGAATATCGAATATAGCATGGACTGCCAAAAGAATGAACAAATCTGTCTTTGAAGTACAACCAGATTGCTCCTTAGAAGCAAGGATGGTGAGACCGCATCTTACATACTTTGGACATGTCAGGAGGGATCAGTCCCTGGAGAAGGACATCATGTTTGGCAGAGTACAGGGTCAGCGGAAAAGAGGAAAACCTTCAAAGAGGTGGATTGTCACAGTGGCTGCAACAATGAGCTCAAGCATAACAGCAATTGTAAGGATGGCTCAGGACCAGGCAATGTTTCGCTCTGTTGTGCATAGGGTCGCTATGAGTTGGAACTGACTCGGCGGCACCTAACAACAACGACATAAAAAGAAATGAAGTTCTGATACATGCTATGACATGAATAAATCTTGAAAACTTTATGCTGAGTGAAATAAGTCAGTTACAAAAGGACAAATATTGTATGGTCCATCCCACTTATGTGAAATATCTAGAATAGGCAAATGTGTAGAGATAAAATTTATTAGTGGTTACCAGGGGCAGGTGAATTGGGAAAAGGGAAGTTATTGCTAAAGGATACTGAGTTTCTGTTGAGGGTGATGGAGAAAATTGGAAATGGATAGCAGTGATGTTGCACACCATGATGAGTGTAATTAATGTCACTGAATTGAAATGACAGATGTTTTGTTGCATATATTTTACTACAATAAAAAAAATGTTTTTAATTAAAGAAGACCTAAACAAATTTGAAAAAGATCCTCATGTTTATGGATTGGAAGCCTTAATAATGTCAAGATGGCAACACTACTCAAACTGATCTACAAATTCAGTGCAATCCTTTTCAAAATCCCAATGGCCTTTTTTTTTTTTTTTCCAGAAATGGAAAACCCTGTTGTCAATTCATGTGGAATTTCAAGGGACCCCAAATAGCCAAAACAATACTGAGAAGGGAGAATGAAGTTGGAACTCATACTTCCCAATTTTAAAACTTTTTACAAATCTACAGTAACTGAAACAGTGTGGTACTTGTATAAGGACAAACATATAAGCCAATGGGATAGATATGAGAGTCCAGGAAAAAACTCAAATATCTATGGCCAGTTGGTTTTCAACAGCAGTGACAAGACCATTCAATGCAGGAAAGAATGGCCTCTTCAACAAACACTGCTTGGACAAGTGGATCTCCATAGGCAAAAGAATGAAGCTACACCCTTACCCCACACCATATACAAAAATTAACTCAGAATGCTTCAATGGCCTAAATATAAGAGCTAAAACTATAAAACTCTTAGAAGAAAACCAGGGGTAAATTTTCATGACCTTGGCTGTGGCAATGGATTCTTAGCATTTACAGCACAAACAACAAAAGATAAATTGGACTTCATAAAAATGGAAATCTTTTGCATATCAAAGGACCTTATCAGCGTGAAAAGACAATGCACAGAATGGAATAAAATATTTGTAAATCATTTATCCGATAAGGGTCTACAATCCAAAATACATAAAGAACACATACGAATCAACAACCAAAGGACAAGCAACCTAATTAAAACACAGGCAAAGATTTTGAAAACACATTTCTCCAAACAAGACATAAAAATGGCCAATAAGTATATGGCAGGATGCTGTCTTAGTTATCTAGTGCTTCTATTACAGAAATACCACAAATGGGTGGTTTTAACAAACAAATTTATTTTTTCAGTTTAGGAGGCTAAAAAAAAAAAAAAAAAAAGCCTGTTGCCGTCAAGTAGATTCCAACTTATAGTGACCCTATTGAAAGTCCGAATTCAGGGTGTCAGCTCCAAGGCTCTCTGTTAGCTCTAGAGGAAAGTCCTTGTCTCTTTTGAACTTCTGCTCCTGGGCAATCATCATGTGGTTTGGCATCTCTCTTCCCCGATCTCTGCTTGCTCACTTGCTTATTTAATCTCTTTTATATCTCAAAAGAGATTGACTGAAGACACACTGTATACTAATACGTTCTCATTAACATAACAAAGAAAACTCATTCCCAAATGGGCTTATAACTACTGGTAAAGGGGTTAGGATTTACAACACATATTTTGGGGGGGACACAATTCAGTTCATAACAGATGCTGAGCATTGTTAGGCATTAAAAAAAAAAAAAACCCATTTGCTATCAAGGCGATTCCAACTCATAGCGAGGCTATACGACAGAATAGAAATGCCCCATAGGGTATCCAAGGAGTGGTTAGCAGCCTAATGCTTAACCACTGAACCTCTAGGGAAATGCAAATCAAAACCACAATGAGAAACCACTTCACCCACAAAGATGACTATAATAAAAACCCTGAAAATGTGGAGAAAGTGGAACCCTTGTGCACTGCTGATAGGAATGTAAAATGGTGCTGCTTCTGTGGAAAAGAGTTTGGTTCCTCAGGAAGTTAAACATAGAATTACCACATGACCCAGCAACTCCAGTCCTAGGAGTGTACCCAAGAGAATTGAAAACAGGTGTTTAAAAAAAAAAAAACTGTACAGAAATATTCATAGCAACAGTATTCACAATAGCCAAAGAATGGAAACAACCCAAATGCCCATCAGCTGATGAATGGATAACCAAAACATGGTTTATTCCTACCATGGAATATTATTCATTCATAAGAAGGAATAAAGCAGTGTTACATGCCGTGACATGCGTGAATCTCAAAAACATTATGCCAAGTGCAGGAAGCCAGTCACAAAGGCCACATATGTATGATTCAATTTATAAGAAGCGTCCAGAATAGGCAAATCCACAGAGACAGAAAGCAGATTAGTGGTTGCCAGAGGCTGGGGGAGGGGTAGTAGGGAGTGACTACTTAATGGGTATCCCATTTGGGGTGATGAGAAAGTTCTGGAACTAGAGAGTGGCGATGGTTGCACAACATTGTGAGTGTACTAAGTACCACTGAATTGTGCTCCTTGAAATGGTTAAAACGGTGAATTTTATGTTCTGTGTAATTTTCCACAAAAAATTGTATCTTCTTATCAATATATAAAGCTGCCTCATCTTTTTTTTTTTTTTAATTGTGGTAAATATGTAACAAAACATTTGACATTTCAACAATCTTCACACGTTCAATTAGTTATGTTCATCAGGTTGTTCAACGATTGCCATTATCCATTGCCAAATGTTGCCTCATCTTTTCAGTGGTCATGGTATTGGTCACAGGATGGAGGTAGATATTTAGGACATTCCCTGTGTTCTGCTGCCTTGAGTGTCCTTGCATTGTAGCTCTGGACACCTGTGTCAGTGTTTCTGTAAGGACAGACAGGCAGATGATATTTAACAGAATAAATGACAAGTCCTGTGTTTATCTCAAAAGCAGGATCAACAGAAGGCTGGAGCTCGAACCGGCAGCCCGTCTTCAGAGCAGACCTGGAGGGTTTCACTCACAGGATGTTGCAGAGTAGCTGTGGGTAAAGTCACACAATCTATGTCCTCCCTTCACACTGTGGAAGCTCAAAGCTCAGGTTGTGACCAGGGCTCAGGTGTACAGTCCCCTGTAGCTCACCCACTGCTTTAACTGAACCAGGCCTCCTTCACCGTTCTGAGGCATTTAAGAAAGAAAACAGACCCATAGACCCCCTACACCCCTCAAAAGATGGAAATGGCTCTAGTCATCCTGCTTTGACAGGGCCAAACCAATGACCCCACATTTCCCTAATAGCCGTTGATGTTCAGCATCTGGCCCTCCCTACGCCTTTTCCAGGGAGATGGTGTTGGGGCGGTAGCTTCCTCTTAGATGGATGTAGCTTACAGGAGTGTGAGGTGGATGGCTTCTCAGCTGGGCAGGTCCTATCTTCCCTATCCTGTGGGATCCTGGCGGGGTGAATGGGTGGACTGTGGAAGCTCAGGTGTGACCAGGGCTCAGGTGTGCTACTTCTCCCTCTGCATCCTCTGCTGCCACCCACCTCCTGTCCTGTCTCTCAGCCGACCTGCTTCCTCTTCCCCAGGACTTTCTCTCTTAGTGGTTTATTGCCTCCTGAGACCCTGGCAGTGGCAGAGGACTATATACGGTTGGTTCGATGACCTTCCCTTAGGGAGACGGATTTGATGAATCTGGACATTTTTGATCTAGGTCTTTTTGACCAGGGCAGAGCAGTCTTTTGATTGGTGACACTTTTCAAATGATCACTTGGAACGTAAGCACCGTCTGAAGCTAGTTGGCTGAAGGCCAGGAGGGTGGGCAGTTGTGGAGATGGGCCGTCTTTGACCCTGCCTGAGGTCTGCTATGCGTAGCGACTTGCGATTTTTCGCTCCTCCTGTCCAGCCCTGCGGGCTAGGAGATCAATCTTTAAACCCTTCCCTGGAGGTTACAGAGTAACAGGTTTGCAGGCAGCGTGTGTCCACTGACAGGTCGCTCACTCATTAACACCCTGGCAGGCTGCGTGCTCTGGTTAAAGTCCAAGTGCTCTGCAAAGCCACTGGTCAGTGTTATCACTGCACTGGAGGCTTGAGAGGTCTGGCCTGGCTGGGCATACCGAGTGAATTAATGAGTGAACATCAGGAAGGAGGGAAGCTGTGCAGCCATGGCCCACGTGGCACCCAAATGGACTCAGAGCCAACACTCACCAGAGAGAATTTGGGGTCAGATTTGGTAGCCGTGTGCCCGACACCTGCCCCACCTCTTCCCACCTTTGTTCCCTTGACTGTGCTGTGAGATGACTTTGGTCCCTTCAAGCATGAAAGGAGGTGTGGTGTCAAAAAGCTAAGCACGGTCCTTGGCCCCTGGTAGATGCTTGACAGACATGACTCCCTGACTGGTCCCAGGTCAGCCATGGGGAGCTGGATATAGTCAGGCTGATGGGTTTGGGCCTTTTTGTTGGTCTAGAATAGGAGAGGAGAAATTTGGGGGACAGGCCTTCACTGTCCTATCCAGGGACATTTCAGGGACCAGGGCTGCTGGTGCTGGAATAAACAGTAATGCAGGAGTTTCCCCAAGTCCTTCTCACCCACTCATGGCCTGGTGGCTGCAGGGTAGAACAAGGCCACCTCACAGTGATATTCCAGAGGCAAGAAGTCAGCCCAGAACACCTGTGCTTCCCATAAGAATTAAATAGCATTCCAGCTGCACTTGGCAACTCCACTTCTTTCTTTCTGGGGCTCTTCTGGGCCTTCAAGTCCACTAAACTCACCTTGATTTTCCCTCTGCTGGGTTTCAGGGGCTTCCTCCTCACTCACCTCCCCCCCGCTCTGGGCGTCGCTGCTCTCCTAGGGAGGGTGAAGGGGTTACGGTTGCACTTTGAAGCTGGGCGCTGCATGCAGCCACGTCATGGGCTGAGGATGCCACCATCTGCTCGGTTTAATGATCAATTAGTTCCCTTCAGAAAGCACATTCTGACCGGCTTGCCCCTCAGACTCGCTTCAGAGCCGATGCCCACAGGATGGCTGCTGACAACTCCACTGGAGACCTCCACGCTGCTGGGCCGCAGCTGAATGCAGCTGACATCACTGTCATAGCCGTATACTTTGCCCTGAACGTGCTGGTGGGCATATGGGTAAGGGCACCTGTGGTGGGGGGGCTGCCTGTGGGACTTGGGTGATGCCAAGTGTGGGGATGGAGCCCAGGTGTGCCCCACAGCGCCAGTGTCAGTTTCCCCAGGTCCTGACTCCTGGCAGCTTCTACTCCCATCCGAGCCCTTTCCTCTCAGGGCAGTAGTGTCTCATCTGCGAAGTAGGGCTGATGGAGCGTGGGGGGTTGCGCCAAGGCTCGGCAGAGCATGTGGTGGGACTCTCACCACCAGGTCGGCCAGCCCAGACGGGGCTCTGATGGCCCAGCACAGGTTCTGGTTCTGCCACCCACAAGACGGAGAGCCTGGGCACCCGCACTGGTTCATTAGTCTTGGTTTCCATGCCTGCCATCTGGGGATCTAAGGGCTTGAACCTGCCTGAGCTATATCATCCCAGGGTTTGCTTTCACAAGTACAGTTTCCCAGGCTGCACCTAAGCCTGCTAAATCAGAATCCAAGAGGCAGGGAGGGGCCCGAGAGCCCGGGAATCTTTACGTAGAACAGGCTCCCAGGAGATTTGGATCCCCATGGGCCAAGTTAATAAGCCAACGCTTCTCTCCATTGATAAGAGAGGCAGGCAACTGGAGCCCCATCAACGATTTTCAGCAGCGCTTGAGCCCCTTGTTCAGGCCCTTCCCTATCACATGACTCCCCAGCCCCGCGAGGAGAAGGACAGCCCCTGTTTGCAGATGAAGAGCCCACGTTCTGAGAGGCGAGCTTGCCCAGCGAGCCCAGGACCTTGCAGAGTGAGGTGCTCCATCGTGACTCTTCTGTGTTTCTGATGCCGACATTTGAGGAATCCCTGACAAGGAAGCGGACGTACAAGGCCACTTGCTTGATCCCAGGGAGGAGGGCTTCTTCAGGCTTTCCACCTTCCACCCTGCTCCCCTCACCCCCTCTGCACTTTGGATCTGGGAAGGCCTGGCTCCACCTCTTTGCCCCGGAGTCTCCTGGCTGGCACCTGAGCCCTGGCATTCTGAGGTCTTCATACCCCTGGCAAGGATGAGTGTCCCACTCTTACCTTCTGTAGCCCCAGGCCTAAGCCCGAGGGCCTGGGTGTCAGGAAACAGGTCATGTCCCAGCTCAGGCCTTTTAGGCAAGTCACTCAGATTTCTGAGCTTAGGTGTCCTGATCTGTAAAATAGGGGCATCACCCACCTCCCAGGGGTGAGGGCTCCTAGCAAATGCACCCAGCAGTACTGCACTCTGCTGCTGCTATTGGTGCCATAGTAGCAGCAGCAGTAGTACTACTACTAGTAGAAGCAAACAGCAGCAGTAGTAGAAGTGGCAAAAGTACTAGTAGCAGCAAAATAGCGGTAACACTAGTAGCAGTAGTACTAAAGTAGGAGTAGCAGCAGTAGTAATAGCAGTAGCCGTGGTGGTGCCAGTAGTCTCAATAGCAGCAGGAGCAGCAGCAGCAGTAGTAGAGGCAGCAGCAGGAGCAGCAGCAGTAGCAGTAAAGTAGGAGTAGCAGCAGTAGTACTGGTGGTGACAGTAGTATCAACAGTAGCAGCAGCCATAGTAGTAGCAGCAGCAGTAGTAGTAGCAGCAGCAGTAGTAGCAGCCGCAGCAGTAGTAGCAGTAGCCGCAGCAGTAGTAGCAGTAGCAGCAGCAGCAGTAGTAGTAGCCGCAGCAGTAGTAGCAGTAGCCGCAGCAGTAGTAGCAGTAGCCGCAGCAGTAGTAGCAGTAGCAGCAGCAGTAGTAGCAGTAGCCGCAGCAGTAGTAGCAGCAGCAGCAGTAGTAGCAGCAGCAGCAGTAGTAGTAGCAGCAGCAGCAGTAGTAGCAGTAGTAGCAGCAGTAGTAGCAGCAGCAGCAGTAGTAGTAGCAGCAGTAGCAGTAATAGCAGCAGCAGCAGTAGTAGCAGTAGCAACAACAGCAGTAGTAGAGGCAGCAGCAGCAGTAGTAGCAGCAGCAGCAGTAGTAGTAGCAGCAGCAGTAGTAGCAGTAGCCGCAGCAGTAGTAGCAGTAGCCGCAGCAGTAGTAGCAGTAGCCGTAGCAGTAGTAGCAGCAGCAGCAGTAGTAGTAGCCGCAGCAGTAGTAGCAGCAGCAGCAGTAGTAGTAGCAGCAGCAGTAGTAGTAGCAGCAGCAGTAGTAGCAGTAGCAGCAACAGCAGCAGCAGCAGTAGCAGTAGTAGCAGCAGCAGCAGTAGTAGCAGTAGCAACAACAGCAGTAGTAGAGGCAGCCGCAGCAGTAGTAGCAGCAGCAGCAGTAGTAGTAGCAGCAGCAGCAGTAGCAGTAGGAGCACCAGCAGCAGCAGTAGCAGTAGCCGCAGCAGTAGTAGCAGCAGCAGTAGTAGAGGCAGCAGTAGTAGCAGTAGCCGCAGCAGTAGTAGCAGCAGCAGTAGTAGAGGCAGCAGCACCAGTAGCAGTAGCAGCAGCAGAAGCAGTGGAAGTAATTAGAATTAGCTATGCTGTGACTAAACATTAAATCTCAAGTGACTCAGTGCTGGGAGCTGGAACCTGGCTCCTTGTCCTGGCTCTGCTGTGTGTACTTGGGCAAGTTACTTTCTCAGTCTTCTCAATCTGGCCTCTCTCTCCTCAAACACACAGTATGGATGTGTGTGCCTGCCTGAGAGTCTGTGGCTAGGACTTGCAAGGGAGTGCCTGCATGGACAGAACTGATGGGAGAGTCTTTTTGGTGAGGGGGGTGGAGTCATGAGAAGAGACGGTGAGAAGGCTTCTGGGCCACCAGCACGAGGGGAGGGGGGATATTTAGTTGGAAGAGCACGTCTAAGTGGGGATGGCTTTGGGTATCCGAGACCAGGCCCTTTGCCGCTCATCTGCCCTTGGTGCCTGTCTCAGTCATCTAGTGCTTCTATCACAGAAATACCACACGTGGGTGGCTTTAACAAACAGACATTTATTTCCTCATTGTTTAGCAGGCTAGAGGTTTGAATTTCTGGTACCAGCTCTAGAGGAAATCTCTCTCTCTCTGTCAGCTGTAGGGGGAAGGTCCTTGTCTCTTTTCAGCTTCTGTTCCTTGCTTCCTTGGAGATCTCATGTGGCGTAGCACCTACCTTCCTCCAACTAGGCTTTCTTAATTCACTCGCTCTTTAATATCTCAAAAGAGATCGACTTAAGACACACCCTGCACTAATAGTGCTTCATTAACATAACAAAGAAAACCCATTCCCAAACAAAATTACAACCACTGTGGGGGTTAGGCTTTACGATACGTATTTTAGGGGGACACAGTTCTATCCATAATAGTACATGTAACTGAGAGTCCAGAAACAGGGAAGGCTTCATGTGGAGTATGATCCAGTGATGTAGCATCGTCAAGCCTGCAGCTCCCTTCCCTGTGGTTCTCCCAGCCTCCTGTTGCTTTGTCCTGAGCCCCGTTTTCCTCACAGAGGTGAGATGACCAGCCTAGTGGTTGAGCCCAGGCTCTGGATCCAGATGGCCTGACCTCAGAGCCTCAGTTTCCTATCAGTAACATGGGGATGATCATGTATGTACCTCATGGGGCCATTGTGACGACTGAGAGGTTCTTACAGGCAGAGGCTTGAGAACCAAGTCCGCACAAATGTCTATGCCCATCCCCCCCTATGGCCAGGGCAGACCAAGGGGGCACTTCTAACCCCCCAGCTGTTGAGCAGAGGTCCTGGCTACGTGCTGACTCTACCCCCTTAAGTCAAGGTGCTGTCCCTGAATTAGGCATGGCAACCGAGGACTGTGTGGGCTCTGTGGAGTGGATGTTTCAGGCTCTGGGGCTGATCTGTCAGACCCACCCGAGATGGGAAAGGTGAGACCCCATCACGAAGGGAGGCAACTGACAATGTCCCCCCAGTCCCATAGCATTGAAGGATGACAAGAAATGTCCCACAGGGGAAAGGGACAAGGAGCATCCCAGAAAAGGAGAAAGCACGGCCTTATACCAGAGCCCTCAGGAGCAGTATGGTGCACAGTGGCCACAGCTTGTAGCAGCCATCCTGGCCACAGCCATGAACACCTTCAGGGAACTGCACAGCTGGATCACGGCAGATGTAGAGCAAGTGATGGAGCTGAGGCTGGGAAATGGAGGTGGAACCATATCAAAGGCTTTTGATTGTCTAAGAAATTGGTTTAATCATCTTGAAGAACTCAGGCTGTCTCTGAGGGTTTTTTATTGTTGTTTTATATGTTTGTGTGTGTGTGGTGGTGGTGGTGGTGGTGGTGTGGGGTCAATTAAAGTCAGGCAGAAATAGGCCTGTGTATTGATTGATACTTTGTGAGCCAGCCTTATGTCATGATATGTATAATGTGAAAACTATCACTAATTATACATCTAAATACACCTCTGTGTCCCTCACATCCTTCCACTGTCCGCTGTCCAGACAGCAGGGCCTTGCTGACTTTCGTTAAACACTTACCAGTCACCATTCCCAGTATTTTATATGCATTAACTCAATAAACCTCCTCAAAACCCTAGGAGGCAGGGACTATTATTAGGCCTACATTACAAATAAGGAAACTGAGGCCCATGGATTAAGTAACTTGCCCAAATGTCACCAGAGCAGGAAGTGGAGAAGCCAGGATTTGCTCCTAGGCATTCTGATTTCAGATTTTTCATTCTATAAATGTGGAGCACAAATTCTGTATCTCCCTCATCAGTAGCCCAACACAGAGGGTGCAGCAGTACTCAAGGGGTTATTGTTGAAATGTACGCAAGAAATAAAAGTACATATTTAAAATAAGAAATTAAGGCCAGAGGGCTCTCAGATTCACTGGCTCAAAACCCTCCTTGTCCTCAGAGGGCGGCAGAGAAGGAACCTGAAAGGGGAGAGAAGAGCCTGGTTTAAGGGATGGGGAGCGCGGTGTAAACTTGTTGTTGTTAGGTGCCGTCGAGTCGGTAACCTACTCATAGTGACCCTATGCACAACAGAATGAAACACTGCCCGGTCCTGCGCCATCTTTATAATCGTTGTTATGCTTGAGCTCATCGTTGCAGCCACTGTGTCAATCCACCTCGTTGAGGGTCTTCCTCTTTTCTGCTGACCCTGTACTCTGCCAAGTATGATGTCCTTCTCCAGGGACTGATCCCTCCTGACAACATGTCCAAAGTATGTAAGACACAGTCTCGCCATCCTTGTCTCTAAGGAGCACTCTGGCCGCACTTCTTCCAAGACAGATTTGTTCGTTCTTTTGTCAGTCCATGGTATATTCAATATTCTTCTCCAACACCACAATTCAAAGGCATCAATTCTTCTTCGGTCTTCCTTATTCATTGTCCGGCTTTCACAAGCAGGTATAAACTTGGTGGGTAGAAATGTCGGCCAGTTGGGGAGAAAGTGAGGACTGAGAGAAGCAGCAAGAGGACAGCCTCGGGCTGGCCTTGGCATGAATCCCACCTCTGCCACCACTACTGTAGGAGCCCACAGAGGTCAGACTTGGACTTGATACCCCAAAGACCAGAAAGCAGAGACTGAAACAGAAACCTGCATACCAGTGTTCACTGGCAGCACTATTCACAAGAGCCAAAGGGTAGAAACAACCCAAGTGTCTATCAGCACCTGAATGGATGAACAAATATGTGGACTATTCATACAATGGAATATTATTCATCCACAAAGAGAAATGAAGTCCTCGTGTCTACAACATGGGTGAACCTTGAAAACATTATACTGAGAGAAATAAGTCAGTCACAGAAGACCACGTATGTATGATTTCATTTATACTAAATGTCCAGAACAGGCAAATCCGTAGAGAAAGAAAGCACATCAGTGGTTGCCAGGAGCTGGGGTGGGAGTAGTGGGGAGTGACTGCTTAACGCACCATTTTACATTCCCCTCACAAAAAAAAAAAAATTTTTTTTTTTTTTTCACAATGTGTGAGGGCCCCACTTTCTGCCTCTGTCCTTGCAGTCCTCATGTCGGGCCAGCAGGAACACTGTGAGCGGCTATTTCCTGGCAAGCCGGGACATGACATGGTGGCCGGTGAGTGCCCCTGGCTCCTGCCGTTCCTCCATCTGGTTGGCAGAGCCAAATCTCTAGGTCAGCCAGCACTTGCTGAGGGACTGCTCCCAGAACCCAGCTTGGGGTGCTGAACATTGTATAAACGGTAGGAGCTTTGGAGTGGACCCCTACTTCTGCTACTCATTAGCTGAGGGGACAGTCATGGGCATGCTAACTCCCTCTGGGCCCTGGGCTCCTCTTCTGAACCTGGGACAATGACCCTTTTCTGCAGCCTTGTGTAGACGGATGAGTTAGTGCTGTGAGGCGGGCAGGGCCTGGGTGGTGCACTAGTAACTGACTGGCTTCCCCTTGCTCTTTCAGATCGGAGCCTCCCTCTTTGCCAGCAGCGAGGGGTCCGGCCTCTTCATCGGACTGGCAGGCTCGGGTGCAGCTGGAGGCCTGGCTGTGGCAGGCTTCGAATGGAACGTGAGACTCTTGGGGGGACAGTCAGACTGGGAGGTGGGGTCAGTGACCAAGTGCAGCCCAGCTCCTGTGTTAGCCATGCTGCAGTCTCGGTAGCTGGGTTTCTGGGGACATGCACAGATAGCGCAGCTGGAGGGAACTGCTGGACTTGGCCTGGGCCTCCAGATGGCAAGTTCCTACTGTGTCCAGCTGTGTCCCCTGCACCCTGGCCTAGAGCAGGGCTTGCTTGGCACTGCGGCCTACTGTCTTAGCCCTGCCTCTGTCCCCCCTCAGGCCACGTACGTGCTGCTGGCCCTGGCATGGGTGTTTGTGCCCATCTACATCTCCTCAGAGGTGAGTCAGCTCCAGGGCTCAGGATACCCTCTGACCTCTTGCTGTGGTCTGGGCCCAGGGTGGGGCTGCAGGAAGGGTCGCAGGGCCTTCACCCAAGTCGGCAGAAGTTGTCTTTGTTTCCTGCAGCTGTTGTGATAAGCTGAGTGGCTTGAAACCACAGAGATCTACTGTCTCACAGTTCTGGAGGCTGCAAGTCCAAAACCAAGGAGTCAGCAGGACCATGCTGTCTCCAAAGGCTCTAGAGAAGATCCTTCCTTGTTTCTTCCTAACTTTCTAGCAGTCCTTAGTGTTCCTCGGCTTGTGGCTGTCACTCTGCTCTGCCTCTGTCATCACGTGGCCATCTTCCTCTGTGTGTCTGTCTCTTCTCTTCTATAAGGACACCACTCAGATGGGATTAGGACCCATTCTACTCCAGTCTGACCTCATGTTAACTGATAACATCTTTGAAGATCCTATTTCCAAACAAGGTCATGTTCACAGGTACCAGGGGTTAGGGCTTCAACGTATGTTTTGGGGGACATAATTCTCTTCCTACTGGAGCCCTGGTGGTTCAGTGGTTAAGAACTTTGCTGCTAACCAAAAGGCTGGCCGTTCAAATCTACCAGCAGCTCCTTGGAAACCCTACAGGGAAGTTCTACTCTGTCCTTTAGGGTCACTGTGAGTCAGAATCTACTGGACAGCAATGGGTAATTCACCTCAAAAGATGGGTGACGGGCAGGACTGCCTGGACTCCCACCACAAGCTGGTAAGCTTTCAGGGCTCTTAGTTTTCGGTCCAACGAATATTCCTATCAGCCCACTAGCCCACTAATGCAAGACTTGGGTCAGGTGGGCCTTGTTGGCTGCTCAAGGATGGAGGGTCTCCGCCCCCCTCACCCCTCCTGCCCCAGCACACAGGCTGAGCACCTGGTGTCGCCGTCCTTGATTCCTTCAGCCCCTACCCGGCAGTCATTAAGACCAGTGGTTTCCACTTCCCGAATCTCACCCTGTCCACTGCTCTGCACCTTACAGCCATCTTCTCAGGCCTTACATCTCATCCGGAGTTTCCATGATAGCCTCCAGTCCTGTCCCTCTGTCCCCAGCCGCAGCCTCTCAGTGGCTCTGTTTGTTGCCTGTAAGATATGGTCAGAATTCAGCCTGGGATTCGAGGCTAGTGCTAGGCTGCAGTGAACAGTTGGGCCTGGGTGTGGCCTCGGAGGAGTGCTCAGCCACCTGTGCCTCCCTCCAGATTGTCACCATGCCTGAGTACATCCAGAAGCGCTACGGAGGCCAGCGGATACGCATGTACCTGTCCGTCCTGTCCCTGCTGCTGTCCGTCTTCACCAAGATATCGGTGAGCTGTCCCGCACCCCCAGCCCTAGCCAGAGCAGCCTGGAAACTCCCTTGATCTGGGGGTCCCAAAAATGTGCTTGACCTTGTCTCAGCCACCCCTGACCTGTTTAACAGCTGGGGAAACTGGGGCCCAAGAAAGAACCTGTCATGTCCAGGGTCACCCACCAAGCCTGTGATAATGGTTCAGGACCCTGGAGAGCAGGCCCACTAGCACTACAGGCTACACAGTGAGTCCATGGCCCAGAACACAGGCCTCAGGACTCCGGCTCTGACCCCTGGTTCTAGACGCAGAGGTACTGGGAGGGGTTATCTCCAGGGGCAAGTGGCCATCACTGGGGCCTTGGGGACGGCACTGAGGGGAGCAGGAGTACCCACCAGGGGGCGCTGGAAGCCGTGTGATATCAGCTAGTTCAGATGCTCTTGTCTCTCACTAGCTCCTCCCCCAGGCTGGTCACCTTTGTCCCTTAAATTGAGCTCCTGGCGAAACCTTCCTGGATTGGGGTGCTATTCCAGTGGGTGCTCCTCCAGGCTGCTTTTCCTTGGGGGTCTGGACCTGGTCCTACCCAAATATTAAGAGCAGAAAACACAGGAGAATGTCAGAATCAGGAAGAGCTTAGGGCTTATCTCCCCCAAGACCCTGATCTTAGAGAGAGGGAAACTGAGGCCAGGGGGGAGAGGTGACTTGTCCAAAGCTTCTCAGTGACTGCGTGGCAAGCCAGGCCCTCCACTTCTCGTTCCTGGCCCTGTAGTGCCACTCTGTTCTTGCTGGCCCCTCTATGTCCAGAACTCTCCAGAAGGCTTTGGATTCAGTTCCTCACTGTGAGGAGGAGTGACAGGTGGCCTGCCCCTTCGTGCCTCCTGTGAGGATTAGTGAGGGGTGTTGCTGGGTGGTGGGGGAGATGCTCCACATGCCTTTCTCCTCAGTGGTGGGGTTGCCCTGGCCCACCTTGTTCTAGGGCTGGAGAAGCTAGCCTGGCCCTGATCTACTTGGAGTATGAGGCGGTGGAGCCAAAGGTCTCTCAGGGGCTGCAGGCAGCCAATGGGCTTCGGGGCATGGGAGGGGCTTAGTGATCTTCTGCAGGCCCCCAGAAGCCTTGGTGTATGTGGCAGGGTGCCTTGGGGATCCCACTGGGCAGGCTCCAGGGAAGAGGGTGAAGCAAGCAGCATACACTGTCTTCCCAGGATGTTCTCAGAGCACTGTGGGAGGCTTTCTTTCCCTGGGACTGTCTCCAGGGTATGGGGGGACCCTGCTCTGGGCTGCCTTTGAGGCCAAGTGTCAGAAGTTAAGCCATTTTTACTCGCTCCCACTCATTCATGTTCTTCCCCTCTCTCGCTCCATTTCCTGAGCCCCCTCTGTGGCAGCCACCTCACTGGGAGCCAGGGATACAGAAATAAATGAGAGGTGGTTCCTGCCCTCCAGGGGCTTGCACCACGGTGGGGAGATAGCCGTGCAAGTCAGATGGACACCAGATGGGCTGTGTCCAGCATGCTCTTAGAAGGGGAGGCAATGGAGTTTGCTGGGCAGCCTTTGAGTTGGACTCTAATGGTTGCAAAAGGTCCTGAGGGGGGCAGGGTAACAAACATTAAAGGGACAGGGGGCAGTATAGGAAGTGTCTGGGGAAGGATGATACGTCCAAGGTGGTGGAGTCAGGAGGCCCGGACTCCAGGACTCCCTAAGTGAGATGCCTCTGGGTGCCAGAAAAGGAACACAGTGCGAGGAAAAGCTGGGAGTGAGTAATAGGGAGTGGTAGGGACTGTGGCAAACCAGAGACCATGTATTCTAAAATTCACATGAAACAGACCTGTGTGCCTTGTTTGATTCTGGGCTGCTAATTTTCATGTCCTGGCCTTTTTTTTTTTCTTGGCCTAGAGAGCCATGGTGAGCAATGGAGCAGGGAAGTTCTGATCGGAAGGTGGTAGAATGCCAGACCAAGGTCCTTCCTCCAAAGGGACCTGGGGGTTTTAAGAAGGGGAGTGACAGGGTCAGATTTTTGTGTTAGGAAGTGCTCTCTGGCACTTCCCAGAGGATGGGCTGGAGGGGAGAGAGTTGAGGGGAAGGGAGACCTGTGAGGAGGTCCCCTGGGGTGCAGGTGAGGGAAACGAGGCAAGGTGGTGGGCACAAGCATTCTTTTACCCCCCATTTCATCTTGTTGATATCTCTGCAGTAGAGTTATATCTCACGCTCACAGTGGGTAGGTTGGGCCAGACCTCCAGCATGGCAGAGTGAGGAGCTCAGCCTGGAGGGTGAGTCCTTCGAGACCCTCTTGCTCAGCTTACAGGTGGGATATGGAGGTTATGGAGACTAAGAAGGCCTTTTCTGGCCCAAGGTCACACGGTGTATCAGGCAGAGGTCACAGTTAGAACTCAGGCCCCTGCCTCCAAGTCCAGAGCCCTGATGACCACTGCACTGAGCCAAACTCTGAACTCTAGATTCCAAACTCCACTTTAGCCAACAGCAAGCTTTGTGATGGGGATGACTCAGTTTACCCAGCTATAAAATGGAGAGCAGCTCATTGACATCAAGACTGGGGTTTCAGAACAAATGCTGGGACTGCCAGGATGAAAGTAGAGGAGGATGCGAGAGAAATGCTAATTGCTGAGTGTCTTAGTTATCTAGTGCTGCTAGAACAGAAATACCATAAGTGGATGGCTTTAACAAACAGAAGGGTCTTCAATCACAGTTTAGGAGGCTAGAAGCCCTAATTGAGGGCCCAGCTTAGGGGAAAACTTTCTGTCTTTGTTCGCTCTGGGGGAAGGTCCTTGTCATCAACCTTCCCCTGGACTAGGAGCTTCTCAGCACAGGGACCCTGAGTCCAAAGGATGTGCTCTGCTCCTGGCACTACTTCTTGGTGGTATGAGGTCCCTCTGTCTCTCTGTTCAATTCTCTCTTTTATATCTCAAAAGAGATTGACTTAAGACACAATCTTATAGATTGAGTCCTTCCTCATTAACATAACTGCCTCTAATCCTGCCTCATTAACATCATAGAGGCAGGATTTACAACTTATAGGATGACCACATCTGATGACAAAATGGTGGACAGTCACAGGATATTGGGAATCATGGCCTAACTAAGTTAACACACATTTTTGGGGCCACAGTTCAATCCATAACATCCCACTCTTTGGCCCCCAAAACTTCATGTCCTTGCCACATGTAAAACACATTTACCCCGTCATATCATAGCAAAAGTCTTAAATCAACTCCAAGTCCAAAATCCAAAAAATATCCTCTTCATCTGTGAAATCTAGAATATAAGTTATCTGTTTCCAAACTACAATGGTGAAAAAGGCACAGGCTAGACAGTTCCATTACAAATGGGAGAAATTGAAGGGAAAGAAGGGAGAGCAGGCACCAAGCAAGTCAGCAAAACACATTACCTTAGCTCTCAAGCTTTGAAAATAATTCTCTGTTCTCTGAGACCGTTTCAGACAATGGCCCCGCCCTCTAGACTCTTGGGTCAACACCCACTCTCTCTGTATTCTTGATGGAGGTTCTGGATTCTTTTTATTATTTTATATATATATATATATATATAATTGAACTTTAGATGAAGGTTTACAGAGCAAGCTAGTTTTTCATCAAACAGTACACACATTGCTGTATGACATTGGTTAACAACTCCCCAGGTCAACACTCTCCCTTCTCAGCCCTAGGTTCCCTATTACCAGCTTTCCTGTTCCCTCCTGCCTTCCAGTCCCTGCCCCAGGGCTGGTGCCCCCCTTTAGTCTTGTTTTGTTCCATGGGCCTGTTCAATCCTTGGCTGAAGTGTGAACCTCAGGAGTGGCCTCATTACTGAGCTGAAAGGGTGTCCGGGGGCCATACTCTCAGGGTTTCTCGAGTCTCTGTCAGGCCAGCAAGTCTGGTCTTTCTTTTTTAGTTAGAATTTTGTTCTACATTTTTCTCCAGCTCTGTCCGGGACCCTCTAGATTCCTGTCAGAGCAGTTAGTGGTGGTAGCCGGGCACCATCTAGTTGTACTGAATTCAGTCTGGTGGAGAGCCATGGTAGATGTAGTCTATTAGTCCTTTGGACTAATCTTTCCCTAGTGTCTTTAGTTTTCTTCATTCTTTCTTGGCCCTGAAAGGGTGAGACCAGTGGAGTATCCTAGATAGCCGCTTACAGGCTTTTAAGACCCCAGATGCTATTCACCAAAGTAGACTGTAGAACATATTCTTTATACACTGTTATGCCAGTTGACTAGATGTTCCCAGAGACCATGGTCCCCACAGGCCTCAGCCCAGCAATTTGGTCCCTCAGGGAGTTTGGATATGTCTGTGGAGCTACCATGCATGACCTTGCCTTGTACAGGTTGTGCTGGCTTCCCCAGTATTGCGTACTGTCTTACCCTTGACCAAAGCTTCCACTTATGTATTGTCTATTAAGTGTTTTTCCATCCCCACCCCTTCCCTCCCTGGTAACCATCAAATATTGTTTCTTTTTGTATGTAAACCTTTTTATGAGTTTTTGCAGTAGTGGCCTCATGCAATATTTGTCCTTTTGTGATTGACTTATTTTACTCAGCATAATGTCCTCCAGATGCATCCATGTTATGAGATGCTTCGCAGAGCCATTGTTGTTCTTTATCGTTGAGTTTATTGCTGTCATTTTGTAGTGCCTTTTTTTTTTTTTTTTTTTTTGTGGTGCTAACATTTTCTTTGTTCCTCTTACTCTCCTGTGCTGAGTTCCTTTTGTTTGTGGATTTCGTTTTCATTTCTTTTGTTTTGAAATTTACCCTTGTCTTCCTAGGTAGTAAGTTCCCATTACTACTTGGCATCGCCTTGCCTTCTGCTCCATTAGAAAGTTCTATACCTATACCATTTATTCCCTTTTTTATTGTTCTGACATTGTTGTCATTTACAGATTAACCTCGCTGGCAACCTGTTGCAATTGTTTTGGTTTTGGATAGTCCTTGAGAGTTCATTACCTAGGTTGGTATCTGGCTGGTACAATCTTGTGTCCTAGATTCAGACTGTGGTCTGATGTTGTTTGTTCTCAGACCAGAAGACTTCCTTTAATAATTCTTGTAAGTTTGGTTTGGTTTTTACATATTTCCTTAATTTCTGTTTATCTGGAAATGTCCTAATTTCACTATAATATTTGAATGAAAAATTTGCAGAATATATTATTTTTCACTGGCAATTTTTTTCTTTCAAGGTTTTATATATGTCGTCCCATTGCCTTCTTGCCTGCATGGATAATCAGAGCTTAGTCATATCGTTTCTTCTCTGTTTGTGATTTTTTGTTTTTCTCCAGCTGCTTGCAGGATTTTTTCTTTATCTTTATTTTAGTGAATGTGATTATGATATGCCTTGGTGTTTTTCTTTTGGGGTCTATCCTGTGTGGGGTTTGTTGAGCTTCTTGGATGGTCAGCTTTTCATCATTCATGATATTAGGGAAGTTTTCTGTCAGCAATTCTTCAATGATCCTCTCTGTGTTTTCTGTTTTTTCTCCCTGTTCTGGAACGCCAATCAATTGCAAATTTTTGCTTTTGATTGTATCCCACATAATTCTCAGTGTTTCTTCATTTTTCTTTGCTCTTTTTTTTCTGATTTTTCTTCAAACAGTGTTGTATCCATGTGTTGTCTTCAATCTCGCTGATTCTGTCTTCCATTGTTTGAAACCTGCTCCTCAGCCCTTCTTTGACACCGTCCATTTCTGAAATCCTGTTATCTTTCGGATTTCTAATTGCTGTTTTTATATTATTTCTAGTTGTGAATTTACTTTGGCATTTTGTTCCTATATTACTTTCCTGAATTGTTCCTTATTTTTTGGTCTGTATTTTCCATGAATTTGCCTTTTCCAAAAATTTGTCTATTTTTTCCTCATTTCTGTCTGCTTTTTGCTTCAACTCTTGGATTGCTCTGAGTATTAGAGATTTGAATTCCCTTTCAGGTAGTTCTAGTGCCTTTTCTTCTACTGGAAAGTCATCTGGTGTTTTATTTTGGACAGCTACAGGACCCATCCTGTCCTTTTTTTTTTTTTTTTTTTAATACATTTTGATATTGTCTGCTGTCTTTGGGATATTCAGTAGTTATTTCTTTGTTTCTTGATTGTGGATTTGTTTGTTTTGTCCTGCTTTTTTGTTTTATTTGGTTATGTCTGAGCAGGTGGGCTGTGTGTTGTTTGTTGTTTGTTTGTCTGTACTCATGATACTTTTCATCTCCTTGTCCAATGGGCAGGGCCAGTCATTCAGCTATGGTGCTGCAGGGGAAGTCCAGCTAAAGGGGAGGGGCTGGGATGGGTTATTTATGGCACATACTAGGGCTGACAGGGCAGGCCAGGAATCAGTGCTGGGCAGCTTCCAATAGCTGTGCCTTTGCTGCTTGGAGGAGTGATGTTCAGTACACGGTACAGGTAGGTAGAAAAGAGGGGCTAGGTTGTGATGCATGGAGCTAATAGGGGTATGGGAAAGAGGAGAGAGAGGAGAGAAAAACAGGAGCCAAAAACAAACAAGCAAACAAAGAAAAAGAAAAAAGAGCACTAAGGGAGCTTGCTGTTGGAGTGGAGAGATGAGAAAATGAGAAATGGAGAAAAGCAAAAAGGAAAAAGAAAGAAAAAATAACTTAGATAAGAATCTGGAAAAGAAAAATAGAAAAGAAAAGCCCCCAGGAGTTTCAGAGTCCCCTTGGTGCGGCTGCTAAGACCAAGGAAGTGGTTCCCAGGCTGTGAAGTATAGCCTGGCTAGAGGGGGTATAGATGTCACATAGCACCAGGTGTTCAGGAGACAGGAAAAGAAGATAAGTGTAGAGAGACAAGAACTGAGAAATGAAGACAGATAGAAAGGGAAAAGAAAGAGAGAGATACAAAGAAAGAAAGAAAAAAAGAAATGCCCCCAGGGATCCCACCTACATGGCTGTGAAGATTGGGGGAGTGGCTGGCTCCTAAGCCATGCAGTGCAGCCTGACTAGAATGGGCTCCCAAGCTGTGAAAAGAAAAAGAAAACAAAGAAATAAAAGAAAACAAAACAGAACAAAGCAAAACAAGTGGGAAAAAAAGCCCCAGGGATCTCACCAGCATGGTGTCGTGGGCTGGGGAAGTGGTTCCCCAGTCAAGTGTGGCTTCACAGCCTTTCAAGAAGAAGCAAAGACGGCACAGGGAGCCAGGTGTTCCAGAGAAAGGAGGGGGAAGTGGTAGGAGGCACAGGAGAAACCAAAAGAGATGGAAAGAAACAATACCAGCTCAGGGGACCAGCCAGTGTGGGCAGGGTGACTCCAAGCAGCCTGAGGCCAAAGCAGTTGTCTCCCGGCAAAGAGACCTCCTCTGGTGGGAAGCAGAGGAGGCCAAAGGTGGGGGAAAGAAGGGGGGAGCTAGGAAAATGTATATCACTCGTTACCGGATGCTGTGTCTCCTGCTGGGAACTTCGTGAAGCTGCTTTCCTGTACGTACCCCCGTCCACTGATCTCCAACGTGGGTGGGGCGAATCCAAGCGGCACAGATGCTGCACTTCCCGGCCAGCTGAGCCCCCACAGCCAGCCAGGAAGCTCGGAGGTAGAGCAGCAGGAAGAGAATGGGGGGTGGGAAAGCGTGTATCACTGGTTACTGGGTGCTCTGCCTCCTGCTGGGAGTTCCTCAAAGCTGCTTTCCTGTGCTTCCTGTCTGCTGATCCCCAATAGTAGTCCAAGATGGTGGATCCATGCTGTGTTAGCTGATGGGGCCGTCCACACATATCTCTCTTTGCCCTCCGTCTTCTGTCAGTTTCTTATTCCATTCGGTGCTTGGCTAAGTTCTCTATCTCTTCATTTAGCACTTCAGGTTCCAGGATGATGTTTGATGTGTTTTACTTAGTTTTTTGGGTCTTTGCTGTGGAGGGACGGCATGGTGCTTCTGTCTATGGCGCCATGTTGCCCAGAAGTCCCCCAGTTCTGGATTCTTGATGGAGGTCCCTTGGCCCTGGGCTTCATTCAGCTTTACTTTCCAGGCCCACTGGGGCAGCAACTCTGCTCCCTTGGATTTGGGTAGCTACCTTCTTCTAGTCAATCTAAGTGGTGGCTCCACCCCCTCAGCCCTGACAGGCTTGTGCATGGCAACCCTGTCCCCTCAGCTTTGGCCAAGGGATCTGGCCCCACACCCCTGGCATGCGTGAATGGCAGCCATATACTCCAGAACTGAGTTGGTGAAGATTTGACTCTGAAAACTAGGAGGCTCTGGCCCCACCCTTAGAAACTCCAGAGGCCATGGCTCTACCCTTTGAGACCCCAGAGGTCATGGCCCTACCCTTTGAGACTGAAGCGGCTCTGCTTCCTGTGTTCCTTGTCTCTTCAGCTTCTGCTTCCTGGTTCCTTGGCCTCTCAGCCCTTCGGGCTTCACCATCAGCGCCTGCCCTGCTGGGGCAAGTGTTCCAAACTCTTTAGCTCCACCGATGAGTGCCCCTGGGCACAAAGGGACTCAGCTCTCTTGCTTCAGGGGTTGGCTCCTGTGCTGTCTTGCACCGATCTCCTGGTTCTGCTGCTGCTTCTCATCATCTGCGCCATCTCCAGTGTAACAGCTGTCCTCATTCCCTCCTGAGTTCTCACCAGAATTGTCTTTGAATGTCCATAACTCTACCAACAGTCTCTTCAAGGCAATCTATGCTTTTACTATTAGGCACTTTAAAACTCTTCCAGCCTCTATCCATTCATAGCTTCAAAACCGCTCCCAAATTTTAGGCATCTGTTAGAGCAGCACACCACTCTCTTGGTACCAAATTCTGTCTTAGTTATCTAGTGCTGCTAGAACAGAAATACCATAAGTGGATGGCTTTAACAAACAGAAGTTTATTCTCTCACGTTTAGGAGGCTAGAAATCTGAATTCAGGGTGCCAGTTCCAGGGGAAGGCTTTCTCTGTTGGCTCTGGGGAAAGGTCCTTGTCATCAACCTTGTCCTGGACTAGGAGCTTCTCAGCACAGGGACTCTGAGTCCAAAGCACGTGCTCTGCTCCTGGCACTGCTTCTTGGTGGTATGAGGCCCCTCTGTCTCTGCTCAATTCTTTTTTATTTCTCAAAAGAGATTGATTTAAGACACAACCTAATCTTATAGATTGAGTCCTGCCTCATTAACATAACTGCCTCTAATCCTGCCTCACTAATGTCATAGAGGTAGGATTTACAACACATAGGAAAATCATATCAGATGACAAGATGGTGGACAATCACACAATACTGGGAATCATGGCCTAGCCAAGTTAACGCACATCTTTTGGGGACACAATTCAATCCATAACACTGAGCTTGGTTGGGAGGGACCAGCCATCCTTGCTGATAGCTTTGAGGTGAAGCTATTTGAAGTACACGTCTGCACGTCCTGGCTCCATCCCTATGCAGCCTGTCCGGGTGAAGATCCTAAGGCCCAGCCCTCCTGCTGCTGTTGCCTGAACCACCACCCAAACCTCATAATGGGGAACCGAAACCTAGCTTCAACACTGTGCGTCCAGGGCCAGTTGTTTATCCCCTGGAAAATGGGGAATCCTTGCAGGGCCCCCACCCCATTTGCTGGGGCGTTTAAGCCAAACGTGGTCTGGACTCACTGACTTCTCTCTCTCTGCTGCACATGTTGCTCTAGACATACTGGGCTCATTGCAGTGCCAAGAACACACCAGGTGTGATCCATCCCAGGACTTTTGCACCTACCGTGCCACGCCTAGGCATTCATTTGGCCCACACCCTCACCACTTCCAGGACTTTCAACTCTCTTTGTCTCTAAGAGGCCTCCCCTGGCCTAGCACACCCAGCCCACACACCTGCTCTTTCAGTACGTGGGCCATCCACCCATCCTATCCGCTGTCTCCTGGCACATGTTCTCCTTCTGGTTCATGCGTTGTCATCCCCCAGCATGTGGACCGTACACCTATCCCTTCTACTGTCTGTCTCCTGGGACATGCTCTCCCTCTAGTTCACGTGGTTATCATCCCCCAGCATGCGAACCGTCCACCCATCCCCTTCACTGCCTATCTCCCATTTTTCTGCTTGTTCACCAATGTGTCTTATGCCCTACTGTGTGCCAAGCTCATAGTAGACAGTATTTACCAAGTGAAATGAGTGAATAAATGATTGAACACTTCGTGGGATTAGCAAGATGATATAAATCAGGAGTCAGTGAACTTTTTCTCTTATGGGCCAGATAAACATTTTCAGCTCTGAGGGTTTCTCTAGTGTGCTGGCTCCCAACATTTGTAAGTGTACCTATTTACTGAGCGCCTACTGTGTGCCAGGCACCCTGTGAGCACTGGATACCCTACGCGTCTCCTGCTGTTCCAGCCATGCAGAAAATGTAGACAGACAAAATCATTATAAATGATTAGAGCTTTATAAAGGAAGCTATCAAGGTGCTGAGAGAATCAAGTGAGCCAGAGAGAGTTTCATTCACTTTAGAGAAAGAAGACTCCCTGGGAGGCACAATCTAACAGAAAGGTTGGAGTTTCAAGTTCACCCTGAGGCACTTCGGAAGAAAGGCCTGATGACCTACTTCCGAAAGAGCAGCCATTAAAAACCCTATGGAGCAGTTCTACTCCGACATACGTGGAGATGCCGTGAGCCTGAATCTTACTCAACAGAAACTGGTCAGAGAGAGGTCTGCAAGTAGGTAATACTGAAGCCAAAGGAACACAGCATCGCCAGCAGAGGGAGGGCTTGGGCCAGGCCCTGGACAGGACAGAGCTGAGCAAATCCAGGACCCAAGGACAGTGGAGGGGCTGGAGAATGGCAAGGCTGGGGTCAGGGGCCTGGAATTTACTCCAGAAATGCGGAGAGGCACCTGGAGTTGCCCTGAAGGAGTGGTTTGGAGGAATGCAGGGGAGGGGTCCAGGCCAGGGGCCTGGAGTTGGGGAGAGGACGGACACTGGAGAGGAGCCCACGGCTGTGGTGTGACTGCAACTCTGCAACTCCTCTGTCACCCATGAAAGCAAGAGCAGAGGTACTCATGTGGGGCAGTAGCCAGCCTGGCTGGGGGTGGGGGTGGGGTGGGCAGAGCACTGGGTCATGCCTCGGGTGGGTGGGGCTGCCTGCTTGCAGTGGGGTGGCAGGGGGTGATGGAACCAGGAGATATAAGGCGTAGCCCTTGAGGCTGGCTGTGCCCTCCCCCAGGACCTTACCTGAGGCTAAGGCTAGGCTATCCCTGAGGGGTGGTGGCCTCACTCCTCAGGCCCACATGTCCTCCTCTGTGGAGTGGAGTGAGAATCACTTACCCCACAGGGGGCCATGAGGAGCCAAGGAGACCCTGTGAGTAAAGTGCTGCGACACCACGGCACACAGCTGCATGGCTCTGTTCTATTGCTGTTGCTCAGGAAGCAACAGGCTTGGGGAGCGGCAGGACATCTGGGCTTGTGGTGCAGGGGCCACTGGGGTAGAAGCTTGACCTGGGCAAAGGCGGGGAGGTGGGAGCAGGTGAGCCTGCAGCAGGGGTGGGGCAGGGACCACTGGGGTATAAGTTTGGAGGTTGGACTCTGGACATCCTGCAACCGCAGTATTTGCAGTCTCTGAGCTGGGGAGGGGACCGTGCTCTTGGACTTGCTTCGTGTACTTGAGTGGACCTCCCTTCAGGGCGTCAGTTTTCTGTTATTTTGAATCTAGGGTGTTGCCATCCTGAGCAAACTCCCTGGCCTCCCAGCAGCAGGTAGAGGGAGACAGGCCAGACTCGCCAGTTCTGGGAGGGGGGCCCAGAGGAGTCAGCTTCCTTGGAGGTCCCTGCCTGCCTGCAGGGATCTGGAGAGACCAACTGGAAGAACGGAAAAGGCCCGAGCAGGTCTGCCTGGGATGCTCTCCAAGGAGGAGGCAATTGTGCTCTCTCCACACCGTTCTCCCCATTTCAGAGATAAGGGCCACAGAGGCTCAGAGATACCAAATAACCTGCTCAAAGGCTGGGGTGCGGCAGATGAGGCACACAGGCAGACAAGGGACTCAGCTTCTGCCAGGCCACAGCCTGCCCACAGGACAGAACTTGTCCTTAGGAGGGGTCAGATTAGACCAGGTGGTGTCCAAAGTTCCCCTTTAGGAGGTCAGTAGTGAGACCAAATGCTGCTGTGGGCGTCTTTAGTGGCAGCAGCAAATGTTTCCTGGACTCTGTAGGGGCTCCATGGGAAGTCAGAAGCTGCAGTCTGCCACCACCTTGCTGCTGTGGCTTCTGCTGCCTGGGAAAATCCTGGTTACTCTTGGGGGCCCGCTGCCCTGGAAGGAAGGGGGGATGAATTGTCTCTGAGGAAGGGGGAGCTAGGGCAGCAGGGAAGCTGGCCTGGCCGGGCTTTGGAAATCAGCAGAGACTGGATGGAGGTCCAGGGCAGAGGGAACACCAAGCTCCGACATCTCTCAGGGTCTGGTTTTGGGGAAGTCCCTTCCCTTTCCCGGGCCTCAGCGTCCTCCTCTGTGCCATCTGTGGACTGGAGTGAGAGTCAATCACCCCACAGGTCATGAGGACCAAAGGAGGCCGGGCCAGTGGTGGGGACCTTGAAGACTCCTTCCTGCTCTCTCCATGTTCAATGCCGCTGATGCTCAATTCAGATCCATGTGTTCCCCCCACTCACACTGCACAAGGCAGGAGTGCCAGGGAGGGGCCAACGTCCACCTGAAAGCACCTTGTCAACATGTCCAAACTGCCTGGTCTCTCCAAGTGGTTGGTGGGGGAGAGCCTCAAGAGCAGTACAAGGAGTATAGCTCTGGGGTCCCCTCCAGGTCCCACCTGGCTTGGAGCCTGGGGGAAGCCAAGGCTCACAGAGCCGTGGTCCACGGACGGGTGGTTTAGCTCCATTGTGCCCGACCTGGGGAAACTCAAGGGGTCTGAGGGAGGCTGGCTGTGTGTGGGCTTGCACAAGTGAGCTCAGCTTACCCACCAGTGCCCCAACCTTCCCAGGAACCTCCTGGCCCCAGAGGCTGTATTTTCGGTTACTTCCCCTCCACTGAGCCAAGTCAGAAGGGCAGGTTTGGAAGCCTGGGGTGGGTAGGGTAGAGTGAAGCCCCTTCTCCACCCCTGTGGGATGGGTTGGCCCCGGGTCTGCCCCCTCTCTGGCCTCTACCTGGGGTCCGACTGTGGTTTGGGAGGCCCACTCCAGCACTGAGGTGAGTGCATCCAAAGCTACCATGCTTGCCCCAGGATGTTGCAGGATTCTGGGGTGGCCAGGACTCTGACCCATCCAGTCCTGGGTGTGCCTGCAGCTTGAGACCTGAGCCTCTGAGCCCCTCCTGCACTGTTCCAGACATGCCAAGGAGGTCACACCACCACTGCCCGTTTCTCTGGGGGTTGGGAGGGGAGGCAACAGCAGACCTATCTTCAGAGCCTCTCGCCCCCAGGAAGCCCTCCTGGCCTCCTCATGGGGCCCCACTGGGAACCAAGGGTGGGCCAGGTCCAATCACACATGCTCCCTGATTGGCAGGGGCCACTCCAGGCTTTATTAGAGATAGTGATGTCTGCACATTGGACAGGTGCTCTGCCAATATCCCCTCTGGCCCTCTCAACAGCTCTGTGAGTTGGGCGGGTGGGGGGTCTCCCCACGGCACCCACAGTGTGCTGAGTCCCCAGCGGGTGAGCGGTGGAGTCAGCTGGGCTCACGGCAGCCCCAGGCCCCGCACAGGACTTGTTTGCCTTCCCAGATTGACCTGTATGCGGGTGCGCTCTTTGTGCACATCTGCCTGGGCTGGAACTTCTACCTGTCCACCACCCTCATGCTCGTTGTCACGGCCTTGTACACCATTGCAGGTAGGGCGGGCACCAGTGCAGCCAGGGGTACCTGTGTGGGGGGGCAGAGGGCCAAGTCCTCCCACAGGCTGGGGATAGTGGGCAGATGGGAGGTGAGGCTGGCCTTGCTGCCCTAGCTGCTTCACCCTGCAGGTCACCCACTCCACAAGGTTGCAGGGACATGCCTACGGAGCAACTGCCCCCAGGAGCTCCATGTGTCACCTCCTGTGTCCCTCCCCTTTGGGGACACAGCTCCCTCTAGCTCTCCCATTTTCCCCTGCAGGGGGCCTGGCTGCGGTGATTTACACAGACGCCCTGCAGACATTCATCATGGTCGTGGGGGCTGTCATCCTTACAGTCAAAGGTGAGGGGCTGGGGGCTTCAGCCAATACCCTGCAGGGCCCACACTGCGGGACCCAGGGGCGGAGCTCAGCATGGGCTGGAGGAGTCAGGCCACCAGGCACTTGGGGCACTCCGCCTCTCTTATAAAGGGGAGGCCTGGCCCCCAGGGCTGGAGGCTGCTGGCCTCCCTCCTGTCCCAGTGACCCAACTGCTTTTCTATCACCAACTCTGGGCAGCCCCAGGCCTGGCACCCAAGCTGACTCAGGAACACAGGGCTGGACGGCCCGCCCTAGGCTCAGGGCTTGACAGTGAGGTGGGGCCAAGGATGGGAATGGAGACGCACAATGAGGAGCTCACGAAACTGCCTGGGTGTCTCCACCAATTGTTTAAAATCATGTACAGAGTCCCAAGAAGCCATCTACCCCCCACTAGACAAAGGCAGGGGAGGAAAGAAGAAAGTTTAGACAGATTGGTGACAGCAGTCTGGGAACAGAATGAAGCTCTGAAGCTCATAGGGCTGCCACAGAGGAGGCGAGCTTCCCATCACCAGGTGTACGCGAACAGAGCCTGGCGACTGCAGACCTTCAGAGTCCTGCAAGCGCTGTGCCTGTGCACAGAAGAGCTTTTCCCCTGAGTGCCTGCGGCTGTGCTCTCAGCCTCCCATGGACCCTTGGTCTGAGAACTGACCTTGGCCCCGCCTAGGCTCCAGTGGGCAATGACCCAGATCCAGGCTTCCTCCTCCTTGTCCTGCTTGGGGAAGGCAGGGAATGGGGCTGGCACGGGCTTTCCTATGTCCAGGCTTCATCCATCTGTCTCAGACTAGGGATCCATGTCCCAGAATGGACGGGATGAGGATGGTCACAGACATGCAGAAACCACAGACCTGCCAGTTCTTGGCAATGCAAGGCCGTGGCCCCAATGTAGACAGGAACCCAAAACCAAACCCAATCCATTGCCATCGAGTCGATTCCGACTCATAGCGACCCTATAAGACAGAATAGAACTGCCCCATAGGGTTTCTAAGGAGTGCCTGGTGGATTTGAACGGCCAACCTTTTGGTTAGCAGCTGTAGCTCTTAAGAACTACACCACCAGGGTTTCCGCAGACAGGAACAGAGGTGGTTAAACACCCAGGAAAGACCCCTGGTGCAAGCACACCTTGTCCCTCACTTGCTGTGTGCCCTCAGTGAAGCCACTGCCCCCATGACCTGTTTCCCTTCTCTGTGCCACAAGGGGTTAGGACCACATTGTCACCCGCCAACCTCAGCTGTGTCAGAGTGACATGCCTTTAGAAGCCCCTGGAGTCAGGACTTTAACACTTCAGATTCTCCAGGAAGGTCCTCGAATGCCAAGAAAAAAATACTTTTGCTTCCTCAAATTGACAGTCCAAAACCTGGCAGAGTGCCTTGTGCCAAGGCTGAGGGGCATCCAGGGCTGCAGGGATTCCCACTGGGCCAAGAGAACCCTGGGGTGCCTGTGTGCAAAATACTCATTTAATAGTATCATTTTAAATACAAATAAAATAATCATTAAATTCAACTGGGGAGGTGGAGAAGGATGAAATTTCAAGTTTGCTACATCAGGAAGTTACTTGTGAGATGAAGGCAGTGGGAGCCCGGGGAGCCAGAGCCAGTCAACACCAAGCTGTCTTCTCTCCCACCCGACCCTGCTAGCCTTCAACCAGATCGGTGGTTATGACCAGCTGGAGGCAGCCTATGCCCGGGCCATCCCAGCCAAGACCATCGCCAACACAACCTGCCACTTGCCGCGCACAGATGCCATGCACATGTTCCGAGACCCCTACACGGCAGACCTCCCCTGGACTGGGATGACCTTTGGTCTGACCATCATGGCCACCTGGTACTGGTGCACTGACCAGGTAAGTGTCCACGTCAACCACCCGCCACTGCATCCGGGTGTGCCTTGGTTGGTGCCCGCGGCCATTTACCAGTCCCCACAGCCACAGGAGCGGCACGGCTCTACAAGCACTGCATCACCCAAGTCCAGGCCGAGACCAAGGCTGCGGGAGGCATGGGTCTGGATGGGAGAGGCAGCTAGGGGTCCTTGTGGTCCCTGAGGGCCCGGGTCCTCTGTTTGGAGTCAGATGAGGCCCATTGGCCACCGCCTGTCCTGGCCTTGAGGAGCTTAGACTGGGACAATTTGGAATACGGGATTCCAAAGGGACTTGAACGCTCCTCAGTGGCCTTGCCATCGGCCAAGGGGCTGGCATTCCGGGCTGGTCTTGAGCTCCCGGGGTCTGGTAGGGTGCTAGGCATTGGAGCCCCCTTGGCCTTCCAGAGATGGGGGCCTGCTTTTCTGGGGGAGCTCTGGGCATTGTCAGCTGCAGGGCAGTATTGCTGGGGTCTTGGGGTCCTCAGTGGCCTCGGGAAGCCATCTTTATTCCTGGTCCTGGAGGCAGGGATCCCATAATGGTGGAACTGCTGGCCCTGGGAGAAAGAGGAGAGAGGAAAGTGAGGGCTGGGGGCAGGAAAGGTCAGCTCCATCCATTCTAGTGGGCCTTGGGCCAGGGCCAGCTGGGCAGTCTTAGATCCATCTAACCACTGGGGGCCCCAGTTTCTGTAAAGTGGAAACACATCGGTCTTTGATGGCTGTTCAGAAACTGCCCGGCACCCCTGGGCAACCGGTGAGGCACATTACTATTCCCCACCCACGGCCCTCTGCCCAGGCGCCCCCATCTGTAAGCAGACCGGACGTGGTGGAGAAAGCTGCATGCGGCTGTTGGGCAGAGCTTCTCTGAGTGGCAGGGAGTAAGTCTTCTTCTGCAATCTGATTCCCGTCCCCCCTCCAATGAGCCACCTCCTGTCCTGGGCAGAAGCAGACGCTGCCCCCACCCACCTCTGAAGACTGGGGTGCAGCTCCTGGGGCATTCAGTGGGTAGGATTCTCAAGCAGCAGAGCCGAGCATGCCTGGAGGCAGGGGCCTCTGTCTTTGCTTCGCCTTCTGCTGGGGGACAGGCAGGATGGCTGAGGCCCACCCCGCCATGAGAATAAGCCAGCCAGTGGGGCCCTTGCTCCCACGCTAGGGTCTCAGAGCAGGAGGCAGCCAGGCCCCATAAGGGTCAATGGCAGTTGCTCACGTGGAGCTTCTCAGATGGCCTCACCAATGACGAAGCAGGCCCAGAGAGGGCAGAACTGGGGTTCAGTCCAGCACAGGATAACTCCCTTCCTGGGGCACAGCTGCCTGCCCAGTTGGGGGGGATGCCCTGACACCCCCAGCCCTTCTCTGGAGCTCCAGGTGCTCAGTCACATTTCCTGGGACCCTCCCTGTGCTCCGACTGTGGGATGCGACCTGGAAGGCTGGGCCTCGGCTCCCCTATACATGTTACCCTCCAGCAGGGTGTTTCCCACTCTGGACTCTACACTGGCTGTGCCTCACCCATGGGGTTCCCACTCCACATTGGCTGTGGCTCACCTGTGGGGGTCCCCCTCCACATTGGCTGTGCCTCACACATGGGGTTCCTGCTCCACACAGGCTGTGCCTCACACGTGGGGCTCCTGCTCCACGCTGGCTGTGCCTCACACATGGGGCTCCAGGGAACGTGGGGCCTGTCATGGATGTCCATCCACTCCCTGGGAGGGCTAAGCATCAGCTGGGTGTGGACAGCATCTGGGGCACCCAGGCCTGCCCTGCGCCCTCACCCCACACATGCCACCTCTCATTTCTTCCCTACTCAGCAAGGACCTGGCAGGGCACCGGAGGCTCTGGGTGTAACATCTGGGTGTAACATCATTCAGGTGATTTTCCCATGAAGGTTGAATGAATCAGCACAAATCCCAGCCTAGGGGCCAGGGGGTCAGGCCCCCGAGGTCACTCAGGGAGGCACAGGTGGACCCAGCAGGGCAGGACCCCATGACTCCCAGGGTCCGGACCGGCATTGGGCCCATGCCTGCCGCACCTCCTCCCAGCCCCACGCCCCTGCCCTGGCTCAGACGTGCCCACTGCTCCCCTGACACCCTCCTGCCCAGGGCCTTCTGCTCCCTGCTCTCCACTGCCTTTGCCTACTGAAGTCACCTCCCTTCTTCAGGGCCCAGCTACCTGCCCGTGGCTGCCCCTGCCACATATCGTCCAGTGAGGTGGATGTCTGTTGACCCATCTGGCTCCCCAGTGCATCAGGTTCCCCAAGTCCCTCCATCCTGCATGGGGTCTGGCCCAGGGGGTGTCACCAGTCCCTGCTGAGGGAATGGGGCCGGCTTCCTGGCATCAGGGAGGAAGAAGTGGAGGCCAGGAGGGGGAAGAACTTGCTTAGGTCACACGGCCAGGAAGAGGCAGCGGGACCTCAGGCCAGGGCCTCCTTGCCCTTCACTGCATGCAGCCTGAGTCGGCCCTGGTCCAGAAGACCACACCATGCAGGACAGGTAATCCAGGCCTGGCCGCCTCGCACCAGTCTTGCTCCAATTTCCCATCTCTGTTGGCCCCCAGTAGCCCCTGGAGGTTTTCAAGGCACTTGGAGATCTGCCTGCTCTCAGCTCCCACCAAGATGTCCATAGTCTGGTCAAAGATGAGGCCGCAGGTGGTGGGATGATGGATGGCTTTTGTTTTCTCAGTTTCATCTAGCTTATCTACAGGGAGTAGGTGGTGCTTTCGTAATCAGAAACAAACAAAACCAATAAAAATAAAAAATGAGGCAGAAGGGCTGGCAGCAGAGCACTGGGCCTCACTTTCCCTGTCTGCAGAGAAGCTCCTGGGCGGTGCACATGATGAATGCTTATGTGCTAACTGAAAGGTCAGAAGTTTGAATCCACACAGAGGCACCTCAGACGAAAGGCCTGGCAATCTACCTCCGAAAAATCAGCTATTGAAAATTCCATGGAACACAGTTCTACTCTGACACACACGGGGTTGCCATGAGTTGGGGCTCACTCAGGAGCAACTGGTTCTTTCTCATGGACAGACTGCTCCCTCAGGCACTTCCAGCTTTGGCGCCATGCACAGATCTGCCCCCTAGCAATGCTTAAGCTTGAGACGGCTCTCTAACTGTAGCACTCTCAATCCCAGACGCGGCCACGGGCCAAGTACAGTGTAGACTGCACGGCACACAGGATCCCCCTGGGCCCACAAGAAAGGTTCTCTGATTCCCAAACCAGGGGAAGCCCAGGTCCCAGTCCTCTTAAGCTGGCTCTGTGCTGTGGCTCGTCTGAGGACCGCACCCTGAGGGGTGCCCAAAGACCCCTGAGCTCGTGAGCACCTGCTCACTGAGGCCCACAGCATTGGGCCGTGGGCTGGGCGTCCCACACTGGACTTTGCAGGGTCCTACGGTGCCCCTGCGAGGTGGTGGCGGCCTCCCGTCTTACAGATGAGGAAACAGGGACTCAGGGACTGAAGCGACTGAGTTGGGGGAGTGAAGGGAGGCGGCACAAGGCGGGTAGGGCTGAGCCAAGAGACATCTGTGAGGCATGGCCCCGCTGACACTGAAGGGGTCTCACCCTACTGGATGCTCAAGGAGAAGCTGTGCTCGGGACACTGGTGGGCCTCCCAGCTCAAGAAAACCCTGAGCCTCAGCTTCTCCACTTTCAGGATGGGTCATCCAACCTGTTCTGCCTGCCTCCCCGGGTGGGATGAGGGAATGGAGGCAGATGTCTCCTGCACACTACAGAATACAGCATGCAGTGTTAAGAGGAAGGCTTCTCTCTCCATGAGGCCCAGGACTCTGGGCGTTTGCAATCCCAGGTGGGGGAGAGTCTCTAGAGAGAGCCTCGTCTAATACCTAACATTGTCCAGATGGGGAAGCTGAGGCCCAGAGAGAGGCAAGGATTTGCCCCAAGTCCCAGGGAGCTGGCAGTGCCATATGCTGCCTTCATGCTCCCCTCCGTGACTGAGGTTTAGGGTTAATCCTCAAAACTACCCTGTGAGCTCAGTATGATTATCACCATCCCATTTTTCAAAAAAGAATTTGGAGACACAGAGAGGTTAAGCAAATTGCTCCAAATCGCTTAGCCAATAAGAGGCTGGGCCGGGATTCAAGCCGAGTCACCTAACCTGAGAGTTGGTGCTCTAAAGGCCAGGCTGCTCCGGGGGCGCTAGAGCGCAGGGCTTCAGGGTAAATGCTGGGAGTCAGCTGTTCAGTTAGCATGTTTGGAAATGAAAATCACAGGTGACTCCTACTTGTGAACTGCAGGTTGCGATGGCAACTGTAGAATAGCAAAGGAAAAATGCTTACATTTAAGTTACAGGTTGTACAAAACCACTGACTTGTGCGCTTCAAGTGGGTTAATTGTACAGCATGTAAATTATATCTCCAAGTTGTTTAAAAAAAAGTTATAAAACCAGTTGCCGTAGAGTCAGTTCCGACTCATGGTGACCCCATGTGTGTCAGAGTAAAGCTGTGCTTCATAGGGTTTCAATGGCTGATTTTTCGAAAGTAGGTTGCCAGGCCTTTCTTCCGAGGTGCCTCTGGGTGGACTTGAATGTCCAATTTTTCAGTTAGCAGCCAAACGCATTAACTGTTTGCACCACCCAGGGACACCTCTGTTAAAAGGAGAATCATGTCAGAGCTGGGAGGATTTCAGATGTCATCGGTCCAAACCACCCACCTCCCCTTCTGCAGAGCTGGAAACTGAGGCCCAGCCAAGAGGTGCCCAGGGCTCCATGGGGAGCTGGTCGCCTCAGTCAGCATCGATTATGCCCACACGACGGACCTGCAAGCTCTCCACAGCCTCAGCTCTTACAGCTCCCCACTCCCCACTGGTGACACAAGTTGGTGCCAAGGTCCACTCCCGACACACGTGCGAGGCGCTAGCCACTCTCACGAGGGCCCAGGGGATTCTGAGGGTTGGCGTCCCCGATACCATCCCGCCCATAGTCTCCAACCTCTCCCTGGCAGGTGGGGAGATCAAGTCCCTGAGGATCCCAAGCTGCTCAGCTGAGGGGGCAGGGGAGGGTTCCATCCGCTGTGTCGGCAGGTCTGGGGCCAATGCAGAATGGGACCGCGTCGTGTTTAATGCCACTCCCCAAGGCCTGCTGGGGAGAAGTCCAGACACAGGCCTCCCTTCTGGTGTCGGTCCCTCCAGGTCATTGTGCAGCGGTCGCTGTCTGCCCGGGATCTGAACCATGCGAAGGCTGGCTCCATCCTCGCAAGCTACCTCAAGATGCTCCCCATGGGCCTGATCATCATGCCTGGCATGATCAGCCGTGCGCTGTACCCAGGTAGGACAGCCCCCGGGCACTGGGCAGGCTGTGCCCTCGTCGGGCAGTCAGCAGGAGGGGGAGTAATGGAGGGATTCCAGCTGTTTCCCGGCCTAGGGAAGCAGGGAAGTGGTCCCCGGGGCCACGATCGATGAGGAGGTGATGTGGTGTACAATGCAGACCGGTCTGGGCAGGGTCCTGTTTGACCACTTACTGCTGTGTGACCTCAAAGGCATAAGCTAGTATCTCTGTGCCGCCGGAGTTGCCTGGTATGCAAACTCAGGGCCCTACCCCTGCCTGCAGGGCTATGTTAAGACCCTGAGACACCAGGTGTCTGAGCCCTTGGGGGAGAGGTGGATTTCCCCCTGGCTCGTGGTGCCAGCTCAGGTGGTTTTTGTGGAAATTTGGGGCTAAGTGTCCCCTGCATGTGGCCGTGTACTTTGACACTCCTCCCTGTTCGTCAGTTTCCCCATTTGTCACAGGAAAGGGGTTTGAGCCAGTGACACTGTGCCTAGAAGACAGCCGCTCAAGGGGGCCTGTGACGAATCCTGAGTGCAGGGACCCCGATGCTCTGGATGCTTGGGGGGGCCTGTGACCCCTCTTGTATGCAGGGGCCCCAATGTTCTGGGGGACCTGTGACCCCTCCTGCGTGCAGGGACCCCGGCCTACCTGTGTCTCCTTGTCTGGGGATGGCTGAGCTTGCATCTTCCTTGAGGCATTCGCCTCTTCTCTCGCCCGACTCCGGGCCCACGGGGAGCCCTGCATGGACCCATCAAAGCCCCCTCGGCTCACATGGGGGGCACTCAGCTGTCGGCGGGGGGGCGGGGCTGCCCCATTGGCTACTTGCTCTGAGTGGCGCCTCCGGAGAGGGGCTTGGCGCTCCCTCACCTCAAAATACTCGTCTGACATGGAAGAGGCAACTGAGGGCCGCCGAGGACCAGGGCCATGGCCAGAGCTGCCTGAAAGGCTGTCCTGGTCACTGAGGGTCACATAGTCGTCGTCGTCTTCCTCTTTCTCCCCGTCCAGCCCGTTGGGGACCCCTGCCCTCAGGCTGTCAGGATCATCCTGAGTCACTGACAGCTGCTGCTGCAGTGGGGTATGGCCCAGGCCCACTGCCAAGGGCAGCCCGTGGTTGGTCCCGTTTAGGGGGGCCTCCTTGTCTGGGGTCTCTGGGGTCCAGCCAATACTGCCACCTTCCTGGGCAAGTAGGTCTGCCACTGGGACCGTCCGGGGCTTGGGCACAGGGGGCTTTGGCTCAGAGTTCCCCTGGGGGAGGCCATTGGTGGCAGGGGCCCCATCCTGGTCCTGGCTGGGCAGGGCAGGGCTGCCACCCTGGCTCTGCCTCCACAGCTGGTGCTGGGCACTGGCCTGGGATGTGTCGCGGATCCTGATGCGGTTCATCTGGCTGGGCTGGGGGTTCCAGATGTTGGGGTCAATGATGTTGATGTAGCCCAGGATGTCACTGCCTGGCTCGGGGTCTGGCTCCACCCATGTGGGCAGGTAGTCAAACATGTTGGCACGCTCCAGGTGCAGCAGCCCTGGGTGCACGGGCAGGGGAAGCTCAGGGAGGTCACCAGGCCGCTCCACCGGTGCTGGGCCCTGCAGCCCCACGGGCGGCTTGGCCTCCGGTTTGTCAGAGCAGGTCTTAGCAAGCTCGTCGGCACTCTTGGCCTTGACCAGTGCGTACTTGGGGTTGACGAGTTTCTTGGCCACGGTGCCTGCAGGCACCAGGGGGACCACAGAGGGCACCATGATTGGCTCAGGCTCAGGCTCCTTTTCCATGGGGACATCCTTGAGGCTGACACTTCGAGACGTGAGGTACAACTCCTGGAACTGCCGGTCGAACATCTCTACCACCTGGCCGGACAGCACTGAGATCACATTCCGGTCCGTCCTGGCAGCTGACCACGTGAAGCTGCAACACAGAAGGCGTGCAAGTTAGCACGCCAGGCCGGCCTCCTCACAGAACCCCGGATCCACCGTGCTGGGCCCACAGCTGTCTCACAGACTGGGCCATGAGGTACCGGGGTCATGTAAGAGAAATGGGCCAGGGCAGAAGGGCCAGCTCTGTCACTTACTCTCACCTCTGTGACCCCGGGAAGTGACTTTGTCTGCCCAGCTCCCACTTCTGTGAGGACCATTCCTGCCCTCCTCCCTAGCTGTCCCTGACTGTCCCTGGCTGTCTTGACTCACTAAGGCAATATGGTGGATGCCCTTGGCAACACTGACACCTGAAATGGTCCAACGCTTGCTACCTGGTGGCACGCCTGTCTCTGCTACTGCCCACCCCCTGCGCCTTCTCTACACAAGGGCCCCACCCTGCTGCCCAGAGGCAGCCTCAGGGACAGTCTCATGCTGCATGTGACACCCGTCATTGCTCTGGCCCCACCCCCCAAGGATAGGAGGAGGCTGCCTGCCCTGGTCCACCCCACCTCCAGGCTGGGTGACAGAGGGGCAGATGTCTCGGTGTGGACAGAGTCCTCCTCCACCTGGGCAGAGTCCCACTCACACCTCAGCAGTTTGGGGACCCAAGAACCAGAATAACCAGGTGTCATAGTCAGGATTAGGGCAGAAGCCAGCGGGAGCTGGAGATGTGCCTTGCTGGGAGTCACCTGTATGAGCCGCATACTGCACGGTCCCCATCCACGAACATAAACTTCTGGGCCAGAGCTCCCTTGAACTTGGTTGCTGACCGGGTGAAGAACTCCGTTCCCCCACTGCTCCGCACTCTGAGGTTCTGCAACAGGGAGAAGAGGAGACACAAGGACAATCACATCATCACTGCTTCAGCCACACGGGGGTGCAGCCAGTCCTGCCCAGGGCACAGGGAGGGCTTCCAGAAGAGGGCCTGGGGAGGGGGAAGGGGTGGGACACGAGGCTGGAGAGGAGGCCAGCTGGGAGGGGTGTCCAGGGGCAGGAGTAGGGTTTGGCCTGACACCTGTTCCTTAGAACCTCAGCCCCACAACACGCCTTGTAAGCAAGGGTCCTGTCCTGTGGTCAGGCCAGTTTGAGAAATGCTGCAGGGTTGGGGCGGGGAGGGGAGGAGGGTGGAGCTGCCATAGGGTCTTCAGCAGGAGAGCAATATGGCCCATTCTAGAAAGCTCACTGTGACAGTTAGGTGTGGGGACTGGGAGGGAAAATAGAAGGTACTGTGCATGGCCGCCTAGGTGTCCCCCGTTCTTCCCAGCATCTCTGTCTCCCCCTCTCCGCTGAGCTCTGCTCGCCAAGGGCAGGGTCCCTGGCACACTCCCACTTCCCTGCAGAGCCAGCCTACATACTGCCTGGTACTGAGGGGGTCACTAAACAGGAAAACTACCTTCTCAGTCAGGCTGGCCCTGAATGACCTCAGCAGGGATCTAGGGCCAGAGAGCAGCGCGGGGTCTGCAGGAGCTGGGCTGTAAGGAACTTGGGTCCTGGGCTGGGCCATGGATGGCTCTCCCTGGCACCTGGCCATCTAAAGGATGTCTCGTCCCTCAGTGGAAGGGGGTTTGCTCTGGGTGGTGGGGTCAGGTGTGAAAGCCAGACCCAAGAGAGCCTGTCTGAGACCCAGGAGTTGAGGGAGCAGAAAAGGACACCCCATTATGGAACCTCAGCTGGAAGGAGACCTGGGGCTCATCTGGTCCAAGCATCTCCAGGGCAGGGTTAGAAATGCAGGTTCCTGGGCACCCTGTGTGAGGCCCAGGAATTTCCTTTCTTTTTTTATTGTGGTAAAAATGATTCTGACTCATGGCAATTCCATATCTGTCGGAGTAGAAATGTGCTCCATAGGGTTTTCAATCGCTGATTTTTTGGAAGTAGATTGCCAGGCCTTTCTTCCAAAGCACCTCTCTGTGGACTTGAACCTCCAACCTTTCTGTTAAGAGCTGAATGCATTAACTGTTTACACCACCCAGGGGTTCCAAAGTACATGTAACAAAACATTTGCCACTTTAACTATTTTAAGTATACAATTCAGTGACATTAGTTACATTCACTATGTTTGGCAACCATCGCCACTAACCGTTTCCAAATATTTTTCATCACTTGCAAGAGAAACTCAGTGCCCCTTCAGCAATGACTCCCCATATTCCCTGGAATTTCTATTTTTTATACAAGCCCCAGTGACTTTGTCTCCTGGTCCAGGGCAAGAATGCCCTCTACAGATCCCAACAGGCTGCTCCTTGTCAGATGGGCTGTAACTGCCCCTCACTCACATGCTCACTGACCATGCCTGTGCAGGCAGAGATCTCTGTGCTCAGGCCCCTGTAGAGGTGGTGGGGCCAGCAGGCAAGTCAATACAAGCAATCGGAGGCTAAGGCCCTGCGGGGTAACCCCAGGTGCAGGGCTGGGGGCTCCTGGGCAGGGAGGGCGTGCAGACACAGGCCCAGCAGGGAAGGGGGCAGCACAGTGGGTAAGAAACCAAGTGCCTTCGGTGGCTGTGGGGGAGGGCGAGAAGGCCTGAGGCGCAGCTTGTCGGGGGCTAGTGGGAACCCTGAGGCCCGCTGAGGGCAGCAGGAGCCCAGGCAGAGTTGAGGTGGGGAGTACCCACTGGGATCTGATCTCAAGAGCAGCTCCCAGGGCCCCAGTGTAGGGACACGGAGGGCGAGGGCAGGGGCACTGTGCGCGGTGGAGCATCAAGAAGGTGTGGGCTGGGACAGCCAGCCTACCCCCAACTCCAGCCTGGTGCCCTGGCTGCTCTATGCCCTTGCTGGGGGAGGGCGTCCCAGGCCCCTCAGCACAGTAACCGAGGTCCCCACTTGATGCCCACTGACTGTCATGTCAGCATCTCACTGAGGGAGCAGGCACAGTGGGCCTGTTATTGGGCCCAGCCCAGGGCGAGATAAGCTCAGCTCCTGGGCAGGTGGGCGGCTCCCCCTGACAGGGCCAGCTCCACAGGAAGCTGGCCGCGGTCCAGGACAATTAGTGCTCATGACTTTGCACCCAACATGGAGCACACTCGGGGATGAGGGGTGGAATAAAGCTCCCCTAAAACTTGTGCCCGCCCCACTGCCCTAAACCTTGTCCCAGGGGAGGGCTCTGAAGGTCACAGAGACACAGCGTCCCTGAGGGCCCGGGCCTCTGTGCTCCCAACCTGCAGTGTGAGTCAGCACAGCCCTCTCTGGGCCTCGGTTTCTCTGTCTGCACACCAGGCAGTTGGCCTTGAACTCAAAGGTCAATTGGGGCCCGGCAGCAGGGAGGGGCCTGTGGAGGGACACCCACTGGCCCCATGGCTCGCTTCCCTGCCTGCCTGTTCCTGGGTGGGGCCACCCCCGGAGCCTGACCCAGATGAGGTAACGTCTCTGAAGTTTGGGCTCCATGAGTGAGGTGGAGATGCCACAGAGCTGCATTGTCTTGCAGCTCCCAGGACACCCTGGCGGGGTGCAGAGACTTCTGTATCAGCACAAGTAGGGGGTCAAGGGTATATCCTTGGACCCTTAGGACCTCAGTTTCGTCATATATAAAATGGGGTGGCAAGGGCCCCTGGGAGGACCTTAGGGGAGAGCTGGGAGGGGGAAGAGGAGAGGGCCAGGCACAGGAAGTGGAGGCTCAGCACCAGAGCTGGGCAGAGACCCCACTCCCCTGCCTTTTGCCTCCCCTGGCCCCAGCAGATCCCCAGGTCCCTGTGCTCACACGGGGGACTTGACCTTGTGCCAAGCCCACCAGCACCCAGGCCTGAAGCCCAGGCCCTCAGGGAAGGCTGGCCCTGGGGGAGCACTCTCGAGCTCAGGGGTCAGATGGAGCCAACAACTTGGCCTCTCCACAACTCAGCACTCTTGTCTGTGAAAGGGGCCTAACTGTCCTAGGGTCGTTGTAAAGACTACAGGAGGATGTAATGAGTGGGGAGCTGGGAAGTTGCCTGGGCTCAGCAGAGGCTCCACAACTGTGAGGTGACAAAGTGAGGTGTGACCATGCAGACCCTGCTCAGGGCAGACGGGGACACACCAAGGATGACATGGGCCCACTGATATTATAGACAGTCAGGTGGGCTCAGCGTTAGGCAGGGGCTGAGGTCAGGTCAGAGAGCCTAAGTCTAGTCTTAGGTCCCCCAGGGCCGCCTCTTACTTGTTCCACACCCTCCATGGAGCCCATAAGCACTTCTGGCTTGAGGAGTGGGGAGTAAGATGCCCAGTGACCAGGCAAGCTCAGGCTGGGTGAGGGGCAAGCAGGGGATAGAGCCCCGATCCGGGAGGTGGAGTTGAGTCCTCCCCTGAGTGGACCCCTGGTATGCTGGGCCCCGCCAGCTTCTGCTTCCTTGGATAAGCGGAGGTGGGGGGCAATGAGCACCCCTGGGCTGTTGTGAGGTGCTTCATTAACCACCTGTGGCCCCAGGTGGGGACACGTGGCTGCTCCAGGAAGAACCCTGACTGAGGGCTCTGGCTCTCCCCTAGACCAGGGTGGCTCACCCTCAGCAGAGCTGGCACTTGGGCTGGGCTGCTCCTGCTGGTGGGGCTGTCTTGTGCACTGTCAGGTGTTGAGCAGTACCCCCATCTCTGCCCACTAGACACCAGCAGCACCTCCCCAGTGTGACACCCCAAACTGCTTCTGGACACTGCCACAGGTCCCCAGGGGGCAGACAGCCTTGGCTGGTTCACCACTGCCCTACACCTGGAGTTTACTGTGGGCAAGGGCAAGGGCCAGAGAAAGCAGGAGTCCTGGTCAGCCGCTCCCTGTGGAGTGGAGCTGGGCCTCCTCCACTGTCCGGTGGGGCTGCCCTGTTCATCAGAAGCTGGCTGCGTCCAGTGGCCTCTGCTGGTTTTTCCTGTTTGGCTGTACTAAGTTGGCTCATTTTTCAGGCCAGCCGAATATCTGACAGCTCCTGGCCCATCTTGAGCTATGAGTCTGGAGGCCTACCTGGCTCCCTCAGCACCCAGGGACACTCCCAGTGTGGTTTGGCCCTGCAGCCCTGAGCAGCGGATGGGTGGGAGGCCTTGGCCTTCTGCTGGCACAGCACTCTCAAGGCCTGTTTCCACATTTGTAAATTGGAGATACCCCCATGTCCCCCACCTGAAGGACTGCTGGGGTGTGCTGCACCACCAGGCTGGGGTGCTGGGGACAACTGGGGTGCTAGTGTGCATGGTCTCCTGACCTGGACACCAGGAAGCTAGAGCAGCCCCGGCAACAGGTAGTGGTTTCCAGAACATGCTGGGGTGGGAGGGAGGAGGCTAGGGTGCAGGCTAGGGGGCTGCCTGGAGGCAGGAGGTGAGGGTGGTCCCCAGCTAGACTGGAGTGTACTCTCAGGAGCTCGAACCAGAGCCAAGGTCTCCTGGGATGGGCCATGTCCCCTAGCCAGAGAGGCAGCAGGAAGGCCATTCCCAAGTGCTTCCTCTCATTACCCACAGCTTCCTCTACTCTCCACAGCAGCCTGCCACGTAGGTGATACTGTTCCCACTCCACAGACTAGAAGGTGGGGGCCCAGAAAGGTCCTGTGGCTGCCCTGGGGTCCAGTGCCTGTGCAGAGCTGGGGCTCGGGCAGGCACCTGACCCCAGACATGGAAGCACCCTGTGGCCACAAGTGTGACCCCAGCAGGTCTACCCATGCATCTGTGTACCTGGGCCTGCAGGAGCCAGGGCAGGTTGGTGCAGAGCTGGGCAGGGGTGCCGGAGGCCTACGGATTACCATGAGGAAATGCTCCTGAGACAGGCCTGGGCCCAACCAGCCCAAGGGCAGGGAGGCAGGCCCTTGACAAGGCGACACCTGGCTGGGCTGGGGCCACAGGAGCTACTGGCCACCGCCCAGGGCTCTGGGGGGAGGGCTCAGAGGCAAGAATGAGGAAGCCAGGATCACACTTTCCCATGAAGGTGCCCAGCCTTCCCACCTGGCTCCTGGTGATGTCACTACAGGTGTGGGAGCACACCCCGGCAGCCTTGCACCAGCTCCCACCCACCATGCTACCGTCCCCAGAGCTGGAGGGACCCAGGACCCCCAGCCTGCACTGCCCTCCCCTGCTCCAGGACGACAGCAGTCACTCCAGACTGGTCAGGGACCAGCTGAAGGGTGGAAGGGTGGGGAGGCCTTGCACCCAGTCCCCTCCCCTACCCCACCTACGGCCTTGGACTTAAAAGTTTTTGTTCCTGTCAGCAGCTATGTAACTCCCCTTTTACAGCCGTCCTCTCCTTTAATTTCATCCTCAAGCTGCCCTCAGAGGCATCATTCTGGCCATGTGCAGTGGAGGCTGGGACATGTGGTGGTGCTGCCCAGGCTGCACATGTAGGCAGGCAACACAGTGGGCACCCAGGTTCTGTGCCCTCCTTGTACCTGTCAAGTTCTTGCTCCTGGCAAAGTCCCTGGGTTTGAGGTGCCTTGGGGCAAGTCACACCCCCTCGGACCTCAGTTTCCCCATCTATCCCGCAGGAACCTCTGCAGGACAGCCTCAAGATCCCTTCTGGCTCAGGCATTCCAGGCCCTGAAGTTTCGGGGCAACAGTGAGCTCTTGGGCTCTATGCGGTACAGGGGATGGGGACAGGCAGGAGGGCAGGACCAGCCTCTCAGAGGCTGCCAGGCTCTGGGCCATGTACTTAGCCCACCTCAGCCCCATCCCACCCTCCACTTCCTGGGAGCCTGGATAATTATAAGCAGAGGAGCAGCTGGGATGGCCCTGCTGAGGGCCTGTGCATGGGGCAAGGATTCCACGGTTTCCTGCCACTGCCCACCAGTGAGCCTCTCCATAAACTGGGGACAACATGAGGACCCAGGTGATGGGGCGCATGGACAGTGTCTGGCTGGGCAGAGGCTGTGCGCGGTGTGAGGGGTGCGTCAAGGTCTCTGCTAGAGCCCCGGGAAGGCTGGACGGAGTGGCCCCAGGTCTCTGGCAAGCTCCTGCAGGGTGAGGCCTTGGCGGCATGTTTGAGGACATGCGTTCTGTGCTCTGGTTGCCCTGTGAGCTGTCAGCCCTGGGAGCATCAAGCTTGGTGCTCATTACACTGGGGGTAGGCAGGGTGGCATGTAGAGCGTGGGGTCAGCATACGCAGGAGACCACATGAAACACCCTGACAGGCACAGAACTGCCTGGAAGTGCACGTCCTACTTGAAAGGACTCACCTGGGGGTGGGGGTGCACTTGGCAAATGCCAACAAACGACAAGCATGGGAGCCTGGCCCCTAATTAACCAGCCTGGTGTTGGCTCTTCTCCCCGGGTCTCTGTCTGGATCCTAGGCCTGAAGCCTGAGGAACTCCGACAGTCAGACCTTGGTGCTGAGCCAGAGGCTCTGCTGCTGACCCCCACCCCTTCATCTGTAACATACAGCGGTGACACCCTGGGCAGACGCCTCTATTTCCTCAACTGTCCAATGGGAACAGCTGCCCGAGCCCACCGGGCGTTGTGAGGATTAAATAAACTGTGTAAAGTGCCCAGTATGGGCCCAGCACATGACAGACGATACAAAAGGATTAGCTGTCGTGCGCACACTGATCTATACTTTCTAGGAAGACTTTCTGCACGCAGCAGGTGCCAGGTGATGGCTGGGGTGGAGGGAGGGCTCCGCCTGCCTCCAGACAAGGCACTGAAGCCAAGGTGTCTTGAGTGGAAGAGGCTGGCAACCCCGCTCATCAGCCCATCTGACCTGGGAGATCCTGGAGCCCAGAGAGGGGAGGGGATGATCTGCTCAAGGTCACCGAGCCAGGTGGTGATGGGAGCCAGGCCTATCCCCACCCCACAGGACCAGCCTGCTCTCACCCCACCTCCTGGCCTTGTCTCCCACTTGGCACTAAGGAGGCCCCTTCTCCTCTGCTCTTGCTTCTGAACCCACTTCATGGAAGCCTCCCTGGACCCCCACCGTGGGCACGGCCTCTGTCTGAGCTACATCCTAAAACCTGTGGGTGGATGTTCTAAGGAGACAGATTTGGCTTAACCCAAGAGAGGATGTCCTGGGAGTTGGTGCTGCCTGAGGAGGGGTGAGCACCGTGTTGCTGGAGGTGTGCAAGCAAAGACAGAGAGCCAGTGTAGAATAACACATGAAGCAGCACCTGGCACAGGGTCCTACACCTCACCGGCACTTTGCCATGGCTCACTGCACCTCTGACTGGGAGGGAGTGAGTGTCCTGTCCCTCAGGGTGTGTGACCACTGGGCAGGAGCCTCTAGGATCATTCAACTCTGTCCTGGCACAGGGCTCCATTCAGAGTGTTTGCTGCCTGAGGGAACAGTCTTGCTGCCCAGCCCCACTCACCTTGAGGTGGCCCAGGTGCATGCGGGCCCGCTCACACATATGCAGGAAGTACTTGACACTGCTCTCATCCACGATGATGTACACGGCCACCTTCCTCTTGAAGCCAGCGTCCAGCAGGTCCTTGAAGATGTCCACGTCGGTGAACATGTCCATGACCACAGCAATGACCTGCAGCAGGGGAGGCCATGGCCTGTTAGACAGCACAGTGGGACTCACCACCCTCCCACCCCACCTCCCAGCAGCCTCAGGACAAGGACTGGTAGTCAGGCGTGCCTGCTCGGGATGGGGCCGCTCTGACCCCAGCATTCTGGGTCAGGAGTCCACACTGTGAATAAGGAGGTTCTCAGGTGATGTGGGCAGAACCTCCAGGGGTGTCAGGGAATAGGGAAGAAACATTCAGTGCACCTGTTGTTTCCGTAATCCAAAACTACAGAAACAAAACTCAGCTAATCTGAGATGAGAAACGCAAAGGCAAGGGTGAGAACGTGTAGGGAGGGAGCCTGGGTCCAGGAGAAACTGGGCCATGCTTGATCTAGAAGGTTCTTGAGTCAGGAGGGGTCCTTCCTCCTCTGCTGGTGGCAGGGCTCCTTGGGGCAGGCTTTGAAGGCAAAGCAAGAGGTCTAGCCAGGCCCTGGGGCCCTGGCTCTGGCCCATTCCTGGGAGGCATTCCTGGCCAGGGCAAGCCGCACCACTGCCCTGCTCCTGGCTATCTTGGGGTCCTGAGATGACTGTGGAGGAGAGAGGGGGAAGCCAACCGCTAGGGAACAGGGAGCAGCTTCCCTACATCCTTGGTGTGGACTCTGGCCTCCCTTCTGTCTGCCTGGACAGAGCCCAAATTAGTATGTGCCCTTCCTGACATCTGACAAGGTTTGCCACCTCTGCAAAGGTGAGCTCCATCTCCCAGGACTGACTCGGGGGGGGGCCCCAGAGGTCAAGATGCATCAGCCCCATCTCTGGGCCAGCATAGCCTAACTGTTCACAGCAGTATCCACATGCATGAAGGTGCAGGGTGAGGGCAGGGAACCCATGTACCGGGGTGGGGTGCAGGGGGAGGAGAGGGCTGTGGGACTGGCCCTACGGGTCCCCAGCCAGGATGACCTTGTGCCTCTCCATCACCCCCTCTGCTTCCTACCCCCACCACCCATCTGTCAGTTTGTCCTACTGTGGTGGCTTATGTGACACTGTGATCCTGGAAGCTATGCCACTGGTATTTCAAGTACCAGCAGGGTCACCCATGGTGGACAGGTTTCAGCAGCACTTCCAGACTAAGACAGACAGGGAAGAAAGGTCTGGTGATCTGCTTCAAAAATTAACCAATGGAAAAAGAACCCTATGGATCACAATAGAACTCTGTCTGGTACAGAGCTGGAAGATGAATTCCCTAGGCTGGAAGGCACTCAGTGGGTGCAACAATGGACTTGAGCACACCAACAATGCTGAAGATGATGCAGGATTGGGCAATGTTTTATTCTGTTGTATGTGGGGTAACCAGGAGTCAGCACTAACTCAATGACAACGACCACCACCACCACCGCCTTCCATCCTCAGTGGAAGCAGAGTGGGAGGGCGTCACACGAGGACCTATGCCATGCTGCCATCGGCCGGCAGCCAGCTCTCTGGGCTGCCCCACTACACCTGCCCTGGCCTTGGCCCTGGTTTGAGAACCCCCTGGAGGAAATTCCCACAGAGGCCAGGCCTGTGCCCTAGGCCACACAGGAGCTGGGGACAGAGTTGGGCTAGAACCTAACCTACCCTGGGCAGTGGGGCGCCTGCCACAGGGATTCACAGATGAAGGTACCAGGGAGGCAGTGGAGATATGTCCACGCACCCCATGGAAGCACCCCAGGCTGCCCTAAAGGCCCACCAAGGCCCTACCCCCTGTGCGGGGTCCCTCCCTGCCTGCCTTGTACTTGCTGTTGACCCTGAGCAGGACACCTGGCTCTTGCTTGGCTTTCCCAGGCTCAGTGTTCTCATCTGTGCATCAGAGCGACACGACCACCTCCCAGGAATATCAGCACACCTGCCTCACAGCGTGCAGGAAGGGCCTAGCCCAGCTGCAGGCAGCACTGAGTGTCAGTGCACGGCGGGGGGGAGGTTCTCACAGCCCTGCCTCCCCAACCATGGGCTGGGGTCCCAATTTGCAGCTGGATAAACTGAGGCTTAGCAAGGTTGTAAGGCTTGCCCAAGGTCATAAAGCAAGTCAGGGGCAGGGCTTGGCCAGTCTTGGGTCTCTGGCGCCTTCCCAGGATGCGTATTTTGCCTCAGAGGGCCTAGGGGTGCTGGCTTACCAACTAGCTAGGGCCTGAAATTCTCTTGTCCTGTGGGGGCATGAGCGCTTAATCTCTGCATCTCTGAAGGGCCGTCTAGGGGCAGAGGGTGCAGGCACAGTCTGCGGGGGCCAACAAGGTGGTGGTGGGGGTTCCATACCAGATGAGGACCTGCTCTCTGATTCCCAGAGCTGCCCAAGCTAGACAGTGGTCTTGAGAGGCAGGAGATATCCAAGGAAAGGCCAGAGTCTACTTGGAGAGGCACAGAGGAGAGGAGGAGCCCAAAAGAATCTGTAATTGTACCTACAGTGTCAGGCAGGGATGGGAGTGGGTCACAACAGCCTTTGATCAGTCAGGGTGATGAGACCCTGAGGTGGCTGGGGCAGGGACTCCTCCTCTGGGATCATACACTCCTGGGGTCCCCTGGACAAGCCACCACTGGGCAGGCACACAGCCTCATGTGCCACCTTGGAAAGGGGCTAAATCTGGGCGGGGCCAGCATGCCTCTCCTGAGGCAGTCTCCCCTCCCACATGGGCCAGGGGCTGGTCCTGACAGACAGGGACTTGCCCTGGGCTCAGGCTAGGGGAACATGCCCCAGCAGGACTGTGCCATTGGCATGCACCCCTTGTCACCCTCTGGCAGGCACTGCTGCAGGTTAGAGCGTTGGGGCCTGCCCCGCGGTGGGTCCCACAGGGTCTGTGGCCAGACCTCAGATCTCCCAGGTACTGGGCTGGGTGCCTTGGGGCGGGTGTTAGAGGGCTGGTAATAGGTGGGCCCCAGCAGGTATGGGGCCACTGATGCTGGAGCAGGGCTGGAGCTCCCAGACAGGCAGCCCAGGTGGGCTGGTCCCCAGTGAGAGCCAGAAGGTCTCTGGAGGCCCTCGAGTCCTGTCTTCACATCCTCATTTTGCAGATGGGAAAGGATCATGACCAGAGCCCTGGGCCCCCACAGGGCCATCTGCTTGAGACAGTGTGAGCCAGCCCAGCCCTCATGCCACATGCTGTGCCCGATGACCATTATACCACATGTCTCCCCCACCACACACATGAGGACACTGAGGCACAGAGGGATCCTTCCTTGCCTAGCAGTCTGTCTGGCACCAGTTGCCTGGAACACTGACTTGTCCAGGCAGAGGCCCTGCCTGTCAAGCATGGTGTAGCTGCAGGCAGCTCCAACCACAGACAGCTGCATAGATGGCTCAGCCCCGGAGCCACTCCAGGAGCCAAGGCAGCCGGGGCCAGTCACAGCCTCTTTCAGGCCTCATTTTCCCCATCTGCCACCTGGCAGGTGGGGGTGTGGCCTGGCTCATCTCTAAGGTCTATCAGCTCAAATGTCCAGGACTGGAAGGGGAGGGCTCAGCTGGCCCTGCCTGGAGGCACTACACCCTGTGCCTCCATGCCCACACATTCCCACAGGAGTCAGAGCTGGGCAGGGGAGGCTGGGTCAGGAGGCTGCACCAGCTAAGGCCATGCCAGCCCCTCTTGAGTCCACATGAGTGGCTGTACCAACTGCCTGCTCCTCAGGAGGTACAGCCTGGGGGCAGGTCTGTGGGTGAGGGGACCCAGAGGCTTCATACCCGAGGACCTGGTGTCCCAAGCAGTGGACAGGGAGCTCCCAGCCCCTAGTTCCTGGATGCCACAGCCCAGCTCTCAAAGAAAGGAGCCTAGGAGGCTTTTCTGATGGAGGAAGCTGTCTGTAGAGGTCCAGGGTCCCCCAAAATGCAGCCCCAGGGCCCAGGAGGGGCCTGGTTCCCTTGACAGCCCCCTGGTTCCTAGCCCCAGGGGTGGAAGTATGGGGGCTGCTGTAACACTGAGGAGAAGTGGGAGGAGGGTAGAGGGAGGGCCCGCAGGGCAGAGGTGGGTCAGGCGAAAGCTGGGAAGATGCCAGCAGGGGTCATTTCCCTCCCATGGGCCAAGGCTACCTCTGGCTGGGTCACTGTACTGGCCTCCTCAGCCCTCCACCCCAATCTCCTGATGGTTTCAGATCCCCATAATATCCTTGGGAAGGGGCAAGCTATGGGCAACTACCCCCTGTTAGGGTTGCAGAAACTATGGCCCAGAGGGGGAGGGGACCAGCCCAAGGTCCCACCATAAGCACCTCTAGCATCTGGGTGGCCACCAGGAAGACAGCGTCTAGGCCACAAAGGAGCGAATGCCCATGCTGTGGCTGCCACACTCCAACAGTTGCTGCCTCAAGTCCTGTAAGAACTGCTGCTGGCCTTGGGCTGGATAGGGCAGGGGCTGTGGGTCAGCCAGAGGGGGTGTCCTCCCCACAGCCCAGTGGCAGTCTGAACCCCCCGAGCCAAGAATGGATGGACCCAGAGTTAGAGTTTCTGGGCTTTAGGTGAGCTAAAGCTCCAGGCTTTGGGTGGGCTGCCTTGTTTCTCTGGGCCTCAGTTTCCTATCTGTCAAATGGGAACGTGGACATGGTGCCCAAGAGCCTGTCCTGCTCTGAGGTCCTGCTGAGGGATGCGCAGGTGCCCAGCACAGCCTGTCTGGACCAGCTGAGTATCTAGCCAAACCCACAGGCTACAGAGAGGAAGTCCCTGGCCCCCACAGCCCCGCCTCCCTCTTACACCATTACCACAGGCTCCCTGCCTCACCAGGTGCAGACACTCTGCCTGTGGCACCCCAGCACCCACAACTAGTGTTTTCTAACCTTTCTGTGACCACAGACGGGAATTCAGAGGGCAATCGGGTAAAGCAGGTCCCCATGGAAGTGCCTGGGGATGGGGGGAAGGTGCAGTTGGAAACCACTGGCCTAAAGGACAAGGGACCCACATCAGTATGCGCCCAGCCTCAGCAGCAGCCTCTCTCCTCCAGGGGCCTGACCCCATAGACCTTCCTCCCTAAAACACCCTGCCTCAAGCCCCCAGGCCTCTGCACATACTGTTCCCCTGGCTGAGCTGCCTTCCCATTTCCCTCCCCCGGCCATCCTTCAAATTCCTACTCAGAGCATGCCTCCCACCCAGGCTTCTCTCAGTCATAGCTCTGACCCATCTGGTTGTGATATGTATCATGTCTGCATTCCTGGAGATGCCACAACAAAGGAGTTGAGGAGCGTGTCATCTCCCCAAGGCCTGGACCCACTGGAAGGTGACAACCCTCTGAAATGGCTCCTCCTGCCTCACACCTTACAGACCACTGACATTCTCAGAGGTGGCTCAGACCAGAGCTGGCCAAGCCCTGTATCTCCAAGTGCTCCAAAACAGACAGGGGAGACAGGTATCCAACACAGCGCCTGTGAGAGTAAGTGCTCAAGAAATGCCAGCTGCTCCTGATCTCCCTCCTCTTGTCGCACTAACCCAGGTCCTATTCCATCCTCTGGGATAGACAGGCCAGGAATCATCAGCCCACCCATTTCCCATTTCCCTTCATGCCAGCCAGAAGGCTGATGGGAAGGCTGCTCCCAGGAATGGCACAGGGAGCTCTGCAGACCATCTTAACGGGGATAATTGGATAATGACCACCAAAAGATCCTGGATGCAACTTGCACTTCCAGCCACAAAAGAAAAACAGAGACTGGATTTACCTTCTTGCCTTACACCACAGAAAACCAGACAAGACATATGAAACAATGGTTTTCAGATAATGGACAAGAGGCAGTGCACCACCGTGATTCCTGAGGTCCCTGAGAGTGAGAAAACAAACAAGGTAAGCCCTAGGTGCCCAGCTCACTGCCTAGAGAGAGCCCCTGGGCCATGGCACAGGGAGGGGGAACACAGGTGGAGTCCAGTGGTTTCTCTGAGTTCAGGAGACAGGGTTTAGAGTTTGGCAGCTAGAGAGGAGAGAGCTGCACGGAGAGAATCCAGAGACGCGCAGAGGGTTCCCCTTGAGTCTTCAGTGACAACTGACCAGCACGTGGATGTGAGAAAACTACTGAGGCTGGACAAAAAAAAAAAAAAACAGTGGAAAGGGGCAGAGGGAGCAATCGCTGGTGGTCACACAGGACCAGGAAATAGTTCATGTTCCCACCAGCCAGAGCAGAAACACCTCCTGAGACACAGGGCATGGAATAGAGTCCTCAGAAGGCACTGTCTCAGTAGTGGGGCAAGTAAGCCCTAGACCAAGGATCAGCAAACTTCTTCTGTAAAGAGCCAAACAGTAAATATTTTAGGCTTTGCAGGCCATAAAGTCTCTGATGCAACTATTCAACTGCTGTAGCATGAAAGCAGCTATTAACAAATGTGTGAGTCTGTGTTCCAATTAAACATTATCTACAAAAGCAGGAAGTAGGCTGGATTTGGCCTGTGGTCCAAAGTTTGCCAAACCTTACCTTAGAATAAAGTCTGCTCTGGTCCTGCCTAATAAAGCTTAAAAGCTACCCTCAGAAGCATTTAACTGTTTTCAAGTAACTTAATTGCATCCCAGAACAAAGCCCTCGAATATTTAAAGAAAAAAAAAAAAAAAAAAACCAACACCTATAACATCAAGAATTACCAGGCACATCAAGAAACAGGAATATATGACCCCACATGAGAAAAATCAATCAAACCAACCTAGAACTAATTACAGATGTTAGAATGGGCAGACAAAGACACGAAAAGTTATAAGTGTATTCCATATGTTCAAAAGTTTAAGTACAGACATGGAAGATATTTTTTTTAAAAGACTCAAACTGAAGCTCAAGAGGTAAAAATACAACATTTGAGATGAAAAAATACACTGGTTGGGATTAATAGCAGGTTAGATACTATAGAAAAAAAATAGTGAACTTGAAGATATATCAATAGATACTATCCAAAATGACACAGAGAAACTGAAAAAAAAAAAAAGATCGGAACATCAGTGAGCTGTGGGTAAACTTCAAGTGGTATAACATACCTATAATTGGAGACTTAGAAGGTCATGGGAGGGACAGAAACACATTTGAGAAAAATAATGGCCAAAACATTTCCACATTTGATGAAAACTATTAAATCCACACATCCAAGAAATTGAACGAATTCCACGTAGAAGAGTCTTGAATAAAACCACCTAAAGGCACATGACAATCAAATGGCTTAAAACTAGTAGTAAAGAGAAACTCTTCAAAGTAGCCAGAGGGGAAAAAGACCATTATACATACTAAGGAGCAAGGATGACAGCAGACTTTTCACAGAAACAAGGCAAACCAGAAGACAATGAAGCAACATCTATGAAGTACTGAAATGGAACAAAAGTCAACCTAGAATTCTATACCCAAAGAAAATATCGCTCAAAATCAAAGGCGAAACAAAGACTTTCTCAGACACACAATAGCTTAGAGAATCCATCTCCAGCAGATCTGTACTGCAGTTATTACCATCCCTTCTACAGATAGAGAAACTAAGGCCCCAGAGGCCTGCAGCTCCCTCCTTGTGGAGGCAGAGGAGCAGCCTGGTTCAGGCTCAGCCCTCCCCTTCCCTTCCTGGGGTGTGGCAGGTGTGGAATGGAGACAGGAAGAGCTCCTCTCCTACCCCATAGACCCCTCCTCCAGCAGCAGGGCGCGACAAATCTGGCCATAGCACCTCAGTTCTCCTATGTTCACAAGGTCCTCTCCCCTCTCCCCACATTCCAGTGGTGCTGGCAGAATAATGGGAAAGCCCCCTAGAAGTTACGGAGGCCTCCTGGGATCCCTGGAGCTGAAACTGGAGTGCTGGCACCACTGTGGGCAGTGCTCCCCACTGGCTCCTGGCACTCTCCATGTTTGCCCATCCTGTGCCTCTGAAGGCCTGTCACTGAATGAGGGCTAGTTTATATAACAGCCTTATCTTGCCCTCGCAGGGTAAATGGGGAGAGAGTCTGCGTACATGATAAGGAATGCTGACCCAAGCCAGAGTAAGAAGGCCAACATGCTGACACCCATATGTCCTTTTCCAGGTACCAAGGAGGGATAGGGATGACCACTCCCATTTCACAGAGGGGAGTCACTGTCAGCCAGTGGCAGAGGCCTCCTGCTCACAGGCTCCTGTCCCAGGCAGGGGATCCTGTGTACATTCCTAGCTGTGACTCTACCCACCACTCCCAGATCCCACCTTTGCTCCTGAAACCTGACGATCAGAACTGCCTGGAAGGTATGCCCTTGGACCTCCCGGCTCAGCCTCTCATTCCCTGGGTGGCCTAAGGCAGGTCACTTCTCCACTCTAAGTCTCAGTTTCTCTTGTCAGTAAAATTGGCAGTACGATTAAATGACCTGCAAGACCCCTTTCCCCTCTGACGTTCATGAGTTCTGTGAATACCTTCCCCACCCTCTGGACCTTAATGATGGAAGCCTCATTAAGGCCAATTAAAGGAGGCTCATGCCTCCTAAAGCACCAAACTTTGCAGTGCCCGGGGCCAAGTAGCATACCGGTCACACCTAGAGTCATCTGGCCAGGAGGGCCCAGCACCCCAGATAGACACTGGGCCTCCTCTATCGCTCAGGAATGCTGCTGAGACAAGGAGGCACCGAGCTTGGGGCAAGGCCATCGAAGCCCAGGGCTGCACCTGTGCATGAAGCAAGAAGACATGATCCTTCCCACCTCCTGTCGGCCCCAAGGGCCTCAAATCCTCCAAGCTTCCAGGCCTAACAACGCAGAAGCCAGCCAACGAGACCCTCCGCAGTCAGGGAACGGCATAAGCAGAGAACTTTCCAACTGGGAAATCTCAGAGCCATAGATTTGAAAGCCTCTAAAAGCCTACTGTCCAAATGCTATCCACAGCTGTGGGATCACAGAGAATCCTGATCCCCTCCCCCAAAGGCCAGGCCTGGAAAAGACTTGCCCAAGGTCACACAGTGAGCCAGGGTAGGGCTGAGGCCCCTGGGTTACCTGATATCCTCTCTACCCCATTCTACCAAGCCCCTGCTTGGATATCTCCCAGGACATGGAGCTCACCACTTCTCAACCCAGACTACTTCTGGAGAGGCTCTCAGGGGAAGGGTATGGATGCAGAGAGAGGGAAGGATGAGAACTGGCATAACTGAATGCCAGCTATATGCTGGATGCCATGCTGAGTGCTTTAGATACCTCTTTTTCTATTTAAACCTCATCACGACTTTATGAAGCAGGCAGTAGCCTCACCTGGGCACTGAGGAAGAAGGAACTATCCCAGGATGGCCAAGGCGGGAAAAGCAGCAGAGTGGGGGGTCAGTCTGGGTCCCTGTGATGCCAAAGCCCATCTTCCCACCACACCCGGGAAGATCCCTAAGCCTGGGGGGTTATCTGGACTCATGCGGGAGGGCGATGCAGCCCATCCAGGCCAGCACCTGCCAGGCTGGGGCCGGCGTGTGAGGCGTGTGATCGGGCTATAGGGCATGACCCAGCTGCCTCCCCTGCTGGTCATGCGGAGCATGGCGGAGTGCGCACCAGGCTCAAAAGGGCCCAAAGGGGCTGATGTTTCCTTGGCAGGCCTGCTCTCCCTAATACTCTCCATTAAGATGCAAACGCAGTCAGGTAGGAAGCCTCTGGAGGCAGGAGCCAGCCCTGGATGAATGATATCAGAGGGTTCCCACCCTGACAGGTGAGGGCCTGGGGCTGGGGCTGGGTCTTGTCAGGGCAGGCCACCACCGGCAACTCCCATCCTGTGCACAGGCCTGTGGGCCATGCACCCCTTGCGGGCCCTGCACTCAAGGACAGCTGACTGGGCCACCTCTCGGGCCTCTCACGTGTTGGGGGCAGTCCTGGACTCTGGCCGAGGGGTAAAGCAAGAGCCCTCTCTCACAGGCCCCAGGAGGACCTGCAGGGACTGGTGGTAGCTCCCTTCCAGGCACTCCCCACTGGACAGCCTGGTGTCTGGATGCCTGATGGGGAAAGGCAGCCTCGCAAAAATTCTTTCACTGTCCGGAGACTGGCAGGGGCCAGGACGGGGCTCGGATGCTCCATTAAAAGCCAGAGCTCAGGAGGAACAGCCGGGTGCTTCTCCAGGGAAGGGGAAGGGGCTCCAGGGCCTACAGACCTGAGTTCTGGTCTAGGCTCTACAAGTTACCAGCTTTGTGACCTCAAGCAAGTTATCCACCCTCTCTGAGCCCTGACCAGCCTCAGTATCCTCACCTGAACAATGGAGACAACGCCCACTTTATAGAGTTGTTATGAGGATTCAACAATGCAGGTAAAGTGTCTGCTCAGCACCTGGCACATCGTTGGCATTTAATAAATGCCTTGTTAAGCTGCTTTTATTCTTCTGGAGCCAAGCTACCAGCCAGGACTTCAGTATACGAAGGCGGGGGGCCTCACAGGAAAGACGTGGGCTCACTGGCTCTGTGAAACTGGGTTTCAGAAGGCCCTTCCTAGCTATGTGGCCTTGGGCCAGAAATACTCCTCTGGGCATCCAATCCCAGGCTCTGGCTAACAGGCAGCCAGGCATGAGATCTGGGCTCTAGTACCACCTGGGGCAGTGGACCTGCCAGGGGTGCCAGGGGTCCTGCCCCATGTTGTGGCGGTGGGAGGGTTTCAGTATCTGGAGAAAGAGCAACCTAGTAGGCATCTCTACCCTTTTCCTCTGTGGCAGCCCCTCCTTAGCCCAGCCTCACCTCTCTGTTGAGGCTGCCACAGGAGCGAGAGCAGACAGCCTCCCAGGCGTGATGATACAGGCCCAGCCTCTGGTATGCAGCTGGAACCCCCGACCAGGTTTTTCCCCAGATAAGTCATCAGCTCCTAGGGGCTGGGGGGAGGGGAAGCATCCAGCACCCAGCACTAGCTGGAAACGCAGGCAGGTGAGAAGGAGTCTGGCTCAGACATGCAGTTACCTTCCCTCTCAGAGGGCCAGAGCTCCTGGGGCTGGATGGTGGCTCAGAGAGGTCGAGCTGCCGGCTCAGGACTGCGTAGCCAGCTGGAGTCAGACCTAGGACCTTCCTGTCCCTGAGTGGAGAGAAGTCTAGACCATAGCACAGCAGGATGTCAGGGTGGAAAGGACCCTTCGTAGTCTCCAACATCTGTATCCACTTTACGGATGTGATAACCAGGGCTCAAAGAGGAACTGGGCTTGTTCCAGTTCACACAGCAAGGCGGGGGGCAGAGCGGGGACCTGACTCCAGCACTCTTGGCTCCTTGTTCACTCCTTTCCCACTCGTTCAAGACTTTTAGGGATGGGGGGCCTGGTGGCAGTCCTGATGTGAACACAGCCCCTCCCAGCAGTCAAGTTGGGGTGGCTGAGAGATGCTGTGTCACTTCCCTGCCCCAGGGTCTTCCTGTCATGCTGACACAGGGCAGGGTGAGAAGCTGGCAGGCGGGCCACCTGACTCAGCGCCAGCAGCCAGCCCAGTGCCCCAGGTGGGGAAGGACCAGTATTCAGTTTGGTGACTAGCACAGTGGAGTCCCCATTCTGGGCACCTGGGAGGACATTCTCCCTGCATACTCGGGACAGGAGGAGGAGGCAGGGGCAAGGGGATGAGAGGCAACTCAGGAGGAGAGAGAAGGCAGGGGAAACTCCTGGTGGGCAAGTAGGCAGGCAAAGCGCCCTGTCAGCATTCATCAGGGCAGTGACTCGACCCTGCAAGCCTGGGAAGCAGCCAGAGGTGGAAGTTGGGGTAACTGCAGGCAGCCTGGTCTGCTGCCCTCCTGGCCCTGCCTGCTGCTGTGCCCTACCAGGGGCTGGGTAGAAGGGCCCACGCCCAGAGTCTGGGGGCAACACAGCCTGGTTCCTGCCCCTCCACTCAGGAACAAGCTGGGTGCCCTTTGGGCAGGGACTAACCAGTTGGGCCTCAGTTTCTACCTCTGAAAAATGAGGCAGATAACACCTTCTGAGATTATAAAGTGCCAAGCACTCAGTAAACAGGTAGTGTTATTAGAGCCCTCCTACGCACACAGAGAACAGCCACAGGTCCCCACAGGGCTTGGACGGACATGGCCGGGAAACACGTGGTGGCTCGGCATGCCACTCTCCTCGGTGCCTCAGTGTCCCCATCTGTACTACGAGTGGCCAGGCCTCCGTCCCTCCCACCCATCCTGATTGGACCAGGCTTTCCAGACTCCCCACAAGAGCAATGCTCTCTGGGGTCGGGGGCAGTTTCAGAGAGTGAGCCCCGGGAGGTCCCCCCCCCCAGAGGCACAGAGCCAGGGAGGGCAGTGCCCACCTGCAGAGAGGCTGCAGGAGGCCCTGAATGAGGCTCCCAGGAGCCTGGGTTCAAATCCGGATCTACTTCTGGCTATATGGCTTAGGCAGACAACAGTAATAACCTTGTGGGGCTTTTGCTGCAAGTAAAAAAGGTTATGGGGACCCAAAGGACGGCATGGGCTGAGCCTCAGCTCTGGCCAGAAACGTGCGAGGAGGTGGCAGCGGGAGGCCACAAGGGCAGAGTCCAGCCCCAGGCACCCCTATCTGGCTCCATCACTAGGCCAGGCCATCTGTCTTTCTGTCTGGGGGCGATAAGACCCTTCCCATGTTGTTCCCATGCCAAACTGGGATCTTGTGTCTGCCTCCTTCCTACTGCTAGTGGGGAGGAAGGTCATGGAGGAGGAGCTCTGGCACAGCAAGTCATACTCCAGCAGGGCCACAGTTTCCCCACCTTTAATATGGCGGCAGAGACTAGATAATGGGATCCCAGCAGGCCCTTCCAGGGGACTGGGTTCTACGACCTTGCGCCAGGGCCATCCCCCACCAGGCCCCAACATCAGCAGTGTGCCTTCCTACCTCACAGGAGGTGTGGGGCAGGTTATGCAACCAGAAGACTATGAAAGTCCCCTCCTCCTCCTCACTCTCATCACCTGATTCCATCATCACAACAGCTCAAAGACACAGCTTTTATCTTCATTGCCCCCATTTTACAGACCAGAAAACCGAAGCCCCAAAGCTGCCTGGAGTTGGCCAGCAAGTTGGGAGAGGGGCAGGCTGAGAGTCAAGCTCCTTGACCTGGGCTATCTGACTCATCTGGCCCCTCTTGGAACAAGGACTTGGCCTTTCCAGAAATCTGAGCCGTGGCCACCTCAGCTCCAGATCTACTTGTGGTTTCTCTGCCCAAGAGTTCCCTCAGGCCCGTGAGTTAATCAGGGTGGGCCACACAGCAAGTAACTGCCCCACTCTGGACCTGCTTACTCCCCTGGCAGTGAAGGAAAGAAACTCAGTTGGGAATACCTCACCCCACAACCCAAGGCCAAGACATACATTGCTAATCAGTCACTACTCTCTACTGAGCCCAGACCTGGCTTCAGAATCCATCTCAACACAGATGTGCTTTGAAACCACGGCACCATGAAAAGACACTGCCCTGCAGAAGCAGCACTCACTCAGCCTGCCTGTCCCTGCTAGTGGTGAGCATCCTGTCACAGAACGTGTGCAAGGGTTTCAGCAGAGGATGGCCACCCACACTCAGGACACTGTCGTGGGTCCCTCACAGCCTGGCAGGGGTAGCAAAGGGGAGGTCCCTCCCAGTGGCAAAATTCAACCCAGGTGGACAATACCTGGCTGCACTGCCTCCGCTTCCACTTCCACCGCTGAGAACCATGCCACACCTGCACCCTGCATCCCAGCCTGGAAAGTCCCTGCTGTTGCAAAGCTCAAGGAAAAGCTCAGAGAGGGTAACCAACTGGCTCTCAGTCACACAGAACCGCCAAGAAAGAGCCATATGTGAACTCCAGGCTGACCTTCAGACCAGCCTCAGATGAACTCAGGCCTCTTCTCAATCACCATGACTACCCCACCCCCACGCCAAACTCCCTCCAAACCAACAGAAGCAACACCAAAGAGCTCGCGGAGGCGGGGGAGGGGGGGGTCTGTAAGGCTCCTGCTTCTCAAGGGTGAATGAGAGCAATCCTAAGTGAGATGAGAGATAAAGGAAGTTCCAATTCTTCCCCAGCCTACCCCACGAAGGCATATACCTCTGGGAATTTGCTCTCCAGATCTGGGAAAAACAGACCACCCTGCCCAACCTCCCCCCCCCCCCCTTTGAGAAAGGGACAGCCCAGGGTCACTTCCAGAGAACACAAGCAACGTCCCTCTCTGTAAAGAAACTGAGGAATCCCATAAAGTCAGAGAGGAATTCTTCTCCGGGGAGGCCCAAGGTGGCCTCGGGCACAGCTTTGGGACCCCGTGCTGGGCTCTGAGTTAGCATGTATCCAAGGCATTGGTGTAACCTTGGGGCCGGCCCACTGGCCCAGCGCTCCTCACCTTCTGGGCCTGGCTGATCATCTTGCGCACCACCTCCTTGATGTGGGCCTGCCCGTCGATGGGGGGCTGCATATAGACGCTGGCCCGCGTCACGCCGCGGTAGGCGATGGTGTCCGGCCAACCCAGGTCCAGCTGGGGGATGGAGCGGTCCGACTTCTGGGGCCAGTACTCCAGCGAGGGCAGCGGCTCTGTCTCGGTGGGGGCGCCGCCGCCTGCCCCGCTGGCCCGCTCGCCCTCGCCCTCGCCGCTGGCGTCCTCGGGTCCCCGGAGCCCGCCTGCGCCCCGCGGGTCCTCGGAGCCGGGGTCGTACACCTCGATGGTCTCCAGGATGCGCTGGAGCTCCAACTCCGAGAGGAAGTCGCGGATATTTTCCCGCTTCAGCACCTCGTAGAAGGCTTCGGGGCCGCGCGCCGCCAGGGCTTCCAGCGCCAGCCGCTGCTCCTCGCTATAGAAGAACTCGGGCTTGGACTCGCTGGACCGCCAGTTGACGTGGCTGTCGTCCAGACATTGCACCTGGGAGAAGGCCATGGTGCCACCTGCCCGGAGCTTCTGCGGGGGGTAAGAGGGGGAAAGGCGAGCCGGGCTGGTCGGATCCTAGTTCCGGGCGCTGGCCGGGGCGCACAGCACGCTCCAGGGCCTCGCGGCCGACTCTGCGCTTCTGTCCATGGAGTCTGCCAAGGGAGACTAGGTGAGCGACGCAGGTCAGAGGGCGGGCGGGCGGGACCAGGGGCGGAAGGAGTTGGGGGCGGGCGGGGCTGAGGGACACGGTGGGGGGGCGGGGCGAGGAGTGGGGGGGGCCGCGCTGAGGGACACCAGGCTGCGAGGAAAAGGGAGGGGTCGGAGCAGGGCTGAGGGACACCGTGGGGGGCGGGGCCGAGGGAGGGAGCGACAGGTCCCAGGGTCGGGGTACCTGGAGCTGTCGGGGATGTCCTAAGCGACTTCTGGCAGGACCAGGACAGGCTCCGAACTTCTCAAAAGTTCCCGAAGCTGGGAGGCAGGAGCCCCTCACCGGCTTTTCTGCTCTGGGGGGCCCCGCATTACGGTGGCTAGGGGAAGTGAGGGGTCTTAAGTGCAGGGCGCTTGGGTTCGGCAATCCGTGGGCCTTTCGGGGGGCGGCCGGTTTCGCGAGGGGCCTGGGCCGGAAGGGCGGCGGCGGGGCTGGGTCGCGGCTGGGAGGGTCGGCTCGCTAACCCGGAGGCGGGCAGAGAGGCGGCCGGAGGTGCTAAGGCTGTGGTGAGTCAGGGCCGCCCAGCCCGCCACCTGCTGTCACGTGCCGCCGGGGTGAAGCCGGAAGCTGATTCACTCCCAACAGAAACCCGCGGACATTTGGCGGGGTCGCGCCCCCAATCCTTCGCGGTCCCCATCCCGGCGCCCGAATTCTGAAAAGCCCCGCGGCCGTCTAGTTGTGGAAGCAGGGTGGGGATATTGGGCTGGGAGCTCCCCCGGCTGGGGTAGGGCAAGGTCTGTCGCCACCTCAGGTGTCTTCACAGAGTGGGCTGTGCTGGGCGGGGTCACCAGGGGCTGGTCCTGCATTGCTGAAAACAGCCAAACCTGAACCGCGGGTGGGGCAGGCTTGCTGTCTGCCCCGCGTCCCCAGGGCTTGGGACCCTGGTTATAGGAGGTGTGGGGGGCCACATCTGAAGGCAGGCTGCCAGGGTGGGGACAGCAAAGCCCATTAAACCTCACCCGGCAAGCGGCCCCCACCCTGCCTTTGCGTGCCTCAGATGTCTGCTAGGCGCCTGCCAGGCCAGCCCTGCCCTCTCGGCCCCCTCCGCTCCCCTGGATCGCCCTGAATGGGGGGAAGAAGGGGGGTAAGGACACTGCTTTGTGCTGTAGAGAGCTGGCTAGGGACATCTCTAGGCCTTGTGCCCATGAACCCCCTCCCCCAGGTCTGAGCTGCAGTTGGACCTTCCTCACCTTCCACCTGTCCAGCAGCTGCCGGTCCACCCCAGACCTCTCCTGCCCTGAGCATTGACTGCCCCAACACCCCAGTAGTCCCCATCACTGAACTTTTAAACCTCAAGCCAACAGCCCCACCCTGGCCCCAGAGTGGCCCTAGCCCCTCCAAGGTCCATGCATGCATCCTCTCCTGTCCTCAGACAGTGAAGGGAGTCGATTACAGGGCAAGACCAGAACTGGAGTCCTGCAGCCTGATTCATGGCCCCTCCTGCCATTGCAGACCCAGGGCAAGACCCTCATTAAGCCTCAGTTTCTACTTTGTTCCCACCGCTGCACAGAGGCTCCAGGGCTCATAAAGGGAGCCCAGGCTCTCAGAGCTGAAAGGGCTCGGACCTGTCCACCACTACAGCTAACTGCCAATAATTACAGAGTCACAGGAAGTTAAAAAAAAAAAAAAAAAGGGAGGTCCCATGTACCCCTTTAACCAAGTCTCCCCCCGATGGTAATATCTTGCAGAACTACAGTAAAATATCACAGCCAGGGAACTGATACTAGTATAACCACAAAGCTTACTTGCACAGCATCTGTTTACATGCACTCAGGTGGTGTGTTTGTGTGTGTAGTTCTATGCCATTGTATCACATGGTGTACATTTGTGTCACCATTATCACCATCAAGATACAGAATTATTCCAGCACCACAAAGATCTCCTTTGTGCAACCTCTTTATAGCCATACCCATACCCATACCTCCTCTCCCCCCACTATTCCTAACGCCTGGCAATGGCTAATGTGTTCTCATCACAATAATTTTAAGAAAGTCCTATACACGGAACATACAGCACATAACCTTTTGGAATGAGGGCAGTGAGGTTCAGTGGTAGAATTCTTGCCTGCCATGTAGGAGACCCAGGTTTGATTCCCTGCCAGTGCACTTCACGTGCAGCCACCACTCACCTGTCGGTGGAGGCTTTGGTGTTGCTATGATCCTGAGCAGGTTTCAGTGGAGCTTCCAGACTAAGATGGACTAGGAAGAAAGGCCTGCAGCCTAGATCTAAAAATCAGCCAGTGAAAATCCTGTGGATCACGATAGTCCAGTCCTGTTGTGCATGGGGTCGCCATGAGTCTGGGCTGACTAGATGGCAGCTAGCAAAACAACTTTTTGAAACCGACTTTTTTCACTCAGCACAATTCTCCGAAGATTCATCCAGGTTCTTGCATGTATCGGTAGTTTGTTCCGTTTTGTTTTTCATGGAGGTCCTTCGGTGGCACGAACGGTTTGCACTCAACTACTAATCTAAAGTTTGGTGGTTTGAACCTGCCCAGTGGCACCGGGGAAGAAAGGCCTGGTGATCTGCTTCTGTAAAACCTTATGGAGCAGTTCTACTCTGTAATGCATGGGGTCATCACGGGTTGGAATCAACCTAATGGCAACAGGTTTAATATTCCATGGTGTGGATATATTTCATTCTGTTTACCCATTCACCTGTTGAAGGATATTTGGGTTATTTTCAGCTTTGGGCTATTACAAATAAAGACAGGAACAGTCCCGTACAGGTTTTTGTGTCTCGCAAAATGAAGACATACATCTTCATTTCTCTGGGATAAATACACGAGAGTACAACGCTGGGTCGTAGGATAGTTGCATATTTAGTTTATTATGAAACTTCCAAGCTGTTTTCTAGCATGTCTACCCTTTTACATCCCCACCAACAATGTACGAATAATCCAGTTTCTCGGCATCCTTGTCAACAATCCTTGCTGTTGTCAACAATTCTTATTTTAGCTATTCTGATAGGTGTGTGGTGATATCTCATTGTGGTTTGTATTTGCATTTTCCTCATGGCCGACGACGTTGAACACTTTTCCATGTGCTTATTTGCCATCTGTATGTCTTCTTCAGGAGCCCTGGTGGTGCAGTGGCTGAAGCACTCAGCTGCTAACTGAAAGGTTGGCGGTTCAAACCCACTAGCCGCTCCTTGGGAGGAAAATGTGGCAGTCTGCTTCCATTAAGATTATAGCCTAGAAACCCTCTGGGGCAGTTCTACTCTGTCACTTGGGGTCGCTATGAGTCAGAATCGACTTGATGGCAGTGGGTTTGGTTTTGCATGTCTTCTTTAGTGAAATGTTCCTTCATGTCTTTTGCCCATTTTCTAATTGGGTTGTTTATTTTTTACTGCTGAGTCTTGAGAGTTTCTTATATATTCTAGATACAAGGCCTTTGTCCTATATGTGCTTTGCAAATATTTTCTCACACTCTGTAGCTTGTCTTTTCATCCTCTTCACAGGGTCTTATGAAGAGTGAAAGTTTTTAATTTTGACGAGGCCTAGTTTATCAATTTTTCTTTTAATGGTCTGTGGTTCTGGTGTCAAGTCTAAGAACGCTTTGCCTAGTCTTAGGTCTTGAAGACTTTCTTCTATTTTTTCCCCTAAAACTTTGATAATTTTATTTTTATATTTAAATCTGTGAGTCACTCGAGTTCATTTTTGTATAAGATGTGAAGTCTAAGTCATGGTTTGTTTTTTTGCCTATGGACGTCCCCAGAAGGTTTCTACGAAAGAGCTTAAATAATCACCCAGCCCACAAGCCAGGGATTGGGAAAGCTGGCTTGACCTTGGGTCTGTTCCTTTTTCCTGCTGCCCACTGTGACATAGGTGCCTGAGCTGGCCGTCAGGGATGGACCAGGCCTGGTTGGGGTTTGGTGGGCACCTGACTCCCTCTGAGAGGGTGTGTCCAGTAGTCTCCTTGGGAGAGGATCATTCAGTCAGTCAACAAACACAGACAGAGGCTGCCATGCTTTGGCTTGTACTGGGCATTCCTGGGGCCCAGGCCCTTCCCTGCTCCATAGTCGTGTCGGATGGGGAAGGAAGGATGGACACAGGGCCTGTGGAGCCCAGATGTCCACAGTGAGTATGAGTTCCATAGGTTTCTGAAGGAAGGACGGGTACTCCAGGGGAGGGAACAGCACACACAGAGGCCCAGAGGTGTTCAAGAGAGAGCCTGGGGCACCAGAGGCGTGGCTGAAAGTAGTGAGGTGGTGGCAAAGTGGGCAGAGGGCTTTGGATGGCACACTAAGGGCCTTGTGATTCCTCCTGCTGGGGATGGAATGCTGGAGAAGGGTTGGGAGCAGGGGGTAGGTGGTGTGGGCAGGCTGTGATTTCAGAGTTCTTGCTACTGGCTTGGAGGGCAGGTGGATTAGAAGGGAGACCGTGGGCAACAGAACCAGTGAGGAGATGGTATAGCCCCACCCACGTAGCCAAGCATAGTGGCTGCCCAGTGAGCACGTGACATGGAGGACTTAAGGGCAAGGAGAAGGGCAGCTCCCAGGTCTGGGTGTAGGCCCTGGCTGGGTGAGGGTGCCGATGCAAAAAGGATTCCACGGGGGTGGTCAGGCCTGCAGAAGCTGGCAATCTGGCAAACTGGGAAGTCCCTTGCCCAGTTCCCTGGCACCCCTGGCCCTGGGGAAGCTCGCCCCTGAGTTGGCGCATTAGGGGGAGGAGAGGTTCTTTCTTAGCATTCAGCACAAACTCTCCAGCGGGCTAACAGTGCGAAGGAGGTGGTACCCAGAGCCGAGAGCCTGGAGCAGCCTGGATAAACTGGGAAGAATCTACTGACTCGGGCTTTCTGAGCTATTATATGGCTGTGACTCCTTGTCTGTCCCTCCCTGGAGGGCTGGGTCCTCTAAGAGCCAGAGCCGGCCTGTCAGGCCCAAAGCCCGATCCCTGCCCTCTGATTGCTGGACCCCAGGGGCCTCCAAGTCCTGCCACAGGGCCCCTTGCTGTGTCCTGGCCCAGCTATGCCCTTTCTGGCCCTGAAGTTCTTCATCTGCAAAACTGGTGAGGGTGGAGGTGATTGGGTAGGGCAGCTGGATCAAACTGTGCCTGAACTCCTTCATGGAGCTTCCTGGGATCCTTTCTCCCTTTCCTCCTCTCCTTCAGTGCTTTCCTCCCCCCCACCAACCACTCACTTATTCATTCACTCATACAAGTGTCCACACAATGTCTCCTCTGGGCCCAGCCCTGGGCTGGGCTAGACTGGATTCTGAGATGATTCAAGCCCAGTGTCTGTCCTTGGGGAGCTCCTGGTCTGGTGGGGAGGTAGAATATGTAAACAAACAGCTGTGATTTAGTCCCACCCACAGGGAGCTGTGGGAGCCCAAGGAGGAAGCTGCTACCGCCTGGGGGTGAGGAGTCAGGATGGCCTCAAAGGACAAGCCCTCAGCAATGGGCCTTGAAGCAGGAGATAAACAAGGGTGGGGGTGGGTGTTAACCTGGGACAGGACACCATGAGGAAGGGACAGCCTCTGCAAAGGCAAGGAGGTGTAAGAGTATGAGGTGTGTAAGAGAAGATGGAAGTAGGTCAGGACGGCTGGCGCATGGGTGCCGGGCTAGGATCAGCTGGGACCAGTTGCCAAGGGCCTTGAATGCCTTGGGAAGAACTTTTCTGACAGGAAACCAGGCTCCAGGGGTAGAGCTGGGGAGGAGAAGTCAGTGGCGTGATGAAAGCTGTGGCTTTGAAAACTCACAGCCGTGAAAGATGGCTGGAGAGGATGGAGGGGACCAGTGAGGAGCCTTTTTTGTACCAGAGGTGCTGGAGCTGGAGCCTGGGCCAAGGTGGAGTGAGGCCCTGGGCTCATGGACTGGCTGGAGGTGGGAGGGAGGAGGGAGTATGGACCACCACTAGGCAGCCCTGACTGGGAGTGGGTTGGGGGGAAGGGGTGGATGGTGCTGCTGGCCTGGAAACAGGGTCTGAGACCATGCCCCCAGTGGGCTGGGGCCCAGGGGGAGCTTTCAGAGGGCTGCTTGGAGGGGGTGGTCCTGAACTCAGAAGTGCTGGGTCTGCACAGGGAGCGCCCAGGCCTGTGGCATCAGTGCCCGCCACGAGTGGCCTCACAGCCCAGATGGGCCACTTGTGTCTGCAGTGTCCCCACACTTGCCACTTCTGGAGTGGGGATTGGATGGGTTCTGTTTCTGAGTTGTCCCCATCACCACCATGTCCCATTGGTGCTGCCTTCTGTGGCACCTGCTGGACATCCCAGGAGAGTGATGCCAAGAGCTTTTAGAAAACATTTCACGGGAGGAAAAGCGGGCCTGGGACTGACTCTCTCCATCTCCTAAATTTTGTTGGTCAGGCAGGGCCACGATCCGCCGCACCTGCCTCAACAGAGGACCAGTGAGTCAGGCTCCGAGGGCGTGGTCTTATAGGAGCAGTGCCACTCCAGGAATGCGGTGATGGTGGGGTGTGCAGGCACACGGCCTACGGATGCAGGGCTGGGTTCCTGCCCCAGACAGGGAGAGGGTGTGGGCTCTGCTCCAGCAGCCCATTGAGAAGGCTGGGCTTAGGGTCAATCTAGGTGTGGGCTGAGGCCCAGGAAATTCATCAATCTCTCCCCATTCAACACAGCACCAGCATGTGACCTGACAATAAACATGCCCACGTAATTCCAGGGATGGTAAAGGATGAAGAGAAGTGACGTCGGGTGAGGGGACAGAGGGAGCATGGGGTGGTGGAAGGTGATCTAGGGAAAGCATGCTCCAGGCAGGGGTACAGCACGTGCAAAGGCCCTGACCTAGGAGTGAGGTAGGAGAGAGGAGAGGCTGGCACACATGGTGACGAGGTGGGAAGGAGATGAGATCAGAGGAGTTGCTGAGGGCTAGATGACAGTAGGTCTTGTAGACCACAGAGAGGAGCGTGGAGTTTATTCTGACTGGAGGGTTCTGAGTTCATTGAGTGACCTGGCTCAGAGAGTCCTCTGGAGGCCAGAAAACACCCCTGGCCTAAAGCTCTGACCCTAGAGCCACCTTCATGTCCTGACTAGGGTGTCAGAACAGGCCCAGGGGTGGGGGGAGAGGAACAGCAGTGATGGCCCCCCTGGCTTTTGTGTGGCTGTGTCCAGCTTGGTGAGCTGGAGGGACAAGTGACTCAGTGACCCCCAAGCAAAGACCAGGAGGAGGCCAAGTGCCGGCCTCCACCCCCTCTGGCCTCAGGGTAGGGAGGATGGCTGGGGCAGAAAAGGAGGAGAGTCCAGTGGGGACTTGTTACCTGGCAGGGTCATGGGAAGAGGGAAAAGGATTTGTGAAGGAGGAGAGCAGGCAGAAAAGAGCCAGGGGGGTGAGAAGCCAGAATAGCTCCCCATGGCTTAGACTAGGAAACTGAGGCCCAGCAACCAGCCACTTGTCTGGGTGGTGACAGAGCAGGTACTCATGTGTGCTGGGAGGAGTGGTGTGGTGCAGCGTGGGCCCTGAGCCACCGTCTTTTGCAGATGATGTGGGCTGTGTGGTGCCCTCTGAGTGCCTGCGGGCTTGCGGGGCTGAGATCGGCTGCTCCAACATCGCCTACCCGAAGCTGGTCATAGAACTGATGCCCACAGGTGAGGCTATCTGGGTGGCTCAGCACTGCGGGTGGAGGCGGGGGGCCAGAACCTTGGGCCCAATGAGGGGTGAGGGCCCCTGGGGGCTGTGGGGGCCACTCTGGGTTTGGGGTCTGATGTGACACTGGTCTTGAGTAGGATGTTCTGCTCAGAGGGAGGAAAAGAAAAATAATACGGATGGCAATCACTGTTTTAGAACCTCATGTCAGGCCCTGTTCCAAGGGCTTTGTCATTGTTAGTTGCCATCGAGGTGATTTCGATTCCTGGAGACCCCATGTGTGAAAACTCCATAGGGTTTTCAAGGCTGCGGCCTTTAGAAGCAGACCGCCAGGCTCACTTCCAAAGGCATCTCTGGGTGGATTCAAACCACCAGCCTTTTGGTTAGTAGTCCAGCGTTTAACCATTCATGCCACCCGGGGACTTCAGGGGCTTTACACGCAATTGCCTTACTTAGTCTTCTTAAGAAGTCTATCTACTGTTATTATCATCCCCATTTTAAAGATGGGGAAGCTGAGACCCGGAGATGTTGGTTTTGGCTATGGTCACGTGGCAAGTAAGCTGCAAAGGTGAAATTTGAACCTGGGCAATCTGGGGCCCCAGAGCCTGCCTCGAGACTCTGTGCTTCAATGTCTCTCAGGAAAGGCTGACCGCTTTTCTTACATGCCTCCTATGTGCCAGGACCTTTTTACAAACTGCTTCTCATTTAATGCTATTGGGTAGACTTATTAGCTCCATTTTACAGATGTCTCCTTTGAGGCACAGAAAGGGAAAGTGACTCAGGCACAAAGAGTGACTGAGACTCAAACCCAAGCCTGTCTGGCCCCAGAGCCCACTGCTTGCTCTGTGAAGATCAGGAGCTGAAGCCCCCACCCTTGTCTCCCTGATCAGATCAGTCGTGAGCACCTGACTTCATCTCAGGCACTGCTGGGTCTATGGGCAGAACCATGGGGCCAGTCTCGGTATTTTCCATGTTTCTCACTGTAGCAACAGCCTTACACACAGGGGGTGTGCAAGCAGGAGCAATGTGGCAGCATATGTGGGTGGCCCTGCCCTAAGCAAAAAGAGGGAGGGAGCTCTCAAAGGCCGTCTGCAGGCCCTTGTGTTTTCCTGGCCTACCTCCTTTGGCCTCCCCTGTGGAAGTTCCTGTCCCTTGGGGGAGCTGAGGCAGATGGGCTCCTCCCATCTCACCCCTGCCCTTCCTTCCTCTTCATCCTCCTGCACAGCCAAGGCCCAGCTAATGTGAGTGCCGGGAGCTGGAATCAGATCTTGGTTCTGCCATTTGCTAAAACCAAACCAAACCCGTTGCCGTGGAGTCGATTTCGACTCATAGTGACCCTATAGGACAGAGTCGAACTGCCCCATAGAGTTTCCAAGGAGCACCTGGTGGATACAAACTGCTAACCTGGTTAGCAGCCATAGTGCTTAACCACTATGCCACCAGGGTTGCTGGCAGAGCTATTGGGGCACATCACTTCCCTGCTCAGGACCTCAGTGTTCTCATCTGTAAATTGGAGACAATGACGCCTACCTACGCCTCAGTGTTGTTGCTGGGATTAAATTTAATAGGTGCCCGGTGCGAGGTTTGGCAACACTGCGGGTTCCCACCTCTGGGCCCCGCCTTCCTCTTCCGTTCTAAGGAGACTCTCTAAGCCCCCTGCACTGACACCCAGCAGTTGCTGAATGAATGGCCTGAACCCCAATCCCTCTCTAGGCCTTGAGCTCCCCATCTGAGAAATCGGTGAAATCATCAATTCAGTCCACCTCCCTGAGCAAGAGATGGAAGGTGGAGAAATATTTTGGGAAGAACTGAGGTGTAACTCACTCCCCCTTGGCCCTTGTCCCAGTCAGTCCGATATATGAACAGAGAGGCCTGTGGGATGCCTGGAATCACACAGCAAGTCAGGTGCAGGGCCAGGAGGAGAGGCATCTCCAAGGCTGAATTCACGGGGAGGGGGTCTGTGTCAGGCTTACACTGGTGGAGGCAGGCAGTCTGCAGGGGCAGAGGAGGGGCTGAAGCACTTGAAGGGAAAGTGCTGGAGACAGACTGAGACCGGCCCGAAGAGGACCAGCCACCCAGCCCTGAGATGGGAGTTGAGCATCCTTCACCCCCTCTGGCCCCCACCCTCAGCCCCCCTCTAGCCCATGACTCCCTGAGGCTTTGCACAGCAGGGCTTCTCCGCCCACCTCCATGGGCACCCTCACTGTTTTCAGCCAATCACCGGTGGACTTGTTTCTCCCCTCTGGTGACCACATCGCCTCTTCTATAACAGCATAAAAGAGAAAGGCCATTCATTCACTCTGCAAGCTGGGACCCCCCACGCCAGGAAAGCCTGGGCCACGGGGGACTGGGGAGAGGTGTGTGCCCTGCCCAGCGCTGACCTCTGAGCAGACGGTGTAGCCCCAGGCCTTTCCCTTCTTCTTCAGTAAGGCCTGCCGTGAGTCCCTGGGCACATCTCATTTCCTCTCTAAGCTTCTATTTCTTCTTCTGTGAAAGGATTAGTAGCCCTTCCCTCAAATGAGGTCATGGTCGTGAAAGTGCTTTGTCAACTGCAAGGTGCTTTAGAAATGAGAGGGCTGACGTGAACATCAACAAAAGTGCTGGTAATTATGATGATTACTATTATTGCCGGCAAGCCTCAGGCCCAAGCAGCAGATTTAGAAGGCAGTGTAGTGTGTCCTTGGCCTTTCGAGTCTCCTGCCTTTGGGGCTTCCCCACCCCATCTCAGATGTCTTCAGCCTCCCCCCAGCTTGTGCTCAGAAGGATCTAGCCAGCTCAGCCTCAGGGACAGTGCAGATGATGGTGGGGTCTTCCTGGGCTTGGGTGGGCTTGCAGGGCCTGCAGGGGTTGGGGCAGACAGGGGTACAGCAGCCCCTCCCCCCCACAGGTCTGGGGTGGGGCAAACAGGGGTACGGCAGCCCCTCCCCCCCACAGGTCTGGGGTGGGGCAGACAGGGGTACGGCAGCCCCTCCCCCCCACAGGTCTGGGGTGGGGGCAGACAGGGGTACGGCAGCCCCTCCCCCCCACAGGTCTGGGGTGGGGCAGACAGGGGTACGGCAGCCCCTCCCCCCCACAGGTCTGGGGTGGGGGCAGACAGGGGTACGGCAGCGCCTCCCCCCCACAGGTCTGGGGTGGGGGCAGACAGGGGTACGGCAGCCCCTCCCCCCCACAGGTCTGGGGTGGGGGCAGACAGGGGTACGGCAGCCCCTCCCCCCCACAGGCCTGGGGTGGGGGCAGACAGGGGTACGGCAGCGCCTCCCCCCCACAGGTCTGGGGTGGGGCAGACAGGGGTACGGCAGCGCCTCCCCCCCACAGGTCCGGGGTGGGGGCAGACAGGGGTACGGCAGCCCCTCCCCCCCACAGGTCTGGGGTGGGGCAGACAGGGGTACGGCAGCCCCTCCCCCCCACAGGTCTGGGGTGGGGGCAGACAGGGGTACGGCAGCCCCTCCCCCCCACAGGTCTGGGGTGGGGGCAGACAGGGGTACGGCAGCGCCTCCCCCCCACAGGTCTGGGGTGGGGGCAGACAGGGGTACGGCAGCGCCTCCCCCCCACAGGTCTGGGGTGGGGGCAGACAGGGGTACGGCAGCCCCTCCCCCCCACAGGCCTGGGGTGGGGGCAGACAGGGGTACGGCAGCCCCTCCCCCCCACAGGCCTGGGGTGGGGGCAGACAGGGGTACGGCAGCCCCTCCCCCCCACAGGTCTGGGGTGGGGCAGACAGGGGTACGGCAGCGCCTCCCCCCCACAGGTCCGGGGTGGGGGCAGACAGGGGTACGGCAGCCCCTCCCCCCCACAGGTCTGGGGTGGGGGCAGACGGGGGTACAGCAGCGCCTCCCCCTCACAGGTCTGCGGGGGCTGATGATTGCAGTGATGTTGGCTGCACTCATGTCGTCGCTGACCTCCATCTTCAACAGCAGCAGCACACTCTTCACCATGGACATCTGGCGGCGGCTGAGGCCCGGTGCTGGCGAGCGGGAACTGTTGCTGGTGGGGCGGTATGGCCAGCAGGTGCTAGGACACTGGGTGGTGAGGCCCTCCCAGCAGCAGGCTTTGAGGGATGAGTAGGAGTTTGCCAGTTGGAGAAGGGAGGATGTCAGGAAAGGGGAGAGAAGAAGCCAAAATGGCCTGTCCACCCCAAATTGCTTTTCTGCCCACCCCTTTGCAAAGGGCCATGGACCTCATCTTTGATGCATCTCTTACCTTGGGCTACGCTCCCTCTGCTAGGGCCAGTCACACCCACTTCATTCATCCCAGAGATCTGTCTTCCCAAATCTGAGCCTTTTACCCTTCTGATGGTTCCCAGCTGCCCCAAAGAGGGCCCTGGAGCCAGCACTCAGCATTCAGGCTGTGTTGCCTCTCGGTCTTCCATGCTCCTGCCCATCTCAGTGACTCACCCTGCTCATTCTAGACTCTGCCCAAGGGCCTCCTCCTCCATGAAGCCCTCCCTGATAGCCCCTGAAGAGGAAAAAGCCCCTCTCCCCTCTATGCCTTCGAGGGATGATGTCAGATCCTTCCTGCAGCAAATGTGGCCCTTCAGGTCTGACTGGGTGCTTGGTGAGGGCAGGGGCTGTCTGGTGGCTCATCCCTCCACCCCAGGCCCTGGGGCCTAGGCCCCTGGGAGCCTCTCTGGGTGGGCTGGGTAATGGCTTCTGTCTCTCCTGTGCCTACGGCCCCTACTTTGCTCATAGAGGGCTGGCCCTGGTGTTTGTTAGCCACCCTTGGGTGCTCCAGATGCAGTCCCAGGCAGGCAGAACAGCTGGGCTGTGCTGGGAGAGCCCTGTTGGGACACACCAGTGGGCGGGCAGCTGGAGCTCATCTGCAGGCTTCTCCAGAAGCCAGGAGCTTCTTGTTCTACCATGCAGGACACTTAAGAGTCCCATGTCTCTAGCTCCCACCAGGCAGTACCCTGCCCTTCCCAGTGGCTGGTGGCCCAGGGGAGCCACCACTCTGTGACCCATGGCCACCCCTGCATGGATAGACCCTGTCAGCCCATCCCTGCTCCAGCTTTCCAGGAGGTGGACCCTGGGCTCCTGCTCTTCTGTGCCGGTGCCTGGCACTGCTTCCTCCAAGGAGCAGTGCTCTCTGGACACAACCCATCCAGCGTGGGCCTTGGCCCTCTGGCCCCTGGTGGTGCTTGCCCAATGGCCCTCTACCCTGCCTCCCGGAAGCAGGCTTCTTCCCTGCTCCTTCCCAAGCCCAAGTTCCTGAGCTGGACCCTACCATGGCTGCTTGTCCACCCAGCTGCCATACCCTTGAGCCTCCTTCCCACCTTTTCTGCTAAGTCAAGGACCCCCAGGACCCATGAGCCTGGTCCTCAAACCCCCATAGGTATAGCGCAGGTTGTGTGGTTCTGGGAGAGGAAGAGAGCTCCCTCTCTGGGCCCCAGTTCTCTCATCTGCCAGTCCAGTGGAGGAGAAATGGCCCAGGGCTGGGTCGGGTGGAGTTCAGTCCTGCTGCCTCTCCCTCTTGAAGCACCAGGACAACCCCCAGCACCTCCAGCCACTGAGACGCCTGCTCAGCCTCTTCTTGCCTGAAGCACCACCATGCAAGCTGTGCTTCCTAAACCTGTGGGGCCTGCACTCTGGTGGGATAGCATGACCGGGTGGGTTCCCCTGAGAGAGGGGCAGAGGAGAGGGCAGCAGAGCAGCCCAAAAGCCTGGGAGGAGGCTGTTCGAGGGAGGGGCAGGGGCATGCTGGTGACCCTGAGGGTCTGTCATCGTGGGGGAGGTCAGAGGAACATCCAAGCCCAGGGGCAGGGCTGGCCTCGCCTCAGGGGCTCTGATCTCTGTTCATCCAGGCCCCGCTCCCCCACTTCTGCACCTTCATGCCCCTTCCCTATCATCTCCCCCTGGCTTGTTACTTGGACAGCACACAGTGTCCAGGGCCTCCTAAGGATCCTGCACTGAGCCAGGAATCATGGGCCCAGAGAGGTCAGAGCCCTCTGCCTAGAGGGACAATGGAAGGGTCACTGATTTTGATGTAGGGTTTGGGGGGCGGGCTCAGGGAAGGCTTCCTGAAGGAGGGAGCCTGTGAGCCCCACCTGGGAGGTGTGCATTAGAGAAGTTGGAGACATTCCAGTCAGTAGGGACAGCCGTGCAGCGAATGAGTCTTGAGGTGGTCTGGTTGTTCTTGTGGCTGGAGGTGACATGTGAGCAAGGAGACAAGAGGCAGGGCTGGGCTGGGCAGCTGGTGGCGGCCCAACCATGCAGGGCCTCAGGGCTAGGCTGCTTCTGGGGTCTCTGTGGCAGCCTGATTGGGGGCTGAGTTGGGAGAGGAGATCCCAGAGGGCAGTAAGGAGAGCGGGCCACAGGTGGCTGGGGTGGGGGGTGCCCAGGCCCTGGCAGGGAGATACTGAGTCTGCCTTTGGACAGTGGGCGTGTGTGGAGGGTGGGCACGATGGACATAATGCAGACCTGCCCATGCCTTTGAAGAGGGCAGCGCCTGCCTGCCTGCTCTCCCACAAGGCGAAGGCTTAATTAGCCTTAATCAAGTGACACCTCCTTCCTCCACCCTCCCACTTCGGCCTGGAAGGCAAGAATATCAGGCAGGTGGAAAGGAGGACCCTCTCCAGAGGACTCACAGCCTCTGCTGCTCCCAGCATTGTGACTGCAGCCCCAGGGATCTCACACCCCGACCCCCCTTCAGGGATGAGGGATATCCGCTGACCCAGGAGGTCGGGGAGAGGGTGCTCAGCCAGGGAGGAGCAGATGGGGCAGAGGACCTATCCCCTTAGCTGGTCCCATACCTCTCCAAAGCTCTGGGGCCCCCTCCTCCTGGAAACCATGCTGGGTTGGGGGCTCCCCTGGGTTCCCTCAGCCCAGCTTTGAGCGCAGGCTCATCTGCTTTCTTGCCTTGACTCTGAGTGCTGGCAGGGCCTAAGCCAGTTATCATCATCTGGGCCCCAGCACAGGGGCCTGGCTTGTTGCAGGAATGAGTGTGTGAAGCTGGCAGTAAAGGGCTCTGCCTAGCAGGGGGCAGGCAAGAGCGGAAAAGAGGGGAGGGGGCTCCGCTGTGCAGCCGGGAGCCCAATTTCCAACCTAAGCCCAGGTCCCGCATCAAGCCCTGAGCTGACCTCAGAGGGCTGCAGGGCTGGAGGATCCGGCGAGGCCCAGCTCACAGAGGCTTGGCAGCCTGAGGAGGGCTGTGTTAGAACGATGAGAGGCCCGTCTGGTCTGGATTGGGGGCAGCGAGGTGTCACTCCTCTGCCTAACACTCACTGAGCACTTGATGGTGCTTCCTGTTGAGAAGAGAGACAGACCCCAAACAAGGAAATATGCCAGTGGAGATGGGGTGGGTGCCTTGAAGAAGAAGGTAAAGGAAGACCCCAGGTAAGACCAGGGGGCTGGCCTGCAGGCAGTGGGGAGCACGCTGGTCAGGGACAGGGCAGGCTGGGCAGGCTGGCCAGGCTGGGGTAAAGTGCTCCGTTGGGCCAGAGGCAGGTGGCCCAGGACAGGATGGAGAGCATGGCTCCGTGGCCAGGGAAGGCTGGGAGTGGAGGAAGGCCCCAAGCGGCCCACAGCCCTGCCCCTGTCCCAGGCTGGTCATCGTGGTGCTTATCGGCGTGAGCGTGGCCTGGATCCCCATCCTGCAGGGCTCCAACAGCGGGCAGCTCTTCATCTACATGCAGTCAGTGACCAGTTCCCTGGCCCCCCCGGTGACAGCAGTCTTTGCCCTGGGCATCTTCTGGCGGCGTGCCAACGAGCAGGTAGGGGACGCAGGGCAGGAGGCGGGGATGGGATGCAGGGTTGCCCACCTGGTTAGTGGTGAGGCCTCCCAGGCTCTCCTTTCCATGTGCTCCGCTTATTCATGCCCGTGCCCCACCCCCTGCCTGCACATGAAAGGGACCTTAGTCTTCCTCACCCGACCCACATGCCTGGTCTCCCTCTCCCAGGGGGCCTTCTGGGGCCTGATGGTGGGGCTGGCTGTGGGGGCCGGGCGGCTGGTCCTGGAGTTCCTGCACCCGGTCCCACCCTGCGGTGCCCCGGACCTGCAGCCGGCCCTCCTCGGTAGCATCCACTACCTGCACTTCGCTGTCGCCCTCTTTGTGCTCAGCAGTGCTGTGGTGGTGGCTGGGAGCCTGCTGACTCCAGCCCCCCAGGGAGCTCAGGTGAGCTTGCCTGCCCTGGCCCCTGCCCTTTAAGCTTCTCATGGGTCATGTCTGTGCTTGACTCCGACCCCCTACCCTTAATGCTCAATTTCTGACTCTGGTCTCATTCTGACCCCTGACACTCTCTATTCAATACTTTTCTGGTCCTTGACCCCTAACCCTGTCTGGTACTGCCCCCTGTCCCTTTTTGAACTCAGCTGCCATTTCTGTCACTGACTCCTGACCCTGTCTGGATCCCCCGCCCCCCTCCCATGCAGATTGAGAACCTTACCTGGTGGACCCTGTCTCAGGCCTTGCCCTTGGGTGTCAAATCAGGTCAGTGCCAGACCCTAGGTGCGTCCTCTCCCTCACCCCAGGGCTGTAGGCTCTGGGTGCAGACCTGTCCCCCTCATCTGTCCTTCTTCCTCTCCAACCCTTCCAGGTGACGGCCAAGTGCCCCAGAAGCAAGCTTTCTGGGCCCGTGTCTGTGGCTTCAACGCCATACTCCTCATGTGTGTCAACATCTTCTTCTATGCCTACTTTGCCTGACGCCACCACCAGGGCAGGCAGGCTGGAGCCTGGCCTCCAGGGCTAGGGGCTCCAGAGTGTGCAGGGCCACCCACTTCCCTAATGAAAGACTGAGGCCCCTTGAGGCCACACAGTGGGCTAGTGCCTGGGGCCTGGCCAAGCCAGCCAAGCAGAAGCCTGAAAAATTGAGGGGGGGAGTGGTTGTGGAGAGGGGAGATGAGCAAAAGAATTGGTCTTTCACAATAGCACCAAGGTAATCATGATTGGAAAGAAAATGAGGTTTCTAACAGGCATCCTGATACTTGTTCCACTGCTTTTATTTTGACACGTGGACCCAGGGCAGGAGCAGCAGCACCTTCCAGAGCTCAGGGCTCTAAGGGTCTTGGGTCAGCTCTGGAGCTGCAGCTGGGGCAGGACCAAGGGAAAGACTGCGTACCTAAAACACAGGGCCCCGCTCAAGCAACTGCAGCAGCTGTGCCCTCCAACTTGCCTGCTTCCTGCTGCCAAAGGACCCTCCTCCCTCTCCTTATCTCCCTTCCTTGTTCAAGAGCCCTGCATAGCTCCCCACTCATCTCCTCCCTAGCAGGCTGGTGCTGGAAGCCGTGTCTAAGCCCCACCTCTCGTTTCCCTGCTCCCAGAGGTGCCCAGGCTCAGGGCAGGCCCTGCTCCCTCTCCCCTACTGGTGGCACCTACCATTGGGACCCCATCCTTATGCCAGCTGTGCCCACCCCCACAATCCAGCTGTATTTTCTACTTGAGCTCCCTCTGGGCCCCAATGAACCAGAACCCCTGCAGCCCAGGTCCCCTGCACAGTTGGGCTGGGCGGGGGGCATGTCCCTCAGAAACCCCTCTAACCTGTTGGGGCCACAATGGTGTGGGCTGGGGCAGCATGCCCCCTTGTTCTCAGGGCCTCCAGCTACTCCCAGGTGTCTGTGGTGGGGGCAGGGTGGGGATGCCCAGGTGGAGCCCAGAGCTGAGGGGCTACCAAGAAGTCGAGGTCTATAGCCCTGCAGCCCCCTTGGTTGGCCTCAGTCCTCACAAATCAAGGGGCCTTTTGAGGAAGGGTCAGGCAGGTCTAGAGGGTGGCCAACTTATGGTGAACCCACTGCCCAGCCTAGGGTTCCTTGGGTCAAGACCACAATAGTGCCAAACTAAGAGACCTCAACCGTCTCTGTGGAGGGAGGCATTGACAAGACATGGGGTGCCCCTGCCTACCCACCCCATGAGGTCACACAGCTGGGGCCAATGGGAGGGAGCCGGGCAGGACATCCCTCAAGTGGGTAGTGTTGGGGGGCTAGGGCTTGTGGTGAAGTGGCTGGGAGTCAAGAGCCCCAATCCAGCCCCACCCCCTGCTGAGCCCTGTGTGGCCCAGGCTGGTGGCAGTGTTCATGGCCCCTCTGGGCCTCAGTCTTTCCTGTGAAATGGGCCTGTTGAGTGGATGTCCCGGCTCTGCCCTGGGCATCCACCTGTCACAGGTGTACAGGCTGCACGTAGCTCCGTGGGAAGAAGCCAACACGCCCAGACAGCTGGCCCCGCCACCAGTGGGGATCCAGGCGCTCCAGGACCTCGATGATGTCGCCACGGCGGAAGCTGATCTGCGAGGGGTCCTGGGCCGAGAAGTCAAACTGGGCCTGGGCAAAGCAGGCCCGGGAGGACTGCGAGGAGAGGAGGGGTGGGGCGGGTCAGTGGGACCATGCCCAGGTACCCCCTGCTAGCCCCTTACAGCCTGACTGGGACCGCAGGCTGCGGGTCAGGTCTCTTGGGGCCGGGACTTCAGGGAGATCCCTGCCTTCTGGGGCCTCACGTCCCGGCTGTGCAGCCGCCATGGCTGTTTTTGACTCAAGGCCACTGGCCACAGCAAAGAGCCTTGTAAACTGTTGGGTGAAGTGCAGCTGAAGGGTGTTTGCTGCTGCTCCCCCCGGCCAGGCTTTGAGGGGAAGGGCTGTCACTTCAAGCTGCTCCGGGCTCTCAGTCATGGGTGCCTGTCCTCTCTGTCCTCGAGTGTGATGGTGGGTAAGTCCCTGCTCTTTGTGGGACTCAGTTTCCCCACCTGCCCTAGTGTCTGGACTGGAGCTCTCCACAGGCACACCCTGCCAGGATCTCCACTGTGCACCCAAGGAGCTCGGTCCAGATTGGGCGATAGACATCAGCAGAGGCCGTAATTAGCCGTTCTCTGCCAGGAAGCTGAGCCAGCTCTGGAGCTGCCCACAGGGTGCGTGACCCCAGGGCCCAGGCCAGAGAGAAGCGGTGGGTGTGGGAGACCCTCAATCAGCCCCCAGCTTCACCATGGCTCCTTCACAGTCCCCAGGGGCAGAGCGGATCCGTGCAGTGGGGGACAGTGCAGATCTGGGAGACAGGCCCTAGCAGGCTCTTCAGAGAAATTTTGGGCCCAGGTGTCGGGCTCTCCATGTCTGGGAGCTCATGGTGTCTTCGGCCCTTGGGCTCAGAGGCTGCACTAAAACGGGGTCTCTGTAGGCACCATGTTTGCCAGTCCTGGCACATCTGACAGAGGGGAAACTGAGGTCCAGTGAGGGAAGACTGCCTCTAAGTTTGCACAGCAAGGTGACAAGGTGGGGGAAGGTAGACAGGCAGCTTCTCTGTGGAGGTCAGCCGCTCCCAAGCCCTAGGCCATTCCATGCTCCCTAGACCCTCCCAGGTCTTGACCTCCAGGCCCAGGCCTTGCTGACACCCCCAAGACAAGCAGCCTGTTGGGGTTAATCACCCCCTTGGCTGGCATCGTCACCATAACGAGAGCGGGAACTAGTCCTCAGGCCAAAATGACAGGGCTGGCCAGCAAATTGCTGTTATTGTGAGGATGGGGGCAGACAGGCGCTCACACCCCACCCAGGTCCAGCTCCTCAGGGGCAGACATCAGGACTAAGTCTAGTGGCACGTCACGTCACTATCTGAGGCTCAGTTTCCTCATCTGTACAGTGGGCACAGTGAGGCTCCAAGAGTACAGAGCCCAGCTCAGTGCACAGTCTTGGTAAGCTCAGAGGTGTCAGTTCCTTTGTGCAACATATGCTTATTGAGGACCTACTGTGTGCCACACACTATCAAGGGAGCTGAGAACAAGCTAGACACAGTTAGCCTCCTGGAACTTCCATTCTGTTCCACCCGTTTCTTTCCTTCTTCTTTCCCACCCGATGAACTCTGGAGCCTGGGCCAGACCCCTCCTCATCCTGCAGCCCCAGCTGCCAAGGAAGAAAGGGTGGCCTGAGCCCGGGGGCTCACCTGCCCCACCACCTACCCACCTACCTCAAGCAGGGGCTCCTCATCCCGCAGGAAGATCTGCCGCTTCTTGGCGATGGTGGTGGTGCGGTAGAAGTCGACCAGCTCGTTGAGGGAGTTGAACTTCTCCTCCCACAGGAAGTACTTCCCTGAGGCCTCCCGTAGCACCTTGAAATGCTGCACCTGGTCCCCGTAGCTGGGGGTAAGGACCAGGCCGCCTCAGATGGGTCCAGTGTCTCTCCCAGTGCCCACAGAGCCCCAGATCCCCAGGGCCATATGCCCCACCACCACCTGGAAGCAAGCCTCTCTCAGGCCTGGTGTCTGGCTACAGTGCAGGCAGGGAGGGGAAGGGAGGGGAGGGGAGGGCCCGAGATCCCACTGGCTGGCCTGACCTGAGACCTGGTGCGCATGCCTGGCAGAGGAGGATGGCTGTGGACCAGGCCCCTGACCTGGCTGCTTTTTTGCTGTGTAACTTCACCTCACTGGATCTCAACTTGGAAAATGCTGACTACGGTTTATTTGCAACAGCAAACAGGCAACTCAGAGAGTGGGGTTTGGATGGCATCTCCGCTCACATCTCTTCAATGTCCCCCTCAGCCCTGACATTTTCCCTGCGCCCTCGCTGCCCCCAGATCTCTTGGAGAGCGAGTCCTAAGAGCGTCCCGCTGCTGAGAGGGGACCTCTGTCATGTTGGATGCCTCATGTCAAGAACCTTGTGCGGCCCCATTGCCCTCAGGATAAAATCTTGGCCTCAGGCTCAAGATTTGGCCCCAATGATGTGTCCAGCCTTATATCCTTCCTCTAGTCTGTGATTCAGTCAATGGGCCCTTTCTCCCCACCTCCTGGTGTTTGCCCAGACCATGGTCTCTGCTGAGAACAAACCTCCTTGTACCTTCTAGGCCTGCCTCTCCCACCATGGTCAGCTGGGCAGAACCTGCCTTCCCATACCAGGGCAAGCCCTTCAGGACTGGACTGGAGGTGGTGCCATGTGGGTTGGGACACAGCCATCACAGCCCCTCCCTCCTGCAGGGCGGCTGGCCTGCCTCATGGCCCAGGAGGAGCCAATTGAACCCTTTGTATGGTAGGGAAACTGAGGCCCGGAGCACAGCTGTGAGCTGCTTGAAGTCACAGCAAGAAGAGTGGAGCTGGGGCTGACTCTGAGCAACACTGACACTTCGTATTGGTGATCATTTACGACAGTAGCAGTGCTAATCATTTGCACTGTGATGCTAGTCCTGCCCAGGTCATGTAGCTCCAAGTCCAGTCCGCCGCCAGGCTGCTTCCTGGGCTTGGCTCCCTCTCCACGCTCCCTCCATAGGCAAACTAGCCGGACCCACAGCCCAGCTCACCCTCTCCAGCCTTGGTGACCTCTGTGTCAGGGGTGGGGCACAGTGAGGGAGGCCTGGGGCTCTGGAAGCTGCAGTGCCAGTCAGCGGGCTGCCCTGGGCACCTGGCTGGGCTTGGGCTGTGAGGGGCAGTGGCCCATGGTGCGGCCTCACTACCCAACCAGGACAGCACCAGTGTAGGAACACCTGCTTCTTGGGTGTTGTGGAGGGCATCCCCCCAGGGCAGAGATGGCCGTTTTGTTCACATTTGGGCCCGATGAGAACCTACCCCATCCCAAAACTTGATGGTGAAAAGCTGCCTCTGGGCTCTAAATCAAAATTTTGTCAAACCATTCTGGACAGTGTGTGTAGCTGGGGCTTGCCCGTGGCCTGAGTCTGCAGTCCCAGCTGTACAGGCCTGCTGCTCCCTCTTGACCCATCCTTGTCTGTGGCTCACTTCCTCTACCATCAGCCCTGGGGCTGGTGCGTTGCCTTGTTAAGGACTTAAGATAAAGATTTGTTCAAGAGTATGTGTGGGGAGCAAAGAAGGGTCCCCCAGTCTCCTGGAGTTAAGGGCTCCAAACCACACAGAAGCTCCCTCTCCACTTCCTAACACACCTCCAGGCCTTTGCCCACACTATTTCCTCCACCTGGAAGAGATTCTTCTCTAGTCAAACTCCTACTCATGCTTCAAGGCCCAGGTAAAATGGCCCATCTGAAAAGCCTTCTCTGAGGCCCAAAATCAGAGTTGGGAATGTCATGATTCCTCAACCCTTTGTAAACCGCTGTTCTTACTGGCTTGCATACCAGACACTAACCAGGCAGGGAGGCAGCAGTTGGCCCCAGCTTGTACGCAGGCAACTGGGCCCAGCCCAGCTGGGAGAGCCCCAGCCTCAAGTCTCACTGAGACGCTTTGCTCTTGGAACCCTCTCCTGTGGACCCTGACCCTGGGCTCTGAGTCCACCAGGGCTCTGAGTCCACCCACCCGCTGCTGCCTGTCAGACTAGTTCCACACTCCAAAGGGAGCCTGCAGCCCTGTGAGCAGGGGGGCAATGGATCCTGAGCCTGAACACACAGAGCAACGGGTCCCAGCATTCCAGGGCTCGGGATCTGAGAGCAGGAGCACGTGCAAGTCTGGGAAACCTGTGGTACCACCCTCACCTACACCTGCGCAAGCAAGTGCTCAGAAAATGACAGGTTTTGTCCCCCTCCCATCTGGCCCTATGCCTGGTGTTACAGGTGAGGAGAGTGGGGCCCACAGCCCCGAGTAGCTGTGCTACGATGCTGCTGCTTGCCAGCCCCCACCCCCCGCCCCCTGCCCAGTGACAGCCCCATCTGAGGCCAGCGGGGCTTCTCCCCATCGAAGACTGACAGTTCAACATCTGTCTGTCTGGCCCTGGCCCACACTGGGCCCCTAACCAGGAGGGCCTTTCCCTTTCCTTGCTGGGTCTTGGCCTGGGCCATCCTTGAGGTCCGGGTATAGCCCAGCTCCTCAGGGAAGCACTGAGAACCCCTCAGATCAGGGGCCACCCTCTGGTACTCTCCAGATCTCGGCCCCCATCCCTGGTCCTGGAGAGCTTCGGGGCATGGCAGCAGGAGTGGAATCTAAGTTCAGATGACCCCACTCTGGGAGGGAGGGAATCAGCGCAGACCACCCTGCCTGCTGGGTGAGCCTCCTGAGGTGGAGGACGGAAGGGAGGCTGGCAGGGAGCAGGAGCCGGGGCCTGAGCCTGGGCAGGGCAGAGGGAACACCTGGAGCTGGGGTGTCTGTATGCATGCATCTGTGTGTGTCTATGCGTGTGTGTCTGCATATCTCTGTGTGTGTCCATGTGTGTCTGTCTATCTGTGTTTGCATCTGTGTGTGTGTCTGTGTATATCTACATCTGTGTGTCTGTGTGTGTGTATGTCTGTCTGTGTATCTGTGTATCTGTGTGTCTGTGTGTGTCTTTTCTCCATCGTGTCTGGTGTATGTTCCAGAATGCTGTGGTCATGTGTCTGGGTGTATCTCTCCCCGCTCTGTGGGGGTGATCGTATGTGTCTCTGTGAGCAGTATGCGTGTGTTCATCTGTGTCTCACCCCCACACTTGGGGGATGAGGGGCTGGGCGGCTGCTGGGCTGGCAGAAAAGCCCCAGGACCCAGTCAGGCCTGGTACTGGCAGTATCAGGTCCTGCCCAGCGGGTTTTTCTGGCCTGGTGGCGGCAGTGGCTGTGATGACAGATGACAGCAAAGGTGATGGTGGCAGCCTGGGGAGGAAAAACAAGGCTCGGGTGGAGCAGAGGAGAAAGAGAGGACCAGGCTTCCCTCCCAGCCTGCCAGAAGGGGTCCCAAGGCCCCCAAGTGCCCCAGCCAGGGCCTGTGGACCCACCTGGGAGAGACCCAGGTGCTAAATGCCTGCTGGATGATCTCCACTGGGCAGACCCTGTCTGTCCTCATTTGCCCATCTCTGAAAGGGGAGAGACAGAGTCACCTGTACTGCAGCAGCCTGGAAATAGATGTAAACTGGCCTGAGGGTGGTCAGGGGCCTAGGGAGACACTCCTGCTGAGCCTTTGGGACGTGGGGCAGGTGGACAGACAGGCAGACCAGGGCTGTCAGGTCACAGAGGGCCTTGGGCACTGCTCGGCTGCTCCTGGCTGTGTGGACTTGAGCACGTCGCTGTACCTGTCTGGGCTTCGGTTCCTTATCTGCAAACTGGGCCCCTGGTGATCATGCAGTCTCCCTCCCTTCTTTCCAGCCTTTGCTGTGAGTCCTTATCAGCCTCCTCCTCCCCTACTCCTTTCCTCCAAAGCCTTTATCATTTTCCAAGATTTTATATATTTACTGTTTGCTGTCTGTCACCCCTGTAGAATGTGGGCCTCAAGGACAGCAGCTCTGCTGTATTTTGTTGGTGGCTGAATGGCTGGCAGGGCCGGCGCAGCTGGTGCTCAGCGCCTCTGCTGACTGCACACGCAGAGCAAACATATGTGCGTTGACTCATGGACACCTCTGGCAGGACAGAAGCAAACACCTCACTTGAGAACAAGGGCACGGGTCGAGTGTGGGCAAAGTTACCAAGCCTGGTGCAGCCCGGGCCTGGCCCTGGCCCTGGCCTGCCAGCTGCCAGCTCAGACGTACTCCCTGACAGGTGGAAGGGCAGCCCTGTGTCAGCTTGTAAAGGGCACTGTTGCTGTGCAAGGCCCATAAACCTTACCTCTGACAGCTTTATGGGGCTGGCATGTGTGTGCAGGAGCTGCCACATGCAGGGGTGGTTGTGCAGGGGTCCCTGACAGCCGGCCAGCAAGAGACACACACATGTCTGCCAAGCCATCCCTTCCCTGCAGCTCTGGGGTGACCGTCCCCTCACCATGCTAGAGGCGAGGACACGACAGCCAAGAGCAGGCCAGGGCTGGCCTCAGGTCACATCACAGGTGCAGGGCCAAGACTCTTCCCATACCACTGCCGCTTCTCTAAAAGCCTAGATTCTTGGGGGGGGGGGGGGGGGGGCGGAGAGGCGGGTAGTGTTCCAGGGGCCTGGCAGAGGATCCCTAAGGTCTCAGCAGACTGTGTGGCCTTTGGGAGTAATATAATGATAATTACTATAACCAGCATTTGTTGAGCACTTACTATGTTCCAGAGCCCTGGTGGCACAGAGGTTAAGAGCTCAGCTACTAACCAAACTGTCGGCAGCTCGAATCCACCAGCCACTCTTTGGAAACCCTATGGGGCAGTTCTACTATGTCCTCTAGGGTCGATGTGAGTTGGAATTGACAGCAAGAGGTCTGGGGTTTTTGGTACTATGTGCCAGCCACTATTCCAGGTGCTTTGCATTACAGATGAGGGAACAGACTCAGAGAGTAATCTGCCCAGGGTTAAAAGCTAATAAGTTATAAGAGTTGTAAGCTAATGTCCCCCCCACACCCCACCCCGACGATGGACCCCTGGTGGGACCCAGGAGCCTTGGCCCAGCTGGGGAGAAACTGAGGGTCAAGTGCGCCACCTGGTGGCGGTGTGTGCAAATCACTGAGCCCATGAAGCTCCTGCTGATTCTAAGACTTGGCAGGTATGCCTTGGGGGAGGGGTTGGGGGGGGCATGTATCAGAATTTCTTTGGGAGACAGCCTCAGACTCCTTCCCAGAACAAAATTGGTGCCCAGTCCTCCTCTGCTCAAGAACTGTCCTAGGCTCCCATCTCCTCTCCTTGCCAGAAAACTTTTTGTTCTCCACACGCACCCCTCATTTTCCACGTCTGGGTCTTTGCACATGCCATTCCCTGTGCCTGGCATACCTTCTCCTCTCCTTATGCACTGAACTTCTACTTATGCTTCAGAGCCCACTTCAGGTGTCCCCTCCTTCCTGAGGCCTCCACTCTGTGGAATGGCTTCACTGAATTCCCCTGTTCATTCATTCTTCACGGAGATCTTCTGGGCCAGGCCTGTCTACTTCCCCATCACACTCCTTGGTCTTGACGTGCTCACCGTCCCCAGGCTTAAGCGCTGCAGCTTACAATCGATGCACAATAGAAATGTGGGAGTCACATCGGCTTGGGCAAACTCTGGAGCTGAAGTGTTTAGGTCTGAGTAGATGAGGAGGACCCACAGGGGTGCATCCCCACCGGGAGGGCCCTAGAAGAGGGCAGTGCACTGAGGTGCTAATGGGGGAAGTTCCGGCAGCGGGATTTGTTAGGAGAGGAGGTAGCCACAGCTTCGCTCCACTCAGCTTAGCTTAAATCAGCTCAGCTCAGCTCAAGACTCAGAAGTGGTTCAGGTCCCCTTCTCCTCCTGCTTTGCCAGGTGATCTTGGCTTTGCGGTTGGTCCCAGGAGCTACTGAAAGCCAGACCAGCCCACCTGGAGGGTACCATTCTCAGAAGCTTACCAGGCCCCTTCCCATCTGTTTCCAACAGCTGGCATTTAGAAAACTGCCACTCCGAGCCTTCGCAGAAGAGGCTCCTCCCCAGGGCCCTTGGGGGGAAACGGTTGGCAGGGAGGTGTAGAGAAGTGGGGATGCGGGTGCGGGGGGAGGTTCTACAGATTGCAGTGGCCCCAGAGCATCCTGGTGTGGGGGTCAGGACCAAAAACTCAGAGTACTTCTCCCTCCCCACCAGGACACTGATAGTACTCCCATTTTTAGGGTGAAAAACAGAGTCTCAGAGACGCAAGGGGCATCCCAGCCCCTCAGGATAATGAGGTGGTTCCCAGGGAAATGGAAGTGATAATAGCTGAATGGCTGACTTTGTAGAGAGTGTGTGCTAGGGTGAATGGGAGCACTCATGATGTTGGTCATCCCCTGGCCCCCAGAGCCTTTCTGATCAGAGTGTCCACCCACGGGGCTCCTCCAGGCCTGGATGGGGAGATCACCACTTCCCACGGCCACTGCTGCCCCTTTGGAATGGCTGGGTGAACTCAGAAACCTTTCTAACATCAAGTTGAGATTTGTGTCTGGGGCCTCCCTCTAATCTGCAGCAGCCAGGTTCAAGGGGACACTTGCTCACTTTCTTAAGGAAGGAGTGCTCTCAGCTCTTTCAATAACCACCAGGAGCACACAGACATAATGTGCTAATTACAAACCCTGCGCTCACCACAGTGAGCTGACCATAAGCACCTGTGCTCCTCCACACCAGGAAAGCCCTCACTGAGTGCTGTGAAACGTGCCGGCTACAAAGACCAAGGAGGTGCGAACAGTTAACACCCTTGGCTTCTACCCTGAATGGCTGGTGGTTCAATTCCACCCAGAGGCACCTTGGAAATAAGGCCCAGTAATCTACTCGATGGCAACTGGTTGATTACAAATGGAAGAACCAAATGCTAGCAGTGGATGTAGTAATCACACACCCTGAGAGGCTGACTGCAGACAGAGCCTCGATGGTGGCGTTCCTCCAACCAGGGATGTTTTCTGCCAATGGGAGCCCTAATGCGGCTACTGACGGGGCCCTGGTGGTGCAACAGTTAAGCTCTAGGCTGCTAATTGAAAGGTTGGTGGTTTGAACCCGCCCGGCTGCTCCACAGGAGAAAGACATGGCAATCTGCTTCCATAAAGATTACAGCCTAGAAAACCTATGAGGCAGTTCTACCCTGCACTCATGGGGTCACTATGAGTCAAAAACTGACTTGATGGCACCTAACACCAGCGTGGCCATTACGGGCAGACTGGAGCTGCACCAGAACAGCACACATGGTCCCTGTCTGAGCCTCTCCTCTTCAGTCCCGTCAAACTTGCATCTTCATGTCCAGCCCAGCTCTAACCGTCGAAGTGCTCCCGTGTTTGATTACCCTTTAGAAAACTGTCAAGCCATTTCTGTGAATCAAGCCTGACATCCAGGAAAGCAGACCTGACACTGGACGGGCGGTGACTCCAGAGGCAGTGCGGCTGTCCTGCAGTGTTCGCGCTCGTCCCCCACTTCCAAATGGCAGCGTCATGCCCCAGTAACAGCTACGATGGTAGCAGTGAGAGCTGATGCAGCCAGCGTCCCTACAGGCCAGGCGCTGGGTCACTCACAGCAACCCTGGGGAGTGATTTTGCTGGCTGTCCCCTTCCACAGACTCACCTGCCTCCCAGATCAGCCATGTCTCCCCTCGCCCCATAGCAGGCCACCACCTTGCACCTGGACGACTATCTCAGGCTGCCACGCCTACCCAACAGCCCTTTCTCCTCACTGCAGCCAGAGGAATCAGTTTAATCTGATCATGCTGTCCCTCTGTTCAAAACCCTCCATGGCTCCCTATTCTCTGAGAGCGAGACCAATTTCCTTGCCAGACCTGTCAGGCCCTGTGTGATTGGGCCGCCCCAAACCTTCATGGTAACTCCCACTGCCCCACCCCGACACCTCCTGGCTCCTTGAACACACCAAGTTCATCCCCATCCCCGGGCCTTTTCACCTGCTCTTCCCTCTGCCTGGAAATCTCCCTCCAGATCCTCACTCCTGGGGACACCCAGGAGCCTCTACCTCCTCCTTCAGGTTGTTGCTCAAACGTCACTTCCTCCGAGAGGGCTTCCCTGACCACCTTGGCTCATGACATTTTGTATGTATTTGTTTCTTGTTTATTGTCTCTCTCTCTCACTAAGACATAAAACCCACAAGAGCAGCAACTTTGTCTTTGTCACTGCTGATTCCCCAGTCCCTAGAATAACCTGGTGCGCAGCACATGGCTCAATAAATAGTCCATCATTGAATTTACGCATTTGGACCCTACTGGGTCTGAGCACTGGGACTAGGAAGGAGAGAGACCCATCAGGGTCCTTTGTCCCCCCACCCCCCGCCCTGTTCCTTCAACCCTGCAGATTCCTCAACCACCCTGGCCTTGGCCTTGGGGAGGGGTTTCTACACAGCCCAGAGGCCGCCATGCCCTGCTAGACATCCCCATCACAGCCACCCTGCCTCAGTTCCAAGCATGATTCTAATTGCCCTAAATAAATTAACTCATTGGCTTCTTGCAGTAATCCATTACATGAGAGGAAACAGGCACAGAGAGGTTAAGTGACCTGGCCAATGTCACACAGCCAGGAAGTGGCAGAGCCAGAACTCCAACCCAAGCAGCCTGGCTCAGGGGCCCATCCTCTCAACACGGTCATGTGGCTGTGGACATAGTGGGACCTGCTGGAGCACATCCTGGACGACTGCCCTGCCCTATCCCTCCTCTGATAAAGAATCTTGAGGGCTCCTTACTGCCCCTGGAGTAAAGTCTGACTCCTTAGCCCAGCATTCAAGGCCCAAGCCTGCTCTCCAAGCACTGCACCCCAACCCCACCCCCCCCACCCCCTGCTCTGGGCCATGCCCTGGGCTGGGCATCTGCCCTGTGGCCCCCAGACTGTCACTGGCTTCCAGGCTGCTCCTTCTGCAGGGAGGGACCAGTTTCCTCCCCCCTCACTCACCGAGCCCCCGCCCTCTCCCCTGCACACCCCTCCATGGGTCGGCACTCACTTTACGGAGATAGAGAACTCCCCCGGGGAGCTCTCACTCTCCCGGATCAGAAAGGCCCCCAGGTGGTTCCGCTTCATCAGGATTTGTTCTGCCAGCTGCCGGGAAATCCTGCCCGAGTACCACCTGCAGGGGAGGCACAGGTGAAGGTAGCAGGCCAGGCGTCGATCCCCAGCTCCCTCATGCCCAGCAACATGCTGACCCTCACAGCAGTCCTGGGATGCAGAGGGCGTGACCACACCCACTTTGCAGATGGGGAAACTGAGGCACGGAGAGGCAAAACAGTATGCCCAGTTACACAGCTGTGGCAGGCAGGAGCTGGGACTCAATCCCAGCATTTGGTTCCTGAGCCTTTCCTACCATATCAGGCAAACGCCCTTATAAAAATGGGAAAACCACACTGCAATGAACCAAGACACAGCCAACCTCAGCTAAGCTTTACAGTTTTAGATGGTGGATGCTTAAAAGTAAAAAAAATATAGAAGTGGATGGCAAAAGTAAAAGTAATAGCAGCTTGGATCTGATGAGAAAGGTCTCTCAGACCTTTCACAGACTAAGGCCTCCTGGGCTTTTGCACAGGAACGAGTCTGTTTTCCTGCTGAACAAACAGAACTGGGTCTATAGAAGGTGTCTGGTAAATGCTTGTAGTCTTACAGAATCCCCAGCCCGCAACTGGAGGAAGCAGCACGGCCTAGGGAACAGGGCCTGGGGCTAGACACAGGGATCCAACTTCTATCTGGCCCACCTTGCTGTGAGGCTCCAGGCAGCCCTGTCTTCGCTGGGCCCTTCCTACCCGAGGGGCTAGATTATCTCTTACTGGCTTCCTGGCACCAGTGTTTTATTGTTCAAATGGGGATACTGAGGCCCAGAGCAGCTGAGGTCTCATGGCAAGGCCATGGCAGACCAAGGGCAGGGCCCTTCACTCCTTCAGCAAATGCTTCCTGAGTCAGACTGAACTTGGCACAGGTGGCAGATGTGAGGTGGGCCTTTTCCTGTTGTCTCAGGATTTTGATGAGGCCTTGCGGCTGAAATCAAATGGCATTAGATGCAGTGGCAGATGCTGTTGGCACGCCGCCCATACCCCCCACTCTCACACACATGATGAAGGCTGCTTAATGTACACACTGCTGATGTTGCCGAGGGCTGACGCCCTGGGAACACTGTCAAGCAACGTCTGATAGGAGTAGTGGGCAAACACCTCAGCTCCCTCATCCCTGGGGGTATAGCTCTGGGGGGTATTCCACACTGTCTCCTGGGGCTCCCAGCAAGATTGCGCTCTGGTTGCCCACAGCCGTAACTGTGTTGATAACACACCTGTTATGCCTCTGTGCCTTCCTTTCCCCACTTCCCTACTCCAAAGTTACTTGTCCTCAAATGTGTGTCTCAGGGACTGCTCCTGGGGGAACTTTTATTCTCAGAAGTCAGGGTCTAGGCCACCGCTACCCCTAAAACTGGTGGGGGACCTTCAGCCCATTTCCCTACCCTGGGGTCCAGAGGAGGTGAGAAGTGTGGAGAGGGGGTTGGGGGTTGCTCTGGCAACTTGTGTGAACACTGGAAGGGTCTCCAGTGTGGAAGGGGTGAGTGCGATTGCTGGGGGGTGGGCTCAAGGGAGTCATCTAGAGAGCTTGGCCTAAGTCTCCCAGAGTTTGGGGGACCTGGAGCCCGGTGCCCAACTTGCTTGGACCAGTGTCAAGGAAGCGCTCTCTCATGGCAGAGTGAGGAGACAACTGGGCTGGGAGCATGACAGGACCCAGGAGCAGGCTTCTCTAGAGCCAGGGTGGTTGGGAAGGAGACCCCAGGAAGCTACAGGAGTAGGGCAGGGCTAATGGGGCTCTGAATGGGAGTTCCTAAGGGGCTGGGTGTCTCCAACGAACCCACCAAACCCACAGGAGGGGTCAGCGTGTAAGCATCTCCAGCCCTCAGAGGGTGTCACAACCACACCTTCCAAGGAGGCTCTCACATGCCTGCCTCCACACTAGGAAAGCGAGGGCACGTCCGGGGGTGGCCAGAACACGAGGGCACAGGAGGAAGAAAGCCCTTCAAAGTACCCAGAGCCAGCTACCTCATCACACCAGTGTCACTGGTGACCACCTGCAACAGTCTTCATTTTACTGATGTGGAAGGTGAGGGCCGAGAGGGGCAGGGACGCGCCTGTTGTGGGGTGAATTGTATCCCCAAAAGGCACGTCATATACCTGTACACTTGACCTTGTTTGGAAAGAGGGTCTTTAAGGATGTTAAGATCAGTTAACATGAGGTCCGGCTGGAGTAGAATGGGCCCTGATCCCACCTAAGTGGTGTCTTGCAGATGAGGGGAAGAGACAGACAGAGGGAAGGTGGCCATGAGACGATGGAGGCAGAGGCAGAGTGATGCTGTGGCTGCAGGCAGGGAATGCCTGGAGCTACCAGTTGCTTGGAGAGACAAAGTATCCCCCTCTAGAGCCTCCTTTCACCCTGAATTCAGTCCTGCCTCCAGAACTGTGAGACAGTACATCTCTCTTGCTTTAAGCCCCCTCAGCTTTATTTGGGCAGCACCAGGACACCAATGGGCTCCCACAGGTCACCCAGCTGCCCCCTTGCATAACCCCAGTGGCAGAGCTGCCTCCCGGGCAGGGTGGCTCACAGTGCCGGGCCTTGAGCCACACCGGGGCACACCATCACGTGTGACCTGATCAAGCCACTCCATCTCCCTGGGCCTGTGTCCTTACCCGTAAGATGGTGATGATGAGAGCCTCAGAGAGCTGCTGGCACTGAGTGAGCTGTTACCTAAAGGTGTGTGCTGCTGTGACAATCAGGAAGTGGTTCAAACCCTCCTCCTACACAGCCCTCAGCTGGGGCTCTCTGCTCCCCCACCCCCAACAGCTTCTACTCTGACTTCAAGGCTCATGGACCTTCCCCTTCCTCTGGAAAGCCCCCTGGCCCCCACTGGCCACACAGCTGGGCCAGGTGCCCCTGTGGCCCCCAGGGGGCCCACTCTGGGGAGAAGGGATCTGGACTGTGCCTCCCCACTGGGGGCTCCCATGGGCGGGCAGGGTGATTGTGGGTACTCAGGGGAGGAGCAGACCTGCTGCAGACTCCCTGCACACCCAGCGCCTTCCCAGGCTGAGTCAGGTGTGCAGCTGGGGTTCCCCACAGCTATTTTGGGGACCGGGGACCAGGGCCAGGGCCAGTGCCGAGGCTGCCTAAAGCATGCCTGGCACTGCCTTAAAATGAGTTGGCCAGCAGCTAGAACCCAAGCCTGCTCTGTCCAGGCACAGGGACCAGAGGCGACCTGAAGGTCATTAGGGGCTGGGACACTCCATGGCTCCCCACGGCCCTGGGTGGAGTCTCACCTCCAACCACAGGCCAGTCTTTTGTCACCTTCTGTCCCATCCTAATCAAGTAGTATCCTCTGCTCAGTGCTTCTCTGGCGGGGCTGGGCTACCTCCTTCCCCTCCCCCTTACTGACAGAAAGACTGAAGGCCAGAGAGGGCAGAAAACTGCACAGTATCATACAGCCAGGAGGGATATCACAGGCCTTGAACCCCACAGTCTTGGGGAGGGGTGCCTGGAGCCCAGGCAGAGTGGCTCAGGACCTGGGTGGGATGGCGCTTTGCACTACCATAGGAAGGTAAAAGTGGTGGTAGCTTTGGAAATAACTCAAAGAGAGATATACCCCCCAGGCCTCACCCTTACTCTGCACCTCCCTCCCCTTTCACCTCATAGCCACACATGTATCACAGCCCCCAGTCTGCCCTCTCCAGCCTGTCATCTGCCTCCACATTGGATTGAAACCCTCCCCTGCTCAGATACCTCCCATGGTTCCCCACCACCTTGGGCCTGGCATTTGAGGTCCTCCTGCCAGCCCCATATGGCACAGGTTCTCCCTCATTACTCTTCCTTTGCTTATTTGGCCCTCCCCCAGGAATGCCTTTCTCCTTTTCTACTTAGCCAACTCCTGTGTAGCCTTCCAAACCCCACTCCTTGCCACCTCTCCTGAGAAGCTTTCCCTGGTTAGTTACTTCAACACTGATGGTCTCCCCAGGCCCTACTCTCTATGTCTGGTCTCTCCCACAGGACTGGGCTGCTCTGAACCCTCCATGACCCCAACTCAGCCAGACTGGGCCCACAGGGTCTGTGGGCAGCGTCTCTTGTGAGCAGTGTTTCCTGTGGGCAGTGTCCCCTGTGGGCAGTGTCTGGTGAATAGGCAAGTAGGCAGCTGTGTCGTGGGGCTGTCTGAGCCATCATTAAAATGTGTCTCATTTGTCTCTAACAGATTTTGTTTGCTTAGGCCTGCTCTGGGACCGGCTCTGCCCACCCACTCTCAGGGTGACAGCATGCGATGTCACTGCCAAGAGCTGACCGGGCAGCCCCAACTCACAGGTCCCAGGTCCCAGGATACCTGGGTCTCAGACTCACCTCCCATTCCAGGAGAGCGGTCCCACATGCTTCTTGCTGATGTCCAGCTCCCCACTCCACCACCCCAGAGGCAGGGCCCACAGGGTCTGAATCTTGCCCACCCCCCACGGCCTCTCCCACTCCCCATCTCACCACAGGGGTGCTCTAGAATCCTCCACCATCTGCACAGACTGTAGCTGCAGCTGCCCTTGCATTATAGACAGGGAAACTGAGGAACAGAGCAGTCAGGGACCTGCCTGAGGCCACATAGCTGCCAGTGGAGAGCCCAGGCCCTGCCTTCTCCCAGGGCACTCCTGGACAGGCTCCTGGTGGTCTGGGTCCTCAGCGTCCTCACATCTCCCACCCATGTCCCTGCTGTATGCGGTTGCTTCTGTGTGGACACGTCTCCCATGTGTGGACAGTGGCTGGGGGTAGGGGGAGGGTAGGGCATTCCCATGCCAGAAGGACACACTGTGTCAGGGCCTCACCGCAGCTCAGCTCAGCCTTCAGCTGCGGGGCCTTGAAGAGGCAGGGCTGGGGGCACTCACGGGTGGGGTTTGACACGGATGTAGTTCTTGGGGATGAAGCCCTCGGCTCCCCGGAGCTCGGCCTTGTACCAGTTCTGGTCATCCTCCATGTTCAGGATCTATGGGCAGAGAGACATGGCTGCTCAGCCACTGAGCAGGGATAGCTGTCCTCTCCCCTGCCCAGCCCTTGGGCCTTGTGCAGGGACTCCTTCAGCCCCCCATCCAGAGGAGAGCTGGAGGCTCGGGCAGGGACCACCACGGTCACCACGTGCCTATGATTCTACCACCCTGCTTGGTCCCTGGGTCAGGATACCCCACCCTCAAGAGGTCCACAGCTTCCAGGGGAAGGGCAAGTGGGGAGACACAGAGCAGGTCTGCTTAGTGCTGTGGGGCCCTGCCAGCCAGATCCCTGGCAGACTGGGGGGTCTTGGGATGCAGATCTGGGCGCCTCCGTCTGTGAGCTATGCCCCAGCATGGGGGTCCTACAGCATTTAGCCTTGGGAGAGAGAGTCTGCCATCCCTAGGAAGGTCGGGACACAGCCTGAGCTCAGCTTCTAGTGAGGCGTCTTTAGAAGCATGTGTACTGAAACAGCCCTTAAAGCCTTGAACTCAAGGGACCATGATTTGATGGAGAGATTTTGGCACCAAGAAACAAATAAGGGAGGCCTTAATTTTTTTTTTTATTTGCAGGGACAAGGCCTGGTCAGGTCACATGGCTAATTTTCTATAGCTGTGAGTGCCAAGAGGAACTGAGCTAGCAGGAGAGGGGTGGGAGTAGCTGTGGTGGGCTGAGGGAGGAGATGGACCAGGCTCGGGGGGTGGGTGGGAAGACAGCAAGTGCTAGAACATGAAGTTGGGGGCTTCCTCTGCCCTGATCCCATGTATCCCTCCGAGGTCCACATTATCAAATGCCACTTTACAGATGAGGAAACTGAGGCCCAGAGAGAAGGAGTGACTCAGCTGAGGTCACACAGCGGGGGAGAGGCAGAGCCAGGAATCTGGAGCCTGGGGTCTTCAGCTCCACTGGTCTGGAGGAGGACGCTGGCCCACCAGCTGGGACCCCCACTGTGTATCTCTCCCAGCTATACCAGGGAAGGTCCCAACATAGCTTAACTCTAGCAAGGATATTCATTGAAAGGAAAAACCAGATATAGAACAGTGTTATAGGTTATAGAACAGTGTTATAAATTGAATTGTGTCCGCCGGTTCTGATCCCTGGTGTCTGTGAACGTGACCCTGTATGGGAACCTGTTTCTTTGAAGGTATCGATTAAGTTAACATAACGTCATATCGCAGTAGTTGCTGTTACTTGCCATGGAGTCGATTTAGACTCGTGGCGACCCCATGCGTGCAGAGTAGAACTGCTCCATTGAGTTTTCAAGCTGTGACCTTTTGGAAGCAGATCGCCAGGTCTGTCTTTCAAGGTGCCCCTGGGTGAGTTCAACTGCCAATCTTTTGGCCAGTAGTCAAGCTCTTAACCATTTGCAGCACCCAGGGACTCCTTACTGGAGTAAGGTGGGTGCTAATCAACCTCAGCAGTGTCCTTATAAAAAAGGAGAAGAGACACAGACACAGTCACAGAGGGAAGATGGCCACGTGATGACAGAGGCAGAAATGAGTGATTCATCTAGAAACCAAGGAGCACCAAGGATTGCCAGGACCACCAGAAGCTGGAAGAGGCAAGGAACCATCTCCCTCCAGAGCCTTCAGAGAGAGCACGGCCCTGCTGACACCCTGTAATTGGACTACTAGCCTCCGGACCTCTGGGACAATACATTTCCGTCATTTTAAGCCACCCACTTTGTGGTGCTCTCTATGGCAGCCCCAGGAAATGAAAACAAACAGCATCCCAAGCAGAGGGCACTGCAGTCTGGGCCAGGGCAGGCCAGGCCAGGCCAGGGCAGGCATCAACTTACAGTAACATTTGCCAAGGGGTATATGAAATAAGCACATACATAGAATCCAAAGATTATTAGCGGTCACCAGGCATAAGGGGAGAGGGAGGCAGGGGAAGCTTTTGTTTGGGGGTCACTGAGTTTATGTTAATGGTGGTGGAATAATTTGGGAGAGGATAGAGAGAATGGTCGCACAACTGAAAGAATGTAATCAGTGTCACTGAACTGTACATGTAGAAATTGTTGGACTGGTGTATGTTTTGTTCTGTATATTTTCACCACACACACAAAAGCCTGCCAAGAGGAACTGGACTTATCTCCCTCAGGCCCAGGCCTGAGGCCCCACCCTTGTGGGCAAGCACCGCCCCCCCATCTGTCCACCAGCCCCGTTGAGCCTCTTCCTTCCTGCCCCTGTGGTCTGGGAAGGGTCAGCAGCCACAGGGACAGGCGGAAGCAGGTGGCTGAATCAGGAAAATCTCTCTGTAAACAAACAAAAGAAAACAACTCCCCCAACTTATTAAGAAAATTATGGCCCCTAGCCCCTAGGTGGTTAAGAGCTTGGCTGCTAAACAAAAGGTTGGCAATTTGAATCCACCAGCTGCTCCTTGGGAACCCTATGGAGCAGTTCTGTTCTATCTCATAGGGTCGTTTTGAGTCAGAATCAACTCAACAGCAATATGTTTTTTTGTTTGTTTTTCTTTTTAGGAGGCCTGATGCCAGCCATAGACACAGGTTAAAGGAAGGTGCTCTGGGCCTGGGGACCTTGTCCACTCTGTCTGCCTCCGACTCACTCCATGGCCGTCGCCTTAGCTTCCCAATCTGTTAAATGGGCACACTTAAGGCCTACACTGAACACGGCAGTGTTTTGTGAACTACAAACTCCTGCATGCACATGTGAATTAAAAAAAAAAAAAAAAACCCACTGCCAACTGAGTCAATTCTGGCTCATAGTGACCCTATAGGACAAAGTAGAACTGCCCCATAGGGTTTCCAAGGAGCACCTGGTAGAGTCAAACTGTTGACATTTTGGTTAGCAGCTGAGCTTTTAATACTGCACCACCAGGGCTCCCACATGTAAATTTACTGTATATAATCCCTGCTTTGCTTTGTTTTATTTTCCCGTTGTATCTACTTGGAGGACCCAGAAATGTGCTTATTGATTATATTAGCTAAATTCTTACTGTTAATATTGTTCACAAGCCTCAGACCCCCTGAGCTGTAGGAGTCCACACAAGGGAGAGAGACCTGGCTCCTGTCTGTGAAATTCAACAGCCTGAGGTGAAACACACCCGTCAGCCTGCCTGCAACCTTCCTTCCTGCAGCATCCCCCTCAGGAACACGGTCCAATGAGCTCACTCAACAAAGATTTACTGAGCTCTTATCACGTGCCAAGTACAGACAGTAAACAAGGAAACAGTAAATAAACAAGATAATGTGATACAGTGGTGAGCATTCTGAAGACTTAAGGCAGGATGACCTTGACAGAGAATGTCTGGTGGGGTAGGGCTCCTTTAGACTGTGGTCAAGAAACACCTCCCTGAGGAGGGGACATCTGACTGAGACTCGAACCACAAGCAGGAACCAGTCATGAGATGTGGGAACGGTGCCCAAGGAGAGGGAACAGCTCGTCTAAAGTCCCTGAGGTGGCAACAAGCTCTGTCTCCAGAACAGAAAGGAGGCCAATGGGTCTGGGATTGAGTGAGGGAGATGCAAGGGTTGTTTGGTAAATGGGGAGAGGTGGGCAGGGGCAAGGGTGTGCAAGATCTTACTGGCCATGGGAAGGAGGGAGTTCGCATTTATTTTAAAAGCCATCGGGATGAAGGACATTCCGTGGTCTCAAGGGTGAGGCTGGCTATGGAGACACGGGTGCTGAAGCCACCACGCACACCCCATCTTAATATAGTTAAGATGTGCATACTACTCAAACAAGTCTATAAATCCAATGAAATCCCACCTGAAATTCCAACAATCTTCTTTGCAGAAATGCAAAAGCCTATTCTCATATTTATACGGTAGGGTAAGGGATCAGAATAGCTAAAGCAATTTTGAAGAAAAAAAAATTAGGAGACCTCACATTTCCTGATTTCAAAATATACTTTAAAGCTGCAGTAATCAAAACAGCCTGGTACTGGTATAATAACAGACATATAAACCAATGGAATAGGATTGAGAGGCCAGAAGTAAATGCAAACATCAATGGTCACGTAATTTTCGACAAGGGTGCTATCTTAGTTATCTAGTGTTGCAGTAACAGAAATACCACAAGTGGATGCCTTTAACAAACAGAAATTTATTCCCTTAGAGTTTAGGAGGCTAGAAGTCTGAATTCAGAGTGCCAGCTCTAAGGGAAGGCTTTCTCTCTCCATTGGCTCTGGGGGAACGTCCTTGTCATCCATCTTTCCCTGGTCTAGGAGCTTCTCAACACAGGGACCCCAGGTCCAAAGGAGGCCCTCTGCTCCTGGCTCTTACTGCTGGGCACTAATGAGGTCCATCTCCTCTCTGCTGGCTTCTCTCTTTTATTTCTGAAAAGAGATTGACTCAAGATACAACTTAATCCTGTAGATTGTATCCTTCCTCATTAACATAACTGCCACTAATCCTGCCTCACTAACAACACACAGGAAAAATACATCAGATCACAAAACAGAGGACAACCACACAATATTGGCAATCATAGCCTAGCCCAGCTGGCACACATTTTTGGGGGACACGATTCAATCTATCACAGGTGCTAAGTCTATTCAATGGGAAAGGAAGAGTTTCTTTAATAAATGGTGCTGGGAAAACTCGATTTCCACACGCAGAAGAATCAGGATTCATGCCTCACACCATACACGAAAACCAATTCTAACTGGATTCAGGACCTAAATGTGAAAACTAAAATCATAAAATTCTCAGAAGAAAATGTAGGGTCCATGCTGTGAGCCCTAGTGTTTAGAGATAGGTTATTAGATATGGTAACAAAGGTCCGAGCAGCAAAAGACAAAACAAAAATTAAATCCTTTTGCTCGTAAAAGGACTTTATCAAAAAAGTGAAAACACGACCTACAGATTGGGAGCTGGCTTTGGAGAACCACGTATCTGATAGGAGCCCTGGTGGCGCAGTGGTTAAGAACTCAGGCTGATAACCAAAAAGTCAGCAATTTGAATCCACCAGCTGCCCCTTGGAAACTGTACGGGGCAGTTCTACTCTGTCCTATAGGGTCTCCATGAGTCGGAATCAACTCGATGGTAAAGGGTGTATATATCTGATAAGGATCTAATATCCAAAGTATATAAAATATAACTTAACAAGAAGACAAACAATCTAATCAAAAAATGAGCAAAGGACTTGAACAGACATTTTTACCAAAGAGGTTGTTAAAAAACGGCCAACAAGCATATGAAAAGATGTTCAACGTGATTAGTCATTAACCCATTGCCCTCGAGTCTATTTTGACTCTTAGCAACCCTACAGGACAGAGCAGAACTGGCCCGTAGGGTTTCCAAGGAGCAGCTGGCTGGTGAATTCGAACTGCTGACCTTTTGGTTAGCAGCCAAGCTCTTAACCACTGTGCCACCAGGGCTCCAATTAGCCATTAAGGAGATGCACATCAGAATCACACAGGACCCCTCAACTATTGCTGGTAGGAGTGTACAGTCACTGTGGAAAAGTTTGGTGGTTCCTCAAAAAGTTGAACATAGAACTACCATGTTGTGCTGTTGAATCGGTTCTGACTCATAGCGACCCTATGCACAACAGAACGAAACACTGCCCGGTCCTGCACCATCCTCACAATCTTCATTATGCTTGAGCCCATTGGTGCAGCCACTGTGTCTATGACCCACCAATTCCACTTCTAGGTATATACCCTGAAGAAATGATACCCAGAAGAAACGAAGGCAAGAATGCAAACGGAAACCTGTACACCAATGTTCACTGCAGCACTTTTCACAGTAGCCAAAAGGTGGAAATTACAGAAATGTCCATCAACAGTAGAATGAATAAACAAAATGTAGCAGACCCATACAATGGAATATTACTCAGCCATAAAAAGAAATGAAGTCAGGATGCATGCCACAACATGGATGAACCTTGAGAAATTATGCTGAGGGAAATAAGTCAGTTGCAAAAGGACAAATACTGTATGATCTCACTTATACGAAATAAGCAAATATATAGAAATCAAGGATCACAGCCGTTCCGTTATCAGGGTGGGAAGGAGGGGGAAAGCAGAAGTTTTGGCTTAGGGGTCCTTGAGTTTATGTTAATGGTGGTGGAATAATTTGGAAAAGGGTAGCAAGACTGGTTGTATAACTTGAAGAATTTAATCAATGTCACTGACTGAATTATACATGTAGAAATTGTTTAATTGGTATATATTTTGTTGCATATATTTTCACCACACACAAAAAAATCATTAAAAAAAAAGGTGTGGGAAGCCATTGAAGGGGCATGGGGGGGTGTTAAGCTCTGGGCTGTGCTTTAAGTAAATTGCCCTGACTGCCAAACAGGTGGGGAGCAGGGGGGTGGGAGGTAGTGGGGGCTACTACACGGGCCCAGGAGGGTGAAGGTAGAGACCTGGACAGGGGCAGCAGATGTGTTCAGAAGTAGTCAGGCTGGGACTCAATGACAGGCTAGACAGGAGAGGTTGAGGGATGGGGACAACAGATGACAACTCCTAGGGTTTTGCGGGGAGAAGGGGGATTGGTATGGCTGTGCGGGGGTCTGAGATGCTGTGGGCCTTTCTGTGGGGATGTCAGCACGGCCACCTCTGGTCTCGAGGCTCCCCATGTCTGGTCTCGGGGGCTAGGCCAGCCATGGAGAGACAGTGCTGGAGCAACCACCCACACCTCTCCTCCAGCTGGGAGAAGTGGGGTCCTGTGTAACCCCAGATTCCTGGCCTGTTGTGGGGGTAGCTTTGCCCCAGGGAAGTGACCTTTGGGGGCAGGGACCTATAGGGCCAAGTCCAGCTGGAGTGGCCATTTGTCCAGAGTGAGTCCATGTCCCACTGAGTTCTCACCCAATACCAACCCTCAATTTTGAAGAACAAGTTCCAGGGCAGGCTCCTGAAGGCCATGAGACCAGGCTGGACACAAAGCTGGTGAAAATTCATCTGTACTGTGACAGGGGTGGGTCCAAAGAAAGTGCTCTGTGGGATCGTGAACAGGATGGGCTACTGAGCTTAGCCTCTACCTAGATGGGAAGGGGCCGGACACCTGGCTCCCTTCCTCTCTCACTTATTGCTCTCTAGTCACGAGAATTTTCCTTCAACTCTTCAAACATATTAATACAATCCTGCCACAGGGCCTTTGCACCAGCTGTTTCCCCAGCCAGGCGTGCACTTCCTCCAGCTCTTTACATGGCCAACTCCTGCTCATCCTTCTGTTCTCAGCTCAGATGTCACCTCTTTGGAGAGACTGCCCTGCCCACCCCATCTAGAGCAGTCCCACTCCTCTGTCCCAGCATTATTCTGCCTTCCATCTGTCTGTGCTGATGTCTTCAATCCACTCTTCCTCATCTTGTTGGTTGCCCATCTTCCCCTTTGGAATGTCAGCTTCACTAGGGCAGGGACTTGATTTGTTTGCTTTTGTTTGTCATCAGCACTTAGGAGGATGCCTAACACAGAGTAGGTGCTCAAGAAACGTTTATTGAAAGAATGAAGGAGAAGGCAGCTCCTCCCCCTGCCTGTCACTCCCCCATTGCTCCTCATTCCTCGAGACTGAAAGGTTTTTCTCCCTGGTCACCATAGATAAAAGGTGAAAGCACCACCGAGAGGGTTCAGACCCCAGTTCCAGCTAACATTTTAATTCTTTCCTTCTTCCTTTGACTTTCCACATATTTTATTAAGAGCCTGCCATGCGCCAGGTACTGTCTCATGTCCTGGTGCTGCAGGTGGTCCCTGCCCTCACATCGTTGACAGTCTGGTGGGGGAGGCAGCAAATCCTCCGCTCACTCCTTCCCAAGCAGCTATCACAGTGTTAGATGCAAACACGCCACCAGGAGTCTGCCAACTGTAGCAAAGGTTAGTTGGTGTTATGGATTGAATTGTGTCCCCCCAAGACATGTGTTAAAGTTTTTAACCCCTGTGCCTGTGAACATGAACTTGATTGGAAATAGGGTCTTATGTAATTAGTTAACATAAAGACATATTGGAGTTCGGTGGGTGGCAAGCCTGTGTGAGTGGATTGTAAAAGATGAGGAGAAACATGGGCAGACAGATGGAAGGCACCCATGTGGAAGGAAGCAGAGAAGGAGTGATGCTGCAAGCCAAGGCACGCCTGGGCTGCCAGATGCTGGGAGAGACAAAGAAGGGTCTTCCCCCCGAGCCTTGGAGGGAGCACGGCCATTCTGCCTTCCAGCCTCCGGAACTGTGAGAGAATACATTTCTGTCCTCATAAGCCACCTGGCTTACGGTACTTTGTCATGGTAGCAGCTAACACCATAGGAGAACTTGATTAATCTCGGGTTTGGGGATGGCAGGGGACAGGAGTCAGGGAGGAAAGGGGAGAAGTCACAGTCTTTTCAATAACTGCTTTGAGGGACCTCCACTGAGCCAAGCCCTCCAAACCTGGGTCAGAGCCCACTGCCCACCCAGTCCCATTAGCTAACCGCCCACTCCTTCCCAAAGCCCCAAACTGAGTCTAGAGAGCCCCAACTACTCTGAATTAAACCTGGGTCCTCCCAGAATCTCATACTCTGGCCAGAGCTCTGGCTGGGTGGACCAGAGGCCAATCCAAGCACAGAGAAGAGGGAATTCCTTAAGGGGACGTGGCTCCTCCTCTTGATCCCAATCCCCAGCCCAACCTGTCCAGTCTCACAGGAAATGGAGTACAGGCTTTAGAGTCACAAGGTCCTAAGTTCAAATCTGACCCCATACCAAGGCAGCCGTGTCACCTGCCTGTAGCTTAGCTCAGCTGTTTTTGAAATGTAGCACCAACTCTCCTGCAGCTTAAATGGGACATTGGGGTGCACTGCTGAGCTTGGGGTCTGGCTGTCATAGGAGTCAGCCAGTGGGAATTCCTGTCCCTTCTTATGCCTGAACCCAGGCTGAGAGCTGGGCCCAGGGCTCAGAGTGGAGGGACAGCAAGCCTAGAGCCCATTGCTTCATGGGGAGACTGAAGCCCAGGGAGAGGCAGCAGCTTCATTAGGGTGGGTTATGGCTGCTCCAGTGCCTACCTCTTGGCATGGCCACTCCCTGAATCTAGCCCCTGAGAGAGAACCTACAGACCCATCTGCCTGGACCACCCTGGAGAGCTGTGATGTCCACCCAAGGGGCCCAGACAAGGGGAGATGAGCTGTGGTATGGCACTATTTTCTCTTTTCTTCACACTTCTGGGAAGTTCATCTTTGAAGCTTATATCTCAGTTATTTTAGCCCCACTAGATTAGCATGGTAGCCCTGGTAGTACAGTGGTTAAGAGCTTGGCTGCTAACCAAAAGGTCGGCAGTTTAAATCTACCAGCCGCTCCTTGGAAACCATATGGGACAGTTCTACTCTGTCCTATAGGGTCACTGTGAGTCAGAATCAACCTGGTGGTGATGGGTTGATTTTTTAGGTTAGCATATGTACCTATTTCTTTCCTCACATCTCCTCTCTTTCTTTCTCTTGCTCGTATTCTCTCAACACTTGTTTTTTGGTTTTTTTTTAATTCTTTCCTCAAAAACTGTGTGCTGAACCAACTACCTTCCAGGCTCAGTGCTAACGTCTCCTTGAATCCTCAAAACAGCCATAAAAGGAGGAATCATTAATCATCTCATTTCCTGGATGGGGAAACTGAAGCTCAGGGGGACAAGGTGGATTGTCCAGAGCCACAGCCAGTAACTGAAGAAGCTAGGCCTTTCTCCTTCACAGACTGGATTCTGGGGGGGCTTCCTAAAGTCCCCAGTTCTTAAATCCCCCATCCCTGCCCGGCCTACCTTGAGCGTGTCCCCCTTGTTGAAGGCCAGCTCATCGCTCTCTGTGGCCTGGAAGCTGTACAGGGCCACAGACTCCATCCCGCTGTCCCTGTCCCTCCTGTGCTCTCGTGTGCTCTGGCTTCTGGGCTTGCAGAGCAGGCCAGCGGCTTCCTGCTTCCTCCGCAGTGCAGGGGAGTACTGACTTCCTCCGTTCTGAGAGCGTGTTTGTCCTTTTGAAGCTGAGGCTGCAGCTGCCCCCGACAGGAGAGAAACAGGAAGCCTAGACATGTCCCAGAACAGGGCGGGCTCCAGAAGCCAGGTGCAGCCTCTGGGGAGCCTCCCTGCAGCCCTGGGAGTGGGGCCACTTTGTACCCGTGTTACAGATGATAAAACTGAGGTGGGGGCGGAGAACAGCTGCAAAGCCACTATGCTGGCTCAGATGCCCCAGACACCTCCACCAATTAGCTAATTCGTCCTCCACATTTCCTAGACCCCAGTGCCTCGTGGACTTCCCCAGTGCCTGCCACATCAATCCCAAACTCTTTGCCTGGCATTCAAAGCCCTTCCAAGCCACTACTCACACCCACCACCACACACTCCCCTCCATCTTCGTCCCCTCCTCTCCTGCTGCAGTGGGAGTCTGGGGACAACACCACACACGTTTGTCCCCAGCCCTCTGCAGGTGCTTGGCCCTCTGTCTGCTGCTCTTGTCCCCTTCTTCCACCAGACTCCTGTTCACCCACCAAAGCCCAGCTCAAGCATCTACAGTGGGACGTATATTCTAAGATCAAGAAGGACTAAATAAATCTTGAACTTTCCTTAGTAGGTTTGTTTTAGGTAGTGCGTAGGTGTAGCCGTTCTGAAAGTACTTTCCGAGTACTGCAGAATGGTGCGTCCACGGATAAACACAGTGATGTTGTTGGGCGCCAGGGTTCTTCTCGCCAGGAAAGAAGGGAGACAAACACAGATGGGGAAGGTGAGGAGACCCTGAGGTGTTGGACTGGGATTGGGTGGATCAATAGGAAATCAGATATTCTTTCTGTAAAGAGGAGTTTTCCCTTCTTCACTGATTTATTAATTCCTGCATGTCAATATGGACTCATGGTTTCATATTTTAGTCAGTAAGTGATAATTCATTACTATCTTTACAGAAGGAGCCCTGGTGGTGCAATGGCTAAACGCACGGCTGCTAACTGAAAGGCTGGCAGTTTGAACCCACCAGCAGCTCCTTGGAAGAAAGATGTGGCAGTCAGCTTCCATAAAGATTCCAAAACCAAAACGAAATCCATTACCACCGAGTCGATTCCAACTCCTTGCAACCCTATAGGACAGAGTAGAACTATCCCATAAGGTTTCCAAGGCTGTAATCTTTAAATTCTCACAGCTGCACCAATAAGTAACATTATGATAAACAGAGAAAATATTGAAGTTTCATTTTACTTGGGTTCACAATCAACACCCACGGAAGCAGCAGTCAAGAAATCAAACAACATAATGCACTGGGCAAATCTGCTGCAAATGACCTCTTTAAAGTGTTAAAAAGCAAAGATATAACTTTGAGGACTAAGGTACACCTGACCCAAGCCATGGTATTTCCAATCACCTCATATGCATGTGACAGCAGGACAATGAATAAGGAGACCAAAGAAGGATTGATATCTTTGAATTAGGGAGTTGGCAAAGAATATTGAATATACCATGGACCGCCAGAAGAACAAACAAATTTGTCTTGGGAGAAGAACAACCAGAATGCTCCTTAGAAACAATGATGGTGAGACTCTGGACATGTTATCAAGAGGGACCAGTCCCTGGAGAAGGACATCATACTTGGTAAAGTAAGAGGCTCAGGGAAAAAGAAGACCCACCATGAGATAGATTGACACGGTGGCTGCCAACAACAGGCTTAAGCACAACAATAGTGAGGGTGGTGCAGGACCGAGCAGTGTTTTGTTCTGTTGTACATGGGGTCGCTATGAGTTGGAACCAACTTGATGGCACCTAACAACATCAACAATCTTTGCGGAAACAGACTGCCACTTCTTTCTCCCATGGAATGGGGTGGGTTCGAACTGGTGACCTTTCAGAGAGCAGCCAAGTGCTTAACCACTGTACAACCTGGCTCCTTCCATAAAGATTCCAAACTAAAAACCAAACCTGTTGCTGTCTAGTTGATTCCGACTCATAGCGACCCTATAGGACAGAGTAGAACTGCCCCATGGGGTTTCCAAGCAGCAGCTGGTGGATTCAAGCTGCCAATCTGTTGGCTAGCTGCTGAGCTCTTAACTGCTGTGCCACCACGGCTCCTCCATAAAGATTTTAGCCTTGGAGATCCTATGAGGCAGTTCTACTCTGTCCTATTGGGTTGCTCTGAGCCAAAATCAACTCAACGGCAATGGTATTATTATTTATTTAGAGGCTCAGATTGTCCCAGAATTAGCCACTGGGGGCCCCTTCAACCTGGCTCCTGTGTCCTTCTGACCTGTCCCCATCAATCTCTGGATGCATCCTTACTTTCTGACACAAAAAGGTGTTCTGGGCTCATCTTGAACTTTCCTTGCCCCAGCCCTGGAGTCAGCCGTCTCTCCAAGCAAAGAGTTCTGGTTCTTTTTAGTGGAGGACAGCATTTAGAAACCAAGATTGCCACAGGTGGCAAGTGTGCTTGGTGCTACTGAAGGGTAATTGCTTCTAGACCCTCTCAGCAGTCAGAGCTAAGAAAATAATTACTATGTGTATATATATATATAATTCATGGATTTTCAGAAATACATTTCCTAGTGAACAGAGTATCTCCATATTTCTATATTTATTTCTATATCTGTCAATATAGATATAAATACGTTGTTGTTGCTAGCTGCTGTCATGTTGGCTACTTCATGCACAATGGAAGGAAACACTGCCTGGTCCTGCAGCGTCGCCATGATTGTCTGTAGATACTACCATTGTGATCCATAGGGTTTTCACTGGCTAGTTTTCAGAAGTAGGTCGCCAGGCCTTTCTTCTTAGTCTGTCTTAGTCTGGAAGCTCTGCCGAAACCTGTTCAGCATCATAGCAACACACATCTCCACTGACAGACATCAGGTGCATTGGCCAGGAATTGAACCCAGGTCTCCCACATGGAAAGCAAGAATTCTTCCACCGAACCACTGCTGCCCCCACTGATACAGAGATAGATTCAAAACCATAAACTGAGTCAAACAAATCACTGAAGGTAGGTGAAGGGTATATGGATGTTGTTGTGCCATTCTTACAACTTTTCTGTAAGTTTGAAATTTTTCCATATAAAAAGTTGAGAGGTTGTATGTAAATCTCAAAATAAAAATTTAATAAAAACAAAAAACAAAAAAATGTTGAAAGGATAGAAAGGCAAGATAAAGAAAGCCTCTCACCTGTTCAGAGTGGCCCTCTAAGCCAGCCCGGCAAGGTGGGTTTGCCCCAGCCCTCTGCTCCTTGACTCAGAACGGTGCCCCTCCCTGTCTTCCGCTGCCCCCCCTGCCCCAGCAGGGGTGACAGGATATTCTAAAGCACCTTTTTCCTGTTCAGTTTCAGCTCGGTTTCAAGGCCTCAAAATAGTGCAGTGGGGGGTTGGGATTCCCCCTGTCCCAAACCTGAGGGGCCTCAGTCTAGGTTTGGGGAAGGCCCCCCTTGGGGAGCGAAGCATGGGAGCTGAGGACCAGGAGGCTGGTTTATTTTATGTATTTAAAAAGCACTTATTCTGTGTCAGTCCTAGACAAATTTAACTCAGTTAATTCTCATAACAAACCAACATCACATTTCATGAGTAAGGAGAGCTGAGTAACTTCCTCATGGGCCTACAGCTTATGAGTGGCAGGGCTGGGGTTCAAAGCCACAGTCATTCCCATGGCCCCCGTGCCACCTGGCCTCAGACTGGAGTTTGGCTCCTGCTTGAGATCCCTCAGGCTGGGAGCCTGGGCCTGGAACACAGCTGAGTCAAGACAGCCATGTGGGAAGCGAGCCACAAATCTTCCTGGTGTGCCCAACGGGACGAAAGGGTCCCCATAAACAGGACTTGGCTGAGAGAAACCCTTGAGGGGTGCAGGCCCTCCAACTGAGGGTGGATGCCAGTGCCTAGAATGAGGGCATTAGGAGCTGGCAGCAGGAATAGCACTGAGGGGCTGCAGTCAGGTCCTCACGGGAGGCCCCTCAAGAGCTGCCCACAGGAAGAAAAAGCAGCAGCCACACCAGCCCTGGCAGAACAGCCATGTAAGTACCCTTAGACCCTAGCCATGTGGTCAGCTGAATGTTGTTGTTGTTGTTAGGTGCCGATGAGTGATTTCCAACTCATAGTGACCCCTACGTACAGCAGAACGAAACAGCCTGGTCCTGCGTCATCCTCACAATCGTTTTTATGTTTGAGCCCATTGTTGCAGGCACTGTGTCAATCCATCTCCTTGAAGGACTTCCTCTTTTTCACTGACCTTCTACTTTACCACGCACGATGTCCTTCTCCAGGGACTGGTCCCTCCTGATAACATGTTCAAAGTATGCTGAACAATGGTCATCAAAGACACATAGGTCCCAATTCCTGGAACAGAGCATGTGACCTTATAAGACAAAAAGGACTTTGCAAGTATGGTGTGATTAAGTTAAAGATCTTGAGATGGAGAGAGTATCCTGAATTATCCAGGTGGGCCCTAAATGCAATCACAGAGTCCTCACAAGAGAAGGGCTGAGGGAGCTGTGACACAGGAGAAGGCGGTGTGAGCATGGAGCAAGAAACTACACTGCTGGCTTTGACAGTGGAGGGAAGAGCCACAATTTCTACATGGTGGAACAGGCAAGCAATCAACTCCCCTGGACACTCCAGACCCTGCCAACACCTTGCCTCTAGCACAATGACACTGACTTTGGACTTCTGGCCTCCAGAGCGGTAAGAGATAATTTTATGTTGTTTTAAGCCACTAACTTTGTGGTGATTTGTTCCAGCAGCCACAGTAAATGAACACACTCCCTCTCCCTGGGGGCTGACCCTTAAGTGGTCAGAAGTGGCAGCTCAAGACTGGGGGTTTAGGAAAATGAGGATGGAGAGAAGCTGATCAAGACCCTCGCATTCCAGGCCCCAGGCTGGGGCAGGGGAAGTGGAGAGGAGGAGAGAAACAGAATTTCAGCAAAGTTTGGAGCTCTGCCATTACTAGGGTAGGCTGGACTCTTGGACACTCTGAAGTGGCTGGAAGGATGCGGGAGTCTTATCATCAAAGATTAAAATGCCCGAGAGAGCTACCTGCGTTTCCATCTGGGGCGGGGAAAGAAGAATTTGTTTAGCAGCGTGGAGAGAAAGAATAAATTGTTGTCTGTGCTTCATTCCTTCAAAAAAAAATACTTCTTCAGTCCTGATTCTGTGCCAGGCTCTGTGTGAGACTTTGTGTGTAAAACAGTGAAAGAAAAAAAAAGAACAGATAAAACCTTCTTCAGACCAACTTCCGATCAGACAGTGGAGGAACTCAGGTACACTCCCAGCAAAACTGTGGGCACTGTAAATTGGAGCTTCTAGAAGTGGCCCTAAGGGCAAACAGCAAATGAAGAAACATCTATTCAAGAATATCTACGAATTCGGTAAGAAAGGCGAGAGTCCGGTATTTGAACCTAGACAGCTCCCTTTTCTCCTCCCAGATCAGGGAGGTGGGGGCTTCACTGCAGACAGCCCAGAAAGTGAGGCTCCCTCTTCCCCTCTGCTCCCGTCTTATGGCTTTCTTCCCAGGAGGAGCAGGAATTCAGCACTCCTCATCACATAGGAGACCGGGTTCCATTCCTGGCCAGTGCACCTCATGCGAAGTCACCAGTCGTCTATCAGTGGAGGCCTGTGTGTTGCTATGATGCTGAACAGGCTTCAGTGGAGCTTCCAGACTAAGACAGACTAGAAACAAAGGCCTGGTGATCAACTTCCAAAAATCAGCCAATGAAAACCCTGTGGATCATGATGGTCCTAACATGGAGATGGCACAAGACCACGCAGTGTTTTGTTCTGTTGTGCGTGGGGTTGCCAACTCAAGGATGTCCAACAATACCAACCTGCCCTGACCTGCCTGTTGCTGAGCTAAGTCTCAGGTTGAGAGGGTGGGGCTTGCTTCTGCCACCCAGCCCCTATTTGTAGAATGGAGGCGCTACCTTGAGAGCAGGGTACTGAGAATACTGGGCCGTGACCACTCCACCCCCGTTCATGAGACAGTGGTTCTGCACCAGGAGAGGCAAGCTGAGTGGGCCTCAGGCCTCTGTCCCTCAACACCAAGTGCTCAGCTACTAGAGTGGGGGTGTCACTCAGAGAGAAGCTTGCCTTGCCCCCACCCCCAGCTCAGAGACTATGCCTGGGGAGAGAAACAGGCCATAAGACAGATAGCTCCTAATTTCTTTGCGAAGGAACTGACTTCATTTGCAGCAGACTTGGAGAAACTTAAGCCTAAAAGTACACTCAAGAAAGTGGCGTTATGGTGAAAGGAAAATGGGAGGAGATTCAAAGTGCAGGATAAGAAAACTGGAAGATTCACAAATATGTGGAAATTAAACAGCATACTCAAACAACAATGGGTCAGAGAATATATCAAAAGGGAAATCACAAAATATCTTGAGGTGAATGAAAATAAGAACATGACATACCAAAATTTATGGGATGCAGTGAAAGCAGAAATAAGAGGGAAATTTATAGCTGTAAATGCCTACATTAAAAACTGAAATTTCAAATCAATAGCCTAATTTCACTGCTTAAAAACAATTTTTTTTTAAGGAACTAGAAAAAAAAATAAATGCAAAGCTAGGAGAAGGAAGGAAATAACAAAGATCAGAGCGTAGATTAAACAAAACAGAGAATACAAAAACAACAGAGAAAATCAATGAAACAAAAAGTAGGTTCTTTGAAAAGATAAAAATTGATAAACTTCTAGCTAGACTGACTAAAAAATAAAGACAGAAAACTCAAATTACTAAAATCAGAACGAAAGTAGACTTGTCACTACCAATTTTACAGAAACAAAAAAGGTTATGAGACTACTATGGATAATTTTGCACCAACGAACTGGACGACTTAGATGAAAAGGACTGTCAAAATTAAATTTTATCTGAACCCTTTGTTTAAAAGAACCCCCCCCCACACACTCTTGTGTTTTCCTGGAATGATTTAATGCAAACAACTGGCCAAACAAACTTACTGATCCGGTCTGTTTTAATTAACTTTTCTCCCCTTAAAATTGGTTCTCCTTTATCTCCCAGACCTTCCTCTCCTTCAGTTTCACAACGTCCAGTGCATAACCTTTATCTCCCAGGATCCAGATGGCCTTATCATAGCAAAAAAAAAAACACTTTTCCAAACAAACTGGCCCAATTGCAACTTCAGCAAGTAATGAATGCTTCCTAGGGTTCAAACTCCTTAACTGCCTTCAAAAACCTACAGCCCATCTTTTCAATGGAGTCAAACCCAGATTTGTGTCTGAGTTTGCGTCTTTACTGTTATAGAATTTTTTTCCTATTCCTTCCCTCCCCCCGGCCCCCCGTCATTGACTTAAGGAGCCATGGTGGTACAGTGGTTAAAGCACTTCGCTGCAAACTGAAAGGTCAGCAGTTGGAACCCACCAGTCGCTCTGTTGTGGCAGTCTGCTTCCCTAAAGATTTACAGCCTTGGAAACCCTATGGGGCAGTTCTACTCTATCCTATAGGGTCACTTGGTGGAGCCCTGGTTGCACAGTGGTTAAAAGCTTGGCAGCTAACCAAAACGTTGGAAGTTTGAATCCACCAGCCACTCCTTGGAAACCCTATAGGTCAGTTCTACCCTGTATTTTAGGGTTGCTATGAGTCAAAATTGACTCGACGGAAGTGGGTTTAGTTTGGGTGGGGATTACTGGCTTTTTTTTTTTTTTTTTTACCACCACTCACCTGTCAGTTTGTGATACTGTGGTGGCTTGTGTGTTGCTGTGATGTTGGAAGCTATGCTACCAATATTTCAAATACCAGCAGGGTCACCCATGGCAGACAGGTTGCAGTGAAGCTTCCAGACTAAGGCAAACTAGGAAGAAAGACCTGGCTGTCTATTTCTGAAAATGCTGGCCAGTGAAAACCTCATGAATATCAGCAGAACATTGTCTGATATAGTGCCAGAAGATGAGCCCCTCAGGTTGGAAGTCACTCAAAAAACAACTGAGGAAAAGTTGCCTCCTCCAAGTAGAGTCGGCCTTAATGACATGGATGGAGTCAAGCTTTCGAGACCTTCATTTGCTGATGTGGCACTAATCAAAATGAGCAGAAACAGTGTCGAACATCCATTAATAATTGAAAGGCGAAATGCGTGAAGTAAGAATCTGGGAAAATTGGAAGTTCTTAAAAATGAAATGGGACACATAAAAACCAATATCCTAGGCATTAATGAGCTGGAATGGACTGGTATTGGCCATTTTGAATCAGACAATCACATGGTTTACTATGCCCGGAATGACAAACTGAAAAGGAATGGCATCACATTCACAGTCAAAAAGAACATTTCAAGATCTATCCTGCAGTACAGTGCTGTCGGTGATAGGATAATATCCAATCACCTACAAGGATACAATTATTATTCAAACTTGCTCACCAACAACTAAGGCCAAAGATGAAGAAATTGAAGATTTTTTCCCAACTTCTGCAGTCCGAAATTGATCAGACATGCAATCAAGATGCATTTATAATTGCTGGTGATTGGAATGTGAAAGTTAAAAACAAAGAAGAAGGAACAGTAGTTGGAAAATATGGTATTGGGGATAGAAATGATGCCAGAGATTGTATGATAGAGTTCTGCAAGACCAACTACTTCTTCATTGCAAATGCTTTTTTCAACAACATAAACAGCGACACTACACATGGACCTCACTGAATGGAAAACACAAGAATCAAATCGACTACATCTGTGGAAAGAGATGATGGAACAGCTCAATATCATCAGTCAGGACAAGGCCAGGGGCTGACTACGGAACAGGCCATCAATTGCTCATATGCAACTTCAAGTTGAAGCTGAAGAGAATTAAAACAGTCCATGAGAGCCAAAGTACAACCTTGACTATATCCTACCTGAACTTAGAGACCACCTCAAGAATAGATTTGATGCATTGAACACTTATGACTCAAGACCAGACAAGTTGTGGGATGACATCAGAGGCATCATACATGAAGAAAGCAAAAGTCATTAAAAAGACAGAAAAGAAAGAAAAGACCAAAATGGCTGTCAGAAGAGACCTGAAACTTGCTCTTGAACATAGAGTAGCTAAGGCAAATCAAAGAAATAATGAAGCAAAAGAGCTGAACAGAAGATTTCAAAGGACAGCTCAAGAAGAGGAAGTAAAGTATTATAATAAAATGTGCAGAGATTTGGAGTTAGAAAACCAAAAGGAAAGAAAACATTTTGCATTTCCCAAGCTAAGAGAATTGAAGAAAAAATTCAAGCCTCAAGTTGCAATTCTGAAGGATTCTGTGGGCAAAATATTGAAAGACTTAGGAAGTATCAAAAGAAGATGGAAGGAATAGGAATACATGGCGAACTACCATAGGACCCAGCAATTCCACTGCTATATACCCCCCAAAATTGAAAACAAGGACTCAAACAAACACTTGCAAAAGAATGTTCATAGCAGCACTATATATGACAGCCCCAAAATGGAAACAACTCAAATGTCCATCAACTGATGAGTGGGTAAACAAAATGTACTATACCCATATAATGGAATCCTTTCAGAGAAAAAAAAAAAAGAATGAAGTGCCAATACATGCTACAATGTGGATGAGCCTCAGAGATATTATGTTAAGTGAAAGAAGACAGATATAGAATGTCATGAGTTATATGATTAATGTTTATGAAATATCCAGAGCAGGTAAACCCATAGAGACAGAAGGCAGATCAGTGATCGTCAGGGACTGGAAACAATGGAGAGTGGCTGTCAAATGACTATGAGTTTCCTTGCAGGATGATGAAAATATTTTGGAACTAAATAGAAGTGTTAGCTACACAACTTTGTAAATGTACTAAATTTCTACATGCTACTGAATTGTACACTTTAAGATGGTTAACATTATGTTCTAGCTTTCGCATGCATAAGAGGTGATTGAAAACACTATGGCTTGGATCAGGGCACCCTTAGTCCTCAAAGTGACATCTCTGCTTTTTAACACTTTAAAGAGGTCTTTGCAGCAGACTTGCCCAATGCAATACATCATTTGATTCCTTGACTGCTGTTTACGTGGACATTTGAATTATGGTGTTGGCGAAAATATTGACTATACCATGGACTGCCAGAAGAACAATCAAATCTGTCTTGGAAGAAGTACAACGAGAATGCTCCTTGGAGGCAGAATGCCAAGACTTCATCTCATGTACTTTGGACATGTTTTCAGGAGAGACCAGTCCCTGAAGAAGGACATCATGCTTGATAAAGTAAAGGGTCAGTGAAAAAGAGGAAGTCCCTCAACGAGATGGACTGACACGGTGGCTGCAACAATGGACTCAAGCATAACAATGATTGTGAGGATGACGCAGGATCAGGCAGTGTTTTGTTTTGTTGTACACAGGGACGCTATGAATCAGAACCAACTCAATGGCACCTAATAACAACAACTTTATGTTATGGGAATTTTACCTCAATTAAAAAACTATAGTATGTTAGAAGGTAATAGTGCTAAGGAGAAAAATAAAGCAGGAAAGGGAACAAGGAGTGTGGGGTCTGATACAACTGTAAATATTGGTTGTCAGGGAGGGCTCTCTGAGAACTCGATGTTTGAGCAAAGGTTTGGTGGAGGTGAGGGAGTGAGGATTGCAGACCTCTGGGAAGGAAGTGCTCCAGGCAAAGGAAACATCCAGGGCAAATGTCTTGAGGCAGGAGTGTGTGCGAGGAACAGGGGAACGTCAGCATGGCTGGAGTAGAGTGAGCGAGGGGGAGAGTGGGAGGAGATGAGGTCAGGGAGGTGGCAGGGGCAGCTGAGGGGGTCTATATACACTGACCTGGTTACCTCTGAGCCTCTGTCTGTGGGTTCCCCCTGCTGGTCTTTGAGCTCTAACTCATTGTCAGGTCTTGACATTACCCAGCTTAGGGCTGGGCATTTGAATACCCAGTGTTGCTGTAAAGAAAAGGCTCATTAATTACGGTGAATTAGAGCAGCCTGTATGGGCATATCAAAACAAAACAAGAAGCTAGGACACAGTAAACAAACATAAAATAAATAAATACAATAACGTATTGATGGCTTGGAAAAAACAGTCAATATCACATCACATAAAGATGTAGACCATGATGGCTTGAGCAAGCTCCCAAAACAAAGACTGAAGAAATCTTCCAGATGAAGAGAACTTCCTGGAATTACTGAAAGTAGAATACAGAAGATTAATACACAGAACTCCTCAAGAAATCAGGAAGGAGATCAGGCAAAACACAGAACAAGCCAAGCAGCACATAGACAAAGCAACAGAGGAACTTAAGAAGATCAGAGAAGAGCATAATGATAAATTTAACAGGCTGTGAGAACCCATAGAGAGACAGCAAACAGAAATCCAGAAGATTAACTAAAAAATTTCAGAATTAGACAACTCAATAGAAAGTCAGAGGAGCAGAATTGAGGAAATGGAAGTCAGAATTAGTGAGATTGAAGATAAAGCACTTGATACCAACATATTTGAGGAAAAGTCAGATAAAAGAATTTTAAAAAATGAAGAAACCCTAAGAATTGTGTGGGACTCTATTAAGAGGAACAACCTACGAGTGATAGGAGCACCAGAATGGGGCGGGGAGAGGGGAGACAGAAAATACAGAGAAAATTGTTGAAGATTTGTTGGCAGAAAACTTTGCTGATATCATGAAAAATGAGAAGATATCTATTCAAGATGCTCATCAAACTTCACACAAGGTGGATCCCAAAAGAAAGTCACCAAGGCATATTATAATCAAACTTGCCAAAGCCAAAGAGAGAATTTTAAGAGCAGCTAGGGATAAACAAAAAGTCATCTACAAAGGAGAGTCAACAAGGCTAAGCTTGGACTATTCAGCAGAAACCATGCAGGCAAGAAGGCAATGGGGTGACAAACATAAAACCTTGGAGGAAAAAAATTGCCAACCAAAAATTATATATCCAGCAAAAACTCTCTTTCAAATATGATGGCAAAATTAGGACACTTCCATGTATACAGAGTTTAGGGAATTTGCAAAAACCAAATCAAAATTACTAGAAATACTAAAGGGAGACCTCCAGTTAGAAAATCAATAACATCAGATAACAACCAAAGACTAGAAAACAGAACAGAGAACCAGATATTAACCCAGATAGGGAAGTTACAAAAATAAATCAAAGCTAAAACACTGAAAATAAGGAAACAGAGATGTCATTATGTAATACATGACAACATTAAAACAAAAAAGAGGGACTGAAATTGTAGTCATAGATATTTCATATGGAGAGGAATCAAGGTGATATAAAGAAATAAAATATTGGTTTAAACTTAGAAAAATAGGGGTAAATGCTAAGGTAACTACAAAGGAAACTAACAATCCTACACATCAAAATAAAAAACAAGAAAAACATAAAGACTCAGCAAATACAAAATCAACAACGATGAAAATACATAAGGAAAAATGACTCATCACAGAAAATTAAGTGGAACAAAGAAACTGTCAACAACACACACAAAAGAGCATCAAAATGACAGCACTAAACTCATACCTATCAATAATTATGCCTAATGGAAATGGACTAAATGCACCAATAAAGAGACAGAGAGAGGCAGAATGGACAAAAAAAACAAAAACAAAAACAAAAAAACAACCAGAATTCGTTGATATGCTGCCTATAAGAGACACACCTTAGACTTACAGACACAAACTAAAACTCAAAGGATAGAAAAAATATATCAAGCAAACAACAACAAAAAAGAGCTGGAGTGGCAATATTAAATTTCTGACAAAATAGACTTTAAAGTAAAATCCACTACAAAGGATAAAGAAGGACACTACATAGTGATTAAAGGGTCAATACCCCTGGAGGACATAACCATAATAAATATTTATGCACCCAACGACAGGGCTCCAAAACACATAAAACAAACTCAACAGCATTGAAAAGAGAGATAGACAGCTCCACAATAATAGTAGGAGACTTCAACATACCAGTTTTGGTGAAGACAGAAAATCCAGAAAGAAGTTCAAAAAGATATTGAAGATCTAAATGCCACAATCAACCAGCATGACCTCATAGCCATATATAGAACACTCTACCCAACAGCAGCCAAGTATACTTTCTTTTACAATGCACATGGAACATTCTCCAGAATAGATCACATATTAGGCCATAAAGCAAGCCTTAACAGAATCCAAAGCAACCATATATTACAAAGCATCTTTTCTGATCATAAAGCCATAAAAGTAGAAATAATAACAGAAAAAGCAAAGAAAAATAATCAAACATACAGAAACTGAACAACACCTTGCTCATAAACTACAGGATTATAGAAGAAATTAAGGGCAGAATAAAGAAACTCACAGAATCAAATGAGGATGAAAACACATCCTACTAGAACCTTTGGGACACAGCAACAGCAGTGCTCAGAGGTCAATTTATAGCAATAAATGCATACATCCAAAAAGAAGAAAGGGTCAAAATCAAAGCATTACCCCTACAACGTGAACAAATAGAAAGAGAGCAGCAAAAGAAGACTTCAGGCACCAGAAGTAAGCAAATAATAAAAATTAGAGCAGAATTAAACAAAAAACAACTCAAAGAGTTAACAAGACCAAAAGCTGATTCTTTGAAAAGATCAACAAAATCAATAAGCCACTGGCCAAACTGACAAAAGAAAAACAGGTGAAGAAGGAAATAACCCGAATAAGAAATGAGACTGGCAATATCACAACAGACCCAATCGAAATTAAAAGAATCATCGAATACTATGAAAAATTGTACTCTAACAAATTTGAAAACCTAAAGGAAATGGACAAATTTCTAGAAACACACTACCTACCTAAACTAACACAGAGATAGAACAGCTAAATAAACACATAACAAAAGAAGACATTGAAATGGTAACTTAAAAACTCCCTACAACAAAAAAGCTTTGGTCCTGACAGCTTCACCGGAGAATTCTACCAAACTTTCAGAGGAGAGTTAACACCACTAGTATTAAAGGTATTTCAGAGTACAAAAAAGGAAGGAATACTCCCTAACTTATTCTATGAAGCCAGCATAACCCTGATAGCAAAACCAGGCAAAGACACCACGAAAAAAGAAAATTACAGACCAATATCCCTCATGATACTGCAGAAGTCATTGGTCTTGCAAAATTCTATCATTCGATCTCCGGCATTGTTTCTATCACCAAGGCCATATTTTCCAACTACTGATCCAACTTTCTCATTCCAATCGCCAGTAACTATCAATGCATCTCGATTGCATGTTCAACCAATTTCAGACTGCAGCAGCTGATAAAAATCTTCTATTTCTTCATCTTTGGCCCTAGTGGTTGGTGCATAAATTTGAATAAGAGTCGTATTAACTGGTCTTCCTTGTAGGCGTATGGATATTATCCTATCACTGACAGCGTTGTACTTCAATATCATCAGTCAGAACAAGGCCAGGGGCCGACTGTGGAACAGACCATCAATTGCTCATAGGCGAGTTCAAGCTGAAACTGAAAAAAATCAGAACAAGTCCACAAGAGCCAAAATATGACCTTGAGTATATCCCACCTGAATTTAGAGACCATCTCAAGAATCAGTTTGACGTATTGAACGCTTATTGATTCTTGAGATGGTCTCTTTTTTTTTTTTTCTCAAGAATCAATTTGACGTATTGAACGCTAGTGACCGAAGACCAGACGAGTTGTGGATGACGTCAAGGACATCATCCATGAAGAAAGCAAGAGGTCACTAAAAAGACAGGAAAGAAAGAAAAGACCAAGACGGATGTTAGAGGAGACTCTGAAACTTGAGCATCGAGCAGCTAAAGCAAAAGGAAGAACTGATGAAGTAAAAGAACTGAACAGAAGATTTCAAAGAGCCTCTAGAGAAGACAAAGTAAAGTATTATAATGACGTGTGCAAAGAGCTGGAGATGGAAAACCAAAAGGGAAGAACACGCTCGGCATTTCTCAAGCTGAAAGAACTGAAGAAAAAATTCAAGCCTCGAGTTGCAATACTGAAGGATTCCATGGGGGAAAATATTAAACGACGCAGGAAACATCAAAAGAAGATGGAAGGGATACACAGAGTCATTATACCAAAAAGAATTAGTCGATATTCAACCATTTCAAGAGGTGGCATATGATCAGGAACCGATGGTACTGAAGATAGAAGTCCAAGCTGCTCTGAAGGCATTGGCGAAAAGCAAGGCTCTAGGAATTGATGGAATACCAACTGAGATGTTTCAACAAACAGATGCAGCACTGGAGGTGCTCACTCGTCTATGCCAAGAGATATGGAAGACAGCTTCCTGGCCAACTGACTGGAAGAGATCAATATTTATGCCTATTCCCAAGAAAGGTGATCAAATCTAATGTGGAAATTATAGAACAATATCATAAATATCACACGCAAGCAAAATTTTGCTGAAGATCATTCAAAAATGGCTGCAGCAGTATATCGACAGGGAACTGCCAGAAATTCAGGCTGGTTTCAGAAGAGGACGTGGAACCAAGGATATCACTGCTGATGTCAGATGGATCCTGGCTGAAAGCAGAGGATACCAGAAGGATGTTTACCTGTGTTTTATTGACTATGCAAAAGCATTCGACTGCGTGGATCATAATAAACTATGGATAACACTGTGAAGAATGGGAATTCCAGAACACTTAATTGTGCTCATGAGGAACCTTTACATAGATCAAGAGGCAGTTGTTTGGACAGAATGAGGGGATACTGATTGGTTTAAAGTCAGAAAAGGTGTGCGTCAGGGTTGTATTCTTTCACCATACCTATTCAATCTGTATGTTGAACAAATAATACAAGAAGCTGGACTATATGAAGAAGAATGGGGCATCAGGATTGGAGGAAGACTCGTTAACAACCTGCTTTATGCAGATGACACAACCTTGCTTGCTGAAAGTGAAGAGGACTTGAAGCACTTACTAATGAAGATCAAAGACCACAGCCTTCAGTATGGATGCACCTCAGCATAAAGAAAACAAAAATCCTCACAACTGGACCAATGAGCAACATCATGATAAACGGAGAAAAGACTGAAGTTGTCAAGGATTTCATTTTACTTGGATCCACAATCAACAGCCATGGAAGCAGCAGTCAAGAAATCAAAAGACGCGTTGCATTGGGCAAATCTGCTGCAAAGAACCTCTTCAAAGTGTTGAAGAGCAAAGATGTCACCCTGAAGACTAAGGTGCGCCTGACCCAAGCCATGGTATTTTCAATCACATCATATGCATGTGAAAGCTGGACAATGAATAAGGAAGACCGAAGAAGAATTGACACCTTTGAATTGTGGTGTTGGCGAAGAATATTGAATATACCATGGACTGCCAAAAGAATGAACAAATCTGTCTTGGAAGAAGTGTGGCTAGAGTGCTCCTTGGAGGCAAGGATGGCTAGACTGCATCTTACATACTTTGGACATGCTGTCAGGAGGGATCAGTCCCTGGAGCAGGACATCATGCTTGGCAGAGTACAGGGTCAGTGGAAAAGAGGAAGACCCTCAACGAGGTGGATTGACACAGTGGCAGCAGCAATGAGCTCAAGCATAACAACGATTTTAAGGATGGTGCAGGACCGGGCAGTGTTTAGCTCTGTTGTGTATAGGGTCGCTGTGAGTCAGAACTGACTCAACGGCACCTAACAACAACAACAACAACATCCCTCATGAACTTAGAGGCAAAAATCCTCAACAAAATTCTAGCCAATAGAATTCAACAACATATCAAAAAAATAATTCACCATGACCAAGTGGGATTCGTACCAGGTATGCAGGGATGGTTCAACATTAGAAAAACAATCAATGTAATCCATCACATAAATAAAGCAAAAGACAAGAACCACATGATCTTATCAATTGATGCAGAAAAGGCATTTGACAAAGTCTAACACCCATTCGTGATAAAAAAAACTCTCAGCAAAACAGGAATAGAAGGGAAATTTCTCAACATAATAAAGGCATTTATACAAAGCCAACAGCCAACAACATCCTAAATGCCCTCGAGAATGGGAAGTAGACAAGGACGCCTTTTATCATCACTCTTACCCAACATTGTGCTGGAGGTCCTAGCCAGAGCAATTAGGCTAGAAAAAGAAATAAAGGGCTTCCAAATCGGTAAGCAAGAAGTATAAGTATCTGTATTTGCAAATGATATGATCTTATGCACAGAAAACCCTAAAGAATCCACAAGAAAACCACTGGAACTAATAGAAGAGTTCAGCAAACTGTCAGGATACAACATAAATATATAAAAATCAGTTAGATTCCTCTATACCAACAAAGAGAACGTTGAAGAGGAAATCACCATATCAATACCATTTACAATAGCCCCCAAGAAGATAAAATACTTGGGAATAAATCTAACTAGAGACCTAAAAGGCCTATACAAAGAAAACTACAAGACATTACTGCAAGAAATGAAAAGAAACCTACATAAGCAGAAAAACATACCTTGCTCATGGATACGAAGACTCAACATTGTGAAAATGTCTATTCTACCCAAAGTGATCTATAAATACAAGGCAGTCCCGATCCAAATTCCAAAGGCATTTTTTAATGAGATGGAGACGTGAACTTCATATGGAAAGGGAAGAGGCCCCGGAAAAGCAAAGTATTACTGAAGAAGAACAAAGTGGGAGGCCTCACACTACCTGATACTACCACGGTAATCAAAACAGCCTGGTACAGGTGCAACAACAGATACATAGACCAATGGAACAAAATAGAGAACCCAGGCTTAAAACCATTCACCTATGAGCAGCTGGTATTTGACAAAGGCCCAAAGTCCGTTAACTGGGGAAAAGACAGTCTCTTTAACAAATGGTGCTGGCATGACTGGATATCCATCAGTGAAAAAATGAAACAAGACCCATACCTCACACCATGTACAAAAACTAACTCAAAATGGATCAAAGACCTAAATATAAAATCTATAACAATAAAGATCATGGAAGAAAAAATAGGCACAATGCTAGGAGCCCTAATACAGAGCATAAACAGAATACAAAACATTACTGACAATGTACATACACCAGAAGAAAAACTAGATAACTGGGAGCTCCTAAAAATCAAACACTTATGCTCATTCAAAGACTTCAAAAGAGTAAAAAGACAATCTACAGGCTGGGAAAAAATTTTTGGCTACGACAAATATGATCAGCTTCTAATCTCTAAAATCTACAAGATACTACAAAACCTCAATGACAAAAAGACAAATAACCCAATTAAAAAATGGGCAAAGGCTATGAACAGGCACTTCACCAAAGAAGACATGCAGGCGGCTAACAGATACATGAGGAAATGCTCACGATCATTAGCCATTGCAGAAATGCAAATCAAAACTACAATGAGATACCATCTCACCTCAACAAGGCTGGCATTAATCCAGAAAACACAAAATAATAAATGTTGGAGAGGTTGTGGAGAGGCTGGAACACTTATACACTGCTGGTGGGAATGTAAAATGGTACAACCACTTTGGAAACGGATTTGGTGCTTCCTTAAAAAGCTAGAAACAAATACCATATGATCCAGCAATCCCACTCCTTGTAATATACCCTAGAGAAATAAGAGCCATCATACGAATAGATTTATACTCACCCATGTTCATTGCAGCAGTGTTCACAACAGCAAAAAGATGGAAAACAACCAAGGTGGCCATCAACAGAAGAACGGATAAACAAATTATGGTATATTCACACAATGGAGTATTATGCAACCATAAAGAATAAAGATGAATCCTTGAAACATCTCATAACATGGAGGAATGTGGAAGGCATTACACTGAGTGAAGTTAGTTGCAAAGGGACAAATATTGTATGAGACCACTATAAGAACTCAAGAAAAGGTTCAAACACAGAACAAAATATCCTTTGATGGTTACAAGGGTGGGGAGGGAGAGAGAGGGGTATTCACTAAGATAGTAGACAAGAATTACTTTAGGTGAAGGGAAGGACAACATACAACACAGGGGAAGTCAGCACAACTGGACTAAACCGAAAGCTAAGAAGTTTCCTGAATATAACCAAACACTTGGAGGGACGGAGTAGCAGGGATAGGGGTCTGGGGACAATGGTTTCAGGGGACATCTAGGTCAATTGGCATAACAAAGTGTATTAAGAAAATGTTCTGCATCCCACTTTGGTGAGTGGTGTCTGGGGTCTTAAAAGCTAGCCAGCGGCCATCTAAGATACATCAATTGGTCCCAATCCATTTGGAGCAAAGGAGAATGAACAACACCAAAGACACAAGGAAAATATGAGCCCAAGAGACAGAAAGGGCCACATAAACCAGAGACTTCATCAGGCTGAGACTGGAAAAACTAGATGGTGCCCGGCTACCGCCAACGACTGCCTTGACAGGGAACACAACAGAGAGCCCGTGGTGGCGCAGGAGAAAAGTGGGGGTGCAGAACTCAAATTCTAGTAAAAAGAACAGACTTGATGGTGTGACTGAGACCATAGAGACACGCAGAAGACACGGCTCCTGGACTCTCTGTTAACCCCCTCCCAAAGCGAACTCTTCAGACAAAGATTAGATTGGACTGTAAGACATAAAATATACTGGTGAAGCGTATGCTTCTTGGCTCAAGTTACATGAGACTAAACGGGCAGCTCCTGTCCAGAGGAGAGATGAGAAGACAGGGGGGAACAGGAGCTGGTTGAATGGACACGGGAAATACAGGGTGGAGAGGAGTGTGCTGTCACATTGTAGGGAGAGCAACTATGATCACAAAACGATGGGTGTATAGGTTTTTGTATGACAGGCTGACTTGAATTGAAACTTTCACTTAAAGCACAATTGAACAAAAACCTATTGCCTTGGAGTTGATTCCGACTCATAGCAACCCTAGAGGACAGAGGAGAACTGTCCCATAGGGTTTGCCAAGGAGCGCCTGGCGGATTCAAACAGCTGACCTTTTGGTTAGGAGCCATAGCTCTCAACCACTACGCCACCAGGGTTTCCTGTGGTATACTTAAAACAAACAAACAAAAAAACCCAAAACCAGTGCCCTCGACTGGATTCTGACTCACAGCGACCTTATAGGACAGAATAGAACTGCCCCACAGTTTCCAAGGGGCGCCTGGCGAATTCGAACTGCTGACTCTTTGGTTAGCATCTGTAGCACCTAACCACTACACCACCAGGGTTTCCTGTGGTATACTAGGTACCATATAGTCACATTATTTAATCACATTATTATTACAATAATAACCCATTTTACTGGCGACGGGATTAAGAGACTTGTCCTAGTAAATAAGGGGAGGGGTACACCATTCGAACCCACGCGTCTGAGGTGTCAGGATGTATGGTTCTTGCCAGCAACTCCAGCGTTTCTTTGCTCCTCAAGGCAGCCCCAACAGAGAGCACCTCATCCGATGGACGTCTCTGCCCTCTTCTGGCATCTCTCGGAACTACAGGTTTATTACCATAAAAGTGCGGGGTCCAGCGGCAGGGCAGCACTTCAACAGGCAGGGTCGCCCCTAAATGCTCAGTGCCCAGGCTACACAGACACAGACCTCAAGAAAGAGCCGGATCCCCCACCCCCACTCGCCCATTCCCACAGATACAGAGACTAAGGCAGAGATAAGAAGGGATTTGTAGGGCAGACAGAGGGACTCCTGCCGACTGGGCAGAGGGATTTGGCGTCCCAGGTCCCACTGAGGGCTGAGCACCGGAGCCAGGGTGCTTCCAGGCAGGGTGGACAACGTATCCTTATTTAGCTGGTTCGGCTGCCCTTGGACTATTATTACTTAATAGTATTTAAGCTTTTTCTATGAATAGGTCTTTTCTTAAGAATGACTTTTTAAATGTGGGTAAATGAGGGGGCTTAAAAATTTTTGTGTGTGTGCTTTAGGTGAATGTTTACAGAGCACAGTAGTTTCTCATTAAACAATACACAAATTGCTTTGTAGCATTGGTTGCCTACCCTGCAATGTGTCAACACTCTCCCCTTCTATACCTTGGGTTCCCCAATTCCATTCGTCCAGTTTTCCTGTCCGTTCCTGCCTTCTCATCTTTCCTTTTGGGCTGGTGTGCCTAATTAGCCTCCCATACATGGTTGAAGGACGTGTTTTAATGTTTTACAGGCCTGTCTAATCTTTGGCTGAAGGGTGAACTTCAGGAGTGACTTCAGTACTAAGTTAAAAGGGTGTCCAGGGACCATAGTCACAACGTTTCTCTAGTCTCTGTCAGACCAGTAAGCCTGGTCTTTTTTTGTGAGTTTGAATTTTGTTCTACATTTTTCTCCCACTCTGTCCAGGACCCTCTACTGTGATCCTTGTCAGAGCAGTCAGTGGTGGAAGGTGGGCACCATCTAGTTGCTCTGGACTCAGTCTGGTTGAAGGCTGTGGTAGTTGTGGTCCCTATGACAAGGTAAAGTATTACAATGACATGTGCAAAGACCTGGAGATAGAAATCCGAAAGGGAGGAAACCGGTCAGCATTTCTCAAGCTGAAAGAACTGAAGAAAAAATTCAAGCCTCAATTTGCAATATTGAGGGATTCTTTGGGGAAAGTATTAAATGACACAGGAAGCATCAAAAGAAGACGGAAGGAATGCACAGAGTCACTATACCAAAAAGAATTGGTTGGCATTCAGCCATTGCAGGAGGTAACATATGATCAGGAATGAATGGTACTGAAGGAAGAAGTCCAAGCTGCACTAGAGGCATTGGTGAAAAACAAGGCTCCAGGAATTGACGGAATATCAGTTGAGATGTTTCAACAAACGGATGCAATGCTGTAAGTGGTCACTTGTCTATGCCAAGAAATTTGGAAGACAGCTACCTGGTCAACTGACTGGAAGAGATCCATATTTATGCCTATTCCCAAGAAAGGTGATCCAGTTGAATACAGAAATAATCGAACAATATCATTAATATCACATGCAAATAAAATTTTGCTGAAGAGCATTCAAAAGCAGCTGCAGCAGTATATTGGCAAGGAACTTCCAGAAATTCAAGCCGGATTCAGAAGAGGACATGGAACCAGGGATATCATTACTGATGTCAGATGGATCCTGGCTGAAAGCAAAGAATACCAGAAAAATGTTTACTTGTGTTTTATTGACTATGCAAAGGAATTCGACTGTGTGGATCATAACAAATTATGGATAATATTGCAAAGAATGGGAATTTCAGAATGCTTAAGCGTGCTCTCGAGGAACCTGTACATAGACCAAGAGTCAGTCATTCGAAAACAGTAAGGAGATACAACATGGTTTAAAGTTAGGAAAAGTGTGCATCAGTGTTGTGTCCTCTTACCATACCTATTCAATCTGTATGCTGAGCAAATAATCCGAGAAGCTGGACTATATGAAGTAAAACAGGACATCGAAACTGGAGGAAGACTCATTAACAACCTGCTTTATGCAGATGACACAACCTCGCTTGCTGAAAGTGAAGAGGACTTGAAGAAATTACTGATGAAGATCAAAGACCACAGCCTTCAGTATGGATTACAACTCAACATAAAACAAAAGTCCTCACAACTGGACCAATAAGCAACATCATGATAAACAGAGAAAAGATTGAAGTTGTCAGGGATTTCATTTTACTTGGATCCACAACCAACAGCCATGGAAGTAGCAGTCAAGAAATCAAAAGATGATTGCATTGGGCAAATCTGCTGCAAAAGATCTTTTTAAAGAGTTGAGAAGTAAAGATGTCACTTTAATGACTAAGGTGCGTGTGACCCAACCCTGTGGTGTTTTTGATCGCCTCATATGCATATGAAAGCTGGACGATTAGTAAGGAAGACTGAAGAAGAATTGATGTCTTTAAATTGTGGTGTTGGCGAAGAATATTGAATATACCATGGACTGCCAAAAGAAAAAACGAATCTGTCTTGGAAGAGGTACAACCAGAATGCTCCTTAGAAGCAAGGATGGAGAGACTATGTCTCACATACTTTGGACATGTTATCAGGAGGGATTAGTCCCTGGAGAAGGACATCATGCTTGGTAGAGCAGAGGGTCAGTGAAAAAGAGGAAGACTCTCAACTAGATGGATTGACACAGTGTTTGCAACAATGGGCCCAAACATAACAACGATCCTAAGGATGGCACAGGACTGGGCAGTGTTTTGTTCTGTGGTACATAGGATGGCTATGAATCAGAACTGACTCGATGGCACCCAAACAGCAACAACAGTAGTCCTCTGGACTAATCTTTCCCTTGTGTCCTTGGTTTTCTTCATGGTCCTTTGCACCAGAGGTGGTGGAACCAGTAGATGTATCTTAGATGGCCACTCGCAAGCTTTTAAGACCCCAGAGGCTACTCATCGAAGTAGGATGTAAAACATTTTCTTTATAAACTGTGTTAGTCAATTAAGCTAGATGCCCCCTGAGACCATGGTCCCTAGCCCTCAGCCCAGTAATTCAGGGAGTTTGGTTGTGTCTATGAAGCTTCTATGACTTTGCCTTGGTCAGGTTGTGCTCACTTCTCTAGTATTGTATACTGTCATACCCTTCACCGAAGTTACCAATTGATCTATTGCCTAAAACAAAAACAAAACCATTGCCGTCAAGTCGATTCCAGCTCATACAGACTCCATAGGACAAGGTAGAACTGCCCCATAGGGTTTCCAAGGAGCAGCTGATGGATTCGAACTGCTAGCCTTTTGGTTAGCACCCAATTCCCTCCTCATCTTTCCCATCCCTCTTAATCACCAAAGATTGTTTCTTCCTGCTTATAAATCTTTCCATGAGTTTTAATAATAGTGGTCTCATACAATATTTGTCTTTTTGTCATTTATTTATCTCACTCAACATAATGCCCTCCAGATTCATCTATGTTGTGAGATGTTTCACAGACTCACCATTGTTCCTTATCATTGGGTACTGTTCCTTTGCGTGTATATACCACAGTTTGTTTATCCATTCATCTGTTGTTTCCTTTTTATTTTTGCTATTGTGAATAATGCTGCAATGAACATGGGCGTGGATATGTCTATTTGTGTGATGGTTCTTATTTCTCTAGGATATATTCCTAGGAATGTGATTGCTGGATCTTACGGGATTCGTATTTCTAGCTTTTTAAGGAAGTGCCTCATTTTCCAAAATGGTTGTACCATTTTGCATTCCCACCAGCACTGCATATGAGTTCCAGTTTCCCTGCAGCCTCTCCAACATTTGTTATTCTGTTTTCTTGATTAGCACCAGTAACGTCGGGGTGAGATGGTATCTCATTGTAGTTTTGATTTACATTTCTGTAGTGGCTAGAGCCCTGGTGGTGCAGGAGCCCTGATAGTGGTTAAGAGCTCGGTTGCTAACCAAAAGGTCGGCAGTTTGAATCCACCAGCTGCTCCTTGGAAACCCTACTCGTCCTACCGGGTCGCTAGGAGTCGTAATCGACTCAACTGCAACAAATCAGGGTCAATGGTTAGTGATCTCGAGCGTTTCCTCATTTGTCTGTCAGGCACTTGAACGTCTTCTTTGGTGAAGTGTCTGTTCATATTCTTTGCCCATTTTTAATTGGATTACTTGTCTTTTTGTTGTAGAGGTGTTGGATTTTCCTATAGATTTTAGAGATTAGACCTTTGTGGGATATGTCATAGCCAAATATTTTTTCCCAATCTGTAGATTCTCTTTTTACTCTTTTGGTGATGTCTTTTGATGAGCATAAGTGTTTAATTTTTAGAAGATCCTAGTTATCTAGCTTATCTTCTGGTGCTCATGTATTGTTAGTCATGATTTGGATCCTATTTATACCACGTATTAGGGCCTAACATTGTCCCTATTTTTTCTCCTATGATCTTATAGTTTTTGGTTTTATATTTCAGTCTTTGATCCATTTTGAGTTAGTTTTTGTGTATGATGTGAGATATGGGTCTTGTTTTTTAACAAATGGACATCTAGTTTTGCCAACACCATTTGTTAACAAGCTGTCTTTTCTCATTTAATGGACTTTGAGTCTTTGTCAAAAATCGAGGACTGTAGGTGGATTGATTTACTTCTGGGTTCTCGATTCTGTTCCATTGGTCAATGTGTCTGTCGTTGTTCCAGTCCTAGGCTGTTTTGACTACTGTAGCTGTGAAGTAGGTTCTGAAGTCAGATAGTGTGAAGCCTTCTACTTTGTTCTTCTTCTTCAATAATGCTTTACTTATCTGGGGCCTTTTTCCTTTTGATCTTGTTAAGGGATGCTTTTCGTATTTGGATCAGGATGGCATTGTATTTGTAGATTGCTTTTCGGGTAGAGTTGACATTTGCACAATGTTGAATCTACCTATCCATGAGCATGGTATGTTTTTCCATTTATGTAGGTCTCTTTTGATTTCTTGCTGCAGTGTTTTGTAGTCTTCTTTGTATAGGTCTTTCTCATCCCTGGTTGGATTTATTCCTAAGTATTTTATTTTTTTAGGAGCTATTTTAAATGGTATTGGTTTCCTGATTTCCTTTTCCTAGCTCTGTTTATTGATGTATAGGAATCCAACTGAGTTTTGTATGTTTATCATGTATCCTGCTCTTCTGCTGAATCTTTCTATTAGTTCCAGACTCCAGTTGTGGAGTCTTTTGGGTTATTTTTATGTATAGTACGGAAACCCTGGTGGCGTAGTGGTTAAGTGCTATGGCTGCTAACCAAAGGGCAAGCAGCTCGAATCCACCAGGCGCTCCTTGGAAACTCTATGGGGCAATTCTCCTCTGTCCTATAGGGTCGCTATGAGTCGGAATCAACTCAACGGCACTGGGTTTGGTTTTGGTTTTTTTATGTATAGTATCACATCATCCACAAATAGGGACTGTTTACTTCTTACTTACCAATTTGGATGCCCTTTATTTCTTTTTCTTGCCTTATTGCTCTAGCTAGGACTTCCAGCACAATGTTAAATAGGAGCGGTGATAAAGGGCATCTTTGTCTCATTCCCATTATCAGGGGGAATGTTTTCAGCCTCTCTCCATTGAGAATGATGTTGATTGTTGGTTTTGTATATATGTCCTTGATATGTTGAGGAATTTCCTTTCTATTCCTATTTTATTGAGAGTTTTTAACAGGAATGGGTGTTGGACTTTATCAAATGCCTTTTCTGTGTCCACCAAGGTGATCATATGATTCTTTTATTTATGTGGTGGGTTACATTGACTGACTTTATAATGTAGAACCATCCTTGCATACCTGGTATGAATCCCACTTGGTCTTGGCATATTATTTTTTTGATATGATGCTGAGTTCTATTGGCTAGAATTTTGAGAATTTTTGCATCTATATTCATAAGAGATATTGGTCTGTAATTTTCTTTTTTTGTGGTGTCTTTGCCTGGTTTTGGTATCAGGATTATGCTGGCTTCACAGAATGAATTTGGAAGTATTCCTTTCTTTTCTGTCTTCTGAAATAGTTTGAGTAGTACTGTTGTGATCTCTTCTCTGAATGGTTGGTAAAATTCTCCACTGAAGCCATCAGGGCCAGGACTTTTTTTTGTTGGGAATTTTTTTTATTATTATTACCTTTTCAGTCTCTTCTCTTGTTATGGTTCTGTTCAGATTTTCGACCTCAGTTTGTGTTAGTTTAGGTAGGTAGTGTGTTTCTAAATTTTGTCCATTTCCTCTGGGTTTTCCAATTTGTTGCACCCCATAGGGTTTTCAAGGCTGTGACCTTTTGGAGGTGCTTCTGGGTGGGTTCAAAATGCCAGCCTTTTGGTTAGTAGCTAAGTGCTTAGCTGTTTGCACCACCCAGGGGCTCACAATAAAGGTTAACTATAATTATTATTTACTCAAATTTCCTCTTATAGTGGACAAAACTGAACATAAATGTAATAAGCACCAAAACAAAACAAAAAAACCAAACCCATTGCCATCCAGTCAATTCCAACTCATAGCAACCCATAGCTAACATTTATTGAGCAGTTACTGTACACATGCTTGAGATGTACTGACTCACTTCTCATCAGCAATTCTCTGAGGTATCATTAAGACCATTTTACAGATAGAGAAACTAAGACATGGAACAGTTAAGAGACTCACTCAACATCTCAGTGCTGGTAAGCAAAAGAAGCAGGGATTACACACAGGAAGTTGGCTTGGTGCTCATGTGTTAACCACAAAACCTCAAAGCCTCTCTAAGCTACAGGATAAAATCCAAGCCCTGTGGCCTGGTCCTCAAGACTTTTTTTGACCTGGTTGCAGCCAGCCTCATTCCTGCCACTTGCAATACTTCTTTCCTCCAGCCAAATTGAACCATTTGAAGAGCCTCCATGTCCCATGCCTTTTCATTGCTGTTCCTTTTGCCTATCACATTCTTTCTCATTGTCTTTTTAATTCTCAGATCAGTGTGCACTGCCCCTCCAAAAAGCCTTTCTGGCACCCCTTACCAGGTTCAGCCAGGCTTCTCCTCTGGGCTCTGTGGCCTTCTGTGCACCCCCCAGGTGATCTCATGGACTGTTCTGTTCCTCTGGCTACAGGCACAGCAGCTCCCTGAGAGTGGAGTTCCTGCCTGAGTCCCCATATTGCCCACCCAGGATTGCACAAGACTGGCTTTGGAGGTGTTGATGGAGACACAGACAGCTGAGTGAGGTGCACCATCTTGCTTAGGTCACGGACTGGCCCATTGTCAGCTTGAAAATCTATCAGCCAGCATTTGTTGGGCATCTACTGTACGCACAACACTATTCTAGGTGCTCCAGGGACCCATAGGTGCTCCAGGGACCCAATGAAGTAGAGAGACAAAACTCTCTGCACATGCAGGGGCAGAAGGATGAGAAACGCAGTAAGCGAAATGTGTAGTTTGTAAGGTGATGATAAGCACCAGGGAGAAAAAGCACCAGGAAAGGGGATCAGGAGTGGGGAAGGGCATAATTTTAGAGAGTTTGGTTGGGGAAGGCTTCTCTGAGAAGGTGACTTTTGAGCAGAGACCTGAAGGAGGTAAGGAAGCCACAGGAAGATCTGGGGAAGAGCATTCTGGGCAGATGAAAGAGCAGATGCAAAGGTCCTGAGGTAGGAGTGGACCGGGGGATTTGAGGAACAGCGAGGAGGCCGGTGTGGCTCCAGTGAGGTGAGTCAGGGAGAGAGGTGAGAGATCAAGTTAGGAGGTCACAGGGAGGGGTGACAGGGATGTATTTCCTGAGAAGCTAATAAAGCTTAAGCCTTAGGCTCCTCACCTGCCCAGACATTTCACAGCTCATAGTCGCAGGATTTTGTAAAATTTGCACAAAAGTAAGATAAATGCCTTTCTGAAATTCTATATGATTTATTTCAAACAATTAAAAAGTCAAAGTGGATCAAAGACCTAAATATAAAATCTAAAACGATAAAGATCATGGAAGAAAAAAAAGGGACAACGTCAGAAGCCCTAATACATGACATAAACAGTATACAAAACATTACTAAGAATGCAGAAGAAAAACTAGATAACTGGGAGCTCCTAAAAATCAAACACCTATGCTCATCCAAAGACTTCACCAAAAGAGTAAAAGATTACCTACAGGCTGGGAAAAAGTTTTTAGGTATGACATTTCCTATCAGCACCTGGTCTCTAAAATCTACATGATACTTCAAAAACTGAACAACACAAAGACAAATAACCCAATTAAAAAAATGGGCAAAAGATATGAAAAGACACTTCACTAAAGAAGATATTCAGGGAGCCAGCAGATACATCAGGAGATGCTTATGACCATTAACCACTAGAGAAATGCAGATCGAAACTACAATGAGATTCCATCTCACTCCAACAAGGCTGGCATTAATCCAAAAAACACAAAACAATAAAAGTTGGAGAGGCTGTGGAGAGACTGGAACACTTACACATTGCTGGTGGGAATGTAAAATGGTACAACCACTTTCGAAATTGATTTCGTTCTTCCTTAAAAAGCTAGAAATAGAACTACCGTATAGTCCAGCAATCCCACTGCTTGGAATATATCCTAGAGAAGTAAGAGCCTTTACATGAATATATGCACACCCATGTTCATTGCAACACTGTTTACAATAGCAAAAAGATGGAAGCAACCAAAGTGCCCATGATACAGATGCATAGATAAATAAATTATGGTATACTCACACAATGGAATACTTTGCATTGATAAAGAACAGTGATGAATCTGTGAAACATTTCATAACATGGAAGAATCTGGAAGGCATTACGCTGAGTGAAATTAGTCAGTTGCAAAAGGACAAATATTGTATAAGACCACTATTATAAGAACTGGAGAAAAAGTTTAAACAGAGAAGAAAATATTCTTTGATGGTTCTGAGAGGGGGGAGGGAGGGAGAGTGGGAGGGGGTATCCACTAATTAGACAGTAGATAAGAACTACTTTAGGTGACGGGAAAGACAACACACAATACAGGCGAGGTCAGCACAACTGGACTAAACCAAAAGCAAAGAAGTTTCCTGAATAAACTGAATGCTTCGAAGGCCAGCGTAGCAGGGGCAGAGGTTTGGGGACCATGGTTTTAGGGGACATCTAAGTCGACTGGCATAATAAAATCTATTAAGAAAACATTCTGCATCCCACTTTCAAGAGTGGCGTCTGGGGTCTTAAACACTAGCAAGCGGCCATCTAAGATGCATCAATCGGTCTCAACCCACATGGATCAAAGGAGAATGAAGAACACCAAGGACATAAGGTAATAAAAAGCCCAAGAGACAGAAAGGGCCACATAAACCAGAGACTACATTAGCCTGAGACCAGAAGAACTAGATGGTGCCTGGCTACAACCGATGACTGCCCTGACAGGGAACACAACAGAGAACCCCTGAGGGAGCAGGAGAGCAGTGGGATGCAGACCCCAAATTCCCATAAAAAGGCCAGCCTTAATGGTCTGATTGAGACTAGAAGAACCCTGGTGGTCATGGCCCCCAGACCTTCTGTTGGCCCAGGACAGGAACGATTCCCAAAGCCAACTCTTCAGACATGGATTGGACTGGATAATGGGATGGAGAGGGATGCTGATGAGGAGTGAGCTTCTTGGGTCAGGTGGACACTTGAAACTATGTTGGCATCTCCTGCCTGGAGGGGAGATGAGAGGATAGAGGGGGTTAGAAGCTGGCGAAATGGACATGAAAAAAGAGAGTGGAGGGAGGGAGTGGGATGCCTCATTAGTGGGAGAGCAACTGGGAGTATGTAGCAAGGTGTATATAAGTTTTTGTGTGAGAGGCTGACTTGATTTGTAAACTTTCACTTAAAGCACAGTAAATATTAAAAAAAAAAAAAAAAAAGATTAGCTGAGGCTACCTGGGAGTTGGTGTAGACAGAAAGGAGCCCAAGACTGCTTTGGAGCACCTTAACTTGCAAGAGGCCAGATGCTCCTTAGAGTTGGAAGAGCCAGATGCCGAGTGAAGAGATGCTGCAAGGAGGACGCAGGAGAGCATGTCATCCTCGCATTTTATCCCCCAACATTCCACTGGGTGAAGCCTTCCCCAGCATCCCACATGCAGTATCACTTCCTTACCCTGGCTTGGTTCCCTCACAGCTCTTTCCCGGGCTGTACAGCTAACAGTATGCTGTGTGTTTTCCATCTGTCTACTTCATTCTGCTCCCTGAGGCAGTGACTTTGCTCATCCTTGTCCTCGCTGTACCCCCAGAGCCCAGCTAAATATCTAGCACACAGTGGGTGCTCAGTAAAGAGTTGTAGAATAAAAGGATATATCTTGTAGAAGAGGAAACAGAGACAAAGTTGATTTGGCCCAGGTCACATTGAACAGGTAGGACGGGATTTCAGCAGGGTCTGCGGCTCCAAGGGCCAGGCTCTTCTGGGGATGACATTCTTCCCAGACTTCGGCCTCGTTTCGACCCCAGGACCCCAGGCCCCCGGGGGGACCCTCACCCAAGCCTGCACAGTGGTGGGTCCTTGGTGGGCAGAAGCTGCGCTATGATCCGGAGTCGCAGGCAGAGGGCGCTGCCTCCGCAGTCCACCCCCAGGGAGGGCCAGGTGGGCTGCACTGGGTGGGGGATTGGGGAGCCAGGCCTTTTTGAACTAAAAAGGATGGGGAGGCTGAAGGCCAGAGGGAGGCTATAGGAGTTCGCAGGAGGAGGTGCACCAGGATGGGAGGGGGCGGGTGAAGGCAGGCTTCCCAGGAGTTGAATTTTTTAACAGTACCCTGAAAAGTAAGTGGGAGGTGGTGGCGGGTTTGAGAAGGAAAGGGTGTTCCCCAGAGAGGAGGCAGCACGAGCCCCTGCGAAGGCCCAGAGCAGGTCCAGGGACTGCTAGAGGCCATTGCTCTGCCAGGACAGTGTGAGCGGTGGCACCATGGCAATGCCGGTCTTGTGGACCAGTCTTTAGGCGCAGGTAGGGGAGGTCAAGGGCCCAGGCTTCTCAGCCCTGCCTGGCCCAGCGCCGTGGGGTGCTTACAGGGTACATCAGCATTTAGCCTTTCGGTGCAAAGAACTGCCACCTGGTCAGCCAGGAAAGGCTCTTTGGGGGAGGAGAGACAGGCTGAGACACTTCGCAGCTTTGGAACTGGACCCTCCCACAGGTGGCTGCCCAGTCAGCACCCCACATGCTGCCACTTCCTACATCCCAGTCCTTCGTCCTGCCCAAAGGCCATCTGAGCAGAGAGCTCTTGGATAATGAGGGTCCTCCCCTCCCAGCTAGCTTCCCCAGGGCCCAAACACAGAAGAACTACTGGCACTGTCACAAGCAAGTCAGAACCTGGAGTCCCTGGGAAATGCTGGGCCTGGAAGGTCAGTGGTCTAGCTTGGTGGGGGATTGCCTGCACTCCTGGGGGCCCCTCTGTCACTGAAGTGCTAGTGAGGCTGAAGTGACCTCATTCTGAGATTGGAGAGCTGGGGCCTGGGCAGGGGCTTGACTCCTTGGGCTGCTTTACTAAGTGACCCAGACCCAGGTGCTGGGCCTTCATAGAGCTCAGTCTTATCACCTGCGGAATGGGATTGCAGGGGATGGTCTGAGGCCCCTTCCAGCGCAATGTAGGGAATTCCCCTCCCGTCCGCATCCCCCCCCCACCCCTTTTCCTGCTGCTGGAGCTTCCAGGGACAGTGCTGTCGATAATAACAATGGCTTTTTTGTGTGCGTGTGTCTTATGGACTGAATCGTGTCCCCCAAAATATGTTATAATTCCTAACCCCTGTGCCTGTGGTTATAATCTTATTTGGGAATGAGATGTCTTTGTTCGGTTAATGAAACAAAATTAGTGTAGGGTGTATTTTGAGTCAATCTCTTATGAGATACAAAAGAGATTAAACAAACAAGCAGAAGAGAGATGGGGGAAGAGAGACGCTAAGCACATGAAGATTGCCCAGGAGCAGAAGCTGAGAAGAGACGAGGACCTTCCTCCAGAGCTGAGAGAGAGAGAAGACTTTCTCTAGAGCCAGCTTCCTGAATTTGGACTTGTAGCCTCCTAAACTGTCAGAGGCTAAATTTGTTTGTTAAAGCCACCCACTTGTGGTATTTCTGTTATAGAAGCACTAGATAACTAAGACAGTGTGTTCTGTGTTCCATGCCCTTTCCTATATGATTTACGTATTTACTAAATTATTTAATCTCCCAGCAGCCCTGTGAGCAAGTAGCAATTATTGGTCCCTTTTTACAGATGAAGAAACTGAGATTCAGAGAGGGGAGGTGACTTGCCCAAGGCTACACAGCTGGGAAAGAGCAATCTGGCTCCATAGTCTCTGGTTCCCTGAGTCACCTTAATGCCCCACCTCCATGCCAGGGATAAAGAGACCCCAGACCTAGACTCTGCCCTGGGCACAGAGATCTGTGTGGCTCCAGATAAGTCACCCCAAGCAGAGTGCCCTGGGGGGCCCAGGAGAGGGGCTTCCTTCAGCAGGAGAGTACCAAGCCCTGGACGTGGGTGGGCAACCCCAGGGCCAGGGGACAGGTGCCAGCTGCTGGAGGCAGGTACCAGAGCAGTGCTGTAGATTAAAATCCCAGCTGTACCACGTTCCACTTTGTGATTCTGGACAAGTTACCTGGCTGCTCCAGGCCTCAGTTTCCCCTTCTGTAGAACACAGACAACAACAGATTGCTGTGAGGACTAGATAAAATTACACATGGAAAGCACTTGGCTGTGATTGTTTCCTGGGCTGTCCTTGGGAATTGCTGTCTCTCTCAGTCCTGGAAACTCTCACCTCCCATTCAGGACAGCTGGTGTCAGGGAGTAACCACTGGGCCTCTTAGTGCTATCTCTGAAGTCACAGGTCTCCCAGACTCAGATGGGGTCACCTGTGCCCACCTGGGTCCACTGGCCAGTCCGGGGCCCCTTTGGAGGCCAAGGGATTTGAGAGGCATCTCCCTGCCTCAGAACAACTCCTTGATCTCTAGCGGGGACTGGAAGCCCGTCATTAGCAAAGGCTTCCTTTGGCACCTGCAAAACTGCAAGTCCCTGGAGGGATTCCGCCTCCATTCAGCCTGACTGGGAAACCCTGGTAGCGTAGTGGTTAAGAGCTATGGTTGCTAACCAAAAGGTTGGCAGTTTGAATCCACCAGGTGCTCCTTGGAAACCCTATGGGGCAGTTCTACTTTGTCTTACAGGGTCACTACAAGTCGGAATCGGATCGACAGCAACAAGTTTGTTTTGTTTTTCAGCCAAACTAGGAGAGGGAGAGATGGAGAGGCAGGGGCAGAGGGAGATTCCTGCTGCAGGCCGCCAGGGCTGGGGACTTTGTCCCCAGTGCTTCTATCCTGTTACCCCAATTCACAGAAGTGGTAACTGAGGCTCGGAAGGCTACACAGATAGGTAGGGGAGACCCAGACCTCTGGCTTTCACCAGGCCCTGGCACTTAGTGCCCTGGATACCCATCAACCTCCTTCCTAAGGGGTGAGATTAGTGAGCCCACCTGCCTTTGCACAATTTGGTTCCACGGCCTGAGACCATGAAGGCACCTGTGTCACCTCTTGAACCTCTGTCTCCTCCTCAGACAAATGCAGGTAGCAACCTCTCCCCTGTTTCCTTCACCAAGGGAGGCCCAAGTGAATGAGTAAAGGCCAACAATGAGAAAAGAATATCTGTAGCCACTTTTTATCTAGCACTTACTATGTGCCAATAAGCCTGGTCTCTAAGACTCGAAGTCATTGAGTCTTAGAGATTCCTCCCACTGGTCTTCTGGGGCTGGTATTATTAGCCCTGCTCTACAAGGGAGGAAGCTGAGGCTCAGAGAGGAGCAGGGACTTGCTCGAGGACACTTTGTTGGCCATGGGGAGAGGCAAAGGCATGGAGCCCAGACTTCTGTGGTTCCAAAGCCCGAGCTCTTGAGTCTCCTGTCCAGGTTCCAGAATTGGTCTTGTCCTGGGTGCTCAGCTTATGGACGCACTGCCCAGGCCCCAGCTCAGAGCCCCTGTGATCACCTCTGTTTGGGCCTCAGGATGCTGCTCTGAGAAGTGGGCTGCCGAGGGGGCGGGGGTCAGGCTGGGTGGTTTGCAGGGTGAGTGGTGTTAAAAGTTGGCCCTGCACTCTGGCCATGGCCACAGTGGGCAGGGTGCACCCCAGTCTCTTCACTTTGGATTCAGCCACGTGGCTTGCTTTGCCAATGGAATGGCAGCAGATATGGCGAGAGCAAAGACTTGAAATGCGCATGCATAATGGGGATGTCTTCTTGTACTTCTGCTATGAAAAGATCTCTCCCTGCGTAGCTGCTGTCCTTTCCCCTGGCCCAGAATGAGACACATGGAGCAACTGGATTGTACCCAGCTAAAACAAAAAGGGGGCTGACCGTGGGACTGTAGCTACCCTGGGGTCTTTTTCTGATCGCTGGGTACAATCCACTCCCTATCCTTCATCCTTCTAGGCCCTGTTCCAATGTCACCTTGAGGTGTGATGGATCACTTTTATGTGGCCTTTCTAGCCATGGTCTTGTAACTCCCACCCAAGTGATTAGGCAGGACTATGTGATAGGGTAGTTGTGGCCCACCAAAGAGATTGGTCAGTTTTGCCATCCTGCTGGGCTTGAAATGAGCCACCTCAGAGGTGGGAAAGAGAGGATCCCACCACTACCAAGGAAGAACACCCAGGAGCAGAGGGTGCATCCTTTGGACATGGGATCCCTGTGCTGAGAAGCTCCTGGATCCAGAGGAAAAGAGAGAGAGCTGTAAAACTGAAGATAGTGAGAAGTGGCAGTGGAAACCTGGCAGCAGAGACCCAGCATCAGGAGACAGTGTGGTGGGCTTCCTGGCCCATGGAAAGAGAAAGCTGAATATCTTCAGGCAGAGGCCGAAGGCCAGGGAGAGGCATTCCTGTGAGTGTGGCTGGGAGGAGGCTATCCTGATGGAAGAACTGTATCCTGAGGGTTTCTGAGCCTGAATTGTAACCTATTACTTAGCTAATAAACTCCATAATCTCGAATATTGTCTGTGAGTTCCATGTGGCCATAGCAGTGAATTATCAAACCCAGCAGAGAAGTAGAGAGCACTGGGGGTGGGATGGTTGGTGTCAGAATTGGTAAAGATGATGGAGGGAGCAGGCATGTCTGACCTCCACCTCATGGGAGTCAGCCTTGGGCTGTTTATCTTGAGTCTCCTTCCCCCTTGTGAAGTTAGAGGAGGTCAGACACCATCCCCATGCTATTTTTACACACCTCCAACCTAAAGCCTTCCTGGCTATTAGGCTTTCACACAGCATCTTGTCTCACTCACTCATTATCGTTGATTCATTAATTCACTCCACATCTACTGGAATCAACCTATACTGTGTTCAGAAAAAACTTACTGAGTGAATAAGTAAATGAACGAGGAAATGAGTTAATTACTGAGGAAGCAAATTAATTTAAAAGCAAGTGGATGAATCAACAAATGAGACAAAGGACTGATGCATGGGCTAAGTGAGTAAATAAGTGAGAAGACTAATGAATAAGTAAAACAAGGAAAGAGTGAAATAATTTTTTTTTAATTTTATAAAAGTTTATTGAGTACCTACTGTGTGCTAGGCCCTGACAGAAGATCTAGGCATGACCCCTGATTATGAGGAGCACCCATCTGATGGAGGAGACAGATCCAGACCCAGCCAATCATGGCCCAGTATGATCAGTGCTGTGACAAAGAGGTCCTAGCGGATTAAGGGGGCCCAAAGAGGCACCTAACCCAGCCTGGGGGTTAGGGAAAGGTTCATGGTGGAGGAGACAAATGGCATGTGTAGGAATTAGCCAGGGGAAGAGGTGGGGGAAGATAGGGCTTCTGAAAGCAGACTGTTGTTGATGTTAGGTGCTGTTGAATCAGTTCCAACTCATAACAACCTTGTGCACAACAGAACGAAACACTGCTCGGTCCTGCACCATCCTCCCAATTGTTGCTATGCTTGAGCCCATTGTTGCAGCCACTGTGCCAATCCATCTTATCAAGGGCCTTCCTCTTTTTCGCCGACCCTCCACTTTACCAAGCATGATGTCCTTCTCCAGGGACTAGACATAGCCAAATAGAGAATCAGTGATCTGGCAGATGATCTGAAGAAATTACACAGAATACAACTGAAAAAGACAAATAAATGGAAAATATAAAAAAAGAGGTTAAGAGACATGGTGGATAGAGCAGGAAGGTATAACATAAGTGCAAGTTCCAGAAGGAGAAGAAAAAGAGAATGGGCCAGAGGCAATATTTGAAGAAATAAAGTCTAAAATTATTTCTAGAACTTATAAAAACTACCAAATCTATAGATTCTAGAGGTCCAATGAATCCCAAGAAAGAAATCCATACTAGGCATGACATAGCAAAATTATAGAACACCAAAGTCAAAGAGGAGATCCTGGAAGCTGCCAGAAAGTGTTTCAGTGTTGCAGGTGTGAAATGTTTAAGGCAGAGAGTCTTGGGAATGGGGTTGCAGAGGTGAGTAGAACTAGTTATTAAGTGTAATGAGGAGCCATCAAATGATCGTGAGCCAGGCTGTGGTATGATCAGATTTGTGTTTTAGAATCTGGGTGTGGAGACTTAATTGGAGGAGGCAATTAGGTGAGAGAAGGATAGTAGATGAAAGAAGATGGGGACTTGCACCAGGGCAGGGAAGGTAGACTTTGAAAGCAGGAGAGGAATCAGAGAGACACTTGGGAAGTAGAATCCATGGAAACCAGTGTTGAATTACCTGTGAGGAGTAAGGGAGAGGGAGGACTTGAGAATGATGTCCTGAATTTATCCTATAGCCTTGATGTATAGGTGCAAAACTACATTTGAGCAAGGTTATTTATTAGAGTCCTTTGTGTAATGACAGAAGATTGGAAACAACCTAAATGACCATCAAAAGGGGGTGGTTAAGTGCATTATGGTTCTTCCACACAGTGGAGTAGTCTGCAGCCAGAAAAGGAACAAAGAAGGTCTCTAATATGGATAGAAAATGATCTCTAAGGTATATTGTTACATATTGTAAGTGTCGGGGGGGAACCCAAATGCAGAACAATGTGTAGTATATGCGTGTGTTTGAGTTAAAAAAAAAGAGGAGGGGGATAGAAAAAAATGTATACAAAGAGAAATCTGCCTACATGTACATAAAATACTCGAAAGGCTACTAAGGAACTGACACACTGTTCACCCTAGGGAGAAGAACTGAGTGCCTGGGATCCGTGATTGAATGGAGACTTCTTGCTGCATACCTATGAAATACCTATAAAAGACGGTTTTTGTGTGTTAACTTCCTGATATGAGAGCATGGAGGGGAGAACAAATACATTAATCCAGGAGTTCAAATTCCAAACTGACACCTACAGAGCCAGGCAGGAAATGCGAATGAGTGAAATTATCAACTGGGATACATCACGGAGTGGTGGAGGTTGAGGCGAACAGAGTCATGTCCCATCTAAAGGGGCAGCCCTACTCAGAATCAACAGATTGTTGCTCTATGTGGGTGCAGACCCAGAATTGTCAGAGCTTCTGATTTCCAAAGATAAATGGAAATTGCGGGGGGAGGGCACTGGATGAGGGAGGAGGTCATGTTGACTATGGAGTGTAGGGGGAGAGTATGGGGCTGGAGAGAGATGGAGGGGCGGTGTGACAGACACCATTGGCAGTCTGACCTCTCTGCCATTCCCAATTCCTCTCTCCTCTGCTACCTTCCACTGTGGAAAACAGAAAAGAGAAACCACTCACTTTCCCAGCCTCCCTTATAGCTTGAAGGGGCCATGTGACACAGTTCTGGCCAATGAGATCTAAGAAGGAGTCTACTGGGGTGGGAGTAGGTTCTGGAAATTTTTTTTTTTTTCCTTCATGATAAAAGGGACAAATGCTTTCAATTAACCCTAAACCTAACAATCATGGATTGAATTGTGTCCACCAAAAATATCTGACAACTTAGCGGGCCATGATTCTCAGTATTGTGTGACTGTCCACCATTTTGTGTGATTGTCCACCATTTTATATGATTGTCCACCATTTTACGTGATTTTCCTATACGTCGTAAATCCTATCAATATGATGTAATAAGATGGATTAGTGGCAGTTATATTGATGAGGTCTACAAGATTAGGTAGTGTCTTAAGTCAATCTCTTTTGAGATACAAAAGAGATAAGCGAGCAGAGAGACATGGGGACCTCATACCACCAAGAAGGCAGTGCCTGGAGCAGAACACACCCTTTGGTCCTGAGGTTCCCCTGCTGAGATGCTCCCAGACCAAGGGAACGCTGATGACGAGGACCCTCCTCCAGAGCCAAAAGAGAGAAAGCCTCCCCTGGAGCCAGGGCCTGAATTCAGACTTCCAGCTTACTGGACTGTGGGAGAATAAACTTCTCTTTTTTAAAACCATCCACTTGTGGTATTTCTGTTACAGCAGCACTAGGTGACTAAGACACTAATCATTCCTCATTCTTCCTGTCATAAATGTGGACGCAGATGCAATGCCAGGAGCAGCTGCAGCCATCTTGCAAACAAAAGGAAAAGGCTAAGAGAATTGCAGAGACACCAGCCCTGACATCACCATGCTGGTGAAACAACTCCAGTCAGTTAATCTCTGGGCTTATTGTGATGGGACAAAAACTATTTGTCTAAGCCACTGTGGTCTGTTTTCTATGTTTTGTAGCTGAACACATTTCTAACTTTACAGAAGATAGATATATGATAAATTTCAGAAGAGGAGGGAAAAGGAGAGGCTGAGTAGGTAAGGGTGAAGGGGAGACTTTTTGTTTGAAGGTGGAGGAGTCCTAAGCATGCTTTTTTCATAATTGTTATTGTTAGTTACGTCAAGTCAGCTCCAACTCATGGCGGCCCCATGTACAACAAAGTGAAATGTTGCCTGGTCCCACGCCGTCTTCACAGTCACCAATATGCTCAAGTCCATTATTGTGGCCACTATGTACTTTGAGTGCATTCCAACATAGGGGACTCATCTTCCAGCACAATATCGGTATTTTTAATAGCTAACATTTATTGAGCCCATACCATGTGCCAGGCATGGTGATTTACGTGGCTCAACTCATCTAATTCTCACCACAACCTTCTGAGGCAGACCATGCTTTATCCCCATCATACAGAGGAAAAGGAAGCAGGGCACAGAGAAGCAAAGGCAGCTTCTCTGAAGTGGTGGTGAGGCAGGATTTGGACTCAGGCAGACCGACTCCAGCGCCATGCTCTCTGACTCCTACATAAGCAGGTGAGTGTCTTTTCCTCTTTTACTCTAAGGCTTCTCTTGGGACCACAGTCTCCCATGTGTGAAAAGGGGCTGGCTGTCTCCCGTCTGTGATGGGGCTCAGGAAGCCAGCCTTCCTGGGGGCCAGGCCCACGTGGGGCTGAAGCAGGAGGGGCTGGCACTGGGTCAGGCTGGGATACCCTGGCACGGCAGGACCGCACCTGCTCGCACAGAAGGCCACAGGCGGCGGGGGCGGCGGGACGCGCGCTCTCGGTGCTTGGGGTAGGCCAGCAACTAGCCTTCCCACGTTCCCTCCGCTCCGCCAGCGACGGGAGGGGCTCGCGGTGACGTAGCCCAGGTGGGGGCCGAGGGCCTGGAGGGGTTGGGGACCTGGCACGACACCCAGCTTGACAGTGCCAGGAGCAGTGTGTGACCGCAGTAGCCTGCCAGAGACGGATTACCCAATAAGCAAGGTAGGCACGGGCTTACTAGTAAGTAAACAGTAAGCACCTGCGTACCTTGGTTACTGGTTAATCCGCCCCTGCGCGGCGATGGCCCCCTGCGAGCCTTAGTTTCCTCCTCTGTAAAATGGAAATTGAAAAGCACCTCTCCGGCCAGTTAAGAGGATTCAAACAGATGATGGCGAAGCCTTGGCTCGGTGCCCGACGCGCCGCGAACCACAAGTAACCACGGCTAAGGACGCGCGGCGCGGGTCCTCCCAAGCCGGCCCGCCCCGACCCCCTCATCCCCCGCGTTTCCGGCCTCAGGAAATACCAGACCCCCGCCCCGCCCGCCGCTCTGTGTCACAAGCTGCCGGGGGCCTTCCTACCGCTCTTTCCTGCTGCCCCGCTTCTGCGCTCAGCTCCGCCCGCCAGGAACGCCGGCTCTCCCGATCCGCCTGCCTCCAAAACTCCGCCGCCACCCAAGCCTTCCAGATGCGGCCTCGGCCCCTCTTCCTCCCACTTCCTTCCAGCCCTTTATTACCCCGCTGCGGGCTGGCAGGCCCCGGACACGCGTGGGAGAAGGCGGATGAACGGGCACAGGTGGGGCTGAGGTCTGGGTAACTGGTGGCTACACGGGGCCGGGGGCAGGAGGAAGGCAAAGATGTGATGACGAAGGGGTTGGGGAGATCCTGGGAATCCAGAAGAGGTTCCTAACCCAGCCCAGCAACCAAGGACGGCTGCCTGGAGGAGATGACACTTAAGTCTTAGCAAGGAGTTAACCAAGGACAAGTGTTTCATTTATTCAGCAAGCATTTACTGAGCATCTAGTGTGTGCCAAGCCCTGTGCTAGATCCTAGGGGTTGGAGGGAAGGCAAGGTAAGTTAGTGTTCTCAGGGGTTTTGCAGCTGGGGAGACAGAAGGGGCAAAGGAATACAAATCTCAAATCGGGCTCAGAGCTACTGAGGAAGAGTACTATAAGGGAGTGTGAAAACAGGTCCTGCCCTGGTCTGGGGAGGTGGTCAACAAGGGCTTCCCTTCCCTGAGGAGATGGCACTGCTGAAAGGTGAGCAGGAGTTACTTAAACAGAGAGGGCGGATGTGGGAAGAAAATCCAGATGGAGGGAGCAGCAAGTACAAAGCCATGACGTTAGGAGCATGCATGAAGACCCCTGCTGCTGGCTGGAGCTGAGACCACCAGAAAGACAAAATGCTAGCTCCATATCATGGATGAGGACAGTGAGGATCAGGGAGATGAACTGGCTTGCCCAAGGTCACAAGTAGTGGAGCTGGGATTTGAACCCAAGGCACAGGAACAGGAGGTCATAACCACAGGAGTGTCTGGCTTTTTAAGACAGATCCCCTGCTGCCCAAACTCTAGGGACAGCTGTCAGCCTCCGCTGCTGCAGGCTGCAGGGCACACCAAGGGCATGTGCTGGCAGAGAGGACGGCCAGCTAGCTTTTGGTAGGAGACCCTGCCCTGGGAGGAGGCAACAGTGGGAACTGCCGTGGGATGATGGAGGCTGTGCTGTGATTTCTCCAGGGCCACTGTGGTTCCAGTCTGGGCACTGTGGTAGGCACCCTTGGACATGTCCTCTTCCTGGACCTTGGGCTGGGGCTCCAGGTGGGACCCTTCTCACTCCCTGGAGACCTCCCACCCTTTATCTCCTGGGAGGCTGGGGCTGGAATTCCTGTTTTCTGGAAGAGGAGACCCAGGTTCACAGAGACGATGGCTGGTCTGGGGCCACACAGCCAAGAGCTCTTTCTGCAACACATCCATCCATCCACTGTGACCAATGCTGTCAATGCCCTGCCCAGATCGCCTGCGTGCTCACTGTTCCCTTGTACTCTAACCTGAGGCTTTTAGCTACCAGCGCTAGTGACTGCCTGAGGGTGTTCTCTAGCTGCTGAAGCCCACCTGGCCCTGTCCCAGAAAGCTGAAAGTGCTGCAGAGTCACCCCTAACCTCAGCAGCCCTCAGGCAATGACTGAGCCAGTGGTGGACAAATACTCCAGCTCCCTAGTCCCTCGGGTGGGATAACTTTGACATGTTTCATGTCATCTTCCAAAGTTCCCTGGTGGAATTGAGTGGACCGTCTGTGGTAATGTGCTCATTAAAAACCAAAAAAAAAAAAAAAAAAAACTGACCCGTTGTTGTTGAATTGATTCTGACTAATAGAGACCCTATAGGACAGAGTAGAACTGCTCCATAGGGCTTCCAAGGAGTGGCGGGTGGATTCGAACTCCAACCTTTTGGTTAATAGCCAAGTTCTTAACACATCCTTTATTGGCCCTTCCCTGCCTCATTTCCTCACTCTCCTAAAGGTGATTCCTCAAATCACATCAAAATAAACAACTTGCCCTTGAATCCTTGTCCCGGGGTGGCCTTCTGGGGGCACCCTGAGAAGACTTTCATTTAGTCTTCAAACATAATTGAGCTTCTATTCTGAGCCTGGCCCCATGCTGAGCTCTGAGAATGTGGGCATTCTTTGATCTCCAGAACCACTCACCTGGGAGAGGGAGGCAGAAACAGCAAGACAGTTCTAAGCCAGCATGACCAGAGGGTATCTGGGAGCAGAGGAACCCAGAGATTGATGACTTCTGCCTAGGAGGTCAAGTGGGCTTCCCAGAAGATGTTACTCTTGAGCTTGTTTTTGGAGGATGGGCAGGCATCCCCCAGTAGGAGAAGGGGTTAGGATAAGGGATTTCTCAGCGAAGGGAACAGCTTGTGCAAGCTTGGAGGTGGGAAACCACGTGGCAGGAGCAAGGAGTAGGATGACAGACGACAGCACTAGGATGTATATGGGAGTTAGGTCGTGACGAGCTTTGACCCTTAGCCCGTTGAGTGGGTCGTGGGAGCACCCTAGAACGGTTTTGAGCAAGGATAGGATTGGGTTTTAGAAAACTCGCTTTTTCTGGGAAGACCCACAAGTTAAACATTCTCCCCTTCCCTTACCCCTCCCTCATCATGATCCCAGGAAGTTAGGGGCACACAGACCAGAACTGGTGGATACAACAATATCACATATGCTGAGCTCTTATTAACATTTAATTTGCTGGATCTTCTTTTTTTTCACACCCTATGAGTAAGGTACCTTTTTCAGTATCCTCTTTTTATAAGTGAGGAAACTGAGGCACAGTGCAGGAACTCGATCAAGGCCCCACAGGTAGGAAGTGGTGGTACCAGGGTTAGAATGGCACTGGAATTAAAATCCAGCCTTCTTTGCCTGTCCTCTTAATTGCCCTGCTGTTCTGCTTTCCAGAGGGTGGAGGGATCCAGGTACCACCTTCTCTCTCCATCACAGGCCTTGAGCGAGGGCAGAAGAAGGGCGAGCTGCTGAAGCCCCAGCCCAGGATTGAGCCAGTCTGTGTCCTTTGAAGACATAAGGGAAGGGAGGGCCATTCTGCTCTGATGCACACTAGCCTTGTGGTCTGTGGCAAGACACATCTCCTCTCTGAGTTTCAACTTAACCGTTGAAATGGGCTCCTACCTCCTAGGGATGCCATGAGAATTAACACACTGGAGACTCACAGTTCTCAGCATGCTGCCTGGCACGCAGGAAGGGCTCTCAGAATGTTATTTTTTAGCCTTCAGGTATGGAGGAAGAGGTAAGAGCACAGACTCTGGGTCGTATCCTGGATCTGCCACCTATTAGCTGTGGACTGCAGGCAAGTAACTTCACCTTCCTGTGCCCCAACTTCCTCACCTATAAAATGGGACAATGAAGGTGCCTTCCTCGTTGGGCCGTTGTGAGGATTCAATGAGATCATATAAAAACATGCTTAGGAAAGGGGCTGCCCATAGTAGTCTCTAGTGGGTGCTGGTTTTTATTGTTGGTTACCTACTAGGTGCTGTGACCTGTACAAAGGCACTGACCCTAGTGACCTGTTCGGTCCTTGCAGTCCCCTGATGAGGTAGGTACTTTCAGCCATTTCACAGATGCAGAAGCAGGTTCAGCAGAGGTTGGAGGTTACCAAGAGTCTACCCACTGGTAAAGGATGGTGTCAGGACTGGAACCCTGGCCAGGCTGACTCAGATATCCCTGGGGCCCTGGCTGACAGGGCAGCTGTGACTCAAGTTTGCAGGAAGAGGAGGAGGAGGGTGGGGTAAGTGGGCGCCGGGGGGAATCCACGGCCTCTTTTTCTCTGAGATAGAAGTGTGCTTGGTGACGTCTACGCACTGTGTGGTAAGAAGCTGCTGGAGACAGATCCTGGGAGCCACTCGACAAGGTCATAGGAACTCCTGGCCGGGGACTTTGGCACTTCAGCTGGGTACAGCTTTGACTTGGGCCCAGTCCCTGGCAGCTTTGTGGGAGGGGGTAGTGCCCAGGCTGGGGCAGGAGTCCTGGGTCCCCTCTGGCCCCTGCCTCTAGCCTGCTGTGTGACTTCAGGCCTAGGCACTGACCTCTCTGGACTCTGCTCCTGGAAGAGAGGTGATGGCTGGGACCCTTCCTGCCTGGAAGCCTGTGAGTCAGCGGACTCAGAATGTGGAGGGCTCCGGGGGGAAGCCAGAGCCTAGGCCGAGGAGGGCCTGAGCTCCTGTCTGATGAGCAGGGGACCCTCTAGTCATAAGCAGGGGCAAGGCAAGGCACAACCCCCCAACCCCAACAAACCAGGCCCTGCACACCCTGAGCAGCAGGGATATCACCTTGGCCCATTGGTCCTATGGGTGGGCACTGTCTAACCCCAGGCCCTGTTAGCAGTTAGCATATTAGCAGTTAGCTAAACAAGGGGCTAGAACTAGGTGCCTGAGGGGAACAGCACACACAGAGGCTCAGAGGTGCACAAGGGAAGGCTGCCCAAGGGAGTGCAGACAAATCAGGGGGCTGCAGTGCAGGACGGCAGGTGAGCCTGGAGAGGGATAGCTCTTCCCTCTCTGGATCTCAGTTTCCTGATCTGTTCGATGGGTCCACATAGGAAGACAGGAGAGCAGGGTTGGGAAGAGGTCCTCAGAGGACCTCCACTGGCACCAATTTGCAAACCTCTCCCTCTTCTGTGTGCCTGAGTGTGTGGGTGGCTTGGTTGACAGCAGCCTGAGGGAGAGAACTGAAGTGCGATTTTGTTCTCATCTTTCTGCAGTGCCTCTAGACAGCACATTTACAGAAATTAGTGATAGTATGCGCTGTCTCTCCTCAGTTTGTGTTTCCTTTGGATTAAAGAAAGAAATGAAAGAAAGGAGGGAGGATATAATTAAAGGAGAAAGAGAAGAGAAAAAGATTTGGGGAAATTTTTGCCTATTTTTGAGGCTAAAATGGCCCCAACCTTTGCATTTTCTCCATCCTTGGAGTCGCTGCCGCACCTTTTGGGACCCCTGTCTTGGCTTTTTAACTACCAGTGTCTGCCTTCCTTCCTGAGTGCCGCCAGATGGTCTGATTCAGCTCCAGGTCCCCCGCATTGCAGAGGTGCTCAGAGGATGACGGTGGCCAAGTGAGAGGAGGCGTGGAGGTGAGCAACAGGGAGAACTGGGTTGGAGATGGCTCGTGCTGCAGCCGACTGGTCGGGCCTGATGCTCCACTTTGCAGCCTTGGCCTTGAGCGCCTTCTAGCTAAGACCTCACCAGTCTTAACACTCTTCTTTTTTAAAATTTTACTGTGGTAAAGTATTTAAAACACAAATTTTTCCTCTGACACCAAGACGAGTGTTCAACCCACTGAAAAAAAAAAAAAACCAAACCTGTTGCGGTCAGGTCTACTCTGACTCATAGCGACCCTATAGGACAGAGTAAAACTGCCCTATAGGGTTCAACCCACTATACCCTGTTATTCGTCTGTGATTATCTAGTTGTGCCAAAACAATAAAAAACTGCTACTCCTAAAAAAAAACCCAATTTTTCCATTGTAACCACTTTAAGTGTATGATTCATTGACATTAATTCCATTCACCATGTTGTGTGACCATCACTGTTACCTATTTCCAAAATTTTCATCACCCTAAACACCCCAAACATTACCCCCTTCCCCTGGTGACCTCTCTTCTGCTTTCCGTCTCTACGCACCTGCCTAGCCTGGATAGCTCATACGAGTGGGATCAGACAGTATCTGTCCTTTTGCGTCTGGCTTATTTCACTCGGCACAGTGCTTCCAAGGTTCCTCTGTGTTGTAGGATCTTGGCATTCTTACACTGGCACTGTGTTAGTGCGTGAGGCCCTCCTCTGCTAGGCCCTGCACAAGGCACTTTCCACCCACTGATTCAGTGCTGGGAAGTAGGTAGTGTTGGTCCCATTTTACAGGCTCAGAGAGGAACAGTGACTGGTCTGAGGTCCCTCAAGCTGGGAAGGGACTGAGTCTGGATTCAAATGCAGGCCTCTCTGTCCCCAGGACCTATATTTTCAACCACTGCTGACGGCCTCTACACAGAGCCAGGTTATGGCCACATCTACAGAAATGGGAAGGCTGAAGAAGACAAGCAATTTCCCCTACATATCAGAAAGTCCTATTCCGCCCCCCTCCACCCCCTTCAAAAAAGTCCCTGGCTCTCTCAGGCTTTGGTTTCTCCATCTGTGAAATGGGCCAGTAGTCCCTGCCTGGCCTCCCTCACATCCTTTAAGTGGGCTCCAGCCCCATGAGGATGTTGGGGCTCCTGGTTCCCTGGACACATTCCAGGTCTGCGGGCCTCAGGGGCAGCTCTGCACAGTCAAAACAGCCCTGCATGCACACGACACTTCTCTGCTTACTTACCAAGCAGTTTCATATCTTTTGTGCAATCTGGGCCTCCCTGCAACTGCAGGGGGTAGACAAGGCGGGGGCTACTAGCCCACCCATTTGATAGCTGAGAAAACTGAGACTGAGAAAGGCAGAGTGATGTGCCTGAGGTCACACAGCTGCCCAGTACTGATGTGAACCCAGGTGTTAGTGATTATGAATCTCTTGTGAGTATAAACACAGCACTAGTTACGTCAGCTTCATAGCCTCTCTTCTCAGCCCACTCAGATTGCTGTGGACTCTCCTGGATTCCTCTGGGATGCTGGCTCTCCAGCCCACCTGTTTTTCTCCTGGGGTTGGCGGTGGAGGGCAGAGGGCTTCAAGACTCTTGAAACAGCCAAGTGGGGAGCAGAGGGTGGCAGGGTGACCACTCCCCTTCCCCACTGTTCTCCCTGACTCTGGCAAAAGACTTTTGGTGGGTACAGTGTTGGATTTAAGAGCCCCACGTTATAGGATGAGACACTCAGGCCCTCAAAAAGGTGAAACTGATTTATGACCTTCCTAAAGGTTGTAAGTGGAGGAGCTAGTATTTGAACCCTGGCCTTCTGACTTCAAATTCCATGCCCTTTGCATTGGAGAGGACCACACACACCCAGAGAGTTGACTGTAATCTCACCCTTGATTTGGATTTATTGCCCAAAACTATCGGCTGACAGAAGAGTGTGACACAGGCAAGGAGTGCTTGGGGGTGGGGCCAGTCTTCCATTTCTTCCTTTTTGTATCAAAGACAGCCACACTTTTGGAATCTAAGCAAAGAGTTGTTTGATATTACATAAAATGTGGGTGGAAAGGCACTGGGTGAATAAAACTAAGATTCAAGCATTACTTCACCAAATATTTACTCAGACCTGAATAAATATTTATTCAGGGCTGAATCAACATCAAGGTATGACCGAGAAATGCTCAAAATGAGGGGAGTATCACTATAGCTATGTGTCTTATTACTTTCCTTTGTTAATTACTTGAATGGAGGTACAGCGTGGGGACAGCTGCTTATTGAATTTGTACATGAGTTAAAACAACAAGGGAAAAAGGCATCAGGTAGGGCTCTTTGGAGGCAAACGACAGAAATGGATTCTGCTTAATTTAAGGAAAAAGGGAGTGGTGTTAGTGGAAGGAAAAGGAGTAGCTCAGAGAATCAAAGGCAAGGCTCAGAAAGGCCACCACCCAAGGAAGCTCCAGAATCTCAAAATGGAAATTAAAGGGCAAGCTTTTGGTGACTGCTCTATGGTGGGGTGGTCCACAAAGGGAGGGCAGATACTAGGCAGGTAATTCAACAAAAACCCCTCTGGGCGACTGGTCACATCCAAATTCTCCAGAGATGTCGCCTGAGGCTGGCAGGTGGGACCCAATTGAGCAAGAAACAATTTTGCAGAGGTAAACCTCGACCTATCTTTGGGCCTGAGAACCCAGTATAGGTTGGGGAAAGCTTTTATTGGCTGGGCTTGGGTCACATACCCATCCCTGAGACAGACACTATGTGTCACAGATTGAATTCTGTCCACCCCCCCGCCTCCCCAAAATCTGTGTATCAACTTGGCTAGGCCATGTATGGTTGTCCTCCATTTTGTGACTGTAATTTTATGTTGAGAGGATTAGGGTGGGATTGTAACACCACCCTCACTCAGGTTACCTCCATGATCTAAGGTAAAAGGAGTTTCCCTAGGGTGGGGCCTGTACCACCTTTTATCTGTTGAGAAAGGGATGCAAGCAGAGAGTTGGGGACCTCATACCATCAAGAAAGCAGCACCAGGAGCAGAGCATGTCCTCTGGACATGGGATCACTGAGCCTGAGAAGCTTCTCAACCAGGGGAAGATTGAGGACAAGGACCTTCTTCCAGAACTGACAGAGGGAGAAAGCCTTCCCCTGGAGCCCATGCCCTGAATTTGGACTTAACCTACTAGACTATGACAAAATAAATTTCTGTTAAAGCCATCCGCTTGTGGTATTTCTGTTATGGCAGCACTAGATGGCTGACACTATGATTAGGTAAAACATGCCATTTTCATTGGCCAGCTGGGGATATGCCCGCCCCTAGACTGATAGATTGGTAGTTCGAATCCACCAGGTGCTCCTCAGAAACTCTATGGGGCAGTTCTACTCTGTCCTATAGGGTTGCTATGAATTGGAATCGACTCGATGGCAATGGGTTTGGTTTTTTTTTTTTTAGACTGATAGTGAGGATGGTTGTTCTCCGAAGCTTTAGAGCAACCTATTTCTCTCTTCTATGCAGTCCAGTTCTACTGCCCACTGTTCCATGCTTTCTTGCCTCCTGGCCCTTGCTCAGCCTGTTGCCCCTGCCTTCCTTCTTTGCTCTTCCCTCAGCTCAGCAAAGCCAATGATTACCCATCCTTAGATGCCCAGCTTGAATGCTACTCCTTTGAGTAGTTTTCTTTGTGTTATAGTTTTGAGTTTCAACTCTCGGCCCAAGCTGAAAGCTTTATGAAGGTAGAAAGGAGGCCCCCCTTATCCTTACGTTTTCTGAAGAAGCCAGCATAGTGCCTTTCTGAGGCCCAGAGAGCTGCAATGGCCTTTGGAGCCACATAGCAAGTCTCTGCAGAAAGGTGCCACGTGCATTTCTGAGGGAGGACAGACAGGGCATGGTGTGGAGAGGTCGGTCTATGATTCTGATGGACTTGAGTGAAAACCTTGGCTCCACCACTTGTCAGCTGGGCCAGCTGGGGCAAGTGGACTGCATTCTGTAAGATGCTGGCAACAAGCCTACCTATCTCAGGATGGTTGTGACTATTTACCAAAACAAAGCATGTAGGATGTCTAGTCTGTATAGTAAGCGTTTCAAATTAGAGTTTGAAAATTTGAAAAAAAATGTTTAAAAAGTGACCCGTCTTGTTTGGGATGTTCACCCCTCAGGGAAAAGAGCCTGAGGTAATAGTCAATAAGGAATGGATCAAAGGTGAATCATAAGATCAGAAACTGTATATTAAGTGTTTTTATAGCATGGGGTTGCTATGAGTTGAAATCAACTCTGACGGCACCCAATAACAACAGTACTGGGTATAGTTATACATAATGCCCTAGGGAGGAAAACTGATGATGGAACTTGTTTATGAGCTGTGAAGAGAGCTTTGGAAGAAAGCCATTATGTTACCTGAATTAAACAATTATCAGTTTGCTGACTGAGTTAACGAGTACTGCAAGTATAAAAGTCTGGAGCTGTCAAAAAGTTAAATGAAAATTGTTTGGAAATGGGGTTGGTGGTCATTATTGTCAGGAATCTGGGTATCAAGTGAGGAAAACCCAAACTAATTGGCTGAAGGACAAAAGGGGATTCGTTAATTGTTGGGAGCACTACAGGCACCTCCCCAGCATTTGTTTGCCACCAGTAGCTTTGCCTCTGTGGGTGAGCCCTGATTAGCCCAAGCTAATTATCATAATTCCATTACCCTCTCACAGTTGGCTCAGGGATGGGAAAGTGATCTAAATTCTTCCAATCTGAGTAAGTTTAGGGTTTTAGTTTTCTGGCTGGGATAAGAAGGAGCCCTGGTGGTGCAGTGGTTAAGACAATTGATTGCAAACCACCAGCAGTGGCAGTCTGCTTCTGCTGAGATTTACAGCTGTGTAAACCCTCCGGGGTCACTAGGAGTTAGAATTGACTTGATGGCAGTGGGTTTGGTTTGAGGTTTTTTTTGTTTTTGGTTGGGAGAAAGAGATGCTGTCTGCCTCTGGGTGGCGTGGCTACATATGTGAGGCACGGACCTGCCGTACCCAATGTAAAGGCAGCAAAAATACCAGTTGAGGACAATGCCGACATACCTATGAGGACAAAACTGAGATTATGTCAAAGAAATGGAGCCACAACCCCAACCACACTGTACTTGAAGCCCTTGTTGTTATGTTGTTAGGTGCCTTTGAGTTGATTCAGACTCATAGCGACCCTATATACAACAGAACGAAACACTGCCCGGCCCTGCACCATCATCACGATGGTTCTTATGTTTCAGCCCATTGTTGCAGCCACTGTGTCAATCCATCTCATTGAGGGTCTTCCTCTTTTTCGCTGACCTTCTACTTTACCAAGCATGATGTCCTTCTCCAGGGACTAATCCCTCCTGACAACATGTCCAAAGTATGTGAGATGAAGTCTCAACATCCTTTGCTTCTAAGGAGCATTCTGGCTGTACTTCTTCCAAGACAGATTTGTTCGTTCTTCTGGAAGTCCATGGTATATTCAAGATCCTTCATCAATACCATAAGTCAAAGGCATCGATTCTTCTTCAGTCTTCCTTATTCCTTGTCCAGCTTTCACGTGCATATGAGGCTATTGAAAACACCATGGCTTGGGTCACGTGCACCTTAATCCTTAAATATCTTTGCTTTTTTAACACTTTATAGAGATATTTTGCAGTAGATTTGTCCAAAACAATATGTCGTTTGATTGCTTGATTGCTGCTTCCGTGGGCGTTGACTGTGGATACAAGTAAAATGAAATCCTTGACAACTTCAATCTTTTCTCCGTTTATCGTGATGTTGCTTATTGGCCCCGTTGTGAGGATTTTTGTTTCCTTTATGTTGAGGTATAATCCATACTGCAGGCTGTGGTCTTTGTTCTTCATCAATAAGTGCTTCAAGTCCTCTTCACTCTTAGCAAGCAAGGTTGTGTCATCCGCATAATGCGGGTTGTTAATGAGTCTTCCTCCAATCCTGATGCCCTGTTCTTCATATAGTCCATCTTCTTGGATTATTTGCTCAGCATACAGACTGAATAAGTATGGTGAAAGGATACAACCCTGATGCACATCTTTCCTGACTTTAAACCATGCAGTATCCCCTTGTTCTCTTGGAACAACTGCCTCTTGGTCTAAGTACAGGTTCCTCGTGAGCACAGTTAAGTGTCCTGGTATTCCCATTCTTCGCGATGTTATCCATAATTTGCTATGATCCACATAGTCAAATGCCTTTGCATAGTCAATAAAATACAGGTATACATCTTTCTGGTAGTCTCTGCTTTCAGCCAGGATCCATCTGACATCAGCAATAATATCCCTCATTCCACATCCTTTTCTGAATCCGGCTTGAATTTCTGGCAGTTCCCTATTGATGTACTGCTGCAGCCACTTTTGAATGAGCTTCAGCAAAATTTTACTTGTCTGTGATATCAATGAAATTGTTTGATAATTTCTGCATTCTGTTGCATCTCCTTTCTTTGGTATGGGTACAAATATGGATCTCTTCCGGTTGGTTGGCCAGGTAGTTGTCTTTCAGATTTCTTGGCTTCCAACGCTGCATCTGTTTGTTGAAACATCTCAATGGGTATTCTGTCAATTCCTGGAGACTCGTTTTTCACCAGTGCCTTCAGTGCAGCTTGGACCTCTTCCTTCAGTATCACCACGTATCTGTCAGTTTGTTGTACTGTAGTGGCTTGCATGTTGTGGTGATATTGGAAGCTTTGCCACCGGTATCTCAAATACCAGCAAGGTCACCTGTGGTTGACAGGTTTCAGGTGAGCTTCCAGACTAAGATAGACTAGGAAGAAGGACCTGGCAGTCTGTTTCTGAAAAAATTGGCTAGTGAAAACCTTATGAATAAACTTGAAGCCCTAGCTCTGGGAATTTTAGTTAAGCGAGTCAATCGATTCCAATTATTGTTTAATCCCATTTCAATTGGGTTTTCTATCAACATAGTTCCAACTGATGCATTGGCTTGTGTACCAAAAATTTCAAGTGAGAGCTTCAGACGTGGCTGTTTAAGGTGCTCAAACACCATGACCAGGAATCTATCTTTTCTGTTATCTCTGACCCACTCTGGGTTGGCTTTCTTCTCAGGCTGGTTCCCCTGGTGTGGACAGTCTCCAGGTGTGTGTCCCACTAGATCAGGAACCTGATGGGAAGAGAAACTTCTCTTTTTCTGTGGTTTCTGCAAAAGTCCTGGGCTTGAGTCTCATTGGTCTGCCTTGAGTCATGTGCCCATTCCTGAACCAATCACTGTGACCAGGGAGAGAATGCTCTGATTGACTCAGCCTTGGTGTGTCCTTTCCTTTCCGGCATCCTTCCCTTATAAATGTGCACAGTATCTTTCTGCCATATGAGGCAGTGGTGGTTCAGCGATGAAATTCTCACCTTCCATGAAGGAGACCTGAGTTCAGTTCCCAGCCAGTGCACCTCAAGTGCAGCCACCATCCGTTTGTCATTGGAGTCTTGTGTGTTCCTGTGATGCTGAACAGGTTTCAGCAGAGCTTCCAGGCTAAGATGAGCTAGGAAGAAAGGCCTGACAATCTACTTCCAAAAAATAAACCTATGAAAACCCTATGGATCACAACAGTCCAATCCATAAGCAATCATGGGGATGCAGCAAGACTGGGCAGCATTTCATTCCATTGTGCATGGGGTCACTGTGAGCTGGAGGCCAACCTGACAGCAGCTAACAACAACAACTACGTGCCAGAGACTTGCTTGGTCTGAGGAGGCCATCACACTTCTCTGGGCCTCAGAAAAGCATCGTGCTGGCTTCTTCAGAAAACTTAAGGACAAGTGGGACACATTCCTACCTTCATAAAGCTTTAAGCTTGGGTTGAGAGTTGACACTAAAAATTCCACCCCGTTGCTGGAGGAGGAGCCTTGGTGGCACAGTTGTTAATTGCTCAGTCTCTAACTGAAAGGTCAGCAGTTCAAACCCACTAGCCACTCTGTGGGAGAAAGATGTGGCACTGTGGCAGTCTGCTTCGGTAAAGATTTACAGCCTTGGAAACACTATGGGGCAGTTCTACCCTGTCTTATAGGGTCACTATGAGTTGGAATCGACTCGATAGCAATGGCTTTGGTTGCTGGAGGGAGTGGTATCTTAGTTATCTAGAGCTGCTATAACAGAACTACCTCAAGTGGATGGCTTTAACAAACAGAAATTTATTCTCTCTCAGTTTAGAAGGCTAGAAGTCCAAATTCAGGGTGCCAGCTCCAGGGGAAGGCTTGCTCTCTCTGTTAGCTCTGGTGGAAGGTCCTTGTCATCAATCTTCCCTGGTCTAGGAGCTTCTCAGTGTAGGGAGCCTGGGTCCAAAGGATGCACTCCTCTCCTGGCTCTTCTTGCTTGGTGGGAACGAGGCCTCTATCTCTCCTGGAGAAAGACATTATGATTGGTAAAGTAGAGGGTCAGTAAAAAAGAGGAAGACCCTCAGTGAGATGGATTGACACAGTGGCAACAATGGGCTCAAACATAACAATGATTGTGAGGATGGTGCAGGGCTGGGCAGTGTTTCATTCTGTTGTACATAGGGTTGCTATGAGTCAGAATCGACTGAATGGCACCCAACAACAATATCCCTCTGCTGGCTTCTCTCTCCTTTTATCTCTTGTAATATAAAAGGAGATGCAGGCCACACCCTAGGTGAACTCCCCTTACATGGGGTCAGAACTGTGACTTGCGTAGGGTGTTGCATCCCTCCCTTAATCTTGCCTCATCAACTAGAGGCAGAGATTAGGATTTATAACACATAAGACAATTTCATCAAATCACAAAATGTTAGGCAACCACACAATACTGGGAATCATGGCCTAGCCAAGCTGACACACATTTTAGGGCGACACAATTCAATCCATGACAACTGCACGGTAGAGAAAAAGGCCTGCTTGCTTGCACTGCCGGGAGGAGCTGAGAGAGCTGTCCTGCACTGAAAAAGGGAGGGATGTGCTTTCCACTTTGGGGGAGCCTTCCAGATTTTGCCTACATGCTTCCTGATCCTCATCCCAAATTGTAGCCTGTTGATCCTGATCCTGAGTTGTACTGTTGCTTCCCTAATAAACCACGTAACAGTAAGTGTGGTCTGTGAGTGCTGTATAGCCATTTCAATGAATTATCACACCCAGCAGAGAAGTAGAGTTTGGCATGGGAGGGGTGGCTGGTATTAGAACTGGTAAGAAGGTTGGATGGTGGAGGTGTGTCTGACCTCCACCTCATAGAAATCAACTTTGTGCTGATGGCGATTCTCTCTCCTCCTTCTAAAGTTAGAGCACTTCAGGCACTACTAGAACATTGAACTGGCACCAGGCTCTTTCTGCTGGGCAAATGGTTTTGAATCTAGGTGACTCTTTTCACCCAGCATGCTGTCTGTCCCTGCCTGCTGTCTGTCAATCCTTCCCTGTAGGGGCTTCCCCTTGAAGCCCTCCTCCCCTGACCCCAGAGACATCCCTGACCTGCACAGCCATCTCTGTCTGGTTCTGAAATTCACCATTCAGACCTGCCCTGACCACTCTATCTTATGCACCTGGAACCAACCTCCAGTCCTCGGAGGGCAGATGAATGCCGCCTCTCCTGTCCTGTGCCCTTGGGCTACTTGGGACAGAGCATCCGGCTTATTCTGCACCCTAGCAAGACTAGTTACCTGCTCCAGACTTGTCAGGACCTGGATTTGAATCCCAATACTGCCATGTGCTGCGTCTGTCAAATGGAAACAGGGCTGCTGACAGACCTCAAGGGATGGCCATGAGGATGAATTGAGAGAGGGGCTGTGAGAGAGGGTGCTACATAAGGCTTAATTAATCCATGCTCTCAGTAGAGAAGGAACACCAAGCAGCGGGAGGGGGTAGCAAACTTTGGGGACAATTTCTAGCACCTAGAAACTACAAGTGTTGGATTTTTCAAAGGAAAATGGTCATGAGGGTTTGTATGTATTTTCTTGTTCTCTCTCTCTCTCATTTTTTTCTGAAGAAGGGAATTCTACATCCCACCGTGTGAGAACCAGAAGGGATACTTTTATCCATTTGGTCCCTTTATAGGGAGGAGGAACCTGAGACTCAGACAAGTGTCCCTCACTGAGGAAGGAAAGAGTGGGACTTCTGGACCCAGCTTCCCTGAAACCAGAGCTTGGCCAAGCGTTGATGTCCTACAGGCCTCCCTGGAACTAGGCTGCAGGAGTGGTGCTTTCTGTCCACCTAGCAAGTCCCAGTTCATCCCCTGGGATCTCACCACTGAGGGTCTTTGCATACTTCCACCCTTACCGGGCCACGTTTGTCAGCTGTGAGGCTCCAGGGTGCCTTGTGGTGCTGACTGAGTCAAAGGGAGGAGATTGTTCACAATGCTCCGGGTGTGCCGGTGTATGAGGCCGGTAAGGAGACATGAGCTTACATGAGGGTGTCTGCAACCTTGAGGGTGATGGGGAGCCAGGAGTCACCACTCTTTTCACGCCATAAGCCCCTTTGGTAGTCTGGGGAGGCCTATGGACCCCTTCTCGGAGTAATGATTCTGTTATATTTTGCTTAAGTATAACACACAAACAAACAGAAAAGCGATCAAATGTCAAGCCTACATCAAAGAACTTTCCCAAAGGGAACATACCGTGCCCCCAGCACCCAGCTCCTCGGAGGCCGCTCCCACTCCCTCTCCCACCCCGTCTCCCCCTTCGAGGGAGGCCACTACCTGAACAGTGTTTTCATATGCACATTGCCAGGTGAAGAGCTGAGCTCTGCATAGCCTCCTGGGGCCCAGTACTGTTCTGGGAACGTGTGTGGGTGCGGTGTGGTATGTGTGGGAAGTACGTGGGAATTTGCCCCGCTCTGAGTGAGGTGGCCCGGTTGCGTGAGAGGCTAAGTGTTCTTGAGTTTCGTTGTGGGCGTGGGTTCGTGTGGGGTCGTGGGCCGTGCAAGCGGGGCGTGTGGGGCATACACCGGGCTAGGATTCGGTTGGAGTCCGTGCGGCGGGCGTGACTGGGACAGCGCGGGGGAGCCGGGGTGGGGGACAGGGCGCAGAACGTCGGGCGGGCGCGCGCGGGGAACGGGCTGTTGGGGGCGGGGAGGCGGGGGGGGGATTATGGGGGGCGGGCCTGGCGGGCGCGCGCTGGGGCCAGAGGCGCGCGCGGGGGCGGGGCTGTGTGGGCGGCGGGCGCGCGCGTGGTGTGGGCGGTGGGCGCGCGCACGCAGCCGGCGCGCCCCCTCCCGGCGGCCATGTTGGCGTGTGGGTGTCAAACGGAGCCAGGCGCGGCGGCGGCTCCGCAGGCTCTGGCAGCTCCTGCGTTCGCAGTGCTCCCGGCGGCCGCAGTCGCGCACCGGGTCGGCCTGGAGAAGCGGAGGTGAGCGGGGCTAGGGGGGTCCGGAGCGGGGCCCCGGGCACGGAGCCTTCCCTCCCCAGGGCGCGGACGCCCCTCGAGCGCAGGCTCCCAGCAAGGCCCCCAGAGCATGCACCCCGCCGCCCCAGGCAGCGACCCCCTTCTTTCCTGCCAGGCCCCGCCTCACAGGCTGGAGCATGGCCTCCTCTTCGTCTGGATCCCTCTTTCTTCTGCAAGGACCCGGTCTCCCTATCAGGACACTCTTCCATTTATATCCTCAGGGTGTGGGGGTCACCTGACTCCCACCCCAGACCCAGAGCACCGTTTTGGTCCTTGCCCTCTACCCCCTCCCCTGATGGGCTCCCTTTCCTCCCGAGCCTGCTCCCTTCTCCGCCCCCGTACAGAGCACAGCCCCCGCTCCCTCCAGGAATTGGGGAAGGGGGTCCTCTTCTCTGTCCAGGATCCTGGCCTGTACCCCCCTCCTTCAGACTGAAGCGGAGCCCCCGTTCTCTCCCCGGGGAGCAGGTTCCCTCTCCCCGTCCCACCCCCACAGCACAGCGGGGATGGGGGCGGCAGAGCCAGGCTCCATCTGCCTTTTGTTCCGCGTGGGTTAGACAGACCCCGCCCAGCTCCTGCGAGTCTAGTGGGGTGGGTGTAGGGTGCGTGGGGGCCGGCCTCTTGGAGGAGACCTTTTCTCTCTCTCTCCATAGGCAGTCTTCCTGGAGGAGACCGTGCCAACAGGTTTTTGTTTGCGACTTGAAGCTGGTCCACTGGCTTCGCGGGGGGCGGGGGAGGCGTGGGTGGCGGGGGTGGGCACCCTGGCCTCCCCAGAAATCCCGACAGCTCATTCCTGAAATGCTCGTTTCTCCACCCAGGGGCTCCTCTGGGGCCCCTAAACTGGTGTGCTGCCCTGGGGACGCGTCTGAAATCTGCTTTAAGAGAGCCACCATTAGTGTTCAGATAGGGGAAACTGAGACCCAGAGATGCAGTGATTTGCCGAGAGTCACGTGGTGATACTCTGTCAGAGCCAGAGCTAGAAGCTTGGCCTCCAGGGCTCTCCCCAGCACATTTTAGATTTGTTTTTTGAGAGAGATGTTTGGGAATCACCCCTAACGTCCACCTTTTAGCATTCACACAAGAGAATGAACAGAAAAAGATGAGAAGTATAAATTTTTCCCTTCCACTTCCAGAAAATACCATTTGGAAGAAGGGGTTGGAACAAGGAGTTAAAATGATTGGAAAAGGTGAATTTTAATTTTCCATAGGCCACCCCTTCACCCCATTACGTAAGAGTGTGCATCTTGTAGCTCTGGATATCTGACGGTGGGTGCTGACAAGAGCATGTGTGAATCCCCGCAGGCAGCGATTGAGTTTGCACTGGTAATTAAGTTTTCATCTGTATTTAAATGAACGTCAAATGGGCTACGGTTTGCATCTGAACAGGTGCTTGTGATTGTGTTTGGGAAGTGCACCTAGATCTTCTCATTTTTTATTTATCCGTACTTTTATACTTCATATTTTTAAACCTTATTTGTGTCCTTAGTTTTAAAATTGGCCTGGTCATCCTTTGCAGTCTCCCTGAGCTATTCTTTTGTAAGCACCAGATGAGATGCTGGCTATTAAGGAGTGTAATAAAGTGCAAATTACTGTAAGGAGGCATGATTCAGGAGATCATCCCTCAAACCTTGGCCAGGAGGCAAGTTTGGATTGTTCTGTGAGATTGACCAACCTCTCCATGTTTAGAGAGCCTTTTTGCCTCTCTGAACGCTGAGCTCAATTGACGGCTGGGAGCTCTCTGGAGAGCTGTCTCCAGCAGAGTTTGTCAGAGAGGTGTGAAAAGATGGAAAACTTTCAGGTGTTGACACCTATCATTCTGTAGGGAGTCTTCAAAAATGACTCATTCTTTGTGGAGATCATTTGTAGAAGTAGTTGCCTTTTAATGTGACTGTTGTCTGTAATGAGGCCTGAATTTTTCAAGAACTGAGATTCTGACAAGAGTCCTGCAAAAATATTTGAAAAGTTTTGGGGACCCTGATTTGTTTTAATAGCTTGTCTTTCCTGCACTTAATTTTTTTTTTTTTTTTTCGTTTTTGAAATTTCATTAGGAAGAGTGGTAACTTTCAGTTATTTGTGCTAAGAGATTTTCATATATGGAATTGTCATGCTTTTGGGAAGCTCATGACAGTTTTAAAGCTTTTTGGTGAGTACACTCTCACTGTTCCCAGAACCATCCTGTCAAGCTGGTGGGACATAGATGACTCTAGTTGTTGCCATTTCATGGTGTGAGTAGCTGGTGACCCTGAGCTGTGGAGAAGCTGAAGGCTTCTGGGATTTGGGGAATTTGAGGTTGGGCAGGATGTGAGGAATCCCTAGTGGTACAGTGGTTAAAAATGTTTGGCTGCTAACCGAAAGGTCACTTGTTTGAATCCAACAGCCGCTCTGTGGAAGAAAGATGTGGCAATCTGCTTCCATAAAGATTTACAGCCTTGAAACCCTGTGGAGCATTTCTACTCTGTGCTATAAAGCTGCTATGAGTTGCAGTTGACTCGATGGCAGTGGGTTTGGTTTTTCTTTTTTGACACCCCCTCATTTCACTGCCGAACTTTCTACTCCTGTGTTCCATTTAAACAGATCTTGTGTCAGGCCTTTGCAAGCCGACTCCACCAGGGTCAGGGCCCCTTCTTCCCTGCTCTCCAAACTTACCACCCCTGGTAATCTGCCGGAGCACTTGTCATGTTGGCTGTGTATCGCCTGCTCTTGTTACACTGTGACATCTTTGAGGCCAGTGATTGCCCTGCCTTTCCCTGGCTTTCTTCACTAGTGCACAGCTCAGTCTCTGACTTGTGCTAGGTGCTCAGTCAAGGCTTGTGGGGTGAATAAGTGGTTCTGGGCAGGGGAACAGACATATTGATCCCCTCCTCCAGGCTTTACTTCCCTGTCCAGAGCAGAAACTACCTGAGCTTCAGTTTCAGGTAGTCACAGGTCAGGCACAGGTGTTACCACTTCTGCAGAGGAGGACCCGAGACCCAGGGGGCTTAGGTTATATCCCAAAGATCTCAGCCAGTAAGCATTGGACTTCAGAATCTGATCATACCTGCCACCTCACATGAGAAGCCAAGTCTCACAGGGGTGGCAAGGCTTGCTTAAAGCCCTCCTGCAGGTTAACAGTAGATTGAATGATGTGGGATAATATCATCAAGAATATTGAGGCTGGAGAGAGGGTACATTTTTATTTTATTTTAGATGAAAATATACACATCAAAACATGCTCCCATTTGACAGTTTCTACACCTGTTGTTCAGTGACATTGGTTATATTCTTCACATTGTGTCAACATTCTTATTTCTGCTCTAGTTTTTTCACCCCCATTAATTTAGACTCACTGCCTCAATGCCTTGTCAATGCTTTAGAGTTATTGTCCCTTTGGTCTTGTATAGATAATTTTTTAAAAGAGTGCAATTTTTAAGGACGACATTCTTTACTTTTTGAGCTAAATTTTTTTTTTGTTTAAGGATGACTTACAGCGGATAGTTTTGGTTCAAGGTTTAAAAGAGTATCCCAGAGCAATAGTCTCGGGGGTTCCTCCAGGCTCAGTGGGTCCAGTAAGTCTGGATTCTTTGGGAATTTGAAGTTCTGTTCCACATTTTTTCGCTTTCTGTAAGGACCCACCTATTGTGTCCCTGATCTGTATGTTAGGTAATGGTAACTGGGCACAATCCAGTTCTTCTGGCCTCATGTTAGAGGAAGGAGTGGTTCATGAAGGTGATTAGTCCTGTAGTCCAGTTACTTCTCTGATTCTTGGGTTTCCTTCTTCCTCTGTTGCTCCAGGAGAATAGAGACTGATTGTTGTATCTTGGATGGCCACTAGTAAGCTTTTAAGACCCCAGAAGCTATTCGTTGAATTGGGAGGTACAACAGAACTTTTAAAACAGTATGATGCCAGTTGACTGGATTGTCCCATGAGTCTGTGACCCTAATCCTTCAAACCGAGAAAACTAGTACTATGAGGTGTTTGTTTATGCCTAAGTAGTATCAGCAGTCGTAGCCCCCTTTTTTTATTGGTGGTGGTTCCACAGTTATATATAACATAACATTTGCCAGTTCGTCCTTTTTCTTGTGTACCAAAAAAAACCCAAGCTTGTTGCCATCGAGTCGATTCTGACTCATAGCGACCCTAAAGGACAGGGTAGAACTGCCCCATAAGGTTTCCAAGGAGCGGCTGGTGGATTTGAACTGCTGACCTTTTTGTTTGCAGCTGAGCCACTGTGCCCCACTAGTTGTATCGCTTACATTAGTCAAGTTGTGCACTTATCACCCACATTCATTGCCACCTTTCCCATCACCATAAACAAAGTCACTACAAGAGTACATTTTGTTTTTGTCAATCGTGTTGTGAAATGACTGTTTCTGTCCATCTGTTGAATTTTTGAAAATTAACTAGTTTTCTGGTGTTAGTCAATGGAATTTTCTTTGGTCTCAATTAGCTTGTTCAAGGTGTCTAAAAATAGAAACTTAGTTAGAAAAACAATCACAGTGAAATAAGTACACAGGCAGTTCAGTGTGCATGAGATCATTCCATTTATGGCCTGTTGGACTGTACCTACTTCCAGTCAGGCTGTTATGCTGGGGCTGCTTTGAAATACAAAGCTGTGTTAACAGCTTTTTATTAAAAAGTATTTCATTTCACCTTCACGTTGACCCTGTTAGGTAGGGAGTACAGCCACCTGTGAGTGGAAACACTGAGGCCTAGAGAGGTTAAGCAACCTGCAAAGCATTGGCCCAGTAAGGATTCAGGGCAGATCTGTGTGATTCCCAAACTTGGTTCCCTTCTACTCCATCAGCTCCTCTAGAAAGCCACCAGGCAGATTGGGTAATCATTTAAATTACAGGATAAACTGATGATTTGAAAGTCCCCACCAAGTTTACTCAGAAGGTTGGAAATAGTGCATAAGAAGATTCCTGCCTTTTTCCTGGAGGTAGTCTTTATGAAAGCAGTGTGGTTTGAATGTCAAGAATCTGAGGGACCACTTTGGCTGACACACACTAGATTTGGGTTTGAACCAGATCTTGGACATTGTTAAAGCGCTCTCTGTACAAACACTGGGTTCTTTCTGGTGACTCATCCCTGCAAACCCAGGTGTGGGAGCCTTTTCCTGGCTCTGCTTCTTGCTGGTCCTGGTCCAGGCGAAGTGTGCTGTACTTTGAAGCCTTCTAGGGACAGAACAGGTAGCTTCGCTCTCTCTGTTCACAGGAGTGCAAGGGACTGAGTGCCCACAGGAGCTTTGCATAAGGCACTCTTGTGCTCTCCTTGTGGTAACCTGTGGGTGAGCAGGACAGGGAGCAGCAGGCTTGTCCTGGGGGCTGATCACCAGGGCTGATGCGGGGTAGGGATGGAAAAGCATCTATGGGGAATCACGTTTGAGTGCAGCCTTCGGCTTTTCTCTTACCCCTACCTCTCGGGAGGTCATGTCATCCCTAGGTCCTGGAGACTCAACTGAGAGCACCAAGTGGTACATACCGTTTGGCTACAAAGGCCAGATGGTGGAAAGCGTCAGATGTGGGTACAAATTGGCCTCCTGTCTTTGGGCACTGTGAGTGCTGAGCTTTGGCTTCCTCATGTCCAGAGTGGGGCGATAGGGGGGCAGAGAGTATCCACCTCACAGACTAGACCTCCAGAGCCATCCCACAGTGTGCCTCAGAGTCACCTGGAGGGCTTATAAAGGCACTGCTACTTCCTCCCCAGGGTTTCTGAGTCCCTGGCTTTGGGGTTGGGCCCACGATTTGCATTTGTAGTGCAGTGCTCCTGCTGTTCTAGGGACCTGTTGGGATGAAAGGGTAACGTAGGGCCTGGCTGTGCAGGGGGAACTAAAAAATACCAACTCCTTTCTGCCTCTTAAATGCTTCCAAATAGTGCTCTGAAGATGATGGCATGACATTTGGGAGGGAAATTTGGTTTCCCAAAGAGGTGCTTTCACTTTGTTCTGAGTGATTATAATTTGGACTGGAGGTAGTCACAGGCATTGTCGCTCTGTGAGTTGTTGGGGATGCTTTCCTTAATGAGGGGAATGTAGGAAGTCAGCGCCCTTCCAGTGGCAGTGAGTGTGGGCCTCTGTTTGAAAAGCAGCTTCATCATTTCCACATCAGCAAGCCATTCACTGTCAACTGGACAGTGCAGAGAAGGGTGCCTGTGGGCACCGAGCAGGTTCCATGGGGCCTTCAGGGATGGGCCATCGGTGTTACTGGAAGTCCTTCCTCCTCTCTCCAACAATTCAGATTAATTAAATATTCTTCAGTGTTTAGAGCTTGAAAAATTTTTTTTTTCCCTCCAGTAGTAATTATCAACTTGTCTATCAGAACCGAACAAGTAGGGGGTGATGAGTGAACTCTGGTGTTTTTTGAATGTCTCCTGTGTACCAGGCCCTATTGTACTCCTTTTATGTACAGTATTTAATTTTCATGATGACTCTGCAAGGCCTGTCACCTTTTTTCTCTTTGCATGTGAGAAAACTAAGGTTCAGAGGGGTTAAGCAACCTGCCCTAGGCCACACAGCCAGTAAGTGCTGGAGCTGTTATCTGCTGTCACTTGTGGCTGACTCAAAACCACTGTTAATTCCACAGCATTGCTCAGCAATTTCCCTCACAACCACCCTGAAAGTTGGCATTTCTCAGATGAGCAAGCTGAGGCCCAGAGGAGGTAAGCCTGCTTACCTCACCCAGCTGTGGCTGACAGGACCTGAATTCATCCCCAGCCTGTCTTATTTCAAAGCCTCATCACAACCTGCATAGGGCCACAGAAGTACGTTCAGGACCTCAGCTTCTGGATGGGTACAGCAGGAATGGGGGTGCCCCCACCAGGCTGGCCAGGAGGAAGTCTGGGCTGGTGAGGGGTTCGTGTTTGCAAAGCTTTGTTAAAACAGTTGGCCAAATTGCCCTTTGAAGGAAGGAACCATTTGTTTTTACTCTGTGATCCTCAGCCTAGGCATACTGCTTCTCTAACCAGCTCTGTGTCACTATCTGCCCTGTGCTAGCTAGTCGGATCCTGGGGTTTTGAATTAGAATCTGTTATTTTGTAAACTCTTTGAAACTCTGAGGTGAATAAATAGATGAGAGCTAAAAGTTACTCTTAAAACACAGCCCTTCTTATCCCTCCCCTCCACCCACCCCGGGCCAAAATTCTTTGCAATAAGAATGCTGGCAGGCTCAAATCAAAATTGTACATTTTTTTCTTGAAATATGTCCTTATCGAGTGCCTCTTTGACACCCAGAGCTGTCCTGGGTATAATGGCGGTACTTTTGGATTCAAAAATTGGGGAAATATGATCTGAGAAATAATTTTTAAACCATTTTAGGAGAGGCAGTCAGGGAGATGTAAAAGTATTGGCATTTCAAGGACAGAATATTTGAGATTTGTGCTAGTTTGGAAAACAAGCAATGTGTGGTCATAAGAGTAACAGTTACCGGTGTAGATGAAATGCCAGCTTTCTTGCCGCCAAGAACTTAGTCTAAGTTTCAGAAGACAAAGCTGGTGGTTGGTGATTCTTTATAGGAAGAGGTTGGGACATGGAGAAAAGAGCCAGGTAGGGTGTTAGGGGAAGGTGGGGTTTGAGCTGCCCTTGAAGGGCAGAGGACCACATGTACCCAGGAGTAGACAGTAGATATGAGAGGGCGGGAGCAAGAGCTTGGATAGGCTTGGGCACTGTGCATGTCCATGTGGGTGCAGCTGCTGGGGGGGTGGGTGGCAGTGGGAGAGTATGGCCCATGGCTGCAGGAGCCTTATTGCCTCCGGGTTCAGTTTGGCTGGCTGTGGGGAGCTAGGTGGTCCCTGGGGAGGGCGTGCTGCAACCTGTATTTAGGGAGGGGCCTCTGGTGGTGCCTGCAAAGTGGAGTGACTCCTTTGGCTGAGCGCCTGGCCCAGGATGGTTCCTGTGAGATGGGACAGACAGCAGCCAGGCAAGGAGACAACGCAGAGGCCATGCCAGAGAATGAAGGGAGGCCAGGACAGCTCGAAGAGTCAAAACTTTGAATGCTGGCCAGAAAGTTGTGATTTGAAACCCTGCAAGCCTGCAACTTTCACTCCTGCCTGCACCTACAAGTCACACGGCCTGGAGAGCTTTTAAAAAAGCCTGGATCCACTGCAGACCAGTGGCTTTTTGAAATGGCCCTGACCATTCTAATGGTCTGTGAGGTTGAGAAGCTGAACTGTGTGCTCTGGGTAGCTTCTGGGAGTGTCAGGGGTTGGGAGATGGGAGGAAATTGGAGCTAAGGAGATCAGGAAGCCCTTACCATAATGCATGGGGTGCTGGGGCCCTGCGCTTTTTTAGAGGAACTGGATGGTCCGAGAGCAGAGGGAGGAGGGTGGCAGGTAGGGCGGAATGGGGGTGAGAGAGAGGCAGAGAGGCTAAAGTCACCTTCGAGCACCTTTGAAAAGAGGGGATGGTTTAGAAAGGAGTGCAAACCATGTGAGGGAAGGGGCTGAGGTTGTGATCAGCTGATACGGTACTCCTCGCCCATACTCCTTGCTGCAGCCTGATTTTAGCCAGTTGTAGCCCTGGTGGCACGTGGTTAAGAGCTACAGCTGCTAACCAAAAGGTCAGCAGTTCGAATCTACCAGCCACTCCTTGGAAACCCTATAAGGCAGTTCTACTCTGTCCTATAGGGAGGGTCACTATGAGTTGGAATCAGCCCGTCTGCAATGGGTTTGGACAGAGTGCATGAGAAGTTTCTCGTAGGTTCTTTCGAGCCTGCGGGCCAAGTTCCTTCTCAGACCCCTTAATTGTAATCACTGTAGTAAACAGCACTTGTAAAATTTAACATATTTCTTTAAAGTAATTTTATTAAAGGTAGTTGTAGTTTAGAATTCCTAATTTAGATAAATTCACCTGTTAGTCAAAGGTTTGACTAAACCCGGTGCATTCAGTGCACATCCCAGCATCAGAATGATATGTGCTATTTGTGGCAGAAAATCAGTTTATAGTCCAAACCATTCATTCCTTATTGAATGTCTCTTGAGGACCTGTGTATGATGTGCCACTAGCTGTGAATCTGTACATTCCTGCCCTCAAATGGCCCAGTCTGCTGAGGGAGGCGACTGAACTGTGGACAACTCCGGTCAGCCTGGAGAGAGGGCTGGTGAGATGCTTAGGAAGTGGTGTCAGACACTGCAAATGGAACTGGGGTCAGAGAAGGCTTCAGAGGGAATGATGCTGAGGTGGGCTGTTGGAGGAAAAGTGGGCGTTCTGGGGCACAGACAGGAAAGAGGAGGCTTGTGCAAGGCCAGTGGTGGAAGTGGCACACCTGCCTGAGCACGGGGTGTGAGCCGGGGCGTGGAGCAGCTGGGCTGGAAAAGTAGGCCGAGGCCCAGCGGCACAGGGCAAGCACGCCGAGAGCTTCTAGAGCCAACTTGTCGGGCGTGGTTTTCATACCATATTTTGGTGGTGGGTGGGCAGGACTGTGGGTCCTCCACGTGGCTCTGCTCAGAGTACCTCTGATCCTGCTAAGATCTCATCAGAAAAGTGTCTCTGCTGTTAAAAACCAGAGTTGTCTCACTGGTGAGGTGCTGGGAGCCATGGAAGGAGTGTGAGCAGGAGAGTGCCCTGTGGGTGGCTTGAAGGGGGACTGGAGGCTGCTCCCAAAGGACCCAAAGAGCATTTGCCCTTTTCTCTTTGTAGTGGGAGGGTGGCTTTGAGAAGACTCCCACTGTAGCCCCAGTCCAAGCCAGCCTCTCAGGGTCCTAGGTGGTGTCTATGCTGATACTGGTCAGCAGGCCCCTTGGAGTACAACCCCTCTGCAAGTGAGCGGCTGTCCTCCAGAAATCCCTGGAGAATTTCACAAGTGGGTGGGAGCTGGGTCTCCACTGACCTTGGGAGGTGTGAGCACAGCTCTGTTCACCCTGCTGTGCTGGTTGTGGGTTGGTTTCCGGCCTTACCAGCCTTCAGCAGCTGCCCTCATTCCTTGCTCCTTGCTGGCCCCGCCAGCCCTCTTCTCTATCACACTGGTGCCTCTTAGGGCTGTGCCTTAGTCATCTACTGCTGCTATCACAGAAATACAAGTGGGTGGCTTTAACAAACAGACAGTTATTCTCCCACAGTTTAGGAGCCTACAAGTCTAAATTCAGGGCGCCGGCTCTAGGGGAAGAAAGGCTTCCTCTCTTTGTCAGCTCTTGGGGAAGGTCCTTGTTTCTTTTCAGCTTCTATTTCTCCGTGCCTTGGTGATCTTCCTGTTGCTTGGCAACTATCTTGCCCCATCTCTGCTTGCTTTTGTTATCTGCTCTTAAAACACACCGTATACTAGTACTGTCACATTAACGTAACAAAACCCATTCCCAAATGGGATTACAACCACGGGTATAACCAAAAACCAAACCCATTGCCTTGGAATTGATTCTGACTCATAGTGACCCTGTAGGACAGAGTAGAACTGCCGTATAGGATTTCCAAGGAGCGGCTGGTGGATTTGAACTGCTGACCTTTTGGTTAGCAGCTCTAGCTCTTAGCCACTGTGCCACCAGGATTAGAATTTACAACACGGATTTTTGGGGGACACAATTCAATGCATAACAGGCTGTAAAGGTGAGGGGCCTCAAGGTTAACTCAAGTGCACATAAGAGGCCACTGTGCCAGGTGCTGAGCTGGCCCGAGGAGCAGGCCCCAGCCTCCAGTCCCCTGAGTCTGGACTGGAAACCAGTGGCCCCATGGGCTGGATACAGCCCACAGATGTGTCTTGTGCCTCTTTGTGAAATTAAAGTTGGTTGCTATGTCAGTTTCCTGTGGCTGCAAAAAAAAAAAAAAAAGATAGCAAGCTGTAAATTACATACTGGCTTAAAACAACAAGGCTGTGTGAGTTAGAAGTCACACGGGCACCGTGGGCCTAAAACCTAGGTGTCTGGCAGGGCCATAGGAGAATCTGTGTCCTTGTCCTTTCCGGCGTCCAGTGGCTGCCCACATTCCTTGGCTCTTGACACCCCTCTGTTTCCAAAGCCAGCAGTGGCCAGTCCATTCTTTTTCACATCTCATCACTCTGACCCTGACTCTATTTCTGCCCCTTCTTCCACTTAGCAACCGTTATGATGACATTAAGGAGCCCTGGTGGTGTGATGGTTAAGCACTTGGCTGCTAACCGAAAGGTCAGCAGTTCAAACACAACAGCCGCTCCGTTTGCAGAGTCTGCGTCCATAAAGATTACAGCCTTAAAAATCCTATGGGGCAGTTCTCCTCTGTCTTACGGGGTCTTATGAGTTTTTTTAAGTGTCAGTGCTTGGCCCCACTCCCTTCCGTTTTAATTGTTCTGGGATGGGGCCTGAGCATAAGTGTTTTTCCAAAACTCCCAGAGATTCAAATGTGCAGCCACGGTTGAGAACCACTGCTTTAAGCCATTTTCCATCTTTTTAGCTACAAGGCGAATATAAATAGATGAAAGGATGGAGCCTGGGAGGATAGCTGAGCCGAAGGAGGCTAGTCTGAGGTTGGATAAGCTGCGTAAAGAGGACTATGGAGCTTCCATTGGTTTTCCTGTCAGTGGCAGCCAGTGGAGAATTCTGAAGGGCCCTCCTCCTGGACCACAGAAGGACCTAGAGTGTGTGCACTCAGGCTTTGGGCCTGCCTTGTGGCGGCCCAGCTGTGTCACAAGGTCCTCTGGCCCATTCCGGACCCAAGTTCCACACTTCGCATCTAATTTAGGCTTAGTACCATTTGCTGTATACAGGGGGGCTCTGCATATAAGGAGAAAAGTTAAAATGTGGTCTTTGTGACTGATCTGATTCCTTGTGCACTTTAAAAGAGGAAACGAGGTTATGAAAGGAAAATCATTCTTTCTTGATTTAAAACAATATATTGGTAGGAGAAAATGAAAAGTAGCACAAGAAATCACTGCCCCCTGACTGCAAAGTGTTGGGTAGATTTTAACATTTGAAAAAGAAAAACGAATGTTTCTTTAAGCAAACAAAACTTAAGCAACTGCCTCCCAAAACAAAGCAGACAAAAACCTGGATTGTTTTCATTTAGTCCTTTTGCTTTTGAACAAAAACCTTGCTAACTTTTTATCCTTCTCCATTGCCTGATAACCAGTGGTTTCCAAAGACTAGTTGAAGTCGACTCTACGAAAAGAGACTTGCGAAAAGAGACTTGCGAAATGGTGTTTCCAAGCAGGCTCTACTTCTGAGTCCTGGGGAGAAGGTCTGTGTGATCGTCGGGAAGCTTGAAAAAGGTCCCTGAGGAGGCAGGGTAGTCCTTTGCCTGCACTAACTGTTAATGTTTTGGTGTATTCCCTCTAACGGGTTACTTACTGTAAATTGTTCTTATTTTTAAGTGTACAGGCCTTGGTGGCCTGTGTGGCTGTCCTGGCATGGCTCCAGGCTTCCCGGGAGTGACCATGTTGGGTAGAGCTCAGCCACCTCCTGTGATATGTCTTCTGTTGGAGGCTTCTCCACAGTCCATGTTGTTGGGGGTCGGGGGAGGTCTGCATCCACCAGAGTCTTTGGGGGACTGAAATAGACTGGGTAAGGGAGAGATGCTGCTGGATTCTGGGGCTTCTTATCCATTTGGATGTGGGGGAGGGTGGAGGAGTAAACACGGACTCAGGGTGGCTGCTGGTGCTGAGCTGGGACACGCAGGAGGAGAAACTGGTCTGATGGGAAAAGGATGACTTCAGGGTTGGACAGAGGAATCAAAGACTTATAGCACTGTGTGCACCTCAGAGACTTCCAGATGGGGCAACTGGCTCATTGGACCAAGGCCACGTAATGCTCTCTCTGCCTCAGTTTCCCCATCTATTACGTAAATGAGAGTGTGGGACTGAGAGCTGTCAAAGCCCTCCCAATACACCATGCTTCAGTTCTGTTCTTAAAGGCCTTCAGTTTCTGGGCGGGCACAGCATTTAGGTGGTGGTGGATGGGTAGTGTCTGAGTGGTGGGGTGGGCAGGTTGATGATGGGAAGTTGGTAATGGGTGTTGACTTGGATTTACTACGGGGTTTATCACCCCTCTTTTCAGCAGACTCCAGGAGAGAAAACAGGCTGTTCTTCAGGAAATGTGTTTGCCTGAGGCTCGCCAGCTCACTCTGATCTGACCCAGACAGCTGTACATGCTATAGGTCAGCCCGATGTCAGAGTGACCTGTAGTGTGCCCATGTCTAGAAATTTCCTTCTGCACGTGGACTGTCAAAGGGCTTGCCACGTATGCCCACGAGTAGGCCTCCCGTGCTGGGGAGAGATCCCTGATTCCCTGCTGTATAGGGCTAAGCCTACCTGGCTGGTCAGAGAGCCGACCCCGGTAAAAATGTGTCGGTCCTCCACTGGACTGCAGGTGCTGGGAGGGAGGTACACAGGCCCTGCATATGGGGTGGGGTGGCTCAGTATATGCTCGTCAAGTGGAGGTTTGCATTTTTGGGCCACGTGACCAGCTGGTGGACATGTAAGAAATTCTATCGATAGAAATTTAAAGGTTACTATGAAGGAATTTCCTTTTTTTTGCTAGGAAGAAAAAGAAAATTAGTTTAAAACTTGGAAACGGGAAACAAGTGTTATCTTCCTTAAAAAACAAAACAAACTCATTCTTTTGAACACTGGCTTCTGAATCAGCTCTCAGAAATTTGAAGTTGTTTTTAAGCTGCCCTTCGAGGCCCAGGGACGTGCAGTTTGGAACTGTGAGCCTAAGGTTTTTCTCCTGTCAGTAGGTGATGAGGAAGTGGGGTTTTGCTGCAGTTTTGTGGAATGTGAGAGCAGCACCTCATCCATTTGGCATCTCTTGAGCATCAAGGCATTTCAGAGAGTCGTTTCCAGGTGGCCTAATCTCAGCCCTCTCCTTTTTACTTGCAGCTTTCGGTTTTCCTCTTTTACACTTCTTGCCCACCTTTTCTCCTCCTGACGTGCTCTGTGCTGGGAAAGCAGAGGCTGGGCTCGCTAGAATGGAGTCAGTGAGGAAAGATGGCTGGCAAAGGACAGTAGGACCTCCGTGAAGGGTGGAGATTACCTTCAGGATAGGCTTGAGCTGGGACTCCCCTCCCCAGACTGCCTGATGGAAAACCCACATTCCTTGTCCCTGGCAATGGGGTCATCCCCTTGTGGCCTTGCTCTTCTCTCCCTGCCTGTCCCCTATGTCTCCTCTTTCTACTCACTCTTTCTCAGGAATGCCCTGTGCCTGTGTCTGGTCTGCTGCCTTAGTCCCCTCTCATTCTTCAGTCCCAGCCGGAGAGTCTGCTGGCGCCGTATTGTGTCCTGTGGATGCCTCTCTGTGTCCTGTGCAGGGTGTTGAGTGAGCTCCATGAGGATGGGGGTGTCTGACGGAGCCCCTGCCCAGTGCCTGCCAGGGCGTGGGTGCCGAGGGGCCTGCTGTGCAGGTGGTACCCTCCGTCCCTGGCCCTTCCGCCTCCATCAGTGAGAGACTGACCTGTTGGGCTGCACAGGTGGGGTTTGTTCATGGCTCTGGGCTGCCCAGGGGAAAGTGCCATGAGAGGAGAAACAGATTAGTGTGTGTGGCAGGTGGGGCGGAGCTGACTGTGGGAAGCTGGTGGAGGCTGTGCACAGACTCCAGGGTGAGGCAGGAGGGGCTGGATAGATGCTGGAATGTGTGGTGGCCCCTGCCCACCCACTTTTACAGCGGGTGGTGCTTGGCCCTCCCACAGGTTGACAGGCTGCAGAAGGACCCGGTAGAGCTGGCCTGATCTTTGAGTGTATGCTGCTCTCAGCGCTGACACTTGACTCAAAGGCTTTGATGTGTGTGGGGGTTTGGTTTTGTTTTTGAATGAGGATAGGGCTTTTTTTTTTTTTTTTTAATTAAATGCCTTTTGAATAGGCAGTTGTCTTAGTCATCTAGCGCTGCTGTAACAGAAATATCACAATTGGTATCTTTAACAAAGAGAAATTTCTTTCTTCACAGTATGTTAGGCTGAAAATCCAAATTCAGGGTGTCAGCTCCAGGGGAAGGCTTTCTCTCTCTGTTGGCTTTCTTATCAACCTTCTCCCTAGGAGCTTTTTGATGCAGGAACCCCGGTGCAGGAACCCCGGGATGCGCTGTGCTCCCAGCACTGCTCTCTTGGTCGTATGAGACCCCCCACTCTTCTGCTTGCTTCCCTTTCCACCCCAGGGACACTCCCTTTGCATTGGCTTAGGGACCTTAGTAAGGGTGTTGCAATCCCACCCTAATCCTCTTTAACATAAAGTTACAATCACAAAATGGAGGACAACCACTCAATACTGGGAATCATGGCCCAGCAAAATTGATAAACATATTTTTTGGGGAACATAATTCAATCCGTGACAGCTGTCCATTCACACAGCTCTAAAATGAAATATTAAAGCTTACTTTGAGCAATCTTGCCCTTACCCTGATCTTGTCTGCCTTGCCCCCTCCCTAATAGAGAACTACCTTGAGTAGTTTGAATATCCTTCTCATTTTTCTGCAGGCAGATACAAGCAGACACACATTTATAGTAGTGCCCCCCTTATCTGCAGGGGATACTTTTCGAGACCCCAGTGAATGCCTGAAACCACTGATGGTACAGAACCCTATATATACTGCTTTTTCCTGTACATACACACCTATGATAATGTTTGTTTTATAAATTAGGCAGAGTAAGAGATTAACAACAGTAGCTAATAATAAAACAGAACAATTACAACAATATACCGTAATAAAGTTATGTGAATGAAAGAGCAGGACGGCACGAGATTTCATCACGCTACATACTCATTTCACATTTTTGAACCGCCCTTGACTGTGGGTAATTGAAACCACAGAAAGCGAAACCACGGATAAGGGGGGACTACTGTGTGTTCTTGCTTCTCCTGTTAAGTAAGACAGCATACCATAACACTGTCCTGCACATTTCTTTTTTTATATCATAGTCTGTCTTGGAATTTTTCCCTGTCAGTGCATCATTTTCTCTCTCTCTCTCTCAGCTTTGTCCATTGTGAAGCTTTTCCATATCTGTCTGTTTTAAATCCCATCCCTTATGAAAGGCATTTGGGTTGTTTCCATCATGCTGTTTCATAGCACTCTTGTGAGGAACAACCTTTCTTGGACATCAGTCTCCATGCTTGCAGGTGGGTCTGTGGGATAGAGTTCCGGAGGGGAATGGCTGGCCCAGAGGGTAAACGCTTTTGCAGTTTTGATAGATTTTACCAGATTGCCCTTCACGAGGTGGTTCCAGTTGCACTCCCACCAGCGGTGTGAGAGGCTGGTCCCCATGGCCTCCCCAACAGAGGGTGGACTCAAACGTTTGGATTGTTGCCAACCTGACAGGTGTACATAGCATCTCAGTATAGTATTGCATTTTTTGAAGTATGCTGATCATGTTTGCATGTTTCGGAACCATTTATGTATCTCAGTGAACAGTTCTTTTCCCATTTTTCTGTTATTTTTTATTTCTCAATTCAATGAGTTCTTTATGTTTTTGGAAGGTTAGTTCATGTGTTATGAGTTGTGGATATTTTTTTAGGCTGACAATTACTATGATAAGGCCAGATTCTTATAACTCCAACCCTCCCCACTCTTCCCACCCCCAGAGTTTAAAGATTCAGACTGTGGCCTTGGGACAGATTCTGTTCCATATTGGGACAGAACCATACCTTGGCCACCTTCCAGCATTTTTAGTTAATTGGCCCTAGATACATTTTCAACACAAACGTATAATAGTGCAAACATGTTTGAGCCCATTTAGGGACGGGCTGTGTGATGCTGTGCAAGCAACTAGCCCCTCACGCCTCCGTGGTCTCACATAGCACAGGCCACAGGCTTTGCTCAGTGAGGTCATTCATAGACCCAGGGTAAGGGAGGTGCCATCTTTGTTTTTGTTGACAGCTTTATTTTTATATACTTTTCATATCGTAAAGTTCATTAAAGTGTACAATTTTATGTTTTTTAGTTATTTACAGACCTATGCACTATAGTTTAATCTTAGAACATTTTCATGTCTCTAAAAAGGAACCCTGTACCCTTTAGCCGTCACTCACCACTCCCCCTCCTGCCCCACCCTAAAAAAAGGCAACCACTAATCTACATTTTATCTGTAAAGATTTGCCTATTCTGCACATTTCATATAAATAGAATCATACAGTATATGGTCTTTTTTTAAAAGACTTTATTGAGATATAACATACTATACCATAAGGTTTATCTGTTTAAAGTATACAATTCAGTGGTCTTTAAGTATATTTACAGAGTTGTGTAGCCATCAGCATAACTTTGTTTTAGAACATTTTCATCACCCTCCCCCTGCCAAAAAAAAAAATATACCCTGTCTTAGTTATCTAGTATGGCTGTAAGAAATATCACAAGTGGATGGCGTTAACAAACAGAAATTTATTCCCTCACAGTCTAGGAGGCTAGAAGTCCAAATTCAGGATGCCAGCTCCAGGGGAACGCATTCTCTCTCTGTCAGCTCTGGGGGAAGGTTCTTGTCATCCATCTTCCCCTGGTCTAGGAGCTTCTCAGTGCAGAGACCCCAGTTCCAAAGGATGCACTCTGCTCCTGGCTCTTCTTGCTTGGTGGTAATGAGGTCCTTCTCCTCTCTGCTCACTTTTCTCTCTCATATCTCAAAAGAGATTGACTCAAGATACAACCTAATCCTATAGATTGAGCCCCACCCTGTTAACGTAACGCTTCAAATCCTGCCTCATTTATGTGATAGAGGTTAGGATTTACAAGACACGGGATAATCTCATCAGATCAAAAAATGGTGGACAGCCACACAATAGTGGGAATCATAGCCTAACCAAGTTGACACACATTTTGGGGGGGCACAATTCAATCTATAATATTCTACCCTTTTACCCCCCCAAATTTGTGTCTTTGCCAAATGTAAAACACATTCACCCGATGCCCATTATACAGTCATTGGCCACTCCTCCCTCCCCCAGTTCCTTCACAGCTACTAATCTACTTTTTGTCTCTATGATTTTGCTTATTCCAGATATTTCATATAAATGGGATCATATATTTGTCTTTTTTAGACTGACTGATTTCACTCAGTATGTTTTCAGCATTGATCCATGTCCTAGCACGTATCAGGACTTCATTTCTCTTTATGCCTAAGTAATGTTCTGTTGCACGTATGCACCACATTTTGTTTATCCATTTATCCATTGTTGGACAGTTACGTTGTTCCCACCTTTTTGGATGTTGTGAGGAATGCTATTGTGTATATTTGTACGGAGGTCTGTGTGTGGCCATTTTTCTGAGTAGATGAGGAGACTGATGTTGACACAAGCTTCCCCGTCACCAACTCAGGGAAGGGAGTGTGGAGAATTGTGTGTGACACATATTACTTCTCTCTTATCTTAGTGGGAAATGCAGTTCTGTTGTATGTTGAGGAGATGAACCGAAAACACGTGGTGAGTAGAACTGACGACTGCAGAGCAGAAGAGAAACAGGCATCACCAGGGAGAGGGATTCCATGTGGACAGGCCACTCTGGAAGGCTTATTGGTAAGGCAGGAGCTCTAGGGGGAATACAGGTGACCTCGAAAGGTTGAAAGACCTCAGGTCTTCCAAGGAGCATCTTGGATGCATATGTGATGGGCGAGAAGGGTACCCACAAAGAAGTAATACTACACTGATCTGAGGTTTAGGATTGGCTCTTTGGCATTTTCACGGGAGGCAGGTTGGCTCTGTAGAAAGAGCACAGCACCTCCCCCCATCTCTGCCAGTTCCTTATCTCACCTTGGGCAGGGTTGTTCATCTTCTCTTCTCATCTGTAAGATGCCCCTTGTGGAATAGTGGGAAGGCGGTAGCAGGAGCTACCGAAGTCAGCGGCTGGCACACAGTCGCCCTCAACTGCAGTGACCGGGCGACACAGGCCTTCGTGGGGCTTTAGGTCATGTTCCTCATAAAGTGAATGTGGGCTCGTCCTCACAGCCCAGCCATTCCATGACTGAAGAAGGGGTGTGGTGTGTTGAAGGGGAGGCTGGTGGCATTGATGTGGCTGTTGAACATTCCGACGGCAAGGAACCACTTGTTCCTCAGCCTCGTGGCACAGCAGGCTGCTGAAGGGGGCAGGAGGAGCTGGCAGACGTGAGCCTGCAGCCTGTCTCCCTGCTGGACACGTGCCCTGTATTATGATTTCTTTAAACAGAGGAGGACAATGGCACTGTAAACATCTTCTGAACAAAAGCATTAAGCATTTGGCTGACAGAGATAAAACCCAAAGGAAAATTCCTTAATTTCCTTTTGGTTTTTGTTTTTGGACATTTGTAATCTTTTAAGAGTTAAAAAAAATATATATGTAGTGTACAAACTGCTGTTTTTTTATGCTTGTTAAATTTAGTGTGAAGTAGACTCAAAAATTCCAGCCACCCCATTGGGAGGTCAGCTTGCTGCCACTTGTGTTTTTGCTTTGGAAAAGAGGGGTCAAGGGGCCAGTGGCCCTGGGGAGGGTCTATGAAGAGCAAATGGACCAACATGGAAACTTGAGATAGAAATAAAAGCTTACCCTACTCCAGGTAGCTCGTCTACGTTCACTGTCCAGTTGTCCTCGCAAGCCACCTCTTCCTTTTTACTGACGAGGACACTGAGATCCAGCGTGGGGACCAAAGAGTGGTGGGCAGAGCAGTGATCTATGTGAGTTTTAAATGATAGCATATTGATTGTTGTTGTTAATTGCTGTTAAGCCAGTTCTGACTCATGGCAACGCCATGTGTGCAGAGAACTTTGCTCTGTAGGGTTTTCAAGGCCATGACCTTTTGGAAGTAGGTCGCCAGGCCTGTCTTCTAAGGTGCTTCTAGGTGGGTTTGAATCACCAACCTTTGGGCTAGTAGTCAAGTGCCTAACCCTTTGTGCCACCCAGAAATATTGATAGGTTTTATTTTATGTTCAGTAAGAGCATCTGTGGGTCCTTGATTTGGACATTTGGTTAAGGTGTGGAGAGAGAGACCTGAGACAGGGAGAGGGAGAGACAGGGAGAGAGAGTGTGAGCAAGTGCACACTGGCTGTGGGGGCACAGTGGTGTCACTAGGGTCGGTGTCACCAAGTGAAGTAACTCATGGTGTCACCCCCCTCCATGGACCTCCTCACATACCGGAATGTACAGAATCCTTAGTAGTGTTTACGATCAATTTTAATCATAGAATAATATGTGATATAGTTATAAATTACATAAGTATTTCTTAGATTACATTAATACTAACAAAAAAATTGTAAAGTCTTTCTACGTCGAATTACAATATTATTAGTTTAAACATTGTTAGTAACTGAGTAGAAGCCTTTTGATTTTCCTTCATTTACTACTTCAGTCTCAAAAAAGTTATTGGTACACATTTACAAATACTAATTACCATAATATTGTGGCTAAAGCACCAGAAAATTTGGCAAAATTAGTGACTAAAAACACCGGCAGCAATAAAAACAACAGCACCTGCTTGTAGTACATGCAGATGAAACCACGTAACTCAAAGCATCCTTGTAGTTGGGTAATAACGACAGCTCTGACCAGAGCGCATTAGAGGGTTCAAAAAGTAAATTAGCATAGAGTTTTAGCCTTGTAGTATATTGGTACATGTATCCTGGGCTTTTGAAAAATGTTTTCGTTGTTATAACTAACTACAGGGATAGTTTTATAAAATAATGAATTTCTGCTGAAATGCTACACAAAAATTACATAGACAGTCATTTTGGTGTCACCCACTCTGAGAGTGTCACTGGTGCGGCCCACATGCCCCATACTGCCTAGTGACAGCACTGGTGAGGCAGGACTTTGTGCCCCGCTGGAGCAACTCATTCCTCTAGCAGATGTGTGCCAGGCCCAGCATGCAGCAGTGAGCAGACAGTCAGCCTCTGTCCCTCAGAGCCTGCAGTCCAGAGGCCGTGGGAGGGAGGGAAGGAGGGCCGGAAACCCCAGCCATAAGGCCTCTGGCTCCCTGAGCTCACAGCAGGTGGTGCCTAGAGAATGGCGAGGAGGAGGGGGCCTGCAGTGGGTCCCTTGTTGTCCTGGGAGTGGAAGAGAAGGGGGCATGCCACAGAGGTATGCTGATGAGAAGGTCCGGGGGGTCTGTGTGCCCCCCTACCCCTTCCTAAACCCCCCTCCTCACACAGCATTGGAAACAGGGTGATCATCAGCAGGAGGAGGTGTGTCCCCTTGACTCTCTACTCCCGCTCATCGCTACTTCCCAGTGCTGGAGGATTCTCATGTGTTACCTCTCCACTCCAGCCCTCTGTGGCCCTCGCTGATGGCCACCTGCCTCCTCTTGACTTGCATACTTGCTGTGGTTTCTCTGTGCTCTCTCCTGGGCCCTTGTCTCTCTCCCTTCTTGCACCCAGGCCCCTCCAGCTTCTTTGTCTAAAAGAAAACTCCTCATCCTGCCCATCTCCTTCCCTGGAGCCTGCCTACCTCCCCACCTACCCTCTGTCCTCCTGACCCTGCCCGCCCCCCACCTCCCCACACTGGTCCCTCTGCACATACCCACTCCTGTCCTTTCTGTCCCCTGCCAAACCCTGGTCAGGTCTCGTCCCTTCTCATCACATCAGCTTCAGGCTTCCCGGTGGTCTTCCTGACTTTGTCACCTCTCCCAGCTGCTGCGATTGGGATTTCAGAAATACCATCCTGGTAGCGTCATTCCCTGTTCCCAAACAAAACAAAAAACAGCTTTAGTAGCTTTGTCTTCAGTAGCATTTCGCAAAATAATTTCAAGTGGAATGCAGATGAGTGTTACTAGTTTTAAGAGATATTTATCTTAAAAATGCCGTAGCACTTTGGTAGTTCCTCAGAAAGTTAAAGAGTTACCCATGACCCAGCAGTTCCACTCCTAGGTATATACCCAGTAGAACTGAAAACATGTCTACACAATAACTTGTACACAAACGTTCACTGCAGCATTATTCACAATAGCCAAAAAGTAGAAACAACCGCAGTGTCTGTCAGCAGATGAATGGATGGACAAAATGTGGTATATACATGCTGTGGAGTATTATTCAGCCACAAAGAGAAATGAGGCCCTGATATATGCCACAACATGGGTAAGCCTTGAAAACATTGTGTGTGGAGTGAAAGAAGCCAAACATAAAAAGCCACACACAGTTTGAAATGAAATGTCCAGAATAGGCATATCCATGGAGGTAGAAAGCAGGTTAGGGTTGTCGGGGCTAGGGGAGAGGAATGGGGAGGACTGCTAAGGGGTGCAGGCTCTCTTTTTGTGGTAATGAACTAGATAGAGGTGGTGGTTGTGTAACTAAACGAGGGTTCTTGCTCTGTCTTATTAGCTGATTGAAATCAGACAGATGCTACACCACCAGTTACAAGGGAAACAAAGTGGAAATTTACTGTTGGTGCAAACAAGGAACAACTTGGGGCCCAGCAGCTGAAAGACCTTCCAGTCCCAGGAGAGCTTGGAACTTTTATGCCCTCCAATCCCCAAGGGGGTGGAATTGGCACCCAAAATCCGTCACCCTGGTCCCTCCCATGTCCATTATTTGGAGAGCCAGGTTTTGAGTCATTCGCAAAGGAAGGGAACTTTTGCTTTGCAAATGGCCTCGGGTACAGTGGTGTGCCAGAGAACTTCCTCTCCTGCGAAGTTCAGGTCTGGGGTCAAGTTTGGGGCCACGGCTCTTCATGTCCTGCACACGTGTGGGATTTTGGTGCCAAATTCAGACAGTGGTTAGGGCCCACAGTAGTCGGGCCAAGCTGAAGTTAGAAACCTTGGTGGGCTATGGCGGGGGGTGGGGGGAGGAGGTGGAGGGAGGGGTGGGGGGAGGGGAGGACTGCAGTGCAGCGGAGGAAGCCTCAGCGGCAGCTTCAGTTCATGTGTTGTAAATATAAGAAAAACCAGTAAATTGTACACTGTAACATAGTGAATTTATGGTATGTGAATTACATATCAAAAACAAAACAAAAAGACCAAAAAAGAAATGCCCTAGTAATAGTATTTGATTTCATATATATATAAAAACAAACAAACAAACAAAAAACCCATGGCTGTCGAGTCAATTCCAATTCATAGAGACCCTACAGAACACAGTAGAACTGCCCCATAGGGTTTCCAAGGCTGTAAATCTTTGTGGAAGCAGTTTGTCACAGCTTTCTCCCTTGGAGCGGCTGGTGGGTTAGAACCGTTGACCTTATGGTTAGCAGCCGAGTGCTTTAACCAAAGTGGTATTTGAGCTTAAAAGTAAGTTGATTTAAAGAAAGATGATAAACAACGTTGCTGTTGTTAGCTGCTGTGAAGTTGGCCTCAGACTCATTGAGACCTCATGCACAACAGGATGAAAAGCTACCCGGTCCTGCGCCATCCCCACGATGGGTTGTGGATCAGACCGTTGTGATCCATAGTGTTTCCACTGGCTGATTTTTGGAGGAAGATTGCCAGGCCTTTCTTCCTCATCCATCTTAGTCGTAACCTGTTGAGCATCATAACAACACGCAAGCTTCCACCAACAGACGGGGTGGTGGCTGCGCATGAGGTGTATTGGCTGGGAGTCAAACCTGAGTCTGCCACGTGGAAGGCAAGAATTTTACCACGGAACCACCAGTGGCCTGAAAACCAACAGTAGTGCAGCTTTTAAAATGAGGTAATTCTTAAGACAGTGCCTGGCACACAGTATGTGCTCTGTGTTAGCCATTATTACTATTTTCTTTAAAAAAAAAAAAATTATTGTGGTAAAATGTTTATACCAAAATGTTTGCCATTTCAACCATTTTTAATTGTACAATTCAGTTAATTACATTCGCCATGTTGTACACCCATCACCACTGTCCGTTTTCATTAACCATTATTATTGCTTGCAAGATGAGGTAAATACCCAATGTTTGGGCAGCTTTGACCTACTAAGTGAAGTCCACAGGCCGCCGTTGGCCCCTGCTACCCCTGCTCAGACTCAGCACTCCCAGCACACCTGAGGGTGCCCACCCTGCCAGCCATGTGCAGTCCCACAGCGCTGCCTCAGGTATATTCAGCAGCTCAGAGCCTGGCCCCACCTCCAGGGCTGCCGGGAGCACCCTATCTGGAGATTGTTCTTACTGTCACTTGTGGAGTTGACACTCCCCTCACCCAGCCCGGATGCCTCATCGTGGTCTTCTTTAGAGCCCTGTACTTCTGGGCGTTGGCCTTCATTACACACACAGCGTGTATGTGAAAGTACTTGTCATATCTACTGTCAACCATAAAGTATTAATGTGTTTGTTCTCTGATGATAACATGACGCTATGAAACAGGAAAGCAAATACATTTTTAAAATATAGTGCAGAGAACATTAGTCTGCCCCATGACTGAGCAGAGGTCCTCCTGGGAACATACTCCAGAGAAACCTGGCACGGGTGTCCCCGGAGGTGCCTGTGCTCATGACGGCACAAATTCAGAAGTAATCCAGATGTCCCTTGACACAAGTGTGGGCAGATAAGGTATTAAATGTTAACATAACCAGACGTTATACGGTAGTGAAAATGAATATTCTTGCTGTGATAGCAAGGTGAGTGAATCTCAGAAACATCATAATGAGTGACAAAACCAAGCTGCAGAAGACCATATACTGTTATATTTTACAACATACGTGATAAGATTGTTTTCTTTTTTAAAAAAGCAGTGGACAGAACCCAGGCTGCATGTAGGGGAGGGAGGTAGCTGGAAGTCGAGGAGACACCCCGGTGGACAGCTAAGCTGCTGTCACCCTGAGAGGGTGGGTCACTGGACCTCCCTTCATTTTGGTGCTTTGTGCCTCATGTGGGGGTTGCACTTTTTCTCTTATGTCATTGTTAGGTGCCATGGAGCAGATTCCTTCTCAAAGCAATCCCACGTGAAAGAGTAGAACTGCACCGTAGGGCTTTCTTGACTGTAATCTTCATGGAAGCAGATTGTCAGGTCTTTTCCCATGGAGCCTTTAGGTGGTTTCAAATTGCCAACCTTTTGGTTAGCTGAGTGCTTAACCATTGTACCACCAGAGCTACTTTATTCTTTTATATGTGCCAAGTATTACATAATAAAATTTTTAAAAACAGGAGCAAAAAAACTACTAGAGCTGGGTCGTGCCTTTTCTGGGGAGAAATCTGACATTTAAGAGTTAGGAAGGAACATTCCCTCCCAGAGTATCCAGCCCATGTTGTAGAGTAAATAAAACACTGGGACTGTCTCCAGCAGAGGAGGAAGGAGGGAAATAATGTTTTTACTCTGTACCAAAAAAGGACATTTTTCTTTCAACATTAAGGGACTGGTCTTTTTCTGACTGGTCCTGCAAATGACAGCAGTTATTTCAAAGGGATGATGCAGACTTCTTAGGTTGTTGAAGTTGATGTGACTCAGAAGACGCTGTTACTATCAGAGGCATCATTTCTCAAAGCTGGGCGTTCTACAGAACATGTCTTTAACACTAGCTTTGCAGTGTGTGGAGTAGTATCTCACCCTGACTGCTTTCATCATATTAACAACCTGTAGAATATCCTGGTTTCGAGGCAAAGCTTTCTCTGAGGAACATTAAAGCCTCTTTCCCTTTGTGCGCCACACTGGGTGGCATTGGGGACACCACAGTCTGCTCCTGGTACAGCACCAAACCTGCTGTAGCATCTTTAATCAGGTGGGTTGGCTCTTACTCCCTGGACTTGGTGAGACGGCTGGGGATGGGGCCTCCTTTGACCAGCTAAGCTAAGTAGGGTAGAAGGCACAGCTTCCCTTCCATCCCTGACCTTTTAAAAATTGAAACAAGAGGATTGTCTTAGTCATCTAGTGCTGCTATAACAGAAATACCACAAGTGGGGGGCTTTAACAAAGAGAAATTTATTTCTTCACAGTTAAGTAGGATAAAAGTCTAAATCCAGGGTCTCAGCTCCAGGGGAAGGCTTTCTCTTTCTCTTTCTGTCAGCTTTCTCATCTGTCTTCCCCTGGACTAGGAGCTTCTCTGCACAGGGACTCTGGTCCAAAGGACGTTCTCTGCTCTGGGCACTGCTGTCCTGGTGGTATGAGGTCCCCCCTCTCTGCTCACTTCCCTTTCCTTTTATCTCTGGAGAAATAAAAGGTGGTATGGGGGCACACTCCAGGGAAACTTCCTTTTCATTGGATCAGGGATCTGACCTGGGTAAGGGTGTTACAAAACCACCCTAATCCTCTTTAACATAGAATTACAATCACAAAATGGAAGATAACCCTATAACATTGGGAATCATAGCCAAAACAAGTTGACAATTTTTTTTTAAACTTTTATTGTGCTTTAAGTGAAAGTTTACAAATCAAATCAGCCTTTCATACAAAAAATTTATATACATCTTGCTATATATTCCTAATTGCTCTCCCCCTAATGAGACAGCACACTCCTCCTCTCCGCCCTCCATTTCCTTGCCCATTCAGCCAGCTTCTCTCCCGCTGTGCCTTTGCATCTCCCCTCCAGGCAGGAGCTGCCCTAGTCTCATGTGTCTACTTGATTCAAGAAGCTCACTCCTCACCAGTATCATTTTCTACCTTATATAGTCCAGTCCAATCCCTGACTGAAGAGTTGGCTTTGGGAATGATTCCTGTCTTGGGTTAACAGAAGGTCTGGGGACCATGACCTCCGGGGTCCTTCTAGTCTCAGTTAGACCATTAAGTCTGGTCTTTTTAAGAGAATTTGAGGTCTGCATCCCACTGCTCTCCTGCGCCTTCAGGGTTTCTCTATTGTGTTCCCTGTCAGGGCAGTCATTAGTTGTAGCCAGGCACCATCTAGTTCTTCTGGTCTCAGGCAGATGTAGCCTCTGATTTCTGTCTCTTGGTCTCTCTTTGGTGTTCTTCATTCTCCTTTGCTCCATCCAGGTGGGTTGACACCAATTGATGCACCTTAGATGGCCACTTGCTAGCGTTTAAGACCCTAGATCCCACTCTCCAAAGTGGGATGCAGAATGTTTTCTTAATAGATTTTTTTTTTATGCCGGTTGACCTAGATGTCCCCTGAAACCACAGTCCTTAAACCACTTCCCATGCGACGCGGGCCTTTGAAGCGTTCGGTTTATTCAGGAAACTGCTTTTGGTTTAGTCCAGTTGTGCTGACCTCTCCTGTATTGTGTGTTGTCTTTCCCTTCACCTAAAGTAGTTCTTGTCTACTGTCTAATTGGTGAATAGCCCTCTCCCTCCCTCCCCCCCACTCTGTAACCATCAAAGAATATTTTCTTCTGTGTTTAAACTGTTTCTTGAGCTCTTATAATGGTGGTCTTATACAATATTTGTCCTTTTGCATCCGACTAATTTCAGCATAATGCTTTGCAGATTCCTCCATGTTAAGAGATGTCTCACGGATTCATCACTGTTTTTTATCATTGTGTAGTATTCCATTGTGTGAATATATCATAATTTATTTATCCATTCATCTGTTGATGGGCACCTTGGTTGCTTCCATCTTTTTGCTATTATAAAGAGTGCTGCAGTGAACATGGGTGTGCATATATCTGTTCGTGTAAAGGCTCTTCTCTAGGATATATTCTGAGAAGTGGGATTGCTGGATCATATGGTAGTTCTATCTCTAGCTTTTTAAGGAAGCGCCAAATCAATTTCCCAAGTGGTTGTACAATTTTACATTCCCACCAGCAGTGTGTAAGTGTTCTAGTCTCTTCGCAACCTCTCCAACATTTATTATTTTGTGTTTTTTGGATTCATGCCAGCCTTGTTGGAGTGAGATAGAATCTCATTGTAGTTTTGATTTGCATTTCTCTAGTGGCTAATGATTGTGAGCATTTCCTCACGAATCTGTTAGCTGCCTGAATGTCTTCTTTGATGAAGTGTCTGTTCATATCCTTTGCCCATTTATTAATTCAGTTACTTGTCTTTTTGCTGTTGAGTTTTGCAGTATCATGTAGATTTTAGAGATCAGATGCTGATTGGAAATGTCATAGCTAAAAACTTTTTTCCGGTCTGTAGGTAATTGCTACTTTTTTGGCACAGTCTTTGGATGAGCATAGGTGTTTGATTTTTAGGAGCTTCCAGTTATCTGGCTTCTCTTCTGGTGTTTGTGCATTGTTAGTAAAGTTTTGTATATACTGTTTATGCCATGTATTAGGGCTCCTAGCGTTGTCCTTATTATTTCTTCCCTGATGTTTATTTATATTTTATATTTAGGTCCTTGACCCATTTTGAGTTTGTTTTTGTGCATGGTTTGAGGTATGGGCCTTGTTTCATTTTTTTGCAGGTGGATATCCAGTTATGCCAGCACCGTTTGTTAAAGAGAGTGTCTTTTCCCCATTTAACTGACTTTGAGCCTTTGACACATATTTTGGGGGGATGAAATTCAATCCATGACAGGGAGCCTTTGCAGGTCTGCAAATTCATAAGGAGAAGTGGGTCGTTCTCATGGCGTTGTTTGAGCACTGGGTTGTCTAGATGGGTCAAGAGGACTGGACCAGAAGCCACATCTGGGATCAACTCCTGGTCCTGCTTTCTGGCAGTGCAGCCTTGGGCCATTTACTTAACCTCTCTGTGCCTCAGTTTCCTCCTCTGTAAGTTGGGGATAATAATAACACCTTCCCCCTAAGATTGTTATGAAGAGTCAATAAGTAGGCATGTGAGAAGTTTTTAGACAGTGTGTGGCATATAGTAAGGGCTCAGTCCATATTAGCTAGCTTTCACTGAGAGAGCCCCTTCTGGTTTTATTACTAGTGTCAAAGATTTAGCACATCTGAGATTATTTTTGGAAGTATCAGGTTCAAAAGAGAGGAACAGGCAGGAACTGGTGATGGCATGTAACAGGTTGTATGCATGGCCAGGAAGGAGATGCTTGTAGGTGTCACAGTCGACCAACCTGGCACAATGACCACCCAGCATGCTTTTCCCGGAGAAGCTTCTATAGGCTCTCACCTTCTGCCTTGGAATTTCTCTTTGAGTTGTCCTCAGGGATGTGCTGGAAAACTCGTATGATCATATGCACCTGGGTGGGGCAGGGAAAAGAACACAGATATTTTGTACTCCTGATGGTGCAGTGGTTAAGCATTCAGCTGTTAACCAAAAGGCCGGCAGTTTGAATCCACCAGCCACTTCTCGAAAACCCTGTGGGACAGTTCTACTCTGTTCTGTAGGGTCGCTGTCTTAGTCATCTAGTGCTGCTACAACAGAATCACCACTCGTGGATGGTTTCAACAAACAGAACTTTATTATCTCACAGCCTAGTAGGCTAGAAGTCCGAACTCAGGGCGTCAGCTCCGGAGGAAGTCCCTCTCCCTCTGTCGGCTCTGGGGGAAGGTCCCTGTCATTGTACTTCTCTTGGTCTAGGAGCTTCTCTGCATAGGAATCCCAGTCCAAAGGATGCAGTCTGTTCCTGGTGGTGCTTTCTTAGTGGTATGAAGTCCCTATGTCTCTCTGCTTGCTTCTCTCTTTTATATCTCAAAAGAGATTGGCTTAAAACATGACCTAATCTTATAGATTGACTCCTGCCTCGTTAACATAACTGCCTCTAATCCAACCTCATTAACGTTGTAGATGTAGGATTTACAACACATGGGAAGATCACATCAGATGACAAAATGGTGAACAGTCACACAATACTGGGAATCATGGCCTAGTCGAGTTGACACACATTTCGGGGGGACTCAGTTCAGCCCATTAACAGTTGCTATGAGTTGAAATTGATTCGACAGCAATGGGCTTGGTTTTTTGGTTTTTATCATTTCCAGCGTCTCTCTGGGTACCTCCTCACAGTAACTCTGAACAGCAGCTGACACCAGCTCTGTCTGACGGGTAGAAATGTTGTTGTTGGCTGCAGTCGAGCAGACTCCTATCCACAGTGAGTTTATGTATATCAGAACCAGATGTTACCCAATCCTGGGCCAGCTTCTTGGTGGTGAGTTCATTGTTGTGGTTGTCATAATGCCTTCCGACCTAGGGGGCTCATCTTCCAGCACTGTAGCGGACAGTGTTCTGTGATCCATGGGGTTTTCATTGGCTGATTTTCAGAAGTGGATCTCCAGGCATTTCTCCCACCATGGGTGAACCTGCTTGTATGTCAATACCCGTGGCATAGCAAGCCACTGTAATTTGATGGTAGTCGTAGAAATGGTGGCTTAGAAAAGCTCATTGGTAGGTCCTAGGTCACTTAGCTGAAGAGGCAGGTGCTGCCGCTTGAACCCACGAATGCTGCTGAGTCCTGGCTAGCTTTGTCCCAAGTCCAGGCTGCAGAGGGCATTGTGTATTTCTTGCTCCTGGACCATGTGCAGAGCTGCCTGGTGCTTGGGTGGTGCTGCCCAGTGCCAGGCCTGTAGACCCAGTCCCAGCATCTGTTCACTCCCATGGAGCATTCATTAAGCCCCAGGTCTGATGGTCTCTGCCCTCAGGCAGTTCATTCTTGGGCAGATGTAGGTAAGTAGAATACAGCAGCAGTTTTCAGCTCAAGAGATAGAGACCACAAAAGGAAAAGGCTGGAAGAGTGCCCGCCAGGCATTAACTCTGGCAGTGTCTGTTCTTTCTTTTAGCACTTGATGGGTCAGGCTCTGCTTCAGCCTCCAGGGACAGCAGAGAGGGACAGGAAGGGCCCTATTCTCACAGGTGGAGGAGACAAATAAACAGACATGTCACCAAGAAAATACCAGGTAGAGAGAGATGCCTACCAGGGTGACTTGATACAGAGGGACTGGTTGTAGGGGCCTTTCTGAGGAGGCAGTGTCGGCCTGAGGTCTAAGTGACAAGATGGAGCAGCTCAGTGACAGTCACAGGGGATGCCAGGCAGTGGGGGCAGCAGGAATTGGCTTGGCTTGGGGTTTTTCTGTAATGACAGTGTATCGTTCCAGCAGTAAGGAAAGTTACTGGAGAAGAGATGCAGCCAGTATGAAGATTACCTTCCCCAAGTTGCCCCCAGGGCTCAAATCTGGGTTGGTTACACTTAGAAGGACCCTTTGCTTAGGTGAGCTTGCCCTCTGGTTCTCAGGGCTGCCTGGGGTGGGATGGGGAGGCACGGATGTGAGAGCCCCAGGTGTGACTTCCCGTGCTACTCACAGGAGCCTGCCTCAGCCTCCACAGCTTATGCTAGTCTAGTGGCCAAGCTGTGCAAACCACTCACTTTTTTGTGGCTTGGGTCTTAAATGTATATAACCCAACCCAAAAAATACAGGTGGTAATAACTTAGCTGCAGCGTTCCTTTTGGCAAGCACCTGGAGCATCTTTTGAGAAAAGCGTTAAGTAGTTGTTGTGCCTGAGACCAGAAGTCTACGGTGCTGGGGCTGAGGGGGTTCAGGCTCACCCTCCCTTCACTTCCACTCCCCTGGCTCTCCTAGAGTGATAGTGGCTCAGTGCTCAGCACTACCCAGCAGACTTCCAGGTCCCAGCCAAGCCCACAGTCATGGGATTTCTGTGTTCCCCTGTGCAGCTCTGTGTTTGTTCACGTCTCAGGCCGGAGAACTGTCCTGATCAAAGTGTAGACTTATCACGTGGCGTGGCTGGCCCCATGGGTGGTGTGGGAGTGTGAAACCCCTCAGAGGCCCTGATGGGTGATGTCCAGTCCCAGGCGGGTGTGGCAGCATAACCTTTATTAAGGGGCGTTTCTAGCAGCAGAATTGTGGCATGCGAGAGGTAGGAGAGTTTCTGGACCCTGAGGAGGGGAGGGTCTGGAGGGCCACTCTTCATACTCCCAGAGGCACAGGGAAGCCTGTGTTTGTCCCACCATGAAGCTCCACAGGGTGCAGAAACACCCAGTTTTGCCTGAGGCAGGGATTCCAGCCCCTGGTTGGTGTCTGTGACTAGGACTAGTCAAACACTGGGCAGAGATTGCAGGCAGTGAACCACTTGACAGAAGAGGGGCTGTGATAGTTAAAGTTGTGTGTCAGCTCGGCAGGGCCATGATTCTTAGTGGTTTGGCAGTTATGTAATGAGGTAGTTGTCCTCCATTTTGTGATATAATGTAATCACATCCATAATGTGATCTGATGTGATCACCCAATCAGATGTAAGGGGAATTTCCTCGGGAGTGTGGCCTGCATCCAATATATGTGGACACTCTGGCAAAGCTTGTTGGCTTTTGCTCGCTCTGGATCCTGCTTCTGGCTCGTCATCATCTGACCTTTGGTTCCTGAGACTTGAGGAAGTGTCCTGCCATACTGCCTGCAGATTTTGGGATTTGTTGGCCTCCACAGTCCATGAGCCAGCAGCCTGCTCTCTGACCTCCTGATTGTGGGTTCGTCAGCCCTGTTAGCTACCTGAGTTAGGAGAAGCCTCCAACTCAATGCATGACCCGTGGACTTGGGACTTACCAGCCTCTACAGCCAGAGTGCTCCTTGGAAGCAAGGATGGTGGGACTTCGTCTCACATACTTAGAACATGTTACCAGGAGGGATCAGTCCCTGAGAAGGACATCATGCTTGGTAAAATAGAGAGTCAGCGAAAAAGAGGAAGACCCTCAACGAGATGTATTCACACAGTGGCTGCAGCAGTGGGCTCAAACATAGCAACGATTATGAGGATGGTGCAGGACTGGGCAGTGTTTCATTCTGTTGCGCATAGGGTCACTACGAGTTGGAATCAGCTTGATGGGCACCCAGCAGCAACACAGCTATGTGAGCCACTGCCTTGAGATAAATCTCTCTCTGTATGTATCTACACCCTTCACTGGTTTTGCTTCTTTAGAACCTAGCCTAAGACAGGGGACTTTGGGATCACAGAGTTTGAGGGGAGCACCTGGGCTAGGTGAGAATCCTGGCCGCTGACAGACTCAGTCTCACGGGGTGATCATAGACCTGGACCAGCCCTGGTTCCCCATCTCTTAGTTTTGTGCTGTCTGTGGCACACCAAAGTGTTTGCTTTTTGACAGGATTTGTTAAAAATGCTGCCCGTGATTTGGTCATTTGAAAATTGCTTTGAGGGGTAGAAGTGAGGTGGGGTGCATTAAGGAACTCTCTTTGTCCTTTATAGTGTGTTTCCTGCGTTGCCTTTGTCCAGCTGTCAGCATTTTATCCTCATCCCTGTGAGGGAGGCCTGGCCTACACCCCTATTTCCCAGACCAGGGAGTGAGGCTCGAGAAGGCAGGGCGGTTCGCCCACATCAATGGCTAGGATGCAGCTTTGGACCCCAGAGCAACACAGGAGAAGCCCATCTTTACGTTGTGTTTGCTTCACACTACCTTTTAAAATGGCTGCATTTCCACATCTGTGTAATCTGCTCTGGTAGGCTACCCCTCCCAGTACTAAATGCTTGGGACATGTTGGTAAAGAAAAATAAAATTCCTTGTGTGTATTTTCGGAAATTGATTTCTGCTTTTAGAAAAATTCAGTCCACTTAAAGTCAGAGGAGGCTGTCAGAATTCCAGTTCGAGTTGTCCTGTGTCAGTTCAGATGACCACAGGGTCCCTGGGAGCAGCTGACCAGGTGGCTCCTGGTGGGAGGACATCCTGGTTCCCCTGAAGGGCGCAGTGGACCAGTGCGGGGTCCTTCCTGCTCAGCCAGTCCCCACGCAGAGGCTTGGTAGCTGGCATGCCCTGAGGGCTCTTCTTCCGTGTTAACTTTACTGCTTTGTCATCTAGAAGTCTAGGCTAAGTGCTTGTTTTCCCCTCTAAATTCTTTAAATGTATGAGTGCAGTTTTTTTTTTTAATCCACTTTTTGGGTAACCAGACCAAACCAAACCTGTTGCCTTCAAATCAGTTCTGACTAATAGCGACTCCACAGGGTTTCAAGGCTGTGAATCCATACAGAAGCAGATTGCCACATCTTTCTCCCATAGAGCCACTGGTGGGTTCGAACTGCCGACCTTTCGTGGTTAGCAGCCAGTTACTTTAACCACTGCACCACCAGGGCTCCTTTTTGGATTAAAAAAACCTGTTGCCGCCGAGTTGATTCTGACTCATTTCGGCTGCTAACCAAGAGGTCTGCAGTTTCGAATTCACCAGGTGCTCCTTGGAAACCCTGTGGGGCAGTTCTACTCCGTCCTGTAGAGTCGCTATCAGGTGACTTTTTGGATAGTGATATAAAACTTAATTCTGTCACCAACAAGAAGTCGCTGGCATATAGATGCCCAAGTTCCGTTAATGAAGAGGACATTTCTCTTTTGACTGGATCTGACTGTTTTTTTGGTGTGAGGAAAATAAAAGGATTCTGTTTTTTCCTCTTCATTTTTCCCTTTTGTATGAGCAAATCCTGCATCATTACTAGGCTTTAAGTTATTGCCAGCTTGGTTGATGCAGAGTCATAATGCCCTTTTCTCTTGAGACTGCAGTGCTTCTGTGTGACATCTTGCCCTGACTGGGCCGTTGTCTTCTGGAGAGTCAGCTATGCTTGGGCATGTGAGCCTGTAATGCTCAGTAGGAAGATGGAGGTGTTTCTCATCTGTAGGCTGCACAGACAGGGATTTTAAGATCATTTGGCCAAGGATTGCCAAGTATTTTACCAGTTCGCTCTGTGTGTCCTGTGGTTGGCATGGGGCGCTGGCCTTATTGAGCCTTGAGACCATTGTGGGAGCTTGACCCCTGCTTCTCTGTTTCTGAGTTTTGAGCCAGCTCCTCAGGAGGTCCTGATGTGTGGGCGATGGGCCCCCTGGAGTGGTCTCGCAGGAAAGGCAAGGTACCTCTTTCCATAGCTCTGTCATCTGCTTCTAGAAAAATTAAGTACACATGACATCAGAGGAGGCTGCCAGATATGTAATATGAAGATTCTCAGATCGATTCATTCAGTAATATTTATTGATTGTAACTGATTGTCACAGTCAGTATTGATTGTGTGACTGGATCCATTAGGTTTGGGGTGTGAGAAACTATTATCGCTGTTTCCTAATAGCTGGTCTTTGCACGAACAAATCTGTCTTGGAAGAAGTACAACCAGAATGCACCTTAGAAGCAAGGATGGCGAGACTGCATCTTACATACTTTGGACATGTTATCAGGAGGGATCAGTCCCTGGAGAAGGACATCATGCTTGGCAAAGTACAGGGTCAGCAGAAAAGAGGAATACCCTCAACGAGGTGGATTGACACAGTGGCTGCAACAATGAACTCAAGCATAACAACGATTGTAAAGATGGCGCAGGACTGGGCAGTGTTTCACTGTTGTGCATAGGGTCGCTATGAGTCAGCACCGCCTCGGCGGCTCCTAACAACAACAACAATAGCTGGTCTTGATCCCTGATCTTGGTGGTTGAACCTTCCATTTGCCAAAATCTCCTTAGAAATTAGGGTGGACCCTGACTGACAGGGTTAACGTCCTCTCAGTGTATGGCTGGCCCCCTCTGGTGCTCACAGAGAGGCAAAATCACACGAGAGCTTTGATGTGGACCACCCCGTACTGCTGGGCCACAGACAACTTTGCCATCTTCCATGAGCGTGGGACTTAGACTCTGAAGGAATTTCCCCACCCAGCTCCACAAGGACTTGGAGAACGTTTTTATGGAATTCTTGCCTCCAGGGGCATCACCCGAGCCTTAAAAAATTTTTTTTTTGTTTAGTTTTGCTCTGTTGGCTATTTTTATCCCCTCTATTTCCAGCCAGTTTCCCAGGTCTCCAGTGCCGTTCAAGTTCTGCTTGTGTTTGCAAGTAGTGCCCTCTGTTGTCACTGTGGAATTTATGAAAAGAAGCACCTCCCCTTCCTCCACCCTGCCCCCACCGTTTTGCTGTTTTTGGTCTAAACTTTTAACAAAGTTTATTTTTTCACCTTGCTTCCATGATTTATTTTTCCTCTGCTGTCTTAACCACAGCTGGCCTGGAGGTCCTTAATAAATGATTGAATCCAGTCCTTAGGCTTGTGTGAAGAGCCCAAAAGATAACAAATGATCCTATTTTAGTGGCCTTTGCACACGTTAGCTCAGGTTCAGCAAGCCGAAAATGGAAGAAAACTGTCAAATTGAGAGGACAAGTTTGGAAGGTGGGGCATGTGAACTACTCAGGAAAGAGTGAGAGCAAAGCACACCTCGGGTTCTAGAGATAATATGGGATATGTCTGTGGTGGGGATGTGTGTTTGGGGTTTGCTTTTGGATGGGAGAGCTCGGACACATGTTTGCTGGGAGGGGAGACATGGGCACAGTCCGGAGGTTGAGGGGAGAAGTTTAGACTGGGAAAATGGGATCTGGGGTTTACATGTACAAATGAGACAAAGCCCCAGAAGTTTGAAGCCTGTGACTGAAGCACCTGGAAGTGTTCGGCCCAAGATGGCACGGGCGTGGCTGTGCAGCTCTGCACTGCTGGGACTGAGCGTGGGGTGTGTCACCCCATTGGCCTGAAGACTTTTCCTTGTAGAGGTGTCTTGCGTCCTTTCAGGGGTTTCTTTATCTCTAGATCACAGCTTCTCACTGCAGCCCCTCCCAGAGCCCCTGTTGTCTGTAACTTTAAGAAAACAGCAAGCAGCCATCTAAATTATATGTTGTTGTTGTTAGTTGCTTTGGGATCAGAATATGTAAGAGTCTTTATTTTTTTCTGACAATAACAGATATTTTACTAGCTTTTTCCTTCTTCCTGAGCTTAGGTCATAGAAGAGACTCAGCAGAGGTCTCTCCAAGCGGAGCCTGCCTGAGAAAGCAGCAGCCCATTCCGGGACATTGTGCAGCCCTTTCCAGCCAAGTCAGAAGGCCCAGAGAGGAGGTCGCGGGGGCTGGTTGGGCCTCATGGCCTCTCCCAGGCCTCTTTCTGGGGAACACAGGCCCAGCTGGAGGCCTTCTGGAAGGCAGGAGGACGAGAAGAGGGCAGCAGGGTCCGGGGTGCTGCTTCTCCCTCAGGAAGTCTTTTTTTCCCCTGAGGACCTTTCCAGGGGCAAATCCCAGCTCTGTCATCTTCTCTGCCAGAGGGACAACAGCCTTGCTGTATGCAAAGGCATCACAGATGGAAGTTCAGGGTCCCTGGCACAGGGGAGGTCCCCTGGGCATTGGATACATTAGAATATTAGTACTGATTCTGATGAAAATTTGCACTTTAAGCTGGGAAATGCTTGTTAAAAGTCAAAGTATTTTTTTTCCTTTGCGAGAGCCTTCCTGTCTTTGCCAGCAGTAAATGTTGTGAATGAAGAACCTAATGAAATAAAAAATGCAGGTGACCGTGAAAAAAGATTTCTGAAAACTGGCCAGAGGAGTGGAAGGCGGTTATGCCTGCCCAGCAGGGAGGCGAATTCTGGGTGTGTGTGAGGATGGACAGAAGGCCTCATTGGCAGGAGCGAGTGTCTTAACTGTCACAAGCCTGGGATGGTTCCCCCCACTGGCACCTCTTATTTTTACTCTTTATTTGTTCATTTGATGTGCTATTCCCAGTCTTTGGCTTTATTTATGAGGCCATCCATCCTCTCTCCCTCCAGCTGGAATCGCCCATCAGCCTGGAGGAGCCCCTCAGGGGGAGGGAGCTCTAGAGGGCAAGGCCCTGGGGCTGAAGTGGGCTCTGGGGGCAGGCACATTAGGCTGACTTAATGACTGCAGCTCTCTTTTCCTAAGCACTAAGTGAGACAGAGTCTGGCGCTTGGCTGCCTGCCCCACCTCATGGATCCAGAATTGGAGAGTGGGCTGTTGAGGGTGGAGGGTGGGGTCACTTGCTTTCAGTTCAGGGTAGGGCCCAGGCATGGGCTCCAGTTCAGATCCCAGCTGTACTGTCCTATCTTTGGCAGCTCCTGGAGCCCTCTGGGCCTTGGCTTTCTCATTTTTAAACTTTTTGTTTTATTGTGGTAAAATACGTATAACATAAAATTTGTCATTTTAGCTATTTTTATGTGTTTCATTCAGTGGCGTTAATTACATTCACAGTGTTGTACTATCCATCACTATCCATTTCCAAAATTTTTTCATCCCCCAAACAGAACCTCTGTACCCATTAAGCAACGTCTCCCCCACCAGGTCCTAATCTAGTTTTTGTCTGTACGCATTGGCCTATTCTAGACATTTCCTGTATTTGTCCTTTTGTGCCTGGCTTCTTTCATTTAGCATGTTTTTAAAGTTCTTCCATGTTGTAGCATGTATCAGTGTTTCATTTCCTTTTTATGGTTGGGTAATACTCCATTGCCAAAAAAACCAGTTGCTGTCGAGTTGATTCCAACTCGTAGCGGCCCAGTAGGACAGAACTGCCCCATAGGGTTTCCAGGAGCTGGTGGATTAGAACAGCTGGCCTTTGGTTAGCAGCCAAACCCTTAACCACTGTGCCACCAGGGCTCTGGGACATGTGTGTAGATATGTGTGTGTGCATATATATACATACATACACATACACAGTAAGTTTTGTTTATCCCTTCATCTGTTGATGGACACTTGGGATGTTTTCACCTTTTGACTATTGTGAATAATGCTGCAGTGAACATGTGAGCATGAATATCCTAGGTATATACCTAGGAGTGAAATTGTTGGTTCATTTTTTGGGTCTGGGATGGTAATTCCATATTTAACTTTTTGAGAAGCTGCCAAACTTTTCAACAGTGGCTGCACCATTTTTATATTCCTACCAGCAATACAGTTTCTCCACATGCTCATCAACATTAATTTTCCATTTTTCTTTTTTTATGGTCCTTCGATTTTTTTTTTTTTAATTGTGCTTTAGGTGAAAATTTACAGCTCAAGTTAATTTCTCATACAGAAATTCATACACGTCATTATGTGACGTTAGTTGCATTCCTTATAATGTGACAGCACACCCCCCTTTCCAACCTGGGTTTCTTGTGTCCATTCAAGTAGTTCCTGTCCCTTCCTGTTTTCTCATCCTGCCTCTGGAAGGAACCTCCCATTTGGTCTCATGTATCTGCTTGAACTGAGAAGCACACTCTTCATGAGTAGTATTTTACGTTTTATAATCCAGCCTAATCTTTGTCTGAAGAGTGGGCTTTGGGAATGATTTTAGTTCTCAGTTAACAGAGTGTCCAGGGGGCCATGGCATTGGGGGTTCCCCCGATGTCAGTCAGACCATTAAGCCTGGTCTTTTTACATGAATTTGAGTTTTGCACCACACTTTTCTCCTGCTCCGTCAAGGACTCTCTGTCATGTTCCGTGTCAGGGCAGTCATTGATGGTAGTTGGGCATTATCTAGTTCTTCCGGTCTCAGGCTGATGGAGTCTCTGGTTTATGTGGTCCTTCTGTGTCTTGGGCCAATATTTTCCTTGTGGCTTTGGTGTTCTTCATTCCTCTTTGCTCCAAGTGGGTTGGGACCAGTTGATGCATCTTAGATGGCTGCTTACAAGCTTTTAAGACCCCAGATGTCACTCACCAAAGTGGGATGCAGAGCATTTTCTTAATAAACTTTGTTATGCCAGTTGAACTAGATCTCCCCCAAAACCATGGTCCCCAGGCCCTAGCCCCAGCTCGAAGTGTTTGGTTGTGTTCGTTGTGTTCAGGAAACTTAATTCACTTTTGCTTTAGTCCAGTTGTGCCGACTTCCCCTGTATTGTATGTTGTCCCTCTTTTCTGTTTTTCTGATTATAGCCATAGCCATCCTAGTGGATGTGAAATGGTGTCTTGTGGTTCTGATTTGCGTTTCCCCAATGATTGTTGAGAATCTTTTCATGTGGTTATTGGTCTTTGGAAAAAGGCCTACTCAAGTCCTTTACTTATTTTTAATTGGGTTGCTTGTCTTTCGGTTGTTGAGTTGTAGGAGTTCTTTATATATTTTGGATATTAATCCCTAATCACATATGATTTACAGACATTTCCTCTCATTCTGTAGGCTGTCTTTTCACTCTCTTGATGACTCCTTTGATGCACAAAAATTTTTAATTTTGATGGCATCCAGCTTATCTTTTTTGTCTTTTGTTGAGACTCCGTTGTTAAAAATAAGATCCTGAAGCATTATCACTGTGTTTTCTTCTAAGAGTTTTATAGTTTTAGTTCTTAGAGTTAGGTTGTTCATCCATTTTTTTTTTTTTTTTAATGGCGTGAGGTAGGGGTCCAGCTTCTTTCTTTTGCATGTGGAGATCCAGTTGTCCCAACATTTGTTGAGAAGAGTATTCTTTCCCCATTGAATAGTTTTGCCACCCTTGTAGAATATCAATTGGCCATGTATGTGAGAGTTTATTTCTGAATTCTCAATTGTATTCCATTAACGTACATATCCATCCTTATGTTAGTACCGCACTGTTTTGATTACTGTAGCTTTGTAGTAAATTTTGAAATCAGGAAGTGTGAGTCCTCCAACTTTGTTCTTGTTTTTCAAGATTGTTTTGGCTATCCTGGGTCCCTTGAAATATCATATAGATTTTATGAAGTGTTTTTTTTGTTTTCATTTCTGCAAAAAGCACCATTGGGATTTTATAGGGTGTCTTAGTTATCTAGTGCTGCTATAACAGAAATAGCACAAGTAAATGGCTTTAACAAACAAATTTATTTTCTCCTTTAGGAGGGCAGAAGTCCGAATCCAGGACGCTGGCTCAAGGGGAAGGCTTGCTTTCTCTGTTGGCTCTGAAGAAGAGTCTTTGTCTCTTCAGCTTCTGCTTCCTTGTTTCTTGGAGATCTCCATGTGTTTTGGCATCTGTCTTTATCCCACTTCTGCTCTGCTCGCTTGTTTAGTCTCTTTTGTATCTCAAAAGAGATTGACTCAAAATACACCCTCCACTAATGCTGCCTCGTTAATATAGCAAAGACAACCCATTCCTAAATGGGATTATAACCATAGGCATAGGGGTTATGATTTATGACATATATTTTGGGGGGACATAATTCAATCCATAACATAGAATTGTATTGAATCTTTAGATCACTTTGGGTAGTACCCTCATCTTTACAGTATTAAGTCTTCCAGTTTATGAACACAAGATGTCTTTACATTTATTTAGGTAGTCTTTCATGAACACAAGATGTCTTTACATTTATTTAGGTAGTCTTTCATCTTTTTCTGTGATATCTTGTAGTTTTCAGTGTACAAGTCTTATGCCTCTTTGGTTAAGTGTATTCCTAACTATTTTATTCTTTCTGATGCTATTGTAAATGGAATTGTTTTCTTCTTTTTCCAGCTAACTCATTTATTTATTACAATGTTTTATTGTGTTTTTGGTGAAAGTTTACACAGCAAATTAGGTTCCCATTTAACAATTTCTATATATATTATTCAGTGACATTTGTTACATTTTTCACATGTGTCAACATTCTCATTTCCATTCTGGTTGGTCTGTTTTCATTAATCTGGCTTCCCTCCTCGCCCATATTTCCTATATTCTAGGAACTTTATTTCGATAGCACTGTTTTTCTGTTTTTTTAGGAATTTTATAGTTTCAGCTTTAGCATGTAGGTCTGTGATCCATTTTGATGTAGTTTTTGTGTATGGTGTGAGGTATGGATCCTGTTTCATTTTTCTGCACATGGATATCCAGTTTTGCCAGTACCATTTGTTAAAGAGACGGTTTCTTTTCCATTGAATGGACTTTGACGCTTGTTGAAAATCAGCTGCCCATAGATGGATGGGTTTACTTCTGGGTTCTCAGTTCTATCCAGTTCCAGGCTGTTCTGAGATTTGGAAGTGTGAGGCCTCCTACTTTGTTTTCTTCCTCAGTATTGCTCTAGCTATTCAGGGCCTCTTTCCTTCCTTATAAAGTTGATGATTAATTTTTTCATTTCAGTAAGGAATGTTTTTGGAATTGCATTGTATCTGTAGATCACTTTGGGTAGTAGTGACGTTTTTACAATGTTTTACTAGTTTTCACTGTATAGGTCTTTTATATCCCTGGTTAGGTTTATTCCTAGTTATTTTATCCTTTTGTAGGCTATTATTTCCTTGGTTTCATTTTCAGCTGATTTTTGTGTGTTGATCTTGTACCCTACAATGTTTCTGAACCCTACAATTTTCTTGTGGAATCTTTAGGGTTTTCTGTGTATAGGATCATGTCATCTGTAAATAGAGATAGTTTTATACTTCTTCCTTCCAATTTGGATATCCTTTATTTCCCTTTCTTGCCTTATTGCTTTGGCTATGACTTCCAATACAATATTGAGTAAGAGTGGTGATAAGGGGCATCCTTGTTTCTTTCCTGTTCTCAAGGGGAAGGTTCTCAGTCTTTCTTCATTAAGAATAATGTTGACTATTGGTTTTGCATATATGCCCTTAATTACGTCGAGGAATTTCCCTTCTATTCCTATTTTGCTGAGAGTTCTTATCAGGAAACGGTGTTGAATTTTATCAAATGCCGTTTCTGCATCAATTGAGATGATCATGTGATTTTTTCCTTTGTTGTAATTATTGTGATGAGTAACATTTATTGATTTTCTAATGTTGAACCACTCTTGCATTCCTGGTATGACTTGCACCTGAATATGCTGTATGAATTGCTTGAAGAGTTGTTGAATTTTGTTCACTAGAATTTTGTTGAGAATTTTTCCTTCTATATTCATGAGGGATATTGGTCTATAATTTTCTTTTTTTTTTGATTTTTTTCTACCTGGCTTTGGTATTAGGGTGATTCTGGCTTCAATAGAATGAGTGAGGGAGCTTTCCTTCCTCTTCTGTGGTTTGGAAGAGTTTGAGTAGAATTCAGGTCAACTCTTCTCTGAACGTTTGGTGAAATTCTCCAGTGAAACCATATGGGCTGGGGTTTTTTTTTTGGTTGGGAGTTTGTTTGACACCTTCAATCTCTTTCATTATGGGTTTGTTGAGATTTTCTGCCTCTATTTGTGTTAGTTTAGGTAGGTAGTATATTTCTAGAAATTTGTCCATTTCTTCTGGTTTCTCATGTTTATTGGAGTTCAATTTTTCATATTATTCCATTTTGATCCTTCTTTTTCTCGGTTGGGTCTGTTGTAAAGTCTCCAATTTCTTTTCTTGTTTTGACTATTTGCATCTTCTCATCTTCTTTTGTCAATTTGGCCAGTAGTCAATTTTATTGATCCTATCAAAGAAACAACTTCTAGTCTTACTGTTTCTATTTCGTTTTTTTCTGCATTGATCTTTATTATTTCCTGTGTTATGGTAGCTTTGGTCTTCTTTTTCTCTTCCATTTTTATTTAAGTTGTCAGGTTAAGTTATTAATTTTGGACCTTTAGTCTTTTTTAATTTATCCATTCGTTGCTATAATTTTCCTCTGAACACTGCTTTTACTGCATCCCAAAGGTTTTGGTATGTTGCGTTATCATTCTTGTTTGAGTCTAAGTATTTTTTAATTTCACTTTTGATTTCTTGTATGACGCAGGGGCTTTTTTTAGTAATATGTTAGTTTCCATGTATTTATTTTCCTTGTTCTTCCTGTCACTGATTTCTAGTTCCATACTGTTACGGTCAGAAAAGATGCTTCATATAATTTCAGTCTTTTTAAATTTATCGATGGCTTGCTTTGTGGCCTAAAATATGGTCTATTTTGGAGAATGTTCATGTGCATTGCAGAAGAATGTATATTGTGCTGCTGTTGGGTGGTGTGTTCTATAGATGTGTGTGAGGTCCAGTTGGTTAATAGTGTTGTTTAGATCTTCTGTATCTTTATTGGTTGGTTTTCTTTTTAGTTGTTCTGTACGTTACCGAAGGTTCTGTGTTAAAATCTTCTGCTATGATTGTACATCTGTCTATTTCTGTCTTTAATTCTGTTTGGTTTGTAAATTTTGGAGCTTTAGCATTGGGTGCATGCATATTTATAATTCTTGTGTCTTCTTGCTGAATTGACCCTTTAATCATTATATTATGTCCTTCTTTGTCTCTTATAATGGATTTTGACTTAAAGTCTTTTTGTCAGATATTAATATTGCCATTCCTGCTCTATTTTGGTTACGATTTGCTTGGTATATTTTTCCCCATCCTTTGATTTTTAACCTGTTTATGTCTTTGTGTCTAAGGTGTGTATCTTGTATATAACATATTGACGGGCCCTTTTTTTTTGTTAAATCCATTTTGCCACTCTCTGCCTTGACTGGTGTATTTAATTTGTTTACATTCAGTATGATTATCGATAGGTAAAAATTTACTGCTGCCATTTTATTGTACATTTTTTTGTTGTTGTTGTGGTGCTGATGGTTTCTTTGTTCTTTACTTTCTGTGCTGAGTTCTTTTTGTAGATTTTCTTTTCCTTTCATTTATTATTATTGCTTTTGTGTTTACTGGACCTTTTGTTTTTATTTTTATTTTGGTGAGTAGATTTATTTATTTTCTTTGTGGTTAAAACAGTCTCCATATAGAAGTTCTATAACTGCACAATTTATTCTCCCTTTCATGATACATGGGAAGTTCTCTGCCGGTATATTTTCAGAAATTCTCTCCGAACTCTTTTATTCTCTCCTGCCTTTCTGGGATTCCTAATATGCGTATACTGTTCCTGTTGATGGGTCCCACATAACCCTTGTTGTTGTTAGGTGCTGGTGAGGCGGTTCCGACTCATAGCGACCCTGTGTACCACAGAATGAAACACTGCCTGGTCCTGCGCCATCCTTAGAATCCTTGTTATGCTTGAGCCCGTTGTTGCAGCCGCTGTGTCATTCCATCTCGTTGAGGGGCTTCCTTTTTTCTGCTGACCCTGTACTTTACCAAGCATGATGTCCTTCTCCAGGGACTGATTCCTCCTGACCACATGTCCAAAGTTAGGTAAAACGCGGTCTCGCCATCCTTGCTTTTAAGGAGCATTCTTGTTGTAGTTCTTCAAAGACAGATTTGTTTGTTCTTTTGGCCGTCCATGGTATGTTCAATATTCTTCACCAACACCACAATTCAAAGGCGTCAATTCTTCTTTGGTCTTCCTTATTCATTGTCCAGCTTTCACATGTGTATGATGCAATTGAAAATACCATGGCTTGGGTCAGATGCACCTTAGTCTTCAGGGTGACATTTTTGCTTCTCAACACTTTAAAGAGGTCTTTGGCAGCAGATTTGCCCGATGCAGTGTGTCTTTTGATTTCTTGACTGCTGCTTCCATGGGTGTTGATTGTGGATCCAAGTAAAATGAAATCCTTGACAACTTCAGTCTTTTCTCCATTTATCATGATGTTGCTAGTTGGTCCAGTTGTGAGGATTTTTGTTTTCTTTATGTTGAGGTATAATCCATACTGAAGGCTGTGATCTTTGATCTTCATTAGTAAGTGCTTCAAGTCCTCTTCACTTTTAGCAAGCAAGGTTGTGTCATCTGCATAACCCAGGTTGTTAATGAGTCTTCCCCCAATCCTCATGCCCCATTCTTCTTCATATAGTCCAGCTTCTTGGATTATTTGTTCAGCATACAGATTGAATAGGTATGGTGAAAGGATACAACCCTGATGCACACCTTTGCTTACTTTAGATCACGCAGTATCTCCTTGTTCTGTCTGAACAGCTGCCTCTTGATCTATGTACAGGTTCCTCATGAGAACAATTAAGTGTTCTGGAATTCCCATTCTTCGCAATGTTATCCATACTTTGTTATGATCCACACCCTTGAATGCCTTTGCATAGTCAGTACAACACAAGTAAACATCTTTCTGATATCCTTTGCTTTCAGCCAGAATCTATCTGACATCGGCAATGATATCCGTGGATCCAGATCCTCTTCTGAATCTGGCCTGAATTTCTGGCAGTTCCCTGTCAATATACTGCTGCAGCTGCTTTTGAATCATCTTCAGCAAAATTTTGCTTGCATATGATATTAATGATATTGTTTGGTAATTTCTGCATTTGGTTGGATCACCTTTCTTGGGAATAGGCATAAATATGAATCTCTTCCAGTTGTTTGGCCAGGTGGCTGTCTTCCAAATTTCTTGGTATAGATAAGTGACCACTTCCAGCGCCGCATCCATTTGTTGAAACACCTCAATTGATGCTCTGTCAATTCCTGGAGCCTTGTTTTTTGCCAGTGCCTTCAGTGCAGCTTGGACTTCTTCCTTCAATACCGTCGGTTCCTGATCACATGCTACCTCCTGAAATGGTTGAACGTCGGCTAATTCTTTTTGGTATAATGACTCTGTGTTTTCTTTCCACCTTCTTTTGATGCGTCCTGTATTGTTTAATATTTTCGCCATAGAATCCTTCACTATTGCAACTCGAGGCTTGAATTTTTTTTTCCAGTTCTTTCAGCTTGAGAAGCGCCGAGCGTGTTCTTTCCTTTTGGTTTTCTATCTCCAGCTCTTCGCACATGTCATCATAATACTTTACTTTGTCTTTTCAAGCCGCTTTTTGAAATTTTCTGTTCAATTCTTTTACTTCATCATTTCTTCCTTTTGCTTTAGCTGCTCGATGTTCAAAAGCAAGTTTCAGAGTCTCCTCTGACATCCATCTTGGTCTTTTCTTTCTTTCCTGTCTTTTCAATTACTTCTTGCTTTCTTCATGTATGATGTCCTTGATGTCATTCCACAACTCATCTGGACTTGGGTCATTAGTGTTTAATGTGTCAAATGTATTCTTTTTTTTTTGTTAATGGCTTTAACAAAGAGAAGTTTATTTCCTCACAATAAAGTATGCTAAAAGTCCAAATTCAGGTGTCAGTTCCAGGAGAAGGCTTCCAATACCTGTTGGCCTTCTTATCAATCTTCCCCCGGACTAGGAGCTTCTCCGAGCAGGAACCCTGGGTCCAAAGGATGTGCTTTGCTCCTAGCATTGTTTTCTTGGTGGTATGAGGTCTACCACCTCTCTGCTCTCTTCCCTTTCCTTTTTATCGCTTTTATTTATTGATTGTGCTTTAAGTGAAAGTTTACAAATCAAGTCAGTCTCTCATACAAAAATTTATATACACCTTGCTGTGTACACCTAGTTGCTGTCCCCATAATGAGACAGCACACTCCTTCTCTCCATCCTGTATTCCCTGTGTCCATTTATCCAGCGTCTGTCCCCCTCTGCCTTCTTATCTCCCCTCCTCACAGGAGCTGCCCACCTAGTCTCATCTTTCTACTTGAGCCAAGAAGCACACTCCTCACCAGTGTTATTTTCTGTCTTACACTCCAGCCCCATCCCTGTCTGAAGAGTTGGCTTTGGGAATGGTTCCAGTGTTGGGCTAACAGAAGTTCTGGGGACCATGACCTCTGGAATCCTTTAGTCTCAGTCAGGCTATTAAATCTGGTCTTCTTACGAGAATTTGAGGTCTACATCCTGCTCTCCTGCTCCATCAAGGATTCTCTGTTGTGTTCCCTATCAGGGCAGTCATCAGTTGTAGTCGGGCATCATCTAGTTCTTCTGATCTCAGGCTGCTGTAGTCTCTAATTTACATGGCCCTTTGTATCTCTTGGGCTCATTATTACCTTGTGTCTTTGGTGTTCTTCGTTCTCCTTTTCTCCAGGTGGGTCGACACCAGTTGATACATCTTAGATGGCCGCTTGCTAGTGTTTAAGATGCCACTTACCACAGTGGGATGCAGCATGCTTTCTCAATAGATTTTATTATGCCAGTTGACCTAGATGTCCGCTGAAACCATGGTCCACAGACCCCCGCCCCTGCTACTCTGGCCTTTGAAGCATTCGGTTGTATTCTTTGCTTTTGGCTTAGTCCAGTTGTGCTGACCTCGCCTGTATTGTGCGTTGTCTTTCCCTTCACCTAACACAGTTCTTGTCTACTATCTAATCAGTGAGTACCCCATCGCTCCCTCCCTCCCCACCCTCATAACCATAAAAGAATATTTTCTTCTGTGTTTAAACTATTTCTTGAATTCTTATAATAGTGATTTCATACAATATTTGTCCTTTTGCAGTTGACTAATTTTGCTCAGCATAATGCCTTCCAGATTCCTCCATGTTACAAGATATTTCATGATTCATCATTGTTCTTTACTGGTACATAGTATTCCATTGTGTGAATATAACGTTATTTATCCATTTACCCATTGATGGGCACCTTGATTGCTTCCATCTTTTTGCTATTGTAAACAGTGCTGCAGTGAACATGGGTGTGCATATATCTGTTCATGTAAAGGCTCTTATTTCACTACGATATATTCCAAGGAGTGGGTTTGCAGGATTGTATAGTAGTTCTATTTCCAGCATTTTAAGGATGTGCCAAATCGGTTTGCAAAGTGGTTGTACCATTTTACATCCCCACCAGCAGTGTATAAGTGTTCCATTCTCTCCACAGCCTTTTCAACATTTATTATTTTGTGTGTTTTGGATTAATGCCACCCTTGTTGGAGTGAGATGGTATCTCACTGCAGTTTTGATTTGCATTTCTTTAATGGCTAATGGTTGTGAGCGTTTTCACATGTATCTTGTTAGATGCCTGAATGTCTTCTTTGGTGAAGTGCCTGTTCATATTCTTTGCCCACTTTTTAATTGGGTTATTTATCTTTTTGTTGTTGAGTTTTTGCAGTATCATGTAAATTTTAGAGATCAGATGCTGATCGAAAGTGTAGCTAGAAACTTTTTCCCAATCTTTAGGTAACCTTTTTCTTCTTTTGGTAAAGCCTTTGAATGAGCATAGGTGTTTGAGTTTTAGGAGCTCCCAGTTATCTAGTTTCCCTTCTGGTGTTTGTGCATTGTTAATAATGTTTTGCATACTGCTTATGCCATGTATTAGGGCTCCAAACATTATCCCAAGTTTTCTTCCATGATCTTTATCATTTTAGATTTTATATTTAGGTCATTGATCCATTTTGAGTTAGTTTTTGTGCATGGTGTAAGGTGTGGGTCTTGTTTCATTTTTTTGCAGCTGGATATCCAGTTATGGCAGCACCACTTGTTAGAGACTGTCTTTTCCCCATTTAACAGACTTTGGGCTTTTGTCAAATATCAGCTGCTCATATGGATTTATGCCTGGATTCTTGAGTCTGTTCCTTTGGTCTATGTATCTGTTGTTACACCAGTACCAGGCTGTTTTGACTACTGTTATGGAATAACAGGTTCTAAAATCAGGTATTGTGAGGCCTCCCACTTTGTTCTTCTGTTTTTAGTAATGCTTTAATTATACGGGGCCTCCTTCCCCTCCGTATGAAGTTGGAGATTTTTTTCTCCATCTCATTAAAATATGTCATTGAAATTTAGATCAGAATTACATTATATCAATAGATAGCTTTCCATAGAATAGACATTTTTACAATGTTGAGTCTTCCTATCCACGAGCAAGGTATGTTTTTCCACTTACGTGGGTTTCTTTTGGTTTCTTGCAGTAGTGTCTTGTTTTTTTTTTGTATAGGTCTTTTACGTCTCTGGTTAATTTATTCCTAAGTGTTTTGTCTTTTTAGGGGCTATTGTAAATGGTATTGATTTGGTGATGTCCTCTTCGTCATTCTCTTTGTTGGTGTAGGGGAATCTGACTGATATTCGTATTTTTATCCTGTATCCTGATACTCTGCTGAACTCTTCCAATACTTTCAGTAGCTTTTCTTGAGGATTCATTAGGGTCTTCTGTGTATAAGGTCACATTATCTGCAAATAGAGATACTTTTCCTTCTTCTTACCAATCTGGATGCCCTTTATTTCTTTATCTAGCCTAGTTGCTCTGGCTAGGCCCTTCAGCACACTGTTGAATAAGAGTGATAATAAAGGATGATTTTTTTCTGGTTCTTGTTTTTAAGTGGAATACTTGCAGACTCTCTTCATTTAGGATGATGTTGGCTGTTGGCTTTGTATAAATGCCCTTTATAATGTTTAAGAATTTTCCTTCTATTCCTATTTTGCTGAGAGTTTTTATCATGAATGCGTGTTGAACTTTGTCCGATACCTTTTCTGCATCAATTGATAAGATCATGTGGTTCTTGTCTTTTGTTTTATTTATGTGATGGATTACATTGATTGTTTTTCTAATGTTGAACAACCTCTGCATACCTGGTATGAATTCCACTTGGTCATGGTAGATTATTTTTTTGATATGTTGTTGAATTCTGTTGGCTAGAATTTTGGTGAGGATTTTTGCATCTAAGTTCATGAGGGATATAGGTCTGTAATTTTCTTTTTTTGTGGTGTCTTTACCTTGTTTTGGTGTCAGGGATATTCTGGCTTTGTAGAATGTATATATATAGAATATATATTTAATATACTCTGAAATACCTTTAGTAGTAGTGGTGTTAACTCTTCTCTGAAAGTTTGGTAGAACTCTGCAGTGAAAGCGTCCGGGCCAGGGCTTTTTGTTGGGAGTTTTTTAATTTCCTTTTCAAACTCTTCTTTAGGTATAGGTTTATTTAGTTCTTCTACCTGTTTGTGTTTGTTTAGGTAGGTAGTGTGTTTCTAGAAATACATTCATTTTGTCTAGGTTTTCAAATTCGTTAGAGTACAGTTTTTCTTAGTAATCTGATATGATTCTTTCAGTTTCTGTTGGAGCTGTTGTGATATTGATCATCTCATTTCTTGCTCAGGTTATTTACTTTCCTGTCCTATTTTTCTTTTGTCATTTTAGCCAGTGGTTTATCAATTTTGTTTATTTTTTCAAAGAACCAGCTTTTGGTCTTGTTAGCTCTTCCATTTGTTTTTCTTTCATTTAATTCTGCTCTAATTTTTATTATTTGCTTTCTTCTGGTGCCTGAGGGTTTCTTTTGTTGCTCTGTTTCTGTTTGTTCAATTTGAAGGGATAATTCTTTGATTTTTCGCCCTTCTTTTTGGATGTGTGCGTTTATTGCTATAAATTGACCTCTGGGCACTGCTTTAGCAGTGTCCTAAAGGTTCGGATAGGAAGTGTTTTCATTCTCATTGGATTCTATGAATTTCTTTATTCCATCCTTAATTTCTTCCATAACCCAGTCGTTTTTGAGCAGAGTGGTGTTCAGTTTCCGAGTGTTTGATTTCTTTTCCCGTTATTTATTTCTAGTTTTATGTCTTTATGGTTATAGAAAATGCCTTGTAATATTTTGATGTTTTGGATTCTGTTAAGGCTTGCATTATGACTTAATATGTGGTGTGTTCTAGAGAATGTTCCATGTGCGTTAGAAAAGACAGTATACTTGGTTATTGTTGGGTGTACTGTTCTGTATATGTATGAGGCCACGTTGGTTGATGGTGGCATTTAGATGTTCCGTTCTTTATTGAGCTTCCTCCTGGGTGTTCTGTCCTTCACCGAAAGTGGTGTGTCGAAGTCTCCTACTCTTATTGTGGAGCTGTCTGATCTGACTTTTCAATGCTGTTAGAGTTTGTTTTATGTATCTTGAAGCCCTGTCATTGGGTGTGTAAACATTTAATATGGTTATATCCTCCTGGTATATTGTCTCTTTAATCATTATAGAATGTCCTTATCCTTTGTGGTGGATTTTACTTTAAAGTCTATTTTGTCCAAAATTAATATTGCCACTCCTGCTCTTTTTTGATTGTTGTTTGCTTGGCGTATTTTTTCCCCCATACTTTGAGTTTTAGTTTATTTGTGTCTTTAAGTCTAAGGTGTGTCTCTTGTAGGCAGCATGTAGATGGATTGTGTGTTTTTTTTTAATCCATTCTGCTGATCTCTGTCTCTTCATTGGTGTATTTAGTCCATTTCCATTCAGTGCAGTTATGGATAGGTACGAGTTTAGTGCTGTCATTTGATGTCTTTTTTTGTGCATTGTTGACAGTTCATTTTTCCCACTTAATTTTTTGTGCTGAGTAGTTTATATATTTTCTTTTCCTCTTTGTTGTTAATTTTGTTTTTGCTGAGTCTTTGTTTTTCTTGTGTTTTGTTTTGATGTGTAGGATCCTTAGCCTCCTTTGTGGTTATCTCAATAAAAAAATCTCAATATGTACTACTATTTTTCTATGTTTAAACCAAACTTTTATTTCTTTATGTAGCCTTGACTTCCTCTCTTATGAAAGATCTGTGACTGTGTCTTTTAGCCCCCTTTATTATTTTAATGTTGCCATCTTTTACATAATGATATCGCTGTTTCCCTGTTTTCAGCTTTTTTAAATTTTGATTTATTTGTGTGATTTCCATATCTGGGTTGATATCTGGTTGCTCTGTCCTGAGTTGTAGTCTTCAGTTGATATATTATTGATTTTCTAATCAGAGAACTCCCTTTAGTATTTCTTTTAGTTTTGGTTTTGTTTTTACAAATTCCCTAAACTTCTGTTTATCTGGAAGTGTCCTAATTTCACCTTCATGTTTGAGAGACAGTTTTGCTGGATATATGATTTTTGGTTGGCAGTTTTTTCCTTCACTGCTGTATATAAGTCATTGCATTGCCTTCTTGCCTGCATGGCTTCTGCCGAGTAGTCCAAGCTTATTTTACTGACTCTCCTTTGTAGGTGAATTTTCGTTTATGCCTAGCCTCCTTAAAATTCTCTCTTTATCTTTGGTTTTGGCAAGTTTGATTATAATATGTCTTGGTGACTTTCAAATATATTGGTGCCAAGTGTTTTATCTTCAATCTCACTAATTCTGCCTTCCATTTCCTCAGTTCTGCTCCTCTGACTTTGTGTTGGGGTGTCTAATTCTGAAATTTTATTGTTAATCTTCTGAATTTCTGATTGCAGTCTCTCTGTGGATTCTTGCAGCCTATTAAAGTTTTCATTATGTTCTTGAATAACCTTTTTAATTTCCTCAGCTGCTTTATCTGTGTGTTCCTTGGCTTGTTCTGATCTTTTGAAGGGTTCTGTATGTTAATTTTTTGTATTCTATATCTGGTAATTCCAGGAATACATCTTCATCCAGAAGATTCCTTCATTCTTCGTTTTGAAATCGTGGTCTGCTTTCTTTATGTGATTTGATATTGACTGTTGTCTCTGAACTGTCTAGAGATTACTGTATTAATTTATTTTATGTTTGCTTACTGTATCCTGGCTTCTTGCTTTGTTTTGTTTTGATATGCTAGATAGGCTGCTTGAGTGAGCTTTCCTGATTATTTGCACCTTTGGACCTCTAACATCTGTCACCAGATGGTTAGAGCTGTTCTCAGGTATATGACCCTAGGAGTCCATTCACTTTTTTTGTACGGATTCAACTCAGGTGTCCAGGTAGTTGGTCATCAAGTGTGTGGTACAGGCTCTGTCCTACAGTCCTGGAGGGGCAGGGGTGATTGGTGTAGGCACAGGTATCTGGCTGCAGCAGGGGCCATGCTCTGAACAAGGCAGAAGGCTGACAATCGTCCCTTGAGTGTCTGTGAGGAAAGCGCGCCCTCGTTCCCTAGAGCGCACAGGTGGGTGGGCTCTGCAGCCGGACCATGGGTACCCAGTGCTTTTGGTTTTAAGGACTGGGAGGCACCACTTATCCTTGGCCCCCTGTGGTAGGTGGCTAGGTGATGTGGGTGGAGCCACCAGTCCTCAGGTCCCTGATGTGGGTAGGTGAGTTGATTAATAGGCAAAGCAGTGTCAAACATCAGAAACCCTCCCTTCTACTGCACAGTTGAAATAGTTGAAGTCAGATCTCAAGGACACATACCATTGCAGTAAAAAGGGCCCAGTCTCCTGACATGGGCCCACACAGGTCCATGCAGGGGTGAAAGGTATTGAAAGTCTGCAAGCATTCGTGCCTGGACAGGAGCCACTTCTGTCCTAAGCTGCCCAGCTTTGTGGAGATGGCAGATTATCTTTTCCCCCAATTGTTAGTTTATTCCTTCTCCAAGGCTGGGAGAATGGCTCAGGGCATGCAGCAGGATCTATCTCAGGCCCAGGGAGATAGACAGCCAGTTAATCTGGCTTGGGGGCTGGGGAGTGTGGTAAAATAAATGCAAGTAGTTAGCTGTTGCTGAGGGTGCTGTTCTTCTCTGTTTCTGGAGGTGTGAGTAGACTGTGCGGCTTCCTGTCTCTCCCTGAAAAAACTGCATCCCGAATGCTATCGCCAGCATTGCCGCAGTTGCTCCAGGGGAATGTGCCTGAGGGCGCCATTTCCTGCTAAGTCAGATCGGGCAACTCCTTGCTGCTTCTGAACTGTCTCTCCCTCCCCCTGCCGTTCATTCCGATTTCCTGACTTAGCCTTTGATAGTCAGGGTTCCTAGCTTGTCATATATATATAATCATTTCACTTGTTTTTTTGGGTCTTTGTTGTAAGAGGGATCACTGGAAGTGTCTGACTACTCTGTCATCTTAGCCCTGCCTCAGATCTGTTCTTGAGATGGTCTCTAAATTCAGGTGGGATATACTCAAGATCTTATTTTGGCTCTTGTGGACTTGCTCTGGTTTTCTTCAGTTTCAACTTGAACTTGCATATGAGCAATTGATGGTCTGTTCCACAGTCGGCCCCTGGCCTTGTTCTGAGTGATGATATCGAGCTTTTCCATCATCTCTTTCCACAGATGTAGTCAATATGATTCCTGTGTATTCCATCTAGGGAGTCCATGTGTATAAAAAAAAAAAAAAATTATGTTGTTGATGAAAGGTATTTGCAATGAAGAAGTCGTTGGTCTTGCAAATTTCTGTCATTTGATCTGCAGCATTGTTTCTCTCCCCAAGGTCGTATTTTCCAACTGTCAATCCTTCTTTGTTTCCAACTTTCACATTCCAATCACCAGTATTTATCAATGCATCCCGATTGCATGTTCAATCAATTTCAGACTGCAGAAGATGATAAAAATCTTCAATTTCATCATCTTTGGCCTTAGTGGTTGGTGAGTAAATTTGAATAATAGTCTTATTAACTGGTCTTCCTTGTAGGTGTATAGATATTGTCCTGTCACTGACAGCATTGTACTTCAGGATAGATCTTGAAATGTTCTCTTTGACGATGAATGCAACACCATTTCTCTTCAAGTTGGCTTGAAGAGGCATAGTAGACTGTATGATTGTCTGATTCAAAATGGCCAGTACCAGTCCATTTTAGCTCACTAATGCCTAGGATATCGATGTTTATGCGTTCTATTTTGTTTTTGATGATTTCCAATTTTCCTAGATTCATACGTTTCAGGTTGCTATTATTAGTGGATGTTTGTTCTCATTTTGAGTCATGCCACATCAGCAAATGAAGGTCCTGAAAGCTTTACTCCATTCACATCATTAAGGTTGACTCTACTTTGAGGAGGCAGCTCTTCCCTAGTCATCTTTTGAGTGCCTTCCATCCTGGGGAGCTCTCCTTCTGGCACTGTATCAGATAGTGTCCCACTCCTATTCATAAGGTTTTCACTGGCTAATTCTCTTCAGAGGTAGACTGTCAGGTCTTTCTTCCTAGTCTGTCTTAGTCTGGAAGCTCCACTGAAACCTTTCCTCCATGGGTGACCCTGCTGGTATCTGAATACCAGTGGCATAGCTTCCAGCATCACAGCAACACGCAAGCTTCCACAGTACACATAACCCTTAGGCTTTCTTCATTTTTCTATAGTCTTTTTTTGGTTTTTCCTCAAACAAATTAGGATCAAGGGATTTGTTCTTTATTTCACTGATTCTTTCTTCCAATGATTCAGTTCTACTTCTGTGGCCTTCCATTAAGTTTATTTCTGATATTTTATTGCTAAGCTTCTGAATTTCTAGTTGTTGATTTTGTATGGTTTTTACAAACCATATTTCTATGAGTTTGTCATTTTCTTCTTGTATCGTTTTCCTGAATTCTTTTTTTTTTTTTTTGCGTGTGTGTGTGTGTGTTTATCTCTTTGAGAAGCCTAAATCTTAGTCTTCTGAATTCCCTGTCAGATAGTTCTATTATCAGTTCTTCCTCAGAAAGGTTTTCTGTCCTTCTATTTTGCTCGTTTACTTTAGCCTTCTTATCCTGCTTCTTCGTATGATTTGTTATTTACTGCTGTCTTTGAGACATTAAGGTTCTATTTTGTTTATATATTTCTTTATTGATTGATTGTCTTTTTTGTACTGTTTTGCTTTTGATATATCTAGAGCTTCGCTTTTTCCTTTTCTGTTTATATTGTCTACCTTTCTTTGTATTGTTTTAATTGATGTTGCTTTGTAGTATTGTTCTGTGTATGACTGTGATGCTGCCAGTTAGTTGTGTATGACTATGCTCTTGCCAGTTAGGTAGGTCACATACACATGAGAGTCTTCTGTCATTGGGTACATTTGTCTTTTCTTGTAGGATTGTGTGACAGTGTGTGAACAAGACCCTTCCCCATTGTGGGTCTCCAGGTGCCTTGTGGTGAATATCCCTCCACAGCTCTTGTGGGGCCGTGTGGTTCTTCCACCTTTGCATGTGCTATCACTTCAGTCTTAGAGAGCAGGATGTGTCAGCCCAGGGATGTGGTACGCCTCTAATGGGTGAGGCAGGCCCTCTGCTCTGTTATGGATTGGTGTCCTAGTGGTGGGGGGAGGTGCCGAGGGTGTCCACATATGTTCAGATGGACTGAGGAAATAGGTAAAGTATGGGAGTGGCATGTGGTAGAGCCCTGGTGGTGCAGTGATTAAGAGCTTGGCTGCTAACCAAAAGGTCAGCAGTTCAAAGCCACTAGCTGCTCCTTGGAAACCCTGTGGGGCAGTTCTGCTCTGCCCTGTAGGGTTGATATGAGTTGTAATAGACTCGATGGCGACGTGTTTTACGGCAGGGGTGCTTGGTGGACAGGTCACTGGGTGCACCTTGCTTCTCAGGTCGGGTGGAGTGTACAGTGGGATTGGGCTGGGTGGGACAAGTGGTGAGTGGGGAGAGTCGGCTGGGTGTTTAGTTGCACAGGCCAGGAGGGGTGCGTGGTGGGCTTGGGCTGGGCAAGAGGAGTGGTTGGCAGGTCTCTGGGGCTCCTCACCCTTCAGGCTGGGGTGGAGGAAGTGATGGGTGTGTCTCTGGGCTCCTTGCTGGGTGGGCTGGGCTTTGTGGGCAGAGCGGTGGGCAAGTCTTTAGGCTTCTCTCTGAGTGGGTCCAGCTGGGTGGGGGGAGTGGTGGCTATGTCTCCAGGCTCCTGACTGTATGGGTGGGGGTTGGGGCGTGGTGAGCATGTCTCCAGGCTCCTTGCTTTGCTGCTTGGCAGCAGGAGCTGTGGGCATGTCTCTGGGGCTCCTCTCTGTGCTGGCTGGGTGGGGGAGCAGTGGATGTATGGAGTGTTGGGCAAGTCACTGAGGGTACCTTGCGGTGTGGGCAATGGGGGTGGGGGGGCTACTCAAACATGAGGGGTAGGGGGATCACCATGGGGCTGGTCAAGGGGGAAATTTCTGATTATTACACTGCTACTCCACTATTCACTGGATGTCGCTTGCCCCAGTGGTCATGCACCACTGCTGATAGGAAGTCCCATTATCCAGGTTCTAGGGCCCTCCCGTCTCTGCCTTTGCTAGGGACTCTGAAGCTGTCTTCCACCTTGCTGCACTCTCCCTTGTCTCTCCACAGAGTTGTACTCCCCATCTTAACAGTCCACTGTCCTGAGGCCCCAACGATTCAGTCCACCCCACTTTGCTCCAGTGGCACTTCCCTGTGTTGCCCTAGTTTCAAAGTCATGGTCTCTCTTGTGTCTCTTTTTCGAGCTAGTTTGGTCCTGGCACACAACCTGCCTTCCTTGTTTCTCTCCAGGTTTGTTCACTCAGCGTCTCTGTTTCCAGCTGTTTTTTCTGTGAAGGTGCATTCCTGGACTCCTTGCCTAGGGGTGTTGTTTGCTGCCATCTCAAAATGGCCATGCTATGCTGAACCAGCCAGTTGGGCAGGGACTCTCTGAGAATCTCAGCATTCCTTCTCATTTCATTCTAACTCTTACTGGTCATTGCTCAGTCCAGTTCTTCAACTTTCCCTTTGATATTCAGGGATCCAGGGTCATCGTTTGTATCTGTTTCACTTGGTTTTTCAGGCTTTGTTGTAGGGGCGCTGTTAAAGTGTACCTGTCTAAACCGCCATCTTCTTCCCCCTCTGGAATTATTTTCTTAATTTCCTTTTTGGATTGTTCATTTCTAGTGTGTAGATACAATAGTTTCCTCATTTTATCAAAGAGGAATCACCTGCATAACCGGTTCTTTCTTGCCCTCTGTGCCTTTCCCCTGATCAGTTCTATTCAGCTCTGAAGATCATACTGAGTGTTATTTCTGGCAGAAAGCCCTTCCCATACCCCCTTTGCATCCCCCAACAGCTGAGTTGGTTGTTCTGCCTTTGTGCCCCCAGGTCCCCCTGTGTTTACCTCTGTTCCTCACTAGACTACAGCCTTTTTGAAAGCAGGGACATTGTTACCTCTTTCATCCATCTGTCCAACAATGCCTATCTCCCTGTGCCTGGCATAGTGCTGGGTGCGGGTACAGCTCAGTGAACAAGGCAGGTGGGGTCCCCAAACCTGTGAAGCAGCTGGGGACATGGACATGTCTCTAGCTCAGTGTTTCTCATCAAAAGAAGAGAGCGAATGGATGTGTTTAGAGTGTAGGGCTGGGTAGACTAGTTGCCATGTAATCTTGAGTCTCACAGGAGTTGAACTAGAACTGAATTACTTTCAAGATTGTATTAGCTTGGGTCAGATGTTGGAGGCTTTTGGAAGCCAAATCGAGGTCTTTAGCCTTGTTCTAGGAAATCAGTCAGGAATCTTTATAAATCCTTAAGCAGGGAAGGTGAGGAGAAAAGTGATGCTCAAGGAAAAATCCTTGGGCATGGTTGTCCAAAGCCAAGATGTTAAACAAGCTTAAAGGTGTAGATCGGTATTTGGGGATAAGCTATACCTGAAGTGGAAATGCTGGTGGTGTAGTGGTTAAGTTCTATACCTGCTAACCAAAAGGTGAGCAGTTTGAATCCACCAGGTGCTCTTTGGAAACTTTATAGGGCAGTCCTGTCCTGTTCCGTAGGGCCGCTATGAGTCAGAATCGACCTGATGGTAACGGGTTTGGTTTATACCTGAAGTGAGAGGCTTTGTTACCCCTACATGTAATTTAAAATCTGTGAGGATTGACTTCCCCCGGTGTTCTGATCCTTTTGCCAGGCAGTGAAAGTATAGCACCCAAAACTGCCATTCTATTAGAAGTGTTTTGAAAAGAGAAGAGTAGTCACGATGTTTACTTCTTTCCTTCTAAAAAGAAATATACTTGAGTTTAAATTTTATTCTTATTAACTTATCATATTGATCTTACCTTTTAAAGAAAGATGGCATCTCTTTCATACCCCAAAAACCTGCAAAGATGTCTGAGCCTATGTCTTCCCACCACAGAGGACTCAAGTCACAGTGGAGTGTTTTCTTTCTTTCTCTAGGTCATGGCTTCCTGAGGCCAAGGCTCCAGTGGAGGAAATGATTGTTCAGGGATGTAGCTCCAGGTTGATTACAGAAACTGACCCTTCGTAGGGCGTGAGCTTACTGAGGACAGGAAAGTTTTTCACTTCGAAGGGCCTTAAATTTCTTAAGAAAGAAAACAAAAATGACGACTTCGTCCATCAGACGTCAGATGAAGAACATTGTAAACAATTACTCAGAGGCTGAAATAAAAGTCCGGGAAGCCACCTCCAATGACCCGTGGGGCCCGTCCAGCTCCCTGATGACAGAGATCGCGGATCTGACCTACAATGTGGTGGCCTTCTCAGAGATCATGAGCATGGTGTGGAAGCGACTCAATGACCATGGCAAGAACTGGAGGCATGTGTACAAGGCGCTCACGCTGCTGGACTACCTCATCAAGACAGGCTCCGAGCGAGTGGCCCAGCAGTGCCGTGAGAACATCTTTGCCATCCAGACCCTGAAGGACTTCCAGTACATTGACCGTGACGGCAAGGACCAGGGCATCAACGTGCGCGAGAAGTCCAAGCAGCTGGTGGCCCTTCTCAAGGATGAGGAGCGCCTGAAGGCCGAGAGGGCCCAGGCTCTCAAAACCAAAGAGCGCATGGCCCAGGTTGCCACAGGCATGGGCAGCAACCAGATCACCTTCGGCCGTGGCTCCAGCCAACCCAACCTCTCCACCAGCTACTCGGAGCAGGAGTATGGCAAGGCTGGGGGCTCGCCGGCTTCCTACCATGGCTGTGAGTACTCGTGGAACCTCCACCCCTTACCCAAGCTCTCCCTTTGTGAAACACAGCCATGCCAAGCCACAGGTGGCCAGGTGCTCTGGGCTGAGGGCGGTAGCCATTGCAGATTTTCCAGGACCCAGACAACACACCCCTTGGTCTGGATGGATTATGGCAATAAAGCGTCCTTCAGTCAGTTGGCTGGGCCTGCTGGGTAGTCCCAGCAGCCCTGGGCTTCTTGATGAACCTGATTCTGTACATGTAGGCAGGGGCTTGCACCCTCAGGGAGAAAGTGGTCAAAGAGGGGGGTATCTAGAGGGATCTGAGGAGGGTTCTAGAATGGAGGGGTTGTCTTGCTGCACAAGCATTTGGGGATTGACTATATTTGGTAGCCAGGACAACATGATTGCTCTTTCTTGATGACCTTGTTTCTTTAATCTTGTATTAAATGTGTTTCTCATGACTGAGCTGCAGGTATCCTGAATCCCTCAGTGTATTATTCTACTTCAGCAGCACAGAGGGTGGAAAGCGCGCATCTCTGTCTAACGTAAAAGGAGAAAAGCCAAAAACCTCTACAGATTATTAAAGTGCTCAAGGCCCCGTTTTTAAAAATGCACACGAGCTCTTGGTGATTTGGATGCATGGCTGGGCCTGCATTGGGTGGGCTGTCGTCTTTTTGCATGTTGGGTTTCTTTGGGCCCTTGCCTGAGTCTGCAGCATTCAGAAGAGATTTTAGGGAACAGAAGTGGAATTCAGGGGCTGATGGAGCTGGTTTCTGTAGGCCACTTTGAGCATCATGGCTGTTGGCTGAGCGTGATCCAGGAAAGGATGGGACTCCATCTTCACACAGCCAGCCCCCATGCGCTGGTGATGAGACCACTAGCCCTGGGGTGGGAGGAAAAAAAAAAAAAGAGGCTGCTGAAATTGTATCACCTGGCTGGACGAAAGGGCAGATTCATACACCCTTTCTTTTCGGAGTCAGTGATAGTATGTCAACATAACAGAAAAAAACTTTTTTAAAGGAAGTTGTTTGTAGTTTGATGAACCCCTGTCAACCCTTGCTTAGTCAGTGGTTCTGCTACCAGACCACTTACTAACATTTCCTGCTTTGGCTGGTTTTGATTTGACGTTGTACCACGATCCACTAGCATTTTGAGAAATGGGTCAAATAGGCAATTTGCGTATTAAAGTCAGACTCCCTGCTTCCTAGAAATTCTGAATTGTCATCAGTCTTGGAGCAGGCTGTGTTTTCTTGTCCCATTTCTAGTTAATGCTATTTTTTCCCCTCAATTTTAACACCTGTGTTTAAGCAAAGGTTGTGACATTCACGAAACCACTCGAAAAAAAATTTAGACTTAATCTCCAGAAGTCTTCCTCTGGATTAAGTTGAACCAAAGATTGCTCTCTAAGGAGTGAAATTGTCTTATTTATCTCAAGGCCCTCCCCCGCCCCTGCCCAGGAGAGGTTTCCTGTAGGTAGTGGGCCTGCAGTGTGGTGAGGAAGCACATCTTCTCTTCAGATGCCTCCCTTACTTGTTATTTTTGCAAAGCCAGAGGAGACAAAGAAGGGTCTGATGTGGCCGCACATTTCATAAACAGTATGTGGAACCTTCCTGGTGCAGGAGCCTGGGGTCTGGACTGGCCCTCATCCTCATGCCGACCTGGGCCGGCGTCCACAGCTCCCACTGGGCTTCCTCTGGTCCCTGCTCTGAGGACTCTGGCTCCTCAGACCTCAAGCTCCAACTGTGTGTTCAGGTAGGGGTGTTACCAGCAGCTAGGGAGTGGCAGGCCTTGGAGCGGCCCGCCCCTGCGTGCGCCCTCTCGCAGAGGCTGCTGCATTCCTCTAATGGTGTGTCTTTCTGTATGTGTGTGTGTCCCTGCCCACAGCGCCAGAGGCCTCGCTGTGCCCACAGCACCATGCAGGTGCCCCGCTGGGTCAGAGTGAGGAGCTGCAGCCGCTGAACCAGCGCCATCCCTTCCTGCCGCACCTGGGGCTGGCTGCCCACCCAAATGGGGACTGGTCCCAGCCCTGCCTCACTTGTGACCGAGCAGCCCGAGGTGGGATGGTGGTTTGTTCTTCTCATTCCTAGAGATGCTGTGCAGCCTGCTGGGGGTGTGCGTGCCAGGCCAGTACAGCCAGCTCTCTTCCTGCCTCACTCTGGGCCGATCCGACCCAGGGTCCTTCTCCCCTGTCCCAGGACCTGTGGCCTGACCTTGCTCCCTTCCCACGGTCACACGTCACCTGCTAGAAGCTCTGCTGAAGGCGCATAGGGGAACTGCTATTTGGGTAAGGCATGCGGTGTCCCCACACCCTGAGAAATTGGAGGCGGGCTCTGTGTCTGACCAGACAAGTGTGGCAGTGGTATGTCAGACCACATGGCTTGTTGAACCAGAAATGTGTGGCTTAAATTTCACATGCCAGACAAGCACAGGGTCCTCGGTGCATCCTCACTGGAGACTCATCGTGCCCATGGCAGAAATATACACCTTGCTGTGAACAAAATGAGACGGTCTTGCTTCTCAGTGATCCGCTGTCCTTTCTAAAATCCCCATTACCGTGTTGACAGAGAGTTAGCTGTACTGCAGTTCTAGGCTGTGATGTGCGAATATACCTCATTCAGTGGATGACTAAAAATGGGTCTTCTCTTTTGGCTAATTACAAATGTGTCCTGGCCAGAGTCTACAGCTGCTGCAGGTTAAACTGGAAGCAGATATTCGCTGTTGTCTACTAGAAAATGCCCTCGGTATGGTCTGCCTGCGTTCCCAGTGGGCACAGCTCCCTTCTGCTTTTACAGAAGGGGCTCCGATGAAGTGCTTTTATGTGCATCCCTGATAAGGTGCTGCCTCTCAGCCCTGGAAACAGTTGCTGTTCATTCATGCCTCATTAATATTACAGCTTGTTTGATGTGGGTGTTTGTGTGGTCACTGTATTTAGCTCTGGGATGTTTTCCCGTGTACCCTAACAGTTTACACAGAATTTTGACTTATTCTAAGTTGACGTTAGGGAACGTAACAAGCATCAGCTTTGCACAGTGAAGAATGTAAATGGTCAAAGCCTGTTTGAAAGCCCGCCCAGAGGCACCTGCGTTCACCCTGTCTTCCCACCAGATACTCAGGGATGTTTCTGGCCGGTTCCCAGTGTTCACAGAACTCCATGTTCTTCATCTTGCCCGTGTTCTGCCCATTCAGTGACTGGTTGGGGTCTCTTTGAGTCTTCAGTGGCTAGTTTTGTGTTCCCTGGCCCCCATCTATCCTGTTGGAAATTTGGGTATTAAGATCAGGCCTGGCAGGCCTATAGCTGGCTGCCTTTACCAGGCCTCACTCACCTGTCTGTCCTTCCACTGTGGCTCTTGCAGACTCCCCAGAGTCAGAAGGCCTTGGTCCTGCTCTCTTGCCCCTTACCCTGGCCCCGCATGCACACACATCTGCCAAATTGTTTCAGGGAAAAGCCCATGAGGATTTCTCCTCTCCCTCAACTCTTTGATATGAGTTAGGAGTAATTTTCTTTGATGGTCTCTTATGCCGCAGCTGGGTTTTGGGCACATAGTGTTTCCTGGTGTCAGGCTTCATCCTTGGCCTGTTGAGCATGTGCGTCCTTCTCCATACCTCACGCTCTCCCACATGGCGGGCTGGTTGAGGGCGGGGCACTGGCCCAGATTCCTTTTCTGTTCTTAGCTCCTTACGCAGTGTTGGGTATAAAGTAGGTGCTTAATATGTGCACACTGGCCTACTTGTCTTGAACCCACTAGCTTGAAATCCAGCACAGAAAAGTAAGAATGAGAGTGACCACTGGGAAATGGTCTCGAGGAAGGGAGGCTCCTTGGAGGCATGTCTGTGACGGGCACTCCTAGAGCCCAGGCCCCACAGGGGAAGGCCACAGGCACAGGCCCAGGCTGGGCTGGGCAGGGCCGGGGCCCAGCACAGGGTACCACTGGGGCAGCTGTGCTCACAGGAGAGCAGCTAGAACTGGGCCGTGGTTGCCTCAAGGAGAGCTCCCCTTCTTGCAGTGTGCCACACTTGTCCTCTGTGCCACCCCCCAGCTGCACCTGGGGGTCTAACCTTGGAATCTCCCACATTCTGCCCTGCATCTGTGGTTCCATGGCTTCAGTCCAGTGCTGGCCTTCTGATTGGTGTCTTTGCTGTTAGCCTCCTCATTCTGGTCCATCTTCCATTCGTCCCCCATAGTTGCGTTTAAAAAGGATGCTCTGGTCCCAGGTCTCAGAAAGCCCCTTTTGAGTCCCAGAGATCCCTGCAGGGTCCAATCGGATCCTTTGACCTAGCAGGGAAAGCCCTTCCTGAGTGGACCTTGGTTGCCTTCCTCCAGCTCTGTCTTCAGATACCTCCCCCCACCTACTCCATGCTGATTCACATATTCCTACAAAAACACTCCTGACCTTCTCAGAGCCCTGTCTGCTGATGTCTGCCTGCAGGGCACAGCTCCAAGGGCCTCCCCCCTTCAGTAGGTCTTCATAGGGTTCCCCTGTGTGCCAGGTACTGTGCTAAGCACCAAGCCTAGACCCCTGCCTTGTAGAGCTTACACGCTCATGGGCAAGGAGACAGTAAACATCATAAAGCATACAGCATGTTAGGTGATGTTGTTATTGTTAGTTGCTGTCAGGTCAGCTCTGACTCATGGACAACAGAAGAAGAGATTGCCTGGTCCTGTACCGTCTTCACAATTGTTGATATGGTCAAGTCCATTGTTGTGGTGACTGTACATTTTGAGTACCTTCCAGCTTCAGAGGCTTATCTTCCAGCAAGCATTATGTGAGACAATATTCTGCAGTGATCCATAGGGCTTTCATTGGCTAATTTTCAGAAGTAGATTGTCAGGCCTTTCTTCCTAGTCTATCTTAATCTGGAAGCTCTGCTGACACCTGTCCACCATGGATGGCCCTGCAGGTGTTTGAAATACTGGTGGCATAGCTTCTTCCAGCATCACAGCAACATGCAGGCCTCCATACTATGACAGACAGACAAGGGGTGGTAGTGGTGGTGGGTGATATGTGCTCTGGAGAGCAGAAAAACAAAAAGTCCAAGGAGAAGGGGAGTGGTTTGCAGTATTAAATGGGGTGGTGAGTACAGGGCTCACTGAGCAAGAATTGGAGGGGGAGGAGTTAGCTGTGTGAAGATCTAGGAAAAGTGTTCCTGGCAGAGGGACAGCAGTGCACAGACCCTGAGGTGGTCTAGAGCTGGGGGATGGGGAGAGGCAAGCGTACCCAGAGTGGTACTGGTCGATGGGTAGGCAGGACTTCTGAAATGCGGTCACAGACCAGTACCCATGTATCAGTGCTGGGATGCTGCAGCAATGTCAGGGGGTTGTGAAAATTTCTAGCTACCTTCAGTGTCTGTACTTACCTTGTCAGGACTGGTCTTGGGCCATGGCCCTCCTTCTGAGCAGGTTCATGTAGGCCTTCTAGAGACTGAGAGTACTGTGTTTTTATTTGGCGTGAGATGGGAGGCAGGGTGAGCTTTGACCTGAGGAGTGACTTGATCTGATTTGGGATTGTAGGGACTAAAAGGAACCCTCTGGCTGTGCTTGGCAGGGGCGGAAACAGGGAGATGAGTGAGGAGAGTGTTTCACTAGTCAGGTGGGAGAGGGGGTGGTGCAGACAGGAGAGTGGCTGTGGAGGCTTGAGAAGTGGTGGACTCTGGGTATGTGTAAAGGAGCACCAACAGGACTTGCCAGCAGACTGGACATGGAAGAAAAAGAGGAGCTCTGAGGACCGAGGACCGAGTGTTGGAGGGTGGAGCTGTGGTTGCCTGGCCTGATGGTGGCTGTGATTGGAGCATGTTTGAGTGGAGGCCAGGGGTTGCCCTTTGTGCATGTCAGGGTGTCCACTGGACATCCAGGTGGAGCTGTGGACAAGGTCCTAGGTGAAAGTGGAGAAATGCTCAGGTTTGTCATGCATATACTTGTTTAGTTTACTGAAAGGCAGTCATGGCAAGGCATACAAGGAAGACCTCCAGACATCTGTTTAGGATTGGGAGAATCAGAATTCACAATCACAATGTCGGTTCAGTAATTAGAATCCACATCTTTAGACTTCAGGCATTTACCTTTAATGAGTGGTCTAGGGTTCAGGCTCGTCCACGGCTTCAACTTGGAGGAGGTGCTCCGTAGCTAGAGTTCGACGTCAGATGTAGCTGGCAGTATCTCAGCAGGCTCTCAGTCTTCAGAGAGAGAGAGAGAGAGAGAATGAGAGAGAGACCTTCTGCCTCTGCAATCTCTTGGTGAATGTGCCAACGCCTAGGTTTTATATGTGATTGTTTTACCTTGGCCCCTGATGATGAGGGCCAGGTGATGACAAGCTTAATCGAGACTAGTGCCTTACATCTTTTTTTCAGGGTCAGCCAAATGGTATACTATTGCAGCTTTCTTCAAGATTAGAGATTGAGCGGGTTGTTATGACTACACGTATGTCTTAAGGTCCCTTTACAGACATTTAACTGTATGTTACATTTTCTTTATCATAGCATGCAGGTATATGGCTATCTTAGAAAGATTGTCTACTAGGTAACCCACTTCTGTGTTTGTTTCTAAAATCACATTTTGATTGACTTAACACACGTGTGGTTTGAGAGCAGTTCCGAAAGCACAGTGTGTGTGTGGAGTTTATAGCCGCCAGCTTTGTCTTCACGTGGGCTCTCATGCTGACTCCACTGCGTGTGGTTCCTGGGGCACCGGCCATGCCCCCCTGTGAAGTGGTCCCTTGGCTCCCCCACTCCGGGTACCCTCTTTTGGACCCTGGCCCATAGGCAGGCTTGGAATTGTTTGTAGGCTGGAGCTGTGCTGCCCAGAGGAGGCCTCGAGGCTTTGCCGAGGTTCACACAGTGGTGGCAGCTGCTGGACGTAGAGACAGCATGAGCAGCCCACCTGTTACCCCTACCCTGGGCTCTCTCGTGTGCAGAGCTGGTCATGGCACCCAAAGCCTGTGGAGAAATTGCAGATGTTCTTGGGTGGCAGAACCCACATCGGAGGCAGCTGGTGGGCTGGGAAGGTTGTTTCTGTGAGTTAGGGCAGAAGCTTGTGGGCACGTGTTTTAGTCGTCTAGTGCGGCTATAACAGAAATACCACAAGTGAATGGCTTTAACAAAGAGATTTATTCTCTCACAGCCTAGGAGGCTGGAAGTCCAAATTCAGGTCATCAGCTCCAGGGGAAGGCTTTGTCTCTCTGTGGGCTCTGGAGGAAGGTCCTTGTTGTCAATCTTCCCCTGGACTAGGAGCTTCTCTGTGCAGGATCCCTAGGTCCAAACAAAGGATGCTTTCGGCTCCTGGTGCTTCTTTCTTGGTGGTATGAGGTCCCCCTGTCTCTCTGCTCCTTCTGTCTTTTATATCTCAAAAGAGATTGGCTTCAGACAGTCTAATCTTATAGATTGAGTCCAGTGTCATTAACGTAATTGTCACTAATCTCATCTCATTAACATCGTAGAGATAGGATTTACAACACCTAGGAAGCTCCTATCAGATGACAAAATGGTGGACAATCATGCAGTACTGGGAATCGTGGCCTGGCCAAGTTGACAGATTATTTTTGGGGGACACAATTCAATTCATGACAGCATGTGTACTGGAAAGCTGATCGCTGCTGTCCTAGCCCTGGTTGGCCTCCATAAAGACTAGCAAGGAAAGGGAGAAGTGTCCAGCTTGGCATCCCTGGCTCCATCTGCTGACCCTGAGTCACAGTCTCCAGAGGTGGCCATAAGCCGGTGCTGTGTGGATGCACCATAACATGTTGTCCTGTGTTGCCTGGTGCCTCAGAACTCCTGGTGGGGGTGCAGCTGCTTGCATTCCTGTGCTTAAAAAAAAAAAAAAAAAAAAGGGAGGGAGGGAAGGAGGACACCAAACTCATCCTCTCATGTGCTCAGGTGGATTGGAACCAACATGAAGGCCCAGTGGTAGTGGGGCGGCCGTGGCAGGCTCTGCAGAGCAGGGTACCTGCCGGGGCCAGGCCCTCTCTCCTGACGGCCCCCTTGTCTCAGGGGCACCTCCGTTCTCTGCCTGGGGCAGAGCAGCCCTCTGTGATACAGCATCAGGCCTGCTCCTGGCAGGGGGGGAGGGGATTTCTGAAATTCCTTACTGCTGGCCTTGCTGTGGAAATCCTGGTGGTGTACTGGTTAAGTGCTATAGCTGCTAACCAAGAGTTTGGCAGTGCAGATCCGCGAGGCACTCCTTGGAAACTCTGTGGGGCAGTTCTACTCTGTCCTGTAGGGTTGCTATGAGTTGGAATTGACTGGACGGCAGTGGGTTTGGTTTTGGTTGGTTTGACCTCGCTGTGGTAAATTATTCCACCCCTGCAATGATTACCAAGTGCTCATGGGAGGTTATGACCATATCATTTATTTGCTCCACCTTATTCTAGCAAGGATTTGTGCTGACTTAAAAAACACATGTAATACGACAGGGTTAAATAGGTACTAGAAGAAATTGGGGTAAAAGGAAAATTAAGAGTTAAGAAAACAAAATCAAGCCACGGTCAGGAAGCTGTATACAATTGCTGGAGTTGGATCCAAATCTGGCTCTGACTTCTCAGCCCCTAAAGCCAGAGAGGAAGCCTGGTTTGTTTCTGGACGAGAGTCTAGGATCCAGGTGGGGGTACGAAGAGACCAAGTTGCTCATTAGGCCAGTGGGTATGCATTACCTGAGAGCAGCTGGCCGGGGTCCACAGGGAGGAGAGCTGGGGAGAGTGTGTCCTTGGTGCTCCCATGCAGTGATGACCCCTGGCTAGCCTCCCCAGCACGCTTGAGGCCAGTGCCGAGCCCCAGAGCTCGTGTTTTAGGCAGCAGCTCTCTGGTGGCCCAGCAGAGTCCAAGAGAGAACTCGGTGTCTTGGGGCATGGAAGGACGGCATGGCCACCTCACTGCTCTTCAGGGTAGCCATTCCTTCCCAGCTGTTGGAGCCCCTTGGAGAACCTGAACACCCACATGCCCACCCGGTTGTGGGGTATCAGGATGTCCCTGGGTGCTGAGCCCTCTAAGGATGCTCCAGGGGGTGGCCCCCCCTCAGCAGGAGCTGGGGCAGACTGGGGCTGTGCTGGCCCAGCCCCAGGGGTGGGGCCGCAGGCAGAGAGAGCTTTTTGGTAAGAATTAGGCATCCAAGAGAGTACTACATGGTTTGTTTTTGAAAACTTGAGGATGTGGGAAGATACATTGTTTAGAAATAATTGAATCCCTTCCATGACCTGCAGAAGCCATCCTGAGGTGTGGACCTTGGCAGGAGCTGGCCATTACGCCCCTGAGAGCGTTGGGGTACTGACCCCAGAGGTGCAGCTGAGTGGGACTGCCCAGGAAGGGGTGTCGGGGTGCAGTTCCCAGTGCCAGGAAAGGCAGGTAGAGCCTGTGGAAATGTGGGAAATGGGATCCATCTGACATGCCGTTTTGCTGGCACAGATGTGTTCTGTGAGCCCTGGACCCTGCACCTTTGGCTGGAGAGGCAACTGCAGGGCGTCCACATAGCACATACTACACTCCAGAGAGGCCATCTTTTCCAGTGGGAAACAGCCACAGAGGAATGCCAGCAGCTGCACAGGACAGGACAGCACAGGACAACGTGTTATGGTGGCACCAGGCAGCACAGGAGAACATGGTATGGTGCATCCACACAGCACTGGCTTATGGCCATCTCTGGAGCCTGTGACTCGGGGTCAGCAGACGGAGCCAGGGATGCCAAGCTGGACACTTCTCCCTTTCCTCACCAGCCCCTGTTAAAGTGGGGCTTCGATATGGACTGTTTGGGTTATGGGGTAGCTGAGCTGCTGGGGAGGCGGCTGCCTGAATAAGCAGAAAGTGTCAGGATAGCGCCTCCTGGTGCTCTGCGCTTGGTGCTGTGAAGGGCTTTTCTTGTTAATCCATTTGCTTCTCACGCTTGTGGGAGGCAGTGGGCAGGGCAGGTGTTTTTAATAGATGAGGGACCTGGTTACTGGTGCAGTAACTCGCTCAGATCTACCCAGTGGTAAGAGATGAAGTCAGAATTTGAACTCATTTTTTCCAGAACTCTGGTTCTCTTTCCCCAATTTTTCAGTAGAAAAAAGTAGTTTTTAGATGCTTCTTCAAAATAAATACATAACGTAGACCTATTGCAATTTCAAGATTGTGTGATTCATCTCATGTAAAGCTTTTTTTTTTTTTTTTTTACTTTTATGGTTTTTAAAAACAAGAACACCTATGTAAACTGTTACATAATTGGGACACAGATTTTTATTTTTTTATTGTGGTAAGTACATATATAACAAAACATTTGCCATTTCAACGTTTTTTTACATGTACCATTCAGTGACATTGTGTTCAGCGTGTTGTACAGCCATCACCACTATCTGTTTCCAAATTTTTCCATCACCCTGAACAGAAACTCAGTATCCCCTAAGCAGTGAGCCCTTCTTTCTCCTACCTCTCACCCCCGATAACCACAAGTAAACTTTTGGTCTTTATATACTTGCCTATTCTAGGTATTTCATGTAAGTGGGATCATACAATATTTATTCTTTTATGACTGACTTATTTCACTCAGTGTAATGTTTTCAAGGTTCATCCACGTTGTAGCATGCATGAGGACTTCATTTCTCTTCATGGCTGAGTGATATTCCTTTGTACGTATTTACCACGTTTTGTTCATCCATTCACCCGTTAATGGACGTTTAGGTTGCTCCCACCTTTTGGCTGTTGTGAAAAGTGCTGCAGAACATTGTTGTACACATACGTTTGTGTTCCTGCTTTCAGTTCTTTTGGGTATATACCTAGGTGTGGAATTGTTGGGTCATATATATATATTTTTTTATGGTAATCCTATGTTTGAATATTAGAGGAACCGCTGTACTGCTTTCCACAGGAGCTATATACCATTTTACATTCCATCAGCAATGGATGTGGGCTCCCATTTCTCCACATCCTCGACAACACCTGTTATTTTCCGTTTTTTTGTTATAGCCATCTTAGTGGGGGTGAAGTGATACCTTCATGTGGTTTAGATTTGCATCTCCCTCCTCTGCACACATGGGGTCGCCGTCAGTCAGAATCGACTTGACGGTAGCCACAGTAACAGTGACTAGTGATGGTGAGCCATTTGTTTTCCTTCTTTGGTGAAATGTCTGTTCAGGTCCCTTGCCCATGTTTTAACTGGATTGTTTGGCTTTGTTGTTAAGTTGTAGGAGTTCTTTATGTGTTCTGGGTATTAGCCCTTATTAGATATATAGTTTGCCCAAATTTTTCCTGTTCTCTAAGTTTTTTTCTTTACTTTGTTGGTAAAGTCCTTCGACGAGCCAAGTTTTTAATTTGGATGAAGTGCCATTTATCTGTTTTGTCTTTGTTGCTCGTGCTTTTGGTGTCATACATATCCAGTAATCCATTGTCAAAAACTAGGTCCCCAAGCATTATCCCTGTGTCTTCTTTTAAGAGTTTTACAGTCTTAGCAGCTTGATCCATTTTGATTAATTTTCATATATAGTATAAGGTATGAGTCCAGCTTCATTCTTTTGCTTTTTGAAATCTGGTTGTCACAGCATCATTTATTGCAGAGACTGTTCTTTCCCCAGTGAATGGACTTAGCGAAAATCAACCATCAAAAATTGACCATTGAATGGATTTATTTCTGGGTTCTGGATTCTGTTCCTTTGGTCTATATGTCTGTCCTTATACCAATACCAGACTGTTTCGATTACTGTAGTTTTAGACTGTGTTTGAGATTGAGAAATGTGAGTCTCATACTTTGTTCTTCTTTTTCAAGATGGCTTTGGCTATTTGAGGAACCCAGATTTTAAGAAGCTCTTTTGGCTGACAGAGAGTGTACGATTGTCCTTGGCATTTGAAGCACAGCTATCAGAATTGCTGGTGGGGGAATATTAATTAAACAATTAAAAAATAAATAAAACCAAACCTATTGCCATCGAGTTAGTTCTGACTCATAGTGACCCTATAGGGCAGAGTACAACTGCCCCATAGAGCTTTCAAGGAGCGCCTGGTGGATTCAAACTGCTGACCTTTTGGTTAGCAGCTAAGCTCTCAATCACTGCGCCACCAGGGTTTCCAATTAAATGATAGACATTATAAATGACTTCTGCCATAGAAAAGTGAGATTATGCATAGACTACTTACATCTGTCTGTCTATCTCAGAGCATTCTTTATAGAGTAAGTAAATAGACCTTTATACTGAACTGTCAGTAAGGGTACCAGGAGAAGGAGTGGAATTGTCTTCAGTCTGCTTAGTCCCAGTCACATGGCTGCTGGCAGCATCTTTGGTTCACGGATGCTCAGCACACTGACTGCCAGCTCCAGTCATCAACTTCAGGGGGTGTCTAGAAATTATAGAAACAAACAGGAGGGAAGGTATAAAGATAGGTTGTTCTTTGTATGGAAAAGTAGGCCATGCACCTTAAATATAATCTCTCTGTATATCATGTTGTCCTGTCTTATTGTCTTCAGTACACTTTTCACTATCTGAAATAATCTTTTTGTTTATTTTCTGCCCTGCCCCCCACCCCACTGAAAGCAGGAACCTGTCTGTCCCTCATGCTGTGTTCTTAGCACTCCTAGCACAGTGCCTCATCTGCGTCCAGTACCTGTTACCATCCAGTCAGCTCTGACTCATGGTGACCCCATGCGTGACAGAGTAGAGCTGTGCTACAAAGAGTTTTCAGTGACTGGTTTTTCAGAAGTACGTAGCTAGGCCTTTCTTTCGAGGTGCCTCTGAGTGAACTTGAACTGCCAGCCTTCCAGTTAGCTGCCAGTTGCATTATTTAACCACCCAGGGATTCCTGACCCTGCAAGGTGCTCAGTAAATACTTAGGAAATGAAAGAATACTACATAAACCTTACTCTTTTTTTGGTGGTGATGTTTTTGTCTGATGTGCTCATCTCTGCAGGTGTCTGCCCCAGGCTTGATTGTTAGTCTTTTGAAAATATATTTTGTGGACTCTTCTACAAGTGCAGAAACATTTTATACATCGGTTTAGTTTCTCAGTGCTCTGCTGCTGAGTCTAGCACCAGCATGATTCATAGTTGTTTGTTTCGGCTTTTGTTATAAAGTGCTGTTCTTCATTTTGCCAACTGCCTTTTTTTCCCCCCAAACCACTGGAGTCTCTAGCTGTGACCTGTGAAATCTGGCCTCTGGGGTGGCCCAAGGGTCCAGGTCCCCCAGTGATTACAACGTGCAGCCAGGGTGAGAAGCTCCATTCCAGGCAGGTTGCACGTGGGCTGGTGATGCACCCGTTTTCCCGTGAAAATGAGCTCTCAGGAAAGCTGGTTTTACTCAGTTGAAAGATTCTTCCCCCCCTCTTCAGCCGAAGTTATAGTCAGCAGGTGTTACTTCAGCTTTCAGGAGCTGGAAATTGATGTTGCAGATGGAATTATTCTTCGGTCCTGACTGCTACTGGGAAAGCTTAGTCTAGCTCTTAGCCAGACAACCAGCAGCCTCCTGGTCAACTCACTCAGTGACCCATCTCCAAAACCCTCACTGGTGAATGTGGCGTGGGCGTGAAATAAGAAGCTCTACTATAGTTTTTTCATTATAAAATAATGCATGTCCATTCATGATAGTTTAGAAAATACAAAAAGGCAAATGTCCCATAACGTTACTACACAAAGACAGCTGTTGTTCAAATGCTGCCGTTTTCCCTTCTGGATTTTTTCTACATTTTTCTTTTATATGGTTGCCATTGCACTATAAATGCAACTTTGCCTCCATGCTTTTGTCTTGTAACATCTTAACAGAAGCATTTTCTCCAGTGACTACGTGACTTCATGAACATTTTAGGAACTGCACACAATATTCCAGGGCAGAGCTGTCGGCCAGCCCGTCGCTCCTCTTATTCATACCTGAGTGGTCCAGGCTGGTGTCTTGGCTGCCTGGACTGGGGCCCCTGAGGTTGGCACCTCCTGGTTGTACAGCTTTGTCATGGCCATCTGTCTGTGTGCAGAGCAAGCAGGTATTTAATCTGGTGGTGAGTTGAAGGCCAGATTGAGAGCCACACCCCCAAAGACAGCTGTAGTGCCGGATCTGAACCACAGGTGGTCTGAATAGCATGATGTGAAAACCAAACACACCTAATGTTGTACCATATACAGGTAATACAGCAGTATTGTAGACGGGTCCTCCATAGCCACCAGCCATTCTCAGACACATTTTTCAAAATGTCCGTTTGCTCATTTGCTTGTTTTTGAGCATGTATGTGCCAGACAGTGCCAAGCTGGGGCACAGCTCAGCAGCTGAGATCTTGCTCCAGGGGCTCTAGGTAGGAGAGTCCGACAAGCCAGCAGTGAGTGAAGAGGAGTGACCGGGAGGGCAGGGTAGTGGGGCAGATTTCTGACCACCTTTGAGCTGCTCTAACCCGTGACAGCTCTTCTCCTGTCGGTAAAGGAGGAGGAGGTAGGGAGTGGGTAAGTGGAGGAGCTGGGGCCCCCAAGCCACACACGGTTATGTAGCTTGACTTTTTTCACCTAGCTTTTATATGCAACTTCCATGTTGCCACAGAATTATACTTGTTTCGAAGGTCAGTTACTCAGCTCCTCTCAACTGAAGTCTTTTAATCTCTCCCAGGCTATGGTCTAAATGGGATATACTAACAGGTGCACCTTGCACACGGCCTTGCTATAGGAATGCTCCATAAATGCCCTATTCATTGTTGTTACCGTCAGGGTTGTTCTCAGGCTCCCAACAGTGTAAATGATGCTGTGGTAAGCTTCTTTGTGCAAGAAGCTTGTTCTTAAGGATTTGCTGAATTATTTCTTCAATGTAGAATTCCCAGAAGTGAGATTAATAGGGAAAAATATATGAACATCTTGAAACATATTGCAACTTGCTTTCCAAATGGGTTGTGCCAATTCACCGTGCTTCCAGGAATGGACAAGAGTGCTCAGCTCGTAGTTCCCGAGCCTGAAGGGAGACTGCACTTTTTTTGAGATCATTACTAATTTAATAGGTAGAAATTATTACTAGATACTAATTTTATAGTTTCTTGTTTATAAGTATTACTCTAAGAAACTGCTGTCGGCATTTAACTTCTTCAGGTTTATGATCGAATTAAAATCAGAGAAATTCTGTCTTTGTTAAAGTCCATGCCTACTCCTGCATTTGGTTCGGTGCCGGCCCACCTCTGCTGGAATCTGCTCCTTGGCTCCGCTCTTGGCTGCAGAGCTGTGGGTGCTCCTGGGGCACACTGGCAGGGCCTCGCTTACTCATGTCCCCACCCAGAGAAGGACAGGTGGCAGCTTCATTAGCTCTCTGTGGACAGAGTGACAGGCACCACGTAGACCCTTGGCCCAACAATAGACAAGAAGAAATTGCTTAATGTTCAAGCCCTCGCTTCCCCACCTACCAAGCGGAGAGTCTTGCCCTGGGGAGGGCTTAATCTATGGCCAGAAGAGAACGGGACACACTCACTTTTTAATTTCTGATGGAGGATGGGCTGTGAGTCATCCAGATGGCCACAAGGACTGCCTCTTGTCTTTACCCCACCCTTCCCCCCGTCCAGCCCTGCTCCGGCCTAAACGAGGTCATTCTTAGGGCTGCCTTCTTTCTCCCTCACTGTCCCAGGCACCGGCAGCCTCCTGTGTCTGAGCAGCGTGGCCAGGTGAAGAGAGGCTAGCAAGCCTGTTCACCTCAGTCCTTCCCCAGTCCCCTGTATGCCCTTGGTGCCCTGCGGATGCCCCAGGAGCCTGAGGGGGGCCTGTCTGCCCCAGAAGCACCCACCAGGGGCTGCCCAGCTCCAGGGGAGGGAGGAGCCTCTTAGCCCAGCAATCTGTTCTGAGAAGCTAAGCAGGCCCCACGGAAGCTGTCTCTGCCTGCCTCAGGAGCAGGCATCAGACCCAGCTGTGGTCACATTCTTACACCCATCTGGGTACACTGAAGCAGCCAGGGTAGGGTGGGGCCAATTTTGAGTCCTCTGCCTGCAGAGTGGGGCCATGTTGCTGGCTGTGACAGGGCCTCTGTGGACCCCTGATCAGTAGAGCTGGCTCAAAGCCAGCTGCCCTGCCACATTGTGAGCTGGGACGTGACTGAATTTGGGTCTCAGTTTCCTCGTCTGTAAACTGAGGTGGCAGTACCAGGATTGGAGGGTGGCGGTAAGGATTGTGTAGGGGACGGATGGGACGGATGTGACGGGCATAGCCCAGGCCTTAGCACACGTATGCCCCTGGGGGTTATAGCTGTTAGTGGTTTTCATTGGAATCTAACACTGAAAAGTGAGCCATTCCATCCACCCACAAAGGTTTGAGCTCCTGCTCCATGTCGGGACCTCTGCTGGCACTGGGGCCCTGCCCTCCACAGCTAAAGGGAGCTAAAGGGAGGCCATTGGGGCAGGGCCGGGGGGCGAGGGGACCAGGTGAGCAACCTCGGAAGGTGAAGGTTCCAGGGTGGTTCCTTGGCCTGCGTGGCGAGGGTGGTGATGCTGGTGATGCTGGTGGTGTGGGGTAAGCCGGGTCAGAAGATAGCTCCAGACACTTGAACCATCACCTTACACATGGCACTGCTCACAGGGAGGGGCTGCATATTCTCCCAGGGAGGGTGGCCACAGAGAAGGTGCATTTATGCTTCCATTTTCAGGTGTAACAGCATCTCAATTGAACATATCCAAAGCCCACCACTTCTCACCCCTTCAGAGGTCCTGAGCCCCTCTTGTGGCCCTCTGCTTACTTCAGCCTCAGTGGGTGCCCTTTGCCCAGTGAGCGGGCCTGCGCCATGCTCATCTCCATCAGAGGAGCCTCCCCTGACCTTGAGACTAGCGTGTCAGAGCTCCCTGCCCTGGCACACCGCCATCCTCTGTGCTGTGTCTGACTCACTGCCTGACTGTAGCATTTGTTTGTTCACTCTCTCTCTCTCCTGCCTGGAACACAAGCTCTGTGGGAACAGGATTTTGGTGCACACAGGCATAACTGACCTTTAGGGACTGGGGACAGGAGTGGACTCAGGATCCTAAGATGTGGCTGTGGTGAGCAAGCCATCTAGCCTCTCTGGGATCTAGCTGCCTCATCTATGAAAAGGGTTGAGAATCAAGAGCAAGACCTTCACGGCCAGACTCTGCCTCTCAGCGGCTGATGACCTGGGGCGAGCTACCTTACCTCCAAGGATCAGTACTGATCTGTAATCCTCACAGACTGAGGATTCATTGAGATACTAGTCAGTGTTGGTAAGTGTCATGTGCCAGACACATTAGCTCATTTAATCTTCACGGCACACCTAGGAGTAGGTACTCTGTCTCTATTTTGCAGGTGAGAAAACTGAGTCATGGAGAGTTTCTTGGCCTAGGCCAAGGTCACATGTTAGTAAGTGGCTAAGCCCAGATTTGAGCCCCAGCACTGGGACCTGGGGGCTGCGCTCTCCATCCTGTCCTGTGCCTCCTCTCTTCTGCTGGAAAGTCCTGAGCCTTGCTCAGACCAAGGTTGGAAGCAGCGGCATCACAGCGCAGAGCAGATGTGGGTCCTTGTGGGTAAGCATCAAAAAGAAAAAGCACATACGTGCACACACATGCACGCACATGCACACATGCACGCACACGTGTATGTACACAGCACACAGACGCACATGTATACATGTGCGTACTGGAGCATGTGTGAAAACGTTTTTCTGTATGGAGTCACAGGAAAATGCTAACAGCTGTTTCCTCTGGGGAGAGAAATGGGGCAGGATGAGAGGAGTGGGTCCACTTTTGTTTTATGCTGAAGTATTTAAAAATAAATTATGGCCATCATGACATTCCACCCCTAAATACCTCAGGATGCATCTGTGGGAAGAGGATCATCCTGTGGAGTCACAAAACCATGATCACACCTAACAGGACAAATAGTTTCTGAACGTCATAACAGCTCATATTCAAATGGGGCCAGTTGTCCCAAAAGTGCCTCCAAGCTGGCCTGTCTGACCCAGGACCACCCTAGAGCCATGTGCTACATCTGGTAGTTCTGCCCTTTGTCTCATTGTAAAGCAGTTCCTTTTCTCATGGCCTGATACCCTAAGAGGCCGGGCTGGTTTCCTTTGGGTGTCGCCAGGTCTGGATGTGCCCCCTGGCTCCCTCGTGGTGGAGGTTAGCTCATCCTGCTCTCCCCACCATTCCCCCCGTACTTCCTGTGAACTGGGAGTCAGATCTTGAGTCTGGAGTGGACTCAAGTGAACAGTTTCGCTGTGATACATCCTGGGTGGTAGATGATGGTGCATAATAGCAGCTGTCCCACCACTGTTGGTACCTGGGCACCATGGCAAGAGATGATCGTGGTTTTGTCCCTCTGGGGTAGAATCACCTCTCCTGTGGCTAGGCCCTGGCTGTGGGGCACTGGTGCCCTGTCCACATGTGTCTTGGCTTTTCCAACATGCATGTATGTTCTTTCTTCCATGTCACCTGGGGAACTCTATGCTTGGTCTTCATAATCTGCCTCATTTCAGCTAGCAGCGTCTTTCCTCACCACCCTGCAAGGCTGCGAAGCGAGGGTGTTCTGGAGGGTCTCCGTGGGTGTGGGGTGGAGACTCAGCTCAGGCCAGAGCTGTGGGGTGGTAGGGGGGTGTCCTCAGGCATCATTGTCCCTTCAGGAGATGGCTGTGGAACTGCAGGAAGATGCTACTGGATCGAGGACAATCTGGGCCAGGAAGCAGTTCACTCACTTCAGCCATGAGGGAGGAAATTAGTGGCCTGGGGAGAACTGGGCTGCACTAGAACCCAGTGTTGCCCACCAGCCCTCCCTGGGGGGCCAGCAGCTGTAGGTGGGCCAGCCCAGCAGACAGAGTGGGTGGAGGCCGCTGCCCTCTGGGAAAGCAGAAGGCTGGGGTGGCCAGGGCTAAGACAGGAGGCCAGTCTCTGGTCCGTACTGTGGAAGGTGGATGGGGTGATAAGGGGTCATGAGCTGGAGCAGGGAAGACTGGGCAGGTGGGCATTGCCCCTGTGTCTGGGCACTCCTGGCCCTTTTTTTTTTTCTGCCAGCTGTTAACTCATCCCACAAACCTCACAGATGGGGAGCGGAAGTTGGGAGAGGCCAGGAGTTTGGATACAGGCCCCTGCATAAATGGGAGGGACAGGATTTGAACCTTGGCCTGTCTGTTTGGTGTCCCATTCACCCCTGGTCTCCCTGTCCTGAAATAGCCTGGGCTGTCCACAGGCCTTTGAGCAGTGGCCACTGTGCTTGGAGCCAGATGGAGTGCTTCTTAGGCATAGAGCTGTGGTGACCATGAGTTCTTGCTGAGTCAGCAGACAAGGGCCTGGGGGACACACCGATGGACAAGCCCCCACTACCTCGGGGGTCTTGTGTGAGGCTTGTGGACCAGAGAGTTAGCAGAAGTTGTCCATCACACAGGTAGTCAGGTCCCGTTCATTAGCAGTGTGCTGTGACTGACAGCACTGCCTAGGAACTTTCTAGGAAAATTGCAAAATGCAGCTAACGAGAAGAAGCCATTTCCTGTGTTCCTATCAACCTGACTGCTTAGCTTTCTTCTTTCAAAACTAACTGAAATTGGCCATCTGAAGCATTATTATTATGAAATCTTTTGATCTTTGTTTTAGGACCAGGTTTGGGAGATGAGGCCTTCACACAGCACAGCACGGTGTAGGCCCCCAGGCTCAGCTAGCAGGCCTGGGCAGGAAGAGGGTCACCAGTGCGGGAGACTTCCTGGGTACAGGAGGGGTGCTTGGTCTTCCATTTAGAGTATATTTGAGAAAAATGTTGGGCTCTCGTAACATCCCTGCTCAGCATCTCCCCTCAGGCTTTCTCTTAGCCAGCGTGACATTTTGGAAACAGAATAAGACTACCGTGTTCACGGTTCTTGGCCACAGCTAGTGAGGACTGTGAGCTCCTCCGGATGGGGTCCATATGTAAAACGTGTAGCTGGGAAAAGGAGGGAAGTGCACTTGGTCCTGTGTTGGTGACAAGCTTAAGCTACATGACTCTTCCTCCCCTAAGGGTGCTGGATGGGGCAGCAGGTGCCACTGACCTGGGAGAGGCACATCTTGGTCCCTGAGAGCTGGGCACCATCAGGCCCTCTGAGCAGGGTTCTTTCAGGCCCATCTCACAGCGGCGTCTGTGTTTGCAGTGTCATGTGCAAGATACAGAGGCCCTTTGTGGGCGGAGATGTTGTCACTGAGGCTTGGACGCCTCTGCCGGAACCCTTTGTCTGCCTATACTCGGGGTGATGGCTGTGAATTCTGCCACCTGCGGAACTGAGAGCTGTACATGTGCTTGTGTGAAAACCACAGCATTTAGGGGAATACCCTTTGTCTTTGATTTCCACATTGATGTGGTGAGCTGTTTCTGTATGTGCCACTGTGCATGACTAGGTAGACAGGGACATGTAAACGCACACTCGAAGCCAGTCTGGCCTTGCAGATGTGCCGAAAAGCCAAGAGGACAAGGGCGGCCTCATTCCCGTAGTAGACCCTGTGCACCCTGGCCTGGCTGGATCGGGTGCTGTGGCAAGGCAGCCAAGGAGCAGCTCTCCCTGCCAGGCCCACTTTCAGAGCATGTTTTTGGGCAGTGGAGCACGGGGCCTTCTACTTTGTTCACTCATGATTTCCATTTGGCAGTAAATGAAGGATGTCAGATGTGTGCTGTATTTTCTGTGAGCCAAGGGTCTGTGAACCAAGGCCCAGAAGTTCTTCTTTTATTAGGAAAGAAGGCTGTGGGGAGTAGGCAGCCACGTGGCTAGGCAGGGACTGGGGAGCCCATTCAGAGCCGCCTGGCATCTCTGTTTGCTTCCCCCAGTCTGGATGGTGACATCTTTGCTTCTTAAGCATAGAAAACCCAAACCCGAGTATTGTGATTAAAAGAGCTGACACCTGGGAACAAAAGCAACAAAGGTGGTGTTTTTGTTTTAGTGTATTATTAAGAAATTAAACCGTTAAGATGGAAAATATAATTGGGGTGATGCACTAGGGTGGAATTTTATTCTGTTTAGAAAAATATGTTTGTGTGTTTATAACTGCAGCCCTATAGATTAGACCAGGCATGGGGCAGTCGGTTGCTGGCTCTTTTTTTTTTTTGTACTTTAGATCAACGTTTACAGAGCAAATTAGTTTCCCATTAAGCAGTTAACACACATATTGTTTTGTGACATTGCTTGCCAATACCACGACATGTCAACACTCTTCCCTTCTCGACCTTGGGTTCCCCATTACCATCTTTCCTGTCCCCTTCCTGCCTTTTCTTCCTTGCCCCTGTGCTGATGTACGCATTTAGTCTCATTTTGTTTTATGGGCCTGTCTAATCTTTGGCTGAAGGGTAAACCTCAGGAGCAATTTCATTACTGAGCTATAAGGGTGTCTGGGGCCATATTCTTGGGGTCTCTCAAATCTGTCAGTCCAGGAAGTCTGGTCATTTTTTGTGAGTTAGAATTTTGTTCTACATTTTTCTCCAGCTCTATCTGGGACCCTCTATTGTGATCCCTGTCATAGTAGTCGGTGGTGATAGCCAGGCACCATCTAGTTTTGCTAGACTCGTCTGGTAGAGGCAGTGATAGTTGTGGTCCATTAGTCCTTTGGACTAATCTTGCCCTATGTCTTTGGTTTTCTTCTTTCTCCCTTGCTCTAGACCTGGTGAGACCAGTGGAGTATCTTAGATGGCCGCTCACAAGCTTTTAAGACCCCAGACACTACCCACCAAAGTAGAATGTAGAACATTTTCTTTATAAACTATGTTATGCCAGTTGAACTAGATGTTCCTTGAGACCATGGTCCCCACAGCCCTCAGCCCATTAATTCGTCCCGTCAGGGAGTTTGGATGTGGCTGTGAAGCTTCCATGACCTTGCCTTGGTCAAATTATGCCAGCTTCCCCAGTGTTGTGTACTGTCTTACCCTTCACCAAAATTACCACTTAGGGTTTTTTCTTCCCCACTTCTCCCCTCCCTAGTAACCATCAAAGATTGTTTCTGTGTAAACCTTTTCATGAGTTTTTACAATAGTGGTCTTGTACAGTATTTGTTCTTTTGTGATCGACTTATTTCACTCAGCATAATGCCCTCCAGATTCATCCATGTTGTGAGATGTTTCAAGGATTCATCATTATTCTTTATGGTTGTGTAGTATTCCGTTGTGTGTATGTACCATAGTTTGTTTATCCATCCATCTATTGATGGGCACTTAGGCTATTTCTATCTTTTTGCTGTTTTGAACAATGCTACAGTGAACATGGGTGTGCAAATATCTATTTGTGTGATGGTTCTTATTTCTTTAGGATATATTCCTAGGAGTGGGATTGCTGGATCATATGGTATTTCTACTTCTAGCTTTTTAAGAAGCACCATATCATTTTCCAAAATGGTTGTACCAGTTTACATTCCCACCAGCAGAGCATAAGTATTCCAAGTTTCCCATAGCCTCTCCAACATTTGTTATTTTCTGTTTTTTTTGATTCGTGCCAGTAACCTTGGGGGGCGATGGTATCTCATTGTACTTTCAATTTGCGTTTCTCTGATGGCTGGTGATTGGGAGCATTTCCTCATGTGTCTATTAGCTGCTGCTGGTTTTTTTTTTTTTTTTTGGTGGTTCTTCTGATTGACATAAATCATAGCAAACACAGTGCTTTGTGCCACAGGGTGGTTCCAAATTAAGCCTTACTGCTCTGTGTCTTTGTGCATGTTATTTTTTTTTAATTTTGTGACAAAGCAATGTGTCTTCATGGCAGCATCAGAGAGCATGAAGAAGAGTTAGCTGTCCCACCCCACGCGGAAGCAGCCTGGCCCTCTGATGCAGTACCTTCATGGCCCTAAGTGTACTTACCCCTCTTTCTATTGCATTCACTGGAGCCAGAGCCCAGCTACCTAGAAGCCTCATCTGGCAAGAATCTTCCCTGGCCTTTTGCTTTCCAAAGAGTCAAACCCTAAGAAGCAGGTTTAGATCAGAGATTTAGGAAGAAGCAACTTTTAGGTGAATTAATGGGCTCAATAAAAGAAGGAGATAAAGTAATACACAACGAGAACATTTTAAAACAACTTCCCATGAGCCAGGGAATTGAATTCTCCATCTGTTTGTCCATCCATGCATGTATGCGTCCATTCATCCAGCAGATGTTTGGCAGCTGCTCTGCTCAGTGTTGGGCATGGATGGAGGGTGAGAGGATGCATAGGTCCTGTGGCCCCAGGGTGGTGAGCACTGTGTGGGAGAGTGACAGAGCTGGCCAGCCTCGGTGGGGAGGAGCCAGTGAGCTGAGGAGACCATGCTCATGAAGGCCCAGAGGGAGGGCAGAGCTCAGAGCCGCCTGGGGCAGTGGTTCCAGACCTCTCTCTCAGAATTGTGAAGTGCAGAATGAGGGTGCATACTCAGGCACAGGCTCCGAGACTTGACATCTAATTTCTGGAGGCACCCAGACTCCCTGAGCCACATGACATCCCTGTGGATGGGAGCCTAGCATTCTCTCATGGGGGCTTAACCTGCTGTATGTGTGCATTTCTAAGACTTCTTCATGGCAGTCCTTCATTTGAGGTTTGTTACATCAGCTAGGAATTCACATTTCATCCCATCAGTAGAAACTGTCTTTCCAGGAGCTGCTTATAAATGTTTAAACCAGATAAGTATTTATAGCAAAATGTGCCTTATATGTCTTTTCTAGTAAATGTACAGTATTACTTAAAAAACAAGTTTTTGCAGAAGCGTTTAGGCTTCTTTTTTATGACCCTTAAACCTAATGAGATGCAAAGTGGGATTCTTAAGTGCTGGGAGCATCTCAGGCAGTGTGCTTGGCCCACAAATGCCCTGCACTTGTTTTTTGATCCAGCTTTTCAAGAAATATATTCTCGATCTTCTTAAAATTCAGTTCATACCTTTGAAGCAGTGCAAATGTGCTGTGAAAGTGCAGGTTGCAACCCCATGAAGACTGGTGGTGGAAGGCGTCTTCTGGGGTCGGTGCTGTGTGGGTTCTGTGGAGCTGAAACCGCATTTGACCTGTGCTTGTCCCTGAAGAACGCCATCGGCCCTTTACTGTCTTTCTGGGCTGTTGACAGCCCTGGGGGTCTGTGATGGGAGTAGGGTGTTATTTGCTGAGGTCTGTGGCGACCCTGCTTTTGCACATGGTGACTTTGCATTGTTGCTCCCACAGCCACTTCCCCACGGGTGTCCTCTGAGCTGGAGCAAGCTCGGCCCCAGACCAGTGGAGAAGAGGAGCTGCAGCTGCAGCTGGCGCTGGCCATGAGCAGAGAAGTGGCCGAGCAGGTCAGTGCCCCGTCCATCAGCCCTGTGGAGATGGGGTGGGGTGGGCTGCAGGGAGGACCTCAGCATAGCCCGTCTTCAAGACATCTCGGTTGTGATGGCCACACCGGGACTTCCTGCTACCGTGTGCTGTCACCCACTGTCCCCCCATCAGGGAGGGAACCTGTGCCACGAGACATTTAAGAAAGGCTTTTGGGGAGCTCAGTGCCCAGGGAAGAAACCAGTGAAAAGGGCTCCCTAGAAACCCACGTGCGGCTTTGACCAGCATTTGGGGCTCTCTGCTTCGTGAGTGGGGTGTGCACAGTGTGCCTCGAGGGACAGGTGTGCAGGAGACGCCTTGGCAGGGGTGTGGGGAAGTGGACCTCCTGTGAGGCGTGGGGCCGGGTGGGCTCCCCCAGAAGGGCAGTTTGCTGAGATGCACCAAAAGCCCCGACAGTGCTCAGAGGCCCAGAAAAAAAGCTAGAAAGAAAGATGAGAAAGTGCTCTGGAAAGAAGCTTGCTTGTGTTCAGATGATGGAAGTTCCTGTAATCTTAATTGTTTCTGTTCCATTTCTTCTCTAATAAACATGCATGACTTTAAATTGGGGGCAGAGGGAAAGAAGAAATGAAAGCTCCCTTCCGAAGTTGTCTTCCATGCTAACTGAATTCGTCAGGTCCGTGTCCACAGACCCCTGGGGAAAGGGCAGACTGACTCAGGGTTAGTACTGGGCCTGCTCTCGCTGGGGAGCCGGTGCTCAGAGAACAGTGTTAGGGATATATGTGCAAAGATGTTTCCCAGCATTACTTGTCTATTGATGATTGGAAATATGCTACGACTCAGCCACAGTGGACAGCTTCAATGACGGCCTCTCTGTACCCAGGTAGAAAAGTTACACAGTCCTCGAGTCTGTGCACGCAGATGCGCAGGACAGCGCTCGCTGGGAGATGCAGGGCCCAGACAGACGGTTCGATCCCTTTCAGTTAATCAATCATATCTGTGTGTTATTTATAATACCATATTTATGAATAGGAGCATGTGTAAATAATTTCTGTTAGAAACCAGAGCTTTCTGGAAGCATATGCAGTGGGAGGTGGAATGCTGTATGATTCTCATCCTTCTCATTCTTTATGGGTTGTCTAATGTTGTGTTTTATAAGGAGCCATATTGATTTTATCATTAGAAAGAATTATAAAGCCTTTTTTTTTTTTTTTAGAAAAAAATGTTAAACATCTTCTTTCCCCAATTTGGTGGTGCCTGTTTGTCTCCCTGGTGCCTGTCTCGAAGGGAGTTGAAATCTCCTGGGGCTCAGGGAGGAAGGAGCCTCCTGAGCTACGGTGATTTTCGGGGCACGGATATTCACTAGTGGAAGTCATACTGTTTTTGTCTTCAAACCTTACTTTGAGATAATGCAGAATGCAGGATTGTGTTTCCTGCTGCTGACCAGTGTTGCTTTGCTCTATGTAGTGGTATTACTACATTAGAATCAGCTTCAAAGCTCTCTTATATAAAAAAACAAGAACAGGCAAATGTATAGAGATCAGTGGTTACCAGGGACAAGAGGGAGGGGGAAAAAGGAGGTTATTGCTTATGGAGCACTGAGTTTCTGTTAACGGTGATGGAAAAATCACATTAAGGCCAAGGGTTGCACAGCCATTTAATATAATTGATGTCAAAAGTTAATATAATTGATGTCAAAAGTTGTACACCTATTAAAAAGTTGAATTGGTAAATGTCGTGTGATAGATATATTTACAGCGACAAAATATACAACCAAACACCTCAGGGAATTTGGTTTCTGGATTTGGAGGTTGGGTCATGGTTTCATGGGACTTCCCAGTTAATTGGCCTAATATCGTGTGTAGTTCTTCTGTTCTACCTCCTAATTCATTGCGTAGTGCCTGGGGTCTTAAAACCTTACCAGTGACCATCCAAGATACAACAATTGGTCTCTATTTGCCTGGAGCAACAGAGGAAGGAGGAGAGTCACAAATAGGAGGGGTAAATGGAATGTGTGGCTAATTGTCTCCATGAACAACTGCCTCCTCTGCCATGAGATGAGAAGAACTGGATGGTGCCCGGCTGCCATTACTGTACATTTTGATCAAAGATTCTATATAGGAATCCTGATCACAAGGGGGAAAGCAGAACAGAATTTCAAATTGTCATGGAATACAGAATTTCTGGAGCCATGGAGGCTGATACAACCCCTGAAGCTATTGCCCTGAGATAATTTCTAAACCATAAACCAAAAACATCCTCTGAAGTCTTTAAACCAAATAATAATTTAACTTAGTTAGTAGAGAATGTTTGCCTTAAGCACTGTGCTGTTTTAAAGAACTGTCTATATGGGATCAAATTGGTAACAGCAACTTGGAAAGTCAGAGAGGAAGTTTAGGGGGCAGTTAATGGAGGAGGAACAATTGGGAAAAGGAGGGTGAGAATGGTTGCAGGAGGTAATCAGTGTCACTGAATTGCACATGGAGAAACTGTTGAATGTTTTGCTGTCATATTCTCTATGCCACCACCATCCACAACAAAAATAAATTACTTAAAAAAAAAATCAGCTTCAAGTTCGAGTTGTCCCTCTGCAGGAAGAACGCCTCAGGCGGGGGGATGACCTCAGATTACAGATGGCCCTTGAAGAAAGCCGAAGAGACACAGTTAAAGTTCCAAAAAAGAAAGAGGTAAGAGCTTCATTGGAAAGGGAACGTTTGAGCCTCCTGTGGTTGCTGTGGGAATGCCCTGCCCCAGTCTGCAGCACGTGTGACATGCAGAGCGTCCTCAGGACACACTGCCTTCTCTCTTCACTAAACAAATGGCCCGGGTGCCTGTGGTAAGCAAGAGTAAAGTGAGGACATAGCTGAGAATGTGTCTGACTCGCCATGACTGGCTCCTCTGTACTATACCCCGCCCCCCAGAGTAGGCAGGCATGGGCGGTGGGCTTGGAGAATGGAGATTTGCTGTGACTGTAGCAATGTAAGTGACCCCTGGTGGCACAGTGGTTAAGTGCTCAGTTGCTAACCTAAAGGTCAGTGGTTTGAATCCACCGGCCTCTCTGCAGAAGAAAGATGTGGCAGCCTGCTTCCATAAATATTATAGCTTTAGAAACCCTTTGGGACAGTTCTACTCTGTTGTACAGGGTTGCTGTGAGTCAGAATTGGCTAGATGGCAGCAGGTTTGGGTTTGGTAGAAATATAAAACCTATCTCTTTCTTTGTCTCAGAAGCATGGTTCCCACCCACAGCACACCGCTCTGTTGGATTTAATGGACGCTCTCCCCAACTCAGGCCCTGTGGCACAGAAAGCAGAGCCCTGGGGCCCAGCACCCACAGCCAGCCAGACCAACCCCTGGGGCGGGCCAGTGGCCCCAGCAAGCACCTCGGACCCCTGGCCATCGTTTGGTAAGACCCCTTGGTTCCTCCTCCGAGTTTGCCTGCTGGGTGGGTGAGGGGCTGCAGAAGGAACTCTTTGTTCTTTATTGCATGGTGGTAGTAGAGTCCTGGTTGGGTTGATTGTGATGAATTCTCACTGTTCTCCAGGCCTGCAGTGATGTCACCAGGCTGGGCCCCCTTCTCTTGAGGGTTGTGCTTGGCACACCACCTCTTTCCATGTTGAATGGTTTCTGCTTTGGTCGAGAGAAGGCCGACTCTGCTTCCCATGTGCATCAGAAGTGACTTGTCCCTTCCCTGGGACATGTTTCAACTCTCTCAGCCTCCTAAGTGTACCCAGCACCCAGCCTAAGGAGCCACAATACACAGCAGGAAACATCTAAGTCCAGTTGCTGTAATTAGCTGAAAGTTAGAATGTGTTTAACAAAACCGCTGATGAGAAGGGAATTCCAACTTGTTACGTAAAGCCATTTAATAGGCCAAGTGAATATTCTGAAATTCTGTTTGATGCCAAATTTTAAGAGAATTTGAGGTAGGAGATTGGAAACATGAGTGTGATGTGACCGGCTGATCTGGGGTGGTAGCCTTGGCCCGTGGGCTTCTTAGTTGGTGAATGGAACCCTGGGCTGCCAGGCCTGTTGCCCCTGAGGTGCTCTCAGTGCTCTGCAGGCTTTCTGCCTGGGAAGTTTTGATTTGTGTGTTTTGTGGCAACCTGGCACCCCTGTTTCCCAAACCAGAGCCATCTTTTATATTCAACTTGGTCCCTGGATGTTTGCAGAGGCATGCCAAGTGCCAGGCTCTGTCCTACTATGCAAGGACCCTAAGACAGATGGGTAATTTTCACACCCTCTAGATCCTGGTCTGGTGCAGGCAGGCTGGCTGCACATGGTTGCAGCATTGCATGCTGGACCTCGGAAGGGTTCTTTGAGCGCATGCTGGGTCCAGCCTTAGCCTGGGGTTATGGGGCAAGCTTCTTGGAGGGAATCTTTGAGGGACTGCAGCTCCAAGGAATTGGAGCTGCCATGTAGTGGGCACAGGGCACTGAACAGTGGGAGGGTGGGGAGTGGGGGCACAGCCCACACCTGCAGGCACAGCCCATACCTGTAGGCACCGCCCGTACCTGCAGGCACCGCCCACACCTGCAGGCATAGTCAGTGGGTGGAGGGGGGATGGCGGCCAGGCCCAGGATGCTGGGCAAGAAGGGGTATGATGGGTCCACCAGGAGCAAGGCAGCCAGTGCCTGGGGCACCTGAGCATCACCTGGGAATGCTGGCCCAGGTGGGTCTGCACTGCCAATTTTTTTTTAATTGAGATAAAATTCATGTACCATAAAAGTCACCACTTTAACCATTTTAAAGTTTACAATTTAGTATACGGTCATGCGCTGCGTAACGTCTGATCACGTGTACGTCCGTGGTTCCGTAAGGTTATAACAAACTTCAGAAATCTCTATTAGAGAACAGGACATAGTGGATGTAACCGGACGTAGCACACGCTTCCCACATGCAATGTGTATCTCCTGTCTCTTGTATACAAAGTAATTGCATTGTCAGATTTCTAATGATACAGTACATATATAACCCATAACACTTGTCTTGATAGTTATAATAAATGCCAGCGTTACTGGCTTATGTATGTATGTACTGTACGGTATTTTCTGTCATTATTTTAACGTGAACTTTCCCTACTTACAAATAGAAAGTTTACTGTGTAACAGTGTATGCTTCGACTCGTAGGCAGCAGCATCCAATCTCGTGTATCAGACGTCTCTTGAGTGTTGAGGTCTTATTTCTGTTTAATTTTCTTTCGAAAATATTACCGTGAAGTGTATCATGGCTCTCAAACACAGCAAAACCAGTGCCAGTGATAGCAGCAACAAGAGGCAAAGAAGTCTTGATTTGGAAGTGAAACAAAAGGTATTCCATACAGCTTTGCTAAGTATAATAATACAGTTTCACACAGTGTCCTATTTCACAGAACGTAGCGACGCATTTCTTAACTTTTTCATCGTCACAAAGGGAAACCCCGTGCCCATTTGCAGTCACTCTCCATTCCCCTGCCCGCAGCCCCTGGCCGCTCACCTACTTTCTGCCTCTATGCGTTTGCCTGTTCTGGATGTTTCATGGAACGGAGCCATACACTGTGTGAATTTTTGTGTTTGCTTCTTTCGCTTAGCATCATGGGTTAAAGATTCTTCCGTGTGGTAGCATGCATCAGGGCTTCATTCCACTTTATGGCTGAGTAATACTCCATTGTGTGAATAGACCACGGTTAGTTGATCCATTCATCAGTTGATGAACATTTGGATTGTTTCTGCATTTTGGCTTTTATGAATCCAATTTTTTAAGAAAAAAATTGAAACCTGAATTTTCGAAATCTGTTCATTTTAAGGAAACCCTGGTGGCATAGTGGTTAAGTGTCACAGCTGTTAATCAAGAGGTTAGTAGTTCAAATCCACCAGCTGCTCCTTGGAAACTCTATGGGGCAGTTCTACTCTGTCCTATCGGGTCTCTGTGAGTTGGAATTGACTCAGTGGCAGTGGGTTTTTGGTATTCATTTTAAAATTAAATGAATTAAAAAAAATTAAGGACATGGCTGTTACTAATTGAAATATGTCTGAATGTGGCCACATGCAGCTTATGGACCCCCAGCTTGCAGCTGCTTGCACTTGCCCACCCAGGGCATTTTCCCGGTGTCCTGGGGAGGAAGCTGAGGCACTAAAGCACCAGAGAGGCTGCTGATTCCTTGGAATCGCACAGCTCATTAGGGCAGGCTCAGAGCTATGGCACCTTGTCCTGGCTGGCTTCACCTTCCTGACTGTGTCAAAGTCTATCTGTGACCCTGGCCTCTTCTGGAAAAGTCACCTCAAATTCTAGCACTGAGAGAACCATTGTTAAAGCGTTAGCTTATCTGCCTCCTGTTTTTTCTGGGCACTTATGTTTTTACGTGGTTAAGTTCAGGCTGTATATGTAGTTTTACATGTATGTGTATTTTTTGTTTTTTCACGACCACTCCCAGGCACAGTGGAAGCCCTAGGCAGCTCCCCTGTAACTCAGTCAACATCCTGTTGTTCTACACAGGGGTGGCACTCTGCAGCGGGTTTGAAACCAACTTGTAACATAAAAGGGCATTAAAACCATTGTTTCTTCAGAATGCTCACATTTGCAGGAAAAATGTCCTTCCAGATCCCGAGTCCACTGAAGCATATTAACAATACCTCTGCCTCGTCTTCCATCTGTGTGGCTCCAGAGCGAGCACTTGGTATCGGAGTTGCTGACTTACTCTCTGGTAGAGCCTGCTGACGTGTATTTCTAGGGCCACTCCACTGTCCTGTGATGCGTCCGTAAATTTGAAAGATTAAAACCGTTTCCTAAGCACCATTACTGGCACCCTCCGGATGAAAGAAAAGCCATTTGAAAGCTGCTGTTTGTAGCCAGCCCACCATTACCAGCTCTTCCCAAGTAGCACTGGGGGCGCCTCGGCCAGGCAGCCTCCGGAGGACGTGTTCAAGGCTGAGAGGAGGGAAGTGGTGCCTGCCAGATCAGTGGGGCAGTTCTTCCTTCTTCCCAGACACAAAGAGCTGCCACCTGGTAGGAGCAGGGCTCACAGCCTGGCGATTCAGAAGGCTTAGGCGCCTCTCGGCCAACTCACCCGCCTCCCTCCCAGGCGAGGACAGAGCCATCTTCTGCCCTGGCAGCAGCAGGTGGTGCTGCTGGCTTCTGGGTGACCCCCCGCATTGGCACGGCTCTTCTATGCCTCCCCATCCCCCTGCACTGTGTCTGTGAATAATTCATGTGTGAGGCGTGGGATGAACAGGCTGGCAGTGGTGGCCATGGGAGATGCTGCTCCTTGTGAATGGGTCCACAGAGCTGGAGGCCGGAACCCACCAGTGCTTCTGACCTGGGTTCCATCCCTACTTCCTATCGTTTATTTGTGCTTTCAACAAGCACTTATTGATTTGGGTGTGTAGATGTCCCGGGCTCTGCCAAGAGTGCAGAAGCAAGTACACAGAGGAGCCTGGGAGAGAATCTACAGCCATCAGTGGGGGTGGAGGATGTTGCCAGCCACTCCCCCTGGGCAGCTTGTTTGGACCTCTCAGTGCCCATGGAAGAAGAAGGGGGTGTTACCCGTCCCCAAGTTGAAGGAAGTGAGATGCAAGAGTTGTGGCATCATGCTGATCTCTGGCCCACTGTGAAGCAGAAGTTGGCACCAGCTGCTGGGCTGTTTGTGTTTCTGCATGCTCTGCCTGCATGCACTCCACCCAGCAGCTGGCGCTACACTGCAGGCATGTGGGTCCCCACCCATCACGGCAGAGCGACACCTAGACAAAGTTCACGGCAGAGGTCACGCTGGCATCCCCGATTATCTGCTGGTTTGGGTGTGGTCAGGGTAAAACCAGACACATCTTTACACCCAGAGCTCTCCTTCTGAGTCCCCTGTGACCTGGCTTGAGCTGAAAGGAGGACAGGCAGCCTCTCTGGGCTTGAGCTGAGTGTCTTCCTGCATGGGACCGGCAGCAGGGATGGGGTCTTCTCCCAGGCCAGGCTTACCCATTCAATACTGTACAGAATGTAAGCTGCTGATTTGTAAAGTCGTCGGCCATGCCGTTGTTTGGTTGTTACAGCAGCACGTTGGACAGGGAAAGCAGGGCTTGTGGGAAATAGCAGGGTGTGTGAGAGAGGCTGTGGGATCGTGTCTGTCTCTGTGGAGCCGGGAGCACACACGGCTTTACCCCAGTAGTTGTACAGTTCGTGGTTAGAAGAGCTGTTCTGGAGGCATTGCGCTGCTCTGCTTTAACCCTTGGAGATGCAGGTGTGTCAGCTGTGGTGTGTTCAGACCCCTGTTCCCCAAGAGTGTGTGCAGAGCAGCAGCATCCCAGTTTGGCACACACACCTGTGTATACATAGTCGCGGCCAGGAAGGCGAAGCCCAAGGGGCTGGGGGCTGGGGTACGAGCCAAGACTTGCCTTTTGTGGGTGATGCCTGCCTTTATTTTGTGTCTTGGTTTCTGCTTGAAAACTTGGCGCTGCCGTTCCTGCCGTGGGAGGCCTCTCTCCATGTCGGTGATGACCCTACACTCAGAATGCCCTGCCCTGGCTGCCGGCGCTCACCACCATCTTGGTGGTGTGCAGTTCTTTGTGCCCATGTCTCTTCCTCAGAGGCAGGGGCTGGACCATCCTAGGCCCAGACCTGGTGATGCTGACCAGGTGTTGCTTGAGATGACTTCCAGGACCACCATGGCGCAGAGCAAGAGCAGCGTGTGGGAAGGCAGGGTCATCCCCACCTCCTGCCTGTCCACACAGGCCTATGGTCATAGCCAGACCCCAGACTGTGGCTTTACTCTGTGGAAGGTTTGGTGACGGAGGGCTTAGCGCTTCTCACCTTTTAGGGCTCCTGGGAGCTTCTAATGGTCCAGTGCCCAGTCCTCCCCAGAATGTATGTGTGTGGGGAGGCAGCATCATCAGTATTTACTTAAATTCCCCAAGAGGCCCCAGGGACAGCACAGATCAGCACACTGACCTGGCACTCTAGTCCCACTGGGTCTTAGATACTCAAAAGCGCCAGTGTGGACTTCCAGGGTGGATTAGGGGCAGCTGACGTTTGTGTGTGTGTTTCTGTATCTGAACCACATCTTCACCCAGAACCTTCTAGAATAAGTCCCTGGGCCCCAGTGTTCAGATGCCTCAGCTGTGAGGTTCTGTGCCTCCCTGATCCTTTGCCCCACCCCCCATTCCCCAGTTAGTTGCTGGCACCTTCTGTGGGTCAGGCTCCTCACTGAGCCTGAGACTGGTGTGGGCAGACTGATCCCTGCCCTCAGGGCCCACACTCTTGCAGGGAGAAAGACAGGCTCCATGAGCAAGAAAGGTGGGGGAATGCCACGTGGGAGCTCTGAGCCTGGGCTTGGGTTGGTGCCAGAGGTGGCTAATAAGATGGGTGGAGGCTGCAGGGGTGGGGCCATCCTTCCTGGCAGGCCCCTCCCAATAGAGTGGGTTGGGAGAGTAATCTGGTCCAGGTGCTATGTTTATGGTTTAAATGGAGGCTCAGAGATGGTCACCATGATGCAGATCCTCTCTGCTCTGCCGCCCTTCAGTGGGCCCTCCCATGCCCCTCCAGCCTTCAGCTCAAGATCCTGTGCTCCTGAGAACACATGGCAGCCTTGCCTGCAGACCTGGATCCCCAGACCACAGCCCAGAGGAATGAGAGGACCTTCCTGTGGCTCCTGAACCACTTCTGGGAGTTGGGGGGACTCATCAGAACCCTTCCCTGTTGGGATCAAGTCCCACTGAGACTGGAATGAGTGGGGTGAGGGATGGATTTTCGCAATGGGAATGAGTAAATGCTGGAAAGCAGCCCTTGAGTGTGCCCTGACGGAGGAAAGGGGGGAGTGACAGGAGTGGGGGAGCTGCCTGGAGGTGGTCAGGGTGTGGGAGCAGTGGCAGGCCTCCAGTCCACGCCCCTTGGCCCAGCTGAGGTCAGAGGCTGCAGCCTGTCCCACAACCGGACTTGGCAGACTCCTCTCCCTGCATTAGCTGGTAACACTGTCCCAACTGCTGTGCCTCCACGGGGAGCCAGACTCCCCCTGGAACCAGGTCCCAGGTCTTTTTATTGCAACATAGGCCATGAGAGACATGTTGGAACATTTCTGATTTGCAGTCAGAGCTGTGCATGGCTCTCCAGTCAGGATGGACACCTGAGACCCAGTGAGATGCCACGTTGGGGGCAGAACAAAGGCCTGCCAGCATTGTGGTTCCAGGGAGGGGCCCATAGAGGGCCAGGCTCAGTTTCTTGATCCTGCCTTTGTCACATCCAGCAGAAGGGAACCTGGGAGAGCAGTTTTGGTCACAGGGCGTAGTGGTTCTATGAGAGATACTGGGAAGGACAGGAGTGAACATCAGAAGGAGGTTTTGGAGACCTCTAGGGCATTGTGGGTTTCAGGGCAGCAGCAGGAGAACACTGAGTCCAAACAGGTGGTCACAGGCCATGAATACATGGATGGTGGGCGTGTCCGGGGATGCTGGGAATGAAAACTGCTGGGTTTCAGCTTGCAGTTTGGTGTCTGCCTTGGCCCATTTCTAATTCACAGCTAATTGTTTTAGTTGCTGTGGCAAGCCTGGAAAGTAGTGAAAGCAACGCTGCCCTCTTCCCCTTCCCAGTCCTGCTCCCAGCTAACTGTCGCCTGACCCCTGCTGAAGGGGTTAAGCTGATACAGGCTTAGTAGGTTCATGCCAGAGCCACTAAGCATTTCAAAGACTAGTCGGGATGAAGCCATAATGGCGAATGACTGGCAGTAGGTTCATTTTTATGGCTAAGGAGTCTCCTACCCACATGTCTAACTCTGAGCATTGCAGCTAGGGCAGTTCAGAGAGGCATATGTAGAAATGGGAGTCCAGAGGGTAGAGTTGAGTCCTCTCAGAGGCTCAGGGGAGCATTCCCTGGTCTCCTCTCGGGCTGACCAACCACTACCACCTCCTGCTGTTCCTTTATGAGCCTAAAAAATCAGTGAGATCATCACAGGCATATTGGGTGCCAATGTCCCATCTAGTTCTGGGGGTGCTGGTTTCTGGAACTCCCAGGAGAGTTCAGAGTCCAGGGGAGACTCTAAGGCAATACATTGTTGTACTATATGATAAATGAAAAAAAGTGTGTGGAGGAGTCCAGAGGAGTCAGGGAAGGCAAGAAGAGAAACGAAAAGAGGGAGGGACTTGGAAGCACAGAGGTGGTGGGCAGCGGAGGTGCCCTTCATTGTGTTTGGGGAGCAATGGAGAGGTCGATGTGGCCAGGGCGAGCATGAAGGCAAAATGAGGACATGTAACACATCTGTTTGGAGTTCCAGAAGAGTTAATATTTGAAAATACAGTGACTGAGGGTTTTCAAGAATTGTGGAAAGATCGAGGAAGCCTAGTGAATCTTAATCAGTAAATAAAAGAAACCCCCACCTGGACACTTCATCAGTAAAGCACAGGATACCAGAGAAAGAGCATATCTTAATACAGCCACAGAGAAAAGGCAGTCCATTACAAAGGAACTGCAGTTAGGCTTACAGCTGACTTCTCAACAACAATGATGGATACCAGGAGACAGTAGGATAACACCTTCAGTGTGCTGAAGGAAAAAAGAAAAAAACAAAAACTGTCAGCCTAGAATTCCATTCCTAACAAAATCATCTTTCAAGAATGATGGTGAAATAAAGATATTTTAAGTTTTAAACAGACAAAAACTGTCAATCTCCAGAATTCTATATTCAGTGAAGGAAGGTAGTCTTCAAGAATGAAAGTGAAAAAATGACATTTGCAGGTAAAGAAAACTAACAGAGTTTGTTGCCAGCACATCTTCACTACAAGAAGTGTTAACAGAAGCTCTTCAGGTGGATAGGATAGAAAACTATATGGAAACTGAGCTCGTTGAGGAGTGAAGAGCATCAGAAATGGGAAGTAGTAAAAATGTGATAAGACTAAATGGTCAACAATTACTTTAAAACAAAGATGAGACTGTAAGGGGGGGGGGCAGGGAAACTAGATTAATGGAAACAGAACAACCAGAATAGAAATATTGAGAACATTCACGCATTGTGAAGAATGTAACCAGTGTCACTGAACAATTTGTGTAGAAATTGTTGAGTGGGAAACTAAACTGCTATGTGTCAATCTTCACTGAAAACACAACAAAATATTATTTACAAAAAAGTAACGAGAATATAAGAAAATGTGAGCAACACAGTTCACAAGCTTGTGAATTTGCTGTTCGCAATAAATGGAGACCACGCAGCCTTTTCAAGCACCTGCAGAGTACTGAAAAAGCTAGCCATGACAGATTTCAAAAAATTGGGACGATGGAGTGAGGGGCTATTTGATCAAGTCTGTGCTTACCAATTTGAAAACTTAGATAAAATGGATATTAAAAAAAAAAAACTTAGCAACACTGACTGGAGAACAATAAAAAAACCCATAGATAGAAACAGTTTTATAATCACTAAAGAAATTGAGTCAGTATTTAAAAATCCCCCCTTCCCAAAAAATCCACACAGAGGGCTTTACTGGCAAGTTCTGATAACATTCAAGAAATAATTCATTTTTACACCAAGTTCTCCAGAGACCAGGAAGATAGAGAATGATTCTTACTCATTCTGTGAGGTCTCAACACCAGGTGAGGGCAGTACAGTTTGAGAATGGGAATGTCAGGCAAGTCTCACTTAGGAATATAGATGCAGAAGCCTGAAGGAAAGAAGCAATTGCAAAACGAAAATAGGAAAATATAAAAAATATGTAACACCTTATAGAGAAGTTTGTTTGCAAGGACCAAGTCATTAGAATATTTATGTACCATACTAACAGAGAAAAATAGAAAAACTGTGATCATTTGAACGAAGGCAAAAATGTTTGCTAAAATTCATGAGCCTTTTTTGCAAAATCCTTAGCAAATTTGGAATAAAGGGACCTTCTGTAACATGATACCCCCAAAACCAAACCCACTGCCGTCCTTCGAGTTGATTCTGACTCATAGTGACCCTGAAGAACAGACTAGAGGTGCTCTATAGGGTTTCCAAGGTGGTAAATCTTTAGAGAACAGACTGCCACATCTTTCTTCCTTGGAGTGGCTGGTGGGTTCAAATCACTGACATTTTGGTTAGCGGCTGAGCGCTTAATCATTGTGCCATCAGGGCTCCTTATAACCTGATAAAAGGCTTCTAAAAAGAAAAAACTAAATATGTTGTCATCATGTCAGTTCCAACTCATGGCAGCCCTGTGTATTCCAGAGTACAACTGCTCCATAGGGCTTTCTTGGCTGTAATCTGTACAGAAGCAGGTTGCCAGACCTTTCTTCTGTTGTACTGCTGGGTGGGTTTGCAGCATCAACCTTTTAGTTAGTACTCAAGCACAAACCATTTGTTCCACCCGGGGATCTGTAGCTAACACTAGAAACCTGAAACCCAAAGCCTGTCATTGAGTCGATTCCTTACTTACACCAACCCAATAGGATAGAACAGAACTGCCCCATAGGGGTTCTAAGGCTGTAATCTTTATGGGAACAGACTGCCATATCCTTCTCCCAAGGAACAGCTGGTGAATTCAAACTGCCAGCCTTTTGGTTAGCAGCCGAGTGCTTAACCACTGTGCCACCAGCTACCATTATACTTATTGGTAAAATGTTGAAAATAGATCCTTTAGGATCAAGAACAAGCCAAGTGTACCTGCTATCAGCATTTCTACTTAACATTGCCATTGTTGATCCTAGCCACTGTAGTAAGACAAGAGAAAGAAAAAGTATAAGGACACTAAACAGTCATCATTTGCAGGTGATAAGGTTAGGTATATAGAAAATAAAAATTTCTATAGCTAGATTGTTAGAATTAAGAGTTATTAGAATTAGAATTAATTCCATGTATTAGAATTAAGAGTTTTAACAAGATTGCTGGATAAAAATATCAGTATGTAAAAATAAGCTTTTTTCTGTGTAACAATAAATAGAAAATGAAATTTTAAAAAGATACCAGTTATAATAACATAAAAATTACCAAGTTTCCAGTAATAAATTTACAAAAGTTGTATAAATTCCTTATGGAGAAGACTAAAATTTCACTGGAAGATACTAAAGAAGACTTGAATAAATGGAGGGGTAGTCATGGTTTTGGTTTGGAAGACTTGCTACTGTAACAGTAACAATTCTTTCAAAATTGATTTGATATTCAATGCAGTTCTAGTCAAAATCCCAACTAGGTTTTTTTCATTTGTTTGTTTTTGTTTTATGTAGCTTGACAAGATGATGATTTAAAAATGAATATGGAAGAGCAAAGGGCCAATAATAGTCCAGACACTTCCGAAGAACAAGAACAAGGTTGGGATTGGCTGTATTATATATCAAGAATTATTCTCATAGTAATATCTGTTCACATAGATAAGAAAGTGCAGAGACAGAAACAGATAAATGTATCAGTGGGACAGAGGAGAGCCCAGTAATAAATGCTTGAAGACATGATTTAGACAGAGCAGTTCAGTGGGAAAGAATGGACTGTTTAGTACTGGGATAATTCATCATTCGTTTGGGATTGAATCCTTATTTTATATCATGTCCAAAAATCAGTTCCTAATGGATTACATATCTAAATGTTAAAGGCAAAGCTATAAAACTTGTAAAAGTTACTGTAGAGAAATAGCTTCAAGGCCCTGGTGGAAGGAAAAAAAAAAAAAAAACACAGATTACAAAGGAAAATGTTGTTAAGTTCTACTTACATTCAAGTTAAATTCTCTGGGCATCAGAGACACCATAGGAGAGTGAAAAGGCAGGGTACAAATTGGGAGGAGATAATTTGTAACATAGTAAAAGGATTAGTATTCAGAATATGTAAAGAACTACAGTCCAATAAAAAAAAGATAAATCTGAAGAAGAATGGATAAAAGACTCCAACAGACACTGTAGGTTAAGGTTATGTGTCAACTTGGCTGGGCCATGATTCTCAGTGGTTTGGCAGTTTGATTTAGTTTGGCAGTTGTGTAATGATGCAATCCTTGATGACATCTGATATAATGTAATCACCTCCATGATGAGATCTGCTATGAGTGGCCATTCATTTGAAAGCAGTGTCCTTAGAGGTGTGTGGCCTGCATCCAGTATGTGTGGACTTTCCAACAGCGCTCACTGGCATTTGCTCTGCTCTGGATCCTGCATTCAGCTCATCAACATCTGACCTCCAGTTTTTGGGACTTGAACCAGCAGCCTCTCATCCGACCTGTGGATCTTGAGTTCTTCAGCCTTTGCAGCTACATGAGTCAGGAAAAGCTGCCAGCCTGACACCAGACCCACGGACTTGGGACTTCCTTGCCTCTACAAATGTGTGAGCCATTTCCTTGAGATAAATCTCTCTCTCTCACTATATATATACAGATATGTATGTGTATAAATATATATACACACACGTGCTTCACTGGTTTTGCTTCTCTAGAGAACCCAGCCTAAGGCATTTGGTACCGGGAGTAGGGTGCTGCTCTAACATACCTACGATGTGGAAGCGGTTTTGGAACTGTGTAATGGATAGAGGCTGGAAGAGTTTTAAAGTGCCTAATAGTAAAACCCTAGGTTGCCTTGAAGAGACTGTTGGTGGAATTATGGGCATCAAAAATAATTCTGGTGAGGACTCAGAAGTGAGAAGAGCTGTAACACTGGAAATGGCACAGATGGTGAGAAGCAGCAGCAGAGAAATGGCAGCAGCAGAACCAGGAGACCGGCACAAGATGGTGCAGGAGCCAACCCACAGAACAAGAGAACTGAATACTTTCAGGCAGGAAGCTTCCTGGTGGAGTGGGGTGCTTCAGGGCACTTTCTGATGGAGCTAGGCTTGCTGACCCATAGAGTGAGAGCGCTGAGTGCTTTCAGGCCAAGGTTTACTGGCAGAGTAGGGTGCCTCCAGGCACTTACTGGTAGAGCTAAAGAGCTTTGAAACACTTACTGATCAGGGCAGATGTTGGGCTGGCCCAGGGGGCCAAGAGGCAGGAAGCAGAAGCTGAAGAGACAATGAACACAGGTAGCCGAGCTGTCTCAGTCTCAAAGAGTAGGGCCATGACCTCTGGGGTCTCAAAGGGCGGATCCACAGCCTGCTGGGTCTCAAAGGGTGGGGCCGTGAACTCCTAGGTTTCAAAGAGTCAGTTCTTAAGCAACTCAGTTGAGGGGGCAGGACTGCCGTGCCTAAGGGGCAGAAGAACATAGGGCCTGCTAGGGCCAGGGGGGTGGGGTCATCACTCAGATGGACTAGGAGAATGGGGCCACCCAGATCCAAGGGAGCAGAATTGCCATCCCAGTGGGCCTGGAAGGTAGAGCTGAAGCCTGGGGCTGAGGGGCCTCCACCCGGAATCTGGAGAGTGTGGCCAATACCCGGAGTTGGAGGGCAGGGCCATTGTCTAAATGGTCTTAGAGAACAGAGGATTATTTTCAAGCACTGAGAGCTAATGTAATGGGTTCTGCTGACTTGCTTGGTGCTGCTGTTATCACTGTCTTCCCTCTAATTCTTCTCACCTGTGATGGAAATGTCTACCTTGTGCCTGTCCCACCATTGCACTTCGGAAGCAGATAACTTGTGTTCTAGGTTTCACAGATGAAGAGGAATTTTTGGAATTTGGACTTGGAGCTGATTTAAGACTTTTGGGATGATATGTTGAGGTGAATGTGTTTTACATGTGGTAAGGATGTGAATTTTGGGGGGCCAAAGTGTGGAATGTTGTGGATTGAATTGTGTCCCCGTAAAAATGTGTCAACTTTGCTAGGCCATGATTCCCAATATTGTATGGTTGTCTACCATTTTGTGATGCGATGAGATTATCCTGTGTGTTGTAAGTCCTAACCTCTATGGTGTTAATAAGGCAGGATTAGAGGCAGTTCTGTTAATGAGGCAGGACTCCATCTACAGGATTAGGTTGTGTCCTGAGTCAATCTCTTCTGAGATATGAAAGAGAGAAGCGAGCAGAGAGGAGAGGGACCTCATGCCGCCAAGAAAGAAGCACTGAGAGCAGAGCGCATACTTTGAACCTGGGGTCCCTGTGCTGAGAAGCTCCTAGACCAGGGAAGATTGATGACAAGGACCTTATCCCAGAGCCGACAGAGAGAGAGCCTTCCCCTGGAGATGGCATCCTGAATTCGGACTTCTAGCCTCCTAGACTGTGAGAGAAAAAAGTTCTGTTTCTTAATGCCGTCCACCTGTGGTATTTCTGTTATAGCAGCACTAGATGACTAAGACAGAGAGGAATTGTGAGTGACCCTGCGAAGATGCACAACTTCATTAAGGAACCAGGAAATGCAAATCAAAACCACAGTGAAATAGCATTTCACACCCACTGAATTGGCACAAGGGAAAAAATAAGATAGTACTAAGCTTTCCCGAGGTTATGAAGTGGAACCCCTGCTGCAGCGGGAGTGTCAGTTGGCACAAGCACTGTGGAAATCACTGTGGCGTACCTGGTAAAGGCTGAGGTGCCTGTGACCCAGTAGTTCCTGTGGATACCCGCGTGAACAAGAGCAAGCAGGGGCAGGGGGAGAGGGGGTTGCAGTGTGCTGCAGCAGAATAATCGTGATTGTTTTTACAGGCTGGAATATGCTATATAGCAGTAAGAATGAGTGAATTTCAGCTACTCATCAACAGGAATGAATCTTGAAAATAAAATGTGAAGTAAAGGGCCAGTCACAAGAGAATGTATACAGCATGTTTCCATTTTATACTGAAAACTCAGAAAATAGGCCCAAGTAACCCACATACTGTGTGAGAGAACTCTCTGAACCCGAGGAAATGGCTAACACAGAATTTGGCACCATCCGGGAGACCTCCCAAGGGCAGGGAGGTGCTTCTTGTTGCAAGCACTACAGGGTTCACCCTGTGTCAGCAGATACACTCAGATGTTCCCTTCTGCCCTTTCAAAGAAAAAAGCCGATTGTGACCACTAAATTGATTTTGTCACTCACAGTTTGAAAATGTTTTATGACCTAAGCTGATGTAAGTATACACAGGTGTTTGTCTTGTTATTACTTCTCATTGTGCAGGACTCCCCCTTTTCTCCACACACCTGTCAGAAGTCACTTCAGCCAGGTGGGGGCAGCTGCCTGGGTGATGGACGAGCTTCACAGAAAGCACAGTTGGATGCCTGGGGAGCCTGGGCAGAGTGTAGCATGGGTGGCCTGGTTCTTCCTGTTGTGGGGAACCTGTGCTTCAGATACCCCACTGGAGTGGAGTCTAGCTCAGGGGATATGGGGTTTGGAAAGGTCCTCCCTGCAGCCATGTTCTCTTTGGCCCATCACCAGGGGGCTAGCCCACATTGTCCTGGGGAGGAGGCCCACACAGTGTCCAGTTTGGGGCTCTAGTTCTGCCCAGTACCTGTGCGGGACCCACATTGTCCTCTCCCTTAACTTGCCCCAGCTGCCTGGAACATTCTAGGGCTGTCTGAGCCCTGGTCTGGTCTTCCCACAGGTGCCAAGTCAGCAGCATCTGTCGATCCATGGGGATTGCCTACCGGAACCAGCACGCACCCCGTCCCCAAGGGCTCAGACCCCTGGGCTGCTCCGCAGCATGCGGCCCCGAGTGCTGGTGTGAGAACCTCTGATGCCTGGGGTGCAGCCTCGGCCACCAAGCCCATGTCTGCTTCTGGTAAGGCCCAGCCCCAAGTGCTCAAGCGAAGGAGCCCAGCTTTGTGGGCTGGCAAGAGTTCGTGGCCGTCCTGTGCACCTGCCTGGGAGAGCCCCTGACTGGGTGGGAGAGCAGGCTGTGCTGGGCCTCGGGCTCACGGCCTCCAGGCCTGCCCCTGTATTCAGGGCCCAGGGCAGGCTGGCCTCAGGGAACTTCCCACACTCTCTTGTCCAGGCTTCTGGGCCCAGCTGGGATATACTCCTTCATCACTGGCATCCTCTCAGTTGCAGGACGTGGTAGAGGCAGGCAATGGCAGGAGTACCACACACGATGCACTGGGGGCCACGTCCCTGTGCCGGCCCTGATGGTCTTCCAGCCTACAGGTGACCCAGAGCTAGTGCTGCCCTCTCCGGCCCCCAGAGTTCTCCCCATGTGTGGGGGTAGAGATGTACCTCCCTGACCCCTCCAATGGGGCAAAGGCCCCTGCTGGCCCAACCCAGGCTGTGGGCTGGGGCACTAAGCACAGAAGCCACCTGACATGCCCCATCACTGCCTTTTGTGTCCACCCAGGGTCTTTTGATCTCTTCAGTAATCTGAATGGTACAATTAAAGATGACTTTTCTGAATTTGACAACCTCCGAACTTCAAAAAAAACAGGTATGTAAATGTGGCGGTGATTTCCATAACATTCTATGCATGTCCGCTTCATGCACTTCCTTTGTTGGGATCTTGGGAGCCTTAAACTTCTAGATGCAGGAACTGGCACATAAACAATGAGAAGTCTGCGCTGGAGGTTTTCTTTTCACTCCTCCTCTGTGGGGCTCCTGCTTCCTGTTCCAGCCGCCTGTATCTTGGCCTGCTTCCTTCCGGCTGTGTCACCAGGTCAGCCAAGCCCTGGGGCAGGTGCCTCCTGCATGCACACCCTCCTCCTAGGGTCTGACCTCCTCCTTCCAACTTCCTGTACCCCAGAGGGCCCTCCTCCTTCCACACAGCCCTGTCTTTGGACATGAGCATCATCACTCCCAGGTCATGGCTCCTGCCGGACCTCCGAGAACCCCCCGCCCCCAAGGCAAGCCTCCAGACCCGGCTTCCTTCCCTGGGTGCCTCTGGGGTGGGGGTGCTGAGAGAATGGACCTGGGGATGGAGGTGGGTCTGGAGGGGCCAGGGATGCCTTTTTTACCGGCTCCTGTGTGGAACTGGGCACAGTCGGGTGTCTGTCCTTCGCAGCAGTGGTCACAGCCACACACAGCAACTTCTGTCCTCTCTCTCCCCTCTCCCCTTCAGCCTGTCCCCCACCCCTCCCGCCCTCTTCCTCCTCTCCCTTCTCTTTTGACTCTTCAGCCGCAGCCACAGGCCTGGCCAGCCCTGGTCCCACGTGTGAGCAGCCAGGCCCTTGACCACCCTGCTGGCCACTCTGCCAGCCCAGGAGTCCCAGCCAGGAGGCCAGGGACAGCTTGGAGAACGTACTGGTTCTTGGGGTCTTTCTTTTGCTGCCTTAAAAAAAAAAAGAAAAAACCCCAGCAGTAAGAGTCCATGTGTCTCTCCACAGGCCTGAGTACAACCTGCCTGTCCTTGCCTGCCCTTTGCACCTCTGTGTGAAAGCTGCTTGGCCAGGCCATTGCTCCATGAACACGCTGCCATAGACTTTCATAATCTAGGTCCCCCCCAGTTACAGATGCAGTCACATTATGGGAAATGTGGAAAATACGGCTGAGTTTAAGAAAATGAAAGTCTTCTGTAGTTCTACCACCTGCGTGCAGCCTCCGTATCTTGTCAATGTTACTTTTTCTGACCTAGCAGTAATTTCTTGAATCCTTGATTTTTGGGAGGGTATTTTAGGTTGATTGCAGGTTTTGCTGATGTAATAACACTATGGTGAACATTCTGGTCCCGTTTTATGTTGCTTCCTTCCTTAGGCTACATTCTTAGAAAAGGGGCCGCTGAGTGGTGAGCGTGACCATTTTTAAGGACCTCTATGCCCATCACCACATTGCATCCCAGTGAAGCAGTCATATTCCCAGTGGTCTATCTCAGCAACCCTCTGTTGGCTGAATTTTAAAAATAATTTGCTTTCTTTTTACTGTCAAGAAATTAACGTTCACTGTAGAAAATTTCAAAAATGCAAGCAAAAAATATAAATTGCCAGTGCCTGGGCACCGACCCAGAACAACACACTTTGGGAGGATTGTGCTGAACGTGCTGTTTTATAAACCTGCTGTCTTCACTTGCTACTTCAGTGCAACGTACTTTCCTGATCATTAGCCCCCTCGGGAGCTGCGTTTTCACTGACTATGGGCGTCTGGTTATTTAACCACCCCGGGCTGGCTGCAGGCTCTCTCTGTCTTGGGGCTGTAGGGTCAGTCCTGCAGTGAACATCCCCATCTCCCGTCCAGCCTTGCAGGGCTCCTGGGAACTGCAGGTCGGAGGACTGTTGTGTGTGGCTCAGGATGCGTGTGGGGTCCAAGTGTGATGAGCTCTCACCTCCACGCTCACATGTGTCCTTGTCTTGCAGCGGAATCTGTGGCCTCTCTGCCATCCCAAACCAACGAAACCACAAGCCCTGACCCCTTCGACTCTCAGCCCCTAACGGTTGCTTCCAGCAAGCCCAGCGGTGCCCGGAAAACTCCTGAGTCCTTCCTGGGCCCCAACGCGGCCCTGGTGAACCTGGACTCGCTGGTGACCAAACCCGCCCCGCCGGCGCAATCCCTCAACCCCTTCCTGGCACCAGGTACATACTCCACAAGGTGTCCTCTGGCTGCTGCCTTATTCCTGAGACCCTCTCTGTTGCCTCTCTGGTGGGCTCCTCCTTCCACAGGTCCCAGATGAGGGGCCAGCCTCAAGGCTGGGAAGGAGTGGAGCTACCGGGCTGGGCCCAAGCCCGGAACTCCTTGCTCCAAGGCCGTGGGGGTGGGGACGAAGCCATTTGTAGTTGAGGAAGAGGTGTGAACAGAGGGCAGCCCTTCTCTCAGCTGAGAGGTCCTTCATGCTTGGTGCCCCTGGCTTGGCTGGGGGGCTCCAGCATTGGCTCTGGGCAGGGTCGGGTACAGGAGAGGGAGGAGCCAAGATTTGTTGTCTGCATCCCTGCTTTATGGGCAAAAATATAACTGAACCCTATGGCGTGAGCTGTCTTCCAAGGACCAAGCACCCTCACTTCAGCTCCTAGAACCCCACCCTCCTGCCCAGTTCAGTCTAAAGCCCTGCTCCACCCCTCCTGCTGACCACCCTGTCCTGCCCTCTTATCTCCCGTGTGCAGCAAGCACTAGCCGCAGGGAACCCCAGACTTGCTGGGTCCTCCTTACCCCTAGACATTTTCATGTTGTTTCTTCTGCCTGGAAGGTCCTTCTCCTCCTCCTTTTCCCGAGAAACACTCACTCCTCCTTCAACCCCCAGCTCAGGTGACCCCTTGCTCTGGGAGACCTCCACCCTTCCCCACAGATTCTCTAGCAGGGCCTAGGCTCCAGAGCAGGGACAGCCACATCAAGGTGTGCACCTGCCTCAGACCTGGCCCAGAGCAGGCAGGGTCTGAGCGGCTGGGGCTGCACCCTGGCAGGACTGCCGGAGGAGGATGACTGGTGGCCTCAGGGCCGGGTTTTGCACATTTGGGATGCAGAGCCGTGGCGCACAGTGGGGCATGGCTGCACCCAGGGCAGGGGCGTGGTGGTCCCTTGTTCCCTGGAGCTCTTTGCGGGGTGGAGCTGGTACAACTCAGTGCTCTAAACCAGCCTTGAGCCTATCCCTGCCCCAGGGTGGCTCCTGCCTCCTTTACCCAGCAACACAGTGGGAGGTCCATCAGCAGGCTGCCTGGGCTATACAGGTGGGCACTGTCAGCCCCTGGGGCAGCTTTTCATGATGAGGCTGCCCAGGCAGCGCTGTTGGACCTCCAGGGCCACTGAATTGTCCAGGCCACACTGTCAGCTGTGGGGTGACACAGCCACATCTGTGGTCCTGGCACCGTTCCTTCCTGGCTGAGCCCTCCAGCAGGTCACTGCCCTGCCTGGTGGTCTCAGCTCACTTCAGGCAGTTATGGCAAAGTCATGGCTAGGGGTTGGTGCAAGAACCCACCCTGGTGTGGGTCATTACAGCAGTCACCCGTGGGTGATGGGCAGCTGCTGGAGATGACTCAGTACCGGCAGCTCTGTGGTGTTTGGCAGCATACTAATAGATGTTTTGCTAAAAGGGGGAAAGGGTTTTGGAGGTGATACAAACCCTAAAAACACTGCTTAGACAGGGGCTTGGGTCTTTACTGAGGGCCCCTGGGCCTGCACGATGCCTTCTTGTAGCTCCACTGTCATTTCCCAGGGGTCACAGGGCACGGCCGCACTAGCAGAGGCTGTCACCAGCTGTGTAGTTGCTAGAGAAGGAGGTACGGAGGCCCTGCAGCCAGCACTGTCCCTTCAGGCACACAGCCTCAGCACGTCAGTGGTTACGCACAGCTGGGTCTCCTCACCTCAGTGGGCCCTGCTCTTCATGCAGGTGGTCAGTGTCTGCCGTGGGTTCAGCAAAGACCAGCAGGATAGTGGTGTTGGGGTGGGGGGCAGAGGTGGCCCTCTGCTTCTCCGCAGCTTTGGGGACCGTGTTGTCCTAACAGCTCTGCCTACTGCCCGTCCTCTTCTCTCCCCAGGTCCAGCTGCGGCCTCGGCCCCTGTTAACCCCTTCCAAGTGAACCAGCCCCAGCCACTGACTCTGAACCAGCTGCGGGGGAGCCCGGTCCCAGGGGCCAGCACATCCTTTGGGCCCAGCCCGGCTGTGGAGCCCCTGGCGATGACCTCCATGGCCCCTGCGGCTCCACACCCAGCTCTGGGCGGCAGTAGCTCCTTGACACCACTGGGCCCTGCAGCAGTGAACGTGGTGGGCAGTGTGGGCATCTCCCCATCGGCAGCTCCAACCTCTGGCACGACAAACCCTTTCCTCCTCTAGTGCCCAGGCCCGGGACTGCCTGGAGTGGTGCCCAGAGCGTCTGTGCCCAAGGGGGCGGACCAGGACCTGTGTGGACTGTGTCCAAGAGCTCTGGGAGGTTAGGGCAGCCCAGCTCCAGTTGCTTGAGAAGAGCTGTCCTTGCACCCAGTCCCCCTGGACCTGCAATCGTTGGAGAAAGCCTGCCAGGCCTCAGCGGCCCTGCAGACCACAGCCTGCCTGGTGGGGAGTGGACCCACCTGACCCAGCTCTCGCTGCCTTCTCCTGAGCGCCTGCCCTGGCACCACGAGGGATCTACTGGGCTCCCTGAGGCCCTTTGAGGAGGAAGGAAGTTGGCAGTGTTGCTGAGTGACTCTTGGACCTTGCCCGGCCCAGGACTGGGCTGCGGCCTTGTCTCTGCCCAGGCAGGCTGGGTGTGGGTGGGAGGGATCTCGCGCCTGGCCATAGAGGTGGGCTCTTTGGGAGTGGTCGTGCATATTTTACTTTCTTTGACTCGCGTGTGAGTTCAAAGTAAGCACAGTCACTGGGGGACAACTCTTGAATTAATCCACTAGAGCAAGCTTTAAACTAATCTGAGCATAACCCTGCCCTGTGGCTATATGCTGGTATACGTTTGCACAGATTTTGTTTAGTACAGTTTCATATTTGAGTTTGCAGAATTATCTAATAGTCTTTTTTTGGCTAATATTTTTATAATGTGGTTCTTATTTAACTGTCTAGTTTTGATAGAATTTACCAGGTCTGGCTGAATTAAGATATTGGCACATGTCATTTTAGTGGTTTAAATCCTCTTATTTATGGTTTTAACTCTGTAAGAAAATTTAAAAAGGAGACATTTGGATGACAAAAAAAAAAAAAAAAAAAACCTTATGGAAAAATGAGCAAATTTTTGTGACTTTATAGGAAAAAATATGGGAATTTGATTACACATAAAAGATGTTTATTTAAAAAAAAATTACAACAGCAACAAAAAAATCGATGGCCTCCCGTTGCCTTTTCCTTCCTTTAACTTTCTTTTGTGGTGAATTACCAAACTGGTGGGCTTTTAGCCTTTTTGGCTAGATCCTGAGGGAGAGGCTGTTTTTCTTACTGATATACCAATACCTGAAAATGAGAGAAAAAATCTAATGTAGGAATATGACTGACCGGTTTTTATCAATTAATTTCTTTTTTTTTATTAAAGGCATGCACGGATTAACAAGGACTTCTGTTTACAAGGGAATCTGAAATGGAAGAAACCACTTTCAACCTGTGTGTCTGTGAGCTACTGTCTTGGTCCATGTTCAGGTGGCAGATGGCATAACGTGGATGCGGCATCTCAGGGCAGGCTGCGGTGCTCCTGTTTCTGTGGGCCTGGGGCACCCCCAGGTTGGGACGGGGCGAGGGACTTAGGTGAGCCCTGATTTCACCCTGCCTACTCCAGAGACATGTTGCCGACTTAAAAATAATTCACGTCTTACTCTGGAGAGGAGGAAAAATTCATTCTCACGCAGATAGATGTTTAACAAGCATGCATCGATACCAGCTCCCTCTCCCAGCCTCCTCCTTTCCTCGCCCCACCAGCCTCAATAAAGACAGTAGTCCATCATGTATTAAAGACCAGAGGAAGCTTGTTTCTCTCCAGGGAAGGGCTATTTCCCAGCTGTGTGCACGCCCGGCTTCAGCCCAAAGGGCAGCCAGCTTGTCCCTGAGGGAATGGTAGACCCCTCCCCGACCTTGGGTCCGAGGAGGTCTGACCCTCAGTACAGGGAGCTGGTGAACTCCAAAAGCAGTCTCTGGGCTGGGATTCGGAACTGCTTGCTCAGGCTGCCCTCCCGTCTTAAAGTGTGCACCCATTAGTTCCTGTGGCAGCCCTTATGCCCCAGAGCCAAGTGCCGACTAGAGCTGCTCTAGGCCCTGACGGGCCACCGTGCCCACAGTTTCTGACCAGACCAGCTCTGACTGAATTGGGGCAGGGCATAGATTCGGGGGGGGGGGGGGGGGGGGTTCCTAGCATTCTGCCTGTCTGGTTTTGTTCAAGAACCGGGCATCTGGTCTCTTTCTGCCGAGGGTAGGTGGGGGCAGGAGATTCCCTTGGGAAGGTGTTTTCACCCCAGAGTGGCGAGAGGCCTGGGCCGGCCTTACAGGCTGCTGGACCAAACTTGACTACTTGGGGTCAGCAATTCCATTGTAATAAACAAGAACCCAAGGTGCCTCTGAGGGCCCAACATCTTCCTTTTCATCCACTACAGCCCCCAACTACCCCCAGCACCAGGTCCCAGAGCGCACTATCCCTGTCCCCGCTGCACTGATCAAAACACTGCCTGGCCACCGTGCACCCCCAATGAGCATGGGCAGAGGGTCCCTGTGGTACCCTCAGTCCCAGGGCTGGTGGCTAACTTTGAGCTTGTGTTGACTTGATACCTATTTACTGTACAAATATAATTCGTGGTTTGTACCACGATGCGGTTTCTAGCTGTGTCCTTCCCCTATCCACCTTCATTAATCCCATGACAGACAGTGGAGTTGAGGGGCATGGTGGGTAAGCCAGGCTGGAGACAGCCCAGTTCATGTGGAGGCCAGCTGGTCCTCCTGCCCATGTGACCCTGGGATTCGAGGCCTCTGAACCTCAGTGGCGGGTGGGGATGGGGACAGAAAGGAAGTGGGGAGCAGGAGCTGGCAGCTAGTGGGGTTCCTGCCCTGGTGAGACTCTGGGACAGTGAGTCTCCAGGGGTGTGACTGATGGAATTGCTGGCCACAATGCTTTACTCCTTCCAGCATCACCCCATCGCCACCACTGGTCGAGTGGATGTCACCACCCCTGATCTGGGCCTAGCCATGTGTCTTGCTTAGAGTGAAGTACAGTGAAGTACAGGTGGCAGTGTGGATTTCAGGCTGGTGTTGACGGCCCCGCATGCTCATCTTCTCTTCGGCATCCATGTCACAGGAAGAGCTGCCCTGAGAAACCACACAGCCTAGCAGCCTACAGACCCTGAGTGTGTAATTGCCGTGAGCCACTGGCTTCTGGTGGTACAAATGGCCTGCCCCCCTTTCGGACCTGTGATGAGAGGAGGGACAGAAACATGTCCAGACAGGGCTGGAAGGGGTACTCGGTGGAGGAAGAGCTGGGAGAGCCCTGAGCGTGGGCCCTCTGCTGGGCTGCCAGTACCAGCCCTGGGCCTGCCCTGCAACTCACCTCCTCAGTCCCAACACAGGGCCCACAGCGTCCATTCAGGGACCCAACACACAGACCAAGCGCTGGCCTGGAGGACTCCGGGGAGGGGCTGGGGGAGGCCTGAGGCGGGTTTGCTGGAGCAACGGGGGCTGGTGGCAGAGAGTGCCCTTCCGGAACAGGTCATAGGAGAGGAAGGAGGAGGTGAGTCAATGCTCTAGGCTCTGCTGCGGTGGCCAGCCTCCACCCCTCAGTGGCCTCATCAGGCCCAGTGCCCCGAAGGCAGCCTTCCAAGCAGAGGCTCAGGGACCAGACTGCCTTTGTCTCTGGAGTCCGCTGTCTTTAGCACGTGGCTCTGAAGGGGCTGGGGAAGCTGTTAGGGGTCAGGCCTGGAAAGGCATGCATCTCTTCCACCACACTCTGGTGCTGGGACAGGGTATAAGGGTAGGGGTGGGGGGTGGGGGTACGGAGATGGGTGTGTTCAGCACCTGGCTGGTCTCTCACCGCTGGTCCTCATCACCAAATAGTTTTTCCCACACACCTCCCACCCCCATGCAGTGCATATTCTCTCCCCCAAGGGAGATGTCCTAAGGGCTCCCCAATCTCCACATCCAGCTTAAGTCCGTTATTTCTGGGGGGTGCAGAGCTTGCCCCCCCGCCCCACGCCGGCACTGCCTACACACTTCAGAGTCACCTTATCTGCACCCCTGGTAAGTCATGGAGCAGGACGAGCAGCCGCTACAGACAACGTTGGGAACTGGGAACTGTGGTGCCTGCCATCCTGCCAAGCGGGAAAGGTCCCGATGATGTGCTGGTTCTCCCTGCCCCAGTCTCTCCTTTGTGGGGGGGCGGTTCAGCCTTTTTCTATGCCCTGTGTTTTGTGGCCACAGTGGACGTGGGTGTTAGAGCGCTTGCTCAGCTTGTGTGGACATTCAGGGCCTAAGCCCTGTGTCAAAGACTCATGTCCAGGCTCATGGTTCATTTGGCAACACAGTTCCCTCCTAAAGTTGGTAATCTTTTGATCCCTGTTTCTAGTCAGTTCCATGTGCCAATAACCGCTGTTTGGTTAGACTGTTACTTGTCTGACGCTGTCTCCCCGGGCAGTCGGCTCCCACACTGACTCTGGGACTAGATGGGCTAGTGGGATATTAGCAAGCAGAGGCTTGGTAAACACTTGCACCCTGGGGCCTCTTCTCTTGGGGTGCCGCCACTTGGTACCCAACTATCATGTAGGAGAAGCCTGGCCACAAGGAGAGGCCATGCGGAGGAGAACAAGGTGCTCTGGTCGGTAGTTCCAGACGGGCTCCCGGATGACTGTCAGCCACAGACATGAGCCACCTCAGATGTCCCAGCTCAGCTAACTGCAGCCCCAGCCAACATAATGTGGCTCAGAACCGCCCAGCTGAGTTCAATCGCCCTGGAATCATGAGAGAGAAGACATAGTGGCTGCTTCAAGCTACAAAGTTTTGGGGTAGTTTGTTACACAGCAGTAGGTAACTGAAAAGCACACACACAAAATACTTTCCTAGAGCAACTCCATGTGTGTCGGAGGAGAACGGTGCTTCTGGGGTTTTCAGTGGCTGAACCTGCCTCACTTCCTTGTTCCCTGACTTCCATACTTATTTCAACTTAATACTAGCTACCCTGAGGCCATCTGACCCAGTGGTGGGAAGGGCACCTCTTTAAGGCTGGGTTACTCTGTTCAAACGTTTTACTAGGCCTTTATTGCTAAAGCATTTCTCAAGTTTTTCCTTTTGTGAGTTCTAGAATTGGTCTCCTTTTTCAACATTTTGATGCTGAAATATTTTGGTTTCTTCTTTTTCATTTCTGCTTGCAAACTAGCCACTTCTTGAGCTTATCTCTTTATTGTAATAGCTTCCTAAATGCAGCCACCGATAGCCGTCGAACAGCACTAATAGCCTATCATCCTTTTCCCCTAGAGCTGTTGACCAGATAGGCACAGGGATGTTCCTGGCAGCGCCGCTCCAAGCTGTGACTCAGTAACCCAGGCTCCTCCTTATTTCTCCATCCTCAACACCTGGCCCCAAGGGTGCCGTGGAAAGGGAATGAGAAGGATCACCCACAGGAGACTTTTAATGGGCCCGAACTAGAGCGTGGGCATCCTTTCACCTGTTTCTTTGGCCAGAACTACTCATATGCACCCACCTAGATACAAGGGGTCCGGACATACAGTCTCCCTCCATGTCCGGAAAAATGAAATGGTTTGGTGAACACACAGCTGTGTTGCTGTGGAGGGAGCACAGACCGATGGGACGTGGGGGTGACCTAGGCCACACACCTCACCTGTTCTCCATTAGATGGTCACAGGTCTCCACCCTCCTCCCCACATACCTGCACACACACAGGCTTCAACCTCCCAATATCCTATCGTTCTCACCTGGATAGGGTTGGGTATGCACTTGTCAAAACTGGTGCAGAGGCCACCTGAGATGATGCATTTTTTGTATGTAAACGTTATTTAAAAAAAAAAAAGATTGAACTCTAGTTAATGATAAAACCAAAAACTAAACCCAGTGCCGTTAAGGCGATTCCGACTCATAGCGACCCTTTGGACAGAGTAGAACTGCCCCACAGTTTGCAAGGAGTGCCTGGCGGATTTGAACTGCCGACCCTTGGGTTAGCAGCCATAGCATTTAACCACTATGCCACCAGGATTTCCAGTTAATGATAAGCAACCTGAAATATTCAGAGGGAAATGTACTGATGTCTGTGATTTACTTTGAAATGCACTAAAAACAGGATAGATTGATGGGCTGGTGGCAAGATGAATAGTTGGATATACGGGAAAAGCAAGTACAGGAAAATGGTTAACAGAATCTAGTTTGTATGTGGCTGTTCGCTGTACAATTATTTCAACTCTTCTGGGCTTGAAAAGTAATAAAATGTTGGAAAATTACACAAATAAAAAAAAGGGTCACCTACTACGTCAAAGCTGTGCTAGGTGGTAGATGTGACCTAAGTCACCTGTGAACACAGAAGGGAACAGGATGAGGGTTCAGGGCAGGGCAGGGGGAGGTCCACTGGCATGTGGAGGTGAGGAAGCGGACAGAGGACAGGCGGCACCCTCAAGTCCTGCAGTAAAGGCGGGCCGAGAAACGGAGTGTATCTGGAGGAGCCCAGGGTGGGTTGGTTGGTCTGCAGTATCAGAGCATGTCCACCACGCCTAGGCTGATGCGAATGAGCCTGCAGAGGGGGAACACCTGATGGAGGCGGGAGAGGAGAATCGCAGACCCCAACCTGGAGAAGCCAGAGGGGGTGTGGGCCACTTCAGGCAGGGCCAGGAATGAATGAAACAGAAGACAGTCCTGTCACGTGTGGTGGAGCAGGCATGAGGAAGCTCCTCAATAGTTCCCATTTCCTTGCAAGCTCAGCTGCGGGAAGGAGGCCGAGCAGGTACTGAAGTCCGAATAGAAAAAAGATGTGAAGCATTTTCTCAGAGAAGGCAGGGGTGCGCATGAGGAAAGGCAGGATTGCCTAGCAGAGTGGCCATCCGAAGCCTGGCCCGTGGACTGAGCATGGGCCCAGCAGCCGGTGGTTCCTGCTCCTGTGAATTGGGGTTTGCCAGGTGGATATAAAGGGGGAAATAAGCACAGGAGTCTACAAATATGTGCATGTAAATGATGACCATGAACTTCAAACTGGGTAGGGAGGAAAGGAAGGGCTGGTGGTCAGCAAAAGGGGGGCCAGCCTGTCAGTAGCTTGGCATCCGGGACGGGAGGACAGTGTTGGAGATGGGACCTGGGTTGGGAATCCTGGTGTGGGGAAGTGATGGTCTAAGAGGTGATGGTCAACTGGAAATGGGTCTGACCATGGGAGTGGGTGGCTGTTGAGGGGTGGAGGCCAAGTTCTTGGGGTTATCCATGTGGACAGTGATGTCCCCAAGAATGGCTGGAGGCTAAGATGGGGCACAAGGCATTCCAATCTCAGTAACTGCCACAGTCAGTGGTATGGTCTGATGGCCTGGGCTTCAGGGGAGTTGGATGGAGGAGGGCTTGGAAACGTTCTCAAAACGCTAATAAGGGGCCAGGCCACACAGCCTACCTCTGCGTCCAGGTGGAAAAACTACCTGTAACAGACCATAGGGCACAGTCTGGGCTCAGTGAGGGCTGGAAGGTCAAGGCGACTTTCCACTCTGAGACTGAGGATGAAGCACAAGCCCCAGCTAGGGCAGGTGTGGCAGAGGCCTGGGCATGTATGCATGCTTCCTATGGTGCTGACAAAACTGAGACCAAGGGTAGGACAGGGTTGTCCCCAGTCTCCTGGTGGTGGTGTGGAGGTGGAGGCCTGCCAGGAGCCCAGGCCTGGCACTTGGTGGCTCCCCTTATACCTGCTGAGGTTGGCATCCAGGCTGAGAGGAGCCCAGCTGGGCAGGGCCCTGTTTGCCCAGCGTGCCTGCGGAAGGCTTTGTGGCAGGGCGAGAGCCCTGCTGTGTACTGGGAGGTGGCTGCCTGGTGCTGGCGTGTGGGTGCAGTGCGAGGAAGCCCGGCCTCAGGGGCTGAGACCCCCATAGGAGTGACAGGGGGACTGGTGTGCTATATGCACAGCTCCACAAAGTGGGCAGAGCCTCCTGGGCTTAGGGCCATGGCAAGTGCTATGGGGGCTCACCTCTCGCCAGCTCGAGGCTAGCAGAGCCGGGGCTCCAGCAAGTAGCCTCTTGCCTCTGGGAGGCCATCAGCCCCTCCTCAGATGCACATGGGGGGCAGAGGGCAGGCTGCAACCACATCCACAGATGCCTTAGCTCCACTAACGCCATCCTGCCGAGGGAAGCTGGCAGTCCCTGAGCACTGTGGCAGACAGTGCTGGTCCCAGGGAAGTACCTCTGTTCAATACCCCCTGCCTCCAAGTGAACCCTGTGCCCACCCTACAGAGACGTTGCAGACACACAAAAGCATGAATCAGAGCTCTCGGCCTGGCAGCCGCCCTGGTTTGTGGTTCCCTGGGCATCGCCCATCCCCATGCATCAGCCGTCCCCAGGTAGGGTCCGTCTCCTGGCTACCCACAGTGTTACCCTGGGGGTGGCACACCCTGACCTGGTGGGCTTTGGGCACTTCCTCAGGCCCGCCAGGGGTGAGCATTTGAAGGTCTCCAGGCGGTCAGGAAAGGCTGCCATGGCTGACGGAGGAGGTGCTAAAGGGTGAGAAGCTCCAGGGTTGGGTCTCTGGAAGTGTGACACTTTATTATATAAAAACGTTTTCCTCAAGGTTGTGCCTCTGGTCCACTCTTCAAAGGGGCAACAGCAAAGAGAGCTGCTGGGCCTGCAATGCCAGGCGGAGCAGCAGTGGAGGCCCTCACCACAGGACACTCTGGGGTGGGGTGGGCACCGAGATGCCCTGTGAATCCACAGGCCCTGTGTCATAGCCCAGCTTCCTCATGTCCTTGGTGACTACGTTGAAGAGGAGGGTGACGAAGCCCTGGGAGCGGACCCGGGTCACTGGGGACAGAGGTGACATGTCAGCAGGGCCGAGCCATGGGGCCACAGGAACTCCTCAGCCTCAGTGCTCTTCTGTACAGTGGGGTGACAGTGCTTTGCTTCTGTTCCTCAGGGTGATGAAGGGGCCACAGCGGGGTGGGGAAGGCCACAGCAGACCCTCTGTGCCACACCTGGAAGGTGCTCTGGGGAAATTCCTGGGTCCCTGCCCTGTGGCACCAACCCCCAATGCCCACCTGTCACCCCCCACCCCCCTCCCGTTGCCTGTTTCCTGGGACCACCTAGCCCCTGCCCAGGCTTCAACACGCCTGTGTGCATGTGAGCACGCATGCGTGTGTATGGCAGGGGTGTCAAGCTTTACCTTCCCGGCCTTCACCCTGAGCCACCACCTTGGGGTCTGTGTACTCGGGCCTCCGTCCCATGAACCAGCTGGGAAAACAGGACACGATGTGGTGAGTAGGGCCCTGGCCTCGGTCCTTAGGCCCACCGGACATGGGCTCTCTCCCTGTCTCAGAAACCAGCACCCCCACCCCCAGCCTGCCCACACCTACCCTGCCCATCTGAAAGGTGAGTCTGGGCATCAGAAAGGTAGCACCCCTTGCCTGGGTCAACCAGAAACGGGGGTCTGGCAGGCTTCTACCAGGCCTGTGGTACTCCAAGGCCCCGCCCCTCCCCAGGCCCCACTGCCGCCTTTCTCCCACAGCCCTACCCCCAACCCTCCCCCAGGCCTCCTGTCCTTCTCCTAGGCCCCCCCCCCCACACTCAGCCAGCACCTCCAGCTTTCCCACTACAGTCCTGTAGATTCACTGTGGGTGCTGAGGGAGATGCTGGGCACGGTCTGAACTCAGGCGGAAATCCCAGAAAGGTGGCTAAAGCTGAGGCATATGAGGAAAGGAGGGGGTCCTGGGGGAAGGGTGCCACTTCCTGGACTCCGGCCCACCCTGAGAGACTAGCCAGCAGGGGCAGATTGGGGTCAGCTCTGGGCTCCCCACCTCTGCCTTTTATGGTGTGAGATCTAAGACAAGTCGTAGCCCATCTCTGAACCCCAATGTTCTCACTGTGAAATGGGGGAAGGATGGCACCTGCCCTATGAAGCTATAAAGTGAGGGCACTCTGTGTAACCTGCCACATAAAACACCGACTTCACCACTCAAGACTCACCCTGGATACCCCTGCCCGTGGTCACAGAAGTGATGGTGTCACGTCACCTCCTACCCTCCCACTCCAGGGGCCAAGGCCAGCCAGCCAGGAGCTGGGTCGCTCAGTGCCTGGTCACAGAGGCTCAGGGCAGACCCAGCAGGGAGGATGTACCCAGGCCCGGGCAGCAGGGCCCTTTCCAGAGCAGTGCCACACCTCCGACACACCCACTCGAGCCGGAAAAAAACCAGGAGCACTATTCCCGGCCGGGTGAGTCAGGCAGACGTGGGCCTGGTCCCGGAGTGGCCACCCCGCCTGCCCAAAGCTGGTCTCCTTGTGCTGCCAGGGCCTCTGAGGTGAACAGTGCCACCTGGCACAAGGGCTGCTGGAAATGCCCTTGGGTGCTTCTGTGCACCCCTCAGGGCCCTGGCCTTCTGCAGGGGCAATTCCCAGCACCCCAGCAGCAAGCTCCCTCCAGGGTGCCCCCCTGCCCCAGGAGGCTGTTGTGGGCAGTCGCTCCCCTGGGAGAAGAGGCAGCCCAGAGGGCTCAGGGGATGCGAGGCAGGGCCAGTGGGCCAGCATCCCAGGGCAGTGCACCTTGCTGTACCCTGCTCCCAAGTGTCCCTGTCTGACTGGCAGGGAGACTGAGAGGCAGCAAAACCCAGAGGCGGTCCCCAGGTGTCACTCCTCCACCACCCTGCTCCTTCCTGTGCGGCCTGGGGTGGCTCTCCACTCACTTGTTCAGGGCAGTACTGCCTAGACAGGGTGAAGTCAGCTGAGAGGTGAGCTCCCAGAGGCCACGCCTGCCCCAAGTCAGGGGCTGGAGATGGTGTGGAGACCACGAGGGGGACATCCCCATGAACTTCCAGCCGCCCTCCCCCCTCTTCCCCCAGGAAAGGGACGGTGGGACAGCGCATCTCCGGAAACTAGATCCTGGCTCCACTAGCTATGCGCAGCCTGGGCAGCCCATACCCTCTGCTCCTCAGGCTATTCTTCTGCAAAGCAAGGCTACTGCCGTCAGCCACCCCCAGGGCTAGGGTGGGGGCTGAGGCTGACGGAGCAGGCACAAAGCCTCAACCCACTAGCACTGCCTGCGAGGCCTGGGCTAGGAGAGGCCAACTTCAGGGAAGTGCTCCAGCAGAGAGTATCTGTGCCCAGGCCTTTGGCAGGAAGGAACCTGTGGGCAGAGGAACTCCAGGCAGTAGGCAGTAGGCAGGAGGCAGGGCAGAGGCCACGAGGCAGCACGGGCCTTGTCACCCAGGGATGTGTACGGTGAGTTGCAGCAGGGAAAGGGCATAGCCTAACTTGTTTTTGTGGCTATGGGAAGACTAGCTTGGAGGGGCTGTAGTGGGCTGAATGATGGTCCTCAGGTCCTAATCCCTGTTGTTGTTAGGTGCCATCCAGTCAGTTCTCACTCACAGAGACCCCATGTACCACAGAACGAAACACTGCCCTGTCCTTCACCATGCTCACAATTGTGGTTATGCTTGAGCCCACTGTTGCAGCCACTGTGTCAATCCAACTCATTGAAGGTTTGAAGGTTTTCCTCTTTTTCGCTGACCCTGTACTCTACCATGCATGACATCATTCTCCAGGGACTGGCCCCTCCTGATAACATGTCCAAAGTATGTAAGACAAAGATGTAAGTATGTAAGACCATCTTTGCTTTTAAGGTGCATCCTGGTTGTACTTCTTCCAAGACAGATTTGTTCATTCATTCTTTTGGTAGTTCATAGTATATTCAATATCCTTCGCCAGCACAATTCAAAGACGCAAATTCTTCTTTGATCTTCCTTAACCATTGTCCAGCTTTCACATGCGCATGATGTGACTGAAAATAACACGGCTTGGGTCAGGATCACCTTAATCTTCAAGGTGACATCTTTGCTCTTCAACACTTTAAAGAGGTCCTGTGCAGCAGATTTGCCCAATGCGATGCATCTTTTGATTTCTTGACTGCTGCTTTCATGGGTATTGATTGTGGATCCAGGTAAAATGAAATCCTTGACAGCTTCAATCTTTTCTCCGTTTATCATGATGTGGCTTATGAATGTGACCTTATTTGGAAAAATGGTCTTTGCAGGTGCGATTAAGGATCTTGACATGGGGAGATTATCCTGGATTATCTGGTTAGACCCTAAATGTAATCGCAAGTGTCTTTAACACAAGGAGGCAAAAGGAGATTTGATATACACACAGGAGAGATGTTGGCCCTGTGACCACAGATGTGGAGATGGGAGTGATGCAGCCGTAAGTCAAGGACCACCCGGGGCCACCAGAAGCTGGGAGACGGGAAAGATTCTCCTACAGAGCCTGTGGAGGATAGTGGTCCTGCTGACAGTATCTAATTTGGCCCACTGATAATGATTTTGGACTTCCGACCTCCAGAACTGAGAGAGAATCAATTTCGGTGCTTAAGACATTGAGTCCGTCATGTGTGTTACAGCCGTCACAGGAAACACATGGGGCTAAGTGTGGATGTGGGCAGGCCTGTCAGGCCCAGAGCAGACTGGGAAGAGGGGCGTGAAGAACTGCATGCTGTCGGAGGGTGGAGCGTGGGGACAAAGGCTGGACATGCAGTTCCACCCTGAGTCCCATAATACCGGAGCCAGCTGTGCAGACTTCGCTGCTCAATCTGACAGACTTCCCACATCTGGGCAGTCGGTGCCCATCAAGCTGCCCTCCTCAATCAGACTTTCTCCAGTGAGGTACCCATGCCCACACTCCTGCAGGGAGACCCCTTCTGAAGGGCTCACTTCTCTGGCAGTGGAAACCCTCTCCTTAGCGACGTTCTGCTTGAGCCCAAGCCGCTCTGCTGGGAGCTGTGATATGTTGGCACAGGTGGAAATTCTGGCCAGGCGGGTAGGACTAGAGCCTCTTAAGGCCCTTCCCTGACCCCGATCCTCTGCACGTCTCCCTGCTGCCTCCCAGACAGCCCTGAGGGGTGGGCGTCGTCTCCTCCAGCGTACAGGGCAGGACAATCTTGCCAGGACACTTAGCTCCTCATGGCCACAGGCATCCTGGACACTTGAGCTGAGGCCAGTGGGGACACTGCCATCCCTCCCTCCACAGGCCTCAGTGCTGTCCCCTGACCTGGCTGTAGATGGAGAGCCAAGATCCATCCTGTCTGCGCTGTTGGGGAGCTGAGCGGATGGGGCCCAGGTGGCCCTCTAAGCAACTCCTTGGATGTGGTAAGAGGTGAGAGGCCTTTCAGCTTGGTCTTCCTCCACTCCCGTCCCCAGAGTGGGGGGCCCTGGTGGCCTGCTCCTGCCAGCCTCTCTGCCTTGCCCCACTGCATACCCCTGGCTTACCACACCTGAGCTGCGCTGGCCTCCTTGCTGTTGCTGGCATGCTAAGCACGTTGTCTCCTTTGTGCACCCTCTTCTCTATGCCTGCAATGTTCTTCCCCCAGATAGTCCCATGGCTGGCCCCTTAACTCTAGTCTTTGCTCAAATGCCACCTCCTCCCAGAAGCCTCCCCAGTTTGTGACCTTGGCCAGGTACTTGACTTCTCTAAGCCTCATTCTCCTAATCAATAAAATCAAGGTAATAATGTTAAAAGGATTTCTATGGGTTTATTAAAAGGTACAGTGGGCCATTTGTGAAATGAGGACAACAGAACCCATCTGACTGAGCTGTGTGGAGCAGATAAATGACCACATGGAGGAGGACAAGGCACCAGTCGCTGACTGATGAGTCACCTATTAGGATGACTGTCATGTTGTTTTTTTCTCAGACTGCTGTCTCGTCTCCTACCCTTTTAATGTCACATTATGTCATGAGAAGTTTCCCATATGCTCAATTGGACACAGGGATCTTTGGCAGGGATCAAAGTATGGCCTTATGCTGCTAGAGGGGTGGCTGGTGCCCGTGCCCCTGGATATCCTGAGGACCTGTCTCCATGATGAGGCTATGTGACACACAATTAGTGGAAAGTGACATCTGTTCACCCTCTCCAACTACCTAAATCAGAAGAGGGGCTGGGGTAGGGTAGAAAACTCACCTTGTAAACTTCTGCAGTTTAGATGTAGATTCTGGGACAAACATGGGGATGGTCCTTTTGTGCCTAAAACAAACGATTTCACAAACAAATGTGATTCACTGAATGCACTGCGTGATAGAAACATAACAGAACTTTCTGAGTCCAACGAAGTGCAGCAGAGACAGGCACGGACCCGGGAAGCACGGACCCGGGAGGCCTGTTTGGGGCTGGCCCGAGTTAGAGTCAATGCCAGGGACCCACCCTGCTGCCTGAGCACCGGCCCCCACCTGCCGTGGGCACTGCACAGGGACAGTCCTGTGTTCTTTGAAGGGTCAAGGATGCTGCAGGCAACAAATGAGGCCTAGGTCTCAGCTCACACTGCCCCTTGGCAAGCCCTGGCTCCTCTCCGTATGTCCAAATCCTCTGCCACCTTCAGGGCCAAATTTGGATGCCTGCCTCCAGGAAAACCCTAACAATTCCCAGGACCTTAGCCCTGCTATGGTCATCTGTCCCACTTCTGCCCCTGGCACCTAGGGTTCTGGCCTTCACCCCACCCTGGTCCCACCACCTACCTACCAAGCCCTCTCCCCTCCACACCCTGCACTTCCTGTTTCAGCAATAGCACACTGCTGTCCCTTCTTCCTCCCCCTCCTTTGGGCCCCAGGACACCCCACGTCTACACTGTCACTGCACTTGCCAAAAAAGGACTACACCTCCCCATCTTCTCCACTGCTCTGGGGACTTCTGTGGGCAGGCCCATATCTGACGTACCTGTGTGTGCTCTAGTGCTCCGCAGAGCCGGGGCACAGGGAGGGCTCCCAGCCCAGGAGGTGAGGGACTAAATGAAGGCAAGCCCTAACTGCCTGGAAACTGCATCTGGACCAGCCTTCTGTCAGGACCCTGCTGCTCCCTGTGGGGTGCTCTGACCTGCCCATCCCACCTGGTCTCTGGACTGCAGTGTGAGCCTCACCCCCAGTCCCAAGGCTCTCTGTCCCTGTGTGGACTACCTCCCTCCAGCACCTTCCCAGGCTGAGCTGCCTGGCCCCCAGAGACCCCAGAGATCCCTGTCTGTGCCTGGACAAGCCCTGCTGAAGGGCCCTGTCTCAAGAGAGGATGGCCAAGGGTGGGGCAGGCTGTGGCCCAGGGCCCAGGCTGGAACGATGACCTACCGGCCGGGTGAGAAGGGCACGTGCACCACCCCATAGCCGCGGACCACATCATTGCCGAACACGTCTGGTCCATACACGCTGAGCACGATCTGCGGCCCTTGGGAAGGACAAGGTGGGGTTGGCACATGGGGAAGCGCTAGGGAGGCACAGGGCAGACATGGGAACCCCCACCAAGGGCCTCTGCCAACCCCAAGTCAATCAAGGCAGGTAGGGAGGTGTGGGGACCCAGAACCTGCTGGCCAGGCCCTGCTTGACCTTTTCCTTCCTGTTCCTCAGCACCTGGCCATAACACCAGAGGCACACAGCCAGGGCACACAGTAAATGCCTCCCCAGTGCCCACAGAGCCAGGCTCTGTCCCAGGCCCTAGGAACAAGCAGACGAGGGTGCTCCCTGAGCTTCTGTCCTGACCAGGAAGGCTGTTGTCCTGACGAAGGCTATGGAGCCGGGGTTAGGGCTCAGGTATGCACTGCAGGGGCCCTGGAACCAGAGAGATAGCTTATTTTGGTGGAAGTCTGTGGGAGGAGTCAGAGAGAAAGTGAAGGCCTTCCTCTCATCTTCCTTTAAAATATTAACAATCATGTAGACTAAGTACTTTCACTCGTTAGCTGATCCGCTCCTCTAGATTTTAGGCAGATTCCTACCCCCATGACAACGAGGCCCAGAGGGCTCTAAGTGTGTCGGAGAGCAGGGCCGGCAGGGGGCCCAATCAAACCGCCACTGGCGAGCCGACCTCTGGCAAGCTACCTACTCTCAGCACCGGGCACCTTATCTCTAAAATGGGAATAAACTCCATCTCCTAAGTTGTCATGATGATTAGTTAAACCAAAAAACCCCAAACCCACTGCCATTGAGTTGATTCCGATTCATAGCGACCCTATAGGACAGGATAGAACAGCTCCATAGAGTTTCCAAGGAGTGCCTGGTAGAGTCGAACTGCCAACGTTTTGGTTAGCAGCTGTAGCTCTTAACCGCTACGTCACCAGGGTCTCTGATGATTAATTACTACCTGAAACACACTTAGAATATTCTCAAACACAAAATAGGTGTTCAATAGATGTTAGGGAGAGACCTGTACCCTTCCCCTCTCTACCGTGAAAAGGTAACCACTAATTCTGAATTTTATGAAACCACTTCCATACTTTTCTTTAAGAATGCATCCCAAACACCGCATTTTAGTTTTACTCATTGTTTGAATTTCATATAAATGGTGTAATATAGGATGCATATTTTGTACCCAGCCAGCTTCTTTAATTCAACATTATGTTTGTGAGATTCATTCAAAGTTGTTTCACGTACAGTGGTCTGTTCATTTTCAATGCTGTGTAACATTCCATTGTCTGAATATACCACAATAACTTTATTCATTCTAGTGCTGATGGGCAAGTAGGTGGTTTCTCCTTTGGGGGCTATTATAAATGGCATGGCTATGAGTAGTCTTGTACATGTCTCTTGGTACACATGTGCACACATTTCTGTTGGGTATGTCCAAGAAAGGAGCTGCACAGGGTATGCATTTGTTCAGTTTTAAAATACAATACCAAACTGTTTGCCGAAGAGCTTGTATCAACCTCCACTCCTACCAGCAGCGTCATCTGAGTTCCCATTACTCTATATCTTCACCAAGACTTGGTGTGATCATTAAGGGTGTGTGTCTACTTGGCTGGGTCATGATTCTCAGTGGTTTGGCAGTTATGATGTAATCTGGCAGTTGTATAACAATGTAATCACCTCCATGATGAGATTTAATATAATGTGATCACCTCCATGATGGGATCTGTGAGTAACCAATCAGCTGAAAGGGAGTTTCCATAGGGGTGTGGCCTATATCCAATATAGGTGGACTTTCTGGCAAGGCTTGTGGGCTTTTGCTCACACTGGATTCTGCAGCTGGTCAGTTCGCCTAACCTCTGGTTCTTGGGACTTGAACTAGCAGCTTACCCGCCATCTTGCCTGCCGATCTTGGGATTTGGCAGTCTTTGCAGCCTGTGAGCCAGAGCCCTGTCATCTGACTTGCTGATCTTCGGTTTACCAGCTCCTGCAGCTACATGAATCAGAAGCCTCCAGCCTGATCCACGGACTTGGGACGTTCCAGTCTCTACAACCGCGTGAGCCATTGCCTTAATATAAATCTCTCTATATATTTATACGCTTTACTCGTTTTGCTTCTCTAGAGAACCTAGCCTAAGCCACTTGGTATTATCAGTATTTTTAATTTTAGCTATAGGGCCACTATGAGTTGGAATTCAGCAATGGGTTTGGTTTTATTCCGGTGAGTGACAGCTTGTTATAGTTTTAATTTGCATTTTTTCTACTTACTTAACTAAAGTTGGAAACCTCTTCCTGTCTCTTGGTCACCTGGAAGTCCTCTTCTGTGAAGTGCCTGCTCAAGCCCCTTGCCTATTTTTCTACTGGATGGTCTTTTTCTTATTGATTTATGATGTGTATATGTGTATGTATTCTGTGGCTTGTCTTTTTACTCTTAATTATGTCTTTTGATGACTTCTTGTTGTTAGGTGCCATCAAGTTGGTTTTGACTCATAGCAACCCCTATGTACAACACTGCCTGGTCCCACGCCATCCTCACAACCGTTGTTTTGTTTAAGCACATTGTTGCAGCCACTGTGTCAATCCATCTTGTTGAGAAGCTTCCTTTCTGTCGCTGACCCTCTACTTTACCAGCCATGATGTCCTTCTCCAGGGACTTCCAGATAACATGTCCAAAGTACGTGAGACATAGCCTCGCCATCTTTGCTTCTAAGGAGCATTCTGGCTGTACTTCGACAGATTTGTTCGTTCTTTTGGCAGTCCATGGTATATTATTCTTCTCCAACACTGTAATTGAAAGGCATCAATTCTTCAATTTTCTTTATTCACTGTCCAGTTTTCACATGAATACAAGGCAATTAAAAATACCATGGCTTGGGTCAGGCACACCTTAGTCCTTAAAGTAACATTTAAGCAATGGGTTTCCTCTTTTTAATATCCTCAAGTTGCTTTGGAACGTTTTATCTTTTTTATTCTCTATAAGAGTTTGTGAAAACCTGGTATTATTTCTTACTTAATTGTTGGAATTCACTGATGAAGACATTTGGGCCTAGTATGTTCTTTCTGGGCCCAAATGTCTTCATCAGTGAATTCCAACAATTAAGCAAGAAATAATACCAGATTTTCACAAACTCTTATGGCACTGGGTTTTTTTTTATGTTCTTTCTGATAAAATTAATTACAGATTCAATTTAATAGATACAGGTCTACTCAGATTTCCTTTCTTTTTGTATCAGTTTTGCTAGTTGTATTTTTCTAAGAATTTGACCATTTTGTCTCACCTGTTAAATGTACTGGCAAGTAGTTGTTCGTAACATCTTATTTTTTTAATGTTTGCAAGAACTGTAATGATGTCCCCTTTTCATTCCTGCCATTGGTTATTTACATCTTTTTTTCTTGATCTGTCTCAATGTTGTTGTTGTTACTAGTTGCTGTCAAGTTGGCTCCAGCTCATGGTGACCTTATGTATAACAGAACAAAATGTTTCCCAGTCCTATGCCATCTTCATATGGCATCATTGGTATGTTTGAGTCCACTGTTACCGTTACTGTGTCAGTTCATCTCATTTAGGGTTTTCCTCATTTCCCCTTACCAAACATGATGTTCTTTTCTAGTAATCAATCTTTCTTGATGACGTGTCCAAAGTAAGTGAGCTGAAGTCTTGCCATCCTCACTTCCAAAGAACTTTCCAGCTTTATTTCTTCTAGGACTGATTTGTACGTTTCCTGGCAATCCACATTATATTCAATGTTTTTTGCCAACACCATTGTTCAAATGCATCAATTCTTCTAGCTTCCTTTTTCACTGTCCAGCTTTCCATGCATATGACCAATTGAAAAGACCATGGCTTGGGTCAGAAGCACGTTAGTTATCAAAGTGATATCTTTGCTTTTTAAAATTTAAAGAGGTCTTTTGCAGAAGATTTGCCCAACACATCGTTTGATTTCTTAACTGCTGCTTCCATGGATGTTGGTTATTGATCCAAGTAGAACGAAGTCATTGAAAACTTCAATTTCTTCTTCATTTATCATGATGTTGTTTACTGGTCCAGTTGTAATGGTATTTGTTTTATGTTGAGGTTTAATCCAAACTGAAGGCTATAGTCTTTGATCTTCATCAGTAAGCACTTCAAGTCCTCTTCACTTTCAGCAAGCAAAGTTATGGCATCTGCATATCACAGGCTGTTAAATGGGTCTTCCTCCAATCCTGATGCCGAGTTCTTCATGGAGTCCAGCTTCTCAGACTATTTGTTCAGCATACGGACTGAATAAGTAAAGTGAAAGGATACAACCCTGCCACATACCTTTCAGTCTTAATGGGGGCTTTTCAATTTTAAAAAGTAACTTTTGTCCTTTTTAATTTTCTCTATTATAACTTTGCTTTCTGCTTAATTCATTTCTGTTTTTTCTTATTCTTTTCTTCTACTTTCTTTGGGTTTAATTTGCTGCTCTTTTACTAATTTCTTAAGATGGATGCTTGGATCATTAATTTTGCAGCGTTTCATATTTGCTAACACATGCATTTAAACCCACAAAATTTCCCTCTGTGATTTTAACTGCCCCCAACAAATTTTAACAGAAAGTGTTTTCAGCATCACTTCAGAATACTTCCTAATTTTTGTTATTTCTTCTTTAACATATACGTTATTTTAGAAGTGATTTTCTTAATTTCCAAACACACGGGGATTTTTTCATTATCTTTTTCTAGCATTTATCTTGTTATGTTCAGAGAGAAAGCTCTATGGTTTTAATGATCTGAAATTTGTTGAGATTTCCTATATGGCTCAGATTATGTGTGCTTGAAAATGTTTATTCTGTAGGTATTGCTCTAACTACAATGTTCTATATATGTCTGTTAGGTGAATTTGCTAATTATCTTGCTTAAATCTCCTACATTCTTATTCATTTTTTTTCCTGCTTGCTATCTTGGCCATAAGAGGGATATTAAAATCTTCTACAATAGTTGTGAATTTGCCTATTTTTCTTGCCGTCGTTAGGTGCCAAGGAGTCAGTTCCAACTCATAGCAACCCCACGTAGAACAGAAGAAACCACTGCTCAGTCCTTCGTCATCCTCACAATCTTGTTATGCTTCAGCCCACTGCTGCAGCCACTGTGTCAGTCCATCTCATTGAGGATTTTCCTCTTTTTTGCTGACCCTCTACTTCACCAAGCATGATGTCCTTCTCCAAGAACTGGTCCCTCCTGATACTATGTCCAAAGTACGTGAGACAAATTCTCATTATCTTTGCTTCTAATGAGCATTCTGGCTGTACATCTTCCAAAAACACATTTGTACGTTCTTCTGGCAGTCCAATGTTCTTCCCCACCACCATAATTCAAAGGCATAGATTCTTCTAGGGTCTTCCTTATTAATTGTCCAGCTTTCACATGCATATGAGGCAACTGAAAACACCATGGTTTAGGTCAGGTGCACCTTAGTCCTTAAAGTGGCATCTTTGCTTTTTAATACTTCAAAGAGGTCTTTTGCAGCAGATTTGCCCAATGCAATGCATCGTTTGATTTCTTGACTGCTGCTTCTATGGGCATTGATTGTGGATCCAAGGAAATGAAATCCTTTACAACTTCAATATTTTCTCTATTTATCATGATGTTGCTTATTGGTCCAGCTGTGAGGATTTTTACGTTGAGGTGTGAAATATTTATTTATAAATTTCAAGACTATGTTATTAGTCACATACGAATTAGAAGTATTATACTTCCCGGTGAATTAAACCTTTTATCATGAAGTGTCCCTCTTAATTTTTAAAATAGCTTTTGCCTTAAAATCTACTTTATCTGATATTAACGTAGTTAATGCAGCTTTCTCCTGGCTGGTACGTGGTATCTTTTCCCATCCTTTCAATCTTTCTGATTTCTTAGGTCTTAAATGTGTCTTTTGTAAACAGCATATACCGCTTTGACAACTTTTGTCTTTTGTAATTGGAACACTTAAAAACCAAACCCAACCCAATGCTGTGGAGTAGATTCTGACTCAAAGCAACCCTGTAAGACAGAACAGAACTGCCCCATAAGGTTTCCAAGGCTGTAATCTTTACAGAAGCAGAGTGCCACATCTTTTTCCCAAAAGGCTGGCTGGTGGATTTGAACCACCAACTTTTTGGTTAACAGCCAAGTGTTTAACCATTATGCCACCAGGGTTCCTAAACTGAATATAATTAGTTACATATTTGGGTTTAAATCTATTATCTTACTACCTGCTTTCTATTTTTCCTGTCTGTTCTGTGCTCCTTTTTCTCTCATTTCTTCCTTCTTTTTGGATTAATTAAAAACAATTTTTTTCCATTTCCCTTTCCGTTATATACTCCTTCACTACTGTTAGCAGTTACCCTGAAGATTATGACATGCGTCCTGGTTAGTCTAGTATTAACTGGTACCTTTACCCTCCTTCCCAGACAACGCAAGAACCTTAGAACGCATTAATTCCCTTTACCTACCTCCCAACTTATACGTTATCAATGTCATATATTTTAAGTTTATCTATATTTTAAAACCATTATATAGTCAACATTCTATTAGTTTTACCTACAGGCTTGGTATTTTCATTCTTTGTACCGTTCTACATTTCCGCTCTTCCATCTAGGATCATTTTCCCTCTGCCTGAGGTATCTTCTATTTCCTTTAGTGCAAATCTGCAGGTGAGGTGACAAATTCTCTTTTGGTCCGAGAATGCCATTACTTCACTTGAAGACTATTGTCACAGAATACAGAATTCTAGTTATTATCTTTCATCACGTTGAAGATATCATCCTGGCTTCCATTGTTTCTACTGAGAAGGTCAGTTGTCAATCTAATTACTGTGCCTTTGTAATTGCCCCTAACCCCCAGAAAAGTTCAAAGAATTTTACAAAGAAGCCTTGATTGTTTATCACCTAGAGTCTACCATTAGCATTCTACTATACTTACTTCATCACATCTCACTCCATCCCTCCATCCCATCCTACTTTTGATATATTTCAAAGTAAGTTGCAGATATCTGTGATATATGTATACTTCCCTTTATATACTTCACCATGCATAGCATTAACTAGAATTCAGTGTTTGTTCACAGTTCTTTTGAGATAAAATTTACATGTAATGAAGTACACAATAAGTGTGCACTATTCAATGGATTTTGACAAATGCACACATCTATGTATCCCAAATCTGGCTGCTTTTAAGATTTTCTTTTGTCTCCGGTTTTCTGACTTTTGCTATAATGTGCCTAGGAGTGGTTTTCTTTACATTTACCCTGCTTGAAGTTAGTCCTCTTGAGTCTGCGGTTTGATGTTTTTTCATTATTGTCGAAAACAATTGAAGCTATTTGTATCGTCCAGTATTTCCTCTGTCTTGCTCTCTCTCCTCCTAAGACTCCCAGCACGTGTTAGCCTTTCTATACTGTCTCCTATGCACGCTTCAGATTTTCTTTTTTGTTTCCCTGTAAATACTTTCTTCTGATCTAGCTCTTGGCATATATTGTCCCTTCACTTGTGTTTAGTTGGCTGAGTTCCTACTTTTGATTACCATATTTTTCAATTCTAGAATTTCTATTAGATTCATTTTAAATTATGTCAAACTCTCTAGTTCCCTGCCATAATTCTCAATCTTGCCCTTTATTTCTTTTGATTATGGTAAGGGTGTATCTGATAATTTCAGTATGTGGACAGTCTGTGTTTGTCTCTATTGTCTAATGTTTACTGGTACTTATTCATACTGTCTTGATTCCTGCGTGCCTCTTCATTCCTTTTATTATATGCCAGTCATTAGATTTGAAAAAGCAGAAATAAGCTGTGGTCTAGGAGATGTTATCTTCTCTAAAGAAGTTTCTCATTTGCTTTTGCCAGGAGTCTTGGGCTCTAACAATCTAGGCGTTAATCCAAAAATCAGGGGGTTGAGAGGATTAGGAGCTGAGCTGGGCTGCATTCTTGTGAGGGCTGGTCTACTCCCATTTCTCCCTTACTCACAGTGTACAACCCTTTAGGGTCACAATTCAAATTGCAGGGGATTTACTGTCCCCTCTCCCCCCTCCACCCCATGACCTCCCACAGCCCTTTGGAGGGCTCTGAACACATCAATTCTTGGGCCCTTGGCCCAGACAGGCTGCCAAATGTCTTAACCAGCCTCTCAATCACCTCTCCCGAGGGAGATATGACTGGGGCCATGTCTTTGGATTTCTGCTTTTCTCCTGGATCTTGGCCTGGTAAAATCCTCATTACTTTGCTAGCTAGGTTCCCCCCCCCAACCCCCGCTAATACTTTGTTCAGCCTTTCTAGCTGTCCTCAGCAGGAGGGGGTTGTTCCATTACCCAGGGCACCATCCTAGGAAGCCTATCAAACCTTTCTTACATGTGGATGAGGACAGCATGGCTGTCCCTTCCCAGGAGGCCCACCAGAACCCTTGCCTCAGACCCTTGGCACCCTTGTCCCTGTCCACAGGCAGCCCTTGTGCCAACCCTTGGCTCAGGAGTCTGCCCTGCATTCACAGGCATGGGAACTACCCAAGGCTTCAGTGTGGGGCCTGGTTTGATCCAGTCTGAACTTCCAAAAGGTCAATTGCACAGCACTTAGAAGATGAACTGGGGTACGGCAGAGATAAGGAAGAAGTGAAGGTAAATGGCCAAGTGGCCAGAGAGTACGTCATCACAAGGCTGGTACAACGGGCCAGGTGACAGGCAATGAAGACAGGAATCTGGACGGTGGTAGGCAGGGTGAGTAGGGTGAGACAGACACAATGCCCTCGGTGTGCTGCCTGAAAGCCAGCCCCCAGGGCCCCCAGACTCACAGCCATAGGGGTTGGTGCTTTTAAAGGTGACATCGATGGGGAAGTTCCACACCAGCGCTCGCCGCACATCTTGGCTTTTGGATGTGATCTGCGAGATCCCCTCCTCCAAACCCTGTGAGGACAATGACACTGAGTTAGTATCCAAACTTCAGGCTGCCACAACCCCCTCCACCTACCTTGGGAGAGGCAGTTAGGAGGGCAGTTTGGGAAGGGATAGTTTCCTTAACTATCTTCTGTCAAAACCTATCCTCCAAACAAAGGGAACTAACAGATAATGTAGCACCTCTCAGGCCTGGTACTTCAATGTATTACCTCCTTGGTGCTTGACAACCCTGGGAAGGCAACCCCTCTCCCTGTGTGCTTGGTCTCTTCCCCTCTTGCCTCTTGAAGGGAACGGCTTTGTTGATTTTTCTCTCTCTCTCCGTATCATCAGTTTCACTCAGATCATTCCATCAGCATATATACACATGTTATTTTCTCTACCACCAAGACAAGATTCTTGTCTTACTTCTTCCAGTTATCAACCCATCCTTTGCTCCCCTTTACAGCCAAAGTCTTTGAAAGAGTGGTTGATCTTCGCCACCTCCAATTTCTCTTTCATTCATCCCTCATGACCCCAATCTGATGACCACTCTACCAAAGCATTCTTGTCAAGTGACACGTGGTCTCGACACTGCTAGATCCAATGGTCGTATCTGTCTTTGTTCTCCTGACCCACTGGCAGCATTTGACACAGTGGAGCACACTCTGCTTCTGGACATACCTCCTCCCCTCAGTTTCTGGGACACCACAAGCATCTGGGTCTTGCTACCTCACGGGCAGCTTCTGCTCAGTCTCTCTTGCCAGTGCCTTCCTAATGCTGGAGTGTCCCAGGGCCCAGTCTTTGGCCTGCTCTTTTACTGTGCCTATGGTCTCACCCAGGCTCACAACTTTAAATGTGATCTGTATGTTGATGGGAGCCCTGGTGGCACAGTGGTTAAGAGCTATGGATGCTATCCAAAATGTTGACAGTTCAAATCCACTAGCCACTCCCTGGAAACCCTATGGGGCAGTTCTAACCTGTCCAATAGACTCGCTGTGGGTCAGAATCGACTCAGCGGCAGCGGGTTTGGTTTTAGGTTTGGGTATGTTGATGATCCTCCAACTTCTGCCTTCAGCCTGGTCCTCTCCTCTGAACTCCAGATCAGTATCTCCCTATTCCTGCTGCCTACCTCCACCTGGACTCCTAGTAACCTTACCGTATGCCAGACTGAACTCCACACAGTGCCCCACAGCTGTTCTCTCCATAGTCTCCTCCCTCAATGGCAACTCTACCTGCAAGTGCTCAGGCTAAAAATCTTTCTCTCATACCCCACATCTAGTCTGACAGGAAAACTTGTTGGCTCTAACTTCAAAATATACTCAAAATTCAACCACCTCTCACGACCGTACTGCCACTACCCTTGTCTCGGCCACCATCTTCTTGTACCTGCATTATTGTAATAGCCAACTGGTCTTCCCACTTCTGCCCTTGCTCTCCCATAAGAGTCTATCCTTAACATGGAACCAGAGAGACCAAGTGAGAATATTAAGTCGGATCACCTCTTTTTTCTGTTCAAAACTCTCTGGTGAGGTCTCTTCACACCCCAGGTCAAGGTCAGGCCCTTCCTCTGGTCTACACAGCCCTTCAAGCCCTGTTCCTCCATGTCCTCTCTGTTTCAACTCCAGCCACACTCCTCCTTGCTCATACTGTTCATGGCCACATTGGCCCTTTTGTTCTTATTGTATGCCATCAAGTCAATTTAGACTCATAAACCAAAAAAACCCATTGCTGTTGAGTTGATTCCAACTCATAGCGATCCTACAGGACTGAGCAGAACTGTCGCATAGGGTTTCCAAAAAGCACCTGGTGGATTCAAACTGCTGAACTTTTGGTTAGCAGCTATAGCTCTTAACCACTGTGCCACCAGGGTTTTCCTTCTGACCCACAGCAACCCTGTATGACAGAGTAGAACTTCCCCATAGGATTTCCTAGTCTGCAGTCTTTACAGGAGCAGATCTCCAGGTCTCTTCTCCCACAGAGCCACTGGGTGGGTTCAAACCACCAATCTTTCAGTTCACAGGCAAGCACTTAACCATTGTGCCACCAGGACTCCTTCTGGTCTCTTTACTGCTCCTCAAAAGGCTCTCCTGCCACAGAGAGAGCCTTTCTTTGCACTTTTTGCTCCCTCTGCCTGGATGGTTCTTTCCATAGATTTCCACATGGCTTGTTCCCTCACTTCCTTCAGGTGTTTATTCAAAAGCTACCTTCTCAGTGAGGCCTTCCCTGACCACCATGTCTAGATTCCTAAACCCAAACCAGTCACTGTCAAATCAATTCCGACTCAAGGTAATTCCATGATATCAACCTCCCTCTTTGCCTTCATACCCTCCCCCCATTTCTGACTTTGTTTTCCCTACAGAACTTATTACTAACAAACTAGAATATTTACTATTTATTATTTTCTGTCTACCTACACAAGAATGTGTACTCCAGGAAGACAGGGACTTTTGTCTGGTTTTGTTCACCTCTGTATCCTTAGCACCCAGAAAACAAACAAACAAAAAAAACCAAACCCATTGCCGTTGAGTCAATTCAATTCATAGTGACTCTATATGAAAGAGAACTGCCCCATAGAGTTTCCAAGGAGTGCCTGGTGGATCTGAACTGCCAACCTTTTGGTTAGCAGCTGTAGCACTTAACCACTATGCCACCAGGGTTTCCCAGAAGACTCTCAATATTTATTCGATAAATAAGTGAATGGAAAAAAAGTACTGTCATCTTAGTTGTACAGATGAGGAAATGGGAGACTCAGAAAAGTTATCTAAGCTGGGCTTCCATTTCCCTAACTGCTGTGAGGTATAAACAAGTGCTGTGCAAAGAGTAAAGTATGTGCAAACTGAAGACATCACTATAATCCCTCTCCTGGTGGAGAGACTGTTCTCTAGGAAGCCTAGGAAGTGAGAGATCCTGTTCTGTCTTGTGACTCTCCAAAGTCCTCCCCATGGTCTAAGGAGAGGCCAAATGACGAGGGACTGGCCCAAAGTATCTACAGCTCATCCCTTCCAAGTTGGCACTCTGGAGCCTGCCTGCTGCATTGCACCTGTGTTCCTCTTTGCCACCTGCTGCCACACATAAGCTCACAGGACAGGGTATCTGAGTGAGAATAGTCTGGCGGTGGGGGTTTATTTGGTAGCCCAATTGTGGCTGTGTTCTCCAACTCCAGCTTTATCAGAAACAAACTCACGTTTGTTTCCAAACTCTGTCTCCCTCTAACTTGGTTCTGAGCTGGGAGGGGAAGGGGTATGATGGACACCTTCAGAAACCCCAATAATCACGAATGCTGTCAGCGAGGGAGGCCCAAGAGTTCAGCTTACCGCCGTGGGAGCCCAGTCCTGCCCGTACACGAAACAGTACTTGCAGTAGAGGTCGTCATACTCTGGAAACTGGAAAAAAGCACACGTGAACTCTGTTTACCGGGACTCATGTTGAGGCCCACCAACATGTCGGCTAGGCAGGTGCAGCCAAAAGGACTTCTGAACATGAGGCACCTGGGCCAGGGCCCAAGAGCCAGTTGGACACATGGATATGGGGTTCAGCAGAGAGGGCTGAGGACTGAACTGTGGGAGTCCAGAGGAGGGTTCCCAGCTGCTACAGCCCCTGGGCCTTTGCTCAGGCTCTGCTTTCTGTCTGATATGCTCTTCCCACTCCTTCATCTGGAAAACTGCTGCTCATCCTTCAAAACTTACCCTCCTGAAAGCCTGCCCTCTTGTCCAGGTTCCTTCAGCACCTGGGCTTTCCTCCATCAAAGCACTGATTGCCTGTCTGTTTGCCAACCCATTAGATTGTGCATAGGAAGCACAGGGTGGGCACAGAGAAGGTCTAAGGGGATAACGCCGAAGTGAAAGGTCTGAGAACCAGGAAGCCATCAGGACACATGTCATGAGGAAAGACCCAGCCCTGCTGAGAGCCCCTGATGGGATAGAACAGGAGAAAGGCAGAAGACAGCATCAGGTGCTAGACCAAGGGGGAGGTGGCAGGATGGGTGCATGGGGCAGAAGCATCCATGAGGAAACTGAAGGTAGGAAACACCTAGTAAGTATCAGGCCCTGGGCACAACTTTACCTAAAACATCTCATTTAATCTTCACATATAAACACCATTTCCAATACCCCATAAGGTCACTGCTAAGGTGTAGCAAAGCTTTGAAGTCAGACAGACCTGGATTCAAACCCCAGCTCTGTCACTTGTAACACAGGGATGTTAATAACACCCATCTCACAGTGTTGTTGTGCTGAATGAATGGGAAGGGCTAAGGGCCACGTCTGGTGCAGAGTGAATACCTGACACACATTGGCTTTTATTATGATTATTAACGTTTTTATAAAGTGTTGGGAGGTGGGGAGTAGCGTCCCTTTGGTATGACAGACACACCTCCCTGGATGATTCCTGGCCACCACCACCGTTGGCTAGGGTTACCCAAATCATCCCCACTCCAGTCTGAGTTCCATGATCTGAGGCTCACAGACGCCCCGACTCGGTCACGGGCGGAGGAGGCCTGTGCGCCGGCCCAGTTGCCCCAGTGACGCCCCGTGAAGCTCCTGCCCGTGATTCAACAAGGCCAGGGGTCAGAGGCTTGACCAAGCGTCCCCCTGGCACGAGCTCAGCCTCTGCAAGCCTCAATTTCCACGCTGCGCATTAGGAACGCCTAGCATCGTTGCGCCGAGCCCCTCACACGCCGGTTTTCCTCCCCCGCCTCACCAAGGGAGACAGAAGCTCCGAGGAACGACAGGCCTCGCTGGACCGCAACGCAGCCGGAGGGGCCGAGGGGCGTATCCCCGGGGGAGGCTGGGGAGGGTCCCGGTCGCTCACCTGGGCGCTCTCCACCTGCCCGTTGACCATGAGTAGGAAGACGCTGGGACCCGGCGCCGCCATGGCAGCGCTGGGGGCACCGGGAGCCGACCCTGGTTGCATGCGCGGTTGCTAAGAGGCGCTGAGGTTACCTTGGAAACAGACGGCGTGGCGCGCGGGACATATTTCTTCACTAGTGCGCGTGCGTGGTATTGCGCAGGCGCAGTTAGCGGACGCTGCCGGGAGAGTCGAGGAGGGTACCGTGGGGCTCAATGTGCTGGGACTACGGTGTCGCCGCCTATCAGTGCGAGGCGGGGGCCAGGTGCCTAGGACAGGGTCGGCTACCTGGTCTCTGGAGGGACGTTACCGAGCTGAGGCCAGGCAGCGCCCCACATCGGGCTAAGGTGGTACCCGGTTGTGTTTTTAAACTCTCCTCCCAAAAATGTTTATTAAACAAACTAAGCCACCACTTCTGAAACTAGGGAAACTGAGGCCCACAGAGGGGCAGTGCCTGGGACTGCAGCAGAATCTCCGACCTGTGAGGCTCTGCTCAAATGACAGTTCCTCTTAGGCCTCTCTCGTCCTCTTGCCGTTAACCATGGTTTCTGTTTGTACGTTTATTGAGACTCATAATTTGGGCCAATGCTTATCTCCCCCTCTAGACTGCCAGCTGCATGAATATGGAGACTGTCAGTCTGGTATCCCCATTGCCTGACACATAGCAAGCACACAATAAATACTTGCTAAATGAATGAATAATTGAATATGTCCCCATTTTACAGAGTAGGAAACAGATTCAGAGAAGGAAGGTGACTTGGGCAAAATCACAGCAGTGGAGGCCCTGGTGGCGTAGTGGTTAAGAGCTAACCATAAGGTTGGCAGTTCGAATTCATCAGGCATTCCTTGGAAACTTTATGGGGCAGTCCTACTCTGTCCTTTAGGGTCACCATGAGTCAGAATCAACTCGACAGCAACAGGTTTGCTTTTTGGTTTTAGGTGGCTGAGCCAGGATGCAAACTCACAGCTCCACAGACTAAAGACCCTCACCGCCCCCTCTGCCTCGTCCTGGGTCACTTCTTGGCTCAGCATCTGAAGTGGCATTAGAGACCTCCCAAATCCAGGAAATGAAAGGATGCACAGGAGTGTAGACTTTGGGAAGCCAGACCCTGAGTGGGCTGCCAGGTCACCACCCTGCTCAACAGCCAGCTGCCAGCTTAGGAGCACACAAGGGGGCTCCTGTCAGTCACTGGTGGAGGAGAGGGAAGGATAGGTTACAGCCCAACCAGCTGAAGCCCTGACCCCAGGTAAACAAAGATACCTGATTGGGGAGAGGGGGCTGTGGGTAACCAGGGTTTATTCATGTGATAGAGGCTGGGAGCTGCAACAGGTGGGGGCTGCACAAGTAGGAGCTGTTCAGTTCCTGGGCACTTGGCCGCACACCACCCCACCCCATGTCACACCCTGTCTCTTCCTTGTTAATATGCTTTCTCTGACAAATTTTACCAGACTTGCCCAACTCCTTCCCTTCTGTGACCTTTGAGACTCAGGACTGTGCCAAAGTTAGTTTGCAGCTAAATGCTTGAGATGATCAAATAACCAGGGGGCTTCCGTGCTTTAAAACCTGGCCATGCCAAAGCCTACTTCACATTTGAATAGGACACAAAAGGGGGACTTCCCCCAAGGGACAGGGGCCTCTGGGGTGGCCACCAGAGGTGCAGAGAAGCCCAGCTCCCTGGGTGTTGGTGAATGGGAGACCCCAGGGTAATGTGGAGTCTACTCTCTTTAGGAGGAACTGGAGGGAGTGTTAAGGGATCTTAGGGGTTTGTTCAGGGCTCAGCTGGAGTCGTTACCACAAGTTCAGGTGGACCAGCTGGGGCCTGGTGCACTGAGAGCCCTCAAGTAGGCTGACATCCAGGGTGGGACAGTCAGGCTGGAGGCGAAAAGTGTCTTTGCAGTTGCTGGGGGACAGTAGCCTCAGCAGCACACTGTGCAGCTCTAGGGGTGGGGCATACGGGTCTGTGTGGGGATGGGGGCCCTCAGCCGATGTGCCCAATATGGCTGTACTGGTGGTTAATGGATTGAGATGCTTCTCCACCAGTGGGCACATAGCTCCTGCCCTGGTCTCCCTGCCCCAGGATGTGCCTCCTGGCTTCTACTCCTCGACGTTCCTCTTCTACGTCACCCAGCACAACCCTGCCCTCCACTGGACTCCTGCCTCACAATCTCCTCAAGCTCATGTGATCTTGAGCACCCTGGGGCAGGGAGTTTGGGGGACAAGCTGTTGCCTGGTAGGTGTCAGACATCCAGGCTGGAAGCTGACTCAGCAGAGCAGGAGGTCAGTGCCACCCTCCTCTGCAGCCCCAAGCACCACCCTGTCTGTACACCTCCCCAGGCCAGTATCCTCTGGCCCCCAACCATCCCATGCTTCCTCTCTCATCCTCACCAAAATCAGACTAAAATCCTTGGGCCCAGCAGGGAGGCCAGGAGCCAGAGAAAGCTCGGGAACCTCAGCATCCAGCAGCACAACGGAATAACGGGGTCCATGGTAGGTGGTCTGGGGTCCAGGGTAGAACCCAAGGCAGGCTTCAGGGGTTACTATCCCCAGCCTGTCCCCAGCTTACTAAGTCACTGCCCTACTCTAGGCCTCCATGTAGTCATAATAAGAGGAGGGCGATGCCTGGATGACCTCATTCTCCTGTTAAGTTGGGCCTAGGCCTGGGAAGGGCTGGGGGAATCTCTGGCTCTCTGAATCCTGCCTCAGGGGCTGTACCTTTCCCCTTTGCCCATGAAATTCAAGGGAGGAAATGCATGCAGAGGCTTCTTCCAGGGGTAAACTGGCCAAGGGAGCTGTAGAGAAGTGATTCAGACAGCCCTCGGCTCCAATCCAGACTGCCCCTCACAAGCTGTGTGACCTTGGGCTGAGGATCTAATTTATCTAAGTCTCAGCTTCTGAGGAAATGGGGATTATAAGGCCCCTGCCTACCAGGTTTTAGTCAGTGGTAGCAACAATCTCCCATGAAGATGATGGGAATGCGTTTGGAGTCCAGCTTGTACTGCTGAAAAACACTGTAGATATTTAAAAACCATTTGTCCTTTCTGAATGACGCTATAAACAAACCAGACTTAATAAACATATGTAGAAAATTCCACCCTAAAACAGCACAATATACACTCTACTCCAGTGCACATGGATCATTCTCCAGGATAAACCACATTTTAGATTATAAAGCAAGTCTGGATATATTTTAAAGAATTGAAATCATACTTTCTCTGAAATCATATTTTCTCTGACCATAACAGAGTGAAACCAGAAATCAACAACAGGAAAAACCCTGGAAAAAACACAAACATATGGAAATTAAACAACACACTGTTAAAGTACCAATGGGTCAAGGAAGAAATCAAAAGAGAAGTCACAAATTTCTTAGAATCAAATGAAAATGAAAGCACAACATATCAAAACTTAGGAGTTGCAGCAAAGACAGTACTCAGAGGGAAACTTGTATCAGTAAATGTCTACATAAAAAAAGAAAAATGTTTTCAAATTAACAGCATAACTAGACAAGCTCAGGAACTAGAAACAGAAGAGCACGCTAAGCCTAAACCTACCAGAAGAACGGAAATGATAAAGACCAGAAATAAAAAACAGAAAAACAACAGAGACAATCAATAAAACCAGAAGATGTTTCTTTGAAAACATCAATAAAATTGACAATCTTTTAGCTAGACAGACAAAGAAAAGATGCAAATAACCAAAATAAAAAAATGAGAGAGAGGACATTACAACCGACCTGATAGAAATAAAGAGAATTATGACTGAATATTATGAACAACTGTATGGCAACAAACTGGATAACCTGGATGAGATGGACAAATTCTTAGATGCACACAACCTTCCCCAACTGACTCAAGAGGAAATAGAAAGCCTCAACAGACTCATACAAGTGAAGAGACTGAATCAGTGATCAAAAACCTCCCCCCACCCCCCCAAAAAAGTTCCAGACCAGATGGCTTCACTGTGGAATTCTACCAAACATTTAGAGAAGAATTCACACTACTGCTTTTTAAACTCTTCCAAAAGATAGAAAAGGAAGGAATGCTCCCAAATTCATTCTATGAAGCAAACATAACCCTGATACCCAAACCAAAGACACCACAAGAAAAGAACACTACAGACTAATATCTCTTACGAATATACATGCAAAAATCCTCAACAAAATACTAGCAAACAGAATCCAAGAACATATTAAGAGTCATACACTGTGACCAAGTGGGGTTTATTCCAGGAATGCAGGGATGGTTCAGCATTAGAGAATCAGTCAACATAGTATACCATTTCAATAGAACAAAGGAAAAGAACCACATGACCATCTCTATGGATGCAAAAAAACATTTGATAAAATCCAACAGCCTTTCTTCATGACAATTCTAAAGATTGGAATAGAAAGAAAATTCCTCAATATGATTCAGGGCATATATGAAAAGCCAAGAGGCAATATTATACTCAATGGAGAAAGACTGAGAGCTTTCCTCTTGAAATTGGGAATGAGACAAGGGTGCCCGCTCTCACCACTTCTATTCAGTATTGTATTAGAAGTCCTAGCCAGAGCAATAAGAAAAAGAAATAAAACGTATCTAAATTAGACAAGAAGAAGTAAAATTATCTCTATTCACGAATGATATGATCCTATATATAGAAAATCCCAAAGAATCCACAAGAAAACTTCCAGAGCTAATAGAGATATTTAGCAAAGTTGCAGGGTACAAGGTCAACACACAAAAATCAGTTAGGTTTCTATACACCAGCAATGAGAAATCTGAATGAGAAATTAGGGAAACAATTCCATTTACAATAGCATCTAAGAGAATAAAATACTTAAGAATAAATTTAACCAGGGATGTAAAGGATTTATGCAATGAAAACTATAAAATACTGCTGAAAGAGATTAAAGAGGACTTAAATTAATGGAAGGATGTTCTATGTTCATGGTTTGGAAGACAATATTGTTAAGATGTCAGAACTACCCAAAATGATCTATAGATTCCACACAATCGCAATCAAAATTCCAACAGCCTTCTTTACAGAAATAGAAAAACCAATCTTCGACTTTATATGGAATGGCAAGAGGCCCTGAATAGCTTCTTCCCCACACCAATTTTCGTAGGTGCTGCCAACTATTTTGTTTTACATATTGCTGTAGGGAAAAATTGGCATACCATGCTTGCGAGACTGCCTTACAGGGGGAGGGAGCAGTTGGTGGACAAGCGTGAAAGTTGTATGTTATTTGCATAGTGCATTATTTGTGTAAAATAGTGTCGCTAAGATGTGCATGTAGGAACTGTTGAATTGGCGTATGTTTTGCTATTTATGTTCTCAACAACAAAATAAAATTTAGAAGAAGAAAAAAATTATATGCCTCTAAGTTTGAAATAAGAGGTTATATGCATTGAATGTTACATAGCATTTTAAATATTTGAATTGTTATCAAATTGCAATTTTCCAAACCAGAGAACTTCTTAAGAGGCATAATAAAGGTATTTAAATTAGTTAACAAAATAGATTATTCATTCTGAGTAAAAAACACTAAAAAAAAGTCTTTAATCAAGTGCCCTCCGAAGCCAGGAACATGAGTAGAGGATGCCAGGGGCTCACATGTTGGGCACATGGCATGGCAACTAGGATTGTGTTCACTGCATGTGACAGAAATTTAGGGCTTAGGAGTCATTTGTCTCAAACATCAAGACAGTCAAGAACTGGTGGGCTGGCTCAACTGTGCCATAAAGGACCCAGGTTTCTTCTATCTTCCTTAAAAAAAAAAAATCCCATTGCCACTGAGTCAATTATGTCCCCTAGCAACCCTATAGACAGAGTAGACCTGCCCCACAGGGTTTCTGAAGCTCTAATCTTTATGGAAACAGACTGCCACATCTTCCTCCTGAGGAGTGGCTGGTGAGTTTGGACCATGGACCTTTTGGTTAGCAGCTGAGTGCTCAACCACTGCACCACCAAGGCTCCTTCTATCTTCCTTAACATGTGGCTTTGGTCCTCATAACCACAAGAAGCTGATACAGCTCCAGCTATGGTCCCCATGTTCTAGCAGAAGAGGGGGGAAGGAGCCCAGGGTTTCCCAGCAAGACTTTGAGTAGGTTGAGGCATCTCTCCAGGGACTTCTGTACACAACCCATCATCCAGAAGTGAGTTAAGTGGCCAACCCTAGCTGCAACAGAGTCTGGGAATTTGAGTATTTTTCCCTCCAAACTCCACCAGGTAGGATGGCAAGAGAAAAGGCGGTTGGGATGAGCACTGGTGTTCAACTTTTCACTTCCATAAAGAACCATGCTTGCTTCTGTTGGTCTCTCCTTTGTTGAAAGATATGGCTACCAGAAGTATTTCTCTAAAAGAACACGATAGATCAGGCAGGAAGTAATCAATGGAATAATGGGGAGTGTTCAGCCCCAGCCAATTGCTGAGGTTTGGGGTGATGTTTAAAATATTTAGTAGCTCGTATTTTTTTTTTTTTTTTATAGCATGGATACCAACCAATCAGAACAGAGGCCCAATCAATCAGATGAGATACTGAACCAATCAAAACATACACCCAACCAATCAGCCTGGACATTTGCAGATGAGCCATGCTGCTACTTACTAGCAGAATACCAGCCCTGGTTGTAGGCATTGGGCATTCTGACAAATACTTAATGTCACGCGTCCAGCAGGAAAGTATCATACAGAGCAGCTTCACTACCCTATGATTGCCCTGTACTCCACCTGCTCATCCCTTCCTCCTCCTCTGACCCCTGGAAATGATTCATCTTTTTAATGTTGGTGTAGTTTTGCCCTTTCCAAAATGTCATTAGTTGGAATCATACAGGGTGTAGCCTTTTCAGACTGACTTCTTTCACTTAGCAGTATGCGTTTAAGATTCCTCTGTGTCTTTTCATAACTTCATAGCTCTTTTTTTTTTTTTTTAGATCTCTGAATTTTTGGATGTACTACGGTGTGTTTATCCATTCACCTGTGGAGGGACATCTTTGTTGCTTCCAGTTTTTGGTGACTATGAATAGAGCTGTGTGCAGCGGCTGTTGGTCTTTAATCTCCTGCTGAAAGTGTGTGTGTGTGTGGGTGGGTGGGCACATGCCAATGCCCTCTGCGGTCCTGGAGAGATGGTTTTCCTTGCAATGAGATGCCACTCCTTCTCAGCCTCTCAGGAATTCCAGTCCAGAAAGGAGAGAGGGTAGAAGAGGGAGAGAGGGGGCAGGGCGATAGTGGAGAGCAGTTGCTGCTGAGAACCAGGAGAACCTGGTAACGCATGGTTTTTAAATGAATTGCGGCTACAAAGGCTGGAAATGGGACATCAGGAGGATGATTTTTTAAAAAGTGTCCCAGATGGGACCTTGCCATGCAGCTGTTCCCACATCTGTGCAGAGGTGGTAGAGAATTCTAAACGGAGATCCCATGATTAAAGTGACATGTTCAGTTTTCTTTTCTATTTGATGAGTTGCAGAATACACAGAACCATGAGTCAGGTTTTTGCATTGTAAATGGCTGATCGGAAACCCCGGTGGTGTAGTGGTTAAGTGCTACGGCTGCTAACCAAGAGGACGGCAGTTTGAATCCGCCAGGTGCTCCTTGGAAACCCTATGGGGCAGTTCTACTCTGTCCTATCGGGTCACTATGAGTTGGAATCGACTCGACGGCAGTGGTTTTGTGGCTGATCATCTGTACTTTGGAAAGTCCTAGGGTGTTTCTTTCCAACAGTTACAAAGTTTTTTCCTCTCTGGGCAGGGGCGGATTATGCAATAGGCAAGGTAAACACGGCGCTTACCTTGCTTACCAGATCATTTGTAGAGAACCATTTCACATTTTTTCACCACATCAAAGATTCTGCTTCTATGTCTGGCTGACATCTGTCTCCCAACCCCATAGCACTTTCCTACAGAATCAAAGCCTCTTTTCAAATTTACAGTCCCTGACAGAGGCGGATAAGCCTGTGCTTACCTTGCTTATTGGATCATCCAACCCTGCCCCTGGGAAATGGTGGGCTGGATGATATTGCTGTACTGCATTTTAGAGGCTGGAGATATTGCAACAATCACCTGTCTGTGATGCTGTGATATTGGAAGATATGCCACCAGTATTTCAAATACCAGCAGGGTCACCCATGGTGGACAGGTTTCCTTGGAGCTTCCAGACTAAGACAGACTAGGAAAAATGGCCTGGTGATCTACTTCCAAAAATCAGTCATGGAAAACCCTATGGATCACAACAGAACATTGTCTGATATAGTGCTGGCAAATGAGCTCCCTAGGTTGGAAGACACTCAAACAGTAGCCACAACAATGGATCCGAGCATACCTGTCATGAAGATGGTACAGGATGGGGCAACATTTTGTTCTGTTGTACTTGAGGTCACCATGAGTGGAAGCCGACTTGACTGCAACTAACAACAACAATACAGCATCCGGGTGAGAGGGGTGGAGGTTCACAAATACTTCTGGAAGCTCGCCACGTGGTTTTGCCAGCTCAGTCCTTGGGAGGAGGCTCTCCATGGCCAGTCCTCCACCTAGGGCTTTCAGAGCAGGATTTCATATCCATCTTCCATAGTACAAACTACAACTGACCTGGACCTGCACACACCCATCGATCATTTCCCACGGGCTTTTCCTGCAGATTTGAGAGAGGAAACCAGGCAGGATAGCAGGTCACAGTTGAGTGGAAGGGATGATCTCACAGGAAAAGACAAGCTGGAGTTGCCACCACAGCTGGACATAGCCGCAGGGAAGCTGGGACTGCCCTGGTCCTTCCACCGACTGCCCTTCCTCCATCTCCCTCTCATCCTTCACAAGCAGGGCCTGCAGGCCTCAGTAGGTCTCAGTGATGGACTTCATTCCATGGGGTTGGGAAGCTACTGGAGGGACGTGACCTGACTTGTGTTTTTGAAAGATCCCTCTGGCTGCTATAGGCCAAGAACGGCAAACAGCCCACTGAGGAGGCAAGTAAAAATGGCACCTCTTCTCCCCCAGCTCCCTTACTCACTGTATTCCGGCCACCCCAACCTCCTAGCTATCCCTCAAACACTTAGCGCATTCCTGCCTCAAGGCCTTTGCACTGACCGTTCCTGCTGTCCGAACACCCTTCCCCTACATGTGTGCACGGCTCATTCCCTCTCCTCCTTCAAATTCTTGCTCAATGTCACCATCCCCTCTGGCCTGCCCTGAGCACCCTATTTAAAATTACAGTCACCTTTTTCACTCCATCAGCAAATCCCTGCTTTATTTTTCTGCATGCTACCTATCTCCAAGACACTATATAATTTAGTATTTATTTTGTTTATTGTTGCTCTCTCCCAACCAAAATCTAAATTCCTCAAGAGCAGAGACTGTTGTCTGTTATGTTCACTGCTGAATTCCTTGCACCTGGAATAGTGCCTGGCACACAGCAGGTGCTCAATAAATGTTGGTTGCATGATTGGATGGCACTTTGGATTTTGGGCACACTTTGGATTTGAGTGGGAGAAAGAAGGGCCCATTCTGGGCTTCCTAAGATGCCTGTCTGGGAGTTCATAATCCCTGCCCCTTGCAGCTGAGTCCCAGGGTGGTGCAAACCATTAAGCACCAGTCTACTAACCAAAAGGTTGGTCATTCAAAACCACCCAGGGCACCTTGGAAGAAAGGCCTGGCCATTTAATTCCAAAAGGTCACAGCCTTGAAGCCCTATGGAGCAGTTCTACCCTGTAACACACAGGGTCGCCATGAGTTGGAATCCACCATAACTGTTTTTTTTGTGTTTTGTTCTTTTTGGCCCCTTGCAGCAGGCCTTTGCTTCTCTGGGCTAAGCACTGCCCAGTCTGCTGTCCTGTGTGGAAGGCACTTTTCAGGCAGAACTTAGTCCTTCCTGTTTTCCTCATGGCCTGTAGGGCCTGGCTGTGTGCTGAGGCAAAAACAGACCAAGTAGAAGCACTGGAGGAAGGGAGGAGTATGTGTATGTAGGTGTCCTTGTGTGTATGTGTTTTGTGTGTGTGTATGTCCCTGTGTGTGTTCCTAGAGTGTATTATTTCTGTGTGTGTGCACATGCCTTTGACTGTGTGTTTGTTTATGCAAATCCCTGTGCATGTTGGTGTAAGTCCCTACTTGTGTCTGTGTGTTTTGGCTTCTCCTTTCCTGGTGTGTGTCCCTGTATGTGTTTGTAAAAGTACTTGTATGTGTGTGTGAGAGGCCCTGTGTGTATCCCTCTGTTGGTGTGTATGCGAATGTAAATGTCTGTGTGTATGTTCCTGCATCCCTGATTGTGTTAATGTGTGTGTATAGCAGGTCCCTGTGCTCTGTGTATCCCTATGTGTGCATAAATTTGTATATATGAGAGTATCCCCCTGTGTAATGAGCACGTCTGTGAATCTGTGAATGATGGTGGGCGTGTGAGTACATGTGAGCATTTCAGTGTGACTGTGTCAGTGTGTGAGCGTGTCACGGTGTGACTGTGTGTGAGCAAGTTGAGCTCGTTAGTGAGGGAGTGAAGACTGGAGGGGCAGGCAGAATGCTGCCAGCCAGTACCTGCCTCAGCACACATATCATGGCAGTATATTGAGCTTTACACCTGTGTGAGCCCTTGGCAGTTACCACACACTTTTGGAAAGAGCAAGGGATAAGAAAGATGAGGAGGGTGATCTGTACTGTGGGTACCATAGATTCTGAGTGGGGGAATCCAGACCTATGACTTCCCCAATCCCTAGCTGCCAGGCTGCAGGGCCACCCTTAAAGAGGCTAAGTCTTGGTCTTGGGCACTTTGTTCCCTCCCACCCACTCTCTTTACCAGCAGATACTGCTTTGGTCCAGCCCCTTCCACCTGGGAGCTATTTACCCAATTACCTGTTTTCTGCTTCCTTCTTTCTAACAGATCGTTTTGGGGACAGCAATGTGCCTATCTAGACACCTGGTTTCCAAGACTCCCTTGCAACTTAGGGTGGCCATATGACCCAGTTCTGTCCAATGATATGTAGGTGGAAGTCTGTTGGGGGCTACTAGAAGACTTTTACTTTTGAGACAAAAGGCGACAGATGTAGCTGACGTGCCACTTCTCCTGCTTTCTTCTGTCTTAAACACAAATGTGATGATTGGAGTGCAGCAGCCATGTTGCATTCACAAATTGAAAGAGGTAAGGTGTCATGAGCGTAATGACAGAGCAGGAAGATAAAGCCTTAGTCCTTGAAAAACATAACTGAGCAGCTAAACCAAGGTCAACAAAGTCCTTTGGACTTCTTTTTTTTTTCCTAATATTTTATATTTAAAGGTTTAAAAAAAATTTAATTTTATTGTACTTTAGGTGAAAGTTTACAGCACAAATTAGTTTCTCATTCAAAAATTTACACACAAATTGTTTTGTGACTTTGGTTACAATTCCTGCAATGTGTCACCACACTCCACCTTTCCACCTGGGATTCCCATGTCCATTTGTCCAGTTTTTCTGTCCTTCCTGCCTTCTCATCTTTGCTTTTGGGCAGATGTTGCCCATTTGGTCTCGTATACTTGATCGAACTAAGAAGCACATTCCTCATGTGTTATTGCTTGTTTTATAGGCCCGTCTAATCTTTGGCTGAAAGGTGGACTTCGGGAGTGGCTTCAGGTCTGAGTTAGCAGGGTGTCCAGTGGCCACAGTCTCAGGGGTTCCTTCAGACTCTGTCAGACCAGTAAGTCTGGTCTTTTTTGTGAATTTGAATTTTTCTCCTGTTCTTTCCAGGACCCTCTATTGCGATCCCTGTCAGAGCAGTTGGTGGTGGTAGCCAGGCACCTTGTAGTTCTTCTGGGCTCAGGCTGGTGGAGGCTGTGGTTCATTAGTCCTTTGGACTAATATTTTCCTTGTGTCTTTGGTTTTCTTCATTCTCCTTTGCTCTGGACAAGACGGGACCAATAGATGTATTTTAGATGGTTGCTTACCAGCTTTTAAGAGCCTAGATGCTACTCACCAAAGTAGGGAATGTAGAATATTTTCTTTACAAACTGTATCATGCTAATTGACCTAGATGTCCCACAGGACCACAGTCCCCAGCCCTCAGCCCCAGTAACTCAGTCCCTCAAGGTATTTGGATGTGTCAAGTTGTGCTGATTTCCCCTGTATTGCATGTTGTCTTTTCCTTCACCAAAGTTAACACTTCTCTACTATCTAGTTAATAATTTCCCCTCCTCAACCCTCCCCTCCCTTGTAACCATCAAAGATTGTTTTTTTCTGTGTTAACCTTTTCTGGAGTTTTTATAATAGTAATCTCATACAATATTTGTTCTTTCATGATTGACTTATTTCACTCAGCATAATGCCCTCCAGATTCATCCATGTTGTGAAATGTTTCAAGGATTCATCATTGTTCTTGATCATTGCACAGCATTCCATTGTGTGTATGTACCATAATTTGTTTATCCATTCATCTGTTGATGGGCACTTAGGCTGTTTCCATCTTTTTGCTCTTGTGAACAATGCTGCAATGAACATGGGTGTGTATATGTCTATTCGTGTGACAGCTCTTATTTGTCTAGGATATATTCCTAGGAGTGGGATTGCTGGATCATATGATATTTCTACTTCTAGCTTTTTAAGGAGGCACGATATGGTTTTCCATAGTGGCTGTACTATTTTACATTCCCACCAGCAGTGCATATGAGTTCTAATCTCCCCCAAACTTTCCAACATTTGTTATTTCCTGTTTTTGTTTTTTTGTGTGTGTGTGTGCGCGTGTGCACCGGTAATATTATCTCACTGTGGATTTGATTTGCATTTCTCTAATGGCTGATGATCGCATTTTCTCATCTATTAGCCACCTGAATGTCTTCTTTGGTGAAGTGTCTTCATATCCTTTGCCCATGTCTTAATTGGACTGTCTTTTTTTTTCAGCCTCTCGTTCAAAAATTTATATACACCTTGCTGTGTAATCCTAGTTGCTCTCCTTCTAATGAGGCTGCACACTCCTTCTCCCTACCCTGTATTCCCTGTGTCCATTCAGCCAGATTTTGTTGCCCTGTGCCTTCTCATCTCCCCTCCAAACAGGAGATGCCCACATTGTCTCATGTCTCTATTTGAGCCAAGAAGCTCACTCCTCACCAATATCGCTTTCTATCTTATACTCCAGTCCAATCCCTGTCTGAAGAGTTGGCTTTGGGAATGGTTCCAGTCTTGGGCTAACAGAAGGTCTGGAATCCATGACCTCCAGAGTCCTTCTAGTCCCAGTCAGACCATTAAATCTACTCGTCTTCTGAGAATTTGAGGTCTGCATCCCACTGCTCACCTGCTGCATCAGGGATTCTCTGTTGTGTTCCCTAGTCAAGGCAGTCCTTGTTTATAGCCGGGCACCATCTAGTTCCTCTCAGGCTGATGTAATCTTGAAACGGGCTGCTCAGCCATATCTTGAACAGTACCTGAGCCAATTTTTTTTTTCCTTTTTCTGTCTTCTTTCTCTCCTTTCCCTCCCCTAGCCCATCCCTGCCTCCAAGTAAGATCCTGATGTTAGCTCCCTAAATAGTTAAGTGTTAACCAATGTTTCCTCTTAGACTGTGGAAAACAAGTGATATTGATCTAAGCCGGTCAAATAAGAAGGATGGCCCCAGCCACCCAACCCCCCAGCTGATGGGATAATAGCAGGAAAAGATCAACATGTTTGAGATACAACCACCGAAACCAAACAGAAGAAAGAGAGTGCACATTCCACAAGGCCCTAAAACTATGGCCCCTTTTCCCTTAAAAACCTGAGCTGATCAGTAGTCTGGGGAGACAGACAACTTTAGGAGGAGATCATTCCCCTCTGTCTCTGTATACCTGTATATCTAATAAAGCTCTTGCTACCCACCTCACCCCTGTCTCAAGAATTGGCTATTTGCGACATGTGGCTCTAACTCACGAAATTGCGGTAACAGTCTCTGATTTATGTGGCCCTTTCTGTATCTTGGTCTCACAATTACCTTGTGTCTTTGGTGTTCTTCATTCTCCTTTGCTCCAGGTGGGTTGACGCCAATTGATACATCTTAGATGGCCACTTGCTAGAGTTTAAGACCCCAGACACCACTCACCAAAGTGGGATGAAGAATGTTTCCTTAATAGATTTTATTATACCAATTGATCTAGATGTCCCCTGAAACCATGGTCCCCAGACCCCCGTCCCTGCTACTCTGGCCTTCGAAGCATTCAGTTGTATTCAGGAAACTGCTTTGCTTTGGTTTAGTCCAGTTGTGCTGATCTCTCCTGTGTTGTGTGTTGACTTTCCCTTCATCTAAAGTAGTTCTTGTCTACTATCTAATTTGTGAATATCCCCTCCCTCCCTCCCCACCCTTGTAGCTATCAAAGAATATTTTCTTCTGTGATCAAACTATTTGTGTTCTTATAATACAATACTTGTTGTTTTGGAACTATTTTCACACAGCGTAATGCCTTCCAGATACCTCCATGTTATGTTTCCCAGATTTGTCACTGTTCTTTATTGATGCGTAGCATTCCATTCTGTGAATATACCATAATTTATTTATCCATTCACCCGTTGATGGGCACCTTGGTTGCTTCCATAGTTTTTGGTCTTTTAAACAGTGCTGCAATGAACATGGGTGTGCATATATCTGTTCATGTAAGGGCTCTTACTTCATAGGATATAGTCCAAGGAGCGGGATTGCTGGATCGTATGGTAGTTCTATTTCTAGCTTTTCAAGGAAGTGCTTAATCCATTTCCAAAGTGGTTGTACCATTTTACATTTCCACGAGCAGTGTATAAGTGTTCCAGTCTCTCCACAAATTCTCCAACATTTACTTTGTGTTTTTTGGATTAATGCCAGCCTTGTTGGAGTGAGATGGTATCTCATTGTAGTTTTGATTTGCATTTCTCGAGTCAGAATCGACTGGACGGCAACAGATTTGGTTTTGGTTTTTTTGGTAACGGCTAATGATCGTGAGCATTTCCTCAGGTATCTGTTAGCTGCCTGAATGTCTTCTTTGATGAAATGCCTGTTCATATCCTTTGTCCATTTTTTAATTGGGTTATTTGTCTTTTTGTTGTTGAGTTTTTGCAGTATCATGTAGATTTTAGAGATCACACACTGATCAGAAATGTCATAGCTAAAAACTTTTTCCCAGTCTGTAGGTAATCTTTTTACTCTTTTGATGAAGTCTTTGGATGAGCATAGGTGTTTGATTTTTAGGAGCTCCCAGTTATCTAGTTTCTCTTCTGGTGTTTGTGCCTTCTTAGTAATGCTTTGTATACTGTTTCTGCCATGTATTAGGGCTCCTGGGGTTGTCCCTATTTTTTCTTCCATGATCTTTATCCTTTTAGTTTTGCATTTAGGCCTTTGATCCATTCTGAGTTTGTTTTTGTGCATAGTGTGAGGTATGGGTCTTGTTTCACTTTTTGCAGATGGCTATCCAGTTATGCCAGCACCATTTGTTAAAGAGACTGCCATTTCCTCCTTTAACTGACTTTGGGCCTTTGTCAAATATCGGCTGCTCATATGTGGATGGATTTATGTCTGGATTCTCAATTCCGTTCCATTGGTCTATGTAGCTGTTATTGTACCAGTACCAGGCTGTTTTGACTACTGTGGCGCTATAATAGGTTCTAAAATCAGGTAGTGTGAGGACTCCCACTTTGTTCTTTTTCAGTAATGCTTTACTTATCCGGGGCCTCTTTCCCTTCCATATGAAGTTGTTGATTTGTTCTCCATCTCATTAAAAAATGTCGTTGGAATTTGGATTCAAATTGTATTGTATCTATAGATCGCTTTCGATAGAATAGACATTTTTACAATATTAAGTACTCCTATCCCTAAGCATGGAAACCCTGGTGGTGTAGTGGTTAAGTGCTGTGGCTGCTAACCAAAGGCTCGGCAGTTCGAATCCTCCAGGTGCTCCCTGGAAACTCTATGGGGCAGTTCTGCTCTGTCCTATAGAGTCGCTATGAGTTGGAATTGACCCGACGGCACTGGGTTTGGTTTTTGGTTTTTTGCAAGTCTCTTTTGGTTTCTTGCAGTAAGGTCTTGTAGTTTTCTTTGTATAGGTCTTTTATGGCCCTGCTTAGATTTATTCCTAAGTATTTTATCTTCTTGGAGGCTACTGTAAATTGTATTGATTTGGTGATTTCCTCTTGGATGTTCTCTTTGTTGGCATAGAGGAATCTGATTTTTGTATGTTTATCTTGTATCGTGATACTCTGCTGAACTCTTCTATTACTTTCAGTAGTTTTCTTTAGGGTTTTCTGTGTATAAGGTCATGTCATCTCCAAATAGAGATACTTTTACTTCTTCCTTACCAATTTGGATGTCCTTTATTTCTTTATCTAGCCTAATGGCTCTGGCTAGGACCTACAGCACGATGTTGAATAAGAGTGGTGATAAAGGGCATTCTTGTCTGGTTCCTGTTCTCAAGGGGAATGCTTTCAGACTGTCTCCATTTAGGATGATGTTGGCTGTTGGCTTTGTACAAACGCCCTTTATAATGTTTAGGAATTTTCCTTCTATCCCTATTTTGCTGAGACTTTTTATCATGAATGGGTGTTGGACTTTGTCAAATGCCTTTTCTGCATCAATTGATAAGATCATGTGGTTCTTGTCTTTTGTTTTATTTATGTGATGAATTGCATTGATTGTTTTTCTAATGTTGAACCATCCCAGCATACCTGGTATGAATCCCACTTGGTCATGGTGAATTATTTTCTTGACATTTTGTTGAATTCTCTTGGGTAGAATTTTGTTGAGGATTTTTGCATGTAATTTCATGAGGGGTATTGATCTGTAATTTTCTTCTTTTGTGGTGTCTGTACCTGGCTTTGGTATCGGGGATATGCTGGCTTCATAGGATGTGTTTGGGAGTATTCCATCCTTTTCTATGCTCTGAAATACCTTTAGCAGTAGTGGTGTTAACTCTTCTCTGAAAACTTGATAGAACTCTCCAGTGAAGCCATCAGGGCCAGAGCTTTTTTTTGTTAGGAGTTTTTAAATTATCTTTTCAATCTCTTCTTTTGCTGTGGGGTTATTTGTTCTACCTTTGTTTGTGTTAGCTTAGGTAGGTAGTGTGTTTCTAGAAATTCATTCATTTCTTGTAGGTTTTCAAATTTGTTGGAGTACAATTTTTCATAGTAATCTGATATGATTCTTTTAATTTCAGTTGGGTATATTGTGATATCACCCATCTCATTTCTTATTCAGGTTATTTACTTCCTCTCCTTTTTTTCTTTTGTTAGTTTGGCCAATGGTTTATCAATTTCAGTTTTTCAAAGAACCAGCTTTTGGTCTTGTTAACTCTTTCAGTTGTTTTTCTGTCCTCTATTTCATTCTATAGGGTCACTATGAGTCAAATCAACTCGACGGCAGTGGGTTTGGTTGGTTTTTTTATTTCATTGAATTCTGCTTTAATTTTAATTATTTGCTTTCTTGAATAACCTTTTTGTGTATGGTGGGAGGTATGAGTCCTGTTTCATTTTTTCACAGATGGACATCCAGTTTTGTCAGGACCATTTGTTAAAAACTCTTTCTTCCCCCATTTAATGGACTTTGGTCCTTTGTCAAAGATCAGCTGACCATAGGGGTGGATGGTTTTATGTCTGCACTCTTGATTCTGTTCCATTGGCCTACGTGACTGTTGTTGTACCAGTACCAGGCTGTTTTGAATACTATGGCTGTATAGCAGGTTCTGAAATCAGGTAGCCTGAGGCCTCCTACTTTATTTTTCTTCAACAATGCTGTCTTAGTCATCCAGTGCTGCCATAACAGAAATACCACAAGTGGATGGCTTTAACAAAGAGACATTTATTTTCTCACAGTCTAGTAGGTTACAAGTCCAAATTCAGGGCATCAGCTCCAGGGGAAGGCTTTCTCTCTCTGTCAGCCTTCTCATCAGTGTTCCCCCGGATGAGGAGCTTCTTCACGCAGGAATCCCTAAAGGATGCACTCTGCTCCTGGTGCTTCTTTCTTGGTGGTCTGAGATCCCCAACTCTCTGCTTTCTTCCCTTTCCTTTTATCTTTTTAGAGATAAAAGGTGGTGCAGGCAACACCCCAGGGAATCTCGCTTTACCTTGGATCAGGAAGGTGACCTGAGTGAGGGTGGTTTTGCAATCCCACCTTAATCCTCTCAACATAAAACTACAATCACAAAATGGAGGACAACCACTCAATACTGGGAAGCATGGCCTAACCAATTTGATACACACATTTTTGGGGGGACATAATTCAATCCATGACAAATGCTTTGCTTATCCAGCGCCTCTTTTCCGTATAAAGTTGGTGATTAGTTTTTCCATCTTGTTAAAGAATGCTGTTGGTATTTGTATTGGGATTGCATTATATCCGTAGATCACTTTAGGTAGAATTGACATTTTCACAGCGTTGTCCTTTGGACTTCTTATGATGAAAGAAAAATAAATTTTTATGTGTCTAAGCCATGGTTGGTGGGTTTCTATTACTTACATCCTGATGGAATCCTCCCAGGTTCAAGGCTAGGAGAATCAGCAATCCTGGCTTGCCCTGCCCCACAGCTGTGGCCCCTCACTGGCCTGTTGTAGTTTAGATCATCTCCCATTTTCAGTCTTGAGGAAGTTCCTTCCTGCATAATGAGGAATAGTAGATCACTACCCCCATTACATGGAAAGGGAGACCATGACTCAAACAGGGGTGATGTTTGCCTTAGGTCATACAGCTGATGGTATTACAATCCAGTACTTGCCTCTATGGTAAGTTCTAAGGGCTCATGGAAGTAATTCTTAGCTTGAAATCCTCTTCCTCATCCCGTCCTGCAGGTGCCTGAAATGTCCTCTTTAGAATAAACAGTACCGGCCCCCTTTCATAGGAGGGAAGGGACCCTGGTGGTGCAGTGGTTAAAGACCATTGGCGGATGGATTTACATCTGGGCTCTCGATTCTGTTCCATTGGTCTACGTGTCTGTCATTGTACCAGTAAGCAGCAGTTATGTTAATGAGGCAGGACTCATTCTACAAGATTAGGTTGTGTATTAAGTTAATCTCTTTTGAGGTATAGAAGAGAGAAGCAAGCAGAGAGACATAGGGATCTCATACCACCAAGAAAGCAACGCACAGCATATCCTTTGGACCAGAGGTTCCTATGCTAAGAAGCTCCTAGATCAGGGGAAGATTGATGATGAGGACCTTCCCCCAGAGCTGGCAGAGAGAGAGCCTTCCCCTGGAGCTGGTGCCCTGAATTCAGACTTCTAGCCTCCTAAACTGTGAGAGAATAAATTTCTCTTTGTTAAAACCATCTACTTGTGATATTTCTGTCATTACAGTACTAGATAACTAAGACACAGAACCAGGCTGTTACCATCTTTAATTGGACAACTTAGACAATTAGAAAAATGGACAAGTTCCTAGAAACACACACACAACCAAAACTGACTCAAGAAAAAATAGAAAATATGAGTGCATTTCTAAAAAAATAAGAAGATTGAATCAGTAATCAAATATCTTCCAACAAAGAAAGGCCCAGTATCAGATGGCTTCACTGGTGAATTCTACCAAACATTTAAAAAGGAATTAACACCAGTTCTTCTTAAACTCTTCTGAAAAACAGAAGAGGAAGGACACTTTTCTAACTCATTTTCTGAGGCCAGCATTACCTTGATACCAAAGCCAGACAAAGGCATGACAAGAAAACTACAGGTCAGTATCCCTTGTGAATACAGATGGAAACATCCTCAATAGGATACTATCAAGCCAAATTCAGCAGCATATTGAAAGGATTATACACTACGACCAAATGAGATCTAACCCAGGAATGAGAGGGTGGTTCAGTATACAAAAATTAATCAATGTAATATCATCCTTTAATAGAATGAAGGAAAAGAACCACATGATCATCTCAGTTGATGCAGAAAAAGCATTTGACAAAGTCCAACACTATTTCATGATGAAAACACTTAATAAACTAGGAATAGAAGGAAACTTCCTCAACGTGATAAAGGACATTTATGAAAAACATCATACTCAATGGTAATCTTCTTCTAAAATTAATACCACTTTCACCACTTCTATTCAACATAGTACTGGAAATTCTAGTCAGACAAATTAGACAAGAAAAGGAAATAAAAGGCATCCAAATTGGAATGGAAGAAGTAACACTATCTCTGTTTATAGATGAATGATATTATATGTAGAAAAAACCATAATGAATACACTAAAAAACTCTTAGGGCTAATAAAAGAATTCAGCAAAATTGCAAGATACAAAGCCAACACACAAAAACCAGTTGTATCTTTATGCACCAGCAATGTACAAATCAAAAAGGAAATTAAGAAAACAATCCCATTTACAATAGCATCAAAAAGAACAAAATACTCAGGAATAAATTGAACTAAGGAGGTGAAAGACTTTTAGACTTGTACACTAACAACTACAAAACATTGCTGAAAGAAATTAAAGAACACCTAAATAAATGGAAAGACATCCTGTGTTCATGGATTGGAAGACTTGATATGTTTAAGATGACAATAGTACCCAAACTGATTTACAGATTCAATGCAATTCCTATCAAAATACCAACAGTGTTTTTCACAGAAATAGAGATACCCATCTTAAATTTCATATGAAATTTCCATCGACCCTCGATAGCCAAAAGAGTAAACAAACAAACAAAAAACCAAGCCAGTTGCCATCTAGTTGATTCTGACTCATAGTGACTGTATAGGACAGAGTAGAGCCACCCCCATATGGTTTCCAAGGAGCAGTTGGTGAATTTGAACTGCTAACCTTTTGGTTAGTAGCCAAGCTCTTAACCACTGTGCCACCAGGACTCCTCAAGAGCCAAAATGATACTGAAAAAGAAGAACTAAGTTGGAGGACTCACACTTCCTGATTTCAAAACTTCCTACAAAGCTATAGTAATCAACAGTGTGATACTGGCATAAGGGTGAACATAAACATATATGCCAGTGGACTAGAACAGAGAGCACAGAAATAAACACATGTATGTTCAAATGATTCTTGACAAGGGTACCAAGTCTATTCAATAGGGAAAGAGCAGTCTTTTCAACAAATGGTGCTGGGAAAACTGACAATCCACATGCAAGAGAATCAGGTTGGACCGTTACCTTATACCATATACCAAATTCTACTCAAAGTTGATCAAAGACCTAAATACATGAGCTAAAACTATGAAACTCTTAGAAGAAAACATAGGGGAAAATCCATGACCTTGGATGTGGCAACAGATCCTTAGATATGACACAAAAGCATAGGCAACAAAAGAAAAAATAGATAAATCGAAATTTATCAAAATTAAAAGCTTTTGTGCATCAAAAGACACCCTAGAGAGTGAAAAGACTACCCACAGAATGGGAGAAAATATTTGCAAATTATATACCCGATAGGGGATTAGCAACCAGATTATATAAAGAACTCCTACAACTAAACAACAACAAAACAAACAACCCAGTGTTGCCTGATTAGGGTTCATACTCTGGAGTGGTCAAGCCAATGGAACGTACTCCAAGTCGGAAACAGAAAGTTAATTTAGGAGGTGTCCACCAACGAGGAATCCAACAGCAATGCAGTCTGTCTCTATGGAATCCCAAAAGGTATTTTTACATTAAATGAAAACCAAACCTGCTGCCATGAAGTCGATTCCGACTCATAGTGACCCTATAGGGCAGAGTAGAACTGCCGCATAGAGTTTCCAAGGAGCACCTGGTAGATTCAAACTGCTGACCTTTTGGTTAGCAGCCGTAGCACTAAGCACTATGCCACCAGGGTTTTCATTTTTTTTTTTTTTTACATTAGAACTTATGTATGATTTTTATAAAGGTTAGAAGTGTCTTTGTAGCCCACAGATGGCATGGCTGGATGAGTTATTTATTACAAGAAAATTAAAAGGGACTCCATCAGACTAAAGAGATACACGCTGGACATCTCCTTATCGGGCTAAAGATATACATGCCAGACATCTGGGTTTTAATCTTCCTGTGGGGGGTCGTAAGTTCGTAAGTCACAAGTGGCCGGACAGAGCATAACAAAGTCATTAACAAAGGTATGCGGAAAGGAGAAGGCAGGCAAAAAAGAAAAAAAAAAAATACAGGTTCATCATGGCGTTAGTTATGTCAAGCTCTCAGTTGCCCATTTTGAAAAGGAGAAAACATGCTGCGGAGTATTAGGGTCACACCAGTGAAAAAATGGGCAAAGGACTTAAACAGATATTTCTCCAAAAATGATGTACAAATGGCACCTGAGAAGATGCTCAACGTCATTACTCATTCCGCCACCACTACCAGTTGCTGTCAAGTCAACTCCAACTCATGGTGACCCCATGTGTGTCAGAGTAGAACCATGCTCCATAGGGCTTTCAATGACTGATTTTTTAGAAAGAGATCTCCAGGTCTTTCTCTGATGTGCCTCTGGGTGAACTTGAACCATCAATCTTTCAGTTAGCAGACAGGCACATTAATCATTTGCATCACTCAGGAGCTCCCATTAGTCTTTGGAAATACAAATTCAAACCACTTCCCAACAACTGGGATGGCTATTATCACAACAACAACATCGGAAAATAACGAGTGTTAGCAAGGGTGTGGAGAAATTGGAACCTTCATTTATTGCTGATGGGAACGTAAAATGCTATAGCTGCTTTGGAAAACAGTTCAGTGGCTCCCCAAAAAGTTAAACACAGAATTACCATATGACCCAGCAATTCCACTCCTAAGTATATACCCAGAAGTGACAGTAAGGACTGAAACAGATACTTGTACCCCAATGTTCATAACAGCACATTCACAGTAGCCAAAAGGTAGAAACAACCCAAATGTACATCAATGGATGAAAGCATAAACATAATGCAGTATATGTATATATAAACCCAAAAACCTATGTATATACAACGAGATATTATTCAGGCATAAAAAGAATTGAAATTCTGATACATGCTACGACATGGATGGACTTTGAAAACATCATGCTAAGTGAAATAAGCCAGATATTTCTGACAAGGGTCTGATCTCTAAAATCTATAAAATACTTCAATACCTCAACAACAAAAAGACAAACAGCCCAATTAAGAAACGTGCAAAGGATATGAACAGACACTTCACCAAAGAAGATATTCAGGCATCAATCTGCCAGGCGCTCCCTGGAAGCTCTATGGGGCAGTTCTACTCTGGCCTATAGGGTCGCTAAGAGTCGGAATTGACTTGACGGCATTGGGTTGGTTTTTTTAATAGACACCTGAAGAAATGCTTGTGATCATTAACCATTAGAGAAATGCAAATCAAAACTACAATGAGATACCGTCTCACCATGGCATTATTGGCAAGAATGTAAAAAAACAGAAAATAAATGTTGGAGAGGTTGGGGGAGATTAGAACTCATAGGCACTGCTGGTGGGAATGTAAAATAGTACAGCCACTATGGAAAACCATATCGTGCCTCCTTAAAAAGCTAGAAGTCGAAATACCATATGATCCAGCAATCCCACTCCTAGGAACATATCCTAGACAAATAAGAGCTGTCACACGAATAGACATATACACACCCATGTTCATTGCAGCATTGTTCACAAGAGCAAAAAGATGGAAACAGCCTAAGTGCCCATCAACAGATGAATGGATAAACAAATTATGGTACATACACACAATGGAATGCTGTGCAATGATCAAGAACAATGATGAATCCTTGAAACATTTCACAACATGGATGAATCTGGAGGGCATTATGCTGAGTGAAATAAGTCAATCACGAAAGAACAAATATTGTATGAGATTACTATTATAAAAACTCCAGAAAAGGTTAACACAGAAAAAAACAATCTTTGATGGTTTACAAGGGAGGGGAGGGTTGAGGAGGGGAAATTATTAACTAGATAGTAGAGAAGTGTTAACTTTGGTGCAGGAAAAGACAAAATGCAATACAGGGGAAGTCAGCACAACTTGACTAAGGCAAAGACATAGAAGCTTCCTAGACACATTCAAATACCTTGAGGGACTGAGTTACTGGGGCTGAGGGCTGGGAACCGTGGTCTTGTGGGACATCTAGGTCAATTAGCATGATACAGTTGGTAAAGAAAATACATCCTACTTTGGTGAGTAGCACCTAGGCTCTTAAAAGCTTGCGAACAACCATCTAAGATACATGTATTGGTCCTGTCTTGTCCGGAGCAAAGGAGAATGAAGAAAACCGAAGACACAAGGAAAATATTAGTCCAAAGGACTAATGAACCACATGAATCATAGCCTCTACCAGCCTGAGCCCAGAAGAACTACATGGTGCCTGGCTACCACCACCAACTGCTCTGACAGGGATCACAGGAGAAGGTCCAGGACAGAGCAGGAGAAAAATGTAGAACAAAATTCAAATTCACAAAAAAGACCAGACTTACTGGTCTGACAGAGTCTGAAGGAACCCCTGAGACTGTGGCCACTGGACACCCTGCTAACTAAGAACTGAAGCCACTCCTGAAGTCCACCTTTCAGCCAAAGATTAGACAGGCCTATAAAACAAACAGTAGCACACATTAGGAATGTGCTTCTTAGTTCAATCAAGTATATGAGACCAAAAGCAAAGATGAGAAGGCAGGAAGGGAAAACTGGACCAATGGATGTGGAGAATCTGGGGTGGATAGGGGGAGAGCGCTGACACATTGTGGGGACTGCAACCAATGCCACAAAACAGTATGTGTATAAATTTTTTAATGAGAAACTAATTTGCACTATAAACTTTCATCAAGCATAATAAAATTTTAAAAAAGAAGAAAATTAATGGAGCTTGATTAGGAAAAAAAAAAAAAGTCTTGGCCTAGATGTGGTAGAGGAGGGTCTCTCTGATATCAAAGTGTGTCTTCTTAAAACTAAGGTGCTTTGAGGTTGTGTGGGAACAAGGGAGGCGATACCACCAGTACAGCAGCTTCCACTGATTGAGACCTGTCTTAGTTTCCCAGTGGTGCTGTAACAGAAATGCCATGGTGGGTGGCTTTGAAGAAAAGGAATTTATTTTCTTCCAGTTCTGGTGGCTAAAAGTCCAAATCAGGGTCTCAGCCTTATTAAAATTCCTTCAGGGTATTCCTTGGTTCCTTGGTTTATAGGTGATCCTCACATGGCATCTGTTTTCCCCATATGCCTCTGGGTCTAACCTGCTCTTTTTATAGCTCAGGAGTGATTAGATTTATAACCTACCCTACTCTTGTTGTTGTTAGATGCCGTCAGGTCGGTTCTGACTCATAGGGACCCTGTGTACAACAGAACAAGACACTGCCGGGTCCTACACCACCCTCACAATCATTGTTAATCTTGAGCCCGTTGTTGCAGCCACTGTGTCAATCCTTCTTGTTGAGGGTCTTCTTCTTTTTTGCTGATGCTTTACTTTACCAAGCATGATGTTCTTCTCCAGGGTCTGATCTTGCCTGATAACATGTCCAAAGTATGTGACACGTATCTCGCCATCTTTAAGTCTAAGGAGCATCCTGGTTGTGCTTCTTCCAAGACAGATGTGTTCGTTCTTTTGGCAGTCCATGGTATATTCAATATTCTTCGCCAACACCACAATTCAAAGGCGTCAATTCTTCTTCAGTCTTCATTATTCATTGTCCAGCTTTCACATGCATATGAAGCAATTAAAAACACCATGGCTTGGGTCAGGCGCACTTTGGTCTTCAACGTGGTATCTTTGCTTTTGAACACTTTAAAGAGGTCTTTCGCAGCCAATTTACCCAATGTTATGTGTCTTTTCATTTCTTGACTGTTGCTTCTATGGGTGTTGATTGTGGATCCAAGTAAAATGAAATCCTTGACAACTTCAATATTTTTTCTGTTTATCATGATGTTGCTTATTGGGCCAGTTGTGGGGATTTTTTTTTTTTTTTATGTTGACGTGTAATCTATACTGAAGGCTATGGTCTTTGATCTTCATCAGTAAGTGCTTCAAGTTCTTTTCATTGTTAGCAAGCAAGGTTGTGTCATCTGCATAATGCAGGTTGTTAATGAGTCTTCCTCCAATCCTGATGCCCCATTCTTCTTCATATAGTCCAGCTTCTTGGATTATTTGCTCAGCACACAGAATGAATAAGTGTGGTGAAAGAATACAACCCTGACGCACACCTTTCCTGATTTTAAACCATGCAGTATCCCCCTGTTCTGTTTGAACAACTGCCTCTTGATCTATGTACAGGTTTCTCATGAGCAGAATTAAGTGTTCTGGAATTCCTGTCCTTCGCAATATTACCCATAATTTGTTATGATCCACACAGTTGAATGCCTTTGCATAGTCAAGAAAACACAGGTAAACATCCTTCTGGTATTCTTTGCTTTCAGCCAAGATTCATCTAACATCAGCAATGATAACCCTGGTTCCACATCCTCTTCTGTATCCAGCTTGAATTTATGGGAGTTCCCTGTCAATATACCCTACTTTAGTAAGATCTAATTAACGTAGCAAAGAAAACCCTATTTCCGAACAGGATTACATCTACAGATATAGGGGCTAGGATTCTAACACATATTTTCAGGGGTCACAATTCAATCTATAACAAGATACTACTTTGTGCTCCTCACACTTTTAAACTATACTTCCTCGAATGGCAGAAGGGCGTGGATGTATTATTGTTGTTGTTGGGTGCCGTTGAGTCAATTCCAACTCATAGTAACTTTATGTGACAGAGTAGAACTGCCCCGTAGCAGAAGTGTAAGGCACATCTATTATCTCTACTGCCCCAGTGTCCATCCTGCCTTCTTTATAGCCCAGTTTCCTTTGGGAAAATGCTCTCCCTCCACTCTCAGTTCATGCACTTTGGATAGTGCTGGAGTCCCCTCCCTGCTTTCTGAGGTGGACATGTTACCTAGGTCTGGCCAATCAGCATACTTCTTCTCCCTGGCATAGTCTGCTCAATGAGAAGTGGCTCTGGAAAATTTGCTGGGACTGTTGACCAAGACGAATGCCTGGGGTTCACATGTGTGTGACTGTTGGTGCTGCCCAGGGTTGACACATGTCTGTAGCAAGCTCTGCTTTGATGAGCCATCAGCTGGACCAGTGCTGGAAGGCTATAGATGAGGCAGACATGGGGCCAGATAGATGGGTTCAGGACGGGTTGGTGGGGCCAGCCTATGGCCTCTCAGGGGAACCTGGATTGGGGGCCTCTGGAAGTTGTTTGTAGGCGTCTGCTATTAGGAATGAGGGTTAAGGTTCTGGAGCTCATGAAGGTGAATGGGACTTGGAGGATCAGAGATGGGATTCACCATGTGTTATGGATTGAATTGTGCCCCCCCAAAATACGTGTTGTAAATTCTAACCCCTATACCTGTGGTTATAATCCCTTTTGGGAATGGGTTTTCTTTGTTACGTTAATGAAGCAGTATCAGGTTAGGGTGTGTTTTAAATCAATCCTTTTGAGATATAAAAGAGCAGATTAAGCAAGCAGGCAGAAATGGGGGAAGATAGCTGCCAAGCCTCATGATGATCGCTGAGGGGAGACAAGGACCTTCCTCCAGAGCCAATAGAGAAAGCCTTCCCCTAGAGCTGACACCCTGAATTTGGACTTGTAGCCTCCTAACTGAAAAAATAAATTGCTTTTTCTTAAAGCCACCCACTTCTGATATTTTTGTTATAGCAGCACTAGATAACTAAGACATCAAGTGATAGAACATGGCCTAGATGAGCCTCGAAGCATCCACTACTGAGTTCATTCACCACCTCCCAAACTGGTTCTCTTCCTGAGTTCCCGTCTTGGTAACATCTCCATTGTCTACCATGAAACTCAGACACCATCCACACTTCCTGCATTTCCTCGCTCCACACACCTCTTTCCCCCATCTGCTCTCTGCACTCCATCTGTCACTGCTTAGTTCAGATACCACCAGGGCTCTCTCTTGGAATGTCACAATTCCTCCTTGCCTCCAGTCTCGCCCCCTCACCGACATCCTCCACAATTTGCCAGAAATACCTTTCAGAAGGGCAGCTCTGAAGTGTATTCTCCTACTCAAGAGTCTTCAGAGGCTCCCCTAGCCTAAGCCAAGAACTGTGAACTCAAATGCCACAGCAGCCAGGTAGCAGATATAATGAGTCGAGAGAGGTGGATATTTGCATATAATGTGTGATAGTCCTTATTCCCAAAAAGAAATATGCTTGGTCTCATTTTTTTAGACATATGTTCTTTCAGCCTCTTTTGTTTTCCTGTTTTTGATACAGTTGTAGAAAACAGTGATGCAAGTGTGATGATAAATGGCATCCAATGCTCATGTTGTGTTGGGGAGACAGATAGGGAGTAGTAATGATTATGGCAAAGTGGAGGGCTCATGTCCTTTCCAGTGGAGCAGCCACTGCTCAGTTCTCTTTCCAAGAGAAACCAGGAATCAGGATTTTTATGTTATATCTCCCCATTTTTAACACAGGCAAATAATTCAAACCATGTGTTGAATTTCAGTGGTATGAAGTATCTAGAATAGGCAAAGTCATATTAGAGTTTAATAGTGTGGTAACCAGGGGTGGAAGGGACAGGGAAAAGGGGGAATCATTGTTTAGGTTACAAAAAGTTTTTGTTTATGGGAGTAGAAAATTTGGCAACAGATATTGGTGACGGTTGCACAACATGATTGATGTAATTGGTTTTATTGAATTACACATGAAAAATGTTGAATTGGCAAATGTTGTGGCCTTTATATTTTTACAAAAAAAAAATTTTTTTTAAAGCACCATGTGAGTTGTTGGGAGTATAAGTTGTTACAGTCTTTATGGGCAGAAATTTGACATTAGCTCTCAAAACTCTAAGTGCAGTCCACTGACTTGGCACTTTCATTTCTGGGTATTTGTCCTGCAGATAAACTTTTTGTGTTCAGGATAACTTATTGCAGTACTGTTTGCAAGAGCAACACATCGGAACTAATCTGACCCTGTGGCCAGGCTGGTGCTCAGTGACAACGACCACAGCCTGCTTGAGCACTGGACTCACAAGGCTTGACCCCCAGCACCAGCACCGCCCCCAGTCCAGACTGCCCGTCCTCTCCCTGGCCCTGTAGTCCAGCAAACTGATCCCCCACCTCAACCTGGTCCTGCACCCTAGCCTGCCTGCCTGCTCTCTTGATCCTGCTCCCCACCCCGCCAGCCCTCCTGTCCCTGCTCCTCTCCAGTCCAACACCTCAACCTCCTGGCGCCCCAGCTGCTTTTGCCACCCCCTGAGCTGCCTGGCCCCAGTGCCCCGGGAGTCCTGCCTTTCTCTCCGTCTGCCTGACTCCAGGTTATTGATACAGAGTGTTCTTCAGGAAAAATACATATGCTACCTGTCGTGGATTGAATTGTTCCCCCCAAAATGTGTGTGTCAACTTGGTTAGGCCATGATTCCCAGTATTGTGTGGTTGTCCTACATTTCGTGATTGTAATTTTATGTTAAGAGGATTAGGGTGGGGTTGTAACACCACCCTTACTTAGGTCACCTCCCTGGTGCAATGTAAAGGGAGTTTCCCTGGGGTGTGGCCTGCACTACCTTTTATCTCTTGAGAGATGAAAGGAAAGAGAAGTAAGCAGAGAGCTGGAGACCTCATACCACCAAGAAAGCAGCACCAGGAGCAGAGCGCATCCTTTGGACACGGGGTCCCTGCGCCTGAGAAGCTCCTCAACCGGGGGAAGATTGAGACCAAGGACCTTCCTCCAGAGCAAACAGAGAGAGAAAGCCTTCCCCTGGAGCTGACACCCTGAATTTGGAGTTGTAACCTACTAAAACCAAAAACCAAACCCAGTGCAGTCGAGTCGATTCCGACTCATGGCAACCCTATAGGACAGAGTAGAACTGCCCCATAGAGTTTCCAAGGAGCACCTGGTAGATTTGAACTGCCAACCCTTTGGTTTGCAGCCATAGCACATAACCACTATGCCACCAGGGTTTCCTGTAACCTACTAGACTGTGAGAAAATAAATTTCTTTTTGTTAAAGCCATCCACGTGTGGTATCTCTGTTAAAGCAGCACTAGATGACCAAGGCACTACCTTGGTCAAAAAGGGAGGCCGATTAAAAAAAGAAAACCTGTGGCCATTGAGTCAATTCCAACTCATAGTGACCCTATAGGACAGAGTAGAACTGCCCCATAGGGTTTCCAAGGAGCTGCTGGTGGGTTTAAACTGCTGACTTTTTGGTTAGCAGCCAAGCTTTAACCATTGTGCCACCAGATATTTGTATTTGCTTGTATGTACTTCCAGTGAGAAACTAATAAAAGTGCCATCTGGGAGTGGAGCCGAGGCTTTTCCTGATTCCTCTTATATGATTTGAGTTTTGAACTATGTGATTGCTTCACTTATTCAACATTTTTTCTTAAAGAACCGGCCAGTTGTGTTATATGCAGTAGAGATCAGTAAGGCAAGGATTGAAGAGTCTGTTGGGTTTATTGGTGATGTTTACCAGAACAGAGTCAGGGCCTAGTGAGGAAGAAACAAAGCAGCTTAAAGTGGATTCAAAAAGTAAGTAGGAATCACGAAGCTTTTGCCAGGGAATATTGAACTTCAACTTGTATACCCTGCCTAGCTGAAATATGTATGGAGAAATATTGAAAGGATACACAATTTATTATTCTTTTCAGGTATTTTTATGTCTTATTCCTGGATCAGACAGGATGATCAGACAACTGTCCAGCTGGTCCCCTGAAAAATGTGTTCAATATGTCTTACTTTGGTATACTGTCTGCTTATACTAAGGGACACTGTACTCACTTCAGAGTTTACTGCATTTCAGTTAGGGAAGATTATCCACTGTATCACTAAAGGAAGGCCATCAAAGAAATATTCTTAGACTTCAGTGATAGGAAATTGCCACTTCCTATGAGTACGGTTTCTTTATTAATGTTCAATGCAAATCATGGAACAGATAGTTTGGCTTTCTGCTAAGCTGTCTGGAAAATCGCAGATTTATAGCTCAACACTAACTCAGTAGGACCGTATGACCTCTGCATATCTAAATGCTGATTTTGTTGTGGGACTGACCTAATGCTCTTAAATACATTTTTTCCCGATGCTGAGTTTTTAAAAATGTAACATTTACGTTTCCATTTTAATGTGTGGAAAAGAGTTAATAACTGTCACCAGTAGAAAAGAGGAGGGGGTTCTGAGGGGCTGGTCATATTTGTTTCTTGAGCTGGATGCAAGTTGCACAGGTGTGTTCGGTTTGTGAGAATTTATTGAGCTGAACACTTGTTATATCTGCAACTTTCTGTATGTATGTTTCTGCAAAAACCAAAATAGTGGGGAAAATAAACAACAAAAAAACTGTTGTTGCTGTTAGGTGCCGTCGAGTAATTTTTGACTCATAGCAACCGTATGCAGAACAGAACAAAACACTGCCTGGTCCTACTCCATGCTCACAGTTATTGCTGTGCTTGAGCCCATTGTTGCAGCCACTATGTCAGTCCATTTCCTCGAGGGTCTTCCTCTTTTTTGATGACCCTCTACTTTACCAAGGATGATGTCCTTCTCTAGGGACTAGTCCCTCCTGATAACATGCCCAAAGCATGTGAGATGAAGTCTCACCTCTAAGGAGTATTCTGTCTTCCAAGACAGACTTGTTCTTCTGGCAGTCTACAGTATATTCAATATTCTTCGACAATACCATAATTCGAAGGCATCAATTCTTTTTCGGTCTTCCTTATTTATTGTCTAGCTTTTGCATGCATACGAGGCAATTAAAAACACCATGGTTTGGGGTCAGGCATATAGTGACATCTTTGCTTGTTAACATTTTAAAGAGGTCTTTTGCAGATTTGCCCAATGCAATACGGCGTTTGGTTTGTTGACTGCTGCTTCCATGGGCATTGATTGTGGATCCAAGTAAAATAAAGTCCTTGACAACCGTAGTATTTTCTCTGTTTGTCATGTTCCTTATTGGTCCCATTGTGAGGATTTTTGTTTTCTTTATATTGAGGTATAATCCATACTGAAGGCTGAAGTCTTTGGTTTTCAGTATGTGCTTCAAGTCCTCTTCACTTCTGGGAAGCAAGGTTGTGTCATCTGCCCATCACAGGTCATTAATAAGTCCTCCTCCAATCCTGATGCCACGCGCTTCTCAGTTTTGGTCAGCATACAGATTGAATAAGTATGGTGAAAAGATACAACCCTGACACAACCTTTCCTGATTTAAAACCATGCAGTATCCCCTTGTTATCTTTGAATGATTGTCTCTTGATCTATGTACAGGTTTCACATGAGCACAATTAAGTGTTCTGGAATTCCCATTCTTCTTAATGTTATCCACAATTTGTTATGTTCCACACAGTCCAATGTCTTTGCATGGTCAATAAAACACAGGTAAACATCTTTCTGGTATTCTCTGCTTTCAGCCATGACCCGTCTGACATCAGCAATGACATCCATCATTCCATGCTGTCTCCTGAATCCAGCTTGAATTTTTGGCAGTTCCCTGTTGACGTACTGCTGCAACCATTTTTGAATTATCTTCAGCAAAATTTTACTTGCCTGTGGTATCAACGATATTGTCTGATAATTTCTGCATTCCATTGGATCATCTTTCTTTGAAATAGGCGCGCATATTGATCTCTTTCAGTTGGTTGGCCAGGTAGCTGTCTTCTGCATTTCTTGGCACAGGCGAGTGAGCACTTCCAGCATTGCATCTGTTTGCTGAAACATCTCAATTGGTATTTCATCAATTCCTGAAGCCTTGTTTTTCGCCAGTGCCTTCAGTGCAGCTTGGACTTCTTCCTTCAATACCATCAGTTGTTGATCATATGCTACCTCCTGAAATGGCTGAACATCGACCAATTCTTTCTGTTATAGTGACTCTGTGTATTCCTTTCATCTTCTTTTGATACTTCCTGTGTCATTCAATATTTTGCCCAAAGAATCCTTCAATATTGCAATTCGAGTCTTGATTTTTTTCTTCAGTTCTTTCAGCTTGAGAAATGAATGTGTTCTTTCCGTTTTAGTTTTATAACTTCAGGCCTGCACATTTCATTATAATACTTTACTGTCTCTTCTAGAGCTGACCTTTGAAATCTTCTGTTCAGCTTTTACTTCATCGTTTCTTCCACTTGCTTTAGCTACTCTATGTTCAAGAGCAAGTTTCAGAGTCTCTTCTTGTATCCATTTTGGTCTTTTTTTTCTTTCCTGTCTTTTTAATGACCCTTTGCTTTCTTTATGTATGATGTACTTGATGTTGTCCCCACAGCTCATCTGGTCTTCGGTCATTAGTGTTCAACATGTCAAATCTATTCTGGAGATGGTCTCTTGATTCTGTCAGTTTGTCATACTGTGGTGGCTTGCATGTTGCTGTGGTACTGCAACCTATGCCACCAGTAGTTCAAATACCATCGAGTTCACCCATGGTGGAAAGGTTTCAGCAGAGCATTCAAATTAAGACAGACTACGAAGAAGAGGACCTAGGGACCTACTTCCAAAAAAAAATTGGCTAGTGAAAGCCTTATGGATAAAAAAAGAAGTGTAGGTTTACCAAAATTCATTTTTGGTCTGGATCCAGCCCTTTGGCCACTAGGTTGCGACATAAGAAATAAACCCTTGGTCTGGCCCTCAGACTCACTACTGGGCTCTGTCCTGATCTCTCCCTCTTCCATTCAAATTCAGGGCAAAGGAGAAACCTGCAGAGGGCATGCATTCCTCTACTTCTCTGCCTCCACACTTTTGCTCACCTGTTTCCCAGTCCCAGTGTTCTTCTTTCTCATCTAACTTGGCAGAAACCCAGCCATCTTTTAAGTCCCAACTCCAAAATTGCTTCTTCCTTCATAGCCCTACCTCAAGCTCTGCTCGCTGCTGAAAACTTCCTTCCAGCTCACACTGGCGACTACATCTACCTCTGATTCCTTAACCCTGCGTCTTAGAGGGATGCTGCTTGATAAATGTTTGCTACGTGAACATAAGTAGTCCTGGTGGTGCAGTGGTTAAATACTGGGCGGCTAACTTAAAGGTTGGTGGTTCCAACTCACCAGCTTCTCCAAGGCTGAGGGAGAAAGATGTGGCAGTCTGCTTCTGTAAAGATTAAAACAAAAGCCCGTCGCCTTCGAGTGGATTCTCGCTCACAGTGACCCCAATGGACAGGGTAAAACTGCCGCCATAGGGTTTCCAAGACTGTAAATCTTTACAGAGGTGTACAGCTGTATCTTTCTCCTGCGGAGCATCTGGTGGATTTGAACTTCCTACCAATTGGTTAGCAGCCAAGCACTTAACCATTGTGCCACCAGGGCTCCTTTCTGTAAAAATAACAGCCTTGGAAATCCTGTGGCGGCAGTTTTACCCTGTCCTATAGGGTCGCTGGAAACCCTGGTGGCGTAGCGGTTAAGAGCTAGGGCTGCTAACCAAAAGCGGGCAGTTCAAATCCACCAGGTGCTCCTTGGAAACCCTACGGGGCAGTTCTACTCCGCCCTTTAGGGTCACTATAAGTCGGAATGGACTCGACAGCAAGGGGCTTGGTTTTGGTTTTATAGAGTCGCTGGGAGTCGGAATCACCTTGGTGGCAATTTTTTTTTTACATGAATGAACGATTGGGCCCTGGGACGGCTGAGGGCTCCTGGGTTCTAATGCGGCTGTGCCCTCTCTGGGCTTCAGCTGGCCCTCTGGCTCTGGAAGGGCAGAGGCTGGACAGCTCGGCCTGCTGATCGCCCTCGTCTCCGCGGCGACCCAGAGCACGGGAGTCGCAAAACACAGTAGAGGCGTGCAGGAAACATGCAAAAAGGCCAAGAAGAGACGCGCTGAAATCCAGGGACGCCGCAAGCTGTGAGACCAGCCGCCGGAAGTCAGTGGCGGTTCCAGGCCGGACGCTCTAGAATCCCGGAAGACCGGGATCTCTGTGGTTCGACGTGACCACTTTTGTGTTCCAGGAAGGGTGCATTCCCAAAGCAGACAAACAGGACCGAGAAAATGGGGACCTCAATCCCCCGGGCCATGAGGACTGTTAAAGGAAGAGGGGTCCAAAGGAACTGACAGCCAAGCTGGTGGTCGCAAACATCTCATCCCCCCTGCCGGCCTTCGGAGGAGGGGGAGGGATCAGCGGCTCATCAGCGCCGGTAATTGGTCGATTGATGACGTGCGTGCGCGTGCGTACGTACAGGGGTGCGGTCTTCCATTCACTCGCGCCTCGGGAGCCAGCGCGCACGCGTCTTACCCAATACCCAGGGATGGCGTAAATACAGGGGCGCGGTCTTTTATTCAGGCGGGCCTCTGCTGCCAGAACGTATGCGTCGGAGGGCGGTGCCCCGCGGGGTGCACACCCATTACAGCGCTAAGCAGCCTCTGGGCGGCTCCCGCCCGCGCGTTGGACTGCGACATGCGGACGCGCAGCGAAGAGGCGAGGCTTCCTCGATTGGTCGTCTCGGATTGGACGCAACAACCATGAGAGGCGGGACCCTCTGCAGAGACCGCTCGACGATTGGCTAAAGACTGGAGGGCCTGTGGTCTGGGGGGCGGAGCGGGGCGGGGCGGGGCGGGGGGTCTGTCCCGGCAAAGAGCGACGCTGAGGTGGTGGCCGCGGCTCTTGAAAAGCAGTGAGCGACTGTACTGCGGACAATAGGCCGGGAGCCCTGGGAACTTACAAACGTCCTGAGGCGGTGTCGGGACAGGCTTCGTTTGGTGAGTGTAGATCTGAGAGAAACCCAAGTGCCTCGCCCTTTTCTTCTCAGACCGCGGCTCGCGGCCCCTCCCCCACAGCTGTCCCTGCGTTTAACCCTTGACCCCCAGCGTGGGCACCGCCTCTCGGGTACAGCGTGCCTGCCACGTGCCAGCCGCATCTTTTCGCTCCTTGTCAGCCCCATCGGCTTAGGGAACTTGAAAATTCATGGCCCTGCTGCCCCATCCCCCAGAGAGGAAACTGAGGCTGGGAGTGGCCCCCTCCTTACCCGCATCTCCACACAGATGCCATGGCCGAGCCCCTGAAGGAGGAAGACGGCGAGGACGGCTCCGGGGAGCCTCCGGGGCAAGTGAAGGCAGAGCCCGCCAATCCCACAGCCTCGGTGGCGGCTAAGAACCTAGCTCTGCTCAAAGCCCGCTCCTTCGATGTGACCTTTGACGTGGGCGAGGAGTACGAAATCATCGAGACCATAGGCAATGGGGCCTACGGGGTGGTGTCCTCTGCTCGCCGCCGCCTCACGGGTGAGCCAGGTCCCCAGGCAAGGAGCCCCTTTTCCTCCTTTTGATCTGCTCCCACCTTTAGCACTCCCCTGGACAGGAGTGCCATTCATCTCTCACAGGCTGGGCCGCTGGATCCCAGAGAGAGGGAGTAACCTGCCCAGGCTCACGTAAGGAGGAAGGAAAGGAAGAATATGAATTCTGGTTCAATTCAACACATATTGATTAGGTACCATCAGTGGGCCAGGCTCCATGTTAAGGACAGGTCTCTGAAACTCTGGTCTGGTGCTTTTGCCATTGTGTCAGTCTACTTTCTGGGACACAGCCAGGTAGAAATGTATTCCGGAGCTAGAGGCTGGCATATAGGATTGTGGGGGGGAGGATGGTAAAGTCTGAGATGGAGAGAGATGTAGGAGATTGAGTACAGGCATTAGTCTTAATGCAAGCGCCAACTAGCTGTGCAACTTGCCTCATAACATAGTTGTGAAGGGTAAATTTGATAATGTTTGTAAAGTGTTTAGCACAAGGCTTGGTATTCAGTATATATAGGTGGTCAGTATATGGTAGCTGTTGTTATTTGTATCCTCATTCTTTGGTTCTTGCCTTTTCCCTGTTTTCAGGCCAGCAGGTGGCCATCAAGAAGATCCCTAATGCTTTTGATGTGGTGACCAATGCCAAGCGAACGCTGAGGGAGCTGAAGATCCTTAAACACTTTAAGCATGACAACATCATCGCCATCAAGGACATCCTGAGGCCCATGGTGCCCTATGGCGAGTTCAAATCTGTGTAAGGAGTGGGGCTGGGAAAAGGAGGCAGAGTTGAGACCTTTTTGAAGGCTGGTGCCATATTGCTGAAGTTCCGAAAAGGCAGCTGAATCTAATGTAAAGGCAGGCTGGGAAAATACCGATGATTCCAGGACAAATGTTCCTTTATGGACTTGCCAGGGCAACTGTTATTCCTTGAGAAGAGTTTAAGGTTTATAGAATCTCGGTATATTTGGTAGCAGACATATGACATTCATACCATCACTACTGATTCTACTCCTTGGCAGACGTTGCTAATGAATCACGGAACAATTTTCTTCGGAAAGTAGACACGTCTTCCCAGTTTTTGTCATAGTTCTTCTAGCAGCCATTACCAAACAATGGAGATAGTCCCAAAATTAAACCTATTAGCCAGCATTGGTTTAGGCCAAATCCATCTTTTACGTGATGGGGAAACTAGGTCCAGAGAGAAAAGTGATTTAACCCACTTTATGGCACGGTTGTAGACAAGCTAGAATCTGTTCTTCCTCTGTACCATGCTCCGGATTCCGTGGGGCAGAGAGTAAGGTCATTCATTACCTGTCTGGAGTCAGGACAGAGCACTGAGGCTAGGGCTATTCCCTGAAGTGGGAGGGCCAGCCCATGCCTCTCTCCGCCTCTCTTGCAGCTATGTGGTCTTGGACCTGATGGAGAGTGACCTGCACCAGATCATCCACTCTTCACAGCCACTAACGCTGGAGCATGTGCGCTACTTCCTGTACCAGCTGCTTCGAGGCCTCAAGTATATGCACTCGGCTCAGGTCATCCACCGTGACCTCAAGCCCTCAAATTTGTTAGTGAATGAGAACTGTGAGCTCAAGATTGGGGACTTTGGCATGGCCCGTGGCCTGTGCACCTCGCCCGCCGAACACCAGTACTTCATGACTGAGTATGTGGCCACGCGCTGGTACCGGGCCCCTGAGCTCATGCTTTCACTGCATGAGTACACACAGGCTATTGACTTGTGGTCTGTGGGCTGCATCTTTGGGGAGATGCTGGCCCGGCGCCAGCTTTTTCCAGGCAAAAACTATGTGCACCAGCTGCAGCTGATCATGATGGTGCTGGGTACCCCGTCACCAGCTGTGATTCAAGCTGTGGGGGCTGAGAGGGTGCGGGCTTATATTCAGAGCCTGCCACCGCGCCAGCCCGTGCCCTGGGAGACGGTGTACCCAGGCGCTGACCGACAGGCGCTCTCGCTGCTGGGCCGCATGCTACGTTTCGAGCCTGGCGCCCGCATCTCAGCAGCTGCTGCCCTGCGCCACCCCTTCCTGGCCAAGTACCATGACCCTGATGATGAGCCTGACTGTGCTCCACCTTTTGACTTTGCCTTTGACCGTGAAGCCCTCACCCGGGAGCGTATTAAGGAGGCAATCGTGGCTGAGATTGAGGACTTCCATGCCCGACGTGAGGGCATCCGCCAGCAGATCCGCTTCCAGCCTTCCCTACACCCTGTGGCCAGTGAGCCTGGCTGTCCCGACATTGAGATGCCCAGTCCCTGGGCACCTGGTGGGGACTGTGCCATGGAGTCGCCCCCGCCAGCCCCACCACCGTGCCCCGGCCCTGCACCTGACACCATTGATCTGACTGCCCAGCCACCTCTGCCTGCCAGCGAGCTGGCCCCTCCAAAGAGAGAAGGTGCCATCTCAGACAACACCAAGGCGGCCCTCAAAGCCGCTCTCCTGAAGTCCTTACGGAACCGGCTCAAAGGTGTCTTGTGGATGGAGTGACTGGCCTGGGAGTAGGGTGGGAGTGAGACTCCAGGCTTAGACTGGGCTGCATGCTCTTACCTTCCCCACTCGACTTCCCTGCAGATGGCCCCAGTGCTCCTCTGGAGGCCCCTGAGCCTCGAAAGCCAGTGACGGCCCAGGAACGTCAGCGAGAGCGGGAGGAGAAGCGGCGGCGGCGGCAGGAACGGGCCAAGGAGCGGGAGAAGCGGCGGCAGGAGAGGGAGCGAAAGGAGCGAGGAGCTGGGGCCACTGGGGCCCCCTCCAGTGACCCTCTGGCCGGGCTGGTGCTCAGTGACAATGACCGCAGCCTGCTGGAGCGTTGGACTCGCATGGCTCAGCCCTCAGCACCAGCGCCACCCCCAGCCCAGCCCGCCAGTCCTCCCCCTGGCCCTGTAGCCCAGCAAACTGGTCCCCCACCTCAACCTGTAGGCTCAACCCCTGGTCCTTCAGCCCAGCCTGTCTGCCCACCCCCTGAGCCTGCTACTCACCCCGCTGGCCCTCCTGGGCCCATCCCTGTCCCTGCTCCTCTCCAGTCCAACATGTCCAGCCTCTTGGCCCCCCAACCGCTTGTGTCACCCCCTGGGCTGCCTGGCCCCAGTGCCCTGGGAGTCCTGCCTTACTTCCCATCTGGCCCACCCCCTGCAGACCCTGGGGGAGCCCCTCACCTCTCCACCTCAGAGTCACCTGACGTTAACCTGGTGACCCAGCAGCTGTCCAAGTCGCAGGTGAGAGGAGAGGCCCAGGTAGCGGGCCCAGGGAAAACGGGTTCTGTTTGGTGGGGGCAGGTGGAAGGGACGGGCTTTGGCATGTCCTCGTTACATGAAAATTGTGAGGCAGAAGGACTCTGTCTGTGTGTAGAGCTGGGCACTCAGCAAGTCCCAGTGCCTGCCGAGACTGGTATTCTTATTCATAGGCTTCCCAGGTGTACCTGCAGTCTGCTTTTGTGGTGTCTGCATTATAACCATACCCTCGTTCTTGCAGGTGGAGGACCCCCTGCCCCCTGTGTTCTCAGGCACTCCAAAGGGCAGCGGGGCTGGGTATGGTGTCGGCTTTGACCTGGAGGAGTTCTTGAACCAATCTTTTGACATGGGCATGGCTGACGGGCCACAGGATGGGTAAGGGCAGGGATGGCTGGACAGAGCTCCTGGGCGGGGGCTGTGGAGAGGGGACCCTGGTGCGGGAGGTGCTCCCCCATGGGGTGGGCAAGGAGCCGGCCTAGGGTGACAGCTGCCTTCCTGCCCCCTTCCCCTGCAGCCAGGCGGACTCGGCCTCCTTGTCAGCCTCCCTGCTTGCTGACTGGTTGGAGGGTCATGGCATGAACCCTGCTGACATTGAGTCACTGCAGCGTGAGATCCAGATGGACTCCCCGATGCTGCTGGCTGACCTGCCTGACCTTCAGGAGCCCTGAGGCCCCAGCCTGTGCCTTGTCACCAGGGGATAGACCCAGCTCTGGGCCCATCAGAGCATTCAGGAGGGCTGGAGCCCTGGGCCAGCAGGTGAGGCTCCACCTGGATTCTGCAGGTTCATCTCAGACTCACACGCAGCCTTAAGCAGCCACTGAGCCACCACCGAGCCATGGCAGGATGGGAAACTCCTGCTGCCCCGAATGATCTTTTCAGTATTTTATTATTGTTTTTATTTTTATGCTATTTTTTTGTCATTGAAACGAGACCTGTCAAATATAAGGATTCCTTCAACACCTGACTGTAGATGTCATTTTTGTAGTTGGGGGCAGGACGTAGTAAGAGGTCAGTAGGAGAGCAAGGAGGAGTCAGGTCTCTAAGCAAACGCATTTGAGAGCACAACAGCCAAAGCCAGTTCATTCACGTCTTGCAGGTTTATTGAGTCCCCCGCTCCCTTCTCCCATCCCCACAGAGATTGTCTCTGCTCCTTTACATGGCCACATCTCGACCTGGGCTGGGGCGGGGCACCTCATATCTATGCCTACCTAACTATAGTGGTTGTTTCAGGGTAGCATGCAGTAACTCTGGTGAAATACAGTTTTGGCATTGGGCTTCGGGAGTTGGGACAGGCAGGTGGAGGAAGCTGACTATGATAGTGAAATGGGGTTGACAGCTGTGGTGCTTACCACAGGGGCCTAAGTTGTGGAAGGGAGGCCAGAGCTTGGAGATAGTCTTAAAACAGCCAGAGGGAGTCTTGAGTGTGGCAGTGGTGGCCACACGCAGGTGGCCTGGCACACACTGTGGGCACTGGTCTGACCGTGCCGGCTCAGTCTGGCATCCAGGGTGGCCCAGATGGAGGAGTCTGCAGTAAGAAAGCTGGCTGAAGGGGAACGTAAACATCTGGAGAGTGGCTTCTGGCTCTTTATCTGTTGGGACAGGGCAGAGGCAGGTATGAGTCTATGGAGCCCATCCAGGTCTAGGCTGGAACAGCTGGGCCTTAGAGAAGGCTTGGGAAGCTGCTGGCTGTGCAGCCAAAAGGTAGAAGAGCAGAGGCATGGCTTGGAGCCAGATGCCCTGAGTATGGGAGGGGATCAGCCATGGCAAAGGAAGTTGGGGCTAGGAGCAGAATAATCAACATGGCAAGGGCTCTGGGAGTGGGGCAAAGGGAGGGGTGGGGTCTGTGGGAGCCAGCCCTCAAGCCCGGCGGATTTTCATCTCAGTGCGCTTGAGGGAGTAGTAGAAGCCCTTCCACTGAGCCCAGTTGATGCCATTGGCATAGGAGAGGTGGGAGCCACCCAGGTAGAAGCCATTGAGGTTGGCGAAGTGGCAGCTGCGGAACCAGAAGGCCCCTGAGGAGAGGGCCGCGCAGTTCTGCACAAAGAGGTCCTGGTCCCGGTCGAAGGTGGAGAACTTCTGGCCACTGTGGTAGGACAGGGAGTCACCTGTGGGGAAGGCATGGAGCAGCTGAGGTGGAGAGCTGAGCTCCGAGCTGGCAGGGAGAGGGGCGACTGCAGTAATGTGTGACACCGTTGGAGACATCACATGGCAGCCTGGCGGGATGGGGGCACCTCCCTGAGCCACATGTCAGGTAGATATACTTCTGCAGTGAAGAGAAACAGCTGCTCTTCTACAGGGGCCCTGGAGCAAAGCCAGGCACACTTCTCCCCAGGGAGGAGTTCCTTCTAAGCCCAAGAGGGGCTTGAAAGGGGTAAGGGACTTACTGGGCAGTGCCAACCCCTGCTTCCCTTTTCCCCCTTAGCCCCTCCTTAGGCTGACAGGAGGGTGATACCTGCCCCGCCGTCCTCGAAGCCTGCCACATAGAGAGTGTAGCCATCCTCCTCAGCGCTGACTGCGTTGGGTGAGATGGAGAATTCGAGGTACTTGGCAAAGGCTGTGTTGTTCTCGAAGTCCTCTAAGTCCACGCGTAGCTCGTACTTCTGCTTCAGTGTCAGGAGGTGAAGGTTCTCTAGCCCTGGGCGGGGAGAGGTGGCAGTTGGTCAGCAAGGACCTGGCGCTCTGGGCAGCGCTCCAACCCCCGCAGCCTGCCCCGGCTTACCCAGCCAGTACTCTCCATCTGCACGGCCGAAGCCCCGCTTGTAGTCGTTCCAGCCCCGGAAGAAACTCACCGAACCATTGAATCGCTTCTGGAAAATCTAGAGCGGAGAGAACAGGCGACTGGGCCAATGGAGTGTCCAGTGGGCAGGGACCTCGCCCTGCCCTGGCCGTGGACCTTATAATGCTGAAACAAGTGTTGAAGGATGGAGTCAGGGGCCTAGAACAAGGTGTATACTGGCATCGACCACAGTGAGCAGCCAGAGTAGCAGCCCAGCCGGGCTCCTTACACTCATTCTCTTGAGAGGCAGCATGGGAAGGGGTTTAGAGGGTGCATTCTAGAGTTCACACACCTGGGTGTGAAACTGGTATTGGCTGTGTGGCCTTGGACAAATTACCTCTCTGGGCCTCCTCCTGAGATTTTTTCTTGAGGATTAAATGCATTAACCCACCTTCAGCGCTCAATTTGTGTTGGCTGTTGACAAACTATTATCTCCATTTTACAGATGAAGAGACAGGTTCAAAAAGGAAGCTCAGGGTCACACAGCTGGGGCTAAGCCGAGGTTTGTTGGAACCAGCTGCATGGCCTCAACTCCACCCCCCCCGCCCCCCGCCACTTACCGTCCACTTTCCGCCCTCAGTGGTCATGTCACAGAAGACAGGCACGGGTACACTGGGGCCAGAGGGGTAGATAAGGTACACACCGTCTGTCTGGTAGCCCTGGGCGTAGATGTCGTCACAGTCCAGGGGCTGCTGAAGGCAGGCCTTCTCCAGAGCTGGTGGGGGTGGGGCAGGGAGGATGCATGAGAATAGTGAAGAGAGGGACTAGGGCAATACCGTTTGGTCAGCACCCAGCGGTCTGCCTCAGTCTCCTGGGGTGGGGTACTGTGTCACAAGAAATCTCAAGAAGGGGAACCCTCAGAGATCTTTCGTCCACCTGTCCCATTTTAGAGAGGAGGGACCAGAGAGAGTCCTGGGGAGCTGACGGTCAACTCTGAGGCCTGACCCCCAGGAATGGTGGCTTGGAATAGCCACTCCTCGCCCAGCCCACTCGCCTGCTGCATTTGTGAATGTGGGGCTGCTTACCATCTCCCCGGATCCCGGAGACTTGGGAGGCGCAGCGGGTAGTAGAGAGGAGAAGCAGCAGCGGCAGGGCCAGGAGGGCCTGCGAGGGGAGAGCAGGGTCAGTGCAGCCCTCAAGCTGGAGACCCCTGCTTTCCTTGTTTTTATCCCCATCACATATCCCAGCCCTGCTGGAATCCCTCTGCCTGCCCTTCAACCCCTTTCCTCCTGCCAAGTAACCCCACTCTTGGGCAGGCTTAGCACCCTCATGACTCAAGTGCCCATCCTGGAACAAGGGACCCGCTGTCCCTTCATAACCCCCTTTTGGTCAAGGGTGTTCTGCCCCTGGAGTGGGCTTAGCCCCGGTGCCATGGGAGCCCCCACCCGGGGCCCCCGTACCGTCATCCTGTCCGTTCACTGCAGGGCGGCTGGGTGTCTGCAGCCCAGACTGCAACTGCCCAGAGTTATGTGCTGGGCCCTGGCCAGCCTCCCCAGCCCCGCCCTGTGGCTGCAGAGCCCCTCTCCCCCTCCCCCGACACTGAACTGGCATCAGCTTACACTGTGAGTGGGGCCGGGGCCAGGGGACCACCTGCGTCTCATTAGGCCTGTCAGAGGCAGAGCTCAGCAGACGTTCACTCTCTGCTGGCTTAGACTGTGCCCTGGATCTCTTGTCTCCACACACTCACCCCCACCCCCCACCCCCACCCCCCACCCCCAACCTGTGGGCCCCTCCCAGTTGGCTCCAGCCCTGTCCCAGCTTCCTGATGTCCCTCCCCCCACACGTCTGCTTATTTCCTCCCCTCCCGTGGCCTGTGTTTCATTAGCCATTTGGTGCAGGGAGGCCTAGGGGTAATGGTGAGGGGGGTGGAGGCTGCTCTGGGGGAGCTTCAGAGCTCCTGATGGGACTTGGCTGGGCTGTGGGGGAGGCAGCAGGAACCAGGCAGTCTCCTGGCAGGGCGGAGACATTGCTGAGCTGTGAGCACAAGTGTTCGGGTGGCCAGCCCTCTGTCTGCCCCAGCTCAAGCCAGGCCCCAGCTGTCTTTCTGGCCCCTTCCCTCTCTGGCCTCCTCGGCCCCTCCTTTCCCCTCCCACAGAGTTCCCTGGCATCTGTCGCTGGCTCCCTGCTCTCCCCCTCCCTACAAGCACAGGGCCTCTTTTGTTTCTCCTTACCCCTTCTTCCATACCCCTCACTTCTTCCCCACCCTCCCAAGCTCTCCCTCTCAGCCCTGAAACCCCCCATTGAGCCTGCAGCCCCAGGTCTCTTCTCTGCCCCAGCCATCATTGGAGCCCTGTCTCCCCTTACCAGGGGTACTTACTGTTGCAGCCTCTTCATGGTTTTCTCTGCTGATCTCTCCCTTCTGTCCATCTTGCGTCAGAAGGAGCTTTCTGGATGGCTGCTCTGAGCATGCCACCCCCTGTTCTAAACCTTCAGTGGCTGAGGCTGTTTCTCACCTTGGACTTGAGAAGAATTTCAAGTCTGGCTCCAGCCAGTATCTCTTACTCCCCTTGACTCTAGCCTCCCCAGACTTCTCGCCACTGAAGTCTCTGTGCCTTTGCCTACACTGCCCCTGTGTGGCCCGCTTGTCTGTCTTCTGCCTGGGTGAGAGCCAGTGAGCAGGGTCTACTCCTCATCTCTGCATACTCAGCACCCACCAGAGAGCCTGCACAGAGTAGGTACAATAAACACATGCACCTACTGAACACATAGTTTTGAACACCTCTTAGCTGCTGTCAGGTTGACCCCCACCACATGGAGACCCCATGCATAACAGATGGAAACACTGCCTTGTCTTGGACCATTTGCGTGATTGGTTGCAGATCAGGCCGTTGTGATCCACAGGGTTTTCACCGGCTGATTTTCAGAAGTTGCTCGCCAGGCCTTTCTTCCTAGTCCATCTCAGCCTGGCAGCTCCGCTGAAGCCTGTACAGCATGACAGCAATGCACAAGCCTCCACTGACAGATGGGTGGTAGCAGCGCATAAGGTGCATTGAATGGGACTCAAACGTGCATGGAAAGTGAGAATTCTACCACTGAACCACCATTGCCACCTACTGTGTGCTGTGTGTTCTGCTAGCTGCTGGGGATACATTATCTGCCCTCAAGAAGTGGCTTTAAATGATTATTACAAGTGTAGTTTGTGTTATGAAAGGACGTTTATTGGATGTAAGAACAAATACTCAGAGATATCAAGTAAGAAAGCAGCTTTGGCTCAGGGCCTCTTTCCCCACTCCTAAATCCATAAGCCCCTTGGGAGAACCCCAGTCGGCCTCTTGGATTTGGTTCTGTAATTGTTGGGTTGTTGGTAAGAGTTGTCATTGTTCATAGTTGTGTCCTATCTGGGGGTTCTGGAGCCAGGGTGCCTGGGTTCAAATCCAGGTTCTGCCACCTATTAGCCGTGTGACCTTGTGCAAGTTGTCTCACCCCCGTGTGTCAGTTTCCTCCTCCGTAAAAAATGAGGACAAGGATAGTGTCTACTTCATAGGGATCTGGTAAGGATCAAGTAATAGGTGTCCAGTGCCAAGAACAGTGCTCACAAGCAGTAACTCTTTAGTAAATATTAGTGATCATCATCGTCGTCATAAACGTCATGATTGTTCTGTATGAACAGATGACCTTCACATGATTGGTATCCTCATTTGGGGAAGAGACAGGTAACTGCCTCCCAGTATCCATTTTTGCGTTAGTCCTGAGCAGTTAAGGATCCTGGTTTTTAGCTGTGCTCAGTGCCTCCCTCATAGCTAGGTGAGGTTACATGGCTAAAGTTTAGCCAGTGAGATGTGAGCAGAAGTGTGAAGGTAGGGGGCCAGTCCTCGTTATCCCCCCCTCTGTTCTGCTGCTGGAGCTCCAGCCGCTACCATGGATAGTAAAGAGGAGGGCCTCATGGAGATGGGGAGGGTGGAACATGGAGGAGCTGGGTCCCTATGATTTTGTGGAGCTGGGCCACCTTCCCTGCCGGGCTGCCCTTCTTGATACTTCTTTTATGTGAAAGAGAAAGAAACTTCTCTAGAAACAAAACTTGTATCTAGTTTAAGCTTCTGTTGATTTTTCCCTGATACATGCCGCTGATCCTAATCCTATTACATTTCCCTTTTGGCAAATGCCAGCTAATTTTAGCACAAGGCCACAGAAGGGAAAATAATGGAAAACCAGTCATCAAAACAAATTGTAAAAAGTATCAAAGATTTTTGGAGAAGAAATGCAAGTAATAAACATAGGAATCAAAAAAGGCAATCAAAGCCATGAAGTATCATATTTTGCCTATTAAATTAATTTCTTAAAAAATTGATAATATGTGTGGGTACAGCAGAACAGGTAGTTTTGGTTGCTGGGTATGGTTGGGAATTAGTTTGGGAAAGAAACCTGATGATACATACCAGGAGTCAGTAACCCTTGTTGACGATACTATCTGAAGTGTGTTAAAAAGGTGACGTGTATTATATACAGGCATGACTTAGTAATCGGAGCCTGGTGGCACCGTGGTAAAGAGCTTGGCTGCTAACCAAAGAGTCCGGTAGTTCATATCCACCAGCCGCTCCTTGGAAACCCTGTGGGGCAGTTTTACTCTGTCCTATAGGGTCACTATGTGTCAGAATGGACTCAGTGGCAATGGGGTACTTAGTAAACACTGGGTTGGCTGTCCTGCATGGAAAACCTCTTCTCCTGTTTGGTGGCTTTCCTTCTAACTGGAATGCTGCTTCTCATTTTCCCAGGTTTCCATGCACTTGGGTTGATGGACATGACCCCATTTTATCTGGTCTATGCTGGGCTTCATATTGGGAGCTGGTGATTTGAGAAGAAAGACCACAGAGAATCCATTCTTGGTTGGGTTGGGGTGGTGAGGTGTGGTACTACCAGTGGCATCTGGGCTTTAGGTCTTTGGCTTGTTGTTGGTGATGTTATGAGCTTAGTGTTGCTGTCTGTGGTCGTGGGCAGGGCTGCAGTGTCCTCACTGGGCCAACCCTGAGTCATGTTGATGATGGCTTGGTTCCCAACCCTCACAGTGACCGCTTTGCTCCACCTGTTATCTTTTGATGAAGAACTCTGACTGAAGTGCGGGAAGATGCTTATAACCATGTCCTTTTATTGCCAGCAACAGGCTGACTCTGGCTGACTTTGTTGGGAGGCTTCAGAGAATTCTGAGAACTGCTGGGAGCTGCGGAACTTGGACTTGGGGAGAGGTGGGAGCTAAGGCTGCACCTGGAGCCTGGGAAGCAGACCCTCAGTGGTGGTCTTAGAGTAGGTAGAGTCTGGCCAGGGGACAGTGCTCAGATGGGTAGGCCCATGACTCTGTTCAAGATTCAAGTTCCAGGGAGGGAGCATTTTGCCCACCTTTTTGGTAAGGGGAGGAGTCCCTGGGTGGTGTTAATGGTCAATGTGCTCGGCTCTTAACTGAAAGGTTAGTGGTTTAAGTCCACTCAGAGACACCTCGGAAGAAAAGGCTGGCGATCTACTTCTGAAAAATCAGCTGTCGAGAACCCTATGGACCACAGCTCTCCTCTGACACACCCGGAGTCTCCAAGAATCAGAATCGACTTGACAGCAACTGGTTTTCTTGGCAAGGGGAGTGTGCTGGGCATCTTTTGTTTGCCTCTCCCTTCCACCTTTCTCCACTCTGCTCTGTATTCCAGGAAACTGACCCATTTGGGCCCCAGCTACAGGCTCCCTTGCCCTGTAACTTCCGATTGGGTTCAGCCAAGGAGGAGAGTGGAGGCAGGGAAAGTGAAGTCAGGGCGTTTTTTTCCCTCCTTGCTGAATCCCTTCAGGCTGGCCTGCTCCTCGATGGGAGGGCCCAGGTCCTGTTGGGTGGCCCTCTCCACACAGCCCTTTCTCTCAGTTTGAGTAACTGCTTCCTCATCTGGCCCCTTCTGGTTGAAGTGTGGTAGCAACTCTGGTATAATGCCTGGAGACAGGCACCATCTGCTGCTTGCTGCTTTCTAAATAGTCCTTTTATTAAATGCAACTCAAATTGTTCTAATGGGAGTGTTGTTATCTGTTTCCTAATAGGCCCCTGGTTCCAGCAACCCCTCCCCTGCACTGTGTCTGATTGGAAAGAGGATACAGGGCATGCAAAATGACCCGTGTAAATATCATCTACAATATCTTTGCATTATTTAGACCATGATGTTGGAAACCCTGGTGAGATAGTGGTTAAGAGCTACCACTGCTAACCAAAAGGTCCACAGTTCAAATCCACCAGGTGCTCCTTGGCAACCGTATGGGGCAGTTCTACTCTGTCCTATAGGGTTACTATGAGTCCAAGGCAGTGGGTTTGGTTTTTTGGTTTGGTTGTAAAACCCAGATGGCTAAATTAATTCAGATGACCACTGTGTGTCCTGGGTGTCAGTGTGGCAAGACACTTCAAAAGCCTTACAAGGGAAGCACACACCTTTTGTGTTAGAGCCTTGTCCAAGCCCTTGGCTCAGGCATGTGCTGGTTGGTCTCAGCCTTCTCTGGTCCACTGTCCACTTTCCTGCCCTGATCAGTGCCCAAGAGGCTGCCCTATGTGGAGGGCATCAACAGGCTCCATGGCCTCTGGCTTCTGGTTGGATTTGGCCAATAGGAGGCACGGGCAGGAGGTCAGAGGCTGGGAGAAGAGAAAGATGGGAGTATTTCTTCCCTCGGCCCTATCTGGTGTTGGCACTGGGGTTTTGGCAGTGGTTGTGCCCCTCCCCACCTGCCCCACTACACCTCTTGCCATAACCCCATCATCGGCTCTGGTAACATTATTTCCTTCCCTTACCCTTCAGGCCTAGGATGGTAATGGCTCCCACTGTTAGTCCCAGGGTGCCTCAGCACCTCAGCTGGTTTCCTTAATGCCCATAGATAAGTAACTCTCTTCACTGAATTCTCTTAGGGGGGAAAAAAACCCCAAAAACCAGCTGAGCCTGCCTTTTGTTTCCTGCCAGGACCCTAACTGATACAAGATCTTACTTTGGTCAAATGGAACATATTCTGTTGGCTTGGACAGTGGCTGAAGACAAGCCCCCCATGTTCTCTCTGTGGGTGTCAGCTGCCTCTCAGCAGGACTCCTGTGGTTGTCAACCCTCAGTCACCTTCAGCTGAGGAGGAGAAGTCTAGAGGGCTAAGGAGGGAGTTTTAGAAGCACTTGTGGGAAGAGAGCACCGGGGGGAGGGTTTGTATCCCTCAACCCAGCCAAGTGAGGGGACTCTGAGAAAACTACTGTGAACATGGGTAGGAGAGATGAGACTGAGTTGCAGAAGCCAATGGGCCCGTTCCCGGAGGCTGCTCCTGCAGTGGGTTGGGAGAGAATTACTTGGAAGACAGGCATAGGAACTGTGTCTCCCCTGGAGTTACGCAGGTAGGAGGCTGATGGGAGCTGCCTGGTGGAAGCATGGGGAGAGAGGGTGAGAGGGGAGTGACCTTGTTATGAATTGAATTATGTCCCCCCCAAATATATGTAGTAAATCCTAAACTCCATGCCTGTGGTTATAATCCCATTTGGGAATAAGTTGTCTTTGTTATGTTAATATGACAGAATTAGTGTAGGGTGTATTTTGAGTTAATCTCTTCTGAGATACAAAAGAGATTAAACAAGCAGGCAGAGGAGAAATGGGGGAAGACTGATGCCAAAACACATGGAGACCTTCAAGGAACCAGGAAACAGAAGCTGAAGAGACAAAGACCTTCCTCCAGAGCCAACTAGAGAGAAAACCTTCCTCTAGAACTGATGCTCTAATCAACTTGATGGCAGTGGGTAGCCTCCTACACTCTAAGAAAATTAATTTCTGTTTATTAAAACTGTCCACTTGGGGTATTTTTGTTTTAGCAGCTCTAGATAACTAAGACAGAACCCTGGTGGTACTGTGGTAAAGAGTTCAGCTAGTAACCAAAAGGTTGGCAGTTCGAATCCATCAGCTGTTCCTCGGAAACTCTGTGGGTAGTTCTACTCTGTCCCATAGGGTTGCTATGAGTCGGAATTGACTCGACAGCAATGGTTTTTTTTTTTTTCTTTAAGATAACTAAGATAGGCCTGTACAATAATGGTGGGATGAGGCTGTGTGGCGTCCCCTGGGACCAAGTGAGCACTGTGGAGTAGTCAGGAGAGGGGGTCCTGAAAGGACTGACAACTGGGATGAGCCCCCATCCTGACTGAGAAAGCCGGAGGGCAGGAACTGACAGAGCACAGGGCAAGTGGGTAGAGGATAGTACAGGACGGAAGAATCCACAAATGGCCCCAAAGAGCCCAACATTCGACTAGCCATCACGACAGGGCATTGTGGTAGAGAGAACAGCAGACAGCCTGCTTATTGTCCTCCACCTGTACCAACAACGGGGACACGCTGTGGGAGGAATCAGAGCAAGGAGAGTGAAGAAGCAGACAACCTCCATTCCCCCCTCTGCTGGGTCTGAGCTGCAGGTAGGGTCTGAGCTGCAAGTAAGGCCTGACCCAGGTAGAGATGATTTAAATCAGTGCAGGAGTAAAGCTTTGACAGACCAGACTGGCCCCTTTACCATCTGGAGAGGAGCCAGAAAAGCTGTGGGGCTACCTGACATGCTCACCGGGGCAGAAGACAGCAAGCCAGTGGGCATTCCAAAGCAGCAGTGGGGTGGGTGGGAATTAGATTATATCCTGGTTGTACTCTACTGAGTCTAGTCTACTAAATAAACCAACAAGGTGAATGTTTCTAGACACCAATAGACAGATTCCAGTTTAAGGGCATGCCAACCCTTCATTCTCTACCTAAGATAACATGCGGAAACGTTCTCGTATCCTCCATGCTGTGCTTTGTTGTTAGCTGCTGTCCAGTTTGTCCCTGACTCATGGCAAGCCTGTACACAACAGATTGAAGTGCTGCCCCGTCCTGTGTCATCCCCACGATTGGCTGTGGATAGGGTATTGTGATCCATAGGGTTTTCATTGGCTCATTTTGGTAGTAGATCACCAGGCCTTTCTTCCTAGTCGATGTTAGTCTGGAAGCTGCACTGAAGCCTGTTCAGCACTCTAGCAACACAAGCCTCCACTGAGAGACAGGTGGTGGCTGCATGAGGTACACTGGAGAGGAATCGAACCAGGGTCTCCCTCATGGAAGATGAGAATTCTACCACTGAACCACCAATGTTCCCATATTTCATGTTTAGCCCCTGGTAAAGGTGGGATTGTTTTGAAGGTCTGAGCATTCCAGGATACCCCTCTATTCCATCCCAAGTGAGCATGGGCCACTTGCTCTGGGAAGTGGCTGACTAAGAGGCATTTGCCTGAAACCCAGAACATAACAGGTTGCTGCTTCAAATAGGGCTGGGATTTTGACCCCTTTTATTACTGCCTCTAGCCGTAGCTCATTGCTCACACGAGGCTGGTACTGTGGGTGGATCTCTTGTTCTGGAACAGACGTGGGAGCCCAGCAAGAGTGTCATTTCTGGACCCAGAGCAGCTTCTTGCAGGAATTTTGCAAGCATTCCATGTTGTTTTTGACTATTTTGATGTCCATGATCCATCTCCTGGGAAGGGATGCACAGATCTTGCTTAACAGCTCTTTAATTTTATCTTCTGCCCCCACCCCAAAGAGAAAGGGGAAAAATTATTTCGGTGGTGATTTGTGAGTGTCAAGGGGTTTACAGGACTGAAAAAGGGAATTCCTAATACCCTTTGACCAAGCATTTCCATTTCTGAGAGAATGTATCCTTATTGGAAAGTCGTGATAGAATCAGGGTGGAATGCACTGGGCATTCAGCTTACAAGGAAGGAAAATTTTTAAATCTTCCCTGGTTGGGGAAGGGGAGGGCAGAAGGAAGAGTTCCTTTCTCTATTTCTTTGGTTCTTTTGGTTGGAAGCTTTCATTCATTCATTCACTCATTCGTTGATTTCTTCCTCTGTTGTTGTGTGTCATCGAGTCGATTTTGACTCATAGCAACTCCATGTGACAGAGTAGAACTGCCCCATGGGGTTTTCTTGGCTGCAATCTTTATGGAGGCAGGTCTTTCTCCTGTGGAGCTGCTGGGTGGGTTCAAACCACCAGTCTTTGAGTTAGCAGCCAGAACCCTTAACTGTTTGTGCCCCCAGGGCTCCTTTTTCTTCCTCTGTTGGTGTTCTTGTGTGCCTTTGAGTCAATTCAGACTCATAGCAACCCTACGGGACAGAGTAGAACTACCGCATGTGGTTTCCAAGGAGTGGCTGGTGGGTTCGAACTGCTGACCTTTTTGGTTAACAGCTGTAGCGCTTAACAACTGTGCCACTATGCACCAGTCCCTCTTTAACTACTGTATATGCAACAGTGAGCAAGACAGACATAATTTTTGGCCCTCATAGAGCTAAAGAGAAAAAAGAAGTTGTAAGTATTGTGAATAAGCCAGGGAAGGCTCTCGGGGTGAGGGTTACCGTTTTTAATAGGGTGCTTAGAGCAGGCCATTCTGAGGGGATGGTGACGGCTGGCCCAGGATCCAAGGCCAAACACAGAGTTTTGGGGTAGAGAAAACGCTCCCTCGCACGCCTTATATTTTCCTTCTCTAAAAAAAGGGCCAATCAGGAGGGATTTGGTGTCTCTTGTTACTTTTTTTTTTGTAGTTTGGTACAAGTTCAGTTGATGGAGCTCAGAGTGTGGCCCAGAGAAGGGGCGGGGAGGAGATAGGGAGGACATTTAATGCCTAGTGAGGACATTTGAGCTCAATCCCAAAGGCCTTTGGGATTAGGATATCTTGAGATATGACCTTTCCCCTACTTACTACTGAGATTTATGTAATTTAGGTGTTTTTAAAAAACATGTGAAATGTTGCATACTTGGGAGAAAACGTACAGATTAAAAATTAAAAAAAAAATCAATTTAATACATACATGTAGTTGGAAAAAAACTGGTACTAAAAGGCCTGTTATTGAAAAACAGTCCCCAACCCTGATGTTTGAAAGATCCTTGGGTGGGTCTTCTGAATTTCCTTGTGCCACTTCACCTGGTAGACCCTTCCAAGCTGGAGACCTGTATCTCTCAGTTCTGGGAATGTTTTTGTCTTTTTATCTATTATTTTTTTTGGCTGTTTGTTCTCCGTTTTCTCTCTTCTCTTTCTGATAATTTTATTTATCACATGTTAGACCTCCCAGATTGATCTTTTTTAATCTTTTCGCTGCCATTATCCATCTCTGTGTTTTTGTTTCTAATTTCTGGAGCACTTCCTTGACTTCCAGTACTTCTGTTCACTTAAAAAATTAGCTACCATATTATTTTTATTTTCCAATTGCTCCATTTTTATTTTTATTGGGGTGTAATTTACATACCATAAAATTCAGCCACTGTAAAGTGTACAATTGAACAGTTTCTCCTTTTTAATGGTATGTAGTTTTTGTTTGTTTTATGAATACATATCTTCCTTTCTTTAAGGATTGTCTTAGTTATCTAGTGCTGCTATAACAGAAATAGCAAAGTGAATGCCTTTAACAAACAGAAATATGTTTTCTCACAGTTTAGGAGGCTAGAAATCTGAATTTAGGGTTGGTTTTGTTTTTTTAGGAGAAGACTTTCTCTCTCTGTTGGCTCTGAGGGAAGGTAGCATTACCAAATTAGGGTTTGTTTTTTTGACACAACAAACAAACAAATAAACAAACAAACAAAACACAGAAATTGGCAGGGCAATGCTCCTTGAGGATTTACAACTTTTTATATTTCCTTACTGTCTTTTGAGTGAGTTTTGGAAGGAAGAGGACATAAACATGAGTGACGAATCAATCAGGTTTAAACCCCCAGATTATTTCTATACTTTATTTATTCTAAATAGTTTCTGGTTATGGGCACATCTTCTGCATTTTATAAATGAGGAAACTGAAGCTCAGCAAGGTAGAAGGACCAGGCTTTGAGCTGGAAGCCTGTTTCTCTCCCACATTCTTGGGAGCCCCTGGAGATTTCTGACCCCACAGGAAAAGAAAATATCAAGTCCTTGTCCCACTGGCTAGGACATGTGTAGGAGCCAGGCCAAACATAGAGAGGACACAGCTGGAAGGAGACCTGGGAATGGCGGGGAGGGCCACTCAAGGGCCTACAGCCCACAGAGGGTGGAGGAGGCTCTGAGGATGCAGGGGCTGGGCATTTCATAGGCCCATGGAGTACACTCAGTACTTCTCCTGTGGCATTACCCCACAGTGCCCCACAGTGCCCTCTGGCTAGATACCAGCGCCTGCTGGAAGGAAGAGCCTAAAGTCTGGGGCCACAAGAAGAAGGAAGAAGCAGTGCCATGGAAGGGGCTCAGGAGTCATAGCTGGCGATACTGTCTCTGTCACAACTATTCAACTCTGCTGTTTTAATGCAAAAGCAGCTATATTGATGTTGTTAGTTGCTCTCGAACTCCTGGTGACCTCATGTATAACAGAATGAAATATCGCCTGGTCTCATGCCATCTTCATGATCATTCAATGTATGTTTGAGTCCATTGATGTGGCTATTGTGTCAATCCATCCCATCATGGGTTTCCCTCATTTTCGCTGACCCTCTACTTTACCAAACATGATGCCCTTTTCTAGGGATTTATCTTTCCCCGTAATGTGTCCACAGACAACGCATAAATGAATGGGTGTGGCTGTGTTCCAATAAAACTTCATTTTCAAAATCAGGTGGCGGGCTGATTTGGGCTATAGTTTGCCAACCCTTGGAATAAAGATCTAAAGGATGTAAGGGAGAGAGCCATGAGGCTATCTGGGGAAAGAACAGTCCAAGCAAAGGAAACAGTATGTGCAAAAGCCCTGAGGTGGGAGTATGCTAATGTTTGAGGGACAATGAGCTGGCCAGGGTGGCTGGGGCAGAGTGGACAAAGTGGGAAAGTAGTAGAAGAGCTCAAAGAGAGGATGGGAGACGATTCTGCAGGGCCTTGTAGGTGAAGGAAGAACTTTGATTTGTGTAATTATAAACTAATTATAATTACTAACTGTAATTAGAGCCCTGATGGTATAGTGGTTAAGAGCTCAGCTGCTAATCAAAAGTTCGGCAGTTAAAATCCACCAGCTGCTCCTTGGAAACCCTGTGGGGCAGTTCTATTTTGTCCTATAGGGTCACTGTGAGTCTGAGCCTACTCAATGGCACCTAACAACAACAAACAACTAATCCTTAGCGTTTTCCCTGGTTAATTTTCAGAAATAGGTTGTCAGACCTTTTTTCCTAGTCTGTATCAGTCTGGAAGCTCTCTTGAAACCTGTTCACCATGGGTGACCCTGCTGGTATTTGAAATAATGGGGGCACAACTTCCAGCATCACAAGCAAGCCACCACAGTATGACAAACTGACAGACAATTTGGGAGATTACATTGATTAATTTTCAAATATTGAACCAGTCTTGCCCCCTTGGAATAAACCCCACTTGGTCATGGTGTATAATTTTTCTTATATGTCGCTAAATTCTATTTGCTAATATTTTGTTAAGGATTTTGTATCTATATTCATGAGGGATACTGTTCCATACTTTTCTTTTTTAGTTGTGTCTTTGTTGGGTTTCAGTATATAGTGGTGCAGGACTGGGCAACGTTTCATTCTGTTACATATAAAGGTCGCTGTGAGTTGGAGCCAACTCAACGGCACCTAACAACAACAACAACAACAGTACAGGGTAATCCTGCTTCGTAAATGTTCTCTCCATTTCTATTTTCTGGAAGATAATTGTGTAGAGTTGGTGTTTTTTCCTTTAAATCTTTGGTAGAATTCTCAAGTGAAACCTTTTGGGCCTGGAGGTTTTTTGTTTCTGTTTTTTTAATATTACGCCTCTTCCTCTGACCTCCAGGGTTTCTGATGGACTTTGCGTATTTGTATAACTCAGTACCCACCACCAGATAAAATATTTCTAGTGCCCTAGCGGGCTCTCTAGCCCTGGAAGAAACACATTCATTTATATATTTAAAAAGTCAGGCTAGCTGCCAGGTAGAGAATGGATTGGCGGGTGGCAGAGGAGGTCTTCATGGGTACCATTCTCTGTTTCTTGTGGTCTGTGGGGGCGGACCATGGCGGGGTGGCCTGTGGGGCTTAGCCTGTGCGAGGTGGTGGTGGTCTGGGCTCAGGGCTCAGTGGCTTTCTCCCAAGTTTGCTTAGGCCTCTTGGCTGACCAAGTCCCTCCACTTTGGCAGTCAGGGGCCATCAGTCAGGGTTTTGAGCAGCCTGGGCCTGTGTGATCTGGATGGGTAACCCCTGCTCCTCTTTCTCCCACCAGACTCATTTTCAGAATGCAGAAGCACAGTCAAGTGTCGGGCATTGTCTTTCCTGACCTCTGAGGTCAGCCGTCAATTTCCCCTTACCTAATCTCATGCCACAGTGACTCAGCATTCATCAACATACATGCCCTTGTGGATTGCTAAGGGCATAGTTTCTGAGTTGTCTTAGCTTTGCCTAGTCTTTGATTATGGGTTTGAGGGGGAGCAGTTGGCTAGGGGTTTGAGAGGGGAAGAAGCAGTACTGTGTGTGAGTGCACATGTGTATATATAGAGAGAATAGAAAATGGAGGCTTGGCTGTGAATCCCAGCTCTGTTGTTTTGTAGCCCAGTGGTGTTGGATAAGTCACTTGGGTATCCTTGATTTGCTCAACTGTAAAATGGAGCTAATATTGCCATCTTTGGAGGACTATGGAGAGTCTGTTGTATAAAGGACTCAGCATAGAGTAAGGAGCCCAGGTAACATGCATGACTATTACTGTCAGTATAAAAATTAACTGAAAGCTGTACTTTATCTTTTGGGCCTCTGTCCTCATATCTACCCACTAAAGTCCTGCTTCTGCAGGAATCTCTTGCCTTTTTATCTGACAAAAAAGAAGGGGTGAGGCTTGGAGTTCTGAGGGCCAAGGCAAGACAGGGATGACACCTGGGGTGGGTAGGTGGGGGCAGATCTAGGTGTGATGAGGTGAGTGGCCCAGGCTTTTCGCCAAGGCTGATTAACAGCTGTCACTTATTGAGCATCTACTGCAAACCTCACAATAACTCTGCAAGGGAGGAATTACTGCCTTCAGTTTTATCGCTGAAGAAACTGAGATCGAGACAAGGGAGGTGACTTGGCCCACAGCAGAACCAGAATTTGAAGCCAGGTCTGTCAGTGACAAAGCCTGGTGCTGCCCAGTGCCCCACATAAGCTTCCTGCAAGAAGAATGTCTAGGCCAGCTTGCTAATGGATGCCCGTATGCAGAGACCTGGCTGCGGCCTGCTCCTGACCCTATCAGTCTAGCTGTCTGCCTATCAGACCAGCTGTGAGGGGCTGCCTCTCACTTCCAAGGCCTAGGCCCAGCTGGGTAGAGTCTGCAAGTGGGAAGTTTGTTCCAAGGGGTCAGCTGGCCAAATCTCTTAACCTCCTGGCTGACTGCCTGGATGCTTGAGACCCAGGGGCATGGAGGGAAAAAGTGGGAAGTGGTTGGTACAGAAGAGGAGGATCCGGCTGGAGCTAAGCCCAGGCTCTGATTTGGGTGATAGGAGATGATGAGTCTAGCATCTGCTATCTCCTGCCCAACCCCACGAGCTCAGGGACTGGCCTCTGTGGCTCCTGTCTGTTGCTGCGGTGTGTTCAGCAGCCATCCCTCTGCTGTCAGGGCCATGGCTCAGTGTGGGTGAACCCTACAGCCCCTCCCAGCCTCTCCACCTCAGCTCCACCCTCTAATTTGTCATCCCACACTGTCCAGAGTGTCACCTGAGGGCCTGCAACCAATGCATGTGCACCCGTGCTTAATGCTCTCAGGTCACCGCCTTGAAATTCTTAATTGTTTTGCCTTTGAGTTTGTAAGTGAGATCGAATGGAAAAATGGAGCATGCACTGGGGGCTTGGAGCCAGCTCACCAAGATGCCTACCCTCACCCCAGGACTGAACATGAGCTCAAGAAGGATTGGGATCCCCTGGGTTGGCCCTTGTACCCACAGGTCAGAAGCTCAGCGGGGCCTACCCACCCTACCCCAGGTGCTGGCACGTCCCAGTGTGCAGCTGCAGCCCCATGGGTTTGCCTGTCTGCTGTGGGCTGGGGTGATGGACCTGTGGGAAGGGGCCCTGCAGTATCATTTTGCATGACACCAGTCTTGAACGTGACACTTGTGTGGCACACTAGCTGGAGCCCCCCAAGACCCTGTTGCCAGAGGCCCCATGTTGTGCAGATCCAGGCCTTGGTGTTCCTGCTACCCGGACTCCTTCAGTTCCTGCAGGGGTCAACCCCTCTTGCCTCTGGGCTTCTGCACCTGTGGCTTGCTAGGCCTGGAACAGGTGTCCCTGACTCCTGGCTCACGGGAACAGCCTTGACAGCATCCCCCCAACATCACAGAGCGGCATTCCCTGCCTGATGCTCCACATCCCCCAAGGAAAGGGGCCTGGGGAGGGCAGGGGTCTGTCTATCTTGTTCCCAGCTGTGCCCCCAGGGCACTTACTAGACCAAGGCTGACTGCCTGGATCTCCTTCCTCATCTTTGCCTGGAGATAGAAAAGTGAGGCTCAGAGTGGACATCTTCCTGCCAGGTACAGAGTTGGAATTTGAGTGCAGAGCCAGCCCATGCTTCCCCTCCTGACCTCCTCTGTGCCCCAAGGCACAGCAGCGGGCGCTTGTCCTGCTCCTTCTGAGGGTGAGGCTTTGCAGCCGTGACAGGGGACAGGAAGGAGTTAGAACCGATGGCGTTGCTTCCTTGCCTAATTCCACTCCACAAACAGGTCCTCCAGTAAGCCAGTGCGAGAGACTGAGATGAGCCAAATCCCACCAGCTCCTGGGGTCTCCCAGCCAGGTACCAACCCATCTCATCACTAGTCCTTTATGTACCTATTCTACGGAGGGGACTCTTATCTCCATTTTATAGATGAGGGTATGGAGTGCAGAGGTGAAGTAAAGTACTGTGGCCACACAGCTCATAAGGGTTGGGTGGGACTCAAGCCCAGATCATCCTAGCTCCAAACCTGGATGAGGGAAAGATCACAGCCAGTCAGGGGCAAGGCAGGAAGGCCTCAAGGAAGAGACGGTGCCTGAGCTAGGCCTTGGGGGATCTCCCAGGCGGATGAGGAAGAATAGAATCCCAGGCAGAAGGAACTCAGAGCAAAGGTTGGGCTGCAGAGAGGTATGTGGCGAGGGGGGAGGCTGTGGGGGAGAGTCCTGGCCTGCTGGTGGGAGCTGGTGAATGCCAGGCCAGGTCTCCATGTGACAGTGGCAGGGACCCACCAAGGTGTTGGGCAGCACGAGGTCAGCTGTGCTGGGAGAGGAGGTTTATTCTGGCTGTTGGCTGCCTGTGCACTGGGGAGTGGATGGAGGAGACGAGAAGCTCAGGCAGTCAGAAGCTCAAGGCCAGAGGAGCCATCTGTCACAAGCATATTACAGATGAAAGTGGCTGGAAGGGAAGACACCAGTGGACAAGTAGCCGATGCCGGGAGCTGGGAGGATGAGCTGAAGGGCTGGGAAAGGCACCAGTGAGATTCTGGGGTGGGTGATGGCCGGGGTCTTGTGCAGTGCGGTGGCAACAGACCCCTGCATGTAGTAGGTGCTCAGTATACATTTATCACTTGAATGGACGAGAAGCTCTCCAGTTCTAGGCCTGCTGGCATCTGGGTGCCCTCCCCCATCTCCAGCACCTCTCCTCTTTGCCCTCTGCCCTGTGGCCTCGGAAGAACCCAGCTGGCCAGCAGGGGTGGTGCCAGCCATGGTTCTACCCGGAGCCCCCCTCCACCCGCCTGCGAGTTCATATTGCTGTCTTTGCTTCTCTCTCTATCCCCTCCCCCTTCCCCCGCTTCCATATCTTTCCTGGGATTCGTCTCCATGGCGACCTACCACCTTGGCTTGCCTGCAGCCCAGCCTCTGCCAGGGATTCGGAGCCAGGCCCTGTCCCTCCCTTCTCCGGAGCCCTGGTACCCGCAGTCCTTGTCTCCTCCCTCTGGGGTGAGGCCAGAGGCAGCCCCCTCTCTCCTGACTGTTACATTCATTTTCCAGCTCAAATCTGAGTCAGGGAGAAAGGGAGTCAGCTCCTCTGGGGAGACTGGTCTTCAAGCCCTGCCCCCACGCTCCACCTGCCACAGCGCTTCCAGGAGAAAAGCCATCCTTGCTGGCTGGTTGGAGGTCTCTTGGGGATCCTCCTCTGCATCAAGACCCTCTCCCCACTCCGTCTCCCATGCCGAGGCCCATCTTGTCAGTCATTTCCTTTTGTCATCGGCTTGGCAAACAGGCAAGTCTTCAGACCTGAGACTGGGGAAAGAGGCTGGGGGTGAGAATGGACCACCTGGGGATGAGGAAATGGTTCTGGGAGGGAGGATGAGGGGCCAGTGAAAACCAGGATTAGGATAGCAGCCTGCACTCTGCTCTGTCTTTTTAATTTTTTTTTTCTCCAAGGAGAGAAAATGGAGCTTTATGGGAGGCACCAGCAATAGTTCGTAAGTAGCAGGACCTGCCGGGCTTGGTGGTGCAGGGAGCCTGGACAGTCAGAGCTGGGGATGGCTGGCTGGGGGGTGTGAGGTCTGTGGCCAAGCATCTGGAGGCTGTCCCGGGGGCAGAGGCTGGATCTGTAAGGCCGTGGAGGAGGAGGGACAGGAAAACAGGTAGACGTTGCTGGGAGGCAGATTCCAGCTCAGAGAAGGAGTGGGAGGAATTTTCTAAGAACCAGGGTCATGTGCCCAGTGAGGGATGGGCATGGGGGCCCACATCCCCTCCTCCCATCCGCACAGCAGGGGGCACGTTTAAGCTGCTGCTGGGATTCTGTAGGGGCATCGCTCCTAGGGAGCCCAGTGGAGGTCAGCGGCTCCTGGGAGAACCCTTGCAGCAGGAGGCAGTGGGATTTCAGTGAACATTTGTGCCAGTGGCCCAAGGAAGCAGATGCTATAACCTCTCCACTCAGAAATTAGGGAGCTGAGGCCAAGAGAGGCAAAGGAGCTTGACCAAGGCTGTAGAGCCAGCTATGGCAGAGCCAGCGTTTGATCCAGGCTTTCTTGCTCTTGGTCACACCTGTTACTGCTCTGCTGCCCCCGCTCTGGGGTCCCCAGGTCCTGGGATGTGAGTCAGTAAAGAGTGGGCAAAGCTTGGCCCCTCTGGGAGTAGCTGTTTCTGGAGGCCCCAGGGAACTAAAGGCAGCACAAAGAAGTGCAGAACAGAACCAGGTCCCCACCCCAAGCCATCAGCCTACCCCCCAGATTCCTGGCCTGAGCCCCCTGCACTGAAATCCTGCTTTCAAAGGCCTGCTCTGTCCTCTAGGCCCCACTCACCGTTCCCCAAGTTGGAGTTGGGCCTGGTGTCCCGGCCCACAGGGTCCTGGGAGCTTCCCGCCTGTGCCATCTGCCTGGAGAGGCTGCACGAGCCTGTCTCGCTTGACTGTGGCCATGACTTCTGTGTTCAGTGCTTCAGCACACACCGCACCCCAGGCTGCCAGCCGCCCTGCTGCCCCGAGTGCCGCAAGACATGCAGGCCGAAGAAGGGCCTCCGCAGCCTGGGGGAGAAGATGAAGCTGCTGCCGCAGAAGCCGCTGCCCCCGGCGCTGCAGGTCCAGGACCAGGCCTTATCACGGGTGGGGTGCAGAGAGGGCTCTGGGTCTGATCTGAGAGGAGGTGGGTGGCTTTGGCCCTATTCTAGAGTGTCAGGGTGGGGAACACAGTTCTAGGCTGAGGTCTGATTCCTAGCCCTGGGTGCTCGGGGAACCCTTCTTCCTCTCCCACAGGAGACGTGTGATGTGAAGGCCGAGCCACTGCTGCTGGTGCGAATCAGTGCCTCTGGGGGCCTCATCCTCAGGATGGGGGCCGTAAACCGCTGCCTGAAGCACCCCCTGGCCAGGGACACTCCCGTCTGCCTCCTTGCCGTCCTAGGGGAGCAGCGCTCAGGGAAATCCTTCCTCCTCAACCACTTGCTCCAGGGCTTGCTGGGCCTGGTAAGGGCGGCTGAGGTAGGAGGTGGCTGGGAGGGAGCCCCAGCTTGGCTTCTGGGAGGGAAAGGGGCCTGGGACCCTGGAGATGGGGACAAGGAATGGACCAGCTAATGTTGCCCCTTCTTCCCCTGTAGGAATCTGGCAAAGGTAGCTGGCTGAGAGGAGGGGGACCCCCACAAGGGCTCAGGTGGGGGACCAGTAGCCTCACCAGGGGCATCTGGATGTGGAGCCGCCCCTTCCTGCTGGGGAAAGAAGGAAAGAAGGTGAGGGGGAGAAAGGGCAGAAGGAGGCCAAGACTGCACCTGGGTGGGTGAGAGTGGTGGTGGTGGGGGCGGGAGGAGCCAGGGTGAAAGAGATAGACAAAGAGAAGGGCAGTCAAGAAAGAAATCTTGGGGGTGAGGATGAGAAAACTGGAGTGGGACAGAGGCCAGGTGGAGGAAGAACAAGGCATGCCTGACCCCTGGTTGGTTCCCCACCACAGGTGGCTGTGTTCCTGGTGGACACTGGGGGCGCCATGAGCCCTGAACTGAGCAGAGAGACCAGGACCAAGTTGTGTGCTCTCACCGCCATGCTGAGCTCCTACCAGGTGGGATAGGCCCGGGGTGCAGGCAGCCCCCTACAGGTCCCCTCCAGCTGCGACAGGTATCTCAGCCGGGTCTGCCTGCAGCTTGTGGCGAAGCCGAGGAGCAAGATGCTCCCAGTCCGTAAAGGTGGGAGCACGGATGTTTGAAGGATGGGCCAAAGGTCCCTGGGGCAATTGAGGTCTGTAGGGTCGTGATCCTATTTCCTTAACTTGCCTTCTGTACCTCAAGGCAAGCACAACCCTGAGGTTTGGGAGGCCATACTGTGGGTCTCTGCGGTGTTCTGAGGCCCCCAGACTGCCTGGGGGTTCCCTCCCCACCTGGGTTTCCCAGTCTCACTTTGCCTTTCTAGGCCCACTTCTATCTTGTCGCTTTCCTTGGTTCCAGATCCTTACCACCTCCCAGGAGCTGAAGGACACAGACCTGGAACACTTAGAGGTTAGGAGACATCTCATTTGGGGGGGCACCACCCCACCCCTGCCCTGGCCATAGGGCCAGGGGACTGGACTGGGTGGATGAGGTCCCTTTCAGTTCTGACCTAGGTTGTATGCCACATGAACTGAGTTGGCGAGCTTCAAGGTGCCTGGTCTGGGGAGAGGCAGGAGAACCTTGGAGCTGGGAAATGGGAAGCTCAGTCCCTACAGTGGGTATAGGGCTGGGTTGTGCCATAGTCCTCAAAGTGGCCCCACTGTGACTACCTGTGCCCCACCCCAGATGTTTGTCCACGTGGCTGAGGTGATGGGCAAGCACTATGGGATGGTACCAATCCAGGTGAGACACCCCTTTCTGGAGTCCTCATCCCCAGACCCAGACACCACCAGCAGCTGGTGTTAGGACCCCTTCTTTCCCCTTGTCTCCCAGCATCTGGATCTCTTAGTTCACGACTCATCCCGCCCCAAAAAGGCAGGGCCGGGGCACATGGGTGACATCATCCAGGTGAGAGATGCAGAGAGTGGGGGTGCCTGGCTTCTGGGATGGGAGGGTGTTGGTGGGCAGGGCAGACTGGGGGAGAGGGCTGGGAGGGGTCCTATGGACAGGAGGCTCAAAGCATTTCTGAACCCTTCTCAGAAGTTGTCAGGCAAATACCCCAAGCTTCAGGAGCTGCTTCAAGGGAAACAAGCTCGCTGTTACCTCCTGCCTTCTTCAGGGAGGCGGTGGGTGGACAGAGGCCATGGAAGTCCTAGCAGTGAGTATCCCCTGGAGCAAAGGCCTCCATGTGCTGCTCCCCAGATGCTCCACTTGGCAGCCCTGGCCAGCACCCTCCCAGTGTCCAGCTTCTTCCCCCAGAGCTTATCACTCCTCAGCCCCTTCTCCCCCTCCTCAGACGCGGAGGAGGATTTTGGGAGCTTTCTTCATGCCTACATTGTGGACGTGCTGAGTGCAGCCCCCCAGCATGCCAAGAGCCGCTGCCGGGGGCCCTGGAGTGAGGGACGAGCCATTGCCCGGGGGGACAGATGCCTGCTCACTGGGCAGCAGTTAGCTCAGGAAATCAAGGTGCGGAAACATCCCTCCCCCTCAGCCCTCAGCTGTTGCTGCCGCCCTGACCCCTTCACCCTCTCCGCAGAACCTCTCAGGTTGGATGGGGAGGACGGTACCCAGCTTCACCTCTCCGGAGGAGGTAGGCACTCACAGGAGGATGGTGGGGCTGGGAGGGAGGACTTGGGGCCAGGAGGGGCTGTGCCAAGGCCTTGGGAGAAGCCGGTTTGCTCTGGGAGTGGAGGAGAGGAGCAGGAGCCTGTCTGGCTGAGGAGGAAGGAAGGCGGCAGCCTGGCTTTCTCATGGACAGGTGGCTGCCCAGCTGCATGACCTACGGCAAGTGGAAGCTGCCAAGAAGGAGTATGAGGAGTTCGTGAGGCAGCAGGTGAGACTGCATGGGAGCCAGGTGGGCCATGCTGGGAGAGGGCACCTGGGTCTCCTACTCGGGACCATTCTTTTCAACCCTATTCCCAGGACTTGGCCACCAAGCGCATATTCTCTGCCCTCCGCGTGCTGCCTGATACTATGCGGAACCTGCTTTCTGCCCAGAGAGATGCTGTCCTGGCTCGGCACAGTGTGGCCTTACTGTGCCAAGGGAGAGCGCAGACGTTGGCAGCCTTGGAGGCGGAGCTGCAGGCCATGGCCAAGGTCTTCATGGACACGTATACAATGCGGTTCTGTGGCCACCTGGCGGCTGTGGGGGGCGCTGTGGGGGCTGGGTTCATGGGCTTGGCGGGTGGGGTGGTGGGTGCAGGCATGGCAGCAGCAGCTCTGGCTGCAGAGGCTGGCATGGTGGCGGCTGGAGCTGCGGTGGGGGCCACGGGGGCTGCTGTGGTGGGGGGCGGCGTGGGTGCTGGGCTGGCGGCCACCATGGGCTGCATGGAGAAGGAGGAGAATGAGAGGGTGCAGGAAGGGGATCAAGAGCCGCTTCTCCAGGAAGAGTAGGAGGCCCCAGGAGGCGTTAAAGGGAGGGAAAGATGTGGGGGTGGCAGGGAGGGGCTTCAAGGGGCCCAGATGTACCACTCTACCCTGTTGAATGCCCAGAGTCCGGATGGCTCCAGGAATCTGGGGAGGTTTCCCTGGCCAGGAGGCAGCGTTTGGGAGTGGAGACTCATCTCCGCTTGTAGATGACCACTAATCTGCCATCCTTACCAAATACACTTGGACCTGCCACCAGTGAGGCCACATCCTCCCAGCTTGCTTGTATTGTAGGAAGGCCAAAGTGTTCCCTTCCTGGAAGCCTGCCCTTGGCTCAAGTGACCTCAGTGTTGAGGGGCTCAGGGAGGAAAGGGAAGGAGAAGACTGGGCTGGCTGCCACTGTGGGGTGCATGGAGAGGGAGGAGGATGAGAGGGTGCAGGACAGGAAGAGTAGGGGGCCCCAGGAGGTGTTAAAGGTGTGGGGTGGTGAAAGAGATGGGGTATGGTGGACAGTGACTGAAACCACAGAGCAGAGACTCCTGCTTTGAGGACTCTTCCCAGAGCTACTCCAGGTGGCTTCCTGGCCCCTCCCACATTCCCCACTGGCCCTCGTCCCAAGTCTGTATCTACACCTTGAACTGCCCTGCCCCTCCTGGTAGATTGGCTGCTGCTGGGTGTGTGCCCTCGGCAAGCAGAAGGCAGAGTGCCCGTGCCCTTTGCGGAATGCCGCACAGCAACAGGTTAAATGCCAGGGTAGCAACTTTGACTGCATTCGGAGCTCAGCCAGGCAGCCTTTGTATCAGTACCAGTACTAGTCGCTGTACAGTGGCCTCCGACTCATGGCACCAACATGTGTGTCAGAGTAAACTGTGCTTATAGGGTTTTCAAATGGCTAATCTTTTGGAGGTAGATGGCCAGGCCTTTCTGAGATGCCTCTGGGTGGACTTGAACCTCCAACCTTTCAGTTAGCCGCCAAGTACTTAACTGTTTGTACCACCTAGGGGCCCCACTTTTATACCAGATTCCAGCAAAGTCCTGCAAAAGAAAGAAGAGTGGGAAGCTATCCTCACACATGCCTTTTCTCCCCTGTGATTGTGAGCAGATCTTTCTCTTCCATCTTAGCGGGAGACCTGCCTGCAGCTCCCCAGACACCAGGGTTCCACAAGGAGCCAGCACTCCTTTCCTTGGGGGCTCAGAGAGTCCTGTGGGGAAGACTTCTGTGCTATACATGTAAAGGGTTAATGGGAACATTGTATGGAAAAATAAAACGTGTGCTTGAACGCCAGTTTCCAGTAAGTTATTGAAGAGTTCAGCCCTGAGAGGACTTTTGGGGGGTGGGAGGAGCTGACCCACAGAGCTCCACCCTTGGGACCCGTAGATGGAAAGAGGGAGACTTTGAAACACAAAAGCAGTCTGGGGCTGAGTGTCAAGCCACCCTTGTGGTTGCAGGGAGGCTCAGGCCAAAGGGCCTGTCTGCTAGAACTCAGGGTCCTTCTTTCTCCTCTCTGAGAAACTTCCTAAGACGATGCTGTCAACAGACTGTCAAACGGCATCTGTCCCAGGAAGAGGAGAGGGTGGAGGCATAAAGGGGCATCCTGGGAACATGGTGGAGAAGAAGTAGGGCTGAGGCTACAGGGGCCAGCCAGCTGGAAGTTCATATCTCCCGCCCCCCGCCTTGCTTCCCCTTTAGAATGGCAGATACCGCATTAGGAAGGGAGGACAGGAGTCCCTGAGTCCAAACCTGGCATCTGACAGATGCAAACCCAGACAAGGCTGACAGCAGAAGCAGAACTTGAGCCCCCATTTCCCAAGGTGACGCCTTCCACAGAGACTTTGAAACAGGTTTTGTTCCGCCAGCTGTGCTGAAATGGAGACGCTCCTTTGCTGCAATTCTGACTGATGAAGCCCAGCTCCAGGAGACAGTGTGTGGGGCAGTGTCAGGGGACTTGGCCTTGGGCAGACGGCTCAACAGTAGAAGCTGCAGTTAACAGGCTGGGAACAAAATGCACCATGTGGGCAAATCTCTGCCTTTGGGGGAATGGACCAGGGGTGGAAACTGGACCCAAAGTTTGTGTGGTGTTTGTTGAGAAAGGCTTTCTGAAAACGACTCCTTGGGTCCTTTCATCATCATCTGGTGAATTCATGAGCTACAGAACCTCCCAGACATTGGAGCTGGCGGGTTCAAGACTTGGCGGGGCCTCCACGCTCTCTTGTGCCTCAGAGGAGCCACAGAGGGAGGGTGCTGTCCAGCTGGAATCCCACCCAAGAGAGCTGGAAGGAACTTTTGTGTTCTATTTCCTCCTGGCGCTTTGAGCAGATGAAGTCAATGGGGAAGTCTCTGCAGAGACAAGATGAGTAGTATCAAGTGGCGTTGCCCTTGTGCTTTATAGCTTACTAAGGTTTTCCCAGGTGGACCCTCTCCCTTAATCCTTGAAGCTATCCCATGCAGTATGTATGATACCTGTTTTTAAAGAGGAGAAAGCTCAAGGGGTGATGTGTCTCAGTTGGAACCACTAGTCAGAGATAAAGGCAGGACTTGAACCCCAACTTCTGATGCCAGATCCCTGGCTTAGGTGAGCCTCCACTCCCCAGGTCTCTCCGAGACCTGGCTCCTGTGTTCCAAGCTTCCTGGGCTTCCAGTGCAGATTTTGTAATTCATGAGTGACCAGGTGACTCTGCGACTGCGGTCTGAGCAGAGTATGGGGGCCTGGCTGGTTTCCCTTCTATGATCTGTTGAAGGCCACCAACTCCGCGATTCTCATGTGACAAATTTCTGGATGAGGAATTTGGTGACCTAACTTGTGGTTCCCACTTTTGAGGCCTCATGTTGAAGATGGCAGCACCACAGACAAAAAGCACCTGAATCCTAAGCCACCGACTGCATGGAGCAGAAGGTGACTACACTAAACCACGGCATGAGCAAGAAATAAACTTTTACTGTATTAAGTAAATGAGGTATATAGGTTTACTTGTTACTGTACCATAGCCTAACCTACCCTAGCTAATACAGAGATTTCTTCCTTGAAATAGGCTGATGTTGTAACAAAAACATGTGTCACTGGTTGGGTGGTGGGCAGTAAGGAGACACACTGCTGGGCTCATTTAACGCGGTAACAGAATACTTGGTAAAACTGTTGCCTACAACGACTTGGAAGGCAGACCCTGTGCTGTGGGGAAAAAGTTAAAATTTCCTGCCAATCCAGACAATCCTCTCCACAAATGTAGAAAAGAAAGAAAACAGTTCTGTTACTGAATGAGCACTCAGCCAGGCTTCAGTGTACATCACAGGTGATCGGCTAATGAGCTTCCAACGGCAGAAAGAAATCCCACCCTTTTTATATAGCAGAGCAGATGCAGTCTGTTACATATGTGTTCTCGGTTATTACACATACGTTTTCACGTGTGTGTTATTACACATATACTCTCATGTATTTTGTGTTACTACACACAGTTTCTCATGTGTTATTACACAGGTGTTCTCTCATGTATTGTGTGTTATTACACACACCCTCATGTATGTTATTACACACATGATCTTGTGTATTATGTATTACACACATGCTCTCTCATGTATTATTACACGTGTTCTCTCATGTATTTTGTGTTATTACACATGCTTTCTCATGTATTGTGTTATCACTCACATTCTCATGTATTGTGAATTATTACATATATGTTCTCATGTGTTATTACACATATGTTCTCATACGTGAGGACTTGTTCTCATGTAAGAGCGCGTGATGGTATGGTTTGTTCTACAGACTTTTAAATTTCACCCTAAACTTAAACTCAGCTGGGGTTGCATCTCTGCTAGTTAAGTGCTTTTATCTGAGGGAAAAATGAAACTTCTTGTGTCTCCATGACAAAATAGCCTGGGTTGAACTGTCGTGGTGACAGGGAGATGGGGTGCTCTCTTCCTGATGTTTACATTCAAAGAGATGGCTCCCAGCAGAGGAATGGATAACAAAATTTTGTATGTCCATGCAACGGAATATTACTCAGCCATGAAGAAGAATGAAGTTCTGATACATGCTACCACATGGATGAATTTAAAAACATTATACTGAGTGAAATGAGTGAGGCATAAAAATATAAATATCACACAATCCTACTTATATAAAATAGCTGGCAAATACATAGAGACAAAAATTTATTTGTGGTTTTCTTAGCAACCTAGTGCTGCTATAACAGAAATAACACAAATGGGTGGCTTTAACAAACAGAAATTTATTTTCTTACGGTTAGAAGGCTAGAAGTCTGAATTCAGGGTGCCAACTCTAGGGGAAGCTTTCTCTCTCTGTTGGTTCTGGAGAAAGCTTCCTTATCTCTTCTGAGCTGTTGCTTCTGGGCAATCTTTTTTTTTTTTTTAACAATTTTTATTGTGCTTTAAGTGAAAGTTTACAAATCAAGTCAGCCTCTCACACAAAAACTTATATACACCTTGCTACATACTCCCAGTTGCTCTCCCACTAATGAGACAGCCCACTCCCTCCCTCCACTCTCTTTTTTCATGTCCATTTTGCCAGCTTCTAAGCCCCTCCACCCTCTCATCTCCCCTCCAGGCAGGAGGTGCCAACATAGTCTCAAGTGTCCACCTGATCCGAGTAGCTCATTCCTCACCAGCATCCCTCTACTACCCATTGTCCAGTCCAATCCATGTCCGATGAGCTGGCTTCTGGAATGGTTCCTGTCCTGGGCCAACGGAAGATCTGGGGACCATGACCACTGGGGTCCTTCTAGTCTCAGTCAGACCATTAAGTCTGGCCTTTTTATGAGAATTTGGGGTCTGCATCCCACTGTTCTCCTGCTCCCTCAGGGGTCCTCCGCTGTGTTCTCTGTCAGGGCAGTCATCGATTGTGGCCTGGCACTATCTAGATCTTCTGGTCTCAGGATAATGTAGTCTCTGGTTCATGTAGCCCTTTCTGTCTCTTGGGCTCTTTATTACCTTGTGTCCTTGGTGTTCTTCATTCTCCTTTGATTCAGGTGGGTTGAGACTCATTGATGCATCTTAGATAGCCGTTTGTCAGCGTTTAAGACCCCAGATGCCACTCTTCAAAGTGGGATGCAGAATGTTTTCTTAATAGATTTTATTTTGCCAATTGACTTAGATGTCCCCTGAAACCATGGTCCCCAAACCCCTGCCCCTGCTTTGCTAATCTTTGAAGCATTCAGTTTATTCAGGAAACTTCTTTGGTTTTGGTTTAGTCCAGTTGTGCTGACCTCCCCTGTATTAGTGTTGTCCTTCCCTTCACCTAAAGTAGTTCTTATCTACTATCTAATTAGTAAATATCCCTCACCTACCCTCCCTCCCTCACCCCTCTCGTAACCACAAAAGAATGCATTCTTCTCAGTTTAAACTATTTCTCAAGATCTTATAATAGTGGCCTTATGCAATATTTATCCTTTTGCAACTGACTAATTTCACTCAGCATAGTGTCTTCCAGGTTCCTCCATTTTATGAAATGTTTCACAGATTCATCACTGTTTTTTGTTGATGTGTAGCATTCCATTGTGTGAATATACCATAATTTATCCACTCATCCGTTGATGGACACCTTGGTTGCTTCCATCTTTTTGCTATTGTAAACAGTGCTGCAATAAACATGGGTGTGCATATATCTATCTGTTCGTGTAAAGGCTCTTACTTCTCTAGGGTATATTCCGAGGAGTGGGATTGCTGGGTCATATGGTAGTTCTGTTTCTAGCTTTTTTTTTTTTTTTTTTAATAACTTTTATTAAGCTTCAAGTGAACGTTTACAAATCCAATCAGTCTGTCACATATAAGTTTACATACATCTCACTCCCTACTCCCACTTGCTCTCCCCCTCTTGAGTCAGCCCTTTCAGTCTCTCCTTTCTTGACACTTTTGCCGGCTTCCCTCTCTCTCTATCCTCACATCCCCCCTCCAGACAAGAGTTACCAACACAATCTCAAGTGTCCACCTGATATAATTAGCTCACTCTTCATCAGCGTCTCTCTCCCACCCGCTGACCAGTCCCTTTCATTTCTGATGAGTTGTCTTTGGGGATGGTTCCTGTCCTGTGTCAACTGAAGGTCTGGGGAGCATGGCAGCCGGGATTCCTCCAGTCTCAGTCAGACCATTAAGTTTGGTCTTTTTATGAGAATTTGGGGTCTGCATCCCACTGATCTCCTGCTCCCTCAGGGGTCCTCTGCTGTGCTCCCTGTCAGGGCAGTCATCGATTGTGGCCGGGCACCAACTAGTTCTTCTGGTCTCAGGATGATGTAGGTCTCTGGTTCATGTGGCCCTTTCTGTCTCTTGTGTTTCTAGCTTTTTAAGGAAGCACCAAATCGATTTCCAAAGTGGTTGTACCATTTGACATTCCCACCAGCAGTGTAGAAGTGTTCTAATCTCTCCGCAGCCTCTCCAACACTTATTATTTTGTGTTTTTTGGATTAATGCCAGCCTTGTTGGAGTGAGATGGAATCTCATTGTAGTTTTGATTTGCATTTCTGTAATGGCTAATGATCGAGAGAATTTCCTCATGTATCTCTTAGCCACCCGAATGTCTTCTTTAGTGAAGTGTCTGTTCTTATCCTTTGCACATTTTTTTATTGGGTTATTTGTCTTTTTGCAGTTGAGTTTTTGCAGTATCACGTAGCTTTTAGAGATCAGACACTGATCGGAAATGTCATAGCTAAAAACTTTTTCCCATTCTGTAGGTAATTGGTGAAGTCTTTGGATGAGCATAGGTGTTTGATTTTTAGGAGCTCCCAGTTATCTAGTTTTTCTTCTGCATTGTTAGTAATGTTCTGTGTACTGTTCACGCCATGTATTAGGGCTCCTAGCATTGTCCCTATTTTTCTTCCATGATCTTTATCATTTTAGATTTTATATTTAGGTCTTTGATCCATTTTTAGTTTTTGTGCATGGTGTGAGGTATGTGTCTTGTTGCATTTTTTTCTGAGGATGGATATCCAGTTATGCCAGCACCATTTGTTAAAAACACTGTCTTTTCCCCATTTAGCTGACTATGGGCTTTTGTCAAATATCAGCTGCTCATATGTAGATAGATTTATGTCTAGATTCTCAATTGTGTTCCACTGGTCTATGTATCTGTTCTTGTACAAGTACCAGGCTGTTTTGACTACTGTGGCAGTATAATAGGTTCTAAAATCAGGTAGAGTGAGGTCTCCCACTGTGTTTTTTCAGTAATGCTTTACTTATCTGGGGCCTCTTTCCCTTCCGTATGAAGTTGGTGATTTGTTTCTCCATCTCATTAAAAAATGTCATTGGAATTTGGATCAGAATTGCATTGTATGTATAGTTGGCTTTTGGTAGAATAGACATTTTTACAATATTAAGTCTTCCTATCCATGTGCAAGGTATGTTTTTCCAGTTTATGTAGGTGTCTTTTGGTTTCTTGCAGTAGCGTCTTCTAGTTTTCTTTGTGTAGCTATTTTACATGTCTGTTAAGATTTATCCCTAAGTATTTTATCTTTTTGGTGGCTACTGAAAATGGTATTGAGTTGGTGATTTCTTCTTCGATGTTCTTTTTGTTGGTGTAGAGGAATCCAACTGATTTTTGTATGTTTATTTTGTATCCTGATACTCTGCTGAACTCTTCTATTACCTTCAGTAGTTTTCTTGAAGATTCTTTAGGGTTTTCTGAGTATAAAATCAGGTCATCTGCAAATAGAAATACTTTGACTTATTCTTTACCCATCTGGATGCCCTTTATTTCTTTATCTAGCCTAATTGCTCTGGCTAGGACCTCCAGCACAATGTTGAATAAGAGTGGTGATAAAGGGCATCCTTGTCTGGTTCCCAGTCTCATGGGGAATGCTTTCAGGCTCTCTGCATTTAGGATATTGTTGGCTGTTCGTTTTGTATAAATGCCCTTTATTTTGTTGAGGAATTTTCCTTCTATTCCTATTTTGCTGAGAGTTTTTATCATGAATGGGTGTTGAACCTTGTCAAATGCCTTTTGTGCATCGATCGATAAAATCATGTGGTTCTTGTCTTTTGTTTTATTTATATGATGGATCACATTGATTGTTTTTCTAATGTTGAACCATCCCTTCACACCTGGTATGAAACCCACTTGGTCATGGTGAATTATTTTTTTAGTATGTTGTTGAATTCTATTAGCTAGAATTTTGTGGAGGGTTTTTGCATCTAAGTTGATAAGGCCTATAGGTTTGTAATTTTCTTTTTTTGTGCTGTCTTTACCTGATTTCGGTATCAGGGATATGCTGGCTTCATAAAATGAGCTGGGGATTATTCCATCCTTTTCTATGCTCTGAAATACCTTTAGTAGTAGTGGTGTTAAATCTCTGAAAGTTTGGTAGAGCTCTGCAGTGAAACCGTCTGGGCCAGGGCTTTTTTTTTTTTTGTTGGGAGTTTTTTGACTGCCTTTTCAATCTTTTCTTTTGCTATGGGTCTATTTAGTTGTTCTACCTCTGTTTGTGTTAATTTAGGTAGGTAGTGTGTTTTGAGGAATTCATCCATTTTTTCTAGGTTTTCAAATTTGTTAAGGAGTACAATTTTTTGTAGTAATCTGTTATGATTCTTGTAATTTCAGTCGGGTCTGTTGTAATATCCACCATCTCATTTCTTATTCTGGTTATTTGCTTCCTCTCCTGTTTTTCTTTTGTCAGTTTGGTCATTGGTTTATTAATTTTGCTACTTTTTTCAAAGAACCAGCTTTTGGTCTCGGTAACTCAATTGTTTTTCTGTTTTCTATTTCATTTAGTTCAGCTCTAATTTTTATTATTTCCTTTCTTCTGGTGCCTGAAGGTTTCTTTTGTTGCTCTGTTTCTCTTTGTTCAAGTTGTAGGGATAATTCTTTGATTCTGGCCCTTGTTTTTGTATGTGTGTATTTATTGATACAAATTGACCTCTGAGCACTGCTTTTGCTGTGTCTGAAAGGTTCTGATAGGAAGTGTTTTCATTCTCATTGGATTCTATGAATTTCTTTATTCCATCCTTAATGTCTTCTATAATCCAGTCTTTTTTGAGCAAGGTATTATTCAGTTTCCAAATGTTTGATTTCTTTTCCCTGCTTTTTCTGTTAATGATTTCCACTTTTATGGCCTTATGGTCAGAGAAGATGCTTTGTAATATTTCGATGTTTTGGATTCTGCTAAGGCTTGCTTTATGGCCTAACACGTGGTCTATTCTAGAGAATGGTCCATGTGCACTAGAAAGGAAAGTATAGTTGGTTGCTGTTGGGTGGAGTGTTCTGTATATGTCTATGAGGTCAAGTTGGTTGATTGTGGCGTTTAGATCTTCTGTGTCTTTATTAAGCTTCTTTCTGGATGTCCTGTCCTTCACTGAAAGTGGTGTGTTGATGTCTCCTACTATTATTGTGGAGCTGTCTATCTCACTTTTCAATGCTGATAGAGTTTGTTTTATGTATCTTGCAGCCCTGTCATTGGGTGCATAAATATTTAATATGGTTATACCTTCTTGGTATATTGTCCCTTTAATATAGTGTCCTTCCTCATCCTTAATGATGGATTTAACTTTAAAGTTTATTTTGTCAGAAATTAATATGGCCACTCCTGGTTTTTTTTGATTGTTGTTTGCTTGATATATTTTTTCCCGTCCTTTGAGTTTTAGTTTGTTTGTGTCTCTAAGTCTAAGCTGTGTCTCTTGTAGGCAACATATAGATGGATCATGTTTTTTAATCCATTCTGCCACTCTCTGTCTCTTTATTGGTGCATTTAGTCCATTTACATTCAGCGTAATTATGGGTAGGTATGAATTTAGTGCTATCATTTTGATGTCTTTTTTTGTGCGTTGTTGACAGTTTCTTTTTCCCACTTAATTTTATGTGCTGAGCAAATTATGTCCTTTCCTCATATTCATTGTTGTTGATTTTGTTTCTGCTGAGTCTCTATTTTTCTCTTGTATTTTATTTTGATGTGTAGGATAGTTTGTCTCCTTTGTGGTCACCTTATTATTTACCCCTATTTTTCTAAATTTAAACCTAAATTTTATTTCTTTGTATCACCCTATCTTCCTGTCCATATGGAGGATCTATTACTACATTTCTTAGTCCCTGTTTATTGTTTTAATGTTGTTTTCTTTTACATAATAACCTTGGTGTTACCCTGTCTTGAGTGTTTTTTTGAATCTTGACTTATTTTTTTGATTTCCCTGTCTGGGTTGACTTCTAGTTGCTCGGCCCAGTGTTCTAGTCTTGGGTTGATACCTGATATTATTGATTTTCTAACCAAAGAACTCCCTTTAGTATTTCTTGTAGCTTGGTTTGGTTTTTACGAATGCCCTAAACTTCTGTTTATCTGGAAATGTCCTAATTTCACCTTCATATTTGAGAGACAGTTTTACTGGATATATGATTCTTGGTTGGCAATTTTTTTCCTTCAAAACTTTATATAAGTCACCACATTGCCTTCTTGCCTGCATGGTTTCTGCCTAGTAGTCCAAGCTTATTCTTATTGACTCTGCTTTTTAGGTGGCTTTTTGTTTATCCTTAGCTGCTCTTAAAAGTCTCTCTTTATCTTTGGTTTTGGCAAGTTGGATTATAATATGTCTTGGTGACTTTCTTTTAACGTCTACCTTATGTGGAGTTCAATGAGCATCTTGGATAGATGTCTTCTCATCTTTCACGATATCAGGGAAGTTTTCTGCCAACAATCTTCAACAATTCTCTCTGTATTTTCTGTTGTCCCTCCCTGTTCTGGTATTCCAGTCACTCATAGGTTATTTCTCTTGATAGAGTCCCACATGATTCTTAAATTCTTCAGTTTTTAACGTTCTTTTATTAGATTTTACTTAAAAATATATTAGTGCCAAGTGCTTTATCTTCAAGTTTAGAAATTCTGCCTTCCACTTGCTGAATTCTGGTCCTCTGACTTTCTATTGAGTTGTCTAATTCTGTAATTTTATTGTTAATCTTCTGAATTTCTGATTGCTGTCTGTCTACGAATTTTTCCAACTCATTAAATTTTTCATTATGTTCCTGAATAATCTTTTTAATTTCTTCAATTGCTTTATCTGTGGGTTCCTTGGCTTGTTCTGTGTATTGCCTCATTTCCTTCCTGATGTCTTGAAGGGCTCTGTATATTAATCTTTTGTATTCTGCCTCTGGTAATTCCAGGAATGCACTTTTACCTAGAAGATCCCTTGGTTCTTTGTTCTGAGAACTTGTTGAGATGATCATGGACTGTTTCTTTATGTGGCTTGATATTGACTTTTGTCTCCAAGCCATCTGTAAGTTATTGTATTAGTTTATTTTATGTTTGATTACTGTGTGGTAGGTTCTTGCTTTGTTTTGTTTTGATATGCCCAATGGGTTGCTTGAGTGAGCTAGCTTGATTATTTTTGCCTTTGGCACTCTGATGTCCTGTCCCCAGATGGCTAGAGCTGTTATCAGGTCTATCAGTCTAGGAGTCCGTTCACTTTTTTTGTATGAATTCAGCTCAGGTGTCCAGGTAGCTGATCATCAAGTGTGTGGAAAATGTGTGTCCTACAGTCTTAGAGGGTCAGAGGTAATTGGTATAGGTACCAGTATCTGGTTGCCACAAGGGGCCACACTCTGAACAAGGCAGGAGGCTGAGAATCATCCCCCATGTGTCTCTGAGGAAAGCGTGTCCCTGTTCCCTAGAGTATACAGGTGGCTGGGTTCTCCAGACAGACCATGGGAACCCAGGGTTTTTTGTTGTAAGGACTGGGAGGTACCAGTTATCCTTGGAACCTTGTTGCTGGTGGCTTGACCTGAGTAGAGCTACCAGTCCTTAGGCCCCTGATGTGGGTAGGTGAGGACCATGTTTAATAGGAAAAGCAATGTCAAACATCAAACACCGACCTCTCTGCCACACAGCAGAAATGGCTGGAGTTTGCCAACAAGGGCCTATTCTCCTGAAATAGGTCCACACAGGTCCATGCAGGGGGAAAGGTATTCAAAGTCCAGGGACCACTTATGCCTGGACAGGAGCCACTTCTGTCCAGAGCTCCCCAGGTTAGTGGAGCTGGGAAATTATCTTTTCCCCTTGTGAGAATTTATTCCTTCTCCAAGTCTGGGAGCATGGCTCAGGGCACTCAAATGGGCCTATCTCAGGCCCAGGGAAATCAATAGCCACTGAAGCTGGCTTAGGGGCTTGGGGGGCATGCTAAAATATATGCAAGTACTTAACTTTTGCTGGGGGCACCATTCTTCTCTGGTTCTGGAGGTGTGAGTAGGCTGTGAGGCTGGCTGCTTTTCCCTGAGAACACTGTGGCCAAAAGCTACCACCAGTGCACTGCAGCTGCTTCTGGGAATGGTGCCTGAGGGGATCTCAGTGATTCAGGTCCAGCAAGTCCTCTCCACTTCTGAACGGTCTCGCTCTCCCCCTGCCACTTAGTCCTATTTTCTAACTTTGCCTTTGATGTTCAGGGCTCCTAGATTGTCATAAATATCATTGTTTCACTTGATTTTTTGGGTCTTTGTTGTAAGAGGTATCCCTGGAAGCATCTGGCTATTCTGCCATCTTGGCCCCACCCCTATTTCCTGTTTTATTATATCGTGCCATTAATTCCAGGATAAGATGGTATCTTACTGCAGTTTTGATTTGCATTTCTCTAATGGCTAGAGCAGCCATGTGTCTGTCGGTTTGTCATACTGTGGGGGCTTGCCTGTGGCTGTGATGCTGGAAGCTATGTCACCAGTATTCAGATACCAGCAGGGTCACCAATGGATGGCAAGTTTCAGCTGAGCTTCCAGACTAAGACAGACTAGGAAGAAGGACCCGGCAGTCTACTTCTGAAAAGAATTAGACAGTGAAAATCTTATGAATAGTAGTGGAACACTGTCTGATATAGTGCCATAAGAGGAGCCCCTCAGGTTGGAAGACACTCAAAAGATGACTGGGGAAGAGCTGCCTCCTCAAAGTAGAGTAGACCTTAATGATGTGCATGGAGTAAAGCATCTGGGACCTTCATTTACTGATGTGGCATGACTCAAAATGAGACCAAACAGCTGCAAACATCCACTAATATTAGGAACCTGGAATGTACGAAGTATGAATCTAGAAAAATTGGAAATCATCCAAAATTAAATGGAATGCATAAAAATTGATATCCTAGGCTTTAGTAAGCTGAAATGGACTGGTACTGGCCATTTTGAATCAGATAATCATATAGTCTACTATGCCAGGAAGGACAACTTGAAGAGGAATGGTGTTGCATTCATCATCAGAAAGAACATTTCAAGGTCTATACTGAAGTACAATGCTGTCAGTCATAGGATAATATCCATACGCCTACATGGAAGAGCAGTTAATACGACTGTTATTCAATTTTATGCGCTAACCACTAACAACAAAGATGAAGAAACTGAAGACTTTTATCACCTTAGGCAGTCTGAAACTATCAAACATGCAATCAGGATGCACTGATGACTACTGGTGATTGGAATGGAAAAGTTGGAAACAAAGAAAAAGGATTGGTAGTTGGAAAATATGGCCTTGGTGATAGAAACAATACCGGAGACCAAATGATAGAATTTTGCAAGACCAACGACTTCTTCATTGCAAATATCTTTTTTCACCAACATAAACAGTGATTATACACATGGACCTTGCCAGATGAAACACGCAGGAGTCAAATCGACTACATCTGTGGAAAGAGACGATGGAAAAGCTCAGTATCATCAGTCAGAACAAGGCCAGCAACCGACTATGGAACAGACCATCAGTTCCTCATAAGCAAGTTCAAGCTGACACTGAAGAAAATCAGAGCAAGTCCACAAGAGCCAGAATACGACCTTAAGTATATCCAATTTAGAGACCATCTCAAGAATAGATTTAAAGCATTGAGCACGAATGACTGAAGACCAGATGAGTTGTGGAAGGACATCACACATGAAGAAAGCAAGAGGTCATTGAAAAGACAGGAAAGAAAGAAGAGACCAAGATGGATGTCAGAGGAGACTCTGGAACTTGCTCACAAGTGTCGAGGAGCTAAAACAAGGAGAAGAAATGGTGAAGTAAAAGAACTGAACAGAAGATTTCAAAGGGCAGCTCGAGAAGACAAAGTATTATAATGACATGTGCAAAGTGCTGGGTATAGAAAACCAAAAGGGAAGAACACACTCGGGGTTTCTCAAGCTGAAAGAAATGAAGAAAACTTTAGAGCCTCGAGTTGCAATAGTGAAGGTTTCTATGGGGGAAAATACTAAATGATGCAGGAAGCATCAAAAGAAGATGGAAGGAATACACAGAGTCATTATACCAAAAAGAATTAGTCGATGTTCAACCATTTCAAGAGGTAGCATGTGATCAAGAACCGATGGTACTGAAGGAAGAAGTCCAAGCTGCACTGAAGGCACTGATGAAAAACAAGGCTCCAGGAATTGATGGAATATCAATTGAGATGTTTCAACAAACAGATGCAGTACTGGAAGCGCTTACTTTTCTGTGTGGAAAAATATAGAAGACAGCTTCCTGGCCAACTGACTGGAAGAGATCCATATTTATGCCTATTCTTAAGATCCAACCAAATGTGAAAATTATAGAACAACATCATATGCAAGCAAAATTTTGCTGAAGATCATTCAAAAGCAGCTGCAGCAGTATATCAACAGGGAGCTGCCAGAAATTCAGGCTGGATTCAGAAGAGGACCTGGAATCAGGGGTATCATTGTGGATGTCAGATGGATCCTGGTGAAAGCAGAGAATACCAGAAAGGTGTTTACCTGTGTTTTATTGACTATGCAAAGGCATTTGACTGTGTGGATCATAACAGATTATGGATAATATTGTGAAGAATGGGAATTCTGAAACACTTAATTGTGCTCATGAGGAACATTTACATAGATCAAGAGGCAGCTGTTCAGACAGAACAAGGGGATACTGACTGGTTTTAAGTCAGAAAAAGTGTGCTTCAGAGTTGTATCCTTTCACCATACCTATTCCATCTGTATGCTGAGCAAATAATCCAAGGAGCTGGACTATACGAAGAAGAACAGGGCATTATGATGGGAGGAAGACTTAATAGCCTGCGTTATGCAGATGACACAACCTTGTTTGCTGAAAGTGAAGAGGAATTGAAGCACTTACTGATGAAGATCAAAGACCACAGCCTTCAGTATGGATTACACCTCAGCACAAAATAAAAATTCTCACAACTGGAGGGTGCGGGGCCAAGATGGCAAAATAGTCAGATGCTTCTGGTGATCCCTCTTAAAACAAAGACCTGAAAAAACAAGTGAATTGATTATATATAATAAGCCAGGAGCCCTGAGCATCAAAATCAACGTTAAGGAATAGGACTGAGTGAGGGGGGAGGAAGAGATGGTACCGAAGCAGCAACAAATTGCAAAGCCTGAGGCAGCACCTCAGCTCCAATTCCTTTACATGTTCCTTGGTGCAACTGTGGCCAGGCTGATGGTAGTTTCCTGGGACAGAGCCACATCAACAAAAGAAAGCAAACAAAGTGGTGTACCCCTGACCCTGAGGCATGCCTAGGGCGAGGCTGGCCGTGGAGTTCAGAAAAAGGCTGCTTCAGCAAAAGAAGGCAACTGAAGTACCAGCACCCCACCCCCTGGTGTGATGGTCATGGGACTGGTGCAGGACACAGCCCTAACCCCCTGGGGTGATCTCAGCAGTGACCCAGCCAGTGCACACAGGCTACACATGCCTCTGGAATCTGAGATAAAACAGTGCTCTCAGCACAAGATAAGTGATTTTGTCTAATTTACCACTTGGATCAAATAGCTCCTTCTTTTCAAAGAACTCTCTCCTATCTATCTGATCCCTCCTCCCTCTGCCCCGGCTGGTTTCATTAACGGTTGAGTTCCCTGGGCTTGAGATAGGTCCTGCAGTGCTCCCTGAGCCATTCTCCTGGTCTTGGAAAAGGAACAAATTAACAATCATGGGAAAAATACTCTGATGACTCCCCTAATCTGGAAGCTCAGGGCAGAAGCATCTCCAGTCCAGGCACAAGCAATCCATAGACTTTGGCTTTTACCCCTGCATGGATCCAGGTGTCTCAACTACACCAGATAGGATCTGGCTATTATATTACAAGGGTGAATCTCTTTGAGGCCTGACTGTAACTGTTTCGGCTGCTTTGCCTATTAAACAGGGCCTTCACCTACCCACAGCAGGGGTCTGAGGACTGGAGGCTCCATCAACGCCACCTAGCCACCTGCAAAAGAGGTCCAAGAATAGTGGTGCCTACCAGTCCTTATAGGTATAAACATTGGGTGCCTGGTACAGCTGCAGAGCCCACCCACCAGAGTGCTCTAGAAGACAGGGACCTGCCTTCCTCACTGACACTTGGGGGAGGCTGTCAGCCCCCTGCCTTCCTCAGAGTGTGACCCTCTGCTGCTACCAGAAACCTGTGCGTACACCCATCACCTCTGCTCCTCTAAGATATTTGGTGAGAGCCTACACCACACACTAGGTGACTGACTATCAGAACACATGACCTGAAACTACAAGAATAGTGAATAGACTCCTAGGCTCATATACCTGGTAACAGCTCTAGTCATCTGGTAACAGAACATTAGTGATTCAAAGTCTCTAATAATCAAGTTTGCTCACTCTGGAAGCCTATTTGGGTATATCAAAACAAAGCAAAGCAAGGAACTAGGACACAGTGAGCAAACAGAAAATAAATTAATACAATTACTTATAGATGGCTCAGAGACAACAGTTGACACCAAATTACATAAAGAAGCAGACCATGACTACTTCAACAAACTCCCAAAACAAAGAATCAAGGACTCTCCTGGTTGAAGATGTATTCCTGGAATTATCGGATGTAGAATATAAAAGATTAATATACAGAACTCTTCAGGACATCAGGAATGAGATCAGGCAACACACAGAAAAAGCTAAGGAACACACAGATGAAGCAGTTGAAGAAATTGAAAGGATTATTCAAGAACCTAATGAAAAATTTAATAAACTGCAAGAAGCCATAGACAGACAGATCAGAAATTCAGATTAACAATGAAATTACAGAATTAGACAACTCAATAAAAAGTCAGAGGAGCAGAACTGAGGAAGAGGAAGGCAGAATTAGTAAGATTGAAGATAAAACACTTGGCAACAATACATTCAAAGAAAAATCAGATAAAAGAATTAAAAAAAAAAATGAAGAAACCCTAAGAATCATGTGGGACTCTATCAAGAAGAATAACTTGCGAGTGACTGGAATACCATAACAGGGAAGAATAATAGAAAATACAGACAGAATTGTTGAAGATATGTTGGAAGAAAACTTCCCTGACATTGTAAAAGTGAAAGGATATCTATTCAAGATGCTCACTGAACCCCATACAAGGTAGACCCCAAAAGAAAGTCACCAAACTTTCTTTTGGGGTCTAAAAGAAAGTCACCAAATGCAGTCACCAAGACATATTATAATCAAACTTGCCAAAACCAAAGATAAAGAGAAAATTTTAAGAGCAGCCAGGGATAAGTAAAACATCACCTACAAAGGAGAATCAATAAGAATAAGTTCGGAGTACTTGGCAGAAACCAGGCAGGCAAAAAGGCAATGGGATGACATATATAAAGCGTTGAAGGAGAAAAATTGCCAGCCAAGAATCATATATCCAGCCAAACTGTCTCTCAAATATGAAGGCGAAATTAATACATTTCCAGATAAACAGAAGCTTAGAGAATTTGCAAAAACAAAATCAAAACTACAAGAAATACTAAAGGGAATTCTCTGGTTATAAAACTCAATAACATCAGATGTCAACCCAACACTAGAACACAGGACAGAGCAACCAGATATCAACTCAGATAGGAAAGTCACAAAAATAAATCAAGACAAAAAAACACTCAAAACAGGGAATCAGTGATGTCATTATGTAAAAGATGACAACATTAAATCAATAAAGAGGGACTAAATAAAAAAAAAATGTTTTTTTTTTTTTTTTTTAAATAAAGTAGGAATAGACCTTTTATATGGTGAGGAAATGAAGGTGATACAGGGAGATACAAGTTAGGTTTAAACTTAGAAAAATAGGGGTAAATATTAAGGTAACCACAAAGAAGACTAACAATTGTACACTTCAAGATAAAAAACAAGAAAAACATAAAGACTCAGCAAAAACAGATCCAACTATGATGAAAAAGAGGAACACACAATTTACAAAGAAAAAGTTCTCAGCACAAAAAAGTAAGTGGAAAAATGAAACTGTCAACAGCACACACACAAAAGGCATCAAAATGACGGCACTAAACTCATACCTATCTATAATCACGCTGAATATAAGTAGACTAAATGCACCAATAAAGAGACAGAGAGTGGCAGAATGGACAAAAAAAACACGATCCGGCTATACGCTGCCTGAGAGAGACACACCTTGGACTTAAAGACATAAACAAATTAAAACTCAAAGGATGGAAAAAAATATATATCAAGCAAACAACAATCAAAAGAGAACAGGAGTGGCTATACTAATTTCTGACAAAACGGACTTCAAACTTAAATCTACCACTAAGGAAGGACACTATATAATGCTTAAAGGGACAATATACCAGGAGGATATAACCATATTAAATATTTATGCACCTAACAACAGGGCTGCAAGATACATAAAACGAACTCTAACAGCATTGAAAAGTGAGATAGATAACTCCACAATAATAGTAGGAGGCTTCAACACACCACTTTCAGTGAAGGACAGAACATCCAGAAAGAAGCTCAAAAAAGACATGGAAGATCTAAATGCCACGGTTAAACACGTTGACCTCATAGACATATACAGAACACTCCACCCAACAGTATCCAAGTATACTTTCTTTTCCAATAGACATGGAATATTCTCTAGAATAGACCACATATTAAGCCATAAAGCAAGCCTTAACTAAATCCAAAACATTGAAATATTACCATGCATCTTCTCTGACCATAAAGCCATAAAACTAGAAGTCAATAACAGAAAAATCAGGGAAAAACAATCAAACACATGGAAACTGAACAACACTTTGCTCAAAAACTACTGGATTATAGAAGAAATTAAGGACGGAATAAAGAAATTCATAGAGTCCAACGAGAATGAAAACTCTTCCTGTCAGAATCTTTGGGACACAGCAAAAGCAGTGCTCATAGGTCAATTTATTTCAATAAATGCACCAATCCAAAGAGAAGAAAGGATCAAAATCAAAGAATTATCCCTACAACTTGAACAAATAGAGAGCAACAAACGAAATCTTCAGGCTCTAGAAGAAAGTGAATAATAAAAATTAGAGCAGAATTAAATGAAATAGAAAATAGAAAAACAATTGAAAGAGTTAACAAGATCAAAAGCTGGTTCTTTGAAAAGATTAACAAAATCGACAAAACCAATGGCCAGACTGACAAAAGAAAAACAGGAGATGAAGCAAATAACCCAAGTAAGAAATGAGATGGGTGATATCACAACAGACCCAGCTGATATTAAAAGAATCATCACAGAGTAGTATGAAAAGTTGTACTCTAACAAATTTGAAAACCTAGAGGAAATGGACAAAATACTAGAAATACACTACCTACCTGAACTAACACAAACAGAGGCAGAATAACTAAATAAACCTATAAGAAAAGAAGAGATTGAAAAAGTAATTTAAAAAACTCCCAACAAAGAAAAGCCCTGGCCCTGACGACTTCACTGGAGAATTCTACCAAATTTTCAGAGAAGAGATAACACCACTACTTCTAAAGGTATTTCAGAGCATAGAAAAGGATGGAATACTCCCAAACGCGTTCTATGAAGCCAGCATAACCGTGACACCAAAACCAGGTACAGACTCCACAAAAAAAGAAAATTACAGACCTATATCCCCCATGAACTTAGATGCAAAAATCCTCAACAAAATTCTAGCCAATAGAATTCAACAACATATCAAAAAAGTAATTCACCACGACCAAGTGGAATTCATACCAGGTATGCAGGGGTGGTTCAACATTAGAAAAACAATCAATGTAATCCATCGTATAAATAAAACAAAAGACAAGAACCACATGATCTTATCAATTGATGCAGAAAAGGTATTTGACAAAGTCCAACACCCATTCATGATAAAAACTCTCAGCAAAATAGGAATAGAAGGAAAATTCCTCAACATAATAAAGGGCGTTTATACAATGCCAACAGCCAACATCATCCTAAATGGAGACAGTCTGAAAGCATTCCCCTTGAGATTAAGAACCAGACAAGGATGCTCTTCATCGCCACTCTTATTTAACATTGTGCTGGAGGTCCTAGCCAGAGCTTTTAGGCTAGATAAAGAAATAAAAGGCATCTAAACTGGCAAAGAAGTAAAATATCTCTTTTTACAGATGACATGATCTTATATACAGAGAAACTTAAAGAATCCTCAAGAAAACCACTGAAACTAATAGAAGAGTTCAGCAGAGTATCAGGATACAAGATAAACATATAAAAATCAGTTGAATTCCTCCACACCAACAAAGAGAGCGAGGAAGAGGAAATCACGAAATCAATACCATTTACAATAGCCCCTAAGAAGATAAAATACTTAGGAATAAATCTTACCAGAGACATAAAAACCTATACAAAGAAAACTATAAGACACTACTACAAGAAGCCAAAAGAGATGTACATAAGTAGAAAAACATTACTTGATCATGGACAGGAAGACTCAACATTGTAAAAATGTCTACTCTGCCTGAAGCGATCTATAGATACAATGCAATCTCGATCCTAATACCAGTGACATTGTCTAATGAGATGGAGAAACAAATCACCAACTTTATATGGAAGGGAAAGAGGCCCTGGATAAGTAAAGCATTACAGAAAAAGAAGAAGAAAGTGGGAGGCCTCACGCTAACTGATTTTAGAACATATTATACCAACACGGTAGTCAAAACAGCCTGATACTGGTACAACAACAGATACATAGACCAATGGAATGGAATTGAGAATCCAGACATAAATTCCTCCACATATGAGCAGCTGATATTTGACAAAGACCCAAAGTCTGTTACATGGGGAAAAGGCAGTCTTTTTAACAAACAGTGCTGGCATAACTGGATACCCATCTGTGAACAAATGAAACAAGACCCATAACCCACACCATGCACAAAAACGAACTCAAAATGGATCAAAGATCTAAATATAAAATCTAAAACAATAAGGATCATGGAAGAAAAAGTAGGGACAACCCTAGGAACCCTAATAAATGGCATAAACAATAAACAAAACATTACTAGAAGTGTACAAACATCAGAAGAGAAATTAGATAACTGGGAGCTCCTTAAAGTCAAACAATTATGCTAATCAAAGACTTCACCAAAAGAGTTAAAAGTTTACCTAGAGATTGGGAAAAAGTTTTTAGCTATGACATCTCTGATCAGTGGCTGATCTCTAAAATCTACGATACTGAAAAAACTCAACAACACAAAGACAAATAACCCAATTAAAAAATGGGCAAAGGATATGAACTGGCACTTCACTAAAGAAGACATTCAGGTAGCTAACAGATACATGAGGAAATGCTCATAATCATTAGCCATTAGAGAAATGCAAATCAAAACTACAATGAGATTCCATCTCACTTCAGCAAGGCTGGCATTAATCCAAAAAACAAAATAAGAAATGTTGGAGAGGTTGTGGAGAGACTGGAACACTTATACACTGCTGGTGGGAATGTAAAATCGTACAACCACTTTGGAAATTGATTTGGTGCTTCCTTAAAAAGCTAGAGATAGAACTAGCATATGACCCAGCAATCCCACTCCTCGGAATATATCCTAGAAGAATAGAAGCCTTTACACAAACAGATATATGCACACCCATGTTCATTGCAGCACTGTTTACAATAGCAAAAAGTTGGAAGCAACCAAAGTGCCCATCAATGGATGAATGCATAAATAAATTATGGTATGTTCACACAATGGAATACTACACATCGATAAAGGACAATGATGAATCCATGAGATTTCATAACATGGAGGAATCTGGAAGGCATTAACTGAAATTAGTCAGTTGCAAAAGGAAAAATATTGTATGAGACCGCTATTATAAGAACTCAAGAAATAGTTTAAACAGAAAAGAAAATATTCTTTGATGGTTACGAGAGGAGGGAGGGAGAGGGGGATTCACTAATTAGATAGTAGACAAGAACTAATTTAGGTGAGGGGAAGGACAACACACAATACAGGAGAGGTCAGCACAACTGTACTAAACCAAAAGCAAAGAAGTTTCCTAAATAAACCGAATGCTTTGAAGGCCAGCGTAGCAGGGACGGGGGTTTGGGGACCATGGTTTCAGGAGACATCTAGGTCAATTGGCATAATAAAATCTGTTAAGAAAACATTCTACATCCCATTTTGGAGAGTGGCATCTGGGGTCTTAAACACTAGCAAGCGGCCATCTAAGATGCATCAATTGGTCTCAATCCACATGGAGCAAAGGAGAATGAAGAACACCAAAGACACAAGGTAGGTATTAGCCCAAGAGTAAGAATGGGCCACATAAATCAGAGACTACATCAGCCTGAGACCAGAAGAACTAGATGGTGCTTGACTACCACTGATGACTGTCATAACAGGGAACACAACTGAGAATCCCTGAAGGAGCAGGAGAGCAGTGGGATGCAGACCTCAAATTCTTGTAAAAAGACCAGACTGAATGGTCTGACAGAGACTAGAAGGACCCGGGAAGTCAAGGCCCCCAGACCTTCTCTTAGCCCAAGACAGGAACCATTCCCAAAGCCAACTCTTCAGACAGAAATTGGACTGGACTGTAAGACAGAAAATTATACTGGTGAGGAGTGAGCTTCTTGAATCATGTAGACACGAGACTATGTGTGCAGCTACTGTCCAGAGGCGAGATGTGAAGGCCGAGGGGGACAGAAACTGGCTGAATGGACACGGAAATAGAGGGTGGAGGGGAGGAGTGTGCTGTCTCATTAGGGGGAGAGCAACTAGGAGTATATAGCAAGGTCTGTATAAGGTTTTATATGAGAGACTGACTTGATTTGTAAACTTTCACTTAAAACACAACAAAAAATTTTTTAAAAAGTCCTCATAACTGGACCAATAAGCAACATCATGATAAACAGAGAAAAGATTGAAGTTGTCAAGGATTTGATTTTACCGATCTACAACTGACACCCATGGAAGCAGCAGTCAAGAAATAAAGACGCATTGGGCAAATCTGCTGCAAAGGACCTCTGTATAGTGTTGAAAAGCAAAGATGTCACCTTGAAGACTAAGGTGCACCTGGCCCAAGCCATGGTATTTTCAATCGCATCATATGCGTGTGAAAGCTGGGCAATGAATAAGGAAGACCGAAGAAGAACCGACGCCTTTGAACTGTGGTGTTGGCGAAGAATATTGAATATACCATGGACTGCCAAAAGAACGAACAAATCTGTCTTTGAAGTAACAACCAGATTGCTCCTCAGAAGCAAGGATGGTGAGACTGTGTCTTACATACCCTGGACATGTCGTCAGGAGGGATCAGTCCCTGGAGAAGGACATCATGCTTGGCAGAGTACAGGGTCAGTGGAAAAGAGGAAGATCGTCAACGAGGTGGATTGACACAGTGGCTGCAACAATGGGCTCAAGCTTAACAATGATTGTGGGGATGGTACAGGACCGGGCAGTGTTTCATTCTGTTGTACATAGGGTTGCTGTGAGTCGGATCTGACTCAACAGCACCTAACGACAACAACAACAATGGCTAGAGATCATGAGCATTTCCTCTTGTGCCTGTTGGCCACTTGAATGTCGTCTTTGGTGAAGTTTCTGTTCATTTCATTTGCCCATTTTTTAATTGGATTATTTGTCTTTTTGTTGTAGAGGTGTTCGATTTTCTTGTAGATTTTAGAGATTAGTCCTTTGTCTGATTTGTAATAGCCCCAAAATTTTTTTTCCAGTCTGTAGGTTCTCTTTTTACTCTTTTGGTGAAGTCTTTTGATGAGCATAAGTGTTTAATTTTTAGAAGATCCCTGTCATCTAGCTCATCCTCTGGAGATTGGGTGTTGTTGGTTGTAGTTTGTATCCTGTTAATGCTGTGTTTTAGGGCCTCTAGCATTGATCCTATTTTTCCTTCTATGAACTTCATGGTTTTTGGCTTTATATTTAGGTCTTTGATCCATTTTGAGTTAGCTTTTGTATATGGTGTGAGGTATGGGTCCTGTTTCATTTTTTTTGTAGATGGACATCCAGTTTTGTCAGCACCATTTGTTAAAAAAAACTGTCTTTTCCCCATTTGATGGACTTTGGGTCCTTGTTGAAGATCAGGTGACCACAAGTGGGTGGATTTACATCTGGGTTCTCAATTCTGTTCCATTGCTCAACGTATCTGTCATTGTACCATTACCAATCTGTTTTGAGTACCGTAGCTCTATAGCAGGTTCTGAGGTCAGGTAGTGGGAGTCCTCCTACTTTATTCTTCTTCAATAGTGTTTACTTATCTGGGGCTTCTTCCATTTCCATATAAAGTTAATGATATGTTTTTCTATCTCTTTAAAGGATGTTGTTGGTATTTGGATTGGTATTGCATTGTATTTGTAAAACGCTTTAGGTAGAATTGTCATTTTCACAATGTTGAGTCCATGAGTATGATATGTTTTTCCATTTATATAGATTTCTTTTGGTTTCTTGCAGTAGTGTTTTGTAGTTTTCTTTGTATAGGTCTTTTACATCCCTGGTTAGATTTATTCCCAAGTATTTTATTTTTGTTAGGGGCTATTATAAATGGTATTGTTTTCCTGACTTCCTTTTCATCATTCTCTTTATTGGTGAATAGGAATCCAACTGATTTTTGTATGTTTATCTTGTATCCTGCCACTCTGCTGAATCTTTCTATTAGTTCCAGTAGTTTTCCCATGGAGTCTCTTGGGCTTTCTATGTATAGTATTATATCATTCACAAATAGGGACAGTTCTGCTTCTTCATTACCAATTTTGGTGTCCTTTATTTCTGTTTCTTGCTTTATTGCTCTAGCTAGGACTTCCAACACAATTGTTAAACAGAAGTGGTGATAAGGGGCATCCTTGTCTTGTTCCTGTTCTCAGGGGTAATGTTTTCAGCCTCTCTTCATTAAGAATGATGCTGGCTGTGGGTTTTGTACATATGTCCTTTAATATGTTGAGAAATTTTCCTTCTATACCTATTTTATTGAGACTTTTTATCAGGAATGGGTGTTGGACTTTGTGGAATGCCTTTTGTGCATCGATTGAGACGATCATGTGATTCTTTTCTTTCTTTTTATTTATGTGGTGGATTATGTTGATTGATTCTCTAATGTTGAACTATCCTTGCATACCTGGTATGAATCCTACTTGGTCATGGTGTATTATTTTTCTGATATGATGCTGAATTCTATTGGCTAGAATTTTGTTGAGAGTTTTTGCATCTATATTCATGAGAGATATTGGTCTGTAATTTTCTTTTTTTGTGGTATCTTTGCCTGGTTTGGTATCAGGGTTATGCTAGCTTCATAGAATGAATTTGGAAGTATTGCTTCCTTTTCTATGTTCTGAAATAGCTTGAGTAGTACTGATGTAAGTTCTCTGAATGGTAGAATTCTCCACTAAAGTCATTCGGGCCAGGGCTTTTTTTGATGGGAGTTTTTTTTTTTTTTTTAATTACCATCTCAATCTCTTCTCTTGTTATGGGTCTGTCCAGATGTTCGACATCATTTTGTGTTAGTTTGTGTAGGTAGTGTGTTTCTGGAAATTTGTCCATTTCCTCTATGTTTTCAAATTTGTTGAAGTATAGTTGTCATGGATTGAATTATGTTCCCCAAAAAATGTGTGTATGAACTTGGTTAGGCCATGATTCCCAGTATTGTATGGTTTTCCTCCATTTTGTGATTGTAATTTTATGGTGAGAGGATTATGGTGGGATTGTAACACCACCCCTACTCAGGTCACATCTCTGATCCAAGGTAAAGGGAGTTTCCCTAGGGTGTGGACTGCACTACCTTTTATCTCACCAAGAAAGCAGCACCAGGAGCAGAGCACATCTTTTGGACATGGGGTCCCTGTGCCTGAGAAGCTCCTCAACCATGGGAAGATTGAGGACAAGGACCTTCTTTCAGAGCCGACAGAAAGAGAAAGCCTTCCCCTGGGGCTGACGCCTTGAATTTGGACTTTTAGCTTACTTTACTGTGAGGAAATAAATTTCTCTACGTTAAAGCCATCCACTTGTGGTATTTCTGTTATGGCAGTACTAGATGACCAAGATAATAGTTTTTCATAGTACTCTTTTATGATCCTTTTTATTTCAGTTGGGTCTGTTGTAATGTCCCCCCATTTCACATCTTATTTGGGTTATTTTCATCCTCTCCTGTTTTTCTTTTGTCAGTTTGGCCAGTGGTCTGTAATAAAAAAATAAAATAAAATAATTAAAAAAATTTTTTCCTGTTTTTCTTTTGTCAGTTTGGCCAGTGGTCTGTCAATTTTGTTGATCCTTTCAAAGAGCAAAATTTTAGTTTTGTTGATTCTTTCTACTGTTTTTCTGGTCTCTATTTCTGCTCTGATCTCTATTTCCTTTCTTCTGGTGGCTGTGGGCTCCTTTTGGTGTTCTCTTTCTATTTGTTCAAGTTTTATAGGTAATGTTTTGATTTTGTCCCTTTCTTCTTTTTTTGATGTGTGCATCTATTGCTATAAATTGACCTCTGAGGACTGCCTTTGCTGTGTCCCAAAGGTTTTGGTATGACGTTTTAATTCTCATTTGACTCTAGGAATTTTTTGATTCCATCTCTGATTTCTTCTACTGCCCAGGGGTTTTTAAGCAGGGTGTTATTGAGTTTCCATGTAATCGAGTCTTTTTTTCTTACTCTTCCTTACTGTTACTCTTCTTTTATGGCATTGTGGTCAGAGAAGATAGTTTGTATTATGTCAATATTTTGGATTTTGTTGAGGGTTGCTCTGTGGCCTAAGATGTGGTCTATTCTGGAGAACGTTCCATGTGCATTGGAAAAGAATGTGTACTTTGCAGCTGTTGGGTGGAGTGTTCTATATGTGTTTATGAGGTCACATTGGCTGATCATGCTCTTTAGCTCCTCTGTATCCTTGTTGAGTTTCTTTCTAGATGTTCTGTCCTTTACAGAGAGTGGTGTGTTGAAGTCTTCTACTATTATTGTGGAACGGTCAATTTCCTTTTTCAGTGCCATTAGAGTTCGTTTTATGTATTTTGGAGCCCTCTCATTGGGTGAGTAGATGTTTATTATGGTTAAGTCTTCATGTTGGATAGTCCTTCTAATCATTATATAGTGCCGTTCTTTGTCTTTTTTGGTGGATTTTGTTTTAAAGTCTATTTTATCTGAGATTAGTATTGCCACTCCTGCTCTTTTTTGGTAGTTATTTGCTTGGTATGTTTTTTTTTCCATCCTTTGATTTTTAATAAAGTGCCACCTTTGTTTCTAAGGTGTGTCTCTTGTAGACAGCATACTGATGGATCCTGTTTTTTATCCATCCTGTCACTCCGTGTCTCTTTATGGGTGTATTTAGGCCAGTTACATTCAGTGTAATTATCGATAGGTGTGAATTTATTGCTGTCATTTTGTAGTGCTTTTTTTTTTTTTTGTGGTGCTAACATTTTCTTTGTTCCTCTTACTCTCCTGTGCTGAGTTCCTTTTGTATGTGGATTTCTTTTGTTTTTATTGAGACTTTATGTTTTTCTTCTTTATTTTGATGAGTAGGTTTGTTAACTTTCTTTGTGGTTACCTTGAAATTTACCATTACCTTCCTAGGTTTGAACCAGTCTATTATTACTTGGTATCACCTTGCCTTCCTCTCCATTAGAAAGTTCTATACCTATGCTATTTATTCCCTCATTTATTGTTCAGATGTTATTGTCATATACAGATTAGCCTCTCTGGTTCCCTGTTGCAACTCTTTTGGTTTTGGATAGTCCTTGAGAGTTCATTTCCTATATTGGTATCTGGCTGCTACAATCTTGCATCCTAGATTCAGGCTGTGTTCTGATGTTGTTTGTTCTCCCACCTAAGGACTCCCTTTAATAATTCTTGTAGGTTTAGTTTGGTTTTTACATGTTCCCTTAATTTCTATTTATCTGGAAATGTCCTAATTCCACCGTTATATCTGAACAAAAGTTTTGCAGGATGTATTATTTGTGGTTGGCAATTTTTTTCTTTCAAGGTTTTACATATGTCATCCCGTTGCCTTCTTGCCTGCATGGTTTCTGCCAAATAATCAGGGCTAAGTCTTGTTGTTTCTCCTTGTATGTGACTTTTCGTTTTTCTCGAGCTGCTCACGGGTTTTTTTCTTTGTCTTTGGTTTCAGCAAGTGTGATTATGACATGCCTTGGCATTTTATTTTGAGGTCTATCTTATATGGGGTTCGTTGAACTTCGTGGATGGTCAGCTTTTCATCATTCATGATATTAGGGAAGTTTTCTGTCAGCAATTCAATGATTCTGTCTGTGTTTTCTGTTTTTTCTCCCTGTTCGGGAGCTCCAATCACTTGGAAATTTATGCTTTTGATTGTATCCCACAAAAGTCTCAGGGTTTCCTCATTTTTCTTAGTTCTTTTTTTCTGATTTTTCCTCAAACAGAATTGTATCCAAGTGTTTGTCTTCAGTTTCACTGATCCTGTCTTCCATCATCTGAAACCTCCTCCTCAGCCCTTCTATGACAGTGTCCATTTCTGAAATCTTTATCTTTTGGATTTCTAATTGTTGTTTTTGTGTGATTTCTAGTTGTGAATTTATTTTGGCATTTTGTTCCTGTAACATTTTCCTGAATTCTTCCATTTTTTGTCTGTATTTTCCACATATTTCTCTGCCTTTTCCATAAATTTGTCTATTTTTTCCCCATTTTTGCCTGATTTTTGCTTCAAACTTTGGAAAGCTCTGAATATTAGAGATTTTAATTCCTTGCCAGGTAGTTCTAGTGCCTTTTCTTCTAGTGGAAAGTCATCTGGTGTTTTATTTTGGATGCCTACTGGAACCATCCTGGTTTTTTTTTTTTAAATATGTTCTGATACTGTCTGCTGTCTTCGGGACATTCAGTAGTTATTTTCTTCATTCTTGATTGTAGATTTTTTTTTTTTGATCTGGTTTTTTGTTTTATTTGGTTATGTCTGAGCAGGTGCACTGTGCATTCTTTGTTCTTTGCTTGTCTGTGGTCGTGATACTTTTCACCTCTTTGTCCAATGGGCAGGGCCAGTCACTCAGCTATGGTGCAGCAGGGCAGGTCTAGCTGAAGCGGAGGGGCTGGGTGGGTTGTTTGTGGCACATACTAGGGCCGACAGTGCAGGCCAGGAATCAGTGCAGGGCAGGTTCTGGTGGGCTGTGCCTGTGCTGCTCAGAGGTGTGATGTTCAGCGCATGGTGCAGGTAGGCAGGAAAGAGGGGGGAGGTTGTGACGTATGGTGCTAATATGGGTATGGGAAGGAGGAGAGAGAAACAGGAGTCAAAACAAACAAACAAACAAAGAAACAGAGTGCAAAGGGAGCTTGCTATTGGAGTGGAGAGATGAGAAACTGAGAAACGGAAAAAAGCAAAAAGGAAAAAAAAAGAAAAGAAAAAAATAACTAGATAAAAATTTGGAAAAAAAAAAGGGAAGAAAAGCCTCCAGGGGTCCCGCCGGTGTGGCCATGAAGACCATGACATCTCCCATGCTGTGTAGTATAGCCTGGCTAGAGCAGGTGTAGATGTCACACAGCACCAGGCATGCAGCAGACAGGAAAAGAAGGTAAGTATAGACAAACGAGAGCTGAGAAATAAAGAAAGTCAATGAAAAAGAGAGAGGAAAAAAGAATAAAAAAAGAAAGAATGGGAAAAAAAAGAAACGTCCCCAGGGATCCCGCCTATGTGGCTGTGCAGATTGCAGGAGTGGCTCCCAAGCCGAGCAGTGCAGCCCAGCTACAAGGGGCTCTAAAGCCATGAAAAGAAAAAGAAAACAAAGAAACAAAAAAGACCAGAGCAAAGCAAAAAAAAAAAATGCCCCAGGGATCTCACCAGCGTGGTGTCATGGGCCGGGGGAGCGGTTCCCCAGTCCAGTGGGGCTTCACAGCCTTTCAGGGAGAAGCAAAGATGGCACATGGAGCCAGGTGTTCGAGAGACAGGAGGGGGAGGTTTTGGGAGGCACGGAAAAAAACAAGAGATGGAAAGAAGCACCACCAGTTCCGGTATCCAGCCAGAGGGGTGAATCCAAGCGGCCTGGGGCGGAAGCAGTTGCCTCCTGGCTGAGAGGCTGCCCCTGAAGGGAAGCAGAGGAGGCTGAAGTGGGAGGGGGAGAAGGATGAGGGTTAGGAAAGAGTATATGTCGCTCCTTACTGGGTGCTCTGTCTCCTGATGGGAACTTCATGAAGCTGCTTTCCCACAGTCTCTGTCCGCCAATCTGCGATGTGGGTGGGGCGAATCCAAGCTGCACAGATGCTGCACTTCCTGGCCTGCTGAGCCACCACAGCTAGCCAGGAAGCTTGGAGGTAGAGCAGTGGGAGAGGATGGGGGATGGGAAAGCTTACAAAGCTGGTTACCAGGTGTTCTGTCTCCTGCTGGGAGCTCCCTGGAGCTGCTTTCCCATGTTCCCTGTCAGCCAATCTCCAATAGAGTCCAAGATGGTGAATCCATGCTGCTTTAGCTGATAAAGAACCTCAGCACATATCTCTCCTTGCCCTCTGTCCTCTGTCTGGCTGTGTTCTTTATCTCTTCATTTGATACTTTGGGTTCCAGGAATATCACATGTCTGTGTTTTACTTAGTTTTTTGGGTCTTTCTGTGGAGGGAAGGTGTGGTGTTTCTGTCTAGGGCATCGTGTTGGTCAGAAGAGCTCCCATCCTTGCTTCTAAGGCACATTCTGGTTGTACTTCTTCCAAGACAGATTTGTTTGTTCTTCTGGCAGTCCATGGTATATTTAATATTTTTCACCAGCACCATAATTCAAAGGCATGAATCTGTTTTGGTATTGATATGACCATGTAAGTTTTTCAAAATTCATAGTATTGTACACCTAAAAGTGTGCTTTTTACTGTATGTCAATTATATCACAATAAACCTGGACGAGGAGAATGGTCATGCCATAGAAATAAAAAAAAAAAAAGCAATTATCAGAATGACAATGGAATGAATTAAAAAATTCAATGCAATATGCAACTTAGGGGAAAACCTTTTAACACTTTGTACCAGTGGTGAAGGGTTAAATTCTTGATTAGCAATGTGGAAAAGATATTAATTTTACAAACTGTTGTGTTTTCTTTTCTGCTTGCACTTTCCAATGATTAACTTTTGAGTATTATTCTGCAGTTTCTTACAATGTCTTGCTCAATCTAAGCCTAAAACAAAACAAAACAAAAAAAACCCCAAACCCGTTGCCGTCAATTCTGACTCATAGCTACCCTGTAGGACAGAGTAGAACTGCCCCATAGAGTTTCCAAGGAGCACCTGGTGGATTTGAACTGTCAGCTTTTCGGTTAGCAGCCGTAGCACTTAGCCACAACACCACCAGGGTTTCCATCTAAGCCTAAGGAGTATCTTAATTCCAGAGCCTGATAACCTAAATTTTTAATTTATAGTTTTTTCTTATAAAGCCCAATAAATTTCTCCTGTGCTCACATCAACTGCAAAAGTAACATCACATTTACACAATAATTTAGGCCCTTTGATAATTTTATTATCTTTCCTCAATAATATTCCCCAGATGCAAAACATCAAGACATCCATGGCCATTATCTAATATCAAAGTTTTATTAGGTGGCACCCTTTGAAGGGTACAGATTGAATTTCTAGTGATTAATATACATAGCTCTAATAGTTTTATAGTCTTGAGGACTAATCCAACTTGTGGTGCCATTTTTCACATCGGTCCAAGTCAACAGTTGTATTATTATAACAGTTATGTAATTCTGAACTAGTGATGATGTCTCAGAACTGTTTTGTAGCTAACTTAAGCTGTTTTATCACTGAATGTCACTGAGACCCTGTGGTGATGGTTTGTTCTAGTGTTAAAGTATTCCCAGGAGTTCAGTTCCAAATTTCTCTCCATTTCCATTGAAATTGTATTGTAGGTCTTTGTAATTATTGCTAAGCACTAAGTTTATTAGTCAAAGTATTAATTTCAAACCAAAACCAGTTGCCGTGGAGTTGATTCTGACTCATGGTGACTCCATGTGTGTCAGAGTAAAACTGTGCTCTGTGGGATTTTTAGTGGCTATTTTCTTCAGAAGTAAATCACCAGGCCTTATCACTAGGCCTTTCTTCCAAGGCACCTCTGGGTGGACTCAAACCTCCAGAGTTTTAGTTAGCAGGTGATAGCATTAACTGCACCACCCAGACTCAATAACAAAACATTAGCTGTACCTTGCCTTCTCCTTTTCTTCTAAGAATTCTATCTAAAAAATAAGTCTCTCTTTGCCTTTGTGTGGCCCCTTAATAAGCACAATCCTGATTATGAAGATTGATATCAGCCTTAGATATTTTGTGTCACATTTAGGCTTTGAGTATCAAGCTGTGTATTAGTTACTTTTACTTTAACTCTATTAAAAATTACTCATGAAGATGGTCCCACTTTCACTCTGCCAATCATCAGATTGCTGGACCATATCCAGACCATGTCTACACTGGGAGCACAATAGGGAACTGATCAGAAATATGTGGTTGTGGGGACCATTACTGGGGTCACAGAGAGAAACTCAGTGTAACAAATAACATGTTTGTTTTCTAGTAAATTGTGAGTTGAAGTAATTTAAATAATTATTAGTGTGCAATGGACAAGGCTGTGGATAATAATAACAGTAAGTTCACTAGATAGCCTTTTCAGCTGAGTTCAGTACCAGTATCACTTATTCTAGAAAACTTAAGTTTCAAGGACTTGTGGTCCCTGAGGTGCTGGCTTCACATAAGAAGCATGAATTCAGTGGGTTTTTCCCTTCACTTTGACGAGCACTTGAAAGTTTCCCTCTCAGCAGGGAGACAACCTGCAGATGAAGTCTTCTGGTTGATAGGGTGGCAGATATCTTCTGGTGGGTCGTTCCAGGTCCTTATGACTTTACTTCTCAGGGCCTCTAGGGAAGAGAGAAACCCTTTTAAGTATTGAAGGTGATTATAGGAGGGTTCAGTTAAACCAGACACGAGACATGGTCTCAGACCCAAATTCATAGGCCTGCTAAACATGTGAGAGATGCCACACTTGCTTGCAGGGGCCTCTAGTAGTTTTTTTTTTTTTTAACCAGGGCTAGTGGTAAAGCTCTAGGCCATTTCGTCTCAGTTGGTTACTGAATGGAGTTTTTTGGAGTTCAATGACTCATCTGATCTACTTGTCCAGTGGACAGAACGGCAGTATGGTAGGTCGATGTGCAAAATTCCTGAATGACAGTGGGCGTCTGCGCATCGTACAAACCATAACTAGACAGAATCGCTGGCCTTCCACAGGCCTTGATTCTACAAAATGCAACTGCCAACAGGGCCCTAATAAAGTGGGTCAGGGAGAACTTCCTGTGCTGTAAATAATTCTGCTGACCAATAGCACATCTCTAATGCATTCTGAATAATTTCGCCTCTTTAGTAGGCATAACAAGAGTCTAGCCATCTGCCATTGAGTGGATTCTGACTCATGGTGACCCCATGTGTTTCAGAGTAGACCTGCATCCCGTAGGGTTTTTATGGCTGTGGCTTTTTGGAATCAGATCTCTAGGCCTTTCTTCTGAGGTGCCTCTGGGTGGATTCAAACTGCCAACCTTTTAGTTAGTAGCCCAGTGCTTAACCATTTGCCCCACTCTGGGACTCTGTGTTAAGAGCCTAGTGCCTTTAAAATCCTTCTGTTGTTGATTTACTAATCAAGCAAATAGGGACTTTGATATAAGAGTTATTTTGCTAGCTAATTTTCATGGCCCAGTCAAATTCGTTTTAGCTCCTTTCTCAATCCATTTGTCCATTTCATTTTGTGAAGCATAGTTTTGAAAATAAACAAAAGTTCATTTTTGTATTAAAAGTGGGACTTCTAAGTTTGGAGTCTACCATGTTTAACAGTGGCTTTTGCAGTCTGTCAGCAAAACTATCTCCTTTAGAAATTTTGTCATTTTGCCATACGTGAATGCTACAATGGATTACTGGTATATAAATTATAAAGCCTTTAACAAGCCAGCTACCCATTTTGCATGAGTTATTTTAGTTTCCACCAAAGGACAAAATCTCCCATTTTTCCAAAATTTCCCTGTTGCATGACAGACCTCAAACAGGTATTGACTATTAGTATATATGTTCACTTTAAGTCCTTGCAGTCCTAGCAAATGTTATTAGCTAACCAGTTACCATAGACTCATGGTAGCCTCATGAGTGTCAGAGTAGAACTGTGCTCTGTAGAGTTTTCAATGGCTGATTTTTCAGAAGCAGATCATCAGGCCTTTTTGAGGCTAGTGCCAATTTAATTCCAAGCAAAACATAAGCTTCCAAGATTTCATAATTCACCACAGCATAAAACCCATTGTCGTTAAGTCCATTCTGACTCATAGTGATCCTATAGGACAGAGTAGAACTGCCCCACAGGTTTCCAAGGAGCAGCTGGTGGATTTGAACTGCCGACCTTTTGGAGCCGAGCCCTTAACCACTGGGCCACCAGGGCTAAAAAAATTGGCCGTTTTCATAGTAACCATGATCAAAGCTGCATTTTGAACCGGAATATCAACTAAATCAGCTGGGGGCCTAGTGTCTTCTTCTATCACCATTGTACGATCATGATCATCTATTTGATCAGGATTTGGTAAAAGAGTAGCAGGGTTTAGGAGATTGCATCTCCCAAGCACAATAACACACACACTATATTGTTAGAACTGTGTTCCATAGGGTTTTCTGTGGCTATTTTTTAGAAGTAGATCACTATGCCTTTCTTCTAAGGTGCCTCTGGGTGGAATCGAACGCCAGTCTTTTGGTTAACAGTCAAGCATGTTAACCATTTGTACTTGGATAATAACGTTTGTCCATAGCTAGTCTGACACCTCACTGAAAAATGCTGGGTCTTATTCACTTGTAACATAACTGTCACAGCATGGGGGGCCCTCTTAATAAGTGTGGCTGCTGCTGTCACAACTCGGAGGCATCTAGGCATTCCCAGTGCCTTGGCATCTAGAAGAACTGAGAAATAAGCTATTGGTCTATAGTCTAATCCCAAGCTTTGAGTTAAAATTCTGCTAGCAGCACTTTTATTTTCATAACAAAACAAGCGGAAATATTTTTCAAAATTTGGAGTCCTCATAACTTGGGGAGACAGTATAGCCAATTTTAGTTGTTCAAAATTCTCTTTAGATTCTAGGAACCAAACCAAAGGAGTTAGAGACTTGTTATGAAATTGCTCAACAAAATTGCTCTGCAAAAGCTGGAATCCACGGTGGGACACAGCCTACTAGTCCTTCAGATTGTCTATGCTGTTTTTTGTAATAGGCCATTTCACCAGGAAAATTGGCTAAGTCCTAGATGGTAACACATTGTGGCCTTCAGCTGACAATAGCTGCATGTCCCAAATATTTTACCACTGTTTGGCAATATTGCAATTTGTCTAGTGAGGACTGTGAAGTGAGAAATTGTAACAAAGAAAAAGTACCAGCTTTTATTGTTCTTTAGTTTCTAAGACCACCAGCAAATCATTTTGGTGTTAACTGCCATCCAGTTGACTCCAACTCACGGTAACCTTACATACAACGGAATGAAACATTGCCCAGTCCTGCATCACCCTCTGTCACAAGCATGTTCCAGTTCATCGTTGTGGCTATTGTGCCAACCCGTCTCACCGAGGGTCTCCCTCACTCTCGCCTGACCTCTACTTCACCAAACATGATGCTTTCCTCTAGCAGTTGATCCCTCCTGATGACATTTCCAAAGCAAGTGAGTCCAACAATGAACTGTTGCGATCCATAAGGTTTTCGTTGGCTAATTTTCAAAGGTAGATTATCAGCCCTTTATTCCTAATCTGTCTTAGTCTGGAAGCTCTGCTGAAACCTGTCCACCACGGGTGACTCTCGAAATGCCAGTGACAGAGATTCTAGCATCATAGCAATACACAAGCCACTGCAGTATGACAAACTGATGGATAGGTGATTGGAAAATTATCTACATCGTGAATAATTATAGATCCCTCTGCTGGGATAAATTTATCTAGTATTTCCTGTAAAAATGGCTGGAGAAAATAGTAGGAGAGTCCTGAAACTCTTGATGAATCTTTTGCTGGAAATACTGGGCTCCGTCATAAATAAATGCAAACAAGAATTTGGACTCCTTAGCTAGAAGAACAGAAAAAATAAAGTAGAACATAGACTGACCAACTACAGAATAATTGCAGGGTTAGGAACAACAGGGGTTAATGGAACAACAAATTCATTTATTTCTCCAAGATCTTGTACAATTCTAGATAGTGTTCAACTATTTTCATCACATTCACATTTCTTGCTTCCTGAAGGTGTGTTGTTGTCAAGCTGATTTCAACTCACAGTGAATTCCTATAACAGAGTAGAACAGCCCCATAGGGTTTTCTAGGGTATAATCTTTATGGGAGGAGATCACCAGGTCTCTCTCCTACAGAGCTGCTGTGTGGGTTCCAACCATCAACCGTTTGGTTAGCAGCTGAGCACTTAACCATTGCACCACAAGGGCTCTTTTACTGGAAGTATAACGGTGTCATGGGTTGAATTGTGGACCCCCCAAAATATATGTCAACTTGGTTAGGCCATGATTCCCAGTATTGTGTGGTTGTCCTCCATTATGTGATTGTAATTTTATGCTAAAGAGAATTAGGGTGGATTGTAACACCACGCTTACTCAGGTCACTTTCCAATCCAATGTAAAGGGAGTTTCCCTGGGGTGGGCCTGCACTACCTTTTATATCTCAAGAGATAAAAGAAAAGGGAAGCAAGCAGAGAGTTGGGGACCTCAAACCACCAAGAAAGCAGCACTGGGAGCAGAGCGCATCTTTTGGACCCGGGGTCCTTGTGCCTGAGTTCTTTGACTAGGGGAAGTTTGAGGACAAGGAATCTTCCTCTAGAGCCGACAGAGAATGAAAGCCATCCCCTGGAGGTGAAACCCTGAATTTGGACTTTTAGCCTGCTTTACTGTGAGGAAATAAATTTCTCTTTTTTAGTTAAAGCCATCCACTTGTGGTATTTTTGTTATGGCAGCACTAGATGACCAAGACAGAAGGTATGATCCAAGCCATGGTATTTTTAATCATCTCATATGCATGCGAGAGCTGGACAATAAATAAAGAAGACTGAAGAAGAACTGATGCCTTTGAATTATGGTGTTGGCAAAGAATATTGTATATACCATGGACTGCCAGAGAGCGAAAAAATCTGTCTTGGAAAAAGTACAGCCGGAATGCTCCTTAGAAACAAGATGGTGAGACTTTGTCTTACATACTTTGGCATGTTATCAGGAGGGACCAGTCCCTAGAGAGGGACATCACGCGTGGTAAAGTAGAGGGTCAGTGAAAAAGATGAAGACCGTCAACGAGATAGATTGGCACAATGACTCCAACAATGGACTCAAACAGAGGAATGATTGTGAGGATGGCACAGGACTGGGCAGTGTTTTGTTCTGTTGTACATAGGGTTGCCATTAATTCAAACTGACTCAATGGTGCCTAACAACAACAATGGACCATACTTAGTGTTCTTTTAAAAAAGTATCCCTAATGTTTTTTATAACTGGTTTGATTTTTTCTAACTGATCTCTGGACAAAGGATATTGTTTTACACATGACCATGGCTTTTCTTTTGGTAAGTTATTTTTTATTGGTTATCTTTATTAAACAAGTATCACTGTTCCCTCAGGTTCAAGGTGATGCATCAACCTGCTTCAGATCTACATGCTTTTCCAGTACAATGTGAGATAGCCGTCTCTCCCACTCCTCTTTTCCCTCAGAAGGTACTCAGTAACAAAATCAGGTGCCTTTTTCCCAGGGACTCCACAGATGCTCCTTCTGGAGCACAGAATACGGTAGCTTTTAATTTGCACAGCATGTCTCTCCCAAATGAGTTTACAAGAGAATCAGGAGAAAGTAAGGAAACATCCTCTTCAGTCAGAGAGCTGATCTGCATGGGAACCACAGAGGAAAAGGAACAGTTGGGGGTAGCACTGCAGAGTCATCTATATCTAAACTGAGTTTGTATCTAGTTGCCTTATCAATTATCGAGAGACGAATGTTGAAATTTCCAATTCAAATTGTGTATTTGTCTATTTCTCCTTGCAGTTCTGTTAGTTTTTGTGTCATATATTTTGAAGTTCTGTTATTTTGGTGTGTACACATTTAGAAATGTCATGTCCTCCTTTCTAAGTTAGCATTATGAAATGTTAGTCTTTAACCCTGGTAATATTTCTTCTTTTTTTCCTAGATATTTTTCAGTGACACAGGTTACATTCTTCACTTTGCATCAACATTTTCATTATTTCCATTCTAGTTGTTCTCCTCCCATTAGCCTAGCCTCCCAACCCCCCAACCTTCTCATCTATGCTTTAGAGTGTTTGTTGATCATTTGTTCTCATTGTCACAGAGGAAAAACTCCAAGTTCACTTAAAGTATAGGCTTAGGTTTTCAAGGAAAGAAAAATAATACATTTACACAAAGGAAAATACCCCAAGTCTGCAACCCACCAATGATGATTAAAAGGACAATAACAATCAGCAGCAAAAGTCCGAAGACCTCAACAGGCTGCATGAGCCTTGGGTACAGGCCTTGTCCAGGGTCTTGGGAATGCAAGTGGTGTATTCAGATGTTGTCTGCTTCTCTTCCAGGAAGTGACTGAATTTTAGCTGAAGTCCTTCAGTTGGTTGAACAGTCCATTCAGGAATGGTTGCCGTCTTTACCTGGGAGAGATCAATTCAAGTTTTGACTCTCTGCAATTTGTCAGAACAAGTATTTGTGAGAAGGACCTGATAAGGTCCTTTCAACTGGGATTCAGGAGAGTCTTTCAATTGATACCTTTTCTAATAAACATAATCAAGCAAAATAGAAGGCAGTTTAGAACTGTCCAATTTCTGGGAATCGAAAGCACTCCTTATCAAGGAAGCATACTGTCATGGATTGAATTGTGCCCCCGCCCCCCCGCCAAAATATGTGTCAACTTGGTTAAGCCATGATTCCCAGTATTGTGTGGTTGTCCTCTATTTTGTGATTTTCCTATGTTACAAATCATAATCTCTGCCTGTGGTTAAAGAGGATTAGGGTGGGATGTAACACCCTTGCTTAGGTCACATCCCTGATCCAATGTAAAGGGAGTTTCCCTGGGGTGTGGCCTGAACCACCTTCTATCTTACAAAAGATGAAAGGAAAGGGAAGCAAGCAGAGAGTTGGGGGGACCTCATACCACCAAGAAAGAAGCACCGGGAGCACAGCTTGTCCTTTGGACCTGGAGTTCCTGGGTGGAGAAGCTCCTACTCTGGGAGAAGATTGATGAGAAGGACCTTCCTCCAGAGTCAACAGAGAGAGAAAGCCTTCCCCTGGAGGTGACACCCTGAATTTGGTCTTTAGCCTACTAGACTGTGAGAAAATAAATTTCTCTTTATTAAAGCAATCCATTTGTGGTATGTCTGTTATACCAGCACTAGATGACTAAGACACACAATCTTTGGAATATTGGATCAAGGCTTGACAGTACTTTAATATGCTAGTTTGAATTAAATTAGAGTCAGTGAAAGCCAACCTGTCAGGTAAAGTCACATGTTGTTCAGTGAGTATTTTATGTGGGGCCAGTTTATGCAACCCAAAGGGCATGGATCTTTTAAATTCATTAACACAAGAGGGATAACTTGGACCCAAGACAAATTCAATGAAAAGGAAAGCTTAGCAAGCTGTGTCTTAACAATCCCATTTGTCCTTTCCACCGGTCCATGTGATTCAGGGTGATAAGAATAGTGGAATCTTTGAAAGACTGGAAAAATTTTGCAAGTATCTTTAATTTCTTGTCCAGTAAAGTGAGTACTTTTGTCACTGCAAAGGGTTTTAGGGACTCCCCAGGTGGGAATAGTGTTCTCCAAAAGTTTTTAGCTACAAAACTGGCAGTGGAATGACAGCTGGGGAAAGCCTCCGCCCAATGCACAAATCTGCAAATCCTCACCAACACACACTTAGAACCACGGGAAGTTGGTAGTTGAATGAGATGCATTTGCCATTCAAGTAGAGGACCTATAGGCAATGGTACCTCCCAGGAGGAGGTCTATTTGGCTTTCCTGGGGATATATGGAGCACTATTTTGTTATCTGATCTGCAGCATTCAAAAAATGTCCCTACCAATGTTTTCTGTAAGACATAAATTGATTGAAAAAAAATTTTTTTTCAATCAATTTATGTCTTCCTAAATAATTATTCTCACATACGGTCCAGATTAAAGGGAAAGGTAAGGACTTAAGGAGAACTGGTTTGTGATTAGAACCCTCCCAATAACTGGTATCCCAATTTGGTCTTCATTTCTCCTGTTCCCATAATTTTCTTCATCTTTAGGGGCCATAATCTGGTGACTCACAAGGTTTTACCAAATGCTTCCATTGGGTGTATGATTTTCAATAAAAAAGCTATCATGATAAAAGTCTTCACTAACACAAAATCAACAAGGGCTGTTTGTAACAAGGCTTGAATTACTGGAGGTGGGGCAAAATTATGATGTAACATATCCCACACCAGCCAAGAAATTACTCCAAAAACAATGTCCTAAAGCAGCAAGTAGCTCATTACTGTTAGCATCTGTATCATAGTGGAGGCAATATTTTACCACAGGAATGTGAAACACATCAGGGTTAAACAAGTTTTTTTATTTGGGCCAATTCAGAGGCCCTTGGTTGGGTCCTGATGAGAGTTGGTTTTTTAACCACTCTTGTTTTTCCTCCTCTGAGGCCAGCTGCTGGCACTCCAAAAATGTAGTTAAAATATCATAGGGGTAAAATTTTGGTGGGTAAGTTAGAGTGCTGATCATGTTTCATTTTCGTTCTTTTCATCCTGGTTGAGACGGGGTTGGCCATGAGCAAGGATGAGATTTTGGGAGGGAGCCTGCTTAGTGGACACATCAGCTAAAACATTACCTTTAATTTCCTCAGTTTGAGGTACACCTTTGGGCTGGTGGGCCTGGATTTTTATGACAGCAATCTCCAAGGGTAGTAAAAGGGCTTCTAAGAGGTTAGATACTAAGGGGTCATTTTTAATCTGGGTTCCAGAAGAAGTTAGGAAGTCCCTTTGTTTCCATAGCATCCCAAAATCACAAATAATTTTAAATGCATGCCTTGAATAAAAAAAAAAAAAATGCTTACTGACTGTCCGGAAGCCAGGCTGCATGCCCTCATGAGTGTGATTAATTCAGCTTGTTGGGCTGAAGTAGCATTAGGAAAGGTGCTGCTCTCAAGGACTTCAGTGGAGATCATGAAGGCATATTCTCCCTGGTAATGGCAACTAGTAGGGTCAGGTCTTAAATATGACCCATCCACATAAAGAACTAGATTAGCTAAAAGTGTTTCTTGTCAGAAGTTGATCAGTTAAATCTAAACAGTCATGTGGTATTTGGGTAGAATCATCAGGTAAAGGCAATAAACTGACAGGGTTTAAGGAATTAATGGTAGCCAGATATTGGAGTCAGCTAAAAGCAGAACTTCATATGATGCTAGCCTGCTGGCTGAGATATGTTGAGTCAAAGTTGAATTTAAAACAGCAGATGCAATGTAAGGTATATATAAACATCTAAAAAGTTTCCTAATATTATGTCTGCTGTGCTATCCATTGGTTGGGCTGTGGCAGCCACTGTCAAGAGACAAGTAGGGTGCCTGCAAGCTACTGGGTCTAATTGAAGGGTGTAGTAGCTGACAAGTCTCTGTTGCCCATCATGAGTTTGGGTGATGACCCCTAATGCATTGCCTGCAACCTCATGTACAAACAAGGAAAAGTCTAGGCTATAGTTAGGAAATCAGACCTGGGGTGTTTAGTAGGTTTTGTTTCAAATAAAAAATGGCTTTATGACTTATTCCATTAAACTGAAAGGAATCTGGCTCAGAAGCTTTTAAGTATTGATATAGTGGTTGAGCCATTAGGGAAAAATTTGATATCCATGTGTGACAGTAGTTGCAAAAGCCTAAAAATCCCCTTAACTGTTTCTTAGACACAGGAATGGGATAAACTAAGATTGTTTCTTCTCTTTTTGGGTCTATAGTAATCCCTTTTGCTGAAATTATATGTCTTAAGTATTTAATTGGAGTTTGGGCTAACTGTAATTTTTTCTTTAATAACCCACTAACCCACTGCACCCTTTAAATTTCTTTGTCCTTGTCATATAACTTCTACAGCATAATCCTTCAAGTAGCAAGAAAAATGAACACATCCATTACCAAATTTAAATAGTTAAATATCTTCTTCCTATGATATAAAAAGCAAGAACTTGTAAATCTCAATTATAATAAATATCTGTTAATTTAATACCAACAAGTTAATAAAAAATTCTGGAATTAATTCAAGCTTACATGTTATATAACATAATTATTGTTGAAATAAAGCTTTTACAAATAGTTTATACTTTCATTTAAGTTACCATTTCTTTTGTTTTTTAGGCTAATTAGGTAAGGAGGCAATTTTATTATCCTGCTGTCTTTTTTTTTTTTTACTTTTATTGTGCTATAAGTGAAAGTTTACAAATCCAGTCAGTCTCTCGTACAAAAATATATATACACCTTGCTATATACTTCTAGTTGCTCTCCCCCTAATGACACAGCACACTCCTTCTCTCCACTCTCTATTTTCATGCCCATTCTGCCAGCTTCTGACCCTCTCTGCCCTCTCATCTCCCCTCCAGACAGGAGTTTCCCACATAGTCTCATGTGCCTACTTGATCCAAGCAGCTCACTCTTCACCAGTATCATTTTCTATCCCATAGTCCAGTCCAATCCCTGTCTAAAGAGTTGGCTTTGGGAATTGTTCCTGTCTTTGGCTAACAGAAAGTCTGGAGACAATGACCTCTGGGGTCTTTCTAGTCTCAGTCAGACAATTAAGTCTGGTGTTTTTACGAGAATTTGAGATTGGCATCCCACCTCTCTCCTGCTCCCTTAGGGGCTCTCTATTGTGTTCCCTGTCGGGGCAATCATCAGTTGTAGCTAGGCACCATCTAGTTCTTCTGGTGCCAGGCTGATTTAGTCTCTGGTTTATGTTGCCCTTTCTGTCTCTTGGGCTCATAATTATCTTGTGTCTTTGGTGTTCTTCATTCTCCTGTGCTCCAGGTGGGTTGAGACCAATTGTTGCATCTTAGATGGTCGCTTGCTAGCGTTTAAGACCCCAGATGCCACTCTCCAAAGTGGAATGCAGAATGTTCTCTTAATAGATTTTATTTTGCCAATTGACCTAGATATCCCCTGAAACCATGGTCCCCAAAACCCCGCCCCTGCTACACTGGCCTTCAAAGCGTTCAGTTTATTCAAGAAACTGCTTTTGGTTTAGTCCAGTTGTGCTGACCTCTCCTGTATGGTGCGCTGTCTTACCCTTCACCTAAAATAGTTCTTGTCTACTACGCACTGGGTTTCTGGGTTATGTGATTAGTAAATGCCCCCTCCCTCCCTCTCTCCCCACTCTCATAACCATCAAAGAATATTTTCTTCTTCGTTTAAACTATTTTTCAAGTTCTTATAATAGTGGTCTTATACAATATTTGTCTTTTTGCAACTGACTAATTTCACTCAGCATAATGTCTTCCAAAATTCCTCCATGTTATGAAATGTTTCACAGATGCATCATTGTTCTTTATTGATGTGTAGTATTCCATTGTGTGAATATATCATAATTTATTTATCCATTCATCTGTAGATGGGCACCTTGGTTGCTTCCATCTTTTTGCTATTGTAAACAGTGCTGCAGCGAACATGGGTGTGCATATATCTGTTCATGTAAAAGGTCGTATTTCTCTAGGATATATTCCAAGGAGTGGGATTGCTGGATTGTATGGTAGTTTTATTTCTAGTGTTTTTAAGGAAGCGCCAAATCGATTTCCAAAGTGGTTGTACCATTTTACATTCCCACCAGCTGTGTATAAGTGCTCCAGTCTCTCCACAACCTCTCCAACATTTATTATTCTGTGTTTTTTGGATTAATGCAAGCCTTGTTGGAGTGAGATGGAATCTCACTGTAGTTTTGATTTGCATTTCTCTAACAGCTAATGATCGTGAGCACTTCCTCATGAATCTGTTAGGTACCTGAATGTCTTCTTTAGTGAAGTGTCTGTTCACATCCTTTGCCCATTTTTTAATTGGGTTGTCTTTTTGTAGTTGAGTTTTTGCAGTATCGTGTAGATTTAAGAGATCAGACTCTGATTGGAAATGTCATAGGTAAAAACTTTTTCCCGGTCTGTAGGTAATCTTTTTACTCTTTTGGTGAAGTCTTCGGATGAGCATAGCTGTTTGATTTTTAGGAGCTCCCAGTTATCTAGTTTCTTTTCTGGTGTTTGTGCATCATTAGTAATGTTTTGTATACTGTTCATGCCATGTATTAGGACTCCTAGCATTGTCCCTATTTTTTCTTCCATAATCTTTACCGTTTTAGATTTTATATTTAGGTCTTTGATCCATTTTGAGTTAGTTTTTGTGCATGGTGTGAGGTATGGGTCTTGTTTCATTTTTTTGTGGATGGATATCTAGTTATGCCAGTACCATTTGTTAAAAACACCGTCATTTCCCCATTTAACAGACTTTGGGCCTTTGTCAAATATCAGCTGCTTCTATGTGGAAAATTTATGTATCGATTCTCAATTCTGTACCATTGGTCCATGTATCTGTTGTGCCAGTACCAGCCTGTTTTGATGACTGTGGCCGTATAACAGGTTCCAAAATCAGGTAGAGTGAGGTCTCCCACTTTGTTCTTCTTTTTCAATAATGCTTTACTTATCCGGGACCTCTTTCCCTTCCATATGAAGTTGGTAATTGGAATTTGGATTGGAATTGCACTGTATCTATAGATGACTTTTGGTAGAATAGACATTTTACAATGTTAAGTCTTCCTATCCATGAGCATGGTGTGTTTTTCCACTTATGTGGGTCTCTTTTGGTTGCTTGCAGTAGCATCTTGTAGTTTTCTTTGTATAGGTCTTTTACATCTCTGGTGAGATTTATTCCTAAGTATTTTATGTTCTTGGGGGCTACTGTAAATGGTATTGAGTTGGTGATTTCCTCTTCAATGTTCTTTTTGTTGGTGTATGTTTTGGTGTATTTTTGTATGTTTTTCTTGTATCCCAATTAGCTGCTGAAATCTTCTGTTAGTTTCAGTAGTTTTCTTGAGGATTCTTTAGGGTTTTGTGTGTATAAGAACACATCACCTGCAAATAGAGATACTTTGGCTTGTTTATTACCAATCTGGATGCCCTTTATTTCTTTACCTAGCCTAATTGCTCTGGCTAGGACCTCCAGCACAATGTTGAATAAGAGTGGTGATAAAGGGCATCCTTGTCTGATTCCCATTCTCAAGGGGAATGCTTTCAGACTCTGTCCATTAAGGATGATGTTGGGTTTGTATAAATGCCCTTTATTATGTTGAGGAATTTTCCTTCTATTCCTATTTTGCTGAGGGTTTTTATCATGAATGGGTGCTGAACTTTTTCAAATGCCTTTTCTGCACAATTGATAAGATCATGTGGTTCTGTCTTTTATTTATGTGATGGATTACACTAATTGTTTTTCTAATGTTGAACTATCCCTGCACCTGCTATGAATCCCACTTGGTCATGGTGAATTATTTTTTTGATATGTTACTGAATTCTATTGGCCAGAATTTTGTTGAGGATTTTTGCATCTAAGTTCATGAGGGATATAGGTCTGTAATTTTGTTGTTGTTGTTGTGGAGTCTTTACCTAGTTTTGGTATCAGGGATATGCTGACTTCATAGAATGAGTTTGGGAGTATTCCATCCTTTGCTATGTTCTGAAATACAGTAGTAGTGGTGTTAACTCTTCTCTGAAAGTTTGGTAGAACTCTGTAGTGAAGCCCTCTCGGCCAGGGTTTTTTTTTGTTGGGAGTTTTTAAATTACCTTTTTCAATCTCTTCTTTTGTTATGGGTCTATTTAGTTGTTCTACCTCTGTGTTAATTTAGGTAGGTAGTGTGTTTCTAGAAATTCATCCATTTCTTCTAGGTTTTCAAATTTGTTAGAGTACAATTTCTAGTAGTAATCTGACATGACTCTTTTCATTGCAGTTGAGTCTGTTGTGATATTGCCCATCTCATTTCTTATTTGGGTTATTTGCTTCCTCTTCTGTTTTTCTTTTGTCAGTTTGGCCAATGGTTTATCAGTTCTGTTAATTTTTCCAAAGAATCAGCTTTTGGTTCTTGTTAACTCAATTGTTTTCTGTTTTCTATTTCATTTAATTCTGCTCTAATTTATTATTTGCTTTCTTCTGGTGCCTGAGGGTTTCTTTTGTTGCTTTCTTTCTATTTGTTCAAGTTGTAGGATAATTCTTTGATTTTGGTCCTTTCTTCTCTTTGTATGTGTGTATTTATTGATATAAAGTGACCTCTCACCACTGCTTTCGCTACGTCCCAAAGGTTCTGATAGGAAGTGTTTTCATTCTCATTGGATTCTATGAATTTCTTTATTCCATCCTTAACGTCTTCTATAGCCCAGTTGTTTTTGAGCAGGGTATTGTTCAGTTTCCAAGTGTTTGATTTCTCTTCCCTGCTTTTTCTGTTATTGATTTTTACTTTTATGGCCTTATGGTCAGAGAAGATGTTTTGTAATATTTCGATGTTTTGGATTCTGCTAAGGCTTGCTTTATGACCTAATGTGTGTCTATTCTACAGAATATTCCATGTGCACTAGAAAAGAAAGTATACTTGGCTGCTGTTGGGTGGAGTGTTCTGTATATGTCTATGGGTTCTAGTTGGTTGATTTTGGCATTTTGATCTTCTGTGTCTTTATTGAGCTACTTTCTGGATGTTCAGTCCTTAACCGAAAGTGTTGTATTGAAGTCTCCACTATAATTGTGGAGCTGTCTATCTCACTTTTCAATGCTGTTAGAGTTGTTTTATGTATCTTGCAGCCCTGTCATTGGGTGCGTAAATATTTAATATGGTTATATTCTCCTGGTGTATTGTCCCTTCAATCATTATATAGTGTCCTTCCTTGTCCTTTGTGGTGGATCTAACTTTAAAGTCTATCCTGCCAGAAATTAATATTGCCACTCCTGGTTTTTTTTGATTGTTGTTTGCTTGATAAATTTTTTCATCCTTTGAATTTTAGTTTGTTTGTGTCTCTAAGTCTGAGGTGTGTCTCTTGTAGACAGCATATAGACGGATCGTGTTTTTTAATCCATTCTGCCACTCTGTTTATTGGTGCATTTAGTTCATTTACATTCGGTGTAATTATGGATAGGTACGAGTTTAGTACTGTCATTTTGATGTCTTTTTTTGTGTGTGTTGTTGACAATTTCTTTTTCCCACCTAATTTTTTGTGCTGAGTAGATTATTTATTGTTCTTTCCTCTTATTTGTTGTTGTTGATTTTGTTTCTGCTGAGTCTCTATTTTTTTCTTGTATTTTATTTTGATGAGTAGGATTGTTAGTTTCCTTTGTGGTTACCTTAATATTTACCCCTATTTTTCTAAGTTTAAACCTAACTTTTATTTCTTTCTATCTCCTTGTCTTCCTCTCCATATGAAAGATGTATGACTACATTTCTTATTCCCCCTTTATTGTTTTAATGTTGTCTTCTTTTACATAGTGACATTGCTGTTTTCTTGCTTTGAGCGTTTTTTTTTAAATCTTGATTTATTTTTGTGATTTCCCTATCTGGGTTGACATCTGGTTGCTTTGTCCTGTGTTTTAGTCTTGGGTTGATATCTAATATTATTTATTTTCTTGCCAGAGAACTCCCTTTAGTATTTCTTGTAGTTTCAGTTTGGTTTTTACAAATTCCCTAAAATTCTGTTTATCTGGAAATGTCCTAATTTTGCCTTCACATTTGAGAGACAGTTTTGCTGGATACATCATTCTTGGCTGGCAGTTTTTCTCCTTCAATACTTTTTATAAGTCATCCCATTGTCTTCTTGCCTGCAAGGTTTCTACCGAATAGTCCGAGCTTATTCTTATTGGCTCTCCTTTTTGTTTATTCCTAGCTGCTCTTAAAAGTCTCTCTTTATCTTTGGTTTTGGCAAGTTTGATTATAACATGCCTTGGTGACTTTCTTTTAAGATCTACCTTATGTGGAATTTAATGAGCATCTTGGATAGATATCTTCTCATCTTTCACAATATCAGGGAAGTTTTCTACCAACAAATCTTCAACAATTCTCTCTGTATTTTCTGTTATCCCTCCCTGTTCTGGTACTCCAATCGCTTGTAGGTTATTTCTCTTGATAGAGTCCCACATGATTCTTAGGGTTCCTTCATTTTTTAAATTCTTTTATCTGATTTTTCTTCAAATGTTTTGGTGCCAAGTGCTTTATCTTCAGTCTCACCAATTCTGCCTTCCACTTGATCAGTTCTGCTCCTCTGACTTTCTATTGAGATGTCTAATTCTGTAATTTTATTGTTAATCTTCTGAATTTCTGCTTGCTGTCTCTCTAGGGATTCTGGCAGCTTATTATATTTTTCATTATATTCTTGAACAATGTTTTTAATTTCTTCAACTGCTTTATCCATGTGTTCCTTGGCTTACTCTGTTTGTTCCCTGATCTTCTCCTGTTCTCGTTCCTGATGTTTTGAAGAGTTTTGCATAATTAATCTTTTGTATTCTGCATCTGGTAATTTCAGGAAGGCATCTTCATCTAGAAGATCCCTTGATTCTTTGTTTTGAGAGCTTGCTGAAGCCATCATAGTTTCCTTCTTTATGTGTTTGATATTGACTGTTGTCTCCAAGTCATCTATAAGTTATTGTATTAGTTTATTTTATGGTTGCTTACTGTATCCTAGCTTTTTGCTTTGTTTTGTTTTGATATGCCAAATGGGTTGCCTGAGTGAGCTAGCTTGATCATTTTCACCTTTCCTGTCACCAGATGGCAAGAGTTGTTATCAGGTATATGAGTCTAGGATTCCATTCACTTTTCTTGTATGGATTCAGTTCAGGTGTCCAGGTAGTTGGTCGTCAGGTGTGTGGTATAGGCTCTGTCCTACAATCTTAGAGGGGCAGGAGTGATTGGTGTAGGTACAGCTATCTGGTTGCAGCATGGGGTCACCCTCTGAACATGGCAGGGTGCTGACAACTATCTCCCGAGTGTGAAGAAAGCACCTCCATGTTCCCTAGAGTGCACAGGTGGGTGGGTTCTGCAGACGGACTATGGTCTCCCAGTGCTTTTGGTTGTAAAGACTGGAGGTATCAGTTATCCTTTGACCCCTGTCACAGGTGGCTGGGTGACTTGAGTAGAGCCACCAGTCCTTAGGCTTCTCGTGTGTTTAGGTGAGGACTCTGTGTAATAGACAAAGTGGTGTCAAACATTAAACACCCATCTTTCCACCACACAGCTGAAACGGCTGCCGTCTGCCAGCAAGGGCCTATTCTTCTGAAATAGGTCCACACAGGTCCATGCAGGGGGAAAAGGTATTTAAAGTCCATGGACATTTTATGCCTGGACAGGAGCCACTTCTGTCCTGAGCTCCCCAGGTTAGTGGAGCTGGCAGATTATCTTTCCCCCCAGTTGTGAATTTATTCTTTCTCTACAGCCAGGAGAATGGCTCAGAACGCTCAGGGAAATCAATAGCCACTGAAGCTGACTTGGGGGGCTGGGGGTGTGGTAAAATATATGCAAATACTTAGGTTTTGCCAAGAGCAATATTCTTCTCTGGTTCCAGAGGTGTGAGTAGGCTGTGCAGCTGGCTGTTTCTTCCTGAGGAATCTGTGGCTGAACACTACCAGCAGCACGCTGCATTAGCTCCCGGGAATGGTGCCTGAGGGTTCCCGGCAATTCAGGTCCAGCAACTCGTCTCCACTTCTGAACCATCTCTCTCTTCCCCTGCTACTCAGTCCACTTCCAAAGTTTGCCTTTGATGTTCTAGGCTCCTCGCTTGTCATAAATATAATAGTTTCACTTTTTTTTTTTTGGTCTTTGTTGTAAGAGAGATCACCGGATGTGTCTGACTACTCCGATATCTTGGCCCCCCGCCTCCCCTATCCTGCTGTCTTTTTAAGGCTTTAAAACATCAATTAAAATAATAATTATCAGCCAGGGCTTTTAATTTGGTACAAAGCAGACATTTAGACACAAATGAAACAGAAAACACACACAGAAATACACACAAATCATTGGTCTGTGAGGCCAGCTGAAAACCAGGCATATACAATATTACACAACACAAAACAAATATAGGGAGAACTCACTTTCTTAAAATGTATATTTATTTACTTGATACACATATGTGTCAATAACCCCAAGGACAGTGTATGCCAGCCCTATGTGCTGATCACAGAGAAAAACAACTTAGTAAGCAGATCTAGCTTCTGTTACAAAGGTGAACTGCTTCTGTAGTTAGAACTGGAGTCAAAGATGGGGTTGGGTCCTGACTTTAAATCAGCCATTTTACTTTTAGTCAAGTGCCTCTAAAATTTAGAGCTCCTTTATCATACAAATTATTTTTTAAAAGAGCACAGTATTCAGAGATGATATTCGTTACTTTATGAACTAAACTGCTATTTAGCTAAAAGGTGACTTAAGGGAATAGTTTTGGCTCAAGACTTAATTTTCAAAAAATGCAAGCTTACTGGACCAATTAAGACAGGACGAATCCCCTAGTAAGTTTGCATTTTTTGAAAATTTGAAGTTCTGTTCCACATTTTCTCCGTTTCTATATAGCTTTTAAAGGAAGCGCCATATTGTTTTCCAAAATGGTTGTATGATTTTACATTCCCACCAGCAATGCATAAGAGTTCCAAACTCCCTGCAGCCTCTCCAACATTTGTTATTTTCTGTTGTTTTGATTCGTGTATGTTTTTCTCAGATTTGTCATAGCCAAAAAAGTTTTTCCAGTTTGTAGGTTTTCTTTTTACTTTTTTGGTGTAGACTTTTGATGAGCAAAAGTGTTTAATTTTTAGAAGATCACAGTTATCTAATTTATCTTTTGGTGTTTGTGTATTGTTAGTTATGATTTGTATCCTATTTATGCTTTGTATTGGGGTCTCTAATGTTGCCCTTATTTTTTTCTTCTGTGATTTTTACAGTTTTTGGTTTTATATTTAGGTCTTTGGTCCATTTTGAATTGATTTTTGTGTATGGTGTGAGGTAGGTGTTCCGTTTCACTTTTAAAAGATGGACATCCAGTTTTTCCAGTACCATTTGTTAAAAAGACTGTCTTTTCCTCACTTGGTGGACTTTGGGCCTTTATCAAATATCAGCTGCTTATAATAGACGGATGGATTTATGTTTGGATTCTCGATTCTGTTCCATTAGTCAATATGTCTGTCATTGTACCAGTACCAGGCTGTTTTGACTACCATAGCTATATTGGAGGTTCTGAAGTCAGGTAGTATGAGTTCTCTTACTTTATTCTTTTTCTTCAATAGTGCTTTACTTACCCAGGGCCTCTTCTCTTTCCATATAAATTTAATGACTAGTTTTTTCACCTTTTTAAAGAATGGTGTTTTTTTTTTTTTGGTTTGGTGTTGGTATTTGGATCAGGATTGCGTTATATTTATAGATTGCCTTGAGTAGAATTGACATTTTCTCAATGTTGAATCTACCTATCCATGAGCATGGTATGTTCTTCCATTTATGTAGGTCTCATTTGGTTTATTGAAGTAATGTTTTGTAGTTTCTTTTGTATAAGTCTTTTACAGCCCTGGTAAGATTTATTCCTAAGTATTTCATTTTTGGGGGGCTGTTGTAAACGATATTGCTTTCCTGATTTCCTTTTTGTAGTTCCCTTTATTGGTGTATAGGAATCCAACTGATTTTTGTATGTTTATCTTGTATCTTGCACACTGCTGAATCTTTCTATTAGTTCCAGTAGATTTCTTGTGGAGTTCTTTGGGTTCTCTTATCATCTGTAAATAGGTATAGTTTTACTTCTTCCTTACCAATTTGGATGCCCTTTATTTCTTTTTTTTCCCTTACTGCTCTAGTGAGGACTTCCAGAACAATACTAAATAAAAGTGGTGATAAAGGGCATCCTTGTCCTGTTCCTGTTCTCAGGGCAGATGTTTTCAGCCTCTCTCCATTAAGAATGATGTTGGCTGTTGGTTTTGTACAGATGCCTTTTATTATGTTGAGGAATTTTCCTTCTATACCTATTTATTGAGTGTTTTGTCAGGAATGGGTGTTGGACTTTGTCAGATGCCTTCTCTGAGTAAATTGAGATAATCACGTGGTTCTTTTGTTTATTTATGTGGTGGATTACATGTACTGATTTTTCTCATGTCGGACCATCCTTGCATATCTGGTATGAATTCCACTTGGTTGTGGTGTATTATTATTATTTTTTATATGGTGCTGAATTCTATTGGCTAGAATTTTGCTTAGAATTTTTGCATCTATATTCATGAGGGAAACCCTGGTGGCATAGTGGTTAACAGCTACAGCTCTTAACCAAAAGGTCAGCAGTTCAAATCTACCAGGTGCTCCTTGGAAACCCTATGGGGCAGTTCTACTCTGTCTTATAGGGTCACTATGAGTTGGAACCGACTCGATGGCAATGGGTTTGATTTTTTTTTTTTGGTATATTCATGAGAGATATTGGTCTGTAATTTTCTTTTTTTGTGGTGTCTTTGCCTGGTTTTGGTATCAATATTATGCTGGCTTCAGAGAATGAATTTAGGAAGTATCCCTTCCTTTTTCTATGTTCTGAAACAGTTTGAGTAGTACTGGTGCAAACTCTTCTCTGAATGTTTGGTAGAATTCTCCAGTGAAGATATCTGGGCCAGAACTTTTTTTTTTTAATTACCTTTTCAATTTCTTCTCTTGTTATTGGTATGTTTAGATTTTCGACCTCAGCTTGTGTTAGTTTAAGTAGGTAGTGTTTTTCTAGAAATTTGTCCATTTCCTCTAGGTTTTCAAATTTGTTTGGAGTATAGTTTTTCATAGTCCTCTGTTATGATCCTTTTAATTTCAGTTGAGTCTGTTGTAATATTCCACATTTCATTTCTCACTTGGGTTATTTGTGTCCTCTCCAGTTTTTCTTTTGTAATTTGCCCAAAGATTTGTTGATTTTGTTGATCTTTTCAAAGAACCAACTTTTGGTTTTGTTGATTCTTTCTACAGTTTTCCTATTCTGTATTTCATTTATTTCTGCTCTGATTTTTACTATTCCTTTCTTCTGGTGTCTGTGGGCTTCTTTTGCCATTCTCTTTCAATTTGTTCAAGTTGTATATCTAATGTTATGATTTTATCCCTTTCTTCTTTTTTGACGTGTGCACCTATTGGTATAAATTGACCTCTGATCAATCACTGCTTTTGCTGTGTCCCAAGGTTTTGGTATGATGTGTTTTCATCCTCATTTGATTATAGGAATTTTTTTTTTTATTGCATCTTTGATTTCTATTACCTAGTGGTTTTTAAACAAGGTATTATTCAGTTTCCCTGTATTTGATTTTTTTCTTGCTTTTCCTGTTATTAATTTCTACTTTTATGGCATCGTGATCAGAGATGATGCTTTGTGCTATCTGAATGTTTTGGATTTTATTGAAGGTTGCTTTGCAGTTGAGGATGCAGTCTATTCTGGAGAATGTTCCACGCGTGTTGGAAAAGAACGTGTACTTTGCTGCTGTTGGGTGGAGTCTTCTATATATGTATATGAGGTCATTGGTTGATTGTGGCCTTTAGATCTGTATCTTTTTTGAGTTTCTTTCTAGATGTTCTGTCCTTTACCAGGAGTGGCATGTTGAAGTCTCCTACTATTATTGCAGTACTGTCGATTTCTCTTTTTAGTGCTATTAGAGTTTGTTTTGTGTTTTAGAGCCCTGTAATTCAGTGTGTAGATATTTATTATGGTTATGCCCTCATGTGGATTATTCCTTTAATCATTATGTAGTGTCCTTCCTTGTCTTTTGGAGCCCTCGTGGTGCAGTGATTAAGAGCTCAGCTGCTAACCAAAACGTCAGCTGTTTGAGTTTGCCAGCCGCTCCTTGGAAACCTTATGGGGCAATTCAACCTGTCCTATAGGGTTGCTATGAGTCACAATTGACTCGATGGCTACGGGCTTGGGCTTGGGGCCTTGTCTTTTACGGTGGATTTTGTTTTAAAGTCTATTTTATCTGAGATTAGTATTGCCACTCCTGGTCTTTTTTGGTTGCTGTTTGCTTGATATATTTTTTCCATCCTTTGATTTTTAATATATTTATGTCTTTGTTTCTAAGGTGTGTCTCTTGTAGACAGCATATTGATGGATCTTTTTTTTTATCCATTCTGTCACTTTCTATTTTTTTTTATGGGTGCATTTAAGCCATTTACGTTCAGTGTGATTATTGATAGGTGTGATTTTATTGCTGTCTTTTGTACTGTTTTTTGTGGTACTGACTTTTTTTTTGTTCCTCTTACTGTTCTGTGCTGAATTCCTTTTGTTTGTGGATTTTGTTCTTGTTTCTTTTGTTTTTGTAGATTTTGTGTTTACTAAGACTTTAAGTTTTTCTTCTTTATTTTGATGAGTAGGTTTGTTAACTTTCTTTGTGGTTGCCTTGAAATTTAACCCTACCTTCCTAAGTTTAAACCAGTCTTTTATTACTTTATAATGCCTTGACTTCCTCTCCATTTGAAAGTTCTATACCTACACCATTTATTCCCTCTTTTATTGTTCTGATGTTGTTGTTGTTTACCAATTGACCTCTCTGGTTTCCTGTTGTAAATTTTTTAGTTTTGTTTTACCCTTAAGAGTTCATTACCTAGGTTGAAACCTGGCTGATGCTGTCATGTATCCTAGATTCAGGTTTTTGTCTGATGTTATTGGTTCTCTAAGTGAAGGACTCCTTTTAATAATTCTTTTAAGTTTGGTTTGGTTTTTACATATTCCCTTAATTTCTGTTTATCTGGAAATGTCCTAATATTTGAGAGAGGATTTTGCAGGATATATTATTCTTGAATGGCAGTTTTTTTCTTTCAAGGTTTTATATATGTCATCCCATTGCCTTCTTGCCTGCATGATTTCTGTTTTTTTTTTAAGCTTAGTGTTATTGTTTCCCTTTTGTATGTTACTTTTTGTTTTTATCAAATTACTTTCAGGACCCCTTCTTTATCTTTGGTTTTAGTGATTGTGACTATGATATGTCTTGGTGTTTTTCTTTTGGAGTCTATTCCATATGGGGTTCGTTGAGCTTCTTGGATGGGCAGCTTTTCGTCTTTCATGATATTAGGGAAGCTTTCTGTCAGCAAACCTTCAATGATCCTCTCTGTTTTCTCCCCTTGTTCTGGAACTCTGGTCACATGCAGGTTTTTGTTTTTGATTGTAGCCAGGGTTTCTTCATTTTTCTTCATTCTTTTCTCTGATTTTTCCTCAGATAAAGTGGTATCCAAGTATTTGTCTTCAATTTCACTGATTCCATATTTCATTGTTTCAAATTTGATCCTAAAACTTTCTACTGCATTGTCAGTTTCTGAAATCTTGTTGTTTATCTTTTGAATTTCTAACTGCTGTTTTTGTATGATTTCTAGTTATTTATTTTGACATTTTCTTCCAATGCTTTGTCTGTGTTTTGCCTTATTTTGTTTGTATTTTCCATGATTTTGTCTATGTTTTCCTTATTTTTGTCTGCATTTTCCTTCATTTATTGGTAAACCCAGAATATTAGAGTTTTGAATTCCCTGTCAGGTAGTCCCAGTGCCTTTTCTTCTACTGGAAGGTCATTTGGTGTTTTATTTTTGTCGCTTTCTGGAGCCATCCTGTCCTGTTATTTTTAATATATTTTGATATTGTCTGTGGTCTCCAAGACATTCAAGATTTATTTGTTTGTTTTGTCCTGCTTTTCTGTTTTATTTTGTTATGTCTGTGCTGGTGGGCTGGGTGTGTTTTGTTTCTTGCTCATCCGTGAGCATGATACTTCCCACCACCTCATCCAAGTGGGCAGGGCTGGTTACTCAGCTATGATGCAGCAGGGTGTGTCCAGTGGGGGTGGAGGGGCAGGGATGGGTAGTTTGTGGCAGGAACAGGGCCAATTAGGTGTGGGTGCAGGGAGTACAGGACGGGGTCCGGGGGACTGTGTTGGGGCTGCTTGGGGTCGTGGCACTTGTCATGCTTATTAATTTTTAATAGGATGCTAGGCATTGTGGAATTTTACATTGTTGGGGCCAAGATATTGTTGAGTTTATTTAAAGACTGCTGGATTATCTTCTGACAAACAGTTCAAAGGGATCAAGCTGATCCTTAGTAAGTTAGCTATGTCCCAAAACAAAGTACAACAGCCTTTTAAGGAATACAGTATCTAGCACCATATATTATAGGGCTTTCCACTCTGACTGGTGAGAAAGAGATCTCTTCCCAGCCCTGTGTGAGTGCCAATAATTGTTCAGCTTATGTGTTCTAAATCAAATTTCAGAGTGAAAAAGCCTAAGCAAAAGACCAATTTGAAATATTGTATGGTATCAGCGAAGCCTCATGGCACCATAAATCTACAGAATCACATCCAATGGATTCATTCCTATTATAATTAGTGATATTTATACTCCAAATATAATCTAGACTCCACTAGAATATCACTTCTCACATGGATACCAGGCTTAGAGTTTTCTGTCATACTGTAACTTAGCCTGTGTATTCTGAGGATATCCAGGTATTTAAAAGTAGCAACCCTCCAGTAAAATGTATTTCCTAAAAAAAAAAAAGAATATTCAGAAGCCTCTAAAAATAAACATGAATTATTTAAAAACCAAAAAACTTCCAGAAGGGATATTCAATTTCCTTTTTATGCATACTCTACAAAGTACAGTTCATTCCCACAAGAGGAATAAAACAGATAGAAAAGGTGGCTCAAATCTGTCTCCAGCCTTCACAAAAGTCATACATGATACTGCTTGTATGCTGAAGGCTCAAAAATCTAGTCTAAATGCCTCAACTAAAATGTCCGTTTTCAATTTACAAGCTTTGATTCGTCCTTAGCCAGTCAAGGAGGGTGAGTTAATGCTATAGTAAACAATTGTTACACATTGTGATGAGTTTGGGGGAGTTAGGGGCTGATCAAGGAAAAATATATGACCACAAGATGGCAGTGTTGCACAACCAGCTATTTACTGGGGCCTGACGTTCTTTTTTGATGGCAGCTTGTGGGGTGGTGACACCCCACGCAGGAGATTTTGCAGAGGCAAGGACCTTCCAGAAGGGGAAGAGGGTAAAGGGACTCTCAGGGGAGGGGAAGAGAGAAGAGAGGGCTTAAGTGCCTACGTAGTATTCCCTCATGTTGCAAGGTGGGGAGTCTGGGTTAGAAAGCTCCAAATGGCAGCAGCAACTTAGGATCTTTATAACCACAGGGTTTATCCTATTTTTTTTTTTAATGGCTAGCAAATATTGGGCAAAGTTTTGGGAGTATGTAAAGTAGGCAGGCTCTAAGTGGCTAAAAATCTGCTTATTTGGGGGTATTCGTAAAACGATTGTGTCAGATTTTGAGTTTGACCCCTATAGATATTTTGGGTTAACAGGCTTCAGCTTGCTAAGAAGTGAACAGTCTGGGGCCAATCCACAGGGGCTATCTTCATCTCATTTATATGACCCTGTTCAGCACTGAGTCTGGGTTGGGTTGCTGTTGAGTCGATTCCAACTCATAGTGATCCCATGTGTGTCAGAGTAGAACTGTGCTTCATAGGGTTTTCAATGGCTGATTTTTCTGGAGATAGATCGTCAGGCCTTCTTCTGAAGTGCCTTTGGGTGGATTCAGACCTCCAGCCTTTTGGTTAGCAGGCAAGTGGATTAACGGTTTGCACCACCCACGGAATCCTCATTTATAAAGCATAAAAAATACCTATATAAATATTGGAGCCCTGGTGGCGCAGTGGTTAAGAGCTCAGCTGCTAACCAACATGTTAAGAGTTCAAACCCACTGGCCACTCCTTGGAAACTCTAGGCGGCAGTTCTACTCTGTCCTATAGGGTTGTTATGAGTCAGAATCGACTCGACAGCAACAGGTTTGTTTTTTTGGTTTTATATAAATATTACAGAGCAAATAGAACAATCTGTGACTAGTCTAAAAGGAAAAGGCAACTGACTCTCTAAAGCAGACTCATCTCAACTCTGACACCTATAGGCTTTGAGATCTATTAAAAGTACTAATAGTCATTTTGTTTCTGGAAATTGCCTACATTGCAACTGGCTACTATGCCCTGTCCTGAGTCTTAAATTTCACTGCTGGTCATTGTCACATTAGATGGCTCAACAACTCATTCTACAGCAGAAAGAAAAAGACTCACCCTAGCGCAACTACAGATTATGTTCAAGAGACGTCCTTCTGGTCTTAATCCATACAATTTTGACAAGAGTAAAAATCTGGGTGGCATGAATATTAATCAGTCCTATGGCTTGAGATCATCTGTTCTTGGCCAAAAGAGGAACCAATGAAGGAAAAAACAGCCCGTGATATCTGGAACTGATGTGTGTTCCCAGTTAGACACAATGTTGACTTCATGCCGGGATGAGGTTCCCAGCCAGGCCACTTTGTTCTGTTGGACATAGAAAATCTCAGACTATCAACCATCAGCAAGGCACTCTAAGACCATGGTAAGATGAAACAAATAAGTCCACTGCATAATTTTGTCTAAGAACAGACAAAGGTCACTGTGCCACCCACGCAGACTTCCCCGTTCTTTCTAATAGTGCCCAATTTAGAGTAAACCCCCTACTTCCTTAGACCTTCCACCAAATCACCCAACGAACCCCCAAACCCTAAAGTAGGTTCTTGCTCCACCCTCTTACTGAGATGCCTCAGAGTTCCCAGTTGTGACTGGTTGGCACTCTCCCTCATTCCAACCAGTAACAAGCCCAATGATGTCAGTTATGTTTTCACTCCTGGTGTTCTACAACTGTAGGGCATTGAGAAGCTTAATGTACACGTGGGCACAGGGGCTGTGGAATAGGTTCAGCCAGGTCTCTGGCTTGGTCACTTACCAGCTGTGCACCTTTGTCCCATTCACTACTGCTCAGTTTCTCCATATGCAAAAGTGGGAACATTCTGTCTCAGAGGAGGCTGGTGTGAAGAATGAGGGGAGGCCAGAAAATAACAAACGGTGGCTGTTACTATTCTTTTTCATTACTATCATAAATTATTCCAACTATAGTTCAGGATTTGGGAGTTGGAAATGCAAATTTCCCCAGGGCACCAGACTAATTCAGGTCCCCTAAGAGGGCCATGGATGCCAAGGACACCATTGTCTGCACTCGGCCCCACCCACTGCCCATGGTCCACATCACTTTTTCCCTGGCATGAACTGGGCTGCACTGTCTAGGCAACGGGGAAGGGCAGGGTGCCCTGCCACAGCCCACAGTGGTTCAATTATGGCTCCTGGCTTGCAGCTTGCAGGGCAAGGCTCCAAGTGCTGTGACCAGCACTGCAGCTTCACAGGACATCTGGCCAGGCTAAGCTAGCTCAGGGTGGGCTTACCCTCCATGTGGGGCAGGGGCATTCGCAGACCTGGGGCACGCCCTAGGTCTCATTGCTGAACTTGGACAGCCCCCCTCAGTACCCTCTGTACCTACCATGGGTGAAAGTATTACCATTAGCTTTAATCTCTATAAGATCAACCCCCCCAACCCTGAGATCTATGGATTATCTTCTTATTCTGCAAGGGGGAAATTTTTTTTACAGACACATTGTTGGACCCTATCATCTACCAGGGGACTGAATCTGTCTCTGGCTTATTCCTCCTTGGCAAAAGAAAGGGGGTTGCAACAGATCTCTATTTCTACCCTAAGCCCATCTCATTTACCAGTGACTCAGTGATGGATTGCATTTTAATGCACCCAATGTCCTTTTGCAACATAATTTTTTTGATCCCAGAGAATTCTTTTGGCCTTCCCTCTGCTCCCCAACACATGCTTGGCATGCAGTTCCTGCCACTCTTGGCAAAGTTTGTAGAAGGGACTCACATTCCCTGAACCCCCTGTATAGAGCTCTGGTCAGGGCTCACTGTTGCTAGGAAACACCAGCTATAATCCCTTTGGCCCTGACTTATAACTGACTGTTGGGGAAAAGCCCCCCACCCTCCATCTGGCTACTGCACATGAACTGAAGATTCCAGCTGTGATAGTGGCCAAAGGCTATTCAAAGTGAAGTAAGAGTAAAGGTATGATGAAGGTCATGGTGAAAATCAGGGTAGAGTGAAGGTCAGGTTCAAGTTGAGGGTAGTGTCAGGGTAAGCTTCAGGGTCAAGGTCAAAGTCAGGGTATTGGTCAGGCTGAGGGTGATGGTCAGTCAGGCTGAGTGTCAAAGTGTAGGGTAAGGTTCAAGGTGTGGGGAGGTCAGAGGCAGTATCTGGGTAATGTTAACGTTGGAATCAGTTTGAGGGCAAGTATAATGGAGAGGGTGAGGATGAGGTCAGGATCAGGGGTAGGGTCAGGTTCAGGGTCCAATTCAGGTCACGGTAGTGGTGAAGTTCAGAATTATGGTAAGGGTTGGGGTGAAGGCCAGGTCAGTGTCAAGTCACCTTCAGGGTCAGGATCAAGACTGAAGTGATGATCAGGCTCAAGGTTAGGGTCAAGGTAAGGTCCATGGACAGGGAGAGGGTCAGGGTCAAAATGTGTATGAAAGTAAAGAATCAGAGTGTGTTGGATTCAGAATTCAGGTAAGGGTTGGGGACAGGGTGCGTCATGGTGAAAGTAAGGGTCAGTGTAACTGTCAGGGTGAAGTCAGGGTCAAGTTCAGCTTTAGGATCAGGGATAGATCAAAAGTGAGGGTCAGGATCAGGGTAATCAATGGTCAGGGTAAGATTGAGGGTCAAGGACAGGTTTAAGGTCAACCTGAGGGTGCAGTAGCCAGATGGAGGGTGGGGGGCTTTTCCCTAACAGTCAGTTACAATTCAGGGTCAAAGGGCAAAGGCCAGTGTGAAATGCAGAGTCATGGACATGGCAAGAGTGAGGGTGAGGGTCTGGGACACAGTAAAGTTGAGGGTGAGGGCCACTACCAGGGTAATGTACTGAGTTTCTGTTGTGGTGGGAATACTTTTGAAATGGATAATGGTGATGGTTGCACAATACAATGACCATAACCAATTTCACTGAATTGCACATGTAAAAAGTTGATTAGTGGTTACCAAGGTTGGGGGAGGAAGAAATGGAGAGTTATTGGTTAATAGGCACTGAGTTTCTGTTTGGGGTGAAAAAGTTTCAGCAATAGTGGTAATGGTTTTATAACATGGTGAATGTAATTAATACCACTTAATTGTACACATAAAGTGGTTAAAATGGAAAGTTTTATGCTGTATATATTTTACCACAATAAAATTTTAAATATCAATGTGAGTGTGAAGATGAGGTTCTGGGTCAGGGTCAGGGTCAATGTGCAAGGGATGGTCATGGTCTTGGCCAGGGACATGGTGTGGATCAATGGTCAGGTTCAGTGTAAGCTTGAGGGTCAGAGTCTGGTTTTGGGCCAGGGCAGATATAAATGTCATAGTCAAGATGAGGATAAGGGTCAGGGTTAAGCTGAGGGTCAGATCAGGATTAGAGGCAGGGTCAGGTTGTGAGTTGGGCCAGTATCACTGTGAGGGTGTGTAAAGGTCAGGGCCAAAGTGAGTGTCAAGCAAAGGTCAGGTTGAGGATGAGGTTCAGCATCAGTTGCAGTGTCAGGGGTCAGTGTCAGTGTCTGGGTAAGTAAAAAATAAGGTTCAGGTTTATGGTCATGGTTCAGTGCATGGTTGGAGTGAAGCAGAAGAATCATGTTCAGTTTCAGGTGAGGGTAATATTCAGAGTCAGGTTTAGTGTCAGTGTGAAGGTCAGAGACATGATGAGTATCATTGTCATGGTATGTAAATGTATAACCTCGTGAATAAGGATCAGCAAAAAGCTGGTTCTTATGAGGCAGAGGAGCCCTGCTGGCACAGCGGTTAAGCGTTCAGCTGCTAACCAAAAGGTCAGTGGTTCAAATCCACCAGCCGCTCCTTGGAAACCCTAAGGGGCAGTTCTACCTGATGGCAATGGGTATAAGGTAGATGTCAAATATTTCCCTGCTTTCTAACGTTATTTCTGACACCAGTCATCCTCCCATGACAGTCTCTTTCTACTGGATTCGAAAATTCATTGCTATGTCTCACAGATATCACAGAATACCATATCTGTGATAACAACTTTAATATAACAGATAAGAATACAAACAAAAAATGATATAAATGAAGAAATCATAGAGTGAGGTCTGGGAGCGGTCCCAGCGCAAAGCATTCCAAAAGGAATGCGCTCCCGCTCCTGAGAACAGATGTTCACTTTCACCGGTCAGGACACTTTCCAACAGGGAAATGCTCTATGATGTCACTCGGCGGGCTGGCTCCTCTCAACATCTCTACTATGGCGTCTTTCAGCCAGCATCATTTCTTGAATCAGAACCTCAGACAGCTCTCTGCTTCTTAGCTCTAAAATCAGCACCTTGGACAGCTCTACTGAATTTTCAGCTGGTGCCTGCTGGGCTTCCCTAAGTGCTGCTGAGGTCTCGAGGCACTCTGAGGCTGCTCTAGGGGAGGCCCCCTGCTCTCTGGCCGCCCCTGCACTCCAGGAGGCCTGTTGCAGGCCATTTTTCTTCAGGCTGGTTCAGCTCAGTCTGCTCTCTTAGCTGTTGTTTCTGCTACAGGTGCACTACTTGGCTTGCCCACTCCAGTGACCAGACCTATTAGAGGGTTAATACCTCTAGCTGGGGTTTGGCTTTTAGACTCTGCTGCTGCTGTCTGGGCCTGCTGGCTGTCTCACTGCTTCTGGCACCATTGCAGCTGTTGCTGCCATGTACAGCCCTAAGCATGTTACAGCTTTTACCCAGGTCTGGGAGTGTTTTTGGTGCAGGGCTTCTATGTTTTAACAGTTGGGCCAGTCTCTCTCAGCTGGCAGCCAAGAAGCTGTCCCCCCAAAACCTCTGTGTTTTGGCCCTTTATATAAACCAGTCCTCATGCTCCTTGTTAAATACAAGCCTCCCCACCCCCACCCCAGCAAGACCAGAGCCCAACCAATCCTCAGTTATCCAGGAAATGTCAATCAACTCAGGTCTTGTCAATTAGTAGGTTCCCTAAAAAAAAAAAATTTTTTTTTTTTCTAGCCAGACCATACAAAAGTAACCAACCATCATGGGTAGAAAACAACTTGGGAAACCCCACAAGTTCCTGCACATTGCATGGCAGTGAAGACAAATGTCAGGGCAGGGTGAGGGTGAGTGAGACCATGGTTAGAGTGAAGTTCAGGCTGAATGTCAGCATAATGGTCATGGTTGAGTGTGAGTCAGGGTCGAGTTATGATCTAATTTTGTAGCACTGGAGTTACCAGAAGGTAAGCAGAAAAACGTAGGGGCTGAAAAGTATTAAAAGAAATAATGCCTGGACATATTTCCCAAATTTGGCAAAGGATGTAAAACTACAAATTCTAAAAGCAGAGTGAACTCTATGCAAGATGAGCCCAAAGAAGTGGGTGCCAAGGCACATTATAGTCAACCATTTGAAAATTAAGACAAAGAAAAAATTTTGAAAGCAACAAGAGAAACAATCCACTTACCTACATGGGAAAAATATTTCAAATCCAAATGGATTTCTCATCATAAACCATGGAGGGAAAAAGAAAATGGTGCAACATTTTTCAAGTCTGAGCAGTAACAATTCTATATCTAGCAAAGCCACCTTTCAGGAATAAAGAAGAAATCAAGATATTCTCATATGAAGGAAAACTAAGAGTTTGTCTCCACCAGACATACCCTAAACAAATGGCTTAAGGAAGCTTCCTAAACAGAAGATGAAAGAGGAAATCTTGGAGGAACATGGACAGAAAAAATATACGGGCAAATACAATAGACTTTTCTTCTCCTTTTGAATTTTCTAAATTGTCTAAATTTAGAAAACTGTCTAAATTTCTAAATTCTAAAGTACTTAATACTAGGAAAAGTCTCAGTGTATATAGGGGGCATACTTAAGACATCGTTAACATGTAAATTCTCCCCAAATTGATATACAGGTTTAATGCAATTCTTATGACAAGTCCAGTAAGAGATTTTGTAGCTTTAGACAAGATCAGTGTAAAATTTATGTAGAAAGGCAAAAGTACTAGGATAGCTAAAAACAATTCTGAAAAAGGAGAGTAAGTGGAGGAATTCCTTTATCATTTTCAAGAAAATAATGAAGATTGTGGTATTAGCAGAGTGATAGATACATAGAGCAATGGAACAGAAGGGAGAATGCATAAATGGTCTCAATAGGCCTAAACACCTTTGACAAAAGTGCAAAAGTAATTCACTGAACTAAGGGTGGCCCTTTCAACAAATGGTGATGAAGTAATTGGAATTTTATAAGCAAAATAATGACCCTCAACTTAAACCTCATGCCTTATACAAAAATTAAGTAAAAAATCAATCATATATTTAAAAGCAAAACTGTAACATTTTTAGAAGATAAAACAGAAATTTTTCAGCACCAAGAGCTGGTGAAGAGTTTTTTTTTTTTTTGCATTTTTTTATATTGCCGTGAAAATATATGCAACAAAACATAACCAATTCAACAATTTCTACACGTATAATTCAGTGGCTTTGATTACATTCTTCAAGTTGTGCAGGCATTCTCACCCTCCTTTTCCAAATTGTTCCTGCCCCACTAACATAAACTCACTGTTTTTGGTGAAAGTTTAAACAGCAAATTAGGTTCCCATTTGAAAATTTGTACACATATCTGTACGTACTTGTACATATAGATACTCCTACCTGTGCACACATATGTACTCACCTGTACCTACCCATACACATATATGGCCTATATAACTACTAGACCATTTGTCTTAGTGGCATAAGAAGAGAGCTGTTTATTTATCTACACAGGGCAGGTACAGAGAAAAAAGATACTAACATTAGTTAAATACTTGTACTGTGTCCAGGCAGTGGTGTTTGATACTATTCATCTCATGCTGCTTTGGCTAAAAAAGTCACTGAGGAGGATGGCCATCCCCCTTCTGCATATTAGAATGAATGTTGGCTGCTATTATTCTTACCACCAATACTAGTGGCTATCAAGTTGACTCTGACTCATGGTGACCCCATGTGTGTCAGAGCAGAGCTGTGCTCCATAAGTTTTCAATGGCTGATGTTTTGGAAGCAGATCACCAGGTGTCTGTGGGTGGGCTCGAACTACCAACCTTTTGGTTAGCAGCTGAGTGTGTTAATCATTTGCACCACCCAGGATGTTATTCTTCTTCCTCCTATTATTATTCAGTAATTATTATTCCATGTTACTTCCTTATCGGGAGACGCCATTATTTCAATAGTGTAAGATGGTTACACATAAACGAATAAGTATTGAGCACCTACTCTGTGCCAGGAACTCATCTAAATCAATTAACAAAACATATGAAGATCATTGTCCTTGTAGGGCATGTATTCTAGCAATAGTGAGAGTCCCCCTTCATTTCTGTGATTCAAGCTACTTGATTGCTTTTACCCCAGGGGAGGTTCATGGCAGCCTTTTTCAGAAGGAGATGCAAAAGAAGAAGAAGATAGACAGGAAGGACAGAAATGAAGGAAAGATGAGAGAAGGAAAGAGGGATGGAAGGAAGGAAGAAAAAATGAACGAAGAGAGGCAAGGAAAAAAGGCGAAGAAAGGGAGAGAGGGAGGGAGGGGAAAAGGAAGAAAGGAGGAGGGAAGAAAAGAAGGCAAGAAGGGAAGAAAGAAGAAGAAGAAAGAAGGAATTGCTCGGAAATCATGATGATTAGCTAGATTTACCAAAGGGCCCCTTTGATCTAATTTGGCAGCGAGAAGGACATCACTGAGGATTCAGACTCTCCACACTCTTGGTCTTTCATGTCACTGTTCTAAAGCATGATCTCTCAGACACTTGTTTGCTTAAGGATACTGGCCACCAGAAAGGCAATCTTTAAAGCCAGGGGTTTATTTATGATTCTTCCTGTTTTCCTTATCAAAAGAATTCCTTTAATATGCCATGCTGGAGGAGCCCAAAGAGCCCCAGGTACCTATTAAAACCTTATCCTGCACCAGGAAATTAGTTTCCTCACTGTAATAATTGGAATCCTGACTCTATGCTTGTAACAAAATATTGCCAAGCTTCTGTGTCATGTTGTATGTCAACATCAACATCTAAATCCTCCAAAAATTATTGTAAAAACTGTTGCTGAGAGTAAACTTGTCTCATTGGCTTGGCACTCTGACAAGTGATAATGAATGCCTCAGCATAATTACCATGCTTCCTCACACAGGCAGCTGGATGCTTCACCAGACTCTTATTTTTTCATATTGTTTATTTTAGAATCCAGGGTGTTCCTATAAAGACTGAAAATTTGAACTGCCGTTTGATAGATTTGGAATGCCTTTCGTATTAATTTTACCCCCAAATTCTATAGCAAGTTTCCCATATCTCATTACTTCTGGGTTTTTATGATATTAAGATGTACCCATTTCCCCCAATTCAACCTCTCTACAATTTCAAGCATGTTTATTGAAACACAGCCCAGGAAACATAGATGCTAGGGGATGGCAAACCAAGAGTTCAAGAAAGCTGTACAATTTGTCTTCAACAACACCAAAAGAAGATAAAAATAATCTTTGCGATCTTCTCAGACACAGGTGGAAAGATAAAACCATTCCATTTTGTTCTGCAATCCTAGCATTTTGCAGTCATCATAAAATAAAGATATGTAGGGTCCACTGTGACATAGGCTGGCTATTTGCCACTCAAGAACACACATAGAATTCTGGATAATGGCTAAAAAAAAGTCTTCAGTTTCAAGTGTTCTAATCCAACCCATACAAAATTCATGAGGTGGTAAACAATTGGGGAAGGCTTCTGTGGGACAGCTCTCTCACTCGTCCCGCCCCCACTCCATGTACAAGTACAAACACACTCTGTCCATGGATGTCCTTCTGCTTGCTTTGGTTTTCTTTCGCTTTTCTTTTTCTTTTTCTTCCTTCTTGAAGGAGGAACTTATGGAATTGATCTGAGGCCTTTCCTCATTTCTAGTGTTAGCATTTTGTGTTATAAAGTTCTCTCTCAGTACTGCTTTAGCTATGTCCCACAAATTTTGATGTGCTGTATTTTTGTCTTCCTTCAGTTCTAGTAATTTTTCAATTTCCTTTGAGACTTACTTTTTGAAAATGGATTATTTGCCAGTGTTTTTGGAGATGCTCCAGTTGTGTTTCTGTTACTGAGTACTATTTTGCATCCATTATGATCAGAGGGCACATACTGTGTGATTTCAATTCTTTTAAGTTTGTTAAGATTTGTTTTATAACCCAGGACATGGTCTGTCTTGGGAATGTTTCATGAACACTTAAAACAAATGTAAATTCTTTAGTTGTCAGGTATAGCGTTCTATACATGTTAATCAAACTCTATTTGTTGACTGTGTTGTTCAGGTCTTCCATATCTTGGCTGACTTTCTGTTTTGTAGTCAGTTGCCGAGAAAAAGGAGGCATTAATCCCCAGCTGTAACTGGATTGTCAGTCTCTCTTTTGAGCTCTATCAGTTTTTTCTTCATGTGTGTTTGAGCCTCTGTTGAGCACACATTAAGGATCATTACGTCTTCCTGGCAGGTTGATTCTTTTTTTGTTGTTGCTGTCAAAAATATACACAGCAAAGCATACACCAACTCCTACATGTATAATTCAGTGACGTTGATTACATTCTTCAAGTTGTGCAATCATTCTCACCCTCCTTTTCCAAATTGTTCTTCCCTCATTGACATAAACTTACTATCCCCTAAGCTTCCTATCTAAACTTTGGAGTTGCTGTTATCAATTCGATCCCATATAGACAGTTCTTTAAAATGCTCAAGGCAGGCAATCTTTACAAATTAAGCTAAACCATTGCTTGGTTTAAAGAAGATTTCAGGGGATATTTTTGGTTTAAGGATTAAAGATTCCCTCGGGCAATAGTTTTGGAAGGAGCCCTGGTGGCTCAATGGTTAAGTACTAAGCCGTTAACTGCAAACTTGGTGGTTCAAAGCCACACAGTCACTTCACAGGAGATAGACCTGGTGATCCGATCCCATAAAGATTGCAGCCTAGAAAACCCTATGGGGTAGTTCTACTCTGTCACATGGGGTCTCTGTGAGTCAAAAATTAACTCTGTGGCACCCCAAAACAACAATCTTTTTGGGGGGGTCCTCCAGCCTGGTCTAAATTCCATGAAAATTTTAAATTCTCTTCTGCATTTCCCCACTTACGATCAGGATTCTTCTATAGAATCTTTGATCAACATGTTCAGTAATGGAGGCTGGGCACCATCCAGTTCTGGTCTCATTGCAAAGGAGGCAGTTGTTCATGGGGGCAATCAACCACACAAACAAATCCTTCCTCCTATTCCTGACTTTTTACCTTCGTCTGTTGCTCCAGGCAAGTAGAGATCAATTGTTGTACCTCGGTGGCTGCTTGCAAGCTTTGAAGACCCCAGGCACTATGCGATGAACTTGGAGATAGCTGTAATTGATGTCACTAAACTGTACACCTGTATAAAGTTGAATTGGCAAATGTTGTGTGATGTATCCATATATATATGTGTGTATATGTATATATATATAAACAAAAATAAATAAATAAATAAATAAAAGAGTAGTTACTAAGGCTGCTTACGTACAACCAAATACCTCCTGGGATTTGGTTTCTTGGTTTAGAGGTTTAGGTTGTGGTTTCATGGGACATCCCAGTCAATTGGCCTAATATTGTATTTAGTGCTTTAGTTCTACCTCCTAGTTCATTGCGTTGTGCCAGGTTAATTCTTTTATCACTAGGTAATGTCCCTCTTTGTCTCTAGTAACTTTCTTTGGTCTTTGGTTTTCTATCCTCTGTTTCTTTTTTTAATCTTTCTACAGATTAATTGAAAAGTTTTTATGATTTTACCTTAGTTTAATAATTTTTTGTTGTGCTTTAGATGAAAGTTTATAGCTCAAGTTGATTTCTCAAAAATTTATACACATATTGTTTTGTGACATTGGTTGCAATGCCCACAATGTGACAACATACTCCACCTGTCCACCCCAAGTTCTCTGTATCCATTCATCCAGTTCCTGTCCTTTCCTTCCTTTTTGTCTTGCTTTTGGACAGGAGCGGCCCATTTGGTCTCATATTTGATTGAACTAAGAAGCATATTCCTCACATGTATTATTTTTTGTTTTATGTGCCTGTCTAATCTTTGTCTGAAAAGTGGGCTTCAGGGCAATTCAGGAAGGTGGGGCCAAGATGGCTGTATAGGCACTTCCTGTGGTCTCTCTTACAACAAAGATCCCCCCAAAAAGGTGAATCAATTATATATGACAATCTAGGAGCCCTGAACCTCAAAGACAAAACTGAGGAGTTGGATTGAGTGGCAGGGGAGGGAGATACAGTTCAGAGGCAAGCCAGGATTTGCCAGACCTGACCTAGCCAGCACCCTTCAGGCTGGATCAGCTGGCGTGAATAGGCTGAGGCAAGAAGTAGCACTTGCGATTCATTTTCCACATTGAGAGAAATCGAGTGGCAGAGAGTCTTCACAAGCCTAAGGAGCCAGGAGTAATTGGCACTGAATCTGTGAAAGTTAACTGCAAGCGTCTAATCTACCATGTGGGACCAAAATAACCCTTCCCCCCTGGGAAGTGCCTCTCTTCCCTTCACCTGCCCCCTCCCTGCTCTGCTCCTGTACCGGTCCATCTTCAGCAATTGCCAAGCCCCTGGGACGAAAGTGGGACCTGTCACACAAGTCTGAGCCAGTCTTCCGGCTTTGGAGAGGGAATAAATAAACAAATAACAAACAGGAAAAAATAATCTGCCAGCTCCCCTAAGCTGGGACCTCAGGGCAGGATTGCCCCTTTGCCCAGGCACAGGCATAAGGGGTCCATGGACTTCAAATCCCTTTCCCCCCTGCCTAGATCTATGTGGGCCCGTTTTAACAGCATAGACCCTCATTAGCATAGTACAACAGGGTATATACCTGAAGCCTATTTTCAACTGCAACAGCTAAAGAGGAGTGGCAGATTCATGACATTTGACACCACTCTGCCTGTTAAGCAGGTCCTCACCTACCTACATCAGGGGTCTAAGGACTGGTAGCTCCACCCACTCCACCCAGCAACCCATAACAAGGGCCTGAGAATAAGCGGTGCTTCCCAGTTCTTACAGCCAACAGTATTGGGTGCCCAAGGTTGAACTGGAAAACCCACCCACATACATGCTGTAGGGAACAGGGACACGCCTTCCACCCAGGCACTCAGGCATAGCCGTCAGCGCCACACCTTGCTCAGTACATAACCCCGTACTGCAGCCAGATACTTGTGTCTGTTCCAATCACCCCTATGTAACCCCGCCCGCCTAGGACTGTAGGTGAGAGCCTGCACCACACACTCAGTGGCCAATGACCTGGACACCTGAGCTGAATCCACACAAGAAAATTAAACAGACTCCCGGCCTTACATATCTAGTAGCAGCTCTAACCAACTGATGACAGGACGTGAGAGCTTCAAAGATGCCAATAACCAAAATAGCACACATGACCAGCCTATTTGGGCACATCAAAACAAAACCAAACAAGAAGCTAAAACACAGTAAGCAAACATAAAATAAATACATATAATAACTTTTTGATGGCTCGGACACAACAGTCAATATCAAATCACATAAAGAGGCAGACCATGATGGCTTCAGCAAAAGGCCAAAACAAAGAACTAGAAAACCTCCCAGAGGAAGAGAAGACTGTGGAATTACTTGAGGTAGAATTCAAAAGATGAACATAAAGAGCTCTTCAAAAGATCAGGAAGGAGATCAGGCAAAATGCAGAGCAAGCCAAGGAACACACAGACAAAACAATAGAAGGTTATACAAAAGCAAAATGACCAATTTAACAGGCTGCAAGAATCCACAGGGAGATAGCAAATAGAAATCCAAAAGATAAACAAGAAAATTTCAGAATTAGACAACTCACTAGAAAGTCATAGGAGCAGGATTGAGGCAATGGAAATCAGAATTAGTGAGACTGAAGATAAAACACTTGACACTGATTTATTTAAGGAAAAATCAGATAAAAGAATTTAACAAAATGAAGAAACCCTAAGAATTATGTGGGACTCTATCAAGAGGAATAACCTACGAGTGACTGGAGTACTAGAAGGCGGGGGGGAAGAGGGGTTACAGAAAATACAGAGAGAGAATTGTTGAAGATTTGTTGGCAGAAAACTTCCCTGATATTGTGAAAGATGAGAAGATTTCTATCCAAGAAGCTCATTGAACCCCACTCAGGATAGATCCCAAAAGAAAGTCACCAAGACATATTATAATCAAACCCGCCACACCAAAGATAAAGAGAGAATTTTACGAGAAGCTAGGGATAAATGAAAAGTCACCTACAAAGGATAGCCAATAAGGCTAGGCTCTGATTACTCAGCAGAAACCATGAAGGCAAGAAAGCAATGGGATGACATATTAAAAGCCATGAAGGAAAAAAAAGTTGTCAGCCAAGAATTATATATCCAGCAAAACTCTCAAATATGATGGTGAAATTAGGGCATTTCCAGAAAAATAGGAGTCAAAGAAATTTGTAAAAACCAAAATTACAAGAAATACTAAAGGCAGTGCTCTGGTTAAAGAATCAATAGTATCAGATAACAACCCAAGACTAGAACACAGGACAGAATAACCAAATATCAACCTAGACAAGGAAGTCACAAAAATAAGTCAAAGCTAAAACACTGAAAATAAGGAAAAAGAGACAATATATAAACAATGACAACATTAAAACACAAAAGAGGGACTAAATAGTGTAGTCATAGAACTTTCACCTGGAAAGGAAGTTAAGGCAACATCAAGCAATAAAAGATTGATTTAAACTTAGAAAAACAGAGGTAAGTTTTAAGGTAACTTCAAAGGAAACTAACAATCCTACACATCAAAATAAAAAAGAAGAAAAACACAGACTCAGCAAATACAATATCAACAACAATGAAAAAGATGAAAAGAAAATACATAAATATGACTCAGCACAAAAAATTAAGTGGAACAAAGAAACTGTCAACAACACATACACACAAAAAAAAAAATCAAAATGACAGCACTAATAATTACACTGAATGTAAATGGACTAAATGCACCAATAAAGAGGCAGAGTGGCAGAATGGATTAAAAAAACATGATCCATCTATATGCTTCCTACAAGAGACACACTTTAGACTCAAAGACACAACAAACTAAAACTCAAAGGATGAAAAAAAAAAAATCAAGCAACCAGCAATCAAAAAAGAGCAGCAGTGCCAATATTAATCTCTGACAAAATAGACTTTAAAGCAAGATCCACCACAAAGGATGAGGAAGGACACTATACAATGATTAAAAGGTCAATATGCCAGTAGAACATAACCGTAATAAATATATACGGACCCAATGACAGAGCTCCAAAATACATAAAACCAACTCGAACTACATTGAAAACAGAAATAGACAGCTCCATAATAGTAGTAGGAGACGTCAACACACCACTTCTGGTGAAGGACAGAACATCTAGAAAGAAGCTCAATAAAGACATGGAAGATATAAATGCCACAATCAACCAACTTGATCTCAGAGACATACATATACAGAACACTCCACCTAACAGCAGCCAATTATTCTTTCTTTTCCAATGCATAGGAACATTCTCCAGAATAGACCACATATTAGGCCACAAAGCAAGACTACTAGAATCCAAAACACTAAAATATTACAAAGCATCTTTTCTGACTATAAAAATAGAAATCAGTAACAGAAAAAGAAAGAAAAAAAAATCAAATGCAAGGAAACTGAACAACACCTTGCTCAAAAACTACTGGGTTATAGAAGAAGGAATAAAGAAATTCATACAGTCAAATGACAATGAAAACATATCTTACCAGACCCTTTGGGACACAGCAAAAGCAGTGCTCAGAGGACAATTTATAGCAATAAATGCACACATCCAAAAAGAAAAAAAGGCCAAAATCAAAACTTTAACCCTACGACCGGAACAAATAGAAAGAGAGCAGCAAAGAAGCCCTTGGGCACCAGAAGAAAGCAGGTAATAAAAATTAGAGCAGAAATAAATGAAATAGAGAAGAGAAAAACAATTGAAGAAATTAACAAGACCAAAATCTGGTTCTCTGAAAAGATCAACAAAATCGATAAACCATTGGCCAAACTGACAAAAGAAAAACAGGAGAGGAAGCAAATAACCCAAATAAGAAATGAGATGGGCAATATCACAACAGACCCAACTGAAATTAAAAGAATCATAACAGAATACTATGAAAAATTGTACTCCAACAAATTTGAAAAGCTAGAGGAAATGAACAAATTTCTAGAAAAACGCTACCTACATAAACTAACACAAATCAAGGTAGAAAAACTAAATAAACCTATAACAAAAGAAGAGACTGAAAAAGTAATTAAAAAACTCCCAACAGAAAAACCACTGGCCCGGACGGCTTCACTGCAGGGTTCTACCAAACTTTCAGAGAAGAGTTAACACCACTACTACTAAATGTATTTCAGAGCATAGAAAAGGATGGAATACTCCCAAACTTATTCTATGAAGCCAGCATATCCCTGATACCAAAACTAGGTAAAGACACCACAACAAAAGAAAATATCCCTAAGGAACTTAGATGCAAAAGTCCGCAACAAAATTCTAGCCAATAGAATTCAATAACATATCAAAAAAAATAATTCACCATGACCAAGTGGGATTCATACCAGGTATGCAGGGATGGTTCAACATTAGAAAAACAATGTAATCCATCGCATAAATAAAACAAAAGACAGAACCACATGATCTTATCAATTGAGGCAGAGAAGGCATTTGACAAACTCCAACACCCATTCATGATAAAAACTCTCAGCAAAATAGGAATAGAAGGGAAATTCCTCAAAATAATAATGGGCATTTATACAAAACCAACATCATCCTTAATGGACAGAGTCTGAAAGCATTCCCCTTGAGAACGGGAATCAGACAAGGATGTCCTTTATCACCACTCTTATTTAACATTTTGCTGGAGGTCCTAGCCAGAGCAATAAGGCAAGAAAGCAAAAGGCATCCAAATTGGTAATGAAGAAGCCAGAGTATCTCTATTTGCAGATGACATGATCTTATACACACAAAACCCCAAAGAATCCACAAGAAAACTGCTGGAACTAATAGAATATTTCAGCAAAGTGGTAAGATACAAGATAAACATACAAAAATCAGTAGGATTCTTCTACACCAACAAAGAGAACTTCAAAGAGGAAATCACCAAATCAATACCATTTACACTAGCCCCCAAGAAGATAAATTACTTAGAAATAAATCTAACCAGAGACGTAAGAGGCCTATACAAAGAAAACTACAAGACAGTACTGCAAGAAACCAAAAGAGACTTACATAAGTGGAAAAACATACCTCGCTTATGGACAGGAAGACTCAACACTGTGAAAATTCAATTGTGCCCAAAGCGATCTACTGATACAATGGAATCCTGATCCAAATTCCAACTACATTTTTAAACAAAATGGAAAAACATATCACCAACTTCACTGAAGAAGAAGAACAAAGTGGGAGGCCTCAACTACCTGAGTTTAGAACTTATTATACTGCCACAGTAGTCAAAACAGCCTGGTACAACAACAGACACATAGACCAATGGAACAGAATTGAGAATTCAGACATAAATTCATCCACTTATGAGCAGCTAATATTTGACAAAGGCCCAAAGTCTGTTAAAAGCAGAAAAGATAGGCTCTTTAACAAATGGTGCTGGGATAACTGAATACCCATCTGCAAAAAAATGAAAAATGAAACAAGACCCATACCTCACACCATGTTCAAAAACTAACTCAAAATGGACCAAAGACCTAAATATAAAATCTAAAATGATAAAGATCATGGAAGAAAAAATAGGGAAGCACTAGGAGCCCTAATACATGGCACAAACAGAATACATACCATAACTAACAACACACAAACACCAGAATAATTGGGAGCTCCTAAAAATCAAACACTTATGCTCATCAAAAGAGTAAAAAGACAACGTACAGACTGGGAAAAAATTTTTAGCTATGACATATCCGATCAGTGCCTAATCTCTAAAATCTACAAGATACTGCAAAACCTCAACAACAAAAAGACAAAAAACCCTGTTAAAAAACATGTAAAGGATATGAACAGACACTTCACCAAAGAGGACCTTCGGGTAGCTCACGATCATTAGCCATTAGAGAAATGCAAACCAAAACTACAATGAGATACCATCTCACCCCAACAAAAAAAAAAGGCTGGCATTAATCCAGAAAACACAAAATAATAAATGTTGGAGAGATTGTGCAGAGACTGGAACACTTATACACTGCTGGTGGGAAGGTAAAATGGTACAACCACTTTGGAAATCGATTTGGAGCTTCCTTAGAAAGCTAGAAATAGAAGTACCATATGATTCAGCAATCCCACTCCTTGGGATACATCCAAGAGAAATAAGAGCTGTCACATGAATAAAGACATGTACATTCATGTTCATTACAGCACTGTTCAAAATAGCAAAAAGATGGAAGCAACCTAGGTGCCCATCAACAGACGAATGGTAAAAAAATTATGGTACATACACACAATGGAATACTACGCAATGATAAAGAACAATGATGAATCCTTGAAACATATCACAACATGACTATCTGGAAGGCGTTATGCTGAGTGAAATTAGTCAGTCCCAAAAGGACAAAAATTGTATGAGTCTGCTATTATAAGAGCCCAAGAAAAGGTTTAAACATAGAAGGAAGTTTTCTTTGATGGTATGAGGGTGGGGAGAGGGGAATTCACTAACTAGATAGTAGACAAGAATCGTCTTAGGCAAAGGGAATGACAACACATAATACAGAGGAAGTCAGCACAACTGGGCTAAACCAAAAGCTAACAAACTTCCTGAACATAACTAAATACTTATAGGAACAGAGTAGCAGGGGCTGGGGTCTGGGGACCATGGTTTCAGGGGATATCTAGGTCAATTGGCATAATAAATTTATTAAGAAAATGTTCTGCATCCCACTTTGGTGAGTGGTGTCTGGGGTCTTAAAGCCTCGAGAGCAGCCATCTAAGATGCATCAATTGGTGCCAACCCACTTGGAGCAAAGGAGAATGAAGAACACCAAAGACACAAGGAAAATATTAGCTCAAGAGACAAAAGGGCCGCATAAACCAGAGACTCCATCAGCCTGAGACCAGAAGAACTAGATGATGCCTGGCCACCAACAGTGACTGCCCTGACAGGGAACACTACAGACAGTCCCTGATGGAGGAGGAGAAAAGTGTGATGCAGAACTCAAATTCAAGTAAAAAGACCAAACTTATGGTCTGAGACTGGAGAAACTCTTGAAGCCGTGGCCCCGGCTGCTTTGTTAACTCAGAACTAAAACCATTCCCGAAGCCCATTCTTCAGACAAAGATTAGGCTGGACTATAAAACATAAAATAATATTTATGAAGAGTGTACTTCTTGCAAGGTTCAAGCACATACATGAGACCAAATGGGTGGCTCCTGTTCGGAGGCCAGATGAGAATGCAGAAAGGGACAGGAGCTGGTTGGATGGACACAGGAAACCCAGGTTGGAAAGTGGGACTGTGCTGTCACATTATAGGGACTGCAATTAGTGTCACATAACTATGGATGTATAACTTTTTGTATTAGAAATTAACTTGAGCTGTAAACTTTCACCTAAAGCACAATAAAAAAGTTTATTAATTTTAAAAAAGTGGGCTTCGGGAACGGTTTTAGTTTTGTGTTAGCAGATTGTCGGGGAGCCATAGTTTTGGGGGTTCCTCCAGTCTCTGTCAGACAATTAAGTCTGGTCTTTTCACGCGAATTTGAATTCTGTCCTACATTTTTCTCCTGCTCTGTCCAGGACTTTCCGTGGTGTTCCCTGTCAGGGTGGTCATTGGTGGTAGCCAGGCGCCATCTAACTCTTCTGGTTTCAGGCTGGTGGAGTCTCTGGTTCATGTGGTCCTTTAGTTCTTTGGGCTAGTATTTTCTTTGTGTCTTTGGTCTTCTTCATTCTCCTTTACTCCGGGTGGGATGGGACTGCTTGCAAGCTTTTAAGATCCCAGACACTACTCACCAAAGTGGGATGTAGAACACTTTCTCTATGAACTTTTTTTTATGCCAATTGACCTAGGTCTCTCCGGAGACTATGGTCACCAGGCCTCAGCCCCAGCTACTCAGTCCCTCAAGGTGTTTGGGTGTGTCTAGGAAATTTCTATGCTTTTGCTTTAGACCATTTGTGCTGACTTCCCCTGTATTGTGTTGTCCTTCCCTTCACCAAAGTTGACACTTTTCTACTGCGTGGTTAGTGATTTCTACTCCCCCTCCCTAGCCACCCTCATAACCCTCGAAGAATGCTTTTTTCTATGTGTCAATCTTTTCTTGGGCTCTTATAATAGTGGTCTCTTACAATTATTTGCCCTTTTGTGACTGACTTATTTCACTCAGCATAATGCCCTCCAGGTTCATTCATGTTGTGAGATGTTTCGTGGATTCATCACTGTTCTTTACTGTTGCATAGTATTTCATTGTGTGTATGTGCCATAATTTATTTATTCATTCATCTGTAGATGGGAATTTAGGTTATCAGATATATATATATCAGATATATTGTAGCCAAATTTTTTTTCCTAGTTTATAGGTTCTCTTTTTAGTCTCTTGGTGAAGTTTTTTGATGAACGTGTTTGATTTTTAGGAGCTCTAAGTTTCTCTTCTGGTGTTTGTGCATTGTTAGTTATTGTTTTTATCCTATTTATGCCATGTATTAGGGCTCCCTCTTTTTGCTACCGTGAATAGTAATGTAATGAACATGGATATGCATATGTCTATTTGTGTGATGGCTCATACTTCTCTAAGGTATGTTCCTAGGAGTAGAATTGCTGAATCGTATAGTAATTCTATTTCTAGCTTTTTAAGGAAGCACCGTATCATTTTCCAAAGTGGCTATACCGTTTTACATTTCTACCAGCAGTGCATAAGTGTTCCAAGCTCCCCACAACTCTCCAATATTTGTTATTTCATGTTTTTTGGGCTAGTGCCAATATTGTCAGAGTGAGATGGTATCTCAATGTAGTTTTGATTTGCACTTCTCTAATGGCTAATATTCATAACCATTTCCTCATGTGACTGTTAGCTGCCTGAATGTCTTCTTTGGTGAAGTGTCTGTTCATATACTTTGCAAAATTTTTTCATTGGATTATTTTTCTGTTCCATTGATCTATATGTCTGTATTTATACCAGTACCAAGCTGTTTTGACTACCTTGGTAGTATAATAGCTTCTAAAATCAGGTAGTGTGAGGCCTCCCACTTTGTTCTTCTTCTTCAGTAATGCTTTACTTATCCAGGGTTGTATAAAGTTGGTGATTTGTTTCTCCATCTTGTTAAAAAATGCTGTTGGAATTTGAATCAGGGTTCAATTGTATCTGTAAATCCCTTTGGGTAGAATTGACATTTTCACAATGTTGGGTCTTCCTATCTATAAGCATGGTATGTTCTTCCACTTATGTGGGTCTGTTTTGGTTTCTTGCAGTAGTGTTTTGTAGTTTTCTTTGTATAGGTCTTTTACGTCCCTGGCTAGATTTATTCTTAAGTACTTTTATCTTCTTGGGGGCTATTGTAAATAATATTGATTTGGTGATTTCCTTTTTGAAGTTCTCTTTGTTGGTGTAGAGGAATCCTACTGATTTATATATGTTAATCTTGTACCCTGCTACTTTGTTGAAATCTTCTATTACTTCCAGTATCTGTCTTGTGGATTGATTGGGGTTTACTGTGTATAAGATCATATCATCTGCAAATAGGGATAATTTTACCTCTTCCTTACCAATTTGGGTGTCCTTTATTTCTTTTTCTTGCCTTATTGCTCTTGCTGGGATCTCCAGCACAATGCTGAATAAGAATGGTGATAAAGGGCACCCTTGTCTTGTTCCTGTTCTCAAGAGGAATATTTTCAGCCTCTCTCCATTTAGAATGATGTTGGCTGCTGGCTTTGTATAAATTCTGGGGATTTCCTTCTATTCCTATTTTGCTGAGAGCTTTTTTTCAGGAATGGGTGTTGGACTTTGTCAAATGCTTTTTCTACGTCAGTTGATAAGATCATGTTATTAAGATTGTTTTTTATTCTATCTCTTTGTATAGTTTTTTAAGCAGCTTAATGAGATATAATTCACATACTATACAGTGCATACATACATATGCACATACACATAATACATAAATATACCCATTAAAAGTTTGCAGTCCAGTGGGTATTACTATATTCACAGACTTATGCCTCCATAATCACAATTTTCTAATATTTTCATTACCCTCAGAGAAATCTGCTCTCCTTAGCTTCTACCTCTAATCACCCCATTGCCCCTAGACCTAGATTTATCTATTCCGGACATTTCATATATATGGAAACATATAACATGTGGTCCATTGTGATAGTTTTCTTTCATTTGAAATAAGAAAAATTTATTGTGGTAAAATATATATAACAAAGAATTTGCCATTACAATCATTTTTTAAGTGTAGAATTTAGTGACGGTAATTACATTTGCCATGCTGTGCAACCATTACCACTATCTCCAAAAGTTTTTCATCACCCCAAATGGAAACACAATACCTCTTCAGCAATAATTCTCCATTCCTCTCCCTCCCAGTCCCTGGTAACCACCAAAAAACTTTGGTATCTATGCATTTACCTACTCTATAGGATCGCTATGAGTTGGAATCGACTCGACGGCAGTGGATTTGTTTTTTTTTTTTTTTTTGGTATATATGTCATATAAGTGGAATCAAATTACTTGTCCTTTTGCGTCTGACTTATTTCACTTAGCAAAGTGTTTTCAATTACATTATGTTTTTGAGGTTCATATACATCGTAGCATGTATCAGCACTTCATTTTTTACTGCCAAATAATATTCCATTATATGACATTATAGATTGAATTTTGTTGCCCCCCTTCCCCCAAATTACCTGTGGACATAATCTTATTTGGGAATGGGGATTTTTTGTTATGTTAATGAAGCTGTATCAGTGTAGGGTGTGTCTTCAGCCAATCACTTCTTGAGATATAAAAGAGCAGATTAGGCACAGAAGCAAGAAATCACAAATGGAGATAGATTGATGCCAAGTGGAAATCACCAAGGAACTGGAGAAGCTTAAAGAGACAACTATTTTCCCCAAGAATGGACAGAGAGAAAGCCTTCCTCTAGAGTGAATACCCTGAATTCAAACTTCTAGCCCTCCCAAGCTGAGAGGAAATAAAGTTCTGTTTTTTAAAGCCATCTGCTTGAGCTATTTCTGTTATAGAAGCACTAAGAAACTAAGACAAAAAGTATACCACATTTTGTTTATCCAATCATCAGTTGATGGACATTTGGGTTTCTACCTTCTGGTTATTATGAATAATGCTGCTATAAACATTCATGTAAATTTTTTTGTGGGCATATGTTTTCATTTCTCTTGTGTATATACTGTCTTAGTTATCTAGAGCTGCTGTAACAGAAATACCACAAATGGATGACTTTAACAAACAGAAATTTATTTTCTCACAGTTTAGGAGGGTAGAGGTCCGATCTCAGGGCAGTGGATCTAGGGGAAGGCATTCTCTCAGTTCTGCGAGAGGGTCTTTGTCACTTCAGTTTCTGTTTCCTGGTTCGTTGGAGATCTCCATGTGCCTTGGCATCAGTCTTCCCCCATCTCTGCTTCTGCTCACTTACTTAATTTCTTTTATATCTCAAAAGAGATTGACTCAAGACACACCATACACTAATCCTGGCTCATTAACGTAACAAAGACAATCCATTCCCAAATGAGATTATAACCACAGGCAGAGAGGTTAGGATTTACAACACATATTTTTGGGGGACAAATTCAATTCATAACATACACCTAGGAGTGGATTTGCTATGTCTTATGGTAAATTTATGTTTACTAATTTGAGGGACTGTCAGACTGTTTTCTGCAGTGACTCCATCGTTTCTACTGGCAGTATGTGAGGGTTCTGATTTCTCCTCATCCTAGCCAATATTTGTTATTATCTGTTTTCTTGATTATAGCCATCCTAGTAGGTATGAAGTGGTATCTCATTGTGTTTTTGATTTTTCATTTCTCTGATGACTAATGATGTTGACCATCTTTCTATGTGCTTACCTACCATTTGTACTTCTTCTTTTGAGAAATGTCTATTGAAATTCTTTGCATATTTTTAAAAATAGAGGTAAAATTCACATTACAAAAAATTAATCATTTTAAAGTGTACAATTCAGTGGCATTAAGTACCATTAGTACAATGTTGTGCAAACACCATTCCTCTCTAGTTCCGAAATATTTTCACCACACCAAAGGGAAACACTGTACCCATTATGCAGTCATTTCTTATCACCCCCTCCCTTCACCTCCTGGCAACCACTAATGTGCCTTCTTGTCTCCATGAATTTACCTATTCTGGATATTCCATATAAGTGTAATCATACAATATGTCACCTTTTGTGTTTGGTTTCTTTCACTTAGCATAATATTTTTGATATGTGGTAACACGTATCAGTACTTCATTCCTTCATTCATTCCTGAATAATATTCCATTGAATGAATATACCACATTTTGTTTATCCATACATCAGCTGATGGGCATGTGGTTATTTTCACTATTTGGAGATTGTGAATAATGCTGCTATGAACATGTGTATACAAGTTTTTGTTTGAACACCTGCTTCCAATTCTTTTGAGCATATAATTGGGAGTGGAATTGCTGGGTCATAAGTAATTGTTTAACTCTTTGAGGAACCACCAAACTGTTTTCACAGTGGTTCCACTATTTCACATTCCCACCAGCAATGTACTATGGCTCCAATTTCTTCATGTTCCTGTCAAAATTTGTTATTTTCCTTTTTTTTTGGATAATCTACATCCTAGTGGGAATGAAGTGGTTTCTCATTGTGGTTTGGAGCCTTGGTGGAGTGGTGGTTGAGCACTACAGCTGATAATCAAAAGGTTGGCAGTTTGAATCCACCAGCCACTCCTTGGAAACCCTATGGGTTACTCTTTCCTACAGGGTCGCTATAAGTCAGAATAAACTTGGCAGCAATTTTTTTTAATGACTAATGCTGTTTAGTATTTTTTCATTGCTTATTGGCTGTTTGTATATCTTCTTTGAAGAAATGTCTATCAAAGTCCCTTGTCCATTTTTTAATAGGGTTATCTTTTTGTTGTTGAGTTGCAAGAATTCCGGATATATTTGGAACACCAGATTCTTATTCACCATGTGTCTGTCAATTTCTCATTCTATATAGGCTTGTGCATTGCTGTAATACTGGAAGCTTTGCCACTGATATTTCAAATATCAGCAGGTTCACCCTTAGTGGGCAGTTTCAGTGGAGTTTCCAGACTAAGACAGACCAGGAGAAGGACCTGGTGGTCTACTTCTGAAAAGAATTAGACAGTGAAAACCTTATGAATACCAGCAGAATATTGTCTGATATAGTGCTGAAAAATGAGCCCCTCAGGCTGGAAGGCACTCAAAATACAACTGGGGAAGAGATGCCTCCACAGAGTACAGTCGATCTTAAGGATGTGGGTAGAGTCAAGTTCTCAGGAACTTCATTTGCTGATGTGGCAAGACTCAAAATGAGAAGAAACAGCTGCAAACATCCATTAATAGTCAGAATGTGGGATCATCAAAGATGAAATGGAATGCATAAAGATCGATATCCTAGGCATTAGTGAGCTGAAATGGACTGGCATTGGCCATTTTGAATCTGACAATCATAGGACTACTATGCCGGGAATGAAAAATTGAAGAGGAATGGCGTTGCATTCATTGTCAAAAAGAACATCTCAAGATCTATCCTGATGTACAATGCTATCAGTGATAGGATAACATCCATATGCCTATATGGAAGACCAGTTAATATGACTATTATTCAAATTTGTGCTCCAACTGCTAAGGCCAAAGATGAAGAAATTGAAGATTTATGCCAATTTTTGCAGTCTGAAATTGATCAAACATGCAATAACGATGCATTAATAATTACTGGTGATTGGAATGCAAAAGTTGGAAACAAAGAAGGATCAATAGCTGGAAAACATGCCCTTGGTGATACAAATGATGCTAGAGATCACATGATAGAATTTTGCAAGACCAACAACTTCTTCATTGCAAATACCTTTTTCAACAACACAAACGGCAACTGTACATGTGGACCTCACCAGATAGAATACACAGGAATCCAATCAACTACATCTGTGGAAAGAGATGATGGAGAAGTTCAATATCATCAGTTGGAACAATGCCAGGGGCCGACTGTGAAACAGACCATCAATTGCTCATGTACAAATTCAAGTTGAAGCTGAAGAAAATTAAAACGAGTTCACAAGAGCCAAAATACAACCTTGAATATATCCCACCTGAATTTGGAGGTCATCTCAGGAGTAGATTTGAAACATTGACCAAAGACCAGATGAGTGGTGGAATGACATCAAGGACATCATATATAAAGATAGCAAGAGGTCATTAAGAAGATTGGAAAGAAAGAAAAGACCAAAGTGGATGTCAAAAGAGACTCTGAAACTTGCTCTTGAACATAGAATAGTTAAAGCCAAAGGAAGAAATCATGAAATAAAATAGCTGAAGCGAAGAAGCAAAGGGCAGCTAGAGAAGACAAAGTGTTATAATGAAATGTGCAAACACCTGGAGTTAGAAAACCAAAAAGGTAGAACACATTTGGCATTTCTCAAGCTGAAAAAACTGAAAAAAAAAAAAAAATTTCAAGCCCCAGTTGCAATATCAAAGGATTCTATGGGGAAAATATTGAATGACACAGGAAGATGGAAGTAATACACAGGATTTGTTTTCCAAGGAAAAGAATTGACAGATGGTCAGCCATTTCAGGAGGTACCATATGATCAAGAACCAATGGGGAGGTGAGGCCCAGGTGGCGGAATAGCCAGCTGCTTCCGTTGACCCTTCTTACAACAAAGACCCCAAAAAACATGTGAAGTGATTATATTTATGACAAGCTAGGAGCCCTGAACATCAAAGGCAAAGTTAGAAAATGGACTGAGCAGCAGGGGGAGGGAGAGACGGTTCAGAAGTGGAGAGGAGTTGCCGGACCTGAATCACTGAGATCCCTCAGGCACCGTTCCCAGGAGCAGCTGTGGCAGGTTGGTAGTAGTGTTCGGCCTCAGTTTCCTCAGGGAGAAGCAGCCAGCTGTACAGCCTACTCAAGCAAGAGAAGAACAGTGCTCTCAGCAAAAGCTAAATACTTGTGTATCTATTACCACGTCTCCCCACCCCCAAGCCAGCTTCAGAGGCTGTTGATTTCCCTGGGCCCGAGACAGGTCCTGTTGAGTGCCTGGAGCCAATCTCCAGGCCTTGGAGAAGGAATAAATTGGCAATTGGGAGAAAATATAATTTGCCAGCTCCACTAACCTGGGGAGCTCCAGACAGAAGTGGCTCCTGTCCAGGCATAAACAGTCTGTGGACTTTGAATACCTTTCCCCCCTGCATGGACCTGTGCGGGCCTATTTCAGGAGAATAGGCCCTTGTTGGCAGACTGCAATTGTTTCAGATGTGCAGTGGAGAGGTGGATGTTTAATGATTGACGCCGCTTTGCCTATTAAACAGGGTCCTCACCTACATGCATGAGGGGCCCAAGAACTGGTGGCTCCACTCAGGTCACCCAGCCACCTGTGACAGGGGTCCAAGGATAACTGGTACCTCCCAGTCCTTACAACCAAAAATATTTGGTGTCCATGGTCTGTCTGCAAACCCACCCACTTGTACTCTCTAAGGAAGAGGGATGTGCTTACCTCAGTCACCTGGGGGACAATTCTCAGCCCCCTGCCTTCTTCAGAGCATGATCCCCTGCTGCAATCAGATACCCGTACCTACACCAATCACTGCTGCCCCTCTAAGACTGTAGGACAGAGCCCGTACCACACACTTGATGACCAGCTACCTGGACACCTGAGCTGAATTCATTCAAGAAAAGTGAATGGACTCCTAGACTGATAGACCTGATAACAGCTCTAACCACCTAGTGACAGGACATCAGAGCTTCAAAGGTGAAAATAATCAAGCTAGCTTACTCAAGCAACCCATTTGGCATATCAAAACAAAACAAAGAAGCTAGGATACAGTAAACAAACATAAAATAAACTAATACAATAACTTATAGATGGCTCAGAGATAACAGTCAATATCAAATCACATAAAGGAACAGACCATGATCGCTTCAACAAGCTCTCAAAACAAAGAATCAAGGGATCTTCTTGATGAAAGTGCCTTCCTGGAATTAACTGATGCAGAATACAAAAGATTAATATATAGAACCCTCAAGATATCAGGAAGGAGATCAGGCAATATGCAGAACAAGCCAAGGAACACACAGATAGAACAGTTGAAGAAATTAAAAAGGTTTTTCAAGAATATAATGAAAAATTTAATAAGCTGCAATAATCCATAGACAGCAAGCTGAAATTCAGAAGACTAAAAATAAAATTACAAAATTAGACAACTCAATAGAAAGTCAGAGGAGCAGAATTGAGCAAGTGGAAGGCAGAGCTGGTGAGACTGAAGAAAAAGCACTTGGCACCAAAACATTTGAAGAAAAATCAGATAATAGAATTAAAAAAAAATGAAGAAACCCTAAGAATCATGTGGGACTCTATCAAGAGAAATAACCTATGAGTGATTGGAGTACCAGAGCAGGGAGGGTTAAAAGAAAATACAGAGAGAATTGTTGAAGATTTCTTGGCAGAAAACTTTCCTGATGTCATGAAAGATGAGAAGATATCTATCCAAGATGCTCATCAAACACCACATAAGGTAGATCTTAAAACAAAGTCACCCAGACATATTACAGTCAAACCTGCCAAAACCAAAGATAAAGAGAGAATTGTAAGAGCAGCTAGGGATAAACAAAAAGTCACCTACAAAGGAGAGCCAATAAGAATAAGCTTGGACTACTTGGTAGAAACCATGCAGGCAAGAAGGCAATGGGGTGACTTATATAAAGCACTGAAGGAGAAAACTTGCCAGCCAAGAATGATATACCCAGCAAAACTGTCTCTCAAATATGAAGGCTAAATTAGGGCATTTCCAGATAAACAAAATATTAGAGAATTTGTGAAAACCAAACCCAAACTACAAGAAATACTAAAGGGAGTTCTCTGGTTAGAGGATCAATAATATCAGATATCAACCCAAGACTAAAACACAGGACAAAGCAAGCAGATGTCAACCCAGACAGGGAAATCACAAAAAATAAAGATTAAAAAAAACACTCAAAACAAGAAAACAGAAATGTCATTATGTAAAAGAAGACAACACCGAAACAATACAGAGGAACTAAGAAATGTAGTCATACGTCTTTCATATGGAGAGGAAGACAAGGAGATATAAAGAAATAAAAGTTGGGTTTAAACTTAGAAAAACAGGGGTAAATATTATGGTAACCACAAGGAGACTAACAATCCTACTCATCAAAATAAAATACAAGAAAAAAATAGAGACTCAGCAGAAACAAACAAAATCAAATAAGAGGAAAAGACAATATATAAAGATAAGCTACTCAGCACAAAAAATTAAGTGGGAAAAAGAAACTGTCAACAACACACAAAAAAAGACATCAGAATGACAGCACTAAACTCATACCTATCCACGATTACGCCAAATGTAAATGAACTAAATGCACCAGTAAATGGACAGAGAGTGGCAGAATGGATTAAAAAACATGATCTGTCTATATGCTGTCTACAAGAGATACACCTCAGACTTGAGGACACAAACAAACTAAATTTCAAAGGATGAAAAAATATATCAAGCAAACAACAATCAAAAAAGAGCAAGGGTGGCAATATTAATTTCTGGCAGAATAGACTTTAAAGTTAAATCCACCACAAAGGACAAGGAAGGACTCTATATAATGATTAAAGGGACAATATGCCAGGAGAATATAACCATATTAAATATTTACGTACCCAATGACAGGGCTGCAAGATACATAAAACAACTCTAACAGCATTGAACATTGAGATAGATAGCTCCCTCGTTATAGTAGGAGACTTCAACACGACACTTTCGGTTAAGGACAGAACATCCAGAAAGAAGCTCAATAAAGACAAGGAAGACCAAAATGTCATAATCAACCAACTGGAACTGATAGACATATACAGAACACTCCACCCAACAGCAGCCAAGTATAATTTCTTTTCTAGTGCACATGGAATATTCTGTAGAATAGACCACACATTAGGTCATAAAGCAAGACTTCACAGAATCCAAAACATCAAAACATTACAAAGCATCTTCTCTGACCATAAGGCCATAAAAGTAGAAATCAGTAACAGAAAAAGCAGGGAAAACAAATCAAACACTTGGAAACTGAACAATGCTCTGCTCAAAAACGACTGGATTACAGAAGACATTAAGGATGGAATAAAGAAATTCATAGAATCCAATGAGAATGAAAACACTTCCTATCAGAACCTTTGGGACACAGCGAAAGCAGTGCTCAGAGGTCAATTTATATCAATAAATGCACACATACAAAGAGAAGAAAGGACGAAAATCAAAGAATTATCCCTACAACTTGAACAAATAGAAAGAGAGCAACAAAAGAAACCCTCAGGCACCAGAAGAAAGCAAATAATAAAAATTAGAGCAGAATTAAATGAAATAGAAAACAGAAAAACAATTGAAAAAGTTAACAAGACCAAAAGCTGGTTCTTTGAAAAAATTAATAAAATTGATAAGCCATTAGCCAAACTGACAAAAGAAAAACAGGAGAGGAAGCAAATAACCCAAATAAGAAATGAGGTGGGCGATATCACAACAGACCCAAAGGAAATTAAAAGAATCATACCAGATTACTACAAAAAATTGTACTCTAACAAATTTCAATAGAAAACCTAGAAGAAATGGATGAATTTCTAGAAACACACTACCTACCTAAACTAACACAAATAGAGGCCAAAAACCAAAACCAAACCCAGTGCTGTCGAGTCGTTTCCAACTCATAGCAACCCTATAGGAAGGGTAGAACTGCCCCATAGAGTTTCCAAAGAGCACCTGGCAGATTTGAACTGCCCACCCTTTGGGTAGCAGCTGTAGCACTTAACCACTCCACCACCAGGGTTTCTGAAACAGAGGTAGAACAACTAAATAAACCCATAACAAAAGAAGAGACTGAAAAGGTAGTTAAAAAACTCCCAACAGAAAAACCCCTGGCCCGGACGGCTTCACTGCAGAGTTCCACCAAACTTTCAGAGAAGACTTAACACCACTACTACTAAAGGTATTTCAGAGCATAGAAAAGGACGGAATACTCCCAAACTTATTCTATGAAGCCAGCATATCCCTGATACCAAAACTAGGTAAAGACACCACAACAAAAGAAAATTACAGACCTATATCCCTGAGGAACTTAGATGCGAAAGTCCTCAACAAAATTCTAGCCAATAGAATTCAATAACATATCAAAAAAAAAAAATTCACCATGACTAAGTGGAATTCATACCAGGTATGCAGGGTTAGTTCAACATTAGAAAAACAATTAATGTAATCCATTACATTAATAAAACTAAAGACAAGAATCACATGATTGTATCAATTGTTGCAGAAAAGGCATTTGACGAAGTTCAACACTCATTCATGATAAAAACTCTCAGCAAAATAGGAATAGAAGAAAATTCCTCAACAGAATAAAGGGCATTTATTTTTTTTATATAAAGCCAATAGCCAACATCATCTTAAATGGAGAGAGTCTGAAAGCATTCCCCTTGAGATTGGGAACAAGGATGCCCTTTATCACCACTCTTATTCAACATTGTGCTGGAGGTCCTAGCCAGAGCAATTAGGCTAGATAAAGAAATAAAGGGCATCCAGATTGGTAAGGAACGTGTCGAAGTATCTCTATTTGCAGATGACATGATCTTGTACACAGAAAAACTTGAAGAATCCTCAAGAAAACTACCGAAACTAATAGAAGAGTTCAGCAGAGCATCAGGATAAAAGATGAACACAAAAATCAGTTGGATTCCTCTACATCAACAAAAAGAGCATCGAAGAGGAAATCACCAAATCAATACTGTTTACAGTAGTCCCCAAGAAGATAAAATACTTAGGAATAAATCTTACCAGAGATGTAAAAGACATATACAAAGAAAACTAGAAGACACTACTGCAAGAAACCAAAAGAGACCTACATAAGTGGAAAAACATACCTTGCTCACAGATAGGAAGACTTAACATTATAAAAATGTCTATTCTACCAAAAGCCATCTATAGATACAATGCGATTCCAATCCAAATTTCAACGACATTTTTTAATGAGATGGAGAAACAAATCACCAACTTCATATGGAAGGGAAAGGGGCCCCAGATAAGTAAAGCATTACTGAAAAAGAAGAACAAAGTTGGAGGCCTCACTCTGCCTGATTTGAGAACCTCTTATACTGCCACAGTAGTCAAAACAGTGTGGTACTTGTACAACAACAGATACATAGACCAATGGAACAGAATTGAGAATACAGACATAAATCCATCCACATATAAGCAGATGATATTTGGCAAAGGCCCAAAGTCAGTTAAATGGGGAAAAGACAGTCTTTTTAACAAATGGTGCTGGCATAACTGGATATCCATCTGCAAAAAAAATGAAAGAAGACCCATACATTACAGCATGCACAAAAACTAACTCAAAATGGATCAAAGACCTAAATATAAAATCTAAAACAATAAAGAAGAAAACATGGAAGAAAAAATAGGGACAACGCTAGGAGTCCCAGCACATGGCATAAACAGTATATATAACATTACTAACAATGCAGAAGAGAAACCAGATAATTGGGAGCTCCTAAAAATCAAATGCCTATGCTCATCCAAAGACTTCACCAAAAGAGTCAAAGGATTACCTACAGACTGGAAAAAAGTCTAGCTATGACATTTCTGATCAGCACCTGATCTCTAAAATCTACATGATACTGCAAAAAGTCAACTACAAAAAGACAAATAACCCAATAAAAAATGGGCTAAAGATACGAACATGCACTTCACTAAAGAAGACATTCAGGCCACGAACAGATACATGAGGAAATGCTCAGGATCATTAGCCATTACGGAAATGCAGATCAAAACTACAATGAGATTCCATCTCATTCCAACAAGGCTGGCATTATTCCAAAACACACAAAATAATAAATGTTGGAGAGGTTGTGGAAAGACTGGAACACTTATACACAGCTGGTGGGAATGTAAAACGGTACAACCACTTTGGAAATTGATTTGGTGCTTCCTTAAAAGCTAGAAATAGAACTACCATAAACCCAAAAAACCCAAACCCACTGCCGTTGAGTCGATTCTGACTCATAGCAACCCTATAGGACAGAGTAGAAATGCCCCATAGAATTTCCAAGGAGCACCTGGCAGATTCGAACCGCTGACCTCTTCGTTAGCAGCTGTAGCACTTAACCACCAAGCCACCAGGGTTTCCAGAACTACCATACGGTCCAGCAATCCCACTCCTTGGAATACATCCTAGAGAAATAAAAGCCTTTACACTAACAGATATATGCACAGCCATGTTCATTGCAGCACTGTTTACAATAGCAAAAATATGGAAGCAACTAAAGTTCCCATCAACGGATGAATGGATAAATTGTGGTATATTCACACAATGGAATACTATGCATCGATGAAGAACAATGATGAATCCATAAAGCATTTCATGACACGGAGGAATCTGGAAGGCATTATGCTAAATGAAATTAGTCAGTTGCAAAAGGACAAATATCGTATAAGACCACTGTTATAAGAACTGGAGAAACAGTTTAAACAGGGAAGAAAATATTCTTTGATGGTTACGAGAGAGGGCAGGGAAGGAAGGCAGGATGAAGAGTGGTTTTCACTAATTAGATAGTAGCTAATAACTATTTCAGGTGAAGGAAAGGCAACACACAATACAGGAGAGTTCGGTACAACTGGACTAAACCAAAAGCAAAGAAGTCTCCTGAATAAACTGAACGCTTCGAAGTCCAGTGAAGCAGAGGAGGGATTTTGGGGACCAAGGTTTCAGGAGACATCTAGGTCAATTAGCATAATAAAATCTATTAAGATAACATTCTGCATCCCACATTGGAGAGTGGCGTCTGGGGTCTTAGATGCTAGCAAGCGGCCATCTAAGATGCATCAATTGGTTTCAACCCACCTGGAGCAAAGGAGAACGATGAACAGCAAAGACACAAAGTAATTATGAGCCCAAGAGACAGAAAGGGCCACGTAAACCAGAGACTACATCAGCCTGAGACCAGAGGAACTAGACAGTGCCCAGCTATAACCGATGACTGCTCTGACAGGGAACACAACAGAGAGCCCCTGAGGGAGCAGGAGAGCAGTTGGATGCAGACCCCATATTCTAGTAAAAAGACCAGACTTAATGGTCTGACTGAGACTGGAAGGACCCTGGTGGTCATGGTCCCCAGGTCTTCTGATAGACCAAGACAGGAACCATTCCCAAAGCCAACCTGTCAGATGGGGATTGGACTTGGACATTGGGATAGAAAACGATACTGGTGAAGAGTGAGCTTCTTGGATCAAGCAGACATACGAGGCTAAATGTTGGCATCTCCTGTCTGGAGGAGAGAAGGGAGGGCGGAGGGGGTCAGAAGCTGGCCGAATGGACACGAAAAGAGAGAGTGGCAGAAAGGGGTATGCTGTCTCATTAGAGGGAGAGCAATTAGAAGTATATAGCAAGATGTGTATAAATTTTTGTATGAGAGGCTGACTTGATTTGTAAACTTTCACTTAAAGCACCATAAAAATTAACAACAACAAAAAAGAACCAGTGATACTGAAGGAAGAAGTCTAAGGTGCACTAAAGGCATTGGCAAAAAACAAGGCTCCAGGAATTGACAGATTACCAACTGAGATGTTTCAATGAATGGATGCCACACTGGGGGTGCTCACTCTTCCATGCCAAGAAATTTGGAGGACAGCTGCCTGGCCAACCAACTGGAAGAGACCCATATTTGTGTAAAAAAATAAGTCAATGAAGACCTTATGGATCACAACAGAATATTGTCAACTTGAGTGCTTTGGGCATGTCATCAGGAGGGATCAATAGCTAGAGGAAGACATCATGTTTGGTAAAGTAGAGAGTAGGGAAACCCTCGAAGACTTGGACTGGCACAATAGCTGCAACAACGGACTTAAACATGCCAGTAATCATGAAGACGACACAGGACTGGGCAACATTTCATTCTGTTGGACATAAGCCTATCATGAGTTGGAGTCAACTCAATGATATCTATCTATCTGTCTGTCTGTCTGCCTGTTTATCTATCAAATGACTAATGACATCGAGCATCTTTTATGTGCTTACTGACCATTCGTATTTCTTCTTTGGTGAAATGTTTATTCCAGGCTTTTATACATTTTTTGATTGGGTTGTCTTATTGTTGTTAAGTTGTAGGAGTTCTTTATATATTCTGGGTATTAGTCTCTTATCAGATAAGTGGTTCCCCCCAAATTTCATCCAGATTTGTATGTTGTCGCTTCAACTTGTTGGTAAAGTCTTTTGATGAACAAAAGTTTTTAATTTTGATCATGCCCAATTTATTTTGTCCATTGTTGCTTGTGCTTTTGGTGTTATATCTAGAAATCCGTTGTTAAAAACTAGGTCCCAAAGCATTACCCCTATGTTTTCTTCTGAAAGTTTTATGGTTTTAGTTCTTACATTTAGGTCCTTGATCCACTTTGAGTTAATTTTTGCATGCAGTGTGAGTTAAGGGCCCAACTTTGTTCTTTTGCAAGTAGAAATCCAGTTGTCTTAGCACCATTTATTGAAGAGGCCACTCTTTCCCCATTGATTGGGCTTAGTATTCATGTCAAAAAATCAATTGACCATAGATGTAGATGTATGGGTTTATTTCCAGATGCTCAATTTTATTCCATTGCTTTATATGTCTATTGTTATGCCAGTACCAGACTGTTTTGATTAATATACTTTTATGGTATGTTTTGTGATCAATAAATGTGCATGCTCCTGCTTTTTTCTTTCTCATAATTGCTTTGGCATGCTGGACCCTTTGAGTTTAAATAAATGTGAGGATTGGCTTTTTCATTTCTACAAAACAGGCTGTTCAAATTTTGATGGGGATTACATTGTGTAAAATGGAAGCATCATCAGACCATGTCTAACTTCAGGGAGAGGAGAGAGAATCACCATTATTATCATCCCAAAGATGATTCCTATGAGGTGGAGGTCAGATATACTTCCATTCTTCAACCTTTTTACCTATTCTGACACCAGACATACCTCCCACTGCACTCTCTACTTCTCTGCTGGGTTTGACGATTCGTTTCAATGGCCACACAGAATTCACAGATTATACTTACAGTTAAGTAGTTTATCGAGGAAGTAACAGGTTACAATTCAGGATCAACTTGGAAGTAACAGGAACAACTTGGGATATAGTTCTTCAGTCAGAACAGCTTCTCACCCATGCTCACAGACAGGCCTCTGCCACTGGGCCCACCTTGGACCTAGCCTCTGCCCTGATCAGGCAAGTGTTACAGCTCTTTACCTCTGCAGTAAGTGCCTGAAAGTGCTCAGCTCTCTTGCTCTGTGGGTTGGCGAGCCCACTGCAGCCGTCTGCCAGTTCCATGCTACTACTGCCTCCAATGTTGTAGCTTTCCAGTGTTACAGCTCTCTGTGGGTCGAGGAGGTTCTCAGAGCAGGGACCTTGGTCCAAAGGAAGCACTCCACTCCCAGCTCTTCTTGATGGTAGTGAGGTATCCCCTCAACCTGTGGGACTGGCTGTTTTTAAGTCTAGCAGGATGGCAAAACTGACCAATCCCCTTGGTGGGCCACAAGCACCTTATTTGCACATCCCAGTCAGTCCCAGCAAGAGTTTTACACACCTTGTAGGGTCACTATGAGTCAAAACTGACTTGACAGCAATGGGTTTTTGTTTTTATTTGTGGAGTCCCACCCAATCATTTTGTGTGAGTTAAGAAACCATGGCTAGTGAAAAAAAAAAAAAAAAAAACCTGAACTCTTTGCCATTGCACTGATTTTGACTTATAGCAACCCTATAGGACAGAGTAGAACTGCCCATAGTATTTCCAAGGAATGGCTGGTGGATTTGAACTGCTGACCTTTTGGTTAACAGCTGAGCTCTTAACCAGTGTGCCACCAGGGGTATCGTTTTGCACATTGAATTTATAGATTGCTTTGGGTTGTACTGACATCTTAAGTATATTAAGTCTTCTAATCCATGGACATTCAATAGGCTAGGAATAGAATGGAAATTCTTCAATCTGACAATGGACATTTACCAAAAACCTACAGCTAACACCATACTCAATGGAGAAAGATTGAGAATTTTTTCCCTAAGATCAGGAACAAGACAAAGATGCCTGTTCTCATCGCTGCTGTTCAATATTGTACTGGAAGTTCTAATCAGAGCAACTAGGCAAGAAAGAGAAATAAAAGGTATACAAATAGGGAAGAAAGAAGTAAAACTATTCCTTTTCACAGATATCATCCTTTATATAGAAAATTGCAAAGATTCCACAAAAGAGCTATAAGAATTAATAAACAAATTCAGCAATGGGGCAGGGCACAAGGTCAATTCAACACACAAAAATTAGTCATGTTTCTATACATTAGCAATGAGCATTCTGAAAAGGAATTAAGGAGACAATTTCATTTACAATAGCATCTAAAATAATACCTAGGAATACATTTAAAGACAGGAATGAAAGACTCCTACACTGAAAACTGAGCAACATTGTTGAAAGAAATTGAAAAAGACTTAAATAAATGGAAGGACATTCCAAGTTCATGGATTGGAAGACAATATAGTTAAGATGAAAATGCTACCTACTGTTCTTAATTATAAGGTCCCGGGGCGGGGGGCGGGGGGAGAAACCATTGCTGTCGAGTCAATTCCAACTCATAGTGACCCTATAAGACAGGGTAAAACTACCCCATAGGGTTTCCAAAGAACAGCTGGAGGGATCGAACTGCTGACCTTCTGATTATCAGCTGAGCTCTTAACCTCTATGCCACCAGGGCTCCTACGTGGCACAAATGGCTTGTGCTTGGCTGTCAACATAAAGGTAATGGTTCAAAGTTACCCAGTGGTACTGCGGAAAAAAAGACCTGGGGAAATACTCTTCCATTAAGAGCATAGCCAAGAAAACCCTATGGAGCAGTTCTACTCAGTAACACTTGGGTCGCCACGAGTTGGAATTGTCTGAATGACGACTAACGGTAACAACACTGCCATCTTGTGGTAATTTTTCCTTGATCATTTTCAAAATATTACACCCACTAATCTTTTTAAGAACATATTTTAATCTTTTTAAGAACATATTCTCAACTTATAGCAATAAGCAAATACATGGACTGCAAAGCAAAACACAGTGTTTTATGGAGATACACTATACTGAATCAATCGCAACCCCATCTCTTTAAAAGACATAATGTCAACATATGTCACTAAATAAAGGAATACTTGCACCACACAGTGCAAAACACAGTTTCACAGAGTGATACTGATTGGTGTGGTCACACTGCCACCTCGCAAGAGGGCCATCCCTGAGGTTATTAAAGCTGGACAAATGCTGCCCTGGAAGTCTCCCCTAGAATGGAAGCAATGGAGCAGGTGGTCTCCCACTGAAACACAGCAGTGTTGTAATAAACAGGGATAGAAATGGGTCCAGTGTATAATACAACTGATGTCTATTTTTGAAATAACTTGGCCCACCATTGAGGATTCCATATGTGAGTGCCCTATAGTTCAGGGTCCAGTTTGGTGTGTTGCTAAACTAACAACTTTCTTTTGAACCACTGAGCAAAAAGGAACATAAATTGCTCATAAACCAAACCTGTATATAGGTGCTGAATGCAAGATGGGTAACACACAAGCTTATTTATTACCAGTTGCAGTTAAATCAACTCTGACCCATGGCGGCCCCGTGTTCAGAGTAGAACTGTGATCCACAGGTTTTCAAGGGCTGACTTTTCAGAAGTAGATCACTAGAGCCTTCTTCCAAGATGCCACTGGGTGCACTTAAACAGCCAACCTTTGGGTAGAGCAGCCAAATATGTTCATTAACCATTTGTACCACCCAGGATCTCCTGACTATAACATTGTATCTTTTTAATAACACCACCTGGAATTGCACTAATTCACACAAACTTACCTCTGTAGAAACAACACAGAGAATAAAGGCAGCAGAGGCAGCCTGGTGGGCCTGTAAAGGGATCAAATGTCTCCTGCTATCACAAGCTTCTCCTCGTCCAAACCTGGACAGTATTTCCTGTACTTGAGTTTGGCTCAAAATTCCAGTAGTTGGAAGTACTTGCCCCCATGACTAACTGTAACTCTCCAATGACACAAATGAGCTTTCCCAAATGTCCCCCCAGCACTAGCCACTTTAGGACTGCTAATTTTGGGGGCAGTAGAAACAACATACGCGCAGGACACCACACAACAATTAAAATCTGCAAATAGCTATGTCAAAAAAGTTAACAAATTAAACAAACATCCCAAGGACTGGAACTCTTAGCAAAATCTCACTGTAGAGTCCACGATGTTAGACAACCACATAGCTCTAAATTACTTACTGGCTATTGAAGGAGGGATCTGTGTACTTGTCAACATACTTTGCTGCATGTGAGAAGATAACACACACCAGTTTTTACAGATAGCTAGAGACATGCACCGAAGGAACCATAATATTGACTAAACAGACTGAATAAATCAAAATTCTCTCCTTTTCTGATCTATTCTCTTGGCTCTCCTCCACTAATTGGGCAGGCTGGCTGTGAATGGGCTGTACAATCTTAGTTTGTGCTCTTACAGAATTCAGGGTCTTAAAGATGCTCTGTTGCTTGTTTCCAAACTCAGACATTACAAAATAAGATACACCTTAGATTATAAAACAATATGGGGCCACGGGATAAACGGTTATGTGAGTCGAAGATGGCCTCTGGGTATTGGCCCCAGGTTGTTTGTTTCTTCACAGCAGGTTGAGGCCCATTAACCAAAAGCCTGCCAGCACCAAACTCAAATTTTAAAGATCCGATTGCTTTAAATGTAGCCCAAATAATCATGTTTTTAGACATTTATAACCTGCCTGCTTTGCATGCCATGTGAAACTGCACCCAACATTTGCTAGCCATAAAAAAAAACCACATAGACGAGATAAAACCCTGTAGTTCTACAGACCCCAAGCTGCTTCCTGAGTCTGAGGGGAATCACCTAGACAGAGTAATCCCCGTCTCTGCTTCCCCTCTTCCCTGGGAATTTCTTTGCCCTCTACCCCCTCTGATTGCCCCCACCCCTACACCACTTGCCTTTGGAACGTCTCCTGCTGGGAGGGAGTTCCTCCCAATCCTCCCCCGACTTGAAGAGCCTGTCAGACCTTACCCAGTTTTCATGGAGGTGATTCAGACACATGGCGATCTCACATGTGTCAGAATAGAACTGTGCTCCATCGGGTTTTCAATGGCTAATAATTCGAAAGCAGATCGCCAGGCCTTTCTTCCAGGGTGCCTCTGGGTGGATTGAACCTCCAATCTTTTGGTTAGTACCTGAGCATGTTGACGTGATGACTTCTTGAATAACTTTGTAACTAACTTTGACTGTACGAATCAGCACAAACCTGTTTCCTATGAGGCGGACGTCAAATATACCTACACTTTTTAACTTTCCCACTTATTTTATATATATACATATATAGAATAAATATACATCAGGAAACCCTGGTGGCATAGTGGTTAAGTGCTATGGCTGCTAACTAAGAGGTCAGCAGTTCGAATCCGCCAGGTGCTCCTTGGAAATTCTATGGGGCAGTTCAACTCTGTCCTATAGGGTCGCTATGAGTCCGGTTTGGTTTTTTGGTTTATACAGAGAGAGAGATTTGTATCAAGGAAATGGCTCACATGGTTGAAGAGGTTGGAAAGTCCCAAGACTTTGGGTCAGGTGTCAGGCTGGAGGCTTCTCCTGACTCATGTAGCTGCACGGGCTGATGAACCTAAGATCGACAGCTCAGACGGCAGGCTGCTGGCTCACAGGCTGCGGAAGTTGATAAATCTAAGGTTGGCAGGTAAGAGCAGGCTGCTGGCTCAAGTCCCAGGAATTGGAGGTCAGATGCTGATGAGCCGAATGCAGGATCCAGAGCACAGCAAAAGCCAGCAAGCTTTTCCAGAAAGTCTACCTATATTGGATGCAGGCCACACCCCCAAGGAAACTCCCTTTAAACTCATTAGCTACTCACAGCAGATCCTATCATGGAGGTGATCACATTGTATCAAACCCCATCATGGAGGTGATCACATCATTATATGACTGCCAAACTACATCATAAGCTGCCAAACCACTGAGAACCATGGCCCAGCCAAAGTGACACACACCCTTCATGATCACAGCCACATAGTCCATATTCTCTTCCTATTCCTGACTCTCCTTTTTCCTCTGTTACTCCAGGAGAACAGAGACCAATTGTTGTGCCTTGGATGGCTGCTTGCAAGCTTTTAAAGACTCCAAGCACTATGCAACAAACTAGGAGAAAAATAAATGGCCCCCAACAGCTACTCTTTTTTTTTCATTGTTGTAAATATGTCTATTATGGGCTGAATTGTGTCCACAAAAAATGTGTATCAACTTGGCTAGGCCATGATTCCCCATATTGTGTGATTGTACACCATTTTGAAATCCGACGTGATTTTCCCGTGTATTGTAAATCCTACCTCTATAATGTTAATGAGGCAGGATTAGAGGCAGTTATGTTAATGAGGCAGGACTCAGTCTACAAGGTTAGGTTGTATCTTGAGTCAATCTCTTTTGAGATATAAAAGACAGAATCAAGCAGAGAGACAGAAGGACATCATACCACCAATAAAGTAGTGCCAGGAGCAGAAGACATCCTCTGGACCTGGGGTCTCTGTGCTGAGAAGCTCCTAGACCAGGGGAAAGTTGATGAGAAGGACCTTCCTCCAGAAATGACAGAGAAAGACTTCCCCTGCACCTGACGCCCTGAATTTGGACTTCTAGCCTCTTAAACCATGAGAGAATAAATTTCTGCTTGTTAAAGTCATCTACTTGTCGTATTTCTGTTATAGCAGCACTAAATAACTAAGACAGTATCTATCACACTACTTTTGCCAATTCAGCTTTTTACAGGTGTACAACTTATTAACAGCACTTAAAATAATTTGCTGTGCAACCCTACCTTTCTTAATCAATGCTATTTTTCCATTACCGTAAATTGAAACTCAGTACTCCATATGCAATAAACTGGTGTACAAATCTCTGTTTGAGTCTCTGCTTTCAAGTCTTTTGGGTATACGCCTTGGAATGGAATTACTGCATCATACAGTAGTTATATTTTTAATTTTTGGAGCAACTGCTGCAGTTTTCCACACCAGTTGTACCATTGTGCATTCCCACCAGCAGTGGATTATAAAGGTTCTAATTTCTTCACATCCTCAACAACATTTGTTATTCACTGTTTTTTTTTTTTTTTTTAATCTTAGTCCTCCTGTTGTTTGTTGTTAGGTGGCATTGAGTCGGTTCCGATTCATAGCGACCCTATGCACAACAGAATGAAACACTGCCCGGTCCTGAACCATCCTTACAATCGTTGTTATGCTTGAGCTCATTGTTGCAGCCACTGTGTCAATCCACCTCATTGAGGGTCTTCCTCTTTTCCGCTGACCCTGTACTCTGCCAAGCATGATGTCCTTCTCCAGGGACTGATCCCTCCTGACAACATGTCCAAAGTATGTAAGAGGCAGTCTTGCCATCCTTGTCTCTAAGGAGCATTCTGGTTGTACTTCTTCCAAGACAGATTTGTTCGTTCTTTTGACCATTCATCGTATATTCAATATTCTTCGCCAACACCACAATTCAAAGGTGTCAATTCTTCTTTGGTCTTCCTTATTCACTGTCAGCTTTCACATGCATATGATGCCATTGAAAATACTATGGCCGTCCTAGTGGGAGTGAAATAGTATCTCATTGTGGCTTTAATTTATACCTCTCTGATTCTCTGATGGCTCTGATGGCTAATGATGTTGACCACCTTTTCATGTGTTTGGTGGTCATTTGAATGTCCTCTGGTGAAACATCTGTTCAAGTCCTTTGCCCATTTTATGACTGGGTTATTTCTCTTTTTGTTTTTAAGTTGCCTAAGTTATATAAATATATATATATATACACATATATAACTATTAGATTCTTATCAGATATATGGTTTTTGAAGATATTCTCTCAATCTATAGCTTATCTTTTCACTTTTTTGGTAAAGTCTTTTGATGAACAAAAGTTTTTCATTTTTGTGAGGTCCCATTTATTTATTTTGTCTTTTCCTGTTTGTTGTTAGGTAATTCATTGTCAAAAGTTAGGCCTGACAGCATAAGTCCTGCATTTTCTTCTAAGAATTTTGTGGTTTTAGTGTGCACATTTAGGTCTTTAATCCATTTTGATTTTGTGTGTGTGTGTATGGTGTGAGGTATGTATCCTCTTTCATTTTTCTGCATGTGGAAATGCAGTTTTCCCAGTACCATTTATTAAAGAGACTCTTCTTTCCCTTAGCAACCTTGTCAGAAATCAGTTGACCATAGATGTGTGGGTTTATTTCAGGACTCTCAATTCTATTCCACTGGTCTATGTGTCTATTTTTATACCAGTACCAGGCTATTTTGATGACTATAGCTATATACCATGTTTTAAAATCAAGAAGTGTGATCCTACTTTGTTCTTGTCTTTAAACATTGACTCAGCTATTCAGGGCCTCTTGCCATGTGATATAAGTTGAGGATTGGTTTTTCCATTTCTGTAAAGAAGGCTGTTGAAATTTTTATCGAGATTGGATCTATAGATTGCTTTGGATAGTATTGAAATTTTTATAGAGATTGGATCTATAGATTGCTTTGGATAGTATTGACATCTTAACAATATTAAGTCTTCCAATCCATGAACGTGAACATCTTTCCATTTATTTAAGCTCTTTCAGTAGTGTTTTATAATTTTCATTGTATAAGTCCTTCAAATTCCTGGTTAAATCTATTCCTAGAAATTTTATTCTCTTAGATGCTATCGTAAATGGAATTGTTTCCCTAATTTTCCTTCCAGATTTCCCATTGCTGATGTATAGAAGGCCAAATGATTTTTATTTGTTGACCTTGTATCCTACAACTTTGCTAAATTCCTCTATTAACTCTAGAAGTTTTCTTGCGGACTCTTTGGGATTTTCTACATATAGGATAATGTCGTCTACAAACAGAGATCAATTTACTTCTTTTCCCATCTGGATTCCTTTTATTTTTCTTTTCTTATTGCTCTTTTCCAAATTATTTCACCACCATAAACAAACTCAGTGACCCCTAAGCAAAATCTCCCTCTTTCCTCTCCCTCCTGCCTTGGTAACTACTAATAATCTTTGGTTTCTATATTTGCTTATTTCATGTTAAATGAGACCACACATGTTATTTATTTATTTATTTTTGCGTGTGTGACTGACTTATTTTATTCAGCATAATGCATTCAAGGTTAATCCATGTTGTGGCATGCATTAGGAGTTCATTTCTCTTTTATGGTTGAGTAATATTCTATTGTATGTATATACTACATTCTGTATGTATATACTACATTTTGTTAATCTATTCATCTGTTGATGGACATTTCAGTTTTCACCTTTGGCTTTTGTGAAAAGTGCTGTGATAAAAATTGGTGTACACATTTCCGTTTGCATTCCTGCTTTCACTTCTTCTGGGCATATACCTAGGTTTGGGATTGTTGTTCCATGCTCAACAATTTTAGGAACTGCCAAATTGTTTTCCACAGTGGCTGCACCATTTTACATTCTCACCAGGAACTGATGAGGGTTCCAGTTTCTGCACATCCTCACCAACACCTATTGTTTTCCTTTTTTTTTGGTAACATTGTCATTCTAATGAAGTTGTGTTTGTATCTCATTATGGTTTTTATTTGCATCTCCCTAATGGCTTATGACTTTGACTTTAAGCATCTTTTCATGTGCTTGTTGGCCATTCCAATATACTGTTTGGTGAAATATCTGTTCAAGTCCTTTGCCTGGTTTTTGATTGGGATTATCATTTCTTTGTTGTTAAGTTATAGGAGTTCTTTTTACATTTGGATATTAGACTCTTGTTGCCTATATGGTTCCTGAAAAATTTCTCCCGATGTGTAAGTAGTCTTTTCCCTTTGCTGATAAAGTCCTTTGATGAACAAAAGTATTTAATTTTTATGGTGTGCTACTTATCTATTTTGTCTTTTGCTTATCACGCTTTTGTTGTCACATCAGATAATCCATTAAAAGCCAGGCCCTGCAGCCATGCCCTTATATTTTCTCCTAAGAATTTTATGGTTTCAGTTTTCACATTTAGGTCCTCGATTCATTTTGAGTTGGTTTTTGTGTATGGTGTGAGGTATGAATCCTAACTCATTCTTTTGTATGTAGAAATTCATTTTTCCCAATACTGTTTACTGAAGAGACTTCCCTCCTCACTAAATGGATCAACACCCTTATTGAAAATCAGTTGACCATAGATGAATACATTTATTTCTGGGCTCTCAATTATATTCCATTGGTCTATATGTCTATTATTATACCAGTACCAAGCTGTTTTAACTGCTGTGGTTTTATACTATTTTGAAATCAGAAAGTGAGACCTCCTACTTTTTTCTTCTTCTTCAAAATTGCTTTAACTATTCAGGGTCCCTTGCCCTTCCATATAAATGTGAGCACTGGCTTTTCCATTTCTTCAAAGAAAGCTGTCTCAATTTTGAAGGGGATTGCATTGGATTTATACATTGCTGTAGATAGTATTGACATCTTAACTATATTAAGCCTTTCAATCCATGAACACAGAATGTCCTTCTATTTATTTAGGTCTTCTTTATTTTAGTAATGTTCTATAGTGTTCTGTGTACAAATCTTTAACCTTCCTGGTTAAATTTATTCCTAGGTAGTTTATTCTTTTAGGTGCTATTGTAAATGATAATGTTTCCTTAATTTCCTTTTCTCCTTGCTTATTGCTGATGTGTAGAAACCTGATTTTTGTTTGTTGACCTTGTACCCTGCCACTTTGCTGAACTCACTTATTAGCTCTAAAAGCTTTGTGGTGGGATCTTTGGAGTTTTTTTGTGTGTAGGATCATGTCATCTGCAAAAGGAATAGTTTCACTTTCTGTTTCTCAATTTGGATAACTTTTATTGTTTCTTTTCTAGTCTAATTGCGCTGGTGAGGACTTCCAGAATCATACTGAATAGCAGTGATGAGATGGCATCACTGTCTTTTTCTTGATGCTGATGAGAAAGCTCTTAGCCCTTAGACTTCCTGTAGCGCAGATCTTCTGATAATAAACTCCCTCAGTTTTTATCGGGAATGTTTTTGTGTATGCGTGGTAAAAATACACGTAACAAAACATATGCCAGCTCAACATGAAATGTCTTAATTTCACCTATATTCTTCAAGGATAGTTTTTCTGGATATAGACTTCTTGGTTGACAGATTTTTTCTTTGAGCACATTAAATACGTCATCTTATTGCTTTCTGACCTCAGTGGATTCTGATGAGAAAACAGCCATTAATCTTAGTGAGCAACACTTGTATGTGATGAGTCATCTCTCTTCCTGCTTTCAAGATTCTTTTTGTCTTCAGTTTTTGACAGTTTGGCTGTAATGTGTCTTGGTGTGGATCTCTTTGGGTTTATCCTGCTTGATGTTTGTAGAGTTTCTTGGAGGTGTAGATTCATGTCTTTCATCAGATTTGGAAAGTTTTTAGGTGTTATTTCTTCAAATATTTTTTTCTCCCTTTTCTCTCTTCTCCTGTTGGGAAAATGATGCATATGTTGGTAACCTTAATGATGTCTCACAGGTCACTCAGGCTCTGTTCATTTTCTTCATTTCTTTTCCCTGTGTCTGAGGGTGGATAATTTCAATAGCCTTATCTTCAACTTAGAAGCCATGGTGGTGCAACAGTTAAGTTCTTGACTGCTAATCAAAAGGTTAGCTGTTCAAAACCTGGCAATCTGCTTCCATAGAGATTACAGCCTACTCTGTTATACAGGGTGCCTATGAATTAGAATTGACTTGATGGCACCCAAGAACAACATCTTCAAGTTCACTGATCATTTTTTCCCCTGCTTTAATCTGTTGTTGAAGCCCTCTAGTGAAGTATTCATTTCAGCTATTGTTCTTTTGAACTCTAGAATTTCTATTTGGTTCCTTTTTATAATCTTTTCACTTCGTTCATGCATTAAATTTCCTTTAGTTTTTTATCCAGTTTCCTTTAGCTCATTGAATGTATTTAATGTAATTGATTTAACATCTTTGAGTAGTAATTGCAATAGGAATTATCACTCCTCAGGAATGGTTTTGTTGATCTTTTTCCTGTGAAAAGGCCACACTTTTCTGTTTCTTTGTATGTTTTATAATTTTTTGTTGTAAACTGTATACTTTGAATATTGTAATGTGGTAACTCTGAAAATCTGATTCTTACAGTCCTCATGGATTGCTGTTGTTATTCGATGAAGGCTATAGCTGTTTAGTGTCTTTTTCAAACTCTTTTTATTAAGTATGTGCTCCAAATGTGTGTGCTCACTGGAACTTCTTTTCCATTATTTCTACATTCAATCAGCAAACTAACATAAATTTCACACACCCATACAAAGCATACTTGATCTTTAAGCAACTCCCACTGGGAGGAGCCACTGGCTCTGTGAGGGCTAAAACCACCACCTGCGTGTGTACTGGTTTCTCAGGGCAATGCCAGTCCAAACCAAATGTACAATCCCAAAACCTTGGAGGAGGAAGTTTCCACCTTCTAGGAATTCAGGTCACCATCCCCACTGCCATTGTGGGGCTGAGGAATGGGGTTTGATAGCCAGCTGGCACACATGGCACACCTATGAAAGATCAGCAGTATCTACATGTGTTAGGCAATCCCCTGGCTATTCTAAGTGTCTGATCATGTTCCAGAGTTCCAGAATAGCTGATTACAATTACTGTTTTCGGTCAATTGTTGCTTTGGAGGATGAAGTGATCCCTAGAGCTTCCTACTCTGCCATTTCCTGCAAGTGCAATACTCTTAGAAGTAAAAATTAATGAACAAAATCCATGATGTAAGATGTTTCACAGATTCATAATCGCTCTTTACCTTTGCATAGTATTGCATTGTGTGTATGTACCATAAGTTGCTTGTCCATTCATCTGTTCATGGGCTCCTAGGTTGTTTCCATCTTTTTGCTATTGTAATAGTGAACATGGGTGTACATATGTCTATTTGTATGATGGCTTTTATTTCTCTAGTATATATTCTTAGGAGTGGTATTGCTGGATTGTATAGTGTCTTAGTCATCTAGTGCTGCTACAACAAAAACACCACAAGTGGATGGCTTCAGCAAAGAGTTTATTCTCTCACAGTCCAGCAGGCTAGAAGTCTGAATCCAGGGTGCCAGCTCCAAGGGAAGGCTTTCTCTGTAGGCACTGGAGGAAGGTCTCCATCATCAGTCTTCCCTCGGCCTGGGAGCATCTCAGTGCAGGAACCTCAGATCCAAAGGACACGCTCTGCTCCCAGCACTGCTTTCTTGATGGTATGATCTCTCCCTGTCTTTCTGCTCACTTCTCTCTTTTTTATCTCAAAAGAGATTGGCTTAAGACACTATTTAATCTTGTAGATCTCTTCAATATAGCTGCCACTAATCCATGTCATTACAACATAGTGATAATGAAATTACATCAGATGACAAAGTGCTAGACAATCATACAATACTGGGAATCATGATCTAGCCAAGCTGACAGGTATTTTGGGGGACACAATTGAATTCATGACATATGGTATTTGTATTTCTAGATTTTTAAGGAGGCGCCGTATCAGATTCTGAACTCTTGACCTTTGTAGGAAAGGCACTGGTTCTTCCTCACAGTTACTTTGCTGTGTGGCCAATGCTGGAGGGCTTCAAAGGGAAGAAGGAAAAGAAATTTGAATGTGATCAGTCTGAAAGTGAATCCACACCTCCGGGTCTTCCTAGACCTGTTTCTACCCTTCCCCACCTCTTCCACGCCTTCCTCCAGCCAGAGTCCAATTCACCACTGAGTAATAAGGTGATTTATCTACTCTGCTACTTGGAGATGGACTGTTCCCTCCCTAAGGACAGACATAGAACCTATTGTTCCTACTTTCCTTACAGCCCTGGAGCAGTCACCTCAGGACTCTGTTGATCCCAAATGCCTGCTATTCTCACATGTGGTCACAAAGAAAAATTGCCATGATTCTTCTTCTGTCTGATATGTCAGAGGAGCCCTCGGGAGCCCCCAGGAGCACTGATGGTCTTAGATATCTGACAGTAATCAGGGTGGTGACACTCCTGCACCCCAAGCTTCTATGGGAACAGGGAACATACTTCCTCTTTTTCTTCTACAAAAACTAGGGCCCATTCAAGATATTTTTCCTCTTAAGATTATAGTTTTTTCTTGACCCAGTTTTGAGGCCCCAGCTAAAGGCTAGTCACTTCCCTTTTTTAAAAATTTTTATTGTGCTTTAAGTGAAGTCACTTCCCTTCCTGAACAGCTGATTAAATTCACTCCATCCACTTTCACTCTCCTGGATCATTATGAACCTGCTCTAACTTTCCTGGGGGCAGATTTCAAACAATTAGGGACAGCCCCTAAACCCTGGCGCCTGTAGAGTTATTAAAAATACCCGATCACTAGGAAATCCACGACGTCTAGATAATCCCACCCGACTTGCCATATATAAGCTCTCTCCCACAACTCCAGCTGGTTGTTACCCTGTCCCCAGGTGCAGTCCTGTGTGGCCCTACCTGGTAACTTTCTCTCATTTGGAGCTTTAAGTAACAAGTCTGCCTTTTATCTATCCAAGCACCTCTGTGTTAAGTCCCACCATACAAAGAACTTATAATCATACCTAATATCACATAATTATACAACTGAGCACCAGGGTCTATGGGTGTTGTATCTCCTGGATCAAGACTTATGCTTCATGTTCTTAAATAAACAGACCGGGGTAGTGCCGTATCTTTTGTATTTGGTCACTTTTAAATTTAAGAGCCTATTTAATCACTAATTTAATAGTTTTGCCTTTTTTACTAATAAAAGCAACAATACTGCCTAAAAACAGAGGTTTAAGACTACCGTGAAACAATAAGCCATTTAAAAACACACTAGAGAAAAATATTAAAATACGTGGACAACACAATGAGAAGTGAAAAAATTTTCAAAATGTTATTTACACTATAATTCCATCTCAAAAATACATTTGAAGTGACTAGAAGAGGATTGGAACCCTGGTGGCACAGCGGTTAAGGGCTATGGCCGCTAACCAAAAGGTTAGCAGTTTGAAGCCACCAGCTGCTCTTTGGAAACCCTATGTGGCAGTTCTACTCTGTTCTATGGAGTTGCTATGAGTCGGAATCGACTTGTAGGTAATAGGTTTGGTTTGGTTTTGGAAGGGGATTGTCGGCATTCTTTCTGGACGTAGATGTTGGATTTACAAGTATTGAACATCAATTTGTGCAATTTATTTTAATGTGTGTTAGCCCTATGAAGGTCAAAAATATATCTAGGATATGTGCGTAGCCGTAAAAATCTGGGGAAAAACAGCTATAAAAATATTAGCAGTGGTTATCGCTGGACGCTGGCATTTCCAACGATTCTAATTTTCAATATACTGTTCTGATCTTCCTCAAAGAAAATGTTTCCTTTCATAGTTAAAAAGGAAATAAAACCTTTGAGTTTTTCCAGCTACCAATGTTTCCTAGCTCTGGGAACTCGTCCCGCCGCCCCGGCTTTTCTTCTTCACTGAAGGAGGAGGGAAGACGGACCAGGACGCAGGCCCACTAGAGCCACCCGACATTGTCGCGTTTGAACGTTTGTCAGATCCTCGGCCGCCATTTTACGGGTGGGGGGAGGGCGGGGAGAGTTACGCCCCAAGGCAACGCCACCGCCGATCGCGGGACCGGCTCACCGCCTCCTCGAGTCGCTTCCCGGGTCTCCGCTGCCAGCCGGACAGGTCCCCGTGTCCCCTCGCGGCCGGCCAGCTCCCGCCGCTTCCCGCCACGTCGCGGAGGGGCGGAGCCCGAGCCCCCGGCGTCTGCCTCTGGGCCTCGGACGCCCCAGAAAACGCCCGTTTCACAGAACCTAAGAGCCGAGATGCAAGCTGTTTCTCCTTTTGAATACGTGCTCGAGTTCAGCAGGCAACGCGTATTCTGCGCAAACCTCGCGAGCAGCGGGACCACGCCGCCCAAACGAGCCCTTTAACGGCGCAGAGTTCTTTCCTCACTATGACCTCGTGGCGCAATGGTAGCGCGTCTGACTCCAGATCAGAAGGTTGCGTGTTCAAGTCACGTCGGGGTCATTGTCGCCTTTTTTTCCCCCACCTGGATCTACGAAGAATGTAATTAATGAGTGGGTTCTAAATCGTTAACGGGACTCTTTGGCCACATGCAAGACCTATTATTCTTCCAGTTCACAGAAAATCTCGCTCTTTTTTCCTTTCATCGGGAAAAATAGGTTAATAAACTCGCGATTGCGAGAGAATTTCCGTCTGGTGACTGACAGGAGGCACCGCATTGAGCCTTAGAGTATCTCCCGAGGAAGCAGAACTTATGCAGCCAGCACAGGCGGGTGCCACCGACCCCCTCGCGTCCTGGAACGGCCTCTCCAGTTACCACAACTGCCCCACCCCACCGCACCCCACCGCCTCCGCAAAGGCCACGTCCATTTATCGCCTCCCGCAGCTCACCTTTTAAGGTTATTTTGTTAGAAAGGAAGAGTAGGATATTTATTGATCTGAGACAACGTTAAGTATGTCAAATGTAGGGTAATCACTAAAAGACTAGAGGTAGTATCAGTAATTGATATGCAGACAAAAAAATCAGTTAAAGATACCAAGATTTGCGTAAAAAAATTAACAAGGTTGGTCAGGTAGTTCCCAACTTAGGACAGGTTCAGTTCCGACAACTCAGACTTAAGTCAGTTCTGACATAAGTTGAATACTTTTTTTTTTTTTAATCAGTGTCTTTATAAATCCGATCTTTGTCTTTGGAGAATGAAAACGTTACATATAATCTAACAGCTCTGATGACATCAAGAAATTACATGCTGCAGAAGTGTATATAGTACATATTACTAACAAATGGGTCGTTTGGGGTAACTGGAATATGTTGTAAGCAGGGGACTACCTGTACATAGAATTCTGCATACAACAAATACGGAACAATGTTCTTGAGTTCACATGGAACATTTTATAAACACTTTTTAGATTTAGGCCATAAAGCACATTTTAGGCCATAAAGAAAATCTGAACAAATTTCAAAGCATAGTTATTATCCAAGCTATTTCTCAGACCAAATTACTATTAAACTAGAAATCAACAGGAAAAAATAACTTCTTATATTAGGGTATTTGAAAGCACTTCTAAATTACTTCATGAATCAAACACAAAAATTAGACACTTAAGACAAATACGAAAAAAAAAAAAAAAGTAATATAGACATTGCAAACGGCAATGTTAAACTTTACCTGAGCCCTGTGATCCTGGAAAACAGCAAAGGTTAAAAAATCCCCCTCTTCCCCACCCTTTGTATTCTGGAAAACGACTTACAGCAGGGAACTATCCTTCCCCGTGTGATTTAGGTCAGACTCATGGATGCATCCTTGTTTACCTATGACAAGGTCAAACACCAATGGCGACCCTCCAAATTCCCAGCCTTTGCCTCATGAATGATTAGCTGAACTGCTTGTCCCCACTGATCAGTAGGAACTAAATGTTTGTTGACCAAAATGTGGTAAAGCTCTCCTTTCTCTAGGTTCCTCAACTTTGGCCCACTGTCATCCTGAGCAAACCTAGCACCCTTCCTGTCTTAGTTTTGGAGGTCTGGTGACGCAGTGGTTAAGTGCTCAGCTGCTAATCAAAAGGTCAGCAGTTCCAACCCACCTGCCACTCCACAGGAGAAACATGTGGCAGTCTGCTTCTGTAAAGATTACAACCTTAGAAGCCCTGTGAGGCAGCTCCAGTCCGTCCTATAGGGTGGCTAAGAACTGAAATTGACTAGACAGCAATGGGTTTGATTTTGGCTGGTTGTCTTAGTTCTAGAGCTGCTATAACAGAAATACCAAAGTGGTGGCTTTAATGAACCAAAATTTATTTTCTTTTAGTTTAAGAGGCTAGAAGTCCAAATTCAGGGCTCCGGCTCTAGGGGAAGGTTGTCTCTCTCTGTCCGCTCTGGGGAAGGTCCTTGTCTCTTTTTAGCTTCTATTTCTTGGCATCGCATTTGTCTTCCCCCATCTCTGCTTGCTTGCTGTGTGTTTAATCTGTTCTTTTATATATCAAAGGTAATTGGCTTAAAACACACCCTACACTGATATGGGCTCCTTAACCTAACAAGGAAAACCCATTCCCAAATGGGATTACAAACACAAGTATAGGGGTTAGAATTTACAATGCATATTTTTGGGGAACAGAGTTTAATCCATAACATCTCCCTAAGAATTCTTCCAAGGAAATAGGCTGGTTTCAGTGTAAAACACCTATTTGATCACGTCATCCTTTTATTCCACTTCCCCATACCCTGTTCTTTCTAGCTTTGTCCACTCCACTATAAAAGCAAACCCCATTTGTCTAGTCTTGAGACACTTGCTGACTTTATGGCTGGAGTGTTCTTTGTATTGCAAGGCTCCTTCTATTGCAGTGGTGCCTCCCCCCCCGCCCCCGCCACCTAGCGATAATCCTTTAGATAAAGTCTCTCCTTACTAACTCCAGATTTGTATTTTATTTGATGCAAGGAGGAGATTAAAACTATCTCTATTTGCAGATGATAGGATTGCAAAACATGAGTCAGCTGAAAAATTGCTAAAAACAGGAAGAAAAATCAGTAAGATAGTGAAATATAAAATTCATGTACAGGAATTACTACTTTTTATAAAATCACCCAACAACTACTGTTCTAGGAAAAATCACCACAAAGTTATAGTAAGCAAAAAGAAAGGTTTTATTCGTCATATATTCAAAGAAGCAAAAGTAGGAAATGGACAAGTCTGCTGCCAGAGCCGTCTGTTCAAGTGCAAGGAACGTACAGAATCATCAGTATTACCATTACGAATAGATAAAATCATTGAAAGCTTCACCTTTTCAGATTGGCTAAAAACTGTCCGATCACTTTGATTCTACATTTTGAATTATCTTTCCTAATCAACATTGGTACAGGTTTCAGTAAGGAGGGTCTTCATCGCTCCAACAAATCTTACTATTCACTAAATGCTAACAGGAAAAGGTTAAGAATGCAACGTATATGGATCTTTTGTGCTGATTAGTTTGTGTGAAAGGTTCCCTAAAAGATGTTTTCCAAGATTGTCCCAGCTATTGTCTTTATTCCTCAGGGCCCAGTTGATGTGTCCTTGTGAGTCCACCCCCAGCTGGGTCACATTGTTTATACTCAAGGACAGGGAAAAATGGCTCCAATATTATCTCCTAAATCACTATTTAGATGGAAGGAATGAAAGAGGACAGAGGTGGAAACAAAATTTTTCACATATATTTTTATGTCATTTTGATTTTTTGTCACAATGTGAATGCATTACCTAGTTTTAAAAAAAAGTTATTAACGTTAGATTAGTGAATTTTGTACTTCTTGAGGACACGTATAGCCCTTCCAAAGGACCCTTGAGCATGAATTGTTTTTAAGGACAGGAGTTGGGCATACAGGAAGCTCAGTTTCAGTAAATAGCTTCAGTGAGGCTGAGGGATCTGGGAAATCTGAAAGGGATAGGCAAAGAATAGGTTTCTAGAACAAAATCTCTGACATCTGTATCTAAGGGTTCTGGAATCAGAGAGATGCCCTGGCTGAGGCTTGTGTGGGAATGGGCCAGAGTCAGAAGGGAAGCAGTGGAGTAGTCAGGCTCTGGAGGCTGCTATGTGTGACTCCCATGTGTGACTTCTGTGTGTCATGTGAGTGGCACACTGTCCCTAATCTTGTACTTGACATTTCTAATGTGACTTCTTCCGTAAGTCCTCCCATTTATGATGCCCCATATTTGGCCCTCTTGTGTGTGCGATCAGTGTGTGGCCCTTTTCTGTGGACCCCATCAATGTGACCCTTGCCCTTTGGCTTCCTTTGGTTAATGTGAAGCATCAACAGGAGTAAGGAAGAAAAACAGCACTTATTCCCAAGCTGCAGGGTCACTGTAAACTGACCTCCTCCTGTCAGATGACCTGCTCCAAAGGGCTCTGTCCCCAGGTTCTAGTAGCTACTGCCTCCCCTCTGATCTTTAGGAGTAAAGGTAGTGACTGCTGTAGAGAAACAACTTTCACCAAAGAGATTTTTATTGTGACATATCAGAAAAGAAAATGAGAAATTGGCTGCGAGCACTCAGACTGAAACCCAAAGTACAACCTATAAGTGCTTTTTATAGAATTTTGACAAGTGCTGATTCATAAGGAGTATATTGCTTACAGACTGTGATTGGTTAAAGTAAAGACAAAGAACTAAGATCCTAACTGGGTGATCTTTTCTTATTTTTCTTTTCTAACGATGTCTCTTGGCTCAGGGGTCCTGGGTCTGTCACATGTTGATTGTTTTTTATTTGTTATGCTGGCTATGTATGATATTGGGTAGATCTTTAACTCAGTTCCTGGGATAAATTGTTATTTAGTTTTTGGTATGCATGTCCCATGTCCACTGAACCAGTTAGAACATTCTCTGTCTCACTTCTTTGATGTAGTTTGCTATTGTTTTACGCTTTTCAGATTCTGACAAACAAGTCGGCCTTTTTGCGATTATGACCCGCTGTGGCTGCTGTAGTTAGGTTAATACTTTATCAGTATCTCTCCTTTTTACCGCTGATTACTACAAGTGCACCGATGATCACAAGATGATGCCTGAATTTTGCTGGGCTCCTAGGTGGCACCCATGGCCGGCACGTTAAACTCACCATCTGGTTTTCATCAGACACCATCTGGTTCTTTGCCAGGGTGATTAGATGAGGGTTACAGTTCTGTCGATCATGTTGCAGAAGTGGGCAGAATCAATATACATTATTGGCTTAGGAGGTGAACGTGCTATAGGGTGCCGCCATTTATCAATTTCCAGCAACCACACATTTGAACAAAATATAGATTAAGCCAATTAATATTATTATCATTAAAATGCCTTGCAGGAACGAGCGAGCCCAAGATCCTATCCCTTGGAGTAGCCATCCAAATAAATCTGGGGTTTGTAAGGGAGGAATAGAGTCCAGTGAAACAGGCTGCTGTCTAATTTTATGGATATCTTGTTCTACAATTCCAGAGGTATTTATCCAAGAGCAAGAGGATGTACTGGCTACTGCACATACCCCTCCCTGTTGTGCCAATAAGAAGTCTAACGCAAAGCAATTGTCCCACAACCACCTTTACCAGAGAGGTTAATGATTTTTGCTGAGCTGCCATTCCATCAGCAACATTATCAGCTGTTTGTGCCATTGTGGCAGACAGGTTTTGTAAAGATTTTCCTAATTCTACTACACCATATGAGGGAATTAATGCTCTGACAAATGACCAACCCCACCTCGATCATTCTGCTATGGGATTTTCGTATACTTTTCTTTTAGCTCTTGAAATTGGTTTGATAATTGCTCATCCAACGTTGACCAGAATTTTTGGAATAAGTGTCAAAGAAGACACCCATTGATCCTCAGGTACATTGCCCTTGCATTCTTCAGCCATCTACCCATGGAGTAGCCCACGGGTAAGGACTGTCCCTAGGGAAGAGTGGCTTAAACCACAGTGATTAGATCCCCCACATAGGAACACATAACCATAAGGGGCACTGCCATGGATTGGATTATGTCCTTCAAAAATGTGTGTCAACTTGGCTAGGCCATGATTCCCAGTATTGTGTGATTGTCCACCATTTTGTCACCTGATGTGATTTTCCTATGTGTTATAAATCCTACCTCTACCATGTTAATGAGGCAGGACTCAATCCACAAGATTAGGTTTTGTCTTAAGTCAATCTCTTTTGAGATACAAAAGAGAGAAGTGAACAGAGTGACAGGGGGACCTGACACCACCAAGAAGGCAGTGCCAGGAGCAGACCGGTGATTTCTATGCTGCGAAGCTCCTAGACCATGGGAAGACTGATGACAAGATCTTCCTCCAGAGTCAAAACTGAGAGAAAGCTTTCTCCTGGAGCTGGCTCCCTGAATTCGGACTTCTAGCCTGCTAGACTGTGAGAGAATAAACTTCTGTTTGTTAAGGCTATCCACTAGTGGTATTTCTCTTACAGCAGCACTAGGTAACTAAGACAGGCACAAATGACGAGGCTCCAGAATAGAAAAATTTACATGCATTAGTCATGTCTCCACTAGATTGTTATGACATATTTGAAGTCTTCCAAATTCTAGCTTAGTATAATTCTCAAAACAGGGATTGTCATAAATAGAGTTATTGTAGTTGTCATGTTTAGGATATATTTCATTTAAGATTGTTAAAGAATCCTGAAACCAAAAATCGTATTATCTAGGTGATTCAGGATATATTCAATAAAATGTAGTCCTAATTCTCCTTGTACACAGGGAACTTGGGGGTTAGCTGCCTTTGCTTCTTTGCAATCTATAACTAGGTTTCATATACCCATGAGGTTAAAGCAAGGAATATTTGGGTGAAAATGCATGTTAGGGGGATGCCACAATTTAACCCTTGTTGACGCCATTTTAGGGCAGATCTAGAATTTGTCGTTGGTGAAGGGATAAATTGATAGTTTAATATTGGGGGTGCTAAAGAATCTGAATTGTCTTGTACAAGATTTAAGTTTATGATGGCATATCAGTAAATTCCCTGCATCAGCAACTAAGCTAATTTTACAAATGCATTCTCTTCCCAGGCTAAAGTTAAGACTCATGGAGATTAGAGTTCTCTTAATTAATAATAATATAGATGAGTAACAGACAATGGATCAACGATCAGGATTCTTACTATGATTAAACAGACTAAACCACAAACTTCAACCTAATGTATTTAACAGTCCAAACTTCAATACACAATGATTACAATAGAAAATAAGGTAAGTTGTTGTTGTTAGGTGCTGTCGAGTCAGTTCCAACTCATAGCAACCCTATGCACAACAGAATGAAACATTGCCCAGTCCTGCGCCATCCTTAAAATCGTTGTTATGCTAGAGCTTATCGTTGCAGCCACTGTGTCAATCCACCTCGTTGAGGGTCTTGCTCTTTTCCACTGACCCTGTACTCTGGCAAGCATGATGTCCTCCAGGGACTGATCCCCCCTGACAACATGTCTAAAGTATGTAAGACGCAGCCTCGCCATCTTTGCTTCTAAGGAACGTTCTGCTTGTACTTCTTCCAAGACAGATTTGTTCGTTCTTTTGGCCATTCATTGTATATTCAATATCCTTCACCAACACCACAATTCAAAGATGTCAATTCTTCTTTGGTTTTCCTTATTCATCGTCCAGCTTCCACATGGCATATGATGCGATTGAAAATACCACGGCTTGGCATGGCACCTTAGTCTTCAAGGTGACGTCTTTGCTTTTCAACACTTTCAAGAGGTCCTTTGCAGCAGATTTACCCAATGCAGTGTGTCATTTGATTTCTTGACTGCTGCTTCCATGGCTGTTGATTGAGGATCCAAGTAAAATGAAATCCGTGACAACTTCAGCCTTTTCTCCGTTTATCATGATGTTGGTCACTGGTCCAGTTGTGAGGATTCTTGTTTTCTTTATGTTGAGGTGCAATCCATATTGAAGGCTGTGGTCTTTGATCTTCATCAGTAAGAACTTCAAGTCCTTTTCACTTTCAGCAAGCAAGGTTGTGTCATTTGCATAATGCAGTTTGTTATTGAGTCTTGCTACAATCCTGATTCCCCATTCTTCTTCTTGTAGTCCAGCTTCTTGGGTTATTTGCTCAGCATACAGTTTGAATAGGTTTGGTGAAAGGATACAACCCTGACACACACCTTTCCTGACTTTAAACCAATCAGTATCCCCTTGTTCTGTCCAAACAACTGCCTCTTGATCTATGTAAAGGTTCCTCATGAGCACAATTAAGTGTTCTGGAATTCCCATACTTTGCAGTGTTATCCATAATTTGTTATGATCCACACAGTTGAATGCCTTTGCATAGTCAATAAAACACAGGTAAACATCCTTCTGGTATTCTCTGCTTTCAGCCAGGATCCATCTGACATCAGCAATGATATCCCTGGTTCCACATCCTATTCTGAAACTGCCCTGAATTTCTGGCAGTTCCCTGTCAATATACTGCTGCAGCCGTTTTTGAATGATCTTCAGCAAAATTTTGCTTGCGTGTGATATTAATGATATTGTTCTATAATTTCCACATTCGGTTAGATCACCTTTCTTGGGAATAGGCATAAATATGGATCTCTTCCAGTCAGCTGGCCAGGAAGCTGTCTTCTATATTTCTTGGTATAGACGAGCGAGCACCTCCAGCGCTGCATCTGTTTGTTTAAACATCTCAATTGATATTTCATCAATTTCTGGAGCCTTGTTTTTCACCAATGCCTTAAGAGAAGCTTGGACTTCTTCCTTCAGTACTGTCGGTTCCTGACATATGCCACCTCTTGAAATAGTTGAACATCGACTAATTCTTTTTGTTATAATGACTCTGTGTATTCCTTCCATCTTCTTTTGATGCTTTCTGCGTTGTTTAATATTTTCCCCATAGAATCCTTCACTATTGCAACTCGAGGCTTGAATTTTTTCTTCAGTTCTTTCAGCTTGAGAAATGCTGAGTTGTTCTTCCCTTTTGGTTTTCTATCTACAGCTCTTTGCACATGTCATTGTAATACTTTACTTTGTCTTTTCGAGCCACCCTTTGAAATCCTCTGTTCAGTTCTCTTACTTCATCATTTCTTCCTTTTGCTTTAGCTGCTTGACTTTCACAGCAAGTTTCAGAGTCTTCTCTGACATCCATCTTGGTCTTTTCTTTCTTTCCTGCCTTTACAGTGACCTCTTGCTTTCTTCATGGATGATGTCCTTGATGTCATTCCACATCTTATCTGGTCTTCGGTCACTACTGTTAAGTGCATCAAATCTATTCTTCAGATAGTCTCTAAATTCAGGTGGGATATACTCAAGGTCATATTTTGTCTCTCGTGGACTTGCTCTGATTTTCTTCAATTTCAGCTTGAACGTGTATATGAGCAATTGATTGTTCATTCCACAGTCAGCCCCTGGCCTTGTTCTGACTGATGATATTGAGGTTTTCCATCGTCTCTTTCCACAGATGTAGTTAATTTGATTCCTGCGTGTTCCATCTGGTGAGGTCCATGTGTATAGTCATCATTTACGTTGGTGAAAGAAGGTATTTGCAATGAAGAAGTCTGGTTTTGCAAAATTCTATCATTCGATCTCTGGCATTGTTTCTGTCACCAAGTCTTATTTTCCAACTAGCGATCCTTCTTTATTGTTTCCAGCTTTCACATTCCATCACCAGTAATTATCAGTGCATCCTGCTTGCATCCTTGGCCTTAGTGGTTGTTGCTTAAATTTGAATAATAGTCGTATTAACTGGTCTTCCTTGTAGGTGTATGGATGTTATGCTATCACTGATAGCGTTGTACTTCAGGATAGATCTTGAAATGTTCGTTTTGACGATGAATGCAACACCATTCCTCTTCAAGTTGTCATTCCCGGCATAGTAGACTATATGATTGCCCGATTCAAAATGCCCAATACCAGTCCATTTCAGTTCACTAATGCCTAGGATATTGATGTTTATGCATTCCATTTCATTTTTGACAATTTTCTATTTTCTTTGATTCATACTTTGTACATTCCAGGTTTCAATTATTAATGGATGTTTGCAGCTGTTTCTTCTCATTATCAGATGTGCCACATCAGCAAATGAAGTCCCAAAAGCTTTACTCCATCCATTCATTAAGGTCGACTCGATTTTGAGGAGGCAACTCTTCCCCAGTCGTCTTTTGAGTGCCTTCCAACCTGGGGGAGGGTATCTTCCAGCACTATATCAAGCAATGTTCCACTGCTCTTCATAAGGTTTTCCCTGGCTAATGCTTTTCAGAAGTAGACTGCCAGGTCCTTCTTCCTAGTCTGTCTTAGTCTGGAAGCTCAACTGAAACCTGTCCTCCATGGGTGACCCCGCTTGTATCTGAATACCAGTGGCATAGCTTCCAGCATCACAGCAACATGCAAGCCCCCGCAGTATGACAAACTGACCGATACATGGGGGAAGATAAGTTAGTATAACCAAAAAAACCGAACCTGTTGCAGTCGAGTTGCTTCTGACTCATAGCGACCCTATAGGACAGAGTAGAACTGCCCCATAGAGTTTCCAAGGAGTGCCTGCTGGATTTGAACTGCCGACGTTTTGGTTAGCAGCTGTAGCTCTTAACCACTACACTGTTAGTATACCCACTTTAAAAAAAAAAAAAAAAAAAACCGCTACACTGTTAATATGAAAAAGTCCTACTAATTCAGCCAACTGGATTCTCTGTTCCTTCACTTTCTGGTATAGGTTGAAGGGAAGGTTTGGCCTTTGGTGGAGGAGGATTAATGGTGGTGTGCAGGCAGCATTTAAACTTCAGTTTTAGTCCTCCTGCTGGTTCGATAACCCATTTAGGAACTTTGGTTTTCTTTACCTGGGGTGGATGTATCCATGACTTTACTCTGTGTAATTTATCATCACAATCATCAGTTAATAGCTCTAAATAGGACCCTTTCCATCAAGGTTCCAGGGAGTCCTTAATTTGATGATGTTTCCAGTACACATAATCTCCTGGTTCAGGTTTATAGTTTGAAGAACTGGAAATAGGCTTGCTTATTTGATACGCATGTTGCAGCTGGTAAGCATGGTCTTTAGCATATTGAACTAATCATTGACAATATTTTAGCAGATTGGTAGAAAGGAGATTTGACTCAATATTGTTAACCATATAAGGTAAATCCATAGGGCGACCAGTTATAATTTCAAAGGGAGTTGATCTTAAATTCATTAACACCAACGGAAAAACTTGAGGCCAAACTATTCCTAGTGAAGATGTTAATTTAGCTAATTGGTTCTTTATAATACCATTGTTCTTTCTACCAGTCCTGAGGATTGGGTGTGATATGGACACTGTAGGATGAGAAAAATTTTGCACATAAAGGTTACTACTTGCCCAGTAAAATGAGTTCCTTGATTACTATAGAGAATTCCTGGAGTACCCTAAGCAGGAATTATATTTTCTAAAAGCTTCTTTGCCACAAACGTGGCAGTGGCATTCCTACAAGGAAAAACCTCTACCCAATGAGAATATCTACAGATCATGATGCATTTATATTTGCATCCCTATGAGGGAGTTAACTGGATAAATCCATTTTCTGTTGGAACATAGGTCAGGTAGGAAAAGGATACCTGCCAACAGGGGGCCTGAGTGCTTTTGCTGATTAAATTCAGTACAGGTTGGGCATTGTCTGACTACCCCTCCAAAAGTGACACTGATACTATTTCCTCATTCTTTGTACTGTCTTATCCAGTCCTAAATGAATGATCTCTTAAATGAAAACTAGTAGCCCCTGGGATTTGTAAGTCCTTAGGGAGAACATACTGATTATTTGGTCCCATCCACAATCCTGTTTGCTGGCTCATCTGACATCCTTCAACTTTCCATTGATCTCGTTTGGAGGAAAGGGCAGCTTTTTGATCTAATGACAGGCTATGTCATTTTTCTTTCCCCTGATCCTCGATCTGAGGTCCAGGTAAGGTGGTATTTTGTCCATTATAACAAATCTGGCATTAGTCCTGTCCAAATAACATATACCAGGGGTAATACCCTTTATTTTTGATTCCTCCAGCCATTAGCATTAGTCTAAATTCTGATACTAGTCCTCTTCTTACCTCCTTTAAAGTGAGTTTAGCTCCTGTTTTGCTCAGTTGTTGAGACTAAGTGTTCCTGAGTGGTGGTCTGAGCAGCCAGTTTAGCTGCTTTGTCAGCCAATTTATTTCCCTTTACTCCTTCTGCTTGGGGGCCTCATTTGGGTTGATGAGCTTATATTTTTATTATTGCTATTTCAGAACATAATAAGAGAGCTCCAGCAAATCAGCCAGTAAAGTACCATTCTTTGTGGGTTGTCCTGAGGAAGTTAAAAATCTCCCCTGTTTCCATAACATTCTGAAATGAAAAATAATACCATATCCATATTGAGACTCCATATAAATATTTACAGACTGGCCTTTTGTCAACTTACATGCTCTTGTTAAGGCTATAAGCTTGCCTTGTTGGGCTGAAGTTACATCAGGCAAGGGTGAGCCACAGTAGTGACAACATATCCTCCTTGATACTTAGAACTAGAAGCTTCAGGTTTTAGGTAGGAGCCATCTACAAATAGCACAAGTGAAGGGTTGGAGAGTAGAGTTTCTTACAGATCTATTCTAGGAGATAAAAGTTGATTTGTTAAATCAAAACACTCATGACCAATGACATTATCATTGGGACCAGGCATGAAGGTAACTGGATTTAAGGCCCCTATGGTGTGTGATCTAAGGTTGGGGGCAGCTAGAAGAAGAGCATCATATGAAGTTAGTCAGCTAGCAGAAAGGTGTTGGGATAGAGTAGAATTTAAGACAGCAGAAATTGCATGTGGAACATATACGTCTAGATTATTTCCAAATACTGTATCAGCTGTTGTTTCTACTAATTTGGCAATGGCTGCAACCGCTCATAGACATGGAGGATAAGCTCTGGCCACTGGATATAATTGTATACTGTAGTACCCTACAGATCTCTGTCTGTCTCTTTGCTTCTCAGCCAAGATTCCTAAGGCACTCCCTTGTCTTTCAAAAGGGAAAAGAGAGAAATCTAAAGAATACGTAGGGATTCCAAGAGCTGGAGTGTGAGTTAAAGATTCTTTTAGTTTAGTAATACTTGTACAGATTCCTTAGACAGCTTGAAAGTTTCAGAGATATTACCCTTAAAGAGATTATGTTAATAAAGACAAGTTTGGTATCCATGTTCTACAATATCCACACAATCCTAAAAATCCCCTTATCTGTTTCTTTGTTGTAGGTATAGGGTAGGAAAAGATAGCTTCCTTTCGTTTTGGGTCAATTGAGATTCCTTCTGCTGAGATTAAATGCCCAAGGTACTTTACTTGTGGAAGGGAAAGCTGTAATTTTTCAGTGCGCGCCTTATGCTCTCTAACAGCCAGATGATGTAATAACAGAAGATTATCCTGTATGTTTGCTTGCTTGGTGTTTGAATAGATTAAGAGGTATGAACATACTGGAGTAACACAGATTTATATTCAAGCTGTAAAGGCAACAAGTCAGCATGTAAAATCTGGAAAGAGTAGGTGGGACCCTCAGTGAACCCTTGGGGCATGACAGTCCAAGAATATTGTGGATCCTTCCACATAAAGGCAAATAAAAATTGGCTGTCTGGATGAACTGGAACACTGAAAAAAAGCACCACAGAGGTCAATGATTGTAAACCATGTGGCATCTGGTGGAATTTGGGTTAATAGAAAATGTGGATTTGGAACAACAGGGGTTTAAGGAATAACAATGTGGTGTTTTTTTTTTTAATAGCGCCAAGATCTTGTGCAAATTGTTAACCTCAGATATTAGGTTTTCTGGCAGGAAATATTAGGATATTACAAGGGCTAGTACATTGAACGATTAACTCCTTTTCTAAAAAGTCTTGGATGATACGTTTCAGGCTTTCCTTTGCTTCAGATTTTAAATGGTATTGAGCTACTTTAGGTTAAGAGTTTAGTAGGGTCTATCTGTTTTTGTTTTTTTTTTAATTTGGACTTTAATGGGTTCAGCTGATAGAATGCAGCCGACATCGGTCAAAGAGGAAGCCTATAATTGTGATGGTATTTGATTCAGAATTTGAGTCTTTTTTTCTAAGGGCAGGGTGTCCTCCTCCTTTGATACCAAAAGAACTTGTAATAAACAAAAGATTTTTTCTATGTCAGGCATCTGGGTCTTTTCTTCATTTTCCACATCAGGGAAATTGAGTAATATATCCCCTGCATCTGTAAACTGAATATGGCATTTCTATTTGGAAAGAAAATTAACATGCCCTAACAAATTTACAGAAGTACTATCACTTAGTAAAAATCAGCGAAAGTCTTCTATTGGCCCTAAAGAAACTGGTATGGGTAAAGAATGGGTTAAATTTGTACCTCAAAACCCCTAAGACATGAAAAATCTGAGTACTCTGGGGAAGAGCCTTTGCAAACTTGTAGGGTTGATTGCCGACAATGAACTTGTGGCCACAAGGAGGATATAAGGCTCCCCATTTACCTGGAGCATTTTTTTCTCCCCATTGGACAATGGGACTACTGCCGAAGCCTCTAAGATCCCTGGAGCACAGTCACATTGATTTTTCTAAAGGTGGGGCTGAAGGAGTCACTTTTTGTTAATTCTTCAGCTTAAAACAATCCATTTTAAAGTGACCAGATTTCTTGCAGTAGTTACAGACAATGGGATCAGTGTTATTGGTGGGAGAATGCCTTACTTTGGCTTTGCTCCCAGAAGGTTCTGTAACTGCTGCAGTTGGAGAACCATTAATGTTTCTTTTCCCCTCAGCGTCTTGTTTTTTTTTTTTTTTTTTTTTTTGCTGTTCTATAGTTTGGTTTAATTTATAGGTGGAAGTGGCTAATTCAGAAGTATCAATGCTTTCCCAATTTAACCGATGCCTTTTTACCATTTGGGCTAATTCAGGATTCAGTCCTCCTACAAACAGTGAATTAAAGGTGACCTTAGCCCCTTTATCAGGAATTTTCAACCTTGAATGTTCTATACACACTTTAGTTGACCTCTCTCTATAATTGTAGATAGGTTCCTCTTTTTCTTGATTGCAAGCTTATTTTGCCCAACTGATTTTTGGTGGGAAAACTTTGAAGAAACAATCTATAAGTTCTCCTTTTAATTTCTTGTTTTCTGTTCTAACAGTTGTACTTGAGGCACCTATAGAGACCTACCCATTTTGCTGGCTATCACCAGGACCTAACAATATGTTTATTAAATTATAGATTTCAGCAGTACTGGCGTCATATGTTTCAGCTAATATCCTAAATTCGTGAATAAATTTGTGGGGATTTTCTCTTGAATCAGCAAACTCTTTTACAATGGCCTGAAGTTTGGCCTTGGGCCATGGGTGGAAGGAGACCTCCTGACCTTTATTTAACTCTCTCCTGCCCTTTATTTAACTACCAAGGGCATGGTAGGCCCAATATCTTCTGACCTGACAAATGGCATTTCAGTTAAAGTTGAATTCTCTAAGTTTAGATAGAGTTTGGAAGGCAATAGTTTGACTGAGTCCAGTGTTATAACACCTTCCAACCCTTTTTGCAATGTTTAAATTTGTTCGGCTTGCTTAGATACTACTTCCTGTAGGAAGGCAAATTTGTCATGATGTTGATGTCTCGATGACTCAAAATATCAATTATAAAAAATTTTCCACTGTGGTTGCTTTACATGAGACCCTGGACTTTCTAGTTTACAACTCAAATATAATATTTTAGCCAAATCAAAGCTTCCCCATAGAGGCCACTGCTCAGCCTCGTGGTCACTAGTGAGATTGTGCCATTTTTCTAAATACTGATCAACAGCAGCAGGGTTTTGGACCACGTATGCAGCAGTGGTCCCAGATGGGGGCTTTTGTCGTTCTTGTTATTATTATTTCCCATTTTCTTTTTTTAGCTAACACAGAAAATAGAAGACAAAAAAGGGAAACACAAATACAACCATAAAATCAAGAACTGCAGTTTTTACCAAAAGACCTCCAGATGGAGCTCTCAAACAAAAATCTCAAAATGAAGCTTCAATCAAAAGTTGCCAAATCAGTATTTCTAACAACAACAAAAATATGCCACAATATTATCTCCTGTTATGCAGAAAATGGAAGGAATACACAGAGTCACTATAGCAAAAAGGGTTGTTTGACGTTCAACCATTTCAGGAGATAGCATATGATCAGGAACTGATAGTACTGAAGGAAGCTGTTTGAGCTGCACTGAAGGCATTGGTGAAAAACAAGGCTCCAGGAATTGATGGAATACCAACTGAGATGTTTCAACAAGCAGATGAAGCACTGAAGTGCTCACTCATCTATGCCAAGAAATTTGGAACACAGCTACCTGGCCAGCCGACTGGAAGAGATCCCAAATTATGCCTATTCCCAAGAAAAGTGATCCAACTGAACATGGAAATTATCGATCAGTATCATTAATATCACACACAAGTAAGATTTTGCTGAAGATCACTCAAAAGTTGCTGCAGCAGGGAACTGCCAGAAATTCAAGCTGGATTCAGAAGAGGATGTGGAACCAGGGATGTCTTAGATGATGCCAGATGGACATCAGCAAACACCAGAAAGATATTTACTTGTATTTTATTGACTGTGCAAAGGCATTTGACTGTGCGGATCATAACAAATTATGGATAACATTGAGAAGTATGGGAATTCCAGAACACTTAATTGTGCTCATGAGGAACCTTTACATAGATCAAGAGGCAGTTGTTTGGACAGAACAAGGGGATACTGATTGGTTTAAAGTCAGGAAAGATGTGCGCCAGGGTTGTATTCTTTCACCATACCTATTCAATCTGTATGCTGAGAAAATAATCTGAGAAGCTGGACTATATGAAGAAGAACAGGGCATCAGGATGGGAGGAAGACTCATAACAACCTGTGTTATGCAGATGACACAACCTTGCTTGCTGAAGGTGAAGAAGACTTGAAGCACTTACTAATGAATATCAAAGACCACAGCCTTCAGTAAGGATTACATCTCAACATAAAGAAAACAAAAATCCTCACAACTAGGCCAATAAGCAACATCATGATAAACAGAGAAAAGATTGAAGTTGTCAAGGATTTCATTCTACTTGGATTCACAATCAGCACCCATGGAAGCAGCAGTCAAGAAATCAAAAGACACGTTGCATTGGGCTAATCCACTGCAAAAGTCCTCTTTAAAGTGTTAAAAAGCAAAGATGTCACCTGGAACACTAAGGTGTGAGTGACCCAAGCCAGGGTGTTTTCAATTGCCTCATTTACATGCAAAAGCTGAGCAATGAATAAGGAAGACTGAAGAAGAATTGATGCATTTGAATTACGGTGTTGGTGAAAAATATTGAACATACCGTGGACTGCCAAAAGAATGAACAGATCTGTCTTGGAAGAAGTACAACCAGAATGCTCCTTAGAAGCAAGGATGGCGAGACTACTTCTCACATACTTTGGACATGTCAGGAGGGATCCTTCCCTGGAGAAGGACATCATGCTTGGTAAAGTAGAGGGTCAGCAAAAAAGAGGAAGACCCTCAATGAGATAGATTGACAGAGGGGCTGCAACAATGGGCTCAAACATAACAATGATTGGGAGGATGGCGCAGGACCGGGCAGTGTTTCATTCTGTCATACACAGGGTCACTATGAGTTGGAACCAAATTGCTGGGACCTAAAAACACCACTACTCGGAAAGGCAATAAAGTTTGTATTTCAATAGAGCTTACCTCAGTCAGAGGAACTCTGAAGAAGACCCGGAGTGCAAGAAGCAGGATACAATGGATCCACTGCGGTGCAAACAAGGGATCTGGGTCTCCTCTAGATCCAACGAGGAATTTGCTAGTGAAGACCCTGTTTGCTGTGCTAATCTGTTGTAGAGAAACAACTTTCACAACAGCCTTCTGCAACAAAGAGATTTTTATTGAGACATATCAGAAAACAAAACTGGAAATTAGCTGCAAGCACTCAGGCTATTAACAGAACCCAATCCAAAGAAGTACAATCTGTAAGTGCTTTTTACACACTTTTGACGAGTGCTCATTCATTAGGAATAAACTGCTTACAGACTGTGATTGATTAAAGTAAAGACAAAGAGCTAAGATCCTGATTGGGTGATCTTTTCCTGTTTTTCTTTTCTAACGATGTGGTCTCTTGGCTCAGGGGTCCTGGGTCTGTCATATGATGGCTGTTTTTTCATTTGTTATATTGGCTGTGTATGATATTGGGTAGATCTTTAACTCGCTTCCTGGGGTAAATTGTTAGTATTTGGTATGCATGTCCGCTGTCCATTGAATCGGTTAGAACATTCTGTCTCACTTCTTTGATGTGGTTTGCTATTGTTTTAAGCTTTTCAGATTCTGACAAACAAGCTGGCCTTTTTGGGGTTATGGTCTGCTGTGGCTAGGTTAACCCCTTATCGTGACGAAGCACACTCCTGTGTTATAAGTCCTGGGATATTGCACCATCCTGAACTCTTAGCGCAGAGTGTTTGATAAAAGCCTCTTATTCATTGAGCCTGCTCTACTGCAGGCCTCCTGGTTCAAACTTAGACAAGAGGAATATTCAGAATCCCATCTTATCATCCTAGGCTCCAGAGAGATGGACTAAATTTTGGCTTCAGAATTGGGAATGTTCTTATTAGAATCTTCTCCTCTAATAGGTTAAAGGCTGAGCATACATCCCCAAAGTTTTTAATCCTCAAAGAATTAAGTAGCATAAACCAAGATCTTAACCCTCCTTTCTGTTTCCACTCACATAGCATCTTGATGTTCAACTCCCAAAACTCCTGACCATTGGCCCCACCCCATTCCCTAGTAGGAGGAGCAGCACTCCCCTGATGAATTTCACCTCTACACTGCCAGGCGGCAAGTTTAGGGGTTCCCAAGACCTCATTGCCTTGAGTTGCCCTTAGGAGAGAGAACTCTAGAAGCTGATTGCCAGAAAGAACAAAGTGATATCTGCCTACGTCATGCTTCAGAGAATACACTCACTGATGGAGGCTAAGAATGGAGATGAAAAATGACCAAGAGGATCTCGAGTTTTTAAGTGTCCAAAGCAGATCACAGAACTGTAAGACCTCATTTCTATAAAATAAACAGAATGACAGAGACAAATACATACACTCGCACACTGGACTGGGAGTGTACCAAAACATTAGTGGTGATTGTCACCGGTGGTGCGATTACAGGTTTTTGTTTTTTATCTGTGTTCTCTAATTTTCAGCAAAGACAAGAGGAATATTTACAATCCCATCTTATCATCCTTGGCTCCAGAGAGATGGACTAAATTTTGGCTTCAGAATTGGGAATGTTCTTATTAGAATCTTCTCTAATGGGTTAAAGGCTGAGCATAGGTCCCCAAAGTTTTTCATCTTTAAAAGTATACCAGCCTGGAATGGAAGGGCCTGGATCTAAATCCTGACTCCACCCTTTGTTAGCTGTGTGACCTTGAACAATTTAACCCCCCAGTGCCCAATTTCCTTATTTGCAAAATGGGAATAATAATGGTTCTTACTAGGTTACCTCTCAGAAATCAGTGAGTTAATTTAAGTAGAGTACTTGAAACAGTGCCTGCCACATAGTAAATACTACATATGTTGTCACTGTGATTATTCTCATTCCTGTACAAATTATTAGTATTTCCAAGGCTAGGAACTCCTCAGGAAGAACCTGGGTGGTGCAAATGATTAACATGCTTGGGTGCCAACAGAAAGTTTGGAGGCTCAAGTCTACCCAGAGGTGCCTTGGAAGAAAGGCCTGGTAATCTGCTTCTGAAAAACCAGCCTTTGAAAAGTCTATGGAACACAGTTCTACTCTGGCATACATGGGGGTGCATGAGTCAGAGCTGACTCCATGGCAGCTGGTGGTAGTGGCCTTTTTAAAGCAGAAGCAGAGTGCACCCACAGAGGATGCAAACCAGGAAAACTGGAGAGCCAGCTGGGACACAGGAGCACTTTTGTCCTCTAACAGAGTGCTAAACATTTTTGCTTGAATAACCCCTAAAAGGAAACCCTGGTGACATAGTGGTTAAGAGCTTGGCTGCTAACCAAAATGTTGGCAGTTTGAATCTATGAGGTGCTCTTTGGAAATCTTATGGGGCAGTTCTACTCTGTCTTATGGGGTTGCTATGAGTCGGAATTGACTGAACAGCAACAGGTTTTTTTTTTTTTAACCCCTAAAAGAATTTCTGGCAAACAGTGTAACCCTTGAAAACCCTGGTGGCATAGTGGGTTGAGATCAAGTCGATGGCAGCGGGTTTGGTTTTTTTGGTTTGTGGAACTCTTGGACAGTTTCAGGTGTGCATCCAAAATTTCCACCTAATTTAAAATACTTTCAAGGCCTGGAATATTGTGAACAACAACATTTTAAAGCAGAACTATTATATCATTCTTCTAAATGTGTCCCATGGGATACGAAAACCTAAACAATTTGATACTACGATCCATTTAAAAAGTACAAGAACCAGCTCCTTAAAAAAAAAAAAAAGTCAAAAATTTTGCATCTTTCCTTTTCTTCTAGTGTTTTGTCCTCGTGAAGTCACTGGACCAACACTCCAACTTTAAGACAGGGAACAGAGGGGCCCCCAAATCTGCAAAGTAACAGGAAATGGGCCAGGGTAATGAAACAAAGCCATTCCCCAGAAGAATGGGGCAGGGTATCCTAAAATAGCCCACAAAAGTCTTTGAAGTTGTCTTTCAGAAGCAGCTGGGTAAAACCAGTCCCAGGGACACACGCAGAACATCCACCTGTGACCTCTGTGTGACCTTCCACCAGGGTCAGTGAGGGGCTGCAGCTGCAGCAGGGGAATCAAACTCGGGAGAGAGAGACTGCGCAGGCGCGACATCCCATAACAAGTCCTGCTATGAATCCCAGAGACCTCCAGTACGGGAGCCATCTTAGAAAGCTGCTGTATGTGCACCGTAGTTAACATATCCCCACCAATGCCCATGAATAAACATGAATCTTTCCCACCCAAGAACTTTTAAAAACCCAGGCAAGCCTTTTGTTCTGTGAGACGGGGTATGTGTTGCTTAGGCCCTCCTCATCTCCACTTGCAAGCCTCTTCAATAAAGCTTTGCTCGTGTGGAAATTTCTGCGTGCCTTACCTGTTCATTCTTGACCAGTGAGAGGCAAGAAACTTACTGGATTCCAGCAACAATTTGGCAAGCCAGCCAGGAGATTACAGGAGGCACAGGGGATCCTTTGTGTCCTGTTCTCGGACCCAAGGCAGTGTGGAGAGGAGAATTGCCTGACCCCAGCAGACGAACGAAGCAGCTGCTGAGACTGAGCTCTTCTTGCGTTTCTCCGCCAGGTAAGGACTTCTCACCCTTACTCCTTGCAGCCCGACCTTAGTTTCATTTTCCTCCTGAGCAAACTCTGTGTTTTTCTGTCTGTTTTTCCTTGGAAATGTGAAGCGCAATAATGAGGACTCAACAGAAATCCTAGTGGCAGATAAGAGTCACTCACCCAGGTAAGGCCACCCAGGAATCCTCCACTGACTGGTGTCTCGTACTGTGGGGGCCAGTGTCACTAGTGAAGGGTGAAGAGTCCCCAGTGTGATGGGTCTTCTGACCCTAGGGACCAAGGGATGCCTTCTTTTTGACCCCAGGGAGTAGGGCATTTCTGCACATAGTATACTCTTTGATGGAAACTGCCTTTTCCTCCTCTTTCCTTTCCTCTCAAGCTGGCCTTTTGCCCAGCCACTTGTTTCAGCCCTCATTTTTGTGTGTCTGGATATTGTCTGTCTCTAGATGGTGCACCTCGTTTCTGGGGGATGGATGTAGATGTCTCTATCTGTTTAGATTGAAGCCCCTCCGTCTGGTACTGGGGATGAGAGGTACCTGGAAGATCAAAGTGGAGATTCAGATATTCCTAGTAATGTTAATGTTAGACCTCACTAAAATCATCCTTTTTCCCCCTTTTTCCCTTTATGACTTGTTTGGTCTGAGTGCTCTCTGTTTTTTTGTCTTATGTGTGACCGGGCTGTTTGCGAGGTTGAGACTGCAAGATTATCTCAGTCGCCTCTGTCTGTGTCTTCTGTGTAATTTGTGTGTGTGTTGCATAGAAATTAATTGGTGAAAAGAAATTCAGGTTAAATTAGAAATAGAGGCTCCTGAGAATTTATTGATTGGACTGTTTACTGAACAATTGGTCATCTTTTGCTTTAGATGGGTTAAAGAATAAAGATAATTTTGTCTCAAAGGAAAAGTAGCAGTTCCAGAACAGCAAAAAAGAAAGAAGTTGTTATCTTTTGCCTTTTGAAATGTCTAGGTGCACTTAAATGTATGTAAATGAATTGGGATGACTCTCTTTAGCCCCAGCCTCCCTAGCTAAGAATTGATGGATTCATTTACAGGATTGCTAAAGAGCTTTGGTATTTACTGGGTAAATAGCCTTTCGAAAAAAAACATATGTAAATGAATTGGGATGACTCTCTTTAGCCCCAGCCTCCCTAGCTAAGAATTGATGGATTCATTTACAGGATTGTTAAAGAGCTTTGGTATTTACTGGGTAAATAGCCTTTCAAAATGCCCCCATCAATTTAAACATATGGAAATGAATCAGAATGGGCTAATCTTGCCTTCTACCTTGAATTAAAAGGTAAGTAAGAGTGGGGCAAGATCAGACCTCCTCAACCTCCAGCCCTCAGCCACCAAGGTCAAATAGAAATCCCAATGAGGCTGGCCTGAAATGGCCTGGAGAAATGCTTCCAACAGTAGCCAGAGACTTAAGGTTATATGCATATCAATGAATTAGTCAGTTGAACAGAGACTTTGTGATTTCCAAAGCCAGTTGATAAAATTAGATTGGAAAAATATGAGAAACAGTAAAAGTCCAATGAAAATTTGGAATATTTAAAGAAACTTTATTTCAATTAGTTATGTTTTATGGTATACAGGCTTAAAATAATTTCTAAGACCTTTTAGGTAACTTATTGATGTTAAACTGAGTTAATAGATGTTCATCATAATTTAAGTTTATATACTTTTTGCTTTTTAAAACCACAAGAGAAAGGATACATATGTGTGTATATTTGAGTCAACTAATGAGTGAGTTCATTTTTGCCATTTTAAAGGGATGTACAATAAGGTATGCAACAAAGAATGTTTAAGAGGTTTATTAAAAAAAATTTGTTTGATATGGTCAAAAGTTTTATCTGTCTGACTGAAGTTGAATGGTTTAATTTATGAGATTACAAAATTTTCTTTGATTACTGAGTTGAAGAGTTAATCTGTTTATGTAATCTGCCTCAAAGACAAAAAAGTTTAGTCTCTCATTAGAAAAAGATTCCTGAGTTGGAAACCAAGCCACACGGCTTTAGTGAAAATGAAAAGGCTAAGATTTTTATTTTAAAATCTTTGGTTAAAGAACTATTGTTTCTTGGTAACTCATGATAAACTTCTCACAAATTTGAAAGCCATGAATTTTTTTTTATATATAAAGAAGGAGCGCTAAAAAGTTGTATTTAACATGATATAAATTACATGGAACATGTTGTTAAAATCAAGAAAAGTGCCTGATACTCTGGGTTAAAATTTATGTTAGTGTTTCTTCTTGTGTTTTTGCCTAATATCAGGTAGCAAATGCATAATAATATATCACTTTATTATTTTTATTGCTATCTTGATTGAAACTTTATTTTTTGAATCTAGCAGCATCAAAGCCAATGGATTAATTAAAGAATTCACATCATTTACCTATGAAGTTATTTTTATTACTATTCAGGTATTTAGATACTTGATAATCTTCGTATATTCTTAGTGTATCTTGACTATATGGTATTATGTCTCAAGATTATTATGTGTTACATCGGAAGTTCTTTAAAAATATGGTTAATGGTTATTATTAGAAATATTTTAAACTAACTTTGTTTTTTAACTGGTTTTGTTTGGCCTTTACGTCATACTTGTAATTAATTTCTATCAGGTCTTTCACCATTAAGAATTATGTTTATAAATTAATCATGGCCATATTAAGTTTTGTCATCTGCAGATAAGTTTTTACTTTGCTGATTTTCTGAAAACATTTCACCAAAATATCTCAACAAAAAGATGGACTATATTGGAAGTATGAAAGGGACCGTGACTAGGCTCAGTCAAGATTCCTAGAACTCTTATGCAGATGCCGATGGGTTCATAAACCCAAAAACCAAACCCACTGCTGTCAATTCTGACTCATAGCAACCCTATAGGACAGAGTAGAACTGGTTCATAGACTACAGTAAACCCAGTATCACATGGAACAGAAGTTAACCACATAAAACCAAAAACCAAACCCAGTGGCATCGAGTTGATTCTGACTCATAGCAACCCTACAGGACAGAGTAGAACTGCCCCATAGAGTTTCCAAGGAGCGCCTGGCGGGTTTGAACTGCCGACCTCTTGGTTAGCAGCCGTAGCACTTAACCACTACACCACCAGGGTTTCCTATCTTTTGATATTCATAGTAAATATTAGAAAGGTAATGTTAAATTTGTTACACACTGTAAAACAAGAGTCAAAAGAAAGCCCATTGGTCCAACACTCAGGGTATGGTTGGTAACTTAAATTCCTATTTATAGTATAGTTGAATTAGAGAAATCTTTAAGAAATTTATCAGTCACTATGCGACTACAGGCACAATCTGGGTTCACATGCCATTTTCAGTCTCAGGCTTAAGCCAGTGCAAAGAAAATTTAGGGACTGTGTGAGAAGACCCTGAGAGGTTTAAAGATGAGTTCATGAAACTCAGCTTGAATTTTAATTTGACCTGGGGAGATGTGATGGTCATTTTAACTCACTGTTGTAGTACGAATGAGAAGACGAGAATCCTGGCTAAGGCTACAGAACAGGCAGATGATGCTCACTGTCCAAAGGGCATCACTAAGCCTGTTAACTATGACAAAGTCAGAGAAGTCACTCAGGGGTTAGAAGAGAATACACCTGTATTCCTCATCAGGCTTACAGAATCTTTTAGGAAATATACCAATATTGACCGACCCCGAAAGTAGGGAAGAGAGAGCCTTAATGGCCACACATTTTATCTTCCAGTCCACATCAGGTGTAAAACAGAAGTTACAAAAATTAGAAGTGGGCCCCTAGACCGCACTCTCCCAACTGGTAGAGGAGGTTTTTAAGATATTTAGTAATAGGGACGTGGCTGCCAAGGAGAAAATGAAGAAGGAATCCAAAGAAAAAATGAAGAGAAAAGCCCATTTGTTGGAAATTGCTCTCCAAGACCACCCACCTCAAGGTAACCCCAGAGGACTCCGAAAGCCTGGATTTGGGCCAGCCCAGCAGCCAGTGAGTATAGACCCTGACCAGTGTGGGTATTGTTGAAAGCAAGGCCATTGGAAGGCGGAGTGTCCCGAGCACCCTAAAGCAGGACACCCGGTTGACCGACAACCCCCATTTAGAGAATGATGACATTCTCAAAAGAAGGTCTTGAAGAGGCTGAACACTGACAGGGCCCTGGAACTCACCTAGCCCTCAACTGTACCATCGTTATCTCCATGGGAGAGCCCAGGGTTACACTCAACGTGGAAGGTAAGGAGACTGAATTTGTTTTGGACACGGGAGCCACTTTCCCTTCTTTGAATTACTTGATAGCTCCTCTTTCTGGGCAGGACTGTGTAATTACTGGCCTAGACAGGAGGCCCAGAATTAGGAAATTCACTCATCCCCTCTTGTGTCTGATAGGACTATACTCCCTAACACACTCTTTCCTCTATGTTCCAGAATGGCCAGCCACTTTGTTGGGATGGGACCTAACGAGTAGGCTTGGGGCAAAAATACGTTTGAGATAGATTTAATAAGTGTCAAAAGTGAGAACCTAGAGTTACTTATGTTATTAACTAATGCACCCCAACCTAGAGACCAGATACCACGAGACATTCCAAGTCAGGTGACTCCAACAGTATGAGATATAACCACACCACGGAAGGCAAAAGCTATACAACCGGTACTCATTAAACTAAAACCAGGAGTGCCTTAACCCTGGAGGAAACAATACCCACTGAAGTTCAAGGCTCAAATTGGCATCAAACCCTTGTTAGAACATTACCTATTGCATGGGTTAATTAGACCTTGTCAATCACCCTGTAATACTCCAACACTCCTAGTAATAAAACCAGATGGCACTTATAGGTTTGTACAAGACTTAAGAGCAGTTAATGAAGCAGTAGTTCCTATACACCCCATGGTCCCCAATCCCCACACCCTTCTGAAGGATGCCTTCTTTTGCATACCTTTAAGAGAAAGAGAAAGGAAGCTTTTCTTTTTTTTTTTAATGATTAGACAGGATGAATGAAGAACGATGAGAGAGTATTATATGTGCCTGAGTATTTATTACGGAAAAATAGTAAAAGCCTTTCATGATGCCACACACTATGGCAGGGATGCCCTCCTAGGACTACTGTCTAAGTGTGTAAAAGGAAAAGGGCTACACAAAGTAGTTAAACTACCAATAGTTGTGACATCTGTCTGAAGAACAACCCACAAAGCCACCCTATACCCCCACCTCTGGCTAGACCTGTCCAGCTTCAGGGTACTTACCCAGGAGAGGATTGGCAAATAGGTTTTGCCACTCCTACCCAGGGCACCAGTGGGGTCTTACACCAGAAAAGGCGGGTACCAGTGGCGCTCTTAGCCATGGGAGTAGCCACTGTAGTGCCTGGAGCCTTAACTGGGAAAATAGTGTCCAAGCTCCTGGTCATGCAAGGCTACCAACTAATTCCCCAAGAAGTCCTGTTAGTTTGCACTAACTTAGATCAGGTAGTGAGAGACTTATACTTGGTTAAGCAAGAACAACGCCCCATCCAGCATGAAGAAGTTACAGAAGTAGAGACCTCCATCCACATTCCCATAAAGATTTATGAGTTTGAAGTCTCTCAGGGGGAGTAAGGCAGGGAACAGAGGGGCCCCCAAATATGCAAACAAAGTAATAGGACATGGGCCAGGGCACAGAAACAAAGCCATTCCCCAGAACAATGGGGCACAGTATCAGAAAATAGCTCACAAACTTCTTTAAAGTTGTCTTTCAGAAGCAGCTGGGTAAAACCAGCCCCAGGGACACTTGCAGAACATCCACTGTGACCACTGTGTGACCTTTCACCAGGGGCAGTGAAGGGCTGCAGCCACAGCCGGGGAATTGAGAGACTGTGCAGGCGGGACACCCCATAAGTCCTGCTACAAATCCCAGAGACCTCCGGTACAGGAGCCATCTTAGAAAGCTGCTGCACATGCACCGTAGTTAACATATCCCTGCGTATGCCTATGAATAAACATGAGTCTTTTCCCGCCCAAGAACTTTGAAAAACCCAGGCAAGTCTTTTTTGTTCTGTGAGACGGGGTGTACGCATTGCTTAGGCCCTCCTCGTCTCCATTTGCCAGCCTCTCCAATAAAGCTTTGCTCATGTGGAAAACTTCGTGCTTTACCTGCTCATTCTTGACCAGTGAATGGCAGCGATAGCTCTGGAATTATCTGGAATCAGATATTCTGTGTCTCATATCTTTTCTGTAGTTTCCTCTGGCATGTCTGTCCATAATTCCCTTTTTACTGAAGTGCTGACATTCTGCAAAAGTTGAGGTGTCAAGAACTGAATGTGCTTCCCTGGATATGGTCTGTTCAGGAATCAACACTCCTTTCATGGATAGTGTCATGGATTGAATTATGTCCCCCCCCAAAATGTTTCTATTTGGCTGGCCTTGATTTCCAGTATTGTATGGTTGTTCTCCATTTTGTGATTGTAATTTTATGTTAAAGAGGATTAGAGTGGGATTGTAACACCCTTACTAAAGTCATATCCCTGATCCAGTGTAAAGGGAGTTTCCCTGGAGCGTGGCCTGCACTGTCTTTTATCTTACAAAAGATAAAAGGAAAGGGAAGCAAGTAGAGAGTTGGGAACCTCATACCACCAAGGAAGCAGTGCTGAGAGCAGAGCATGTCCTTTGTACCCAGGGTTCCTGCATGCAGAAGCTCCTAGTCCAGGAGAAGACTGATGACAAGGATCTTCCTCCAGAGCCAACAGAGAAGGCCTTCCCCTAGAGCTGATGCCCTGAATTTGAACTTCTAGCTACTAGACTGTGAGAAAATACATTTCTCTTTGTTAAAGCCATCCACCTGTGGTATTTCTGTTATAGTAACATTAGATGACTAAGACAGGTAGGGTGGGGAGAAAGGGAAAATGTGGACAATTTTCACCAAAGCTTTTGATTAATTCTTTGGAATAAAAATTATTGTAGTCAAACATATATAACAAAAAAGTGCACAGTTTTGGGATGTAGCCAACATGGCGCTGTAGACAGAAACACGATGTCATAACCCTGCAGCAAAGAACTGAAAAACTAACTAAAATAGGTAGAAACATCAATCTTGGAACCCTAAGCTTCAAATGAAGGGATAAAGAACTTGATCAAATGCTGAATGGAAGATGAAACTGACAGAAAACAAGGAGAATGAGGTCTCTGCCAGCTAACACAGCTTGAATTCACCATCTTGGACCACAGCCACCAAGGATCCCACACAGGGAATATGGGAAGGCAATTTCATGGAGCTCCCAATGGGAGACACAGTACCCAGTAACCAAAGATACACACTTTCCCACCCCTCACCCCTCTGCCCTGTACTCTGCCTCAGCCACTTTTCAACAGGTCAGTCACTCTACTAGAGAGATACTGGCTCACTGCTGCCCTGGCTCCGCCCCCAATGACTAGTGTCCACCAGTTCCATATTTTTGTTATTGTTTTATTGTTTCTTCTCTCTCCCTTTACTTTCTCCCACCCACCTAACCCTGAGTGCCATCCCCACCCCTTCTTGACAAGTTATGATGCACTGCTTGTCTAGAAAGCCACTGGCACATGGCCTCCCCAGGTCCATGCTGCCCCCACCAGCTGGCTCCCTCAGTGTCATATTTGTTTCTTCTCTCTCTCCCTTCATTTCTCCCACTGACCTAGCCCTGTGCACTGCCCGCCCCCCTTCTTGGTGGGCTGAACCATGCCACTCAACTAGAGAGCCGCTGGCACACAGGCTCCTTGGGTCTGTGCTGCTGTCACTGGCCAGCTCCCTCAGTACCATTTTTTCATTTTGTGTTTGTTTCTTCTCTCTCCCTTCCTTTCCTTTCTCCTGCCTACCTAGCTCCATGTGCCTTCCCCATCACTTCTCGACAGGCCGTGACACACTGCTTAGCTACAGTCACCAGCACACGGCCTCCCCTGGTCTGTGCTGTCCCATCGACCGTCTCCCTCAGTGCCATTTGTTTGCTTTGATTCTTCTCTCTGTCTCCCTTCCTTTCCATTCTTCCACCTACCTGGCCCTCTATGCTGCCCCCACCACTTCTCAACAGGCCATGCTGCATTGCTCAGCTGGAGAGCGACTGACACATGGCCTCCCCAGGTCTGCACCACCCTGCACAGGCCAGCTCCCTCAGCAAGAAACCAAAGGAGATCTACATAAGTGGAAAAACATACTATGCTCATGGATAGGTAGACTCAATGTTGTGAAAATGTTAATTATACCCAAAGCAATCTACAAATACAATACAACCCCCATCCAAATACCAATAGCATTCTTTAAAGAGATGGAAAAAATAATCATTAACTTTAAAAGGAAAAGAGGCCCCGGCTAAGTAAAACCTCATTGAAGAAGAACAAAGTAGGAGGCCTCGCACTACCTGACCCCAGTACCTAATATACAGTTATGGTAGTCAAAACATACTGATACAACAGACACATTGATCAATAGGACAGAATTGAGAACACAGATGTAAATCCATCCACTTACAGTCTCCTGATCTTTTACAAATGCCCAAAGTCCATTAAATGGAGAAAAGACAGATTTTTTAAACAAATGGTGCTGGAAAAACTGGACATCCATCTGTAAAAAAATAAGAGTACCCACACCTCACACCATACACAAAAACTAATTCAAAATGGATCAAAGGCCTAAATACATAACCAAAACCTATAAATATCATGGAAGAAAAAATAGGGTCAATGATACCCATCCAAGCCTCTTGCTGTTGAGTTGATGCCAACTCATAGAGACCCATATACATGGCATAAATAGGATACAAACCATAACAATAACACAAACACCAGAAGATAGGCTAGATATTTGGGATCATTTTAAAAATTAAATACTCATGCTCATCAAAAGATTTCACCGAAAGAGTGAAAAAGAGTCTACAGACTGGAAAAACATTTTTGGCTATAACATATCCCACAAAGGTCTAATTTCTAAAATCTGTAGCAATTTCCAACACCTCTACAACAAAGAGACAAACAATCCAATTAAAAAATGGGCAAAGAACATGAACAGGCACTACCAAAGAAGACATTCAGGCAGCTAACAGACAGATGAGGAAATGCTCACAATCGTCAGCCATTAGAGAAATACAAATCAAAACTACAATGAGATACCATCTCACCCTGATATTACTGGCACTAATAAAGAAAAAAGAGAGAGAGAAAATAACAAATGTTAGAGAGGTTGGGGGAGATTGGACCTCTTTTGCACTGCTGGTGAGAATGTAAAATAGTATACTTTTTACTCAACATTTTCTCCACCAGAAGATTCATCCATGTTGATGTGTGTAGTTGTAGTTTATTAATTCCCATTGCTGTATTGTGATCTACTGTAGAAATATGTCATGAATAATTCATTCTCTCTACTGTAGATTGACATTTAGGGTATTTCCAATAGGAGAATATTATTAATAATGCCACTAAGAACAGTCTGGTATGTGTCTTTTGGTGAACATATGTACACATTTCTGTTGGGCACACACCTAATAGGAGTATATCCCTGGATCATGGAGCTTTTCAAACAGTTTTCCAAAGTGGTTGTACCAATTTACAAGCCCACTAATACAGTGTAGGAAATTTTCAGTTGCCCCACTTCCTCACCAACACTTGGAATTTTTCATTTTAGCCATGCTGATCTGTGTGCAGTAGTGTTGTGTTTTTAATTTGCATTTCACAGAGACCTAATGAGGTTGACCATCTTTTCATATATTTATTGGCCTTTTGAATATCTTCTTTTCCCCAGGTGGCTCCATTAACACTGGAATTTCCTAGGCCAGGGAGTCAAGTGCTCTGCATTTTTTTTTTTCTTTTTCTTTTCGTAACCCATTCTCCTGGCCTGAGAGAAGTAGCTACTAAAAACCCAGGGATGAAAAATCCTTCCCTGACTTCTGTAAACTGGAATAACAATACAGAACTAGCTCCAGCCAAGCATATGAGATTCACAGTCTTTGGCTTTCATCCCTACAGGGAACAAGGTGTGGCTATTATAATGCAAAGGCAATTCTGATAGAGATCTGACTGTAATTGTTTTAGTGGATCACTGGAAAGACAAGTTTTCCAGGTCTGATATCTCTACCTATTAAACAGAGCCCTTGATGATCCACAATGGGGAACTGAGGGCTGAAGCTCCATCCAAACCACCTAGCCACCTGCCAAAGGGGTCTGAGGATACTGACACCTACCAATCTTTTTTTTTTTTTTTTTTTACCAATCTTTAGAGGTACATGCATTGGGTTCCTAAGGTACAGCTGCAGAGCCCACCCACCAAAGTGCTTTAGGAATAGAGACACACCTACCTCACTGGCATGTGGGGGAAGCCTGTCAGCATCCTGTCCCCCCTGGAGCGTGAACCCCTGCTGCTACTAGAATCTGGTGCACACAAATATCACCACTACTCCTCTAAGTTAATAGGTGACAGTCTACACCACACACTTGGTGGCCCAAAATTAGAACACCTAAGCTGATTCTATTCAAGAATAGTGAATGGACTCTTAGGCTTATATATCTGGTAACAGCCCAAACCAGCTGGTAATAGGACATAAGGGATTCAAAGGCTACAACAATAAAGACAGCGCAATCTAAGCGTATATTGAAAGAAAACAAAACAAGATAAGATTCAGTGAGCAAATATAAAATAAATCATTACAATATATTATAGATGGCTCGGAGACAGCGGTCGATATCAAACCACATAAAGAAGCAGACCATGATTGCTTCTACAACTCCTCAGATTAAAGAATCAAAATCTTTCCCAAATGAAGATACAATCCCGGAATTGCCAGATGCAGAATATAAAAAAACTAATATACAGAATGCTTCAAGACATCAGGGATGACCTCAGAAATGAAATAAGGCAATCTACACAAAAAGCCAAGGAACACACTGATAAAGCAGTTGAAGAACTCAAAAAGATTATTCAAGAACATAGTGGAAAAATTAATAAGCTGCAAGAATCCATAGAGAGACAACATTCAGAAATCCAAAAGATTAACAGTAAAATTACAGAGTTAGACAACTCAATACGAAGTCAGAGGAGCAGAATTGAGCAATTGGAATGCAGAGTGGGGGAGTTGGAGGATAAGGCAATTGACACCAATATAGTTGAAAAATCAGATAAAAGGATTTAAAAAAATGAAGAAACCCTAAGAATCATGTGGGACTCTATCAAGAAGAATACTTGCGTGTGATTGGAGTTCCAGAACAGGGAGGGATATCAGAAAACACAGAACGAATATTTGAAGATCTGTTGGCAGAAAACTTCCCTGGCATCATGAAAGACGAAAGGATATCTATCCAAGATGCTCATAGAACCCTATATAAGATTGATCCAAAAAGAAAATCACCAAGGCATATTATCATCAAACTTTCCAAAACCAAAGATAAAGAGAAAATTTTAAAAGCAGCCAGGGATAAAAGAAAAGTCTCCTACAGAGAAGAATCAATAAGAACAAGTTCAGGCTACTCAGCAGAAACCATGGAGGCAAGAAGGCAATGGGATGACGTATATAGAGCACTGAAGGAGAAAAACTGCCAGCCAAGGATCAGATATCCAGGAAAACTCTCTCTCAAGTATGAAGGTGAAATTAAAACATTTACAGATAAACACAAGCTTAGTGAATATCTTCTTTTGTGTATTTTTCTATTGGAACAGCTAAAAGATGCCTATTTTTTCTTACTGATTTGTAGGAGTTCTTTATATATTTTCGATATGAGCTTTTTGTCAGATATATGTATTGCAAATACATTCTACTAGTCTCTAAGTTGCTTTTCACTCTCTTAATTTCTTTTGATGAGCACGAAGACTTCAAAGACCAACAATCCATAGCTTAAAAAAAAAAATTTTTTTTTTAAGGTAACTAAAATTGTAGGAAAAAGGAAGACTATACCTTCCTATATAACACACAAATTCACACCCTTTGAATTTTCAGCACTTGGTTAAAGAGAGCTGAGGGCAGGAGTCTTTTGCCCTAGCCTGAGAAAAAAAAGCCTGAGAGACATTGAAAAGAGAATCAAAACATGGCATTGATAGTTGGCAACAAAGATGGGAGAACATTCTGTCTTCCATCCACCCAGTCTGGAAAGCTCAGTGCAGCTCACAATGGCAGCTTGGAGTCAGCGGAGGGATTGTGTTTGTAAGAATCATGAAGACCCTCAAATTCTAAGGTGTAATTGGAGAAAAGTACTTGCTTAGCTGTACTGTGAGGTGTAATGGTGGATTAAGGGTTACACTAGGCCAGAAATAATGTCAGAGACTGCTGGTCAGGGAATCGCCTTTTAGAGACCTGGGCAGGATTTAGTCACTGCGAGAGAACACTTGGAAATATTTTTTAGCCCAGCAGTTCCATGTGAATATGTCCCTAGGAATATTAATAACAATGATAACCACAATAATGTAATGTCACCACTGGTCTGTCAGTTTGTCATACTGTGGTGGCTTACATGCTGCTGTGATGCTGGACGTTATGCCACCAGTATTTCAAACACAAGCAAGGTCACCTGCGGTGGGCATGTGTCTTAGGCTTGGTTCTCTAGAGAAGCAAAAGCAGTAAAGTGTATAAACATATATATAGAGAGATTTGTATCAAGGAAACAGCTCACGTGATTGTAGAGGTTGGAATGTCCCAAGTCCGTGGATCAGAATAGAGGTCTTTCCCAATTCACAGAGCTACAAAAGCTGGTGAACCCAAGATTGCCAGGTCAGAGAGCAGGGCTCTGGCTCACAGGCTGTGAAAGTTGAGGTATCATTTTCTATAGTGGTTGTATCATTTTACATTCCCATTTTATCAGCAGCACACAACAGTTCCAGTCTCCCCACAACCTCTCTAACATTTGTTATTTTCTGTTTTTTTGATTCATGCCAGTAATGTCAGGGTGAGATGGTATCTCATTGTAGTTTTGATTTGTATTTCTCTAATAGCTGATGATCTTGAGCATTTATTCATGTGTCTATTATCTACCTGAATGTCTTCTTTGGTGATGTGTCTGTTCATATCCTTTGCCCATTTCTTAATTGGATTTTTTGTCTTTTTGTTGTTGAGGTGTTGAAGTATTCGATAGATTTTAGAAATTAGGCCCTTGTTGGATATGTTGTAGCCAAAATTTTTCCACGTTTTGTAGGTTCTCTTTCTACTCTTTTGATGAGCATAAGTATTTAATTATTAGGCCTCCCAGTTGTCTAGTTTATCTTCTGGCATTTATGCATCGTTAATTATGGTTTGTATTGTATATGCCACATTTTAGGGTCCCTGGCATTGCCCATATTTTTTCTTCCATGATTTTTATAATTTTAGGCTTTATATTTAGGTCTTTGATCCATTTCGAGTTAGTTTCTGTATATCGTGTGAGATATGAGTCCTGTTTCATTTTTTACTGATGGCCATCCAGTTTTGCCAGCACCATTTGTTAAAAAGACTTTTTTCCCGTGTTTAATGGACTTTGGTCCTTTGTCAGAGACCATCTGACCCTAGGTGGTTGGATTTATGCCTGGGTTCTTGATTCTTTTCCATTGGTCAAAGTGTCTGTCGTTGTAACAGTACCAGGCTGTTTTGACTACTGTGGCTGTATAGTAGGGTCTGAAATCAGCTTCCTACTTTGTTCTTTTTTTTCAATAATACTTTGCTTTTCCAGGCCTCTTTTCCTTTCCATATAGAGTTGGTGATTAGTTTTTCTATCTCATTAAAGAATGCTGTTGGTTTTAAATCAGCATTGCATCATATCTGTAGATCATTTGGGTAGCCCTGACATTTTCACAATGTCGAGTCTTCCCATGCATGAGCAGGGTATGTTTTTCCATTTATGTAGGTCTCTTTTGGTTTCTTGTAATAGTGTTTTGCAGTTTTCTTTGTATAGGTCTTTTGTGTCCCTGGCTAGATTTATTCCTAAGTATTTTATCTTTTGGGGGGCCATTATAAGTGGTATTGTTTTCCTGATTTTCTTTTCAAAGGTCTCTTTGTTGGTGTATAGTAATCCAACCATTTTTTGTATGTTGATCATGTATCTTGCTACTCTGCTGAATCTTTCCATTAGTTTCAGTAGTTTTCTTATGGAATCTTTGGGGGTTTTTTATGTATAGTATCATATCATCTGGAAATAAGGAAAATTTTACTTTTTTCTTACCAATTTGAATGCTCTTTATTTCTTTTCTTGCTTTACTACTCTAGCTAAGACTTCCAGCACAATGTTGAATAGGAGTGGTGATAAAGGGCATCCTTTTCTTGCTCCCGTTCTCAGTGAGAATGCTTTCAGCCTCTCTCCATTGAGAATGATGTTCGCTGTTGGTTTTGTATGAATATCTTTTATTACATTGAGGAATTGCCCTTCTGTTCCTATTTTATTGAGCGTTTTTATCAAGAATGGGTGTTGGATTTTATCACATGCCTTTTCTGCATCAATTGAGATGATCATATGATTCCTTACTTATGTCCTATTTATGTAGCAGATTACATTGATTGATTTCCTAATGTTGAACCATCCTTGAATACCTGGTACGAATCCCACTTGGTCGTGGTGTTATTATTTTTTTGATATGATGATGAATTCTATTGGCTAGAATTTTGTTGAGAATTTTTTCATCTATGCTCATGAGAGATATTGGTCTGTAATTTTCTTTTTGTGTGTGGTCTTTGCTTGCCTTTGATATCAGACTTACGCTGGCTTCATAGAATTAATTCTACAGTATTTCACCCTTTTCTATGCTTTAAAATAGTTTAAGTAGTACTGGTGTGAGCTCAAGGACCTTGGTGGTACAGGGGTTAAGAGCTCATCTGCTAACAAATAGGTCAGCAGTTCAAATCCACCAGGCTTTCATTGAAAACCCTATGGGGCAGTTCTACTCCATTCTGTAGTGTCACTTTAGTTGAAATCGACTCAAAGGCAACTTGTTTGTTTTGGTTTTCGTTTGGTGTGAGCTCTTCTCTGAATGTTTCTAGAATCCTCCTAGTGAAGCTGTCCAGTCCAGGGCTTTTTTATTCTTTGGAGTTTTTTTAATTACCTCTTCAATCTCTTCTCTCGTCATGGGTCTGTTCAGATTTTTGACTTCAGTTTGTATTAGTTTCGGTAGGTAGTGTGTTTCTAGTAACTTCTCCATTTCCTCTAGGTTTCAGATTTGTTGGAATACAATTTTTCTTTGTATTCTGTTATGGTCCTTTTTATTTCAGTTGGGTCTGTTGTAATGTCCTCTATTTCATTTCTTATTTGGTTTATTTGCTCCTTTTCCTGTTTTGCTTTTGACAGTGAGGCCCACTTTTGGTCCTGATTCTTTCTGTAGTTTTTCTGTTCTCTATTTCATTTATTTCTGCTCTAATATTTATTGTTTCCTTTCTTCTGGTGCTGTGGGCATCTTTTGCTGTTCCCTATTTGTTCAAGTTGTATAGCTAACATTTTGATTTTGGCCCATTCTTCTTTTTTGATGTGTGTGTTTATTGCTATAAATTGACCTTTGAGCAGCGCCTTTGCTGTGTCCCAAAGGTTTTCATATTATGTGTTTTCAATGTCGTTGGATTCTCTGAATTTTTTTATTCTCTCTTTAATTTCTTCTATTACTCAGTTGTCATTAAGCAAGGTGTTTTTCAGTTTCCATATGTCTGATTTTTTTTTTTTAGTTTGCTGTTTCTGATTTCTGCATTTATGGTGATGTGATCAGTTAGAATGCTTTGTGTTATTTTGATGTTTTGGATTTTATTGATGGTTGTTTTGTGGGCTGAAATGTGATCTATTCTGGAAAATGTTCCATGTGCACTGAAAAAGAATGTATATGTTGCTGCTGTCGGGTGCAGTGTTCTATACGTGTCTGTGAGGTCAAGTTGGTTGATTGTGGCCATTGGATCTTCTGTATCTTTGTTGATTTCTTTCTAAATGTTCTGTCCTGTTCTGAGAATGGTGTGTTCAAGTCTCCTGCTATCATTGTGGAACTGTTTCTGTTTTCAGTGTTGTTAGCATTTGTTTTATGTCTTTTGGAGCCCTGTCTTTGGGTGACATTTATTAAGGTTATGTCTTCTTGGTGAATTGTTCCTTTAATCATTGTATAATATCCTTCCTTGTCTTTTATGGTTGATTTTGCTTTAAAGTCTATTTTATTTGAGATTAGTATTGCCACTCCTGCTCTTTTTTGGTTACTGTTTATTTGATATATATTTTTTAAATCCTTTGATTTTTAATATATTTGTCTTTGTATCTAAAGTGTGTCCCTTGTAGACAGCATATTGATGGGTTGTGTTTTTGTTTTTTTTTTTTAATCTATTATGCCACTCTCTGTTTCTTTATGGGTGCATTTAATCCATTTTCATTCAGAGTGATTATCGATAGTTATAAGTTTATTACTGTCATATTGTTGTGCTTTTTTTTTTGGTGATGTGTTTTTCTTTGTTCCTCTTCCATGTGCTGAGTTCTTTTGTGCGTGTGTGTGTGGATTTTCTTTTCTTTTGTTATTACAGATTTTGTGTTTACTGAGTCTTCATGTTTTCCTTTTTTTTTTTTTTTTTATTTACCTGTAGGTTTGTTAACTTTCTTTGTGGTTACCTTGAAATTTACCCTTATCTTCCTAAGTTTGAACCAATCTTTTATTACTTGATATCGCCTTGACTTCCTCTCCATTTGAAAGTTCTATACTCAAACCATTTTTTCCCCCTTGTATTGTTTCAGTATTGTTGTCATTTACAGGCTATGTCTGTTTCCCTGTTTTAACCTTGCTTTATTATTGAGAGTTCCTTACCTAAGTTACTATCTGGCCGATGCTGTCCTGTGTCCTATACTCCAGTTGTTGTCTGATGTTTTTGGTTCTCTAACTGAAGGACTCCTTTTAATAGTTCTTTTAAGTTTGATTTGGTTTTTACAAATTCTCTTAATTTCTGTTTATCTAGAAATGTCCTAATTTCACCAACATATTTGAGGGTTTTGCAGAGTATATTATTCTTGGTTGGCAGTATTTTTCTTTCAAGGTTTTATGTATGTCATCCCTTTGCTTTCTTGCCTGCATAGTTTCTGCTGAGTAATCAGAGCTTAGTCTTATTGCTTTCCCTTTGTAAGTGACTTTTCATTTTTCTCAAGCTATTCTTGGGGTTCTTTCTTTGTCTTCTTTCTTTTTTTCTTCTTTGACAAGCGTGATATGTCTTGGTGTCTTTCTTTTGGGGTCTATCTCATACGGTGTTTGTTGAGCTTCTTGAATGGTCAGCTTTTCATCTTTCATGATATTTAGGATGCTCTCTGCTAGCAAATCTTCAACAATTTTCTCTGTGTTTTCCATTTTCTCCCCCTGTTCTGGAACTCTGATCAAGTGCAAATTTTTGCTCTTGATTGTGTCCCACATAATTTTTAGGTTTCTTCATTCTTTTCTCTGATTTTTCCTCAAACAAAGTGACATCCATGGATTTGTCTTCAATCCCACTGTTTCTGTCTTCCATTGTTTCAAATTTGCTCCTAAAATCTTCTACTGAGTTGTCCATTTCTGAAATTTTCTTGTTTATCTTTTGGCTTTCTAGTTGCTGTTTTTGTATGATTTCTCATTGATTATTTATTTTGATGTTTTGTTCTTGTGCTATTTTCCTGAATTCTTCTATTGCCTATCTGTGTTTTACCTGATTTTGCCTATGTTTATGTTGGTTTTGTCTGTGTTTTCCATGATTCTTCCTATGTTTTCTTTGGTTTTGTCTGTGTTTTCCTTGATCCCTTTCCTAATCTCTTGGAAATCCTTAAAATTAGTCTTTTGATTTCCATATCAGATAGTTCCACTGCCTTTTCTTCTACTGGAAGTTTACCTGGTTCTTTATTTTGGTTACTTGCTGGAGCCATCTTGTCCTGCTTTTTTATATGTTTTGATATTGCCTGCTCTCTCTGAGACATTAAGGTATTAATTTCCTTATTTATTGATTGTATGCTCATTTGTTTTGTCCTGCTTTTTTGTTTTGTTTTGATATGTCAGGGTGGGTGGGCCAGGAGTGCTTTGCTGCTTGGTCGTCCATAGGGATGATAGTTCTAGTCACCTTGTAGAGGTAGGCAACACAGCATCAATCCAGGCAAGCCCACTTTGCTGTATACTGGTTTGGCAAGGTGGCTGAGGGCAGACTGAGTGGGCACTGTCTGCCTCCTGATGTAGGTCCCGAAGTGTGGGAGCATTCACAGTCCCTCATCAGATAGGCAAGGGTGTGGACAGGGAGTGGTATGGGATCATTTCCCACCATTCAGCAGCTGGTCAAGTGGTGGTAAGGGAGAGCAAGTGTGGGCCCAGTGCAACAGCAGGCCTCAGCCCCAGGGATGCTCTAGCTGCAGCAGCACAATGGGGGCTGGTGGGAAGGGGTGGTGGTGTATGGAGATAGGTGAGGAGGGGAATAAAAGAAAAGAGAGAGAAAGAAAAAAAAAGGGTAGCCAGCAGGTGGGGAAGGGGCAAACCTAGGAGCCAGTGGGAAGGGGATGAGGTGGCATAAGGGGCCAGTGGGAAATAGAAAGAAAAGAATAAAAGAAAAAGAATAAAATAAATGATAGTGCAGTGGGGGCTGGCAGGTGGGGCCGGCACAGACCTGGGAAGGTAGGAAGCCAGTGAGCCAGTGGCACTCTATCTATAGCAGCATGGCAGGGGGCAGCAGGAAGGGAAGGGAGGTGGAGTATGGGGCTAGGTAGGAGGGAGAAAGGAAAGTAAGAATGGAAAAAAGAAAGAAAAAAATGGTGCCATGGTGGGGGCTGACAAGTGGGGCAGGCACCAAGGGCTAGTGGAAAGGGGCGGGAGGAGCCTTACAGGGCTAGGTAGATGGGGGTAAGAAAAGAAAGAAACAATGGTGGCACAGTGGAAGCCAGCAGTTGTGGTCACGACAAACTGGGGCTGGCAGCCAGCTTGTGGCTGTCTAACTATGGTGGCATGGCAGGGACCAGCGGGAAGAGGGGGAAAAGTGTGAGGGAGAGAGAAAAGGAAGAAAGAAAAAAATTGGCAGTAGGGTAGGGGCCATTAAGTGGGGAAAGGGCGCAGCTGGGGTCCAGTGGGAAAGGAGGGGAGGTGATGTACTGGGCTAGGTGAGAGGGAGAAAGAAAAGAAAAGAAAAAAAAAATGATGCTCTGATGGGGGCCATGGGAAGGGGCAGGGCAGACCCAGGGCAATGGTGAGTCAGTGCGCTTGTGCCTCTCTAGGCACAGCAGCACAGTGGGGTCCTTGGGAATGAGGGAAAGGTTGTGTACAGGGCTAGTTGGGAGAAAGAAAAGGAAGAAAGAGAAAAACAAAAAAAAATTAAAAAACTAACAACATGACGGGGGATGGTGAGTGGGGGAAGGGTGGACCCAGGGACCAGTGGGGAGGGAGGGAAGGTGACGTATGGGGCTAGATGGAAGGTAGATAGAAAAGAAAGAAGAGAAAGAAAAAAAGTTAAAAAAGTATAAAACTGTGGAGTCAAGGGAACCAGCAGATGGTGGCAGGGCAGACCCAGGGAGGTGACAAGCTGATGGCTCTCTAGCTGCAGCAGTGCAGTGGGTGCTGGTGGGAAGCAACAGGAGTGCTGAACTGGGCTAGGTGGGAGGGAGAAAGAGAAGGAAGAAAGAAAAATAAATAAAAAACTGCATGGCAGGAGGGAACAGGGCGGGACGGAGGGCTCCTATTGTGGACCCTGGTGGTGGGGGCTGCCAGGATGGGGGGGTTCTTGCTTCAACTCACCAGAAGGGTAAGGGGCAGGAAAGCTTGTTTCTCTGGTTACCGGGTACCTGTCTCCTTTTGGGAGCTCCAGGATGTTACCTTCCCATACTCCCTGTCTGGGGTCATTGCTGGCTATGTTCCAAGATGGTGATGCTGTGCCGTATTAGTTGGCAAGGCACCTCCACTCCATATTTCTTCTTGTTTTGTGTTTTCCATCAGTTTCTTTTTCCATTTGTGATCATTAAGATTGTGTGTCAACTTAGATGGGACATGATTCTCGTGGTTTTACAGTTATGATGTAGTTTGGCAGTTGTATAATGATGTGATCATCTCCATGATAAGATTTGATATAGTGTGATCACCTCCATGATGGGATCTGCTGTGAGTAGCCAATCAACTGAAAGGGAGTTTCCTTGGGGGTGTAGCCTGCGTTTGATATAGGTGGACTTTCTGACAAGGCTTGTGGGCTTTTGCTCGCACTGGATCCTGCAGCTGGCTCCTGTTCATGTGACCCCCGGTTCTTGGGACTTGAGCTAGCAGCTTTCCTGCCATCTTGCCTGCTGATCTGGGGATCTGTGGATCTTCACTGCCTGTGAGCCAGAGCCCTGCTGTCTGACTTTCCAGTCTTGTGTTTGCCACCCATGAGGCTATGTGCATAAGGAAAAGCCTCCAGCCTGACCCATGGACTTGGGACATTCCAACCTCTACAACCACGAGAGCCATTTCCTTGATAGAAATCTCTCTCTACATATTTATACGCCTTACTGGTTTTGCTTCTCTAGAGAACCCCCAGCCTAAGACAGTGTTTAATCTAGTTCTTTATCCCTTTATTTGATGCTTAGGGTTCCAGGATTGATGTTTGTATCTGTTTTGCTTAATTTTGGGGGGTCTTTGCTGCAAAGGGACATCATGGTGTGTCTGTCTAGACTACCATGTTGGCTCCACCCCTAAAAGATCATAATTTAATACCGGATAATTGAGAGATGAGGATATTCACCTCTGCACATTTGCCTACCAGTAATCCAGCAAATGTATGTGAGTGCCCACCATCCTCAGGAATAAAACATCAAATATGAATTAATTTAATATTTTAAGACTTGAGGAGTCAGAAATGCAGAACATTGTATCTAAACATCAGGAATAGCCTAGCACTTTAGCCAATGAAATTTCTGTATTTATAATCATTCTAGTTGCTTGGTTCTTTTTCTAAGGTGCCTCCAATCTATTTAATCAAAGAACTGTGTTGTTGTTAGGTGCCATCAAGTCCATTCTGACTCAGAGTGACCAAAATGCTGCCAGGTCCTGTGCCATCCTCATAATCATTGCTGTGTTTGAGCCCATTGTTGCAGCCACTGTGTCAATCCATCTCTTGGAAGGCCTTCCTCTTTTTCAATGACCCTCTACTTTACCAAGCATGGTGTCGTTCTCCAGGGACTAGTTCCTCCTGATAACATGTCCAAAGTACTTGAGACAGAGTCTCTCCACCCTCGCTTCTAGGAGCATTCTGACTGTACTTCTTCCAAGACAGATTTGTTTGTTCTGGCAGTCTAGTAGTGTTTCTCCACCTATAAAGTATGTGTAAATCACCTGGGGAACTTGTCAAAATGCAGATTCATAGTCAGTAGTCTGCGTGGGACCTGAAAGTCTGCATTTCTACTTCTAGGCACACCTCTGCTACAAGCCTGAGGACTACGTTCTGGGTAGCAAGGTTGTAGAAAGTTACAGTTAAAATGTATTAGAGCTAGGTGGCATGATCCTTGATTTGATACATTAGGTAACTACGCCAAGAAGGTAAAGGGGCATGCTAATATCATGCGATAATTTAGGGAAAGGTCTGGGCCTAGAAGTCGTGGCCCTGAGACCAACTGTAGTATAAAAACAACATTGTCCAGCATCACCACAAGAACACCTTTAGGTGCTAGGTCCTGTACCATATTATCTCATTCAATTCCTACCAAAAAAAGAAAGATATGCCTTATTGTTCCGGATAATAGATAAGAAAACTGAAGTTTATATAATAAATAACAAGTAGTCAAACCAGGATTTGACTGTAACTATGTCTAACTTGGAAACCCTAGTGGTGTAGTGGCTAGATGCTACGGCTGCTAACCAAAAGGTCAGCAGTTCTAATCTGCCAGGTGCTCCTTGGAAACTCTACAGGGCAATGCTACTCTGTCCTATACGGTATCTATGAGTCGAAATTGACTCAACTCAATGGCAGTGGGTTTGGGTTTTTTTGGTTTATGTCTAACTTGTAGCCCTGGTGGCACAGTGGTTAAGAGCTTGGCTGCTAACCAAAAGATCGACAGTTTGAATCTACCAGCCACTCCTTGGAAACCCTATGGGGAAGTTCTACTCTGTCCCGTAGGGTCACTATGAGTCAGAATCAACTCGACGGCACAGGATGTCTAATTTTGAAGCCAGTTCTTTCCACTAGGACACAAACAAACTATCCTTATTTTTTAAAATTAAAAAACAATGAGGTGGTTTTCAAGTATTTTTATTTTCTCACATTCAAGTTCTATTAACATAAAAAAAAATTTAACATAGCTTGCTAAAAATGGAATTTAGAGAGCTGTAAATTATTTCAGCGAGCAAAGTAAGGGAATTAAGTACAATATTAAAAACAAAAACAAAAACCTTTTGCTGTCAAGTCAGTTCTGACTCATAGCGACCCTATAGGTCAGAGTGGAATGGCTTCCTGGGATTTCCAAGGAACGGCTGGTGGATTTGAGCTGCTGACCTTTTTGCTAGCACCTGTAGCTCCCTGTAGCTCTTAACCACTGTACCACCAGGGCTCCAAGTATAATATAGACATATGCAATTTTTATAATATATAATATAAATACTTTAATATGATATAAAACATCTAAAACAGAAATATTTCCTGCTCAGTAATCAATAGTAGGAAAATCTCTAAATTTTAAGGTCACAAAGAAGAGAGACAAAGGAAATTTAAAAGTCAGTCCTTTCTTATTTCTAATTGTAATACAGCCATTTGAAAACTGCGTTTTACTTTTTTTGGTAGTCCCTGGGTGGTGCAAATGGTTAACATGCTCAGCTACTAGCCAAAAGTTGGAAATTCAAGCCTACTCAGAGGCGCCTCAGATCTACTTCTAAAAAAAATCGGCCATTGAAAACCCTGTGGAACACAGCTCCACTCTGACACACATGAGGTCGCCATTAGTCGGAATTGACTCGATGGCGAAATTGATTTAAAAACTGGATAATGAAATGGATTAAAGAGTAAATTTCAACTTGGAAGATAAAGCTAGGGAAATATCCCCCCCAAAACAAAGAGATAGGAAATAAAAGAAAACAGATGTCAGATAAATCCAGAAATTCTATCGTTTATGTAACAATTCCAAAAGGAGAGAACAGAGAAAATGTATGAGGGTGGGAGAATAAAAACAGAAGTTGCCAATGCTCCAGCTTAAAAGTCTACAAAGAGCGAAGTAGAATAAAAAAGACTCAACCACATTTAACCACATCCAAGGATAAAAAGAATATCTTAAAGGTTTCCAGAGATAATAATTAAAAATAATAATAAAAATAATTGAAAAAATCCCTGTACAAAGGAATGAGAATCAGATTAGCTTGAGGTCTATACCCAGATGACCTCATGAAAGATGTCAGAGTAGGAAGCTCTAGAAATCAGTACCTTCACTGAGACAACAACTGAACTGGCAAGAATAAACAATTTTGGAACTCTGGAGTCTAGTTCAACACCTGAGGCAACCAGGGAATCTTTTTTACAAAGCTCCTGCCAGACCCTTTGCAGAGATTCCATCTGTGACTTCAGTCTTGAGGCCTCCTTTGTGTTGCCCTTGATTAGTGATTTCTGGCACAGACCCCTTGGGCCTTTAGGATAAACTACTTCATCCGTTCCACCATGGTCACCACAGAGACCCTTCAGTCCAGTGGTCAATGGGCTTGTTCAACTTTTCCATTCTCTCAGCAGCAGGTTTTGACATGATCTTCAAAGTGGAGTATGCATATCCTAAGTCAATGGGAAGACTTTCCAAGGAAATGTGTGAAAAGGATAATTTAAGAGACTGATTTTCCAGATTCCCAACTTCCTTGTTTACTTCTAGCTAAAACTGACAGATTCCCAACTTCCTTGTTTACTTCTAGCTAAAACTGCTGTGCCTGAGAAGGCACTTGTACTTCACAAAAGAAAGCCACCTTTTTTGCATTGTCCCAGGGTGTAAAAACTTCTGAAGTACCAAAGAAGCAGTGTAACAATTTCAAAACTTTATTACCAAAACTTGTAACATATTTCTGTTGCTTTATGGTACCTGATAATAATTGACAATTTAATCCCAAAGAAAAAAATTAATACTTAGACCTTTAAGGTCTCAGGAAATAAGATATTTTATAGTTTTCAAGTAATATTTGTAGTTTTGTGGAGAAAAGTATGATCCCAACCAGTGCCGTCGAGTCGAGGCTTTCAGCATAAAAGCGTATTTGATTACCATAAGTTTTTCGGGGAAAGGGATGAAAATTGTGTGAGGAACTTTTAAATTTTGAGGTGCTCGTAGGCCTAATTGGGGAGATTTTAAGAACTAAAATTAGGCCCTCAGAAATTAAAATGAGGGTTTTACTTCTACACTCCTGATAACCACTCTGCTTCTGTTAGTTGCCCTTTGAAAAATAAAGCTCAGGTGCTCTTGTTATGTTAAGGGTGTTCCTACAGCTGGCCTTAGAAGAAGCTTCACTGAGTTGTTAAGATAAATTAGAGCCTGTAGATAAACACTTTAACTACCTTAAAGAAAGAAGTTCCCCAGCAAGCTAAATAAGCAGAGTTTATTTATACTTTCCTAACTAATGATCATTTCTGTATCCAAAGATTACAATTAAGTTGGCCCAGTGCAAATACGTCGCTAACTTCCATGTCACTAAACTTTCATGTTGAAATTGTTTATACTTTTCATTTTAGAAATACGGTTTTAGTTAAATTGTATAAAATATGAGAGATTAGTGTTGGACTAGAAACTGATGTAAAGAAAGTTTCGCAGGTAATTGCTGCCCTTGTAAATCTCACCTCGTTTCCTGCCATCGCTTTCATATGAAGTTATCTATACTCACTCTCCTTGTTTTGCCTGTAAGGTAGAGCATACCGTTACAACCAAGCTGACCACATGCTCTCCTGCGGTTCAGTCCTTCAATAAATTTAATTTGTTCAAACATCAAGTTGTTGCTGGAATCAAATAAGGTTCTTGCCTCTCGCGGTCAAGAACGAGCAGGTAAGGCATACAGAATTTTCCACATGACCAAATTTTTATTGAAGAGGCTTGCAAGTGGAGACAAGGAGGGCCTAAGCAATGCATACCTCCCCTTCCTCCCCATCTCACAGAACAAAAGACTTGCCTGGGTTTTTCAAAGTTCTTGGGTGGGAAAAGATTCAAGTTTATTCATAGGCATGGGCAGGGATATGTTAACTACAGTGAGCACGCAGCAGCTTTCTAAGATGGCTCCTGCCCTGGAGGTCTCTGGAATTTGTAGCAGGACTTATGAGGTGTCACGCCTGTACAGTCTCTTGCTCCCGGAGTTGGATTCCCCGCCTGTGGCTGCAGCCTTTCACTGCCCCTGGTGAAAAGTCACACAGCGGTCACAGGTGGATGTTCTGGGCATGTCCCTGCAGCTGGTTTTATCCAGCTGCTTCTGAAAGACAACTTTAAAGAAGTTTGTGGGCTATTTTCTGATACCCTGCCCCATTGTTCTGGGGAATGGCTTTGTTTCTGTGCCCTGGCCCATTTCCTGTAACTTTGTTTGCACATTTGGGGCACCCTCTGTTCCCTGTCTTACTCTCCCCAAGAGACTTCAAATCCATAAATCTTTATGGGAATGTGGATGGAGTCTCTACTTCTGTAACTTCTTCATGCTGGACTGCGGCGTTGTTCTTGTCTGAGTAGAAGTCTCCTGCTACCTGATTTAAGTTAGTGCGCACCATTGGGACCCCTTCTTGGGAAATCAGTTGGTTGCCTTGCGTGACCAGGAGCTTGGCTTGAAATTGTTGTAACCTGGCAGATATGAACTTTACCAAAAGTTCAGCAAACACCTTGCCTGCACACATAAGATCTACCTTTCTCCATGAATGCCTTCTCCTACTTCTCTTCTCAGCCCATTGGCAACTGGTATGGCCAGAGGCCTTCCCCCTTTCATCTCTAGGCTCACTCTCAGGCATTCGTAGTTGTGATGTTTCTCAGGGGTAGATTTAAGAGATTTCACAGAATGAACACCTGCCAGAGGCCTCTCCTGGGTCTGAAGATCCCAACCTGATCTATCCCATGTCATCTTAGTAGAAGGATTGTTACTAAGGGCCCAGGAAGGGGAGAAACCAAGCTATTGATGGGAGGTGTTGTCTTACCTGTTCCTGCATAGTTAGGACTAACTTAATTCAGTTATCTCATAACTAATTTGTTTGAGCCAGCAATCCCTGAGCTTGAAGTTCTACTTCTCTTGAGGTATTAATATAGAAGCAGCAAGAGGTATTTACTACTGTGCATACCCCTCCTTCCTCAGTCAGAGTATGGTCCAGGGCTCGATGGTTATCAAGTACCATGTTGGACTACTCCCCAAGTCAAGGCTCCAGACACTATGGTGGCTACCCCCATGGTTAGGAGTGCCACTGATACCCGCATTTTCTGGTGCAAGACTCCACTGGTGTCCTGGTTAGCAGTACACATTCAGAGTTTTTCCTTCTCTTAATTGGAGGGCACACGCTAGGGCAGTTAGCTCAGTTTTTGGGCTGATGTTCCTGGTGGTAAAACTTGCCTTGATAACACCAGTCTGGCTGACAATTGCATAATCTGCTTTACGGACACCTTTTTCAACAAAGCTGCTCCCATCCATATACCACTCAACTTCCCGGTTTTCTAGGGGTTTTTCTTGGAGGTCCAGATGACTAGAGTAGACCTCATTAACTACTTGTATACAGTTATGAATAGGATCAGATACTGTGAGGGATGGTAAAACAGTGACAGGGTTCAAAGTTTGGCATACCTTTAAGGTTAACTCTGGGGTATCTAGGAGGAAGGCCCAAAAAGGATAGAAACCAAATAATAGAGAGGAGTGTTCCCCACACTGCCCACCAAATATCTTGGCCTCCCCCTCTTTTGTTTCTCAATCTCATTCTGTTTTTTTCTTTACATTCTCTGACCTACTTCACAGGAAAGGGGAAAAGAAAAGTTCCTTACCTTAGGCTTTCTGTCAATCCCAATGACTGTACAGTCATGACTGGAGAGTGGGCCTGGATTTTGAGTTAGAACAGAGAAGACAGCTTTCATGTGTAGCAAAAATTCAGTCTCCTTACCTCCACATTGAGGCTAACCCAAGGCTCTGCTGTGGAAATAGCAACGGTTTTCTGGCCAGAAGCTGAGTGGATCTCTGGGCCTTGTCAATAAGGCTGCTCTTCCTCCACCTCTGAGAAGGACATCAGGCACTGTGGGCCTGTCTGGACTGGCCTCCAGGGGAAGTCAACTGAGTGCCCTGTATTAGGACTCTCAGGATACTCTGCCTTCCAATGGCTTCTCTTTTTTCGCAATACCCACATTGGTCTGGCTTGATACTTACCGGCCAATGAGGAAATTCTCATGGAGGTCTTGGTCTTCAGGATCCTATAGGATTACCTCGAGGTGGGCCCTAAAGTGATATAGCCAACAATCGGGCGTTTTTCTTCATTTATCTTCTGCCACCAAGTCCCTGTTGTTAAAGACCTTAAAGGCTTCCTCAACTAGTCGTGAGAGTGGAGTCTGGGGTCCTGCCTCTATATTTTGCAGCTCCTTTCTAATGTCTGCTATAGACTGGGTAATAAAATGTCTAGTTAGCAAAGTCTTTCTTTCTGGGCTCTCAGGGTCAGTGTTAATATATTTCTTAAAAGCCTTAGTCAGTCTGGTGAGGAAGGCTGTTGGGTTCTCCTCTGCTGTCTGGGTAATTTCTTTCACCCTATCATAATTAACAGGCGTGGCTACATACTTCTGAATCCTGGCTATGACACATGCAACTAAATGTGTGGCTCTTTCTTTACCATTCCCATTGTAACCCCAGTTCGGCTCCACATCAGGGACTGCTTCCCCTCCCAGTCTGAAAATAGCATGTGTTGGTTGTGGGCAGTTAGCATTATCTGCCTGTTCTCTAGTCTTAGCCAGGATCCTAGTCTTTTCATCCATGCTAAAACAGTTAATTAAAATGACCATCACATCTCCCCAGGTCAAATTAAAATTCAAGCTGAGTTTCATGAGCTCATCTTTAAACCTCTCAGGGTCTTCTCACACAGTTCCTAACTTTTCTTTGCACTGGGATAAGCCTGAGACTGAAAATGACACGTGAACCCGGGTTGTGCCTTTAGTCCCATAGTGATTGATAAATTTCTTAAGGATTTCTCTAATTTAACTATACCGTAGATAGGAATTTAAGTTACCAACCATACCCTGAGTGTTGGACCAATGGGCTTTCTTTTGACTCTTGTTTTACAGTGTGTAACAAATTTAACATTACCTTTCTAATATTTACTATGAATATCTAAAGATAACCTTAAAGCTCTCAAAGTTCACTGTCCATGCATTTATCAGGAATATAAATAAGAAATTGTCTACATAAATTCACTGTATCTAGGGGAAACACACAAAGTTTGTCTAGATAAAACAGAAAATATAGAAAAACTTACATGTGACAGCTAAGTTTTCATTAGAGAATTCATGATTCGCAACATGATACAGGATGGACTTTTCCTATTGGAGGTCTCCAGTTAATTCGTCCAAAATATACTAAGTGTTCTCCCTGAGGGTAAGCTGTCCCTCCTTGGTTTACCTATTAACAGTCATGGGTCACTTTCTCAGAAGCAGAAGAGGAGCCTAAGACAAAATGGAGCCTGAGCCATGAGGTCGATCTCCGAGAACTTGATTTTTTTTGGATGCATAATTTTCTGTATAGCAAGAGGGTGAGATTTTGATTACAAACATTAGACAGATGTTTTATACAACACTGTCTTGAAGACTGATTAAACTGATTACTGATTTACCCTAAACATAACTCTATTTACTGATCTTTGGAAACAGTTTTTCAAAACAAACTGAATTCTTAAAAAAAAAAAAAGCACAGCGCCCAGAGCAAAATGGTTTTGTTAGTTTATCTGGATTATTGTTTGACTCAAAGTGGCTTTGGGAATCAGTTTTTTTCTCAAAGCTCGAGGTTCAAAAGGACACCCAAAAGCAATAGCCTGTGTGGGTTGCCTCAACCTCTATGAAAGCCAGAAATCTGGATTTTAAGAGAATTATAACTCTCTCATGGTTCCCTCCTTTGGATCATGATCTTGTTATAGAACCTTTTGATCAAAAATGTTCTATAAATTGGGCATTATCTGGTTTTTAAGATCTCAGACACCATATAGCAAATCAGGAGGTAGAATAGAAACACTAACAATAAAATTAGGCCAATTGTCTGAAATAACCAATGAAACCATAACCCTAAGGTCTTTGAACTAAGGAAACAAATCTCATGAGGTGTTTGTTTAGGCACAAACAGCATCAGTAACTGCTTTTCCTGCGTTTTAGCAGCAACTACATTCTCTAAGACTTCAGGTTGTATATTAATATAAATACAGAAACATTTATTAAGGCACAAAACTATTCCTTGAGAGAACAGGAAATCTAACGTTAGTCTAATTTGTAAAATCATAGTTCAAATTTTAGACACTTCTCTGGTTATGATATTTACAACTTTGCTAAGTTTACCAACAGGAACTTCTAACTCAAGAGTTACGATAGCTAAATCCACTAGTTAGATAATTTAGGAGAAAAGAGGAATACGGTTTCTGATCTCCAGAAAGTAGGACCTGAAAGCATTTCTTATTTCCAGAAAGAAAGACCTTAAAACATCAGCAATATTCCCACATAAAGCCCATACTATCATTTCATTTACTCAGTCTTTCTGTTCCATGTGATACTGGATTAGCCGTAGTCTGTGAGCCCACTAGCATCTGCATAAGAGTTCTAGAAATTTTGATTCAGTCTAGTCACAGTCCATTTCATAAGCCCAATATAGACTTTTTTTTTGTTGAGATATTCTGGTCAAATGTTTTCAGAAAATCAGCAAAGTAAAAATTTATCTGCAGATGACAAAACTTAATATGGTCATGATTAATTTATAAACATAATTCTTAACGGTGAAAGACCTGATAGAAATCAATTACATGCACAAAGCGAAGGCCAAATAAAATCAGTTAAAAAAAAGACTTTAGATAAAAGTACTTCTAAATATACTCATTAACCATATTTTTAAAGAACTTCAGATGTAACACGTAATAATCTTGAGACACAACACCATACAGTCAGGATATGGCAAGAACATATCAAGATTATCAAGCCTCTAAATACCTGCACAGTAATAAGAGTAATTTCATAAGTAAATCGTGTGAATTCTCTAATCAAACTAGTGGCTTTAATGAGGCTAGATTCAAAAAATAAATAGATTTGCAACCAAGTTAGCAATTAAGATGACATAATATTATGCATTTGTTGTCTAATATTAGGCAAAAACACAAGAGGAAATACTAACATATAAATTTTAACCCAAAGAGAAAGAATCAGGCACTTCTCTTGATTTTAACAACATGTTCTAAGTAATTTATAATGTGTTAAATAAACCTTTTTAGCACTTTTTGTTTATAAAAAAAATTCTCATGGCTTTCAAACTTGTCAGAAGTTTATCATAAGTTACCAAGAAACAATAGTTATTTAACCAAAGATCTTAAAATGAAAACCTTAGCTTTTTTTTTTTTTTCCCATTAAAGCCATGTGGCTTGGTTTCTGACTCAGGAATCTTATTCTAATGACAGACTGAGCCTTTGTCTTTGAAGTAGATTACACAAAGAAGAGATTAACTGTTTAACTCAGGAATCAAAGAAAATTTTGTTATCTTAACAGCGAGAAACCTAATTCTTCACTTTATATGCTATTCAACATCAAAGCTCTTAACAGTCTCATAAACTATTAAACTTTAGTCAGACAGATTAAACTTTTGACCATATCAAACAAATTTATTTTAAATAAACCTCTTAAACATTGTTTTTGTTGCATACCTTATTGTACATCCCTTTAAAATGGCAAAAATGAACTCACTCATTAGTTGACTCAAATATACACACATATGTATCCTTTCTCTTATGGTATTAAAAAGCAAAAAGTGTATAAACTGAAATTATGATGAATATCTATTAACTCAGTTTAACATCAATAAGTTACCTAAAAGGTCTTAGAAATTATTTTAAGCCTGTATACCATAAAACATAACTAATTGAAATAAAGTTTCTTTAAATATTCCAAATTTTCATTCAACTTTTACTGTTTCTCATATTTTTCCAATCTAATTTTATCAACTGGCTTTGGAAATCACAAAGTCTCTGTTCAACTGACTAATTCACTGATATGCATATAACCTTAAGTCTCTGGCTACTGCTGGAAGCATTTCTCCAGGCCATTTCAGGCGAGTCTCATTGGCATTTCTATTTGACCTTGGTGGCTGAGGGCTGGAGGCTGAGGAGGTGTGATCTTGACCCACTCTTACTTACCTTTTAATTCAAGGTAGAAGGCAAGATTAGCCCATTCTGATTCATTTCCATGTGTTTAAATTGATGGGGGCATTTTGAAAGGCTATTTACCCAGTAAATACCAAAGCTCTTTAGCAATCCTGTAAATGAATCCATCAAATCTTAGCTAGGGAGGCTGGGGTAAAGGGAACCATCCCAATTCATTTACATATGTTTAAGTGCACCCAGACATTTTGAAAGGCAAAAGATAACAATTTCTTTTTTGCTGTTCTGGAACTGCTACTTTTTCCTTTGAGACAAAATTATCTTTTGTTCTTTAACCCACCTAGAGCAAAAGATGACCAATTGTTCAGTAAACAGTCCAATCAATAAATTCTCAGGAGCCTCTATTTCTAATTTAACCTGAATTTCTTTTCGCCAGTTAATTTCTATGCAACACACACACAAATTACACAGAAGACACAGACAGAGGCGACTGAGATAATCTTGCAGTCTCAACCTCCCAAACAGCCCGGTCACACATAAGACAAACAAACAGAGAACACTTGGACCAGACAAGTCAGAAAGGGAAAAAGGGGGAACAAGGATGATTTTAGTGAGGTCTAAAATTTTTTTTTTTTTTTTTTAACATTACTAGGAATATCTGAATCTCCACTTTGATCTTCCAGGTACCTCTCATCCCCAGTACCAGACGGAGGGGCTTCAATCTCTCAATCTAAACAGATAGAGACATCTACATCCATCCCCCAGAAACGAGGTGCACCATCTAGAGACAGACAATATCCAGACACATAAAAACAAGGGCTGAAACAAGTGGCAAAAGGCCAGCTTGAGAGGAAAGGAAAGAGGAGGAAAAGGCAGTTTCCATCAAAGAGTATACTATGTGCAGAAATGCCCTACTCCCTGGGGTCAAAAAGAAGGCATCCCTTGGTCCCTAGGGTCAGAAGACCCATCACACTGGGGACTCTTCACCCTTCATTAGTGACACTGGCCCCCACAGTACGAGACACCCGTCTGTGAAGGACTCCCAGGTGGCCTTACTTGGGCGAGTGTCTCTTATCCGCCACTAGGATTTCTATTGAGTCCTTATTATTGCGCTTCACATTTCCAAGGAAAAACAGACAGAAAAACACAGAGTTTGCTCAGGAGAAAAATGGAATTAAGGTCAGGCTGCGAGGAGTAAGGGGGATAAGTCCTTACCCGGCGGAGAGACACAGGAAGAACTCAGTCTCAGCAGTTGCTTCATTCATCTGCTGGAGTCAGGCAATTCTCCTCTCCACACTGCCTTGGGTCCGAGAACAGGACACAAAGGATCCCCTGTGCCTCTTGTAATCTCCTGGCTGGCTCACCAAATTGTTGCCAGAATCAAATAAGGTTCTTGCCTCTCACTGGTCAAGAATGAGGAGGTAAGGCACACAGAATTTTCTGCACAAGCAAAGCTTTATTGAAGAGGCTTGCAAGTGGAGATGAGGAGGGCCTAAGCAACACGTACCCCGTCTCACAGAACAAAAGGCTTGCCTGGGTTTTTAAAAGTTCTTAGGTGGGAAAAGATTCATGTTTATTCATAGGCATTGGTGGGGATATGTTAACTATAGTGTGCATGCAGCAGCTTTCTGAGATGACTCCGGTCCTAGAGGCCTCTGGGATTTATAGCAGGACTTATTATGGGGTGTCACACCTGTGCAGTCTCTCCCTCCCTGAGTTGATTCCCCAGCTGTGGCTGCAGCCCCTCACTGCCCCTGGTGGAAGGTCACACAGTGGTCACAGTGGATGTTCTGCATGTGTCCCTGGGACTGATTTTACCTAGCTGCTTCTGAAAGACAACTTTAAAAAAGTTTGTAGGCTGTTTTCTGATACTCTGCCCCATCGTTCTTGGGAATGGCTTTGTTTCTGAGGCCTGGCCCATTTCCTGTTACTTTGTTTGCAGATTTGGGGGCCCCTCTGTTCCCTGTCTTACATTACATAGAAAACATAGAAGATTTAGTATGTATAGCCCTTGAAAGCGGAGCTAGGACAGGCAGATGGGGATTTCAGATTACAGTTCAGCACAAGGAAGAGCTTCCGTACCTTCATTATCTTGGATTATTTGAGTGTGACCAATGTAGTGGAAGATGGAGGTAAAGGAAGAGGCCAGCGTGATGTGATATGCGAAGGACTTGACCAGCTGTTGCTGGCTGGGAGGAAGGGAGATATGAGCCATGGAATGCAGGCAGCCTCTAGAAGCTGGAAAAGGCAAGGAAATGGATTTTCCCCAGGAGTCTCCAGAAGGGAATACAAACCTGCAGGCATATTGATTTTAGCTCAGTCAAACCCATTTCAGACTTCTGACCTTCAGAATTTAAACTTTCTTAAAGCCACTAAGTTGGTGATGATTTGTTACAGCAGCAATAGAAACTAATACAAGTAGTGAAGTCTCCATCACTGGAGATGTTCAAGGAAACAGTGGACAATTTACCAAGACGGTCATAAAGGATACACGGATTGATATAAATGATCTCTAATGTCCCTTATAACTTGGAGATCCTGGTGGTGGTGGTAATTATAGTGATGATGATGTCTGCATCACTCAATAGAATTTGGAGCCCTGGTGGCGCAGTGGTTAAGACTTTGGCTGCTAACCAAAAGGTTGGCAGTTTGAATCCACCAGCAGCTCCTTGGAAACCCTGTGTGGCAGTTCTACTCTGTCCTATGAGTAGGAATCGACTTGACGGCAACAGTTTTTTTTTTCCCCGCTGGCATTCACAAAGCACTTTTTTTTTTTTAATTGTGGTAAAAATATGAACAAAACATAAGCCAATTCAACAACTTCTACAGGTATAATTCAGTGACATTGATTACATCCTTCAAGTTGTGAGACTATTCTCACTATCATTTTCCAAGTTATTCCATAACCATTAATATAAACTCACTGCCTGCTAAGCAAAAACTCTCCTTTGACCTTCCTTTACACCCCTAATAATTTTTGGTTTCTATATATTTGCATATTTCATATAAGCAAGATCATACACTATTTATCTTTTTTCACTCCACTTATTTCACACAGCATGATGTTTTCAAAAGTTCATCCATGCTGCAGCATGCACCAGGATTTCATTTTTCTTTATGGCTGAGTAATATTCCATTGTATGTATATAGTACAGTTTCTTTTTTTTTTTTCCAGTCATCTGTTGATGGACATTCTTGTAGTTTCCAGACTTTGACTCTTGTGAAAAGCACTGCAGTGAACATTGGTGTACATTTTCTGTTTGTGTTTCTGCTCTCACTTCTTCTGGTCATATAGGATTGGGATTGCTGGATCATAGGTAGTTAGTTCCATGTTCAAGAAAGTTTTTTAAAATTTTATTTTGTATTGCGCTGTAGATGAAGGTTTACAGAACAAACTAGTTTCTCATTAAATAGTACACATTGTTTTATGACATTGGTTAACAACCCCAACATGTCAACACTCTCCCTTTTTGACCTCAGGTTCCCTGATATCAGCTTTCCTGTCCCTCCTGCCTTCTAGTCCTTGCCCCTGGGCTGGTGTGCCCCTTTAGTCCTGTTTTGTTTATGAGCCTGTCTAATCTTTGGCTGAAAGGTGAACCTTAGGAGTGACTTCATTACTGAGCTAAAAGGGTGTCTGGAGGCCATACTCTTGCTGTTTCTCCAGTCTCTGTCAGGCCAGTAAGTCTGGTCTTTTTTTGTGAGTTTGAATTTTGTCCTACATTTTTCTCCAGCTCTGTCAGGGACCCTCTATTGTGATCCCTGTCAGAGCAGTCAGTGGTGGTAGCCAAGCACCATTTAGTTGTACTGGACTCAGTCTGGTAGAGGTCGTGGTAGTTGTGGTCCATTTGTCCATTGGACTAATCTTTCCCTTGTATCTTTAGTTTTTTTCATTCTTCCTTGCTCCTGGAGGGGTGAGACCAGTGGAATATCTTAGATGGGTGCTCACAGGCATCTAAGACCCCAGATTCTACTTACCAAAAAAGAATATAGAACATTTTCTTTATAAACTATGTTATGCCAATTGTCCGTGCTAAAGTTTTTGTGGAACTGCCAAACTCTTTTCCACTACAGCTATATGTATTATTTTGCATTCCCACCATAAGGGGATGAGGGTTCCAGTTTCTCCATGAACTTGTCAACACTTATTATTTTCTTTTTCTTTTTTTTTAATCACTGCCATTGTAATGGGAATTGTCATGGATTGAACTGTGCCCCCTCAAAATGTGTCCAGCAGTTTGGCTGGGGCCATGATTCCCTGTACTGTGTTATTCACCATTTTGTCATCTGATGTGATTTTCCTATGTGTTGTAAATCCTGCCTTTATGATGTTAATGAGGAGAGATGAGGGGGCAGTTGTGTTGATGAGGCAGGATTTAATCTATGGGATTGAATTGTGTCTTGAACTGGTTTCTTTTGGGATATAAAAGAGAGAAGTGGAGAGAGAGACAGGGGGACCTCATATTCCCAAGAACACAGTGCCAGGAGCACAGTGCGGCCTTTGGACCTGAGGTTTCTGTGTGGGGAAGATTGGTGGAGAATAAACTTATGTTTGTTAAAGCTGTCTGTTTGTGGCAACTGTTACAGCAGCACTAGATGACTAAGACAGGCATGAAGTGGTATCTTATTGTGGTTTGCAGTGGTTAAGTGCTGGGCTGCTAACCTAAAGGCTGGCAGTTTAAACCCACCAGGTGCTCCTTGGGAGAAAGATGGGGCAGTCAGCTTCCATAAAGATTACAGCCTTGGAAACTACGGGACAGTTCTACTCTGTCCTATAGAGTCACTATGAGTTGGAATCAACTGCATGGCAATGAAATTGGTTTTGGTTTTTAATAGTTAATCGTTTTAGTTTTTAACGAGTTTCTTTGGGTGGTGCAAATGTTAACTACTAGCCGATAGGTTGGTGGCTCAAACTTACCCAGAGGCACCTCAGAAGATAGGCCTGGTGATCTGCTTCTGAAAGGTCACGGCCTTGAAAATGCTATGGGAACAGTTCTATTCTGCACACATCGGGTCTGCATGAATCGGAACCAACTCAGCTGCAAGTAACAACAACAACAAATGGCTAATGACAATGAGCATTTTTTTATGAGCTTGTTGGCCATTTAAATAAGCTCTTTGGTGAAATGCCTATTGAAGCCCTTTGCCCATTTTCTGATCGAGTTGTTTGTCTTTTTGTTGTGAAATCGTAGAAGTATTTTATATATTTTTGATATTAGACACTTATCAGATATGTGATTTTCCAAAATTTTCTCCCAACCTGTAGGTTGTCTTTTCACTTTGCTGATAAAGCTCTTTGATGCATAAAAGTATTTAATTTTTATGAGATCCTATTTTCCAATTTTGTCTTTTGCTGCTTATGTTTTTGTTGTCATATCTGATAGCCTAATGCTGAAAAATAGGTCCCAGAGCCTGGTCCCTACGTTTTCTTCTAAGAATCTGATAGTTCTAGTTTTTCACATTGTCTTAGCTATCTGGTGGTGCTATAACAGAAATATCACAAGTGGATGGCTTTAACAAACAGAAAGTTATTCTTTCACTGTATAGGAAGCTAGAAGTCCAAATTCAGGGTGCCTCCAGGGGAAGGCTTTCTCTGTTGGCTCTGGAGGAAGGTCCTTGTCATGAATCTTCACCTGGGTGAGGAGCTTCTCTGTGCAAGTACCCTGGGTCTAAAGGAGGCACTTTGCTCCTGGCTCTTCTTTCTTGGTGGTAGTGAGGTCCCTCTCCTCTCTGCTCACTTCTCTCTTTTATATCTCAAAAAATATTGACTCAAGATACAACCTAATCCTGTAGATTGTGTCCTGCCTCATTAACATAACTGCCTGTAATCCTGCCTCATTAACATCGTGTTGTTTTTGTTAGGTGCCATCCAGTCAGTTCTGATTCATAGTGACCCTATGTACAACAGAACAAAACACTGCTAGGTCCTGTGCTGGCCTCACAATCATTGTTATGCTTGAGTCCACTGTTGCAGCTATTGTGTCAATTGATCTCATCGAAGGTCTTCCTCTCTTTTGTTGATGCTCTACTTTGCTAAGCATGATGTCCTTCTCCAGCGATTGGTCCTTCTGATAACATGTCCAAAGTACGTGAGATGAAATTTTGCCATCCTTGCTTCTAAGGAGCATTCTGGCTGTACTTCCAAGAGAGATTTGTTTGTTCTTCTGACAGTCCATGGTATATTCAGTATTCAAAGGCATCAATTCTTCTTCAGTCTTCCTTATTCATTGACCAGCTTTCATAAGCATTTGAGGCGATTGAAAATACCATGGCTTAGGTCAGGCACACCTTAGTCTCCAAAGTGACATCTATGCTTTTCAACACTTTAAAGAGGTCTTTTGTGCACATTTTCCCAATGCAACATGTTCTTTGGTTTCTTGACAGCTGCTCCTGTAGGCATTGATTGTGGATCCAAGCAAAGCGAAATCCTAGAAAACTTCTATACTTTCTCCATTTTTCGTGATACTGCTTATCAGTCCAGTTGTGAGGATTTTTGCTTTCTTTATGTTGAGGTGTAACCCATACTGAAGTCTAGTCTTTGATCTTCATCAGTAAGTGCTTCAAGTCTTCTTCACTTTCAGCAAGCAAGGTTGTGTCATCTGCGTATCACAGGTTGTTAATAAGTCTTTCTCCAATCCTGATGCCGTGTTCTTCTTCATATAGTCCAGCTTCTCGGACTATTTGTTCAACATACAGATTGAATAAGCATGGTGAGAGGATACAACCCTGACAGACACCTTTCCTGACTTTAAACCATGTAGTATCCCCTTGTAGTGTTCGAATGACTGCCTCTGGTCTATGCACAGGTTCGGCATGAGCACAATTAAGTGTTCTGGAATTTCCATTCTTTGAATGTTATCCATAAATTGTCAGGATTCACACAGTCAAATGTCTTTTCATAGTGAATAAAACACAGGTAAACATCTTTCTGGTGTTCTCTACTTTCAGCTGAGATTCATTTGATATCAGCAGTGATATCCATTGTTCCACATCCTCTTCTGAATCCAGCTTGAATTTCTGGCAGTTCCCTGTCATACTGAGGCAACCACTTTTGAATGATCATCAGCAAAATTTTACTTGTTTGTGGTATTAATGATATTTTGGATAATTTCCACCTTCTGTTGCATCACCTTTCTTTGGAATGGGTAAAAATATGAATCTCTTCTAGTCAGTTGGCTAGGAAACTGTCTTCCAAATTAACATCATATAGGTTAGGATTTACAACACATAGGCTAATTACATCAGATCACAAAATGCAGGACAACCACACAATACTGGGAATCATAGCCTTAGCCAAGCTGACACACATTTTGGGGGGATACAATTCAATCCATGACATTCCACCTTTCGGCCCCTTGAAATTCATGTCCTTGCCCATGTAAAACACATTCAACATATCCCAAAAGTCTTGAATCAACTCCAAGTGCAAATTCCACCCTAGGGCAAAATTCCTTCTCTTCTGTGAAATCTAGGATACAAGTTATCTGCTTCCAAAGTACAATGCAAGGCCAGGCAAAAGGTAGGCAGACATGGGAGAAATTGGAGGGAAAGAAGGAATAATAGGCACCAAGAAAAATCCCAGAACACATTACATTAGCTCTCAAGGCTTGAAAATAATTGTCCTCTCTGAGACCATTTAGGCAATGCCCCTGTGCTCCAGAATCTGGGTGTCAGCCACACTCTCAGGATTCTGGGTGAATGCCCCTTGGCCCTGAGCTTCAGCTTAGCCTGCTAGTCCCACTGGAACAGCAGCTCTGCTGTCTTGAATTTGGGCAGCCCCATTGGGTGTTTTTATTCTCCTAGTCCATCTGAGTGATGACACTATTCCCTCAGTCCTGGCAGGCTGCGTTCTTCTGCCCCTCAGCCTTGGAAGCCCTGTCCCCTCAGCTTAGGTGGTGGATCTGGCCCCATCCCCCTGACACTCTTGAAAGGCAGCCCCACACTCTGGAACTGAATTGGTGAAGGTTTGTTTGAAACCTAGGAGGCTGTGGCCCCACCTTTTGAGACCCTGGAGGCTGTGGTTCCACCTTTTGATATCCTAGAGGTCATGGCCTTACCCCTTGAGGCTGAGGCAACTCTGTTTCTTACACTCTTTGTCTCTCCAGTTTCTATTTCCTGGTTCCTTGGCCTCTTGTCCCCTATGGCCTCTTGGGCTGGCCCGGCCTTTGCCCTGTTTGTGCAGGTGTTACAAAACTATTTAGCTCTACCAATAAGTACCCAGAGGTACCCCATTCCACCAGGAAGTCTCTTGACTGAAGGTGCTTAGCTCTGTCACTACATGGGTTGGCTCCTACATTGTCTTGTGCCAATCTCCTGTTTCTGCTGCCACCTTTTCTCTGTTGCTGCCTCTCATTGTCTGTGCTGTCTCTGATGTTACAGCTCTCTTTACTTCCTCCTGAGCGTTCACCAGAATTGTCTTTAATGTCCACAATTCCACCAACAGTCTCTTCAAGGTAATCTAGGCTTTTAGTATTAGGCACTTTAAAACTCTTCTAGCCTTTACCCATTACTCAATTCCAAAACTGCTTCACATTGTTGGTATTTATTAGAGCAGCACTCCACTCTTGGTACCAAATTCTTAGCTATCTAGTGTTTCTATAACAGAAATACCACAAGTGGATGGCTTTAACAAACAGAAATTTACTGCCTCCCAGTTTAGGGGGCTAGAAGTCCAAATTCAGGGCACCAGCTCCAGGGGAAGTCTTTCTTTTTCTGTTGGTTCTGGGGGAAGGTCCTTATCATCAATCTTCCCCTGGTCTAGGAGCTTCTCAGGGCAGGGCCCCTGAGTCCAAACGACATGTTTCTTTCCTGGCTCTTCTTTCTTGGTGGTAGTGAGGTCCCTCTCCTCTCTGCTCACTTCACTCTTTTATATGTCAAAAGAGATTGACTCAAGATACAACCTAATCCTGTAGATTGTGTCCTGTCTTGTTAACATAACTGCCTCTAATCTTACCTCATTAATATCATAGAGATTAGGATTTACAACACATAGGATAATTACATCATATCACAAAATGGAGGATAACCACACAATATTGGGAATCCTAGCTTCTCTAAGTTAGCACACATTTTTGGGAGACACAATTCAATCCATAATACACACTTAGGTCCTTGATCCATTTTGAATTGGCTTTTGTGCATGGTGTATGGCATGGATCCTGATTCATTCTTCTGCATGTGGAAATTCAATTTTTTCAGCACCATTTGTGAAGAGACTCTTCCTTTCCTATTGAATGGACTTAGCACCCTTGTTGAAAATCAGTCGACTGTTCACAATCTACTTTTACACACATTTTGTTCCTTGATACTCCCAGGAAGTTTATGGTAAATCTTATGGAGGTAAGCCAGTTAGGAATTACTATCTTGGCTGATAACTGGAATCTAGGTTTTGTGCTTTCCAATTCAGTTTGCTCTTTCTACCATGTGATGCTGCCTCTTACAGAGTCTAAGGCATCTGTCTACTTGGGTGGAAAATTGAATTATCTCAGTTTGGGCAGACTCTCTAAATCCAGCACTGGTCTAGTTCTGCCCTGCACTCAACTTCAGCCCTGACTTCACCCTGAAGCCTGAGTCAATTGAGTTCCTGGCCAATGTGGGCACATGACCCCTTGAGTGAGCAAGACCAAAGATCAATAGGAGTTATCAACACTCTCAGCTCTAGGCTGGTCTGCATGCCCTGAGCCCAGATTGTGGCAGCAATTTGTCTAGGTATTAATTTGTGGTATTACCTAAAGGTTGCAGGTCTAAGTCATAAGGGATTGTGGGTGCACATTTGTTCTGTGCCAAATTGGGCTTAAGATCTCAGAGTCCTGCATCAGGTCATGGCTCAGCGTGAGCTGAGTGGGACACATTTGCTGTTGGTGTACATGTGGGCACCTGATAGGGCAGTGCTCCAAGCACAAGGTGATTAGAGATAATTTTCTGAAATCTTGGATAAGGATGTGGCTTTCTTCTGAGCACATGTGTCAGACACTCACTTTTAGTTGCCTGTTCTACATCCCAGTTCTTCTATATTAACAGAACTACAATGATTTTCATGTATTCGTCTCCCTCACTTCGCTCTCCGTGGTTTGTGCTTCAAGGGAAGCCAACCTCATCCTTAGTTTCAAGGGATGAATCCTTATTAGCCTAAGGCAATCATCAAAGCCTATCCACAGCCCACCACCACATGCTTTTTTGGAGATTTTATTGAGAAGATATTGGCTTTCCCACTATAGGTGAGTTGGGGTTCTGCCATTTTTATTTTAATTTGAGATGATAAAGTGACCTCAGTTTGGACAATTTGAAGACATTCTGGTTGTTAGAGTTTCATACAGACATGACTAGAATTGTCCTCATTTTGCCACTCTGCATTATTTATTTCCTCTCTGTGTGGCAACCATGTGTTTAGGAATCTTTTTCACATGCTTATTAAGATCCAAAGATCTTGTTAGTTGACATCAAGTTGATTCTGACTCGTGGTGACCCCATATGTGCAGAGTACAACTGCTTTGTAAGTTGTCGAGGCTGTGACCTTTCAGAAGCAGACCACCAAGCCTATCTTCTGAGGTCCCTCTGGGTGGGTTTGAACCCCCAATCTGTTGGTTAGTAGTCAAGCGCTTAACGGTTTTCACCACCAAGTGACCTAAGATCCAAAGATCTTAATGAAATAACATAAAATTTACATTTCCTAATTCTTAGTCCCAAACACAGAACAGTAGTACAATTGCATAAAATGCATTGCATAAAACTACTTCAGTGCTTCATTGCTGTTGTTGTTAGGTGCCATCGAGTCAGTTCAGACTCATAGCAACCCTATATACAACAGAATGAAACAATGCCTGGTCCAGTGCCTTCCTCACAATCGTTGTTATGCTTGAGCCCATTGATGCAGCTACTGTGTCAATCCATGTCCTTGAGGGTTGTGGTCTTTAAGGTTGTGTGTCAACTTGGCTTGGCCATGATTCTCAATGTTTTGGCAGTTATGATGTAGTTCAGCATGATGAGATCTGACATAATGTGATCACCTCCATAATGGGATCGGCTGTGAGTAGCCAATCAGTTGAAAGGGAGTTTCCTTGGAGGTGGCCTGTATGCAATATAGGTGGACTTTCTGGCTTGAGGGCTTGAGGACAAGGCTTGAGGGCTTTTGCTTGCTCTGGATCCTGCAGCTGGCTCCTGTTCTTCTGACCTCTGGTTCTTGGGACCTGAGCTAGCAGCTTACCTGCTGTCTTGCCTGCCGATCTTGGGATGCATGGATCTCTGCAACCTATGAACCAGAGGTATGTTGCCTGACCTGCTGAACCCGAGCTTGCCAACCCCTGCAGCTACATTAGTCAGGAGAAGCCTCCAGCCTGACCCAGGGACCTGGGACTTTCCAGCCTCTACAACCGTGTGAGCCATTTCCTTGATATAAATTTCTCTTCCTATATATTTATATGCTTTACTAGTTTTCCTTCTCCCGAGAACCCAGCCTAGGACAAGGGTCTTCCTGCTTTACAAAGCTTGATGTCCTCCAGGGACTGGTCCCTTCTGATAACATGTGAGTATGTGAAATAAAGTCTCACAATCCTTGCTTATAAGGAGCATACTGGTTGTATTTCTTCCAAGATAGATTTGTTCATTCTTCTGACAGTCCATGGTATATTTAATATTCTTTGCCAACACCATAATTCAAAGGCATCAATTCTTCTTCAGTCTTCTTTATTCGTTGTCCAGCTTTCGAATGCATATGAGGTGATTGAAAATACCATGGCGCACCTTAGTCCTTAAAGAGATATCTTTGCTTTTTAACACTTTAAAGAGTCTCTTGCAGCAGATTTACCCAATGCAATGTGTCTTTTGATTTCTTGACTGCTGCTTCCATGGCTGTGGATTGTGGATCCAAGTAAAATGAAATCCTTAACAATGTCAATCTTTTCTCCATTTATCACGATGTTGCTTGTTGGTTCAGTTTTGAGGATTTTTGTTTTCTTTATGTTGAGGTGTAATCCATACTGAAGGCTGTGGTCTTTGATCTTCATTACCAAGTGCTTCAAGCCCTCTTCACTTTCAGCAAGCAAGGTTGTGTCATCTACATAATGCAGGTTGTTAGTGAGTCTTCCTCCGATTCTGATGCCCTGTTCTTCTTCATATAGTCCAACTCCTCACGTTATTCACTCAGCATAGAAATTGAATAACTGTGTTGAAAAGATACAACCCTGATGCACACCTTTCCTGATTTTGAACCCTGCAGTATCCCATTGCTTTGTCCGAATGGCTGCCTTTTGGTCTGTGTTCAAGTTCCTCATGAGCACAATTAAGCGTTCTGGAATCCCCATTCTTTACAATGTTATTCATAATTTGCACCGCAGATGCTTAAAATACAATTTACTCAAATTACAAAATAACACCCAAATTAACTAAAAAATTTGTTTATCCTTACGAAATCCCAATGAAAACTTTGTGGTGATATTGTGAAAAAACGTAGGAGACTTGGACTCAGAGGCAGCAGAGTTTGTGGAAATGTTGGGCAAGTTAGTCATATAGTCATGAAGAAAAGCTTTCTCTATCAGTTAGTATGCTCTCCTCAGCCAACAACAAAAAAACCAGTTGCATCAACTTGATTTTGATTCCTGGCAATACCATGTGTGTCAGAGTAGAAATATGCTCCATAGGGTTTTCGATGGCTGATTTTTTAGGAATAGATCACCAGGCCTCTCTTACAACGTGCCTCTGCGTGGGCTCCAACCTCTAACCTTTGGGTTAGCAGCTGAACAAGCTGTTTGCTTGACCCAGGGACTCCCCAGTAAGTAATAGGATACTCTAATTCAAACCAAAGCAAAGATAATAAGATGTCCAACAGGAGGGAGGGCTTGAACTTGATCCATCAGGGCTATAGTTTCACTTCCTTCTGTGGAAATAAAACTGACATTTTGAACTGCAACCGTGATATATCACATCCCACAGTCAGAAGAAAATTACAAATGACATATTTTGGACCATGAGATAAACCAACAAACCATCAAAAAAGAGGGTTTCTCTGTTGGGTTTTTGTACCCCAAATAAATGAAGCTGGAACCTTTTCTACAAGTTGTTGTCTCTCTAACCTAAAAACTTTATCGTTGACTTTGGCAATGCTGGTATCTGAAGATATGTGATGATCTTTATGGATATGATATTCACGTGAAAAATTTATAGTTTTTTCCAACATGAATGACAAATTTGGAGACTTTGGCAATCTTGATTCCTTTTAGCAATCCATTCTCCAAAGTCTGATTTTGCCACTGTCTTGCAAATAAAATTTTTCTCTTGTCTAAAATGCATTTGTCTCTTCTGGTCTTCCCTTCATAGCTGAAGTGTCCACCGAGGTACCCCAGGGGCATTTGCCCACCAGAGCCAAGTAGACTGCACTTCCAGGGCCATGTGCCCCAGATGAATATTATGAAGCAGTAATGCTTTACTCTCAATGACCCTGTGGTTGTTGTTGTTTTTTTTTTTTTTGACTCTATGTTTTCTGGCTCTGTTTCTGTTTTACTTTCTGGACTCTGCTCCTAGGCCAAATCTGGTTCTGGTCCTGGGCTGATTTATATATAGCTACCTATGTCCCTATTGGTGGGGTTTTTATGGTCTGACCCTTTGATGATTTCTGCTGGGTGGCAGACAACAGAAATTTTGGTTGTTAGCTGATTTCTTTGTCCTGACAATTCTGATGTCTCCTGGGATCCTCAGTTTTGCTTTTATTGTTTGTGTACCACTATGAGCTAAAATCTCTCCCTGAAATGGACAGCAGTCGTTTGAGTTTTGACTTTTGTTTTACTTTTTGATCTACTGCTAAAGTTAATAAAACTGAGGTGGTTGGCTCTATTTCTGTGTATGTAAGTAAAAAAAGTCTTTCCCCTTCCTGCAAAGGGATAGTAATTTGCCTTTTACAATGATCTGTTTATACTCTTTCTGTAGCCCTTTCTCTCTTTGTGTCTGAGTCTTCCTTTCATACCTGTGATTCTCTTGGCTTAGCTCATTTCCAGTATTGCCTTCATCCTTGAGCTGGTAGCACAGTGGTTTGTAGCACTTTTCTAGGCATCATATCCAGACATCCAAAGGGGAAGAGGAGGGAGTGGGAAGACATCTTTCCTTTTTATGGCTTTTTCTTGGAAACAAGAAAACCCTTCCCAGAAATTTCAGCAGATTTTCCCTCATATTTTATGACTAGGCTTGGGTCATACCTATCCTTTGTTACATAGGACACCAAGAAGGAGAATGGGATTACCATGACAGGCGAAAATGAATGATCTGGGGTAGAGAGAATATTGAGGAATTAACCACAATGACAACCACAGTTACCTACAATAAAAGGATCAGAATGGCATTGGACTTCTCATCCATAACGCATAATGCTAGAAGACAACAGAGCATTGCAATGAGAACACAAGAAAAACATGATGACATGCAAAGATTCAGAAAGTATACCCTGCATAGCCTTACTAAAAAAAACAGCTATTTAAGAAAATACTCACTACAAAACGAAAAGTTAATCGGAAAAAAGAATATGGGAAACCCAGAGACAAACTGAGAGCATGGAGAGTGTGACAGCAGAATAGCGGATCCCTCAACATGTCTACATCTGATTCCCCAGAACCTGTGAACATACTACACTATATGGCAAAAGGGATTTTGCAGATGTGATTAAGTTAGGGATCTTGAGATGACAGGTTATCCTGGATTATCTGGCTGGGCTCAATGTAATCTCAAGCGTTCTTATAAAAGGAAGGCAAGAAGGTCAAACTCAGAAAAGGAGATGTGAGAACTGTAGCAGAGGTTGAAGTCATGGGCTTTGAAGAGAGAGGAAGATACCACAAGCCAAGGAATGGTGGCAGCCTCCAGGAGGATGGCAGCCCTGTTGTCATCTTGATTTTAACCCCTTAAGAGCCATTTTGGATTTCTGACCACTCTAAGGTAATAAGTTTTTGTTGTTTTAAGCCACCCTGTTTTATGCAAATGATGCATGCCTTCTACATTTGTTTTTCAAACATGCTTTTCTCCCCCACCACCCAGGTATTTTTTACATGTTGCTGTACAAAGAATTTGCATAGCACACTTGCAAATATATCTCACTGTGGGGGGAAGGAGGGTACATTTGGCAAACAAAGGTAGGAAACCTCGTTATTTGTGTAAAGTTTGTGGTAATTTATAGTTAGCAGCAATCTATAAATATTTATCATAATTGACCAAAATTGACTACAAAAGAAGTAGAAAATATGAAAAGGCCAGGAACCTTGAAGAAATAGAAAACTTTCTTCTTTTTCAAGCAAAATATACTGCCCCCAAAAAGGCATTATATGGTCATAAGCGGAGTTCCTTCAAGCCTTCAAGAAACATAATTATGATACTTGAACAATCACAGAGGATTAATTATCCTACAAGATTATAAGTAACCTTGATAATCTAAGTTAGACAAAGACAGTGAGCACATATATAAAAGTATCTTACCTGCTGTTGTTGTTAGGTGCCTTCGAGTCGGCTCCGACTCCTAGTGACCCTATGAACAACAGAACGAAACACTGCCCAGTCCTGAGCCATCCTTAAAATTGTTGTCATGCTTGAGCTCATTGTTGCAGCCACTGTGTCAATCCACCTCATTGAGGGTCTTCCTCTTTTCCGCTGACCCTGTACTCTGCCAAGCATGATGTCCTTCTCCAGGAACTGATCCCTCCTGACAACATGTCCAAAGTATGTAAGAAGTAGTCTTGCCATCCTTGCCTCTAAGGAGCATTCTGGTTGTACTTCTTCCAAGACAGATTTGTTTGTTCTTTTGGCACTCCATGGTATATTCAATATTCTTCACCAACACCACGATTCAAAGGTGTCAACTCTTCTTCGGTCTTCCTCATTCATTGTCCAGCTTTCACATGCATATGATGCGATTGAAAATACCATGGCTTGGGTCAGGTGCACCTTAGTCTTCAAGGTGACATCTTTGCTTTTCAACACTTTAACGAGGTCCTTTGCAGCAGATTTACCCAACGCAATGCGTCTTTTGATTTCTTGACTGTTGCTTCCATGGCAATTGATTGTGGATCCAGGTAAAATGAAATCCGTGACAACTTCAGTCTTTTCTCCGTTTATCATGATGTTACTCATTGGTCCAGTTGTGAGGATTTTTGTTTTCTTTATGGTGAAGTACAATCCATTCTGAAGGCTGTGGTCTTTGATCTTCATTAGTAAGTGCTTCAAGTCCTCTTCACTTTCAGCAAGCAAGGTTGTGTCATCGGCATAATAGAGATTGTTCCTCCAATCTCGATGCCCCATTCTTCTTCGTATATTCCAGCTTCTCAGATTATTTGCTCAGCATACAGATTGAATAGGTATGGTGAAAGGATAAAACCCTGACACACGACTTTCCTGACTTTAAACCAATCACTATCCCCTTGTTCTGTCCAAACAACTGCCTCTTGATCTATGTAAAGGTTCCTCATAAGCACAATTAATGTTCTGAAATTCCCATTCTTCGCAATGTTATCCATACTTTGTTATGATCCACACAGTCCAATGCCTTTGCATAGTCAATAAAACACAGGCAAACATCCTTCTGGTATTCTCTGCTTTCAGCCAGGATCCATCTGACATCAGCAGTGATATTCCTGGTTCCACGTCCTCTTCTGAAACTGGCCTAAATTTCTGGCAGTTCCCTGTCGATAAACTGCTGCAGCCATTTTTGAATGATCGTCAGCAAAATTTTGCTTGTGTGTGACATTAATGATATTGTTCTATAATTTCCACATTCAGTTGGATCACCTTTCTTGGGAATAGGCATAAATATGGATCTCTTCCAGCCAGTTGGCCAGGAAGCTGTCTTCTATATTTCTTGGCATAGTCGAGTTGAGCACCTCCAGTGCAGCATCTGTTTGTTGAAACATCTCAATTGATATTCCATTAATTCCTGGAGCCTTGCTTTAAGCCAATGCCTTCAGAGCAGCTTGGACTTCTTCCTTCAGCACCGTTGGCTCCTGATCATATGCTACCTCTTGAAATGGTTGAACATTGACTAATTCTTTTTGGTATAATGACTTTGTGTATTCCTTCCATCTTTTTTTGATGCTTCCTGCATTGTTTAATATTTTCCCCATAGAATCCTTCACTATTGCAACTTGAGGCTTGAATTTTCTCTTCAGTTCTTTCAGCTTGAGAAACTCTGAGTGTGTTCTACCCTTTTGGTTTTCTACCTCCAGCTCTTTGCACATGTCATTATAATACTTTACTTTGTCTTCTTGAGATGCCCTTTGAAATCTTCTGTTCAGTTCTTTAACTTCATCAATTCTTCCTTTTGCTTTAGCTGCTCGGTGTTCAAGCACGGAGGATTAATTACCTACAAGATTATAAGTAACCTTGATAATCTAAGTTAGACAAAGACAGTGAACACATATATAAAAGAATCCTATCTATAAGTATACATATAAAAAAGGTGAATAAAAATTATATTAAATCTTGAGTAAAATATTAAAATAATACTACACCATAACCAAAGGAAATTTGTTCGAGGAATCAGTGATGGCTAACCATTAGGAAATCTATAATGAACTTAAATGAACATTCTAAAAGAGAATAAAAATATGTTCATCTCAATGCTGAAAAAAATCTGATAAAATTCAACTTCAATGCATGATTTTAAGAATATTTCTAAGCAATTTAAAAAACACGTATGAACATGATAATGACTAGTTTTCAAACACCATCAGCAAACTCAAGGAATTACTCATCTAGTGAGTATTTTTTAACCAAGCGACTCAATATTTTAATGATGTGAATTTCTTCTGAATCAATCTGCAGATATTACGCAGTGTCAATCAAAATTGTAACACTTTCCAAGTCAAGCAAGTTTCTTCACAACCGTTATGAAATTATTCTTTTCTTCTTTATGGATTTCAATGGCCCTTCAACATATATTACATTCTAATGTAGAATAAGGTCTCTGAATAAGGTCTGTTTCTTGGCAGCCTACTGTTGCCTAGGTCTAGCTCTCTAGTCTTGGGTTAGCTGCGAGTTGTTTTAAAAACTGTTCAACAGGCAGTACAGCTACTTCTTTCCTCATTACTTTCCTTTTTTCAGAACTTTTTTTTTTTCACATCCATGGCTGCTTACACTCTCAAATGCTTTTAGAATCCTTCTATTAATTTTTTTATTGTGATAAAAAAAAGATAAGTAACATAAAATTTAACATTTTAACCATTTTTGAGTGTACAGTTCAGTGGTGTTAAGCACATTCACAATGTTGCATAATCATCACTAATACCTATTTCCAGACCTTATTTATCATTCTAAACACAAACTTTGTGCCTATTAAACAATATCTCCACTGCCGTAGAGTGGATTCCAACTCTTAGTGACCCTATAGGGCAGATTAGAACTGCCCCATAGAGTTTCAAGGAGCGCCTCGTGGATTTGAACTGCTGGCCTTTTGGTTAGCAGCCGTAGCACTTAACCACTACGCCACCAGGGTTTCCTGTTAAACAGTAACTACTCATTACCTCCTACCCTAACCCCTAAAACCTGTTGCCATCAAGTCAATTCCGACTCATAGCAACCCTACAAGACACAGTGGAACTGTCCCATAGGATTTCCAAGGAGTAGCTGGTGGATTTGAGCTGCTGATCTTTTGGTTAGCAGCCAGATGCTCAACCACTGCACCACCAGGGACCCCCCACCCTAACCCCTAGTAACCTTTATTCTACTTTCTGTCTCTATGAATTTACCTATTCCAGACACTGCTTATAAGTAGATTCATACAAAATTTGTCCTTTTGGGTCTGGCTTATTTCACTTAGCATAATGCCTTCAAGGTTCATCCATGTTGTGGCATGTATCAGAATTTCATTTCATATTCCATTGTGTGTGTGTGCGTGTGTGTGTATATCACATTTTGTTTATTCATTCATCCACTGATGGACACTTGAGTGGAAACCTTTTGGCTATCGTGAAAAGTTGCAGTGAACATTGATGTAAAAATATTTGTTTGAATCCCTGCTTCAATTCTTTTAGGTATATATGTAAGAGTGGAGTTGCTGGCTTATAATGTTATTTTATTTTTAACTTTTTGAAAAACTACCAAAATGTTTTCCACAGTGACTATCATTTTACATCCCCACCAACAGTGCACAAGTGTTCTGATTTCTCTGCATCCTCACTAACACTTGTTATTTTCTGCTTTTTTTAAATGATAGCTATCCTATGAATAAACATGTGAGTGTTTAATTCTGGGCTTTCTATTCCACTGGTGTGTATGTCTATGTCCATCCCTATGTCAGTATCACTCTGTTTTGATTACTGTAGCTTAGTAGGAAATTTTGAAGTCAGGAAGTGTGAGTGCTCAAATTTTGTTCTTTTTTAATATTGTTTTGGCTATTCAGGGTCCATTGAAATTTTATATGAATTTTAGGATGGGTTTTCCTATTTCTGTGAAAAATGCTGTTGGGATTTTGATAGGGATCACTTTGAATCTGTATATTATTTTGGGTAGTATTGCCATCTTAACAGTATCCAGTCTTCCATCCTATGAACACAGGATGTCTTTCCATTTATTTAGGTCTTCTTTAGTTTCTTTCAGCAATGTTGTATAGTTTTCAGTGTACAAATCTTTCACCTCTTTAGTTAAATTTATTCCCAAGAGTTTTTTTTTTTTTAATGCTTTTGTAAATGGGACTTTCTTAATTTCCTTTTTGGTTTGTTCATTGCTGGTATATAAAAATACAGCTGGTTTTTGTGTGTTAGCTTTGTATCTTGCAAATTTGCTGAATTTTTGTATTAGCTCTCAGAAATTTTTAGTGGATTCATTAGGGTTTTCTACATATAATATCATTCATCTATGAACAGAGGTAATTTTGCTTCTTCCATTCCAATTTGAATGCCTTTTATTTCTTTTTCTTATCTAATTTCTCTGGCTTCCAGTACTATGTTGCTTAGAAGTGGTGAAAGTGAGCATCTTTGTCTTGTTCTTGGTTTTACAGGAAAATATTTCAGTCTTTCACAATTGAGTAACATTGTTAGCTGTGGGTTTTTTGTATACGGCCTTTATCATATTGGGGAAGTTTCTTTCTGAGTGTGTTGGTGAGTTTGCCGAGTGTTTTGTTCATGAAAAGGGGTTAGTTTTTATCAAATGCCTTTTCTGCATCAATTGAGATGATCATACTTTTTTTTCATACTATTAATGCAGTTTATTACATTAATTGATTTTCATACGTTGAACTACCCTTGCATTCCTGGGATAAATGCTGTGTGGTCACGGTATATAATCCTTTTAATATGCTGCTGAATTCAACTTGGTATATTTCTTTGAGCGCTTTTGCATCTATATTCATAAGAGATATTGGCTAGTTGTTTTCTTGTGATATCTTTACCTGGCTGTAGTATCAGGATAATTCTGGCTTCATAGAATGAGTTAGAAAGCGTTCTCTCCTCTATTTTTTTTGAAAAGGATTTATGTTAATTACTCTTTAAATGTTTGGTGGAATTCACCAGTGAAGCCATCTGGTCCTGGGCTTTTCTTGGTTGGGAGGTTTTGATTACTGCTTAAATCTCCTTATTTATTATAGATCTATTCAGATTCTCTATTTCTTCTTGATTTGGTTTCAGTAGTTTGTATGTTTCTAAGAATTTGGCCATTTATCTAGGTTGTCCAGTTGGTTGGTGTACAATTGTTTATAGCATTCTCTTCTAATTCTTTTTATTTCTGTAAAATAGGCAGTAACGTCCCCATTTCATACCTGGTTTAAATAACTTGAGTCTTCTCTCGCTTGCTTTTTTTTTTTTCTCCCTCCCTCTTTTTTAGACAATCTGGCTATAGGTTTGTAAATTTTTTAAAAAAAACTTTTCAAAAATCAACTTTTAGTTTTGTTGATTTTCTCTATTGTTTTTCTATTCTCTATTTCATTTATTTCTGTTCTGAACATTATTATATCCTTCCTTCTACTAGTTTTGGGTTTAGTTTGTGCTTCTTTTTAAAGTTCCTTAAGCTGTAACATTAGGTAGTTGATTAGAGACCTTGTTTCATTTTAATGCAGGCATTTAGAGCTATAAATTTCCTTCTCAGTATTACTGTTGCTAAATCCCATAAATTTTGGTATGTTGTGGATTTTCATTTTTGTTTACCTCAAAGTACTTTCTAATTTCACTTTTAATTTGCTCTGTGACTCATTGGTTTTTGTTTTAATATTTTATTGTGTTTCAAGTGAAAGTTTTACACAGCAAATTAGGTTCCCATTTAACAATCTTTATACAAATTGTTCTGAGACATTGGTTACAATTTTTACAAAGTGTCAGCATATTCATTATTTCCATTCTATTTGTTCTGTTTCCATTGATCTAGCTTCCCTTCCCCTCCTTGCCTTCTCATCTTCGCTTTTGGGTAGACATTGACCATTTGGTCTCATATAGGTGATTTTTTAAAGGAGCGCCGTACTCACAGGTGCTATAAACCAATCTATTATCCGGCTGAAAGGCGACTTCCAGAAATAACTTCAGTTCCAATTTCAAAGGGTAACTTACGGCGATAGTTTCGAGGGATCCTCTAGTCTCTACCAGTCCAGTAGATTGACCTTTTTTAGGAATTTGAATTTTGCTTTAATTTTTTTCTCCATTCCGTCTATGATCTTCTGCTGTGTCCCTGGTCAGAAGGTTGGTAGTGATAGCTGGGGTCCATCTAGTTCTGGTCTCAGGTTAGATGAGGCCACGGTTCATGTGGGCTCTTAGTCCTGTGAACTAGTTTCTTCTTTGAATCATTGGTTTCCTTCATTCCTTTTGCTCCGGAAAAGTAGAGACCAATAGTTGTATATTAAATGGCCTCTAGCAAGCTTTTAAGACCCCAGACTACACTCATCAAACTAGGACGCAGAACATTATTTTCATGAACAATGTTAAGAGCATCCATATTTTTTTAAATCCCCTGGATGACTCTAATGTGCAGCCAGGGTTGGGACCACTGGACTAGATAATCTTTAAGGTCTTCCAGCCTTCTGACAGAATTGTGCTCTTTGTGGCAAAAGGGACTTGGTTTGAAAATTGGATGGCTCATTTTAACTCATGACCTTTGCTGAAAAGCTAACTTAACGATCTTTGTCCTCAGACAGTGGGTCCCTGAAAAATCCTGGAGGAGGATTGTCCTAAGAGCAGGGCCCAAAGTCCAAATGTGTAGACAATTTAAATGAGATAAGAGGGCCTGGTAGGGACTACATCCACAGGAAGCCTGCCCTATCTAAAGAGGGAGCCCCTACTGAGCTCCCACTGATTGCTGCCAAGTGAGATTGTGGGTCTAGGTTTGTCAAATATTCCCACTTTTCAAGTGAAGTAAGGATCTGGTATAATATCCCGATTTTTAAATTATTTGTGTTGTGCTTTAGATGAAGGTTTGCAGAGCAAATTAGTTTCTTATTAAACAATTAATACACATATTGTTTTGTGCCATTTATTCCCAGGCCCGTGACATGTCAATACTCCTGCCTTCTTGACCGTAGGTTCCCCATTTCCATTCATCTAGCTTTCCTGTCCCCTCATACTTTCTCGTCCTGTGCTGGTGTGCCTATTTAGTCTCGTATACATGGTTGAGCTATATATATTATTGTTTGTTGTATGGGCCTGTCTAATCTTTTGCTGAAGTGTGAACATCAGAAGTGACTTCAATACTGAATTAAAGGGGTGTCCGGGGGCCATACTCTCGGGGTTTCTCTAGTCTCTGTCAGACCAGCAAGTCTGGTCTTTTTTTGTGAATTTAAATTTTGTTCTACATTTTTATCCAGCTCTTACTGGAACTCTCTATTGTGATCCCTGTCAGAGCAATCAGTGATGGTAGCCATGTACCATCTAGTTGTATTGGACTTGGTCTGGTGGAGGCTGTGGTAGTTGTGGTCCATTAGTCCTTTGGACTAATCTTTCCATTGTATGTGCCTGGTACTGGTACAATGACAGACACATTGACCAGTGGAACGGGACTGAGAACCTAGCTGTAAATCCATCCACCTACAACCACCTATTCTTCAACAAAGTCCCAAAGTCCATTAAATGGAGGAAAAGACAGTCTTTTTCACAAATGGTGCTGATGAAACTGTGTATGCCCACCTGCAAAAAAGAATGAAACAGGATCCATACCTCATACCATACACAAAAGCTAATTCAAAATGGATCAAAGACTTAAATATAAAACCAAAAACTATAAAGGTCATAGAAGGAAAAATAGGGTCCGTGCTAGAGGCCCTAGTACATGGCATAAACAGGATATAAACCATAACTTAAAATACACAAACGCCAGAAGGTAAGCTAGATAACTGACATCTTCTAAAAATTAAACACTTAATGCTCATCAAAAGACTTCATCAAAAGAGTAAAAAGAGAACCTAGTGACTGGGAAAAAATTTTTGGCTATGACTAATCTGACAAAGCAGTAATCTCTAAAACCTACAGGAAAATCCAATACCTCTACAACAAAAAGACAAATAATCCAGTTAAAAAAATGGGCAAAGGATAGGACAGACATTTCACCAAAGCAGACATTCAGGTGGCTAACAGACAAATGAGGAAATGTTTGTGATCACTAGCCATTAAAGAAATGCAAATCAAAACTATAGCAAGATACCATCTCACCGTGACATTACTGGCATGCATGAAAAAAAAACAAAACAGAAAATAACAAATATTGGAGAGGCTGCAGGGAGACCGGAACTCGTATGGACTGCTGGAAATGCAAAATGTTATAGCCATTTTAGAAAATGATATGGCTCTTCCTTAAAAAGCTAGAAATACCATACAATCCAGCAATCCCACTCCTAGGAATATATCCTAGAGAAATAAGAGTCATCACACAAAGAGACGTATGCATACCCATGTTCATTACAGCATCGTTCACAATAGCAAAAAGATGGAAACAACCTAAGTGCCTATAAACAAATGAATGGATAAACAAACTATGGCACATACACACAATGACATACTCCCCAATGATAAAGAACATTGATAAATCTGCAAAACATCTCACAACCTGGGTGGATCTGGAGGGCATTATGCTGAGTGAAATAGGTCAATCAAAAAAGGACAAATTACTGTATGAGACCACTATTATAAAAACTCATGAAAAGGTTTACTCATGCAAAGAAACAATCTTTGAAGGCTACTAAGGAGGGGAGGGATGGGGAGGGAAAAACACTAAATAGACAATAGATAAGTGGTAACTTTGGTGAAGGGTAAGAGTATACTATACTGGGGAAGCCAGCACAACTCAAAAAAGACAAGCTCACGGAAGCTTCATAGACACATCCACAGCCCCCAGCCCCAGCAACTCGATCTCTCAAGGTATTTGAATGCATCTGGGAAACTTCTATGCCTTTGCTTTGGTCAGGTTGTACTGACTTCCCCTTTATTGTGTGTTGTCTTTCCCATCACCAAAGTTGACTCTTATCTACTATCTAGTTAGTGATTTCCCTTTCTCTCCCCTTCCCACCCTTGTAATCGTCAGATAATTTTTTTTTTTCTGTGTGTAAACCTTTTCTTGAGTTCTTATAATAGTGGCCTCATAAAATAGTTGTCCTTTTGTAACTGACTTACTTCACTCAGTCTAATGTCCTCCAGATTAATCCATGTTGTGAGATGTTCAAGGATTCATCATTGTTCTTTATCCTTGTGCAGTATTCCATTGTGTCTTTGTACCATAATTTGTTTATCCATTTATCTGTTGATGGGAATTTAGGTTGTCTCCATCTTTTTGCTGTTGTGAATAGTGCTGCAATAAACATAGGTGTGCATATTTCTATTCATGTGATGTCTCTTATTTGTCTAGGATATATTCCAAAGAATGGGATTGCTGGATTGTATGGTATTTCTATTTCTAGCTTTTTAAGGAAGTGCCATATCGTTTTCCAAAGTGGTTGTACCATTTTATATTTCCATCAGCAGTGCATAAAGGTTCCAAACTCCCCACAACCTCTCCCACGTTTATTATTTTGCATTTTTTGGGTTAGTGCCAGTATTGCTGGGGTGAGGTGGTATCTCATTGTAGTTTTGATTTGCAGTTCAAATCCACCAGGCGCTCCTTGGAAACTCTATGGGGCAGTTCTACTCTGTCCTATAGGGTTGCTATGAATCAGAATCGACTCGACGGCAGTGGGTTTTTTTTTTTAATGGCTAATGATCACGAGCATTTCCTCATGTGTGTGTTAGCTGCCTGAATGTCTTCTTTGGTGAAGTGTCTGTCATGTTCTTTGCCCATTTTAATTGGATTATTTGTCTTTTTATTATTGAGGCGTTGAAGCATTTTGTAGATTTTAGAGATTAGACCCTTGTCAGATACTTCGTAGCCAAAAATAATTTCCCAGTCCGTAGGTTCTCTTTTCACTCTTGGTGAAGTATTTTGATGAGCCTAAGTGATTTTTAGGAGCTCCCAGTTATCTAGTTTCTCTTCTGGTGTTTGTGCCCATTGATAGTTATGGTTGGTATGCTATTTATGTCTTGTATTAGGGTCTCTAGCATTGTCCCTATTTTTTCTTCCATAATCTATCATTTTAGATTTTGTGTTTAGGTCTTTGATCTGTTTTGAGTTAGTCTTTGTTTATGGTATGAGGTATGGGTCCTGTTTCTTTTTTTTTACAGGTGGACTTCCAGTTTTGTCAGCATCATTTGTTAAAAAGACTGTATTTTCCCCATCTAACAGACTTTGGCCCTTTGTCAAATATCAACTGCTCATAAAAAAAAAAAAAATTTTTTTTTTTTTCTCATAGATGGATGGATTTACGTCTGGGATCTTGACTCTGTTCCATTGGTTCTATGTGTCTGCCATTTCACTAGTACCAGGCTGTTCTGACAAGTGTTGCTGTATAGCAGGTTCTGAGATCAAGTAGTGTGAGGCTTCCTACTTCGTTCTTCTTCTTCAGTAATGTTTTACTTATTCGAGGTCTCTTCCCTTTCCATATGAAGTTGGTGATTTATTTCTCCATCTCATTAAAAAATGTCATTGCAATTTGGATTGGGACTGCATTGTATCTGTAGATCGCTTTGGTTAGAACTCACATTTTCACAATGTTGAGTCCTACTATCCATGAGCATAGTAAGTTTTCCATTTATGTAGGTCTCTTGGTTTCTTGCAGTAGTGTCTTGTAGTTTTCTTTGTATAGGTCTTTTACATCCCTGGTTAGGTTTATTCCTAAGTACTTTATCTTTTTGGGGGCTGTTGGAAATGGCATTGATTTGCTGAATTCCTTTTTGAAGTTCTCTTTGTTGGTATAGAAGAATCCAACTGATTTTTGTATGTTAATCTTGTATCCTGCCTCTTTGCTGAAATATTCTATTAGTTTCAGTAGCTTTCTTGTGGATTTTAGGGGGTTTTCTGTGTATAAGGTCATATCACCTGTGAATAGGGACAGTTTTACCTTTTCCTTAATAATTTGGATGCCCTTATTCTTGCGTTACTGCTCTAGCTAGGACTTACAGCATGATGTTGAATAATAAAGAACATCCTTGCCTGGTTCTGGTTCTCAAGTGGAATACTTTCAGCTTCTCTCCGTTTGGAATAATGTTGGCCATTGGCTTCATATAAATGTCCTTTAATATGTTGAGAAATCTCCCTTCTATTCCTATTTTGCTGCTGACAGTTTTTATCATGAATGGGTGTTGGACTTTGTCAAATGTCTTTTTTGTTTTATTTATGTGGTGGGTTTCTTGGTTGATTTTCTAATGATGTACCATCCTTGCATACCAATAACCAAACCAAGCCAAACCCACTGCTGTCGAGTCGATTCCAACTCATAGCGACCCTATAGGACAGAATAGAAGTGCCCCACAGAGTTTCCAAGGAGCACCTGGTGAACATGAGTTGCCAACCTTTTGGTTAGCAGACTTAACTCCAGGGTTTCTGCATCCCTGCTTATCTGGTATGAATTCCACTTAGTTATGGTGGTTTTTTTTGATATGCTGTTGAATTCTATTTGCTAGAATTTTGTTGAGAATTTTGGTGTCTATGTCCATGAGGGATATTGGTTGGAGTTTTCTTTTTTTTGTGGTTTCTTTGCCTGGCTTTGGTATCAGGGTTATGCTGGTTTCATAGAATGAGTTTGGGAGTATTTGTTCCTTTTCTGTGCCCTGAAATAGTTTGAATAGTATTGGCATTAGCTCTTCTCCGAGAGTTTGATAGAATTCTTCAGTGAAGCTGTCCGGGTCAGAGTTTTTTGTTGCTGTTGTTGTTCGGAGGGTTTTTTTTTTTTTTTTTTTAACCTCTTCAATCTCCGCTTCTTTTTTAAGTTGGGTAATTAAGGTGCAAATTTATTTAATTATTTAAAAAAATGGAGATACTTTTTTAAAATTGTGATTCAGGTGAAAGTTTATGGAGCAAGTTAGTTTCTCATTAAACCATTAATACACAAATTGTTTTGTGACATTGGCTGCCAACCCTGCAATGTGTCAACACTCACCCCCTCTCCACTTGAGGTTCCCTGTTTCCATTCAACCAATTTTCTTGTCCATTCCTGCCTTCTCACATTTGCTTTTAGGCTGGTGTGCCCATTAGTCTCATATACATATATATGATTGAACTATGAAACACATCCCTCAGTTGTGTTATTGTTGGGCCTATAGGCCTGTCTAATCTTTGGAAAGGGAGAACATCAGGAATGATTTCAGTACTGAGTTACTGAGTTAAAAGGGTGTTCGGGGGCCATACTTGTGGGGTTTCTCCAGTGCCTGTCAGATCCGCAAGCCTATTTTTTTTGTATGTGTGTGCATTTGAATTTTTTAAAAATAATTTTTATTGTGCTTTAAGTGAAAGTTTAAAAATCAAGTCAGTCTCTCACACAAAAACCCATATACACCTTCCTACACACTCCCAATTACTCTCCCCCTAATGAGACAGCCTGCTTTCTTCCTCGACTCTCTCTTTTCGTGTCCCTTTTGCCAGCTTCTAACCCTCTCCACCCTCTCATCTCCCCTGCAGGCAGGAGACGCCAACATAGTCTCAAGTGTCCACCTGATCCAAGAAGCTCACTCCTCACCAGCATCCCTCTCCAACTCATTGTCCAGTCCAATCCATGTCTGAAGAGTTGGCTTCGGGAATGGTTCCTGTCCTGGAGCAACAGAAGGTCTGGGGGCCATGACCACTGGGGTCCTTCCAGCCTCAGTCAGACCATTAAGTCTGGTCTTATGAGAATTTGGGGTCTGCATCCCACTGCTCTTCTGCTCCCTCAGGGGTTCTCTGTTGTGTTCCCTGTCAGGGAAGTCATCGGTTGTAGCCAGGCACCATCTAGTTCTTCTGGTCTCAGGATGATGTAGTCGCTAGTTAATGTGGCCCTTTCTGTCTCTTGGGCTTGTAATCACCTTGTGTCCTTGGTCTTCTTCAATCTTCTTTGATCCAGGTGGGTTGAGACCAATTGATGCATCTTAGATGGCTGCTTGCTAGCGTTTAAGACCCCAGACACCACTCTTCAAAGTGGGATGCAGAAAGTTTTCTTAATAGATTTTATTATGCCAGTTGACTTAGATGTCCCCTGACACCATGGTCCCCAGACCCCTGCCCCTGCTACGCTGGGCTTCGAAGCATTCAGTTTATTCAGGAAACTTCTTTGCTTTTGGTTTAGTCCAATTGTGCTGACCTCCCCTGTATTGTGTGCAGTCTTTCCCTTCACCTAAAGTAGTTCTTATCTACTATCTAATTAGTGAGTACCCCTCTCCCACCCTCCCTCCTTCCCCCCTCTCGTAACCACAAAAGAATGTTTTCTTCTCAGTTTAAACTACTTCTCAAGCTGGTATTATACAATATTTGTCCTTTTGTAACTAATTTCACTCAGCATAATGCCTTCCAGGTTCCTCCACGTTATGAAATGTTTCACAGATTCCTCACTGTTCTTTATCGATGCATAGTATTCCATTGTGTGAATATACCATAATTTATTTATCCATTCATCCGTTGATGGGCACCTTGGTTGCTTCCATCTTTTTGCTACTGTAAACAGTGCTGCAGTAAACATGGGTGTGCATATATCTGTTCGTGTAAAAGCTCTTATTTCTCTAGGATATATTCCAAGGAGTGGGATTGGAGATTGTATGGTAGTTCTATTTCTAACTTTTTAAGGAAGTGCCAAATCGATTTCCAAAGTGGTTGTACCATTTGACATTCCCACCAGCAGTGTAGAAGTGTTCCAATCTCTCCACATCCTCTCCAACATTTATTATTTTGTGTTTTTTGGATTAATGCCAGCCTTGTTGGAGTGAGGTGAAATCTCCTTGTGGTTTTGATCTGCATTTCTCTAATGGCTATTGATCGTGAACATTTCCTCATATATCTGTTAGCTACCTGAATGTCTTCTTTAGTGGTCTATTCATATGCCCATTTTTTGTCTCTTTGCAGTTGAGTTTTTGCAGTATCATGTAGATTTTAGAGATCAGGTGCCGATCAGAAATGTCATAGTTAAAAACTTTTTCCCAGTCTGTAGGTAGTCTTTTGACTCTTTTGGTGAAGTCTTTGGATGAGCATAAGTGTTTGATTTTTAGGAGCTCCCAGTTATCTAGTTTTTTTCTATGTTCTTTATAATGTTTTCCATACTGTTTATGCCACGTATTAGGGCTCCTAACATTGTCCCTATATTTTCTTCCATGGTCTTTATCATTTTAGATTTTATATTTAGGTCTTTGATCCATTTTGTGTTAGTTTTTGTACATGGAGTGAGGTATGGGTCTTGTTTCATTTTTTTTTTGCAGATGGATATCCAGTTATGCCAGCACCATTTGTTAAAAAGACTGTCTTTCCCCTATTTAACTGTTTTGGGGCTTTTGTCAAATATCAGCTGCTCATATGTAGATGGATTTATGTCTGGATTCTCAATTCTGTTCCATTGGTCCATGTATCTGTTGTTGTACCAGTACCAGGCTGTTTTGACTACTGTGGCGGTATAATAGGTTCTCAAATCAGGCAGAGTGAGGCCTCCAACTTTGTTCTTCTTTTTCAGTAATGCTTTGCTTATCTGCGGCCTCTTTCCCTTCCATATGAAATTGGTGATTTGTTTCTCCATCTCATTAAAGAATGTCCTTGGGATTTGGATCCGAATTGCATTAAATGTATAGATTGCTTTTGGTAGAATAGACATTTTTATAACGTTAAGTCTTCCTATCCATGAGCAAGGCATGTTCTTCCACTTATGTAAGTCTCTTTTGGTTTCTTGCAGAAGTGTACTGTAGTTTCCTTTGTGTAAGTCTTTTACATCTCTGGTAAGATTTATTCCTAACTATTTTATCTTATTGGGGGCTGCTGTAAACGGCATTGATTTGGTGATTTCCTCTTCAATGTTCTTTTTGTTGGTGTAGAGGAATCCAACTGATTTTTGTATGTTTATCTTGTATCCCGATACTCTGCTGAACTATTACTTTCAGTAGTTTTCTGGAGGATTCCTTAGGGTTTTCTGTGTATAAGATCATGTCATCTGCAAATAGAGATACTTTTACTTCTTCCTTGCCATTCTGAATGCCCTTTATTTCTTTATTTAGCCTAATTGCTCCAGCTAGGACTTTCAGCGCAATGCTGTATAAGGGTGGTGATAAACGGCATCCTTGTCTGGTTCCCGGTCTCAGTGGGAATGTTTTCAGGCTCTCTCCATTTAGGGTGATGTTGGCTGTTGGCTTTGTATAAATGCCCTTTACTATGTTGAGAAATTTTTCTTCTCTTCCTATTTTGATGAGAGTTTTTACCATGAATGAGTGTTGAACTTTGTCAAATGCCTTTTCTGCATCAATTGATAAAATCATGTGATTCTTGTCTTTTGTTTTATTTATGTGGTGGATTACATTAATTGTTTTTCTAATGTTGAACTATCCCTGCATACCTGGTATGAATCCCATTTGGTCATGGTGAATTATTTTTTTGATACGTTGTTGAATTCTATTGGATAGAATTTTGTTGAGGATTTTTGCATCTGCATTTGTGAGGGATATAGGTCTATAATTTTCTTTTCTTGTGGTGTCTTTACCTGGTTTTGGTATCAGGGGTATGCTGGCTTCATAGAATGAGTTTGGTAGTATTCCATCCTTTTCTATGCTCTGAAATACCTTTAGGAGTAGTGGTGTTAACTCTTCTCTGAAAGTTTGGTAGAACTCTGCAGTGAAGCCATCCGGGCCGGGGCTTTTTTTTGTTGGGAGTTTTTTGATTACCTTTCAATGTCTTCTTTTGTTATGGGTCTATTTGGTTGTTCTACATCTGTTTGTTTTAGTTTAGGTAGGTAGTGTGTTTCTAGGAATCCATCCATTTCTTCTAGGTTTTCAAATTTGAGTACAGTTTTTCATAGTAATCTGATATGATTCTTTTAATTTCAGTTGGTTCTGTTGTAATATCGTCCATCTCATTTCTTATTCGGGTTATTTGCTTCCTCTCCTGTTTTTCTTTTGTCATTTTGGCCAGTGGTTTATCAATTTTGTTGAGTTTTTAAAAAACCCAGCTCTTTGTCTTGTTAATTCTTTCAATTGTTTTTCTGTTTTCTTTTTATTTCATTTAGTTCAGCTCTAATTTTTATTATTTGTTTTCTTCTGGTGCCTGTGGGTTTCTTTTGTTGCTCTCTATTTGTTCAAGCTGTAGGGATAGTTCTTTGATTTTGGCCCTTTTTTCTTTCTGGATGTGTGCATTTATTGATATAAATTGGCCTCTGAGCATCGCTTTTGCTGTGTTCCAAAGGTTCTGATAGGAAGTGTTTTTGTTCTCATTGGATTCTATGAATTTCTTTATTCCATCCTTAATGTCTTCTATAATCCCGTCTTTTCTGAGCAGGGTATTGTTCAGTTTCCAAGTGTTTGATTTCTTTTCCCTGCTTTTTCTGTTATTGATTTTTACTTTTATGGCCTTATGGTCAGAGAAGATGCTTTGTAATATTTCAATATTTTGGATTCTGCTAAGGCTTGCTTTATGACCTAATATGTGGTCTATTCTAGAGAATGTTCCATGTGCACCAGAAAAGAAAGTATACTTGGTTGCTGTTGGATGGAGCGTTCTGTATATGTCTACGAGGTTAAGTTGGTTGATTGAGGCATTTAGATCGTCCATGTCTTTATTGAGCTTCTTTCTGGATGTCCTGTGCTTCACTGAAAGTAGTGTGTTGAAGTCTCCTACTATTATTGTGGAGCTGTCTATCTCACTTTTCAATGCTGATAGAGTTTGTTTTATGTATCTTGCAGCCCTGTCATTGGGTGCATAAATATTTAATATGGTTATATCTTCTTGGTGTATTGTCCCTTTAATCATTATATAGTGTCCTTCCTTATCCTTTTTGATGGATTTAACTTTAGTCTATTTTTTCAGAAATTAATATGCCACTCCTGCCCTTTTTTGATTGTTGTTTGCTTGATATATTTTTTCCCATCCTTTGAGTTTTAGTTTGTTTGTGTCTGTAAGTCTAAGGTGTATCTCTTGTAGGGAGCATATAGACGGATCTTGTTTTTTAATCCATTCTGCCAGTCTCTGTCTGTTTATTGGTGCATTTAGTCCATTTACATTCAAGGTAATTATGGATAGGTATGAATTTAGTGCTATTGTTTTGATGTCTTTTGTTGTGTGTTGACAGCTTCTTTTTCCCACCTGATTTTATGTGCTGAGTAGATTTTCTTTATATATTGTCCTTTCCACATATTTGTTGTTGTTGATTTTGTTTCTACTGAGTCTGTATTTTTCCCTTGTATTTTATTTTGATGAGTAGGATAGTTTGTCTCTTTTGTGGTTACCTTATTATTTTACCCCCATTTTTCTAAATTTATAAGTAACTTTTATTTCTTTGTATCGCTGTATCTTCCTCTCCATATGGAAGGTGTATGATTACATTTCTTAGTCCCTCTTTATAATTTTAATGTTGTCTTCTTTTATATAATAACATCACCGTTACCATGTGTTGGGCTTTTTTTTTTTTTTAAATCTTGGTTTTTTTTTTTTGACTTCCCTGTCTGGGTTGACTTCTGGTTGCTCTGCCCAGTGTTCTCGTCTTGGGTCGATACCTGATATTATTGATTTTCTAACCAAAGAACTCCATTTAGTGTTTCTTGTAGTTTTGGTTTGGTTTTTATGACTTCCCTCAACTTGTGTTTATCTGGAAATGTCTTAATTTCACCTTCATATTTAAGAGGCAGTTTTGATGGATATATGATTCTTGGCCGGCAATTTTTTTCTTCAATTTTTTAAATATGTCATCCCATTGCCTTCTTGCCTGCATGGTTTCTGCCTAGTAGTCCGAGCTTATTCTTATTGGCCCTCCCTTGTAGGTGACTTTTCTTTTATCCCTCACTGCTCTTATAATTGTCTCTTTATCTTTGATTTTGGCAAGCTTGATTATAATATGTCTTGGTGACTTTCTTTTAAGATCTACCTTATGTGGAGTTTGATGAGCATCTTGAATAGATATCTTCTCATCTTTCACAATATCAGGGAAGTTTTCTGCCAACAAATCCTCAACAATTTTCTCTGTATATTCTGTTATCCCTCCCTGTTCTGGTACTCCAATCACTCGTAGGTTATATAGAGTCCCACATGATTCTTAAGGTTTCTTCATTTTTTTTAAATTCTTTTATCTGATTTTTCTTCAAATATATTAGTGCCAAGTGATTTATCTTCAAGTTCAGAAATTCTAGCTTCTACTTGCTCAATTCTGCTCCTCTGACTTTCTATTGAGTTATCTAATTCTGTAAGTTTATTGCTTTTCTTCTGAATTTCTGATTTCTGTCTGTCTCTGGATTTTTCCAGCTTATTAAACTTTTCATTACATTCCTGAATAATCTTTCTGATTTCTTCAGTTGCTTTATCTCTGTCTGTGTTCCTTGGCTTGTTCTGCGTATTACCTCATTAACTCATTTCCTTCTTGATGTCTTGAAGGGCTCTGTATATGAAACTTTTGTTTTCTGCATCTGGTAATTCCAGGAATGCACTTTCATCTAGAAGATCCCTGGTTTCTCTGTTTTGAGAGCCTGTTGAGGTGATCATGGTCTGTTTCTTTATGTGACTTGATATTGACTGTTGTCTCCGAGCCATCTATAAGTTATTGTATTAGTTTATGCTTGCTTTGTTTTGTTTTGGTATACCCCTATGGGTTGCTTGAGTGAGCTAGCTTGGTTATTTTTGCCTTTGGAGCTCTGGTGTCTTGTCCCCAGCTGGCTAGAGCTCTTATCAGGTATAACAGTCTAGGAGTCCATTCAGTTTTCCTGTATGAATTCAGCTGAGGTTTCTAGGTAGCTGATATCAAGTGTGTGGTAGAGGCTCTTTCCTACAGTTTTAGAGGGGCAGGGGTGACTGACATATATACCGGTATCTGATGGCAGCAGGGGTTCACGCTCTGAACAAGGCAGGGGACTGAGAACCAACCCCCAAGTGTCTCTGAGGAAAACGCATCTCTGTTCCCTAGAGCATGCTGGTGGGTGGGCTCTGCAGAGGGACCGTGGGGACCCAAAGTTTTTGTTGTAAGGACTGGGAGGTACCAGTTATCCCTGGACCCCTGTCATGGGTGGTTGGGCAACTCAAGTGGAGCCGCCAGTCCTTAGGTCCCTGTTTTGGCTAGGTGAGGACCTTGTTTAATAGGCAAAGCAATGTCAAACGTGAAACACCCACCTCTCCACCACACAGCTGAAATGGTTGGAGTTTGCCAACAAGGGTCTATTCTCCCGAAATAGGCCCACACAGGCCCATGCAGAAGGGAAAGGTACTCAAGGTCCATGGGCCGTTTATGCCTGGACAGGAGCCACTTCTGTCCTGAGCTCCCCCAGTTAATGGAGCTAGCAAATTATCTTTTCCCCTCAGTTGGAAATTTTTTTCTTCCCCAAGGCTGGGAGGATGGCTCTAGGTGCTCACCAGGGTCTATCTCAGGCCCAGGGATTCAGCCGCTGAAGCTGACTTGGGGGTGTGGGGGATGTGGTAAAATATATGCAAGTACTTAGCTTTTGCCAAAAGCGCCGCTCTTCTCAGGTACCGGAGGTGTGAGTGGGCTGTGTGGCTAGCTGCTTCTCTCTGAGAAACCTGTGGCTGAACGCTAGGACCAGCCCGCCGCTGCTGCTGACGCCGCTCTGAGAATGGTGCTTGAGGGCTACCCGCTATTCAGGTCTGGTAACTCCTCTCCGCTTCTGAACGGTCTCTTCCTTCCCCTGCCCTTCAGTTCATTGTCTAAGCTTGCCTTTGATGCTCAGGGCCCCGAGCTTGTCACAAATATACTCGTTTCACTTTTTTTTTTTTTAGCCTTTGTTGTAAAGAGGGCTCCACGGAAACATCTGTCTATTCTGCCATCTTGGCCTCACCCCTGCATTTGAATTTTGTTTTACATTTTTCTCCTGCTCTGTCTGGGACCCTCTATTGTGATCCTTGCCAGAGCAGTCATTCTGGAAGTTGTTCCATCGACTTGTTCTGTGCTCATTCTGGCAGAGGTTGTGTTAGTTGTTGTCTATTCGTCCTTTGGACTAATCTTTCGCTTGTGTCTTTGGTCTTCATTATTCTCTTTTGCTCCATCTGGGATGGGACCAGTCTATGTATCTTAGATGGTTGCTCCCACGCTTTTAAGACCCCAATCACTACTCACCACAATGGGATGCTGAACATTTTCTTTATAAACTATGTTATGCCAAATGAGCTAGATGTTCCCCAAGACCATGGTCCCCAGCCCTCAGTCCAGTAGCTCAATCTCTCAGGGCATTTGGATGTGTCTCTGAAGCTTCTATGACTTTGCCCAGGTCAAGTTATGCTGACTTGCTCATATTGCATACTGTCTTAACCTTCACCGAAGTTATCACTTATCTATTGTCTTTAGTGTTTTTTTCCTACCTGCCCCTTCCCTCCCTCATAACCATCAAAGATTGTGTCTTTCTGTGTGTAAACCTTTTCATGGGTTTTCAACTTTGTTAGAGTAGAATTTTTCACAGCATTCTGTTATGATCCTTTTTATTTCGTTTGGGTCTGTTGTGATATCACCTGTCTCATTTCTTATTCAGGTTATTACTTCTCCTTTTTTTTTTTTTGTGAGTTTGACCAGTGGTTTATTGATTTTGTTGATCTTTTCAAAGGACCAGCTGCTGGTCTTCTTGATGCAATTTTTTTCTATTCTCTATTTCATTTATTTCTGCTCTAATCTTTATAATTTCCTTTCTTCTGTTGTCTGAGGGGTTCTTTTGCTGCTCTCTTTCCATTTAATTGAATTGTAGGATTAATGTTCTGATTTTGGTCCTTTTCTTCTTTTTTGATGTATGTGTTTATGACTGTAAGTTGACCTCTAAGCACTGCTTTAGCTGTGTCCCAAAGGTTTTGTTAAGATGTGTTTTCACGCTCACCTGATTGTATGAAATTGTTTATTCTATCCTTGATTTCATCCATCACTTCCATTACTCCGTTGTTTTTAAGCAATGTGTTGTTGAGTTTCCATGGCTTTTTTTTTTCCTTGCTGTTCCTGTTATTGATTCCTACTTTTGTGGCATTATGATCAGAGAAGGTGTTTGTATTATTTCGATGTTTTCGATTTTTTTAAGGCTTGGTTTGTGGCCTAAGATGTGGTCTATTCTGGAGAATGTTCCATGTGTGTTGGAAAAGAATGTTTACTTTGCTGCTGTTGGGTGGAGTGTTCTGTATATGTCTGTGAGGTCAAGTTTGTTGACTATAGCATTTAAACCTTCTGTATCTTTATTGAGTTTCCTTCTAGATGTTCTGTCCTTCACCGAAAGTGATGAGTTGAAGTCTCCTACTATTACTGTGAAACTATTTCTCTACTACTGTTACTACTACTATTATTGTGAAATGGTGACTATACACATGGAACTCGCCAGATGGAACACAGGAATCAAATAGACTACATCTATGAAAAGAAAGGATGGGAAAGCTCAATATCATCAGTCAAAACAAGGTCAGGGGCTGACGGTGGAACAGACCATCAATTGCTCATATGCAAGTTCAAGCTGAAACTGAAGAAAATCAGAGTAAGTCCATGAGAGACAAAATATGACCTTCAGTATATCCCACCTGAATTTAGAGACCATATGGAGAGTAGATTTGGCACACTGAACACTAGTGACTGAAGACCACACGAGTTGTAGGCTGACACCAAGGACACCATACACGAAAAAAGTGAGAGGTCATTGAAAAGACAGGAAAGAAAGAAAAGACCAAGATGGATGTAAGAGGAGACTCTGAAACTTATTCTTGAGTGTTGAGCAGCTAAAGCAAAAGGAAGAAATGATGAAGTAAAAGAACTGAACAGAAGATTTCAAAGGGCCTCTCGAGAAGACAAAGTATTATAATGACATGTGCAAAGAGCTGGAGATAGAAAACCAAAAGGGAAGAACAGCTCAGCATTTCTCAAGCTGAAAGAACTGAAGAAAAAATTCAAGCCTCGAGTTGCAATAGTGAAGGATTCTGTGGGGGAAAATATTAAATGATGCAGGAAGCATCAAAAGAAGATGAAAGGAATACACAGGGTCATATGCCAAAAAGAATTAGTCAATGTTCAACCATTTCAAGAGGTAGCATATGATCAGGAACCAGTGGTACTGAAAGAAAAGGTCCAAAATGCACTGAAGGCACTGGCATAAAACAAGGCTCCAAGAATTGATGGAATATCAATTGAGATGCTTCAACAAACGGATGCAGTGCTGGAGGTGCTCACTCGTCTATGCCAAGAGATATGGAAGACAGCTTCCTGGCCAACTGTCAGGCAGAGATCCATGTTTATGTCTATTCCCAAGAAAGGTGATCCAACTAAATGTGGAAATTATAGAACAATATCATTAATATCACACGCAAGCAAAATTTTGCTGAAGATCAATCAAAAGCAGCTGCAGCAGTATATTGACACAGAGCTGCCAGAAATTCAGGCCAATTTCAGGAGAGGATGTGGAACAGAGATATCATTGCTGATGTCAGATGGATCCTGGCTGAAAGCAGAGAATACCAGAAGGATGTTTACCCGTGTTTTATTGGCTATGCCAAGGCATTTGCCTATGTGGCTCTTAACAAATTATGGATAACATTACAAAGAATGGGAATTCCAGAACACTTTATTGTGCTCATGAGGAACTTTTACATAGATCAAGAGACAGTTGTTCGGTCAGAACAAAGGAATAGTGCGTGGTTTAAAGTCAGGAAAGATGTGCGCCAGGGTTGTATTCTTTCACCATACCTATTCAATCTGTATGCTGAACAAATAATCTGAGAAGCTGGACTATATGAAGAAGAATGGGGCATCAGGATTGGAGGAAGACTCATTAACAACCTGCATCATGGAGATGACACAACCTTGCTTGCTGAAAGTGAAGAGGACTTGAAGCACTTACTAATGAAGATCAAAGACCACAGCCTTCAGTATGGATTGCACCTCAGCATAAGGAAAACGAAAATCCTCACAACTGGTCCAATAAGCAACATCAGATAAACGGAGAAAAGATTGAAGTTGTGAAGGATTTCATTTTACTTGGATCCACAATCAACACCCATGGAAGCAGCTGTCAAGAAATCAAGACACATTGCATTGGGCAAATCTGCTGCAAAGGACCTTTTTAAAGTGTTGAAGAGCAAAGATGTCACCCTGAAGACTAAGGTGTGCCTGACCCAAGCCATGGTATTTTCAATCACATCATATGCATGTGAAAGCTGGACAATGAATAAGGAAGACCGAAGAAGAATTGATGCCTTTGAATTGTGGTGTTGGCAACAAATATTGAATATACCGTGGACTGCCAGAAGAACGAATAAATCTGTCTTAGAAGAAGTACAACCAGAATGCTCCTTAGAAGCAAGGATGGTGAGACTGCTTCTTACACACTTTGGACAGGTAGTCAGGAGGGATCAGTCCCTGGAGAAGGACATGATGCTTGGCAAAGTACAGGGTCAGCGTAAAAGAGGAAGATCCTCAACAAGGGGGATTGACACAGTGGCTGCAACAATGAGCTCAAGCATAACAACGATTGTAAGGATGGTGCAGGACGGGGCAGTGTTTCATTCTGTTGTGCATAGGGTCGCTAGGAGTCGGAAATGACTCAATGGCACCTAACAACAGCAACATTTCTCTTTTCAGGGCTTTTGGAGTTTATGTATTTTGGAGCCCTGATGTTGCGTGTTTATATATTTATTATAACAACAACATTGTTTTTGTGTTCTTCCAACACAGGAATGCCTGCTCTCTGGCATGACTGGACTTAACTTTGATTCTTTTACTTCCAATGAGATAAAAATTTGAGAACACCAAAACACAGAGGCAGGCCAAATGGTTTCATGAGCATTTGATTCCCTATTAAATGTAATCCCCAGATGATACTTAAACGCTACAAGCACTTCTTTCAGTTGCCTGCAAGTAAAAAACTTCAGTGTCCCAACAATTCCAAATTCTGCATTTGTTTGGCCTATTGTCTAGGGGTTTCTGTGGAGAATTTTCCAACCATTTTTTTCAGCAATTGGAGGATGTGCTTTGGCCATACTTAAATAATAACTTTCATGGGCTGAAAGAGAAGATGGTATGGCTTGATGATGAAAGTGGCTCGCTAATCCTTAGGGGCAATAGGTATTGGTCAAATAGTCCTATCAAACCTTAATCATAATGGTAAACTCTGACTGAATAGACTAGGAAAAGGTAGGCTGAACCATTAGGATTTCCAAAAGAATTTTACGTAAGGGAATTTTAAGTATATTTTCAATGCAAACATGCAAGCATCTTAGAAAAATACTCAGTGGTCTCTGTTATACCTTTCTTTGTTTTTTAATTTTTTATTGTACTTTAGATGAAGGTTTACAGAACTAGTTTCTCATTAAACAGTCAGTACACACATTGTTCTATGACATTGGTAAACTACCCCATGACATATCAACACTCTCCCTTTTCAACCTTGGGTTCCCTTTCCTCTTCCTTCCTGCCTCCTAATCCCTGCCCCTGGCCTGGTGTGCCCCTTTAGTCTCATTTTGTTTTATGGGCCTGTCCAATCTTTGGCTAAAGGGTGAACATCAGGAGTGACTACATTACTGAGCTGAAAGGGTGTCCAGGGGCCGTACTCTCAGGGTTTCTCCAGTCTCTGTCAGGTCATCAAGTCTGGTCTTTCCTTTTGAGTTAGAATTTTGTTCTACATTTTTCTCCAGCTCTGTCCAGGACCCTATATTGTGATCCTTGTCAGAGCAGTCAGTGGTGGTAGCCGGGCAACATCTAGTTGTACTGGACTCAGTCTGGTGGAGGCTATACCTTTCTTTGAGGTAATGATCATAAATTTATTTGTATTTTTATTGAGTGGAAAAAAAGTATTGCATGGTAGGGTAAGAGAAAACCTCCCATAATAAGTATTTTTAAAATAAACTTTTCATTTTAGAATGGTCTTAAATTTACAGAAAAATTGTGACAATAGCAACAAGAGTTCCCACAAGCCCCATACTCAATTTCTCCTATAATTAACATTTTACTTTATTATGGTACATTTACTGCATTTAATGAGCCAATACTGATACATTATCATTATTGTATTTTATTGTGCTTTAGGCGAAAGTTACAACTAAAGTTAATTTCTCATACAAAAATTTATACACACATTGTTACATGACATTAGTTGTAACCACCCTTTCCACCCTGGGTTTCTTGTGTCCATTCAACCAGTTCCTGTCCCTTCCTGCCGTCTCATCCTGTCTCCTGACAGGAGCCGCTCGTTTGGCCTCACGTATCTGCTTGAACAAAGAAGCATACTCTTCACAAGTATTATTTTATGTTTTATAGCCCAGTTTAATCTTTGTCTGAAGAGCAGGCATTGGGAATGGTTTTAGTTCTGGGTTAACAGAGCATCCGGGGGCCATTGCTTCTGTGGGGTTTCTTCCAGTCTCAGTCAGACCATTAAGTCTGGTCTTTGTGAATTTGAGTTCTGCTCCACGATTTTCTCCCACTCTGTCAGGGACTCTTTCTTTGTTGTTTTCCCTGTCAGGGTAGTCACTGGTGGTAACCGGGCACCATCTAGTTCTTCTGGTCTCTGACTGAGGGAGTCTCTGGATTATGTGACCCTTTGCTGTCTTTGGATCATATTTTCCTTGTGTCTTTGGCATTCTTCATTCTCCCTTGCTCCAAGTGGTTGGGATAAATTGATGCAACTTAGATGTCTGCTTGCAACCTTTTAAGACCCCAGAGGCCACTCGCCAAAGTGGGATGCAGAATATTTTCTTAAACTTTGTTATGCCAATTGACTTAGATGTCCCCTGAAACCATGGTCCCCAGACCCCAGCCCCGGCTACTCTGTGCCTCAAAGTGTGTGGTTGTGTTTAGAAACTTCTTAGTTTTTGGTTTTGTCCAGTTGTGCTGACTTCTCCCATACTGTGTGTTGTCCTTCCCTTCACCTAAGATAATTCTTGTCTACAATCTAGTTAGTGAATTCCTATTTCCCTCCCTCCCAACTCTCATAACCATCAAAGAATGTTTTCTTCTGTGTTTAAATATTTTCTTTAGTTCTTATAATAGTGGTCTCATACAAAATTTTCCTTTTTTGACTGACTAATTTCACTCAGCATAATTCTTAGAGTTTCTTGATTGTCAGTTACCAAGTTTGTGGTGCAGTCTCTCACCCACAGTCCTAGATGGGCAGGGCTATGTAGGGGTGATTGGAGCAGGTATCTGGCTGTACTGGGGGGTTATGTGCTGAGCAAGGTAGGGGGCTGATCGCTGCCCCTGAGTGCCTAGGTGGAAGACATGTCCCTTTCCCCTAGAGCATGTAGGTGGGTGGGTTTTGCAGCTGAACTTTGGGAACCAAATGCTGTTGGCTGTAAGGATTGGAAGGCACCACTTATTCTCAGGCCCCTGTCGTGGGTGGCTTGGTGCAATGGGTGAAGCAGCCCGTCCTCAGGCCCCTGATGTAGGTGGGTGAGGAACCTGCTTGGTGGGTGAGGAACCTGCTTAGCGGGCAGGGTGGTGTCAAATATCACGAATCTTCCACTTGCTCTTTGCCTTTGCAGTTGAAAATAAGCTTCAGGGAAATACCCTGTTATACTACACTATTAAGGCTTAGGCTGTTGAATGGGCCCATATAGGTCTAGGCAGGGGCGAAATGCATTCAAAGTCTGTGGACCGCTTATGCCTGTGCCTAGGCAAAGGTCCAGCGCCTATCCTGGGTTCCTGGCTTAGGGGGCGTGGCAATTTTTTAAAGCCACTAGACTTTTTTTTTGGACTAGTTTGGGCATGGTTAGTCCTGAATACCCAGCTTAGTGTAGTTGGTGGGCTTTTTTTTGTTTTTTCCCTAAAGCTGGGAGACTGGTTTGGGTGCTATAGGTCCTATTTCCCGCTTAAGGAGAGAGGCAATAGTTGAATACTGCCAGATTGGTATTGAAGTGGAGCAGGGAGTGGGTAGGTAAGGAGAAATGAGGCATTTCACTGCTATGAAAGTCCCAGAGGGGGAAGGGTTACTTTGATCCTGTGTAGTAGGTTAGGCGCTTGCACTTAACTTTCACAGATCCAGTGCTGCTTCCCCCTGGCTCCAGAGACATGTGCATACTCTCCACCGCCTGGTCTCTCCTGGCGTGGTAAAACGGAATGCTACTACTTGTCTCAGCCCATGTGCTCCAGCTGATCCAGCCCGCCAGGTGCCAGCTAACTCAAATCTGGCACGTCTTCACTGCTTCTGAATTTTCTCTTCTTCTCCCTGTCACTCAGTCTGACTCCTCAACGTTGTCTTTGATGTTCAGGGCTCCTAGATTGTCATATATGATTGATTCACTTGCTTTTTTGGGTCTTTGTTGTAAGAGGGACCACAGGAAGCGTCTGACTATTCCACCATCTTGGCCCTCCCCTCCCTGATACATTATTATTAACCAAAGTCCATACTTTATTCATATTTACTTAATTCTTACCTAATGCCTTTTTCTGTTCCAGGATACAACTCAAGATACCACCTTACATTTAGTCATCATGTCTCCTTAGGCTCCTCTTGGCTTTGATAGTTTTTCAGACTTTTCTTGTTTTTGATGGCCTTGACAGTTTTGAGGAGTCAGGTATTTCATAGAATGTTTCTCAACTGGGATATGTTTGATGTTTTTCTTATGATTAGGCTAGAGTTATGGGGTTTTTGAGAGGACGATCATAAAGGTATGGTGCTGCCATTTTCATCACATCACATCAAGGGGACCTACTGTCAACATGATTTACCACTGTGGATGTTTAACTTGATCACCTGACTGAGGTTGCTTGTCAAGTTTCTCCACTGTAAAATCACTTTTTCCCTCTTTTTTATATTGTACCTTTTGGAAGGAAGTCACTATGTACAGCCCACACTAAGGAATGGGGAGTTATGTTATACCACACAGAAGGTTTTTTTTGGTTGTTATTGCTATTAGGAAAGAGATTTCTTTCTTCAGTATTTTCAGATATGTTATTACTAATGCAAAAAACTGATATCATGTACTGAATAACTTATATGTAGCATCTTTATTAAACCCCCTTATTAATTCTATTAGTTTTAAATTGAATTTATTTTTCAATTTTTTTTATTGTTGAGTCTTTACTAGTTAATCTAGACTGTTGTTTGATTTAAAGAATGCTTCAGGGGATGTTTTTGCTTTATGGTTTCAGGGTTAAAGATTATCAAAGGGCAATAGTTTCAGAGTTTCATCCAGCTTCAATAGCTCCAGAGAGTATTTTTAATTTTTTTATTAAAAAATTAATTTGTTTAAAAAATTAATTAAAAATTTATTTTTAGAGTTTGGATTTTTTTCTCATTCAATGTCTTTGGACTGTCTGGAATTATAACTGCAAATAATGCTTTTGCCTCTTTCCATACTTATATATTACATTTCTGTTTCATGTCCTATTGCATTGGCCAGGACTTCCAGAAGGCTATTGAAGAATAGCAGTGATCAAAGATCTAGGTATACAGTACGATTTTTGTTCATTGAAGCCCTCATTTCCTTGGGGAAACTTTTCCTCCTCTACTCCAAAAATCCAATGAGACTACAGCCGGTCATAGACAGCACCCAACCCCTTTGGCTACAGGGCTGAGTACGTGGTCCAGGCCCAGCTAAACATAGACTCCTAACTTTCTGGCCACTGATTGGTCCAGAGGTGGGCAAGAAATCTAAGAAGGGTGGAACGTAAGTAGTTTGTTTGCTCCTTTGGTGCTTGAAGAAAAGGGAGGGGAGCTGTCTTTCTGGCTTATAGGGTGAGAAAGTTGTGAATGAGGGTTACTGGAGGCTGCCCTATCCTCAACAGGAAAACAGAGTTGCCTATAGAGAAAGAGGAAAACTGGGAGCACGGTAGGGGTGGGGGTGGGGGTACGGGTGAGAATGGGGCGGAGGTGGGGATGAGGAGAAAGGCAGAAGGAGAGGGAGACGCTGATGACCTTGTTTAAAAAATCCCTGAATCCAAACTTTCTGGTTATGTGAACCGAGAAATTATTTTTTTTTCCTTTTTCTTTGCTTGAGTCACTTAGTACGGAAAGAATTTGACTCACAGAAATCATCCTTGTCCTAGTTAACTAACACCTGTTAGAAAATTACTATGTGCCAGGCCGATGGCTGGCCGCCGTACGAATCAAGGCTCCAGAGGCCCAGGTCCTTCTACCCCACGTTTCAGGACCCAGGAGAGGTGCAGAGCTGTGCAAGCTCTGGAGTCCAACGGTCTGAGGACCAAGCCGCCCAGGCGCTTTCAGTTCCTTGCCTCGGCCGCTTCTGGAGCTGCCTTCCGAATCCAGGAGCCTTTCCAAGAACGCCTGGAGCCCACAGTCAGGCAGACCGGCAAGGGGCGAGCCGAACTGAAGACTCGCAGGCGCGAGCTCAGCGGGCTCTGACGCCTGGCGGGCGGTCGGGGCGGGGTCTGGAGCGCCGCCAGTCCGGCGCTCACCTCGCCGGGGCCTGCAGTTCCCCGTAGCCCTATACCGGGCGCATGGAGGCTCCCGAGGAGTGCGTGCCCGCGGAGCCAGGCCCGGGAGCCAACCCCGAGCGCCGCGGGCCGCGCTGCCTGCCGCTGTCCGGCTTCCGAGGGGAGCTGCGGGCGCTCTTGGTCCTTGCGGGCCCGGCGGTGAGTAAGGTCGCCTGTCAGAGGCCGGTCCCGGACCAGCGCGGGCCCGGTGACCGCGTGGCCCTGTGTGACGGGGAGTGGTGGGAGAGCGAGCTGGCTGGGGGCGGGCGCCGCGGAGCGCCATGGGAGAAGCGGGCCGGCGGGCGCGCCCTGCTGGGGGGCCTGCCTGACACACCCCGCGCGCCCAGCACACCTGGCACCTCTAGTCAGCATCCGGCGGGAGCCGCACAGCGCGGCCCCGGGGCTCCGCCTTCTGCGTTAGAAGCCTCTGGGAGCTGGGCCCTGCCTGCCTAAAGTGGCTCAGCCAAGGGTGCTTTCTTTGGGTTCAGGCTGCAGATGCACCCCGGGGGGAAGCTCCAGGCAACTGTTTGTGGATTCAAGCTAAGGAAGCAAAAGTAACTCAAAAGGAACTTGTTTCATTTGAAAGCCAGCAGTAGAGTCCGGGAGCTCAGGGATCTAAATAATTATCCTGGATTTATGCAAGAGGGAGAGCCCTGGTGCCGCAGTGGTTAAGAGTTCAGCTGCTAACCAAGAGGTCGGTAGTTCGAATCCACCAGCCACTCCTTGGAAACCCTACGGAGCAGTTCTACTCTGTCCTGTAAGGTGGCTAGGAGTTGGAATGACTCGAGGGCAACTTTTTGTTTGTTTGTTTTACGGAGGAGGGAGGTGACTTGTTTGTCTGCTTGGGTTTGTTGTTATGGGCCGTGGAGTCGAGTTTCGACTCGTAGCGACCCCATGTAACAGAGTAGAACTGCCCCATAGGGTTTCCTAGGCTGTACCAGAAGCAGATCCCCAGGTCTTACTCCTGCAGAGCGACTGGGCGGGTTCAAACCGCCAACCTTTGGGCTAGGTTAGCAGCCCAGAGCTTCACAGTTGAGCCACCACGGCTCCATATCTTAGGTTTAGGTCTCCAAAATTTATTTCTTGGGAATTACCTAGACAATCTTCACAGAAAACCAAAGGCACCCTATTTTAGGCCCCCCCCCCCCAAATTGTGTTCAGTAAAAGAGTTTTCCGTGTGGTTCTTCTCTGGGATTGAGGTTCTTTTGTGTGGGGGTGTTATTTTTACCATTAGGTTAAGGCTGTTTCTGCTTTGTCATTTTTAAAAGTCATGTGGATTTTAAGAACCACAAGAGCCACAGCACTGTTTCACTGATGTACTCCTGGTAATTGGTGTGGTTTTCAAGCTAAGAGGATAGGAGAGGGCCTTCATTAAACATTAAGAACCCAGTGTGTATTTACGGCTTACATCTGCTTTTGGCCAAGGAGCAGACCTGCTGCTTGGCTGTCCAAGGCTGAGGCAGGCAGGTATGACCCCCTGGGAGGTGACACCATTGTTTGTGGGATATCGTGACACCTGCCATGGTGTGCATGCCAACAAGAATAACACCAAGGACAAAGCCGTGAAATGAAAATCCATCTTGTGTGCAGGCATTTGCAGTGCTCTTTCACAGACGGAAAGAATATATGGTCTAAATCACAAGACATAGGGCTCAATTCCCTGCGTTGATCTTAGAAGGTACTTAGGAAACCTCTTTAACCAATTGCCGTGTAGTCGATTCCTACTCATGATGACCCCATGTATGTCAATGTAGAACTGTGCTCCACAGGGTTTTCAATGGCTGATTTTGTTGCAAGTAGATTGGCAAGCCTTTCTTCCTACATACCTCTAGGTAGACTTGAATTGCCAACCTTTCAGTAAGCAGCCGAGCGTTAGCTGTTTGCAATGCCCAGGAACTCTGCAGTCAGGAGTTGTGCTTGTTGTCCGTTGCCTTTGAGTCAGTTCTGACTCATGTTGACCCCATTAGCGCAGAGTAGAATTGCTCCACAGGGTTTTCAAGGCTATGACCTTTCAGAGGCAAGTCACCAGGCTTTCTTCCAAGGTGCCCTTGGATGGGTTCAAACTGCCAACCATTTGGCTAATAGTTGATGGCTTAACTATTTGTGCTACCTGAGGATTCTTGTGGTCAGGAGTACATGTACAAAAATACTGGATAAGGGTTTGAATTTTATCTGTAAGCAATAGAGAAATGCTTAAACCAAAAACCAAACCTAGTGCCATCAAGTCGATTCCGACTCATAGCAACTCTATAAGACAGAGTAGAACTGCCCCCATAGAGTTTCCAAGAAGCGCCTGGCGGATTCAAACTGCCGACCCTTTGGTTAGCAGCCGTAGCACTTAACCACTACACCACCAGGGTTTCCAGAGAAATGCTTAGCAGGGAGTATTTAGTGACATGTATGAGATCTTTTTTTTTTTTTTTTTTATGAGATTTAGCAAGAAAAAGTTGATAGAAGCAGGAGATAATGGAGACTGAAGGTGACAAAGGCCTAAAGGGAGAAGGCTCTTCACCTGGGAGGCATTTCAAAGGGTGCATGGATATGAGTATTCACGATGGGGGTGGCTGGGCAGAGGAAACCTGGCAGTGGTCTAGGGCCTTCTTTCTCTCTTCCCAAAACACCTCTTGGAGTCTCTCGGTGGTGTAAATAGTTAATGCATTCAGCTACTAGCTGAAAATTTAGAGGTTTGAGTCCACCCAGAGGTGCCTCAGAAGAAAGGTCTGACTGACATCAGAATTGACTTGATGGTGACTGGTTTTTGGGTGCAGTGGTGGTTCACTGGTAGAATTCTCCCCTTCTGTGTGGGAGACCCAGTTTCCATCTGGGGCCAACGCACCTTGTGCGCAGCTACCTCTTGTCTGTCAGTAGAGGCTTGCATGTTGCTATGATGCTGAACAGGTTTCAGCAGAGCTTCCAGACTAAGATGGAGCAGGAAGAAAGGCCTGGCAATCTACTTCTGAAAAATCAGTAATTGAAAGCCCTTTGGAGCACAACCGTCCGATCCTATTGTGGATGGAGTTACCATGAGTTGGGGGCAGGTAACACCAACAAATACCTCTCAGCTGGATTTACTTCTACTGTGGAGAAGGGGGCTGTGCCAGCTGACCTCTCAGGTTCTTTCCTGTGCAGATCCCTTGCTGCTGAGAGTGGACTTTCAGACATCCATAGAAAAGGGGCCAGAAAGGGGCTGTCATGGATTGAATTGTGTTCCATAAAAATGTGTGACAACTTGGCGAGTCCATGATTCTCAGTATTGTGTGATTGTCCACCATTTTGTCATCTGATGTGATTTTCCTGTGTGTTGTAAATCCTACCTCTATGATGTTAATGAGGCAGGATTAGAGGCAGTTATGTGAATGATACAGGGTTCAATCTACAAGATTAGGTTGTGTTTTAAATCAGTCTCTTTTGAGATATAAAAGAGAGAAGTGACTAGAGAGACGGGGGACCTCATACCATCAAGAAACAAGAGCCAGGAGAATAGCGTGCCCTTTGGACCCAAAGTTGCTGTGCTGAGAAGCTTCTAGACCAGGGAAATATTGATGACAAGAACCTTCCCCCAGAGTCAACAGAAGGAGAAAGCCTTCCCTTGGAGCTGGTGCCCTGAATTCGGACTTCTAGCCTCCTAGGCTGTGAGAGAATAAATTTCTCTTTGTTAAAACCATCCACTTGTGATATTTCTATTATAGCAGCACTAGATGACTAAGACAGAGGCCTTTCCCTTGCACAACATACGCAGTAGGTTTACACAGGTTCCTCTCCAGGCATTTGGTCCTGGAGAACACGCTCCTGAAGCTGCTGGCAGTGAGAGTCTTTATTTTGCTGCCAGTTTTGTTGACTGCTGCCTGGGCCAAAGCTGAGCAGGGTCCCTGTGACAAGAAAGGGCAGAAGCACAGTCAGCTGCTCATTCCTGTCATCTGTTTGACCCTCCAAGGCACTGCCAGTGCAGGCTGTCGTTTATAAGGTAGTCCTTGAGACACCTAGGGAAACAAGCCCTTATCCAGAATTGGCTCATTCTCAGGACACAGCAGTGTGCTCTGTGATAGCGCAGTTCTCCAGGGTCTGGAGCACTCTCAAAGTGTGGTTGTTGGCCATCTGCATCTTGACTGGGTGAGTATAGGGTGGGGGAGGGAGGATATATTGAAAGGTAGATTCATTGGCTCACAGACCTTGGTGTCTTGAGATAGGGACAGGGCATATGCATTTTGAACAGCCTCTCAGGTGACCGTAGGTACACAGTGAGAAACACAATCCATGGCCAAAAGCCTGCACAAAGGGATTGAAGCCAGGATCTGAAAACAACTAAGTGGTTAGCAAATGCCTTAGTTTGCTAGTGCTGCTGTGACAGAAACACCACAAGTGGGTGGCTTGAAAGAGCAGAGATTTATTTTCTCAGAGTTCAGGAAGCCAGAAGTCCAAATTTAGGACACCAGCTCTAGGGGAAGTTTCTCTCTCTCTGTTGTCGCTGGCAGAAGATCTACATGTGACATCTGTCTTCCCCCATCTGTGCTCCCTTGTCTCTGTGGCTATCTAGCTCTTTATAACTCAGAAGTAATTAGGTTTAGGACACACCCTATACTGAAATGGCCTCATAACATAACAAAGAAAACCCTATTCCCAAAGGAGATTGCACCCTCAGGCATAGGGGCTGGATCCCAACATATATTCTAAGGGAACACAAAAAAACCAAAAACCAAACCCATTGCCATTGAGTAGATTCCGACTCATAGTGACCCTATAGGGCAGGATAGAACTGCCCCCATAGGGTTTCCAAGGAGTGCCTGGCAGATTCAAACTGCCGACCTCCTGGTTAGCAGCTACAGCACTTAACAACTACGCCACCAGGGTTTCCAAGGGAACACAATTCAATCCATAACAGCAAATATGCACCCTGGAACCTGGATCCTCCTGGGACTGAGCCTCAGGATGGCTGACTCTGTTTAGGCTGCCTGGCTTGGGCAATCTGAGCACTGTTACTGCCATAACCCCGGCAGAGCCCCAACGAAGGAACTGTTTTCCCTGGCATTGGCTGTTGAAGGTGTATTTCACATGGATTAGTTTAACTCAGCTCAACTTTCTGGCCTTTTGTAAAAGAGATGTCTATCTCACCCTTGAACTCGGCACTCACCCTAAGAAAATGCCCCTTGCCCACTCAGGTGAAAAATGTTTAGAGCAGTGCTATTTATAATTGCAAAATCTGGGAAACAATCCAGAGGCCTGATGATGGGAGAGACTGAGTACTTGCTCGTGTAAAGCCCCGAAAAACAGCTTACATGTGGCCTGTTGAGAGACATGGACTGTGTGGTGGAAATAAGATTCCACTAGAGATAACAGATTCTGTGAACACAACCATTTGCAGTGGTTGACATACATAAAGGCTTAAAGGACAATGATCTGAAAAGATTTGGAAATAATGCTGAGTTTACAAAAAGGAAAAAGAAAAGAAGCCCATAACCTTCTGTCATGGATTGAATTGTGTCCCCCAAAATATGTGTCAACTTGGTTAGGCCATGATTCCCAGTATTGTGTGATTGTCCTCCATTTTGTGATTATAATTCTATGTTAAGAGGATTAGGGTAGAGATAAAAGGAAAGGGAAGCAAGCAGAGAGTTGGGGACCTCATACCACCAAGAAAGCAGCACCAGAATCAGAGCATGTCCTTCGGACCTGGGGTCCCTGAGCCTGAGAAGCTCCTCGACCAGGGGAAGTTTGAGGACAAGACCTTTTTCCAGAGCTGACAGAGAGAGAAAGTCTTCCCCTGGAGCCGACACCCTGAATTTGGACTTTTTAGGCTACTTTACTGTGAGGAAATAAATTTCTCTTTGTTAAAGCCATCCGCTTGTGGTATTTCTGTTATGACTGCACTAGATGACTAAGACACCTTCAAACTTATATAAATTCACAGTTTAAAGAGGCACTGTTGTTAGTCGCTGTCTAGTTGACTCCAACTCATGGTGACCTTATGTACAACAAAAGGAGATGTTGCCTGGTCCTGCATCCTCCTTAAAATTGCCAGCATGTTCAAGGCCATCGTTGTGGCTATTGTGCCAATCCTTCTCACCAGGAGTCTACCTCACCCTTGCTATCCCTCTACTTCACCAAACACGACTTTCGGTTCTAGCAAATGGTCTTCCTCAATGATGTGTCCAAAGCAAGTGAATTGGATAATGTTTTGTTGTGATTTATAAGGTTTTCATTGGCTAATTTTTGGAATTAGATCGCCAGGCCTTTCTTCCAAGCCCGTCTTAGTCTGGAAGCTCTGTTGAAACCTGTCTCATGTGGGTGACCCTGGTAGTTTTTAGGCCTAGCAGGATGGCAAAAGTGACCAATGCCCTTGTTAGGGTTCCATATACTTTATTTGCATAGTACCACCCCCACAAGGGTTTTACACACCTTATTTGCATTATTAGCAAGCTGTCCAGTCCTCTTGGTGGGCCACAAGTACCTTGTTTGTATAGTCCCAGCCAGTTATTTTGTGGGAGTCAGAAGACCATGGCTAGAAGGGCCATCTTAGGTAATTCGCTGCACTACAGAGGTGCTGAGCTCCACTGAGTGAAGCCACGGAATAACTGTAAAGGTGAGAATCCTAAATCGTGGCCCTGCCCCCTTGTCCTGCTAGGTTAATCTGTTTGCACTGCTCCCACAGCACAGCTCCCATCCCAGGTGCTTTCCCCAGTTACACTCTCCCTGCCTTAAAGGCAAGACCTGAGGCACCTGGTGTTAACAGGCTGTGGCTTAGAGCCCAGCCTATAAAGTCTGATTTTTTCATGTCAACTTTTTACTTACCCTTGCCTGCTGCTACCTTTTCATTGCCTTCTGTCTTCTGTCTCATTTTTGTTTACCTTTCTTTTTAAATACACTTTTACTTTTGGAATAGTTTTAGATTTATGGAAAAGTTGCACAGAGTGTACAGAATTCCTATCTGCCCTTCACCTAGCTTCTCCCATCATTGCGGTTGTTGTTGTTAGGTGCCATTGAATCGGCTCTGACTCATAGCAACCCTATGCACAACAGAACGAAACACTGTTTGGTCCTGCGCCATCTCACAATCATTGTTATGCTTGAGCCCATTATTGCAGCCACTGTCTCAATCCACCTCGTTGAGGGTCTTCCTCTTTTCCGCTGACCCTGTACTTTGCCAAGCATGATGTCCTTCTCCAGAGACTAATCCCTCCTGAGAACATGTCCAAAATATGTAAGACACAGTTTCGCCATCCTTGCTTCTAAGGAGCATTCTGGTTGTACTTCTTCCAAGACAGATTTATTCATTCTTCTGGCAGTCCATAGTATATTCAATATTCTTCGTCAACACCACAATTCAAAGGCATCAATTCTTCTTCGGTCTTTCTTATTCATTGTCCAGCTTTCACATGCATATGATGCAATTGAAAATACCATGGCTTGGGTCAGGCGCACCTTAGTCTTCAAGATGACATCTTCGCTCTTCAATACTTTAACGAGGTCCTTTGCAGCAGACTTACCCAATGCAACGCATCTTTTGATTTCTTGACTGCTGCTTCCATGGCAATTGATTGCGGATCCAGGTAAAATGAAATCCTTGACAGCTTCAATCTTTTCTGTGTTTATCACGATGTTGCTCATTGGTCAAGTTGTGAGGATTTTTGTTTTCTTTATGTTGAGGTGCAATCCATACTGAAGGCTGTGGTCCTTGATCTTCGTTAGTAAGTGCTTCAAGTCATCTTCACTATCAGCAAGCAAGGTTGTGTCATTTGCATAACGCAGGTTGTTAATGAGTCTTCCTCCAATCCTGATGTCCCGCTCTTCTTCATATTGTCCAGCTTCTCATATTATTTGCTCAGCATACAGTTTGAATAGGTATGCTGAAAGAATACAACCCCGGTGCACATCTTTCCTGACTTTAAACCAGTCAGTATCCCCTTGTTCTGTCCGAACAACTGCCTCTTGATTTATAAAGGTTCCTTATTTTATGAGCACAATGAAGTGTTCTGGAATTCCCATTCTTCGCAACGTTATCCATAATTTATGATCCACGCAATCGAATGCCTTTGCATAGTTAATAAAACACAGGTAAACATCCTTCTGGTATTCTCTGCTTTCAGCCAGGATCCATCTGACATCAGCAATGATATCCCTGGTTCCACGTCGTCTTCTGAAACCAGCCTGAATTTCTGGCAGTTCCCTGTGGACATACTGCTGCAGCCGTTTTTGAATGATCTTCAGCAAAATTTTGCTTGCGTGTGATATTAATGATATTGTTCTATAATTTCCACATTCGGTTGGATCACCTCTCTTGGGAATAGGCATAAATATGGATCTCTTCCAGTCAGTTGGCCAGGAAGCTGTCTTCCATATTTCTTGGTATAGACAAGTGAGCACCTCCAGCCCTGCGTCTGTTTGTTGAAACATCTCAATTGATATTCCATCAATTCCTGGAGCCTTGTTTTTCACCAATGCCTTCAGAGAAGCTTGGACTTCTTCCTTCAGTACCATCGGTTCCTGATCATATGCCACCTCTTGAAATGCTTGAACATTGACTAATTCTTTCTGGTATAATGACTGTGTATTCCTTCCATCTTCTTTTGATGCTTTCTGCGTCATTTAATAGAATCCTTCACTATTGCAACTGGAGGCTTGAATTTTTTCTTCAGTTCTTTCAGCTTGAGAAACACCGAGCATGTTCTTCCCTTTTGGTTTTCCATTTCCAGCTCTTTGCACATGTCATTATAATACTTTACTTTGTCTTCTCAAGCTGCCCTTTGAAATCTTCTCTTCAGTTCTTTTACTTCATCAATTCTTCCTTTTGCTTCAGCTGCTCGACGTTCCAGAGCAAGTTTCAGAGTCTCCTCCGACATCCATCTTGGTCTTTTCTTTCCTGTCTTTTCAATGACCTTTTGCTTTCTTCATGGTTAATGTCCCTGATGTCATTCCACAACTTGTCTGGTCTTCGGTCACCAGTGTTCAATGTGTCAAATCTATTCTTGAGATGGTGTCTAAATTCAGGTGGGATATACTCATGGTCATATTTTGGCTCTCATGGACTTGCTCTGATTTTCTTCAGTTTCAGCTTGAACTTGCATATGAGCAATTGAAGGTCTGTTCCACAGCTGGCCCCCGGCCTTGTTCTGACTATGATATTGAGCTTTTCCATCCTGTCTTTCCACAGATGTAGTCTATTTGATTTCTGTGTGTTCCATCTGGTGAGGTCCATGTGTGTATAGTCGCCGTTTATGTTGGTGAAAGAAGGTATTTGCAATGAAGAAGTCATTAACATCCTATATATTCCATGATGGCATTTGTCAAATGTAAGGAACCAACTATGAACAAAACCCAGACTTCATTTTGGTCCCTGGCTGGCAAAAATAGTGACGTGCTTGGCTACTAACTGAAAAGTTGGTAGTTTAGGCCCACCCAGAGGCACCTCAGAAGAGAGGCCTAGTGACCAACTTCCAAAAGGTCACAGCCATGAAAATGCTATGGAGCACAGTTCTACTCTGTGACACATGGAGTCACCATGAGTCAAAGTCAACTCAGTGGCAACTGGTAACTCCAACCCACAGCCATGGAGTTGATTCTGACTCATAGCAACCCCATAGGTTTCCAAGGCTGTAAATCTCTACAGAAGCAGACTGCCAAATCTTTCTTCTGTGGAGTCACTTGTGGTTTTGAACCACTGACCTTTCAGTTAGCAGTCAAATGCTTTAACCATTGTGCCACCAGGGCCAGCACTTCCACTGGTAACTGGTAGAGTTTATTTAAATGTCACTAGTTTTTCTATGTCCTTTGCATAATGTCCCTTTTCTGTTCTAGGATTGCCTCTAGTCACTTAGCTCTTTTTTTTTTTTTTAATGGTGGTAAAATACACATAACATAAAAATTACCATTTAAAGTGTACAATTCAGTAGCATTGAATATATTCACAATGTTGTGCAGCCATCACCACTGTCTAGTTCCACAACTTTTTCATCACCCCAAACTGAAACCCCATACCCAATTAAGCAGTAATTCTCCATTTCCCCCCCTCCCCAGACCCTGACAACCACTAATTTACTTTCTGTCTGCATGGATTTGCCAGTTCTGGATATTTCATGTATATGGAATCTTACAACATATGACATTTCGTGTCTGACTTCTTTCACTGAGCGTGTTTTCAAGGTTCATCCACGTTGTAGCAGGTATCAGGACTTCTTTCTCTTTTATGAATAAGTAATATTCCATTGTATGTATATACCACATTTTGTTTGTCCATTCATCTGATGATGAGCACTTGGGTTGTTTCTACCTTTTGGCTATTGTGAATAGTACTGCTACGAACATTCATATACAAGTCTTTGTTTGAAAACCTGTTTTCAGTTCTTTTGGGTATATACTTAGGAGTAGAATTGCTGGCACACATGGTAATGAAGACTCATTAACAACCTGCATTGTGCAGATGATGCAACCTTGCTTGCTGAAAGTGAAGAGGACTTGAAGCAGTTATTGATAAAGATCAAAGACCACAGCCTTCGGTATGGATTACACCTGAACATGAAGAAAACAAAAATCCTCACAACTGGACCAATAAGCAATATCATGATAAATGTAGAAAAGATTGAACTTGTTAAGTATTTCATATTACTTGGATCCACAATCAACACCCATAGTAGCTGCAATAAAAAAAAAAAATCAAATGACACATTGCATTGGACAAATCTGCTGCAAAAGACCTCTTTAAGGTGTTAAAAAGCAAAGATGTCACCTTGAAGACTAAGATGCGCCTGACCCAAGCCATGGTGTCTTCAGTTGCCTTATATGCATGCCAAAGCTGGATGATGCATGAGGAAGACTGAAGAATTGACGCCTTTGAATTGTGATGTTGGTGAAGAGTACTGGATATACACCATGGACTGCCAAAAGAATGAATAAATCTGCCTTGGAAGAAGTACAACCAGTATGCTCCTGAGAAGCAAAGATGGCGAGACTATGTCTCACATACTTTGGATATGTTATCAGGAGGGATCAGTCCCTGGAGAAGGACACCGTGCTTGGTAAAGCAGAGGGTCAGCGAAAAAGAGGAAGACCTTTGATGAGATAGATCGACACAGTGGCTGTAACAATGGGCTTAAGCACGGCAAGGATTGTGAGGATGGCGCAGGATCAGGCAGTGTTTCATTCGGTTGTACGTAGGGTCTCTATGAGTTGGAACCAACTCAATGGCACCTAACAACAACAACAACATGGTAATTTGATTTTTGTTCAGCTTTTTCAGGAACTGCCGAACTGTATTCCACAGGGGCAGCATCATTTTACATTCCACTAGGTTTTGGATTACTTTACGACAAATTCTAAAAGCATTCCTCTGCTCAGAATTGTGTTGCAGGAGGCCCTGTTGGAGATTAAATTCACACTTGGTATCTGCAGTGGTGAGAGAGGCACCTGGGTCTCTGGGTGTTGATGCAGCCCACACATACCCAGGGTTAGTAACAGACCTTTCGTATTTTGAAGAGCTGGGCCCATCAGAGGACTTGAAAACTGCCTTTCCCCAGATATGTATTTTAGGGAAAGAAAACGGAGGTCAGTAATTCTGAACCTTCAGAGGCTAGGCACCTGATCAGGTCCTGACGTAGCATTTTTGGGTGATTGCAGCTCTGGCAGAGTCCCTAGTGTTAACCAAAGGGTTAGAAGTTTGGGTCTACTCAGAGGAGCCTTGGAAGAAAGGCCTGGTGAACTACTTCCAAAAAATCAGCCATTTAAAACCCTATGGACTGCACTTCTACTCTGACACACATGGGGTCGCCATGAGTTGGAGCTGACTTGACAGCAAGTGGTTTGACAGCCCTGGCCAACTGATGGTGCACGGGCCTGATGGAGGTGAGCGCCAGGAGCCATGTTATTAGGAGCCCAAGCAAGAGGGACCTTGTCTGAGCTCAGCACAGAGGACCATTTCCTTTGAAGTACCGTGCCAGGAGCTTGTCAAGAGAGTTGGCATTGCTGACTGGAATAGCAGCAAGCCTGTTTCCCAGAACATCAGCTTTTGAGAGCAACATGATGTGGCAGGCATAAGCAAAGGCAGCAAGGACTTCTTAGGCCCCTCTTCCCTCCTCTAGGGAGTGGAAGCCAGATGCCTACACTCTAGTGGACCACATAGGCCTCCCGGGGGGAAGGGGCTTTCCCAGGAATGATGCTGGATCACCGGGGTGTGGTGGGTGGGGCTGGAGCTCATTTTAAATTAACCTAAAGAAATGAGGTACGTGTCCAAGCGTGCAGCCAAAGCATTGTGGAGGAATTCATACTGGTTGCTGGAATTGTGAGGGACAGTGGCTCAACATTCTAGAAGCTGAATTTCCCCTCACACCTGGGGTTTCGTAGAATCAAAGGTGCTGGGCAGACCAGGACAGTTTCACCCCAAGATTCGGGATCCTGCAGCCTTCCAGTTGGATGATCTCATTTCCGCCTCAGGCACTCCTGTCTGTGGAGTTTCTTGCTGGCTGGAGTTCTTGATATTAAAGGCTATATTCTCCCCAGTCTTCACTGGGATAACAAAGGAGTTTTAGAAGGCAGCCTTTGAAAATTTCAGAGCAAAATATGTGGTGTGAGAATCTGAAGTGAAAAATAAAAAGGCTAGGAGGTTCTAAAAAAGATGATCCTGACAGTGGTTGCAAATAAACTTTTTAATATTTCATGAAGCCCATCAGAAATTGTCCATTTACTTGTGAAAGGTGGTAGAGGCCACTAAGCACCAAGTCACTTTACTTCTGACTGTAGTTGATTCAAGGAGGTTAGGGGGTTTCTCCCTGGGCCCCAGGAAATGTGCCCCAGGAAATGTGCCCCCTCTTTTGGCGGTGATGGTGGCCGGTCATTTGCACTTCCTTGTTTTCTGTCTCTTCCCAGTTCCTGGCCCAGCTGATGGTGTTTCTGATTAATTTCATAAGCTCTGTGTTTTGCGGCCACTTGGGGAAGCTGGAGTTGGATGCTGTCACACTGGCAATTGCGGTATGTATTGAACTTTCTAACACTGATTTATGAAAGCCGTGTGTGCTAGTTTCCCATTATTGCTGTAACATTACCACCAACTTACAACAACACAAACGTATTATTTCACAGTTCTGGAGGTCGGAGTCCGAAATGGGCCTCACTGGGCCAAAATCAAAATGGTGGCAGGGCTGTATTCCTGTCTGGAGGCTGTAAGGGAGAATCGTTCTTCTTGCCTTTTCTAGCTTCTAAAGGCTGCCTGCATTTTTTGGCTCATAGCCCCTTCCATCTTGAAAGCCAGCAATGGGCAGTCGAGCCTTTCTCACCCAGCATCACTCTAACACACAGTCTCTTCTGCCTCCCTCTTCCACTTACAGGGATCCTTGTGAGTACATTGGGCCCTCCTGGATAACACAGGCTAACCTCCTGTTCTCAGCGTAGCTGCTTAGCCATCTTAATTCCATCTGCAACCTTAATGCTCCTTTGCCATGTAACCTATTTGGAAATTTTGGGGGTTAGGAAGTAGACATCTCTGGGGTGGGGGGGCATTATTTGGCCCAGCGCATCATCTAATTGATAATCCATGGAGCTGTAGTTTCTGCTCTTGGTCTCACACCTGGGAGAAGCAAATAGTAGAAAGAGAGTTGCGTTCAGACTTCCTCAGGAGAAACTCTAACTCCCCCACACCACCCCCATTAATTGTCTTACTGAGGGTCCCTGATCTAGAAATGAAACTGGAAGATGAAATCCTAGATCTTAGTGTCCAAACCTAAAGTTAGGAGGAACCCCAAGTCCTCTCTGTATCCTAAATGTAAACCCAGTAACCAAAAAGATATGTCATTGATCCCTGCCAGAGGTTGTCAACTGGCCACGCAAGAGGCCAGGGGGATATATCAACTCATCCAGATCCAGTTCCCGTCAGCTCGACTCCTACTTGTGGGAACCCTGTGTGTGTAGAGTAGAATTGTGTTCCACTGGGTTTTCAATGACTGTGACCTTTCAGAAGTAGATTGCCAGGCCTTTATTCTGTGGTGCCTATAGGTGGACTTGAATCTTCAATCTTTGGGTTAGCATCTGAACATACTGCCTGTTTGCACCACCCAGCGACTCCTTAGCCTGTTAGGTGTTTCTAAAAACCTGAATTCAGTGGCTCTAGGCAAGTGTGTGCCCTCAGTACCCCCCCAGCTTCCTCCACTCCCCTTTCCTCCTGCCCTGCACACATTTACATGACCTTCCTGGTCTCTCCAGGCATTTGAGTTTGCTACCTCTGAATTGTGCAAAACTACTCTGAACCAGGTATATATAGACTGCTTTATTTTGCTTTCAGGGAGTAACATGGACAACCTGAGGCTTAATTGTCCTTTTTTTTTCTCCTCAATGCTCAGAAATTGTGAGAAAACAGAAATGCATCCAGCAAGCCTCAGGCAGAGTCTGTTTGGCTAGGAATTTTCAGGGTGCAGCCAAGGCCCTCTAAAAGCTGGTGCTTCTCGGTGAGGCCATTTAGGCTTCTGTCCATGGACATCTCCCTGTAGACTCAGGGGAAGGTAGCAGGTTCCCGACAGGGAGAGCATTGGGCATTGTGATATCATTCCTTGGTTTTGGGGGCACTGCTTTGGGCTTCCGCCAAGCTCCAGGAACCCCAGTGTTTTGTTGAGGACCCTGGTCAAGGCAAGTACGCCTACAAGGCCTGGGGTACTAGTCTTTTTTTTTTTTTAATTTATTGTGTTTTAAGCGAAAGTTTACAATTCAAGTCAGTCTGTCTTACAAAAACTTATACACACCTTGATATGTAACCCTAGCTGCTCTCCTGCTAATGTGACAGCACACTCCTCCTCTCTACCCTGTATTCCCTGTGTCCGTTCAACCAGCTCCTGTCACCCTCTGCCTTCTCATCTGGCCTCCAGGAGCTGCCCACATAGTCTCATGTGTCTACTTGAGCCAAGACGCTCACTCCTCACCAGTATCATTTTCTGTCTTATAGTTCAGTCCAATCCCTGTCTGAAGAGTTGGCTTCGGGAGTGGTTCTAGTCGTAGGCTAACAGAAGATCTGGGGGCCATTACCTCTGGGGTCCCTCCAGTCTCAGTCAGACCATTAAGCCTGGTCTTTTTACGAGAATATGGGGTCTGCACCCAACTGTTCTCCTGCTCCCTCAGGAGTTCTCTGTTGTGTTGCCTGTCAGGGCAGTCATCATAGTAGCCAGGCACCATCTAGTTCTTCTGGTCTCAGGCTGATGTAGTCTCTGATTTATGTGGCCCTTTATGTCTCCTGGGCTCATATTTACCTTGTGTCATTGGTATTCTTCATACTCCTTTGCTCCAGGTGGGTTAAGACCAATTGATGCATCTTAGATGACTGTTTATTAGTGTTTAAGAGGCCACTTAACAAAGTGGGATGCAGAACATTTTCTTAAGGCAATTCACCTAGACGTCCACTGAAGCCATGGTCCTGGGGTACTAGTGTTGACTTTAGAGATTTGTTTCTGCACTCCTGGTATTCTATGGGATGTAACAGGCTGTGTTAGGTCTGGGACAAGTGGACTTACCCAAATGTGCTAATGTGGTACATTTGTGTGGTTTTTAAATTTCCCATAACAGGGATTCACAGCCCCCTGAAATTGGGAAGTAAAACAGCTGTCTTTAAAAAGCGAAAGCCTGTGTAATAATCTCTGGCCTGATTTTTTTTTTTTTACTCCCTAAACTTATGCATGAAGTCTCTGGGTGGGGCAAATGGCCAACTTGCTCAGCTGCTAACCGAAAGGTTGGAAGTTTGAGTCCACCTAGCGGTGCCTCAGAAGAAACCCCTAGCAAGCTACTTGCTAAAAATCAGCCATTAAAAACTCCATGGGCAAAGTCCTTGGGTGGCACAAAGGGTTAAGCTGTGGACCACTAGCCAAAAGGCTGGTGATTAGAACCCACCCAGAGAAGCCTTGGAACACTTGAAAGACAGTCCTGATGATTTGCTTCTGAAAGGTCACAACCTTGAAAACTCTGTGGAGCAATTCTACTCTGTACACATGGGGTCGCAATGAGTTGGGATCAACTCAATAGCAATTAACAATATATATACATACACATATGTCATATGTATAATGACTCTTATGAATAATTAAAGAAAACAAATAGAAGAAGGATCACTGAAGTTACTTCTCTTAACAACAACAACAACAACAACAACAAAAAACCCTATGGACACAGTTCTTCTGTGACATATGAGGTCACCATGAGTTGGGTTGGACTCTGGGGCAACTGGTTATAATTTAAGCATGTTCTCTGAGCTGACCCAGCTGCTTTGTTAAGGGCTCCAGGCAGTTAACCCAGTGGTCTAGCTGACTTGGTGCTGGAGGAGCTTTGCGGGCTTCAATCCATGCAGATAGAGACTTGTTTTCCTTTCCTCCTTTAGTTCTGTGTGGCCTTATCTCCTTGGGTTTATTTCCAGGTTATCAACATCACTGGCATTTCAGTGGGATTGGGCTTATCTTCTGCTTGTGACACCCTCATCTCGCAGGTAAACGGAAGTGGTCACACTCCCACACGACCCTGGACATCTTCTCTTTAGCGTAGAAGAGCCCCACCAGCAAGAAGGAAGAGCCTTGTGCACAGTCAGCAAGCACCTGCAGCATTTCACTAGCCATCAATTCCCTTTCCCCCTGTGCGCTTTCTCTTAAATGTGGCTGGAGCCAGTATGTATGAGCGTGACTGCACTGTACTACGTTTTGACCAAATAAGGGACATTCTTCAAACTTTCCTTCTTCTATCACTTACCACAATATGGGAGTCATTGATTTGGGTATAGTTCAGTGGTCCTCAAACTTTAGCGTGCATCAGAATCACCTGAAGAGCATGTTAAAACACAGATTGCTAGATCCTGTCCAGTGGCATGCAAGTAAATGCTGAACAGTCAGCTTTGGGGTGGGAGAGGGGAATATCTTGACTTGCAGTGTTTGCCATTTCTGGGGGCGTAAGTCCTTCCTCTGTGGCTGATTTCAAGCTACCACTGAGATGTCACTGAATGTGAAGCTGGGAAGAGATATGCACAAGTGGCTTTCACAAGCTGGTGGCAGCACACCACTGGCCCTACCCCCAGAGTTTCTGCTTCAATAGGCCTGGAGTTGGGCCCAAGAATTTGCGTTTTTAACAAGTTCCCAGGTAATGCGACCCTGACTGCACGTCAGAACCAAATGGAGAGCTTTTAATAATTGTTGATATCTGAGTCCCTGCCCTGGACCAGTTAAGTTCAGAATGCTTGGAGTGGACCCCAGCATCAGCGTTCTTTAACTGTTCCCCAGGTGAATCTGATGGGAAGCATATTTGAGAATCACTTGTCTTTCTTATTATCAGGGCCAACTCTGTAAAGAACATGGCCAAGTTTTTAGAACCGCCTGCTTCTTTAGGAGGCACAATGGAAGGCTTTCAGGGAAGAGTAGGGGTGCCATTTCTGGGATAGTGAGTTTGGTTTTGTTCTGTGTACTCAGACTTTTGGGAGCCGGAACCTGAAGCATGTGGGCATCATCCTGCAGAGGGGTGCACTCATCCTGCTCCTCTCCTGCTTCCCCTGCTGGGCGCTCTTCCTCAACACCGAGCTGATGCTCCTGCTCTTCCGGCAGGACCCGGCTGTGTCCAGGTACGATGGGACACACCATGGCTGGATTGGGTGTGCAGCCAATCCAAATTCAGCCTCCAGGAATTACAAAGGCCAGGGACAAGGCCACACCTCCAGGCAAGGTTAAGCTTTCTTCAACTGATTTCTACCTGGCCTCAGAGGTGCAGTGGTTAAGAGTTCGGCTGCTAACCAAAAGGTCAGCAGTTCTAATCCACCGGCCATTCCTTGGAAACCCTATGGGGAAGTTCTACTCTATCCTGTAGGATCACTATGAGTCAGAATCGACTGGACAGCAATGAGTTTGGTTTTTTATTTTAATGCTTTTCACACTTGGCACCTAAAATCTGGAATCATCTGCTCTTGGATGACTTATAGGATAAATAGTTTTGATTGAAGTTAGATTTTCAAGCATCCTCCATGTGGGATGGTAGTTTGTGGGTTTTGTTCATAGTTTAGTGCTGCTGGACCTGGTTGATACTAAAATCATCTTGGGTGCTTTTAAAAACCATCCATGCCTGTTCTCTACTTCTCCTTACCCCATATTCTGATTTAATTGGCTTGGGGTGAGTCCTGGGCATCAATATCTTTCAAAGCTCCCCAGATAATGCTAATGTACAGTCAAGTTTGAGACCCATTGAATTAAAGTGATAAAGACCTTTCCAAAGTTCTTGTCTTAAACTCATGGCTCTAAACCCAGTAGACATTTGGCAGTGTCTGGAGACATTTCTGGTTGTCACAACTGGTAGGAGGATGCTACAGGCAGAAACCAGGGATGTTGCCAAACACACCACAGTGCACAGGACAGCCCCTCACAACAAAGAATTATCCAGCCATAATGCTGAGTTTGGAGTTCCTGAGTGGTGAAAATTGTTAGTGTACTCAGCTGCTAACCAAAAAGTTGAAGGTTTGAGTCTACCCAGAGGCACCTCGGAAGAAAAGCCTGGTAATCTACTTCTGAAAAATCAGTCACTGAAAACCCTATAGAACAAAGGAGAAAGAAGGAAACCCAAGAATCAGAGAAGGAACTGGACTGTAGGACTAATTGTTTACATGAACCACTGCCTCCTCCAACTTGAGACCAGAAGAAATAGATGGTACCTGGCTACCACTACTGAATACTCTGATCAAGAACACAATAGATGAATCCTGATAAAAAAGGGAGAAAAATGGAATAGAACTTCAAATTCTTAAAGAATCTAGACTTACCGAACTTATTGAGGCTAGAGGAGTCCCTGAGACTATGGCCCTGAGCTGATCTTCAAACCTTGAATTGAAAATATCCCCTGAAGTCACCTTGAAACTAAGTAACAGTTTAGCCCAAAGAGTAATGATTGTCACCTTTGAGTATTGTACTTGTTTAAAAAAAAAAAAAAAATTATATAAGACCAAAAGGTCAACACGTATTTTAAAGCATAGATGGGAAGATTGGGGCCAAGGAGATTAAGTAAATGGAAGTGAAACAACTAGAAGAGAAGTAACAAGAATATTGACAAAATGTGAAGTATTTAGCCAATGTCACTGATCATCATGTCTAGAAATTATAAAATGGGAGCAGGTTTTGCTGTGTATATTGTCACCAAAAATAAAATTTAAAAAAGAAAACGATAAAAGTAATGTTGGAATGATTTTGATGGAAGGTTTGGAAACCTCTATACCAAGAATTACAAGACATTACATAGAGAAGTTAAAGAAAATCTAAGTAAATGAAGAAACATACTGTACGTACACAAAAGAAAACCCTGTGGAGCACAGTTCTACTCTGACACACATGGAGTTGCCATGAGTCAGAATCTACTCCGTAGCACCAGTAATACTGAGGCTGAAAAAACCTGTCAACCTGTTGACTTTAAAGAACCAGGAGAGGTAATCTGGGTTATAAAATGACAAGTTCTACGCGTAAGTTTTCACTTTTGCTCTAGCAATTTAAGCCCATCAGTTTAGAAAGAGCCAAGAATGCAAAAGGCGGTTTAGTTTGCCTTCATCACTTTTTTCCTTTTCATTATATAGGCTTACCCAGACCTATGTCATGATCTTCATTCCAGCTCTTCCTGTAAGTTTTCAAGTGTTAAGAGGTTCCCTTATTGGGGTCCCTTGGTAAAAGGTAGCTGAGAGATCCAGAACTCAGTCTTAACTGATTCTCACGTGTGCTGTTGGTTCCTTCGAGGAATTGTGGCTTTAATTATGCCCATTAAGGACACAAACATTTGTCCCTTGAAGAAATACCAGGGTTAAAGTGACTCTAGAGGCCACTGTCCTGTGTCCTATAGCTGGAGGGATCTCAGGGCTCACCCCTGGAGAAGGCTTCAGACTTGTTTTTTCCTTTTTAATATAGAGGCATGTTCTTACTCATCTCTGAACCCCTGGGGCATCCCTTTGAGCCTTTACACTTTCACTTGCTGAGCGTGTGTTGCTGTCTTATGCAATAGTGTGCCCATAATGAAGGATCCGACCTAAATTTTATCCAGTTGGACAGTTTGGCCATCTGTCCTCATAATTGGCATTGTGTTTTCTTTAATTTATTCTGAAACCCTTTTAATTTGGTATTCTTTAAAAAGCTCACTAAATAGAACTATGGTGTAGCCTACATTGGAAGCACCCAACTAGAGTTTGCCCAAGGGCCTCCATTATGCCACACTGCCTCCAGAAGAGTCTTTACTATGCACCCAAGGAAATCGCACTTCCTTTTGCCAGACACCTACATTTTTCCAGGGTTGCATGGGTAACATTTGTGTGATAGAAGACATATGAAATACCTTGGTCATAAACACCCCTCCCCCTCCCATCCTTAGATGGCTGCCTCCGTGGCTCCAGTCCTCAGTTTTGGTGTAGATGGGCTGTGGCTCCCGGCGTGGCCTGGTCTCACTACCATGTGGCAAGGCTAAAATGTTAACATTTGTCTCCCTTTTTCTCTTATAGGCGACCTTTCTTTATACATTACAAGTAAAATATTTGCTCAACCAGGTAATGATTACTGCCCTTTTTCTTTGGGAAGCTAATGGGAATTTGCAGCTTTCTGTGGTTAGGGACCCTAAGGATACCAGGGACAGGGGAGGCTGCGATGGAGAGAGCCTGCCTGCTGGGAGCCGTGGGAGTGAATACATGTTTCTGTGTTGTGTGTGCAGGACTTTGGTGTTGAGAAGTTTGTTGAGTGATATCAGGGAAAGGACACATTATTTTTGGCTCTGGAAAATTCCTATCCAGTTCCCATTGGAAATATTGTCACTGGCAGGTAGGATTAGAGCCATAGTGCTCTTTGGCTCGGTGTTCTAACCCAGCTGCTTGGAAGTGGGTTCATGTCTGTCTGCTCCTCAGAGAGAGTAGTACGTTGGGCCTGTCTCTCAGGCTCCAGGGTATGAAGGTCCTGTCTAAAAGGTTCCACTTTTCTCAGGGGGGGATATGAAAGCATAAATCGAAGGACACCTCAGGTCAGTCAGAACTCTGCATATATAATAGCACTGGCTAGAGGTCCTGGGACAGTTGCCCTGACTTATTAAAAAAAAAAAAAAAAATAGGTGTGGATTTATGGTGCCAGCATATGTGGGACTGCTGACTTCCTTCCGGATAAATCCAGGTAAGTGGGGATACTGGGCAATGGATCATGGCCACATAGGCGGAGTTTCCCCTACATATGTAACAGGGGGCAGGAGGGAGGGGAGAAAGAATGGAGGAATTTTTCCATCTGTTTTATGGCTTTTAGAAAGGAAGATATTACTCTATTAACAAAACAAGAATATTTCAGAGCTTTATTGGTTAGTATTAGAATTTTATACTTGAAATCTCTGTAGCATGGAGAGAAGGAAATCAGTATTTCTGAAAGAACACAGCCCAGAGCTCAGAAATACCTTAGTCCACTCTAGTGCCTTCTTCCTGGTTGTCAGTCTCTCACCAAATGCGCCAGCCCAAGTTTTAACATAACCGATTGGGAATGTGGATGTGAAAACCCCTCTCTAATATCCTGAGGCAGAGAGAAAGAGCTAGAAGTAGGTGCCATGAGCTGAGAGGGGTCAGGGAGGTTTGAACTGGGTTATGGCAGACATGTAGAGTCTTCAAGGTAGAGAAGGCAAGGAAGGGCACCCCAGAGAGAGGGGACCCATTCACAAGTATGCAAAATACTGGGTGTGTCCAAGATAATGCAGAGTCTTAACTAGTTTACTGAAGTGGGTGGAGGGATACAGTGGATGACAGAATTGGCGGGGTAGGCTGGCCCAGGGTCAGTTTGTACAAAGCTTGGGTTCTCTGCTGAGGATTTTAATTTTTAGGAACCAAATTAATTGGCAGGGGAAAAAATGAGAGTAATGGATACGTTGTTGTCATGCGCCGTCAAGACGATTTTTGACTCATCGCAACCCATGTGTCAGAGTAGAGCTGCCCCACAGGGTTTTCTAGGCTATAATCTGTATGGGAGCAGTTCCCCAGCTCTTTCTCCCACAGAGCTGCTGGGTGGGTTCAAAGCACCATCCTTTCAGTTAGCAGCTAGTGCTGAACTGTTGTACCAAGGCTGCTGGTCCAGACCAGATGATGAAGATCTATGATGAAAAAGAACACCCCAGGGAAGCAGAAGGAGACCTGGCAGATGGATGCTGTAGACTTAAGTGGCTGGTTGGCAGTAGGGACCATGGGAGAAGCAGCAGCTGCACTTTAATCCAAAGTTTCCACCTTGGGGGCCCAGCCTAGGAAGACCATCCGTGGAGACAAGAGAGAAACACCTGGTTTCTTGGAAAAAGTTATTAACTGTGGTGTGGTCATGTTCCCTTGAGGTGGTAGACCTGCTGCATGCAGAGTGAGGCAGGCAGTTAGAAATTTACATCCTCACCGTGGAGGGAGTATTTGAAACTGGGAGTGGCCATATTACCCTTGGAGAAGGTGTAGGGTGGAAACAGAACCAGACAAAACCGGGGGGAGTACTTGCACTTTTAGGGTGGGGGGTTGTCTTAGTTTCTTAGTGCTGCTGCAACAGAAATACCACAAGTGGGTGGCCTTAAAGCACATACATTTATTTCCTCACAGTTTAAGAGGCTTGAAGCCTCAGTTGAGGGCACTGTAATAGGGAAAGGCCCTCTCTCTGTGGGCTCTGGGGGAAGATCGTTGTCTCAGCATCTGTAGCCCTGGTGTTCCTCGGTTCCTTGAAGGTCTCCACGTGGCATCTGACTTCTCCATTTGTGCTTGCTCCTGGGTCTAATCTGCTCTTTTTGTAACTCAGAAGTGATTAGGTTTAGGACATGCCCTACAATGGTATGGCCTCATTAACATAACAAAGAAAACCCTATTCCCAAATGGGATTACATCCACAGGTTAGGATTCCAATACATATTTTTTTTTGGTGGGGAGGGGGAGGATGGAACGCAATTCAATCTATAACAGAGACTTTGGAAGAGAAGGGGACTAGGTTGGGCCTCTTCTTATCTTGCTTCAAGGGAAGATTTCTTCCTGCTTGTTTCCAGTGTCCATTTGTATGCCCGTGACTCCCACATTTATATCTCCAGCCTCCAGTCTTTCCAGCTGGCTGCAGGAGGCACACAGACGTTACGCTTTCCCACAAATCTGCTCTTCTGCTCTCCTGCACTTCATCTCAATGTGTGGTATTGACCCCTTTCTCTCCTGGTAGACTACACTTGATACAGTCCCATCATCCATGACCCTATCTTTTCCTTCACTCCGCCATCTGATCAGCCACCTGGTCCTCTAGGTTCTGCCTGCTCCTTGCCATCCTTCATGCTGCTGCCTCAATTCATTTCTTAACATTTGCCGCTGTATTCTTTCCGTAGGGTAATGTGGTTCAGTGGTAGAATTCTTGCCTTCCACGTGGGGACCCGGGTTTAATTCCTGGCTAATACACCTCAAATACAGCCACTGCCCATCTGTCAGTGGAACAGGTTTCAGCAGAGCTTCCAGACTAAGAAAGAGTAGGAAGAAAGGCCTGGCAACAGAAGTCCAAAAATCAACCAGTGAAAAGCCTATGAATCACAATAGTCTGATGCTGTTGTTCATGGGGTTGCCATGAGTCGGGGGTGGACTCTATGGCAGCTAACAACAATAACAACATTCTTTCAGTAGGATGTTAACTGATCTCGCTGCTGCCAGTCTTTTTCCTAAGCCGGTCCGAAACTATGATGCTTTTTTACTATCATCCTGAGATGTAAATCTGATCACCTAATCCCCTTGCTAAAAATGCATCAGCATCCCCAGATCAATAAGTAGTGATCAGCCGAGATCCTTGTCCCAGTCCCATTAGCCTTCCACTACCAGTGACAAACCTGCTGTCCAGCAGAAAGTCAGGTTTATCGACCCATCACACTGAGGGAGACCTAACACCAGAGGAACCACGGGACATCTCAAAGGACACCAAACAAAGGAAATAGATCAAGTTATTATAAGGTTGTGAAGAAAGGTAGAACATAGATGAAATTTAAACAAAGTTTTTTGATGGGCTCGAAGCAAAACAGGGCTGAGAATCAAGTGTCGACATCAGATCTAGACTGCAAAGTGGACCCGCTTCTGTTTCCTTGGACACTTCAAAGTTAAGGTGAACGCAGAGTGTAGACAGATGTAGACCGTTGCCTCCAGAAGCCTTGTGACACTCTGCACCTGGGTTGGAAATTGAGGGTGATTTCTGTGTTAAAGTGACTTTGATCCTGCAGGCAAGAGGATGCTTATTTCTTACTCATATAACTTCAAACAGCAAAATGCTTATCGTTTAGATGTTAGAGAACAGCGTTTCTCAGGGAGTAAGAAAGCGGTAGTCATTCAAAGAAGGGGTTGAGATGACACTTGCAGCGTGAGGTGGGGAGATGCTGCCTGTCAACTTCGCATTCGGCTTTATCTGTGTCTGCTGTTGCAGCCTGATGAGTAGCAGGCAGATTGTTACTTTCTTAGACTGATGTCATTTTACTTTCTCACCCTGAAAAAGTCTTAATTTGAGGTACAAAGTAGACTTGACTTTTCTCCTGTCCCTGTACTTCTGAGGAGCGTCAGATATGGCGTAGTTGTTCCACACTCCAGGGGGCAGTGGTGGTTCAGTTGTAGAATTCTCACCTGCTTTTTGGGAGGCCAGGGTTTGACTCCTGGCCAGTGCACCCCACGTGTAGCCACCATCCATCTGTCAGTGGAGGCTTTGGTGTTGCTATGATGCCGAATGGTTTCAGCACAGTTTCCAGACTAAGATGGACTAGGGAAGAAAGGCCTGGTGATCACAAAGGTCTGCGGCTCTGGTAAGTTGAGGTCTGACTTTCCAGCAGCTGACAACAATATTCCACACTCCAGAAAGAAACTCTAGTTTCTTAAGATCGTTTTTGGTAAATTTTCTGAATTTCAATATTGGTCAAGAAAGTGTCATATTTTCACCCACTGTCCAATGCCAAAACGACTTGTTTATACCGTTTAACCCCTGCCAGTCCTTGCCCACTTACAGACAAGGCACCTGTCTTATTACTCCTCTGATGCTTTCTCCTTATCTGCCCATTTCTCTCTGTGGCCAGAACTACAAACTCGTGCCTCAAAGAGAGAAGAGAGGGGAGGGCGGGAGGGTAGAAAGGTAGGAGCAGCAAGGATGTGTCATTGCAGCTAAGACATTCTGGTATGCTTGTAACCCCTGCCCAGGCAGCCCCGTTAGAACCTGTGGTGTGTTAGGAGAGCAGAAAACAGCTGTTGTGTTCTCTGGATCTAAGGCACGGTGTGGTCTTCTCAACTTGTTTCAGGGAATCATACTGCCCCAGATCATAACTGGAGTTGCAGCCAACCTCATTAATGCCCTCACCAACTATCTGTTTCTCCATCAACTGAACCTCGGGGTGATGTGAGTCCAGCTGATTCTTGGGACAGGGAGAAGAATGCCTTGCATGTGGCTTTTTAAGGGGGGAGAAGAGTGGGACCTTTAGCTGGTTGGATATCACATATGCATGTGGTTTCCTTCTTGTCCCAATCTGGAAACACTGTCAGGGATGGAGATCAATGCTCCTCTGAGCAGAAAAAGACCTTGGAGCCTGCTGTAGGTTTCATGGCAAGGGATGAGTCACTCATCTATCTCAGTGCCGGGCGTGGTGGGGAAAGAAAGGAGGGCAGATACCTCTCTCTCACTGTTTTCATTCTTTCTAGGGGCTCTGCACTGGCAAATACTATTTCCCAGTTTATGCTGGCTCTCCTCCTCTTTCTCTGCATTTTCTGGAGAAAATTACATCAAGCTACATGGGGAGGTAAGGAATTCTTTTATCTTTGCACTTGGATATTTGTCTTGTTGAGTTCCAGCCAGGTGCCTAGACATATTGGTAAATGGACTGTGTCTGTTCTGGCTGCAGGGTGGTCCTTTGAGTGTCTCGAGGACTGGGGGTCCTTTCTCCGCCTGGCCATCCCCAGCATGCTCATGCTCTGCATTGAATGGTGGGCCTATGAGATCGGGAGCTTCCTGAGCGGTCAGTGTGAGGACAGATGATGAAGACTGTTGGAAATGTGGGGCCCCGTCTAAGAGCAAAGGTCCCTCAGTGGCGCAAATGGTTTACACACTTGGCTACTAACTGAAAGGTTGGCGGTATGAATCCACCCAGTGGTGCCATGGAAGGAAGGCCTGGCGATCTGCTTCTGAAAGATCACAGCCATTGAAAACACCGTGAAGCACAGTTCTACTCTGATACATGGGATTGCCATGAGTCAGAATGGACCCAATAGCAATGGGCTTGGTGTTTTGGTTGATCTAAGAGCAAGGAGTTGCTTGTCTCTCACCAGGTATCATTGGCATGGTGGAGCTGGGAGCACAGTCTGTTGTGTATGAACTGGCCATCGTTGTATATATGGTGAGTGTCTGAGAGCTGATTATGTGAGGGAATCCAAATGTCTTCCTCACCTAGTGTTCTAAAGGAGTCTGAGAATCAGCATAGGTGTTCATAGCATTAAATGAAACAACGCAAAGGGAAAATTTCATCCCAGAGCCTGGGGGGATGCTTTTGGTATAGTGGAAGAGGAGTCTGGGCAAAACCCCAAATGACCTGATCACTGCTAGTTCCCCTCTCCTAACATAGTTAAAATTTGAAAGATTTGATCTTACTTGCACATTTCCCCCCAAAACAAGAATCTTTTCCAGTTGTCACACACAAATGTCTTGAGGGGCCAGGTGGGTGACATAAAGGAGTGAGAGGGCTGGGTGCATGGCAAGGCTCCCCAAGCTACCTGTACTTCCAAGTCCCTAGGTGGTGCGCTTGGGTTAATGTGCTCGGCTGCTGACTGAACGGTTGGAGGTTCGAGCCCACCCAGAGGTGCCTGAGAAGAAAATCCTGGAGATTTACTTTAAAAAAATCAGCCATTGAAAACCCGCTGGGGGTTGCCATGAGTCAGAGTCGACTTGACGACAACTGGTACTTGCATCTCACCAAACCCAGGTCCTGTCTGTTTCTGAGGCCTTTTAAAATGCTGGGAGCCTAGCCACACACTTCAGCCTGAGCCTGGTTTGCAAGCTCGGCATTACAGTGTGAGCTACTACGTTCACATAAGTATTGATAAAATACACATAGGCATTTCCTTCATTTTTCCAGGGGGCTGTGTTATAATTGCCTACTAAATGACATGAAGGTTCCTCTGAATTTCCAGTTGATATTTTCAGTAAGACAAAAAAAAAAAAGTTTCTAATGACTGGGGATTTGTCAAATTTCCTGTTTTAAGAATCATTCTCTTGAGCATCTTTTTTTTTTTCCCCCCCCTTCCCTGGGTAGAATTTTTTAACCTGTATTTTTCACTTAAACACTTTTTCTTTTATATTTCAGTAAATCTAGTAACTACACCTAAATCAAAATGCTTTTTGACACATAGTATTCCATTATATATACTATAAATTTTAAAACAGTTCCCTGGGAGACACAGAAGGTCAAGCTCTCGACTACTAACAGAAAGATTGGCAGCCCGAACCCACCCAGAGACATCTCAGAAGAAAGACCTGGAGATCTGCTTCTGAAAGTTCATAGCCATGAAAACCCTATGGAGCACAATTCTACTATGTGAAATGCCATGAGTTGGAATCTACACGGCAACTGGGTTCTGGGTTAAGTAGTTTAGGGTCTCACAGCGGATAAGTGACTGGGTCAGAATTTGAACCTAGGCAGCCTGCCCTCAGAATCCCCATTCCTGACCACATTCCTCAATGTTTTTTTTATGACCACTCCTAATCCCTCCAGCCCCCCTCACAAAAACGTAACGTTGTTATCAGTTTGGTATGTTCATCATTTTCGGGTTCTATCTTTTAAACTCTACCTTTGATGGTCTTTCAGGACAGAAACTAGATTGGGCTTGTGGCAGTCCATCCTTCTCACCCCCAGGAGGAATGTGATTGCTCAGGGCCCTCTTTAGCCACGCCACTGCAGAGGCCCAGAGTGCTGTGGAAAAACCCAGTCCGTAATAATTGTCAGGGCCTGGGGCTCCCAGGTGGACAAAGGATATATTGCCAGTTAGTCTTATTAGAACTTTTAGGGACCAAGTTTTACCAGTGTCTAAGTTTGCTAGTGCTGCTATATAACAGATATATCACAAGTGGGTGGCTTTAAAGAATAGAAATGTATTTTCTCACAGTTCTGGGGGCTAAAAGTCCAAATCAGGGTCTTGGCCATGTGGCTTCTTTCTTGCTGGTATCTCTGGGTGTTCCTTACGTGTCCTGCCTTCCCCTGAGTGTGCATGCCTCTGTGTCCAGTCTTCTCCTTTTATAACTCAGAACTGATTAGATTTAGAACCCACCCTACTCAGACATGATCTAATTAACATGGCAAAACAAAACAAAAAACCCCTATTTCCAAACAGGATGACATCCATAGGTATAGGGGTTAGGATTCTAACACATATTTGGGGGAGGCACAATTTAATCCATAACAACCGACAAGGTATGAAGCCTGATTTCCCTGCTTCCTCTTCTTCCGGTAAAGCAAAAGTTAGGCTCCGAGCTGAGAGCAGCGAGGCACCCGACCTACCTGCTGTGTGGTCTCACTTTCTCGGTTTCGTTGTTGTAGGCTTCCTTTTCCTTTTAGATACCTACAGGCTTCAGCGTGGCTGCCAGTGTCCGGGTTGGAAACGCACTGGGTGCTGGGAACATTGAGCAGGCAAAGAAGTCGTCTGCTGTTGCCATGCTGATCACAGGTGATCATGCTGACTTCTTCAGTTCCTCGCAACTCCGTTTCTGCATGTGGAAACCCGGTTTTCCTGAAGACCTCCTTTTTCAGTTTGCTGTTTCTTCTGCCGTTTTCCCTCCAGAGCTCTTTGCTGTCGTCTTTTGGATCCTGCTGTCAAGCAGTAAGGATATTGTGGGGTACATTTTCACTACCGACAGGTGAGTGCTGAGCTTTCCACAACAAAGTACAGCGGAGATTTTCTTCAAATGTGAGATCTGTGGTAAAGAAATGGTCAAGTCTGGCAGATGCTTCCACACCGGCCCTCCCGGGTGGTGCACTTGGAGGGGTGTCTGAGTCGTTTGCAAAATCAGAAACTCAACCAATATTACCTGGGAAGAACTGACTAGGTAATTTTCAGTAGGAACTGATTTATAATCTAGAATGCCAAGTTAATGGCTGTTGATGGTGATTTATGCTCCTGGTAGTCAGAATGCTTGTGTGTATTACAGAAGGGAGCCCCTTTTTCGTACCGTTGATTACATTGGTATCACTGGTACCATTAATTATATTCTCAGTTAATTATTTCCTTCCCAGTGACATACATGTATGTATATAAATATATGTGTATGCACACATATGTATTGGAAGAAAGGCCTGGTGTGATCTATTTCCAAAAAATCAGCCATTGAAAACCCTATGGTATACAATTCTATTCTGGCACATAGCATAGGGTTGCGGTGAGTCAGAACTGACCTGATAACTGAGTTTTATATATATATGTGTGTATATATATATTCAAACACACATATATATACACACATATATAATTATCATCTCAAAAGCTAACATTTTACTTAAATGTGGAAACATATTCCCACAAACGACAGCCAAGAAAAAGGCAATAGAGTTTAAGAACTGGAAAATAAATGATAAAACTGTATCTGAAAACCCAAAGGAATCAACCGTAAACCTACTACACACATAAAAAAAGATTATTAATTAATAGAATATTTATATCACCTATTACCATATAGAAATCAACAGCCTTCATATACAACTAGTAGTAAAAAATATAATGAAATATATAATGTAAATGAAAAAATCCTTTTACAATAGCAATTAAAAAACATAAGCTGGGAAAACTTGCATCACAAACAACTGGCTAATATAAGACACCTAGGAAAATCAAGAAGAAAAAGATCAGCTACCCAGAGAAGTGGTCAAAGAACATAAACAAGTATTTCATGGGAAAATAAGCATCAATGGCCCTTAAACATGTGAAAAGATGCTCAATCCTGTAATAGGAGAACAGAAATCCAAACCACAAATGAAATAGTTTTCATCTATTGAATTAGAAAAATAATCCAAAATCCCAGAGTTTAACATGCCTGTGGAAAAAGCTTTGGGGAAAACAGGCATTCTCATATGTTGCCTGTGGGAGTACAAATCACACTTTCACCGTATCTGTCAAAATTACAAAGACATTCTTTGGTCCTACTTCAGGCGTTTTCTTCTATTGTGAAACCTGTACATATAAGAAATGGAGTTTATACAGATTATTCATTGCAACTTTGTCTGTTATGGCAAAGACTGGAACCATTCCTAGCGCCCATCTACACAGGAGACTGGTTAAATAATCTATGGTACACCCACACAGTGGAATATCAAATGGCTGTGGAAAAGAATGAGACAGCTCTGTATATAGTGATACAGAAAGATTTTCCGAATGTATTTTTAGGTGGAAGAAGTACAGACATCACATAGAGAATGCCATTCAATTAAATCATAAAGTAGAGAAGGGGAAAATAAGAATATAATTTTAATTTGCTTATACTTTCATAAACACTGGACAAATTCAGAAACTACTAAGAACTGCTACCTAGGAACGAAGGTGGAAATGGGGTGGGCTGGGAAAGGAGTAAAGGTAAGACTTCTAAGGCTTTCTATATGATTTTGATTTCTTTTAAATATTTGCATATATTATAATCAACAAATACATTTGAATAAAAGAAATGTAATTCTGTCCTTTTTCTGGTGGGGGAGATGGTTATCATGTTCAGTGCTGGATTTCTTATTTATTCATTTATTCAACAAATATCAATGTTCTGGGTTTAAGTGTGACTAAACTCATTCAGAGTCCTGGTTGGTGCAAGTGCTTAACCACAACACTACTAACCTAAAGGTTGACAGTTCAAAGTCATCCAAAAGCACCTTGCTTCTGAAGGGTCACAGCCTTAAAAACCCTATGGAGCACAGTTCCGCTCTGCTACACATGGGGTTGCCATGAGTCAGAAGCAACTGAATGGCAACTAGTTCTATTCGGCTTTTGGAAACTCACTGAAGGGAATTATGAATTCCTTGCCTCCCCTGATCAGTTGGCAGTATTTTTCTAGTCTCCTACAAGTGATCTCTATGTTGTTGTTAGGTGCTGTTGAGTCAGTTCTGACTCATAGTGACCCTGTGTGCAACAGAACGAAACGCTGCCCAGTCCTGCACCATCCGTCAGTCTATCTTGTTGAAAGTCTTCTACCTTACCAAGCATGCTGTCCTTATCCAGGGAATGGTCCCTCCTGATGACATGTCCAAAATACGTGAGACAAGTATCGCCATCCTCACTTCCAAGGAGCATTCTGGCTGTACTTCTTCCAAGACAGACTTGTTTGTTCTTCTGGCAGCCTGTGGTATATTTGGTGTTTTTTGATAACACCGTAGTTCAAATGTGTCAATTCTTCTTCTGTCTTCCTTATTCATTGTCCAACTTTCATATGTGTATGAGGCCATTAAAAACATCACAGCTTGGGTCAGGCACATCTTAGTCCTCAAAGTGACATCTTTGCTTTTCAACACTTTAAAGAGGTCTTTTGCAACAGATTTCGTCCAGTGCAATACATCATCTGATTTCTTGACTACCGCTTCCATGGGTATTGATTGTGGATCCAAGTAAAATTAAATCATTAACAGCTTAGATATTTTCTCCGTTTATTGTGATGTTGCTTATTGGTCCAGTTGTGAGGATTTTTGTTTCCTTTATGTTGAGGTATAATCCATACTGAAGGCTGTGGTCTTTGATCTCCATCAGTAAGTACTTCAAGTCCTCTTCACTTTCTGCAGGCAAGGTTGTGTCATCTGCATGTTGCAGATTGTTAATGAGTCTTCCTCCAATCCTGATGCCACCTTCTTATTTATATAGTCCACCTTCTTGGATTATTTGCTCAGTATACAGATTGAATAAGTATGGTGAAATGACACAACCCTGATGCACACCTTTTCTGATTTTAAACCACCTAGTATCCTTTTGTCCTGTTTGAACGACTGCCCCTAGGTCTATACACAGGTTCCACGTGAGCACAATTAAGTGTTCTGGAATTCCCATTCTTCACACTGTTATACATAATTTGTTACGATCCACACAGTCAAATGCCTTTGCAGAATCAATAAAACACAGGTAAACATCCTTCTGGTATTCTCTGCTTTCAGCCAGGATTCCTCTGACATCAGCAATGATATCCCTGGTTCCACATCCTCTTCTGAAACCAGCCTGAATTTCTGGCAGTTCCCTGTCTATATACTGCTGCAGCCGCTTTTGAATGATCTTCAGCAAAATTTTGTTTGTGTGTGATATTAATGATGGTGTTTGATAATTTCCACATTCTGTTGGATCATCTTTCTTTGGAATGGGCATAAATATGGATCTCTTCCACTCAGTTGGTCAGGTTCCTGTCTTCCAAATTTCTTAGCATAGATGAATGAGCACCTCCAGCACTACATCTGTTTGCTGAAATATCTCAATTGGTATTCTGTCAATCCCTGGAGCCTTGTTTTTCGCCAGTGCCTTCAGTGCAGCCTGGACTTGAACCATTGGTTCTTGATCATATGCTACCTCCTGGAATGGTTGAACATCTACCAATTCTTTTTGGTACAGTGACTCTGTGTATTCCTTCCATCTTCTTTTGATGTTTCCCACATAAAAATATTGTTGAATATTTTGCCCATAGAAGCCTTTATATTTGTAACTCGAGGATTGAATTTTTTTTTTTTTCAATTCTTTCAGCTTGAGAATGCCGAGCATGTTCTTCCCTTTTTGTTTTTTCACTCCAGGTCCTTGCATGTGTCATCGTAATACTTTTCTCAAGCCGCCCATTGAAACCTTTTGTTCAGCTCTTTTACTTCATCATTTCTTCTATTTGCTTTAGCTACTCTTAAGTTCAAGTTTCAAAGTCTCTCCTGACATCCATTTTGGTCTTTTCTTCCTTTCCTGTCTTTCAAATGACCTTTTGCTTTCTTCGTGTATGATATCCTTACTGTCGTTCCACAGCTTGTCATGTCTTCGGTTATTAGTGTTCGGTGTGTCAAATTTATTCTTGAGATGATCTCCAAATTCAGGTGAGATATATTCAAGGTCTTATTTTGGTTCTCATAGACTTGTTTTCTTGGCATAGACGAGTAAGCACCTCCAGCGCTGCATCTGTTTGTTGAAACATCTCAATTGATATTCCATCAATTCCTGGAGCCTTGTTTTTCGCCAGTGCCTTCAGAGCAGCTTGGGCTTCTTCCTTCAGTACCATCGGTTCCTGATCATATGCCACCTCTTGAAATGGTTGAATATCAACTAATCCTTTTTGGTATAATGACTCTGTGTATCCCTTCCATCTTCTTTTGATGCTTCCTGCGTCGTTTAATATTTTCCCCATGGAATCCTTCACTATTGCAACTCGAGGCTTGAATTTTTTCTTCAGTTCTTTCAACTTGAGAAATGCTGAGCGTGTTCTTCCCTTTTGGTTTTCCATCTCCAGCTCTTTGCACATGTCATTATAATACTATACTTTGTCTTCTCGAGCTGCCCTTTGAAATCTTCTCTTCAGTTCTTTTACTTCATCAGGTCTTCCTTTTGCTTTAGCTTCTCGACGCTCAAGAGCAAGTTTCAGAGTCTTCTCTGACATCCATCTTGGTCTTTTCTTTCTTTCCTGTCTTTTTAGTGACCTCTTGCTTTCCTCATGGATGATGTCCTTGATGTCATTCCACAACTCGTCTGGTCTTTGGTCACTAATGTTCAATGCGTCAAATCTATTCTTGAGATGGTCTCTAAATTCAGGTGGGATATACTCAAGGTCATATTTTGGCTCTCGTGTACTTGCTCTGATTTTCTTCAGTTACAGCCTGAACTTGCATATGAGCAATTGATGGTCTGTTCCACAGTCGGCCCCTGGCCTTATTCTTAGTGATGATATTGAGCTTTTCCATCGTCTCTTTCCGCAGATATAGTCTATTTGATTTCTGTGTGTTCTGTCTGGCAAGGTCCATGTGTATAGTCACCATTTATGTTGGTGAAAGAAGGTATTTGCAATGAAGAAGTCGTTGGTCTTGCAAAATTCTATCTTTTGATCTCTGGCATTGTTTGACAAGAAATATGGAAGACAGCTTCCTGGCCAACTGGCTGGAAGAGATCCATATTTATGCCTATTCCCAAGAAAGGTGATCCAACCGAATGTGGAAATTATAGAACAATATCACACGCAAGCAAAATTTTGCTGAAGATCATTCAAAAATGGCTGCAGCAGTATATCCACAGGGAACTGCCAGAAATTCAGGCCAGTTTCAGAAGAGGACGTGGATTCAGGGATATCACTGCTGATGTCAGATGAATCCTGGCTGAAAGCAGAGAATACCAGAAGGATGTTTACCTGTGTTTTATTGATTATGCAAAGGCATTCGACTGTATGGATCATAACAAACTATGGATAACATTGTGAAGAATGGGAATTCCAGAACACTTAATTGTGCTCATGAGGAACCTTTACATAGATCAAGAGGCAGTTGTTTGGACAGAACAAGGGGATACTGATTGGTTTCAAGTCAGGAAAGGTGTGATTCAGGGTTGTATTCTTTCACCATACCTATTTAATCTGTATGCTGAACAAATAATACGAGAAGCTGGACTATATGAAGAAGAATGGGACATCAGGATTGGAGGAAGACTCATTAACAACCTGCATTATGCAGATGACACAACCTTGCTTGCTGAAAGTGAAGAGGACTTGAAGCACTTACTAATGAAGATCAAAGACCACAGCCTTCAGTATGGATTATACCTCAACATAAAACAAAAATCCTCACAACTGGACCAATGAGAAACATCATGATAAACGGAGAAAAGATTGAGGTTGTCAAGGATTTCATTTTACTTGGATCCACAATCAACAGCCATGGACTCAGCAGTCAAGAAATCAAAAGACGCATTGCATTGGGCAAATCTGCTGCAAAGGACCTCTTCAACGTGTTGAAGAGCAAAGATGTCACCCTGAAGACTGAGGTGCACCTGACCCAAGCCATGGTATTTTCAATCACATCATATGCATGTGAAAGCTGGACAATGAATGAGGAAGACCGAAGAAGAGTTGACGCCTTTGAATCGTGGTGTTGGTGAAGAATATTGAATATACCATGGACTGCCAAAAGAACGAACAAATCTGTCTTGGAAAAAGTGCAGCCAGAATGCTCCTTAGAGGTAAGGATGGCAAGACTGCATCTTACATACTTTGGACACGTTGTCAGAAGGGATCAGTCCCTGGAGAAGGACATCATGCTTGGCGGAGTACAGGGTCAGTGGAAAAGAGGAAGATCCTCAACGAGGTCATTGACACAGTGGCTGCAACAGTGAGCTCAAGCATAATAACGATTGTAAGGATGGCACAGGACCTGGCAGTGTTTCGTTCTGTTGTGCATAGGGTCACTATGAGTCGGAACTGACTCGACGGCACCTAACAACAGACTTGTTTTAATTTTCTGCAGCTTCAACTTGAACTTGCATATGAGCAATTGATGATCTGTTCCACGGTCAGCCCATAGCCTTGTTCTGACTGATGATATTGAGCCTTTCCATCATCTATTTCCACAGATGTAATCGATTTGATTCCTATGTTTTCCATCTGGTGAGATACATGTGTATCGTTGCCATTTATGTTGTTGAAAAAAGGTATCTGCAATGAATAAGCCATTGGTCTTGTAAAATTCTATCAGGCGATCCCTGGTGTCATTTCTATCACTGTCATGGATTGAATTATGTCCCCCCAAAAATGCGTGTATCAGTTTGACTGGGCCATGATTCCCAGTATTGTGTGGTTGTCCTTCATTTTGTGATTGTAATTTTATGTTAAAGATTGTAACACCCTTACTAAGGTTTCTTCTCATTTTGAGCCCTGCTATGTCAGCAAAGGAAGGTCCCAAAAGTTTGACTCCACCCACGACATTAAGATCAACTCTACTGTGAGGAAGGAGCTCTTCCCAGTGGTCTTTTGAGTGCCTTCCAACCTTAGGGGCTCATCTTCTGGCAGTGTATCAGGCAGTGTTCCACTGCTATTCATAATGTTTTCACTGGCCAATTTTTTTCAGAAGCAGACTGCCAGGTCTTTCTTCCTAGTCTGCCTTAGTGTGGAAGATCTGCTGAAACCTGTCCACCATGGGTGACCCTGCTGGTATTTCAAAGACTGGTGGCATAGCTTCCATCATCACAGCAACACACAAGCCCCCATGGTAGGACAGACACGTGGTGGTTCTTGGTGGTAGGAGGTCTGTGTGTAGACATTAAAATTCAAGACTCTGGCTTTAGGGGCTAGGCTCCATTTCCAGGAACCAAGCGTAATTCTGCAAAATACATCTATGGCCTTTATTGCTTGGTAACCTTGGTGCTGTAGAGAGAACTTTAGCCCTTACTCTGCTGTGCCTTGAGAGACACATTCAGACTTGGTCTGTAGAGTCATGGTGAAAGAATGGGGCTAAGGGAGCCAAACAACATTGACTAAATGGACTACATATATTTTCTAAAAGTCGTGATACATACACAATATATAGTTGGTTTCATCTACTGGCGAAGACACAGTAGAATTGCCTCAAAATAGGATGTTGTTTGGAATGCAAGAGGCATGTCAGTTAGGCACGGAAGCCAAGCCTTGCTGAGCTCTAGCAGAAGGTGGGTCTTATCCTGGCAACTGGATGTTATTTCTCCTTTTCTACATGTTTGTCTCCCTACTAATCACTGTGTGCTTTATTTTGCTAACAGGGAAATTATTGCTTTGGTGGCTCAGGTGGTTCCAATTTATGCTGCTTCCCACCTCTTTGATGCTCTTGCTGTAAGTACTGTGCAGTATTCCCTTAAGCATCTTTGTGATATATGTATTTCTTCTGATTATAGTAAATTTAAATTGAGAAAATGTCTAGGGTAGGTGGGTAATAACTGAGTTTTTTAGTATATTCAGATTACAAGAATACTGACAATGATCATAGATTTTAAGTCAGAATCCCATGGAATGATAAGGGCTCAGGAGAACGGGGTCTTTTAGAAGCATTGTTAGTGGTGGACGACTGGCCAGGTATTAGCAATGTTCACACCGATGGAATGTTATCTGCCTTACAGTGCACATGTGGTGGAATTCTGAGGGGAAGCGGGAATCAGAAGATTGGAGCCATTGTTAATGCCATTGGATATTATGTGATTGGCCTCCCTATTGGGATTTCACTGATGTTTGCAGCCAAACTGGGAGTGATAGGTAAGCAGTTGGAGCTTAGTTAATTACAGGCCCAGGAGATGACTGTAGACATTTATTTATTTTTTTGAGGAGACTTGGCTCTGGAAGTTTGCTTCTTTCTTATATTCCTTCTGTGCTGTCTTGTCAGAGACAGCAGAGAAGGGCAGGAGGTAACATCCAGACCTGGCCAGGGCCCCAGGACCACTTGTTTGTAGCCCCCTTGCCAGTGTGTGCAATATTCCACACTGACACCCTTGAGTAGAATAAGATGGCCTTTCTAGTTATCTCCCTGTCCTGACTTAACACGTTATCACTTCAAGAGGAGGTGACAGCAGGCACTGTGGATGAAGCATTCAGAAACACACCCTTTGTGGACCCAGTTCTGTTCCTTTAGTGACACCCCTTGTATGGTGGGACCCTGAGAGTATGTCTGCAGGAGTGAAGCTGTTGTAAACTGACCAGCCTGGAACGTTTGGGGTGAGGAAGGGTAAGTCATGGTCAGCCTTGGTGTGATCATATAGAACTTCTGGTGGCTGTATACCTCCTACAGCAGTGTGCCCTGATGTTAGCCCAAGGAGCATGGCAGGGGGTAGATACACGCAGAGTGTCTCTAGAACTATGATCTCGTTGTGACCCTTGTACCATTCTGCAGCGTCCACCTCCTGCCGGCTACAACATTTTAGTAGTGTGTGTTGTGGGGCTGTCCGTAAGGGCATGGGAGTGTTGTGTGTGAACAGCACAGAAGGAAGGCACGAGGCGCTTCTTCATCAGGTTATTAGATTCAAAGGAAAGAACTTAATCCTCAGCATCTGAAATCACCAGAGCTAATCTTTTAAAAAGTAGGGAAGGACATTGCTTCTGAGCTTTGGTTTCTAAAATAATTATTTGGGAAACATTGGCAGATAATAAATGATTATACCAAAACTTGAAGAGCTTATCTTTTGGGTGAACTAGAGGTTGTCTTTGGCATGGTTCATTTTTATCCAGGAGTGCTTGGCAGGCTCAGAGATGGTAAGAAGTCATCTGACACCTAGAACAAACTTTCAGTCTCATATGTTCCATTATGTCACACATTTTTCTCAAGTTCAATAATATTTTAATGAAAAATATGGGAGTTGTTCAAGTAATGGAGTGGCCAATGTAAAGTTCACTGGGTTTGCACAATGGCGTAGAAAACGGTTTAGTTGCATTCCTGGCATTATTCATGTTTTGGATTTGCTGGTGGCATAGCTAATAGAGGAAACCCCGATGGCGTAGCAGTTAAGTGCTACAGCTGCTAACCAAGAGGTCGGTAGTTCGAATCCACCAGGCACTCCTAGGAAACTCTATTGGGCAGTTCTACTCTGCCCTATAGGGCCACTATGAGTCGGAATCAATTCTATGGCAACGGGTTTTTTATAGCTAATAAATATATTAGAGGAGCCTACTTAAAAATATTGATCCTTCAGTGTTCCCAGTGGAATGTTAGTCCTTTCATTAATTTAACAAAGGCATATTTACTCTGTGCAAGGTAGAAAATTTAAGAATCACTTAAAAGAAATGATGGGGAAATCTGGGGGTGATGAGGGCTCTGTTGAGAAGACTACAGTTGATCCCTGCCACCACGCCTCAGAAGAAAGTAGAGTGCTAATTGGTTTTGAATATTGGGTCACCTCTGGCAGGGTGTGTTGCTACAGATTCTCATGAGCAACTGTACCAACTTATAATGGTCATTGTAATTTCCTGGGAGTCTTCTTCAACACTCAACGTATGGCCCCCTTGTCCCCTCTCCAGCCAACTGACATGGCTTAGGTAATTCTGATAAGCAAAGTGTTGGCAGTGGTGGTGCAGTGGTAGAATTCTCACCTTGCATGCAGGAGATCTGGGTTCAATTCCCAGCCAGTGGACCTCATGCACAGCTACCACCCATTTGTCAGTGGAGGCTTACATGTTGTTATGATGGTGAACAGGTTTCAGTGGAACATCCAGACTGACTAGGAAGAAAGGCCTGGTGATGGACTTCTGAAAATCAGCCAGTAAGAACTCTGTGGATTACAATGGTCTGATCCCCATCTGACGATGGAAGTGGTGCAGGACCAGGCAGCATTAGTTCTGTTGTGCCTGGGGTTGCCATGAGCCAGAATCCATTTCTTTGGTTATGGTACTGTTTATTTGGTTATAGTATGTTCAGGGTGCCCTGGTGGTGCAGTGATTAAGTGTTTGGCTGCTAACTGAGAGGTTGATGGCTCAAACCCACCAGCTGCTCCGAGGGAGAAAGACGTGGCAGTCCGCTTCCATAAAGATCACAGCCTTGGAACCCCGTGGAGTAGCTCTACTCTGTCCTTTAGAGTTGCTATGAAGTCAGTATAAACTTGATGGCAGTGGGTTTCATTTTGGTTTTGGATGGGATTTTCAGAGCTCCAGGGCTTCCCATCCTTCATTCCCACTTGGCCTCTCCTTTCCTGTTCTCTAATCATCTCTGGTGGATATCTTTGCCCTGGGATTTTCCCAGAAAAGTCTGTGCTCAAAGCAAGTAAGGCCCTGCAGGCGGTGCTAAAGGAGGAGGCATTATTAATTTATATGGCTGGTGTTTACTGCGTTTTTTTTAAGCCTGTTACAGCAGTTGCTATGGAGTCAGTTCCAACTCATGGTGACCCCATTGTGTCAGAACAGAACTATACTCCATAGCCTTTTCAATGCTGATTTTTTTTTTGGAAGTAGATTGCCAGAGCATTCTTCCAAAGTGCCTTTGGGTGGACTCAAACTGCCAACCTTTTGGTTAACACCACCAGGGACTCCTTTTATATGTTTATCCCCTATTTTGAGGAAAATCAGGCAGGAGAAGTTTGTTCTGACACTTTCTGTGATTGCCAAGCCTTAGGATCACAAAGGCTAAAAAATGCCTCTGAATATTTGTTATGACCTCCAGAACCACAGGCGGTGGCCTCAGGGAGCTCCAGTCCTCTCAGAGTCTTCTGGGGACCAAGCAAGAGGGTGGGTGGAAGGCTTCTGGCTCACTGTGGGCCCACCTTAGCTGTGTCAGCAGGTACTCAGCGTGGGCAACAGAAGTGAGATACAAGAAACACACTTCCCAAGGTAGCTGATTTTCCCTGAATTAACTTTTATAAAATATTTCTATTTCTAGGTCTGTGGTCAGGGATCATTATCTGTGCAGTCTCCCAAGCTGTGTGTTTTCTAGGCTTTATTGCTCGGCTAAATTGGAAGAAAGCCTGTGAACAGGTAACTATGAGCATGACTGTTGCCGTAAAGATTCGTCTCCTAGAAAACAAACAGGATCATATTTGGCTAGCTCTTTTACATTTTGGAAAGTTCTTTTCTCTTTTATCATTAATGCTTTTTTTTTTGTTGGTTTGTTCATGTTAACTGGATTTAATTCAAATTTTAAAGGGCCAGATGGCCCTGGCTTTATCCATTCCCTTTGTTTATTAGTTGAATAGAAGAATACAAGTTTCCTTTCTCCCTTGCATCCCATTTTAGGCTATCTCATGAAAAGCCAATTTCAGGATAAGAATTGTAATTTGGAAGAAAGGTGGGATGCCATCAAATTCATCCTGATAATGTTTTTTATGGCCCCAAAATATTTTGTGAAGAGACTTGTGTGCATCCTTCCCTTTCACTTTCTGAGGTCAACATTGGGTATGAAAATGGGCAGTAGATGCAGAAGATAAAGTAAAGAGAAGGGAGAATTCAAAATGCCCTTCTGTCTTCTCCCTCGCCTTGTACTTTCACTGTCCATTACTCCTCCCACCCACTGATCTCATTTCAATCTTTATGAAAAATGGTGCAAAACATGTGAACTAGAGAAACTTTATCCGTCAGTTAGGAAAATGGCTTGGCTTTTCATATATTGGTCAAGTAAAATGTTTTATTAACACTCGTAAAGCCTCATGGACTGACTTTGCGTTTCACTTTCTAGGCTCAAGTACATGCCAATTTGAGACTAAAAATGGCCCCAGATGGGAATTCTGCTGTGTCTCAGGATCTACTTTATCCAGGTGTGATGTTAACTACCTCAGCTCTTTGAACAGACCTGCCTAGGTGGTATTGGAGGTGCCATTTGTGGGGCGCAGCTAGATTTGCTCCCGTGAGCTCCCACTTAAATAGGGCAATAAAGTTTCAGAAACAAATGATAACTGTAAGTGAGAAGTGGACTTCAACTCATGGGAACCTCATGTGTGTCAGAATAGAACTGTGCTCTGCAGGGTTTTCAATGGATGATTTTTTTGCAAGTTGATTGCCAGGCCTTTCTTCAAAGGCAGCCCTGGGTCAACTCAAACCTCCAACTTTTTGGTTAGCAGCCAACTATGTTAGCTGTTTGCACCACCCAGGTATTTTGCAAGTGAGGGCAAGTAACACCTAATTTGAAGTAAATTGGCATAAAGTTTATATGCTTTAATTTCACACATTAACATACTGCTATTGAGCCAATGAATACCCTATAAATAGCCCCAGTAGCACAGTAGTTAAGAGCTCAGCTGCTAACCAAAAGGTAGGTAGTTCGACTTTACCAGCCACTCCTTGGAAACCCTATGGGGCAGTTCTACTTTGTCCTATAGGGTTGTTATGAGTCGGAATCAAATCGATGGCAATGGGCAATGGGCAATGGGCAATGTAAGAGTAATGAGAGTGGTTCTAGAGAGACAAAATAGTAAGGATGAGTTTTCTAAATTGGTTTTCAAGTCTGACTAGTCTTAAAGGAGCTGATGACCCTGCCTCCAGTAGTAAAGAGGACACTATTAATACACAAAATATCATCATCAATAGGTCAAGTATTGGTGAGAAGCAAGGCTCTGGGTGATCGTATGTTTGATACTTTTCTACAGTCTTATCAGAATGAGAAGTATAGGGAAGCTCGTTGGTTGGTCCTGCTTTCACTAGACAAAGTGGTGAAAGAAAGGGGTGAGCTCAGGGCTTCACAGGCACAGCTCGAATACTGCATAGAAGACCTGAAAGTTGCCACTTGTGCACTGAAAGAAAGATTTATTTTTTGTCGTAAGAGAGCTGATATTATCGTAAGAGTGGCTGAATTACAATGCCAATTGAATTCCCAACTCAAATGGTGTCTGAAGTTAAAGCGGGGTTATTGGTTGGGGAAAATACAGTCCTGAAACTTGGAATGGGGACATATGGGCAGATAATCAGGAAGATGGTGACACCGAGCCCCTAAATTTTGTTGAATCACTCCTGCCAACAGAACCAGGCCTCTTATTTCCATCTGAAGAGACTACTCCATCTTTGTCTGCTAAGGCACACTACCCAGTAAAACTATTAGCCCTTCCACCCCCATCAGATGAGATTAACCCAGCTGTGTCTGAAGAGCCTTTGGCTGAGATATTCATGGGGCAGAGCCTGGAGCATTACCTGGGGCATTGCCTGAGGTAGATGCCTTACAAGACATTGCTGAATGTTTCCAGAACCCCTACTCATTTTTGCTTCTAGACCTATAACTAGACTTAAGTCCCAGCAAGCCCCAAGAAGTGAGGATCTAGGTTATACTCCAAATGAATTGCTTGACTTTTCTAATATGTACAGACACCTGGGGGATATGTCTGGGAACAGCTATTAAGGGTGTGGGATAAGGGTGAAAGAAACATAAAGTTGGATCAGTCTGAGTTTGTTAATATGGGCCCACTAAGCACAAATTCTTCATTCAGTGTTTCAACTCGAGAGGTTAGAAAAGGATCTAAGAGTTTATTTGGTTGGTTTGCTGAAGCATGGATTGAGCAGTGGCCTATACTTAATCAAGTTGAAGTACCAGACCTGCCTTGGTATACTGTAGAAATATAGTAAGCCATAAGTAATACTGGGGATTGCAGAGATTACTGACACCATCAAGGACCTAAACAGTACAAGGATGGTGATTCCCACCGTATCCCCATCAACTTACTATTTGAACTGTGCAAAAAACTGATGAAATCTTGGAGAATGACAATGGATTACTATAAACTTAACCAAGTAGTGACTTCAACTGCGACCGCTGTTCCAGATGTGGTTTCATTGCTTGAGCAAATTAATACATCACCTGGTACCTGGTATACAGCTATTGATCTGGCCAATGTCCTTTTCTCGATTCCAGTTTCAAAGGACCACCAGAAGCAGTTTCCCTTAAGCTGGCAAGGCCAGCATTACACCTTACTGTCCTACCTCAGAGGTCAACTCTCTAGCCCTATGTCTTAATTTAGTCCACAGGGCTTTAATCACCTTTCCCTTCCACAAGACATCATGCTGATTCATTACATTGATGACATTATGCTGATTGGGCCTAATAAGGAAGAAGTGTCAATGACTGATCTTATTGGTAAAACATTTGCATGCTGACTGAAACTGATTGCCATCGAGTCGATTCCAACTCATAGAGACCCTATAGGACAGAGTGGAACAGCCCCACAGGGTTTCCAAGGAGTGGCTGGTAGATTCGAATTGCTGACCTTTTGGTTAGTAGCCGGACTCTTATACACTGTGCCACCAGGGTTCCATTTGTATGCTAGAGGGTGGGAAATTAATCCAACAAAAATTCAGGCACCTTCCACCTCAGTAAAATTTCTAGGGGTCCAGTGGTGCAGGTAATGTCAAGATATTCATTCTGAAGTGAAGGAGAAGTTGTTACATCCGGCCCCTCCGGCAATTAAAGAGGAGGCTCAACACTTGGTGGGACTCTTTAGATTTTGGAGGTAACATATCCCTCTCAGGTGACTCAAAAATATGCTAGTTTGAGTTGATTCCAGACCAAGAGAAGGCTCTGCAACAGGTTCAGGCTGCTGTGCAAGCTGCTGTGCCACTTGGGCCATATGAACTGGCTGATCAAATTGGTGCTTAAAGTATCAATGGCAGATAGAGGTGTTGTTTGGAGTCTTTGGAAAGCCCTTACTGGTGAATCACAGTGCAAATCATTAGGATTTTTGGGCAAAGCCCTGCCATCCTCTTCAGATAATTATTCTCCTTTTGAGAAACAGCTTTTGGCTTGCTACTGGGCTTTAATAAAGACTGAATGCCTAACCATGGGCCACTAAATCACCATATGGCTAGAGCTGCCCGTCCTGAACTGGGTGTTGTCTGATTCACAGAGTCATAAAGTCAGATGTGCACAGCAACACTCCACAATTAAATGGGAGTGGTACATACGAGCCCAGGCTCAAACAGAACCTGAAGACACAGGTAAGTTGCATGAGGAATTGGCCCAAATGCTCATGGTCTTCATTCCTGTGATATTACCTGCCCTCTCCCAGTCTGCACTCCTACCCTCATGGGGAGTTCCTTATGATCAATCAACTAAGGAAGAGAAAGCTCATGCCTGGTTTACAGATGGTTCTGCGTAATATGCAGGCATCACTCAAAAGTGGACAGCAGCAGCACTGTAGCCCCTGTCAGGGACCTTCCTGAAGGACAGTGGTGAAGGGAAATCCTCCCAATGGGCAGAACTTCAAGCAGTACACTTGATTTTTCACTTTTATTGGAAGGAGAAATGGCCAGATATGCAATTGAACACTGATTTCATGGGCTGTGGCCAATGGTTTGGCTGGACAGTTAGGGACTTGGAAGGAGCATGATTGGAAAATTGGTCATAAGGAGGTATGGGAAAGAGGTATGTCGAAAGATCTCTCTGAATGGGCCAAAGAAGTGAAAATATTTGTGTTTCATGTGAATCCTCACCAAATGGTGACCTCAGCAGAGGAGTATTTTAACAATGAAGTGGATAGGATGATGCATTCTTTGGAAACCAGTCAGACTTTTTCCCCAGCCACCTCCATCACTGCCCAATGAGCTCATGAAGAATGTTGCCATGGAGGCAGATTTGGAGGCTATGAATGGGGTTAGCAACATGGACTTCCACTTACCAAGGCTGACTTGGCTACAGCCACTGTTGAATGCCCAATCTGCCAGCAGCAAAGACCAATCTGGGTCCCCAAAATGGCGCCATTCCTCAAGATGATCAGCCAGCAAGCTGGTGGCAGATTGATTATATTGGGTCACTTCTATTGTGAAAAGGGCAGCATTTCATTCTTACTGGGATAGACACGTACCCTGATCTGGATTTGCCTTCCCTGCACACAATGCCTCTGCCCAAATTACCTTCCATGGACTCACAGAATGCCTTATCCACCATCATGGTGTCCCACACAGCATCATTGCCTTAGATCAAGGTCTCAATTCATAGCCACTAAAGTATGGCAATAGACCCATGCTCATGGAATGCACTGGTCTTACCATGTTCCCCATCATCCTGAAGCAACAGACTTGATAGAATGATGGAATGGCCTTCTAAAGACACGATTATGGTGCCAGCTAAGTGGCGACACTTTGGAGTTTTGGGCAGTGTTCTGCAGGAGGCTGTATATGCTCTGGGCAGAGTTCTGCAGGAGGCTGTATATGCTCTGAACCAGCATTCAGTGTATGGTGCTGTTTCTCCCATAACCAGGCTTCATATGCCCATGAATCAAGGGATAGAAATGGAAGTGGCACCACTCACTATTACCCCTAGTGTTGCACTCACAAAATTTTTGCTTCTTGTCTCTGTGACTTCATGCTCATGAATCTAGAGGTCTTAGTTCCAAAGAGAGGAGTGCTCCCACCTAGCCATGCCGTTGAGCTGAAAGTTAAGAATGCCATCTGGCCCCTTTGGGCTCCTCATGCCTCTGGATCAACAGGCAAAGAAGGGAGTTACCATATTGCCTGCTGTGATTGACTCTAATTACCAAGGGGAAATCAGATTGATATATATATATTTTTTTTAGTATATATAGTACAGGAGATCCCTTATAATGTCTCTTAGTACTGCCATGCCCTGTGATTAAAGTCAATAGAAAACTATACCAACCCAGTTCCAATATGATTGCTAATGGCCCAGACCCTTCAGGAATGAAGGTTTGGGTCACCCTACCCCGCAAAGAATCACGACCAGCTGAAGTGCTTGCTGAGGGTAAAGGGAATGTGGAATGAGTGATGGAAGAAGATAGTTCTAAATACCAGTTAAGACCAATCAGTTGCAGAAATGAGGACTGTGATTGTTTTGAGTATCTCTTCCTTGTATGTGCATGTATATATATGCTTCACTGGTTTTGCTTCTCTAGAGAACTGAGTCCCTTAGACATGCACTCATACTAATTTCTTACTCTTTTATAATATAAATCTTTATATAGTTTTTAAAAAATTATTTTAATTTAGATGAAAGTTTATAAAACAAACTAGCTTCTCATTAAACAGTTAGTACACATATTGTTTTATGACATTGGTTGACAACCCCATGACATGTCACCACTCTCCCTTCTCAACTTTGGGTTCCCTATTACCAGCCTTCCTGTCCCCTCCTGCCTTCTAGTCCTTGCTCCTGGGCTGGTGTGCCCCTTTAGTCTCATTTTGTTTTATGGGCCTGTCTAATCTTTGGCTGAAGGGTGAACCTCAGGAGTGAACTCATTACTGAGCTAAAAGGGTGTCTGGGGGCCATACTCTCAGGGTTTCTCCAGTCTCTGTCAGGCCAGTAAGACTGGTCTTTTTTTTTGTGAGTTAGAAGTTTGTTCTACATTTTTCTCCAGCTCTGTCCAGGACCCCCTATTGTTATCCCTATCAGAGCAGTCAGTGGTGGTAGCCGAGCACCATCTAGTTGTGCTTGACTCAGTCTGCTGGAGGCTGTGGTAGTTGTGGTTCATTAGTCCTTTGGACTAATCTTTCCCTTGTGTCTTTGGTTTTCTTCATTCCGCCTTGCTCCAGATGGGGTGGGACCAGTGGAACATCTAAGATGGTTGCTCACAAGCTTTTAAGACCCTAGACGCTACTCACCAAAGTAGAATGTAGAACATTTTCTTTACAAACTATGTTATGCCAATTGAGCCAGATGTTCACTGAGACCATGGTGAACAATGCTGCAATGAACATGGGTGTGTATCTGTCTGTTTGTGTGGTGGCTCTTATTTCTCTAGGTATATTCCTAGAAGTGGGATTGCTGGATCATATGGTATTTCTATTTGTAGCTTTTTAAGGAAGTGCTATATCATTTTCCAAAATGGTTGTATCATTTTGCATTCCCACCAGCAGTGCAAAAGAGTTCTGATCTCCCTGCAGCCTCTCCAACATTTATTTCCTGTTTTTTTTTTTTTGTGCTTTGTGCCAGTAATGTCAGGGTGAGATGGTATTTCGTTGTGTTTTTTATTTGCATTTCTCGAGTCCTCCTACTTTATTCTTCTTCAGTAGTGCTTTACTTCCCTTTCCATATGATGTTGATTATTAGATTTCCCATCTCTTTAAAGAGTATTGTTGGTATTTGGATCGAGATTGCATTGTATTTGTAAATTACTTTCGGTAGAATTGTCATTTTCACAATGTTGAGTCTGCCTATCCATGAGCATAGTATGTTTTTCCATTTATGCAGATCTCTTTTGGTTTCTTGGAGCAGTGTTTTGTCGTTTTCTTTATACAGGTCTTTTACATCCCTGGTTGGATTTATTCGTAAGTATTTGATTTTTTTAGGGGCTATTATAAATGGCATTGTTTTCCTGATTTCTTTTTCATTATTCTCTTTATTGGTGTATAGCAATCGAACTGCTTTTTGTAGGTTTATCATGTATCCTGCTGCTCTGCTGAATCTTTCTGTTAGTTCCAGTAGTGTCCTTGTAAAGTCTTTTGGATTTTCTATGTATAGTATCATATCATCCACAAATAGGGACAGTTTTACTTCTTCATTACAAATTTTGATGCCTTTTACTTCTTTTTCTTGCCTTATTGCTCTGGCTAGGACTTCTGGCACAATGCTAAATAGGAGTGGTGATAAAGGGCATCCTTGTCTTGTTCCTGTTCTCAAGGGGCTGTTTTCAGCCTCTCTCCATTAAGAATGATGTTGGCTGTTGGTTTTGTATAGATGCCCTTTATTAATTGTGAAATTCTCATCTATACCTATTTTATTGAGAGTTTTATTTAAAATCAGGAATGAGTTAGGACTTTTTCAAATGCCTTTTTGTGTGTCAGTTGAGATAATCATGTTGATTATTTATGTAGTGGATTATGTTGATTGATTTTCTAATGTTGAGCCATCCTTGTATTAAAAAAAAAAAATTGTATACCTGGTATGAATTCTACTTGGTCGTGGTGTATTATTTTTTTGATATGATGCTAAATTCTATTGGCTAGAATTTTGTTGAGAATTTTTGCATCTATATTTGTGAGAGATATTGGTCTGTAATTTTACTTTTTTGTGGTGTCTTTGACTGGTTTTGGTATCAGAGTTATGCTGGCTTCATAGAATGAATTTGGAAGTATTACTTCCTTTTATCTTCTGAAATAGTTGAGTAGTACTGGTGTAAGCTCTTCTCTGAATATTTGGTAGAATTCTCCAGTAAAGCCATCTGGGCCAGGGCTTTTTTTGGTTGTTGAGAGTTTTTTTTTTTTTTTAATTACCTTTTCAATCTCTTGCCTTATTATGCGTCTGTTCAGATTTTGAACATCATTTTTGGTTAGTTTTGGTAGGTAGTGTGTTTCTAGAAATTTGTCCATTTCCTCTAGGTTTTCAAATTTGTTAGAGTATAGTTTTTCATAATACTCTGTTATGATCCTTTTTATTTCAGGTGGGTCTGTTGTAATGTCCCTTATTTCACTTCTTATTTAAGTTATTTTCATCCTTTCCTGTTTTTCTTTTGTCAGTTTGGCCAGTGGCTGGCTTGTCAATTTTATTGATCCTTTCAAAGAACCAACTTTTGGTTTTGTTGTTTCTATTTTTTTTTTCTATTCTCTATTTCATTTATTTCTGCTCTGATCTTTATTATTTGCTTTTTTTCTGGTGGCTGTGAGCTTCTTTTGCTGTTCTCTTTCTATTTGTTCACATTGTATAGCTAATGTTGTGATTTTTCCCTTTCTTCTTTTTTGAGGTATGCATCTATTGCTATAAATTGATCTGTGAGCACTGCCTTGGCTGTGTCCCAGAGGTTTTGGTATGATGTGTTTTCATTCTTGTTTGATTCTAAGAGTTTTTTTTATTCCATTTCTGATTTCTTCTATTACCCAGTGGTTTTTTGGCAAGGTGTTATTCAGTTTCCATATAATCGACTTTTTTTCCTTGCTCTTCCTGTTGTTAATTTCTACTTTGATGGCGTTGTGGTCAGAGAAGATACTTTGTATTATCTCAGTGTTTTGGACTTTGTTGAGGGTTGCTCTGTGGCCTAAGATGTGGTCTATTCTGGAGAATGTTCCATGCGCGTTGGAAAAGAATGTGTACTTTGCAGCTGTTGGATGGAGTGTCATATATATGTCTATGAGGTCAAGTTAGCTGATTGTGTCCTTTAGATCTTCTGTATCTTTGTTGAATTTCTCTCTAGATGTTTTGTCCTTTACTGAGAGTGGTGTGTTCAGTTCTCCTATTATTATTGTGGAACTGTCAGTTTCTCTTTTCAGTACTGTTAGAGTTTGTTTTATGTATTTTGGAGCCCTGTCATTGGGGGCATAGATGTTTCTTATGGTTATGTCTTCATAATGGATCATCCCTTTAATCACTATATAGTACCCTTCTTTGACTTTTATGGTGGATTTTGTTTTAAAGTCCATTTTATCTGAGATTAGAATTGCCTCTCCTGCTCTTTTTTGGTAGCTATTTGCTTGATATATTTTTTCTATCCTTTGATTTTTAATAAGTTTATGTCTTTGTTTCTAAGATGAGTCTCTTGTAGATAGCATATTGATGGATCCTATTTTTAATCCATTCTGTCACTCTGTGTCTCTTTATGGGTGCATTTAGGCCATTTACATTCAGTGTAATTACTTATAGTTGTGAGTTTATTGCTGTCATTTTGTATTGCCTTTTTTTTTTTGTAGTGCTGATGTTTTCTTTGTTCCTCTTACTCTCCTGTGCTGAATTCCTTTTGTTTGTGGGTTTCTTTTCATTTCTTTTGTTTTCACTGAGACTTTATGTTTGTCTTCTTTATGTTGATGACTAGGTTTGTCAACTTTCTTTGTGGTTATCCCAATAAGTCCTCCTTAAACTGTTAGCTCTCTGATGCCTTCAAGAAGATATTTTTACTTTGTTTTATCAAGCTTTTATAATTATCTTCAGAGGATGGATTGGTCAAAGTTTTCTACCATCAGTGAAATCTCTATCATCTATCTATCTATCTGTCTGTCTGTCTGTCTATCTATCTATCTTTATATAAACTTCAAGGAAATTGCTCACACAATTGTGATACCTGGAAAGCCCCAAATCCATGGGTCTGGCAGCAGGCTGGAGACCTCTCCTGGCTCACAAGGTTTCAGGGGCTGGTGAATCCAAAATTTTCAGGTCAGACAGCAGGCTAGATTCTTCTGCAGGTTTACATCCCAAGAACTGGAGGTCAGGTGAGGAGAAGAGTCCAGCATCAAGAGAGAGAGCAAGCTTTTTGCCAGAACATCCATTTATATACTGGAGGCAGGCCATACCCACAAGGAAACTCCCCTTTCAGGTGATTGGCTGATCATATCAGATCACATCATGGAAAGTGATATGTTACATTAAGGAAGCACACACAGTCCAGTGTCTGCAAAATCACTGAGAATCATAGCCTAGCCAAGTTGACATATAACATTAACTGTCACAATCTACCCCTTATCAACTTGGCACCTATATGCATCTCCTTAAACCATACGTAATCTCCAAATAAGGACAAAGTCATACTTGTGCCTAACATGGTACAACTAACATGTGTACAAACGAAAATGCACTAATCCCTTTAAAAAAAAAAATCCCTTTTACATCTTGTATTTTATAATAAGTAATGGAATAAGGGAGGGAGAAAAAAAAAGATTTCACACATGCACACACACACGTATAACAAAATAAGGAGAAAATATTCATAACAATTACAATCCTTGTTTCTGCAACTGGTCACGTGGTGATAGCTGGTATTTAGAACTACCTTTTTCCACTACCCATTCAATATTCCCTTTGCCCTCAGCAAGCATCTCAGCTGATTGTGGTTCTTTACCTGATGGGGTGACCCAAACCTTCATTTCTGAAGGGTTTGGGCTATTAATAGTTCTGTCTCAGTTGCTTTGCTGTAATTTTTCATTGATTTTAATCACAGGTCGTGGTAATACTAAGAGACAACTGAAGGGATCTTCTGTATCCCAGACATACTTTCTTTACCTCCGTTATGTCATAACAGTCCAGCTTCCCCTTGGTAATCAATAATCCCTTCTTTGCCCATAGATTCAGAGGCATGAAGGGCCCAAGTGCTGGATGGCTTTCTTAACTTCCAGTTCAATGGAATCGGTGTTATGTCTGCTGGTGGGAGCATTCCACCTTTTGGAACTAAGACCTCTAGATCAGCAGAGCATAGGGTCGTAGGGACAGTAAGCAAAAACTTTGTGAGTGGATCACTAGGGGAAACAGTGAATGATGCCACAACCATTTCCACCCCTTGATTCCTGGAACCGTGAATCCTGGCAATGAGAGAAACAGCACCATATATAGGACACTGATTTAAAACAGTGTCCTCCTGGAGAACATTGCCTCATCTCTGCAAGGCATTGCCACCTAGCTGGCACCATAACTGAAACTTTAGAAGGCCACCATCTGGGGAAATAGGTCTAGAGTTGTTGGTACTTCTTCCTCACTAGGTCCAGTCAGCGTAATGTCATCAATGTAATGGACCAGTGTGACATCTTGTGGAAGAGAAAGGCGATCAAAATCCATATGGACTAAATTGTCACATACAGCTGTATAGTTAATATAGCACTGAGGTAGGACAGTGAAGGTGTATTGCTGGCCTTGCCAGCTAAAGGCAAACTGCTTCTAGTGGTCCATAGAAACAGGTATGGAGAAAAAGGCATTAGCCAGATCAACAGCTGCATATCAGGTACCAGGCGATATATTAATTTTCTCAAGCAGTGAAAAAACATCTGGAGCAGCAGTTGCAATTGAAGTCACCATCTGGTTCAGTTTACAGTAATCCACTGTCATTTTCCAAGATTTTTTGTTTTCTGCACAGGCCAAATAGGAGAGTTAAATGGGGATATGTTGTGAATCACCACCCCTGCAATCTTCAAGTCCTTAATGATGGCATTAATCTCTGCAGTCCCTAGAGGAATGCACTGTTATTTTTGGTTTAATGTTTTCTTAGGTAGAGGCAGCTCTAATGGCTTCCACTTGACCTTTCCTAACATAATAGCCCTCAGTCTACTTGCCAGGGATCCAATGTGGGGGTTCTGCCAGTTGCTAAGTATGTCTATTCCAATTATGCATTCTGGAACTGGGGAAATCACTGCAGGATGGGTTTGGGGACCCACTGGACCCACTGTGAGATGGAACTGACCTAAGACTCCATTAATATTCTGACCTTCATATGCCTCTACTCTGACTGGTGGGCCACAGTGAGGTTTTGGGTCTCCTGGAATTAGTGTCAGTTCAGAGCCAGTGTCCAGGAATCTCCAAAAGGTCTGATTATTTCCTTTTCTCAGTGAACACTTTCATAAAATGCCATAGACCCCTTTGGGGAAGACTGGGAGAAAGATTAGCAGTATGAATTTTTGGCAGTGTAGTGGGGTCCTTCCTCAAGGGAACTTGGTCTCCCTTTCATTCAAGGGTTTGTGGGTCTGTAAACTGGCTTAAGTCAGTGAATTGATTGAGGGGCTGTGACTACTTTGGCAATTCAAGTTGGACTGCCATTCACTTGACCTAGAATACTTCTGCTTATATAGATCTAGTAAATATTTAATATGTTTCTTATCTATTTCACTCCTAGGGATACCATGACTAAGTAGCCAATGCTGTAAGTCTATGTGAGTCAGGCTATTCTGATTACTGCTTTGACTCTGCTGTTGATTATGGTAACCACACCCACCCTGTCTTTGGTGATTAAGTGCTGCCATTTGTCCCCTGCCATCTCAGGATCCAAGCACCCTCATTGTAATTAGGTTCCCCAATTCAGTGAGGGCAGTAACCACTGTAATATCTGACCTACATAGAAGAGCAATCACAGTGATCTTCAAAGATGCTGGGGCACCCTCCACAAATTTATTACTTACCCGCTAGCCCGCTGGCGTTACAGTTGTGGTGAAAGGTGTGTCCTTTGGGCACTCCCTGGGTGGGCTGGTGGGTCTAACATGATAAATTCACTCTAAAAAAAAAAAAAAATTTTTTTTTTTTTTTTTTTTTATGCCAATTTCCCTAAGCCTTTGGATTCCTTCTAGAGTATACCAAGGCAGTTCTGGCTTTTCAATGTCATTTAGTATAGGCCACTTCTTAAGTCTACGTTTCAGTCAACCCACCAAATAAACTATTAGATCCTTTTCTAACTCTTCTAGCTGAAACATTGAGTGAAGAATCCCTACTTAGTAGGCCTATATCCATAAACTCAGACTGATCCAACTTAATGTGCCTTGCACCATTACCCCACATGTTAATAGCTCTCCCACACATATTTCCCAGGTTTCTGTTTGTATATATTAGAAAAATCAAGCAGTTATTTTGGGGAACTGCATACCTCCTCATGAGTAACACTTTGTACATCACTTCTTGGAGCTCACTGGGACTTGAGACTAGTTGTAGTTCTAGGAGCAAAAATGGGTGGTGGGTTCCCTCCTGGGGACATTCAGCAGTGTCTTGGAAGGCATCTGCCTTAGGCAATGCCTCAGTGTCACTTCCAGGCAAAGACTTCTCAAACACAGCAGGGTTAATCTCACTAGATAGGGGCTGAAGGGATGATTTTATTGGTTAAATGTGGCTCACCAGACAAATCTGGATTAATCTCTTCAGATTGGGGTGGAAGCACTGGTTCTACTGGCAAGGGTGATTCAACAGAATTTAAGGGCTCAGTGTTCCCATCCCAATTTTCAGGATCCCATTTCTTCCCAATCAATACCTAAACTTTAACCTCAGATACCTTTCAAGTTTGGGAATTCAATTGGCCTTGTAATCCAGCCACTCTTAGGATAAGACTCTGGGTTTGGTTTTCAGCAATCTCAGCTCTGTTACAACAGGAAATAAGACTTTCTTTCAGAGCACAAATAGCAACTTTCAGGTTTTCTACGTGACACTTGAACTGGAACTTTGAAGCCCTGAGCTCATCCTTTTCTTTCTCCACTTTGTCTAGCAAAAGTAGGAGCAACCAGCCAGCTCCATTATACTTCTAGTTTAACAAAAATGTTGAAAGTATCAAATACATGATTATTCAGAGCCTTGTCTCTCACAAGTATTTGATTAAGAGTATCCACGCATCTGTCAGTTTGTCATTCTGTGGGGTCTTATGTGTTGCTGGAAGCTATGCCACTGGTATTCAAATGCCAGCAGGGTCATCCATGGTGGAGGGGTTTCAGCTGAGCTTCCACACTAAGACGGACTAGAAGAAGGATCCAGCAGTCAACCTCTGAAAAGAATTAGCCAGTGAAAACCTTATGAATAGCAGCAAAACATTGTCTGATATAGTGCTGGAAGATAAGCCCCTCAGGTTGGAAGGCACTCAAAATACGACTGGTAAAGAGCTGCCTCCTCAAAGTAGAGTCCACCTTAATGACATGGATGGAGTCAAGCTTTTGGGACCTTCATTTGCTGATGCCACACAACTCAAAATGAGAACAAACAGCTGCAAACATCCATTAATAATTGGAACCTAGAATGTACAATGTATGAATCTAGGAAAACTGGAAATCATCAAAAATGAAATGGAACACATAAAGATCAATATCCTAGGCATTAGTGAGCTGAAATGGACTGGTATTGGTCATTTTGAATCAGACAATCATATAGTGCACCATGCTGGGAATGACAACTTGAAGAGGAATGGCATTGCATTCATCATCTAGAACATTTCAAGATCTATCCTGAAGTACAATGCTGTCAGTGATAGGATAATATTCATATTTTTTTTTTTATAAGGAAGACCGGAAACGCTGGTGGCATACTGGTTAAGAGCTATAGCTGCTAAGCAAAAGGTCAGCAGTTTGAATCCTCCAGGAGCTCCTTGGAAATGCTATGGGGCAGTTCTACTCTGTCCTATAGGGTTGCTAAAGTCAGAATCGACTCAATGGCAATGAGTTTGGTTTTATTTATTTATTAATAAGGAAGACCAGTTAATACAACTATTATTCAAATTTACGCACCAACCACTAAGGCCAAAGATGAAGAAATTGAAGAATTTTACTAACTTCTACAGTCTGAAATTAAACATGTAATCAGGATGCACTGATAATCACTGGTGATTGAAATGTGAAAGCTGGAAACAAAGAAGAAGGATCAATATCTGGAAAACACGGCCTTGGTGATAGAAATGATGCTGGAGATCACATGATTGAATTTTACAAGACCAACAGTTTCTTCATTTCAAATACGTTTTTTTCACCAACATAAAGAGTGAATATACACATGGACCTCTCCAGACTGAATACACAGGAATCAAATCAACTATATCTTTGGAAAGAGATGATGGAAAAACTCAATATCATCAGTTGGAACAAGGCTGGAGGCTGACTGCTGATGAGACCATCAACTACTCATATGCAAGTTCAAGTTGGAAATGAAGAAAATTAGAGCAAGTCCATGAGAGCCAAAGTACAACCTTCAGTATATCCCACCTGAATGTACAGACCATCTCAAGAATAGATTCAATGCGTTGAACACTAATGACCGAAGATGTTGTGGAACGACATCAAGGACATCACACATGAAGAAAGCAAGAGGTCATTAAAAAGACAGAAGAGAAAGAAAAGACCTAAGTGGATGTCAGAAGAGACTCTGAAGCTTGCTCTTGAATATCGAGTAGCTAAAGCAAAAGGAAAAAATGATGAAGTAAAAGAGCTGAACAAAAGATTGCAAAGGGTGGCTCGAGAAGACAAAGTATTATGATGATATGTGCAAAGACCTGGAGATAGAAAACCAAAAGGGAAGAATACACTCAGCATTTCACAAGCTGAAAGAACTGAAGAAAAAATGCAAGCCCTGAAGTTGCAATACTGGAGAATTCTATGAGGAAAATGTTTAACGATGCAGGAAGCATCAAAAGAAGATAGAAGGAATACACAGAGTCACTATACCGGAAAGAATTGGTTGACATACAACCATTTCAGGAGTTAACATATGATCAGGAAGCGATGGTACTGAAGGAAGAAGTCCAAGTTGTGCTGAAGGCAGTAATGAAAAACAAAGCTCCAGGAACTGATGGAATACCAATTGAGATGTTTCAACAAGGATGCATCACTGGAAGTGCTCACCCATCTGTGCCAAGAAGTTGGTAAGACAGCTACCTGGCCAACCAACTGGAAGAGATCCATATTTATGTCTATTCCCAAGAAAGGTGATCCACCCAAATGTGGAAATTATCAAACAGTATCATTAATACCACATGCAAGCAAAATTTTGCTGAAGATTATTCAAAAGCAGCTGTAGCAGTATATCAACAGGGAACTGCTAGAAATTAAAGCTGGATTTAGAAGAGGATGTGGAACCATGGATATCATTACTGATGTCAGATGGATCCTGGCTGAAAGCAGAGAATACCTGAAAGATGTTTACCTGTGTTTTATCAACTATGCTAAGGCATTTGACTGTGTGGATTATAACAAATTATGGATAACATTGCGGAGAATGGGAATTCCAGAACACCTTAATTGTGCTCACGAGAATCTGTACGTGGATCAAGAGGCAGTCGTTTGAAAAGAACAAGTAGATACTGCATGGTTTAAAGTCAGGAAAGGTGTGCGTCAGGGTTGTATCCTTTGACCATACCTATTCAAACTGTATACTGAGCAAATAAACCGAGAAGCTGAACTATATGAAGAAGTACATGGCATCAGGATTGGAGGAAGACTCATTAACAACCTGCATTATGCAGCTGACACAATTTTGCTTGCTGAAAGTGAAGAAGACTTGAAGCACTTAGTGAAGAAGATCAAGGACCACAGCCTTCAGTATGGATTACACCTCAACATAAAAGAAAACGAAAATCCTCACAACTAGACTAATAAGCAACATCATGATGAATGGAGAAAAGAGTGAAGTTGTCAAGGATTTCACTTTACCTGGATCCACAATCAATACCCATGGAAGCAGCAGTCAAGAAATCAAAAGACACATTGCGTTGGGCAAATCGGCTGCAAGAGATCTCTTTAAAGTGTTGAAAAGCAAAGATGTCACCTTGAGGAGTAAGGTGCGCCTGGTGTTTTTAATTGCCTCATATGCATGCAGAAGCTGGACAATGAATAAGGAAAACTGAAGAAGTATCGATGCCTTTGAATTGTGGTGTTGGCGAAGAATATTGAATATACCATGGACTTTCAAAAGAATGCGCAGATCTGTCTTGGAAGAAGTACAACCAGAATGCTCCTTGGAATCAAGGACGGCGAGACCACGTCTCACGTACTTTGGACATGTTGTCAGGAGGGATTAGTTCCTTCAGAAGGACATCATGCTTGGTAAAGCAGAGGGTCAGCAAAAAAGAGGAAGACCCTCAATGAGATGCAGTGACACAGTGGCTGCAACAACTGGCTCAAGCATAGCAGCAATTGTGAGGATAGTGCAGGACTGGCTAGCGTTTCGTTTTGTTGTGCACGGGGTCTCTATGAGTCGGAACCAACTTGACGGCACCTAACAACAGCAGCATCCAATGGTGGTGATATTTTGCATATCTCTATTGCTACGTCATGCATGGATTAACAGTATCCTCTACTACTGGAAATAGAGTCATTAGGGCCTTTAAATCTAGCCACTCTCGAAGACAATTCAGAAAACTCATCCTTAAGATTTTTGTTGGTGATGGTTAAGATTGTGTGTCGACTTGGCTGGGCCATGATTCTCAGTGTTTTGGCAGTCCCGTGATGTTGTGGCCACTTCCCTGTTGAGATTTGATATGTGATTACCCCCACGATGGGATCTGCTGTGAGTGTCCAGTTGGTTGAAGGGGACTTTCCTTGGGTGTGTGGCCTGCATTGAGTGTGGGCGGACATTCTGGCAACGCTCGGGGGCTTTTGCTTGCTCCAGATCCTACGGCTGGCTCCTGTTTGTCTAACCTCCAGTTCCTGGGACTTGAGCTATCAGCTTACCTGTAGTCTTGCCTGCCGATCCTAGAATTTGTTGATCTTCACAGCCTGTGAGCAACAGCCCTGCTTGCTGACCTGCCGATCTTGGGTTTGCCATCCCTTGCAGCTGCGTGAATCAGGAGAAGCCTCTATCCTGACCCATGGACTTGGGATGTTACAGCCTCTACAACCATTTGAGCCATTTCCTTGATATAAATCTCTCTCTCTTTCTCTCTTTATATGCTTTACTGATTTTGCTTCTCTAGAGAACTCAACTTAAGACATTGTTCGTCTAGAACAACTCTCAGTATCAAAACGTGTTAGTCTGGGTTCTCTTGAGGAGCAAAACCAGTGAAACATATATGTAAATATATGTAGAGAGATTTATTTCAAGGAAATGGCTCATGCAGTTGTAGGGGCTGTCAAGTCCCAAATCCATGGGCCCAGCAGCAGGCTGGAGACCTCTGCTGGCTCACAGGGTTGCAGCATCTGGCAAATCCCAAATCTGCAGGTCAAGCCCCAGACCCCAACCCGGTGCCGTCGAGTCAATTCCGTCAGCAGGTTGGAAATCTCTACTGGCTCACATCCCAAGAACTGGAGGTCAGGTGATCAGAGTGCTGGATTGAGAGAGAGCTGAGCTTTGCCAGATCATCCCTTTATGTATTGGAGGCAAGCCACACCCCTAAGGAAAATCCCCTTTCAACTGATTGGTTAATCACATCGGCTCACATCATGGAAGGTGATTAAATTATATTACAGTATGGGGGCACACCCTTCCAGTATCTGGCAAACCACTGAGAATCATAGCCTCGCCAAACTGACATATAGCATTAACCAGCACACCTCCATTTGTAAAATAGGGACGATAGTAGCATCTACTTCATAATATTGTTGTGAGGGTTAGGTGAGCTAATATATGTAAAATGATGAGCACAGTGCCTGACAAAGTAAGCATTTTGTATGTGTGAGCAGGTATTGTGTTCAAAATTATTTTCTCTCAAAATTCTGAGGGCATTGCAACATTGTTTCCTAGTACCTAGGTATGCTTTTATTTATGCTTACTAAGAAGTCTGAGGCCAATGTTACGGTTCCTTTAGGTAATCTGCCTTTGTTTTTCTCTTGGGAAGCATTTAGGCTGTTTCCTTTACTCTGACTATTCTGAATTGTCAGGTGACTAAGTCTATGTTTGAGTCCTTATTTGCTGGTACTTCACAGGCTCTTTGATTTGAAGAGTCACATCTTTCTTCAGTTCTGTATATGGCCTTAAATTATTTCTTAGGTTATTTTTCTTCTTTATGGGCTTTGTTTTCTTGATGAAATGCTTGTTAGATGGGTGTTTGCCCCTTGGAAAGTTCCCCTATGAATCTTAACTTAGATCTACGTTATTTTTCTAGTTCTTGGGGAACTTCCTGGGGCACCCAAGCAGTAGGATGCAGTCAGCGTTGATGAATGAGTGGATGGAGAGGCACTCTGAGATACGATTTCTGTTATTTTTTTCACTGTAGCAGCTGCTTCCTGAATTCACATTCTCCCAGCTATTAGCACATATATGTATCACATTTTATGTATCTTTCATACAGATGAAAACAATCCCTTTAAGCTGCTAACTGAGTTCCTTTTTCTCCCTAGAGGACCCTGAAAACCATGGAAGAATTTTAATGAGAGATGTTGAAAAAAAAGATGAGACTCAGTTGGATGAGCAGATGCACCCAGAAGATCCCCTCTCCGCTCACCCAAAGAATAGGACTCAGTTGTCCATGAAGCAGCTGATCCTTCGGCGAGGGCTCCTGCTCCTGACAGTCATTTTAGTCTTGCTCGTGGGGATTTTAGTGAGATTATATGTCAGAATTCAGTGATGTGGCAGGAGAGAGATACAATCAGGTCACGTGATACTTCTGAGCTTACAAATAATTCAGAAGCCCAGGAGTGGTAATTCATACTGAGTTAATATAATTCGGCTGTGCCTCTGGATTTCAAGACCTGAGAATTCAGAGATATATTTTCCTAATGAAGAAAAGGAGCTGAAATAAAAAATATATTATGGTCAAGATAATGTCTAAAAGTACATTTGAATAATAATTCACCCACCAAGTAGCTCAACATTAAGACCGCTGCTATTAATTTTTTTATGGAGATGAAATTCACGTCACCTCAATCAAATTAACCATTTTAATGCTTACTGTGTTTTTTTAGATAAAAACTCATGTACCAAGTGCTTAGGCTTTTTAAAGTCTGAATTATTTAAAAAATATTTTACAATGTATCTTTCTTGTGTCTTAGATTATTATTCAGCAGGTACACGGCATTTATCACTATTTATTAGGGTCTAGGTCCTAGGTACTGTGGGCCTTGGGAATGCAGAAGAAACTGAAGAGGGGAAGACAAATCATTAAGGAGAAAGGAGTCAGATGGCATTGTTTCACATGTTTCTTGTTAACGGCTTGTCTTAAAATCTGTTTGGACAAACTTGGATTGGCAGAGGCAAGGAGAGAGGGAACCATATGCCAAGGCCCCATGGGAGTGTGCACTTCATTTTTCCAGAGTAGTGGGAACTCCACAGCAAAAGATAAGGGGCTTGAAGGGCTCACCCAGCCAAACTAGAGGAAGAAGTCAGACCCTTTCTTATTCTGATAGAAGGTTGTTGTTAGGTGCTTTCAAGTTGGCTCTGACTCATAGTGACCTTGTATATAACCGAAGGAAAAAGTTGTCTGGTCCTGTGCCATCCTCACAATCGTTGCTGTGTTGATAGGACAGGTTAGAAAGTTGGAAGGCAGTAGAAATGAGAAGAGAATGCCAGGATAGGAGAAAAAAGAGGCTGGGGTACTGAGCAGACTCTGTTTATCTTGTGTTAGGCTCTATCCTTGTCTAAAAAAAAGGCAAAAGCTTTTAGTAGCAGACATGGCATATCCAAAAGTCTTTGTTACGTCCCAGTCTCAGAAAGCTCAGGATTTTTTGAATAAATGTTCCCTTCACCTCAGCCTCAGAAAATTATTCTGAGGCCTTTGAGCTGGGATGATCTGGGACTCTGTAAGGAAGGGGTGGTGGTGTCAGAGCCTGACCAAATTTTAATAATGGTTCTTGGGTGGTACAAACATTTTGCTCTTGGCTACCAACCTACAGGTTGGCAGTTCAAACCCACCCAGTGGTGTGGCAGAAGAAAGGCCTGGTGATCTGCTTCTGTAAAGATTACAGCCAAGAAAACCCCATAGAGCAGTTTTACTCTGTAACACATGGAATCGCCGTGAGTCGGAATGGACTGGTCAGCAATGGGTAGATTAAGCAGTAACCATAGTTTGATTCAGCCTTCCTGGTGCTGGGTACATGCCCTGTGGCACAAGTGTTAATTCAACAAGCCTAAATACATATGAAAGGAGCCCTGGTGGTGCAATGGTTAAAGTACTAGGCTGCTAACTGAAAGGTTGGCGGTTAGAACTCACCAGCACTCCAGGGGAGAAAAGACCTGGCGATCTGCTCCTGTTAAGATTCACAGCCTAGGAATCCCTGTGGGGTAGTTGTACTCTGTCCTGTAGAGTTGCTATGAGTCCGAACGGACTGGACACACAGTAAGTATATATGAGGTACACTGGGTGCTGAGATGGATACAAAGAAGTAGGCATGGCCTTTGCCCTGAAAGAAGAGATAATGAACAAAGTCAGGGGGTCATGAGGAACACCCCGCTCTCCAAATAAAGTGTACCAACAAGGGTTTAACCGTGTTTGGAAACTGTGCGACATCTGTGCATGTGTAATTTGGAAGATTCTGCCTTCCAATGTTTTGTAAATGTGTACAACTGTAAATTGAGAAGCTTTTGACCGTTAAGAATTTCGCCACTCTGAGTAAAAGACAAACCTGACCCTGGGTCATCTGCTGGTATCTCTACCCTCATTCCTTCATTCCACAAATTTAGGCTCCTTTTCCATATCTCAGGGACAGAGATAAGGCAAGGAAAGTGGCCCTCAAGTTTGGGCCTGGGGCAGAAGGTGGGCCACCCCAATTCACCTCCCCTTCCTCCATTCCCTCCCTGGCTCTTTGTTAGGAAGCCCCACAGGACACTCCTTCCCCACTAGAGGCTTCTCATTAAAAAAAAAAAAAGGAAACCCACTGCCTTCGAATTGACTGGCTGGTGGATTCGAACTACCCACCTTTTGGTTAGCAGCCCAGCTCTTAACCACTGCATCACCAGGGCTCTGGCAGATGCAAGGCTTCTCACACTCGCTGCCATTTGCCCCACCAGGCAGGAGCCTTGGGATAGTAGGCGCATCTAACAAACAGCAAATGTGTTCAGCCCAGTAGCTGAGTAGCTGCTTGCCTGGACACCCCTGACCCCCCGGGGAGCAGGAGGCCTGGGTCCTGTGAGCAGCATCTCACCCCTGGGAGTAAACAGATTAACACGCAACAACCGTTAACCAAGGCAGCAGGAAATCCTCAGAGGTAGAGCCAGCCAAGTGCTCATTCCATCAGCTCACCCCTCAAAACAGTTGACTTTTCCCAGCTAGAAAAAAAAAAAAAAACTCTCCTTAAAAGAGCCTTTGTCATCACAGAGCGCCTGGGAAAGACTTCCACTATCACCTCTTACGTGACTTCCTCCGCCTCGAGGATCCCATACCTACTTCCCTGTCCCTTACCCCAGCCCCGCTTGGGCTCCAGCCGGCGGCAAGGGCTTGACAACAGGCGGGCGCGGGAGGCAGTGCGCACCGCGGGGTAGCTCTGGGTGCGGGGGTGGGCCGCGCTCGCCTCCCCCTGGCCGCTCCCGCAGATGGGGCTGTCCGCGGGCGGGGCGAGGCTTCCGTCTCCTCCTGCGCCTCGCGCTGCCGGCACCCGACACGGAGCCTCTTCCTGCGCCTGCAATGGAGACCCCGGCCACCACCGAGGCCCCCGCGGCCTCCCGGGAGAGCCTCTCAGCCGGGCGCGGGGGCTGCCTGTCGAGACTGCGCTGCGCGCTGCCGCCCGACCTTCGGGGCGAGTCGGTCGCGCTGGCGGCGCTCGCGGGCCGGGTGGTGAGTGCCCCTCGCCGGGCTGCGCGCCGCCCCGGCCCCGGGTCCCCTGGAGCGTGCGGCGCCGGCCCGGGGGCCGAGGACACTGTCACCCCCGACGGCCTCTTCCCCACCGTGGACACTACCCCAGAGGCTTATGATAAGCAATCACAGGACCTTGGTTGAGGATTGTGATGAAATGGTTTCTAGTGCTTTTTCTAGTGCTTCTCAAAGCATTCTTCTGGGGGTAGGGAGGATTCTCGTAAACTCTTTAGGCCTTTTACTTTCCCTGTTTTTCCCCATTTTTTTCTCCAGTTCCTTGCACAGTTGATGATCTTTCTCATCGGTGTGGTCAGCTCCGTATTCTGTGGACATCTAGGGAAAGTCCAACTGGATGCTGTTACACTTGCTGTATCGGTAGGTTTTAAAACTGGATCTTTTTATGTGAGCTGACAGCACACTAAAGCGCAGTAGTTTGAACTGTGTTGTCCTGCGATTTGTGATTTTACAAGGTCCGGGCTCTACCTACTACAGCTTACCATGACCTCATCTTTGGGAAACCATATGTTTGAAAGGAGATTGTGTCAGCTTCTTAGAAGAAATGGTTTGGGTACTCTAAAAATATCCATATGCTGTATGAGCTGAGCTCCCCATGCAGAGGGATCATCAGGTATTACAGGAGTTTTTAGCAATCAGGTGCATCACGCAGGTGAAACTAAGTTGATTTTTGCCCTGTTAGGTAATTTAAATCTGTCTGCCATTAGTCTAAGAAGCCCTGGTGGTGCAGTGGTTAAGCACTCGACTGCTAACCGAATCGTTGGCAGTTTGAACCCACCAGCTGCTCCGAGGGAGAAAGATGTGGCAATTTGCTTGTGTAAAAATTACGTCCTTGGAAATCCTATGAGGCAGTTCTACTCTGTCCTGCAGGATTGCTGAGAATCAGAATTAACTCGATGGCAGCGGGTTTGGTTTGGTTTGGACCATTAGTATGAATTGCACTCTTTATCAAGGCTGCTGCTCTATTTCACCCTGTGGAAAGTGTCTCCCCTCGGCCACTGAGTGAAATGACACCCCCTCCGAAGTCTTCTGTTCTGAATTTTCATCCATGATGTAGTGAAAAGTTGCCTCTGTTTTGCATTTCATCTAAGCTTTCAAAGGAGGTGGGATGTCGTCCTCCTGCTGGTGATGGCAGGTTGTTTTTTCTAATCTCAGAAAATGTCTTGTCTGTTCTTCTAGGAGGTGGGTGTATAAAGATAAAGGCAGAGCCATCAACGTTGTCCATTTAGCTTTATGGTAGAGAGGGCCTTGCTGTGTGGAGTCAGACATTTTATTTACAGTCGGTGAACTAACTTGGGTTGGGGGATATTTCTGCCTCTTTGCAAAGTTTAGGCTGGGCCTCTAAAAAGAGTCAAGATGGAAGAGGAGCTTCATAGACAGGCTATTCCAGTGTCACCTCTAAGAAATATGAGCTTGACCTTTACATCACACAGGCAACATGGCCATCGCTCCCATTGTGCTCCAGTTACCCTGTTCAGTGACATAAAGTGTGAACATAGATTAATAAGAAACTAAACCCGTTGCTGTTGAGTCAACTCGGACTCATAGCAACCCTATAGGACAGAGGAGAACTGCACCGTAGGGCTTCCAGGGAGGGCTGGTGGATTCAGACTGGCACCTTTTGGTTAGTAGCCGAGCTCTTAACTACTCTGCCACCAGGGCTCTGTGGACATAGATTAATAATGGGTAATTATCGGAAAGGAGTCCCTGGGCAGTGCAAACCATTAAGCTCTTGCTTGACTGCTAACCAAAAGGTTGGAGGTTGAATTTACCCAAAGGCGCTTTTGAAGAAGGGCCTAGAGATCTGTTTCTGAGATTTCAACCACTGAAAACCCTATGGAGGACAATTCTATTCTGACACACGTGGGGTCATCATAAGTCGGAATTGACTTGATGGCAATTTTGTTTTTTTTTAAACTATCTGAAACTTGAAGGAATATTTTCTTAAGTTTCTCTGCACGACCCAGAATTGGGGTCCACACTTTCCTGTTATTGTTTCCAGCTCGTTACTCTACTGTGCCCATTCTCGGATAGCCTGTTCCAAAACACCACCGTACTGATGATATCTGATGGTCAGTAAGCGATCTCCTCTTTGTTCATTGATGAGCTCAGCACCTGGGCACTCTTTTCCTCTACCCTGTGTCCTCCACCACCCATCGGTGTGTGAAACTGACGCGTCCAGCACTCTTCTTCCATCTCATTGACTTCCAGGACCCCTTGAGTCCATGTTAGGCCACACACCCATGCCACACCCTGCACGTTTTCATCCCCCAGCACAGACCCCCAGTAAACCAAAACCAAACCCATTGCCATCGAGTCGATTCTGACTCAAAGCGACCCTATAGGACAGAGTAGAACTGCCCCATAGAGTTCCCAAGGAGCGCCTGGTGGATTTGAACTACCAACATTTCGGTTAGCAGCTGTAGCTTTTAACCACTATGCCACTAGGTTTTCCTAGACACCCAGTAGAAGCTTTAAACTTTATTTTCTTACTCTCTCCACAACCTCCTTTGCCTGTCAGGTCCTCAACCCCATCTTTCCTTCCCTTTGATCCTTTGAGTCTTCCCATGACAGAATTCCTCCATTTTCTCTCAGGTTTGCAGCCCCGTCTTGGCCTCCCTCCCTAAATCCTGGGCCCCCAAATCAGCTGCTGACCTCCTCTCACCTACAGCTTCAACTCCATCACCCCAGACCTTCCATCCCACTCCCTCTTCAAGGCCAGCCTTCCACCTGTGCTCCAGACCCATCCTTTCTCCTCTAGCCACTTGCCCTGAATAGTTTCTTTATTCACACTCCACTACTATAAACAGACTCACATCTCACCTATTTTATAAAAATGGCCCCATCTACCTATATCCCCCCAGCCCAAACTCTTTCTGTGGCCTGTTTCTATCTATGCTCTTGGCCAGAAAGTTGCCATTTTGTCACCCTTTTCTTCCATTGCAGTCTGGCCTTTGTTCTTCCCCTGCTCCCTTTAACCTGCTCTGACAGAAGTTGTTAGTGACCTTCTCTTTGCCCTCGTTTGGCCTCTGGGAGCTGCTGCACTGCCTTTCCCTCTCTGTTCTTTCTTGGTTCTCTTGCTACCTCTCTGATGATTGGACTTCTCCTTTCTCTCTCTCTCTCCTTCCCTTCCTCTCTCTTTTTTGTTTTTAGTGTCCCTTCTTTATTGGTGTTTCCCAATTCTGTATCTCCGTCCTTGACCTGAGCTTGCAGGATATACCAACTTCAGTACACCAGGGACTCTTCAGACTCAATACTTACAGCTAAAGTGACCACATTCCCCTGGGAGCACTCTAAATACGTTCTCTGTGTACCCCACATTGCCATCAGTCAGCAAGCCCTGGTAACTTTATTTCCAAAATTGCTTAAAATCACTCCCTTTGTTCTGGGTCCTGCTACCACTCTCCTGGGTCAGACCTTTATCCTTCCCAGTTCACACTGCTGCCTCTGACGCCTAACTGGCCTCTCCTCCAGCCCTGACTCCATCCTGCCCTCCTCCATTCTGCAGCCAGAGTCTAAACCACAGATCCATTCATGTCACTCTTGGCTTACCACGCTTCAGTGCCCCCATCACCTGATGAAAGAAGTTCAGGCATCTCAGCCTCCCTTTGTCTCGGCCTCCTGCCCACTCCACGCCCCTTTTTGTCCATGCCCAGTGTATGCAGTTGTTTATGTGTGAGCTCTGCACTGGGCTGGTGTACTGATTAACTCACACGTGTCCTTGTAGACACAGCTTGGGGGCATCTCCAGAAAACATCCCGTGGAGACCCCACAGGGTCCAGAGCCTTTCTCTGTACCCCGGGTCCTGTGCTTGCTGCTGTCTGGCACTTGCTGTGCTCTGCTGACATTTTGTCTTCATCCTTCTTGCTTGCTGATCTGCAAGCTCATCTTCATTTTTGCTTAGCTTGGTTCCTGGTACAGACCTGGCCCTACCAAAGATTTCAGAGGAACACACAGGTCAGGCGTGCTGCCCACTGTGAGCCTCTCTCTCCTCAGCATCTCCCACGTTGATCTTTTCTTCCCTCCTTCAACCCCACGTCTTCATCCTTTTCCATTCTGTAAATGGTGAGGGTTAAGACATTACGATTGTGTATTTGCATACAGTCTTGTGACTCCTGTTCTTTCATTTATTTTATTAAATCCATTTAGAAATGTATCTTGGGGGGGCCTAAATTAAGACTTTATACATTGTTCTTTGATTTTTCTTCCCCCCTTTTTTCTGTTTTTTCCCCAAATCATCTAATGATGGGGTGGGGGACGGAAACTTTTGTATGTTAAAAAGAAAATAGGAATAGAGTAAATACAAGCCCAAAATTATGTAGAAAGGCCTGAGCGTGGTATGCAGAAAGGCTGGTATATTCCAAAGACATGAATTTCTGTTAATGAGGTAGATCTGTACTCATCTTCCTTGGCAAATGGATGATGACAGTTGGCTTGTAATTAGCTCTTAAGTGGTAACTAACTGCTGAAAAGACAATAGGCTCAATTTCAATAAAACACTTTATATGAAAGCAGATACATTTTCTTTTTACCTTATGAAAAATTCTGTATGGTATGAAAGATTTTACAGAAGTGTTTCTTTAATTTGATCATGGTAAAACATATATAACAAATTTTGCCATTTTAAGCATATAATTCAGTGGCATTACATTTACAAAGTTGTGCAGCCATCACCCCCATCTATTTCTAGATGTTAATTTGTTTTTTTAAATAAAAGAACATTTATTTCTACCCTATCTTGTTATACAAAGAGTTTGAGCTGCTCCCTGAAGGACCGAATTACTGGGCTAAGGGCTGTGGGGTCCATGGTCTCAGGGAACATCTGACTCGGTTGGCATAACATAGTTTATAAAGAAAATGTTCGACATTCTACTTTGGTAAGTAGTATCTGGGGTCTTAAAAGCTTGTGAGCAGCCATTTAAGGTACTCTACCCCATCAGGAGCAAGGGAAAATGAAGAAAACCAAAGACAGAAGGGAAAGATTAGTCCAAAGGACTAATGGACCACACCACCACAGCCTCCACCAGACTGAGTCCAGCACGACTAGGTGGTCCCCAGCTACCACCACTGACTGCTCTGAGAGGGATCACAATAGAGGGTCTTGGAAGAGCTGGAGAAAAATGTAGAACAAAATTCTAACTCACAAAAAATAAATAAATAAATAAAATAAGGACCAGACTTACTGGCTTGACCAGAGACTGGAGAAACCCTGAGAGTATGGCCCCCAAACACCCTCGTAGCTCAGTAATGAGGTCACTCCTGAGGTTCACCCTTCAGCCAAAGATTAGACAGGCCCATTAAACAAAACAAGATCAATGGGGCACAACAGTCCAGGGGCGAGGACGAGAAGGCAGGAGGGGACAGGAGAGCTGGTGATTGGAAGCCCAAGGCTGAGAAGGGAGAGTGTTGACATGTCATGGGGTTGGTAACCAATGTCATAAATATGTGTACTAATTGTTTAATGAGAAGCTGGTTTGTTCTGTAAACCTTTATCAAAAGCATACACACACACACAAAAAATCGACTCAACAACAAAAAAGAAGAAATGACATTGTATCTACTTCTTTAAAGTACAAATCTTAATGACGCAAATATGCAAACGTCTTGTTCCCTGCAGACCCCCCACCTTGGAGGCCTGATGTCAAAAAAACAAAACAACACAAAAAAGCATTAGCAGCACCAGGTACCTCTGGAAGTAGAGAGTGAAAGTGGGGCTAAAAGTAGGTTGCAAATCTCTTTAAGGAACAGGTTAGGACTCAGATCTCACTCACTCCATGCCTCTCCCCAATCTGAGCAGCAGCATGAAGCCTTCTCCTCAAGCGAGGGTAAAACAGGATGATTACACTACAGAATATGAGGCAGAGAGGAGAGCGGGGCAAAATAATGTGCCCAGGAAGATTAAATGAAAGTTTACATAGTGAATGTCAAGACTCCAGCTTTCTTCTGCACATGGCCCCCAAAATACTGGCAGCCAGGTATATATCCTCTAGCATGAAGTTTGTAAGATTATTCTCTGGATACTCTAACTGGTGCAAGAGAAAAGAAGTAAAGAAACTATAATCCTGTTCTCCACAAGGAGGTGCCTCAGCCTAATCACAGACTATGTTATTGCTGACCTAGGAGGCTAAGGGTATTATGTAAAGATATTAATATAAGAGTAACCCCCAGAACAAAAATTCAGACGTGTAATGTCAGAACGACAAAAAGGGGAGGAAAGGCAAGGAAATCAGCATACATGTGAAGGGCTGCTGCTCTCAGCATAAATATAAACAAAAATGAAATAAGACAGAACAGAAATCAAACGCCTCACTACTTCTAAAAAAAAAGCTTGTACTGGTTTACAAAAATACATTCAATATAGAAGGATAAATAGTTGTAGAATCGAGTCAAAGTAATATGATGAAAAAAGATTTAAGCTGAGGGTAAGATTAGCACAAGACAGGCTGCAAATTTTACTCTAAGCTCCCTACTTGCATGGTGCTTCGTGTTCCTAGGATCTTAACAAACTTTTTGTTTAGGAGAAGGATAGTTTTTGTTTATACTGAAACTTAGAGATATTTCTCTTGAAGATTCTCATAAAGTGGACACTATGACAGAAGATAGTGCCTCGGACGGCTTCCTACAACAGATGCAGTAACAATTGTTGTACTGTCCTTTATTGTAACGCCATCCATTGGAAGCTAAGGGTATAAATAACTTCAGAGCTCAGTTTGATAAAATCCATGAACTTGTTGACCACCAAGAACACAGTTCTAACTCAACTCAGGCTGTAGAGAAAAATTAATATCCCAACTCAACTAAAGTGAGTCGGTCAGTTTATAAAAAAAAAACTCTCATGTGTGACTTTTTTTTTTTTTTTAATACAGAACTTTTTAGAAATGTGTCTTTTCCTGGAAGGCTAAGGTGTCTTAGAGCTTAGCCACAACATTCTGCTGGCGTGGAATTTAGAACAAGGTCTTGGTGTAAGTGTGTCCTGGTCCTTATCCTGCCAGGAATTTCTGGCTTCCACTGAGATTGAGGCTCCTGCCTCCTGTGGCGCTAGCCCTGTGTATGGCCTTTGGAAATTGTGGAACAAATTGCTAATGTGCTCAGCAGCTTACAGAAAGGTTGGAGGTTCAAGTCCACACAGAGGTGCCTCAAAAGAAAGTCCTACTTTCAGAAATAAGCCCTTGAAAACCTTATGCAGCACAGTTCTACTCTAAGGAACTTGGGTCGCCATGAGCCGGAGTTGGCTTTAATGTGCACTGAACTTCACAGTCCTTTACAGTTTTTCACGTTCAGTCTCATTTAATCCCCATAACAGCCTTTTAAGGTCAATCTAGGGGTAGTGGCCTCATCTTTTTTTTACACATGTGAGAAAACAGCTTAGGGAAGTTAACTCCTCTGGCCACCGTGCGTGAGAACCAGGATGAAAACGAGGATCGTCTGGCCCCCAGCCCTACATTCTTCCCACTTTCCCTGTAAAACGGTACACTTAGACCCTCGCCCTTACTTGCAGGCTACCCTCTGTGCCTGTGGGTGTCAGGGGAACTGGGAGCTGGGTGAGGGTTGGTAGACATGATAACACAAATCTAACCTCATTTCAGATCACTATCTGAGTAACCTAGGGCAAGTGATGTCAACTTTCTGTAACTCAGGATATCCATAAAATGGGAGCAGTGATAATAGCAACGTGTGTGAAGGGCTTAAGACAGTGCCTGGCACATAGTAGGTGCTCAGTAAATGTTTGCTATTGTTACTAAATACACATCCTACAGGCCAGGAGCAGCATCTTTAGATATTAAGCACAGCTGAACTTTTAAATGTAGAAATAATTGTAACATCTGTGTTGTTTAAGAAAAACTAGGTTCTAAGCTTCCCTTATTTTTTTTTTAAGCTTCCCTAGAGGGAACCCTGGTGGCGCAACGGTTAAACACTCGGCTGCTAACCAAAAGGTTGGCAGTTCAAACCCACCAGCCTCTCTGTGGGACAAAGATTAGGCAGTCTACTTTTGTAAAGATCATAGCCTTGGAAACCCTATGAGGCAGTTCCCCTCTGTCCTATAGGGTCACTAAGAGTCAGATCAACTCAATGGCAATAAGTGTTTTTTTGTTTTTTTTTTTGGTAAGCTTCTCTGGTTATACAGTGTGATTATTATCCTTTAATTAGAAGGTGTATTTTTGTTTTATAACTGATAAGGATAGATGTGGACACCCATTTGGTCTGCAACATAGAGCCTTCAGTGTATGATTATGAGTTGTTCTTTAGAAATAAACTTGCTGAGGTTTCTTCATTAGAAAGGGAGTTGTTTGACATGATTCTGTCCTTGCATAGTTCCCCTGAGTATTTACTGCACCTGGTCTGCTGTTTTTCGCAGGTCGTGAATGTTACTGGGATTTCAATTGGAACAGGTTTAGCCTCAGCCTGTGACACACTAATGACCCAGGTGAGAGTCCCCCCTCTACCGCATACACCTTTTTTTGTCAAGTACCTTTCACCTTAGAGACTGCATAGGGGAATATCCACCCTAATGCTTTTTTTTTTTTTTTTTTGGTCAAATATAATGCTGGTAATAACTGCAAAATAGTAGTCCTTGGGTGGTGCAAATAGTTAAGTGCTCAGCTACTAACTGAAAGGTTGGTGATTTCAATCTACCCAGAGGTGCTTGGAAGCCCTGGCAATCTACTCCTGAAAGATCACAGCCATTGAAAACTCTATGAACACAATTATCCTCTGAAAGACACGGAGTTGCCACTGAGTCAGAATTGACTCAGTGGCAACTGGTTTGGTTTGTTTTAGAATAACTGTAAATACATGTAGAGTTGTTGTTTGGTGCTGTCGAGTCAGTTCAGACTCATAGTACCCTATGTACAACAGAGTAATATGCTGCTCAGTCTTGCACCATCCTCACAATCGTTGTTATGTTTGAGCTCATTGTGAGCCATGGTGTCAATCCATCTCGCTGAGGGTCTTCCTCTTTTTTGCTGACCTTCTGCTTTACCAACCATGATGTCCTTCTCCAGGGACTGATCCCTCCTGATAACATGTCCAAAATACATGACATGAAGTCTCACCATCCTCGCTTCAGAGGAACATTCTGGCTGTACTTCTTCCAAGACAGATTTTGTTCCTTCTTCTGGCAGTCCATAGTATATTAGTATTCTCCGCCAACATCATAAGTAGAGTGACCTTTACTAATTCTGTCCTGGGGGTTCTTAGCTTTGCAGGGACCTTATTTTCCTTGCTCCTCTCTGTCCGATTTTTCCTACCTACCACCATTCTCCCTTCACCCGCCACCCCACCGCCACTCTGTCTCCTCTCCTTCACAGCTAAGCTTCTTGAAAGTGTTCTTTATACGTCCTTTCCTGACTTCCCACTGTCAACACAGTCCCATCTGATACTTTCCCATTCCTGCCCATTCTGTCAACCTGGTCTCTTCAGGACCTCTGGTGGCTAAATCATCAGGTGAACACTTTGCAGTCCTTAACCCACTTTGCAGTCCTTAACTCCTTCTGCTTTTTGAAACATTCCTTTGGCTTCCATGATTGAAAACTCTCCCAACTTTCTTCCTGCCTTTCCAGCTGCTCCTGACCTACAGTCTCCATTGTAAATTCTTCCTTTGCCTGCTCCTGAAGTGTGGCTCTCCTTCAGAGATCGTCCCAGCCCTCATCTTCTCCTTTCCTGGGGCTTCTGTCTCCACTCTGACATTGAAACTCCCACCTTTCCATCTCCTGTCCACATATCTCACCTGAGTACCAGATTCAAACGTTGAATTATCTCCTGGACATTTCAGATATACCTGCATCTCAAACTCAGCCCAACCAGAACTAAACTCATCAGTCTTTTCCATTCTTTCTGTAGCTCAAGTTATTCGTAAAATGGGAGCAGTGTAAATAACACCCTGTCTGTGAAGGGCTTAAGACAATGCCTGGCACATAGTAAGTGCTCGGTATATGTTTGCTGTTATTATTAAATGCACATCTTATAAATCAGGGGCAGCATCTTTAGATATCAAATACAGCTTAACTTTTAAATATAGAAATAATTGTAACATGCCATGTTGTTTAAGAAAAACCAGGTTCTAAGCTTCCTTGGTTGACATAGGGTGATTATTGTCCTTTAATTAGGGGTCCATTTTTGTTTTGTAGTTGATAAGAATAGATATTTCTCCCCTAGGATTTCCTTTCAGGAATAATACCATTCTCTACTGAAGCCAGAAACCTTCTTCATCTCTCATCTGCATATATTAGCAGAACTTTTGGTTACTACTGATTTTGACTCCTAAATATTTCTTGAATATGATCACTTCTGTCCATTATTGCCAATACTCTGGTCCAGGACAACAGCATCTGTCAGAAGACTGGGGGCTCTTGAGTTGATGTGCCAGCATCACCAGAGGAGAGGCAGATTCTGGTCTAGGCTATTTACTCCTGGTACTGTCTTCCATCTTGCCCACTTAATCTAGAACCACAGTGGACTCTTAGCACCTTACAGGGAAAGGGTATATCCCCCTTTCAGTCTTTAAATGTCCAGGGTTTAGCATTGTGCTTGCTATACCATGGGTACCTTGAATATTTGTTGAATAAGTGAGAGGGATGGATGGATACATGCATGTGTGCATGTATGGATGGATGCATGGATGGGTGGATGCACGGATGGATGAATGGGTGAGTGGGTAGATGGAGACATGGGTGAATGGTTGAATGAATGGATGGATGGATGGTTGCATGGGTGGATGAATGCATGAATGCATGGTTAGATGCATGGATGATGGATGAATGGATAATGTATGCATGGGTGAATGGATGTATGGATGTGTAGATGGATGGATGTGTGGGTGAGTGGATGGTTGGATACATGGGTAGATGGGTGGATGCATTAGGTAGTTAGGTGGATGGACGGATGAATGATAGATGCATGGATGAATGAGTCCTGCCTTTAAACACAAAGTCTGGGAGACTGAGGATGGGGCAATGTGGCAAGAAAGGGGAAGCATGGAACATATGTGGTGTATCCTGTCACTCAGCTCCTCAGCAGTTTGTACACTAGGGTATTCTGAGATAGTTTTTACAAGCTAGGCTGAACTTTGGGAACATGGCTCTGAAGTACTTAATGTAATTTAGGCCAAAGTTAGCACTGGGTTGACATGGTATAGGATATGAAATTTTATTTTAAAGTAGTTTTTTTTTTTTGGCGGGGGGGTCTCTTTTAATGTATGTTTAAGGCAGACTCTTTTTGGTCGCAGGAAAGAAATAGTCATTCAGGTTACTTGGAAAGGAACTCAGAGAGAGTACACATGGCCTAGATTCCATAAGCTGTCAGGAGCCAAGGCTATTCTAGGGACCAGCTCCTCTCCATGTCTGCTGGGGCATTCCCGTGGGTGCCTGCCCTCTTCTGCTTCCATTAACTGCACCCCACCCTATGCTGTGACCTCTCAGCTTCTGCTTTCTCATGGCTCCTATCCCTTCATAGCTTTATCAAACTTCAATCGGACCGTGGTAGTGTTCTGTGCAGAACTCTCCAGTGACGCTCCTTTCACTCAGGGTGGAAGACCAAGCTCTTGTGGAGGCTGGTGAGACCTTACGTGATCTTCCCCTTCCTCCCAGCCACTCTTCTACTGCCCTGCAGGACTCTAGTTTCCAGCCACACTGGTTGCCCATGCTGTGCCTTGTCCCAGATATCCACCATGGTACATTGTCTCATCACTAGGTCTGCCCTCGAATATCACCTTCTCAGTGACACCTTCCCTGATCACCATTTAAAAAATTGTGCTCCCCCTCCAACACTCTATCCCTCTTCCCTGTGTGATTTTTCTCCATACCACTTATCACCATACAGTAGACATGTATAATGTACTCAGGAGCTTGGATGTTTATCTGATTTATTGTCTGTCTTTCCATCCTTCTAGCACGTAAGCTTCATGAGGGCAGGGGCTTTTTCCTCTTTTGTTCACTGCAGTGTCTCGAACATGCCTAGCACTCAGTAGGAATTCAAGAAATATTTGCTGAATGAATCTGGAAGACTCTAACATGGGCCCAGTTCTGCCCGTACCTCCTTTTAAGCTTCAGTTTCTGCTGCCAATACCTTACATGTTTAAAAGCCCCAGTTCCAAGGAGTAGCGATCTAGTGGTTCCAGGACGTGCTTAAAATGCCAGAGGGGGCCAACTAGCTCATTGATTGCCCTTGGCTTTGATGTTTGTCCATGGTCCCATCAGCTGTGGCTTGGCTAGGGAGGAGATGGTAGAAACAATGGCTGCCTTGGCAGCAGGGTGGGCAGGCAGGGCAGTTTCCCCCTAGGAGGGGCTGTTGGTAGTGCATCATCCAGTATATTGCGGCATTCTTTATAGTTGTATTTGTTTTCTCAAGTCATTTGGAGGCAAGACCCTAAAACATGTGGGGGTCGTACTTCAAAGAGGACTTATCGTTTTGATGCTGTGCTGCTTTCCTTGTTGGGCCATCTTCATCAACACCGAGCACATCCTCTTGCTCTTAAAACAAGATCCTGAAGTCTCCAGGTCAGCATCCTCTCTAATTCTAGAATCTTGTATTAAGACTAAGTGGCTCTCTGGTCATCTCACCTCTGTGTATATTTTCGACTGATTATCTGGATTCGAACTCTTGTGAAAATGGAAGCTGTAACTGTGAACCACAGAATCCTAGGGCTGGCAGGGACCAGCTGAGATCAGAATAACTAAGTGCCAAAAACGAAAAGATGCAGGACTGGAATATAATTCTCTTGGCCCAGTCTACCTTTCATGTAGTTCCTCTATTTTGGTGTTTTGTAAATGCATTATTTTTTTCCCCTAACAAAAGTAGAACAGCAACACAGTTGCCTTCACCTTCATTTTTAGAGTTTTTTTTTTCTTTTTAAACCTATGGTTCCCGAGTGCTCTCTGGTATTATACTTGGGGTACATGGGATGCAAAGAGGAGTCTCTCCTTTCTAGAAGACTGTTCGTCTTGCTTCATTATGAGGTATAGCTACAGTCTTGACTCTTTCAAAAAGTTTCTGAATTTTGCCTAAGTTTTATTTCATTTTTCTATGTTCATTCCACCCTTCATACTGAGGAAGTGGAAAATGTAAAGTTGTCACGTGCCCTTAGGAAGTAGACACTCAGCTTGCCTAATGCAATGTTGACTGAGATTGTAGAAAAAGAATCACTTTTAATCAGGCCTTAAAACTGGTTGTCCATCTCAATCCCCTGCAGAGAATTTGCCTTTCCACCCCAAATATACTGAAGCAGAATCTACATTTTAACAAGACCTTATGTACACATAAGAATCACCTGGGAATCTTGTTAAAATATAGATTCTGCTTCAATATAACCCAGTTTCGTTGATTCAGTTCCGACTTATAGTGACCCTATAGGACAATATATGCTTCAATATATTTGGGGTGAAAATGCAAATTCTCAGCAGGGGCTTAAACCAGACTGAACCCTTTCGAAGCTCTGCTTTTAATTGTTATTAAATCTCTTCCATTTGAAAACAGCATGGCCAGCAATTGATTTAATACTAACTGAAGGCTATTTTTTGTTCCTATTCCCGCTCTTCCCGTAAGTTACCCCTCTAGAATGTTCTTGTATTTCATCACATGAAGTAGCCCATGGGTGTTGTCATGTGCATGCTCCTCCTCCCCTCCATTTTTGTTTGTTTATTTTATTATAGTAGTATTTATGCAAAAGTTCAACATGTATTTTCTTGGACCTGCTATTCCTACCCCTATGAGTCGGAATCGACTCGACGGCACTGGGTTTTTTTGGGGGGGTTATTCCTACCTCACTGATTCTCAGAACTTGTACTACTTTGATGTCCAACAGCTTAAATTAAATACAAACATCCATGAGGGAAAGAAATTCCCTTCCTGATTCCTTATTCTGTGGTTACGTTTGATTGCAAGTGAATTAAAATGCCTTCTTAGATGAGGTCACCTGGGATTTGGTGAAGTGCTCCCAACAGGCACCCTTAGGGCAGCTCACTGTACCAAGGCAGCAGCTTCTGCTTCAGCTGTTTTCAATTTGTGTGTCAGTTCTTCAGGGAGTAAATCTTTTATATGCTCTAGAAAATGCATATAGCTAGTGCCCTAGCTCTCTGAATTTGAGGCCACATATCAAGAGAGAGGAGCTCCTGAGCAGTGCAAACAGTTGACATGCTTGCTACTAACCAAAAGATTGGAGTTTTGAGTCCACCCAGAAGCAGCTTGGAAGAAAGACCTGGCAGTCTGCTTCCAAAAAATCAGCCATTAAAAACCCTGTGGAGCACAGTTCTGCTCCAACATGCATGGGGTTGTCATGAGTCAGAATTGACTACAGGGCGAGTTTTTTTTTTTTTTTTTTAAACAAGAAGAAGTGTCTTATTAAAAAACAGAAGCAAAGTGAACTGTTGGAATTATACTTTTATGTTGAGAGATGTTTGTTTTTCTATTTAATCTTTTAGGCAACACTCCTGTTCCACCTGCAGACAAGATATTTACAAAGTCAGGTACTGATTCTTTTTTTTTTTTTTTATCTTTACTCCACAATACTGGAAAAGTATGGTAAATAGTTTTAGGGAATTTCCTATATAAAAGTAATTTATAAATTTTTTTTTCTGCAGTTCTACACCAGAACTTTTCACCTGGGATATCTGGGGACTTGTGGATGGATTTTGTCCAGCCTAGGAGAGATGCTTATATCAATCCATTGGATTCCTCTCTAGTCACCTTCTTTCTTTCTGCAGTTGCCCACACCCCATCCCTTACCTCTTCTGTGTGCTGGCTGCTGGCTTTGCACCTGGCTTCAGAACTGGGCTCTGATGCTTCTTTTTCAGAGGGAGAAGGCACAGTTGCTGTGGCCACATTCCTGGAAGGCATGGAGTTCACTGTGCTCTCAGTGGAGGTAGAAGGGATGCCCAGGAGAGGGCTGAGGGCGAAAAGCATGTGGGCAGTGAAAAGAGGTTGTGCTCTGCCTCACTTTGTCTATTCCCCTAGTCTATCTAAATGCGAGCAGCATGCTTGCCTTTATTTTACCTCTTGTTCATCCAAGCCAGAATGGAATAAATTCTACATTGATGGCAGTCAACTCTCTGTTTAAATGCAGAGGGGAAACATTTTAAAAAAGAAAATGTTTATTTGAGCACTAGTGTAGGGTGAAGTCCTTAGGTGATGCAAATGGTTAAGCTCACAGCTACTGAAAGGTTGGCATTTTGAATCCACCTGGAGGTGCCTTGGAAGATTTACTTCAGAAAAACCAGCCACTGGAAACGCTGTGGAGCAGGTCTGCTCTGACACACATAGGGTTACCGTGAGTTGGAATCGACTCAATGGCACCTGGTTTTTTTGGGGGAGGGTGGTTAAGTGTAGAGTGGGCAACATATACACAAGAAATGAGTGATTGTGGGGCCATCAATAAAGGGGTGAACATTTATTTACTGGGTGCCTTCTGTGAAGCAGGCATTGCTTAGGTGTTTTGTACCAGGTAACTACATGAATGCTCACTGCAGCCCTGCAGGTAGGTGGTCTATCTTCCAGTTTGATAGATAAAGAAAAGAGAAGTTCAGAAAAGTTAAATAACTTGGTCCAAGTGTCTCCCAAATGCTTTTTCCTTTACATCTCATACCAGGACCCAATTTGCTGTTCACATGATTGTTTCGCCTCTTTTCTCTCTCTGTTATTGTTACGGAAACTATGACCTACTTCGTAGATAAAAATTAACATCAATCCAGTCCCCAGAATATGAGGATTAATAAAATCTCCACTTTCCCACTTCTCAGTCATCTCTGACACCAGCTGCCTATGCAGCACTTACTCTCTCTGACCCAAGCCACCTGGAGCTAGGTCAGATCTCACAAGTTAAAAGGACACTGTCCTTCAGATTGCCAAAGAGGTCCACGTGACACCCTTATTTCTGACCTACTGGCCACCAATTCAGAGTTTTCCCACCACTCCTTCAGGATGCCAACCACAAGCTTGGGGGCCTCCCCTGGGCTCCCTCACTTCTACCTGCTGGCTCTCACTATGCCTTTTGGGTTTGATAATTTGCTGGAATGAAGGTACTATACTTATGACTACAGATTTATTATAGCAAAAGGATATAAATCATAATCAGCATAAAGAAGGGATGCATGGGGTGAGGTCTTGGGAGGGTTTCTCTTATGGAACTTCTGTGTTTCAGAAAGGGCGCACTACCCTCCCACATGTATCAATGTCTTTCACCAGCCAGGAAGCTCTTGGACCTCCCGTTTCCAGAGCTTTTATTGGCTTTATTGCATAGTCATGATTGGGGCCTTATTGTATATGCATGTTATAGACCTCAATACATATGCATGATTAAATCATACTACTCTTCCTCCCTGAGATCAGCTAATATCAGGCCACCAGGTGGTCCTTCTGGCTTGGCCAGCCTCCCCACTCATCAGCACAAATTCTCTGGTAAATAGTCTAGGCCTATATAACAAACCAAAAACCAAACCAAACCCTTTGCTGTCGAGTCGATTCTGACTCATAGTGACCCTATAGGGCATAGTAAAATTGCTCCATAGAGTTTCCAAGGAGCAGCTGATGGATTCCAACTGCTGACCTCTTGGTTAGCAGCCATAGCTGTTACCCACTGTGCCACCTCAGTCACTCAAGAAGTTCCAAAGATTATCTCTCGGAAACCAAGGGCAAAGGACATAGTGCTCTTCGTTACCTCACACCTATCTGAGTCACTCAGAAGTGTCTTGTTGAGTTTGGCTGGACGCTTAACCTGTGGAGTTTCAGTCCCTGGCTATTGTAGTCATGTGAAACTTTGCCATAATTTAAAGTCATTGGCTATTTAACTCTGAATGTTTAGTTGACAACCTAATGAATTAGCATTTGAAAATGTTAATGTGTTCCTATTTCTTGGGGGGATTTTAGGGTATCATCTTGCCTCAGATTATTACTGGGATTGCAGCAAATGTCATCAACCTGGGCATGAATGCCCTCTTGCTCTACGTCCTGGACCTTGGGGTGGTGTAAGTAGTGATCCACTTACTCAATACATATTGAGTGTCTGCTGTGTGCTGGGGGCCATCCTAGGGGCTGGGGACACAGGGTGCTAGAGCAGTGTCCCTGCCCTCGGGGAGATAAGCCCAGTATAGACAAGTAAACAGGCAAGTACAGTTTGGTGTGACCAGTGCTATGTATGACAGGGGTAAGAACTGGTGCCATGGGAACGTGTGGGAAGAGCATCTAACCCAGGCTGTTGGAAGGAGAAGTAGGTGGGCTAGTGGTTCAGGAGATTAGGGGCAGTGTCTTAGAAGAAGACACTTTGGAATTAGCCAGAGAAGGCAGTTGCTAGGGTCTGTGAAAAGTGGAGGTGGGTGGCCGCTGTAAAGGGAAGAATGAGGCAGGGGCTCATAGGGGTTCATCCAGTATCTCTGAATTGGGCCAAATTCTCTTTACAAAGCTTGAGAAGATAAGGGGTCACACAGAGAAAGCACTATCAGTATGGACTTCCCTTGGTAGGCATAGTGCTGTTTTGTCTGTTCCTCACTTGAGAAACCCTCTGAGTCAGTGGCCCAGAGCCAGCCTCCTTCATGCATGGCTACAGAGCTGTCACGACAGCATGTGTAGTCCTAGCCCCAACAAAGCACAGGTGCTTTAGGGCAGTGTGTTTCTTTCTAACCAAAATTGATTTAGTAGGTCATGACCAGCACTTTTAAAAAGGAAATATTTCAGAATAGAAAATATCAGAGTGTATCAACTATCAAGATATTATGCATCAAAAAAAAAGATATTATGCATGAACTTTTGTTTCAGTTATGTATGATGTGTACGTGTGTGTACACATATATTAATAATGTGGATACTAGATAATGATGTAAACAAAATGATTTTTTACTGTTGGTTGCACTATATATGTATACACACACACACACAAGCCATTAATTAAAGGTTAGCGTGGGAGGGGTTGGAACATAAGAACGATCAATGAAAAACCATTTATGACAATTTTCTTATGCCAGGAAACGGAAAGTGGCTGGGAGCCAAGCTGGCAAGTTTGACATTGAGTGGGCATGTAAGTGTGCCCTCAGAGACCTTCCCTTACAAGCTTTCTGGACAGATGTACACAGGACAGATTGAGGATAGGTAGATAGAAGGAGAAGAAAATGTAAGAATGGATTAAGAAATCATAAAATGTGAGCACTGGATAGGACACTAAAACGTAAAACCAGAAGAAAAAGATGAGTGTCTGAGGTTATTTTCACATAGAGAACATGAATTTACGGTAACTCTGGGAAATAAGACTATTAACATAAATAAGTATTTTGAACATGGTGGTTGTTTATATACACCTTTTAACTATTGTTCAAGAATATATTTGATGGGTCATATAAAGCTGCTGGAAGACCCAAGGAAAGGTGATAAATCCATATCCTTTGTGGTTTTTCCATTGGTGAATAGTAATATTTGATTATTCCCCAAAATTCAATCTTGGTGGAAGGAAAACAAGACTATTATAAATGGATATGGTTATAAAATATTAAAAGAAGTCAGCCCAGCAGTTCTAAGCTTATGAAATAACTATGATTCTTACACGGAGAATAAACTTGTCAAGGATCAATTGTTGTTTCATATTTGGAAGGAATACACTGATAGGCATTGTTTTTTTCTTCAGAGGCTCTGCTTGGGCCAACACAGCTTCCCAGTTCTTCCTGTCTCCTTTTCTTTTCCTGTATGTATGGTGGAAAAAAATCTATGTTCACACCTGGGGAGGTAAGGAGACATTGATTTCTTATATTATGGTATTTGTTATTCAGAAAGCTATAATTCTGGCTTCTAGTTTTTTTTTTCCCCCCCAGAGGTTTTTGTTTGTTTTTATCTTTTGGGAAATTTAAAAATTATGGAAAATGTTTAAGTTACTGAAATATAAAGGGTACAGTGTCAATATGAGATTGTTTTTTATGTTTATGAAGGCAGCTTTTGTTCATAGAAAAGACTGTATTTGTGGCTCCTGGAGGTTTAAGAATTAATATTTAATGACCTAAAATTGCAAATATAAGATTCCAGGTTTTCTCTTCTGGATCATTTTATTCTCTGAAGGGGAAGTTCAAGTAATGTCTTATCAGTTCAAGTGTACATACTGAACTCTCTTGAACAGTACCATTTACCACCTCATCAAATTCTCTCATACATTTTATCGTGCATCTATCAATTAAAAATAGAATATGCGTGCGTGCATGCGTGTGTGTGTGTGTGTGTGTGTGTGACAGAGAGAGACCAGGTGCAGTCATTGAAAAAAAATTATTGTGATAAGATATATATAACAAAATTTACATTTTAACCATTTTTAAAGTGTACAATTTAGTGGCATTAATTATATTCTCATATGCTGTGCAACCATCAGCACTATTTATTTCCAAACATTTTTCATCACTGCAAACATAGCCTTAACCAATAACTCCCCCTTTTCCCTCCCCCCAACCCCTGATAATCTACTTTGTGTTGCTATGCATTTGCCTATTCTAGGTATTTCATATAAGCCAGATCATGCAATACAAAAGATGTGGCAGTTGGCTTCCATAAAGATTGCAGGCTTGGAAACCCTATGGGGCAGTTCTACTCTGCCCTGTAGGGCCACTTTGAGTCGGAATTGACTCAGTGGCAATGGGTTTTTGTTATTGTTGTTGGCTGTATTTCTGTCCTTATACCAGTACCACACTGTTTTGATTACTGTACCTTGAACCCAGAAGGACAATATTATATGTTTAATCAGCATAATATTTTCAAGGATCGTTCATGTCAAAGCATGTCATTTCTCTTTCTGATTGAATAATATTCCATTGTATTTATATACTTCATTTTGTTTATCCATTCATCTGTTGATGGACATTTGGGTTGTTTCCAACTTTTGGCTATAGTAAATGAATATTGGTGTATAAGTATCTGTTTGGGTCACTGCTTTCAGTTCTCTCAGGTATATAGCTGGGAGTGGAATTCCTGGGTAATATGGTAACTCTATATTTAACTTTTGAAGACCTGCCAAACTATTTTCCACAGTGGCTGCACCATTGTACAATCCCACCAGCAATCCCATTTCTGCACATCCTTGCCACGACTTATTTTTCATTTTTTGGTAATAGCCAACCTTAATGGGTGTGAAGTGGTATCTCATTGTGTTTTTTATTCATATTTGCCTAATGACTAATGGTATTGGGCATTGTTTCTTGTGCTTATTGGCCATTTGTATATCTTCTTTGGAGAAATGTCTATTCAAGTCACTTGCCTTTTTTTTTTTAAACTGGGTTGTCTTTTCATTGTTGAATTATAGGAGTTCTTTATATTCTGGACAGTAAGCCCTTATCAGAAATGTGATTTCCAAATAATTTCCCCCATTCTATGTAGGTTGTCTTTTCACTTTCTTAATAATGTCCTTTGATGTACAAAAGTTTTCAGTTTTGATGAAACTTGATTTATCTAGTTTTTCTTTTGTTGTTTTTGCTTTTGGTATTATATCTAAGAATCCATTGATATGTTTTCTTCTAAGAGTTCTATGGTATTAGCTCTTGTATTTATGTTATTGATCCATTTTGAGTTAATTATTGTATATGATATGAGACGGGTCCAATTTCATTCTTTAGCATGTGGAAATTCAGTTTTGTTTGAGCACCATTTGTTGAAGAGACTATTCTTTCTCCATTGAATGGAGTTGGAACCCTTGTAAAAGTCAATTGACCATAAATGTATATTTCTGGATTCTCAATTCTGTATGTCTATATTTCTATCAAGGAGCCCTGGTGATGCACTGGTTAAGTCCTTGGCTGCTAACGGAAAGGTCGGTGGTTCAAACCCACCAGCCACTCCACAGGAGAAATATGTGGCAGTCTGCTTCCGTACAGCCTTGGAAACCCTAAGGGGCAGTTCTACTCTGTCCTGTAGGGTTGCTATGAGTTGGAATTGACTCAACTGCAATGGATGTTTGTTGTTGTTGTTGGATATATTTCTGTCCTCATACCAGTAACATACAGTTTTGATTACTGTACCTTTGTAGCAAATTTTGAAATCAGAAAGTGCAAGTCCTCTTATTTTGTTCTTTTTCAAGATTGTTTAGGCCATTTGGGGGCCCCTTGTAATTCCATATGAATCTGAGGATGGGCTTCTCCACTTCTACAAAAAATGCTATTGGAATTTTGATAGGGATTGTATTGAATCTGTAAATTTCCTTGAGTATTACTGACATCTTAACAATACTGCATCTTCTAAATCATGAATATGGGATGTATTAACATTGATTTTGGTTTTCTTTAATATTTTTCAGCAGTGTTTCTAGTTTTCAGTTTTCGAGTCTTCCACCTCCTTGGTTAAATTTATTCTTGGACATTTTATTCTTTAAGATGCTATTGTGAGTGGAATTATTTTCTCAGTTTCCCTTTCAGACTGTTTGCTGCTATTCTATAGAAACACAACGGATTTTGTGTGTTGATCTGGTACCCTATAAATGTGCTGAATTCATTTAAGCTTTATTAGCTTTCTTATGGATTTTTTTGGGTTTTCTGTACATCATCTGCAAATAGTGACAGTTTTGTTTCTTGCATTCTAATTTGGATGCTTTTTATTTCCTTTTCTTACATGATTTCTCTGACTAGAACTTCCAGTACAATATCTAGCAATGGTGAGACCTTGTTCCTGATCTTAGGGAGAAAACTTTAAGTCTTTCGTTACTGAGTATGGTATTAGCTGTATGTTTTTCATAAATGCATTTTATCACGTTGAGGAATTTCCTTTCTATACTGAGTCTGCTGAGTTTTTTTTTTTTTAATCATGAAGGCAAGTTGGATTTTGTCAAACACTTTTTCTGAACCAATTGAGATGATCATGTGTTTTTTTTTCCTTTATTAATGTGATGTATTACATTGATTGATTTTCTCATGTTGAACTACCCTTTCATTCCTGAGATAAACGCCACTTGGTCACAGTGTATAATTCTTTTAATGAATGTTGGATTCAGCATGCTAGTACTTTGTTGAGGATTTTGCATCTATACTTATAAAGGATATTGGTTTGTTATTTTCTGTGGTGTCTTTGTCTAGCTTTGATATCAGGGCAATGCTGGCCTTAAAGAATGAATTAGGAAGTGTTCACCACTCCTCTGTTTTTTGGAGGAGTTTGAGATGGATTGCTACTAATTCTTCTTTAAATGCTTAGTAGAATTCCCGTGAAGCCATCTGGTCTTGGGATTTTCTTTGCTGGGATGTTTTTTATTACTGATTCAATCTCTTCACTTTGTTAATTGTGGTAAAAAATGTATATAACAAAACATTTGCCAGTTCAATACTTTTTACGTGCACAATTCATCGATACTGACCATATTTATCATGTTGTGCAAACTATCAACACTTTGTTTCCAAATTATTCTACTGTTGTTAGGTGCTGTTGAGTTGGTTCTGACTCACAGCGACCCATGTACAATGGAACAAGACACTGCCCAATCCTGGGCCATCCTCATAATCATCGTTATGCTCGAGCCCATTGTTGTATCAATCCATGTTGTTGAGGGTCTTCCTCTTTTTGTTGACCCTCTACGAAGCTTGCTGTCCTTCTCCAGGGACTGGTCCCTCTTGGTAACATGTGCAAAGTATGTGAGACAAAGTCTCGCCATCCTTGCTTCTAAGGAGCATTCCGGTTGTACTTCTTCCAAGACAGATTTGTTTGCTCTTCTGGCACCCCATGGTATATTCAGTATTCTTTGCCAACACCATGATTAAAAGGTGTCAATTCTTTGGTTTTCTTTATTCATTGTCTAGATTTTGCATGCATATGAAGTGATTGAAAACACCATGGCTTGGGTCAGGCGCACCTTAGTCCTAAAAGTGACATCTTTGCTTTTTAACACTCTAAAGAGGTCTTTCGCAGCAGATTTGCCCATTGCAATGCATCATTTGATTCCTCAAGTGCTGCTTCCATGGGTGTTTATTGCGGATCCAAGTAAAATGAAATCCTTGGCAACTGTAATCTTTTCTCCATTTATCATGATGTTGCTTATTAGCCCAGTTATGAGGATTTTTGTTTTCTTTGTGTTGAGGTGTAATCCATACTGAAGGCTGTAGTCTTTGATCTTCCTTGATAAGTTCTTCAAGTCCTCTTCACTTTGAGTAAGCAAGGTAGGGTCATCTGCGTATCACAGGTTGGTAATGAATCTTCCTCCAATCCCGATGCTGCATTCTTGTTCACATAATCCAGCTTCTCCGATTGTTTGCTCAGCATACAGATTGAATAAGTATGGTGAAAGGATCCAACCCTGATGCATACCTTTCCAGATTTTAAACCATGCAGTATCCCCTTTTTCTGTTCGAACAACTGCCTCTTGGACTAGGTACACATTCCACATGAGCATAACTAAGTGTTCTGAAATTTCCATTCTTCACAATGTTATCCATAATTTGTTATGATCCATTGCAGTTGAATGCCTTTCCACAGTCAATAAAACACAGGTAAAAATCTTTCTGATATTCTCTGCTTGCAGCCCAGATCCATCTGACATCAGCAATGATATTCCAAATCCTCTTCTGAATCTGTCTTGAATTTCTGGCAGTTCCCTGCCAGTGTACTGCTGCAACTGCTTTTGAATGATCTTCAGCGAAATTTTACTTGTATGTGATATTAATGATAAAAAAAAAATTAATGATACTGTTTGATAATTTGCATATTCTGTTGGATCACCTTTCTTTGGAATGGACACAAATATGAATCTCTTCCAGTTGGTTGGCCAGGTAGCTGTCTTCCAAATTTCTTGGCATAGATGAGTGAGGGCTTCCAGTACCACATCCACTTTTTGACACATCTCAATTTGTATTCCATCAATTCCTGGAGCCTTCCTTGCAGCTTGGACTTCTTCTTTCATTACCGTTGGTTCTTGATCATATGCTACCTCCTGAAATGGTTGAATGTCAACCAATTCTTTTTGGTACAGTGACTGTGTATTCCTTCCATCTTTTTTTGATGCTTCGTGCATCATTTAATACCTTCCCTGTAGAATCCTTCAGTATTGCACTTCAAGACTTGAATTTTCTCTTCAGTTCTTTCAGCTTGAGAAATGCCAACTGTATTCTTCCCTTTTGGTTTTTCTAACTCTAGATCCATTATTCCATTATCAGTAATAAAACTCAGTGCTCCCCAAGCAGTGACTCCCTCTTTCCCCCTTCTGAAAAAAACTTTTTTTTTTTTCCCCTTCTGAGCACCCCTGAAACCACCAATAATCTCAAGTCTTTATACATTTGCCTATTATAGATATCCCTCACAATGGGATCGTAGAATATCTGTCTTTCTGTGACTGACTTTTTTCACTAGTATAATGTTTTCAAGGTTCATTCATGTGGCTGATATTGGTATTTTATTTTGTTTTATGGGTGAGTAGGAAACCCTGGTGGCGTAGTGGTTAAGTGCCACAGCTGCTAACCAAAGGGTTGGCAGTTCAAATCTGCCAGGCGCTCCTTGGAAACTCTTATGGGGCAGCTCTACTCTGTCCTATAGGGTCACTATGAGTTGGAATTGACGGCACTGGGTTTGGTATTTTTGGTTATGGGTGAGTAATATTCCATTGTATGTATATACTACATTTTGTTTATCCATTTATCTGTTAATGGAAATTTAGGTTGTTTCCACATTTTGGCTATTGTCACCAGTGCTGCAATGAACATTGGTATAAAAGTCTTTTGCCCTCCTGCTTTCATTTCTTTTGGCTGTACACCTGGGATTGGGGTCATAGTGTCAGATGGCAGTTCTATGACCAGCTTTCTGAGGAACTGCCAAATGCTTTTCAACAGAGGCTGCACCACTTTTCTTTCCCACCAGCAATGTGTGAGGGTTCCAAGTTCTCCACATCCTTGCCAACATGTGTTTTTTCTATTTTTTCAATCATAACCATCCTAGTAGGGGTAAAGTGCTATCTCACTGTAATTTTGATTTGCATTTCCTTTTGGAGCGCTGGTGGCACAGTGATTAAGTGTTTGGCGGCTGGTCAGCAGTTTGAATCCACCAGCCACTCCTCGGAAACCCTATGGGGTAGTTTTGCTCTGTCCTGTAGGGTCACTACGCGTCAGAGTCAACTCAGTGGCAATGGGTTTTTTTTTTTTTTTTTTGGTTGTGCTTTAGATGAAGGTTTACAGAGCAAATTAGTTTCTCATTAAACAACTAATACACATATTATTTTGTGATATTGGTTGCCAACTCTGCAACCTGTTGACACTCTTCTTTTCTTGACCTCCGTTCATCCAGCTTTCCTGTCCCCTGCTGCCTTCTTGTTCTTGCTCCTGGGCTGGCGTGCCCACTTAGTCTTGTATACATGGCTGAGCTACGTGTGTTATTGTTTGTTTTATGGGCCTGTCTAATCTTTGGCTGAAGGGTGAACCCCAGGACTGACTTCAATACTGCGTCAAAAGGGTACCCAGGGGCCATACTCTCGGGGTTTCACCAGTCTCTGTAAGACTGCTAAGTCTGGTCTTTTTTTTGTGAGTTTGAATTTTGTTTTACATTTTTCTCCAGCTTAGTCTGAGACCCTTTATTGTGATCCCTGTCAGAGCAGCTGGTGGTGGTGGCTGGGCACCATCTAGTTGTGCTGGACTCAGCTGGTGGAGGCTGTGGTAGTCGTGGTCTATTCATCCTTTGGACTAATCTTTCCCTTGTGTCTTTGGTTTTCTCCATTCTTCCTTGCTCCAGATGGGGTGGGACCAATGGAGTGTCTTAGATCGCTACTCACAAGCTTTTAAGACCCCAGATTCTACTCACCAAGGTAGGTTATAGAACTTTTTTTTTTTCTTTTCTTTTTTATTATGCTTTAGATGAAAGTTTACGGAGCAAATTGGTTTCTCATTAAACAACTAACACACGCATCGTCTTGTGATATTGGTTGCCAGCCCCAAAACGTGCCAACACTCTCTCTTTGTTGACTCGGGTTCCTCATTACCAGCTTTCCTGTCCCCTCCTGCCTTCTTGTACTTGCCCCTGGGCTGGTGTGCCCATTTAGTCTCATTTTGTTTTATGGGCCTATCTAGTCTTTGGCTGAAGGGTAAACCTCAGGAGTCACTTCAGTACTGAGTTAAAAGGGTTCCCGGGGGATCATACTCTCGGGGTTTCTTCAGTCTCTGTCAGAGCAGTAAGTCTGGTCTTTTTTGTGAGTTTGAATTTTGTTCTACATTTTTTTCTCCAGCTTTGTCCAGCACCGTCTATTGTTATCCCTGTCAGAGCAGTTGGTGGTGGTAGCTGGGCACCATCAGTCTGGTGGAGGCTGTAGTACTTGTGGACCATTAGTCCTTTGGACTAATCTTTCTTTCTGTCTTCGGTTTTCTTCATTCTGTCTTGCTCCAGATGGAGTGGGACCAGTGGAGTATCTTAGGTGGCTGCTAACAAGCTTTTAAGACCCCAGATGCTACTCATCAAAGTAGAATGTCGAACATTTTCTTTATAAACTATTTTATGCCAATTGAACTAGATGTCCACCCAAGACCATGGTCCCCAGCCCTCAGCCCAGTAACTTGGTTCCTCAGGGAGTTTGGTTGTATCTATGAAGCTTCTGTGACTTTGCCTTGCTCAAGTTGTGCTGACTTTGCCAGTATTGTGTACTGTCTTACCCTTCACCAGAGTTACTACTTATCTAGTGTCTTGTTAGTGTTTTTCCCTCCCCATCCCTACCCTCCCTTTTAACCATCAAAGATTGTTTCTGTGTATAAACCTTTTCATGAGTTTTTATAATAGTGGTCTCATACATTATTTGACCTTTTGTGATTGACTTATTTCACTTGGCATATTGTCCTCCAGATGCATTCATGTTGTGAGATGTTTTCCAGATTCATCATTGTTTTTTATTGTTATTTAGTATTCCATTGTGTGTATGTACTATAGTTTGTTTATCCGTTCATTTGTTGATAGGCACTTAGGTTGTTTCCATCTTTGGCAATGGATTTTTTAATAACTAATGATGTTAAGCATCTTCCCATGTGCGTTTTGGCCATTTGTATATCTTCTTTGGTGAAATGTCTATTCAAGCCCTTTGTCCTTTTTTTAAATTGGGTGGTTTGCCTTTTATTGTTGAATTGTAAGAATTCTTTATATATTCTGGATATGTTATGGTTGCCAAAAATTTACTCCCAACCTATAGGTTGTCCCTTCTTTTTGTTGATAAAGTTCTTAGATGCACAATTTTCCCAATTTTTAAAAAAATTTCTCGTAGAAAAACTTATACACATATTGTTTTGTGATATTAGTTGCAACGCCTATGATGTGACACCATACTCTTCCTTCCACCCCGGGTCTCTTGTGTCCATTCAACCAGTTCCTGTCCCTTCCTGCCTCCTCATCCACCTCTGGAAAGGAGCTGTCATTTTGGTCTCTTGTATCTCATTGAACTAAGAAGCACACTCTTAACGGGTATTATTTTATGTTTTATGGTCCAATCTAATCTTTGTCTGAAGAGTGGGCTTTGGAAGTGGTTTTAGTTCTGGGTTAACACAGTGTCCAGGGGCCATGGCTTCAGGGGTTCCTCCTGTCTCAGTCAGACCATTAAGTCTGGATTTTTTACATGAATTTTATTTCTGCTCCACACTTTTCTCCTGCTCCTTCTGGGACTGTGTTGTGTTCTCTGTCAGAGGAAGCATTTATGGTAGCAGGGAACCATCTAGTTCTTCTGGTCTCAGGCTGATGTAGTCTCTGGTTTATGTGAATATTTTTATCTCTTGGGCTAATATTTTCCTTCTGTCTTTGGTATTCTTCCTTCTCCTTTGCTCCTAGTGGGCTGGAACCAATTGATGCATCTTAGATGGCTGCTCTCAAGCTTTTAAGACCCTAGATGCCACTCACCAATTGGAATGGAGAACATTTTCTTAATAAACTTTGTTATGCCAATTAACTTAGATGTCTCCCGAAACCGTAGTCCCAGGCCCCACCTCAAGCTACCCTGTCCCTCAAAGTGTTTGGTTGTGTTCAGGAGACTTGTTAGTTTTTTCTTTGGTCCAGTTGTGCTGATTTCCCTTGTATTGTCCTTCCCTTCGTCTAAGATGATTCTTGTCTATTATCTAGTTAGTGAATTCCCCTCTCCCTCACTCCTCACCCTTGTAAACATCAAAGAATGTTTTCTTCTGTGTTTAAACCTTTTCTTGAGTTCTTATAATAGTGGTCTCATATAATATTTGTCCTTCTGCAACTGACTAATTTCACTCAGCATAATGCCCTGCAGATTCATCCATGTTGTGAGATGTTTTGAGGATTCATCAGTGTTCTTTATTGTTGTGTAGTATTCCGTTATGTATATACACCATAATTTGTTTATCCATTGTCTATTGATGCTGCAATGAACGTGGGTGTATTTAAATCTATTAGTGTGATGGCTCTTATTTCTTTAGGATATGTTCCAGGGAGTGAGATTGCTGAATTGTATGGTACTTTATTTCCAGCTTTTTAAGAAAGTGCCAAATTGATTTCCAAAGTGATTGTATCATTTTACATTCCCACCAGCAGTGCATAAGTGTTCCAGTGTCTCTACAACCTCTCCAACATTTATTATTTTGTGTTTTTTGGATTAGTGCCAGCTTTGTTGGAGTGAGATGGAATCTCATCATAGTTTTGATTTGCATTTCTCTAATGGATAACGGAAGATTTCAAAGGGCTGCTCAAGAAGACAGACTACTATGATGACACATGCAAAGACCTTGAGATAGACAATCAGAAGGGAAGAATATGCTCAGCGTTTCTCAAGCTGAAAGAACTGAAGAAAAAATTCAAGCCTCAAATTGCAATACTGAAGGATTCTACGGGAAAAATATTAAATGATGCAGGAAGCATCAAAAGAAGATGGAAAGAATACGCAGAGTCAGTATACCAAAAAGAATTGGTCAATGTTCAGCCATTTTAGGAGTTAGCATATGATGATGAACCAATGGTACTGAAGGAAGAAGTCGAAGCTGCACCGAAGGCATCGGTGAAAAACAAAGCTCCAGGAATTGACGGAATACCAGTTGAGATGTTTCAAAAAAGGGATGCAGTGGCGGAAGTGCTCCCTCGTCTATGCCAAGAAATTTGGAAGACAGCTGTCTGGCCAGCTGACTGGAAGAGATCCATAATTATGCCTATTCCCAATAAAGGTGATCCAACTGAATGTGGAAATTATTGAACAATATCATTAATATCACATGCAAGCAAAATTTTACTGAAGATCATTCAAAAGTGGCAGCAGAAGTATATCAACACAGAACTGACAAAAATTCAAGCTGGATTTAGAAGAGGACATGGTTCCAGGGATATCATTGATGATGTTAAGTGGATCCTGGCTGAAGGCAGAGAATACCAGAAAAGTGTTTACCTGTGTTTTTATTGATTATGCTAAGGCATTCAACAGTGTGGATCATAACAAATTATTGATAACGTTGCAGAGAATGGTAATTCCAGAACACTTAATTGTGCTCAGGAGGAATCTGTACATGGATCAAGAGACAGTCATTCGAAGAGAACAAGGGGGTACTGCATAGTTTAAAGTCAGGAAAGGCATGCATCAGAGTTGTATCCTTTCACTATAGGTGTTCAGTCTGTATGCTGAGCAGATAATCTGAGAAGCTGGACTATAGGAAGAAGAATGGAACATCAGAATTGGAGGAAGACTCATTAACAACCTGTGTTATACGAATGACACAACCTTGTTGAAAGTGAAGAGGTCTTGAAGCACTTACTGATGAAGATCAAAGACCATGGCGTTCAGTATGGATTACATCTTAACATAAAGAAAACAAAAATCCTCATAACTGGGCCAGTAAGCAACATCATGATAAACAGAGAAAAGACTGAGGTTGTCAAGGATTTCGTTTTACTTGAATCCACAATCTGCACCCATGGAAGCAGCAGTAAAGAAATTAAGATGCATTGGGTTGAGCAAATTGTCTGCAAAAGGTCTCTTTAAAGTGTTGAAAAGCCAAGATGTCACCTTGAGGACTAAGGTGACCCAAGCCATGGTGTTTTCAATCACTTCATATGCATGTGAAAGCTAGACAATGAATAAAGAAGACTGAAGAAGAATTGATGCCTTTGAATTATGGTGCTGGCAAAGAATACTGAATATACCGTGGACTGCCAAAAGAACAAACATATCTGTCTTGGAAGAAGTACAACCAGAATGCTCCTTAGAAGCAAGCATGGTGAGACTACATCTCACATACTTTGGACATGTTATCAGGAGGGATCAATCCCTGGAGAAGGTCATCATGCTTGGTAGAGAGTCAAGGAAAAAGAGGAAGACCCTCAGCTAGATTCACTGACACAGTGGCTGCGACAATGGGCTCAAGCATAGCAACAATTGTGAGGATGGAGCAGGAAAGGGGGTAGTGTTTCGTTCTGTTGTGCATAGGGTCACTATCAGACAGAACTGACTTGATGGCACCTAAAAACAACAACAATGGCTAATGATATGAGCTTTCCACATGTATCTGTTCACCACCTGAATGTCTTCTTTGGTGAAGTGTCTGTTCATATCCTTTGCCCAGTTTTTGAGTTATTTGTATTTTTGTTGTTGAAGTTTTGCGGTATCTTGTAGATTTTAGAGATTAGACCCTTTGGATGTGTCGTAGCCAAATTTTTTTTCCCAGTCTGTAGGTTATCTTTTTACTCTTGGTGAAGTCTTTTGTTGAGCATAAGTGTTTGATTTTAAAAAAAAAAATTTTTTTTTTTTTTAATTTTTAGGAGCTCCCAATTATCTAGTTTCTCTTCTGGTGTTTGTGCCCACTGTTCGTTATGGTTCGTATTCTGTTTATGCCATGTATTAGGGCTCCTAGCACTGCTTGTATTTTTTCTTCTATGATCTTTATTGTTTTAAATTTTATATTTAGGTCTTTGATCCATTTTGAGTTAGCTTTTGTACGTGGTGTGAGGTATGGGTCTTGTTTTATTTTTTTGCATATGGATATCCAGTTATGCCAGCACCATTTGTTAAAAAGACAGTCTTTTCCCCATTTAATGAACTTTGGGCTTTTGTCAAATATTAGCTTTTCATAGGTGAATGAATTTATGTCTGGGTTCTCAATTCCGTTCCATTGGTCTGTGTATCTCTTATACCAGTACCAGGCTATTGTGACTACTGTGGTAGTATAATGAGATCAGGTAGTGTGAGGCCTCCTACTTTGTTCTTCTTCAGTAATGCTTTACTTATCCTGGGCCTCTTCCCTTTCCATATGAAGTTGATGATTTGTTTCTCCATCTCATTAAAAAATGCCATTGGAATTTAGATTAGGATTACATTGTGTCTATAGATTGCTTTGGGTAGAACTGATACTTTCATAATGTTGAGTCTTCCCCATGAGCATGGTATGTTTTTCCACTTATGTAGGTCTTTTTTGGTTTCTTGCAGTAGTGTCTTGTAGTTTTCTTTGTATAGGTCTTTTACATCTCTTGTTAGGTTTATTTCTAAGTATTTTATCTTCCTGGGGGCTATTGTAAATGGTATTGATTTGGTGATTTCCCTTTCAAAGTTCTCTTTGTTGGTATAGAGGAATCCAACTGATTTTTGTTTATCTTGTGTCCTGATACTTTGCTGAAAACTATCAGTTCAAATGGTTTTCTTGTGTCTTCTTTGGGGTTTTCTGTGTATCAGATCGTATCATCTGCAAATAGGAATACTTATACTTCTTCCTTACCAATTCGATGCCCTTTATTTGTTTTTCTTGCCTTAGTGCTCTGGCTAGGCTCTCCAGCACAATGTTGAATAAGAGTGGTGATGAAAGTCATCCTTGTCTCGTCCTCATTCTCAAGGGAAATGCTCTCAGACTCTCTGCATTTGGGATGATGTTGGCTGTTGGTTTTGTATAAATATCCTTTATGATGTCAAGGAATTTCCCTTCTATTCTTTTTCTACTCAGAGTTTTTATCACGAATGGACTTTGTCAAATGCCTTTTCTGCATCAATTGATTAGATCACGTGGTTCTTCTCTTTTGTTTTTATTTTTATGATGAATTATGTTGATTTTTTTCTAATGTTGAATCATCCCTGCATACCTGGTATGAATCCCACTTGGTCATGATGAATTTTTTTTTTTTTTAATATGTTGTTGAATTCTATTGGCTAGAATCTTATTGAGAATTTTTGTGTCTGTGTTCATGAAGAATATTGGTCTGTAATTCTCTCTTTTTTTTTTTTTTTTTTGTGGTGTCTTTACCTGGCTTTGGTATCAGGGTTATGTTGGCTTCATAGAATGAGTTTGGGAGTATTCCACCCTTTTCTGTGCTCTGAAATACTGGTACTAGTAGTACTGGTGCTAACTATCTTCCCTGAAATTTTGGTAGAATTCTCCAGTGAAGCCATCAGGGCCAGGGATTTTTTTGTTGGTTTTTTTTTTTTAATTACTTCTTCCATCTCTTCTTTTGTTATTGTTTTATTTAGTTTTTCTACCTTGGTTTGTGTTAGTTTAGGTAGGTAATGTGTTTCTAGAAATTTGTCTATTTACTCTAGGTTTTCAAATTTGTTGGAGTACAATTTTTCATAGTATTCTGTTATGATCCTTTTAATTTCAGTTGGATCTGTTGTGATATTGCCAATCTCATTTCTTATTCTAGTTATTTGCTTCCTGTCCTGTTTTTCTTTTGTCAGTTTTCTCAATGGTTTATTGATTTTTGTTGATCTTTTCAAAGAACTAGCTTTTGATCTTGTTGACTCTTTGAATTGTTTTTCTATTCTCTATTTCATTTATTTCTGCCCTAATCTTTATTTTTTCATCTATTCTGGTGCCCAGTGTCTTCTTTCGCTGCTCTCTTTCTGTAGTTCCAGTTGTAGGGCTAATGTTTTGATTTTGGCCCTTTCTTCTTTTTGGGTGTGTGCATTTATTGCTGTAAATTGATCTTTGGGCACCACTTTTGCTCCGTCACAAAAGTTCTGGTAAGAAGTGTGTTCATTCTTATTTGATTGTACAAATTTCTTTTTACCATCCTTGATTTCTTCTATAACCCAGTAGTTTTGGAGCAAGGCATTGTTCAGTTTCCATGTATTTCATTTTTTTTTTTTCCTTGCTTTTTCTGTTATTGGTTTCTACTTTTATGGCTTTATGGTCAGAAAAGGTGCTTTGTAATATTTCGACGTTTTGGATTCTGTTAAGGCTTCCTTTGTGGCCTAATATATGAGGCATTCTGGAGAATGTTCCATGTACATCAGAAAAGAAAGCATACTTGGCTGCTGTTGGGTGGAGTGTTCTGTATGTGCCTATGAGGTCTTATTGCTTGATTGTGACATTTAGGTCTTCTGTGTCTTTATTGAGTTTTTTTGTAGATGTTCTGTCTTTCACTGAAAGCAGTGTGTTGAAGTCTCTTACTATTATTGTGGTGCTGTCTATTTCTCTTTTCAGTACTGTTAGCATTTGTTTTATGCATTTTGGAGCCCTGTTGTTGGGTGTGTATATGTTTATTATGGTTATGTCCTCCTAGTGTATTGACCCTTTAATCATTATAGAATGTCCGTCTTTATCTTTTATGGTGGATTTTGCTTTAAAGTCTATTTTGTCAGAGATTAATATTTACAATCCTGCTCCTTTTTGGTGGTTGTTTGCTTGATGTATTTTTTTCCATCCTTAGAGTTTTAGTTTGTTTGTGCCTTTGAGTCTAAGGTGTGTCTCCTGTAGGCAGCATATAGACAGATCTTTTGTTTTTTTACCCATTCTGACACTCTCTGTCTCTTTATTGGTGCATTTAATCTATTTACATTTGGTGTAATTATTATTTTTTTTTTATGAGTTTACTCCCGTCATTTTGATGTATTTTGTGTGTGTGGTGTTGGCAATTTTTTTGTTCCAGTTAATTTTCTGTGCTGAGTTGTTTCTCTTTATGTATTTTCTTTTCATCTTTTTCATTACCGTTGATTTTGTGTTTGCTGAGTCTTTATGTTTTTCTTCTTTTTTATTTTAAAGTGTAGATTTATTAGTTTCCTTTGTGGTTACCTTAAAATTTACCTACGTTTTTCTAAGTTTAAATCAAACTTTCATTTCTTCATATTGCCTTAACGTCCTTTTCATATAAAAGTTCTGTGACTACACTGTTTAGTTCCTCTTTTTTGTTTTAATGTTGGCATTGTTTACATTTTGACTTCTGTGTTTCCTTATTTTCAGTGTTTTAACTTTGGCTAATGTCTGTGACTTCCCTATCTGTGTTGATATTTGGTTGTTCTGTCCTGTGTTCTAGTCTTGGGTTATTATCTGATAATGTTGGCTCTCTAGCCAAAGGACTCCCTTTAATATTTCTTGTAATTTTAGTTTGGTTTTTTACAAATTCTCTTAACTTCTGTTTATGTGGGAGTGCCCTAATGTCACCATCATATTTGAGAGACAGTTTTGCTGAATATATAATTCTTGGCTGGCAATTTTTTTCCTTCATGGCTTTATATATGTCATCCCATTGCCTTCTTGTCTTCCTGGTTTCTGCTGAGTAGTCAGAGCTTAGCCTTATTGACTCTCCTTTGTAGGTGACTTTTTGTTTATCCCTAGCTGCTCTTAAAATTCTCTGTTTATGTTTGGTTTTGGCAAGTTTGATTATAATATGTCTTGGTGAAGTTCTTTTGGATCTACCTTGTGTAGGGTTCAGTGAGCTTCTTGGATAGATATCTTCTTGTCTTTCATGATATCAGGGAAGTTTTCTGTCAGCAAATTTTCAACAATTCTCTCTGTATTTTCTGTTATCCAGCGCCAATCACTTCTGGTACTCCAATCACTCATAGATTTTTTTCCTCTTGATAGTGTCCTATACCATTCTTCGAGTTTCTTCATTTTTAAAAATTATTTTACCTGATTTTTCCTCAAATAAATTGGTGTCAAGGGCTTTTTGTTTAGTCTCACTAATTCTGACTTCCATTGTCTCCCTTCTGCTGTATAACCTTCTATTGAGTTGTCTAATTCTGAAATTTTGTTGTTAATCTTTTGGGTTTCTATCTGCTGTCTCCCTATAGTTTCTATCAGCCTGTTAAATTTGTCGTTCTGTTCTTGTATAAAAAAAAAAAAAAATTTATAGCTTACCTGAATTCCTCTGTTGCTTTGTCTGTGTGTTCCTTGGCTTGATCTAAGTTTTGCCTGATCTCCTTCCTGATCTCTTGAAGAGCTCTGTATATTAATCTTTTGAACTCACTCTGGTAATTCCTAGACCTTATCTTCCTCCAGAAGGTTTCCTGGTTCTTTGTTTTGGTCACTTGCTGGAGCCATCTAGATCTTCTTCTTTATGTGGTTTGGTAGTGAACCATCAATAAATTATTATATTTATTTATTTTATGTTTGCTTACTGTGTCCTAGTTTTTTGTTTTGCTTTGATATGTCCAAATAGGCTGCATGTGTGAGCTACTTTGGTTGTTGGCTCCTTTGATACTCTCACATCCTGTCCACAGGCGATTAGAGCTGCAACTAGAGGTGTGAGCCCAGGGATCTACTTAGTTTTCTTGTGCGAATTCAGCTCAGGTGCCCAGGTGGTCTGTCTCTGAGTGTGTAGTACAGACTCTCACCTGCCCTCCTAGAGGGGCAGGACTATGTAGGGGTGATTGGAGCAGGCATAGGTATCTGGCTGCAGTAGGGTGTTATGTGCTGAGCAAGATATTGGGCTTTTGGAGGCTCCTGAGTGCCTAGATAGAAGGCATGTCCCTGTCCCCCAGAGCTAATAGGTGGGCAGGTTTTGCAGCTGGACTTTGGGCACCCAATACTGTTGGCTGTAAGGACTGGGAGGCACCAGTTATTCTTGAACGCCTGTCATGGGTGGCTAAGTAGAATGGGTGAAAGCACCAATCCTTAGGCCCCTGATGTAGGTGAGTGAGGACCCTGCTTAATGGACAGGGTGGTTTCCAATGTCATGAATCTGCAACTCCCCCTTGGCTGCTGCAGTGGAAAATAGGCTTCAGGTATATACCCTGTTGTTCTAGGCTAATGAGGGCCTACCCTGTTGAATCGACCCACACAGGTCTAGGCAGGGGTGAAGGCATCTGAAGTCTGTGGACCTCTTATGTCAGTGCCTAGGTAAAGAGGCAGTACCTGCCCTGAGTTCCCAGATTAGAGGACATGGTGATTTTTTAAAGCCCCAAGACTGGTTTGGGCATCATTAGTCCTGAGGACCCAGCTTAGGGTAGTTGGTGGAGTTTTTTTTTTTTTTTTTTTCCTCCTAAAGCCATGAGACTGGTTTGGGCGCGATAACTCCTATTTGCGGCTTAGGCTAAGCATTGTGACCATTGTTGAATACTGCCGGGCTGGTACTGGAGCAGAGTGGGGAGGGGAATGGGTGAGGGGAAAGTGGCGCTTCTCCACTATGAAGGTCCCAGAGGGGGAAGGGTTATTTTTATCCCACTCAGTAGGTTAGATGCTTGCACTTAACTTTTGCAAATCCAGCGCCACCTCCCCATGGCTCCAGAGGCTTGTGCAGACTCTCTGCTACCTGGTCTCTCCTGACATGATGAAATGCACCCCTAGTGCTAATGCTCACCTCAGCCCATGTGCTCCAGCCAACCCAGCCTGTAGGGTGCCAGCTAGCTCTAGACTGGTACTTCCTTGCTGCTTGTGAACTGTCTTTCCCTTCCCCTGCCACATAGTCCTACTCCTCAACTTTGTCTTTGATGATCAGGGCTCCTAGATTGTTATATATAGATTCACTTTTTTTCAGGTTTTTATTGTAAGAAGGACCACAGAACGCATCTGACTATTCTGCCATCTTGGCCCTGCCTCTTTGCTAATAAAGTTTTCAATTTTGATGAAGTCCAATATATATATTTTGCCTTCTTCTGCTCATGCTTTTGGTATCGTATCTAGGAATTCACTGTTAAAAACTAGGTCCTGAAACATTACCCCTGTGTTTTCTTCTTAGACTTTCATAGTTTTTGTTCTCACATTTAGGTCCTTGATCTATTTTGAATTAATTTTCACGTATGGTGTGAAGTATGGGTCCAGCTTTATTCTTTTGCATGTGGGAATCCAGTAGCTCCAACAACACTTGTTGAAGAGACTATTCTTTCTCCATTAAACAGACTTAGCATACTTGTCAAAAATCAGTTGACCATAGATGTATGGGTTTATCTCTGGACTCTCAGTTGTATTCCATTGGTCCATTTTTATACTGAAGGAGCCCTAGTTGCACAGTGGTTAATTGGTTGGTTGCTAAGTGAAAGGTCAGTGGTTCGAACCCAGCAGCTGCTCCACAGGAGAAAGATGTGGCAGTCTGCTTCTGTAAAGATTATGTCCTTGGAAACCCTATGGGGCAGTTCTACTCTGTCCTATAGTGTCGCTATGAGTTGGAATGACTAGACGGCAATGGATTTGGTTTGATTTGGTATCTTTATACCAATACCAACTATTTTGATTACTGTAGATTTATAGTATGTTTGGAGGCCTGCCTGATTGCATGTGGTTAAGTATTCAGCTGCTAACCAAAAGGCTGGCAGTTGAAATTAACCAGCAGCTCCTTGGAAATCTTACGGGGCAGTTCTACTCTGTCTTATAGGGTCACTGTGAATCAGAATTGACTCAATAGCAACAGGCTGTGGGCTATAATATGTTTTGAAACAAGGAAGTATGAGTCCCCCTTCTTTGTTCATTTTCAAGGTTACTTTGGCTATTCAGAGCCCCTTGGAATTCCATATGAATTTCAGAATTGGCTTTTCCATTTCTGCAAAGAAGGCTGTTGGAATTTTGATTGAATTGCACTGAACCTAGAGATTGCTTTGGGTAGTATTGGTATCATAACAATATGAATTCTTTTAATACCTGAGCATGGAGTGTACTTCCATTTATTTAGATCTTCTTTAATTTTTTGCCATGTTTTATAGTTTTCAGTGTACAAGTCTTTAACCTCCTTGGCTACATTTATTCCTAGGTATTTTATTCTTTAGATGCTACTATAAATGGAATTATTTCCATAATTTCCTTTTCAGAATGGCCATTGCTGATATGTAAGACCTGACTGGTTTTTGTGTGTTGACTTATACCCTACCACTTTTCTGAATTCATTTATTCGCTTTAGTAGCTTTCTTCTGAAATCTATATATAGGATCATATCATCTGTGAAAAGGGATAGTATTACTCCTTCCTTCCTGATTTAGATACTTTTTGTTGTCTAATTGCTCTGACCAGGGCTTCCAGTTCAATGTTGAATAACAGTGGTGAGAGTGGGCATCTTTGTCTTTTTCCAGATATTGAGGGGAAAACTCTTTCTTCATTGCGTATGATGTTAGCTGTGGGTTTTTCATTAATGTCCTTTATCATACTGAGGAATTTCTCTTCTATTACTAGTCTACTGAATGTATTTATCACGAAAGGATGTTGGATATTGTCAAATGCCTTTTTTGCATCAAATGATGATCACGTGTTTCTTTTCCTTCTGTTCTGTTAATGTGGTGTATTATATTGATTTGTTTGCTATGTTGAACCATGCTCGATTCATGGGATAAATTCTGCTTCATCATCTGTATCATCCTTTTAATATTCTTTGGATTCAGTTTGCTAGTTTTGTGTGTGTGTGTGTGTGTGTTTTTTTGGTGAAAGTTTACACCAAAAATTAGGTTCCCATTTGACAATTTCTGCACAAATTGGTGACTTTAGTTATATTTTTCACAGTGTGTCAACATTCTCTTTAATTGTGCTCTGGTTTTTCTGTTTCCAGAGCTCTAGTTTCCCTGCCCCCTTATCTTCTCATCTTTGCTTTAGAGTAATTGTTGACCTTTTGATCCCATATAGATGATTTTTTTAATGGAGCACCATACTCACAGGTAATATCTTTTATTTGGTGTGCCAATCTGTTATTTCACTAAAAGGTGACCTCAGGGGATAGTTTCAGTTCAAGGTTTAAAGAGTATCTCAGGGCAGTAGGGTTGCTATGAGTCAGAATTGACTTGATGGCAATGGGTTTGATTTTTGGTTTCAGGGCGGTAATCTCAGGGAGACCTCTGTCTCAACTGGCCCAATAAGTCTGGATTTTTTAGGAATTTGTGTTCTGTTTCACGTTTCTCTCCCATTCTATCAAGATCCATGTATTGTGGCCCTGATCAGAATGGTCTGTAGCTGGGCATCATCTAGTTCTATTCTCAGGTTAGATGAGGCCGTAGCTTGTGTAGGCTATTAGCTCTGTAGACTAATTTCTTCTCTGACACTTTGCCTTCCTTTCTTCTCTTTCCTCCTGATGAGTTGTAGAGACCAATAGTTGTATCTCAGATGGCTGCTCACAAGCTTTTAAGACCCCAGACACTACTCACCTCACTAGGATGTAGAACATGAACTTCATGAACTATATTATGCCACTTGACTGATTTGTTCCATGAGACTTGGAACCCAGAAAATCAACCTCTCAAGGTGTTTGGTTATGTCTGAGAAGTGTCTATAACTGTGTCCTTTGTGAATATATACATGTACACACGCATATCTGTACATAAACATACAATGTAGATACTTCTATCTGTACACACGTATGTACACACCTGTGCCTACCCATACACATATATGCCTATACACATACATATGTGACCATACACTCACTTTTTGGTTATTGTTTGTATTACCAAATTATATATGTCATATTCTTTTGCACCTCTTAGTGGCATCGTTTACTTTGGTCAAGCTGTGCTTATTATATCCACATTCTGTGCTACTTTCCTAATCACCAAAAATAACAAGTATCTATGATTTAGAGCGTTATTCCCCCTACCAACCCTTGTAATTACCAATGAACATTGGCCTTTGTATGCATATACCTACTCTTCAGTTATTGACATGGTTAGGTTCCAAAGACCAGGTTGTTATGCATGAATGGAGGATGACCACATCTGATCACAAAATTTTATGTGGGACACTTATATCCCTCTGGATGCAAGAGGCAGAAAATGTAGGTGGACACTATATGTCCCACTGATCATGAAAGGGTTACTGCAAGGCACACGTCATTAATGCGCAAAATAGTTGGATAGTAGACTTTTTACTATTGTCATAAATGTAGAATGTTGGATAACAAAGTAATCAATACGTAAGGAGTAGGTGCATGTTTATTGCAGTATGCTGGTATTTTGTTGAAGATTTTTGCATCTATATTCACGGGGATATTGATGTGTAGTTTTCTTTTCTTGTGGCATCTTTGTCTAGCTTTGGTATCAGGGTAATGATCATAGAATTATTCAGAAAAGGTATCCTCCTCTTCTATTTTCTAAGTTTTGGAAGGACTAGAGTCATTTCTTCTAGAAATGTTTGCTAGGATTCCCCAGTGAAACTGTCTGGTTCAGGACTTTTCTTTGTTGGGAACTTTTTGATTACTGATTCAATCTTTTCACTTATTAAGAATCTGTTGAGATTTTCTATTTCTTCTTGAGTCAATGTAAGAAGTTTTTGCATTTCTAGGAATTTGCCCATTTCCAGTAAGTTGTCTAATTTTTGGGTGTGTAATTGGCCATAGTATTCTTTTGTGATCCTTTTCATTTCTGTATGGTCAGTTGTAATGTCCCTACTTTCATTTCTAATTTTAGATATTTGCATCTTTTTTCTCTTTCTCTTTGTCACCCTAGCTAAAGGTTTGTTGATTTTATTGATTTCTCCATAAAACCAACTTCTGGTTCCATTGATTTTCTCTATTGTTTTCTAGTGTCTATTTCACTTATTTCTGTTATGATCTTTATTATTTCTGTTATTCTGGTAACTTAGGGCTTAGTTTACTTGTCTTTTTCTAGTTCCACGAGTTGTAAAACTAGGTTATTGGTTTGAAATCTTTTTTAATGTAGATGTTTACTGCTCTAAATTTTCTTCTGAGCACTGCCTTTGCTGCATCCCATAAATTTTGGTATGTTGTGCTTTCATTTTTACTCAATCTAAGTGTTTTCTGATTTTTCTCTTGAGTTTGTCCATGACCCATGGTTGTTTAATAGTGTGCTATTTAGTTTCTAAATACTTGTGTATTTTCCAATTTTCCTTTTGTTATCAATTTCTAGTATAATTCCATTGTGTCTAAGAAGATATGTTGTATGATTTCAATCTTTTTAGATTTATGGAGACTTGCTTCGTAACTTAACATTTGGTCTATCCTGGAGAATGATTCAGGTGCACTGAGGAAAAATATATTGTGCTCTTGTTGGGTGGAGTGTTCTATACATGTCTGTTAGATCTACTTCATTTATAGCATTATTCAGGTTATTTCTTTATTGATCTTATCGCTAGACATTATATTCATTATTGAAAGTGGTGTATTGAAGCCTCCAGCTACTATTGTAGAACTGTCTATTTGTTGAATTCTCTCAGTGTTTCCTTTATATATTTGGGAGCTCTGATATTAGGTGCATATGCATTTATAATTGTTGTATCTTCTTGGTGAATTGACCCTTTTATCATTATCTTATATAGCAGATTTTGACTTAAAGTCTAATTTGTCTCATATTAAAATCACCACCCCAGCTCTCTTTTGATTACTGTTGCATGGAGTATTTTTTTCCCATCCTTTCACTTTCAACCTATTTGTGTCTTTATGCCTAAGACACGTCTGTTGTAGACAGCAAGTAGTTGGATCATTTTTTTAAAAAAAAATCTATGCTTCCATTCTCTTTTGATTGGCTCATTTAATCCATTTACATTCATAGTAATAATTACTGATAAGGAAGAACTTCCTTGTAAGGACCTTTGTTGTTTGATTTTTGTGTGCCTTATAACTTCTTTGCCCCTTATTTCATCCAGTGCTGCCTTCTTTTATGTAGTTGATTTTTTGTAAGGAACCATTTTGTTGCCCTTCTCCTTTCCTTTTGTGTTTTTTTAGTTATTTTGTTTGTTTCTAACCATGAGGATTACACTTAGCATCTTACATTTATAACAACTTTGTTTAAATTAATACCAGCTTAACTTCAGTAACATACAAAAACTATTCCTGTACTACTACTCCCTTTGCCACATTTATGTTGTTATCGCCCATAACATTTTGTATACATCATGTGTCCTGTAACATAAATTTATACTTATTTTTTATGCATTTGTCATTATAAAGCATGAAGGACATAAGAACTGAATTTACCAGCCCCAGAAACCTTAAATCTGCCCATTATACTTGCCATGAAATTACCTTTATGGAGATCTTTTTTTTTTCCCTATGTTTCACTGTGACTTACTGTCTAGTGTCCTTTTCCATCTGAAGGATTTCTTTTAGCGTTTCTTGTAGGGCAGGTCAGTAGTAGCAAATGCCCTCAGCTTTTCTTTATCTGGAGTGTCTTAGTTTCCCCCGGACAATTGAAGGACAATTTTGTGGTATATATATATTTTTTTTGATGTGGTATATAGTAAAAAAAAAAAAAAAATATATATATATATATATATATATATATATATATATATAGTACCTACTTTAATTTCACTAAGTACTGACAACTCAGTGTCTGCTTTCTCAAACTCTGGTCTTATTTGGGATTTTTATTTTGCTGAAGAACTAAGGTTACTCCTAGTCTCTGCCATTTGGAGGAGGTGGGTATGTGGTATAGAATTGTTGGTTTTAAAAACAGCCTGAAAAAATAATTGTGTGTTTCCTTCTCTATTCTTTAGGTTGGTCTATGGATTGCTTCCAGGAATGGGACTCTTTCATCCAGCTGGCTATTCCTAGTATGCTTATGGTGTGCATTGAGTGGTGGACCTTTGAGATTGGAACCTTCCTTGTAGGTTTGTAGACAGTTCGGTATAAACCTGTAAAAAGCCTGGCTAATCATATCTCCAGAGCTTTTAAAGAAACTTAGCTGTTTCTCTTTCCTGCTTTGTTTCATCTGATTCTCAGGAATATTTTCAATATAGCTTTATTGAACAATATGGGTTTATTTCAATATAGATTTATTCAACAATAAGCAGTTTCAAATTGGGCAGGCCTTTTGTTGTGTCTCAGTGCATTCATTTTGCAGATGAGGAAGTTGAGGTTACTGTTAAGAGGTTAACCAAAGGTCATAGAGTGGGAGAATAAAAACTTGGACACAGGTCTCATGATGTTGTCAGTCCAACTTCTCCTTCAACTGGTATTTATTAGGTAACAAGCCAAGCTTAAAGATATTTCCAAACACGGAATTGACCAATATTCATATTAGAACTGTTATATTTATGGTCAGGTATTCACCTTAACCAACTCATTATTAGTAACGTAATAGATCAAATAGTATACAGAAACTATGATTATAACTATTATTAAAGGTTTTGTGGATGCTGGAGTGCTTTAAAAGTCCTGTCAGTAACCTAAAAGAATATTGTTTACCGTCCTTTTCCTATCCACATTGTGACCCCATGTCTTCATGAGGAATGTCAAAAGAGACCTACAATTCTAGGAGCCTCATTTTTATCTACTTTAAACCTGGTGTTTTGTTCTCTGATGGAATAGGTGCTTATAGAATGAAACTGTATCATAGCTATGTGGGATTTTGCTAATTCCCTGGGAAAGGATATTCTGGGGTGCTTCTCAGCAGGGACAGTGAATTCTGCCATGGCATGTTGCTTCTGGGGTATCTTGGCTTCTCATAAATTAAAATATGTTCTGGTTTCATAAGGAAAATGTTTGCTTAATCCACCTTTTGAAATGTGTTTCCTGTATGTGCTAACATTTTAGGACTGATTAGTGTGGCAGAGCTTGGAGCCCAGGTTATCATTTATCAGCTGTCCTCTGTGGCCTACATGGTAAGAACCTCTGGGGTGGAGACTCGCATAAGCTCTGCTTGACCACTGTCTTTGTAATTCATTCATTGGCATGTGTCAAGTGCCCATCATGCTGTGCATCAGAGAGAGAGGAATCAGGCATTGTGGAAAGAACATGGATTTTTTTGCAGCCAGGTAGACTTAGTTTGAGTCCTGGCCATATTACTTACCAACCGTGCTACCATGGGCTAGTTACGTAACCTTCTGAGCTACAGTTTCCTCATATACAAAATGGAAGAAAAAAAAGAGAGAGAGACCTACTTTGCAGGTGAAACTTGAATGCAATAATACATATAAAACACTAACCACAATGCCTGGCACATTTATTTAACAAATATTGCGAACCAGCCTGTGGAATTGGTGCTAGGACACAGTGGTAAGATGGACACAATCCTTCCCTCTTCTTGCTTGCAAACTGGTGGGGAGTCAGAAATAAATAACTAAACAGATGAATAAGAGCATTAAAAGTTATAAGTACCATAAAGGAAGCAAGGAAAGGTCTGAGAATGAAAGGACGCCAGCCTGGGAAGCGCCAGAGGAGTGTAAGTGCCAGGTCGGAAAGAAGAGCACTTGGTATATCCAGGGTCCTGAAACTTGAGAGTGGCTGAGGGAGTTAATGAGGAGGAGGATGGTGTAATGTGTGGTTGGAGAAATCATGCAGGGCCTGTGGGCACTGGTAAAAAACAGTTCTTCTTGCTTCCATAGAGAAGATGACTTGGAGGAGAACAGGTATGGAAGTAAGGAGAGCAAGAATGAGACTGTCGGAATCATCCCAGTGAGCAATGGGGCACCGCTGGTAGAGGAGAAGAAAAGTAGATGAATTAGTTATATTGTAGAGGCAAAAATTAACAGGAATTGCTCAAGGTTTGGATGTGCAGGGCAAGGCAACGAATGGGAGGAATCAAAAAGGACTGCAGAGTTTCTGGCTTGATGTGAAGTAATGCCTTTAATCTTTTGATGCTTTTTAAATATTCCAACCCTGTGCAAATATGCTCTTTGCTGTTTTTTTTCTTGTTTTATAAAGATCAACAGAAGAGATCTGGTAGTAGGATTATTGGCCATTTTTGGTTTTGTATTTTTTTTAATCTTAAATAATTAAAAAAGAAAGTAATGAGAATCTATGCGGTCTCCTAGGACTAAGAAGAAAGAGTGCCCAGGAGCAAGGCCCAACATGTAGAGGTCAGTAATAGAATAAAACCTCAGCAAAGGCTTTTAAAGGACCAGCAAGTGTAGAAGGAAGAAAATCAAGAGAATATGTTATTGAGGGCACCAGAAATGAAGAATGTTTCAAAGAAGGAATACCTCACTGAGTGTAATGCTGCTGAAAGGTGGTATAGGAGAAGGTTGAAAAGTGTCTGTTGAATTTAGGATTATCAGAGGCCTTATTGAGGATGAAGAGCGAGAGCCAGATATGAATGCATTGACTTTCAAGGGAAGGAAAGAAGTAGACATTGCTGAGTTAGACAGTTCTATCTAGAGGCTTGGTTACCGATGGTTGAAATATGGGATCAAGAGGGGTTTTATTTTCCTTCTTTTTTTTATGGTGGTAAAATATATATAACAACTTATGGGTCGCTATGAGTTGGAATCGACTTGACGGCACTGGGTTTGGGTTTTTTTGGTTTTATATATAACAAAAAATGGACATTTTAACCATTCTTTTTTATTTTTATTGTGCTTTAAGTGAAAGTTCACAATTCAAGTCAGTTTCATGTACAAAAACTAATATACGCATTGTTATGTGACTCTAGCTGCTCTGCCTATAATGTGAAAGCACACTCCTCCTCTCCACCCTGTATGTCCCATGTCCATTCAACCAGGTCCTGTCACCCTCTGCCTTCTCATCTCACCTGCAGACACCACTCGGTAAAGTGGGATGCAGAAGATTTTCTTAGTAAACTTTGCTCTGCCAATTGACCTACATGTCCCCTGAAACCATGGTCCCCAGACTCCTGCCCCTGCTACTATGTCCCTTGAAGTGTTTGGAGTAAGGGCTATTATGACAGGAAAAGCCAAGTGGAAGCTGTTAGAACTGCCTTTACCTAGGGAAATAGTAAACCAAAAGCAATACTGCATTCCTGGTGGGACTGCAGAGATTACTGCCACCATCAAGGACTTGAAGAACGCAGCGGTGGCGATTCCCACCACATCCCCCATTCAAGTTACCTATTTGGCCTGTGCAAAAAACAGATTGATCTTGGAAAATGATAGTAGATTGTTGAAAACTTAACCAGGTGGTAACTCCAATTGCAGCTGCTGTTCCAGATGTAGTTTCATTGCTTGAGCAAATTATTTTATCTCCTGGTACCTGGTGTGCAGCTATTGATCTGGTTAATGCCTTTTTCTTTATACCTGTTTCAAAGGACCATCAGAAGCAGTTTGGCTTCAGCTGGCAAGGCCAGCAATACATCTTCATTTGCCTACCTCAAAGCTACATCAGCTTTCTAGCCCTATGTCATAATTTAGTCTGCAGGGATCTGAATCTCCTTTCCCTTCCACAAGATGGCACACTGGTCCATTACATTGATGACATTATGCTGATTGGACCTAGTAAGCAAGAAGTGCCGTGACTCTGGACTTATTGTTAAACATTTGCATGCTAGAAGGTGGGCAATTAATCCAACAAAAATTCAGGCACCTTCCACCTCAGTGAAATTTCTAGGGGTCCAATGGTGTGGGGCATGTCAAGACATTCCTTCTAAAGTGAAGGATAAATTATTGCATCTGGCTGCTCTCACAACTAAAAAGGAGGCACCATGCCTAGTGGTATTCTTTGGAATTTGGAGGCAACATATTCCTCATTTGGGTGTGCTACTCTGGCCTATTTATCAAGTAACTTGAAAAGCTGCTAGTTTTGAGTGGGGCCCAGAACAAGAGGAGGCGCTGCAACAGGTTCAGGCTGCTGCACAAGCCTCTCTGCCACTTGGGCCATATGATCCAGCTGATCCAGTGGTTCTTGAAGTGTCAGTGGCAGATAAAGATGCTTTTTGGAGTCTTTGGCAGGCCCCTATTGGTGACTCATAGTGCAGACCCTTAGGATTTTGGAGCAAACCCTTCCATCCTTTGCAAATAACTACTCTCTTTTGAGAAAGAGCTTTTGACTTGTTACTGGGCCTTAGTAGAGACTGAACACTTAACCACGGGCCACCAAGTCACCATGCAGCCTAAGCTGCCTATCAGGGACTGGGTGTTATCTGACCCACAGAGTCATAAAGTTGGACGTGCACAGCTGCACTCCATCATTAAATGGAAGTGGTATATACGAGATCTGGCCTGAGCAGGACCTGAAGGCACAAGTAAGTTACATGAGGATGTGGCCCAAATGCCTGTGGCCTCCATTCCTGTCACATTACCTTCCATCTCCCAGTCTGCACCTATGGCCTGTTGGGGAGTTCATTATGATCAGTTGACTGAAGAAGAGAAAACTTGTGCCTGGTTTACAGATGGTTCTGCGTGATATGCAGGCACCACTCAAAATGGACAATGGCAGCACTATAGCACCTTTCTGGGATTTCCCTGAAGGACAGTGGTGAAGGGAAATCCTCTCAATTGGCAGAACTTTGAGCAGTGCACCTGGTTCTTCACTTTGCTTAGAAGGAGAAATGGCAAGATGTGCAATTGTATACTGATTCATGGGCTGTGGCCAGTGGTTTAGCTGGATGGTCAGGGTCTTGGAAGGAACATGATTGGAAAATTGGAGACAAGGATTTATGGGGAAGAGGTAGGTGGATAGACCTCTCTGAATCGACCAAAGAAGTGAAGATATTGTGTGTCATGTGAATGCTCACCAAAGAGTGACTTCCGCAGAGGATGATTTTAGCAATCAAGTGGATAGGATCGTGCTTTCTGTAGAAACCAGTCATCCTCTTTCCCCAGCTACTCCCATCATTGCTCAATGGGCTCATGAACAAAGTGGCCCTGGTGGCAGGGGTGGAGGTTATGCATGGGCCCAGCAACATGAACTCCCACTCACCAAGGCTGACTTGGCTACAGCCACTGCTGAGTGCTCAGTCTACCAGCATCAGAGACCAACACTGAGTCCCCAGTATGGCAGCATCCCTTGAGGTCATCAGCCAGCAACCTGGTGGCAAGTTGATTACATTGGACCACTTCCGTCACAAAAAGGGCAGCATTTTGTCTTTACTAGGATAGACACTCACTCTGGATATGAATTCATCTTCCCTGCATGCATTGCTTCTGCCAAAACCACCTTCTGTGGACTTACAGAATCCCTTATCTACCATCATAGTATCCCACACAGCATTGCCTCAGATCAAGGGACTCACTTCACATCAAATGAAGTGTGGCAGTGGGTCCATGCTCATGGAATTCACTGATCTTACCATGTTCCCCATCCTCCTGAAGCAGCTGACTTGATAGAACGATGGACTGGCCTTCTAAAGACACAATTACAGTGCCAGCTAGGTGGCAGTACCTTGCAGGGTTGAGGCAAGGTTCTCCAGGAGGCTGTATATGCTCTAAACCAGCATCCAGTATATGGTGCTGTTTCTCCCATAGCCAGGATTCCTGGGAGCAGGAATCAAGGGGTGGAAATGGGAGTGGCACCGCTCACTATTACCTCTAGTGGCCCACTGACAAGATTTTTGCTGTCTATCCTTGCAAGTTTATGCTCTGCAGGTCTAGAGGTCTTAGTTCCAAAGGGAAGAATGTGCCCACCTGGAGACACATTACTGATTACATTGAACTGGAAGCTAAGAATGCCAACTGGCCACTTTGGGCTCCTTACGCCTCTGGATCAACAGGCAAAGAAGGGAGTTACCATACTGGCTGATGTGATTGATCCTGATTACCAAGAGGAAATCGGATTTATATTACATAATGGAGGTAAAGAAGAGTGTGTATAGAAGACAGGAGATCCCTTAGGGCATCTCTTAGTACTACCATGCCCTATGATTAAAGTTAATGGAAAACTACAGCAACCCAATTCTGACATGACTACTAATGACCCAGACCCTTCTGGAATGAAGGCTTGGGTCACCCTACCAGGCAAAGAACCATGATCAGCTGAGGTGCTTGCTGAGGCCAAAGGGGATATGGGACGGGTAGTGGAAGAAAAAAAAAAAGTAGTTCTAAATACCAGTTACAACCACGTGACCAGTTGCAGAAATGAGGACTGTGATTGTTATGAGTATTTCTGTTTTGTTTGTGTGTGCTGAATATTTTTGTTTTCTTATAAAATGTAAGATGTAAACAGGGCTAGTGCATTTTTGGTCGTACGTGTGTTAGTTGTATCATGTTAGGCATAAGAATAACTTTATAATTGTCTTTATTCAGAGATTTTTTTTTTTTTTTTGTCTTGGAAGATGTACAACCAGAATGCTCCTTATAAGCAAGGATGGCGAGACTTCGTCTCACATGCTTTGCACATGTTATCAGGAGAGACCAGTTCCTGAAGAAGGACATCAAGCTTGGTAAAGTAGAGGGTCAGCAAAAAAGAGGAAAACCCTCAATGAGATGGATTGACACAGTGGCTGCAACAATGGGTTCAAGCATAGCAACAATTGTGAGGATGGCTCAGGACCAGTAAGTGTTTCGTTCTGTTGTGCGTAGGGTTGCTATTAGTTGGAATCAACTTGACGGCACCTAACAACAATATGTATGGTTTAAGGAGATTTGTACATGTGCCGAGTTGACAAGGGGTAGACTGTGATGGTTAAGATTGTGTGTCAACTTGGCTGGGCCATGATTCTCACTCCCATGATAGGTTCTGCTGTGAGTAGCCAATCAACTGAAAGAGAGTTTGCTTGGGGGCGTGGCCTGCATCCGAATATAAGCAGGAGTTCTGGTTTTTTGCTCACCTAGATCCTGTGGCTGCCTCCTGTTCATCTGACCTCCAGTTCTTAAGACTTGAACTATCAGCTTATCTGCTGATATTGGGATTCGTCGATCTTCACAGCCTGTGAGCAGAGCCCTGCTCTCCGAACTGCTGATCTTGGGTTCACCAGCCCTTGCAGCTACGTGAATCAGGAAAAGCCTCTATTCTAATCCATGGACTTGGAAAGATCTAGCCTCTACAATTGTGTAAATCATTTCTTGATATAAATTTCTGTATATATTTATATGCTGTACTGGTTTTGCTTCTCTACAGAACCTGGCCTAAGACAGCCTTCTAGCACAATGTTGAATAAGAGTGGTGATAAAGAGAATCCTTGTCTGGTTCCCATTCTCAAGGGGAATGCTTTCAATCTCTCTCCATTTAGGATGATGTTGGCTATTGGCTTTGTATAAATGACCCTTATTATGTCGAGGAATTTCCCTTCTATTCGTATTTTGCTGAGAGTTTTTATCATGAATAGGTGTTGGCCTTTGTCAAACACCTTTTCTTCACTGATAAGATCATGCGGTTATTTTCTTTTATTTATGTGGTGGATTATGTTGATTGATTTTCTAATGCTGAACCATCCCTGCATACCTGGTATGATCCCACTTGATCATGATGTATTTTTTTTTTTTTTTGATATGCTATTGAATTCTGTTCACTAGAATTTTGTTGAGAATTTTTGCTTTTATGTTCATGAGGGATATTGGTTTATAGTTTCGTGTGTGTGTGGGTGTGTGTGCACGCTTGTGTGTGTCTTTGCCTGGCTTTGGTATCAGGGTTACACGGGTGTCATAGAATAAGTTCAAGAGTATTCCTTCCTTTTCTATTCTCTGAAATAGCTTCAGTAGTACTGCTGTTAGATCTTCTCTGAAAGTTTGATAGCATTCTGTGGTGCAGCCGTCCGGGTCATGGCTTTTTTTGTTGGGATTTTTTTTATTACCTCTTGAATCTCTTCTTTTGTTGTGAGTTTGTTTAGTTTTTCTACCTCAGTTTGTGTCAGTTTAGGTAGGTAGTGTGTCTAGAAATTTGTCCATTTCCTCTAGTTTTTCAAATTTGTTGGAGTATAATTTTTCATATTAATATTTATTATCCTTTTAATTTCAGGTGGGTCTGTTGTGATATTGCCAATCTCATTTCTTATTCAGGTTATTTGCTTCCTCTCCTGTTTTTTTGTTTTTTTTTTTTGTCAGTTTAGCCAGGGGTTTGTCAATTTGTTGACCTTTTCAAAGAACCTACTTTTGGTCTTGCTTTCTATTTTTCTGTTCTCTGTTTCATTTATTTCTGCTCCAATCTTTATTATTTCTTTTGTTCTGGTGCCTGAGGCTTCCTTTGTTCTTCTTTTTTTATTCGTTCAAGTTGTGGGGTTAATGTCTTGATTTTGGCCCTTTCTTCTTTTTTGATGTGTGTGTTTATTGCTATAAATTGACCTATAAGCTCTGCTTTTGCTGTGCCCCAAAGGTTTTGATAAGATGTGTTTTTGTTTTCTTATGAGTCTATGAGTTTTTTTTTTATTCCATCTTTGATTTTTTTCTGTTACCCAGTAGTTTTTAAGCAAGATGTTGTTCAGTTACTATGTATTTGATTTTTTTCCTTGCTGTTTCTGTTCTTGATTCTTACTTTTATAGCATATGATCAGAGTCTCACTAGCTGCTTTTAGAATTCTTTCCTTGTCTTTTGTTTTGGCAAGTTTAATTATGATATGTCTTGGTGACTTACTTTTGGGGTGTATCCTGTATGGGGTTCTTAGATCTTCTTGGATAGGTATCTTCTCATCTTTCATGTTATTAGGGAGGTTTTCTGCCAGCAAATCTTTTAACAATTCTTTCTGTTCTTTCTGTTATTCCTCCCGTTCTGGTACTCCAATCACTCTTTGGTTTTTCCTCTTGATAGTATAATTATTTAGGCTTTCTTCATTTTTTTTTTTTAATTCTTCTGATTTTTCCTCAATTTGCATCAAGGAATTTATCTTCAGTAACACTAATTCTGACTTCCATTGTCTCAGTTCTGTTCCTATGTTGTCTAATTCTGAAATTTTATTGTTAATCTTTGGAATTCTAGTCGCTGTTTCTGTATGGTTTCTAGCAGCCTGTTTATTGTCATTTTGTTCTTGTATTGCTTTCCTTAATATCTTTTATCACTTTGTCTATGTGTTCCCTGGTTTGACCTGTATTTTGCTTGATCTCCTTCCTGATCTCTCAGAGAGCTCTGTGTATTTGTCTTTTGAATTCTTTCTCAGGTAGTTCCACAGCCTTATCTGCTTCGGGAAGTTTTTCTGGTTCTCCATTTTGATTGCTTGCTGGAGCTATCTTGTCCTGCTTCTTTATGTAATTTGATATTGACTATTGTCTCTAAAGCATCGATAAGTTATATTTATTAACTTATTTATTGTATTTTTGTTTACTGTGCCCAGTATTTTTGTTTTGAATATGTCCCAGTAGGCAGGGTGTGTATGCTTCTGTGGTCATTGGCATTGTTGAAGCTCTCACCTCCCATCTCCAGGTGGTCAGAGCAGCTACTAGATATGTGAGCCCAGGAGTCTGTTCACTGTTCTTGAGGCAGTGCTGAAGATGTAAGCAGAGATTTTTGGTGAGGTGATGGATCTGTGCATGGGGTGTTCTTCTGGTCATTGGGTTGCATGTTGTGTGTGTGTGTGCTTCCCTGGTTACTGGTTGTGCCCAGGTCATTGGCCACTGAGTGCGTGACATGGAGACTCAGCTACAGTCCTAGGTGGGCAGAGCTACAAGTTGGTCTTTAGAGCAGGCATTGGTCTCTGGTTGCAGTACAGGGTAATGTGGGGGGCAAGGCATGGGGTTATCAGCTGCCCCTGGGTACCCAGATGAAGGGTATGTCCCTGTCCACTATGGTGCATAGTGGGTGGGGTAGTGCAGCCGGTGCTTGGGCACCTGGTGCCATTGGCTGGTGGGATTGGGAGGTACCACTAATTCTCAGGCTGCTGTTGTGGGAAGCTAGATGGAGTAGGTGGTACCACCAGCTCTCAGGACCCTGGTATGGGTGGGTAAATCCCTTTTTAGGGGGTGGGGCAGTGTCAAATATCACAAAAGTGTAGCTCCCACTTAGCTTCTGCAGGTGAAAATGGGCTTCAGGTGGGTGTCATGACTGTTTTGTCCTAATGAGGGTGTGTTATGTTGGATCGCCTGTGAGGCACTAGGGTGAGGGCAAAGGGCAGGGGCAAAGGGTGTTGCAAGATGAAGCGGGTGCCTCTGGACCCAGCCGTGAGTTCTTGGCTTAGGGGGCTTGGTGGTATTGAATGCTGCTGTGAGACTTGTGTTGGAGTGGAGAGGGGGATGAGTGAGGGAAAGGGAATGCCCCTTAGCCTTGGAGCTCTGGTCCAGGGAAGGGTTATGGTGTACATATGCACAGTGGTTTGGGAGTTTGCATTTAATTTTGCAGATCTGGTATCACTCCTGTTTGATTCTAGAGGTGCATACAGATTTGCTCCTGCTTGGCTGCAACAGGTGGGGTGGGTTTTGGCTTGGGATGTTGCTGCCTACCTCAACCTGTGTGCATTGTGCAAATTCAGTTGGCAGGATACTGGCGATCCTGTGATCCGTAATTCCGTGTCTTCACTGTTTCTAAATTGTCTCTCCTTCCATCTGTTGCTCAGTCTAATTCTTCAGCTTTGTTTTTGATAATTAGGGTTCCTAGATTGTCATATATATCCAATTCACTTGTTTTTTCAGATCTTTGTTGTAAGGGTGATACGAAGCATCTGTCTATTCCTCAGTCTTGGTCCTGCCTCTAGTCATTGAAATTTAATACTTAATAGGTTAAACAGCATATTAGTTTCTACTGAAAAATCAGCTAGTGAACTTGAAGATAGATCTGTGGGCATTCTGAAGAATAAAGCAAGAAGATATAAGGATAAGTAATATGTGAAAAATAAATGATGAGATATGGAGGATGGAATGAGAAAGCCCATTGTGTATTTAGTAGAAATCCACAGAGAGAGAATAGAGAGGCTGGGGAAAATGGAATATTCAGAGACAATGGTTCAGTAAAATACTTGAAATAAGACATGAATCTTACTACTCGAAAATCGTAATGAACATTGTCCTGGAGGTTCTAGCCAGGGCAATTAGGCAAGAAAAAGAAATAAAAAGCATCCAGATGGGAAAGGAAGAAGGAAACCCATCTATTGCAGATGACATGATCTTATGTATAAAAAACCTTAAGGAATCCATGAAAAAAATATTAGAACTAATAAATGAGTTCATCAAGGTTGCAGGATACAAGATTAGGATTAAAAAATCAGTTGCATTCAGCACACCTAGATGATGCCTGGCTACTGCCACCATCGGCTTTGACAGAGATCACAATAGAGGGTCCCACATAGAGCTGGAAAAAATTGTAGAACAAAATTCTAACTCACAAAAAAAGAAAAACAAACTTACCGATCTGACAGACTGGAGAAACCCTGAGAGTATGGCCCCCGGACACCCTTTTAATTGAGTACTGAAGTCTCTCCTGAGGTTCATTCTTCAGCCAAAAATTAGGCCGATAAAACAAAATGAGACTAAAGGGGCACACTAGCTCAGATGCAAGGACAAGAAGGCAGGAGGGGACAGGAAAGCTGGTAATGGGAAACCCAAGGTCGAGAAGCGGAGAGTGTTGACATGTCATGAGGTTGGCAACCAATGTCACAAAACAATATATGTGCTAATCGTTTAATGAGAAACTAATTTGCTCTGTAAACCTTCATCTAAAATACAATAAAAAAAGAAAAAATCAGTTGCAGTTCTATACACTAGCATGAAAAATCTGAAAATGAAGTTAACAAAAATACACCATTTATAAGAGCATCAAAAAGAAAAAAATGCTTATGAATAAATTTAACCAACAAAATTTAAACATTTTACACTGAAAACTATAAAACATGGCTGAAATAAATTAATGAATAAATAAATGGAATGACATCTCTTGTTAATAAACTGCAAGACTTAATATTGTTAAAGATGATAATACCTCCCAAACTGATCTACAGATTCAATAAAATCCTATCAAAATTTCAATTGATTTTTTCTTTTTGGCAGAACTAGACAAGTGAATCCTAAAATTCATAGGGAAATGCAAGTTACCCCAAATAGCTAAAACAATCTTGACAAAGAATGAAGTTGGAGGACTCATACTTCCTGATTTTGAAATTTACTATAAAGCTATATTAGTTAATACAGTTTGGTACTGGTGTAAGAATATGCATATAGATCAGTGGACTATAACTGACAGCCCAGAAATAAACCCATACATCAATGTTGATTTTCAACAAGGTGCCAAGACCACTGACTGAGAAAAAAAAGTCTTTTCAACAAATGCTGCTAGAACAATCGGATTTCAGTATGCCAAAGGAAGGCTTGGGACATTTGTTGTTGTTGTTAGTTGCTGTCTAGTTGGCTCCCATTTGTGGTGACCTTTTGTATAACAGAACAAAACATTGCCTGGTCTTGTGCCATATTCATGACTGTTGGTATGTTTGAGTCCATCGTTGTGGATATTTTGTCAAACGATGTCATTGAGACTTTCTTTTGTTTCCGCTGATCCTCTACTTTACCAACCATGATGTTCTTTTCCAGTGATTTGTGTTTCCTGATATGTCCAAAGTGTTGTTTTTGTTAGGTTATTAGACATAGCATTTTCTCAGATCATTAAATTTTCTTTTTAAATATTTTTCGTTACTCCGTAGAACTCCATTCTGTAGATGTATTACAATGTATTCAACTATTATTGTTGTTAGGTACCGTCAAGTCAGTTCTGACTTATAGTGACCCTGTGTACAACAGAATGAAACACTGCCTGGTCTTGCGCCGTCCTCACAATTGTTGTTCTACTTGAGCCCATTGTTGCAGCCACTGTGTCAGTCCATCTTGTTGAGGGTCTTCTTCTTTTTCACTGACCCTCTCTACTTTACCAAGCGTGATGTCCTTCTCCAGGCACTGACCCCTCCTGACAACATGTTAGAAGTATGTGAGATGAAGTCTCACCATCATCGCTTCTGATGAGCATTCTGGCTGTACTTCTTCCAGGACAGATTTGTTCGCTCTTCTGGCAATCTGTGGTATCGTCAGTATTTTTTGAAAACACCATAGTTCAAAGGCATTAATTCTTCTTCGGTCTTTCTTTTTGTCTAGCTTTCTCATGGGATTATTTTGTTTTATATATATATGAAACAAGCCCAAACCAAACCTGCTGCCATCGAGTTGATTCTGACTCATAGTGACCCTATAGGGCAGAGCAGAGCTGCCCCATAGAGTTTCCAAGGAGTGCCTGGTGGATTCAAACTGATGACCTTTTGGTTAGTAGCTGTAGCACTTAACCACTGCGCCACTGGGGTTTCCTCCCCCTCCCCCGCCTCCTTCTCTCTCTCTCTATATGGTTACTAAAGTTATTGTAATAACACTAAAAAAGAATTGCATAGTGTTATGATAAACATTTTTTTATTAACTTTTACTGAGCTTCAAGTGAACGTTTACAAATCAAGTCAGACTGTCACATATAAGTTTATATACACCTTACTCCGTACTCCCACTTGCTCTCCCGCAATGAGTCAGCCCTTCCAGTCTCTCCTTTCGTGACAATTTTGCCAGCTTCCAACTCTCTCTATCCTCCCATCCCCCCTCCAGACAGGAGATGCCAACACAGTCTCAAGTGACCACTTGATATAATTAGCTCACTCTTCATCTGCATCTCTCACCTACCCACTGTCCAGTCCCTTTCATGTCTGATGAGTTGTCTTCGGGGATGGTTCCTGTCCTGTGCCAACAGAAGGTTTGGGGACCATGACCCCCGGGATTCCTCTAGTCTCAGTCAGACCATTAAGTATGGTCTTTTTGTGAGAATTTGGGGTCTGCATCCCACTGATCTCCTGCTCCCTCAGGGGTTCTCTGTTGTGCCCCCTGTCAGGGCAGTCATTGATTGTGGCCGGGCACCAACTAGTTCTTCTGGTCTCAGGATGATGTAGGTCTCTGGTTCATGTGGCCCTTTCTGTCTCTTGGGCTCTTAGTTGTCGTGTGACCTTGGTGTTCTTCATTCTCCTTTGCTCCAGGTGGGTTGAGACCAACTGATGCATCTTAGATGGCCGCTTGTTAGCATTTAAGACCCCGGATGCCACATTTCAAAGTGGGATGCAGAATGTTTTCATAATAGAATTATTTTGCCAATTGACTTCGAAGTCCCCTTAAACCATGGTTCCCAAACCCCCGCCCTTGCTCCGCTGACCTTTGAAGCATTCATTTTATCCTGGAAACTTCTTTGCTTTTGGTCCAGTCCAATTGAGCTGACCTTCCAAGTATTGAGTATTGTCCTTCCCTTCACCTAAAGCAGTTCTTATCTACTAACTAATCAGTAAAAAACCCTCTCCCACCCTCCCTCCCTCCCCGCCTCGTAACCACAAAAGTATGTGTTCTTCTCAGTTTATACTATTTCTCAAGATCTTATAATAGTGGTCTTATACAATATTTGTCCTTTTGCCTCTGACTAATTTCACTCAGCATAATGCCTTCCAGGTTCCTCCATGTTATGAAATGTTTCACTGATTCGTCACTGTTCTTTATCGATGCGTCGTATTCCATTGTGTGAATATACCACAATTTATTTAACCATTCATCCGTTGATGGACACCTTGGTTGCTTCCAGCTTTTTGCTATTGTAAACAGAGCTGCAATAAACATGGGTGTGCATATATCTGTTTGTGTGAAGGCTCTTATTTCTCTAGGGTATATTCCCAGGAGTGGGATTTGGGGGTTGTATGGAAGTTCTATTTCTAACTGTTTAAGATAACGCCAGATAGATTTCCAAAGTGGTTGTACCATTTTACATTCCCACCAGCAGTGTATAAGAGTTCCAATCTCTCCGCAGCCTCTCCAACATTTATTATTTTGTGTTTTTTGGATTAATGCCAGCCTTGCCGGTGTGAGATGGAATCTCATGGTAGTTTTAATTTGCATTTCTCTAATGGCTAATGATCGTGAGCATTTTCTCATGTATCTGTTGGCTGCCTGAATATCTTCTTTAGTGAAATGTGTGTTCATATCCTTTGCCCACTTCTTGATTGGGTTGTTTGTCTTTTTGTGGTTGAGTTTTGACAGAATCATGTAGATTTTAGAGATCAGGCGCTGGTCTGAGATGTCATAGCTGAAAATTCTTTCCCAGTCTGTAGGTGGTCTTTTTACTCTTTTGGTGAAGTCTTTAGATGAGCATAGGTGTTTGATTTTTAGGAGCTCCCAGTTATTGGGTTTCTCTTTATCATTTTTGGTAATGTTTTGTATTCTGTTTATGCCTTGTATAGGGCTCCTAGGGTTGTCCCTATTTTTTTCTTCCATGATCTTTATCGTTTTAGTCTTTATGTTTAGGTCTTTGATCCACTTGGAGTTAGTTTTTGTGCATGGTGTGAGGTATGTGTCCTGTTTCATTTTTTTGCAAATGGATATCCAGTTATGCCAGCACCATTTGTTAAAAAGGCTTTCTTTTCCCCAATTAATTGACACTAGTCCTTTGTCAAATATCAGCTGCTCATATGTGGATGGATCTATGTCTGGGTTCTCAATTCTGTTCCATTGGTCTATGTGCCTGTTGTTGTACCAGTACCAGGCTGTTTTGACTACTGTGGCTATATAATAGGTTCTGAAATCAGGTAGAGTGAGGCCTCCCACTTTCTTCTTCTTTTTCAGTAGTGCTTTGCTTATCCGGGGCTTCTTTCCCTTCCATATGAAATTGGTGATTTGTTTCTCTATCCCCTTAAAATATGACATTGGAATTTGGATCGGAAGTGCGTTAAATGTATAGATGGCTTTTGGTAGAATAGACATTTTTACTATGTTAAGTCTTCCTATCCATGAGCAAGGTATGTTTTTCCACTTAAGTATGTCCTTTTGAATTTCTTGTAGTAGAGCTTTGTAGTTTTCTTTGTATAGGTCTTTTACATCCTTGGTAAGATTTATTCCTAAGTATCTTATCTTCTTGGGGGCTACTGTGAATGGTATTGATTTGGTTATTTCCTCTTCGGTGTTCTTTTTGTTGATGTAGAGGAATCCAAGTGATTTTTGTATGTTTATTTTATAACCTGAGACTCTGCCAAACTCTTCTATTAGTTTCAGTAGTTTTCTGGAGGATTCCTTAGGGTTTTCTGTGTATATAATCATGTCATCTGCAAATAGTGATAACTTTACTTCTTCCTTGCCAATCCGGATACCTTTTATTTCTTTGTCTAGCCTAATTGCCCTGGCTAGGACTTCCAACACGATGTTGAATAAGAGCGGTGATAAAGGGCATCCTTGTCTGGTTCCCGTTCTCAAGGGAAATGCTTTCAGGTTCTCTCCATTTAGAGTGATATTGGCTGTTTGCTTTGCATAGATGCCCTTTATTATGTTGAGGAATTTTCCTTCAATTCCTATTTTGGTAAGAGTTTTTATCATGAATGGGTGTTGGACTTTGTCAAATGCCTTTTCTGCATCAATTGATAAGATCATGTGGTTTTTGTCTTTTGTTTTATTTATGTGATGGATTACATTAATGGTTTTTCTGATATTAAACCAGCCTTGCATACCTGGTATAAATCCCACTTGATCATGGTGAATTATTTTTTTCATGTGTTGTTGGATTCTATTGGCTAGAATTTTGTTGAGGATTTTTGCATCTATGTTCATGAGGGATAGAGGTCTATAATTTTCTTTTTTTGTAATGTCTTTACCTTGTTTTCGTATCAGGGAGATGGTGGCTTCATAGAATGAGTTGGGTAGTATTCCGTCATTTTCTATGCTTTGGAATACCTTCAGAAGTAGTGGTGTTAACTCTTCTCTGAAAGTTTGGTAGAACTCTGTGGTGAAGCCGTCCGGGCCAGGGCTTTTTTTTTGTTGGGAGTTTTTTGATTAGCGTTTCAATCTCTTTTTTTGTTATGGGTCTATTTAGTTGTTCTACTTCTGAATGTGTTAGTTTAGGTAGGTAGTGTTTTTCCAGGAATTCATCCATTTCTTCTAGGTTTTCAAATTTGTTAGAGTACAATTTTTCGTAATAATCTGAAATGATTCTTTTAATTTCATTTGGTTCTGTTGTGATGTGGTCCTTCTCGTTTCTTATTCGGGTTATTTGTTTCCTTTCCTGTATTTCTTTAGTCAGTCTAGCCAATGGTTTATCAATTTTGTTAATTTTTTCAAAGAACCAGCTTTTGGCTTTGTTAATTCTTTCAATTGTTTTTCTGTTCTCTAATTCATTTAGTTCAGCTCTAATTTTTATTATTTGTTTTCTTCTGGTGCCTGATGGATTCTTTTGTTGCTCACTTTCTATTTGTTCAAGTTGTAGGGACAGTTCTCTGATTTTGGCTCTTTCTTCTTTTTGTATGTGTGCATTTATCGATATAAATTGACCTCCGAGCACTGCTTTTGCTGTGTCCCAGAGGTTTTGATAGGAAGTATTTTCATTCTCGTTGCTTTCTAAGAATTTCCTTATTCCCTCCTTGATGTCTTCTATAACCCAGTCTTTTTTCAGGAGGGTATTGTTCATTTTCCAAGTATTTGATTTCTTTTCCCTAGGTTTTCTGTTATTGATCTCTAGTTTTATTGCCTTGTGGTCTGAGAAGATGCTTTGTAATATTTCGATGTTTTGGACTCTGCAAAGGTTTGTTTTATGACCTAATATGTGGTCTATTCTGGAGAATGTTCCATGTGCGCTAGAAAAAAAAGTATATTTTGCAGCGGTTGGGTGGAGAGTTCTGTATAAGTCAATGAGGTCAAGTTGGTTGATTGTTGTAATTAGATCTTCCGTGTCTCTGTTGAGCTTCTTACTGGATGTCCTGTCCTTCTCCGAAAGTGGTGTGTTGAAGTCTCCTACTATAATTGTGGAGGTATCTATCTCACTTTTCAATTCTGTTAAAATTTGATTTATGTATCTTGCAGCCCTGTCATTGGGTGCATAAATATTTAATATGGTTATGTCTTCCTGATCAATTGTCCCTTTTATCATTATATAGTGTCCTTCTTTATCCTTTGTGGTGGATTTAAGTCTAAAGTCTATTTTGTCAGAAATTAATATTGCTACTCCTCTTCTTTTTTGCTTATTGTTTGCTTGATATATTTTTTTTCCATCCTTTGAGTTTTAGTTTGTTTGTATGTCTAAGTCTAAGGTGTGTCTCTTGTAGGCAGCGTATAGACGGATCGTGTTTCTTTATCCAGTCTGTGACTCTCTGTCTCTTTATTGGTGCATTTAGTCCATTTACATTCAGTGTAATTATGGATAAATAAGTTTTTAGTGTTGTCATTTTGATGCCTTTTCATGTGTGTTGTTGACAATTTCATTTTTCCACATACTTTTTTGTGCTGAGGCGTTTTTCTTAGCAAATTGTGAGATCCTCATTTTTATAGTGTTTGACTTTATGTTAGTTGAGTCGTTATGTTTTTCTTGGCTTTTATCTTGAGTTATAGAGTTGTTATACCTTTTTGTGATTACCTTATTATTTACCCCTATTTTTCTAAGTAAAAACCTAACTTGTATTGTTCTATATCGCCTTTGTATCACTCTCCATGTGGCAGTTCAATGCCTCCTGTATTTAGTCCCTCTTTTTGATTATTTTGATCTTTTACCTATTGACTTCCATGATTCCCTGTTATGTGTATTTTTTTTTAATTAATCTTAATTTGTTTGTTTTTGTGATTTCCCTATTTGAGTTGATAGCAGGACGTTCTGTTTTATGACCTTGTGTTGTGCTGATATCTGATATTATTGGTTCTCTGACCAAACAATATCCTTTAGTATTTCTTGTAGTTTTGGTTTGGTTTTTGCAAATTCTCTAAACTTGTGTTTATCTGTAAATATCTTAATTTCGCCTTCATATTTCAGAGAGAGTTTTGCTGGATATATGATCCTTGGCTGGCAGTTTTTCTCCTTCAGTGTTCTGTACATGTCGTCCCATTCCCTTCTTGCCTGCATGGTTTCTGCTGAGTAGTCTGAACTTATTCTTATTGATTCTCCCTTGAAGGAAACCTTTCTTTTCTCCCTGGCTTCTTTTAAAATTTTCTGTTTATCTTTGGTTTTGGCGAGTTTGATGATAATATGTCTTGGTGTTTTTCTTTTTGGATCAATCTTAAATGGGGTTCGATGAGCATCTTGGATAGATATCCTTTCGTCTTTCATGATGTCAGGGAAGTTTTCTGTCAGGAGTTCTTCAACAATTTTCTCTGTGTTTTCTGTCCTCTCTGCCTGTTCTGGAACTCCAATCACCCGCAGGTTATCCTTCTTGATAGAGTCCCACATGATTCTTAGGGTTTCTTCATTTTTTTAAATTCTTTTATCTGATTTTTTTTTCAGCTATGTTGGTGTTGATTCCCTGGTCCTCCAGATGTCCCAGTCTGCATTCTAATTGCTTGAGTCTGCTCCTCTGACTTCCTATTGCGTTGTCTAATTCTGTAATTTTATTGTTAATCTTTTGGATTTCTACGTGCTGTCTCTCTATGGATTCTTGCAACTTATTAATTTTTCCAGTATGTTCTTGAATAATCTTTTTGAGTTCTTCAACAGTTTTATCAGTGTGTTCCTTGGCTTTTTCTGCAGTTTGCCTGATTTCATTTGTGATGTCTTGAAGCATTCTGTAAATTAGTTTTTTATATTCCGTATCTGATAATTCCAGGATTGTATCTTCATTTGGGAAAGATTTTGATTCTTTTGTTTGGAGGGTTGGAGAAGCTGTCACGGTCTGCTTCTTTAAGTGGTTTGATATGGACTGCTGTCTCCGAGCCATCACTGGGAAACTAGTTTTTCCTGAAAATCCGCTCCGTCCAGTCCAAATCCCTGCAGGATGGTTCCCTGGCTGGGACGCTGCTCTCCCCGTTCCAAGACCAGTCACTGCCTCCCGGGGACTTCTCCTACCGGCTGCGTCCCACGCCGCCCGCGGAACCGGCTGGTCCCCCTCCCGGGGTTAGTTCAGGGGGGTGGAGCAGCTCTCTGTGCTTGTGCCGTACCTGACTGGTACGCTGGCTCCAGGCTCTGAAAACAATTGCTGCTTCCCCGTATTAGTTCGTTCTCCGTCTCTAAATCTGTGTTTGTTGTTCAGGGTTCGTATGTTGTTATGTATGTGATTGATTCACTTGTTTTTCCATGTCTTTGTTGTAAGAGGGCTCCGAGGTAGCGTCTGCCTAGTCTGCCATCTTGGCTCCGGCCCCTCACCTCTGTATTTTTTTGTTTTTCTTGAGCTGTTCTCAGAATTCTTTCTTTGTCTTTGGTTTTAGTGAGTGTGATTATGATATGCCTTGGTGTTTTTCTTTTGGGGGTCTATCCTATACAGGGTTCTTTGAGTCATGGAGGGTCAGCTTTTCATCATTCATGGTATTAGGGAACTTTTCTGTCAGCAATTCTTCAATGATCCTCTCTGTGTTTTCTGTTTTCTCTCCCTGTTCTGGAACTCCTATTATTCACAAATTTTTCTTTTGATCGTATCCCACATCTTTCTCAGGATTTCTTCATTTTTGTTTGTTCTTTTCTCTGATTTTTCCTCAAAGTGGTATCCAAGTATTTGTCTTCAATTTTGCTGGTCCTGTCTTCCATCATTTCAAACCGGCTCCTTAAACCTTCTATGACACTGTCCATTTCTGAATTCTTGTTTATCTTTTGGATTTCTAATCACTGCTTTTGTATGATTTCTATTTGCAAATTTATTTTGACTTCTTTTCTTATGATTTTCCTGAATTCTTCCATTATTTTGTTTGTCTTTTCCATGATTTTGTCTGTATTTTTCATGATTTTGTCTATTTTTTCCACATTTTTGTTTGCTTTTTCCTTCAACTCTTAGATAGCTCTGAATATTAGAGATTTGAATTCTCTATCAGGTAGTTTCAGTGCCTTTTCTTCTACTGGAAGGTCATCTGGTATTTTATCTTGGACGTCTGTTGGAACCATCTTGTCCTTTTTTAAATATGTTTTGATAATGTGTGCTGTCTTTGGGACATTTAGTAATTATTTTCTCCATTTATTGATTGTAGATGTGTTTGTTTTGTTCTGCTTTTTTACTTGGTTATATCTGAGCAGGCAGGCTGAGAATTCTTTGTTGTTTGCTCATCCGTGGGCACAATACTTTTCACCACCTTGTCTAATGGGGAGGGCCAGTCACTCAGCTCTGGTGCAGCAGAACAGGTCCATCAGAGGGGGAGTGGCTGTAATGGTCATTTGTGGCACATACGGGGGCCAACAGGGCAGGGCTGGGGGTCAGTGTAGAGCAGTTTCTGGTAGACTGTGCCTGTGCTGGTCAGGGGTGCGATTTTCAGTGCACGGTGCAGATAGGCAGGAGAGAGGGGGATGATTGTGATGTGTGGAGCTAAGTGAGTGTGGGAAAGAAGAGAAATAAGAGTGGGAAACAGGAGCCAAAAGAAAAAAAGTGTTCAAGGGGCCTGCTATTGGAGTCGCACAGACCCATGGAAGCCATGTGCCAGTGGCTTTCTAGCTGTGTGGTGAGGCACAGCCTGTCAAGAAAGGACCGATATGGCACACGTGGGTAGGTGGGCAGAAAAAAGGAAAGCAAGGGATGGAGAGAGAGATACAAACCTAGAGAAAAAGAAAAGAGAGAGAGAGAAAGGCACACATGGCCAGGTGGATGGGAGAAAAGAATGGAAGGAATGTAGAGAGAGAAGAAACGGAGAAAAAAAAAAGATGCTGGGTGGTTGGGAGGAAGGAAATGAAGGAAGGTAGACAGAGATGAGAAACTGAGAAAAAAAAAGAAAGAAAGAAATGCCCCAAGAGAGCCCACCAGAAGTGAGCCCCCAGCCAAATGGTGTTGCATAGCCTTTCAAGAAGGAGTGGAGACGGCAGACAGCACCAAGTGTTCAAGAGAAGGATAAGGGAGGAAGGTAGAGAGAAAGAAACCAAGAAAAAAAAGAAGAAAGAAAAGAAAAAAAAACTGCCCCAAAGGAGCTGACTGGAAGCAGGTTCCCAGCACTGCGGCACCGCTTGGTCTATCAAGAAGGAGCAGAGATGGCATGCAGCACCAGGTATTCAGGAGAAGAGAAGGAAGGATGATAGAGAGTGACAAGAAACTGAGAAAAAAAAAGAAAAAGTACCCCAAGGGAGCCCACTGGAAGTGGGTTCCCAACAGAGCGGTGCTGCAAAGCCTGTCAATAAGAAGCAGAGATGGCACATGGTGCCAGCTGTTCAGGAGAAGGGTAAGGAAGGAAGGTAGAGAAAGACAAGAAACTGAGAAAAGAAGAAAAAAAAATGCCCAGAGGGAGCCCACTGGCGTGGTGGCACAGACAGGGGAAATGGCTCCCCAGCTGCGTGGCATGGCATGGCCTGTCTAGAAAGAGCAGAGATGGCACACAGCACCAGGTGTTCAGGAGAAAAGAAGGGAAGGATGGTAGAGAGAGAGAGAGACAAGAAATCTAGAAAAGAAAAACAAAAAGGTTAAAAGAAAAAAAAATGCACCCAGGGAGCCTACCAACACGGTGGCACAGACTAGGGAAGTGGTTCCTCGGCTTAGCGGTACTTCACAGCCTGTCAAAAAGTAACAGAGAGGAAGCCAGGTGTTGGAGAAAAAGGAAAGGAAGATGAGAGAGAGAGAAGAAACCAAAAGAAGCCAGAAAAAGCAGCAACAGCAACAAACAACTGGCACTGAAGGAGCTGGCCAGTGTGGGTGGGATGAATCCAAGTGGCAAGGAGCCTGATTCTCCTTGTCCACTGTGCGACTGCGGCCTGCTGGAACACGGTGGAGGCCGAGCAGAGGGAAGAAGGGCAGGGGGTGTGAGAAAGCGTGTATCCCTGCTTACCAGGTGCTCTGTCTCCTGCTGAGAGCTCCGTGAAACTGCCTTCCTGTACTCCACATCCACTGTACTTGGTGGCTGAGGAGTCCAAGATGGCAAATCCATGCTGCATTAGCTGATAGGGAACCTCCACTCCATATCTCTCCTCACTCTCAGTTCTCTATCAGTTTCTTATTCCATTTGATGCTTGGTTGACTTCTTTATCCCTTCATTTGATGCTTAGGGTTCTAAGATTGATGTTTGTTTCTCTTTTACTTAGTTTTTCAGGTCTTTGCTGTGGAGGGACAGAATGGTGCTTCTGCCTATAATGCCATGTTGGCTCCCTCTAGTTATTAGTTTTCTATCAGTTGTATTTGTGGCAAATTTTTCTCAGTTTTCCTGTAAGTTTTTATGTATTTTTAAAAAATGTTTTATTGTAACATGCTAAGCGACACATAAAATGTTCAAATAGTACAGAAGGTTACAAAATTTAAAATAAGTGTGTCCCTTTTTTTTAGTATAGCTACCCAGCTACCACCACCAGTTGTTGTCGAGTCAGCTTCAACTCATGGCGCCCCAATGTACGTCAGAGTAGAACTGTGTTGTTCCATAGGGTTTCCCATGGCTGATTTTTCTAAAAGAGATTGCAAGGCCTTTCTTCTGAGGTACGTCTGGGTGGGCTGGGGCCTCCAAACTTTTGGTTATCAGCCAAGCACGTTCACCATGTGCACCACCTGGGGACTCCAGAGGTGTCCACTTTTAACCATTTTTATGTTTAGTTCTGATGATTTCTACCAGAGTTTTATGCCTGTCTTTCTTAACACCTTATACACTATTGACTCCCTGTTAGAAAAGATGGGCAATGTGGCCCCCTTTCAACAGCACTTCCTCTACTTTGTGGTTTTTATCATTTTATTTCTAGTTTTCTTAGTGCTTACTTTTGTGACTTTAAACAATAAACTCAGACCTCTATCTCTTGATCCATCGACTTTAGACAGTATAACTTGACTCTCCATGTTTGTAAAAAAAAAAACACGGAGAGTCATGAGGAAAATTGTGTTCTTATTTTTCTTCCTTTTCACTTGCTTCCCAAATTCCACAAGCTATTTAACAACCACCACACACTGACATAGCACATGTTATGGGCAAGGCACTATTCTGAACAGTTTACAAATAGTAACTCATGTAACCTTCATTACTATTCCGTGTAATGTATTTACTCTTACTGCCTACATTTTTACCGGTGAATAAACTGGGACCCCAAGAGAATAAGTTCAAGAAAGTGATTAGCTATGACTTGAACCCAGGCAACTGGCTCCAGAGTTCCTTATTAATAACTGGGTTATGTTGCCTGTACATTATATCATTATTTTTGTGCATATCTTTGAAGATTTGAAAGTTTTAGAATTTATTTTTTGTCTATGTAGTTCTAAAATTTCATACGTGTACTTATCCAAGGGTAATGTTTTACTTATCTTACTTGGCTCCTGGTACATCCTTTTAGTGTGAAAACTTGGGTCTTTCTTCAGCTCTGGGATATTTTTAAATGCTTATTCTTCCTATCCTGTACATTTTTTTCTATTCTCTCTTTTCAAATTTCCTATTAAGTAGACCCATTAGGTTGGTATTCTTGGCTTTTAGCATTTTTCTTACATTTTTAATCTTACCGTCTTTTTTGTTTTATCGTCTATCCTTGCTATTAATTTCTTTTCAGTTTCATTTTTAATTTTCAAGAACTTTCTCTTAGTATCTCTTCTTCATAGGAGCCTGTTCTGATTTTCTGCTGTGTTATCTTTTTACTGTCTTTGAGGATACTAAATCAAACTTTTAAACATTCTTCTCTGTTCCTTGAATCATCTATTTTATTTCATCTATGGTCAATTGGCCTTTCATTTATCTTGATCTTTTTTGGGGTTGTGTACTTGTTGTCCTCAAAGCTCTGATGATCCACTTATAATTAGGAATGAATTTGTTCATTGATTTATAAAATAAATGGCTGGCATGGCTCCCCATTTGAGTATTCTTCTCTAATAGACCTCCCCCCTGAATGGAAAGGCCAGTGGAAGCTCAGTGCAAAGGTAGTGCATATCAACTGACTGTCTTCAATTTAGGGCTTATAGGTGAGGGGCAGGCAGCAGGCAGTCTCAAACCACTGGTGCCCCCCAACCCCTATGTACCCTCCTCCCCCAAAATGAAACAAGCAGGGTTTTATTCTGAGCACCACCTCCCCACCATCCTCATGGAGCTCTCAAGCTTTGCTCTTCTGTGTTAGCCCAGTTTTTCTGTGTGCATTGATTCTGAGGAGGAGGACCAGGTAGATGATGTGTAGTCCTTTAGTGAAGCTCCCTGATTATTGTCTTATCCCTGCTTCTCTGATGAATCCGACACTTCAAGCCTCTCTGGGGCTTCACTGGGAAGAATGAACATGATTCAGCCTTCTCCAGTTTTTATTAAGGCTGTGGCTTCCTATAGTTTTACCTTAGTACCTGGTTGGCATAGTGGTTAAGAGCTCAGCTGCTAACCGAAAGATCAGCAGTTCAAATCCACCAGCTGCTCCTTGGAAACCCTATGGGGAAGTTCTACTTTGTTCTATAAGGTTGCTATGAGTTGACAGCAATGGGTTTTATGATGGCACCTGAGTTCCTGGGTAGTGCAGTCGGTTAACACATTCAGCTGGTAACTGAAAGGTTGGAGGCTCAAGTTCACCCAGAGGTACCTCAAACGAAAAGTCTGGTAATCTGCTTCTGAAAAATCAGCCACTGAAAACCCTATAGAGTACAGTTGTACTCTGCAATACATGGGGCTGCCATGAGTTGGAACTCAGTTGATGGCAACTCATTGTTGGTTTGTATGATAGCACCAGCTTTCTCTTTTCGAAGCTTGTCGGTCTTTGGATCTGTTCTCTTATTCTCGGTGTTATTTTTTTCTTTTAAGCATATTTACTGATATAAATGGGGTTGCCATGAGTTGGAGCCAACTCAGCAGCAACTAACAACAACTGATATTTTAGTGGTGTTTTGGAGGGGAATGGAGCATGGGAGTCAGTCAGACATCTTGAAGTGGAAGCCAATTATGTATACTTTGGGCATAAAAATGTTTTACTTTTTTATCTAGTCAAGTCTACTGTTTTTCAAGTTGTACAATCTTAACAACTTACTATGTATTTTTATCACCTAAGCTTAGGCTAGTTTTCAAAACTGTAGCAGATTACAAGTCTGTTTGGAGATACTGTTGCTTCTAGTAGAAATGAGAAGTTAAAGCTGATGTGTAAATTATTAAAAGAAGACACAATAGCTAAAACCGCAGTTGTATGTACAAACCATGTTACCCCAAACACTCCCTGTAGGCATCACTGTATGACAGTGTAATAATAAGGGGCCATAAGGATGAACCTGAAGGTTGAATGATGTTCTATTTAAGAAGCAAAGATGCTTTTATAGCTTTAGGTTTTCATAAGCAATAGTTCAAATAAAGTTTTGGTATTTTGAGGAGACATTTTTTAACTTACTGTATCATCAGGCATATGGAATGTTTCCTCTGTCCCACCATGTTTGACACGTGGGATATTGTTGTAGAACGAGATTTGATCAACATTTATTTTCTACAGTGTACCAGTCTTTGTCCTAAGTGCTTTTTCACATGGTTCACTTAATTTTTATAAATTATTTACATATTTATAAGAAATAAAATATTTTTTTGTATATGTAGCTACATTGAATTAAGTCTTGATATTCTGTGTTTAGCCCATAATGAATACGTTTTGCCCTCAAATCCAGCTTTGTTAAGAAACATTTGATACAGGCAGCAGGCTGAGCAGCCATTACCCTGCTTGGCCAATGAAGGATTTCATCATTAGCAAGTGTGAGCAATTGGTCAGACAGCTAGGATTAACAGAACTAGTTCTAGAACTCAAGTCTCTGGCTCTGTCTAGAGTTGCCATGCAGTACTAGTGTACTAAAATGCTCTAATTTTCAGATCCTCTTACTTCTCCTTGTAACTTGTAACTATGAATTCTCAGGTGCCCTTTGGCTTTGGTATGGCAGCCAGTGTCCCCGTGGGCAGTACCCTGGGGCAGGGAATGTGGAGCAGGCGAAGCACTCCTGCATCACTGTTCTCCTGTGTACGGGTGAGTAGACTAGTTCTACCGCCCGGCATTACGTTGAATTTAGCGTGTTGAGTTAAAATATACATATCAGAATTTCTCTAGGAATTGACTCATATTAATGAAACCTTTATTCCTTATTTTGTTTCCAGTTTTCTCAGTTAAATTAAGTCTCTAGTTATGATTTTCTATTACTATGCACCAACTAAATAATGTTATGCACCAACTAAATAATGTTAAGCTTGGTACTACTGAAATCATTTCAAAGGCAATTGTTTATGTAGATTTACATTATGACCAAAGTTCTGTGTGACCAACTCTTCACATTCCAGGGCCGTGTGGCTTTTAAATCTCTGCCCTTTCTGGTAGTTTTAATATTCTGGGATCTGAACAGTTAGAAAAGATTGTCTTGACCTTATTATCTTTTCCATGAGTCTCCCTTAGAAAAAGTAATCAAAATCATGTGACCTCAGTTGCTCTTTCGTAGACAAGAAGAAACACTATCTGAATTACTCCATTTCTTAAATCATTGACCCAAATAGCTCATTGAAAGTCAGTTCTAGGATTTATCACACTCTGGAGAGTTTTCATTTTCTGTTGCTTCCTTTGTATTTTCCAGGTGCTTGTGCACTTGTGATGTGTGTCTTGCAGCCGTGAAGGATGTGGTTACCTATGTATTTACCAATGAAAAGTACGTATTCATCTTCTAGAAAGATATTTTTAGTTTTATGCTGTCTTTTTTACTATACTTTTTCGATAATAATGGGTGGATAGCATTCTGCTTCATGGGAAAATCCATGAAGCAGCCAGGAATGAAAACCACAGTGATAAAGCTGAATGAATTTGAGTATGGGAAGCCCATGAATATCATACCCACTCCTTCAATACCCAATTCATTTATTCATCAAACATGAGTGAGATTTCTCCTGTGCTCAATACTAGTTTTGCTTAGAATTATACAGAAAAGCGTACTGAATACCCTCATTCCTAGAAAGGTACCTCACAGTTCAGGAGTACGGCTGACAGCAACCACACATGAAACATTCTGTGCAGTACTTGCATAAATTCCTGACCCAGTCTTAGGTTGAATTTGATAACATTTTCTGAAATTATGTGTTTGCATAATTATTTAGATACAATACAGGTGTTTTGACTAAATCAAATCCTCTTTGTGGAAAAGCTTCAATAATTTACCTCAGATTACTCTTTTTTTTTTTTTTTTTTATTGTGCTTTAAGTGAAAGTTTACAATTCAACTCAGTTTCTTATACAAAAACTTACAGACACATTGTTATGTGATCCTGGTTGTTCTCCCTACAATGTGACAGCACACTCCTTCTCTCCAGCCTGTATTTCCCATGTCCATTCAACCAGCTCCTGTTCCCCTCTGCCATCTCATCTCACCTCCAGACAGGAGCTGCCCACATAGTCTCAGGTGTCTACTTGAGCTAAGAAGCACACTCCTCATCAGTATCATTTTATGTCTTATAGTCCAGTCTAATCTTTGTCTGAAGAGTTGGCTTCGTGAATGGTTTTAGTTTTGGGCTAACATTGAGTCTGGGGGCCATGTCCTCAGGGGTCCCACTAGTCTCAGTCAGACCATTAAGTCTGGTCTTTTTACTAGAATTTAAGGTCTGCATCCCACTTTTCTCCTGCTCCATCAGGGATTCTCTATTGTGTTCCCTGCCAGGGCAGTCATTGGTTGTAGCCAGGCTCAGGCTGATGGAGTTTCTGGTGTACGTGGCCTTTTGTTTTTCTTGGGCTCATGTTTTCCTTGTGTCTTTGGTGTTCTTCATTCTCCTTTGTTCCAGGTGGGTTGAGACCAATTGATGCATCTTAGATGGCCGCTAGCTTTTAAGACCCCAGACGCCACTCACCAAAGTGGGATGCAGAACACAAAAGATCAACTTTTTGCTTTTGATTTTCCCTATTTTCCTAGTTTCTATTTCATTTATTTTCACTCTGTCATTATTTCCTTCATTCTGCTTGCTTTGCATTTAGTTTGCTTTTCTTTTTTCTTGTTTCATAAGGTAGAAGGCTAAGTTATTGATTTGACATAATTACTCTTTTTTTCCTACAAAAATATCTATTTATAGGCTGAAGGCAGACCACACTCCAAGGAAATCCCCCTTTCAACTGATTGATTACATTATATTGTACTGTACTACGCCGCACCGCACTACACTACATTACATTATGGAACAGTAACTAGTCTAGTATTTAGCCAAAAAACTGGGAATCATAGCTGAGCCAAGCTAACGCATAAAATTAACCATCACAATTGTTGATTGATTAACATTGAACTCATGACCAACAGCAGTACAATTTATGCCTTAACTAAACTTCGTTATTCTTTTTAAATCTAGGCATTTACATCTATAAATTTCCCTCTCAGTTCAGCTTTTGTTGCATCCCATAAGTTTTGATATGTTGTGATTTTGTTCATCTTGAAATAATTTAATTAAACTTAATGTGTTCCCAAAAGCCCTGGTGGCATAGTGATTAAGAGCTACGACTGCTAACCAAAGAGTTGGCAGTTTAAATCCCCCAGGCTCACCTTGGAAACCATATGGAGCAGTTCTACTCTGTCCTATAGGGTCGCTACGAGTCAGAATAGACTCGATGGCGACAGTTTGGTTTTTTTTTTTGTTTTTTGTTTTTTTTTTGGTTTAATGTGGTCCCTCTTCTTCAAAGAAGAAGCCAGGCTTGGTTCACTTTCAGATCTTAGAGAATGGTGCCATGTGGAAAAGGGGGGATTCAATAGAGGGAGTAAACACATCTAACACCCATTCCATTGGACAGGAATCATTTTACTTTAATTATTTAAGTTTCTGGGCAGCACTAGCTTCCCTAGTCTTTCTCCCAAGACTTTTGGTCAGTCTGTTGTTTGCTCCAACTCATACCCATCACTTCAGACGGCAATAACTAAAACATTTGCCTGAGCTAACAGATACATGAGGAATTGCTCAGGATTAGCCATTAGAGAAATGCAAAACTACAATGAGATACCATCTCACTCCAACAAGGCTGGCGTTAATCAAAAAAACACAAAATAATAAATGTTGGAGAAGTTGTGGAGAGACTGGAACACTTATACACTGCTGGTGGGAATATAAAATGGTACAACCAATTGGAAATGGATTTGGTGCTTCCTTAAAAAGCTAGAAATAGAACTACCATACGATCTGGCAGTTCCACTCCTTGGAATATATCCTAGAGAAATAAGAGCCTTTACACAAACAGATATATGCATACCCATTTTCATTGCAGCACTGTTTACAATAGCAAAAAGCTGGAAGCAACCAAAGTGCCCATCAACGGATGAATACATAAATAAATTATGGTATATTCATGCAATGGAATACTATGCATTGGTAAAGAACAATGATGAATCCGTGAAACATTTCATAACATGGAGGACTCTGGAAGGCATTATGCTGAGTGCAATTCATCAGTTGCAAAAGGACAAATATTGTATAAGACCACTCTTATAAGAACTCAAGAAATAGTTTAAATACAGAAGAAAATAGTCTTTGATGGTTATGAGGGTGGGGAGGGAGGGAGGGAGAGGGGTATTCACTAATTAGATAGTAGACAAGAACTATTTTCGGTGGAGGGAAAGACAAAATACAATACAGGCGAGGTAAATTACAAAATGAAGGACAGTCATACGATACTGGGAATCATGTCCCAGCCAAACTGATACACACATTTTTGGGGGGACATAATGCAACCCATGACAACTTCCATATAAAGAGGAAGATTCCTATACACGGTAGGAAACCTGCTTTTTTTTTTCTCTCAGGCCTCAGTGTGTATACCCATAACAAAACTTTAAGAACTGTCCTCTACTGAGTCAGCCTAGCCCATATCCCTTTTAACCTACATTCTAACTTAATAAAATCTAATTAGTGGAGTTTCCTTATGTTTACTTTGTCAAAAAGGAAATTAACTATTTTGATTGAATTGACTCTACTCATCAAGTTTGTCAGATCAATATTTAATTAGTACTCCACTAAAACATAATTTTGGATTACTATTTTCTTTTCCTCCAACAGAGAGGTAATTACCCTTGTGAGCCAAGTGATGCCTATATTTGCTCCCTTTCATCTGTTTGATGCAATTGGAGTGAGTATTTGGAGTGATTTTACTGTTTTTTTTAATATATATATATGTATATGTATGTGTGTGTGTGTGTATATATATATATATATATGGAAACCCTGATGGCGTAGTGGTTAAGTGCTATGGCTGCTAAGCAAAGGGTTGGCAGTTCACATCCACCAGGCGCTCCTTGGAAACTCTATGGGGGCAGTTCTACTCTGTCCTATAGGGTTGCTATAAGTCGGCATCAACTCAAGGGCAACAGATTTGGTTTATTTGGTTTATATATATATATTGCAAAATTTGTTTTGTGTTTCTAGGTTTTTAATTAAATATCTGGGATTTCATTTTTTAGAACAGAGAACTTAGAGCACTGCCTGGCTCTGATTAGTGAAGCCCATTATTGTTAATATTTTCAACCATGGTATCAGGCTGATTTCTGTAGAGATTACTGTCCATATGACTTCTAATTCTTTTTGTAACAAACGTGGTTTTTTTTTTTTTTTTTGTGGTGCAAATATGCACAACAGAATCTTTACCAACTCGGTAATTTCTACATCTTAACTATTTGCTTTTACAGAGTATTTTTAAATAGTCAGAGACTTAAATAATATTGCCTGATGGATTTCTGATGAAAACAGCTATAGTTTTGTTGTTGTTGTTGCTAACATAAGCTTAGAAGCCAAATGTTTTCTTTTATCTCTTACATTAGGTGCTGTGCCTGTTTTGAGAGAGAGCTATTTTGACCATATTCAAAATTGTGAAGTGTTAATATAGTATTCTGAACTTGACATGATGCGATATTGGGTTTGGTTTTCCTTTCCTTAGGGTGCCTGTGGTGGAATCCTGAGAGGTACAGGAAAACAAAATTGGTGCTGTCTTGAATGCTGTTGGTTATTATGTTTTTGGTTTGCCCATCGGAATATCTCTGATGTTTGCTGGTAAACTTGGGATAGTAGGTATGTGTCTGATTTCTCAGTGACTCACCTCAAATCTCACTTGTCATATTAAACTGATATAAAGCAATTGACTGGAAAGTCACCTCTGTGAAACAGGAATCAAAGTATGCAAGAATTTGAGTCCTTGCATCTTTAAGATTTTAGTCTTCTAGCTTAAGAAATGTTTTCAGATTTCCTCCAGACTTCTCAGTAAACTCAAGACATTTGATGTAATTCCTTCTTAAAATTTCACAACTTTTGGTACACAGTATCCAATTATAGGTTACCTCTCCTTAGGAAGCATCAGAGAAGAAGGAAAAAATATGTACAAATAGTTTCATTATCAAAACAAAATAAAACAAAAACAGTTACCATTTAGCCAACTCACAGTGACCCCATATGTGTCAGACTAGAACTGTGCTCCGTAGGGTTTTCAATGGCTGATTTTTTAGAAGTAGATCACCAGGCCTTTCTTCTGAGTTTCATAGCAGAATTGTTAATAATAGCTACCAAATGAAAGCAACCTAAGTGTGTAGTATAGGGGCAACATTTCTTATTTTTATTACAAAATCGTATATACATTATGATTTCTAAATTGAGGGAGAATTACTCTCTCCACAAATATTTATTCTGTGCCCATTTTGTACAAATACACTGGAGATACAGTACTGAACAAAATATACATGATCCCTGCCCTCAGGATGAGACCAAGATTAAGTAATTAATGGCATAATTACTCAGTTATATTTATGTGAAGGACTGCAGAAGAGAACAGTGCTGTGAGTGCCTGTAATAGATTGTAGGGAACGTCTAAGGCTGCCAGGACAGCTCAGGTCCTGCACTAGCTCAGACCTGAAAGATGAGTAGATGAAGTAAGCAAAAGTAGTGTATCTGACCGAGACAGCAGCATAATCAAAGGCCTGTGGGGTTCCCAGTAGTTCAAGCAATGGGAAGAAAGGGTTGAGGCTGGTGACAGGTGAATAGACCATGCCAGCCTAGAGTCCATTTAGGAATTTGGATGTTATCCTGAGAGTAAGTGGGGATCACTGAAGACTTTTAGGCAAAAGAGTGATGTGATCAAACCTAAAATGCAATTTAGCAAAAATTAGCAATACTTTTCTCTGGATGAGTATGACTGTACAATAAGTATGTATATTTTAAAATCAACAAGAAACCAAGTCTAATTCTGTTTTTTTTAAATAATATTTTACTGTGTTTTCAGTGAAGGTTTACACAGCAGTTTAGGTCCGCATTTAACAATTTCTACACAAATTGTTCAGTGACATTGGTTATGTTCTTCAAAGTGCGTGAACATTCTCATCATTTCCGTTCTGGTTGTTCCATTTCTAATCCTGGTTCTTAATTAAACCACTGTAAAAATAGTTCCTAGAACTGTTCGTATTTGGTGCTCCTGGAGACCACCGTCTGCCTTGGGCTTTTGAACTGTTTGTTCTCTTCTGCTGTCATAAAAAGTGGACTCCTTTCCTGACACTTTTAGGTTATCATATAAATCAGTAACCTGCTTTCTGGAATGTTCTTAGCATTGTTAAAAGCTTTTTACTGATTGTTTATCTCTGTATCACTCTCAAATTTAGCTTCATTCAAAAAGTCAGTTGGAAATAATAACAAAACTTAGACATATCCTGATATATATATAAAAGGCAATTCAAATGCATTTATTGAGTGTATATTAAGGTATAATTAGTAACGTAGCTATCAAATTGGGTGAAAAGTCTATATTCTGTATATACATATTTCTAAATCAAATTGTCTTGTCACAGAAATGCTTTTTTGTAAGACATGCCACCAGCTCTAAGAATATGAAAGTGTCCTTGTAGTTCTCAGAGATAATTGAATTATCTGTCATGTATTTTTCTAAGTTTTTAAACCCATCTCTAGCCATAATATATTAAACATTAAGTACATTTAATATAATCTACTTTTACTATATACGTTCTGCTCTATAACCCATTTATTTTACTTGAAGATGTATCACAGACATTTTTCAGTGTTAATACATAATATGATTGATCTTATATTTTATAATGGCCCCACAGAATTCCATTATGCTATAATCTAATCAACTCCCCTTTTAATGAATACATAGCTTTTTGCAGTTATAAATAATGCTGCCATGAACATGCCTTGTATATATATCTTTGTGGATATTTGTCTTTCTTTAGAATAAATTCTCAGATATAGAACTGTTATTTCAAAGGGCATTCCCATTTTAAATTTTGATATATACAGACTTGTTGGGTTATTGATTATCCTCCAAAAAAATTGGATAAATTTACATTTCCATGAGAAATGAATAAGCATATCCATTTCCCAAGCCCAGACTAACACTGAGCACTATCACACTTTTATATTTCAGCAACAAAAATGATGTCTCCTTGTTTTAATAATTATTCTTGTGAATTATCTGCTCATATACTTCGTCCATTTTTCTGTTGGGTTATTCAGCTTGTCAGAGCTCTTTTATTTTAGGTAAAATTAACAAAATATAAAATTAGCCATGTTAAAGTATACACTTCAGTAACATTTAGTATGTTCACAATGTTATGTGACCCACCTCTGCCAAGTTCCAAAACATTTTCATCTCCTTAAAAGGAAGCTCTATATCCACTGAGCAGTCATTCTCAGTTTCATTCTCCCCACCAGCTACGGACACCACTAATTCACTTTCTGTTTTTCTGAATTTGCCTGTTCTGGATATTTCATTTAAATGAAATCACACAATACACGGCCTTTTGTGTCTGGCTTCTTTCACTGAGCATAATGTTTTCCATATTCACCCATATTGTGGCATGCATTAGTACTTCATTTCTTTCTTTTTTTTTTTTAAGTCTTATTGTGGAGCCCTGGTGGCACAGTAGTTAAGAGCTCAGCTGCTAACCAAAGAGTCGGCAGTTTGAATCCACCAGCCACTCCTTGGAAACCCTATGGGGAAGCTCTACTCTGTCGAATAGGGTCATTATGAGCCAGAATCGACTCGATGGCAGCAGCTTGGTTTTAAAATATGCATAACAAAATATTTACCATATTTAAGTGTGTAATTCAGTGACATCAGTTACTTTCATCATGTTGTGTAGCCATCATCACTGTCCATTCCCAGAGTTTTACATCACCCCAAACAGAAACTTAGTGCCCCTTACGCAATACCCTCTTCCCCCAAGCCTCTGGTAACCACTAATAAACTTTCGTGTCTATGGATTTGCCCTTCTAGATATTTCACGTAAGCAAAATCATGAAATATTTGTCCTTTTGTGTCTGACATTTCACTCAGAATAATGATTTCAAGGTACATCCATGTCGTAGCATGGGTCAGAACTTTGTATCTCTTTATGGCTGAGTAATATTCCATTGTGTGTATAGACCACATTTTGTTTATCCATTCATCTGTTAATGGACATTTGGGTTGTTTCTACCTTTTGACAATTGTGAATAGTGCTGCTATGAACATTTGTGCACGAGGGTTTTTTTGTTTTGTTTTTCAATACCTGCTTTCACTTCTTTTGTGTAAGTACCTAGGAGTGGATTTGCTGGGTCACATGGTATTTCTGTGTTTAACTTTGAAAAACTGCCAAACTGTTTTCCACAGTGGCTGCACCATTTCACACATCCACTAGCAGTGCAAGAAGGTTTCCATTTCTCCACATCCTTGCCAACACTTGATTTTCCGGATTTACTTTTTTTTTTTTATAGCCATCCTTATGAGTGTGAAGTGGTATCTCACTGTGGTTTTGATTTGCATTTCCTTGATGACTAGTGATGTTGAGCATCTTTTCATGTGTTTGTTGGCCATTCGTTTATCTTGTTTGGAGGAATGTCTTTTCAAGTTTTTTGCCTATTTTTAAACTGGGTTGTTTGTCTTTTTGTAGAGTTAGTGGAAGACTTCTTTATATACTCTAAATACTAGACCCTTATCCAATATATGATTTGCTGATATGTTCTGCATTCTGTAGGTTGTCGCTTCACTCTCTTGGGAAATTCTTTTCATGCACAAAAGTTTTTTAATTTTGATGAAATTCAATATATCTATTTTTTTCTTTTATCTCTTGTGCTTTTGATGTCATATCTAAGAATCCATTATCAAAGCTAAGGTAACATTTACCTCTATGGTTTTTTTCTAAGAATTTTATAGTATTAGCTCTTATATTTATGTTATTAATCCATTTCAAGTTAATTTTTGTAGCTGGTGTGACGTAGGAGTCCAAATTCATTCTTTTGCGTGTGGAGATCCACTTGTCCTAGCACCATTTGTTGAAGGATCAAGACCATTGAATGTTCTTGGCACCCTTGTAGAAAATCAGTTGGCCATAGATGTTTGAGTTTATTTCTGAACTCTCAACTCTATTCCATTGGTCTATATGCCTATCTTTATGCCAGTACCACACCATATTTTTAAATTTATTTATTTATTGTGCTTTAAATGAAAGCCTACAAGTCAGTCTCTCATACAAATAGTTATACACACTTTGCTATGTACTCCTGGCTGCCCTCATCCTAATGAGACAGCACATTCCTCCTTTCCATCCTGTATTCCCCATATCCATTCAACCAGCTCCTGTTCCCCTCTTCCTTCTCATCTAGCCTCCAGACAGGAGTTGCCTACCTAGTCTCATGTATCTACTTGAGCCAAGAAGCTCACTCCTAACCAGTATCATTATCTTATAGTCCAGCCCAATCCCTGTCTGGAAAGTTGGCTTCGGGAGTGGTTCCAATCTTGGGCTGGCAAAGGGTCTGGGGACCACGACCTCCAGGGTCCCTCCAGTCTCAGACCACTAAGCCTGGTCTTTTTACGAGAATTTGACATCTGCATCCCACTGTTCTCCTGCTCCACCAGGGATTCTCTGTTGTGTTCCCCTTCAGGGCAGTGATTGGTGGTAGCCAGGCACCATCTAGTTCTTCTGGTCTCAGGCAGATGGAGTCTCTGGTTTATGTGACCCTCTCTGTCTCTTGGGCTCATCTTTACCATATGTCTTTGGTGTTCTTCATTCTCCTTTGCTCCAGGTGGGTTGAGACCAATTAATGCATCTTAGATGGCTGCTTGCTAGCGTTTAAGACCCCCGATGCCTCTAACCAAAGTAGGATGCAGAACGTTTTCTTAGTACATTTTGTTATGCCTATTGACCTAGATGTCCCCTGAAACCATGGTTCCCAGACCCCCATCCCTGCTACTTTGGCCTTAGAAGCTTTTGGTTGTATTCAGGAAACTTCTTTGCTTTTCCAGTACTACACCATTTTGATTGCTGTAGCTTTGTAGTAAATTTTAAAATCGAGAAATATGAGTTCTCCAACTTTGTTCTTCTTTTGCATTATTGTTTTGGCTATTTAGGGCCCCTTGTAATTCCACATAAATTTGAGGATCAGCTTTTTCATTTCCACGGCAACAAAAAAAAAAATTAGAATTGGGATTATATTAAATCTGTAGATTACTTTGGGTAGTATTCCCATCTTAACAGAGCCCTGGTGGCAATAGTGGTTAAGAGATTGGCTGCTAACCAAAAGGTTGGCAATTCAAATCCACCAGCTGCTCCTTGAAAACGCTGTGGGGCAGTTCTACTTTGTCCTATATGAGTTGGAATCAACTCGATGTCAACGGGTTTTTTTTTTTTTTTGGCCATCTTAACAATATTAAGTCTTCCAATTCATGAACACAGGATATCTTTCTACTAACCTCATATCTTTCAAGGAGACCTCATGACAGCGGTTAAGCGCTCGGCTGCTAACCACAAGGTCAGCAGTTTGAACTTACCAGCTGCTCCACAGGAGAAAGATGTGGTAGTCCGCTTCCATAAAGATTGCAGACTTGGAAACCCTATGGGACAGTTCTACTCTGTCCTATAGGGTCACTATGAGTCCGAATTGACTTGACGGCAACTGATTTTAATTTCTTTAGGCAGTTAATTTGTTTTTAATTTACTAGTCTTTCACTCTTAGTTAAATTTATTCCTAGATATTTTATTGTTATAGATGTTATTGTAAATGGGATTGTTTTCTTAATTTCCTTTTCAGATGTTCATTGCTGATGTATAGAAACACAGCTGATTTTTGTGTGTTGATCTTGTACTGTGCACCTTTGCTGAATTCACTGATTAGCCCTAGTAGTGTTCTTATGGATTCTTTGGGGATTTCTATATATAGGATCATGTTACCTACAAGTAGATACAGTTTTATCTATTCTTTTTTAATTTTGATGCCTTTTATTTCTTTTTCTTGCCTAATTGCTCTTGCTAGGACTTCTACATAGGATTTTAACAATCTTTTAATATTTTTCTTCAGTTCTTTTATTTTTAAGTGAACAATTTAATAGCTTAAATTTATAGGATGTGAAATAATACTCATAAAGAGCTTTTGTCAGAAATATGCTAAGGCCTTTATGCACATTACCTCTTTTACATTTATGATAACTACATAAAATATAATCTCCCATTAGCTCCATTTAATACATGAAGAGACTAAAACCCAAAGAGGTTGAGTAGCTTGTTCAGCATCCCACTGGTAGTAAGTAGTAGGGCAGGATTCAAACCCAGATAGTTTGACTTCAGAGCGACCCTTGTAACTAGTATGCATGTTGGTCCTCTCTCTTTGGGTTTCATGATTCCCTTATTCATTTAACAAACAAACATGTGTTGAGTATCTATTTTATGTCAGGCCGTGTGCTGTGTTAGATCTGGTGATATAAATAGGCAAGGTCCCTGTCTTTTGAGAGCTCACACTTTATTCTCTTAGTTTTCGTTCCTCTCTGATGGTCCTTGGCTCTTCTTCAACTTTCTGCCCTTGAAATGTAGGCTTTCAACAAGGGTCAGAATATAATCCTTTTGTTTTTCTCCTGTGTGTTTTCCCTAGAAAAATCTCAGAGCCTCACTCCTCAGCACCAGTGGCTCCCAGATCTCCATCTCTGGTCCTGACCTCATGCCTGTTTTCCTACACTGTATGTTTCCAGGTGCTTGCCAGACATTTTGGGGGCAGCGGTGGTTCAGTGGTAGAATTCTTGCCTTTGTTGACAGAGACCCAGGTTCAATTCTCGGTCAGTGCACCTCATGCATAGCCACCACCCATCTGTCAGATACAGAACTGCCAGTTGTTTATTATTGTCTCATTTATGCCAAACACTCTGATAGACACTGGGAAAACACCATTTAACCAACTAGAAAGAGCCCCTTAATGAGCTAATGGGCTATTACATTTCAACTTTACTCTTAAAAAAAAAAAATTAAAAATCCTCTCCCCTCTTAGACTATAAGCTCCTCTATGATAACTGACACATCAAATTTCCCTCTTTGTCCACTAAACTGTTTCTTGCTCCTATACACAGTAGGTGCTCAGATGTTTTAAAAAAACTTTTTTTTTTGTATGGGTGAATACCATTTATTTTTCTATTTGTGCTAGAAAGTTTTAAAAATAACTGGTAGTAATCTCAAACAAACTCAACTTTTTAAAAATGCTTGAGAGGGTAAGGGAGAGAGCTCGCTAACAGGGAGAACATAGCATATAGACGAGTCGTGTTTTTTTATCCATTCTGCCACTCAGTGTCTTTTTACTGGTGCGTTTAGGCCCTTTACATTCACTATAATTATTGATAGGTATGCGTTTACTGTTGCAGTTTTGATTTTTTGTGTGTGTGTGTGATGTTGACAGTTTCTTTGTTCTGGCTTAATTTTCTGGGCTGAGTTCTTTTTGTTTATGTATTTTTTTTTCATCTCTTTATTGTTGATTTTGTGTTTGCTGAGTCTATGTTTTTCTTCTTTTTTATTTTGATGGGTAGGTTTGTTAGCTTCCTTTGTGGTTACCTTGAAATTTACCTTTATTTTTCTAAGTTTAAACCAGTCTTTTATTTCTCGATACTGCCTTAACTTCCTTTCCATATGGAAGTTCTAACTACACTGTTTATTTCCTCTTTTTGGTTTTAAGGTGTCATCGTTTACATACTGATGTTTCTGATTCCCTGTTTTCAGTCTTTTTGCTTTGGTTTGTTTTTGAGAATTACCTGTCTGGGTGGATCTGTCCTGTGTCCTAGTCTTGGATTGTGGTCTTATGTTGTTGATTCTCTAACTGAAGGACTCCTTCTAATATTATAATTTTGGTCTCATTTTTACATATTCCCTTAATTCTTGTTCATCTGAAAATGACCTAATGTCATCATTGTATTTGAGAGACAATTTTGCTGGATATATAATTCTTGGATGGCAATTTTTTTCCTTTAAGGCTTTATATATGTCATCCTGTTGCCTTCTTGCCTGCATGGTTTCTGCTGAGAAATCAGAGCTTAGTCTTATTGGTTCTCCTTTGTAGTTGACTTTTCCTTTATTCCTAGCCACTCTCAAGATTCTTCTTTGTCTTTAGTTTTGGCAAGTTTGATTATGATGTGTCTTGGTGACTTTCTTTTGGGGTCTGCCCTGTTTGGAGTTCATTGAGCTTCTTGGATAAGATATCTTCTCATCTTTCATGATATTAAGGAATTTTCTGCCAACAAATCTTCAATAATTCTGTGTTTTCTGTTATCCCCCCCGTTCTGGTACTCCAATCCCTCGTAGGTTTTTCCCTCTTGATAGTATCCCACATAATTCTTAGGATTTTTCTCTCTCTCTCTTTTTTTTTAATTGTTCTTTTCTGATTTTTCCTCAAATTTGTGTCAAAGGATTTATCTTCACTTTCACTAATTCTAACTTCCGTTGACTCATTTCTGCTCCTATGACCTTCTATTGAGTTATCTAATTCTCAAATTTTATTGTTAATCTTTTTGATTTCTAGTTGCTGTCTGTGTATGGTTTCTAGCAGTCTATTTATTCTTTTGTTTTTTTTCTTGTACTGTTTTCCTGAATTCTTCTATTGCTTTGCCTATGTGTTCATTGGCTTGGTCTGAGTTTTGCCTGATCTCTTTTCTGATCTCTTGGCGAGCTCTGTATATTAGTCTTTTTAATTTTTTCGCAGGTAGTTCCATTGCCTTATCTTTTTCTGTAAGGTTTTCTGGTTCTTTATTTTGGTCTCTTGCTGGAGCCACACTTGTCCCACAAGTGTCTGGGTCATCGGTCACCAAGTGTGTGGTACAGACTCTCAACTACAGTCCCAGGCAGGCAAGGCTGTGTGGGGTGTTCAGAGCAGGCACAAGTGCCTGGTGGCAGTGGGGAGTGATGTGTGGGGCAAGGCAGGGGGCTGATGGCTGCCCCCCAGATACCTGGATGAAGGGCATTTCCCTGCCCCCTGGAGCACGTAGTTGGGTGGGAGATAGTGCAGCCAGTCCTTGGGCACCCGGTGTCATTGGCTGGAGGGATTGGAGGTACCACTAATTCTCAAACACCTGTCGTGGGCAGCTAGATGGAGTGGGTGGTACTGCTGGCCCTCAGATCCCTGATGTGGGTAGGTGAGGCCCCTTCCTAGGGGACAGAGTGGTGTCCAATGTCACAGATCTGCAGCTATCCCTTCACTGCTGCAGGTGAAAATGGGCTTCAGGTGTATGCCCTGCAATTTTATGCTAATAAGGGCATAAACAAAAATAAGCGTGTGCAGTGTTCAATTGGCCCAGAAGAGCTGGGCAGGGGTGAGGGGCACTGCAAGTCCACGGATCCTGTATGCCAGTGGCTGGGCAAAGGGGCAGGGCCTCCTGACCAGCCCTGGGTTCTGGGCTTAGGGGGTGTGGCATCGTTGAATGCTGCAGGACTGGTGTCTCCACTGTGAAGCTCTGGGGAGGTGAAGGGGTTATTTTGCCAGCGTGTGCAGTAGGTTGAGAGCTTGCACTTAACTTTCACAGTTTTGGTGTCATTCCTGTTTGGTTCTAGAGGTGTATGCAGATTCGCTACAGATATGGTGGGCCTCAGCTTGGAATGTTGCTGCTTGCCTTAGCCCATGTGTGCTGTGCAGACTCAGCTAGCAAGATACTAGTGAATCTAAAATCTGTAGTTTCCTGTTTCCACTGCTTTGGAATTGTCCCTCCTTCCACCTGCCACTCAGTCCAATTCTTCAGGTTTTTCTTTGATGATTAAACCCAAAACCCGCTGCCATTGAGTTGATTCCGATTCATAGCAACCCTATATGAGTCTTTGATGATTAAAAAAAAAAAATTTTTTTTTTTTTTTTTTTTGATGATTAGGGTTCCTAAATTGTCATATAGTAAATTCACTTGTTTTCTCAGGTCTTTGTTTTAAGAGGGACGACAGGAAGCATCTGACTCTTCTGCCGTCTGGGCCCCACCTCCTTAAATAGTATTTTGAAATTACTAAAGTAATAAATTAACATTATGGAAAATTTAGGCAAAAGTAGAAAAATATAAAGACAATAATTAAAGTCACCTTTAATTTTACTCCTCAGATATAAAAACTATCAACATTTCAATGTATTTTATTTCAGTTTTTTTTGTTATTATTCACAAACTTGGGGCTATACTGGATATATAATTTTACCCGTGTAATTGTCAAATGGAGTCCCCTGGGTGGTGGAAATGGTTAATGCACTTGGCTGCTAACTGAAAGGCTGGCAGTTCAAGTCCACCCAGAAGTACCTTGAAAGAAAGGCCTGGTGATCTACTTCCAAAAAACTAGTTTCTGAAAACCCTAGAGAATTCTACTTGGACACTGACTTGATGGCAGCTGATACCTGGTAATTGTCAAAATACATGATTTTTAGTAACTATATATATATATATATAGTATTTTCTTGTCTCATTTATTTAATCCTTAATATTGGATATATAAATTGCTTCTTTATAAATAATGTTGTGATGAGCATCCCAGGTATACGAATTATTAACAATATTTCTAAATCTTTCCTCTGGCTAGATACCTAGGAGTGGAGTTACTTGAACAAAGGGTATAATCTCTCCATCTGTCTACTTCTAAACTGTTTTGTTTTATTGCTGGGAGTATATGTGAGGGCTAGCCTTGGTGTGTCTTTGCCAGTGGGGCCAGTGGACTAATTAATTCCCAATTTCCAGCCTATTACAAGCCTAGCCTAAGTAAACAGCTTGCTTTTTTGTGAAATTGTTGGCACATAAATCTTTTTTTGTGTGCGTGGTAAAATATATATAACAAAATAAAATATATAACCGTTTTTGCCAATTCAACAATTTTGCATGTATAATTCCATGACATTGATAGTATTCATCATGTTGTGCACCCATCACCAATATCCTTTTCCAAATTATCCTACCACCATTTACAGAAACTCAGTGTCCCCTAAGCACTGACTCCCCTCTTCGCTTTCCTCCATCCCCAAGTAACCGCTAATAAACTTTGATCTCTATATATTTGCCTATTTCATGTAAGTGGGATCATACAGTATCTGTCCTTTTGTGACTGACGTATTTCGCTCAGCATAATGTTTTCAAGGTTCAGCCATGTTGTGGCATGCATCAGAATTTTGTTCCTCTTTACAGCTGCATAATTCTCCATTTTATGTATATACCACATTTTGTTTATCCATTCATCTGGCAATGGACATTTCTGCTATTGCCACCTTTTGGCTATTGTGAGCAGTCTGCAGTGAACATTGGTGTACAGATTTTTGTTTGTCTTCCTGCTTTGAGTTCTTCTGGGATTGGGGTTGCTGGGTCCTATGGTTCTGTGTTTGACTTTTTGAAGAACCATCAAACTCTTTTCCACAGTATTCGTACTATTTTGCATTCCCAGCAGCAGTGGATGAGGGTTCCAATTTCTCCACATTCCTGCCAACAACTGTTAATTTCCTTTTTTTAAATCATAGCCATTTATAAATTGATATGTTTAAGAGGTTAAAAATAATTTCTTCTCATAAGTAAATAGGCGTTGTGTACATATTCTTTTATGGAGTAGTCTTGTATCCTCAATAGTGTTTTCCATACAGCAGCTGGAGTGATTATTTTCCGAGTGAGCTTTTTTAAATATCAGGTCTCACATATGTGAACACACACCTCAGTCTAAAACCCTTCAGTGGATTCCCACTAAAGTTAGAATAAAGGCTAAATCCTTCCCTGGCTCCCATGTCCCCATGTCGTCAGCTTCTCGGACATCATCTCCTGCACACTCCCCTTCATCTAGGAGCTCATAGGGCTCCATCCACATTGGCTTCTCTGTTCCTCCCACTCACAAACTAGTCCTCCTCTGCCCTCTACCTGGAATGCCCTTCCCTGCAGCTTCCTATGGCTGGCTCCTCACCACACAGGTTTCCACCTCAGAGAGGCCCTCCTAACCAACTTATTTAAAATATCTTCTACAGTACCTTTCAGCACTGATCACTCTTTGAGATTATTATGTTTCCTTGTTTATTGTTTGTCTGCCCCCACTGGAATATAAGCCCCATGAGGGCAACCACCTTGTGTACCTGTTCAATTCTGTATGTCTAGCGCTTAAAACAATACTTGGCATGCACGCACACACGCACGAAGCCAGCAAATATTTATTAAATCAACATATAAGCACTAAACAGTTTGGAGGGTGTTTTTGTATTATCTATTAATCGATCGATTGATTGCCATTATAGCACAATGGTAAACTTGAGTCTAATCCCTGGTCTGTAATTACCTAAAAATTTAAGGAAGTTAATTTAACTGAAACTTTACATTGTAGATACAGTAGTTATGGAAGAATTTTAGTGATACTGGGAATAGAATTGAAGAAAATCTAAAATGTGCTATTCCTTTTACACCCACAGGCCTGTGGTCTGGATTGGTAATTGGTGTCGTCTTTCAAGTGCTTTTGCATTTGGTGTACATTTTGAGGGCAAACTGGAAAAGAACTGCAGAGCAAGTAACAGTGACTCATGATTTGTTAACTGTTTTTAAGGCTTTTTTTTTTTTTTTTTGTCCATGGTGTACTAAAAAGCAACATGTTAAGTATCTAGGATCAGTGGAAAGGGAAAGTATGTTAGGGACAGGGCCACAACATATGGATGGAGGATCAGGATCTTGACTGATTGGGGATCTGTGTGTTGAATTATGAGCCCTTTCTATTGCATTGAGACTTGAGATTAGATGGGTGGGAGGCTGCCTTATGGGAGGGGTTATTAATGAGACGTAGAATGAGTTTAGATACATAAATTGTTACGGTCTAAGTTTTGACCACCTTTTAGTTTTCAAATGCCTTTTGATTTGCCTAATTGGGATGTATTATATCTTTTCTACCTTCAGTTTGATTTATTAAGAGAATAAGGCATATTGTTAGTTGCTATTGAGTAGATTATGATTCATGATGACCCCGTATGTGTAGAGTACAATTGTTCCATCGGATTTTCAAGGTTATGAAGGAACCAGATAGCCAGGCCTTACTTCCAAGGCTCTTCTGGGTAGGTTTGAACCACCAACCTTTTGGTTAGTAGTCCGATGCCTAACATTTGCACCACCCGGTGACTCCTTTGGGGAATAAAGTATACAGGGCATTAAGTTGGACCATAAACTCTCCATTAGATGATAATACTATTTATCTTTAGACTATTTGTTTTACCCGTGTTTAGGAACACTAAAGAGAATAAGTGCAAAAACTATATTAAATTTGCAATTACACTAACAAGTTGCTTTTCACATTATCATTGTTAGCTGAGCATAGGGGAGACTAGTAGCTTTCTGGTGTTATATTTTGCTGGCATTTGGCATTTACAAGATCAAGAAAGACTTGCTAGATATTATAATCCTTTAGCAATAGTTTCAGCAGTAGCTTTAAATTGACTTTTTAACAAAGGAGTACTAGCTTAATTTGACTTACAATTCATTTGCTAATGTGACACTTGTGTTTAGGCACAGGTTCAAGCTGGGCTAAAAGTGATTAAGGAGGCCATACCTACCAGAACAGGTAACAGAAGACCTTGTCTACTATATTTCTCTCTTACAAAGACCGAAACTTAATGTAGACAGAATTGCTTAGTTTATGAGATCCCACTCTCTTGATCAATAAAACTCATCTCTGCCCTAATAGTATGTGAGATTAACTCTGGGTTCTTCCACGAAATGTTTTCAATGTAATTTCATTGTTTACAATGTGTTCTTGCATAACCTTTAGTAATGTTCCTTTACTTGACATGGTATATAAGTAATTATCCCACTGTTATTTCTGCAAACAGAACCACCTGTGCTGGAAAGAGAAGTAACCAATGGGATGATTTTCCCTGATGTCATCGGACCAGAGAGCCAGACCATCCAACTGATGGTACTTGAAGACAGCACTCAGTATTCAGTGTCCACCATTGGGAATACTTTGACAGTGAAGCAGTTGATTTTCTATCATGGAATGGCTGTAGCTATTGCTATTGCTATCCTCATAGCAGGAATTTTAATAAGAGTTTTCAGTGACCGTGGCTAAAATAGAAGAATTATTACCAACCTGAAAACTAGAAATAATCATTATATGCCACATATAAGAGATGAGAAGTGACCTTGTCATTTGGATGATGGTCCTGTTTTCAACTGTGGTGGAAAGGGCATTGGTGATGTTTTTTCTTGGTTATTCCAAGAAAGTGCACTATCCTATTAAAAAAAAAAAAAAGAGATAGATAAAGAAGGTATACTTTTAAGTAACTTTTCTCCCAAATGTTATCATGCTTTTTAAATATGTAAATTTGATTTTCCCCAATTTACTCTTCTTATATTGAGTATCTTTCTTCTTCCAGGAAAGCAGTTCATAGCCCTATAAAGTATATATTGCTGATCTAATTTTTTTTGTATTTCTCAGTTAATATATTTAATCTTATGAGTATGTATTAAGTGCCTGTTTGGGTCCTATCTCAGTATCTGGGATCAGTGGAAAGTATGTTAGGGACAGGGCCACAACATATGGATGGAGGATCAGGATCTTGACTGATGGAGATCTGAGTTTATAAAATAAACTCTTTAGGGGGCGGAGCCAAGATGGCGGACTAGGCAGACGCTACCTCGGATCCCTCTTACAACAAAGACACGGAAAAACAAGTGAATCAATCATATACATAACAAGCTATGAACCCTGAACAACAAACACAGATTTAGAGACGGAGAACGAACTAATACGAGGAAGCAGCGATTGTTTCCAGAGCCTGGAGCCAGCGTACCAGTCAGGTACGGCACAAGCACAGAGACCTACTCCACCCTCCTGAACTAACCCCCGGAGGGGGACCAGCCGGTTCCACGGGCGGCGTGGGACGCAGCCGGTAGGAGAAGTCCCCGGGAGGCAGTGACTGGTCTTGGAGCAGAAAGAGCAGCATCCGAGCCGGGGAACCGTCCCGCAGGGATTTGGACTGGACGCAGGTACACCATAAACACGGAGAGTTGCTCCACCCCCCTGAACTAACCCCGGGAAGGGGACCAGCCGGGTCGCGCGGGCGGCGTGGGACACAGCCCGTAGGAGAAGTCCCCGGGAGGCAGCAACTGGTATTGGAGCGGGGAGAACAGCGTCCCAGCCGGGACACTCGGTCACGGCACAAGCACGGGGACCTGCTCCACCCATCTGAACTAACCCCAGGAGGAGACTCAACTGGTTCTCGGGGCAGCACGGCCACGCGGCTGGAGGGACGAGAAGGCCTCGGGAGGCAGCGACTGATTTTTGGAGTCGAGAGTGCACCGTCCCAGTAGGGGAGCCTTGACGCTGGGCATGGGGCTGGAAGCGGAGGATCTGACCGTGACTCCAGCGGGCCAGACCCCCCGGGGGCAATCTCCACACAGCCAGCACACATAGGCGACGCGCCCGCGGGAATCTCAGATATAATAGTCATTCCAAGCAAGACGAGCAACTCTGGCTATATTCTGAGGTGCTACTCTCCTATCTCTCTGTTCCCTCCCCCACCCTCCCCAGGCGGCTTCATTAACATCTGAATAGCCTGAGCCAGAGGGAGAACTCTGATAGGGATCTGACTGCATTTTTTTTTTTAGCGGATTTTCTGGAAAAACTAGTTTCCCAGTGATGGCTCGGAGACAACAATCCATATCAAACCACTTAAAGAAGCAGACCGTGACAGCTTCTCCAACCCCTCAAACAAAAGAATCAAAACCTTTCCCAAATGAAGATACAATCTTGGAATTATCAGATACAGAATATAAAAAACTAATTTACAGAATGCTTAATGATATCACAAATGAAATTAGGATAACTGCAGAAAAAGCCAAGGAACACACTGATAAAACTGTTGAAGAACTCAAAAAGATTATTCAAGAACATACTGGAAAAATTAATAAGTTGCAAGAATCCATAGAGAGACAACATGTAGAAATCCAAAAGATTAACAATAAAATAACAGAATTAGACAATGCACTAGGAAGTCAGAGGAGCAGACTTGAGCAATTAGAATGCAGACTGGGACATCTGGAGGACCAGGGAATCAACACCAACATAGCCGAAAAAAAATCGGATAAAAGAATTAAAAAAAATGAAGAAACCCTAAGAATCATGTGGGACTCTATCAAGAAGGATAACCTGCGGATGATTGGAGTCCCAGAACAGGGAGGGGGGACAGAAAACACAGAGAAAATAGTTGAAGAACTCCTGACACAAAACTTCCCTGACATCATGAAAGACGAAAGGATAGCTATCCAAGATGCTCATCGAACCCCATTTAAGATTGATACAAAAAGAAAAACACCAAGACATATTATCATCAAACTCACCAAAACCAAAGATAAACAGAAAATTTTAAAAGCAGCCAGGGAGAAAAGAAAGGTTTCCTTCAAGGGAGAATCAATAAGAGTAAGTTGAGAATACTCAGCAGAAACCATGCAGGCAAGAAGGGAGTGGGACGACATATACAGAACACTGAAGGAGAAAAACTGCCAGCCAAGGATCATATATCCAGCAAAACTCTCTCTGAAATATGAAGGAGAAATTAAGATATTTACAGACAAACACAAGTTTAGAGAATTTGCAAAAACCAAACCAAAGCTACAACAAATACTAAAGGATATTGTTTGGTCAGAGAACCAATAATATCAGATATCAGCACAACACAAGGTCACAAAACAACGTCCTGATATCAACTCAAATAGGGAAATCACAAAAACAAACAAATTAAGATTAATTAAAAAAAATAAATAATAATACACATAACAGGGAATCATGGAAGTCAATAGGTAAAAGATCACAATAATCAAAAAGAGGGACTAAATACAGGAGACATTGAACTGCCATATGGAGAGTGATACAAGGCGATATAGAACAATACAAGTTAGGTTTTTACTTAGAAAAATAGGGGTAAATAATAAAGTAACCACAAAAAGGTATAACAACTCTATAACTCAAGATAAAAACCAAGAAAAACGTAACGACTCAACTAACATAAAGTCAAACACTATGAAAATGAGGATCTCACAATTTACTAAGAAAAACGCCTCAGCACAAAAAAGTATGTGGAAAAATGAAATTGTCAACAACACACATAAAAAGGCATCAAAATGACAGCACTAAAAACTTATTTATCTATAATTACCCTGAATGTAAATGGACTAAATGCACCAATAAAGAGACAGAGTCACAGACTGGATAAAGAAACACGATCCATCTATATGCTGCCTACAAGAGACACACCTTAGACTTAGAGACACAAACAAACTAAAACTCAAAGGATGGAAAAAAGTATATCAAGCAAACAATAAGCAAAAAAGAAGAGGAGTAGCAATATTAATTTCTGACAAAACAGACTTTAGACTTAAATCCACCACAAAGGATAAAGAAGGACACTATGTAATGATAAAAGGGACAATTGATCAGGAAGACATAACCATATTAAATATTTACACACCCAATGACAGGGCGGCAAGATACATAAATCAAATTTTAACAGAATTGAAAAGCGAGATAGATACCTCCACAATTATAGTAGGAGACTTCAACACACCACTTTCGGAGAAGGACAGGACATCCAGTAAGAAGCTCAACAGAGACACGGAAGATCTAATTACAACAATCAACCAACTTGACCTCATTGACTTATACAGAACTCTCCACCCAACTGCTGCAAAGTATACTTTTTTTTCTAGCGCACATGGAACATTCTCTAGAATAGACCACATATTAGGTCATAAAACAAACCTTTGCAGAGTCCAAAACATCGAAATATTACAAAGCATCTTCTCAGACCACAAGGCAATAAAACTAGAGATCAATAACAGAAAAACTAGGGAAAAGAAATCAAATACTTGGAAAATGAACAATACCCTCCTGAAAAAAGACTGGGTTATAGAAGACATCAAGGAGGGAATAAGGAAATTCTTAGAAAGCAACGAGAATGAAAATACTTCCTATCAAAACCTCTGGGACACAGCAAAAGCAGTGCTCAGAGGCCAATTTATATCAATAAATGCACACATACAAAAAGAAGAGCGAGCCAAAATCAGAGAACTGTCCCTACAACTTGAACAAATAGAAAGTGAGCAACAAAAGAATCCATCAGGCACCAGAAGAAAACAAATAATAAAAATTAGAGCTGAACTAAATGAATTAGAGAACAGAAAAACAATTGAAAGAATTAACAAAGCCAAAAGCTGGTTCTTTGAAAAAATTAACAAAATTGATAAACCATTGGCTAGACTGACTAAAGAAATACAGGAAAGGAAACAAATAACCCGAATAAGAAATGAGAAGGACCACATCACAACAGAACCAAATGAAATTAAAAGAATCATTTCAGATTATTACGAAAAATTGTACTCTAACAAATTTGAAAACCTGGAAGAAATGGATGAATTCCTGGAAAAACACTACCTACCTAAACTAACACATTCAGAAGTAGAACAACTAAATAGACCCATAACAAAAAAAGAGATTGAAACGGTAATCAAAAAACTTCCAACAAAAAAAAGCCCTGGCCCGGATGGCTTCACCGCAGAGTTCTACCAAACTTTCAGAGAAGAGTTAACACCACTACTACTAAAGGTACTCCAAAGCATAGAAAATGACGGAATACTACCCAACTCATTCTATGAAGCCACCATCTCCCTGATACCAAAACCAGGTAAAGACATTACAAAAAAAGAAAATTATAGACCTATATCCCTCATGAACATTGATGCAAAAATCCTCAACAAAATTCTAGCCAATAGAATCCAACAACACATCAAAAAAATAATTCACCCTGATCAAGTGGGATTTATACCAGGTATGCAAGGCTGGTTTAATATCAGAAAAACCATTAATGTAATCCATCACATAAATAAAACAAAAGACAAAAACCACATGATCTTGTCAATTGATGCAGAAAAGGCATTTGACAAAGTCCAACACCCATTCATGATAAAAACTCTTACCAAAATAGGAATTGAAGGAAAATTCCTCAACATAATAAAGGGCATCTATTTTTTTTTTTTTTTTTATGCAAAGCCAACAGCCAATATCACTCTAAATGGAGAGAACCTGAAAGCATTTCCCTTGAGAACGGGAACCAGACAAGGATGCCCTTTATCACCTCTCTTATTCAACATCGTGTTGGAAGTCCTAGCCAGGGCAATTAGGCTAGACAAAGAAATAAAAGGTATCCGGATTGGCAAGGAAGAAGTAAAGTTATCACTATTTGCAGATGACATGATTATATACACAGAAAACCCTAAGGAATCCTCCAGAAAACTACTGAAACTAATAGAAGAGTTTGGCAGAGTCTCAGGTTATAAAATAAACATACAAAAATCACTTGGATTCCTCTACATCAACAAAAAGAACACCGAAGAGGAAATAACCAAATCAATACCATTCACAGTAGCCCCCAAGAAGATAAGATACTTAGGAATAAATCTTACCAAGGATGTAAAAGACCTATACAAAGAAAACTACAAAGCTCTACTACAAGAAATTCAGAAGGACATACTTAAGTGGAAAAACATACCTTGCTCATGGATAGGAAGACTTAACATAGTAAAAATGTCTATTCTACCAAAAGCCATCTATACATTTAACGCACTTCCGATCCAAATTCCAATGTCATATTTTAAGGCGATAGAGAAACAAATCACCAATTTCATATGGAAGGGAAAGAAGCCCCGGATAAGCAAAGCACTACTGAAAAAGAAGAAGAAAGTGGGAGGCCTCACCTTACCTGACTTCAGAACCTATTATACAGCCACAGTAGTCAAAACAGCCTGGTATTGGTACAACAACAGACACATAGACCAATGGAAGAGAATTGAGAACCCAGACATAGATCCATCCACGTATGAGCAGCTGATATTTGACAAAGGACCAGTGTCAATTAACTGGGGAAAAGATAGCCTTTTTAACAAATGGTGCTGGCATAACTGGATATCCATTTGCAAAAAAATGAAACAGGACCCATACCTAACACCATGCACAAAAACTAACTCCAAGTGGATGAAAGACCTAAACATAAAGACTAAAACGATAAAGATCATGGAAGAAAAAATTGGGACAACCCTAGGAGCCCTAATACAAGGTATAAACAGAATACAAAACATTCCCAAAAATGATGAAGAGAAACCCGATAACTGGGAGCTCCTAAAAATCAAACACCTATGCTCATCTAAAGACTTCACCAAAAGAGTAAAAAGACCACCTACAGATTGGGAAAGAATTTTCAGCTATGACATCTCCGACCAGCGCCTGATCTCTAAAATCTACATGATTCTGTCAAAACTCAACCACAAAAAGACAAACAACCCAATCAAGAAGTGGGCAAAGGATATGAACACACATTTCACTAAAGAAGATATTCAGGCAGCCAACAGATACATGAGAAAATGCTCTCGATCATTAGCCATTAGAGAAATGCAAATTAAAACTACCATGAGATTCCATCTCACACCAGCAAGGCTGGCATTAATCCAAAAAACACAAAACAATAAATGTTGGAGAGGCTGCGGAGAGATTGCAACTCTCATACACTGCTGGTGGGAATGTAAAATGGTACAACCACTTTGGAAATCTATCTGGCGTTATCTTAAACAGTTAGAAATAGAACTACCACACAACCCAGAAATCCCACTCCTAGGAATATACCCTAGAGATACAAGAGCCTTCATACAAACAGATATATGCACACCCATGTTTATTGCAGCTCTGTTTACAATAGCAAAAAGTTGGAAGCAACCAAGGTGTCCATCAACGGATGAATGGGTAAATAAATTGTGGTATATTCACACAATGGAATACTACGCATCGATAAAGAACAGTGACGAATCTCTGAAACATTTCATAACATGGAGGAACCTGGAAGGCATTATGCTGAGCGAAATGAGTCAGAGGCAAAAGGACAAATATTGTATAAGACCACTATTATGAGATCTTGAGAAACAGTAAACCTGGGAAGAACACATACTTTTGTGGTTACGAGGGGGGAGGGAGGGAGGGTGGGAGAGGGTTTTTTATTGATTAATCAGTAGATAAGAACTGCTTTAGGTGAAGGGAAAGACAACACTCAATACATGGAAGGTGAGCTCAATTGGACTGGACCAAAAGCAAAGAAGTTTCCGGGATAAAATGAATGCTTCAAAGGTCAGCGGAGCAAGCGCGGGGGTCTGGGGAACATGGTTTGCGGGGACTTCTAAGTCAATTGGCAAAATAATTCTATTATGAAATCATTCTGTATCCCACTTTGAAATGTGGCGTCTGGGGTCTTAAATGCTAACAAGCGGCCATCTAAGATGCAGCAATTGGTCTCAACCCACCTGGAGCAAAGGGAAATGAAGAACACCAAGGCCACACGACAACTAAGAGCCCAAGAGACAGAAAGGGCCACATGAACCAGAGACCTACATCATCCTGAGACCAGAAGAACTAGTTGGTGCCCGGCCACAATCGATGACTGCCCTGACAGGGAGCACAGCAGAGGACCCCTGAGGGAGCAGGAGATCAGTGGGATGCAGACCCCAAATTCTCATAAAAAGACCAAACTTAATGGTCTGACTGAGACTAGAGGAATCCCGGCGGCCATGCTCCCCAGACCTTCTGTTGACACAGGACAGGAACCATCCCCGAAGACAACTCATCAGACATGAAAGGGACTGGTCAGCGGGTGGGAGAGAGATGCTGATGAAGAGTGAGCTAATTATATCAGGTGGACACTTGAGATTGTGTTGGCAACTCTTGTCTGGAGGGGGGATGGGAGGATAGAGAGAGAGGGAAGCAGGCAAAATTGTCAAGAAAGGAGAGACTGAAAGGGCTGACTCAAGAGGGGGAGAGTAAGTGGGAGTAGGGAGTGAGATGTATGTAAACTTATATGTGACAGACTGATTGGATTTGTAAACGTTCACTTGAAGTTTAATAAAAGTTATTAAAAAAAAAAATAATAAACTCTTTAAAAATTTAAAACATATCCTGACACTATTTGGGGCTATACAATCAATCTGAAAAGTAACTATTAGTTTTTTGCCTTTTAACAAGTTTTTTGTGGCATCTTTCATATTAACTCCCCCACATGTCTGTCAGTTTGTTGTACTGTGGGGGCTTTCCTGTTGCTGTGTTGCTGGAAGCTATGCCACTGGTATTCAGATACCAGCAGTGTCACCCACAGGGAACAGGTTTCAGCTGAGCTTCCAGACTAAGACAGACCAGGAAGAAGGACCCGGTGGTCTACTTCTGAAAAGAATTAACCAGTGAAAACCTTATAAATAGCAGCAGAACATTGTCTGATACAGTGCTGAAAGGTTGGAAGGTGATCAAGACAACTGGGGAAGAACGGCCTCCTCGAAGTAGAATAGACTTTAATGACATCGGTGGAGTCAAGCTTTTAGGACCTTCATTTGCTTGTGTGGCATGACTCAAAATGAGACGAAACAGAGGAGGCAGAGCTAAGATGGCAGAATAGACAGATGCTTCTGGCAAGCCCTCTTACAACAAAGACCCGACAAAACAAGTGAAACAATTATATTTATGACAAGCTAGGAGCCCTGACCATCAAAGGCAAGCTTAGAAAATGAAATGAGGGGCAGGGGGAGGAAGAGACAGTTCAGAAGCGGAGAGGAGTTCCTGGATCTGAATCGCAGGGAACCCTCAGGCACCATTCCCAGGAGCAGCGGCAGTGGGCCGGTACTAGTGTTTGGCCACCAGAGTTTCCTCAGAGAGAAACAGCCAGTCACACAGCCTATGCACACCTCCCGAACCAGAGAAGAACGATGCTCTTGGCAAAAGCTAAGTACTTGCACATATTTTACCACCCATTCTGCCCCGCTCCCAAGCCAGCTTCAGCAGCTGATTTCCCTGGGCCTGAGATAGGCCTGTTGAGCACCTAGAGCCATTCTCCCAGCCTTGGAGAAGGAATAAATTTACAACTGGGGGAAAAGATAATTTACCAGCTCCACAAACTGGCCATGCTCAGGACAGAAGCGGCTCCTGTCCAGGCATAAACGGTCCATGGACTTTGAGTAACTTTCCCCTCAGCATGGACCTGTGTGGGCCTATTTCAGGAGACTAGGCCCTTGTTGGCAGACTGCAACCATTTCAGCTGTGTGGCAGAGAGGTGGGAGTTTGATGTTTGACGTCTCTTTGGCTATTAAACAGGGCCGCCACCTACGCATATCAGGGTCCTAAAGACTGGTGCCTCCACTCAGGTCACCCAGCCACCAGCAATAGGGGTCAAAGGATAACTGGTACCTCCCAGTCCTTGAACCAAAAAACATTGGATGCCCATAGTCTGTCTGCAGAACCCACCCACCTGTGCGCTCTAGGGAACAGGGACATGCTTTCCTCAGAGACGTGTGGGGGATGAGTCTCAGCCCCCTGCCTTTTTCAGAGTATGACCACCTGCTGCAACTAGTACTACACCAATCACCCCTGCCCCTCTAAGACTGTAGGACAGAGCCCATACCACACACTTGATGATCAGCTACCTGGACACCTGAGCTGAATTCCTACAAGAAAAGTGCATGGGCTCCTAGACCAATATACCTGATAACATCTCTAGCCATCTGGGGACAGGATGTCAGAGCTCCAAAGGCAAAAATAATCTAGCTCACTCAAGCAACCCATTTGGGCATATCAAAACAAAACAAAGCAAGAAACTACGACACAGTAAGCAAATAAACTAATACAATAACTTATAGATGGCTTGGAGACAACAGTCAATATCAAGTCACATAAAGAAACAGGCCATGATCGCCTCAAAAAGCTCTCAAAACAAAGAATCAAGGTATCTTCTAGATGAAAGTGCCTTCCTGGAATTACCAGAGGCAGAATACAAAAAGATTAATATACAGAACCCTTCAAGACACCAGGAAGGAAATGAGGCAATATGCAGAACAAGCCAAGGAAGACACAGATGAAGGAATTGAAGAAATTAAAAAGATTATTCAGGAACATACTGAAAAATTTAATAAGCTGGAAAAATCCAGAGACAGACAGAAATCAGAAATTCAGAAGATTAACAATAAAATTAGAGAAGTAAACAACTCAATAGAAAGTCAGAGGAGCAGAATTGAGCAAGTGGAAGGCAAAATTTCTGAACCTGAAGATAAAGAACATGGCACTAATATATTTGAAGAAATATCAGATAAAAGAATTTTTAAAAAATGAAGAAAACTTAAAAATCATGTGGGACTCTATCAAGACAAATAACCTACGAGTGATTGGAGTACCAGAACAGGGGGGGATAACAGAAAATACAGAGAGAATTGTTGGCAGAAAATTGTCCTGATATTGCAAAAGATGAGAAGATATCTATCCAAAATGCTCAGCAAACTCCACATGAGGTAGATTTGAAAAGAAAGTCACCAAGACATAACCAAACTTGCCAAAGCCAAAGATAAAGAGAATTTTAAGAGCAGCTAGGGATAAACAAAAAGTCACCTACAAAGGAGAGCTGATAAGAATAAGCTTGGACTAATTGGCAGAAACCATGCAGGCAAGAAGGCAATAGGATGAATAAAATTGCCAGCCAAGAATCATATATCCAGCAAAACTGTCTCTCAAATATGAAGGTGAAATTAAGACCTTTCCAGATAAACAGAAGTTTAGGGATTTGTAAAAACCAAACCAAAACTACAAGAAATACTAAAGGGAGTTCTTTGGTTAGAAAATCAATAATATCAGGTATCGACCTAAGACTAGAACACTGGACAGAGCAATCAGAAGTCAACCCAGACAGGGAAATCAAAAAAATAAATCAAGATAAAAAAACACTCAAAACAATGTCACAGTGATGTTATTATGTAAAAGAAGACAACATTAGAACAATAAAGAGGGAGTAAGAAGTGTACTCATAGATATTCCATATGGAGAGGAAGATACAGCGATACAAAAAAATAAAAGTTAGGTTTAAATTTAGAAAAATATGGATAAATAATAAGGTGACCACAAAGGAGACAAACTATCCTACACATCGAAATAAAATACAAGAAAAAAATAGAGACTCAACAGAAACAAAATCAACAACAAATAGGAAGAAAGGACAACATATGAAGATAATCTACTCAGCACATACAATTAAGTGGGAAAAAGAAACTGTCAACAACACACAAAAAAAGACTTGATAATGACAGCACTAAATTCATACCTGTGCATAATTACGCTGAATGGAAATGAGCTAAAGGCAGCAATAAAGAGACAGAGATTGGCAGAATGGATTAAAAAACACAATCTGTCTATATGCTGTCTACAAGAGACACACCTTAGACTTAGAGACACAAACAAACTAAACTCAAAGGATGGAAAAAAATATATGAAGCAAACAACAATCAAAACGGAGCAGGAGTGGCAATATTAATTTCTGACAAAATACACCTTAAAGTTAAATCCATCATAAAAGATAAGGAAGGACACTATACAATGATTAAAGGGACAACATACCAAGAAGATATAACCATATTAAATATTTATGCACCCAATGACAGGGCTGCAAGATACATAAACACTATCTGCATTGAAAAGTGAGATAGACAGCTCCACAATAATAGTAGGAATCTTCAACACACCACTTTCAGTGAAGGACAGGGCATCCAGAAAAAAAGCTCAATAAAGACATGAAAGATCTAAATGCCACAACCAACCAACTTGACCTCAAAGACATATACAGAACACTCCACCCAACAGCAACCAAGTATACTTTCTTTTCTAGTGCACGTGGAACATTCTCTAGAGTAGACCACATATTAGGTCATAAAGCAAGCCTCAGCAGAATCCAAAACACTGAAATATTATAAAGCATATTCTCTGACCATAAAATTGAAAATCAATAACTGAAAAAGCAGGGAAAAGAAATCAAACACTTTGAACAATACTCTGCTCAAAAAAGACTGGGTTATAGAAGACATTAAGGATGGAATAAAGAAATTTATAGAATCCAATGAGAATGGAAACACTTCCTATCAGGACCTTTGGGACACAGCGAAAGCAGTGCTCAGAGGTCAACTTATATCAATAAATGCACACATCCAAAAAGAAGAAAGGGCCAAAATCAAAGAATTATCCCTACAACTTGAACAAATAGAAAGAGAGCAACAAAAGAAACCGTCAGGCACCAGGAGAAAACAAATAATAAAAATTAGGGCAGAACTAAATGAAATAGAAAACAGAAAAACAATTGAAAGAATTAACAAGACAAAAAGCTGGCACTTTGAAAAAAATCAATAAAGTTGATAAACCATTGGCCAAAGTGACAAAAGAAAAACAGGAGAGGAAGCAAATAACCTGCATAAGAAGTGAGATGGGCAATACTACAACAGACCCAACTGAAATTAAAAGAATCATATCAGATTATTATGAAAAATTGTACTCTAACAAATTTGAAAACCTAGAAGAATGGATGAATTTCTAGAAACACACTACCTACCTAAACTAACACAAACAGAAGTAGAACAACTAAATAGACCCATAACAAAAGAAGAGATTGAAAAGGTAATCAAAAATCTCCCAACAAAAAAACCCTTGGCCCGGACGGCTTCACTGCAGAGTTCTACCAAACTTTGAGAGAAGAGTTAACATCACTACTACTAAAGGCATTTCAGAGCATAGAAAAGGACAGAATACTACCAAACTCATTCTACGAAGCCACCATATCCCTGATACCAAAACCAGGTAAAGACACCACTAAAAAAGAAAATTACAGACCTATATCCCTCAGAAACTTACATGCAGAAATCCTCAACAAAATTCTAGCCAACAGAATTCAACAACATATCAAAAAAATAATTCACCATGACCAAATGGGATTCATACCAGGTATGCAGGGATGGTTCGACATTAGAAAAACAATTAATGTAATCCACCACATAAATAAAACAAAAGACAAGAATCACATGATTTTATCAATTGATGCAGAAAAGGCATTTGACAAAGTGCAACACTCATCCATGATAAAAACTCTCAGCAAAATAAGAACAGAAGGAAAATTCCTCAACATAATAAAGGGCATTTATACAAAGCCAACAGCCAACATCACCCTAAATGGAGAGAGCCTGAAAACATTCCTCTTGCGATCAGGAAACAAACCAGGATGCCCTTTTCCATCACTCTCATTCAACACTGTGGCTGGAGGTCCTAGCCAGAGCAATTAGGCTAGATAAAGAAATAAAGGGCATACAGATTGGCAAGGAGGAAGTAAAAGTATTTCTATTTGCAGATGACACGATCTTATACACAGAAAACCCTAAGGAATCCTCCAGAAAACTACTGAAACTAATAGAAGAGTTCAGCAGAGTATTGTGATACAAGATAAACATACAAAAATCAATTGGATTCCTCTACACCAACAACAACAAAAAAAATCATTGACGAGAAAACCAACAAATCAATACCATTAGCAGTAGCCCCCAAGAAGATAAAATAATTTAGAATAAATCCTACTAGAGATTTAAGAGACTTATACAAAGAAAACTGCAAAACTCTTCTACGAGAAACCAAAAGAGACCTACATAAGTGGAAAAACATACCTTGCTCATGGATAGGAAGACTTAACATATAAAAATGTCTATTCTAGCAAAGTGATCTATAGATTTAATGCAATTCCAGCGACATTTTTTTAATGAGATGGAAAAACAAATCACCAACTTCATCTGGAAGGGAAAGAGGCCCCGGATAAGTAAAGCATTACTGAAAAAGAAGAACAAAGTGTGGGGCCTTACTCTACCTGATTTTAGAACCTATTAAACCACCACAGTAGTCAAAACAGCCTGGTACTGGTACAACAACAGATAGATAGAGCAACGGATCAAAATTGATAATCCAGACATAAATCCATCCACATATGAGCAGTTGATATTTGACAAAGGCCTCAGAACAGTTAAATGGTTAAACAAACGGTGCTGGCATAACTGGATATCCATCTGTAAAAAAATGAAACAAGACCCATACCTCACACCATGCACAAAAACATGCTCAAAATGGATCAAAGACCTAAATATCAAATCTAAAATGATAAAGATCATCCAAGAAAAAATAGGGACGTTAGCAGCCCTAATACATGGCATAAACAGTATACAAAACATTACTAACAATGCAGAAGAAAAACTAGATAATTGGGAGCTCCTACAAATCAAACAGCTATGCTCATCCAAAGACTTCACCAAAAGAGTAAAAAGATTAGCTACAGATTGGGAAAAAGTTTTTAACTATGACATTTCCGATCAGCACCTGATCTCTAAAATCTACATGATACTGCAAAAACTCAACTGCAAAAAGACAAATAACCCAATTAAAAAATGGGCAAAAGATATGAAGAGACACTTCACTGAAGAAGACATTCAGGTAGTTCACAGATACATGAGGAAATACTCATGATCATTAGCCATTAGAGAAATGCAAATCAAACTGCCATGAGATTCCATCTCACTCCAACAAGGCTTGCATTAATCCAAAAAACACAAAATAATAAATGAGAGGTTGCGGAGAGATTGGAACACTTACACACTGCTGGTGGGAATGTAAAATGGTACAGCCACTTTGGAAATGGATTTGGTGCTTCCTTAAAAAGCTAGAAATAGAACTACCATAAGATCCCGCAATCCCACCCCTTGGAATATATCCTAGAGAAATAAGAGCCTTTACAGGAACAGATATATGCACACCCATGTTTATTGCAGCACTGTTTACAATAGCAAAAAGATGGAAGCAAACAAGGTGCCCATCTACAGATGAATGGATAAATAAATTATGGTATATTCATACAATGGAACAGTGAGGAATCTGAAACATTTCATAACATGGAGGAATCTGGAAGGCATTATGCTGAGTGAAATTAGTCAATTGCAAAAGGACAAATATTGTATAAGACCACTATTATAAGAACTCGAGAAATAGTTTAAACAGAGAAGATATTCTTTGATGGTTATAAGAGGGGGGAGGGAGGGTGTGTGGGAGAAGGGTATTCACTAATTACATAGTAGATAAGAACTAGTTTTGGTGACGGGAAAGACAGCACATGATACAGGCGAGGTCAGCACAACTGGACTAAACCAAAAAAGTTTCCTGAATAAACTCAACGCTTCGAAGGGCAGCATAGCAGGGGCAAGGGTTTGGGGACCATGGTTTCAGGAGACATCTAAGTCAATTGGCATAATAAAATCTATTAAGAAAACACTTTGCATCCCACTTTGGAGAGTGGTGTATGGGGTCTTAAAAGCTAGCAAACAGCCATCTACGATGCATCAATTGGTCTCAACCCACCTGGATCAAAGGAGAATGAAGAACACCAAGAACACAAGGTAATTACAAGCCCAAGGGACAGAAAGGGCCACTTAAAGGGGAGACTATATCATCCTGAGACCAGAAGAACTAGATGGTGCCCGGCTAAAATTGATGACTGCCCTCAGGGAACACAACAGAGAACCCCTCAGGGAGCAGGAGAGCAGTGGGATGCACACCCCAAATTCTCATAAAAAGACCAGACTTAATGGTCTGACTGAGACTGGAAGGACCCTAGTGGTCATGGCCCCCAAACCTTCTCTTGGCCCAGGACAGGAACCATTCCTAAAGCCAACTTTTCTGACAGGATTTGGACTGGACAATGGGATGGAGAGTGAAGCTGGTGAGGAGTGAGCTTCTTGGATCAGGTGGACACTTGAGACTATGTTGGCATCTACTGTCTGGTGGGGAGATTAGAGGGGTAGAGAGGGTTAGACGCTGGCAAAATGGACACGAAAAGAGAGAGTGGAGGGAGGGAGTGGGCTGTTTCATTGGGGGAGAGCAATTGGGAGTGTGTAGCAAGGTGTATATAAGTTTTTGTGTGAGAGACTGACTTGATTTGTAAACTTTCACTTAAAGCACAATAAAAAATTTTTTTAAATGAGGAGAAACAGCTACAAACATCCATTAATGATTAGAACATGGAATGAATGAAGTATGAATCTAGGAAAACTGGAGATCGTTGTAAATGGAATGGAACGCGTAAACATCGATATCCTCCTAGGCATTGGTGAGCTGCAATGGACTGGCATTGGCTGTTTTGAATCAGCGAATCATATGGTCTACTATGCCGGGAATGACATCTCGAAGAGAAATGGGGTTCCGTTCATCATCAAAAAGAACATTTCAAGATCTATCCTGAAGTACAATGTTGTCAATGATAAGAAAATACCCATATGCCTACAAGGAAGACCAGTTAATTCACATAATCCACTATTATTCATTAATCACTGTCTAGTGCTGCTGTAACAGAAATAACACAAGTGGATGGCTTTAACAAAGAGAAATTTATTTTTTCACAGTCTAGTAGGTTACAAATCCAAATTCAGGGCATTGGCTCCAGGGCAAGGCTTTCTCTCTTTGTTGGCTCTGGAGGAAAGTCCTTTTCCTCAAACTTCCCCTGGTCAAGGAGCTGCTCAGGCACAGGGACCCCAGGTCCAAAGGACGTGCTCTGCTCCCAGTGCTGCTTTCTTGGTGGTATGAGGTCCCCAACTCTCTGCTTCTTCCCTTTCCTTTTATCTCTTTAGAGATAAAAGGTGGTGCAGACCACACCCCAGGGAAACTCCCTTTACATTGGATCAGGGAGGTGACCTAAGTAAGGGTGGTGTTACAATCCTACCCTAATCCTCTCAAAATAAAATGACAACCACAAAATGAAGCACAACCACACAATACTGGGAATCATGGCCTAACCAAATCGATACACACATTTTTCGGGGGACATAATTCAATCCATGACAATCACTGAGGCCAAAGATGAAGAAATTGAAGATTTTTACCAACATCTGCAGTCTGAAACTGATTGAATATGCAATCAGGATGCATTGATGATTACTGGTGATTGGAATGCAGAAGTTAGAAACAAGAAGGATGGGTAGTTGGAAAATATGGCCTTAGTGATAGAAATGATGCTGGAGACCACGTGATAAAATTTTGCAAGACCAGCAGCAACTTCTTCATTGCAAATACCTTTTTTCACCAACATAAATGGCTACTATACACTTGGACCTCACCAAACGGAATACACAGGAATCAAATCAACTACATCTGTGGAAAGAGATGGTGGAAAAGCTCAATATCATCAGTCAGAACAAGGCCAGGGGCTGACTGCGGATCAGACTATCAATTACTCATATGCAATTTCAAGTTGAAGCTGAAGAAAATTAGAACAGATCCTCAAGCGTGAAAGTACAAACTTGGGTGTATCCCACCTGAATTTAAGAACCATCCCAAGAATAGATTTGATGCATTGAACACTAATGACCAAAGACAAGACAAGTTGTGGAATAACACCAATGATACCATACATAAAGAAAGCAAAAAGTCATTAAAAAGACAAGAAGGAAACACCAAAATGGATGTCAGAGGAGACTCTGAAACTTGCTCTTGTACGTCAAGTAGCTAAAGCAAAGGGAAGAAATGATGAAGTAAAAGAGCTGAGCAGCCGATTTCAAAGGGCAGCTCAAGAAGACAAAGTAAAGTATTATAATGACATGTGCAAAGACCTGGAGATAGAAAACCAAAAGGGAAGAACATTCTTGGCATTTCTCAAACTGAAAGAACTGAAGGAAAAAAAAAAAAAAAATTCAAGCCTCGAGTTGCAATATTGAAGGATTCTACAGGGAAAATATTAAACGACATAGGAAGCATCAAAAGATGAGGGGAATACACAGAGTCACTATACCAAAAAGAATTCAGCCATTTCAGGAGGCAGCATATGATCAAGAACTGATGTTACTGAAGGAACAAGTCCAAGCTGCACTGAAGGCATTGGCAAAAAATAAGCCTCCAGGAATTGATGGAATACCAATTGAGATGTTTTGATAAACAGGTGCAGTGCCGGAAGTGCTTACTCATCTATATCAAGAAATTCAGAAGGAAGCTACCTGGCCAACCGACTGACAGTGATCCATATTTATGCCTATTCTCAAGAAAGGAGATTCAACTGAATGCGGAAATTATCGAACAATGTCATTAATATCACATGCAAGTAAAATTTTACTAAAGATCATTCAAAAGCAGTTGTAGCAGTGTATCGGCAGGGAACTGCTAGAAATTCAAGCCAGATTCAGAAGAGGATGTGGATCCAGGGATATCATTGCTGATATCAGATGGATCCTGGCTGAAGGCAGAGGATATCAGAAAGATGTGTGTTTGTGTTTTATGGACTACGCAAAGGCATTCAACTGTGTGGATCGCAACAAATTATGGATAACATTGCAAAGAATGGGAACTCCAGAACACTTAAGTGGGCTCATGAAGAACCTGTACATAGATCAAGTGGCAGCTGTTGGGACAGAACAAGGGATACTGTGTGGTTTAAAGTCAGAAAAGGTGTATGTCAGGGCTGTATCCTTTCACCATACGTATTCAATCTGAATGCTGATCAAATAATCTGAGAAGCTGAAGTATATGAAAAAGAATGGGGCATCAGAATTGGAGGAAGACTTATTAACAACTTGCATTATGTAGATGATACAATCTTGCTTGCTCAAAGTGAAGAGGACTTGAAGCACTTACTGATGAAAATCAAAAACAACATCCTTCAGTATGGATTACACCTCAACATAAAGAAAACAAAAATCCTCACAACTGGACCAATAAGCAACATCATGATAAACAGAAAGATTGAAGTTGTCAAGGATTTCATTTTACTTGGATCCACAATCAGTACTCATGGAAGCAGCAGTTAAGAAATCAAAAGACCCATTGCATTGGGCAAATCTGCTGCAAAAGACCTCTTTAAAGTGTTAAAAAGCAAAGATGTCACCTTGAAGACTAAGGTGCACCTGACCCAAGCCATGGTGTTTTCAGTTGCCTCATACACGTGAAAAACCTGAACAATGAATAAGGAAGACTGAAGAATTGAAGCCTTTGGATTGTGGGGTTGGCGAAGAATGTTGAATATACCATGGACTGCCAAAAGAACAAACCAATCTGTCTTAGAGAAAATACAACCAGAATGCTCCTTAGAAGCAAGAATGGTTTAAGATTTCGTCTCACATACTTTGGACATGTTATCAGGAGGCATCAGTCCCTGGAGAAAGACAAAAGATGAAGATCCTCAACAAGATGAATTGACACAGTGGCTGCAACAATGGGCTCAAGCAAAAGAATGATTGTAAGGATGGCACAGGACTAGGCAGTGTTTCCTTCTGTGGTGCATAGGGTGGCTATGAGTTGGAAGCAACTCAGTGGCACCTAACAACACCACCAACATACTCTGCTACTCAGCTCCCATAATGCTGGCAGCTGTGGCTTCACTGTCTAAGCAGGAGATTGCTAGAGCCTTTTCCAATGAATCTGACCAGCCCAAAAAGAAAATCCTAAAAATACTGATAAAATTGGGATTCCCCAACAAAAATCCTACCAGATTACTTAAGGTGTAGCTCCCCTCACCCCCTGCCCCAGGTGCTCAGTGTTTCTGTCCATTTTTTCATCACCTTGTCTTAAATATGAACAAGCAGCCTAAGATTATCAGATATCTGTGAAAAGCCAATTATATGAGAAAGCAACTAGATAGGAACATAGGCTTCGTAGGGAGACAAAACTTACATCCCAAGGTAATTACCATATTTTTATGTGTCTTTTTTTTTTTTTTTTTAGTCATCTAATGCTGCTATAACAGAAATACCACAAGTGTACAGCTTTAACAAAGGGAAGTTTATTCTCTCACAGTCCAGTAGACTAGAAGTCCAAATTCAAGATACCAGCTCCAGGGGAAGGCTTTTCTCTCTGTAGGCCCTGGAGGAAGGCTCTTGTCATCAGCCTTTCCTTGGTCTGGGAGCATGTCAGTGCAGGAACCTCAGGTTCAAACGACACACTCTGTTCCCGGCGCTGCTTTCTTGGTATGAGCTCCCCATGTCTCTCTGCTCACTTCTGTCTTTTGTATCTCAGAGACTGGCTTAAGACACTATCTAATCTTGTATATCTCAACAATATAACTGCCACTAATCCATCTCATTTCATCATAGTGATAGTAGAATTTACAACACATAGGAAAATCACACAATACTAGGACTCATGGCCCAGCTAAGTTGACAGATATTTTGGGAGGACACAGTTCAATCCATGACATTATGCAAATAGTGTGCACCTTCTACATTTGTTTACCAGTTGCACCCTCCACCACTGAGGTATTTTCATAAGAGTGCTATGCTAATTTTTTTACAGCAACATGTAAAATAGTAGCATAACACTGCATATAAGATACTTTGTGGGGAGGGCACAGTTGGCAAACAAATATAGAAGGCCATTATTTACATAAAAATTGTTACATGTAATAGAAAATATTACAACCATGATACAGAATAGAATGTTATAGAATAAAACATTCAGAGAATTTTATTTATTGAGGTAAAATTTACACAAAATGAAATTAGACATTTTTAAGTGAACAATTCAGTGGCAGTTAGTACATTTACAATGTTATTCAACCTATTTGGAACCTCTGTCAGGTTTCAAAACATTTTTATCACCCGAAAGGATAATCCCATACCCGTTAAACAGTCACTCCACAGTTCCTTTTCCTCCTAGCCTGACAACCACTAATCTGCTTTCTGTCTCTATGGATTTGCCTATTCTGGACATTTTGTATAAATGGAGTCATACAATATGTGACCGGTCCCGTCTAGCTTCTTTAACTTGCTTAACGTTTTTGATGTTTATGCATGTGGTAACATGTATCAGTACTTCATTACTTTTTATGGCTAAGTAATATTCCACTGAATGAATATACCACATTTTGGTTATCTGTTTATCAGTTGATGGACATTTAGGTTGTTTCCACCTTTTGGCTATTATGAATAGTGCTACTGTGAGCATTTGGGTACAGGGTTTTGTGTGAACATATGTTCCCATTATTTGGGATATAAACTAAGAATGGAACAGCTGGGTCATATGGCAAAGAATACAGAGTATACCATGGACTACCAGAAGAACGAACAAATATGTCTTGGGAGACATACAGCTAGAATGCTCCTTAGAAGCAAGGATGGTAAGACTTAATCTCATGTACTTTGGATGTGTTGTCAGGAAGGACCAGTCACTAGAGAAGGACACTGTCTTAGGCTGAGTTCTCTAGAGAAGCAAAACCAGTAAAAAGTGTGTGTGTTTGTGTATGTGTATGTGTATACATATATATTTGTATATATATATATGTGTGTGTGTATATATATGTATGTATACAAAGAGAGAATTTGAGAGAGAGAGAGATTTATCTCAAGGAAATGGCTCACATGGTTGTAGAGGCTATCAAGTCCTAAGTCCACAGGTCAGGTGTCAGGCTGGAGGCTTTGCTTAACTCACGTAGCTGCAGGGGCTGACAAATCTAAAATTGGTAGGTCAGACAGCAGGCTGCTGCCTCACGAGCTGTGGAGGCTAACAGATCCAATATAGACAGGTAAGAGGGTGGGCTATTGGCTCGCAGACAAACTGCGAAGGTTGATGAATTCCAAGATCGGCAGGCAACATGGCAGGCTGCTGGCTCGAGTCCCAAGAACTGGAGGTTAGATGATGATGATGAGCTGGATGCAGGATCCACAGTGAGCAAAAGCCAGCAAGCTTTGCCTGATTGTATTGGATGTATGCATTGGATGCAGGCCATACCCCTGAGGAAACTCGCCTTACAACTTATTGGCTTATCACATCAGATCACATCATGAAGGTGATTACATTATATCACAATGGATGATAACTACATCATTGCATAATTGCCAAACTATATCATTATATAATTGCCAAACTACTGAGAACCAGGGCCCAGCCAAGTTAACACACAACATTGTCTGCCCCTTGTCAACTTGGCACCTGTACACATCTTAAACCATACACAATCTCTAAATGAAAACAATTACAAAGTCATACTCCTGCCTAACATGATACAATTAACATGCCAAAATGCACTAGCCCCATTTACATCTTAGATTTTATAAGTGAAGGAAGCAAAAATATTTGATGCACACATACAAAGAGTAAATATAGATGGAGTGACCCCAATCTTCATTCCTGAACATTTCTTTGGACATTTGTTGGAAAACTAATGTCAGAATTGGGTTGCTGTAGTTTTCCACTGGCTTTAATCACAGGGCATGGTAGTACTAAGAGACACCCTAAGGGATTTACTGCATTCCAGACTTACTCGTTACTTCCATTCTGCAACACCAATTCTATTTCCCCTTGGTAGTCTTGACTAAAATCAATCACACCAGCCAGTATGGTAACTCGCCTCTTTACCTGTTGATTCAGAGGCATGAGGAGCCCAAACTGGCCAATTGGCATTCATAACTTCCAGTCCAAAGGAATCTTTGTTGTGTCTCTAGGTGGGAGCATTCTTCCCTTTGGAACTAAGACCTCTAGACCCACAGAACATAGGGTGATGGGGACAGGAAGCAAATGTTTTATGAATGGGCCACTATAGATAATAGTGAGTGGTGCCACTCCTATTTCCACCCCCTTGGTTCCTGGAACTGTGAATCCTGGCTATGGGAGAAACACCACCATATATTGCATACTGGTTTAGAGCATGTACAGCCTCCTGGAGAACATTGGCAAGCCCTGCAAAGTGTTGCTACCTAGTTGTGTCTTTAGGAAGCCATTCCATCATTCTCTCAAGCCAACTACTTCAAGATGATGGGGAACATGGTAAGGCCAGTGAATTTCATGAGCATTGGCCCATTGCTACACTTCATTTGCTGTAAAGTGATTCCCTTGATCCAAGGTGATGCCGTGTGGGATACCGTGAGGGTGGATAAGGCATTCTGTGAGTCCAGAGATGGCAATTTTGGCAGAAGCATTGTGTCCAGGGAAGGCAAATCCATATCCAGAGTAAGTGTCTATCCTAGAAAGAACGAAGCTCTGCCCTTTCCATGATGGAAGCAGTCCAATGTAATCAACCTGCCACCAGGCCCTGGCTCATCACCTAGATGAATGGTGCCATCTTTGCTGCTGGCAGACTGGGCACTCAGTAGTGGCTGTAGCCAAGTCAGCCTTGGCGAGTGGGAAGTCCGTGTTGTTGATCCCATGTATAACCTCCATCCCTGTCACCATGGCCACTTTGTTCATGAACCCATTGTGTAGTGATGGGAGTGACTGGGGAAAGAGGATGACTGGTTTCCACAAAATCCATCTTCCTATCCACTTGGTTGTTAAAATCCTCCTCTGCCAGGGTAACCCTTTGGTGAGCCTTCACATAAGACAAATATCTTCACCTCTTTGGCCCATTCAGAGAGGTCTATCCACATACCTCTTCCCCATAAATCCTTGTCCCCAATTTTCCAATCATGTTCCTTCCAAGTCCCTGACCATCCAGCTTAACCACTGGCCACAGCCCATGAATTAGTATGCAGTTGCACATGTGGCCATTTCTCCTGAACAGGCAGGTGCACTGCTCAAAGTTCTGCCCATTGGGAAGGTTTCCCTTCACCACCATCCTATAGGGAGGTCCCAGAAAGGGGTTGTAGTGCTGCCATTGTCTACTTTCAAGTAGTGCCTGCACAGCACACAGAACCATCTGTAAACTAGGTACAGCTTTTCTCTTAGTAAGCTGATCATAAGGAATTCCCCATGAAGCCATAGGTGCAGACTGGGAGAGAGCAGTTAATCTGACATAAGTGGAGACCATGGACATTTGGGCCACTCCCTCGTGCGATTTGTCCCTTTAGGTCCTGCTTGGGCCCTATCTCATACCACTTCCATATAATGATGGTATGGTACTGTACGTGTCCAACTTTATGGCTCTGTGGGTCAGACAACACCCAGTTCGTGATGGGCAACCCTGGCTGCATGGTGACTTGGTGGCCCATGGGTAAGCATTCAGTCTCTACTAAGGCTCAGTAACAAGCAAAAGCTGTTTCTCAAACTGAGAGTACTTATCTGCAGAGGATGGAAGGGCTTTCCTCCAAAGTCCTAAGGGTATTTGCTGTGATTCACCAATAGGGGCCTGCCGAAGACTCCAAATAACATCTCTATCTGCCACTGATACTTCAAGCACCACTGGATCTGCAAGATCATATATCCCAAGTGGCAGAGCCACTTGCACAACAGCTGAACCTGTTGCAGAGCCTTCTCTTGGTCTGCACCTGACTCAAAACTAGCAGCTTTATGAGTCACCTGAGAAATAGGCTGGAGTAGCACACGCAAATGAGGAATATGTTGACGCCAACATACAAAGAGTTCCACCAGGCGTTGTGCCTCCTTTTTAGTTGTAGGAAGGGCCAGATGTGACAACATATCCTTCATTTTAGAAGTACTATCTTGATATACCTCACACCACTGGACTCCTAGAAATTTCACTGAGATGGAAGGTGCTTGAATTTTTGTTGGATTAATTTCCCACCCTCTAGCACTCAAACGTCTTAGCAATAAGCCCAGAGTCATTAATATTTCTTCCTTACTACACGCAATCAGCACAATTTCATCAATGTAATACACCAGTGTGGCATTTTGTGGATGGGAAAGGAAATCAAAGTCCCTGTGTATTATAGGGCTGGAGAGTTGTTATACCTCTGAGATAGAGAGTGAAGTTGTATTGCTGGTCTTTATAGCTGAAGGGCAAACTGCTTCTGGTGTTCATTCAAAACCAGAATCAAGAAAACGGCATTGTCAAATCAATAGCTTCATACCAAGTACCAAGAGATGTATTAATTTCCTCAGGCAATGAAACCACATCTGGAACAACAGCTGCAATTCAAGTCACCACCAGGTTAAGTTTACAGTAATCCACTGTCATTCTCCAAGATCCAACTGTTTTTTACACAGGCCAAAAAGCATGTTGATGGGGATGTTGTGGGAATCACCACTGCTGCATCTTTCAAGTCCTTGATAGTGGCAGTAATTCTGCAATCCCTCCAGGAATGCAGTGTTACTTTTGGTTCACCAGTTTCCTAGGTAGGGGCAGTTCTAATGGCTTCCATTTGGCTTTTCCTACCATAATAGCCCTTACTCCATGTCATGGTTTGTATTCTGTCACCAGACAATGTATGTCAACTTGGTTAGGCCATGATTCCTGGTGTTGTGTGCTTGTCTACCATTTTGTGATCTGATGTGATTATTCTATGTGTTGTAAATCCTAATCTCTAAGATGTTAATGATGCAGGATTGGAGGGTCCCTGCACTGAGAAGCTCCTAGACTGAGGGAAGATTGATGAAAAGGACCTTCCCCCAGAGCCGACAAAGACACCCTGAATTCAGACTTCTTGTCTCCTAAACTGTGAGAGAATAAATTTCTGTTTGTTAAAGCCATCCACTTGTGGTATTTCTGTTATAGCAGCACTAGATACTAAGACACTCCACTTGTCCAGGATTCAATGTTGGGGTTCTGCCAATTGCTGAGTATATCTATTCCAATTATGCATTCTGGAACTGGGGAAATCACTACAGAATGGGTTTGGGGACCCACTGAACAAAAAAATGAACCTAAGCAAGACTCCATTAATAACCTGACCTCCATATGCCCCCACTCTGACTTGGGGCCCCGGTGATGTTTTGAGCCTCCTGAAGTTAGTGTCAGCTCAGAGTCAGTATATACTAATCCCCAGAAGGTTTGATTATTTCCTTTTCCCCAATGAACAGTCACTCTGTTAAAAGGCCATAGATCCCTTTAGGGAAGACTAAGAGAAAAATTAACAGTATAAATTTTTGGCAGTGTACTGGGGTCCTTTGTCAAGAGAACACAACCTCCCCTTCATTCAAAGGGTTGCGGGTATGTAAACTGGCTCAAGTGTGGGAACTGATTGAGGGGCTGTGACTCTCTACTCTAGCAATTCGAGTTAGACTGCTGTTTACTTGAACTAGAATTCTTCCGCCGTACTGATCAAGTAAATATTTAGTAGATTTCCCATCTATTTCATGCCTAGGAACACCATGACTAAGTATCAAACCGTAAGTCCATATGAGTCACACTATTCTGATTACTGCTTTGACTCCGCTATCCATCACAGTAACAATGCCCACCTTATCTTTGTTGATTGAGTGCTGCCACTTGGCCTCTGCCACCACAGGATACAGCAGACCACATTTTAGTTATTTTAGTTCAGTGTCTAAATTCACTTAGGACAGTTCCCACTGTCAAATCTGATTTACATAAAATAGCAACTACAGCAGTCTTCAAGGATGCTGGAGCTCCCTTCACAAATTTGTTCCTCACAGTTGTGGTAAAAAGTGTGTCCTCTGGGCACTCCATGTATGGGTATGTGGATCTAACCTGACAAATCCATTCTAACACGCTAATTTCCTTAAGCTTTTAGATACCTTCTACATATACCGAGGCAAGTCTGGCACTTCAACTTGATTTGGTGTAGGCCACCACTTAATCCATGCTTTAGCAAATCAGTCAAATAAACTAAGGTTAGGATATGTCCTAACCTCTTGAGCTGAAACACTGAATGAAGAATCTGTGCTTAGGGGGCCCATATCAATAAACTCAAGACTAATCCAACTTTATGTTCCCCTTCCACCATTACCCCACACCCTTAATAGCCATTCCCACACATATTCCCCAGGGTTCTGTTTGTATATATTAGAAAAATCAAGCAGTTCTTTTGAAATGTAATGTACCTCCTCCTGGGCCACACTTTGTACTTCACCTTTTGGAGCTGGCTGGGACTTAAGTCTAGTTATAGGTCTAGAAGCAAAAATGGGTGGAGGAGAAGTGTTCTGAGAACATTCAGTAATGTAAGGTATCTGCCTTAGACAATGCTCCCTGCGATGACTCAGATGCTGGCCCAGGTAATATTTCACACAAGACACAGCTGGGTTGATCTCATCAGATGGGGGTGGAGGGGCTAATGGTTTTGCTAGGGAGGGTGGCTTAGCAGACAAAGATGGAGTGATCTCTACAGATGAGAGTGAGAGGGCTGGTTTCATTGGCAGGATTGACTCAAGTGGAATTTAGTGGCTCAGTGTCCCCAGCTTCCTGATTATTTACCCATATGTCCCCATCCCAAGTTTCAGGATCCCATTTCTTCCCAATCAATGCCCTCACTTTAACTTCAGACACTATTTGAGGTTGAGAATTCAATTGGCATTGTAATTCAGCCACTATCATGTTAAGACTCTAGGTTTGGTTTTCAGCAATATCAGCTCTGTTACTTTAAGAAATAAGATTTTCTTTCAGGGCACAAGTGACAATTTTCATGTCTTTTATGCAGCACTTGAGCTATGACTCTGATGCCCTGAGCTCATCTCTTTCACCACTTTGTCTAGCAAAAGTAGTACCAACCAATCAGTCTCCTTATACTTCTCATTCTGACAAAATTGAAGAAAAGTATAAAACATGCAATCACTCAGAGCCTCAGCTCTCACCAATACTTGATCTACTGGTGGTGATATTTTGCATATTTCTATTGCCACCTTATGCCATGGACTAACGGTGCCCTTTTTACTACTGGAAGCAGAGTCATCAACATCTTTAAAACTAACAAGAGTTGTGAGCCAATTTAGAAAAATCATCCTTACAATTTTGTTTCTCTAGAGCTGCTCTCAGTACCCAATGTCTTAGACTGGGTTCTCTATAGAAGCAAAACCAGTAAATTGTATAAATGCGATATATATATATATATATATATATGTATCAAGGAAGTGGTTCACATGGTTGTAGGGAATAGCAAGTTCCAAGTCTGTGGGTCAGGCATCAGCCTGGAAGCTTCTCCTAACTCACATAGCTGCAAAGGGCTGACGAATCCAAGATTAGGAGGTCAGATAGGCTGCTGGCTTACAGGCTGCAAAGGCTGACAAATCCCAAGATCGGCAGGCGGTAGGGCAGACTACAGGCTCAAGTCCCAAGAACTGGGGGTCAAATAATGATGAGCCCGATGCAGGATCCACACACATTAAGCAAAAGCCAGTGAGCTTTGCCAGAGGCCCATGTATATTGGATGCAGGCCACACCCCCAAGGAAACTCCCCTTACAACTTACTGCTGATCAAATCAGATCACATCATGGAGGTGATTACATTATATCACAAAATAGAGGATCACTACATCATTACATAACTGCTAAATTCCATTATTATATAACTGCCAAAATACATCATTACATAACTGCCAAAACACTGAGAATCATGGCCTAAAGCAGAGGGTTATTGAAAAGCATGAAGACCCTCAACAAGATGAATTGACACAGTGGCTGCAACAATGGGCTCAAACAGCAACAATTGTGAGAATGGTGCAATATGGTGTTTCATTCTGTTTTACCTAGGGTTGCCATGAGTCAGAACAAACTGGACGGCACCTCATTAACAGCAACATGGTAATTCTATATTTAACTTTTTGAAAAACTAACCAGCTGTAGTCGAGTGTTTCAAATTCTCCACAATATCACCAACACTTGTGATTTTGCATTTTTTGTTCGTTTTTATAACAGCCACGCTCATGGGTGTGAAGTGGTATCTTATTGGTGGTTTTAATTTGCATTTCTCTAATGACTAGTAGGAGCTCTGGTTAAGTATTTGGCTACTAAATGAAAGGTCATCAGTTCTAACCCACCAGCCACTCCACCAGAGAAAAGATCTGTTGATCTGTTCCCATAAAGATTTCAGCCAGGGAACCCTGTGGGGCAGCTCTACTCTGTCCTGTGAAGTCCCTATGAGGCAGAAATGACTTGACAGCACACAACAACAATGACTAGTGATGCTGAGCATCTTTCCATGCACTTGTTGGCCATCTGTGTACCTTCTTTGAAGAAATGTCTATTTGTCTTTTGCCCAGTTTTTAATTGGGTAGTTTGTTTTTGTGTTCTTAAATTTAACAGCTCTTTACATATTCTGGATATTAGATATATTAGTGCAAATATTTTCTCTCATCCTGTATGTTTTTTTTACTTGATAGTGTCCTTCGTGCACAAAAGTTTTTAACTTTGATGAAATCAAATTTTCCTATTTTTTTCTTTTGTCATTTGCTGTTTTTTTCTTTTGATGTTTTAGTACTGTAATGTTCTTCACACATGCAACAAAAAATATTGACAATGGATAAACAAGAGGAGAAAAGACTCTTGTGCAAAGATTCTTCTGGAACTAGCAGTATCACTATTGTTCAATGATAGAGTATACATTTTTCATGAAGGCTGTCAGCTTCTGAACATCTTCAATGGTGACAGTATTATACAGAGAGGCATGGATGCCTTCCATGGACCTGTGCTCTTTCAAGGACACCATGTTGAGTTCAAGAGCTTTCACCACAAATCTTTTTTCTAGAGCATCATCTCCTTTGGTGTTGCCAATGTGGAATGGAATATTCATCTTGCTTCTATTCTGTGGCTCCACTGGACATACACAGAATCCTTGAGCATTATCAATGATATCATCAATCATTTGAGATTCATGGAGCTAAGCTTCTCCATGGCTGTTGCATTGCCATTGTTCTTAATCTACTCCAGGACCAGTCCTATGACATAGATGCTGAAGCACGGAGGCATGTTATACAAGGAGTTGTTTCCAGCTTGCACTTTGTATTCCAGGATGGAGAAGGATTCTCAGAGAGTGAACCCTAGCAAGTCATCATGACGATCACCACCATGACCCCAGCAGAGCTGACGTTCTTCTGAGCACCAGCAAAAACTTGCTTGGAAACATCCACTGGCTTGGATAGGAAGCTTGAGGACATGTCACAAACCAACGCTGCTCCTCTGACATCAGGTATAAAATCGAACTCCATTCCATGCACAGTCTTGTTTGTGCAGAGTTGAGGTTCCAGGTGCTTGGATCTGGAATTTTTGTATAGCTCCCAAATTTGGGGTGGACAATATTTATAGTCTCAAACCTCTTGGCTTCTTCTGTGGCCTTAGCTGACCGAGCTCCTGTCACCACATAGTCAGCACACCTTCCTGCTTTCAGGCCAGTGAGGTTTAAGGGGTAGCACTGAACTGGCCAGACCTACCTCCTTGCACAAAAATCACCTTGTAGTTGTCTGGAATGGCTAACAATTCCCGCACAGGATTCTCTGTGGTGTTAATAATCTTAGCGAAATGTGATGACCTGTGGCTCATTTCAAAAGCATTAATCCCAACTCCTTTGTAGTCTAATAATTCTTTTTGTATCTCCAACAGCACCACAACACAGAGGAGTCAGTCCCAAGGAGAGCTCTCCTCTGTTCAACAATAGGTAATTGTAAAGTACTTGGCTGTTATTACTTGCTGTTTTGGTGTCATATATAAGAATTTATTGTCAAATCATCAGAAAATTTCATGAAAGTGCTCTTGGACTCTAAAAATGTTATAGAAAACATTTAAAACTAGATAGAACAGTTAGAAGATAATGTAGAAGAAACTTCCCAGAAAGTATAGCAAACAAACAAAAAGAAAAAGAAAGGAAAGAGAAATGAAAAGATAAAGGACCAATTTAGGGAGTCTAAAATTTGAATAATAGGAGTTCTAGAAGGACAGAACAGAGGAAATGAGATAATCAATAAAAATAACTTTTAAAAAAGTATATCAGAACTTAAGTTTCTAGATTGAAAGGGCCCATGACAATGGATGAAAACAGACCTACTCCAAGGTTTATCATTTTCATATTTTGGAGCACTGGGATAAAGGATGTGAACAATTCAGTGTGGAGAAATAATGTCCTTAGGCAACTGGAATGCCCAAACTTCCAGATTGGAAAAGCAAAGCACACAAAAGGATTAAGAATTATTTTATGGCTTTGAATTTCTCAACAACCCTGGGAGCTAGAAGGTAATGATGCAGTACTTTCAAAGATTCTGAAGGAAAATAACTTTTAACCTAAAATTAAAAGTTCTATACCCAGCCAAACCATCAATTAAATATCAGGGTAGAAAAAAGATATTTCAATAGTCAAGTTTAAAAAAAAAAATTACCTACAATATCTGTTTCTCTTGGAACTACTAGAAGATATATTTTATCAAAATAGAGGTGAAACAATAAAGAGGAAAACATTTGATCCAAGAAAAAGAAGCTCCAACTCAGGAGAGGTGAAGGAATGCCCAGGATGATAGGAGAAGAAGCTTCTAGGATGACATTTGTGCAGCAAGTTGGAGAACAACCAGTTCAGTTTGGAGCAGATCAGAAAACTCGAGAAACCTCTCTCGATAAGATGAAAATGAGAATACCTGATGTGAAAGTGATTTAAACGCGTGTTTTTTTTACTCAAAATATGGTCCACAGACTGGTGCTGCTCTTAAATTGTTTACTGTTCACAATGAGGTAAGGAGTTGTTCAAAAATGTAAATCACCTGTAGTACTTAATTCAACTGACTTTTTTTTTCATAGCAAGACTTTTTGATGAAAAAAGCAATGCACTGATTTACATTCTGGCACAAGGTCCTTATCTTGTTGCAGAACATTATTTTTAGTAGCACTGATTTAAACCATGAAAAAAGTTTAATGTTGAATAAGTAGAGTATGTAGAAAACAGCAAATTTAAAAATAAACAAAAGAATTATTAACCCTGGGTAAAACAAATTGTGCAGGGAAGAAAAAGTAATCCATGGTTTTCTATATGGTTTAGTTTTGATCGAATTTGAAGTGGTAAAAGGAATTAAAAAAAGAAAAGCTGTCAGCCCAGATTTCTATGTCCAGCAAAAATATCTTTCCAAAATGAATATCAAATGAAGATCTTCACACAACAATGAAAGCCTAAATAAATCATTGTCAGTGCACGATAGTTCAAGAAATGCTAAAGGAAGCTTTTCACGCCGAAATGACATCAGATGCAAAACTCATATACATGAGAAGGAATGAATAGTGCAAGAAATGGTGTACATATAGGGGAAAGTATAAAAAATAAAGTTTTTTTTTTCTTTCTTCTTTTAATTTCTCTAAAAGACAAACAGCTGGGGAATATCCCTGAAAGTAGGGAACTCCAAATCTCCATCCCTCAACTAAACCAATGATCAAGCTGGAGAAAACTTCACAATCAAGTTTTTCAGAACTCTGGAATCTAACCAAAAGCTTACAACAGCCAGAGGTCCCTAGGTAGCACAAATGGTTTGTACTCAACCCCTAACTTAAAGGTTAGTGGTTCAACAATGCCCATCAAAATTCTAACACCCTTTTTTGCAGAAATGGAAAAGCCAATCCTTAAATTTATAGGGAAGAGCAAGGGACTCCAAATAGCCAAAACAATCTTGAAGAAGAATAAAGTAGGAGAGCTCACACTTTCTGATTTCAAAACATACTACAAATCTACAGTAATTAAAACATCCTGGTACTAGTATAATAATAAACATACAGATCAATGCAATAGAATTGAAAATCCAGAAATAAATCTGTATATCTATGGTCAACTGATTTCCAATAAGAGTGCTAAGTCCATTCAATGGGCAAGGAAGAATCTCTTCAATAAATGGTGCTGGGAAAACTGGATTTCCACATGCAGAAGAATGAATCAGGACCCTTGCTTCACACAAAAAGCAATTCAAAAATGATCAAGAACCTAAATGTGAAAACTAAAACCATAAAATTCTTAGAAGAAAAAAAATGTAGGAGTGAGGCTGTGGGACCTAGTGTTTAGCAATAGATTGCCAGGTATTACCAAAGCCCAAGTAGCAAAAGACAAAAGAGATACGACATCATAAAAATTAAATACTTTTGTACATCAAAGGATTTTATCAACAAAGTGAAAAGACAACCTAACAGACTGTGAGAAAATTTGTGGGAACTGTGTATGAGATAAGAGCCTAATATCCAAAATATATATAAAACTTCTGCAACTTAACAACAAAAAGACAAATGACCCAATCAAAAAATGATCAAAGAACTTAAACAGGTATTTCACCAAAAAGAATATTCAAATGGCCAATAAGCACATGAAAAGATGTTCAACATCATTAACCATTAGGGAGATATCACCTCACCCCCATTAGAATGTCAATGATAAAAAAAGAAAAAAAAAGTATTGTCATGGTTGTGAAGAAACTGAACCACTAATCCATTTCTGGTGGGAATGTAAAATGGTGCAGGCATTTTGGAAAACAGTCTAGTAGTTCCTCAAAAAGTTGAACATAGAATTACCATATGACCCAGCAATCCCAATCCTAGGTATATACCCATAAGAAGCAAAGCCAGGAATGCAAACAGAAACCTGTACACAAATATTCATTACAGCATTTTTCACAAAAGGTAGAAACAACAGAAATGCCCATCAACAGATGAATGGATAAAAAAAAAAAAAATGCGGAATATGCACACAATGGAACATTACTCAGCTGTAAAGAGAAAGGAAGTTCTGATGCATGCCACAATATGAATGAACCTTGAAAACAAACTGAACGCAATAAGTCTGTCACAAAAGGACAAATGCTATATAATCACACTTCTATGAAACAGACAAATATGGAGAAACCAAGGATTATTAGTGGTTACTACATGTGGAAGGGAGGGGGAAAACAGGAGTTTTTGTTTGTGGGGCGTTGATTTTATGTTAATGGCGGTGGAATATTTTGAATGACGACAGTGATAATGGTGGCACAGCATGAAAAATGCAGTCAGTGTCATTAGGATGTAAATATGGAAGTAGTTTGTTGACAGAGATTTTGATGTGTATGTTTTCACCACTATAAAAAAAAGAGAAAAAAAATACAAACAAAAAAGGTTAGTAGTTTGAACCCACCCAGTGGTGCAATGGAAGAAAGGCCTGGTGATCTGCCTTCATAAAGATTACAGCCAAGAAAACCCTGTGGAGCAGTTCTGCTCTGTAACACATGGGGTCAACCAGAGGAATATTTAATGAAGAAAGAAGCTGATGAATTTTGGTAAGAGTGCTGTGGTGTTTTAACTTACCCACTTACCATCCCCCACTTCCCAGTTAAGAGCCATGAAGATGGCAGCTTGCATTCCTGGTGCAGTTTGCTTGTACCAGAGGGAGCAATATGGACCTTATCATGAAATTTTGGTTATATGCTTTGACGTGTCTGGTAGTTCTCTGAAAGCTTGGCTCAAGGGCTTGCCTTTATTTTGGCGACCTGGGAGATTTTCCAGGACTGAACCAGCTTAACAGACAGCATTTGTCAAAAGCGCTTAAAGGCAAATGTATTAGCCATAGCCACCTGGGATAGGGTTGGGAGAAGCAATAAACACGCCCAAAATCCTGGGAATGAAGAAACAGGGGAAGGAGATACATGGGGGAATAAGGGCTTTGAAAATTCCTGCATATGTCAGGTAATCTAAAAGTAATCTGAACAAATGCTCAGCTGACTACATGGTCAGAAAAGACCAGAGGAGACCCTAAGCTTTGAACTATGGATGACTTTTAGGGCATGTGCTGTTATGGGTTGAATTGTGTTCCCCCAAAAATCTGTCAACTTATCTAGGCCACAATTCCCAGTATTGCGTGATTGCCCACCATTTTGTCATCTGATGTGATTTCCCTAAGTGCTGTAAATCCTACCTCTATGGTCTTATGACACAGGATTAGAGGCAATTATGTTAATGAGGCAGGACTCATTTTACAATATTAGGTTTTGTCTTAGGTCAATCTTTTTCGAGACATAAAAGAGAGAAGCAAGCAGAGAGACAGGGACTCTCATACCACCAAGAAAGCAATGCATGTCCTTTGGATCTGAGGTTCCTGAGCTGAGAAGCCCCTAGACCAGGCAAAGATTAATGACAAGGACCTTCCTCCAGAGCTGACAGAGAGAAAAAGCTATCCCCTGGAGGTGGCACCCAGGATTTGGACTTCTAGCCTACTAAAAAAAAAAAAAAACTAGGGTATAAGAAAATTAATCTGTTTATTAAAGCCACCTGCTTGTGGTATTTCTGTTAAAGAAGCACTAGATGACTAAGGCAGGTGCAAAAAGTAAGTGAAGGCTAAGACAGTATTGTAAATGGCCTAAGCGTTGAAGAAGTCTCCCAAGACAGAGCCAAATCCAGAGGAAATTTTCCTTTTTTATTACTCAACTTCAAGTATTTAAAGAAATCTCTGTCAAATCACTGGCTGACTCCAAAGCTAATGGAACAGAGACTAGCAGCCACAGATGACTAAAATACAGTCTTTACAAAAATAATTTAGAAAAGTCACTAAACAAAACAAACAAACAAAAACCCCACATCAAGCATCAACAAAAAATCCTGGGGAGAGGGAAGAATCTGATTTCCAGAGTTGTTACAGTATAATATTCAAACTGTCCAGTTTTCAACAAGAACTTATAAGATATGCAAAAAACATGAAATATGACTAATTATAGGAAAAAAAGAAATGAATAGAAACTGTTCCTTAGTAAGTCCAGGCACTGAGTTTACTAGACAAAGACTTTAGAATTGACTGTCTTAAATATTCTCAAAGAGCTGAAGGATACCATGGACAAAGAACTAAAGAAAATCAGGTAAATGATGAATAAAAAAGTGGAGAATCTCAATAAAGAGATAGAAATTATGAAAAAGAACCAGATAGAAATTATGGAGCTGAAAATTACAATAGTTGAAATGAAAAATTTACTAGAGGGGTTAGCATCAGATTGGAGCATACAAAAGAGAATCAACAAACTTGAAGCTAGGGCAGTAGAAATTACTCAGTCCTAGGGGCAGAAATAAAAAGAATAAAGAAAAATGAACAGAGCTTAAGTGACCTATAGAGAATCATCAAGCATGCCAACATATACATTATAGGAGTCCAGAAGGAGGAGAAGAAAGAATATTTGAAGACAGAATGACTGAGAACTTCCAAAATTTGATGAAATACATGAATCTACCCATCCAAAAAACTCAATAAACTGCAAGTAGGATAAACTCAAAGAGAACCACGCTGGGACAAATTATAATCAAACTGTTAGAAGACAAACAGAGAATCTTTACAGCAGCAAGAAAGCAGAAACTTGTCACATATAAGAGATCCTAAGTGAGATTAAGCACCGATTTCTCCTCAAAAATCATAGAGGCCTAATTCTACCAAACTTTTAGAAAAGAGTTAATACCACTACCACTAAAGGTATTTCGGAGCATAGAAAAGGATGGAATACTACTGAACTCATTCTATGAAGCCAGCATAACCCTGATACCAAAACCAGGTAAAGACACCTCAAAAAAAAAAAAAAAAAAAAAAAATTACAGACCAGTACCCCTCATGAACACACATGCAAAAATCCTCAACAGAATTCTAGCCAACAAAATTCAACAACATATCAAAAAAATAATTCATCATGACCAAGTGGGATTCATACCAGGTATGCAAGGATGGTTCAACATTAGCAAAACAATCAGTGTAATCCATCACATAAATAAAACAAAAAAGATAAGGAACACCTGATCTTATCAACCAATACAGAAAACTCATTTGACAAAGTCCAAAACCCGTTCATGATAAAAACTCTCAACAAAACAGGAATAGAGGGAAAATTCCTCCACATAATAAAAGGCATTTATGCAAAGCCAACAGCCAGCATCCTAAAAGGAGAGAGTCTGGAAGCATTCCCCTTAAGAATGGGAATCAGACAATGATGCCCTGTATCACTACTCTTAATCAACATTGTGCTGGAGGTCCTAGCCAGAGCAATAAGTCTGTTCCATTGCTTATGGCTTGTATTCTGTTTATGTCACATATTATGGCATAATACAGATACATAGTTGTACCATGGTGTTAGTACAATAGATACATAGACAAATGGAACAGAATTGAGAATCCAGATGTAAATTCATCTACCTCTGAGCAGCTGATATTTGATGAAGGCCCAAAGTCCATTAAATGGGGGAAAGACAGGCTCTTTAAAAAATGGTGCTGGCATAACTGGATATCCATCTGCAAAAAAAAAAAAAAAAAAAAATGAAACAAGACCCATATCTCACATCAGGTACAAAAACTAACTCAAAATGAATCAAAGACCTAAATATAAAATCTAAAACAATAAATATCATGGAAGAAAAAATAGAGACAATGCTAGGAGCCATAATACATGACATAAACAGAATGTAAACCATAACTGACAGTGCACAAACACCAGAAGAGAAACTAGATAACTGGGAGCTTCTAAAAATCGAACACTTAAGCTCATCAAAAGAATTCATCAGAAGAGTAAAAAAAGACTACCTACAGACTGGGAAAAAAATTTTGGCTACAATATATCTGACAAGGGTATAATCTCTAAAATCTACAAGATATTGCAAAACCTCAACAACAAAAAGACTAACCCCATTAAAAAATGGGCAAAGTATATGAATAGACACTTCACCAAAGAAGACACTCGGGTGGCTAACAGATACATGAAGAAATGCTCATGATCATTAGCCATTAGAGAAATGCAAATCGAAACTACAATGACATACCATCTGACCCCAACAAGGATGACATTAATCCAAAAAACACAAAATAATAAATGTCGGGTGGTTATGGAGAGGCTGGAACACTTATACACTGCTGGTGGGAAGGTAAAATGGTACAACTGCTTTGGAAATTGATTTGACATTTTCTTAAAAAGCTTGAATAAAAGTGCCATATGATCCAGCAATCCCACTCCTTGAAATATACCCTAGAGAAACAAGGGCCATCACAGGAATAGATATACACATACCCATGTTCATTGCAGCACTGTTCACATTAGCAAAAAGATGGAAACAACCTAAGTGCCCACCAACAGAAGAACAGGTAAGGAAATTACAGCACATACACACAATGGAATGCTACATAATAAAGAACAATGATGAATCTGGGAAATACCCCACAACATAGATGAATGTGGAGAGCATTATGCTGAGTGAAATTAGTCAGTCGCAAAAGGACAAATATTTATGAGACCAGCATTACAAGAACACAAGAGAAGATTTAATACAGAAGAAAACATTCTTTGATGGTTACTAGAGTGGAGGTGGAGGGAGAGGGGAATTCACTAACTAGATAGTAGAAAAGAATCACCTTGGGTGAAGGGAAGGACAACACACAATACAGGGGGAGACAGAACAACCAGATTAAACAAAAAGCTAAGAATTTTCCTGAACACAACCAAACAGTTTGGGGAACAGTGTAGTTGGGGCTGGGGGCTGGGGACCATGGTTTTGGGGAACATATAGGTCAATTGGCATAACAAAGGTTGTTAAGAAAATGTTCTGCATCCCACTTTGATGAGTGGTGTGTGGGGTCTTAAAAGCTTGAGAGCGGCCATCTAAGATGCATCAATTGATCCCAAAACACTTTGAGCAAAGGAGAATGAAGAACACCAGAGACACAAGGCAAATATTAGCCCAAGACAAAAGGGCCACAAAAACAAGAGACACCATCAGCCAGAGACCAGAAGAACTAGATGGTGCCTGGCTACCATCAATGAGCAGGGAACACAATACAGCCCCTGACAGAGCAGGAGAAAAGTGTGGAACACAACTTAAACTCACATAAAAAGACCAGACTTAATGACTGAGACTGAAGGAACCCCCTGAAGCCATGGTCTCCAAATGCTATTTTAACCCAGAACTAAAACCATTCCTGAAGACCACTCTTCGGAAAAGATTAAACTGGACTATAAGACATAAAATAATACTTGCAAAAAGTGTACTTCTTGGTTCAAGCAAATACTTGAGACCAAATGGATGGCTCCTCTCCAGAGACAGGATGAGAAAGCAGGAAGGGACGAAAGCTGGTCGGATGGACACAGGAAACCTGGGATGGAAAGGGTAACTGAAATGCATATGAAGAAACAAAGATCACTGGTAAAGGTAATTAGATAAATATGAAAGCTAGAATTAGTTTGTTTTTGCTTTGTAATTCTTTTTGTTTCCTATATGATTTAAGAGACAGTGACATAAAGCAATAATTATAACTATGTTGACCGACATACAATGTATAAAGGTGCAATTTGTGACAATAATAAAGAGAGTGGAGCTGGATAGGCACAGAGTTAATGTATGCTTCTCAAAATAAGCTGATACCATTTCAAATTATAGTTTTATAAATTCAGAGTGTTAACTGTAATCTCAATGTAACCACTAAGAAAATAACTAAAAAAATATACAGAAAAGGATATGAAAAGGGAATCAATGTGGTACACTAGGAAAAACTCAATCAGACTCAAAAGAAGGCAGTATAGAGGAATTGAGGAACAAAAAAGATATGACATATTGAAAACAAGTAGCAAAATGACAGAAGTAAGTCCTTCATTAACAGTAATCACTTTAAGTGTAAATGGACTAAAGTCACCTATTAAAAGAGACTGGCAGAACACACACACACACACACACACAAAACAAGAGAAGATAGAGCAAGATAAGCAATCACACATCCTGAACCCCCACAACTATTAGAGAAAAAAAAAAGCAAATATTGAAAAAAATGATAGTCTTAGAACTCCAGGCATCAAGTAAAGGATTGGAGGACCAAAGGCAGCACTGAGTCAAGTAAAAGGTAATATACTGACCATGAGAGAGTAGAGGTTCACAGGGCATCCTTACCTCATTCTCCTCACAGCACAGCCATTTTGGGATAGCAGCAACTAGCATAGAGCCCAGCAAGACCTGGAGTTTGCAAACAGCCATGCCCCAGTGAAGGCACTGTGAGCAGAGAAGCCTGAGAACACAGACCTAAGAAAGAGCACATCAGTACACTGCGAGCCTGGTACCATGGGGGTCCTGAGAGGGAGCAGCATGTGGACACAGTGACACCTAGACTTTGCGAACAGCCAGGCCTTGATGAAGGCACAGTGAGCAGAGAAGGCTCAACATGTAGGCCTAAGAAAGCGTGCCTTGGTACACCACAAGCCTGGGGGCACATGGGTCTTGGGAGGGAGCGGCATGTAGACAGCGGTAAGGTCCAGACTTTCAAACAGCCAGGCTCCAGTGAAGGCACCACAGGAAGAGAAGCCTGAGAACACAGACCTACGAAAGGGCTCCTTGGCACACAGCAAGCCTGGGGCCACATGGTTCTCAGGAGGGAGCAGCATGTGGACTGCAGTCAGACTCAGAACTTGCAAACAGCCAGGCCCTGATAAAGGTACAGTGAGCAGAGAAGCCTGGGAATTCAGAACTAAGAAATGGTGCCTCACTCCTCAAGATATCTCACTCCCCAAGATGGCACTCTGGGCAGAAATGAAGCTCAATTCCCCCACAACAATTATAGGAAAAAAAGAGCAAAATGCCACTAACGAGGAGCTAAAAGTACAAATGTAGAACCCTGGAAGCCAACCCAAAAGTTAAAGCAACAAGCCATGTACTGAGGGAAGAATGAGATAACTGATAAAGAAGCCCACACAGAAACAAATTTGGGGGAAAAAGAAGAATCTGAAATCCAGAATTACCTCAACAAAATTTTCAAATGCCTCAGGTTCAACAAAAAAAAAATGTAAGGCATGCAAGAAAGCAATAAAAGGTGGCCCAGGTAAATGATAAGCATGGTCCTTAAAATCCCATAAATGTTAGTTAAACTGCTACTTTGGTTTAATCTATACATGATAGACCCTATAGGTTTTTTGTTTTTTATACATGATAAGTACATTAATATCAGTAATTTAATGAAAAGCACTCCTCGCCCAATGGATGTACACATTTTTGAAAGAATAAGCAGAATTATATAATATGATTTGCTATGTAAAGTTTTCTATGTAAGAACATTATCTATAATACTGTTAAAATATCCCATGCTTTAATCAGGTGGTAAATCAATAAAGTTTCAAAAAGTAAAAAAAAAAAATAAATAACAGCATGAAGAAGCAGAAATCCCATGTAAGTGAGGATAATAGAAAAAATAGAGGACTTTCAAACAACAAATCACAAAGTAATGGAGATCACAAAACAATAAGAGAATGTTAATAAAGAGATAAAATATATTAAAAAGAAACAAGTACTGGAATTGAACAAAATGACAACAGGAAAATGTAAGGGAGAGATACAACAATAAACTTGAATAGGCAGAAGAGTAAGAAACAAAACAACTTACTTTGCCAAATTCTAAGGAGGAAAAAAAAAAAGAAAATTGAACAAAGCCAAATGGAACTATGGGACACCACCAAGAGAGCCAATGTACGTATTATGGGAATTCAAGAAGGTGAGAAAAGAAACAGAGGAACAGAAAAAATATTTGAGGAAATTGTGGCAGAAAAATTCCCAGACCTGAGTAAGGAAATGAACCTATACATCCAGGAAGCTTCCAACTCGTAGTGGCCCTGTAGGACAAAGTACAACTGCCCCCGTAGAGTTTCCAAGGAGCTCTTGGTGAATTTGAACTGTGGACCTTTTGGTTAGCAGCTGTAGCACTTAACCACTACACCACCAGGGTTTCCAAAGTAACACGTAAGGGGTCCTTTATTGGACTAAATGCCAACTTCTCCATAGAAACCACGGAGACCAGGAGGCAACGGAAAGATTTATATACACTGTAAGAAAAGAATTATCAACCAAGAATCTTTATTTGCCAAAATTATTCTTCAAAACCTCGGGCAAATTCAAGACATTTCCAGATAAAGTTGTGGGAATTTATTACCATCAGAACTGCCTTGTAAGAACTGCTAACGGGTAATCCTTCAAGTGGAAAAGAAAGATCACTAGACAACTACCCAATCCAGTACAAAAGGAAAAGAACTAAAAAATAAAGGAGCGATCTCCAATAAAGGTAATGGCACAGACAAATAAAAGGGCCTGTTGCAGGCCATTTTTAGTGGGTAAATTTAGTTATGTGCTACAAGCTTCATATCATCAAATGTATAAGAAATAAGTATAAAGTTATTCTAACAGATATTTAATGTATAATTATGTGAAAAGTTATGCAACCACAGAGAAGGGGAGGAAAGAGAGAATTAAGATTAGAATGCGAGTATGATAATATTGTATGCTACTTGCTGATTATTTATTACTTGTTGTTTGTTAATTGTTGGTATCAAAGTAAAATAAGTCAGTGTAAATGTAGGGTCATAAATATAATTTTCATAATAACTACTAAGAAAATGTTTCAAAAATATACCCAGAAGGTAAGAAGGAAGAAACCAAGTAGGCTCAACACAAGAAAGCAACTTAATACAAATAGTGACAAACTTGCTAAAAAAAAGATAGGACAAAGAAATTATAAGAAACAAAAAAACAAAATGAGAGAAGTAAGTCCTTCCTTATCAATAATTACCTTAAATGTAAGTGGATTAAACCATTCATGGAAAGGCGGAGAGTGGCAAATGGATAAGAAAACATGACCCATCCATGTGCTGTCTACAAGAGGCACATCTTAGGCCTAATGATACCAACAGACTGAAAGTGAAAGGATGGGGGAAAAAATATTCAATGCAAATAATAACCAAAAGAGAACAGACGTGGCCATATTGATATCAGACAAAATAGACTTTAAATCAAAATCTATTGTAAAAAAGATGAAGGACATCATATATTAGTAAAAGGGACAATTGAACAAGAAAATATATCAATCATAAATATGTATGTACCCAACATCAATGTACCAAAATAAATAAAGCATATACTGACAGAACTAAAAGGAGCGATAGACAACTACAACAATAGTAGGCGACTTAAATACACCATTGCCAATTCTGGCGAACTTTCATAAAGAAGACCAATAAAGAGATGAAAGACTTGGACAATAAAAAAAAAAAAAAAATACCATAGACAAATTGAACCTGATAGACATAGGTAGAACTCTCCACCCAACGCCAGAAAAATATAGTTGTCTTTCCCTAGGGCATGTGAGACTTTCTCCAGGATAGACCATATTCTAGGTAATGAAACAAGTCTCAACAAGTTCAAAAAGACTTCTATGGCCACACAGGAACGTTGTTGTCAGTATTAGGTGCCATTGAGTTGGTTCCGACTTACAGCGAACTTATGTACAATGGAATGAAACACTGCCTGGTCTTGCGCCATCCTCATGATCATTGTTATGCTTGAGCCCATTGTTGCAGCCACTGTGTCAATCCACCTCATTGAGGGTCTTCCTATTTTTCCCTGACCCTCTACTTTATCTAGCATGGCTTGGATCTGATGCACCTTAGTCCTTAAAGTGACATCTTTGCTTTTTAACACTTCAGAAAGGTCTTTTGCAGCAGATTTGTCCAATACAATGTGTTGTTTGATTTCTTGACTGCTGCTTCCATGGGTGTTGATTGTGGATCCAAGTAAAATGAAATCCTTGACAATTTCAATCTTTTCTCCATTTATCATGCTGTTGCTCATTGGTCTAGTTGTGAGAAATTTTTTTTTTCTTAATGTTGAGGTGCAATCCATACTGAAAGCTGTGGTCTTTCATCTTCATTAGTAAGTGCTTCAAGTCCTTTTCACCTTCAGCAAGCAAGATTGTGTCATCTGAATAATACAGGTTGTTAATGAGTCTTCCTCCAATCCTGATGCCCCGTTCTTCATAAAGTCCAGCTTCTCGGCTTATTCACTCAGCATACAGATTGAATAAGTATGTTAAAAGATGCAACTCTGACGCACACCTTTCCTAACTTTAAACCACTCAGTATCCCCTTGTTCTGTTTGAACGACTGCCTCGTAGTCTAGGTACAGGTTCCTCATGAGCACAATTAACTGTTCTGGAATTCCCATTCTTCACAATGTTATCCATAATTTGCTATGATCCACACAGTTGAATGCCATCACAGAGTCAATAAAACACAGGTAAACAAGTGTCTGTCAGTTTGTCATACTGTGGTGCTTGCATGTTGCTGGAATGCTGGAAGCTATTCCAATGCTATTCAAATACCAGCAGGTCACACGTGGCAGACAAGTTTCAGCAGAGCTTCCAGACTAAGACAGGCTAGGAAGAAGAATCTGGCGGTCTACCCCTGAAAAAAATTAGCCAATGAAAACCTTCTGAATAGCAGCAGAACATTGTCACATATAGTGCCAGAAGATGAGCCCCTCAGGTGGGAAGTCACTCAGAACATGTCTGGGGAAGAGCTGCCTCCTCAAAGTAGAGTCGACTTTAATGACGTGGGTGGAGTCAAGCTTCATTTGCTGATGTGGCACGACTCAAAATGAGAAGAAACAGCTGCAAACATGCATTAATAATAGGAACATGGAATGTAGAATATATGAATCTAGGAAAATTGGAAGTCATCAAAAATGAAATGGAATTCATAAACATCAGTATCCTAGGCCTTAGTGAGCTGAAATGGACTGGTATTAGCCATTTTGAACCAGACAATCGTATGGTCTACTATGCTAAGAATGACAAATTGAAGAGGAATAGCATTGTATTCATTGTCAAAAAGAACTTTTTAAGATCTATCCTGAAGTACAATGCTATCAGTGATAGGATAATATCTATATGCCTACAGGGAAGACTAGTCAATACGACTATTATTCAAATTTACGAGCCAACCACTAAGGCCAAAGATGAAGACACTGAAGACTTTTACCAACTTCTGCAGTGAAATTGATCAAATGTGCAATCAGGATGCATTGATAATTACTGGTGATTGGAATGCAAGAGTTGGAAACAAAGAAGGATAGGTAGTTAGAAAATATGGCCTTGATGATACAAATGAGGCGACGATCACATGATAGAATTTTGCAAGACCAACGGCTTCTTCATTGCACTTCTCAAGCTGAAAGAACTGAAATAAAAATTCAACTCTCGAGTTGCCGTAGTGAAGGATTCTATGGACAAAATACAAAGGAATAATACTAGAAATTAATAATACAAGAAAAATAGAAAACGCATAAATTCGAGGAAACTAAGTGACACACGATTAAACGACCAATGGGTCAAGGAAGAAATCAAGAGTCAAGAATCAAGAATTCACCCATGAATATAGATGAAAAAAATTCTCATCAAATTACTATACAACAGAATCTAAGAACATATTAAAAGAATTATACACCATGACCAAGTGGGATTTATTCCAGGAATGCAAGGTTGGTTCAACATTAGAAAATCTATCACTGTGCTGTTGTTGTTGTTAGGTACTATCGAGCTGGTTCTGACTCGTAGCGACCCTATGTACAACAGAATGAAACACTGCTGGTCCAGTGGCATCCTCACAATGGTTGCTGTTTCAGTCCATTGTTGCAGACACCATGTCAATCAATTTCATTCAGGGTCTTCCTCTTTTTCGCTGACCCTCTACTTTACCAAGCATGGCATTGTTCTCCAGGAACTGGTCTTTCCTGATAACTTGTCCAAAATACATACGGTGCAGTCTCACCACCCTCCCTTGTAAGGAGAATTCTGGCTGTACTTCTTCCAAGACAGATTTGTTTGTTCTTCTGTCAGTCCATGGTATATTCAATATTCTTTGCCAACATCGTAATTCAAAGGCATCAATTCTTCTTTGGTCTTCCTTACTCATTGTTCAGCTTTCCCATGCATGTGATTGGGTCAGATGCACCTTAATTCTCAAAATGACATCTTTGCTTTTGAATACTTTAGAGAGGTCTTTTGCAATGATTTTTCCAATACAATATGTCATTTGATTTCTTGACTGCTGCTTCCATGGGTGTTGATTGTTGCCTTAGACATTTAGTGCTGCTATAACAGAAATACCACAAGTGAATGGCTTTAACAAAGGGAAATTTATTTTCTCATAGTCCAGTAGGTGACAAGCCCAAATTCAGGGAGTCTGCTCCAGAGGAAGGCTTTCTCTGTTGACTCTGGAGGAAAGTCCTTGTTCTCAATCTTCCCCTGGTCAAGGAGCTGCTCAGGCGCAGGGATCTCGTATCCAAAGGATGTACTCTGCTCCTGGTGCTGCTTTCATGGTGGTATGAGGTCCCCAACTTTCTGCTTGCTTTCTTTTCCTTTTACCTCTTGATAGATAAAAGGTGGTGCAGGCCACACCCCAGGGAAACTCCTTTACCTTGGATCAGGGAGGTGACCTGAGTAAGGGTGGTGTTACAATCCCATCCTAATCCTCTTAACATAAAATTACAATCACAAAATGGAGGACAACCACGAATACTGGAAATCATGGCCTAACCAAGTTGACACATATTTTGGGGGGCACACAATTCAATCCATAAATTTGTGGATCCAAGTAAAATGAAATCTTGACAACTCCAATATTTTCTCTGTTTATCATGATGATGATGTTACTCAGGTGAGGATTTTTGTTTTCTTTATGTTGAGGTGTAATCCATACTGAAGGCTGTGGTCTTTGATCTTCATCACATGAAGAGGTCTTTGATAAAATCCAGCATCTTTCCTGATAAAAACTCTCAAAAAGGTAAGAATAAAAGAGAAGTTCTGTGATTGTTAAAGGTATGTGTGAAGGCCAACAATACAACTTCAGTGTCCTACCTTCGGGGCTATATCAACTCTCCATCCCTGTCATAATTTAGTCCGAAGCAACCTTGATCACCTTTCCCTTCCACAAGACGATACACTGTTCCATTACATTGATGACATGAAGACTGGACCTAGGAAGGAAGAAGTGTCAATGACTTCGAACTTACTGATAAAACATTTTGCATGCTACAGGGTGGGAAATTAATGCAACAAAAATTCAGGCACCTGCCACGTCAGTGAAATTTCTAGGCAGTCAGTGGTGTGGGGCATGGCAAGATACTCCTTCTAAAGTGAAGGAAAAGTTATTGCATCAGGCAACAAATTCTTCATTTGGGGGTGCTACTCCAGGCTATTTATCAAGTGACTTGAAAAGCTACTAGTTTTGAGTGGGACCCAGGCCAAGAGAAGGCTCTGTGACAGGTTCAGGTTGCCATGTATCTTAGTCATCTAGTTCAGCTATCACAGAAATACAACATGGATGGCTTTAACAAAGAGAAATTTATTCTCTCACAGTCTAAGAGGGTAGAAGTCCAAATTCAGGGTGCCAGCTCCTGGGGAAGGCTTTCTTTCTTTGTCGGCTCTGTAGGAAATTCCCCTTTGTCTAGGAGCTTCTCTGTGCAGAAACCTTGTTCTGCTCTGGGTGCTGCTTTCTTGGTGGTATGAGGTCTCCAAACTCTCTGCTCTCTTCTTTTTCCTTTTATCTCTTGTAAGATAAAAGGTAATGCACGCCACATCCTGAGGAAACTCCCTTAACATTGGATTAGGGATGTGATCTGAATAGGGGTGTTATATCCCACCTTAAACCTCTTTAACATAATCTAATCTTGCCTCATTAACCACAGGCAGAAATTAGAATTTATAACACATAGGAAAATTACATCAATCACAAAATGAAGCACAACCACACAATACTGGGAATCATGGCCTAACCAAGTTGACACATATTTTGGGGGGACACAATTCAATCCATGACCCTGTGCAAGCAGCTCTTGCACTTGGGCCATGTGATCTGGCTGATCCAGTGGTACTTAATGTGTCAGTTGCAGATAGAGATGCTGTTTGGAGTCTTTGGCAGGCCCCTATTGATGAATCACAACGCAGACCCTTAGGATTTTGGAGCAAAGCCCTGCCATCCTCTGCAGATAACTACTCTCTTTTTGAGAAACAGCTTTTGGCTTGTTACTGGGCCTTAGTAGAGACTGAACACTTAATCATGGGATGCCAACTCACCATGTGGCCTGAGCTGCCCATCATGAACTGGGTGTTGTCTGACTCACAAAGTCATAAAGTTGAATGTGCACAGCAGCACTCCATCATTAAATGGAAGTGGTGTATACCAGACTGGGCCCAAGCAGGGCCTGAAGGCACAAGTAAATTGCAAGAAGAAGTGGCCTAAATGCCCATGGTCTCCACTCCTGTCACATTACCTTCCATCTTCCAGTCTGCACCTATGGCCTCATGGGGAGTTCCTTATGATCAGTTGACTGAGAAAGAGAAACTCATGCCTGGTTTACAGATGGTTCTGCCCAATATGCAGGCACAACTCAAAAGTGGACAGTGGCACATTAGACCTCCTTTCTGAGACCTCCCTGAAGGACAGTGGTGAAGGGAAATTCTCCCAATGGGCAGAACTTCAAGCAGTGAACCTGGTTGTTCACTTTGCTTGGAAGGAGAAATGGAAGGATAAATACTGATGCATGGGCTGTGGCAAATGGTTTGGCCGGATGATCAGGGACTTGGAAGGAACACGGTTGGAAAATTGGAGGCAAGGATTTATGGAGAAGAGGTATGTGGATAAACCTCTCTGAATGGGCCAAAGAAGTGAAGATATTGTGTCTCACGAGAATGCTCCCCAAAGGGTGACCTCAGCAGAGGATGATTTTAACAATCAAGTGGATAGAATGAATCGTTCAGTGGAAACCAGTCATCTTCTTTCCACAGCTACTCCTGTCATTGCTCAATGGGTTCATGAACAAAGTAGCCATGGTCACAGAGATGGGGGTTATGCATGGGCCCAGCAACATGGACTTCCACTCACCAAGGCCAACTTGGCTGCAGCCACTGCTGAGTGCCCAATTTGCCAGCAGAATACACCAACACTAAGTCTCCAGTATGGCACCATCCCTCAAGGTGATCAGCCAGCAACCTGGTGGCAAGTTGATTACACTGAACCACTTCCATCATGGAAAGGGCAGTGTTTTGGCCTTACTGGAATAGATACTTACTCTGGATAGGGATTTCCCTTCCATGAATGCAATGCTTCTGCTGAAACTACCATCTGTGGACTTACAGAATGCCTTATCCACCACCATGGTATCCCACACAGCATTGTCTCAGATCAAGGGACTCACTTCACAGCGAATGAAATGTGGCAGTAGGCCCATGCTCACGGAATTCACTGATCTTACCTTGTTCCACATCATCCTGAAGCAGCTGGCTTGATAGAACAGTGGAATGACCTTCTAAAGACACAATTACAAGGAGGCGATGGGACAAGAAGGCTGGTAATAGGGAACACAAGGTCGAGAAGGGAGTGTTGACATGCCGTGGGGTTGTTAACCAATGTCACAAAACAATATGTGTACTAACTGTTTAATGAGAAGCCAGTTTGTACTGTAAACCTTCATCTAAAGTAAAGTAAAAAATAGACACAATTATGGTGCCAGCTAGGTGGCAATACATTGCAGAGTTCATCAATGTTCTCCAGGAGGCTGTAAACCTGCATCCAATATATGGTGTGGTTTTTCCTATAGCTAGGATTCCTGGGTCCAGGAATCAAGGGGTGGAAATGGAAGTGGCACCACTCAATATTACCCCTAGTGACCCATTCACAAAATATTTGCTTCTTGTCTCCATGACCCTATGCTCTGCACTTCTAGAAGTCTTAGTTCAAAAGAGAGGAGTGCTCCCACCTGGAGTCACGTCACTGATTCCATGGAACTGGAAGCTAAGAATGCCACCTGGCTACTTTGGACTCTTTATGCCTCTGGATCAACAGGCAAAAAAGAGAGTTACCATATTAGCTGGTGTGATTGATCCTGATTACCAAGAGGAATTGTTATGAGTATTTCTGTCTTGTACGTGTGCATCAAACATTTTTATTTTCTTCATTTATAAAGTATAAGATGTTAACAGAGCTAGTGCATTTTCAGTTGTATGTGTGTTAGTGGTATAATGTTAAGCACAAATAAGCATTTATAATTGCCTTCATTTAGAGATTATGTATAGTTTAAGAAGATGTGTACAGGTGCCAAGTTGACAAGGCGTGGTCACTGATTGTCAAGGGTGTGCATCACCTTGGCCAAGCCATGATTCTTGTGTTTTGGCAGCTGTGATGTAGTTTGGCCATTGTATAATGAGGTGGTCACCTCCATGATGAGATTTGATATAATGTAATCGCCTCCATGATGGGATTTGCTATGAGCAGCCAGTGAAAAGGGAGTTTTCTTTTGGAAAGGCTCGTGGGCTTTTGCTCACAGTGGATCCTTGCAGCAGGCTCCTGGTTGTCTAAACACTGGTTCTTGGGACTTGAGCTAGCAGCTTACCTGCTATCTTGCCTGCTGATCTTGTAATTCTTTGGTCTTTGCAGTTTGTGAGCCAGAGCCCTGCTGTCTGACTTGCCAATCTTGAGTTTGCCAGCACCTACAGCTACGTTAATCAGGAGAAACCTGCAGTCTGACCCACGGACTCAGGATGTTCCAGCCTCTACAACCGCGTGAGCCATTTCCTTAAGGTAAAACTCTCCCTCTCTCCCACTCTCTCTCTCTATTTATTTATTTACACAATTTCCTGGGTTTGCTTCTCTAGAGAACCCAGCCTAAGACAGTTCCTCAACATGATAAAGGGCATCTATGAAGAACCAACAGCGGGAGAGCTGAAGCCAAGTTGGTGGAATAGACAAACGCTTCCGTTGAGCCCTCTTTACAACAAAGACCCGAAAAAACAACTGAAATGAGTACATATGTGACAAGAGGGGAGCCCTGAGCATCAAAGGCAAGCTTAGACAATGAACTGAGGGGCAGGGGGAAGAAGAGACCGTTCAGAAGGGGAGAGGAGTTACCGGACCTGAATTGCGGGGAGCCCTCAGGCACCATTCTCGGAGCAGCAGCTGCAACAGCGGCAGGCTGGCACTAGCGTTCAGCCACAGTTTCCTCAGGGAGAAGCAGCCAGCCACACAGCCCACTCGCATCTCCGGAACCTGAGGAGAAGGGTGCTCTTGCCAAAAGCTAAGTACTTGCGTATATTTTACCGTGCCCCCCAACCCCCAAGCCAGCTTCAGTGCCTGAATCCCTGGGCCTGCGATAGATCCTGGTAAGTACCTAGAGCCATCCTCCTGGACGTGGGGAAGGAAAAAATTTGCAACTGGGGGGAAAAGATAATTTACTAGCTCTGTTAACCGGGGGAGCTCAGGACAGAAGTGGCTCCTGTCCAGGCATAAACGGTCCGTGGACCTTGAGCACCTTTCCCTTCTGCATGGACCTGTGTGGCCCTATTCAGGAGAATAGGCCCTTGTTGGCAAACTCCAACCATTTCAGCTGTGTGGTGGAGAGGTGAGTGTTTGACGTTTGACATTGCTTTGCCTATTAAACAAGGTCCTCACCTACCCAAATCAGGGACCTAAGGACTGGTAGCTCCACTCAGGTCACCCAGCCACCCGTGACAGGGGTCCAAAGATAACTGATACCTCCCAGTCCTTACAATCAAAACCTTTGGGTGCCCATGGTCCCTCTGCAGAGCCCACCCACCAGCATGCTCTAAGGAACAGAGGCGTGTTTTCCTCAGAGACACTTGGGGGTCATTTCTCAGCCCTCTGCCTTGCTCAGAGCGTGACCCCCTGCTCCAATCAGATACCAGTATATACGACAATCACCCTTGCCCCTCTAAGCCTGTAGGACAGAGTCTGTACCACACACTTGATATCAGCTACCTGGAAACCTCAGCTGAATTCATACAAGAAAACTGAATAGACTCCTGGACTGATATACCTGATAACAGCTCTAGCCAGCTGGGGACAGGACACCAGAGCTCCAAAGGTGAAAATAATCAAGCTAGCTCACTCAAGCAACCCATAGCAGCATACCAAAACAAAACAAAGCAAGCAGCTACGACACAGTAAGCAAGCATAAACTAATACAATAACTTATAGATGGCTTGGGGACAACAATCAATATCAAGCCACATAAAGAAACAGACCATGATCACCTGAACAGGCTCTCAAAACAAAGAATCCAGGGATCTTCTAGATGAAAGTGCATTCCTGGAATTACCAGATGTAGAATACAAAAGTTTAATATAAAGAACCCTTCAAGACATCTGGAAGGAAATGAGGCAATACACAGAACAAGGCAAGGAACTCACAGAAAAAGGAACTGAAGAAACTAGAAAGAGTATTCAGGAACATAATGAAAAGCATAATAAGTTGGAAAAATCCACAGACAGAGAGCAATCAGAAATTCAGAAAATTAACAATAAAATTACAGAATTAGATAACTCAATAGAAAGTCAGAGGAGCAGAACTGAGCAAGGAGAAGCCAGAATTTCTGAGTTCAAAGATTAATCACTTGGCACTAATATATTTGAAGAAAAATCAGATAAAATAATTAAAAAAAATGAAGTAACCTTAAGAATCATGTGGGACTCTATCAAGAGAAATAACCTACAAGTGATAGAAGTACCAGAACAGGGAGGGATAACAGAAAATACAGCAAAAATTGTTGAAGATTTGTTGGCAGAAAACTTCCCTGATATTGTGAAAGATAAGAAGATATCTATCCAAGATGCTCATCGAACTCCACATAAGGTAGATCTGAAAAGAAAGTCACCAAGATATATTACAATCAAACTTGCCAAAACCAAAGATAAAGAGACAATTATAAGAGCAGTGAGGGATAAAAGAAAAGTCACCTACAAAGGAGAGTCAATAAGAATAACCTCGGACTACTCAGCAGAAACCATGCAGGCAAGAAGGCAATGGGATGACATATTTAAAAAATTGAAGGAAAAAAATTGCCTGCCGGAATCATATATCCATCAAAACTGTCTCTTAAATATGAAGGTGAAATTGAGACATTTCCAGATAAACACAAGTTGAGGGAATTCATAAAAACCAAACCAAAACTACAAGGAATACTAAAGGCAGTTCTTTGGTTAGAAAATCGATATCAGGTATCAACCCATGACTAGAACACTGGGCAGAGCAACCAGAAGTCAACCCAGACAGGGAAATCCAAAAAAAAAAGCAAGATTACTTAAAAAAAAGCAAGCCCAAAACAGGGTAACAGCAATGTTATTATATAAAAGAAGACAACATTAAAATAATAAAAAGCGACTAAGAAATGTAATCATACACCTTCATTATGGAGAGGAAGACACGGTGATACAAAGAAATAAAAGTTAGTTTTAAATTTAGAAAAATAGGAGTAAATAAGAAGGTAACCACAAAGGAGACAAACTATCCTACTCATCAAAATAAAATACAAGGGAAAAATAAAGACTCAGCAGAAACAAAACCAACAATAACAAATATGAGGAAAGGACAATATATAAAGAAAATCTACTCAGCACGTAAAATTAAGTGGGAAAAAGAAACTGTCAACACACAAAAAAGACATCAAAATGATAGCACTAAATTCAACCTATTCATAATTACCCAGAATGTAAATGAACTAAATGCACCAATAAAGAGACAGAGTGGCAGAATGGATTAAAAAACAAGATCCATCTATATGCTGCCTACAAGAGACACACCTTAGACTTAGAGACACAAACAAACTAAAACTCAAAGGACAGGAAAAAAAATATATCAAGCAAACAACAATCAAAAAAGAGCAGGAGTGGCAATATTCATTTCTGAAAAAATAGACTTTAAAGTTAAATCCATCAGAAAGGATAAGGACACTATATAATGATTAAAGGGACAATACACCAAGAAGATAAAACCATATTAAATATTTACACACCCAGTGACAGGGCTGCAAGATACATAAAACAAACTCTATGAGCATTGAAAAGTGAGATAGACAGCTCCACAATAATAGTAGGAGACTTCAACACACCACTTTCGGTGAAAGACAGGACATCCAGAAAGAAGCTCAATAAAGACATGGAAGATCTAAAGGCCACAATCAACCAACTTGACCTCGTAGACATATACCGAACACTCCACCCAAGAGCAACCAAGTATACTTTCTTTTCTAGTGCACATGGAACATTCTCTAGAATAGACCACATATTAGGTCATAAAGCAAGCCTTAGCAGAATCCAAAATATTGAAATATTACAAAGCATCTTCTCTGACCATAAGGCCATAAAAGTGGAAATCAATAACAGGAAAAGCAGGGAAAAGAAGTCAAACACTTGGAAACTGAACGATACCGTGCTCAAAAAAGACTGGGTTATAGAAGACATTAAGGATGGAATAAAGAAATTCGTAGAAACCAATGAGAATGAAAACACTTCCTATCGGAACCTTTGGGACACAGCAGAAGCGGTGCTCAGAGGCCAATTTATATTAATAAATGCACACATCCAAAAAGAAGAAAGGGCCAAAATCAAAGAATTATCCCTACAACTTGAACAAATAGAAAGAGAGCAACAAAAGAAACCCACAGGCACCAGAAGAAAACAAATAATAAAAATTAGAGCTGAACTAAATGAAATAGAAAACAGAAAAACAATTGAAAGAATTAACAAGACAAAAAGCTGGGTTTTTGAAAAAATCAACAAAATTGATAAACCACTGGCCAAACTGACAAAAGAAAAACAGGAGAGGAAGCAAATAATCCAAATAAATAAAAAATGAGATGGATGATATTACAACAGACCCAAATGAAATTAAAAGAATCATATCAGATTACTATGAAAAACTATACTCAAACATATTTGAACACCTAGAAGAAATGGATGAATTCCTAGAAACACACTGCCTACCTAAACTAACACAAACAGAGGTAGAACAACTAAACAGACCCATAACAAAAGAAGAGATTGAAATGGTAATCAAAAAACTCCCAGCAAAAACAGCCATGGTCCGGATGGCTTCACCGCACAGTTCTGCCAAACTTTCAGAGAAGAGTTAACACCACTACTACTAAAGGTTATTTCAGAGTATAGAAAAGGATGGAATACTTCCAAACTCATTCTATGAAGCCACCATACCCCTGATACCAAAACCAGGTAAAGACACCACACACACACACAAAATCATAGACCTGTATCCCTCATGAATGTAGATGCAAAAATCCTCAACAAAATTCTAGTCAATAGAATTCAACAACATATCAAAAAAATAATTCACCTTGACCAAGTGGGATTCATACCAGGTATGCAGGGATGGTTTAACATTAGAAAAACAATTAATGTAATCCACCACATAAATGAAACAAAAGACAAGAATCACATGATTTTATCAATTGATGCAGAAAAGGCATTTGACAAAGTTCAACAGTCACTCATGATAAAAACTCTCAGCAAAATAGGAATAGAAGGAAAATTCCTCAACATAATAAAGGGCATTTATACAAAGCCAACAGCCAACATCACCCTAAATGGAGAGAGCCTGAAAACATTCCCATCGAGATCAGGAACGAGACAAGGATGCCCTTTATCACCACTCTTATTCAACATTGTGCTGGAAGTTCTAACCAGAGCCATTAGGCTAGATAAAGAAATAAAGGCCATCCAGATGGGCAAGGAAGAAGTAAAAGTATTTTTATTTGCAGATGACATGATCTTATACACAGAAAACCCTAAGGAATCCTCCAGAAAACTACTGAAACTAATAGGAAGAGTTCAGCAGAGTATCAGGATACAAGACAAACATACAAAAATCAGTTGGATCCCTCTACACCAACAAAAAGAACATTGAAGAGGAAATCACCAAACCAATGCCATTTACAGTAGCCCCCAAGAAGATAAAATACTTAGGAATAAATCTTACCAAAGATGTAAAAGACTTACACAAAGAAAACTACAGTACACTTCTGCAAGAAACCAAAAGAGACTTACATAAGTGGAAGAACATACCTTGCTCATGGATAGGAAGACTTAACATTATAAAAATGTCTATTCTACCAAAAGCAATCTATGCATTTAATGCAATTCCAATCCAAATCCCAAAGACATTCTTTAATGAGATGGAGAAACAAATCACCAATTTCATATGGAAGGGAAAGGGCCCCAGATAAATAAAGCATTACTGAAAAAGAAGAACAAAGTGGGAGGCCTTACTCTACCTGATTTTAGAACCTATTATACCTCCACAGTAGTCAAAACAGCCTGGTACTTGTACAACAACAGATACAGGAACCAATGGAACAGAATTGAGAATCCAGACATAAATCCATCCACATATGAGCAGTTGATATTTGCCGAAGTCCCTAAAACAGTTCAATGGGGGAAAAGACAGTCTTTTTAACAAATGGTGCTGGCATGACTGGATATCCATCTGCAAAAAAATGAAACAAGACCCATACCTCACTCCATGCACAAAAACTAACTCAAAATGGATCAAAGACCTAAATAAAATATATATATCTATAATTTAAAACAATAAAGATCGTGGAAGAAAAAATAGGGTCAATGTTAGGAGCCCTAATACATGGCATAAACAGTATACAAAACATTATAAAGAACGTAGAAGAAAAACTAGGTAACTGGGAGCTCCTAAAAATCAAACACCTATGCTCATCCAAAGGCTTCACCAAAAGAGTAAAAAGACCACCTACAGGCTGGGAAAAAGTTTTTAGCTATGACATTTCTGATCAGTGCCTAATCTCTAAAATCTACATGATACTGCAAAAACTCAATTGCAAAAAGACAAATAATCCAATTAAAAAATGGGCAAAAGATATGAATAGACACTTCACTAAAGAAGACATTCAGCTGGTTAACAGATATATGAGGAAATGTTCACAATAATTAGCCATTAGAGAAATGCAGATCAAAACTACAATGAGATTTCATCTCATGCCAACAAGGCTTGCATTAATCCAAAAAACACAAAATAATAAATTTTGGAGAGGTCGTGGAGAGATTGGAACACTTATACACTGCTGGTGGGAATGCCAAATGGCACAACCACTTTGGAAATTGATTTGGTGCTTCCTTAAAAAGTTAGAAATAGAACTACCATACGATCCAGCAATCCCACTCCTTGGAATATATCCTAGAGAAATAAGAGCCTTTACAGGAACAGATAAATGCACACCCATGCTTATTGCAGCACTGTTTACAATGGCAAAAAGATGGAAGCAACCAAGGTGCCCATCTACAGATGAATGGATAAATAAATTATGGTATATTCACGCAATGGAATACTACACATCGATAAAGAACAGTGAGCAATCAGTGAAACATTTCATAACATGGAGGAATTTTGGAAGACATTATGCTGAGTGAAATTAGTCAGTTGCAAAAGGACAAATATTGTATAAGACCACTATTATAAGAACCTGATAAATAGTTTAAAATGAGAAGAAAACATTCTTTTGTGGTTATGCAAGGGGGGAGGGAGGGAGAGTGGGAGAGGACTTTTCACTAATTACACAGATAAGAACTACTTTAGGTGAAGGGTAAGACAGCACAGAACACAGGGGAGGTCAGCACAATTGGACTAAACCAAAAGCAAAGAAGTTTCCTGAATAAACTGAATGCTTCAAAGGCCAGCATAGCAGGGGCAGGGGTCTGGGGACCATGGTTTCAGGGGACATCTAAGTCAACTGGCATAATAAAATGTATTAAGAAAACATTCTGCATCCCACTTTGAAGAGTGGCGTCTGGGGTCTTAAACGCTAGCAAGCAGCCATCTAAGATGCATCAATTGGTCTCAACCCACCTGGATCAAAGGAGAATGAAGAACACCAAGGACACAAGGTGATTAGGAGTCCAAGAGACAGAAAGGGCCACATGAACCAGAGACTACATCATCCTGAGACCAGAAGAGCTAGATGGTGCCTGGCTACAGCCGGTGACTGCCCTGACAGGGAACACAACAGAGAACCCCTGAGGGAGCAGGAGAGCAGTGGGATGGAGACCCCAAATTCTCATAAGAAGACCAGACTTAATGGTCTGACTGAGACTCTAGGGACCCCAGTGGTCATGGCCCCCAGACTTCTTTTGCCCCAGGACAGGAACCATTCCGGAAGCCAACTCTTCAGACATGGATTGGACTGGACAATGATGGGTTGGAGAGTGATGCTGGTGAGGAGTGAGCTTCTTGGATCAGGTGGACACTTGAGACTATGTTGGCATCTCCTGCCTGGAGGGGAGATGAGAGGGTGGAGGGCATTAGAAGCTGGCGAAATGGACTCGGAAAGAGAGAGTGGCGGGAGAGAGCGGGCTGTCTCATTAGGGGCAGAGTAATTGGGAGTGTGTAGCAAGGTGTATATGGGCTTTTGTGTGCGAGACTGACTTGATTTGTAAACTTTCACGTAAAGCACAATAAAAATTATATATATAAAAAAAACCAACAGCCAACACAACTGAATGAAGAAAACCATAAAGAGAAATGAAGTCCTTGAGAACGGAAATGAAAGAAGCATGCTTGCTATCACCACTTCTATTCAATATCATACTGGAATTCCTAGCCAGAGCAATAAGGCAAGAAAAAGAAATAAAAGGTATACAAATTGAAGAAGAAAAACTATCTTTATTTGCAGATAACACAATCCTATATATAGAAAAGTTCAAAGAATCCATAGGAGCTCTGGCGGCCCTGTGGTTAAGAGCTCGTCCACTAACCAAGAGTTTGGTAGTTTAAACCACCAGCCACTTCTTGGAAACTCTATGGGGCAGTTCTACACTGTCCTATAGGGTCACTATGAGTCAAAATTGGCTCCACAGCAAAGAATTTTTAACAAATCCACAAGAAATCTTCTAGAACTAATAGAAGAATTCAGCAAAGTTGCAGGGTACAAGATTGGCACACAAAAAATCAGTTGGAAATCTATAACCGATAAGATAAATCTAAAAAGAAAATATCAAGAAAAGAATTCCATTTACAATAGCACCTAAAAGAAGAAAATACCTAGTAACAAACTTAACCAAGGCTATGAAGGAGTTACACAATGAAAACTGTAAAACACTGCTGCAAGAGACTGCAACAGACCTAAATAAATCCAAAGACATTCCATACTCATGGACTGGAAGACTTGATATTGTGAAAATGTCAATACTACCCGAACAATCTATAGATTCAACAGAGTCCTGATCAAAATTCCAACAGAATTTTTTTACAGATATGGAAAAACTAATTCTCAACTTTATATGGAAAGGCAAGAGGCCCCAAAGAGCCAAAGCAATTTGGAAGGTGAACAAAGTAAGAGGTCTCACCCTTCCTGATTTCAAAATATACTATACAGCTAAAGTAATCAACGCTGCCTGGTACTTGTTTAATGATAAAAACATAGATCTTGAGTCAGAATCAACATGATGGCAATGAGTTTGTTTTATGGTTTACATAGATCAACAGAATAGAATTGAGAGCCAAGAAATAAAACCATACATTCATGGTCAATTGATTTTCAGCAAGGGTGCTAAGTCAATTCAATGGGGAAGGAACAGTCTCTTCAACAAATAGTGCTGGGAAAATTGTATTTCCACATGCAGAAAAATGAAGCAAGAGTCATACCTTACACCTTATACAAAATCTAATTCAAATTGGATTAAAGACCCAAATGTTAAATCTAAAGCCATAAAGTTCTTGGAAGAAAATATGGGGGTAAAGCTATTGGACCTAGGTTTTATGTTGTTTTTTTTTTTTGTTTTAATGGTAGATTATCAGATGCAACAACAAATCCACAAGCAAGAGAAGACAAAAGAGATCATTGAGACCTCATAAAAATTAAATACTTATGTTCATCAAAGGACTTCATCAAAAGAGTAAAAAGACAACCTACAGACTGGGAAAAAATCTTTGGGAACTAAAAATCCAATAAGGGTCTAATATCCAAATATATATAAAACTGATACAACTTAACAAAAAAAGACAAATAATCAAAACATGGGCAAAGGACATGAACTTCAGTAAAGAGGATAACCAAGAAGCCAACAAAAAATGAAAAGATGCTCATTGTCATTAGCCATTAGAGAGGTGTAGATCAAAACTACAATGAAATACCACCCCACCCCTATTAGAATGGCAATGATCAAAAGGAAAGAAAGAAAATAACAAATGTTGGCAAGGATGTGGGGAGATTGGAACCCTTATTCATCATTGATGGGAATATAAAATGGTACAACCATTGTGGAAAACAGTATGACAATTCCTCAATAAATTAAAAAAGAACTACAATATGACCCAGGATTTCTACTTTTAGGTATACCCTAGAAATCTGAAAGTAGCAACACAGACATATGTACACCTATGTTCATAGCAGCACTATTCACAATAGCAAAAAGTGGAAACCATCTAAGTGCCCATCAATGAATGAATGGGTAAAGAAAATGTGGTACACACATACAACGGAACACTAAAAACTCAGTCATAAAGAGAAATGAAGTCCTGATGCACACTACGATATGGATGAACCTTAAAGACTTGTCTTAAACCTTAAAGAAATAAGTTAATTACAAAAGGACAAGTGCTGTGTGACCTCAATTACATGAAATGACAAGAATAGGTAAATATATAGAGATCAGTGGTTGTTAGTAGTTACCTGGGGTGAGACGGGGAGGGGGAATCCTTCTCTGGGAAGCAGTGAGTTTATGCCTATGGTGATGGGAAAATTGGCATCAATTAAGGTAACTATTGTGCACTTGACTAATGTAACTGATATCACTAAATTGTATAGCGTAAAACAACAAATGTGTTGCATATAATTTTACAACAACAGCAACCCCCCCCCAAAAAAAGGGATGAAGTTGCTGAAACTACTTAGGTACAACTAAAAGCCGTATGAGATTAGTTCTCTTGGTTTGAAGGCCTAGGGTCACGGCTCCATGGAACTGTCCAGCCAATTGGCCCAACACTGTTTTTAGAGTTTCTGTTCTACCCCCCAGTTTGGTGAGTAATGCCTCGGGTCTTAAAAACTTACGAGAAGCCATCCGAAATACAATAATTGGTCTCTATCCTCCTGGAGCAGCAGAGCAAGAAGGAGACCCAGGAACTGGAGGAGGAATTGGACTGTGAGTCTAGGTGCCTCCATAAACTACCACCTCCTTTGCCATGATACCAGAAGAATTGTATGATGAACATTTTGATCAAGGACTCAATAAATGGGTCCTGATCAATTGGGGGGAGGGGAATGTGGAACAGAATTTAAAATATCCTATAGAATCCAGACATACTGGACTCATTGAGGTTGAAGTAAACCCTAAATGTTGCCCTGAGAAAATTTTTGAACCTTGAACTGAAACTATCCCCTGAAGTCATCTTCAGAAAAAAAAAAAATAGTTTAGATAAATTAGTAAAGAATGTTCACCTTGAGCATTTCACTCTTTTGAAGAATTATCTGTGTCAGATGAAATTAACAATAGTTAACTCCCAAACATAGGTGAGTAGTGTATGGTATAGTGAGTCTAAGTGAGTGGTGGTGAAACAATATGGGGAGAGATAGTGAGAATGGTGACACAACGTGAGGAATATAACTAATGTCATTGAACTGTACATACAGAAATTGTTGAATGGGTGTATGACCTGCTGTATATATTTTCACCAAAAATAAAATACATTTTTTTTTAAAAACAAACATGATTCAACTATATGCTCTCTGTAAGAGACACTTTGGACCCAAAGACACAAATAGGTTGAAAATGAAAGGATGGAAAAAAGATATCCATGCAAATAGTAACTGAAAGAATACAAGCTGTAATTCATTTATACTCCTTCCTAGGTGGTATCCCATTGAATGCATATATCACAATTACTTATTATACTATAGAGGGCATTTAGGTTGTTTCCTTTTGAGATTATTATAAACAATGTTGCAATGAATATTCTTGTATGTGTGTTACGGCACATGTATGCACAATTTTCTCCAGAGTCTATAGAATAAAATTAATGGGCCATAGGGTTTATTTATGGGACTCTGAATGACCCAAACGGTTTGTGCTCCACTACTAAAGGTTGGTGGTTCTAATCCACTGAGTAGTGTCATGAGAGAAAGGCCTGGTGATGTGCTTTCATAAAGATTACAGCCAATAAAGCCCTATGAAGCAGTTCTATAACACATGGGGTCAACATGAGTTGGAATCGACTCAATGGCAATGAGTATTTTTTTTTTGGTAGGGTTTATTTATCCTCAATTTTACTAGATAATAAAAAACTGTTTTCCAAAGTGCTAGCACAAGTTAACATTCTCACTAGCAGTGTATGTTGTTGTTGCTGTTGTTAGGTGCCATCAAGTTGGTTCCAACTCATAGTGACCCTATGTACAACAGAACAAAACACTGCCTGGTTCTGTGCCATCCTCACGATTGTTGTTATGCCTGAGCCCATTGTTGCAGCCACTGTGTTAATCCATCTCCTTGAGGGTCTTCCTCTTCTTCGCTGACCCTCTACTTTATCAAGCATGGTGTCCTTCTCCAGGGACTGGTCCTTCCTGATAAAATAACCATAGTATGTGAGACAAACTCTTGCCATCCATTCTTCTAAGGAGCATTCTCACTGTACTTCTTCCAAGATAGATTTGTTTGTTCTTCTGGCAGTCCATGGTCTATTCAATATTCTTTGCCAAGACCATAATTCAAAGGCATCAATTCTTCTTCAGTCTTCCTTGTTCATTGTTTAGCTTTTGCATGCATATGAGGTGATTGAAAACACTATGTCTTTAGTCAGGTGCACCTTAGTACTTAAAGTGACATCTTTGCTTTTTAACACTTTAGAAAGGCCTTTTGTAGCAGATTTGTTCAATGCAATACATCGTTTGATTTCTTGACTGCTGCTTGCATTGGCATTGATTGTGGATCCAAGTAATATGAAATCCTTGACAACTTCAATCTTTTCTCCGTTTATCGTGATGTTACTTATTGGTCCAGTTGTGAGGATTTTTGTTTTCTTTCTGTTAAGGTATAATCATATTGGAGGCTGTAGTATTTGATCTTCATCAATAAGTGCTTCAAGTCTTCTTCATTTTAAGCAATCAAGATTGTGTCATCTGCATATTGAAGGTTGTTAATTAGTCCTCCTCCAATCCTAATGCTACATTCTTCTTCATATAGTCCAGCTTCTCAGATTATTCACTCAGCATACAGATTGAATAATTATGGTGAAAGGATACAACTCTGACACACACCTTTCCTGATTTTAAACCACTCGGTATCCCCTTGTTCTGTTTGAACGACTGCCTGTTGGTCTATGTACAGGTTCCACATAAGCACACTTAAGTGTTCTGGAATTCCCATTCTTTGTAGTGTTATCCATAATTTGTTATGATCCACACAGTTGAATGCCTTTCCATAGTCAATAAAACACAGGTAAACCTCTTTCTGGTAAACATCTTGCTTTTAGCCCAGATACATCTGATATCAGCAATGATATCCCTCATTCCACTTTCTTTTCTGAATCCAGCTTCGATTTCTGGCAGTTCCCTGTTGATGTACTGCTGCAGCAACTTTTGAATGATCTTCCGCAAAATTTTACTTGTGTGTGATATTAATGATACTGATTGATAATTTTCACATTCAGTTGGTTCACTTTTCTTGGGAATAGGCATAAATATGGATCTCTTCCAGTCAGCTGGCCAGGTAGCTGACTTCCAAATTTCTTGGCAGAGACGAGTGAGCACTTCCAGCATTGCATCTGTTTGTTGAAACATCTCAATTGGTATTTTGTCAATTCCTGGAGCCTTGTTTTTCACCAGTGCCTTCACCATAGGTTGGACTTCTTCCTTCAGTACCATCAGTTCTTGATCATATGCTACTTCTTGAAATGGTTGAATTCTGTGTATTCCTTCCACCTTTTCTTGATGCTTCCTGAGTCATTTAATATTTTCCCATAGAATCCTTTAATACTCAAGGCTTGAATTTTCTCTTCAGTTCTTTCAGCTTGAGAAATGCCTACCGTATTCTTTCCTTTGGTTTTCTAACTCCAGGGCTTTGCACATTTCATTATAATACTTTGTCTTCTCAAGCCATCCTTTGAAATCTTCTGTTCAGCTCTTTTACTTCATCATTTCTTCCTTTCGCTTTAGCTACTCGATGTTCAAGAGCAAGTTTCAGAGTCTCTTCTGACATCTATTTTGGTCTTATCTTTCTTTTCTGCCTTTTTAATGACCTCTTGCTTTCTTCATGTATGATGTCATTGATGTCATTCCACAACTCATCTGCTTTACAGTAAAGATTACAGCCTTGGAAGCCCTATGGTGCAGTTCTACTCTGTCCTTACAGGGTCACTATGAGTTGTAATCAACTCAATGGCAATGGGTTTGGTTTTATAATCAGGTTACAAGATATAAGTAGTTATTAAATTGCTTAGACCTAACCAATTAATAAATAGAATTATTGGTATTTCTTTTGGCTTAGATGTGCTATGAAAAATTACTGAATACTAAGGGCACCATGAGCCAAGAAAGTTTGGGAACTTCTGCCCTGCATGCTTTAAAAAGATAAAATTTGAGGTCACAATGTGACACTCTAGATTTCAAAGGGTCAAGGAACCTTCATCAAGCTGTGAATGAATCCTTCGTTGAGGGTCAACAGAAGATAGAGATACCTGGTGTTTTTATCTTTGCCTAAGTCTATAACTGCTGCCTTGAAAAGGTCTTGAACACTCTTGGTTTTATGCCATATTCTCATAGTGCATTGCAAAAGCCAATTCTCTTTAAACAAATAACTTTTATATATATATATGATAAAACAGTCTTTTATATATATATATATGATAAAACAGTCTTATATAAAAATTTAAGCAATACTGAAGGGTTGTTGTTGTTGGGTGCTGTCAAGTCAGCTCCAACTCATAGCAACCCTATAGGACAGAGCAGAACTGCCCCATAGGTTTTCCAAGGAGTGGCTGGTGGATTCGAACTGTTGACCTTTTTGTTAGCAGACAAGCTCTTAACCACTGCGCTACCAGGGTTCCTTTTTTTTTTTTTAACCTACAGTCCACACCACAACTAGGAAGCTGCTGGTAACTCTCTACTTCAAGAGGAGAAATAAAAAGTCCAGTTTTTAAAATAAGAGAATTGAGTCTGTTTTATAAGAATATAATGCTCTTAGCCAGAAATCCATCAATACCCGTTTAAAGTAGATATGTAAACTTAATTTTGGAGATCTTCTGTTTATCTAGAGTTGAAAGACACCTGGACTATGTTAGATTTGAAAGTTTCCTGTCATGTCATCCAAGCAACATATGAGTAGAAGCCTTAAGGCTGACAAGTTTTATTTCCTCCTGTAAAAGACAAATGGGCAATGCAGTAAGATAGTTGTACACTAAAACTGTTTTGTAAATTCCTCCTCCAAACTGCCACAAATGCAGTACTTCTTGATGCCTGCTCACCCAGGCCTGGAATGGAGTTTTCCAACACTTTGGGTGACTGTGGCTTTATCACTCCAGCCCAGGGCAACAGGTTGTCCTCTGAGTCCTCTGGTCTCTGGTCACTGCTGGGTACTAAGAATTGTAGCTAACAAGCCCTGCCATCTAGGCCTGTGCAATGATCAGGTCTCTGCTGACTATAAAAGCGGCAATGAGGGAACTCAGATGAATCTTCTCAATGATGCCAAGAGAAAATCTGTACTCAATGTCTGCCATTTTGGGCAACAAATGTATTCTAACTGAAGATGGAAAGTCGACTCTGTGCACCAACAAGTGCAATGCCAACCCTTTCAGCATTTACAACTCCAGAATATTTCTATGGGCTGTGGTGAAGTTTTGATTCAATATCCAGTCTAGGATGTTGGTGATGTCTGACCTGAGCAGGCGCCCCGTGCAGGTGTAGACAGTCCTCCCTGTCGCCTTCCGAAAGGCAGTATTGGTGCTCTGTAAAATGTTCAGAGCCTTTCTCATATCTCCACTGGAAAGAGTTACAAGTGCTTTCATCTCATCTTCACTTATATCAGCTTTCTCTTCTTCCATGACATGTTCCAAATATGGGACCATCAGTTCAGGAGTCAGTGGACCAAATTGGAACCTCATACACAGTGACCACAAGGCAGGAATGATCTCCAACAGATAGTTACAGATGAGGCAAAATCTGGTATTTTCAGTAAATTTCTCAATCAATCTCCTCAGGGCATTCTGGGTGTCTTGAGTCATGGCATCATCTTCATCCAATATCACTAGTTTAAAGCCTTTCTTAAATATTGTCCTTGTGCTAGCAAAGCTCGGGATTGGTCTCCTAGTGATGTCTATTCCTCGATCGTCTGAAGTATTCAGCTCCAAGACTATGGAACAGAATTCTTTATCTTTGTAGAGCTGTTTAGCACAAGCTAGGTTGGTGGATGTCTTCCCTGTCCCAGGAGGACCATAGAGAAGCAGATGTGGCAGTTGGTCCTCACTGATAAATTTCTGAATGGTACTCAAAATTTCCTGATGAGAAATGAGATTATTTAATGTCTGTGGCCATCGCGGGCTGCTGTTGCTGCTTTAGTGCTGAGGTCCCCATGGTGAGGAGATGGGGGTGACCGAATCTACTAGGATAGTAGCATTCCCCAGGCACCAGCAGAGAGCAGCTGTGATCTGTCACCAGACCCTCTCACTTAGAGTTTGGGCAAAGGGTAGTCAATATCAAACCCATTACCTGGTAATGTAATGAAAAAGACCGTGTGTTTCCTTGATTTTTGTTTCAAGAGGTCTCGTAGCTACAAGGTAAAGAATACTGAATATACCATGGGCTGCCAGAAAAATGAACAAATGTGTTTTGGAAGAAGTACAGCCAGAATGCTCCTTAGAAGCAAGGATGGCAAGGCTTGGTCTCCTATACTTTGCACATATTATCAGGAGGGACCAGTCCCTGTAGAAGGACATCAACCTAGGTAAAGTAGAGGGTAAGTGAAAAAGAGGAAGACCCTCAACGAGATGGATTGACACAGTGGCTGCAACAATGGGCTCAAACATAGCAACAATTGTGAGGATGGTGCAGAACCAGACCGTGTTTCATTCTGTTGTACGTAGGGTCGCTATGAGTTGGAACCAACTCGATGGCACCTAACAACAACAATAACAAAAAAAATTTTTTTACAACATAGCTGCAAATAAGGAAAGGCCAGTTTTCAGGAATTACTTTTTTTTTTATTGCTAATTTAGTAACCATTAAGTACCTTGTCACCATGGAAAGTTGTATTCATTAAGTAAAAAATTATTTAAGCTTCTGTGAAATCTCCAGTCCTTGGGAGTGTTTTTTCTTCTTTTTCTTCATGCACAGAGACTCATGCGCCCCTGATTTGCAAATTGTTTATTAAATCATCAAACCAAAACCAAACCTGTTGCCGTTGAGTTGATTTCGACTCATAATGACCCTATCGGACAGAGTAGAACTGCCCCACAGGGTTTCCAAGTTGCAGTTGGGGGATTCGAACTGCCGACATTTTGGTTAGCAGCCAGTAGTTCACCATAGCTCTTAACCACTGTGACATCAGGGCTCCTACTAAATCATAAAATCAGAAAGCCAAACCCATTGCCATTGCCGATTCTGACTCATAGTGACCCTATAGGACAGAGTAGAACTGCCCCGTAGGGTTTCCAAGGAGCTGCCAGTGGATTTGAACTGCCAGTGTTCTGGTTAGCAGCTGAGCTCTTAACCACTTCATCACCAGGGTTCCTACTAAATCATAGAGCAATCAAATATTGTGTTACTGTTTTGAGCTAATTCAAAAGTTTTTTTAAAAGCAATTGTAACTAGGCCACTTTGAGCCACTTGTTTTTAGAAACAAAATGATCTCCCTGCATGCTTATAGATTAACTGCTCAAAATAAATCCTTTTTTAATTTCCTTGGGTTTCAATTATTTTTAATAGTTGTCTTAAACACTTCATAAAATCTGTTATTCTCTGGAAATACATATGCAAATAATGAATAAATATATGAAAAGATGTCCACCATCATAGGCATCCGGGAAATGCAAATTAAAATCACAATGAAATACCATTACACATTCACCAGAGTGGATTAAAAAAAAAAAAAACTGACACCAAGTGTTGGTGTGCTACTAGACTGTCATACACTACTGGTGGGGAGTATAAATTGGTGTAAGCACATTAGAAAATTATTTGGCGACTAAAGTTAAACAAGCCCTGGTGGCGCAGTGGTTAATAGCTCAGCTGCTAACAAAAAGGTCGGCAGCTTGAATCCACCAGCCGCTCCTAGTAAGCCCTGTGGGGCAGTTCTACTCTGTCCTATAGGGTCGCTATGAGTCACAGTCACCTTAATGGCAATGGTTTCGTTTTCATTTTAAAGTTAAACATGGTAAACATATATTTGCTTTCACCCAGAAATTCTGTAGCAGTGATTGGGTAGGGATAAGAAGGATAATTGGGTAGGGATAAGAAGGTAATGTTCTGAGTCGTTGTAACGATCTGTTAAAAATAGTCAAAACTCAAGGAAATTGAAACATGAGATTTCTTCTGAGCAGTTATTTTATATGCCTATAGGGAGACCATTCTGATTAAAAAAAAAAAAAGCAAATGGCTGGAAGTGAGCTAGTTACAATGAGGCTTAAAAGAGAAGGGGGTAAAGAGAATAGAAGATCAACCATTGGCTAATCTTAACATGTTTGATTGAACCCTGCTCTCTCCCTTTTACTGAGATCAACTGATATCAGATTAGGGGGTGGTCTCAGGCCTGGCAGCTAAAAATTTGGCCCTCCACCCACCTGCGGCCATGGTACCTTTTGAAATTTAAATTAAGTAAGCCTAGAGTCTTTTTCCTTAAATCTTGAGGTAATGGTTTTACTATTGACTGCTCTCCAACAGGAAAAAGAGTCAATTAACAACTTCGGGGGGGGGGCGGGGGAGGAGGGAAGGCCATTAAAGCTATAAAACCAAAAAACCAAACCCGGTGCCATCAAGTCTATTCCGACTCATAGCAACCCTATAGGACAGAGTAGAACCGCCCCATAGAGTTTCCAAGGAGCGCCTGGTGGATTCGAACTGCCGACCTTTTGGTTAGCAGCCATAGCACTTAACCACTACACCACCAGGGTTTCCCATTGAAGCTGTAACCCAGTGCTGAGGCAGTATTAATTTTGGGTCAGGAATTTTTAGGTTCGTGGATAAGAAAAGTCTCTTGAAATAAAAGTAAAGTATTTTTAATAAGAAAAAATTTATTTCACGAGCCAATAAAATCTACTTTTCACACCAGCTGAATGAAGAAATTCAATTCCAACTCAAATCTATTCCACTTCTGTTCTAATTCTGACACCAATTGCTCACGCAGTACTTCTGTTACCAGAGAATAGCTCTGGTCTTGTCTTCTGTGTAGGAAAGAATTCAAACACTGAGACAAATAGTGCCAAGTGAGCAGAGGTTTATTAGCTAGCAGAGGGTTAGTAGCGAAAGCACACTTGACTAGGGAGCGTCAAGCAGGCTACTCAGATATAGAGAGAGCCAGAGAGCCCTGATAGTCATTTTCTTAGGGTTTTATACCCTTCTTGTCTCTTATTTCTCCCTGTTAATGTTTAACAGCTAAGTCAGGGACCCCTATCGAGATTACTTCTTCGGCTTAACATTTAATTAGCAAGTTAGGGACCTTGGTACCATTTCCTTGGCTTAAGGTTTACCATTTCCTTGGCTTAAGGTTTACCATTTCCTTGACTTAACGTTTAATGACGTAGGGACCATCTTATTGAGGAATGTCACCACCCCCTGCCTCTTCTTCCTCTTGAATGTAACCTCTCCCCCTGCCCTTACATTTTTTCCTCTAATCTTAACCACCACAGCTAGCTCTGATCTCATAAATTAAAGGACACAGTCTTTCAGACTCCAAGTCTGCCCAAGACTTCAGATGACAACTGTAAGCTTAGGGGTCTCTGGGTCCCTGCACGTCTGACCTGCTGGCTACAAACTGGGGGATTTCACACCACCCTCTCAGGATGCCAGCCATAAGCTCAGAAATCCCCAAGGCCCCCCTTCACTTCTGAACTGCTGGCCCCCACTATTTCCTCAGGTTTGATAATTTGCTAGAATGGCTCACAGAATTCGTGGAAAATGCAATACACCTACTACTCCCTTATCAACTATCTTGTTATCTGACATTTTGCAATTATGACAATAGCAAAAAATCTACTTTCCAGCTATTTTGTGCATTAACAACTTATGTATGGCAGTAACAAATGACAAGGTGTGGGGCCAGAATAATGCTGGCCGTGATGGTTAAGGTTGTGTGTCAACTTGTGATTTAGGATTATAATAAGAAATTTGCAAATTGTTCAGGAATCAGACATACCAGAAGAGCTGATCAAACTGGTTTGGTTGTTGGATTGAGCTGGCTAAGGATGAAAGGTCTTTTTAAGTCAAAGATTGATTCTTTGAGGCAAAACACCAGTAGTTTTAAGCAAAACAGCAGAAATTTTTGGCAAAACATTTTGTGATTAGCATGGGGTTGAGAGAAAAGAGAAATACAGCCCTTAAGAACATAGATATCATTGGTTAAAAGGCCACCAATCCAGAGAGGTTTGTTTATAAAATAACCTATGCATTGATAAATCCCGTTCTCATCAGGATGAAGCAAAATTGTATCCAATAGTGATTTTACTGCTATCTTTCTCCTGGTAAAACGGTATAAATTATATAATTGGCAGACTCAGTTTGATCTTGAGTCAGTCAGCTGTGTCCCCCACTCAAGTGATTTGTGGTGTTTGTCTCTGAAAAAAGGATTTTTCCTTTTTCATGCAAATAACTTGTCCTCTATTTTATTCTAGAGCAGTAATGGTGTAGCTGGCAGGATTTCGGAACCAGCTTCTTCTACAAAACCCCAAAGAGACCTGGACGGCAAAAGACGCTGAAGCTGTCAACTAATAGGTTCTTGTCAAGCAGACTAGCAAATTGAAGTCAGCCAGACACAAGGTGACCTAAGGCTGCCAGCATTCTGAACCAGGGCAGATGTACTCTTTTTATAGGGAGTAACGGAACAGTGAGGGGAGGATCTTCAGCCTTGCGACATGTGTGCAGTCAGCATAATTTTAGTGAATGAGTTTTTTGCGCACGGCTCTAAAATATGGTGCACAGCCCTGAAAAATGGTGATGGCTTGCTACTGCCAACCTGGAAGGTCATATGTGGGTAGATTAGCAGTCAGTGCGCCTCTTGCCAGGGGAGGAGACGAATCCTGGAGATCGGGCAAATCAGGTGAAGTGCTGTTAAATTTGTAACAAAAATGTAGCAAGAGTAGACTTTTCTGAAAAACAACCCTTTCATGACTGCCTGCTTCAACGCCACTACGCTTCTGGTCTGTTGAACCGTTTCACGCATCCATTTGGGAAGTTCTGGCATGGTTAAGTGGTCTCAGAAAAAGAGCCTTTGTTTTTTATAACCGAAAGTAATAGAAAGAGTAGAAGAAAAATTCTTGTTCGGATTTCTTTGTGGGTTTTTTTCCCCCCTTTGGTTGAAATTGATTCATTTGCTACTCAGATGACTTGCAGACGAAAGAATCCTTAAGGTGTCCATGTCTCTAAACTCAGAGTTAAGCTAAGGGCATTATCTAGTGGCCTTTTTGAGAACTGCAGTCTGATAAAATTTAAGTGGAGATCACGGGAAATACTGGTAGCAAGCTGAAAGCCCCCCTCCCAGACTCCTGCGAGCTTATATGCTTCATAATTTTGGCCCTGCTACCATAAAAAAAAAAAGTTCAGTTTTACCATTCAGTACTTTTTTTTTTTTTTTTTTTACCATTCAGTACTTAGAACAATGGCATGAAATTACGAAGGACTGAGAGGTGGAGCCATGGCCCGGTGGAGGAGCTTTGAATTACACAGTTTGTAAAAATACAAATTGGTATGAACATAGACAGTCAGCCTCAATAGGAAATATTTTTAATTGGTATTTTGAGACTTCTCACTGACCACATAATGCTAAATTTGCCTCTATCTATATAAGAGAAAATTTCTAAATAAGCTCAGCAATTTCAGGAAATACAGAAGGGACAACGTCCCCTTTATCAATCAAAAGGAAGGAGTGAGGTAGTTGCTTCTTGTTTTCCAGATTTATCTTCTTCAAATCACAATCTTTTGTTCAAATTATCTTTTTCCAATGCAGAATCTTTAGACGCAAGTTCTGCTGCCCCTATTACTACAATGCCATTAGTGGCTAGACAACCTAGGGTGGGAGGTGGGCACCCGGAAGTCACCTGTTACGGATTGAATTGTGTCCCCCTAAAATGTGTGTCAACTTGGCTAGGCCATGATTCCCAGTAGTGTGTGGTTGTCCTCCATTTTGTAATCTTGTTACCGCAAATCGCGGGTTCAAGCTGCCTGTCACAAAGCTAATACTGAGATAGGAGGAGGTAAGCAGTAAGAGGGCTTTACTGAATACCAGTGTTCAAGAGACGGAGGGGGTTAAATTTCTCCCAAATTCTGTCTACCCTAAAGGGTTGATGGGAGGGTTTTATATGGGGGAGATCAGGGTTATCTAATGTTTTGAGCACATAGTCCACAGATGGTCTTATATGTCACAAAACAACTACAAAAAACTCTTTATTAAACTAAAGATATGCATATCAGGTATCCGGACTCTAATCAGTATGTTTGTAACAGGCTGAAAAACTCACATAAAACTCTCTGGGCTAGTGGAACTGTTTTGCCAAGTCCACTGTGGCTGAGATAGGGAGCAAGAAAGAAAGTTGCAGATTAAAAATGCCAGAGAGCTTTCCTATCGGTTTTGCAGGCTGAAGGCCATTTCTCAAGAGAACAAAAAAGAAGAAAGACCAAGGCCACAGGAGCTGAGATAGCTCCACACCCCTTTGGAAGAGACTGGTGCAGCTGGTGCAATAAAAAAAATGTTTAGAGATTACTTAGAGCATCCTTATGGCATTAGTCATGTCAAGCTCTCAGTCACCTATTCTGAACAGAGGAAAACGTGTTGTAAGGTATTAGGGTGTTTGTTATGTTTAAGAGTGGAACAGGCTGCTCAGCTATATTTTGAACAGAACCTGCACCATTTTCCAAGGACTAGAGATTAATCACAGCTTATACAGCTATACTAAAACGAATGAGAAAATATATTCTCTCTAATACTAAAACACTAAAGAAAATGCATTTTCGCTACTTCAATCTGATGTAATTATCCTATGTGTCGTAAATCCCAACCTCTGTGATGTAAATGAGACAGGATCAGAGGCAGTATGCAATCTACAGGATCGGATTATATTTTGAGCCAATCTTTTATGAGATGTAAAAGACAGAAGCAAGGAGAGAGAAGAGGGACCTCTTACCACCAAGAAACAAGAGCCAGGAGTGGAACATGTCCTTTGGAGAAGGACTGAGAAACTCCTAGACCCAGGGGAAGATTGATGACAAGGACCTTCCTTGTCCTTGTCATCAATCTTGTCCAGAGGAAGACAGAGAGAAAGCCTTCCCCTGGAGCTAGCACCATGATTTCAGACTTCTAGCCTCCTAAACTGTGAAAGCATAAACTTCTATTTGCTAAAATCTTCCCACTTGGGTATTTCTTTTATAGCAGCATTAAATAAGACATCACCTTTTCTCACTGGTCCAAGGGTGAACTTCTTGCCATTGTAAAAGAATTTCCTGACCCCCGAGAATATCTGCAAAAATTTATACATAAGTTTAGAATATTAACTGAAACTTATGAACCAGGTTTGGTAGACCTGTGTAGTTTATTAACTATGTTTTGGGGACCAGGAGATGCCCTTAGGCAGATGGAAGAGGCTAAGTGGAAAGATTCAGAACAATCTGTGTCCATTCCCATTGGAGCATTGGGAAAAGAAATTAGAACAGAAATTAAGGCCTTGGTTAAAAGTCTGACTGACACCTTTCCTGTTGTGTTCTCATCAAAGATTAATTGGACAAAGGTGCAGACTTGTACCCAAGAAAAGGATTAAAATGTTTATAATTACTGTGATAGACTAGCTAAATTATTTTTAGAACATTCAGGGTTAAAATTAGAAGACCAAAGAACAAAGGTCACTTTTAAGTTTCTCTTCAAAGGAGGGTTGAATCCTGGATTAGCAGATTTGTTAAAAAGACATCAGCTTAATTGGGAGAGTGTTGATACTTCTGAATTAACTACTGTGGCCTATAAATTAGCTCAAACCATGAGAAAAAAGGCTAAGGAAGCTGAGCGAAGAGCTAAAGAGAAAAAAGATAAGCTGATGGCTTTACAACTATAGCAATTACAACATGCTGGTCAAGATCCTCAACCAATGACCAAATCGGGAATTCACAACTCAAATGGCCCAAATGGCACAGTAGTCTGCAGTTATTTTAAAAAAAAAAAAACCCTGGTCATTTTAAGGGGCCCTTTTTTTTAAGTTAAAGAACAAAATGTGAGCTTTTCCATCAGCTCTGCTTCTACCTAAGACCCAATGACTAGGTCCCAGGGAGATCTTAGAGGCTTTGTCAGTGGTACCACTCACCCATCAAGGTGAGGCAACACTTCAAGTGAATGAGGAGCCTTGCACTTTCTTGGTGGACGTGGGGGCAAGCCTGTCTGCAATAAATCCCACAAGTTTGCAGAAGCCTTTTCCCCTTAGTATCCGAACATCTAAGGTCATGGGAGTCTCAAATCAAGAACAGGTTTTACCTCATACCTTATCTCTATTTCTTTAGGTCCAGTTCAAGATTTCCATTCATTTCTTTCAAGTCAAGTTACCTTCATTAATTTATTAGTCGGGGACTTTTTATCAAAATGGAGGTATCATGTACAATATACTGAAGGAGGAAAAATTCTATCGACTTTCCCGAATCCCAAAGGGAACTCAGAAGAACCCCTACCTGAGGTTGTAGAAACCTGTACTTGCTTCAAGGGCTTATGGTAACAGAGGAAAGGACAGAAGAAGAAAACAGGGAGGGAGGGAAAACTCTAGATCAAGTTCCTTCCCGACTGTGGGCTACCTCTTCCACCGATGTGGGACAGGAGCTGTCAATTGAAATCATTAAGGTACAGATAGATGCTTGTAAGCCTTTGCCTAGGGTAACTCAGTACCCATTAAAATCAAACACTAAGATAGAATTAGAGTCTGTTACTCAAGAATTTCTAGATAAAGGACTCATTATTCCATACACTAGTCCTTGGAACACTCCTGTGTTTCTTGTCAGAAAGCCTAACAATCAGAAATGGAGATTTGTACAAGACTTAGAGCCATTAATCAAGCAGTAGTTCCTCAGTTCCCATAGTCCCTTATGTTATTGTAGATGGATCTTATTTAAAGCCCGACGCCTAAAGTTGAATATGTATCAAGGAGGATATGCTATCGCCACCTCCGCAGAGGTTTTGGAGAGTGGTCCCTTACCAGAAGTGACAGCTGCTCAACAGGCTGAGCCGATAGCTTTAACCAGGGCCTGGCAGATGGGATCCAGACAACTGATTGCAATATGTACAAATTCAAGGTGTGGCTTTTATTGGGGTCACTTTTGGAACGCTATGGATCAGGTTGTTAGAAGTTGAGCTGTTTTTTCAGAATTAAATCCGGAACACACTTATCAACCACCTCCAGGAAGATATCCCTTTTTCGACTGGTCCCATATTAGAATGGCAAATGGATTTCATACAACTGACTCCTTCCCATGGATATAAATGTGTTTTAGTAATGATATGCAGGTACTCTCATCAGGTTCAAGCTTTCTCTTACAGAAATACCATTGCAACCTTTGTAGATTAAAAAAAAAAAAAAAAAAAACTTATAGAAAACATTCTTCCCACTCGGGGAAGCCCAGCCCTGCTGTGTAGTGATCAGGGTTCTCATCTCACAGAGCAAGTAATCTCTGCCATATATCGAATTTTTCCATTCCTTCAGCGACTACATCATCCCTACCATCCTCAATCATCAAGGTTGATGGAATGAATAAATGGAATTCTAAAAACACAATAGGTTGGGCAAGCTGGCTGCATCCTTAGGGCTGACATGGCTTCAGGTACTACCTATAGTTTTAATAAATCTTTGTTCCACTCCTTTTGGACCACATAAACTTATTCCTTTTGAGATTGTGACTGGGAAGCCAGTGATCCTTCCTTATGGAGCCTGTATCACTGACTCTAGCCTAATTGCTTGTAATCTTCTTAAATATCATCAAGGGTTGATATATCATAATAGGGAGCATGCTTACTAAATACAATAAGCTTTTTCCACTGATAAACATTCAGAGAATCCAAGGTTCAGAAATCCTAAGCCTAGAAATTATGTATATTGGAGAAGGCATCAATTAAAAGATTCATTAGAACCAAGATGAAAGGGACTATGTCTAGTCTTGTTCACTAACAATTATGCTGCAAAGTTGCAAGGAGTCAAATGGTGGGTTCATTTGTCACAGCTTAAGAAGACAAAAGTTCCCAGCTGGGAAACAGAACCAGCAGACGAATTGAAACTGAAGTTCAAGCATCATCCTAAGACCCCAAACAACCGTCCTGCTCCAAATACAGAGAATCCTGCTGTGGAAACATGAGAGGAATCAAGAACTGACTCTGCCTCCAGCTGATCTTTTGGGTTTAACTTTTGCCTGTTTCCATTTATTACTCTTTTCATACATTAATTGGAAATAAAAAAAAAATACCTTAATCCACTCATTGGTGTGAAATTATTGGTATTGTGTGTCTGATTCTCGGGCCTATCATTTTGATTATTGGTTTATATCCTCTTTTTCATTTATCATCGTGTTAATTATTCAGGCAGTTTCATTTTTGTTACTAGTCATAAAAAAAACATAGATATTAGCAATTCTTGGAAGGAAAATGCCTTTGCTAGGTCATCTTAGTCTGAAGCCAGTGCTAGTAACCTTACAAGTTGCTGGATTCATCGCCAGAATTCTGGGTTGGTTGAAGAAAATTCTGATCCCTTAGCTTCCCTGGTTTCGAATTATCATATTATATCACCTCCCAGTATAAATGCTAACTCAGCCCTTAAGAGGGTTATAAGGGTAAAATTACGGAAGCCCACGTTAGTCATACACCACCAGTTCCTTGTTCAACTGTCATCCAACTTAGTTATTACAGCTGTGATACATTATTATTGAGGGGCATCCAGATTTACCCTGTAAAAAAGGAGAATGTCTTCAGACTCAGCGTGAGAGTACTCCCCACTACTATACTGACTGGTATGAAGGCTGTCTCAGATGCGTAGCCACTAATCAGCACTACACTTCTGTGACAATGAACGTTTACATAATTATTGACAGCAAGAACTGCTTTTCAGACGCCTATGCATATGTGATAATCGTATACTTGAAACTTGGTTAACACGTGCTAATTTTTCTATTCTGTACCCCCATTCTAATCAAGTGGAACATACCCCATATGGACATACCTTTTTTACGTGGGGGTTCAAATTACACTCATATCCATGATCCTTTTCCTAAATACAATTCTTATACCTGGGATATTCCTTATATTGACGGAGGGTGTATGAGGGGACAGTGTACCTTGGGATCTCTAGGACTGCCCCTAGACATTCATAGCTATACAGATAGCTTACAGTGACCAGTAAACTAAAAGTAACAAACCTAGTGAAAAGAGAAACAGTAGATAATCCTGTAGTAGAACATGCATGGTGTTGTTGTTAGGTGCCATAGATTTGGTTCCAACTCATAACCACCCTACGTACAACAGAACGAAACACTGCCCAGTCCTGTGCCATGCTCACAATCGTTGTTATGCTTGAGCCCATTGTTGCAGCCACTGTGTCAATCCATATCATTGAGGGTCTTCCTCTTTTTCATTGACCTGTACTTTACCAAGCATGATGTCCTTCTCCAGGGACTGATCCCTCCTGACAACATGTCCAAAGTATTTAAGATGCAGTCTCGCCATCCTTGCTTCTAAGGAACATTCTGACTGTACTTCTTCCAAGACAGATTTCTTTGTTCTTCTGCAGTCCATGGTATATTCGATACTCTTTGCCAACACCACAATTCAAAGACATCAGTTCTTCTGTCTTCCTTATTTACTGTCCAGCTTTTGCATGCATATGATGCAATTGAAAAATACCATGGCTTGGATCAGGCATACCCTAGTCTTCAAGGTGACGTCTTTGCTTTCCAACACTTTAAAGAGGCCTTTTGCACCGGATTTGCCCAATGCAACGTGTCTTTTGATTTCTTGACTGCTGCTTCCATGGATGTTGATTGTAGAGCCAAGTAGAATGCAATCCTTAACAACTTCAACTTTTGTCCATTTATCATGACGTTGCTTATTGGTCCAGTTGTGAGGATTTTTGTTTCTTTATGTTGAGGTGTAATCCATACTGAAGGCTGTGGTCTTTGATCTTCATTAGTAAGTGCTTCAAGTCCTCTTCACTTCCAGCAAGCGAGGTTGTGTCATCTGCATAACACAAGTTGTTAACGAGTCTTCCACCAATCCTGATGCCCCATTCTTTTTCGTATAGTCCAGCTTCTGAGATTATTTGCTCAGCACACACATTGAATAGGTATGGTGAAAGGCTCAACCCCGACGCAGTGGTTTCCTGACTTTAAATCACGCAATAATCTCTTGTTCTGTCCAAACAATTGCCTCTTGACCTATGTACAGGTTCCTTATGAGCACAAGTGTTCCAGAATTCCCAATCTTTGCAATGGTATCCATAATTTGTTATGATCCACACAGTTGAATGCCTTTGCATATCAATAAAACACAGGTAAACATCCTTCTGGTATTCTCTGCTTCCAGCCAAGATCCATCTGACAGCAGCAATGATATCCCTGGTTCCACGTCCTTTTCTGAATCCTGCCTGAATTTCTGGTAGTTCCCAGTTGACATACTGCTGCAGCCGCTTTTGAATAATCTTGAGCAAAATTTTACTTCCATGTGATATTAATGATACTGTTCGATAATTTTTGCATTTGGTTGGATCACCTTTCTTGGGAATCGGCATAAATATGGATCTCTTCCAGTCTGTTGGCCAGGTAGTTGTGTTCCAAATTTCTTGGCATAGATGAGCGAGAACTTCCAGTGCTGCGTCCATTTGTCGAAACATCTCAATTGATATTCCTTCAATTCCTGGAGGCTTGTTTTTCACCAGTGCCTTCAGTATAGCTTGCACTTCTTCTTTCAGTACCATCTATTCCCGATCATATGCTATCTCTTGAAATGGTTGAACATTGACCAATTCTTTTTGGTATAATGACTCTGTGTATTCCTTCCAACTTCTTGTGATGCTTCCTACATCATTTAATATTTTCCCCATAGGATCTTTCACTATTGCAACTTGAGGCTTGAAATTTTTCTTCAGTTCTTTCAGCTTGAGAAATGCTTTTGATTTTCTATCTCCAGGTCTTTGCACATGTCATTATAATACTTAACTTTTGTCTTCTCGAGCCACCCTTTGAAATCTTCTGTTCAGCTCTTTTGCATCATCATTTCTTCCTTTTGCTTTAGCTACTCGACAGTCAAGAGCAAGTTTCAGAGTCTCTTCTGACATCCATTTTGGTCTTTTCTTTCTTTCCTGTCTTTTTAATGAATTCTGGCTTTCTTCATGTATGATGTCCTTGATGTCATTCCACAACTAGCCTGGTCTTTGGTCATTAGTGTTCAGCGCATTAAAGATGGTTTTTAAATTCAGGTAGGATATACTCAAGGTCATAATTTGGCTCTCGTGGACTTGTTCTAATTTTCTTCAGTTTCGACTCGAACTTGTGTATGAGGAATTTATGGTCTGTTCCTGAGTCGGCCCCTGGCCTTGTTCTGACTGATGATATTGAGCTTTTCCATTGTCTCTTTCCAGAATTAGTCGATTTGATTCCTGTGTATTCCATCCAGTGAGGTCCACGAGTATAGTCACAGTTTATGTTGGTGAAAAAAGGTATTTGCAATGAAGAAGTTGTTGGTCTTGCAAAATTCTATCATGTGATCTCCAGCTTCGTTTCTATTACCAAGGCCATATTGTCCAACTACCGATCCTTCTTCTTTGCTTCCAACTTTCACATTCCAATCACCAGTAATTATCAATGCATCCTGATTGCATGTTCAACGTCAGGCTTCAGGAGTTGGTAAAGATCTTCAATTTCTTCATCTTTGGTCTTAGTGATTGGTGTGTGAATTTGAGTAGTAGTTGTATTAACTGGCCTTCCTTGTAGGCGTGTGGATATTATCCTATCACTGACAGCTTTGTACTTCAGGATAGATCTTGAAGTGTTCTTTTTGACGATGAATGCAATGCCATTCTTCTTCAAAATGTCATTCCCGGCATAGTAGACCATATGATTGTCTGATTCAAAATGGCCAGTACCAGTCCATTTCGGCTCACTAATGCGTAGGATATTGATGTTTATATGTTCCATTTCTTTTTTTTTTTAAATAATTTTTATTATGCTTTAAGTGAAAGTTTACAAATCAAGTCAGTCTGTCACACATACGCCTATATACACCTTACTACGTACTCCTATTTACTCTCCCCCTAATGAGTCAGCCCCCTCCCTCCTTCCAGTCTTTCCTTTCATGACCGTTTTGCCAGTTTCTAACCCTCTCTACCCTCCCATCTCCTCTGCAGACAGGAGATGCCAACACAGTCTCAAGTGTCCACCCGATACAAGTAGCTCACTCCTCATCAGCATCTCTCTCCTACCCATTGTCCAGTCCCTTCCATGTCTGATGAGTTGTCTTCGGGAATGGTTCCTGTCCTGGGTCAACAGAAGGTTTGGGGACCATGACGGCCAGGATTCCTCTAGTCTCAGTCAGACCATTAAGTCTGGTCTTTTTATGAGAATTTGGGGTCTGCATCCCACTATTCTCCTGTTCCCTCAGGGGTTCTCTCTTGTGTTCCCTGTCAGGGCAGTCATCGGTTGTGGCCGGGCACCATCTAGTTCTTCTGGTCTCAGGATGATGTAAGTCTCTGGTTCATGTGGCCCTTTCTGTCTCTTGGGCTCATAGTTATCATGTGACCATGGTGTTCTTCATTCTCCTTTGATCCAGGTGGGTTGAGACCAATTGTTGCATCTTAGATGGCTGCTTGTTAGCATTTAAGACCCCAGACGCCACACTTCAAAGCGGGATGCAGAATGTTTTCATAATAGAATTTATTTTGCCAATTGACTTTATAAGTTCCCTTAAGCCATAGTCCTCAAACCCCCACCCTTGCTCCACTGACCTTCGAAGCATTCAGTTTATCCCAGAAACTTCTTCGCTTTTGGTTCAGTCCAGTTGAGCTGACCTTCAGTGTATTGAGTATTACCCTTCCCTTCACCTAAAGTAGTTCTTATCTACTAACTAATCAGTAAATAACCCTCTCCCACCCTCCCTCCCGCCCCCACGCCGCCTCGTAACCACAAAAGTATGTGTTCTCATAGACCAATGGAACAGAATTGAGAACCCAGACATAGATCCATCCACGTATGAGCAGCTGATATTTGACAAAGGACCAGTGTCAATTAACTGGGGAAAAGATAGCCTTTTTAACAAATGGTGCTGGCATAACTGGATATCCATTTGCAAAAAAATGAAACAGGACCCATACCTCACACCATGCACAAAAACTAACTCCAAGTGGATCAAAGACCTAAACATAAAGACTAAAATGATAAAGATCATGGAAGAAAAAATTGGGACAACCCTAGGAGCCCTAATACAAGGTATAAACAGAATACAAAACATTCCCAAAAATGATGAAGAGAAACCCGATAACTGGGAGCTCCTAAAAATCAAACACCTATGCTCATCTAAAGACTTCACCAAAAGAGTAAAAAGACCACCTACAGATTGGGAAAGAATTTTCAGCTATGACATCTCCGACCAGCGCCTGATCTCTAAAATCTACATGATTCTGTCAAAACTCAACCACAAAAAGACAAACAACCCAATCAAGAAGTGGGCAAAGGATATGAACACACATTTCACTAAAGAAGATATTCAGGCAGCCAACAGATACATGAGAAAATGCTCTCGATCATTAGCCATTAGAGAAATGCAAATTAAAACTACCATGAGATTCCATCTCACACCAGCAAGGCTGGCATTAATCCAAAAAACACAAAATAATAAATGTTGGAGAGGCTGCGGAGAGATTGGAACTCTCATACACTGCTGGTGGGAATGTAAAATGGTACAACCACTTTGGAAATCCATCTGGCGTTATCTTAAACAGTTAGAAATAGAACTACCATACAACCCAGAAATCCCACTCCTAGGAATATACCCTAGAGATACAAGAGCCTTCATACAAACAGATATATGCACACCCATGTTTATTGCAGCTCTGTTTACAATAGCAAAAAGTTGGAAGCAACCAAGGTGTCCATCAACGGATGAATGGGTAAATAAATTGTGGTATATTCACACAATGGAATACTACGCATTGATAAAGAACAGTGACGAATCTGTGAAACATTTCATAACATGGAGGAACCTGGAAGGCATTATGCTGAGCGAAATTAGTCAGAGGCAAAAGGACAAATATTGTATAAGATCACTATTATAAGATCTTGAGTAACAGTAAACCTGAGAAGAACACATACTTTTGTGGTTACGAGGGGGGGAGGGAGGGAGGGTGGGAGAGGGTTTTTTATTGATTAATCAGTAGGTAAGAACTGCTTTAGGTGAAGGGAAAGACAACACTCAATACATGGAAGGTCAGCTCAATTGGACTGGACCAAAAGCAAAGAAGTTTCCGGGATAAAATGAATGCTTCAAAGGTCAGCGGAGCAAGCGTGGAGGTCTGGGGAACATGGTTTTCAGGGACTTCTAAGTCAATTGGCAAAATAATTCTATTATGAAATCATTCTGCATCCTACTTTGAAATGTGGCGTCTGGGGTCTTAAATGCTAACAAGCGGCCATCTAAGATGCAGCAATTGGTCTCAACCCACCTGGAGCAAAGGAAAATGAGGAACACCAAGCCCACATGGCAACTAAGAGCCCAAGAGACAGAAAGGGCCACATGAACCAGAGACCTACATCATCCTGAGACCAGAAGAACTAGTTGGTGCCCGGCCACAATCGATGACTGCCCTGACAGGGAGCAGAGCAGAGGACCCCTGAGGGAGCAGGAGATCAGTGGGATGCAGACCCCAAATTCTCATAAAAAGACCAAACTTAATGGTCTGACTGAGACTGGAGGAATCCCGGCGGCCATGCTCCCCAGACCTTCTGTTGACACAGGACAGGAACCATCCCTGAAGACAACTCATCAGAAATGAAAGGGACTGGTCAGCGGGTGGGAGAGAGACGCTGATGAAGAGTGAGCTAATTATATCAGGTGGACACTTGAGATTGTGTTGGCAACTCTTGTCTAGAGGGGGGATGGGAGGATAGAGAGAGAGGGAAGCAGGCAAAATTGTCAAGAAAGGAGAGACTGAAAGGGCTGACTCAAGAGGGGGAGAGTAAGTGGGAGTAGGGAGTGAGATGTATGTAAACTTATATGTGACAGACTGATTGGATTTGTAAACGTTCACTTGAAGCTTAATAAAAGTTATATAAAAAAAAAAGTATGTGTTCTTCTCAGTTTATACTATTTCTCAAGATCTTATAATAGTGGTCTTATACAGTATTTGTCCTTTTGCATCCGACTAATTTCACTCAGCATAATGCCTTCCAGGTTCCTCCATATTATGAAATGTTTCACAGATTCGTCACTGTTCTTTATTGATGCGTAGTATTTCATTGTGTGAATATACCACAATTTATTTAACCATTCATCCGTTGATGGACACCTTGGTTGCTTCCAGCTTTTTGCTATTGTAAACAGAGCTGCAATAAACACGGGTGTGCATATATCTGTTCGTGTAAAGGCTCTTATTTCTTTAGGGTATATTCGGAGGAGTGGGATTTCTGGGTTGTATGGTAGTTCTATTCCTAACTTTTAAAGAAAACGCCAGATAGATTTCCAAAGCGGTTGTACCATTTGACGTTCCCACCAGCAGTGTATAAGAGTTCCAATCTCTCTGCAGCCTCTCCAGCATTTATTATTTTGTGTGTTTGGATCAATGCCAGCCTTGTTGGAGATGGAATCTCATCGTAGTTTTAATTTGCATTTTCTCTAATGGCTAATGATCGAGAGCATTTTCTCATGTATCTGTTAGCTGCCTGAATATCTTCTTTAGTGAAGTGCGTGTTCACATCCTTTGCCCACCTTTCGATTGGGTTGTTTGTCTTTTTGTGGTTGAGTTTTAACAGAATCGTATAGATTTTAGAGATCAGGCCCTGGTCAGAGATGTCATAGCTGAAAATTTTTTCCCTATCTGTAGGTGGTCTTTTTACTCTTTTGGTGAAGTCTTTAGATGAGCATAGGTGTTTGATTTTTAGGAGCTCGCAGTTATCTGGTTTTTCTTCTGCATTGTTGATAATGTTTTGTATTCTGTTTATGCCTTGTATTAGGGCTCCTAACGTTGTCCCTATTTTTTCTTCCATGATCTTTATCATTTTAGTCTTTATGTTTAGGTCTTTGATCCACTTGGAGTTAGTTTATGTGCATGGTGTGAGGTATGGGTCCTGTTTCATTTTTTTGTAAATGGATATCCAGTTATGCCAGCATCATTTGTTAAAAAGACTATCTTTTCCCCAATTAACTGACACTGGGCCTTTGTCAAGTATCAGCTGCTCATATGTGGATGGATTTATATCTGGGTTCTCAATTTTGTTCCATTGGTCTATGTGCCTGTTGTTGTACCAATACCAGGCTGTTTTGACTACTGTGGCTGTATAATAGGTTCTGAAATCAGGTAGAGTGAGGCCTCCCACTTTCTTCTTCTTTTTCAGTAATGCTTTACTTATCCGAGGCTTCTTTCCCTTCATATGAAGTTGGTGATTTGTTTCTCCACCACATTAAAAAATGTCATTGGAATTTGGATTGGAAGCACATGGTATGTATAGATGGCTTTTGGTAGAATAGACATTTTTTACCATGTTAAGTCTTCCTATCCATGAGCAAGGTATGTTTTTCCACTTAAGTAGGTCCCTTTTAGTTTCTTGCACTAGTACTTTGTAGTTTTCTTTGTATAGGTCTTTTACATCTTTGGTAAGATTTATTCCTAAGTATTTTATCTTCTTGGGGGCTACTGCGAATGGTATGGATTTGGTGATTTCCTCTTCGATGTTCTTTTTGTCAATGTAGAGGAATCCAAGTGATTTTTGTATGTTTCTCTTTTAACCTGAGACTCTGCCAAACTCTTCTATTAGTTTCAGTAGTTTTCTGGAAGATTCCTTAGGGTTTTCTGTGTATAAGATCATGTCATCTGCAAATAGAGATAACTTTACTTCTTCCTTGCCAATCCAGATGCCCTTTATTTCTTTGTCTAGCCTAATTGCTCTGGCTAGGACCTCTAGCACAATGTTGAATAAGAGTGGTGGTAAAGGGCATCCTTGTCTGGTTCCCATTCTCAAGGGAAATGCTTTCAAGCTCTCTCCATTTAGAACGATGTTGGCTGTTGGCTTTGTTGTATAAGTATAGATGCCCTTTATTATAGTGAAGAATTTTCCTTCTATTCCTATTTTGCTGAGAGTTTTTATCATGAATGGGTGTTGGACTTTGTCAAATGCCTTTTCTGCATCAATTGATAAGATCATGTGGTTTTTGTCTTTTGTTTTATTTATATGGTGGATTACATTAATGGTTTTTCTAACATTAAACCAACCTTGCATACCTGGTATAAATCACACTTGATCATGGTGAATTATTTTTTTGATGTGTTGTTGGATTCTATTGGCTAGAATTTTGTTGAGGATTTTTGCATCTATGTTCATGAGGGATAGAGGTCTATGATTTTCTTTTTTTGTGGCGCCTTTACCTGGTTTTGGTATCAGGGATATGGTGGCTTCATAGAATGAGTTAGGTAGTATTCCGTCATTTTCTATGCTTTGAAATACCTTTAGTAGTAGTGGTGTTAACTCTTCTCTGAAAGTTTGGTAGAACTCTGCAGTGAAGCCGTCCGGGCCAAGGCTTTTTTTTGTTGGGAGTTTTTGGATTACCGTTTCAATCTCTTTTTTTGTTATGGGTCTATTTAGTTGTTCTACTTCTGATTGTATTAGTTTAGGTAGGTAGTGTTTTTCTAGGAATTCATCCATTTCTTCTAGGTTTGCAAATTTGTTAGAGTACAATTTTTCATAATAATCTGACATGATTCTTTTAATTTCAGTTGGGCCTCTTGTGATATGGCCCATCTCGTTTCTTGTTCGGGTTATTTGTTTCCTTTCCTGTATTTCTTTAGTCAGTCTGAGCAATGGTTTATCAATTTTGTTAATTTTTTCAAATAACCAGCTTTTGGCTTTGTTAATTCTTTCAATTGTATTTCTGTTCTCTAACTCATTTAGTTCAGCTCTAATTTTTATTATTTGTTTTCTTCTGGTGCCTGATGGATTCTTTCGTTGCTCGCTTTCTATTTGTTCAAGTTGTAGGGACACTTCTCTGATTTTGGCTCTTTCTTGCTTATGTATGTGTGCATTTATCGATATAAATTGACCTCTGAGCGCTGCTTTTGCTGTGTCCCAGAGGCTTTGATAGGAAGTGTTTTCATTCTTGTTGCATTCTATGAATTTCTTTATTCCCTCCTTAATGTCTTCTATAACCCAGTCTTTTTTCAGTATGGTATTGTTCAGTTTCCAAGTATTTGATTTCTTTTCCCTGATTTTTTCTGTTATTGATTTCCACTTTTATGGCCTTGTGGTCTGAGAAGATGCTTTGTAATATTTCAATGTTTTGGATTCTGCAAAGGTTTGTTTTATGATCTAATATGTAATCTATTCTAGAGAATGTTCCATGTGCACTAGAAAAAAAAGTATACTTTGCAGCTGTTGGGTGGAGTGTTCTGTATAAGTCTATGAGGTCAAGCTTGTTGATCCTAGCAATTAGGTCTTTTGTGTCTCTAGTGAGCTTCTTACTGGAAGTCCTATCCTTCTCCGAAAGTGATGTGTTGAAGTCTCCTACTATAATTGTGGAGGTGTCTATCTCACTTTTCAGTTCTGTTAAAGTTTGTTTTCTGTATCTTGCAGTCTTGTCATTGGGTGCATAAATATTTAATATGGTTATATCTTCCTGGTCAATTGTCCCTTTAATCATTATGTAGTGTCCTTCTTTATCCTTTGTGGTGGATTTAACTTTAAAGTCTATTTTGTCAGAAATTAATATTGCTACTCCTGCTCTTTTTTGCATATTGTTTGCTTGATATATATATCTTTTCCATCCTTTGAGTTTTAGTTTGTTTGTTTCTCTAAGTCTAAGGTGTGTCTCTTATAGGCAGCATATAGACAGATCATGTTTCTTTATACAGTTTGAGACTCTCTGTCTCTTTATTGGTGCGTTTAGTCCATTTACATTCAGCGTAATTATAGGTAAGTATGTGTATAGTGCTGTCCTTTTGATGCCTTTTTGTGTGTGTTGTTGACAATTTCATTTTTCCACTTACTTTTTTGTGCTGAGGCGTTTTTCTTTGTAAGTTGTGTGTTTCTCATTTTCATAGTAGTTGAATTTGTTTGCTGAATCGTTATGTTTTTCTTGGTTTTTATTCTGAGTTATGGAGTTGTTAGGCCTCTTTGCGGTTACCTTAATATTTACCCCTATTTTTCTAAGTAAAAACCTAACTTGTATCGTCCTATATCATCTTGTTTTCCTCTTCATATGGCAGTTCTATGCCTCCTGTATTTAGTCCCTCTTTTTGATCATTGTGATCTTTTACATAATGACTTCGATGATTCCCTGTTTTGAGCATTTTTTTTTCTTTTTAAAATTAATCTTAAATTGTTTTTGTGATTTTCCTATTAGAGTTGATTTCAGGATGTTTTGTTCTGTGACCTTGTGTTGTGTTGGTATCTGATATTATTGATTTTCTAACCAAACAACTTCCTTTAATATTTCTTGCAGCTTTGGTTTGTTTTTTGCAAATTCTCTAAGCTTGTGTTGATCTGTAAATGTTTTAATTTCACCTTCATATTTGAGAGAGTTTTGCTGGATATATGATCCTTGGTTGGCAGTTTTTCTCCTTCAGTGCTCTACATATGTCATCTCATTGCCTTCTTGACTGCATGGTTTCTGCTGAGTAGTCTGAACTTATTGATTCTCCTTTGTAGGAGACCTGGCTGCTTTTAAAATTTTCTCTTTATCTTTGGTTTTGGCAAGTTTGATGATAATATGTCTCGGTGATTTTCTTTTTGGATCAGTCTTAAATGGGGTTCGATGAGCATCTTGGATAGATATCCTTTCATCTTTCATGATGTCAGGGAAGTTTTCTGCCAACAGATCTTCAACTATTCGTTCTGTGTTTTCTGATATCCCTCCCTGTTCTGGGACTCCAATCACACGCAAGTTATTCTTCTTGAATCCCACATGATTCTTAGGGTTTATTCATTTTTTCAAATTCTTTCATCTGATTTTTTTCAGCTATATTGGTGTCAATTCCCTGGTCCTCCAGATTTCCCACTCTGCATTCCAACTGCTCGAGTCTGCTCCTCTGACTTCCTATTGGGTTGTCTAATTCTGTAATTTTATTGTTAATCTTTTGGATTTCTACATGCTGTCTCTCTATGGATTCTTGCAACTTATTAATTTTTTCACTGTGTTCTTGAACAATCTTTTTGGTTTCTTCAACTGCTTTATCAGTGTATTCCTTGGCTTTTTCTGTAGATTGCCTTATTTCATTTTTGAGGTCATCCCTGACGTCTTGAAGCATTCTGTAAATTAGTTTTTTATATTCTGCATCTGGCAATTCCAGGATTGTATCTTCATTTGGGAAAGATTTTGATTCTTTAATTTGGGGAGTTGTAGAAGCAATCATGGTCTGCTTCTTTATGTGGTTTGATATCGACTGCTGTCTCCGAGCCATCTATAAGATATTGTAATGATTTATTTTGTATTTGCTCACTGAGTCCTTATCTTGTTTTGTTTTCTTTCAATATACGTAGATGGGCTACTAGATTGTGCTGTCTTGATTGTTGTAGCCCTTGAATCAGTTATGACCTATTACCAGCTGGTTTGGGCTGTTACCAGATATATAAGCCTAAGAGTACATACACTATTCTTGAGTAGAATCTGATTTCGGTCACCAAGTGTGTGGTGTAGACTGTCACCTATTCACTTAGAGGAGTAGTGGTGATAGTTGTGTGCACCAGATTCTAGTAGCAGTGGGGGGAGGGGCAGGATGCTGACAGGCTGCCCCCAAGTGCCAGTGAGGTAGGTGTGTCTGTATTCCTAAAGCACTTTGGTGAGTGGGCTCTGCAGCTGTACCTTAGGCACCCAATGCATATACCTCTACAGATTGGTAGGTGTCACTATCCTCAGACCCCTATGGCAGGAGGCTAGGTGGTTTGGGTGGAGCTTCAGCCCTCAGTTCCCTGTTGTGGGTCAGTGAGGGCTCTGTTTAATAGGTAGAGATATCAGACCTGGGAAACTTGTCTTTCCAGTAATCTGCTAAAACAATTACAGTCAGATCACTATCAGAATTGCCTTTGCAGTACAATAGCCACCTTGTTGCCTGTAGGGATGAAAGCCCAAGACTGCGGAGCTCATATGCTTGGCTGGAGCTGGCTCTGTATTTTTAGTCCAGTTTCAGGAAGTCAGGGAAGGATTTTTGGTCCCTGGTTTTTTTGTAGCTGCTTCTCTCAGGCTAGGAGAATGGGTTAGGAAAAGACAAAGAAAAAAAAACAAAAACTGCAGAGCACTTCACTCTCTGGCCCAGGATATTCCAGTGTTAATGAAGCCGCCTGGGAAGGGGAGGGGAGGTATCAGATAGATAGGAGAGAGTAGCACCCAGGGATGTAGACAAAGTTACTTATCTTGCTTGGTGATGACTGTTTTATCTGAGATTCCTGAGGGGTGTGTAGCCTGTGTGAGTTGGCTGGGTCGAGATTGTCCCTGACGGTCAGGCCTGCATCCTGTGCTTGTGCTGTCTCAGAAGCTGTGGTCAGTTCCTCCGCTCCCAGTCCAAAGCCTAGTGCCAAGGTTCCCCGGCTGGGGCGCCGCACTCCAGGCTCCAAAACCAGTTGCTGCCTCCCGGTGACTTCTCCTCCTGTCAGCTGCGTCGCTGCGCTGCCTGCGTGCACTGGCTGGGCTTCCCCCGAGGTCACTTCTGTGGGCTAGGGCTGCGTCTCGTGTTTGTGCCGTCTCAGGATGCCATGCTCAGCTCCCCTGTGCCTAGTCCAAAACCCGGCGCCAAGGTTTTCTGACTGGGATGCTGGCTCCAGGCTCCGAAAACAGTCGCTGCTTCCCCGTGGCTGCTCGTTCTCTCGTTAGCCCTGTCAGTGTGCAGCCTTCTTGCACTGGCTGAGTCTCTACGGAGGTTATCCCAGGGGGCTAGGGGTTAGGGCTGCCTCCTGTGCCTGCCCCACCTCAGCGAGCCACAATCAGCCCCGCCACTCGGCACCCGGGAACCACGAGGGCTCAAGGCTGTGGCGTGGGTTGCTGGTTCCAGAAGCGGTCACTGCTTCAGGATGCAGCTTTTTGCTCCCGTCACTCAGGTCAACTTTTAGATCTGTGTTTGATGGTCAGGGTTCATAGATTGTCATGTGTGTGATTGATTCACTTGTTTTTGTGAGTCTTTGTTGCAAGAGGGATCCGAGGTAGCTTCTACCTAGTCTGCCATCTTGACCCTGCCTCTGTTCCATTTCATTTTTGATGGTTTCCAATTTTCCTAGATTCATACTTCATACATTCTATGTTCCAATTACTAATGGATGTTTGTAGCTGTTTTTTCTCATTTGAGTCATGTCACGTCAGCAAACAAAGGTCCTGAAAGCTTGACTCCATCCACGTCATTAAAGTTGACTCTACTTCGAGGAGGCAGCTCTTTCTCAATTGTATTTTGAGTGCCTTCCAACCTGAGGGGCTCATCTTCTGGCACTATATCAGACACTGTTTTTGCTGCTATTCATAAGGTTTTCACTGGCTAATTATTTTCAGAAGTAGACTACTGAGTCCTTCTTCCTAGTCTGTCTTATTCTGGAAGCTCAGCTGAAACCTGTCCACCACGGGTGACCCTGCCAGTATCTGAATACTGGTGCCATAGCTACCAGCATCACAGCAACATGCAAGCCCCCACAGTACAACAAACTGACAGACACGTGGGGGAATATGCAGGGTGGGGATGATCATTTTTGAAGGTTCTAATACCTACATATGGAATAGTTGAATTAGAAAAATCTTTACAGAATTTGTCCATTACCATGGCTTGGCTTGGTGATGAAATAGCTGATGGAATAGTGGCTGAATGAAAATCCTTAATTTCTTTTCTTTAGTTAGAGTAGTTTTAAACAATCAAATAGTATTAGGTTTTTTTTTTTTTTTTTATTGGCACAACAAGGGATATGCCCAATAGCCAATTCTTCCAGTTGTACTTAGATAATAACACAGGAGAAGTGAAACCAGATATTAATCAAATTCACCAACAAGCTGCCTGGTTGCCTATCACTCCCATACAGGCCCCTGACTTATTTGGATGGTTGCCTCAGGAAATTTAGTCTTGGGCTTATTTCTTTTTACAAGACATGTTGATTATTTCAATTTAGTAACAATAGTAATTGGTTTAGTTGAATGTACTATTTTTTTGTGTCACCAAGTGCCAGCACTCTGGAACCCATCCAATTGCCAAACAAATGATGTATACGAATTCTGTCCATTTCTGCAACACTGTGGCCAGCCTGGTTGCCTTGTATTAACACTTGAGCTCTTCAAGGAATCCTTTCATCACCTCAGTGGAGAAACAGAAGGTATCCGGTTCAATAGAGCTCTGAGTTTAAAGTACCTGCTACGGCTGCCATCTAGGAGCCACTTAAGCCTAGGGCATTGTCTTCTGCATGATCATTGATTTACTGCCTGTAATTCAATGATCAAAAGAAGGAATTGATTTAGGATTATAAGAAATTTGCAAATTCTCTAGGAATTAGACATACCGGAAGAACTGATCGAACTGGTCTTGGTTGTCGGATTGAGCTGGCTAAGGATAAAAGGTCTTTTTAAGTCAAAGATTGATTCTTTGAGGCAAAACACCAGTAGTTTTAAGCAAAACATCTTGTGACTAGCGTGGCAGTTATGAAATGATGTAATTTGGAGTTATGTAATGATGTAATCTAGCAGTTATATAATGATGTAGTCATGTTCCATTTTGTGATCTGATGTGGTCATCCTCTATTTTCACATAACAACCTGGTTCTTGGAACCTAACCATGTCAGTAAGTGAGGAGTGACTGTACTTGCAATTACATTTTTGTAACAAAAAGGATACAAGTGAAGAGATGCATAGGATGGGGCAAGGAGGGTTCTCAATGCAAGGTTTCCATGTCCCAAGAAGGGATGTGCTACCCTTTCATGAGCTGCAATGTTTTTCATCAACCAGGAAGCCCATGGAGCTTCCATGTCCAGAGCCGTCATTGGGGTCATTACATAGGCATGATTAATTGAACTCAACCTTCAGCCCTCTCCCCTGAGGTCAGGCTGTATCACGTGGTGGGTTTTTCTGGCCTGCCAGCTCCCACTCAAGAGTCACCTTATTACCATAAGCTGTTAGGTTAGGTGTGGTCTGGAGGCCTCATCAAAGACATTTCGATAACTGGGGAAATTCCAAAGTTTTAGATGTTATTATTCATGAGCCAAGGACAAAGGCCAAATTCTTTGGGAAAGTTAACCCCACAGTTGTAGATATACAAGTGGCTTAACTTTGTAATAATTCATTGTATACATTTATGTACTTTTTTGTATTTATGCGATATCCAATAAAAAAGTAATACTTATTACCAAAAAAAGTGGTAGCCTAATATCAAGGTTTAGACCTTTGATCTCCTCTATTGTCAGTGCGGACGGTCTTCTTAACAGCAAGGGTAAAATAATCAACCAACAAACAAAACCTGTTGCCATAGATTCCAACTCATAGAAGCTCCATGTGTTACAGAATAGAACTGCTCCACAGGGTTTTCTCGGCTGTGACCCTTATGGAGGCAGATTGCCGGGACTTTCTGTCTCAACCTTAGGGGACTAACATTGTGAGTATATGCCCAGAACTTACTCTTCCTTCTGGCCCTGATTTTGTTTCCTAGCAACCTGGATATGATTTATCACTTATATTCCCCTGCAAGTTGTTCACTGACTACTTAGATACACTTTCATAGTTTCAAGATTATTTCACTCCTCCTATTCCGTAGTCGGAGCCCTGGTGGCACAGCGGTTAAGAGTTTGGCTGCTAACCAAAATGTCCACAGTTCGAGTCCACTAGCTGTCCCTAGAAAGCCCTATGGGGCAGTGCTATTCTGTCCTATAGGGTTGCTATGAGTTGGAACCAACTCAACGGCCATGGGCTTGGTTTTTTGGTTTTTACCCAATAGTTAGGAGCCCAGGTAGCACAGTGGTTAAAGCACTCAGCTGCTAACCAAAAGGTTGGTGTTTTGAATCCACCAGCTGCTCTGTGGGAGAAAGATGTGGCAGTCTCCTTCCATAAAAATTTACAGCCTTGGAAACCCTATGGGGCAGTTCTGCTCTGCCCTTTCAGGTGGCTACGAGTTGGCATCAACTTGACGGCAATGGGTTTGGTTTTTTTGGTTTACCCCACAGTTGGAGTCCCTGGATGGTGTAAATGGTGTCTATAGTTATCTAGTGCTATAGTAGAAATACCACAAGTGAATGGCTTTAACAAACAGAAATTTATCCTCTCACAGTCTAGTAGGCTAGAAGTCCAAATTCTGGGTGCCAGCTCCAGAGGAAGTCTTTCTATCTCTGTCGGCTCTGCAGGAAAGTCCTTGTCATCAATCTTCCCTTGGTCTGGGAGCTTCTCTGCACAGGCACCTCTGGTCCAAAGGGTGAGCTGTGCTCCTGGTGCTGCTATCTTGGTGGTATGAGGTCCCCATGTCTCTCTGCTTGCTTCTCACTTTTATATCTCAAAAGAGATTGGCTCAAGACACAATCCAATTTTGTAAATTTGAGTCCTGCCTCATTAACATAACTGCTGCTAATCCCATCTCATCAACATCATAGAGACAGGATTTATAACACATAGGAAGATTTCATCAGATGACAAAATGGGAGACAATTATATAATACTGGGAATCATGGTCTGGCCAAGTTGACATATATTTTTGGGGGACACAATTCAATCCATGACATTGGTTAACAGCTGCTAAATGAAATATTGGTGGTTTGAATCCATTCAGAAGTACATTGGAAGAAAGGCCTGGAGATATACTTCCAAAAGGTCAGCTGTTGAAAATCCTATAGAGCATAGTTCTACTCTGTCACACGTGGGGTTTCCGTGAGTCAGAATTGACTCAGTGGCGACTGTTTTTTTCCCTATAGTTAATTTGAGGGCCTAGATAACAGAATTGAGTGAAATTTGGCAAATCTCTCCATACTATTCAAGCTTCTTTTGGTGACAAGTGACAAAAATTCAACTCAAACTTTGTAGGGCCCTTAACATTTGGGAACGTATTAGCTCATGAACCTGTGAACTTCAGATGTATATTTTGCATCAGGTTTTAGCTGAATACAAATACTCTTACCAGAACACTGTCTGAGTTCTACTTTCCTCTGTATTGGCTTTATTCTCAGGGAGTCTTTTACCTCAGAATGCCCCAAAAGTGGTTTTGGGTGGCTGGAGGGTTGTACCATCCACAATAACTAGTGATCTCATGGGGAAAAGCACGTCTCTTTCATAACAGTTCTAGTAAAAGTTCTAGAGAGACTTGAATGGTCAGGCTTGGGTCACCTGCAAATTCCTAATCACTGTGGCTAGAATGATCTGATTTTCTAAATAGACAGGTCTGGGTCATATGGCAACCCTGAGGTTGTGGTTGGGAAGATCATGAAGTAGGTTACCTACTATAGAGAAATTTCTTTCTTTAACTGAAAAAGAAGGTGAGAAAATATGCTGGGCAGGCATACTAAAATTATTAGTCTGCTACATTTCCTGAAAGAATTAGCCCGTGAACTCTTACCCCATAACCCTGTATCCTGCAGTGGTGATATCATTGGTTCATATCTACCCAAATCAATGATTATATCATATTCAAAGCTAGAAGGGAGAATGTTTCAACTTGGGAGTGTGGTGAAAGAATTACCAGTCCTCTCATTGGTTCTATAAACGTATCTCCTTGTTCTGTTAAAGTATTTGCATGTGGTTTTTAAATATGCCTAGCAAAATGCCATCAATTGATTTCTCCAACTAATAAAGAAAATGTTCAAGAATTGGTGGAGTCAAACTCTTGGTGATTGTGCCATTAGAATACATTCTTTTAAAGAAATCCTCACATCTTATCATATTTGCTACTGAGAAATTAACTTGCCTCAGATAATACTGATTTCTATTTTCACACTGGAATTCTGTTCATTCTTTACATTTATGAGGGTTTTTTTTTTTCATTGTAGAATGACTCATATTTCAACTTACCTAGCCCCTCACATAATGTTTACATATTAGCCCAGAGTTTAAAGCTAGTCACTTTTCCATATCTTCTCAGATAAAACAAGATAACTGGGTACACTCTGTGGTGAGCTTTGAGCCAATTTTAAGCATTGCTACACAGTTTTTTTTGGTGGGTACACAGTTTTGGATACTGTTATCAGACCCTTTGCCTGCTATGCACACGCAATGCTCAGTTACTTATAGAGTTGATTTAATTTAACCCTTTGGTGACCGAACTATTTTCTGCTTTGATTTTTTTATTGATACCATGTGTTTTCATTAATGGAAGCATACTGAATCATTGAGTGTGTCTGAATTTTGGTGGGTAGTATGGATTTTTTTCTTGCCCCCTCCCACAAGCCTATCCTAAGTGTTTAATGGTACATATGAAATACCACTAATTATACCCTGGAGTCCTCACTAGGGTCTATTGGTACCTACATGTAACAAATAAAAGTTTTCAAAATTTCTATTTTGCCTACCAAAAATTCAGACAAAATACCCTGTAAAACAATAATTTGCTGCACATGTCCATTTCTTCGGTTTCAAACAGTCACAAAGATCCCTGCTTTCTGGTAGCATGCACTGTCAGTGGTACAGTAGCACCCCAATAAACCACAGAGGCTGAAAAAGTTCATGGTCACTATATGTACTGTTGGGCACAAGAGTTAAAGGCTTTGTATGCGTTGGAGCTACAGCTTTTCCTTGTAATGTAAGAAGCCTGCTTCTCTTCTCCCCCACCTTCTCACCTAGAGATTTCTCAGGGGATCTCCACATGGACTGTCATTTTCTTTTCTTTCTTTTTTATTTTGAGACAAGGCAAAGGGAGAAGTAGAGGTGAAGAGTTTGATGGTCTTGCCAATTTTCTTCCTTCACCAAGAATCTCCTTACGTAAGCCTCAAATTATAGTGTGTTGAGAAGGCCATAAAAGTGGACATTGCCAAGATGTTAAGACTAGAGTATTGCTGAGTATATCATTCATTCATTCAATGAATATTAAGTACTTACTATGGGCCTGGTTCTGTAGTAGGTACTGATATTACAGTAAACATGAAAGACAAACGTCCCTGTCTGTCTTCCCCAGTGGAATGTCTTGTAAACAGATACATATGTAAGTCCTATTAAGAAAAACAAAGCAGAGTAAGGGACAGAGACTAGCAGAGTCTGCTATTTTAGACATACTGGTCAGGGAAGGAGAACCTCTGGTGGTGCAGTGGTTAAAGCACTCAGTTGCTAACCAAAAGGTGGGTGGTTCAAGCCCACCAGTGGCTCCATGGGAGAAAGATGTGGCACTCAGCTTCTGTAAAGATTTACAGCCATGGAAACCCTACGGGGCAGTTCTATTCTGTTCTATAGTGTTGCTATGAGTTGGAATCAACTTGATGGCAGGGAGTTTGGTTTTTGGTTTGGTCAGGGGAGACTTCTCCAAGAAAGCACCATTTAAGCAGAGATTGAATTATGAGAGAACGTTAGCTGAGCACTCCAGTCAAAAGAAACAAGAGTGCAGAGCCCCTTAAGTGCAAGTGTGCTTGGGTTATTCAGTGAACAGCAAGGAAGCCAATCTGGCTAGAAATTACTAAGTGGGAGATCATAGACAACGAGGTTAGAGATGTAGGCCAGGACATATAGGGCTTGTAGGCTATGTTGTGGGTTTCGGAATTTATTCTAAATGTGTTAGGAAGCATTGGAAAAGTTTTGAGCAAAGAAGTAACATGATCAGGATACGTCCTGAAAGGACCATTGACAGCTAGGTAGAAGCTAGGATGTGTTGTTGTTCTTGTTGTTAGTTGTCGTTGAATCAATTCCTCCTCATGGTGACCCCAAGTACGCAGAGTAGGGTTTCCAAGGCTGTGACATTTTGGAAGCAGGTCATTAGACCTTTCTTCCAAGGCATTTCTGAGTGGGTATGAACCGCCAACCTTTTGTTTAGTAGTGGAACACTTCACTGTACCATTAGGGACTCCTATCTATGAGTCGGAATCAACTCTACAGCAATGCGGTTTTTTGTTTTTGCTATATATAGTTCAGATGAAAAATTACACCTTGATTAGGGTGGACATGATTGAATATATTTTTTGAAGATGGGGCAAAGAGAAAGATGAAGGACGAGGTCAAAAACTGGAAGAATAATGGGATAAAGGATAGTACCATTTACTGAGATAGTGAACACTGCGGGAGGTATGCACTGTGTTTGTATGTTTGTTTGGTGGCGGAAGATAAAGTTCTATTTTGGACATGTTAACTTTAAGATGCTTATTATAAATTCAAACAGAGATGAATAGGATATAGTTAGATATACCAGTTAGAGTTCAGAGGAAAGGCTGGGAGTAGAGATGGGATTTAAAACTGTCTCTGACCACCATTCATGGGTTACATGACCGAGTGACTGTGAAAAGAAAAGAAGGCCAAGGACTCAGCTCGAGGGCACCAGAACACTTAAAAGGTCAGGCAGGGGAGAAAGATCCGGCAATGGAAGACCCAGAAGACTCAGTCAGTGAGGTAAAAGGAAACCCAGAAGTTTGCAGGGTAATGGAAAATAAGTGAACAGTGTCTCCAGAAGATGGGAGTGATCGGCTAGGCCAAATTTTACTTCAGATAAGAATGGAAGTACCCCTAGGATTTGACAACTAGGAGGTAGGGAGGAAAGTCTGATAGGGGCAAATTCCCTTCGGGAGAGTTCTGCAATAAAGCAGGGCAGAAAAATGGGATGGTAGCTAGCAAGCTGCAGGAGCCCTGGTGGTGTAGAGGTTAAAAGTTCTCAGTTGCTAAAAGAAAGGTCGGTGGCTCAAACCCACAAACTTTCCGCAGGAGATGTGGCAGTCTGCTTCTGTTGGGAAATCAGCCTGGGAAACCCTATGGGGCAGTTCTGCTCTGTCCTACAGGATCGTTATGAGTCGACCTGATGGCAACAGGTTTAGGGTTTGGAGCTATCAAGTGATAAACAGCCAAGGAGGAACTTTTTTAAAGGATGGGGTTAGGGTTGGGATAACACAGTGTATTTGTATAGCGCTGGAAATACCGACTGCGCTAGCATAAACCAAACCAAAACCACTGCCGCAAATCCATTCCAGCTCATAGCGCCTCCATAGGGCTTCCAAGGCTGTAAATTTCTGCAGAAGCAGCAGACAGCCACATCTTTCTCCCATGGAGCCGCTCCTGGGTTCCAACCACCAACCTTTGTGTTAGCAGTACTAACATAATAGGAGATAAATCCTCGCTTTCTGTTTTCAGAAGTTTAACCTTCGGAAGAATTCATGAGATCAAGCACCAGAAGTGCGTCGGCACTGCATAAAATCAAAGCAGCTCATCTATGAAGCAGGTCGCGCAGCCTTTAGCTGAGAAGGGGGAAAAAAAAAAAAAAAAACCCCAAACGCGTTGCCATGGAGTCATTCCGACTCAAAAACCAAACTAAACCCGTTGCCATGAAGTCCATCCCGACTCATAGTGACCCTACAGGACAGAGCAGAACTGCCCCATAGGGTTTCCAAGGAGCGGCTGGTGGATTCGAACTGCCAATCTTTTCGTTAGCAGCCAAGTTCTTAACCAGGCGCCACCAGGGCTCCTGGGACAGAGAATGGGTGGGCAAACATCATCTTCTTCCGGCTTCGGGCTGGAACGCTGAGGCGCCCCTGGGTTATGGTGCCCACACTCTCCACAGACCCCGCAAAACACGGCCCCAGGACGCCCTATGCGTTTAGCCGCGCCTGGCTTCCCGATTCTAGCCGTTTTGCCACATTCCGAAGAGCCACGAAATGGAGGCGGGCGGCTTCCTCCCTCCTTTATACGGTGTCCTTCAGCGCTTCACCCCGCTTCTCGGGGACGCCTCTCTGCACTGCGGAGTCACCACGGGCCCCGCGCACCAGCCTGGCCAAGCTTCTCCCTCCAACCCGGCACCCCGACGCCACAGCCGGGCGGGCACCACAGCCAACCAGCGGCCAGCTGACAGGCCGTGAGGGCCTTGCCTGACGGCCGGCGGGCGGAACGATGGGGCGGGGTCGGGCGCACCCCAGAGGTCACGTGGCCGGCCTAGGCCAATGGGCGCGCGGCGTGGGGTCGCTGGGCGTTGGGCTGCGGGTTGCACTCGGCCGGCGCTGAGCCGGTGTAGTTCAGGCTACGAGCGAACGGGCAGACTGGTGGCAAATGGAGAGCAAGGTCCAGCGGGCTCGCGCCGCGTTCCGGTCCGGCCGGTCTCGGCCTCTGCAGTTTCGGCTGCAGCAGCTGGAGGCGCTGCGGAGGATGGTGCAGGAACGCGAGAGGGACATCCTGGCTGCCATCAGCGCTGACCTGTGCAAGGTGCGGACTCCGGCCTTCCGCCTCCCCACTTCCGGATGGCATTCCCCTGAGCTTCTGCATTCTTCTTTTTAATTCTGATTAAGCAAGCAAACGTTTCCCCCGACGTTCCCGATCCTCCGCCCTGCGTGTTTAGACACGCTTAGAAGTCCGTGTGTTTTCTCTTCTCTGTAGTTCCTCGTCTATGAATGACCTATTATATACTTTGCCCATATTTCTGTCGCGTCTATGGCCCTTTTTTATTTGTAGAAGCTCTTTGTATATGCTGGATTTCATAGTTTGCCAACTTAACATATTGCCGATATTTTTCTCCAGGTCTGTTTCTTGCCTTTTAATTTTGTGGTTTCTTTTGTAGACAGGCGTTTTTTGTCGTCGTCTTCGTCACAGTCGTTGCGCTCAAATTTTCCGTCATGATTCTGTGTTTTAGGTCAGCACACCTCAAACTCTGTAGTGTGCTGAGGAATCACTTAGGGATCTTGTTAAAATGCAAATTATGTTCACCAGGTCTGGGATGGGGTCTGAGAGTCTTAAGTTCCTAATGAGTTCGCTGGTTGATACCATGCTTTCAGATCTGGAACCACGTTTTCGGTAATAATACTACTGTCACCTTGTTTTCACTTTTTATATGCACTCCACATATAGCAAGACCTTTCTCTGGCTTTGGGAGTCTTCCTTCCCCACCTCCCTCTGTCAAAGTTTATTTCAAGTAGTAGTAATATCAACGGTAGTAGTAGTAACAGTAATAACCATAGAATTTCCTTTATAGTACTTCTGGTGTAGAGGAGCTGTGATATCAAATATACAAGGTGGGATAATTAAGATTCCAAAAAGGCTGTGGTTCATTTACTCATTCTACAAATGTTAAATGTGTGAGTATGTACATGTATAGGAGTACTAAAGAAATTAAGATCCTGACATTGAAAGTTTTAAATTTGGTTGGCAGACAAAACATACACAGATAAATGTGAATATAGTTAAAAACTAGCATATTAAGGGTGAAATATCAAGATACAGATTGAAAGTGTAGTTGCTGTTGTGTATAAATCGAAGCGTGACCAGGACAAGCCATTATTTTTCGGGAAAGTCTTCCTCATGGAAGAAGAGTTTAAACCCATTTTTAAAGAGTTTAGATCAGTAGAGAAGGATTTTGATGGATTAAATATATTACAGAAGGTGTTAGCAAGTTGCTACTGAAGGCTTAGGAGTCCCTGGATTGTGCGGCCTATTAGTGCACTTGGCTGCTAATGGAAAGGTCAGAGGTTTGAGTCCACTTGGAGGTGCCTTGGAAGAAAGGCCCAGTTATCTACTTCTGAAAAACCAGCCATTGAAAACCCTATGGAGCACAGTTCTACTCTGACACATGTGGGGGCCCCCTGAGTGAGAACTGACTTGATGCCAGCTGGTTTTATTGAAGGCTTAGAGGGTGTAAAAGGGATCCGGATGGTAAACCATCCAGTACCTGACCTGAGGTTTTTGACAATTAAGGCTGAGTGTGTCAGACTCATTGTGTAAGGTTAACTGATTCTCTTATAACAGAGTGAATTCAATGCATACAGTCAGGAAGTCATTAACATCCTTGGAGAAGTTGATCACGCCCTGGAGAAGCTTCCCGAATGGGTCACTCCTAAACCAGTGGAGAAGAACCTGCTCACCATGCTGGATGAGGCCTATATTCATTCAGAGCCCTTGGGAGTCGTACTGATTATTGGAGCTTGGAACTACCCCTTTGTTGTCAACATCCAGCCACTGATAGGAGCCATTGCCGCAGGTCTGGAGCCAACTTATGTCCTCATACCTTTTTAGAGGAGCTTACTCTCTTATGGAGCTCTGGTGGCACAGTGGTTAAGAGCTTGGCTGCTAACCAAAAGATCGGCAGCTCAAATCCACCGGACACTCCTTGAAAACTCTATGGGACAGTTCTGCTCTGCCTAAAGGGTCACTATCAGTTGGAATCGACTCAATGGCAGTGGATTTGGTATTTCTCCCCTATTGGTTGTAAATTAAGGATTGTGTCTAATTAAATAATTTTCCTTGGCAGTTTGCTTTGATTTATACCAGTAGCGTATTGAGAATTCATAATTATCATATTTTTTGAAAATTGGGCTCCAGGGTGGATTTTCATGATGACTATCTTTTGAAACAGGGAAACCCTCATAGCACAGTGGTTAAGAGCTATGGTTGCTAACCAAAAAGATGGCAGTTCGAATCTACCAGACACTCCTTGGAAACCCTTGGGGCAGTTCTACTCTGTCCTATAGGGTTGCTATGAGTCAGAATCAATCGATGGCAACGGGTTTGTTTGTTTGTTTTGATCTTTTGAAGCACCCAGAGAGTGCACATGTGAGGGTGTAAAGGCATCTGAGTCAGTAGGCTCAAGAGTTTGGAATCAGGCATCCATTATTTTTTAAATGTAGATTCAGTTGCTGGCTCTGACTAGCTTCTTCATTCAGATAAGGGCTATTATGGGAGTAATGCTACCTTGAGTGCATGGCAATACCAAGAGATTAGTTTATCACTTCTGCGGGTCTAGATCAACAACTTTCTGTTGTCAAGGCCTGCTTGTCTGACAATTTAAGAGCAGAGAGGGAAATCCAAGAGTGGGAGTGGGAAAAAAAGTGATAGAAGGGTAAAGGAGTAGGGAAGGCTCATTGAGCCAGTTGCTAACGATCTGAAAGCTAAGGAGAACTAAGGAGTTCGAGATAGAGCGCGGAAAGGAAGAGAAGGTGAGACAGACTCTTCTGCCCCTTATGAGGAAGAACAGAATGAAGAGCTACAGAAGTAGTTTGAGGGCCTAGCCTGTACTCTACTTGTGAACACTGTTGTGGTAGCTACTGAAGTTACTCAAGTATTAGATGATATTGTTCTGCTTTTTGCTTTGTTCAGGAAATGCTGTGATTATCAAGCCTTCTGAAGTAAGTGAAAATACAGCCAAGATCATGGCTAAGCTCCTCCCTCAGTACTTAGACCAGGTAAGAATGTTTTCAACAATCTTCAGCATATCTGTTTAATTTAGGAAACACACATTTGGTTTTCCTGTCATTGTAGCAGGAGCTCCGTTTGTGGGTTCAAACAACTGGCTGAATAAAAGAAGTTCAAGTTCCAAAATAAACTGTGAAATGACCTAGCCATTGTGGTTGGTTATACAATAGTTTTAGGCTCGTGGCTTCATTGGGACCCCTCCTTTTATTTCCAAATCCTTTTCTGCTATTTCGCATTTTGCTTGCTCTAAAATAAGGCTTTAGGTGTGTTCATTCAGTGAATTATTGAGGGATTGGTACTGTGCTGTGTACTGCCATATTTTTGTTGCTGACAGTTTCTTTTTGCCTAACGGGTTACAGCTGTATAAGAGCATGCCTGCTTTTAAAAAGGGTATGTTTGTGGCCTGAAAACTACAAAAGAAAATGATCCTCAACCGGAGTTAAAGTTTAACTCTGTGTCTGACTCATAGGTTCTTGCACTTACCTAGGGAGCAAGCTTATGATGTAGCCATGCAGCTCGGACTGCTGAGTTCTAAAGAAATTGCTGCAGCGAGAGGTCCTCACTTAGCTTTCATCAAAAGGCAACTTTAAAATATCATACCTACAGCTGTACATAGTAATTTGTAATGGTAGCCTTGAGGCCATCTCTGGCTCTTGGAATAATATTGTTTTCTGTTGTCTTATCACTGTCATGGCAGCCCACAGAACAATTTTGTTCTAATAGCTGTAGTTATCCACTTCAGAGGGATGAAATGGAAGGCAGTAAGATGTCATGAATTCCTAGGATTTGGAACCAGAAGATGGAGGTTTAAAGCCCTGTTCTGCCCCTCACTGGAAGTAAATTCTTCAGTATCTGGCTCTGTGGAGACAGGGCTAATGACGCCCCCTCCTGCCTCACTTAGCTTGTTGGGGGATCAATCACATATATTCTGTAGATAAGTCATGTAAAAGTTAAAACTTGAAACATTTGTTGGGCAGTTGAACTGTGAAGTGAATGAGAACTAATTAACTCTTCAAAGAGCAGGAGGTAAAGTGGGCACACGTCCGTAAGCCAGTGTTTACTTCATACTCACACCTCAGAAGCTTTTGAATACCTTCTGTTTTCCTTCCTTGGCATGTGTTCTCTGGCGTTACTTTCTGTGGTATTATTTTTCAAGGTGTTCTCATTTATAATAGCTGCTAATAATAACACAGAGCATCTAAGGGGTCAGTCCATGGAAGCTACATGAATTTCTCAGTAACAGATGAGGAAACTGAGGCTCAGAGATGTTCAATAACTTGCCGAAGATCATATAAGCTACTAAGTGGCAGAGCCAGAGTCGCTCCAGATCTGTCTGCCTTGTATACCATTTGTTTATTTGGCAGACATTTATTTGTTTCCTGCCATGGGTGGTGCAAACAGTTAAGTCACACTCGGCTGGTGACTGAAAGGTTGGCGGTTCAGGTCCACCCAGAGGCGCCTTGGAAGAAAGCTCTAGCAATCCACTTCCAAAAAATCAGCCAGAAACCCTATGGAGCACAGTTCTTCTCTGACATAGGGGCTGCCATGAGTCAGAGTCCGCTCGTCAGCAACTGTTTTTACCATAGGCTAAGTCCTGCCCTATACTGTGTAGAGAGATAACATTCAGATTGAGATATTTCGGCTGGGACCTGTCCTGTGGTTCATAACAGTAGCTACTTTCTCACCAAAATCCTCAGCTTCTGTTCCAAAATACCCTCTGTTTCATCCATTTCCCTGGCCGAATCCAACTTGTTTGCTCTTTTTTTTGTGCCTTCGTGGCTGAGCTTATGTAGAAAACAATGGACTGTTTGGATCAGTTCCACTGTCAGTTGACGCTTCCTAGACTCCCTCAGATTGTGTGTTCTCTACTTATCCTTGGCTGGTCCCTCTGCCATTCCTCACAAGGACCAGTCTTGACTTTCTTCTGGCTTTATTGAATGTTATGTGTTTATGTTAACAAAGAAATTGCTCATGTTAGATAATAGAATTAATTTGACAATTTAAGTGTTTATGTTTCTCTTTTTTTTTTTAAGGACCTGTATGTTGTTATTAATGGTGGTGTTAAGGAAACCACAGAGCTTCTGAAGCAGCGATTTGACCATATTCTGTATACAGGAAGTGCTGCAGTTGGAAAAATTGTCATGGAGGCTGCTGCCAAGCATCTGACCCCTGTGACTCTTGAACTGGGAGGGAAAAGTCCATGTTACGTTGATAAAGATTGTGACTTAGACATTGCCTGCAGGTGAGAGTTACTCTCTGGTTATCTGAGGTTTTCCTAGCACAGTGGGAAACAGGTTGGTGTATCTTCTTCGCACTTGAACGCTGTGCTTTGTGACTCCGAGATACATCTTTAGGCTTTGGTGGTTGATGTCCTCAAGGATAACGTAACTCTTTCACGGACTGCCTCTTAATGCCAGTGTTAGAAAAGACGAGCCGTGGGTTTTGACGTCATGTGGTTGACCTCGGGAATTATGAAAAAGTTTTTTTTGTCCTCGAGATTTATGGATGGATCAGGCAAGATATTTTACTGTTCTCCTGGAAAATGATCCAAGAAGTAGAATAATCCAAAATCTCATGTATGCCTCATAAAATCTTTAAATTACCAGCTGAAAGGGTATTATATGGATCTGTTAACTGAGTTCCTTTGTTGACAAAACCAATATTTCTCATCTTTTCCTTTGAGTAGCACTTTGCATCTGGGAACTAAAAAATAAGGTTTCAGGTTTTATCTGCTTAATCAGGTTTAACTACCAGGAAGTGCCAAAATAAAGAAGTGACCCTGTCCTCAGTGTAGTGCACCTGCCTGTCCGCTTCAGAGATGGGGAACGAGGAGGAGTCAGGTAGTTAGGTCCAGGTTCCAGGTTGGCTTCCTGAGTAGAAGTCCGATTGCCAGAATATGAGACCCTCAGTTAGTGAACGTTCAGGCTGTAGACTTCTGTCCATACCTAGAAACGGCCTTCCAAACTGAGGAAGGGCTCCACACAGAGGAAGGTGGTCTTGCCAGCTGGCTGTTGTCCTGCTTTATAGCTGAACCTCTAGTCAGCAGGGCCTGATGCCACAACCAGTAGAAGCAGAGTCTGTACCAGACTTCCGTCACCCAGGATGTCCTTACGGCTGCAGTAGGAGGAGAAAGGAGATGTTGGGAGGCTGTTTCTCCTCTTTTCCTGCAGCAGTGGCTGTACTCCTTATAATGGACTATTTCCTATGAGCTGGTTTGGGAATTTTCCTGACACTTAGAACATTCTACTTCATTCAGAAAATGCATTCTAAGTTGGTTTGAACAAACTCATTTACACAGTTTTTAAAATGTTTGTTTTTTTATAAAGATTACCAATTAAACTTATGAATATGTTCTAGTTGTAAAACAACACAAAAGTATATAACGATTGAGTATTATACTGAATTATATAGCTAATCTGTTTCTACCTCCTCCCAGACGCATAACCTGGGGGAAGTACATGAACTGTGGTCAAACCTGCATTGCTCCAGACTACATTCTCTGTGAACCATCTCTCCAGAATCAGATTGTGCAGAAGATTAAAGAAACTGTGAAGGTCTGTGTTCAGCACATCTGAATCCATTTATTTCATTAAGATATGGAGTCAAATTAACTCTTAGCAGGCAGCATCCCCTTTTCCCCTCCTTTCAGGAAAATCCAATAGCATTTGTGACTGAATTATTATTTATCAGTTAATTAAAAGTACTCTGTGCATCTTTTATAAAATGTCTGCTGGGAGGAAAGTTAAGGGGGTATTAAAACCACTTAAACTGTCTAGTTGATTTGTTGGTGAAACAGCTGATTAGTTGTGGCACCTACTTAAAAAAAGTTAAATAATTATATGTTTATGGTTTTGAAAGAGTGTCGTGAGTGTAATTGTTGAAGTATAATTGACATATTGGCTATTGCTGATTAAGGTTATCAAGATTTATGTATGTAGAGGGTCTAGGATGACCAGTAGTTTGGAGGAATGAGTTAATTAAATACCTGCTTATAGTGTACCCTTTACATGTTTATGAATCTTTCAGAGTGTTTACAGTAAAGATTTCCAGTGAGGGATTGAGGAACTCAGCCTGGAAAGAAATGTAGGATTTGAATTGGTGAAAAGAAATGGGATGAACCAGTGTGACTGAGGGCAGTGGTGGAAGGGTGTCACTAAGCACGCTGGGCAGAACAAATGATTAGAACAGTCATCGTTCACACAGAAGATGCTAATTGAGCACTGAAAGGATCGAGAATACCTAAGAGTAAGGTATATTATCAGGGAATGAAAGCTGTATGCCAGGAAGTTTAGGGAGATAGTTCACAATGGGCTCAGCCAGGGTAACACTGGGGGTGATGCTGGAGGTCTTGATGTGGAAATTGGGTGTTAGTGATGGGACTGGAGATGAATCCAGACCAGGAGAACAAGAAGGGAGGATTGGGCAGACTTAGGGAATGTGGGATGGAAGGGACATTAAAGATAAATGTGTGAGATTGAGAGTATTTGGAGAAGTGGTTAGTTGAGGACGGTGATGAACTCAGTTTTAAAGGAACAAGGGCTTCTTTGTCTTCTTTTGGAAACCCTAGTGGCGTAATGGTTAAGAGTTTGGCTGCTAACCAGAAAGTTGGCAGTTCATGTCCACCAGGCAGTCCTTGAAAACCTTATGGGGCAGTTCTACTCTGTCCTCTAGGGTCACCATGAGTCAAAATTGACTTGACGGCAATGGGTTTTGCCTTCCTTTGAGGTATTTTATACTTGAGCACAGTGGTTCTTAGCCTGGCTATACATTAGAATCAGTGGGGAACCATTTAAAATTAAGTTTCTAGCCTTTACCCTCCAAAAATTGATTTAATTGGTCTGGGGTTCCCAGGTAAGTCTAAGGTCCAACCAGCATTGAAGATTACTGTTGGTAGCTCTGGAGGTGGGGCCCAGGAATATGCATTTTAACAAGAGCCCAGGGAATTCTTACCACCCAGACTTCAAAATCACTATTCGTAGGTGAACAATTTTCATTTTAAGTCAAGAGTAAATTGAGAGCTCTCATAAGCCTTTGAAAGGATGCCCTAAAGCCCCATTGCAGTAGTTAGAAGGAAGAGCAGCAGTTTAGTAGTTTTGTGTTTATTTTACATTATAATTATTGATTGTATGACTATTGGGATTCTATTACTTCGGTTAATTTTATCAAACCTGTATTTCAGTTTGAGTGGTTTCACTAACATCTATGATCATATAAGTCAGCAAAATAGAGCAGAATTTCCAAATGTCTGTAAAGGGCTGGATAGTAAATATCTTAGGCTCTGGATGCCATAGATCTCTGCTGCAACTACTCAGTTGTACTGCAGTGGGAGAGCAGCCATGGCTAGTACATAAATGAATGGGCGACCCCTGATAAAGAGCAACTCCTTCCCCTGCACCTGTTCCCACAGTCACCCCCAGGAGGGCCCAGGGATTGACTCTAAGAGATCTGTATGAACCCCCTGAAACTGTATGGGAAATGAAAGATCTCTGTGTGTTTGCTTTTATTTCTTGTCCTTGACCTGCCAAAAAGCTTAAACTTACTACTGTTGTACTACTGTTAAATTACTTGAGGAGGGTGGTGTGGAGTGTTGGATTCTGTGAGAATATAAAACCAGGTAGATTTTTGGGCATGGGTGGATTTTGTAACTTACTAAAGAAATTGAAACATGGGTATTTTATGCCAATCAAATATTGTATTATTTTAAATAGGAATTTTATGGTGAAAATGTGAAGGAGTCTCCTGATTATGAAAGGATCATCAATCTTCGTCACTTTAAGAGAATAAAAAATTTGCTCGAAGGACAAAAGATAGCTTATGGTGGGGAGACTGATGAGGCCACACGCTACATAGGTAATGGAAATTCACCTCTTCCTATGGGAAGATGACAGTTGCGGTTTTTACTGACACTATTTACTGACACTAGACTTTTAAACATACAACATTTCAGTATGCCAGAAAGCGGTATTGAAGAGTTTAATAATTATTTAATGTTCTTGTCATTAGCTGCTGTCAGGTCGATTCTGACTTGTTCCAACCCTGTGTACCATAGAATGAAACACTGCCTGGTCCTGCTCCATCCTCACAATTGATGTTATGCTTGAGCTTATTGTTGCAGCCACTGTGTCACTCCATCTCATTGAGGGTCTTTCTCTCTTTTGCTGACTCTCTACCAAGCATGATGTCCTTTTCCAGGGACTGGTCCCTCCTGATAACGTGTCTAAAGTATGTGAGGCAAAGTCTCGCCATCCTTGTTTCTCAGGAGCCTTCTGGCCAAACTTCTTCCAAGACAGATATGTTCGCTCTTCTGGCAGTCCCTAGTATATTCAGTATTCTTTGCCAACACCATAATTAAAAGGCATCAGTTCTTCAGTTTTCCTTATTAATTGTCCAGCTTTCGCATGCATATGAGATAATTGACAATACTATGGTTTGGGTCAGGGGAACCTTAGTCTTTGCTTTTTAACACTTTAAAGAGGTCTTCTGCAGCACATTTACCCAGTGCAGTGCGTCATTTGATTTCTTCACTGTTGCTTCTGTGGCGTTGGTTGTGGATCCAAGTAAAATGAAATCCTTGACAACAACTTCAGTATTTTCTCCATTTATCATGATGTTGCTTATTGGCCAAGTTGTGAGAATTTTTGTTTTCTTTATATTGAGGTGTAATCCGTGCTGAAGGCTGTAGTCTTTGATTTTCATCAGTAATTATATAGTAGTTTAAATTACTTGAACTAATAGTTAAATATTTTAATAATAGTTTAAATATTTAATAGTTTAATTATTAAATTATTAAATACTGCTTTCTGGCATACTGCTTTTACTATAAACTATTTAAGAATGTATATATGTATACATGTTTAATAATGCCACCTGTGTCGTACTAGCTTTTCAGTATTTATACATATATTACCCAATTTTTTTTCTTTCTTAACCACCCTGAGAAGCAGAACAGAACTCTATGTAATTGTTCCCAGTTTATGGATGGGCAGACAATCCAGAGAAGGAACTAAATTAGCCATAATTCAGCAACTAGTCGATGGCAGTACTATTTCAGAAATAGTGTTTTGATCTGTTGTACTTGACCTTATAATTTATCTTCTTTGTAGTTTTTATTTTTTGCCATGAATATGTATAGCTTTGAATTTTAAACACATTTTTCTAAAATAACATACAAGATGACAGGATAATTATAGGCACATTTAGTTGGCAAAGAAGCTGCCCCAAATTGCTTTCCTTATAAAATCGGACTCTGCAAGTTACATATAAACAAAGGATTTAAACAATATGGAAGAATATGAGCAGTCCTGAGGTCCTCCAGGGCTGGCTAATCATCAGAGCACCTAATTCTTCCATCTTTCTGTCCCCCATCCTCAGCATGTGACTTTGCCTCTGATTCATCTATCCTTCTGTCCCCCATCCTCAGCATGTGACTTTATCGCTGATTCTTCCATTTTTCTGTCCCTCATCCTTAGTGTGTGACTTTGTTCCTGATTCTTCCATCTTTCTATCCCCCATCCTCAGCATGTGACTTTGTCCCTGATTCTTCCATCTTCTGTCCCCCATTCTTAGGATGTGACTTTTTCCTCTACTGTCGGCTGTCTGGATCTCAGGCAGCACAGACATATCTGCACTAAGTCCAATGGAGGGAAGGAGCTCTTTCTCTTGTTTTTCTATTTAAGAGCTGGGAGACCTTTTTCAGCTTTCTTCCCCTTTGATCATATTGGCCAGAACTGGGCCACATGCAGGGGGGGGATTATCCAGTAGGCAAGGTAAGCATGGTGCTTACCTTGCTTACCAGATCATCTGTAGTGAACAATTTCACATTTTTCACCACATCAAAGTTTCTGCTTCTAAGTATGGCTGGCATCTGTCTCTCTCCCAACCCCACAGCATCTTCCTACAGAATCAAAGCCTCTTTTCAAATTTATAGTCCCTGATAGAGGCAGATGACCCAGTAAGCAAGGTAAGCATGGCCTTACTTGGCTTACTTTCTAATCTGTAGTGAGAAATTTCATTGTAGATCATCTGGTGAGCAAGGTAAGCACCATGCTTATCTTACCTATTAGATAATTTGCCCAAGCTTCTAGGCTACTCAATGGCAAGAGGAAAGTGTGATCATGGATAACTTACACTAATGATTAGCTTAGGACTTTCCCTTGACCTGGAGTTAGGGTCGCCTTACCTCAGCACATGACTGTGCAAGGTAGGGTGGGCACCCAAACGAAATTGATGCTCTGATCCCAAGGAAGAAGTGGAGAGTGGATTTGGGATAGCAGTTTATACTTCTGGAGTGTTGCTGGAAAGGTCATGCCAAGATGAGCTAGTAGGACGGTAGGGATAAAGGAAAAGAACACGCATGTTATCGTCAGGTATCTTCTCTTTTAGTTGATGATCCAGTTTGTTTGCAAGGTCTTTTTGAGTACTGCTCATTGGTGACATGGGAGTCCCTGGGTGGTGCAAATGATTAATGCCTTCAACTGCTAACCAAAAGGTTGGTGATTTCAGCCCAGCCAGTACAGCCTCAGAATAGAGGCCTGGCAGTCTATAGGTAGCCCCCAACTTAGGATGGGGTTCCATTCGACAACTCCCTTGTAAGTTGATTCTGACTTAACTCAGATACTTCTTTTTTTTTAGTTTTCATTATTATTGTCCTTTTATTATCAGTGTTTTTATAAATCTGATCTTTGCTTGCCTTTGGCATTTGAAAACATTACATATAAACATCTGTGACTGAACATTTGAGAATGCTAACATCAGCAAATTGCACACTGCAATATTGTATGTAGTACATATTATTAACAATAAGATATACCAAAAACAAAAGGTCGTTATGTGTGGTTCATCGTAATTTGAATGGATTGTAAGTCCGGGACTACCTGTACTTACAAAAAATCAGCCTTGAAAACCCTGTGGAGCACAGTTCCAGTCTGACACATGAGGTTATCATGAATCGGGGTCAAATTCACAGCAACTGGTAAGTTGGTGACTTATGTTTGTATGAATGCTGGAAACTCTGCAAACCTTCTTCAGCATCCACCTTCCCCTCTTTCCTAATACACCTTCCTCACAGTAGACAGAACACGGAGCTAAGGGTTAGGGAATTTTGACCATTTAAGTATATTTTCTTAATCTGTAAAATGTCCTCACAGTCTAACAGAGTTATAATAAAGGTCAGTGAGACAGTTTGCATGAAGAGTGCTTGTATTAAGAAGAAATGGTGTCATCTATACATACAATGCACTTCCGATCCAAATTCCAATGTCATTTTTTAATGTGATGGAGAAACAAATCACCAACTTCATATGGAAGGGAAAGAAGCCTCGGATAAGTAAAGCATTACTGAAAAAGAAGAAGGAAGTGGGAGGCCTCACTCTACCTGATTTCAGAACCTATTATACAGCCACAGTAGTCAAAACAGCCTGGTACTGGTACAACAACAGGCACATAGACCAATGGAACAGAATTGAGAACCCAGATATAAATCCATCCACATATGAGCAGCTGATATTTGACAAAGGCCCAGTGTCAGTTAATTGGCGAAAAGATAGTCTTTTTAACAAATTGTGCTGGCATAACTGGATATCCATTTGCAAAAAAATGAAACAGGACCCATACCTCACACCATGCACAAAAACTAACTCCAAGTAGATCAAAGACCTAAACATAAAGACTAAAACGATAAAGATCATGGAAGAAAAAATAGGGACAACGTTAGGAGCCCTAATACAAGGCATAAACAGAATACAAAACATTACCAAAAATGACGAAGAGAAACCCGATAACTGGGAGCTCCTAAAAATCAAACAACTATGCTCATCTAAAGACTTCACCAAAAGAGTAAAAAGACCACCTACAGACTGGGAAAGAATTTTCAGCTATGACATCTCCGACCAGCGCCTGATCTCTAAAATCTACATGATTCTGTTAAAACTCAACCACAAAAAGACAAACAACCCAATCAAGAAGTGGGCAAAGGATATGAACACGCACTTCACTAAAGAAGATATTCAGGCGGCTAACAGATACATGAGAAAATGCTCACGATCATTAGCCATTAGAGAAATGCAAATTAAGACTACGATGACATTCCATCTCACTCCAACAAGCCTGGCATTAATCCAAAAAACACAAAATAATAAATGTTGGAGAGGCTGCAGAGAGATTGGAACTCTCATACACTGCTGGTGGGAACGTCAAATGGTACAACCACTTTGGAAATCTATCTGACGTTTTCTTAAAAAGTTAGGAATAGAACTACCATACAACCCAGAAATCCCACTCCTCGGAATATACCCTAGAGAAATAAGAGCCTTCACACGAGCAGATATATGCACACCCATGTTTATTGCAGCTCTGTTTACAATAGCAAAAAGCTGGAAGCCACCAAGGTGTCCATCAACGGATGAATGGATAAATAAATTGTGGTATATTCACACAATGGAATACTACACATCGATAAAGAACAGTGATGAATCTGTGAAACGTTTCATAACATGGAGGAACCTGGAAGGCATTATGCTGAGCGAAATTAGTCAGAGGCAAAAGGACAAATATTGTATAAGACCACTATTATAAGATCTTGAGAAATAGTATAAACTGAGAAGAACACATACTTTTGTGGTTACGAGGGGGGGAGGGAGGGAGGGTGGGAGAGAGGTTTTTACTGATTAGTTAGTTGATAAGAACTGCTTTAGGTGAAGGGAAGGACAATACTCAATACATGGATGTCAGCTCAACTGGACTGGACCAAAAGCAAAGAAGTTTCTGGGATAAACTGAATGCTTCAAAGGTCAGCGGAGCAAGGATGGGGGTTTGGGGACCATGGTTTAAGGGCACTTCTAAGTCAATTGGCAAAATAATTGTATTATGAAAACATTCTGCATCCCACTTTGAAGTGTGGCATCTGGGGTCTTAAATACTAACAAGCAGCCATCTAAGATGCATCAATTAGTCTCAACCCACCTGGATCAAAGGAGAATGAAGAACATCAAGGTCACACGATAACTATGAGCCCAAGAGACAGAAAGGGCCACATGAACTAGAGACTTACATCATCCTGAGACCAGAAGAACTAGTTGGTGCCCGGCCACAACTGATGACTGCCCTGACAGGGAGCACAACAGAGAACCCCTGAGGGAGCAGGAGATCAGTGGGATGCAGACCCCAAATTCTCACAAAAAGACCAGACTTAATGGTATGACTGAGACTAGAGGAATCCTGGTGGTCATGGTCCCCAAACCTTCTGTTGACCCAGGACAGGAACCATTCCCGAAGACAACTCATCAGACATGGAAGGGACTGAAAGATGGGCTGGAGAGAGATGCTGATGAAGAGTGAGCTATTTGTATCAGGTGGACACTTGAGACTGTGTTGGCATCTCCTGTCTAGAGGGGGGATGGGAGGATAGAGAGAGTTGGAAGCTGGCAAAATTGTCACGAAAGGAGAGACTGGAAGGGCTGACTCATTAGGGGGAGAGCAAGTGGGAGTATGGAGTAAGGTGTATATAAACTTATATGTGACAGTCTGACTTGATTTGTATACGTTCACTTGAAGCTTAATAAAAGTTAAAAAAAAAAAAAGAAGAAGAAATGGTGTCAAAACACTACTACAAGAAACTAAAGGAGATCTACATGAATGGAAAAACATGCCATGCTCATAGATTGGTAGATTCAACATTGTGAAAATGATAATTCCACCCAAAGCAATTTGCAAATACAGTGCAATCCCAATCCAAATACCAAGAACATTCTTTAAAGAGATGGAAAAACTTCATCATTAACTTTATATGGAAAGGGAAGAAGCCCCGGATGAGTAAAGCACTATTGAAGAAGAAGAATAAAGTAGGAGGACTTGCACTACCTGACTTCAGAGCTTACTATACAACTACAGCAGTCAAAACAGCTTGGTACTGATAACAACAACAGATACATTGACCAGTGGAACAGAATTGAGAACCTAGATGTAAATTCATCCAGCTATGGTCACCTGATCTTTGACAAGGGCCTGAAGTCCATCAAATGGGGAAAAGACAGTCTTTTTAACAAATTATACTGGCAGAACTCAATGTCCATCTGCAACAAAATGAAACAGGGCCCATACCTCACACCGTATACAAAAACTAATTCAGAATGGATCAGAGACCTCAATATAAAGCCAAAAACTGTGAAGTTCATTGAAGAAAAAAATAGGATCAACACTAGAGACCCTAATACATAGCATTAACAATATAGAAACCACAGCCAACAACACACAAACTCCAGGAGATAAGCTAGATAACTAGAATCTTCTAAAAATTAAACACTTAAGCCCATCAAAAGACTTCACCAAAAGAGCAAAAAAAGAACCGACAGACTGGGAAGAAGTTTTTGGCTATTACAGATCAAACAAAGATCTAATCTCTAAAGTCTACAAGTAAATCTAACACCTCTGCAACAAAAAGACAAATAATCCATTTGGAAAATGGGCAAAGGAAATGAACAGACACTTCACCAAAGAAGACATTTAAGCTGCTAACAGACACATGAGGAAATGCTCGAGATCACTAGCTATTAGAGAAATACATGTCAAAACCACAATGAGATACCATCTCACCCCAGCATTACTGGCAAGAATCAAAATAACAGAAAATAACAAATGTTAGAGAGGCTGTGGGGGGATTGGAACTGTTGTGCAGTGCTGATGGGAATGCAGAATGATACAACCATTTTGGAGAATGATATGGCACTTCTTTAGAAAGCTAGAAATAGAAATACCATATAATCCAGCAGTCCCCCTCTGGGAGTCTATTGTAGAGAAATGAGTCATCACACGAATAGACATACGCACACCCATGTTCATTGCAGCGTTGTTGACAATAGCAAAAAGATGGAAACAACCTAGATGCCCATCAACAGACGAATGGATAAACCAACTGTGGTACATACACAGTGGAGTATTATGCAATGATAAAGAACAATGATCAATCTGTGAAGCATCTTATAACATAGACGAATCTGGAGGACATTATGCTGAATGAAATAAGTCAATCACAAAAGGATAAATATTGTCTGAGACCACTACTATAAAAACTCATGAAAAGGTTTACACACAAAAAGAAACAATCTGTGATGGTTACGAGGGAGGGGAGGGCTAGGGATGGAAAAACACCAAATAGACAATAGATAAGCGGTAACTTTGGTGAAGGGTAAGACAGTACACAATACTGGGGAAGCCAGCACAACTTGTACAAGGCAAGGTCATGGAAGCTACATAGACACGTCCAAACTCCCTGAGGGACTGAATTGCTGGACTGAGGGCTGTGGGGACCATGGTCTCGGGAAGCAACTAGCTCAATTTGCATAACATAGTTTATAAAGAAAATGTTCTACACTCTGGTGAGTATTGTCTGGGGTCTTAAAAGCCTCTAAGCAGCCGTCTAGGATACTCCACTGGTCTCACCCCTTTGGGAGCAAGGAAGAATGAAGAAAACTAAAGATACAAGGGAAAGATTAGTCCGGAGGACTAATGGACCATATCCACCACAGCCTCCACCAGACTGAGTCCAAGCACAACTAGATGGTGCCCTGCGACCACCACTGACTGCACTGACAAGGATCAGAATAGAGGGTCCTGGAAAGAGCTGGAGGAAAATGTAGAACAAAATTCCAACTCAAAAAGAAAGACCAGACTTGCTGGCCTGACAGATGCTGGGGAAACCCTGAGAGTATGGGCCCCAGACACCCTTTCAGCTCAGTAATGAAGTCAGTCCTGAGGTTCACCCTTCAGCAGAAGATTGGCCAGGCCCATAAAACAAAACGAGACTAAAGGGACACATGAGCCCAGGGGCAAGGAAGAGAATACTGGAGGGAACAGGAAAGCTGGTAATAGGGAACTCAAGGTTGAGAAGGGAGAGTGTTGACATGTCATGGGGGTTGTTAACCAATTTCATAAAACATTGTGTACTAACTTCAATGAGAAACTAGTTTGTTCTGTAAACCTTCAAATAAAGTACAATAAAAAAAGAAGAAGAAATGGTGTTGCTTTGATTTCCAGAGAAACCTACTCACAAAAAGATGTAATCTCCTTTTAAATATGCATAGGCCACCTATTCCAGTATACATCTGTCCCATCTTGCACAAGGATCCCCTAATCCACATGCTTGGAGACATTTAATATTTGAGCAGATTAATGCACATACTTAGGACTTTTTTTTTTCCTAAGAGATACGATTTGGGTGGCAGTGTAAAAGGAATGGATAGGTGGCCTGATGAAACAAGCGTCAGATGGGAGTTTTGCATTTGTGCCTTCTTCTTCAGCATTTTTAGCTTCGTGTTGTTTCTTTCCTTTTCAGCCCCAACAATACTTACTGACGTCAGTCCTGAAGCCAAGGTGATGCAAGAAGAAATTTTTGGACCAATTCTTCCAATAGTGCCTGTGAAGGATGCAGATGAAGCCATAAAATTCATAAATGACCACGAAAAGCCCCTGGCTTTTTATATATTTTCTTATAACAATAAGGTAAACATCACAGAGAACAGTCACTGTCATAAGCCACTATCATAAATAATTTTCTTTTTTTGCTCTAAAGCAAATAATATTTTTCTTGTATAGTGTTAGAGTTCACAAAGTATAATTGAAAGAGCTAAGTGTACCAGTGGAAAATATGGCCTTAGTGATAGAAATGATGCTGGAGATCACATGACTGACTTTTGCAAGATCAGTGACTTCATTGCAAATACCTTTTTTCACCAACATAAACAGTGACTATACATGTGGACCTTGCTAGATGGAATACATAGGAATCAAATTAACTACATCTTTGGAAAGAGATGATGGAAAAGCTTAGTATCATCAGAGCAAGACCAGGGGCCGACTGTGGAATAGGCAATCAATTGCTCATATGCAAGTTCAAGTTGAAACTGAAGAAAATTAGAACAAGTCCACGAGAGCCAAAATACAACCTTGAATATATCCCACCTGAATTTAGAGACCATCTCAAGAATAGATGGTTCTTGACACATTGAAGCCTAATGACCCAAGACCAGATGAGTTGTGGAATAACATCAAGGACGTTATACATGAAGAAAGCAAGCGGTGACTGAAAAGACAGGAAAGAAAGAGAAGACCAAGATGGATGTCAGAGGAGACTCTGAAACTTGCTCTCGAACGTCAAGCAGCTAAAGCAAAAGGAAGAAATGATGAAGTAAGAGAACTAAACAGAAGATTTCAAAGGGTGGCTCGAGAAGACAAAGCATTATAATGACATGTGCAAAGAGCTGGAGATAGAAAATCAAAAGGGAAGAACATGCTCAACGTTTCTCAAGCTGAACTGAAGAAAAAATTCAAGCCATGAGTTTCAGTAGCGAAAGATTCTATTCGGAAAATATTAAATGAGGCAGGAAGCATCAAAAGAAGATGGAAGAAATAAATAGAGTCATTATACCAAAAAGAATTAGTCGATGTTTAACCATTTCAAGAAATAGCATATGATCAGGAACCGATGGTACTGAAGGAAGAAGTCCAGTCTGCACTGAAGGCATTGGCAAAAAACAAGGCTCCAGGAATTCACAGAATATCAATTGAGATGTTTCAAAAAATAGATGCAGCTCTGGAAGTGCTCACTCATCTCTGCCAAGAAATTTGGAAGACAGCTACCTGGCCACCCGACTGAAAGAGATCCATATTTATGCCTATTCCCAAGAAAGGTGATCCAACTGAATGCAGAAATTATTGAACAATATCATTAATATCACATGGAAGTAAAATTTTGCTGAAGATCATTTAAAAGCGGGTGCAGCAGTATATTCACAGGGAACTGCCAGAAATTCAAGCTGGATTTAGAAGAGGACATGGAACCAGGGATATCATTGCTGATGTCAGATGGATCCTGGATGAAAGCAGAGAATACCAGAAGGATGTTTACCTGTGTTTTATTGACTGTGCCAAGGTATTTGACTGTGTGAATTATAGCAAATTATAGATGACGTTGTGAAGAATGGGAATTCCAGAAGACTTCATTGTGCTCATGAGAAAACTGTACACAAATCAAGAGGCAGTTGTTTGGAAAGAACAAGGGGATACTGAGTGGTTTAAAGTGAGAAAAGGTGTGCATCAGGGTTGTATTCTTTCACCATACCAATTCAATCTGTATGCTGAGCAAATAATCCGAGAAACTGAAGAACGGGGCATCAGGATTGGAGGAAGACTCATTAACAAGCTGTGATATACAGATGACATGCCCACCTTGCTTGCTGATAGTGAAGAGGACTTGAAGCACTTACTAATGAAGATCAAAGACCACAGCCTTCAGTATGGATTACACCTCAACATAAAACAGAAATCCTCACAACTGGACCAATAAGCCACATCATGATAAACGGAGAAAAGATTGAAGTTGTCAAGGATTTCATTTTACTTGGATCCACAATCAACAGCCATGGGAGCAGCAGTCAAATCCAACAATGCATTGCATTGGGCAAATCTGCTGCAAAGGACCTCTTTAAAGTGTTGAAAAGCAAAGATGTCACCTTGAAGAGTAAGGTGCTCCTGACTTAATCCATGGTATTTTCATTCGCATCATATGCGTGTGAGAGCTGGACAGTGACTAAGGAAGATGGAAAAATAATTGATGTGTTTGAATTGTGTTGGCGAAGAATATTGAATATACCGTGGACTCCCAAAAGAAGGAACAAATCTGTGGTGGAAGAAGTACAACCAGAATGCTCCTTGGAAGCAAGGGTGGCAAGACTGCGCCTTACATACTTTGGACATATTATCGGGAGGGATCAGTCCCTGGAGAAGGACATCATGCTTGGCAAAGTAGAGGGTCAGCGAAAAAGAAGACCCCCAACGAGATGGATTCACACAGTGCCTGCAACAATGGGCTAAAGCATAAGAAGGATTGTAAGGATGCCACAGGACCAGGTAGTGTTTCGTTCTGTGGTATGTGGGGTCACTGTGAGTCGGAACTGACTGGACGGCACCTAAGAACGACAAGTATACCAGCGTTAGGTGCTTTTCTGATACTTAGTCACAGGGGCATTCCACTATAGAGCACTCCTCTGTTACCTGAATGGCGTTGGCAGATACTCAGATTTGGCTGTGTGTGACAGAGTTCTCTGGCGCTGTCATGTAAACAGTTGTGATATCTTGGACTTCAGTTTCTCAAATTAAGTCACTTTTTTGTTAGTGTGGTGGAACCCCAGCAGGTTGAGCAACTTGGAGGACTGCTTTATGGCTTATTCTTCTGTATTGCTACTACTGGCTGGCCTCAGAGTGGGGAAGTAGGTTCAGGAGCCCTCCATCTGAAAGAAAGGGAAAACTGGAAGGAGGGAATGGGAGCAGTCAAGGTCTGAGAAGTTCATAAACAGGTGTTTTCTGGAGAGCCTCTGATGGATTCATACAGCAGTCGTGTGACAGCTTCTGGAACCTGAGTGCCGTGGCAACACATGTACTACAGGTATTTGAAGTGAGACTCACTGCATGGGGGTCCACAAAGAATGGGCTGTTAACAAAACAGTGGTCTGACGTGTAAACTTACCATAGATAATATGGTGTAAAGTATTATTGGCTAGGGTGCATCTTGAGGTGGGGGGAGGTTGGGGAGCGGGACACTTTCTAGCAGTTGTGTCATCTGAAAAATATCTATTAATCATGTACTATAAGATACAGAAAACATTAACCATTTATAAGAATTGAAATGTAGCCCCTTATAAAAAGCCATGTACTGTTTTGAGTTTGTAAACGTATAGGTGGTAATTCAGTGCCTCACTGATGTATTAGACGTGCTTCTGGAAAAAAAAAAATTTTTTTTTTTTTGCTTCTGAGGTGTTGGATATATTGCTAAATTGAAACACAGTTTAGACCATTTATCTGTTCGGTCAGGTCAGTTTGTTGATGCTGGAATGGACATAGTACCCCCAGACTTGAGCCTCCTGTGGAAGCACAAAGGTAGACCACAGACCCCCTCCTTCGAGAAGCTGCACCTGGGCCCACCATCAGCTGTGGTTCTGACCTGGAAAACTTTGTTTTGTTACCTAGTTGATCAAACGAATGATCGATGAAACATCCAGTGGCGGTGTCACAGGCAATGATGTTATTATGCATTTCACAGTCAATTCTCTACCGTTTGGAGGAGTGGGTGAGTATTAATTTCTCTTGTCCGTGGTATAAATATTTCAGAGCACCAACGTTTCACAGATAATTTGTCCAGGCTGTTGAAGTTAGCTGGCTACTGCTGTTTCTCATGTCTGCTTGATGGCCTTCTCCTGGAGAGGCCTTCCTGACCACCACTCCCCCTTCCCCACCAACTCCTCCAACGCAGGGCACATCTCTGTCCTATTGTCCTCCTTCCTTGCTATGTAGCACTTAACACAATCTGTAATTATTTTGTTCATTTCATTTGTTTACTTATTTATTGTCCTAGATTTTGGGTTTTTTTTTTTTGGCCAACAAACAGGTCTTAAATTAATAAGATCACTCTCCCTCTTTTTCTAAAAAAGGTAGTGAATAAAAAATTCAGAGTGCCTTGGCATAGACAGCAACCAAGGTAACGTTAAGTAGTAATCAGCTCTTAGCCCAGCCCTCTTCCAGGGGCAGCCTCTCCTTGAATTGTCTTGCAGTCTGAATAGAGCCAGACGCCCTGTGTCCTAGAGAGGATGGGCAGAAAGAAGTTCACACTCAGTGATGCTCTGTGGACACAACCAGGTCCTGCGGCTCCCTCCCCCACCTCCCCAGGACTAGACTGCTTACTTTTTACTGAGATGATGAACCGTGATGACACCCTGTTTGAACTTCTTAGTTTTCATTTGAGTGGTAGTTTTCTCTTATCTAATAGAGCTATTGCAAAATAACACGGGTAAAAATTCTCATAACCAAAAGCAAGTGATGAAAGCAGAAGGCGTAAAAGCTCAAGCTTTATTCCCTTTGTCGGGGGACAGCCCCAGCAAGGAAAGACCTTCACTGTGTGTCCTGGCAGATAATCCGAAGAACTGACACGTAGCCCTTTCCAAATTCATACGTTCAGGGAAACTTACTGACATGGGTGAGCAGCTGCTCTCCAGTGGTAGCTGGCTGGAGCATTTTCCACAACCACCTAGCAAGGGACTCAAGCTTGTATACCATTCTAGTTGGGACCAAGGTTCATTGTTTTCTCCCATGTCCTTGGGCAGTCAGTGTTCCCCGGGACTTCACGTCTAGGCCCAGATGTTTTCCTTCTTGTTGCTGAGGCATTCTTTGGCCTTGGCTGCTGGCCCAGTCGTGCCCCTCCCGGCCTTGTACCTTAGCCCAAGTCCATCCCAAATTCATCCCCAGCATGCTTTGGGGAAGAGCAAAGCTGATTCTGTTAGGGAGGGGATGCATATAGCTGAATAGCATTACGCTACACCTTCCTTTGTCATTGTATAAATAAATTACACCAAGTGAATGGAATGGCCTTACACTCTCAGGGATCAAGTCACCTGTGCCTGGATTAAGGGAGTCTCGCCCTTGGCCTACTTCCCTTGATGCAAGCCTGTTGCCAGCCCCACCCAGTGCCTGGCATGTTGTGAGGGACAGGTGGGGAGAGACCTAGTAAGTGGGTATTGTGGGGTTCATCTAGACATGACCATGTGGACTAGGGTGGTGGCAGAGGAGACAGTGGAAGAGAGTGGATGTTTTTGAGGTTAAGCAGCAGAATTTGCTGAAGGAGAGAGTGTGTGTGTGTGTGTGTGTGTGTGTGTGTGTGTGTGTATGTGGTTGGGCGAAGAGAGGATGGCTCCTGGGATTTTGGCTGGAGTAACTAGTTTCACTGCCCACATTTTTACAGGAGTAGATTAGACTCTGTTGTCTCTAGTTGCTCAGCAAGCCCACAGGATTCTAGCTTCCATTGTACCATTGTGGTGACTCTGATCGCCCTGTGTGAGGTTACCAGAGGCCTCCTAATTGCAAATCTGGTGACTTGTTTTCAGACCTTATCTTACTAGACTAGGTAGTTAGGCTTAGAAAAGTCATCTCTATTTTTGTTAAATTCTCTAATGGTTTTTTTTTTTTTTTTACATTTAACCGTGGAGTTTTTTTTCCCAAAGACTAAACAGTCATGCTGCCACCATTTTTTTTGAATAATTATTCTTTTTTTTTTATAATTAATTTTTATTAAGCTTCAAGTGAACATTTACAATTCCAATCAGTCTGTCACATGTAGGTTTACATACATCTTACTCCCTTCTCCCACTTGCTCTCCCCCTATTGAGTCAGCCCTTACAGTCTCTCGTTTCGTGCCAATTTTGCCATCTTCCCTCTCTCTCTATCTTCCCATCCCCCCTCCAGTCAAGAGTTGCCAACACACTCTCAAGTGTCCACCTGATTTAATTAGCTCACTCTTCATCAGCATCTCTCTCCCCCCCCCACTGACCAGTCCTTTTCGTGCCTGATGATTGTCTTCAGGGATGGTTCCTGTCCTGTGCCATCAGAAGTTCTGGGGAGCATTGTCTCTGGGATTCCTGTAGTCGCAATCATACCATTAGGTATGGTCTGTTCATGAGAATTTGGGGTCTGTATCCCATTGGTCTCCTGCTCCTTCAGGAGTTGTCTGTTGTGCTCCCTGACAGGGCAGACATCGATTGTGGCTGGGCACCAATTAGTTCTTCTGGTCTCAGGTTAATGTAGGTCTCTGGATCATGTGGCCCTTTCTATCTCTTGGGTTCTTAGTTGTCGTGTGACCTTGGTGTTTTTCCTTTGCCTTTGCTCCAGGTGGGTTGAGACCAATTGATGTATCTTAGATGGCCACTTGTTGGCATTTAGGACCCCAGGCGCCACAATTCAAAGTGGGATGCCGAATGTTTTCATAATAGAATTATTTTGCCCATTGACTTAGAAGTCCCCTCAAACCAAGTTCCCCAGACCCCAGCCCCTGCTCCGCTGACCTTTGAAGCTTTCATTTTATCCCGGAAACCTCTTTGCTTTTAGTCCAGTCCAATTAGGCTGACCTTCCTTGTATTGAGTGTTGTCTTTCCCTTCACCCAAAGCAGTTCTTATCTACAGATTGATCAATAAAAAGCCCTCTCCCTCCCTCCCTCCCTCCCTCCCTCCCCCCTTTGTAACCACAAAAGTATGTGTTCTTCTCCGTTTTTTCTATTTCTCAAGATCTTATACAATTTTTTTTTTTTTATAATAGTGGTCTTACACAATATTTGTCCTTTTGCAACTGACTCATTTCGCTCAGCATAATGCCTTCCAGATTTCTCCATGTTATGAAATGTTTCAGAGATTCGTCACTGTTCTTTATCGATGCGTAGTATTCCATTCTGTGAATATACCACAATTTATTTACCCATTCATCCGTTGACGGACATCTTGGTTGCTTCCAGCTTTTTGCTATTGTAAACAGAGCTGCAATAAACATGGGTGTGCATATATCTGTTTGTGTGAAGGCTCTTGTATCTCTAGGGTATATTCCGAGGAGTGGGATTTCTGGGTTGTATGGTAGTTCTATTTCTAACTGTTTAAGATAACGCCAGATAGATTTCCAAAGTGGTTGTACCATTTTACATTCCCACCAGCAGTGTATAAGAGTTCCAATCTCTCTGCAGCCTCTCCAACATTTATTATTTTGTGTTTTTTGGATTAATGCCAGCCTTGTTGGAGTGAGATGGAATCTCATCGTAGTTTTAATTTGCATTTCTCTAATGGCTAATGATCGGGAGCATTTTCTCATGTATCTGTTGGCTGCCTGAATATCTTCTTTAGTGAAATGTGTGTTCATATCCTTTGCCCACTTCTTGATTGGGTTGTTTGTCTTTTTGTGGTTGAGTTTTGACAGAATCATGTAGATTTTAGAGATCAGATGCTGGTCTGAGATGTCATAGCTGAATATTCTTTCCCAATCTGTAGGTGGTCTTTTTACTCTTTTGGTGAAGTCTTTAGATGAGCACAGGTGTTTGATTTTTAGGAGCTCCCAGTTATCGGGTTTCTCTTTATCATTTTTGGTAATGTTTTGTATTCTGTTTATGCCCTGTATTAGGGCTCCTAGGGTTGTCCCTATTTTTTCTTCCATGATCTTCATCGTTTTAGTCTTTATGTTTAGGTCTTTGATCCACTTGGAGTTAGTTTTTGTGCATGGTGTGAGGTATGGGTCCTGTTTCATTCTTTTGCAAATGGATATCCAGGTATGCCAGCACCATTTGTTTAAAAGACTATCAATTTCCCCAATTGACTGACACTGGTCCTTTGTCAAATATCAGCTGCTCATACGTGGATGGATTTATATCTGAGTTCTCAATTCTGTTCCATTGGTCTATGTGCCTGTTGTTGTACCAGTACCAGGCTGTTTTGACTACTGTAGCTGTATAATAGGTTCTGAAATCAGGTAGAGTGAGGCCTCCCACTTTCTTCTTCTTTTTCAGTAATGTTTTGCTTATCCGGGGGTTCTTTCCCTTCCATATGAAATTAGTGATTTGTTTCTCTATTCCCTTAAAGTATGACATTGGTATTTGGATTGGAAGTGCGTTATATGTATAGATGGCTTTTGATAGAATAGACATTTTTACTATGTTAAGTCTTCCTATCCATGAGCAGGGTATATTTTTCCACTTAAGTATGTCCTTTTGAATTTCTTGTAGCAGAGTTCTATAGTTTTCTTTGTACAGGTCTTTTACATCCTTGGTAAGATTTATTCCTAAGTATTTTCTCTTCTTGGGGGCTACTGTGAATGGTATTGATTTGGTTATTTCCTCTTCGGTGTTCTTTTTGTTGATGTAGAGGAATCCAAGTGATTTTTGTATGTTTATTTTATAACCTGAGACTCTTCCAAACTCTTGTATTAGTTTCAGTAGTTTTCTGGAGGATTCCTTAGGGTTTTCCATGTATATGATCATGTCATCTGCAAATAGTGATAGCTTTACTTCCTCCTTACCAATCTGGATACGCTTTATTTCTTTGTCTAGCCTAATTGCCCTGGCTAGGACTTCAAGTACGATGTTGAATAAGAGTGGTGATAAAGGGCATCCTCGTCTGGTTCCCGTTCTCAAGGGAAATGCTTTCAGGTTCTCTCCATTTAGAGTGATATTGGCTGTTGGCTTTGTATAGATGCCCTTTATTATGTTGAGGAATTTTCCTTCAATTCCTATTTTGGTAAGAGTTTTTATCATAAATGGGTGTTGAACTTTGTCAAATGCCTTTTCTGCATCTATTGATAAGATCATGTGGTTTTTATCTTTTGTTTTATTTATGTGATGGATTACATTAATGGTTTTTCTGATATTAAACCAGCCTTGCATACCTGGTATAAATCCCACTTGATCATGGTGAATTATTTTTTTGATGTGTTGTTGGATTCTATTGGCTAGAATTTTGTTGAGGATTTTTGCATCTATGTTCATGAGGGATATAGGTCTAAAATTTTCTTTTTTTGTAATGTCTTTACCTGGTTTTGGTATCAGGGAGATGGTAGCTTCATAGATTGAGTTGGGTAGTATTCCGTCTTTTTCTATGCTTTGAAATACCTTCAGTAGTAATGGTGTTAAGTCTTCTCTGAAGGTTTGGTAGAACTCTGCAGTGAAGCCGTCTGGGCCAGGACTTTTTTTTGTTGGAAGTTTTTTGATTACTGTTTCAATCTCTTTTTCTGTTATGGGTCTATTTAGTTGTTCTACTTCTGAATGTGTTAGTTTAGGTAGGTGGTATTGTTCCAAGAATTTATCCATTTCTTCTAGGTTTTCAAAATTGTTAGAGTACAATTTTACTTAGTAATCTGAAATGATTCTTTTAATTTCATTTGGTTCTGTTGTGATGTGGTCCTTCTCGTTTCTTATTCGGGTTATTTGTTTCCTTTCCTGTATATCTTTAATCAGTCTAGCCAATGGTTTATCAATTTTGTTAATTTTTTCAAAGAACCAGCTTTTGGCTTTGTTAATTCTTTCAATTGTTTTTCTGTTCTCTGATTCATTTAGTTCAGCTCTAATTTTTATTATTTGTTTTCTTCTGGTGTCTGATGGGTTCTTTTGTTGCTCACTTTCTATTTGTTCAAGTTGTCGGGACAGTTGTCTGATTTTGGCTCTTTCTTCTTTTTGTATGTGTGCATTTATCGATATAAATTGACCTCTGAGCACTGCTTTTGCTGTGTCCCAGAGGTTTTGATAGGAAGTATTTTCATTCTCGTTGCTTTCTAAGAATTTCCTCATTCCCTCCTTGATGTCTTCTATAACCCAGTCTTTTTTCAGGAGGGTATTGTTCACTTTCCAAGGATTTGATTTCTTTTCCCTAGTTTTTTCTGTTATTGATTTCTAGCTTCATTGCCTTGTGGTCTGAGAAGATGCTTTGTAATATTTCGATGTTTTGGATTCTGCAAAGATTTGTTTTATGACCTAATATGTGGTCTATTCTAGAGAATGTTCCATGTGCGCTAGAAAAAAAAGTATATTTTGAAGCAGTTGGGTGGAGAGTTCCGTATAAGTCAATGAGGTCAAGTTGGTTGATTGTTGTAAGTAGGTCTTCTGTGTCTCTATTGAGCTTCTTACTGGATGTCCTGTCCTTCTCCGAAAGTGGTGTGTTGAAGTCTCCTACTATAAATGTGGAGGTGTCTATCTCACTTTTCAATTCTGTTAAAATTTGATTTATGTATCTTGCAGCCCTGTCATTAGGTGCGTAAATATTTAATATGGTTATGTCTTCCTGATCAATTGTCCCTTTTATCATTATATAGTGTCCTTCTTTATCCTTTGTGGCGGATTTAAGTCTAAAGTCTATTTTGTCAGAAATTAATATTGCTACTCCTCTTCTTTTTTGCTTATTGTTTGCTTGATATATTTTTTCCATCCTTTGAGTTTTAGTTTGTTTGTGTCTCTAAGTCTAAGGTGTGTCTCTTGTAGGCAGCATATAGATGGATCGTGTTTCTTTATCCAGTCCGTGACTCTCTGTCTCTTTATTGGTGCATTTAGTCCATTTACATTCAGCGTAATTATAGATAAATAAGTTTTTAGTGCTGTCATTTTAATGCCTTTTCATGTGTTTTGTTGGCCATTTCATTTTTCCACATGCTTTTTTGTGCTGAGACGTTTTTCTTAGTAGCTTGTGAGCTCCTCATTTTCATAATGTTTAACTTTGTGTTTGTTGAGTCGTTACGTTTTTCTTGGCTTTTTTCTTGAGTTATCGAATTGATATTCCTTTTTGTGGTTACCTTATTATTTACCCCTATTTTTCTAAGTAAAATCCTAACTTGTAACCTTCTATATCGCCTTGTATCACTCTCCATCTGGCAGTTTAATGCCTCCTATATTTAGTCCCTCTTTTTGATTATTGTGATTGTTTATCTATTGATTTCCATGATTTCCTGTTATGTGTATTATTTTGTTTATTTATTTATTTTTTAGAATTAGTCTTAATTTGTTTGTTTTTGTGCTTTTCCCTATTTGAGTTGCGTTGATATCAGGACGTTCTGTTTTGTGACCTTGTATTGTGCTGGTACCTGATATTATTGGTCATCAGGCCAAACAATCTCCTTTAGCATTTCTTGCAGTCTTGGTTTAGTTTTTGCAAGTTCTCTAAACTTGTGTTTATCTGTAAATATCTTAATTTCTCCTTCATATTTCAGAGAGAGTTTTGCTGGATATATGATCCTTGGTTGGCAGTTTTTCTCGTTCAGTGCTCTGTATACGTTGTCCCATTCCCTTCTTGCCTGCATGGTTTCTGCTGAGTAGTCTGAACTTATTCTTATTGATTCTCCCTTGAAGGAAACCTTTCTTTTCTCCCTGGCTGCTTTTAAAATTTTCTGTTTGTCTTTGGTTTTGGCAAGTTTGATGATAATATGTCTTGGTGTTTTTCTTTTTGGATCAATCTTAAATGGGGTTCGATGAGCATCTTGGATAGATATCCTTTCGTCTTTCGTGATGTCAGGGAAGTTTTGTGTCAGGAGTTCTTCAACTATTTTCTCTGTGTTTTCTGATATCCCTCCCTGTTCTGGGACTCCAATCACTCGCAAGTTATCCTTCTTGATAGAGTCCCATATGATTCTTAGGGTTTCTTCATTTTTTTAAATTCTTTTATCTGTTTTTTTTTCAGCTATGTTGGTGTTGATTCCCTGGTCCTCCAGAAGTCCTAGTCTACATTCTAATTGCTCGAGTCTGCTCCTCTGACTTTCCATTGCGTTGTCAAATTCTGTAATTTTATTGTTAATCTTTTGGATTTCTACATGCTGTCTATGGATTCTTGCAACTTATTAATTTTTCCACTATGTTCTTGAATAATCTTTTTGAGTTCTTCAACAGTTTTATCAGTGTGTTCCTTGGCTTTTTCTGCATTTATCCTAATTTCATTTGTGATATCTTTAAGCATTCTGTAAATTAGTTTTTTATATTCCGTATCTGATAATTCCAGGATTGTATCTTCATTTGGGAACAATTTTGATTCTTTTGTTTGGGGGGTTGGAGAAGCTGTCATGGTCTGTTTCTTTATGTGGTTTGATATGGACTGCTGTCTCCGAGCCATCACTGGGAAACTAGATCTTCCAGGTAATCAGCTAAAAAAAAATGCAGTCAGATCCCTATCTGAATTCTTCCTCTGGCTCCGGGTATTCGGATGTTAATGGAGCCGCCTGGGGAGGGTGGGGGAGGGATCAGAGAGCTAGGAGTGTAGCACCACAGAATATAGTGCTGATCACCGCATTCACGCTCCACCCCCGTCCACCAAAATCCGGGCGGGACGGTTCCCCGGCTGGGACGCTGCTTTCCCCACTCCGAGACCAGTCATTTCCTCCTGGGGACTTCTCCCTCCGGTGCGCAGCACCACTCGCTTGCGCGAACTGGGTGGGCGTCTCCCGCACGAACGGGTGGGCCCGCCCCCAGGGTCTATTCAGGAGAATATAATTGGACCCCGCGCTCACGCCCCGTCCGCACGCGCGCCCAAATCACATTGGGACATCTCCCCGGCTGGGACGCTGCTTTCCCCGCTCCGAGACCTGTCACTTCCTCCCGGGGACTTCTCCCTCCGGTGCACCGCGCCACACGCGCGGACTTGGTGGGCGTCCTCCCGCACGAACGTGCGGGCCCCGCCCCGGGGTCGCTTTAGGGAAATATAGCTGACCCTCCCCCCCGCTCGCGCCCTGCCCGCTTCCCTCCAAACTCCCGGCGGGACGGCTCCCTGGCTGGGACGCTGCTCTCCCCCTCCAAGATCAGTCACTGCCTCCCGGGTGCTTCTCCCTCCGGCTGCGCCACTACGCCGCCCACGCCAACCAGCTAGACTTCCTCCTGGGATGGTTTCGGGTGGGAAGGGCTGGGCCCCCCGTCTGTGCCGTCTGCCCCCCTGGGCTCTGCCCCAGATCGGTCTCCGAAGGTCACCTGCCTGGTACGCTGGCTTCTAGTTCTGAAAACGTTTGCTGTCTGCCCATATTTGTTCGTTTTCCGTCTCTAAGTCTGTGCTTGTTGTTCAGAGTTCGTAGATGGTTATGTATGTGATCGATTCCCCTGTTTTTCCGAGTCTTTGTTGCAAGAGGGATCTGCGGTAGCGTCCACCTAGTCTGCCATCTTGGCCCCGCCTTCTAATTATTCTTTTTAAAGTTGATTTGAAGTATTAGCTTTATCATAAACTATGAACCAAAAAAAACCCCAAACCCATTGCCATCTAGTCAATTGCAACTCATAGCAACCGTATAGGGCAGAGTAGAACTGCTCCATAGAGTTTCCATGGAGCACCTGGTGGCTTCAAACTGCCAACCCTTTGATTAGCAGCTGTAGCACCTAACCACTACCTCACCAGGGTTTCCAAATATATGTATATATATATATTCCTGTCAAGTGAATCCTGACTCATGTAACCCATAGGGTTTCCAAGGAGCAGCTGGTGGACTTGAACTGCCAACCTTTTGGTTAGCAGCTGAGCTCTTAACCACTGTGTCACCAGGGCTCCAACTATTATAAACTATACTCAATAAGAACCCAACTTGGATCATTCTTTGAGTTTTCTGTTTGGTTTCATTGATCTTCCTGGGTTTTTTCCCTCCTGGATGAGTAGTACCACAGTGTTAATTACTATAGTTATAGTTAGCTTTATAGCTAGAATTTAGTATATGCTTATTATATGCCAAGTAATGTGGTTGGATATGTGGGTTTTAGGTTCATCCATATCGTAGTATGTATCAGAACTTCATTTCTCTTTATGGTTAATATTCCATTGTATGGATAATTTTGCTTACCCATTTATCTGTGAATGGGCACTTTCTTGAAACTTACTCTTCCTTCAGCTTATTTTTTTTTTTAATTTTATTGAGCTTTAAGTGAACGTTTACAAATCAAGTCAGACTGTCACATATAAGCTTATATACACCTTACTCCATACTCCCACTTACTCTCCCTCTAATGAGTCAGCCCTTCCAGTCTCTCATGACAATTTTGCCAGTTTCTAACCCTCTCTACCCTCCCATCTCCCCTCCAGACAAGAGATGCCAACACAGTCTCAAGTGTCCACCTGATACAAGTAGCTCACTCTTCATCAGCATCTCTCTCCAACCCATTGTCCAGTCCCTTCCATGTCTGATGAGTTGTCTTCGGGAATGGTTCCTGTCCTGGGTCAACAGAAGGTTTGGGGACCATGACGGCCAGGATTCCTCTAGTCTCAGTCAGACCATTAAGTCTGGTCTTTTTATGAGAATTTGGGGTCTGCATCCCACTATTCTCCTGTTCCCTCAGGGGTTCTCTCTTGTGTTCCCTGTCAGGGCAGTCATCGGTTGTGGCCGGGCACCATCTAGTTCTTCTGGTCTCAGGATGATGTAAGTCTCTGGTTCATGTGGCCCTTTCTGTCTCTTGGGCTCATAGTTATCATGTGACCATGGTGTTCTTCATTCTCCTTTGATCCAGGTGGGTTGAGACCAATTGATGCATCTTAGATGGCTGCTTGTTAGCATTTAAGACCCCAGATGCCACACTTCAAAGTGGGATGCAGAATGTTTTCATAATAGTATGATTTTGCCAATTGACTTAGAAAGTCCCCTTAAGCCATAGTCCCCAAACCCCCACCCTTGCTCCGCTGACCTTTGAAGCATTCAGTTTATCCCAGAAACTTCTTTGCTTTTGGTCCAGTCCAGTTGAGCTGACCTTCAGTGTATTGAGTATTGCCCTTCCCTTCACCTAAAGTAGTTCTTATCTACTAACCAATCAGTAAATAACCCTCTCCCACCCTCCCTCCCTCCCCGTCTCGTAACCACAAAGTATGTGTTCTTCTCAGTTTATACTATTTCTCAAGATCTTATAATAGTGGTCTTATACAATATTTGTCCTTTTGCCTCTGACTAATTTCACTCAGCATAATGCCTTCCAGGTTCCTCCATGTTATGAAATGTTTTACAGATTCGTCACTGTTCTTTATCGATGTGTAGTATTCCATCGTGTGAATATACCACAATTTATTTAACCATTCATCCGTTGATGGACACCTTGGTGGCTTCCAGGTTTTTGCTATTGTAAACAGAGCTGCAATAAGCATGGGTGTGCATATATCTGTTTGTGTGAAGGCTCTTATTTCTCTAGGGTATATTCCGAGGAGTGGGATTTCTGGGTTGTATGGTAGTTCTATTTCTAACTTTTTAAGAAAACTCCAGATAGATTTCCAAAGTGGTTGTACCATTTTACATTCCCACCAGCAGTGTATAAGAGTTCCAGTCTCTCCGCAGCTCCTCCAACATTTAATATTTTGTGTTTTTTGGATTAATGCCAGCCTTATTTTTTTTTCTTGGAGTGAGATGGAATCTTATCGTAGTTTTAATTTGCATTTCTCTAATGGCTATTGATCGAGAGCATTTTCTCATGTATCTGTTAGCTGCCTGAATATCTTCTTTAGTGAAGTGCTTGCTCATATCCTTTGCCCACTTCTTGATTGGGTTGTTTGTCTTTTTGTGGTTGAGTTTTAACAGAATCATATAGATTTTAGAGATCAGGCGCTGGTCAGAGCTGTCCTAGCTGAAAATTCTTTCCCAAGCTGTAGGTGGTCTTTTTAGTCTTTTGGTGAAGTCTTTAGATGAGCACAGGTGTTTGATTTTTAGGAGCTCCCAGTTATCTGGTTTCTCTTCGTCATTTTTGGTAATGTTTTGTATTCTGTTTATGCCTTGTATTAGGGCTCCTAACGTTGTCCCTATTTTTTCTTCCATGATCTTTATCGTTTTAGTCTTTATGTTTAGGTCTTTGATCCACTTGGAGTTAGTTTTTGTGCATGGTGTGAGGTATGGGTCCTGTTTCATTTTTTTGTAAATGGATATCCAGTTAGGCCAGCATCATTTGTTAAAAAGACTATCTTTTCCCCAATTAACTGACACTGGGCCTTTGTCAAATATCAGCTGCTCATATGTGGATGGATTTATATCTGAGTTCTCAATTCTGTTCCATTGGTCTATGTGCCTGTTGTTGTACCAGTTACCAGGCTGTTTTGACTACTGTGGCTGTATAATAGATTCTAAAATCACGTAGAGTGAGGCCTCCCACTTTCTTCTTCTTTTTCAGTAATGCTTTACTTATCCGAGGCTTCTTTCCCTTCCATATGAAGTTGGTGATTTGTTTCTCCATCACATTAAAAAATGTCATTGGAATTTGGATCGGAAGTCCATTGTATGTATAGATGGCTTTTGGTAGAATATACATTTTTACTATGTTAAGTCTTTCTATCCATGAGCAAGGTATGTTTTTCCACTTAAGTAGGTCTTTTTTAGTTTCTTGCAGTAGTACTTTGTAGTTTTCTTTGTATAGGTCTTTTACATCTTTGGTAAGATTTATTCCTAGTTTTATTTTATCTTCTTGGAGGCTACTGTGAATGGTATTGATTTGGTTATTTCCTCTTTGATGTTCTTTTTGTTGATGTAGAGGAATCCAAGTGATTTTTGTATGCTTATCTTATAACCTGAGACTCTGCCAAACTCTTCTATTAGTTTCAGTAGTTTTCTGGAGGATTCCTTAGGGTTTTCTGTGTATAAGATCATGTCATCTGCAAATAGAGATAATTTTACTTCCACTTTGCCAATCCGGATGCCCTTTATTTCTTTGTCTAGCCTAATTGCTCTGGCTAGGACCTCTAGCACAATGTTGAATAAGAGTAGTGATAAAGGGCATCCTTGTCTGATTCCCGTTCTCAAGGGAAATGCTTTCAGGCTCTCCATTTAGAGTGATGATGGCTGTTGGCTTTGTATAGATGCCCTTTATTATGTTGAGGAATTTTCCTTCAATTCCTATTTTGGTGAGAGTTTTTATCATAAATGGGTGTTGGACTTTGTCAAATGCCTTTTCTGCATCAATTGATATGATCATGTGGTTTTTGTCTTTTGTTTATATGGTGGATTACATTAATGGTTTTTCTAATACTTGGTCGTGGTGGATTATTTTTTTGATATGTTGTTGAATTCTATTGGCTAGAATTTTGTTGAGGATTTTTGCATCTATGTTCATGAGGGATATAGGTCTATAATTTTCTTTTTTTGTGATGTCTTTACCTGGTTTTGGTATCAGGGATATGGCTGCTTCATAGAATGAGTTGGGTAGTATTCCGTCATTTTCTATGCTTTGAAATACCTTTAGTAGTAGTGGTGTTAACTCTTCTCTGAAAGTTTGGTAGAACTCTGTAGTAAAGCCATCCGGGCCAGGGCTTTTTTTTGGGGGGGAGTTTTTTGATTACCATTTCAATCTCTTTTTTTGTTATGGGTCTATTTAGTTGTTCCACTTCTGATTGTGTTAGTTTAGATAGGTAGTGTTTTTCTAGGTATTCATCCATTTCTTCTAGGTTTGCAAATTTGTTAGAGTGCCATTTTTCGTAATAGTCTGATCTGATTCCTTTAATTTCCTTTGGGTCTGTTGTGATGTGGCCCATCTCGTTTCGTATTCGGGTTATTTGTTTCCTTTCCTGTATTTCTTTAGTCAGTCTGGCCAATGGTTTATCAATTTTGTTAATTTTTTCAAGGAACCAGCTTTTGGCTTTGTTAATTCTTTGAATTGTTTTTCTGTTCTCTAATTCATTTAGTTCAGCTCTAATTTTTATTATTTATTTTCTTCTGGTGCCTGATAGATTCTTTTGTTGCTCACTTTCTATTTGTTCAAGTTGTCGGGACAGTTCTCTGATTTTGGCCCTTTCTTCTTTTTATATGTGTGCATTTATCGATATAAATTGACCTCTGAGCACTGCTTTTGCTGTGTCCCAGAGGCTTTGATAGGAAGTGTTTTCATTCTCGTTGCATTCTAAGAATTTCTTTATTCCCTCCTTAGTGTCTTCTATAACCCAGTCTTTTTTGAGCAGGGTATTGTTCAGTTTCCAAGTATTTGATTTCTTTTCCCTGATTTTTCTGTTATTGATTTCCACTTTTATGGCCGTGTGGTCTGAGAAGATGCTTTGTAATCTTTCGATGTTTTGGATTCTGCAGAGGTTTGTTTTATGACCTAATATGTGGTCTATTCTAGAGAATGTTCTGTGGACTAGAAAAAAAAGAATGCTTTGCAGCTGTTGGGTGGAGTGTTCTGTATAAGTCAGTGAGGTCAAGTTCGTTGATTGTAGCAATTAGGTCTTCCGTGTCTCTATTGAGCTTCTTACTGGAAGTCCTGTCCTTCTCCGAAAGTGGTGTGTAGAAGTCTCCTACTATGATTGTGGAAGTGTCTATCTCACTTTACAGTTCTGTTAAAATTTGTTTTATGTATCTTGCAGTTCTGTCATTGGGTGCATAAGTATTTAATATGGGTATATCTTCGTGGTCAATTGTCCCTTTAATCATTATGTAGTGTCCTTCTTTATCCTTTGTGGTGGATTTAACTTGTCAGAAATTAATATTGCTACTCCTGCTCTTTTTTGCATATTGTTTGCTTGATATATTTTTTTCCATCCTTTGAGTTTTAGTTTGTTTCTGTCTCTAAGTCTAAGTGTCTCTTGTAGGCAGCATATAGACGGATCGTGTTTCTTTATCCAGTCTGAGACTCTCTGTGTCTTTATTGGTGCGTTTAGTCCATTTCCATTCAGCCTAATTATAGGTAAGTATGTGTTTAGTGCCGTCATTTTGATGCCTTTTTATGTGTGTCGTTGACAATTTCATTTTTCGACTTACTTTTTTGTGCCGAGATGTTTTTCTTTGTAAATTGTGTGTTCCTCATTTTCATAGTATTTGACTTTATGTTTGCTGAGTCGTTACGTTTTTCTTGGTTTTTATTTTCAGTTACGGAGTTGTTATACCTCTTTGTGGTTACCTTAATATTTACCCCTATTTTTCTAAGTAAAAACCTAACTTGTACTGTCCTATATTGCCTTGTATCCCCCTCAATATGGCAGTTCTATGCCACCTGTATTTAGTCCCTCTTTTTGATTATTGTGATCTTTTACATATTGACTTCAATGATTCCCTGTTTTGAGCGTTTTTTTCTTTTTAAAATTAATCTTAATTTGTTTTTGTGATTTTCCTATTTGAGTTCATATCAGGATGTTCTGTTCTGTGACCTTGTGTTGTGCTGGTATCTGATATTATTGGTTTTCTGACCAATTTCCTTTAGTATTTCTGGTAGCTTTGGTTTGGTTTTTGCAAATTCTCTAAGCTTGTGTTTATCTGTAAATGTTTTAATTTCGCCTTCATATTTTAGAGAGTTTTGCTGGATATATGATCCTTGGCTGGCAGTTTTCTCCTTCAGTGCTCTATATATGTCATCCCATTGCCTTCTTGACTGCATGGTTTCTGCTGAGTAGTCTGAACTTATTTTTATTGATTCTCCTTTGTAGGAGACCTTTCTTTTATCCCTGGCTGCTTTTAAAGTTTTGTCTTTATCTTAGGTTTTGGCAAGTTTGATGATAATATGTCTTGGTGATTTTCTTTTTGGATCAATCTTAAATGGGGTTCGATGAGCATCTTGGATAGATATCCTTTCATCTTTCATGATGTCAGGGAAGTTTTTTGCCAAGAGATCTTCAAGTATTCTCTCTGTGTTTTCTGATATCCCTCCCTGTTCTGGGACTCCAATCACATGCAAGTTATTCTTTTTGAATCCCACATGATTCTTAGGGTTTCTTAATTTTTTTTAATTCTTTTATCTGATTTTTTTCAGGTGTACTGGTGTGAATTCCCTGGTCCTCCAGATTTCCCACTCTGCGTTCCAACTGCTGGAGTCTGCTCCTTGACTTCCTATTGGGTTGTCTAATTCTGTAATTTTATTGTTAATCTTTTGGATTTCTGCATGCTGTCTCTCTATGGATCCTTGCAACTTATTAATTTTTCCACTATGTTCTTGAATCATCTTTTTGAGTTCTTCAACTGCTTTACCAGTGTGTTCCTTGGCTTTTTCTGTAGATTGTCTTATTTCATTTCTGATGTCATCCCTGATGTCTTGAAGCATTCTGTAAATTAGTTTTTTATATTCTGTATCTGGAAATTCCAGGATTGTATCTTCATTTGGGAAAGATTTTGTTTCTTTAATTTGGGGAGTTGTAGAAGCAATCATGGTGTGCTTCTTAATGTGGTTTGATATTGACTGCAGTCTCCGAGCCATCTCTAAGATATTGTAGTGATTTATTCTGTATTTACTCACTGAGTCTTATCTTGGTTTGTTTTCTTTCAATATACATAGATGGGCTACTAGATTGTGCTGTCTTGATTGTTGTAGCCCTTGAATCAGTTATGTCCTATTACCAGCTGGTTTGGGCTGTTACCAGATATATAAGCCTAAGAGTACATACACTATTCTTGAGTAGAATCTGATTTTGGGTTACCAAGTGTGTGGTGCAGACCGTCACCTATTCCCCTTGAGAAGCAGTGGTGATAGTTGTGTGCACCAGATTCTAGTAGCAGTAGGGGGTCACGCTCCAGGGAGGGCAGGATGCTGACAGGCTTCCCCCAAGTTCCAGTGAGGTAGGTGTGTCTCTATTCCTAAAGCACTTTGGTGAGTGGGCTCTGCAGCTGTACCTTAGGCCCCCTATGCAAGTACCTCTACAGATTGGTAGGTGTCACCCTCCTTAGACCCCTAAGGCCGGAGGCTAGGTGGTCTGGGGGGAGCTTCATCCCTCAGTTCCCTGTTGTGGGTCAGTGAGGGCTCTGTTGAATATGCAGAGATGTCAGACCTGGGAAACTTGTCTTTCCAGTAATCTGCTAAAACAGTTACAGTCAGATCCCTATCAGAAATACCTTTGCATTATAATAGCCACCTTGTTCCCTTTAGGGATGAAAGCCCAAGACTGTGGATCACATATGCTTGGCTGGAGCTGGTTCTGTGTTTTTAGTGCAATTCGGGAAGGATTTTTCGTCCCTGGGTTTTTTGAGCTGCTTCTCTCAGGCCAGGAGAATGGGTTAGGAAAAGACCAAGAAAAAAAAACCGCGGTGTAGTTCACTCTCTGGCTCAGGAAATTCCAATGTTAATGAAGCTGCCTGGGACGGGGAGGGGAGGGTTCAGATAAATAAGAGAGAGCAGCACACCGGAATATAGACAACGTTTCTTACATTGCTTGGGGTAACTGTTTTATCTGAGATTCCCGAGGGGCATGTCGACCCTGTGCACTGGCTGGGTAGAGATTGCCCCCGAGGGTCAGGCCTGCGTCCCATGCCCATGCTGTCTCAGAAGCCGTGGTTAGTTCCTCCGCTCCCAGTCCAAAGCCCAGCGCCAAGGTTTCCCGGCTGGGACGCCGCACTCCCGGCTCCAAACCCTGTCGCTGCCTCCTGGTCACGTCTCCTCCTGTCAGCCGAGTCGCTGCGATGCCTGCGTGCACTGGCTGGGCTTCCCCCGAAGTCAATTCTGGGGGGTAGGGCTGCGTCCCGTATTTGCGCCATCACAGGATGCCATGCTCAGCTCCACTGTGTCCGGTCCAAAGTCCGGTGCCAGGGTTTTCTGACTAGGACGCTGGCTCCAGGCTCCGAAAACAGCCGCTGCTTCCCTGTGGTTGTTTGTTCTCAGTCTCTGTCACTCAGGTCAACTCTTTATATCTGTGTTTCTTGGTCAGGGTTCGTAGATTGTCATGTATGTGATTGGTTCACTTGTTTTTCCGAGACTTTGTTGCAAGAGGGATCCGAGGTAGCTTCTACCTAGTGAGCCATCTTGGCCCCCTTCCTTCAGCTGTTTACACATGTTTTTTGTTTTCTTTCTTGGCCATCGTATCTTTGGTCCACTCCTCCTCGTCTACCCTCCCTAAAGGTCAGAGATTCTCAGGGCTTTGCCCTTGGTCGTTTTCATATACCACACCTGCCACCTAAACTGTCCCTTCCTGCAGCCTCAGGCATCACCTGACCGCTGATGACATACACACTGCAGCCTGGCCTGGCAAACTGCTCACTGGCCTCTGAGTGCCTGGGCTCATCCTCTGCTGTCCACATGCTGTTCTCTCTGCTTCTCTCCTTTTCTCTTCCCGGTCTACTGTACACATAGCAAAGTAGGAAAAGGAAAACTGTTATAGAACTTGGCTTTTTAAGAGTGCAGAGATTTACACTTGCTTATTATCTCCTGGCTTCATAACCCTGTCATGCTGGTCTCCTTTGCTTTCTAGGGGCCCACCAGCTGCTCCATGGGAGAAAGATAGGGAAGTCTGCTTCTGTAAAGATTACAGCCTTGGAATCCCTGTGGGACAGTTCTTCTCTGTCCTGTAGGGACACTATGAGTCGGGATCCACTTGATGCCAATGAGTTTTTTGGATTAGAGGAAGCAAGTGGATGAGCAGGGCCATGGGTAAATACAGCTGCATGGAATGGTGGTACAAGAACACACATAGCATTTAGAGTCAGACCGACCTGCGCTCACACACTGGGTTTGCCACTGTTGTGTAACAGCCGAGTGGCACCTGGACCCAAGGTCAGCCACGTCTCCAAGATACTGAAGAAAGACTCCAGAACCAGCAGTCATGACATATGGTTTATTGGGAAGCTTACTTACGGAACTGTGGCCCCGGGTGGTGGCTGGACCAGTTTGACGCTCTGCAGCCACCTAGCAAGAGCACAGGTTTATGTACCGTTCCAGCTGGGGCCAAGGCTCATTGTTTTTCTCCCATATCCTTGGACAGCCAGTGTTCCCAGGGACTTCATGTCCAGGACCAAATGTTTTTCTTCTTGTTGCTAAGGTGTTCCTTAGCTTTGGCCAGCTGCCCAGTCACACCACTCCCTGCCTTGTGCCTTAGCCCGAGTCCATCTGAATCCATCTCCAGCATGCTTTGAGGGAGAGCAAAACTGACTCCATTAGGAGGGGATGCATATAGCTGAATAGCCTTACCCTATAGCCACCTACCCTCCACAGGATCTGGAAAGGAGTTCCTGAAAAGAGGTACTTCTACTGCCAGAGAAGGTAAACGGGAGCATCCCAGGCAGCAGGGAGTACATGTAGATTTTCTTGGTCAGTGTTGAAAAGGACCACGCTCAGCACTTGTGGCATCCCTACCAAAAAAACAGTTGCTATGGAATTGACTCTGACTTATGGTGACCTCATGCGTGTCAGAGTAGAACTGTGCTCTGTACAGTTTTCACTGGCCAGCTTTTGGGAAGTAGATCGCCAGGTCTTTCTTCTGAGGCACCTCTGGGTGAATTCGAGCCTCCACCCTTTCAGTTGGCAGCCAACTATGTAAACGGTTTGCAGCACCTAGGGACTCTTGTCATACCTACAGTGAAGCCTTTTTGTCTGTTCCCCTTGATTTCAGGTTCAAGTGGGATAGGAGCTTATCATGGAAAACATAGTTTTGATACTTTCTCTCATCAACGTTCCTGTTTATTAAAAAGTTTAAAGAGAGAAGTTTTTAACAAACTCAGATATCCTCCCAACAGCCAGTCAAAAGTGAATTGGGCAAAATTTTTCATTTTGAAACGGTTCAACAAAGGAAAACTCGGTCTTCTGATGCTTACTCTCCTGGGTATTATAGCAGCTGTGCTCCTCAAGGTAAGTCTCCAGTACTCATGAGGTGTTGGTCTGAATGGCTGCCACGTGTATTTTTTTCTCCTGCCTTGGGAGTGCTTCTACTTTCATAAATGAACTATACCTCTAATATTAACTGTTAAGGTTGCTGGCCAACTACCTGTTTTTATAAATAAAGTTTTATGGGATCACAGCTACTCCCATCCATTACTTATTGTCTGTGGCTGCTCTCATGCTGTGATGGCTGAATTGTGTACGTAGAACAGAGACTAGATGACCCACAAAGCCTAAAATACATGTAGAAAAAGTTTGCAGACCTCTGGCCTAAGTTTAAAACATTGTAGAGCTTGCTTGCAGAATTCTAAGTTTGCTAATCCTCTGATCTTTTGTTATTGCTCTGTCGTTGTAGTTTCAGTTTTGTTCTTGAGTATGCATGAAATTAGCATGCCCTAGAAGTGGAGGGGCTTGTTGTGTGGCAGAGGGTAATGGTGGTGAAGCAATTTTGGTGAGGAATATTTATGGGGCTGGAATGTTTTTCCTCCAGAGTTGACTACCAGATGAAGTTTGTCTTGGGTGAGTAGTTGTTAATAGCGATGGGCTTACAAAGAGGCCCCTGTGACAGCTACCTTTCTAAAGCAGTTTGTGTACCCTTCAGAGGAATGAGAAAATCCATGATAATGAAAGTTAAGATGGAATGGGGAACAAATTGAACTGTGTTCTTCGAGCCCTCAGATGCCTAGTGAGGAGGTTGAAACTGTTGACAACATTTGGGAAAAGAGACAAGAATCCGGCATTTATTGGAATAACTGTGTTTATATTTGTATTTTTTTTTTAATATGAAAGGAGATTGGATTATCTCACAATATCACAGCCTTGGTGGTGATATAATATTGATTCTGTCACAATTTGGTAGAACTGACGATATCAGTTGCATTTGAAATCATTTGGGTTTTCTCAGAAATACCAAGCTGCGCTGAGGAGAAGGGCCCTGTTGATTTTTCTGGTAGTTCACAGACTGCGTTGGTCCAGTAAACAGTGGTGAACTGCAGATTTCAAAACCCATCTCTGTAAAGAGAGAGGTAGGAATTCCTTGTTTTCTTTCTATATGTAAGGGGCCCAGTTGGGATATGTTTTCTTTCAGTTACTTGTTCTGCTACAGTTGGAGGCCTTAGGGGTTAATAAAAGAGAATGTTTATCTCCAAACATTTTGGACTTTGGCCCAGAGTATCAGAGTGTTAAAATTCAACTTAGTCACAAATTTTAATAGAAGGGAGCTTTGCTGGAAATCTAAGAGAAATATGTAGAGGCAATGACTTAGCTGGAAGATAAACCATTTCTGGAAAAAGGACAGCCATGATAGTGAGCCCCCTCACCCTGCTATATCCACTCAGCTCCTTTGGAGGAAGTATCATTTTGACCCTGACCTCTTTTTCTTTTTTGTACACAATTTGAGAATATCTTCTGAAAATATCCAGGTCATTTTTTGTTTGTTTTGTTTAAAAAAAGTTTGACTTTGCAATTCATGGTAGCAAACTTAGTCCATCAAGACTTAGTGGGTTAGGGATTTCAACTTCTGTATCTTTCTGAGGCTGTGAATGTGGCTGGAGGTGTGCTTGGTTCTGCTGTCTATCGACCTTGCTCTTTTCCCAAGACATCCTTCCTCCAGCCTGATATGCAGCTTCCTGATTGGGGTAGAATTCCTCAGCCTCGTGGAAAAGCTGGAGAACTGGGGTGAGTCTGTGCTCCCAGGCTTGCCGTATTCCCAGGAAGGCCCCCAGGGGCAGTTGCACCACATCAGACAGGCTGGGGCCGGACAGTGAGCCTGTTCAGAGTTCACAGGAGGGTTTGGCAGACTGGTCTCCTCTCTTTTAGGTTCTAGAAAAGCAGCAGTGTGTAAAAACATGTAGCTGGGAATAAGAAAATCTGACTTTGATCACTGGTTCTGATACTGACTTGAAAGTGACCGTGGGCAAAGCCTTTTCCAAACCCTTTCTTAGGCCTAGCTTGCTCATGAGGCCACTTTCAACTCCAGCTGTCTCAGTTCTTGTGACTGTTAGCTGTTGTGTTAGCTGCGCCTATTTTGGGGGGTTCGGTCTGGAACTAAAGATTTGGCTTTCTTTTTCACTTTGTGCTTCTTTGCTTTTCTCTTTGAGCTTATATCCTCCTTTTATTAAATCATCTTTCGTTTTAGGTAAATGACTCTGAGACAATATTGCGTATTTTACGAGGAGTCTTTGTTATAATTGCAGATGTTTTTCTGAAATTGCCTTTCTGCAATTAAGAGTTTACTGATTTTAGAATATGCTTGGATTTGATTTTATTCTTTGGCTTTACTAGAATTAGAATAGATTTGGAACATTTTAAAATGGAAAGTCAGAAGCAGCGATTACCAATCTAAAGGGAGCGTATCAGGCTCAGGGAGAGGAGTTCGGAAAAGCTCACCGTGCGTGCATTTTTTTAAAGATGTAAGTGCACAAAGTAAAGTTTCAGTAAACTTAATATAAGCTACACCATAGGGGTATGGATTTAAGAAGGCTGAAAAATCCGAGATGTTCAAGTTGATGAATGTCATTGAACCCAGAAACCCAGTGCTGTCGAGTTGATTCCGACTCATAGCGACCCTGTAGGGCAGAGTAGAACTGTCCCATAGAGTTTCTGAGGAGTGCCTGGCGGATTCGAACTGCCGACTCTTTGGTCGGCAGCCGTAGCACTTAACCATTATGCCATTAGGTCTTAGAAAGTTAAATATCACATTTGAACTTTGAGGTTCAGTAGCACCTCTTCAGCCTCCATAGGTGGGGATTAAATTCAATACTGCTTGTGAGTTTTAGAAATAAAATTGTTCCCACTTTTCAGATTTTGTGCAGACTTCAGCTTCCTAGTTACAGTGGTAGGAAAGTAAATGAGTTTTTCAACTCCTGTCTCTGATACCAGGCAGGATCTAGCTTCCATCACCACCCGTTTTGCTGCTGCTGCTGCTGCTGTTGGAGAGAGGACATAGGCCTTTATCTTCAGCCCAAACCTCACTGATTTCTTAGGGATACATAGGCCTTTTTTAACAAAATACATTTAAAGTCTCTAAAGACAGGAGGTATTTGTTAGAGTCCCAGTATTAAGTGCATGTTCCACGACTGGTTGGGTGGGTTTTTAACCTGGTAGAGTAACCTGGATCCCTTTCTCCTCTCTAGGCTGAATACCACTGAAGAATGATCCTGTTCAACCACCGGCTTGCTGCTTCAGAATGATTCCTTCTATTAAATGGCTAATGAACCAATAATTTTAAAATTCTGCTAAAAATAGTAAGAATGAATATGCAAGCGCAATGTGTTTAAACCTAAAAATCACTGCCACTAATGATTAATAAAATTTGCCATTTCAGCCAAATCCCAACATCCCCCAAAAGTAAGGGTACCCAGCAGCACCTATTCTAGATTGTGCTTACTCAAATCTTAAACCTTTGGGGTACAGGAGGAGAATGTGTTAGGCTAAACCCAGACTGTTTGGGAGTGTAAGGAAGTTGCAGGACTGTTCAGTGACTTCACTCCAGTTCATGGGACACCCTACCTGCTGCCCCTGCTGCTGCGGCGGCGATCACTCAGGGAAGCTTTTCAGGGTTGTGTTACCCAGTAAGGTATGGAGGCTGGTTTTCTCAGCACTGCTTAGGATTATCAGCACTCCAAAGAGGTGAGGCTAGAGCGCTTCTTGAGGTTTGAGGCAGTAGAACTGCACGTGGGTGGCCTCTCATCCACTGGGCCTTGAGCACCTGGCCTCCCGAAGTTGACCCTCTGCTTAGGTGTGCCATCTGACATGTAGTCTGTATCCTTTCATATCCATTCTTCATCCTGAGTTGTGTGTGGTTTGTGGAATTCTGTGTTGTAGTTGTCCACAAGTGCTTTTGGTAACTAATGTCACTCAAAGTATCTTGTAAATCTTGGGCTTCCTAGAAGACACTTGCCAATTTCATGCAAGTATCGTCTGTCATTCTTATGGCTTTGGAGTTGTAGAATTCCACATATTATCAAAACTAACTGGCATTTTTTAAATGCTGTAATAAAAGGACTTATGAAAATGTTTGTATACTCTCAGGACCCTAAAGTGGCAAGTTAGCAGATCTTCAAGGACAGATCTCTGAGTTTCCTACTTCTGTAGCACAGTGCAAGTAAATTTCATCTTTTAAAGCTTCAGATAGATCCCTTTTGGAATAAATTCATCCTGCAGAACTTAAAGTGGGGAAACCATTTCCTCTCACAGAAAAGAGGCCTTGGATATTCAGGACTTTGGGGCTTGAAGGTCTCATGGGGCAGGTGGTGGATCAGTTGGAGAAGTTTGGAGAATAACCATGACCCATTGCTGTCAAGTTGATTCCGACTCATAGTGACCCTATAGGACAGAGTAGAACCTCCTCATAGGGTTTCCAAGGCTGTAATCTTTATGGAAGGAAGCAGACTGCCACATCTTTCTCCCGCAGTGGGTTTGAACCGCTGACTTTTCAGTTAGCAGTGCTTAACTACTGCACCACCAGGGCTCAGGAATAACTGTGAGCTATAGCAGTTGACCATACTGAAGGGGATAGAGAACACAGTAATAGGACCTGCAAATGTAAAGCCAGAGTATCTCCCAAGCAAAGTAGAAGTTACCCTTATGCAGAGCCTGATGTGGCCAAGACCTGAAGCATTTCAGCCAAGTTGGGAAAGTACTAAAAAGAATTGGGCATGTGGAACCCAGCCCTTTCCTCGGGGCAGTATCGCGCTATCTTAGTCATCTAGTGCTGCTGTAACAGAAATAGCACAAGTGGATGGCTTTAACAAAGAGAAATTTATTTCTTCACAGTAACGTAGGCTGAAGTTCCAAATTCAGGGCATCAGCTCCAGGGGAAGGCTTTGTTTCTCTGTTGGCCTTCTCATCAATGTTCCCCAGGACTAGGAGCTTCTTTGAGCAGAGACCCCGGGTCCAAGGACGCACTCTGCTCTCCGTACTGCTTTCTTGGTGGTATGAGGTCCCCCGTCTCTCTGCTGGCTTCCCTTTCTTCATCTCATGAGAGATAAAAGTTGGTGCAGGCCACACCCCAGGGAAACTCCCTTTACATTGGACCAGGAACATGACCTCGCTAAGGGTGTTACAATCCCACCCTAATCCTCTTTAACATAAAATTACAATCACAAAATGGAGGACAGCCACACAATACTGGGAATCATGGTACACATTTTTGGGGGACACAATTCAATCCAGGACATGTGCTTCTGACTCCACCTTGCTACCCCTCTGCATTTGCAAGCAAACTCAGCCCACTCAATGAGAGAATATAATTCATTTTATAGAATGTATAACCAAATTTGTTGAATGAATTTGTTCCATGAAGGCTATCAAAAGTATGTTATGTTCATCGTTATCACAGTAGGAAGTATTAGGAGTTAATCACTTGCCCAGTTTAGGAAGAGACTGACTAAACTGTGGCTGTAACAATCCAAAAGGGAGAACATTAAAATATCTTAGGCAAAATTTCAGTATGAAACTTTCATTTAGTATATAAATTGTACATTATAATTCATGATTAAACTAAATTTTTGGCATGGTTACTAGTACATTCTCCTTCAGAATAAGTACATTGTATTTGAAAGAATTGGCAAATGCTACTAAACGTAGCATTCTTGGCGTGGAACCTCAGTTATGCCCTGATTCTTCAATCTGTTGTAGGGGAAAAGACATTTCCAAGTTTAGTACAGTAAAAGGAAAGTTTTATTCAACGTATATTCAAAAAGATAGAAGTGGGAAGCGGTCAAAGGATGTTGTCAGAGCTTCGTCTGCCTGAGTCCAAGGAAGTATTACAGAGTAAGCAAGAATGGGAAAATGGACGGGCATGCTACCACAGCCTTGTCTGTCCGAGTCCAAGGAAATTACAGAACAGACAAAAGTGGGAAAACGGGCAAGCATGCTGCCATAGCCATGTCTGCCCAAGTCCAAGGAAGGTTACATAGTCATCAGTATATATTAACATTACAAATGCACAAAACCATTGAAAGCTTCACCTTTTCACAGATTGGGTAGAAACTGTCATCCTACATTTTGAATTGTGTTTCTTAACAATGATTGGTACAGATGACAGTCAGGAGGGTCTTCATTGGTCCAACAAATTTCTATTCACTAAATGTTAATAGAAAAAGATAAGAGTGGAAAGTCTTTTGTGTTCTGGCTTATGTGAAAGTTTTCCTAAAAGACATTTTCCAAGATTGTTCTATCTATTGCCTTTATACCTCGGGGCCCAGTTGATGTGTCCTTGGGAGTCCTTGTGAGTCCAGCTCCAGCTGGATTACATTCTGTATGCTCAGGGACAGGGAATAATGACTCCAATATTATTTTCTAAATCAGATCATAAACTGTTTCCAACTACGTATGTTTTTTGCTCTTAACCATCAAAAGTAGTATTTGGCAACTTTAAGGCATGCTTTCTTAATTTAAATCCTTAGCTAAGAAGATTTTCTCAAGCTTTCTTTATGTGATTTGTTTAAAAAAAAAAAAAAAAGCTATAGTGAATATACTTTTCCAACTGTATCCTCCTGTCCTCATTCACTAATCTAAAACGGGCTTCTGAAAGCATATTCATAGAACATTAACCCACAAAATTTTACACAAAGAATGGTCCCACAGCTATTCCTGTATAGCAGGGATTTGTAAAGCACATCAGCATATCAAAAGATCCAAGTCCTATAGAATCTCTGAAGCATTTAGTGTGTGTTGCTATTTGACCATGGAACCCCTTTCCTCAACACCTGTTAACTTTCCATGACACTACCATTTCCTTAGCGCGCACGTGGGGAGACAATACCACGGAGTCCAGATTTTCTCTTCAGTGATTACTTTTCTGTGCGCTGTACCTAGTTATTTTGTTTGGTTGCTAGAAGCTCACTAAGGCATTTGTCTCACAAATAAGTACGGGACACTGAAAACACCGAGTAACTGAATTTATAGCATGTTGAATCTTCAAAGCAGGGATTTATGCTCTGTGCATCCTTTTTTATCCCTTCCATTGGCCTTGTGTTTATAGCTAAAGATGTTGAAGAGAGCAGCAATGAAGGTAGACTGCCTTCCACTTTTGATGGCAGGGCATGACCTGCATTCACCATTGAACCCTAAGATGTTAACCAGCCCCAGGCCTCAAAGAAAGCATCCTAGAATTTGAATCGGCATTGAATTCCATTCCAGGGCTATGTGGGAGAAAGATCTTGTTTTTGCTGCCCTTGTTTATATTTAGTAACTACTATAAGAAAAAATGTGGTAAGAAACAAGTGTTTCCCAGAGCTGTGTAAGTGAAAATACTGGTGGTAAGGAGAGAACTGGAGGGAAGGTTCAACGGGATCCCTGAAGAAGAATCTACATTCAGCAGTTGACAGCACCTGTATTTGCTGAAGGGGGGATTGGGGGAGCCAGCGAGGGGGTTGTGGTGAACTGGGTTGCCTGGACAGGCCCACTGGCCGCTTTTCCAGAGCTTCGCAAAGAGTCTGAGAACAGATTTGGGCAGCAGACTGCCTCAGAAATAAGTACTTTTTATACAACAGTGATTATTGTAGTATCTTTTTATTTGACATCTCCAATTTGAAGCCATTTACATTATTGAATAATAGTGGCACTCAGGATTTTTTCACTCTTCACTTGGCTGGTATCTTCTAAAGAGCAATCCGAGTCAGAAGAAGAAAGCAGCTTGACCACAAGAGAATTGTCAGTCTGCAGTTCAGATGCCCTCATGTGTCCTGAAGCTCTTATGAGGAGCTGTCCTCAGTGTCCACACATTGGCAGACCCGTGTGTGTGGTGGGGGCAGTCCAAGCTGCCTTGCTAGTGACTGGTGGTCAGGACCCTGACAACAAGCCCCAGGATCAGTGTGGCTGATGCTGCCCCCAGAGCAGCCCCTCGGCGGACGGCCAGCTGTTTTACTGACAACATGTTGGCAGAAACCGAAAGGCCGAGGGCTGTTTCTGGCATCCTGAAGAGGTCCATTTGGTACTCAGGTCTTGAATATGTTGTCAAGGTGATGCCAGGGGAGCCGCCCATAGCCACTGCGGAAGCAAACAGGAACAAACTTAGGCAGTGCTGTGGTAATCAAAAAGCTTACATTAACCAGTTGACTCTACTTGTTATGCTGTATGACTGGCTAATTAACCTCTATGCCTTGCAATAGAAAATTCCTGTACAATGAGATAATGCCTCCTTTTTCTACTTTACAAGCAGGATCAGATGAAGAAATATTTGGGGAAGCTTAATCTGTGAGTTGCTGTATAAATAAAGCTTACTACTTGGTCAGATGAAGAATCTATCTGAATCTGTCCTTGCATGTTAATCCTGTGTATAACTTCAGAAAAGCATATTAAATGCTTAGTTGATTTTGTCTTACCAAATTCTCTCATGACAACTTAAGTCCTCAGTGTTTTAGTCAACTGGCTCCCAACTGCTCCAATCAGGGGAAGCCCAGGAAGAGTTGTGGCCCCTGGAAGAGCTGTGAGCTACATACACACACCTGATAGTGCCAGCCTGGGGGTGGGAGGGGACCCTGTGCCTCAGAGCTGGGGCCTTCACTTTATCGTGTGAACACTGGATGTAAACCAGAGAGGTTATGACTGTCTGATGGTCCAGGCTCCCATCTCCGGATGGCTGCTGTGGGCAAAGTCAGGATCCCCCTATCCCTTCTGTCCTGGGAGGGAGTTGAGTGAGTGAGAATATGAGTTTACCAGTCTGACTTGCATCTTGTCTTTTGTCTTTAATAGTTGTGGAATGATGGGGAAAGTACCTAATTTCTCTGGGACTTGGTTTCTTATCTGAAGTTGGGGATACGTGTTACTTGCATACAAGCCTAAGGCTGTAAATTACTTGTTGCGGTGTCTGGTATATTATTGTCGTTTTCCTGGCACTCAGGACATCATTTTCATGATGATAGGGAGGAAAACATTTGGGCTTACACAGTTTCCAAACACTTGAGCCACACAGAGGCTTAATGGGGAAGCTCTGGACCTAACACAAAATAGGTGCCCCATAACTATTAAACGAATGAAGCTGGTTGTCACACAGAAGGTGGCCAGGAACAATGTGCCACTGAAAGTTTTATGTACCAAAGCAGAAGACGCTGCAACATTACCTGAAGATACAACCACCTTCTCTGGCCCAGGTCTGGGGACTGTGCACTGTGCCTCCTGCTGCTGCAGGCCTGCATGTTTCTGAGCCTAAAGGAGAGAGAGCTGCCTGAGTCAGCCTGCCAGCCCTCTTGGCACCACTGGCCTCATGTATCGCCTGCCTTGGAAATATTATAAGCTAAAGCAGAGCACATTCATATACTTGTGACAAGAGTTTTAATCCTCCTGGAATCCAGATTTCTGGCTTTCCTGGGAGTTGGGGTCATCTGCCCTTAGGTGTCCTTTTTGAACCTTGTAGGAACTGGTTCACTGGAATCACCTTCACATTAAACAATAGCTTAGTAAGCAGTTTAGCCAAGTTGTTTGCCTTTAGATATTGGGTTCTTTTGGAAATTTTTCTGTGTGCAGCCTGTTTCGAGATGCAGGCACTCCAGGGTCTGACTAGAGGCTGTTTAAGGATAGTATGACATGCCTTTGGGGACCCTCTGTAACCTGCCCTGTGTTCTTTTGAAGAATTCGGTTAGTTTGGGGAAACAGATTCCAAAGGTCAGACTGGGAACTATGTTTAGGGTAAATCAGTAATTATTTTAATTGTTTTACAAGATAATGCTGTATGAAAATCCTGCTTGACCACAAATTTGTTTATCAGTTCTGTTCCCGCCCTTTTTTTTCCCATGGCAATGATGCTGATAAGATTTTGTGTAAAAATTTTGGGAGTTTGTTTAATCTTTGGAACATTTCTGACACTAGTTGAAATGTTACCCTGATTTGGAAATCGTATATTCAATAAACTTCTATCAATTTCTGATATTGGCTTAATAGGATTTTTGTTTCAACAGTAGTTTTTATTGTGTGTCTTTACTGTCGTTGCTTTAAATCTTAACAGTGTCTTAAGATGCAAAGATGACTTTATCCACACACACAGCAAAATCCTACCCTGATCTTTGAGAGAATACCTACCTTCCACTCTTTACTGTGTCCCAGACCCCACCCACTGCCCTCGAGTCGATTCCGACTCATTACTGTGTAGGAGAAACAAATGCTGGCTTGCCGTTTAAAACTTCGCTGAGAGGATTGTGGACAGGGTGATTTTAGGACATCTTCCAAAGTCAAGACACACTTTGGGGGCTCCTCTGGAATCAGCCTAGTTTGACTGAGCTCTTTGCTTTTGTTTGGTTTTCAGTAGCCTCCCTGTCTAAGGAAGACTTTTGGTCTTGCATTTCTCTTTGTAATTGCAGAGTATGTTCTTAACCTGGAACTATCTGGAGCCCAATTAGAATGAGGTGTTGAGGCTCAGGTGGCCCTTCCCCGACTCCACCACTCCCACCGCAACCTATACCACAGATCACTGCTGCCAAGTCTTGGCATGCTCTGGGCATTTCTCCTGTTTTGGGCCAGGTGCAGAGTGTGTCTTCTGCGCCAAGTGCTATATTGATTTACTTACCTCCTCTGCAGCTAACTTCCAGTTAATCTGGGCAGTGTAGGCAACAAAGGCAGCAGCTGCCAGGAGGGCACAGGCAAACATGCCCAGCCAGAGGCCTGTAGGAGACAAATGACAATAGGTAGAGGGTGAAATGAACACCCCAGACCTTCTCCCAGCTTTTCCTTACACCACATACCCATTATCCTCATTCTAACCACAAAGGTCAGAACGGCTCCCAGTGGGAGGGCGATGACATAATACATGATCAAATTCACAATGGCTCCAAAGGCCTGCTTCCCGGTGCCTCTTAGTATTCCACCATAGACACACTGGAAAGAGAGGCAGAAAGGGGCTAGAGATTAGTAACGATGAGATTGGTAGCTGTAACATAAGCGACAGGTACTTTTCTAAGTAATTGCATTGCCTTATTTAATTCTCACAACACTAGGATGGTGTTATAGATTGAACTGTTTCACCAAAATCCAAACCCGTTGCCATTGAGTCGATTCCAACTCATAAAGACCCTATAGGACGGAGTAGAATGCCCCACAGGGGTTCCGAGGAGCAACTGGTGAATTCAAACTGCCAGCCTTTTGGTTAGCAGGTGTCTTGGTCATCTAGTGCAGCTACAACAGAAATACCACAAGTGGATGGCTTTAACAAAGAGAAATTTATTCCCTCACAGTCTAGTAGACTACAAGTCCAGGGGAATGCGTTCTGTCTCTGTCGGCTCTGGAGGAAGGTCCTTGTGATGCATCAGTCTTCCCTTGAGCTGGAGCATCTCAGTGCAGGAACCTCAGGTCCAAAGGATACGTTCTGCTCCCTGCACTACTTTCTTGGTATGAGGTCCCCCCTCTCTGCTTGCTTCCCTTTCCTTTTTATCTCTTGAGAGAGAAAAGGTGGTACAGGCCACACCCTAGGGAAACTCCCTTTATATTGGATCAGGGATGTAACCTGGTAAGGGTGTTACAACCCCACCCTAATCCTCTTTAACATAAAATTGCAATCACAAAATGGAGGACAGCCACAGAATACTGGGAATCATGGCCTAACCAAGTTGATAAACACATTTTTGGGGGGACATAGTTCAAACCATGACAGCAAGCAAGCTCTTAACCACTACACCACCAGGGCTTCCCCAAAAGATATGTTGAATTCCTAACTCCCAGTGCCTGTCAATGTGACCTTGTTTGGAAATAGGATCTTTGAAGATGTTAGTGGTTAACATGAGGTCATACCAGAGGAGGGTGGGTCCTAATCCAATCTCAGTGATATGAAAGAGGAGAAGAGAAACAGAGGGAAGATGGCCATATGTGATAGAGTCTTGCTGGAACTGCAAGCCAAGGAACACCTAAGGCTACCAGAAGCCAGGAGAGATGAGAAAAGATCTTCCCCTAGAACCTTTGGAGAGAAGATGGGCCTTTAGACATCCTGAATTTGGACCGCTGGCTTCCAGAACTGTGAGTCAATACATTTTTGTTCTTATAAGCCACCAAGCTTTTTTGTTTTGGCAGTCCTAGGAAACTAATACAGATAAGTAATCTTATCCCCCTTTCTTCCATGAGGAAACTGAGTCACAGAGTTACACTTGCTCAGTGTTACACAAAAGTAGCTATGTTTTAAAAAACTCCAGAGCCCCCAGTCTTCACCTCCGCACCATTACTACCTTGCTAGAAAGTAAAGATAGAATTGGTGACCAACCACTAGTCCAGGACTCTGGGAGGCTGGACTAATGATACAGCAAAGATATGATTTATTAAGTTTCCTATTGCTGTTGTAGCAAATTACCACACACTTTATTTCTTAAAACAACACAAATTTATTATTTTACAGTTCTAGAGGTCACAAGTCAAAAACGGGTCTCGCTGGCCTAAAACCAAGGGCTGTGATCCTTCTGTAGGCCCTAGGAGAAAATCCATTTCCTTGCCTTTTCTAGCTTCTAGAGACTACCTGCATTCCTTGGCTCATAGCCCCCAGACAGCAATCGTATCTCCAACCTCTGCTCCTGTAGTCACATTCTCTCACTCTGAATCTACTGCCTCTTTCGTTTATAAGGAACCTTGTGATTACATTGGACCCACTTGAACAATCCAGAATAATATCCCCATCTCAATATCCTTAACTTAATCACATTTGTAAAGTCCCTTTTGCCATGTGAAATAACATATTCACAGGTTCCAAGAATTAGCACATGGGCATCTTTAGGGGCCATTATTCTGCCCACCGCAAGTGTCATGCAAAGGTGTTCTCTCATTCCATATGATATAGGCAGCCCTTGCCTACTCCATCACAGTGGTTATGTTCACAGATCAGAGTTGCTCTGGAAAAAATAGAAACTTGGCTTTTATTAGTCTCATCCTCCCAACTTGCTCTCAGATCTAATGAACTGCAGAACTACAGGCACAGCTCATGCTCAGTCAGCATTATTGACCGGTAGGTATTTGATTATTTTGTTAATATGAGGGATGAGAAGTATTTAATCATTTGATTTTTACACATTTGAGTGAAGAAGTATTCATTGGGGTTAGGCGATATGTACCTCTTGAAATTTGAACTAAGGTGTGCACATTTCTGGTTATTATATATCATAGAATAGAAGATCTTTTTTGGTTAAAAAAAAGACTTCTCCCAAATTATGATTGATGTGCTCTGGACCAGTGGTTCTCAACTAGGGGGTGATTTTGCCCTCATGGGACATTTGTCAGTGTATGGAGACGTTTCTGGTTGTCTCAACTGGAGGGAAGTAGATAACTGGCATCTAGTAGGGATACTGCAAAGCAAAATAGTCCCCCCCACAACAAAGATTTGTCTGGCTCAAAATGTCAGTGATGCTAAGGTTGAGAAGTCCTTATTCACAGCATCATAAACTAAAGTAAAAATTTCAGTGGCAAGTGCACAGGAAGGCCAATGGCCCCATTAGCCTGAAGCTATGTATATATATATATATTTTTATAGTCCTATATAGGACAAGCAATGGACGGGCAGATTAGACAGGGATTTAGCAAGGAATCCCATGAAATAAGATAGCCAGAGGGGGCTTGAAAATTCTCCACATACCCCAGGGACTGTAGGAGCAGGTCCAAACCTCCTCCACACCCCTGGACAGTGGAGCTTATGCACATGGGCAGAAGAGATATGAGAGGGCCAAGAAGGGCATTATATAATGATAAAGGGGTCAATTCATCAAGAAGATATAACAATTATAAACATATATGCACCTAACAAGAGAGCCCCAAAACATATGAAACAAATATTTTCAGAATAGAAGGGAGAAATAGTTCCACAATTGTAGCTGGAGACTTCAATATCCCACTTCCAATAATGGATAGAACACCTAAACATAAGATCAAGATCAAAATAGAGAACTTGAACAACACTATAAACCAATAAGACCTAAAAGACATGTATAGAACACTCCACCCAACATCAGAAGAATACACATAGTTTAGTGCGCATGGACCATTCTCCAGGATAGACCATATTATAGCTCATAAAATAAGTCTCAATAAATTTTAAAAGGTTGAAATTGTACAAAGTATCTCTTCTGGCCACAAGGGAATGAAACTACAAATCAATAACAGAAAACTAGAAGTTTCACTAATATGTGGAAATGAAACAACACACTGTAAAACAACTAATGAGTAAAAGAAATTACAAGGGAAATCAGAAAATAATTTGAAGTGAATGAAAATGAAAGCACAATATGCCAAAACTTGAGGATGCAGTAAAGGCAGAGCTCAGAGGGAAATTTAGAGCTGTAAACGCCAACATTAAAAAAGAAGAAAGGTCTCAAATCAATAAGCTAACTTCACACTTTGAGGAATTAGAAAGAAACGAGCCATCAGAAGGAAAGAAATAATAAAGATTAGAGCAGAGATAAATGAAAGAATAGAAAACAGAATCAGCAAAACCAAAAATTGTTTCTTTGGAAAGAACAGTAAGATTGACAAAACTTTACCTAGACCAACAAAGCAAAAAAGAAGATGCAAATAACTAAATTTAGTAATTAATGTGGGAATGTTACTACCAATCATAAAGGGAAGAAAAAATTATAAGAGAATACTATGGAGCCCTGGTGGCGCAGCAGTTAAGAGCTATGGCTGCTAACCAAAGGGTTGGCAGTTCGCATCCACCAGCCGCTCCTTGGAAACGCTGTGGGGCAGTTCTACTCTGTACTCTAGGGCCACTATGAGTCAGAATCGACTGACTCAATGGCAATGGGTTTGGTTTTTTTTTTTTCTTTAATGAACGGTTGCATACCAACAAATTAAATAATCTAGATGAAATAGACAAAATCCTAAAAACATACATATTACTAAAACTGACTCAAGAAGAAATTGAAAATCTCAACAGACTTTTAACAAGTGAGGAGGTTGACTTAGTAATCAAAAGCCTTTCACCAAATAAAAGCCCAGGGCCAGGTGGCTTCACTGGTGAATTCTACCAAACATTTAAAGGAGAATTAGCACATCCCTTCTTGTGCTCTTGAAAAAATAGAAGTGGAAGGAACACTTCCTAATGCATTCTCTGATGCCAGCATTACACTGATCCCAAAGCCAGGATACAGACACCACAAGAAAACTACAGACCAATATCCATTATGAATATAGGTGCAAAACTCCTCAATCAAATACTAGCAAATCAAATCCAACATCATATTAAAAGGGTTATACAACATGACCAATTGTGATTTTATCCCAGGATTGCAAGGCTGGTTCAATATAAGAAAATTAATCAATGTAATATACCACATTAATAGAGCAAAGGAAAAAAAAAACCACATGATTATCTCAATTCAAGCAAAAATTGCATTTGACAAAATCCCAAATCCTTTCATGGTAAGCTTTTTTTCTGTGTACTTTAGATGAAGGTTTACAGAACAAACTAGTTTCTTATTAAATGGTTAGTACACATATTATTTTATGACATTGGTTAACAACCCCATGACATGTCAACACTCTCCCTTCTCAACCTTGGGTTCCCTATTATCAGCTTTCCTGTCCCCTCCTGCCTTCTAGTCCTTGCCCCTGGGCTGGTGTGCCCCTTTAGTCTCGTTTTGTTTTATGGGCCTATTTAATCTTTGCCTAGAGGGGGAACTTTGGGAGGGACTTCATTCTTGAGCTAAAAGGGTTTCTGGGGGCCATAGTCTAAGCGTTTCTCCAGTCTCTGTCGGGCCAGTAAGACTGGTCTTTTTTGGGGGAGTTAGAATTTTGTTCTACATTTTTCTCCAACTCTGTATGGTACCCTGTATTGTGATCCCTGTCAGAGCAGTCGGTGGTGGTAGCAGGCACCATCTAGTTTTACTGGACTCGGTCTGGTAGAGGCTGTGGTAGATATGATAGTCCATTATTCCTTTGGACTAATCTTTCCCTTGTACGTTTAGTTTTCTTCATTCTTCCTTGTTCCCAAACAGGTGAGACCAGTGGAGTATCTTAGATGGCCACGCACAGGCTTTTAAGACCCCAGATGCTACTCGCCAAAGTAGAATGTAGAACATTTTCTTTATAAACTATGTTATGCAAATTGAGCTAGATGTTCCCCGAGACCATGGTCCCCACAGCCCTCAGTCCAGCAATTCGGTCCCTCAGGGAGTTTGGGTGTGTCTATGGAGCTCCCATGACCTTGCCTTGTACAAGTTGTGCTGGCTTCCCCAGTATCGTGTACTGTCTTACCCTTCACCAAAGTTACCACTTATCTATTGTCTATTTAGTGTTTTTCCAGCCCTACCCTTCCCCTCCCTCATAACCATCAAAAATTGTTCCTTTTTGTGTGTAACCTTTTCACGAGTTTTTACAGTAGTCCTCTCGTACAATTTTTGTCCTTTTGTGATTGACTTATTTCACTCAGCATAATGCCCTCCCAAGTTCATCCATGTTACGAGATGCTTCACAGATTCATCATTCCTCTTTATCTTTGTGTAATACTCTTTTGGTGAAGTCTTTTGATGAGCATTAGTATTTAATTTTTAGAAGATCCTGGTTATCTAGCTTATCTTCTGGAGTTTGTGTGTTGTTGGTTATTGTTTGCATCCTGTTAATGCCATTTATTAGGGCCTCTAGTGTTAATCCTATTTTTTCTTATATGAACTTTATAGCTTTTGGCTTCCAGCACAATGTTAAATAGGAGTGGTGATAAAGGGCATCCTTATCTTGTTCCTGTTCTCAAGGGAAATGTTTTCAGCCTCTCTGTTAAGAATGGTGTTGGCTGTTGGTTTTGCATAGATGCCCTTTATTATGTTGAGAAATTTCCCTTCTACTCCTATTTTATTGTTTCTATCAGGAGTGGGTGTTGGACTTTGTCAAATGCCTTTTCTGCATTCATTGAGATGATTGTGTGATTCTTTTCTTTCGTTTTTTTTTTTATGTGGTGGATTCTGTTGACTGATTTTCTAATGTTGAACCACCTTTGCATACCTGGTATGAATTCTACTTGGTCATGGTGTATTATATTTTTGATATGATGCTGAATTCTATTGGCTAGAATTTTGTTGAGAATTTTTGCATCTATATTAATGAGAGATATTGGTCTGTAATTTTCTTTTTTAGTGGTGTCTTTGCCTGGTTTTGGTATCAGTGTTATGCTGTCTTCATGGAATGAATTTAGAAATATTCCTTCCTTTCCTATGTTCTGAAATAGTTTGAGTAGTACTGGTATAGTCTCTTCTCTGAATGTTTGGTAGAATTCTCCAGTGAAGCCATCTGGGCCAGGGATTTTTTTTTTGTTGGGAGTTTTTTAAATTACCTTTTCAATCTCTTTTCTTGTTATGGGTCTGTTCAGATTTTCAACATCATTTTGTGTTAATTTGGGTAGGTAGTGTATTTCTAGAAATTTGTCCATTTCCTCCAGGTTTTCAAATTTGTTGGAGTATAGTTTTTCATAATACTCTGTTACGACCCTTTTTATTTCAGTTAGGTCTGTTGCAATGTCCCCCATTTCTTTTTTATTTGAGTTGTTTGTGTCCTCTCTTGTTTTTCTTTTGCCAGCTTGGCCAGTGGTTTGTCAATGTTGTTGATCCTTTCAAAACACCAACTTTTGGTTTTGTTGATTCTTTCTATTGTTTTTCTATTCTCTATTTCATTTATTTCTGCTCTGATCTTTATTATTTCCTTTCTTCTTGTGGCTGTGGGATTTTTTTTTTTTTTTTTGCTGCTTTCTACTTGTTCAAGTTATGCAGCTAATGTTTTGATTTTGTCCCTCTCTTCTTTTTTGATGTGTGCATCTATTACTATAAATTGACCTCTGAGGACTGCCTTTGCTGTGCCCAAAGGTTTTGGTTGATGTGTTCTCAGTCTCACTTGAGTCTAGGAATTTTTTGGTTCCATCTCTGATTGCTTCTATTAGTCATGGTTTTTAAGCAGGGTATTATTCAGTTTCCATGTAATCGATTTTTTTTTTTCCTTGCTCTTCCTGTTAATTTCTACCTTGATGGCATTGTGGTCAGAGAAGACACTTTGTATTACTTTGATGTTTTGAATTTTGTTGAGGGTTGCTCTGTGACCTAAAATGTGCTCTATTCTGGAGAATGTTCCATGTGGGTTGGAAAAGAATGTGCACTTTGCAGCTGTTGGGTGAAGTGTCTATGAGGTCACATTGGCTAAGCATGCCCTTTAGCTCTTCTATATCTTTGCTGAGTTTCTTTCTAGATGTTCTGTCCTTTACCAAGAGTGGTGTGTTGAAGTCTCCTACTATTACTGTGGAACTGTCAATTTCTCTTTTCAGTGCTGTTAAGTTTGTTTTATGTATTTTGGAGCCCTATCATTGGGTTCGGAAACCCCGGTGGCCTAGTGGTTAAGTGCTACGGCTGCTAACCAATGGGTTGGCAGTTCGAATCCACCAGACACTCCTTGGAAACTCTATGGGGCAGTTCTACTCTGTCCTATGGGGTTGCTATGAGTCTGAATTGACTCTGGGTATTATTGGGTTCATAGATGTTTATTATGGTTATGTCTTCATGATGGATTATCCCTTTAATCATTATATAGTGCCCTTCTTTGTCTTTTATAGTGAATTTTGTTTTAAAGTCTATTTTATCTGAGATTAGTGTTGTCACTCCTGCACTTTTTTGGTTGCAGTTTTCTTGATATATTTTTTTTCATCTTTCCATTTTCAATATATTTATGTCTTTGTTTCTAAGGTGTCTCTCTTGTAGACAGCATATTGATGGATCGTTTTTTTAATCCATTTTGTCACTGTTTAACTCTTTATGGGTGCATTTAAGCCATTTACGTTCAGTGTGATTATTGATAAAATAAAAAAATTTTTTTTCTCAGTGTGATTATTGATAAGTGTGAGTTTATTGCTGTCATTTTGTACTGCTCTTTTTTTTGTAGTGCTGATGTTTTCTTTGTACCTCTTACTCTCCTGTGCTGAATTCTTTTTTCATTTCTTTTGTTTTTGTAGATTTTGTTTTTACTGAGACTTTATTTTTCTTCTTTATTTTGATGAGTAGGCTTGTTAACTTCTTTTGTGCTTACCTTGATATTTACCCTTATCTTCCTACATTTGAAACAGTCTATTAATGCTTCGTATTGCCTTGCCTTCCTCTTCATTAGAAAGTCTATATCTGCACCATTTGTTCCCACTTTTATTGTTCTGATGTTGTTGTCATTTACAGATTAACCTCTCTGCTTCCCTGTTGTAATTCTTCTGGTTTTGGATAGTCCTCGAGAGTTCATTTCCTAGGTTGGTATCTGGCTGGTATGATCTTGTGTCCTAGATTCAGGCTGTGGTCTGATGTTGTTTAATCTCAAACCAAAGGACTCCCTTTAATAATTCTTGTAAATTTAGTTTGGTTTTTACATATTCCCTTAATCTCTGTTTATCTGGAAGTGTCCTAATTTCACCATCATATTTGAATGAGAGTTTTGCAGGATGTATTATTCTTGGTTGGCAATTTTTTTCTTTCAACATTTTGTGTATGTCATCCCATTGTCTTCTTGCCTGCATGGTGTCTGCCGAATAATCAGAGCTTAGTCTTATTTTTTCCCCTGTGTATGTGACTTTTGTTTTTCTTGAGCTGCTCTCAGGATTCTTTCTTTGTCTTTCAGTTTTAGCAAGTGTGGTTATGGTATGCCTTGGTGATTTTCTTTTGGGGGTCTATCCTGTATGTGGTTCATTTAGCTTCTTGGATGGTCGGCTTTTCATCATTCATGATATTAGGGAAGTTTTCTGTCAGCAATTCTTCAATGATCCTCTTTGTGTTTTCTGTTTTCTCTCCCCTGTTCTGGAACTCTGTCACTTGCAAATTTTTGGTTCTGATCATATCCCACATAATTCTCAGAGTTTCTTCATTTTTCTTTATTCCTTTTTTCTGACTTTTCCCCAGAGTTGTATCCAAGTATTTGTCTTTAATTTTGCTGATCTTGTCTTCCATTGTTTGAATTCTATTGTTTCAGATCTGCTCCTCAGCCCTTGTGTGACATCGTCCATTTCTGAAATCTTGTTTATCTTTTTGGATTTCTAATTGTTGTTTTTGTATGATTTCTAGTTGTGAATTTATTTTGGCATTTTGTTCCTGTATTATTTTCCTGAATTCTTCCATTTTTTTGTCTGTATTTTCCATGAATATGTGAAGCTGTGAAGAACAGGGAAGTGGCTCCCAAGCTGGGCAGGAAAGCCTGGCCATGTAAAGAAAAAGAAAACAAACAAACAAGACAAAACAGAAGAAAACAACAACAACAACAACAAAGACTCCAGGGATCACACCAGCATGGTGGCACAGACCAGGGAAGCAGTTTCCCAGCTGAGCGATGCTTCACAGCCTTTCAAGAAGAAGCTAAGCTGGCACACAGAGTGAGGTGTTTGAGACAGAGGAGGGGGAGGTGGTGAGAGGCAGGGAAGAAACCAAAAGAATCCAAAAAAAGCAACACCAGCAACAAAAAGATGGCAGTTATGGGGCCGGACAGTGTGGGTGCAGTGAATCATAGCGGCATGTGTCTAGAGCCTATGCTTCCCGGCCAAGAGACTGTGGCCAGCGAGAAGCAGCAGAGGCTGAGTAGAGGGAAGAAGGGTGGGGGGTAGAAAAGTGTATATTGCTGGTTACTGGCTGCTCTATCTCCTGCTGGGAGCTCCATAAAGCTGCTTTCTCATACCCCCTGTCTGCCAGTCTCTGATGTGGATGGGGCGAATCCAAGCCATACAGACCCTGCACTTCCCAGCCAGCCTAGTAACCAAAGTCAGCTAGGAAGCAGTGGAGGCGGAGTAGGGGTGAGAAGGATGGGGGGTGGGAAAGCATATATCACTAGTTCCTGGTTTTTCTGTCTCCTGCTGGGACCTATGTGAAGCTCCTATCCTGTACCCCTGTCTTCTGGTCTCCGATAGGAGTCCAAGATGGTGAATCTGCTGCGTTAGGTGATAGGGGACCCCCACACACATCTCTCCTCACTCTCAATTTTCTGTCAGTTTCTTATTTCATTTGGTGCTTGACTGAGCTCTTTATCTCTCCATTTGATGCTTAGGGTTCCAAGATTGATGTTTATCTCCTTTTTTCTTAGTTTTTCAGGTCTTTGCTGTGGAGGGATGGTGTGGTGCTTCTGTCTATAGCACCATGTTGGCTCCACCCCTCATGATAAAAACTCTTAATAAACTAGGAATAGAAGGAAACTGCTTCAACATAGTAAAGGCCACATATGAAAAACTCAGAGCTAGCATCATGCTAAACGGGGAAAGACTGAATGCTTTGCTTCAGGAATAATACAAGGATGATCATTTTTACTACTGCAATTCAATATTGTACTGAAACTTCTAGCCAGAGCAATTAGGCAAGAAAAAACAAATAAAAGGCATCCAAATAGTAAAGGAAGAATTAAAAGTTATCTATTCACAGATGACATTTCTTATATATAGAAAATCTCAAGGAGTCCTCAAGAAAAAGCTACTAAAACTAATAAATGAATTCAGCAAAGTTGCAGAGTAAAAAGAGTCAACACACAAAAATCAGTTGTGTTTCTATACGTACTAATGTACAATCTGAAAAGGAAATTAAGACAATTTCATTTATAATAGCATCTAAAAGAATAAAATAACTAGGAATAAATTTAACCAGGAGGTGAAAGACTTGTACAATGAAAAATATAAAACATTGCTGAAATTAAATAAGACCTAAATAAATGGAAAGACATCCTGTGTTAATGGACTGGAAGGCTTAATATGGTTAAGATTTAAATACTACAGAAAGAAATCTACAGATTCAACATAATCCCAATCAAAATTACAACAGCCTTTTTTCAGACATGGAAAAGCCAATCCTCAAATTCATATGAAATTTCAAGAGGCCCCAAGTAGCCAAAACAACCTTGAAAAAGAAGAACAAAGTAGGTGGACTCACACTTCAGATTTCAAAACATACTATAAACCTATGGCAATCAAAATATGTGGTTCTGGTATAAGGATAGATATACACACAGTGGAATAGAACTGAGAATCCAGAAATAAATCTATGACCAACTGATTTTCAACAAGGGTTCCAAGTCCATTCAATGGGGAAAGAATGGTTTCTTCAACAAAGGGTGCTTGAAAAACTGAATTTCGACATACAAAAGAATGAAGTTAGACCCATACCTCACACTATATATGAAAATTAACTCAGAATGGATCAATGACCTAAACATAAGAACTAAAACTATAAAATGCTTAGAAAACACATAGGGGTAAAGCTTCAACACTCCCCTTTTAAAACAATGAATTCTTAGATATGACACCAAGAGCATAAGCAACAAAAGACAAAATGGATAAGTAGTCTTTTAAATAATAATGATAAAGCTTTGGTGCAACAAAAGACATTATTAAGAAAGTGAAGAGACAGCCTACAAAATGGGAGAAAATATTTGATAATCATGTATCTGATAAGGTTTAATATCCAGAATATATAGAGAGCGCCTTCAACTCAACAACAAAAATAACTGAATTATAAAATTGGCCAAAGACTTGAATAGACATTTCTCCAAAGAAGATATTCAAATGACCAGTGAGCACGTGGAAAGATGCTCAACAACTTAAGGAAATGAAAATCAAAATCACAATGAGATACCACTTCACACCCACTAATATGGCTAATATCAATAAAGTGGAAAATAATGAGTGTTGGCAAGGGTGCAGAGAAATTGGAACCCTTGTGCATTGTTGATGAGAAGGCAAAATGGTACAACCACTGTGGACAAGAGTTTGGCAGTTTCTCTTGAAGTTAAACACAGAATTACCATATGACCCACCAATTCCACTCCTAGGTGTACCTTCAAAGACATGGAAGCAGGGACTCAAACATATAGTTGTACACCAATGTTCATCACAGCACTATTCACAAGAGCCAAAAGGCAGAAACAATGCAAGTGTCCATCAATAGATGAATGGATACACAAAATGTGGTATACACATACAATGGAATATTATTCAGCAATAAAGACAAATGAAGTTCTTACACATGCTATGACATGGATGAACTTAGAAAACATTATGCTGAGTGAAATAAGTCAGAAACAAAAAGACAAATATTGTATGATTCCATTTATATGAAATAGCTAGAATAGTCAAATGCATAGAGAAAAAAGTTCATTAGTGGTTACCAGGGCTGGGGGTAGGGGTAATGGGTAGCTATTGCTTAAGAGGTACTGTTTGTGTTGGGGAAAATCTTTTGGAAATAGATAATTATAACGGTTGCACAACATTTTGAATGTAATTAATGTCCCAAGTTGTACACTTAAAAACGATTAATATGGCAAATTTTTTGTTATATGTATTTTACTACAATAAGACAAAAAAGAATAATTTTTTTTTTAAAAGTGCATTCTCAGATAAAAAATGAGAGAATTTGTTGCTAACAGAACAGCTTTACAGGAAATACTAAAGGGAATCTTTCAGGCTAAAAGTAACACTAGTTAGTAACTTGAATCCACAGGAAGAGATATGTCGGTAAATATAAAAGAATTTATACAGTTTTCTTCTCATTTTCTTTCTTGATCTTTTTAAAATACATACCTTTGTAGTAAGCAATAATTATAACACTGTATACATGGGTTTATATATCATACTGTATTTTTTAGCAAATAACACACACTTTCTACTTTTGTTTGCTAGCTGCACCCTTCCCCCACCACGTACTTATATAAGTATAAGTTATACTATTATCAGACTGCATAAAAAAGCGAGACCCAACTATATGCTCCTTAAAATAAAAGTACCTTAGATTCAAAGACACAGATAGGTTGAAAGTAGAAGGATAGAAAAAAAGATATACCATGCACACAGTAAAAGAGCTGAAGTGGCTATGTTAATATTAGACAACATAAACTTTAAGATGAAAAATAGTGTTAGAGACAAATAGAGACATTTCATTTGACGCAAGGGTCAATACATCAGGAAAATATAAAAATTATAAACGTATACACATTTAATAGCAGAGCCCAAAAATACCTGAAGCAAAAATTGATAGGACTGAAAAGAAACAGATGATTAAAAATCATAGTTGGAGATTTGAATATCTCATTCCCAATCATTGATAAAACAAGTAGACAGAAACTGCAGCAAGGATATAGGAGATATGAATAATGCTATCGATCAACTTGACATAATTGGCATTTATAGAACACCCCACCAGATTTCTCCAGAGTACATTTTCTTTTCAAGCATACATGTAACATTCTTCAGGATAGATCTATGCTAGGCCATAATAAGTCTCAATAAATTTTAAAAAGATTGAATTCATACAAAATACGTTTTCTGATCACAACAAATTAAATAAGAAATGCACAACAGAAAAAAATCTGGGAAAACTTCAAATATTTAAAAATTAAACAACACACTTTTAAATAATCCATGGATCAAAGAATAAATCACAAGAAGAAACTTAAAATATTTTAGTAGAATGAAAGAAAAACATACCAAAAATTATGAGATGCAGCTAAAACCATACGCAGAGGGAAATGTATAATTTAAATTGCCTATATCAGGAAAAAAGAAAGATGTCAAATCAATAACCTAAGCTTCCACATTAAGAAACTAGAAAAGAAGAACAATCTATATTTACATCAAGCAGGACAGAAATAATAAAGATTAGAATGGAAATCTTTGAAATAGAAAAGAGAACCAACAGAGAAAATCAGTGGAGCCAACAGTAAATTCTTGGAAAAGGGTTCTAACTCTTAGTTAAACTGATCAAGATAATAAGAGTGAAGACACAAATGACCAAAACTGGGAAAGAGTCTGACTGGGACATCACTGCTGACCATGAAAAAATTAAGAGAATTCTAAGAGAATATTCCACCGGGCATCTATCAGTTTGTCTTACTGTGGTGGCTTGCATGTTGCTGTGATGCTGGAAGCTATGCCAACAGTATTTCAAATACCAGCAGGGTCACCCAGGTCGGACAGATTACAACAGAGCTTCCAAACTAAGACAGACTAGGAAGAAGGGCCTGGCAGTCTACTTCTGAAAAAATTGACCAATGAAAATCTTATGAATAGCGGCAGAACATTGTCTGATATAGTGCCAGAAGATGAGCCCCTCAGGTTGGAAGGCACTCAGAATACAACTGGGGAAGAGCTGCCTCCTCAAAGTAGAGCTGACCTTAATAACGTGGATGGAGTCAAGCTTTTGGGACCTCCATTTGCTGATGTGGCATGACTCAAAATGAGAAGAAACAGCTACAGACATCCATTAATAATTGGAACATAGAATGTACGAAGTATGAATCTAGGAAAATTGAAAGTCATTGAAAATAAAATGGAATGCATAAACATCATTATCCTAGGTGTTACTGAGGTGAAATGCACTGGTATTGGCCATTTTGAATCATATAATCATATGGTTTGTTATGCCAGGAGTGACAAATTGAAGAGGAATGGCATTGCATTCACTGGCAAAAAGAACATTTCCAGATCTATCCTGAAGTACAATGCTGTCAGTGATAGGGTAATATCCATACGTCTACAAGGACGACCAGTTAATATGACTATTATTCAAACCTCTGCACCCAATACTAAACCCAAAGATGAGAAAATTTAAGATTTTTAACCAATTTTTGCAGTCTGAAATTGATCAGACATGCAATCAAGATGCATTGATAAGTACTGGTGATTGGAATGCAAAAGCTGGAAACAAAGAAGATGGATCAGTAGTTGGAAAATATGGCCTTGGTGATAGTAATGACGCCACGGATCACATGATGGAATTTTGCAAGACTGACTTCTTCATCGCAAATACATTTTTCAGCAACATAAACAGTGGTTATACATGTGGACCTTGCCAGGTGGAATATATAGGAATCAATCAACTACATTTGTGGAAAGAGGCAATGGAAAAGCTCAATATTATCAGTCAGAACAAGGCCAGGGGTCAGTTGTGGAACAGATCATCAATTGCTCATATGTAACTTCAAGTTGAAACTGAAGAAAATGAAAAGAGTCCACAAGAGCCAAAGTACGACATTCTCACTTGAATTTAGAGACCATCTCAAGAATAGATATGACAGGTTGAACACTAATGACCAAACACCAGATGAGTTGTAGAAGGACATCATACATGAAGAAAGCAAACCAAAAACCAAAGCTGCTTCTGACTCATAGCGACCCTATAGGACAGAGTAGAACTGCCCCATAGAGTTTCCAAGGAGTGTCTGGCAGATTCGAACTGCCAACATTTTGGTTAGCAGCCGTAGCACTTAACCACTACGCCACCAGGGTTTCCTATGAAGAAAGCAAGAGATCATTAAAAAGACACGAAAGAAAGAAAAGACCAAAATGGATGTCAGAAGAGACTCTGCAACTGGCTCTTGAACATAGAATAAAGCTAAAGTGAAAGGAAGAAATAATGAAGTAAAAGAACTGAACAGAAGATTTCAAAGGGAAGCTTGAGAAGACAAAGTGAAGTATTATAATGACATGTGCAAAAACCTGGAGTTAGAAAACCAAAAGGGAATAACACGCTTGGCATTTCTCAAGCTGAAAGAACTGAAGAAAAAATTCAAGCTTCAAGTTGCAATGTTGCAAGAATCTATCGGCAAAATATTGAAAGACCCAGGAAGCATCAAAAGAAAATGGAAAGACTACACAGAGTCACTGTACTGAAAAAACCTGATTGACTTTCAACCATTTCAGGAGGTAGCATATGATCAAGAACCGATACTGCTGAAGAAAGAAGTTCAAGTGCTTACTCATCCATGTCAACAAATTTGGAAGAAAGCTACCTGGACAACTGACTGGAAGAGATCCATATTTGTGCCCAAATCACCTTTGCAAAGAAAGGTGATCCAACAGAGTGTGGAAATTATAGAACAATATCATTAATATCACACACAAGTAAAATTGTGCTGAAGATCATTCAAAAGCAGTTGCAGCAGTACATCAACAGGGACTGCCAGAAAGTCAAGCTGGATTCAGAAAAGGACGTGGAATGAGGGATATCATTGCTGAGATCAGATGCATTTTGGCCAAAAGCAGAGAATAACAGAAAGATGTTTACATCTTTCTGTTTCACCGACTATGCAAAGGCCTTTGACTGTGTGGGTCATAACAAATTATGGGTATATTTCAAAGAATGGGAATTCCAGAACACTTAATTGTGCTCATGAGGAACCTGTACATAGACCAAGAGGCAGTCTTTCAAACAGAACAAGGGGATACTGTGGTTTAAAATCAGGAATGGTGTGTGTCAGAGTTGTATCCTTTCCATCCATATGCTGAGCAAATAATCCAAGAAGCTGGACTATGTGAAGAAGAATGGGGTATCAGAACTGGAGAAAGACTCAATGACAACCTGCATTATGCAGATGACACAACCTTGCTTGCTGAAAGAGGCCTTGAAGCCTTACTGATGAAGAACAAAGACTATAGCCTTCATTATGGATTACATCTCAATATAAAGAAAACAAAAATTCTCACAACTGGACCAATAGACAACATAATGATAAATGGAGAAAATATTGAAGATGTCAAGAATTTCATTTTACTTGGATATGGAATCAACACCCATGGAAGCAGCAGTCAAGAAATCAAATGACACATTGTATTGGGCAAATCTGCTGCAAAAGACCTCTTTAAAATGTTAAAAAGCAAAAATGTCAGCTTGAAGACTAAGGTGCACTTGACCCAAGCCATGGTGTTTTCAATCACCTACTATGCATGCGAAAGCTGGACAGTGAATAAGGAAGACAAAAAGAATTGGTGCCTTTAAATTATGGTGTTGACAAAGAATATTGAATATACCATGGACTACCAAAAGAATGAACAAATTCGTCTTGGAAGAAGTACAACCAGAATGCTCCTTAGAAGCAAGGATGGCAAGACTAGGTCTCGTGTACTTTGGACTTGTTAACAGGAGGGATTAGTCCGTGGAGAAGAACATCATGCTTGGTAAAGTAGAACCCAGTGCCATTGAGTCGATTCCGACTCATAGTGACGTAGAGGATGAGTGAAAAAGAGGAAGACCCTCAACAAGATGGATTGACACAGTAGCTGCAACAATATGCTTAAGCATAACAATGACTGTGAGGATGGCTCAGGACTGGGGGATGTTTTGTTCTGTTGTACATGGGGTCACTATGAGTTGGAACCAACTTGACGGCACCAATCAACAACAACAATGCGCTGCTGGTGGGAATGTAAAATGGTACAACTGCTTTGGAAAATGATATGGCACTTCCTTAGAAAGCTAGAAATAGAAATACCATACGATCCAGCATTTCCACTCCTAGGAATACACCCTAGAGAAATTAGGGCTGTCACTCGAATAGACACAGGCACACCCGTGTTAACTGCAGTACTGTTCACAACAGCAGGAAGATAGAAACAACCTAAGTGCCCATCAACAGATGAAAGGATAAACAAACCATGGTACATAAACACAATGGAAGACTATGCAAGGATAAAGAACAATGTTGAATCTTGAAACATCTCACAACATGGATGAATCTGAATTAGGCTGGGTGAAATAAGTCAGTCACAAAAGGACAAATATTATATGAGACCACTATTATAAGAACCTGAGAAAAGGGTTCACACAGAAAAAAAAACATTCTTCTCTGGTTATGTTTGGCCGGGGGGAATCACTAACTAGATAGTAGACAAGTGTCAACTTTGGTGAAGAGAAAGACAACACAAAATATAGGAGAAGTCAGCACAACTGCACCAAAGCAAAACCACAGAAGTTTCCTAAACACATCCAAACACTTTGAGGGACCGAGTAGCTGGGGCTGGGGACTGGGGACCATAGTCTTGGGGGACATCTGTGTCAGCTGGCATAACACATTTCATAAAGAAAATGTTCCACATCCCAGTTTGGTGAGTAGCAGCTAGGGTCTTAAAAGCTTGTGAGCAGCCATCTAAGATATGTCCTTTGGTCCCATCCCATACGGAGCAAAGGAGAATGAAGAAAACCAAAGACACAAAGAAAATATTAGCCCAAAGGTCTAAAGGACCACGTGAAGCAGAGACTCCACCAGCCTGAGCCCCGAAGAACTAGCCGGTGCTCGACTACCACCACCGACCACTCTGACAAGGTCACAACAGAGAATCCCAGAGACAACAGGGGAAAAATGTAGAACAGAAGGCAAATTCAGGAAAAAAGACCAGGCTTTCTGGTCTGACCAGAGACTGAGACTCTGGCCCTCAGGCGCTGTGCTAACTCAGAACTGAAACCCCTCCCGAATCCTGCTTTTCAGAGAAAGATTCGACAGGCCTGTAAAACAAACACTAACAGACATGAAGAACATGCTGCTTAGTTTAATCAAATATATGAGACCTAATGGGCAACTCCTGCCCAAAAGTAAGATGAGAAGGGACAGGAACTAGACAAATGGACAGAGGGAACCTGGATGGAAAGGGGGAGCGTGCTGTCCCATTGTGGGGGTTGCAACCAATGTCACAAAATAATATGCGTATAAATTTTTGAATGAGAAATTAACTTGAGCTATAAACTTTTACCGAAAGCACAATAAAATTTATATATATATATGTGTATATATATAAATATAATACTAAGTGAAAGAAGCTAGACACAAAAAACTACATGTTGTATGATTCCATTTATATAAAATGGTAGGAAAAGGCAAATTCATACAGTCAGAAAGCAAATCTGTGGTTGCCTGAGGCTGGGGGTGGCAGCCTGAGGCTGGGCGTGGCAGCAGGGATTGACTACAAAACAGGCTCCAGGGAATTTTGAGGGGTGATAGAAATATTCTTAAACTGGATTGTGACAATAGTTGCACAAGACTGAATTTATTAAAAATAATTGTATTGTACACTTAAAATGAGGTAATTTTATGACATGTAAATTATACCTGAATAAAGCTGTAAAAATATGAAATAAAAATAAGGTTCACAGGAAACAAATTAAGAATCAAATAGAATAACTGTGAGGAAAAATAACAGAATATAGATATGCAAGCCATAAGTCTCCATACAATTGCTGTTAACTTCCCTCTGAGTTTCCTGGCAACCCATGTGAGCAGAGAAGTGCTGCCCATTGGAGGAACGGGTGTGGTTCGCTGCCATTGAGTTGGGCCCCAACTCATGGTACCCCATGCACAATGGAACAAAACACTACTGAGTCTTGCACCATCCCCACATTGGTTTGGACTCGGTTTTCATTGGGTGATTCTCGGAAGTAGATCTCCAGGTCTTTCTTTCTAGGCCATCTTAGTCTGGAAGCTCTGTAGAAATCTGTTCAGCATCAGAGCAAAACACAAACCTCCACTGACAGAGAGGTGATGGCTGCACACGAGGTGCATTGGCCAGGAATTGAACCTGGGCCTCCCGCATAGAAGGGGAGAAGTCTACCACTGAACCACCACTGCTCCTACTGGAGGAGAAGGCCTATGTAATTTTTTGAGAAATGCAAAGCTATTCTCAGTCTTTACTTACAAAAGCAATTTCTCAACTGTACCTTCACCTTAGAAGAGCTAGAAAAAAAAACAAAACAAAACACAAATAGTGTCCTTAACAATATCCTATGACAAATGCAATAATGGGCTCTATAAAGTAATTTCTTCTAATATTCCTTGACAAAAGTTATGAATATGATACCAACACAGCCCAGAGAAAGCTGATCTGCTGAGGCTAAGAACATGTGGCCCCACATTGCTTTCTGGATGTCCAGCTTGATTCAAAGGTAAATCATAGAATATTTAGAGAGCTGGATGGCGTTCCTAGAGTGCTTTGGAAAAATCCTTCATAAATAAAATTTATCTCAATGGGATATTTTTATATGAGTTGATAACAATTATTGTACATCCTGCCCCCCACACCCCTGCAAAGAGCTGGAGTGTAGTAGTTTTGAGTTGCTAATTAAGGGCACAAATCCCATATGGAGCTGTTGGATTTAAGGCATCCCTTGATATATTCAGAAACCCTCGTGGCCTAGTGGTTAAGTGCTACAGCTGCTATCCAAAGGGTCTCAAATTCGCCAGGCACTCCTTGGAAACTCCATGGGGCAGTTCTACTCTGTCATATAGGGCCACTATGAGTCGTAACTGACTCGATGGCACTGGGTTGGGTTTTCTTGATGTATTCTGTAAAATTCACGTAACTAAAGTAGGAGTCCTATGATTTCAAATTCTGCTTGTAAAGTTAGACATTAGTGTTGTGTGTTTTTATGTCATACTTTTAAAAAATTTGCATAAATTAAATTTGCATTAAATCAAAAGACATATTGCATTGGGTAAATCTGCTGTAAAAAATCTTTTTAAAGCGTTAAAGCGTAAAGATGTTACTTTGAGGACTAAGGTGGGCCTGACTCAAGCAATGATATTTTCAATCACCTCATATGCATGTGAGAACTGGACAGTTAATAAAGAAGACTGAAGAAGAATTGATGCTTTTGAATTATGGTGTTGAAGAATATTAAATATATCATGGACTGCCAGAGGAAAGAACAAAACTGTCTTGGAAAATGTACAGCCAGAATGCTCCTTAGAAGCCAGGATGGAGAGACTTTGTCTCACGTATTTTGAATATGTTATCGGGAGGGACCAGTCCGGACATAGTGCTTGGTAAAGCAGAGGGTCAGCAAAAAAAAAAAAAAAAGGAAGACCCTAAATGAGATGGATTGATACAGTGGCTACAACAATGGGCTCAAATGTAGCAATGATTGTGAGAACGGTACAGGACCGGGCAGTGTTTTTTTCTGTTTTACATAGGTTTGCTATGAGTCAGAACCTACACAAAGGCACCTAACGACACCAACTTTATTGGGAGTCCCTCAGTGGTGCAAACGGTTAACTCACTTAACTGCTAATTGAAAGGTTGGTGGTTTGAGTCCACCCAGAGGCACCTTGGAAAACAGGCCTGGAGATCTACTTCCAAAAATCAGCCATCGAAAACCCTACGGAGCACAGTTCTACTCTGACACACATGGGGGTGCCATGAGTCACAGTACTTGTATTTTAGTGATCAAATGAGCAGAAAATTTAGATCCCTTGGCATTCACTCATTCATTCTCAGAAACGTCCCTCTTTTCTGGTTGCTATTGAGCTCCTGACCAGTATGGGGCAGGGGTCAGCGCCCATGGTTTCAGCTTTTGAGGGATTAAGAAGGAAAAAGTTTGTGAGCTTACACATACAATTTTGCAGTTTTTTGCTAATCTTGATTCATTTTTTTTTTTTTTTTTTGGCTTGTTGGAATTCCAGAAGATGAAGGGAGCCATTGCTTTGAATAGAACCAATAACAGCAAATAATTTTGTCTACCCTGTAGTTAGCCCTTTACACGTTTTAACTCATTAATCCTCACAAAAACTCTCTGAGGTCTCAGGGAGGGTTCAGCAGGTGCACACAGACTCACGCACTTTGGGGCCAGGTTTGGATCAGAACGGTACTCACACAGATGGCTTCAAAGAGCTGAAAGATGATGTAAATTGGCAAGACCTGGTTCACAAGGGCAATGACTTCTCTGCAGAAGAAGTGGGAAAGAACACTCACTTGGAGCACTCAGAAAAGACTATCTTTAGATACACATTTGTGTCCCTTCTATTCTCCCCCAGGAGTCCTGTGTGGTACAAATGCTAGGTGCTAACCAAAAGGCTGGAAGTTCAGGTTCACCCAGAGATGCCTCAGAAAAAAGGCCTGACAATCTACTTCTGAAAAATCAGCCATTGAAAACCCTATGGAGCACAGGTCCACTCTGACACACGTGGGGTCGCCATGAGTTGGAATCAACTTGAAGGTAACTGGTTTTTATTCCCCCGCCCCCCCCCACCCCCCATATTTTTGCAATAGAGGTCATTCCCTCGTGCAAACATAACTGACACTTACAGGCCTGAGTTTTCTATATGTCTGAGCCACATATTAAACCCCAGAAGCCCCGCCTACACCCCCCACCCCCTGCACAATTTGCTACTGCCTTTAGATTAGCATCTCGTCTATGGGCAAGCAAACAGTAGAGGACAGGACTTGGGTGGACAAGCACAGGGTAGGTGGACCACCCAGGGCCCACAAGATGTTGGACTCCTCCCAGTGAGAGCAAAGATTGTGCTCTTCCCGTTTCCTGTAGACCCAGCACCCAGCCAGGCATGGAACAAGTCTCTGAGCACCAGCTGAGAACCACACCAAGATTTTCCAGGAGACAATGAAGAAAACTGATTACCTACTCGTCATTGGTAAAAATATGCCCCAGTTTATTTTTCAGGATGCTCAACAGGGTGCCCACAACCAGGGAACTGGCAACTGGAAGAGACAAAGGGAACAGCGGTGACAGCACCCAAACTGAGGACCCCAGCTTAGATCAGATAAATCAGTGCGAAGTTCCCAACCCTGTACCCTGAGGAGCTTTGGTTGCAGGGCCTAATGTATTAGTCATTCATACAGATGAAAACACATACTGTTTTGCCGTCACCTAGGAAGTCACCATGTAAAATGTGTTTTACTCCAGTGGTTCTCAAAGGGCAGTCTCTATACCAGTATCATCAGCATCACCTGGTAACTTGTTAGAAATGCAAGTTTTCAGATAAGTGTCCAACCTATTACATCAGACCTCTGCTGGCCCAGCAACCTGTGTTCACAAGCCCTCCAGGAGATTCCATGCAGGCTGACACTTGAGAACCACTGCTCTACACAGATGAGCTTGTCTGAATCTGTTAGTCTCAGGAGCAGAACGAATGGGTTGGGAAACACAGACATTCATTCTGTTGGGTGGGATGGGCAGATTCCAAGCTCATAGGCATGCTGGGAAGGTGGACTTACAGAAAGACGCTGGACAGTTGGAGGTTGAACCCTGGGGAGGAAGGGCCTTCCTGGTTTTGTGTACCATAAGTTGTGGAAGTTAAACTGAGAGGCTGTCCCCAGGTGAGTTTGAGAGTCCCAGCAGCAGGGAAGGAGTGGGGAGGGGACAAGACAAGTAAGAGAGACATGTTTGGAGCTGCCTTCTGGGGCCAAGAACCCTGGGAAAGTGGCAGCTATCAACTTCCCATCAGCAGGGCCTGCTCTGGGTTGGACGGCAGACACAGCAGGTTTGGAAGGTAAACCATTTGGCTCTTCTGGATCCCAACATGCCAGGCCCTCCTCTGATCAGGTCCTTGACTCACTCATGCCAGTGTCTCAGGAGGAGAGGGCTACCACCCACCTGTGCAGAGCACACCTGAGATGGCCGACCGCTTTGCTTGCACAGTGTCTAAAGCTCCCAGAGCTGTCCCCACTCGGACACAGACTGCGATGCTGAGCCCCATGGGAATCTAGATCAGAGATATGAAGGTGCTGTCAGTGGAGCCACTCTCCAGCCCCTGAGATGAAGTGGGATCCTGAGCCAGGAAAAGGCTGGGGGAGAGCAGCCCACCACCCTGGCCAGTAGGGAGAGAGCAAAGCAGGCTGGATAAGAGGAGAGGGCATTCATCGTTGCAGATGGCAGGCAGTGAGGTCTGAGGTGGGGAGGTGGTGTGGGGGTCTCCTAAGTGAGCCACAGAATCATTCCCTCACCAATGCCACCCCACCCACTCCATCAGAGACTTCACAGGAGTGCTGGCCTTGCAACTGAAATCAATGTGTTGCCAGAAAGGCACAAGGAAATGAATTTTAAAGCGGTGAATGTGGTCTTACGTAGACCAGAAAAGCTCGGCGTAAGAAGAAGAAAAAAAAAAAATTTAGTGGAAACAATTTGTAAAAATCAGAATCACCTGATAAACTAGCTTTGTAAACATAAATTTCTGTGAATTTTTTTGCTTAAATGGGGATCCCAGGCTCGGTGCCCTCAGGAGCCCTCAGATGCTGAGCGTCTGTGGGGAGGAGAGTGGCATGGGACTGAGGGAGATTGCTGTCTCTCAGCTCCAGCTGACTGGGTGTGCAGAATGCAGGCCTTTCCCTAAATGGAATGTCCTGTACTTTTAAGAAAAGCCAAACACCCAGATTATAATGTGAAATCTCCCAATTTGTGAATGATGTTAACAAATTTTAAAAATTCTACAGTCATCTGAACTGAATATTACACTTGTGTGTGCCACCTGTGTGCAAGCTCAGCCTTGGCCAAGCAGGTCTGGGACCTGATGCTACAGGACATGGGAGGGATCCCTCACCCTGAGGCACCTCACATTCCCAGGAGAGGCTGCAGAGGGGTCCCTCAGGAGACATGGTGCCCTGTGTGGTGACAGATGACCCCCCCGGGCACCCCCAAGGATCAGTGGGTGTTGGGCCCTAGGCGGAAAGTGTGGGAAGGCACCTGCAGAGAAGCCTCTCACCATGTATGTCACCGTGGCCACCTCGTAGATGACCGCCTGGGCAGAAAGGTCCAGCACGCTGAGCAGGCCTGTTGGGGGGTGGAGGAGAGCACAGTGCAGAGTGGGGAGTGGGAAGGGATCCAGCGCTCAGGTCAGTCAAATGCCACCTACTGGCCTAGCCAGTGGGGAGGAGTCCGGAGACTGGGAGACACTATGACTCTCTGCTCTGCGGACAAAGGGACCAATGATCCTGAAGAGCAGATTTGCAGCCAGAATTTTCCTACTTGGCCTTCTGCTTGCTGGGAAACCCTGGCCCAGTTGTTTTGCAGAATGTCCTGCAGGTTGCACCTCTCAGGAACAGAGGGGATGAGGGAGGGTCTGTCTTTAATGGGGGATGGACCAAGGTCAGGAGACCCAAGTTCGGGCCCTAGCCCTACCGTCCTTTTCTGGGTGACTGTGGACAATTTCTCTTATTTGTGGGACTCCACATTTTTCTCATCTGTAAATAGTGCCAGGGATTGGCCTAGGTTTCTTGGGGCTGTTCCAGGCCACGCTTTCTGCATTTCAGGATGTTTCAACTCTGTGCCGACTGCCATGAGAAACACATGGGAAGTGCCAGGTGAGAGCCCTGCACTTGCCAAGCCCTTGAATGACTAACCCTCCCACCCAAGTCATTCCCTCCCTAACTTCTTCATTTGACTGACTCAGCCTGCTCTCACAGAGACCCACACAGTGCCAAGCCTGGTGCTGGGCAATTCTGGGGACACAGAGATGGAAGGTAAAAGGCACAGGTCTGCCTTCGGGGGGCTCCCAGCCTGGCAGGGAGAGATAGGTGAGCAACAGACTCAGCTGCACCAGCTGGGCTGTGCTGGGACCCACCCATGGACTCAGAGTGAGACCTGTGAACTCCCTGTCTAGGCCAGAGGCTTCTGGGTTGGGCAAGCTGCCCACACGTGGTGCCCCACCCTGCCCTCTTGCACGTACCCATGAGGAAGCTCCCGATCTCATAGGCCCACCACTCGATGCACATCATGAGCATGCTGGGGATGGCCAGAGAGAAGAAGGAGCCCCAGTCCTGCAGGCACTGGCTGGACCAGCCTAGGAGCAGAAACCTGAGAGCTGAGCAGCAGCCACCCACAGACTGGGTGCCTGCCGCCACTGGGAGCGCAGGCCCAAGGCATGTGTCACCCCACACGGGGGTGGGAGGGGGGATGGGAGTCAGCTGACCTGGGAGCGGGCATTGGGGCCAGAGGAGAAGGATGCAGGCACAGGATAGCAGCCATCTGGCCACAGCAGAGCCAGATAAAGGGGTGGCTCAGGACCAGGAGGGGTCATGGGTGTAGGTCCCCATCCTGCCCCTTGACATCATGGACTTCAGACAATACCCTACCCTTTTATCTGAAAACCTTGAGTCCGCAGTCTCCACCTTGCCTCCCCTAAAGGGTTGTTGGAGGGTAACCTGAGGTTAAGGGTGACGAAGAGACTCTCACAGTAGCCAGGGCTGTGTAAGATAGGAGAGGGGTGCAGGAGTCCCTGCCCCCAGCCAGGCTCTGGGTCTTGGAGGAACCCACATTCGACAGTCAGCTCTCAGGAGGCAGACAAGTGCAGTGCTCAGACCCCGAGACCTGAATCCGACAGGTGTGGGCTCAAGTCCACGCCCTACCACTTAGGACCTCTGACATACTAGACAAATTACTCAACCTCTCCCTGTCTCAGTTTCCTCAAGGTAAGATGGGGAGGTTTAAACAAGGGAAGGAATGCCAGGCACTCAGCATGCTGCTGACACTTAGGGCTTCTGCCTGCGTTACTAGTGTGACCAACACTATGGGATGCTCACTGACCAGGTTTGACTGGCCAACACAGTAGAACCTGGTCCGCAGCAGAGCTGTGGGTGCTGAAGGGGCAGAACAAAGGAGAAGGAAGGAGCCCTAAAGGGAAATGGAGGCAGGCCAGGGACAGGGCCTGCGGCCTCTACCTGGTGAGTGCCCACCCTCTACTCCAGGGTTTCTGAGGGGGGCTCTTCGCACGCACCTGCCCATGTCTCCAGGTGCAGCTTCTTGAGCACGATGTAGAAGAAGAGGAAGATGGTCTGCATGTACTGGGAGATGGTGTTGGCATAAGCAGAGCCCCTGGAAAGGAGGGAAGACAGGCTGTGGCTGATAGCCAAATGGCCCCTTGCGCTCTCCTGGAGCCCTCACTGCTCTTTCTGTGGGGTGGAGGTGGCTTTCCTGCTGACAGCCAGCATGGGGCAGCAAGGGGACACAGCCATGGCCTGGCCAGCACCCCCATCCCTGGAGTTGATCCTGTCCAGTAGCCAGGGGGTCTCTGGGCACTGCAATGCCACACAGGCAGCAAATACTACCATGTCCTTGGGGCCACCCAGCCAGCCCCTACTTGTCCCCATCTCCTGGTGGGCTGGATCTGGGGGATAGTGGAGTGTCCCTGCCCCATCTCATCGATGGGGAGTGATCCTCCTCCCACCTGACTGGGCCCACAGCAGAAGTGCCATGGGGCACCTGAGGACCATCAGGCCCCCTCCCCGTGGCCCCCTCACTTAAGGACAGCACAGCAGCCTTGCACAAGTTCTTGCCTTGAGCAAGTCTGTGGTGGTAATTGTCTTCTGCCTGCACGAGGGTTCTCAGTGGGCAGTGCTCCCTGACCACACCCTTCAGCTCACCAGCCCCCGTGCCCATGGCAGGAGCTGCTCACCTGACCCCCAAGTTCAGCACAGAAACCAGGGCGTAGTTGGCCAAGCCGTTGACACAGTTCCCCACAATGCCACTGAGGACTTCAGGCCAGATGATCCCCTGAAATAAAGATTATCCACTAGCCTAAGGCCACAAGTAACCTCTGTTCCTTAAATGCAAGGACTTCCTTGCTCCCTCAGTCTTACCCACCCCTCAGGTGGGTAAGACTGAGGGAGTGTGAACAAGCCCAAACATGTCAGCTGTGTAGCAGTTTGGGGGCATGCTGCTTCTTGGTGGTCAGGACACAGGATGGCAGATAAGAAGTGACCCGGGCCTTCTCCTCTGACTCCCTGGTTCATAGATGGTAGAGAGGGAAAGCACAGAGATATCTGTCCTGTCCCATTCAGTTGGAATCGGGGTATTCCTGAGCTGCCCGGGAAGTGTGCTGTGGTGGGAGGGAGCCTCCCTCCAGCCAGCGACCTGTACCTGATTTTGCAAATATTTTGCCAGCAGACAGTAGAGAAAAATTGCCTGTATGAAAAAGAAACAACAAATCAACAAACAACAACTCAGACTAGCGTTAACAGACATTTCCTTCTGGGACATAGATATCTGAGTTCCCTCAGGTCTCCTGCTCTGCTGTGGTGGGAGAAAGCAGGCAGAGTATGGGGCTCTAAGAAAACAAATTTGAGGTCTGGTCACGCTTGGGCAACAGGCAAAAGGCTGCTTCTGGCTGCCAAGCGGAGCTTCCCTCAGTGAGCCGGCGCCTGTCTCAGCTTTGGAGGACAACAAGGAGGGAGCGAAGGCTGGGCTTGTTCAGAGAAAGGCCCAGCAAAGCCTGAATCCACAGGCCATGCTGGGGACATGCTGCCTCTTGCTAGTCAGGATATGGGACCGAAGATTAGAAATAACCCAGAAGAAAGGCCTGCAGATCTGCTTCTGAAAAATCAACTATTTGAAAACCTTGTGGAACACAGTTCTATACTTGTTGCTGGGTGGAAACCCCAGGTTTTGCTTGGATCAACTCGTCACAGTCAACAAACAAGAGGCTGAGGTGGGAGATTAGAAAGGTGCCTTTATCTTCTTGGGGGAGGAAAGGAACAGTCGGGCTGCCCCCAAGACTGCTGGCAGGCAGCTTGGGGAGGCAGGCTTTTATAGAGAGCAGACAAGAAAATATAAATTTATAATCAATATTCGGGATCAACCTTCGAGCAAGTGCCTAGAGCTTGGGGATGACTAATTTCACTAGACAAGCGCTTGACCCTCCGGGATGGAGGAAGAGGTCAATTTTCCTTGGTTAGCACGTTAAGTCTCCACTCAGAGGCAGGTGCTTATGTGTATTTTGCACTTTGTGAACTAATGGTCACTTAAAGTGCCAAGATGGCCTGGAAAACTTGCCAAAACACTGCACAAACGTTTTATAGACAGTCATTTTGGTGTCAGATTCTCTGACTCTGTGTCACATGGTGCTGTCCGCACCCCCGCACCACCCTAGTGATGTCACTGAACCATAATGATATCTTCAGAGGACGTTTCCCCCGATCCAGCTCCAATGACCTTATTTGGTAAGATACCATCATCTTGATCTGAAGAGCCAAAGTATGCCTTATAGGGAAACCAGCCCTTCAGGTGGTTTCCATAAGATATGGAAGAAATCTGTAGCTGGGTGGGCCTCAAAGAGGTCAGGCCCTGGCCTTTCAGACGGGTAGGTATGGCTGGGGTACACCTGGGCATGCTTTAGGGGCACCCTGTGTTCACCCTGACCCAGTCTCTTCCCGGTTCCTGCCTTAAGAACTTTGCCCCTGGTGCCATGGAGGCAAAAGGGCTGCTGCTATTACAGAGATGGGAAGATGAACTTGGGCCATCTGTGATCAGCACTGCCAAACATTAATGAGTATGATTACATGACAACAAACCAAATAATGCAGTATTGCATTCCAGAATAGTCATACAAATCACTGGGTCAGTGTAGAAAGCCCAGACACTGACCGGAATATATGCTGTGCTTATTGATTTAGCACTTAATAAATTAAGGCAGAAGGAAGAGAATATTCAATCATTGGTGCTAGAAAAAATTTAAGTTAGGTGTATTAAAGTCTTAGATGTAAAAATAGAAACCATGGCAGAGTTCAAAGAAAATATAGGCAAATCCCTATATAATCTTGCAACGGGATAATTCTTTCTAAGCTCATCTAAGACAGACTTCATGAAACAGAGGCCTTGTGGATCCAATTACACACAGGATAAAATTCTTTAAGTCAAAAATATCAAGAAATAAAAGGCAAATGACAAACTGAAAAATATTTGTAACATAAATGACAAAGGGTTAAAATATTATTTAATATGAATTGTAATAATTAGAAGATTAAATAATCAAAAATAAGCAGAGCAAATGGACATTCAGAAAAGAAAACCAACCAACCAATAAATAGATGCAAAAATGTTCGACTTCATAAGCAATAAAAGCATGTTAAAAATAATTTATTTCCAACTGGTTAAAAAAAAGTATGATCCCCTGCATTGATTTTGGGAAAGTGGAGCTCTCGCACACTGCCAGTGGGAGTAAAAATTGGTACAACTGGGCAATACGTATCAAAAGCCGTGGACCAAACAACCCACTTCCAATAACGCATCTTAAGGAGATCTTTATGAATGTCCACAAAGATTTTTCAACAAGGTTTATCACAATCTTGTTTATAATAGTGCTATTGAAAACAACTTAAATATCTGCAAATAGGGATTGGCTAAAGAATTACGGCACAACTATATGGCACTGTTGTTAGTTGCCACCCGGCCCAACCACAACATCTGATGCAATACTACATAGCCTTTAAAATAGATATTGCAGGAGGCTATTTAATCATATCACGAGACTAATGACATATTTTATGTGGGAATAAGTAGGTCAGAATACAATATACACATACTGACTCTATTTCAAACTATTTGTATATATGTGTGTGTTTGAACATACACACCCATGAATAGAAGTAGTTGCCATATGTTCTCTCTGAGTGGTAGGACTATTAAAAACAAAAAACAAACCAACAAAAAAACCCATTGCCATCAAGTCGATTCTAACTCATGGCGACCTCATGCGTTACAGCATAGAACTGCTCCATAGGGTTTTCTTGGCTGTAATCTTTACGGAAGCAGCCAGGCCTTTCTCCCATGGAGCTCCTGGGTGGGTTTGAACCAAAAACCTTTCGGTAGTCAGCCAAGCACAAAGTATTTGCACCATCCAGGGACTTTGGTAGGATTATAGGTGATTTGAAAATTTTCATTCCCATGCTTTCCAAATTTTCTCCAATAAACAATTTTCTAATCAGAAGAACATGCTATGTTATTATTATTTTTTTTAAGTCCAATTTGCAACAACTGGAATCATAGATTGGAATCCTAACTCCTATTCTCCTACTTCTGCCGTTCTCCTGGCCCTGTAGGGGGTTACCGTGGGCTGAGATGTGCCTTCTGAGTGGGAAGGGTGGAAAGGCAGGAAGCCAGAATTTAGACGAGGATAATTCCAGGCTCCTCCTCGTTCAGCGGAATAAAAAGCCCAGGGACAGAGGTACTTACTGGAAGTGCTGGGATGAAAATCATCACGTAGTCCTGAGTTAACCTGCAAGAGAAGGAGAAGCACGGAGCTGATCAGCTACGGCCCAGGGAAGGCAGGGCCTTCTCCACTCTGACCTCTGACGGGGGGTTGGGCTGCCGTCCAAGGGACATCCCCGGATACCAGGGTGCGAGAAGAGGATTTATCAGGCTCTGCAGAACTCGGCTAAAGCGTCTGAAACCTCAGCAGTCAGGGATCGCTGCTACCAGGTGCTAGAAGGTGCCAGGAGCCAGAGCCCAGTGCACTGAGGCCTCGTGAGTAAGCAACTTAACGTTTCGTAACATGTCGTTTGTAGAGGGAAAAAAAATATATATGTATATGTGTGTGTGTATATACATACACATACACATACACATACACATACACATACACATACACATACACATATACATATACATCTATCTTATCAAGAAATAACCAAGAAAAGTGTACCTAATACAAAATGAACAAGGCATCCCAATGAAAGGGCGTTTCTACATTTACTAACACATAGATACGCTTTGCCGTCGAGTCGATCCTGACTCACAGCGACCCTATAGGACAGAGTAGAACTGCCCCATAGAGTTTCCAAGGAGTGCCTGGTGGATTCGAACCGCCACCTTTTTGGTTAGCAGCTGTAGCTCTTAACCACTATGGCACCAGGGTTTCCCATTTAATAATAAATGTATGCGTAAATCATCAGAAATTGGCTCTGTCCTCTTTCTCCTTTTGGAATATGAGGTAGCGCACGCTTCATCAAAAAAAAAAAAGAAAGAAAGCATTTATGAAGCATATACTATGTGGAAGGAGTCCTGGTGGCGTCAGCAGTTTGAATCCACCAGCCGCTCTTTGGAAACTTTATGGAACAGTTCTACTCTGTCCTATAGGGTCGCTATGAGTCCGAATTAACCCCACAGCAACGGGGTTTTTTTTGGTACTAGGCGGCAGGACACAAATGCAAACGCCAGGCTGTTTCTCGCCTTTGGTCGCTTGTCTGCCCCCTGCTGGTCACAACTGGAGACGCGTACCTTAGCATCCCTGAAGACACTGCACTTGGAAGCTGTTGTGGCCAAGAGAAGCAAGGGCCTGGGAGATGGGCTTCCTCTGGGTTTCCCGCCCCAGGTTTCCCTGGACCTCCCAGAGTCCCGGCTTCCAGCAGGAGCGAGCGTACCTGGACACGGCCGGGTCCTGCCGGAGGAGCAGCAGGAGCTGCTCGGTGTTGAGGTAGAGCGCCCAGCAGGGGAAGCAGGAGAGGAGTAAAATAAGCGTACCCCTCTGCAGGATGACTCCCACGTGCTTCTTGTTCTGGCTGCCGAAGCTCTGCAAAACCAGGCAGGTCAGGCCAGGCCGCTGTTGCTCGCTCCCACCGCATCACCCCCTAGCCCTTCCCGGCCAGGGATCTTCAGCGAAAATCCTGGTTTTACCACATGCCGGGGTCGGGCGGGGGGCGTGAGGTGGGGTGAGGGAGGCTCCCAGGTGTGTGACAGCCTCGCGCATCATGTTGTTGCTGTTGTTGGTTGCCATCTAGTCGATTCGGACTCATGGCGACCCCACGTATACAGATTAAAACTCCTCCATAGGGTTTTCAAGGCTGTAACCTTTCAGAAGGAAGTGGAAAGGCCAGCCTTTCAAGGCGCCTCTGGGTGGGTTCCAACCACCGCCAACCTTTAGGCTAGTAGTCAACTTTTTCTCCTGTGCCACTGAGGCTCCTTTCCCTAAGTGCACCTCCAATCACAGCCCAGAGGCTCACCCGCTCATAGAATTATAACAAGAGCTATTTACACCTTCCACGCAGGAGGCTCAGGCTCCATTCCGTCCAATGCACCTCCTGCCCAGCCACCTCCCATCTGTCAGCGGAGGCTTTTGTGTTGCTGTGATGCTGAAGAGGTTTCAGCAGAGCTTTCAGACTAGGACTAGGATAAAAGCCTGGCAGTCTACTTCTGAAAATCGGTCATTGAAAACTGTGTGCACTACAATGGTCTGATCCACAGTGGATCATGGGGATGGCCCAGGACTGACAGCATTTCATTTCCTTGTGTATGGAGTCACCTTGGGTTAGGGGTGACCTAATGGCAGCAAACAACAGCAATAGCTCCGTGCCTTCCATTGTACATCCATTGCCTCCACTGTTCTTCAGAAGTGCCTAATGAGGATGATAGTATTCATCCCACTTTGTAGCTAAGGTCAGGGAAGCTCAGCAACAACCGATGAGCCGAGACAGGGGTCAGGTCCCTGGAGCGCTTCACTGGAGGCTTTGCGGCCCACTGCAGCCTGGGCAAGCCTCCTCTGGGACACGAGGGGGAAAGTCCCATCTTGCGTCCTCAGTATCTGACACAATGCTGCAATAGGCAGCTTAATGGGCTGTGTTTGGGGGGCAAGGGGTTAGCGGGCAGGGTGAAGAAGTGAGTGAAACACGTTAAGGTTGCAACTGTTTTTTCTTTTTGGTGACTTCCACTGTGGGAACAAGCCAGCGAACTGTTTCTATGCCTTTCTCCTCCATGACTCCTCTCACCAGTCTGCTGGTCTCCCAGAGGGTCAAGCTAACACCTGGTCTCTGTCCCTAAGGGCTCACAGTCCCTGGAGATGGGGTAGCTGACCCCAGCACCTGTCTGTAGGACTAAGGCTCAAGGTCCAGGGGTGGGCAGAGAAACCTTCAGCGGGCCCTCCTCCCGCTGTTCCTGCTAGCCTTGAGGGGTTTGCTCTTGCCTTGCCCAGCCAGGTGCCCGCCTCCAGGAGGCTCCCTACCTGGGACATCAAGGTGTCACATGCCGAGGCCAAGCCAAATCCCACGGAAACACCGCAGACATTGACAAACTGGAGCCGCTCACAGGAGAAAACACAAGGGCTTGTCAGGTGTGCATTTAGGAGAAGACCCTGTATCTGAGACTAGGCCAGTCCACTTGGGCCTCAGGGGAGACTGTCCCAGAAGGGGCAATGGGGCCTGAGACAGCTCTGAATGCAACTGAACAAGGGCCTTCCTTTTGGTCCTGGCTGTGTCCTAACATGCTCTACCGTGTGATCTTGGACAAAACTCTTCCCACCTCTGGCCCTTGGGCCCATTGTGGAGTGCAGTGGTCAGACCAGATGGTCTGAGTCACACTGCCTGACCCGCCCCACCACCCACAGCAGGGCTTCCTGGGAGCTGGTGGGTACTCACGGCCACCGCGAGCGTCACGGATGCCAGTTCCACCTTGCCCAAGTGCCCACAGAACACCGTGCTCACCACGTAGATCAGGAAGGTCAGCATCTGGAACAGGAACTGGGGGCAGTCCCGGGGTCAGATGTGCCACTGGCCCCACATGTAGGCTCCTGCCTGTGTCATTCTTGCCACCTGAGGGAGACCCCAACCCTTCACCCTGCTCGGTCCTGCTTCTCCGCCCAGCAAAGACCCCAGGCATCCTCAGTCCTCACAGCCCAGCAAACCTCTCAAGGCTAGTGGGCAAGAATCACCCCTGCCTGTGCTGAGGGGTCTCTCCTGTGGAACACTACCACCCCCTGGGCAAACATCTCTGTACAGAGCCGGATCCAGGAAGACAACAGTGCGGTCCAGGCTTGCCAGGAGCCAGGGCTGGAAGTGGGGAAACCTCGGTCCTGCTGCCCTCCTGCCACCAGCAGCAGTGGTGTGATCTTAGGTCTTCCCCTCACCCCTGGGCTTGCGTTTCCTCCCTTAAAACTGTGGTAACATCTGGAGAGCACTTGGCACAGTGTCTGGCACACAGGAAGCTTCTACAAATATCCAATACTGCTCTTGCTGTTATGATTATAATAAAGTGGGAGAACTTGATCAGATCATATTAATAAACAGTGAAATAAAATACACCAAAAAACCATGGTTATTTCCAGGAGGTTAAATAAGAGGATGGGTTATTTTCTTTCTAACTTTCTTTCTAGGATGGGCAGGAGGCTCCTTCTCCCCTGTCTGAGAGTTCCACAGGCCCTGGGTATCAGTGAGCCCCATTTGCCCTCTCGGGATTTTTCATCTGAGCCTTTCGAAGGGTTTCCGGACCCTTCTGAGTGGGGCTGCCTGTGCTGAGCACACCTGGCCCCCTACTACCCAGGCACTGTCCTTGGCCTTGAGGGGCCATCCCGCTGTCACCAGCTCAGGGCAGGGCCTTGGTGCAGGTGGGGTGCCAGCATCGGTAGTTTCTGGGGAAAGGCACGAGCAGCCCCTGGCACACCCCCTTGTCCTGCCTAGGCAGCAGCCGCCCTCCTGTCCCCTACCCTGCTTGCTCCCCAACCCCACCTACTCACCAGAGGTCCAGAAAGGACAAAGAGCTTTCGTGCCTCAGCCCCAAAGCCCACAGGGAACAGCCTGCGGAGGGCAGGGCGGCAGCACCCATGGGCCGGGGGCCCTGTTTCCTGGAGGCTGTCCATCCCAAGCCAGGCCTGGCTACCCTGTGGGCCAGAGTGTTCTCCCAGTCAGCTTTGTACAGCCAGCCAAGCCATCCCTGACTGCCACCCCATGTCACCTTACAGCCTGGCTAATGAGTAAGGAGTTGGAGGAGGGGGGTAGGTGGTGAGGAGGAGGAGCAGCCCCAGCCTGCAGCCTCAGCCATGGCAACCTGTGCGATGTGCCCTCCCTCCTGGGGGCAATTTTCAGCACCACTGCCTGGCCTGCTGGCCCCAGCCATGGAGTGAGCCTGCCCTAGGGGGCACAGGACAGAGTCACCCAGTCCAGTGCCTGCCTGTGACTCTGTCTGCTCACCCAGAGGGGTCAGCAGGAAGCCCTGAGAAATAGGGGCTTGCGCTTGTTTCCCATAGCCATGAGGATGTGTGCTGGGGCACGAGGGGAGGAAGAGCTGGGACAGGCTGAGACCGATCCCCACAGGACTGTGCCCCAGCCTCCTAGCGCCATAATGACTCCCATTTACAGATGAAGGACTGAAGCCTCAGAGAGGCAGGTGGCTTGCTGGTGTCACGGAGCAGGCAGAACTGGGGTTCCATGCTCCTGCCCCTGCTCCTGCCCTGTGAGGGAGCGAGGTAGGAGTAGGCTTGCTGGTGATAGCATGTCCTCTGGCAGTTTCCTGCTGAGTGGGCCTGGGGTTGGGGACAGGAGCTGGGCTATCTGGGATGACTCCCATTGCCCTCACACATCCCCCCGCCCCTTCTGGTAGATAACTGAGGACTAGGCAGGACTCGGCTCAGGAAAGCAGCCCCTCCTCTCCTCAACTTTGCCCACTGAAGCTGTCCTTTGGTGTCCCAGTAGGCTCCCCTCTTGCTCAGGTTGCCGTCTCTCCCTTGCTTGTGACCCACTGACAGCAAATGTAGGAGATTTTAACTGCTGCCCCTCTTTGGCCCAGTCTGGATCAGGCCTCAGGGTGTGTGCTCAGCCCAGGGAAGGAGGGGTGAGAAAGAAGGGCTGTAAGGAGCAGCAGGCAGGACCAGCTCCGGTTCTCTTGTGCGCCTAGCAGGGCTGGATTAAGACATGTGAGGGTCTTAAGACATGTCCCCTCCTCTGCTTACTCACACATTCAGAAGGGACATGTGAATTATACATATACGTGTGTGTGTGTGTGTGTGTGCGTGCGTGCATGTCTTAGCTATTCATGATGTAATTTCTATTTAAATTCGACTATGAGCTGGGTTATAGAATTTTTATGGGATGCAGGGTACTAAAAGTTTTACTGTATACCACATTTTCTACAAAAAGAATATTGCACATATTCTACAATAAAGAGAATGAGTCAGTGAACTTAATCATTTCAACAATCAATGTAAAATTCTGTTGATCTCCCTACAATAAAAAATTGACTTTCAGCAAGTCTGCTTTAAATGGATCATACTTCAATTCTGATGCTTACTTGGTAATAAATGCTATAATTAGAATGAACAAATGGAAGGATGTCACAGAAGACAATTTAATGATCAGAAAACAAATATTACAACAAATTACTAATATTTTATTTTTAATATAATTAAAAATATATTAATTCACCTTCAACATCTTATAATTAATAGCACTTCTTTCTACTCTTTGCTCTTACAAATTCTTCAATGATTTCATCACAATTAAGGTGCCAAACAAAATCTGCTTCCATACGTAATAAAGATAATGAACTGAGTCTTTCTTGAATCATTGTTGTACACTGAGGGTTACTGAGCCTCTTAAGGGACAAAAACGAGCTTTCTGTTGTGCAGTTTGTGATCATTAAAGTTAGGAATATGCAAAAAGCAATTTCAACATTGAGAAATACCCATTGTATTTTATCTTCTATTATGGATCATGCATGCCTGCAGGAGTAAAATTTGTCTTTCCTGAATCTGTAAACTTAGTTCTCATGTAAGAATGAAATTGTTGCACTTCTTTGTAGAGCTTTGTATTTAAGTCATGGGATAAGCGAGCACTAATTTACTGGATGACTTCATGTGTTCTTCTTCAGCTTTATCCCCACAGTTTACTGAGGAAAATTTATCTGAGAGAACTTCATACACTTTCGCCCTTGTTTTCACACAAGATTCAAGTGTGTCAGTGATGGTGTAGTATGTGATTATGGAAATTTGATCTCTGGCCCTCAGTGATACTTCTGGAGCGCTTCTGTCATTTACTTGTTTCTTTCTAATGCTTCTGCGATGGTGAACTGCTTGATAATCAGTATTCGGCAGTATTTGTTTTGTTGTGTTTTCAAAATCTTCTCTTAAATTAGGTAATGACTGGTAGAGATCTGGGCATGTCTTTAAAAATTTATTTCTGAATCTTGGAAAGCTTGACTTGTCTGATGAAGACGATGGGATCCATTATATTCCACACAACCAACATAAATGTATAGTCTAGTGTTTGCACTTTGTTGACTATGTTTTCAGATTCTTTTTGTTGTCTCCTTTTTGTGTCTGGTCTTTAGCAATACTTTCTAAGGCACCTAGAATCTGAGTGTACAATCCCAGGGTGGCAATCATTGCTACAGCATGGGCTTCACGATGTATGTTAAAAAGACGTTTGAGTACTCCACCACGGCCTAAATATGTTTTAAGAGCTGCGCATTGATGAATAGAGGCAGTAAAAAAATATGTAGAGTAACTGAATAGTGGGAAAAAAATCAACTGCTTTGGGACAACAACCTACTGTGCTACGCCCTACAAGATTGAGTGTGCAGCACATGGTATGAAAATGGCATATTCATTACCTTCTACAGTCTTCTGCTGCATGCCTTTATAACGCCCTGACATATTGACAGCATTGTCGTAGGACTGGCCTATGCACTTAGAAAAATCAAATATTCAAACTTCAGATAAATAGTGAAGTACTTGATCTGCAAGCTACTAAATGTGATAAGTCCCTTGACAGCTTTTCCATCTGTTGGAGATGCATATCTTAAAACAATACTTAGCTGATCTGTGTGAGAAAGATCAGGAGTGAAATCTACAGGCAAACTGAAATATCAAGCTATACACATTTCACCAAAATTAGTTCATCAAACTCTATCACTTACTAAGTTTCTTAATTCTTCACATGTCATTTTAGACATATACGATGAGTTGCCCTTTCCTGTGTTACCTTATTTTGAGATGTGACCTGCCAAAAATGGATCAAATTGAATAACAAGTCCAACTAAACCCCCTAATTTCCATTTTGTGGGGATGCAAATACTTGGTTTCTTCCTCGAAAAGATATTCCAGACTCAGTGATTCATATGACAGCAGCAAAGGGTTGCAAAACGGCTTTCCAATACTGAAGTTCTTCATAAATTTGTCTTTCCAGTTCATGAGTTAAGCCACATCTTTGATTTAAATATGACAGCATACAATCTCTGTGAACTGAACTGTTTTCATGTTTATCAATCATGTTCAATTTGCACCAATCACTAAATCCATCTGTAGCAAATTGAGAATTAAATGATTTAGGGCTGAATAGTTTGCAAACAAAACAGTATACAGAGCTGGCTGATGGGGAATACAGTAGCTACTCCCTCTTATAATTTTCACCATTACCTTTGGACCTTAGAAATATAATTTGGCTACAGAACCTTGTTTGTTTACCACCCAGAATTGTTTGACACGGATTTTCAAATGGTCCACTGTGATGTTGACAATCACTTGCTCCTCTTTTGCTCTGATAATTTACATCATTAGAAGAAAAATTATTCCACCAAGCAGGATCTGTATTTCTGCATTTATCGGGTCTGCAAGTGTGACAATTTCAGATTCTAAAGCAGCTTCACTTTGTACCCCATTATTATTTTTTTTTACTACACTAAGGAATGGATGCAGAATTTGGGACAAATGCTGTTGTATTCGTATTGGTATTAGTAATTTCAGCACTAGTGGCACTAGTACAACGATTTGCACCCTTTATACTCAAGCATTCAATAGAAGTCTCTTTTGATTCATTACATTTTAAAAAGGAAGTTAATTTTGTAATTGTCTTTAGGGATTGGGAAATCCTTTTCTTTTTATCTTCTGTGAACTTTCGTTTTTGTGCTCCACTTAGTTGTTGCTGTTCCATTTTATCTGGATATAAAATTATGTCATTTTTTAAATTTGGCTCTACCGTAACAAATAATTTGAATAATTGAAAATAAATAAAATGTGCAAAACAAGGAAAATTTATAAAATAAAATTTACATTTGAATCTGGACATTAACACAAAAATTATGTTTGGAGGCGGGGCCAAGATGGCGGACTAGGTGGACGCTACCGCGGATCCCTCTTGCAACAAAGACTCGGAAAAACAAGTGAATCGATCACATACATAACAATCTATGAACTCTGAACAACAAACACAGATTTAGAGACTGAGAACGAACAAATACGGGGAGACAGCGATTGTTTTCAGAGCCAGGAGCCAGCGTACCAGTCAGCGGATTTTCTGGAAAAACTAGTTTCCCAGTGATGGCTCAGAGACAGCAGTCCATATCAAACCACATAAAGAAACAGACCATGACAGCTTTTACAACCCCCCAAACAAAAGAATCAAAATTGTTCCCAAATGAAGATACAATCCTGGAATTATCAGATACAGAATATAAAAAACTAATTTACAGAATGCTTAAAGACATCACAAATGAAATAAGGCAAACTGCAGAAAAAGCCAAGGAACACACTGATAAAACTGTTGAAGAACTCAAAAAGATTATTCAAGAACATAGTGGAAAAATTAATAAGTTGCAAGAATCCATAGACAGACAGCATGTAGAAATCCAAAAGATTAACAATAAAATTACAGAATTAGACAACGCAATAGGAAGTCAGAGGAGCAGACTCGAGCAATTAGAATGTAGACTGGGACAGCTGGAGGACCAGGGAATCAACACCAACATAGCTGAAAAAAAATCAGATAAAAGAATTAAAAAAAATGAAGAAACCCTAAGAATCATGTGGGACTCTATCAAGAAGGATAACTTGCGAGTGATTGGAGTCCCAGAACAGGGAGGGGAGACAGAAAACACAGAGAAAATAGTCGAATAACTCCTGACACAAAACTTCCCTGACATCATGAAAGACGAAAGCATATCTATCCAAGATGCTCATCGAACCCCATTTAAGATTGATCCAAAAAGAAAAACACCAAGACATATTATCATCAAACTTGCCAAAACCAAAGATAAAGAGAAAATTTTAAAAGCAGCCCGGAAGAAAAGAAAGGTTTCCTTCAAGGGAGAATCAATAAGAATAAGTTCAGACTACTCAGCAGAAACCACGTAGGCAAGAAGAGAATGGGAGGACATATACAGAGTACTGAAGGAGAAAAGCTGCCAACCAAGGATCATATATCCAGCAAAACTCTCTCTGAAATATGAAGGAGAAATTAAGATATTTACAGATAAACACAAGTTTAGAGAATTTGCAAAAACCAAACCAAGGCTACAAGAAATGCTAAAGGAGATTGTTTGGTCAGATGACCAATAATATCAGGTACCAGCACAATACAAGGTCACAAAACAGAACGTCCTGATATCAACTCAAATAGGGAAAGCACAAAAACAAACAAATTAAGATTAATTCTAATAAATAAATAAAATAATACACATAACAGGGAATCATGGAAGTCAATAGGTAAAAGATTACAATAATCAAAAAGAGGGACTAAATACAGGAGGCATTGAACTGCCAGATGGAGAGTGATACAAGGCAATATAGAACAATACAAGTTAGGTTTTTACTTAGAAAAATAGGGGTAAATAATAAGGTAACCACAAAAAGGAATATCAACTCCGTAACTCAAGATAAAAGCCAAGAAAAACGTAACGACTCAACTAACATAAAGTCAAACATTATGAAAATGAGGATCTCACAATTTACTAAGAAAAATGTCTCAGCACAAAAAAGTACCTGGAAAAATGAAATGGCCAACAACACACATGAAAAGGCATCAAAATGACAGCACTAAAAACTTATTTATCTACAATTACGTTGAATGTAAATGGACTAAATGCACCAATAAAGAGACAGAGAGTCACGGACTGGATAAAGAAACACGATCCATCTATATGCTGCCTACAAGAGACACACCTTAGACTTAGAGACACAAACAAACTAAAACTCAAAGGATGGAAAAAAATATATCAAGCAAACAATAAGCAAAAAAGAAGAGGAGTAGCAATATTAATTTCTGACAAAATAGACTTTAGACTTAAATCCACCACAAAGGATAAAGAAGGACACTATATAATGATAAAAGGGACAATTGATCAGGAAGACATAACCATATTAAATATTTATGCACCCAATGACAGGGCTGCAAGATACATAAACCAAATTTTAACAGAATTGAAAAGTGAGATAGACACCTCCACAATTATAGTAGGCGACTTCAACACACCACTTTCGGAGAAGGACAGGACATCCAGTAAGAAGCTCAATAGAGACACGGAAGACCTACTTACAACAATCAACCAACTTGACCTCATTGACTTATACAGAACTCTCCACCCAACTGCTGCAAAATATACTTTTTTTTCTAGTGCACATGGAACATTCTCTAGAATAGACCACATATTAGGTCATAAAACAAACCTTTGCAGAGTCCAAAACATCGAAATATTACAAAGCATCTTCTCAGACCACAAGACAATGAAACTAGAAATCAATAACAGAAAAACTAGGGAAAAGAAATCAAATACTTGGAAACTGAACAATACCCTCCTGAAAAAAGACTGGGTTATAGAAGACATCAAGGAGGGAATAAGGAAATTCATAGAATGCAATGAGAATGAAAATACTTCCTATCAAAACCTCTGGGACACAGCAAAAGCAGTGCTCAGAGGCCAATTTATATCGATATATGCACACATACAAAAAGAAGAAAGAGCCAAAATCAGAGAACTGTCCCGACAACTTGAACAAATAGAAAGTGAGCAACAAAAGAATCCATCAGACACCAGAAGAAAACAAATAATAAAAATTAGAGCTGAACTAAATGAATTAGAGAACAGAAAAACAATTGAAAGAATTAACAAAGCCAAAAGCTGCTTCTTTGAAAAAATTAACAAAATTGATAAACCATTGGCCAGACTGACTAAAGAAATACAGGAAAGGAAACAAATAACCCGAATAAGAAACGAGAAGGACCACATCACAACAGAACCAAATGAAATTAAAAGAATCATTTCAGATTACTACGAAAAATTGTACTCTAACAAATTTGAAAACCTAGAAGAAATGGATGAATTCCTGGAAAAACACTACCTACCTAAACTAACACATTCAGAAGTAGAACAACTAAATAGACGCATAACAAAAAAAGAGATTGAAACGGTAATCAAAAAACTTCCAACAAAAAAAGTCCTGGCCCGGACGGCTTCACTGCAGAGTTCTACCAAACCTTCAGAGAAGACTTAACACCACTACTACTGAAGGTATTTCAAAGCATAGAAAAAGACGGAATACTACCCAACTCATTCTATGAAGCTACCATCTCCCTGATACCAAAACCAGGTAAAGACATTACAAAAAAAGAAAATTATAGACCTATATCCCTCATGAACATAGACGCAAAAATCCTCAACAAAATTCTAGCCAATAGAATCCAACAACACATCAAAAAAATAATTCACCCTGATCAAGTGGGATTTATACCAGGTATACAAGGCTGGTTTAATATCAGAAAAACCATTAATGTAATCCATCACATAAATAAAACAAAAGATAAAAACCACATGATCTTATCAATTGATGCAGAAAAGGCATTTGACAAAGTCCAACACCCATTTATGATAAAAACTCTCACCAAAATAGGAATTGAAGAAAAATTCCTCAACATAATAAAGGGCATCTATGCAAAGCCAACAGCCAATATCACTCTAAATGGAGAGAACCTGAAAGCATTTCCCTTGAGAACGGGAACCAGACAAGGATGCCCTTTATCACCGCTCTTATTCAACATCGTACTGGAAGTCCTAGCCAGGGCAATTAGGCTAGACAAAGAAATAAAGGGTATCCGGATTGGCAAGGAGGAAGTAAAGCTATCACTATTTGCAGATGACATGATTGTATACACAGAAAGCCCTAAGGAATCCTCCAGAAAACTACTGAAACTAATAGAAGAGTTTGGAAGAGTCTCAGGTTATAAAATAAACATACAAAAATCACTTGGATTCCTCTACATCAACAAAAAGAACACCGAAGAGGAAATAACCAAATCAATACCATTCACAGTAGCCCCCAAGAAGATAAAATACTTAGGAATAAATCTTACCAAGGATGTAAAAGACCTATACAAAGAAAACTACAAAGCTCTACTACAAGAAATTCAAAAGGACGTACTTAAGTGGAAAAACATACCTTGCTCATGGATAGGAAGACTTAACATAGTAAAAATGTCTATTCTACCAAAAGCCATCTATACATATAACGCACTTCCGATCCAAATTCCAATGCCATATTTTAAGGGGATAGAGAAACAAATCACCAATTTCGTATGGAAGGGAAAGAAGCCCCGGATAAGCAAAGCATTACTGAAAAAGAAGAAGAAAGTGGGAGGCCTCACTCTACCGGATTTCAGAAGCTATTATACAGCCACAGTAGTCAAAACAGCCTGGTACTGGCACAACAACAGGCACATAGACCAATGGAACAGAATTGAGAATCCAGATATAAATCTATCCATGTATGAGCAGCTGATATTTGACAAAGGCCCAGTGTCAGTTAATTGGGGAAAAGATAGTCTTTTGAACAAATGGTGCTGGCATAACTGGATATCCATTTGCAAAAGAATGAAACAGGACCCATACCTCACACCATGCACAAAAACTAACTCCAAGTGGATCAAAGACCTAAACATAAAGACTAAAACGATAAAGATCATGGAAGAAAAAAATAGGGACAACCCTAGGAGCCCTAATACAGGGCATAAACAGAATACAAAACATTCCCAAAAATGATGAAGAGAAACCCGATAACTGGGAGCTCCTAAAAATCAAACACCTATGTTCATCTAAAGACTTCACCAAAAGAGTAAAAAGACCACCTACAGACTGGGAAAGAATTTTCAGCTATGACATCTCAGACCAGCGCCTGATCTCTAAAATCTACATGATTCTGTCAAAACTCAACCACAAAAAGACAAACAACCCAATCAAGAAGTGGGCAAAGGATATGAACACACATTTCACTAAAGAAGATATTCAGGCAGCCAACAGATACATGAGAAAATGCTCTCGATCATTAGCCATTAGAGAAATGCAAATTAAAACTACGATGAGATTCCATCTCACACCAACTAGACTGGCATTAATCCAAAAAACACAAAATAATAAATGTTGGAGAGGCTGCGGAGAGATTGGAACTCTCATACACTGCTGGTGGGAATGTAAAATGGTACAACCACTTTGGAAATCTATCTGGCGTTATCTTAAACAGTTAGAAATAGAACTACCATACAACCCAGAAATCCCACTCCTCGGAATATACCCTAGAGATACAAGAGCCTTCACACAAACAGATATATGCACACCCATGTTTATTGCAGCTCTGTTTACAATAGCAAAAAGCTGGAAGCAACCAAGGTGTCCGTCAACAGATGAATGGGTAAATAAATTGTGGTATATTCACACAATGGAATACTACGCATCGATAAAGAACAGTAACGAATCTCTGAAACATTTCATAACATGGAGGAATCTGGAAGGCATTATGCTGAGCGAAATGAGTCAGAGGCAAAAGGACAAATATTGTATAAGACCACTATTATAAGATCTTGAGAAATAGCAAAAACTGAGAAGAACACATACTTTTGTGGTTACGAGACGGGGAGGGAGGGAGGGAGGGAGAGGGTTTTTTATTGATCAATCAGTAGATAAGAACTGCTTTGGGTGAAGGGAAAGACAACACTCAATACATGGAAGGTCAGCCCAATTGGACTGAACTAAAAGCAAAGAGGTTTCCGGGATAAAATGAATGCTTCAAAGGTCAGCGGAGCAGGGGCGGGGGTCTGGGGAACATGGTTTGCAGGGACTTCTAAGTCAATTGGCAAAATAATTCTATTATGAAAACATTCTGCATCCCACTTTGAAATGTAGTGTCCGGGGTCTTAAATGCTAACAAGTGGCCATCTAAGATGCATCAATTGGTCTCAACCCACCCGGAGCAAAGGAAAATGAAGAACACCAAGGTCACACGACAACTAAGAGCCCAAGAGACAGAAAGGGCCACATGATCCAGAGACCTACATCATCCTGAGACCAGAAGAAAGAGTTGGTGCCCAGCCACAATCGATGACTGCCCTGTCAGGGAGCACAACAGAGAACTCCTGAGGGAGCAGGAGATCAGTGGGATGCAGACCCCAAATTCTCATAAAAAGACCATACTTAATGGTCTGACTGCGACTAGAGGAATCCCGGCGGCAATGCTGCCCAGACCTTCTGTTGGCACAGGACAGGAACCATTCCCGAAGACAACTCATCAGACATGAAAGGGACTGGTCAGCGGGGGGGAGAGAGATGCTGATGAAGAGTGAGCTAATTAAATCAGGTGGACACTTGAGAGTGTGTTGGCAACTCTTGACTGGAGGGGGGATGGGAAGATAGAGAGAGAGGGAAGCTCGCAAAATTGTCACGAAACGAGAGACTGAAAGGGCTGACTCAATAGGGGGAGAGCAAGTGGGAGAAGGGAGTAAGATGTATGTAAACTTACATATGACAGACTGATTGGATTTGTACATGTTCACTTGAAGCTTAATAAAAGTTAATTAAAAAAATTATGTTTGAAAATCAGTAAGTAAAAAAGTTGATTTGGAACATGCAATTTTTTTCTTCAGGTCTCAGATAGTCAAAAGAAACAGTATTTACAAGGCAGTCAGAAATAATTTCATTCATCTGTTGTATGAATTTTTTGGTGGGCCCTTCAAAGACCTCCGTGAGCGTTTTTCATCTTGGGATAATACTTAAAAACTTGCACACTCTCTTTTCCGTCCTTTGATGCTGCATCTTCACAGTTTGTGGCAGTAATGCTGATACACGATGGGAGCGGGTACCTTCAAAAAGAGCATGATAGAAACACAAGGGTGAGCTCAATCTGAAGACGTGTCTTGGTTTGTTTTGTGCAGAGCCAGATACATCACTAGTACTGCTGGTTCCTTCTTATGTGATTGAAGAGACAGCACTGCCTGTGAGATTGTACCCGATTGGTCTGAAATGAAAATATAATTGTTATTGTATACGAAATTCATAAAATGGCATCAACTTCATTTAGTGCCCTACCAGTTCCCTTCCACTGCAGTGTTCATTTTCCTTGTGTCCTGTCTGCTTGTCATCTATGAGTCTTTGCTTTGGACAACTGGTGCCCCTTGCTTACTGTGCTTATTAGTTAATCCCTTCCTGGCGTGCAGCATGTTTCACACGTCCACCCCTGCAATGAGGGAGTGGCAGTCAGGAGTCCATCACTGGCATCCCCCAGGGCCACATGGAGAAAGTGAGATCCCCAAAGGAAAGGATTCAGGGCAAATACTTACAAGAGATGCCTACTACATTCCACCCCTTGGCTGCCCAGTACCGTCATACATCTTTCCCACATGTACACACAGCCTTCTTTCTTTACACAGAATTACAAAATGCTCCCAACTCACAGGTGCCACTACTTCACATCAAGTACACTTGCCTTCTTCTCAGTAGGGGACAAGCCAAAGACACATCCAGCCTCCAATGAGTGAATACTGAGATAATATATCTTATCTAAGTAAGGTATCTTCCTTCAGTCCTTCTGTTGGGTTTCTTGTTGCAATAATCTACAATGTGGAAATAGGGAATTTAACTATTGAAAAATTAAAATAACAAATTTAACTAACACCAACAAAAAGAGAAGAAATTTTATTGCCATTATTATTATATGACACAAAGAAGGAGGAAGTGCAGATTAAAAGCTACAATACTCTAGTTATAAGGCCATTGCTAGTATTTATGTTTCATTCTTCCAATGCCTCTTCCATGCTCTCCTCATCTTTGGCCAGTCCTTGCCTGGTTAGGCTTTCTCTTCTGAACCCACGCAGTGCACCAAAATCCCTTTTATAGGAAACCTGCTCTATTGTGTAAAACCAGCTGCTTCCAGTTATGGGACCCATGGCAAGAGCAGTGTTTCCATTGGCATTGGCCCATTACCTTACACTGAAGTGACTCCTATTGTCAAAAGCAATGTTAGTAGGATCCCATGACAACAACAGGCTCATTCAGGAACCCAGGAATGGTGGTTTAAATCTAGGTCTAGAGTTGATTTTATTAAGGGAAATTTACTCCCCCACCCCCACCAAGATGGAAGATACTCAGTTTAAGTAACCTGCCACCTTATGCAAGACAGGGCACTATTCTGGGTCAAGGTTTACCAAGATTGCTGACAAATGGGGTACTCAACAGGAGCAGTACACAGGTCAGCTCATCTTCCTGAAGGAAGTCCTTGGATGAGCATCTTCAAAAGCCAGTCTCACAAATATTCCCCAGGATTTTTATGATATAAGCTAACTAATTCCTACATTTTCTTCTGGGCAAAACCATTTTTTTCTACACTCTGTTTAGTATGACAATCCCCAGCCTGGATAAATTCGATCCTACTCAGAAATGGAAAGCTGATGACTTTCTTCTACAATGTAGTGGCTGCTTTCTCCAACAAAGGTAGCACAGTGGCAACTATTCCCTCAAGGTTTAGGGGGCTGGGGATCTCCAAGTCCCCAGAATTCTCCTGGACACTGACTTTCAAGTTATGTTTCCACTCTTTTCCAATACGTGCCACACTTATTGTGGTCACTGCAAATTCAGCTGAACTTCCAGTCAGCGATCTCCAGACTCAGTCTCTGGGTTGGGTTTCTGGGATTTCAGCCTTGTGGAAGCTGTTGTGGAGTTTTTCAGCAGAGCTGCAGACAAGGCCTGAGTGCTATCCTTTGACATTTTAGCATTGCCCTCTCTCCCAGTTATCCAGTACTGTCAGATGCAGCCATGTTCCCCCACAGTCCTGCATCCTGGGTGACCTAACAACGCACATGAGGCACTGTTAGGTGTTTCACCTCTCATTGCAGGGGCTACTAGCCCTCTAGAATGTGAAAGAGACCCATTGACTTTTGGAGCCCCTGTCTTGTCAGATAATAACTTCTTCCAAGTCTTCTCATTTCCCAGAAGGACTGTGGCCTACAACAAATTTCTGGGTCAGTTGTGGTTCATTGATGGAAACAGTATAAATAACTTGGGATAATGCCAGAAGATAAAGGGAGGAAGGGAAGGAAAGAAGAAGGGAAGGAAATAAAAAAAGGAAAGAAGGAAGGAAGAAAGAGAGAGGGAGGGAAGAAAGATGAAGACTTATTGGCAGGTGATCTAGAGAGAGCTGAGCAGTGGCCTTGAGGAGGAGAGAATCAGGGCAATTCTGAACTCTTTGGGTTTTGAAGGGAGAGCCCACCTTCAGTCTCAGAGATGTATTACTAGAAGACTGAGGCAAGTGCCAACCTGTGATGGGCATGAAGGAGGATAAGGTGGAGAGGATGGGACTGTGAATCACCTGGAGAGGAGCACGGTGGTTCACCCACAGGATGGGATGCTGTGCAGGAAAAAAAAAAAAAAAAGGTATTGTCATAGATTGAATTATATCCCCCCAAAATTGTGCGTATCAACTTGCTTAAGCCATGATCGCCAGTATTGTGTGGTTGTTCTTCATTTTGTGAGTGTAATTTTGTGTTAAAGAGGGTTAGGGTGGAGTTGTAACATCCTTACCAGGTCACATCCCTGATCCAATGTTAAGGGAGTTTCCCTGTGGTGTGGCCTGCACCAACTTTTATCTCTCAAGAGATAAAAAGAAAGGGAAGCTAGCAGAGAAGGGGGACCTCATACCACCAAGAAAGCAGTGCCGGGAGCAGAGCACACCCTTTGAACCTGGGTTTCCTGCGCAGAGAACTCCTAGTCCAGGGGAAGATTGATGAGAAGGCCAAAAGAGACAGAAAGCTTCCTTCCCCTGGACCCGATGACCTGAATTTGGACTTTTAGCCTACTGTACTGTGAGGACATAAATTTCTCTTTGTTAAAGCCATTCACTTTTGGTATTTCTGTTATAGCAGTACTAGATAACTAGAACAGATATCAACTGCACACTCTGCTTCAGTTGTCCACTGCTGCATAGTTGACGACCCCCAAGCTTAATGTCTTTAAACAACCATTCACAGCTCTCATCATTCTGTGGGTTGACAGAGATTGGCTAGGTGATCCCTTTACTCTACCTTGCAGGTGTCCTTGCAGGCTCGCCTGGGTGGCGAGATCCTTGATGGGCTCTCTCCCGTGACCAGAAGTTGGTGCTGGCTGTCATCTGGGAATGGAAGTCACTGGCAGGAAACCATTGATGTCCCTTTGCATGGCCTTCTGCATAGCTTGGACTTCTCACAGCAGATGGATCTGAAAAGGAACATCCTAGGAGCAAAAGTGGAAGCTACATCCCTCTTAAGACCCCATCCTGGAGGTTACCCTGTGTCACTTCTGTAGGGCTCACCTAGATTTAAAGAGGGAGGAAATTCATGCCACTTCTTGATGGGAAGGGTGGCAGAGACCTAGCAGCCCTCTTTAATTCATCACTCCCACCATCTCCTTCTTTTTATTTTGCTCACTCTCCCCCAACCTCTATTCTCTCCTCTTTCTTCTCTCTCTCCTCTCCTGCCTCCTCTTTCCTGGACAACCCATCCCTCTCACCACGGCCTTGAGAATGCGCAGAGCAGATAAGGCTCCTGAACTCAGTGGTGAGGAACAGTCTCGGAGCTTTGGGGACCCTCCTGTTGGGCACTAGCTTTGCAGTGGACCCTTGGGCCACAGAGCTCTCAGTGCATGAGGGTGAGTTTTACTCTATCTTGTACACACACCTCCCTTCGCTCTCTACTTTTTCCTACTTCCTTCCTGCCTGGGCTAGGGGACAGAGCAGCAGCTGGGATCTAGGGCCACTTGATTCCTCTTTTCATTTTCCATTTTCTCCTGCTCCTCCAAGTTCTTTTGGGCCTGCTCCTGGCCCTCACAGGGAAGAAAGACCCAAAAACACAAAATCCTGGGAATGGCAGGAGACAGGGCTGTACCCCAAAACACACCCTGAGCTCAAGGAAGCTTCCAGGCCAGCTGGCACAGTGGCCAGCTCTCCACTCCCAACAGCCTTGCTGCAGGGACAAGGCCTGTGGTTGTGCCACAAGGCACTTGAACCCCAGGACGTCCCTCTTCATCTGAGGTTTTAGCTGCTGCATGGATACGGATGTATTTTTGAAACTGGGCCAGAAGCCACTGACCAAAAGTGACCTGATCAAATTGTGGCCCAGCACCACTTGGCTGACCTGCTAGTGTGAGTGCCAGCCCAGAGCTACCCCAGAGAGGAGAGTCTCCTGCTGTGCCCCTGTAGGCACCCAGCCCTCAGGCTCTCAGGTAACTGATTACTCAGGTCTCGCCAGGTACAGCCTGTGGTCAGGGCCTCTGTTAACCTCTCCTCCCTTGGTTATACTTCACTAGGTCTGAAGCCACTGAATTTGCCCTTTGGCTGCCCTGAGCTGTGCACCCCCTGCCCAGAGGGCAATGTCCCCTACCTGACTTCCAGATAGCATAGGCCTCCTCAGTGCCCATGATGGCAAAATTCCCAGTTCTCCACCCCCAGCCCAGGGGCCAATGTCTGCTCTCTGACTTCCAGATATCAAAGGCCTCCTCAGTGCTCACGATGGCAAAACTCCCAGTTCCCCACGAGGGAAGCCAAGGACTCTGGTCTTCCTGCCTTCGGTCCCACATATACCTTCAGGACAAAGGTTAATCGGGAGGATTAATCTGTCTGCCCTCTGCCTTGTCCCCGGAGCTTCTGCTGAGCCATGGCCAACATCTGAAAATGGCTGAAACCAAAACCAGTTGCCATGGAGTCAACTCCAACTGATGATGACGCTGTGTGTGTCAGAGTAGAACTGTGCTCCATAAGGTTTTTTTTTTTTTTAAATAATATTTTATCATGTTTAAGGTGAAAGTTTACACAGCAAATTAGGTTCCCATTTAACAATTTCTAAACAAATTATTCAGTGACATTGGTTACATTTTTCACAATGTATCATCATTCTCATTCATTCCATCCTGGCTGTACCATTTCCAGTATTCTAGTTTCCCTGCCTCCTTACCTCCTTGTCTTTGCTTTAGAGTAATTTTTGACCACTTGGTCGCATATAGGTGATTTTTTAAAAGAACTCATTACTCATAGGTGATATTCTTTATTTTATGAGCCAATCTGTCATTTAGTTTAAAAAAACCACCCATTGCCGTTAGTAGATTCCGACTCTTAGCAACCCTATAGGAAAGAGTAGAACTGCACTACAGAATTTCCAAGGAGTGCCTGGTGGGTTTGAACTGCCCACCTTTTGGTTAGCAGACATAGCTCTTAACCACTACGCCATCAGGGCTTCCATTCAGTTAAAAGGTGACCTCAAAGGACAATTTCTGTTCAAGATTTAAAGAGTATCTCAGAGTGATAGTCTCAGGGAGTCCTCTAGTCTCAACTGGTCCAGTAACTCTGGGCTTTTTAAGAATTTGAGCTCTGTCCACATTTTCTCCTGTTCTGTCAGGATGCTTCTATTATGGCCTCGATCAGAACGGTCGGTAGTGGGAGCCAGGAACTATCTAGTTCTCTGATTTCAGGGTAGATGAGGCTGTGGTTTGTGTACTATTTGTCCTGTAGACTACTTTCTTCTCTGAGTTTTTGGTTTCCTTCTTTCTCTTTTGTTCTGGAGAAATAGAGACCAATAACTGTATCTTAGACTGCCCTTTGCAAGCTTTTAAGACCCCAGACACTACTCACCATATTGGGGTGCAGAACGTACACTTTATGAATTGTACTATGCCAATTAACTGAGCTGTCCCACAAGACTATGATCCTAAGCCTTCAAACCCAGAAAATCAATCTCTTGTGGTATTTGGTTATATCTAAGAAGTATCCAAGGAGCCCTGGTGGTGCAATAGTTAAAGCGCCTAGGTGCTAACTGAAAGGTCAGCAGTTTGAACCTACCAGCTGCTCCACAAGAGAAAGATGTGGCAATCTGCTTCCGTAAAAATCTACAGTCTTGGAAACTCTATGGAACAGTTCTACATTGTCCTTTAGAGTCACTGAGTCAGAATCAGCTCAACAACAGTGGGTTTTTTGGTTTGGAAGAAGTATCCATAACTGTGTTCTCTATGTGCTTTATTATATATATGGATATACATGGAGCCCTGGTGGCACAGTGGTTAAGAGCTCAGTTGCTAACCAAAATGTTGGCAGTTCAAATCCACCAGCTGCTCCTTGGAAACCCTATGGGACAGTTCTACTCTGCATGTACACAGTTACCTGCATGTACATATGCCTATAGATACATCTATCTGTGCACACGTATGTACGCACATATCCATACCCATATAGATATATGCCTCTATACATATTTGTGTAACCACACACATAGTTTTTGGTAGTGTTGTTCCATAGTGTTTTCAGTGCTGATTTTTCCAAAGTAGATTGCCAGGCCTTTTTTTCCTAGGTACCACAGGGTGGACTCAAACCTCCAGCCTTTTGGTTTGCAGTTGAGTGCTTTAACCATTTACATCACCCAGGGACTTCTGAAAATGTCTGAAGCTACCACTTATGCCCCACACCTCTGCCTCCACCCCAAAACCTCCTCCATCTATCCTTCACTTCTTCCTGCTTTCTTCCCTACTTTCATTCTACAAATCTTCACTGGGCACCCTCCATGTCTGGTACTGGGGCTCAGTCCCTAACATGGCATCAGGGTACTCCTAGTCCTGGGTGAGGGAAGGGATTCAGCCATCTGGCCAAGGGCTACAGCTGTGGCAGGAAGGCCATCATGTGGAACATGCCAAGTGCAAAATGTCTTGAAGCCCAGGAGTTTATGAGCATATCTAGTTGGGAAGCGGTTTAAAAGACATAAAGATGGTAGAAGTAATAATAATAATAGGCAGGGATGGATTACCAAATAAGCATGGCAAGCACTTGCTTAGGGCATCAACAAAACAGACACCAGTTGTCCAAAGCAAAGACTCATAGATGCCAAGCAGACAGAACACATGGAAAATGAACACTGCAGTGGAAGGGAAGTGGTAGGGCACTAAACGAAGTTGATGCCATTTTATAAATTCCGTATACAATAACAATTATATTTTCCTTTTCATTTTGGACCGATCAGGTACAACCTCACATGCCGTGCTGTCTCTTCAACCACATAAGAAGGCACCAGCAGCATTCATGATGTACCTGGCTCTACGCAAAGCGAACCAAGACATGTCTTCAGATTGAGCACACCCTTGTATTTCTATCATGCTTTTTTTGAACACACTCGCCCCCATCAGGTATCAGCATTAGTCCCATGAACTGTGAAGATGCAGCATCACAGGATGGAAAAGAGAGTGTGCCAGTTTTTAAGTATTATTCCAAGATGAAAAACACTCACGGACATCTTCAAAGGGCCCTCCAAAAAAAATCATACGAGAAACAAATGAAATTATTTCCGACTGCCTTGTAAATACTATTTCTTTTGACTGTTTGAGACCTGAAAAAAAATACACATGTTCCAAATCAAGGTTTTTACTTACTAATTTTCAAATATAATTTTTTGTGTTAATGTCCAGATTTGAATGTAATTTTTATTTTATAAATTTTGCTTGTTTTATACATTTTATTTATTTTCAATTATTCAAATTATTTGTTACGGTAGAGCCAAATTTAAAAAGTGACATAATTTTATATCCAGGTAAAATGAAACAGCAACAACTAAGTGGAGCACAAAAACGAAAGTTCACAGAAGATAAAAAGAAAAGGATTTCCCAATCCCTAAAGACAATTACAAAGTTAACTTCCTTTTTAAAATGTAATGAATCAAAAGAGACTTCTTCCATTGAATGCTCGAGTTTAATGGGTGCAAATCATTGTACTAGTACCACTAGTGCTGAAATTACTAATAGCAATACTAATACAACAGCATTTGTCCCAAATTCTTCATCCATTCCTTGGTGTAGTAAAAAAAAAATAATAACGGGGTACAAAGTGAAGCTGTTTTAGAATCTGAAATTGTCACACCTGCAGACTCGGTAAATGCAGAAATACAGATCCTGCTTGGTGGAATAATTTTTCTTCTAATGATGTAAATTATCGGAGCAAAGGAGGAGCAAGTGATTGTCAATATCACAGTAGACCATTTGAAAATCCGTGTCAAACAATTCTGGGTGGTAGACAAACAAGGTTCTATAGCCAAATTATATTTCTAATGTCCAAAGGTAATGGTGAAAATTATAAGAGAGAGTGGCTACTGTATTCTCCATCAGCCAGCTCTGTATATTGTCTTGTTTGCAAACTATTCAGCCCTAAATCATTTAATTCTCAATTTGCTACAGATGGATTTAGCAATTGGTGTAAATCGAACATGATTGATAAACATAAACACAGTTCAATTCCCAGAGATTGTACATTGTCATATTTGTTGAAAGACGTGGCTTAACTCATGAACTGGGAAGACAAATTAATGAAGAACTTCAGTATTGGAAAGCAGTTTTGCAACCCATTGTTGCTGTCATTATACGAATCACTGAGTCTGGAATATCTTTTTGAGGAAGAAATGAAGCCTTTGCGTCCTTACAAAACGGGAATTTGGGTGGTTTACTTGAACTTGTTGCTCAATTTGATCCGTTTTTAGCAGGTCACATCTCAAAATAAGGTAACACAGGAAAGGACAACCCATCGTATATGTCTAAAATGACGTGAAGAATTAAGAAACTTAGTAAGTGATAGAGTTTGATGAACTAATTTTGGTGAAATGTGTATAGCTTGATATTTCAGTTTGCCTGTAGATTTCACTCCTGATCTTTCTCACACAGATCAGCTAAGTATTGTTTTAAGATATGTATCTCCAACAGATGGAAAAGCTGTCAAGGGACTTATCACATTTAGTAGCTTGCAGATCAAGTACTTCACTATTTATCTGAAGTTTGAATATTTGATTTTTCTAAGTGCATAGGCCAGTCCTACGACAATGCTGTCAATATGTCAGGGCGTTATAAAGGCATGCAGCAGAAAACTGTAGAAGGTAATGAATATGCCATTTTCACACCATGTGCTGCACATTCAATTAATCTTGTGGGGCATAGCACAGTAGATTGTTGCTCTGAAGCAGTTGATTTTTTTCCCCACTGTTCAGTTACTCTACACATTTTTTTGCTGCCTCTACTAATAAGTGGGCAGCTCTTAAAACATATTTAGGCCTTGGTGGCGTATTCAAATGTCTTTCCAAAATACATTGGAAAGTGCATGCTTTAGCAACAATTGCAATCCTGGGATTGTACACTTAGATTCTAGGTGCCTTAGAAAGTATTGCTAAAGACCAGACACAAAAAGGAGACAACAAAAAGAAGCTGAAAACATCGCCAACAAAATGCAAACACTAGACTGCATATTTATGTTGGTTGTGTGGAATATAATGGATCCCATCATTTTCATCAAAGGAGTCAAGCTTTCCAAGATTCAGAAATAAATTTTTAAAGACATGCCCAGATCTCTACCAGTCATTACAGCATATTTACCTAATTTAAGAGAAGATTTTGAAAACACAACAAAACAAAAACTGCCAAATAGTGATTATCAAGCAGTTCACCATCGCAGAAGCATTAGAAAGAAACAAGTAAATGACAGAAGCGCTCCAGAAGTATCACTGAGGGCCAGAGATCAAATTTCCATAATCACATACTACACCATCACTGACACACTTGAATCTTGCATGAAAACAAGGGCGAAAGTGTATGAAGTTCTCTCAGATAGATTTTCCTCAGTAAACTGTGGGGATAAAGCTGAAGAAGAACACATGAAGTCATCCAGTAAATTAGTGCTCGCTTATCCCAATGACTTAAATACAAAGCTCTACAGAGAAGTGCGACAATTTCATTCTTACATGAAAACTAAGTTTACAGATTCAGGAAAGACAAATTTTACTCCTGTAGGCATGCATGATCCATAATAGAAGATAAAATACAATGGGTATTTCTCAATGTTGAAATTGCTTTTTGCATATTCCTAACTTTAATGATCACAAACTGCACAACAGAAAGCTCGTTTTTGTCCCTTAAGAGGCTCAGTAACCCTCAGTGTACAACAATGATTCAAGAAAGACTCAGTTCATTATCTTTATTACGTATGGAAGTAGGTTTTGTTTGGCACCTTAACTGTGATGAAATCACTGAAGAATTTGTAAGAGGAAAGAATAGAAATGCTAATAACTATAAGATGTTGGAGGTGAATTAATATATTTTTAATTATATTAAAAATAAAATATTAGTAATTTGTTGTAATATTTGTTTTCTGATCATTAAATTTTCTTCTATGACATCTTTTCATTTGCTCATTCATAATTATAGCATTTATTACCAAGTAAGCATCAGAATTGAAGTATGATCCATTTAAAGCAAACTGGCCGAAAGTCCATTTTTTGTTGTAGGGAGATGAACAGAATTTTATACTGATTGTTGAAATAACTAAGTTCACTGCCTCATTCTCTTTGTTGTAGAATACGTGCAATATTTTTTTTGTAGAAAATGTGGTGTACAGTAAAACTCTTAGTACCCTGCATCCCCTAATAATTCTATAACCCAGCTCATCTCATTTTGCCAAAATGGCATGTGCCACTTTTGTGCTTAATCACTAATATTATAGTTGAATTTAAACAGAAATTACATCATGAATAGCTAAGACACGCACGAACATACACACACACGCATACGCACATGTATACGTGTAAATAACATATCCCTTTTGAATGTGTGAGTAAGCAGAGGAGGAGGCACCACAGATTATCAGTGTTTAGGACCCTCACATGCCTTAATCCAGCCCTGCTAGGAACACAAGAGAACCAGAGCTGGTCCTGCCTGCTGCTCCTCAGGGCCCTTTTTACTCACCCCTCCTTCCCTGGGCTGAGTGCACACCCTGCAGCCTGATCCAGACTGGGTCAAGGAGGGGGGCGTTTAAAGTCTCCCATGTCTGCACCACCCTGCTATCTGTCAGTGGGTTAAAATCATGGAAGAGAGAGAGACCAACCCAAGCAAGAGAGGAGCCTTCTGGGATACCAAAGGACAGCTTCAGTGGGCAAAATTGATGACAGGAGGAGTTGCTTTCCTGAGCCAAGTCCTGCCTGGTTCTCAGTCATCTACCAAAAGGAGTGATGGGACATGCGAGGACAAGGGCAGTCCTCCCGGGAAGCCCAGCTCCTGTCCCCAACCCCAGCCCCACTCAGCAGGAAACTGCCAGGGTACATGCTACCACCAGCAAGCCCACTCCTACCTTGCTCCTTCGCAGGGCAGAGGCAGGGCATGGAACCCCAGTTCTGCCTGCTCTATGACTCTGTAAATGGGAGTCATTATGGCCCTAGGAGGCCGGGACACAGTCTTGTGGGGGCCCCTCTCAGCTTGTCGCACCCCTTCCCCCTGTCATGGCCCAGCACACCTCCTCATGGCCACAGGAAACAAGCCCAAGCCCCTATCCTTCTGAGGGCTTCCTGCTGACCCCTCTGGGTGAGCAAACAAGGTCACAAGTAGGCACTGGACTGGGTGACTCTGTCCTGTGCCCTCTAGGGCAGGCTTACTCCATGGCTGGGGCCAATGGGCATGTCCCACAGCTTGCCATGGCTGTAGGCCGCAGGCTGTGGCCACCCCTCCTCCTCACCACCTCTCCCCCTCCTCCCACCCCTTACTCATTAGCCAGGCTCTAAGGTGACATGGGATGGCAGTCAGAAGTGCCTTGGCTGGCTGTACAAAGCTGGCTGGGAGAGCACTCTGGCCTACAGGGTGGCCAGGCCTGGCTTGGGATGGACAGCCTCCAGGAAACAGGACCCCCAGCCCACAGGTGCTGCTGCCCTGTCCTCCGCAGACTGTTCCCCATGGGCTTTGGGGCTGAGGCATATAAGCTCTTTGTCCTTTCCAGACCCCTGGTGAGGAGGTGGGGTTGGGGAGGAAGCAGGATTTTGTGCAGGAGGGCAGCTGCTGCCTAGGTAGGACAAGGGGCTGTGCCAGAGTCTTCTTATACCTTTCCCCAGAAACTGCCAGTGCTGGCATACCACATGCACCAGGGCCCAGCCCTGAGCTGATGACAGTGGGACCACCCCTCAGGGTCAAGGATGGTGCCCGGGTGGCAGGGGGCCAGGTATGCTAGTCACAGGCAGCCCCACTCAGAAGGAGCCAGGAACCTTTGGAAAGGCTCAGATGAAAGATCCCAAGAGGGCAAATGGGGCTCACTGATGCCCGGAGACTGTGGAGCTCTCAGACAGGGGAGAAGGAGCCTCCTGCCCATCCTATTTCTAAGTGAAAATAACCTTGTATGTATATTTCTGATCACAAGGGTTGTAAATATGTGCTCCCTGTAAACATTTCAGACAAAATCCCAAGTTAGAAAGAAAGAAACCCATCCTCTCATTTAACCACCTGGAAATAACCATGGTTAAGATTTTGGTGTATTTTATTTCACTCTTTATTAATATGATCTGATTTATTATAATCATAACAGCAAGAGCAGTATGGGATATTTGTAGAAGCTTGCTGTGTGCCAGGCACTGTGCCAAGAGCTCTCCAGATGTTACCACAGTTTTAAGGGAGGGAACGCAAGCCCAGGGCTGAGGGGAAGACCTAAGATCACACCACTGCGGCTGGTGGCAGGAGGGCAGCAGGACTGAGGTTTCCCCAGTTCCAGCCCTGGCTCCTGGCAAGCCTGGACCACACTATTGACTTCCTGGATCTGGCTCTGTACAGAGATGTTTGCCCAGGGGGTGGTAGTGTTCCATAGGAGAGACCCCTCAGCACAGGCAGGGGTGATTCTTGCCCACTAGCCTTGAGAGGTTTGCTGGGCTGTGAGGACTGAGGATGCCTGGGGTCTTTGCTGGGCGGAGAAGCAGGACTGAGCAGGGTAAAGGGTTGGGGTCTCCCTCAGGCGCCAGAAATGCCACAGGCAGGAGCCTACATGTGGGACCAGTGGCACACCTGACCCCGGGACTGCCCCCAGTTCTGTTCCAGATGCTGACCTTCCTGATCTACGTGGTGAGCACGGTGTTCTGTGGGCACCTGGGCAAGGTGGAACTGGCATCTGTGACGCTCACGGTGGCCGTGAGTACCCACCAGCTCCCAGGAAGCCCTGCTGTGGGTGGTGGGGCGGGTCAGGCAGTGTGACTCAGACCATCTGGTCTGACCACTGCACTCCACAATGGGCCCAAGGGCCAGAGGTGGGAAGAGTTTTGTCCAAGGTCACACGGTAGAGCATGTTAGGACACAGCCAGGACCAAAAGGAAGGCCCTTGTTCAGTTGCATTCAGAGCTGTCTCAGGCCCCATTTCCCCTTCTGGGACAGTCTCCCCTGAGGCCCAAGTAGCCTGGCCTAGTCCCAGATACAGGGTCTTCTCCTAAATGCACACCTGACAAGCCCTTGTGTTTTCTCCTGTGAGCGGCTCCAGTTTGTCAATGTCTGCGGTGTTTCCGTGGGATTTGGCTTGGCCTCGGCATGTGACACCTTGATGTCCCAGGTAGGGAGCCTCCTGGAGGCGGGCAGGTGGCTGGGCAAGACAAGAGCAGTCCCGACAGGCGCTGCAGGAACAGCGGGAGGAGGGCCCACTGAAGGTCTCTCTGCCCCCCCGGACCTTGAGCCTTAGTCCTACAGACAGGTGCTGGGGTCAGCTACCCCATCTCCAGGGACTGTGAGCCCTCAGAGACAGAGACCAGGTGTTAGCTTGACCCTCTGGGAGACCAGCAGGCTGGTGAGAGGAGCCATGGAGGAGAAAGGCATAGAAACAGTTCCCTGGCCTGTTCCCACAGTGGAGGTCACCAAAGAGAAAAAACAATTGGAACCCTAATGTGGTTCACTCACTTCTTCACCCTGCCTGCCAACCCCCAGCCCCACAAACACACCCCGTTAAGCTGCCTATTGCAGCATTGTGTCAGATACTGAGGACTCAGGGTGGACCTTCCTGCCCATGTCCTGGTGGAGGCTTGCCCAGGCTGCAGTGGGCCGCAAAGCCTCCAGTGAAGTGCTCCGGGGACCTGACCCCTGTCTTGGCTCATCGGCTTTTCTCTCTGAGCTTCACTGACCCTAGCTGTAAAGTGGAATGAATACTATCATCCTCATTAGGCACTTCTGAAGAACAGTGGAGGCAATGGATGTACAATGGAAGGCGCGGAGCTATTGTTGTTCGCTGCCATCAGGTCACCCCTAACCCAAGGTGACTCCATACACAAGGAAATGAAATGCTGTCAGTCCTGGGCCACTCCCATGATCCACTGCGGATCAGACCATTGTAGTGCACACAATTTTCAATGACCGATTTTCAGAAGTAGACTGCCAGGCTTTTATCCTAGTCCTAGTCTGAAAGTTCTGCTGAAACCTCTTCAGCATCACAGCAACACAAAAGCCTCCGCTGACAGGTGTGAGGTGGCTGGGCAGGAGGTGCATTGGCCGGAATGTGTCTACTTGATCCAAGGAGCTCACTTGTCACCAGTATCATTTTCTATCCCATAGTTTAGTCCAATCCGTCTGTTAAGAGTTGGCTTTGGGAATGGTTCCTGTCTTGGGTTAAGAGAAGATCTGGGGACCATAACTTCTAGGATCCTTCTAGTCTCAGTCAGACCATTAAGCCTGGTCTTTTTAGGAGAATTTGGAGTCTGCATCCCAGTGCTCTCCTGCTCCCTCAGGGGTTCTCTGCTGTGTTCCCTCTCAGGGCAGGCATCGATTGTAGCCAGGCACTATCTAGTTCTTCTGGTCTCAGGCTGATGTAGTCTCTGGTTCAGTGGCCCTTTCTGTCTCTTTGGCTCATAATTACCTTGTCTTTGGTGTTCTTCATTCTCCATTGGTCCAGGTGGGTTGAGACCAATTGTTGCATCTTAAATGGCCACTTACTAGTGTTTAAGACCCCAGACACCACTCTCCAAAGTGGGAAGCAGAATGTTTTCTTAATGGATTCTATAATACCAATTGACTAAGATGTCCCCTGAAACCATGGTCCCTAAACCCCTGCCCCTGCTGCGCTGGCCTTTGAAGCGTTCAGTTTATTCAGGAAATTGCTTTTGGTTTGGTCCAGTTGTGCTGACCACTCCTGTATTGTGTGTTGCCTTTCTCTTCACCGAAAATAGTTCTTATCTACTAACTGATTAGTGAAAACCCTTTTCCCTCCCTCCCTCCCCACTCTCGTAGCCATCAAAGAATATTTTCTTCTCTGTTTAAACTATTTTTTGACTTCTTATAATAGTGGTCTCATACAGTATTTGTCCTTTTGCAACTGACTAGCATAATGCCTTCCAGATTCCTCCATGTTATGAAATGTTTCACAGATTCATCGTTGTTCTTTATCAATGTACAGTATTCCATTGTGTGAATACATCATAATTTATCTATTTGTCCATTGATGGGCACCTTAGTTGCTTCCATCTTTTTGATATTGTAAACAATGCTGCAGTGAACATGGGTGTGCATCTATCTGTTCGTGTAAGACTCTTATTTCTCTAGGATATATTCCAAGGAGTGGGATTGCAGGATCTTATGGTAGCTCTATTTCTAGCTTTTTAAGGAAGCACCAAATCAATTTTCAAAGTGGTTGTACCATTTTACATCCCCACCAGCAGTGTATAAGTGTTCCAGTCTCTCCAAAACCTCTCCAACATCTATTATTTTGTGTTTTTTGGATTCATGCCAGCCTTGTTGGGGTGAGATGGAATCTCATTGCAGTTTTGATATGCATTTCTCTAATGGCTAATGATCATGAGCATTTCCTCATGTATCTGTTAGCTACCTGAATGTCTTCTTTAGTGAAGTGCCAGTTCATATCCTTTGCCCATTTTTTAACTGGGTTATTTGTCTTTGTGTTGTTAGATTTTAGAGATCAGGCGCTGATCAGAAATGTCACAGCTAAAAACTTTTTCCCAGTCTGTAGGTAATCTTTTTACTCTTTTGGTGAAGTCTTTGGATGAGCATAGGTGTTTGATTTTTAGGAGCTCCCGGTTATCTATTTTTTCTTCTGCATCGTTAGTAATGTTTTGTATACTCTTTATGCCATGTATTAGGGCTCCTAACGTTGTCCCTATTTTTTCTTCCATGATCTTTATTGTTTTAGATTTTATATTTAGGTCTCTGATCCATTTTGAGTTCGTTTTTGTGCATGGTGTGAGGTATGGGTCTTGTTTCATTTTTTTGCTGATGGATATCCAGTTATGCCAGCACCATTTGTTAAAGAGACTGTCTTTTCCCCATTTCACTGACTTTGGGCCTTTGTCAAATATCAGCTACTTATATGTGGATGGATTTATGTTTGAATTCTCATTTCTGTTCCATTTGTCTATGTGTCTGTTGTTGTACCAGTACCAGGGTGTTTTAACTACTGTGGTGATGTAATAGGTTCTAAAATCAGGTAGAGTGAGGCCTCCCACTTTGTTCTTCTTTTTCAGTAATGCTTTACTTCCTCGTTTCCTTCTGTATGAAGTTTGTGATCTGTTTCTCCATCTCATTAAAAAATGTCTTTGGAATGTAGATCGGAATTGCATTGTATGTATAGATGGCTTTTGGTATAATAGACATTTTTACAATGCTAAATCTTCCTATCCATGAGCACGGTGTGTTTTTCCACTTATGTAAGTCTCTTTTGGTTTCTTGCAGTAGTGTCTTGTAGTTTTCTTTGTATAGGTCTTTTACATCTCTGGTAAGATTTATTCCTAAGTATTTTATCTTCCTGGGGGCTACTGTAAACGGTATTGATTTTGTGATTTCCTTTTCAATGCTCTTTTTGTTGCTGTAGAGGAATCCAACTGATTTTTGTATGTTTATCTTGTATCCTGACACTGCTAAATTCGTCTATGAGTTTTAGTAGCTTTCTTGAGCATTCTTTAGGGTATTCTGTGTATAAGATCATGTCATCTGCAAGTAGAGATACTTTTACTCCTTCCTTACCAATCTGGATGCCCTTTATTTCATTACCTAGCCTAATTGCTCTGGCTAGGACCTCCAGCACAATTTTGAATAAGAAGGGTAGTAAAGGGCGTCCTTGTCTGGTTCCTGATCTCAAGGGGAATGCTTTTAGACTATCATCATTTAGGATGATGTTGGCTGTTGGCTTTGTATAAGTGCCCTTTATTTTGTTGAGGAATTTTCCTTTTATTCCTATTTTGCTGAGAGTTTTTATCATGAATAGGTGTTGAACTTTTTCAAATGCCTCTTCTGCATCAATTGATAAGATCATGTGGTTCTTGTCTTTTGTTTTATTTATATGATGAATTACATTAATTGTTTTTCTAATGTTGAACCATCCCTGCAGACCTGGTATGAATCCCACTTGGTCATAGTGAATTTTTTTTTTTTTTGATACGTTGTTGAATTGTATTGGCTAGAATTTTGTTCATGAGGGATATAGGTCTGTAATTTTCTTTCTTTGTGGTGTCTTTACCTGGTTTTGGTATCACGGATGTGCTGGCTTCATATAATGAGTTTGGGAGTATTCCGTCCTTTTCTATGCTCTGAAATACCTTTAGTGGTGGTGGTGTTAACTCTTCTCTGAAAGTTTAGTAAAACTCTGCGGTGAAGCTGTCCAGGGCAGGGCTTTTTCTTGTTGGGAGTTTTTCAATTACCTGTTCAATCTCTTCTTTAGTTATGAGTTTATTTAGCTGTTCTACCTCTGTTTGTACTAGTTTAGGTAGGTAGTGTGTTTCTAGGAATTCATCCATTTCTTCTCAGTTTTCAAATTTGTTAGAGTACAATTTTCCATAGTAATCCGATATGATTCTTTTAATTTCAGTTGGGTCTGTTGTAATACTGCCCATCTCATTTCTTATTCGGGTTATTTGCTTCCTCTCCTGTTTTTCTTTTGTCACTTTGGCCAGTGTTTCATCAATTTTGTTAATTTTTTCAAAGAACCAGCTTTTGTTCTTGTTAACTCTGTCAATTGTTCTTCTGTTTTCTATTTCATTTAATTCTGCTCTAATTTTTATTATTTGCTTTGTTCTGGTGCCTGAGGGTTTCTTTTGTTGCTCTCTTTCTATTTGTTTAAGTTGTAGGGATAGTTCTTTGATTTTGGCCCTTTCTTCTTTTTGGATGTGTGCATTTATTGATATAAATTGGCCTCTGAGCACCGCTTTTGCTGTGTCCCAAAGGCTCTGATAGGAAGTGTTTTCATTCTCATTGGATTCTATGAAGTTCTTTATTCCATCCTTAATGTCTTCTATAACCCATGCGTTTTTGAGCAGGGTATTTTTCAGTTTCCAAGTGTTTGATTTCTTTTCCCTGCTTTTTCTGTTATTGATTTCTACTTTTATGGCCTTAAGATCAGAGAAGATGCTTTCTTATTTTTCGAAGTTTTGGATTCTGTTAAGCCTTGCTTTATGACCTAATACGTGGTCTATTCTAGAGAATGTTCCATGTGTGTTGGAAAAGAAAGTACACTTGGCTGCTGTTGGGTGGAGTGTTCTGTATATGTCTATGAGATCAAGTTGATTGATTGTGGCATTTAGATTTCCCACGTCTTTACTGAGCTTCTTTTTGGATGTTCTGTCCTTCACTGAAAGTGGTGTGTCGATGTCTCCTACTATAATTGTGGCGCTGTCTATCTCACTTTTCAGTGTTGTTAGAGTTGGTTTTATGTATCTTGCAGCCCTGTCATTGGGTGCATAAATATTTAATATGGTTATATCCTCCTGGTATATTGTCCCTTTAATCATTATATAGGGTCCTTCCTTATCCTTTGTGGTGGATTTAACTTTAAAGTCTATTTTGTCAGAAATGAATATTGCCACTCCTGCTCTTTTTTGATTGTTGTTTGCTTGATATATTTTTTCCATCCTTTTAGTTTTAGTTTGTTTGTGTCTCTAAGTCTAAGGTGTGTCTCTTGTAGGCAGCATATAGATGGAGCACATTTTTTAATCCATTCTGCCACTCTCTGTCTCTTTATTGGTGCATTTAGTCCATTTACATTCAGTGTAATTAAGGATTCATATGAGTTTAGTGCTGTCATTTTGATGTCCTTTTTCATGTGTTGTTGAGTTGCTTTTTCCTCCTTGTTTTTTTTTTTTTGCTGAGTAGTTTATCTTTATATATTTTCTTTTCCTCTTATTCATTGTAGTTGATTTTGTTTGTGATGAGTCTATTTTTTTCCTGTGTTTTATTTTGGCGAGTAGGATTGTTAGTCTCCTTTGTGGTTAACTTAATATTTACCCCTATTTTTCTAAGTTTAAACCTAAGTTTTACTTCTTTATATCACCTTGCCTTCCTCTCCTTATGAAAGATCTATGACTACATTTCTTAGTCCCTCTTTATTGTTTTAATGTTTTCCTCTTTTACATAATGACATCTCTGTTTCCCTGTTTTGAGCATTTTTTTAATCTTGATTTATTTTTGTGATTTCCCTATCTGGGTTTACATCTGATTGCTCTGTCCTGTGTTCCAGTCTTGGGCTGATATCTGGTATTATTGATTTTCTAACCAGAAAACTCCCTTTAGTAATTCTTGTAGTTTTGGTTTGGTTTTTACTAATTCCCTAAACTCCTGTTTATCTGGAATTCACCTTCATATTTCAGAGACAGTTTTGCTGGATATATAATTCTTGGCTGGCAATTTTTTTCCTTCAATGCTTTGTATAAGTCATCCCACTGCCTTCTTGCCTGCATGGTTTCTGCTGAGTAGTCCAAGCTTATTCTTATTGATTCCTTTGTAGATGGCTTTTTCTTTATGTCTAGCTGCTTTTAAAATTCTCTCATCTTTGTTTTGGCAAGTTTGATTATAATATGTCTTGGTGATTTTCTTTTAAGATCTACCTTATGTGGAGTTCGATGAACATCTTGGATAGACATCTTCTCATCTTTCACAATATCAGGGAAGTTTTCTGCCAACAAACCTTCAACAATTCTCTCTCTATTTTCTGTTATCCCTCCCTGTTCTGGTACTCCAATCGCTTGTATGTTATTTCTCTTGATAGAGTCCCATGTGATTCTTAAGGTTTTTTCACTTTTTTAAATTCTTTTATCCAATTTTTCTTCAAGTATATTGATGGCAAGTGCTTTATCCTCAGTCTCCCAAATTCTGCCTTCCACTTGCTCAAATCTGCTCCTCTGACTTTCTATTGAGATGTTTACTTCTGTAATTTTATTGTTAATCTTCTGGATTTCTGATTGCTGTCTGTCTATGGATTTCTCCAGCTTATTAAATTTTTCATTATGTTCTTGAATAACATTTTTAATTTCTTCAACTGCTTTATCTGTGTGTTCCTTGGCTTGTTCTGCATATTGCCTGATCTCCTTCCTGATATCTTGGAGAGTTTTGTATATGAATCTTTTGAAATCAGCTTCTGGTAATTCCAGAAAGTCACCTTTATCCAGAAGATCCCTTGATTCTTTGTTTCAAGAGCTTGTTGAAGCTATCATGATCTGCTTCTGTGATTTGTTATTGACTGTTGTCTCCAAGCCATCTATAAGTTATTAAATTAGTTTATGTTTGCTTACAGTATCCTAGCTTCTTGCTTTTTTTTTGTTTTGATATACCCAAATAGGTTGCTTGAGTGAGCTAGCTTGATTATTTTTGCCTTTGAAGCTCTAAGATCCTGTCACCAGATGACTAGAGCTGTTACCATGTATATGAGCCTAGGAGTCCATTCACTTTTCTTGTATGGATTCAGCTCATGTGTCCAGGTAGTTGGTCATCAAGTGTGTGGTACCGGCTCTATTCTGCTGTCTTGGGGGCCAGGGGTGATTGGTGTAGGTACCAGTATCTGGTTGCAGCAAGTGGTCATGCTCTCAACAAGGCAGGGGGCTGACACCTGTTGCCCAAGAGTCTGTGAGGAAAGTGCACCCCTATTACCTAGGTGCACAGGTGGGTGTGTTCTGCAGATGGAACTTGGGCACCCAATGCTTTTGGTTGTAAGGAATGGGAGGTACTAGTTATCCTTGGACCCCAGTTGCAGGTGGCTGGGTAACCTGAGTGGAGCCACCAGTCCTTAGGCCCCTAATGTGGGTAGGTGAGGACCCTCTTTAATAGGCAAAGTGATGTCAAACATCAAACTTCTACCTCTCCACCACACAGCTGAAACCATTGCAGTCTGCCAACAAAGGCCTATTCTCCTGAAATATGCCTGCACAGGTCTATGCGGTGCTGAAAGGTATTCAAAGTCCATAGACTGTTTATGCCTGGCCAGGAGATGCTTCTGTCCTGAGCTCCCCAGGTTAGTGGAGCTGACAGATTATCTTTTCCCCAGTTGTGAATTTATTCCTTCTCCAAGGCCAGGAGAATGGCTCATTTCTCACAACAGGACGTATCTCAGGCCCAGGGAAATTGACAGCCACTGAAGCGGGCTTCAGGCTGGGGGGCACAGTAAAATATATGCAAGTACTTAGTTTTTGCCGAGAGTGCCGTTCTTCTCTGGTTCTGGAGGTGTGAGTGGGCTGTGTTGCTGGCTTTCTCTCCCTCAGGAAACTGCCGTCAAACGCTACCACCAGCCTGCCACAGCCACTCCTGGGAATTTTGCCTGAGTGTTCCCAGCAATTCAGACCCAGCAACTCCTCTCCACTTCTGAACAGTCTCTCCCTCCCCCTGCTGCTTGGTCAATTTTTCTAACTTTGCCCTTGATTTTCAGGGCTTCTAGCTTGTCATAAGTGTAATCTTTTCACTTCTTTTTTTGGGTCTTTGTTGTAAGAGTGTTCACCAGAAACATCTGACTACTCTGTCATCTTGGTCCCACCTCTATTTGAGTCTTAATTTGTTTTCCATGGACCTTATTTTTATTTCATATTTTATAGCTTTATTCAGGTACAATTCCCAACCCCCCCCTCGCTGCTGCCTTCGAATTTACATGTCATAAAATTCATGCATTTTAATGTACAATACAATTATTTTAAACCACTCATTTGCTTTCTGTCTGTAGGAATTTGCCTTTCCCTAACATTTTATATAAATGGAATCATACATCATGTAGTCTTTTGTGTCTGGCTTCTTTCACTGAATATAATATATATTTTTTAAATTTTATTGTGTTTTAGGTAAAAGTTTAGAGCTCAAGTTAATTTCTCATTCAAAAATTTACACAAATATTATTTTGTGACATTGGTTGCAATCCCTACAATGGGAGAGCATGCTCCTCACTTCCACCCTAGATTTCCTCTGTCCATTTGGCCTTCACGTCTTGCTTTTGGGCAGGAGTTACCCATTTAATCTAGTATGTTTGATTGAACTAAGAAGCACATTCCTGACAAGTGTTATTGTTTGGTTTGTAGGACTGTCTAGCCTTTATCTGAAAAGCAGGATTTGAGAATGTTTTCAATTCTGAGTTAGCAGAGTGTCTAGGGGCCATAGTCTCTGGGGTTCCTCCAGTCTCTGTCAGACCGGTAAGCCTGGTCTTTTTTCCTGAATTTGCACTCTGTTCTACATTTTCCTCCTGTTCTGTCCGGGATTCTCTGTTGTGATCCTTTCAGAGTGGTCAGTGGTGATAGCTGAGCATCATCTACTTCTTCTGGTCTCAGGCTAGTGGAGTCTCTGGTTCATGTGGTCCTTTAGTCCTTTGTGCTAATATTTCCCTTGTGTTTTTGGTTTTCTTCATTCTCTTTTGCTCTGAATGGAATGGGACCAATACATGTATCTTAGATGGCTGCTTGCAAGCTTTTAAGACCCCAGATGGTACTCAAAAAAGTGGGATGTAGAACATTGTCTTCACGAGCTATGTTATGCCAATTTACCTAGATGTCTCCTAAGACTATAGCCCCTAGGCCCTAGACCGAGCCAGTCAGCCTCTAAAAGTGTTTAGATGTGTCTAGGAAACTTCTATGCTTTTGCTTTGGTCCAGTTGTGCTGACTTCCCCTATATTGTGTGTTGTCTTTCCCTTCACCAAAATTGGCACTTGTCTACTATCTAGTGAGCGATTTCCACTTCTCCTCCCTCCCCACCCTCATAACCATCAAAGAATGCTTTCTTTCCGTGTGTAAACCTTTTCTTGAGTTCTTATAAGTAGTGGTCTTATACAATGTTTGTGCTTTTGTGACTGGCTTATTTCACTCAGCATAATGCCCTCCAGATTCATCCACATAGTGAGATGTTTAGCAGATTCATCATTTGTCTTTATCCTCATGTAGTATTCCATTGTATGTATGTATGTACCATGATGTGTTTATCCATTCATCTGTTGATGGGCATTTAGGTTGTTTCCATTTTTTGCTATTGTGAATAATGCAGCAATGAACATGGGTGTGCATATGTTCATTCATGTGATGTCTCTTATTTCACTAGGGTATATTCCTAGGAGTGGGATTGCTGAATCATATGGTATTTCTATTTCTAGCTTTTTAAGGAAGTGCCATATCATTTCCAAAGTGGTTGCACTATTTTACATTTCCATCAGCAGTGCATAAGAGTTCCAGTCTCCCCTAACCTCTCCAACATTTGTTATTTTGTGTTTTTCAGATTAGTGCCAGCCATTTTGGGATGAAATGGTATCTTATTGTAGTTTTGATTTGCATTTCTCTAATGGCTGATGACCACAAGCAATTCCTCATTTGTCTGTTAGCCACCTGAGTGTCTTCTTTGATGAAGTGTCTATTCATATCCTTTGCCCGTTTTTTAGTTGATTTGTTTGTTTTTTTTAATAGAAGTGTTGAAGTATTTTATTGCTTTTAGAGATTAAACCCTTGGTGTGTATGTCATAGCCCAAACTTTTTCCCCAGTCTGTAGGTTCTCTTTTTACTCTTTTGGTGAAGTCTTTTGGTGAGCATAAGTGTTTGATTTTTTGAAGCTCCCAGTTATCTAGCTCCTCTTCTGGTGTTTGTGCATTGTTAGTTACTGTTTATATATTAGGGCCCCTAGCATTGTCCCTATTTTTTCTCCCATGATTTTTATAGTTTTAGATTTTATATTTAGGCCTTTGATCCATTTTGAGTTAGTTTTTGTGTATGGTGTGAGGTATGGATCTTGTTTCATTTTTTTACAGATGAATATCCAGTTATGCCAGCACCATTTATTCAAGAGACTGCCTTTTCCCCATTTAACGGACTTGGGCCCTTTGTCAAATATCAGCTGCTAACGGATGGATTTATGTCTGGATTCTCAGTTCTGTTCCATTGGTCTATGTGTCTGTTGTTGTATCAGTACCAGGCTGTTCTGACTACTCGTGGTTGTATTATAGGTTCTAAAATCAGGTAATATGAGGTCTCCCACTTTGTTCTTCAATAATGGTGTACTTATCTGGCGCCTCTTCCCTTTTCATATAAATTTGGTTATTTGTTTCTCCATCTCATTAAAGAATGCTGCTGGTATTTGGATTGGGATTGCATTGTATTTGTAGATTTTCTTGGGTATAATTTGCCTTTTCACAATGCTGACTCTTCCACTCTAAAATATACCTAGTGTGGTATATTTTTCAACTTATGTAGATCTCTTTTGGTTTCTTGCGTAGTGTTTTGTAGCTTTCTTTGCATAGGTCTTTTACGTCCCTGGTTAGATTTATTTCTAAGTATTTTATTTTTGGGGGGCTAATGCTTGCTTTACTATAAATGGCAGAGTCTTGGTGGTGCAGTGGTTAAAAGCTTGGTTGCTATCTAAAAGGTCAGCAGTTCGAATCCATCAGTTGCTCCTTGGAAACCCTATGGGACAGTTCTACTCTGTCCTATAGCATTGCTATGAATCAGAATTTACTCCATGACAATGGGTATTATAAATGGTATTGCTTTCCTGACTTCTATTTAAAGTTCTCTTTATCGGTGTTTAAGAAATCAAACTGATTTTTATGTTTATGTCATATCCTACTACTCTGCTGAATCGTTCTATTAGTTCCAGTAGTTTTCTTTTGGAGCCTTTGGGATTCTGTATGTATAGTATCATATCATCTGCAAATAGCGATAGTTTTACTTCTTCCTTACCAATTGGGATGCCCTTTATTTCTTTTTCTTGCCTTATTTCTCTAGCTAGACCTTCCAGCACAATGTTAAATAGGAGTAGTGATAAACGGCATCCTTGTCTTGTTCACGTTCTCAAGGGAAAGGTTTTCAGCCTCTCTCCATTGAAAATAATGTTGGGTGTTGGTTTTGTATAGATGCACTTTATTATGTCAAGGATTTTCCTTCTATTCCTATTTTATTGTTTTTATCAGGAGTGGGTGTTAGGCTGTATTGAATGCTTTTTCTGTGTCAATTGAGATAATTATGTAATTCTTTTGTTTTATTTATGTGGTGGATTACATTGATTGATTTTCTATACCTGGTGTGAATCCTATTTGGTAGTGTGTATTATTTTTTTTTTATATGATGCTAAATTCTACTGGCTAGAATTTTTTTGAGAATTTTTGCATCTATATTCATGAGAGATATTGGTCTGTAATTTTGTTTTCATGTGGTGCCTTTGCCTGGTTTTGGTATCAACATTAGGCTGGCTTCATAGAACGAATTCAGAAGTAACCCTTCCTTTTCTATGTTCTGAAATAGTTTGAGTAGTACCAATATAAGCTCTTCTGTGAATGTTTGGTAGAATTCTCCAGTGATGCGACCTGGATCAGGACTTTAATTTTTTTACCTTTTTAATCTCTTCTCTTGTTATGAGTCTGTTCAGATTTTCTACCTCAGTCTGTGTTAATTTAGGTAGGTGGTGTGTTTCTAGAAATTTGTCCATTTCCTCGAGGTTTTCAAATTTGTAGGAGTACAGTTTTTCATAATACTCTGTTACAATCCTTTTTTATTTCAATTGAGTCTGTTGTAATGTCCCCCATTTAATTTCTTATTGGAGCTATTTGTGTCCTCTCCTGTTTTTCTTTTGTCGGTTTGGCCAACGGTTTGGTTTTGTTGATTCTTTTTATTGGTTTTCCATTCTCTATTTCATTTATTTCTACTTTGATCTTTATTATTTCCTTTCTCCTGGTGGCTGTGGGCTTCTTTTGCGGTTCTCTTTCTGTTTGTTCAAGTTGTGTAGCTAATGTTTTGATTTTGTCTCTTTCTTCTTTTTTGATGTGTGCATCTATTGCTATAAATTGACCTCTGAGTACAGCCTTTGGTGTGTCAGAGAGGTTTTGGTATGATGTGCTTTCATTCCTATTTGTTTCTTGGAACTTTTTATTCCATCTTTGATTTTTTCTATTACCCAGTGGTTTTTAAGCAAGGTGTTATTCAGTTTCCAAGTTATTGATTTTTTTATCATTACTCTTCCTGTTATTAATTTCTATTTTTATGGCATCGTGATCAGAGGGTATGCTTTGTATTATCTCAATGTTTTGGATTTTGTTGAGGGTTGCTCTGTGGCCTAAGATGTGATCTATTCTGGAGAATGTTCCAGGTGCGTTGAAAAAGTATGTATACTTTGCTATTGTTGGATGGCATGTTCTATGTATGTCTGTGAGGACAAGCTGGCTGATTGCAGCCTTTAGATCCTCTGTATCTTTCTTGAGTTTCTTTCTGGATGTTCTGTCCTTTTTTGAGAATGGTGTTTTGAAGTCTCCTACTATTATTGTGAAACTATCAATTTCTCTTTTCAGTGCTGTTATATTTTGTTTTACATATTTTGGAGCTCTGTCATTGGATGTGTAAATATTTATTATGGTTATGTTATCATGGTAGATAGTCCCTTCAGTCATTACAAGATGCTATTCCTAGTCTTTTTTTTTTTTTTGGTGAATTTTATTTTAAAGTCTATTTTATCTGAGATTAATATTGCCACCTCTGCTCTTTTTGGCTGCTGTTCGTTTGATGTATATTTTTCCATCCTTTGACTTTTAATATATTTATCTTTGTTTCTAAGGAGTGTCTCTTGTGGACAGCATATTGATGGGTCTTTTTTTTTTTTTTTTTTTTTTAGTCCATTCTGTCACTTTTTGTATCTTTATGAGTACATATAAGCCATTTATGTTCACTGTGATTACTGATGTTGTTATTAGGTGCCATCCAGTTTGTTCTGGCCCATAGCGACCCTATATGTACAACAGAATGAAACACTGCCTATTCCTGTACCATCCTCACAATCATTGTTATGCTTGAGCCCATGTTACATCCGCTGTGTCAATCCATGTCGTTGAGGTCTTCCTCTTTTTCATTGACTGTCTACTTTACCAAGCATGATGTCCTTCTCCAGGGAATGGTACCTCCTGATAACATATACAAAGTATGTGAGACACAGTCTTACCATCCTTGCATCTAAGGAGCATTCTGGCTATGCTTCTTCCAAGACAGATTTGTTCATGCTTCTGGCAGTCTATGATAATTCGATATTCTTCACCAACACCATAATTCAAAGACATCAATTCTTCTTCAGCCTTCCTTATTTATTTTTCAGCTTTCACTTGCCTTCTTAGTCATCTAGTGCTGTTATAACAGAAATACTATAAGTGTTTGGCTTTAACAAAGAGAAATTTATTTTCTCACAGTCTAGTAGGCTAGAAGTCCAAATTCAGGGTGTCAGCTCCAGGGGAAGGCTTTCTCTCTCTGTTGGCCTTCTCATCAATCTTCCCCCAGACTAGGAGTTTCTCTATGCAGGGGCCCTGTGTCCAAAGGATGAGCCCTGCTCCCTGCACTGCTTTCTTGGCGGTATGAGAGTCCCCCTTCTCTGCTAGCTTCCCTTTCCATTTTATCTCTTGAGAGATAAAAAGTGGTGCAGGCCACACCCCAGGGAAATTCCCTTTACATTGGATCAGGGATGTGACCTGGGTAAGGGTGTTACAATCTCATTCTAATCCTCTTTAACATAAAATTGCAATCACAAAATGGAGGACAACCACACAATAACTGGGAATCATGGCCCAGTCAAATTGATACACACAGTTTTGGGGGGACATAATTCAATCCATGACACATGCATATGAGGCAATTGAAAACACCATGCCTTTGGTTAGGTGCACTTTAGTCCTCAAAGTGACATCTTTGCTTTTTAAGAATTTAAAGAGGTCTTTTGCAGTAGATTTGCCCAATGTAATGCAGTGTTTGATTTCTTGAGCACTGCTTCCATGGCCATTGATTGCAGATGCAAGTAAAATGAAATCCTTGACAACTTCTCTATTTTCTCCATCTATCATGATGTTGCTTATTGGTCCAGTTGTGAGGATTTTTGTTTCCTTTATGTTGAGGTGGAATCCATACTGAAGTCTGTAGTCTTTGATCTTCATCAGTAAGTGCTTCAAGTCCTCTTCACTTTCAGCAGGCAAGGCTGTGTTATCTGCATAGTGCAGGCTGTTAATAAGTCTTCCTACAATCCCAAAGTCCCATTCTTCTTCATAATCTAGCTTCTTGGATTATTTGTTTAGCATATGGATTGAATAAGTATGGCAAAAGGATACAACTCTGAGACACACCTTTCCTAATTTTAAACCTTGCAATACTCCCTCGTTCTGTTCAAATAATTGCCTCTTGGTCTATGTACAGTTTTTTCATGAGCACAATTAAGTGTCCTGGAATTCCCATGCTTCATAATGTTATCCATAATTTGTTATGATCCACAGTCAAATGCCTTTGCATAGTCAATAAAACACACATAAACATCTTTCTGGTATCTCTGTTTTCAGCCAAAATCCATCTGACCTCAGCAATGACATCCCTAATTCCACATTGTCTTCTGAATCAGGCTTGACTTTCTGGTAGTTCCTTGCTAATGTACTGCTGCAACCACTTTTGAATAATCTTCAGCAAAGTTTTACTTGTGTGTGATATTAATGATGTTGTTCAATAATTTCTGCATTCTGTTGGATTATCTTTCTTTGGAATGGGCACAAATGAGGATCTCTTCCAGTCAGTTTGGCAGGTAGCTGTCTTCCAAATTTTTGGGCATAGAAGAGTAAGCACTTCCAGCATTGCATTCATTTGTTGAAACATCTCAACTGGTATTAGGTCAATTCTTGAGCCTTTTTTTTTTTTTTTTTTTTCAGTGCCTTCAGTGCAGCTTGGACTTCTTCCTTCAATACCATCCGTTCCTGATCATATACTACTTCCTGAAATTGTTGAAAGCCAATCAATTCTTTTTGGTACAGCGACTCTGTGTATTCCCTCCATCTTCATTTCATACTTCCTGAGTCATTTAATATTTTGCCCATAGAATCCTTCAATATTGCAACTCGAGGTTTGAATTTTTTCTTTTGTTGTTTCAGCTTGAGAAATACTGGGCGTGTTCTTCCCTTTTGGTTTTCTAACTCCAGGTCTTTGTGCATGTCCTTATAGTACTTTACTTTGTCTTCTTGAGCCACTCTTTGAAATCTTCCATTCAGCTCTTTTACTTCTTTATTTCTTGCTTTTGCTTTAGCTTTATTCTAAGTTCAAGAGCAACTTTTAGAGTATCTTCTGACATCTACTTTGGTCTTTTCTTTCTTTCCTGTCTTTTTAATGACCTCTTGCTTTCTTCATGTATGATGTCTGGTGTTCTGTCATTACTGTTAAATGCATCAAATCTATCCTTGAGATAATCTCTAAATTCAAGTAGGATATACTCAAGGTCATATTTTGGTTCTGTGAACTTGTCTAATTTTCTTCAGTTTCAACTTGAACTTACATACAAGCAATTGATGATCTGTTCCACAGTTGGCCCCTCGCCTTGTTCTAACTGATGATGGATGAGCTTTTCCATCATCTTACCACAGATTTGGTCCATTTGATTCCTATGTTTTCCATCTGGCAAGGCCCAGGTGTATAGTCGCCATTTATGTTGTTGAATATGGGTATTTGTAATGAAGAAGTCATTGGTCTTGCAAAATTTTATCATGCTGTGAGTCATATCTATCACCAACATCATATTTTCCAACTACTATTCCTTCTCCTTTGTTTCTAACTTTAGCATTCTAATCACCGGTAATTGTCAATGCATCTTGATTGCATGTTTTATCAATTTCAGACTGCAAAAGTTGGTAAAAATCTTCAGTGTCCTCATCTTTGGCCTTAGTGGTTGGTGCATAGGTTTGAATAATAGTTGTATGAATTGGTCTTCCTTGTAGGCATAGGGATATTACCCTATCACTGTCACTGTCAGTGTTGTACTTCAGGATAGATCTTGAATTTTTTTTTTTGTCAGTGAACATGATGGCATTCCTGTTCAATTTGTCATTTCTGTCATAGCAAACCATATGATTTTCCAATTAAAAATGGCCAATACCAGTCCATTTCAGCTCACTAATGCCTAGGATATTGATGTTTATGTGTTCCATTTCGTTTTTTATGATTTTCAGTTTTCCTAGATTCATACTTCATATATGCCATGTTTGTGTTATTAATGGATGTTTGCAGCTATCTCTCTCATTTTGAGTCATGCTACATCAGCAAATGAAGGTCCTGAAAGCTTGACTCCATCCATGTCATTAAGGTCGACTCCACTTTTAGGAGGCAGCTCTTGCCCAGTTGTATTTTGAGTGCCTTCCAATCTAAGGGGCTCATCTTCCAGCACTATATCAGACAATGTTCTGCTGCTATTCATAAGGTTTTCAGTGGCCAGTTTTTTTTTTTTTTTTTTCAGATGTAGACTGCCAGGTTCTTCTTCCTAGTCTGTCTTAGTCTGGAAGCTCAGCTGAAACCTGTCCACCATGGGTAACCCTGCTGATAGTTGAAATATTTGTGGCATAGCTTCCAGCATCACAGCAGCATGGAAGCCACCACTGTACTACAAACTGACAGATGCATGGGGTGATTTATAGATAGGTGTAAGTTCACTGTTGTCATTTCGTAGTGCTTTTTTTTTTTTTTTTTTTGGTGTTGGCATTTTCTTTGTTCTTCTTACTCTCCTGTGCTGAGTTCTTTTTGTTTGTGGAATTTCTTCTCATTTCTTTCTTTTTTGTTGTTGTTGATTTTGTGCTTATTGAGAATTTATATTTTTCTTTTTTCTTTTGATGAGCAGGTTTGTTAACTTTCTTTGTAGTAACCTTGAAATATACTCCCTACCTTCCTAAGTTTAAACTTGTCTTCTATTAACTGATGTTGCCTTGACTTCATCTCCATTTGAAAGTTCTATACCTACACCATTTATTCCTTTTATTGTTCTGGAGTTGTTGTCATTTACAGAATGACCTGTCTGGGTCCCTGTTGTAGATCTTTTAGTTTTGTTTTATCCTTGAGAGTTCACTACCTAGGTTTGTGTCTGGCTGATGCTGTCCTGTGTCCTAGTTTCAGGTTATTTGATGTTGTTTGTTCACTATCTGAAGGACTGTAATTAATAATTCTTGTATTTTTGGTTAGTTTTTACACATTCCCTTAATTTTTTTTATCTGTAAATGTCCTAATTTCACCATCATATTTGAAAGAGAGTTTTGCAGGGTATATTATTGTTGGTTGGCAATTTTTTTCTTTCAAGGTTTTATACCTGTCATCCCATTACATTATTGCCTGTGTTGTTTCCGCCAAGTAATCAGAGCTTAATGTTATTGTTTCCCCTTTGTATGAGACTTTTCATTTTTCTGAAGCTGCTCTCAGGATTTTTTCTTTGTCTTTGGTCTTGTTGATTGTGATTATATGTCTTGGTGACTTTTTTGGGGAGTCTGTTCTACATGGGGTTCGTTGATCTTCTTGAATGGTAAGATTTTAATCTTTCATGATATTAGGGAAGTTTTCTGTCAGCAAATCTTTTGTGATCCTTTCTGCATTTTCCATTTTCTCCCCCTGACCTGGAACTATGAGCACACACATTTTTGCTGTTGATTGTATCCCATATAGTTCTTAGGTTTTCTTCTTCTTTTCTCTGATTTTTTCTCAAATAAAGTCGTATCCATGGATTTGTCTTCAGTTTCATTGATCCTGTCTTCCATTGTCTCAAATTTGCTCCTAAAACCTTCTATAGTGTTGTCCATTTCTGAAATTTTGTTGTTTATCTTTTGGGTTTCTAATTGCTGTTTTTGTATGATCTCTAGTTGTTTATTTGTTTTGACATTTTGCTCTTGTATTATTTTCCTGAATTCTTCCTTTTCCTTGTGTTTTTCCTGATTTTGTCTATATTCTCCATAATTTTGAGTATTTTTTCTTTAGTTTTGTCTGTGTTTTCCTTGATCTCTGTCCTAATCTCTTGGAAAGCCCTAAATATTAAAGTTTTGAATTCCCTATCAGGTAGTTCCAGTGTCTTCTTCTACCAGAAGGTCATCTAGTGGTTTATTTTGATTGCTTACTGGAGCCATTCTGTCTTTTTTTTTTTTTTTTTTTGGTATATTTTGATATTTTCTGCTGTCTCCAAGACATTCAGGAATTATTTTCTTCATTTGTTGATTGTTGGTTTGTCTGTTTCATCCTGCTTTTTTGTTTTATTTTGTAACACCTGTGTGGACAGGCTGGGTGTGTTTTGTTGCTTGATCATCTGTGGGGATGATAACTCTCACCACCTTGTCCATGTGGGCAGGGTCAGTCACTCAGCTATGGAACACCAGGGCAAGTCTGGTGGGTGGGTGGGGGGTGGGGATGGGTTGTTTGCAGCATGAACTTGGGTCAGCAGGGTCGGTCTGGGGGCAGCACATGGTAGGGTCTGCAGGTCTGGAGGTCTACACTCATGCTGTTTGGGGCCACAACACTGTGTGGGACAGGGCTGAGGGATGGCACAGAGTGGGGTCTGGGGCTCTAGAGTTCCACACTGGTGGCACTCAGGGGTGTGCTGCTTGGTGGGTGGTGCAGAGAGACAGAAGGCAAGGGAGAGGATGTGATATGTGGGGCTAGGTGGGAGGGAGAGAGAAAAGAAAGAAGAGAGAGAAACAAAACAAAAAAACGGTGATGGGGCAGGAGCCAGTGGGTGGGGGCAGGATAGACCTGAGGAGGGTATACTGGCAGCTCTCTAGCTGAGCAGTGTGGCACAGCCCTTTGAGAAGTGGTGAAACAGCACACAGGGCTAGATGAGCAGGAGAAAGGAAAGGAAGGAAGGGAAAAGGGAGAAGAAATAAATAAAACAAAACAAAAAATATGGTACTGAGGGAACTGCCATTGGGGCAGGGTGGAACCGGGGTGGTGCTGAGCTGGTGTCTCTCTCACTGGGTGTTATGGCACAGCCTGTCAGGAAGTGGCAGAGGCAGAGCAGCAGGGTAGGTTGGTGGGAGAGGGAAAAGGGAGAAAGGGAAAGAGAAAAAAATATATAGTGATGAGGGAGCCAGATGGTGGGGGTTGTGTGGACCTGGAGCAACAGTGAGTCAGTGTCACTTTGGCTGAATGACCATGACCCATTAGAAAGTGGCAGAGGCAGGGTACAGGGCAGAAAGGTGAGGGGTGGGAAAGTGTGTATCTCTGGTTACTGGTGCTCTGTCTCCTGTTAGGAGCTCCACGAAGTTGCCTTCCCATAATCCCTGTCCGGGGTCATTGCTGAACGTTCTCCAACATGGTGAAGCTATGCTGTGTTAGCTGTCAGGGAACCTCCGCTCTGAAACTCTCCTTGTTCTCTGTTCTCTGTCAGTTTCATCTTTCATTTTGTGCTTGATCTTGTTCTTTACCCCTTCATTTGATGCTTAGGTTTCTAGGATTGATGTTTGCATCTGTTTTACTTGGTTTTTCAGGTCTTTGCTGCAGAGGGGATGGCATGGTTCTTCTGTGTATAGTGCCATGTTGGTTCCTCCTCCTGACTCATTTTCTTTGTTGTAGAATATGTGGAATATTCTTTTTGTAGAAAATGTGGTATATAGTAAAAACCTTAGTACCCCACATTCACTAAAAATTTTATAATCCGGTTAATCTCATTCCAATAAAATGGCATTCACCACTTTTGTGTCCAATCACTAATGTTATTAAAAAAAAAAATGTTATAGGTGCATTTAAAAAGAAGTTACATCATGGATAGCTAAGACACACACACACACATATACATACATATATATGTATAACTCACATATCCTCTTAAAATATGTGAGTAAGCAGAGGAGGGGGCACCACAGATTATCAGTGTTTAGGGCCCTCACATGCCTTAATCCAGCCATGATAATAAGTATCATTTACTGAGGTTTCTAAGGAAAATACCCTTGCTCCTCTATATGCAGATCACTTTGGTTCAAGAATGGAGTGGTCGCACTATTCACAGTAGGCAGAAAGTGGGAACAACTGAAGTTTCCACCGATGGGCGAATGGATAAACAAAAAGTAGTATCTTCAACTATGGAATGCTCTTTAGCAATTAGAAGGAATAAAATAGTGATTCAACATTGACAAACCTAGAAAATGTCGTGTTAAATGAAAGATGTCAATCACAAAGACCGTATAGTATATGATTCCATTTATATGAGATGTCCAGAAAAGGCAAATTTATAGAGACCAAAAGTAGAATAGTGATTACCAGGGGCTGAGGAGGATGGGAGGATCAGGTGGCAGTAGCTAAGGGGTATGAGATTTCTTCTTGGGGTGATGAAAATATTCTAAAATTGACTGTAGCAATGTCTGCACATCTCTGTGAATATACTAAAAACCATTGAACCGCACACTTTAAAAGGGTAAGCTATAAGGTATGTGAATTATTTCTCAATAAAGTTGTTAAAAATGGAGAAAAATAATGAAATGCTAAGCTGGTAACATGCTAAAATTATTATGTGTAGTGATGGTGAATGGTTTAACATGGAAAGATAGATTTATTCCCATTTGGGAAAACACACCAAAGGTAGACTAGAGACTTGCCTGTGAGATGCAACAAGAGAGGCTGTTTCCTAGGCCCTGCCACACTCACTGTCAGCTGCCACCCCCTAGCCTTGCAGCATGGGTGGAGGTCCCGCAGCAGCTGTCCCAGAGCTAGAACATTTACTGAAAGAAAATGTTCATCACCTCACCTCACCACAAGTGGTAGAAATTTGGACCAAGAAGCCTAAGAGATTTGACAGCCTCTCGATGGCCCCAGGGAGCCCTAGTGGTGCAGTCATTAAGAACTCAGCTACTAACCAAAGTTCAGCAGTTTGAATTCACCAGCTGCTCCTTGGAAACACTATGGGGCACTTCTATTCTGTCCAATAGGGTAGCTATGAATTGGAATCAACTCTACAGGAAAGGGTATTGTTTTTGGTTTTGGGGTGGCATGTGGTGGGAGAGCCAGGCAGGTCACAGTTGCTGTGCCAGAGGACCTAATTCATGTTGATGGGGGAAGGAGGGCCCCACTCCACAGCCTGTTCTCACCTCCACAGTCTTCACGTTACAAGCCCTTGTCATCTGCCACAGGTGTGGGCAGGAAGGGCAAGAATCTTAAATGCCTGGTGCGTGCTGGCCCAAGCATTTGTGGTTCCATGGCAGAATTTTTGCCTTCTTTGTGGAGACCATTGCAAAGAAAGGTGATCCAACAGAATGTGGAAATTATCAAACAATATCATTAATATGACACACAAGTAAAATTTTTCTGAAGATCATTCAAAAGTGGTACATCATCAGGGAACTGCCAGAAAATCGAGCTGGATTCAGGAGAGGATGTGGAATGAAGGATATTATGGCTGAAAGAGAATACCAGAAAGATGTTTACCTATGTTTTATTGACTATGCAAAGGCATCTGACTGTGTGGATCATAACAAATTATGGATAACACTTTGAAGAATGGGAGTTCTGGAACACTTAACTGAGCTCATGAGGAACCTGTACATAGACCAAGAGGCAGTCCTTCAGACAGAACAAGGGAACCCTGCATGTTTTAAAGTCTGGAAAGAGGTGCATCGAGGTCATATCCTTTCACCATACTTATTCAATCTGTATGCTGAGCAAATAATCCAACAACACGTGAGAGACCTAAGGAGCCCTGGTTGCACAGTGGTTAAGAACTTGCCTGCTAACCTAAAGGCCTGCAGTTTCAACCCACCAACTGCTCCATGGGAGAAACATGTGGCAGTCAGCTTCTGTACTGATTGTTGAGGTATAACCTATACTGAAGGCTGTAGTCTTTGATCTTCATCAGTAAGTGCTTTAAGTCCTCTTTATTTTCAGCAAGCAAGGTTGTGTCATCTGTGTATCACAGGTTGTTAATGAGTCTTCCTCCAATGCTGATGCCGCATTCTTGTTCATATAGTCTGGTTTTTTGGATTATTTGCTCAACATACAGATTGAATAAGTATGGTGAAAGGATACAACCCTGGCACACACCTTTCCTGATTTTAAACCACACAGTACCCCCTTGTTCTGTTTGAAGGACTGCCTCTTGGTCTAAGTACAGGTTCCTCAAGAGCACAGTAAGCGTTCTGAAATTCCCGTTCTTCAAAGTGTTATCCATAATTTGTTATGATCCACGCAGCCAGATGCCTTTGCATAGTCAATAAAACATAGGTAAACATCTTTCTGGTATCTTCTGCTTTCAGCCAAAATCCATCTGACCTCAGCAATGATATCCCTAGTTCCATGTCCTCTTCTGAATCAGGCTTGACTTTCTGGCAGTTCCCTGTTGATGTACTGCTGCAACTGTTTTTGAATTATCTTCAGCAAAATTTTGCTTGCGTGTGATACTAATGATATCGTTCTATGATTTCCACATTCCGTTGAATCACCTTTCTTTGGAATGGGCACAAATATGAATTTCTTCCCATCAGTTGGCCAGGTAGCTGACTTCCAAATTTTTAGGCGTAGATGAGTAAGCACTTCAGCGTTGTATCCATTTGTTGAAACATCTTAACTGCTATTCCATCAATTCCTGTAGCCTTGTTTTTTGCCAATGCCTTCAATGCAGCTTGAACTTCTTCCTTCAGTACCATCGGTTCTTGATCATATGCTACCTCCTGAAATGATTGAACGTCCACCAATTCTTTTTGGTACTGTGACTCTGTGTATTCCTTCCATCTTCTTTTGATGCTTCCTGCGTCGTTTAATATTTTCCCCATGGAATTCTTCACTATTGCAACTCGAGGCTTGAATGTTTTCTTCAGTTCTTTCAGCTTGAGAAACACCGAGCGTGTTTTTCCCTTTTGGTTTTCCATCTCCAGCTCTTTGCACATGTCATTATAATACTTTACTTTGTCTTCTCGAGAGGCCCTTTGAAATCTTCTGTTCAGTTCTTTTACTTCATCAGTTCTTCCTTTTGCTTTAGCTGCTCAATGCTCAAGAGCAAGTTTCAGTCTCCTCTGACATCCATCTTGGTCTTTTCTTTCTTTCCTGTCTTTTCAGTGGCCTCTTGCTTTCTTCATGGATGATGTCCTTGATGTCATTCCACAACTTGTCTGGTCTTCGGTCACTAGTGTTCAATGCGTCAAGTCTATTCTTCAGATGGTCTCTAAATTTAGAGACCAGGCTGATGTAGCCTCTGGTTTATGTCACCCTTTATGTCTCTTGAGCTCATAATTACCTTGTGTCCTTGGTGTTCTTCATTCTCCTTTGATCCAGGTGGGTTGAGACCAATTGATGCATCTTAGATAGCTGCTTGCTAACATTTAAGACCCCACACGCCACTCTCCAAAATGGGATGCAGAGTGTTTTCTCAATAGGTTTTATTATGCCAATTGACTTAGATGTCCCCTGAAACCATGGTCCCCAAACCCCAGCTCCTGCTACGCTGGCCTTTCAAGCATTCAGTTTATTCAGGAAACTTCTTTGCTTTTGGTTTAGTCCAATTGTGCTGACCTCCCCTATACTGTGTGCTGTCTTTCCCTGCACCTAGAGTAGTTCTTATCTACTATCAAATTAGTGAATACTGCTCTCCCACCCTCCCTCTCTCCCTCGACTTGCAACCATCAAAGAATATTCTCTTCTTTGTCTAAACTATTTCTCAAGTTCTTATGATAATGGTCTTATACAATATTTGTCCTTTTGCAACTGACTAATTTCATTCAGCATAAAGCCTTCCAGATTCCTCCATGTTTTGAAATGTTTCACAGATTCATCACTGTTCTTTATCGATGCTTAGTATTCCATTGTGTTACTATACCGTAATTTATCCATTCATCCCTCGATGGGCACCTTGGTTGCTTCCATATTTTTGTTATCATAAACAGTGCTGCAATGAACATGAGTGTGCATCTATCTCTTCATGTAAAGGCTCTTATTTTTCTAGGATATATTCCAAGAAGTGGGATTGCTGGGTTGTATGGTAGTTCTATTTCTAGCTTTTTAAGGAAGCATCAATTCTATTTCCAAAGTGGTTGTAGCATTTTACATTCCCACCAGCAGTGTATAAGTGTTCCAATCTCTCCACAGCCTCTCCAACATTTAATATTTTGTGTTTTTTTGGATTCATGCCAGCCTTGTTGGAGTGAGATGAAATCTCATTGTAGTTTTGATTTGCGTTTCTCTAATGGCTAATGATCATAAGCATTTCCTCATGTATCTGTTAGCTACCTGAATGTCTTCTTTAGTGAAGTGTCTCTTCATATCTTTTGCCCATTTTTTAACTGGGTTATTTGTCTTCTTGTTGAGTTTTTGTAGTATCATGTAGATTTTAAAGATCAGGCACTGATCAGAAATGTCATAGCTAAAAACTTTTTCCCAGTCTGTAGGTAATCTTTTTACTCTTTTGGTGAAGTCTTTGGATGAGCATAGGTGTTTGATTTTTAGGAGCTCCCAGTTATCTAGTTTTTCTTCTGCATTGTTAGTAATGTTTTGCATACTGTTTATGCCATGTATTAGGGCTCCTAGAGTAGTCCCTATTTTTCCTTCCATGATCTTTATTGTTTTAGATTTTATATTTAGGTCTTTGATCCATTTTGAGCTCGTTTTTGTGCACGGTCTGCCAAGAACAAGTTTTAAAGTCTCTTCTGACATCTATTTTGGTCTTTTCTTTCTTTCCTTTCTTTTTAATGACATTTTGCTTTCTTCTTGTATGATGTCCTTAACGTCATTCCACAGTTTGTCTGGTCTTCGGTCATTCTTGTTCATTGCATCAAATATATTCTTGCAAATATCTCCAAATCCAAGTGGGATTTAATGATTGTGAGGATGGCGCAGGACTGGGCAGTGTTTTGTTCTGTTGTACAGAAGGTTACTATGAGTCAGAACCCACTGATGGCACCTAAAAACAACAACATAGTCAAGGTTGTACTTTGGCTCTTGTGGACATGTTTTAATTTTCTTCAGCTTCAGTTTGAACTTCCGTGTGGGTAATTAGGAAACCCTGGTGAAGCAGTGGTTAAGTGCTACGACTGCTAACCGAAGTCCTGGCGGTTCAAATCCACCAGGCTCTCCTTGGAAACTCTATAGGGCAGTTCTACTCTGTTCTATGGGGTCGCTATGAGTCGGAATCGACTCAACAGCACTGGATTTGTTTTTTCTTTTTTATGGGTAACTGATGGTCTGTCCTGAAGTCGGCCCCTCACCTTGTTTTGTCTGGTGATATTGAGCTTGTCCATTGTCTCTTTCCACAGATGTATTTGATTTTATTCCTGTGTATCTATCTGGTAATGTCCAGGTGTATAGTCACTGTTTATGTTGTTGAAAAAAGGTAATTCCATGAATAGGTTGTTGGTCTTGCAAAATTCTATCATGTGATATCCAGTGTAATTTCTATCACCAAGGCCATATTTTCTAGCTACTAATACTTCTTTTTTCCAACTTTCACATTTCAATCCCCAGTAATTATTAATGCACTTTGACTGCACGTTTGATCAATTTCGGACTGCAGACGTTAAAAAATTTTCAACTTCTCCAATACAGGGGAGGTCAGCACAAATGGACTAAACCAAAAGCAAAGAAGTTTCCTGAATAAACTGAATGCTTCGAAGGCCAGCGTAGCAGGGGCAGGGGTCTGGGGACCATGGTTTCAGGGGACATCTAAGTCAATGGGCATAATAAAATCTATTAAGAAAACATTCTGCCTCCCACTTTGAAGAGTGGGGTCTGGGGCCTTAAACGCTAGCAAGCAGCCATCTAAGATGCATCAATTGGTCTCAACCCACCTGGATCAAAGGAGAATGAAGAACACGAAGGACACAAGGCGATTACGAGCCCAAGAGACAGAAAGGGCCACATGAACCAGCGACTACATCATCCTGAGACCAAAAGAACTAGATGGTTACTGGCTACAACTGATGACTGCCCTGACAGGGAACAGAACAGAGAACCCCTGAGGGACCAGGAGAACAGTGGGATGCAGACCCCAACTTCTCATAAGACCAGACTTAATGGTCTGACTGAGACTAGAAAGACCCCAGTGGTCATGGCCCCCAGACTTTCTGTTGGCCCAGGACAGGAACCATTCCCAAAGCCAACTCTCTTCAGACATGGATTGGACTGGACAATGAGTTGGAGAGGGATGCTGGTGAGGAGTGAGCTTCTTGGACACTTGAGACTATGTTGGCATCTCTTGCCTGGAGGGGAGATGAGAAGGTGGAAGGAGTTAGAAGCTGGCAAAATGGACATGACAAGAGAGAGTGGAGGGAGGGAGAGGGCTGTCTCATTAGGGGGAGAGTTTTTGGGAGTGTGTAGCAAGGTGTATGTAAGTTTTTGTGTGAGAGACTGACTTGATTTGTAAACTTTTATTTAAAGCAAGATAAAAATTAAAAAAAAATTTTTTGAACCTCTCATCTTTGGCATTAGTTGTTGTTGTGTAAATTTGAATAATAGTTGTATTAACTGGCCTTCCTTTAGTTGTATGGATATTATCCTACCACTACAGTATTGTATTTCCAGGTAGACCTTGAAATGTTCTTTTTTGACAATGAATGTGACATCGTTTACAAAGATTACCATCTTGGAAATCCTATGGGTCAGTTCTACTCTTCCCTATAGGGTCACTATGAGTTGGTTTGTTTATTTGTTGTATGTGGCAGACCTGGGTCAATTCCGTTGTAGGTAGCTGCCACCCATCTATCAGTGAAGATTTTCATGTTGCAAGGTTGCTGAACAAGTTTCAGTGGAGCTTTTAGACTAGGGAGAACTAGAAAGAAAGGCATGGTGATATACTTCTAAAAATCAGCCCATGAAAATCCTATAGATCACAATGGTCCAATCCACTACTGATTATGTGGATGGTGCAGGACCAGGCAGCATCTCCTGTACTTGTGCGTGGGGTCACCATGTGTTTGGGCTGACTCCACAGCAGCTAACAACAACAGCCTACTGCCCCAGTTGTGGGTGGTCTTGCTGTGGCACCACCCACAGAAGGCTGTGTCTGGGAAAGCTCCTGACCCAGTGGGTGAGGTAAGGGCAACACCACTGACTCACGAGGTCAGGATGGTTATCCTCCAGCCAGTGAGGGGCCTGAGGCTGGGAGAGATGTGTGAACAGTGGGGCCAGCCGAGCTAGATTCAAGCCCAGTCCACCAAGCACAACAGCTCAGGCTTGTGACTAGGAGTGTTCACAGAGCAGGCCTGAGTGGGGTCCTGAAGGTTGGAGGAAACAGGCAGGGGCAGCCAGGCACAGTCAGCAAGGATGAGCAAAGGCCAAAAGAGGGATAGTTCAGGACTAGCCGGGGAACGGCACAACCAGGGCCTGTGGAGGCGCAGGGAGGTGCCAAGCTCTCAGAGCCCTGACTCTAGACCCAGACATTTGGATTCACCTGCAGCCAACGGGACAGGAGCCCTGGTGGTGCAGTAGTTAAGAGCTCAGCTGCTGACCAAAAGGTTGATGGTTAGAACCCACCAGGTGCTCCATGGGAGAAAGACATGGCAGTCTGCTTCTGTAATGATTACACCCTTGGAAACCCTATGGAGCAGTTCTCTGTCCTATAGGGTCACTGTAAGTAGGAATAGATGGCAATTTTTTTTTTTTTTTCCCTAGCCTGTGAGCACCACTGAGGCTTCCAAGCAGGGGAGTCCTCTGACTGCTGCAGCAGCCCAGGGTACCCCAAACAGAGGAGGGAGGACACTGTACAGTATGGACTTTCCTTAGGCTTGATCAGGAGCTCCAACCAAGGTCAGATCTCTCTGCACTATGCTCCCTGTGCTCCACGCAGGCGCGGGGCAGGGGTGGGGGGCAGCGCTTCCACTGGGTCCTTCCAGGTAAAAGCTTCAGCCCAAAGAAGAGGGCAGATGACAAAAGACATGATTCCTTCCTTGGCTCCCACAGAAAAACTTCCCTCAGGCTTTTCCTAAGAGTTGGGGATAAAGGTTGCAAGTTGCAAGAAAGTGCAACTTAAGAGGAAAAAAAAAAGGTCTGGCTGCTGCTTTCTGCCTTTCAACATGCACGAAGAAAATGCATAGTAAGATTCGAATGCAGCAACTCCAGCCTTAGCAGCCAAACAGGCAGCAGCCAGGCCCCTTGACAGGGCCCTCTCAGCACTTGTCACTTCTCTTTGGAGCGATCTGTGTGCGCAGTGGGCTCTGGGTGGGAGCTTCGACGCGTCCTTACACCAGCTAAGCCCAGGCTGCCAAGAAGCGCTGGGGCAATGAATGCCACAGAAAGGTGGAAAGGCACTGCAGCCAGAGGCTTGGGGGTCTGGCACAGCAGGCAGCAGGACTGCTGGACCTTCCTTGCTCAGATCTCTTTACCTTCCAAACAAAGCTGCACCTCGACGCCCAGATTAATCTCCCTAAAATCCACCATCATCTAGTCAGGAATTTTCACTGGCTGGCTGTGGCCACCAGATTGTCATAAATACTCTGCTTAGTTTGTTTTACTTATTTGAAAAGTAACCCTTACACACTTGCTTTCGCTTTCCCCAATGAACACACTCTGCTCCGAGCAGGAAAAGTCCTCCTAGCCCCGCTCAACTCACTGAATATTTCATGCTGTCTGTCTTAGTTATCTAGTGCTGCTATAACAGAAATACCACAAGTGGGTGGCTTTAACACATAGAAATTTATTTTCTCACAGCTTAGGAGGCTAGAAGTCCAAATTCAGAATGTCGGCTCTAGGGGAAGGCTTTTGCTCTCTGTCTGCTCTGGGGAATGGTCCCTGTTCCTTAGCTCGCTGGTGATCTTCGTGTCGTGTGGCTTATGTCTTCCCCCATCTCTGACTGATTCTCCCTGCCTAATCCGTTCTTTTATATCTCAAAGGTGATTGATTTAAAACACACCCTACACTGATATGGCCTCTTAACATAACAAAGAAAATCCATTCCCAAATGGAATTATAACCACAGGGTTAGGGTTTACAACATATTCTGGGGGGACACAACTCAATTCACAACACTGTCACACCCTGCCTTACCTCCACCTAGTCCTTCCTACCTTCCTTCCCCATTGCTGCCTCTGTCTCTTTGTCTTTTGCCTCTTGCTCCCAAGCTGCTGTCCCTCCAACCCATTCTTCAGGCTGCTCCCGGCATTGCTGTGCTCAAAAAGAGAGGGATGAATGGAGAATGACCCTCTCGGCTGCAGCTCATGGTAACCTGGTGCTCGCCTTGTGAAACAGAGTCTGAGGAAAAGGGAAGAAACCCCTTCATCCTTTTCCCATCATCTACTCATTGACTGGAAACCCTGGTGGTGTAGTGGTTAAGAACTATAGCTGCTATGCAAAAGGTTGGCAGTTCGAATCCGCCAGGCACTCCTTGGAAATCCTATGGGGCAGTTCTATTCTGTCCTATAGGGTCGCTATGAGTTGGAATCGACTCAACCACAATGGGTTTACTCATTGACTCAGAGACCTAAAGCTCATGACAACCAGAAATCTGCGTAGCCACCTTTCTACCACATGGGTGCAGCCTGTGTTGTGTTAGCAGCCCCATCCCGGCCTTATCTCTGCCTCCATTAATGGATGTGCACACCAGAGGAACCCTGGGCAGGAAGTGGGAGAGGGCTTGGTAGAGTGCAGTGCATTGTGGGGGTAGGCACTGTATTCAGAGTGTACAGAGTACGTGGGAGGTAATGCTCTGTAGGGACAGGGACAAGAAGATCCAACATAATGGACAGAACATACTGGAAAATGTAGGTTTTTGAGTATTGTATGGGGTCTCTGGGTGGCACAAATAGGTAACGTGCATGGCTGCTAACTGAAAGGTTTGAGTCCACCCAGAGGTACCTCAGAAGAAAGGGCTGGCAATCGACTTCTGAAAAATCAATCATTGAAAACACTGTGGAGCACGGTTCTACTCTGAAACACATGGGGTCACCATGAGTCAGGTCGCCTCAATGACAGCTGGGTTTTTATGGATCGCATTGGTGTGAGGAACCAGTGGTACAGCAAGTACAGTGGTTATAGATGATCCCACCTCAGTAAGCCAGACTGCACCTTAGAATTACCTGGGAACCATTGTCACAAAACAGTATGTGTATTAATTGTTTAATAAGAAACTATTTTGCTCTGTAAACTTTCACCTAAGCACAATTAAAAAAAAAAAAAATAGCAAAAACAAAACAAAAGAATCATCTGGGGAAATTTTTTGAAAAACCGCCTGGGGTGGGACCTGGTCATTTGCAGTTTGAAAACATTCCCTGGGTCTTTCCAGTGCTCAGGCAGGATTGAGAACCACTGACTTAGTAGGTTGGCAATGTCGGGACTCTGAGTCAGCTCCTCTGTGATTCCCTGGGCTTTCCCTTGTGACCGTAAGGCAGCTCGAGCAGCCCCGACCATCTCGTCTCCCCTAACGATACCCACACCTAACTCTCTGTCCTAGGCTCCTTTTTAGAGTAATATGAACTTTCCCAGATGCTGCCCAGCTGACTTCCCCTGGTATCTACACACCTGTGCCTAAGCCCATCTTTGGCAAGAGGATGGGATTATCAAGTCTGGGTTTAAATCGGCGGTTCTCACCCTTGGCTGTACTTTCACATGAAGAGTTTTGAAAAAATATGCCAATACCCTGGTCCCCTCCCAGAGATTTTGATTTCATTCATCAGGAGGGGGGCCTGTTGTTGCTGTTACTAGGTGCTGTCGAGTTAATTTCAACTCATAGTGACCTTACGTAACAGAGTAGAACTGCCCCATAGGGCTTCCTGGGTTGTGAGCAGATCACCAGGTCTTTTTTCCCTTGGAATGCCTGGTGGGTTCAAACCGCTGGCTGACTTTTTGGTTAGAATCTGAGCATTTAACCGTTGCACCACCAGGGCCTAGACATCTATTTTTTTCACCTTTTTTATTTAGCTTCTTATTGAAGTATAACATTTACACAGGAAAGTGCACATGAGTGTACAGCTTCACGAATTTTCACAAATTAAATGCACCTGCGTAATCAGCAGCCAGATCAGAAACAGAACTTTACTGGGTGTCGCCTCCCAGTCACTATGCCTGCCAAGGACAACCATGGTCTCGATTTTAAGTACAATAAGATTCTTTTCCAGTGCAGCTGGGCTGAGAACCACTAGTCAATGACCAGCTGCTATGGAATCAACTCCGACACATGGTGACCCCATGTGTGTCAGAGTAGAACAGACTCCCACAGGGTTTTCAGTGGCTGATTTTTCCAAAGTAGGCCACCAGTCCTTTCTTCCAAGGTGCATTGGGTAGACTGGAACCTCCACCCTTTCTGTTAGCAGACAAACGCGTACCACCCGGTTGAGCTGCATTCTGCTCAGTGATGATTTCTTAACTTAATGGATGCATGTCCTGACTCCACTTTTGCCTGTCCGATGTGGCTGGCGCCTCTGTCTGCTCTCCCTTCCTGACCCTTTAGTCCCTGAAGTTGTCCTCCAGAAACTTCCCAGGCAACCCAATGTTCAGGGATTTGATGCTCCCATCTCTCCTCCAGCCCCCACCCATCAAAATGGAGGATTTGGAAGGCACATGGTGGGCTAGGTAATCCAAGTTCCCACAAAGGGGTGACCCTGGCAGAGCTCCAGGACAGGAGGCAGCTGCTAAGTCTGTGTGGGAGCCGTTTGGGAGCTGGGCTGAGGTGTGGATGCTCCACAGGCTTGGCCATCAGCAGGCAGAGAGGAGGCCATCCTGAAACAGGGGTTTTCCAAGGTCACAGTACATGACCTTGAGTTGCACAAACAGGAAGCTGGGCCCTGGCCCCAGGCGTCCTTGTGGTAGGAATAATATGGTCTTTATTGAAAACAAGCTGTTCAATTCAGACCAGCCTTGTGCAAAGACGGCCTGGATTCCTGTAGGCCAAGGTACCATGTGGCCCAGCAGGAGAGAGAGGCCTCCTGGAGCCACCTGGACTAAACTGGTGGTCCTGGGATGGGTCCACCAAGAGGTGAAGGGCCTGGGTCTATACACTCCCACAGACCTTGTCCTCATAGACTCTGCAGCCACCAGAGTGCTAACTAGGGGCTTTTAGGAGTTCTGGGCAATGCAGGGGACCCCAGTTAAGTACTATGGCTGCTAACCAAGATGTCAGCAGTTTGAATCCACCAGGCGCTCCTTGGAAACTCCATGGTGCAGTTCTACTCTGTCCTATAGGGTCACTATGAATCGGAATCGACTCGACGGCAGTGGGTTTGGTTTTTTGGATTTGGGCAATGCAGAAGAAGGAGCCCTGGTGGTGGAGCAGTTAGGCACCCAGTTGCCAACTGAAAGGTCGGTGGTTCAAACCCACCCACAGAAGAAAGATGTGGCAGTCTGCTTCTGTAAAGTTTACAGTCTTGGAAACCCTATGGGGCAGTCCTACTCTGTCCTATAGGGTCTCTATGAGTTGAAATTCACTTGATGGCAATGAGTTTGGTTTTGTTTTGGGCAGCGCAAATGGCTAAATGCTTGATTACTAGCCGAAAGGTTGGTGGCTCAAACCCAACCCAAGGTGCCTCAGAAGACAGGCCTGGTTTCCTCCTTGAAAACCCTATGGAGCAGTTCTATTCTGCACACATGGCGTCACCATGAGTCAGAACTGTTTTGAGGGAAAGTAACACCAACAACAGCTAGGAGTTTCCAAGGTCCAGAGTCTTTCTTGCAAACTCTGGTTGGCCTTGTGGTGCTAGAGCCACAGGGGCTAGACGACAGGGGCCTGTCCTTAGGTCCTATGTACCATGTGACCCTGGCCCATGTGCTGGCTGCAGTTTATTTGACATTTCATCCAGGCTGGAGCAGTCACATTCTCTCTCCCAGGACTTTGAGGCTGGGTCTGGGAGACGCGGGAGTGAAGAAGGCAGGATGGAAACCACAATTCAGTACAGACTTGGAGCTGGGTGGACTCCAGGCAACACTATGAAACCCAGACTAAAGGGGGCACTAGAGGCATGAGTCAGCTGAAGACAGGACCACAATATCTATCATTTATGCATTCATTTTCTCCATTTGTGGTAACTTTGTGGCCTGGTTGTTCCTTTCCGCTATGAGGCTGCTACCCCAATCTTCCAAAAAGCCTCATTGTTTTACTTAGATGATCTGAAGGACATCTTTTCCTTGCAACTCCATAACTCTGTCTACATGGGACCTGTCAGGAGGCCTGCACTTTGAGCTCCCCCCTCCCCATCCAACCCCAGCATCTTTATACTGACCTCAATGAGCAAACTCTGGCCTCACTGTCCTACTACATGGGTCTTGGCTGGGGAGATAGGCTGCCCAGCAGGAAAGGGGGGAGGGGAGGTGCTCCCAGACCACCTAGCAAGAAAGGCAGGAGGATCTCAAACACCACCTAGCAGAATACTTCTTGACCAATCAGATGGTTCCACGGGCAGTTCCATGACCTTGGATGTCAGCTAGGGAGGAAGGAGGACATCTCCATTTGTCCTCATACCTGTACCCCCTTCAGTGAGGTAGTTTGGCTGCTGAGTCTAACTAACTGCTCATGGGAGGAAGGAAACACATAATTTAAGCTCAGTTCTGATAGACTTGCATTAAATCTTGATTCAACCACTTTCTTTTTTGTGTTGACCTTGGGCAAGTCAATTATTCTCTTTAGCCAATTTCCTCCTTTGAAATGAAACCTGACAGAGTAGATGAACCAACATATACGGGAGTGTCTGGAACATTGTAGACATTTAATAGGTGTTAGGGTCTTTGGGAATGGAGGATGACACACCCTTGCTTCATGAAAGTGAAGAGGACTTGAAGCACTTACTGATGAAGATCAAAGACTACAGCCTTCAGTATGGATTACACCTCAACGTAAAGAAAACAAAAACCCTCACAGCTGGACCAATAAACAACATCATTATAAACTAAGAAAAGATTGAAGTTGTCAAGGATTTCATTTTACTTGGATCCACAATCAAGACCCATTGAAGCAGCAGTCAAGAAATCAAATGACACATTGCATTGGGCAAATCTGCAGCAAAAGACCATTTTAAAGTATTAAAAAGCAAAGATATCACTTTAAAGACTAAGGTACTCCTGACCCAAGCCATGGTGTTTTCAGTCACCTCATATGCAAGCAAATTTCGGGCCATGAATAAGAACGAAGAAGAATTGATGCATTTGAATTATGATGTTGGCAAAGAATATTGAATATACAACGGACTGCCAAAAGAATGAACAAATCTGTCTCGGAAAAAGTAGAGCCAGATCGCTTCTTAGAAGCAAGGATGGAGAGACTTTTTCTCACATACTTTGGACATGTTATCAGGAGGGACCAGTCCCTAGAGGACATTATGCTTGGTAAAGTAGAGGGTCAGTGAAAAAGAAGAAGACCCTCAATGAGACGGATTGACACAGTGGCTGCAACAAAGGGCTCAAGCATAACAATGATTGTGAGGATGGCACAGGACCAGGCAGCATTTTGTTCTGTTGTACACAGGGTCACTGTGTTGGAACAGACTAGATGGCACCTAACAACAGCAACAAGGGTCTCTTTCTTTCTTTCTTAAATTCTGGTCCTTGATTCCTGGTGTTTTATAGATAAAGTTACTAGACAGGAGTTATAAATAGCCCAGACATACTTATATGTCATTGAACACTGCAAAAGTTCTGCAAAAGCAATTTTGTTGAAGAAAGAAATTTTGTTGAAAAGGACGGGGGAGAGAAGAAAAAGGTGATTCAAGAGAAAACTTTAACTTGGCTCTTGACTAATTTAGCATTTTTACCCCTACAAATTTCCTATACAACATGTTTGCATAGAAGGTAGGAATGCTTGTGCTGATGTAATGGCATATACAGGCATAACAAGTAACTAGTTGCTGTCCAGTCGATGCCGACTCATGACGACTCCATGCGTGTCACGGTTGAACTGTGCTCCATACGATTTTCAATGGCTGATTTTTCAGAAATCGATTATTCAAAGCTTATGTTCTTTCTGCTACAGCTGGGGTGGCAAACAGCTTTTATCCAGCCAGCCACGTCTGGTTGACTAGTTGTGTTGTCCTGTGCTGCCACATTGTGAACCTCAGACAACTCACCAGGAACAAGAGCCAGGATCAACTCACAATGCCTGCCACGGATGTGAGATGGAGGAGGAGCAGCATACTACCTCCTGGGCCTACATCACACTGAGCATAGGTTTTGGAGGAGAAGTACAAAAAAAAAAAAGATATTTGTTCTGTTTGTCTTGTAACTGTTGGCCCGTTCTCAAAGAAGTCTGTGTTAGAATGCTCAGAAAGGCCCCATTGCCCCTCCTGCCGGGACATCTGTCCTGGCCTGGGTCTTCTCTGGTCTCACCCCTTTGCCTTTTTAAAGTAGTGGGGTGAGGGGTGTTACTCCAGTTTCCACCAGGCTCCAACCCTGTAAACTCCTATCAGGCCTACAAGCTTTGGGAGCAGGGAGCTGTTGTCTTTCTCAAGCACAACAGTTGCCAGCATTAACATTTATTTCCCAGAAAGTCACATGAGGACTCATGAGGTCATATCTGGCTCTGGCCCAGAGAGGAGATGTTCTGTGAATTGCAGCACCCTGGGACCAGGCCTGGGCAGCATTTCCAAGATGGACAAGGCAGGCAGTTGGGGAGCTTGGCACCTGCATGGCACCATTGTCATGCAAGGGAACGAAGGAGGGGGAGCTCTTTTCCCATCAGTCAACTTAGAAGCTTGGGTCAAAGCAGAGAAGAGAACAGCTCCTTCCCACCCAATTTGTCGTCCCTCCCCACCCTGCCTGCTGTGCCTCCCATTCCTCCAGCTTTGCTAAGAGGCTGAGCCTGTCCAAAGTGCAGACAGAAGCCAAGAATGAGCTCCCAGGTCAATAAGCTTCCCAAGGGCAGGGTCTGGCAGAGTGGAGGGCCATCACAGGGCAACGTCCTGCATTTTAGCAGAGAACTTCAGTGCCGGGCAGGGAAGCTAGGCAGAGCGCAGTGAGAGCTGCACGTGAGAGTGTGTGGTTCCCTAGGCACTCCAGATCCAGGACCTGACAGAGGAGAGCAGGCAGAGACACTGCCAAGAGGCTGCCTGCCCAGCTAGAGCTGGTTTAAGGCCTGGCCAGGTGCTTTACATGTGGCAGCCTTGCCTGCCTAAATAATTTCTTTTGCCTTTAGGAATTAAGAAGCTTAGGCCAAGCCCAGCTGGAGTTTTCAAAATTTCATATAAACAAAGCAAAAGATGCAGCTTATACAACGTCCTTGGCTGGGGAGTCCGCAGTTGCCTGGCACAGCTGAACAGCCAACAGGGGCCCCACGGGCAGCATGTCCAGCGGCCCTGTGCTGATGTGAGAGCCTTTGTCATCCATAGCCTATTGCTGGGCCACCCTCTAAGGGCCATTCTTTCTAAACTTTCTGCAAACCCTGAACCAGTTGGGTGCTTTCCAGAGTCTATTTCAGAGTAAGGGAATTAGCTCAGGCTCAGAAAACCACAGAGCTAGAAGGATGAAGTGTCAGAAATAATACTAACATGAATTAGCAGCTAAGCAACGGTGGTTCAGTGGTAGAATTCGTGCCTTCCATGTGGGAGACTAGGGTTCGATTCCCATCCAATGTGCTTCATGTGCAGCCACTACTCACCTGTCAGTGGAGGCTTGTGTGTTGCTATAATGCTGAACCGATTTCAGCAGAGCTTTAGACTAAGATGGACTAGGAAGAAATGCCTGGTGGTCTACTTTTGAAAATCAGCTAATAAAAACCCTATGGATCACAATGGCCCTGCCCTATTGTACACAGGGTCACTCTGAATTGGGGGCCAACTCAATGACAGCTGACAATAACAACTGTCTTATAAAGTCACAAGTAATTTTAGATGAGATGATGGCATATGGTAGAGAGCAGTGGGGGAGGGATTCAAAGTAACAAAACATCAAGGATGCTGTTAAAGTCATTCATTTATTCATTTACTGGACACATATTTATTGAGAGTGTACAGTATGCTGGAAACCCTGGTGGCCTAGTGGTTAAGTGCTATGGCTACTAACCAAAAGGTCGGCAGTTCAAATCCACCAGGTGTTCCTTGGAAACTCTATGGGGCAGTTCTACTCTGTCCTATAGAGTCGCTATAGAGTCACTGTGAGTCGGAATTGACTCAATGGGTTTTTTTTTTTTTACCATGTGCTAATCACTGTTCTAGCCTCTGGAGATACACAATGCACACACTGGACAAAAGTCAGTGCTTGTATTCTAATGGGGAAAGATAGGCAATAAACAGGATAAAGACAGGTTATAAAAAATGTTTTGGAGGAAAAAAGTAGGGTAATATGACAGAAAATAAATGGGGACAGGGCTTAGAGTACAGGTGTCAGTGAAGATCTTTCTGAGGAGGTGATATTTAATCAAAGCAAGAGTGATGAGCAAGAGCCAGCCATGGAAAGATCTAGAAGAGGGCTCTAAGCCACAGGAAAGGAAAGCCTTTTGGGTGGCTGTAGTGTGTTCAATAAGGAGAGTCAGAGTAAGGCAGACCCAGGTGGTACAGCACCTTGAAGATCAATCTATGGACTTAAGAGTTTATTCTAAGTGCAATGGGAAGCCATCAGAAGATTTTAGCCAGAGGATCTTATTTCTGTTTTAGAAATGACATCTGAGTGCTCAGTAGAGAATAAATTGTAGGGAAGCAAGAATAGAAGAAAGGAGGCTTGTTGAGAGGCTTTTTAAAAAATTATTATTAATTTTTATTGTGCTTTAAGTGAAAGTTTATGAATCAAGTCAGTCTCTCAAACAAAGATTTATACACACCTTGCTATACACTCCTAATTGCTCTCCCCCTAATGAGACAGCATACTCCCTCCCTCCACTCTCTCTCCTCGTGTCCATTCAGGCATCTTCTGGCCCACTCTGCCCTCTCATCTCCCCTCCAGACAGGAGATGCCAACACAGTCTCATGTGTCTACTTGATCCAAGAAGCCCGTTCTTCACCAGTAACATTTTCCATCCCATATTCCAGTCCAATCCCTGTCTGAAGAGTTGGCTTTGGAATGGTTCCTGTCCTGGGCCAACAGAAGGTCTGGGGACCATGACCTCCAGGGTCCTTCTAGTCCCAGTTTGACCATTAAGTCTGGTCTTTTTATGAGAATTTGGGCTCTACATCCCACCGCTCTCCTGCTCCCTCAGGGGCTCTCTGTTGTATTGCTTGTCTGGGCAGTCATCAGTTGTGGCTGGGTACCATCTAGTTCTTCTGGTCTCAGGCTGATGTAGCCTCTGGTTTATGTGATCCTTTCTGTTTCCTAGGCTCATAATTACCTTGTGTCTTTGGTATTTTTCATTCTTCCTTGCTCCAGGTGGGTTGAGACCAACTGATACATCTTAGATGGATGCTTGCTAGCATTTAAGACCCCAAACACCCTCTCCAAAGTGGGATGCAGAATGTTTTCTTAATAGCTTATATTATGCCAATTGACTTAGATGTCCCCTGAAGCAATGGTCCCCAAACCCCCACCCCTGCTTTGCTGGCCTTTGAAGCATTCAGTTTATTCAGAGAACTTCTTTGCTTTTGGTCCAGTCCAGCTGTGTTGGCCTCTCCTGTATTGTGTGTTGTCTTTCCCTTCACCTAAAAGAAAACTTATCTACTGTCTAATTAGTGAAAACCTCTTTCCCTCCTTCCCTCCCTCCCCCCTCTTATAACCATCAAAGAATATCTTCTCTGTTTAAACTATTTCTCGAGTTCTTATAATAGTGGTCTTATACAATATTTGTCCTTTTGCAATGGACTGATTTCATTCAGCATAATGTCTTCCAGATTTTTCCATGTGACGTAATGTTTCATGGATTCATCATTGTTCTTCATCGATGTGTAGGATTCCATTGTGTGAGTATACCGTAATTTATTTATCCATTCATCTGTTGATGGGCACCTTGGTTGCTTCCAACTTTTTGCTATTGTAAACAGTGCTGCAATGAACATGGGCGTGCATATGTCTGTTCATGTAAAGGCTCTTATTTCTCTAGGATATATTCCAAGGAGTGGGATTACTGGATCATATGGTAGTTCTATTTCTAGTCTTTTAGTCTTTTAAGGAAGCGCCAAATCAATTTCCAAAGTGGTTGTACCGTTTTACGTTCCCACTAGCAGTGTAGAAGTGTTCCAGTCTGTTGAGAGGCTTTTGGTGGTGCTTGGAACTGGGGGGTGGGGGGGGGGGTGTGAGGAGAAAGTGCAAAGAACTTCACATATTTTGGGTACAATTGAAGGCAGTCCCCAGAGGGCTTGCTGAGGTATTGACCTTGAAGGAGAGAGGGGAGTCAAGGATGATTCCTAGATGTTGACTTGAGAAACCCTCTGGAAGATCATCATCTTCTGTACTGGGGAGGAATGATTTGGAGGGGAAAATCAAGAGCTCTGTTTTGGACATGTTAACATGAAGTTCCTATTTTAAAAATCTAAGTGCACATGTCAAGTGGGCAGTTGGATATATGAGTCAGGACTGGAGACTTTAATTTGGGAGGAGCAGCCGGTGAGGTAGTAGGAGAACTGGAGAGTTTGGCATTCCCTGAACCTAGAGAAAAGAGAGTGTTTGAAGGAGTGAGTGGTCAGACAGGGAGGATGCTGTGGGAGGCTGGGGAGGCTGGACACAGAAATGAGACTGTTGGGGTTGCCCACATGGAGGTTCTTGGTGACCTTGACAAGAACCATTTCAGAAGAGTGGAGGAGATGGACTCTCAGCTGGAGCAGGTGGAGGAGAGAGTGGGAAGCGAGGAAGTGGTGGCCAAGAATAGACTAAGTCTTCCTGTGAAGGAGAGTAGAGGAATGGGACAGTAACTAGAAGGCATTTGGGTTATAAGAAGATTTTGATTTTACTATTATTTAATCGGGAAACCCTGGTGGCGTAGTGGTTAAGTGCTACGGCTACTAACCAAAAGGTCAGTAGTTCAAATTCACCAGGCACTCCTTGGAAACTCTATGGAGGGCAGTTCTACTCTGTCCTATATGGTCGAAATCAACTCAATGGCAAAGGGTTTGGTTTGAATTTGGTTTATTATTTAATTATTTGGATATTTGTAAAAATAATTAACACCTGCACACAGTAAACATTTCAAACAACACAAAACCGTTTATTCCCAGTCCCTGCCCCAGTTCTGCTCACTAGAAGGAAGCACAGGTAACAGCTTTTAATAAGATGTGAGATATGAGAGAATGTGTGTTATCAGAAGGGGAGACTGTTGATGAAGGAGCAAGAATATAATTATAAGAGTGAAGTTCAGGAGCAGGCAAGGGGCAGAGGGTTCTGTGCCAGGTGGAAGGTTGGCCTTTGTGGGGAGCAGAGTACTTGGTGCACAGCTGCAGTGGGGGAGGCAGGGGTGAGGACCCAGAGGCAGGGCACAGCAGGCCTGGTGCTGGGCGTGTGTGTGTATGAGGGCAGGGGTGGTTCCCGCCAGCCTGCAGATTTTTTACAATGAAATCTGCTCTAAGCACTGGCACACTTGTCCAAAATATTTGCCAACCAAAACCATTGCTCCCAGCTGCCAGGTGGGCTTTACTCTGATCATGTCAATACTACCATGAAGGCCTGCACAGAAAACCCAGGAAGGGTAGGCCCCAGCTCCAGGAGGTCTCACCCCACCTATCCCCACTCAGCTGCTCCGCCCAGCTGGGCTGATTCTGGGCTTCTGCTCTGACTAACCCCTCAATGCCCTGTCACAGACTTCCCTCACCTCACCGTCTCCCTGATCCTGGGCCCTGCCCTGCATCCTTGGGACCTGCTAGACCCTGGGGCCAGACTGGCCCGGCTCTGGCCTGACAAAGACTTGGCAAAGGACATTGTCCTCCTGAGGTAGCAAGCTGACCTGGCTTCCTGTCCTTCTGCCACCATAGGCCACACTCTGAAATTACTGTTGAGAGGATGATCTGCTGTGGTCCCGGTGCCTCTCACTCAGCTACCTAATCAGAAGCCTTGGGCCTGGAACATTCCTTGATAATGGAGGCTGGGAGCTGTGCCTCCCTCTGTCCCAGTTTCTTCTTCCTTGTCGTGGAGACTCCTTCCCTGTTTCAGGCCTAATGTGTAGCTCTGTGTTCAGCTTATGCATGTGCATCATATGGCACCTGGTCAACCCCATTACTCCATCTGTTCCCAGCCGGGAGGGAACGGAGTCCCTCACCTGGAACATGAGAGAAGTATATGCAGAATACCAGTTGTGTCAGCTGCAGGGAGTGGCCCACTGGCCACAGGGGACGAACAGCCACAATTGAAGCTGACTTTGCTCTGTCTCTTCTTTATGTGAGTAAGGCATTTTTCTTAGTCTCTTAGTGCTGCTTTAACAAATACCAAAAGTGGGTGGCTTTAACAAATAGAAATTAATTTTCTCACAGTTTAGGAGGCTAGAAGTCCAAATTCAGGACACTGGCTCTCCGTCTGCTGTGGGGGAAAGTCTTGTCTCAGCTCTAGTTCTTCTCGGAGTTCCTTGGAGGTCTCCACGTGGCATCTATCTTTCCCCCATTCCTGCTTGTTTCCTGCTTGCTTGCTTCTGTGCCTAATCTGCTCTTTTATATCTCAAAAGTGACTGGCTTAAGACACACCCTATATTGATGTGGTCTTGAAGTAGCAAAAATGCATTTTCTTTACTGTTTTAATATTAGAGAGAATATGTTTTCTCATTCGTTTTAGTATAGCTGTATAAGCTGTGATTAATCTCTAGTCCTTGGAAAATGGTGCAGGCTCTGATCAAGATATAGTGGAGCAGCCTGTTCTACCCTTAAAACCTAACAAACACCCTAATACCTTACAACATGTTTTCCTCTGTTCAGAATAGGTGACTGAGAGCTTGACATGACTAATGCCATAAGGATGCCCTAAATAATCTCTAAACATTTTTTTTATTGCACCAGCTGCACCAGTCTCTTCCAAAGGGGTGTGGAGCTATCTCAGCTCCTGTGGCCTTGGTCTTTCTTCTTTTTTGTTCTCTTGAGAAATGGCCTTCAGCCTGCAAAACCGATAGGAAGGCTCTCTGGCATTTTTAATCTGCAACTTTCTTTCTTGCTCCCTATCTCAACCACAGTGGACTTGGCAAAACAGTTCCACTAGCCAAGAGATTCTTATGTGAGTTTTTCAGCCTGTTACAAACATACTGAGTAGAGTCCAGATACCTGACATGCATATCTTTAGTTTAATAGTTTTTTTGTAGTTGTTTTGTGACATATAAACCATCTGTGGACTACGTGCTCAAAATATTAGGTAACCCTGATCTTCCCCGTATAAAACCCTCCCATCAACCCTTTAGGGTAGACAGAATTTGGGAGAAATTTAACCCCCTCTGTCTCTTAAATACCGGTATTCAATAAAGCCCTGTTACTGCTTACCTTCTCCTGTCTCAGTATTAGCTTTGCGACAGGAGGCTCAAACCTGCGATTTGCAGTAACAATCTTACTAACAAAGAAAACCCTATTACATCCATAGGTATGTTGTTGTTGTTGTTAGGTGCCATCGAGTCACTTCCGACTCACAGCGACCCTATAGGACTGCCCCATAGGGTTTCCGAGGAACAGCTGGTGGATTTGAACTGCTGACCTTTTGTTTAGCAGCTAAGCTCTTAACAGCTGCGCCACCAGGGCTCCATCCACAGATCTGATTTACAACACATGTTTTGGGGTACACAATTCAATCCTTAACAGCACAGTTCCATCCAATGCCTATGTGTGAGTCCTGTCTTTCTTGGTGATCTTGGACCTTTACTCAACAACTACCTTCTGTCTCCCTGACTCTCACTGATAGGCTTCCTGCCTCACACGCCAAATACAATTAGGTCTCTGACCTCTGAGCCACTTGTTGTCAGGCTCACCCTCCATGGTCACTCCTCTGCTGGGCATGGGTTTGCACATCAGTAATGGAGCTGACACTCCAAAGTCCAAATGGAAGGAAAACATCAGCCAACACCATTACCTCTTGCTTGGGGGGACTCTGTGGCTAATGGGAAGCTTTGGAAAGGGGTTCACTGGCTTGTCGGTCAAGCCAGACTACGCAGTTGGATAGGACAGGTGGAGGCAGGGCTGCAAAGAAGTGTGCTCATGCACTGATCCACTGGTTAGAAATATTTTTATTGCCAGGGGTGTGGAGAGGGAGACCCAGGGCCTGCGGGGTCCCCAGTGGTAGAGGTTAGGGGAGGTCAGGGTGCATGTACAGGTAGGCAAGGAATGAGAGGCTGGGGTTGGGGAACAGTGTAAGGGTCTCCTGCACTTGCAGGGGAGCAGCAGGGGGAAGCCGAGGTGCAGACAGGCACGTGGAAAGCTCTTTTTTAGTGGCAGTTCATCTGTGAGGAAAGCAATGGAGAGGACAGTGAGCCTGAGACCAGGCCGTCACCCTGTCTGCTCAGTGGCTCCCATCACTCTCACCCCCATCTCTCACCTTGGATGGGCTCAATGGGTATCTGGCTTTCTGAGCCTCATCATTCAGCAGAGGCCTCACCAGGCAAGAGCGGTGATGGGAGAAGGTCTCAAAGCTCTTCTTGCCATGGTAGGAGCCCATGCCACTGTGCCCTGCAGAAGGAGCAGCTCAGGGCCCAGATGGCCTAAGAACCCTGGCCACAGTCCTGTCCCACAAGGCCCTACCTGGATGCCACCCACCTTAACCCAGCTATGACCTTCACATGCCTCCTCTCTGGGCCTCCCTGGTTGGCTGATGCACCAAGGTGTCCCCCAAGGTGTCCATGCTGGGAGAACAGGGAGTGTTGCCCTCTTGAGGCCTCAGTGAAATGGATCCGGTACACTAGCTGATGTTTAAGGACATCCTAGGGTTCCGAGGTTAAATGTGGCTGATGTATTAGCGGAGCCAGAGTCCCAAACAGGAGGGGTCTGTGGGAATCTGTGACCCTGGCTGCTCCAGCTCCTCCTGTGTTACCCAGGAGAAGTATGCCTGGCCCTGGGGAGCTGTCTGAGGACACCAAGAAGAGGCAGGCTGGCAGTGGGCTCAGCTCCAGACTCGCCCACACCCCCAAAAGGCAACGAGTGCATGGTGATGTGGACGATGACGTTATTGGCCATCACCCCACCACTGGACGTCTCTGAGATCATCTTCTTTATCACCTACAGCACAGACCCAGGCCCTGGCCTCAGTCTCCTGCTCTAGGACACCCAGGCCTCCTTCTCCCTGTCTAGGTAAGCCTTGGAGCCCCAAGGCCACAGGCGCTGTCTTCTGCTATCCTCACATGTCCCATCCACAGCACCCACAGGAAATGATAATAGCAACAGCCTTCACGACTGTGCACAGCCTACCGTGTCTTATAAGCACTCTCATGTTGAGCATCTCATTCAATGCTCACTACACCCTCCGAGGTGGGTATTATTGTCCTGATTTTAGAGACGATGAGAAAGAAGCTCAGAAAGGCTAAGAGACTTGCCCAGGTCACACAGCTGATGAGCAGTGATGCTAGGACTTGAGCTCAGGTCTGTGGCCCTGGACCGCATGCATGCTGGACCTGGAGCCCCGACCCTGGTTCGAGCCCCAGGCCTACCTGCTTGTTGCGGGGGAGAACACATAGAAAGCCAGGGGCTTCTCGCGCTGGTTGATGAACTGGATGGCCTTGTCTAGGCTGCTCACACACACGATAGGTAACACTGGCCCGAAGATTTCCTCCTGCATCACTGGGGACCTGGGGTCTACGTCCACAAGGATGGTTGGGACTGAGGCGGGAACAAGGACTATCAGCAGGCTACAGGCCCTTCTGCTTGTCAGCCAAGTCCAAGTATCTAGACATCCCCTTTCACCTCTTCTACAGCTGCCGAGAACCAGAGAGGGCTCTTCCCATGGCTCCTCACCACCCAGGGCCGAGCCCAGCAGACAATAGGGAGAAATGCAGAGTAACCTGTCTCCAGGGGAGCAGAGGGCCCCAGGGGGCTGTAGCATTTCAGTCTCCCTGGCAAATTGGGGGCCAAAAGGGGCCCATCTCAGGCCCCTACAGGCTCAGGCACAGGGGCTCCCTGGCTTGGCATACCTGGAGCCCCGAGTGTCCCCCCTCGAGGGGGCCTTGTGGGGAGAGGGGTTTCTGGGGCTGAAGAGGGGACTTCCAGAGGTTGTGCTGTCTGCTGTCTGCTGCAAGCCCCAGACCTCCCCACGATGGAAGCATTATCTTCTTGTCATGTATCTGTACCCACTTGCTACAAACTTGCTGGGAACTCTGGCAACCTGGCCGGGGAGGCAGAGCTCCTCAGGTCGAGGATGCCTACCTATGTAGCGGGCAGCCGCATCCCCAGTGCCCCCATGGGTGACTCTCTGGCCCTCTATCAGGCCCATCGCCCTCTGAAAGTGACAGGATTTAATGATTCTCCCGTAGTCTCAGGACTTCTGGGCATCGTTCCTGTAGAACTCCTGTGGAGGGAAGGAGCACACGTGATCCAGGACTGTTAAAACTGTACTGCTGTGTGAGGAAAAAGCACGTCGATGTGCACAGACACACAGAAGGGAAAAGGCAGGGGGATGTACTCAAATACCCACAGTGATTACCTTTGGGACATGGGATTCTGGGTAGGGCTTTTTTACTTTATATTCTTTATATTTTCCAGATTATCTACAGTGAGTATGTATTACTTTTATGCTCAGAAAACAAAACAAACAAACAAAAAGAACATATTTTTTGAAGCCCTGAAAGTCGCTAGTGACACCATGGCCACTCACTGCTCACAGCCTTCCCTCACGTACCTCCCCACTCCCAGCAACCCCAAGGGCCCACACTCACTTTCAGGCACTTTTTGAGCTTCTCCACAATTTGGCCCTGGATAGAGGAGTCATAGAGGATATAGTCGGGGGCCATGCAGGTCTGGCCACTGTTCATGAATTTCCCCCAGGTGATGCGCCTATGAAAACCCCAGATCAGACTACATCCCATAAAGACATTTCCCAAGGGCAGGCTCTTATTTTATTTGCTCAAGGTCAAGGCACAACAGGCTCAGTGCTGGAGGCACCCTCGCTGGTCAGCAGAAACCCACAACTAGTTGCAGTCGAGTCAACCCTGACTCATGGCGACCCGATGTGTATCAGAATAGAACTGTGTTCCATAGAGTTTTCAACGGCTGATTTTTGGGGAGAAAATCACCAAGCCTTTCTTCTGAGGCATCTCTGGGTGGACTCAAACCTTCAACTTTTTGGTCAGCAGCCAAATGCATTAACTGTTTACACCACCCGATGACTCCAGTAGAAGCCTGGGGCTGTGAACTGTCTGCTGTGAGGCTTCCCTAAGTATCTTACTCACTTCTAGACATGGAGCCAATGCCTGAGCAGCCTAAGGACCTTCTGGAGCCCCACCAGAAGCCTAGAGGGGATCTCTGGGAGACACCAGGGTAAGCCACTTTTGTGCCTCCCCAGTCACCCTCTCAGAGCCCTGCACAGCCGCATGTCACCTCACCCTCAGAGGGCCACACACATGGGGTATTGTACAAATCTGAGCAACAGGTGACCCTTGTCGTCTCTTGTCCTCCTGCTTTCCAGGATTCAGCTCACCTACCTTCCCCGAGCCAGAGGGGTGGACTCAATAGCCTGCAACCTTGTCTGTTCCATGAATGTCCTGGGCCTGCTTGTCCTCCAGTCTTCAAGGGGCTGCTTCCTTGGCTTGGGCCCCTCTCCCAAGGTGATGCCTACTCAGTACTCAGAGCTCAACCTAGACCTCCCCCTGCAGGAAGCTTTCGCAGACTCCTTGTGACATGGTACCTCCCCAGGGAGGGTGGGGAGAACATTTGTGTTATTCAGAGCAGGACCATGGCACTGCAGGCAAATGAGGAAGCCCCTGCCACCCAGATAGCCTGAGCCACTTACCTGCAGACAACATCCAGATCACAGCCCTTGTCCACATAGCAAGGGCTCTTCCCTCCCAGCTCCAGCGTCACAGGGGTCAGGTGCTTGGCAGCCGCTGTGATAACAACCTTATCCACACCGGAGCTCCCGGTGTACAAGATGTGGTCAAATCCCTCCTTGAGCACCTCCGTGGTCTCAGGGACACCCCTGTTGATCACTGGGTACAAATCCTTCCGTGTGAGGCGGAAAGGGTCAGAAGAGACCGTAGTCCTTCTTTACTCCTGCACACTTGGGTGGACAGTCCTACAGCCAGCCCTGCCCATGTAACCACTGGCAAGAAGAGCCCCTCTCCTGGCTCAAAGGCAGACCCCAGCACTATTCATCCCAATGGGAGAGGGCAGCTGCTAGTGGCTGTCCTTGTCCCCACCCTGTGGCTCTCCCCTTGTTGTAAGAATTCACTCATTTTCAACCCCCAAAGACCCGGTCCTGAACACAGCTATGCTCGAGCCCTGGAGAGCGATTCACCTTGTCCAAGTACTGAGGGATGATGGTGGCCAGCAGACTTGCCATGTCCTCACTCAGCTCCGAGGGCTTGACAACCACCGTGTTCCCTGAAGAGCACACAGAGTCATGGCCACCCCACCAGAATCTCTGCCCCTCACAGTGCCGAAGCCTGGAGCCTCCCCTCCATCTTCTACATCCTCAGTGAGTGGACACGAGAGGGCCATACCCAGCCCACACATGGGTACCCCCTGGCTTAACTGTATCCCCTGCCCCTTAGCAGTTGCTCAGATTTTGGAGAGGAGAAAGGGGAAAGAAGAGCTCAAGGCCTTGTTGAGAGAGCACAGCTAGACCTTACTGGTAAGAACCAGTTGCCATGGAGTCAATTCCTACTCATGGTGACCAGAGTAAAACTGCCCACCATACGGTGTTCAATGGTTATGACATTTTGGAAGTAGATCACCAGGCCTTTCTTCAAAGGTGCTTCTGAGTGGATTCAATCTGCCAAACTTTCAGTTAGTAGTCAAGCACTTATTTTTTGCACCACCCAGGGATTTCCTGATAAATATCTGTTCAGAGCAGCCCTTGCCCTCACACACACAGGCATGGGGAGGCAGGCATAGAGGACTGACTAGGTCTCAGGCACCAAGAGGCTCAATAGTTTGCTCCTCTCAGTCCCCTGTGAAAGACAGAGTCCATTAAATCATTATCTGACCTCAGGCCCTCTCTCCTCGAAGACTGAGCCCTTGCTTCCCTCTGCCGTTGGATGTCCCCTGCCCAGAACAGAGCCCTGGCACCCGCATCAATGGTGCCCACCATGGGCTGGATGGTGAGGTTGAAGGGGTAGCTCCACATGCTGATGATGAGGACCACACCCAGGGGTTCTGAGTGGTTGTAGGGCTCATCTTGCTGGGTCTGGGGAGTCTTCTCCACAGGCTCATCTGCGGCCCACTCGGGGAGCTTCTAGATCATGTAATCAGTTTCTTCCAGGACATATACCACCTCCTCATAGTAGGCGTTCCATTCATTCTATGGAGAGGGCTTCACGTGAGCTTGCCAGCCCTGAGTGGAAGCCATACTTCCGGGAGAGTAGGGGGGTGGAGAGCAAATGGGGGTCATTCAGGTTTGGTCGTGGGTCCTGGGGTCTTGAACAAGCTGCTGAATTGCTCCTAACCGCAGGCTCCCAATTTACAAAGTGAGAGCATGAGCTGTACCCTGTGGGGCTGTTGAGCAGGTGCTTTAGGCAGTACTGGAATGCCCAGCTGGCTCCAGAGATGGGAGCTGTTGCCATGGGTGCCCAACCCAGGAAAGGCCCAGAGAAGTTACCCAGGGAGTAGAGCTGAGGATTAGCCATTGGGTCCGCAGGTCTGTGAGGGTCCCTTTTCTGCCAGTGTCGAGGACCCAGGTAGATTTGGACATGCCTAGTCTGAGCTGCCTGAGGGACCCCCAGGGGCGGGAGCAGTAAATGATATGGCACCTGGGGCCAGGTCTGGGCAGTGGGTGATTGGTGAGTGGTGAGAACTGGCGGACGAGTGGTCTGGGAACACTTAGAGTCTTCTCTGGAATAACATGTGCACTGTGGCAGGAGCCCTAAGGAGACCTCTGTGAAGTCTTGGGTAGAGGAGAGTGGAGAGTTAGGAGAACGTCCAGGAGACACGGGCGTCAGGCGGCTGAGGGGTGATAACCTCAGCCCTCCCCAGCAACAAGGAAGGTGTGAGCAGGCAGCAAGACCAAGCTTGGAGCCTCCTGGAATAGTTGGAAGAGCCAGTGTGCAGCACTAGGAGGGGAGATCAGGACTGGAGGAGGGGGAGCAGCGTTGAGACATACAGCTGTCTCACGCAGTTTGGCTTCAAAGAGCAACAAAGAAGTTGTAGAGTCAGCAGAGTGGGTTTTGTTTTAGATTTTAAGAGAAAAATATTGAGAAGTTAAAAAAAAAAAAAAAAAACAGGAGCAATGGCCATGGTAGTTGGTGGGGTGAAAGCCCTGAAATAGTGGGAGATGCACTCCCAGCTCTGGACCCCAGAGAGGATATCTCCTCTCCGCTTCAAGCCAGGATGGTGGAGGAAGTAGGTCCTGACAAGGTGGGGGCAGCCAGCGGATGGCTTGTGAATTTGGAGGTCCCTGGTTTTGCTCAGGGTGAGGGGACACAGGGAGCTTGAGGGAAGTAGGGAAGGATGGAGGAGGGAAGGCAGTCGTGGAGGGTGGAGCCAGGCCCTCTGGGGTGGCAGACTGTGTGCTGCCTCTGGGGGGACCTAGGGATTTGAGGGCTGCAGAAGTGAGGAGGCAGAAAGTTTGGGGCGTCATGTCTGCGGAAGATGGTTGAAATGGTTGGGCTCCCGCTTCAGGCTGGATGGAAAGGAATTGAAGCCAGGAGGGAATGGTATGCAGAAGGGGCAAAGGAGAGGCTCTGGAGGCGGAAGTGGCCAGCGAGAGGGAAAAGGGCGGTTGATAAGGCGGCAGGTGAAGGGGAGGCAAGGCTCCAGGAAGGCTGCGAGCTGTGTCTCAGCCGCTCCAAGTCGCTACTTGGCCTTTCTGACCTGCACTTTTCCCATCTATGAAATGGACTAGTGAGGATCTATGTAAAGCTCTTCTCGTAGAGCATCTGGCCGCGGCAGGAGCCCCTTGGCCTCAGTGAGGTGACAGCCCTATGGGCCCTTCCACGTGGCGACAGAAGCTGGCTTCCCACTGCCCCGCAGGCCCCCGCATGCGAGTTTTGGCAGGTGAGAAGAGGCTGTCTTTGGGGGGAAGCACCTTGTTGAGGTCGGCACCCAGCGCCTCGGCGATGTCCGTCTGGCGTTCCTTGGTCATGCGCCGCAGCGCCTCCAGCTGCTGAACCCGGAACTGCAGCGGGCGCGTCCTGCCCGAGCTGAAGGCGGCTCTGGCCCGCTTCATTGCGTCGCTGATTTTGTTCATGGTGCCTGGGGAAGGAGAGCGCCTTAGAGCAGGGAGAAGAGGGCGCGTCCCTGGCCCAGGGCTGCAGTCTGGCGTCTCAACCAGTCCCTGGGACCACCTGTAGCGCCAAGGGCAGAGCTTCACTGCTCCTCCACCGCCGTCCTCTAGGGGAAGGGGCCTGGGGAAAATGACACCCCCACCACTTCGCCTTTTCTGCCTTCACCTTTCTCAGCTCCCTACCCCAGATGTCCTGGCCTTTTTTGATGTCCTGGTAGCCTCCTGAGCAGATGGCAAACTCACTCCTAGGATCCAAAGTCCATTTGCCAATGGTGGGGTTCTCTGCAACCAGCTGGCTTGTCTGAGGTCCTCCCACCTCCTCCACAGCAAACATCCAAAAGGGAGGACAGGCAGAGCCAGACCACTTTCCAATGTGGTGGCAATTGGTGGGGGGTGGAGGGGGTGGAATCTTTATTCACGATCTTTGTTTTCATCTTCTGTAGTGTTTGACCTCCATGTCATGAGCTTATATTTTTTAAATGTTTGTTACATATTTGAATAAGTAATACATGGTCATGGTAGAAAATTAAAAGCTATAAGAGGGGACACAAAGAGCAAGTCTCCCTATCCCTGTCCATCAGCTGCCCAGTTCCCCTCCAGAGGCAGCCCCTGTGACCAAGCTCTTGCCCTCCTTCCTTTCTCTTCTGGAGATATCCCTTCCAGAGACACTCAGCCCCTTATAGACACTGTGTAACATTAAACATCAGGAGAAAAAAAACAATAAGGCTACTTCCATTTGGGTAAAAAAAGGTATGTATGTATACCTTTTACATATATATATATAAAAATTTTTTTATATACATATATATACCTTTACATATACATATATATGTATTGCCTTCGAGTCCATTCCGACTCATAGCGACCCTGTTGGACAGAGTAGAACTGCCCCATGGAGTTTCCAAGGAGTGGCTGGTGGATTCAAACTGCCGACCTTCTGGTTAGCAACCAAGCTCTTAAAAACTAGGGCTCCATAAACATAAAATTGTATAATTTATATATGTGTATTATGTAATCCTGTTTCCAATTCCACCGCCTCCCCTCCCCAAGGTGCTGACCCTAAACCCAGCCCCAGGGCCTTCTGTGCAGGGAAGATTGACCATGCTGGCCATGCAGTGCCCTCTCCCTACAGGCTGACGGCTCCCCTGGGCCAGGCCCTTCTGCTGACCATGGCCTGAGATCACTTCCCCGCAGGAAGATCCCTTTCCCTCTTGAGCCTCTTATGGTCGAATCAGGGAAGCAGCCTCTGGCCACCAGAAAGCAGGATGGACCAGGTCAGTGGGCCTCTCTGGGCCTCCTCATAAGCCAGTGTGATAATATCTCTGCTTCCTAGTTATTACAGGATGTTTGGAGAAGTAAAGCATTTAAGCAGGCTGGCACTACCTGGCAGCTATTCATATATTCCAGGTCCGCTTTCAGAACCCGTCTGGTTCTGATCCACCTCGCTCTCCAGCACCTACTTCCGTCACCTATGCCACCTTTGCCCTCAGGTGCCAGCTGACTGCTCCACCTCCATCACCTCCTTTGATCCTCAGAAAAACCTTGCCCAGGAAGAAGGAACCATTAGGAATCCAATTAACAGATGGGGAAAGCCAGCCCAGAAAAGTGGACTGCTCTGTCTTTGTTCTCATAGTCAGCAAGTGGCAAATCAAGATTTGAACCAGATCTATCTTGTGCCTTTAGCTTTCCCTGTGAAAAATTCTTCTGATTGTACATCACACCTTCTCCACTGACAACCCCTCCTTCCCCCAGATCCCAGGACCTCATCCCCCTGGAGCTCAGGATGTACAGCAGAGCTGCAGAGATGTTCCTTGCACCAGCTTCCTTGATGCAGGAAGAAGGAGGACTTCCAGATACTTCCACCTAGAGGGAAAACAGACCCCAAAGCCAGATGATTACCTTTGACACAGCCTCTCCCAGTGACCTGAGCTCCAGGAGTGAGCAAGAGGCAAGAGGAGACGTGCTTAAGGACCCTCCTTCCTGTGCTCTCAGCCCTTGGAGTCCCTGCCCAGGAAGTTTGTGTGGCAAGAAAAAAAAAAAAATTCAAATGTGGGCTATAGTGTAATCTCTGCAAGCCTCCTTTTTGGGGGATTAGGTCTTGAGTTGTCTGCTTTGTTCTGCCCTGAAATGCAAGAATGTGGCTGTGAAGGCTTGGACAGGGCACTCATCCAGTTTTCAAATGGAGGCCCCTGATTGATTCTTTCCAGCTTTCCAAGGTGCATTTGCTAGGTTCCAGGCTCCCAACTTTGTTCTGCCCTGAAATGCAAGAATGTGGCTGTGAAGGCTTGGACAGGGCACTCATCCAGTTTTCAAATGGAGGCCCCTGATTGATTCTTTCCAGCTTTCCAAGGTGCATTTGCTAGGTTCCAGGCTCCCAACTTGCTGGGTTACATAAACTCATCAGCAGATGAAGGGCAAGTCACAGTGAGTGTGCAACAGCTCCCATTGCCACCGACAGGCCACCACTGCCTGTTCTCATACCTTACCCCCATGCGTGCCAGTCAGTGGCTGGGTCCCACAAGGCAGGACTTGAACCCCTGGGAGCCAGAGGCTGGGTTTCAACAGGGCCCACTGACATCTAGTTCTGCCCTTGTTGAACAAAAGAGAAGAGGGTCAAGAACTAGTGAGGCTGGCCACAGGCATCTCTCCATGTATTCACCCCAGACACCAGTGATGCTCAGAATGGAGGGACCCTGGAAAGCCACGCCGTTCCTCTGTATCTGTGCTGTTCAGCTGAGGTGCGCTGGACCCTGCTCACAGAGCTGCTAGCCTCCACTGCCCCAGAGACACTGGGCTCCTTCATCTCACACCTCCTACCAGGTGCCTCCTGCCACCTGGCAGCCTCTTCTCCAACAGCTGTCAGTATCCTTGCTTTCCATCTCATTCAGGGTAGAGTACAAGGCTCTCATCATGGCCAAATTTCTCAGCATAGATGAAGTGAGCACTTCCAGTGCTGTATCTGTTTGTTGAAGTATCTTAATTGGTATTCTATCAGTTCCTGGAGCCTTGTTTTTCACCAATGACTTCAGCGCAGCTTGGACCTCTTCCTTCAGCACCATTGGTTCTTGATCATATGCTACTTCCTGAAATGATTGAACGTTGAACAGTTCTTTTTGGTACAGTGACTCTGTGTATTCCTTCTTTTTATGCTTCCTGTGTAGTTCAATATTTTGTCCATAGAATCCTTCACTATTGTAACTTGAGGCTTGAATTTTTTCTTCAGTTCTTTCAGCTTGAGAAATGCCAAATGTGTTCTTCCCTTTTGGTTTTCGAACTCCAGGTTTTTGCACTTGTCATTATAATACTTTGTCTTCTTGAGCCCCGCCCCTTTGAAATCTTCTGTTTGGCTCTTTTACTTCATTTCTCTCATTCGCTTTAGCTACTCAACGTTCAAGAGCAAGTTTCAGAATCTCTTCTGAGATCCATTTTAGTCTTTTCTTTCTTTTTTTAATATATTCTTTTTTTTTTAATTGAACTTGAGTTGAAGGTTTACAGAACAAACTAGTTTCTCATCAAACAGTTAGTACACATTGTTGTATGACATTGGTTAACAACCCTAGGACATGTCAACACTCTCCCTTCTCAACCCAGGGTTCCCTGTTACCAGGTTTCCTGTTCCCTCCTGCCTTCCAGTCCTTGCTGCAGGGCTGGTGCACCCCTTTAGTCTTGGTTTCTTCCATGGACCTGTTCAATCTTTGGCTGAAGTGTGAACCTCAGGGGTGACTTCATTACTGAGCTGAAAGGGTGTCCAGGGACCAAACTCTCAGGGTTTTTCCAGTCTCTGTAAGGCCAACAAGTCTGTTCTTTCTTTTTGAGTTAGAACTTTGTTCTATATTTTTCTCCAGTTCTCTTTGGGACCCTTTATTGTGATCCCTGACTTTCCTTTCTTTCTTTTTTTTTTTTTTTAAATAATTTTTATTGTGCTTTAAGAGAAAGTTTACAAATCAAGTCAGTCTCTCACACAAAAACCCATCTACACCTTGCTACACACTCCAAATTACTTTCCCCCTAATGAGACACCCTGCTCTCTCCCTCCACTCTCTCTGTTCCTGTGCTTTTCACCAGCTTCTAACTCCCTCCACCGTCTCATCTCCCCTCCAGGCAGGAGATGCCAACATAGTCTCAAGTGTCCACCTGATCCAAGAAGCTCACTCCTCACCAGCATTCCTCTCCAACCCATTGTCCAGTCCAATCCGTGTCTGAAGAGTTGGCTTTGGGAATGGTTTCTGTCCTGGGGCAACAGAAGGTCTGGGGGCCATGACCACTGGGGTCCTTCCAGTCTCAGTCAGACCATGAAGTCTGGTCTTATGTGTATTTGGGGTCTGCATCCCACTGCTCTCCTGCTCCCTCAGGGGTTCTCTGTTGTGTTCCCTGTCAGGGCAGTCATCGGTTGTAGCCGGGCACCATCTAGTTCTTCTGGTCTCAGGATGATGTAGTCGCTGGTTCATGTGGCCCTTTCTGTCTCTTGGGCTTTTTATTACCTTATGTCCTTGGTGTTCTTCATTCTCCTTTGATCCAGGTGGGTTGAGACCAATTGATGCATCTTAGATGGCTGCTTGCTAGCATTTAACATCCCAGATGCCACTCTTCAAGGCGGGATGTGGAATGTATTCTTAATAGATTTTATTATGCCGGTTGACTTAGATGTCCGCTGAAACCATGGTCCCCAGACCCCTGCCCCTGCTACACTGGCCTTCGAAGCATTCAGTTTATTCAGGAAACTTCTTTGCTTTTTGTTTAGTCCAATTGTGCTGACCTCCCCTGTATTGTGTGCTGTCTTTCCCTTCACCTAGAGTAGTTCTTATCTACTATCTAAATAGTGAATACCGCTCTCCCACCCTCCCTCCCTCCCCCGTCTCGTAACCACAGAAGAATGTTTTCTTCTCAGTTTAAACTATTTCTCAAGTTCTTATAATAGTGGTCTTATACAATATTTGTCCTTTTGCAACTGACTAATTTCACTCAGCATAATGCCTTCCAGGTTCCTCCATGTTATGAAATGTTTCACAGATTCATCACTGTTCTTTATCAATGCAAAGTATTCCATTGTGTGAATATACCAGAATTTATTTATCCATTCATCTGTTGATGGGCACCTTGGTTGCTTCCATGTTTTTGCTATTGTAAACAGTGCTGCAATGAACATGGGTATGCATATATCTGTTCCTGTAAAGGCTCTTATTTCTCTAGGATATATTCCAAGGAGTGGGATTGCAGGATCTTATGGTAGTTCTATTTCTAGCTTTTTAAGGAAGCACCAAATCGATTTCCAAAGTGGTTGTACCATTTTACATTCCCACGAGCAGTGTATAAGTGTATAAGTGTTCCAATCTCTCCACAACCTCTCCTAACATTTATTATTTTGTGTTTTTTGGATTGATGCCAGCCTCGTTGGAGTGAGATGAAATCTCGCTGTAGTTTTGATCTGCCTTTCTCTAATGACCAATGATTGTGAACATTTCCTCATCTATCTGTTAGCTACCTGAATGTCTTCTTTAAAGTGTTTATTCATATCTTTTGCCCGTTTTTTAATTGGGTTATTTGTCTTTTTGCAGTACCATGTAGATTTCAGAGATCAGGCACTGATCAGAAATGTCATAGCTAAAAACTTTTTCCCAGCCCGTACGTAATCTTTTTACTTTTTTGGTGAAGTCTTTGGAGGAGCATAGGCATTTGATTTTTAGGAGCTCCCAGTTATCTAGTTTTTCTTCTACTTTCTTTATAATGTTTTCTATACTGTTTATGCCATGTACTAGGGCTCCTAATATTGTCCCTATTTTTTCTTCCATGATCTTTATCGTTTTAGATTTTATATTTAGGTCTTTGATCCCTTTTGAGTTAGTTTTTGTGCATGGAGTGAGGTATGGGTCTTGTTTCTTTTTTTTGCAGATGGATATCCAGTTATGCCAGCACCATTTGTTAAAAAGACTGTCTTTTCCTCATTTAACTGTTTTGGGGCCTTTGTCAAATATCAACTGTTCATACGTGGATGGATTTATGTCTGGATTCTCAATTCTGTTCCATTGGTCCAGGTATCTGTTGTTATACCCGTACCAGGCTGTTTTGACTACTGTGGTGGTATAACAGGTTCTAAAATCAGGTAAAATAAGGCCTTCTACTTTGTTCTTTTTCAGTAATGCCTTATTTACCCGGGGCCTCTTTCCCTTCCATATGAAGTTGGTGATTTGTTTCTCCATCTCATTAAAGAATGTCTTTGGGATTTGGATCGGAATTGCATTAAATGTATAGATCGCTTTTGGTAGAATAGACATTTTTATAATGTTAAGTCTTCCTATCCATGAGCAAGGTATGTTCTTCCACTTATGTAAGTCTCTTTTGGTTTCTTGCAGAAGTGTACTGTACTTTTCTTTGTATAAGACTTATACATCTCTGGTAAGATTTATTCCTAAGTATTTTATCTTCTTGTGGGCTACTATAAATGCCATTGATTTGGTGATTTCCTCTTCGATGTTCTTTTTGTCGGTGTAGAGGAATCCAACTAATTTTTGTATGTTTATCTTGTATCCCAATACTCTGCTGAACTCTTCTATTAGTTTCAGTAGTTTTCTGGAGGATTCCTTAGGGTTTTCTGTGCATAAGATCATGTCATCTGCAAATAGAGATACTTTTACTTCTTCCTTGCCAATCTGAATGCCCTTTATTTCTTTATCTAGCCTAATTGCTCTGGCTAGGACTTCCAGCACACTGTTGAATAAGAGTGGTGATAAAGGGTATCCTTGTCTGGTTCCTGATCTCAGTGGGAATGTTTTCAGGCTCTCTCCATTTAGGGTGATGTTGGCTGTTGGCTTTGTATAAATGCCCTTTATTATGTTGAGGAATTTTCCTTCTATTCCTATTTTGCTGAGGGTTTTTATCATGAATGAGTGTGGAACTTTGTCAAATGCCTTTTCTGCAGCAATTGATAAAATCATGTGATTCTTGTCTTTTGTTTTATTTATGTGGTGGATTTCATTAATTGTTTTTCTAATGTTGAACCATCCCTGCATTCCTGGTATAAATCCCACTTGGTCATGGTGAATTATTTTTTTGATATGTTGTTGAATTCTATTGACTAGAATTTTGTTGAGGATTTTTGCATCTACATTCTTGAGGGATATAGGTCTATAATTTTCTTTTCTTGTGATGTCTTTACCTGGTTTTGGTAACAGGGATACGGTGGCTTCATAGAATGAATTGGGTAGTATTCCATCCTTTTCTATGCTGTGAAATACCTTTAGTAGTAGTGGTGTTAACTCTTCTCTGAAAGTTTGGTAGAACTCTGTAGTGAAGCCGCCCAGACCAGGGCTTTTTTTTGTTGGGAGTTTTTTGATTACCTTTTCAATCTCTTCTTTTGTTATGGGTCTATTTAGTTGTTCTACTTCTGAATGTGTTAGTTTAGGTAGGTAGTGTGTTTCTAGAAATTCATCCATTTCTTCTAGGTTTTCAAATTTCTTTGAGTATAGTTTTTCATAGTAATCTGATATGATTCTTTTAATTTCATTTGGGTCTGTTGTAATATCGTCCATCTCATTTCTTATTCAGGTTATTTGCTTCCTCTCCTGTTTTTCTTTTGTCATTTTGGCCAATGGTTTATCAATTTTGTTGAGTTTTTTAAAAAAACAGCTTTTGGTCTTGTTAATTCTTTCAATTATTTTTCTGTTTTCTATTTCATTTAGTTCAGCTCTAATTTTTATTATTTGTTTTCTTCTGGTGCCTGTGGGTTTCTTTTGTTGCTCTCTTTCTATTTGTTCAAGTTGTAGGGATAATTCTTTGATTTTGGCCCTTTCTTCTTTTTGAATGTGTGCATTTATTGATATAAATTGGCCTCTGAGCACCGCTTTTGCTGTGTCCCAAAGGTTCTGATAGGAAGTGTTTTCATTCTCATCGGAGTCTATGAATTTCTTTATTCCTTCCTTAATGTCTTCTATAGTCCAGTCTTTTTTGAACAGGGTATTTGTTCAGTTTCCAAGCGTTTGATTTCTTTTCCCATTATTCATTTCCACCTTTATGGCCTTATGGTCAGAGAAGATGCTTTGTAATATTTCAATGTTTTGGATTCTCCTAAGGCTTGCTTTAGGACCTGATGTGTGGTCTATTCTAGAGAATGTTCCATGTGCACTAGAAAAGAAAGTATAGTTGGTTGCTGTTGGGTGGAGTGTTCTGTATATGTCGATGAGGTCAAGTTGGTTTATTGTGGCATTTAGATCTTCCGTGTCTTTATTGAGCTTCTTTCTGGATGTCCTGTCCTTCACTGAAAGTGGTGTGTTGAAGTCCCCTACTATTATTGTGGAGCTGTCTATCTCACTTTTCAATGCTGATAGAGTTTGTTTTATGTATTTGGCAGCCCTGTCACTGAGTGCATAAATATTTAATATGGTTATATCTTCTTGGTGTATTGTCCCTTTAATCATTATATAGTGTCCTTCCTTATCCTTTCTGATGGATTTAACTTTAAAGTCTATTTTTTCAGAAATTAATATGCCACTCCTGCCCTTTTTTGATTGTTGTTTGCTTGATATATTTTTTTCCATCCTTTGAGTTTTAGTTTGTTTGCGTCTCTAAGTCTAAGGTGTATCTCTTGTAGGGAGCATATAGACGGATCTTGTTTTTTAATCCATTCTGCCACTCTCCTCTTTATTGGTGCATTTAGTCCATTTACATTCAGGGAAATTATGGATAGGTATGACTTTAGTGGTATCATTTTGATGTCTGTTTTTGTGTGTTGACATCTTCTTTTTCCCACTTGATTTTATGTGCTGAGTAGATTTTCTTTATATATTGTCCTTTCCTCATATTTGTTGTTGATTTTGTTTCTGGTGAGTCTGTATTTTTCCCTTATATTTTATTTTGATGAGTAGGATAGTTTGTCTCCTTTGTGGTTACCTTATTACTTACCCTTATTTTTCTAAATTTATAACTAACTTTTATTTCTTTGTATTGCTATATCTTCCTTTCCATATGGAAAGTGTATGATTACATTTCTTAGTCCCTCTTTATTATTTTAATGTTGTCTTCTTTTATATAATAACATCGCTGTTACCCTGTGCTGGGCTTTTTTTTAATCATGCTTTGTTTTTTTTTTTTTTTGGATTTCCCTGTCTGGGTTGACTTCTGGTTGCTCTGCCCAGTGTTCTACTCTTGGGTCGATACCTGACATTATTGATTTTCTAACCAAAGAACTCCCTTTAGTATTTCTTGTAGTTTTGGTTTGGTTTTTATGAATTCCCTCAACTTGTGTTTATCTGGAAATGTCTTAATTTCACCTTCGTGTTTAAGAAACAGTTTTGATGGATATGTGATTCTTGGCAGACAATTTTTTTCCTTCAATTTTTTAAATATGTCATCTCGTTGCCTTCTTGCCTGCATGGTTCCTGCTGAGTAGTCCGAGCTTATTCTTATTGGCTGTCCCTTGTAGGTGACTTTTCTTTTATCCCTCACTGCTCTTATAATTGTCTCCTTATCTTTGGTTTTGGCAAGCCTGATTATAATACGTCTTGGTGACTTTCTTTTAAGATCTACTTTATGTGGAGTTCGATGAATATCTTGGATAGATATCTTCTCATCTTTCACAACATTAGGGACGTTTTCTGCCAACAAATCCTCAACAATTTTCTCTGTATTTTCTGTTATCCCTCCCTGTTCTGGTACTCCTATCACTCTTAGGTTATTTCTCTTGATAGAGTCCCACATGATTCTTAAGGTTTCTTCATTTTTTTTAAATTCTTTTATCTGATCTTTCTTCAAATATATTAGTGCCAAGTGATTTATCTTCGAGCTCAGAAATTCTAGCTTCTACTTGCTCAATTCCGCTCCTCTGACTTTCTATCAAGTTATCTAATTCTGTAATTTTATTATTAATCTTCTGAATTTCTGACTGCTGTCTGTCTATGAATTTCTCCAGCTTATTAAACTTTTCATTATGTTCCTGAATAATCTTTCTGAGTTCTTCAGTTGCTTTATCTGTGTGTTCCTTGGCTTGTTCTGCGTTGCCTCATTTCCTCCCTGATGTCTTGAAGGGTCCTGTATATTAAACTTTTTTATTCTGCATCTGGTAATTCCAGGAATGCGCTTTCATCTAAAAGATCCCTGGATTCTTTGTTTTGAGAGCCTATTGAGGTGATCATGGCCTGTTTCTTTACGTGACTTGATATTGACTGTTGTCTCCGAGCCATCTATAAGTTATTGTATTAGTTTATGCTTGCTTACTGTGTCATAGCTGCTTGCTTTGCTTTATTTTGGTATACCCCTGTGGATTGCTTGAGTGAGCTAGCTTGATTATTTTCACCTTTGGAGCTCTGGTGTCCTGTCCCCAGCTGGCTAGAGCTGTTATCAGGTATATCAGTCTAGGAATCCATTCAGTTTTCTTGTATGAATTCAGCTGAGGTTTCCAGGTAGCTGATATCAAGTGTGTGGTACAGGCTGTGCCCTACAGTCTTAGAGGGGCAGGGGTGATTGGTGTATATACCGGTAACTGATTGCAGCAGGAGGTCATGCTCTGAACAAGGCAGGGGACTGAGAACCGACCCCCAAGTGTCTCTGAGGAAAACACATCTGTGTTCCCTAGAGCGTGCTGGTGGGTGGGCTCTGCAGAGGGACCATGAGCACCCAAGGATTTTGGTGTAAGGACAGGGAGGTACCAGTTATCCCTGGGACCCTGTCGTGGGTGGCTTAGCGACCCAAGTGGAGCCGCCAGTCCTTAGGTCCCTGTTGTGGGTAGGTGAGGACCTTGTTTAATAGGCAAAGCAATGTCAAATGTCAAACACCCACCTCTCCACCGCACCGCTGAAATGGTTGGAGTTTGCCAACCAGGGCCTATTCTCCCAAAATAGGCCCACACAGGTCCATGCAGAAGGGAAAGGTGCTCAAGTTCCATGGACGGTATATGCCTGGACAGGAGCTGCTTCTGTGCTGAGCCCCCCAGTTAATGGAGCTAGCAAATTATCTTTTCCACCCAGTTGGAAATTTTTTCCTCCCCCAAGGCTGGGAGGATGGCTCCAGGTGCTCACCAGAGTCTATCTCAGGCCTAGGGATTCAGCCGCTGAAGCTGGGTTGGGGGTTGGGGGGTGCGGTAAAATATACACAAGTACTTAGCTTTTGCCAAGAGCGCCCTTCTCCTCAGGTTCCGGAGATGCAAGTGGGCTGTGTGGCTGGCTGCCTCTCCCTGAGGAAACTGTGGCTGAATGCTAGGACCAGCCCGCTCCGGGAATGGTGCCTAAGGGCTCCCCGCGATTCAGGTCCGGCAACTCCTCTCCGCTTCTGAAAGGTCTCTTCCTTCCCCTACCCCTCAATTCATTGTCTAAGCTTGCCTTTGATGCTCAGGGCTCCCAGCTTGTCACAAATATACTCATTTCACTTGTTTTTTCGCGTCTTTGTTGTAAAGAGGGCTTGACCGAAGTGTCTGTCTATTCTGCCATCTTGGCTCTGCCTCTCCTTTCCTTTTCTTTCTTTTTAATGACCTCTTGCTTTCATCATGTATGGTGTTCTTGATGTTCTTGGTCATTAGCGTTCACTGCATCAAATCTATTCTTGAGATGGTTTCTAAATTCAGGTGGGATATACTCATGGTCGTACTTTGGCTCTCGTGGACTTGTTCTATTTTTCTTCCACTTCAACTTGCACTCTTATCTGAGCAATTGATGCTCTGTTCTGCAGATGGCCCCTGGCCTTGTTCTGACTGTCAATATTGAGCTTTTCCATTGTCTTTTTCCACAGATGTGGCCAATTTGATTCCTGTGTATTCTATCCAGCAAGGATGTTGTTGAAAAAAGGCATTTGCAATGAAGAAGTCTTTGGTCTTGCAAAATTCTATCATGTGCTCTCCAGCATCATTTTCATCACCAAGGCCATAATTTCCAACTACCTATTCTTTGTTTCCAATTTTCCTATTCCAGTCACCATAATTACCAATGCATCTTGATTGCATGTTTGATCAATTTTAGATTGCAGAAGTTAGTAAAAATCTTCAATTTCTTTAACTTTGGCCCTAGCGGTTTGTGTGTGAGTTTGATTAATAGTCGTATTAACTGGTCTTCCTTGTAAGCATACAGATATTATCCTATCACTGACAGCATTGCACTTCAGGATACATTTTCAAATGTCCTTTTTGCCAATGAATGCAACGTCATTCCTCTTCAAGTTGTCATTCCTGGCATAGTAGACCTTATTATTGTCTGATTCAAAATGACCAATACCAGTCCTTTTCAGCTCACTGATGGCTAGGATAATCTGTGTTTATGTGTTCCATTTCATTTTTAACTATTTCCAGTTTTCCTAGATTCATACTTTGTACATTTCACTTTCTGATTATTAATGGATGTTTCCAGATGTTTCTTCTCATTTTCAGTCATGCTACATCAGCAAGTGAAGGTCCTGAAGTCTTGACTCCATCCATGTCATTAAGGTTGACTCTACTTTGAGGAGGCAGCTCTTGCCCAGTCATATTTTGAATGCCTGAGGGGCTCATCTTCTGGCAGTATAGCAGACACTGCTGTTCATAAGGTTTTTACTTGGTAATTTTTTTTCAGAAGTAGACCACCGGGTCCTTTTTTCTAGTCTGCCTTAGTCTGGACACTCAGCTGAAACCTGTCTGCCATGGGTGACCCTACTGGTATTTCGATACTGGTGGCATAGCTTCCAGCATCACAGCAACATGAAAGCCCACACAGTACAACAAACTGACAGACCTGTAGGGTACTGGTGGCACAGCTTCCAATATCACAACAACATGCAGGCCACTACAGTTGTAACTAGCTGACAGAGGGGTGGTTGGCATCATGGTTGGCAGAGCGTCAACAGAAATGAAGGAAACCTTCAATGTGATAGATTGACTCAATAGCCATTAATAATGGGCTCAAACGTATCAACAGTCATGGAGATGGCCCAGCGACAGGCAACATTTTGTTCTGATATGGCTATGAGTTGGAGCAGACTAAATGGCAACTAACAACAACAACATCTGGCACAAAATAGCAAGGATGCTTGGAACTGTGAAAGCAAAGGGGCAGTGGCAGGCAGGATCAAAGTAGGGTGTGCACAGTAGTTGGTATTACTAAGGTGTTAATGGCAGGAGATGAGGAGGTGGGCTGGGGATGAGGGGCTTACGGAGTCCCCACCCTCACAGCCAGACCAAGCTGTGGGCATGGGGAGCATTAAAGAGCCTATCATAGGGACATAAGTCTGAATTTTTGGTTTTAGAGAAGCACCCTGGATACTGTATGAGCTCAGAAGGATTCAGGCAGAAGGCTTCAGCTCCCAGTAATGCAGGCAAAAAATTTTCATATTACAAACAAAACAGAACAGGAAGCATTCCAAAAATAGCCAGAAAGAAAAACCGGCCAGAGTTTGTCCTGTGGGGCCACGACCAGGTGGTGGCAGATGGTGGGCATTCACTGCAAAGGGAGAGCTGGTACTGGGTGTCCGTTGTTGGGTCCGCCCACCTCCTCCTCCTCCTTCTTTGGTAGCAGCAGCTGATTTTCTTTGGAACTGACCCCTTCCCCACTGCTTGTAGACTTGGTGGGGTAATCAACCAAGGCACCCTGCCCAAACCCAGGGTCTTAGGCTGAGTTCTCAAGAGAAGCAAATTCAGTGAAGCATACACACACACACATATATACACACACATAGAGAGAGATTTATGTCAAGGAAAAGGTTCACGTAGTTGCAGAGGATGGAAAGTCCCAAGTCTGTGGGTCAGACTGGAGGCTTCTCTTGACTCACATAGCTGCAGGGGCTGGAGAATCCAAGATCAGCAGGTCAGACAGCAGACCTCTGGCTCACAAGCTGTAAAGACTGACAAATCCCAAGATTGGCAGGTAAGTTGGCAGGCTTCTAACTCACAGGCTGCACAGGCTGATGAATGCCAAGATCAGCAGGTAAGCTGCTAGCTCAAGTCCTAAGAACTGGTGCAAACAAAAGCCCTAGCTTTGCCAGAAAGTTCACCTATATTGGATGCAGGCCACACCCCCAAAGAAACTCCCTTTTAACTAATTGGCTGCTCACAGCAGATCTTATCACGAAGTGGTTACATTATTTCAGTTCTCATTATGGAGGTGATTACATCATTATATAGCTGCCAAACTACATCATAACTGCCAAACCACTGAGAATCATGGCCCAGCCAAGTTGACACGCAACCTTAACAAGCACACCTGGCCAGTGGTAGGCCTGTGTCCCCCACAACGCCTCCCAGGCTAGCCCAGGAACAGGGATTGTAGTAGGGGGCATGAAGTAGCTGGACCTGACTTGTGGTGACAGTGCTGCCGTGAAAGACCACCAACTCCTCCTGCTTCCTAGATCCCCAAGCTTCCCTGGCTCCCATCCAGTTGATATTTGATTCCTGCACTCTTTTTTTTTTTTTTTTACTATCTCTTTAGGTTGATGGAAATGTCCACCAGACTGTCAACCTTGCTCGCTGTCTCTTCTTAGAAAAGTTTTGTAACTCCTCTGGGCCTCAGTTTACTCATCTGAAAAATGGTATAGTGGAAAGAAGCTGAAAGGTGAGTTCTTCGAGCCCCATGCCTCTCTGACCCTGGACTCTACCCCCACCTCACTTCTTGAAACTCCTGTGCAGTTTTCATGGCCTCTAAGGCACCTTTGTTCACCTTATTTCTTCCTTCCTCTTTCAGCGTGACTTCCCTGGGGAGAACCATGGAGCCAATTGGAAAAAACAAAGCAAAGGCAGCAATGAGCTAATACACATAAAATGATTAGAATCTTCTTGATATTTATATGAGAAAGCCTTATATAAATATTAGATGGTGTTGCAATTGTTACAAGCAGTAACAGTGATAGTAACAGAACAAAGAGTCTTGAAACTAGTTTAAATCTATGCAGAACAAAGTCTCTAGATTTTTGTAGCTGTTCTTAGAAGTTTCAGTGCTGGCATCAGGTCGGGTGGTAATAAAAACTTGTAAAAATACATGTATTTCTGATTTTTAATCTTTGCAAGGCCTAATACTTAATCCTCAATGTCTCATCCTTGTCTAGGCCACTCTCTCTCCTGGGCCATTGTTATTGCCTGCTCGCTGTCCCTGAGTCCATGCTTACCTCCCCACAGTACCTTCTCCAGACAGCTGTCATGGGGACCTTTGGCAATGAAGATCTGGGCATGTCTTTCCCCTGGTTAACATTCTTCAATGGCTTCTGGTCACTCTTGGAATAAGAAAGACCAAACTCCTTCCTACAGCCTTGGAAGCCCTGCATGGCCTGACTCCTGGCTGCCTCTCCAGCCTCATTTTGTACTGCTTCCCATGATTTTCACTACATTCCAGTCCACTGGCATTCCTTGAATGGGTCAGGCAATTTCCAACCTCAGGGCCTTTGCACATGCTGTTCTCTCTCCCTTGAGCACTTTTCCCTTCACTTAACACCAAGCTAACTCCTACTTATGTTTACATCTCAGCTTCCCTGACCCTTCCCTGCAAAATTAATTAGATCTCCTGAACCTTATACTTTTATTTCCAGGAGACTGTAACCATTTGTAAGGTATATTTGTTGTGTGACTACTTGTTTCCTGTTTCTCTACTTGTCCCTCTGGACTCTAATTTCCATGAAGGCAGAGGTCTCAACCTGTTGTTCAGAACCCAACCCCAGCACTCAACATAGCTCCTGGCACCTAAGAAGGCCTCAGAAAGTATGGAAACAGCTCAGTTTACCAAATCATTGAGCAGATGGGGCTGAGTAGGGCCTAAACTAAAACTGAAAGAAATTATTAATAATTGAGTAAGTTGATTTTCAGCAAATTCAACTACGGCTAGCAAAAAAAAAAAAAAAAAAAAATTTTTTTTGCTGAATATATGGATTGGCCTAAAAGTTAGTTTGCTTAAATTTCAAGGAATGTTTAAGTTAAAAATACTCATTGGGATGGGGAAATGCAGATTCCTGGGCCCAACTCCAGACCTACTGACGCTGAAACTCTGGAAAAGGGCCCAGCAAGCTGTGTTTCACAAGCCCTCCTGATGGCTCTGACACTCAGTCAAGTTAGAGAACCACTGTTTTAGGTAGTTATTGACAACATCTCACTGGGAGAAATTCCATCTTATCTATGAGTTTATGGCTTTATGAAATTGCTGGGTATATATTACGGTTTTGATAAAGAGTGATATTTTGCAAAAAAAAGAGAAGCGGCTGGGGAAATCTATGGTAATGACATGAAGCTCAGAGAGAACCTGTACCTCTTGTCACAGCCAGATTTTACATCAGGATGCGGCACAGAATTCAGCTCACAGTTTCAAGTGACCAAGCAGCACGGGGAAGGCACAGCCTCTTATAAGAAAGTATTCTGAGGGACAAATAAAACACATTTAGTGGCAAGCGTGAAGTTATTGGATCACGGTAAGTGTCCTGTGAGTCATTATTCCAGGAGTGTGTCGTACCTCTGTAGTTTCTTGTGGTCACTGTGATGCCGTTTATAGAGCACTCCCTTTCTGCCATGAAGTGAATGTATGTTTCCTTCAATTATTGTTTTACAAGAAGTGTGTTATTGCCCCCATTCTACAGAAGGGGACCTGTCTGTCAGTTTGTCATACTGTGGTGGCTTGTGTAGTGCTGTGATGCTGGAAACTGTGCCACTGTTATGTCAAATATCAGCAGGGCCACTCATGGTGGACAAGTTTCAGGGGAGCTTCCAAATTAAGACAAACTAGGAAGAAAGGCCTGGCGATTTACTTCCAGTCACAACAGAACATTACCCAATATAGTGCTGGAAGATGAGCCCCTTAGGATGGAAGGCACTGCAACAGCTGTAACAATGGACTCGACATACTGATAATCATGAGAACGGGGCAGGACTGGAAACGTTTTGTTGTGTTGTACGCGGGGTCACCATGAGTCAGGGGCTAACGTCACAGCAGTTAACAACAACAGACAGAAGGGAAATGGAGGCTTGTAAACAAAATTTGTGCAGGCTCTCACAACTCTTCGGTGGCAGAACTAGGACTTGAACCCAAGCTTGGCAGGCACCAAAGCACAGGCTCAGTCACCGAATCCATGCTGTCTCCCTAGTAAGTGAAATGCACCTCCAGGGACCCCATGGGAAGTATTGGAGCCCATGTACCTCCCTCACAGCTAGCCCCTCCAGCCCCCTGCAGGACATATTGATTCTCACTATACACATGATTCTAACAAACTTGGGGTCTGGTCTCTCAGTCCCAGGGGATTAGACACAGTAGATGGAAAGAGGAAGAGTGGGGAAGAAAAACTGTTGTGAAGAACATGGAGGAGGGATGCTGATCATCTAATGAGGGATAAACTGGGAAAACTACAAAAAAGTAGACACAAAAAGTAGAGCCATTCAGGGCACAGGAACTGCCCTTGAGAGAAATGGCAAACGATGATTGCTATTTATAGGAATGATTCTGAGGTATCGAAGAACAGTTACACTTATTAGAATTAATAAATGACTTTAGTAAGGCTGCAGCATACAAAATAAATATAAAAAACTGATAGTATTTCCGTACATGAGCAATGAACATTCAAAAAATGAAACTAAGAAAATAATTTCATTTATAATAGCATCAAAAAGAATAAAAACTTAAGGATACGTTTAACAAAAGAAGTGCAAGTCTTCTGCACTAAACACTAGAAAACTTCATTGTTTCACAATGAAAGATTTTCATGTACACAGATCAGAAGACTTACTATTGTTAAAATGACAATATTTCCCAATTTGATCTACAGGTTCAGTCCAATCCTTATCAGAATTCCAGCTAGCTTTTTTGTGGAAAATTGACAAGCTGATCCCGAAATTCATATGGAAATGCAAGGGCCTCAGAATAGGCAAAAAGAAGAACAAAGTTGGAGGACTTACACTTCCTGATTTCAAAACCTTATTACAGAACCCCTGAGGGAGCAGGAGATCAGTGGGATGCAGACCCCAAATTCTCATAAAAAGACCATACTTAATGGTCTGACTGTGACTAGAGGAATCCCGGCGGGCATGGTCCCCAAACCTTCTGTTGGCACAGGACAGGAACCATTCCCGAAGACAAATCATCAGACATGAAAGGGACTGGACAGTGGGTAGGAGAGAGATGCTGAAGAAGAGTGAGCTAATTATATCAGGTGGACACTTGAGACTGTGTTGGCATCTTCTGTCTGGAGGGGGGATGGGAAGATAGAGTGAGTTGGAAGCTGGCAAAATTGTCACGAAAGCAGAGACTGGAAGGGTTGACTCATTAGGGGGAGAGCAAGTGGGAGTAAGGAGTAAGATGTGTATAAACTTATATGTGACAGACTGACTTGATTTGTAAATGTTCACTTGAAGCTCAATAAAAGTTAATAAAAAAAAAAACAAAAACCTTATTACAAAGCTGCCATAAGCAAGACAATGTGGTACTGGCATAAGGAGAGACATATAGATCAATGGAATAGATTTGAGAGTTCAGAAATAAACCCATACATGTATGGCTAATTGATTTTCGGTAAGGGTGCCCAGTTCACTCAATGGGGAAAGAATAGTATTTTCAACAAATGGTGTTGGGACAAATGGATCTCCACTGCAAAAGAATGAAGTTGGGCCCCTACTTCATGCCATACACATGCCTCCAGGTGGGACACAGGGTTGGATTCCCTGCCAATTTGCCTCATGCATAGCCACCACCCATCTGTCGGTGGAGGCTTTTGTGTTGCTATGATGCTAAACAGGTTTCAGTAGACCTTCCAGGCTAAGATGAACTAGGAAGAAAGGCCTGGAGATCTACTTCCAAAAGATCAGCCAATGAAAAGCCTATGGATCACAGTGGTCTGACCCAACACTGATTACGGGAATGGCAGGACCAGGCAGTATTTCTTTCTGTTGTGCAGGGGGTCACCATGGGTTGGGGCACACTCCAGGACAGCTAAAAACAAGAGAGTCCCAGGAAGATCTGCATTTTTTTTTTTTAATAGATGCTGCCAGGTGAACCTTTCACCTAGGTGACCCGCTCCTCATTGCTGCCAGCAGAGTAGCCTATCCCTGCATTCCACCAGCAAAGTTGTTAGAGTACCCTGTGTGAAGTGCTCTCTGGACTTCCTTCCATGGGTTTTCCTGAATCCTGGAAAACATCAGCATTTCTCACACATGCAGGCTACTTCCATTTGCAATCCTTGAGCTGCCCTCCTTTGCCCATTTGCTCTGTTAGCTTTCCGTGTTTTCCTTGTTAATTTTTAAGAGTTTTTTGTGTATTATACACATCTGTTACTAATATTTTCCTCAATCTAGCCTTAGTCTGTGTTATGTTGTGGTTAGTTGCCAGCAAGTTGCTTCCGACTCTTAGCGACTCTGTGAACATTACAGAAGGAAACACTGCCTGGTCCTGCGCCATCCTCACAATCGTTGTTATACTTGAGTCCATTGTTGCAGACACTGTGTCAAGTCATCTCGTTGAAGGTCTTCCTCTTTTTTGCTGACCCCCTGCTTTACCAAGCATAATGTCCTTCTCCAGTGACTGATCCCTCCTGATAACAAGTCCAAAGTATGTGAGACGATGTCTCAGCATCCTTGCTGCCAAGGAGCATTCTGGCTGTACTTCTTCCAAGACAGATTTGTTTGTTCTTCCAGCCAATGATGGTATATTCAATATTCTTGGCCAACACCATAATTCAAAGGCATCAATTCTTCTTCCATCTTCTCTATTCATTATCCAGCTTTCATATGTACATGAGGCGATTGAAAATACCATGGCTTGGGACAGGAGCACCTTAGTCCTCAAATTGACATCTTTACTTTCCAACACTTTAAAAAGTTCTTTTGCAGCAGATTTGCCCAATACAATACATCCTTTGACTTCTTGACTGCCGCTTCCATGGGCGTTGATTGTGGATCCAAGTAAAATGAAATCTGCCAACTTTGATATTTTCTCTGTTTATCATGATGTTGCTTATTGGCGCAATTGTGAGGATTTTTGTTTTCTTTACATTGAATGTAATCCATTCTGAAGCCTGTAGTCTTTGATTTTCATCAGTAAATGCTTCAAATCCTCTGTGCTTTCCACAAACAAGGTTGTGTCATGTGTATAACGAAGGTTGTTAATGAGTGTTCCACCAATCCTGATATGCTGTTCTTCATACAGTCCAGTTTTTCGGAGTATTTGCTCAGCATACAAATTGAATAAGTATAGCGAATGGGTACAACCCCGACACACACCTTTCCTGATTTTAAACCACGTAGTATCCCCTTGTCCTGTTCAAAGGACTGCCTATTTGTCTGTGTACAGGTTTGGCACGAACACAATTAAGTGTTCTGGAATTCCCATTCTTCACAATGTTATCCATGATTTGTTATAATCCACATAGTCGAATGCCTTTGCATAGTCAATAAAGCACAGGTAAACGTCTTTCTGGTATTCTGTGCTTTCAGCCAAGATCCATCTGACCTCAGCAACGATGTTTCATGTCCTCTTCTGAATCCAGCTTGAATTCTGGCAGTTCCCGCTGATGTACTTCTGCAACCACTCTTGAATGATCTTCCCCCAAATTTTACTTACATGTGATATTTGTTTTGTTGTGTGATATTAGTGATATTTTTCAATAATTTCTGCATTCTGTTGTAACACCTTTCTTTGGAATGGGCACAAATATGGGTTTCTTCCAGTCAGTTGGCCAGGTAGCTGTCTTCCAAATTTCTTGGCTTAGATGAATGAGTATCTCCAACACTGCATCCATTTGTTGAAACATCTCAGTTGGTATTCCATCAATGCCTGGAATCTTGGTTTTCGCCAGTGCCTTCAGTGCAGCTTGAACTTCTTCCAGAATACCATCAGTTCTTGATCACATGCTCCCTCCTGAAATGGCTGAACATCGACCAATTCTTTTTGGTACAGTGACTCTGTGTATTTCTTCCATCTTCTTTTGATGACTTCTGCGTTGTTCAATATTTTGCCCATAGAATCCTTCACTATTGCAACTCGAGGCTTGAATTTTTTCTTCAGTTCTTTAGGTTGAGAAATGCTGACCTTGTTCTTCCGTTTTGGTTTTCTAACTCCCTTTGCACATTTTATTATGATACTTCACTTGTGTTTTCAAGGCACCATTTGAAATCTTCTGTTCAGCTCTTTTACTTTACCATTACTTTAGATACATTCTCTTTAGATACTCTATGTTCAAGAGCAAGTTTCAGAGTCTATTCTGACATCCGTTTTGGCCTTTTCTTTCTTTCCTGCCTTTTTAATGATCTCTTTCTTTCTTCTGTTTTTTTCTTTCTTTTTTTAATTGCACTTTAGATGAAGGTTTACAGAGCAAATTAGTTTCTCATTAAACTTGTAATACATATATTGTTTTGTGACATTGGTTGCCAACCCCATGACATGTCAACACTCTCCCCTTCACGACCTAGCTTTCCTGTCCCCTCCTGCCTTCTTGTCCTTGCCCCTGAGCTAGTGTGCCCATTTGGTCTTCTTTTGTTTTATGGGCCTGTCTAATCTTTGGCTGAAGGGTGAACCTTGGAGTGACTTCACTACTGAGTTAAAAAGGTGTTTGGGGGCCATACTCTCGGGGTTTCTCCAGTCTGTGTTAGACCAGTAAGTCTTTTTTTTTTTTTTTTTTTGAGTTAGAATTTTGTTCTACATTCTTCTCCAGCTCTGTCTGGGACTCTCTATTGTGATCCCTGTCAAAGCAGTCAGTGGTGGTAGCTGGGCACCACCTAGTTGTGCTGAACTCATTCTGGTGAAGGCTATTGTAGTTGAGATTCATTAGTCTTTTGGATTAATCTTTCCCTTGTGTCTTTGGTTTTCTTCATTCTGCCTTGCTCCCAAAGGGGGAGACCAGTGGAATATCCTAGATGGCCACTCACAGGCTTTTAAGACCCCAGATGCTACTCATCAAAGTAGGGTGGTAGAACATTTTCTGTATAAACAATGTTATGTCAGTTGAGCTAAATGACTCTGAGACAATGGTCCCCAGCCCTCAGCCCAGTAATTTGGTTCCTCAGGGACTTTGGATGTGTCTCTGAAACTTCTATGACCTTGCCTTGGCCAAGCTGTGCTGACTTCCCCAGTACTGGTACTGTGTACTGTCTTACCCTTTACCAAAGTTACCACTTACCTATTGTCCAGTTAGTGTTTTTCCCTCCCCACCACCGCCTTCCCTAGTAACTATCAAAGATTGTTTCTTTCTGCGTGTAAACCTTTTCAAGAGTTTTTATAATAGTGGTCTCATACACTATTTGTCCTTTTGTGATTGACTTATTTCACTTAGCATAATGCCCAGATTCATTCACGTTGTGAGATGTTTCAAAGATTCATCATTGTTCTTTACTGTTGCGTAGTATTCCATTGTGTGTATGTACTGTAGGTTGTATATCCATTCATCCGTTGATGGGCATTTAAGTTGTTTTCATCTTTTTCCTACTGTGAATAATGCTGCAGTGAACATGGATGTGCATGTATCTCTTCAGTAATGGCTCTTATTTCTCTCAGCTATATATTTTTTTTATATTCCTAGGAGTGGGATTGCTGGAACATATGGTATTTCTATTTCTAGCTTTTTAAGGAAGCACCATATGGTTTTCCAAAATGGTTGTATCATTTTATATTCCCACCAGCAGTGCATAAGAGTTCCAAGCACACTGCAGCCTCTCATTTTTCATTTTCTGTTTTTTGGTTTTTGCCAGTAATGTGGGGGTGTGATGGTATCTCAATGTAGTTTTGGTTTGCATTTCTCTAATACCTAGTGATCTTGAGCATTTCCTCATCTGTCTATTAGCTGCCTGAATGTCTTCTTTGGTGAAGTGTCTATTCATATCTTTTGTCCATTTTTTAAATTGGATTATTTGTCTTTTTGTTGTAGAGGTGTTGGTTTTTCCTATAGATTTTAGAGGTTAGACCTTTGCCAGATTTTTCATAGCCAACAGTTTTTTCCGAGTCTGCAGGTTCTCTTTTTACTTTTTTGATGACTACTGTGGCAGTATGATAGGTTCTAAAATCAGGTAGTGTGAGGCCTCTCACTTTGTTCTTCTTTTTCAGTAATGCTTTACTTATCTGGGGCCTCTGCCCTTTCCAAATGAAGTTGGTGATTTGTTTCTCCATCTCATTAAAAAATGCTACTGGAATTTGGATCAGGATTGCATTGTATCTATAGATCACTTTGGGTAGAATAGACATTTCCACAATGTTGAGTCTTCCTATCCATGAACACGGTATGTTTTTCCACTTATGTAGGCCTCTTTTGGTTTCTTGCAGTACTGCCCTGTAGTTTTATTTGTGTGGGTTTTTTACATCTCTGGTTAGATTTAGTCCTAAGTATTTTACCTTCTTGGGGGTTATTGTAAGTGGTATTGATTTGGCGATTTCCTCTTCGACGTTCTCCTTGTGGTATTCAGGAATCCAACTGATTTTTGTATGTTTATCTTGTATCCTGATAAATTGCTGAATTTTTCTATTAGTTCCATTAGTTTTCTTGTGGATTCTTTGGGGTTTTCTGTGTACAAGATCATGTCATCTGCAAATACGGATACTTTTACTTCTCTCATACAAATTTGTATGCCCTTTATGTCTTTATCTAGTTTAACTGCTCTGGCTAGGACCTCCAGCACAATGTTGAATAAGAGTGGTGATAAAGGACATCCTTGTCTGGTTCCAGTTCTCAAGGGGAATGCTTTCAGACTTTCTCCATTTAGGATGATGTTGGCTGTTGGCTTTGTATAAATGCCCTTTATTATGCTGAGGAATTTCCCTTCTGTTCCTATTTTGCCGAGAGTTTTTATCATGAATGGGTGTTGGACTTTGTCAAGTGCCTTTTTTGCATCAATTGATAAGATCATGTGGTTCTCGTCTTTTGTTTTATTTATGTGATGGATTTCACTGGTTGTTTTTCTTATGTTAAACCTTCCCTGCACACCTGGTTTGAATCCCACTTGGTCATGGTGAATTATTTTTTTAAATATATTGTTGAATTTTATTGGCTAGAATTTTGTTGAGGATTTTTGTAAGTTCATGAAGTGTGTAATTTTCTCTTTTTTTGCGGTGTCTTTTCATGGTTTTGGTATCAGGGTTATGCTGGCTTTATAGAATGAGTTTTGTAGTATTCCATTCTTTTTGTACTCTGAAATACCTTTGGTAGTAGTGGTGTTAGCTCTTCTCTGAAAGTTTGGGCGAATTCTCCAGTGAAGCCATCAGGGCCAAGGCTTTTTGTTGTTGTCATTTTTGGGAGTTTTCAAAACTTCTTTTGATTTCTTCTTTTGTTATAGGTCTATTTAGTTGTTCTACCTCTGTATTAGGTTAGGTGGGTCATGAGTTTGTAGAAATTTGTCCATTTCCTCTAGGTTTTCAAATTTGTTGGAGTAATATTTTTCATAGTATTCTGTTATGACTCTTAATTTCTCTTGGGTGTGTTGTGATATTGCCTATCTCATTTCTTATTTGTGTTATTTGCTTCCTCTCCTGTTGTTCTTTTGTCAGTTTGGCTGATGGATTATCAATTTGGTTGATCTTTTCAAAGAACTAGCTTTTGGTCTTCTTAACTGTTTTAGTTGTTTTTCTGCTCTCCATTTCACTTAATTCTGCTCTAATTTTTATTATTTGCTTTCTTCTGGTACCTGAGGACTTCTTTTGCTGCTCTCTATTTGTTTGAGTTGTAGGGATAATTATTTGATTTTGGCCCTTTCTTCTTTTTGGATGTCTGCATTTATTGCTATAAATTGACCTCTGAGCACTGCTTTAGTTGTCTTCCAAAGGTTCTGATAGGGAGTGTTTTCATTCTCCTTTGATTCTATGAATTTCTTTCTTCTGTCCTTAATTTCTTCTATAACCCAGTAGTTTTTGAGCAAGGTGTTGTTCAGTTTCCATGAGTTTGTTTTCCCTGCTTTTTCTGTTATTGATTTCTACTTTCATGGCTTTATGGTCAGAGAAGATGCTTTGTAATATTTCAATGTTTTGGATTCTGTTAAGGCTTGCTTTATGACCTATTATGTGGTATATTCTAGACAATGTTCCATGTGCATTGGAAAAGAAAGTATAATTGTTTTCTGTTGGGCGGAGTGTTCTGTATATGTCTATAAGGTCAAGTTGGTTGATTTGTGGCATTTAGATCTTCTGTGTCTTTATTTAGCTTCCTTAGGTTCTGTCCTTCACTGAAAGTGGTGTGTTGAAGTCTACTAACACTGTGGAGCTGTCTAACTTGCTGTTTAATGCTGTTAGAGTTTGTAGTATGTATCTTGAAGCCCCGTCGTTGGGTGTGTAAATATTTAATATGGTAATATCCTCCTATTATATTGTCCCTTTAATCATTATATAGTGTCCTTCCTTATCCTTTGTCATGGATTTAACTTTAAAGTCTATTTTGTCAGAAATTAATATTGTCACTCCTGCTCTTTTTTGCTTGTTGTTTGCTTGATATGTTTTTTCTATCCTTTGAGTTTTAGTTTGTTTGTCTCTTTAAGTCTAAGGTGTGTCTCTTTTAGGTAGCATATAGTCAGGTCGTGTTTTTTTATCCATTCTGCCTCTGTTTCTTTACTGGCGCATTTAAACCATTTACATTCTGCGTAATTATGGATAGGTATGAGTTTAGTGCTGTCATTTTGATGCCTTTTGTGTGTGTGTTGTTGACAGTTCCTTTTTTCCTCTCAAGTTTTTGTGCTGAGTAGTTTTCCTTCATATGTTGTCTTTTCCTCTTTTTCATTGTTGTTAATTTTGTTTTTGCTGAGTAGTTACGTTTTTCTCGTATTTTATTTTGTGGTGTAGGACTGTTGTTCTCCTTTTGGCTGCCTTATTATTTATCCCTGTTTTTCTAAGTTTAAACCAAACTTTTATCTCACTATATCACCTTGACTTCCTCTTCATATGAAAGATCTATGACTAATTTTTTTAGACCCTCGTTATTGATTTAGTGTTATCATCTTTTACATAATGATGTTTCTGTTTCCCTGTTTTGAGTGTTTTTTTTTTAATAACTTTTATTAAGCTTCAAGTGAACGTTTACAAATCCAATCAGTTTGTCACATATAAGTTTACATACATCTCACTCCCTACTCCCACTTGCTCTCCCCCTCTTGAGTCAGCCCTTTCAGTCTCTCCTTTCTTGACAATTTTGCCGGCTTCCCTCTCTCTCTATCCTCCCATCCCCCCTCCAGACAAGAGTTGCCAACACAATCTCAAGTGTCCACCTGATATAATTAGCTCACTCTTCATCAGCGTCTCTCTCCCACCCGCTGACCAGTCCCTTTCATGTCTGATGAATTGTCCTCGGGGATGGTTCCTGTCCTGTGTCAACAGAAGGTCTGGGGAGCATGGCCGCCTGGATTCCTCTAGTCTCAGTCAGACCATTAAGTATGGTCTCTTTATGAGAATTTGGGGTCTGCATCCCACTGATCTCCTGCTCCCTCAGGGGTCCTCTGCTGTGCTCCCTGTCAGGGCAGTCATCGATTGTGGCCGGGCACCAACTAGTTCTTCTGGTCTCAGGATGATGTAGGTCTCTGGTTCATGTGGCCCTTTCTGTCTCTTGGGCTCTTAGTTGTCGTGTGGCCTTGGTGTTCTTCATTTTCCTTTGCTCCAGGTGGGTTGAGACCAATTGATGCATCTTAGATGGCCGCTTGTTAGCATTTAAGACCCCAGACGCCATATTTCAAAGTGGGATGCAGAATGATTTCATAATAGAATTATTTTGCCAATTGACTTAGAAGTCCCTGCAAACCATGTTCCCCAGACCCCCGCGCTTGCTCCGCTGACCTTTGAAGCATTCATTTTATCCTGGAAACTTCTTTGCTTTTGGTGCAGTCCAATTGAGCTGACCTTCCATGTATTGAGTGTTGTCTTTCCCTTCACCTAAAGCAGTTCTTATCTACTGATTAATCAATAAAAAACCCTCTCCCACCCTCCCTCCCTCCCCCCCTTGTAACCACAAAAGTATGTGTTCTTCTCAGGTTTACTATTTCTCAAGATCTTATAATAGTGGTCTTATACAATATTCGTCCTTTTGCCTCTGACTAATTTCGCTCAGCATAATGCCTTCCAGGTTCCTCCATGTTATGAAATGTTTCACAGATTCGTCACTGTTCTTTATCGATGCGTAGTATTCCATTGTGTGAATATACCACAATTTATTTACCCATTCATCCGTTGATGGACACCTTGGTTGCTTCCAACTTTTTGCTATTGTAAACAGAGCTGCAATAAACATGGGTGTGCATATATCTGTTTGTATGAAGGCTCTTATATCTCTAGGGTATATTCCGAGGAGTGGGATTTCTGGGTTGTATGGTAGTTCTATTTCTAACTGTTTAAGATAACGCCAGATAGATTTCCAAAGTGGTTGTACCATTTTACATTCCCACCAGCAGTGTATGAGAGTTCCAATCTCTCCGCAGCCTCTCCAACATTTATTATTTTGTGTTTTTTGGATTAATGCCAGCCTTGCTGGTGTGAGATGGAATCTCATCGTAGTTTTAATTTGCATTTCTCTAATGGCTAATGATCGAGAGCATTTTCTCATGTATCTGTTGGCTGCCTGAATATCTTCTTTAGTGAAATGTGTGTTCATATCCTTTGCCCACTTCTTGATTGGGTTGTTTGTCTTTTTGTCGTTGAGTTTTGACAGAATCATGTAGATTTTAGAGATCAGGCGCTGGTCGGAGATGTCATAGCTGAAAATTCTTTCCCAGTCTGTAGGTGGTCTTTTTACTCTTTTGGAGAAGTCTTTAGATGAGCATAGGTGTTTGATTTTTAGGAGCTCCCAGTTATCGGGTTTCTTTTCATCATTTTTGGTAATGTTTTGTATTCTGTTTATACCTTGCATTAGGGCTCCTAGGGTTGTCCCTATTTTTTCTTCCATGATCTTTATCGTTTTAGTCTTTATGTTTAGGTCTTTGATCCACTTGGAGTTAGTTTTTGTGCATGGTGTGAGGTATGGGTCCTGTTTCATTTTTTTGCAAATGGATGTCCAGTTATGCCAGCACCATTTGTTAAAAAGGCTATCTTTTCCCCAGTTAATTGACACTGGTCCTTTGTCAAATATCAGCTGCTCATACGTGGATGGATCTATGTCTGGGTTCTCAATTCTGTTCCATTGGTCTATGTGTCTGTTGTTGTACCAATACCAGGCTGTTTTGACTACTGTGGCTGTTTAATAGGTTCTGAAGTCGGGTAAGGTGAGGCCTCCCACTTTCTTCTTCTTTTTCAGTAATGCTTTGCTTATCTGGGGCTTCTTTCCCTTCCATATGAAATTGGTGATTTGTTTCTCTATCCCCTTAAAATATGACATTGGAATTTGGATCGGAAGTGCGTTAAATGTATGGATGGCTTTTGGTAGAATAGACATTTTTACTATGTTAAGTCTTCCTATCCATGAGCAAGGTATGTTTTTCCACTTAAGTATGTCCTTTTGAATTTCTTGTAGTAGAGCTTTGTAGTTTTCTTTGTATAGGTCTTTTACATCCTTGGTAAGATTTATTCCTAAGTATCTTATCTTCTTGGGGGCTACTGTGAATGGTATTGATTTGGTTATTTCCTCTTCGGTGTTCTTTTTGTTGATGTAGAGGAATCCAAGTGATTTTTGTATGTTTATTTTATAACCTGAGACTCTGCCAAACTCTTCTATTAGTTTCAGTAGTTTTCTGGAGGATTCCTTAGGGTTTTCTGTGTATATAATCATGTCATCTGCAAATAGTGATAACTTTACTTCTTCCTTGCCAATCCGGATACCTTTTATTTCTTTGTCTAGCCTAATTGCCCTGTCTAGGACTTCCAACACGATGTTGAATAAGAGCGGTGATAAAGGGCATCCTTGTCTGGTTCCCGTTCTCAAGGGAAATGCTTTCAGGTTCTCTCCATTTAGAGTGATATTGGCTGTTGGCTTTGCATAGATGCCCTTTATTATGTTGAGGAATTTTCCTTCAATTCCTATTTTGGTAAGAGTTTTTATCATGAATGGGTGTTGGACTTTGTCAAATGCCTTTTCTGCATCAATTGATAAGATCATGTGGTTTTTGTCTTTTGTTTTATTTATGTGATGGATTACATTAATGGTTTTTCTGATATTAAACCAGCCTTGCATACCTGGTATAAATCCCACTTGATCAGGGTGAATTATTTTTTTGATGTGTTGTTGGATTCTATTGGCTAGAATTTTGTTGAGGATTTTTGCATCAATGTTCATGAGGGATATAGGTCTATAATTTTCTTTTTTTGTAATGTTTTTACCTGGTTTTGGTATCAGGGAGATGGTGGCTTCATAGAATGAGTTGGGTAGTATTCCGTCCTTTTCTATGCTTTGAAATACCTTCAGTAGTAGTGGTGTTAACTCTTCTCTGAAAGTTTGGTAGAACTCTGCAGTGAAGCCGTCCGGGCCAGGGCTTTTTTTTGTTGGGAATTTTTGATTACCGTTTCAATCTCTTTTTTTGTTATGGGTCTATTTAGTTGTTCTACTTCTGAATGTGTTAGTTTAGGTAGGTAGTGTTTTTCCAGGAATTCATCCATTTCTCCTAGGTTTTCAAATTTGTTAGGTTTTTTTTTTTTTAATCTTGATTTATTTTTGTGATTTCCATATGTCTGTTGATACCTGGTTGCTCTGTCCTGTGTTCTAGTCTTGGGGTGCTATTTGATGTTCTTGATTTTCTAACCAAAGGGCTCCCCTTAGTATTTCTGGTACTTTGATTTGTTTTTTACAAATTCCCTAAACTTCTGTTTATCTGGAAATGGCCTAATTTTGCCTTCATATTTAAGAGACAGTTTTGGTGGATATATGATTCTTGGCTGGCAATTTTTTCCTTTAAGGCCTTATATATGTCATCCCATTGACTACTTGCCTGCATGGTTTCTCCTGAGTACTCCAAGCTTATTCTTACTGACTCTCCTTTTTAGGTGGCTTTTCATTTATCCCTAGCTGCTCTTAAAATTCTCTCCTTATCTTTCGTTTTGGCAAGTTTGATTATAATATGTCTTGGTGACTTTCTTTTGGGATCTACCTTGTGTGGGGTTCAACGAGCATCTTGAATAGATATCTTTCATGGCACCAGGGAAAGTTTCTGCCAGCAAATCTTCAACAATTCTCTCTGTATTTTCTGTTTTCCCTCCCTGTTCTGGTACTGCACTCAGTCATAGGTTATTTCTCTTGATAGAGTCTCACTTCATTCTTAGGGTTTTTTCATTTTTTTTTTAATTTATCTGATTTTTCCTCAAATATGTTGATGTCAAGTGATTTATCTTCAATCTCACTAATTCTGACTTCCGTTTCCTCAACTCTGCTGCTGTGAATTTCTATTGAATTGTCTAATTCTGAAATTTTATTGTTAACCTGAATTTCTGTTTGCTGTTTATGGATTCTTGCAGCCTATTAAATTTGTTATTATGTTCTTCTCTTTTCTTATGTTCCTCTAATGGTATGTCTGTGCATTCCTTGGCTTGTTCTGCGTTTTGCCTGATCTCCTTCCTGATCTCTTAAAGAGCTCTGTATATTAATCTTTTGTACTCTACCTCTGGCAGTTCCAGCAAGTTCTCTTCATCCAGAAGATTTCTTGATTGTTTTGGGAGCTTGCTGAAGCCATCATGGTCTGCCTCTTTACATGATTTGATATTGACTGTTGTCTCTGAGCCGTAAGTTATTGTATTAATTTATTTTATGTTTGCTGACTGTGTTCTAGCTTATTGCTTTGTTTTGTTTTGATATGCCCAAATAGGCTCCTCAAGTGAGCTTGATTATCAGTGCCTTTGACGATCTAACATCCTGTCACCAGGTGTTTAGAGCTGTTACTACATATATTGAACCCAGGTGTCTGTTTACTTTTCTTGTATGGATTCAGCTCAGATGACCAGGTATTCACCAAGTGCGTGATCAGTCTCTCACCTACAGTCTTAGATGAGCAGGGGTGATTGGTGTAGGTACAGGTATCTGGCTGCAGTATGGGGTTGTGCACTGAGCAAGGCAGGGGACTGACAACTGCCCCTGAGTGTCTGTGAGGAAAGCATGTCCCAGTTCCCTAGGGTGCTTAGGTGGGTGGGTATCAAAGTTAGACTATGTGCAGCCAATGCCGTTGGCTGTAAGGACTGGGAAGCATTACTTATCCTTGGATCCCTGTCGAAGGTGGCCAGGTGAAGCCACCAGTCCTCAGGCCCCTGATGTGGGTAGGTGAAGACCCTGCCTTCCCACCATATAGCTGAAACATTTGAAATTAGACGTCAAGTATTACCCTGTTGTACTGTGCTAATGAGGGCCTAAACTGTTGAAATGGGCCACACAGGTCTATGCAGGGGTGAAAGGCATTCAAAGTTCATGGACCGCTTCTGCCTGTGCTAGGCAAAGGAGTTGTTTCTGCCCTGAGTTCCCAGCTTAGGGGCACCGGCAGGTTATTTTTTCCCCATTTGTTAATTTGTCCCTTCTCCATGGCCAGGAGGATGGCTCAGTGCATGCAACATGTCCTACTTCCAGCCCAGGGAAAGCAGCTATTGCTAAAGCCAGCTCAGGACACTGTGCAGAGCAGGGAGGGATTAAATAGAAGGGAGCTTTTTTCAAAGGGGTGTTTTTTGGTACACACAGTAGATTAAACACAAGTATTTATCTTTTGCCAAGAGGGTCACTTTTCACTGATTCTGGAGGCATGAGTGAAGTCTCTGCAACTAGATCTCTCTCAATGTGGAAAATATGTCCCGAACACCACTGCTTGCCTAACTGCGTTTGTGCCAGTGGATCTGGTGTGCAGGGTGCCGGTTCCTGCTGGGTCAGGTCTGGCAACTGGTTGGTGCTTCTGAACTGTTTCTCCCTTCACCTGCTACTGTCTGATTCCTCAACTTTGCCTTTGATGTTCAGGGCTCCTAGATTGTCATATACAATCGATTCTCTTGTTTCTTGAGTCTTAGTTTTAAGAGGGACCACTGGAAGCATCTGACTACTCAGCCATCTTGGCCGACCTCCTTGCCTCTGGGGTCTTAAAAGCTAGCCAGCAGCCATCTAAGAGGCATCTATTGGTCCCAACCCACCTGGAGCAAAGGAGAATGAAAAACACCAAAGACACAAGGAAAATATTAGCCCAAGAAACAAAAAGGGCCACATAAACCAGAGACTCCATCAGCCTGAGACCAGAAGAACTAGATGGTGCCCAGCTACCACCAATGATTGCTCTGAGAGGGACCACAACAGAGAATCCCTGACGGAGCACAAAAAAAGTAGGGTACAGAACTCAAATTCTAGTAAAAAGACCAGACTTAATGGTCTGACTGAGACTGGAGGGACCCCAGAAGACATGGGCCCTGGACTCTGTTAACCCAGGACTAAAACCATTCCTGAAGCCAACTCTTCAGACAAAGATTAGACTGGACTATAAGATATAAAATGATATTCATGAACAGTGTGGTTCTTAGCTCAAGTATATACATGAGACTAAATGGGCAGCTCCGGTTTGGAGGTGAGATGAGAAGTCAGAAAGGGACAAAAGGTGGTTGAACAGACATGGGAAATTGGAAGTGGAAAGGAGGAAGTGTGCGGACATGTTACAGGGATGGCAACTAGGGTCCCATAATAATGTATGTACAAATTTTTGTATGAGCTGTAAACTTTCACTTAAAGCACAATTAAAAAAAAAAAAAGACGAACTCAGGCAATATTCTGTGACTTACAGGGTTTTCACTGACTTTCAGAAATATATTGCTTGGTCTTTCTTCCTAGTCTGTCTTGATCTGGAAGCTCCACTGAAAGCTGTCCACCATGAATGACCCCACCGGTCTTTGAAATACCAGTGGCATAGCTTCCACTGTCACAGCAACACATAATCCACCATGAGTATGAAAAACTGACAGACAAGCAGTGGATACATAGTGTAGACATACTGATACCTGGATCAGCTATAATTTAATTGTGTTTAGAATTTTCTAAAAACAGTCCTCTTCAGTACATTTTGTCTGGAAGTTCTATTTGCAAAGCTATTTCCTATCAAATTTGCAAGTGTTTGTCACAAATAAGAGAGGGATTTTTTTTTTTTTTTTTCTGTTAATGGTCCCAAAGCAGTAGTTACATCCACCTCTCTTTTAAGGAACTAATCACAGTTGCCATGTTGTATTTATCAAAATACTGTCTAAAGTGCACACTCCATGAGGGCAAGACCTCTTTGTTCACTGCTGTATCCCCAGTAGTTAGCATAGTGACAACCACACAGTAGATACTTAAACATTTTCAAATGCATGAGTGAAGCTGAGAAAAGAGCAGATTCAGAGCCAAACACCAGCATTCCTTGAAGTTTATTCATTAGCTTCTGGCATGGGAAACATCTCATAGGGGAGGGAATTCCTTCTCTAGATCCTTGCCTTGCAGTCTATCTCCTCACACCAGACCCCTCTTGTCTGAATTCTAGACCTTCTCCCCTAACTCCAATAAGCAGAACAACTTGTCATTTTTATTTTCTCTACCTGGTTTGTTGGAGGCCTTGCCTGTCTTACCCACAAAAGCCATTTAGGGCTATCCTCAGCGTTCCCATCCACTTCCCTGTTAAGAAGATGAAGGCCTCTAAGAGGCAAAAGAAAGAGCCCTGATGTTGTAATGGTTAAGTGCTTGGCTGTTAACCGAAAGGTTGGGGGTTCAAACCCACCCTGTGGCTCTGTGGAAGAAAGACCTGATTATCTGCTTCTGGAAAGATTACAGCCAAGAAAACCCTGTGAGACAGTCCTACTCTGTCGCATGGGGTTGCTCTGAGTTGAAAATTGACTCAATGACCACTCAACAACAGGAAGCAGAAGGGATAGCAGTCAGTTGGTGGTTTAAATTACCATGCCTCCCCCCTCAATTCAGGCTTCTGCCAAGCAGAAGAGTCCAACTGAACTATTTTAAGAGCAGCCCTTCCCTCCTGGGGGAGGCTCAGCTCAGAGTCCTCCTGGATTCTGTCTTTCCTGAGGGGCAGCCCCAGGAGGAGGTTCAGGGAATCTTTGGGACAAGAGAGCAGAGTTCCCTTGAGAGAATAGAGCATTCAGGGCTCATTTTACCGCTTCCCTTGGGAAAGGAGATGGCTTTTGGAATGCTCCCAGTCCCCGTACTGGGACAAGGTTAGTGCCAAGGGGCAGTCCTCAATGGCTGTGTCTGTGTGTGCTTGTGCACTTTACCTTAAGTTTTCCTTAGGCTCTCAAAGGGGTCCACGATGCTGATTCCAAAGAAGTTAAGAACACCTCACTAGAGGGTTTCTGTTTTTATTTTACCCTTTGGGGAGGAGTTCCCTAATTGTACCTTCCGCCTCCCAGACTCCCCACCTTTCCCACACACGAGACACTGTCTTTTCTCAGGGCGCCATTCAGGAAGTATCCCTGCCCCGTTCCCAGAGCCCAGCCCCAGTTCCTAGCCCGCGGGGGCAGCCAGGGAGCGGCAGTGCTGGGGGTGGACGCCCTCTGTTGGCCTGAGGTGGGATGGCAGAGAGGCATGCAGAAGGTCACCAAGGGCTAGGGATGGGCACCCCCTGCCCCCTTTGCCGCTGCGCAAGGCCTGGAGTGAGGTGGAGACCGCGGTCAGTCCCGGGTTTTGGAGGCTGGAGAGTGGGGCGTGGTTGGGGAAGCTTCCCCATCTGAACAGGAATCCTCCCTGCTTGGGACTCACTGAGCTTCTGTTAAGCGGGATGGTGTAATTTGCGAGCAGATACAGATGATGATGCTTGCACATGATGAACATAATTAACGTCAGAACATTAATGGCACTGAATTGTACATGTGAATAGCGTTAAAATGTCAAAATACTTTGTAACATGTATATTTACCATTATTAAAAAAAACCCTTCCCCCGATTTTTGGCATCTTTTGATGATGCGTACTTTCACAAATAACTTCAGTGACAAGTTGGTTTTGTTTTATATCCAGTAACCTCTGATGGTTAAGAGCTTGGCTGCTAACCAAAAGGTTGGCAGTTCCAACCCAGAAGCCACTCCTTGGAAACACTCTGGGGGAGTTCTACTCTGTCCTATAGGGTTGCTCTGGCAACCCTATGGCAACAGGTTTGGTTCTCTGGTTAACCTCTAAATAGGGAGTCCCTGAGTAGTGCAAACAGTTAAGCACTCAACCATTAGCCAAAACGTTGGCAGTTTGAACCCACCGAGAGGCACCTCAGAAGAGAGGTCTGGTGATCTGCTTCTGAAAGATCACAGAACTGTTACTAGGTGGTGGCTATAACGAATTTACTCACAATTTAGGAGGCTAGAAGTCCAAACGCAGGGCATAAGCTCTAGGGGAAGGCTCCTTCTGTTGGCTCTAGGGGAAAATCCTTGTCTTAACTTCACTTTGGTTGCTTGGTGAACTCCACATACCAAAAAAAAAAAAGAAAAAAACCACCAAAAAAACCCATTGCCATCAAGCCGATTCCAACTCAAAGTGACCCTATAGGACATAGAACTGCCTCATAGGGTTACCAAGGCTGTAAATCTTTTTGGATGCAGACTGCCTGCCACATCTTTGTCCTGTGAAGCAGCTGGTAGGTTTGAACCACATCTTGGTTAGCAGCCAAGCACTTAACCACCACATCACCAGGGCTTCAAATTCCACATAGCATCTCTTTTCCCCATTTCTACTGTCTGTGTGTCGAATCTGCTCTTTTGTATCTCCAAAGTGATTAGGCTTAAGACACACTCTATACCAACATAGCCTCATTAACATGCTACAACATTAACCTTGAAAACATTATGCTAAGTGAAATAAGTCAGTCACAAAAGGACAAATAGTGTATGATCCCACTTATTTGAAACATCTAAAACATATATAGGCCTAAAGGAGCCTTGTGGTGCAATGGTTAAGCTCACAGCTGTTAAATGCAAGGTTGGTGGTTCAAGCCCGTCCAGCCACTCCCCAGGAGAAAGACCTGGTATTTCTGTTACAGCAGCAGTAAAAAACAAAGACATCTTCTCGTAATTTTTTTTTTTGTGGGGAAAATGTTCTTTGCACACTGCCTAGCACCTAGCAAGTACACAATAATGGTGGTAGTTTTGTGTTTTTACTAAAAATAAAGCTAGGTAGGTCTCTTCCTGGCTGGTCTTCATGCCCCTGTTCAGCAACTGGAGCTCTTCTCACTGCTAAATGTAGCATTCATTCATGACAGAATGCCAAGGGAATCTGCCCTTGGACCCTTGCCTCATCTCAGGAGGCTATGCGGATGTGGTGTTTTTGTAAAGCAAGTTCCAGTGCCTTTTGGTGTCGTGCTGACAAAGAAAAATTGGGCCAGCACTCTGATTGTCCTGTCAACATTTCAGCTGTTTTTTTAAAAAATAAATTTGTTTTAATTCTTTTGTGTATGTAAATTAAAGCAAGTAATTTTCTTGGGGGCCACAGGTCTTGGGACCCCCATGCCCACATACTATGCCTGAGGTAGCCCTACTCCTGGAAGCCAGTTCCCCACCTTGGTGCCTTCTATGGCCCTATGAAGAGCAGACATTTTCTGTCTGGGGTCTTAAAAGCTAGCAAGCAGCCACCTAAGATGCATCAACTGGTCCCAAACCACCTGGAGCAAAGGAGAATGAAGAACACCAAAGAAAGACACAGGGAAAATTTGAGCCCAAGAGAGAGAAAGGACCACATAAACCAGAGACTGCATCAGTCTGAGACCAGAAGAACTACATGGTTCCTGGCTACCACTAATGACTGTCCTGACAGGAACACATACATCAGAGAGTCCCTGATGGAGCAAGAGAAAAGTGGGGTACAGAACTCAAATTCTAGTAAAAAGACCAGATTTGATGGTCTGAGACTGGAGGGACACCAGAAAACATGGCCCATGGGCTGTTGGCCCAGAACTAAAACCATTCTCGAAGCCAACTCTTCAAAGATTAGGCTGGACTAACGGACAAAAAATGATCCTGACCAAAAGTGTGCTTCTTGGCTCAAGTACACTAAACGGGCAACTCCTTTCTGGAGGCAAGATGAGAAGGCAGAAGGGGACATGAGCTGGTTGAATGGACACGGAAGATACCAGGTGGAAAGGAAGAGTGTGCTGTTACATTGTAGGGAGGGCAACTAGGGTTACATAACAATGTGTGTATAAGTTTTTGTATGAGAAACTTACCCGAATTGTAAACTTTCACTTGAAGCACACACACACAAAAAGAGTATTTTCATGATTGTTATTCAGAGGTGGTGGTTGTTGTCAGTTGCCCTGAAGTTAATTCCAACTCACAGTGACCCCATGTAAACTATGGAGCAGAGTAAACTATGCTCCATAGGGTTTTCAAGGCTGTGACCTTTGAGGAGCAGATCATCGGGCCTGTCTTGCGAGTCCATACTCCCTCCCCACACATACACCATGGCCAATTCCAGGACTGACCACGCTCTCCACCTCACTCCAGGCAGCAGGCAGGTAAAGGGGTGGTGACTGGGCGCACACAGCCTGAGCCTGGCACCCTGCTGTGCGCCCCACAGCCCTCCCACCTCTGGCCCACCGCAATCGCTCCCAGCACTCTCGTCCCGAGCGTCATGATTGGCCAAGGATTGGTGCTGGGCTGCAGGAATGGGGCAGGAATGCTTCCTGCAGGGTGCCCTGACAAAGGAAGGTGTCTTGTGTTTGGGGGAGTCTGGCAGGTGGAGCACTCTGAAAACTCCCTACTGTGCCGTCGGAGTTTATATTTGGCACAGATGGCCATTTTAATTTGTTGTCAGAAAGGTTTTTCACCTGGCACGGACATTAATTTTTAGGTAATATTTAACAGTTCCCACTTTTGGTCAATTTTTCCAACTTATATTGGAAGTCTGACCAACTAGAACTTTGGTCACTACCTCATATAGTTGCTTTTGATCATTTCTCTTAAGTTTTTAATTTTATAATCTTAATTGGATTGATGTTAGTTCTTTGGTCTAGCAAAGTCTTATTTGGAAATCTTGGTGGCTGCACAGTTACATTTAAGACTTTGGAGGTCTGTGGGAAAGAAAAGGTGTTGCTTTTTTTTTTTTTTTAACTGAGTACAAGGGGCCAAATTGGTACTTACAGTTTGGGCTCACCATATTAGCAACTATCATGCCAATTTTTTGTTGTTTATGTAATTGAAGGATTTGTTGAGCTACTGGGGAAGGGAATAAGTATGGTGTATAATAGTTTAAAAATTAAATTAGTATAAAGTGAAAATATACATCATAACAATAAGTAAAGCATGATTATTTTAATAACATTTTCTTTAAAATATATTAAGCTATGACTGAAGTCTAGGAATGGGTCTATTGAAAAGTTTGGGCTTATCTAATTTGACGAATTACTTGTAATTGTTTTTTAAGTATATTGAAATTGTTGGTTGCTTGTTGAGGCCGGTTTATGTAAAAACACTGGTCATGAACTACATAGCACATGCTCTGCCTTATTGGGCCGTGAGGGTATTTAAAATTGTATGCTTTGTAAGACTGCAGAAGAAAAATGATCCTTTTTAAAGACACTTAAGTGTTGAAAATAGAATTAAAACTTCATTTTATAACCTTAGATATGTTTATGACTTTTCCTTTAATTATAGGTTTTTAATTAGGGGAAAATATGATAGAATGAAATTTGGTACTGTGGTAAACTAAAAGGCTTTTTATTACATCTCTTCTTCTGGGAGGCAGGGGATAACCTGATGTACAAAAGAACCAATTAGTAACCTGACTAGCACCGAGGGTAGGAGTATGGTCAAGGAAGATATTAAAAAGCCAAGATTACACTGTTTTGACTGATTGAGAGGCAAGCTTTTGGAAATTTTATTTCCATATTGGAAAAATAACAGTTTTGGCTGAAGAACTAGTTAGGTTTTTGTCAAGTCTGCTATTGGTGGACAAGTGAACAGAATGACTAGTATGAGGGCAAAAGGGGGAACTTGGAGTAGAGGGAAGGATAAGAAGGGTGGTTGCTTAGACGGGAAAGAACCCCACAATAATTATTAAAATTGTTATCAAAGCCAAGGAAGGCACGGGGAAACCCATGGAGTCTTGGGTCTACTTCTGTGGCGTCATCTATAGCTGCTTCCCGAAAGACACAAAGGTGCCAGGGAGGAAGTCATTCCATTGCCCACATGGATGACTTGGAAAAGCCCTTCTGGAGATGGGCCCACGCCCACCCCACTACCTTCCTCCTCATCCTCTCCACTGAACTCTATGCCGGGCAGGTCCTCGTTGAGAACGTGAGGCTGCACAGCCTCAACAGGAACAGCCTAAGAAAAGGACAAACCCAAACCAAACCAAACCCATTGCCCTCAAGTTGATTCTGACTCATAGTGACCCTACAGGACAGAGCAGAGCTGCTCCACAGAGTTTCCAAGGAACGCCTGGCAGATTCGAACTGCTGACCTTTTGGTCAGGAGCCGTAGCTCTTAACCACTACACCACCAGGGTTTCCAAAACCAAACCCGCTGCCATCAAGTAGATTTTGACCCATAGTGGCCCTAAAGAAAAGGACACTCATTGAGAAAAGAACTATGTCTATTGCCACCAGAGAGAGAACTGGTCCCAAAAGTTGTAAAGGGTCCCCTTGGCAAACCTGGAATTTAGGTTCCTCCCATCTTATACCTAAAAATTCCCCACTGCTTAATCTCAATGCAAAACAATAAAGACAACACAGAAAAACTGGAAACAGGAAAACTTTATTAACATGTCACAGAATCCCTTTTCAGTGGGAAACTCAAGAGTGATTTCTGAAACCTCCAGTTCAGTCCCAAGTGGGGCTGCACAGAGCTCTTTAACCTCACTTGCTTCTTGAAATTCTGCTGCCATCTGTGAAGCAGCAGATGGTCCAGCAGGGGATATTTGGGTACCAATGGCATAAAGCTCTTCTTTCCTTCCCCTCTTCCTGTATATCATCAGAAAGGAAGCCTTAAAAAGCCATGGTAGTGAGCGTCTGAGATTTGCTAAGGGTGAGCTGCCTGGGGATTTAGGTCTGGGCCGTAGGCACATCCTGTGGAGTGGTGATGCTCACTGCACTTGGAGCTCCCACCCAGCAGACTGGGAGTCCAGCCCCTGACAGTGGTCTGCTTCTGTCACTACCTAGCTGTGTGACCTTTCTCTTGGGGAAATTACTCTCTAAGTCTGTTTTTCCATCTGTACAATGGGGCAAGCAAGGGTTGGTGTGAGTCAAATGAAGTAATAAATAATAGACTGAAGCAAACATTTAATTAAAACAGCCATATTAAAATAGCAACCTAAAGAATGTCTGAAAGCAGAGTACAACTTTTACTTAAAAACTGTGTCCTTTCACCAGCTGCCCCAAAGAAATTATCCTTCACTCCTTCCTGTCTCCCCCATCCCCTAAAAGCAAAAACAGCAAGGAACTGCAGATGGGCAACTTCCACAACAGCTATTATATGTGCCAGGTGCTGTTCAGAGAACTTCGCACTTAATAATTTATTTAATTTTTACCACAACTCTATGAGATTTAGTAGATATCTAATATTAATACATATTTAATATTTAATAGACTTATTTAGAAGACCTCTGAGATCTAGTTCCCCCATTTTACAGTTTGGAAAGGTTAGGTCACTTGCCCAAGGACACACAAAGATCACCGGTCTGCCTCCGGAGCTCACGCTATTAACTGTTAAGCTACACTGCTAATTTAGTTGCAGAAATCCCAAAGTAGGTATAGAACAAGTGTCCAAGCTGGCACTTCCTAATGACAGAAACTCTCAAAGAGCAGGAAGGGACTCTAAACTACACAGCCCTGAGATGGTGCTCCATGGGGGGCCTTTCCCAGATACCCTCGCCTGCCAGGAAAGGCCAACCTGTACCTCACACCTATGCAGACTTCGGAAGAGCATCCAGGCCAAAAGGTGAAAGGAAACTAATTCTGACCATCTGGGCCTCCTCATGCCCAGGCTTAGTCATTTCCACAGCCTCTCTGCTGGCTCCATGTCCACTCCCAGCAGGCACCATGGAGGGCTGTTAAAAGAGAACACATTAAACAACAAAAATGATCTTTAAGATACATTAAAAACTGGGTTGAAAAGAGCGCTTCATGTGAAAAGGGGAGAACCTATAGGTTGATTACACCTGCCAAGAGAAGTGACATGGCCTCATTGACCACGTGTGCCTCTGGGGCTCTGCGGTGCCCAGATCCTCCCTGTGGCTGTCTCTCCCACCCAGCCTCTGCTGGCTCACCTGCGTAAGTTCACGTTGCTGGCAGGTTCTGTCTCCGTTCTCATCTCTAGTGTGGTTTGATCGCTGAATTCACATAGGTCCTTTATTGGTGGGGCTTTGCCTCTTCCATAAATGCTGAGATTTCAGGGACTGTTGTCCTGAAGTGCAGTACTTTTCTACGTGGACAGTTTCTGATGTGTTTTCCTCTGATTCAGGTGCAGAAAATACCATCTTGACCCATCCCCCAAAGAAGGTGTTCTCACGAGGGCTTTGATATACAAAGATGAGACTCGGTTAGGACCTAAGAACTTCTGTAGCTACAGACTCAGGGTCCAGGACCCAGAAGTAGATTGTCTAAGGAGTCTAGAGGTGGGCACAGATGTTTCTAAGATGCACCTATCAACAGTTTTAAGTTCTCTGACCAGTAGCTACTCCATGACAAGTGCATCAGCAGGCAATCCTGCTAGAGAAATATTGATCAACCTTGCTTTATTTCAAAAGAATTCCAGAAAGACTGCTTACAGAAACCAAAAAAAGGGGGGCATAAATTAAAAGTAGGAGTAGCCTTCCTATAAAGCCTGGGCTCAAACCACTTATACTGCCTCAGGACTTTTCAGATACCTGAATAAGTAGACTACAGGTATTTTTATCAGTCTTCTCTGAATATTGTTTCTCTCAACTAAATTTTTATCAAAATTGGGCAGAATTTTCAAACTTGATATTCCCAGACAAGCACCAGGAAAGCAGCTACTCTAAACTGTCAGTAGAGTACAGAAAAGAAAGCCTTAGCAGATGGGTGAGCTGGAAGGAGGGATACTATCCTCCTCTGGATTGAGGAAATCATAAGGATGGCAGCTCCAGACCACACCACCTTCATATAGAATGGAGGCATGAGAAATCAGGACATCGTAAATGCGTAGGTTTGGGGCACCCACTCCATGCCCTCATGTCCACTGTGTCCAACTCAAATTTCTCCTTATTATCCTGTGGAGACTGAGGAGCCTACCCTAACAATAAGCCCCTCTCCTAGCTCTAATACCATGACTTTAGTAAGAGCAGAACAATTCTTGCTCTCGTTATTCTTCTTGGTGGGGAGATGGGAAAAAGGGACTATGGGAAATGACTATTTAGAGCACAAGCCCTCAAGCCCAATAAAGGCTAAAACAAATCCTTACAGCAGAAATAGCCAGTGAGCAAATTCACTGATTATTCCTCTATTTACATTTGTATGCTCAATAATTTGCTAGGTTATGGCTTGAATACAGACGTCAATCCATGAATGTGTGCACTGGTCCGTTTTCATTTTAAGAAAGATATAAAATTTAAAAATACTCATGGAAGCATAAAGCATTTGTTTATTATTGCTATAATCAAGGCAAAATCTCTTCAAACAATTAGCCTTGATAAGGGAAGTATAATCAGAACCATTATCCATGACTTTACAATTTGTTCTTCCCTGCTGTTTAGACATAACTGTTTCACACATACCATCTACCACAAGCGCTTTATTACACAGAGGAAGAAAAATGAAATTGAAAGTCACAACACACAGCTTTAGCCACTTCTTTAGTTACCTGATACACTCTCTGAGCCTGTTTCATGTGTGTTAAAAAAACGGGGGGGGAGGAAGGGAGAAAATAAACCTACCCACATGGAGGAGCAACTGAGATAACACAGGTGATAACTGAGATAACAAATGAAACTGCACTGTAAACTCCGAAAAATTATACAAAATACATTATCATTAACAACAGTGTTTATAACCCCCTCCAAGGAGGGACAGGAATCCTCGCTCAACATTCATGCTCCTGGCAGCCTGCATGACAGTCTCCAAGAATCAAAACCTGGGGCAGGACAAAGGATATCAATGACCAAGTCTCCAAACTCACTGAAGAACTATCAGGGCTTGACAAGCCACTTAACATGGATTCAAATGTACCCTAGAAACACTTTGTCAGTTTTATTTTACCTTAATATACATTTGTACAGGCAATAATAAAAAGGCTATTACACAACAATTCAGTGAGTTTACCTAGTTTCAAGAATAATGCATGCAGTTACAAATTGAGAGGTAGAAACACTGTATTAAAGACCTAAAAATACAAACATCATACAAATAAATGTTCAAATTAACTGCTGGAATTTCATACAGATAAATAAGGTAAAAATTACATTACTGTGTCAAAGTAAAGTAAAAACCATGTTTGTTTTTTTATCAGTACACTAAAGTTAGATTAATGCCAAAGAACTTTCATGTAATTTGTTAGAGTTCAGGTTACAGTATCTGAAAGGATTAAAATAAAAGGATTAAAACTGGAGAATGGTTTATTCAAGTATTCAAGCAGGTAAGTAAAAGAAACAAAATAATATATAAAGTTGAAACATTTCTGGAAGGATGTTAACCGTCTGCATTCTCCATGACTAGATATTTGGTGAACTGTCAGGATTAACATGAAAAATACCCATAAGGTTGGAGAAAGCTGCCCATTTTCCTAAGAGAATATCAACTTCATTTTTCACTAACTTTATGTAGAAATACCACATCACTAACAAGCATTTAGGTCACCACTTTGTTTTGGCCCTATTAAAATTCTGGAGAATTCCTCTTGAGTATATGTGTTTTAACACTGCCCAAATAAACCTACCAGCCTTTAGTAAATTTAGAGGTCACAGCCATCAATGCACACTCTGCATGCACCATAAAAAATGCAACCAAAAGCAAACAACCAGCAACTCCAAACATTACAGAGAAAAACCTGTAGTTTTTGATGAATAGGTTAAAAGGAAAAAAAAAAAAAAATGCAAAGGTTTACATGAATACAGTTTTTTTTTTTCCAACCTTTAAAAGTCCACTAGAGATTATATTTGAATTATGGAAAGGGTGTATGTATACAATCAAGTAAAATATTTTAAGTAAGTCCATTGTGCTGCATTTATTTTTAAATTGCAAAATCCATTACACAGTTATTTTAATAAATTAGTGCAATATGAAATATTTTGGAAGATTAACATGTGGTCACATAAGAGCAAATTGAAGACTTCAAAATTTCTTCCTAGAGCCATTGTTTGCTTCTTCTTAAGCTGTTGCTTGCTGAGCTGTTTTAGGATATGTGCTAAGATTTAGACAAACTTACCCCAGATATCAAACTGCCTGGATGAGATGGAGATTATTTCAGTTTTACGCCTCAATAATTTTCTAGTAGTTTGAGACAGGCAAACTAAACAACTTGTCATCATTCTCATCCACATGGAATTCACACATTGCTCTAGTGAAGTGAGTGAAGGGTCACTCACTTTGTTGCATTCTTAGTTATCCTTAAGAATAACTGTACTGATAATTCTAGTTCTAAGGTACATTTATTTACCAGGTTCAAACTGAGAGCCAAGTGAACTATTCTTGCTTTACTTCCACAAAGAAAAAGGGAAGGGGTGACTTCTCCAATAAGGCAGATTTCCTACAAATGTGTAGTTCTGGGATTGTTTTTCCTTTTTGAAACCACTGCGTGTTCTTTGGTAGTCACCAGTTAAGAAACTACAGTTTCCTAGGGATAGGGCAACAGAACCCAAGCTAAACTCCCCAACGTATCACCTCACAATCCCACTGACTGGTCCACGGGGTAAGCCTGCTGCTGCTCACATCGTCACGGTGCTACAGCAGAGTGTTGACAATCTTCTTTCAATACTGGACTTATCTAGAAATAAAATAACAAAAATTAAATTCATAATAAAAATCACTTATATTTTCCAGACCAAGGAGAGAAGAACTAATGAACATCCTTTTGAAAATCACTCTACCTACCTCCTCCTGTCTGTTCTATCTTTGCCCCAAAGTTAACAGTCCTGAGTAATGTTTCTTCTTTCTGCCTGGGAATAGTTTAGGTATGGTTTCTAGCTTAGTGCTGCAAAGTGGTAAAATTTACATAAGCATGTCAAATAAAGAACAATTAGATTTTAATAGCTTCCTCACAATTGCAAGTAATTTTAGGATTGCCATCCCCTTGTGGCTATTCAAAAATGTAGTACACTACATACACTACACGGGATCCACCACCACCTGCTCAAGATTACTGGGTTTGTATTTGTTAAGTAATATTATCCTGGCATCCTATCAATGTCTACTCTGCTATCTATACCAAATCTCCAGTACATCAGGTCTATCTTCTCTAGTCACTAAGCCCATGAGGCTTAAAACAGTTGCATTTAATATTAAAAGCAAAGTGTTTCTACACACCCAAACACATGCTTACCAACTTAGTACTGCAGTGTAAGAATCTAAAGACTAGTGACAAAAGCCATCAGTGCTTTACATATATTACCTCTAATCCTCACAACAACTCTGCAAGGTAGCCTTTTTATTTTAATAATAACCTATGTGCTCTTTTTATCTTTTTAAAAAATTACTTCTTTGTTGTCATTGAGAATATACATAGCAGAACATACACTACTCAGTAACTTCTACATGTACAACTCAGTGACACTGAATAAATTCAAGTTGTGCCACCATTCTCACCCTCCTTTTAACACAAACTCACTGCCCCCTAAATTTCCTATCTACTCTTTTGAGTTCCTATTGTCATTTGATCCCATATAGATAGTTCTTAAAAACAGCACAATGCCCAAGGCAGACATTCTTTACTAATTAAGCTAAACTACTGTTTGGTTTAAAAATGACTTTATGGGATATTTTTGGCTTAATATTTAAAGATTATCTCAGGGCAATAGTTTCAGGTTCATCTAGCCTCAAAGGCTCTAGAAAGTCTGGAGCCTTTGAGGCTAGATAAACTTCCATGAGAATTTGAAATTTTCTACATTTTCCCCCTTTTGATCAGGATGCAAAGTAGGCTTTGTCATCATCCCCATCTTATAGGAGAAGGAAAAATTAAATAATTTGCTCAAGGTTGGAAGGCTCAGATTCAAACCTAGGCAGTGTGATTTCAAACTCTTTCTACTATACCTGTTGGAGACAAGTTAAGTAACAATCAATACACTATAAGCCAACTTACATTTATGTACATTTTCAATATCTGCAGGGTCCTGTAAAATCTTAGTTAGTCCTTCGAAAAGAAGGGCTGCCTTATGATAGCGATAAACAATATCTTCAGTCTGCTGAAACATCTCATCCAGGGCTGCAGACTGAACCTGGAGCCAGTCAACAAAAACGAGAAGATTCTCAACTTTTTTTAAGAAAACGGAAATTCATCTGAGCAATGTAGCTTTAAATGGAATATATCTAGAATTAACAGAAACTATGGAATTTTTATATTATTCATATGGAAACCCTGGTGGTGTGGTGGTTGAGAGCTACAGCTGCTAACCAAAACGTCAGCAGTTTGTATCTACCAGGTGCTCCCTGGAAACTCTATGGGGTAGTTCTACTGTGTCCTTAGGGTCGCTATGAGTTGGAATTGACTCGACGGCAATGGGTTTGGTTTTTTATATATGGAGACCCGGTAGTGCAACAGTTAAGTGCTTGCCTGCTAACCAAAAGGTTGGCCATTCAAACCCACCCAGCAGCTCTGCAGGAAAAAGACCTGGCGATCTGCTTCTGTAAAGATTACAGCCAAGAAAATCCTAAGGAATAGTTCTACTCTGTTACATGGGATCACTATGAGTCAGAATCAATTCAACAGCACCCAACAACAATGACCAATCTATATAAAAGATTCATCGGGATGATAGATACAAAGAAGTTTCTTGACAAAAGAGTTATTGTGTGTTTAAACATGGCCTTGCAGAGAACTCTGAGATTCATGGCTCAGAAAATTTATACTAGAGGCCTTCACTGGCTGTTCTGTGACTTCAGTAAAAAGTTTATTTTAAACATATACACTTTCACACTAGGGTAACCAAGCATTTCAATAATATAGATTTTGTTCCAATAATATAATTAAATGATGTTAAAAATCACTTATTGTCCTCTTTTCCTAGTTAAAGAATTTCCTTGTCTAGTCTTTTAATTCATTCACTCATTCATTCAAAAATATTTACAAAATGACAGGCACTGGGCACACAGTGAAGGCGAGTTCACAGTCTGGAGGGAGATAAAAAAAAAAAAACCCATTTTTTTCTAGCTGACCTTGATTCACAGTGACCCTAGAGAATAACTGCCCCATAGGCTTTCCAAGGAGCACCTGGTGGATTCGAACTGCTGATGTCTTGGTTAGCAGCTGTAGCTCTCAACCACCATACTCCCAGGGATTTTATGGAAGCAGACTGCCAGATCTTTCTCCCCTGGAGGGCTAGTGGGTTCAAACTGCCAACCTTTTGGTTAGCAGTCAAGAGCTTAACAACTGCGCCACCAGGGCTCCTTTGGAGGGAGATACAGGCACACAAAAATGAAAATTTAATTCCAGGAAATATGTGGTCCTATAATTTTTTTTTTTTTATAGGAAGAAGCAGCAGATGACACGGAGTTCCCAGGAGGGGCATCTAACCCACACTATGGAAGGAGGAGAAGATCAGGTAAGCCTGCAGGGGGTGTTGTTTAGGCACAAAAGTAGGAGTTAGTAAGGTGAAGACAGGAAGGGTAAGAGCTTTCTAGGAAGAAGGGACAGTTGTATTAGTCACAGGGTTAGAGGTATTTGAGAGTTTTTCCTAACAGCATTCTGATTTTTCCTTTGATCATTAAATGCCAGAACTGCCAGCAATGCAGCATCCTAACTTACTTGTTAACACGTCTGTCTCTTTCAAAAATTAATTTAAAGCTGCTTACAGTAAGGTAAACAAAATGGATACAGAAAACCAGAGCGATGAAAAGGAAGAAGAAATACATACCTAAAGGTAAGTGCTAATACCACAAAGCCTGCTAAACAACCAGGGCAAAGGAGGAGCTTACTAAAGTCACAGGGCTCTTATCAGAAAGGAAGGAAACTTCGTAATTCCCTATGAGATGACATTTTCCCAGACACAAAATTCTAAAAGAAATTTACCACATACAGTCTTAATTTGGTATAGAGTAATACAATGAGTATTACTCATGTTAATAGTGATACAAGTTTATCATTTTTGTCAACAGTTTATATTCCAAAGTTATTTTCATGTGACTTTATTATAATGACTTTCAAAAAAGACCACGGGTATAACAGTACATTTTAAAGAAGACAAACTTGGGAGGAATCTATTATGTTACTGTGGTATAAGTAAGATTGGCCAATAGTGGTTTTCCCCATCTCTTTAACAGTCTCTATTTTTATCTATGGAGTCCTGGTGGCACAGTGATTAAGAGCTTGGCTGCTAACCAAAAGGTCGGCAGTTTGAATCCACCAGCCGCTCCTTGGAAACCCTATGGGGCAGTTCTACTCTGTACTACAGGGTTGCTAAGAGTAAGAACTGACTCGATGGCAACAGGTTTTTTTTGGTTTATTTTTATCTATACTTCAGAACAAGAATAGATTAAAAAAAAAAAGACAGAGACAGCAAGTAAGTTATTTCTAATAATACTGTTGTTGTATGCTGTTGAGTCGATTCTGACTTGTAATGACTGTATAGGATAACGCAGAACTGCTCCATAGGGTTTCCAGTATAACCAGACAACTGGAAAGTAGATTTTACTTTGTATCTATTCTTAACTAAGGACAGTTAAGTAGAATCTCAGCACATGAAATTTACAGATTGGTTAACAAAGTAGCATTTTTTCTAGTAGCTTTATCAGGGCAAAGTTTTCTAAATATCCAGTGCTCTTTCTATACAGTCAGGGAATTATCTTAGCACCTTTCACTGAAGAACCCTTATTCCCGCCGACACCAATCTGAAATGCTACTTTAACATAAATTACATTCATAGGCATTTAAACCTGCTTCAGGACTCTCCAGCCCAGAGGTTCTCAATCCTGGTTGCACGTGAGAAACATCGGTGGCATTTTAAAAAATACTGATGCTCAGGTCTACCCAGCTGGATCAGAACATCAGGGGCAGGCAGGGCTCAAGCATTGCTTTGTTTTTCAAAGCATTTTGGGTGATTACAAGTACAGCCAGGGCTGAAAATCCCTGCTCTGTAGTATTCAATTGACTCATCTAGCGCTTTCCTTTTCTCTACCAAACGTGTTTTAACAGGGTTGGCCCCTTGTCATTCTTCTTCTTCTTCTTGGCCATTCTACACATGTGTACTTTTCCAGATGAAGTTTTTTTTTTCATTCTGTCAGTTCAAAAAAACCCAAAAACCTGTTGTGATTCTAATCTGGGCTATAGTGACCTTACTTCCAGCCAACAAATCTGCTATGTGCGAGGCACTGTTCTAGGCAGTAGGGACACAGAGGTAAACAAAGAAAAAAAGAAAAATTTTCTAAACAGCGGAAAATGCAGAAACAGATCCAGCTAAAGCTTTTAGATGCAAACTATGAAAAGATCAGATCAGGTTTAATGTTAGCAAATTTTAAGAGGAATCATCAAATTTTATCAAATGTCATAACAGGATTTAAAAGCTACATTAAATGTTACTTAAATATTATAAAGGATTTAGGAGGTAATCCACAATACTTGAGACTTAGGGGTGATAGGGCATAAACATTTAAAGAGGAACATAAAAAATAAAAGAGGAATATACGGTATCAATTCAAAAAACTCTTAGAGATAAAATAGTGCTATACAATATTAAATCTTAAAAAAAGTTACCATTTCTACAGCACAATTATAGATGAGTTTCTCTGCAGTTACACTGTTGATTTCATCAATAAATCTCTGTTTGTCAGAGAAGAAGCGATTCAGCTTTTCTGTAAGTTTCTTGCACATGGCGATGCAAAATTTATATCGTTCATTCAGATCTCTGACAACTGAAAAAGTTGAGATGGGAATTAATTTTAGTTTTTCTTCAGAAATAACACAGTGGCATGTATTTTTCCTGCTGATAAATGGAAAGTGACACTAAGTGATCACTGAAAAAAAAATTACTGGAAAATCAGAATCTTTCATATGCTCTCTTTTTCGGTTAAGAAAAGATTGAGAAAAAACACTTGACACTTTTATCCATCAATTAAATGCCAAAAAGCAAAAAACTCCATATACCTGAAGCCCATTTTCAACTATATCAGCTATAACGGGAAGTCGCAGATTCACGACATTTGACACTGCCACGACTATTAAGCAGGGTCCTCACCTACAGACATCAGGGGCCAGAGGCCTCGTGGCTCCTCCACCCATGCCACCTAGCCACTCATGACAGGGGTCCAAGAATAAGTAGTGCCTCTGTATTCTTACAGCTAACAGCATTGGGTGCACATAGTGTGGCTGCAAAATTCACCAAACTAGGAGATCTCGGGATCAGGGACACGCTTTCCTCCCAGACACTCAGGGGCAGCTGTCAGGCCCCAACATCGCTCAGCACATGACCCCTACCGCAGCTGGATACCTGTGCCTACTCCAACCACCCCTTCCTATACAGAACTGTAGGTTAGAGCCTACACCAACACTTGGTGACCAACTATCTGGACACCCGAGCTGAATCCATACAAGGAAATTAAATGGACTCCTGGGCTCACATACCTAGTAACAGCTCTAACCACCTGATGACAGGACGTGAGACCTTCAAAGATACCAATAATCAAACTAGCTCACATGACCAGCCTATTTGATCATATCAGAACAAAAGGAAACAAGGAGCTAGGACACAGTAAGCAAACATAAAATAAATAAATAATTTATTGATGGCTCGGAGACAACAGGCAATATCAAATCACATGAACGAGCAGACCACGATGGCTTCAGCAAGCACCCAAAACAAAGAATTAAAAAAATCTTCCAGAGGAAGATAATTTTTTGTAAATACCAGAGGTAGAATTCAAAAGATGAATACATAGAGCTCTTCAAGAGATGAGGAAGGAGATCAGGCCAAATGTAGAATAAGACAAGTAACACACAGATAAAGCAAAAGAGGAACTTAAGAATGTTACACGAGCATAATGACAAATTTAACAGGCTGCAAGAATCCATAGAGAGACAGCAAACAGAAATCCAAAAGATTAACAGTAAAATTTCAGAGTTGGACAACTCAACAGAAAGTCACAGGAACACAATCGATGCAGAACTGAAGTCTCAATTAGCGAGACTGAAGATAAAGGACATGACACCAAATCATTTGAGGAAAAATCAGATAAAAGAATTAAAAAAAATGAAGAAACCCTAAGAATTACATGGGACTCTATCAAGAGGAATAACCTATGAGTGACCAGAGTACCAGAACAAGGGGGATGACAGAAAATACAGAGAGAATTGTTGAAAATTTGTTGGCAGAAAACTTCCCTGAAATCTTGAAAGATGAGAAGATATCTATCCAAGAAGCTCATTGAACCCTGCACAAAAGAGATCCCAAAAGAAAGTCACCAAGACATAATTAAACTTGCCAAAACTAAAGATAAAGAGAGAATTTTTAAGAGTGGCTAGGGATAAACAAAAAGTCATCTACAAAGGAGGGTCAATAAGACTAGGCTCAGACTACTCAGTAGAAACCATGCAGGCAAGAAGGCAATGGGATGACATATATAAATAAAGCCTTGAAGGAAAAAAAAATTGCGAGCCAAGAATTATATATCCAACAAAACTGTCTCTCAAATATGATGGTCAAATTAGGGCATTTTCTGGTAAACAGAAGTTTAGGTAATTTGTAAAAATCAAACTGAAATTACAAGAAATAGTAAAAGGAGTCCCCTGGAGAGAAAATCAGTAACATCAGATAACAACCCAAGACTAGAACACAGGACAGAACAACCAGATATCAACCCAGATAAGGAAGTCACAAAAATAAATCAAAGCTAAACAATGGAAAATATGGAAACAGAGATGTCAATATGTAAAAGATGACAACATTAAAACAAAAAAGAGAGACTAAATAACGTAGTCATAGATCTTTCATACGGAGAGGAAGGCAAGGCAATATAAACAAAAGATTGGTTTAAATTTAGAAAAATAGGGGTAAATATTAAGGTAACCACAAAGGAAACTAACAATCCTACACATCAAAATAAAAAACAAGAAAAACATAAAGACTCAGCAAATACAAAAGCGACAATGAAAAAGATGAAAATACATAATGAAAAAAGACTCAGCACAGAAAATTAAGTGGAACAAAAACGGTCAGCAACACACAAAAAAATACATGGAAATGACAGCACTAAACTCATACCTATCAATAATTACACTGAATGTAAATGGACTAAATATACCAATACAGAGACACAGAGTGGCAGAATGGATTAAAAAACATGATCTGTCTATATGCTGCCTACAAGAGACATACCTTAGACACAGACACAAATTAAAACTCAAAGGATGGAAAAAATATATCAAACAATCAAAAAAGAGCAGGAGTGGCAATATTAATCTCTGACAAAATAGACTTGAAAGCAAAATCAACCATAAATGATAAGGAAGGCACTATATAATGATTACAGGGTCAATACACCAGGAGGACATGATGATAAATATTTAAGCAACCAACAACAGGCCTCTAAATACATAAAACAAACTCTAACAGCACTGAAGAGAGTAATAGCTCCACAATAATAGTAGGAGACTTCAACACACCACTTTCAGTGAAGGACAGAACATCCGGAAAGCAGCTCATTAAAGACATAAAAGTTCTTAAAGCTACAATCAACCAACTCGATCTCACAGCCATATATAGAACACTCCACCCAACAGGAGCCAAGTACGCTTTCTTTTCCAACGCACGTGGAACATTCTCCAGAACAGACTATGTATTAGGCCACAAAGCAAGCCTTAACAGAATCCAAAGCATCAAAATATTACAAAGCATCTTTTCTGACCATAAAGCCATAAAGTAGAAATCAATAAGAGAAAAAGCAAGGAAAAAAAATCAAATGCATGGAACCTGAGCAACACCTTGCTGAAAAACTACAGGGTTACAGAAGAAATTAAGAATGGAATAAAGAAATTCACAGAATCAAATGAGAATGAAAACACATCCTACCAGAAACCTTGTGACAAAACAAAAGCAAAGCTCAGAGGACAATTTATAGCAATAAATGCATACATCCAAAAAGAAAGGCTTAAATCAAAGAATTATCCCTACAACTTGAACAAATAGAAAGAGAGCAACAAAAGCAAGCCATAGGTACCAGAAGAAAGCAAATATTAAAAATTAGAGTAGAATAAAATGAAACAGAGAATAGAGAAACAACTGAGTTAACAAGACCAAAAAGTGGTTCTTTGAAAAGGTCAACAAAATCAATAAACCACTGGCCAAACTGACAAAAGAAAAACAGGAGAGGAAGCAAATAACATGAGTATGAAATGAGATGGGCGATATCACAACAGACCCAAATGAAATTAAAAGAACCATAATAGAATACTATGAAAAACTGTGCTCTAACAAATTTGAAAATCTACAGGAAATGGACAAGTTTCTAGAAACATACTACCTACCTAAACTAACACAAACAGATTGAACAACTAAACAAACATATAACAAAAGAAGGGATTGAAGAGGTAAAAAACAAACAAACAAAAAAACTCCCAAGCAAAAAAAGCCCTCACCCTGACAGCTTCACTGTAGAATTCTACCCTGAAATATCTCTTTCAGAGAAGAGTTAACACCACTACTACTAAAGGTATTTCAGAGCATAGAAAAGGATGGAATACTCCCAAACTCATTCTCGGAAGCCAGCATAATCCTGATAACCAAAACCAGGTAAAAAGACACCACAAAAAAAGAAAATTACACATCAATATCCCTCATGAACTTAGACATGAAAATCCTCAACAGAATTCTAGCCAACAGAATTCAAAAAATCATTCACCATGACCAAGTGGGATTCATACCAGGTATGCAAGGGTGGTTCAACATTTGAAAAACAATCAATGTAATCCATCACATAAATAAAACAAAAGAACCACATGATCTTATCAATTAAAACGCATGTAACAAAGTCCAACACCCATTCATGATAAAAACTCTTGGCAAAACAGGAATAGAAGGAAAATTCCTCAACATAGTAAAGAGAATTTACACAAAGCCAAGAGTCAACATTATCCTTAATGGAGACAGACTGAAAGCTTTCCCCTTGAGAACGGGAACCAGATGAGGATGCCCTTTTATCAACACTCTTATTCAACATTGTGCTGGAGGTCCTAATCAAAGCAATTAGGCTAGCTAAAGAGATAAAGGACATCCAAATTGGCAAGGAAAAAGTAAAAGTATAGCTATTTGCAGATGATACAATTTTATACACAGAAAACCCCAAAGAATGCACAACAACTGGAACTAATACAAGACTTCAGCAAAGTATCATGATACAAAATAAACATACATAAATTGGTTGGATTCCTCTACACCAACAAAGAGAACATAGAAGAGGAAATCACCAAATGAGTACCATATACAATAGCCCCCAAGAAAAGAAAATACTTAGGAATAAATCTAACCAGAAACATAAAAGACCTATACAAGGAAAACTACAAGATTCTACTGCAAGAAACCAAGAGACCTACATAAGTGGAAAAGCATACCTTACTCTTGGATAGACTCAACATTGTGAAAATGTCTATTCTACCAAAAGTGATCTACAGATACAATGCAATCCTGATTCAAATTCCAACGACATTTTTTAATGAGATGGAGAAAAATCAGCAACTTCATTTGGAAAGGGAAGAGGCCCTGAATAAGTAAACCATTGCTGAAGAAGAAAAACAAAGTAGGAGGCCTCACACTACCTGATTTTAGAACCTATTACACCACCACGGTAGTCAAAACAACCTGGTACTGCTACAACAACAGATACATAGACCAACAGAACAGAATTGAGAATCCAGATGTAAATTCATCCACCCATGAGCAGCTGATATTTAACAAAGGACCAAAGTTTGTTGAACGGGGAAACAGACATTCTTTTTAACAAATGGTGCTGGCATAACTGGATATCCATGTGCAAAAAAAGGAAACAAGACCCATACCTCATACCATACACAAAAACTAACTCAAAATGGATCAAAGACTTAAATACAAAATCTAGAATGACAAAGATCATGGAATAAAAAACAGGGACAGTGCTGGAAGCCCTAATAACAACATGGTATAAACAGACTACAAAACATTACTAACAATGCACAAACACCATAAGAGAAACTAGGTAACTGGGAGCTCCTAAAAAAATCATACACTTAGGCACATCAAAAGACCTCACCAAAAGAGTAAAAAGGCAACCTACAGACCGGGGAAAAAAATTTGGTTATGACATATCTGATCAGGGTCTAATCTCTAAAATCTACAAGATACTACAAAACCTCCACAACAAAAAGACAAATAACCCAACTAAAAAATGGGCAAAGACACACGAATCAGAGACTATATCAGCCTCAGACCAGAAGAACTAGGTGGTGCCCGGCTACAGCCAAAGACTGCCCTGACAGGGAACACAACAGAGAATCTCTGATGGAGCAGGAGAGCAGTGGGATGCAGACCTCAAATTCTTGTAAAAAGACCAGACTTAATGGTCTGACTGAGATTAGGGGGACCGTAGAGGTAATGGCCCCCAGACCTTCTGTTAGCCCAAGACTGGAACCATTCCTGAAGCCAACTCTTCAGACAGGAACTGGACTGGACTGTAAGAAAATGATACTGGTGAGGAGTGAGCTTCTTGCCTCAAGTAGACAGATGAGACTATGTGGGCAACTCCTGTCTGGAGACGAGATGAGAAGGCAGAGGGGGACAGGAGCTGGTTGAATGGGGAATACAGGGTAGAGAGGAGGAGTGTGATGTCTCATTAGGGGAAGAACAGCTAAGGAGTACATAGCAAGGTGTATATAAGTTTTTGTATGAGAGACTGACTTGATTTGTAAACCTTCACTTAAGGCACAATATATCAAAAAATAAAAAAGAAATAAAATGCCTGCTCCAGAATACAATACTTTCAGAATTCTTATACATTTGAAGTTATGCACAAACACACAAATATGAATCTATATGTGTCACAGGTCTAACGGACGTATTTATTTGCAATAAGTAGTATCTATGATTTCTTTTAAAATAAAGGTAGATAATCAAAGAAAGCATAAAAGAAAAAAAAAAAGGGCAAAGGATATGACAGTCAGTTCACCAGAGAAGACATTCAGGTGGCTAACAGGTACATGAGGAAATGCTGCTATCATTAGCCATTAGAAAAACGCAAATCAAAACTAAAATGAGATTCCATCTCAGCCCCAAACGGCTAGCATTAACCCCAAAAACACAAAATAATAAATGTTGGAGAGGTTGTGGAGAGACTGGAACACTTAATATGCTACTGGTGGGAATGGAAAATGGTACAACCACTTTGGAAATCAATTTGGCGGTTCCTTAAAAAGCTAGAAGTAAAACTACCATATGATCCAGCAATCCCACTCCTTGGAATATATCGTAGAGAAATTAGAGCCTTCACACGAACAGATATATGCACACTCATGTTCACTGCAGCACTGTTTACAAAAGCAAAAAGATGGAAGCAACCAAGATGCCCATCAACAGATGAATGGATAAATAAATTATGGTATATTCACATAATGGAATATTACACATCGATAAGGAACAATGATAAATCCGTGAAACCTAATATGGAGGAATCTGGGAGGCACTATGCAGAATGAAATTAGTTGGCTGCAAAAGGACAAATATTGTATGAGACTGCTCTTATAAAAACTCAGGACACATTTTAAACACAGAAGAAAATATTCTTTGATGGTTACACGGGTAGGAGGGAGAGCTGTATTCACTAATTAGATAGTAGACAAGAACTGTTTTAGGCAAAGGGAAAGACAACACACAATACAGAAGAGGTCAGCACAAGTGGACTAAACCAAAAGCAAAGAAGTTTCTTGAATACAACCAAAGGCTTTGAAGGCCAGAGTAGCAGGGGCAGGGGTCTGGGGACTATGGTTTCAGGGGACATCTAGGTCAACTGGCATAATAAAATCTATTAAGAAAACATTCTGCATCCCACTTTGGCGAGTGGCTTCTGGGGTCTTAAACGCTAGCAAGCAGCCATCTAAGATGCATCAATTGGTCTCAACATATCTGGAGGAAAGAATGAAGAACCCCAAAGACACAAGGTAATTATGAGCCCAAGAGACAGAAAGGGCCACATAAACCAGAGACTACATCAGCCTGAGACCAGAAGAACTAGATGGTGCCTGGCTACAACCGATGACTCCCGACAGGGAACAAAACAGAGAATCCCTGATTGGGCAGGTGAGCAGGAGGATGCAGACCTCAACTTCTCATAAAAAGACCAGACTTAATGGTCTGACTGAAACTAGAAGGACCCTGGAGGTCACGGCCCCCAGATCTTCTGTTAGCCCAAGACTGGAACCATTCCCAAAGCCAACTCTTCAGACAGGGATTGGACTAGAGTGTAAGACAGACAATGATACTGGTGAGGAGTGAGCTTCTTGGCTCAAGTAGACATATAAGACTATGTGGGCAGCTCCTGCCTAGAAGGAAGAAGAGAAGGCACAGGGGGACAGAAGCTGGCTGAATGGACACAGGGAATACAAGGTGGAGAGGAGAAGTGTGCTATCTCATTAGGGGGAGAGCAACTAGGAGTATAAAAAATATATAAATTTTTGTATGAGAGACTGGCTTGATTTGTAAAGTTTCATTTAAAACACACACACACACACACACACACACACACAAATTAAAGCTAGAAATAGAAGTACCCTGAGATCTAGCAATCCTACTCCTTGGAATATAGACTAGAGAAATAAGAGCCATCACATGAACAGATATATGCACACCCATGTTCACTGCAGCACTGTTCACAATAGCAAAAAGATGGAACAACCTCGGTGCCCATCAACGAGTGAAAGAATAAACAAATTATGGTACAGTCACACAATGGAATATTACACGATAAAGAACAATGATGAATGAGCAAAACATCTCATAACATGGATGAATCTGGAAGGCATTATGCTTAGTGAAATTAGTCAGTTGCAAAAGGACAAATATTGTATGAGACCACTATCATAAGAACTCAAGGAAAGTTTAAACACAGAAGAAAACATTCTTTGATGGTTGAGAGAGTGAGGAAGGAGGGAAAGGGATATTCACTAACTAGACAGTAGACAAGAACAATCTTAGGTGACGGGAAGGACAACACACAATACAGGGGAAGTCAGCACAACTGGATTAAACCAAAATCTAAGAAGTTTCCTGAATACAACCAAACACTTCGAGGGACAGAGTAGCAGAGGTGGGGGTCTGCGGACTATGGTTTTAGGGAATATCTAGGTCAATTGGCATGATGAAGTTTACAAAGTAAGTGTTCGGCATCTCACTTTGGAGAGTGGCGTCTGGGGTCTTAAAAGCTAGCCAGCAGCCATCTAAGATGCATCAACTGGTCCCAGCCCACCTGGAGTAAAGAAGAATGAGGAACACCAAAGACCCAAGGAAAGTATTAGCCTAAGAAACAAAAAGGGCCACATAAACCAGAGATTTCATCAGTCTGAGTCCAGATGAGTTAGATGATGGCCGGCTACCACCAATGACTAGCCCGATAGGGAACCCCACAGAGAGTTCCTGATGGAGCAGGAAGGAAGTGGGGTGCAGAACTCAAATTCTATCAAAAAGACCAGACTTGATGGTCTGACTGAGACTGGAGGAACCCCAGAAGACAAGGCCTCCAGGCTCTGGGTCAACCCAGAACTAAAGCCATTCCCAAAGCCAACTCATCAGTCAAAGATTAGACTGGACTATAAGACATAAAATGATACTCGTGAAGAGTATGACACTTAGTTCAAGTAGATACATGAGACTAAATGGGTAGTTTCTGTCTGGAGGGGAGATAAGATGGCAGAAAGGGACAGAAGCTGGTTGAATGGACTTGGGAAATCTAGGGTGGAAAGGAGGAGTGTGCTGACTTATTACTGGGATGGTAACTAGGGTCACATAACAATGTGTGTATAAATTTTTATATGAGAAACTTGAGTTGTAAATTTACACTTAAAGCACAAAAAAAAAAAAAAAAAACTGAGCAAGGCCATGGCTAAATGCAAATAAATACAATTTACTACTTAAAAACAACAACCAAAAACCAGCCTCTTTTCTCTTTCGATTAAGAGTGATTCCTCATCAAAAACTTTCTTTCTTGGCATAATGAAAATAGGGGCAACCTGGGTACCCCTGGAGTCATACTGGCCATGCTCACCCATACCTTGTTTCACAGCCGTGGAAGGACTCAGCTTCCCGGACTTGATCTGAGCTTTAGCGAGATGCAGAGAAGCTGCTAGCAGCTGTGCTGCTTTCATGTATAATACCAGCTGTTCCACCCGCCTGCACCGAGAAGAAGAAGAGAGTCATCTTGAGAACTAACATGCCAGAATGGACTCTCCTGCACATCAGGACACCATGAAAATAGCCACTGTAAGGGACACTGGAGCTCTGGTGGCACAGTGGTTAAGAGGTATGGCTGCTAACAAAAAGGATGCAGTTCGAATCCACCAGCCGCTCCTTGGAAACCTTAATGCACAAACAAGCCCTGAAGGGAGAGGACTGGGCATGGAAAAGGACGTGTGTACTTTGAAAGCCATGAATACACTTAGGTAAAAATCAATAGTTACTTTATCATCATATATCTTTAATAGCATAATTTACAGGGAAAAGGCAACACAATGGTTGCAGAATCTCAAAGTTGTGCTTCATACAGTGAAATCTAGTATAATAACTAAGATACTCCCCCGAAGCTTTTAATAATGAGATACCATCTTCAGTGGGTGACAAACTCCTACATCTCAGACACAAGTTTACAGAAAGCATGAAGAATTTGGAAAAGACTGACAAATGAGGTACCTACCCCCAGTCTTTGCTCAGTTGGCTGATCTGGTCCACAACCACACTCTCTTGAATCTGGTACAAGGAGACAGCAGATGTGCACAGCTCTGGGTTTCCTCCCCGCGTGGCTGTCAGATCCAGGACACACTCAGTAAACATCAGCATCATATTCAGATGGCGTAAGGTGTCTGTGTGTTCTCGCTGTAGCAAAGCCAATTTTTCTTAGAAATTTTCAGAGTAAGAATCATAAGTACATGCTCGTTTCTCTATATAAAACACAGCCACTACTACTGTTTTTCTATACATACATGTATCGGAATGATGACAGGAGACTGAGATTTTTAAACTTCAGGAGACTAGCAAGAAAAGAAACACAAATGAAACCAAATGTGGGTGTGTGTGCATGTGTCTGTGCCGGAGCACCCACAGTCAGCTTGAAAGATATGAGATCGCTGTTTTTATCAGAAAAAACTGAAAAACTAAATGATTAAATCAACATGCATGAGACAAAAACATGACAAAATAGGTATCAATATTCTCAGCGAATTCTACTGACTTCTTATAATTTCAGAGATACTTTAATTTTGGACATTGTTTCAGTTAACCAAATTATTAGCACAAATGCCAAAGCTCTAAGTGTCTGCAACTTCTTCAGGTAACTGAAGAGGGAAATCTGGGCATATCAACATCCAGAGAGGTGTCATTTAAAATTGATATATTAAAATTAATGTCGTTTTCAGATTTGTTTTTTTAGTTATATACGTATTTTTCAAATCTTAAATAAGACTATAAAAATTTCTCATCCTCCTTTTACATTTAAAAAGGATTAAGCATCGCTTTCCCAGAGACAGGAGAATAAACCAACCAACTTTTAAAAGCCTCTCTGCTCCATAACAGAATACTGGACTCTATGTTCCAATACATTGGGTCACATGTAACATACTGAATTTATGTTTAATTTGGACACTGAAAAAACTCTGAGGATTGTTTTTCTAATCTTAACCCCCATATTAGACATACTAAAATTTCTAAATTATAATTAAAATTAGTACAAAATCACTGAAATTTTGCATACAATATTTTATAACTTTTATGTGAAATATTTATTTTAATTCTCATTTATGCAAAGTAGAAATTTTAGAGGGCCTACATGGAAAGAGAATTTGCTCTTCAGTTAGCCTGGAGAGTGGATCACTGTAATTAAAAACTCAAGCTAACTCGGCACTGCAGCTAGGTACTGGGGACACATGAGTCCACTGAAGATCGTTCAAGAGTCAAGATAAGGAATTGACTTGGCAGTCTTTGAAATCATAAAATTAACTTCTCTTGTTCTAAATTTACTGGAAACAATGGTGGCACAGTGGTTAAATGCTATGGTTGCTAACCAAAAGGTTGGCAGTTTGAATCCACCAGCTGCTCCTTGGAAACTCAACAGGCAGTTCTACTCTGTACTATAGCGTTGCTATGAGTCAGAATCGGCTCAATGACAATGGATTTTGGGTTCTAAATTTGTGGGTTTTTTTCCTGTAGAATTGGCTCCAGAAAGGGCAAGTCCTATTCTACAAAAGGAAGGATTCAGGCTGCTGGACAGGTATATTTCTCAGTGTTAATGGTGAGGCTGGTTTATTATTTTTTTAAACCTAAGTTTAAATGTATTGTTTTTATCTTATTAAAAACCAAGCTCTGAGATTAAAAATTTATGATTTTAGGACAAAGATTATGTTTTAAATATCCTATAAGCAGTAAATAAACTTCAGATAAAAAAAGAACACTGACCAGTGGAGTTAACTTTGCCTACCCGTAGAGTAAGAAAGCTAACTGCCTGTGTGCAGGAGGCTTTCTGGTGGAGTGGGGTGCCTCCAGGCACTTATTGGTGGGCTACTGAGCTTTGGAACACTTGCCCGATCAGGGCAGATGCAGGCATGAGCCCCAAGGAATCAAGAGGCCAAGAAATCAGGAAGCAGGGGCTGAAGAGACAACACAAGAAGTCGAGCTGCTTCAGTCTCAAAAGGTACGGCCATGACCTCAGGGGTTTCAAAGGGTGGAGCCATGGCCTCTGGTGTTTCTAAGAGTGGAAGTGCCACTCAGATGGACTAGGAAAATGGTGCACTGAAAGCCCAGGGAGCAGAGTTGCTATCCTAGTGGGCCTAGAGGCCAGAGCTGAAGCCCAGGGCCGAGGGGCCTCCACTCAGAATCTGGAGAGTGTGGCCAATACCTACAGTCTGTAGGGCAGCGCTATTGTGTAAATGGTCTCAGAGAACAGAGGATTATTTTCAAAGCCATGAGGGCTAATATAACGTGTTCTACTGACTTGCTTGGTGCCTGTTATGCCTTCTTTCCCTCCAATTTCTCCCATTTGTAATGGAAATGGCTAGCTTGTGGCTGTTCTGTCATTGTACCTTTGGAAACAGATAATTTGTATTCTAGATTTCACAGAAGAGAAGTTTTGCAATTTTGTACTTGGAGTTAAGACTTTTGCTATGATACGATGGGATGAATGTTTTGCACGTTGCAAAAATGTGACTTTTTGGGGGCCAAAGGGTGGGATGTCATGGATTGAATTATGCCCCCCTAAAAGTGTGTATTAACTTGGTTAGGCCATGATTCCCAGTATTGTGTGGTTGTCCTCCATTCTGTGATTGTAATTTTATGTTAAAGAGAATTAGGGTAGGATTGTAACACCCTTACCAGGTCACATCCCTGATCCAATATGAAGGGAGTTTCCTTGGGGTGTTGTCTGTACCACCTTTTATCTCTCAAGAGATAAAAGGAAAGGAAAGCAAGCAGAGAGGTGGGGACCTCATACCACCAAGAAAGCAGCACCGGGAGCAGAGCGCGTCCTTTGGACCTGTGGGCCCCGCGCCTGAGAAGCTCCTCGACCAGGCAAAGATTGAGGATAAAGACCTTCCTCCAGATCCGACAGAGAAAGTCTTCCTCTGGAGCTGATGCCCTGAATTTGGACTTTTAGATTACTTTACTGTGAGGAAATAAACTTCTTGTTAAAGCCATCCACTTGTGGTATTTCTGTTAATAGCAGTACTAGGCGACTAAGACAACCCACTTTCATCACTGCTGTTAAATGCTGTACTAGGAATCAGGCAAAAAGAAAAATAAATGAAAGGCATCCAAATTGAAAAAGAAAATGTAAAACCATTTCAATTTACTGATGACATGATCCTAAATACAGACAGTCCCAAAGAATCCATAATAAAGCTACCATAGCTAATAAACGAATTCAGCAAAGTTTTAGGGTACAAGATTAACAAGCAAAAATCAGTTGTGTTTCTATACATAAGCAGTGAACAAGCGGAAAGGAAACTAAGCAAACAACTCCATTTACAATAGCACCTAAGAGTAGAAAATATCTAGGAATAAATTTAATGAGGAGTAAAAAGACTGCTACTATGCTGAAAGAAATTAAAGAAGACCAAAACAAATGGAAAGGCATGCTGTGTTCATAGATTGGATGATTTAATATTGTTTGATGTCAATACTATCCAAAGCAATCTACAGATTCAATGCGATCTGTATCAAATTCCAACAGTCTTTATCGCAGAAACTGAAAAGCCGATCTTCAAATTGACAGGAATTGCAAGGGGCTCCAAAGAGCCAAACCAATCTTGAAAAAGAACAAAGTAGACTCACACTTCCCAACTTCAAAACATACTTTAAACCAAACTAAACCAGTTGCCATCAAATAGATTCCGACTTATGGTGACCTCATGTGTGTCAGAGTAGAGCTGCCCTCCACAGGGTTTTCGATGGTGATTTTTCAAAAGTAGATACCAGGTCTTTCTTCTCAGGCACCTCTGGGTGAACCTGAAGTGCCAACCTTTTGGTTAGCAGCTGTGCATTAACAATTTGCACCACTCAGGGACTCCAAAACATACTATAAAGCTATAGTAACCAAAACAGTGTGGTAGCAGTATAAGGACAGACATACAGGTCAATGGAATAGAATTGAGAATGTAGAAATAAACCCATACATCTATGTTCAATTGATTTTGAAAAGGTTCCAAGTCCACACAAGGGAGAAAAAGTAGTCTCTTCAATAAATGGTGCTTGGACAACTGGATCTCCACATGCAAAAGAATGAAGCTGGACCAATACCTCACACCATAGTCAAAAACAAAAAAAAATGACCAATGACCTATGTATAATAGCTAAAATCATAAAATTCTTAGAAGAAAACACGGGGGTAAAACTTCAAGAACTTGTTTTTGGGAATGGAATTTTAGATATGACACCAAAAGCATAAGCAACAGGAGGCAGGGCCAAGATGGTCCCTCTTACAACAACGACCCGAGAAAACAAGTGAATATATATATGACAAGCTAGGAACCCTGAACATCAAAGGCAAAGTTAAGAAATCAGGCTGAGTGACAAGCGGAGAGAGAGATGGTGCAGAAGCAGCAAGGAGTTGCCAGACCTGACTTGGTGGCAACCAGCACCCCTCAGCCCCTATCCCCAGGCGCAATTGCAGTGGGGCGGGCAGTAGCATTCAAGGTGCAGTTACTTCAGTGAAAGGAAACAAAGTGACGCAGCACTGATCCCCTTGTGGGACTGTGGTGGGGCTGGTGGTAGCATTCGAGACATAGCTGCTTCAGTGAACGAAGGCAAGCAAAGTGGCACAGCCCTGATCCCCTGAAGCAACTGCACAGAATCTATGCAAGGCCCTGGAATCAGCAAATAAATAGCACTCTCAGCACGAGATAAGTGATTTCGTCTAATTTACCACGTGGATCTAACAGCAATTTCTTTTGAAAAACCTCTCTCCCATCTATCTGATCCCTCCTCCCTCTTCCCCACCTGGCTTCAGTGACAGCTGGTTCCCTGGGCCTGAGATAGGTCCTGCTGTGCTCCCTGAGCCATTCTCCTGGCCTTGGGGAAGGAATAAATTAACAAATGGGGGAAAAAAAATTTGCCAGCTTCCCTAATGCGGAAATGTACAGCAGAAGCGGCTCCTGTCCAGGCACAAGCGGTCCAAAGATTTTGAACGTCTTTTACCCCTGCATGGACCCAGGTGGCCCCATTTCAAAAGGTAGGACCTTGCTGTTATATTGCAAAGGTGAATGTACTTGAGGTCTAACTGTGTTTCGGCTTAGCAGTGGAGAGGTGGGATTTTTGACTTTTGATACCACTCTGCCTATTAAACAGGGTCCTCACCTACCCGTATGAGGGGCCTGAAAACTGATGCCTCCACCCATGCCACCTAGCAACTCACAAAAGGGGTCCAAGGATAAGTGGTGTCTCCCAGCCTTACAGTTAAAACCACTGGGTGCCTATGATATGGCTGCAGAGCCCACCCACCAGTGCGCTCTAGAGAACAGGGACGCACCTTCCTCACACACACTCAGGGGAAGGTTGTCAGCCCCCTGCCTTCCTCAGAGTCTGACCCCATGCTGCAACGAGAAACCTGTGCATACACCAATTACAACTGCTCCTCTAAGATCGTAGGTGAGAGCCTGCACCACATCCTAGGTGACCAACTACCTGGACACCTGAGCTGAATCTATACAAGAATAGTGAATTGACTCCTAGGCTCATATACCTGATGAAACCTCTAGCCATCTGGTGACAGGACATTAGTGCTTCAAAGTCTCCAGTAATCACATTAGCTCACTCCAGTAGCCTATCTGCATATATCAAAACAAAACAAAGCAAGAGGCTAGGACACAGTGAGCAAACATAAAATACATTAATACAATAACTTTTAGATGGCTCGGAGACAACAGACAATATCAAATCACATAAAGACGTAGACCATGATCGCTTCAATCAACTCCCAAAACAAAGACTCAAGGAATCTGCCGGATGAAGATGTATTCCTAGAATTACCAGATGTACAATACAAGATTAATATATAGAACACTTCAAGACATCAGGGAGGAGATAGGCAAAATGCAGAGCAAGCTAAGGAGCACACAGATAAAGTGGTCAAGGAAATTAAGATTTCCAAAACATAATGAAAAATTTAATAGCCTGCAAGAATCAACAGAAATAGCAATCAGAAATTCTGAAGATTAAAAATAAAATTTGAGGATTAGACAACTCAGTAGGAAGTCGGCAGAGCAGAATTGAGGAGATGAAAGTCCAAATTAGTGAGACTGAAGATAAAACACTTGACACCAACATATTTGAGGAAAAATCAGATAAAAGAATTAAAAAAAATTAAGAAACACTAAAATTTATGTGACTATATCAAGAGAAATAACTTACAAGTGATAGGAGTGCTAGAATAGGGAGGGAAAACAAAAAATACAGAGAATTGTTGAATATTTGTTGGCGGAAAACTTCCTGATATCAAAAAAAGATGAGAAGATAACTATTCAAGATGTTCATCGAACCCCATATAAGCTAAATCCCAAAAGAAAGTCACCAAGACATATTATAATCAAATTTGGCAAAACCAAAGATAAAGAGAAAATTTTAAGAGCAGCAAGGGATAAACGAAAACTCACCTACAAAGGAGGGTCAGTAAGAATAAGCTCGGACCACTCGGCAGAAACCACGCAGGCAAGAAGGTAATGGGATGACACATACAAAGCCTTGAAGGAAAAAAATTGCCAGCCAAGAATCATATATCCAGCAAAACTGTCTCTCAGAAATGAAGGTGAAATTAAGACAGTTCCAGATAAACAGAATTTAGGGAATTAGCAAAACCAAGCCAAAACTACAAGAAATGCTAAAGGAAATTCTCTGGTTACAAAATTGGTATCAGATATCAACCCAACACTACAACACAGTACAGAGCAACCAGATTATAAACCCAGAGAGGGAAATCACAATAATAAATCAAGACAAAAAAAACACTCAAAACAAGGAAATAACGATGTCATTATGTAAAAGATGACAATATTAAATCAATAAAGAAGGACTAAAAATGTAGTCATAGATCTGGAAAGGAAGTCAAGGTGATACGGGGAGAAAAAAACTCTGGTTCAATCTTAGAAAAATAGGGTTAAATAATAAGTAACCACAAAGTAGGCTAACAATCCTACACATCAAAATAAAATACAAGAAAAACATAAAGACTCAACAAAAACAAAATCAACAACAATGAAAAAGAGGAAAACACAACTTAAAAAGAAAAACTACTCGGCAGAAAAAATTAAATGGAAAAAAGAAACTGTCAACAACACACAAAAAAAGACATCAAGATGACAGCACTAAACTCATACTTACCCATAATCACGCTGAATGTAAATGGACTAAGTGCACCAATGAAGAGACAGAGTGGAAGAATGGATTAAAAAAAAAACAATCTGTCTATATGCTGCCTACAAGAGACACACCTTCGACTTAAAGACACAAACAAAAACTCAAAAGATGGAAAAAATACAATCAAGCAAACAACAATCAAAAAAGAGCAGGAGTGGCAATACTAATTTCTAATAAAACAGACTTCAAAATTAAATCCACCACAAAGGATAATGAAGGTCACTATATAATGATTAAAGGCGCAATATACCTGGAGGATATAACCATATTAAATAGTTATGCACCCAATGACAGGGCTGCAAGATACATAAAACAAACTCTAAGAGCATTAAAAAGTGAGATAGACAGCTGCACAATAGTACTAGGAGACTTCTAACACACCATTTTCAGTGAAGGACAGACATCCAGAAAGAAGTTCAATAAAGACACAGACGATCTAAATGACAAAATCAACCAACTTGACCTCACAGACATATATAGAACGCAACCCAACAGCAGCCAAGTATACTTTCTTTTCCAACCCCACACGGAACATTCTCTAGAATACACTACATATTAGGCCATAAAGCAAGCATTAGCAGAATCCAAAACATCAAAATATTACAAAGCATCTTCTCGGACCACAAAGCCATAAAATGAGAAATCAATAACAGAAAAAACAGGGAAAAGGAATCAAACACATGGAAACTGAACAACACTCGGCTCAAAAACGATTGGATTACAGAAGAAATTAAGGACAGAATAAAGAAATTCATAGAATCAAAGGAGAATGAAAACACTTCCTATCAGAACCTTTGGGACACAGCTAAAGCAGTGTTCACAGGTCAATTTATATCAGTAAATGCACAAATACAAAAAGAAGGGCCAAAATCAAAGAATTATCCCTACAATTTGAACAAACAGAAAAAGCAACAAAAGAAACCCACAGACACCAGAAGAAAGTAAATAAAAAAATTACAGCAGAATTAAATGAGAGAACAGAAAAACAACTGAAAGAGTTAACAAGGCCAAAAGGGGGTTCTTTGAAAAGATTAACAAAATCGATAACCACTGGCCAAAGTGACAAAAGAAAAATAGGAGACGAAGCAAATAACCAGGATAAAAAATGAGATGGGTGATATCATAATAGACCCAACTGAAATTAAAAGAATCATAACAAAATACTATGAAAAACTGTAGTCTAATAAATTTGAAAACCTAGAGGAAATGGATGAATTTCCAGAAACACACTGCCTACCTAAACTAACACAAACAGGGGTGGAACAACTAAATAAACCTGTAACAAAAGAAAGGATTGAAAAGGTAATTAAAAACTCCCAATAAAAAAAGCCCTGGCGCTGACAGTTTTACTGGAGAATCCTACCAAACTTTCAGAGAAGAGTTAGCACCACTAATACTAAAGGTATTTCAGAGCATAGAAAAGGATGGAATACTCCCAAACTCATTCTAGGGAGCCAGCATAACCCTGAAACCAAAACCAGGTAAAGACATCACAAAAAAAGAAAATTACGCACCAATATCCCTCAGGAACTTCGACATGAAAATCCTCAACAAAATTCCAGCCAACAGAACTCAACAACATATCAAAAAAATAATTCACCATGACCAAGTGGGATTCATACCAGGTATGCTGGAAAGGTTCAACATTAGAAAAACAATCAATGTACTCCATCACATAAATAAAACACAAGTCAAGAACCACATGATCTGATCAATTGGTGCAGAAAACGTATTGACAAAGTTCAATACCCATTCATGGTAAAAACTCTCAGCCAAATAGGAACAGAGGGAAAATGGAAACCCTGGTGGTGTAGTGGTTAAGTACGACGGCTTCTAACCAAGAGGTCAGCAGTTCAAATCCACCAGGCGCTCCTTGGAAACTCTGTGGGGCAGTTCTACTCTGTCCCACAGGGTCGCTATGAGTCGGAATCGACTCAATGGCAACAGGTTTGGTTTGACTGGTTTGCCTCAACATAATAAAGGGAATTCATACAAAGCCAACAGCCAACATCATCCTGAACGGAGAGAAACTAAAAAAATTCCGCTTGAGAATGGGAACCAGAAAAGGGTGCCCTTTATCACCACTCTTATTCGACAGTGTGCTGGATGTTCTAGCCAGAGCTATCAGGCTAGATAAAGAAATAAACGACATCCAAATTGGCAAAGAAGAAGTAAAAGTGTCTCTATTTGCAGATGACATGATCTTATACACAGAAAACCCTAAGGAATCCTCAAGAAAACTACTGAAATAGAGGAGTTTAACAGACCATGACAATACAAGATAAACATACATGAATCAGTTGGATTCCTCAACACCAACAAATAGAACGTCAAAGAGGAAATCAGCAAATCAATACTATTTACAATAGCTCCCCAAAAGATAAAATACTTAGGAATAAATCTAACCAGAGACGTAAAAGAACATACAATGAAAATTATAAGACACTACTGCAAGAAACCAAAAGAGACCTACATAAATGGAAAAACATACCTTGCTCATGGATAGGAAGACTCAACATTGTAAAAATGTCTTTTCTGCCCAATGTGATCTACAGATACAATGCAATCCTGATCCATATACCAGTGACATTTTTTAATGTGATAGAGAAACAAATCACCAACTTCATATGGAAGGGAAAGAGACCCCGGATAAGTAAAGCATTACTGAAAAAGAAGAACAAACTGGGAGGCCTCACTCTACCTGATTTTAGAACCTATTATACCACCACAGTAGTCAAAACAGCCTGGTACTGGTACAACAGATACATAGACCAAAGGAACAGAATTGAGAATCCAGACATAAATCCATCCACATATGAGCATCTGATATTTGACAAAGACCCAAAGTCTGTTAAATGGGGAAAAGACAGTCTCTTTAACAAATGGTGGTGGCATAACTGGATATCCATCTGCAAAAAAAATGAAACAAGACCTATATCTCACACCATGCACAAAAAGAAACTTAAATGGATCAAGGACCTAAATATAAAATCTAAAATGATAAAGATCATGGAAGAAAAAATAGGGACAATGCTAGGAGCCCTAATACATGGCATAAACAATATACAAAACATTATTAACAATGTTCAAACCACTAGAAGAGAACTGGGAGCTCCTAAAAATGAAACACCTATGCTCATCCGAAGATTCACCAAGAGAGTAAGGAGATTACCTACAGACTGGGATAAAGTTTTTAGCTATGACATTTCCGATCAGTGCCTGATCTCTAAAATCTACATAATATTGCAAAAGCTCAACAACAAGAAGACAAATAACCCAATTAAAAAATGGGCAAAGGATATAAACAGGCACTACACCAAAGAAGACATTCAGGCGGCCAACAGATACATGAGGAAATGCTCATGATCATTAGCCATTAGAGAAATGCAAATCAAAACTACAATGAGATACCATCTCACTCCAACAAGGCTGGCATTAATCCAAAAAACACAAAATAATAAATGTTGGAGAAGTTACAGAGAGACTGGAACAATTATACACTGCTGGTGGGAATGTAAAATGGTACAACCACTTTGCAAATCGATTTGGCACTTCCTGAAAAAAGCTAGAAATAGAACTACCATACAATCCAGCAATTCCACTCATTGGAATATATCCTAGAGAAATAAACGCCTTTACACGAACAGACATATGCACATCCATGTTCACTGCAGCAGTGAATACGACAGCAAAAAGGTGGAAGCAACCAAGGTGCTCATTAATGGATGAATGGATAAATAAATTATGGTATATTCACACAATGGAATACTATGTAACAACTAAGAACAACAATGAATCTGTGAAACATCTCTTAACATGGAAGAATCTGGAAGGCATTATACTGAGTGAAATTAGTCAGGTGCAAAAGGACAAATATCGTATGAGACCACTGTTATAAGAACTCTAGATACAGGAAAATACTCTTTGATGGCTACGAGGGTGGGAAGGGAGGGAGAGGCATATTCACTAACTAGATAGTAGACAAGAATTATTTTAGTGATGGGAAGGGCAACACACAACACACTGGAAGTCAGGACAACTGGACTAAACCAAAAGCAAAGAAGTTTCCTGAATACGACCAAATGCTTTGATGGCCAGAGTAGCAGGGACAGGGGTCTGGGGACCATGGTTTCAAGGGACATCTAGGTCAATTAGCGTAGCTAAATGTACTAAGAAAACGTTCTGCATCCCACTTCGGTGAGAAGCGTCTAGGGTTCTAAACGGTAGTAAGCGGCCATCTAAGATGCATCAATTGGTCTCAATCTACCTAGAGCAAAGGAGAATGAAGAACACCAAAGATATATGGTAAAGATGAGCCAAGAGACCGAAAGGGCCACATAAACCAGAGACTCCATCAGCCTTAGACCAGAAGAACTAGATGGTGCCTGGCTACCACCGATCACTGCCCTGACAGGGAACACAACAGAGAATCCCTGATGAAGCAGGAGAACAGTGGGATGCAGATCTCAAATTCTGGTGAAAAAGACCAGGCTTAATGGTCTGACTGATACTGGAGGGACCCCTGACAGTCATGGTCCCCAGACCCTTTGTAAGCCAACTCTCTAGATGGAGATTGGAGTGGACTGTAAAATAGACAATGATACTGTTGAGGAGTGAGCTTCTTGGCTCAAGCAGACACATGAGATTATGTGGGCAACTCCTGTCTGGTGGCAAGATGAGAAGGCAGAGGGGGACAGGAGCTGGTTGAACGGACACAGGGAACATTGTGCGGAGAGGAAGAATGTACCATCTCATTAGGATGAGAGCATCCAGGAGTACATTGCAAGGTGTGTATAACTTTTTGTTTGAGAGACTGACTTGATTTGTAAACTTTCACCTAAAGCACAATAAATAAATAAATAAAGCACAAGCAACAAAGGAAATAAATAAACTGGACTCCATCAAAATTAAAAACTTTTGTGTATCAAAGGACATTATCAAGGAAGTCTTGACAACCTACAGAATGGGAGAAAATACCTGGAAACCATACATCTGATAAGGATTTAATATCAAGAATATATAAAGAACTCCTACAACTCATCAACAAAAAGGGAAACCACTCAATTAAAAAATGGACCAAAAACGTAATAGACATTTCTCCAAGGAAGATAATACAAATGGTCAATGAGCACATAAAAAGATGCTCAATATCGTTAGGCATCAGGGAAATGTAAATGAAAACTACAATGAGATACCACTTCACACCCACCAGGGTAGCTATTATCAGAAAAAATAGAAACTAACATGTGTTGGGGAGGATGCTATTCCTGGTGAGAATGTAAAATGGTGCAGCTGCTGTAGAAATGTTTGGCAGTTCCTCAAAAAAGTTAAATATAAAATAACCATATGACCCAAGAATTTCACTCCTAGGTATATACCTGTAAGACTTGAAATCAGGGACTCAGACAGACACTTCTATACCAGTGTTCACTGCAGCATTATTCGTAATAGTCAAAAGGTGGAAACAACCCAAGTGTGCATCAACAGATGAATGGGTAAACAAAATGTGGTCTATACACGCAACAATGAAAAATGAAGTTGTGATACATGTTACAACATGGATTAACCTTGAAAACATTATGCTGAGTAAGTCAGACACAGAAGGACAAACATTGTAGGAGTCCACCTATATGAAATATGTAGAACAGGCCTATGTATAGAGACAAAAGTTTATTAGTGATAACCAGGTATTGGGAAGAGGTAGGGATGGGAGTTATTGCTGAAGGGGTACTGAGTTTCTCTTTGGAGTGATGTACAACTTTTGGAACTGGACAGTAGTGATGGATGCACAACATGGTGAAAGTAATTACTGTCACTGAGCTGTATACTTAAAAATGGTTAAAATGGCAAACTTTCTATTATATATATTTTACCACAATGGAATTATAAAAAACACAAAATATGGCACTTCCTATGAACCAAAACTTGTTATGGATGAGAATCATTACCGATGTTATTCTGAAAATATATCAGTGATGTTTATCAAATACAAACAAAAAGTTAAAGAGAAAAAAAAACACTACTCAACAGTATTTTTTCTTTCATCATCACTAGAACACTCTCACATAGCGTCAAAGATTACATGAGCACAACACAACAGTCTTTCCTCTACCTCCATCAGTGTCTCCTCAGGCAGTTCAGGAGCTTCAAAGGTGATGAGCCCCTCTAAGCTGGGGGGTGAAGCACCATAAGGCATGTACCTCAGGCTGGGAGCTGCCTCTGCTCGTGGAGGGGAAGATCCTGAACACACACCAGGTGGGGAGCCCATACACACACGGCCACTCGCGGAGCAGAGGGAGCCTCCAGAGCTGCTGGACCCCACTGGAAGGAAACAGAACACACAGAGCAGTTTCCTGAGTTAGTCTGAGAAGTTAGGGACTTTTGTATCCACTTCTACTTTTACTTATTGAATAAAATCTATTATTAATAATGAAAAAATGTTAAAAGCCAGTAATCCCCTATTTGAGCGTATCAATGATTTTTATTTTTCCATGCTTACCCATCTGTCAGTTTGTTGTGCTATGGTGGTTTGCATGTTGCTATGATGCTGGATGCTATGCCATTAGTGTTTCAAATAGCAGCAGGGTCACCCATGGTGGATAGGTTTCAGCAGAACTTCCAGACTAAGAAAGACCAGGAAGAAAGGCCTGGGAAGGCAATCTACTTCTAAAAATTAGTCAGTGAAAGCCTTATGGATCACAACAGAACACTGTCTGACTCCCTTGCTTTGGCTATATCATTAGGAAGGATCGATAGTTGGAGGAGGACGTTATGTCTGGTGAAACAGAGGGACAGTAAGGGTGAGAGAAACCCTCATGAGATGAACTGGCACAACAGCCGCAAAGATGGACTTGAACATGCTGGTGATTGTGAAGACGATGCTATGTTTTATTTTCTTGTCCATAATGAATGGTGTTGCATTCACTGTCAAAAGGAACATTTCAGTATCTATCCTGAAGTATAACGGTGTCAGTGATAAGATAATATCCATATGCCTACAAGGAAGACCAGTTCGATACAGCTATTATTCAAATTTACACACAACCACTAAGGCCAAAGATAAAGAAATTGAAGATTTTTATCAGCTTCTGCAGTCTGAAATTGATCAAACATGCAGTTAGGATGCATTCATTATTACTGCTGATTGGACTGTGAAAGTTGGAAGAAAAACATTGGTAGTTGGAATATAAGGCCCTGGTGAAAGAAAAAATGCCAGAGATCAAATGAAAGAATTTTGCAAGACCAGTGACTTCACTGCAAATACTGTTTTTCACCAACATAAACAGCGACTATACACATGGACCTCACCAGATGGAACACACAGGAATCAAATCAACTACATCTGTGGAAAGAGACAATGGAAAAGCTCACTGTCATCGGTCAGAACAAGGCCAGGGGCCGACTGTGGAACAGACCATCAATTGCTCATATGCAAGATCAAGCTGAAACTGAAGAAAATCAGAGCAAGTCCACGAGAGCCAAAATACGACCTTGAGTATATCCCACCTGAATTTAAAGACCACTCAAGAATAGATTTGATGCGTTGAACATTAATGACTAAAGACCTTATGAGTTGTGGAATGACATCAAGGACATCATACATGAAGAAAGCAAGAGGTCATTGAAAAGACAGGAAAGAAAGAAAAGACCAAGATGGATGTCAGAGGAGACTCTGAAACTTGCTTCCAAATGTCAAGCAGCTAAAGCAAAAGGAAGAAATGATGAAATAAAACCACTCAACAAACAACGTCACAGGGCGGCTCCAAAAGACTAAATAAGGTATTATAATGACATGTGCAAAGAGCTGGAGATAGAAAACCAAAACGGAAGAACATGCTTGGCATTTCTCTAACTGAAAGAGCTGAAGAAAAAATTTAAGCCTCCAGTTGCAATAGTGAAGGATTCTATAGGGAAAATATTAAACGACGCAGGAAGCATCAGACGAAGATGCAAGGAATACACAGAGCCATTACACCACAAAGAATTAGTCGATCTTCAATCATTTCAAGAGGCAGCATGTGATCAGGAACCAATGGTACTGAAGGAAGAAATCCAAGCTGCACTGAAGGAACTGGCAAAAAACAAGGCTCCAGGAATTGACAGAGTATCAGTTGAGATGTTTCAACAAACGGATACGGCACTGGAGGTGCTCACTCATCTATTCCAAGAAACTTGGAAGACAGCTATCTGGCCAACCGACTTGAAGAAATCTGCATTTACGCTATTCCCAAGAAAGGTGATCCAACCGAATGTGGAAATTATAGAACAGTATCATCAATATCACACGCAAGCAAAATTTTGCTGCAGATCATTCAAAAGTGACTGCAGCAGTATATTGACAAGGAACTCCCAGAAATTCAGGCCGATATCAGAAGAGGATGTGGAACCAGAGATATCGTTGCTGATGTCAGATGGATGCTGGCTGAGAGCAGAGAATACCAGAAGGATGTTTACTTGTGTTTTCTTGACTATGCAAAGGCATTCAACTGTGTGGATCATAACAAATTATGGATAACATTGCAAAGAATGGGAATTCCAAGAACACTTAATTGTACTTGTAAGGAACCTCTACGTAGATCATGAGGCAGTTGTTCAGACAGAACAAAGGAATACTGAGTGGTTTAAAGTCAGGAAAGGTATGCGTCAGGGTTGTCTCTTTTCACCGCACCTATTCAATCTGTATGCTGAGCATATAATCTGAGAAGCTAGACTCTATGAAGAAGAACGGGGCATGAGGATTGGACGAAGGCTCATTAACAACCTGCATTATGCAGATGACACAACCTTGCTTGCTGAAAGTGAAGAGCACTTGAAGCACTTACTAATGAAGAGCAAAGACCACAGCCTTCAGTAAGGATTGTACCTCAACATAAAGAAAACAAAAATCTTCACAACTGGACCAGTAAGCAATATCATGATAAATGGAGAAAAGACTGAAGTTGTCAAGGATTTCATTTTACTTGGATCCACAATCAACAGCCATGGAAGCAGCAGTCAAGAAATCAAAAGACACACTGCATTGGGCAAATCTGCTGCAAAGGACCTCTCTAAACTGTTAAAAAGCAAAGATGTCACCTTGAAGACTAAGGTGCACCTGACCCAAGCCATGGTATTTTCAATCACATCATATGCACATGAAAGCTGGACAATGATTTAGGAAGACCGAAGAAGAATTGATGGCTTTGAATTGTGGCGTTGACGAACAATATTTAATATACCATGGACTGCTAAAAGAATAAACAAATCTGTCTTGGAAGAAGTAGAACCAGAATGCTCCTTAGAAGCAAGGGTGGTGAGACTGCGTCTTAGATACTTTGGACGTGTTGTCAGGAGGGATCAGTCCCTGGAGAAGGACCTCATGCTTGGTAAAGTACAGAGTCAGTGGAAAAGAGGAAGATCCTCAACCAGGTGGACTGACACAGTGGCTGCAACAATGAGCTCGAGCATAACAATGATTTTAAGGATGGCACAGGACCGGGAAGAGTTTCATTCTGTTGTGCAGACGGTTGCTATGAGTCGGAAGCAACTTGATGGCACCTAACAACAACAACAACAAGGTTGCCATAAGCAGGAGCTGACTTGGTGACAGCTATCATTTGGAAACCCTGGTGGTGTAGTGGTTAAGTGCTACGGCTGCTAACCAAAGGGTCAGCAGTTCGAATCTGCCAGGCGCTCCTTGGAAACTCTATGGGGCAGTTCTACTCTGTCCTATAGGGTCGTTATGAGTTGGAATCAACTCGAGGGCACTGGGTATCATCATCACTATCAGATGTAGACTTTATAGTCATCATCATAGCTACCCTTTTTATATTGTTTTACAAAAATTTATATCATATACCTTTCTCCACGTTGCTCCATAGTCTTCATAATTATAAAACTTAATATATGCTAGTGGGTCACTAAATCTATATATGTAATTTCCTTAGCTAGTTTAGTCCTCTAACCTGGGGCGTTTATACTGTGTCTGATTTTACAAATCACAAATAACACTGAAATGAAATACAGTTTTCTTTTGAAAGATTTCTTTGTTATAAATACTCCAAAGTAATATAAACAGGAATGGGGTTACCACTGGTTAAATATTGTAAACATTTTTATAGCTCTTCGTAAAAATTGCCATACTGCTTTCTAGAGCACCAGTGAGTAAGCACACAGATCCCACTACAGCCTCAACACTGGGTGTTATACTTTTTTAAAAGTTGGCTTAGTTGATACACATAAAATGTTACTTCCTTCAAATGATATTTTCTTACGTAAAATGGTATCTTATTATTTCTTATTTAAGAGTTTTAATAATCTTAAAAGATCATTACCTCTACTTCCTCTCCTGTTTTCTTATATTCTTTGCTTATTAATTTATTGATATCTTGAATAGTAAATTATTTAGCATAACAGAACTTAAAGGATACAAGGTACAGTATTAATATGGTATCAAATGATAACTGATTTCAAGTTCAATCTAAATACTTTTAAAATTTGATATTAATAACCTACTTATAGAGTGCTATTGTTGTTAGCTGCCATCAAATCAACTCTCACTCATGGTGACCTTAAGTACAACAGAACAAAACATTGTCCAGTCCTGCATCATCCTCACAATCGCCAGCATTTTGAGTCCATCGCTGTGGCTACTATGCCAATCCATCTCACCCAGGTTCTTCCATGCCCTCACTGGCCTTCTGCTTCACCAAACACAATGTGCCCCTCTAGCAACTGATTCTTCCTGATGACATATCCAAAGCAAGTGAGTTAGACAATATTTTGTGAGCTCCATTAAGGTTTTCACTGGCTAATTTTCGGAAGTAGATCACCGGACCTTTCTTCCAAGTCTGTCTTAGCCTGGAAGCTCTGCTGAAATCCAGCCACCATGGGTGACCCTGCTGGTATCTGAAATACCAAAGGCATAGTATCCAACCACCACAGTAAGTATGCAAGCCACTGCAGTGTGACAAACTGATAGAAGGGTGGTAGATTTATAGATTATAGATGAGAAACAAATCTATTAGTCTGTCTATGTCTAGGAATACATGCAAAGATTGGGACCCAAAGTGTAAAAACAACCAAAATATACCAAAATTCCTATTATCTTCAAAATATTTACTGCATCTACTATAATACTATAATAAGCCTTCAATATAAGCTGAGAACCACTATATGTGCATAGCTGCTTCATCATGGGGCATTCACATTTATATGATTTTTATAATACTATCCTATATGTAACAGTATAATATATACATATATAGCACTTTTACTTTTCAAAAAATGTTAAATAAATGTCTCATTTACTCCTTATAACCCATTAAGGTAAAGAAAAAGTTATCTCCATTTCACCAGCAAAAAAACTGAAGCCCAGAGAGATAAAGTGACTTATCTTACAGTGGTAAGTCATTATCAGAACATCACACTCCAAAAACTAGCTGAAGGTTGTAATAATACCTTACCTGAAGTCGTTCTTGTTCGAAGGACCATATGGGTACAAGCGGGGGCCGTGGCACTATGTGGAGGTGACCCCACAGTGAAAAGGACGGCCCTAGAAGTTGCTGCTGCTGCTCCCATAGGAGGTGTCAGTACAACGCCACAGGGTCCTGCAGGAGTTACAATAAAAAGTTTACAAAATGGTACATTACACCTTGATAGTGTTTATCTCTGGGGATGAGATTACAGTAAGGCTTTCATTTTCCTGTGAGGTATTTTTTCAAAAAAGTATTACTCTTAAAATCAGAAAATTTGATACAGTATATCCATTAAAAACATTTCATACATAAACACAGATGTATATGGTTGGATACTGTCCAAACGGACTTTACGTGGTGCATGGCTGTACACAGAAAACTTCTACATCTGAACAACAAAAAGACAAGTAACCTAATCAAAAACTGGGCAAAGGACATGAACAGACACCAAAGAGGATATTCAAATGGCCAACAGACATGAAAAGATGCTCAACACCATTAGCTATCAGAGAAATGCAAATCAAAGGCATGAGATACTATTTTACTCCCACTAGGATGGCAAAGATAAAAAAAAAATCCAGAAAATAACAAGTGTTGGAGGGGATGTGGAGAAATTGGAACCGTCATTCATTACTGCTGGGAATGTAAAATGGTATAGCCATTGTTGTAAACAGTCTGGTGGTTCCTCAAAAAACTAGAGGTAGAATTGCCATCTGACTCAGCAGAGATCGAGCTATATGGAACAGTAGGTGGAAAATCCCCCATATGTCAAGCCAAGAAGAATCAATAAAAATTATCTAAAATGTTTTCACACCCAAACATCTGAAAAACTTTACATTTCTGAGACCACAGAATGGAGGCAGGTGCCAACAACACGAATCATAAATTCAAAAGAAGACATACTGAACCAGATACAGGGGGAAAAAAAAAAAAGCCTCTCAGTGTCCACCTACTCTGCAACACAGCAAAACAAAAGTAAAGCTTCTAATTAAAACAGTGGAAGACAGAGTTCATAAACATCTTACTGGGAGCAAGTACACAGTAAGTAGAAATTAATCATACAGTACTGCTCCCTGTGTGATGCAAACAGTTAAGGACTGAGCCAGCAAAAGGTTGGTTGTTCAAAACCACTCAGAGAGGCACTTCGGAAGAAAGGTCTGGTGATCTGCTTCTTGAAGGTCACAGTCATAAAAACCTTACAGAACATGGTTCTACTCTGACACACATGGGGTTGCCGTGTTCACTCAAGAGCAACTGGTTTATTGTTACATAAGATATATAAAATGACAGTTACTCTATTTAATATAATATCTTTATGATTTTATTTTAGCAGGTATAAAAGTATTTAAGGATCTTCATGGTTAAAATGTAACACTCAGTCATCCGAATGATCTTTTCCCTAAGGTCTTAAGTTTCTTTATCAACAGTTTTTATTTTCAGGAACTGAAACTTCATACTCATGTCAATGAGAAACATTAATAACAGGCATGTTACTTTGATCTTAAGGCTTTTCTTTCCCATGAAACCAAATATTAACTGTAAAAATTCCTGACCAAATCCTGTCAGAGGCTTTTTTTTTTTTTTTTTTACTGTTCAAAGCCAGGCTTTCTGAACTTAAATTTCAAGAGGTGGAAGGAGGGCCAGAGATAACCTTATGACCCAAGATAACAGTTGATCTCAGTACGAGGGGGAGGGCAGGGTTCAGTCAATCATGTTAAGATTGGCGAATGGCTGATCTTCTATTCTTCTCCTTCCTCTTCTCTTCATAAACCTCATTGTAACTGCTTTTATTTGGAATCAGAGTGGTATCCCTATATGCATATAGAACAACTGCTCAGAATGAACCTTATATCTCAGTTTCTTTGAGTTTTGGTTATTTTTAACACTGAGAAATATAAATTGGTATAATTTCAAATGATAATTAAAATTCAAAAGAATTACATGTGGAAGACAGAAAGGAAAGGAAGGACATAAAAAGAAAACTCCAAGTTATCAAAGATGCATTTTATGCCTAAATACTCTTTAAGAAAAAAAATCTGGACTCACATACATTAACTTCTACTTAACTTATAATGTATATTCATGTAGAATTTACAAGCTCTGTAAAATTTATTTACAAAGGAGAATGAGACACAATATGGTCATTCAAGCAAGCTGTTTTCAAAAATTGTCCCAGGAGTCTAGGAAGATGGCGACATAAACAGACCATCTTACTGACCCTCCCCAACAAATAAAACAAGAAATATATGGAAACACTGCTTGGATTTCAGAGACTCTGAATTGAGGAACAGAGAAAAGGAGTGGGAAACTACAAAGAGGCAAGAAGTAACAGATCAACAACATGCACATGCAGCAGGAACATCGCTTTTCCCACCACCCGTCCCCCTCCTCCAAGGCACACAGGCCTCAGGCTGCTGTGAACTGCAGAAGTGGTGCCAGAAGGGGAGCCCACTTCCCTAACCACCACAGCCCCTGCCTGTACAAACAGATAGGACCCCAAGCTTTTGCTCTAAAATCAACAAGGCAGACTTCCCCAAGGGTCCAAATACCACAAGTGGATGACTTTAAAAAAGAGAAATTTATTCTCTCACAGTCTAGTAGGCTACAAGTTCAAATTCAGGGCATGGGCTCCAGTGGAAGGCTTTCTCTCTCCCTGTTGGCTCCGGAGGAAGGTCCCTGTCATCAATCTTCCCCCGGCTGAGGAGCTTCTCAGGCGCAGGGACCCCAGGTCCAAAGGACACACTCTGCTCCCAGTGCTGCTTTCTTGGTGGTATGAGATGCCCCCTCCACCCCTCTGCTCCCTTCTCTTTCCTGTTATCTCTTGTAAGATAGAAGATGGTGCAGGCCACACCCCAGGGAAACTCCTTTTACATTGGATCAGGGGTGTGACCTTAGTAAGGGTGTTACTATCCCACCCTAATTTTCTTTAACATAAACTTATAATCACAAAATGGAGGACGAACAACACAATACTGGGAATCATGGCCTAACCAAGTTGACATATATTTTCAGGGGACACAATTTAATCCATGACAGTAAGCAAAGGCCAAATACTCTGCCCCTCTAAGAGTTTTCTGCAGAAAGTAGTACAGACAAAACCACTAAATACTGGAGAAAACTGAAAAAGTTAACATGCTTGAAAATTACAACACCCCAATAAAAAAATCACAAAACACACGAAGAACAGAGAAATAATGGCCCATTCAAATGAACATGACAAAGGGAGTGAAAGTGCATCTAGGGATGTCCAAATAATGGGAAAAAAAAAAAAAGGGAAGAATATGATACAACTACATTAAATATACTTAAAGAGCTAAGGGAAAACAAAGGGTCACTATGAGTCAGAATCAACTTGACAGCAAGGGTTTGTTTTTTTTTTTTTTTCTTTTTTCTTTAAGGGAAAACATAGAGCTAAAAGAAATAAGGAAAACATTGCATGACCAAAATGACGATCTACGACAAGACTTACTGCCTGTGAAAGGGACAATAACTGAAATGAGAGATACAACAGAAGGATTTACCAACAGATTTAACCAGGGAGAAGAAAAAAATCAGCAAATTGGAGGATAAGATAGTTACAATTGCAGTTGCTGAAGAGAAATGAGAATGGAGGCTCAAGAAGGCTGAGCATAGTTTAATGGAATTCTGTGACAACAACAAGAGGCCTAATACATGCATCACGGTAATTCCAGAGGGGGATAAGAGAGAGAAAGGGACAGAAAGAATATCTGAAGACCTAATGACATAAAATTTCCCCAATCTAATGAAGGAAATGAAACTACACATCCAAAAGCCTCAAAGAGCTCCAAGCCAGGATAAACCCAAAGAGATCTACACCAAGACACGTCACAGTAGTGCTCAAAAAGTACATATAAAGAAAGAAACCTGAAAGTAATGACAAGAGAAGCAAACAGTCATAGACAACGGATCCTCAATAAGATAAATTGACTATTTCTCCTCAGAAACACTGGGGGCCAGAAGGCAATGGAATGATATGTTTAAAGTGCTGAAAGAAAAAAACTGTCAATTAAGAATACTATACTCAGCGAAACTATTCTTCCAGAATGAGGGTAAAATTAAAACATTCCCAGACAAACAGAAGCTGAGAGAGTTCATAACCACCAGACCAGACCTGCAAAAAATACAAGAGTTTTGTAGATGGAAGGAGAAAGACACTAGAAAGTAATTCAAAGCTATACATAAAAAGAAAGATCTCTAATAAAGGGAAATGCATGGACAAATATAAGGGCTAGTAATAAGGAATTCATGTTTGGTAATTCTAAATGTTTTGTCCTTTGTATTTTTTTAATAACAAATATATAAAAAGAAGAATAAAATTATGTTACAGGGCACATGAAATATAAAGATGTAATTAGTGATAATAACAACAATAGGAGGGAAGGAATGGTATAGACACAGAATTTTTTGTATATTACTTAAGTTAAGCTGGTACCAACTTACCTGGAACGTTATAAATACAAACCATTAAATGTAATATTCATGGTAACCACTAAAGAAATACCTAAAATACACATGAAAAAGGAAAGAAGGGGACGAAAATGCTCACTACAATAAACCAATAAAACACAAAAGCAAGCAGTAGTAAAAGACAAAGAAGGCTTAAGACACTCAAAAAAAAAAAAAAAAAAACCAAAAAATAAAATGGCAAAGTCACTTATCAATAATTACAGCAAATACAAAGGACTAAATGCACCAATCAAAAGGCAGAGTGGCAAAATGGCTAAAAAAACATGATCCAAATATATGCTATTTATAAGAGACACACCTCAAACCCAAAGATAGAAATAGGTTGAAAGTGAAATGATGGAAAAAAATATTCCATGAAAATAATAGCCAAAAAAGAGTGTGGGTGGCAATCTTAGAATCAGACAAAGTAGACATTAAGACAAAATCTTTTAGAAGAGATAAAGATGGACATTATATAGTGATAAAAGGATCAATTAATCAAGAAGACTAAATGATCATTAATATATATCCACCAAACATGGGGACACCTAAATATATAAAGCAAACACTAATGGAATTGAAAGAAGTAGTAGATAGTACTACAATAATAGTTAGAGACTTCAATATACCACTTTCACTACTGGATAAAACATCTACAAGAAGATCACCAAGGAAATAGAGGACTTCCATGACACTACAAACCAGGTAGACTTAATAGACATATAGAGAACACTCCACCCCAAAACAGCACAATATATATTCTACTCCAGTGCACAGGGATCATTCTCCAGGACAGACCACATATTGGTCACAAAGCAAGTCTTGACAAATTTAAAAAGACTGAAATCACACAAAGCATTTTCTCTGACCACAACGGAGTGAAGCTACATCAATAACAGAAAAAAAAAAAAACATGGAAAATACACAAACATATGAAAATTAAACAACACGCTAATAAACTACCAATGGGTCAAGGGGAAATCAAAAGAGAAATCACATATTTCCTACAGTCAATGAAAATGAAAGCACAACATACCAAAATTTATCAGATGCAGCAAAGACAGTACTCAGAGGGAAACATATACCAATAAATGCCTACATGAAGACAGAATAAAAATCTGAAACTGACACAGCCTAATTCAACAACTCCAGGAACTGGAAAGAGAAGAGCAAACTAATCCTAAACATTTCAGAATTAGGGAAAAAAGAAAGATCAGAGCATAAATAAATAAAATTGAACACAGAAACACAACAGAGGGAATCAATAAAACCAGAAGTTGGTTCTTTAAAAAGATGAATAAAATCAGCAAACCTTTACCTAGACTGGCAAAGAAAAGATGCAAATAACCAAAATGAAAGATGGGATGTTACAATTGACCTGACAGAAATAAACAGAATTATGAGAGAGTATTATAAACAACTGTATGGCAACAAACTGGATAACCTACAAGAAATGGAGAGAATTTTTACAAGCACACAACCTACCCAAACTGACAAAAAAGGAAATACAAAGTCTCAACAGACCCACCCCAAGTTACGAAATCGAATCAGTGGCTAAAAGCCTCCAAACAACAAAAAGTCCTCGACCAGATGGCTTCACTGGGGAATTCTATCAAACGTTTAGAGAAGAATTCACACCAATACTGTTTAAACTCTTCCAAAGGATACAGAAGGAAAGACTACTCGCTAATTCATTCAATGAAGCAAATATAACACTGATACCCAAACCACACAAAGACACCATATGAAAAGAAAATTATAGGCCAGTATCTTCCATGAATATAGATGAAAAAATCCTCAACAAAATACTAGTGAACAGAATCTGACAGCATATTAAAAAAGTTGTATACCATGACCAAGTGGGATTTATTAAGGGAATGTAGGGCTGGTCCAACATAAGAAAATTAATCAATATAATACACCATATCAATAAAACAAAGGAAAAGAACCACATGATCATCTCTATGATGTAGAAAAAGAATTCAATAAAACCCATTACCCTTTCTTAATGAAAGCCCTGAAAGAGACTGGAATAGAAGGGAAATCCCTCGGTATGATTCAGGGCATACATGAAAAGCCAACAGCCAACATTATACTTAATGGAGAAAGACTGAGATCTTTCCCCTTGGAATTAGCAAAAAGACAAGGGTGCCCACTCTCACCACTTCTACTCAACACTGTATTAGAAGTTGTAGCCAGAACACTAAGACAAAAATGAGAAATGAAAAGTATTCAAATTGGAAAAGTAAAATTATCTCTATTCATGAATGATATGACCCTACATATAGAAAACCCGAGTCCACAAGAAAACTTTCAGAGCTAAAAGATGAATTTAGCAAAGTTGCAGGGTATGAGGTTAACTGTAACAAAATTAGTTGAGTTTCTATACACCAGCAATGAGAAACAAAACTAGGGAAATTAGAGAAACGATTCCATTTACAGTAGCATCTAGGAGAATAAAATACCTACGAATAAATCTAATAAAGGACATGAAGAGCTTACACAATGAAAATTATAAAATATTGCTGAAAGAGAATAAAGAAGACTTAAATAAACAGAAAGACGTTCTGTGTTTTTGGGTTGGAAGGTTTAGTATTGTTAATATGTTAATACTACCCAAAGTGATCTACAGATTCAACGCAATCCCAATCAAAATTCCAACAGCCTACCTACAGAAATGGAAAAAACAATCCTCAACTTCATGTGGAAAGGCAATGAAGCTGCCTCCGAGGCTTCCTCTGCTCCACCGCAATTTCCTCCCCGTTCACAGCACCCAACTCAATTGCGGCTCTAACTAGGGTTTGAATTTGGAGCTGGACTCCCGCACACGTGCAAACCAAGACCTTGGCGCATGTGCAGGACCCGAGGAGCCGTGGCCCGGAACTTGACCCTGGACGTGAACTTCATTGGCGAGGAAGATATTCTCCGGCACATAGCTGCACTCGAGCCCATCTGTAAAGCGAAAGTTTCCTTCCTTTACAAATGACTCAGCACCTGGATCTCCGAATATGAACACGGGAGGGATCAGGGTGTTGGAATAAACCAAAACCCACTGCTGCTGAGTCGATTCCGACTCACAGCGACCCTACAGGACAGAGTAGAACTGCCCGGTAGAGTTTCCAAGCAGAGCTTAGCAGATTCGAACTGCCAACCTTTTGGTTAGCAGCCATAGCACTTAACCACTACACCACTAGGGTTTCCAACATAATGAATAGATGCTCAAACTCATTAGCCATCAGAAAGATGCAAATCAAATTCACAATGAGATACCGTTTTACTTCCACTAGGATGGCTCGAAAAGACAAAGTCAAGTATTATAATGAATATGCAAAGACCTTAAGTTAGAAAACCAAAAAGGAAAGAACACACTTGACATTTCTCAAGCTGAAAGAACTAAAGAAAAAATTCAAGCCTTGAGTTGCAATACTGAAGGATTCTACAGGGAAAATATTGTACAATGCAGGAAGCATGAAAAGAAGATGAAGGGAATACTGAGTCACTGTACCAAAAAGAACTGGACAACGTTCAACCATTTCAAGAGGCAGAATATGACCAGAACCAATGGTACTGAAGAAAGCAGTCCAAGCTGCATGGAAGGCACTGGTGTAAAACAAGGCTCCAGGAATTGACAGAATACCAATTGAGATGTTTCAACAAATGGATACAGCACTGGAGGTGCTCACTCATCTGTGTCAAGAAATTTGGAAGGCAGCTTCCTGGCCAACTGACTGGAAGAAATCCGTATTTATGCCCTTCCAAAGCAAGAGGGTATAAAAGAATGTGGAAATTATCAAACTATCATATACAAGTAAAATTTTGCTAAAGATCACCAAAAACTGGTTGCAGATGTACATCGACATGGAAATTTAAGCCAGATTCATAAGAGGATGCAGAATGAGGAATATTATTGCTGATGTCAGATGGATTTTGGCTGAAAGCAGAGAATACCAGAAAGACATTTACCCGTGTTTTGATAACTATGTAAAGGCATTTGACTGTGTGGATCATAACAAATTATGGGTAACACTGTAAAGAATGAGAGTTCCGGAACATTTTTTTGTGCTGATGTGGAAACTGTACACAGACCAAGAGGCAGTCATTTAAACAGAAAAAGGGGATACTGCATTGTTTAAAGTCAGGAAAGGTGTACATCAAGGTTTTATCCTTTCACCATGCTTATTCAATCTGTATGTTGAGCAAATAATCTAAGAAGCTGGATTATATGAAGAATGTGGCATCAGGATTGCAGGAAGCCTCATTAACAACCTGCAATATCCAGATGACACAACCTTGCTTGCTGAAAGTGAAGAAGACTTGATGAACTTACTCATGAAGATCAAAAACCACAACTTCCAAGTATGGAGTGCACCTCAACATAAAGAAAACAAAAATCCTCACAATCGGACCAATAAGCAACGTCATGATAAACAGAGAAAGTATTGAAGTTGTCAAGGATTTGATTTTATTTGGATTCACAATTAAGGCACATTAAGCTACAGTCAAGAAATCAAATGACGTATTGCATTGGACATCTGCTGCAAAAGACCTCTTTAAAGTGTTAAAACAACAAAGATGTCACTTTGAGGACTAAGGTATGCCCAACCCAAGTAATGGTATTTTCAATCGTCTTACATGCATGGGAAAGCTGGACAATGAATAAAGAAGAGCAAAGAACTGACGCCTTTGAATCATGTATTGGCAAAGAATACTGCGTATGTCACACACTGCCAGAAGAATGAAGAAACCTGTCTTGGAAAAAGTACAGCCAGAATGATCCCTGGAAGAAAGGATGGTGACACATTTTCTCACTTACTCTGGACATGTTATCAGGAAGGATCAGTCCCTGGAGAAGGACATCATGCTTGGTAAGGTAGAAAAGGGTCACCGAAAAAGAGGAAGACTCTCAAAGCGATAGACTGACACAGTGGCTGCAACAAGGGTTCAAGCATAGCAATGATTGTGAGGATGGTGCAGGACCGGGCAGTGTTTTGTTGTGCACAGAGTGTGAGTCAGAACCAATTCAACAGCAGCTAACAACAGGATGGCTAATATAAAACAGAAAATAAGAAATGTTGGTGACGATGTGGGGAAACTGGAACACTTACTCATTGCTGGTGGCAGTGTAAAATGGTACAGCTGTTTTAGGAAAGTGCTGCAGTTCCTCAAAAACTAAAATTAGAACTACCATATGATCCAGCAATTCCAATCCTAGGTATATAGACAAAAAGCTTGAAAGCAGGGCCTCAAAGATAGACTTCTTTTAGCACTATTCACAACAACCAAAAGGTGGAAACAACCTAAATGTCCATTGACAGGTGAATGGATAAACAAAATGCAGTACATACATACAATGGAATACTACTCAACCAGTAGGAGAAATGAAGTCATGATACATGCTACATATGGATGGAGCTGGAAGACATTTTGCTGTGTGAAATAAGTCAATCACTAAAGGACAAATACTGAACGATCTCACTTATATAAAAAGACAAGAAAAGCAAATGTATAGAGGCCAATGTTCGTAGTAGTTACCAGGGGTGAAGGGAGAGGGAAAGAGGGGTTAACAATGATGAAAAAAATCACACTGATCAAGGGTAGGGTTGCAAAGCCTATTACTGTAATTGCTGTCAATAAGTTGTAAAAAGCTGAATTGGCAATAGGTGTGTAATGGATATAGATTTACAACAACAAAAACAAAAAAGAATACCTGCTTAGGCTGCTTATGTACAACCAAACACCTCATGGGACTGGATCCTTGTTTTGGAGGTTTATGGTTACGTTTTCATGGGACATTCCAGTTAACTGGCCTAATAACATGTTCAGCACTTTTGTTCTACCTCCTAGTTCACGCGTAGTGCCTGGGGTCTTAAAAACTTACAAGCAGCCATCCAAGGCAGAACAATTGATGACTATTCACCTGGAGCAACAGACGAAGAAGGAGAGTCAGGAATAAGATTAGGATATGGTGGCTAAGTGCCTCCATGAACAATCTCCTTTGTCATGAAACCAAAATAACTGGATGGTGCCCAGTTACCATTACTGAACGTTTTGATCAAAGATTCTATAGAAGAATCCTGATCAAACAGGGGAAACATACAGAACTGAATTTCAAATTCTCATAGGCTCTAGACCTTAAAGCTTAAACCAAAAATATCCTCTGAAGTCATCTTAAAACTAAACAGTAGTTTGGCTTAACTAGTAAAATAGGCCTGCCTTGAGCATTACGCTCTTTTAAGAACTATTTGTATGGGATCAAGTTGACAATAGCAAATTGAAAGATTAGATAGGAACCTTAGGGGGCAGTGAGTTTATGTTAACGAGGGAGGAGCAACTCATAAAATGAGGGCGAAAATGGCTGTACAACTAGAAGAATGTAATCAATGTTCCTTATACATGTACAAACTGTTCAGCTGGTGTGTGTTTTGCTGTGTACACTCTCAATGACAACAAAATAAATAAAATTTAGAAGAAAAAACAATCTATGGAGCAAAAAAGTTTGTAGGCAGCTATTCAAGGTACAACAATTGGTCTCTACTCACCTGGAACAACAGAGGAAGAAGGAGAGTCAGGAATAGAAGGAAGATATGCAATGTGTGGGCTAAATGCCTCCACAAAAAACTGCCTCATTTTCCGTTAGACCAAAAGAACTGAATGGTGCCTGGCTACCGTCACTGAACATTTTGATCAAAAATTCCACAGAAAAATCCTGATCAAAGGTGGAAATATTACAGAATAGCATTTCAAATTCTCACGTAATCCAGACATTGTGGAGTCACGGGAGCTAATGAACTCAAACTACTGCTCTGAGATAATCTTTAAACCTTAACCCAAAAAACATCCCCTGAAGTCTTCTTAAAACCAAACAATAGTTTAACTTAACAAGTAAGGAGTGTCTGCGTTGGGTATTATGCTCTTTTAAGAACTACCTACGTAGGATAAAATTGACAACAACAACTGGGAAGATTAGATAGGAACCTTAAAAACAAACAAAAAAAAACAAACCCCTTGCCACTGAGTCAATTCCCACTCATAAGGACCCTACAGGACACAGCAGAACTGCCCCATATGGTTTCCAAGGAGCACATAGTGAATTTGAATAACTGACCTTTTGGTTAGCAGCCGTAGCTTGCCACCAGGGCTTCCAGATAAGAACCTTAAATTGGGGGCAGTTAATTAATGTCAATGGGGGAAGAACAACTCAGAAAGAGAGGGTGAGAACTGCTGCACAACTCGAAGAATGTAACAAATGTCACCGAATCCTGTATGTAGAAATGGGTGAATTAACATATGTTTTGTTGTGCATATTCTCAGTTACAACAAAAGAGACAGAAACCCTGTAAGTAACATTATACTCATGATTTCCCCTTTACATTGGAAACAAGGTAAGGATATTCTACCAAAGGTTACAAAAGCAGTTTTTGAATGCTGTTAAACACAAAGTTTCAAAATCACAAAAACAAAAATTCTCTATTAGTCATCTGGTGCTGCTATAACAAAAACACCACAAGTACATGACTTTAACAAAGATATTTTCTCACAGTCTAGTAGGCGAGAAGTCCAAATTCAGGGCATCGGCTCCAGAGGAAGGCTTTCTCTTTATGTCGGCTCTGGAGGAACGTCCTTCTCATCGATCTTCCCCTGGACTAGGAGCTTCTCTGCATAGGAACCCCAGGTCCAAAGGACGTGCTCTGCTCCCAGTGCTTCTATCTTGGTGGTACGAGCTCCCCAAATCTCTGCTTGCTTCCCTTTCCTTTTATCTCTTGTAAGATAAAAGGTGGTGCAGGCCACACCCCAGGGAAACTCCCTGTACACTGGATCAGGGATGTGACCTGAGCAAGAGTATTACATCCCACCCTAATCTTCTTTAAACACAGGCAGAGATTATGATTTATAACACACAGGAAAACCATAAAATGGAGGACACTGAGATTCATTGCCTAACCAAGATGACACATATTTTGGGGGGACACAATTCGACCCATGACCCTCTCTAAAATAATGTATTCCTTTAATGTAATGCCAATCAACATGCCAACAAAATTATTTGGGAACTTGACAAACTAATACTTAAGCAAAGGAGCCCCAGTAGTGCAACGACTAAGCGCTCAGCTGCTAACTGAAAGGTTGACAGTTGGAACCCACCCAGCAGCTCCACAGGAGAAAGAACTGGCAATCTTCACCCATAAAATTACAGCCTAGAAAACACTATGGGGCAGTCCTACTTTGGGCCATCACTATGGGTCTAAATCAACTCAACAGCAATAACTTATCCTTTGCTTCAGAAGGAATATCTCAACATGTCTGTCATGGACTAAATTACATTCCCCCAAAAATATGCGTTATCAATTGGGCTGGGCCATGATTCCTGGTATTGTCTTGATTTTCCTGCATATTGTAAATCCTGCATCTATGATGTTAATGAGGGAGGATGGGAGGCAGTTATCTTAGTGAGGCAGGACACAATCTAGAAGACTGGATTGTGTCTTGAAGCAATCTCTTGAGACATAAAAGAAGCAAGCAGAGAGACAGGTGGACCTCATATCACCAAGAAACCACTGCCGGGAGCAGAGCACATCATTAGGACCTGAGGTTCCTGTGCTGAGATGCTCCCAGACCAAGGGGACACTGATGCATTATAAAGACCCTCCTCCAGAGCCAACAAAGAAAGAAAGCCTTCCCCTGGAGCTCACACCCTGAATTTGGACTTCTAGCCTACTGGACTGTGAGAGAAGGGACTTCTCTTTGTTATAGCCATCCACCTGTGGTGTTTCTGTTATAGCAGCACTAGATGACCAAGATAACACCCCACACCACTGAACCCCTAAAAATTTCACTGAAGTGGAAGGCACCTGAAGTTCTGTCAGAAATTCTACCATGCAAATGTTTTTCCAAGAAGTTCAATCACTGATGACATTTCTTACTTACTAGGCCCAGTAAGCATAATGCCATCAAATGCAGTGGACTACTGTGACATCTTGCAGAAGGGAAAGGCGATCAAAGTCCCCATGGACTAACCTATGATATAGGGCTGGAGAACTGACATAGCCCTGAGGTAGGACACAAAAGGTGTATTGTGGTCTTCTTAGCTGAAGCCAAATTGCTTTTCATCATCCTTCAAAACAGGTACAGAGAACTTCCAGACAACATGGCACTATAGACAGAAGCACCATGCAGTCCTTCCACAGCAAAGACCCAAAATACTAAGTAAAACACAGACAAATGTCAATCCTTGAACCCTAAGGGTCAAATGAAAAGATAAAGAACTCAGCCAAGGCCTGAACAGAATAAGGAACTGACAGAGAAAAGAGAATGAGGAGAGATACATGCTGAGGTCCCCTATCAGCTAATGCAGCAAGAATTTGCCATCTTGGACTCCTGTTGGAGATCGGTGGATAGGGAGTATGGGAATTGAGCTTCACAAAGCTCCCAGCAGGAGATGGAACACCCAGTAACGAGCAATATATGCTTTCTAACCCCTATCCTTCTCCCCCCACTCAACCTCCCCTCCTTCATAGCTGGCTGCAGTGGCTTTGCTGGCCAAGAAGTGCAGGGTCCGTTACACATGGATTCACTCCACCTGCACTGGAGATCAGCAGACAGGGAGTACAGGAAAGCAGCTTCCAGGAGTTCCTAGTAAGAGAATGAGCACCTGCTGGACCTACCCTGCTGTACCAAAGCTGAGCAACTGGACCTGACCACTGGACAAGGAGGTGAAAAGTACTGTGCCCACAGATGAGCAAACAACAAATAACATACAGCCCGCCTGCTCAGACATAACCAAACAAAACAAAAAAGCAGGACGAAACAAATCTACAACCAATAAATGAAGAAAATAACTACTGAATGTCACAAAGACAAAAGAAAATATGAAAACATATAAAAAACCAGGACAGGATGGTTCCACTAGGCATCGAAAATAAAACACCAGATGAGCTTCCACTAGAAGAAAAGGCACTAGAACCATCTAATAGGAAATTCAAATCTCTAATATTCAGAGCTATCTATGTTCAAGCAATAAGCAGACAAAAATTAGGGAAAAATAGACAAAAATCATGGAAAAGGCAGACAAATTCACAGAAAATACAGAAAGCAAAATAGTAGAATTCAATAAAATAATACAGGAACAAAATAAACTCACAACTAGAAATCATACAAAAACAACCATCAGAAATGAAAAAGATAAACAAGATTTCAGATATGGACAGTGTCATAGCAGGGCTGAGGAGCAGGTTTGAACCTGAAGACAGGATCAGCGAAGTGGAAGACAAACATTTGAATAAAACTCTGAGAAAAATCAGAAAAAAGACCAAAGAAAAATGAAGAAACCCGGAGAATTACATCAGATACAATTCAAAAGCAAAAATTTGCAGGCGATCGAAGTTCCAGAACGGGGAGAAAATGGGAAACACAGAGAGGATCATTGAAGAATTGCTGACAGAAAGCTTCCTTAATATCATGAAAGATGAAACAGTGACCATCCAAGATGCTAAACAGATCCCATACAGGATAGACCACAAAAGAAAATGACCCAGGCATATCATAAACACACTCGCTAAAACCAAGGACAAAGAGAGACTCCTGAGAACAGCTTGAGAAAAATGAAAAGTCACATACAAAGGAAAAACAATAAGACCAAACTCTGATTATTTGGCAGAAACCATGCAGGTAAGAAGGCAATGGGATGACATATATAAAACCTTGAAAGAAAAAAATTGTCAGCCAACAATAATACATCCTGTGAAATTATCATTCAAATATTATGGTGAAATTAGAATATTTCCAGATAAACAAAAATTAAGGGCATATGTAAAAACCAAACCAAACTTACAAGAATTACTGAAGGGAGTCCTTCGTTCTGAGAACAAACAATATCAGACCACAGCCTGAATGGAGGATAGAAGACTGTACCACCCAGGTAACAACCTAGGAAATGAACTCTCAAGGACTATCCAAAACCAAGAGTTACAACAGGGAACCAAAGAGCTTAACGTGTAAATGACAACAATGTCAGAACAATAAAAGAGGGAATAAATGGCATAGGTATAGAATTTTCTAATGGAGAGGAAGGAAAGGCAATACCAAGTAATAACAGACTGCATCAAACATAGGAAGGTAAGGGTAAATTTCAACGTAACCAAGAAAAAAGTTAACAAACCTACTCATCAAAAAAAAAAAAAAAAGAAAAACATAAAGTCTAACTAAAAACAGAATTTACAAAAACAAAAGAAATGAAAAAAAAATCCATAAACAAAAGGAATTCAGTACAGGAGAGTAAAAGGTCCAAAGAAAACATCAGCACCATACACACACAAAAAAACAGTATACTACGACAGCAATAAACTCATACCTATCAATAATTACACTGATGTAAACGGCCTAAATGCACCCAGGAAGAGACAGAGAGTGACAGAATGCATTAAAAAAACAGATCCATCAATATGGTGTCTACAAGAAACACACCTTAGAAACAATGACGTAAATTTATTAACAATTAAAGGATGGCTCTTCTTCAACATTGTACTGGATATCCTAGCCACAGAAATTAGGCTAGATAAATAATGGGCACCCAGACTGGCAAGGAAGAAGTAAAAGTATCTCTATTTGCAGATGACATGATCTTATATACAAAAACCCTAAGGGAATCCTCAAGAAAACTACTGAAACTAACAGAAGAATTCAGCAGAGTAGAGTATCCGGATACAAGATAAACATATAAAAATCAGTTGGATTCCTCTACACTAACAAAAAGAACATCGAAGAGGAAATCGCCAAATCAATACCATTTACAGTAGCCCCCAAGAAGATAAAACACGTAGGAATAAATCTTACCAGATATGTAAAAGACCTATACATAGAAAACTACAAGACACTACTGCAAGAAACCCAAAGAGACCTATGCAAGTGGAAAAACATACCTTGTTCATGGACAGGAGGACCCAACATTGTGAAAATGTCTCCTCTACCCAAAGTGATCTATGGATACAGTGCAATTCCGATCCAAATTCCACCAACAATTTTACTGAGATAGAGAAACAAATCACCAGCTTCATATGGAAGGGAATGAGGCCCTGGATAAGTAAAGCATTACTGAAAAAGAAAAGCAAACTGGGAGGCCTCACTCTACCTGATTTTAGAACCTACTATACTAAAATTTTTATACTGCCACAGTAGTTAAAACAGCCTGGTGTTGGTACAACAAGAGATACATAGACCAATGGAACAGAACTGCGAAACCAGACATAAATCCACCCACATATGAGCAGCTGATATCTGAAAAGGCCCAAAGTCAGATAAATGGGGGAAAGACAGTCTTTTTAACAAATGGTGCTGGCATAACTGAATATCTATCTGCAAAAAAATGAAACAAAACCCATACCTCACACCATGCACAAAAACTAACTCAAACTGGATCAAAGACCTAAATATAAACAATATAAGATTATGTAAGAAAAAATAGGGACAACACTAGGAGACCTAATACTTGGCATAAACAGTATACAAAACATTACTAACAATGCAGAAGAGAAACCAGATAACTGGGAGCTCCTAAAAATCAAACACCTATGCTCATCCAAAGAGTAAAAAGACTTCCTACAGACTGGGAAGAAGTTTTTAGCTATGACATTTTTGATCAGTGTCTGATCTCTAAAATCTACACAGTACTGCCAGAACTCAACTACGAAAAGACAAGTAACCCAATTAAAAAATGAGCAAAGCGTAGGAACAGGCACTTCACCAAAAAAGACATTCAGGTACCTAATAGATACATGAGGAAATGCTCATGCTCATTAGCCATGAAAGAAATCAAACCAAAACTACAATGAGATTCCATCTCACTCCAACAAGGCTGGCATTAATCCAAAAAACACAAAATAAGAAATGTTGGAGATGATGTGTAGAGACTGGAACACTTATACACTGCTGGTGGGGAATGTAAAATGGTACAACCACTTTGGAAATCAAATTGGTGCTTCCTTAAAAAACTAGAAATAGAACAACTATACGATCCAGCAATCCCACTCCTTGGAATATACCCTAGAGAAATAAGAGCCTTCACAAGAACAGATATGTGCACACCCATGTTCACTGCAGCACTGTTTACAATAGCAAAAACATGGAAGCAACCAAGATGTCCATCAGCAGATGAATGAATAAATTATGGTATATTCACACAATGGAACATTACGCATTGATAAAGAACAATGATGAATCCGTGAAACATTTCATAACATGGAGGAATCTGGAAGGCATTATGCCCAGTGAAATTAGTCAGTTGCAAAAGGACAAGTATTATGTAAGACCACTATTATAAGAACTCAAGAAATAGTTTAAACAGAGAAAAGAATATTCTTTGATGGTTACGAGAGGGGGAAGGATGGAGGGAGGAAGGGGGTGGGTTTTCACTAATCAGATAGTATATAAGAACTATTTTAGGTGAAGGGAAAGACAACACACAATACAGGAGAGGTCTGCACAACTGGACTAAACCAAAAGCAAAGAAGTTTCCTGAATAAACTGAATGCTTCAAAGGCTAGCATGGCAGGGGTTTGGGGACCATGGTTTTAGGGGACATCTAAGTCAACTGGCTTAATAAAATCTATTAAGAAAACAATCTGCATCCTATTTTGGAGAGTGGCATCTGGGGCCTTAAACACTAGCAAGTGGCCATCTAGGATGCATCAATTAATCTCAACCCACCTAGAGCAAAGGAGAATGAAGAACACCAAAGACACAAGGTAATTATGAGCCCAAGAGACAGAAAGGGCCACATAAACCAGAGACTACATTAGCCTGAGACCAGAAGAATTAGAGGGAGCCCGGCTACAACCAATGACTGCCGTGACAGGGAACACAACAGAGAACCCCTGAGGGAGGAGAGCAGTGGGATGCAGACCCCAAATTCTCGTAAAAAGACTAGATTTAACGCTCTGACTGAGACTAGAAGGATCCTGGAGGTCACAGTCCCCAGACCTTCTGTTAGCCCAAGTCAGGAATCATTCCCAAAGCCAACCCTTCAGACAGGGATTGGACTGGGGTATGGGATAGAAAATTATACTGAGGAAAAATGAGCTTCTTGGATCTAGTAGACTCATGAGACTATGTTGGCATCTCCTGTCTGAAGGGGAGAGGAATGGGTAGAGGGGGCAGAATGGACACAAAAAGAGAGTGGAGGGAAGGAATATGCTGTCTCATTAGGGGAAGAGTAATTAGGAGTATGTAGCAAGGTGTTTATAAATTTTTGTATGAGAGTCTGACTTGTTTTGTAAACTTGCACTAAAGCACAATTAAAAAAAAAAAAAAGGATGTAAAAAAAATATATCAAGCAAACAGCTACCAAAAAGAGCAGAAGCAATCTCAGATCAAATACTTTATAACAAAATCCACCATAAAAGACAAAGAAAGGCACTATATAAAAATTAAAGGGATGATCCATCATGAAGACATAACCAAAATAAATATCTATGCACCCAACGACAGGGCTCCAAAATACATAAAACAAACTCTAACAGCACTGAAAAGAAAAACTGACAGTTTCATAATAATAGTAGGAAACTTCCACACACAACTCTCAGTAAAGGACAGAAAATCTAGAAAGAAACTCAACACAGATATGGAAGAGCTAAAGGGCACAATCAGCCACCTTGACCTCATAGATAAACATAGAACACTCGACCCAACAGCTACAAAGTACACATTCTTTTCCAACGCATATGGAACGTTCTCCAGAACGGACCACGTCTTAGGCCACAGAGCAACCCTCAACAAAATTCAAAACACTGAGATAATATGAAGTAACTTCTCTGACCACAACGCCATCAAGGTAGAAATTATCAACAGAAGAGCAAGGGAAAAAAAAAAATCAATTATATGGAAACTGAATAACACCCTGCTTAAAACCCGCTGGGTAATAGAAGAAATTAGAGATGTAATCAAAAAATTCCTAGACTCAAAAGCGAATGAAAACACATCACTCCAAAACCTTTGGGACACAGCAAAAGTAGTATTTAGAGGTCAATTTATCATAACAGATGCACACATCAAAAAAGAAGGGACAAAATCAAAACATTAGCTACACAACTTGAACAAACAAAAGAGAACAGCAAAAAAAGGAAATAATAAAAATCAAAGCAGAAATAAATGAAATAGAGAATAGAAAAAAATCAACAAAACCAAAAGTTGGTTCTCTGAAAAGATCAACAAAATCGACAAACTACCGGCCAAGCTGACAAAAGAAGAACAGGAGAGGACACAAATAACCCAAGTAAGAAATGAAAGGGGAAACATTGTAACAGACCCAACTGAAACAAAAAGGATCATGACAAAGTATTATGAAAAACTATACTTCAACAAATTTGAAAACCTAGAAGAAATGGACAAATTTCTAGAAACAAATTTGAAAACCTAGAAGAAATGGACAAATTTCTAGAAACACACTACCTACCAAAACTAACACAAAATCATGCTGAAAATCTGAATAGACCCATAACAAGAGATTGAAAAGATTTAAGAAAAAAAATAAAACTTGCAACTACAACAAAAAAGCCCTGGCCCAGATGGCTTCACTGGAGAATTCTAACAAACATTCAGAGAAGAACTTACACCAGTACTACTCAAACTATTTCAGAACACAGAAAATGAAGCGATATTTCCAAATTCATTCTATAAAACCAGCATAACCGTGATACCAAAACCAGGCAAAGACACCACTAAAAAAAGAAAATTACAGACCAGTATCTCTCATGAATATAGATGAAAAAATTCTCAACAAAATTCTAGCCAACAGAATTCAGCATCATACCAAAATAATAACAACACCATGATCAAATAGGAGTCATACCAGGTATGCAAGGATGGTTCAGCATTAGAAAATCAATCAACGTAATCCACCACATAAATAAAAAGAATCACATGATCACCTCAATCGACACAGAAAAGGTATCTGACAAAGTCCAACACCCATTCCTGATAAAAACTCTCAATAGGTACAGAAGCAAAATTTCTCAACATAACAAAGAGCACCTATGCAAAACCAACTGCCAACATCATTCTTAAGGGAGAGGGGCTGAAAACACTCCCCTTTGAGAACAGGAATAAGACAAGGATGTCCTTTATCACCACTCCTATTTAACATTGTGCTAGAAGACCTAACTAGAGCAATAAGGCAAGAAAAAGAAATAAATGGCATCCAAATCGGTAAGGAAGAAGTTAAACTGTCCCTATTTGTGGCTGGTATGATACTATACACAGAAAATCCAAAAGACTCCAAGAGAAAGCTACTGGAACTAACAGAAAGATTCAGCAGAGTGGCAGGATACAAGATAAACACACAAGAATCAGTTGGATTCCTATACACCAATAAAGAGAATGATGAAAAGGGAATCAGGAAAACAATACCATTTATAATAACCCTAAAAAAAACCCCAAAAACTTAGGAATAAATCTAACCAGGATGTAGAAGACCTATACAAAGAAAACTACAAAACACTACTACAAGAAACCAAAAGAGATGTACATAAATGAAAAAATGTACCATGCTCATGTATAGGTAGACTCAACATTGCGAAAATGACAAATCTACCCAAAGCGATTTACAAATACAATGCAATCCTGATCTGAATACCAACAACATTCTTTAAAGAGATGGAAAAACCAATCATTAACTTTATATGGAAAGGGAAGAAGCCCCGGATAAGTAAAGCACTATTGAAGGAGAATAAAGTAGGAGGACTCGCACTACCTGACCTCAGGATATACTACACAGCTATGGTAGTCAAAACAGCCTGGTACTGGTACACTTGACCAATGGAACAGAATTAAGAATTCAGATGTAAATACATCCACCTCTGGTCACCTGATCTTCCATAAGGGCCAAAAGTCCATCAAATGGTGAAAAGACCATGTTTCAAACAAATAGTGCTGGTAAAGCTGGATGTTCATCTGCAAAAAAATAAAACAGGACCCGTATCTCACACCATATACGAAAACTAGTTCAAAACGGATCAAAGACCTAAATATAAAGCCAAAAATTATAAAGTTCGTAGAAAAAGAATAGGATCAACACTAGAGGCCCTAATACATGGCATTAACAGGATACAAACCCTAACCAACAACACACAATCTCCAGAAGATAAGCTAGATAACTGAGATCTTCTAAAAATTAAATTCTTATGCTCATCAAGAGACTTCACCAAAACAGTAAAAAGAGAACCTACAGAGTGGGAAAAAATTTTTGATTATTACAAATCAGACAAAGGTCTGATCTCTAAAATCTAAAAGAAAATCCTACACCTCTAGAACAAAAAGACAAATAATCCAATTGAAAAAGGGGAAAGGAAATGAACACACACTTCACCAAACAAGACATTCAAGAGGCCAAGAGACACATAAGGAAATGCCTGCAATCACTAGCCATTACAGAAATGCAAATTAAACCACAATGAGATACTATCTCACCCCTGGCATTAATGGCAGGGATCAAAAAAACAGGAAATGACAAATGTTGGAGAGGCTGTGGGGAGATCGGAACTCTTATGCACTGCTGGTGGAAATGTAAAATGATACAACTATTTCGGAAAACAATATGGCACTTCCTTAGAAAGCTAGAAACAGAAATACTGTATAATCTAGCAATCCCACTCTTAGCAATACATCCTAGAGAAATAACAGCCATCACATGAACAGCCATATGCACACCCATGTTCACTGCAACATTGTTCACAATAGTAAAAAGATGGAAACAACCTAGATGCCCATCAACAGATGAATAGATAAACAAACTATGGTACACACACACCATGGAGGATTATGCAACAACAAAGAACAACGATGAATCTGTGAAGTATCTCATAACATGGATGAATCTGGAGTGCATTACGCTGAGTGAAGTAAGCCAATCACGAAAAGACAAATATTGTATGAAACCACAATTGTAAAAACTCATGAAAAGGCTTATCCACAAAAAAAAAATCTTTGATGGTTATGAGGGAGGGCAGGGCTGGTGACGGAAAAACACTAAATAGACATTAGATACGTGGTAACTCTGGCGAAGGAAAAGACAGTACACAACACTGGGGAAGCCAGCACAACTTGTATAAGGTAAGGTCATGGAAGCTCTACAGACACATCCAAACTCCCTGAGGGACTGAATTGCTGGGCTGCGGGCTGTGGGGCCATGGTCTCGGGGAACATCTAGCTCAATTTGCATAACATCGTTTATAAAGAAAATGTTCTACATTCTACTTTGGTGAGTAGCGTCTGGGGTCTTAAAAGCCTGTGAGCTGCCACCTAAGATACAACACTGCTCTCACCCCTTTGGGAGCAAGGGAGAACAAAGAAAACTAAAGATACAAGGGAAAGATTAGTCCAAAGGACTAACAGACCACATCTACCATGGCCTCCCCTGGACTGCATCCAGTACAACTAGATGGTGCCTGGCTACCACCACCGACTGCTCTGACAGGGTTTACAATAGAAGGTCCCAGATGTAGCTGGAAGAAAATGTAGAACAAAATTCTAACTCACAAAAAAAGACCAGACTTACTAGTCTGACAGAGACTGGAGAAACCCCAAGAGTACGGCCCCCAAACACCCTTTTAGCTCAGTAATGAAGTCACTCTCAAGGTCTACCCTTCAGCCAAAGACTAGATAGGCCCATAAAACAAAACAAGACTAAAGGGGGACGCCAGCCCAGGTGTAAGACTAGTAGGCAAGAGGGAACAGGAAAGCTGGTAAAAGGGAACCCAAGGTGGAGAAGGGAGAGTGTTGACCTGTCATGGGGTTGTTAACCAATGTCATAAAACAATATGTGTCCTGTTTAATGAGGAACTAGTTTTTTCTGTAAACCTTCATCTAAAGTACAATTAAAAAAAAAAAAAAAAGATATGGAGAAAAAGACATTCACTAGATCAACAGCTGCATACCAGGTACCAGGAGATGTATTAATTTGCTCAAACAATGAAACTACATCTTGAACAGCAGCTGCAATTAGAGTCACCACCTTGTTAAGTTTTTCATAATTCACTGTCATTCTCCAAGATCCATTTCTTTTTGCACAGGCCAAATAGGAGAGCTGAATTGGAGGTGTGGTGGGCATCACCATTCCTGCACCCTTTAAATCCTTAATGGTGGCAGTAATCTCTAATCCCTCCAGGAATGTGGTATTCCTTTTGGTTTACTGTATTCCTTGGTAGGGGCAGTTCTAATGCCTTCCCCTTGGCTTTTCCTACCATAACAGACCTTACTCCATTTGTCAGGGATCCAACGTGGGAGCTCTGCCAGTTGCTGAGTATATTTATTCCAATTATGCATCCTGGAACTGTGGAAATCACTACAGGAGGGGTTCAGGAAACCACTGGACCTACTGGGAGACGAACCTGAGCTAAGAATCCATTAATAACTTGACTGTCTACTCCCTCACTTTGACTGATGGGCCAAGGGAAATTTCTGAGTCTCCTGGAATTAGTGTCAGTTCGGAGCCAGTATCCAGTAACAACTGAGAAGTCTGATTATTTCCTTTTCCCCAATGAACAGTTACTGTTGTAAAAGGCCATAGAACCCTGTGGGAAAGGCTGGGAGAAAGATTATAAATTTTTGGCAGCGTAGTGAGGTCATTCCTCAAGGGGACCCTGCCTGCCCTTTATTCAACAGATTGTGAGTCTTTAAACTCGCTCATTTCTGGGAACTGATTGAGGGGCTGTGACTGTCTGTTCTGGTGATTCACGTTAAACTGCTGTTCACTTGACCAAGAATTCTTCTGCCTGTACAGATCAAGTATTTAGTAGAATTCCTATCTATTTCTCTCCTAGGGACACCGTGACTAAGTAGCCAATGCTGTAAGTCCATACGAGTCAGGCTATTCTGATTACTGCTTTGACTTCCACTGAAATCGACTCGACAGCACTGGGTACTGTGCTGGGTCCATAATGGTAACCACGCCTACCTTGTCTCTGACAACTGAGTGCCACCACTTGGCCCCTACCATCACAAGGTCCAATTAGTCCAATTGTAGACAGGTGTCTTAATTCAGTTAGGGCAGTTACCACTGTCAAGTCTGACATAAAATAGCAACCACAGTAGTTTTCAAGGATGCTGGAGCTCCCTTCACAAACTTTTTTCCTCACCATTGTGGTAAAAGGTGTGTCCTCTAGGCACTCCATGTGTGGGTCTGTGGGCCTAACTAACCTGATAAATCCACTCTAACATACCAATATTCCTAAGCCTTTGGATGCAGTATAATCCTTCTTCTACAGTATACCAAAGCAGGTTTGGTACTTCAACTTAATTTAGTGTAGGCCACTGTGTAACTATGCTTCAGTGACACAATCAAATAAACTATTAGATTCCTAACCTCTTAAGCTGAAACACTGATGAAGAATCTATGCTTAGTGGGTCTGTATCAATAAACTCAGACTGATCCATCTTTACGTTCCTTTCACCATTATCCCACACCCTTAATAGCCATTGCCACTGATATTCTCCAGGTTTCTGTCTACACATATGAGAAAACTCAAGCAGTTATTTTGAAGTGTAGCATACCTCCTCCTGGTTCACACTTTGTACTTCGCCTTTTGGGGCTCACTGGGACTTAAGTCTAGTTATCACTCTAGAAGCCGAAATTGGTGGAGATGACGTGTTTTGAGAACATTCAGAACTGTCCTGTAAGGCATCTGCCTTAGGCAATGCCCCAGGTAACGACTCAGACAAAGGCTTTAGTCACAGCTGGGTTAATCTCATCAGATGGGGGTGAAGGGGCTAACGGTTTTACTGGAGAGTCTGGCTTAGCAGACAGAGTTGGGGTAATCTTTTCAGATGGGAATGAGAGGGCTGGTTCTGTTGACAGGAGTGATTCAATGGAATTTAGGAGCTTAGTGTCTCCAGCTTCCTGATTACATGCCCATATGTCCCCATCCCAACTTTCAGGACCCCATTCCTTCCCAATCATTGCCCTCGCTTGAACTTCAGACACCACTCGATGCTGGGAATTCAGCTGGCGTTTTAATTCAGCTACTCTTATGATAAGACTCTGGGTTTGGTTTTCGGCAACATCAGCTCTGTTACTACAAGATATAAGGCTTTTTTTCAAGGCACATGCGGAAACTTTAAGGTTGTTTATGCAACATTTGAGCTTTTACTCTGAAGCCCTGAGCTCAACTCTTTCTTTCACTAGTTTGTCTAGCAAAACTAACCAACCAGCTTCCTTATACTTCTCTTTATGACAAAATTATAAAACGGTATCAAACATGCGATCACACAGAACCTCGCCTTTCACCAATACCTAATCTATCGGTGATGATATTTTGCATATTTCTATTGCCACCTCACGCCATGGATTAGCAGTGCTCTCTTTATGACTGGAAGCAGAGTCATAAACATCTTTAAAACTAACCAGACTTGAAAACCAATTTAGAAAACTCACCCTTACAATTGTGTTTCTCTAGAACCATCCGGTACCAAATATCTTAGGCTGAGTTCCCTAGAAAAGCAAAACTGGTAAAACATACATAGATTGATTGATTAGATTAAATAGATTAGTTAGACCGAGATACATAGATAGATGCATATTAAGGAAATGGCTCACCCAGTTGTAGAGGCTGGGATGTCCCAAGTCTGTGGGTCAGGTTGGAAGCTTCTCCTGATTCACGCAGCCGCAGGGGCTTGCAAACCCAAGACTGGGAAGTCAGACAACAGTTCTCTGGCTCACAGACTACAAAGACCCATGAATCCCAAGATCAGTAGGCAAGATAGCAGGTAAGCTGCTTAGCTCAAGTCCCAAGAACTGGAAGTCAGATGAACAGCTGCCAGCTATAGGATCCAGTGCAAGTAAAACCCTATGAACTTTGCCAGAAAGTCCACCTATATTGGATGTAGGCTACACCCCCCAAAAAACTCCCTTTCAACTGATTGGCTACTCACAGCAGGTCCCATCATAGAGGTGATCACATTACATCAAATCTCATCATGGAGGTGGTCACATCATTATACGACTGCCAAACTAGATCATAACTGCCAAACCACTGAGAATCACGGCCCGGCCAAGTTGACACACAACCTTAACGATCACAAAGACCAAAGGATCAACAGGGCTGCAGTGAATTACTTAATATGGCCCTTTTAGCCATAGTCTTCATAACTCCCACCAAATGACTGGGTGGGACTACATAAATGAGGTGCTTGTGGTCCACCAAGGGGATTGGGCAGCTTGGTAATAATGTAAATAAAGTACATGGCATGCTTGCAGGGGTGGGACCATACAAATAGGTGTATAGTACCCTAACAAGAGGATTGGTCAGTTTTACCATCTTGCTAGGCTTAAAGGGAGCCATGGGCGGGGGGCCTGTAACACAGAAGACAGTGAGACAGTAACGCAGCAATAGCAAGAACAGCAGCAGCATGAGATGGCAGGAACCAGGCATGAGATGGCCTTGGGTCCCATGGAGCTAAGAGTTTTAACACTTTTCTGGGAAGGCCCACGGCAGGGCCCGCCAGCAGCAAGGCCCCAGCAGGGCCTGGCAGTAGCAGGTGAGAAGAAGCTGCCCTGATTGAGGAACTGTATCCTGAGTTGATCAACTTCCAAGCTGATCTGGATTCTGAGTTGTACCCTGTTAGTTCCCTAATAAACCACTTAACTCTAAGTATGGTTCATGAACTCTGTGTGACGTTACAGTGAATTACTGAACCTGAAGAATGGGGGGAGAGTACTGAGAGGAGGGAGAGTAGTTGATGTTAGAGATGACGGAGTGGTACGGTACAGCAGTTTGGAAAAGTCTGACATGTGGGACATCTTTAACCTCCGCCTCATAGAAACCAGCTTCGTCCTGATCCTTATAAAAGAAATTATTCACCTAACAGCTGAGATGAGAAGGTTGGGTGGCAGGGAAATTAAGTAAATGGAAGTGAAACAACTACAGCTGAAATAATGAGAATACCAATACAATGTGAAGAATGCAACCAATGTCACTGATCATTATGTCTAAAAAGTGAGGAATGGGAGAGGTTTTGCTGTGTATGTTTTCACCAAAAACATTTACAAAAAAAAAAGGGGGCGTACTCTCAACTCTATGGGGAGGAAAAGGGTTTACTAAATAAATGGTATTGGGACAACTACTTCGTTTCGGAATATATCAAAGTAAGTTCCAGATGAATCAAAGGCTTAATTAAATTTAAACATACATAAAAGTACTAGAAAGAAAAGTACCTATTTACAATGTATATAATAGTCAAAAGGCCAAATTCTTTAATATAGAAAGAACTCTTACAAACAGAACAAATACAAGTGAAATGAAAAACAGGACGGTTCACGAAAAGGCAATGCACAGAAGAAAAAATAAAATGGTCAAAAAACATAAATATGCTTGAAACACTCTATTAAAGAATTACGAATTAAAACACGAAATCAAAACAGAGATGTGGACTACTACAATACATAAGGTAAATGATAAACTATTAGGTAGAATGTAAATTAATGCAACCTTCTCGGAAAGCAATTTGGCAATTATCAAAATTTCAAAAGTATATACAGTTTTACCCAGCAGTTATATTCCAGGTACTCAGCCTTCCAATAAACTTACACAGGAACACAAAGTTCTGTAGGTAAAGGATCATTTTCCAGTCTCTGTACAATGTCTAGGGTATGTTCTTAAATTACTGTTGGATGAATGAATGACAGCAGTGTTTGAAATAAGAAAAATAAGTGGTGCTGGTAGTGGCCTCAGTGTCTATCAACAGCCAATTGGTTTAGTAAATTACAGCACAGTCATAGCAGAATATTACGCAGCAGCTAAAAATAACGAAGTACAGCTATATCCATATATGTCTGTATGTATTTCTGGAAGGGTACATAATTAGGGGTCACCAGTCATTATCACCCACTGGGGAATGGAGCTGGGACAGGAGCAGAGAAGACAGTACATTTCATCTTATTCTTTTCTGTACTGAGAATTTTTCTTACTAAAAACATATATTACTTTTATAATGAAATACAAGATAATGAAAATTCTCCACATTAGGGGAAATTTTCAAATAAATAAAAATATTTTAACAATTTTATTTTTGGAAAACTACCCAAATGGGCTGCTGTCTTTTAATGAACTAATAGATAATGCACACAATTATGACAGAGTCTATGCTAAAATAAACCTTTACTAGAGTAAATTTCCTTCTTGCTCTTTTCAGTCCTATAGTATTCCCTTTGGATTAGAAACCATGTTCAGTCAGAATTATTTTGCTGGCCTAGATATTTCCTCTTCTGGATGCTGATGGGGAGAGGCAATAAACTACACAGAAAACAAGAAGTTTCAATAGTGATTCTCAAATCTGAATGTACATAATAATTACCTGGGGAGCTTGTTAAATATATAGATTCATATAATCCATCTCCAGAAAATCTGAGTAAAGAAGTCTAGGTTAAAGTCCGGAATTTGCTTTTTTTTTTTTTTAAAGCAGGGCAAATAATCTAGATGTGGGTGATCTAGGGACATAACAGTCCCTGAACAACTACGTAAGGTCCAGGGATCTCAGTGACCTATGGTTCTTCGTAGAATTCACTGGCCGTGTAAGAAATACTCAGGAATACATGTGTGTTTAGGCTAATTTTGGCCAGTATTATCCTACTGATAAAACAATTTTGCTCAGAATTCTTTCTAACTCACAGCCACTTTCTAAGTGTGACTGCTGATCATATTGACCATCCCCGCCAGACAGGCAACAGAGGTATGTGTCTTGATGGGCTACCAAGAAGGCAGACAAGATCACAAGAACTAGGTGAAGAAATGTGGGTTGTTCACGGGCAGTCAGTCGAAGCAGGAAGGTAAAATAATGGCTTCCCAAAGTCCAGGCATTAATCCCTGGCACTTTGAATATGTTATGTTACATGGCAAGGGGAATTAAGGTTGCAGATGGAATTAAGGTTGTTAATCAGCTACCCTTAAAATAAGATTATCTGTATTACCCAGGTGGGCCCAATGTAATCACAAAAGCCTGTTGCTGTCAAGTCAATTCTGTCTCATGACAACCCCATGTGTTATAGTGTAAAACTGCTCAATGGCGTTTTCTTGGCTGTAATCTTTACAGAAGCAGATCTCCAGGCCTAGTGTAGTGTAATCACACTCTAAATATAGAAGAGAGGCAGAAAGTCAGAGTCTAGACTGCCTCTTGCTGGCTTTCAAAATGGAAGGGAGTCACAAGCCAAGGAATGAAGACAGCCACCAGAAGCTGGAAAATGCAAGGAAAACAGCTTTTTCCCCTAGAGCCTCTAGAAGGAATGCAGCTCTGTCGGCACTTTGACTTTAGTCCAGTGAGAGCCATTTCAAACTCTGACCGACCCTCCAAAATAATACATTTGTGTCGTTCTAAGCCATGAAACTTGTGGTAATTTGTTATAGTAGCAATAAGAAACTAATGTACACGTTGACAAACAAACCGTTTAATAAGAAACTAGATTTTTCTTACCTATATCCATTGGTCTTTCTGTATTTAAGCTGTCCGTGCTACCCTGATGCAGCTGCCCACCTAAGGGTGCCTTTATTTGTTGATCTGATAATTTCCCTGTACTGACAGATCTAAAAACAACAGTGATGTTAATAACGCAAAATTACACTTAAAAATGGAATCCTTGACAACTTCAATCCTTTCTCCATTATGATGATGCTGCTTATTGGTCCAGTATACTGAAGGCTGTAGTCTTTGATCTTCATCATTAAGTGTTTCAAGTCCTCTTTGCTTTCAGCAAGTAAGGTTGCCTCATGTGCATATCACAGGTTGTGAACAAGTTTTTTTTCCAATCCTGATGCCGTGTTCTTCCTTGATATAGTCCAGCTTTTCGGATTATTTGTTCAGCATACAGATTGAATAAGTATGCTGAAAGGATACAGCCTGGATGTACACTTTTCCTGATAAGCAAAATCATGACAAATGGAGAAAACACTGAAGTTATCAAGGATTTCATTTTATTTGCATCTACAATCAACACCCACGGAAGCAACGGTCAAGAAATCAAACAACGTATTATTGCATTGGGAAAATCTGCTGCAAAAGATTTCTTTAAAGTGTTAAAAAGCAAAAACGTCACTTTGCGGACTAAGGTGTGCCTGACCCAAGTCATGGTATTTCCAATCACCTCATATGCATGTGAAAGCTGAACAACGAGTTAAGGCAGCTCATAGAAGAATTGATGCCTTTGAATTATGGTGTTGACAAAGAACACTGAATATACCATGGACTGCCAGAAGAATGAACAAATCTTGGAAGAAGTGCAGTCAGAATGCTCCTTAGAAGCAAGGATGGTAAGACTTCATGTCACGTACTTTGGACATGTTATCAGGAGGGCCCAGTCCCTGGAGAAGGACATCATGCTTGGTAATGGAAACGGTCAGTGAAAGAGAGGAAGACCCTCAATGAGACGGACTGATACAGTGCTGCAACAATGGGCTCTGACATGGCAACAACTGTGAGGGTGGCACAGGACTGGGCAGTGTTTCAATCTGTGGTATATAGGGTCACTGTGAATTTGAACCAACTCGACGGCACCTAATGACAACACAGTTAAGCGTTAACAAGAAGCCAGAGAATAAGGAGACAAACAATTCAAATCGGAGATAAACTTCAATAACCAAAATAAACAAAGAGCAGAAACAGAATATTCAAGTCAGAAAGAGCCACGCATTTACACAGTTACAGGAAGCATCTGTGATTTCCAGAGACTGTGAATGTATACAGTTCATATCATGAACCATAAGCCAGTTACTAATTTGGTCCAGTTGTTTTTAGGATAGGAATATACATGTTTTAGTACAGTTTTCATACTTAAGGCTAGAAAGGAACAGAATCTCTTACCTGCCAAACATTGTTTTGTGCTGTTCAGCCCTCTGCCTCTCACCTCCTTGTACTGAGAGACAATGAGAGCATTCTCGTGGGTCATTCCCATCTCTAGACTGCCCTTCAGATGGCCCCTGACGAGTGACCAAGGCTAACAGGTTGGAAGACGCTTGTGTTTTAGGGATTTTGAAAGGAGCTACGGTCTAAAGAAACACATAAAATAGTTAATATGATGCATGAAATTTGCAGACCTGTCACGCTCTTTGGCACGGCCAGGAGTATAAACTTTGGAGTCAGTCAGACCTGGATTCAAATATTGGTTCTTCTACTTAGAGCCTGTGTGACCTCTGACAGTGCATTTAAGCTCTCTAAGTCTCAATTTCCTTTTCCAATTAATAGGGACAGTAATAGTTACCTACCATCGGACTGTTATTTTGAGGGTTAAATATGCTAATGCATATAAAGCACTTAGTAAGTATATTTTTTACACACAGTAAGTACTCATTAAATTACAGCCATTCTCATCAAGAATCCTTTCCATAAAGTACTATACTAGTTTATGACCTACAAAAGGGTTTAACCAACACACCTTAGTAGGAGAGCCAATGATTGTTGGCAAAGTAGTTTTAAAGAACCAGTCAGAACTCCGTGGAGAGGATCCCACGTGCTTGGTGGGAGAGGCTCCGAGGCTGCCGGGCCGACTGGGCTGAGGGGAGTAGCTGTACCCAGCCCCGGCATGAGAGGGGCACACAGGGTCAGAGTGCTGCTTTCTGAGCTTCTGCTTGTTCTGATAGATGTCGGTGAGAGTGGGGGTGCTCTGCAGTCTAGCACCCAGTAAGAGAGACTGTGGTGACTGAGCCTGTGGCACTGGAGAACCTACCAAGAAAATGAGTGCAGTATTAACTCAAATTAAAGAAGCATAGGGCAAAATCTTAAGACTTAAAAGATAATTTTTAAAATAATTCTGATGAATGCCTTTTTTTTTAATGAGATATTCTAAAAATTGTTTACTTGGTAAGAGACTACTTTCTGGCATCCTTTACAAAAGAATCATATAAGTACATCGTCTTCAGTATTCTCAGAAGATAGAATTTCATGTGACAGGTCTATCAGCAGTTTTTATCAGCAGCTCCCAAAAAACTCAAGATTAGTTTAAGGTCTCATTAGCACCAAAGAGAAAATATAGCTAATGGTTAAAGTTAATGAAAACAACAAATGCCTATATTGAAAATGATGATTCCTACTCTATAAAAAAAAATACATACATGGATATATCAATTTATCTCTTTTCTTACATAATTACTAAAAGAAGTTTCCAAAGTAACCCAGAATAACCCCCATTCAAATAAACAAAACAAAAACACATTAAACGCAGGGGATAAGATCAGGAAAATGGCACACCATTCCTGGATTTGTCTAAAGTTAACAAGTATATGGACATTTTACCTATTTTGTCAGTTTCATTAATGACACTTAAAACCTGAAGTATCCATGTTCTCTACACAGAAAATATCTGGCTACAAATATTCTTGATTCCTAAGGAAACACCACAGCAAGAGCCTGGGAGACAGGACCCCCTTTCCCAGCACAAATCTGTTGCTGCCAACCTAAAGCCCACTAAGCTTCCAGTTCCAGTTACAAATTCTTTGGAGTTTCCTGAAAGTCAAGCTACCACCAATAAAGTTAAGACGTCCAAATACTTCTTGTGACCTAATCATCATCTTGGGGCCCTGGTGGCGTAGTGGTTAACCAAAAGGTTTGCAGTTCGAATCCACCAGCTGCTCCTTGGAAACCCTACAGGGCAGTTTTACTCTGTCCTATAGGGTTGTTATGAGTTGGAATCGACTCAACAGCAACGGGTTGAGTTTGGTTTGGTTTAACCATCATCTTAAAGGAGCTCTGGTGGCACAATGGTTAAGTACTCGGCTGCTAACCAAAAGGTCAGAGATTCCAACCCACGAGCCGCTCCATGGGAGAAAAATATGACAGTCTGCTTCTGTAAAGATTACAGCCTTGGAAACCCTAGAGGGTTCCTATGAGTCAGAATCAACTTGATGGCAGTTGGTTTGGTTTGGTTTTTTAACCATCATCTTTCCAAAAAGAGACACCAATAGGAGCTTTGCTACTGACCACTCCTGGCTTAATCTCATCCCAAACCTGGTACTTAATCTTTCAGAACTCTGTTCTGCCCTTTACAGAAATAAATAAATAGAATTAGTGGCAAAATGTTATGACCTGGAGAAACCTATTTAAGCTTTATTTTAAAGAAAACACAAAATATAAAAAACTAAACTTAGAAGAGCATGCTTTTCTAAATAACACGATTCCTTGAATTGGTCCACCCCTCAAATGCATATACAATAGAATCTGACTTATAGAAGTGTTATTTATACATATCTTTTCAGGCATATATATATATATATATATATATATATATATATTAATATATATATACACTTTTTTTTATATATAAACATATATGTACTATATATAATTAAGCAAATAAACATCTACATTTCTTTTTTATGTGGCATTGACTAGTAGTTTTTAACAATAGTTTTAATCAAAATAATTAAATCTCATTTTCTAGATTGACTTTTATCTGCATGACAATAACCAAAATTTAGCTTATTTAATTCATAAGACTTATTTTCATAAAGGAATCATATACCCAAAAGGAGTATGATGTGCTAAAACATACCAGACCAAACCAAAAAAAAAACCAAACCCACTGCAGTCCAGTCGATTCCGACTCATAGCGACCCTATAGGACAGAGTAGAACTGCCCCATAGAGTTTCCAAGGAGCGCCTGGCAGATTCGAACTGCCAACCTCTTGGTTAGCAGCTGTAGCACATAACCACTTAATCACTATGCCACCAGGATTTCCACACATACTAGACCAAGATTCTAAAAAACAGGATAGCAGAATAAATACTTCATATTAACACTACTCTTTTGATAAAACTAAAAAAAAAAACAGAACTCATCCATTTAAACTGAATTAAGATTATTAATACACCAAATACGTTCTCCTACCTGAGGAATTTCTAGTCCTGGATTCATGGACCTGAGGATGTCCACAGCAGCACTGACTAAATTGCTCAGGAATAGTACCAACTATGGAAGATGGGGAAAGGAAGGAGAAATGATTCAAAAACCAATAAAGGACAGAAGCAAGCAACACATGCACAATTGCACGGTATACCGCAGTTTACAAAATTTTAGTTAGGATAGATTTAGTTCAACTAACACTTAGTGAGCAAACAATGTGCTGGGTGCTGAGCACATAAGACTAGAAAAACAAGGAAAAAATATATACCCTGCCTTGAAATAAGATCATCAGGAAAAGAAAGGCACATAAACCAATGAATATCTGAAACAGATATATGTAAAAGACAGAGAAAGAGGACAAAGAGTGATAAAGTGTTTGGAGGTTTTGATAGACCTGGAAAGGCTCAGGCCTTCCTCAAAAGAGCCTGCTACAGGAATCTTAGCAGACTGCTGGCCACGCTGAAGCCCCTCGGAACCCACCACATTTGTACAAGGCCATGCTTCCCTCAGACTGCTGCAGTTAATGGCTGAGAATGGTGGGGGTACTAATTCAGACCCAAACAGGCAGGTCAGGGAATTCTAACAATTTAGTACTTGGGAATGCCCCACCTGTCTGGCCCGTTTTCTTAGAATTAAACCATAGTCTGAAGCTCCTTCTGCCAATTCTCCTTTATTCCCCTCCCCCCTTTTTACAGGTGCTTTAGGCCTGCATATTTTTCTGAAGGGTTTCCCTGCCTATTCCTGCTCTCTCTCCCTTTATTCTTCAGTTATTTACCCCAATAAATCTACACATCTAACCTAACACTGAGAGAGAACTGGGGAAGGCTTCAGGATGCTTAAATAGGTAAGAGGAGTGTTATCTATAAAAAGGGGCACTGACCAAGTTATTAGGTCGGCAGACAGAGATCAGATCCTGAAGACTGGCCTTTTCCTTCAGTACAAGAATAAGGTTTGGACTATGTCTTTGGAGATGTCTCACGGGCTGCTGCAGGGGTGAAGGTGGGCCAAGATTTGTTTGAAGACGCTAAAAACAACTTCAAAACCATTAGAACAGGTGTTCTGGTGCTTCGAACCTTTTTTTTTTTTTTAATTATAATTGTTTGGTTTTGATAGGAGTTCTGGGCACTATTTCACCCCTTCTCTCTGTGCCTCCATCTGAGATTTCTTCCTATTAATCTAAGTTGTATCAATCAGGGTAGATTCTTCTCCTTTTAGAAGCGAAAATATTTTGCAATTTTGGGATCTGCCACCTCTAGGCTTTCAGCTCTGCCACCACGAGGCCCTGTCTGCACTCTCTCTCCTGCTCACCAGATTAATGTTGCTTCTCACCTCAGATTCCATGGTCCCAGTTGCGCTGGCCTCTATCACACATATTCTGGAGTGGAGTATTTTCTTTGTCTCTTAGTTTCACTGGAGATGTGGTCTGTGGTTTGTTTTTGTTTGGTTCAGTTCTTTTTTGTGTGTGTTGTTTTTTTTTTTAACAACTGGATGACACAACCTGAACCCATGAACAACAAAACAAAATGCTGCCCGGTCCTGTGCTATCCCTATAATCAGTTGCAGATTAGACCACTGTGATTCACAGGTTTTTTAATATAGAATTTTATTTATTTTGTTGTTACTGAGAATATACACACAAACACAAAAAAAACACCACACTACTTCAACAGTTTCTGTATGTTCCATTTAGTGACACTGATTATATTCTTTGAGTTGTGTAACCATTCTCACCCTCCATCTTAGGCTGGGGTCTCTAAAGAAGCAAAACCAGTGAAGTGTATCTATATGTAGAAAGAGAGAAAGAAAAGATTTATATTAAGAATATGATTCACACGGCGTAGAAGCTGGAATGTTCCAAGTCCGTGGATAAGGTTCACATAGCCATAAAGCCATAGGGGCTGGCAAACCCTAGATTGGCAGGTCAGACAGCAGGGCTCTGGCTCACGGGCTGCAAAGACCCATGAATCCCAAGATCGGCAGGCAAGACAACAGGTTAGCTGCCAGCTCAAGTTCCAAGAACCAAAGGTCAGGTGAACAGGAGCCAGCTGCAAAATTCAGTGCAAGCAAAAGCGCACAAACCTTGCCAGAAAGTCCAGCTATACTGGATGCAGGCCACACCATCAAGGAAACGCCCTTTCGACTTGCTATTCAAAGCAGATCCCATCATCATATTATATCAAATTTCATCATGGAAATGATTACATCATCATATGACTGCCAAACCACATCATAATTGCCAAACTACTGAGAATCATGGCCTAGTCAAGCTGACACACAACCTTTACGATCACACCCTCCGACTGAGTTGTTTCTCCCCCATTAACATAAATTCACTTCCCCCTAAGGTTTCTATCTAAACTTTTAAGTTGCTATTGTCAATGTGACCCCATACATACAGTTCTTAAAAGAGCATAACGTTCAAGGTAGACATTTTTTACTAGTTAAGCTAAACTATTATTTGGTTTTAAGAAGAAATCAGAGGAAATTTTTCATTTAAGGTTTAAAGATCATCTCAGGGCAGTAGTTTCAGAGGTTCATCCAATCTTCATGGCTCCAGGAAGTCTGGACTCCATTAAAATTTTGAAATTCTGTTCTATATTTCCCCTTTTGATAAGGACTCTTCTACGGAATCTTTGATCAATATGTTCAGTAATGACAGCCAGGCACTATCAGTTCCTCAGGTCTCATGGCAAAGGAGGCAGTTGTTCATGGAGGTAATTAGCTATACACTCCATGTTGTTGTTAGGTGCCACCCAGTCAGTTTCGATTCATAAGGACCCTATGTATAAGAGAACGAAACACAGCCTGGTCTTGCGCCATCCCCACAACCGCTGTTATACTTGAGCCCATTGTGAAAGCCACTGTGTCAATCCAAGCATGATGTCCTTCTTTACCAAGCATGATATCCTTCTCCAGGGAGTGGTCCCGTGTGATAACATGTCCAAAGTACATGAAACAAAGTCTTGACATTCTTGCTTCTAAGGCGTGTTTTGGCTGCACTTCTTTCAAGACAGATTTGTTCATTCTTCTGGCAGTCCATGGTATATTTAATATTCTTAACCTACATCATAATTTAAAGGCGTCAAATCTTCTTTGGTGTGCCTTATTCATTGTCCAGTTTTCGCATGCAGACAAGGCGACTGAAAACACCATAGCTTGGGTCAGGTGCACCTTAGTCCTTAAAGTGACATCTTTGCTTTTTAACACTTTATACCGGTCTTTTGCAGGTTTTCTCGATGCAATATGTTGTTTGATGTTTTCACAGCTGCTTCCATAGGCATTGATTGTGGATCCAAGTAAAATAAAATCCTTGACAACTTCAATATTTTCTGTTTATCATGCATGATGTTGCCTATGATGTGGTCCAGTTGTAAGGGTTTTTGCTTTCTTTATGTTGAGGTGTAATTCACACTGAAGGCTGTGGTCTCTGATCTTCATTAATAAGTGCTTCAAGTCCTCATCACTTTCAGCAAGCAAGGTTGTATTAACTGCATATCGCAGGCTGTTAACGAGCAAGTCTCCTTCTAACCCTGATGCCCCATTCTTCTTCATACAGTCCACCTTCTCAGATTATTTGCTCAACATACAAATTGAGTAAGTACAATGAAAGGATACAACCCTGATGCACATCTTTCCTGATTTTAAACCATGCAGTATTCCCCGTTCTAGTCGAAGGAGTGCCTCTTGGTCTATGTACAGGTTCCTCATGAGCACAATTAGGTGTTCTGGAATTCCTATTCTTTGCAATGTTACTCATAATTTGTTATGATCCACACAGTCAAATGCCTTTGCATAGTCAATAAAACACAGGTAAACATCTTTCTGGTATTCTCCACTTTCAGCCAAAATCCATCAGACATCAGCAATGATATACCTCATTCCGTGTCCTCTTCTGAATTCAGCTTGACTTTCTGGCAGCTCCCTGTAGATGTACTGCTGCAACTGCTTGTGAATCATCTCCAGCACAATTTTACTCATGTGTGATATTAATGATATTGTTCAATCATTTCTGCATTCTGTAGGATCACCTTTCTTTGGAATGGGCACAAATACGGATCTCTTCCAGTCAGCTGTCCAGGCAGCTACCTTCCAAATTTCTTGGCAAACACAAGTGAGCGCCTCTAGTGCTGCATCCTCCTCCTATTCCTCACTGTCCTTCCTGTAGTTCCAGGTGAACAGAGATCAACTGTCAAGCCACTTGCAAGCTATTAAGACTCCAGGCACTACACACTGAACTAAGAGGTAGAACGGAGGCACTGAGCATGGTACTAAGGCCAATTAACTGGGATGTCCCATGAAACCATGACTCTAAATCTTCAAGGAATGAAATCCCATGAGGTTTCTGGCTGTACACAATCAGCCTCAGTAACTACTCTTTTTTTTTTTTTTTTTTGTCACTGTTGTAATTATGTATCACACAACTTTTGCCAATTCAACTTTTTAAAGGTGTACAACTTATTGACAGCAATTACAATTATCGGCTGTGCAACCCTACCCTTAATTTTTCTGCATGTGGAAATCCAATTTTCCCAGCACCATTTATTGAAGAGACTCTTTTTTCCCCATCGAATGGACTTTGCACCCTGTCAAAAATCAGCTGACCATAGATTTGTGGGTTTATTTCTGGACTCTCAGTTCCATTTCACTCGTGTATGGGTCTAATGTTATACCAGTACCAGGCTGTTTTCAATACTGCAGCTATAAAGTATGTTTTAAAATCAGGAAGTATGAGTCCACTTACTTTGTTCTTCTCTTTCAACTTTCCTTTAGCTACTTGAGACCTCTTACTATTTCATATAAAGTTGAGGACTGGGTTTCCTATTTCTGTAAAGAAGGCTGTTGCAATTTTGATCAGGATTGTGTTTAATCTATAGACCGCTTTGAGTAGTACTGACATCTTAACAATATTAAGTCTTCCCATCCATGAACACTGAACATCTCTCCATTTACTTGTCTTCTTTAATCACTTCTATCAGTGTTTTAGTTTTCATGTCTAGTTAGATTTATTTCTAGGTATTTTATTCTCTTAGGTGTAAATGGAACTGTTTCCCTAATTTTCCTTTCAGATTTCTCACTGCTGGTGTATAAAAGCCCAAGTGACTTTTGTTTGTTGACCTTGTATCCTGCAACTTTGCTAAATTCCTCTATTAGCTCTAGAAGTTTTCTTGTGGACTCTGGGATTTTCTAAGTATACGATCATATCATCTGCAAACAGAGATAATTTTACCTCTTCTTTTCCAATCTGGATACCTATTTCTCTTTCTTGTCTTATTGTTCTTGGTAGGACTTCTAATACAATACTGAACAAAAGTGGTCAGGCTGAGCGCCTTTGTCTTGTTTCCAATTTTCAAGGGCAAAGCTCTCACTCTTTCTCCATTAAGTATAATGCTGGCTGTTGGCTTTTCATATGCCCTCAATCATATTGAAGGATTTCCCTTCTATTCCAATCTCCTTTAGGATTTTCATCAAAAAGGTGATAGATTTTATCAAATGCTTTTTCTGCATCCATAGAGTTGATCACGTGGTTCTTTTCCTTTGTTCTACTGATGTGATATATTACACTGATTGATTTTCTAAATGGTGAACCATCCCTGCATTCCTGGAATAAATCCATTTGATCACAGTGTATGATTCTTTTAATATGCTGTTAGATTCTATTTGCTAGTATTTTGTTGAGGATTTTTGCATTTATATTCATAAAAGATATTGGTTTGTAATTTTCTTTTCTTGTAGTGTCTTTATCTGGTTTGGGTATCTGGGTTATACTTGCTTCACAGAATTAATTAGGGAGTAGTCCTTCCTTCTCTATCTTTTGGAAGAGTTTCAATAGTACTGACGCCAGTTCTCTAAATGTTTGGCAGAATTCCCCAGTGAAGCCATCTGGTCCAAGACTTGTTTTGTTGGCAAGTTTTTGATCACTGATTTGATCTCTTCAGTTGTTATGGGTTTGGTTGGGTTTTTTGTTGTTATTTTGTGGTTTGCTTGTTTTAACATTCTCCTTGTTGCTGTATACAGTTTCCAGGAGAAGTGGGGAGATTCGTAACTAAGCTCCTACCATATTCCTAATAGAGCTAGTAGGCCCTGGTGAACTTAACTCAATGCCTATTGTATTCTAATTCTCATAAATCTGAGTGGTAAGTATACAGATGTTTTATGTACTTTAACCTAAGGTTTATGATCTTGAGTTTAGAGCCCAAACCCAATGGAGATGCTTTTTATACATAAAATCTATTTATATTCTTTCATTTCTAATAGAGGAGCTAACCAATTAACTCAGTGAGTCTCAAGAGGAAATCAGAGAGTAACGAAAACAAAACACCCAGAATGGAAATATTGAGATGTTCACCTGCTGTGAAGAATGTAACCAGTGTTACTGAACAATCTGTGTAGAAACTGTTGAATGGGAACCTAACCTACTGTGCAAACCTTCACCAAAAACACAATAAAATATTACTTAAAAAAAGGCGGGGGGGAGTTGGGAGTGGGGTAGTGAGAAGGATGGGGAAAGGCCCCCAATCAGCTAAAAGTCACTGCTATCATGAGCCACTGTTCCTAAAGGGAGTGTGTCATGTCAGCTTTGCTGCATGAAAAAAAGGAAAACAACTGCTTTAAACTCTCCTTACCCAAAGGGGAAGGTGAATAAGGCCTGGAGGACCCAGTAGAGAGCCTTCGTCCGACTGTTTGTACTGTGTCTGCTGGCACGGGAGAGCAGGATCCCAGCCGGAGGAAACCCAACGGGCTGGTATTAGACCTTCGTACAACTGCAGATCTGAAAGAAAAACAAAATTACCCACTTAAAGGGAGCCACCCTACTCATTAAACATGCTGAAATATGACCTTCTCTTACCATTTCTAACCAATCATTCAAATATGAGACCTGCAGTAAAAACTAATTTACTCAACACATGATCAGTTTCCCTCTGTGATTTTTATTTACATATTACTTATACCTTCGCCTTATCAATAGATGATTTGAGAAACATCTTTGTGATAACATTCAACTGACAGTTATAAAGAAAAGCTTCCTTCTGTCTGTGAAATAAGCACCACTGAATCAGAGAATTCTAGAAATGCCATACAAAACCTCAGAGAAAGAGTACAGATGGTATTCTAACATGGCAACGGTGACAGAGAAAAGGGCTAAAAGAACTGACTTCAATCAGGCTAATTCGGTCTCTAAAGAAGTCACAATCTACCATTTCCTCAGCACTGTATTACCAAATTATATTATATATTATAGAAACAAATTGATGTCCAGCAGCTTTCAGCTAATTAGTATATTATGCCAGGATGAGAGTTAAACTCTCACCCTAGTGAAATATTTAATCATTCTCTTTTAGGATTCTTGGATCAATCAACATGTACATACTGAACACTCACCATATACCCAGAGTTATAAAATGTGCTGTAAGGGAAGAGAGTGCTGACACACTGTGGGGAATGAAACCAGTGTCATGAAAAACTATCAAATGGGAAATCCATTTTCTCTGTAAACTTTCACCTAATACACAATAAAAAAAAAAAAAATTTTTTTTTTTTTTTTAATACACTGTAAGGGATTTAAGAGAAGAATAACTGGTGTTTATTTTTTTCACTGAAAAAAAAATACTGTTATACTGTTACTTTCTACCCAAGTTAATGTATACACATAATTTAAAAACAAAATAGCACTACAATGGTTAAATAAGTCCATAATCCCTTGTTTGCAAACCTGAAATGAAAAAAGCTTTAAAATTCAAAGGTCTTTTCATTAATCTTTTGGTGACAAAATCTGACAAGACTTGAATTCACTTGTAGTTAAGTCTGTCCTAAACTAAGTAAGCCATTTTAATTTTTATCCCTTTAGTGTGAATATTCATACTGAAAATGAATGAATGGCTTTGCCTCCACTGGAGGTATTCCATGACATATATTGCATATTATATCCCTTTCTAAAATCTGAGAAATTCTCATTTCTGAAACCTATCGAGCACCAGGGGTTTCAGATAGAAATGACTGTGACCTGTAATGGAAAAATCAACAGCCCCCTGTAATACACTTCTTGTACTGCCCCAGTCCTATTGTTCATAAAATATTACCTGGCACGGTCATAAACATTTACACATCTAAATCTCAACTATAGATTTCAATGATAACAGGGCAATAACTTTATTGAGAGGATGAGAGTGGAGCGGGAATTGGCACTGCTGTTGTTAGGTGCCATCGAGTCAGTTCCAACTCATAGCAACCCCATGCACAACAGAAGGAAATACTGCCCAGTCCTGCGCCATCCTCAAAATCATTATGTTTGAGCCCATTGTCGCAGCCACTGTGTCAATCCATCTCGTTGAGGGTCTTCCTCTTTTTCGCTGCCCCCCTACTTTACCAAACACGATGTCCTCCTCCAGGGACTGATCTCTCCTAGTAACACGTCCAAAGTATGTGAGACGTAGTCTTGACATCCTTGCTTCTAAGGAGCATTCGGGTTGTACTTCTTCCAAGACAGATTTGTTCGTTCTTTTGGCAGTCCATGGTATATTCAAAATTCTTCGTTAACACCACGGTTCAAAGGCGTCAATTCTTCTTCAGTCTTCCTTATTCATCATCCAGATTTCACGTGCATATGAAGCAACTGAAAATACCATGGCTTGGGTCAGGCACACCTTAGTCTTCAAGATGACATCTTCGCTTTTCAACACTTTAAATATGTCTTTTGCAGCAAATCTGCTCAGTACAAGGCATCATTTGATTTCTTAATTGCTGCTTCCATGGGCATTGACTGCAAAGTAATTCTTGACAACTTCAATCTTTTCTCCATTTATCATGATGTTGCTTATTGGTCCAGTTGTGAGGATTTCTGTTTTATGTTGAGGTCTAATTCATACTGAAGGCTGTGATCTTTGATCTTCATCAGTAAGTGCTTCAAGTTCTCTTCACTTTCAGCAAGCAAGGTTCTGTCATCCGCATAACAGGTTGTGAAGGAGTCTTCCTCAAAAAATTGGAACAAGAGCTAAATTTTCATCTATCATACAGAAAGTGAACAGGTAATACTTCCAATTGATAATTTTATAAACAGTATCAGAGGCATATTTAAAACTATGGAGGTACCATGTCTTTTACACAAATAACGTGTGCCTCCGCATTTATTTGCCAGCCACTCCGTCCCTTCAAAAGCACCCCATGCTAACTTTATTTTGGTAAAATATTCCCCTCATATCTGCCAACTACCTACATTTATTATTTTCTGGTATGACTCTATCATACCACAGAGTCTCTCCAAGTCCCCCCTTTTTTTTTCTGGAAACACTTCTCTGAAGCTCCTCCTCTGTCCTGTTCCAATCTGGTTATTTCCAAGGCCTTCTCCACGGCTGTCATCCTGGGGCATCTACTTACCACTCTCCTGCTTGGAATATCTTTTTCCATCCTTTCACTTTCAATCATTTACATCTTCAAATCTAAAGTGTGCCTTTTGTCGACTGTATATATTTGGATACTGCTTTTGTATGCAATCTGAGAAACTTTGCCATTTGAATGCAATGTTTAGCTTATTCACATTTAATGCTACTACGAGTCAGAATCAACTGGATGGCCACAACACTGACATGTTGGAATTTTTGTCTGGTATTTGCTATTTGTTCTCTACATGTCTCAAGTCTTTTTGGCTCCTCTGTTACTGTATTATTGCTTTCTGTGTGTGAAGAAGATTTTTTAGTATGTTATTTTCTTTTTTGAAACCCTGGTGGTGGAGTGGTTAAGTGCCATAGCTGCTAACCAAAAGGCTGGCAGTTTGAATTCACCAGGTGCTCCTTGGAAACTCTACAGGGCGGTTGTACTCTGTCCTATAGAGTTGCTATGAATTGGAATTGACTTGGTGGCAATGGGTTTTTGTTGATATTTTAGCTTTTTTTTTTTAAAAGTTATTTTCTTAATGGTTGTTCTAGGAATGTAATATGCATCTTAATTTATCGCTATCTGTTTCAGATTAATACTGACTTAATCCCAGTAAAACATAGCAACTTTGCTCAATATAGTTCCATTTTTTCATACTTCATTTGTACTATTGTCTATATATTACACCCATATATGTTAAAAACCTAACAACACATCGTTAGCTACTGCTTTAAGCAATTGAAAAAAATTAAGATATATACGTATATATACACATGCAGGAAACCCTGGTGGCGTAGTGGTTAAGTGCTATGGCTGCTAACCAAAGGGTCGGCAGTTCGAATCCGCCAGGTGCTCCTTGGAAACTCTATGGGGCAGTTCTACTCTGTCCTATAGGGTCGCTATGAGTTGGAATCGACTCGAAGGCACCGGGATTGGTTTTGGTCTATACACGTGCATGTATGTCTGTGTATATATATGTACATACATGTATGTATTCACACACATGCACACAGTCTTGTGTATTTATCCACATATTTACTATTTCCAGTGGTCTCCAGTCCTTCCTGTGGATTCAAGTTACCACCCAGTGTTACTTCCCTTCAGCTTGAAGGGTTTCCCTTAGAGCTTTTGTAGGGCATGTCTGCTAGCAAGAAATTCTTCCAGTTTTTGTTCATCTGGGAATGTCTTTTATTTCACCTTCATCTTCAAAGAACTGTTTCTCTGGATTTAGAATTCTTGTTCTTAGGCTGTTTCTTTTTTTCTTTCAGCACTTTGACTATGTCCACTACCTACGCCCACTACCTCTCACCTCCATAGTTTATGATGAGAAGCCATCGGTTAGTAATTTTGTTGTTGTTCTATACATGCTGCTGTTGTTAGATGCCATTGAGTTGATTCTGACTCATGGCAATCCCATGTGCACAGAGTAGAACTACTCCATAGTGTTTTCAAGGCAGTGACCTTTCAAAATCAGATCGCCAGGCCTATCTTCTCAGGCACCTCTAAGTGGGTTAGAATCATCAACCTTTTGGATAGTAGTCGAGTGCTTAACCATTCATGCCATCCAGGAACTCCTCTATACATAAAAAGCAGTTTTTTCTTTTGCAATTTTCAAGATTTTTTTTTTTTCTCTTCGTCTTTGTCTTTGAGTAATTTGATTGTGATGAACCTACATGTGGATATTTGTGTTTACCCTATTTGGGCTTCAGTAACATTCTTGGGCCTTGTCTTAGTCATCTAGTGCTGCTTTAACAGAAATACCAAAAGTGGATGGCTTTAACAAACAGAAATTTATTCTCTCACAGTTTAGGAGGCCAGAAGTCTGAATTCAGGGTGCCAGTTCCAGGGGAAGGCTCTCTTTATTGGTTCTGGGGGAAGGTCCTTGTCATCGGTCTTCCCCTGCTCTAGGAGCTTCTCAGCACAGGGACCCCAAGTGCAAAGGATGCACTCCCCTCCTGGTTCTTCATTCTTGGTGGTAGGAAGTCCCTCTGTAACTCTGCTCACTTTTCTCTTTTATATCTCAAAAGAGACTGACTCAAGATACAACTTAATCCTGCAGATTGTGTCCTGCCTCATCAACATAACTGTCTCTAATCCTGCCTCATTAACATCATGGAGGTTAGGATTTATAACACACAGGAAAATTACAGCAGATAACACAATGGAGGACAGCTGTACAACACTGGGAATCGTGGCCTCGCCAAGCTGACACACATTTTGGAGGACACAATTCAATCCATAACAGGCCTGTAGATCCCATTTTGGTTACTGTACTCTTCCACCTTAGAATTTCCATTTGGTTCTTTCTTATAGCCTCAGTTTCTCTACTGAGTTTCCTATTTGTAGAGTCATTGTCACCATATGTTGCTTTTAACTCTCTGAACATATTTATAACATCTGCTTTGAAGTTCTTGTTTGCTAACTCTGACATCTGGGCTCACTCAGAGCCAGTTTCTACTGACTACTTTTTTCTTTGATTATGGATCACATTTTCCTGTTTGTTTATAAGTCTCTTCTTTATTGAAAACTAGAAATTTTAGATAACATACTAATTCTGACTTAAATTTTTTTTTTCTTTTAGTAATTTGCCTGGACTTTAGTTGTGTGATCTGACTCCCCCATGCTATATGTCTACTGATATTTCTGCTCAGTATTTTTCATTATTATTTTTAAGAACCCCTACCTTCAGATGGGGTTGCTATGAATCAGAATTGACTCGACGGCACACAACAAAACACCACCTTCTTGGGAGGTATACCCTGTGTGTGCATAGTTCAGCAGTCACCCAATGATGTGTACAGGCATTGTGTAAAGACACCACTATCCCATAATGCTTCCAGCCTCTGCAAATTAATCTGAGTATGAACCCAGCCAGTGCTCAAGTCTCTCTTGGCTTTTACTTCCTCAGATCTTTTCTCAGGTCTCCCCTATATATGTGCACAGTTGCCCATTCATTCAGGGGATTTGTGGAGAGCTTATCTAGCCCTCCTGTCATTCTCTTACACACAGGGCCTCCACATTAAATTTCTGGCTGGTCCACCAGTCATCCAATTAGAAATGCAATCTCAGGCTAACAAAGCTGCATGTTTCTCCCATTCATTTCCTATTGAGTTTGCCTCTTGAAGCTTGTTTTCATGGCCATCCCCATATTGGTGAAATTACCATTCTCATTAATCCAAATGGGGGTAGGGCAGGGTGAAGACAGCAGCCACAAGGTAAGGAGAATAGTCTCTCATTGTTCTTTCCCAAATCATCAAAGCACTAGTACTATTTCAAGAATAAACACTTTTCAATTTGTAGTCTGCCTCTGGTCTATTTCTAGAGCCCTAAAATGGTTGTATTGACAATATTGTCTAGTTTTATACCTGATTTTTGTGGAGAAAATTTGCCAACCTCTTCACACTGCCTTAGCTTGAAGTAATTTTGTTTTTGCTGATGTTTAAGGCATTATTCAGCTATCTTCTAACATCTGGCATTCTGCTGATTAACTTTAATGCTACTCTGAATCTTCCTGTATGACTGTTTTTGCCCTCTTGCAGGTTTTAGGTCTCTGTGTTTATTCCTGTTCTTTTCTGAAATTTCATTATAATATACTGACAAGTTGGTTTTTTCTTTAAAAAAATAGGTACTATAGCCACACGATTATTTCCTGGAATTTTTCTTCCTCACCATTTTATCTGTTCTTTCTTTCTGGAATGCCTATATCAATTAATCCTTGAAGAATTTTTTTTTCATATTTTCCATCTTTATTATTTTAATTTTCTTTTTAAGATACTTCAACTTTATCTTCTAACCCTTCTTTTTATTTATTTCCACTATTATGTTTTTAATGTGAAAAAGGTCCTTTTAATTTTCTGATTGTTCATTTTCAATAGCATTTCATTCTTACTTTATGGATGCAGTATCTTATCTCTGGTGCTGTTGTTGCTTGATGCTGTCAATTCGGCTCTGACTCATCGCAACTCCATGTACAAAAGAATGAAACAGTGCCCAGTCCTGTGCCATCTTCACGGTCTTTGGTATGCTTGAGGCCACTGTTGCAGCCACTGTGTATTTTCAGTGCCATCCAACCTAGAGGGCTCATCTTCCAGCACTATATTGGACAATTTAATGTTGTGGACAATATCCTGCTGTGACCCATAGGGTTTTCATAGATCCTTGAGGCTTTTCTTCTTAGTCTGTCTTAGGCTGGAAGCTCCACTGCAACCTGTCCACCATGGGTGATCCTGCTAGTATTTGAAATACCAATGGCATAGCTTCCAGCATCACAGCAACATGTAAGCCACCACAGTACAACAAACTGACAGTCTTGGGGGTAGCTGTATCTCCAAGGACACTAATTTTTTTATGCTTTCTCCTTTTCTTTCCATTCTTGTTATTTCCTCCAGGTTCAGGCTGTTTTTAGCTTTACGCCTTACTTCCACTCCTCCGTTCTTAGTTCTCTGAGATGTAAGCTTCTCTGCAGCTAGCAGGGGGCATAGTGATTCTCCTTTTTTCAGAATCTCTGACTGCACACACTTTTATCTGCCCTGCTAAAACAGACAGTCCTCTTTCATTCTCTGTTTTCCAGAAATTAATAGAGCTTCCTCACCAACTAAACATCTATTCTTATTTTACTTATCTTTTTGGATTTATACCTTTGTTATTACTTTACTACTATCTCAGGATACATAAGAAATAAAAATACGTAAATAACCTACTACAACTAATGACATTTCATTTTTGAACAAGTTCTTCCTTCAATTCTTAATAGTTATTACACTTATGGACAAATATATACACCGGCATCATATATTATCCTGCCATGCTTAAACATTATTTTAGTATATTCATTACGAAGCTTTTTTTCATTACTCAATTTTGTACAATGCCTTACCTCTAAGAGACTAAGTCTTCCCTGGAAAATAACAAGCCTTTCAGTAACAACAAAAACAATTTTTTAATGAACAGAAAAAGAATAAAAAAGGAGAAAAAGTACTGGCTTACCTTGGAGAACCAGGTAGATTTGCGCCAGAGCTGGCGGTAGATGTCAGATTCTGTTCTATGCGCTGGTAATTCCTTATCTGAGTAGGAACTGGAATTGGAGCTGTTTCACTGTGAGGTGACACAGTAGGCTGACACTGCCTGCAACCATAATTTATTAAAAAAGAAAAGAAGTATCAGTAAGGCCCTTTTTCTTTCATGTGACCCACTGGTAATATTTAGAGAAAATTCTAGAAGAAGACAGATGATCACTTCCGTATGTGAAGAAACGATCTTGTAAGTTAAGTAAGTGAATGAATGAATGAATGAATAAATAAAGCCAAAAAACCACATCTGTCATTTAAGAAATTCTTCTGGCATTCATATGCATATTGAGGACTAAGAATTGGAACAAGAACTGGAAAAAAGTTCCTCTACAACAGAAAAAGTCTGCAGGTTAGCAAAACTCAGTTTCATCCACCTGCATTCTGCTATTCATTTACTATGTGACAGAAAAATATTTCTAGGAAAATACACTGGGTAAAAGAACAGGAAGTTCAGAGCAAAGATGACTGGAATGTTTACAAAAGTTATGAATACAGTAAGCATTCCCAAGGAACTCTGACTTTATGAAGATTGAAAACACATTGTGCAAGTCTCAAAGTATATAGCTGATCTGAAGTGTTATGATTTGGCTTTATTAAGCTTCTTTCTTTGTTTTTCACAAATTCAGAAATATGTCCCTAAATGATTTTCAAGTCAATTTACAACATATCTTGAAACATATGAGGGGCAATACTGGGCCTTAAGAGAGATGATAAATGATCTTCCATTCTTCTGTCCTCTTATAATTCTAAGAAAGCCACATGAATCTCCCACTTTTTCCCATTTACGACATTACAGATATAAAAAGAGATTATACAGTCATCCAAACATTATGGTTACCTTCTAAAGTGTCACTGTAGGACTTTTTGAATCATTAACCAGTTGCCCACTCATGGTGACATTATATGTGTCAGAGAAGAACTGTGCTGCATTGGGTTTTTAATGCCTGATTTTTTGGAAGCAGATCATCAGACCTTTCTTCTGAAGCACTTCTGGGTATACTCAAACCCCCGGTCTTTCGGTTGCCAACACAGCATGTCAAGCAGCTGCTCTGTCTGATAGGGCTGCTATGGGTCAGTAGTGACTCGAAGGCAATGGGTATGGAATTCTTAACTGATATACCGTTTAGTGTGCTTCTATAAGCTCTATATTTTATACTTTTTCCACTTAGATAGTTCTATCAAGTATCTCAAACACAACCATTTGCTCCTTCTGAAACACTATTTTATATTTAAACACTTATTTCTAGGAGAGATGATAGTTGCCTTCCCACTATCCATTCACTCACTGATTTTTTACTAAGAGAACTCAAATTTTATTGGTGGTAGTGAAGTCCCTTGGTGGCACAAATAATAAGCAATTGGCTACTGACCAAAAGGCTGGCAATTCAAATCCACCTAGAAGCACCTTGGAAGAAAGGCTGGTGATCTACTTCTGATCACAACTATTGAAAACCCTATGGTGCACAGTTCTACTTAAACACATGGGGTCTCCATGAACCAGAATCTACTTGATAGCAACTGACTGGATTTTTTTTTTTTTTTTGGTTTAGTGATGTACCCAGTTAAATTACTATATATTCCAGACTCTCTTGCAGCCCAGGGTAGCCATATATCTTTCTGGTCAATGAGTTTTAAGTGGAAGTCATCTATGCATTTTCCCTCCTTCTCCCTGCACAGAATGTGGGTATACTTAATATGGTTTCAGAAGCTAGCTTGGAATCATGAAGAAAAGGCCAAGAGAATTAGAGTGACTTAACTTCCTTACCGATAGAAACAAAGGCAACGACTGCTTTGTCAACTTCTCTTGATGTGAAAAAACTAAACCTTTAGTGTTCAAGCACACTGTTGTTCAGGACCTTATTGTTTATAGCCAAGAGTCCTGGTGGCACAGTGTTTAAGCACTCATCTTCTAACTGCAAAGTCAGTGGTTCGAACCCACCAGATGCTACACAGGAGGAAAAAGTGGCAGTCTGCTTCCATAGACTTTAGAAATTTACAGCCTTGGAAACCCTATGGGGCAGTTCTACTCTGTCTGATAGGGTTGCTATGGGTCAGTATAGACTCGAAGGCAATGGGTATGGAATTCTTAACTGATATACCATTTAGTGTGCTTCCATAAGCTCTATGTTTTACATTTTTTTCCACTTAGACAGTTCCATTAAGTATCTCTTAAATACGATTTAAGTTTTTAGTATCTATACATCTGATTCTTGAGCTTATCTACATCCTGAAAATAGAAAACAAACAAAACACATACCATTGAAAACTAAATACTTTTACAAGACTTCACTTAGCAACTCTGGTGCCTACAACCTAGTATACTGCACAGACCTAACAGCCTAAATTCCTCAATAATATATCCACCAGCAAAGCCATCAAGTACCAGAATGAGAATGTACAAACAACCATTTTTCTAATGTTTCAATTTAATGAATAAATAAAACAAGCACATCAGGGAACTTTTTTTTAACTTACGTATTGTTAAGTTCTGATACTTTTCTGGTACTTGTTAATGACAAAAGGAAAGTTAAGAAGTGTCATGCCACTGAGACTGGAGGAACCCCAGAAGACATGGCCCCCGGACTCTGTTAACCCAGAAATAAAACCATTCCTGGAGCCAACTCTTCAGACAAAGATTAGACGGGACTAAACCAAAAAAAAAAAAACCCACTGCTGTTGAGTCGATTCCGACTCATAGAGACCCTATAGGACAGAGTAGAACTGCCCCATAGAGTTTCCAAGGAGCGCCTCGTGGATGTGAACTGCCAACCTCTTGGTTAGCAGCTGTAGCACTTAACCACTACGCCACCAGGGTTTCCTAGACGGGACTACAAGACATAAAATGATACTCGTCAAGAGTGTATTTCTTAGTTCAAGTAGATACATGAGACTAAATGAGCCGCTTCTGTTCAGAGGCGAGATAAGAAGGCAGAAAGGGACAGGAGCTCGTTGAATGGACATGGGAAATCCGGGGTGGAAAGCAGGAGGGTGCTGATATATTATACGGATAGTATTTTTAACTAGGATCACAAAACAAAGCGTGTATACACTTTTGTATGAGAAACTAACTTAAGCTGTAAACTTTCACTTAAAGCACACACACACACACAAAATTGTCATGCCAAGGTTGGACGTTGCCAAGAAAAGACCACACACACGCTCTAAAGTGTATGAGAAATGCTTTATTCACACAGAGGAGACAGAGCAAGATGACCTTCACTGGTGGGCACCAATCTTCCATAGTCAGCAGGATCAACCCACATATGGCTAGTACCATAGCTGAGAGACCCCGTTCCCTCCCTGCTGGGAAGAGATACAGAGAAGTGGGATTGCCCAAGTGCCGTATGGTGCCCACACATGTCCAAGAGACACAGAAAGTTACTGTATGCTCAAAACTGCGCCCTCATAAGGAAAAGGGACTAAGAAATAGTGAGAGACCCAATTCTCAGCCTCCTCAACAGAGATGCTCTGGGCCCAAGGCCTTCACTTGGGCAATCTGGATGGGAGGCACAGAGGCTGTACCGCAGGAGATCCCCTGATAAGAAGCTAGATAAAGGTACCCTAAGAAGTAAACTAGGGGACACTGGTGACCCAGTGGTAGAATTTCTGCCTTCCACGCAGGGGACTCGGGCTTGATTCCCAGCCAATGCACCTCATGCACAGCCGCCACCTGCCTACCAGTGGAGGCCGGGGTGTTGCTGTGATACTGAACAGGTTTCAGCGGAGCTTCCAGGCTAAGATGGAACAGGGAGAAAGGCCTCGCAATTTACTTTCAAAAATCAGCCACTGAAAACCCTATGGATCACAATGGCTTGATCTATAACTGATCATGGCAATGATGCAGGAACGGACAGCATTTCATTCTGTTGTGCATGGCATGGAGTCATCATGAGTTGGGGGCTAACTTGACAGCAGCTAACAACAAGAAATAAATTTAGCTACCTCATAATTCAAAGCAACTCCCTCAGGGAATTCCAAGCAACTGGCTGGATTCCCCAGTGGCTATGGTTACTCCTCCCACCAGCATCTTGAAAGATGAACAGCCATAGCAGGTATTAGGCAAATCTTGATTCAAAGTGTCTTAGTTATCTATTTGTTCTGTTGCTACAACAGAAATACCACAACTGGATGGCTTTAACAAACAGACATCTGTTTTCTCACAGTCTAGGAGGCTGTAAGTCTGAATTCAGGGCACCAGCTCCAGGGGGAGGCCTTCTCTCTCTGTCAGCTCTGAAGGAAGGTCCTTGGCATCTATCTTCCCCGGTCTAGGAGCTTCTAAGCGTAGGAACTGCAGGTCCAAAGGACGCACTCTGCTCCCAGTGCTGCTTTCTTGGTGGTATGAGGTCCACATGTCTCTCTGTTCACTTCTCTCTTTTATATCTCAAAAGAGACTGACTTAAGGCACAATCTAATCTTGTAAATTGAGTCCTGCCTCCTTAACATAACTGCCACTAATCCTATCATCAACATCACGGAGATAATATTTACAACACAAAGGAAAATCACATCAGATGACAAAATGGTGGGCAATCACACAATATTGGGAATCATGGCCCAGCCAAGTTGACAGACATTTTTGGGGGACACAATTCAATCCATGACACAGAGTCCCCAGACAGGACTTGCAAGCAAGCAGGCTTGCTCAGAGTCTAGAAAGTCTTCCCTGAACAAATTCCCAGATACCCAGCTAGCTAAGACCACTGCAGTCACTCTTCTGTCTAGCTTTATATTAACACTGTCTTAGTTATCTAGTGCTGCTATAAGAGAAATACCACAAGTGGATGGCTTTAACAAAGAGAAATATATTTCTTCACAGTAAAGTAGGCTAAAAGTCCAAATTTAGGGCATGAGCTCCAAGGGAAGGCTTTCTCTCTCTGTCACCTCTGGAGGAAGGTCTTTGTCCTCAATCTTCCCCTGGTTGAGGAGCTTCTCAGGAGCAGGGACCGCTGGTCCAAAGGACATGCTCTGCTCCTGATGCTGCTTTCTTGGTGGTATGAGGACCCCACCTCTCTGCTTGCTTCCTTTTTAACTCTTGAGAGATAAAAAGTGGTACAGGTCACAACCCAGCAAACTCCCTTTACACTGGATCAGGGAGGTGACTTGAGTAAGGGTGGTGTTACAATCCCACCCTAATCCTGTCAACATAAAATTACAATCACAAAATGGAGAAAAACCACACAATACTGGGAATCATGGCCTAACCAAGTTGCCACATATTTCTGGGGGACACAATTCAATACATGACAAACACCAATATCTGACCATCACCCAACTCCTTGAGTTCAAGGTGAGAAGAGGGAAGGTCCACGTATGTCCTAAGTCTCCAGCAAATCCTCCCCATCCCAACTAGGTTACACAGTTCAGGAGATTCTCTATATGGAAAGTCATCTTTATCCTACATGGAATAACAGGAGGACTAAGCAGTCTGACCACACAGTAACAGTCACGTGTAATTATGTCCATTCCCATGAGTGCTAAGAGGAAGACACAAATGCAAAAGGACAAATAAAAGACTATGTGATTGCATGACTGTTTCTTCAAATTCACAATCTCTATACCAGGAGATCTCCAGTTGTGTCCTCTTTATTTCGCGAAGACTTCATGAGTAAATACCAAGACACTAACAAGTGCTCAAGATGGTTAGGATGTAACACCAAGGACAGACGGGGAGAAGAGAGAAGAATCTATGCATACGAGATTTCCATGAAGCCCGATCCTCGCACCCAACTGCCTAGCCACAGCTGTGAGTTCATGCTCACAGAGTTGTGACAAGAGATGTGCAGCTGGCTGAGGGACAAACTATCGATTACCCACTGGCCAAATCAGCAGCAGAGAATAAAGACCTGGCCTGCTGTACAGGCCCACAGCTGTGTGTCCAAACAAGTGGCTGTGGAAGAAGGCCATCAGAAAATACCAATCTACTCAAAAAAGGCGGACCCTCAATCACCACGGACTGGTATATAATTGGCCTCCGTTACCACCTAGCAACACCCAGTCTTTAAAATTCTGATACATAAATCTTATGTGTGTGCCTACTTTTTGTCTGGGTGCACAGGAATGGATCTCATACTCTCTGCATGTACTGCAGACTGTCAGATGCGTGGTGAAGGAACTATTGCAAAGAAGTGCTTCTTCAGGTGAAAATGCACTCATCAGCGAAGGAAAGAAAAGTCACAGAATTAGACCACAGGAAGAGAGCAGCTGTAAAAAGAGCCAAAGATGACTCAAGATGAGAAAGGGAGGCAAACAAAAAAAAGTAAAAACCTGAAAATACACAGCTCCCATATTTAAAACATGCCCTCAAAGAAAGGCAAGTTCTCATATAAAAAGAAAAAAGTTTATACGAGATTTGCTTACTCTCATGTTCTCAAATTGTGCACAGGGTGTCACTACAAACCCAAAGGAATGCCCTGAAATATGTTGAATTTTTGAAGGAAACACAGCAGCATCTCTCAGATACTCTGCAAACTCCTGCCACTATTACAGACTAAAATCATTAAGTTGTTTGCACAGAATTACTTAACAAACAGAACTGTAGGTATTTCTATAAATACCACATAGTTCCAAAATTCCCAACTCCAATTTGGAGTGTCTTTCTTAGCATTTTATTTTGTTCTTCCTATAAAAAATGCCATCAGAGTGCTAAGATGCATCAACACTGTTAAAAAGCAGTTCAGCAAGATTCCATGAGTACCTGGTAAACATTCATGAGTAACCTAGTAAGCATGTAAAATCCAACTAGTATTCACTCGAAAGTGAGTAAACTCATCAATAAAGCCAAGAAAAAGCACAAGCACATCTTTCTACACCCATTTCGGAGCCAGATGAAATGAAAACCTCAAAGGAGAAGGTACTACTACTACTAATATATCTTAAAAAAAAAAAAAACTAGATCCATTTAGTAAGTGTGACTCACAACAGTATCTATTTTTATACTACACTGTAAGATCAGCAATATTACGCTTCTCTTGCAATGGTAGACCAAAACTGCAAATTTGTGCTCAGTAATTTTTTTTTTTTTTAATGTCAGAGCACTGTGGGCCAAAAACCTCATTCAGGTCCTAAGACTTTATAGGCTTAGTTAACATTTTACAACATGTACATACACTTTCCTCAACATATGTGTTCCCCAATAGTTGCTAGAAAGTAAATTTCCATATCCTGAATTTTACTGTCCTAATACATTTTTTTTTTTTATTGTAAGACTGGAACTAGGTTTTCTAAGAAAATTTCTGACCCCTAAATGAAAAAATCACTCATTTCAAAATAACAAAAAATTTTTAAGCAATTGCAATAAAAGTGAGTGTTATGGATTGAATTGTACCCCCTCTCTCCCCACCCAAAATATGTTGTAAATCCTAACCCCTATACCTGTGGTTATAATTCCATTTGGGAATGGGTTTTCTTTGTTACATTAAGGAGACAGTATTAGTTTAGGGTGTATTTCAAGTCAATCTCTTTTGAAATATAAGTGAAATCAAACAAGTAAGGAAGCAGAGATGGGAAAGAGAGATGCCAAGCCACATGACGATCTCCCAGGAGCAGAAGCTCAAGAGACAAGGACCTTCCTCCAGAACCATAAGAAAAAGGCTTCCCCTAGAGCTGGCACCCTGAATTCAAACTTCTAGCCTCCTCAACTGTGAGAAAATAAATTTGTTTGTTAAAGCCACCCATTTGTGGTATTTCTGTTATAGCAGCAGTAGATGACTAAAACAGTGAGGTTCTAAGGAAATAATTAAACATGCCACCATTAAAATTACAGAGATTGTCATATGAGATGACAGTCATTGGAATATGGAGATACCAAATCCTACTGGTTTCACAAAGAATATGCCTTTCACTTGCATCAAACCATTTTAATTTTGTATACAGTGTAACTTTTAATATTCTTTCCATATTTGTTTTTACTCATACTTAATATCTTCAGCTAGAGTGTATTACGTATTCAAAACATTCACTACCTCTCTCTGCACCCATCTCTACAGTCTCTGGTGCACTTCCTGCCACAACCCCTTCACTTGTCTTCACACTGGGATCCAGACTGAAAGAGCAGCTCCTACTTGGGACATACTGTTCTCAGAGCAGAGGGAAAAAAAGTGACGGCAGAACAGAAACATTAAGCATCATTACAGAGTCCTTCCATCACTCTTTTTCCTTCTGCCCTGAAAATGGCATGTCCAAAATAGGAGTTGCTCTTTTAACTTGCATCCCATGACAAAGATGAAGCAGTCACAGGTGATCCACAGCTAACTGTAACATGAGTGAGAAATAAGCCCTTGCTGTTATAGCCACTGAAGTTTTGGTGTTGCTTGTTACCACAGCATTAACCTATCAAAAGCTGACTAGTACCCATCTCTTCACAAATATCTTTGGTACCAAGACAAAATAAAAAATTAAACAAAAAACCCAGAGAAAGCCTGTATCTTACTATATTCACATATCTCCTAAGTCTACTTTCCCTTACTTTCTTCACCACTGCAGCCCAGAACATTTAAAATCATTTTAGCCCTTTAACTCTTCTTGTTGAGTGAAAAACATTTTTGGAAAATAATACATATAATGCCACTTACATAAACCAAAATCAAACCCACTGCCATCAAGTCAAATCTGACTCATAGCGGACCTTTGGGAGAGAGTAGAACTGCCTCATAGGGTTTCCAAGGAGCAGCTGGTGGATTCAAACTGCTGATCTTTGGATTAGCAGCCGAGCTCTTAACCACTGTGCCACCAGGGCTCCATGCCACTTATATAAAACATGCAAAAAAAAAAAAAAAACAAACTAGTACTTACTGCTTATGGATAATATATATACATACACACATATATTATATACATGGCTTCAACTGCTTTACAATATTTTATTTCTTTTCAAAAATGCTAATAAGGCAAAACGTTGGGATCTAACAAGGTAGAAGGATGACTGTCCAGGTAATCATTATATTGTTCTTCATGCTTTGCTAAAATATTTCACATTCAAAAAGAAATGACACATTGTGAAACAACAAACAAGAATCAAGAACACAAAGCTCTACAATCTTATGTACAAAATTAGTAAAATTATGTAAACATAAAGAGAAATGATACATTGTGCAACAGCAAACAAGAACAAGAATCAAAAACACAAAGTTCTATAACCTTACTCATAAAACTAGTAAAATTATGTAAACATACCCTCCACACACCAAGAACTCATTTGAAGCATGTCTGCCAGCAGCTCCCACTGGCATATCATCTAAAGGAGAAAGAAAAATACAGTCAGTTCTGTTAGACTGTCTGTTTAAAAACCAAATTTGTTCCAATATTATTATTAGGGAATAATTTGAGTAAAACACAAATTTAGCATTTGCTTGTGTTGCGACTTTATGAGAAACAGGTGAACACAGAAAACTGCACCTAGTTGAATTCACAAGCTGCAACCCTCTTATGTTCACTTTATAAGCAAACTTCAAGTAGTTTTCAAAGTAAAGTATCATGTTTATTGTAGTATTTATGTATTTCTTTACCATTTACATTTGCTACCATTTTTATCAAGTTCCTTTTAATGTATCATTGACCAAGTTTTTAAGTATCATGCCCCTAAATCCTATTTCTCCTATAAACTCTATGGCTTTTATTACACAATTTTGCACACTGCAGTGATTTTTATGAACACATGTCACATTATAGCAAACTGTACAACTTAAAAGTCTAGTTCAATATGTTAGAGTATACATATCTTCCCGCACAACATACAAAGCAGACATTCCTCACCTTGGGTTGTAGATGCGTTATTTAACTAGAAGTCATGAAAGCCGGCACTTCTTCCACACAGTAGCACACTCCATAGACCATGTTCACCTACCCCTGTGTCATTTGCATATGGGATTAAAGAACAGCTCAGAATTCAGGGACTCCCTCATTCCCTATCACTGTTATATCTACCACATCACACTGCCCTATGTGATTTCAAATAGCTAATAAAGGTATATTAATTGTGTTGATGTGAAATAGCAGTGTTGATCTAATAATACAAATTTCAGAAGTTAAAGAAATGATGCTGCTAAACTATATTCAAGAGAATTGCCCATAAGGGAATGGAGGGTATATAGGTTGAGTTTGAAACCATATGTAATTGTAAAACAAAATGAAAAAAAAAAAAAAATCCTAGAAATCAGTGTAAAATGAAACAAAGGAATTTAAGTATGTAATAAGTTGGTAGCTTAATCAGAGGGCAGTGATTTCAAGTGACATAAAACTCTGTAATTTGACTGTACATTTAACTATTTAATAATTAATAACAATCCTAATGGGATTATTCTAAGAACAAAAAGGTCCAAAAAAGATTTTAAATGGATTTTAGTTATCATGTTTTTAGTAATATTAGTATTCTTATTTTGATACCGTATCATTATTTTGAAACTATAGACAGATGGATACAGCAAAATAAAGTAAAAAATAATTATGTTAATACTATTAAGAACAAAGATTTCTAGTTTGGCAAGAAAGATACAAATATAACATCAAAGTTAAATAAAAATGTAATAATTCTGAATCTGAATAGGCATATCAGTATGAACTGATGCTATCATTTTTTCTTAAGAATATGTATGCATGTATATATTTGCATACGTATGTATTTCCTAACTCTGTCCATTGAGAAAACCTAGCAACAATGACCAAGCCACGGGTAATGAGCTCCCTAGCATCCAAGACTGTGTCTCTAAATATTAATTCACATAAAAAGTAATTAGGGCTCTGTACAGAAATTACTGGTTGCTGGTCTGAGGCTGTATAGGCACAAAATGAGCATGGAATAAGTTTACACCAGAAAGCAAGGACGCTATGAATGATTAGTAGGGTCATATCAATAAAATACAAAAACCCTTGAAGGATTCCCACTTGCCAAAGATGGGACTATTTACATATCAAAAAGAAAAATCACAACATATTGAAACATCAAATATTTTAAAACTATGTGAGTTCATAATTGATAATTAAAAAAAAAAAACCCTCATTGTTTACCTTTGGAGAATGCTAAGGAACCAACTCATTATCCTGAAAACCAGTAAATAAAAAGAACAAAGGTTACTCTAGGGTAACCAAATATGGGAGAGTTCCTTATAAAAGAATTCCAGCTAATAAAAGAGAATAACAGAGTTAATAGAATAATAGATCTTTTGCAACTTCTAATGGAATAATGGATTTTGATAATAAGCATCAGTGCTGCTGAAAGTATTACATGAAAGGCCAACACAGAATTTTATAATACAGGGATGGCTAATAACATCTCTGAATTCAGTCTTAACATCACAACACAAGAGGCAATGAGACATTAGGGCTTTCTGATGTGATGCAATAGAAATACACAGTACCACCTTTGAAGTATTCTTGACAAAAACATCAAACCTAAGTACAGAGAAACATGTTAAACTGACACTATCACGTAAAGCCTCCAGAATGTGGGAAATTCTACAGGACAAATGATCCAGTTTCTTCAACAAATGGTAAGAAGCTAAAAAAATAGGGAGAGAAACCTGTAGATTAAAAAACATTAGAGACGTATCAACCAAATGCTATGTGTATACTTTGTTTAAATCATACTTCAAACTACAAAAAAATTATAAGAAAACTAAAGAAATCTGAACATGGACTGGATATTTGATATTAATTTTTGCACTGATAATCTTTTTAGGTTTGATAAAAAGAATAATGCTTTTTTTAAATATGTAACTGAGGTATTTATTAATGAAATAACAATGTCTTAAATTTGCTTAAAATAATCTGAGTACTAGACTGACATACTTAACAAGACTGGCTATATGTTGATAATTGTTAAAAATGGATTACAGATACATGGAGGGTTCAGATATTCAAGGAAAGTCGAAAACTGGGGAAAAAGAAAAAAATAAAACTACCAAAAAAAACAAATATTTAGTAATTAAAATGAAAATGAAGGGTGTGATCAACTATTGCAAATGCTGCTGATATAAGTAAAAGAGGACTGAGAAATGACCACTGGGATTTGGCAGCACAATGATCTTGACAAAGAGTAGCTTTAAAAAATTAAAAGTGAAAGCAATAAAATATATATGTATGTATTACGCAGGGAAAAATTAAAATAAACTATTATTAATATCCTCAGACAGAAAACAAAATATTACACCCTGAAACAAAAATAAGGAAGGAAAAAAAGAGCTTCTGAAAATTAAAAATATAAGAGCATAAATGAAAACCTCAACAGAAGTGTTAGAATAAAGTGTTAAAGAAATTTCCTTAAAAGTAGAGCAAAAGACAAAATGACAAAAAATCAGTGAGAAAAAAGGTAAAAAAAATTAAAGGCAAGTACACAAGTGTTTGTTAAAGTATTACTTTTAAGCTGTACGGGTGTTTTAAAGATCTTAAAAGTATGATATATTGCACACTAACAAATTCTGAATAATTGAATAGTATGGTCAACTAGGACAGATGCTGTTGAGACATCAAGATGAGGACTAAGAATTGACCCCTAGGATTTGGCAACACAAAGACCTTGAAAAGTTTTGAAAAATTAAAAACAAGGCAGAAAAAAGAGATTTATAGCCTGTACAAAATTAAAAAAAAAAAAGCCAACTAGAATAAAACAAAAGCTGTGAATGTCCTTTATACAGAAGAGTATAAAAATTTATCAAAGACATTAAAGGAAACCTAAATAAGTACAGAAATACACACACATTCCTGAGTAGATAATCTGATACTGTAAAGATCCTACTGTTCCTGAATAGTCTATACAGTCAATGCAATTCCCATAAAAATTCCCAAAAGGTTTTCTGCACAGTTTGTCAAGCAGAAATTAAACTACATATGGGGGAGGGGAGGCCAAGATTAGCCACAGCAATTCTGAAGAATACTGTAGAACTCCCCCCAACAAACATACACACACATACTGACACACATAAATTTAGGAATTACTATAGATAAACAGACCAATGGAACAGAATAGAGAAGCCTAAAACAAACCCATTCCTATATAGAAAACTGATATGACAAATCTGGAATTGTGTATCAGTGGAGAAAGGACAGAATATTCGTAAATAGTACAGAACAATTGGGTTATATACAAAAGTGAATTCCAGGTAAAGTTAAATATGAAAAAAATAATTATAAAATTTTTAGAAGGAAACAGAGAACACCATTGTAACACTAAGGCAGCATGGCAGAGACTATTGCTTGCCTACAACTTGTTTGTACCCATAATTTATAGAGTTGAAGCTGTATGTATCTAGGGTATCCACTTGGAAGAAGTTCTGGCACATGTACACAAGGACATCTGTTACAACACATTTTGCAACAGTGAAGAAGCAGAAATAGTCCAAGTATCGATCAGCTGGAAAACAGGTATACTGATACAGCTGCAATAAAAATTAAAATATTAAGATAAATAAACTAGATACATAGCTAGATGAGTGAATGGGCAGAAGCAAACATTTTGCATACCACATATTTTAAACTGTTGTCTTTATCTGTTGTTGTTGTTGTTAGGTGCTGTAGAGTCATAGTGGCCCTACCTACAATAGACCCAGCTTTACATAAAAACGGTGTGGTGGTGTCTGACTTCCTCCTCTAACTTCACAAGGGGGAAGGAGAATCAAGGTCAACAGTCCAAGGCTGATTGCTGTGAAGGGGAGGTCAGATATGCCTCCTCTCTCTGCCATCTTTACTTACTATTTCTGACACCAACCATCTCTCCCTTGGTACTCTCTACTTCTGTGCTGGGTTTGGTAATTCACTGTAGTGGCCACACAGAACTCACAGACAATACTCACAGTTACAGCGTTTACTAGAGAAGTAACAGGTTACAGTTCAGGTTCAGGAATGCCCAAGATACAGTTATTCTATCCGGACAGCCTCTTCTCTGCCATGCTCGCAGGCAGGCTTCTCCCTGGCTCTGATCCTCTGTTCTGCTCTGGCAAGTGTTAAAGCTCTTTTAGTTCAGGTGATAAGGGCCCAGAGGCACCCTACTATGCCAGCAAGCCTCCTGCCCAAAGACACTCAGCCCTCTCACTTCATGGGCTGGGAAACCCACCATGTCATCTCCTGCCAGTCTCTACTCTGCCATTTCTCTGCCACCACTTCTCATTGTCTTCAGTGTTAAGAGCTAGCTCTCTCTCCCTCTCTCTGTCTCCTGGTTCCAGGAGCTTCTCGGCACAGGGATCCTGGGTCCAAAAGACATACTCTGCGCCTGGCTCCCCCTCCTTGGTGATGGTGGGATCCTCTTTTTCCCACCTCTGGGATGGCTCATCTCAAGTCCAGCAGGATGGCAAAACTGATCAATCCCTTTGGTGGGCCACAATTATCCTATCTGCACAGTCCCACCTGGTTACTTGGGTGGGAGTTATAAGACCAAGGCAAGAAAGGACACACAAAAGTGATTCATCACACCACACTTTAACAAACAGAATTTAATATTCTCACAGTATGGGAGGCTAGAAGTCCGAATTCAAGGTGCCAGCTCTAGGGGAAGGCTTTCTCTTTCTGTTGGCTCTGGGAGAAGATTCTTGCCTCTTTTCAGCTTCTGATCCTTAGTTCCTTGACCATCTTCATGTGGCCTGGCATTTATCTTCCCTCATCTCTGCTTGCTTCTCTGCACCTGATCTGCCCCTTTTATATCTTGAATGTGACTGGCTTAAAATACATCCTACACTGATATAGCCTCATTAACATAATAAAGAAAACCCTAATCCCTATGGGATTACACCCACAAGTACAAATGTTAGGATTTAAAACACTTATTTTGGGGAGACGCAATACATCCAAAATAACTGTAAAATTACATTAAATATGGGTACAGGCATATGCAGAAGTACAAAAATATCCACAGGAAGAATATGCTTCTGGCAACAATAGAAAGGAAAAGGGACTTTAGTAGTACCTACTGTTTTTGTTAGGTGCTGTCCAGTTGGTTTCAACTCATAGCGACCCTTCGTATGACACTGCCTGGTCCTGTGCCATGCTCATAATCGTTGCTATGTTTGAGCCCATTGTTGCAGTCACTGTGTCAATTCACCTTGTTAAGGGTCTTCCTCTCTTTTGCTGACCCTCCACTTTACCAAGCATGATATCCTTCTCCAGGGACTAGTCCCTGCTGATAACATGTCCAAATTACATGAGACAAAGTCTCACCATCCTCACTTCCAAGGAGCATTCCGACTGCATTTCTTTCAAGACAGACTTGTTCATTCTTCTGGCAGTCCATGGTATACTTAATATTCTTTGTCAACACCATAATTCAAAGGCATCAATTCTTCTTCGTTCTTTCTTATTCATTGTCCAGCTTTCACATGCATACGATACGACTGAAAATACCATGGCTTAGGTCAGACCCACCTTAGTCCTCAAAGTGACGTTGCTTTTAACACTTTAAAGATGTCTTTGCAGACTTACTCAATGCAATACGTCATTTGATTTCCTGACTACTACTTCCATAGGTGTTGACTGTGGATCCAAGTAAAATGAAATCCTTGACAACTTCAATATTTTCTTCCTTTATCATGATGTTGCTATTGGTCCAGTTGTGAGGGTTTTGACTTACTCAATGCAATACGTCATTTGATTTCCTGACTACTACTTCCATAGGTGTTGACTGTGGATCCAAGTAAAATGAAATCCTTGACAACTTCAATATTTTCTTCCTTTATCATGATGTTGCTATTGGTCCAGTTGTGAGGGTTTTTGTTTTCTTTATGTTGAGGTATAATCCATACTGAAAGCTGTAGTCTTTGATCTTCATCAGTAAGTGCTTCAAGTTCTCACTTTCCACAAGCAGGGTTGTGTCATCTGCATATTGCAGGTTGTTAATGAGTCTTCCTCCAATCCTGATACTGCATTCTTCTGCATACAGTCTGGCTTCTTGGATTATTTGCTCAGCATACAGACTGAGTAAGTATGGTGAAAGGATACAACCCTGGTACACACCCTTCCTGATTTTAAACCATGCAGTACCCTCTTGTTCTTTCTGAACACAATTAAGTGTTCTGGAATTTCCATTCTTTGCAATGTTAGCCATAATTTGTTATGATCCACACAGTCAAATGCCTTTGCATAGTCAACAGAACACAGGTAAACATCTTTCTAGTATTCTCTGCTTTCAGCCAAAATCCAACAGGCATCAGCAATGACATACCTCATTCCATGTCCTCTTCCGAATCTGGCTTAACTTTCTGGCAGATCCCTGTCAATGTACTGCTGCAACCATTTTTTAATTATCTTCAGCAAATTTTACTTCTGTGTGATATTAATGATATTGTTCTATAATTTCTGCATCCTGTTGCGTCACCCCTCTTTGGAACTGACATGAATATGGATCTCTTCCGACTGGTTGGCCAGATAGCTGTCTTCCAAATTTCTCAGTATAGATGAGTGAACACCTCTAGCGCTGCATGTGTTTGTTGAAATATCTCAATTGGTATTCCATGAATTCCTGGAGCCTTGTTTTTCACTGACACCTTCCATGCAGTTTGGACTTCTTCCTTTAGTACCATCCATTCTTGATCATATGCTACCTCCTGAGATGGCTGAATGTCGACCAGCTCTTTTTGGTACAGTGACTCTGTGCATTTCTTCCATCTTCTTTTGATGCTTCCTAGGTCGTTCAACATTTTGCCCATAGAATCCTTCAATACTGCACCTTGAAGCTTCAATTTTTTCTTCAGGTCTTTTCAGCTTGAGAAATGTCAAGTGTGTTCTTCCCTTTTGGTTTTCTAACTCCAAGTCTTTGCACATTTCATTTTAATATTTTACTTTGTCTTCCCAAGCCACCCCTTGAAATCTTCTGTTCAGCTCTTTTATTTGGTCATTTCTTTCATTTGCTTTAGCTACTCTACTACATTCAAGTGCCAGTTTCAGAGTCTCTTCTGACACCTATTTTGGTCTTTTCTCTTTCCTGTTTTTTTAATGACTTTTTGCTATCTTCATATATGATGTCTTTGATGTCATCTGATAACTTGTCTGGTCTTTGGTCATTAGTGTTCAACGCATCAGAAATACAAAGCCAGTATCTCAAAACATTGACACTTATAAAAATCAGGATGGTGGGTAACTTGAGTATCTCCTGTGTTTTCTGTTTAAAATATTTCATAATTTTAAAAGTTTTAATTATTTTTTTTAAAGAAATAAAACCCTGTGCTGGATGATTTTTAAAGGTAACTCCCAATCTCAATGATCATAAACTACCATATACTACTGCTGTAATGGCCATGTTTTCCCTCCCCCAATAAATCCTGCAGGTTTTTAGTCTCAGGAATACAGTTTTCACAACTAGCCAGTGCCTGGCATTAAAAACAACAACAACAACCAAAAAAAAAAAACCCCACAGCTGCTGTCAACTCAATTCTGAATCATGGTGACCCCATTTGTGTCAGGGTAGAATTGTGCTCCATAAATTTTTAAGGCTGTGTCTTTTCAGAAGCAGATAACCAGGTCTTTCTTCCAAAGTGCCTTTGGGTGGGTTTGAACTGCCAATCTTTTGGTCAGTAGCACTGCACTTAACCATTTGCACCACCATAAAAAGACATTAAAATAAATAAAAATAAGTATTTGACAAACAACTAAATAGACCTCTGTATAAACTTCTCCTACCATCCATACCTGCATAGTCAATGCTCGCTATTAGATTTTTAAAGTAACCAAATTTCCAGTTTTTCTAATCTTATTCCTTCACAAACAAGCCACAGTCCCTTCTTTTTAATGGTTTTGCCCAACTTTTCTTTTCTGTAGGTTTCCTGGTACCCTTTAGTATTTCAAAGAACATATGTGTTCTCATTCCTTTATAAAAATTCTTCCTATATATTTATGAAGCACACTCTTGAACTTATGTAAGTATATTCTAAAGGATACTCAGATTGTTTTTAAGACTCTTTGACTCTTATGTTTTTTCCCAAATTAGTTCTTCCTTTAATTTGTCTTAAAGTTAATTTTGCTCATCCTACTGGCTTCTCCACTTCTTTCTGTTTAGCTACAATTCAAGTAATTTGAGATCATTTCCTATAATGTTTCTATCTACTTCATATCCAAACTGTTTTATGGAAGATGACTGAACAGATCTTAGAAAAGTTAAGTATATAATTTTGGAAATCTAAACAACTAAATAAAATGCCTGTTTGAAAAGGTGCCCTAAACAAGACTGTGAAATAAAGATTAAAAAAGTGCTAGTCTAGTAAATTAAGAAATACAACGTGTACAAGTAGAAAAGATTCTCACATGAGTGGTCTGACGAGATGTTGTGTGGAACCAAAACAAAGTCATCCGTGTCACAAGAAGAGTTCTTGCTACTAGTACTGGCAGAATCTTTGGACACTTGCAGATAGTTGGGAGGACCCAATGGTGGGGAAGATAAGTTTTCTTCCTGAATATGCTGCATATCTGGAAGGGACTAAAATTAACAACATAAAATTAAAAGTGGCCTGATTATCCAATACAAATCAGAATAGCCATTAGCTTTAATAGATTTTTTCCCCCATAAAAGTGGGCATAAAGTTCAATACAATCTAAAAGTTTAAAAAAAAAAAAACAAAACTCTTGGAATATCTTCCCCTTAGAAAAGGACAGTTCAAATGCACCTTTGCATAAAGACTTCTAAAATGTTTTCCAAAAGTGATACTTAAAAATATACTATCTACTTATCGAATGTCCAGTCTTGCCTTTCCTGAAATGTCTGAGTGGCTAAGTTTTTATCATGCCAATATCTCAAGTCTCCAACTCATGGTCTAGCAAAACAAACACTCAATTTTTTTTTTCAATTTAATTATTAAACACAGGGACTTTAAATTAGTGACATCCTACACAAAAAGAGTTTTAAAGCTACAATGAAGAAAACATTACAAACAGGAGAGCAGGAGACCATATTATATAAAAGAACAGTGAAATCGGTAAAATAATTGCAGTTAAGACTAGAGATTTGTTCACACTCACAGAAAGGAAGGTTTGGAAAACTTTTACAGGTGCGGGTGTGCTTTTTGTTTTTGTTTTGTTAGGGGGAGGAGGTGGTTTGTCTGTGGGAGACAGGGTAGGAACAATAGAAAAGTATATAAACATATTTAAACAAATACTTAAGCAGACCCAGCTATATATTTTCTGGCATTTGCCTAGTTCAAGGACGCTAAGTAACAACTCTAACTGAATGTCTTGCTAACACAATGGTTTTCAAAAACAATGAACTTTCTAACTTATTGTGCTCACTCTCATATCACCCGGTTCAACCACTGCTTATATTTAAGAAAAGGAAAAAGACCACGTAATGCTCTTTAAACCCAAGCCTTAAGCAGCCAGTTCACTGTCACTGCTCCTCTGAATCACTGTGCAATGAAATCAGTCTCAAATCTCCTTATAAATAAGTTCTTGATGAGCCCTCAGGCCTAAAGATTATAAAGAGAAGGGGAGATGGAAGGACTAACACTACTGAGTATCGATCATGGCCTAGGCACTGTTAAGAGTTTTCCATTTGTTATCCAACTTTATTTTTCTTCACAGTCCTATTCTGAATCCCATTTCACATATAAATAAACAAAGCTCAGAAAATTAGGTAATTTGCCCAATATTACATAGGTATAATGCAGTTGAGTTGAGATTCCAACTATCTAATTTCTTTCCAGTGGTTTCAGCAAGAACTTTCTTAATTTCTTCCCCTGCTATAAAATGATCTACATTCACAACTACCCTGGGTCCTCCCTTCCCATCTCGGTACAAGAGATGCCTCTCCTCTCATTCAAAGTGAATCTCTCTACCTACGCTCTCTGCCTTCCATTTTCTCCTACCTCCTCAAGGATCCTGATTAACTCCCCTCTGCTCCTAATATTTTCACCCTCTCCCTTTATTCTGGCTTTATTTCTGTCCACATATAAGCATTCTTAATTTTCTCACATCTCGAATCTCTATGACACTAATTATCAGCTTCTCTTTCTTCTTCACTTCTTAGCAATGTTTCTTGAAATTATTAATCCTCACTGACTCAAATTCCTCACCTCCTATATATCCCTTAATTTACCATAATTCACCTTCTGCCTTCAAATCTCCAATAAAACTGCATTTATTAAATTTACAGTGACTTCCCATTGCTAAGTCCCGTGGATACTTCCTCTATCCCTACATTACTTGATTATCTGCTACATCTACCCTGCAAACCATTCTTTTAACACTCTTTCATTTGGTGATCCCACTCTCTCTGGTTTTTTCCTCCTACTCTTTGGGGCTCAAACTCTTTTGGGGGTACCTGTCTCTCATTCACCCCTTAGAGGGAAGTGGTAAAGTATGGAATTCCTCAAGGGTCCACCCTGGACTCTCTACTCCTCACATTTCCTATATTCACCCTAGTGACCACTGTCACCCTCATGCCTTCAACTATCATTTATATGATGACTTCCAATCTTGTTATCTCCAGCCTAGATTCTCTCTGATGAGCTCTAAAACCCACTATTGTCAATTCTGACTCACAGTGATCCTACAGGACGAGCTCTAAAACCCACTGTTGTCAATTCTCTCTCACAGTGATCCTATAGGACATAGCAGAATTGCCCCATAGGAACTCCAAGCCTGCAATCTTTAAGGGAGCAGAAGGACACATCTTTCTCCTGAAGAACGGCCAGTGGGTTCGAACCACAACGTTTCAGTTAGCAGCTGGGCACTTAACCACTGTACCGCCAAGCTTTAGAGCTCTATATTCACTTGCCTATACAATATATCCACACCTGTACAATATTAACTCATCTTCTTTATACTCGAAAGTACTTTACTTCACCATCATCCATCCACTAAGTCATCATCAAGGTGTCCCTCTTCTTTAAGACCCAAATTCAATCAATCTCCAAGACCTGCAAATTCTGCCCTCTTTATCTTTCTCTTACCTGGCCCCTCCTCTTCTCTTTTTCAACTGCTGTCTTGGTTCAGACCAAAGAAGGAGGAAAAAGCTGCAATAGTCTCAGGGTTGTTCTCTAACCTGTAGTAGAGAGAGCTCTCCACTCTCTATTTACAATGTAGCCTTCCACCTAGGTTTAGAAGAATGTAGCTAAAACACACACTGGATCGTATCACTCTTCCACCTGAAATCATTCAAACGGCTCACCACAGCTTAACGACAAAGTTCAGACTCTTTCGCTCAGTACCCAAATCCCTTCAAGATGCAGCCTCTGTCTACCTCTCTAGCAGTATTTCCCCTCAATACTCTACAAATGCTCTCTATACTTGCCAGACTGAATGACTTACAGAAGCCCTGCCCAAAAGAACTTCTTCAATCACAAAAAAGTTCTATATCTGGGCTGTTCAGTATGGTAGCCACTTGCCATATATGACTACTGAGCACTTGAAATGTGGCTAGTGTGACTAAGGAACTAAATTTTAAATTTCATTTAATTCTAACAAATGTAAATTTAGGTAGCCATGGTGGGCTAAGAGCTACCATACTAGGCAGGTACATATTAGAGTTCCTTTAGTGGGTCACTCTTCCATGACTTTATATACGGGGTTTCCTTTGCCTAAAAAAACCATTCTTTTACTTCTTCTTCTTGCTAACTCTTTCTTCAACACTCAGCTGAAGCAATCCTCTCCTCTGAGAAACCTTCCTGAATGTGACTTTCATGTCTCTCATCAATGTTTCCATAGGAAGTAAAGATATATACATATATGCTTCCAACAGGGATTGAGTTACCTCTTCACCACGCAATTAAATTAAAAGCTCCTTAACTGAAACCAAACGGTCAACAATTACTTTAAAACAAAGATGAGAATGTAAGGGGGCAGAAACTAGATAAATGGAACGACCAGAACAGAAATAATGAGAGAATGTTCACTCACTGTGAAGAATGTAACAACGTCAATGAATAATTTGCGTAAGAACTACTGAATGGGAACCTAAATTCCTGTGTATCTTCACCAAAAAACACACTGTTATTTTTTTTTAAAAAAGCTCCTTAATATCAAGAACCTTGCATCTGAGGCCATGGTAGCTCCATAGACACATCCAAACTTCCTGAGGGACCAAACTGCTGGGCTGAGGGCTTTGGGGACCATGATCTCAGGGAATATCTAGCTGAACTGATATAACATAGTTTATAAAGAATATGCTCTACATTCTACTTCGGTGAGTAGCGTCTAGGGTCTTAAGAAGCTTGTGAGTGACCATCTAGGATACACCACCGGTCTCACCTCTTCGGGAGCAAGGAAGAATGAAGAAAACTAAAAATACAAGGGAAAGATTACTCCAAAGGACTAAACAGACCACAGCTTCCACGGCCTCTACAAGACTGAGTCCAGTACAATGAGATAGTGCCCGGCTACCACCACTGACTGCTCTGACAGGGATCACAACAGAGGGTCCCGGACAGAGCTGGAGAAATATGTAGAACAAAATTCTAACTCGAAAGACCAAGGTGGAGCCAAGATGATGGAACAGATAGATGCTTACGGCAAGCCCTCTTTACAACGAAGACCTGAAAAAACAGGTAAAACAAGTATATTTATGAAAAGCTGGGAGCAACACAGGCAACCTTAGAAAACGAACTGAGGGGTGAGGGAGGAAGAGATGGTTCAGAAGCGAACAGGAGTTACCAAACCTGAATGGCGGGCAGCCCTCAATTACCATTCCCAGAGCGGCGGGGGCGGGTTGGTGCTGGCATTCAGCCACAGTTTCCTCAGAGGGAAGTAGCCAGCCACACAGCCTACTCACACCTCCGGAACCAGAGAAGAACGGTGCTCTCAGCAAAAGCTAAGTACTTGGGTAAGTTTTACCGTGCTCCCCGCCCCCAAGCCAGCTTCAGTGGCTGAATTCCCTGGGCCTGAGAGAGGCCCTGTTGAGCACCTAGAGCCATCCTCCTGGCCTTGGAAAAAGAAAAAAATTGCCACTGGGGGAAAAGATAATTTGCCTGGTCAACTAACTGGAGGAGCTCAGGACAGAAACGGCTTCTGTCCAGGCATAAACAGTCCGTGGACTTTGATACCTTTCCCATCTTCACGGACCTGTGTGAGCCTATTTCAGCAAAATAGGCTCCTGTTGGCAGACTCCAACTGCTGCAGTTGTGCGGCGGAGAGGTGGGTGTCTGATGTTCGACGTTGCTTTGCTAATAAACAGGGTCCTCACCTACCCACGAGGGGCCTAAGGACTGGTAGCTCCACTCAGGTCACCCAGCCACCTGCGACAGGGGTCCAAGGATAACTGGTACCTCCCAGACCTTACAACCAAAAACATTGGGTGCCCATGGTCTGTCTGCAGAAACCACCCACCTCTACATTCTGGGGATCAGGGACATGCTTTCCTCAGAGACATGTGGGGAACAATTCTCAGCCCCCTGCCTTGTTCAGAGTGTGACTCCCTGCTGCAACCAGATACCGTACCTATACCAATCACCCCTGCCCCTTTAAGACTGTAGGACAGAGCTGGTACCACACACTTGATGATCAGCTACCTGGAAACCTAGGCTGAATTCATAGAAGAAAAGAGACTGGACTCCTAGACTGATATACCTGATAACAGCTATAGCCATCTGGGGATAGGACATCAGGGCTCCAAAGAGAAAATAGTGAAGCTAGCTGACTCAAGCAACCTATTTGGGCACATCAAAACAAAACAACGCAAGAAGCTATGACACAGTAAGCAAACATAAAATAAACTAATACAATAACTTACAGATGGCTCGGAGACAACAGTCAATATCATGTCACATAAGGAAACAGACCATGATTGCCTCAACAACCACTCAAAACAAAGAATTGATGGCTCTTCTAGATGAAAGTGCATTCCTGGAATTACCAGAGGCAGAATACAGAAGGTTAATACACAGAACCCTTCAAGACATCAGGAAGGAAATGAGGCAATACGCGGAACAAGCCAAGGAACACACAGATAAAGCAACTGAAGAAATTAAAAAGATTACTCAGGAATATAGTGAAAAATTTAATAACCCGGAAAAATCCACAGACAGACAGCAATTAGAAATTCAGAAGATTAACAATAAAATTGCAGATGTAGAAAACTCAACAGAAAGTCAGAGGAGCAGAATTGAGCACGTGGAAGGCAAAATCTCTGAACTTGAAGATAAATAACTTGGCACTAATATATTTGAAGAAAAATCAGACAAAAAAAATTTAAAAATGAAGAAACCTTAAGAATCATGTGGGACTCCATTAAGAGAAATAACCTATGAGTGATTGGAGTACCAGAACAGGGAACGATAACAGAAAATACAGAGAGAATTGTTGAAGATTTCTTGGCAGAAAACGTCCCCGATATCATGAAAGATGAGAAGATATCTACCCAAGATGCTCATCGAAATCCACATGAGTTAGATCTGAAAAGTAAGTCACCAAGACATATTATAATCAAACTTGCCAAAGCCAAAGATAAAGAGAGAATTTTAAGAGCAGCTAGGGATAAACAAAAAGTCACCTACAAAGGAGAGCCAATAAGCTCGGACTACTAGGCAGAAACCATGCAGGCAAGAAGGCAACTGGATAACATATTTAAAAAACTGAAGGAAAAAAACTGCCAGCCAAGAATCATATACCCAGCAAAGCTGTCTCTCAAATATGAAGGTGAAATCAGGACATTTCCAGATAAACAGAAGTTTAGGTAAATTGTAAAAACCAAACTAAAACTACAAGAAATACTAAAGGGAGCTCTTCAATTAGAAAATCAATAATATCAACCCAAAACTAGAACAGTAGTCAGAGCAATCAGAAGTCAACCCAGGCAGGCCAATGAAAAACACAAAGATTTTTAAAAAATGCTCGAAACACAGTAAAAGCAATGTTATATAAAAGAAGACAACATTAAGACAATAGAGACTAAGAAATGTAGTCATAGATCTTCCATATGGAGAGGAAGATAAGGTGATACAAAAAAATAAAAGTTAGGTTTAAATTAAGAAAACTACAGGTAAATAATAAGGTAACTACAAAGGAGACAAACTATCCTACACATCAAACTGAAATACAAGAAAAAAACAGAGACGCAGCAGAAACAAAATCAACAACAACAAATGTGAGGAAAGGACAATATATAAAGAAAATCTACTCAGCACATAAAATTAACTGGGAAAAAGAAACTGTCATCAACAACAATAAAAACACATCAAAGTGATAGCACTAAATTCATACCTATCCATTATTACACTGAATATAAATGGACTAAATGCACCAATAAAGGGACAGAGAGTGACAGAATGGATTAAAAAACATGATTTGTCTATATGCTGCCTACAAGAGACACACCTTAGACTTAGAGAAACAAACAAAAATTCAAACAATGGAAAAAAATATATCAAGCTAACAACATTCAAAAAAAGAGCAGGAGTGGCAATATTACTTTCTGACAAAATAGGCTTTAAAGTTAAATCCATCGTGAAGGATAAGGACACTAAAGATTAAAATGACAATATACCAAGAAGACACAACCATATTAAATATTTATGCACCCAGTGACAGGGCTGCAAGATACATAAAACAAACTCTATCAGCATTGAAAAGTGAGAGAGACAGCCCCACAATAAAGTAGGAGACTTCGACACACCACTTTCGGTGAACAGGACATCCAGAAAGAAGCTCAATAAAGACACGGAAGATCTAAATGCCACAATCCCAACTGGACCTCAAGGACATGTACAGAACACCCAACAGCAACCAAGTATACTTTCTTTCCTAGTCCACATGGAACATTCTCCAGCATAGGCCACATATTAGGTCATAAAACAAGCCTTAGCAGAATCCAAAACATTGAAATATTTCAAAGCATCCTCTCTGACCATAAGGCCATAAAAGTGGAAATCAATAACAGGAAAAGCAGGGAAAGGAAATCAAACACCTGGAAACTGAACAATACCCTGATCAAAAAAGACTGGATTATAGAAGACATTAAAGATGGAATAAAGAAATTCAGAGAATCCAATGAGAATGAAAACACTTCCTATCAGAACCTTTGGGACACAGTGAAAGCAGTGATCAGAGATCAATTTATATCAATAAATGCACACATCAAAAAAGAAAAAAGGGCCAAAATCAAAGAATTATCCCTACAACTTGAACAAATAGAAAGAGAGCAACAAAAGAAATCCTCTGGCACCAGAAGAAAACAAATAATAAAAATTAGAGCAGAACTAAATGAAATAGAAAACAGAAAAACAACTGAAAGAATTAACAAGACCAAAAGCTGGTTTTTTGAAAAAAATGAACAAAATTGATAAACCATTGGCCAAACTGAGAAAAGAAAAACAGCAGACGAAGCAAATAACCCGAATAAGAAATGAGATGGGCGATATTACAACAGACCCAACTGAAATTAAAGAATCATATCAGATTACTGTGAAAAACTGTACTCCAACAAATTAGAAAACCTAGAAGAAATGGATGAATTCCTAGAAACACACTACCTACCTAAACTAACACAAACAGAGGTAGAACAACTAAACAGGCCCATAACAAAAGAAGAGATTGAAAAGTTAATTAAAAAACTTCCACAAAAAAATGCCCTGGCCTTGATGGCTTCACTGCAGAGTTCTACCAAGATTTCAGAGAAGAGTTAACACCACTACTGCTAAAGGTATTTCAGAGCACAGAAAAGGATGGAATACTACACTACCAAACTCATTCTATGAAGCCAGGTAAAGACACCACAAAAAAAGAAAATTACAGACCTATATCCCTCATGAACTTAGATACACAAAACCAACAAAATTCTAGCCAATGGAATTCAACAACATATCAAAAAAATAATTCACCATGACCAAGTGGGATTCATACCAGGTATGCAGGGATGGTTCAACATTAGAAAAACAATTAATGTAATCCATCGCATAAATAAAATAAAAGACAAGAATCACAGGATTTTATGAATTGATGCAGAAAAGGCATCTGACAAAGTTCAACACCCATTCATGATAAAAACTCTCAGCAAAATAGGAATAGAAGGAAAATTCTTCAACATTATAAAGGGCATTTATACAAAGCCAACAGCCAACATCATCTTAAATGGAGAGAGCCTGAAAGCATTCCCACTGAGATCGGGAACCAGACAAGGATGCCCTTTATCACCACTCTTATTTGACACTGTGGGTGGAGGTCCTAGCCAGAGCAATTAGGCTAGATGAAGAAATAAAGGGCATCCAGATTGGCAAAGAAGAAGTAAATTATCTCTATTTGCAGACGACATGATCTTATACACAGAAAACCCTAAGGGATCCTCAAGAAAACTACTGAAACTAACAGAAGAGTTCGGAGGAGTACTGGAATAAAAGATAAACATACAAAAATCAGTTGGATTCCTCTAAACCAACAAAAAGAACATCAAAGAGGAAATCACCAAATCAATATCATTTACAGCAGCCCCCAAGAAGATAAAATACTTAGGAATTAATATTACCAGAGATGTAAAAGACTTATACAAAGAAAACTACAAAACACTTCTGCAAGAAACCAAAAGACACCTACATAAGTGGAAAAACATAGGATAGGAAGACTTAACATTATAAAAATGTCTATTTGACCAAAAGCTATCTATAGATTTAATGCAATTCCGATTCAAATTCCAACAACATTCTTTGATGAGATGGAGAAACAAATCACTATCTTCATATGGAAGGGAAAGAGGCCCCGGATAAGTAAAGCATTACTGAAAAAGAAGAATAAAGTGGGAGGCCTTACCCTACCTGATTTTGTTGTTGTTGTTAGGTGCTGTCAAGACGGTTCCAACTCATGGTGACCCTATGCACAACAGAACGAAACACTGCCCGGTCCTGAGCCATCCTTACAATCGCTGTTATGCTTGAGCTCATTGTTGCAGCCACTGTGTCAAGCCACCTCGTTGAGGTTCTTCCTCTTTTCCGCTGACCCTGTACTTGGCCAAGCATGATGTCCTTCTCCAGCACTGATCCCTCCTGACAACATGTCCAAAGTATGTAAGACGCAGTCTTGCCATCCTTGCTTCTAAGGAGCATTCTGCCTGTACTTCTTCCAAGACACATTTGTTCATTCTTCTGGCAGTCCATGGTATGTATATTCAATACTCTTCGCCAACACCACAATTCAAAGGCGTCAATTCTTCTTCGGTCTTCCTTATTCAGTGTCCAGCTTTCACATGCATATGATGTGACTGAAAATACCAAGGCTTGGGTCAGGCGTACCTTAGTCTTCAAGGTGACATCTTTGCTATTCAACACTTTAAAGGGGTCCTTTGCAGCAGATTTACCCATTGCAGTGTGCCTTTTGATTTCTTGACTGCTGCTTCCATGGCTGTTGATTGTGGATCCAAGTAAAATGAAATCCTTGACAACTTCAGTCTTTTCTCCATTTATCACAGTGTTGCCCGTTGGTCCAGTTGTGACCATTTTTGTTTTCTTTATGTTGAGGTGCAAACCATACTGAAGGCTGTGGTCTTTGATCTTCATTAGTAAGTGCTTCAGGTCGTCTTCACTTTCAGCAAGCAAGGTTGTGTCATCTGCATAATGCAGGTTGTTAATGAGTCTTCCTCCAATCCTGATGCCCCGTTCTTCTTCATGAAGTCCAGCTTCTCATATTATGTGCTCAGCATACAGATTGAATAGGTATGGTGAAAGAATACAATCATGACGCACACCTTTCCTGACTTTAAACCAATCAGTATCCCCTTGTTCTGTCCGAACAACTGCCTCGATCTATGTAAAGTCTCCTCATGAGCACAATTAAGTGTTCTGGAATTCCGATTCTTCGCAATGTTATCTTGATTTTAGAACCTATTATATCTATTCAGAGCCTATTATATTGCCACAGTAGTCAAAACAGATACATAGACCAATGGAACAGAATTGAGAATCCAGACATAAATCCATCCACATATGAGCAGCTGATATTTGCAAAGGCCTCAAAACAGTTAAATGGGGAAAAGAGTCTTTTTAACAAATGGGGCTGGCATAACTGGATATCCATCAGCAAAAAAATGAAACAAGACCCATACCTCACTCCATGCACAAAAACTAACTCAAAATGGATCAAAGACCTAAATGTAAAATCTAAAACGATAAAGATCATGGAAGAAAAAATAGGGACAAAGTTAGGAGCCCTAATACATGGCATAAATAGTATACAAAACAACACTAACAATGCAGAAGAAAAACTAGATAACTGGGAGCTCCTAAAAATCAAACACCTATGCTCGTCCAAAGGCTTCATCAAAAGAATAGAACGATCACCTACAGACTGGGAAAATGTTTTTATCTATGACATTTCTGATCAGCGCCTGATCTCTAAAATCTATGTGATACTGCAAAAACTCAACTACAAAAAGACATATAACCCAATTAAAAAATGGGCAAAAGATATGAACAGATACTTCACTGAAGATGACATTCAGGTAGCTAACAGATACATGAGAAAATGCTCACAATCGTTAGCCATCTCACTCCAACAAGGCTGGCATTAATTCAAAAAACACAAAACAATAAATGTTGGAGAGCTGTGGAGTGATTGGAACACTTATACACTGCTGGTGGGAATGTAAAATGGTATAACCACTTTGGAAATCGATCTGGCGCTTCCTTAAAAAGCTAGAAATAGTACTACCATACGATCCAGCAATCCCACTCCTTGGACTATATCCTAGAGAAATAAGAGCCTTTTTACACGAACAGATATATGCACACCCATGTTCATTAGCAGCACTCTTCATAATAGGAAAAAGATAGAAGCAACCTAGGTGCCCATCAATGGATGAATGGATAAATAAATTATGGTATATTCACACAATGGAATGCTACGGACGCATCGGTAAAGAACAGTGATGAATTTGTGATACGTATCATAACATGGAGGAATCTGGAAGGCATTACACTGAGTGAAATTGGCTGCGAAAGGACAAATATTGTATCACAACACTATTATAAGAACTCGAGTTTAAACTGAGAAGAAAATATTCTTTGATAGTTACGAGAGTGGGGAGGGAGGGAGAATGGGAGAGGGATATTCACCAATTAGACAGAAGATAAGAACTACTTTAGGTGACAGGAAAGACAACACACAATACAGGCAAGGTCAGCACAACTGGACTAAACCAAAAGCAAAGAAGTTTCTGGAATAAAGTGAATAGTTCCAAAGGTCGGTGCAGCAGAGGCAGGGGTTTGGAATCACGGTTTCAGGGGATATCTAAGTCAATTGGCATAATAAAATCCATTAAGAAAACATTCTGCATCCCAATTTGGTGACTGGCTTCTGGAGTCTTAAATGGTAGCACGCAGCCATCTAAGATGCATCAATTGGTCTCAACCTACCTGGAGTAAAGCAGAATGAAGAACACCAAGGACACAAGGTAATTACAAGCCCAAGAGACAGAAAGGGCCACATAAACCAGAGACTACATCAGCCTGAGACTAGAAGAGCAAGATGGTGCTGGGCTACAACCAATGACCGCCCTGACAGGGAACACAACAGAGAACCCCTGAGGAAGCAGGACAGCAGTGGGATGTAGACCCCAAATTCTCGTAAAAAGACCAGACTTAATGGTCTGACTGAGACTAGAAGGACCCCAGTGGTCATGGCCCCCAGACCTGTTGTCCCAGGACAGGAACCACTCCCAAAGCCAATTCTTCAGACAGGGATTGGACTGGACAATGGGTTGGAGAGGGATGCTGGTGAGGAGTGAGCTTCTTGGATCAGGTGGGCACTTGAGACTATGTTGGCATCTCCTCCTTGGAGGGGAGATGAGAGGGAAGAGGGGGTTAGAAGCTGGCAAAATGGACATGAAAACAGAAAGCGGAGGGAGGGATCAGGCTGTCTCATTAGGGGGAGAGCAATTGGGAGTATGTAGCAAGGTGTATATAAGATTTTGTGTGAGAGACTGACTTATTTGTAAACTTTCACTTAAAGCACAATAAAAATTTTAAAAAAAACTTTAATAAATTTTCAAAACTTAAAAAAAAAAAAAAGGCCAGACTTGCTGGCCTGACAGAGACTGGAGAAACCCCGAGAGTATGACCCCTGGACACCCTTTCAGCTCAGTAATAAGGTCACTCCTGAGGTTCACCCTTCAGCCAAAGATTGAACAGGCCCATGGAAGAAAACAAGACTAAAGGGGTGTACCAGCCCTGGGACAGGGACTGGAAGGCAAAAGGAAATAGGAAAGCTGGTAGTAGGGAAGCCAGGATTAAGAAAGGAGAGTGTTGACATGTTGTGGGGTTGTTAACCAAAGTCATAGAACAATGTGTTTACTGTTTAATAGAATCTAGTTTGTTCATAAACCTTCATCTAAAGTACAATTTTAAAAAAAAAGAGAACCTTTGCATCATATTCATTAGTATAAACCAGAACATCACACAAAGTCGATGTTCATAAATGTTATGAAAGTGATAAATACATATTTAAGAGATATTATCTAAATATCATTTAACCTATAGTCAATATATAACTAAAAGAGTGATTAGAGCTTTTTTGTTGTTGATTTATTAATTTATTGGGGAAGGTTTAAAGCTTTCTCTGAAATAAAGAAAAGCGTGAGAATGTAAAAGCGAAAATGTTATTTGCGCATGCCAGTGTGTATCACCCTCAGTACTCCTCTACACCTTCTCTAGGAAGGAAGGGGATACAGATTATGTTAACTACTAGCCTATCAAATCATCCCACCTTCTAATCTCACTAACTGGAGATTACATACAAGCTTTCCTGCTATTCCTTTTTTCCCCTGCTTTCCTTTTTATTTTTACTGCAAGTACTAGTTTTTAATAAAGACTTTCTAAAAATAAGGTTTTCCACCAAAGATTTTAGCTTCTAAACGTGCCTATCTTCTACCCCCAGCACCTCCTCACTTCTCCAGTTAATTCTCCATTCTGTTCTCTTTTCTAGCAGTCCTAGCCTAGCTTCTGTTTTGTTCTCCCCTTCTCATGCTGCCCGATTCAACAAATCCCCAGTATGCTCTCTCAAGCCAAAGTAATTTCCAATTCAGTGTCCCTTCTACTGGCCCCTCTCTTTTCTCACCTCTTGGTCACTCTACCTATGTTTCACAAACTCCTTTATTCTTTCTCCCACATTCGAATTCTTCCCTGCCGTTCCTTTCTCTAGCATAAACTTTGTTGTTCATATTATGTATCACATTATATCAAATAAAAAACCAAACCCACTGCCGTCGAGTAGATTCTGACTCATAGTGACCCTACAGGGCAGAGCAGAACTGCCCCATAGAGTTTCCAAGGAGCGCCTGGTGGACTGGAATTGCTGATACATCATAATAATAGCGACCATTGGAGCAGTTACTATGGACTAGGTATCTTCCATACATTACCATGACCTCCTTGCAAACGAAGGTTATAAGGCCAATGTTACAGATAAGGAAAACATGGCTCAGCTCCTAGATAACTGATTTGTCCGGGATTACAAAGTGAGTGAGCAGCAGGGCCAAGATGGAAGCCAGTTCTACCTGGCTGCAGATAAACCCCATGGTCTTTCCATGTCAACATTCTTCTTCCGTATTTCTACCCAACCAACTCTAAATCCATTGTTTTGTATTCCAGACCAAAGAGGGAAATACATAAAGCCTGTTTTTCTCTTAATTTCTTATATTTATGGGAATGTAGTCTTATTAGCTCATCTGCTTTTTCTGTTTGGCTTGAGTTTGCAGGGTTGTGTAAGAGGTTATTTGCTGATTTTAGAACTCATCTGTTTACAACACATTGCTTCAGCATCCGCTTTAGCTATGGGCTATTAGGTTTCCTTGGAAAATAATAATAATAGCAGCTGCAACTGAGTACTTAGTAAGTGCCACGCAAGTGCTTCAGTTCATTTACCTTTAAAAACCCTACGAAGTAGCTACATTGTACTTATAATACTATACATTAAGGATGTAGAACTCCATGATCTTAACCCTGAGTTGCCTCAATCTGCTAATCATACGACATCCCCATGTTATGGCTCCCCTACCCTTTGTCACCAGAATTCAAGAAATTTACCTCTGCCAGACTAAGCCAGAAAACACTCAAAATGCCTGACCCAAAAGCTCCAGCTTGTGGAAAGGCCTCAAGGTCACAACCCTCACAGGCTACACCAGAAATGTGGGAGGAGGGTCAGTTTGGAAAAGTACAGAAGAGTGCATGGTAAAACACTGAGGCAGTAGAGCAGGAAGAGGAAGTAGCCAGAAGTTCTCAGGGTCAGGAAGAGGTACATAAATTTTTTTTTTTTTTTTTTATGTAGGCTGGAGGAAAGACAGCCATGGAAGAAAACAGCTGGTAACTTCAGAAGAAACAAGTCTGAGTAGAAACAACTTTGTTGTTGTTGTTAGGTGCCATCAAGTCGGTTCTGACTCATAGCGACCCGATGTACAACAGAATGAAACAATGCTCAGTCCTGCACCATCCTCACAATCACTGTTATGCTTGAATGCACTGTTGCAGCTATCGTGTCAGTCCATCTTGTTGAGGGTCTTCCGCTTCTTTACTGACCCTCCACTTTACCAGGCATGATGTCATTCTCCAGGAACCTGACCCCCCAATAACATGTCCATGGTAAGACAAAGTCTCGGCATCCTGCTTCTGATGAGCATTATGGCTGTACTTCTTCCCAGACAGTTTTGCTGGCTCTTCTTGAAGTCCATGGTATATTCAATATTCTTTGCCAATACCGTAATTCAAAGGCATCAATTCTTCTTTGGTTTTCCTTACTCATTGTCCAGCTTTCACATGCATATGAGGTAACTGAAAACAGCATGGCTTGGGTCAGGTGCACTTTAGCCCTTAAAGTGACATCTTTGCTTTTTAACACTTTAAAGAGATCTTTCGCAGCCAGCAGACTGTCCAATGCAATGCATTATTTCTTGACTGCTGCTTCCAGGGTGTTGATTGTGGATCCAAGCAAAATGAAATCCTTGACAACTTCAAAATTTTCTGTTTATCATGATGTGGCTTATTGGTCCACTTGTGAGGATTTTTGTTTTCTTTACATTGAGGTATAATCCACACTGAAGGCTGTGGTCTTTGATCTTCATCAGTAAGTGCTTTAAATCCTCTTCAATTTAACAAGCAAGCTTGTGACATCTGCATATCAGAAGTTATTAATCAGTCTTCCTCCAATTCTGAAGCCTGTTCTTCTTCATATAATCCAGCTTCACAGAATATTTGCTCAGCACATGAGTTGAATAAGTACAGTGAAAGGCTACAACCCAGACACACATCTTTCTTGACTTTAAACCCCACAGTACCCCTTGTCCTGTTCAAACAACTTCCTCTTTGTCTATGTACAGGTTCCTCATGAGCACAATTAAGTGCTCTGAAATTCCCAATCTTTGCAATGTTATCCATAATTTGTTATGATCCACACAGTTGAATGCCCTTGCAGAGTCAATAAAACACAGGTAAACATCTTTCTGGTATTCTCTGTTTTTAATCATGGTCTGTCTGACATCAGCAATGATATCCTTTGTCCCACATCCTCTTCTGAATCCAGTTTGCATTTCTGGCAGTGTTTTGTCAATGTACTGCTGCAACCGCCTTGAATGATTTTCAGCAAAATTTTACTTCTGTGAGATATTAATAATATTGTTCAACAATCTGTCACCTGCTGGATCACCTTTCTTTGGAATGAGTATAAATATGGATCTCTTCCAGTCGTTTAGCCAGGTAGTAACTGTCTTCCAAACTTCTTAGCATAAACAAGTGAGCATGTCCAGGGCTGCAACCATTTGCTGAAATATCTCAATTGGTATTCCATCAATTCCTGGAGGCTTATTTTTTGTCAATGCCTTCAGTGCAGCCTGGATCTCTTCCTTCAGTACCACTGGTTCTTGATCACATGCTACCTTCTAAAATGGCTGAATATCAACCAATTCTTTTTGGTACAGTGACTCTCTATTCCTTCTGTCTTCTTTTGATGTTTCCTACATCATTTAATACTTTCCCCATAGGCTCCTTCAACATTGTAACTCGAGGCTTCAATTTTTTTTTTCCAGCTCTTTCAGCTTGAGAAATGCCGTGTGTGTTCTTCCCTTTTGTTTTTCTATCTCCAGGTCTTTGCATATTTCATCGTAATACTTCACTTTGACTTCTCGAGCTGCCCTTTGAAATCTTCTGTTCAGCTCTTTTACTTCATTTCTTCCTTTCGCTTTAGCTAATCTATGTTCAAGAGCAAGTTTCAGGGTCTCCTTTGTCATCCATTTTGGTCTTTTCTTTCTTTCCTGTTTTTTTAATGACATCTTGCTTTCTTCATTTGTAATGTTCTTAATGTCATTCCAGTTTGTCAGTACTGTGGTGGCTTGCGTGTTGTTGTGATACTGAAAGCTTTGCCACCAGTATTTCAAATACCAGCATGGTCACCCTTCGTGGACATGTTTCAGCGGAGCTTCCCGACTAAGACAGACTAGGAAGAAGGGCCTGGCAGTCTATTTCTAAAAAAATTAGCCAGTGAAAACCTTATGAACAGGAGCGGAATATTGTCTGATATAGTGCCGCAAGATGAGCCCCTCAGGTTGGAAGGCACTCAAAAGATGACTAGGGAAAACCTGCCTCCTCAGAGTAGAGGTGATCTTAATGATGTGGATGGAGTAAAGCTTTCAGGACCCTCATTTGCTGATGTTGCACGACTCAAAATGAGAAGAAATGGCTGCAAACACCCACTGTTAACAGGAACGTGGAATGTACAAAATTTGAATCTAGGGACATTGGAAGTTGTCAAAAATGAAATGGAATGCATAAATATCAGTATCTGTCTTAGTCATCTACTACTGCTGTAACAGAAATACCACATGCAGATGGCTTTAACAAAGAGAAATTTATTTTCTCATATTTTTAGTAGGCTAGAAGTCCAAATTCAGGGCATCAGTTCCAGAGGAGGGCTTTTCTGTCAGCCCTGAAGGAAGGTCCCTCTCATCAATCTTCCCCTGGACTAGGAGCTTCCCTGCCCAGGAACTCCTGGTCCAAAGGGCACGCTCTGCTCCCAGTGCTGTTTTCTTGGTGGTATGAGGTTCCCCTGTCTCTCTGGTTGCTTCTCTCTTTTATATCTCAAAAGAGATTGACTTAAAACATAATCTAATCTTGTAGGTTGAGTTTACTTAAGTGCCAGTAATCCCATCTCATCAACATCATAGGATTCAGAACACATAGAGAAATCACATCAGATGACAAAATGGTGGACAATCACACATTACTGGAATCAGGACCTAACCAAGTTGACAGATATTTTTGGAGGACAATTCAATCCATGACTAAGCTGAAATGCACCGGTACTGGCCATTTTGAATCAGACAATCATATGGTCTACTATGCCAGGAATGACAAATTGAAGAGGAATGACATTGTGTTCATCACCAAAAAGAACACATCAAGATCTCTATCCTGAAGTACAACACTGTCGGTGATGATATTCATGCACCCACAAGAAAGATGACTATTATTCAAATCTATGCACCAACCACTAAGGCCAAAGATGAAGAAATTGAAGACTTTTACCAACTTCTGCAGTCTGAAATTGATCAAACATGCAATCAAGATGCACTGATAATTACTGGCGGTTGGAATACAAAAGTTAGAGACAAAGAAGAAGGACTGGTAGCTGGAAAACATGTCCTTGGTGATAGAAACAACTCCAGAGGTCACTTGATAGAATTTTGCAAGACCAACGACTTCTTCATTGCAAATACCTTTTGTCAACACCATAAACGGCAACTATACACGTGGAAACAACTTCAAGGTCCAATAATCCTGATTAGAAGAATCTAAGTCAGTGAAATCTAGCTTAGAGATTACTCCTCCATCATTGGAAATCCTATGTCCAATTAGCTGATGCTTATGATATTCAGATAAAATGAACATTTATTGCCCATCTGCCTCTTATGGGTACTCTTTGTTGACAAGTATCATTGTCAAAACTCCAAAAGGCATAAAAAGGTGGTAATACTATATTCACTATTTAGAATAGCCCAGAGGGGTGATATTTCTTGCCAAAGCTTACACAACTAAATAAGGGCAGGGGCCCAAACCTAAGCACATTTGATCCAACTACAATGATCTTTCCCTGAAACCGCAGCTGCTGTAGTAAACACTACTCATAAAAAGAATATCCATTTACAGGCTCTTCTGTGAAAAGATACAATAGCACTAACTCTGAAATTATTTTTAATAAAACCAGAACTTACTGGTGGCGAGGCAAAACGACAAGATGGAGAGCTGCCACAGGAGCTTCCAGTGACAGAACCAGCATACACGGGTACTGGAACTGGGCAAGCTGGAGGAATAACACACAGATGAAGAGATGTATCACTTTGTAGTCCAATTATTTGACTTTGTCTAACAGGAAAACATGTCAAAATGACTACATCTTTGTGCTACCTAAAAATTGGTATTCACCTACTACAGTGAAGCCCGCGAGAGCCAGAACTCAACGGGACTGCCTTATTTTTCCGGGACTTTTAAGTTTTCCACCTTTGACAGGGTGCAGTCTTACCACTTTTCTATCACTCATTTTAACGGAAAATATTTTAGTTTTCCTTCTCTGACAGATTTCTGCCTTACACAGGTTCCAGCTTTCGCAGGTTTTACTGTATTACAGCTCCCACTGATGAAACTAAAAATGCAATAATTACTAAAAATGTTTCAGGTTGGATTTCAAAGGAAAGACAGAACTGTTATTAAATAAAGACGATTACAGGTATCTAAGAAAAGTTCAATGAAAACTTGAAAAGCAGTAAAAAATTAATTTTTGAATACAAAATACTAGTTATTCTTTAAGTCTGCATTCACTCTTTAAGTAAATATCCAAACACTGAGTACTTACATTTTTTTACTGGAACTTGCTCAAGAAAAGGATGGCTAAAAAACGCTTCTGTAACGAAAAGTGAGAATGCAACCTTTAAAGTGATTTTAAATAGAAGATAGGTTAGTTAGTCTTCTCAAGGTATTCAACACAATGTCTTTGAGATCATAAATTATTAATTTCTTTGTATGGCCTGCATTTCATTTAAATGTAAAAGCATATTTTATAAAACTATAAAAACAATAATTGTAAGTAATTTTTAATCAATGAAAAATTTTAATAATTGCGAATTTTCAAAATATCCATTATGAACAAAATACCTCCTGAGGTTCCTTAAATAGATGTGCTCTTTACTTTGTGCCATCCTCAAGTAGCCACTCCCATGGAAGTATTATGATCATCAGGTCCTCGCTAAGGACATGTTTGAACTATGGCTATTGTTAACTGGAAACCCTGGTGGTGTAGTGGTTAAGAGCTATAGCTGCTAACCAAAAAGGCAGCGGTTTGAATCCACCAGGCGCTCCCTGGAAACCGTATGCGGCAGTTCTACTCTGTCCTATAGAGTTGCTATGAGTCAAAACTGACTCGACGGCAACAGGTTTCGTTAATCGTCCTAAGAGGCAATCAGGCAGCTGATTTGTTCAACAGATCAGAAAAACCATAAAACATGTTTAATGAAAATGTTTGTGAAATAGATGCAGAAAAAGAATTTGACCAAACACAACATCCATTCATAGAAAAAACCAAAACAAAACCTCTCAGCAAATTAGGAATAGAAGGGAACTTCTACAATCTGGTAAGGAACAGTATCAAAAAAAAAAAAAAAACGCCTATAGCTGACATCATATCTAATGGTAAAGAACTGAACACTTGAGCGCCCTAAGATCAGCAATAAGGCTAGAATGTTGTTTCCACAAATTTCTATTCAACGTTGTTCTTGAAGTCTTAGCCTAGTCAATGCCATAATGTAATGAAAGGAAACAAAAGGCTTAAGACTGGGGAAAAAAAAAAAAAAAGGAACAACTAAAACTGTCATTCCTTATTCTTAGATGCCATGATGATGTATAGGAAAAATTCCTGAGTAATCTAAAAAAGGTTACTAAAACTAAGCATACTTAGTAAGGCCATAGGATGTAAAGTGAATATACACAAATCTTTTTTACTTCTTTATACTAGTATCAAGCAACTGGAAATTAAAATATTTTTAATAAAATATCAAAAAACATGAAATATTTAGGAATGCACTTAACAGATATATGCACTGTAAACCACAAAACACTGCTGACGGAAATTAAAGACCTAAATAGAATGTACCATGTTTACCGTCCCAAAGACTCAATATTAAGATGTCATTCTCTCAAAATTGATCAACAGAGTCAATGCAATTTCAATCAAATATTTCAGCAGGCTTTCTTGTAAAACCTGACAACCTGATTGTAAAATCTGAAAATAAAAAGGTCCAAAAGTAGCCAAAACAATTTTGAAAAAAGAACAACAAAGCTGGAGGACTGACACTATCCAATTACAAGATTGACTGTAAAGCTACAGTAATAAGACAGTACGGTCCAAACGGTTTCACTAGTGAATTTTATTAAACATTTAAGGATGAAATAACACTGATTTTATACAAACTGTTTCACAGAACAGAGGAAGGAATACTTTCTAACTCATTTTAAGAGGCAAGCATATCCTATACATCAAAACCTGATAAATGTATTATAAGAAAACTGCATACAAATTACTATACATTTATCCCCCATAAACACAGATACAAAAATCTTTTAAAACATCCCAGCAAATAAAACCAGCAATATATAAAAAGGATAATACATCATGAACAAGCAGGGTTTAAGCCCAGAAATGCAGTGCTGAGTTAACATTAAAAACTAAATAAATGCAATTCATATTTACAGAATGAAAGAGAAAAAAAATCATTTAAATAGATACCGAAAGCAAAATAGAATTGTGATAAAGACACATTATGGATCGATGTAATGAAACACAGCGTCCATACTTTATTGCATATTATTCTGTGTATATAACGCATATATTGATTTTAAAGAAACCTGCAACAGTAACTCAATGGGGAAAGGATAGTCTTTTCAAGAAACAGTGCTGATATAACTAGACCTCCTCTGGAAAAAATAAACCTCAACCCTGGCCTAACATCATAAATAAAAATTGCCTAGAAGTGAATAATATGGACTTAAGTAATAAACCTAAAACTATAAAATTCTGGAAGAAAACACATAGGAAAATATTTGAGACTCTGGGATAGGTAAATATTTCATAGGACATAAAAAATCCAGAACTATAGAAGAACATACTGATAACCTGGACTTCCCAAAATTTAAAACTTTGCACATCAAAGACACTATTATCTCCAAGGAAGATACACAAATGGCCAATAAGTACATAAAAAGATGCTCAACATCATTAGTCACTGGAGAAATGTGAAGAAAATCACAATGAGCTTCTGTTAAGAGTGATGGTGTAATTTGAAATGGTATAATGGGAACAGATAAAGGTGACAGTTGAACAACATGATGAACATAATGTCACTGAACCGAACACATAAAGATTGTTGAAGTATCAAATGTTTTGTTACATACATATCTACCACAATCAAAAAAAAATACACACACACACACTTCATATCCACTAAAATGTTTATTTATCAGAAAAACAGAAAATAACTAGTGCTGACAAAGGTTCGGAGAAACTGGAACACTCATCCATCGTTGGTGGGACTGTAAAATGGTTCAGCCACTGTGGAAAACAGTTTGGTGGTTCCTCAGTAAGTTAAACATAAAATTACTATAACCCACCCACTGCTATCGAAAAAATTGCTATATGACCCAGTAATTCCACTCCTAGGTATATACCCATAAGACGTGAAACCAGGGATTCAACTCAGATACTTGTACACCAATGTTCACTGCAGTATTATTCGCAATAGTCAAAAGGTGGAAACAACTCAAGTGTCCATCGACAAATGAATGGATAAACAAAATGTGGTATATGCATACAATGGAGTATTATTATTCAGCCATAAAGAGAAATGAAGATATGGCACATGCTACAACACATATGAACCTTGAACCCGTTATGCTGAGTAAAAAAATCAGACACAAAAGGACAAATATTGTATGACCTCATTTATATGAAAAATATAGAATAAATAAATGAATAGAGACAAAAGTTACCAGGAGCTTGGGAAGGGGAAAACTGAAAGTTACCGCTTAAGGAGTACTGAGTTTCTACACAGGGTGATGAGAACTTTTGGAAATGGATAAAGAGATGACGGCTGCACAAGAAGATAAATAAAATTAATGTCGCTGTACTGTATATTTAAAAATGGTTAAAACGGCTGATTTTGTTATATATTTTACCAAGGTAAAGATTTTTTAAAGACACCATTAAACTTGTATCCAAAATATATGAAAAACTTCTACAACTCAACAGTAGAACCAAAAGAAAAAAAAAACAATAAAAAAGATTTGATCAGGCACTTCAAAAAAGAAGTAGGTGGTTTCCTTTTGGCAGATGTGAATAATGCTGTAACAAACACTGGTGTACATATGTGTTTGCACTGCTGACTTCAAAGAGAACTGTTGGGTCATATGAGTTATATTTTTAGTATTTCTGAAGAACTACCACAGATGCTTGTATATCAAAGCTCAACAGCTAAAAGGTGAATACAACTTAAATGCCCATCAGTGGATGAATGGATAAACAGAATGATACATACATACATACAATGGAATACCGCTCGGCCAGAAAGAGAAATGAAATCCTGATACGTGCTACAATATGGATGGAACTTGAAGACATTATGCTGAGTGAAATGAGTCCATCAGGACAATCAAGTCAAAAGGCCAAATATTCTATGACCGCATTTATATAATAGGACAAGAACAGGCAAACGTACAGCAATCAAACCGTATCAGTGCTTACCACAGTGGAAACCCTCAGCGGCGTAATGATTAAGAGCTATGGCTGCTAACCAAAAGGCTGGCAGTTTGAATCCACCAGGCACTCCTTGGAAACTCTATAGGGCAGTTCTACTCAGTCCTACAGGGTCGCTATGAGTTGGAATCGACTCGACAGCAATGGGTTTGGTGTTTTTGGACCAGAATGGGAGGTAGGTAGATGGGGGTGATTACTGTTTATGGAGCACTGAGTTTCTGTCTACAGTGATGTAAAAATCGCACTGATTAAGCGTAAGGACTGTGCAGTCAATTAATATAATTGATGTCAGTAAGCTGTACATCTGTAAAAAGTTGAACTGGCTAATGCTGTGTGATAGGTATATTTAAAACAACAACAAAGAGCAGCTGTTGAGCCTGCTTATGTACAACCAAATACCTCATAGATTTCGTTTCTTGGTTTGGGGGTTTAGGGCCACGGCTTCATGGGACATTCCAGTTAACTAACCTAATACCATGTTTAGTGCTTCTGCTCTACTACCTCCTAGTTCACTGCATAGTAACTAGGGTCTTAAAAGTTTCCAAGGAGCCATCCAAGGTACAACTGGTCTCTATTCACCTGGATCAACAAAGGAAGAAGAGTGTGATGGTTAAGACCGAGTGTCAACTTGGCTAGGCCATGATTCTCAGTGTTTTGGCAGTTGTATAATGTTGTAATCACCTCCCTGTTGTGATCTGATACGTAATCACCCCCATGATGGGATGTGCTGTGGACTGGTACTGGCAAGGCCAGGGCCTGTGAACACTCACCCTCCCCCACCACCCTCATCTCTCTGCCCTCCACTGCCTAGCTCTTCCTTCTCTCATGGCCAGGGTTTTGGTTCATTCTGCATCCTGCAGCTGGCTCTTGTTTGTCTGACCTCCAGTTCTTCAGACTTAAGCTAACAGGTTACCTGCGGTCTTACATGCCGATCTTGGGATCTGTGGATCTTTACAGCCTGTGAGCAACAGCCCTGGTCTCTGGCATGCCAATCAGGGATGGGTTCACCAGCCCCTGCGACTATGTGACTCAGGAGAAGCCTTTTTCCTGACCCACGGACTTGGGACATTACAGCCTCTACAACCACGTGAGCCCCTTCCATATATATATATATACGTATATATATATATACACACACACATACAAACATACCCAAAACCCAGTGCCTTCGAGTCGATTCCGACTCATAGTGACCCTATAGGACAGAGGAGAACTGCCCCAATGTACATACATGTATATATACATATATATACACACACACACACACACTTTACTGGTTTTGCTTATTTAGAAAACCCAGCCTAAATCTGGCAACAAGAGTGGTTCTAGAGAAACAAAATTGTAAGGATGAATTTTCTAAATTGGTTCTCAAGTCTGGTTACTCTTAAAGATATTGATGACTGTGCTTCCAGTAATAAAGCACTGCTAAGCCATGGTGTAAGGTGGCAATTCAAACACGAAAAACATCACAACCAATAGATCAGGTATCAGTGGAAGACAAGACTCTGAGTGACGGCATGTATGATATCTATCTACGATTCTGTCATAATGAGAAGAATAATGAAGCTGGTTGGCTGGTCCTACGTAGCTAGACAAACTGATGAAAGAAAGAAGCGAACTCAGGGGTTCACAGTCCAAGCTCAAGCGCTATGTAAATGACCTCAAAGCTTCCACTTGTGCCTTGAAAGAAAGCCTTATTTCTTGTAGCAACAGAGGTGATATTACTGAAAACCAAACCCAGTCTTACTGTAAGAGTCACTGAATTACAAAGCCAACTCAACTGACAAGCTCAAGAGGTGTCTAAAGTTAAATTGAGTGCAATGAGAAGAACTGGTATCCTGAAACCTGGGATGGGGGGATATATGGACAGATAATCAGGAAGCTGGATACTGAGCCCTAAATTCCAGAATCACTCATACCAACAAAACCATTATTAGCCCCTCCACTATCATCCAGTGAGATTAACCCAGCTGTATCTAAAGTGCTTTTCTATGAGTCACTGCCTAGGACATCATCTGAGGCAGATGCTTTATAACACAATGCTGAATGTTCTCAAACAACTCACCAATTTAGGCTTCCAGACCTATAACTAGACTTAAATTCTGGTGAGCCCCAAAAGGTGAAGTACAAAGTGTAACTCAGGAGGAGGTGTGCTACGTTCCAAAAGAACTGCTTGACTTTGCTAATACATACAAACAGAAACCTGGAGGATATGTGTGGGAATGGCTAATTAAGGTTGTAGGATAATGGTGTAAGGAACATACAGATAAATAAGTCTGAGTTTATTGGTAAGGGGCTCAATAAGCACAGATCCTTCATTCAATGTTTGAGCTCGAGAAATTAGGAAAAGATCTAATAGTTTATTTCGTTGGGTTGCTGAAGCATGGATTACGCTACACTAACTCAAGTTGAAGTACTAGACCTGCCTTGGTATACTGTTGTAGAAGGTATCCAAAGGCTTAAGGAAACTGGCATGCTAAAGTGGATTTATCAGGTTAGACCCACAGACTCACATATGGAGTACCCAGAGGACACACCTTTTATGACAACAGTGAGGAACAAATTTGTGAAGGGAGCCCCAGCATCCTTGAAGACTGCTGTTATTGCTATTTTATATAAGTCAGATTTGACAGTGGAAACTGACCTACCTGAATTAAGGCACCTAACTACAATGGAGCTGATTGGACTCTGTGGTGGTAGGGGCCAAACGGTGGCTCTCAGTTGACGAAGACAAGGTGGGCACAGTTACCATAATGGATGGCAGAGTCAAAGCAGTAATCACAATAGTCTGACTCATACGGACTTATGTTGTTGGTTACTCAGTCACGGTGTCTCTAAGAGTGAAACAGATAGGGAATCTCTGAAGTATTTACTTGATCTGTATGAGTAGATGAATTCTGGGTCAAGTGAACAGCAACTCTAATCGCCAGGAAAGAGTCAGAGCCCCTCAATCAATTCCCAGACATGAGCAAGTTCACAGACCCACAACCCCTTGATGAAAAGAAGACCGGGTCCCGTTGAGGAAGGACTCCAATATACTGCCAAAACTTATACTGTTAATATTTCTCCCAGCCTTCCTCAAATGGATCTACAGCCTTTTACGAGGGCGACTGTTCACTGGGGAAAAGCAAATAATCAGAGTTTTCAGGGATTACTGGACACTGGCTCTGAACTAATTCCAGGAGACCTAAAACGTCACTGCGGCCTACCAGTCTGAGTGGTGGCATACGGAGGTCAGATTTTTAGTCTTAGCCAACGTCCGCTTCACAGTAGGTCCAGTGGGTCTCCAAACCCATCCTGAAGTTATTTCCCTAGTTCCACTATGCATAATTGGAATGGATATACTCAGCAACTGGCAGAACCCCCACATTAGATCCCTCACAAATGGAATGAGGACTATTAGGGTAGGAAAAGCCAAGTGGGAGCCATTAGAACTGCCCCTACCTAGGAGAAGAATAAACCAAAAGCAATACCACATTCCTGGAGGCATTGCAGAGATTACTGCCACCATCAAGGACTTGAAGGATGCAGGGGTGGTGATTCCCACCACATCCCCATTCAACTCGCCTATCTGGCCTGTGTAAAAAACAGATGCATCCTGGAGAATGACAGTGTATTATCGAAAACTTAACCTGGTGGTGACTCCAATTGCAGCTACTGTTCCAGATTAGTCTCATTGCTTGAGTAAATTAATACATCTCCTGGTACCTGGCATGCAGCTACAGATCTAGCTAAATGCCTTTCTCTTCATACCTATTTCGAAGGACCAGTGAAAGCAGATTGCCTTCAGCTGGCAAGGCCGACAACACACTTTCAGCTGCCTACCTCAGGGCTACATCAATTCTCTAGCTTTATGTCTAATTTAGCCCTCAGGGACCTTGATTGCTTTTCTCTTCCACAAGACGTCACACTGGTGCATTACATTGATGATATTATGCTGACTGGACCTAGTAAGAAGGAAGTGTCAATGGCTCTGGACTTGCTGGTAAAACATTTCTATGAGAAATTAATCCCACAAAAATTTAGGCACCTTCCATCACAGTGAAATTTCTCGGGGTCCAGTTGTGTGGGGCATGTCAAGATATTCCCTCTAAAGTGATAAATAAGTTCTTGCATCTGCCTCCTCCCACATCTTAAAAGGAGGCACAATGCCTAGTGGGCCTCTTTGGATTTTGGAGGCAACATATTTCTCATTTGGGTGTGCTACTCCAGCATATTTATCAATAGACTTAAAAAGCTGCTAGTTTTGAGTGGTGTTCAGAACACGAGAAAGCTCTGCAACAGGTTCAGGCTGCTATGCAACCCACTCTGACATGTGGGCCATACAATCCGGCTGATCCAATGATGCCTGGAGTGTCCGTGGCAGATACAGATGCTGTCTGGAGTCTTTGGCAGGTCCCTATTGGTGAATCACAGCACAGGTCCTTAGGCTTTTGGAGCAAAGCCCTGCCATCCTCTGCAGATAACTACTCTCCTTTTGAGAAACAGCTTTTGTCTTGTTACTGGATCTTAGTACAGACTGATCTCTTTAACGACAGGACACCAAGTCACATGCGGCCTGAGTTGCCCATCATAAGCTGTGTGTTGTCCGACCCACATGGTCATAAAACTGGACGTACATACGCGATCGGACCTGAGCAGTACCTGAAGGCACAAGTAAGCTGCATGAAGAAGTGCTCCAAAAGCCCATGGTCTCCACGCCTGTCACGTTACCTTCCATCTCCCAGTCTGCACATATGGCCCCATGGGGAGTTCCATATGATCAGTCGGCTGAAGAAGAAAAAACTCATGCCTAGTTCACAGCTGGTTCTGCATGATATGCAGGCACCACTCAAAAGTGAGCAGCAGCAGCATTACTGCCCCTATCTGGGAACTCCCTGAAGGACACTGGTGAAGGGAAATCCTCCCAATGGGCAGACTTACAGCAGTGCACCTGGTTTTTCACTTTGCTTGGAAGGAGAAATGGCCAGATGTGTGATCGCATACTGATTCATTGGCTGTGGCCAATGGTTTGGCTGGATGGTCAGGGACTTGGAAGGAACACGATTGGAAAACTGGAAACAAGAAAGTATGGGGAAGAGGTATGTGGAGAGATCTCTCTGAATGAGCCAAACAAGTAAAGGTATTTGTGTCCCATGTGAATGCTCACCAAAGCATGACCTCAACCGAGGTGGATTTTAACAATCAAGTGGATAGGATGACGTGTTCTGTGGAAACTACTCATCCTCTTTCCCCAGCTACTCCTGTCATTGCCCAATGGGCTCATGAACAAAATGGCCATGGTGGCAGTGATGAAGGTTATGCATAGGCCCAACAACATGGACTTCCACTCATCAAGGCTGACTTGGCTACTGCCACTGCTGAGTGCCCAATCCGCCAGCAGAAGAGACCAACACTGAGACCCTGATATGGCACCATCCCTCAAGGTGATCAGCCAGCAACCTGGTGGCAAGTTGATTACACTGGAACACTTCCATCATGGAAAGCACAGCATATTGTTCTTACTGGAATAGACACTTACTCTGGATATGGATTTCCCTTCCCTGCATGCAATGTTTCTATCAAAGCTACCATCCATGGACTTACAGAATGCCTTATCCACTGTCACAGCATTGCCTCGGATCAAGGGACTCACTTCACAGCAAATGAAGTGTGGCAGTCGGCCCATGCTCATGGAATTCACTCGTCCTACCATGTTCACCATCAGCCTGAAGCAGCTGGTTTGATCAAACGAAGGAATACCTTCCTAAAGACACAATTACGCTACCAACTAGGTGTCAATACCTTGCAGGATTGGGGCAATGTTATCCAGGAGGCTGTATATGCTCTAAACCAGCATCCAATATATGGTGCTATATCTCCCATAGCCAGGATTCAGGGGTCTAGGAATCAAGCGGTAAAAACCAAAGTGGCACCACTATTACCCTTTGTGACCCACTGGCAGAATTTTTGCTTCCTGTCCCTGTGACCTTATGCTCTGCAGGTCTAGAGGTCTTAGCTCCAGGGGGATGATGTTCCCACCTGGAGACACATTACTGATTCCACTGAACTGGAAGCTAAGAATGCCACCTGGCCACTTTGGGCTACTTATGCCTCTGGATCAACAGGCAAAGAAGGGAGTTACTGTACTGGGATGTGTGACTGATCCCGATTACCAAGAGGAAATCAGATGAATATTATGTAATGGAGTTAAAGAAGAGTGTGTCTGGACCGCAGGAGATCCTTTAGGCCATCTCTTAGTACTACCATGCCCTATGATTAAGGCAATGGAAAAGTATAACAACCCAATTCCAATATGACTACTAATGGCCCAGACCCTTCAGGAATGAAGGTTTGGGTCACGCCACCAGGCTAAGAACCACAACCAGCTGAGGCGCTTGCTGAGGGCAAAGGGAAACAGAATGGGTGGTGGACGAAGGTAGTTCTAAATACCAGTTACGGCCACATGACCAGTTGCAAAAACAAGCACCGTAATTGTGATGAGTATTTCCGCTTCTGAATGTGTTTATCAAAAATTTTTGTTTTCTCCACTTATATAAGATGTAAACAGGGCTACTGCATTTTTAGTTGTATGTGTGTTTGTTATATTATGTTAGGCCCATGTATGACTTTATAATTGTCTTTATTCAAAGATTATGTATGGTTTAAGAAGATGTGTACAGGTGCCAAGTTGCCAAGGGGTGGACTGTGATGTTTAAAATTGTGTGTCAACTTGGCTGGGTCACGATTCTCACTGTATTGGTAGTCGTACAGTGTTGTGATCACTTCCTTGCTGAGATCTGCTATGTGATCACTCCCATGATGGGATCTGTTGTAAACAGCCAATCAGCTGAAGGTGAGTTTCCTTGGCCGTGTGGTCTGCATTGAGCGTGGGCAGAAGTTCAGGAAGGCTCTGCGGCTTTTGCTTGTTCTGGATCCTCCAGCTGGCTCCTGTTCATCAGACCTCCAGTTCTTGGGACTTGAAATAGCAGCTTACCTGCGATCTCGTCTGCTGTCTTAGTCATCTAGTGCTCCTATAACAGAAATACCACAAATGGATGGCTTTCACAGAGAGAGTTTTATTCTCTCACAATCCGGTAGTAGGCTAGAAGTCCAAATTCAGGGCACTGGCTCCAGGGGAAAGTTTTCTCTTCCTGTCAGCTCTGAAGAAAGGTTCTTGTGATCAATCCTCCCACGGTCTAGGAGCTTCCCTGAGCAGGGAACTTGAGTCTAAAGGATGCATTCTGCTCCCACAGCTGCTTCCTTGGTGGTTTGAGATCCCCATGTCTTGCTGCTTGCTTCTCTCTTTTATATCTCAAAAGAGACTAGCTGAAGACACTATCTGATCTTGTAGATCTCATCAATGTAACTGCCAGTAACCCATCTCATTACATGATAGTGATAGGATTTACAACACATAGGAAAATCACATCAGATAACAAAATGGTAGACAATCATGCAATACTGGAAATCATGACCTAGCCACGTTGACAGATATTTTTTTGGGACACAATTAAATCCATGGCATTCCACCCTTTGCCCCCCAAAATCCATATCCTTGCCACATGTAAAATATAGTCAACCCATCATATTATAGCAAAAGTCTTAAATCAACTCCAAGTCCAAAATCTAAAAACTCCTCTTCATCTGTGAAATCTAGAATACAAGTTATCTGTTTTCAAAGTACGATGGTGCAACGGCCACAAGGTAGATATTTCCATTACAAACGGGAGAAACTGGAGAGAAAGAAGGTGTAACAGGCACCAAGCAAGTCAGCAGAAGACATTACATTAGCCCTCAAGGCTTGAAAATAATCCTCTGTTCTCTGAGACCATTTACACAACAGCCCTGTCTTCCAGACTCTAGGTATGGGCCACACTCTCTAGATTCTAAGTGGAGGCCCCTTGCTCCTGGGCTTCAGTTGTGCCTTTCAGGTCCACTGGGATGGCAATTCTGCTCCCTCAGCTCTAGTCACAGCATTCTTCTAGTCCCTGTAAGTGGCGACTTCACTCTTAGAAACACCAGAGGCCATGGCTCCACCCTCAGAACCCCAAAGGTCCTGGCCATACCTTTTGAGACTGAGGCAGCTCAGCTTCCTGTATTCCTTGTCTCTTCAGCTTCTGCTTCCTGGTGCCTTGACCTCTCGGCCCCCAGGCCTCACGCCCGCACCTGGCCTGCTGGGGCAAGTGTTCCAAAGCTCTGTAGCTCCACTGGTAAGTGCCTGAAGGCACACTACTCTGCCAGTAAACTGTGGCTGGAAGGCACTCAGCTCTCTTGCTCCATGGATCAGCAAGCCTAGCTCCACTGATAAGTGCTCAGAGGCACCCCACTCTGCCAGGAAGCCGCCTGCGCACAGGCACTCTCTTGGTTATCTAGTGCTGCTGTAATAGAAATGCCACAAATGGATAACTTTAACAAACAGAAATGTCTTTTCTCACAATAAAGTAGGCTATAAGTCCAAATTCATGGTGTCAGCTCCAGGGGAAGGCTCTCTCTCTCTCTCTGTCAGCTCTGGAGGAAGGTCCTTGTCCTCAATCTTCCCCTGGTGGAGGAGCTTCTCAGGCGCAGGGACCATGGGTCCAAAGGACGCGCTCTGCTCCTCGTGATGCTTTCTTTGTGGTATGAGATCCCCAACTCTCTGCTTGCTTCCCTTTTCTTTCTGTCTCTTGAGAGATAAAAGGTGGTGTAGGCCACACCCCAGGGAAACTCACTTTACATTGGATCAGGAATGTGGCCTGCGTTAATGGTATTAGGATCCCACCCTAATCCTCTTTAACAAAATTACAGTCACAAAATGGAGGACGACCACACAATACTGGAAATCATGGCCCAACCAAGTTGATACACACATATTTGGGGGACATAATTCCATCCATGATAGACACTCAGCTCTTTCACTCCATGGGTTGGCTCCAACACTGTCTTGCGCTGGTCTCCTGGTTCTGCTGCTGCCAGTTCTCTGCTGCTGCTTCTCACCATCTGTGACATCTCCACTGTAACAGCTCCCCTCTTTTCCTTCTGAGTCCTCTATCCATTCACTGTTTCAAAACCGCTTCCACATTTTAGGTATCTGTCAGAGCAACAACCTACTCCTGGTACCAAATTCTGTCTTAGCCATCTAGTGCTGCTGAAACAGAAATACCATAAGTGGATGGCTTTCACAAAGAGAAGTTTACTCTCTCACAGTCCAGCAGACTAGAGGTCCAAACTTACAGCGCTGGCTCCAAGGGAAGGCTTTCTCTCTCTGTCATCTCTGGAGGAAAGTCCTTGTCATCAATTTTCCCACGGTCTAGGAGCTTCTCTGAGCAGGAACCTCGGGTCTAAGGGACGCACTCTGCTCCCAGTACAGCTTTCTTGGTGGTATAAGGTCCCCATGTCTCTCTGCTCACTTCTCTCTTTTATATCTCAAAAAAGACTGGCTGAAGACACTATCTAATCTTGTAGGTCTCATCAATATAACTGCCACTAACCCATCTCATTATACCATGGTGACAGGATTTACAACACAGGGAAATCACATAAGATGACAAAATGGTAGACAATCGTACAACACTGGGAATCATGACCTAGCCAAAGTTGAGTTATTTTTGGGGTATGCAATTCAATCCATGCCAACTGCCGATCTTGGCATTCACCGATCTTCACAGCCTGTGAGCAATGGCCCTGCTCTCCGGCCTGCCAATCTTGGGTTCACCAGCCCCTAAGGCTACATGAATCAGGAGAAGCCTCCTTCCTGACTCACAGACTTGGGCTGTTATAGCCTCCACAATCGCATGAACCATTTCCTTCACATAGATCTCTCTCTCTATATATATATGTTTATACACTTTGCTAGTTTTGCTTCTCTAGAGAACACAACCTAAGACAAAGAGGATTCAGGAAAAGGATGAGGATATGCAATGTGAAGCTAATTGCCTCCATGAACAACTGCCTCCTTTGCCATAAGACCAGAAGAAGTGGATGGTGCCCAACTACCATTACTGAACATTTTGATCAAAGATTCCATATCATAGTCCTGATCAAAAGGGGAAAAATGCAGAAAAGGATCTCACACTCTCATGGAATCCAGAATTTCTGGAGCCATGGAGGTTATGTTCTTTTAAGATCTATCTATGTGGGATCAAACGAAAAGCAGCAACTTGAAAGATGAAATGGGAAACTTAGGTGGCAGTGAGTTTATGCTAGTGGGGAGGAGCCACCCAGAAAGGAGGGTGAGAATGGTAATACGACTCAAAGAATATAATCAAAGTCACTGAATTATATATGTAGAAATTGTTGAACTGGTGTATGCTTTGCTGTGTATATTCTGAACAACAAAAAATAAAGTAGATAAAAGAAGAAGAAATATGAATGACCAAGAAGCACAGGAAACAATGTTCAAACATCATTAGTTATCAGGGAAATGCAAGTTTAAAACTAGAATGAGAGACAGATCGCTATCCTTCAATAAAAATGGTTAAAACTGAAGAATGACCACACCAATTATCGAGAGAATGTGAAGCAACTGGGCTACTCTCATATTGCTGGAGGAAATATAATACCATCACTTTGGAAATCAATTTGGGAGATTTTATAAATATATTCTTAGTATATAAGCCACCAATTAATTTCACTCTTAGGTATTTATCCAAGAAAAATGAAAACTTACATCCATACAAAAACTTGTATAAAAATGTTTACAACAGCTTGATCCATAATAATCACAAAATGGAAACAAGCTAAATGTCCCTCAACAGGTATATGAATTAACAAAATGGTATATTCACACAACGGAATACTTTGCTATTGTTAGCTGTTGTCAAGTCAGCCCCTGACTTGTGGTGACGCCATGCACAATGGGATCTGACTGATCTGATCCAGAAGGTTTTCTTTTCACTGGGGCTGGTTTTCAGAAGTAGACAACCATTGACACAAGTGGTGGCTGCACTTGAGATGCACTGGCTGAGAATAGAACCTAGGGTCTCTTACATCAAAGGTGAGAATTCTACCACTGAACCACCACTGCCCTCTACAATGGAGTGCTACTCAGCAATAAAAAGGAATAAACTACAGATGCATGCAACAACATGAATGAATCTCAAGACCATTATGCTGACAGAAATAAACCTGACACAAAAGAGCACATACTTTGTAACTCCATTTCTATGAAACTATACAAAAGGCAAATTTAATCTATATTGATAGAATGCAGATCAGTGATCGTCTGAGGGGACTGATGAGTAGAAGGGTGGGTAATGACTGGGAAGGAAACAAGGTAACTTACATTGTAATGGAAATGTTCTATATTGGTTGCATTCCATACTGAATGTGTATATGCAGTAGTTAAAATTCATCAAACTATACATTCAAAATGGGTGCATTTTTATTGTATGTAAGTTATACCTCAAAGAAGTTGTCTTTTAAAAACCTTAAAAAGGACTGAATAATCTCTACAATATTAAACTGTTCCAGGTTAAAGAATAAGGAATGAAGAATAAAGAACAAGGAAAGAGAAAAATTAAAAAACTAAAGGGACATTCAAAAAAAAAAAAAAAAGGGACATTCAAAGCCAGCCTCAATTACTAATCTAGCTACAAAAACCTAAATAAAATAGCAAGATAAATGCAGCAGCACATTAAACAAAACACCAAGACTAAGAATTCACAGACAGCTCAGCACTATAAAATAATAAATACTTAAAGCCAATCACTCCACTTACTTCCTAAATCCTATCCCCCCTCACCTACTAAAAAAAGAAAGCAATTCTCCCCCATCTCTACTGCAACATCAATTTCCCCTCTTTACTGGGTTGTTCCTGCCAGCATACAAGTGCGCTGTTCTGTCCTCCATCTTAAAAAACAAAACTTCTGATCAGGCTATCCCACCTAAACCAATCAGTATCACTAAAAGTAGGCCAATCAAACATTATATGCCTCTGGATGTAAAGAAACGTGAAGTATCACTATATTCGTTTTCTGTTGCTGCCGTAACAAATCACCAAAAGCCTAGCAGCTTAAATCAACACAAATATTATCTCATAGTCCTGCAGGTCCTAAGTTTGACATATGTCTCACTGTACTAAAATCAAGGTATAGGCAGCCTCCTTCGGAGAAGCCCTAAAGGAGAAGGCATTTTAGCCTAGGGCTGATCCCATCCTCTTTCTATCCCCCCAGCTCCATGGTTTATAGTTTTATCAGGTTGGGTCAGGCACTGAGAACCTAGGCAAAAGTTCTAACAATGCGGTGGGAGGAACTGACTTTATCAGGAAAAAAGCTCTAAAATTCCATGTGAAAACAAGAGTGATCTCAGTAGCAAACAAACAGGTAAAGCCAACATTGCAGTTAGCATGAGGTCTCAATGCTGGTTGGGGAAAGCAATACACCAGTAAGCCAGACAGAAATTTAACAAAGAGATCTGGGAAGAAGGCAGTCAAAGTGGGCCTCAATAAAATCATATTTCTTTCTGGCAGTCTGGAAGGTTATGGTCATAAGCATGGCTGTGCACATACTGAGGAGTAACCAAAGAGGAAACCTTACTGAAAGAATTTTTTTAAGTAGGATGACTATGACTCATCAAATAGAAAAGATCAGTAAAGAGACAGAAATTATCAAAAAGAATCTAAGGAAAACTTTGGGGTTGAAGCACATAATAAATAACTCAATGAAAACTTCACTACAGGGTTTCACCAGCAGATCTGAGCCGGCATAAGAAAAAATCAGCAAGCCTCAAGATAGATCAGTAAATATTTTCCCATCTGAAGAACAAAAATAAAAAACAATAAAGAAAAATTAAAAGACTCAGAGAGCTGTGGGACACCATCAAATATTAGGAATGTAATGAGTTTTTTTAATGAGAGCTCCAGAAGGAAAGGAGAAAGGAAGGTGAGAAAGAATATTTTAAGAAATAATCTCTGACAACTTCTCAAATTTCATAAAAAAGAAAATCTTAAATCTATCCAAAACCTTCAGTGCACTCCTCCAAAGTAGGACGAACATAAATATACATACAGACACATGACAGTTAAAACTGGTGAAAGTCAAAGACAAAGAAAAAATCTAGAAAGCAGGAACTTAAAAAAAAAGACTCATCATGCACAAGGGAACCTTAGGAAGAGTAACAGGTTACTTCTCAGCAGAATCAACAGAAGCCAGAAAGTAGTGGTATGACATATTATAAGTGCTTTGGGGAAAAACTGTCAACCAAGATTCAATATCTGGCAAAACTATTTTCCCAAAATGAAGATAAAATAAAAACATGCCACAATAAACAGAGATTCTGACAGAATTTGTTGCTAGGAGAGCAATGGGTAAAAAGCAATGGGTAAAAAAAACTGGCATAGTGGAGCTTATGAAAATATTTTGCAGTGGGAGGGAGCGGTTGGCAAACAAACATAGAAGGCGTGCATTATCTGCATAAAAATACGATAGTGTTTATCTGAAGTAGACTGATGACTTAAGATGCATATTATAATCCCTACAGCAATCAATTAGTAACTCAAAAAATAGTTACAAAAAATCAAAGGAATTTAAAATGGTACACTAGAAAATCTATTTAATAAGTATCACTCACAGGCTGATGACCCCCAACTATATCTCCAGTCTAGCACTCTCCTCTGAAATCCACGTGCCTTTTTTGGCATCTGTATTTAGATGTCTAATGGATATCTTGCCCCTGTAGCCTGTTCTATCCACTTCTGTAACTGACATTTCCCTCTTGCAGTTGCTCAAGCTGAAAATCCTGAAGCCATCCTTGGTCTTCTCTTTCTCTCACATCCTACATCCAGTCCATCAGTTTCCTTTATCTCTGAAAAGATCTAGAATCCAATTACTTCTCACCACCATTGCTATTACCCCAGTCTAAGCTAAGTTCATCTCTCACCTAGGTAACTACAATAGTCTCCTAATTAGTCTCTCAGTTTCTGCCCTTGCCATCTGCACCTCCTGTCCGTGGGTCCAGTCTATACTCAACACAGCAACCTTTTTAAAACCTCAGTCAGATTATATTATACCTCTGCTCAAAACACTCCGATGGCTCTCCATCTCACATTGAGCAAAAACCCAAACCGTTAACTGACCTTCGAGCTATTCCTCAAGCTTACATGGTATGCTCCCAGCTCTGGGCATTTGTACTGGCTATCCACTCTGTAAAGCTCTTCCCACAGATATCCACATGGTTTGCTCTCTCAATATCATCAATCAAGTCTTCTTTTAAATGTCATTTTCTCAAAAGGCCCTTCCTGACTACCCTACTTAAAATTTCAATCCCTACTCTATCCCCCATTTCTCTTCTCTTTTTCTCCGCAGTTCTTAACAACTTCTAATATATCATTACAGTTTATAATTTGCTTATTGTGACTCCTCCGCTAGAATATATGCTACACGAGGACAGGGATTTTGTTTATTACAGTATACGCATATATTTTTAAAACAATGAAAATAAAAAAAACAGAGGTAGAAAGAAAAGTTAAATTGACCTAAATTTTATTGTGAAACCATCTTTTCAGAACACATCAAAATAAAATTAGAAAGCATACAAAATTTGAAAATATTACTTACCAAAGTCCATTCTATCTTTCTGGTTTCTTTGAAGCAAACCCAAAAGGAGATTAGCCAAATAAGGTGATGTTTCTCTGGGAATACTGAGGGAAAGGAAAAGAAAAAAAAAAAGGACCTAAGTGGTGAGTTTATATATCTTAACCACATGATGCTTGCTTGCCTTCATTGTGGTAAGTGAAATGTATATGCAGCTTCACAAATACTACAGTTTATTTTTGGGATACCAAGAAAACCATGGTAAAGCCTCATCCCTTAAAGGAGAAGAAAAAAATAAACATTTGCCTTTGAGAAACAGCATCAATTTCAGAAAGATTCCTGTATTGTGCTTATTACCATTGTTTGTCAGAGTGTACTGGCATGAACAAAGTACTGCACAATCACAGACAATCTTGAGTTTTAATACAACTTTCACCTTTTACTAATAAAAAATCTATTGCTGTCAAGTCAATTCTGACTCATAGCAACCCTACAGGACAGAGTAGAACTGTCCCATACGGTTTCCAAGGCTGTAGTCTTTCTGGAAGCAGATTGCCACGTCTTTCTTCTGTGCAGCGGCTGGTGGGCTGACCACTTAAAAACTGCGTAACCAAGGCTCTTCCTTTCCTTGTACTAATAGTTGCTATAAAGTTCTCTATTAGAAAAAGAGCCACTTCAAACTCTGTAACAGGACAGTGCTTACATAAATACAAGTGAGAAGTAATACAGCTTCCTAAAATCCAATAAGAAAGAGACAAACTAGGCAATAGAAAATTGAGTAAATAATAGGAATATACAATTCACAAAATAAAAAGTACAAAAAGATATTAAGCATATAAAAAAAATCCAACCTCACCAATGATAAGAATAATGAAAACGGAAGTAACAGGTAATTTATCCTCCTCCATTTATTTGTGAGGTTAAAATTTTCAAGTCTGATTAACATGTTGGTGATAATGTTGGGAAAAGAGCATTCTTACATACTGCTGACAGGTATATAAATTGATATAGCTTATTTGGAAAGCATAACTTTTGATCCAACAATTCCATTTCTAGGAGTCCATCCTCAAGAAATGTACAAATGCTCAAAGGTATACACACACACTCACACTTTTTACTAAATCCTGCTTTTAATAACAAAATATGAAAAGAGGAATCTGATTAAATAAAATATAGTACATCTAAACTATGAGACCCTATGTAGTCATTCTATACACACGTTGCTAAACAAAGTAAAAAAGCAAGTTGCAGAACAATTTGTATAATATGATGTAATTTGTATTAAACCACATGCCCATGTATAAATACATACATAAACAAGCACTCAAACACATAAAATATTTGCAAAAAAATCTGGAAAAATACACAGCAACCTTTTGTTATCCCTGCATAGGAGCAGAAAGTTTGGGGGGGAATTTTACTTCCTACTTTATGTACATCTGTTCTGTTTGTATCCACCTCATCTAAGGAACACATATAACTTTATTCTTTTACAAGAAAAAATAACTTTACATTAATAAAAAAGAAAATAGTAAAGCACTACAAAGGCACCTACAAAGCTCTAGTAATTTTCTAACTTTCTATTATAACAAATGCTCTAGCATTACTGTCAACTGAAAAAATATTCAATAACAGAAATATAAAAAACACAGAGTTCAAATGAATAACATTGTTTCACAAAGAGTAAAACCCTGTATAATCAAATCACATGCCTAGGCATTAAGCTCCTGTGTTTTTCATAAAACATCCTTAGGTCTTGAGGACTATTGGCCTGTTTAAAGAAGAAAAAAAAAAAGGGGGTTAATTTCTTAAACAATGGGGACAAAAATTTCAAATCATATGACTGACATTCATATTCTTGCTACAGAACATAGATTCTAAACTCAAAAGCCATGGGTTGCTGAGGGAGCCATACCTGGCATTAGAAACATAAAACCTCTGAATTGCGTGCAAATTCTGTATATCTGAGCATAATAGACCTTTTCTGAGATCAGTCTCTACCATGCACCTAAAACTTGGAAAAGGTTAAGAACCACTATTCTGGAGATTATACAGCCTACCCAATTGTGTGTATTTCATTACATAAAATCTGGGTTTTTGCCTTAGGATGTTCAGTGGATTTAAGGAAGAGAACTATGTATATACCACTACTTTTCAGTCTCTCCAGAGACACAAATAGTACCCTCATAAAAGGAACTACTAAATTAATGAAGCTGTCTGTATATACAAATTACATTGGGAAATTAAAAAGTATTTGATTTTTTTAATACCATCTTGGGCAAATAACTTCACTTTGTTCCAGTTTTCAGATTAAAAAAAACTCTTTATAACTTATGAAATTATAACATGGGCAATATAAATTCAAGAAATCATAACAATTATAATCTAGAGGGCTTTTAACGGAATGTTAGGGGGGCTGAGAAAGGGAAGATAGACCCAAAATAATTTCCCATAAAACCTAAGCAATATACTCCCTCTCACCTAGTAGAGATCAGGAATACAGAGGTGGAGATAGAGTTTCCAGTGATCTCCCCAGAATCAATTCTAGCCCACACTTGGGTTCCAGGACCCCAAAATCAGGCCAAGCGGAAGCATCAAGAAAAAAAAAAAAAAAAATCAGGTTACCTGAAAAGGTGGTTTTCCAACTAGGCATTGGTATATCACTGTTCCTATGCTCCACAAGTCGGCCTTAGCATCATAATGTTGAGACATAATAACCTCAGGAGCCTGGGCATAAAAAAATCCAATGTACTATGTTATTTAAATAATATACAGATATTAACTGGGAGAGGTCACATTTCACGAAACCAGAAAAATAAAAATACACTGTAGTATTTCTCTAATCAACCGATATTGCAATGAACTAGAACTACAGGTAGTCCCCAACGTACAGTGGGGTTTCATTCCTACGACTCTGTAGTCAGTCAGTTCTGACCTAAGTTAAATACTTCATTTTTTTTTTCAGTTTTCATTATTATTGCCTTTTATTTTCAGTATCTTTTATAAATCCTAACACTGAACATGGAAACACTGGTGGCGTAGTGGTCAAGTACTACGGCTGCTAACCAAAGCGTCGGCAGTTTGAATCTGCCAGGCGCTCCTTGGAAACTCTATGGGGCAGTTCTACTCTGTCCTAGTGGGTCGCTGTGGGTCGGAATTGACTCGATGGCACTGGGTTTTTTAACATTGAACATCTGTGAGTGAACATCTGCGAACAATAACATCAGCAAATTCTGTACTGCAATGCTGTTATGTGGTACATGTTAGTAATAATAAGCTGTACAAAAAAAAAAAAGACAGTAGTAAGTGCAGTTCATGGTAACGTGAGCGTAAGTCAGCAACCACCTGTACATTATTATATCGTGATTTACTGGGAAATCTCAAAAACGACGTTGCATGAAACGAAGCTGTAGAAAGATACACACTACATACATACTTTTTTTTTTTTTTAGAGTTCTACACGACATACATACATGGACACATAAAATACAGTAAGAATTTTTAAATAATCATAAAAATACACACCAACTACAGGATAGAAGTTACTTCTAGGGTATGCGAATGGGATGGGAGAGTGGTAAATGGAATCAGGGAGAGGTACAAAAGGGACTTCAAGCTGTCTCTGAAATATTTTTTCTTAAAACAAAAAAAAGATCAAGACAAACACAGCAAAAGATTAACTATGTTATATATATAGATGGGAGGTACATGAGTGTTTGCTATATTATTCCCTATATTTTGTTGTAATTAGAAAGCTTTTATAATAATAAGCAGCTATGGTGCAAAATACAATAATAAAAAATAGTCTTAAAATCAAAGGTATTAGCAGGAGAACAGTGGGATGCAGACCCCAAACTCTCATAAAAAAGACCAGACTTAATGGTCTGACTGAGACTAGAAGGACCCCGGCAGTCATGTTCCCCAAACTTTCTGTTGGCCCAGGACAGGAACCATTCCTGAAGCTAACTATTCACATGGATTAGACTGGACGACAGGTTGGAGAGAGATGCTGATGAGGAGTGAGCTACTTGCATCAGGTGGACACTTGAGACTATGTTGGCATCTCCTGTCTGGAGGGGAGATGAGAGGGTAGAGGGGGTGAGAAGCTGGCAAAATGGTCACAAACGGAGAGACTGGAAGGAGGGAGTGGGCTGACTCATTAGGGGGAGAGTAAATGGGAGTAAGGTGTATATAAATTTATACGTGAGAGACTGACTTGATTTGTAAACTTTCACTTAAACCACAATAAAAATTATTTTTTAAAAAAAGGCATTTCTCTGCTGCTTTGTGATAAACATTTTCCCACCTCTCATCAGATGTTGCTTTTGACATATACCATATATCAGGGGAAACATTAAATAGAAATGTCAAATATACTTAAAGGTAGTAAAAGTTTATTGGCCAGGCATAACATTTTTATTTATTGTCCCTAATAAACTTCGTATTGAGCTAACTTTCTTTAATGATCAGCTCAAGCACTCTCTTTATTCTCAAGGCTGAACTAATTTCATATTCAGGAAGTGCAAAGTATTTTTAAATTATATGAAATTATAAAATTTACTACATCTATATAGTAAAATCATTATTAAGAAGGCAAATCAGATGTAAAACATATTTGAACTTTGATTACTAATGTCCCTCTCAGAGTTGAATGATTTTAGATTAGAAGAATTCCCAATTGAACATAAATCCATTTAAAGTTAGAACTGTAACAGGTTACATTTATTTGCTTGGACAAATTCTTAAACTCCAGAATTAAGGTATTTCCAGGCTTAATACTAAAAAAACACCAAACCCACTGCCATCAAGTTGATTCTGACTCATAGCGACCCTATATACTTCATGTTAACTCAGAAATTTCATGGCCTAGCCATATCAGACATGATAATAATATCTATATCAAAGGATAAAGAGGAAAGCTAGTATATTTCAGCTTTCAGTGTGATGTTGATGGAAAACACTTCAACCATCTAGGGATCTTGTCAAGAGACAACATGCAAAATATGAGCACGCCAAGTAGCTGAAGAAGTGCCCTAAAAGACACAATATTACACATCAAATATAGCATAACCATACTTCATCAATTTTTATTTTCAATTTAGTCTAACAGAGAATTCCTACCATAATAACTAATCGTTTTAAAAAAATTAAAATCAATGGGCAAAAATTCCTTACTTTTTCAGTCCTCTATGTTAAAGCAAAGATTACAGCATTATCAATAGCTAATATCAGTAATGTAAATAACAATTCCTTCCTTCAATAATCTTCCTTCAAGCATTACACTTAAATTCCAATGCTTATGGGACCATGCTGCAAACACAAATGAGGCAAATATTCACTCACCATGTACATTGGGGATCCACACAGTGTTGCAGCCATCATATTACTATGTAGGTAACGAGCAAAACCAAAATCCGCTATTTCACAAAATAGAAAGCATAAAAACAAATGATACATTTGCTCACACTTAACAGAGAGTACACGATTCTTCAAGACACAAGAGAGTATGATGTAATTATTCTTCTAACAACCAAGAGAAAAGCTTCAAAAAAATTTTAGCATTACTAACTGCTTCAAAAATTTCAGAAATACAAGAACACTAAAAAAGTGCAAACTAAGAAGGCTGAACTAGACGATCTCTTAGATTCTGTTACGTTAAAATCCCACAAGCTATAACGAATCAGGGTTATTAAAGCTGCCAGCAATCATAAGACATCAGCTTCCCTCTCAAGTAGAGGAGCAGGATTTGCTGCTGAGATTCATATTAAGAGCTGCTTTGGCCGTCTGGCCCTGTCTGAGAGGTTTAGCATATGCTGCCAATAGCGTAAAGGATTCACAAATCTAAATGTACCTCAATGAACTCATGAAAAATTTCAAAATTGTGTCAATACAATTTATCCTTCCAACAAAGCTGAACTAAAATTAACTAAAAACACCGAGCCTTAGAAACCTCCTTTGCATGAAACAATACATGGCCATTTACCTATTTTAATGCGGATACCACTGATATTTGACTTTCTCCGATTGGCATAGGACAACAAGATGTTCTGTGGTTTAAGGTCCCTGTGGATTATTCCTTTGCTGTGCAGGATTCTCATGGCAGCTGCAATCTGATGCAAAAACACTCTGATAGTATCTTCACTCAGAGTACCTTTAGCTGGTAGAAAAGCAGTCACATAAACATTTAAGCACATAAAACCAAAAATCATCCGCACATTCTGTCAACAGAAACGAGTTGTTAAGGAGACACGAACTGGGATTCACATTTACTAATTTTTTACTTTAATAATTTAAGTCTATGAAAAGATAGACAGATATCAGATTTCTCAAAATTTTTAATCTGTTATAAAAAGAGCTGACTTATGTTTTCATCTCTTGTTTTCACTAGTGTTAATGTTTTGTTTTTCCCTTCACTATTTTTATTGCTGCAAGTGTCTACATTACTTCAAACAGAACAAAACTGTGAGTCTCCTTTATACGACAAAAAAAGCCCCTCTTCTTTTAGTCAAATATCTGGGATAAATGTCCGCATTTAATTCTAACCATTACAAGAGTACGAATTAACAAGAGGCGAAAGTCTTGGGTGGAGAGGCTGGGCATGACCGTTCTCTGTCTAGCGTGATGAAAGCTCCTGTCTAGGATCTATGCTCTCACATCTTCTCTTTCCTTTCCTCTCCACTGCTGCCCCATCACAACACCTGTCATAGCTGAAGTACCTTTAAGAAGAAATGTTTTAACCTGTTTTTACTCCTATAAAGAGGTAGTATAAACACCGTTAAAAGTAGTCATTATTCAGTAATATAGTATTTACACGTGTATGCTGTAGTGTGTAATGGTTAACAGCTTGGACTGGAGTCAGGCTATCTTTGTTCAAGTCCCAGCTCTCCCCTTAGTATAACCCTGAGCCCATTTACCCATCTACAAAGAGTAAATAACAGACTAACCACAGGGAGTTGCTGTGCCAATTAAGCAAAATAACACATTTAATGATAAAGAATTTAGAAAAAGACCTGGCATATATACTGAGTACTCAAATGTTGCAAGTATGCAAATATAAATATTTTATTACAATGGATCTAAAAGTCACAACTCCATTTCTTGAATCTACACTGCTGCTGTTAGCTGTCATCCAGGATTCCAACTCATGGTGATCCCATGTGATTTAATATCTATGAACTTATTCTAAATCCTCTGTAAACCTACTTTTGCTCATACGAGTCTCAGACTATGATCTTTATAACCTTTCCACATTCAATTAACAAAGTTAAAAATAACATTAACACATGGAACAGGTGAAATATTACAGTTTTAAAATAATTTCAATGACATATGGACATTTTATGTTCTTAACATCTTCAAATAAAAAACCCTCACAGTGTAAAATTATCAAATACTTTTTTCTTTGAGGACTGTTTTTGATCTATCCTCCCTTTTTTTAATCTTTGGGTTTCTTTCGTAGTATTCACTGTAAAAATTTTTAAAATACACTGAAATATACAACACAAAACATAAAATATTCCATAATCCCATCCCTTAGAGAGGAACACTACTAAAAACATGGAAAGTATTTTCTTCCAGATCTACCTTTCTAAAAAAAAAAAAAAAACTTTTCTACACATATTAATATATAAATTATTGCATATTAGAATGGGTGGGTGAAATCAACTACTACAAGCTTTATTTCTGTAAGGTTTTACTTAAATTACATTGCAACAATCAAAATGTACAGTATATTTTCTTTCATTTCATTCACTTAAATTTTCATGGTAGGACTTCTGCTACTTTAAATGACTGTAGCTGCTTACTATTCACATCTTTGCCCCAATATAACTCAGAGTCTAAATGTTCCCGTGGGAAAAAAAAACAATGATTCAGTTTAAGCTATCTGTGGCCACAAACTGTAGTATTCACGTATTTCTATGAATGTGGGATTTGACTTCTCACAACACAATCCTAGAAAGTGAAATTTCCAGGTAAAGACCTTAACACTTTTAAAAGTAATGTCAACATCAAAACTCTGGAATGAATGAATTCTTGAACAAGTTAACACTGAGAAAGATTGGGCCTGGCTGCCACAGATTTAGCATGTCCTGCTAATTAATTTAGAACCCATTTTATTTTAAACCTGCAATTGACAGAATTGCTATTTTTTTTAATGTGAAAGGTGTTTTACTTATAGAGTAAATAAAAAGACTAAACAACCATGTCATGATACAAAAATTGGCACCAGACAGACCTTCTAGACCAGAACTCTCTGAAAGAAATACAATGCGAGCAACCTAACTTTTCTATTAAGTGTTCAAAATCCAGTGTATATTTTACATTCACAGCATATCTCAATTGCAACTAGCCACATTTCAAGTGCTCAAGAGCCGCATGTGGTTAGTGACTACCATACTGGACAGTGCAGCTCTAGATGATTCCTTGAGAACCAGAAATTCTTTTATATGTCTCTGAAAGTACTTAAAAACTACAAGTAACACCCTCAAGGACTGTGGCAGAGAGGGACCAGGCAAGGTAAATAACTTAACCAAAATCACACAGCCATAAGGTGATATAAACACTGGAATTGTAACCACGCTTTCCTGTCTGACTCCAACATTGAAGCTCTTAATAAGCCCTTCACTATTTGGTCGCTTATTACAACAATATTGCTCTGGAATATCAAATGCAGAGTTCAGCATCATGGACAGAACTGCTGTCAAAATTAACTTAAATCTGCAGCAAGAGTAATAGTACTTGTATCAGTGAATAGTACTTCTGTTACGAAATACAGAGTGATATAAAGATTTATTTAAAAATCATTCCTAACACACATAGCAAAATACTAAAAACGGCTGGCTCTAGATACTTCCTTCTAATGTTTTTTAATATAAGTGAGACTGAAGTATTTTGGCAATTTTCAATATGCTTTTCCCCTTAAAATTATGACAAGTATTTACCCAACTTACTACAAACTAATTTTTAATAGTTACATACTGTTCTATCATTTTAGTAAACCATTCCCATGCTAACCTACACTGGCACTGATGCCAATACTTCAATGAACATCTTCATATCTTAAGAGTTTTTTTTGTATTCACAATTACTTGTTTGGAACAAACAAACAAAAAAAACACACACACACAAACCAAACCCGTTGCCATCAAGTCAATTTCCACTCATAGCGACCCTACAGGACAGAGTAAAACTGCCCCATAGGGTTTCCAAGGAGCGCCTGGTGGATTCAAACTGCTGACCTTTTGATTAGCAGCCAAGCTCTTAACCACTACATCACCAGGGTTTCCATAAATGGAATAAGAACATTAAAATTACCATTACATATTGCCAAACTTTTCCTACCTACAGTGAATGGAAATGTCTACCTCATTGTATTCTATCTACTATTTTATGATTTTTTTTTTAAAACTGGGAGGGGAGGAGCCAAGATAGCACCATAGTCAGATGCTTCCAGTGGTCCCTCTTACAACAAAGACCCAAAAAAACAAGTGAATCAATTATATAAGACAATCTAAGAGCCCAGGACATCGAAGGCAAAGTTGAGGAACCAGACTGAGCGGCAGGGGGAGGAAGACACAGTTCAGAAGCAGTGAGGAGTTTTGAGACCTTACCCGGTGGAAACCGGCACTGTGCAAGCTGGAGCCGCTGGCACGAGCACAGTGAGACAACCAGAGGTGTTCCGGGGAGACCAAGAGGTAGAGAATTCACTCAAGACTCCAGAATTGGCAAAAAGCGGCACTCTCGGCATTAGTACTCGCGTCTAATCTATTGCATGGACCTAAAAACACCCCTTTGGAAAAAACTCTCTCCCATTTAACTGACCCCTATCCGCTCTGCACCAGGTCCGGAACTGGCTTCAGTGATAGTCATTTTCGCTGGGCTGGAAATATGACCTGTTGCGTCCCGAGCCATCCTCCTGACCTTGGAGAAGGAACAAATTAACACATGGGAAAAAAATAACCTGCTGGCTCCCCTAAGCTGGGACTCAGGGCACAGGCATAAGCAGCCCATGGACTTTGAATGCCTTTCACCCTGCACAGGCCTGTGTGGGCCCATTTGAACGGCGTAGGGCCTCATTAGCACAGTACAACAGGATATATACCTGAAGTCTAACTTCAACTGTTTCAGTTATATAAATGGAGAGGCAGGTTTGTGACATCTGACACCACTCTGCCTATTAACCAGTGTCCTCACCTACCACATCAGGGGCCTGAGGACTGGTGGCTCCAACCACACAACCTAGACACCTGCAACAGGGGTCTAAGAATAAGTGGTGCCTCCCAGGCTTCACAGCCAACAGCACTGGGTGCTCAAACTCCAGCTGCAATACTACCCACCCAGGCGCTCTAGGGAACAAGGACACGCTTTCCTCACATACATTCAGGGGTGGTTAACAGTCCCCTGCCTTGCTCAGTGTGTGATCCCCCACTGCAGCCAAATACCTGTGTCTATTCCCATCAGCCTGCCCCTCTAAGACTGTAGGTAAGAGCCTGCACCACATACTTTGTGACCAACTACCTGGACACCTAAGCTGAATCCACACAAGAAAAGTAAACGCATTCCTGGGCTCATATACCTAGTAACAACTCTATCTACCTGGTGACAGGATGTTAGAGCTTCAGTGGCACCAATAATCAAACTAGCTCACTTAAGCAGCCTATTTGGGCATATCAAAACAAACAAGAAGCCAGGACAAAGTAAGCAAACATAAAATAAATAAACACAATAATTTATTGATGGCTCGGAGACAACAATCAATATCAAATCTCATAAAGAGGCAGACCATAATGGTTTCAGCAAGCTCAAAAAACAAAGAATCAAGAAATCTTTTAGATGAAGAGAATTTCCTGGAAATACCAGAGGTAGAATACAAAAAATTAATATACAGAACTCTTCAACAGATCAGGAAGGCGATCAGGCAAAACACAGAACAAGCCAAAGAATGCACAGACATAGCATTAGAGGAAATTAAGATTAGAGAAGAGCATGACAAATTTAATACTCTGCAAGAATCTATAGAGAGAGCAAATTCAGAACATTAACAGTAAAATTTCAGAATGAGACAACTCAATAGAAAGTCACAAAAGCAGAATTGAGGAAATCAAAGTCCAAATTAGTGAGACTGAATATAAAGCACTTGACACCAGCATATCTGAGGAAAAATCAGACAGAAGAATTAAAAAAAAAAAAAAACCCTAAGAATTATGTGGGACTTTATCAAGAGAAATAACCTACGAGTGACTGGAGTACTGGGCAGGCAGGCAGATAACAGAAAATACAGAGAGAATTGTTGGCAGAAAACTTCCCTGATATCATAAAAGATGAGAAGATATCTATTCAAGATGCTCATCAAACCCCACACGAGGTAGATCCCAAAAGAAAATGACCAAGATATATTATAATCAAACTTGCCAAAAAAAGATAAAGAATTTTAAGAGCGTCTAGGGATTTTTTTTTTTTTTTTTTTTTTTCACCTACAAAGGAGAGTCAATAAGACTAAGCTTGGATTACTCAGCAGAAACCATGCAGGCATGAAGGCAATGATAAAGCCTTAAAGGGAAAAAAAATGCCAGCCAAGAAGCACATACCCAGCAAAGCTGTCTCTTGTATATGAAGGTGACATTAGGACATTTCCAGATAAACAGAAGTTTAGGGAATTTGCAAAAACCAAACCAAAGTTACAAGAAATACTAAAGGTAGTCCTCCAGTTAGAAAATCAATAACATCAGATAACATCCCAAGACTAGAACAAAGGACAGTGCAATCAGATATCACCCCAGATATGGAAATCTCAAAAATATATCAAAGCTAAAACGCTCAAGACAGGGAAACAGAGACGTCATTACGTAGAAGATGACAACATTAAATCAAAAAAGAGGGACTAAAAAATGTAGTCATAGATCTTTCATATGGAGAGGGAGTCAAGGTGATACAAAGAAATAAAAGTTCAGTTTAAATGTACAAAAATAGTAAATATTAAGGTAACAACAAAGGAAACTAACAATCCTACACATCAAAATAAAAAACAAAAACATAAAGACTCAGCAAATACAAAAGCAACAACAATGAAAGAGAAAAAAGCAAAATATAAAGAAAAACAATTCAGCACAGAAAATTAAGTGAAAAAAGTCAACAACACACAAAAAAAGACATCAAAATGACAGCACTAAACTCATACCTATCAATAATTGCACTGAATGTCAATGGACTAAATGCACCAATAGGGAGACATGGAGTGGTAGAATGGGTTAAGAGAAAAAAAAATTATCTGTCTATACGCTGCCTACAAGAGACACACAGACTCAAAGACAATCTAAAGCTCAAAGGATGAAAAATTTATCAAGAAAACAACAAACAGAAAAAAGCAGGAGTGGCAGTATTAATTTCTAACAAAACAGACTTTAAAGTAAAATCCACCACAAAGGATAAGGAAGGACACTATATAATGGTTAAAGGGTCAATACACCAGAAGGATATAACAATAAATATTTATACACCCAACAACAGGGATCCAAAATACATAGGATAAACTCTAAGAGCATTGAACAGAGAAACAGCTTCACAATAACAGTAGGAGACTTCAACACACCACTTTCAGTGAAGGACATAACAGCCACAAAGAACCTCGATACAGACACAGAAGATCTAAATGCTACAATCAACCAACTTGACCTCAAAGACATATAAAGAACACTCCATCCAACAGCACCCAAGCATACATTCTTTTCCATCGCACACGGAACATACTCCAGACCACACAGGACATAAAGCAAGCCTTAAGAGAATCCAAAACATCGAAATATTACAAAGCATCTTTTCTGACCATAAAGCCACAAAAGTAGAAATCAGTAACAGAAAAAGCAAGGGAAAAAAATCAAACACATGGAAACCGAACAACACCTTGCTCAAAAACTACCTCGTTATACAAGAAATTAAGGACGGAATAAAGACATTCACAGAATCAAATGAGAATGAAAACACTTTCTACCAGAATTTTGGGGACACAGCAAAAGCAATGCTCAGAGGTCAATTTATAGCAATGAATGCACACATCCAGAAAGAAAGGGCCAATATCAAAACAGTAACCCTACAAATTCAACAAACAGAAAGAGAACAGCAAAAGAAGCCCTCTAGCACTAGAAGAAAGCAAATAAAACTAGAGCAGAATTAAATGAAACAGAGAACAGAAAAACAACTGAAAGAGTTAACAAGACCAAAAGCTGGTTCTCTGAAAAGATTAACAAAATTGATAAACCACTGGCCAAACTGACAAAAGAAAAACAGGACAGGAAACAAATAACACGAATAAGAAATGAGATGGATGATACCACAACAGACCCAAATGAAATTAAAATAATCATAACAGAATACTATAAAAAATGGTACTCTAGCATATTTGAAAACCTAGGGGAAATGGACAAATTTCTAGAAACACACTACCTACCTAAACTAACACAGAGATAGAACAACTAAATAGACCTTTAACAAAAGAAGAGACTCAAAAGGTAATTTAAAAACTCCCAACAAAAAAAAAAGCCCTGGGCCTGACAGCTTCACTGGAAAATTCTACCAAACTGTCAGAAAAGAGTTAACACCACTACTACTAAAGGTATTTCAGATTATGGAAAAGGATGGAATACTCCCAAACTCATTCTAGGAAGCCAGCATAACCCTAATACTAAAACCAGGTAAAGACACCACAAAAAAAAGAAAACTACAGACCAGTATCACCCATGAACTTAGACACGAAAATGCTCAACAAAATTCTAGCCAATAGAATTCAACAACATATCAAAAAATAATTCACCATGGCCAAGTGGGGTTCATACCAGGTATGCAGGGAAGGTTCAACATTAGAAAAACAATCAATATAATCCATCACGTAAATAAAACAAAAGGCAAGAACCGCATGATCTTATCAATCGATGCAGAAAAGGCATTTGATGATAAAAACTCTCAGCAAAATAGCAACAGAAGGGAAATTTCTCAACAAAATAATGGGCATTTACACAAAGCCAACAGCCAATAACATCATAAATGGAGAGAGTCTGAAAGCATTCCCCTCGAGAACAGGAACCAGACAAGGATGCCCTTTACCACCACTCTTATTCAACATTGTGCTGGAGTTCCTAGACAGAGCAATTAGGCTACAAAAAGAAATAAAGGGTATCCAAATTGGTAAGGAAGAAGTAACAGTATCTCTATTTGCAGATGATATGATCTTATAGGAAACCCTGGTGGCGTAGTGGTTAAGTGCTATGGCTGCTAACCAAAGGGTCAGCAGTTCAAAACCACCAGGCGCTCCTTGGAAACTCTATGGGGCAGTTCTACTCTGTCCTATAGGGTCGCTATGAGTCGGAATCGACTCGATGGCACTGGGTTTTTTTCACTGGGTATGATCTTATACACAGAAAACCCTAAAGGAATCCACACGAAAACTACTGGAACTAATCGAAGACTTCAGTAAAGTATCAGGATACAAAATAAACAAAAAGGTAGCTGGATCTCCTCTACACCAACCAAACAGAACTCTGAAGAGGAAATCACCACATCAATGCCACCTATAATAGCTCCCATGAAGACAAAATACTTAGGAATAAATGTAACCCAAGATGTTGAAAGACCTAGACAAAGAAAACTACAAGACGGTACTGCAAGAAACCAAGAGACCTACGTTAGGTGGAAAAACATACCTTGCTCATGGACAGAAGACCCAACATTGTGAAAATGTCTCCTCTACCCAAAGTGATCTATGGATACAATGCAATCCCGATGCAAATTCCAACAACATTTTGTAATGAGATGGAGAAACAAATCACCAGCTTCATATGGAAAGGGAAGAGGCCCTGGATAAGTAAAAGATTATTGAAAAAGAAGTACAAAGCGGGAGGCCTCACACTGCCTGATTTTAGAACTTATTATATAGCTATCGTAGTCAAAACCAACAGATACACAGACCAAGGGAACAGAATTGAGAATCCCGACATAAATTCATCCACCTATGAGCAGCTGATGTTTAACAAAGGCCCAACGTCCGTTAAATGGGAAAAGACAGTCTCTTTAACAAATAGTGCTGGCATAACTGGATATCCATCTGCAAAAAAAAGGAAACAAGACCCATACCTCACACCATGCACAAAAACTAACTCAAAATGGATCAAAGACCTAAATATAAAATCTAAAGTGACAGAGATCAATGATAAAGATCATTGAAGAAAAAATAGGGACAACACTAGGAGCCCTAATACATGGCAATAAACAGTATACAAAACATTACTAACAACGCACAAACACCAAAAGAAAAACTAGATAACTGGGAGCTCCTAAGACGCAAACACTTATCTCATCCAAAGACTAGACCAAAAAAAATAAAAAGCCTACAGATTGGTAAAAAAAATTTTCTGGCTAAGACAAATCTGATGAGCATCTAATCTCTAAAATCTACAAGATGCTGCAAAACCTCAGCAACAAGAAAACAAATAATGCAATTAAAAAGTGGGCAAAAGGATACGAACAGGCACTTCATGAAAGAAGACATTCAGGTAGCTAACAGATACATGAGGAAATGCTCACAATCATTATCTATTAGAGAAGTGCAAATCAAAACTGCAATGAGATACCATCTCACACCAACAAGGCTGGCATTCAATACAAAAAACAAAATAATAAATGTTGGAGAGGTTGTGGAGAGGCTAGAACACTTATACACTGCTGGTGGGAAGGTAAAATGGCACAACCACTTTGGAAATCAATTTGTTGCTTCCTTAAAAAGCTAGAAATAGAAGTACCACATGATCCAGCAATCCCATTCCTTGGAATATATCGTAGAGAAATAAGAGCTGTCATAAAAATAGATATATGTGCACCCATGTTCCTTGTAGCACTGTTTACAATAGCAAAAAGATGGAAACAACCAAGGTACCCATCAATGGATGAATGGATAAACAAATTATGGTATATTCACAGAATGGAATACTACACAACGATAAAGAACAAGGATGAATCCGTGAAACATTTCATAACATGGAGGAATCTGGACAGCGTTATGCTGAATGAAATTAGTTAGTCGCAAAACGGCAAATATTGTATGAAACCACTATTATAAGAACTCAAGGAAAGGTTTAAACACAGCAGAAAACATTTTTTGATTGTTACAAGGGTGGGGAGGGAGGGAAGGGGTATTCACGAATTAGATAGTAGAGAAGAATTATCTTAGATGAAGGGAAGGACAACACACAATACAGGGGATGTCAGCACAACTGGACTAAACCAAAAGCTAACAAGTTTCCTGAATACAACCAAACACTTTGAGGAACAGAGTAGCAGGGGCGGGGGCCTGGGGACCATGGTTTCCAGGGGCATCTAGGTCAACTGGCATAACAAAAAGTTTTAAGAAAACATTCTGCATCCCACTTTGTTGAGTGCCATCCGGGGTCTTAAAAACTAGCAAGCGGTCATCTAAGATGCGTCAATTTGTCTTAACCTACCTGGAACAAAGGAGAAAGAAGAACACCAAAGACACAAGGAAGATATAAGCCAACAGACAAAAAGGGCCACATACACCAGAGACTCCATCAGCATGAGACCAGAAGAACTACATGGTGCCCAGCTACCAACAATGACCATCCTGATAGGGAACACAACAGAGAATCCCTGATGGAGCAGGAGAAAAATGGTATACAGACCTCAAATTCTAGTAAAAAGACCAGACGTAATGGTCTGATGGAGACTGGAGGGACCCCAGAGGTCATGGTCCCTGGACTCTCTGTTGGCCGAAAACTAAAACCATTCCCAAAGCCAACTCTTCAAACAAAGATTCGACTGGACTATAAGACATAAAATGATACTGGTGTGTAGTGTGCTTCTCAGCTTAAGTAGACACGAGAGTACATGGACTGCTCCTTTGTGACGGCCAGATGAGAAGGCAAAGGGGGACAGGAGCTGGCTGAATGGACACAGGAAATACATGGTGGAGAGGAGGAGTATGCTGTCACATTGTAGAAAGAGCAACTAGGCTCACATAACAAAACAATGTGTGTAAAAGTTTTTGTATGAGAAACTGACTTGAATTGTAAACTTTCACTTAGAGCACAACAATTAAAAAAAAAAATTTTTTTTTTCACCACGTTGATAAATTTGTAAAAAAGAATCTCAGCTGGGTGAAATATAAAAGCACTGCATACAGAAAGCTCCGACTGCATTTATAATTTCATTGTTGGTTTTGTTATTGTTTTAACTGTGGGGTATACCATTGTTCTTTATATTATTCTCTTTAACCAAAAAAAAATTTTTAAAAACCCATTGCCGTTGAGTTGATTCCAACTCGCAGACGCCCTGTAGGATACAGCAGGACAGGCTTTAGGGTTTCCAAGGCTGTAAATCTTCACGGAAGCAGACTGCCACATCTTCCTCCCGAGGAGTGGCTGGTGCATTCAAACCACCAACATTTCAGTTAGCAGCCAAACACTTAACCACTACACCACCAGGGCTCCTTTAAATGTCTGCAATATTATATATCTTGAAGATTTTTTTTTAAGTATCTCATTTTTCATAGCATTCCATGAATTAGTACATAATTGAACATTTTTAATATGTTGTTTCTCTTTTGTAAACTTTCCATACCTCTTGTACATTGCTCTATTTAGGTCTTAGGTACTCTGACCACCAACTGGTATGAGATATTTAGAGGCTGAGTACATTAACCTTCTGCTATCTTTTGTACGTTTTCCCTGCATCTTTAGGAGGTGAACAAGTAAATACTGGCCTCACCAGCATCATAATGCTTTGGAGCGATAAACCGATCTGAACGCTTCATATTGTACAAGTATGCATTTTGGCTACAGAATTTCAAGCACCATCTAGTATTAAAATGTTACCATAGTGCCAAGAAACAATTTCCATGTTACCCTTAAATCTCTTATAGCTTTTTTTTTTTTCCTAATTTACAAGAAACTTTCACATTAATAAGCAGATACTTGGATACATTCCTCCATTATGATTTTTTATTTTGAAAGAAATGAAAGAGACTAAAACGTTCATTGATAATAACTCAGTTAAATTCTTTGAAGGAAATTCTATTTGGTTTCTTCTCTCCTCAGGAGCAGACCAATCTCTCAAACACTGTCAGAGAGAGACACATATAAAGGTAAGTGCTTACACGTAAGTAAAGTTTGGAACAAAACTACAACAAAAAACAGGTAGCCAACAAAGTGACCTCAAGTTAAATAAACAAGTATTTATTGAATTACTTATATACAAGTGCAGGAAACAGGTGCAGCCTATTTCAGAAGTAACTCTCAGGATTAAACAGACTACAGTACTATCCTTACTGAACACTGACACACACAAAAAATTACCTTGCAAATAATCTGCCAGGTCTCCACCATTGCAATACTGATATATATAAAAAGAAAAAGTAGTTAAAATAAGCACACTGATTCAAGATTAATTCAATCGATTATCATTAATTTTAATTTAAAAACATTTTTATATAATGTAACTCTAGTCTTAAAAAAATATTTTAAGAATTACAGGATCAAAAAATTTTAATTTTATATTTAGGATAAAGTCTAAATCATTAACTGATTTTACTATAATTCAAGTTTTCAAATAATAACTTACTGTCAATTTTAAAGTACATATTAATCACAAAAAATTTGAAATACAGTCACGCATCACTTAATGTCCATGATATGTTCTGTGAAATAGGACGTTATGTCATTTGGACATCATGCAAACACCGTATTATTTGCTGGGGCAAATAACCTCCTTCTGCAATTTACTGTATCATTATACACCTGGCAGCACAACTGCTTTGTGTACAAGAGACATGAAATACATGTGTTGCATGCGGAGAGCTGCTGTGTTCTTTACATCTGGTTATGACCGCTCTGTCCCATTCTCCCATTGGGATTTCTAAACTCTGTTATAACCTTATGGGACCACGGACGTATATACGGTTGGATCTTGCCCAAACACCATTATGCGGCAAATACTATAAATTAAACAGAAACTTTTATACTACCTACCTCCATCACCAGAAAGACAGAGTTGGGTAATTCCTGAAAAATAAACATCAAAAATCATTTAGATCACAAAAAAATTAAACACAAAATTTTTAAGTAATGTTCATAAAAATACTGTATCTATTCATTATTAAATGAAATCACAAAATCCATAAGGAAGTGAAATTTTTTAAATTCCCAACACAATCAAAGTTTTGATTAACACTAACGTAGTCATCAAGAAGTTCAATTTTGCTTATGGAAAGAATGAATGAAAGATTCATCTTCTGCTTATGACTGACATGAAACAATATCCAAGATAAAATGCATGGTGAATTTTCCACTTGTGAAAAAAGGGAAGGATTCTCTCGACCTTAGGTAAGCACTTCTACTTGGAAAAGTTCATGATTAAGGGCAGCAAAATGACCTGATAATCTTCCCTAGCAATGCTAACTGCATAATCTGAGTCTGGAACACATGACCCAGGATGCTTAGTTTTTTGTTTTCTAGTTTTTATGTCTGTTTACCTTGGACAATCACATTACCAAGGAATTACTGGCAAAGGGAAGATATTTCATCACATGTCTTGGTAACAGACTGATTTTAATGAACTGATTTGAGGAATTTTACAAACTCCTTCGAATTTTCAAAGCTCCAGGTAGGTTGCTTGAGTAATTCAAAGACTGATTACCCGACTCTTCAATGACAATTTTCATAATGTTAGTTAAATTTTAAACTGGGCTTCCCTATGGCTTAACTTAAAGAGCCCTACAGGCGCAGTGGTTAAAGCATTCAGCTGCCAACCAAAAGGTTGGCAGTTTGACCTCACCAGCCCTCTGAGGGAGAAAGATGCAGCAGTCTGCTTCTATAAAGATTTTGGCCTTGGAAACTCCGTGGGCAGATCTACTCTGTCCTCCTATAGGGCCCTATGAGTCGGAACCAACTCGATGGCAGTGGGTTATGGCTTAACATAAGCCAGTGCTCACATGTGAATCATGGCATAGCCCTTTCAAGTAGCACTTGGCTCACTAAGATCCTAAACTCAAGGATAAGGTGCTCTGGCAAGAATAGGAAGGGGGTGCAGGGCAGAGAGGGGATAGGTTTAGATACAGCACTTCTGGGCAGCCAGGAGGAACACAAGAGAATGCCACAAAGTTGGTTCTGCACATTCACCAAGGATCTCGGATGCCACAATTCAAAAACTGAATGTTAAACTATGCCTCAAGAAATGGAGTGACTTAGGATGACCTACTTCATTTATTTCTCAAGAGAACTAGATAAAACATTAAAATATATTATGCCCAATTCTCTGACACCTCAGAGATATACGGAGATCCAGAAAAATGGAGATTCCATCTGCTCTCTGTTGAGAAATGAAGAGCCATGGTTCTTGCCGAACCAGGATGATGTGTGTGGAGAGCCGGACTGCAAGCCTAAAACAGATGCTTACCTTCCCTAACGGCAGACCTCCCATAACAAATCAGGAAGGCAGTAGAGCCAGCTCCCAGCCAGCAATAAGATCAAGTCTCTAAGAAATACTTATTTCTCTTTACCACAAATAAAAACAAAAATATATTTATGAGTTAATTCATCTCTACTGTGAACACTGTCGCTGTTAGTACCGCGGAGAGTCAGCACCCAACTCATGGCGACCCCATGCACAATGGAACCTATACCGGTCCTGCACTACCTCAGGATCTGTTACAGATTGGGCTTTCACTGGCTGGTTTTCAGAAGGTCGCCAGGCCTTTCTTCCTAATGCATCTTAGTCTGGACGCACCACTGAAAACCGTTTAGTATCATAGCGACAAACAAGCCTCCACTGACAGACATCAACGGCTACACGAGAAGCGCACTGGCCACAAATCAAACCTGGCCTTCCCCATAGAAGGTAAGAATTCTACCACAGAATCACCACTGCCCTCATCTAAAAAAACTTACAGACACAAAATACAATATATGAAAGCTGGTTCCAGCTTCGAGTTGCAGAATACAATATATGAAAGCGAGTTCTAGTTTACTGACAGACACAAAACAACACAGGCATGTTGAAACAGGGCTTCGAACCAGATGTTCCAGCTCAAACCCCTACTGAGAATTTGCATTTCCACCCCACATGTACTGAAAGAGAATCTAAATTTTAACAAGATCCTCAGGTGATTCTTGCTGTTAGTTGTTGTTAGGTGCCGGGGAGTCGGTTCAGACCACAGCTACCCCATGTACAACAGAACGGAACACTGCCCGGTCCTGCACCATGCCCACAATCGTTGTTATGCTTGCACCAATTGTTGCAGCCACTATGTCAATCCATCTTATTGAGGGTCTTCCTCTTTTTCACTGACTCTCTACTGTACCAAGCATGATGTCCTTCTCCAGGGACTGGTATCTCCTCACCACATGTCCAAAGTATGTGAGACATAGTCTCGCCAGCCTTGCTTCGAAGGAGCATTCTGGATGAACTTCTTCCAAGACAGATTTGTTCATTCTTCTGGCAGTCCATTGTATATTCAATGTTCTTCACCAACACCATAACTCAGAGGCATCAATTCTTCTTCAGTCTTCCTTATTCATCATCGAGCTTTTGCACACATATGAGGTGGATGAAAACACCATGGCTTGGGTCAGGCGCACCTTAGTCTTCAAGGTGACACCTTTGCTATTTAACACTTAAAAGAGATCTTCTGCAGCAGATTTGCCCAATGCAACGCGTTTTATGATCTCTTGACTGTTACTTCCATAGGTGCTGACTGTGCAAGCAAGCAAAATGAAATCCTTAACAATATCAATCTTTTCTCTGTTTATCATGACGTTGCTTATTGGTCCAGTTGTGAGGATTTTTGTTTTCTTTATGTTGAGGTGTAATCCATACTGAAGGCTGTGGTCTTTGGTCTTCATCAGTAAGTACTTCAAGGCCTTTTCACTTTCAGCAAGCAAGGTTGTGTCATCTGCACAACACAGGTTGTTAATAAGTTTTCCTCTAATCCTGATGCCCCGTTCAACTTCACAGTCCAGCTTCTCGAAATATTTGCTCGGCATACAGACTGAATAAGCATGGTAAAAGGATACAACACTGACGCACACCTTTTCTGACTTTAAACCAAGCAGTATCCCCTTGTTCTGTTCGAACGACTGCCCATTGGTCTATGTATAGGTTCCTCATGAGCACAGTTAAGTGTTCTGGAATTCCCATTCTTTGCAATGTTGTCCATGACTTGTATGATCCACACAGCTGAATGCCTTTGTGTAGTCAGTAAAACACAGGTAAACATCTTTTGGTATTTTCTGCTTTCAGCCAGGATCCATCTGACATCAGCATTGATATACCTGGCTCCACGTTCTCTTCTGATTTCAGCTTGAACTTCTGGCAGTTCCCTGCTGATATACTGCTGCAGCTGCTTTTGAATGATCTTCAGCAAAATTTTACTTGTGTGTAATATTAATGATGTTGTTCAATAATCTGCACATTCGGTTGGATCAGCTTTCTTGGAATAGCATAAACACGGATTTCTTCAAGTCAGTTGGCCAGGTAGCTGTCTTCCAAATTTCTTGGCACAGATGAGTGAGCACTTCCAGTGCCGTATTCGTTTGTTGAAACATCTCAATCGGTATTCCGTCGATTCCTGGAGCCTTGTTTTTCACCAATGCCTTCAATGGATCTTGGGCTTCTTCCTTCAGTACCATTGGTTCGTGATCATATGCTACCTCCTGAAATGGTTGAACGTCCACCAGTTCTCTTTGGTACAGTGACACTCTGTAGTCCTTCCAGCTGCTTTTGATGCTTCCTGTGTCATTTAATGTTTTCCCTGTAGAATCCTTCAATATTGCAACCTGAGGCTTGGATTTTTTCTTCAATTCTTTCAGTTTGTGAAATGCTGAGTGTGTTCTTCCCTTCCGGTTTTCCAGCACCAGGTCTTTGCACACGTAATTCTTACGTATGGTCAATTCTGAAAACCACTGCTCTACTAGTGGTTCTCAGAACTGGTCCCTGACCAGCAGCATTAGCATCACCAGGAGCTTGTTAGAAATGCAAAGTCTCAGCAGGAGTTTGAACCAGAACAAACTGATTGAAGAACCTTTTTTAAATCTATACCTCAAACTAATTATACCAAAACTTTCAAAAATATTTACAATACGTAACACTGATCCCAAATATATTTATAAATTGATAACCAAGTACCTATAAAATCTGAACCTGATGTGCCTATAACTCTTCAAATTGCCTAAGTCCTAACTCTTTTTAATAGTCGCGCACAGGATATCATTATGTTCTACAGCTAGCATCAAAACAGGTAAAAATCGGGGATAGCCACCTCGGTTTTTTGGAAAAAAGTTGAGTCCCTACATTGCTCTTTTACACATAAATTCCAGAGGCCAAAGATATAAATATGAAAAAATTAAACTATCAGAACTAGAAAAAAAACATGGGGGACATTTTTATAATCTCAGGATGAAAAAATCCTTACAAGATATGAAACCTGTTGTGGTGTGCCATCAAGTCGATTTCAATTCATAAAAACCAAAACCAAACCCAGTGCCACCGAGTCGATTCCAACTCCTGACAACCCTATAGGACAGAGTAGAACTGCCTCATAAGAGTTTCCAAGGAGCACCTGGCAGATTCGAACTGCCAACCCTTTGGTTAGCAGCCGTAGCACTTAACTGCTACACCACCAGGGTCTGTGACCCTATAAACCAAAACTGTTGCTGTGGAGTCAATACCGACTCATAGTGACCCTACTGAACAAGGCAGAACTGCTCCATAAGATTTGCAAGGTGCAGCTGGTAGATTCGAACTGCTAACTTTTTGGTTAGCAGCCAAACTCTAAACCACAGCAGTCATTAAAGAACTGAAAGATAAGAACTTCCAAATATCAAAAATAGGCTATAAAAAGACCATTAAAAAAAAACTACAAGTAACCTAGGAAAAGTATTTCAATACATACGACAATATGACAGAGATCTGTCAACTCTGATTCCCTCTTCTTCACCTCCTATACCCCAAGTACCCAAGTCCTATCAATTCTATCTCCTAAATATCTTGCCAATCTGTCTGGGCCTCTTCATCTCTACTGGTGCCATCATTACCTCTCACCCAGAGACCGCAATTGCCTCTAAATAGTTACCCATATCCACTCTTGCCCATTTTCCAGTTTTCTACATAAAGAAACCACTATGCCATTTAATTTATAGTGGGAGAATACTCCTTTCTCTAACCATAATGATTAAATCTGATTCTCAGATATATGTATTGCCTTTTGGAACGCGTAAACATGAAATTACCCAAGTATTACAGAAAGAAAGGAAGCAAAAGTGGATGCTCTTTTTTCTCCCTCCACAAAGCAAATTGCTTTTTATCTTGATTTTAAAAATATATGCTTACTGCAAAAAATTAATACATAAAAGTTGAAGAAAGTGAATATCACCTTAATCTCACCACGCTAGAGATGCCTCATTAACATGTCAGTGATCATGCTTTCATGAACACAGTTACACATACTCACGCCCACTCACATGCAAAGGAAGCATGTACTTGCTGGGTTTTTTTTAATGGTCTTTTTTTTTTAACATAATCCTTTCTCACTTTTTTGTGTTACAGATTGAACTGTGTCCACCCCCGCAAATGCATGTTAAATCCTAACTCCTATACCTGTGGATGTAATCCCATTTGGGAATAGGGTTTTGTTATGTTAGTGAGGCCGTTATCAGTGAATCGTATATCTTAAACCTAACAATTTTTAAGATATAAAAAGAGCAGATTAGACACAGACAAAAACAAGCACAAATGTGGGAAAGATAGATGCCACGTACAGATCAAGGTCACAGAAGCTGAGACAAAGATATTCCCCAAGAATGGACAATGAAAGAAAGCATTCCCCTAGAAGCCCGTGCCCTGAAATTACACTTATAGCCCCCTAAATACTGAGAAAATAAATTTGTTTGTTAAAATGACCCACTTGTGGTATTCTTTTACAGCAGAACTAGAGAAATAAGATACTTACCATCATCTCTTCCCTCCAAACTGCCACTCCCTTACTAAGGAACATTCACCTGTTTCCAGTTTTAGCCATTATAAGCAATACTACAATAATGATTCTTGTACCCACCTCTGAATTCTCCTGCTTTTATAGCTATAGGGTAAGATGCCCAGGATTTGGGCTGCTTAGTACATAAAAGAGTATGCATATTTTAATGGTAACAGACACTCCTCTTCATTCAAATGTTTTTTAACTACCTACTATACACAAGACTCTAGCTGCTCCTTGGAAACCCTATGGGGCAGTTCTACTCTGTCCTATAGGGTAGCTATAAGTTGGAATCAACTAGATCGCAACGGGTTTTTTGGGTTTTATACACAAGACAGAGCCCTGGTGGCACAGTGGTTACAGGTTAGGCTGCTAACCAAAAGTCAGCAGTTTGAATCCACCAGCTGCTCCTTGGAAACCCCATGAGGCAGTTCTACTCTGTCCTATAGGATCACTACGAGTCAAAATTGATGGCAATAGGGTTTTTTTCTTTTTTACACAAGACACTATTCTAGACACCAAGATTATAAAACCAAAACCCAAACCTGTTGACATCACGTTTCACCCATGTAGCGAAACTGTTCACTACAGATTAGTAAGTAAGCACAACCAAGCCCATGCTTACCTTGCTTACTGGGTCATCTGCCCTGGTCAAGGGACAGATATTAAACAAAATAAATAAGTATATACAAGAACGCCCATGTAGATAAAGCAGCAGCAAGCTGCAGAACAGTAGGAAATGGAGTCAGAGGGATAACAGGGTCAGGTTCTGTGGGGCCTCATGTGTTACAATACGGGCTCTAGCTTTTATTCTGACAGAAATGCGGAGCCATTGCATGGTTCTGAGAAGAGGAGCAACATGCCCTGACTTGCATTTTAACATGATTACTCTAAATGCATTGTTGAGAATACTCTCACAGGGATGGAAAAAAGGGCAGAAACAGGTACTGCCAGAAAGCATTCAAAAAATGTTTTAACGATTCACATTTCTTCACATGACACACAAGAAAGCACCTATTTCCCAATTCTACCAGCAAGAATTACTGCACTTCTAGTTTCTGCTAATTGGATAGGTGAGATGTGACATCTCATATTTACTTTAATTTACATTTCCTTGACTATTTGTTCATGAATATCATTTCATGCATTAGCTATTAGACTCACTGACATGAGAACTAACAATTTATGTCATTTATTTTCCCTTTGGATCATTTGTCTTTTTATGACCAATTTGTGGTAGGATTTGCATATTTTAGATATTAGCATGCTATCTCTTATACTATAAATAGTTTCTAAAACTATTACTCACTGGCTTTGCACTGCCCTTAGAATAAAGATCATATCCAGCTCCTGCTAGCCTCTCCAGCATCATCTAGTGCTACTCTCTCCCTCCTGTACTTCCATCACACTGGCCTTTTTCAATTCCTAAACTGAGGGATCTTTCCTTTCTTGTAGCATTTACAGAAGGCTTCATCTGCTTAGGAAGCTTATTTGCTCTTCTCTCACCAATTCCTAGCCTAGCCTTCTCCCACTCAACCATCGACTCTGTTTAAACATCATTTCTTCAGCAAGTCTTCCTAGTCATAAAAAGTAGGTTGCTCCACTACTCTAGCCCCTTCAGTAGTCCTCCCTTACAGTCCTTTGCACACTTAGAATTAGTAACTATTTGCTTATTGTCATCTTCCCCCACATACTGTAAGCGCCACAAGGGCAAGAATCCTTTCCATTTTATTCACCATTATATCCCTGTACCTTTCATTAGCTAGCTCAGGAAATGCTACAAAGAAATCAGTAAGAAAAACAAACACAACAGAAGCATGACAGACAGCAATGGCAAAAATACATAAGTATGAAAGGAGAAATAAAACATGAAGATGGTCAATACACAATTTAAGAAACTAAAATAAAGCTTTTAAGTATTTTCCTCTTATGAGAGTATATAAAAAAATATATATATATAAGTATTCCTCAAAATAAACTGATATAATCTTTTGGAAAGTAACAATTGACCAAGGAATTCCACTTGAAGGAATTTATTCGACAGGAAAACTCACACAAATATGCAAAGGTGTATGTGCACAGCTTTCTCTGCTGCACTGTTTCTACTACAGGAAAACAAGAAACAACCCAAATGACCATAGCTAGGTTTTAAGTAAGTTGATTATCATTTAGCCCTACAATATTATGTAGGGCTCATGTGAAAACATGCCTTAGATACAAAAGATACAGTAAGTTTAACCAAACGAGTTGCATTTCTGTAAATATACTACTACCAAAAAAAAAAAAACAAAAAACAAGCCCGTTGCCATTGAGTCAATTTCAACTCATAACGATCCTATAAGACACACTAGAACTGTCCCATAGGATTTCCAAGGAGCAGCTGATAGATTCGAACTACTGACCATTTGGTTCACAGCCATAGCTCTTAACCACTGCGCTACCAGGGAAGTCTCAAAAAACTTTAAAAACTAAGCACATATAACTATAGATTAATATATACATTTAAAAACTCCAAAAGAAATATACCATACAGCAGTTATCTCTAGGAACTGCCATATCCTTTCTAATTTATTCAGTTTTGGCAATGTTTGATGAATTTAACTATGAGAATATATTACTTTTGTAATCAGAGAGAAAATGTGTTTTTTTAAGTGTCACCTAAACCGGAACATGATTTTTACAAACAGGAATACTTATGTGCACTTTGACAACATTAAAGTTCGCAATCTATACAAGTATATACATAAACTTTAGGCCAATCTCCAAAGTTGATGTCCAGTAAAAATGACATTCATTTCAAGTTGATAAAATTACTGTACTGGCCTCCAAACATACGAATAGTTAGAATCAAGGAAGCAAATCTAAAATACTAGATCAAGAGTCTGTTTGCTTAACAGTCAAATGCTCAAGACTATATTCACTGAACTGGTATTTCTTAAGTTCATTTTTGTAAATTAGTTCCAATAGTTTAGGTAGTATACAATGCACAAAATAATAAACATTGCAATGCCATCACCCTGAAATTAAAAAAAAAAAAAAAAATTACTGACTGATAATTCAGGTTTTTGAGTACACGTTTTCCCTAACAATAACTTTCTATAACCAAAGCTGATACTTACAAATACTTTTCATTCTAACAGAAAAAAAAAATCTAAGAATACTTTCTTCCCTGAAAACAAGACCTACTCTGTAACCAACAGGGTTTTCTGTACCTCTCCAAAAATGTGAAATTATGAGTTAATATTATTTAACAACTTTTACACTAGGCATCGACTTGTGCCACTTGGTGCCATCTGCAGATGCAAAGACTAAAACAAACTACACATACAGCTGAGGAGAATCAACATTACAGCTAGGGACTGTGAGATGAGTTTAGCTTACACTTTAAAGTTTGTCTCCCTTTCTTTCTATATTGCTTTGAATTTCACAAATGAAGGAACGAATTACAACTATTTAAAAGGGTAATAAAGTATAACACAGCATTAACAAATTCTGTGCATTAAAGAAAAAAAAGCAAACCCATTGCCATCTAGTCAATTCCAACTCATAGCGACCCCATAGGACAGAGCAGAACCGCCCCGTAGGGTTTCCAAGGAGCGGCTAGTGGATTCAAACTGCTGACCTTTTGGTTAGCAGCCATATCTCTTAACCACTATGCCACCGGGGCTTAAACTGCCATCTTTTTGGAAGGCAATCATACTCTCCAACATTTGTTATCTTCTGTTTTTTTGATTCGTGCCAGTACTGTCAGAGTGAGGTGGTACCTCACTGTAGTTTTGATTTGGATTTCACTAGTAGCTAAAGAGTGTGAGTGTTTATTTCCTCATGCATCTGTTAGCTGCCTGAATGTCTTCTTCGGCGAAGTGTCTGTTCATAGCCTTTGCCCGTTTTTTAACTGGAAAAAAAATGATCCAGCAATCCTACTCCTAAGAATATATCCTAGAGAAATAAGAGCCATCACACAAGTAGACAACATAGGCACAGCCATGTTCACTGCAGCATTATCCACAACAGCAAAAAGATGGAACCGACCTAAGTGTCCAACAACAGCTGAATGGATAAATTACGGTGCATACACACAATGAGAAAAAACAATGATGGATGCACAAAACATCTCACAACATAGATGAATCTGGAGGGCATTATGCTGAGTGAAATATGGCAATCACAAAAGGACAAATACTGTATGAGACCACTCTTATAAAAACCCAAGAAAAGGCTTAAGCAAAGAACACAATCCTTGATGGTTACGAGGAAGGGGAGGGTTGGGGAGAGGAAATCACCAACTTGACAGTAGACAAGTGGTAACTTTGGTGAAGGGAAAAACAACAAACAATATAGGGGAAGTCAGCGCAACCTGGCCAAGGCAAAGACAAAGAAGCTTCCTAGCCACATCCAAATACCTTGAGGGACTTAGTTACCGGGGCTGAGGACTGGGACCACTGTCTCAGGGGACATCTAAGTCAACTGACATTAACATAGTTTATAAAAAAAAAAAATGTTCTACATCCTACTTTGGTAGGCAATGTCTGGGGTCTCAAAAGCTTGTGAGCGGCCATCTAAGATATACCTATTGATCCCATCTCATCTGGAGCAAAGGAGAATGAAGAAAACCAAAGATACAAGGAAAATATTAGTCCAAAGGACTAACAGACCACATGAACCACAGCCTCCACCAGCCTGAGTGCAGAACAACTAGATGGTGCCCAACTACCACCACCAATGGCTCTAACAGGGAGCACAGCAGAGTGGGAGAAAAATGTAGAATGAAGTTCAAATTCACACACACACACACACAAAAAGACATGACTTACTGGTCAGGGACTGGAGGAACCCCCGAGACTATGGCCCCTGGACACCCTCTTAACTCAGAACTGAAGTCACTCCCAAACAAAAACACACGTGAGCAGCATGCTTCTTACTTCAATCAAGTACATGAAACCAAATAGGCAACAGCTGCCCGAAAACAAAGACGAGAAGGCAGGAAGGTACAGGAGAATCAGATGAATAGACATGGGGAATCCGGGGTGGAAAGGGAAAAGGGACACAATGTGGGGATTGCAACCAATGTCACAAAACAATTTGTGTATAAATTTTTGAATGAGAAACTAATTTGTGCTGTAAGCTTTCACTTAAAGCGCAATAAAATTAAACAAACAGTATGTAATTTTATCCAAAGCTGGGCTTTTTAAAGGGATTTCCAAAGGTAATTCTGACAATATAAACATTTTGACTTAGATGACTTCAAAACCCAGTCTCCCAACCTCCAAATATAATGTGACTCTAACTGTATGCCAGGTCGAAAATTACACATTAGCTGGGTGATGAATATGCACACTTTCCTTGTTATTGTTTATCTTATTTTCTAGTATTTCCACAATATATGAATGTTGCTGTCGTAATTACAGAAAAAGCTGTAACTAACTTTTTAATAGCCTTTCTACATTTATCATGGAAATGATAGATCTGGTATCCATATTTCTCTACCTATCTAAAATACAGTACTACTCCTACAGTATATTGCCAATTGTCAGTAATTTTACTCATCCAACAATTATTTATTTTAGCTTATTGCTGTATACCATTTTAAACAACTCCTTAACAAACACATACTCAAACTGTTTATCTTTTCAACAAGAATTAAGGCAGTTTTCTACTTCTATTAAGATTTATTTAAATTTGTATGAAATAGAAAATGTGTTTTTAAAAAACCAAGTTACCTGAACGTCATAGAGTGCTACAATATTTTCATGCTGAAGTTCCTGCAAAGCAAATTGAGAATTTAAAATCTGTATTTATTCTGATAATTTTAATGTATTTCAATATGCAGATAAACATTGGCCAGTATACACACACACCTCACACTTTTACTACTAGATCAGAGCAAGTCAATCAACTAAAAATTATCCCTGATCAAATTTTCAATCTAAAAATTTCTTTCACCACTGTCATTGTCTAGACTCCTAAGGAGATGCTCATTCTCATTTACAAAATAAATATCATAATTAGTATGGCCACAGACTTTCTGCTGATTTTCTACATTTATTATACATACGATGTCCCCACAGGGTTTCCGAAGAGCGACTGGTGGATTTGCACTGCCAACCTTTCGGATAGCAGCTGAACGTTTAAACCACTGCACCACCAGGGCTCTGCTAACAATAGAGGCATAAAATTCCAAGGTGATTTTAAAAAGCACATTATCTCCCTGAAAAAAAAAAAAAAAAGCAGTGTAATTGTAAGCTCAACAATAATGTTTACCAAAGAGCTCTCCAAAGAATGCTGGTTTTGAGGGGAGCTGCCGTCAAATGAGGGTTCTATGTTCTTGTCAGTTTGGGAAACACTGAGTTAAGCACACCTGAACAAGTTTTTCCACTGAATTTTTCAGACTTTCTTTAATGAGCCAAGTGCTTGTGACCCTCTAAGAAGGTATTCAGTAAACAAGATCTTCCCAAACTTATTTGACCATGGAACGCTTTTTTTTTCCCCCTCAAAGTATCTCACACTGCTTGTGAGTGAACTAGAAACCACCTTCAAGGAAAATAACTTCCTTAATTTACAAGGAAAAAAGACCCCAACTCACTCCCCTCCCCTCCAAAAAAAAAACACTTTAATTGTAACTTGAAAGAGGGGTCAACGGAAGACATAAACAATGTATGAGAGACCTACCTGCCCTCCCTGCCAAACAATAAAACATACTAGAAAAAAGAAGGAAAGAACTTATGATAAGCTAAAATCAAGTTTTCACAGAATCCCTCTAAATGTTGGCCAAGAATCACAAACATTGCTTCCGAGTACTCAATGTTTCAAAAAACTGTGCATGCAAAAATGATAGCTACAGTTGAAAATTCTCAAACTTGCATCCAACTACCAAAATTGCAAAGGATGTGACAATGTACTCCCATAATTTAAAATAAAATTTAACACAGTGTAAAACAGCACATAAAGAAACATACCTTTAAGATTTTAATTTCCTTTCCAAGCAGTATTTGTGATTTTGACAGGTTCTTTTTATTAATACTTTTAATAGCTACCTCCCAATCAGTTTTCTGAAAATGAAAAACAATGTTATTCCCGGAAATTATTACTGAGCAAAAAAATCTGTAAAGACAGATGTTTTTAGCAAATTCATGTACATTTGGGAAAACAGAAAAGAACCCAAATCGCCAATAACTGGAAAATGATTTCCATAAACTACGGTGAAAGAAGCCAATGTCCTACAACAGCCACTAAAATTAATAAACGTGAAGACCACATAATAACTAACATTAAGTGAAAAGGGAAGATGGTTGACAATCACTTAAAAGTTAAGGAGAAATGTGGATAATATATTTGGAAGGTGGTATGGTTAACTGAAAACACTATTTGTTAGCTTAGGAGGATAACGTTGTAAATTTTTTTGAATATTAAGCTATTTTCATAATAAATAACAATGAGTGGTATACTTTATCTCATTAGTGACAAAGTCAGCCCACTTTTAATATGCTCCTTGGCAAAGATCAGAACTGCCAAACCTTTTATGATTATTTCCACTCCTGGTATGTCTTTCCAAATTCTTCAGATTCTAAAACTTCGTGTGTCCCTATTTTCGAAACAGTACAACCTTTATTTAAAAAAAAGGGGGGGGGTGGACAGTTTGAACTTGCTTTCATTATTAGGCTTGGAAAAGAGGTGTCCAATCATCTTTTCCACTCTTACTCCGGAAAGAAGATGGTACCGGGCTCATCAGGGTGTAGAGGAACCAAGGCCTGGCAGTAAGAGTTATCTCCGTCTTAGAAAAAGCCTCAAGTAAACGGGAAACCGGCATGTTTTCCACTGGGTCTGCAGTTATCAACACCAAATGTGACAATCCCTTGCAGCCCAGACGGGGTACACCCAGAGGTCGAAGCTCGAGCCTCGGGATGTGCAAGGGGCCGTGCGGTACTCTGGACTCAGGGACGAGGGGCTCGCTCTCGGGAAAATCCTGTTGCCAAGACCACTGACGGGGGAGGAAATCAGCGGACCAGCAGGGGGTGGACCGCTGCCTAGAGACTTCAGCCTCGAAACCATCCTCCCACGACGAAAACAAATCCCCGACAATGAAAGCATAAAGGCCGGCCTTGGCTGGCGGGCTCTGGGAGGGGACGCCTTTTCTCCCTAGGGGCTCGGCTCCGGCGGCCTCGCGAAGTTTCGGGGCCACCGGGGCCGCGCGACACAGGCCTGGCCCCGCCGGGCGGGCAGGCTCACCTGGCGGTGCCGCCCCCGGAAGACCACGGCGAAGGCCCCGTGTCCCACGAGGTCCCGCTTGCTGTACTCGAAGTCTCCCACCACCTCCATGGCCGCCCTGGGCGCACCACGGCGGGGGCAGCCGGCGGGCCAGGTCAGCACCGCGGGTCCGTGGGCCCGGAGCGCGCCCGCGGGTGGCCGGACTGGGGCAGCCGCGGCCCCGGGCCCGGGCGGGCGCTCATGCCGGGAAGCCGCAGCGAAAACGGGGAAGGCCGCCGCGCTGGCCCGGGATCACTGAGGCCCGGCCAGGCCCCGGCCACTCCTCATGGCCCGGCCGCCGCCGGCGAGGGCTCCTTGCGAAACGGCCTCGGGGCGCTACCGCCGTCACTGTGCGCCCCCAGAGCCGCACGCGCGCCCTGGAGAGGTGCGGAGCCCGGTCCTCCCCATGCCCGGCTCGTTTGGCCCTTGGCGTTCTCGGCACCCCACTGCCGCTGCTGCTGCTGCCGCCGCCCTCTGACCGCCAGCCCGCGGCCCGCGCGCCCCCGCCTCGCGGCCCCAACGCACGCGCGCGCGCTGGCCGCTTCGTGCCTACGTCAGCACGTAGGTTGGGACGTCTGAGCGAAGCCCTGTCCACTCAGTAAGACGGGAAAAGAGGAGGCGAGCTGTTGCGGCCACAGCTAAGTTACCCACGGAACCTCCGCGCGGGGCCTGGGAGCAGAGCAGAGCTGGGCACGCGCCGGCCTCGAGTGGGCTGAGAGGCGCGCTGGAGCGGGGATCCATTGTGCAGCTGGAATCCCAAGCATCCAGAGAGGGCAGATAAGCATCTCCTCCAGCCTGGCCTCCTTTCGTGGGTCCTCTAAAACCAGAGGTCAAACTGCCGTCCTTCTCCGATCCTTCTGTGTTTACTCACTCAGGGTCGCCGAGGAGATGGTGATGGGCACAGGGAGTGCAGTAGTTAAGCTCTGCGCTGCTAATGTCAAGGTCGGTGGTTCAAACACACCATCGGGTCTGTGGAGAAAGATGTGTCAGCCCGCTTTTGTAAAGATTTTCAGCTTTGGAAACCCTGTGGGGTAACGGGTTTGGTATGGTTTGGTTTTGGCCTCTGTGAGAACCTGCAAGTTTGACCTCGGGCTTACCTTGACTGACTGAAGGGAGCTGTCTTTTCTATCTGATGGTTCTTGAAGTGACAAGGAATTTGTCCACTTTCCCTGAAGGATGTATCTTCCTAAGTCATTTTATAAAAAACCTCATAGAAAACTCAGGCCCCATGCCACCCTGCATGGTCAGTTTTTCGTCTATTTGCTCTGTTTCCCTCTCACCACCATCATTACATTTCCCACCCTATGCTCATACCTTCAAACTGATTGCTGAAGGCCGGACAGGTACCCTAAGAACCCCCAAGCTTGAGACTGTCAGCCCATGAATTCTAAGATAATCTCCCTTCTTCATACCCTTAAAATGTAGAACCTTAGATTTCCACTCCCACTACTGTGCACACCTGCATAATGCTATCCTTACTTTAAAATGTGCCCAGGTGGTTGTGTTAGAGACTGAAAATTTGAAGCCTTTAAATATTCAGTCCAGAACAAGATAAGCAAACCCAACTGCAAAAATTCAAGTTTGTAAGGGACACTACCAAACAGACCAACAAACACATTAGGGAAGTGTCAGAAGAATAGAGAAAAGGGAAGAAGAATATTTGAAGAAAACTGATTAAAGACATGAATGGTGAAAAATAATCCTTGCAAAGACTAGCCAGAAGAGAGCTGGGGTGTCTACACTAATACCAAACAAAGTAGAATTTAAGTGAAAATCTGCTACAGGAGACAAAAACATTATAGAAAGGTCAATTCATCAAGAAGAAATAACAATTATAAATAGGCACCTAACAACAGAGTCTCAAAGTATATATCATAATAGTTTGAGACATCAAACATGATTTTTTATAAATGACAGAACATCTAAAAAGAAGATCAATCATGGAATAGAGGACTTGAACAGCAGTATAAACCAACTAGACTTAACAGGTATATAGAACAACCAACAACAGTGCACATGAACCATTTTCCAATATAGGTCATATTAAAAAAAAAAAAATCATTGCCATCGAGTAGATTCTAACTCATAGTGACCCTACAGGACAGAGTGGAACTGTCCCATAGAGTTTCCACGGAGCACCTAAGTGGTTTCTAACTGCCAGCCTTTTGGTTAGCAGCTGTATCACTTAAGCACTACGCCACCAGGGTTTCCATAGGTCCTGTATTAGGTCACAAAACAAGTCTGAGTAAGTTTTTAAACATTGTAATTATACAAAGTATCTTCTCTGACCACAATGGAATGAAACTGGAAATAAATAACAGGAAGAAAATGGAAATTTCACAAACACGTGGAAATTGAACAACACACTATTAAACACCAACCGGTCAAAGAAGTCACAAGGAAAATGAGACAATACTTAAAGATGAATGAAAACAAAAAAGCACAACATACCAAAACTTATAGGATGCAGGAAAAGCTCAGAGGGAAACTTAAAATTGTAAATGCCTACTTTAAAAAAGAGGAACTCAAATCAAAAACAATATTTACACCCGGGAGAATTAGGGAAACCCTGGTGGCATAGTGGTTAAGTGCTACGGCTGCTAACTCAAGGGTCAGCAGTTCGAGTCTACCAGGCACTCCTTGGAAACTCTATGGGGCAGTTCTACTCTGTCCTATAGGATCACTATGAGTCAGAATCGACTCGACGGCCCTGGGTTTGATTTTTTGTTTTTGGAGGAATTAGAAAAAGAAGAGAAAATAAAAGTCCAAACCTACTAATAGGAAGAAAATAATAAAGATTGGAGTGGAGACAGTAGTCCTTGCATGGCGCAAACGGTTAAGTGTGCAAACAGTTAAGTGCTCAAATACTAGCCAAAAGATTGGCAGTTTGAACCCACCCAGAGGTGCCTCGGAAGACAGGCTTGGTACAGCAGTGTCACTAGAGGGATACAGGGGGTGTGGACCACACTGGGTGACACTGTCAGAAGGAGTGACACCAAAATGACTGTCTATAAAATTTTTGTGCAGTGTTTCAGTAGAAATTTATTATTTTTAATGAAAATATCCCTGTAGTTAGTTACAACAACAAAAACATTTTTCGTAAGCCAAGCTTACTTGTATCAACACACCTACAAGGCTAAAACTCTATGCTAATTTGCTTTTTGAACCTTCTAATGTTCTCGTTGCTGCCGATGTTTTTATAGTCACTGATTTTGTCAAATTTTCTGGTGTTATAGCTGCAATATTGTGATAATTAGTATTTGCGAACCTATATAAATAACTTTTTTGAGAATGGAGGAAAAGGAGAAAAATCAAAAAATCAAAGAAGGAGTCCACTCAGTTACTAATTTAACATAGAAAGATTTTACAGAATAATTTTGTTGTTAGTATTCATATAATTGAAGAAATATTACCTTTAAACAATTTACAGCTATATCACATATAACTCTGATTAAAATTGATAATAAACATTACTAAGGATTCTGTGTACTCTGGTACAGAAGGAGGTCCATGGCGGGGAGGGTGACACCATGAGTTACTGCTCTGGGTGATACCAGCCCTAGTGACACCCACTGGCTTGGTGATGTCCTTCCAAAAGGTCATAGCCTTGAAAACCCTGTGGAGCAGTTCTACTCTGCGTATATGGGGTTACCATAAGTTGGAAATGACTTGACAGCAGGTAACAACAGAGAGGAGATAAAGGAAATAGAAACTAGAGAAACAATAAAGTGAATCAACAAAACCAAAAGTTGTTTCTTTGAAAATAATAATAAAATCAATACACCTTTAGAATTACAAGAAAAAAAAAGTGAAGACACAAATAACTAAAATCAGAAATAAAAGTGGGGACATTACTCCCAACCATACAAAAATAAAAAGGATTATGAAAGAAAACTGAACAATTGCATGCCAACAGATTACATAGATGGAATGGACAAACTCCTAGAAACACAAAAACTACTGAAATTGACTCATGAAGATATAGAAAATCACAAGAGGCCTATAGTAAGTGACGATATTGACTCAGTGTTATCATTGAATTGGGTTCCTCCAAAGTATGTATTGACTTCCTGAGCTTTGTACCTGTGGAAGTGATCCTGCTTGGAAACAGGGTTTTCTTTTGATATGTTAATGAGGTCATACCAATGTAGGGTGGATGGTAAACCTAATCACCTCTGAGTTGTAAAAAGACCAGAATGGACATAAAGACACACCCAAGAGGAAGACAGACACCTTGTGAGGATCATGTATAAGACAAGGAATACCAAGGAACCAAAGAACACTGAGGGCTACTGACAAAGATAGAATCAACGTGGCTGAGACCCTGATTTGGATTCTTAGCCTCTAGAATTATGAGAAAATAAATTTCTGTTCTTAAAGCCACCCACTTGTGGTATTTGTGTTCCAGTAGCACTATGTAACTAAGAAAATCAGCAATCGAAAACCTCACAGCAAAGAAAGGATAAGGACCAGAGGGCTTCACTGGTGAATTCTACCAAACGTTCAAAGAAGAATTAACATCAATCCTCCTCAAACTCTTCCAAAAAATAGAAGAGGAGGTAGAACACTTCCTGACTCTTTCTATGAAGCCAACAGTACCCCATATGGAAGCCAGATAAAGACATCCCAGAAAAGAAAACTACAGATGAATATCCCTTATGAATATAGATACAAAAATCCTCAACCAAATACTAGTAAACCAAATCCAACGTCATATTAAAAGGATTATGCACAATGACCAAATGGGATTTATCCCAGAAATGCCAGGGTAGTTTGACATAAGAAAATCACCCACTGTAATACACCATATTAATAGAGGAAGGAAAACATCCACATGACCACCTCAACTAATGAAGAAGAAAAAAAAAAGGTATTTGATAAAATCCAACAAGCTTTCATAATAAAAACAGGGCTTCAAAGCACAGGCTGTAGCTCCATAGATACACCCAAACTCCCTGAGGGACCGAATTGCTGGGCTGAGGGGTATGAGGACCATGGTCTCAGGGAACATCTAGCTCAACTGGCACTACAGAGTTTATAAAAAAAATGTTCTACATTCTACTTTGGTGAGTAGTGTCTGGGGTCTTAAAAGCCTGTGAGCGGCCATCCAGTGGTCTCACCCCTTCAGAAGCAAGGAAGAAAGAAGAAAACTAAAGGCACAAAGGAAAGATTATTCCAAAGGACTAATGGACCACATTTACCACAGCCTCCACCAGACTGAGTCCAATACAACGAGATGGTGCCCGGCTACCACCACTGGCTGCTCTGACAGGGATCACAACAGAGGGTCCCAGACGAGTTGGAGAAAAATGTAGAACAAAATTCTATCTCAAAAAGAAAGACCAGACTTGCTGACCTGACAGAGACTATAGAGAAACCCTAAGAATATGGACCCCGGACACCTTTTCAGCTCAGTAATGAGGCCACTCCTGAGGTTCACCCTTCAGCCAGAGATTGAACAGACCAGACCCATGGAACAAAACAAGACTAAAGGAAGGTAACAGCCTGAGGCAGGGACTGGAAAGTAGGAGGGAACAGGAAAGCTGGTAATAGGGAACCCAGGGTTGAGAAGGGAAAGTGTTGACATATCATGGGGTTGTTAACCAATGTCATACAACAATTTGTGTACTAACTGTTTGATAAGAAACTAATTTGTTCTGTAAACCTTCATCTAAATTTCAATTAAAAAAAGAATATATATATATATATAAACGGCTTCTAACTGGTTCAAACTGGTTCAGTCATGGTCAGTGAAGCCAAATCAGAACAAACCCTTATTTTTAAAATTTGGGTGAATTGGAACGATAACCAGGATGGGAAAAATTACAAGTCAAAGCCTTGGAATGGGAGACTTGGAAGAGGCACAGTGAGCCCTTTCAGGAGCCTGATGCTGGAGACTGGATTATTGGCAGTATTGTGGAGAGTAAGGGACATTCAAAGCAGTGCAGTCAGCCGCCATCTTTGAGGGGGACACTGCTGTTTCTGATTCTGCCAGTCAAGAGATTTGATTGCTATGCAATACGCCCACTGCCCTTCTTTTCTAAAAGGGAGATTAACTTTCTAGCAGGGTTTGACCCATAATTTATCCCATTCCAGCTATCACTCCAATTCACCCACATTTTAAAAATTAGGGTGTGTTCTGGCTTCGGTTCATCGGCCTTAACTTCACCAGGAAGAACTGGTTTGAAGCCCTGGATAAAAACACTCAGCAAACTCAGAATCGAAGGGAAATTTCTCACATAATAGGATGTTTTTGTGAAAAATCCACAGCTAACATTATAATCAATGGTAAAAGACTGAAAGTTTTTCACCTAAGATCAGGGAAAAAAAAAAAACAAGGACAACGATATTCACTACAGCTATTTCACACAGGGTTGCTATGAATCTGAATCAACACGACAGCAACGGGTATTTGTTTTTGTTTTTTTCCACATTGTACTGGAAATTCTAGCCAGAGGAATTAGGCAAGAGAAATAAATAAAAAGGCATGCAAATCTAAAAGGAAGAAGTAAAACTATCTCTATTTGCAGATGACATGTTCTTGTACACAGAAAGTCTTAAAGAATCCATAAAAAAGCCACTAGAGTTAATAAATGAATGCTGCAAAGTTACAAGGTACAAGATTAACAAACCTCAGCTGCATTTCTATACAACAGCAATGAACAATCTAAAAAGGAAATTAAGAAAAAAATCCCATTTACAACAGCTAAGCATCTAAAAGACACTTGGGTGGTGCAAGTGGTTTGTTCTCAGCTATTAAACTAAAGTTTGGTTCTTCAAACCCGCCCAACAGAGCTGCAGGAGAAAGCCCTGGCAACCTGCTTCCATAAAAGATTACAGCCAAGAAAATCCTATGAAGCAGCTCTACTCTGTAATAAATGGGGTCAACATGATCAGAATCGCCTTGACGGCAACAGTTATTTTTGTTTGTTTTTTAAGCATCTAAAAAAATTAATTACCTAAAAATAAATTTAATCAGGGAGGTGAAAGACCTGTACACTGAAAACTGTAAAGCATTACTGACAGAAATTAAAGAAGACCTGAATAAATGTGAAGACATGCAATTTTCACTTATTGGAAGACTTAATATTAAGATGTCAATACTACCCAAACTGACGTACAGATTCAAGGCAATTACAGGCAGTCCCTGAGCTACATATATCCAACCTACCTACTAAACAACCCGTGTAAAGCCTATAATACATACAATGGTTCATAATCAATATGTCAGTTTCGCAGGCATCTCTGTGCTCTTCCAGCCCAGCTCACCTCCCCCCACCCCCAACCTCAGGCCCTCATTCCTTGCGCCTTACCCTCCGCCCTGTACCCCTGACCCACTGCCCCTCGGAGAGGGCCAACCCTTCACACCACCAGCCCTGCACCTCAGGTGGTGGTGGCTCAGGGTGTTTCAAGGGACCCTGCGGTCAAGATCTTAGGGTTCACCAGGCCCAGGGGCAGTCTGTAGTGGGATGCGATCTTCATTTCCTGGCCTTTCACCAGCCCAGGAAGGGAAAGAGGGAAATGGCGATGGCTGCCGCTGCTGCAGAGGAAGCAGGACCCAAAGTGTGGACCCGGCTGGGGACTTGAGCGTTTCTTTAATGTTTTTTATTTATAGAAAGTTACTACACTATATACTGTAAACTAAGACACAGATGATACCGATAGTATTAAAGGAAGAAGCTCAAGCTGCACTGAAGTCATTGGCAGAAAACAAGGCTTCCTGGAATTGACAGAATACCAACTGAGATGTTTCAACAAAGGGATGCAGGTCTGGAAGCACTCACTCATCTGTGCCAAGAAATTTGGAAGACAGCTACCAGGCCAGTGGACCAGAAGAGATTCATATTTGTGCCTATTCCAAAGAAAAATAATCCAACAGAATACTGAAATTATCAAACAGTATCTCTCATATCACCAGTAAGTAAAAATTTGCTGAAGATAATTAAAAAATGATTGCAGCAGTACGTTAACAGAGAACTGCCAGAAATTCAAGCTGGATTCACAAAAGGACATGGAACCAGGGATATCATTGCTGATGTCAGATGGATCCCGGCTGAAAGCAGAGAATACCAGAAAAAATGTTTGCCTGTGTTTTATTGACTATGCAAAGGCATTCGACTGTGTGGATCATAACAAATTATGGATAGCATTGCGAAGAATGGGAATTCCAGAACACTTAATTGTGCTCATGAGAAGCCTGTACATAGATCAAGAGGCAGTTGATCAAACAGAACAAGGGGGTTCTGCGTGGTTTAAAGTCAGGACAGGTGTATATCAGGGTTGTACCCTTTCCCCGTATTTATTCAATCTATATGTTGAGCAAATAATCCAAGAAGCTGGACTGTATATATGTTGAGCAAATAATCCAAGAAGCTGGACTATATGAAGAAGAACAGGGCATCAGGATTGGAGGAAGACTCATTAACAACCTGCGATATACAAATACTACAATCTTCCTTGCTAAAAGAGGACTTGAAGCTCCTACCTCTTCACTTTCCACAAGCAAAGTTGTGTCATCTGCATAAGGCAGGCTGTTAAAGAGTCTTCCTCCATTCCTGATGGCACACTCTTCTTCATATTATCCAGTTACTCAGATTACTTGCTCAGCATACAGACTGAATAAGTATGGTGAAAGGATACAACACTGATGGACAGCTTTCCTGATTTAAACCACTTGTTCCGTTTGAATGACTGCCTCTTGGTCCATGTGCAGGTTCCTTATGAGCACAATTAAGTGTTCTGGAATTCCCATTCTTCGCAATGTTATCCATAAATTGTTATGATCCACCCAGTGGAATGTCTTTGCATAGACAATAACACACAGGTAAACATATTTCTGGTATTCTCTGTGTTCAGCCAATATCCATCTGACATCAGCAATGATATTCCTCATTCCACATCCTCTTCCAAATCTGGCTTGACTTTTTGGCAGTTCCTTTTCAATACACTGCTGCAATTGTTTTTGAAGTATCTTCAGGAAAATTTTACTTGTGTGTGGTATTAATGATATTGTTCGATAAGTTCTGCATTCTGTTGAATCACCTTTCTTTGGTATGGGCACAAATATGGATCTCTCCCAGTCAGTTGGCCAGGTAGCTGTCTTCCAAATTTCTTGGCATAGATGAGTGAGCACTCCAGCACTGCATCCATTTATTGAAACATCTCACTTGGAATTCTATCAATTCCTGGAACCTTGTTTTTTCCCAATGCCTTCAGAACAGCTTGGGTATCACAGCAACATGCAAGCCACCACAGTATGACAAACTGACAGACACGTGGGAACATTAGCTATTAGGGAAATACAAATCAAAACAACAATGGTATACCATTTCACATCCACTAGGATGGTTGTTACAAAAAAAGGAAAATAGCAAGTGTTGGTGAGAATCTGGAGAAACTGGAACACTCATACATTGTTGGTGGGGACGAAAAATGGCGCAGCCCTTGTGGAAAAGTTTGGAAGTTCCTTAAAAGGTTAAACATAGATACACCATATGAGATATTCTGGTTTAGGTGGCAGCTTAGATAGACGCACCCCAACAACCTCCTGCAAAAAGAGACTTGAGAAACTGAGTAAAACAGACACAAATAATGACCTCACAGCTGAGAACATCAAATGCAGAGTTGAAGAAACAAACTGAGCACTGATTGGAAGGAGAGAGAAAACAAGGACAGTGGGAAAAAGATTCACAGATAGTTCACACCTGGCCTGCCAGCAAGCACAGTGTGGCCATTTTGGGACACTATCAAGCAACAACCTGGGGTGAGGAATCCAAGAAGGCAACCTCAAGGAGAACATAACTGGTGGCAGAGATACTTTTTAACAACCGTGGAAGGAAACAATGATGTGGGCAGGGTAGGTCCTGGGAGGAGGCACCCCTGAGAGAGTGACAAGTAGGAGTAGTATAACTTTTAGGCCAGGGAAGCGCAGGGAATTGCTGCTACAGCAAAGTGAGGTGGACTGAATTGTCGGAACCTAAGGGTAGAAGTCAGAATAGACAGAGTGCACATTTGCAGAGGAGCAAAGGGGAAGTACAGAAGGGCAGGAAGTAGCTCCAGTCCCTCTGGGAAGTGCAGAGAAAAAAGGAAGCTAGAAATTAGTGCAGGGACTGCTTGTAGGTGGTGGCACCCAAAGGGAGATGCTCATTGAATAGTCAACCTGCAGAGTAATAACTAGAAGCCACCCCCTAAAACTGACCTACGCAAATAAATCCTCCTCCCCTCCTGTTCATGCAGCATCCACTACACCACGCCCCCCTTCTGGGCAGGACTTCAGCACAACGGCATATGCAATCTGCTTCACCCCCATCCCCTCCCTAAGGTAGGGGCAGTCTGCACAAAGCTGCACAGGTCCCATTCCACTCCCCTCCCCTCCCAGAGGCACAGGCCGATCTACATAAACTTCCCCAGGCTTCTCATTGCCCCCCTCCCCTACTGGAAGTAGGGACCTCCTGCACAAAACTGCACAGGTTCTGTATCACCCTTCTCCCCCCCCCCCGGTGTCATGGGCCATCAGCACAAACCCATGCAGGCTCTGCTTTGCAACCCCACTCCCAGTTGAGTGGGTCTCTGCCCTCCCAAAAGGGTCTCCCCATCTGTCTAGACCTCTCCACCCTGCCCTCCGGCCCCTCCTTGGCCACCAGGCCTCTGCATCCTGCCTACCAGCCCCTCTCCTGCCACATGGGCCTCTGCACCCCCCCTCCATGGGCCCTCCCCACAACCCATCCTATTCCCTAGGTGCAACACTAATGGCTCATCAATGCAGAGAGAATGAATGTTCCTCACAAGCTGTGAAGGATCCTGACCACCTAACATCTGGGAACGGACCTGCTCTGGCACCACCATGCAGTTCTCTAAAGGAAGTTATTTGTGCCTAATGACATAGGACTCCCGTGTGTGTGCAACCCACTATATCCACCGGTGAGAGAAAAGTACACTCGGCCAACCAATACTGCCAAAGTCATACACAGACCAATAACACAAAACAACAACAATTAAAACAATACAAAGGAAAGAAACCAACCCAAAGAAAAAGAGAAGAAGCTGAGGTCCTGATAAATCAGAACAAAAGGAAAACAAACTAAAATAAATAATAAATAAAAATAAAGATTAACAAATATGCAATAAAAAATATATGCACTGTCAAGCATCGCCTAATGTCCATGATTCATTCTGTGAAATAGGACATTGTGTAATTTGGATGTTGTTTGCTGGGGCAAATAACCTCCCTCTACAATTTACTGTACCATTATACTCCTGGCAGCACAATCACTTTGTATGCAAGACACATGGGCTACAGATGTTGTGTGCAGGAAGCTGTTGCATTCACTATGTCCTGTTCCATTGCTAAGTCCTGTTCTCTGATCAGGATTCCTGAATTGTATTACATTGAATATACATAGACTACCAGAAGAATGTAGAAATCTGTCTTGGAAGGTGTACAGCCAGGATGCTCCTTAGAAGCAATGATGATGAGAAATTGTCTCACATACTTTGGACATGTTATCAGGAGGGACCAGTCCCTGGAGAAGGACATCATGCTTGGTAAAGCAGAGGGTCAGTGAAAAAGAGAGAGACCTTCAACAACATGGACTGACACAGTGACTTCAACAATGGCTCAAACACAACAATGAATGTGAGGATGGCAAGGACCAGGCAGTGTTTTGTCCTGTTGTACATAGGTCATTGTGAGTTGGAACTGACTTGATGGCACCTAACAACTACAACATTATAACCCGATTATGTGGTCGGACATTGCCTGGACTGATGTTATGCAGTCCATGACTGTACTTAAAAAAAAAAAAAAAACTTTAATGCCTTGAAGACAACAGTCAATTACAAATAATTTGAAGACTCAGGAAAAGATGGCTCAAGAAAACAAACAAAATAAAGGAACAGAAAAGTTTTATTAGGAAGAACAGATGATAGAACTACTGGACAGAGACCTTAAAAAGGTAGCATTAAGTCTCCTCAAAGAGATTAATGAAAACACACATACACAAAGATTAGAAGAATTTAGGGAAACAATACAAGAACAAAATGACAAATTAAATTAAAAAATAGAATCCTTAAAAAAAAAAAACTAGAAATTCAGAAGCCTAACAGAAAATAATAAGTACACACAACTAAATGGAAGGACACAGAAATAGAATTGAAGCAATGGAAGAAAAATCAGCAAAAGAGAGGGCGTCAGTTGATATGAGGAACAAACAGAAAAAAAAATGGAAGAAAAAAGAAGAAAGCCTATAGTTCATGTGGGACACCATCAAGAGGAATAATACACACATAATAGGAATTTCAGAAGAGGAAGAGATGAAAAGGTACAGAAAAAATCTTGAAGAATTAGTGACAGAAAACTTCCAAATATCATGAAAGATGAGAAGATTTTCATCCAAGAAGCTCAGCAAACTCCAAATAAGATAGACCTCAAGAGAAATCACCAAGACATATTATAATCAAACTTTCCAGATCCAAAGACAAAGAATTTTGAAAGCGGCATATGAAAACCAAAATATCACCTACAAAGAGACCCCCAGAAGATTAAGCACTGGCTTCTTGTCAGGAGCTGCAAGAAAGAAAACAATGGAGTGATATATACAAAGCTATGAAAGAAAAGAACTGTCAACCAAGAGTTACATAGCCATCACAATTATCATTCAAAGATGAGGGAGAAATTAGGACATTCCCAGAAAAGAAGAAATTAAGGGAATTTGTAACTAACAGATCAGCCCTACAAGGAATATTAAAGGAATTCCTTCAGATGGAAAACCAACAACAGCAGACAATAACCTGAGGTAAAGACACATGACATCATCACCCTGACATCAAGCCAGGTGAAGACACCACAACAGAAAAATAAAGGTAAAAATGATTTCAGGGTATCTGAGATACAAAATTGTAATCAAGGACAACATCAAAACAAAAGAGAAATGATGGGTGTAATTATAGTACTCCCATATGAAGAAGAAGTTAAGGCAATCCCAAAATGTAACAGACTGTTCTAAATGTAAAATATTAAATGTAAACCTCATGGTAACCACAAAAAATAGATAATCTATTCACCAAAATATAGAAGAAGAAAAACAAAAGACTCAGTAAACACAAAAAGACTAATAATAAGTGAAAGCAAAAGAAAATCCATATACAAAAGAACTCAGTACGGAAAGTAAAAAACAAAGAAAACATTAACAACACAAAAAGAAGCATAAGAAAATGGCTGCAGTAAATTTATCCCTATCGATAACCACACTGAATATAAATGGGTTATATGTACCAGCCAAGAGACAGAGAGTGGCAGAATGGAATAAAAAAAAAAAGCCCATCAATATGTTGCCTACAAGAGACACACCCGAGGCACAAAGACATAAGTTAAAAATCAGGATGGAAAAACATACCAAAAAAATAGTAACAAGAAGAGAGCAGTATTGGCAATCTTAATATCTGACAAAAAAGACTTTAAGTCAAAGATCATTAGAAGAGACAAAGAAGGACCTTTTATAATGATAAAAAGGACAATTCACCAAGAAGGCATAACAATCATAAATATTTATGCACACAATGCCAGAGCCTCAAATTTTATAAAGCAAGTTCTAACAGAATTAAAGAGAGGAATAGACAGATGTACAATAATAGTAGAATACTTCAATACACCACTTTCAAACTGGATACAACAACTAGAAAGAAAATTAATAAAGATATTGAAGACCCAAATAACACAACCCCTGGACCTAACAGACATATATAGAACACACCACCCAACAGAGGCACAAATAACATTCTCTTCCGTGCACATGGAACATTCTCCGGAATAGACCATATCTTAGGCCACAAAGCAAACCTCGATAAATTAAAAAAAGTTGAAATTATACAAAGCATCTTACGGTATGCAGCAAAAGCTGTGCTCAGATGGAAATTCTTAGCAATGAATGTCTACATTAAAAAATAAAAAAGATCCAAAATCAATAACCTAACTCAACAACAGAAAAAGAATAAAAAAAGAAAAGACCAAGCTACCAGAAGAAAGGAAATAATAAAGATCAGGGCAGAAATAAATGAAACAGAAAACAGAAAAACAATAGAATAAATCAACAAGACCTAAAATTTATTCTTGAAAGGATCAGTAAAAAAGACAAACTACTGGCTGGACTGAAAAGAAAAAAAATGAGAAGATACAAATAATCAAAATAAGAAATGAAATTGGAGACATTACAATAAATTCAATGAGATAAAGAGGATGGTAACAGAATTTTATGAAAAAATTATACTGTAACAAATTTGAACTCCTCGAAAAAGTGGACAAATTCCTAGAAACACACTATCTACCTAAATTAACACAAATAGAGGTAGAAAATCTAACCAGACCCATACAAAAGAAGAGATTGAAGATGTGATCAAAAAGTCCCAACAAAAAAAGACCAGGACAAGATGTTTTCATCAGGGAATTTTACCAAATATTAACAGAAGAGTTGACAAAAATTCTACTCAAACTCTTCCAAAATATAGGAGAGGATGGAATACTCTCTAGCTTATTCTATGAAGCCAGCATCACCCTGATTCCAAAGTTAGGGAAAGGCATCACACAAAAAAGAGAATTACAGACCAATATCCTTTATGACGGGAGCCTTGGTGGTGCAGTGGTTAAGTGTTCAGCTGCTAACAGAGGTCACTGGTTCAAACCTACCAGCCACTCTGTGCGAAAAAGATGTAGCAGCCTGCTTCCATAAAGATTTTTTTTTAACATTTTCTTGTGTTTTAGGTGAAAGTTTACAATGCAAATTAGTTTCCCATTCAATAATTTATATACAAACTGTTCTGTGACATGTGTTGCTATCCCTAAAATATGTCTACCCTGACTTCCCCATTTCCATCCCTGCCCCTACTTGCCTTCTCATGTTTATTTTTGGCAGATTTCGCCAGTTTGGTCTCATATAGTTGATTGTTGTAATTTCTTAAAGATTTACAGCCTTGGAAACCCTACAGGGCAGTTCTACTCCATCCTGTAAGGTCGTTATGAGTCAGAATAGACTGGACGACATGGGTTTGGGTTTTTTGTTTTTGTATCCCTCATGAATATAGACATAAAAATTTTCAACAAAATTCTAGGGAACAGAATTCAACAACATATTAAGCAAATTATACATCCTGATTCGTGGGATGCATACTAGGAATGCAAGGGTGCTTCAATATTAGAAAACCAATCAACGTAATTCACCACATAAATAAAACAAAGGAAAAGAACCACATGATCATCTCAATTGATGCCAAAAAGACATTTGATAAAATCCAACACACTTTCCTGATAAAAACTCTCAGAAAAATAGGAATAGAAGGGAAATTCTTCAACATATATAAGGGCATATATGCAAAACCAACAGTCAACATTATTCTCAATGGAGAAAGACTGAGAGCCTTCCCCTTGAGAACAGGAATGAGAAAAGGGTACCCATTATCCCCACTCTTATTTGATATTGTAATGAAAGTCCTAGCCAGACCAATGAGGCAAGAAAGAGAAAGAAAGGGTATCCAAATAAGAAAAGAAGTAAAATTATCCCTATTCACAGATGACATGATCCTCTACATAGAAAACCCCCAAAGATTCCATTAGAAAGCTGCTGGATCCAACAGAACAATGCTGCAGTGCTGCAGGGTACAAGATCAACACACAAAAATCAGTTGAGTTCCTTTACATTAACACAGAGAATTATGAAAAGAAAATCAAGAAAATAATGCCATTTACAATAACCCCCAAAATGATAAAATACCTGAGAATAAACTTAACCAGGGATGTAAAAGATTTACGTAAGGAAAACTACAAAACACTAGTACAAGAAACTAGGAGACCTACATAAATAGAATGACATTCTGTGCTCATGGATTGGAAGGCTTAATGTTGTGAAAATGTCAACACAACCCAAAGCAGTCTATTAATACAATGGAATCCCAACTCAGCTTCCAACAACATTCTTTACTGAGTTGGAAAAACAAATCACCAACTTTATATGGGAAGGAAAGAGGCCTTGAATAGCCAGAGCAATGTTGAAGAAGAACAAAGTAGGAGGCCTCACGCTTCCTGATCTCAAAACATAATTGCAATCATTAAGGTTATGTGTCAACTTGGCTGGGCCAAGATTCTCAGAGATCTGGCAGTTATGATGTAGTTTGGCAGTCGTATGATGATGTGATCACTTCCATGATGAGATTTGATATAATGTGATCACCTCCATGATGGAATCTGCTATGAGTAACCAATCAGTTGAAATGGAGTTTCTTTGGGGGTATGACCTACATCCAATATATAAGTGGACTTTCTGGTAAGACTCGAGGGCTTTTGATTGTTCTGGATCCTGCAGCTGGCTCCTGTTCATCTGATCTCTGGTTCCTGGGACTAGAGCTAGCAATTTACCCGAGATCTTGTCCGCTGATCTTGGAATTCATCAGTCTTCACAGCTTGTGAGCAAGAGCCCAGCTCTCTGACCTGCCAATCTTGGGTTCACCAGCCCCTGCAGCTACATGAATCAGGAGAATCCTCCAGCCTGACCTATGGATTTGGGACATTCCAGCCTTTACAATGGAGTGAGCTGTTTCCTTGATATAAATAAACAGATAGAAAAATAAATAAATAGATTATTTATATACTGTATATATATGCATTCTCTATATATTTATACACTTTACTGGTTTTGCTTCTCTAGAGAACACAGTCTAAGACATTTGGTACCAAGAGAGGTTCTCAGAAACAAAATTATAACAATGAATTTTCTAAATTGGTTCTAAAGTCTGCTTAGTCTTAACGATGTTAATGACTCTGCTTCCAGTAGTAAAGAGGGCACTACTTAATCCATGGGGTGAGGTGGCAATACAAATACACAAAACAAAAAGAAGATCAGATATTGGTGAAAGCTGTGGCTCTGGTGATCACATCTGTAATACTTTTCTACAATTCTGTCATAATGAGAAGCATAAGGAAGCTGGTCGGAAGGTACTACTTTCAGTAGACAAACTGGTTAAAGAAAGAGGTGAGCTCAGGACTTCATAGTCAAAGCTCAAGTGCCACATAAGCCACCTCAGAATTTCTGCTTGTGCTTTGAAAGATAGCCTTCTTTCTTTCTTTCTTTTTTTAATTGTACTTTAGATGAAGGTTTACAGAACAAACTAGTTTCTTATTAAACAGTTAGTACACATATTATTTTATGACATTGGCTAACAACCCCACAACATGTCAACACTCTCCCTTCTCTACCTTGGGTTCCTTATTATCAGCTTTCTTGTGCCCTCCTGCCTTCTAGTCCTTGTCCCTGGGCTGGTGTGCCCCTTTAGTCTCATTTTGTTTTATGGGCCTAATTTTTGGCTGAAGGGTAAACCTCAGGAGTGGCTTCATTACTGAGCTAAAATGGTGCCCAGAGGCCATACTCTTGGGGTTTCTCCAGTTTCTGCCAGGTAAGTAAGTCCAGTCTTTTTTTGTTAGTTAGAGTTTTGCTCTACATTTTTCTCCAGCTCTGTCTAGGACCCTCGATTATGATCTCTGTCAGAGCAGTCAGTGGTGGTAGTTGGGCACCATCTAGTTGTACTGGACTCAAGAAAGCCTTTTTTCTTGTAGTAACAGAGCTGATATTGCCTAAAACCAAACCCAGAGTCTTACTGTAAGAGTGGCTGAATTATAATGCCAACTCAATTGACAACCTCAAAAGGTGTCTGAAGTTAAAGTGAGGGCAATGTTTGGGAAGAAATGGGATCCTAAAACCTGGGATGGAGACATATGGACAGATAATCAGGATGCTGGAGACACTGAGCTCCTAAATTCCATTGAATCACTCCTGCTAACAGAAATAACCCTGTCACTCCCATCTGAAGGGATTACTCCATCTTTGTCTGCTAAGCTGCCCTCCCCAGTAAAACCGTGAGACCCTCCACCTCCCATTTAATGAGATTAACCCAGCTGTTTCTTTGTCTAAGTCATTGTCTGGGGCATCGCCTAAGGCAGATGCCTTACAAGACAACACTGAGTGTTCTCAAAACATCCTAGACCCAGGAGACAGAGTTATAACATTGGAGACAGCAAAAGATGGGAGCAGCAGACCAGCAGATGGCTGCAGTGGACTTCTTGACACTAGAGCAACACAACTGAGTGCCTTAGGGCAGAAGGCTTCATTATTGGTGGAGATAAAGAGCAGTTAACACTTACCTGAGCAGGGCAGAGGCCAAGATTTAGGGCCTACACCCAGAATGAGGAGAGGAAGGGCAACAGCAATAACCAGAGTCTTGAGGGTGGGATTGTTGCCCAAATGGTCTCAGAGAACAGAAGATAATTTTCAAGCCTTGAGAGCTAATGTAATTTGTTCTGCTGAGTTTTGGACTTGACTGGTGCCCGTTAACCCTTCTTTCCCTCCATCTTCTCCCATTTGTAGTGGAAATGTCTATGTTCTGCCTGTGGCAGCATTGCACCTTGGAAGAAGGTAACTTGTAATCTAGATTTCACAGATTCACAGATGAAAAGGAATTTTGTCCCAGGATGAAATACACCTGAAGTCTCACCTATATTTGATTTAGATGAAAAAAAGATGGTATTTTCGAGTTAAAGTTGATTTAAGACTTTTGGGATGGTGTGATATGATGATGAACGTGTTTTGGATATAAGAAGGACATGAATTTTGGAGGGTCAAAGGGTGGAATGTTATGGATTGAATTGTGTCCCCCAAACATATGTAAAGTAAGTCTTAACCCCTATACCTGTGGTATATGTATCTGTCACTTTGTCATACTGTGAGGACTCGTGAATTGCTGTGAAGCTGGCAGCTATGCCACTGGTATTCAAATACCATCGGGGTTACCAGCTTCCAGTCTAAGACAGACTAGGAAGAAGGACCTGGCGGTCTACTTCTGAAGAGAATTAGCCAGTGACGACCTTATGAATAGCAGCAGAACATTGTCTGATATAGTGCCGGAAGATGAACCCCTCAGATTGGAAGGCACTCAAAATATGACCGGGGAAGAGCTGTCTCTGCAAAGTGGAGTCTACCTTAATGACATGGGTGGAGTCAAGCTTTCAAGACCTTCATTTTTTGATGTGGCACGACTCAAAATGAGAAGAAACAGCTGCAAACATCCATTAATAATCAGAACATGAAATGTAGGAAGTGTGAATCTAGGAGAAAAGGAAGTCATCAAAAATGAAATGGACTTGAGACTATGTTGGCATCTCCTGCCTGGAGGGGAGATGAGAGGGTGGAGGGGGTTAAAAGCTGGCAAAACGGACATGAAAAGAGGGAGTGGAGGGAGAAAGCGGGCTGTCTCATTAGGGGGAGAGTAATTGGGATTGTTTCTATCAAGGTGTATATGGGTTTTTGGGTGAGAGACTGACTTGATTTGTAAACTTGCACTTAAAGCACAATAAAAATTATTAAAAAAAAAATGGAATGCATAAACATCAATATCCAAGTCATCAGTGAGCTGAAATGGACTGGTATTGGCCATTTTGAATTGGACAATCATATAGTCTACTGTGCTGGGAATGACAAAGTGAAGAGGAATGGCGTTCCATTCATCGTCAAAAAGAACATTTCAATATCTATCCAGAAGTACAGCGCTGCCAGTGATAGGATAATATCCATAGGCCTGTAAGGAGGACCAGTTAATACAACTGTTATTCAAATTCACACACCAACCACTAATGCCAAAGATGAGGAAACTGAAGATTTTTCCCAACATCTGCAGTCTGAAATTGAACAAACATGCAATCAAGATGCCTTAATAATTACTGGTGATTGAAACGTGGAAGTTGGAAACGAAGAAGGAACAGTAGTCTCCCTCAAGACTCTGGATGTTGCTGTTGCCCATCCTCTCCTCATTCTGGTTGTAGGCCCCTCGGCCCTAAATCTTTGTCTCTGCCCTTCTCAGGCAAGTGTTAACTACTCTTTATCTCCACCAATAAGTGCCAGGAAGCCTTCTGCCCTAAGGCACTCAGCTGTCTTGCTCTAGGGTCAAGAAGTCCACTGCAGCCATCTGCTGGTCTGCTGCTCCCATCTTGTGCTGCCTCCAGTGTTATAACTCTGTCTCCTGGGTCTAGGATGTCCTCAACACAGGAACCCTGGGTCCAAATGATTTGCTCTGCTCCTAGCTCCTCTTGATTGTATTGAGGTCTGCTTCAACCTCTGTAGGATTGGCTCTTTTAAGCCTAGAAGGATGGCAAAACTGACCAATCCCCTTCATAGATAGCCCTTCCCCTAGAGCCAGCACCCTGAATTCGAACTTCTAGACTTCTAAACCGTGGGAGAATGCATTTCTGTTCATTAAAGCCACCCACTTGTGGAGTTTCTGTTATACCAGCACTAGATAACTGAGACAAGGTCCAGTTCAAACGTCCTCTTCTCTGTAAAGGTCTCTCCAGTTCTCTAGTCCTTCCTCTATCTTCACATAGAATGTTACTTATATCTTTTTTTGTGTGTGTGTGCTTTAAGTGAAAGTTTACAAATCAAGTCAGTCCCTCATACAAAAACTTACACACATGTTGCTATGTACCCCTAGCTGCTCACCCCTTGATGAGACTGCACACTCCTCTTCACCCTGTATTTCCTGTGTCCATTCAACCAGCTCCTGTCCCCCTCTGCCTTCTCATCTCACCTCCAGAGATGAGCTGCCCACATAGTCTCATGTGTCTACTTGAGCTAAGAAGCTCAGTCCTCACCAGTATCAATTTCTGTTTTATAGTCCAGTCCAATCCTTGTCTGAAGAGTTGGCTTTGGGAATGGTTCCAGTCTTGGGCTAACAGACAGTCTAGGGATCATGACCTCTGGGGTCCCTCTAATCTCAGTCAGACCGTTAAGTCTGGTCTTTTTATGAGAATTTGAGGTCTGCATCTCACTGTTCTTCTGCTCCATTAGTGATTCTCTGTTGTGTTCCCTGTCAGGGCAGTGATCAGTGGTAGCCAGGCACCACTTAGTTCTTCCCATCTCAGGCGGATGTAGCCTCTGGTTTATGTGGCCCTTTCTACCTCTTGGGCTCATATTACTTTGTGTCTTTGGTGGTCTTCATTCTCCTTTGCTCCTAGTGGGTTGAGACCAATTGATGCATCTTAGATGGCCTCTTGCTAGCGTTTAAGACCCCAGATGCCACTCACCAAAGTGGAATGCAAAATGTTTTCTTAATACACTTTGTTATGCCAATTGACTTAGATATCCTCTGAAACCATGGTCTCCCGATCCCCATCCCTGCTACTCTGGCCTTCGAAGTGTTCAGATGTATTCAGGAAACTTTTTGGCTTTTTGTTTAGTTCTTTTGTGCTGACCTCTCTTGTATTGTCTGTTGTCTTTCCCTTCACCTAAAATAGTTTTTGTCTACTTTCTAATTAGTGAATACCCCTCTCCCTCCCTCCCCATCCTCATAACCATCAAAGAATACTTTCTTCTGTGTTTAAACTTTTTCTTGAGCTCTTATAATAGTGGTCTCATACAATATTTGTCATTTTGCAATTGACTAATTTCACTCAGCATAACACCTTCCAGATTCCTCCACGTTATCAGATGTTTCACAGATTCATTATTTTTCTTTATTGTTGTGTAGTATTCCATATGTGAATATACCATAATTTATTTATCCATTCATCCATTGATTGCACCTTGGTTGCTTCCATCTTTTTGATATTGTAAACAGTACATCAATGAACATGGGTATGCATATATCTGTTCGTGTGAGGGCTCTTATTTCTCTAAGATATATCCTAAGGAGTAGGATTGCTGGATTGTATGGTACTTCTATTTCTAGCTTTTTAAGGAAGTGCCAAATCAATCTCCAAAGTGGTTGTACCACTTTACGTTCCCACCATCTCTCCATAACTTCTCCAACATTTATTATTTTGTGTTTTTTGGATTAATGCTAGCCTTGTTGGGCGTGAGATGGTATCTCATTGTAGTTTTGATTTGCATTTCCCTAATGGCTAACGATCATGAGCATTTCCTCATGGATCTGTTACCTGCCTTAAAGTCTTCTTTGGTGAAGTGCCTGTTCATATTCTTTGCCCATTTTTTAATTGGGTTATTTGTCTTTTTGTAGTTGAGTTTTTGCAGTATCATGTAGATTTTAGAGATAAGACCCTGTTCAGATATGTTGTACCCAAAAACTTTTTCCCAGTCTATAGGCAATCCTTTTATTCTTTTGGTAAAGTCTTTGAATGAACATAAGTGTTGGATTTCTAGTTCCTCTTCTGGTGTTTTGTTACTTATATCTTATGTGATGTTTAAGGCTATGTGTCAACTTGACTAGGCTATGGTTCTCAGTGGTTTAGTAGATATTATGTAATCATCCTCTGTTTTGTGATCTGATGTGAGAGGCCGATCAGTTGAAAGCCAATCAGTTTCCTTGGGGATGTGGCCTGTATTCAACATATATGGATGTTTTGGCAAAGCTCTCTCTAGATCATGCATTAGGTCATCCTCTGACCTCCAGTTCTTGGGACATGGGCCAGCAGCACTGCCTGACCTGCAGATCTTGAATTCGCCAGCACGCACAACCCTGTGAGCCAGCAGCCTTCTGCCTGACCTGCCGAATTTGGGTTCATCAGCCCCTGCCACCACATAAGTCAGGAGAAGTCTCCAGCCTGAAACCTGACCCAGGGATTTGAGACTTGCAAGCCTCCACAACTGCATGAACTATTTCCTTGAGCTAAATCTCTCTCTATATATTTACATATACAAATACATAGAGATTTTGGCTCCTCTGGAGAACCCAGCCAAAGACATCTGGTATCAGGGCCTTTTCATCTGCTGTTCCCTCTGCCTGAGGCACTCCTCCTTTTGTACAGCTTGCTCCCTCACCTTCTTCAAGTCTGTTTGACCCATTTGTCTTAGTGTCTATCTTCTGCACCTGGAAGCTAAGCTCTATGAAAAATGAAGGCAAGGGTTATTCTCTGTTTTGTTTATTGTTGTATCCCCCAGGCCTAGAAAAGTGCCTAACACATGGTGTCTTAGTTATATAGTGCTACTATAACAGAAATACCAGAAATGGATAGCTTTAAGAAACAGAAATTTATTCTCTCACAGTTTAAGAGGCTAGAATTCTGAATTCAGGGCACCAGCTCTAGAGGAAGGCTTTCTCTTTCTGTTGGCTCTGGGGGATGGTCTTTGTCATCAATCTTCCCTTGGTCTATGAGCTTCTCAGCAGAGGGTCCCCAGATCCAATGTATATGTTCTGCTCCTGGTGCTTCTTTCTGAGTGTTATGAAGTCCCTCTCCTCTTTGCTCACTTCTTTTATATCTCAAAAGAGATTGACTCAAGGTACTATCTAATCCTGTAGAGTGAGCCCTGCCTTATTAACATAACTGCCTCTAATTCTGCCTCATTAACATCACAGAGGTCAGAATAGTCACATTAGATCACAAAATGGTGGACAACCACACAATACTGGGAATCGTGGCCTAGCCAAGCTGATACATGTTTTGGGTGGACACAGTTTAATCCATAACACATGGTAAAGGCTCAGTGTATGAAACGAATAAATCTTGTCTCTTGATGACCTGGTCATACAGCCTTATTGTAGCAGCTACTTCCTCTTTTCTTTTCCCCGCTAGATTACAAATTCCTTTGGTCTCAAGAATCATGTTGTACGCAGTTCTGTATTCTCAGCATCCAGCCCAAGGCCTGTCGTATAGTGACAAGCAACTGCAATACGTTGAATGCAGAACTAGAACTAGTAAAAACTAGTTATATCTAGATGGAGTCAGATGAGGATAATATGGTGTTTCAGATGAATATGGAAAGTGAGTCAAGTATACGATAGGAAGAAAGAGTTCTCAGGCCAAGTTAGCAGCTTACACTCAGCTATGCTGCTGTGGATAGGTGCCATTGAGTTGACTCTGACTCATGTTGACCTTATGTACAACAGAATGAAATGTTGCCTGGACCCGAGTCATCTCATGATTGCTGGCATGTTCAAGTTCATTGTTGCAGCTACTGTGCCAATCTATCTGACCAAGGCTTCTTTCCCCAACACCCCTGCCTCTGCCATTGCTGGCCCTCTACTTAACCAAACACAATGTCCTCCTCTAGAAATTGATCCCTCCTGATGATGTGTCTGAAGTCAAGTGAGTCAGACAATGTTCTGTTGAGATCCATAAGGTTTTTATTGATTAATTTTTGGAAGTAGACTGCCAGGCCTTTCTTCCTAATCTGTCTTAGTCTAGAAGCTCTGCTGAAACCTGTTCACCATGGGTGACTCTGATGGTATTTGAAATGCTGGTGGCATACCCTCCAGCATCACAGCAACATGCAAGGTATAGTAACTGTAAATAACTCAGTAGGGCTGGAGTGTAGGAATTGCATGGGACATGACAGGAGATGAAGTTGGGAAGGTAATGAGGAGTCATATCATTAATTCATTCAACAAATATTTGTTAAGTACCTAAACAAGAGAGAGATTTGAGAGTCATCAATGAACATTTAGAAATTAAAGTGATGAAAGGGGCTGTGACAATAGAGACAAGAAAAGACAGGAAAATGTACCTTGACAGTAACAAAGTAGATCTTGTGAGGAAGGGGGAGCCATTGAAGCATCTAGTGGAAAGGTATTGAGAAACCATCCTTAGAGGATTCTAGGAAGATGGAAGCGTAAGCAGACCATAGTTTTGACCTTCCACACAAATACGAGAAGAAATACAACAAGGAAATGGTGCTTAGCCTTGACGGACTCTAAAGTGGGGAGCAGAGGACAGCAATGGTGAACTGCAGACAGGCAAGAATCAACAAATCAACCATGAGTTGCATATGGTATGAAAATTGTTCTCCCACCATCTCTGCCCCTCCTGCAGCCATGAGGGCCACCGTCTGCTGTAAACTGGGGAAGTGACCCCAGCAAAAGAACCTGATTTCCTAACCACCATACCCCCTGCCTATACAAAGAGACATGACCCCAAGCTTCTGTTCTAAAATCAACAAGATAGACCAGAGTGTGCTGGTACCTCCCCCACCCAGACACTGTCAGCTGCAAGGCTGTTGTAAATTGCCACAGAAGGCACCCTGCAGTGCAACTGCTCCCATAGTCAGCACTCTACCTGCCTCCGAAACCAACAGGACAGACATCCCTGGGGGTCAATTCAGATCAGTCTGCTCCCACTTCTGGCTGTTGCTGGGGACTGCTAACTCAGACTGCTGTGTGCTAGAAAGCAGGTGTCTTGAAGGGAGGCTACATTCACAATCTACTGAGGAGAGGCTTTGATAGCGACAAAGCAGACTTCTGTGGGGATCTGATCAGAGGGGTTCTGATCAGCGTGTTACATCTCCTCCCCAACCTGGTAACTGTTGATTGCAAGGCTACTGCAAATTGGTACAGAAGTTCTCTGGAGTAGTTTCTGTTCCTACAGTCACCACTCACATGCCTCCCTGTGTACCCCATAGCTCAGGCCCCCAAAACCAACAGGAAAGACTTCTCTGGGGTTCAGTTTGGGTCTCTCTGTCCCCTTTTCCAGTTGGCACTGAGGATTAACTGACTGAAGCCGCTATGCACTAGGAAATAAGTGCCTTGAGTGGATGCTACACTCACAGCCAACAATCTACCAGGGGACTCTGATAGCAACAAGGTAGACTTCCCTAGGGCTTCAATCTAAGAGTGACAGCTGCTCCCCCACTCAGCCATGGGAGGCTGCCAGGCTGCTGTGAATTGGTACAGAAGGAGCCCTACACTGGTGTCTGCCCCCATAGTCAGCACTTTACCTGCCTCCTTGTGCACCTGATAGCTCAGGACTCTGAAACCAACAGGACAGAGCTCTCTGGGGGTTATTTCAGGTCTGTCTGATCCTCCTCCTGGTCAGCACTGAGGACTGCTGACTGAGGCTGCTGTGTGGTAGGAAGAAGGCATCTTGAGCGGAGGCTACATCCACAGCCAACATAGTAGAGTGGTGGTGGGGGGGGGGGAATCTGATTGCAACAAAGTTGATGTCCCTGAAGGTCTAGTCAAACACAATAGCCCCTTCCCCACCTGCTAACTATCAGTCATTGTACTGACACGAACTTCTACCAAAGGTTCCCTACAGTGGAACCCACCAACACAGGGTCACTAGGGCTTTGAAAACAACAAGGCGATCTTTTAGAGATCTTTCTGGGGAGTTCCAGCCCCTGTTCCTCCTGAAACAGAGGAAAGTCAGCAAGTGTTTCCCCTGAATGCCGGATCAGATATAAGCAGCCCCTACAAAGCAGGGAAGGAAGCCTTCCTTGGGCAAAACCATAGGGCAACACTCAGCACCAAATAGGGTTCACTGGGTGTGGGTTTTCCAACTGAAAACTTGGTTGCAGAAACAGAGGAAGGGAGGGTTTAATAACCAGAAGGGGGGAACTGCACCCCCTGGTGGACATATTGAATACTATATGATATCTTGCCTAAGGGGCAGTGCCTGCTGGTGGACAGATTGACTGTGTTCTCTGGTGTGTTTGGAAGACACTGAAAGTTGGAAACAGAGATCTGGAACTTTTGAATCCTAACTAAACCAGGGTAGGAGAAGGAGCTATCATAGAGACGGAGAAAAAACAGTAAGCAAAGGCCGAAGGCTCTGCTGGCCTAAGAGTTTTTTGCAGAAATTAGTGTGATCAGAAACACCAAATAATGGAGATACCTGAGAAAGTTAACATCCTTGAAAATTCCAATGCCCCAACAAAAAAATCAGAAGACACACAAAGAAAAGAGAAACGATGGCCCATTCAAACGAACATGGTGAAGGGAGTAAAAGCTCATCTAGGGAAGATGAATAATAAGAATAATGGAAGGATAACAACAACATTAAACATAATTAAAGAGTTAAGAGAAAACATAGACAAAAATCTGAAAGAAAAAAAGAAAACAATGCAAGAACAAAATGAGAATCTATAAGAAGAGATAAACAGAAACAAAACAGAAATATTGTAACTGAAAGGGACAATAAGTGAAATGAAAAACACAATGGAACCATTTAACAACTTATTTAATCAGGCAGAAGAAAGAATTAGTGAATGAGAGGATAAGGTAGCTAAAATTACTGAGGCTGAAGAGCAACAAGTACAGAGGCTCAAGAAGGCTTTGAGCACAGTTTAATGGAATTATGGGACAACATCAAGAGATCTAATATATACATCATGGGAATTCCAAAAAGAGATGAGAGTGAAAAAGGGACAGAAAGAATATGTGAAGAAATAATGACAGAAAATTTCTCCAGTCTGACAAAAGACATGAATCTACAAATCCAAGAAGCTCAAAGAGCTACAAGTAGGATAAATCCAAACAGATTTACACTGAGACACATTATAGTCAGCTTCTCAAAAAGTGAAAATAAAGAAAGAATCCTGAAAGCAGTGACAGAGAAGCAAATAGTCACATGCAAAGGAACCTCAATAAGATTAAGTGCCAATTTCTCCCCAGAAGCATTGCAGGCCAGAAGGCAATAAATGATATATTTAAGGTAATGAAAGAAAAAAAAATGTCAGCTAAGAATACTGTACTTTGCAAAACTGTCCTTCAAGACTGAAGGTGAAATTAAAACATTCCCAGACAAACAGAAGCTGAGAATTCATATTAACCATACCAGCTACCAAAAATACTAATTGGAGTTCTGCAGATGGAAGGGAAAAGAAACTGGAAAGTAATTCAAAGCAAGACATAAAAACAAAGATTCTTAATAAAGAAATTTTATGGACAAGAATAAGGACTAGTAATAAGGTATTCATGCTTGATAATTGTAACTATTTTGACCTTCAAGCTTTTTAATAACAAATGTATAAAAATCAAGGATAAAACTATATTAAATGACACATGAAATATAAAGATGAAGTTAGTGATATCAACAACAAATGGGGGGAGGAATGGTATAGGTATAGAATTTCTTGTATATTATTGAAGTTAAGTTGGTAACAACTTATCCTAGGAAGTTAAGTTGGTATCAACTTACCCTAGGATATTATACATACAAGCTTTTAAACATAATATTCACGGTAACCACTAAGAAAATATCTAAAAAGCATACAAAAAAGGAAAGGAGAAGGAACCAAATTGGCTTATTACAATAAACCAACAAAAAAGCTAGTTACAGTAAAGGACAAAGACAAAGGAGAGGCTTAAGACACACAAAAACCAAATAATAAATGGCAGAAGTAAGTCACTCTTATCGACAACTACAGTGAATATAAATGCTCCAATCAAAAAGCAGAGTGTGGCAGAATGGATTTTTTTTTTATATTAACTTTTATTGAGCTTCAAGTGAACGTTTACAAATCAAGTCAGTGTGTCACATATAAGTTTATATACATCTTACTCCATACTCCCACTTGCTCTCCGCCTAATGAGTCAGCCCTTCCAATCTCTCCTTTTGTGACAATTTTGCCAGCTTCCAACTCTCTCTATCCTCCCGTCCCCGCTCCAGACAGGAGATGTCAACACAGTCTCAAGTGTCCACCTGATATAATTAGCTCACTCTTCATCAGCATCTCTCTCCTACCCACTGTCCAGTCCCTTTCATGTCTGATGAGTTGTCTTCGGGGATGGTTCCTGTCCTGTGCCAACAGAAGGTTTGGGGACCATGACCACCGGGATTCCTCTAGTCTCAGTCAGACCATTAAGTATGGTCTCTTTATGAGAATTTGGGGTCTGCATCCCACTGATTCCTGCTCCCTCAGGGGTTCTCTGTTGTGCTCCCTGTCAGGGCAGTCATCGATTGTGGCTGGGCACCAACTAGTTCTTCTGGTCTCAGGATGATGTAGGTCTCTGGTTCATGTGGCCCTTTCTGTCTCTTGGGCTCTTAGTTGTCGTGTGACCTTGGTGTTCTTCATTCTCCTTTGCTCCAGGTGGGTTGAGACCAACTGATGCATCTTAGATGGCCGCTTGTTAGCATTTAAGACCCCAGATGCCACATTTCAAAGTGGGATGCAGAATGTTTTCATAATAGAATTATTTTGCCAATTGACTTAGAAGTCCCCTTAAACCATGGTTCCCAAACCCCCACCCTTGCTCTGCTGACCTTTGAAGCATTCATTTTATCCTGGAAACGTCTTTGCTTTTGGTCCAGTCCAATTGAGCTGACCTTCCATGTATTGAGTGTTATCCTTCCCTTCACCCAAAGCAGTTCTTATCTACTAATTAATCAGTAAAAAACCCTCTCACTGCCTCCCTCCCTCCCTCCCCCCCTCGTAACCACAAAAGTATGTGTTCTTCTCAGTTTTTACTATTTCTCAAGATCTTATAATAGTGGTCTTATACAATATTTGTCCTTTTGCCTCTGACTAATTTCGCTCAGCATAATGCCTTCCAGGTTCCTCCATGTTATGAAATGTTTCACAGATCCGTCACTGTTCTTTATCGATGCGTAGTATTCCATTGTGTGAATATACCACAATTTATTTACCCATTCATCCGTTGATGGACACCTTGGTTGCTTCCAGCTTTTTGCTATTGTAAACAGAGCTGCAATAAACATGGGTGTGCATATATCTGTTTGTGTGAAGGCTCTTGTATCTCTAGGGTATATTCCAAGGAGTGGGATTTCTGGGTTGTATGGTAGTTCTAGTTCTAACTGCTTAAGATAACGCCAGATAGATTTCCAAAGTGGTTGTACCATTTTACATTCCCACCAGCAGTGTATGAGAGTTCCAATCTCTCTGCAGCCTCTCCAACATTTATTATTTTGTGTTTTTTGGATTAATGCCAGCCTTGTTGGTGTGAGATGGAATCTCATCGTAGTTTTAATTTGTATTTCTCTAATGGCTAATGATCGGGAGCATTTTCTCATGTATCTGTTGGCTGCCTGAACATCTTCTTTAGTGAAGTGCGTGTTCATATCCTTTGCCCACTTCTTGATTGGGTTGTTTGTCTTTTTGTGGTTGGGTTTTGACAGAATCATGTAGATTTTAGAGATCAGGCGCTGGTCGGAGATGTCATAGCTGAAAATTCTTTCCCAGTCTGTAGGTGGTCTTTTTACTCTTTTGGTGAAGTCTTTAGATGAGCATAGGTGTTTGATTTTTAGGAGCTCCCAGTTATCTGGTTTCTCTTCATCATTTTTGGTAATGTTTTGTATTCTGTTTATGCCTTGTATTAGGGCTTCTAGGCTTGTCCCTATTTTTTCTTCCATGATCTTTATCCTTTTAGTCTTTATGTTTAGGTCTTTGATCCACTTGGAGTTAGTTTTTGTGCATGGTGTGAGGTATGGGTCCTGTTTCATTTTTTTGCAAATGGATATCCAGTTATGCCAGCACCATTTGTTAAAAAGACTATCTTTTCCCCAATTAACTGACACTGGTCCTTTGTCAAATATCAGCTGCTCATACGTGGATGGATTTATATCTGGTTTCTCAATTCTGTTCCATTGGTCTATGTGCCTGTTGTTGTACCAGTACCAGGCTGTTTTGACTACTGTGGCTGTATAATAGCTTCTGAAATCAGGTAGAGTGAGGCCTCCCACTTTCTTCTTCTTTTTCAGTAATGCTTTGCTTATCCAGGGCTTCTTTCCCTTCCATATGAAATTGGTGATTTGTTTCTCTATCCCCTTAAAATATGGCATTGGAATTTGGATCGGAAGTGCGTTATATGTATAGATGGCTTTTGGTAGAATAGACATTTTTACTATGTTAAGTCTTCCTATCCATGAGCAAGGTATGTTTTTCCACTTAAGTATGTCCTTTTGAATTTCTTGTAGTAGAGCTTTGTAGTTTTCTTTGTATAGGTCTTTTACATCCTTGGTAAGATTTATTCCTAAGTATTTTATCTTCTTGGGGGCTACTGTGAATGGTATTGATTTGGTTATTTCCTCTTCGATGTTCTTTTTGTTGATGTAGAGGAATCCAAGTGATTTTTGTATGTTTGTCTTATAACCTGAGCAGAATGGATTTTTAAAAAAATGATCCAAATATATACTGTTTACAAGAGACAAGCCTTAGACTCAAGAACACAAATAGTTTGAAAGTGAAATGATGGAAAAAAATATTCCATGCAAATAATAACAAAAAGAGAGCTAGCGTGGAAATCTTAATACCAGACATAGTAGACCTTAAAACAAAATCTGTTACAAGAAGTAAAGATGGATGTTATATAGTGATAAAAGGGTCACTACATAAAGATGATTTAACAATCATAAACATACATGCACTCAACATCAAAGTACCTAAATATATAAAGTAAACATTGATGGAACTGAAGGGAGAAATAGATAAATTACAATAATAGTTGGAGACTTCAATACAGCACTTTCAATATTGGACAGAACATCTAGAAAGAAGATCAAAAAGGAAACAGAGCACCTGAGTGACACTATAAACAAACCAGACTGAAGAGACATACAAAGCAAGTCTTGGTAAATTTAAAAAGATCGAAATCATACAAAGTATTTTCTCTGACCATAATTGAGTGAAGCTAGAAATCAATGACAAAAAAAAAAAAAAAACTGGAAAGTAAATAAATAGAAATTAAATAACAAAATATTAAACTACAAATGGGCCAAGAAAGAAACCAAAAGAGAAATCACCAAATTTTTAGAGTAATGAAAATGAAACCACAACGTACTAATACTTACCGGATGCAGAAAAGGCAGTGTTCAGAGGGAAACTTACAGCAGTAAATGCCTACATGAAAAAACAAGATCTCAAATCAACAGTCTAACTCTACAACTTGAGGACCTAGAAAGAGAAGAGCAAATTAAGCCTAAACATACCAGAAGAAAGGGAATAACAAAGATCAGAACAGAAATAAATAAAATAAAAAACGGAAAAACAAGAGAAAATAAATAAAATCAGAAGGTGGTTCCTTAAAAAGATCAATAAAACTGACAAACCTTTAGCTAGACTGACAAAGAAGAGAAAAGATGCAAATAACCAAAATAAGAAATGCAAAAGGGGACATTACAACTTACCCAATAGAATAAAGAGAAGTACAACAGAATATTATGAACAACTATTCAGCAACAAACTAGATAACCTAGATGAAATGGACAAATTCTTAGAGCATATTGACTGACTCAACAGGACATAGAAAATTTCAGCAGACCCATAACAAGTGAAGAGATTGAATCAGTGACCAAAGACTTCCCATCACCAATAACAAAAAGTCCTGGACCACATGGCTTCACTGGGAATTCTATCAAACATGTGATAAGTGTGGTGGTTCCTCAAAAAACTAAAAATAGAACTACCATAAACCATACATCCCAGAAATTCCACTCCTAGGTATATACCCGGAAGACTTGAAAGCGGAGACTCAAACAGATACTTATACACCAGTGTTCATTGCAGCAGTATTCACAACAGCCATAACGTGAAAACAACCTAAATACCCCATCAATGGATGAATAAAGAAACAAAATGTGGTAAATGCAATGGAACCGTACTCAACCATAAAGAGAAATGAAGTCCTGAAACATGCTACAACATGGATGGAGGTTGAAGACATTTATGCTGAGTAAAATAAGTCAATCACACAAGGACAAATACTGTATGAGCTAACTTATATAAAAAGACAAGAGACTAAAGTTTAGTAGTGATTAGGGAGGGGGAAGGGGAAATTATTGCTTATGGAGTACTCAGTTTCAGTTTATACTGGTGGAAAAGTTGCATTGATTAAGGGTAGAATTGCACAGCTGATTAATGTAATTGCTGTCAATAAGTTGTATACCTATAAAAAGTTGAATTGCCAAATGTTGTGTGATAGATACATTTACCAAAAAAAAAAAAAAAAACAGAATAACTTCTGAGGCTGCTTATGTACAACCAAACACCACATGGGATTTGGAGTTTTATGATCATGGCTCATGGGACATCCAAATTAATTGACCTAATAACATCTCCAGTGCTTCTGTTCCACCTCCTGTTTCATTGCATAGTGTCTAGGTCTTAAAACCCATCCAAGGTACAACAGTTGGACTCTATTCAGTCCTTAATCGCCTGGATCAAAACAGGAAGAAGTCAGGAATAGGAGGAGGAAGCGGAATGAGCGGCTAATTGCCTCTATGAACAACTGCCTCCTTTGCCATGACACCAGAAGAACTGGATGGTGCCTGGCTACCATTACTGAATATTTTGATGGAGATTCTATAGCACAATCCTGATCATAAGGGGGGAAATGCAGTATAGAACGTCAAATTCTCATGGAATTCATATTTTTTGGTGCCATGGAGTTGGATGAACCCCTGAAACGATTGCCCTGACATCTTTTTTTTTTTTAATTGTAATTTGGATGAAGGTTTACAGAGCAAACTAGTTTCTCATTAAACAATACACATCGGCAGGGCCAAGAAGGCGGACTGGGTGGACGCTGCCGTAGATCCCTCTTGCGGCAAAGACTCGGAGAGACAAGTGGGTCGATCACATACATGGCAATCTACGAACCCTGAACAACAAACACAGATTTAGAGACGGAGAATGAACAAATACGGGGGGGGGGCAGCGATTGTTTTCAGGGCCTGGAGCCAGCGTACCAGTCGGGTGACCTTCGGTGCCCGATTTGGGGCAGAGCCCAGGGGGGCAGAGGGCACAAACAAGGGGCCCAGCCCTGACCCCCGAACTCATTCCGGGAGGGGGCCCAGCCGGTTTGCGCGGGTGGCGTGCTGGCGCAGCTGGTGGGAGAAGTCCCCGGGAGGCAGCGACTGGTCTTGGAGCAGGGAGAGCGGCGTGCCAGCCGGGGAGCCGTCCCGCCGGGATTTTGGCGGGCTGCGGGCAAGGCAAGGGTGTGGGGAGCTGCTCCACCCCCCTGAAATGGCCCGGGAGGGGGCCCAGCTGGTTCGCACAGGCGGCGTGGCGGCGTGGCCGGTGGGAGGGGCCCCTGGGAAGCAGTGACTGGTCTGGGAGTAGGGAGGGCAGCGTCCCAGCCGGGGAGCCGTCCCGCCGGGATTTTGTCGGGCCGCGGGCACGGCATAAGCGCGGGGAGCAGCTCCACCCCCCTGAACTGACCCCGGGGGGGGGCCCAGCTTGTTCGCGCGGGCGGCGAGGCGACGCAGCCAGTGGGGGAGGTCCCCCGGGGGCAGCGACTGGTCTTGGAGCGGGGAGAGCGGCGTCCCAGCCGGGCCACGCGGTCGCGGCGCAGGCGAGGGGAGCTGCTCTGCTCGCCTGAGCTGACCCCGGGGGGGGGGCAGCCGGTTCGCGGGGGCAGCGTGGCGACGCGGCTGGCGGGACGGGGAGGCCCCGGGAGGCAGTGACTGATTTTGGAGTCGGGAGTGCACTGTCCCAGTAGGGCAACCTTGACGTTGGGCGTGGGGCTGGCAGCGGAGGATCTGACTGTGACTCCAGCGGGCCAGACCCCCCGGGGGCAATCTGCACACAGCCAGCACACATAGGCGACGCGCCCTGCGGGAATCTCAGATATAATAGTCATTCCAAGCAAGACAAGCAACTCTGGCTATATTCTGAGGTGCTACTCTCCTATCTCTCTGATCCCTCCCCCACCCTCCCCAGGTGGTTTCATTAACATCGGAATAGCCTGAACCAGAGGGAGAACTCTGATAGGGATCTGACTACATTTTTTTTTGGCGGATTTTCTGGAAAAACTAGTTTCCCAGTGATGGCTCAGAGACAGCAGTCCGTATCAAACCACATAAAGAAGCAGACCATGACAGCTTCTCCAACCCCCCAAACAAAAGAATCAAAATCTTTCCCAAATGAAGATACAATCCTGGATTTATCAGATGCAGAATATGGGAAACTAACTTACAGAATGCTTCAAGACATCACAAACGAAACAAGGCAAACTGCAGAAAAAGCCAAGGAACACACTGATAAAACTGTTGGGGAGCTCAAAAAGATTATTCAAGAACATAGTGGAAAAATTAATAAGTTGCAAGAATCCATAGAGAGACAGCATGTAGAAATCCAAAAGATTAACAATAAAATTACAGAATTAGACAACGAAGTAGGAAGTCAGAGGAGCAGACTCGAGCAATTAGAATGCAGACTGGGACATCTGGAGGACCAGGGAATCAACACCAACATACCTGAAAAGAGATCAGATAGAAGAATTAAAAAAAATGAAGAAACCCTAAGAATCATGTGGGACTCTATCAGGAAGGATAACTTGTGGGTGATTGGAGTCCCAGAACAGGGAGGGGGGGACAGAAAACACAGAGAAAATAGTTGAAGAACTCCTGACACAAAACTTCCCTGACATCATGAAAGACGAAAGGATATCTATCCAGGATGCTCATCGAACCCCATTTAAGATTGATCCAAAGGGAAAAACACCAAGACATATTGTCATCAAACTCACCAAAACCAAAGATAAACAGAAAATTTTAAAAGCAGCCAGGGAGAAAAGAAAGGTTTCCTTCAAGGGAGAATCAATAAGAATGGGTTCAGACTGCTCAGCAGAGGCCATGTAGGCAAGAAGGGAATGGGACGACATATACACAGCACTGAAGGAGAAAAACTGCCAGCCAAGGATCATATATCCAGCAAAACTCTCTCTGAAATATGAAGGCGAAATTAAGATATTTACAGATAAACACAAGTTTAGAGAATTTGCAGAAACCAAACCAAAGCTACAAGAAATACTAAAGGATATTGTTTGGTCAGGGAACCAATGGTATCGGGTGCCAGCGCGATACAAGGTCACAGAACAGAACGGCCTGATATCAACTCAAATAGGGAAATCACAAAAACAAACAAATTAAGATTAATTAAAAAAAAATTAATACACATAACAGGGAATCATGGAAGTCAATAGGTAAAAGATCGCAGTGATCAAAAAGAGGGACTAAATACAGGAGGCATGGAACTGCCAGATGGAGAGTGATACAAGGCGATATAGAACGATACAAGTTGGGTTTTTACTTAGAAAAATAGGGGTAGGTAGTAAGGTAACCACAAAGAGGTATAACAACTCCATAACTCAAGATAAAAGCCAAGAAAAGTGTAACGACTCAACTAACACAAAGTCAAACACTATGAAAATGAGTATCTCACAATTTACTAAGAAAAATGTCTCAGCACAAAAAAGTATGTGGAAAAACGAAATTGCCAACAACATACATGAAAAGGCATCAAAATGAGAGCACTAAAAACTTATTTATCTATAATTACGCTGAATGTAAATGGACTAAATGCACCAATAAAGAGACAGAGAGTCACGGACTGGATAAAGAAACATGATCCGTCTATATGCTGCCTACAAGAGTCACACCTTAGACTTAGAGACACAAACAAACTAAAACTCAAAGGATGGAAAAAATATATCAAGCAAACAATAAGCAAAAAAGAAGAGGAGTAGCAATATTAATTTCTGACAAAATAGACTTTAGACTTAAATCCGCCACAAAGGATAAAGAAGGACGCTACATAATGATAAAAGGGACAATTGATCAGGAAGACATAACCATATTAAATATTTACGCACCCAATGACAGGGCTGCAAGATACATAAATCAAATTTTAACAGAATTGAAATGTGAGATAGACACCTCCACAATTATAGTAGGAGACTTCAACACACCACTTTCGGAGAAGGACAGGACATCCAGTAAGAAGCTCAACGGAGACACGGAAGACCTACTTACAACAATCAAACAACTTGACCTCATTGACTTATACAGAACTCTCCACCCAACTGCTCCAAAGTATACTTATTTTTCTAGCGCACATGGAACATTCCCTAGAATAGACCACATATTAGGTCATAAAACAAACCTTTGCAGAGTCCAAAACATCGAAATATTACAAAGCATCTTCTCAGACGACAAGGCAATAAAACTAGAAATCAATAATAGAAAAACTAGGGAAAAGAAATCAAATACTTGGAAACTGAACAATACCCTCCTGAAAAAAGACTGGGTTATAGAAGACATCAAGGAGGGAATAAGGAAATTCATAGAATGCAACGAGAATGAAAATACTTCCTATCAAAACCTCTGGGACACAGCAAAAGCAGTGCTCAGAGGCCAATTTATATCGATAAATGCACACATACAAAAAGAAGAAAGAGCCAAAAGCAGAGAACTGTCCCTACAACTTGAACAAATAGAAAGTGAGCAACAAAAGAACCCATCAGGCACCAGAAGAAAACAAATAATAAAAATTAGAGCTCAACTAAATGAATTAGAGAACAGAAAAACAATTGAAAGAATTAACAAAGCCAAAAGCTGGTTCTTTGAAAAAATTAACAAAATTGATAAACCATTGGCTAGACTGACTAAAGAAATACAGGAAAGGAAACAAATAACCCGAATAAGAAACGAGAAGGACCACATCACAACAGAGCCAAATGAAATTAAAAGAATCATTTCAGATTACTACGAAAAATTGTACTCTAACAAATTTGAAAACCTAAAAGAAATGGATGAATTCTTGGAAAAACACTACTTACCTAAACTAACACATTCAGAAGTAGAACAACTAAATAGACCCATAACAAAAAAAGAGATTGAAACGGTAATCAAAAAACTTCCAACAAAAAAAAGCCCTGGCCCGACGGCTTCACTGCAGAGTTCTACCAAACTTTCAGAGAAGAGTTAACACCACTACTACTGAAGGTATTTCAAAGCATAGAAAAGGACGGAATACTACCCAACTCATTCTATGAAGCCACCATCTCCCTGATACCAATACCAGGTAAAGACATTACAAAAAAAGAAAATTATAGACCTATATCCCTCATGAACATAGATGCAAAAATCCTCAACAAAATTCTAGCCAATAGAATCCAACAACACATCAAAAAAATAATTCACCCTGATCAAGTGGGATTTATACCAGGTATGCAAGGCTGGTTTAATATCAGAAAAACCATTAATGTAATCCATCACATAAATAAAACAAAAGATAAAGACCACATGATCTTATCAATTGATGCAGAAAAGGCATTTGACAAAGTCCAACACCCATTTATGATAAAAACTCTTACCAAAATAGGAATTGAAGGAAAATTCCTCAACATAATAAAGGGCATCTATGCAAAGCCAACAGCCAGTATCACTCTAAATGGAGAGAACTTGAAAGCACTTCCCTTGAGAACGGGAACCAGACAAGGATGCCCTTTATCACCGCTCTTATTCAACATCGTACTGGAAGTCCTAGCCAGGGCAATTAGGCTAGACAAAGAAATAAAGGGTATCCGGATTGGCAAGGAGGAAGTAAAGTTATCACTATTTGCAGATGACATGATCTTATACACAGAAAACCCTAAGGAATCCTCCAGAAAACTACTGAAACTAATAGAAGAGTTTGGAAGAGTCTCAGGTTATAAAATAAACATACAAAAATCACTTGGATTCCTCTACATCAACAAAAAGAACATCGAAGAGGAAATAACCAAATCAATACCATTCACAGTAGCCCCCAAGAAGATAAAATACTTAGGAATAAATCTTACCAAGGAAGTAAAAGACCTATACAAAGAAAACTACAAAGCTCTACTACAAGAAATTCAAAAGGACATACTCAAGTGGAAAAACATACCTTGCTCATGGATAGGAAGACTTAACATAGTAAAAATGTCTATTCTACCAAAAGCCATCTATACATATAACGCACTTCCGATCCAAATTCCAATGCCATATTTTAAGGGGATAGAGAAACAAATCACCAATTTCATATGGAAGGGAAAGAAGCCCTGGATAAGCAAAGCATTACTGAAAAAGAAGAAGAAAGTGGGAGGCCTCACTCTACCTGATTTCAGAAGCTATTATACAGCCACAGTAGTCAAAACAGCCTGGTACTGGTACAACAACAGGCACATAGACCAATGGAACAGAATTGAGAAACCAGATATAAATCCATCCACGTATGAGCAGCTGATATTTGACAAAGGACCAGTGTCAGTTAATTGGGGAAAAGATAGTCTTTTTAACAAATGGTGCTGGCATAACTGGATATCCATTTGCAAAAAAATGAAACAGGACCCATACCTCACACCATGCACAAAAACTAACTCCAAGTGGATCAAAGACCTAAACATAAAGACTAAAACGATAAAGATCATGGAAGAAAAAATAGGGACAACCCTAGGAGCCCTAATACAAGGCATAAACAGAATACAAAACATTACCAAAAATGATGAAGAGAAACCAGATAACTGGGAGCTCCTAAAAATCAAACACCTATGCTCATCTAAAGACTTCACCAAAAGAATAAAAAGACCACCTACAGACTGGGAAAGAATATTCAGCTATGACATCTCCGACCAGCGCCTGATCTCTAAAATCTACATGATTCTGTCAAAACTCAACCACAAAAAGACAAACAACCCAATCAAGAAGTGGGCAAAGGATATGAACACACATTTCACTAAAGAAGATATTCAGGCAGCCAACAGATACATGAGAAAATGCTCCCGATCATTAGCCATTAGAGAAATACAAATTAAAACTATGATGAGATTCCATCTCACACCAACAAGGCTGGCATTAATCCAAAAAACACAAAATAATAAATGTTGGAGAGGCTGCAGAGAGATTGGAACTCTTATACACTGCTGGTGGGAATGTAAAATGGTACAACCACTTTGGAAATCTATCTGGCGTTATCTTAAACAGTTAGAAATAGAACTACCATACAACCCAGAAATCCCACTCCTTGGAATATACCCTAGAGATACAAGAGCCTTCACACAAACAGATATATGCACACCCATGTTTATTGCAGCTCTGTTTACAATAGCAAAAAGCTGGAAGCAACCAAGGTGTCCATCAACGGATGAATGGGTAAATAAATTGTGGTATATTCACACAATGGAATACTACGCATCGATAAAGAACAGTGACGGATCTGTGAAACATTTCATAACATGGAGGAACCTGGAAGGCATTATGCTGAGCGAAATTAGTCAGAGGCAAAAGGACAAATATTGTATAAGACCACTATCATAAGATCTTGAGAAATAGTAAAAACTGAGAAGAACACATACTTTTGTGGTTACGAAGAGGGGAGGGAGGGAGGAAGAGGGTTTTTTATTGATTAACCAGTAGATAAGAACTGCTTTGGGTGAAGGGAAAGACAACACTCAATACATGGAAGGTCAGCTCAATTGGACTGGACCAAAAACAAAGAAGTTTCTGGGATAAAATGAATGCTTCAAAGGTCAGCGGAGCAGGGGCTGGGGTCTGGGGAACATGGTTTGAGGGGACTTCTAAGTCAATTGGCAAAATAATTCTATTATGAAAACATTCTGCATCCCACTTTGAAATGTGGCGTCTGGGGTCTTAAATGCTAACAAGCAGCCATCTAAGATGCATCAATTGGTCTCAACCCACCTGGAGCAAAGGAGAATGAAGAACACCAAGGTCACACGACAACTAAGAGCCCAAGAGACAGAAAGGACCACATGAACCAGAGACCTACATCATCCTGAGACCAGAAGAACTAGTTGGTGCCCGGCCACAATCGATGACTGCCCTGACAGGGAGCACAACAGAGAACTCCTGAGGGAGCGGGAGATCAGTGGGATGCAGACTCCAAATTCTCATAAAGAGACCATACTTAATGGTCTGACTGAGACTAGAGGAATCCAGGCGGCCATGCTCCCCAGACCTTCTGTTGGCCCAGGACAGGAACCATCCCCGAAGACAACTCATCAGACATGAAAGGGACTGGTCAGCGGGTGGGAGAGGGATGCTGATGAAGAGTGAGCTAATTATATCAGGTGGTTAGTTGAGAGTGTGTTGGCGACTCTTGTCTGGAGGGGGGATGGGAGGATAGAGAGAGAGGGAAGCTGGCAAAATTGTCACGAAAGGAGAGACTGGAAGGGCTGACTCAATAGGGGGAGAGCAAGTGAGAGTACGGAGTAAGATGTATGTAAACTTATATGTGACAGACTGATTGGATTTGTAAATGTTCACTTGAAGCTTAATAAAAGTTAGTAAAAAAAAAATACACATGTTGTTTTGTAACATTGGTTGCCAACCTCACAACATGTGAACACTCTCCCCTTCTCGACCTTGGGTTCCCCATTACCAGCTTTTCTGTCCCCTCCTGCCTTCTCATCCTCACCCATGGCCTGGTGTGCCCATTTAGTCTCCTTTTGGTTTATGGGCCTATGTAATCTTTGGCTAAAGGGTAAACCTCAGGAGTGAGCTAAAAAGGTGTCTGAGGGCCATACTCTCGGGGTTTCTCCAGTCTCTGTCAGACCAGTAGCTTTGGTCTTTATTTATTTTTGTGTGAGTTAGAATTTTCTTCTACATTTTTCTCCACCTCTGTGTGGTACCTTCTATTGTGATCCCCACCAGAGCAGTTGGTCGTGGTAGCTGGGCACCATCTAGTTGTGCTAGACTCAGTCTGGTAGAGGCTGTGTACTAGTGGTCCATTAGTTCTTTGGACTAATCTTTCCCTTGATAATGTGATTCTTTTATTTTATTTATGTGGTGGATTACCTTGATTGATGTTGAACCATCCTTTCATGCCTGGTATGAATCCTCCTTTGTCCTGGTGTATTATTTTTTTTATATGATGCTGAATTCTATTGGCTAGAATTTTGTTGAGAATTTTTTCATCTATACTCAAGAGAGATATTTGTCTGTAATTTTCTTTTTTTTGTGGTGTCTTTAGCTGGTTTTGGTATCAGGGTTATGCTGGCTTTAAAGAATGAAAGCATTGCTTCCTTTTCTATGTTCTGAAATAGTTTGAGTAGTACTGGTGTCAGCTCTTCTCTGAATGTTTGGTAGAATTCTCCAGTGAAGCCATCTGGGCCAGGGCTTTTTTTTTTTCTTTTTCTTTTCCTTACCTTTTCAGTCTCTTCTCTTGTTATAGGTCTGTTCAGATTTTCAACTTCAGTTTGTGTTAGTTTGGGTAGTGTCTTAGTTATCTAGTACTGCTATAACAGAAATACCACAAGTGGATGGCTTTAACAAAGAGAAATTTAATTTTTCACAGTCTAGTAGGTTACAAGTCCAAATCCAGGGTGTCAGCTCAGGGGAAGGCTTTCTCTCTGTCACCACTGGAGGAAGATTCCTTGTCATCAACCTTTCCCTGGTTGAGGAGCTCCTCAGGTGCAGAGACCCCAGGTCCAAAGAACACGGTCTGCTCCTGTTGCTGCTTTCTTGGTGGTATGAGGTCCCCAACTCTCTGCTTGCTTCCCTTTCCTTTTTTTCTCTTGAGAGATAAAAGGTGATGAAAGCCACACCCCAGGGAGACTCCCTTTACATTGGATCAGAGATGTGACCTGGGTAAGGGTGGTGTTAGAATCCCACCCTAATCCTTTTAACGTAAAATTACAATTACAGAGTGGAAGGCAGCCACACAATGCTGGGAATTATGGCCCAGCCAAATTGATACACACATTTTTGGGGGGACATAATTCAATCTCTGACAGGTAGATAGTGTGTTTCTAGAAATTTGTGTATTTCCTCTAGGTTTTCAAATTTGTTGGGAGTGCAGTTTTTCATAGTACTTTGTTATGATCCTTCTTATTTCAGTTGGGTCTGTTGTACTGTCCCCATTTCACTTCTTATTTGGGTTATTTGCATCCTGCCCTGTTTTTCTTCTGTCAATTTGGCCAGTAGTTTGTTGATCATTTCAAAGAACCAACTTTTGGTTTTATTGATTGTTTCTATTGTTTTTTTCCATCCTCTATTTCTGTTCTGGTCTTTATTATTTCCTTTATCTTGGTGGCTGTGGGCTTTTTTTTTTTTTTTTTTTGCTGTTCTCTTTCTATTTGTTCACGTTGTGTAGTTAATGTTTTGAATTTGCACCTTTCTTCTTTTTTGATATGTGCATCTATTGCTGTACATTGACCTCTGTGCACTGCCTTTACGGTGTCCCATAGGTTTTGGTATGATGTGTTTTCATTCTCGTTTGAGTCTAGGAGTTTTTTTATTCCATCTTTGATTTATTCTATTACCCAGGGGTTTTTAAGCAGGGTGTTATTCAGTTTCAATGTAATTTTCCTTGCTCTTCCTGTTATTAATTTCTACTTTTATGACATTGTGATCAGAGAAGATGCTTTGTATTATTTTAGTGTTTTGGATTTTGTTGAGAATTGCTTTGTGGCCTAAGATGTGGCCTGTTCTGAAGAACGTTTTGTGTGCACTAGAAAAGAATGTGTACTTTGCTGCTGTTGGGTGAAGTGTTCTATACATGTCTATGAGGTCAAGTTGGCTGATTGTGGACTTTAGATCTTCTGTATCTGTGTTGAGTTTGTTTCTAGATGTTCTGTCCTTTACCGAGAGTAGTGTGTTGAAGTCTCCTACTACTACTATGGAACTGTCGATTTCTCTTTTCAGCGCTCTTAGAGTTTGTTTTATGTATTTTGGAGCCCTGTCATTGGATGGGTAGACATTATACCCATGTCTTTATGACAGATTGTCCCTTTAATCATTATATTTTGTACTTTTTTGTTTTTTATGGTAGATTTTGTTTTAAAGTCTATTTTATCTGAGATTAGTATTGCCACTCCTCTTTTTTGATAGTTGTTTACATGATATATTTTTTCCATTCTTTGATTCTTAATAAATTTATGTCTTTGTTTCTAAGGTGTGTCTCTTGTAGACAGCATATTGATGGATCCTGTTTTTTCATCCATTCTGTCACTCTTTGTCTCTTTTTGGGTGCACTTAAGCCATTTACATTCAGTGTGATTATTGATAGGTTTGAGCTTGTTGCTGTCATTTTGTGGTGCTGACAATTTCTTTCTTCATCTTACTCACCTGTGCTGAATTCCTTTTGTTCATGGACTTTTTTTTTCCATTTCTTTCATTTTTGTAGATTTTGTGTTTACTGAGACTTTATGTTTTTCTTTATTCTTTATTTTGATGAGTAGGATTTGTTAACTTTCTTTGTGGTTACCTTGAAATTAACTCCTATCTTCCTAAGTTTGAACCAGTCTTTTAATTACTTGATATCCCTTGACTTCCTCTCCATTTGAAAGTTCCATACCTACACCATTTATTCCCTCTTTTATTGTTCTGACAGTGTCATTTACCAATTAATCTCTCTGGTTCCCCGTTTTAAATCTTCTAGGTTTGTTTTATCTGTGAGAGTTCATTATCTAGGCTGATATCTGGCTGATGTGGTCTTGCATCATAGATTCAGGCTGCTGTCTGACGTTGTTGGTTCTATAACTGAAAGACTCCCTTTAATTCTTGAAGTTTGTTTTGGTTTTTACACATTCCCTTAATTTCTGTTTATCTGGAAGTGTCCTAATTTCACCATCATATTTTAGTGAGAATTTTTCAGGATATATTATTCTTGGTTGGCAGTTTTTTTCTTTCAAGATTTTATATATGTCATCCCATTGCCTTCTTGCTTGTATGGTTTCTGCCAAATAATCAGAGTTTAGTCTTATCGTTTCCCCTGGTGATTTTATTTTGGGTTCTATCCTATATGGGGTTTGTGAGTATCTTGGTTGGCCAGCTTTTCAAACAAAATGTTATCCAAGAACTTATCTTCAATTTCACCGATCCTGTCTTCCATTGTTTCAAACTTGCTCTTCAGACCTTCTATGACACTGTCCATTTCTGAAATCTTGCTGTTTATCTTTTGGATTTCTAATTGCTGTTTTTGTATGATTTCTAGTTGTTTATTTTGACATTTGTTCCTGCATTTTTTCCTGAATTCTTCCATTGTTTTGTCTGTTTTTTCCACGATTTCATCTGTATTTTACATGATTTTGTCTATTTTTCTTTAATTTTATCTCCGCTTTCCTTCATTTCTTGGAGAGCCCTGAATATTAGAATTTTGAATTCCCTATCAGGTAGTTCCAGTGCCTTTTCTTCTACCACAAGGTCATGTGGTGTTTTATTTTGGATGCTTACTGGAGCCATTCTGTCCTACTTTTTAAAAATTATGTTTTGGTATTGTCTGCTGCCGTAGGTACATTCAGTAATTACTTTGTTTATTGATTGTAATTGTTTGTTTCATCCTGCTTTTTTGTTTTATCTGGACAGGCAGGCTGGGCTTTCTTTGTTGTTTGCTCATCTGTGGGAACAATACTTCTCACCACCTTGTCCAGGTGGGCAGGGCCAGTTGCTTAGCTATGGTGCAGCAGGGCAGGTCCTGCAGAGGGGGGAGGTTGTGGGGATGGGTTGTTTGCGGCATGTTCTGGGGCTGACAGGTGGGGCCAGGGGCAGTATAGGGCAGGGTCCAGTGATCTGCACCTGTGCTGCTTGGGGGTGCAGTGATCAGTGCCCAGTGGAAATGCAGCAGGGAAGAGGAAGGATGTGATGTGTGGAGCTAAGTGTGTGTGGGAAAGTAGAGAAAGAAGAGAAACAGAAGCCAAAAAGAAAAAAAAAATGATGGTGAGGGAGCCTGCTGTTTGAGTAGCACAGACCTGGGGGAGCTGTGTTCCAGTGGCTTTCTAGCTTGGCAGTGTGGCACGACCCATCAAGAAGGGGCAGAGAGGGCACACACAGCTAGGCAAGTGGGAGAAAGGAAAGGAAGGAACAGAGAGGTAAGAATCTGGAAAAAAAGAAAAGGAAAAAAAGAGAAAGGCCCACTTGGCCAGGTGGTCAGGAGAAAGGAAAGGAAGGAAGGTAGAGAGAAAACAAGAATTCAAGATAAAGAAAAAAAAAAGCCCCGTGCCAGTCCACCGAAGTGGTGGCATGGAGCCGGGAAGCAGCTCCCCAGCCATGCAGCACTGCACAGCCTGTCAAGAAGGAGCAAAGATGACACATGGTGCCAGGTGTTCAGGAGAAAAGAAGGAAGGTATAGACAAGAAACTGAGAAAAAAATGCCCCCAGGGAGCTGACCCGTGTGGTGGCACAGACTAGGGAAGGGGCTCCCCAGCCAAGTGGCACTGCACAGCCCATCAAGAAGGGGTGGAGACGGCACATGGCACCAGGTGTTCAGGAGAAAGGAAAGGAGAGAAGGTACAGAGAGACAGGAAACTGAGAAAAGAGAAAGGAGAAAAATATAAGCTTCAAGGGAGCCCCCCAGGTTGGCGGCTTGGACCAGGAAAGGGGCTACCCAGCCTAGCAGCACTGCACAGCTCACCAAGAAGGAGCAGAGATGGCAGACGGTGCCAGGTGTTTGGGAGAATGGAAAGAGATGAGAGAGAAGAACTCCCCACCCCCCCCCAAAAACCAACAGCACCACCAACAAAAAAAATGGCACTGAAGCAGCCAGCTGGTGGGGCGGAGTGAATCCAAGTGGCAAGGAGCCACTGTCTCCCCAGCAAGGGACTGAGGCCTGCCAGAGAGCTGATAGCATGGAGCCTGCACAGAGGGAAGAAGGGTGGAGGGTGGAAAAGCATGTATCCCTGGTTACCTGGTGCTCTGTCTCCTGCTGGGAGCTTCGTGAAGTTGCCTTCCTGTACTCCCTGTCCACTGCTCTTGGTGGATGAGGAGTCCAAGATAGCAAATCCGTGCCACATTCGCTGATAGGGTACCTCTACTCTGTAGCTCTCCTCATTCTCTGCTGTCAGTTTCTTATTCCATTTGGTGCTTGGCTGAGTTCTTTATCCTTTCATTTGATGCTTAGGGTTTCAGGATTGACATTAGTGTCTGTTTTACTTAGTTTTCTAGGTCTTTGCTGTGGAGGGACAGCCTGATGCTTCTGTCCGTAGTGCCATATTGGCTTCTGCCCTGAGATAATCTTTAAACCTGAAACCTTCAACCAAAAATATCCCCTGACCTCTTTTTAAAACCAAACAATTGTTTAGCTTAACTAGTAAAGACTGTCTGCCTTGAGCATTGTGCTCTTTTAAAATCTGTCTATATAGGATCAAATTGACAACAGCAATTTGAAAAGTTACATAGGAAACTTAGGGGGCAGTGAGTTTATGTTAATAGGGAGGAACAACTGGGAAAAAGAGAGTGAGAATGGTTGTACAGCTCAGAGTATAATCAGTCACTGTTGTAAAACTTGGAGAATATAATCAGTCACTGAATTGTTCATGTAGAAATTGTTGAATTGGTGTGTGTTCTGCGTATATTCTCAAGAAAAATAATTAAAAATCAATGCTCATTTTTTGTTTATAATATTTATCTTTACATATAATAAAAGCAACAGCAATTCATTGTAGAATTTTTTGAAAGTCCAAAGTGCCATCTAGTCTTGCTACAGTTATTTGCCTGATCTGCTTATAATTTCTGAAAATTAGATGTTGGTAGTGTTTCTGAGTATTCCCTTTTTTTCAATGGTTGCATAATAGTCCACGGTGTGGCTATACTGTAATATATTCAACAATTACCTGTTTCTAGACACTCAGTGTTTCCTGGTGTGTGTGTGTGCTTGCCTCTATGAACTATGCTACATTACATTTATCTTTTATGTACTGGTGCTTGTTTCTTGGGATAGATTCCCAGGAGTAGGTTTGCTAGGTCTAACAATATATAGATTTTTAAACGTAATAGGTTTTTCCAGCTTATTTTCCAAAAATACTGCCACACTTCCCACTTCCACCTCTTTAATTTTTGCCAGTGTAATGGTAATATTTCATTTTTTAATATGCTTTTCCCCAGAAACCAATGAATACGGACATCTTTTCATATGTTTGTAGGCCATTTGGATTTGTTCTTTTGTGATTTGCTTATTTTAATATTTGGCAATGGGTAGGAGCTCTTTACAGAAATACATAATATATAGTACATTTTGTCATTGCCTCAAAAATATATACATTTTCTCAAATCTGTCATGTCTATGTTGACTTCACTTATGGTATCCTTCATGACAGATTTCTAATTTTCAAATATGTCTGTCTTTTTGTTTTTGTTTCTTTATAGCCTTTATGTTTTGTCTTGGTTGGGAAGTTTTTGTTTTTAAACATCTGATTTTTTAGTCCATCTGGAACTTAGCTTTTTCTAAGGTTTAATATGAAACAGTAGTTTTTTTTAAATTGCTTTTTAGTTTTCCCAGGGTAATTTATTACACGAGACACATTTTTTAGGTGATTTCTTGTTTCTTCGACACACATCAGTTGTGTTGGGCACTCTATCAGGCACTAGGATTATCATGATGAAGGCATATACATTAGACACTATTTTACAGTAGGGCTACACGTATATAATGTTGGCTCTCAGAGTCATAGCTTAAAATTATTACAAATGGCTCATAACAGAGGTTATGTAAAATGTCCTGGAGAAAAAGTATGACTCCCAAATCAGCAAGACCAAAAAGTTGAGCAAATCTTAAGAAAAATTTTGCCAATTAGAAATGAACTGGTAACCTTGGAAGAATAAAAAGGTAGCATCAAGAAGACAAGCTGGGGGAGAAAGAATGTTGGTTAAGATTTTAGTTTCCTCGAGACAGGTGAGAGTGTCTCCAACAACACTACTCAAGATCAGTGGACCCCCCTTGGCTCTGGTTCCAGTTCACTCAGTATTCCTGAAGCTGTTGGTTCCCATGTACCTTCCCATGTGCTGAGGGTATGTGGTGATCTACTGATAAAAGCATTCTAGCCAGCAGACAATTCATTTATTCATTCATTCTACAAGTAGTTACGAGTGACAAAACTGACAAAGTTCCTACCATTAAGGAGCTTATTCTTTAGTGGGGAAGACAGACTATAAACAGGATAAAAAAGTGGAATAGCTAGGATGTTAGCTAGTGACAGGTAAACAGTTGCCCTTGAGTCTATTTCAACTCACAGTAATCCCATGTGTGTCAGAGTAGAACTGTGCTCCATTGGGTTTCCGATGGCTGATTTTTTGGAAATAGATCTCCAGGCCTTTCTTCAGATACACCTCTAGGTGGACTGGAACCATCAACCTTTCAGTTAGCAGTCCAGCCCATTAGCCGTTTGCACCACCCAGGGATCCCAGTGACTTGTACTAAGGAGAAAACTAAATCTGATAAGGGAAATAGGAAGTACGGAGAAAACCAAAAAAACCAAACCTGTTGCCATCAAGTCAATTCTGACTCATAGCGACCCTATAGGGGTGACCAGGGATAGCTTCACTGAGAAGGTGGCATCTACGTGAAGGCTGAAGTGAGAGTGTGATCCATGCAGAGTTAGAGGAAGAGCATTCCAAGTCTAAGGAGTAGCAAGTACAAAAGCCATGAGGTAGGAGTGGGCCTGTAGTCCCGTGTGGCTGGTGCTGAGTGTGGAGGGTGATTGGAGATGACGTCTCAGAGGCCAGATAACATAGGACCTCATAGGTCATTATAAGGACTTTGGCTCCTTCTCTGGGTCAGATGAGAAGTCTTTGTAGGATTTTTAACAAAGAAGCAACATGATTTTTTTTTTTTTTGTGGTCCACAGCTTCTGGGAATTTGATTAGTGTCAACTGTTCCTGAGAGAGAACATCTGACCCTGAATCTTCAGGTGCTCCTAAAATCTGGTTCGTAGACCGGCCAGCCAAATTCCACATCCTGAACTGTGGTGCGTTCTCTAGTGGAAGCGCCCAGTTGTGAGGCCTGAGGGAGGATGTGGCGCTGCCAGTTGCTCCTGGTGACTCCTCCATGCCAAGAGGTGCTAACTTCAAAGTTAGCTTCAGGGGCTTTACACTGATTCTGCTGATCTCTCTGCTAATCCCACACAGAGTGTTAGATCTTGTTGCCTGTTGGTTTTGCGTCTTCTTTCCTCTGAGATAGGCCCACTGCCTCCATAGAGCTTCCTTCCCAAAAGGTGCAGCATGTCAGCTGTGTGCTGTGTGTGAGGTCCCCAAGAGGCAGAGGGGCAGTTTGGGGCTGTGGTCAGGACAGGATGTTCATTTCGAGTTTGGTGAAGATATCAGATCAGCAATTTTCACTCACAGTGGGGAGAAAAAAGGGACATCTTAGTTTCCCAGTATTGGCCATTATACAGCAACTATAAATAAATCATGATTAGAGAATCTCCTAATGAGGGAACGAGAGTCACTGGATCTACATTATGAGAGTAGCCTTGAAAAGAGACTGGTATGGTTTTCTTTGTAATAAATCAAAGGGAACTAACTCTTCATACTCTTCTTCACAATAAGTCCAGGCCTACTGCTGGCACTACCAAATGTTTCTCAAATCATAAAAATTCCATCTCTGCCATCACCTCTGTAACCAATCAACAGTTGTGGAAGCATCATTATCTCCACTTCTATGGATGACACAAAGACCCAGTGGTTGTTAGCTACCATTGAGCTGGCCCTGACTCATGGCAATCCCATGCACAACGGGATCCACAGAGTTTTCAACTGCTGATTTTTAGAAGTAGATCACCAGGGCCTTCTTCCTAATCTTAGTCTGGAATCTCCATTGAAGCCTGTTCAGCATCATAGCAACAGGAAAGCCTCCACTGACAGATGGGTGGTGGCTGCATTTGAGGTGCATTGACTGGGAATCAAACCTGAGTCTCCTACATGGAAGGCTAGAATTCTACCACTGAACTACCACTGCCCCCAAATACCTAAAGAGGTGTGGGGAAGGCCCAAGGTTCCACAGCAAGGATGTGGTACAACATGGACTTGAACCTACTTTCATGCAAACAGCTCAGTGCAGATAAAGTCTGGCCTCTGCTGGTGTGCCTTCTGCCATTTGCCTGAGGTTGGACTAGTGCAACAGTTCTCAAACTTTTTTATCTCAGAAACTCTTCACACTCTTAATAATTTTTGAGGACCTCATAGAGCTTTTGTTTATGTGGATTATACTTATTCAAATACATTGTATCAGAAATTACAATGAAGAAATTAAAAAAATATAATTCATTTGAAAATAATAAACCCAGTAATATTAACACTCGGTCTTCAAAAAAAAAAAAAAAGTGTTTTGCAGTTTTGCAAATTTCTTTCGTATCTGGCTTAATAGAAGACAGCTGGATTCTCACATCTGTCTTTACATTCAGCCTGTTGATTGAAGTGTATCTGGCCTGCCTCAGAGATAAGCAGCTGGAAACAGGTGGAGTGTCTTAACAGCCTTGTGGATATTCTTGATACCACACACCAAAACTTGACAAGCGGTTGTTTCTTTAAGGTTAGTTACAGTGTAGAAGCTGAGAGGATATTATGACCTTTTTATGCTCTGTGAAAGTCTACTGGTGGACCTTGCACTTTGAGAGGATCTTTTATCCATGCATGGCTTTGTACATCCTGCACTGGTCAGTTGGAACATACTGGTTCACTGGGTTATGCAGGTCTTTCAAATGTTGGCACATTTCATTATACCATATCCAAAAAATCAATTTGTTAATCAGATCTCATCAGAAATCTCTTTAAGTATTGGGAAGCTATCAAGGTCAGTGGTCAACACCAGTTTTCCAAAATTTTATTTTTTGCTTGAAAACTTTTATTTTTTGCAATAAATACTGTTTTTTTTTCTTGACATAATAGGCTCATTTTATTCAATTTCAGGAAAATTTCTTTCCAATACTGTACTCAAGTCTAATAACTAATTTGTTGGTTGTTCTTTCAAGTAAAATGGCATTCCATAAAACCAGTGGATAGTTCTTACAACTCAAACAATTGCACAAGTGCCTTTCCTCAATACAATCATCATGTCTCAGTCTGCACAGAAGTGCCTTAAGAGTACTTCCCATTTTGTTATACACAACATAAAACATTCAAAGATTGCCATTTAATAAATATTACAGCTTGACCAAGGATTTTTTTTTTTTTTTTGACACTGAATACATAGTGGTGGACTATAGTGACTATTAGTACAATTTGGTGTCACTCTTTTGATTCTTGCTAAGATGACAGCATTTTCACCCACCACTGTTTTTGCACCATCAGTGCAAATACTGACACAGCAAAAAAGGCAACTGACATCTTAGTGTTATGAAAACAGTTTTGAACTCATGGATCTCCTGAGGGGGCCTCGAGGACACTCAGGCACCTGCAGATCACACCTTGTAAACTGCTGGACTAGCACATACGAGGGACACCTCAATATTACCCTTTTGCTAGGAGCAGGTAGGGTCTCCTTTTGCCCCTAAGGCCTAGAAGGACTTGTTCTGATCCTGGGCAGATGGGCCCAGGATGGCCATTAGCTAGGTCAGGTTCATTATAAGCAATTTTTTTTTTTTTTTTTAAATAGCATTTCCTGGGCCATGCTTCCTGAGAAGAGCTCACCTGCAATCTGGTGAGATAAATAGACTCAGAGGATACCCTCTATGACACCAAACTGGAAGCTGTGTGAGGACATGCTCAGGAGGGACTCACCCAAACTGAAAACCAGGGAGGCTCAGAGGAGAAGGTACTAGAGGGAGTGCGCCAGCCTTCAAAGGTGAGAAGGACTTCTTTAGGCAGAGTGATGGGGAGGACATTCTAGGGTGTAGTGATTGCTCAAACAAAGGCACCAGCTCTGAGATGTAAAAGTCCACTGCGGAAAGAGTGGGCAGAGGTGTAGTTCAATGTCTAGTGTTCCAAGATCTAGGAGGCTGACCAGTCAGGGCCTTAAGTGCTAAATAAAGAACTTGGACTTTATCCAGTGGCCAAAAGGGAGTTCATTAAAGATACAGGTGATCCTGTATGTAAGGCAAATCCCTACTGTCCTAAAAACAAAACAAAACAAACAAACAAATCAAACCCAGCGCCGTCAAATCAATTCCAACTCACAGTGACTCTATAGGACAGACTAAAATTGCCCCACAGGGTTTCCAAGAAGCACCTGGTGGATTCAAATTGCCAACCATTTGGTTAGCAGCTGTAGCTCTTAAAGGGGAAAAAAAAATTACAGTATCAATCTGAGCATTTAAACTTTTAAGAATGTTGATGAAGTAGTCAGGGGTCTACTTATAGTATCTAATTTATTTAGTTACACATGCATATTTAAAATAACATATATAATAATACATTAATATAAAATATTGCTTTTTCCATTCTTACATTTCAAGTAACAATTTTATTGAAACTCTCTACGTGCATCTTGGACATGAATCAACGTCTTCATTACATCAGAGCCACAATCTCCTGAAGCATGTCTCCTTCACTTGCATCTAAGTTGTTTGATGCAGCACTTTAAAAATATCCGATACTCTGATTGGAAAGTGTGACCCTAAGTAACCAGTTTGGGACTGCTCCACTCCCTCAACTGATCATGCAGGTGTATGTTTGTGATCCTTACAGCAAAGCTACTTACTTATTGCTTTTGAAATTGCTCTTCGAGAGGCTAGTTTACAAAACCTAACTCTTGATATAGTGAGGAAATACCCCCTGGAATAATTACTAATTTTCTTTCCTCTTTTAACCCATTCCAATAGAAGAAATCTATAACCTACAAAACTTGCATTATTTGAGGTTGTTTGGGCTGAAATGTGAAAGAAGCCAGAGGCAGGGCAGTTACAGGGGATGATAAGTTTGATTGTGGGTGCAGGATACCATTCTCAGGACAAGAAAGGCCTCAGCATCCTAAGCCAGGTGGTTGGGCTGATCGTCATCATGGGCAGTGAAGTTCCCTGGGGTGGGAATGAAGGAGAGAAGAAAGCTGGGAGTTGTGTATTAAAGACTTGGGGAAAGGCAGCCAGCGGTGTCCTGAGTCGGACAGATGGCTGAGATGACAGTCCCCCCAGGTAGCAAGGGTTTTAATGGAGGACTTGGAGCAACGATATGGAAACAGCATTGATCAGGAGTGGGGGCTCGGATATGCTCATATGAAGCCCTTGCCCACAGTCTGTGTATGTGTGGGGGTGAGCAGGGGAATGACCTGCACGCCAGCACTGTGAAGATATCGTATCTGAGGGAAGAGGTACATGCAGAACAGGGCGTGTCCTGGGTAAAGACTGAGATGGCCAGGGAATTTTTGTGCATCGCAAAGGTGGGTGGGGGGGGGGCACCTCATCTGCCCCACAAGTTCTTTACTCTCTCATAACACTGAATTTTCATTAGCTCTTTTCTAAGCTGCAAGGAAGGCAGGCAATCTGTTTGCAACAACAGACTGAAACATATCATCAATTGTGAAGATGGTGCGCAACGTTCCTTTCTGTGACAAATGGGGTCACTATGCTCAGAGCTGACTCCAACTAGCAAAAACAGAACAGGCATCTAACAGGCCCTGAGGAAATATGTGCAGGAAGAAATACAGGAGAGGGAGGAGAGGCTAAAGGAAGTGGGAAAAAAAGGAGCAATGAGGTGCCAGTGTCCTGTGGGAGGGATTTGAAAAGGAGGTCAGCAAGGGACAGGTCAGGAAAGGGATGGTCAGGACCTCTGAGGGCAGATGGCCTCAAACACACGGGGGACAAACTGGAAGGAAATGGGCCAGACAGGATATGTGCAAAAGGTTCCACCAGGACCTTGAGTATGATCCCAACAGCCCAAAGTCTCAGACCTGGAGGAATGTCAGGTGCACTATCCCCAGCAAAGGCACTGGCGGCTGGGGAGCTAAAGACCACGGGACTGAGATTAATCCTGTGACCTCTTTTAAGCCTTACCCCATTTGGAGACAGACTTGCCTTGATGGTCTCAGACCACTGACTGAGACAGTGGGGTGTTGTTTGGGTGTTCTCGGCTTTGATAAACACCTTAATACTAATATAGGATTCATGGGCTTGTTTGAGTAAATCATAAATAGGCCTCGATTATATTTCTGTACAGCATGGGCTACATAGAAATAAAAGGGCATGAAAATATCCATCTCCCAATTTACAGAAAAGATTTTGAGGCAGTGATTCTCAAAAGTGTTAGATCCAGTGCAGCACCATTAATATCACTTGGGAATCTGGTAAAAACGCAAATTGTACAGGACCTACTCCAGACCTACTAAATCAGAAACTCTAGGGGTGAGGACCAGCAATCTATGTTTTAACAAGTCCTCTAGAGTATTGCGATGCATGATAAACTTTAAGAACCAGTTGAAGTTTATCATGGAAGCAAGGAATGTTTTCCATTTTAAAAATTCCCACACGCTGCCACCTCCCTAAATTTTTCTTAAACTCTCGGTATCTGCTATACTAGTCGGCATGAGTAACGGTAAGCTGCCAACGAGGGAAGGAATGAGTATTTGCAGGATAGAACATTAGAAGGCAGTCGCATTGCCTGGTCTTGATGCCTGGCTTTGAGACCCTGGAGAAATTCCCTTACCCCTTAAGCCTCCAGACTTCTCATTTATGAGAAGAGAAAAGTAATTACCTTACACAACTGTCATAAGGATCAAGAGATAGTGCCTGTTACATAGAAATACTCAATTTTGCTCGTTATTATTATTATTACAGTATAACTCAGGAGGAGTTGATTAGCTCATGGGATTAGGTTTTTCCAACATAGTGATTTTATATCACATGCATGTTAATACCTTTAATCTGTTTCTAGTTTCTAAGAATTCACATTTCTCAAAGTTCTGCAGAGGGCCTCATGGGTCTGAGACTGATCCTATGGACTCTTCTAAGCTTTACCCCATTTAGAGACTTGCCTCGATGGTCTCAGACATGAAGGTGCTGACCTTTTTGTCAAACAGGTGCTCAACACACAAGTAACTGCAAAATCTCTGGTCCTACAGCAAGTAAATGGAATGGCACAGCAACGGGTCCTTGAGGGATTCTGGAAGGCAGGGGTGTTCATGAAGGGTGGGAGTAAGAAGACATGAGGAGCAAACTCCTTCCGAGCCTCTCCTTCTCCCTTTAAGCCCCAACTCCCTCTATGGTCCAGTACGAAAGCTTGAAGATTTCCAGTAGGAAAGGGAGTTAAATCATGAGCTCAAAATGCCATCTTGAGCCAAAAACCTGGCACACATTTTAGGTGGAACTTCCAACTTACATTTCCTCAGTAAAATGAATCATCCAAGGGTCAGGGAAATTTTATTTCTTCCTGGATCCCTGTACCGAACCTGATGCTTAAAAAAAAAGATGCTTAGCAGGCCTTAAAATGTTTGAATGGACAAACGTTTGCTAAACCACTAGTTCTGTTACTAGAAGGAAAAGGCTGCTACTTACCAAGAAAGACAAGGACGACTAAGGTCTAGGTGGAGTCTGTTGGACTTGGGTGAGCCTGTAAGGCTGGGACCCACCGCTTAGAGTTATATTTGGTCTGAAGGCCCAAGTCCTTGCAGGTGCTTCTTTCAGCTAGAGTTCTTTTGCAAGGCCTATGGTATGTGGGACTCTTACTGTGACTCAGGCAGAGGCCAGCTTGGGATGATTTAGGGTGAGCCTGAAGGCACCTCCAGGACAGGGTCTTGGATACCTGAAACTGGGGGAAATGCCACCATCATAATAATCCCCTTCTCTTACTTCCTCATTAGCAAATCCTAGCTCTCTTCAAGTGGAACCTAAGGCTCGCTCTTTCTAGGTACCTTCCCCACCGCCCAGGGCCTGTGCTCAGGAGTACTACTCAGGGTACACTAAGGGGGCCACTCCTTCAGGTGCCTCAGGGGTGCCAAGGAGTGGTGGCTGCACTCCCACCCTTATGCAAGAGGCTTAATGATTCCCGGTGAGTTTTGTGACACTCTGAATGTGTCAGAGTAGTCTGTCTGAAAGGAACATACTGAGAAAATACTTGTTTGCATGAATTTCTAAGGGAGAATACTAACCATCCCGTGGTACAGGTGAGAAGCCCCAACTTTTCTACCCTCAACATGCATGGGCTCAGGGCCTTGGGGCACACTGGTTCCACCATTGTCCTTTCCTGCTATTTTTAACATCCAGGTCTGCCTTCAGGCCCAGCTTTAGGGCCACCCTTCCTACTCTGAGCCTGTCTTGTTCCTGCCCAAGCAGGGAGAGCTTCGCCCACCCCCCGGCCCCAAGTGCCCACAGTGATCCTCTGTGGGTCTCATGGAGTTTAACTGTAACCTTGAAGAGTTTTACTGGCATTTACTCCTACTTTATGGCTTCAGCCAAAGGCCAGAGACCTTGCCTCGTGCATAGAAGTATCCACCATCTGCAAATTTTGTAATATTTATACTCTCCCCTCTCCCTAATTTTAAGTCTATTCAGTTTCTCATGAACAGAAATGCCCTCTATTTCTGGGTTAACTATAGCTGCTAATAGTGGGGATCCTTGGAAGGATGCTGGGAAGCATGGAAAGGTGCTGACCAGAAGCTCTAAATGGTGACCATGCCACAACAGGCCAAGGACCTACCCCTGTCCAGGCCTCAGTAACTCCTCACTGTAAAAATGTGGGAGTGCCTTTTGGTTCCATTAGATCAGGATTTCATTTTGAGAGAAAACACAAAATGACCAAGGACAGTTTACTAAAGAAAAACTCTCTAGAATCCAGTGGTTTATTTAAGTTGCAAGCATGCTGACAGCACATGATCATTAGTAACTGGAGTAGTCTGGCAGCATTTTAGTCAAGGTCCTTTTAGCTACATGTAATAAAAACTCATCTGAGGCTGGTTAAAACAACAAAAAAAATTCATTCTAAGGATGCCTAAGGGATTAATGGAGCCCAAGGCAAGAATGCAGGACTAAATTCAGAGACCAGGGCTCAGTGCCTGAGGAACAGGTTCTTAGGGCAGCTGTTCTCAGGGCCAGAAGCTCCTGTGTTCTCTATTTTTACTTCTAACCCTCTCTGCTTGTCTATGGACAATGCCAATGCCAGTCACAGGTCTTGACTTTTTAAGTGACCCATCCAAGCTACCATCCTAGATGGTGACCAGTATCTCTCATGCCAAATTCTTAAGATAAAAAGGATCTGCTTGGGGACGGGGGAGGGCAGTGAGAAGGGAAAAGTCAATGTGTACAAACATGGCCCCCACTCTTGTACAAGTGAGGTGTTTCTGAAGGACGGTGTCATTGTGAGTCAAGGAAGGTAACCCAAACAGTGTGATTAGAGAGTGGCCAACCACCTCATCGGTACTTAGCTATAAATACTTGAATACAACAGCAAAAAAGTTTGTAATTTTCTGTAACTCAGAGTGACCTCTTCCAAATGCCTACTAAACCAGTCAAAGCTCCAGTACTACCAGCTGTTTACATTTCTTGAGGTTCTACTGAACCCAAGCAGTTAGAAAAAGCTGCTCCCTGTTTTACTGCTCTTCACTGATTTTGTTGACATTTGCTTTCTTACTTTCATCAAATCTTATAGGAGTGAAAACATATCAAGTTACAAAGGTATCTTTCTTACTAGCATCAAAAAAAAAATGATTTGTGCTAATGTCAGAGACATGATAAAGACAAAGACTTTCAGAGGAAGGGGTTCAACTGATTCCTTAAACTGATAAAAACACTGCCAGGGAAACGTTTTGTGGGCAAACGCATAGAGCCTAAACACAGGAGGTGCTCAATGTCAGATGAATCCAAATCCAATTTTAAAATGAGTACAAGAATCTACTTGAGATTTTGGCTAATAATTTCCGGGCATACTCTGCTTCTGTGTCCCATAGTAGGTGGGGAAGAAAAAAGCAACCGAGTTTCAAACTTACGATTCTCTTTATAAGTAGCTTACAACTACTGACATCTCTAGCTCAGAAGCACAAAATGTATACAAAGAAATGATTAGAAATCATCTTAACTGAAAGCACTAGTTTAAATAGCCTAGGGTCTTACAGAAATTATGATCCCAAAACATGCAGAGGCAGCAAGAGTCACTCAAAACCACATTTATTCTATGATCTTTATATTGCTTTTCTATTATTTAAAGATTGAAGCAATGCAAGATGGATGGAAGTATTTTGTTAAAAAACAAAATGAGTTAATCACAGCATATACACCTAATAAAAACCTCAGGGTTTATGCTATATACTCCAAACACAAGGCTAAGGCAAATAATAGTTCATGGTCTGAGTTTTTGTAAAGCAAATGGACATATTTGAAAGGATCAATATATTCAGCAGAAGAGCCATTAAAAGCCCCTGAAAGCATAAAGTTGACACCATTTTAAATTTATACACACACACACGCACACACACATTTTAAAATCAAACACAATTAAATAGAATATGGTTTAAGTACATGAATACTTCAGCTTTAGAAGAATAACAGAGGTGGTACATAGTACCAAACACTTATACACAGCCTTTTTGCTTCTTCTGTTGGTGAAAAAGTGTGCCTCCATACAATCAAATATTGCAGTGGAATAAATTCTCTATTCATTCAAGACTTTCTCAAGGACAGAGGTGATTAATAATTATATATACACACAAACACACATACATATACATATAAAATAATAATATATTTTTTTTTTTTTGCAGTCTGAGCAAAAGCAGTAACACCTAAGAGAACTTCCTTTCCCTTCGAACAGACATGGGTGACGAGGAAGCGTGAGCATTGGTGTGGCTAGTGGAGTGTGCTTGCCACTGGGCAGCCGGATGAGCGGCTGTGGTCCAGACATAGAAGCCAACTAAGTAGAAGAGCAGTGAGTGAGTCTCTTAATATCTTGAGACAGAAAAAAAGGCCATCAACTGCTAACTTTCCAGCTTTCCCACCTTCCTTCTTAAAAAATGTTATATAATCTGGAGTAAACATTTTGTTCGTGGTACCACCAGGGAAAAACTGGAGTGATCGTTAATATTTATTTCTTTCCACATGTATTAAGGGGATAACCGAAGCGCAAAATTCCAGAGGAGCAAGTCCTAATGCTCAAAGTAAACTAGATTTGCCCTTTTGTTAGCAGAAGCCTATCCTGGGGAGAGACTGGTTTTCAGCACACTGTATCTCAGGAACAAATAAAACATGAAAATTGCATACTGCTACCAAACGGAAGGACAGTGTCACTGAGACTTGACCCGTGTTAGCTTCCTGCCAAACTAATGCAAACTCTGTGGAGGAAGGCTGTACAATGAACCCGCACTCCATTACAGGGAAGGAAAACAATCTGCTAGCACCGCACAGCCACTCTGAGCTGCCTGGCTCTCAGTGGGGCTGACTCACCTTTCTGTTTTAGGAGGATAAAGCAAAGCACCTCCAGAACCTGCTTTATGAAGCTATTAGGGAGCAGTTACCTCTACAAGAATGTGCATCAGTTATCAGCTTATGCTCATCTGCCTCCTACAGGATGTGGCCCTTGTCTATCCCAGCAGGCTAAAACTCTTTTATAAATGGGTTATTGCCATTGGAAAATTACTAATTTTCTAGTAATGTAAACAATACCACTTTGTCTCTTTATGACTTTCACTTTGTGAACATCATGTGCATCATACATGTCTGCATGTTATTCTGCATTGCAGTGGAGTCTTGGATTGTCTGCCATTCTTCCTTGGGAACAACAGTGATGTATCAGTGAAAAGAAATACAGTGCTTTGTTCTCGTTGTCCGTGTTGAAGAGTCCAACCAAAGGAAAAAAGTTCACTTATTTTTCAAAAGCAGATTTGCTTTATCTCAGGTCTTGAATCATAGCTGAAAAAGATAAAAAAAAAAAAAAAAAGGTAAAGTACATTTCCATAACTGCGGACGTATTATCGTTGCAGCTTCAGGAAGAAGGGAACCAACACTCAGTGAGTGTTTACTGTATAACAGTGCTTAGGATAGGTAGAAGCTGACTAAATCTTGTGAGGTAAAACATAGTAATTATTCTCATTTACAGATGGGTGAAAAGAAGCTTAAAAAGGTTACACAACTTACCTAGGGCCACATACCAAGGACTGGCACCTAGACTTGATTTTGTCTTTCCTTTTTGGCAATAGATTTAAGCATGAAAAATATTCCTACCTTTTGACAGAGTAATTCTACTTCTAGGAATTAACCTCACGTCACTATCCAAAGGAAGGATAAAGACATATACACGTTTATTTAAGTGTTGTTTATAACAGGGAAAAACCAAAACAACATAAATGACCATCCACAGGGGATTCATGAAATTAGAGAGCGGTCAACCACCTCATCCAGTGCTTAGTTATCAGTACATGAATACAACAGCAAAGAAGTTTGTAATTTTCTATAATACAGAGTGATCTTCCCCTCCAAATTCTTAGAAAAAAGAACTTTGATCTGCTAGCCTTCCAAGACCAAGCTCATGAGGCTGAGTCCCTCCTTTACACACAGCACTGAGGAGGAAACAAAAATTACAGAAGTCATAATCTCTGCTATTTGTGAGATGGCACACATACACGTGAAACAAGTAACGAAGTGAGGTCGTTTGTGTTAAACATCCAAGTACATCAATGTCATGGATTGAATTGTGTTCCCCCAAAGTATTTGTTAACTTGGGTAGGCCGGTACTGTGTGATTGTCCACTATCTTTTCATCTGATGTGATTTTCCCATGTACTGTAAATCCTACCTCTATGATGTTAATGAGGCAGGATTAGAGGCAGTTATGTTAATGAGGCAGGACTCAATCTACAAGATTAGGTTGTGTTTTAAATCAATCTCTTTTGAGATATAAGAGCAAAGCAAGCAGAGAGACGGGGGACCTCATGCTACCAAGAAAGAAGTGCCAGGAGCAGAGCTTGTCCTTTGAACCTGGGGTCCTTGCACTGAGAAGCTCCTAGACCAGGGTAAGATTGATGACAAACGCCTTCCTCCAGAGCCCACAGAGAGAGAAAGCCCCTGGAGCTGGAGCCCTAAACTTGGACTTCTGGCCTTCTAGACTGTGAGAGAATAAACTTCTGTTTGTTAAAACCATCTACTTGTGGTATTTCTGTTGCAGCAGCACTAGATAACTAAGACAATCATATAGGCAAATGGAGAACTGGGGATTCAAAGCAGTGAGATATCAACATGGGCTAAAGAGGCTGGGCATCACTTTGTGGACACTGGACTTCTCACATTCATACATCATTCATACAACTTAATGAGGTTTTCTTATGCAAATTATCTGATCTATTAATGAAGAAGAGAGGGACTGGAGAAGGCAAGTAACTTGCAAAAGGTCACACATATTGATTAAGCATGGACTGAACTAGTTCTCATAGTCTAGTGCTTTTTTCATACCAACATACTGCTTGATCCCTGAAGGACAAGCAGGACAGACACCTTGGCCAGCCCAGGGGAAGGCCTAACAAGCTTACAGCATAATACAGAAAAAATATATCTGTATATCCTAAAATGAAAAAGCACAGAGTAATAATCTCTGAACATACAACTCAAAAGCCTTAATTTTAAACACCTTCTTTCCAAATGGTTTCTAAAGAACATTTTTATATTGTCAAACATTTGAGCACCAAAATGATAATGGTTAATTGCAAAAATAACTATTTTGCACTTCTTCATACATCCTACTCTTTGATATTTTAGGCTTAACTTAGCCAGTGAAGATAAATACGGGCAAAAATTATCAGCCTTACACAGAAAAGAAGACAGAGTCTGCAGAAGTGAAGAGGGCTTTGGTATGACTCAGCTCAGTGAAAAGTTCAAAATTAAACCAAACTCTGGTAAGACAGTTCTTATAACATGGCAAAAAGTTGGCAAGGGTGATGCTGGATCTAAACTTAAATTCAAGCCTTCCAAACTAAAAGTTACATGAAATGTCATCTGAACATATTTTTCTCTGATTCCTAACTTTCGCTTAATGTAAACACTAGAGGAGTAGTTTTATGTCTTCGCAAAGGAGCAGTCAGTCTCATGCTTTCACAAAGAATACGAGCAGGAATTAACTCTTCATGGATCAACTCAAGTTAGAGTAAAACTGTTGAAGGAACTGGAAATGTCTAGCTTGAAGGAAAGGCTGAGTAATTCTACTAAATGGCTGTCTTCAACTTTTTAAAGAGAAGAATGAGACTTAATTGAATGGCTCCAGTGGGAAAAACTAGAACCAGGTAGTGAAGCCGTAGAGAAGCAAAATAGCAGCTTGTAGGAAGTCAGAATTTCCTAACAATTATAGCTTTGATGTCCAGGTAAAGATGCCGACTGATCACACCCATTCCATTTAGTCCATGCTAAAACAGAACTTTTATTTTTAAAGCATAAACTTACAGGAATGGGTAAGATGTGAGAAGAGACAACAGCAACAAAATTTCAGAAGCAGAAGAAGATGGATCAATGGTAAGTGACTCAGCTGACCCAAGAAAACTAATGCTAAAGTGGAGAAAACTTAGCGGTGATCTGATTTACACTCAGAATCCCTCAGAGGCTGGGCAACTGGTGGCACCAGCAACTCTGGTAAAGGGAATGGGATGGGGCAAACACGAGGACTTCTTTAAAGTCTGTTGTTCTGCAGTGCCAATCAGCCAGGTAACTGCCCTGCCTCTACCCCAACTCTAGCAGGAAAATCTGAAATGTCTTCCCTAAGCAGAATATAATAAAGGGTCACTTAGCTAAGGTACTCTAGGCATGACTAAGGGCAAGGATGTTATACTAAAAAGTAGGATCAAGAAGTGGCATATGTAATGAATGCTGTGACCCCTGTCACTTTTTCCTGCTTGGCTCCTAGACCACTGGCAGCCCAGCCTTTATCCTCCAGCCAGGATACTGGTAGAGCTTTCTCTGGGGAATTTCATCAGTCCACGAAGCAGAAACTTCAAACAAACAGACAAACAAATAAACTGACATCACTTCCTGAAAGAAACACCGGACTAAATTCTCCAGAGAAAGGACCAGAGCTGCCAAATCCCATCCACATGCTCAGAATTACCGAACAATTTTTTTAGAACCCCATACTCAAATATAAGCAGACAAGCAGAGAGCATCAGAAATCTGAAGAAGGCCTCTAACATGAAAGACAGAGACCAAAAGAAAAAGAACTTGAATGAAACAAAGTGGGAGAAGAAAACTTGGAAGAACCTTATAATCACTCTCAGATTATCAGAATACACTGAATCTGAAAAACAAACAAAAAAAATACTATTTAAAAGCAACACCCAGACAACAAAAATAGCTTGAAAATTAAAAATATAATAGAAGTAAAACAAATGGTAATTATTATTCATTAAATTATACCAGTCTGTTGTACTGTGGTGGCTTGCATGGTGCTGTGATGGTGGTAGCTACGCCACCGGTAGTTCAAATACCAGGAGGATCATCCATGGTGGATCTTCAGACCGGTTTCAGTGGAGATTCTAGGCTAAGACAGACTAGGAAGAAAGGCCTGGTGATCTGCTTCTGAAAAATAACCAATGAAAACCCTATGGATCACAATAGAACACTACCTGACTCGCTTGCTTTGGACATGCCATCAGCAGGGATCCATTGCTGGATTGCGTCATCATGTTAGGTGAATGAGAGGGCCAGCAAGGGCAAGGGAGACCCTCAGTGAGACGGACTGGCACAACAGTTGCAATGATGACTGGTGATTGCGAGGGTGATGCAGGACTGGGCAATGCTTTGTTCTGTTACACATAAGGTTGCCGTGAGTTGGCAGCTTGATGGTGGGTAACAACAACAAAAATTATACCTACATATTTACGCACTTTATGTATGTTATACTGCACAAAAAAAGAGAGAGAAAAACTCAGTAGGAAGTTTAGAACATAAAGTTGAAAAAATCTTCTAGAGAACAGATCAAAATCAGAAACAATGAGAAAAGAGAGAAAAGATAAAATTAAAGGACAAGTCCAGTAAGTTCAGAAAAGGGGGTGGGGGGGTGGTGGGTGGTTGAAGAGCTACCTCAAGATAATAGCCTACACTTTCAGACTGAAATGACTTTCCACCACGATGGATTAAAAACAGACCCACACTATAGTATATAACCTTAAAATTCCAGGCTCTGGGATAAAGACAAGATTCTATAATCTTGCAAAGAAGGGGGGCTGGGGGGTGGGGTGAGCAGGCAGTGCTATACAAAGAATAGAATTGGAATGGTTCTGAATTTCTTAACAGCAATAACAGAAGCCAGATGATGAACTAATATCGCCAGAATTCGGAAGAAAAATGACTTCTAGTCTAAAATACTATACCTAGTCAAACTAACAATCAAGCTGAATATTTTCAGACATGCAAGTTCTCAAAAAATTTACCACCTTCCAGGATAAAAAATGTTTACTGGGTAAAGAAAGCAATCTGAAGCCCAACAGAAGGCTCCAGGAGAAATTTCACCAAGCACAAAACTGACAGGATGCCTGTCAAATATGAACATAGAAAAAGAAGCTTTAAAAAAACTGATGCAGAGCTTGGAGTTAAATTAGTGATACATACATAGAAAACCAAGTAAATGGGGGAAGGGATTATTTGTATCTCCAGGAAAAACAAAAAATTATTCAGGAAAGAGAAAGTAATCATTATTCCCATAGCTAGGCTATGAACAGTGTTTGTTGTTGTTAGATGCTATCAAGTCAGCCCCTGCCTCATGGAAACCCCATGTACAATGGAATAAAATGCTGCCCAGTCCTGCACCATCCCCATGATCAGTTGCAGATAGGACCACTGTGATCTACAGGGTTCTCATTGGCTGATTTTTGGAAGTAGATCACCTGGCCTTTCTTCTCAGTCCATCTTAGTCTGAAAGCTCTGCTGAAAACTGTTCAGCATCACAGTAATACACAAGGCTTCAGTGACAGAGGAGGGGTGGCTGCGCATGAGGTGTATTGGCCAGGAGCCGAACCCGGGTCTCCTGCATGGAAGGTGAGACTTCTACCACTGAACTATCACTGCCTTATATGAAGAGTGTTTACATAGTCATAATAATGTAAATGTTTATAACTGATTTAACTAAAACTACAAAGAAAAAAGAAGAACTTCATTGGAAGAACAGGGTAAATATGTACATGGGTGGAGGGGTTGAGGCAATGAAAAAGACTGAAATCCTCATTTTTCATAGTAGGAGATCCTCAAATAAAGCCTAAATGGAAAACCCAAGAAGGAACAACACAAGCCTGCATTTACAAAATGAAGGTAAACACTGACAGATTCACAAAAAAAAGTTTTAAGTGTTGCCTCTGGAGATGGAAAAATGGGAGAGAGGTGAAGGACAAAGTGCTGCTTTTCCTAACCAGTCTTATAGGACTATTGGCCATTTAAACTATGTGGGATGAATAATTTTTATAAATAAAAGCTGGGAAAAGAGGTAGAGATAACTATAGCTGTTTTATTTCCATTCACTGGGCGATGTCAAAGCTCAAGATCTCTGCCACAGGAGAGATTCAGGCAAAGAGGATCACTTACTTGCCAGGTAGGCCATAAAAGAGAAGTATGGCAAACAAAAGAGTCCCTATATGGCACTTGTAGTCAAAGATTGTATGGCAGAGAGGGCTCTTTAAGGAAACTGCATTTAGGCTGAGGCCTCAAAGATAAAAAGAACCAGCCAAGCAGAGGGAACCAAATGCAGACAAAGACTGAGGAACCTACAGCAGCTAGTATGGCTAGAAGATGCTATCAGTGTTTCAACTCTATGGGTTGGCAATTACTTGCAGCCAAATTTAGGTTTAACAAAGTGTACTCTTTTCTGAAAGTCTTTATATATTTACATATTTTTGCTTAGAGGTTTCATCATAAAATGACTCCACTGCTAATAGAATACTACCGAAAATGTCTTGTTCCACTATGCATGGTATATGTTATTTCTATCTAAATTGTCTAAAAAATAAAATTAAAAACAAAGATGGAGGATTGAAATCATGCTGAGGATGCAGTCATAATTTGTACAATAACCTTATTAGAAAAGAACTTGTAGTATTAAGATTAAAAACATTCCTGTTTCCACATAGACCAGTGAAATAGAATTGAGAATCTAGAAATGAACCCACACATCTATGGTCAACTGATTTTTGACAAGGGTGCCAAGCCCATTAAATGAGGAAAGAATAGTCTCCTCTATGAATGGTAAAGGGACAACTGGATTTCCAGATGCAAAAGAATGAAGTTGGACCCTTATCTCACACCATATATGAAAACTAACTTAAAGGGGATAAAGGCTGTAAATATAAGAAAGAACTAAAAGCATTAAACTCTTAGAACAAAATGGAGGTAATGTTTCAGGACCTAGTTTTTGACAACAGATTCTTAAATATGACTCAAAGAGCACAAGGAAAAAAAACATAGCAACAAAATGAAAAGACTAGACTTCATCAAAATTAAGAATATTCATGCATCAAACCCCAAACATCTGTCAGTTTGTTGTATTATATGGTGGTTTGTATGTTGTGATGCTGGAAGCTATGCCAATGGTATTTCAAATACCAGCAGGGTCACCCATGGTGGACAGGTTCACCTGAGCTTCCAGACTGAGACAGACTAGGAATAAGGATCTGGAGGTCTACATCTGAAAAAATTAGCCAGTGAAAACCTTATGAATAGCTGTGGAACATTGTCTGATACAGTGCTGGAAGATGAGCCCTTCAGGTTGGAAGGCACTCAAAAGATGACTGGGGAACAGCTGCCTCCTCAGAGTCAACCTTAATGACGTGGATAAAGTCAAGCTTTGGGGACATTCACTTGCTGATGTGGCACGACTCAAAACGAGAAGAAACAGCTGCAAACATCCATTAATCATTGGAATGTGGAATGTATGAAGTATGAATCTAGGAAAATTGGAAGTCATCAAAAATGAAATTGAATGCATAAATATCGATATCCTAGGCATCAGTGAGCTGAAATGCACTGGTATTGGCCATTTTTAATTGGACAATGGTATGATGCATTATGCTGAGAGTGATAAACTGAAGAGGACTGGCACTGCACTCATCGTCAAAAGAACATTTTAAGATCCATCCTGAAGTACAACACAGTCAGTGACAAGATAATATCCATAAGCCTACAAGAAAGACCAGTTAATGGGACTCAAATTTATTCACCAACCACTAATGCCAAAGATGAGGAAATTGAAGATTTTCCCGAACTTCTACAGTCTGAAACTGAACAAACATGCAACCAAGATGCATTGATAATTAGTGGTGATTGGAATGTGAAAGTTGGAAACTAAGAACAGTAGTTGGAAAACACAGCCTTGATGATAGAAATGACGCTGGAGATGGCATGATAGAATTTTGCAAAACCAATGACTTCTTCATTGCAAATATATTTTTTCAACAACATAAATGGTGACTATACATGTGGACCTTGCCTGACAGAATACATAGGAATCAAACTGACTACATCTGTAGAAAGAGACAATGGAAAAGCTCAATATCATTGATCAGAGCAATGCCAGGGGCCGACTGTGGAACAGACCATTAATTGCTCACATGCAAGTTCAAATTGAAGCTGAAGAAAATTAGAACAAGTCAACAAGAGCCAAAGTATGATCCCGAGTATATTCCATCTGAATTTAGAAAGTATCTCAAGAACAGATTTGACTCATTGATCATTAATGACCGAAGACCATAAGCTGTGGAATGACATGAAGGACATCATACAGGAAGAAAGCAAGAGGCCACTAAAAAGACAGGAAATAGAGGTGGAGTCAAGATAGCGAAATAGACAGATGCTTCTGTCGAGCCCTCTTTACAATAAAGACCCGAAAAAACAAGTGAAACGAGTATATTTGTGACAAGCTGGGAGCCCTGAGCATCAAAGGCACGCATAGACAATGAACTAAGGGCAGGGGAAGGAAGAGACCATTCAGAAGCGGAGAGGAGTTACCAGACCTGAATCGCAGGGAGCCCTCAGGCAGCAGTTCCCTCAGGGAGAAGCAGCAGCTACACAGCACACTCACACCTCCGGAACCTGAGGAGAAGGGCGCCGCTCTTGGCAAAAGCTAAGTTCTTGGCAAAAGCTAAGTACTTGCGTATATTTTACCGCACCCCCCAACCCCTAAGCTGACTTCAGCGGCTGAATCCCTAGGCCTAAGATAGACTCTGGTGAGCACCTGGAGCCGTCCTCCCGGCCTTGGGGAAGGAAAAAATTTGCAACTGGGGGGAAAAGATAATTTGCTAGCTCCATTAACTGGGGGAACTCAGGACAGAAGCGGCTCCTGTCCAGGCATAAAACGTTCATGGACCTTGAGCACCTTTCCCTTCTGCATGGACCTGTGCGGGCCTATTTTGGGAGAATAGGCCCTTGTTGGCAAACTCCAACCATTTTAGTGGTGTGGTGGAGAAGTGGGTGTTTAACGTTTGACATTGCTTTGCCTATTAAACAATGTCCTCACCTACCCACAAGTGGGACCTCAGGACTGGTGGCTCCACTTGGGTCACCCAGCCACCCGCGACAGGGGTCCAGGGATAACTGGTACCTCCCAGTCCTTACAACAAAAACTATGGGTACCCGTGGTCCCTCTTCAGAGCCCAACCACCAGCACGCTCTAAGGAACAGAGATGTGTTTTCCTCAGAGACACCTGGGGGTCGGTTCTCAACCCCCTGCCTTGTTCAGAGTGTGACCCCTGCTGCAATCAGATACTGGTATATATGCCAATCACCCCTGCCCCTCTAAGACTGTAGGGCACAGCCTGTACCACACACTTGATATCAGCTACCTGGAAACCTCAGCTGAATTCATACAAGAAAACTGAATGCACTCCTAGACTGATATACCTGATAACAGCTCTAGCCAGCTGGGGACAGGACACCAGAGCTCCAAAGGCAAAAATAATCAAGCTAGCTCACTCAAGCAACCCACAGGGGTATACCAAAACAAAACAAAGCAAGCAGCTATGACACAGTAAGCAAGCATAAACTAATACAATAACTTATAGATGGCTCGGAGACAACAGTCAATATCAAGTCACATAAAGAAACAGGCCATGATCACCTCAACAGGCTCTCAAAACAAAGAATCCAGGGATCTTTTAAATGGAAGTGCATTCCTGGAATTACCAGAGGCAGAATACAAAACTTTAATATACAGTACCCTTCAAGACATCAGGGAGGAAATATGCAGAACAAGCCAAGAAACACACAGATAAAGCAGCTGAAGAAATCAGAAAGATTATTCAGGAACATAATGAAAAGTTTAGTAAGCTGGAAAAATCCATAGACAGAGCAATCAGAAATTCAGAAGATTAACAACAAAATTACAGAATTAGATAACTCAATAAAAAGGCAGAGGAGCAGAATTGAGTAAGTAGAAGCTAGAATTTCTGAACTCAAAGATAAATCACTTGGCCCTAATATATTTGAAGAAAAATCAGATAAAAGAATTAAAAAAAATAAAGAAGCCTTAAGAATCATGTGGGACTCTATCAAGAGAAATAACCTACGAGTGATTGGAGTACCAGAACAGGGAGGGATAACAGAAAATACAGAAAAAGTTGTTGAGGATTTGTTGGCAGAAAACATCCCTGATATTGTGAACGATGAGAAGATACCTATCTGAGATGCTCATTGAACTTCACATAAGGTAGATCTTAAAAGAAAGTCACCAAGACATATTATAATCAAGCTTGCCAAAACCAAAGAGACAATTATACGAGCAGTGAGGGATAAAAGAAAAGTCACCTACAAGGGAGAGCCAATAAGAATAAGCTCGGACTACTCGGCAGAAACCATGCAGGCAAGAAGGTAATGGGATGACGTATTTAAAAAATTGAAGGAAAAAAATTGCCTGCTGGAATGATATATCCATCAAAACTGTCTCTTAAATATGAAGGTGAAATTAAGACATTTCCAGATAAACACAAGTTGAGGGAATTCGTAAAAACCAAACCCAAACTACAAGAAATACTAAAGGAAGTTCTTTGGTTAGAAAATCAATAATATCAGGTATCGACCCAAGACTAGAACACTGGGCAGAGCAAACAGAAGTCAACCCAGAGAGGGAAATTCAAAAAAACAAAGCAAGATTAAAAAAAAAAAAATTCCAACACAAGGTAACAGCAATGTTATTATATAAAAGAAGACCACATTAAAATTATAAAGAGGGACTAAGAAATGTAATCATACACCTTCCATATAGAGAGGAAGATACGGCAATACAAAGAAATAATAGTTATAAATTTAGAAAAATAGGGATAAATAATAACGTAACTACAAAAGGAGATAAACTATCCTACTCATCAAAATAAAATACAAGGGAAAAATACAGACTCAGTAGAAACAAAATCAACAACAACAAATATGAGGAAAGGACAATATATAAAGAAAATCTAATCACCACATAAAATCAAGTGGGAAAAAACTGTCAACACACAGAAAAAAGATATCAAAACGATAGCACTAAATTCATACCTATCCATAATTATCCTGAATGTAAATGGACTAAATTCACCAATAAAGAGACAGAGAGTGGCAGAATGGATTAAAAAATGTGCTCCGTCTATATGCTGCCTACCAGAGACACACCTTAGACTTAGAGACACAAACAAACTAGAACTCAAAGGATGGAAAAAAATATATCAAGCAAACAACAATCAAAAAAGGGCAGGAGTGGCAATATTAATTTCTGACAAAATAGACTTTAAAAGTCAAATCCAACAGAAAGGATAAGGAAGGACACTATATAATCATTAAAGGGACAATACACCAAGAAGATATAACAATATTAAATATTTATGCATCCAATGTCAGGATACATAAAACAAACTCTATCAGCATTGAAAAGTGAGATAGACAGCTCCACAATAACAGTAGGAGACTTCAACACACCACTTTCGGTGAAGGACAGGACATCCGGATAGAAGCTCAATAAAGACATGGAAGATCTAAATGCCACAATCAACCAACTTGACCTCGTACACATATACAGAACACTCCACCCGACTGCAACCAACTATACTTTCTTTTCTAGTGCACATGGAACATTCTCTACAATAGACCACATTTTAGGTCATAAAGCAAGCCTTAGCAGAATGCAAAACTTTGAAATATTACAAAGCATCTTCTCTGACCATAAGGCCACAAAAGTTGAAATCAATAACAGGAAAAGCAGGGAAAAGAAATCAAACACTTCGAAACTGAACAATACCCTGCTTAAAAAAGACTGGATTATAGAAGACATTAAGGATGGAATACAGAAATTCATAGAATCCAATGAGAACGAAAACACCTCCTATCAGAACCTTTGGGACACAGCAAAAGTGGTGCTCAGAGGCCAATTTATATGAATAAATGCACACATACAAAAAAGAAGAAAGGGCCAAAATCAAAGAACTATCCCTTCAACTTGAACAAACAGAAAGAGAGCAACAAAAGAAACCCACAGGCACCAGAAGAAAACAAATAATAAAAATTAGAGCTGAACTAAATGAAATAGAAAAAAGAAAAACAATTGAAAGAATTAACAAGACCAAAAGCTGTTTTTTTGAAAAAACCAACAAAATTGATAAACCGTTGGCCAAACTCACAAAAGAAAAACAGGAGAGGAAGCAAATAACCCAAATAAGAAATGAGATGGGCGATATTACAACAGACCCAACTGAAATTAAAAGAATCGTATCAGATTACTATGAAAAACTATACTCAAATTTGAAAACCTAGAAGAAATGGATGAATTCCTAGAAACACACTACCTACCTAAACTAACACAAAAAGACGTAGGACAACTAAATAGATCCATAACAAAAGAAGAGATTGAAAAGGTAATCAAAAAATTCCCAACAAAAAAAAGCCATGGTCAGGAAGGCTTCACTGTAGAGTTCTACCAAACTTTCAGAGAAGAGTTAACATCACTACTACTAAAGGTGTTTCAGAGCATAGAAAAGGATGGAATACTACCAAACTCATTCTATGAAGCCACCATATCCCTGATACCAAAACGAGGTAAAGACACAAGAAAATTATAGACCTATATCCCTCATGAATGTAGATGCAAAATCCTCAACAAAATTCTAGCCAATACAATTTAACAACATATCAAAAAAATAATTCACCATGACCAAGTGGGATTCATACCAGGTATGCAGCGATGGTTCAACATTAGAAAAACAATTAACGTAATCCACCACATAAATAAAACAAAAGACAAGAATCACATGATTTTATCAACTGATGCAGAAAAGGTGTTTGACAAAGTTCAACACTCATTCATGAGAAAAACTCTCAGCAAAATAGGAATAGAAGGAAAATTCCTCAACATAATAAAGGGCATTTATACAAAGCCAACTGCCAACATCACTCTAAATGGAGAGAGCCTGAAAACATTCCCATTGAGATCGGGAAGCAGACAAGAATGCCCTTTATCACCACTCTTATTCAACATTGTGCTGGAAGTTCTAGCCAGAGCAATTAGGCTAGATAAAGAAATAAAGAGCATCTAGATTGGCAAGAAAGAAGTAAAGGCATCTGTATTTGCAGATGACATGATCTTATACACAGAAAACCCTAAGGAATCCTCCAGAAAAATACTGAAACTAATACAAGAGTTCAGCAGAGTATGGGGATACAAGATAAACATACAAAAATCAGTTGGATTCCTCTACATCAACAAAAAGAACACTGAAGAGGAAATCACCAAAGCAATGCCATTTACAGTAGCCCCCAAGAAAGTAAAATACTTAGGAATAAATCTTACCAGAGATGTAAAAGACTTATACAAAGAAAACTACAGTACACTTCCGCAAGAAACCAAAAGAGACTTACATAAGTGGAAGAACATACGTTGCTCATGCATAAGAAGACTTAACATTATAAAAAATGTCTATTGTACCAAAAGCAATCTATACATTTAATGTAATTCCGATCCAAATTCCAAGAACATTCTTTAATGAGATGGAGAAACAAATCACCAATTTCATATGGAAGGGAAAGAGGCCCCGGATAAATAAGGCATTACTGAAAAAGAAGAACAAAGTGGGAGGCCTTACTCTAGCTGATTTTATCAAAACAGCCCGGTACTGGTACAACAACGGATAAATGGACCAATGGAAAAGAATTGGGAATCCAGACATAAATCCATCCACATATGAGCAGTTGATATTTGACAAAGGCTCCAAGAGAGTTAAATGGGGAAAAGACAGTCTTTTTAACAAATGGTGCTGGCATAACTCGATATCCATCGGCAAAAAAATGAAACAAGACCCATACCTCACTCCATGCACAAAAATGAACTTGAAATGGATCAAAGACCTAAACATAAAACCTAAAACGATAAAGATCATGGAAGAAAAAACAGGGACAATGTTACCCAGAAAAACCCAGTGCCATGGAGTCGATTTCGACTCACGTTAGGAGCCCTAATACATGGCATGAACAGTATAGAAAACATTGTAAAGGACATAGAAGAAAAACTAGATAACTGGGAGCTCCTAAAACTCAAACACTTATGCTCGTCCAAAGACTTCACCAAAAGAGTAAAAAGGCTACCTACAGACTGGGAAAAAGTTTTTAGCTATGACATTTCTGATCAGTGCCTCATCTCTAAAATCTCCATGATACTGCAAAAACTCAACTGCAAAAAGACAAATAATCCAATTAAAAAATGGGCAAAAGATATGAATAGACACTTCACTGAAGAAGACATTCAGGTAGCTAACAGATATATGAGGAAATGTTCACGATCATTAGCCATTAGAGAAATGCAGATCAAAACTATAATGAGATTTCATCTCACTCCAACAAGGCTGCCATTAATCCAAAAAACACAAACTAATAAATGTTGGAGAGGCTGTGGAGAGTGGAACACTTCTACACTGCTGGTGGGAATGTCAAATGGTACGACCACTTTGGAAATCAATTAGGCGCTTCCTTAAAAAGTTAGAAATAGAACTACCATAGGATCCAGCAATCCCGCTCCTTGGAATATATCCTAGAGAAATAAGAGCATTTACACGAACAGATATATGCATTCCCATGTTTACTGCGGCACTGTTTACAACAGCAAAAAGATGGAAGCAACCAAGGTGCCCATCATCAGATGAAGGCATAAATAAATTATGGTATATTCACACAATGGAATACTACACATCTATAAAGAACAGTGAGGAATCTGTGAAACATTTCAAAACATGGGGGAACCTGGAAGGCATTAGGCTGAGTGAAATTAGTCACTTGCGAAAGGACAAATATTGTATAAGACCCCTATTATAAGAACTTGAGAAACAGTTTAAACTGGGAAGAAAACATTCTTTTGTGGTTACAAGAGGGGGGAGGGAGGGAGGGTAGAAGAGGGGTTTTCACTAATTAGATAGTAGGTAAGAACTACTTTAGGTGAAGGGAAAGACAGCACAGAATACAGGGGAGGTCAGCACAATTGGACTAAACCAAAAGCAAAGAAGTTTCCTGAATTAACTGAATGCTTCAAGGGCCAGCGTAGCAGGGGCAGGGGTCTGGGGACCATGGTTTCAGGGGACATATAAGTCAACTGGCATAATAAAATCTATTAACAAAACATTCTGCATCCCACTTTGAAGAGTGGCGTCTGGGGTCTTAAACGCTAGCAAGCAGCCATCTAAGATGCATCAATTGGTCTCAACCCTCCTGGAGCAAAGGAGAATGAAGAACACCAGGGACACAAGGCGATTACGAGCCCAGGAGACAGAAAGGGCCACATGAACCAGCGATTGCATCATCCTGAGATCAGAAGAACTAGATGGTGTCCAGCTACAACCAATGACTGCCCTGACAGGGAACACAACAGAGAACCCCTGAGGGAGCAGGAGAGCAGTGGGATGCAGACCCCAAATTCTCACAAGATCAGATTTAATGGTCTGCCTGAGACTGGAAGGATCCCAGTGTTCATGGCCCCCAGACCTTCTGTTGGCCCAGGACAGGAACTATTCCTGAAGCCAACTCTTTAGACATGGATTGGACTGGACAATGGGTTGGAGGGGGATGCTGGTGAGGAGTGAGCTTCTTGGATCAGGCGGACACTTGAGACTATGTTGGCATCTCCTGTCTGGAGGCGAGATGAGAGGGTGGAGGGGGTTAGAAGCTGGCGAAAAGGACACAAAAAGAGAGAGTGGAGGGAGAGAGCAGGCTGTCTCATTAGGGGGAGAGTAATTGGGAGTGTGTAGCAAGGTGTATATGGGTTTTTGTGTGAGAGACTGACTTGATTTGTAAACTTCACTTAAAGCACAAGAAAAATTAAAAAAAAAAAAAAGACATAATGAGGGGGCCCCTTTTTCGTCCTTCTGTGTGGCTCTCAAGATTCACGGTGGGCATCCCCTCCTCTAAGGAATCTTCCCTAATTCTAAAAAAAAGAAAGAAAAGACCAAAAATGATGCCAGAAGGGACTCTGAAACTTGTTCTGGAATGAATGTAGAGTTACTAAAGTGAAAGGAAGAAATAAAGAAAAAGAGTTAAACGGAAGAGTTCAAAGGGCGGCTGGAAAAGAGAAAGTATTATAATGAAATGTGCAAAGACCCAGAGTTAGAAAATCAAAAGGGAAGAACATGCACTGCATTTCTCAAGCTGAAAGAACTGAAGAGAAAACACAAGCCTCAAGTTGCAATACTGAAGAATTCTATGGAAAAAATATTAAATGATGCAGGAAGCTTCAAAAGAAGATGAAAGGAAAATACAGAGTCACTGTACCAAAAAGAACTGGTTGACGTTCAACCATTTCAGGAGGTAGCATATGATCGGGAACTGATGTTACTGAAGGAAGAAGTCCAAGCTGTACTGAATGCATTGGTGAAAAACAAGGCTCCTGGAATTGATGGAATGCCAATTGAGGTGTTTCAACAAACGGATGCAGCACTAGACATGCTCACTTGTCTACGCCAGGAAATTTGGATGACAGCTACCTGGCCAACTGACTAGAAGAGACCCACGTCTGTGTACATTCCAAAGAAAGGTGATCCAACAGACTGTGAAAATTACTGAATAATATTAATATCAAACGGAAGTAAAATTTTGCTGAAAATTATTCAAAAATGGTTGCAGCAGTATACCAACAGGGCACTGCCTGAAATTCAAGCTGGATTTAGAAGAGGACGTGGAATAAAGGATATCATTGCTGATGTCAGATGTATCTTGGCTGAACACAGAGAATATGAGAAAGGTGTTTGTCTGTGTTCTATTGACTAAGGCATTCAACTGTGTGGATCATAACAAATTATGGATAATATTGCAAACAATGGGAATTCCGGAACACTTAATTGTGCTCACGAGGAACCTGTACATAGACCAAGAGGCAGTTGTTTGAATAGAACAAGGGGATACTGCATGGTTTAAAGTCAGGAAAGGTGTGTGTCAAGACTGTATCCTTTCAACATACTAATTCAACCTGTATGCTAAGTAAATTATCTGAGAAGTTGGACTATATGAAGAAGGATGGGGCATCAGGATTGGAGGAAGACTCATTAACAACCTGTGATATGCAAATGACACAACCTCGTTGCTGAAAATGAAGAGGACTTGAAGCGCTTCCTGATGAAGATCAATGACTACAGCCTTCAGTATGAATTACACCTTAACACACACAAAAAAACAAAAATCCTCACAACTGGACTAATAAGCAACATTACAATAAACAGAAAAAATCGAATTTGTCAAAGATTTCATTTTACTTGGATCCACAATCAATGCCCACGGAAGCAATAGTCAAGAAATCAAATCATGCACTGCGTTGGGCAAATGTGCTGCAAAAGACCTCTTTAAAGTATTAAAAAGAAAAATGTCACTTTAAGGACTAAGGTGCACCTGAAAACCATGGGGTTTTCAATCGCCTCATCTGTATGTGAAAGTTGGACAATAAATAAAGAAGACCAAAGAAGAATTGATGCCTTTGAATTATGGTGTTGGCGAAGAATACTGAATATACCATGGACTGCCAGAAGAATGAACACATCTCTCTTGGAAGAAGTACAGCCAGAATGCTCCTTAGAATCAAGGATGGCAAGACTACATCTCACAGACTTTGGACATGTTACTGGGAGAAGGATATCACGCTTGGTAAAGTAGAGAGTCAACGAAAAAGAGGAAGACCCCCAATGAGGTGGACTGACACAGTGGCTGCAAGTAAAGGCTGAAGCATAACAACAATGATAAGGATGGTGCAGGACTGGGCAGTGCTTCATTCTGCTGTACATGGAGTTGCTGTGAGTTGGAACTGTCATGATGGCACCTAACAACCTAACAACAACATTCTTGAAACTGCTCTGCCAAGAAAGTAAAGAGACTATCTACAGAATAGAAGAAAAGATTTGGAGGCCTTATATCTGGTAAGAGTTTAATATCTTAAATATATAAGGAACTTACACAATTCGACAACAAAAAGACAAACAACTCAATTTTAACAATGGCAAAGGACTTGAATAGACATTTCTCTACGAAGATGTACGAATGGCCAGCAAGCACATGAAAAGATGCTCCACATCACTTAGTCATCTCCCTCCCATTGCTATAGAGTTGATTCCAGCTCAAAGTGACCCTATAGAACAGAGTAGAACTGCCCCACTGGGTTCCCACAGCTGTAATTTTTATGGAAGCAGACTGCCACATCTTTCTCCCACCATTTATCATTAGGGAAATAAAAATCAAAATCACAATGGAGAGATGCTGATGAAGAGTGAGCTAATTAAATCAGGTGGACATGGGAGAGTGTGTAGGCAACTCTTGACTGGAGGGGGGATGGGAAGATAGAGAGAGAGGGAAGATGGCAAAATTGGCACGAAACGAGAGACTGTAAGGGCTGACTCAATAGGGGGAGAGCAAGTGGGAGAAGGGAGTAAGATTTATGTAAACCTACATGTGACTGATTGGAATGGTAAATGTTCACTTGAAGCTTAATAAAAATTAAAAAAAAAAAATCACAATGGAATACCACTTTACACCTACTAGGATGGCTATTTTCAGAAAAACAGAAAATATTACAAGTATTGTTGAGAATGTGGAGAATTGAAACACTCCTATGTTACTGGTGGGAATGTAGAAGGGTGCAGCCACTTTGGAAAAGTTTGGTGGTCCCTCAAAAGTCAAACATAGCATCACCACATAACCCAGCAATCTCATTCCTAGGTATATACCTAAAGAACTTAACAGCAGAGTCTCGAACAGACACGCGCATGCAGACGTTCACTGTAGCATTATTTACAACAGCCAAAAGGTGGAAATGACCCAAGGGTCCATCAACAGATGAATAGGTAAATAAAATGTAGTATATACATACAGTAGAATATTATTCGGCTACAAAGACAAAAAAATACTTCTGATACATGCTACCATAGGAATGGACCTGAAAACATTATGCTAAATTAAATATGAGACTCAAAGGGAAAAATACTGTATGATTACACTTATATGAAATATCTAAAACAAGAAATACACAGACAAAAGTTTATTAGTAGTTACCAGGGGCCGGACGGGGAGTTACTGCTTAAGGGGTACTAGGTTTCTGTCTAGGGTGATAAATTTTTTTTTTAGAAAGGGATATTAAAAAATTTGGGGGGGAAACAGTTGCACAGCATGGTATGATTAATGCCACTGAACTGTGCACTTAAGACTGGCTGAAACAGCAAATTTTTTATGATATATATTTTACCACACACACACAAATACATACATATATATACTAACACACATACATACATACCCTTTCCTCTAAAAAAAACAAAAACAAAATGCAAACAAGAACAACCAGAAACAGAAATATAAACTTCATCTTCAAGAATGTTAACAAACACCTATATAATGCAAACAAGCAAAGACATGGATATGAAATGACTTAGCAGACAAAGGCCAATCCCAGGGCCCGCGAAGTGTCATGTCTATAGAAGCCAGCTGATATGCCCTCCAGGAATTCTGATATCAGGTACCAAATAGAGGTGAAGAGGGGGTGGAAAACAGAGAAAAGTCTGAAAGCCAGGCTCTGGTTCCCATCTCAGATGACCAGGTGACTCCCTCTCCTTTCCCAACCCTGCAGGAAACAGAAGGTATATTCCTGAGAAAAACTCAGCCAGAGAGGCTCCACGCTCAGCAATTTCAGGTACAAAGAAAAGTCTAGGAGAGATGTTGGATTCACATCTGGGAGACTTTAGAGGAACTCTACACATCGAAACTGCACTTTTCCCTTGTCCTGCTCCCTGCAACATCCTTCTTCCAGCTCCAAAATGCTAGAATCAGGCAACCCTGGGAGATTCTTGTTTGGAGAAACAAAAATGAACCAGAAAAAAAAAAAAAAATTATTGATATCGACAGTTGTGGATACCCAACTAAATATTCACCTAAAATATTCATCTAGTCTCCACTAATTAAGTCCATTCCAAATCACAGAGCTTCCAATAAGCTTTTCAATGTACAACTCTGAAACAGGAGCAGGTAACAGGTCACCAGAGATCAAAGAGAAGATGCCAACAAAGCAAGAGACAAAACAACAAGAAACAAAGAACTTACAAGAAACTTTAAAAGTCAAGTGGTTGATTGTGGCCTTTAGATCTTCTGTATCTTTGTTGAGTTTCAATCTGGATGTCTTGTACTTTACCGAGAGTGGTATGTGGAAGTCTCCTACTATTGTGGAACTATTTCTCTTTACAGTGCTATTAGGGTTTATTTTATGTATTTTGAAGTCTGTCGTTGGGTGCATAGATATTTACTATGGTTATGCCTTCTTGGTGGATTGTCCCTTTAATCATTATATAATGTTCTTCCTTGTCTTTTACAGTGGATTTTGTCTTAAAATCTATTTTATCTGAGATTATCAATATTGTCATTCCTGCCTTTTTTTTTTGGGGGGGGGACTACCGCTTGCTTGATATACTTTTTTCCATTCTTTGATTTTTAATATATTTATGTCTTTGTGTCTATGGTGTACCTCTTGTAGACAGTATATTGATGCGGTGTGTGTGTGTGTGTTTTTTTTTTTTAATCCATTCTCCACTCTCTCTTTATGGATGTATTTAAGCCATTTATATTCAGTGTGATTATCGATAGGTATGAGTTTATTCCTGACATATTGTTGTGCTTTTTTTTTTTTGTGGCGCTGATTGTTTCTTTGTTCCTCTTACTTTCGTGTGCCGAGTTCTTTTTGTTTGTGGATTTTCTTTTCACGTCTTTTGTTATTAGAGATTGTATTTACTGAGTGTTTCTCTTTATTTTGATGAATAGGTTTGTTAACTTTCTTTGTGGTTACCCTGAAATTTAGCCTTATCTTCATAATTTTGAAAAGTTTTTATTACTTGATATCACCTTGACTTCCTTTTCACTTGAAAGCTCTTGAACTACACTGTTTATTCCCCCTTTTACTGTTTTCATGTTGTCGTCATTCACAAGATTGATGTCTGTTTCCCTGTTTTAAGCCTTTTAGCTTTGTTTTGTTGAGAGTTCTTTACCTATGCTGGTATACGGCTGGTGCTGTCCTGTGTTCCATACTCGGGCTGTTGTTGGTTTTCTAACTGAAGAACTCCCTTTAATATTGTTTATTAGTTTGGTTTGGTTTTTATGATCTTCCTTAATTTCTGTTTATCTGGAAATGTCCTAATTTTGCCATCATATTTGAAAGAGAGTTTTGCAGGATATATTATTCTTGATTGGTGATTTTTTTTTCTTTCTTTCAAGGTTTTATATATGTCATCCCATTGCCTTCTCGCCTACATAGTTTCTTCTGAGTAATCAGAGCTAAGTCTTATTGTTTAGCTTTGTAAGAGAGTTTTCGTTTTTCTTGAGCTGCTCTCAGGATTCTTTCTTTGGTTTTGGCAAGTGTGATTATGATGTCTTGGAGACTTTTCTTTTGAGGTCTACCCTATATGGGTTTGTCAAGCTTCTTGGATGGTCAGTTTTGTCTTTCATGATATTTGGGACATTTTCTACCAGTAAATCTTTGCCAATCTTCTCTGTGTTTTCCATTTCTTCCCTGTTCTGGAACTCAGATCATATGCAAATTTTTGCCCTTGATTATGTCCCACGTAATTCCTAGGTTTTCTTCATTTTTCTTTATTCTTATATCTGAATTTTCCTCAAAGTGGCATCCATGAGTGTCTTCAATCTCACTGATTCTTTCTTCCATTGTTTCAAATTTGCTCCTAAAACCTTCTATTAAGTTGTCCATTTCTGACATTTCATTGTTTATCTTTTGGGTTTTAGCTGTTTTTGTATGCTTTATTTTGAATTTTGTTTTTGTATTATTTCCTGAATCCTTTTGTTTGTATTTTCCTTGATTTTCGCTATGTTTTCATTGTTTTTCCTGTGTTTTCCATGATTTTGTCTATTTTCCCTTGGTTTTGTCTGTGTTTTCCTTGATCTCTTTCCTAATCTCTTGGAAGGCCATAAATATTAGTCTTTCCAATTCTGTATTAGATAGTTTTACTGCCTTTTCTTCTACTGAAAGATTATCTGAGTCTTTATTTCGGTCACTTGCTCGAGCTATCTTGTCCTGCCTTTTTTTTTTTTTTATATATGTTTTGATATTGTCTGCTATCTCTGAGACATTAAGGTATTATTTTCTTTATTTACTGACTCTATGTTTGGTTCATCCTTCTGTTTTGACATGTCAGCATAGGCGGGCAGGCTGTGATTTGCTGCTTGCTTATCTGTGAGCATGATAGCTCTCATCACCTAAATTGGGTGGGCAGGGCAACAGCAGGCAGGGCAAGCCCACTTCACTGTACACTCATTTGGCAAGGTGGCTGAGGGCAGACTAGTGGGCACTGTCTGCCCCTGATGTTGGTACAGAGGTGTGGGAGCATTCATAGCCCCCTGCCAAATGGGTAGGGGTGTCATATGTGGAGTGGTATGGGGTCGCTTCCCTCCATTTAGCAGGCTGGTTGAGTGGTGGAAGGGGAGGTGCAGTGTGGGCACAGTCTGGCAGTGGACCTGAGCACCAGGGGCACTCTACCCATGGCGGTATGATGGCAGCAGGGGGGAGGGGGAGGTGATGGCATACGGGGCTAGGTGGGAGGGAGAAATAAATTTTAAAAAATGGTGGTGAGGCAGGAACTGGTGGGTAGCAGTGGGGTGGACCGGGGGGCTGGTGGGAAGGGTGGGGAGGTGGTATATGGGGTTAGGTTGAAGGGAGAAAGAAAAGAAGACAGAAAGAAAAAATAAATGGCAGTGTGTTGGGGGCCAAGAGATGGGGTGGGGTAGACCTGGCAGTGGTGGGCCAGTGCACTGGTGGCACTTTAGCTATGGCAGTGCTGTAGGGGTCAGTGGGAAGGGTAGTGAACTGGGGTAAAAGGCTAGGTGGGAAGGAGAAAGAAAAGGAAGGTAAAAAGAAGGAAAAAAAATGGTGGTGTGGCTGGGGCTGGTGTGGGGGAGGTAGTGTACAGGGATATAGGGGAGGGAGAGGAAAAGGAAGAGAAAAAAAAATGGCACCATAGTGGGGGCTGGCAAATGGCGGCGGGCTGACCTGGGGGCTGGCGGGAAGGGAAGGGAGATGGTATACACGTCTAGGAGGGAGGGAGAAAGAAAGAATAAAAATGGCAGCACAGCTGTGGCAGGGGGGTGGGTGTGGGGTGGACCAGGGTGACAGCAAGTTGGTGGCTTTCAAGATGTAGCAGGGGCTGGTGTTGGGGGGAGGGGAGAGGTAGTATATAAGGCTAAGTCGGAGGGAGAAGAAAAGGAAGAAAGAAAAAAAAAATGGCAGTGTGGTGGAGGCCAGTGAGTTAGGGCAGGGGAGACCTGGGGGCTGGTAGAGAGGGAGGTGGTACATGGGGAGAGGTGGTGGAAGGAAGAAAGAAAAAGAAACAAAAAAAACTGGTGGCACAGAGGGAGCCAGAAGGAAGGTGGGGAGGAGGTGTATAGGGCCAGGTGGGAAGGAGAAGGAATAAACTAAAAAAACAAAAACAAAAAAAACCCCAAAACAAAATAAAACAAAAAAACCAAATGTGTTGCTGTCAAGTCAATTCTGAGTCATAGAGACCCTACAGGACAGGATAGAACTGCCCCATAGAGTTTCCAAAGAGCACCTGGTGGATGTGAATTGCTGACCTTTTGGTTAGCAGCCATAGCTCTGAACCACTATACCACCACGGTTTCCTGAGAAAGAAAAGGAAGGAAAAAAATAAATAATAAGTCGCACAGCAGGAGAGGGCATAGTGGGCCCAGGCAGGGCATTATGGGAGCTTGTATTATGGACCCTGGCAGTGGGGGCTTCTGGGTTAATGTGATGGTGCCTGTTTCTACTAGCCAGAAAATGAGGGGTGGGAAAGCATGTTTCTCTGGTTACCAGGTGCTGTCTCCTGTTGGGAGCTCTGTGAAGTTGCCTCCCTGTCTGGGATTGTTGCTGGCTGTGCTTTAAGATGGGAACGCTGTGCCGTGTTAGTTGGCAGGGGACCTCCATTCTGTCTTTCTCTTTATTCTCTGTTTTCCATCAGTTTCTTCTTCCATTTGGTGTTTGATCTAGTTCTTTATCCCAGGTTTCCAGTATTGACCATTGTATGTATGTTTTACTTAGTTTTTCGGGTCTTAGCTGCAGGGAGACAGCATGGTGTCTTTCTAAAGCCCCACGTTGACTCTTCCTCCTAATTTTATTTTTAGTGAAAATATACACAGTAAAACTCATTCCCATTTCACAGTTTCTAGACATGATGATCAGCGATATTGGTCATATTCTTTACATTGTGTCAACATTCTTGTTTCTGTTCTTGCTGTTTCACTTTCTACCCTTCCCCCCTGCCAACCTTCTCATCTGTTTTAAAATAGCTGTTAACCCTTTGGTCTTATATAATTTTTTTTTTTAATGCAGTAATCAAGGGTGACAATCTTTGCGCTTTGGGTTAAACTGTTATTTAATTTAAGGTGACTTCAAGGGACAGTTTCAATTCAAGGTCTGAAGAGCAACTTGGCCATAATCTCAAGGACTTCTCCAGCCTCACACAACTGGTCTAATAAGTCTGAATTCTGTAAGAATTTGAAGTTCTGTGCCATATATTCTCCCTTTTTAATCAGGATTCATTTAGTGTCTCTGATCAGCCTGATCAGAAGGTTCAGTAGTTGTAGTTGAGCACCGTCTAGTTCTCCTGGTCTCCTGACTGTTCTATCAATTACTGAGAGAGAAATGCTAACAATAATTATGGATTTGTTTATTTCTTCCTGCAGTTTTATCAGTTTTTGCTTCCTGCATTTAGAAGCTCTTTTATTAGATGAATACATGTTTAGGACTGTAATGTCTTCTTGAGGCAGTGGTGCCTGTAGACAGTGCTGTAGTCCAGTTCTTTCTGATTCTTGGTTTTCTTCTTTCTCTTTTGTTTCAGACAAGTAAAGACCAATAGTTGTATCTTATATGGCCATTTGTAAGTTTTAAAAATCTCAGACACTACTCACACCATACTGGGAAGTAGAACGCAAACTTTAAGAATTATATTATGCCAACTAATTGGACTGTCACATGAGACCACAGCCCTAAGTCCTGTGGGAAGGTTTCATTTTGTTTAACTACAAATTAATTTTTTAAATAGATAAAGCACTATTCAGCTTATCTACTTCTTCTTGAGTGAGTTTTGGCAATTTGTCTTTCAAGGAATTTCTCCATTTCATCCAAGCTGTTGAATTTATTAGCAAGAAGCTGTTCATAATATTCCATTATCATTTTAATAATTGTAGGAGCTGCAGTGATGCCCCCTCTTTCAATCCTTCTATTAATAATTCATATCTAAAAAAAAAAAATTTTTTTTTTTTTTTTTTCTTTACCTCTCTCAATTAGTCTGGCTAGAAGTTTATCAATTTAATTGGTCTTTACAGTCGGCTTTTTTTCTTTTTCCTACTGTTTGCCTGTTTTCCATGTAATTATACCCACGGTTATCTTTATTACGTACTTCTTTCTGCTCAGTGGCTTAGTGGTTAAGAGCTACAGCTGGCTACTAACCAAAAGGTCGACAGTTTGAATCCACCAGGTACTCCCTGGAAACCCTATGGGGAAGTTCTCCTCTGTCCTTTAGGGTTGCTATGAGTCGGACCTGGCTTGACGGCAATGGGCTTTTTCTTTTTTTGCTTTGAGTTTAATTTACTCCTTATTTCTAGTTTCTTAACATAAAAGACTTGGATCTTCTTATGTAACAAACAATTAATGCTATAAAATTTCCTCTAAGAACCTCTTCAGCAGTGTTCCACAAATATTATGTTGTGTTTTCATTTCAGTTTGGTCAAAAATATTTTATAATTTTCCTTTTGATTTCTTCCTTGACTCATGAGTTACTTTGAAGTATACTGTTTAACTTCCAAATATTGTGATTTCCCCAAATATCTCTCTGCTATTGATTTCTAGTTTAATTCTACTGTAGTCAGAGAACAAACATTGTATGATTATAACACTTTAATATTTACTGAAACTTGTTTCCTATGGTCCACCACATGGTACATCTTGGTGAATGTTGCATGTGCACTTAAAAAGAAGTGCATCCTGCTGTTGCTGAGTGAATTTTTCTCTCATTTAGGCTAAGATGGTTGATAGCATTGTTCAAGTCTTCTATATCCTTATTGTTCTATTACTTAGAGAGGAATGTTGAAATCTCCAACAATAATTATGGATTGTGTATTTTGTCCTGCAGTTTTATTAGCTTTTGCTTCATGTATTTTGAAGTTCTGTTATTAGATGCAAACATGTTTGGGATTGTAATGTCTTCTTGATGAACTGACCTTTTTGTCATTATGAAATGTCCTCTGTGCCTGGTAATTCTTGTTTTGAAGTTTACTGATTTGCAGTAATACAACCATTTATTACTTTTCCTTTCACAGTGCTTGCATGCTACATCTTTTCCACCCTTTTACTTTTAACCTATCTATGTCTTTATATTTAAAGTGGGCTTTCTGTAGATAACATATAATTGAGTTTTGTTTTATTATCCAATCTGACAATCTCTGTCTTTTAACTATTTAGATCATTCACATTTAATGTAATTAATATGATTTGGTTTAAATCTACCATCTTAATATTTGTCATCTATTTGTCCCATTGGTTGTCTCTTCCCCCCCTCCCCACTGCCTTTTCCTGTATTCTTTTGGAGTCAGTATTTTTCAGAGTTTGGTTTTACCTCTCACTATTGGCTTATCGGAGCCCTGTGGTATAGTGGTAAGAGCTACAGCTGCTAACCAAAAGATAGGCAGTTTGAATCTACCAGTTGCTCCTTGGAAACCCTATGGGGCAGTTCTACTCTGCCCTATAAGTTGGAATCGACTTGACAGCAATGGCTTTGGTTTTTTTTTTAATTGGCTTATCAGCTATATTCCTCCATTTTATTTTTAGTGGTTGCTCTTTATCACATGATACCTTCAAATAACATTATCTCACTTTATGTTTAGTGTAGAAATCTTAGAACAGTTTACTTCCATTTCTCTTCTCATATCCTTTGTGCTATTATTGTCATACATTTTACTTCTATGTATGCTGTAAACCTCAAAATATATTATTTTGCTTTAAATAAATTGTCTCAAACAGATTTCAAAATAAGGGGAATGTTATACAGTTACCTATTTACCATTTCTTTTGTGTTGATCCAAGTTTCTACTTGGTGTTGTTCCTTCCTTTCTGATTAAAGACTTATTTTAGTTGTAGGTCTGTAGAGAATGAAGTTTCAATCAACTTTTGTTTGATAAAAGGTCTAAAGCTATCTGCTGGTGGCACAGATTGACAAGAAGTCTGCTGTCATTCTTTTTGTTGCTCTATAATTTTTCTCCCCGTCATTTTTATGATTTTCTCTTTATTACTGGCTTTTGGTAATTTGATTATGATGTATCTCGCTGTAGTTTTATTTAAGATTATTTTGCTTGTGGTTTGGTGAACATGGCTTAGTCTGGGTCCTCTAGAGGAACAAAACAAGTGAAACACATATAGACATATAGAGAGTGATTTGCTTCAAGGAAATGGCTTACATAATTGTGAGTAAAAGGCTCATGAAACTGTGAGGGCTGGCAAATCCCAAATTCATGGATCAGATGACAGGCTGACAACCTCTGTAGGTTCACAAGACTCCAGAGGCTGATGAGCCCAAAACTTGCAGGTTAGGGCCTACAGCCCCTGCTGGCTTACATCCCAAGTTCATATGCCAACAAAATTGCAGGATTAGGAAGACAGTGAGCTTTGCCAGAATATTCACTTACATCTTGGACGCCAGCCATACCTCCAAGGAAACTCCTCTTCCAACTAACTGGCTGCTCATACCAGATCACAAAATGAGAGGTGATACATAGTGTCTGCCAAACCACTAAGAAGTTTAGCCTAGCCAAGTTGACACACAACATTAACCATCACACACTTGGATCTGTATGTATTTTTTTTATCAAATAATTCAAACATTATTTTGTCAAAAAATTTTTTTCTGCACCCCACCCCCTTTGTCAAAAACTCTAATCACACATGTTAGGTTGCCTGGTATTACCTCAGCTCACTGAAGCTTTGTTCTTTCTTCTTTCTAGCCTTTTTTCTCTTCGTGCTTTATAATTTCCATTGCTTTTCACTGATCTTTTCTTCTGTATTTCTAATCTGCTGTTAATCCCATTCAGTGTACACCTACTCCTCATTTATTGACTATTTCATTAACTGACATTTCACATTTATGACAATAGTAAAAAATCTACCATCTGGCCATTCTGCACATTAATGACCCCACCTACCTGCACATGCTTGCTGCGTGTAGCAACTTCAGGGTACGCGAAGAGAGGAATGGAGCCATCTCCACTCCTCCTGGCTCACGCCTTCTCCCTTTTCCTGATGCACTCAACCCTCCATTCCAGGCTCACCCCACATACAGGCACTGGCCAGTGGGTGCTCAAGGCTGCCGTGCACCACTCAGCCCATGCCGCCCCACTTTCTGCACCAAGTAAACCATGGAGCTTGAGCTAGGATGCCAGGTGGCTGAGGATGTCTAGCCAGCTGCCTGCAGCATGGATTTGGATACTGGAGAGCAAAGCAAGGGCAAGCCTGTGACCACCACAGGTACAGAGGGGCCATGGCTGCCTAGTTGGGAGTGGTGGGGCTAGGAAGGAGGGGAGGCTGGGGCAGGAAATAATGAGTATTTCACCCATCACTGATTTTTGCATATTGACTTGGTCTTTGGAACCTAGCCATGTTGATAAGTGAGGTGTGTGTGTATTTTTTCATTTCTGATACTGAATTTTTTCTTTTGAGACATTCCATTTGGGTCTTTTTTATATATCTTCCATTTCTCTCCTTATTATATCCATGTTTTCCTTGACATTCTTGAACAAATTTATAACATTTAAAATAGCTGTTTTAAGGTCTTTGTAGGCTAACTTCATCATTTTTGTCATTTCTGGGCCTGCTAAGATACGGGTCATGCTTTTCTGCAATGCCTGGTTAATTTTTTACTCAATGTTGGACATTCTGATTCTACACTGTTGAGTGCTGAATTTTGTTGTTTTTTTAAAGAGGGCTGGTCTTTGCCCTGGCATGCAGTTAAGGTACTTACAGATCAGTTTGATCCTTACAAAGCTTGCTTTTAAGCTCAGTTAAAGTGCTTTACCTTAGGTCTAATTTAGCTCTAGTAAAGCATAACCTTTTCGGGAGACACTACCCAAATGCCTTGTGTATTACATCTCTCCATTCTGGCCAGTATGAATGTTAACTGTTTCTTGCCCCAATTGCACTAACTATCCAGCCTACTATTTTCTGAGTTCTTTCTCTGGCTGTGTGTATTTTCACCCAATGCATGTACAGATCTATACTCACCAAGGACTCGAGGGAACCTCTTTACTTATCTCTGGTGCTCTCCTTCTGTGCAGCTCGCTCTTTTCTGGTACCCTGTTCCATAACTTCTAGCCATCTTGGGTTCCTCATACTTCAACTTTTCACTTCTTAATTCAGCAAGACTACCAGGCTGTTTGGTTTCTTCCTCTGTAAAATCTGGAAACTGCTTCTAGGCAATAAGCTTGGGCTGCCTACATATTACCCTTCATACAAGGATTACAGTCTTCTACTGCTGTTGTTCAATATCTAGAAACAACTGTTGCATTTAGTTTGTCAGATGTCTTCTAGTTGTTTATGATAAGAGGGCAATCTCTGTACCAGTTAATCATTCAAAGGCAGAAGCCAAAACTCCCTTATATCCTCTTTTATTTTTATCTACCTGGAATCTAATTCTTTTCAATTATATACAAACTAGGTCAGAACATAAGTCATTCTTACCTTTGTAGATTTCTCTAATGGTTGATCATACTGTGCCTGCTGCATAACGTCACTGACTATCATTTTAGCAATCTTCCAAGCTAGTTCTTCTTGGGCCTAAAAGAAGTAATTCAAAATATTGATAATGGTCATTTATTTAAAGTCCTCTGAACGTAACTGTGTATACATTATCATTTGCATTTATTTAAATTAGAAGTACACTCCATTGTCCGAAAGGATCTGAGCTACTCTCTAATATGATGTCTTAACACACCATTCGCTGTCTTCTAAAGTCAGCTGTTGGGTGGGTAACCAACACTATGATCATTTTCATGTTGAATGGTGAAAATAAAATGTTTCTTTTTCCATCCCATCTCTCAATAATACACTTAAGTATTAAAAAAGCAAGCCTCCACTTCTGAAAAGTAAAACTGGCAGTGGGGGAGGGAAACATTTGAGCTTCTTAATTCTACATTGATTACTGAGGTCTGTTTGTTGGTAGAAACTTGAATGCATGGATATCCTTCACAGGTAAGTCTTTGGACTGAACTTACCTTCACTGCTACCACCAGGCAATTGTTAGATGCTAAAGAGGTCACCCTTTATTGTTACGTGCTAGATAAGGGTGCACTGATGTGCCATGATTTTTAAACATGAGAACTAAAGCAAGAAGAAATATGAAACCTTACTTAAATAAGGTGGTACTCAGAAAAGGAATCTCTTTACACTAAAAGTAGAATTTACCTCATCGGTATTTCCTTGCACCCACTTCTTCATAGCTTGTGAGAACATGGATCCTAGTAAACAAAGTCAAAATTAAATGCAGATCTCATACACGACTTTATATTTAAAAATGTTCTTATTTATAAGCTGTTACTTTCAGATATTGGTATTCTTTTCTTACATAATCCCATCCAAAACATTCAGGTACACTATCATTAATAAAAACTGATTATATTGCTTCCCTAACAGACTATTACTTGTAAACACTTTTCGTTTTTATTACGGTAAAAAAAAAAATATATATGTATAACAAAATGTTTGCCATTTTAACTATTTTTAAGTGTATAATTCAGTAAAATTAACTACATTCACCATGTTGTGCTACCTGAAAAACTTCTAAAAGGCTGCTCCAGAGTTCTGAGTTCTTCTACCCTGCTTAACTTTTTTTTTTTTTGTGGGGGGTAGGAGGGTCAGTGCATTTATTTATTTATTTATTTGTTGAGAATATACACAGCAGAACAAATACCAATTCAACAATTTCCATATGTGCAATTCAGTAGCATTGATTACATTCTCTGAGTTGTGCAGCCATTCTCACCCTCCTTTTCCAAGTTGTTCCTCTCCATTAACATAAACTCACTGCCCCCTAAGTTTCCTATCTAATTTTTCAAGTTTCTGTTGTCGGCTTGATCCCATATAGATCTTAAATGAGCATGATGTTCAAGGTACACATTCTTTACTAGTTAAGCTAAACTACTGTTTGGTTTTAAGAAGAATTCAGGGGATATTTTTGGTTTAAGGTTTAAAGATTATCTCAGGGCAATAGTTTATGGGGTTCATCCAGCCTTCATGGAACCAGAAATTCTGTATTCCATGAGGATTTGGAATTCTGCTCTACATTTTCCCCCTTTCGATCAGGACTCTTCTAGAGAATCTTTGATGGAAATGTTCAGTAACGGTAGGTGATCACCATCCAGTTCTTCTGATCTCATGGCAAAGGAGGGAGTTGTTCATGGAGGCATGGAGCCACACACTCCATTTCTTCCTCTTATTCCTGACTCCTCTCCTTCCTTTGTTGATCCAGGCAAATAGAGACCAACTGTACCTTGGATGGCTGTTTGCAAGCATTTAAGACTCAGGAAATACACAATGAACTAGGAGTTAGAATAGAAGACTAAACACATTTTGTCAACTAACTGGGATGTCCCATGAAACTACGACCCCAAACTTCCAAACCAAAGAATCAAATCCCATGAGGTGTTTTGTTATACTAAGCAGCTACTCTTTTTTTTGTCATTGCTATAAATATATCTATCACACATTAGCCAATTCAACTTTTTACAGGTGAAAATTTATTTACCGCAGTTACATTTATCGGCTTTGTGACCCTCCCCTTAAATCAACTTGATTTTTCCCTCATCGTAAACCAAAAACCTAGTATTCCATAAGCAATAACCCTCCCTTTCCTATCCCTTCCCTCTTACTCTTGGTAACCACTAATAAACTTCGGTCTCTATATATTTGTCCCTTCTTGTCTTTTTATATTATCGAGGTCACACAGTATTTATCCTTTTTGTGATTGACTTATTTTACTTAGCATGTCTTTAAGCTCCATTCAAGACTTCATTTCTCTTACTGGCTGAGTAGCATTTCATTGTATGTATGTACACATTTTGTTTATCCATTCATTTGTTGATGGGTACTCTCCTTACCTGATGAAAGAAACTATCATCTACTGTAAGATTTGCAGAAAACATTAAAAAATAACAAAACTCTGACCAGGATATTGGTCTTGGATAAGAATCTAAAAACACATCAGAAGACATCAATTCATTTGTTATGTTCCAAACTTTCCAGATCAGCTCCTGTACAAAGGGTTTCTAGAAAGAATATGGTGCCATAAGTTGGATCTCTGGTCTGTATAAATTTGCTGACTGAGAACAGAGTTTTAAATGGCCATGCACTGCCCCAGCCATAGTATACCTCGACTTCCTAGGACACAAATCTATTTACAGCTGTACTCAGATCCTGATAAATTACCAAGGAAGTAGGCTAGGCTCTACTTCCATAAATAAAATACACAGCTTATCCTTTCATTCGTATGAATAGGCTTATTTCCTAACTGCTTAAACCAATTGAATTGGTTTAATTATTTCTTGAGGCAAAGTCCTGATTAATTTAACAGTGGGATAGAACTATAAATAGCACTCATAAAAAATACAAAAACTAGATCTTTTTCCCTGAATAATTTTTATTATTTGCAAAGTTTTTGAATATCGGTCTAGTCAAATTTTACTACCAAACAGAGTCAACAGGGCCACAGTGTTAAACGCTCTGCCTGAAGTTTTAAATGGTTGTTGAATTACCAAACACACTGCTCTCTCTTCAGGTTCAAATGCAGTGTCACACTACTGACAATCTCCTATTTTCTGACACTCTCTAGTTCTCCTCTAATACCCACATCTTTGACTCTTCCTCTGTCCATTCCCCCCTCCTTTAACATGCAGGTTCTCCAGGATACCACTCCCAGTCTTCTGTTTTCTTCAACACATGCTCTTTGGAGCACTTCATTCACTCCTGTGTCATTAACTTCCTTCAATATGCAGACAACACAAAAACTTCTCTCTGGGTCCCAAACCCATACTTCCAAATTGTCCAAAGGCATCTCAAACTAAACATGTTCTAAGTTGAGCTCATCTTTGTCTCTCACCTACTTTTCCCTTTATCCTCTATCTCATTTCATCCACAATTTTCTACCTAGTGAACTCTTGTTTAAAAAAACAAAAAACAAAACTCAATCTACCTTCCTGACACATTTACTCTCCATATTAAATCTATCACAAAATTTTACCTTGGAACACAATCTCTTGAATTCGATCTTGAAAGCCTCGTGTATCTGTCCTTCCTTCTAATTCCTGCTACCACTACCTAACTTCAAATCCTCTCCTCTCTCTATCTACATGACCAGCTCATTCTACTGACTGACTGGTTTCCGTGACACCAGTTCCTCCCCACTCTAATCCATTCCCATATGACTTCCAGAAAAATGAATCTAGTCAGTACTTTGCTTAGAAATCCCCAATATCTAGATGACAGGAGTCCCAGCTTCTCAACATGACACACAAGAGCTTTCACAATGAAGGTACTGCCACTATAGGTATCACACATTCAAAATATCCTTTTACAAGTCCTTCTTGTTACACTTTCTCCTGGATTATTTTTTAATATAAGCTTTAAAATTACCATCCTTGCCCTGAAATCAAAGTTTTATACTCTCAGAAGTCTCTGAGATACGCTCTTCTCAAAACTCAACTTTTGTAACTATGCTCTATTTTCAGGTTTCAAAGCCTAAGTTTAAACTATGAGCTGGTAAATGATGGACATTCTTGCCAGCTGCCCTCAGCAAGGAAGGAGAGGAAGACAGAGAAAGGAGAGTTGAACTGCAAAAAATTGTTTGTTGTCAAGATAGTAATTTGAACCAAAGCTCATAACTGCTATTAATCTGCTGTGTAATCCTCAACCAATCACAATTTCCCTAGTCCTCAATTTCTTCATCTTCATTATTTTGGGATTTGTGTTAACAAATCTCCATTATTTTGGGGGAAACATCCGTAAGTATCCTAAGAATGAAGTAATTTGAAAAACTTATGTCTGTGTCAATGTGTGTAGGTTAACTGGGTTTTAAAAAATGATTTTTTAAAGATAAAATAAATATAACCCATAATCTTAACACTCAGATAACCTATGATGGCATTTTCAGAGCCTAATTAATTCAATCCACAAATATTAATGAGTGCCTACCATGTGCCAGGAATAATTTTAGAAGCGATTAATAGAGTGGCAAATAAAATCTCTGCTCTCATGGAGGCAATATTCTAGTCATGGAAGCAAAATAGACTACAAACAAGTATGCAAATGAACAAGGTAATTTCAGATAGTGAGTTAAGAAAATAAAGAAGTAAATGTTAGTAGTAGAGATGATTTTAGATCCTGTGGGCTGGGAAGGCCTCTCTGAAGAGAGAACATCTGAGAAAAGAACAAGGAGCCTGTCATTTCATGAAAGCCATGGCAGGGCTTCCACGGAGGGGAAACCATAACTGTAGAGTCTCAAAAGAGCAGATACTTCAGAAAAAGAATAAAGGATAGTACAATTAGAGCTTAGTACATGAATGGAACAGTAGTTCAGAATAAGGTTACAGAGGCAGGCAGGGGACATTTATAGGTCACAGCAGAGCATCTAGGTTTTATTCCAAGTGCAAAAGGAAGCTACGGGAGAAGTATGGGTGGATGATTAAGCAGTACAGGGTAAGAAAATAAAAAAAGAAGGGAACAAGGGTATAATGAAAAGTAAAAAGTACCTCTTCTCATTCTTAAAATAATCTCCGTTAAATTTTTTAATGTATCCTTTCAGGGAATATTTTAATGGATATGCAACATATATATAGTCTTTAAAAAATACCATACATGTTACCCATATGTATCCTAACCAAAAATTTTTAACTCAAATCATCAAGACCTTAAATATAACTTGCAGTTTACAAGAAACACAAGGACAAAAAAAATAAGTTAAATAACATAATTAAAAATATCCAGGTGGTTGGGCATTTTGTAGGGTCATTAGCCTAATACATTTAACAAGGGTCATAAAAAACAGACCATTCTAGATTAAAACAAGCTTAAGAGACTTTAACAAGAAGCAATGTGTGGTCCTGAACTAAATACTGGTCTGAACAAAGCAGCTATAAAGCACATGTTAGGGTCAACCATGGAAACATGAATATGGTCTGAGTACTGGATAAAATGAAAATTTACTAGAATGGAAAGGCAGAGCTCATTAATAAACAATATATTCAGTATAAAAACAAAGAAAACACAAAGTCACTGATATTTACATATGCAAAGAAAAATAATCCAGAGGGAAACATACTGAAGTACTAATAGTGATGTGATCTCTAGATGGTCTCATTTTTTATTTTTGTTTTTCCATATTTCTACTCTTCTTCACTTACAAATAACACTTCTAATATAAGAGTATTTAAAAAATAATATAATAGAAATCATATAATGCATACTGTTCTATCAATTTTTCTACTTATTATATTTTAGGAAACTTTTTATATTAATACAGTTCTACCTCATTAAAATATAATTCGATGTAATGCATTACGTAGAAAAACCATAAAGTTTATTTAACCAGTCTGACTGATGGATACCTCCAATGTTTTGTTATTAGAAACAATGTTTTAATAAACATCCATGTACAAAAACCTTGGTCTACTTTTACAAGTATATTCATTGTGTAAATGAAAAAAATGATTGTATAAGTTACCTGAAATAACATTCTGATTTTAGAGAGAAGGTCAGATCTGATACCAAAAGTACATGCCAATATACTCTAAAGAATCTTACTGGAATGATTCTGATTTGTTTTGTAGATGTATAAACTGAGCAAAACCACTGACAGTTGTTTTCTCTAGGAGGTAGGATTCTGAGTGACTGCGGATCATCCATTATTAAAGCCAAAATACCTTCCTTAATTTTCTTATAGCACTTTGTTCATACTACCATTTAATGTTTGATGGGTACCTAATAAACACCAGAGTTCCAAGTACCCTCATGGATCTTATTCTAGTGGAGGACACTGAAAAAATAAACAAGTTAATATAAGTGTGAGAATAAAATAATTACAGAGTATAGTGTTGCAATGGAAACCAGCAGGGTGACATGACAGAGAAAGCAGTCAGATTTTTTTCCCTAGACAGGAACTATTATTTAGTTATCATTAAGGAGCTTAATAATAACTAAATTAATAGTTCCTGTCTAGGAAAAAAAAATATGAGGATAAAAATTTATGAGGATGGCACAGGACTGGGCAGTGTTTCGTTCTCTCGTACACAGGGTTGCTATGAGTTGGAATCAACTCAATGGCACCTAATAACAATATAATGACAACTAAGCTTTTTTGCCACATTTGCTTTTTCTCTTTCTTTCTCTTCACACAATTATTGTTAAATTATTGTTATTATTACCATTTTCTTTGCTAAGCCATTTAAAAGTAAGCTGTAGATGTCATTATACTTCAAATATTTCAGCAGGTGTGGCCAGATACTTCAAATATGGCTGTTAAAGAAGACCTGGATCTAAACAGGTAGAATTGAAGACTTCAAAGGTGAGAAACAGTCAGTCATGCAAAGGACTTAGGGCCAAGGGTTCCAGGCAGAGGAAACTAGAAGCAAAACAGTCTACGGAGGAGGAAAGAACCTGGCCTGTTTGAGGAAAACTTGTCCAACGTAAGTGGAACAAAGAAAGCAATAGGAAGTGTCATACCAAAGAAGTAGGCAAGGTAAGGCTGAGAACACAGAGAGCCTACTGGACTATAACAGATGTTTGAATTTGTTCCAAAAAAGTAGCAACTTAAAGAGATGTCTGGACAACTAACTGAAACTAGAATATGTGGATGTGTTAAACCAAGTTGCAGATTCATTATTGTATGTAGGTATGTCCCAATTAAATTAATAATGCCAAGTAACTTGATAGATGAGGTTACTTATATAGACAGAATCCTGTTGTCTCTACCTTCAAATATACCCAAATCTGACCGTTCTTCCACCACCAGCCTAATTCATAACCACCATCCTTACCTAGCCTATATTAAGAATGTTCTGTTTCCCTGCTTCTCCTCTTAACCCTCTACATTCTATTTTCCAAACAGCTACCAGAGTGTTTCCTTTAAAACATAAACCAGATCATGTCACTTCACTACTCCAACTTCCAATGATATCCCAACTCTTTCAAGTCCTTACTATAGCTTCTGGCTTTCTACCACTCATTCCTTTGCTCACTCCACTCCAGCCACATCAGTCTTGCGCTGCACTCTCCAGCTTCAGGGTCTCTATTCTGTTCCTTTTGCCAAGAACACTCTTCTTCCAGATATTGCTAGGGCTTACTCTCCCACTTTGCTCAGGTCTCTAGTCAAATGCTTCAGTGAAGACAATCACCACTAAACTTTACTCTTCTAGTCCCTTAACCTGCTTTTTATATTTATACATAAATACATAAACATATGCACATACACTGTACTTGTTTATCTGTTTACTGTCTCCTCCACTATAATGTCAAGGTCCATGAGGGCAGGAATTTTATTTTCTTCCCAGTATCTAGAACAGTGAGTGTATACAGTAGGCACACAATTATTTTTATTGGACAAAAATAACATGAAGAGACTGAATGAACAGAATAAACAGAGAGTGGTTTGGGGAGAAGTTTCCTTTCTATTTTAACCACTCGTATCTTAATTCATATAAAACAAAACATGAGCAAACGACAGATACCCCACACCTATACTCTGGAACAGTGGCATTTCTTCATTAGCTGTCAGAGGAATAAGACCAGCTCAAAAAACAGCTCAGAGACTTTCTATTAATGCTGTGCTGGCAACTTCGGAGAATCTGTTATCCTACCTGATGACGCTGTAGAGCCCTTCCTAGCCAATACCTTACAGAGGCCACCTAGCACTTCCTCTTGTCCAAGGCCACCAGTGACCTCTTCCTAGTATTCATGTTTACACAATAAAAGGCACATAACCACTAGATTGTAAGTTTCCTGATGGCAGGATCTGTATCTTCTAATCTGCGTGGGGAATGCTAGTGCAGAGACACTCAAAATTATTTACTGAATGAACTACTGTGCAGACTACCCTTTACCCATCTGTGTATCCAAGATTTTTCTGGCAAAATAGGAAATGAAATCAATTATTTGGATCAACTAATAAAGTCAAATAGGTAACAAGTCTTTTTGTGGTTTAACTTATTTCAACAATTGTTGTATTTTTTTTTAAAGCACTCTGTCAATGTATATCTGATCAAAGTGTAGGTTATTCATCCAAAATAAAATTGTATAATTCATTATTTAAACAATAGTTGTATTAAACAAACAAACAAATGAACATATCAGGAATGCAGAAACCAAACCAAACCAGTTGCCATGGAGTTGATTCTGACTCATAGCGACCCTACAGGACAGAGGAGAACTGCCCCACAGAGTTTCCAAGAAGCGCCTGGTGGATTCGAACTGCCAGCCTTTTGGTTAGCAGCCATAGCTTTTAACCACTACGCCACCAGGGTTTCCATCAGGAATGCAGTCCTATTAAATTCCATAGGAAGATAAACAAGACTTTTTAATTTTAGACACACTTGTCAAAAATGAAGCATTTTCTTCTTATGGAAGTCAGTACCTTTTACTTGAAAGACAATAGTGTCAATCCAACCACATGAAAAGTTTACTGGTTTCCAAAATCCTCCTGTGTAAACCAGTCATTTAGAAGCTGAAATCAGTGACAAAGAGTGTACCTGTAAAGTGTGAATCTAACACTTAGAATTGACCAAGCACTCTTCTGCTGCTTAAACAAAGTAATAATTTGTATTCAACCTACTGACATTTTTCACATATATTTCATAAGAACTTTTGATGATCTAGAGAAAATTTAAAAAAATATAGGGTCTCAAGATAAACCTGAAAATTCAACCTGGATTGGGTATTTTTTCATTATATAAAAAGGTGAGCAATATTTTTTCATATGGGGTAACTTCTACAATGGTAAAGCAAGTTCAGTAACTTGGTTCGGAGGAAGCGACTATCTAGAGATGTGATTAGATGATGCCCTTGTTGTCCCCGCTTCTGACCATAAACACAGGATGAAAGATATGGCAGTTATTTCACAAAAACTCAGTTTAAATCTTAAATGATCCTTCACTTACAGACAATGACTAACGTGAGTAAAAGCTTAATACAAAGTAGCAAAACACCACAAACCTTTTGATTTCTTTACATCTGGTTCAGGCTCAGATTCTCGGATGAACTGCCCCAGGTCACTGACTCTTCCAAATGTCATTTTCCTAAATAAGGATATAATTTTTAACAATTAGTGTTTAATTTAGAAGGGGGGGGGGGGAACTGCTTCTAAGCACACCTTGCCTAAATCTGGAAAGCCAGAAATATAATTTATAGTTAGCCTATGTTATTATGTTATTCAAAGCGGAGCATATTTTAAATAGAATCTACCTTCTCCACAGAAAGCAAAAATAACCTTTAAGTCAATGAAATTCCATTCAAAATCCCAAAAACGTTTATGAAAGATGACAAGTTAATAGGTAATGCACAATCCTGAAATTAACACAAAAAAGGCACAAAAATAGCCAAGACAATTTTAGAAAAGAATAGACAATAGGTATGACTTGCTCTAACAATGATCCAAATATAAAGCTACGGTAATTCCGGTATGAACCCCACTGCTATTGAGTTGATTCTGACTCATGGTGACCCTATATGACAAAACAGAATTACCCTGTAGGGTTTTCAAGGAGCAGCTGGCGGATTTGAACTGCTGTTCTTTTGGTAAGAAGGCAAGCTTTTAACAACTGCACCACCAGGGCTTCAATTAAGGTATAGGAATAGACGAAATCAATGGAACAAAGGATAAATCTCAAAAGCATTAATATAAAAGAAGCCAGATACAAAACAACTACATACTGCATGATTCTATTTATATGAAATTCTAGAAATGGCAAAACTATAGTGATGAAAGCCAGGGACTGGGAGGATGGGACTGACTGGCATGAGGGAACTATTCTGGGTGATGAAAATGTTCTATATCATTACTGGGCTGGTGGTTGTATGTCCATATATACATTTAAGAAAATTCATTGAAATTGTACACTAAAAATTAATAAATTTTATAGTATGTAAATTACCTCAATAAAACAACCAAAAATATTGTAAAAAATCAATGCAACAGAACAAAAATTCAGAACAAGTAACACATATATAAGGAAACATAGGATAAAGGCAGTGTCTTAAAATAATGAGAAAGGGTGCACTACTCAATAAATGGATGGCTGGATAACCACTGTGAAAATTAAGTTAATTCTCTACCTCATATCAGTCCTAAATGGAAAAAACAATGCTATAAAACATTAGAAGAAAATATAGGAGAATATGTTTAGGATGGGGGGAAGGGAAGTCCCTCTTAAGAAAGTTACAAATTGTAAAAAACAAAGACAAACAAGCAATGATAAAAACTTTAAATTCTCTGATAAGACATATAAACAAAGTTAAAATGCAAAGGACACAGAGGTCTTATTTTTAGTAGATATTACAAACCAATGATTAATATCCAGAAACATACAGATATTCAGCAAGTCGTTCAGAAATCACCCAACAAAAAAAATGTAAAAAGGGTGTGAATAGTCAATTCATAGAAGAAAAAACCTGAACCAACAAACATACCAAAAGAAGCTCAAACTTATCAGCAATCATCCAATATTGGAAAAAAATTAAGGTTTGATATTATTCAGTATTGACAAGAATGTGGGGAAAACAAGAATGCTTACTAATTGTTGCTGAGAATGTAAAATTATACAGCTGCTTTTTGAAGGTAAATTATTAAAACTATTAAAACTAAAAATATGCTTCTTGGTACAAGAAAGCAGATAAAAGGAGGTCCTCTGAACAATTTTGGATAATAGTGAAAAATTGCAAACAACTTAAATACTCATCAATAACAAAATGGCCATATAGCGGAATAACACGTATGGAATACATTGCCACAGTTATGAGCTATAATTAACACGACATATGAGTACTACAGCATAGATAAAATGAGATAAATCTGTACAGACTAATGAAGAAAAATTTTCAAAACTCACCGTGAATGAAAGCACACAAAACATGTATAGTATTAATTAAATAAAAGTAAACAAACAAAAATGAACTTTGTAACAATTAAGTACCCTGAGTGAAAGTGGAGACCAGAATTGAGGTGTCATCAAATGGGACACCAAGCCTTAACACAGCCGTATTTGGAGATAAAGGCAGTGTCTCAAAGCAGTGAGAATGGGGTACGTTATCCCTTTAGGATGGAGAAAATGGCAGTCTGTGATAAATTGCAATTAAGTGGCATATCCTATGTACTACTGTCTTTTTGCTACATGTTAGAATGAACAATCAATTTAGTTTTTAAATACAAAGGGATAAGTTTATTCCACTTTCTAAGTATAGTCATGCATTGCATAATGTCCACAATATATTCTGTGAAATAGGACGTTAGGTGATTTGGACGTTGCGCAAACACTATTACATATGCATAGTCCCTGGATTACAAACAAGTTCTGCTCCTAAGCCCGTCTTTCAGTAGAATTTGTATGTAAGTTGGAACAGTTAGGTACAGTTCCTATCTAGCGCCAGTTTGTCAAATATTTGTCTTAGTATGTAGTATTTAGTGTACCTTTCTATTTATAAAGAAATATTAAAGAAAAACTTCCAGATACACTAAAACATTTTTAACATAATAATATAGGAATAATAATAATAATGCCTTGATGTGCATTGCAAAGTAGCACCTGTTATTACCTGGAATTTTTAATATAACAGGCTTTACAGGGGTTGGTTCATAACTACAGGTTGTACGTAAGTTGAACATTCGTAACCCAGGGATGAAAGAAAGTACAGTAAGTACATACATAAGGCAGTAACACAGTCATTATCATGACATATGTATTATATATGTACCTTACCATTACATCCCTGGCAGTGCAATTGTTTTGTATACAAGAGGCATTAAATATATGCTGTGTGCAGGAGGCTGTGGTGTCTGCTACACCCAGTTATGTCTGCAATGCTCTGCTCTCCGATCAAGATTTCTGAACTCTGCTATAACCTTATGGGACCACAGACGTATCTGCGATTGGACGTTGGCCAAATAAATATTATGTGGTGCATGACTGTATTAATAAATTATGTTGGTGTTTTTTATTTTTAAGACAGACCGAGCTAACATATGAATTAAATGAAATGTAAAAGAGATAGCCAAAAAACATACTATATAGACAAGACACTCATCAATCTCATAGATGGTGGTGGAATAATGATGGTAACTAACACTTATGGAGTGCTCACTAGATGTTGGAGTCCCTGGGTGGTGCAAAAAATTAATGTCCTCAACTGCTAACTGAAAGGTTGGAGGCTCGAGTCCACCCAGAAGCACCTTGAAAGAAAAGCCTGGTCATCTATTTTAGAAAATATCAGCCACTAATAACTCTATAGAGCACAAATCTACTCTGACACACATGGGGTTGCCAGGAATCAGAATCAACTCAGTGACAATTGGTACAAGACGTCTGGCAATGTTTTAAATGCTTTTCATGTATTACCTCATTTAATCCCCCTACCAACTCAACAAGGTAGCTATCATTTTCATTTTATAGATACAAAAACTGAGACAGAAAGAGGTTAAGTAGCTTGCCAATAAGTGGCAGAGCCAAAATAAAACCCAGGAAATCACTCCATAGACCTCATCCTAATACTACACACTACATGTAAAACTGCCAAGCATATATTAATAAATTACTGAGCCACATTTTAAAATGATGCAAAATTCTCTTACACTCATAAAAATTGACATGAGCCGATCTTACCCTGCATATGTTCGTTGATATAAAGACTCTGGATCCAGGCTTGCAGCATCCACAATTATCGCTTCATCAAAATTTTTCAGAATTTTAACACTGGTTTTTTTCACACTGGACTACAAGAGAAATTGTAAATATTAGCAGTGTGCTATTTGGCAACTGGGTTTAGAATACGATACATCTGTATAAAATTTTTTTCAGTGTTCAGAAATATGTAATTTTCACTCAACCCCAGCACTAATGAGATGTTTAATATCAATGATTCTGAAATGTGGCCTCGAAATACAACTATAGGAGGAAAGTACAACATTAAAATGTGTAACATATATATTTGTATGTCATTATCTGTTTGTGTTCCTAATTATCTAAGTTCCAAAAAAATGTGCTGTATCTACAAACATTATGTTCCTAGATGTGCTGCGATTAATTATTTTTGTGTGGGGTCTTTTTAGCCACGGTCTTAAAACTCCCACCCAAGTGACTGGGTGGGACTGAGTGATAGGGTAATTGTAGCTCACCGAGGGGATTGTTCAGTTTTGCCTTAAAAGAGAGCCCATTTGAGAGCAGGAGGAGCCAGCATGTCCTTTAGACCTGGGATCGCTGCACTGAGGAGCTCCCGGACCCAGGAGATACACAGCAGCAAAAGATGGTGTAGTGGGCTTCCTGACTCACAAAGAGAGAAAGCTCAGTTCCTTTGGGAAGAGGCTTAGGGCCAGGGAGAGGCATGCCTCCAAGCACAGTACGGAAGAGGCTGTCCTGATGGAAGAACTGTATCCTGAGTGTTCCTCAGCCTGAATTGTAACTATTAACTTCCTTAGTAATAAGCCCCATAATCCTGAGAATGGACTGTGAGTTCTGTGTGGCCATTGAGTGAATTATCGAACCCAGCAGAGTGCTGTGGGAGGGACGGTTGATGTCAGAGTTGGTAAAAATGGTGGAGACAGAAGGCATGTCTGACCTCCGCGTTGTGATTTCCAGTCCCTCTTGTGGAGTTAGAGGAGGTCAGACACTGCCCCTACATAGTTTTTACACTGTTGTTGTTGGGTGCTATTGAGTTGGTTTCGACTCATAGTGAACCTATGCACAACAGAATGAAGCACTGCCCAATCCTGCACCATCATCACAACTGTTGATATGCTTGAGCCCATTGTTGCAGCCACTGTGCCAATCCATCTCGTTGAGAGTCTTCCTCTTTTTCGCTGACCCTCTACTTTACCAAGCATGATGTCCTTCTCGAGGGATTGATCCCTCCTGATAACATGTCCCAAGTACGTAACACACAGTCTTGCCATTCTTGCTTCTAAGGAGCATTCTGGTTGTACTTCTTCCAAAACAGATTTGTTTGTTCCTTTGGCAGTCCATGGTATATTCAATATTCTTTGCCAGCACCACAACTCAAAGGCATCAATTCTTGTTCGGTCTTCCTTATTCATTGTCCAGCTTTCGCATGCATATCAGGTGACTGAAGACACCATGGATTGGGTCAGACACACCTTAGTCTTCAAGGTGACATCTTTGCTTTTCAACACTTTAAAGAGGTCCTTTGCAGCCAATTTGCCCAATGCAACGCATTTTTTGATTTCTGGACTGTAGCTTCCATGGGTGTCGATTGTGGAGCCAAGTAAGATGAAATCCTTGACAACCTCAATCTTTTCTCCATTTACTATGATGTTCTTATTGGTCCAGTTGTGAGCATTTTTGTTTTCTTTATGTTGAGGTGTAATCTGTATTGAAAGCTGTGGTCTTTGAGCTTCATCAGTAAGTGCTTCAAGTCTTCTACACTTTCAGTAAGCAAGGCTGTGCCATCTGCATAATGCAGGCTGTTAATGAGTCTTCCTCTAATCCTGATGCCATGTTCTCCTTCGTGTAGTCCAGCTTCTCAGATTATTTGCTCAGCATACAGGCTGAACAGGTATGATGAAAGGATACAGCCCTGACACACACCTTTCCTAACTTTAAACCATGCAGTATCCCCTTGTTCTGTTCAAACGACTGCCTCTTGATTCATGTATAGACTCCCCATGAGCACAATTAAGTGTTCCGGAATTCCCATTCACCACAATGTTATCCATAATTTGTTATGATCCACATAATTGATTTCCACATAATCGAATGGCTTAGAATAGTCAATAAAATACAGGTAAACATCTTTCTGATATTCTCTGCTTTCAGCCAGGATCCATCTGACATCAGCAATGATATCCCTGGTTCCATGTCCTCTTCTAAATCCAGCTTTAATTTCTAGCAGTTCCCTGTCGATATACTGCTGCAGCCACTTTTAAATCATCTTCAGCAAAATTCTGCTTTCATGTGATATTAGTGATATTGTTTGATAATTTCCACATTTGGTTGGATCACCTTTCTTTGGAATAGGGATAAATATGGATCTCTTTCAGTTGGTTGGCCAGGTATCTGTCTTCCAAATTTCTTGGCATAGATAAGTGAGCACTTCCAGTGCTGCATCCATTTGCTGAAACATCTCAATTGGTTATTCCTTCAATTCCCAGAGCCTTGTTTTTTGTCAGTGCCTTCAGTACAGCTTAGAATTCTTCCTTCAACAGCATTGGTTCCTGATCATACCATACCTCCTGAAATGGCTGAACGTCGATCAATTCTTTTTGGGATAGTGACTCCGTGTATTCCTTCCATCTTCTTTTGATGCTTCTTGTGTCATTTAATATTTTCCCTGTAGAATCCTTCAGTATCGCAACTCGAGGCTTCAATGTTTTCTTCAGTTCTTTCAGCTTGAGAAATGCCTAGCACGTTCCACCCTTTTGGTTTTCTATCTCCAGGTCTTTGTACACGTCATCATAATACTTTGTCTTCTCGAGCCACCCTTTGAAATCTTCTGTTCAGTTCTTTTGCTTCATCATTTCTCCCTTTTGTTTTAGCTACTTGACGTTCAAGAGCAAGTTTCAGAGTCTCTTCTGACATCCATTTAGGTCTTTTCTCTCTCTACTGTCTTTTAAATGATCTCTTGCTTTCTTCATGTATGATATCCTTGCACAACCTGTCTGGTCTTCAGTCATTAGTGTTCAACACGTCAAATCTGTTCTTGAGATTGCCTCTAAATTCAGGTGGCACATACTCAAGGTCGTGCTTTGGCTCTTGTGGACCTGTTCTAGTTTTCTTCAGTTTCAACTTGAACTTGTACATGAGTAACTGATGGTCTGACCCACAGTTGGCCCCAGGCTTGTTCTGACTGATGATATTGAGCTTTCCCATTGTCTTTTGCACAGGTATAGTCAATTTGATTCCCGTGTATTCCATCTGGAGAGGTCCAGGTGTATTATCACCATTTATGTTTGTGACAAAAGGTATTTGCAATGAAGAAATCGTTGGTCTTGCAAAATTCAATTAGCCGATCTCCAGCATTGTTTCTATCACCAAGGCCATATTTTTTTACACTATATTTTTTTACACTAGGTATGTAAAAATCCCTCCCATCCTGGGTTACGTTTCTTGGCTAGTAAAGGTAAAACCTAACATTTACAGAATGAATGTGAATGTTTTTGCTTCTCAGTGATGCCAAAGGAAGCTTTTCAAGCTCAAGAAACCTTTCCAAAAAGACCAGCTACATTATTATAGTAAGTTCCCCCCAACATACTACTCCCCGCCCCACATAAAAAAGGTCATAATTAGCATTTTTGTAAAATAAAGATCCAGAAATTCTGTTAAAAATTTCAATTACAGACTCACACTTAAGCAAGATGATTTATATACAAGATTATTCACTGCAGCATTGTTTTAATATCAAAAGACAGGAACACACTTAATGTCCACGACTAACAGATAGGTTAAATAAGTAAATTACTAAACAATCATATATAGAACACTCTGTACCTGGAAAAAAACAAGAGGGCTCTCATTAAAATTGAGAAAGAATAATCTCCAAGTTAAATAAACAAATAGAAGTACCAGGTAACTGAGGGAATAATTTATTCTATGAGGCCATTATTACCCAGATACCAAAACTAGACAAAGACATCACAAGACAAGAAAACTACGGACTAATGAATACAGCACTCATGACTATAGATCCAAAAATACTAACGAACTAAGTCCAGCAACATATAAAACACTAAATCGTGATTGTTACAGATCGAACTGTGTCCCCCAAAATAAGTGTTGTAATTCCTCACCCCTAGTGGATATAATCCCATTTGGAAATAGGAGTTTCTTTATCATGTTAATGAAGCTGTATCAGTGTAGAGTGTGTTAAGCTGATGATCTTCTTCAAGATATAACTCAAGATGATTAGGCAGCTAACATCATACCCAATACTAAGAGACTGAAAGCTTTCCCCCTAAGATCAAGAACAAATAAAGGATGCCCACTCTCACCACTTCTATTTTAACATTATACTGGAAATTCCAGCCATTGCGATTAAAAAAAAAAAATTTTTTTTTTTTTTTGCGATTAGGCAAGAAAAATAAATAGAATGTATCCAGATTGAAAAGAAAGAAGTAAATTCCAACAAATATATAGTAATTCCTGCTACACATAGGGAAACCAAGAAGGACATATCTAAGCAACTCATGAGCCAAAGGAAAAAAATCATTAGAAAACACTTATGACTATACAAAATATTTAAAAGTAAATGACAATGAAAATGCTGCATATCGAAACTTCGGAAATGTCACTAAAACAGTGTTCATAGATAAATTACTAGCCTTCTATGCATATTAAGAAGTACATAAAATTAAATGAGTTAAGGGTATAAATCAAGAAAAAGTGTATAAAGGATAACATAGTAAACCCAAAGAAAAATAGAAAAAAAAAAAAAAGAGCTTTGAAGATGAATGATCTACACATACATGTAACGATATGGACAAATCTTACAAACATAACTGATAAAATAACTAGACACTAAAGAGTACATATAAAAGCTAACAAAAGGAAGAAAATAATATTAGAATGAAAATTAATGACACACAGGAAAATTAACTAAAAATAGGAAAACAGAGAAAAACCATCAAAACCAAAAGTTGGTACTTTGAAAAGATCAATGAAATTGGCAAACCTTTACCTGGATTGACCAAGAAAAAAGAGAAAACTTAAATCACTAAAATCAGAAATGAAAGAGGAAACATTACTGCTGTTCTTACAGAAATAAAAAAATCATAAAGAAATACTATGAATAATGCCAATCAATTAGATAACAGATGAAATGGAAATATTTCTAGAAAGACAATACTGAAACTGAATCTAGAAGAAATAAAAAATGGAATAGATTAACAAGAGACTGAATTAGTAAACAAAAAACTACTCACTCAAAAAAGCACAGGACCGAGGCGGGGCCAAGATGGCGGACTAGGTGGATGCTACCACGGATCCCTCTTGCAACAAAGACTCGGAAAAACAAGTGAATCGATCACATACATAACAATCTACAAACTCTGAACAACAAGCACAGACTTAGAGACGGAAAACGAACAAATACAGGCAGACAGCGACCGTTTCCAGAACTAGGAGACAGCGTACCAGGCAGGTGACCTTCGGAGCCCGATCTGGGGCAGAGCCCAGGGGGGCAGACGGCACAGACAACGGGCCCAGCCCTACCCCCCCACCGAACCCATCCCAGGAGAGAGTCTAGCGGGTTGGCGCGGGCGGTGTAGCGGCGCAGCCGGAGGGAGAAGCACCTGGGCGGCAGTGACTGGTCTTGGAGCAGGGAGAGCAGCGTCCCAGCCAGGGAGCCGTCCCGCCGGGAGTTTGGCGGGAAGCGGGCGGAGCGCGAGCGGGGCGGGGGTCAGCGATATTTCCCTAAAGCGACCCCGGGGCGGGGCCCACACATTCGTGCAGGGGGACGCCCACCCATTTCGCACGTGTGGCGTGGCGCACTGGAGGGAGAAGTCCCCGGGAGGAAGTGACAGGTCTTGGAGCTGGGAGAGCAGCGTCCTAGCCGGGGAGCCGTCCCGCTCGGATTCTGGCGAAAGCAGGTGGGGTGTGAGCGTGGGGTACAATTACATTGCCCAGAATTGACCCAGGGGGCAGGCCCAACTGGTCGTGCGGGTGATGCCCACCCAGCTCACGAGAGCGTTGCGGCGCACTGGAGGGAGAAGTTCCCGGGAGGAAGTGACAGGTCTCGGAGCGGGGAAAGCAGCGTCCCAGCCGGGGAGCCATCCCGCTGGGATTTTGGCGAACGCGGGCAGGGCGTGAGCGCGGGGACCAATTATATTCTCCTGAATAGACCCTGGGGGTGGGCCCACCCGTTCGTGCGGAAGACGCCCACCCAGTTCGCGCGAGCAGTGGCGCGCACCGGAGGGAGAAGTCCCCGGGAAGAAGTGACAGGTCTTGGAGCGGGGAGAGTAGCGTCCCAACCGGGGAGCCGTCCCGCCTGGATTTTGGTGGACCGGGGCGGAGCGTGAACGCGGTGATCAGCTCTATACTCTGTGGTGCTATACTCCTAGCTCTCTGATCCCTCCCCCACCCTCCCCAGGTGGCTCCATTCACATCCGAATACCCGGAGCCAGAGGGAGAATTCAGATAGGGATCTGACTGCATTTTTTTTTAGCTGATTACCTGGAAAATCTAGTTTCCCAGTAATGGCTCAGAGACAACAGTCCATATCAAACCACATAAAGAAACAGATCATGACAGCTTCTATAACCCCCCAAACAAAAGAATCAAAATCTTTCCCAAATGAAGATACAATCCTGGATTTATCAGATACAGAATATAAAAAACTAATTTACAGAATGCTTAAAGATATCACAAATGAAATTAGGATAAATGCAGAAAAAGCCAAGGAACACACTGATAAAACTGTTGAAGAACTCAAAAAGATTACTCAAGAACATAGTGGAAAAATTAACAAGTTGCAAGAATCCATAGAGAGACAGCATGTAGAAATCCAAAAGATTAACAATAAAATTACAGAATTTGACAACGCAATAGAAAGTCAGAGGAGCAGACTCGAGCAATTAGAATGTAGACTGGGACTTCTGGAGGACCAGGGAATCAACACCAACATTGCTGAAAAAAAATAAGATAAAAGAATTAAAAAAAATGAAGAAACCCTAAGAATCATGTGGGACTCTATCAAGAAGGATAACTTGCGAGTGATTGGAGTCCCAGAACAGGGAGGGGGAAAGAAAACAAAGAGAAAATAGTTGAAGAACTCCTGACACAAAACATCCCTGACATCATGAAAGACAAAAGGATATCTATCCAAGATGCTCATCGAACCCCATTTAAGATTGATCCAAAAAGAAAAACACCAAGACATATTATCATCAAACTCACCAAAACCAAAGATAAACAGAAAATTTTAAAAGCAGCCAGGGAGAAAAGAAAGGTTTCCTTCAAGGGAGAATCAATAAGAATAAGTTCAGACTACTCAGCAGAAACCATGCAGGCAAGAAGGGAATGGGACGACGTATACAGAGCACTGAACGAGAAAAACTGCCAACCAAGGATCATATATCCAGCAAAACTCTCTCTGAAATATGAAGGAGAAATTAAGATATTTACACATAAACACAAGTTTTGAGAATTTGCAAAAACTAAACCAAGACTGCAAGAAATGCTAAAGGAGATTGTTTGGCCTGATGACCAATAATATCAGGTACCAGCACAATACAAGGTCACAAAACAGAACGTCCTGATATCAACTAAAATAGGGAAAGCACAAAAACAAACAAATTAAGATTAATTCTAAAAAATAAATAAATAAACAAAATAATACACATAACAGGAAATCATGGAAATCACTAGATAAACGATCACAATAATCAAAAAGAGGGACTAAATACAGGAGGCATTGAACTGCCAGATGGAGACTGATACAAGGCGATATAGAAGGATACAAGTTAGGTTTTTACTTAGAAAAATAGGGGTAAATAAAAAGGTAACCACAAAAAGGAATATCAATTCCATAACTCAAGAAAAAAGCCAAGAAAAACGTAACGACTCAACAAACACAAAGTTAAACATTATGAAAACGAGGATCTCACAATTTACTAAGAAAAACGTCTCAGCACAAAAAAGCATGTGGAAAAACGAAATGGCCAACAACACACACGAAAAGGCATCAAAATGAGAGCACTAAAAACTTATTTATCTATAATTACGCTGAATGTAAATGGACTAAATGCACCAATAAAGAGACAGAGAGTCACGGACTGGATAAAGAAACACGATCCATCTATATGCTGCCTACAAGAGACACACCTTAGACTTAGAGACACAAACAAACTAAAACTCAAAGGATGGAAAAAAATATAACAAGCAAACAATAAGCAAAAAAGAAGAGGAGTAGCAATATTAATTTCTGACAAAATAGACTTTAGACTTAAATCCACCACAAAGGATAAAGAAGGACGCCACATAATGATAAAAGGGACAATTGATCAGGAAGACATAACCATATTAAATATTTACGCACCTAATGACAGGGCTGCAAGATACATAAATCAAATTTTAACAGAATTGAAAAGTGAGATAGACACCTCCACATTTATAGTAGGAGACTTCAACACACCACTTTCGGAGAAGGACAGGACATCCATTAAGAAGCTCAATAGAAACACGAAAGACCTACTTACAACAATCAACCAACTTGACCTCATTGACTTATACAGAACTCTCCACCCAACTGCTGTAAAATATACTTTTTTTTCTAGGGCACATGGAACATTCTCTAGAATAGACCACATATTAGGTCATAAAACAAATCTTTGCAGAATCCAAAACATTGAAATATTACAAAGCATCTTCTCACACCACAAGGCAATGAAGCTAGAAATCAATAACAGAAAAACTAGGGAAAAGAAATCAAATACTTGGAAACTGAACAATACCCTCCTGAAAAAAGACTGGGTTATAGAAGACATCAAGGAGGGAATAAGGAAATTCTTAGACAGCAACAAGAATGAAAATACTTCCTATCAAAACCTCTGGGACACAGCAAAAGCAGTGCTCAGAGGCCAATTTATATCGATAAATGCACACATACAAAAAGAAGAAAGAGCCAAAATCAGAGAACTGTCCCTACAACTTGAACAAATAGAAAGTGAGCAACAAAAGAACCCATCAGGCACCAGAAGAAAACAAATAATAAAAATTAGAGCTCAACTAAATGAATTAGAGAACAGAAAAACAATTGAAAGAATTAACAAAGCCAAAAGCTGCTTCTTTGAAAAAATTAACAAAATTGATAAACCATTGGCTAGACTGACTAAAGAAATACAGGAAAGGAAACAAATAACCCGAATAAGAAACGAGAAGGACCACATCACAACAGAACCAAATGAAATTAAAAGAATCATTTCAGATTACTACGAAAAATTGTACTCTAACAAATTTGAAAACCTAGAAGAAATGGATAAATTCTTGGAACAATACCACCTACCTAAACTAACACATTCAGAAGTAGAACAACTAAATAGACCCATAACAAAAAAAGAGATTGAAACGGTAATCAAAAAACTTCCAACAAAAAAAAGTCCTGGCCCAGACGGCTTCACTGCAGAGTTCTACCAAACCTTCAGAGAAGACTTAACGCCATTACTACTGAAGGTATTTCAAAGCATAGAAAAAGACGGAATACTACCCAACTCATTCTATGAAGCTACCATCTCCCTGATACCAAAACCAGGTAAAGACATTACAAAAAAAGAAAATTTTAGACCTATATCCCTCATGAACATAGATGCAAAAATCCTCAACAAAATTCTAGCCAATAGAATCCCACAACACGTCAAAAAAATAATTCACCCTGATCAAGTGGGATTTATACCAGGTATGCAAGGCTGGTTTAATATCAGAAAAACCATTAATGTAATCCATCACATAAATAAAACAAAAGACAAAAACCACATGATCTTATCAATAGATGCAGAAAAGGCATTTGACAAAGTTCAACACCCATTTATGATAAAAACTCTTACCAAAATAGGAATTGAAGGAAAATTCCTCAACATAATAAAGGGCATCTATGCAAAGCCAACAGCCAATATCACTCTAAATGGAGAGAACCTGAAAGCATTTCCCTTGAGAACGGGAACCAGACAAGGATGCCCTTTATCACCCCTCTTATTCAACATCGTACTTGAAGTCCTAGCCAGGGCAATTAGGCTAGACAAAGAAATAAAGGGTATCCAGATTGGCAAGGATGAAGTAAAGCTATCACTATTTGCAGATGACATGATCGTATACATGGAAAACCCTAAGGAATCCTCCAGAAAACTACTGAAACTAATAGAAGAGTTTGGAAGAGTCTCAGGTTATAAAATAAACATACAAAAATCACTTGGATTCCTCTACATCAACAAAAAGAACATCGAAGAGGAAATAACCAAATCAATACCATTCACAGTAGCCCCCAAGAAGATAAGATACTTAGGAATAAATCTTACCAAGGATGTAAAAGACCTATACAAAGAAAACTACAAAGCTCTACTACAAGAAATTCAAAACGACATACTTAAGTGGAAAAACATACCTTGCTCATGGATAGAAGACTTAACATAGTAAAAATGTCTATTCTACCAAAAGCCATCTATACATACAATGCACTTCTGATACAAATTCCAATGTCATATTTTAAGGGGATACAGAAACAAATAACTAATTTCATATGGAAGGGAAAGAACCCCCTGATAAGCAAAGCATTACTGAAAAAGAAGAAGAAAGTGGGAGGCCTCACTCTACCTGATTTCAGAACCTATTATACAGCTACAGTAGTCAAAACAGCCTGGTACTGGTACAACAACAGGCACATAGACCAATGGAACAGAATTGAGAACTCAGATATAAATCCATCCACGTATGAGCAGCTGATACTTGACAAAGGACCAGTGTCAGTCAATTGGGGAAATGATAGTCTTTTTAACAAATGGTGCTGGCATAACTGGATATCCATTTGCAAAAGAATGAAACAAGGCCCATATCTCACACCATGCACAAAAACTAACTCCAAGTAGATCAAAGACCTAAACATAAAGACTAAAACGATAAAGATCATGGAAGAAAAAATAGGATCGACCCTAGGAGCCCTAATACAGGGCATAAACAGAATACAAAACATTACCAAAAATGATGAAGAGAAACCAGATAACTGGGAGCTCCTAAAAATCAAACACCTATGCTCATCTAAAGACTTCACCAAAAGAGTAAAAAGACCACCTACAGACTGGGAAAGAATATTCAGCTATGACATCTCAGACCAGCGCCTGATCTCTAAAATCTACATGATTCTGTCAAAACTCAACCACAAAAAGACAAACAACCCAATCAAGAAGTGGGCAAAGGATATGAACACACATTTCACTAAAGAAGATATTCAGGCAGCCAATAGATACATGAGAAAATGCTCCCGATCATTAGCCATTAGAGAAATGCAAATTAAAACTACGATGAGATTCCATCTCACACCAACTAGACTGGCATTAATCCAAAAAACACAAAATAATAAATGTTGGAGAGGCTGCGGAGAGATTGGAACTCTTATACACTGCTGGTGGGATTGTAAAATGGTACAACCACTTTGGAAATCCATCTGGCGTTATCTTAAACAGTTAGAAATAGAACTATCATACAACCCTGAAATCCCACTCCTCAGAATATACCCTAGAGATACAAGAGCCTTCACACAAACAGACATATGCACACCCATGTTTATTGCAGGTCTGTTTACAATAGCAAAAAGCTGGAAGCAACCAAGATGTCCGTCAACGGATGAATGGGTAAATAAATTGCGGTATCTTCACATGATGGAATACTACGCATCGATAAAGAACAGTGACGAATGTCTGAAACATTTCATAACATGGAGGAATCTGGAAGGCATTATGCTGAGCGAAATGAGTCAGTTGCAAAAGGACAAATATTGTATAAGACCACTATTATAAGATCTTGAGAAATAGAAAAAACGGAGAAGAACACATACTTTTGTGGTTAAAAAGGGGGGAGGGAGGGAGGGAGGGAGAGGGCTTTTTATTGATCAATCTGTAGATAAGAACTGCTTTGGGTAAAGGGAAAGACAACACTCAATACAAGGAATGTCAGCCTAATTGGACTGGACTAAAAGCAAAGAGGTTTCCGGGATAAAATGAAAGGTTCAAAGGTCAGCGGAGCAGGGGCTGGGGTCTGGGGAACTTGGTTTGAGGGGACTTCTAAGTCAATGGGAAAAATAATTCTATTATGAAAACATTCTGCATCCCACTTTGAATTGTGGTGCCTGGGGTCCTAAATGCCAACAAGTGGCCATCTAAGATACATCAATTGGTCTCAACCCACCTGGAGGAAAGGCAAAGGAAGAACACCAAGGTCACACGACAACTAAGAACCCAAGAGACAGAAAGGGCCACATGAACCAGAGACCTACATTATCCTGAGACCAGAAGAACTAGTTGGTGCCCGGCCACAATCCATGTCTGCCCTGTCAGGGAGCACAACAGACAACTCCTGAGGGAGCAGGAGACCAATGGGATACAGACCCCAAATTCTCATGAAAAGACCATACCTAATGCTATGACTGCGACTAGAGGAATCCCAGAGACAATGCTCCCCAGAACTTCTGATGCCACAGGACAGGAACCATCCCCGAAGACAAATCATCAGACGTGAAAAGGACTGGTCAGTGGGGGGGGGGGGGGAGAGATGCTGATGAAGAGTGAGCTAATTAAATCAGGTGGACACTAGAGAGTGTGTTGGCAACTCTTGACTGGAGGGGGGATGGGAAGATAGAGAGAGAGGGAAGATGGCAAAATTGGCATGAAACGAGAGAATGAAAGGGCTGACTCAATAGGGGGAGAGCAAGTGGGAGAAGGGTGTAAGATGTATGTAAACCTACATGTGACAGACTGATTGGAACGGTAAATGTTCACTTGAAGCTCAATAAAAATTAATTAAAAAAAAAAAAAAGCACAGGACCAGATGGCTTCACTGGTGAATTCTACTAAACATTTAAAGAATAAAACCAAACCCATTGCCACTGAGTTGATTTTCGCTCATAGTGACCCTAGAGGACACAGCAGAACTGCCTCATAGGGTTTCCAAGGAGCAGCTGGTGGATTCAAACCACAGACCTTTTGGTTAGCAGTCAAGCTCTTAACCACTGCACCAGCAGGGCTCCATTTAAAGAATAATTAATGCTAATCCTTCACCAACTCACTGAAAAAACAGAAGAGCGAACACTTCAGAACCCATTCTATAAGGCAAGTATTATCCAAAACAAGACAGACATCACAAGAAAACTATGTACCAGGATATCTCATAATTATGATGCAAAAATCCTCTTAAAAAACACTAGTAAAGTGAATTCAGCAGCATTTAAAAAGGTTTATACACTATGACCAAGTGGGATTACAGGAATGCAAAGTTGGTTTAACAACCACATATCAATTAACACAATATACCATATCAACAGAATAAAAACTAAAAATCCACATTATCATCTCAATAGAGGCAGAAAGAGCATTTAACAAACCAGCACCTTTTCATGATAAAAATGTTAAAAAATTAGGGTTAGCAGGGGATTTCCTCAACACGATAAAGGACATTTATGAAAAACCCACAGGTAACATCATACTCACTGGTGAAAGGCAAAGCTTTCCTTCTGAGATCAGGAACAAGTAAAAAATGTCCACTTTCTCTACTATTCAACACAGTACTAGAAACTCTAACCACAGCACTAAGCAAGAAAAAGAAATAAAACCCAGTCAGGAAGAAATAAAACTATCTCTATTCACAGATGGCAGGATCTTATATGCAGAAAATCCTAAAGAATCTACAAAAAAAAAAAAAAGAGCTCTAATTAACAAATTTATAAAAGTTGCAAGATATAAGATTAGCATGTGAAAGTCACTTGTATTTCTACATACTATCAATGAATATAAAATGAAACAAATAAAACAATTCTAGGACAGTTTCACTTAAGATGGCATCTTAGATATACCATCACAACCCCCAACAACAAAGACTTGAGAAACTAAGCAAAACAGACACAAATAATGACATTGGATCACCAAACATCAAATGCAGAGTTGAAGGAACACAATGAACACCGACTGGAAGGAGAGACAGAATAAGGCCAGTGGGAAAACAGACATTCATAATCAACTGCACCCTGCCTGCTGGCACGGCACATCATACTCAGTTTTGGGATGGCATTAACCAGCTTGGCCATTTAGGGCAGCCAAATTGGGATATTCCCAGATAAACAGAAATTAAGGGAATTTGTAAGCACCAGGCCAGCCCTACAAGAAATATTAAAGGGAGTCCTTCAAACAGAAAACCAAAAACATCACACAACAATCTGGAATAAAGACACATGACAGCATCACTCAGATACCAAGAGGAATAAAGATTTAAAAAAGGAAAATAAGGTATAAAATTAATTAAAGGGAACCAGACATATAAAGATGTAAACGATGACAACTTCAAAGCAAAAGGGGGAATGAATGGTATAGTTACAGAAAGTTCAATGTGGAGAGGAAGTCAAGGCAATCTCAAGATATAACATACTGTTTTAAGTTTACGATGTAAACATCAGGGTAGCCACAAAGAAAACTAATAAATCCATTCACCAAAATAAAAAAGACTGAGTAAACACAAAAACAACAATAACAAATGAAAGGAAAAGAAAATCTATAAACGAAAAGAACTCATTACGGAAAGTAAAGAACATAAAAAAGTGTAACCAAATGTAAGCAGTAAATCCACACCTATGAATGATCACACTGAATGTAAATATATTAAATGTACCAGTCAAGAAACAGAGTGGAGGATGGATTAACAACAACAAAAAAAAGATCCATCAATACATTGTCTATATGAGACACAACTTAGACACAAAGATATAAACAGGTTAAAAATCAAAGGATGGAAGAAAAACATACCAAATAAACAGTAATCAAAAGGGAGTAGGAGTGGCAATATTAACATCTGATAAAATAGACCTGAAGTCAAAATCCATTATAAGAGACAAAGAAGGACTTTATGCAATAATTAAAAGGTCAATTCACCAAGAAGAGAAAAATAAACGTATCTACAATGATAGTAGGAGATTTCAACTCACTGTTTTCGATGATGGACAGAACTAGAAGGAAAACTAACAAACATACAGATGTAACAACACTATCAAACAACTAGACCTCACAGATACATGTAGAACATGCCACCCAACAGCAGAACAATACATGTTCTTCTCCAGTGCACATGACACATTCTCTAGAATAGGACACAAAGCAGCATCAATAAATTTACAATGATTGAAATTATGAAAAGCATAATGGTATGACCACAATGGTATGAAGGAGAAATCAGTAACAGAAAGAACAAGGAAAATAAATCAAATACATGGAAGCTAAATAACACGTTACTAAAAAAACTATCAAATCACAGAAGAAATAAAAAATGAAATAAAAAAACATACTTAGAATTAAATATGATGAATATATAAAACACAAAACCTTTGGGACACAACAAAAGCAATGCTCAAAGGGAAATTTATAGCAACGAATGCATACATTAACAAAGAAGGTCCAAAATCAGCAACTTAAACTGGCAACTTGAACAAACAGAAAAGGAAGAGCAAAAGAAGACCAAAAAGCTACCTCAAGATAGGAAATAATAAAGATCAGAGTAGAAATAAACGAAATAGAAAGAGTCAACAAGATTAGAAGCTGGTTCTTTGAAAGAATCAATAAAAGAGACAAACTACTGGTCAAAATGAGAAATGAAAAAAATGAAAAGATGCAAATAACCCAAAATAAAAAATGAAATTGGAGACATTATGACCGAACACACTGAGATAAAGAGGATCATAACGGAATACGATGAAGAACTGTATTCTGACAAAGTTGAAAATGTAGAATACACCAATTCTTAGAAACACATTACCTACCTAAACTAACACAGAGATAGAAAATCTAAACAGACCCATAACAGAAGACACTGAAGATGTCATAAAGAAGAAAAAAAAAAAATATCCCAACAAAATAAAAGCCACGGCCCAGATGGCTTCATGGGAATTTTAGTAACATTCAGAGAAGGGCTGATACCAATACTACTCAAACTCTTCAAAAATATAGAAAAGGAAGGAATACTTCCCAACTCATTCTATGAAATCAGCATCACCCTGATACCAAAGTCAGGTAAAGATATCACACACACATACAAAAATTACAGACTAATATCCCTCATGAATATACACACAAAAATTCTCAACAAAATTAAAACCAACAGAATTCAGCGTATTAAAAAAATCATACACCATGGTCAGGTGGGATTCATACCAGGAATGCAAGAATGGTTCAACATTAGAATATCACTTAATGTAATTCAACACAAAAATAAAATGAGAAATTAATCACATGGTCACCTAAACTGATAAAGGAATTTGATAAACTGAAACACTCCTTCCTGGTAAAACACTCTCAACAAAATAGGAATGGAAGGGAAATTCCTCAACATAATTAAGGGCATACATGCTAAACTAAAAGACAACAAACATTGTTCTCAATGGAGAAAGACTGAGAGTCTTCCCCTTGAGAATGAGAATGAGACAAGGATATCCATTATCACCACTCTTATTCAATATTGTGCTGGAAGTCCTAGCTACAGCAACAAGTCAAGAAAGAGAAACAAAGGGTATCCAAATTGGAAAAGAAGAATTAAAACTATTTCTATACATAGATGGCACAATTCTATAAATAGAAAATCCCACAGATTGCACAAGAAAACAGTGGATCTAAAAGGAGGATGCAACAAAGTGGCAGAGAACAAGATCAACACACAAAAATTAGTTGGGTTCCTTTACACTAACATAGAGAATTCCAAAAAGGAAATAAAACAATATTATTTACCATAGACTCAAAATGATAATATACCTAGGAATAAACCAAACCAGGGATCTGAAAGGCCTACACAATGAAAACTATAAAACACTACTGCAAGAAACTAAAAGAGAGGAGGTGTCACCACAATGGCAGGGTAGTCAGATATTTCTTGCGGTCCCTATTACAGAAAGACCAGAAAAAACAAGTGAATCAATTACATATGACAATCTAGAAGCCCTAAAAATCAAAGGCAAAGTGGAGGAATTGGACTGAACAGCATCGGGAGGGAGAGACGGTTCAGAAGCAGCAAGGAGCTGCCAGACCTAATTTGGCAGGAACTGGCAGCCTGCAGGCTAGATCGGCTGGTGTGTGTGGTGAGGCAAGCATTGGTGCTTGGGATGCGTTTTCCAAATCATGAGAGATGGAGGAGGGGAGAGTCTGCTCGACCCTCCAAAACCAGCAAAATGCAGTGCTCAATCAGCAAAAGATAAGTACATGTGTCTAACCTACATTTGGGAAGAACCTCTCTCCTCTTTACCTGCCCACTTCCCAATCTGCACCGAGTCTGGGCCAGCTTCAGTGACTGCCATGTCTCCTGGACTGGAAGTGGGACCCATCACGCACCTTAAGCTATTCTACCGGCTTTGGAGACGGAACAAATCAACAAACAGGAAGAAATAATCTTCCAGGTCCCCTAAGCTGGGAACTCAGGGAAGGCACAGCTCCTTTGCCTAGGCACAGGCATAAGTACTCCATGGACTCTGAATGCCTTCCACCCCTACATAGGCTTCTGTGGGCCCATTTCAACAGCATAGGCCCTTTTTAGCACAGTATAACTATACCTTATCTGAAGCCTATTTTCAACCATATCAGGTATATGGGGAAGTGGCAGATTCATGACATCTGATACCACCTTGCCCATTAAGCAGAGTGCTCATCCACACATATCAGGGACTAGAAGACTGGCGGCTCTACCCACACCACCTAGCCACCCATGAGAGGAGTTTAAGAACAAGTGCTCCTCTCAATCCTTACAGCCAACAGCACTGGGTGCCCACAGTTGGGCTGCAAAATGCACTCACCTGTGCGCTACAGGAAACAGGGATGCACTTTCCTCCCAGACACTCAGATGCAGCTGTCAGCCTCCTGCATTCCTCAGCACATGACCCCCTAGTGTAGCCAGATACCTGTGCTGACTCCAATCACCCCTGCCCATCTAAGACTGTAGGTAAGAGCCTGTACCACACACTTGGTAACTGACTACCTGGACACCTGAGCTGAATCCACACAAGAAAAGTAAATGGACTCCTAGGCTCACATGCCTAGTAACAGCTCTCACCACCTGGTGATAGGACCTGAGAGCTTCAAAGACACCAATAATCAAAGTAGCTCACGTGACCAGCCTATCTGGCCATATCAAAACAAGACACTAGGACACAGTAAGCAAACATAAAATAAATATAATAATTTATTGATGGCTTGGAGACAATATCAAATCACATAAAGAGGCAGACCATGATGGTTTCAGCAAGAGCCCAAAACAAAGATTCAAGAAACCTGGAGGAAGAGAATATTTTGGAAATATTGGAGGTAGAATTCAAAAGATAAATATACAGAGCTCTTCAAGAGATCAGAAAGGAGATCAGGCAAAACACAGAACAAGCCAAAGAACACATAGATAAAGCAATAGGGGAACTTAAGAAGGCTATATAATGACAAATTTAACAGGCTGCAAGAATCCACAGAGAGACAGCAAACAGAAATCCAAAAGATTAACAATAAAATTTCCGAGTCAGACAACTCAATAGAAAGTCATAGGAGTAGAATTGAGGCAATGGAAGTCAGAATTAGTGAGACTGAAGTTAAAGCACTTGACAACAACTTATTTGAGGAAAAATAAGAAAAAAGAATTAAAAAAATGAACAAACCGTAAGAATTATGTGCGACTCTATCAACAGAAATAACCTACAAGTGATTGGAGTACCAGAATGGGGGGGATAACAGGAAATACAGAGAAAATTACTGAAGATTTGTTGGCACAAAACTTCCCTGGTATCATGAAAGATGAGAAGATAGAAGTTCACGAAACCCCACACGAGGTATATCCCAAAAGAAAGTCACCAAGACGTATTATAATGTAACTTGCCAAAACCAAAGATAAAGAATTTTAAGAGCAGCCAGGGACAAATAGAAGGTCATGTACAAAGAGAAATCAGTAAGATTAAGCTTGGACTACTCAGCAGAAACCACGCAGGCAAGAAAGCAACGGGATGACATACATAAAGTCTTGAAACAAAAAAAAACTGGCAGCCAAGAATTACACATCCAGCAAAACTGTCTCTTGAATATGATGGTGAAATTAGGGCATTTCCAGATAAACAGAAGTTTGGGGAATTTCGAAAAACCGAACAAAAATTACAAGAAACACTAAAAGGAGTACTCCAGATAGAAAATCAATAACAAGAGAACAACCCAAGACAGAACAACCAGATATCCACCCACATAGGGAAGTCACAAAAATAAATCAAACCTAGAATGCTGCAAATAGGGAAACAGAGAGGTCGATATGTAAAATATGACAACATTAAAACAAAAAAGAGGGACTAAATAATGTAGTCATATATCTTTCATATGGAGAAGAGGTCTAGGTGATATCAAGAAATAAAAGATTGGTTTAAACTTAGAAAAATAGTAGAAAATATTAAGGTAACCACAAAGGAAACTAGCAAAGTAATCCTATAAAAAAAAAAAAAAAATCCTATACATCAAAATAAAAAACAAGGAAAACATTAACACTCAGCAAATACAAAAATGACAGCAATGAAAAAGAGGAAAAGAAACTGCATAAAGAAAAATTACTCAGCACATAAAATTAAGTGCAACAAAGAAACTGTCAACACACAAAAATATACATCAAAATGACAGCACTAAAACTCATAAAAAAAATATACCTATCAATAATTACACTGAATGTAAATAGACTAAACACACCAATAAGACACAGAGAGTGGCAGAATGGATTTAAAAAAACACAATCTGTCTATATGCTGCTCACAAGAAACACGCCTTAGACTTAAAGACACAAACAAATAAAAACTCAAAAGATGGAAAAAAATGTATCAAGCAAACAGCAATCAAAAAAGAGCAGGAGTGGCAATATTAACCTCTGACAAAACAGACCTTAAAATAAAATCCACCAGAAAGGATAAGGCAGGACACTATATAATGATTAAATGGTCAATACACCAGGGGGGCATAATCATAATAGATATTTATGCACCCAACGACAGGGCTCCAAAATACATAAAACAAACTCTATCGGCACTGAACAGAGAAAGAGACAGCTCTACACAGTAGTAGGAGACTTCAACACACTACTTTCTGTGAAGGACAGAACATCCAGAAAGAAGCTCATCGAAGACATGGAAGATCCAAACACCACAATCAACCAACTTGACCTCATAGACATATACAGAACACTCCACCCAACGGCACCCAAGTATACATTCTTTTCCAACTCACATGGAACGTTCTCCAAAACAGATGACTTATTAGGCCATAAAATAAGGCTAAACAGAATCCCAAGCATCCAAGTATTACAACGCATTTTTTTCTAGCCATAAAAGTAGAAATCAATAACAGAGAAAGCAATGAAAAAAAATCAAATACTTGGAAGCTGAACAAACCTTGCTCAAAAAGTACTGAGTTATAGAAGAAATTAAGGATGGAACAAAGAAATTCACAGAATTAAATGAGAATAAAAACACACCCTACCAGGACCTTTGGAATACAGCAAAAGCAGTGCTCAGAGGCCATTTATAGCAATAAATGCACATATCTAAGAAGAAAGGGCCAAAGTCAAAACATTAACCCTATAATGTGAACAAATAGAAAGAGAGCAGCAAAAGAAGCCCTTGGGCACCAGAAAAAAGCAAGTAATAAAAATTAAAGCAGAATTAAATGAAATAGAGATTTGAAACAAAATTGAAAGACCAAAAGCTGATTCTATTAAGTAATGAACAAAACCAATAAACTATCGGGCAAACTGACAAAAGAGAAACAGGAGAGGAAGCAAATAACTCAAATAAGAACTCAGACGGATGATATCACTACACATCCAACTGAAATTAAAAGAATCGTAACAGAATTCTATGACAAACTATACTCCAACAAATTTGAAAACCTAGAAGAAACAGACAAATTTCTAGAAACACAATACCCACCCAAACTAACACAAACAGAGGTTGTTGTTGTTGTTAGATGCCGTCAAGTCGGTTCCGACTTATAGCGACCCTATGCACAACAGAACGAACACTGCCCGGTCCTGAGCCATCCTTACAATCATTGTTATGCTTGAGCTCACTGTTGCAGCTACTGTGTCAATCCACCTCGTTGAGGTTCTTCCTGTTTTCCGCTGACCCTGTACTTTGCCAAGCATGATGTCCTTCTCCAGGGACTGATCCCTCCTGGCAACATGTCCAAAGTATGTGAGACGCAGTCTCACCATTCTTACTTCTAAGGAGCATTATGGTTGTACTTCTTCCAAGACAGATTTGTTCATTCTTTTGGCAGTCCATGGTATATTCAATATTCACAAACAGAGGTAGAAGAACTATACAAACCCATAACAAAAGAAGAGATCGGAAAGGTAATTAAAAAACTCCTAACAGGAAAAAGCCCTGGCCCTGATGGCGTCACTGGAGAATTATACCAAACTTTCAGAGAAGAGTTAACACCATTACTACTAAAGGTATTTCAGAGCATAGAAAAGGATGGAATACTCAACAAATTGATTCTATGAAGCCAGCATAACCCTGATACCAAAACCAGGTAAAGACACCACAAAAAAAGAAAACTACAGACCAGTATCTCTCATGAACATAGTTGCAAAAATACACAAGAAAATACTAGCCAATAGAAGTGAAAAACATATCAAAAAATAACACACCATGACCAAGTGGGATTCATACCAAGTATGCAGAGATGGTTCAACATTACAAAAACAATCAGTGTAATCCATCACATAAATAAAACAAAGAACTACACGATCTAATCAATTGATGCAGAAAAGGCATTTGACAAAGTCCAACGCCCATTCATGATACAAGCTCTCAGTAAAAGAGGAATGGAAAGGAAATTCCTCAACATAATAAAGGTCATTTATACAAAGCCAACAGCCAACATCATCCTAAATGGCCTGAGTCTGAAAGCATTACCCTTGAGAACGAGAACCAGCAAGGATGCCCTTTATCACCACTCTTATTCAACACTATGCTGGAGGTCCTAGCCAGGAGAAGAAATAAACAGCATCCAAATTGGTAAGGAAGAAGTAAAAGTATCCCTATTTACAGATGATATGATTTTACACACAGAAAACCCCCAAGAATCCAAAAGAAAGCTACTAGAATAGAAGATTCAGCAAAGTATCAGGATACAAGATAAACATACAAACATCGGTTGGATTCCTCTACACCAACAAAGAGAACTTTGAATAGGAAATCATCAAATCAATACCATTTATAATAACCCCCAAGAAGATAAAATACTTAGGAATAAATCTAACCAGAGACATAAAAGACCTATACAAAGAAAACTTCAAGACGCTAACGCAAGAAACCAAAACAGACCTACATAAGTGGAAAAACATACACTGTTCACGGATAGGAAGACTCAACATTGCGAAAATGTCAATTTTACCCAACGTCATCTACAGATACAACGCAATCCTGATCCAAATTCCGACATTTTTTAATGAGATGGAGAAACAAATCACCAACCTCATTTGGAAAGGGAAGAGGCCCTGGATATATAAAGAAATTACTGAAGGAGAACAAAGTGGGAGGCCTCACACTACCTGATTTTAGAATGTTATTATACCACCACAGTAGTCAAAACAGCCTGGTACTGGTACATCAACAGATACACAGACCAATGGAACAGAATTGAGAATCCAGATGTAAATTTATCCACCTATAAGCAGCTGATATTTGACAAAGGCCCAAAGTCAGTTAAATGGGGAAAAGACAGTCTCTTTAACAAATGGTGGTGGTGTAACTGGATATCCATGTGCAAAAAAATGAAACAAGACCCATACCTCACACCATGCACCAAACTAATTCATAAGGGATCAAAGACCTAAGCATAAAACCTAAAACGATAAAGATCACGGAAGGAAAAATAGGGACAACACTAGGAGCCCTAATACATGGTATAAACAGAATACAAAACATTACTAACAATGCACAAATGCCAGAAGAGAAACTAGATAACTAGGAGTTCCTAAAAATTAAACACATATGTTCATCAAAAGACTTCACCAAAAGAATAAAAAGACAAGCTACAGACTGGGAATAAAATCTTTGGCTAAGACATATCCGATCGACATTTAATCTCTAGAATCTACGAGATACTGCAAAACCTCAACAACAAAAAAGAAAAATAACCCAATTAAAACATGGGCAAAGGATATGTACAGGCATTTCACCGAAGAAGACATTCAGGTGGCTAACAGATACATGAGGAAATGCTCATGATCGTTAGCCATTAGAGAAACGCAAATCAAAACTACAATGGGATACCATCTCACCCCAACAAGGCTAGCATTAATTCAAAAAACACAAAGTAATAAATGTTGGAGAGGTTGTAGAAACAGTGGAACACTTATACACTGCGGTGGAAATGTAAAATGGTATAAACACTTTGGAAATCAATTTGGGGCTTCCTTAAAAAGCTAGAAATAGACGTACCATAGGATCCGGCAATCCCACTCCTTGGAATATACCCTAGAGAAATTAGAGCCGTCACAGGAATAGATCTATGCACACCCATGTTCACTGTAGTACTGTTCACAGTAGCAAAGAGATGGAAACTACCTAGGTGCCCATCAACAGATGAATGGATAAACTAATTATGGTATATTCACACAATGGAATACTATGCAGTGATAAAGAACAATAATGAATCTGTGAAACATCTCACAACATAGATGAATCTGGAGGGCATTATGTTGAGTGAAAGTAGTCAGTGACAAAATGACAAATATTGTATGAGACCACTATTATAAGAACTCAGGAAAAGGTTTAAACACAGAAGAAAACATTCTTTGATGGTTATGAGGGTGTCGGGGGGAGAGGAGAGGGGTACTCACTAATTAGAAGATAAGAATTATCTTAGGTGCATGGAAGAACAATACACAATATGGGGGAATTCAGCACAACTGGACTAACAAAAGCTAAGAAGCTTCCTGAATACAACCAAACATTTCCAGTGACTGAGTAGCAGGGGCGGGGGTCTGGCAACCATGGTTTCAGGGAACATCTAGGTCAAATGGCATAACAAAGCTTATTAAGACAATGTTCTGCATCCCACTTTGGTGAGTGGCGTCTGGGGTGTTAAAAGTTTGCGAGCGGCCACCTAAGATGCATCAATGGGTCTGAACCCACTTGGAGCACAGGAAAATTAAGAACACCAAAGGCACAAGTATAATATTAGCCCAAGAAACAAAAAGGGCCCCATAAAGCATAGAATTCATTAGGCTGAGACTAGAAGAACTAGATGGTACCTGGCTACCACCAATGACTGCCCTGACAGGGAACACAACAGAGAGTCCCTGCTGGAGCAGGAAAGAAGTGGGATGCAGAACTCAAATTCTAGAAAAAAGACCAGACTTAATGGTCTGACTGAGACTGGAAAAACCCCAGAAGACACGGCCCCCAGATTCTCTGTTAACCCAGAACTGAAACCATTCCCGGAGCCAACTCTTCAGACAAACATTAGACTGGATTATAAGACATACAATGATACTTGTAAAGAATGTGCTTCTTAATCCAAGTAGATACATGAGACTAAATGGTAAGCTTCTGTCCAGAGGCAAGATGAGAAGGCAGAAAGGGACAGGAGCTGGTTGAACAGACATGGGAAAACCAGAGTGGAAAGGAGGAGTGTGCTGATATATTATAGAGATAGCTAGGGTCACATAACGATGCGTGTATAAATTTTTGTATGAGAAACTAACTTGAGCTGTTAACTTTCAGTTAAAGCAGAATAAAATAAAAGAAATTAAAAGAGGCTTTCAAAAATTGAAAAACATTTTATGCTTATGGAGTAGAAGACTTAATATTGTGAAAATGTCAGTATCAGTCAAAGCGATCTATAGATACAACATAATTTTGATCCAAATTCCAAAAACCATATTTACTAAAATGGAAAGAACTTTATATGAAAGGAAAGAGAACCCGAATAGCCAAAGCAACACTGAAGAACAACAAAGGAGGAGGTCTCATACTCCTCTATCTCAAAAACATACTATACAGCCAAAACAATCAAAACAGCCTGGTGCTGGTTCATTGACAGACACATACACCAGTGGAATAGAATTGAGAACCCATAAGTAAATCCATCCATCTATGGGAATCTGTAGGGTCGCTATGAGTCAGAATTGACTTGACAACAGCGATTTGCTTTTTGGTTATGGGCAGCTGATTTTTAAGGAAAGGTCAAAATCCATTCAGTAGGAGAAGAAACAGTCTCTTTGACAAATGGTGCTGACAAAGCTGGATATCCATCTGTAGAAAAATGGGACAGGATCCATACCTAACACCATACACAAAAACTAACTCAAAATGGATCAAAGACCTAAATGTTAAAGCTAAAACTATAAAGATCCTGTAAGATCACACAGGGACAAAACTAAGGGACCTAATTATTTCCAGTAATAGATGACCAAGCAAATGCATGAGCAACGGAAGACAAATTAGATAACTGGAACCTTGAAAAATTAAGTGCTTATGCACATGAAAAAACTATCAAAAAAGTAAAAAAGAGAACCCACAGGTTGGAAAAAGCCTTTGGGAATGATGTATCTGGTAAGGGTCTAATCCCTACAATATGTACAAAACTTCAATAACTCAACAACAAAAAGACAATCCAATTAAAAAATTGGCAAAGGAGACGAAAAGACACTTCACCAAAAAGGACATTCAACTGGTCAACAAAGCACATGAAAAGATGCTCACAATCGTTAACCATCAGAGAGATGCAAACCAAAACAACTATGAGATACCATCTCACCACAGCAAAAATGGCACTGATTAAAACCAAAACCAAAACCCAAACCCACTGCTGTCGAATCGATTCCGACCCATAGCGACCCTATAGGACAGAGTAGAACTGCCCCATGGAGTTTCCAAGGAGCACCTGGAGGATTCGAATTGCCAACCTTTTGGTTAGCAGCGTAGCACTTAACCACTATACCACCAGGGTTTCCAAAAAAAAAAACACCAGAAAACAACAAATGCTGGTGAGGTTGTGGGGTGAATGGAACCCTCATTCACTGGTGGTGGTAGTGTAAAATGGTACAACTATCATGGAAAATGGTACTTCCTCAAACAGATGGAAATAGAAATATGTTATATCCAGCAGTCCCACTCCTACGTGTATATCCTGGAGATCTAATAGCAGTGACAAGAATAGACACGTGCACACCTATGTTTTCTGCAGCACTATTCACAATAGTAAAAAGATGGAAACAATCTAAGTGCCTATCAACAGATGGATGGATAAACAAAATGTGGTATGTACATACAATGGAATGCTATACAGCTATAAAGAATAATGATGAGTGCTCGAAATATAATATGGATGAATCTAGAGAATGTTAAGCTGAGTGAAGTAAGTCTAGCACAGAAGGACAAATATTGTATGATACCACTTTTATAAAAAGACAAAAATACGTGTATATACAGAAATTACTGTTTTTGGTGGTTACTAGGGAACGGGGGGGCGGGATGGGGAATCACTCTGTGGACAGTAGACACTTGTTACTTTTCGTAATGGCAAAGGCAACTCCGAATGTCAATCAAGTGAACACAATTTAACCAAGGCAAATGATTACACTAAGAAATACACAGTAACAAGGGAAATTACTGGTAAATGCTATAACATACAATCTGGCAACAGCAGTTACAATAAAAAAGTACATGAGCCATTACATAGGTAGCTATGCACGCATATATGTGTATAGGAGATATATGTGTGTATATACATAACCATCTTGGTCAATTTGCATAATACAGTCTATTATGTTTACGTTCTATGTTCTAGCTTGGTAAGTAGTGCCTGGGGTCTTAAAAACTTGTGAGTGGTCATTTAAGATACAACTATAGGTCTCTACTCATCTGAAACAAAAGAGAAAGAAGGACACCAAAGACCCAAAGAAGAAACTAGTCTATAGGACCAACTATCTACATGAACCACAGCGTCCCCTACTGCAGAGACCGGAACTATATGGTACCCAGCTGTTACTACCAACCGTTCTGACCAGTGCAACAGATGGTTCTGGATAGAATGGGAGAAAATTGAAGAAAGAAAGTCAAATTCTTAAAAAAAGTCCAGACTTACTGGACAGCAGAGACTAGAGGAATCCCTGAGGCTATTGCCCTGACATACCCTGTAAACTCTGAATTGATATTTGCTCTAAAGCAAAGATGAGAAGGTCAGGTGGGGACAGGGAAACAAAAATAATGGAAACAGAACAATCAGAATAGAAATAATAAGAATGTTATTTGTGGAAATAATGTGGAAAAGGGAACTAACGTCACTGAACAATAGTGTATAGAAAGTGTTAAATGGAAACCTAATTTCCTGTGTATACTTTCACCAAACACTCAATTAATAATAATAAAAAATTCTATTTACAATAGGACCCAAAAGAATAAAACCCTTAGGAATAAACTGTCCAAAGAAGGTACAATATTTGTACACTGAAAACTAAAAAATGTTTCTGGAAGAAGTTAAAGACTTAAATGGAAAGACAGCCGTGTTCATCAACTGAAAGACGTAACATCCTTAAGATTGCAATTGTCCCCAAAGAAACCTATAGATTCAATGTAATCCTGATCAAAATGGAAACAGTAATTCAAAAATTTGTATGAGGGAGGCAGAGCCAAGATGGTGGAATAGACAGATGCTTCCGGCGAGCCCTATTTACAACAAAGATCCAAAAAAACAAGTGAAACGAGTATATTTGTGGCAAGCTGGGAGCCCAGAACATTAAAGGCAAGCTGAGACAATGAACTGCAGGGCAGGGGGCGGAAGAGACCATTCAGAAGTGGAGATAAGTTGCCAGACCTGAATCGCAGGGAGCCCTCAGGCACCATTCTTGGAGCAGCAGTGGGCTGGTACTAGTATTCGGCCATAATTTCCGTAGGGAGAAGCAGCCAGCCACACAGCGTACTCACACCTCTAGAACCTGAGGAGAACGGCACTCTCGGCAAAAGCTAAGAACTTGCGTATATTTTACCCACCCTCAAGCCGGCTTCAGCAAATGAATCCTTGAGCCTGAGATAGGCCCTGATGAGCACCTGGAACCATCCTCCCAGACTTGGGGAAGGAAAACATTTGCAACTGGGGGGAAAAGACAATTTGCTAGCTCCATTAACTGGGGGAGCTCGGGACAGAAGTGGCTCCTGTCCAGGCACAGACCGTCCGTGGACCTTGAGAAACTTTCCCTTCCGCATGGACCTGTGTGGCCCTACTTTGGGAGAATAGCCCCTTGTTGGCAAACTCCAACCATTTCAGCTGTGTGGTGGAGAGGTGGGTGTTTGACATTTGACATTGCTTTGCCTATTAAACAAGGTCCTGACAGACCCACTCAGGGACCTAAGGACTGGTAGATCCACTCAGGTCCCTAAGGACTGGTAGCTCCACTCAGGTCACCCAGCCACCTGCGACAGGGGTCCAAAGATAACTGGTACTTTCCAGTCCTTACAACCAAAAACTTTGGGTTCCCATGGTCCCTCTGCAGAACCCAACCACCAGCACGCTCTAGGGAACAGAGACGTGTTTTCATCAGCAACACTTGGGGGTAGGTTCTCAGCCCCCTGCCTTGTTCAGAGTGTGACCCCCTGCTGCAATCAGATACCGGTATATATGCCAATCACCCCTGCCCGTCTAAGACTGTAGGACAGAGCCTGTACCACACACTTGATGATCAGCTACCTGGAAACCTCAGCTGAACTCATACAAGAAAACTGAATGGGCTCCTAGACTGGTATACTTGATAACAGCTCTAGGCAGCTGCGGACAGGACACCAGAGTACCAAAGGCAAAAATAATCAAGCTAGCTCACTCAAGCAACCCATAGGGGGTTACCAAAACAAAACAAAGCAAGCAGCTATGACACAATAAGCAAGCATAAACTAATACAATAACTTATAGATGGCTCAGAGACAACAGTCAATATTAAGTCACATAAAGAAACAGGCCATGATCACCTCAACGGGCTCTCAAAACAAAGAATCCAGGGATCTTCTAGATGAAAGTGCATTCCTGGAATTACCAGATGCAGAATACAAAAGGTTAATATACAGAACCCTTCAAGACATCAGGAAGGAAATGAGGCAATACGCAGAACAAGCCAAGGAACACACAGATAAAGCAACTGAAGGAAACAGAAAGATTATTCAGGAACATAATGAAAAGTTTAATAAGCTGGAAAGATCCATAGACAGACAGCAATCAGAAATTCAGAAGATTAACAATAAAATTACAGAAATAGACAATTCAATAGACAGAGAAGCAGAATCGAGCAAGTAGAAGCTAGACTTTCTGAACTCGAAGATAAATCACTTGGCACTAATGTGTTTGAAGAAAAATCAGATAAAAGAATTTTAAAAAATGAAGAAATCTTAAGAATCATGTGGGACTCTATCAAGAGAACTAACCTACGAGTGACTGGAGTACCAGAACAGTGAGGGATAACAGAAAATACAGAGAAAATTGTTGTTGTTGGCAGAAAACTTCCCTGATATTGTGAAAGATGAGAAGATATCTATCCAAGATGCTCACTGAACTCCACATAAGCTAGATCTGAAAAGAAACTCAGGAAGACATATTACAATCAAACTTGCCAAAACCACAAAGAGAGAACTATAAGAGCAGCGAGGGATAAACGAAAAGTCACCTACAAGGGAGAGGCAATAAGCATAAGCTCGGACTACTTGGCAGAAACCATGCAGGCAAGAAGACAATGGGATGACAGATTTAAAAAACTGAAGGAAAAAAATTCCCTACCAAGAATCATATATCCAGCAAAACTGTCTCTTAAATATGAAGGTGAAATTAAGACATTTCCAGATAAACACAAGATAAGGAAATTCGTAAAAAGCAAACCAAGACTACAAGAAATACTAAAGGGAGTTCTGTGGTTAGAAAATCAGTAATACAAGGTATCAACCCAAGACCAGAACACTGGGCCAGAAGTGAACCCAGACAGGGAAATTCAAAAAACAAAGCAAGAGTATATATATATATATATATGAAGTATATATATATATATACTTTATATATATATAAAAAACCCAAACAGAGTAACAGTGATGTTATTATATAAAAGAAGACAACATTAAAATAATAAAGAGGGACTAAGAAAAGTAATCATACACCTTCCATATGGAGAGGAAGATACGGAGATACAAAGAAATAAAAGTTAGTTTTAAATTTAGAAAAATAGCATTAAATAATAAGGTAACCACAAAGGAGACAAACTATCCTACTCAGCAAAATAAAATACAAAGGAAAAACAGAGACTCAGCAGAAAGAAAATCAACAACAACAAATATGAGGGAAGGACAATACATAAAGAAAATCTGCTCAGCACATAAAATCAAGTGGGAAAAAGAAACTGTCAACAACACACAAAAAAAGACATCAAAATGATAGCACTAAATTCGTAATACCTATCCATAATTACCCTGAATGTAAATGGGCTAAATGCACCAATAAAGAGACAGAGAGTGGCCGAATGGATTAAAACACAAGATCTGTCTATATGCTGTGTACAAGAGATACACGTTAGACTTAGAGACACAAACTAAAACACAAAGGGTGGAAAAAAATATATCAAGCAAACAACAATCAAAAAAGAGCAGGAGTGGCAATATTAATTGCTGATAAAACAGATTTTAAAGTTAAATCCAACAGAAAGGATAAGGAAGGACACTATATAATGATTAAAGGGACAATACAACAAGAAGATATAACAATATTAAATATTTATGCACCCAATGACAGGGCTGCAAGATACATAAAACAAACTGTATCAGCACTGAAAAGTAAGACACACAGCTCCACAATAATAGTAGGAGACCTCAACACACCAATTTCAGTGAAGGAGAGGACATCCAGAAAAAAGCTCAATAAAGACATGGAAGATCTAAATGCCACAATCAATCAACATGATCTTGTAGACATATACAGAACACTCCTCCCAACAGCAGCCAAGTATACTTTTTTTTCTAGTGTACATGGAACATTCTCTAGAATAGACCACATATTAGGTCATAAAGCAAGCCTTAGCAGAATCCAAAACATTGAAATATTACAAAGCATCATCTCTGATCATAAGGCCATAAAGTGGAAATCAATAACAGGAAAGGCAGGGAAAAGAAATTACACACTTGGAAACTGAACAATACCCTGCTCAAGAAGACTGGATTATAGAAGACATTAAGGATGGAATAAAGAAATTCAGAGAATCCAATGAGAATGAAAGCACCTCCTATCAGAGCCTTTGGGACACAGCAAAAGCAGTGCTCAGAGGTTAATTTATATCAATAAATGCACACATCCAAAAAGACGAAAGGGCCAAAATCAAGGAACTATCCGTACAGCTTGAACAAATAGAAAGAGAGCAACAAAAGAAATCCTCAGGCACCAGAAGAAAACAAATAATAAAAATGAGAGCTGAACTAAATGAAATAGAAAACAAAAAAACAATTGAAAGAATTAACAAGACCAAAAGCTGGTTTCCTGAAAAAAATCAACAAAATCGATAAAGCACTGGCCAATCTGACAAAAGAAAAACAGGAGAGGAAACAAATACCCTGAATAATAAATGAAAGGGGCGGTATTACACCAGACCCAAATGAAATTAAAAGAATCATATCAAATTACTATGAAAAACTATACTCAAAGAAATTTGAAAACCTAGAAGAAATGGATGAATTCCTAGAAACACACTACCTACCTAAACTAACACAAACAGAGGCAGAACAACTAAATAGACCCAGAACAAAAGCACAGATTGAAAAGGTAATCAAAAAACTCCCAACAACAACAAAAAAAAGCCCTGATCCGGACGGCTTCCTGCAGAGTTCTACCAAACTTTCAGAGAAGAGTTAACACCATTGCTACTAAAATGATTTTAGAGCATAGAAAAGGAAGGAATACTACCAAACTCATTCTATGAAGCCACCATATCCCTGATACCAAAATCAGGTAAAGACACTACAAGAAAAGAACATTATAGACCTATACCCCTCGTGAACGTAGATGCAAAAATCCTGAACAAAATTCTAGCCAACAGAATTCAACAACATATCAAAAAAATAATTCACCATGACCAAGTGGGATTCATACCAGGTATGCAGGGATGGTTCAACATCAGAAAAACAATTAACGTAATCTACCACATAAATAAAACAAAAGATAAGAATCACATGATTTTATCAATTGATGCAGAAAAGGCATTTGACAAAGTTCAACACTCATTCATGAGAAAAATTCTCAGCAAAATAGGAATAGAAGGAAAATTTCTCAACATAAATTTATACAAAGCCAACTGCCAACATCACTCTAAATGGAGAGAGCCTGAAAACATTCCCATTGAGATCGGGAAGCAGACAAGGAAGCCCTTTATCACCACTCTTATTCAACATTGTGCTGGAAGTCCTAGCCAGAGCAATTAGGCTAGATAAAGAAATAAAGGGCATCCAGATGGGCAAGGAAGAAGTAAAAGTATCTCTATATGCAGACGACATGATCTTATACACAGAAAGCCCTAAGGAATCCTCCAGAAAAATACTGAAACTAATAGAAGAGTTCAGCAGAGTATCGGGATACAAGATAAACATACAAAAATCAGTTGGATTCCTCTACATCAACAAAAAGAACATCGAAGAGGAAACCACCAAATCAATGCCATTTACAGCAGCCACCAAGAAGATAAAATACCTAGGAATAAATCTTACCAGGGATGTAAAAGACTCATACAATGAAAACTACAGTACACTTCTGCAAGAAATCAAGAGACTTACATAAGTGGAAAAACATATCTTGCTTGTGGATAGGAAGACTTAACATTGTGAAAATGTCTATTCTACCAAAACCGATCCATACATTTAATGAAATTCCCATCCAAATCCCAACGACATTCTTTAATGAGATGGAGAAACAAATTACCAATTTCATATGGAAGGGAAAGAGGCCCCGGATAAGTAAAGCATTACTGAAAAAGAAGAACAAAGTGGAAGGCCTTAGTTTACCTGATTTTAGAACCTATTATACCGCCACAGTAGTCAAAACAGCTGGTACTGGTACAACAACAGATACATGGACCAATGGAACAGAATTGAGAATCCAGACATAAATCCATCCACATAAGAACAGTTGATATTTGACAAAGGCCCCAAAAGAGTTAAATGGGGAAAAGACAATCTTTTTAACAAACGGTGCTGGCATAACTGGATATCCATCTGTAAAAAAAATGAAACAAGACCCATACCTCACTCCATGCACAAAAACTAACTCAAAAGGGATCAAAGACCTAAATATAAAATCTAAAACGATAAAGATCATGGAAGACAAAATTGGGACAACGTTAGGAGCCCTAATACATGGCATAAACAGTATACAAAACATTATAAAGAATGCAGAAGAAAAACTAGGTAACTGGGAGCTCCTAAAAATCAAACACCTATGCTCATCCAAAGACTTCACCAAAAGACTAAAAAAGCTACCTACAGACTGGGAAAAAGTTTTTAGCTATGACATTTCTGATCAGCACCTGATCTCTAAAATCTACATGATACTGCAAAAAGTCACCTGCAAAAACACAAATAAGCCAATTAAAAAATGGGCAAAAGATAAGAATAGACACTTCACTAAAGAAGACATTCAGGTAGCTAACAGATATATGAGGAAATGCTCACGATCATTAGCCATTAGAGAAATGCAGATCAAAACTACAATGAGATTTCATCTCAGTCCAACAAGGCTGGCATTAATTCAAAAAACAGAAAATAATAAATGTTGGAGAGGCTGTGGAGAGACTGGAACACTTCTACACTGCTGGTGGGAATGTAAAATGGTACAACCACTTTGGAAATCGGTTTGGCGCTTCCTTAAAAAGCTAGAAATAAACTACCATATGATACAGCAATCTCACTCCTTGGAATATATCCTAGAGAAATAAGACCCTTTATACAAACAGATATATGCACTCCCATGTTTACTGCAGCAGTGTTTACAACAGCAAAAAGATGGAAGCAACCAAGGTGCCCATCAACGGATGAATGGATAAATAATGGTATATTCACACAATGGAATACTACGCATCGATGAAGAACAGTGAGGAATCTGTGAAACATTTCATAACATGGAGGAACCTGGAAGGCATTATGCTGAGTGAAATTAGTCAGTTGCAAAAGGACAAATATTGTATAAGACCACTATTATAAGAACTTGAGAAATAGTTTAAACTGCGAAGAAAACATTCTTTTGTGGTTACGAGAGGGGGCAGGGAGAGAGGGTGGGAGAGTGACATTTACTAATTAGATAGTAGATATGAACTACTTTAGGTGACAGGAAAGACAGCACACAATACAGGGGAGGTCAGCACAACTGGAGTAAACCAAAAGCAAAGAGGTGTCCTGAATAAACTGAATGCTTCAAGGGCCAGCATAGCAGGGGCAGGGGTCTGGAGACCATGGTTTCAGGGGACATCTAAGTCAACTGGCATAATAAAATCTACGAAGAAAACACTCTGCATCCCACTTTGAAGAGTGGCATCTGGGGTCTTAAAAGCTAGCAAGCAGCCATCTAAGATGCATCCATTGGTCTCAACCCACCTGGATCAAAGGAGAATGAAGAACACCAAGGACTCAAGGTGATTATGAGCCCAAGAGACAGACAGGGCCACATGAACCAGTGACTACATCATCCTGAGACCAGAAGAACTAGATGGTGCCCAGCTACAACTGATGACTGCTCTGACAGGGAACACAACATAGAACCCCTGAGGGAGCAAGAGAGCAGTGGGATTAAAAAAAAAAAAAAAAAAAAGTCGACCCCAAATTCTCATAAGACCAGGCTTAATGGTCTGACTGAGACTAGAAGGACGCCGGTGGTCATGGCCCCCAGACCTTCTGTTGGCCCAGGACAGGAACCATTCTGGAAGCCAACTCTTCAGACATAGATTGGACTGGACAATGGGTTGGAGGGGGATGCTGGTGAGGAGTGAGCTTCTTGGATCAGGTAGACACTTGAGACTATGTTGGCATCTCCTGCCTGGAGGGGAGATGAGAGGGTGGAGGGGGTCAGAAGCTGGCAAAAAGGACACAAAAAGAGAGAGTGAGGGAGAGAGCGGGCTGTCTCATTAGGGGGAGAGTAATTGGGCGTGTGTAGCAAGGTGTATATGGGTTTTTGTGTGAGAGACTGACTTGATTTGTAAACTTTCACTTAAAGCACAATAAAAATTAAAAAAAAAAAAAAACTGAAGAGGGAGCAGAAGAGAAAGAAAAGTAAATCATTCTGTGAGTTGTCTTTCACGAAGGATGAGGGAGACGTGGAGAGTACACGCTGAGGCTATATGATACGTTCCGTGCTCTGTTTCCCTTACACAACGAAACTTCACAAAGATTTTAGGGGCAATTTCTTTCTATTTACAATACTGAAGAAGAGAATGTGTGTACTGACAACTTGTTCTATGGACGTTGGATCAGAAAACAAAGGCTAAAATCGCTTTCTAGTTATGCCTGTCATTGGTGTTTTCAGCGAGTCTTTTTTCTTCCAGAGAAAGAATTGGGCAAAGTCATTTTAAAGCTTTTCCATCGAGTCATTTCTTAGGCTATGCCCTTTATCTTTATTTTCCTTCTTGTTCCTTCCACCAATTGTCTCTTCTTTCAGTCATCTGCCAGGGACACTCCCGGAAGTATCTTTGAAAACTCCAGAGAACCCGAATGGATCCACCTTGTTTTGAGCCCAATTTTCCTCGTCATTCTCCCTGCAATAAACACTGAACAATAATCATGTAACAAAAAATAAAAAAAATTCGTATGAAATTTCAAGGGCCCAGAACAGCCAAAACAACTGTGAAAAAGAAAAAACAAAGTTGAGGATCCACATTTCCCAATTTCACAACAACAGAGCTACAGTAATCAAATCAGAGATCAAACACATAGGATTGAGAGTCCAGAAATAAGCCCATACATCTATTGACCACTGATTTTCAACAAACATGCCAAGACCATTCAGTGGTGATAGAAAAGTTTTTTTCCGCAAATGGTGCTGGGACAACTGGATATGTACATACAAAAGAATGAAGTTGGGACCTCTACCTTACACTAAATTTATCTCAAAATAGATCATATAACTAAATGTAATATAATGATAAAACACAGGAACAAACACAGGGGTAAATATGCATGTGAAATTTAACAATGATTTCTTAGACGTGACACCAAAAGTACAAATAACAAATGAAAAATAGATAAATTGAACTTCATCAAAATTAAAGACTTATGCTTCAAAGGACATGATCTAAGAGTAAAAATACAGCTCACAGAATGGCAGAAAATATTTGTAAATCATTTATTTGATAAGGGGCTTGAATCTAGAATATATAAAGGACTTTTACAGCCCAATAGTAGAAAGACAAAAAGATCAATTAAAAATGGGCAAAGGATTTGAGCAAACATTTATTCAAAGAAGACAAATAGCCAATGAGCACATGAAAAGATGCTCAACATCATTAGTTATTAGGAAAATATAAATTGAAACCACAATGAAACAGAACTTCATATTCATGGGATGAACTATAATTAAAAGTAGATAGTAACAAATTTTAGTGAGGCTGTGGAGAAATTAGAAGTCTCATATACTGCTGGTGGGATTATAAAATTGTGTAGTCACTTTGGAAAATGGTTTGGAAGTTTCCTAAACTTAATAGAGTTATCATTTGACCAAGCAATTCCACTTCTAGGTATTTACACAAGAGAAATAAAAACATATGTCCACACAAAAACTTGTATGCAAATCGTAACAACAGCATTACTCATAATAGCCAAAAGGTGGAAACAACCAAATGTGTATCAACCAGATGGATAAATAAATGTGGTGTATCTATACAACAGATTAGACAATAAAAAGGAATAAAATTCTGATACATGCTAAACATTGATGAACCGTGAAAACATTATGCTAATTAAAAGAAGCCAGTCATAAAAAACCATGTATTATATAATTCCATTCATATAAAATGTATAGAATAGGCACATCTACAGAGATAGAAAGATTCCTGGTTGCCTAGGGCTGGAGGAATGGGAGGTTTGGGGAGGTGATAGCTTATATGAGGTTTGCTTTTGGGGTACTCAGGAGAGCTTTCTTAATGGCAGGATGATAGTACTATCTTATAAATTAAGAAGCCATATCCAAGGCCCAGTATCAAATAATTCAAAGTTTTATTTTTCATTTGTCAATAGCAATGAGAAAATTATTACACTATACCATTAGACTTACGGTGAAAAACACTAAGCAGGGAATATAGAGTTCCGGTTCTACCTCTTACTGGGTGATTTTAATAAAATCAATTAACTTCTTAATTCCTTAGCTCCCTTGTCTTGGGGATAACCCACTTCAACGGATTTTGGGAAGATCAGAGAAGACTGATATATAAAAGTACTCCAAAAATAAAAAGTTAGGGAAATGTACAATGTGGCACTGTAGTTCAAAATGAAACCAAAAGTTCTTTAGTGAAATACAATATCAAGAAAACTAAGAGTTCACTCATTTATTCTATAAAAATTCTAAATTTAGTTATTCAGATTTTTCAAATAATCAAACAAAGAGCTCTCCAGATACTACAAATGTATTTTACATAATCTGATTTAATACTAGGAGCGACAGCTAGAACAATGGCTGGAATGAAATAGCATGATACCTTACAACATAGTATATTTATCGTTAATAGCCACAAACACTTTGATTAAAGTATACAGTATGTAGGTTAATTTTACTTCTTTCTTTCTACAACTTAAAACTGACAAACAGGATCTGTTTCTGGTATTTGAAAGAAAAGCTTTTGTATGCTTTCCCTTTTAATGACAGATGCAAATTGGCCAATACCTGAGAAGATGAACTGTTGGAACCACCTGGGTGAGACTCGTGAGGAGGGCCACCAGAGCCATAAGCAGTCGATGAAATATTCCCTCCTGGAAATTCATCTCCTCGAACTGAATGGATGAGATCATTCAAATATTTATAATAAAGATTGCTGGACAAAAAGCCAGGCAAAAACACCTGGAAGAGAAGACAAGCATTATTTTAAAGATGAAATCTGATACAACGAAAAATTTATTTTAAAAGAAATTAATTTTACCGGCTACACAAACGCTTTTAGTTCTCCTTGTTACACTCCAAGCATGTGGAGTGTATCCCTTTGTACAGTGTACACTGTAACAAAAATTATAATGTACACAGTTTTGTTTTTAGTGCTTTTTGAAAATACTTACATGAAACTACTTCATCACTTTGATTTTACACTTCTTGGTAACCACAGAGTAGTCCAGGGAGTGAATATAATTTGACACTAGATTTTTCCGGTCTGTTGTAAAAATTCAAAGCTTGTGCATATGTTGATTTTTACTTCTGAACTAATTTCCTTAACATAAATTATCAGGAATGTGATTACTGAGATAAATGGTATGAACATTTTAGCCTTGATGTATATGGTCAATTTACCTTTCAAAATGATTTTAGCAATATATCAAATATTTGTTTCCATACAGGATATCCAACACTGGATTGCGTTTTTGCAAATCATTAAATAAAGGCCAAATACTTACATTTAAAAATGATTAATGATGTTGAATAAATTCCCAGGTTACCTGCATTTCCTGTTACAAATATTTCCTTCACAGCACTTATCACAATGGTAAATATTTATGTCCATATTTAATATGTGCCTTCCTTTATAGATTAGGAAACCCTAGTGGTGTAGTGGTTAAGAGCTACTGCTGCTAACCAAAAGGTCAGCAGTTCGAATCCACCAGGTGTTCCTTGGAAACTCTATGGAGCAGTTCTATTCTGTCCTACAGGGTCGCTATGAGTTGTAATTGACACAATGGGAATGGGTTTGTCTTTCTGTGTGTGTTTTTATAGACTAAGCTTCAAGAAGGCAGAAACCATTTTCCTTTTTTTTTACCACTGTAAACACCAATACCCTGCAAACAAATACTCAAGGATCAGCTGAATGAATCATCCATGACTACTTCCCATTTACCTACCAACGTCTTGACGTGGTCCATATATTTGTATAAGTTCTCTTTTTCTTTATGTACACACACTTAGTAAGAAATATTTTAGTATTTTTCTCTACATTTTAATTTGCTTATTAAACAGGAAGTTTACATTTTTATGTTTAAATATTATAAAACATATAGACAAAAAAGATTTTAAGAATATCTTTACAATCTATATATACCAATCTGGAACTCTTCTTCTGCAATCAGGAAGACTTTAACTTTAATCATGAAAATATTATCTGTGTAACAAGTGATACTCTATTGTGTTTACTACTAGCTTTTCAATGATCCGAGTCTTATATACAACTCTTCAGTATTCCCAGAATTCAGTTTTTGCATATGGCATTATAAAATAGTGCTTAATTAACTTTTTTCCACCTTGATACACACGACATATATGAGTAACAACCTCACGGGCAATTCTCGGTAAAATCTGCTGTAGTTCACAAGAAGAATAAATCATTCAGAAAATTTCAACACTTTATTATTTATAAGCTATTAGTGATATCTCATGGAGTCCTGGATGGCACAAATGGTTAAGTGCTTGACCACTAACTGAAAGGTTGGCAGCTTGAACCCACCCAGAGGTGCTCTGAAAGACAGATGCATGCTCAAAAGACTGGCGATCTGCTTCCAAAAGGTCACAGCCTTCAAAACCCTATGGAGCAGTTCTCTGTACAGGTCAGGTTGCCATGAGTTAGAACTGACACAAAGACAACTAACAACAACAACAGTGATATTTCGTAAGTGATCATGACACACAAAATATATACACACATATATATAAGTATATATATATATATATATACACACACACACTCTTAAATATACTGCACTGGTTCAATTCTCTGATGTTCAGTTATGTTTGGTTTTTCCCATGTTATATTTTCACACTATGGTGACACACTGCTAGGTTTCATCAGTAAAGAATTCTTGTAGTAAAAGTTCTTGGTTACCTTCTCCATGGTCGTCCAGGCCTGACATAATGGAGTTGTGAAACAGTTAGGGAGTGGCCCACCTTCCCTGCAGATATTGGATTCAATTTCTAACCGGACAGAGTCATCAAACCCAAGAGGATGTGTGGCTTGGAGGGAGAAGTACCTGCGGTAGAAAGATAGGTAAAGTAAAACCGAATTCAAAAGGAAGGATAAGCAACTTTTGGCATCTATACCAGAGAACTGGGGCAAAGAAACCATTCAATCACACATATTTAATGAGAACGTATTCTGTGTTTAGGACTTGATAGGTAGAAATGGAATTAAAGAGAGTAAGACATGGTCATTTCCCCTGAAAAGAGAGCTGAAAGACCTATGAACAGGATACAATGAGGACATAATATCATATCAAGTACTAACTATAAGACATAAACAATAAACATATACGAATTCAAAACAAGATGGCACTGAGGATGAAGTGGATGGGTTTGATGTATTCAGACAGAACAGCAACAGCTGATGATGATGTGGTGTGGAAAAGAAAGGGAGTTATCAATGATAACAAAGAATTTCTAACTGGTGTTTTGATAAGCTGATAATGAAGAAGAAACAAAAATGGATTAAAAGCAGAAAAATATATATATATGCTCTCTTAAAAGCACCTTTCCAAGTAGGCTTCTATCTCTTGTCCATGACAGAAACAGAAGAAAGTTGATGATGCATTAATAGTGATAACCATATATAAGATACAAAAACACAAGCAGGGATTGGAAAAGTCAAATTTGGCACAATGAACTTGGCAAAATGACAGTGCTAGTGAGATGCCATAGAATAATCTTCATTTAAACATTTTTTTTACCAACGTGAGAATGGGATCCAGTGGGAAAACAGGGTCTCCTCTGTAGGGTTACTGCACTCTAGTCAGGGCCTTCTTAGTGCCACTACTCTGCACCAGCATAAAAAGTCTTTGCTATCAGAGTTTTCATGACAAAAACTTGAGTCCTCCATCTTGTAAAAGGTAAATATTCTTCCATGATCTGAATTTTCAGGCACTGAAGACTCAATTTCTAGATGTAAAATTCTTGCTATTTTAACATCCATATAAATAATGTTTCTTATATTTTACATATTAGAATAAACACTGGACGGAACATTAAGAATTTCATTCAGTCCAAGTTCTACAAGTAACTTGTCCTGTGACTCTGGAAAGTCACCACCTCTCTGGGCCTTAGTTTTCCTTGTCATGAAATGCGAAAATCACACTAGGATATTCAGCAATCATCTGAAGTGTCTGCTAAAAATAAAGATTGCTGAATCACACCTCAAATCTGCTGAATGAGAATCTCTTAGAGATGCATACTGGAAATCTATTTTTAACGAGCTCCCAAGCAATTCCCAGGCAGACAGCCCAGCATGAGGCTGCAGACTAATGTTCAAGAACCACTGGCCTAGATGCTCTTATTTTCTACCCCTAACATTCCATGGAATTCTCTCTACCCCTAAAGCACTCCCTTAGCACTTGCTTATGTGTACTAACAAATTACTTTTGTTTACCAAATAAGAAAAATTAAATGATAAGAAGGAAACCCCATGTCATGAAGCTGGCCACAGGCTTATCACTTCCCTCACCAGATGTTTTCAATTCTGTTCACTAAAATATTTCCATCCTTACATTTTCAGTGAAAGCTAATGAAAAACTATTATTCACTTGGTAGTTAATCTGGTTGAGTAGATTTGTTTCAGAAAATGATATACCCACACACAGATATTCAAATTCTTTACAATCATCTGTTCAGTTAATTTCATCTTCCTCTTACATTCCCCACCCCCTTAAGCCTCCTGAAAGTGTCACATATCTTCAAGTCCTTATGACTTTGCTTGTGTCAGTGCCTCTGCCTAGAATGTTCTTTCCCATCTTCTCTGGTCAGCAAAATTCAATTAATTCTTCAGGATTCAATTCAAATTTCTGTGACACCCACCCTGAACCTCACCTATCGTTGTCCTGCTTGCCACACATAAACTTCCCTTCCTCCAAGAGAAATCTTTGTTCTAAGAATTGCCATATGAAAAGAATTATTTTTGTGTCTGCCACACTGTGAGGTCCTTGATAGCAGAAACTGAGTTCATTCCTCTTTATTTCTGAGTACATATCAAATACTCAATAAATACTTGCCGAAACTGAGTGCATATTTTAATACAACTCACTTGTCATATAAAATCATGGCATCATTCTGTGCCTCCTGTCCATCATACTGGCCCTTTTTGGCAGCAAGCTGAGACTGGAAGTTGTCTGCTGCCAACCAAAATTGTAAGATATTCACTGCATCCTCTTTTTCCATGTACTAGGAAGGAAAAACACAGAAAGAATATGAACAGATTTCTCTCACCATCTCTAATCTATTAGCTCCAAGTATTAGAACACAGGACATAAAAAGATCTGCCTGTTTAGTTAACGCCAGTCAGCAACTTGTCATTTGATATTAAAGTTTAAAAATATTCTTTCAGGGAAAAAACAAACAAAAACAATCACTATACAGCTGGATGCAAACTTAGTAAACTGCAGTAAAAATTACACTGAAAATGGCTAAGTTGTTCCTCAATGGCAAACACAAAGAATAAACCAGACCAAATCTTTTATATCTGATTATTTCCATGCAGCCATATTAGCCTGAACAAATGCTAATTTAAACTTACAGCAAAGAGAGGAGGTGAAAAAACAAATAAGTTGAACAGCTGTATTCTTGTGAAGAGGCAGAATTCAAGTGCCAATTTAAGTTACTGCTTTGTGAGATTGGGAATTGTCTTTATCTCCACTTAATAGTCATTTAAGGAGTGGTGGAATGAGCCCTAGTGGCCCAGCGGTTAAGTGCCTGACTGCTAACCGAAAGGTCGGCAGTTTGAACCCACCAGACATTCTGCAGGAGAAAGATATGGCAGTCTGCTTCCATAAAGATTACAGCCTTGGAAACACTATGGGGCAGTTCTACTCTGTCTTTCAGGGTCACTATGGGTCGGAAATCAACTTGATGGCAATTGGGTTGGGTTTTTTAACAGGTTGGTGGTGTAATGGTTAAGTGCTCAGCTGCTAACCTCAAGATTGGCAGTTGGAACACACCCAGCAGCTCCATGGGAGAAAGGCCTGACAATCTGCTCCCGTAAAGATTACAGCCTAGAAAACCCTATAGTACAGGGCAGTTCTACTCTGTCACACGGGATTGCTATGAGTTGAAGTCAACTCAACAGCACCTAACAACACAATAGTCATTTATTTTGCAGCAAAAGAATTTTATTTGCTAAAGCCTAACAAATACCGTTACACTAAACTGTATGCCTCAAAGAGACTAATAGAGTCATTGCTTGTTGCAAATGCTTCACTGGATAATTATATCAAGTAGGTAAAGCAAAAGTGCTAGAAGTAGGAAAAAACTTAACTACTTCTCCTTCTCTCTTCTGAAGTCTGCTTTGCGATTGTTCGTTCACTGAACTCAAGTATCCACCTCTGTGGTTTTAAAACAGCTCCAAATAATTAAGAACATGCATTTTCTTAAAAGCAATAGTTTAAGTAGGTTTTTCGTTCAAAATTACAGTTATTTTACATTGGATTCCACTTTCTCTTTAACCTAATGTGCTGTTAAAGTGCTCTTGTCATTAGACACAACTTAAAACAATAAAATTATTAAAATTGATGTTTTTGGAGATGATTTGTATCGTCTATGTTATTTTCTATATACAGGACCCCAGTATTTATAGTTTAGAGGCTGAAATGTTCTAATATACGTGTGAAAGAAAATGCAGACCTTACCTCAGAAAAATAAAAGAGGGCTGACTCACAGAAAAGAATGTCAGCCAGGTAAACAGTTCCACTGGTCAGTACTTCAATCTGGTATTTACAGAAATGGTGACTTCGCAGAAACTCACTAAAGTGCCTGCACATGAACAAAAAAGGAAAATTTGAGGGAACGACCAAGGAAAGAGCTTAATCAGGAAAAATACACTCTCTCTATTACTGTCCTCATTATATCTTAAAGACCTAGGTCAACACAATCTCACTTCCCATAGTGTCGGTCTTCATTCTTCTACCTGTAAGTAACCTCTCCCACCTCTTAATGACTTTGTAGTTCTGCTCTGATATTTAACAAAAGCTACCTTTTTTTTTTTTTACCTTATATTACGGTAACCAAAGAACATGCCTTATTTTTCTTATGAGGCTGTAACTTCTTTTAAGGCTGGTAGTATGTCTAACTGTATCTTAAACAAAGCAATCTTCATACATGTTAAATGAAAGAATACATAGATTTGTTTAAGGGCATGCAGAAGTAATTAATCTAGAAATTCAAATTCTGGAGGAAATTTCAACAATTCTATGTGGATTTAACAACATTAACTTCCATTAAGCTTAGAATACTAACAGAGTACCCAGCAGAAGATGCGCATTATTTAAATAAATAAAACAATTCCAATAGTCACATTATAGTCAAAATCATCCCCAAATGACTTCAGAACTAAAAACAAAAAAATTTTTTCTTTTTTTTTAAATTATACTTTAGATGAAGGTTTACAGAGCAAATTAGTTTCTTATTAAACAATTAATATACATATTGTTTTGTGACACTGGTTACCAGCCCCACAACATGTTAACACTCTTCCTCACTGACCTTTGGTTCCCTATTACCGGCTTTCCTGTTCCCTCCTGCATTCCAGTCCTTGCCCCTGCACTACTGGTGCCCATTTAGTTTTGTTTTGTTTTATGGGCCTGTATCTTTGGCTGAAGGGTGAACCTCAGGAGTGGCTTCAGTACTGAGTTAAAATGGTGTCCAGGGGCCATACTCTCAAGGGTTTCTCCAATCTCTGTCAGACTAGTAAGTCTGGTCATTTTTTGGGAGTTAGAATTTTGTTCTACATTTTTCTCCAGCTCTGTCTGGGACCCTCTGCTGAGATCCCTGTCAGAGTAGTCAGTGGTGGTAGCCAGGCACCATCTAGTTGTGCTGGACTCAGTCTGGTGGAGGCTGTGGTAGTTGTGGTCCATTAGTAAAAACAATTTTTTTTTTTTTTTAAATTTAAGAAGTACTAACATAAAAAATTTTCCTTAAAAAGGAAAACCTTTAGAGTTTTCCTTAGTTTTAGTTTTAATAGAATTTACATAATTTATATTTAAAAGAAACCATTAACCAAGATGGTTTGAAAATATGCTTATGTAATCCTTACATGTTTAAAATACTTAAATTCTCAAAGATAATTTGTTTTCAGTTGAGTGAAGCCTATCCCTACCACTGAACCCAAATTCCCAAGAATGAGAAATGTGAAAGTATGAAATTAACTTACTCTTGCTCCATTGCACCAAAAACTATGGACTGTGCCAAGACGAAACAGTTGGGATCCACCTGTCCATCTTCTCCACAAATCTTTGCTGTAAAAGAAATGGTAACTAATTAAATTTCCAGTAAATTCAAGCTATACACATTTGTGAAGGAAATAATATTAAGGGCATATAAACCCAAAGGTTTTAAACACAACTAAAAATGTATACATAGGTAAACAGCAATCTTGAGGTAGGGAAGTCTTTCTAAACATTTGTAAGAGCAAAAATCAAAAGATTTAACAACATAAAATTAATTTCTATACATTAAACCATCCTAAAAACAAAATGAAAAGTCAAAGGGAGGGGGTGAGTTTACAGCATGTATGACATGACAGTTTGATATAACATGACAGTTAAGAGGCTACTATCATTAACATATTAAGAGCTCTTATAAACTATAAGTAATGAGCCAAAAAACAAACAAACAAATTAGCAAAGGACACAAAAGGGCAAAATATAAAGATTATATTTTGTTTTCAAAATATTACGAAAGGAAAAATATATAATGGCTAATGTAAAACGATATACAGTCACTAATAAAAAAAAATATATACATTAGAATAAGGAGGCACCACACTTTTTATCTAGTAAATTGGCACAAAATTATTTTAATAATAAAAAAACCCATTGCTGTTGTGTTGATTCTGATTCATAGTGACCCTATAGGACAGAGCAGAATGCCCTATAGGTTTTCCAAGGCTGAAATCTTTATGGAAGCATACTGCCACATCTTTCTCCCATGGGGCTGCTGGTAGGTCTGAACCACTGGCCTTTTGGTTAGCAGCTGGGTGTTCAACCACTGCACCACCAGAGCTCCTGTTTTAATAATGTTGTGTGCCGTCGAGTCGATTCCAACTCATAGCGACCCTATAGGACAGAGTAGAACTGCCCCATAGGATTTCTAAGGAGTGGCTGGTGGATTCGAACTGGTGACCTTTTGGTTAGCAGCTGTAGCTCTTAACCACTATGCCACCAGGGTTTCCGTTTTAATAATATATACACTTAATTATTTAACAATATACATGTGGTTGAACAAGGGCATGGAAAAACTGACATTAGTGCTGGTAGGGGTATGTTGTTGTTAGCTGTGTTGAGTTGGCCCCTTATTCGTGGTGACCCACGTGCGACGGAATGAAACACTGTCCGATCTTGCACCATCCCCATGATAGGTTGCAGATCTGACCGTTGTGATCCTTAATAGGGTTTTCATTGACTGATTTTCAGAAGCAGATAGCCAAGCCTTTCTTCCTAGTCTGTCTTAAGTCTTGGAACCTCTGCTGAAACCTGTTCAGCAACACAGCAACACACAAGCCTCCACTGACAGGTGGTAGCTCTGTATGAGGTGTACTAGTCAGGAATCAAACCTTGGTCTCCTGCATGGAAAGTGAGAATTCTATCACTGAACCACCAATGCCCCCATAGTGGGAGTATAAATTGGTATATCTTTTTCTGGAGGGCAATTTGCCAGTTTCTAGCATAAGCTTTTAAAATGAAAAGACACTTTGAATCTGCAATTCTAAATATAGGATTGTAACCTAAAGACTCATGGATTTGTGAAAAGATTATCACTAAGAAAGTTCATTGAAATGTTATTTGGTACCAATCAAAAAAATCTAAAATGTCCTAAAAGAGGGAATCGTCTAAATAAACTACAGTACAGTACATGGCTGGAAAAAAAACATACAACCATGGCGACTTGGTTTCACTTTAGGTACATGACCTTACTAGACCTTAATGAAAACCAAGGATCATACTTCATTTTCCTGGTCTATTTATTCTTCCACTCTCCTAGACAATACATATCATTTCTTTCCTTCTCTCCTTAAAAGTCTAACACCTCTTCTCCTATTCTTTTTGTTGATGCCTGTGCTTCCTACTTCAGTGAGAAAACAGAAGCAATCAGAAAATGATTTTCATTATCTCCCACTGCATCTACCAATTCACCCGCATCTCTACCCACATTCTGCATTCTCTCCTGTTACTACAGATTAACTGTCCTCAGTCCTCTCTGAGCAACCCTTTATCTGAGCACTGGACACCAACCTCTTGAGCCTCTGCAAAGCTGCCCCTGAGCAACTGTCCCACCTCCCTGATGCTCTCTCATACGGCAACTGTTCTCCCTCTCTCCTGTACCAACTCTTCCTTCTCTACTGCCTCATTCTTATCAGCATACAGAAGGCATATTTGTATGCTGTACCTCTTAAAAACAAAACCAAAAACCATTGTCCCTGGGCTTAACATCCCCTTCAAGCTCATCTTTAGAGCAAAATGCCTCAAAAAGTTGTCTATACTTGCTCTCTCCACTCCTCCTCCTATTCTCTTACGACTCCTATTAGATTTTTGCCCCGAACACCCCACTGTAACTAAGATGACCAGTGTCCTCTGGGCTGCCAAATCCATTTGATTCCTAATCTTCATCTTACTTAACGTATCAGCATCATTTAACCTTTGACCACTCCCTTCCTCCTAGAAACATATTTTTCATTTGGCTTCCAGAAAAAACTACTCAGTGTAGTTGATGTAAGAGGGCCTACATCCCTGGCCATTATTTCTGTGTCTCCTTTGGTGGTCCCTCTTCATCTGCCAAATTCCCAAATGTTAGGAATGTCCCAGAACCCAGTCCTTAGACCTTTTGCCTTCCCTCATCACACTCACTCCCATGGTAATCTCATCCAGTCTCACGACTCTAAAACCACCTATATGTTGATAACTTCCAAACATTATCTTCAACCTGGACCTCTCCTAGGAATTCCTAACTTAGGTGTCCAAGTGCCTACTTGACATTCACCATCTGTATTTCTAAAACTAAATTCATGATTTTCCCCATGTACCATCAACTCCCATAACCTTACTCATAAATGGACATTCCACTCTTCCAGCTACTCAGAAAAAAATGGAGTCATACTCGATTTCTTTTTCCTCTCATACCACCTACTTCCAAACCACCGGTGCAATGGGATGAATTACTTTTGTGTGTTGCCTTTCTAGCCATGGACTTGTAACTCCCACCAGGTGATCTTGTGATAGGATAACTGTGGCCCACCAAGAGGATTGGTCAGTTTTGTCTTCAGAGACAGCCAATTCTAGAGCAGAGGGAGGAACCCACCAAGGAAGGGGAGACCAGCAGCAGAGACCCGGCAGCAGGAGATGGTGTGGTGGGCCTTTGGACAGAGACTGAGGGCCAAGGAGAGGCATGACTGTGAGCACAGCTGGGAAGAGGCTACCCTGATGGAAAAACTGTATCCTGAGTGCTCCTCAGCCTAAATTGTAATTGTTAACTTCCCTAGTAAACCCCATAATTGTGAGTATGGTCTCTGAGTTCTGTGTGGCCACTGCAATGAATTATCAAACCCAGGAGAGAGCGCTGTGCAAGGGACAGCTGGTATCAGAATTAGTAAAGATGGCAGAGAGAAGAGGCTTGTCTGGCCTCCACCTCATGAGAGTCAGCATTGTACTGTTGATCTTGGTTCTCCTTCTCCTTTGTTGGCTTCAAGGAGGTCAGAAACTGCTCCCAAGCCATTTTTATAACAGCAAATTCTGTTAGCTATACTTCTGAAATATTTTTAAAAATCCTACCACTTCAAGAATTTGTGGAAGATGGAAGAGGTGGTAGAGTCATAGTGTTAGGTCATTTTTTCTTCTCATTGAATTACATCATTAATTGCATGAAGTAAAGGAAAAACAGAACTGCAGTGACATTTTATTTCAAAATGCTTTATTTGGCTCAAAACTCCTTTTTCATTCTCTGCTCTGTCTTAGATATTTTGGTATCAACTTGTATAAACAGACACTCAAAGAAATAACTAGCCAACCAATTCTTCAAATTAGGACATCCCAGATGTATACGGATGTCCTAATTTGAAGAATTGGTGTATACGAGGAAATATCTGTCCAGGGAAGTCTAGAATATGATGGCAGCAAATTCCCACATAAAAACAGACACACAACTAGACACCAAAACCAAAATCCCATGACAACATTTGCAACAAAACTAAATGAAAAAGTACCCCCATGAGTTCCAAAATGTAAGTAGACAGGAACAAACCACCAACAGCCACAAGTCCTATGTGTTAAAGGCATCTATGTAGGAGAAAAAAAAAGGGAAACAACGAGGGCAGCATCTGAAGGGCACCAAAATAGCTAACAAGCGTCCACTGCTAAGAATGGTGGGCCCATTTAAGAATGACTGCTGAAACTGGAAGCGGTTTTGCTATTTCCAAAAATGAGTGATTGCAAGTACCTGCAGTAAGGGCTGCAAAGGTTAAAAGTCAACTAGCACCTGTGAATTCTCAAAACTCACCTGCCAAAGGCTCTTTCAGAACACAGCCCCACATTGAAAAGAATCTGCTGTAAGTGGAGTTAGAGGTTTTGTTTCAATAAATCAAAAACACTTAAAATTTTGGTGAATAAAAATGTAAAACTTAATGCTAGGACTTGGTGGAAATATAATAAACACTTGATGAACGATAAATGAACCACTCTCATCTGAGAACACAGGCATGCCTAAGGTCTTTCAGGCCTGGTGATTTGCTTACAGAAGGTCAAAGTCTTGAACCTATGGAGCACAGGTCTCTGCACACATGGTGTCACCATGAGTTGGAATCGACTTAAGAGTAACTGGTTTGGTGTTTTGGTTTTAAGGTCCTTCAGATGCAACATAATAAAAGGTTTCAAGCTTTTTTTTTTTCCCTCTGACCTACACAGAAATATATTTGTCTGACCCAGTATATAAGCACATATATGTATATATGATGGAAACAATTTCTTGAAATGATATTTGCCCTTAATACTGTAAAGTATGTCACTTTGAGGACTAAGGTGAGCCTGACCCAAGCCATGGCGTTTGCAATCACCTCATATGTGTCCATAGGCTGGACAGTGAGTAAGGAGGACCAAAGAAGAACTGACACCTTTGAATTGTGGTGCTGTTGAATACTGACTATACCATGAACTGCCAAAAGAACACACAAATCTGTCTTGGAAGAAATACAACCAGAATGCTCCTTAGAAGCATGGATGGCAAAACTACATCTCACATACTTTGGACATGTTATCAGGAGGGATCAGTCCCTGGAGGACATCATGCTTGGTAAAGTAGAGGGTCAGCAAAAAAGAGGAACACCTTCAAAAAGAGACTGATACAGCGGCTGCAACAAGGGGCTCAAAGTATAGCAACAACTGCGAGGATGGCACAAGACTGGGTGGTGTTTCATTCTGTTGTGCATAAGGTTGCTATGGGTCGAAACCAACTCCATGACACCTAACAACAACTATGAAGTATTTTTGATCTTTCTATTCTATTCTGTTTTTTTTTTTTTTTTTGGCAAGGTGGAAGGGTCTAAGAGAGGGTTAGTCCCAATTCGGTTTGAAAAATACTGCCCGTATAGCAAGTAGTTAATGTTGTGAGGTCTGAAAACAGACAGACTTCCTGGTTTCAAATCCTGGCACTAGGAAGCTACCTTGGACAAACTACTCAGCCTCTGTGTGCTTCATTTTTCTCACTTACAAAATAAGAATAACTCTTATTTATCCCACTGGATTCTTCAGAAGATAAAATGAGTTTATCCATAAAAAGTCCTTAAAATATTGTCTGGGACAAAGTAAGTGCTCATTAAATGCATATGATTATTGTTCTTGCTGTTGTTATTCAGATCAAAATCTAAGAATATGGGTATGACAGTTTTAAAACGAGTTATATGCACATGTAAGAAAATACTCTGAAAACAGACTAGGAAGGGATATGCTGAATTCTATGTTCATAAAAAATTTCAAAAACCAAAAATAGTAAATTTTTTAGCCATAGCTCTAAAGCACTGCTTACCTATGATGTCATTTCTCATTGCTTCTGTAATTGGTATTGGTTTAGCAGCATCTGGAGAGATATATTTGGTAAAAGTATTCACTGCATCTTGTTCAATACCTGCAAGGAAGACGAAGACAATTTCAAAAACTAAAAAGGGTAGATATCACACTAAAAGTACAGGCAGCAAAACGGATATACTGAACTTCATCTAATTTGAAAACTTTCGTGCACCAAAAAATTTTATTAACAAAGTTAAAAGACAACCTACTGATTGGGAGAAAAATTTGGGGAACCATATATATGATAAGGGTTTAATATCTAGAATATATAAAGAACCCCACAACTTAGCAAAAAGATAAACAACCCAATCAAAAATGGACAGAGGACATGAATAGATACTTCACTAAAAAAGATACACAAATGGCCAACAAGCACATGAAAAGACGCTCAATATCATTAGTCATTAAAAAATGCTCAAAAAACAAAAAAATACCTGTTGCTGAACAGTCTATTCTGACTCATAGTGACCTTATATGACAAAGCAGAACTGCCCCGTAGGGTTCTAAGGCTGTAAATTGTTACAAAAGTAGACTGCCACATCTTTCTCCCACACAGTTGCTGGTGGATTCGAACTGCTGATCTTTAGGTTAGAAGCTGAGCATTTGTCACCAGGGGTCTCATTAAGTCATTGAACTGAAAAAACCCATTGCCGTCGAGAGGATTCCAAACCCTAGTGACCCTACAGGACAGGGTACAACTACCCCATCAGGTTTCCATGGCTGGAATCTTTACAGAAGCAGACTGCCACATCTTTATCCCATGGAGTGGTTGGTGGGTTCAAACCACTGACCTTTTAGTTAGCAGCCAAGCTTTTAACCACTGTGCCAACAGAGCTCCTTCATTAGTCATTAGGGAGATGCAAATCAAATCCACAATGAGATACCATCTCACACTCATTAGGATGGCTACAATTAAAAAAAAAAAAAAGGAAAATAACAAGTGTAGGCAAAGCTGTGGCAAAACTGGAACTTTTACCCATTTGTTGTGGGAATGTATAACGGTAACAAAAAACAACCATATGACCCAGCAATCCCAATCATAGGTATATACCCAAAAGAATTGAAAGCAGGAACAAAAATTGAAACCTGTACACCAATGTTCACTACAGCGCTACTCATATTCACAAGCCAAAAGGGAGAAAACAACCTACATGTTCCTCAAAGATGAATGGATAAACAAAATGTGGTATATACATACAAGGAATATCACTCAGCCATAAAGGGAAATAAAGTTGTGACACAAGCTACAACATGGATGAACCTTGGAAACATGCTGAGTGAAATAAGTCAGGCACAAAAGGACAAATATTGTACGATCCCACTCGTATGAAATATCTACAAAAGGCAAAAGTACAGAGACCAAAGTTTATGAGTGGTTACCACCAGCTGCTTCATGGGAGAAAGATATGGCAGTCTGCTTCCATAAAGATTTACAGCCTTAGAAACTCTGTGGGACAGCTCTACTCTGTCCTATAGGGTCACTATGAGTTAAATTTGACCCGATGGCAATGGTTTTTTTTTTTTTTTTTTTTCCGGGGTGGGAGAGATGGGGAAAAATGGAGTAATTCCTTAGGAGGCACTGAGTTTCTGTTAAGGGGATGGAATAATTTGAAAATCTAAGGGTGATGGTTCCACAACATGAACATAATCAATGTCAATGAGGTAAACGTAAACAATGTAGAGTTGGTAAATGTTTTGCTACAGGTATATATCTCCACAATAAAACAGTTACAATAATAAAAAAGCAACTTGGGTTACACAATGAACTATATTCACGAAGAGCAGGGTCTGTTTCTTCTGTTTCCAAACACCTATATAGTTATTACAAAACAAGTGTCCATCATATTACTTTTTAATAGTTGTATGTGAATTTTCCCTTCTTTATGAGCTAACAAGCTCCTTAACAGCAATTATTTACGCATATGCTCTTTTGCTGATGAGCAACTGATATTTATTTTATCATTTTTTAGTAATTTATTTTTGCTGTTGTTGAGAATATACACAGTAGAACATGTCGTCGTTAGGTGCCGTCAAGACAGCTCCAACTTATAGCAGCCCTGTGTACAACAGAACGAAACACTGACCTGTCCTGCATCATCCATACAAGTGCTCTTACACTTGAGTCCATTGTTGTAGCCACTGTGTCAATCCACCTTGTTGAGTGTCTTCCAGTTTTTGCTGACCCTCTACTTTACCAAGCATGATGTCCTTCTCCAGGGACTGATCTCTCCTGACAACATGTCCAAAGTCCCTGAGACATAGTCTCGCCATCCTTGCTTCTAAGGAGCATTCTGGCTGTACTTCTTCCAAGCCAGATGCATTTGTTCTTTTGGTAGTCCATGATACATCCAATAGTCTTCGCCAACACCACAATTCAAAGGCATCAATTCTTCTTCAGTCTTCCTTTTTCATCGTCCAGCTTTTGCATGCATACAAGGCGAATGAAAACACCATGGATTGGGTCAGGCACAACTTGGTCTTCAAGGTGACATTTTTGCTTTTTAACACTTTAAAGACATCTTTTGCAGCAGATTTGCCCAACGCAATGAATCTTTTGATTTCTTGACTGCTGCTTCCATGGGCGTTGATTGTGAATCCAAGTAGAATGAAATCCTTGACAACTTCAATCTTTTCTCTGTTTATCATGATGTTGCTTATTGGTCCAGTTGTGAAGATTTTATGTTGAGGTATAATCCATAGTGAAGGCTGTGGCCTTTGATCTTTATCAATAAGTACTTCAAGTCCTCTTCACTTTCAGCAAGGTTGTGTCATCTGCATAATGCAGGTTGTTAACTAGTCTTCCTCTAATTCTGATGCCACGTTCTTCTTCATATAGTCCAGCTTCTTGGACTGTTTGCTCAGCATACAGATTGAATAAGTATGGTGAAAGTATGACGCACACCTTTCCTGACTTTAAACCACACACTATCCCCTTGTTCTGTTCAAATGACTGCCTCTTAATCTATGTACAGATTCCTCATGAGCACAATTAAATGTTCTGGAATTTCCATTCTTCACAATGTTATCCATAATTTGTTATGATCCACACAGTCAAATGTCTTTGCACCGTCAATAAGACACAGGTAAGTACCTTTCTGGTATTCTCTGCTTTTAGCCAGGTCCATCTGACATCAGCAGTGATATCCTTGTTTTCATGTCCTCTTCTGAATCCAGCTTGAATTTCTGGCAGTACCCAGTAGATCAGTCAATATACCGCTGCAACTGCTTTTGAATGTTCTTTGGCAAACTTTTACTTATGTGTGATATTAATGATATTGTTTGATAATTTCCACATTCAGTTATATCACCTTTCTTTGCAAAAGGCATAAATATGGATCTCTTCCAGTTGACTGGCCAGGTATCTGTCTTCAAAATTTCTTGGCATAGATAACTGAGCACTTCTAGTGCTGTATCTGTTTGTTGAAACATCTCAGTTGGTATTCTGTCAATTCCTCCAGCCTTGTTTTTCACCAATGCCTTCAGTGCAGCCTGGACCTGTTCCTTCAGTACCATTGGTTCCTGATCATATGCTACTTCCGAAATCATTGAACATAGACCAATTTTTTTCAGCATATTGATTCTGTGTATTCCTTCCATCTTCTTTTGATGCTTCCCTGTAGAATCCTTCAATACTGCAACTCCAGGCTTGAATTTTTTCTTCAGTTCTTTCCGTTTCAGAAATGCCAAATGTGAACATACACCAATTCAACAATTTCTACACATACAATTTAGTGGCTCTGATTATATTTTTTTGAGTTCTGCAACCATTCTCATGATCCTTTTCGAAGTTGTTCCTCCTCCATTAACATAAACTCACTGCCTCCTAATTGTCCTATCTAATCTTTTGAGTTGTTGTTGTCAATTTGACCTCGTATACATAGATCTTAAAACAGCATAATGCTCAAGGCTGACATTCTTTACTGGTTAAGATAAACTACTCTTTGGTATTTCGGAGACTTCAGAGATATTTCTGGTTGAAAGTTTAAGGTTTAAACATTATCTGAGGCAGGGCAACTGGATTAATGGAAACGGACAACCAGAATGGAAATAACGAGAATGTTCATGCATTGTGAAGAACGTAAACAATGTCACTCAACAATCTGTGTATAAATTGTTGAATGGGAACCTAAACTGTTGTGTAAACCTTCACTAAAAACAGTATTATTGAAAAAAAAAAAATCTCAGGGCATCAGTTACAGGGGTTCATCCACCCTTCATGGCTCTAGAAAGTCTAGAGTCCACGACAATCTGGAATTCTGTTCTGCATTTTCTCCCTTTTGATCATCATTCAGCTATAATCTTTGCTCAAAAATGTTCAGTAATGGTAACCAGGCAACATCCAGTTCTTCTGGTTTCATGGCAAAGGAGGCAGTTGTTCACAGAGGCAATTAGCCACACATTCCATTTCCCCCTCCCGCTCCTAACTCTCCTTCTTCCTCTGATGCTTCAACTGAAACAGAGCAATTGTTGTACCTTGCATAGCCATTCGTAAGCTTTTAAGCCATGTGTAAGCGGGTACTATGCAACAAACTAGGAGGTAGAACAGAAGCACTGAACATGTTATTAGGTCAATTAAGCAGGATGTCCATGAGAACATGACCCTAAACCTCCAAACCAAGAAAGCAAATCCCATGAGATGTTTGGACGTACACACATAAGCAGCCTCAGCAGCTACTCTTTATTTTGTCGTTGTTGCCAATATATGTACCACACAACTTTTGCCAATTTGACTGCTTACAGGTGTACAACTTATTAACTGCAATTACATTAACTGGCTGTGCAACCCCACGTTTAATTAATGCAATTTTTCATCACCATAAACCAGAGCTCAGTACTCCACAAGCAATACCATATGTTTATGCAAATAACATGCTCCTTTTGTGTTTGTTTGCTAGCCACAGTCTCCTCGCTATGTATTTTCATCTACGCGCTATGCTAATTTCTTTTTACAGCAACATGTGGCAGAGGATTGGTACGCCAGAGCATGTGAGGGTGCCTCATGGGGGCAGGGCCCAGAAGGCAAGCATTATTTGCGTAATCCCCCCTTTCCACTTCCCTCTTGCCTCTGGTAATCACGAATAAACTTTGGTCTCCATACCTTTGCTTGTTGTTGTCTCTTTATATAAGTGAGGTCATACAATATTTGTCCTTGGGTGACTGACTTATTTCACTCAGCATAATGTTTTCAACCTCCATCCATACTGTAGCATGTATCAAGACTATTTCTCTTACTGGCCGAGTAGTATTCCATTGTATGTATGTTCCATATTTTGTTTATCCACTCAACTGTTGATGTGCATTTAGGATGTTTCCACCTTTTGACTACAGTGAATAATGCTGCAATGAACACTGGTGTAGAAGTATCTGTTTGAGTCTCTGCTTTCAAGTTTTTTGGATACACACCTAGAAGCGGAATTTCTGGGTCATATGGTAGTTCCATTTTTAGCTTTTTTGAGAAACTACCACACTGTTTCCCACAATGGCTGTACCATTTTGCATTCCCACCAGCAATGGATACGGGTTCCACTTCCCCGACATTCTCGCCAACATTTGTTGCATGTGCTCTTGCTAAGTCTCTTTTCCAGAATTCCAATCTGGACTTGTATAGCAGAATAAATAACAGCAGGAAATAAAGTTATTTTAAAACGTACATTTAAAAATTCTACAAATTGATTTCATGTTCAAGTAGTTTCCGACTTACAACGGGGTTCAATCCTGATGTCGAGGGAAGTCAAATATCTCTCTTTTTTTTTATTGCCTTTTATTATCAGTATTTTTCTAAATCCAATCTTTGTTTTTGGGGATTGGAAACATTACATTCATTTTAAAACATGCACACTTACAAAAAAAAAATACACAAATCATAAAAATTTACTCTGATGATAAAGAAGAGTTGGATGACACTGGCATTTTGTCAGTTGTGATAGTAACTCTACTTGTGGTAGGATGTGGATCATCAGGATTATCCCTGGAAATGAGGATGACATTTCTAGGCAGATAGAGATCTATCTCAAAAAAATGGCTCATGTGATTATAGAGGCTGCCATGTCCCAAGTCTGTGGGTCAAGAGTCAGCCTGGAAGATTCTCCTGACTCAAGTAGCTGCAGGGGCTGACAAACCCAAGATCAGCACACTTCATTAGTTTTGCTTCCCTAGAGAACCCAGCCTAAGACAAGTGGATACAATTTTCCAAAATTCTAACCTTTACTTGAAAAGCTTGAATTTTTATTAAAAAACCAAAGGCTGTAAATCTGTATGGGAGGAGACTGCCACATCTTTCTCCCATGTAGCCAGCAGTGGTTTTGAACCACCAACCTTTTGGTTAGCAGTCAATCGCTTTAACCACTGCGCCACCAGGGCTACGCATGAATTTTATTACTGGGCAATGAATATCACCAACCATTTTCCTTGAAAAGACAGGATCGCATCATTCATTTTCAAGAAAATTTTTGCCAAATACCCAAGTCTGAATAACAATAGTAAGTCTGTAGCCATTCTTTTTAGTAAAATGTTGTGTTTCATTTACAAAGTAGTTAATTCAGCTCACAACACAATAAACTACACAAGTGCTTTTCCTTGAGACTACTTCAGTATGCAGAAGTGTTTTATGCAGAAAAACATTTTATCACACATACATATTATAAAAAGATATGTGCCCAAGTGTTGAAATCTAATAAAACTAATATCTACTGCTCCAAAGACATTCTTAAATAAAACTGGCATTTATTTGTCCTACATGACAGTGAAGAATACTACTATTTTAGTACAATTTGGTACGAAAGCCAGCAGGTTTTCCCTGCCATTGTTTTTGCACCATCATTACAAATGTCACAGAGTGAAAAAGACAACATCTTAAAATTATGATGAGAATAGTTCTGCCCCCACAGAAACCACTAAAAACATCTCAGAAACCCCTACAGGTACCTATAAGAACCCTTGAGGTAGCAGAATAGATATTATCCCTATTTTTATAGGTAAGAAAACTTACACATAAAAAAAAAAGTTACATGACTTATTTGAGCTTCAGAAAGTGGCAGGGTAAGGCCTAAAGTTTAAGTATGGCTCCAAGGCCAGCGTACTGTCTCCAATATACAAAGTTATAAAAAGACATATTTTGGGGAACAGGCAGTTGTGCTTGTTTGTGAATTAATCCCCTTCATAAGGTATGAAGGTATTTGGAGATTTTTTTGCCTCTCACCAGAACTAAAATAATCCATGCTAATATCATTTTTTCAACAAACATTTATTGCATAGATACTATAAACTACTAATCAAAACAAACACGTTGGTTTTTACAGAAAATATCTGTCAAAAAGCCTTAACAATCAGGTCTTAGGTTGTTTCTAAACACTTGGTTTTCTAATAAACAGGGACAGCTTCCAATCCCAGATAAATGCAGTTAAGAACCTGTGCAGATACTAAGACACACTTATTTTCTGGGGCATTAAACTCATTGAGACAAGCTTTTGATATCCTAAAATTAAACATTAACTATATTTCATTTCAGAAATACAGAACTAGATTACACCCTTTCATTTACTTAATAAGGTTAAAAGGACACTAATGTTTAACTCAACAAATGCCTTCCTCTCCTGCTGACACTTTATTGATAAAAATTTCTTCACTGGTAAAGGAGTTAACAAGGACATATTCAGAAAACCCTAGGCCATGTAAGAGTAATATGTGCAAACACAAGAAGGCTTATTCAAGAAAGAGACTTTCTACCATTCATGAAAATGGAAGCTGAAATGGGGGAGAAAAGAGTAGGAATTTTCTAGGGTCCAGAAAAGTTTTACATACAACTAGAAGAAGCATTAATATATGACCTTCTTCTGTGGCTCAAGAGGTTTTAATACAGTGAATGTAACCACAGGCAAGAATTAAACCAGTATCATTCTACTGTGTTTGCTTTTTAAGGGAGAAAAAAGCAAATCCACATAGAAAACATCACCCTTTTATTTAATTTAAAATCCTAAGGAGTAAGTGAAGATGAAATAATTATGCTCCACCCCGGTTCTCCCATGGAACGCAACTAAAAACACTGGACAAAATGCATCTAAGCACTCTGAAACATAGGTGGGAGCATATGGACTGAGAAAGGAAACCAGAACTGGCATCAAGTTTCCCATTTTTTGCTTCTCCAGGATCTCCTGGCCTGGACTCAAATGCAGTAAAACATCTAAAAATGTACACTGGGTGCAGAAAGAAAAAGCTCCAAGATAAGCCCTCTATTTCTGGTTCAAGGAGAAGGAAAGGGTGCTCCTATGGACAAGAGGATGTGGCGGAAAATCCCCTGGTTTTGTCTTCCTCTCTCTCTCACCTCAGTCTCTGGCAATATCACAGCAGCAATAGTGGCAATGGCAGCAGCAACCAGGCAGTTACCAAAAGTTCCAAGGGAGGAGACTCTTACTTTTTGACAGAGCAACTGTAGTCCCAAGAGCACGGAAATGAATTCCATTGCTGTTTTCCTCTTTTTCTTATCCCTTGGTCACAGAGGCTGAAGATTTAAGAACTGTGTACGGATGTACTGGGAAAATAACCAAGGTTTCTAGGTAGACAACCAGAAAGGGGGTCCCTAGGAACTAGAAAGTGTCAAGGAGATTACCAAAAAGAGGGAGCTCAAGAAAGCTTATAGAGTTGTGTGTGTATTCCTGGGCTTTCCCTTAAGCTGGACATGCATGGATCTAATTCTAAGAGCATATCTAGTGCTTTGAGAACAGAACAATGGGGTAGGCCACAGGCCAGGTTGCAGACTGGCCACTGGGAGGCACACATGCAGGTAAGGTCCAAACAGTAAAACAGCAAAAGCACTGAAGACTTAACTGACTCTGGAACCACAGCCTACAGAAAGCTAGATGCAACTTGTCACCTGAACCTAACTAGGTCACTTATTTGCTAAAACAAAAATGTCAATATTTTCCACAGGATTTAAACAAGATCTAAAATCATACAACATATGTCAAGCTGTCCAGGATGCAATAAAAAATTACTTGAGATACAAAACCAAAAAATCTCATTACTTCACAAGGGAAAAGACAAACATCAGCCCGATAATAACACAGTTCTAGGAATTAAAAAACAAAGGTTTTTTGAAAGCAGATATGAAAATTAAAGAGACTCAATGAAGAAGATATAAAAACAAAAATTTTAGAACAAAAAAATTTAAGATACAACATTTAAATTTCACTGGAAAGACTTAAGAGCAGAATGAAAATGACAGAAGAAAGAATGAGTGAATTTGAGATAGAAAAATACAAAATTTCTCTTATGATCAAGACAGAAGGCAACTGGAAAAAAAAAAAAACGTAAACCTAGCCTCAGGAGCCTACACTTGTGAATTTTTGCTCTTAACTGTGTCCCACAAAATTCTTAGGTTTTCTTCATTCTTATTTTTCCTCAAACTGGCATCTATGAATTTGTCTTCAATCTCACTGATTCTGTATTCAGTTGCATCGAATTTGCTTCTAACGCCTGCTACTGAATTCTCCACTTAGGAAATTTTGTTTAACTTTTGAATATCTAGATGCTGTTTTTGCATGATTTCTAATTTTTTTCCTTTTTTTTTATTGTGATTTAAGTAAAACTTTACAGTTAAAGTTAGTTTCTCATACAAAATTTTATACACAAATCATGTGACCCTAGTTACTCTCCATATGACAGCACACTCATCCTTTTCACCTAAGATTTCCTGTGTCCATTCAACCAGCTCCTATTCCGTTCTGCTTTTTGATCTCATCCCCAGACAGAGCTGCTCATTTATCTACTTAAGCTAAGAAGTACACTCCTCACAAGTACCATTTTATGTCTTAAAGTTCTTCCAAAAGGGAAGAACACACTCGGTGTTTCTCAAGCTGAAAGAACCGAAGAAAAAATTCAAGCCTCGAGTTGCAATAGTGAAGGATTCTATGTGGAAAATATTAAATGACGCAGGAAGCATCAAAAGAAGATGGAAGTAATACACAGAGTCATTATACCAAAAAGAATTAGTAAATGTTCAACCATTTCAAGAGGTAGCATATGATCAGGAACTGATGGTACTGAAGGAAGAAGTCCAAGGTGCTCTGAAGGCACTGGCAAAAAACAAGGCTCCAGGAATTGATTGAATATCAGTTGAGATGTTTCAACAAACAGTGCTGGAGGTGCTTACTTGTCTATGCCAAGAAATATGGAAGACAGCTACCTGGCCAACTGACTGGAAGAGATCTATATTTATGCTATCCCAAGAAAGGTTATCCAACTGAATGTGGAAATTATAGAACAATATCGTTAATATCACACGCAAGCAAAATTTTGCTGAAGATCATTCAAAAGTGGCTGCAGCAGTATATCGACAAGGAACTGCCAGAAATTCAGGCCAGTTTCAGAAGAGGATGTGGAACCAGGGATATCACTGCTGATGTCAGATGGATCCTGGCTGAAAGCAGAGAATACCAGAAGGATGTTTACCTGTCTTTTATTGACTATGCAAAGGCATTCGACTGTGTGGATCATAACAAATTATGGATAACATTGCGAAGAATGGGAATTCCAGAACACTTAATTGTGCTTATGAGGAACCTTTACATAGATCAAGAAGCAGTTGTTCGGACAGAACAAGGGGATCCTGATTGGTTTAAAGTCAGGAAAGGTGTGCGTCAGGGTTGAATTCTTTCACCATACCTATTCAATCTGTATGCTGAACAAATAATATGAGAAGCTGGGCTATATGAAGAACGGGGCATCAAGATTGGAGGAAGACTCATTAACAACTTGCGTTACGCAGATGACACAACCTTGTTTGCTGAAAATGAAGATGACTTGAAGCACTTAGTAATGAAGATCAAAGACCACAGCCTTCAGTATGGACTGTACCTCAACATAAAGAAAACAAAAATCCTCACAACTGGACCAGTGAGCAACATCATGATAAACGGAGATACGATTGAAGTTGTCAAGGATTTAGTTTTACTTGGATCCACAATCAACAGCCATGGAAGCAGCAGTCAAGAAATCAAAAGACGCGTTGCATTGGGTAAATATGCTGCAAAGGACCTCTTGAAAGTGTTGAAGACCAAAGATGTCACCTTGAAGACTAAGATGCGCCTGACCCAAGCCATGGTATTTTCAATTGCCTCATATGCATGTGAAGGCTGGACAACGAATAAGGAAAACTGAAGAAGAATTGACGCCTTTGAAGTGTTGGCGAAGAATACTGAATATACCATGGACTTCCAGAAGAACGAACAAATCTGCCTTGGAAAAAGTACAACCAGAATGCTCCTCAGAAGCACAGATGGTGAGACTGCGTCTTACATACTTTGGACATGTTCTCAGGAGGGATCAGTCTCTGGAGACGGATATCACGCTTGGCAAAGTACAGGGTCAGCGGAAAAGAGGAAGACCCTCAATGAGATGGATTGACACAGTGGCTGCAACAATGGGCTCAAGCATAACGATTGTAAGGATGGCTCAGGACGGGGCAGCATTTCATTCTTTTGTGCATAGGGTTGCTATGAGTTGGAACCGACTCAATGGCACCTAACAACAAGTCCAGTCTAATCTTTCTCTGAAGAGTTGGCTTTGGAATAGTTTTAGTTCGGGCTAAGAGAGAGTCCAGGGGCCATGTATTCCGGGGTCCCTCCAGTCTCAGTCACACCATTAAGTTTGGTCTTTTTACTAGAATTTGAGTTCCGCTCCTCATTTTTTGCCTGCTTCATAAGGACTCTGTTGTGTTCCCTGTCAGGGCAGTCACTGGTGGTAGTAAGGCATCATCTAGTTCTTCTGGTTTCAGGCTGGTGGGATCTCTGGTTTATATGGCCCTTTCTGTCTCTCGGGCTCATATTTTCCTTGTGACTTTGGTGTTCATCATTCTCCTTTGCTCCAAGTGGGCTAAGACCAATTCATGCATCTTAGATGGCCGCTCGCTAGCTGTTAAGACCCCAAACGCCATTCACCAAAGTGGGATGCGGAACATTTTCTTAATAAACTTTGTTATGTCGATTGACCCAGATATCCCTGGAAACTATGGTTCCCAGATGCCCAACCATGCTACTCTGTCACTTGAGGTGTTTGGTTGTATTCTGGAAACTTCTTAGCTTTTGGTTTAGCCCAGTAGTGCTGACTTCTCATGTACTGTGTGTTGCCCTTCCCTTCACCTAAGATAATTTTTTATTTAGTTAGTGAATACCCCTCTCTCTCCCTTCCCACCCTCATAACCCTCAAAGAATATTTTCTTCTGTGTTTAAACCTCGAGTTCTTACAATACTGGTCTCATACAATATTTGTCCTTTCGTGACTAATTTCACTCAGCATAATGCCCTCCAGATTCATCCTTGTTGTGAGATGTTTCATGAATTCATCGTTCTTTTCCGTTGTATAGAATTCCATTGTGTATATATACCATATTTGTTTATCCATCTCTTCTCTATTGTGAACAGCACTGAACATGGGTGTGCATATACCTATTCATGTGAAAACTTTTATTTCTCTAGGATACATTCCAAAGAGTGGGATTGTTGATCTTGTGGTAGTTCTTTCTTTAGCTTTAAGGAAGTGCCAAATCAATTTCCAAAGTGGTATACCGTTTTACATTCCCATCAGCAATGTATAAGTGTTTCAGTCTCACCACAACCTCTCGAACATTATTTTTTGTTTTTTTTTTTGATTAATGCTAGCCTAGTGGGAGTGAGATGGTCTCATTGTAGTTTTGATCTGCATTTTTCTAATGGCTAACGATCACGAGCATTTCCTCATGTATCTGTTAGCTGCCTGAATGTTTTCTTTGTTGAAGTGCCTTTTCATATCCCCTTTGCCCATTTCTAATTGTGTTCTTTGTATTTTTGTTGTTGAGTTTTTGCAGTATCTTGTAGATTTTAGGGATTACACGATGACTGGATTTGTCGTAGCCAGAATTTTTTTCCCAGTCCGTAGGATGTCCTTTTACTCTTTTGATGACGTCTTTTGATGGGTCTAAGTGTTTGATTTTTAGAAGCTCCCAGTCATCTAGTTTCTCTTCTGGTGTTCGCGCATTGTTAGTTATGGTTTATGGTCTCTTTATGCCGTGTATTAGGGCTCCCTGAGTTGCCCCTATTTTTACTTCCATGATCTTCATCGTTTTAGGTTTTATATTTAGTTCTTTGATCCATTTGTAGTCAGTTTTTGTACATGGTGTGAAGTACGGGTCTTGTTTCATTTTTTTGCACATGGATACCTAGTTATGCCAGCACCGTTTGTTAAAAAGTCTGTCTTTAACTGTCCCCATTTAATGGACTTCGGGCCCTTGTCAAATATCAGCTGTTCATAGGTGGATGAATTTATGTCTGGTTCTCAATTCTGTTCCATTGGTCTATGTATCTATTGTTGTACCAGTACCAGGATGTATTGAATACCATGGTGGTATTAAAACAAAACCCGTTGCTGTTGAGTCGATTCCGAATCATAACGACCCTATACGACAGAGCAGAATTGCTCTATAGAGTTTCCAAGGAGCATCTCGTGGATTTGAACTGCCTACCTTATGGTTAGCAGCCATAGCTCTTGACCACCATGGCACTAGGGTTTCCACAGCGGTATCAGAGGTTCTATTCAGGTAGTGTGAGGCCTACTGCTTTGTTCTTCTTCAGTAATGCTTTACTTATCCAGGGACCCTTCCATTTCCCAAAGAAGTTGGTGATTTGTTTCTCCATCTCATTAAAAAATGTCATTGTAATTTGGATCAAGATTGCATTGCATCTGTAGATTGCTTTGGGTAAAACAGGCATTTTCACAATGTTGAGTCTTCCTATCCAAAGGCAAGGTATGTTTTTCCACTTAATGTGGGTCTCTTTTGGTTTCTTGTAGTAGCGTCTTGTAGTTTTCTTTGTATAGCGTTTTTATATCTAAGTATTTTATCTTCTTTGGGGCTATTGTAAATGGTACTGATTTGGTGATTTCCTCTTTTAAGTCTTCTTTGTTGGTGTAGAGGAAACCAACTGATTTTTGTATGTTTATCTCATATCCTGATACTTTGCTGAAATCTTCTATTAGTTCCATCAGTTTTCTTGTGAATTCTTTAGGGTTTTTGGTGTATATGATCATATCATCTGCAAATAGATACTTTTACTTCTTCCTTATCAATTTGGATGCCCTTTATTTCTTTTTTCAGCCTAATTGCTCCGGCTAGGACCTCCAGCACAATGCTGAATAAGAGTGGTGATAGAGGGAATCCTTGTCTGGTTCCCGTTCTCAAGTGGAATGCTTTCAGATCCTCTCCATTTAGGATGATGTTAGCTGTTGGCTTTGTATAAATGCCCTTTATTATGTTCCGGAACTTCCCTTCTATTCCAATTTTACTAAGAGTTTTTATCATGAATGGGTGTTGGGCTTTGTCAAATGCCTTTTCTGCATCAATTGGTAAGATCATGTGGTTCTTGTCTTTTATTTATGAGATGGATTACACTGGTCGTTTTGCTAATGCTGAACCATTCCTGCATACCTGATATGAATTGCACTTGGTCATGGTAAATTATTTTTTTGATACATTTTTGAATTCTATTGGTTGTAATTCTGTTAGGGATTTTTACACCTATGTTCATGAGGGATTCTGGTCTGTAATTTTCTTTTTTTGTGATGTCTACCTGATTTTCCTATCATGGTTATGCTGGCTTCACAGAATGTCTTTGGGAGTATTCCAACCTTTTCTATGCTCTGAAATATTTTTAGTAGTAGTGGTGTTAACTCTTCTATGAAAGTTTGGTGGAATTCTTCAGTGAAACTGTCAGTCAGGGCCAGGACATTTTTTTGTTGGGAGTTTTTTAAATTACCTTTCAATATCTTTGTTGTAAGTTTATTTACTGATTCTACCTCTGTTTGTGTTAGGTTAGGTGGGTGCTGTGTTTCTAGAAATTTGTCCATTTCCTTTAGGTCTTCAAATTTGTTAGAGTACAATTTTTCATATTATTCTGTTACAATTCTTTTAATTTCAGTTGGGTGTGCTGTGATATCGCTCATCTCATTTCTTATTCAGGTTATTTCCTTCCTCTCCTGTTTTTCTTTTGTCAGTTTGGCCAATGGTTTACTGATTTTGTTGGTATTTTCAAAGAACCAGCTTTTGGTATTGTTAACTCTTTCAACTGTTTTTCTATTTCATTTAATTCTGCTTTAATTTATATTATTTGCTCCTTCTGGTGCCCGAGGGCTTCTTTTGCTGCTCTCTTTCTATTTGTTTGAGTTGTAGAGTTAATGTTTTGATTTTGGCCCTTTCTTCTTTTTTGGATGTGTGCATTTATTGCTATAAATTGATTTCTGAGCATTGCTTTTGCTGTGTCCCAAGGGTTTTGGTAGGATGTGTTTTCATTTGAAAGTATGATTTTCTTTATTCCATCCTTAATTTCTTCCATACCCTAGTTTTTGAGCAAGGTGTTGTTTAGTTGCCATGTTTTTGATTTTTTTTTCCTTGCTTTTTCTGTTGTTGATTTCTACTTTTGTGGCTTTATGGTCAGAAAAGATGCTTTGTAATATTTCATTGCTTTGGATTCTGGTAAGGCTTGCTTTATGGCCTAATAATTGGTCTATTCTGGAGAATGTTCCATGTGCACTGAAAGAAAGTATACTTGGCTACTGTTGGGTGGACTGTCCTTTATATGTCTATGACGTCAAGTTGGTTGATTGTGGTGTTTATATCTTCCATGTCTTTACTGAGCTTCTCTCTGGATGTTCTGTCCTTCACTGAAAGTGCTGTGTTGCTGACGGAGTTTATGTATTTTGAGCCCTGTCATTGGGTGCATAAATATTTATTATGGTTATATCCTCCTAGTGTATTGCCCTTTAATTATTATATGGTGTCCTTCCTTATCCTCTGTGGTAGATTTTAAAGTCTCATTGTCAGAAATTAATATTGCCACTTGTGCTCTTTTTTGTTTGTTGTTTGCTTGACATATTTTTTCCCATCCCTTGAGTTTGTTTGTTCATGTCTTTAAGTCTAAGGTGTGTCTCTTGTAGGAAGCATACAGATGGATCGTGTTTTTTAATCCAGTCTGCCACTCTGTGTGTTTATTGGTGCATTTAGTCCATTTGCATTTGGTATAATTACTAATAGGTATGAGTTTAGTACTGTCATTTTGATGTCTTTTTTTGTGTTATTGACAGTTTCTTTGTTCCATTCAATTTTCTGTGTTCTTTTTTTTTTAAAATGTATTTTCTTTTCCTCTTTTTCATTGTTGCTGTTTTTGTATTAGCTGAGTCTTTATATTTTTTCCTGTTTTTTTTTCTTTTTGATGTGTAGGATTGTTAAGTTTCCTTTGCGGTTACCTTAATTTTTACCCCTACTTTTCTAAGTTTAAACCAATCTTTTATTTCTTTATATCGCCTTGACTTTCTATCCATATGAAAGATCTATGACTACATTTTTTTAGTCCCTTTTTTTTAATTGTGCTTTAAGTGAAAGTTTACAAATCAAGTCAGTCTCATAGAAAAAGTTATATACACCTTGCTATAAAAAAAAAAAATTTTTTTTTACGTACTCCTAGGTGTTCTCCCCCTAATGAGACAGCATGCTCTTCCCCACCACCTTGTAGTCCCTGTGCCCTTTCAGTCTGCTCCTGTCCCCCTCTGCATTCTCATCTCGCCTCCCACATAGCCTCATGTGTCTACTTAAGCCACGAATCTCACTCCTCACCAGTATCATTTTCTGTCTTGTAGACCAGTCCAACCCCTGTCTGAGTGGCTCTGGGAATGGTTTCAGTCTTGGGCTAACAGAGGGTCTGGGGACTATGACCTCTGGGGTCCTTCTAGTCTAAGTCAGACCATTAAGTTTGCTCTTTTTATAAGAATTTGAGGTCTGCATTCTGCTGTTCTCCTGCTCCATCAGTGATTCTCAGTTGTGTTCTCCGTCAGGGCAGTAGTCCATTGTAGCCAGGCACCATCTAGTTCTTCTGATCTCAGGCTGAGGTAGTCTCTGGTTTATGTGGCCCTTTCTGTCTCTTGGGCTCGTAATTATCTTGTCTTTTTTTGTTTTAATGTTGTCATTTTTTACATATTGATGTCTCCATTTCCCTATTTTCAGTGTTTTCGCTTTTATTTTTGTGACTTCTCTATCTGGGTTGATATCTGGTTGCTCTGTCTTGTGTTGTAGTCTTGGGTTGTTCCCTGATGTTACTGATTTTCTAACTAGAGGACTCCCTTTAGTGTTTTTTGTAATTTTGGTTTGGTTCTTAAAAATTCCGTAAACTTCTGTTTATCTGGAAATGCCCCAATTTTGCCATCATATTTGAGAGACAGTTTTGCTGGATATATATTTCTTGGCTGGCAATTTTTTTCCCCTTTATATATGGCAACAGGTTTGGTTTTTTGGTTTATAAGGCTTCCCATCCCACTGTTTTCTTGCCTGCATGGTTTCTGCTGAGTAGTCTGAGCTTATTCTTATTGACTCCCATCATTTACCCCCCGGTGCTCTAAAAATTCTCTCTTTATCTTTGGTTTTAGCAAGTAACATTATGTCTTGGTGACTTTTTTGGGTCTACCTTGTGTGGGGTTCAATGAGCACCTTGGATAGGTATCTTCTCATCTTTCAGGATATCAGGGAAGTTTTCTGCCAGCAAATCTTCAACAATTTTCTCTGTACTTTCTGTTATCCCCCGCAGTTCTGGTACTTCAGTCACTTGTAGATTATTCCTCTTGATAAGGTCCCATATAATTCTTATGGTTTCTTCATTTTCCTTAAATTCTTTTTATCTGATTTTTCCTCAAATAAGTTGGTGTCAAGTGCTTTATCTTCAATCACAGTAATTCTGACTTTATTGCCTCAATTTTGCTCCTATGACTTTCTATTGAGTTGTCCAATTCTGAAATTTAACTGTTATTCTTCTGGATTTGTTTGCTGTCTCTTTATGGATTCTTGCAGCCTATTAGATTTGTCATTATGCTCTTCTGTGATCTTCTTAAGAAGTTATTACATTTATTTATATACTTATTTACGTTTCCTTACTGTGTCCTAGGTTCTTGTTTTGCTTTGTTTTGCTAAGTTCTTGTTTTGCTTTCCCCAAATAGGCTGTTTGTATGAGCTAGTTTGCTTGCTGGAGCCTTTAAAGTTCTTGTGTCCTATCACCATTTGGTTAGATCTGTCACTATATGTGAGCCCAGGAGTCCATTTACTTTTCTTGTATGAATTCAGCTCAGGTGTCCAGGTAGTCAGACACCAAGTGTATGGTGCAGGCATTACTCAGCAGATGGGCAAAGGTAATTGGTGTAGGCACAGATCAGGCTGCAATAGGAGAGGTTCAAGCACTGAGCAAGGAAGGGGTCTGAGAGCTGGCTGAGTGCCTGTGAGGAAAGTGTCTTCCTGTTCCCTAGACCACATAGGTAGGTGGATTCTGCAGCTGGACTATGGGCACCAAATGCAGTTGGCTGTAAGGACTGGGAGGGCCTACTTATTCTTGGGCCCCTGTCACGCCTGGCTAGGTGTGGTTGGTGTAGCCACCAGTTCTCAGGCCCCTAATATGGTAGGTGAGGACCCTGCTTAATTGGCAGAGCAGGGTTAAATGTCATGAACCTGCCACTCTACCATACAGCTGATACAGCTGAAGTTGGGCTTTAGGTATATACCCTATTGTACTGTGCTAATGAGGGTCTACACTGTTGAAATGAGTCCACAGATAGCTATGGAGAGTGAAAGGCACTCAAAGTCTGTGGATCTCTTATGTATGTGCCTATGTAAAGGAGGTGTGCCTGCCCTATGTTTCCAGCGTAGAGGAGCTGGCTGATTATTTTTTCCTGTTTGTTGATTTGTTCCCCCTCCAAGGTCGGGAGAACGGCTCAGGGCATGTGATGGGTCCTACTTCCAGCCAGGGGATGTGGCAATCTCTGATGTTAGCCCAGGATCTGGTGCGGGGGGGGAGGGGGAGCATGTAAACGGGAAAAAGGTTTTCCCAAAGGGGTGTTTTTCGATCCGTGCAGTAGGTTAGACACATGTACCTATCTTTTGCCAATGGAACACCGCTTTTCACTGGTTCTGGAGGTTTGAGCCAATTCTCCACCACTTGTCTCTCTCAATGGGATAATATGTCCCAAGCACCACCGCTTGCCTCACCTCACAAAGCTGATCCGGCCTGCAGGCTGCTGGTTCCCGCCACGTCAGGTCTGGCAACTCCTTGAAGCTTCTAAACTGTCTTTCCCTTCCCTTAATGCTCAGTCCAATTCCTCAACTTTGCCTTTGATGTACAAGGCTCCTAGATTGTCATGTACCATCAATTCACTTGTTTCTTTCAGGTCTTTGTTATAAGAGGGCCATAGGAAGTGTCTCACTACTCCACCACCCTGGCACCCCCTCCTGATTTGGAATTATTTATTTTGACTTTTTTTTTTTTAATTTTCCTGAATATTCTATTGCTTTGTCTGTGTTTTCATTGATTTTGGCTATGTTTTTGTTGGTCTTGTTTGTGGTTTCTATGATTTTGTCTATTCTTTCCTTGGCCGTGTCTGTGTTTTCCTTGATACCTTTCCTAATCTTTTGGAATCTGAACTCTGTATCAGGTAGTTCCACTGCCTGTTTTTCTACCAGAAGGTGATATGATTCTTTATTTTGGTCACTTGCTGGTGCCATCCTGTCCGTCCTGTCTTTTATATGTTCATATATTATCTGCTGTCTGCAAGACATTAAGGTATTGTTTTCTTTGTGTATTGATTGTATGTTCGTTTGTTTCATCTGCTTGTTTTGTTTTGCTGTGTCAGGCCAAGTGTGCATTGTTGCTTGCTCATTTGTGGGCACAATAGCTTTCACCACCTTGTCTGGGTGAGCAGGACAGCAGCAGGCAGGGTGAGCCCTCTTTGCTGTATACTGGTTTGGCAAGGAGGCTAAGAGCAGATTGGGTGGGTACTCTCTACTTCCTGATGTTGGTCCAGCAGTGTGGGAGTGTTCACAGCCCCTCATCAGATAGATGGGAGTGTTGGACGGGGAGTGGTATGGGCTTGCTTCCCTCCATTCAGCAGCTGGTTGAGCAGTGTGAGGGGAGGGGCAGTGTGGGCCTGGTATGGTGGTGGGCCTGAACTGGGAATGCTCTAGCTTCAGTGGCACAGCAAGTGCTCGTGGGAAAGGCAGGTGGCATACGGGGCTAGGTGGAGGAAACAAAGAAAAAAAAGTAAAAAAGGGGGGGGGTAGCTGACCAGTGGGGACAGGGCAGCCCTGACGGCTGGTGGGAAGGGAGGTGGCGTATGGGGCTACATAAGAGGTAGAAAATGGTTGGCTGGTGGTTTTCTAGCTACAGCGTTGCTGCATACCCTGTGGGAAGGGGAGCAGATGGCTTATGGGGATAGATGGAAGGGTAAGAAAAAAGTAAACAAAATAGAAAAATAAATGGTGGGGCAAGGGCTGACAGGAGGAGGCAGGTGGGGGCGGATGGGACCGAGTTGGTGGTAGGCTGATAGCTCTCTACCCGTGGCAGCGTGGCATGGACCAGTGGGAAGGGGTAGAGGGGGTGTACGGAGTAGATGGAAGAGAGAAATAAAAGGAAGAAAGAGAAGAGAAAAAAATGGCATGGCAGAAGCCAGCAAATGGGGGCAGGGTAGACCCAGGCTAGCATCATGCTGGTGTCTCTCTAGCCAAGGTGGTGTGTCAGCGAGAAGTGGTAAAGGTGGGGTATAGGGTGGGTACTCTGCTTCCTGGTGGGGGCTCTGTGAAGTTGCCTTTCCGTACACCCTGTCCAGGGCCGTTGATGGCTGTGCTCCAAGAAGATGATGCTGTGCTGTGTTAGTTGGCAGGGGACCTCCACTCTGTATATGTCCCCATTGACTGTTTTCCTTCAGTTTCCTTTTCCATTCGGTATTTGATCTATTTCCTTATCTCATCATTTGATGCTTAGGGTTCCAGGGTTGATGTATTTGTTTTACTTAGTTTTTCAGGTCTTTGCTGCAGAGGAACGGCATTATGCAACTGTCTTGGGTTCCATGTTGAGTCTACTTCCCCTAGGTCATCATATTTATATGTTGTAATATAAGTAATCATTTTGCAGTAATTACATTAAAATTTACATGGAAATTATTAAACTTATTAACAAAAATCAAAATAAAGTCAGAATGGATTAAAAATACATGGCCCAACTATATGCTGCCTATAAGAAATCTACTTCAAATATAATGATTAGGGTAGGTTAAAAGTAAAAGGATAGAAAAAATATACCATGTAAACACTAATCAAATAAAACTTGGAATGGCTATATAAATATCAGATAATAGACATTTCTGAACTCAGAAGATGGGAAATTATCACAGATAAGGAGGAACATTACATAATGACAACAAAGTCAATTAACCAAGAATACACACTGATCCTAAATATGTATGCACCGGAACAACACAGCCTCAAAATAATTGAAGCAAAAATGTACAGAACTGAAAGGAGAATTGGAAAAATCCAGAATTGCAGCTGGAGACTTCAATGCTCCTTTATAAATAACAGAGCAAGCATACAAAATAACAGCAAGGATACAGAAAACCTTAACATCGTCATCAACCTACTGAATCTAATCGACATTTATAGAAAACTCAATGAAAAAAGAGCAGAATACACACTTTTTCATTGTACATCTGATATTCACCAAGATAGACAATATCCTAGATAATTTAAAAATTTTAACAAATTTAAAATAACTGAAATAACAAAACATTTTATGTGACAATGATATAACTGAATGAGAGTTTGATAACAGAAAGATAACAACAACAACAAAAATCTCCGAACACCTGGAAGCATAGTTCTAAATAACCCACGGGGGCAAAAGAGTAAGACTCAGGGGAAGTTAGAATATACATTGTATTTTCATTTTTGTTCAGTTCAAAATATTAGAATTTGCAGAATGTAGCTAAAGCAGCTGTTAGAAGAAAATTAACAGCATTAAATGCTTACCTTAGAAAAGAAAGTTTTCAAATAAAAAATCTAAGCTTCTGCCTTAAGAAACTGGTAAAAGAACAAAATAAACCAAAAGCAAGCAGTAGGAAAAAAACAAAGAGCAGAAAACGCTGAATGTGAAAAAGAAAAAACAACAGAAAAAAATCATTTAAACCAAAAACTGCCTTTTTAAAAAGACTGATAAGCTTTAAACTGATCAATAAAGAAAGAGAGACGTCACACTTAGTAATAGCAACAATGAAAGGGATACGACTATTGACCCAGAGACATTAAAAGAATACTAAGGGAAGAGGACTTGAAGCACTTACTGATGAAGATCAAATACTACAGCCTTCAATATGGATTACACCTCAACATAAAGAAGAAAAAAAGCCTCACAACTGGACCAATACGCAACATCATGATAAACGGAAAAAAGACTGAAGTTGTCAAGCGTTTCATTTTACTTGTATCCACAATCAACACCCATGGAAGCAGCAGTCAAGAAATCAAACGATGAACTGCATTGGGCAAATCTGCTGCAAAAGATCTCTTTAAAGTGTCAAAAAGCAAAGATGTCACCTTGAAGACTAATGTGAGCATGACCCAATCCATTGTGTTTTTAATCGCCTCATGCATGCAAAAGCTGGATAATGAATAAGGAAGACTGAAGAATTGTTCCTTCCATGTCCATGACCATCCAGCCAAACCACTGGCCAAACCAGGAATCAGTTTATAATCACACATGTGGCCATTTCTCCTTCCAAGCAAAGTGAACAACCAGGTGCACTGCTCGAAGTTCTGCCCACTGAGAGAATTTCCCTTCACCACCGTCCTTCAGGGAGGTCCCAAAAAGGGGCTGCAGTGCTGCAGTTGTCCACTTTCGAGTAATGCCTGCATATGGAACAGGACCAGCTATAAACCAGGCATGAGTTTTCTCTTCTTCAGTCAACTGATCATAAAGAACTCCCCATGAGGCCATAGGTGCAGACTGGAAGATGGAAGGTAATGTGACAGGAGTGGAGACCACGGGCATTTGGGCTACTTCCTCATGCAACTTACTCATACCAGGTTCTCCCTGGGTCTGACCTCCTACATACCACTTCCATTTAATGATGGAGTACTGTTGTGCATGTCCAGCTTTATGACTCTGTGGGTCAGACAACACTCAGTTTATGATGGGCAGCTCAAGCTGTATAGTGATCTGGTATTAAGCGTTCGGTCTCTACCAATGCCCAGTAACAGGCCTAAAGCTATTTCTCAGAAGTAGTTATCTGCAGAGGACGGCAGGGCTTTGCTCCCAAATCCTAAGGGTCTGCGCTGTGATTCGCCAATAGGGGCCTGCCAAAGACTCCAAACAGCATCTCTATCTGCCATTGACACTTCAAGCACCATCGGATCAGCTGATCATATGGCCCAAGTGGCAGAGCAGCTTGCAAAGCAGCCTGAACCTGTTGCAGAGCCTTTTCTTGTTCTGGGCCCCTGTCAAAACTAGCAGCTTTTCCAGTCACTTGATAAATAGGCCCGAGTAGCACACCCAAACGAGGAATATGTTGCCTCCAAAATCCAAAGAGACCCAGGAGGTGTTGGGCCACCTTTTTAGTTGTGGGAGCAGCCAGATGCAATAACTTATCCTTCACTTTAGAAGGAGTATCTCTACAAGCTCCACACCACTTGTCTTAGTCATCTACTGCTACTACAACAGAATACCACAAGTGCATGGGTTTAATGAAGAGAAGCTTATTCCCTCACAGTCCAGCAGGCTAAAGTTGGAATTCAGGGCACTGGTTCCAGGGGAAGGCTTTCTCTCTCTGTTGGCTCTGAAGGAAGGTCCCCGTCATCAGTCTTCCGTTGGTCTGGGAGCATCTCAGTGCAGGAACCTCAGGTCAAAGGACACACTCTGCTCCCAGCGCTGCTTTCCTGGTGGTAGGAGGTCCCCAAATCTCTGCTTGCTTCCCTTTCCTTTTATCTCTTGAGAGATAAAAGGTGGTATGGGCCACACCCCAGGGAAACTCCCTTTACACTGCATCAGGGAGGCACCTGAGTAATGGTGGTGTTACAATCCCACTCTAATCCTTTTAACATAAAATTACAATCACAAAATGGAGGACAACCACACAATACTGGGAATCATGGCCCAACCAAGTTGATACACACATTTTTGGGGGGACATAATTCAATCCATGACACTACTGAACCCCTAGAAATTTCACTTAGGTGAAAGGCATCTGAATTTTTGTGAGATTAATTTCCTACCCTCTAGCATGCAAATATTTTACCAGTAAGTCCAGAGTCATTGACACTTCTTCCTTACTAGGTCCAATCAGCATAATGTTATCAATGTAATAGAACAGTGAGACGTCTTCTGGAAGGGAAAGTCGATCAAGGTCCTTGCAGACTAAATTGTGACACAGGGCTGGAGAGCTGGATGTAGCTCTGAGGTAGGTAACTGGAGGTGTATTGCTGGCCTTGCCAGCTGAAGGCAAACTGCTTCTGATGGTCCTTCGAAACAGGTGTGGAGACAAGGGCATTAGCCAGATCGATAGCTGCATACCAGGTAAAAGAAGATGTATTAATTTGCTCAAGCAATGAAACTATATCTGGAACAGCAGCCGTAATTGGAGTCACCACCTGGTTAAGTTTTTGATAATCTACTGTCCTTCTCCAAGATCCATTTGTTTTTTGCACAGGCCAAAGACGTGAGTTGAATGGGGATGTAGTGGGAATCACACCTCTCCATCCTTCAAGTCCTTGATGGTGGCAGTAACCCCTGCAATCCCTCCAGGGATGCAGTATTGCTTTTGGTTTACTATTTTTCTAGGTAAGTGCAGTTCTAATGGCTTCCACTCGGCTTTTTCGACCATAATAGTCCTTACACCACTTGTGAGGGATCTAATGTGGGGGTTCTGCCAGTTACTGAGTAGATCTATTCCAATTATGCATTCTGGAACTGGGGAAATCACTACAGGAGGGGTTCGGGACCCACTGGACCTGCAGTGGGATAGACATGAGCCAAGGCTCCATTAATAACCTGACCTCCATATGCCCCTACTCTGACTGGTGGGCCACAGTGATGTTCTGGGTCTCCTGGGATTAGTGTCAGTTCAGAGCCAGTATCCAGTAATCCCCGAAAAGCCTGATTATTTCCTTTTCCCCAGTGAGCAGTCACTCTCGTAAAGGGCTGTAGATACCTTTGGGGAAGGCTGGAAGATAGATTAACACTAAAAATTTCTGGCAATGTATTGGAGTCCTTCTTTAAGGGAACCCAGCCTCCCTTTCATTCCAGGGCTTTTGAGTCTTTAAACTGACTCAAATCTGGGAACTGATTGAGGGACTGTGACTCTCTATTCTGGCAATTCGAGTTAGACTTCTGCTCACCTGACCTGGAATTCGTCTGTTTGTACGGATTAAGTAAATATCTAAAAGATTTCCTATCTATTTCACTTCACATCCCAGGGACACCATGATTAAGCAGCCAATGCCGTAAGTCCATACGAGTCAGACTATTCTGATTACTGCCTGACTCCGGTGTCCATTACTGTAACCATGCCCACCTTGTCTTTGTCAGTTGAGTGCTGCCACTTGGCCCCTACTACTATGGAGTCCAATTAGCCCCAGTGAAATTAGGTGTCTTAATTCAGTTAGGGCAGTTCCCACTGTCAAATCTGATTTACATAAAACAGCGATCACAGCAGTCTTCAATGATCCTGAAGCTCCCTTCAAATTTGTTCCTCATAGCTGTGGTAAAAGGTATATCTTTTGGGCATTCCAGATGTGGGTCTGTGGGTCTAACCCGATAAAACCACTCTAGCATGCCAATTTCCCTAAGCCTTTGGATACCTTCTCCTACAGTATACCAAGGCAGGTCTGGTACTTCAACTTGATTTAGCGTAGGCCACCTCGTAATCCATGCTTCAGCAATCCAACCAAATAAACTATTAGATCCTTTCCTAACTTCTCGAGCTGAAACACTGAATAAAGAATCTGTGCTTAGTGGGCCAATATCCATCTTTCTGTTCCTTGCACCATTATCCCACACCCTTAACAGCCATTCCCACACATATTACCCAGGTTTCTGTTTGTACCTGCTAGAAAAGTCAAGCAATTGTTTTGGAGTATAGCATATCTCCTCCTGGGTCACAGTTTGTACTTCACCTTTTGGGGCTCACTGGAACTTAAGTCTAGTTATAGGTCTAGAAGCCAGAATTGGTAGTGTGGAATTATCCTGAGAACATTCAGCATTGTGTTGTAAAGCATCTGCCTCAGGCAATACTCCAGGCAATGACTCAGGCAAGGACTCTTTAGATGCATTTGGGCTAGGGCTAATCTCATTAGATGGGAGTGGAGGGGCTAGTGATTTTTCTGGGCAGACAAACATAAAGTAATCTCTTTGGATGGGAGTGGTTCTGCTGGCAGGAGTGATTCAATGGAATTTAGGGGCTCAGTGCCTCCAGCCTCCTGATTATCTGCCCATATGTCCCTATCCCAAGTTTCAGGATCCCATTTCTTCCCAATCAATGCTCTTACTTTAACTTCAGACACCTCTTGAGGTTGGCAACTGAGCTGGCATAATTCAACCACTCTTATAGTAAGGTTCTGGGATTGGTTTTTGGCAATTTCAGCTGTTACTACAAGAAATATGGCTTTCTTTCAAAGCACAAGTGGGAGCCTTAAGGTCATTATGCAGCACCTGAGCTCTGACTCTGAAGCCCTGAGCACATCTCTTTCACCAGTTTGTCTAGCAAAAACAGGACTAACCAACCAGCTTCCTTATACTTCTCATTCTGACAAAACTATAGAAAGATATCACACATGTGTTCATCCACAGCCTTGCCTTTCACCAACACCTGATCTACTTGTGGTGATATTTTGCATATTTGTATCACCACCTCACGCCCTGCATTAGCAGTGCCCTCTTTACTGCTAGAAGCAGAGTCATCAACATCTTTAAGAGTAACCAGGCTTGAGAACCAATTTAGAAAACTCATCCTTAAAATTTTGTTTCTCTAGAACCACACTCGGTCCCAAATGTCTTAGGCGGGTTTTCTAGAGAAGAAAAACCAGTATATACAGAGAAAGAGAGATTTATATTAAGGAAACAGCTCACGTGATTGTAGAGGCTGGAACATCCCAAATCCGTGGATCAGGACAGAGGCTTTTCTTGATTCACGTAGCCACGGGGTGGCGAACCCAAGATCGGCAGGTCAGAAAGCAGGGCTCTTGCTCACAGGCTATGAAGATTGATGAATCCCAAGATTGGCAGATAAGCTCACAGCTCAAGTCCCAAGAACCAGAGGTCAGATGAACAGGAAATAGCCACAGGATCCAGGGTGAGCAAAAAAGCCAGAACGTCTGCTTATATTCAGATGTAGGCCACACCCCCAAGGAAAATCCCTTTCAACTGACTGGCTATTCACAGCAGATTCGATTATGAAGTAACCACATATAAGCACTGAGAATCATGGCTCAGCCAAGTTGACACACAATCTTAACCATCACAGAAACCCTATGGGACAGTTCTATACATAGGGGCGCTTTGAGTCATAATCAACTTGATAGCAACAGGTAGGGTACAAAATAAAACATTAAGAAAAAAAAATGGTGCTGTGGGGAAAGGGGGAGGGAGGAAACTTGACCCAACCCCTCTACCTTACGTAGTATTAATTCAAAATAGATCATATATCTAAATATAAAATGTAAAACCATAATTCTTTTAAAAGAAAATAGGATAAAATCTTCATGACCTATGATTAGGCCAAGAGCTCTCAGGTATGACTCTGAAAGCACATAAAAGAAAAAAGTTGATAAACTAGACTTCATCAAGCAAGCCCTTTTCCTCTGTGAAACACTGTTAAAGAGAATGAAAAGGCAAGCTGGAAACTAAAACATCTGCAAACCTCATAGCCAATAAAGGGCGTATATCTAGAATACAGAAAGAATTCTCAAAATTCAGTAAGAAAACAGAACACCCAATAAAATATGGGGAAAAGATTTGAACACGTCACCAAAAAAGATATACATGTAGGAAATACACACAAGAAGAAATACTCAACATTATCAGTCATTAGTGAATGTAATGTAAAACCATAATGAGATACCACTACACATCTGCTAAAATGGCTAAAAAAACAAATAAAAAACTGACTATAACAAGTGCTGGTAAGGAAGTGAAGCAACTGGAGCACTCATATATTGCTGGTGGAAATGCAAAATGATACAATCACTCTACAAAACAGTCTGGCAGTTTCTTATATAATTAAACAAACACTTTATAATCCAGGGTAAGAAATAAAAATTTACGTCCACACAAAAATGTATACACAATGTTTATAGTAGCTTTATTCATAATCACCAACAAGTGGAAACAACCCAAATGTCCTTCAACAGATGAACAGATAAACTGCGGTACATCCACAAACAATGGAATACTCCTTTGCAACAAAAAGGGATGAACTATTGATACAAACAACATGGATGAATTAAAAGCCATTATTATGCTGGAGTCCTGATGGCGCAGTGGTTCAGCATTTGGCTGCAAACCAAAAGGTCAACAGTTTGAACCCACCAGTCGCTCCTTGGAAACCCTATGGGGCAATTCTACTCTGTCCTATACAGTCACTATGAGTTGGAATTGGCTCAACAGGCAACTGGTGTTTTTTTTTTTTTTTAGCTGAGTGAAAGAAGCCAGTTTCAAAAGGTTACATCCTGTATCAATCCATTTATATGGCACTCTGTAGTAGGCAAAACTACAGAGATAGAGAACAGACCAGTGGTTGCCAAGCGTTAGGGATAGAGGAGGGTTGACTAGAAAGGATGTTTTCTGGGGTGATAGAATTGTTCTTTATCCTGCTTGTGGTGGTAGTTACTCGAAAACTATGCATGTGTTAAAACTCACCCATGAACGTATACATCAAAAAAAGTTCCATAAATTTACTGCATGTAAGTAAATACTACAAGTAAAATTTAACCTAAAGCTCAACAGTTCAAATCTACCAGCTGCTCCCTGGAAACCCTATGGGGCAGTTCTACTCTGTCCCATAGGGTCACTATGACTCAGAATTGACTCAATGGCAATGGGTTTGGTTTGGTTTGATTTAGTGAAGAAGTTAGGAAAAAAATCTTAATAAGCACTCTCATGATGAATCCCTTGCTATTTCCATTTTTTACTGAAGTAAATTACTACCAGGCAAAGACAGGTTCCAAAAACAATAAAGTATATTATAATTCAAGAAGCAGACTTTGGGCTTCTATTTCTAGAAACAGGTGTGGCGACCTGTTCAAAGAAACTCTTCTCCATACTGAATTCTCCCCCCATTTTTTTTTTTTATATCAGAGTTTATGGGAAAATAGAGGCAGAAACAAATACAGGCAATTTCCTTACCTGAAACTTTTGAGACTAGTAGTATTTTGGAAGTCAGAATTTTGGGGGTTTTTACAGAGGTGACACACCATGTTTACACATTAAAAACACCAAACCAGACCTGCAGCTGCTGAGTCGATTCCGACTCACAGTGACTCTATAGGACCGTGTAAAACTGCTCCATAGGGTTTCCAGAGAATGGCTGGTAGATTCAAACTGCCAACCTTTTGGTTAACGGCTGAGCTCTTAACCACTGTGCCACCAGGGCTCCACGTCTACATATACCACATTAATACTCCAGAAGCATCTGGGACAATAACCCACAATGAAACACATCGATATTTCTGCGACAAGTTCATAACGATTCAGGTCAAGTTTTGTTCATTTTTAAAATAACTTTTGATAGTCAAAGCTTTCTGGATTTCTGAATTGCAGATAAGGAACTGTGGACCTCTAGGAGGTCAGTGCAAATAGAGACACGTAAAAGAGCAGAACTGGGCATTCACCTGAGGAAAAAACCCCACTGGCTTCAGAAGACATCGTCTTGCACTTTCAAAGAGAGTTGCCCAAGGCTCTAACAGGGTAGAAGATTAGATTAGACTATGCATAAAGCCAGCAACCCAAAGGGAAACAACTTGGTGGGTTAATTAAGAGGAAAAAAAAAAAAGACCTCTTGGAGACGACAGTGCTCCAATGCCAAAAAGAAAAATCTCATTTGATAATTCCTGAATTCCTGACCACAAGCTTGTATTCATAGGGGTTTACGGCCTGAAAAATCCAAGACGAAAATTTTAGTTTCAAATGTCCCCAGGTATATGACAAAAGCAAATGTAAAATACACTCTAGAATAACCCAATTTAAACACAGTCCTCAAAGAAGTCTCACAAATAACAGCCCAAGAAACATATATTAACAGTCAAAACTTACTAAAATCACAAACCACTAAGAGTGTGAATCTGCAGAAAAAAAGAAATGCAGAGTCAGATCCTCAAAAATGGAGACACTGGAATTATCAAGTATATGTTTAATAAATTAAAAAAAAGATGAGATTAAAACTGGGATGAATGGATAAAGCAGTAAGAAACTATGAAAAATGAGGCCAATTTGGAAAAAAAAAATTCTAGAAACAAAAAACTCAGTAACTTTAAGATAAAAAAAAATGTGTAGCACTTAGCACAGAATTCAATAAATGTTACCTATTACGAATTTTAAAACAATAGAAAATCTTATCTGCAAACTACAATAAAATAGTAATAAAATTAAGATTAAGACATGGCTGAAATAAGCCCATCTGAATAATGGTTTGATTTCAAAATCTGTGGTAGGACACTTGACCCTTCTTCATTTGTTAATTCTGCTAAGAAATTACTCTAGGTATCCTTTCTGTTCCTTTTTCCACTCCGTTCTCCAAATCTCCCCAAATTTGCAAGTGGTTGTGGGACAAAAGAAAACTGTTCCTATCCTTTTATTCCCCATATCAAGTTCTACTTTGTGAATTAATTAAAAGATAATGAAGAAGAAGAAGAAGAAAAAAAAGGATAGAAAGAGTAAAGTCATATACTTACTTTTCATTAGTTTTCCTGATAATTCATTTAGTGGACTAGTTCTACTGGCTACTATAAGTCTGGAGGGTTCTTGGTTTTCCATGGAATCTTGATAAGTTCCTTTGGTCATTTCAAGATGGAGAGGATGGACATCTTCACATTCCTGGGAAAGCAGCAAGTGATTCTGAGTGTTGTTAGTTCTATTATTCAGTTCAATTCTTTCTGATTGAGTCATATTCAACTGGGCTGAGCTAGAATCCTCCAATCTCTTGTCAAGAGACTCGGTTACAAAAGATGTTGTGGTTTCGTGCTTTTTAGTTGGAGAGACAGGCTCAGCCAATGAGCTCTGCTTCACCGTATTCAGACTGTGTGCTCTTATACGGGACCAAGTTGTAGAGTAAAAACTTTCGGCCTCTAACCAGAATTTAACCAAATGCTCCATTCTACGAAGTTCCATGAATTGAATGAAATAAGGGAGGACAACAGTGTCATGCAAGACTTGTTCAAGGGTCTTTGAGAGACTTGATTTGGTCTCTTGAGTCTGGTAGTCCAGACAAGATCTACCTAAAAGACAGAAGCAAAAGAATTAGCAGTACAGTAACAAATAATTTAAGATTGACAGATTAGTCAGTCACCTTTATAGCAACAGTGCACCAGAGGTCTTGAATAAAGTTTACTTCCTAGCAATCTAAACGAATTGAGAACTAGAAATACTACAGATTTGGTTTTTAAACAAAGCAAGGAATGAGTTGTTCAATAATTATTTAAATAATTAAAAACTCTTTATTACCCAATTAATCCTCATCTCTCTTTTAATGGCAATTCAGATCATATAAATTCTTAAGGGGGGGAAACTATAATACTAGTCCCAAAGAAAGAAAAAAGGCCAATAGAAACGTGAGAAAAATATTCAGCCTCATTAAAAACCCGAGAAAAGCAACTTAGTACAAGATAACAGCTTGCCTGTCAAATTGGAAGATTTTTTCTTTAAATAAAACCAAGAACTGATTAAAATGACAAAGTTTATTTTACACATATTTTACCACTATACTGATTAAAATGACAAAGTTTATTTTACACATATTTTACCACTATAAAATTATTTTTAAAGAAACTTGTGCAGATTGCTAAGGCTTTGCTGTCTCTTACTGAATACTCCTCCAAAAAGGTTTAGCCAATTCACATTCTCATCACCAGTGGGTGTTGTCTGTTTCTAAGAAGAGAGAGGAATGGGGGATTATTGCTGAAGAGGTATTTAGTTTTTGTTTGGGGAGATGAAAAACTTTTGAAAGTAGATAGAGGTCATGTTGCACAACACAGTGAATGTAAAGTCACTGAACCATACACATAAAAATTGTTAAAATGACAAACTGGTAATCTGACGTTACATTCACCATCTTGTGCAACACCACCTCTATCTACTTCCAAAAGTTTTTCATCTCCCCAAACAAAGCTCAGTACCTCTTCAGCAATAATTTCTCATTCTTCTCTTCCACTATGCCCTGCTAACCACTAATAGACATATCTCCATGCATTGCCTATGCTAAATATTTAAGTGGGATTGTACAATATCTGTTCTCATGTCTGACTTATTTCACTCACCATAATGTTCTCAAGGTTTATCAGTATGTAGAATGTATGAGAACTCTATTTCGCCTTATGCCTAAATAATAATTCTATTGTATAGATACACCACATTTTGTTTATTCATTCATCTTCTCATGGACACTTACGTTGTTTCCACTTTTGGCTATAATAATTAACGCTGCAAAGAACACTGGTGTGCATGTATCTGAGTCCCTGCTTTCAAGTCTTTTGGGTATTGTTATGGATTGAATTGTACCACCCAAAAATATGTATTGAAATTTGCACTGTTCAGGGCCCTCTAAACAAATCCTGCTCGCAGTTCCAACTGTTCAAACCGGTCCAGGGAGACTAAGATTACCCACTTCTGATGCCAAACTGTGTGGTAGATAACAAATCCCATTCTACATGCCAGCTGCATCTTAAGAAATCTCAGCTTCCCTTCCCTGTTCATGTCTGACCCCAGGCGCCCATGTATCCCTTCTCTCTCATCCCCAACCATCTAGGGTCAGTGGGTACGAGCTGGAAGCTTGAGAGTCCACATGACTCCCTCTTCCTTCAGGCTGGCTGACTTCCCCTGCTCCTTTGGGTCCAATAATTTGCTGGAACAGAGCTCACAGGAGATACCATACCTGCGATAACAGCTTTAACATAGCAAAAAGGATACAAATGAAGAGATACATACGGTGAGGTCTGGGAGGGGTCACAACACTGAGATGCCATGTTCCAAAGAGAGATATGGTACCCTCCCCTGTGCATGGTCACTAGCCAGGAAGCTCCGTAAGCCTCCATCTTCCAAGGTCTTTACTGGCCTCACTCCATGTCCATGACAGATTACATCATCCTTACCCTTCCCCAAATTACCCATGTCCATTCTTATGTTGCTGGGCAGACATGCTATGGCTCAGATGAGATGCTGTGTTCACATCACCACTGCCTCTGGCTACCACCACGCTGCCCAAGACTTCTGCTCTGCCACCGGGCCTCAGTGGGCCTTGCCTTGCCAGTGACAATCTTCCTCCCCTGCAAAGGATCTTCCAACCCTCTGCCACTGGGCTCTTCTAAGCCTCTGGTACTGGCTCCTGCCATGCTACCCAGGCCCCTGCTGCCCATGGATGGGGGAGGTGTGCAACCCGTGTGGGGCTCGCTCAGAACTCTCTTGCCCTACACGAGCAGGTGTTACAGATCTTTTAGCTCCACCAGCAACCCTTCTGCCCAAAGGCGCTCAGCTCTCGCTCCATGGGGTGGCAAGCCCACCTTAGCCATCTTCTGCCGTCTCTTGCCATCATCAGTGTTTGCTCTTTCTTCTGGGTCTGAGAGGTTCTCAGCACCGGGACCGAGGTTCTTGGTCCAAAGGATGTGCTCTTCTTCTTGTCTTGTGAACCTCTGTGGGGTTAATCCTTGTATCAGCAAACCCTATGTCAATTTCAAGGAAGGGCCCTCCTACCAGGACCACAGACTGACTAATCCTGTTGCCCTTGGTAGACCATAAATCACTCAATCTGCATTGTCCCATCCAATCATTTTGTGGGAGTTAAAAGACCATGGCTGGAAAGGCCATATAAAGCAATTCATTGCACCGCACGCCAACTTGTGCTATTTCTGTTACGACGACACTAGGTATCTAAGACAAGTATATACCTAAGAATAGAAGTGCTGGGTCATATGGTTATTCTCATAGCTATGAGTCAGAGCTGACTTGACAGCAACGGGTTCGGGGTTTTTTTTAATGGTTATTCTATTTTAAGTTTTCGAGGAACTGCCAAACTTTCCGACAGCGGCTGCACAATTTTACATTCTCACCAGCAATGCAAAAAAATTCAAATTTCTCCACATCCTCGTTAACATGTTATTTTCCACTTTTCTGATAATAGCCAGATTAATGATGTGAAGTTTTATCCCATTATGGTTCTGATTTGCATTTCCCCAATGACTAATGACCTGAACATCTTTTCATGTACTTACTAAACCAAACATTGCCGTCAAGTTGATTCTGACTTATAGCGACCATACAGGACAGAGGAGAACTGCCCTGTAGGGTTTCCAAGGAGCAGTTGGTGGATATGAACTGTCTACCTTTTGGTTAGTAGCCAAGCACTTAACCACTGTGCCACCCAGGCTCTGTGTACTTATTAGCCATATGTATATCTTCTTTTGAGAAATGTCTATTCACATCCTTTGTCCGTAATTGAGTTGCTTCTTAGATGTTGTGTTGTAGGAGTTCTTAATGTATTTGGGATAGTAAACCCTTTTCAGATAAATGGTAACTAAATATTTTCTTCCATTATATATGCTGTCTCTTCATTTTCTTGATAAACTCCTATGATGGCACATAAATTTTTAAATTTGATTAAGTCCAATTTATCTATTTTGTCTTCAGCTACTCGTGCTTTTGGTGTTATATCTAAGGATCCATTGTCAAAAATCAGGTCCTGAAGCTTTATCCCTACGTTTTCTTCAAAGAGTTTTATGGTTCCAGTTCTTATATTTAGGTCATCAATTCATGTTAATTTTCACTCATGGTGTGAGGTATGAGTCTAAACTCATTCTTTTGCATGTGGAGATTTAGTTGTCCTAAGCCATTTACAGTCGTGTGCTGCATAATGTCTGCTTGAGCAACATCCAACTGCACATATGTCCACGGTCCCAGAACGTTATAAGAGAGCTCAGAAATCCCAATCAGAGAACAGGACATAGTAGACGTTAACACTTAAGGAACACTTTGAAACCACACAACGTTTTTGTGAGCATCACAAAGTAATCTGTACATTCGTTATTATAAACCATTCTATGTATTTAACTCAAATTGTTAACAGGCTTTATGTCAGTCTGTTCTCAAGGGTACAAGCTGTCCGTAAGTCAGGCATTTCTAACTCGAGGACTGCCTGTATATACTATGGTGTTTGCAAAATGTCCAAATAGCATAACAGTCTATTTCACAGAACGTATCATGGATGTTAAGCAACACATGACTATTGAGGAGACTATTCTTTCCCCATTAAACTTGGCACCCTTGTTAAGGTGACAGCTGGTTGTATATGTGAAGGTTTATTTCTGGACTCTAAATTACATCCCATTGGTCTTTATGTCTACCCTTATATCTGTTCCACAATGTTTTGATTACTGTAGCTGTATACTATATTTTGAAATTGGGAAGTTAAGTCCTTCTAATTTGTTCTTTTTCAAGGCTGCTATTTAGGGCTGCTTGCAATTCCATAAGATTTTGAGGATCAGCTTTTCCATTTCTGAAAAAAAGCTATTGGAATATTGATAGGAATTGCACTGAATCTGTAGATCACTTCGGGTAGTATTGACAGCTTACCAATATTAAGTCTTCCAATCCATGAACTGAGGATGTCTTTCCATTTATTTTGGTCTTCTTTTATTTCTTTCAGTACTGTTTTATACTTTTTCAGTGTACAACTCTGTCACCTTCCTGATTAAATTTATTTCTAGGTATTTTATTCTTTTAGATGCTATTGTAAATGGAACTGTTTTCTTAATTTCTCTTTCCGTTTGCTCACTGCTGGTGTATAGAAACACAAATTAATTTTGAAGCCCTGTGATACTGCTAAATTCATATATTACTCTAATAGCTTCCTTGTGGATTATTTGGAACTCTGTATGCAAAATCATGTTATATGCAAATGTAGTTTTAATTCCTCCTTTCTAACTTGGATGCCTTTTATTTCTTTTTCTTACCTAATTGCTCTGGCTAGAACTTCCAGTACCATTTTAATAGCAGTAGAGAAAGCAAGCATCCTTGTCTTGTTCCTGATCTTAGGGTAAAAGCTTGCAGTTTTTCACCACAGAATATGATGTTAGGCATGGGGATTCTCATAAATGCCCTTCATCATACTGAGGAATTTCCCTTCTAATGCTATTTTCCTGAATGTTTTTATCACGAAAGGGTGCTCTCTCTATATCAATTGAGATGGTCATTTCAACAATGTGATGTATCACATAACTGATTTTCTTATGTTGAACTATCTTTGAATTTCTGGGATAAATTCCACTTGCTTATAATGTACAGACAGTCCCCGGGTTATGAATAGGTTACGTTCCTAAGTCCGTCTTTAAGCTGAACTTGTACTTAATCCAGAACAGGTATGGTTCCTATCTAAAATCAGTCAAATATGTGTCTTAGTATACAGTATATGCTGTATCCTTATACGCATTAAAAAAAAACTTCCAGATACATCTTTAACACAGTAATACAGTAATAATAATGTTTTGATGTGCGTCATAATGTAGCGCCAGTTTGTTATTATGAACTATTGTATGTACTTTGAATTTTTAATGTAAGGCTTTACAGGGGTTGGGTCTTAACTAAGGGTTATATGTAAATCAGATGTTGGTAACCTGGGGGCTGCCTGTATAAGTCTTCTAATATGCTGTTGGATTCACTTTGCTGGTTCTTGTTGAGGATTTTTGTACTCATATTCATAGGGAGTATTGGTCTAAAGTTTTCTTTTCTCATGGTATCTTTATCTGGCTTTGGTATCAGGGTAATGTTGGCGCTATAAAATGAATTAGTGAATATTATCTTCTATGTTTCTAAGAATTCAAGAAGAATTGGTCCAAATTCTTCTTTAAATCTTTGGTATAATTCCTCAGTGAAGCTGTCTGGTCCTAGACTCTTCTTTGCTGGGAGGTTTTCAATTACTGACTTGATTTCTTCATTTGTTATGAGTCTACTGAGATTTTCTTTCTTTTTTAGTCAATTTAGGTAGTTTGTGTTTGTAGAAATTCATCCATTTCATCTAGGTTATCTAATTTGTTGCTGTACAATTGTTCATGGTATTCTCTTATAATCCTTTTTCATTTTTGCAGGGTTGATAGCTATGTCTCCACTTTCATTTCTGATTTTCGTGATTTGTGTCTTCTTTTTGTTTTTTCCCTTGTCAGTCTAGCTAAAGGTTTGTCAATTTTATCTTTTCAAAGAAAGTTTTAGTTTCAACGAGTCTCTCCATTGTTTGTAGATATTCTATTTCATTTGTTTCGGCTCTAATCTTTATTTCTTTCTGTCATGGACTGAATTATGTCCCCCAAAAATGTGTATCAACTCAGCTAGTTCATGATTCCCAGTACTGTAGTGACTGTCCACCATTTTGTCATCTGATATGACTTTCCTATGTGTTGTAAATCCTACCTCTATGAGGTTAATGAGGTAAGATTAGTGGCAGTTATGCTAATGAGGCGGGACTCAACCTACAAGATTAGATTGTCTTAAGTCAATCTCTTGTGAGATACGAAAGAGAGACAAGGAGACCTCATACCACCAACAAAGCAAGCTGGGAGCAGAGTACATACTTTGGACCGGGGGTCCCTGTGTTTGAGAAGCTCCTAGATCAGTAGAAGATTGATGACAAGGACCTTCCTCCAGATCCAACAGAGAGAGAAGGTCTTCCCCTGGAGCTGACGCCCTGAAATTGGACTTCTGGCCTACCAGTCTGTGAGAGAATAAACTTCTGTTTTTGAAGGCATCCACTTGTGGTATTTTGTGATAGCAGCTTTAGATAACTAAGACACCATCCTTCTGATAGCTTTGAGCTTCATTTGCTCTTTGTTTTCTCAAGGTGTAAAGTTAATTGATTTGAGATCTTCTTTTTTTACCATAGGTATTTACAGATATAAATTTTTCTCTGTGGATTGATTTTGCTGCATTACTTAAGTTTTACTATGCTGTACTTTCATTGCTAAGTTATTTTTTCAATTCTGCTGCTTTTTACTTCAACCCACTGTTTGTTTAATAGTGTGCTGTCAATTTTCACATATTTTTGAAATTTCCGGTTTTCCTTGTTATTGATTTGTAGTTTCATTCCTTTGTACAGGTCAGAGAAGATACTTTGTATGAGTTCATTTTTTTTAAATTGAGACTTGTTTTCTGACCTAACAACTACCTGGTCTATCCTGAAGAATGATGTCTGTGCACTAAAAAAGAAGGTGCATTCTGCTATTATTGCAGAACGTTATACACGCCTGTTAAATCTACTTAGTTTATACTGTTGTTCAAGTCCTCTCTTTCCTTTCTAATCTTGTCAAGATGGTCAATCCATAATTGAAAGTGGTATAATGAAATCTCCAACTATTATTGCAGCACTATTGATTTTTCTCCTTAATTCTCAATATTTTGGGGATTTTGCCTCATACATTTTGGGTCTCTGTTGTTAGTTGTATGTATTTATAATTGTTCTATCTTCTTGATAAGCTGACGCTTTTATCATTATATAATCTCCTTCTTTGTTTCTTGAAAGAGTTTTTAACTTAAAGCCTATTTTAGCTGACATTAATGTGGCCCCCTCAACTCTCTTTTGCTTACTATTTGCATGGAATATTTTCTCCAAACTTTCTCTTTCAACCTATGTCTCTTTGCATCTAAAGTGGGTCTCTTGTAGACAGCATATAGTTGGATCATGTTTGCTTATCCATTCTCCAATCTCTAACTTCTGATTGTGGCCTTTAATCCATTTCCATTTAAAGTAATTACTGCTACGGAAGGATTTATTTCTGCCATTTTGCTATTTGTTTTCTGTGTGTCTTATACTATTTTTACCCTTCACTTCTTCCAATATTGCTATTTTTTGTGTTTAGCTGATTTTTTGTAGTGAACTGTTGTAATTCCCTTATTTCCTTCTGTGTGTGTGTATAAAAACTAAAAACCAAGCCCACTGCTGTTGATTTCATTCCAAATCACAGAGACCCTATAGGACAGAGCAGAACTGCCCCCACAGGTTTCCAAGGCTGTAAATCCTTAAGGAAACAGACTGCCACATCTTTCTCTCATGGAGCAGCTGGTAGGTTCAAACCACCAATCTTTTGGTGTGAAGCCGAGCATTTTAAATACTACCAGGGCTCTATATATACCTTTATATATATTTAGATATTATGTGAATGTATGTGTGTGTATATATTTTTTTTTCTTTGTAGTTACCACAGGGATTATACTTAACATCCTAAATTTGTAACAACCTAGATTAAAATGATACCAACTGAACTTCAATAACATACAAAAACCGTTCTTATATTGCTGTTTCCCCCTTATGTTATTGTTGTGAGAAATCACTTCTTAATACATAGTATAACCAATAACAAACTATAATTATTTTTTTTGAATTTGCTTTTAAATCATGTATGACATAAAAAGTAGTTACAACTCAACATTACTAAAAAACTAACCTTTGTATTTACACATGAAAGCACCTTTACTAGAGATCTTTTTTCATCATATAGTTTGAAGCTGCTGTCTAGTGTCGTTTCATTTCAACCTGAAAGACTGTCTTTAGCATTCCTTTGAGGGAAGGTCTCCTAGTAACAAAAACCTCAGCTTCTGTTTATCTGGGAAGGTCTTAATTTTGCCCTTATTTTTGAAGAGCAGTTTTGCCAGATATAAAATTCTTGGTTGACAGTTCTTTCAGCATTTAAATTTGTCATTCTACTGTCTTCTAGCCTCCACAGTTTCTGTGGAGAAACGAGCACTAAATCTTATTGAGGACTTCTTGTATGTGACAATTCTTTTCTCTCTTACTGCTTTCAAGATACTATTTAACTTTGAAATTTCAAAGTTTGATTATAATGTGTCTTAGTGTATATCTCTTTGAGTTTTTCCTACGGAGTTTGCTGTTTTGGATGTGTAGTTTAATGTCTTTCATCAAATTTGGGAAGTCTGCCATTATTTCTTCAAATATTCTTTCTGTTCCTTTCTGTCTCTTTTCCTTCTAGAAATCCCATAGTGCATATTTTGGTCTGCTTGATGGTTTTCCACAAGTCCCTTAGGATCTCTTTACTTTCCTTCACTCTTTTTTTTTTCCTTTTTGCTCTGCACATTTGATAATTTAAATTCTCCTACCTTCAAGTTCATGATTCTTTCTTCTGCCAGCTCAAATCTCTGTTCAGCCCCTGTAGCGATCTATAAAATTTCAGTTATTGTACTTTTCAGCTACAGAATTTGCTGGCTACTTTTTATAATTTTTATCTCATTGTTGATATTCTCATTTTGTTCATGTATCAATTTCCTGATTTCCTTTAGTTCTTCGTCTGTGTTTTTCCTTAGGTCTTGTAGCATACTAACACTGTTGTTTTAATGTCTTTGTGTATCAAAAGTCCATAATCTGGTCTTCCTTGGGAGTTTCTATTCTTTATTCTTTTGAATGTGCCATCCTTTCCTGTTTCTTTTTATGCCTTGTTTTTTTTTTTTTTGTTGAAAATGGGATACTTAAATATTATAATGTGGTGACTCTAAATATCAGATTTTTCTTCTTTCTTGAAGTTTTCTGTTTTGTTTTTGCTTTTTTTTTAATTGTTGAAGACAGTGGTAGTCCATTTGTTTAGTGATTTCCTCTAATTATTACTGAAGCTGCTTTGCTGAATTTACATGCACATTGATGTCTCTGAAGCTTGTATTCAGCTAATGTTCTGATGAAGATTTCCTTTGTAATGCCAAGTAGGTTGGGGGGGGGGGTGAAGAGAACCTCCCTTAGTCTTTGCAAATTGGCCCTATATCAGGACCTCCATTAACACCTAGCCAGGACTGCACCAAGCCTAGGGATAGCCCAAGGTGAAAGCATAGGGTCTCCTCAGGTAACTTCTGATGATGCGTCCATCTTGCTCTGGGCAAGAGTGCCGCTTTTCAATAACCCCATATACATGGTGTTTTTGAAAGCCTTTTCCAAAAGAAACTCTCTCTCTGACCTATCTATGTCCTGTTTAAGTGCCTATTCTATGTCCTAACTGAACTCTTTAGTCTCAGGCAGCTACAGTCTTCTAGCATTACTCACTGCCCCTGCACCCTGTATGAGCTCCAAGAAGGCCAAACTGGGATAAGCACCTTAATTTTAGTCCTTCAGGGAGCCCCTAGACAGCTTAGAACAGAAACAAACAGAAATTTGCAAAAACAGCATGCTCTGTTCCATCTGGAGCAGACACCAGGCTTCGTCTCTTGCAGGCAGGGCCACACTGAGTTGGGGGGCAGATGGGACACGGGTAAAAATCAAAGCTTTCCCACCATTTATGCATCACGTTTAATTGCTTCAGCACATACTTAGTTGCTGCAACCTTTTCACTGGTTTCCAGAGTTCTAGCAAATTCGGCTTTCAGTTTCTGCTTACTTCTTTTTTTTTTTTGGTGTTTTGCAGGGTCAAGTTAGCATGCAGCTAACTCATGTTGTCATCTTGCTCCAAAATCAGGGGTTTTCTGAATCTTTTAATAGTCAAACATTTTTTTTTTTTTTTGGAGGCACTTCATGTGTCATCATCCTTGCTGATGGTCGTATGGTCAATGCTAACTAGTCCATCTCTGTCAACATCACTTTCATGAACCTTAGGAAACCCTAATCATTTGTAAGACTTACAAGTTTTTGTAATTAAATGTTTTATATAGAGATGACAGATTCACATACAGTTGTAAGAAATAATGTAAAGTGATTCTATGTACCCTTTACCCAGTGGCCCCCAATAGTAACATCTTGCAAAAATATAATAAAATACCACCATCAAGACACTGACACTATTACAATCTACCAATCTCATTCAGGTTTCCCTGCTTTCACTGGTACTGATACGTATCGTTTTTTATATATATAATTTTTATTGTGCTTTAAATTAACGCTTACAAATCAAGTCAGTCTCTCACATAAAAACTTATATACACCTTGCTAAAAAAAAAAAAAAAAAAATATACACCTTGCTACATACTCCCAATTACTCTCCCCCTAATGAGACAGCCCACTTTCTCCCTCCACTCTCTCTTAGTGTGTCCATTTTGCCAGCTTCTAACCCCCTATACCCTCTAATTGTATGTGTTTTTGTGTATTTATTTCTATGCAATTTTTTTTTATTGTGCTCTAAGTGAAAGTTAACAACTCAAGTCTCTCATACAAAACTTTATATACACTTTGCTATTTTTTTTTTTTTTTATATATACTCCTAGTTGCTCTCCCCCTAATGAGACAACACAGGCTTTCCCTCCAATTTCTTTTCGTGTCCATTCTGTCAGCTTCTGACCCCCTATGCCCTCTCATCTCCCCTCCAGACAGAAGATGCCAAAACAGTCTCATGTGTCTACTTGATCCAAAAAGCTAGTTCATCACCAGTATAATTTTTATCCCATTCTCCAGACCAATCCCTGTCTGAAGAGTTGCCTTTGGGAATGGTTCCTATCTGGGGCCAACAGAAGGTCTGGGGACTATGGCCACCTGGGTCCATCTAGTCTCAGTCAGACCATTAAGTCTGGTCTTTTTATCAGAATTTGGGGTCTGCATCCAATGCTCCCCTGCTCCCTCAGGGGTTCTCTGTGGTGTTTCCTCTCAGGGCAGTCATCAGTTATAGCCAGGCACCATCTAGTTCTTCTGCTCTCAGGCTGATGCGTCTCTGGTTTATGTGGCCCTTTCTATCTCTTGGGCTCATAACTACCTTGTTTCTTTGGTATTCTTCATTCTCCTTTGCTCCAGGTGGGTTGAGACCAATTCATGCATCTTAAATGGCTGCTTGCTAGTATTTAAGACTCCAGGCGCCACTCTCCAAAGTGGGATGCAGAATGTTTTCTTAATAGATTTTATTATGCCAATTGACTTAGATGTTCCCTGAAACCATGTTCCCCAAACCCCTGCCCCTGCTACGCTGGCCTTCGAAGCGTTCATATTATTCAGGAAACTTCTTTGCTTTTGGTTTACTCCAGTTGTGCTGACCTCCCTGTGTTGTGTGGTATCTTTCCCATGACCTAAAGTAGTTCTTATCTACTATCTAATTAGTGAATATCCCTCGCTTACCCTACCTCCCTCCCCCCTATCGTAACCACCAAAGAATATGTTTTTCTCTGTTTATACTATTTTTAGAGTTCTTATAATAGTGGTCTTATACAATATTTGTCCTTTTGCAACTAATTTCATTTAGCATAATGCCTTCCAGATTTGTCCATGTTATGAAATGTTTCACAGTTTCACCACTGTTCTTTATTGATGAGTAGTATTCCACTGTGTGAATATACCATAATTTATTTATCCATTCATCCATTGATGGGCACCTTGGTTGCTTCTTTTTGCTATTGTAAACAGTGCTGCAATGAACATGGGTGTGCATATATCTCCTCGTGTAAAGGTTCTCATTTCTCCAGGATACCCAAGGAGTGGGACTGCTGGATCATACATTAGCTCAATTTCTAGCTTTTAAAGGAAGCACCAAATCGATTCCCAAAGTGGTTGTACAATTTGGCATTCCCACCAGCAGTGTATAAGAGTTCCAATCTCTCCACAGTCTCTCTAACATTTGTTGTTTTGTGTTTTTTGGATTAATGCCATTTTATTTGGAATGAGGTGAAATCTCATTGTAGTTTTGATTTGCATTTCTCTAATGGCTAATGATCCTGACATTTCTTGATATATCTGTTAGCTATCTGAATGTCTTCTTTACTGAAGTGTCTGTTCATATCTTTTGCCCATTTTTTTTTAAAATTTTTATTAAGCTTAAAGTGAACATTTACCATTCCAATCAGTCTGTCACATGTAGGTTTACATACATCTTACTCCCTTCTCCCACTTGCTCTCCCCCTATTGAGTCAGCCCTTTCATTCTCTCGTTTCATGCCAATTTTGCCATCTTCCCTCTCTCTCTATCTTCCCATCCCCCCTCCAGTCAAGAGTTGCCAACACACTCTCCAGTGTCCACCTGATTTAATTAGCTCACTCTTCATCAGCATCTCTCTCCCCCCCACTGACCAGTCCTTTTCATGCCTGATGATTTGTCTTCGGGGATGGTTCCTGTCCTGTGCCATCAGAAGTTCTGGGGAGCATTGTCTCTGGGATTCCTCTAGTCGCAATCATACCATTAGGTATGGTCTTTTCATGAGAATTTGGGGTCTGTATCCCATTGGTCTCCTGCTCCCTCAGGAGTTGTCTGTTGTGCTCCCTGACAGGGCAGACACTGATTGTGGCTGGACACCAACTAGTTCTTCCGGTCTCAGGATAATGTAGGTCTCTGGTTCATGTGGCCCTTTCTGTCTCTTGGGTTCTTAGTTGTCGTGTGACCTTGGTGTTCTTCCTTTGCCTTTCTTTTGCCCATTTTTTAATTGGGTTATTTCGTCTTTCTGTAGTTTAGTTTTTGCAGTACCATGTAGATTTTAGAGATCAGGCACTGATTGGAAATGTCATAGCTAAAAACTTTTTCTCAGTTTGTAGGTAATCTTTTTACTCTTTTGGTTAAGTCTTTGGAAGAGCATGGGTGTTTGATTTTTAGGAGCTCTCAGTTGTCTAGTTTTTCTTCTGCATTGTTAGTAACGTGTTGTATACTGTTTATGCCACATATTAGGGCTTGTAACATCCCTATTTTTTCTTCCATGATCTTCATCATTTCAGGTTTTATATTTAGGTCTATGATCCATTTTGAGTTTGTTTTTGTGCATGGAGTGAGGTATGGGTCTTGTTTCATGTTTTGGCAGATGAATATCCAGTTATGCCAGCACCATTTGTTAAAAAGACTGTCTTTTCCCCATTTAACTGTTTTGGGGCCTTTGTCAAATACCAACTGCTCATATGTGGATGGATTTATGTCTGGATTCTCAATTCTGTTCCATTGGTCTATGTATCTGTTGTTGTACCAGTACCAACTTGTTTCCCTACTGTGGCGATATAACAGGTTCTAAAATCAGGGAGAGTGAGGCATCCCACTTTGCTCTTCTTTTTCAGTAATGCCTTATTTATCCAGGGCCTCTTTCCCTTCCATATGAAGTTGGTGATTTGTTTCTCCAGCTCACTAAGAATGTAGTTGGAATTTGGATTGGAGTTGCACAAAATCTATAGATTGCTTTTGGAAGAATAGACGTTGTTATAATGTTAAGTCTTCCTATGCATGAGCAAGGTATGTTTTTCCACTTATGTAGGTCTCTTTTGGTTTCTTGCAGAAGTGTACTGTAGTTTTCCTTGTATAAGTCTTTTACATCTTTGGTAAGATTTATTCCTAAGTATTTTATCTTCTTGGGGGCTACTGTAAATTGTACTGATTTGTTGATTTCCTCTTTGATGTTTTTTTGTTGGTGTAGAGGAATCCAACTGATTTTTGAATGTTTATCTTGTATCCCTATACTCTGCTAAACTCTTCTATTAGTTTCAGTAGTTTTCTTGAGGATTCCTTAGGGTTTTCTGTGCATAAGATTATCTTGTCTGCAAATAGAGATAATTTTACTTCTTCCTTGCCAATATGGAAGCCCTTTATTTCTTTATCTAGCCTAATTGCTCTGGCTAGGACCTCCAGCACAATGTTGAATAAGAGTGGTGATAAAGGTCATCCTTGTCTGGTTCCTGATCACAAGGGGAATGCTTTCAGACTCTCTGCATTTAGGATGATGTTGGCTGTTGGCTTTGTATAAATGCCCTTTACTATGCTGAGGAATTTTCCTTTTATTCCTATTTTGCTGAGAGTTTTTATCATGAATGGGTATTGAATATTGTCAAATGCCTTTTCTGCATCAACTGATAAAATCATGTGATTCTTGCCTCTGGTTTTATTTATGTGATGGATTACATTGTTTCTCTAATGTTGAACCATCCCTGTATACCTGGTACGAAACCCCACTTGGTCATGGTGAATTATTTTTTTGATATGTTGCTGAATTCTATTGGCTAGAATTCTTTTGAGGATTTTATTATCTAAGTTCGTGAAGGATATAAGTTTGTAATTTTCTTTTTTTTGCAGTGTCTTTACCTGGTTTTGGTATCAGGGATATGCTGGCTTCATAGAATGAGTTTGGGAGTATTTCGTACTTTTCCATGCTCTGAAATATCTTTAGTAGGAGTGGTGTTAACTCTTCTCTGAAAGTTTGGTAGAACTCTGCAGTGAAGCTGTCCGGTCCAGGGCTTTTTAGGTTGGGAGATTTTTGATTACCTTTTTAATCTCGTCTTTTTTTATGGGCCTATTTAGTTGTTGTACCTCTGTTTGTGCTAGTTTAGGTAGGCAGTGTGTTTCTAGGAATTCATCCCTTTCCTCTAGGTTTTCAAATTTGTTAGAGTATGATTTTTCATAGTAATATGATATGATTCTTTTAATTTCAGTTGTGTCTGTTGTAATATTGCCCATCTCATTTCTTATTCAGGTTATTTGTTTCCTCTTCTGTTTTCCTTTGTCAGTTTTGCCAATGGTTTATCAATTTTGTTGAGTTTTTCAAAAAACCAGCTTTTGGTCTTATTAATTCTTTCTATTGTTTTTCTGTTTTCTATTTCATTGAGTTCTGCTCTAACCTTCATTATTTGTTTTCTTCTGGTGCCTGAGGGTTTCTTTTGTTTCTTTCTATTTATTCAAGTTGTAGGGATAATTTTTTTATTTTGGCCTTTTCTTCTTTTTGGATGTGTGCACCTATTGGTATAAATTGATCTCTGAGCACTGTTTTCGCTGTGTCCCAAAGATTCTGATAGGAAGTGTTTTCATTCTCATTGGATTCTATGAATTTCTTTATTCCATTCTTAATGTCTTCCATAATCCAGTTTTCTTTTTTGAGTAGGCTATTGTTCAGTTTCCAAGTGCTTGATTTTCTTTTCCCTGCTTTTCCTGTTACTGATTTCCACTTTTATGGCCTTATGGTCAGAGAAAATGCTTTGTAGTATTTCAATGTTTTGGATTCTGCTAAGGCTTGTTTTATGACCTAAAATGTGGTCTATTCTAGAGAATGTTCCATGTGCACTAGAAAAGAAAGTATACTTCGTTGCCGTTGGGTGGAGTGTTCTGTATATGTCAATGAGGTCATGTTGGTTGATTGTGACATTTAGATCTTCCATGTCTTTATTGAGCTTTTTTCTGGATGTCCTGTCCTTCACCCAAAGTGGCATTTTGAATTTTCCTACTATTATTGTGGAGCTGTCTATCTCACTTTTCATTGCTGATACAGTTTGTTTTATGTGTCTTGCAGCCCTGTCATTGGGTGTATAAGTATTTAATATGGTTATACCTTCTTGGTACATTGTCCCTTTAATCATTATATATCATCCTTATCCTTTATGATGGGTTTAACTTTAAAGTTTATTTTGTCAGAAATTAATACTGCCACTCCTGTTCTTTTTCGATTGTTGTTTGCTTGATATATTTTTTTCCATCCTTTCAGTTTTAGTTTGTTTGTGTCTCTAAGTCTTAGGTGTGTCTCTGGTAGGGAGCATATAGACAGATCGGGTTTTTTAATCCATTCTGCCACTCTCTGTCTCTTTATTAGTGCATTTAGTCCATTTACATTCGTGTAATTTTGGATAAGTATGAATTCAGTGCTATGATTTTGATGCCTTGTTTTGCGTGTTGTTGACAATTCCTTTTCGTCCTTAATTTTATGTGCTGAGTAGACTGTCTTTATATATTGTCCCTTTCTCATATTCAGTGTTGTTGATTTGTTTCTGCTGAGTCTCTATTTATTTCTTGTATTTTATTTTGATGAGTAGGCTAGTTTTTCTACTTTTTGGTTACTTTGTTATTTACCCCTATTTTTCTAAATTTAAACCTAACTTTTATTTCTTTGTATTGCCTTATCTTCCTCTTCACATGGAAGACCTATGATTACATGTCTTAGTCTGTCTTTATTGTTTTAATGTTGTCTTCTTTATATAATAACATTGCTTTTCCCGTTTTGAGCTTTTTAAAAAAATCTTGCTTTGTTTCCTTGATTTCCCTGTGTGGATTGACTTCTGATTGCTCTGCTCAGTGTTCTAGTCTTAGATTGATACCTGATATTATTGATTTTCTAATCAAAGAACTGCCTTTAGTATTTCTTGTAGTTTTGGTTTGGTTTTTACGAATTCCCTAAACTTCTTTTTATCTGGAAATGTCCTAATTTCACCTTCATAATTAAGAGACAGTTTTGCTGGATGTATGATTCTTGGCTGGCAATTTATATAAGTCATCCCATTGCCTTCTTGCCTGCATGGTTTCTGCTGAGTAGTCCGAGCTTATTCTTATGGTCTCTCCTTTGTAGGTGACTTTTCGTTCATCCCTAGCTCCTCTTTAAATTCTCTCTTTATCTTTGGTTTTGAATATGTCGTGGTGACTTTCTTTTAAAATCTACCTCATGTGGTGTTTGATGAGTATTTTGGATAGGTATCTTAACATCCTTAACGATATTAGCGAAGTTTTTTTAACGAGAAACCTTCAACAATTCTCTCTGTATTTTCTATTATCTCTCCCTGTTCTGGTACCCCAATCACTTGTAGGTTATTTCTCTTGATAGAGTCCCACATGATTCTTACGGTTTCTTCATTTTTTCAAATTCTTTTATCTGATTTTTCTTCAGATACATTGGTGCCAAGTGCTTTAACTTCAAGTTCACTAATTCTGCCTTCCACTTGCTCAATTCTGCTCCTCTGACTTTCTATTGAGTTGTCTAATTCTGTAATTTTATTTTTAATCTTCTGAACTTCTGATTGTTGTCTGTCCATGGATTCTTTCAGCTTATTAAATTTTCCATTATGTTCCTGAATAACATTTTTAATTTCTTGAACTGCTTTACGTGTGTGTTCCTTGGCTTAGACTGAGTATTGCCTGATTTCCTACCTGATGTCTTGAAGAGTTCTTTATATTAACCTTTTGTATCCTGCATCCGGTATTTTCAGGAAGGCACTTTCATTTAGAAGATCCCTTGGTCCTTCATTTTGAGATCTTGTTGAAACGATCATGTTGTTTCTTTATGTGACTTGATATTGACTGTTGTCTCCGAGCCATCTCTAAGTTATTGTATTAGTTTATTTTATGTTTGCTTACTGTGTCGTAGCTTCTTACTTTGTTTTGATATGCCTAAACAGGTGCTTGAGTGGGCTAGATTATGTTCACCTTTGAAGCTCTGATGTCCTGTCACCGGATGGCTAGAGCTGTTATCATTTATATCAGTCTAGGAGTCCATTCACTTTTCTTGTATTGATTCAGCTCAGGTGTCCAGGTAGCTGATCATCAAGTGGTGTGGTACAAGCTCTGTCCTACTGCCTTAGATGGGCAGGGATGACTGGTGTAGGTACCGGTATCTGGTTGCAGCAGGGAGTCATGCTCTGAATGAGGCAAGGTGCTGAGTATCATCCCCCAAGTGTTTCTGAGGAAAGTGCATCCCTCTTCCCTAGAGCATACAGGTGGGTGGGTTCTGCAGATGGACCACAGGCACCCAGAGTTTTTGGTTTCAAGGACTGCGAGGCACCTGTTATCCTCGGACCCCTGTCGCGGGTGTCTGGGTGACCTGAGTGTAGCCATCAGCTCTTAGGCCCCTAGTGTGGGTAGGTGAGGATCCTGTTTTATATAGGCAAAGCAGTGTCAAACATCAAATATCCATCTCTCTATCACACAGCTGAAACAGTTGTAGTCTGCCAACAAGGCCCTATTCTCCTGAAATAGGCCCACACAGGTCCATGTAGTGGGGAAAGGTACTCAAAGTCCATGGACCATTTATGCCTGGACAAGAGCCGCGTCTGTCCTGAGCTCCCCCAGTTTGTGGAGCTGGCAAATTATCTTTTCCCCCAACCACGAAGTTTTTCCTTCTCCAAGGCCAGGGGGATGGTTCTAGGTGCTCAATAGGGCCTATCTCAGGCACAGGGGAATCAACAGCTCCTGAAGCCGGCTTGGGGACGGGGTAGGGGGGCATGTAAAATATATGCAAGTACTTAGCTTTTCCCAAGAGCACCGTTCTTCCCTGGGTCCGGCGGTGTGAGCAGGCTGTACGGCTGGCTGCTTCTCCCTGAGGAAACTACGAATGAACACTAGTACTAGGCCACCACAGCTGCTCCCAGGAATGGTGCCTGAGGGCTCTCGGTGTTTCAGTTCTCGTAACTCCTCTCTGCTTCTGAACCATCTCTTCGTGCCCCTGCCACTCAGTCCATTTTCTTACTTTGCCTTTGATGTGCAGGGCTCCTAGCTTGTCATAAATATAATCATTTCACTTGTTTTTTTGGGTCTTTGTTGTAAGAGGGCTCGCTGGAAGCATCTGTCTATTCCTCCATCTTGGCCCTGCCTCTTCTATGTAATCTTATCACATGGGTAGATTCATATATCCATTACTATAATGAAGATACAGAGCATCTGCAACATAGGGATCCCTCATGTTGCCCTTTTATAGCCACATCTACCTACTCCACTCTTCCCTTCCCTTTTGTAATCTCTAGCAAACACTAATTTGTTCTTTGTCCATATTATTTTGTCTTTTCAAGAATGTTAACAGTATATAACCTTTTAGGGTTGTTTTTTTCTTCTCTCAGTATGATTTCCTTGAAATGCATACAAGCTGTTGAATCAACAGTTTACACACAGTTTGTTGCTTTTTATTGCTAAGTAGTATCGCATGGTATGCTACCATAGTTTTTTAAGCCATTCACCTTTGAAGGACATCTGGTTTTTGGCTATTACAAATAAAGATGTTATGAATTTTGTGTACAGATTTTTGTATAAAATTTCCACTTCTCTGGGATAGATTCCCAAGAGTGCAACTGCTGATTCATAAGACAACTGATAGCTTAGCTTTGTAAGAAACTGCCTGTTTTCCAGTGTAGATGTATCATTTCATATTGTCAAAATATGCAGTGTATGAGTAATTCAGTAAAACCTGAAATTTTACTTCGTGACCAACACACATTTTGGTTGCAGTGTTTGCTGAGAATAGCCCACAAAGACTTGATACCTTGGCCTTGGATATATACTAATGTTAAGTAGAGGGAGATATCAAAAGAGGGACTAAGCCTTAAAATAATCTTTAAACCTAAAACCAAAAATATCTCCTGATGTCTTCCTTAAACCAAACAATAGTTTAGCATAAGTAGTAAAGAATGTCTGCCTTCAACACTGTGCCCTTCTTGAGAACTATTTATATGGGATCAAACTGATAACAGCAATTGAAAGATTAGATAGGACACTTAAAGAGCAGTGAGTTTATATTAACGGGAGAGGAAAAATTTGGAAAAGGAGGGTGAGAACGGTTGCGTAACTTGAAGAATGTAATCCACGTCACTGAACTGTACACCCCCTGTTGAACTGATGTATGTTCTGTTGTATGTATTCTCAAAAACAACAGAAAATAAATTAAAAAAAAAAAGGAGTTACTGATTTTATTAGAAGTCAATTCACTAATAATTTTTAAAAATTTTATGACAATATGACATGTAATTTTATTAATGAAGAAATCTGAGTAATACTCAGAAAACAAAGATCTCCTGACATACCTTTTTTTGGGGGGGTAGTGGTAGGCATTATCTTAACGTAACAGTGATCTTACTATACATATTACTATGTGCCTTTTTTTACTTAACATGTCTTGGCCATTTTCCCCATGTCTTTCTTAGATTTTTAAATGGCTAAGCAGTATTCCAGAGTACGGGACACCACAATTTGATTATTTCTCTATTATAAACCTTTTGCAACAGAGTTAATTCTGACTCATAGTGATCCTACAGAACAGAGCAGAACTGCCTCACAAGGCTTCCAAAGCTGTAATCTTTATGAAAGCAGACTGCCACATCTTCCTCCCATGGAGTGGCTGGTGGGCTTGAACTGCTGACCTTTTTGTTAGCAGCTGAGCACTTAAACACTGCACCACCAGGGCTCCTTACTTCTCTATTAAGGGATATTTATATGTTATTACTTTTTTTTGCTATCACAAACACTACTGCAATAAACAGCTTCATAAATACTTGCATATACATTTTTATGCATTTATGAGGACATAACTCAGGGCTAGATTTTAGAAGTACATGTGCTGCCTAACATGGTATGCATATTTCATATCTTGATAAATACTTCCCAACTGCCTTCCAAAAAGCCTTCACTAATTTACAGTTCTACTAAATGGGATTAGCCATTTTCCTGAATCTTCATTAACATTCAAATGATCAAATTTTACATATTTTCTTACAATAGGGGAACATTAACTTATTGTTTCAATTTGCATTTCCCTGAGTATTAGTGAAGTGAAGCATTTTTGTCAAGTATCTCATAGCTGTATATCTTTCTTCTTTTGGAAATGATCCATTTTTCTACTGGGCATGCTTTATATTTTGTAAACAAAACACAGTGCTACCTATTACACTTTCAGCTGTTCTTCTGGTTTAAATACATTTCTTTCAAGGCCTCTTCAAATTATACAGTTCAGAATACTATGGAAAGAGTTTCACATATTGCACACAAATCCTTCCTCCTGCTGGAAGGTAATGAAAAGTGACAGTCACTTACCAAGGTCACCAAAATGAGCAGCCTCCATGTGGCTTGGCTGCTTCTTAAGTGTTGCTGTTCTGCTGCTTGAGAAGGAGTCCATGTTGGCAGAAATGGCATTGATTGCAACATGACTTGGTCCTGCAGCCTCCAGCAAGGCATGATTTTTAGTGCTTTTCTGGGGGGAATGTACAGACATTGAAGCTATAATAAAAAAAAAATTAAAAATTAAACACAATTAGAGAGCTTAAGAGAACTTTAAAAATTATGTTTGTAACACCTCTATTAAATCAGCACATTCAAGCAAAAAATACTGAAGAGGAAGGGTAACTTAATCAGGCAGAAGACAATTGGAATGAAGTGTCCTAATATTACAAATCTCAGAATACTGTGTCAAAAATAGAACTTAAAGAGAGGGATCTTTCTTTGAGACCTTTTTCTACTAAAGATAGAAAGTACCAAAAGTCAGGAAACATCCTCAAATATGTTTCAGTTTTCAATTCCTTAATCTTTGCTTGCTTCAGGAGCAAAACTAAACTTGTAGAACAAATGCTTGTGGAAAAAAGGTTAGAAAATTTTCTTCAGAATACTTATTTTGTTTTTTGAGTAGCAAAATTTCTCAATCTAATAAAAAACATTCATGATCAAAGTTCAAGCTGCTTAATGATAACCCATTACCATCAAGTTGATTCTGACTCATAGTGACCCTACAGGACAGAGTACAACTGCCTCATAGGGTTTCCAAGGAGTGGCTGGTGGATTCTAACTGCGACCTTCTGGTTAACAGCCGTAGCTCTTAACCACTATGCCGTCAGGGTTTCCAGTTAACAGATATATGCTCTCAATCTTAGCAAATAGCGACCAGACAGAATCTGAGTAATAATTTGTAGTATTTCCTATACAGAATATATAGTACTATAATTCAGTCTATCATTCTGAGATGTGTTTATAGGATAAAGCAGATAAGAATGTGATTATCCATACCCGTTTTCCAGGTACAGGCATTCCCAGGTTACTAATGTCTGACTTAGGGTCAACATGTACTTGCCCCTTAATGTTATGTAAATTTGTTCTCAGTTTGAGAGGACTGAACCAACCCCTACTGGCAACAAATCCTTCACTGCAATCACCTTCACTTGCTCCATGTGTTGCTTCTAAATCACTGAAAAGGCTTCCACAGCCTTTATTGCACTAAATTACATGTAAAGCTAAATAAGAACTGTATGCACCTGTTCCGACTTACCTACAAATTTGACCTAAAGATAAAGTTAAGTGGGGACCGCCTATGTCTAAATTTATCGGTCATTCAACAAGAGTTGGAGGAATTATGCAGAGTAAATGTCTTCAGATTATTTTTTTTTCAATTTTAGAAGGAAGTCTTGCTTTGTTCATACTTTTGTTTTTATTTTCATGATAAATTGAAGGGAATAAAATTATTTTAGCAAGTTGACAAAAACAGCTAATTTTCTTGTACAAACAGGTTATAGATAACATTCTATAGGAACAGTAAGACTTTCTGCCTAAATAACTGTTTCTTAATTAAATGCATATGATAATGTAAAATGCTATTAATTCATTTTGCAAGGCTTTTTTTTTTTTTTTTTTTCCTCTTTTCCGGTAGAATCAGCAACTTTTTTTTTAACCTGCTCCTTCCTGATAGTCTTTCTTTGGTCTCCATGGTACTACATGCTTCTTCATTTCTTCTAATCTCCCTCTCTCTGTCATTGTTTAACACACATTTAGTAAATGCTCAGCAGCATGAATCCACCAGTTGGTCCTTTGAAACCCTACGGAGCAGTTCTACTTTGTGCTAGAGGGTCGCTATGAGTCAGTTTGACTCAACGGCAATGGGTTTTTTTGATGTCAGATATAGCTTCCTTTCTTGACTCCTCTTTTTCCTAAGGTTTTCTGTTCTTCTCTTACTCTTTCTGTTTGAAAGCACATTTATTCTCAAACCTTTAATTATTTTGAGAGCAATAGTTTTCAATTTTTTTTTTCAGCTGTAAGTACCTTGCTTCCCCTAAAAAAAAACTTTGAGACCCTGCAATATCTGTAAAACAGGTAAAACAAGAGCAACTGTGGTTGACTTCAGGGGAAAGTCTCATTTACTTCCTTGACATGGGCCCCTCTGCAACAGCTCCTAGGGGACACTTCATGGAAATGGAACATGGGTGTAAAACAACTGACCTGTATCTCAGACCTGTCCTTTGACCTGAGCTTCTGTCTCGTAACTCTAATTATTTACGACAAGGCATTCCCACTTTGATTTTACCATATTAAGCCCACTTTGTCCAAATATCAAACTTACCAAATCTTTCAAACTAAGTCCCCTTCTCAGTCCTGTTTCTGTTCAATTGACCAATCTTCAAAGCTCAAAATCTTAATCCCATTCTTTTTCACTGTATCTGCTCACTTGCCAAGATCTGTTTTTCCTTCAAAATGTTTAAAACACCTACTTACCTGTTTATTTTCAACACTACATCCTCAGCATAGGTCTTCCTGTATTGCATGAAAAGAACTCTTACAATCTCCATTCTACACAACTCTTCCAGACTAATCTTTCATAAATATCATATTTATAAGATCAATATCCTGCTCAAAAGCCTAAAATGGACTCCTGTTTTGTCTGTCTCAACTCTCTTTTCTGGTCTTTAAAACTCTATATAATCTGTCCATAAAAATTTCCCTGTACTTGTCTGAAGGGCCCTGTGCCCAATAAACCTAAAAAAACAAAACAACAGACCCATTACCACTGAGACAATTCTGACTTACAGTGACCTTGTAGGACAGAGTACAACTGCCTCATAGGGTTTCCAAGGAGCAGCTGGTGGATTTGAACTGCCAACTTTTTGTATAGCAGCCGAACACTTAACCACTGTTCCACCAGAGCTCCTATACACATACACACAAATAAGAAGCTGGACTGACAGGGAGAAAAGAGTATCTGCTCTTTCATTCAAATCCTTCAACTTTTATGTTTCATTTACATGAATTCTTTCCTGAACTGCAGAAATCATTTGCTGATCTCAAATTCCTCTGAACCTGCAATATTTCATTTAACTAAGTGAACATATTTGAGGGCTTACTATCTTAAAACTACATAATACTTACCAGTTAAGTATCTACCATGTAGTTTCTATATATATACTTTTTTTTTCTGGTAGATTATTTCATTTATCTCTCACAACAACCCTGCAAGATCAGTATTTTCTTCATTTTAGAGATGAGGAAACAAACGGAAGGAAGTTAAATACTTTGCCCTGGGGCAATGACCTAATAAAGAGTAGAGTCAAGATTTCAACCTAGGTCTGCCAGACTCTAAAAACTCACTTTCTTACCTTGGTTAAAAACTCAGTCTCTAGAATTACGGTATAGATAAGACAACGCGTGTAAAATCAATGTCTCAAAAGCATCTTCCACGTAACATACCAAAACTAAACATACAATTTCCTAAATTGATTCCTCACCAGTCACATGATTAGGCAAGCCAGGAGGGTAGTTATCATCCTTAATACCTCCCTCTTTCTTATACCTCATAGTTAATAACTCCTATCCATTTTACCTCCTAAATTAATTTCAGTTCCATCCAGATTTACTTCCATCACTATCAATCTAGCACAAGTCACCTGTGCAATTATTTGATTAATGTTCTTTACCCCCTACCAACATGAAAATTCAAAAGGGGCAGAATCCAAGTCTTTTTTGTTCACTGTTATGTCCAGTTTTTGCCTAATGCCTAAAGCAGAATAGATGCTCAACAACTCGTAGCTGTTATTATTTTGGTTTATGTGCTACTGTTCTGTGTCTGGTATTTGTTTTTCTAGCCAACCTAACAAACTTCTTGAGGGCTTGTTCCCTGTACTGCTTCTGCATTATTCTAAGGTTAATCTAACGAGTGCTAAGCACAGATTATGTACTCTTGTAAATTGAGTACAATTGTAGAATTCTTTTAGCCTGGTAGACATTTAGAAATTAGCTAGGCTAATCTTCTCATTCTACAAATGATGAATCTGAGAAAAGTTACATGATTTACCAAGGTCATACTGTCAGTGGCAGAGTTTAGAATGAGAGCCTAGTGTGCTGACTGCCTGAGAAACCAAAGTTCCTTCCTCTACTGCATCAGATCTAGTCTTCGCAGGCCTCTGCTTGCTAAGGGTTTGTGCCTTCATCAATGCCAAACAGATTAATATGCTTAAAGAAAGCAGAATGAATTAATGTGGGATTCAACTTGCCTAAAATTTTCAGAATTAAGCAGACAAGGCTCCAAGGGGCCCCATTTATTCCCTATTCTCACAAATCTCATAACAAGTTATAATTAGTTTCTTTCCAACAGATTAACCACAGAACTAATATTCAGTGCTAGCCACACAACATATAAACACTGAAGAGAAAAATCTAAATAAGTAGCGATCTACAGATGTCATATAAATACATATGAAATTTATGTGGAATGACTACGGAAACAATTTCTACTATAATTTTCCCATTCCAATCTTTGTACATTAGATATAATAAAATCACTCAAAAATACAGCAGAGATTACAGCCTAAAAACAAGCAGGCTCTATAAGGACAATATATTGATCATAAAAAAGAACTCAGAATAAATTCTAAATTAAGACCACTCACCCAAAGTAAAAGAGAAGTGAAATACGTAATCATCCACACTTCTGGATAAACAACAGAAAACCAAGGTCTTATATCTGGCATTACGTTCACTCAAGTGTCAGACAGTTTAGTTAAGAGTGGAAAGTCCTCCAAATCACCAGAGACACTAGATCAGTATCTCTGTAAAGACTTCGCTTTTGTGATTTTTAAAATAAAGTCAGCCAACTGCTTTTAGGAACAATCAAATGCATGACTAACAAGGTAGAGACATTGGTTCATTGTAATCACTAGGACAGCCAACAAATGCTTAGTAAAAGCCTACCTGTGTTAGATGCAGAAGAAAATTAGAGATGAAAGTAGGAAACAAGTCACAACCATAAACAGTTGTAAAACAAGGGAGTAATGATTAATGCCAAAAGGAGATGATAACAGGGTTAAAGAGCTTATATGCAAAGCATTCAATACAATGGAAGGCTGAACTCACCTTTAACTGACTTGACATCTGAGGTCTTTTCTTGTTCTTTGCCTTTCACTATAAGATAAAAGAACATCATGACCAACTTTTTCAGTCGAGGATATCCTATACATTGTAGAAATATGACAAGATTTATTGTAACAGAGGAGAATATAAAGTTGTATAAAGCACTTAAAACTGGGAAGAAAAAAAAAAACCCATTGCCTTCCAGTCAATTCCAACTCACAGCAACCCCATGTGTTGCAAAGTAATACTGCTCCATATGGGTTTCTTGGCTATAATCTTACAGAAGCAGATCACTAGGCCTTTCTTCTAAGGTGCTGCTCAGTGGGTTCAAATCACCAACCTTTAGGTTAGTAGTCACACACCAACCATTTGCACCAACCAGGGACCTGTATAAAGTACTTGTTGTATGCCATGGAGGCAATTCAGACTCAGAGCGACCCTATAGGCTAGAGAAGAACTGTCCCATAGGGTTCCCTAGGCTGTAAATTTTATAGGAGTAGATCGCCAGGTCTCTTCTTCCATGGAGCAGCTGGTGGCTTCAAACCACTGACCTTTTAGTTAGTAGCTGAGTGCTTAACCAGTGTGCCACCAGAGCTCCTTGATAAAGTACCTAGGGTGGACTCTTTGCCTTGGAAGGCAATCAGTTGTCAGGGAAGGTCTCTCTAAGAAAAGTACTCTTAGAGCAGTATTCAGCTAAAAAGCATTTGGAGTGCTTATGGAGGAACGACGTGGCCTGGCAGTTAAAGAGTTTGTGTGTACCTTTGGTGTCTGGTGTTTGGGGTCTTAAACACCAGCAAGTAGCCATCTAAGATGCATCAACTGGTCTCAACCCACCTAGGGCAAAGGAGAATGAAGAACACCAAAGACATAAGGTAAATATGAGCCCAAGAGACAGAAAGGGTCACTTAAACCAGAGACTACATCAGCCTGAGACTGGAAGAACTAGATGGTACCCGGCTACAACCAATGACTGCCCTGACAGGGAACACAAGAGAGAATCCTTGATGGAGCAGAATAGTGGGATGCAGACCTTAAATTTTCACAAAAAGGCCAGACTTAATGTCCGACTGAGAATAGAGGGACCCTGGAGGTCACGGTCCCCAGACCTTCTGTTAGCCCAACACTGGAATCATTTCCAAAGCCAACTCTTCAGGCAGAGCTTGGACTGGACTATAAGACAGGACATGATACTGGTGAGGAGTGGGCTTCTTGGCTCAAGGAGACACACGAGACTATGTGGGCAACTCCTGTCGGAAGCGAGATGAGAAGGCAGAGGGAGACAGGAGCTGGTTGAATGGACATGGGGAACACAGGGTAGAGAGGAGTGTGCCATCTTATTAGGAGAGCAGCTAGGAGTACATAGAAAGGCATATATTAGTTTTTGTATGAGAGACTGACTGGATTGGTAAACTTTCACTTAAAGCACAATAAATGACAAAAAAAAAAGAAAAAAGTTTGTGTGCTCTGGAAGCAGGGCCAAGATGGCGGAATAGGCAGATGCTTCCTATGGTCCGTCTTCCAACAAAGACCCCCAAAAAACAAGTGAATCGATTATACATGACCACCTATGACCCCTGGATATCAAAGTTTAGGAATCTGGACTGAGCAGGAGGGAAGAGAGAGACAATTCAGAAGCAGTGAAGAGATAACAGACCTGACCTACCTGACATCCTGCAAGCTGGAATGTTGGGTGCATGTGGGCTGAGGCAAGCAGTAGTGTCTAGGACGCATTTTTACCACGTTGGGAGAAACCAAGCAGTATAGAATCTGCATAAGTCTCCAGAGTTGGTGGGGGGGGGGGGGGTAGTGGCGCTGGATCTGCGAAGATTAAGTGCAAGCCTCTAACCTACAGTGCCAGATCAAAACAACCCTTCTCCTTTCGGGGAAGTGCTCTCTTCATCTCACCTGCCCTCTTCCCACTCTGCTCCTGTTAGACAAAGTTCAGTGGTTGAAGCATGCCCGGGCTGGAAGTGGGACCCCTCATGCCTAGCCAGTCTCCAGGCTTTGGGGAGGGAACAAATAAACAAAAACAAAAAAGGAAATCACTAGCTCCCCTAACCTGGGCCCTTAGGGCCAAGTGCACCCAAAGCAGTCTCACAGCTTTAAAAAAAATTGCCATGCCTCCTAAGCCTGAAACTCAGGGCTGACACTGCTCATTTGCCTAGGCACAAGCATAAAGGTCCAGGGACTTCAAATGCCTTTCTGCCCTGCTTGGACCTGTGTGGGCACATTCATTAGAATAATACAGCAGGATATATACCTGAAGCCTATTCTAAACTTCAGCAGCTAAGGGGGAGTGGTATATTCCCTGCCCATGAAGCAGGGTCCTGCCTACTCACATCAGGGGCCTGAGGATTGGCGGCTTCGCCTAATACACCTAGCCACCCACAACAGGGGCTTGAGAATAAGCAGTGTCACCCAGTACTTACAGCCAACAGTGCTGGGTGCCCAAAGTTCAGCTGCAAAAGCCACCCACCTACATGCACTAGCATACAGGGCAGCCATCGGTTCCCTGCGCTGCTCAGCACATAACCCCCTACTGCAGCCAGATACCTGTGCCTGCTCCAATCACCCTTATGTACCACTGCCCATCTAGGATACCAGGTGAGAGCTTGCCCCATGCACTGGTTGACCGACAACCAGGACATCTGAGCTGAATTCACATGAGAAAAGCAAACAGACTCTCAGGCTCACATACCTAGTAGCAGCTCTAATCACCTGATGAGGGGATGTAAGAGCCTTAAAGACCCAATAATCAAAGTAGGTCACATGCCCAGCCTACTTGGGCATATCAAAACAAGACACTAGGACACGTTAAGCAAACATTCAATAAATAAGCATAAAAACTTACTGATGGCTCAGAGACAACAGTCAATATCGAATCACATAAACAGGCAGACCATGATGGCTCCAATAAGCTCCCAAAACAAAGAACCAGGAAACCTCCCAGAGGAAGAGAAAGTTTGGAATTACTGGAGGTAGAATTCAAAAAGATTAATATACACAGCCCTTCTAAAGGTCAGCAAGGAGATCAGGCAAAATGCAGACCAGGCCAAGGAACATAGAGACAAAGCAATGGAGAAATTTAATAAAGTTATACAAGAGCAAAATGACAAATTTAACAGGTTGCTAGAATCTATAGAGAGATGGCAAATAGGAATTCAGGAGATCAACAATAAAATTTCAGAATTAGACAACTCAAAAAAAAAGTCATAGGAGTAGAATTGAGACAACGTAAGTCAGAATTAATGACATTGAAGATAAAGGACTTGACACCAACTTATTTGAGAAAAAATTAGATAAAAAAAAAAAAAAGAAACCCTAAGAATTATCTGCAGCTCTATCATGAAGAATAAACTACAAGTGACTAGGCGTGGGGGGAGGGAGAACTGAAAATACAGAGAGAACTGCTGAAGCTTTGTTGGCAGAAAACTTTCCTGATATCATGAGAGATAAGAAGATTATTTATCCAAGAAGCTCCCTGAACCCCACACAGGGTAGATCCCAAAAGAAAGTCACCAAGACATATTATAATCTAACTTAACAAAACCAAAGAGAATTTTAAAGGCAGGTAGCCCACCACCACTGCAGCTAGAGACACAACAAAAAATCACCTACAAAGGACAGTAGATAAGATTAAACTTCGACTATTCAGCAGAAATCATGCAAGCAAGATGGCAATGGGATGACATATATAAAACACTGAAGGAAAAAACTACCAGCCAAGAATTATATATCCAGCAAAACTATCTCTCAAATATGAAGGTGAAATTAGGGAATTTCTAGATGAACAGAAGTTAAGGGAATTTGTAAAAACCAAACCAAAATTATTAGAAATACTAATGGGAGTCCTCCACTTAGAGAATCAATAATGTCAGATAATGACCCAAGGCTACACAGGATAGAACAACTGGATATCAACCCAGATAAGGAAGTTACAAAAATAAGTCAAAGCTAAAACTTTTTTTTTTTTAAACATTGAAAATAGAGAAACAGAGACGTCAGTATGTAAAAGATGACAACGTTAAAACAAAAAAGTTTCTAAACAGTGTGGTCATAGAACTTTCATACAGGGAGGAAGTTAAGGCGGTATCAAGAAATAAAAGATTGGTTTAAAAGTAGAAAAAGAGGTAAATTTTAAGGTAACTACAAAGGAAATTAACAAATCTACACATCAAAACAAAAAAAAAGAAAAATATAAAGACTCAGCAAACACAAAATCAAGAACAATGAAAAATAGGGAAAAAAATACATAAAACAGAATGACTCAGCACAGAAAATTAAGTGGAACAAAGTAACTGTCAACACCACAAAAAAATACATCAAAATGACAACACTGATCTCATACCTATCAATAATAACACTGAATGTAAATGGACTAAACGCAACAAAAAACAGACAACGAGTGGCAGAATGGATAAAGGGTCTCTAAAACATAGCACGATCCATCTATGTGCTGCATACAAAAGACATACCTTAGACTCAAAGAACCAAACAAACCAAAACGCAAGGGATGGAAAAAAATATAGCAAGTAAACAATTTAAAAAAGAGCAGGAATGGCAATATTAATCTCTGACAAAATAGACTTTTAAAGCAAAATTCACCATAAGGATAAGGAAGGACACCATGTAGTGATTAATGGGTCAATATACCAGGACATAACCACAAGTATTTATGCACCCAATGATAGGGCTCCTAAACACATAAACTCTAACAGCATTGAAAAGACAGATAGATAGCTCCACAGCAGTAGTAGGAGATGTTAACACACCACTTTCGGTGAAGTACAGAAAATCTTGAAAGAAGCTCAGTGAAGACATGGAAGATCTAAATGCCAAAATCAACCAACTTAGCCCAATGCACAAATACAGAACACCCTACCCAACAGCAGCCAAGTATAATTTCTTTTCCAATGCACATGGAACATTCTCTAGAATAGACCATATATTAGGTCATAAACCAAGCCTTAACAGAATCCAAAGCAACAAAATATTACAAAGCATCTTCTCTGATCATAAAGCCATGAAAGTAGAAACCAATAAAAGAAAAAGCAAGGCAAAAAAATTAAATACATGCAAACTGAACAAACCTTGCCCCAAAACTACTGGATTATAGAAGAAATCAAGGACAGAATAAAGAAATAAGATAAAATGAGAATGAAACACATTCCACCAGAACCTTTGGAGCACAGCAAAAGCAGTGCTCAGAGGTCAATTTATAGCAATAAATGCACACATCCAAAAGGAAGAAAGGGTCAAAATCAAAACATTAACTCTACAATTGGAACAAATACAGAGCAGCAAAAGATGCCCTCAGGTACCAGAAAGCAAGTAATAAAAATCAGAGCAGAAATAAAATAGAGAATAGAAAAACAATTGAAAGACTCAGAAAGACCAAAAGCTGGTTCTTTGAAAAGATCAACGAAACGGATTAATCACTGGCCAAACCGACAAAAGAAAAACAGGAAGGAAGAAAATAACCCAAATAAGAAATGAGATGGGCAATATCACAAGACACGCAACTGAAATTAAAAGAAGCATAACATAATAATATGACAAATTGTATTCCAACAAATTTGAAAACCTAGAGGAAAATGACAAATTTCTAGAAACACACTACCTACCTAAACTAAAGGTTGAACAACTAAGTAAACCTATAACAAAAGAAGAGACCGAAAAGGTAATTTAAAACTCCCAACCAAAAAAAGCCCTGGCCCTGACGACCTCACTGCAGAGTTCTACCAAATTTTCAAAAAGAAGAGTTAACACTATTACTACTAAAGGTATTCCAGAGCATAGAAAAGGATAGAATACTCCCAAACTCATTCTATGAAGCCAGCATAACCCTGATACCAAAACCAGGAACAGACACCAGAAAAAAAGGAAATTACAGACCAATATCCCTCATGAACATAGATGCAAAAATCCTCAACAAAACTCTAGCCAATAGAATTCAACAACATATCAAAAAAACAATTCACCATGAACAAGTGGGATTCATAACCAGGTATACAGGGTGCTTCAACATTAGAAAAACAATCAATGTAATCCAACACATAAATAAAACAAAAGACAAGAACCACATGATCTTATCAATCAATGCAGAAAAGGCATTTGACAAAGTCTAACACTCATTCATGACAAAAACTCTCAGGAAAATAGGAATACAAAGAAAATTGTTCAACGTGATACAGGTGATTAATACAAAGCCAACAGCAAACATCATCCTAAATTGAGAGTCTGAAAGCATTCCCCTTGAGAATGGGAACCAGACAAGGATGCCCTTTATCATCACTCTTATTCAACATTGTGCTAGAGGTCCTAGCCAGGGCAATTAGGCTAAAAAAGGAAATAAAGGGCATCCGATTTGGTAAGGAAGAGGTAAAAGTATCTCTATTTGCAGATGATATGATCTTATACACAGAAAACCCTAAAGAATCCACAGAAAACTACTGGAACTAATAGATCAGCAGAATATCAAGATACAAAATAAACATACAAAAATCAGTCGGATTCCTCTACCCAACAAAGAAAACGTCGAAGAGGATATAGCCAAATCGATACCATTTATAACAGTCCTCAAGGAGATAAAATAGTTAGGAATAAATCTAACCAGTGATGACAAAGACCTATACAAAGAAAAGTACAAGACACTACTGCAAGAAACCAAAAGAGATCTATATAAGTGAAAAACATACCTTGCTCTTGGATAGGAAGACTCACCATTCTGAAAATATCAGTTCTACCTGAAGTGATCTATAGATACAATGCAATCCCAATGCAAATTCCAATGACATTTTTAATGAGATGGAGCAACAAACCACCAACTTCATATGGAAAGGGAAGAGGTCCTGGATAAGTAAAGCATTACTGAAAAAGAATAACAAGGTGGGAGGTCTCACACTACCTGATTTTAGAACCTATTATACCGCCACAGAAGTCAAAAAAGCCTGGTACTGGTACAACAACAAATACATAGACCAACAGAACAGAATGGGAAATCCAGACATAAATTCATCTACCTATGAGCAGCTGATATTTGACAAAGCCACAAAGTCTGTTAAATGGGAAAAATACACTGTCTTTAACAAATGGTGCTGGCATAACTGAATATCCGTGTGCAAAAAAAATGAAGCAAGACCTGTACCTCACACCACGTACAAAAACTAACACAAAATGGATCAAAGACCTAAATATAAAATCTAAAATGATAAAGAACACAGAAGAAAAAATAGAGATGTTAGAAACTATAATACATGGCATGAACAGAATACAAACCATAACTAAGAATGCACAAACACCAAAAGAGAAATTAGATAACCAGGAGCTTCTAAAAATCAAACACGCTAATCCAAAGACTTCATAAAAAGAGTACAAAGACTACCTACAGCCTAGGAAAAAGTTTTTAGCTTCGACATATCTGAAAAAGGTCTAATCCCTATAATCTACAAGATGCTGCAAAACCTCAACAACAAAAAGACAAATATTCCAATTAAAAAATGAGCGAAGGATATGAACAGGCACTTCACAGATACATGAGGAAATGCTCATGATCATTAGCCATTAGAGAAATGCAAATCAAAACTACAATGAGATACCATCTCACCCCAACAAGGCTAGGATTAATCGAAAAAACACAAAATAATAAATGTTGGAGGGGTTGTGGCAAGCCTGAACACTTATACACCACTGGTGGCAACGTAAAATGTATAACCACTTTGGAAATCGATGTGGCGCCTCCTTAAAAAGCTAAAAATAGAAGTATCACAGGATCCAGCAATTCCGCTCTTTGGAATATATCCTAAATAAGAGCCATCACACGAATAGATATATGCATAACCATGTTCATAATAGCAAAAAGAAGGAACCAATCAAGAAGCCCATCAATGGAAAAATGGATAAACAAATTATGGTACATATGTACAATGGAATACTATGGAATGATAAGGAGCAAAGAAGAATCTGCAAAATATCTCACAACAAGGATGAATCTGGAAGGCATTATGCTGAGTGAAATTAGTCACAACAGGACAAATACTGTATGAGACCACTATTATAAGAACTCGAGAAATAGTTTAAACAGAGAAGAAAATATTCTTTCATGGTTACAAGAGGGCGGAGGGAGGGAAAGTGGGAGGGGGTATTCATTAATTAGATAGTAGATAAGAACTACCTTCGGTGACGGGAAAGGCAACACACAATACAGGCGAGGTCAGCACAACTGGACTAAACCAAAAGCAAAGAAGTGTCCTGAATAAACTGAATGCTTCAAAGGCCAGCGTAGCAGGGGCAGAGGTTTCAGAACCACGGTTTCAGGGTATATCTAAGTCAATTGGCATAATAAAATCTATTAAGAAAACGTTCTGCATCCCACTTTGGAGAGTGGCATCTGGGGGTCTTAAACGTAGCAAGAGGCCATCTAAGATGCATCCATTGGTCTCAACCCTCCTGGAGCAAAGGAGAATGAAGAACACCAAGAACACAAGGTAATTATGAGCCCAAGAGACAGAAAGGGCCACATAAACCAGAGACTACGTCAGCCTGAGACCAGAAGAACTAGGTGGTGACCGGCTACAACCGATGACTGCTCTGACAGGGAACACAACAGAGAACCCCTGAAGAAGCAGGGGAGCAGTGGGATGCAGATCCCAAATTCTCATAAAAAGACCAGACTTAATGGTCTGAGACTAGAAGGACCCCGGTGGTCATGGTCCCCAGACCTTCTGTTGGCCTAGGACAGGAACCATTCCCAAAGCCAACTCTTTAGACAGGGACTGGACTGGACAATGGGTTGGAGAGGGATGCTGGTGAGGAGTGAGCTTCTTGGATCAGGTGGACACTTGAGACTATGTTGGCATCTCCTGTCTGGAGGGGAGATGAGAGGGTAGAGGGGGTTAGAAGCTGACAAAATGGACATGAAAAGAGAGTGGAGGGAGGCAGCAGGCTGTCTCAGGGGAAGAGCAATTGGGAGTACGTAGCAAGGTGTATATAAGTTTTTGTGAGAGAGACTGACTTGATTTATAAACTTTCACTTAAAGCACAATAAAAATAAAAAAAAGAACTCAAGAAAAGTTTCAAGCACAGAAGAAAACATTCTTTGATGGTTACAAGGGTGAGGAGAGAGGGAGAGGGGAATTCTCTAACTAGACGGTAGACAAGAATCATCTTGGGTGAAGGGAAAGACAACACAATACAGGAGAAGTCAGCACAACTGGATTAAACCAAAAGCTAAGAAATTTCTTGAACACAACCAAACACTTCAAGGGACAGACTAGCTGGGGCTGGGGGCTGGGGACCATGATTTCGGTGGGCATCTAGGTCAACTGGCATAACAAAGTTTATTAAGAAAATGTTCTGCATTCCACTTTGGTTAGTGGCGCCTGGGTTCTTAAAAGCTTGCAAGCGGCCATCTATGATGCAGCAATTGGTCCCAACCTGCTTGCAACAAAGGCGAATGAACCACACCAAAGACACAAGGAAAACAGTAGCCCGAGAGACAAAGGGGCCACATAAACCAGAGACTCCATCAGCCTGAGACCTCAAGAACTAGATGGTGCCTGGCTTCAGTGACTGCCCTGACAAGGAACACAACAGAGCATCCCTAACTGAGCAGGAGGAAAGTGTGGAACAGAACTTAAACTCACATAAAAAGAACAGACTTAATGGTCTGAGACTGGAGGAATCACTGAGGCCATGGCCCGTGGATGCTATGTTAACCCAGAACTGAAACCATTCCCAGAGACCACTCTTCAGACAAAGATCAGACTGGACTACAAAACATAAAGTAATACTTGTGAAGAATGTGCTTCACAGTTCAAGCAGATAAACAAGACCAAATGGGTGGCTCCCATCCGGAGGCAGGATGAGAAGGCAGGAAGGGACAGGAACTGGTTGAATGGATATGGGAACCCAGGTTGGAAAGTGGGAGTGTGTGCCACATTGTAGGGTTCGCAGCTAATTTCACATGACAATATATGTATAAAATTTTTGTATGAGATTAACTTGAGCTGTAAACTTTCACCTGAAGTACAGTTTAAAAAAAAAAAAGCTTGCATGTTCTGCAGTCAGAACTGTTGTTGCTAGCCCCCGCTGACTCAGCCCTTACTCAAAGCAAACCCTTACAACAGAACCAAAAAAAAAAAAATGCTGCCAGGTCCTGCACCATCCTCATTACCAATTATGGATCAGACTGTTGTAATCTATGGTTTTCTAGTGGGTTCAAATTCTGGCTCTGCCATTTATTAGCCATGTGATCTTGAACAAGTTACTTTATATTTCTGTCTCAATTTTCTTCATGTATAAAATTAGATCAATAATAATACTCACCTTTGGGGGTTGCTCATGAAAATATAAATACTTGTAAAGGGCTCAGAAGAGTAACTAGTGCAAAGTGAATTCAGGATAAATGTTAACTACTATTATTACCATGTGCCACTCACTGTAGTGACTACTAGAAGCACTGCAAAGAAAATGAGTGAGTTCTTTGATTGTGTATCACATCTTATTTCTGTATTACACGTGACATCAAATACAAACATTCTAAAGTTGAAAACATTTTAAACTTCTAATACTCAATGTTCAACAACTTGTTTCCATGAACAGTCATACACAAGACAGATACAATGGCAAAAAACCACTGAAATTCTAGTGCAGATAAGCTAACAGTATAAAATCCAAGAAAGAAATGTGCATGACAGCTTAATTAAGCCAAGAGTGAACTGTTAGCGGGTGTGACATAAGACAATTTTTAACCATCTTATTTTTCCTGTTTTTCAACATTTAACTTTTTAACATTACCGTGAAAAACTTATCAAAAAAAAAAAAATCAGCATCTCTACTTGTACTCTTAAAACTTTAAAAGTTGAAAAGTCAGCAGTAGCAGGAAAAAACTAGCCCTCAGAGTGTCTGATATGTCAATCCATCAGTAAGTATTTGAATGCCAAGTATGTGCCAGACACTCTCCAGGCACTGAAAAGATGTCAAAATTACGTAAATGCGTACAAGCTGACACAGACAAAAATAAGTAAGATCATTTCAGGAAGATAAAATAAGGAAACGCAGTAGGCTGACAGGTATTTGCAGGCCTCTCAGCAGCATTTTCAAATTGCTACATCTCCAGCTTGAAGCATTAACTTCTCTTGGCTTCCATGACACTCGACGTTCCTGGTTTTCTAGCTGTTCCTTCTCAGTTTATCCTTCTGCTGACTTCTTTACCCACTGGGAGTTTCTCAGGGATAGGCTTTGGGTTCCTCTTTTCACTACATAACCAGTTGCCATCGAGCAGACTCTGACTCTTGGCAGCCTCATGTGCGTCAGACCAGACTTGTGTTCTGTAGGTTTTCAAGGGCTGATTTTTAAAAAGTAGATCACCAGGCCTTTCTTATTTCCCAGGCACCTCTGGCCAGACTCAATCTTCCAGCCTTTCAGTTAGCAATGGAGAATGTTAGCCATTTATACCACCAAGGAACTCCTTCCACTTCACAGACATATGCATTTTCTGGATAATCTTACCCTTTTTTTTTTTTTTCTCATACATAGTAATCCATTTTTTCATTAAAAATACACTATGAACATTTCCACACATGCCATTAAGCATTCTTTTGTGACATCCTTAAAACATGCTGCACAGAATTTCAGTTTTTAAAAATAATATTTTAGGAAGCAGTGCCAAGATGGTGGAGTAGTCAGGTGCTTCCGGTGATCCCTCTTACAACAAACCCACTACCACTGCCGACGAGTCGATTCTGACTTACAACAAAGATCCCCAAAAAACAAGTGAAACTGTTATATATATGACAAGCTAGGAGCACTGAACACCAAAGGAAAATTTAGGAAATCGGACTGAGTGGCATGGGGAGGGAGAGATGGTTTCAAAGCAGCGAGGGATTGCTGGACCTGACTTGGCGGGAACCAGTGCCCCTCAGGCATGACCTCTTGAAGCGACGGTGGCAGGGCCAGTGGCAGCATTTGGGACTCGGTTTCCTCATGGAGAGAAAGCAAGCTGCACAGTCTACTCAACCTCCAGAACCAGAGAAGAACGATGCTCTCGGCAAAAGCTAAGTACTTGCGTTTCTTTTACCATGCTCCCAGCCCAAGCCAGCTTTGGTGGCTGTTGATTTCCCTGCCCCTGAGATATGTCCTGCTGTACTCCCTGAGTCATTCTCCCAGCCTTGGAGAAGGAACAAATTCACAACTGGGGGAGAAGGTAATCTGCCAGCTCCACTAGGCTGGGATGCACAAGACAGAAGTAGCTCCTGTCCTGGCACAAACGGTACACGGACTTTAAATACCTTTCACCCATGCATGGACTTGTATGGGCCCATTTCAGGAGATTAGGCCCTTGCCGGCAGACTGCAATGGTGTATGTGCTTGGTATCTGACTTCAATTGTTTCAGCTGTGGGGTAGAGATGTAGGCTTTTGATGTTTGAAACTGCTTTGCCTATTAAACAGGGTCCTCACATACATCAGGGGCCTGAAGACTCGTGGCTTCACCCAAGTCACCTAGCGACCCATGACAGGGGTCCAAGGATAAGTGGTGCCTCCCAGTCCTTACAACCAAAATCACTGAGTGCTCATGGTCCAGCTGCAAAACCCATCCACCTGTGTACTCTAGGTAACAGGGATGCACTTTCCTCACAGACACTCACGGGATGGTTGTCAGTCCCTGCCTTGTTCAGAGCATGACACCCTGCTGCAACCAGAAACTTGTGCCTACACATATCATCCCTGCCCTCTAAGACTGTAGGACGGAGCCTGTACCGCACACTTGATAATCAACTAACTGGACACCTGAGCTGAATCCATACAAGAAAAGTGAATGAACTCCTAGGCTCATATACCTGTTAACAGCTCTAGCCATCTAGTGACAGGATGTTAGAGCTTCAAAGGTGCAAATAATCAAGCTAGCTCACTAAAGAAGCCTATATGGGCATATCAAAACAAAACAAAGAAGCTAGGACACAGTAACCAAACATATAAATTAATACAATAAGTTATAGATAGCTCAGAGACAACAGTCAATATAAAATCACATAAACAAGCAGACCAAGATCGCTTCAACAAGCTCTCGAAACAAAGAATCAAGGAATCCTCTGGATGAAGATATATGGCGGGAATTAACAGATGTAGAATACAAAAGATTAATATACAGACTCTTCAAGAGATCAGGAAGGAGATCACGCAAAACGCAGAACAAGCCAAGGAACACACAGATGAGGCAGTTGAAAAAATTAAAAAGGTTATTCAAGAACATAATAAAAATTTAATAAACTGCAAGAATCCACAGAGAGACAACGATCAGAAATTTAGAAAGTTAACAATAATATTACAGAATTAGACAAATCAATACAAAGTCAGATGAGCAGAATTGAGGAAATGGAATGTAGTGAGATTGAAGACAAAACACTTGGCACCAATATATTCAAAGAAAAAATGGACAAAAAAAATTGAAAAAACCCTAAGAATTGTATGGGACTCTATCAAAGGAAATAACCTACAAATGACTGAAGTACCGGAACAGGGAGGGATAACAGAAAATACAGGGAGAATTTTTGAAGATTTGTTGGCAGAAAACTTCCCTGATATTATGAAAGATGAAAAGATATCTATCCAAGATGCTCAGTGAACTCCACATAAGGTAGATCTCAAGAAAGTCACCAAGACATATTACAAAGAAACTTGCCAAAACCAAAGATAGAGAATTTTGAGAGCAGCTAGAGAAAAACGAAAAGTTACCCACAAAGGAGAGTCAATAACAATAAGCTTGGACTAATAGGCAGAAAACCAAGCAGACAAAAAGGCAATGGGATGGCTTATATAAAGCACTACAGGAATACTATTGCCAGCCAAGAATCATATATCCTGCAAAACCGTCACTCAAATATGAAGGCAAAATAAAGACGTTATCAGATAAACAGAAGTTTAGGGCATTTGCAAAAATCAAATGAAATCTACAAGAAATACTAAAAGGAGTTCTCTGGTTAGAAAATCAATATCAGATATCAACCCAAGACTAGAACACAGGACAGAGCAACCAGGTATCAACCCAGATACCAAAATTACAAAAAAATTAAGATAAAATGATAAAAAACAGGGAAACAGCGATGTCATTATGTAAAAGATGACAACATTAAAACAATAATGAGGGACTAAAAAATCTAGTCAGAGATCTTTCATATGGAGAGGAAGTCAAGGCGAAATAAAGAAAAGTTTAGTTCAAACTCAGAAAAATAGGGGTGATATTAAGGTAACCACAAAGAACACTAACAATCCTACACATCAAACTAAAATACAAGAAAAACATAAAGACTCAGCAAAAACAAAATCAACAAGTAAGAGGAAGAGACAATAGATGAACTACTCAGCACAAAAAAATCAAGTAGAAAAAAGAAACTGTCAACAACACACAAAATAAGACTTCAAAATGACAGCGCTAAACTCATACCTATCCACAATTATGCTGAATGTAAAAGGACTAAATGCACCAATAAAGAAACAGATAGTGGCAGAACGGATTAAAAAAACATGATCCGCCTATATGCTGTCTACAAGAGACACACCTTAGACTTAAAGACATAAACAAACTAAAACTCAGGATGGAAAAAATATACCAAGCAAACTACAATCAAAAAAGAGCAGAAGTGGCAATATTAATCTCTGACAAAACAGACTTTAAAGTTAAATCCACCACAAAGGATAAGGAAGGAGAATATATGATGATTAAACGGACAATATACCAGGAGGATATAACCATATTAAATATTTACGCACCCAATGACAGGGCTTCAAGATACATAAAACACTCTAACAGCACTGAAAAGTGAGACAGACAGCTCCAGAAAAACAGTAGCAGACTTCAACATACTGCCTTCGGTGAAGAACAGGACATCTAGAAAGAAGCTCAATAAAGACACAGAAGATCTAAATGCCACAATCAACCAACTTGACCTCATAGACATATACAGGACACTGCAGCCAAGTATATTTTCTTTTCCATTGCACACGGAACATTCTCTAGACCACATATTAGGTCATAAAGCAAGCCTTAACAGAATCCAAAGCACTGAAATAAAACATCTTCTCTGACCAAAAAGTCATAAAAGTAGAAATCAATAACTGAAAAAGCACAGAAAAAAAACCAAACACTTGGAAACTGAAGAACACCCTGCTCAAAAATGACTGGGTTATATAAAAATTAAGGATGTAAGAAATAAATTCATACAATCCAATGAGAATGTAACAATTCCTATGAGAAACTTTAGGACACAGTTAAAGAAGTGCTCAGAGGCCAACTTATAGCAATAAATGCACACATCCAAAAAAGAAGGGCCAAAATCAAAGAATTATCCCTACAGCTTGAACAACTAGAAAGAGAGCAACGAAAGAAACCCTCAAGCACCAGAAGAGAGCAAATAATAAATATTAAAACAGAATTAAATGAAATGGACAACAGAATAACAATTGAAAAAGTAAACAACAAGACCAAAAGCTGGATCTCTGAAAAAATTAACAAAACTGATAAACCATTGGACAAACTGACAAAAGAAAAACAGGAGAGGAAGCAAATAAACCGAATAAGAAATAAGATGGGCGATATCACAAGATACCCAACTGAAATTAAAAGAATCATATCAGATTACTATGAAAAATCACACTCTTATCAACTTTCAAAACCTAGAAGAAATGGGTGAATGTCTAGAAATAAACTACCTACCTAAACTAACATAAACAGAGGTAGAACAACTGAATAGACCCATAACAAAAGAAGAGATTGAAAAGGTAATTTAAAGACTCCCAACAACAACAACAACAAGCCCTGGCCCTGAAGGCTTCACTGGAGAATTCTACCAAATTTTCAGAGAAGAGTTAACACCAACTACTGCTAAAGGTATTTCAAAGCATAGAAAAGGATGGAATACTCCCAAACTCATTCTAGGAAGCCAGCATATTCCTGATCCCTAAACCAGGTAAAGACACCACACACACAAAAACAAAATTACAGACCTATATCCCTCATGTACTCAGGTGCAAAAATCCTCAACAAAATTCTAGCCAAAAGAATTCAACAACACATCAAAAAAAAAAAAAAATTCACTAAGACTCATTGAGATTCATACCAGGTCTGCAGGGATGGTTCAACATTAGAAAAACAATTCATGTAATCCATCATATAAGTAAGACAAAAAACTCTCAGCAAAATAGGAACAGAAGGAAAAGTCCTCAACGTAATACATGGCATTTATACAAAGCCAACAGCCAACATCATCCTAAATGGACAGCATCTGAAAGCGTTCCTCTTGAGATCGGGAACTAGGCAAGGATGCCCTTTATTACTCTTATTCAACATTATGCTGGAGGTCCTAGCCACAGCAATTAGGCTAGGTAAAGAAACAGAGGGCATCCAGATTGGTAAGGAAGAAGTAAAAGTATGTCTATCTGCAGATGACATGATCTTGTGCACAGAAAACCCTGAGGAATCCTCGAGAAAACTACTGAAACTAATAGAAGAGTCCATCAGAGTTATCAGGATACAAGATAAACATATAAAAATCAGTTGGATTCCTTTACACTAACAAAAAGAACATCAGAAAGGAAATTGCCAAATCAATACAATTTAGCCCCCAAGAAGATAAAATACTTAGGAATAAATCTTACCAGAGACATAAAACATCTCTACAAAGAAAACTACAGGACACTACTGCAAGAAACCAAAAGAGACCTACATAAGTAGAAAAAAATACCTTGCTCATGAACAGGAAGACTCAACATTGTAAAAATGTCTGTTCTATCGAAAGCAATCTATAGATACAATGCAATTCTGATACAAATTCCAATGACATTTTTTAATGAGATGGAGAAACAAATCACCAATTTCATATGAAAGGGAAAGAGGCCCTGGAGAAGTAAAGCATTACTGAAAAAGAAGAACAAAGTGGGAGGCCTCACACTACCTGATTTTAGAACCTATTATACCACCACAGTACTCAAAGCAGCCTGGTACTGGTACAACAACAGATACATAGCCCAATGGAACAGAATTGAGAATCCAGACATAAATCCATCCATATATGAGCAGTTGATATTTGACAAATGCCCCAAAACAGTTAAATGGGGAAAAGACAGTCTCTTTAACAAATGGTGCTGGCATAACTGGATATCCACCTGCTAAAAAAATGAAACAAGACTCACACCTCACACCATGCACAAAGACTAACTCAAAATGGATCAAAGACCTAAATATAAAATCTAAAATGGTAAAGATCATGGAAGAAAAAATAGGGACAATGCTAGGAGCCCTAATACATGGCATAAACAGTATATACAAAACATTACTAACAATGCACAAACACCAAAAGAAAAACTAGGTAGCTGGGAGATCCTAAAAATCAAACACCTATGCTCATCCAAAGACTTCATCAAAAGAGTAAAAAGATTACTTATTGACTGGGAAAAAGTTTTTAGCTATGACAATTCCAATCAGCATCTAATCTCTAAAATCTACATGATACTGCAAAAGCTCAAAAGCAAAAAGACAAATACCTGCATTAAAAAATCGGTAAAGGAAATGAACAGGCACTTCACCAAAGAAAACATTCAAGCAGCTAACAGATACATGAGGAAATTCACACGATCAGTAGCCATTAAAAAAAAAATTTTTTTTTTAGCCATTAGAGATATGCAAATTAAAACTACAATGAGATTCCATCTCACTCCAACAAGGCTGGTATTAATCCAAAAAACGCAAAATAACAAATGTTGGAGAGGGTGTGGAGAGACTGGAGCACTTCTACACTGCTGGTGGGAATGTAAAATGGTACAAGCACTTTGGAAATCGATTCTGCGCTTCCCTAAAAAGCTAGAAATAGAACTACCATACAATCCAGAAATCTCACTCCTTGGAATACATCCCAGAGAAATAAGAGCCTTTATATGACAGATATATGCCCACCCATGTTCACTGCAGCACTGTTTACAACAGCAAAAAGATGGAAGCAACCAAGGTGCCCATCAACAGATGAATAGATAAATTATGGTATATTCATACAATGGAATATTACACATCAATAAAGAACAATGATGAATCCATGAAACATTTCATAACATGGAGGAATCCAGAAAGCATTATGCTGAGTGAAATTAGTCAGCTGCAAAAGGACAAATATTGTATGAGACCACTATTATAAGAACTCAAGAAACAGAAAAAGTACTCTTTGATGGTTACCAGGGTGGGGAGGGAGGGAGAGAGAGGGGTATTCACTAATTAGATAGTAGATAAGAACTATTTTAGGTGAAGGGAAAGACGACACAAAATACAGGAGAGGTCAGCAAAACTGGACTAAACCAAAAGCAAACAAGTTTGCTGAATAAACGGAAGGATTCGAAGGCCAGAGTAGCAAGGGTGGGGGTCTGGGGACCATGGTTTCAGGGCACATCTAGGTCAACTGGCATAATAAAATATATTAAGAAAACATTCTACATCCCACTTTGGAGAGTGGGGTCTGGGGTCTTAAATGCTAGCAAGCAGCCATTTAAGATGCACTAACAGGTCCCAACCCACCTGGAGCAAAGGACAATGAAGTACACCAAAAAAAAAAAAAAAAAAACCACAAGGTAATTATGAGTCCAAGAGACAGAAAAGGCCACATAAATCATACACTATGTCAGCCTGAGACCAGAAGAGCTAGATGGTGCCTGGCTATAACTAATGACTGACCTGACAGGGAACACAACAGAGAATCCCGATGGAGTAGGAGAGCAGTGGGATAAAGTTCTCAAATTCTGATAAAAAGACCAGACTTAATGGTCTGACTGAGACTAGAAGGACCCCAGGCATCATGGTCCCCAGACCTTCTGTTAGCCCAATAGTGGAACCATTCCCAAAGCCTTCAGACAGGGATTGCACTGGACTATATAAGACAGAAAATGATACTGATGAGGAGCGAGACCCTTGGCTGAAGTAGACACACGAGACTGTGTGGGCAGCTCCTGTCTGGAGGGAGATGAGAAGGGTACAGAAGCTGGCAGAATGGACATGGGGAATATAGGGTGGAGTAAAGAAGTGTGCTATCTCATTAGGGGGAGAGCACCTAGGAATACATAACAAAAAACCCAAACCCATTGCCATTGAGTCAATTCCGACTCATAGGGACCCTACAGGACAGAGTAGAATTGCCCCACAGTGCTTCCAAGGAGTGCCTGGTGGATTTGAACTGCTGACCTTTTGGTTAGCATAGCAAGGTGTATATAAATTTTTGTATGAGAAACTGGCCTGATTTGTAAACTTTCACTTAAAGTGCAATAAAAATAACAAAAAAATAATACTTTATTGTGTTTACAGTGAAGACTTACACAGCAGTTTAGGATCTGAACAATTTCTATACAAGTTGTTCAGTGGCATTGGTTACATTCTTCACAATGCGTGAACATTCTCATTGTTTCTGTCCCTGTTGTTCTATTTCCATTAATCCAATATCCCTGCCCCTTACATTCTTATCTTTATCTTAAAGTAATTATTGACCATTTGGTTTCATACAGGGCATTTGATAGTCATTACTTCAAGTGATAGTCATTACTTCTTGAGCCAATCTGTTATTTAGCTACAAGGTGACCTCAGGGGTTAGTTTCAATTCAAGGTTTGAAGAGTATCTTAGGGGAACAATGTCAGTGTCCTCTGGTCTCAAGCAGTGGAGTAGGGTTTTTTGTTTTTGTTTTTTTCTCTTTTAGGAATTTAAGGTTCTGTTCCACTTTTTTTATTTTATCCATTCTCAAGGTTTTCATTATCATAGACACATTGTGACTCCTAAATTTATATCTCCAGCGTAAATTTTTTTTAAAGGAAGAAGAGTTTTATTCAGCATATATTCAAAATGGCAAAAGTGGGAAGCAGACAAGCATGCTTCTACAGCCATGTCTACCCAAGTCCAGAGAATATTACAGAATAGGCAAGAATGGGAAAACGGACAAGCACGCTGCCACAGCCACGTCTGCCCAAGTCCAAGGAACGTTTCAGAATAAACGAGACTGGGAAAATGAACAAGTATATCAGTGTAAATCTTTTTTGACCTTTGAATTCATATAGCTAACCACCTACTAGCTATCTTCCATAATTCCATTTGTCTAAAACTGAACATACCATCTTTTCCCAAACCTGTTTCCACCTTACTCTTCATGTTCTCTCATGAATGATAAAAATCTGGGAGTCATCCTTAAGAGCTGTCTCTCCTTTACCTCTCACACCCAAATCACTCTAAGACCAGTTGATTCTACAATAAAAATACACCTCCACAGTTCCGACTGTTCTGCCCTCAATGCACTCCCCTCTTACCAATCTGATCTCCTACATAACACTATGTGACGCTTCAAGCACAAAAGTATACACACAAACCCAACTTTATCAAATATTAGCATTCTGCCTTATTTCCTTTCCCCATCCAAGTATTGTATGTATAGTTAAAAGTTCCTATGAATCACTGCCTGATCCCATTACTTTTCCTCCCTCCCAGAGATAAACACTTCCCTAAATTAGACATTTTGTTTAGCCATGCACGTTTTTAGACTACTAGCACATATGACAGTATCAAAAAATATAATTCCGTACATCTTTAAAAATTACATAAATGACATTCTTCTATACATACCTGACACTTGTATTCATTTAATAATTTGACATGTGTCTATACTAATGCAAGTCTAGTTCATTCATGTAGCTCAAGTTCATTCAACTGCTGAATTCCTTTAAATGAAAATACCTTTATCCATTTTTCTACTGATGAACATTTAGGTTACTTTCTATTTTTCACTATTGTCTTCCTATGTATACATACAAGAAATCCTCTAGGATAAATCCCTAGAAATGGAATTGCTAACATATTATGTACATTTTTAATTAAAGTGGCTCTATGAATTTATACTCCTATTGCCATGCTTCATATTTTTATCCACAGTATTTTTAATCCTTGCCAACTTAGCCCTTTTGAAATGATACTTCATGGTGTTTTAAAAGCATTTCCTTGATTTTCTCTGAGGTTAAACATCCTTCCATGTTTATTGGCTACTTAGGTTTCCTCTTTTAGGAACTCCCTGTTCGTGTCCTTTGTATTCTACTTATTATTGCATAAATTCCATATAGTCTAGATACTAATTCTTGTTTGTTTTACAATTACCTTTGGTATATTTTGTTGTATGAAAGTTTTTAATTTTAACATAGATTTATGTTATGTGGATTGTACTTTTTCTGTGGATTAAAAAATCCTTACATATGCCAAGATAAAGGATTTTTCCCCTCTATAATTCCTTCTGGAAACCCTGGTGCCGTAGTGGTTAAGAGCTACGGCTGCTAACCAAAAGGCTGGTAGTTCGAATCTACCAAGCGCTCCTTGGAAACCCTATGGGACAGTTCTATTCTGTCCTATCGGGTTGTTATGAGTCAGAATCGACTCGGTGGCAACGAGTTTGGATTTTATAACTCCTTCCACATGATTTCAAGTTTAGCTTTTTCACATTGCAGGCTATAACCCATGGGTCAAATCCGGCCTGTCATTAGTTTTTATAGCTTTGCTGTAACATAGACACGCCCACATGTTTACGTATTATCTATGGATACAAGGATAGGGGAGAATGAGACAGAGGCCCTATTGCCCACAAAGTCTAAAACATTTATTATCTGACCCTTTACAGAAAAAGCGTGTCTGTCCCTGATGTATATGATGATGTTGTTGCTATATGATACAAGGTAGGAAATCTTAAGTTTCCCGATTAGTCCATCCTTTCCCAACTGACTGAGAGCTATTTTATATACCAAGTTCCTATACATATCTGAGTCTGTTTCTGTACATTCTATTCTACAGTCTTTATTCTTCACTGTATTCTAGGCCTCTAACAGGGTCAAATCCTCTACCCCGCTCTTTCTCAAAACTATCCTGACTATTCTTAGCCTTTGCTCTTCCAAAGGAATTTTACATTCAGCTTGTCTAATTCCCCAAAACCTTCATGGGGATTTTCATTTAAATGGTATTGACTTAAAGATTAATTTAAGAGAGAGTTCACATCTTTCTGGTATTTAGTCTTTCTATCCATGAACAGAGCATCTCTCTCCATTCATTTGGGTCTTATGTCCTTCAATAAAGTTTTGTAAACTCCATAAAGATTTCAAAGTCTTTTGTTTTTATTAGCATACAGGAACAATAAAGTTTTAAATACTGTATATGTAAGTACATATATATTTAAAAACTTGCCAAATTATTTTATGAGTTCTAACAATGTGTGTAGATTTTCTTGAGTTTTCAACATACCAAATTTTTACTTTCTGCATTTGTTTGCCGGCTGTGCCCTCCTCCCATGAAGTATTTTTGTAAGTGTGCTATGCTAATTTTTTTTTTACTGCCATATGTAGAAGACGACTGGCATGGTAGCACTTGTGAAGGTATCTGGGGGGGGAGTGTGTGGGTGGCAAACAAATGCAGAAGGCATGCATTAACTGCATAAAAACACGATATACAATCGTATTATCAGGGAATGACTCTTTTGTTCCTCTTTTCCTTCCCAAAACTTATGCTGTGACAATTACATCAGCTTTCTTTTCATTTGTACATCATAATATAATTGACCCTTTTATCCCCAATGTTTCATGCTTTAAAATACCTCATCTGCCACACAAGGCTTCTTCTAGTTAGTATTTATCTGGTATTTTCAATTTCTCTATGCCCTTATGCTTTGGTTGTATCTCTGGTAAAAAGCTTATACTGCACTTTGCTTTATTACCCAATTTGAGTCTATCTTTTAGCTATAGGGACTTTTGCTAAATAGATTTTTAACCATACTGACTATAGTATATTTACATTTACTGTGATTACTGGTCTATTTAGGTTTATTTCTGCTACCTTATTTTGTACTACTTACTATGCTTTTTCGTGCTTGTATAGTTCCTTATGAAATATTTAACATATAACAAGACTAAAGAGTAATATGAGGAACATTCAGGTTTATCAAATCTTAACATCATGCCATATTTGCTTCAGAATTTTTTTCAGAAATAAAACATTCCAAATGACAATTGAAGTCTCCCCCTGCCTGATTCCTCCTTCCTGCAGGGAAACATGACCATGAATTTTTATTGTGTCCATCCACGCTATTATCTTTTAATATATTTACGTATCCATAAACAATACATAGCATTGTAGTTCAAGTTTTTAAACATACACCAGTTGCCGTACCAATTTACATTCCTAGCCACAGAGTATCCTAATTACATCTTGGTAAGGTCGTTTTTTTTTTTTTAAGGTCGAGCTTTAATCCCATATCTGTCTAGTTTTCTCAAGAACTTCACACCTGCAAACAATTCTTCTCTCTTCTGTATCATTTTTTCCCTCTCTACAGGATCATTCCTATGAGCACACAAACAGGCACACATTCCTATCAGCACACAAATCCCTTGGCCCAATAGCTCTTCCAATTATTGCCCCATTTTTGTTCCTTTTCACTGCAGTTTCTTGAAAAAGGTATCTTTTCACTCTGTCAATTCACACATTCCCCTCAGCCTAGTCCACCGGCTTTTATAAAAGTCATCAATTACTTTCACGTTACCAAATTCAGTGCCTATTTATATTTATCTTGACCTTGCAATGACATTCAACACAACAGTCCCTCTTTTTTGAAACATTATCTTCTCTTAGCTTCCATAACATTCCAGTCTTATCTCAGTAGCATTTTATTTTCAATTCTCCTTTGCCAAAGGCTCATGTTCAACTTAACTTCTAAAAACTGGATTAACCCCTAGGTTCTCTTCTTTTCTATGATATGGCAGGAACTAAAAGCTGGCCACTGAACTTATTCTTTCCTTCCTAGCTAGAGGACTGTAGCCAGCATATAACTGGCTGCTACTCTACATTTCCCAAAAGCTGTGTTAGCTGTGACCATACGACTATGTTCTCATCAATGGAATGTAAATAGAAGTGGTATATGCCACTTTCTGGCAGAGCCTTAAAGAAAGCTGATGTTTTTCCTCCATATTCTTTTTTCTTTACCATGGGCCAGAGGACTGAGGACAGGGAGGGCTGTGACCTGGCTTTGATAGACTGTATCCTAGGGGAAAGAGGAAAAACAAGATGAGAGAAAAATGATTCCTGAATAATCATGACCAGGAAACTTGGACTGTTATCCAAGAGAGGCATAAAAGTCTATCTTGATTCTATCTTAGGTTAGCCTTCCAACCTAACTCATTCATATATTACATGCACTCCCTAGGTGATCTCATTTAGTCCCATATTTTTAATCATCATTTATGTAAAACACTCCTAAATCTAGATCTGGAGTTTGACCTCTTTCCAGAATTCCAGTTAGTACATTCAACTGCCTACTTGACGTATCTACATAGATGCCCAAGAGTCATCTCAAACTTGATTCCACCTCCCCTAAGCTCTAAACCCAGTTTTCCCAGTCTTCCTTCACTTACATCACTTATTCAAGTCATGTTAGCTTAATCTAAAACAGTCCTTTCCCCTCCCAAGAAATTCTAGTCATAATGACCTTGTATCCATTCCTTAACTACACCCAGTTCATTTCTGCATTAGGACATTTCCACTACCCATTCTCACTGGCTAGAATGCTGTTCTTCTGATCTTTGCCAAGCTGGTTTTCTCTTGTCATTCTGGTCTCAGTTTAAATTCCATCTCCTCAAACAAGTCTCTTGTTACTATCCAGATGCTGTCATCCAGTGATTTGTTACTACATCACTATTTAAATTCTCTGTACAGCACTTATCACTAGCTGATATTTTTCTCATTCACTCGTTCAACAAATATTTACTAAATGTCTAACTATATCACAGGCACACTAACCTAGGCATGGGGACTGTGAACAAAACCCAGCTTTCACTCTAACAAAATATATAGGAAAACAGATAGTGATAAATGCTGCAGAGAAAAATAAAGTAGGGCAAGGGGATGGGAGAACACGGGGCAGAGACTGCAATTATAAATACAGTAAGAGAAAGCTTCATTGAAATAACAATAAAAAACCTATAGGAAGTGAGGGACCAAAATATGTGGATACCTGTGGGAAGAGGTTTCCGGGCACAAAGAACAAGTGAAAAGACCCTGAGGTGGGAATGTGCTTCACAACAAGGAGGCCAATATAAAAAGAGTAATGGAGAGGAAGGATAGGAGATGAATATAGAGAGGAAATGGTGCTTAGATGATGGAGGGTCACGTATAGGAAGCACTGGTGGGATATGAACAGAAGGTGTCACGTTATCAAGCAGCCCTGGTGGTGCAGTGGTTAACCGCTCAGCTGCTAACCGAAGGGTCAGCTGTTTGAACCCATCAGCCACTCTGTGGGAAAAAATTGTGGCAGTCTGCTACTGTAAAAGATTGCAGCCTTGGAAACCCTATGGAGCAGTTCTACTCTATCCCATATGGTCTGTATGAGTCAGAATCGACTCGATAGCAATGGGTTCGGTGGCATAATCTGACTTAGAATCAGTTCTGTTTTGAAACTATACTACAGAAGGGTGAAAGGAAGGAAACCAATTGAAGGCTATAACAAAATAATGCTGCTTCTTTGGTGTTCATAAAACCAGCTTCCTCTTAACATTTAAGCTAAGATTTGAATGACATTTCATCAGAGTACTTCCTTAAGTGCCCAAACTAAATACAGAGATGACTGCCTAGACCAGAGTGTCAATGGTCAGGGATGGTGAGAAGTGGCTGGACTTGGATATGCTCTAGTGTAGAACTGACAGATTTGCTGATGGATTAGATATAGAGCATAAAAGAAAGAAAGGTTCAAGAATGTCACTAAAGTTTAAGCCTGAGCAATTAAAAGGCCAGAAATGAGCTTTACTGATATGAGAAACAACTGATGAACAGGTTTAAAAGGTCTAAAACTATAGCTAAATTTTAGATACATTAAGTTAAAGATATGTCAGATAAGCAGGGATAAAAAGTAGATGACAGTTAGATATATCAGTATGGGTTTAGGGAAGAGGATCCAGGCTGGAGATGTAAATTTGGGAGTCATCAACGCATTCAAAGGTATTTAAAGACTGGGTAGGATCCTAAACAGAACCGTCTCTCAGCTTCTATTCTTGCCACATCCAGTCTACAACAAGCATCGAGAATGGTATTTTTGAAAATATAAAATAAGATCAGATCACTCCTCTTCAAATTTTTTTAATTAACATCCTCTCTGCACTTGGAATAAAACCTAACCTTTTTACCATGGCCTATATAAAGCTCTGAATGATCTTAGCCTTGCATACCTCTCTATGTTCTAATTACTCGTCTTTAGTTTCTTGAATGGCACCAAGCTTTCTTGCTCCACGACCTTCGAATATGTTACTCCCTGTGCCTAGAATGCTCTTCATTGACCTCTATAAAGCAACCTCCTACTGATTCTTTAGCTCTAAGTTTCAAGTTCACTTGCTCAGGCCTTTCTCTGACATCCAACCAAAATTACTTTTTCTCTTAAGTGAATCTCTTTCATAACACTTAATTTATAAATATATATATAAACATACACATATATCTGTATTTATATCTACACACCACCACTCATCTGTCAGTTTGTTGTACTTTGGTGGCCTGCATATGGCTGTGATGCTGGGGGCTACACCACTCATATCTCAAATGCCAGCAGGGTCACCCATGGTGGACAGGTTTCAGCAGGGCTTCCACACTAAGAAAGACTAGAAAGAAGAACCTGGGAATCTATTTCTTAAAAAAACTGGACCGTGAAAATCTTATGAACAGCAGAGGAAAATTGTCTGATATAGTGCTGAAGATGAACCCCTCAGGTACTCAAATTATGACTAGAGAAGAGCTGCTAGAGTCAACCTTAATGATGTGGATGGAGTATAGCTTTCAGGACCTTCCTTTGCTGATGTGGCATAATTCAAAATGAGAGAAGAAACAGCTACAGAGAACGTGCAATGTAACAAGTATGAATGTAGGAAAATTTAAAGTTGGAAAAATGAAATGGAATGCAGAAACATTGACATGTTAGGCACTAGTGAGCTGAAATGGACTGATACTGGCCATTTAAATCAGACAATCAAATGGTCTACTATGATGGGAATGACAAATTTAAAAGGAACAGCATGACATTCATGGTCAAAAAAAAAACACTTCAAGTACTGTCCTGAAGTAAAATGCTGGAAGTGATAGGATAATATCCACACGTCTACAAGCAAGGTCGGTTAATATGAATATTACTCAAATTTACACACCAACCACTATGGCCAAAGATGAAGAGACTGAACATTTTACCAACCTCTGCAGTCTGAAATTGATCAAGCATGCAATTGAGATGCACTGATAACTACTGGTGATTGGAATCCAAAAGTTGGAAACAAGAAGAATCAGTAGTTGGAAATATGGCACTGAAGATATAAACAATACCGGAGAGTGCATTAAAGAATTCTGCAAGACCAATGACTTATTCCTTGGAAATACCTTTTTTCAACAACGTAAACAGTGACTATACACATGGACCTCATCAGATGGAATACAAGGGAATCAAATTGACTACATCGATGGAAAGAGTCAATGAAGAAACTCAATATCATCAGTCAGAACAAGTCCAGGGGCCAATGCAGAATACACTCTCAACTGCTCAGGTGCAAGTTCAAGTTGAACTTAAAGAAAATTAAAGCAAGTCCACAACAGTTAAAGTACAACCTTGAGTATGTGCCACCTGAATTTAGAGATCACCTCAAGAACAGTTTTGACACATTAAATACTAATGACCAAAGACCAGACAAGCTGTGGGATGACATACACAAAAAAAGCAAAAGGTCATTACAAAGACAGAAAAGGGAAAAAAAAGACCAAAATGGATGTCAGAAGTGACCCTGAAACATGCTCTTGAACACAGAGTAGCTAAAGCAAACGGAAAAAATGGTCAAGTAAAAGAACTGAAAAAAAGAATTCAAAGGGCAGCTTGAGAAGACAAAGTATTATAATGAAACGTGCAAAGACTTAGAGTTAGAAATCTAAAAGGGAAGTACACACTTGGCATTTCTCAAGTTGAAAGAACTGAAGAAAATAATTCAAGCCTTGAGTTGCAATACTGAAAGATTCTATGGGCAAAATACTGAATGACACAGGAAGCATCGAAAGGAGATGAAAGGAATACAGAGTCGTCGTACCAAAGAGAACCGTTGACATTCAACCATTTCAGGAGGTAGAATATGATCAAGAACCGATGGTACTGAAGGAAGAATTCCAAGCTGGACTGAAGGCACTGGTGAAAAACAAGGCTCCAGAAATTGACAGAATTCCAACTGAGATGTTTCAACAAATAGATGCAACGCTGGAAGTGCTCATCCATCTATGCCAAGAAATCTGGAAGACATCAACCTGCCCAACCAACTGGAAGAGATCCACATTTGCATCTATTCCAAAGAAAGGTAATGCAATAGAATGTGGAAATTATCAAACAATTATCATTAATATCACATGCAAGTAAAATTTTGCTGAAGATAAATCAAGAACAGTTGCAGCAGTATATCGACACTGAGCTACCAGAAATTTAGGCTGGATTCAGAAGAAGATGTGGAAGGGGAGATCACTGATGATGTCAGATGGAAAACACCAGAAAGATGCTTGCTTGTATTTTACTGACTATGCAAAGGCATTCGATTGTACAGATCATAACAAATTATGGACAAATTATGAATAATAGTAATTCCAAAACACTTAATTGTGTACATGTAGAACTACACATAGACCAAGAAGCAGTCATTCATACAGAACAAGGGGATACTGCGTGGTTTAAAGGCAGGAAAGGCGTTGTGTCATGGTTGTATCCTTTCACCATACTTATTCAATCTGTATGCTGAGCAAATAATCTGAGAAGCTGGACTATGGGAAGAAGAACATGGCATTAAGACTGGAGGAAGACTTCTAAACAACCTGTAATATACAGATGACATGACCCTGTGTGTTGAAAGCAAAAATACTTGGAACGCTTACTGATGAAGATCAAAGACTACAATCTTCAGTATGGATTACACCTCAGCACAAAGAAAACAAAAATTCTCAAAACTGGACCAATAATCGACATCATGATAAATGGAGAAAAAACTGATGATGTCAATGGTTTACTTTACTTGGATCCACAATGTCCATGAAAGCAGCAGTCAAGCGACTTATCTGTATTAGGCTGGGTTCTCTAGAGAAGCAAAACCAGTAATGCATATAAATAAATATAGAGAGAGACTTGTATCAAGGAAATGGCTCACTCAGTTGCAGAGGCTGTAACATACCAAGTCCATGGGTCAGGATAGAGGCTTCTCTTGATCCACTCAGTCGCAGGGGCTGGCAAACCCAAGATCAGCAGATCAGAGAGCAGGGCTCTTGCTCACAGGCTGTGAAGATCAATGAATCCCAAGATCAGCCAGCAAGACTGCAGGTAAGCTGCAAGCTCGAGACCCAAGAACCAGAGGTCAGACGAACAGGAGCCAGCTGCAGGATCCAGGATGAACAAAAGCTCCCGAGCCCTCTCAGAAGGTCTGCCCACACACCCAAGGAAACTCCCCTTCAACCGATTGGCTATTCACAGCAGATCCCCTCATGGGGGTGTTCACATATCAAATCTCAAAAGTGAAGTGACCACATCACATGACTGCCAAAACACTGAGAATCACGGCCTAGCCAAGTTGACACACAATCTTAACCATCACAGTATCAAAAAGCAAAACAAAACTTGTTGCCATCGAGTGAATTCCGACTCATAGCGACCCTACAGGACAGAGTAGAACTGCCCCATAGGGTTTCCAAGAAGTGGCTGATGGAATCAAACTGCCAACCTTTTGGTTAGCAGGCAAGCCTTAACCACTGTGTAACCAGGGCTCCAACCGACCTATACGAATCCAAAAAACCAAACCCAGTGCCGTCGAGTCGATTCTGACTCATAGCGACCCTACAGGACAGGGCAGAACTGCTCCATAGAGTTTCCAAGGAGCGCCTGGCAGATCTGAACTGCCAACCCTTTGGTTAGCAGCCGTAGCACTTAACCACTACGCCACCAGGGTTTCCAAACAATCTATAGCACTGGGCAAATCTGCTGCAAAAGAACTTTTTAAAGTGCTAAAAGGCAAAGATGTCATTTTGAGGAATAAGGCATGCCTGACCCAAGCCATGACATTTTCAACTGCCTCATAGGCATGCAAAAGCTAAACAATGAGTAAGAAAGACTGAAGGACTGATGTGTTTGAATTACGGTGTTGGGGAAGAATATTGAATATACCATGGACTACCAGAAGAACAAACAAATCTGTCTTGGTAGCACTTACCAATGATGACCAAAGGTTACAGCCTTCATTATCAATTACACCACAACATAAAGAAAACAGAAATCCTCACAACTGGCCCAATATGCAACGTCATGATAAACGGAGAAAGTACTGAAATTGTCAAGGATTTCACTTTCTTGGATCCACAATCAACACCCATGGAAGCAGCAGTCAAGAAATCAAATTTTGTATCGCATTTGGCAAATCTGCTGCGAAAGTCCTCTTCAAAGTGTTGAAAAACAAATATGTCACTTTGAACATTCTAACCTAAGATGTGCCTGACCCAAGCCTGGTATTTTCAATCACCTCATACTCATGAGAAAGCTGGACAATAATAAAGGCCAAAGAACTGACACATTTGAATTACGGTGCTGGCAAAGAATACTGCAACAACAGGCTCAAACACAGCAATTATTGTGAGGGTATCGCAGGACCCGGCAGTGTTTTGTTTTGTTATAAATAGGCTCGTTATGAATCCGAACCAACTGGAGGGCATCTAACAACAACATATGTGTGTAAATACAAAGTTTTCTTTGCTTATTGTCTGTCTATCCAAGCAGACAATAACCTCCATTAGTGCAGAGACTTTGTTTTGTTCATTGCTCAATCGTGAGGGCTTAGCACAGTGCCTGGCAGATAGATGGCACTCAGTAAGTGTTGTATAGAGACAAAAATCTGTTGCGTTAAATTGCAATTTGCTTCACTATACTTGGGTTTTTTTTTTTTAATTTTAATACTTAGAATGCTTTTATCCCCTTTAAAAAAACAAAAACAAAAACTCATCACTTCGACACTCTCAAATGAGAGCAATTACCTTAACAAAAAAGCTTCCTTATGCTATTTTACCAATTTCATTCATTCACCACTGTTTATCACCTGGCATCAGTTACTAAAACCCCAAAAACATACGGAAATTCTTTAATTTGGTTAGTCAAGAATTGAATGGAGCCTTAGAATCACCTCATTTTCAGTTGAGAGTAGTTAAGGAATTTTACCAAGCAGTGGGTTTTTTTTTACAGTTAGTAGTAGAGCTATCATGTGCACCCAAGTCCTTGATTTAGTTTAGTGCTTTTTCCAAAACCCACCTATGCGCGGTACACTTTCTCTGAAGCAAGAATTGACACAGAGACACTACCATCAAAAGAGACTCACACTTGTTCACTTTGGAAATGTAATTTTAATGAAATACAACTTTTTTTTTTTTTTTTACCCAGGATCAAGAACCAAGCTGTCTCTACTTAGAATGTGGGCAGTTACTACAACTGAAAATCAGATATATACGTAGTTTTTTATAAAGTTAGGTTTCCAGTGGTTAATAAACATGCTAAATCATCAAAAGAAGTAGTCCTCTTTATTAGCGAACTTTTAGCATAAGCTAAGTAATGTTATTTTAGAAACAGCAGTAGTCCTCCCGCCCTCTCCCCCCAGAAAATACGAAACTGGAAAACAGCACTAGTTGAAAAAAATTTTCCACGCGTTGCCTTTAAAAACAAAACCCTCAGTATTCTGAAATATCAGAGACTTCCTGTAACAAAGTACTAAACATATTTTCTTTTTTTTGAGGCATATTACGCAAATAAACCGAAAAGCTGCCTTTACGCAAGCAGGTATTAACTTCCACGGGTTACAGCAACACTCTTGTAGCAGCGCGACAATTTCTCTCTGACCACGCACGAGGAGGCCACTTTCTCCCTCCCAGCAAATTCCCGGAGCAGAGCAAGGGGTCTTTGCACGGAGGTCGAGCGGCTCAGTAAGGGTTTCGCAGCCACAGCGGAGAGAAGCCCTACTAGGCCCACCGCCCCTTTCCCCCTTCCCCCTTCGCCCTCCGCCCCCCGCCCCCCGCCGCCTCGGCGGCGCCCCTCAGCTACCTTTCCGCCGGAAGAAGGACATGGCGGGGCCCGGGTCAGGGCGGAGGGCCCGGGGGGACTGTCGCGGGGAGGGCCCGGCTCCCCTCATTCAGCAACTGGCCCGGACTTCCGGGTCTGCCTCAGCCGCCGCACTAGCCCGAAAACAAACCCTTCTTCCGGGTGTGGGCCCTACTGCCTCCTAGAGATGCCTGGGCAGTGCCTTCCGCCATATTATCAACAAGCCGCCCACCCGGAGTTCCGGTCCTTCCCCGCGCGAGGCTTCACGGGAGGCTGGGCGGCCGGCCCCGCCTGCGACTCTCTCCAGGGTGCAGGCACGTGTCCGCGTCGCTCACGTGACCTTGCGGGAGTGCGACCTGCGCCCATCTCCAGGAGTGTGGATGTTGAAGCAGTCGGCATCGTCAGCTCTGCTACGCTGCCGGTAGTGTAGATAATGGCTCCTACGCTGCAGACCCCATCTTTGCAAAGGAACCCTCCTGGAGCAGGATCCTTCCCGGAGCTCCCCGGTCTTTCGAGATAACGCGCGGCTCTCGGAGCGCTCTTCTAGAGGCTGGGCCACCAGTGCTACGCTCAGCTTAACCCCTCAGTGTTTTTCCGTTTGAGATTTTCTAAAATTAGACGCTGGCCGGCATGGACTGGCTTCAGCGTGCACCTCCAGCCCCTCCTCTCTTAAGGGGCTTCGATGTGTGCGAGAATCTTGGTGGGGAATAGGAGACGTGAACTGCTTCATGCAGCTCCGGTGAATTCTTTTGTCACAGTGACCTCGGAAATGAGAAAAGAGAAGTGGGCTTATTTTCATAAGGTGATCTCTGCGAATGCTGGAATTTGAAAGGCAAGCGCCAGTGAATCATCCTTCAAGTCTTCTTCAAATGTCATTTTCCCTGTGAATCTTCGGACCCTCACTCTATTCCTGTAGCAGTGAAATCAAGCCTCCACCCCTTTAGTATCTCTCACCACTCTCTTGAGTGCACTCTGCCAAGTAGAATAGGTCACTGTTTGTAGCCCTTAGCTCCTGCTAGGGAGGGAGCCAGGAAGATAGTGTGTCTGGTAGTAGAAGCTCAGTAAGTGTTGGCTCGATTTTTTTTAGTTTTTATTGTGCTTTAAGTGAAAGTTTACAAATGAAGTCAGTCTCTCATACAAAAATTTTTATACACCTTGCTAACCCGCCGAAAACCAAACCCAGTGCCGTTGAGTCAATTCCAACTCACAGTGACCCTATAGGACACAGTAGAATCGCCCCATAGAGTTGCCAAGGAGTGCCTGGTGAATTCGAGCTGTCGACCCTTTGGTTAGCAGCCGCAGCACTTAACCACTGCGCCACCAGGGTTTCCATACACCTTGCTATGTACTCCTAATTGCTCTTCCTCTAATGGGACAGCACACTCCTTACTTCCACTCTCTCTTTTTGAGTCCATTCAGCCAGCTTCTGACGCCTCTGCCCTCTCATATCTTCTCCAGGTAGGAGATGCCAACATAGTCTCATGCGTCTACTTGATCCAAGAAGCTCTTTCTTCGCTAGCCTCATTTTCTATCCTGTTGTCCAGTCCAATCCCTGTCTGAAGAGTTGGCTTTGGGAATGGTTCCTGTCTTGGGCTAACAGAAGTTCTGTCTCTGGGGTTCTTCTAGTCTCAGTCAGATGATTAAGTGTGGTTTTTTAATGAGAATTTAGGGTCTGCATCCCACTGCTCTTCTCCCTCAGGGTTTCTCTGTTGTTCCTTGTCAGGGTAGTCATCTGTTGTAGCCAGGCACCACCTAGTTCTTCTGGTCTCGGGCTGATGTAGTCTCTGGTTTATGTGGCCCTTTCTGTCTCTTAGGCTCATAATTACCTTTTTTTGGTGTTCTTCATTCACCTTTGCTCCAGGAGGGTTGAGACCCATTGATGCATTTTAGATGGCTGCTTACTACATTTAAGACCCAGATGCCACTCTCCAAAGTGGGATGCAGAATGTTTTCTTAATATATTTTATTATGCCCATTGCTTAGATATACCGAGACCATGATCCCCAAACCCCTGTGCCTGTTACACTGGCCTTCAATGCATTCAGTTTATTCAGGAAACTTTGCTTTTGGTTTAGTCCAGTTGTGCTGACCTCTCCTGTATTGTGTGTTGTCTTTCCGTTCATCTAAAGTAGTTCTTATCTGCTATCTAGCGAATACCCCCTCCCTCCCTCCCTCCCCTCCCCCTCTCGTAACCATGAAAGAATATTTTCTTCTCAGTTTAAACTATTTCTCGAGCTCTTATAATAGTGGTTTTATACAATATTTGTCCTTCTACAACTCACAAATTTCACTCAGCATAATGCCTTCCGGATTCCTCCACGTTATGATACGTTTCACAGATTCTTTGCTGTTCTTTATCGATACGTAGTGTTCCATTGTGTAAATATAAAAAATATATATACCGTAGTTTATTGATCCATTCATCTGTTGATGGGCACCTTGGTTGCTTCCATCTTTTTGCTATTGTAAATAGTGCTGCAGTGGACATGGATGTGCACATATCTGTTCCTGTAAAGGCTGTTATTTCTCTAGGATGTATTCTAAGGAGTGGGATTGCTGGATCATATGGTAGTTCTGTTTCTAGCTTTTTAAGCTCCAAATCGATTTCCAAGGTGGTCGTACCATTTTACATTCCCACCAGCAGTGTATAAGTGTTCAGTCTCTCAACAACCTCTCCAACATTTATTATTCTGTGCTTTTTGGATTAATGCCAGCCTTGTTGGAGTGAGATGAAATCTCATTGTAGTTTTGATTTGCATTTCTCTAATGGTGATGATTGTGAGCATTTCCTCATGTATCTGCTAGCTACCTGCATGTCGTCTTTAGTGAAGTGTCTGTTCATATCTTTTGCCCATTTTTTAATTGGGTTATTTGTCTTTTTGTAGTTGTTTTTGTTGTATCATGTAGATTTTAGAGATCAGGAGCTGATCAGAAATGTCATAGCTAAAAACTTTCTCCCAGTCTGTAGGTAGCCTTTTTACGCTTTTGGTGAAGTCTTTGGATGAGCATAGGTGTTTGATTTTTAGGAGCTCCCAGTTATCTAGTTTCACTTCTACATTGTTAGTGATGTTTTGTATACTGTTTTTGTCACGTATTAGGGCTCCTAACATTGTCCCTATTTTTTCTTCCATAATCTTTATCATTTTAGATTTCATATTTAGGTCTTTGATTCATTTTGAGTTTGTTTTTGTGCATGGAGTGAGGTATGGGTCTTGTTTCATTTTTCTGCAGATGGATATCCAGTTATGCCAGCACCATTTGTTAAAAAGATTGTCTTTTGCCCATTTAACTGACTTTGGGCCTTTTTCAAATATCAGCTGCTTATATGTGGATTGATTTATGTCTGGATTTTAAATTCTGTTCCATTGATCTATGTATCTGTTGTACCAGTACCAGGCTGTTTTGACTGTTGTGGCAGTGTAATAGGTCCTAAAGTCAGGTAGAGTGAGGCCTCCCATTTTGTTCTTCTTTTTTCGGGAATGCTTTACTTATCCGGGGTGTCTTTCCCTTTCATATGAAGTTGGTGATTTGTTTCTCCATCTCATTAAAAAATGTCGTTGAAATTTGGATTGGAATTGCATTGTATCTATAAATGGCTTTTTGTAGAAGAGACGTTTTGACAATGTTAAATTTTCCTATCCATGAGCTAGGTACGTTTTTCCACTTACACAGGTCTCTCTTGGTTTCTTGCAGAAGTGTTTTTTAGTTTTTTTGGTGTAAGTCTTTTACATCTCTGGTAAGATTTATTCTTAAGTATTTTATTTCTTGGGGGCTACTGTAAATTGTATTGATTTGGTGATTTCCTCTTTGATGTTCCTTTTGTTAGTGTAGAGGAATCCAACTGATTTTTATGTGTTTATCTTGTATCCCAATACTATGCTGAACTCTTCTGTTAGTTTCAGTAGTTTTCTTGAGGATTCTTTAGGGTTTTTGTGTGTAAGATCATGTCATCTGCAAATAGAGATACTTTTACCTCTTCCTTGCTGATCTGGATGCCCATTATTTCTTTATGTAGCCTAATTGCTGTGGCTAGGACCTCCAGCAGAATGTTGAATAAGAGTGGTGATAAAGGGCATTCCTTTTTGGTTCCCCTTCTCAAGGGGAATGCTTTCAGACTCTCTCCATTTATGATGATGTGGGCTGTTGGCTTTGTGTAAATGCCCTTTATTATGTTCAGGAATTTTCCTTCTATTCCTATTTTTCTGAGGGTTTTTGTCATGAATGGGTGTTGATGTTGGCTGGATTTTTTAATCATGTGAAGAATGAGGAAACTGAGGTTCAAAAAGAGGAGACAACTTGCTTGAGATTATTCAGTATGTCAGTGTTGAAACTAGAACTAGAACCCAGGAACTTTTCACCATAATACTAGAGCAGGTTAATAGATTTGTCTATTTTTGTTGGGGTTCATTTGCAAATGCATGTAAGATGTGTTGATATTTACTGAAAACTTACTACGTGCAGGTTCTCTGCTAAACTCTGCAGTTTAACCCTTGTAATAGCCCTAGGAGAGCCCTGGTGGTGCAGTGGTTAAGAGCTCAGCTGCTAACTAAAAGGTCTGTAGTTCGAATCCACCAGCTGCTCCTTGGAAACCCTATGAGGCGGTTTTACTGTGTCTTATAGGGTTACTATAAGACAGTAAACTGGGTTTTTTTTGGGATAGGGTTACTATGAGTCGGAATCCAATCAACTTGACAGCACTGGGTTTGGGTTTTGGTTTAACAACTCTAGGAGTCAGTCTTAGCATAGACAAAACTAGGCATAGAAAAACAAAGTAACCTCCCCAAAGCCAGAGGCTAATTAGGAGTGAAACCAGGATTTCAGACCTAAATGGTCAGACTCCAGAGCCCAAGGTTAAGGCTCTCCCTAGGTAAAGAGAGTGTCCACCAGGCTGGGTAAGAGCAGGAGAGACTGGCCATGGCATTGGATGTGGTCAGTGCATCCTACATCTGAGCTGATGCTGGGAATGGACCTCTGTCAGACTGTGTCCTCAGCCTCAGTGGAGGCTGCAGGTGGGTCTGAGTGGGCCTGAGACTCAGAAGTACCCTTGGAAACCAGTCTGCAGTCACAGTTGTCCTGTCTCCACTGCTCCACCTCCTCTCAGCCTCCTCTAGGGGAAAGGGAGATTGGCTGAATCAAGGACAGCTGGAGTGGGATGTGGTCTAAGTAGGATTTCACTTTACTAGATCAGTATAAAAGGAGTCTCTGGGTGTGGCAAAGGGTTAATAGTACTTGTCTGCTAGCTAAAATGTTGGCAGTTATAGTCCACTGGGAGGCACCTCAGAAGAAAGACCTGGTGATATACTTCTGAGAAATCAGCCATTGAAGACCTGATGGAGCACAGTTTGACTCTGACACATATGGGGTTGCCATGAATCTGAATCTACTAGTGAGCAGCTAGACAGGCATGGATAAATGGTATCTGGTAGAGAGGCCTAAGTACAAGGTTTTTATACTCTTAACAAGAAAGCACAGAATCCTGCTCTTGTTCTCGTCTGGAGATCAGTCCCTTAGGAGGGACTGCTTTATGTTTGTTGATGGGTGTAGTTGTTAAGGTTGTATGTCAACTTGGCCGGGCCATGATTCTCAGTGGTTTGGCAATTATGATGTAGTTTGGCAGTCGTATAATGATGTAATTACTTCCGTGATGAGATCTGGTATGAGTAGCCAGTCAGTTGAAAGGGAGTTTCCTCGGAGATGTGGCCTGCATCCAATATATGTGGACTTTCTGGCAAAGCTCGCTGGCTTTTGCTATGCTCTGGATTCTACATTTGGCTCATCCGCATCTGACCTCCAATTCTTGGGACTGGGGCCTGCAGCCTGCCATCTTACCTGTGGATCTTGGGTTAGTTAGCCCCTGCAGGTATGTGAGTCAGGAGAAGCCTCCAACCTGATGCTTGAATCATGGACTCAGGACTTGCAGTTCTCTACACCCACATGAGCCATTTCATTGAGATAAATCTCTTTCTGTCTATATATATAATACATAATGTATGCGCCTCACTGGTTTTGCTTCTCTAGAGAACCCAGCCTAAGGCAGCTGGTTAGTTGGTTGGAGCAGGAGGGTTGTGGAGAGAGGGAATTCAAGAAATCGCCCTAATGTCTCTGGGATGGAGCAGTGCCAAGTGAGGGAGGAGCGTTGTAGTCCTCCAAATCTCCAGCTAAGAATAGAATCAGTGTAAAAGCAGTGTCCTGTCCTGATTGCCAACTTAATTGCTGCCCGGGAGGCTCTTGTAGCAGAACTTTTGGAGTGCTGTTTATGTCCTCACACAGCTGAATACTTATCAGTAGCTAATAATAGCTGTCATTATTTATTTAGTACTTATTACATGCATACTAGGTGCTTTACAATCTTTGTCCCACTTGCCACTCATCCTTCACCTCCCCTCCTCCACAAAAAGACCCCATGAGATGGCTACTATCTTTACTGTGAGTGAGGCTCAGAGTAACTTTACGCAGGATCACAAGACTACTAAGACAAGATTTCAATCACTTTCAATCCGATTTCAAAGACATTTTTGATATTACTTCCTCCTGTTTCCTGCCCACCTCTAGATAATGCCATTTATCTAGTGTTCCAGTGTGTGGGAACTCTACTGGGCAAGTATAAGAGGATGAATAGTATCCAGCAGTTGAGATTCTTCAGGTGTTTTTAAGATTAGGGAGGCTTTATGTTTAGAGTATTGTCATCTAAGCTTTTGAAATTCGATCATCCATGTATGAATAAAGCTAAAATAAAACAAGAATATACAAATAAACAAGAATATTAACCTGAATACCCTAGTGTTGCGACAAACTGAGACGCTGCGTTGCCCTTCAAAGTTAATGTGTTAAGAGTTATTTAATTTACATGTAAAACAAGAATTTTTTACAAGGAGTGCCTCTATGCTCCTAATTTTAACATTTCCTTTATAAACTATGTTATGCCAATTGAGCTAGATGTCCCCAAGACCATGGTCCCCAGCCCCCAGCCTAGTAATTCAGTCTTTCAGGGAGTTTGGATGTGTCTATGAAGCTTCTGTGACCTCGCCTTGGTCAAGTTGTACCGACCTCCCCAGTAAAGTGTACCGTCTTACCCTTCTCCGAAGTTACTACTCACCTGTTGTCTAGTTAGGATTTGTCCCACCCCACTAGTCGCCTCCTTAGTAACCATCAAAGATTGTTTCTATATGTAAACCTTTTCATGAGCTTTTATAATAGCATCTCATACAGTATTTGTCTTTTTTGATTGACTTATTTTCATTCAGCATAATGCCCTCCAGATTCATCCACATTGTGAGATGTTTCACGAATTCATCGTTGTTTTTTTTGTCATGTAGCATTCCATCATGTGTATATACCATAGTTTATCCATTCGTCTGTTGATGGGCACATAGGTTGTTTCCATCTTTTTGTTATTGTGAATAATTCTGTGGTGAACATGGGTGTGCGTATATCTATTTGTGTGATGGCTCTTATTTCTTTAGGAAATATGATCATATGATGTTTCTATTTCTAGTTTTTCAATGAAGCCTCATATTGTTTTCCAAAATGGTTGTACCATTTTGCATTCCCACCAGCAGTGCATAAGAGTTCCAAGCTCCCCGCAGCCTCTCCGACATTTGTTATTTTCTGTTTTTTTGATTGGTGCCGCTGATGTCGGTGTGAAATGGTATCTCATTGTAGTTTTGATTTGCATTTCTGTAATGGCTAGTGATCTTGAGCATTTCCTCATGTGTCTGTTAGCTGTCTGAACGCCTTCTTTGGTGAAGTGTCTGTTCATATCCTTTGCCCTTTTTTCAATTGGATTATTTGTCTTTTTTTGTACAGGTGTTAGATCTTCCTTTATATTTTAGAGATTAGATCTTTGTCAAATTTGTCATAGCCAAAAATTTTTTTTTAGTCTGTAGGTTCTGTTTTTAGTCTTTTGGTGGAGTCTTCTGATGAGCGTAAGTGTTTAATTTTTAGAAGATCCCAGTTATGTAGTCTATCTTCTGGTGTTTGAATATTGTTACTTATGATTTGTATGCTGTTTGTGCCATGTATTAGGGCCTCTAGCATTGATTATATATTTTTTCTATAATCTTTATAGTTTTTGGTTTTATATGATCAATTTTGAATCAGTTTTTGCGTATGGTCTGAGGTATGGCTCCTGTTTCATTTTTCTACAGGTGGACAACCAGTGTAGCAAGCACCATTTGTTTACAAGACTGTCTTCTCCCCATTTAATGGACTTTGGATCTTTGTCAAATATCAGTTGCCGTAGATGGATGGATTTACATCTGGTTCTTGATTCTGTTCCATTGGTCAATGTGTCGGTTGTTGTAACAGTACCAGGCTGTTTTGACTACCATAGCTTTATAGTAGGTTCTGAGGTCAGGTAGTACCAGTTCCTACTTTTTTATTTTTCTTCAATAGTGCTTTCTTTATGCTGGGCCTCTTTCCTTCCCATATAGAGTTAATGATTAGTTTTTCCATCTCTTTAAGGAATGCCATTGGTATTTAGATTGGGATTACATTGTATTTGCAGATTGCTTTGGGCAGAATTGACATTTTCACAATGTTGAATCCATCTGTAAGCATGGTATGTTTTTCCATTTATGTAGGTCTCATTTGGTTTCTTGCAGTAATGTTTCGTAGTTTTCTTTGTATAGGTTTTACATCCCTGGTTAGATTTATTCCTAGGTATTTTATTTTTTTAGTGACTATTATAAAAAGGTATTGCTTTTTTTTCCTGACTTCTTTTTTGTAGTTTTTATTGTTGTTTAGGAATCCAACTGATTCTTGTATGTTTATGTTGTATTCTACTAGTCTGCTCAATCTTTCTATTAATTCCAGTCGTAATTTTCTTGTGGAGTCCTTTGGGTTCTGTATGTATAGTATCGTATCATCCACGAATAGGGATAGTTTTACTTCTTCCTTAACAATTTGGATGCCCTTTATTTCTTTTCTTGCCTTATTGCTCTAGCTAGGACTTCTAGCACGATGTTAAAAGAGTTGTGGTAAAGGGCAACCTCGTCTTGTTCCCGTTCTCAGGGGGAATGTTTTCAGCCTCTCTCCATTAATAATGATGTTGGCTGTTGGTGTTGTATAGATGCCCTTATTATACTGAGGAATTTCCCCTTTGTACTTATTTGTTTGGGAGTTTTTAATCAGAAATTGGTGTTGGACTTTATCAAATGCCTTTTCTGTGTCAATTAAGATGATGATGTGGTTCTTTTCTTTTGGTCTATTTATGGGGTGGATTATGTTGATTGATTTTCTAGTGTTGAACCATCCTTGCATACCTGGTATGAAGCCCACTTGGCCGTGGTGTGTTTTGTTTTTTTATATGATGCTGAATTCTGTTGGCTAGAATTTTGTTGAGAATTTTTTGCGTCTGTATTCATGAGAAATATTGGTCTGTAATTTTCTTTTTTTTTTTGTGGTGTCTTTGCCTGGTTTTGGTATCAAGGTCATGCTGGCCTTGTAGAATGAATTAGGAAGTATCCGTTCCTCTTCTGTGTTCTGAAATAGTTTGAGTAGTACTGGTGCAAGCTCTTCTCTGAATGTTTGGTGGAATTCTCCAGTGAAGCCATCTGGGCCAGGGTTTTGTTTTTTTTTTTTTTTTTAATTACCTTTCAATCTCTTCTCTTGTTATGGGTCTGTTCAGATTTTCAACCTTAGCCTGTTTTAGTTTAGGTAGGTAGTGTGTTTCTAAACATTTTTCCATTTCCTCTAGGTTTTCAAATTTGTTGGGATGTAGTTTTTCATAGTACTCTGTTATGATCCTTTTTGCTTCAATTAGGTCTGTTATAATGTCCCCTGTTTTGTTTCTGCATGGATTTTTTTTTAATTTATTGTGCTTTAAGTGAAAGTTAACAAATCAAGTCAGTCTCTTGTACAAAGACTTACATACACTTTGCTGTATACTCCTACCTGCTCTCCCCCTAATGAGATAGGATACTTCTCCTCTCCACCCTATATTCCCAGTGTCCTTTCAACCAGCTTCTGTCCCTGTGTGCCTTCTCATATCACCTCCAGACAGGAGTTGCCCACATAGTCTCATGTGTTCACTTGAACCAAGAAGCTTGCTCCTCACCGGTATCATTTTCTGTCTTACAGTTTTTTTTTTAGTCTGGTCCCTGTTTGATTTCTTATTTGTGTCCTCTCTGTTTTTCTTTTGTCAGTGTGGCCAGTGGTTTGTTGATTTTGTTGATCCTGTCAAAGAACCAACTTTTGGTTTTATTGATTCTTTCTATTGTTTTTCTGTACCCTATTTCATTTATTTCTGCTCTTATCTGTATTATTTCCTTTCTTCTGGTGTCTGCGGGCTTCCTTTGCTGTTCTCTTTCTGTTTGTTCGAGTTTTATAGCTAACGTTTTGATTTTGTCCCTTCTTTTTTGATATGTGTGTCTTTTGGTATAAATTGACCTCTGACACTGCCCTTGCTGTGTCCCAAAGGTTTTGGTATGATGTGTTTTCATTCTCGTTTGAGTCTAGGAATTTTTTTTTTATCCCATCTTTGATTTCTTCTATTACCCAGAGGTTTTTAAGCAAGGCATTATTCAGCTTCCATGTATTTGATTTTTTTTCCTTGCTCTTCTGTTATTAATTTTTGCTTTTATGGCATTATGATCAAAGATGCTTTGTATTACCTCAGTGTTTTTTTATTTTGTTGAGGTTTGCTTTGTGGCCTATGATGTAGTCTATCCTGGAGAACATTCCATGTGTGTTGGAAAAGAATATTTACTTTGCTAATGTTGGATGGAATGTTCTATATATGTCTGTGAGGTCAATTTGGCTGATTGTGGCATTTAGATTTTCTGCACTTTGTTGAGTTTCTTTCTAGATGTTCTGTCCTTTAACATGAGTGGTCTGTTGAAAGCTCCGACTATTATTGTGGAACTGTCAGTTTCTCTTTTCAGTGGTGTTAGAGTGTTTTATGTATATTGGAGACCTGTCATTGGTGGATTGTCCCATTAATCATTATATAATGCCCTTCCTTCTTTTTTATAGTGGATTTTGTTTTAAAGTCTGTTTTGTCTGAGCTTAGTATTGCCATCCTGCTCTTTTTTGGTTTTTGGTTTGCTTGATGTATTTTTTCTGTCCTCTGAGTTTTAATGTATCTTTGTTTAAGGTGTGTCACTTGTAAACAGTATATTGATGGGTCCTGTTTTTTTGTCCGTTTTGTCACTCTCTGTCTCTTTATGGTTGCATTTAAGCCATTTATGTTCAGTATGATTACTGGTAAGTGTGAGTTTATTGCTGTCATTTTGTAGTGCTTTTTTTGTGGTGCTGACATTTTCTTTGTTCCTTTTATCTTCGTGTGCTGAATTCCTTTTGTCTGTGGATTTTTTTCCCCATTTTTATAGATTTTGTGTTTACTGAGACTATGTTTTTCATCTTTATTCTGATGAGTAGGATTTGTTAACTTTCTTTGTGGTTACCTTGAAATTTACCCCCATCTTCCTAAGTTTAAACTAGTCTTTAATTACTTCATATTGCCTTGCCTTCTTCTACATTTAAAAGTTCTATACCTAGACTGTTTATTCCCTCTTATTGTTCTGACACTGGTGTCATTTACAGATTTACCTCTCTGGTTCCCTCTTGTAAATTTTTTACTTTTGTTTTATCCTTGAGAGTTCATTATCTTGGTTGGTATCGGGCTGATGCTGTTTTATATACTACATGCAGGTTGTTGTCTGATGATGTTGGCTCCCTTTTAATAATTCTTGTAAGTTTGGTTTGTTTTTTATAAATTCCTTTGATTTCTGTTTATCTGGAAATGTCCTAACTTCACTATCATATTTGAGCAAGAATTTTGCAGGATATGTTATTCTTGGTTGGCAGTTTTTTTCTTTCAAGGTTTTATGTATGTCATCCCATTGCCTTCTTGCCTGCATGGTTTCTGCCAAGTAATCAGAGCTTAGTCTTGTTTCCCCTTTGTATGTGACTTTTTGTTTTTCTCAAGCTGCTCTCAGGATTCTTTTTTTTTTGTCTTTAGTTTTAGCAAGTGTGATTATAATATGTCTTCTTGATTTTCTTTTGGAGTCTACCCTATATGGGATTCATTGAACTTCTTGGATGGTTGGCTTTTCATCTTTCATGACATTAGGGAAGTTTTCTGTCAACAGTTCTTCAGTGATCTCTGTGTTTTCCATTTTCTCCACCTGTTCTGGAACTCTGATCACACAAAAATTTTTGCTTTTGATTGTATCCCATATCATTCTCAGGGTTTTATCATTTTTCGTCATTCTTTTCTCTGATTTTTCCTCAAACAAAGTGGTATCCTAGGATTTGTCCTCAATTTCACTGATACTGTCTTCCATCATTTCAGATTTGTGCCTAAAACATTCTATTGCACTGTCGATTTCTGAAATCTTATTGTTTATCATTGGGATTTCTAATTACAGTTTTTGTATGATTTCTAGTTGTTTACTCATTTTGATATTTTATTCCTGTATTATTTTCCTGAATTCTTTCATTGCTTTGTCTGTGTTTTCCCTGATTTTTCAGTATTTTACATGATTTTGTCTATTTCTTCATTATTTTTATTTACATTTTCCTTCATCTGCTGGAGAACGCTGAATATTAGAATTTTGAATTCCCCATCAGGTAGTTTCAGTGGATTTTCTTCTACCAGAAGGTCATTTGGTATTTTATTTTTGTCACTTTGTGGAGCCATTCTCTCCTGTTTTTTTTTTTTTTTTTTTAAACTATGTTTTGATATTGTCTGCTGTCTCTGGGACATTCGGGAATTATTCTCTTAATTTATTGGTTGTAGATTTGATTGCTTCATTTTGCATTTTTCTTTGGTTATGTCTGAGCGGGTGGGCTGGGCATATTTTGTTGCTTCATTGCTTGCGGACACGATACTTCCCACTACCTTGTTCAGGTGGGCAGGACTGGTCACTCAGCTATGGTGCAGTAGGGCAGGTCCAGCGGAGGTGGAGGGACAGGGTTGGGTAGTTTGCGGCATGAACTGGAGCCATTGGGTCAGAGGAGGGGGCAGTGCAGGGTGGGGTCCAGGGGACCACATATTTTCCCGGTGGGGACGTGGTACTAGGTACACGAGGGAAAGGAGAAGATGTGATGTGCAGAGCTAAGTGGGTGAGTGAAAGAAGAGAAACAAAATAAAAAAAAAGAAGGAAAAAATAAAGAAAATGGCAGTGTGGTAGATTTGGGCAAGTAGGGCCACGGCAGACCCAGTGAAGTCGTGTGCCAGTGGCTCTCTAGCCTAGCAGTGTGGTTTGGCCTGTTGAGAAGGGGTGTGGACGGTGTACAGGGCTAGGTGGGAGGGAGAAAGGAAGGGAAATAGGGGAAAGAGAGAGAAGAAACCAAACAACAAACAAAGAAGAAATAAAAAATAAAAACAAAAAATACAGTGGTGGGGGAGCTGGCCGTTGACCATGGTGCGGTATTGGGGTGGGGGTGAACCAGTGTGACCCTTGGCAAGTGGCATGGCACAGCCCATCAGGAATGGGCAGAGGCAGTGCAGAGAAAAGGGAGGGAGAAGGAAAAGGGAGAAGGAGAAAGATAAAGAAAAATAAAAAATATGGCACCGAGGGAGCCGACCTGTGAGGGCAGCACAGACCCGGGGAGGCCATGTGCTAGAGGCTCTCCTGCTGAGTGGTGCAGCATAGCCCACCAAGAAAGGGAGGGGTGGTGCATGGGGCTAAGTGGATGGGGGAAAGGAAAGGAAGGGAGACAGGGAAGAAACAAACAAAAACAAATAAAAAGTACTTTGTGCACTACTGCAGGTAGAATAAACTCACAAAAAATGGTAGTTTTTTTAAATCTCTAGATAAACACATCTGTATTCACTAGGTTGTAAACTTCAGGAAAGCCGGGGTACTTGTTTTATTTCTAATGCCAGAATAAGTGCATGGCATAAAACAAGCACTAGCTAAGTGGTTGCCGAATGAATGAATGGATATCCAAAGAAAAAAGTTTCAGCGAAATGCTGTTACCTGTTTTGGAGTTGGCCCTCTGCACAACCAAATGAAATGTTGACCACTCCTGCTTTATCTCTGCAATCAATTGAATATTGGACCATAGTGGTCCATAGGGTCATTGTTGTCTGATTTTTCCATGTAGTTCACACAGCCATTCTTTTTAGTCTTAGTCTGGAACAGCCGCTGAAACCTGTTCACCATTACAGCAACTCACAAGCCTTCACTGACAGACAGGTGTCAACTACACATGAGGTGTGTTATTGTTGTTAGGAGCCATGGAGTCGCTTCTGACACAGAGCGATCCAGTGTGCAACAGAAGGAAACACTGCCTAGTCCTGCACCGTCCTCACAAATGTTATGTTTAAACTCATTGTTGTAGTCACTGTGTCAGTCTATCTCGTCAAGGGTCTTCCTCTTTTTTGCTGATCCTTTACTTTTCCAAGCATGATGTCCTTATCCAAGGAATGGTCCCTTCTGATAATATGTGCAAAGTACATGAAGCAAAGTCTAGCCATCATTGCCTCCAAGGAGCACAGTGACTTCTTCCAAGACAGAGTTGTTCACTCTTCTCGCATTCGACGGTATATGCGATATTCTTCACCAATATCATAATTTAAAGGAATCAGTTCATCTTCAGGCATCCTTACTCATGGTCCAGCTTTCACATGTATATGAGACGATTGAAAATACCATGGTTTGGGTCAGGAAAGTGACATCTTAGTCCTCAAAGTGACATCTTTGCTTTTGAACACTTTAGAGAGATCTCTTGCAACACAATTGCCCAATGCAATATGTCATTTGATTTCTTGACTGCAGCTTCCATGGGTGTCGATTGTGGATCCAAGTAATGGGAAATCGTTGACCACTTCAGTATTTTCTCCGTTTATCGTGATGTTGCTCATTGGTCCCATTGTGTGGATTTTGTTTTCTTTATGTTGAGGTGTAATTCATACTGAAGGCTGTAGTCTTTGATCTTCATTAGTAAGTGCTTCAAGTCCTCTTCGCTTGCAGCATGCAAGGTTGTGTCATCTGCATATCACAAGTTATTAATGAGTCATCTACCAATTCTGTTGCCACATTCTTCATCATATAGTCTGGACTCTTGGATTATTTGCTCAGCATACAGATTGAATAAGTATGGTAAAAAGATACGACCCTGACCACTCCTTTCTTAATTTTAAAACATGTAGTATCTGTTCTCCTGTCCGAACGACAGCATCTTGGTTCATGTACGTGTTCTACATGCACCCAATTAAGTGTTTAAGAATTGCCATACTTCACATTTTATCCATAATTTTTTGTGATCCACCCAGTCAAATGCCTTTGCATAGTCAGTAAAACACAAATAAACATCTTCTGCTAGTGTCTGCTTTCAGGCAAGATCAGTCTGACATCAATAATGGTATCCCTCATTCTACGTACTCTTCTAAATCTGGCTTGAATTTCTGGCAGTTCCCTATCAACATACTGCTGTCACTGTTTTTTAATTATGTTCAGCAAAGTTTTATTACACATAAGGTACGTGAGTAGGAAGCAAACCCTGGTCTCCCACATGGAAGGTGAAAACCTACCACTGAACGACTAGTACCCCTTGAAATGCTCTATTTCAATGAAATAATGACTCAAAAATTTAATTGCCTATCCTGATTTCTCATCTCAACTGTAGACAGATATTTCCAAGCATTTGTTATGTATCTCTCTGGATATCCTACAGACTTTTCAAGGAGAACTTGCACGTTTCCCAGCGTATACTGCCTGTCCACGGAAATGGCATCATCCATTAACTGGATGCCATCCTAGCCTATCTTTCACTCTGGCATTCTGTACCTAGCTGGTTCCCAATTACTAATTTTCTTTAGAGTGTAATTTCTACTCCTCTATTTCTATGAATTCTTTTATGTGGATGGTTGTATAATTAGCTACATTGCTTTTTGTCCCTTTTTTAAAATATTCCCTACAGTGAACTTTATCAAACTCAAAATAACCCTCATTTTTCAGATGAAATAACGGAAACCCCTATGGATTGAGCATTGTTCACAGCCATATCAGTGAGACTGTGGCAGAGTTGGAATATAGAATTAAAAAATTTTTTTAAATTACTCTTAATAAGAAAAGTTCAAAACACTCTTTTGCCCTTCCCCTTAATTCTTTTTTTTTAATTTTATTGTGTTGTAGATGACTGTACAGTGCAAATTAATTTCTCATTCAAAAATTTATATACAAATTTTTTCATGACATTGGTTGCTATCTGCACAATGTGTCCCCGTCTTCCCTACTTCCTTTCCACCCTGAGTTCTCTGTGCCCAGTTTTTCTGTCCCTTTTTGCCTTGTCTATGTTTGGGCAGATGTTACCCATTTGGTCTTGCATTCATGATTAAACTAAGAAGTATCTCCCTCATGTGTGTTATTGTTTGTTTTCTTAGGCCTGATATTTGGCTGAAAGGTGGACTTCAGGAGTGACTTCAGTATGACTTAGCATGGTTTCTGGAACCATATTCTCAGGAACTCATCCAGTCTCTGTCAGACCAGTAAGTCTAGTCTTCCTTTTGTATGTGAATTTGGATTTTTTTCTACATTTTTACCCTGCTCTATCCAGAATCCTCTGTTATGATCCTACTCAGAGAATTTGGTGGTGGTAGCCTGGCACCATCTAATTCTGGGCTCAGGTTGGTGGAAGCTGTGGTTCATGTGGTCCATTTGTCCTTTGGACAAATATTTTCCTTGTGTCTTTGGTTTTCTTCATTCTCCTTTGCTCATATCGTGATAGGAACAATAGATGCATCTTAGATGGCTGCTCACAAGCTTTTAAGACCCCAGATCCTGCTCACCAAAGTAGGGTGTAGAACATATTCTTTATGAACTATGTTATGCCAGTTGACCTAGATGTCCCCTGAGATCGTGGTCCCTAGCCCTCAGCCGCAGTAACTTGGTCCCTCAAGGTGTTTGGATGTGTCTAGAAAACTTCTGTGATTTTGCCTTGATCAAGTTGTGCTGGATTCCCCTATATTGGATGTTGTCTTTCCCTTCACCAAAGTTAACGTTTTTCTACTATGTAGTTAGTGATTTCTTTCCTCCCCATCCCTCGCCTTAGTCGTAACCATCAAAGATTGTGTTTTCTGTGTGTAAACCTTTTCTTGGGTTTTTATAATAGCAATCTCTTACAATATTTGTCCTTTTGTCATTGCTGTATTTCACTCAGCATAATGTCTTCCAGATTCATCCACGTTTCACAGATTCATCATTGTTTCTTATCATTGCGTAGTATTCATTGTGTGTATGTATCATGATTTGTTTATCCATTCATCTGCTGTTGGACGCTTAAATTGTTTACATCTTTGCCTATTGTGAATAATGCTGCAAAGAGCATGGCTGTGCATATGACTATTCATGTGATGGCTCTTATTTCTCTAGAATATATTCCTAGGAGTGGAATTGCTGGATTATATCGTATTTCTATTTCTAGTTTTTTCAGTAGGCACCATGTCATTTTTCGTAGTGGTTGTACCATTTTACATTCCTACCAGCGGTTCATAAGAGTTCCAGTCTTCTTGCTACCTGTCCAAAACTTGTTTTTTTCTGGTTGATTTCATTAGTGCCAGTAATATCTGGGTGAGATGGTATCTCATTGTAGTTTTTTGTTGTTGTTTTTGTTTTGCATTTCTCTAATGGCCTATCATTACAAACATTTTCTCGTGTCTGTTAGCCACCTGAATGTCTTCTTGGTGATGTGTGTGTTCATATACTTTGCCAATTTTTTAATTGGATTATTTATCTTTTTATTGAATAGAAATAGTCTATAGATTTTAGAAATTATACCCTTGTTAGACATGTTGTAGCTAAAAAGTTTTTTCCAGTCCATAGGTTCTCTTTTGATGAACCATTTCGATGAGCTTAAGTTTAATTCTTAGGTCCTCCCAGGTTTTTTTTTTTTTTTCCCAGTTATGTAGTTTATCTTCTGGTGTCTGTGCGTTATTAGTTATGGTGTATATTCTCTTTTTATGGCATGTATTAAGGCCCCTTCATTGTCCCCATTTTTTCTTCCATTTTCTTTATTGTTTTAAGTTTGATATTTATGTCTTTGATGGATTTTGAGTTAGTTTTTGTGTATGGTGTGAGGTATGGGTACTGTTTCATTTTTTTTGTAGATGGACATCCAGTTATGCCAGCACCATTTGGTAATGAGACTGTCTATTCTCCATTCAGTTGACTTCGGCCATTTGTCAAATATCAGCTACTCATAGATCTATGGATTTACATCTGGGTTCTCAGTCCGTTCCCTATGTCTGTGTGTCTGTTGTATACGTATCAGGCTATTTCAGCTCACAGTACTGTATAATAGGTTCTGAGATGAGGTAGTGTGAGGCATCCCATTTATTTTTTCATCTTTATTAATGCTTTACTTATACAGGTCTCTTCCCTTTCCCTAGAAAGGCGGTAGTTTGGTTGTCCATGTCTTTAAAGAATGCTATTGGAACTTAGATCAGGATTGCATTGTATCTATAGATCACTTTGTGTAGTATTGCAATTTTCACAATGTTGAATATTCTGATCTGTGAGCATGGTGTGTTTTTCCACTTACGTAGGTCTCCTTTGGTTTCTTGCAGCAGTGTTTTGTAGTTTTCTTTGTATAGATTTTACATCCCTGGTTAGATTTATTCCTAAGTGTTTTATTTTTCTGGCACTATTGTAAATGGCATTGATTTGCTGAATTCCTTTTTGAAGTTCTCTTTGTTGCTGTAGAGAAATCTAACTGATTTTTGTTTGTTAATATTGTATCCGGCCACGTTGCTGAAATCCTCTATTACTTCCAGTAGCTTTCTTGTGGATTCTTTGGGGGTTTTTGTGTATAAGATCACATCATCTGCAAGTAGGTAGCTTTACTTCTTCTATACCAATTTGGATGCACTTTATTTATTCTCTTCTTGCTGTAACTAGGGCCTCCAGCACGATGTTGAGTAATAAAAGGCATCCTTGTCTCATTCCCGTTCTCAAGGGAAATGCTTTCAGTCTCTCTCCATTTAAAATGACGTGAGCTGTTTGTTTTGTATAAATGCCCTTTATTATGTCGAGGAATTTCCATTCTGTTCCTATTTGGCTGAGAGTTTTTATTAGGAATCTGTGTTGGACTTTGTCAAATGCCTGTTCTGTGTCAATTGAAATGATTGTGTGATTCTTTTATTTTATTTGTGTGGTGGAGTATGTTGATTGATTGTCTAATGTTGAACTATCCCTGAATAACTTGTATAAATCCCACTTGGCTGTGAAGTATTATTATTATTTTGATATACTGTTTGAATTCTATTGGCTAGAATTTTGTTGATAATTTTTGCATGTATGTTCATGAGACATATCGGTCTGTAGTTTTCTTTTTTTGTTGTGTCTTTGCCTGGCTTTGGTATCAGGGTTATGGTGGATTCATAGAATGAATTCTGGAGTATTTCCTTTTTTTTTTTATGCTTTGAAATAATTTGAGTTGTATTGATGTGAACTCTTCTCTTAAAGTTTGGTAGAATTCCCCAGTGAAGCCATCTGGGTCAGGGCTTCTTTGTTGGTGGTGGTGGTGGTGGGAGTTTTTTAATTACCTCTTTAATTTCTTCTTTGGTTATGGTTTGGCTTAGTTTTTCTACCATGTCGGTTTAGGTAGGTAGTGTTTTTCTAGAAATTTGTCCTTTTCCTGTAGATTTTCAAATTTGGTGGAGTACAATTTTCATAGTATTCTGTTATGATCCCTTTTATTTTAGTTGTGTCTGTTGTAATATCACCAGTCTCTTTTCTTATTTGTGTTGTTTGCTTCCTCTCCTGTTTTTCTCTTGCCTGTTTGGCCATTGGTTTGTCTATTTGGTTCATTTCAAATAACTAACTTTTGCTCTTGTTGATTCTTTTTGTTGTTGTTGTTGTTCCCTATTTCATTTATTTCTGCTGTAATCTTTATTATTCTCTTCCTTGCGATGCCTTGGGCTTCTTTTCCAGTTCTTTTTATTTGTTCGAGTTGTAATGTTACTGTTTTGTTTTGGCCCTTTCTTCTTTTCCATGTGTGTGTTTGTTGCTATAGTATGAGTTTTAAGCACTACTTTTGCTGTGTCCCAAAGATGTTGGTAGGATGTATTTTCTTTCTTGTTTGATTCTATGAATTTTTGTTCTATCCTTGATTTCTTCCTTTACCCTGTACTTTTGAAGCATGTTGTTCAGGTTCCATGTATTTGATTTTTTTCGTGAGTATTTCTGTTATTGATTTCTACTTTTATGGCATTATGATCAGAGAAGATGCTTTGTATTATTTCAGTGTTTTGGATTTTTTTTTAGGCTTGATTTGTGGTCTAAAATGTGGTGTATTCTGGAGAATATTCCACGTGCATTGGAAAAGAATGTATACTTTGCTGCCGTTGGGTAGAGAGTTCTGTGTATATCTGTGAGGTCAAGTTGGTCGATTGTGGCATTTTGATCTTCTGTATCTTCATTGAGTTTCTTTCTAGATGTTCTGTCCTTCACTGAAATTGGCATATTGAAGCCTCCTACTATTATTGTGGAACTCTGTTTCTCTTTTCAGTGCTGTTAGAGTTTGTTTTGCGTACTTTGGAGCCCTGTCGTTAGGTGCATACGTATTTATTATCGTCATGTCCTGCTGGTGTATTGTAGTCACTATAGAGTGACCTTCCTTATGCTTTGTGGTGGATTTTGCTTTAAAGTCAATTTTACTGGAGATTAATATTGGCACTTTCACTCTTTTTTGTTTATTGTTTGTTTGATATATTTTTTTCCCATCTTTTGAGGTTTAGTTTGTTTATGTCTTTGTGTCTAAGTAGTGTCTCTTGTAGAGAGCATATAGATGGATCTTTTTTTTTTTTTTAATTCATTCTCCCACTCTCTGTCTTTTACTGGTACATTTAGTCCATTTACATTCAGTATAATTATTGATAGGTAAAAAAAAAATTTTTTTTTTTTTTGTTTATGAGTTTACTGCTGTCTTTGTTTTGTTTTTTATGGTGCTGATGGATTCTTTTTTCTGCTTAATTTTTTGTGCTGGGTTCTTTTTGATCATGGATTTTCTTTTCATGTCTTTAATTATTGTTGATTTTGTGTTTGTTTTTATGTTTTTCTTTTTTATTTTGATGGGTAAATTTCTTAGCTTCCTTTGTGGTTACCTTGAAATTTACCTTCATTTTTCTAAGTTTAAACCAGTCTTTTATTTCTTGATAACACCTTGACTTCCTCTCCATGTGGAAGTTCTATGACTACTCTGTTTTTTCCCTCTTTTTTGTGCTGACATGGTGGTCATTTACATATTGTTGTCTCTGGTTCCCTATTTTCAGTCTTTCAACTTTGTTTTATTTTTGAGAATTCCTTATCTGAGTTGGTATCTGGTTCATCTGTCCTGTGTCCTATTCTTGAATTGTTGTGTGGTGTTCTTAGTTCTCTAACTGGATTACTTCCTTTAATATTTTTTGTAATTTCTGTCAGGTTTTATATATTCCTTTAATTTCTGTTTATTTGGGCATGACCTAATATCATCATCATATCTGAGAGATAATTTTTATTGGATATATGATTTTTGGCTGCCAATTTTTGTCGTTCAAGGTTTTATATAGGTCATTCCATTGCCTTCTTGCCTGCATGGTTTCTGCTGAGCAGCCAGAGCATAGTCTTTACTCATTTATTTAATCGTACTTTAGATGAAGGTTTACAGAACAAACTAGTTTCTCATTAAACAGTTAGTACGCATATTGTTTTATGACATTGGTTAACAACCCCACAACATGCCAACATTCTCCCTTCTCAACCTTGGGTACCCTATTACCAGCTTTCCTGTCCCCTCCTGCTTTCTAGTCCTTGCTTCTGGAATGGTGTGCCCCTTTAGTCTCATTTTCTTTATGGGCATGTCTAACGGCAGTGGGAATCTTTGCCTTAAGGGTGAACCTCAGAAGTTACTTCATTACTGAGCTGAAAGAGTGCCTGGGGGCCATACACTCAGGGTTTCTCCAGTGTTTGTCAGGCCAGCAACATTTTTCTCCAGCTCTGTCCAGGGCCTTCTAATTTGATCCCTGTCAAAGCAGTCAGTGGTTGTAGCTGGGCACCATCTACTTATACTGGACTTAGTCTGGTGGAAGCTGTTGTAGATGTGGTCCATTAGTCTTTTGGACTAGTCTTTCCCTTGCATCTTTAGTTTTCTTCATTTTTCCTTGCTCCTGAAGAGGTGAGACCAGTGGAGTATCCTAGATGGCCAGTCACAGGCTTTTGAGACCCCAGATGCTACTCACCAAAGTAGAATGTAGAGCATTTAAACTATATTATGCCAGTTGAGCTAGATGTTCCCTGAGACTACGGACCCCACACCCCCAGCCCCAGCAATTCGGTCCCTCAGGGAGTTTGGATGTGTCTATGGATCTCCCATGATCTTGCCTTGGACAAGTTGTGCTAGCTTCCCCATTATTGTGTACTGTCTTACCCTTCACCAGAGTTACCACTTGTGTATTGTCTATTTAGTATTTTTCCATCCCTACCCCTCCCCTCCCTCCCCACCCTCCCCTCCCTGGTAACCATCAAAGATTGTTTCTTTTTGTGTGTAAACCTTTTCATGAGTTTTTACAGTAGTGGTCTCAAACAATATTTATCCTTTTGTGATTGACTTATGTCTTAGCTATCTAGTACTGCCATAACAGAAATACCACAAGTAGATAGCTTTAACAAGGAGAAATTTATTTTCTGACAGTATAGTAGGTTACAAGTCCAAATTCAGGGCTTCGACTCCTGCGGAAAGCTTTCTCACTCTGTCGTCTCTGGAGGAAAGTCCTTGTCCTCTATCTTCCCCTGGTCAAGGAGCTTCTCAGGTGCAAGGACCCTATGTCCAAAGGACGAGTTCTACTCCTGGTACTGCTTTCTTGGTGGTATGAGGCCCCCAACTCTCTGCTTGCTTCCCTTTCCTTTTATCTCTTGAGAGGGGACCTGAGTAAGGGTGGTGTTACAATCCCACCCTAATCCTCTCAACATAAAATTATAGTCACAATGGAGGACAACCACACAATACTGGAAATCATGGCCTAACCAAGTTGACACATATTTTTTGGGGAACACAATTCAATCCATGACAACTGATTTCACTCAGCATAATGCACTCCAGATTCATCCATGTTATGAGATGCTTCACAAATTCATTGTTGTCCTTTATCGTTGTGTAATACCGCATTGTGTGTATGTACCACAGTTTGTTTATCTGTTCATCTGTTGATGGGCTCTAGGTTGTTTCTATCTTTTTGGTATTGTGAACAAATGCTGCAGTGAACATGGGTGTGCATATGTGTATTCCTGTGACGACTCTTATTTCTCTAGGATATACTCCTAGAAGTGGGATTGCTGGATCATGTAGTATTTCTATTTCTTCCTTTCTAAGGAAGCACCATATCTTTTTCCAAAATGGTTGTATCATTTTGCACTCCAACCAACGGTGCATAGAGTTCCGATTTCCCTGCAGCCTCTCCAACATTTGTTATTTCCTGTTTGATTAGTGCCAGTAATGCCAGGGTGAGATGGTATTTCACTGTGGTTTTGGTTTGCATTTCTCTAATGGCTAGTGATCGCGAGCATTTCTTCATGTATCTGTTGGCCCCTTGAATGTCTTCTTTGGTGAAGTGTCTGTTCATTTCCTTTGGCCATTTTTTAATGGGATTATTTATCTTTTTGTTCTAGAGGTGTTGGATTTTCCTGTAGATTATAGAGAATAGACCTTTGCTGGATTTGTAATAGCCAAAAACTTTTTCCCAGTCTGTAGGTTCTCTTTTTACTATTTTGGTGAAGTCTTTTGATGAGGATAAGTGTTTAATTTTTAGAAGATCCCTGCTATCTAGCTTATTTTCTGAAGTTTGTGTGTTCTTGGTTGAGGTTTGTATCCTATTAATGTCATGTATTAGGACCTCTAGTGTTGATCCTATTTTTAATTCTGTAAGCTTCATAGTTTTTGGCTTTATATTTAGGTCTTTGATATATTTCGAATTAGTTTTTGTATATGGTGTGAGGTATGGATCCTGTTTTTTTTGCAGATGGGCATCCAGTTTTGCCAGCACCATTTGTTAGAGACTGTCTTTTCCCCATTTGATGAACTTTGGGCCCTTGTTGAAGATCAGGTGACCATAGCTGGGTGGATTTACATCTAGGTTCTTAATTCAGTTCCACTGGTCAATGTATCTGTTGTTGTACCAGTACCAAGCTGTATTGACTACCATAGCTGTTTAGTAAGTTCTGAGGTCAGGTAGTGTGGGTCCTCCTACTTTATTCTTCTTCTTCAGTAGGGCTTTACTTATCTGGGGCTACTTCCCTTTCCATATAAAGTTAATGATAAGTTTTTCCATCTCTTTAAAGAATATTGTTGGTATTTGGATTGGGATTGTATTTGTAAATTGCTTTGAGTAGAATTGCCATTTTCACAATGTTGAGTCTACCTATCCATGACTATAGTATGTTTCTCCATTTATGTACATCTCTTTTGGTTTCTTGCAGTAGTCATTTGTAGTTTTCTTTGTATAGGTCCTTTACATCCCTGGTTAGATTTATTCCCAAGTTTTTTTTTTTTTTTCCAGGGGCTATGATTAATGGTATTGTTTTCATGATTTTCTTTTCAACATTAGTCTGTAGGAATCCAATTGATTTTTCTATGTTTATCTTCTAATACTCTGATGAATCTGTTAGTTCCAGTAGTTTCCTTGTGGAGTCTTTTGGATTTTCTATGTATAGTATCATATCATCCGCAATAGGAACAGCTTAACTTCTTCATTACCAAGCTTGAAGCCCTTTATTTCCTTTTCTTGCCTTATTGCTCCAGCTAGAACTTCCAGCACAATGTTAAATAGGAGTGGTGATAAAGGGCATTTCTTGCTTTGTTCCTGTTCTCAGGGGGAATGTTTTCAGCCTCTCTCTGTTAAGAATGATGTTGGCCATTGGTTTTGTATAGATGCCCTTTATTATGTTGAGCAATTTTCCTTCTATACCTATGTTTACCTATTTTGTTGAGAGTTTTTATCAGGAATGGGTGTTGGACTTTGTTTAATGCCTTTTCTGTATCAATTGAGATGATAATGTGATTGTTTTCTTTCCTTTTATGTGGTGGATTACATTGATTGATTTTCTAATGTTGAACCATGTTTACCTATTTTGTTGAGAGTTTTTATCAGGAATGGGTGTTGGACTTTGTTTAATGCCTTTTCTGTATCAATTGAGATGATAATGTGATTGTTTTCTTTCCTTTTATGTGGTGGATTACATTGATTGATTTTCTAATGTTGAACCATCCTTGCATACCAAGTATGAATCCAACTTGGTTATAGTGTATTGTTTTTGTGATATGATGCTGAATTCTGTTGGCCAGAATTTTGTTGAGAATTTTTGCATCTATATTCATGAGAGATACTGATCTGTAATTTTCTTTTTTCATAGTGTCTTTACCTGGTTTTGGTATTAGGGTTATGCTGGCTTCATAGAATGAATTTGGAAGTTTCACTTCCTTTTCTGTGTTCTGAACGAGTTTGTGTAGTACTGGTGTAAGCTCTTCTCTGAATGTTTGGTAGAATTCTCTAGTGAAGCCATCTGGGCCAGGGCTTTTTATTTGTTGGATGCTTTTCAATCTCTTGTCTTGTTGTGGGTCTGCTGAGATTTTCAACATCATTTTTTGTTAGTTTGGATAGATATTGCGTTTCTAGAGATTTTTCCATTTCCTCTAGGTTTTCACATTTCTTGGAGTATAGTTTTTCATAATACCCTATTATGATTCTTTTTATTTAAGTTGGGTCTGTTGTTTTGTCCCCCATTTAATTTCTTATTTGGGTTATTTGCATCCTCTCCTGTTTTTCTTTTGTCAATTGTGCCGTGGTTTGTCAATTTTGTTGATTGTTTCAAAGAACCAACTTTGGTTTTGTTGATTCTTTTTATTTTTTTTCTATTCTCTTTTTCATTTATTTCTGCTCTGACGTTTATTTATTTCCTTTCTTCTGGTGCCTGTGAGCTTCTTTTGCTCTTCTCTTTCTAGTTATTCAGGTTGTGTAGTTAATGTTTGGATTTTGTCCCTTTCTTCTTTTTTGATGTGTGCATCTGTTGCTACAGATTGACCTTTGAGGACAGCCTTTGCTGTGTCCCAAAGGTTTTGGTATGATGTGTTTTCATGCTCATTTGATTCTAGGAATTTTTTTATTCCATCTCTGATTTCTTCTATTACCTAGTGGTTTTTAAGCAGGGTGTTATTCTGTTCCCGTGTAACTGATTTTTTTTCCTTTCTCTTCCTGTTGTTAATTTCTATCTTGATGGCATTGTGGTCAGAGAATATACTTTGTATTATCTCAGTGTTTTGGATTTTGTTGAGGGTTGCTCCGTGGCCTAAGATGTGGTCTATTCTGGAGAAAGTTCCATGTGCATTGGAAAAGGATGTGTACTTTGCAGCTGTTATGTAGAGTGAAGTCTTTGAGGTCAAGTTGGCTGATTGTGCCCTTTAGCTCTTCTGTATCTTTGTTGAGTTTCTTCCTAGATGTTCTGTCCTTTACTGAAAGTGGTGTGTTGAAGTTTCCTACTATTATTGTGGAGCTGTCAATTTCTATTTTCAGTGCTGTTAGAGTTTGTTTTATGTATTTTGGAGCTCTGTCGTTGGGTGCATAGATGTTTATTATGGTTAAGTCTTCATGATGGATCATCCCTTTAATCATTATATAGTGCCCTTCTTTGTCTTTATGGTGTATCTTGTTTTAAAGTCTGTCTTATCTGAGATTAGTATTGTGAGTGCTGCTCTTTTTTGGTAGTTATTTGCTTGATATGTTTTTTTCCATCATTTGATTTTTAATAAGTTTATGTCTTTGTTTCTAAGGTGTGTCTCTTGTAGACAGCATATTGATGGGTCCTGTTTTTTTAATCCATTCTGTCACTCTATGTCTCTTTATGGGTGTACTTAGGCCATTTACATTCAGTGTAGTTATTGATAGGTGTGAGTTTATTGCTGTCATTTTGTAGGGTTTTTTTTTGTGTGTGTGTGGTGCTGACATTTTCTATGTTCCTCTTACTCTCCTGTGCTGAATTCCTTTGTTTGTGGATTTCTTTTGTTTTTGTATATTTTGTTCTTACAAAGACTTTATGTTTTTCTTTATTATTTTAATGAGTAGGTTTGTTAACTATCTTTGTGGTTATCTTGAAATTTACCCTTATCTTCCTAGCTTGATCCAGTTTATTATTACTTGGTATCACCTTGTCTTCCACTCCACTGGAACGTTCTATACCTACGGCGTTTATTCCCTTTTTCTATTTTTCTGACATTGTTGTCATTTTCAGATTACCCTTTCTGGTTCCCTGTTGTAAATGTTTTGGTTTTGGATAGTCCTTGAGAGTTAATTTCCTAGGCTGGTATCTGGTTGGTACATTCTTGCATCCTAGTTTCAGGCTGTGGTTTGTTGTTTGTTCTCAGATCAAAGGGCTCCCTTTAATAATTCTTGTAAGTTTGCTTTTGTTCTTACGTATTCCCTTAATTTCTGTTTATCTGGAAATGACCTAATTTGACCATCATATTTGAATTTGAATTTTACAGGATATATTATTCTTGGTTGGCAATTTTTTTTCTTTCAACGTTTTATATACGTCATCCCATTGCCTTCTCGCCTGCATGGTTTCTGCCAAATAACCACAGTTTGGAGTTTAGTCTTATTGTTTCTCCTCTGTATATGCTGTTTTGTTTTTCTTGAGTTGCTCTCAGGATTTTTTCTTTGTCTTTGGTTTTATTGAGTGTGATTATGATATGCCTTGGTGATTTTCTTTTGGTGTCTATCCTATATGGGGTTTGTTGAGCTTCTTGGATGGTTAGCTTTTCATCTTTCATGATATTAGGGGAAGTTTTCTGTCAGCAATTCTTCTGTGGTCCTCTCTGTGTTTTCCATTTTCTCCCCCTGTTCTGGAACTCCTATCACTCACAGATTTTTGCTTTTGATTGTATTTCACATAATTCTCTGGGTTTCTTCATTTTTCTTTCTTCTTTTTTTCTGATTTTTCCTCAAACAGAGTTGTATCCACGTATTTGTCTTCAGTTTCACTGATCCTGTCCTCCATTATTTCAAACCTGCTCCTCAGCCCTTCTGTGGCACTGTCCATTTCTGAAATCTTGTTTATCTTTTGGATTTCTAATTGTTTTTGTGTGATATATGGGTATGAATTTATTTTGGCATTTTGTTCCTGTATTATTCTCCTGAATTGTTAAATTTTTTGTGTGTGTATTTTCCATGAATTTGTCTGCCTTCTCCATAAGTTTGTCTATTTTTTCTCATTTTTGTCTGCTTTTTGCTTCAACTCTTGGATAGCTGTGAATATTAGAGATCTGAATTCCCTGTCAGGTAGTTCTAGCACCTTTTTTCTACTGGAAAGTCATCTGGTGTTTTATTTTGGATGTCTGTGGGAATCACCTGTCCTTTTTTTTTTTTTTAATATGTTTTGCTGTTGTCTGCTGTCTTCAGAACATTCAGTAGTTATTTTCTTCGTTTATTGATTGTAGATTGTTTGTTTCTTCCTGCTTTTTTGTTTTATTTTGTTACGTCTGAGCAGGTGGGCTGTGTGTTCTTTGTTATTTGCTTGTTTGTGGTCACGATACTTTTCACCTCTGTGTCCAATAAGCAGGACCAGTCACTCAGCTGTGGTGCAGCAGGGCAGCAGGAGGGTCTGGGATGGGTTGGGCCGGGAATCAGTGGTGGGCAAGTTCCAGTAGGCCGTGACTGTGCTGCTTGGGGGTGTGATGTTTACCACATGGTGCAGGTAGGCAGGAAGGAGGGGGGAGGTTGTGATGTGTGGAGCTAATATGGTTATGGGAAAGAGGGGAGAGAGAAGAGAGAAACACGACCCAAAGACAGACAAACAACAACAACAAAAAAGAGTGCAAACGAGCTTGCCATTGGGTGGAGAGATGAGAAACTGAGAAATGGAGAAAAACAAAAAGGAATAAAAGGGAAAAGGAAAAAGAAAGAACTGGATAAAAATTTGGTAGAGAAAAAAAAAAAGGAAAGAAAAATTCCCTGTGGATCCCACTAGTGTGGCTGCAAACACCGGGGCAGTGGCTTTCAGACTGCACAGTATAATCTGGCTGGAGGGGGTATATATGTCACACAGCTCCAGGTATTCAGAAGATAGAAAAAGAAGATAAGTATAGAGAGACGAGAACTGAGAAATGAAGAAAGATAGAAGGGGAAAAAGAAAGAAAAAAGAAATGTCCCCCGGGATTCCACCTACTCAGCTACGCAGAATGGGGGAGTAGCTCCTAAGCCGCGCAGTGAACCCCTGCTAAAAGGGGCTCCAAAGCTGGGAAAAGAAAAAGAAATCAGGCAAATAAACAAAACAGAACAAAGCAAAGAAAAAAAAAAAGGACAGGGGATTCTACCAACGTGGTGTTGCGGGATGGGGGAGTGGTTCCCCAATTGAGTGACACTTCACAGCCTTTCAAGAAGAAGCAAAGATGGCACATGGAGCCAGGTGTTCAAGAGAAAGGAGGGGGAGGTGGTGGAAGGCATGGAAGAAATTAAAAGAAATGGAAGAAAGCAACATCAGCAACAGACACATGACACTCGAGGAGCTGGCCAATATGGGCAGGGTGAGTCCAAGCAGGATGGGGCCAAAACAGTTGCCTCCAGGCCAAGAGACTGAGGCCAGCAGGAATCAGAGGAGGCTGAGGGGGAGGGCAAGGGTGAGGGTTAGAAAAGCTTATATTGCTGGTTACCAGGTGCTCTGTCTCCTGCTGGGAACATCCTGAAGTTGCTTTCCTGTACTCCCTATCTGCTGATCTGCAATGTGGGTTGTGTGAATCCAAGCGGCACAGATGCTGCACTTCCTGGCCGGCTGAGCCACCGCTGCCAGCCAGGAAACATGGAGGTAAAGCAGCGGGGAGAGGATGGGGGTTGGGAACGTGTTTATTGCTGGTTACCTTGTGCTCTGTCTCCAGCTGGGAGCTCCGTGAAGGTGCTTTCCTGTGCTTCCTGTTCCCCAGGCTCTGACAGGAGTCCAAGATGGAGGATCTGTGCTGCATTAGCTGATGGGGACCTCCACACATATCTCCCCTTGCTCTGTTCTCATGTCAGTTTCTTATTCTTTTCGGCGCTTGTCTGAGTTATCCGTCTCTTCATTTGACACTTTGGGTTCCAGGACTGACATTTGTCTCTGTTTTACTTAGTTTTTTTGGTCTTCGTTTTGGAGGGACGACGTGGTGCTTCTGTCTATGGCACCATGTTGGCCAAAAGTCTTGAGCTTAGTCTTATTGGTTTTCTTTTGTAGGTTACTTTTTGTTTATCCATAGCCACTTTCAGGATTCTTTGTCTTTGGTTTTGTTAACTTCTTTTAGGATTTATCCTGTACGTGCTCGTTGAGCTTCTTGGATAGATATTTTCTCATCTTTTATGGTATTAGGGAAGTTTTCTGCCAGTAAATCTTCAACACTTCTCTCTGTGTTTTCCATTAGCCCTCTTCCTACCCCTGTACTGGAATGTTGATCATTTGTGGGTTTTTCTTCTTGTTAGTGTCCTATATAATTCTTAGTCTTCCTTTGTTTTTCTTCAGTATTTTTTGTTTTTTCCTCAAACAAATTGGTGTCAAGGGCTTTATCTTCAGTCTCACTAATTCTGACTTCCATTGTCTGAATTCTGCTCCTATCACCTTCTACTGTGTTATTTAATTCTGGAATTTTATTGTTAGCCTTTTGGATTGCTAGTTGCTGCTTTGTATCATTTCTAGTAGCCTATTTTGTTGTTTTATTCTTGTATCATTTTCTGAATTGTTCCATTTTTTTGTTTGTGTGTTCCTTGGTTTTGGCTGTATTTTCCCTGATCTCCTTCTTGGTCTCTTGGACAGCTCTGGATATTAGTCTTTTGAATTCTTTATCAGGTAGTTCCCTAGCCGTATCTTCCTCCAGAAGATTTTCTAGATAGCTATTTTGGTCGCTTGCTAGAGTTATCCTGCTTCTTTATGTGATTTGACATGAAAAAAAAAAATTTTTTTTTTTTTACTTGTCATCTCCAAGGCATTGATAAGTTATTATATTTATTTATCGTATATTTCTTTGCTGCATCCTATTTTTGTTTTCTTTTGTCTTGACATGTATCCATGTAGGCTGGATGTATGTGCTACTCTGGTTGTTAATCTGGCCCCATTGAGCCCTCACCTCCTGTCAGCAGTTGGGGAGAGGAGCTACTACATGTGTGAGCCCTGGGCTCTTTTCACTGTCCTCGAGGTGCTGCTGAGGGTATAGGTGGCGTTTTTGGTGAGGTGATGTATCTGTCTTGGTGGTCACATGGCCATGGGTGTAGGGATGTTTTTCCTGGTTGAAGGGTTGTGTGATGGGTGTGTGTGCTCTGCTGCTTGCTGGATTGTTGGGGAGAAGGTGCCCATGTGATTGGTCTCTGAGTGTGTGGTGTGGAGACACTCACCTACAGTGCCGGGCAAGCAAGGCTGTGTGCGTATTTGGAGCAGGCAGAAGACTCAGGTTGTAATGGGGGGGCAATGTAGGGACAAGGCAGGACACTGTTGGCTGTACATGGGTGCCCAGATGTAGGACATGCCTCTGTCCACTGGAGTGTATATCGCAGGGGTACTGCAGCTAGTATTTGGGCACCAGGTGACATTTGCCGGAGGGATTGGGGGTACCACTAGTTCTAAGGCCTCTGTTGTGGGAGGCTCTATGGAGTTGGTGGAACTGACAGCCCTCAAGCCCCCAATGTGTACGGTTGATGCCACTTCCTAGGGGGCAGGGCAGTGTGTAATGCTGCAGATCTACAGCACCTGCTTGGCTGCTGCAGGCAAAAATGGGCTTCAGCTGGGAGCCCTGCCCACTTTGTCTTAATGAGGGCATGCCATGCCAGGTCAGCCAGCAAGGCATTGATGTGGGTGATTGGGAGGGGTGAAAGGTGCTACACGTCTGTGGACCCTGCACCAGTGGCTAGGCTAAGACCCAGGCACCTCAAACAAACTGAAAGCAGTAGGCTTAGGGAATAGGGCAGTGTTGAGTGTCACAGATCAACAACTGCAACCTGGCTGCTATTGGTGAAAATGTGCTTCCACTGGGAACTCTGCCCACCTTATGCCAATGTGTACATGCTGTGCCGACTCAGCCAGCACAGCGCTGGTTTAGGTGATCACAGAGGATGGGACCTCTGTGTCAGAAGCTGGAGAAGGGGTGAGCACCTCCGGAGTGGGCCCATGAGTTCCAGGCTTATGGGACGTGGCAGAGTTGAATGCCACCAGACTGGTGTTGGAGCAGGGAAGGAAATGGATCGGGGGAGGGAGTGCTCCTTGGCCGGTGGAGCTCTGGTGGGAGGAGGGTCTGTGGTACATGTGGTGAATTGGGAGTGTGCACTTAACTTTCACAGGTCTGGTGTCACTCCTGTCTGAGCCTGGAGGTATGTACAGAGTTGTTCCTGCTTAGCTGTACCAGATGAAGTAGATTTTGGCTTGGGATGCTGCTGCTTGCCTCAATATGTCTGTGCCGTGCAGGTTCAGCTAGCAGCATGCCTGTAATCCAGCAATCTGTAATTCCAGTTTCTGCTGTTTTTGAATCGTCTCTACTTCCACCTATCGCTCACTCCAATTCTTCAGCTTTGTCTTTGATGTTTAATGTTCCTAGATTATCATATATATGCAACTCACTTGTTTTGTTTTGGGTTTTTTTGGTCTTTGTTGTAAGAGTGATTATATCAAGTGTCTGACTATTCCTTTGTCTTAGCCGTCCCCTTGGTGAAGTCTTTTGATGAGCGTACATTTAGTTTTAAGAGCTCCCCATTATCTAGTTTACCTTCTCGTGTCTGTGCATTATTAGCTATGGTTTGTATTCTGTTTATGCCGTGTATTAGGGCCCCTAGTATAGTTGCTATTTTTTTTCTTCCATTATCTTTATCAGTATAGGTTTTATGTTTATGTCTTTGATCCATTTTTGAGGTAGATATTGTGTATGATGTTTGTATGTGTCCTATTTCATTTTTTTTTTTTTAATAGATGGAGATCCAGCTTTGCCAGCACTATTTGTTAAAAAGACTGTCTTCCCCATGTGGAAACCCTGATGGCGTAGTGGTTAAAAGTTCTGCCACTAACCAAAAGGTAGGCAGTTCAAATCCACCAAGCACTCCTTGGAAACCCCATGGAGCAGTTCTACTCTGTCCTACAGGGTTGCCATGAGTTGGAATCAATTCAATGGCAATGGGTTTGGTTTTTTTGTTGTCTTTTTTTTTTCCCCCCCATTTAATGGACTTTGGTTCTTTGTCAAAGATCAGCTGACCATAGGTGGATGTATTTGCATCTGGGTGCTCTGTTCTGTTCTGTTGGTCTGTATGTCTGTTCTGGTACCAACACCAGGCTGATTTGACTACTGTGGCTATATAGTAGGTTCTGAGATCAGGTAGTGTGAGGCTTCCTACTTTGTTCTTTTCCTTCAATAATTATTTATCTGAAGCCTCTTCCCTTTCCATATAAAGTTGGTGATTAGTTCTCCATCTCATTCGATAATGTTCTTGGAATTTGGAATGAAATTGCATTATATCTGTAAATCAGTTTGGATAGAATTGACATTTTCACAACGTTGAGTTTTTCTATCCACGAGCATGGTGTGTTTTTCCATTTACCTAGGTCTCTTGGTTTATTGCAGTGGTATTTTTCAGTAGTCTTTGTATAGGTCTTTTAGGTCCCTGGTTAGATTTATTCCTAAATATTTTTTCTTTTTAGGGGCTGTTGTAAATGGTATTGTTTTCATGATTTCCTTTTTGAAATTATCTTTCTTGGTGTATAGGAAGGAACTGATTTTTCTATGTTGCTCTTGTTTCCTGCTACTTTGCTGAATTTTTCTGTTAGTTCCAGTAGTTTTCTTGTGGTGTCTTTGGGGTCCTCTGTGTGTAGGATCATATTGTCTGTGAATAGGGATAGTTTTACTTCTTCCTTTCCAATTTGGATGGCCTTTTATTTCTTTTTATTGCCTTATTTCTCTACCTAGGACTTCCAGCCCAGTGGTAAATAAGAGTGGTGATAAAAGGCATCCTTGTCTTTTTTCTGTTCTCACAGGGAATGCCTTCAGCCCCTCTCTATTGAGAGAGATGTTGTTTGTCAGTTTTGTAGGGATGTCCTTTATTTTGAGGAATTTGCCTTCTTCCGAGTGGTGGTGACCATGATGCTGGTGGTGATGGAAGTGCAAGTGGTGATGGCGGCTTGGGTGGTGACCATGATGCGGGGGATGTTGGCAATGTTGGTGGTGACCATAACACAGGTGGTGGAGGTAGCGTGGATGGGGATAGCAGCGTGAGTTGTGACCATAATGTGGGTTATCACAGAGGTGCGGGTGGTGACAGTGGTGTGGGTGGTGACCATGATGAAGGCAGTGGCGGCAGTGCAACTGGAGTTGGCACGGGTGGTGGTGGTGGTATGGGTGGTGGAGGAGGCGTGGGAGATAGAGAAGATGTGGGTGGTGACCGTGATGTGGGTGGTAGTGGTAGCACAGGTGGGGTGAGGATGGCGGGTGGTAGTGGGCAGCACAGTTGGTTTTGGTGGTTCAGGTGGAGACCATGGTGTGGATGGTGATGGCGGTGTGAGTGGTGAGCATGATGCAGGTGTGGTAAAGGCGGTGGTGACGGTGCATATGGTGGTGGTGGCAGAGTAGGTGGCAGTGGCAGTGCGAGTGGTGACCATTATGCAGATGGTGGTGGTGGTGCGGGTAGTTTCCATGATGTGGGTAGTGATGGCAGTGTGGGTAGTGACCCATGATTCAGGTGGTGGTGGTGGCACTGGTAGTAGCAGCAGCATGGGTAGTGGCAGTGGCATGAGTGGTGGAGTCGGTGTGGGTGGTAGTGTTGGTGTATGTGTTGACCATAATACAGGCAGTAGTTGTGATGCAGATGGTGCCATGATGCAGTTGGTGATGGCAGTGCAGATGGTGACCATGATGTGTGGTGGCAGTGGAGTGGGTGGCGATAATGATGTAATTGATGGTGGGAGCACGGCTAGCGGAGACAGTATGGGTGGTGGCTGTGACGGGGGTGGTGACCATTATGTGGGTGGTTATGATGATGCAGTGGTGGAGGCAGCATAGGTTGTGGTGGTGGTACAGGTGGTGACGACGGTGCAGGTGGTGAGCACCATGAGAGTAGTGGTCGAGGTGTGGGTGGTGATGTTGGTGCACGTAGTGACTATGATGCGGCTTCTGGCGGCGGTGCATGTGGTATCCATGATGCAGGTGGTGGCGGCGATGATTGTAGTCACAATGGTGTGGGTGGTGATGGTGGCGTGTGTGGTGGCAGGGTTTCAGGTGGTGGCAATGGCGAGGGAGGTGACAGTAGTGTGGGTGGTGGCGGGGCTTTGGGTAGTGATGGCAGTGTGGGTGGCGAGCATGATGCGGGTCATGGCTGCCACGCAGGTGGTGGTCGTGATGTGGGTAGGAACAGTGGTATGGATGGTTTTGGCATCATAAGTGGAGGGGCGACATAGGTGGTGACTGAGGCAGGTGGTGGGTGTGGTGACCGTGATGCAGGTGATGGCAGTGGTACGGCCTGTGCTGGCGGTACAGGTGGTGCTTTCGGTGCATGTGGTGTCAACGGCATGGGTGTGGTGGTGACACAGCTGGTGGAGTCAGCACAGCTGGTGAAGGCATCACAGTTGGTGTGGTCGGAGGCATTATGGTTGGTGGTGGCAGTAAGGGTGGTGACTGTGATGCAGGCAGTGGCGGAGGTACAGGAGGTGACTTCAATGCAGGTGGTGACCATGAGGCTGTGGTGGTGGCAGAGAAATGGTGGCAGTGGCATCAGTGGTGATGGTGGTATTGGTGGTGGCGGTGGTGAGGGCAGTGGAGTCGGCACAGGTTTTTGTGGTGGTGCTGGTGGTGACCATCATGCTGGTGGTGGCAGAGTTGCAGGTGGTGGTGTCAATGTGAGTGTTGACCATGATGTGGGTGGTGGCGTCGCTGCAAGCAGTGGCCGTAACGTGAGTGATGGCAGTAGCATGGATGGTGATGGCGGCAAAGGTTGTGCAGTCATTGCAGGATGTGGCAGCAGTGCAGGTGGTGGTGGCATCGCACGTGGCAGAAGTGGTGTGGCCAGTGGTGGCAATGCAGGTGGTGATGGTGGCGCACGTGGTAGAGTCGGTGCTGGTGGTGGCACCATCGTGGGTGGTAGAGTCTGCACAGGTTGTAACGGCAGCATGGACAGTGACAGAAAGCAATTTAAAATTTTTTTTTTTTTGACACTTCAATGTGTGTTTCCCATTGACTAGATTGTAAGTACCCTAAACTGGATTACAGGTTCCTTGAGGCTTGAATCTGTATGTACAATTCTCTCTATTACTGCTAAGCACTTAGCCCAGTGTTTAGCACATTGTTGTTAGCTGCTCTCTAGTCAGCCCTTGACTCATGGTGATGTCAGGCACAACAGATGGAAACCCTTCCTGGTCCTGCACTGTCTCCAAGATCAGTTTGATATTGGACTGTTGTGATCCATAGGCTTTCTTTTGGCTGATTTTCAAACGTAGATCACCAGGCCTTGCTTCCTAATCTGTGTTATTCTGGAAGCTCCACTGAAACCTGTTCTGCCACATAGCAACACGCAAGGCTCCACTGACAGAATGGTGATAGGTGCATACGAGGTGCACTGGCCGGGAAGCCAGCCTGGGTCTCCACATGGAAGGTGAGAATTCTACCACTGAACCTTCTCATTGAGCACAGACAGGAGAGTTAATGATGCATACGGAGAGGAAGTGAACAAACTTGTGTTTTAGGAGTCTTGGTCCCTCTACTCCTAAGAAATCTAGAGCCTGTCAATCTTACTGCAGTGTTTTTCATAGCTGTGAAGAATTTGGCAGTTATTTATCCAGTCAACAAGTTATTTTTTACCTCCTACTATAGCCTGAGGATAGCATAAAAAAATTAAAATCATGATTACTACATTCATTTGATAGCTTTTTTTTTTCACAACTGGTAAGTTTCAGAAAGCCCTAGGATAAGAAATTTGCCGAATGAGGTGTGTTTTATGTGAAATTGGGCCTAGGTGATTTAACTTCCCATTGACCTTCAGGATTATAACCCATTCTCTGGCTTGTTGGTGGTGTAGGGATGCTTGGCCCCAGGCTGCATGCCAACTGCCTCCCAATCTCAAGTCTTTGCCGTGTTTCTTTCACTGGTTGTTTTGCCCTCTTAATAGACTACAGACCTGCATTATCTCTTCTTAATGTCAGACTCTTTGACTCCAACCTCATTAATTTGTGAAATGCCATCTCTATGAACAGTATATTATAAATAAAAGTAATAATATGGTAAGTCATAATTATGTAAAATGATTAAGCCTTTGAGGTGGGAGGAACATTTGTTCTTGTGATTGCTTGTGGTTCAAGTTGTCCTTACTGCTGCATAATTGTCCCTGTCTTTGCTGTTTCCTTGTCCTGGGTTTCTTTGTTTATCCTTTGTCATACCTTATTATTATTGTGACCCTATTACCTCACAACATGTTTTCTCATTTTCAAAATGAGTGATTGAGAGCTTGACATAACTAATGCCATAATGATACTCTAAGTAATCTATAAGCATTTTTTTTTTTTTTTCGCCAGCTGCTTTGTCTTTTTCTGAAGGGATGTGGAGCCCTTTGGGCTCCTGTGGCCTTGGTCTCTCTCCTCTTCTTTGTTCTCTTGAGAAGTGGCCTTCAGCCTGCAAGATGGCAGCTAGGAAGTCTGCCTGGCACTTTCGGTCTGCAACTTTGTTTCTTGCTCCTTATCTCAGTCAGAGTGGACTTGGCCGGTCAGTTCCACAAGCCATGAGATTGTTATGTAAGTTTTTTTTCAGCCTGTTACAAAGATACAGATTAGAAAAGTCAAGATGTCTGACATGCATATCTTTAGTTTAATAAAGAGTTTCTTGTAGTATTTTGTGATGTATATGACCATCTGTGGGTAACGTGCTTAAAAACATTAGGTAATTCTTGCCAAAATGCTATATAAGCCCTGATGTAAAAATTGCTTTTGGAGGGACTTCACAAAGGACAGCCTGCACTGGTGTCAGCTAATAAACTTTCTCCCTCTTTCTAACTTGGAGTATGTTTCATTGGCTTGACTGCTCTAGGGCACGGACCCCAATTGGATAACATTATTATTATTTCCTTTGAAACTTAGCCTCTTTTCTACTGGTATGCAGATTTACATTAGCTTCATTCATCAAGAATTTATCAGTCATTTACAGTATGACTGTCATGGATTGAATTGTGTCCCCCCAAAAATATGTGTCAACTTGGTTAGGCCATGATTCCCAGTATTGTGTGGTTATCCTCTATTTTGTGATTGTAATTTTATGTTGAGAGGATTAGAGTGGGATTGTAATGCCACCCTTACTCAGGTCAACTCCCTAATCCAAGGTAAAGGGGGTTTCCCTGGGGTGTGGCCTGCACTGCCTTTTATCTCTCAAGAGATAAAAGGGAAGGGAAGCAAGCAGAGAGTTGGGGACCTCACACCACCAAGAATGTAGCACCAGGAGCAGAGCACGTCCTTTGGACAAGGGGTCCCTGCACCTGAGAAGCTCCTCCACCAGGGGAAGATTGAGGACAAGGACCTTCGTCCAGAGCCGACAGAGAGAGAAAGCCTTCCCCTGGAGCTGACACCTTGAATTTGCACTTGTAGCCTACTTTACTGCAAGAAAATAAATTTCTCTTTGTTAAAGCCATCCACTTGTGGTATTTCTGTTATGGCAGCACTAGATGACTAGGACAGTGACTATCACTGTATGGGATATTACAGGAAAGACTCCAAAATCTATTTGATACTTGACATAGCCTCTCGAGAAGTTAAGAACTAAGAGATGACTTTTCTTGATATTATTCCATACCAATCTAAGCCATGGGTATTAGAAAATTAGGAGTATGTTGATATTCCCTATTGGAATATTCAGTATTTCTCTCGGTCTTTGCCCTGTTTGGAAACCCTGATGGCATAATGGTTAAGAGCTAGGCTGCTAACCAAAAGGTCAAGAGCTCGAATCTACCAGGTGCTCCTTGGAAACTCTATGGGGCAATTCTACTCTGTCCTATAAGCTCGCTATGAGTCAGAATTGACTCGACGGCAGTGGGTTTGGTTTTGGTTTTGGTTTGCCCTCTTTGCCTATCTACAGGAGAGACAGAGGGAGAAAAGGAATGCTGGAAAGGGGTTTGATCATGTAATTTATGTCTTCTGTGTCTGATTTCAATATTGAAATTCTTTATAGTGAAAGCTCAGACTGCTGCTTTCTGGAAGTCCTGGTAGTAAAAAAAAAAAAAAAAAAAAAAAAATTTATGGCATTTATTCCATCCCTTCTTCTAATCGTCCTCTTGATTTATATTATAGACCTGGAGATGCCTAGTAGGAGATGATGCATAAAACCCTAGGAAGTAATGACTGATTTTATCTAAAATGTTCTGTTATAAAATGCACTAAGACATTTCAGAATAAAAATGGCTGAAAACTGAAATTGTTAACTCTATGGCCAGCTCTGATCCTCACACAATTCTTCAAAGTTGATGTGTCTTACTGATCTCATTTTATAGATGAGGAAAAGAAAACATGGCAAGGTTATGTAACTTTCCCAAGCCTCAAATCTAATAGGTGACAGAGCTAGGATTTGAATTCAGCTCTGGGTGTATTCTGAACACATTCTGACTCTTTCAGCCACTCTGCTAAACACCCTTGCTTTTGAGGGACATAAACACAGGCATACATGTCTTTATGTGTGAAACATGTATATGAAATAGTTATATGTGAAGTGTAATTATATATAAAATATTGTATGTGAAATACTCTTATATGTGGTATATTTTATGTGCAAAATATACCTTTATGTGTGAAACACATCTTTATATGTGAAACACATATATGAAATATAGTTGTATGTGAAATATATTTATATAAAATTTTTATATAGGTTTTTACATATGAAATATTTTTTACATATGAAGTGTTATCTGTGAAACAAGTCCTTATGTGTGAAACACATAAAATAGAGTTATATATGAAATAGTTATATAGGAAATATATAGGAAATATTTTTATTATGAAATTTTTAATAGGAAATATTGCAATGAAATATTTTTATATAAGAAATATTTTTACTTATGAAGTATTTTTAAATATGAAATCTTTTTACATATGAAATATTTTTATCTGTGAAAACTGTGAAATACCTTTGTGTGAAACATGTCTTTTATGTGTGAAACAGTTTTTATGTGTGAAATACGTGTATGAAATAGTTATATATGAAATGTAGGTATATACATGAAATATATATGTTATACATGAAATGGTCATATATGAAATACAGTTGTATATTCCATATTTTTATATATGAAATATTTTGTGTGAAACACACCTTTGTGCATGAAACATGCCTTTAAGTGTGAAACGTCCTTATATGTGAAACGCGTCTTTTTGTGAAACACGTATTTATGTGTGAAGCATTTATGTGAAATATAGCTATATTTGAAATATAGCTGTATGTGAAGTATAGTTATAGATGAAATATTTTCATATCATATTTTTATGTATGAAATATTTTTATTTATAAAACATTTTGATATAGGAAATATTATATGTGTGAAATGCCTTTATGAGTGAAACACGTCTTTGTGTGAAACATTTTATATATGATATATATTTATATATGTTGTTGTTAGGTGCCATCGAGTTGGTTCCAACTTGTAGCGACCCTATGCACAACAGAACAAAACACTGCCTGGTCCTGAGCCATCCTTAATCGTTGTTATGCTTGAGCTCATTGTTGCAGCCACTGTATCAATCCGCCTCATTGGGGGTCTTCCTCTTTTCCACTGACCCTGTACTCTGCCAAGCATGATGTTGTTCTCCAGGGACTGATCCCTCCTGACAACATGTCCAAAGGATGTAAGACGCAGTCTCACCATCCTTGCCTCTAAGGAGCATTCTGGCCGCACTTCTTCGAAGACAATATTTATATATGTTCATATATAAATATGAAAATGTTTATAAATGAAATACTTTTTGTATAAAATATTTTTACATGTGAAATATTTTGTGCAATATTTTTACATATGAAATATTTTATATAGGAAATAATTTTATATATGATATATGCTAATATATGTCATGATTGTATATGAAATATGTTTATATATGAAATATGTTTAATATAAGAAATGTTTTATATGTGAATGTTATTCATGAAATATTTTTGTATAGGAAATATTTATATAGGAAATATTTTTACATATGTATTTATAGGAACACTTTTATATAAGAAATTTTATTGTACTGGAAATAGACATGAAATGCTTTTATACATGAAACATCTCTGTACACAAAATAATATGTGAAATATATTTATAAAGGAAATGTTTATATATGAAATATGTAAGAAATATTTTTATATAACAAATACTTTTATGCATGTAATATATTTATGTGGGAAACATGTCTTTATGTATGAAACATGCCTTTAAGCATGAAACAGATCTTTATGTGGAAACATGTCCTTCAGTGTGAAACAAGTTTTTGTGTAAAACATGTATATGAAATATAGTTTTATATGATGCTTAGGCATGAAATATTGTTTTATATGAAATAGTGATATATATGAAATATTTTTATATCTGAAATATTTTGTGTGAAACAAACCTTTAGGTGTGAAACACATACTTGTGTGTGAAATGTATATGCAATGGTTATATATAATACATAGTTATGTATGAAATGTTTTATGAAACACTGATACATATGAATTATTGATATGAAATATATACAATGTGTAAAATATTGTTATATATGAAGTATTTTTACATGTGAAATATATTTACATATGAAATATTTTTACATATGTAATATGTGTGGGATTTTTTATATAAGAAATAATTGTATAAATGAAATAATTTTATGTAAGAAATGTTTATGAAATGTTTTATATATGAAATGTTTTAATATACAAAATGTATTTATGAAATATTTGGGACACGTTAAGTAACATCTTTATGTGTGAAAAAAGTCTTTATGTGTGAAGCATGTCTTTATTGTGAAACACTTCTTTATGTGTGAAACACGTCTTTAAGTAAAAACACGTCTTTATGTTTGAAACCTGTAAGTGAAATATAGTTATCTATGGAAGTTATATGTGTAATATAGTTAAATATGATAGTTGTGTATGAAATATTGTTTTATATGAACTATTGTTATATTGGAAATATTTTTATACATGAAATATTTTCATAAAATGAAACGTTTTTATATATGGAATTTATTATATATGAAATATATGTGTGAAATGTCTGTGTAACACCTCTTTAAGTGTGAAACATGCATTTATGTGTGAAACGTGAAATAGTTATACATGATACATAGTTATGTATGAAATAGTTTTATATGAAATGTTGATGTATATGAAATATCGATATATATGAAATGTATATGAAATACTGTTACATATAAATGTTTTTATACACAAAATGTACCCACAAAATGCTTTTATACTGGAAATGTTTTAAACAGGAAATATGTATGAAATATATATATGTTAATATGACGTAGTGGTTAAGAGCTTTGCAGTTAACCAAAAGTTTGGCAGTTCAAATCCACCAGCAGCTCCTTGGAAACCATATGGGGCAATTCTACTCTGTGCTATAGAGTCACTGTGTATTGGAATTGACATGATAGCAAAAAGTGTTTTTTTTTGTTGTTTTATTTATAAATATATGTAATCATTTACATATTTATATTTCATATTTATATTTAAATTTATATTTCACATATATTTAATACTTATACAAATATAAACTATATATATATATATATATATAAATTTTTTCCCATGTGGTTTTGTTTGGCATCTTGGGCACCTATTGAAATATACATATGAAATAAAATATAAATGTATATGAAATACAAATATGAAATGTATACTTGAAATATAAATATGTAAATAAGGTATGTAGATGAAGTATATAAATGAAGCATGTAAATGGTGTATTATGAAGTATGTACTGGGTTTTTTTGTATATGTAGCATGCAAATGAAATATGTATACAAAAGATATAAGAAATACATGTGTATGAAATACATATGAAATATTTTTCTATATGAATTGTTTTTCTATGTGTAATATTTTATATGTGCAGTATTTTTAATGTTGATATGAAATACTGCTATATGTGAACTAGTGTTATGTGAACTGTTGTTATAGGTGAGCTATTTTTATATATGAAATATTTTATTTGTATGAAATATATTAGTACCTGAAATATATTTTTACACAATATTTTTACATAAGAAATATTTTTACCTATGAAAAAATTTTATATGAAAAAATTTGACGTGAAATCTTTTTACATGTGAAATATTTTTACATATAAAATACTTTGTGTGAAACACGTCTGTGGAAAACACACTGTTATGTTCAAAACAAGTATTTATGTGTGAAAAGTATTTGCGTGAAACACGTATATAATGTGAAATGAAATATAGTTGTATATGAAATTGTTATACATGAAATACAGTTACGTATGAAATATTATGTAAGTAATTTTTATGGGTGAAATATTTTTATATGTGAAATATTTTATTGTGAAACACTATTTTACGTGTGAAACACCTCTAAGTATGAAACACATCTTTGTGTGTGAAACATGTTTTTATGTGAGAAACACGTATATACGTGTAAAACATGTATTTATGTGTAAGACACATAATTATGCATGAAAGTTATTCATGAAATATAGCTATGTATAAAATGCCATTATATACTAAATATTATGTATGAAATATATGTGAAATGCGGTTATATAAGCAATAGTTTTATATGTGAAATATATATGAAAATTTTTTAAAATACTTATATAGAAATGTTTTTATACATAAAGTTTTTAACATGAAATCTTTTATATATAAAATATTTTTACTTAAAATATTTTATATAAGTAATTTTAATATGAAATATTTGTATATATGAAATATATATGAACTATTTTTATATGTGAAATATTTTTATATATGAAATGTTTTATGTCTGAAATATCAACATATAAAAAACATTTTATGTGTAAAACATGTCTTTGTGAAACGTCTGTGAAACCCATACATATTTGTGAAACATGTATATGAGCTATAATTATATATGAAATATATGTGACATAGTTGCATATAACAGTGATATATGAAATATAGTGCTATATAGTGACATGTGAAATATATATGAAATATTTTAGTATATGGAATATTGATATAAATACCTTTATATATGAAATTTTTAATATATGAAATATTTTTATATATGAAATGTCTTTGTATATAAAATATTTTGTGTTAAACTGTGTGTGGAACACTGTGTGAAATGTATATATGCAAAATACATTTGAGAAAGAAAAAGTTACATATGAAATATAGTTATACATGAATATAGTTTTATATAGTTATATATGAGATCATGAAATAGTGATATATAAGTAATATTTTTATGTGTGAAATATATATGAAATATTTTTATATGTGAAATATTTTTGTTAAATATTTTTTAAAATCTAAGAAATGTTTTTATACAAGAAGTGTTTTTAGCAAGACATATTGTCATACATGAAATATTTTAATATGTGAAATATATATGTATATATATGTATGTTTATTTATCTGTTTATTTATTTATGTGGTGTAGTGGTTAAGAGCTTTCTGCTAATCAAATGTTTGACAGTTTGAACCCACCAGCTGCTGAGTGGAAACCCTGTGGGGCGGTTCTACTATGTCCTATACAGTCACTATGAATCAGAATCAACTAAATGGCAATGTGTTTTTTGGTTATACTTATAGATACATACATTTACTTACTTCATTTACATATTTATGTATAAATTTATATTTACATGCATTTTATCCCCACGTGTCTGTCAGTTTGTCGTACTGTGGGGGCTTGTGTGTTGCTCTGATGCTGGAAGCTATGCCACCGGTATTCAGATACCAGCAGGGTCATCCATGGAAGACAGGTTTCAGCTGAGCTTCCGGACTAAGACTAGGAAGAAGGACCCAGCGGTTTACTTCTGAAAAGCATTAACCAGTGAAAACCTTATGAATGGCAGAGGAACATTGTCTGATACAGTGCTGGAAGATGAGCCCCCCAGGTTGGAAGGCACTCAAAAGATGACTGGGGAAGAGCTGCCTCCTCAAAGTAGAGTCGGCCTTAATGACGTGGATGGAGTAAAGCTTTCGGCACCTTCATTTGCTGATGTGGCATGACTCAAAATGAGAAGAAACAGCTGCAAACATCTATTAATAATTAGAACCTGGAATGTACAAAGTATGAATCTAGGAAAATTGGAAATCGTCAAAAATGAAATGGAATGCATAAACATCAATATCCTAGGCAGTAGCGAGCTGAAATGGACTGGCATTGGCCATTTTGAATGAGACAATCATATAGCCTACTATGCTGGGAATGACAACTCGAAGAGGAATGGTGTTGCATTCATTATCAAAAAGAATGTTTCAAGATCTATCCTGAAGTACAACACTGCCAGTGATAGGATAATATACTTTTCTTTTACAAGGAAGACCAGTTAATACGACTGTTATTCAAATTTACGCACCAACCACTAGGGCCAAAGATGAAGAAGTAGAAGATTTTTATCAGCTGCTGCAGTCTGAAATTGATCGAATATGCAATCAAGATGCATTGATAATTACTGGTGATTGGAATGCGAAAGTTGGAAACAAAAAAGGATCGGTAGTTGGAAAATACGGCCTTGGTGATAGAAACAATGCCAGAGATCGAATGATAGAATTTTGCAAGACCAATGACTTCTTCATTGCAAATACCTTCTTTCACCAACATAAACGGTGACTATACACATGGACCATGCCAGATGGAACACACAGAAATCAAATTGACTACATCTGTGGAAAGAGACGATAGAAAAGTTCAATATCATCAGAACAAGGCCAGGGGCCGACTGTGGAACAGACCATCAATTGCTCATATGCAAGTTCAAGATGAAACTGAAGAAAATCAGAACAAGTCCAAGAGAGCCAAAATATGACCTTGAGTATATCCCACCTGAATTTACAGACCATCTGAAGAATAGATTTGATGCATTGAACACTAGTGACCGAAGACCAGACGAGTTGTGGAATGACATCAAGGACATCATCCATGAAGAAAGCAAGAGGTCAGTGAAAACACAGGAAAGAAAGAAGAGACCAAGATGGATATCGGAGGAGACTCTCAAACTTGCTCTTGAGCGTCGAGCTGCTAAAGCAAAAGGAAGAATTGATGAAGTAAAAGAACTGAACAGAAGATTTCAAAGGGCGTTGCGAGAAGACAAAGTAAAGTATTATAATGACATGTGCAAAGAGCTGGAGATGGAAAACCAAAAGGGAAGAACATGCTCGGCGTTTCTCAAGCTGAAAGAACTGAAGAAAACATTCAAGCTTCGAGTTGCAATAGTGAAGGATTCCATGGGGAAAATATTAAATGATGCAGGAAGCATCAAAAGGAGATGGAAGGAATACACAGAGTCATACCAAAAAGAATCAGTTGATATTCAGCCATTTCAAGAGGTGGCATATGATCAGGAAACGATGGTACTCAAGGAAGAAGTCCAAGCTGCTCTGAAGGCATTGGCGAAAAACAAGGCTCCAGGAATTGATGGAGCATCAATTGAGATGTTTCAACACACAGATGCAGCGCTGGACGTGCTCACTCGTCTATGCCAAGAAATATGGAAGACAGCTTCCTGACCAACTGAGTGGAAGAGATCCATATTTATGCCTATTCCCAAGAAAGGTGATCCAACCGAATGTGGAAATTATAGGACAATATCATTAATATCACATGCAAGCAAAATTTTGCTGAAGATCATTCAAAAACAGCCTCAGCAGTATATCCACAGGGAACTGCCAGAAATTCAGGCCAGTTTCAGAAGAGGACATGGAACCAGGGATATCATTGCTGATGTCAGATGGATCCTGGCTGAAAGCAGAGAATACCAGAAGGATGTTTACCTGTGTTTTATTGACTATGCAAAGGCATTCGAGTGTGTGGATCATAACAAACTATGGATAACACTGAGAAGAATGGGAATTCCAGAATACTTAATTGTGCTCGTGAGGAACCTTTACACAGATCAAGAGGCAGTTGTTTGGACTGAACAAGGGGATACTGATTGGTTTAAAGTCAAGGAAGGTGTGCTTCAGGGTTGTATTCTTTCACCATACCTATTTAATCTATATGCTGAACAAATAATCTGAGAAGTTGGACTCTATGAAGAAGAACGGGGCATCAGGATTGAAGGAAGACTCATTAACAGGCTGCGTTATGCAGATGACGCTACCTTGCTTGCTGAAAGTGAAGAGGACTTGAAGCACTTACTAATGAAGATCAAAGGCCACAGCCTTCAATATGGATTGCACCTCAACATAAAAAAACAAAAATCCTCACAACTGGACCAGTGAGTAACATCATAATAAACAGAGAAAAGATTGAAGTTGTCGAGGATTTCATTTTACTTGAATCCACAATCAACAGCCATGGAAGCAGCAGTCAAGAAATCAAAAGACGCGTTACATTGGGCAAATCTACTGCAAAGGACCTCTTCAAAGTGTAGAAGAGCAAAGGTGTCACCCTGAAGACTAAGGTGCGCCTGACCCAAGCCATGGTATTTTCAATCACATCATACGCGTGTGAAAGCTGGACAATGAATAAGGAGGACCGAAGCAGAATTGACGCCTTTGAATTGTGGTGTTGGCAAAGAATATTGAACATACCATGGACTGCCAAAAGAACGAACAATGTGTCTTGGAATAAGTGCAGCCAGAATGCTCCTTAGAGGCAAGGGTGGTGAGACTGCGTCTTATATACTTTGGACGTGTCGTCGGGAGGGATCAGTCCCTGGAGAAGGACATCATGCTTGGCCGAGTACAGGGTCAGCGGAAAGAGGAAGACCCTCAACAAGGTGGATTGACAGAGTGGCTGCAACAGTGAGCTCAAGGATAACAACGATTGTAAGGATGGCTGAGGACTGGGCAGTGTTTCGTTCTGTTTTGCATAGGGTCGCTATGAGTCAGAACCAACTCAACGGCACCTGACAACAACATGCATTTTAGGCATATTTTAAAATACATGTGAGATATAACTACGAATATGAAATGTATATGTGAAGTATAAATATGTAAATGATGTAACTTTATGAACCATGTAAATGAAGTATGTAAATGATGTATGTATTATGAATCATGTAAATGAAGTATGTATATGAAGTATGCAGATGAAATATGTATATTTCATACATATATGAAATACATGTGTGATATGTATTTATGTTTGGAACACACGTGTGAAACATGCATTTATGTGAAAGGCCTTTATGTATAGGTTTATATTTATAAAAATACATAATTTTACACATTGGTATTTATATTTGACTACATTTCATATTTATATTTATATAAAAAAACAAATGAAATATAGTGTTTTGTATCTTTTGCTCGGCCTCTTAGGCATCTTCCGAAATATGAAATATAGATATGAAATGTCAAGAAATATAGATACAAACGTTTCAATGAAGTATGTAAATTTAGTATGTCTATGAAGTGTGTATATGATGTATATAAATGAAGTATGTAAATTAAATATGTATATTTCGTGTATATATATCCTCATTTTCTTTGTTACGCTTGAGCCCATTGTTGCAGCCACTGTGTCAATCCATCTTGTCAAGGATCTCCCTCTTTTTCACTGACCCTCTGCTTCATCACACATGATGTCCTTCACCAGGGACTGATCCCTCCTTATAGCATGACCAAAGTATTGCTTCTAAGGAGCGTTCTGGCTATACTTCTTCGAAGACACATTTGTTTGTTGTTCTTTGTTTTGGCAGTTTACGGTATATTCAGTATTCTTTACTAACACCATAACTCAAAGGTATCAATTCTTAGGTCTTCCTTATTCATTGTCCAGATTTCACCTGTATATGAGGTGATGGAAAACACTATGGCTTGGGTCAGGTACACCTTAGTCTTCAAGTAGACATCTTTGCTTTTTAATAATTTAAAGAGGTCTTTTGCAGCAGATTTGCCCAGTGCAATGCATCATCTGATTTCTTGACTGCTGCTTCCATGGCTGTTGATTATGGATCCAAGTAAAATGAAATCCTTGACAATTTCAATCTTTTCATTATCATGATGTTGCTTATTGGTCCAGTTGTGAGGATTTTTTCCTTTATGTTTGGGTGTAATCCATATTGAAGGCTGTGGTCTTTGATCTTCATTAGTAAGTGCTTCAAGTCCTTTTCACTTTCAGCAAGCAAGGTTGTATCATCTGCATAGCACAAGTTGTTAATGAGTTTTCCTTCAGTCCTGATGCCACGTTCTTCATATAGTCCAGCTTCTTGGATTATTGGCTCAGCATACAGATTGAATAAATATGGTAAAAGGAAGCAACCATGAGGCACAGCTTTCCTGACTTTAAATCCCGCAGTATCCCCTTGTTGTGTTCAAACGACTGCCTCTTGATCTATATACAGTTTCCTCATGAGCACAATGAAGTGTTCTGAAATTCTCATTCTTCACAGTGTTATCCGTAGTTTGTTATGATCCACACAGTTGAATGCCTTTGCATAGTCAATCAAACACAGGTAAACATCTTTCTGGTGTTCTCTGCTTTCAGCCAGGACCCATCTGGTATCAGAAATGATATCCCACGTTGCACGTCCTCTTCTGAACCCAGCTTGAATTTCTGGCAGCTGCTGTTGAGTGATTTTTTAGCAAAATTTTACTTGCGTGTGATATTAATGATATGTTTGATAATTTCCACCTTCAGATCACTTATTTGGAATGGACATAAATATGGACCTCTTCCAGTCAGTAGGCCAAGTAGCAGTCTTCCACATTTCTTGGCATTGATGAGTAAGCACTTCCAGTGGTACATCTATTTGTTGCATCCATCTCAATTGTTATTCCATCAGTTCCTGGATCCTTGTTTTTTGCCAGTGCCTTCAGTGCAGCTTGGACCTCTTTCTTCGGTTCCTGATCATATGCTACCTCCTGAAATGGTCGAATGTCAACAAATTCTTTTTGGTATAATGACTCTGTGTATTCATTCTATCTTCTTTTGATGCTTCCTGTATCATTTAATATTTTCCATGTAGAATCATTCAGTATTGCAACTCAAGGCTTGAATTTTCAGACCTTTCAGCTTTAGAAATACCGAGCATGTCCTTCTCTTTTGGTTTTTTAACTCCAGGTCTTTGCACATGTCGTTATACTATTTTACTTGCCTTCTGGAGCTGCCCTTTGAAGTCTTCTGTTAAGGCATCTTCATCATTTCTTCTGTTTCCTTTAGCTACTGTATGTTCAAGAGCAAGTTTCACAGTCTCTTCTGACATCCATTTTGGTCTTTTCTTTCCTGTTTTTTTAATGACCACTTGATTTCTTCATGTTTGATGTCGTTAATGTCATTCCACAACTCATCTGGTCTTCAGTTATTAGTGTTGAACGCATCAAATCTTTTCTTGAGGTGGTCTCTAATTTCAGGGTGGATGTGCTCAAGTTCATGCTGTGGCTCTATTGGACTTGTTCTAATTTTCTTCAGCTTCATCTTGAACTTGCATATGAGCAATTGATGGTCTGTTCCGTAGTTGGCCCCTGGCCTTGTTCTGACCAAGGATATTGAAATTTTCCATCATCTCTTTCCACAGATGTAGTCAATTTGATTCCTGTGTGTTGTATCCCACAAGGTCTGCATGTGTAGTCACTGTCTTTGTTGGTGAAAAAAGGTATTTGCAATGTAGAAGTTGTTGGTGTTGGAAAATTGTCATGTAATCTCCGGCATCATTTCTATCACCAAGGTCATATTTTCCAACTACCAATCCTTCCAACTTTTGCATTCCAATCACCAGTAATTATCAATGCATTCTGATGGCATGTTTGATCAATTTCAGACTGCAGAAGTTGGTAAAAATCAGTTTCTTCATCGTTGGCCTTAGTAGTTAGTGCGTAAATTTGAATAATAGTATTAACTGGTCTTCGCTGTAGATGTGTGGATATTATCCAATCACTGACAGTGTTGTACTTCAGGATCTTGAAATGTCCTTTTTAATGATGAATGCAACGCCATTCCTCTTCAAGTTGTCATTCCGGTCATAATAGACCATGTGATTGTCTGATTCAAAATGGTCAATACCAGTCCATTTTAGCGCACTAATGCCTAGGATATCAATGATTATGTGCTCCATTTCATTTTTGACAATTTCCAATTTTCCTAGATTCATACTTCATACGTTCCACATTCTGATTATTAATGGTTGTTTACAGCTGTTTCTTCTCATTTTGAGTTGTGTCACATCAGCAAATGAACATCCCAAAAGCTTGACTCCATCCCCATCATTAAAGTCGACTCTACTTTAGGAGGCACCTCTTGCCCAGTTGTCTTTTGAGTGCCTTCCAACCTGAGGGGCTCATCTTCTAGCACTGTATTAGACAGTGTTCTGCTGTTCTTCATAAGGTTTTCACTGGCTAATTCTTTTCAGAAGTAGACTGCCAGGTCTTTCTTCCTAGTCTCTTAGTTTGGAAGCTCAGTTGGAAACTGTCATAAGCCCCCACACTAGGACAAACTGACACATGCACAGGGCATGAAATATAAATATATATATGAAATAAATTTATCTGAAATATATATGCAAAATATATATATGAAATACATATGATATATACTGGTATATGTAATACATGCATATATGAAATATTTGTGTTTATTAAATATTAGTGTACATGAAATATATACATAAAATATATAAGAAATATATGAAACGTTTCTATATGCTTATATTTATTTTTATATTTAAATATCTTATTTTCATTTTTTTTATTTTCATATATTTCACATGTTTATATTCATAAATATAAATATAAACATGTGAAATATATATCCTGTTTTTCCATATTGTTTTGCTTGGCATCTTAGACATACTTTGAAATAGAGATGAAATATATAAATGTAAGTATGAAATATAAATATAAACATGAAATATAAATATGTAAATGAGGTATGCTAATGAAGTATGTCAGTGAGGTATGTAAATATGTATATTTTATATGAAATACATATATGAAGTATATTTATATGAACTATTTCTGTATACGAAATATATTGGATATGAAATTTTTGGGGTATGAAATGTTTTGGGTATGGAATGATTCTGGCAGTGGGATAGTTTCAGGAGTGGCATGGTTTCTGCAGTGGGATGGTATCATGGATTGAATTGTGTCCCCTAAAAATATGTGTATCAATTTGGTTAGGCCATGATTCCCAGTATTGTATGATGGTCCACCATTTCATCATCTGATGTGATTTTCCTATGTGTTGTAAATCCTGCCTCTATGATGTTAATGAGGTGGGATAGGCGGCAGTTGTGTTAATGAGGCAGGACTCAATCTACAAGATTGGATTGTGTCTTGAGCCAATCTCTTTTGAGATATAAAAGAGAGAAGCGAGCAGAGAGACAGGGGACCTCATACCACCAAGAAAGCAGCGCCAGGAGCAGAGTACATTCATTGGACCCAAGGTTCCTGCCCAGAGAAGCTCATAGTCTAGGGGAAGATTGCCAACAAGGACCTTCCTCCAGAGCCAACAGAGAAAGCCTTACCCTGGAGCTGACACCCTGAATTTGGACTTCTAGCCTACTAGGCTGTGAGAAAATAAACTTCTGTTTGTTAAAGCCATCCAATTCTAATATTTCTGTTACAGCAGCACTAGATGACTAAGACAGTTTCAGCAGTGGGATATTTTTGGCGGTGGGATGTTTTTGGAAACCCTGGTGGCATAGTGGTTAAGTGCTACGGCTGCTAACCAAAGGGTCGGCAGTTCGAATCCACCAGGTGCTCCTTGGAAGCTCTTATGGGGCAGTTCTACTCTGTCCTATAGGGTCAACATGAGTCGGAATCAACTCAGTGGCACTGGGCTTGGTTTGGTTTCTTTGGGATGTTTTTGGGTATGAAATGTATTTACATATGAAATGTTTTTATATATGAAATATTTTCATATAGGAAATGTGAAATATAAATGAAATATATTTATATGAAATATATATGAAATATTTGTATATATCAAACATGAATATATGAATTATATACATGAAATTTGTACATATGTTTGAGGTATATATATATCATATATATCTGCATGTATATGATGTATGTGCATACATAACTCCTGGGAAGATGATACGTGTGAATGATCAGCAGCCTGACTAGTAACAGCTGAGGGAAAGGGGGAACATTTCACCATTACCATCCATTATAAAAAAACTGGAACAAAGTGATCAGAGGAAACAGTAAAAAGATTATTTTCACCTGGTGGAGAGGTAATTTTTTGGTAATTAACACCTAATATGAATAAGGTACTCAAGAGTTAAATTTTATAAAGGAGTGTTAGAGAGGGATGGGAAGAAGGAAAGCATCAAAAAAGAAATGCTAATTACATTACTATTATTCCTTATTAATATAAACTGAGATGATTAAAGGATGGACCATTTAAAGAGCCTAATGACTTTTTCAAAGAGGAAGTATAAAAATTTACCCAAAGATCAAACTTATTGTTATTACTGTGGTGGTGTTTTGTGTTTTGTTTTTTCCAAAACATGAGTAAATTAAGTGACTGTAAGTTTGCAAAAACAACGAATAAGCTTGTGAAGATCAAGGTGACGCCTTCAAATGCTCATCAAATACCAGGCTTGGGATCTGCCTCCTTGTGTAGCACTTGTGGTCTGTTTTCTCCTGCCAGAAGTCATGTTTTCTATCTTGTCTTGCTTGGCATCTTAGGCAAATCATGGTGTGAATTATACACATCATTTTATAATATGATAGTATTCAGCAGTTCTTAAAGACTCAGTTACTACATATTTCCTCCACAAAACACACCACCTCCTATGTCATATACTCATAATTATGGTAGTGGGATATTCATGACCTTTGTCTCAACTACTTGGTTTTGCTAGAGTGTTCCATTTTGAGCCAGAGTCATAGTACTAAATATCTTATAGAAAGGTCACACAAGAAATTAATGTGAACTGCATTTAATTTTTGCAAGACTTTGTTTCCTCAAATAAAACATCAGTAGCATTCTGACAGGTATAAAACTGCAAGAAGTGAATGCTCTTCATCTACTCTGAAACAAATGTGGCCCCAATGTTACGGAATTTTTTGTTGGAAAAAAAAATTAAAATTTCTGAGCAGCAAAGTAGTATTGTTCCTGTTAAACTACCGTCCTGATTCTAACTCCCCCTGTTACTAAGGCATCCTGTGTCTACTCTCCTTCCCAAATTCTCTCCAATTATATTATGTGATACATCTTACAGTCACTGTTGTCACTCATTTGTCTTCCATCAGCCCTGCATTTGTGGCTCTGGCTGCTCTGTGGTCACTTACAATAGCTGACATCAGTGGATTGTCACACACTGTGTGACTCACACCTTTGGGAGTTTTTGACCTGGTGGATTGTCCCTTTACCTCTGCAAAGTGTCTCTTCTGGTCAGGGGCAATTCTCTTTCAAGTCTTTGCTTCTTTCCCTACGTTGCTCCTGGGCTGTCTTCTGCTGGCCTCCCTTATATAAGAGCATTTTCCAGGCTGCTTCTTCAGGGCTCTTATCTACTTACGTAGGAGTTAAGAGCATTAAAAACCAAAAACCGAACTCACCGCAGTCGAGTCGATTCCAACTCATAGTGACCCCATAAGACGGTAGAACTCTGCTATAGAGTTTCCAAGGAGCGCCTGGTGGATTCAAACTGCTGACCTTTTTGTTCACATAGCTCTTGAGCGCTACCCCACCAGGGTTTCCTTAAGAGCATTAAAGTCAGAAAAAAACCTGGGTTTGAATTCTGATTCTGCTGACTACTAGCTGTATGGCTCATAGAAGTTGATTTAAAAATTCAGGTGCTCTACTGTCTAAAGTATAAATTAAAACTAATACTTATTCCTTATTTAACAATGGTCTTATAGAATTAGATGTTTTTTGGGAATAAAGTAGTTTGTACTATATTGGCATTTGTAATAAACTCAAAAAAATGGTAGTTCTTTTTTTATCTTTGGATAAATCTATATTCACTAGGTTGTAAACTTCATGAAGGCAGGGGTACTTGTTTTATTTTTAGCATCATATATTTTTATTACAAGATATTTTAAGATTTGGGCAGATACGATTGTGACAACCAGCTTCATACAGAAAGCACACTTTCAATTATTTTACCAAGCAAATAAAAAAAATCTTTGCTCTTTCCAGAAGTTAATATACAGTAAAAAAAAAATTCAATATTGTTTATAATACACATGTAATGAAGCATACATAGAAAAGAAGTACTCAATATGTGTATTTGGAAATAAAAGTAAAAAACAGTGATAAAACTTTGAAAAAAATGCACGTTTTAGTTGTGGAAAATAAGATTTTAATTATACATACATAGTTACACTGACTAGAAATACGTATCTGTCAAATTGCAGAAAACATGGACAATTAAGAATGATTTTTTATAGCATGTAATACAATAATTCAAGGGCAGTTTGTTGCTCTCACTCCAGGATAAAACACTTAGATCTATAATATAATAAAGGGTATGTAGTATTTTTGAGAAGTATTGTCTTCCTCAACTCATATTAACCTGTAGTAATCCTATAAAAAGCTGTAGAGGAAAGTGCATAAAAAGAAATATTAAACAAATATTTTGCCCACTCTGTGTTGACCAGGCAGCCAAAATTGGGCTTCAAAGTAAACTTGATGGTGCCTTTAATATTTTTGAATATATTAAAGGTCATATCTTTGTTCTATAAAAACACTTTGTAATTTAACCATGATTGGCAATCTCTGCACAAGAAACTCCTGGCAGATTGGAGTCAGTTTCTGCTTCCTTAGTTTCATGACTAAAATATTTTAGGAGAGGAATTTATAGAAAAGAAACATTGATGCTCAATTCATTTACAACTAGTCTTCTCAGCAGTGCTATTACATTTTAAAAAAATCTTGTTTAAACTTAAGAAAATCAAAGATAACATTTCCATTTGTATTATGACACAGCCCTCAATTCAGAGAAAAATATGCTTTGGGGAGCCTGAAAAGATTGCACAAAGGTGGGGCAACCTGAAAAGCTCTGTGTGAAGAACACTGAAGTTCTCTAGGATAATAAAATTTTATGTGCAGACTGAATTACAAATATTCATATTTCAAAACAGAACCTCTTAATGACCTGCAAAATGCCCTCGCCTTTGAGGGACACCAAACAGAGGTATATGGCTAGAGAAACAAGTGGTTAGGTGACTTGATTTTATTTGGTTAATAAGGATTGACCTATATGAACTTAGCATTTTTAAGTTCCTGGTTCACATATTTTTTTACGGAAACCATGAGGAAAGGTAAATAATAGGGTACTTGGGACAGATTAAAGGAGCATCCCCAGTCATGAATGTGACTTCAGAAAGGCCTCTGATGTGCAAAAAAAAAAATCACCTACAAGGACAAAAACTTTATTCTTCGTAGTTCCATGTCTTTATCTTAAGGCGTTGTTGTTGTGGCTAGTTGCCTTTGAGTAGATTCTGACCCGTGACTACCCCGTGTGTTACCGAGTACAATTGTAACAGGATTTTCTTGGACGTAATCATTGGTAGAGTTTAAAATGCAAAATACCTTAATAGTTGGGCAATATACTGAAATGTCATCATTCAAGCAGGTATTTACAGAACTTTACAAGAGTGGCAAGTACTCTTAACAGAGGTGTCTTGAGTCTGTTTTCCTGAAAGCAGAGTCTGAGATGGGATCCTTAAGTAAATGATATATTGAATGGATGCCATCAGGTGCAACCTGTGAGGGACACAAGGACGGAACACGGGAAAGAGAACCTCAGTCTGATCCCATGGAGTGGCTCTGGAGCAAGAAAGGCTCCAAGGGGTTGAGGAGAGAGGTTGGCCTTTTGTACTCCAAATAAGCTAGTCATTGACTCACTCTTCTAACTCCTGCCCCTATCCTATCCATGTAATTTGGAATCTCCCACTCCCAGACATTGCCAGTAGAGCTGGCTTCCAGTACATCAGAGTAACTCCTGGGAGAAGCTATAGTTGTGAATGATCGGAAGCCTGACTAATAACAGCTGAGGAAAGGGGAAATGCTTTGCTGTTTCCGTCTGCCACAAAACATTGACAAAATGCTCTGAGGAAACAGAAGGGAAAAAGATCATTTTCACGTGGTGGAGAGGTACCTTTTTGGTCATTAACACCATTAATATGAATAAGGTACTCAAAAGTTAAGTTTTTTGAAGGAGTGTTGGAGAGGGATGGGAAGCAGAGAGAGAGTGAAAGTGAAACACGCAGTCATGAAAGAGTTATTAAGGGTTATTAACCATCCCATAATAGTTGTTTTTCAGAAAAGCCTACTCTTGCTGCATTTTTGTTACAACTTTTACAGCACTTCACCATGATTGGTTGAATCCCCAGGTTTCTTCTATTCCCCTGGCAGGAGGCTGAGGCGCAGGCACACTGAATCCACATGTACCCACTATATGACCTTCCTGGGGTGGTGGTAGCGAGCTGTCACAATTTTTTTAGGGCTGTGCGCAGTATTTTTAGAGCCGTGCTCAAAAACCTATTCACTAAGCTATGTGGACTGTGTGTGCATCACAGGACTGAAGATACTCCCCTCACAGTTCATGCATATGTATGTCACTCCCTATAAAAGGAGCAAATCTGCCCTGGTTCAGGGAGCTGGCAGCCTTAGGTCAAGAGGTCCTGCCTGTCTCTCAGTTTGCAAACTGTGAATAAACCTTTCTGTTCTTCCAGCCCTGCATCTGGCTGACTTCAGTTCGCTAGTCAACTTGACAAGAACCTATTAGCTGACGGCTTCATTTGGCACCCTAGGTGGAACTCAGCAGAGACTCTGGCTTGGGGTAAGTTAGGCCCTCCTCCAAAGGGTGCCCTTGACCCTCCATTGGGTCGGGAGGACTTTCTGGGCGACACCAACCCCAGACCGGACAACTCATGTGTCCCCCGTTGGAGAACAGAAACATTCCGACAGCACCGTGAAACAGATACCTATTTTAAGTTTCATTTTGGGGTAGCTATTAGGTGGTGGATTGTGCCCTCAGTAACAGATGTTATTAGGCATTGTGCTGGTCTCGCTGTTTCCTGGGGCTGAATCACCACCTGCATGAGGGAATAGGTCTCCATTTGGTCTCTTGTCTTGGCCCCTGCATGTTTTCTGATCCAGAATCTGGTTAAGCAATATTGTCTTTGTGTCTTGAGCCCCCCTGTTTGTCTCATGTGTTAGCTAAGAAGACTGGCTCAAGTCCAGGACCCTCCCTGTGCAGGACAGTTTTATCTCTCTCTCTTCTGAGGAGTATACTGAAACATTCTTTCTAATTTTAGATACAGAGCCTTGTATAAGATACTAACTTGGTTGGAGTGAAATACACTCCTTACAGATATTGGCTCTGGAAGGTTTGGTACTTGAATTGTGGCACCTGAGATTATTTATCAGGGTAACGGAGTTCTGCATCTCTGTATAGCCAGGGCCTCTTAAATACGTCCTTCCCCTGGCCAACTAATTAGAAGGGATAAGATCTATAAACAAGATGGGCACCAGTCAGTCCACCCCTAAACCATCCCCCTTAGAGTGCATCTTGACCCATTGGGATTTTTTTTAAAACTGGTGACACCAGGAGGAAGCATTTGAGGTTCCTCTGTGGCACAGCTTGACCTTAATATAACTTAGAAGATCAGGAAAAGTGGCTGGCCAGGGGAAGTCTGAATTATAATACCATTTTGCAGTTAGTTTTGTAAGAAAACCCAAGTGGGATGAGGTACCTTATGTTCACATGTTCATGACTCTGTATTATAATCAGGAATTACAACAGTAGTGCAAGTTGATGGTTCAGATTAATCAGAAGTCTAAACAAGTTCTGAAGGCAGAAGAGTCTGAGGTTGTGGCAGGACTGCCACCCCCATATAATCCTATTTACCCTCAGATTCCCCAAGTGGTTCCCACCACCCTTGGCCCTGGGGCCTCGGGAGTGGCCCCCGCTGATCTGGGACCCCAGGTAAGGGAATGATCTCCCCACCTCATACCTACAGTGGTGCTACATTTGGCCAGGGACAGTCTGTTTCAACTAGCCAGAGTGTTGATAAGGAAGGTGATCCAGAAGTGGGCCAATTCCCTTTAAGACAGTTACTGGCCGGGACAGGAGAATTAGGAACACTTTGGCACATGTACCCTTCACTACTTCATATTTGTTTAAGTGGAAAAATAATCTCACAACATACCATCAGGATCTTCATAAGATGCACAACATGTTTTCATCCATCGTGAATACCCATCAGCCCACCTTGGCAGATTGCCAGTCCTTGATGGAAGTTCTTATCTCTTCCGAAGAGAGGAGAATGGTTTTGGAAAAGGCTAGACAGTTTGCTGATAAGAAACATAATGAGGACCCTCAAAATCCTGATGAACTGCCAGCCAATAATGCAGTCCCTGGAGTTGATCCAGAGTGGGATTACAATTCGAAGGAAGGCACAAAAAGGCTGAGGCATTATAGAAAGTGCTTACTAGAAGGCCTTAAAACTGGGGTACCAAAACAGAAAAACCTCTCAAAAATTTATGAAGGGACCTAAAGAAAACCTCTCTGAGTTTCTTGAAAGAATTTTTCCGGCATTCCAGAGACAAACTGACATGGATCCTGAAGCTACTGAGAATCAACGAATGGTTAATATCTTCATAGGACAAAGCTCTATAGATATCCACAAAAAACTCCAGAAATTGGATAGAGGACCAGGTATGCCAGTCTCTCAATTAGTTGAAATAGCCTGTACCTTTTTTAATAATAGGGACCAGGAACGAACAGAAGGAGACTTGCTGAGCAAGACAACAGACTACCCTGCTGGTGGCAGCCTTAATGGGGAAACCATTCCCCTCACAACATCAACTGGAATCAAGAGAATGGCAAAAACCCCACCAGTGAAATTTGACCCCCTGAAAAGGTACTAATGCACCTACTGTCAGAAAGAGGGACACTGAAAAAATGAATGCCCTAAATGGGGCTGGCTGGCAAAGCATATGGTGAGTGACCCCCAACCATGAAGGGGTCTGGGGCTTCCCACAGACTGGCTCTGAGCTGGACAGACTGTCACCATCTCCCCTGAAGAGCCTCGGATTAACCTAACAATAGAGGGAAGACCAAAACAATTCCTCTTAGACACGGGGCCACCCACTCAGTTTTAAATGATCCCCTTACCTTGCCAGAAGGACTCCAGTTGTTGGTGTGTCAGGAAATGTAAATTATAAGGACTTTTTAAAACCGGCTATATGCATGACAGAACTCCACTCTCACTCATCAATTCCTGTATATACCAGAGTGCCGACCCCTTACTGGGACAGGATTTGCTCTCCAAATTGGGGGCCAGTAGGAAACCCTGGTGGTGTAGTGGTTAAGTGCTACAGCTGCTCACCAAAGGGGTCAGCAGTTTGAATCTGCCAGGCGCTCCTTGGAAACTCTATGGGGCAGTTCTACTCTGTCCTAGAGGGTCGCTATGAGTCGGAATCAGCTAAAAAGCACTGAGTTTCTTTCTTTTTTTTTTTTTTTTTGGTTTATCTCTTTTCATGGGACTGAAAACCCAGTTATCCAAATCCAGGCTCCAGCCAAGGAGACCTGGTGGTTATAAGCAGTTCTTCTGCCTGAGAGGCTAGGAGACTTTTCCCAGATACTGGAACACACACTACAAGCAGTAGACCCCATTGTGGTGGTAGTCAAACTAAAGAGGCTCAAGAGGGACTTCAGAAACTGGTAACCCGATTCTTGAAAACAGAACTGCTTCAACCATGCCAGTCAGAATAGAACACATCCATCCTGCTGGTAAAGAAACCCAGTGGAGTATACAGGATGGTACAGGACCTGAGAGCCATCAACCAAATCATAATTAATATCCACCCAATTGTCCCAAACCCCTATATCTTGCTAGCTATAATACCTGGAGACTGTAACTACTTCTCTGTGCTTGATTTAAAAGATGCACTTTTCTGCATCCCCATAGCCCAAGAATCTCAGGCACTGTTTGCCTTTGAGTGGGAAGACTACAACACAGGACACAAGTCCCAATTAGCTTGGACTATAATTCCCCAGGGATTTAAAAACAACCCAACTATCTTTGGGGAAGTAGTCGGGATCTCCAGGGCCTCAAATTAGAGAAGGGTGTCCTGCTCCAATATGTTGATGATCTTCTCATCACCAGTAAAGGGCGTAAGGGCTCTGATCAAAATACTATTAAGACTTTGAATCTCCTGGCCCGACTGGGATATAAAGTCTCAAAGGAAAAATCCCAGGTATCCCAGCCACAGATCGAATATTTGGGATTCCTCATATCACAAGGAACTCGAACCCTGTGTCCCGCACACAAGGAGGCCATCTGTACCACTCAAGAACCATCAGGCGGGAGCTCAGAGGGTTTGGGGGCATGGCTGGGTTTTGTAGAATATGGAGCCCAAACTTTGGACTGATAGCAAAACCAGTTTATGAAGCTACAGAAGGGGGTGGGGGTGGAGACCCATTCATTTGGTCTCCTAGTTGTCAACAGGCCTGTAAGGAATTAAAGGCTGCATTACTAAAGGCCCCTGCTTTAGTCCTCTCTGACTTGGAAAAACCTTTTCATCTTCACACCCATGAATGCAAAGGGATGGCCCTGGGAGTCCTTACTCAGAGTTTGGGGCCTCACCAGAGACCTGTAGGGTACTTCCCCAAGCAATTAGACTTGCCCACACAGGGATGGCCTCCCTCCTTAAGGGCAGTAGCAGCTGCTTGTGAACTAATTCTAGAGGCTGAAAAACTGTATTTAGGCCAGCCACTGACTGTGCACACCTCTCATGCCATGATTGCCCTTCCAGAACAAAAAGGAGGGCTATGGCTGACCACGGACTGACTAGGTAAATACCAAGCCATCCTTCTAGACAGCCCAGCTGTACCTCTGGTCACCAGAACCCAGTTAAACCCAGCCACACTATTGCCAATCCCTGGAAATCCTCCTTTAATACATGATTGTTTGCAGATGATAGAAGAAACGTACTCCAGCAGACCAGCCCTTCAAGAAACTGCTTTTGAGGAAGGTCTTCAATGGTATGTTGATGGGAGTAGCTTCGTAGAAGGAGGAAAGAGGAGGGCTGGATATGCTGTTGTTCCCCTCGAGCCCCCACAGGTTGTTGAAGTCAAAGCCCTGCCTGTAGGCACCCCTGCCCAAAAGGATGAACTTGTTGCTCTAACCTGACCCCTAACCTTGGTAGGGAAGACCATGACAATATGGACCAATTCTCTTTATGTCTTGGGATTGTCCATGCACATGCAGCAACATGGAAAGAGAGGAGCCTTTTAACATCAGCAAATAAGGAGATAAAACATGGGTAACAGATTTTCACACTGTTGAAAGCCGTTCAAATGCCTCAACAGGTAGCAGTAGTTCACTATAAGGGACACCAAAAGGAAAACACTCCTGAGGCAAGGTGTAATGCCCTGGCTGACTTCACAGCAAAACAAGCAGATAGAAGGACATCACAGACTAAAGAATCACCATCAGTAGAGGGCCTGTTCATTCAACATCCTCAGGAATACCTTAATCCAACATACACAGAGGAGAATTATGAGTTAACAAAAGAATGGGGTTAATGACTGGTTAAAAAAAAAAAAAAAAACCCTGCAGGAATTACCTACTTACCATGACTCACAGCACGGAACATTTTGAAGGCCTTATAAGAAGCCACCCACTGGGGACAGGAGGCCACAGCCAGATGGATTAAGAGGCACTTTGCAGGGAAAAAAGCTCTTTCAGATCATAAAAAGAATTCGAAGACAATGCCATACTTGCATCCAAAATAACCCTAAAAACTGGCCTCTTCTGCCCCCTGGTGTCCAGTTTACAGGAAAGGGTCCATCTGAAGACTGGCAAGTAGATTTTACAACCATGCCTAAGGCATCTGGAAACCTTAGGCACCTCCTAGTATTTGTATATACTTCTTCCAATTGGATAGAGGCATTTCCAACTCGGGCAGAAAAAGCTTTTGAAGTATCAAAGGTTCTGTTAGAACAAATTGTTCCAAGTTTCGGCATGCCCATCACTCTTCAATCAGACAATGTGTCAGCTTTTGTCTCTGAAGTAACTTAACAGGTATCAAAGGCATTCAACATTACCTGAAGACTACATGCTGCATGGAGACCACAGTCTTCTGGAAAGGTAGAAAAAAATGAATCATACCCTGAAGAAAACTATAGCAAAAATGTGTCAAGAAACTGGACTAAAATGGATAAAAGCCCTACAATTGGCTCTCTTGAGGATTCAGATAGCCTCTAGAAGTAGGCTTAATTAAGTCCCTATGAAATGATATACGGGAACCCAGTGAAACCCTGGGAGACCCGTCCAAATAGACCATTCCCAGTTTCCCAACAGTAAGGTAGATCCTAAAAGGTCAGATTAGGACTTTTCTCTCACAAATTCAAGCCTCCTTAACTAAAATTAAAGATGCAGCCTGGAAGCTGCTGGACCCACCTGATGGGCCCTTACACCCCTTCTTACTAGGAGATTGGGTTTTGTTGAAACACTGGAAGGAGGATCAAGACCTCCAGCTGATATGGGAGGGACCTCATCTGGTGTTACTAACCACATACTCTTCTCTGAAACTTGAAGGAATAAAACTGTGGGTCCACTATTCCTGAGTAAAACCAACCTCTGCTCCAGCAAGTCTTGGTACCAGACAACCAGACAACAAGATCACGGAGCCTGACTGGATGGTAGAGCCACGGGAAGGACTCAAGCTGTTGTTCCAAAGCCCCAGATCTGATAAGTGAAACTTTCTGCTAATTATGAACATAGTAGAGATTTTAGGAATTGCATCTGCTATAGCTCTTTGCCTAATATTCTGTTTGGCCTTTGGTCGTCAGCTGCCCGTTTTTGGATACATTTACTTCCCTAGGTGTTAAAGGTTTAATTTTCATTAATTGCTTTTGTACATAGAAGACTCTTAAGGTGAAGCCCCTTCTCACATTCCTCCTGTGTCTCTCTATACTACCCTCTTGGGCACAGGACTCCAAAAACTGGGAAAATAATTACTTTTACTGAGTTTCAAAAGCCATTAATGAAGGCCAACCACTTCATTTATGTTGGATTATGTTTTTCCTCCCCAAGAAAACATCAGAGAACCTCCACATTCTCCCTGTGACTACTTCCAGGTGCCACCCCCACTTTCAACCACACCAGCTTCCCCCCCAGAACCCCCTTGCTCCTCCCTTTCATTAAACCTCCTATGGTTGGGTTTACCTGTACTGGAGTCCTCAACAAGACCTACCCAGCGGGCGTGTCTTTCGACCTATGGATCAAAGGGGCACTACATGAGACCTATGTTAGGGCCCAGGCCAATGCAGAAAACTTGACTTTAATGGATAGTTGTAAAGTCTCCCACCTCCAGGATTGTGAAAGCTCCTTTAAAAATGCCAACAGCACTGCTCAGGTATGTTGTTCCATGAGCAAAGTAGGAACAGGCAAGGGAATTTGTGTAGTGAGTGTTTGGGAGGGGGTGAGCTGGGCACTCGACTTCAACACCTCTATCCAAAGAGAAAAGGCAATACAGTTATGTAATTCATTCCAGTGGGATTGTTGGGCCAACACACTCCCCTTTTCCTCTAGCCCCAGCTGTTTTGGCCTGTTGAGATGAAATCTTTCTGAAAACGGATGGCTCAGAGAGATCCAAAATAATCTGACCACCATGCCTTCGAACTACTCCCTCTGTGCCCCAAAAGGATATGCCTGGGTGTGTGGTTACTCCCCACTACCTAGCAGTTCCTACCCGACTAAGTATTGTCCTGAAGGGTGGATCCTTCAGTGCCTAGATCCCGTGACTCATGGGGGAGAATGTACCTTGGGCTTCTTAACACCAACCCGAACCTCTATACAGATCCTCACCCCCTGAAATGACACCTGACACAAAGGAGCTATAGGATTGATTCTGGCATGAATTGGAGCTGTCATAGGAATGCTCGCCCCCTGGGGAGGATTTGATTATCATGAGGCTACCTTAAAAAATTTAACCCAAACCGTTGAGACCATAGCGTTGTCTACAGGCCGGGCAATAGAAACTCAACAAAAATCCTTAGACTCCTTGGTCAAAGTGGTCTTGGACCACCAGATTGTACTGGACTACCTGTTGGCAGAAAAACGAGGAGAGTGTGTGTAGCAAACACCTTTTGCTGCACGTATATAAATTCCTCTGGCCAAGTTGAGATCAATGTAAAAAGGATATATGATCAGGCCCAGTGGCTTCATAATTTTAACAAGGGATCAAATGCCCAGGATATATGGCAGTGCACTTCCCTCACTCACTTGGTTTCTTCCCTTGTTAGGCCCCCTGATTGCACTTCTCCTCTTATTGCTGTTTGATCTCTATATATTTAAGCTTCTTGTTAGATTTGTGTCTTCTAGGATTGAAAAATTCCATTTACAAATGATGCTTCAAGAAGGATTTCTACCTATCCCTCAAGATGAAACTGTGAGTCAATTCTATAAGGGCTGTATAGACTCAGACCACTGCCCCATTCAGCTTGAAGCAGCTACAGAATGACCTTCGCCCCATTTCCCATTAAGATTAAAGAGAACAGTATTAGAGGAGGGAATGAAGCAGGCAGTCATGAAAGGGTTATTAACCATCCCATAATAGTTGTTTACAGAAAAGTCTACTCTTGCTACATTTTTGTTACAACTTTTACAGCACTTCACCGTGATTAGTCAAATCCCCAGGTTTCTTCTTTTCTCCTGGCAGGAGGTTGAGGTGCAGGCAGACTGATTCTGAATGTACCCACTATACGACCTTCCTGAGGTGATGGTGTGAGCTGTAGCTATATTTTTAGGGCTGTGCGTGGTATTTTTACAGCCATGTGCAAAAACCCATTCACTAAAATTATGCAGACTGTGCGTGCATCAGAAGACTGAAGATCCTCCCTCACCGTTCATGCATATGTATGTTACTCCCTATAAAAGCAGCAAATCTGCCCTGGTTCAGGGAGCTGGCAGCCTTACGTCATGAAGCCCTGCTTGCCTCTCAGTGTGCAAACTGTGAATAAACCTTTCTATTCCTCCAACCCTGCATCTGGCTGACTTCAGTTCGCTAGTCTGCTTGACAAGAACCTATTAGTTGACTGCTTCAAAAAATCAAAAATAACACATTACCTTAGTGTTATCCCTTATTTAACCTGAGGTGATTAAAAGATGGACAATTTAAAGATCCTAATGATTTTTCAAAGTATAGAACTTACCCAAAGATCAAGCTTATTGTTATTACTGTGGTGTTGTTTTGCTTTTTTTTTTTTTCCCAACACGAGTAAATTAAGTGACTGTAAGTTTGCAAAAACAATGAACAAGCTCATGAAGATCAAGGTGGCACCTTCAAGTCCCCATATACTAAGCTTGGGGCCTGCCTCCTTATGTGGCACTTGTGATCTGTTTTCTCCTGCCAGAAGTCATGTTTTCTATCTTGTTTTGCTCAGCATCTTAGGCAAATCGTGGTGTGAATTATACACATCATTTTATACTATGATACTATTCAGCAGTTGTTTTTTTCTTTTGCTTATATTTCTTTTTTATATTTATATTTATATTTATATGGAATTTCTCTCAATAATAATTTTTTCTTTTTTTAATTTACTTTAGATGAAGGTTTACAGAACAAACTAGCTTCTCATTAAACAATTAGTACACATATCATTTTGTGATATTGGTTATCAACCTCATGACATGTCAACGCTCTTCCTTCTTGACCTTAGGTTCCCCATTACTGGCTTTCCTGTCCCCTCCTGCCTTCTAGCCCTTGCTCCTAGGCTAGTATGCCCCTTTAGTCTCATTTTATTTTATGGGCCTGTTTAATCTTTGGCTGAAGGGTGAACCTCAGGAGTGACTTCATTACTGAGCTTAAAGGGTGTGTGAGGGCCATACTCTCCAGGTTTCTCTAGTCTCGTGTCAGGCCGGTAAGTCTGGTCTTTTTTATGAGTTAGAATTTTGTTCTACATTTTTCTCCAGCTCTGTCTGGGATGCTCTATTGAGATCCCTGTCACAGCAGTCAGTGGTGGTAGCCAGGCACCATCTAGTTGTGCTGGACCCAGCCTGGTGGAGGCTGTGGTAGTTGTTGTCCATTAGTCCTTTGCATTAGTCTTTCCCTTTTGTATTTGGCTTTCTTCATTTTGCCTTGCTCCAGATGGGGTGGGACCAGTGGAGTATCTTAGATGGCCACTCGCAAGCTTTTAAGACCCCAGGCGCAACTCACCAAAGTTGAATGTAGAACATTTTCTTTATAAACTATGTTATGCCAATTGAGCTAGATGTTCCCAGAGACCATGGTTCCCACAGCCCTCAGCCCAGTAATTTGGTCCCTCAGGGAGTTTGGATGTGTCTATGGAGCTTCCATGACCTTGCCTTGGACCAGTTCAGCAGTTCTTTTCTTGAAGACTCAGTAGCTACATACTTCCTCCACAAAGCACACCACCTCCTACATCACAATACTCATAATTATGGCAGTGGGATATTCATGATCCTTGTCTCAAATACTTGGTTTTGCTACAGCGTTCCATTTTGAACCAGTCATAGTATTAAGTATCTTGTAGAAAATCACATAAGAAATTAATATGAACTGCTCTTAATTTTTACAATAGTTTACTTTGTTTCCTCAAAAAAAAAATCTATAATAGTCTGGCAGATTTAAAACTGCAAGAACAGTCTTCATCGATTTACTTTGAAACAAAAGTGCTCCCAAGGTGTAGCAAAGGAAATTTTTTTGTTGAAAAAATATCTGAAATTTCTCTACAACATATGAAGTAGGATTATTCCAGTTAAACTTCCATCCTAATTCTAATTCTCCATGTTACCAAGGCAACATATCTCTACTCTCCTTCCCAAATTCTCCCAATTATATTATGTGATGTATTCTCACAGTCAACGTTGCCACTTGCATCTCTCCCATCAGCCCTCCATTTCTGTCTCTGACTGATCTCTGGTCACAACATTGACCTTCTAATAGCTGACATCAGTGGATTGTCATACCTCTGGGAGTTTTGACCCAGTGGATTGTCCCTTTACCTCCTTCCCACCTGTCCCCAATGTCTCTCTTCTGGTTGGGGGCAATTCTCTTTCCTTTTAAGTCTCCTTTTCCTTTCCTACATCATTCCTGGGCTATCTCCTACTGTCCTCCCTAATATAGGAGCATTTCCCAGGCTGCTTCTTCAGGGCTCTTTTTTTATCTATGCAGTGTAGGAGTTGAGAGCATGAGAGTCAGAAAAAAACCTAGGTGTGAATTATGATCCTGCTGACTACTAGCTGTATAGCTTGGAGAAAACTATTTAAAAATTCAGATGCTCTATTATCTAATGTATAAATTGATACTGTAATATTTATTCCTTGTTTTACGATGGCCTTGTATTGGGAAAATGTACTTTGTACAGTACTGGCATGTAGAATAAACTAAAAAAAAATGGTAGTTCTTTTTTTTAATCTCTGGATAAACAAATCTGTATTCACTAGGTTTAAACTTCATGAAGGCAAGGATACTTGCTTTATTTCTAACACCAGAATAAATGCATGGTGTAAAATAAGCACTCGCGAATTGGTTGCTGATTGAATGAATGAATATCCAAAGACAAAACTTTCACTGAAATGTTGTTAGCTACCTTGGAGTTGGCCCCATGCACAACTGAAGGAAATGTTGACCATTTCCACAGTTGCACTATGTCCAGAATCAGTTGAAGATTGGACCATTGTGACTCATAGGGTCATTTTTGGCTGATTTTCAGAGGTAGATTGCACAGCCTTTCTTCCTGGTCTGTCTTAGTCTGGAAGAGCTGCTGAAACCTTCACCATCACAGCAATAAACAAGCCTCCACTGACAGACAGGTGTTGACTAGACATGAGGTGCGTTGTTGTTGTTGTTAGGTGCCGTGGAGTTGCTTCTGAGTCATAGCGACCTTATGTACAACAGAAGGAAACACCGTCCACTTCTGCACCATCCTCACAAATATTATGTTTGAGACCATTGTTATACCCACTGTGTTAATCCATCTCGTCAAGGGTCTTCTGCTTTTTCATTGCTCCTCTACTTTACCAAGAATGACATCCTTTTTCAGGGAATTGTCCCTACTGATAATGTGTGCAAAGTACACAAAACGAAGTCTCGCCATCGTTGCTTCCAAGGAGCACTCTGGCTGTACTTGTTCTAAGACAGACTTGTTCGTTCTTCTTGAATTTCATGGTGTATTCAATAGTCTTCACTAACACTGTAATTTAAAGGAATGAATTCATCTTTGGTCTTCCTTATCTATTGTCCAGTTTTCACGTGCATATGAGGCAATTGAAAATATCATGGCTTGGGTCTGGTGTACGTTAGTCCTCAAAGTGACGTCTTTGCTTTTGTACCCTTTAAAAGAGGTCTGTTGCAACAGAAATGACCAATGCAATACATCATTTGATTTCTTGGCTGCTGATTTCATGGGTGTTGATTGCAGACCCAACTAATATGAATCCTTGACCACTTCAATATTTTCTTTGTTTATCATGATGTTGCTCATTGGTCCAGTTGTGAGGAGTTTTGTTTTCTTTATGTTGAATCATGATCCATACTTAATGCTGTGTAGTCTTTGATCTACCTCAGTAAGTGCTTCAAGTCCTCTTTGCTTGCAGCACACAAGGTTGTGTTATCTGCGTATCACAGGTTAGTAATGAGTTTTCTACCAATCTGATGCCACGTTCTTCATCATATAGTCCACTTTCTCGGGTTGTTTGCTCAGCATACAGATTGAATAAGTATTGTGAAAGAATACAACCCTGACCACACTTCCTGATTTTAAATCATGCAATATCCCCTTGTTCTATTTGAAAGACTGCTTCCTGTTCTATGTACAGGTTCTGCATGAGCACAATTAGGTGTTCTGAAATTCCCATTCTTTGCAACGTTATCCATAATTTGTTATGATCCACACAGTCAAATGCCTTTGCACAGTCAATAAAAACACAAGTAAACACCTTTATATTATTCTCTGCTTTCAGCCAAGATCCATCTGACATGAGTAATGATATCCCTCTTTCAACATCCTCTTCGAAATCTGGCTTGAATTTCTGGTAGTTCCCTGTTGATGTACTGCTGCAACCATTTTTGAATTATCTTCAGCAAAATTTTACTACACATAAGGTATATTAGCAAGAAACAAACCCTGGTCTTCTGCATGAAAGGTGAAAACTCTACCACTGAACTACCAATGCCCCATAAAGTGTCCTGTTTCAGTGAAATAGTGAGTCGAAAATTTAACTGCCTATCCTGATTTCTCATCTAAACTGTATACTACATTAATGCTTTACTTATACAAGGCCTTGTGCCTTTTCATATAAAGTTGGTGGTTTGGTTGTCCATGTCTTTAAGGAGGAAACCCTGGTGGCGTTGTGGTTAAGTGCTACAGCTGCTAACCAAAGGGTCGGCAGTTTGAATCCATCAGGTGCTCCTTGGAAACTCAGTGGGGCAGTTCTACTCTGTCCTATAGGGCTGCTATGAGTCGGAATCGACTCGACAGCACTGGGTTTTTTTTTTTTTTTTTTTTGGTCTTTAAAGAATGCTGTTGGAATTTGGATGGGGATTGAATTGTATCTGTAGATCACTTTGGGGAGTACTGACATTTTCACAATGTTGAGTCTTCCTATCAATGAGTATTGTATGTTTTTCCACTTAGGTAGGTCTCTTGGTTTCTTGCAGTAGTGTTTTATAGTTTCCTTTGTATAGGTTTTATGTCCCTGGTTAGATTTATTCCTGTGTTTTATCCTTCTTGGGAGCTATTGTAAATGGCATTGATTTGCTGAATTCCTCTTTGGAGTTCTTTTTGTTGGTGTAAAGAAATCCAACTGATTTTTGTATGTTAATCTTGTATCTTCCTACTTTAATGATATCTTCTATTAGTTCCAGTAGCTTTCTTGTGGATGCTTGGAGATTTTCTGTCTAAAAAATCACATTGTCTATGAATAGATATAGTTTTACCTTTTCCCTATCAATTTGGATGCACTTTATTTTCTTGCCTTATTGCTGTAGCTAGGACTTCCAGCAGAATATTAGCTAAGAGTGGTGATAAAGGATATCCTGTGGTTCCTGTCCTCAAGGGGAATGCTTTCAGTCTTTCTCCATTTAGAATGATGTCAGCTGTTTTTTGTTTTTTTTTTAAATAAATGCCCTTTATTGTCAAGGAATTTCCCTTCTTTTCCTATTTGGCTGAGAGTTTTTATCAGGAATTGGTGTTGGACTTTGTCAAATGCCTTTTTTGCATCTATTGAAATGATTATGTGATTCTTTTGTTTATGTGGTGGATTATATTGATTGATTTTCTAATGTGAACTATCCTTGAATAAGTGGTTTAAATACCACTTGGTCATGATGGTTTTTTTTTGTTTTTTTTTGATATGCTGCTGAATTCTGTTGGCTGGAATTTTTTGATAATTTTTGCATCGATGTTCATGAAACATATTGGTCTGTAGTTTTCCTTTTTTATTGTGTGTTTGCCTGGCTTTGGTTTTAGGGTTATACTGGCTTCATAGAATGAATTTGGCAGTATTACTTTTTTTCCTATGCTTTGAAATAATTTGAATTGTATTGGTGGGAACTCTTCTCTGAAAGTTTGATAGCATTCCCCAGTGAAGCTGGCCAGGTCAGGGCTTTTTTGTTGGTGGTGGTGGTGGGAGTTTTTTCTTTTATTACCTCTTCAATCTCTTGTTATGGGTTGGCTTAGTTTTCTACCTCAGTTTGTGTTAGTTTAGGTAGGTATATGTTTCTAGAAATTTGTCCATTTCCTCTAGATTTTCAAATTTGGTGGAGTAGAATTTTTCATAGTATTCTGTTATGATCCTTTTTTATTTTAGTTATGTTTTTTTTTCTTTATGGTTATACCACCTATTTCATTTCTTATTCGTATCATTTGCTTTGTTTCCTGTTTTTGTTTTGTCAGTTTAGCTACTGGTTCGTCTATTTTGTTCATCTTTTCAAAGAACCAACTTTTAGTCTTGATTCTTTCTATTATTTTTTGTTCCCTATTTCATTCATTTCTGCTCTCAGCTTTATTATTTCCTTCCTTGTGATGCCTGTGGGCTTCTTTTGCAGTTCTATTTGTTTGACTTGTAGGGTTAGTGTTTTGTTTTGACCCTTTCTTCTTTTTTGATCTTTGTGTTTATTGCAATAATATGACCTCTAAGCACTGCTTTTGCTGTGTCCCAAAGGTATTGGTAAAATGTATTTTCATTCGTGTTTGACTTTAAGAATTTTTTATTACATCCTTGATTTCTTCTATAACCCAATAGTTTTTAAGAAGGGTGTTTTTCAGTATCCAGGTATTTGATTTTTTCCTTGCTATTTCTTTTATTGATTTCTACTTTTATGGTATTATGATCAGAGAAGGTGCTTTGTATTATTTTAATGTTTTGGATTTTATTGAGGCTTGCTTTGTGGTCTGAAATGAAGTCTATTCTGGAGAATGTTCCATGTGCATTTTTAAAAATTGTATGCTTTGCTGCTGTTGGGTGGAATGTTCTGTACATGTCTATGAGGTCGTGTTGGTTGATTGTGACATTTAGATCTTCTGTATCTTTACTGAGTTCCTTTCTGGATGTTCTGTCCAACACACCAAAATTGGTGTTTTGAAGCCTCCTACTATTATTGTGGAACTCTCTATTTCTCTTTCAATGTTGTTAGAGTTTATTTTACATATTTTGGAGCCCTATCATTGGGTGCATACATATTTATTGTGGTTGTGTCCTCCTGGTGGATTGACAGTCTAGTCATTATAGAGTCACCTTCCTTATACTTTATGGTGGATTTTGCTTTAAAATCGATTTTATTGGAGGTTAATATTGCCACTCCTGCTTTCTTTTGGTTATTGTTTCCTTGATATATTTCTTTCTATCCTTTGAGGTTTAGTTTATGTTTTTTGTCTCAGGAGTGTCTCTTGTAGACAGCATATAGATGGATCATGTATTTATTTATTTATTTTCCCATTCTGCCACTCTGTGTCTTTTACTGGTGCATTTAGGCCATTTACATTCAGTGTATTTATTTATTTATTTTTATTGCTCTTTAAGTGAAAGTTTACAAATCAAGTCAGTCTTTCATACAAAAATTTATATACACCTTGCTATATACTCCTAGTTGCTCTCCCCCTAGTGAGACAGCACATTCCTTCTCTCCACTCTCTATTTTTGTGTCCATTCGGCCACCTTTTGACCCCCTCTGCCCTCTCATCTCCCCTCCAGACAGGAGCTGCCCACATAGTTTCATGTGTCTACTTGATCCAAGAAGCTCACTCTTCATTGGTATCCTTTTCTATCCCATAGTCCAGTCCAATTCCTGTCTGAAGAGTTGGCTTTGGGAACACTTCCTGTCCTGGGGTAAAAGAAGGTCTGGGGACCATGGCCTCTGAGGTCCTTCTAGTCTCAGTCAGACCATTAAGTCTGGTCTTTTTATGAAAATTTGGGGTCTGCATCCCACTGCTCTCTTGCTCCCTCAGGCGTTCTCTGTTGTATTCCCTGTCAGGGCAGTCACAGTTGTACCCAGGCCCCATCTAGTTCTTCTGGTCTCAGGCTGATGTAGTCTCTGGTTTATGTGGCCCTTTCTGTCTCTTGGGCTCATAATTACCTTGTGTCTTTGGTGTTCGTCATTCTCCTTTGCTCCAGGAGGGTTGAGGCCAATTGATGCATCTTAGATGGCCAGCAGCTAGCATTTAAGACCACAGACACCACTCTCCAAAGTGGGATGTAGCATGTTTTCTTAATAGATTTTATTATGCCAGTTGCCTAGATGTCCCCTGAAACCATGGTCCCTGCTACTCTGGGCTTCAAATCGTTCAGTTTATTCAGGACACGTTGTTGCTTTTGGTTTAGTCCAGTTGTGCTGACCTCTCCTGTATTGTGTGTTGTCTTTCCCTTCACCTGGAATAGTTCTTGTCCACTACTAATTAGTGAATACCCCTCCCGCCTTCCCTCCTCACTCTTGTCACAATCAAAGAATATTTTCTTCTACGTTTAAACTATTTTTCAAGTTCTTAGAATAGTGGTCTCATAAAATATTTGTCCTTTTGCAACTTACTAATTTCACTGAGCATAATGGCTTCCAGATTCCTCCATGTTATGAAATGTTTCATGGATTCATCATCGTTCTTTATCAATGTGTAGTATTCCATTGTGTGAAAATGCCATAATTTATTTATCCATTCATCCGTTGATGGGCACCTTGGTTGCTTCCTTCTTTTTGCTATTATAAACAGTGCTGCAGTGAACATGGTTGTGCATAAATCTGTTCATGTAAAGGCTCTTATTTCTCTAGGATATATTCCAAGAGTGGGATTCCTGGATCATATGGTAATTTTATTTCTAGGTTTTTAAGGAAGTGCCAAATCAATTTCCAAAGTGGCTATACCATTTTACATTCCCACTGGCAGTGTATAAGTGTTCCAGTCTCTCTACAACCTTTCCAACTTCAGTGTAATTTTGATAGGTGTGAGTTTGCTGCTGTCATTTTGTGTTTGTTTTGTGTGTGTGTGTGTGTGTGTGTTGCTTATGGATTCTTTGTTTTGCTTTATTTTTTGTGCTGACTTCTTGTTTATGGATTTTCTTTACATTTCTTTCATTATCGTTGATTTTGTGTTTTGCTGAGTTTTTAATGTTTTTCTTCTTTTTTATTTTGGTGGGTAAGTTTCTTAGCTTCCTTTCTGGTTACCTTGAAATTTATCTTTAATTTTCTAAATTTTAACCATTCTTTTATTTCTTGATAGTACCTCATCTTCCTCTCCATATAGAAGTACTATGACTGACTACACAGTTTTTTCACTCATTTATGTTCTGACATTGTGGTCATTAACATATTGATGTCTCTGGTTCCCTATTTTTAGTCTTATAGCTTTGTTTTATTTTTGAGAATTCCCTATTTGGGTTGGTATCTCGTTGATCTGTCCTGTGTCCTAGTCTTGGATTGTTGTCTGGTATTGTTGGTTCTCTAACCAGATGACTCCCTTTTTTATTTTTTGTAATTTGGGTCTGATTTTTACATATACCCTTAATTTCTGTTTATCTGGAAACAACCTAATATCACCATTGTATTTGAGAGACAATTTTGTATGATATGTAATTCTTTGCAGGCAATTTTTGTCATTCAAGGTTTTATATATGTCATTCTTACCTGCGTGGTTTCTGCTCAGTAATCAGAGCTTAGTCTTATTGGTTCTCCCTTGTAGGTTACTTTTTGTTTGTCCCTAGCCGCTCTCAGGATTCTTCATTTGTCTTTGGTTTTGGCAAGTTTGATTATGATATGTCTTGGTGACTTTCTTTTGGGATCTTTCCCATATCGGTTTGTTGAGATATCGTCTCATCTTTTATGATATTAGGAAAGTTTTCTGCCAGCAAATCTTCAACAATTTTCTCTGTATTTTCTGTTACCCTCTGTCCAGTTCTGAAACTTTGATCACTCGTAGGTTTTTCCTCATGATAATATACCACATAATTCTTAGGCTTTGGTCATTTTTCATTATTTTTTCTGTTTTTTTTTTTGCTGGATACAAATTGGTGTCAAGGGATTTATTTTCAGTTTTGCTAATTCTGACTTCCATTGTCTCAGTTCTGCTCCTACCACCTTCTACTGAGTTATCTAATTCTGAAATTTTATTGTTAATCTTTTGTATTTCTAGTTGCTGCTTTTGCATGGTTTCTGTAGTCTATTCTGTTGTTTTGTTCTAGTATTGCTTTCCTGGCACATTGCGGCGATTGCCACCAATGTCACAAAACAATTTGTGTATAAATTTTTGAATGCAATAAAACACAATAAAAGAAACAACAACAAAAACAAAAAATAAATTTGTTATGGTTTTAAGCTAAAAAAATAATTTTCAAAACAATTTAAGATGAAAGCAATTTAAAATACTATTTTTTATCCTTAAATATATGTTTCCCACTGACTAGATTGTAACTGCCCTAAACTGGATTACAGGCTGCTTGAGGCTTGAATCTGCATGTACAATTCTCTTTAATATGACTAAACACTTAGCCCAGTGTTGTGCACATTGCTGTTGTTAACTGTCATCTAGTCAGCTCTCGACTCAGAGACCCCATGCACAAGAGATGGAAACCCTGCCTGATCCTGCTCCATCCCCAAGATCACTTGGGTATTGGACTATTGTGATCCATTGGCTGATTTTCAGAAGTAGATTACCAGGCCTTTCCTCCTAGTCTTTTTTAGTCTAGAAGCTCCACTGAAACTTGTTCAGTAACATAGGAACACGCAGGCCTTCACTGACAGAAGGGTGGTGGCTTCACAGGAGGCGCATTGGCTGGGAATCCAACCAGGGTCTCCACATGGAAGGTGAGAATTCTACCACTGAACTTCCAACACCGTTGAATACAGAGAGGAGTGCTAATGATGCAAATTGAGATAATGTGAACAAGCTTGTGTTTTAGGAGTCTTGGTCCCTCTCATTGCCATCAAGTCAATTCTGACTCATAGTGACCCTAAAGAATACAGTAGCATTGCCCCCATAGGATTTCCAAGGAGCAGCTTGTGGATTTGAACAGCTGACCATTTGGTTAGCAGCCGAGCTCTTACCCACTGTGCTAAGCAGTCTAGGGGCACTCAGTCTTACTCCAGTGTTTTTCACAGCTGTGAAGAACTTGTCATTTATCCATTCGACAAGTTACTTTTTACCTCCTAGTGTGGGCCTGGGGATAGCATAAAAAAATTAAAATCATGATTACTATATTCGATTGCCGCTTTCTTTTTTCCACAACAGGTTAGTTTCAGAAAGCCCTGGGATAAGAAATTTGTCCAAAGAGATCTATTTTATGTGAAATTGGGCCTAGGTGATTTAACTTCCCATTGACCTTTGGAATTAAAACGCATTCTCTGGCTTGTCAGTGGGGTAAGGATGCCTGGCCCCAGACTGCATGCCAACTGCCTCCCAATCCCAAGTGTTTGCACTGTTTCTTTCACTGGTTGTTTTGCCCTCTTAATAGGCTACAGATCTGCATTATCTCTTCTTAATGTCAGACTTTTTGATACCAATTTCATGAATTTGTGAGACGCCATCTCTATGAACAGTATTTTGTAAATATGGTAAGTCATAATTATGTAAAATGATCAAGGCTTTGAGGTGGGAAGAACCTTTGTTCTTGTAATTGCTTGTGGTTCAAGTTGTCCTCACTGCTGCATAATTGTCCCTGTCTTTGCTGTTCCCTTGCCATGGAATTCTTGGTTTATCCTTTGTCATACATTATTGTTTTCCTTTGAAACATAACCTTTCCTCTACTGGTATGCAGATTTACTTCAGTTTCATCCATCAAGAGCTTATCAATCATTTACAATATGACTATCACTGTATAGGACACTGGAAAAGACTCCAAAATCTATTTGATATTTGATGTAGCCTCTGCCTTTGAGAAATTTGGGAACTAAGGGATGACTTTTCTCAGTATTATTCCATACCAGTTGTCTTAGTCATCTAGGGCTGTCATAACAGAAATACTACAAGTGGATGGCCTTAACAAAGAGAAATTTATTTTCTCACATTCTAGTTGGTTACAAGTCCAAATTCAGGGCATTGGATCCAGGGGAAGGCTTTCTTTCTCTGTTGGCTCTGGAGGAAGGTCCTTGTCCTCAGTCTTCCCCTGGTCGAGGAGCTTCTCCGGTGCAGGAACCCCATGTCCAAAGGACCCGCTCTTCTCCTGGTGCTGCGTTCTTGGTGGTATGAGGTCCCCAACTCTCTGCTTGCTTCCCTTTCCTTTTATCTCTTGAGAAATAAAAGGTAGTGCAGGCTACACCCCAAGGAAAGTCCCTTCACCTTGGATCAGGAAAGTGACTTGGGTAAGGGTGGTGTTACAGTTCCACCCTAATCCTCTGTAACACAAAATTACAATCACAAAATAGAAGACAGCCACAGAACACTGGGAATCACGGCCTAACCAAGTTAATAAATGCATTTTTGGGGACATAATTCAATCCATGACACCAGTTTAAGCCATGGATATTAGAAAATTAGGAGTATGTTGATATTTCCTATTGCAATATTTAGTATTTCTCTGGGTCTTTGCCCTCTTCACCTATCTACGAGAGAGACAGAGGGAGAAAAGGAGTCCTGGAAAGGGCTTTGACCATGTAATTTATGTCTTCTGTGTGTGATTTCAATATTGATTTTCTTTATAATGAAAGCTCAGACTGGTGCTTTCTTGAAGTCCTGGTGGTAAACATGGGATTTATTCCATCCATTCTTCTAATCATCCTCCTGATATATAGGGTAGACATGTAGATGCCTAGTAGGAGCTGATGCATAAAACCCTAGGAGATAATGACTGATTTTATCTAAAATGTTCTATTATAAAATGCATTAAGACATTTCAGAATAAAAATGGCTGAAAACTGTGAAATTCTGACGCTATGGCCAGCTCTGATTCTCACGAAATTCTTTGAAAATTCTCTCTCAAACACTCTGGGAAATGCCCTCACCTTTGAGTGACACTGAACAGAGGCATATGCAGAGAGAAACAAGTGGTTAGGTGACTTGATTTTATTTGATTGGTTAATAATTATTGACTTAGCCGGCACGCTGTGAGCTGGAACCCTTCCACACGGTGGGCTGCAGGACACGGGGATGCGCAGCCTTGGGAGAGGGAGGAGTGGTTGTGGGCGGCCCCCGCTGCCTCCGTTCCCCCACCACAGCCTGATTCAGCCCCTGGAGCTCCACACCCTGGGTCCTCCACACAGATGCTTCTGTGTGGCAGCAGGGCACAGTAGAGCCGCTCATTGTCGAGCACTTCGAAACCCTTCGCGGATGCCCTGCGCCACCTCTTTTGAGCAGCATCAAGGTTTGAACTTGGTGTCAGCCTGGAGCCCCAAGTGGCCCTCGGGTGGTGGGGGCAGGGCAAGCTGTAATGAGACACGTGTGCAGATCAGTGCCATGCAGATACTACCACCTCTAACTTCTTCAGCCCTTAGCACCTCACCTCTGACCCCTAGCAGAGGAAAGTAACCTGGTCAGGAGCAGGTAAACCAGCAGAAACACAGGCAGGGTGAACCTGCAGGCCACCCTCACTTGGCATTCAGCCAAATTTGAGAAGAACCAACCTGATGCTAGCATGATGCAAATATCTCAGGGCATGATTGGCACTCCTTGGCACCAAATCTACCATTCCAGCTCCTCTACAAGTGACCTCTCCAACTATGACCATACTTATCTGAGGTGGAGCCCTGACCAGTGCAGCTCCCAGGGGAGCATGGAGAGCCTAGAGCCCAGAATGGGATACCTACTTGTCGTCTTCTTTCCCTTGCCAAGTCAACCAGCAGTATTGACCAGCTCAGCCACCTGCATAACGAGAGACTCTGCTTATAGCTCCTTCTCCACCAGTTCTGGCATCCTAGAGTATCTGCCTCCAGGCATCTCTGGTTGAGAACGATCAGGCTCCATGCATACCACTTCTGCTTGAGGTGGCCTCCTGGAAGGTATGAGGCAAGAAGACATCTGCTATGTCAATACAGTCTATGAGACTCGGAGGGGAGTCTCAGAAGAGTATGAGGTAAACTTTTCAGCCCTACTTCTTCTAGGTAGGGAGGTCAGAGATATGATAAATGCCATAATGTTCCTTGGAGGAAGAGAGTTCCACCCCCATCCTGAAACAAGCAGTACCCCAGTTTCTTGAAGACTGCTGCTGACAACATGCCTTCTAAGGTGTTTACACCTCTTCCCCCAGCTTGGAGTGACAGATACGCAGCCATCCAGCACTGTGATCTATCCAGGTCCTGGCCTAGGCTTGATCAGAAATGGTTCTTCTGGCCTCAGGCAAATTTGTCAGGCTCCCTGACATCTCCATTCACAGAGGAACAGCTGCATACTATACTAGAGAAAGAGTTTAGAGAGCAGCCCCCCAGTGAAACTCAAGCGTAATTATACCCAGAAGGCACAACCAGGTCAACCTCTGCTCCCAACTGGCATCTACCCTGTACCTTCTGTGGATCCACACTTTGCCCAGTTGCCCTAGCCTTCCAGGAACAATAATGGTATGCTCTAGCCTGCACTGGCCAAGGAGAGTGGACATATAGCCCCTCAGGCAGCTTGTGACAGGACGACTACCTTTGATGGTAGTGGGAGCCAAAATGGGTCTAGCAGGCCTGGGTTTGCCTTCTACCAGCCCCTAGAAGATAATGCACTGTCCCCAGTGGACAGGAAATCAGCAATTATAGCCAGGTTGGTCCCCTACAAAGTCCATTTCCCATCAGTGCCTGAAAAGGAGGAGGATACCTCCTCAAGGAGACACCTCACCTCTCCCCAAGCCCATATTCCAATGAGAGAAAGAGCACCCACAGCAACAAACCATATTCTAATCACCACAGCTTCAACCCCCCCCCAGGCTCCAGCCTGGCAAGTGGAAGACGAGATCTTCCAGGCCCTCAGAGCCCTGGGAGATGAATTTCCAGGAAGAGCACAACGCCAACCTTCAGAGGAGGCAGGAGAGAGAACGCCTAGGCCACAGCCTGTCAAGAAACTTTGGCAAGACCAAGTCAGCCTTCTCATCTCTCCAGAACATTCCAGAAAGTATAAGAAGGCAAAGCGGCCTGGAGCTAGGAGGAGGATCTCAGCAAGGCTACCCAGATGGCAAACCAGCCTTTATAGTCAGCACCAAGGCTGAGGATCCTGGAAGGAAAGTTGGTCCTGACCACAGGAGCCACCTGGACAGGCCAGTTCTCTATCCAAGACCTGAGGAGAGAACTCATGTTTCAGCCTCTTTCTACAGTTCAGACCCAAGTTCATTATAGCCCTCCTCCCCACCACTCCAGCAGACATCTAGTCTGGGCCAAAGGAGGCTCAGCTCAGGCATTGACTCGGCTTTGCAGGGTTTCCAGTATGGGAAGCCCCACAGCTTCCTGGGGGAGAAGGTTTCCAAAATTGAGCAGCGAGAGCAAGGGAGGCAGAGTCCCCCAAGTGTAGGCTGCTGCAGTTATGGTCAAACCTATAGGCCCAACAAGACAGTCTCAACTTCCAGTATTTCTGGGAATGAATTTGGGGAGGCAAGAGCCAATATCTGTTTTTCAGAATCCATTGAGCCTCTAGGCAATGCAGAGCAGCACTTCAAAAACAGAGAAACAAAGTTGGGAGAGGTTTTCTGGCAGCCATGTGGGCAACAGCTGAGGAGGGGTGCAGATGGCAGCCTTGGCCCCCCACTCCGAGGGGGTGAGCCCCCTAGGCGGGCTCCACAGCCAGAGCACCTTTCAGCTCTTCAGCGAGACCAAGAAGGTGGCTGTCTGGCCAGATGACAGGCCTACCACTCCCGAGTTGCCCCTGCTGGACACCCCCTTCAGCTGCAACTACCAGAACAGCATCAAGGACACATAGTTCCTTGTCCTGGGGGCCACCTCCTTTTGGTGGAGGGACCTCGAACTGGGGCATCTGGGGCATCCAGGCCCTGCGGCCCCCAGCCTCCTCAGCCCACGTGGGGCTGCAGGGTCCTGAGAGGCTAACAGTGTCCTCACTGCCCCCACACACGGCCTGCGAACAGCACAGCATGATCCTGGGCTAGGGCGAACTGGCCCAGCCAGCGCCCCCTGCTCCTCAGAGAGGGGCACGTCGGCACCCAACCCCCTAGCAGAATAAGCGTTCCTACTAAAAAGCCCTAGAAGGTGAATGAGGTGGGCATCTCAGAGAAGGCCAAACCAACACCCTTGGGTCCTCGGAGGAAAGGGCTGTGTTTTCTGGAGATCATCATGGCCTACCACCGCCGGATCTGAACTTGAGGGGAAGGCCTACTGGACACTCAGGGGCCCTCGTCCTCCAGAGAGCTCTGTGGGAGTGTGCCCAGAGCACCTATCTCCAGCCCAGCCCCTGCAGCGCCAGAAGGCCCCGGCCTTGCCTAGGTCTCCAGTCTTAGCTCACTGTGGGAGCCGAGCCAGCAGCCCCGCAGGGAGGCCTCCCTCCTAAGGCCACAGCACCAGTGGCTGGTGGGGAGCTCCTTCAGGCCCCTAAGAATAGCAGCAGCTCTTTTGCCAGCAGCCACCTCCTCTGGGAATGGCAGCTGGGGACCACCAGGCCTCAAGGGAGCCTACCTGGGCCAAGCTGCTAGGTGGCGCCAACTGTGGGCCTTGAGGTCCCCAGAGGATAGACAGGACGCCTGTGGAGCCATCCATCTGGGGAGTCACAGCTAGGAGGACTGGGAAGTTCAAGTCAGCCGAGGACCTGCTGGAGCACTCAGGCATCCTGGCTGTCCCTGTCCAGGTGCAGTATAGATCATCTCCCACTGCAGACAAAAAGCACCAGGATATGCTTTTTTGGTTAGGGTAGCTTTGGTCTTCTTGGGAAGGATCCGTGCTCCTTAGCTGGCTCTGGATCTAGGTCACTCACTTGTTCAGAAAGAGGCTGTGAAGAGATGCCACTGTTCACACACTATCCTAACCCTAGCTGGGGTGGTGCAGGCTGCAGAGCCATTGGTGGCCTCTCAGTTCCCAGTGAATGTCCTAGGACCCTGGACCCTTGGAGACAAGCTAGCAGGACACCTTTCCCCAGGCCACCGCCAGCAGGAATGCAGGGCCATCTTAGAGATACCAGGATGGGACCATTGACCCCACTCTGCTCCACTTTGCCTTCCACTGTTCCCTCCACCTACTGCTCACAGGCTGTTGCAAACCAGCAGCCTAAGAAGGGCGGTCAGGCAGGGTGACAGCCTCTTTCATGCTACACCCCTGTAATAACCTCCCAGAGCAATGGTTCCAGCCTCCAAGTCCCAGAGGCCTGGAATTCACCAGCCCACAGAATGCGATAGACGAGGGGCTGAGGAAAAAGTTCTCACTACCTCAGAGTCCTCCTCCCCTTGAGTAAAATGGGTCCATGCAGTTCGAGAGAACAGCCTTCCTGTGGAATCCTTGTCGCCGGAGTTCGTAAACCTGAAGCACTATTGAAAAAAAACAACCAAAAAACAGCAGAGTCTTCCAAGTTCAAGCAGCACTTTTGACCCAGACACCCTGTTGGGGCCCTAGGCAGCCCGGGGGCATCCCCAGCCATGGATGTGACTTCAGACAGGCCTCTGATGTGCAAAAGAATCACCTTCAATGACAAAAACTAGCCTCTTCTAGTTTCATGTCTTTATCTTAAGGCATTGTTATAGCTGCTGTGGTAGTTGATGTCGAGTAGATTTTGATCTACGACCACCCTGTGTGTTACAGAATAGAATCACAACAGAGGATTTTCTTGGCTGTAATTAGTATGGGTTAAAATGCAAAATGCCTTAATAGGTGAGGCAATATACTGAAATGTCATCATTCAAGCGGGTATGTACAGAACTTCACAAGTTAAAAGAGTGGCAAGTACTCTAACAGAAGTGTCTTGGGTCTGGCTTCCTGAAAGTAGAGTGTGAGATGGGTAAATGGTATTATATTGAGTGAATGTCCTCAGGTGCAACCTGTGAGGTAAGCCAGGACAGAACTCAGGAAGAGCTTTAGTCTGATCCCATGGAGGGCCCTGGGGTAAGAAGGGCTCCAAGAAGTTGAGGAAAGAGGTTGGTTTTTTGTGTCCCAAATAAGCCAGTCACTGATTCCCACTTGTAATTCCTACCCCTAGTGTACCTGTGTAATTTGGAATCTCCTATTTGCAGTAGAGGTGGCTTCCAGGGCATCAGAGTAACTCCTGGGAGAGGTTATAGTTATGAATGATCAGCAGCCTGACTCATAAGAGCAGAGGGAAACAGGGAATGCATCACCGTTACCATCTACTACAAAACACTTGGACAAAATGCTCTGAGGAAACAGAATAGTCAAAGATTATTTACACCTGGTGGAGAGGTAATTTAGTCATTAACACCATAATATGAATGAGGTACTCAAGAGTTGAATTTTATAAAGGAGTGTTGGAGAGGGGAAGGGAAGAAGGAAGGACAAAGTGAGAGATAGAGAGAGAGTGAAAATATCCAAGGGAAAAAGGAATGGAACGGATTAACCAAAACCAAACCAAAGCACTGGAGTCTAGCCAATTTCAAAACACAATGGCCCCTACAAGACAGAGTATAACTGCCCCACAGTGTTTCCAAGGCTGTAATCTTTACAGAAGCCAACTGTCACATCTTTCTCCTGCAGAGCTGCTGATGGGTTTGAACTGTTGACCTTTCCTTAGCAGCCAAGTGCTTTCCCACTACACCACCAGGGCTCCTATGGAATGGATTGGCTATGTCAAAAAGTGCTGGAGTGCTTACAAAGCTTAATTGTGTGAAGTTTTATAATCATCCATCATAATAGGAATAAGTAACATTGATATGATGGCTGGATTAGTTACATGTTTTCTCCCTGGAATAACATAATTTAAAACCACCTTTGGGGCTTTTTAGATAATAACTTTTTGTCCTTAGCCTATTAAGCACATCTTAAAGCCACAGGCCATCATTTGAAAGGTTGCCATAAGATGAACAGCGCCTTCTCTGCAAACATCTCAGATCAGCCATCTTGAGAGGTGAATATTGTCCTGTGGGATGTGGCAGGCAAGGGTAGACATCATTGGAAATTTACTTCTAGAATCTTTCCAGTAGCTTTGTTGATAAACAGTTTTAGGAAAAAGGTCATTTTTCCACCAGTGTTAGTAAAGCAGAGCTTCGGAACACAAATATTTATTTTAAAAACCTGATTTAAAAAACTCCTTCATTGTATGCTAGTTCTACCATCTGGTTCCACACTTAGCAGAGCAGTATTGGCATGAATAAATTAGCACTTTTCTATCTCATTTTTCTCTGTTCTGGCATGTACTGTAACTAATATATCCATTTTTGAGGAACATTAGTTTTTGCCAAGGTATTTATAAAATTAAATTAGTGTTATTCTGAAACAGGCTGCTCAGCCTTATCTTGAACAGTACCTGAGCCATTTTTTTTTTCTTCTTTCTTCTTTCTCTTCTTTCCCTCCCCCAGCCCATCCCTGCCTCCAAGTAAGATCCTGATGTTAGCTCCCCAAATGGTTAAGTGTTAACCAATGTTTCCTCTAGGACTGTGGAAAACAAGTGATATTGATCTAAGCCTGTCAAATAAGATGAAGGATGGCACCAGCTACCTCCTGAGCTGATGGGATAATGGCAGGAAAAGGTCAACATGTTTGGGATATAACCACTGAAACCAAACAGAAGAAAGAGAGTGCACATTCCACAAGTCCCCAAAACTTATGGCTCCATTTTCCCTTAAAAACCTGAGCTGCTTGGTAGTCTGGTGAGACAGACGACTTTAGGAGGAGATCATTCCCCTCTGCTCCATATACTGGTATATCTAATACCACCCCACCAACTTCACCCGTCTCAAGAATTGGCTATTTGCGGCAGGCGGCTCTAACTCGTGAAATTGCGGTAACAATTCCTTATTCATTTAACCTGAAATGATTAAAAGGATGGGCCCTTTAGAGATCCTAATGAATTTTTCAAAGGGAAAGCATAAAAACTTACCCAAAGATCAAGCTGATTGTTATTACTGTGATGTTGTTTTATCTTTTTCCCAAACATGTGTAAATTAAGTGACTGTAAGTTTGCAAAAACAATGAATGAACTGTTGGAGGTCAGGGTGAAACCTTCAAGTGCTCATCGAATTCCAGGCTTGGGGCCTGCCTTCCTGTATAGCACTTGTGATCTTTTTTCTCCTGCCAGAAATCGTGTTTTTCCATCCTGTTTTGCTCAGCATATTAGGCACATCATGGTTTGAATTATACACAACATTTTATAAAATAATAAGATTTGGTAGTTCTTTTCTTAAAGACATAGTAGCTACATATTTCTTCCACAAAGAACACCACACCCTATATTATAATACCCATAATTATGGCAGTGGGATATTCATGACCTTGGTCATAACTACGTGGTTTGCCTAGAGTTTTAGTTTTTGAACCAAAGTTGTAATATTAAGTATCTTATACAAAGGCCAGATAAGAAATTAATGTGAATAACATTTAATTTTTATAAGTCTTTCCTTTTTTCCTGAAATAAAATATCAGAAGAACTCTGGAAGATATAAAACTGCAAGAAGTGAACAGTCTTTATCCAATTACTCTGAAACAAAAGTGCTCCCAAAGTGCAGCAATAGGGAATTTTTGTTAAAAAAAAAAATCTGAAATTTTCCTGCAACAAAGTGGGATTATTCCAGTTGAGCTACTATCTTGGTCTAATTTCCCCTGTTACTAAGGCAATGTATCTCTACTCTCCTTCCCCAATTCTCCCAATTATATTACGTGATACATTCTCACAGTCAATGTTGCCACTTGCTTGTCCGCCATCAGCCCTCCATTTCTGCCTCTGGCTGATTTCTGGTCACACCTTTGACCTTCTAATAGCTGATGCCAGTAGATTCTCTGCACACTGTATCCCTCACACCTCTAGGAGTTTTGACTCAGTGGATTGTTATCTCCTTTCCACCTGTTCCCAAATTCTCTTTTCTGGTTGAGGGCAATTCTCTTTCCTTTTAAGTCTCTGCTTCCTTCCTTACATTGCTCTTGGGCTATCTTCTGCTGGCCTCCCTTATGTAGGAGCATTTCCCAGGCTGCTTCTTCAGGGCTGTTTTGTTATCTATGCAGTGTAGGAGTTAAGAGCATGAGAGTCAGAAAAAACACCTAGGTTTGAATCCTGATTCAGCTGACTACTAGCCGAATGGCTTGGAGAAAGTTATTTAAAAATGCAGATGCTCTATTATCTAATGTATAAATTGCAACTGTAATATTTATTCCTTATTTAACAATCGTCTTGTAGAATTAGGTGATTTTTTTTGGAAAAAAGTACTTTATATACAGTATTGGCATTTGTAATAAATGAAAAAAAGGTAGTTATTTTTCTGTCTCTGGATAAATACATCTATATTCACTAGGTAGTAAACTTCATGAAGGCAGATATTCCTGTTTTATTTTTAACACCTAGAATGAGTGCATGGCAATAATAAGCTCTCACTAAATGGTTGCTGAATGAATGAATAGATATCCAAATAAAAAACTTTCAGTGAAATGTTGTTAGCTGTTTTGGGGTCGGCCCCATGCACAACCAAATGAAATGCTAAACAGTCCTGCACTGTCTCCACAGTGGATTGAAGATTGGACCATTGTGATCCATAGGGTCATTGCTGGCTGATTTTCAGATGTAGATCACACAACATTTCTTCCCAGTCTGTCTTAGTCTGCAAAAGCCACTGTAACCTGTTCACCGTCACAGCAACACACAAGGCTCTGCATACGGACTACACATGAGGTGCCTTGTTGTTGTTGATAGGTGCCATCAGGTTGCTTCTGACTCATAGCAACTCTATGTACAACAGAATGAAACACTGCCTAGCCCTGCACCATTCTCACAAATGTTTTTATAGTTGAGTCCATTGTTGCAGCCACTGTGTCAGTGCGTCTCATCAGGGTCTTCCTCTTTTTGGCTGATCCTCTACTTTACCAAGAATGATGTCCTTCTCCAGGGAATGGTCCCTTCTGATAACATGTGCAAAGTACACCAGATGAAGTCTCACCATTTTTGCTTCTGAAGAGTACTCTGGCTGTACTTCTCCCAAGACAGACTTGTTCGTTCTTCGCACGTTCTATGATACATTCAATATTCTTTGCCAACACCATAATTTAGTGGCATCCAATTCATCTTTGGTCTTCCGTATTCATTGTCCAGCTTTTACATGCATATGAGGTGATTGAACATATCATGGTTTGGTCAGGTGCACCTAAGTCCTCAAATGACATTTTTGCTTTTGAATAATTTAAAGATTAATTCTGCAACGAAATTGCCCGACGCAATACATCGTTTGATTTCTTGACTTGGGCGTTGGTTGTGGATCCAAGTAATATGAAATCCTTGACCACTTCAATATATTCTTGGTTAATCATGATGTTGCTCATTGGTCCAGTTGTGAGGATTTTTGTTTTCTTTATCTTGAGGCATTATCCTTACTAAAGACTGTAGTCTTTGATCATCATCAGCAAGTGCTTCAAGTCCTCTTTATTGCAGCATGCAAGGTTGTGTCTTCTGCATAATGCAAGTTATTAATGAGTTTTCTACCAATCCTGATGCCACGTTCTTCATCATACAGTCCAGCTTCTCAGATTATTTGGTCAGCATACGGATGAAATAAGTATGGTGAAGGGATACACCCCTGACCACATTTTTCCTGATTTTAAACCATGCAGTATCCCCTTGTTCTGTTCGAACGACTGCTACTTTGCCTATATGCGGGTTCTGTATGAGCCCAATAACTGTTTTGGAATTCCCGTTCTTCACAATGATATCCATAATTTGTTATAATCCACACAGTCAAATGCCTTTGCATAGTCAATAAAACACAAACATCTTTCTGCTATTTACTCCTTTCAGCCAAGATCCATCTGACATCAATAATGATATCTGTTGTTCCAAGTCCTGTTCCAAATCTGGCTTGAATTTCTGTCAGTTTCCTGTCGATGTATTGCTGGAACCGCTTTTCAGTTATCTTCAGCAAAGTTTTACTACACATAAGGTACATTAGCAGGAAAAAAACCTTGGTCTCCCACATAAAAGGTGAGAACTGTACCACTGAACCACCAGTGCCCCCTTGAAATGCCCTATTTCAGTGAAATAGTGGCTCAGAAATTTGACTGCCTATCCTGATTTCTCATCTAAACTTTACGCTAATATTTCCAAGCACTTATTCAGTATCTCTCTGGATATCCTATAGTCTCTTCAAGGTAAAAATGCAATTTTCACAGCCTGTACTACCTATCCCTGTTATGGCACCATCCATTAACCGGATGTCATCCTACCTATCTTTCTCTCTAGCTTTCCGTATCTAGTTCGTTCCCAAACACTATCTTTAGAATTTGCCTTTTCCCCTCCATTTCTACTAATTCTTTTGTGTAGCTGGATGTATAATTAGCTACATTTCTTCTTGTCTCTGTCCAAAACATTCCCTGCTGTGAGCTTTATCAACTCAAATATAACCCTTGTTTTACCATCAAAGATTGTGTTTTTCTGTGTGTAAAACTTTTCTTGGGTTTTTATAATAGTGGTCTCATACAATATTTGTCCATTTGTGATTGATGTATTTCACTCATCATAATGCCCTCCAGATTGATCCATGTTGTAAGATGGACACTCATCACTGATCTTTATCTTTATCCATTGCTTGTAGGTATCATAATGTTTATCCATTCATCTGTTGGTGGGCACTTAGGTTGTTTCCATCTTTTTGCTATTGTGAATAATGCTGCAAAGAACATGGCTGTGTATATGCCTACTCATGCGATGGTTCTTATTTCTCTAGTATATATTACTAGGTGTGGAATTGCTGGATTGTATGTTTTTTTTTATTTCTAGCTTTTTAAGAAGGCACCATATTGTTTTCCATGATGGTTGCACCATTTTACATTCCCACCAGCAGTGCATGAGAGTTCCAATCTCTTTGCTATCTGTCAAAAAAAAAATTTTTTTTCTGGCTATTTTTATTAGTGCCAGTAATGTCTGGGTGAGACGTTATCTCATGGAAGCTTTTTTTTTTTTTTTTCCTTTTGCATTTCTCTAATGCCCTATGATGACGAGCATTTCCTCATGTGTTTGTTAGTTGCCTGAATGTCTTCTTCGGTGAAGTGTCTGCTCGTATCCTTTTTCAGTTTTTTTAATTGGATTATTTGTCTCTTTGTTATCAAGGTGTTGAAGTATTCTATAGATTTTAGAAATTAGACTCTTGTTGGAAATGCTGTAGCCAAAATTTTTTCCAGTCTGTAGCTTCTCTTTTTTCTCTTTTGGTGAAGTCTTTTGATGAACATAAATTTAATTTTTGGATGCTCCCAGTTGTGTAGTTTATCTTCTGGTATCTGTGCATTATTAATTGTGGTGTATATTCTCTTTATGCCATGTATTAGGGCTCCTAGCATTGTCTCTATTTTTTCTTCCATTGATCTTTATTGTTTTCAGTTTTATGTCTTTGAACCATTTTGAGTTAGCTTATATGTATGGTGTGAGGTATGGGTCATATTTCTTTCTTTCTTTTTTTTTACAAATGGACATCCAGTTATACCAGCGCCATTTGTTAAGAAGACTGTCTATTCTCCATTCTATAGATTTTGGCCTTTTTTAAGTATCAGCTGCTCATAGATGAATGGATTTACATCTGGATTTTCCATTCTGTCCCATATGTCTATGAGTCTGTTGTTGTACAAGTACTAGGCTGTTTTTTGACTGTTGTGGCTGTATAATAGGTTCTGAGATCAGGTAGTGTGAGGCCTCCCACTTTGTTCTTCTTTCATTAATACTTTGCTTATACAGGGCCTCGTGCCTTTCCATATAAAGTTGGTGATTTGGTCTTCCATGTATTTAAAGAATGCTACTGGAATTTTGATTGGTATTGAATTTTATCTGTAGATCACTTGGGGGCGTATTGACATTTTTACAATGTTCAGCCTTCCTATCTATGAGCATGGTATGTTTTTACACTTAGGTAGGTCTCTTTTGGTTTCTTGCAGTAGTGTTTTGTAGTTTTCTTTGTATAGGTTTTACATCCCTGGTTAGATTTATTCCCAAGTGTTTTATCAAGAAGATATTGTAAATGGCATTGATTTGCTGGATTTGCTGAATTCTTCTTAGGAGTCTCTTTGTTGGTGTAGAGGAATCCAACTGATTTTTGAATGTTACTCTTCTCTGAGAGTTTTTTTTTTTCTCTCTCTCTCTCTTTCTCTTTTTACTGAGCCAAGATGGTGTCCGGGGGCCATACTCTTGGGGTTTCTCCAGTCTCTGTCAGGCCAATAAGTGTGGTCTTTCTTTTGTGAGTTAGAATTTTGTTCTACATTTTTCTCCAGCTGCATCTGGGACCCTCTATTGTGATCCCTGTCTTCCCTGAAAATTTGGTTGAATTCTCAGTGAAGCCATCTGGGTTGGGGCTTTTTGTTGTTGTTGGTGGTGGTGTTGGGAGTTTTTTTTTTTTTTTTTTTTTTCATTACCTCTTCAATCTCTTCTTATGGATCAGCTTGGTTTTTCCACCTCAGTTTGTTTTAATTTAGGTAGGTAGTGTGTTTTTAGAAATTTGTCCATTTCCTCTAGATTTCTGAATTTGCTGGAGTATAATTTTTCATACTATTCTGTTATAATGCTTTTTATCTTTTTGTGTCTGTTGTGATAGCACCTGTCTCATTTCTTCTTTGTGTTATTTGTTTCCTTTCCTGTTTTCCTTTTGTCAGTTTGGCCACTGCTTTGTCTATTTTGTTCATCTTTTCAAAAAAACCAACTTTTGTTGATTTTTTCTATTGTTTGTTTTTGTTGTTCCCTATTTCATGTATTTCTGCTCTAATCTTTATTACTTCCTTCATCATGATGCCTGTGAGCTTCCTTTTGCTGTTCTCTATTTATTCAAGTTGTAGGGTTAGTGTTTTTTTTTTTTTTATTAACTTTTATTAAGCTTCAAGTGAACGTTTACAAATCCAATCAGTCTGTCACATATAAGTTTACATACATCTCACTCCCTACTCCCACTTGCTCTCCCCCTCTTGAGTCAGCCCTTTCAGTCTCTCGTTTTGTGACAATTTTGCCAGCTTCCCTCTCTCTCTATCCTCCCATCCCCTCTCCAGACAAGAGTTGCCAACACAATCTCAAGTGTCCACCTGATATAATTAGCTCACTCTTCATCAGTGTCTCTCTCCCACCTGCTGACCAGTCCCTTTCATGTCTGATGAGTTGTCTTCGGGGATGGTTCCTGTCCTGTGCCAACAGAAGGTCTGGGGACCATGGCCGCCGGGATTCCTCTACTCTCAGTCAGACCATTAAGTTTGGTCTTTTTATGAGAATTTGGGGTCTGTATCCCACTGATCTCCTGCTTCCTCAGGGGTCCTCTGCTGTGCTCCCTGTCAGGGCAGTCATCGATTGTGGCCGGGCACCAACTAGTTCTTCTGGTCTCAGGATGATGTAGGTCTCTGGTTCATGTGGCCCTTTCTGTCTCTTGGGCTCTTAGTTGTCATGTGGCCTTGGTGTTCTTCATTTTCCTTTGCTCCAGGTGGGTTGAGACCAATTGCTGCATCTTAGATGGCCGCTTGTTAGCATTTAAGACCCCAGACGCCACATTTCAAAGTGGGATGCAGAATGATTTCATAATAGAATTATTTTGCCAATTGACTTAGAAGTCCCCTCAAACCGTGTTCCCCAGACCCCCACCCTTGCTCCGCTGACCTTTGAAGCATTCATTTTATCCTGGAAACTTCTTTGCTTTTGGTCCAGTCCAATTGAGCTGACCTTCCATGTATTGAGTGTTGTCTTTCCCTTCACCTAAAGCAGTTCTTATCTACTGATTAATCAATAAAAAACCCTCTCCCACCCTCCCTCCCTCCCCACCTCGTAACCACAAAAGTATGTGTTCTTCTCAGGTTTACTATTTCTCAAGATCTTATAATAGTGGTCTTATACAATATTTGTCCTTTTGCCTCTGACTAATTTCGCTTAGCATAATGCCTTCCAGGTTCCTCCATGTTATGAAATGTTTCAGAGATTCGTCACTGTTCTTTATCGATGCGTAGTATTCCATTGTGTGAATATACCACAATTTATTTACCCATTCATCCGTTGATGGACACCTTGGTTGCTTCCAACTTTTTGCTATTGTAAACAGAGCTGCAATAAACATGGGTGTGCATGTATCTGTTTGTATGAAGGCTCTTGTATCTCTAGGGTATATTCCGAGGAGTGGGATTTCTGGGTTGTATGCTAGTTCTATTTCTAACTGTTTAAGATAACGCCAGATAGATTTCCAAAGTGGTTGTACCATTTTACATTCCCACCAGCAGTGTATAAGAGTTGCAATCTCTCCGCAGCCTCTCCAACATTTATTATTTTGTGTTTTTTGGATTAATGCCAGCCTTGCTGGTGTGAGATGGAATCTCATCGTAGTTTTAATTTGCATTTCTCTAATGGCTAATGATCGAGAGCATTTTCTCATGTATCTGTTGGCTGCCTGAATATCTTCTTTAGTGAAATGTGTGTTCATATCCTTTGCCCACTTCTTGATTGGGTTGTTTGTCTTTTTGTGGTTGAGTTTTGACAGAATCATGTAGATTTTAGAGATCAGGCGCTGGTCTGAGATGTCATAGCTGAAAATTCTTTCCCAATCTGTAGGTGGTCTTTTTACTCTTTTGGTGCAGTCTTTAGATGAGCATAGGTGTTTGATTTTTAGGAGCTCCCAGTTATCGGGTTTCTCTTCATCATTTTTGGTATTGTTTTGTATTCTGTTTATGCCTTGTATTAGGGCTCCTAGGGTTGTCCCAATTTTTTCTTCCATGATCTTCATCGTTTTAGTCTTTATATTTAGGTCTTTGATCCACTTGGAGTTAGTTTTTGTGCATGGTGTGAGGTATGGGTCCTGTTTCATTTTTTTGCAAATGGATATCCAGTTATGCCAGCACCATTTGTTAAAAAGGCTGTCTTTTCCCCAATTAATTGACACTGGTCCTTTGTCAAATATCAGCTGCTCATACGTGGATGGATCTATGTCTGGGTTCTCAATTCTGTTCCATTGGTCTATGTGCCTGTTGTTGTACCAGTACCAGGCTGTTTTGACTACTGTGGCTATATAATAGGTTCTGAAATCAGGTAAAGTGAGGCCTCCCACTTTCTTCTTCTTTTTCAGTAGTTGCTTTGCTTATCCGGGGCTTGTTTTCCTTCCATATGAAATTGGGGATTTGTTTCTCTATCCCCTTAAAATATGACATTGGAATTTGGATCGGAAGTGCATTAAATGTATAGATGGCTTTTGGTAGAATAGACATTTTTACTATGTTAAGTCTTCCTATCCATGAGCAAGGTATGTTTTTCCACTTAAGTATGTCCTTTTGAATTTCTTGTAGTAGAGCTTTGTAGTTTTCTTTGTATAGGTCTTTTACATCCTTGGTAAGATTTATTCCTAAGTATCTTATCTTCTTGGGGGCTACTGTGAATGGTATTGATTTGGTTATTTCCTCTTCGGTGTTCTTTTTGTTGATGTAGAGGAATCCAAGTGATTTTTGTATGTTTATTTTATAACCTGAGGCTCTGCCAAACTCTTCTATTAGTTTCAGTAGTTTTCTGGAGGATTCCTTAGGGTTTTCTGTGTATATAATCATGTCATCTGCAAATAGTGATAACTTTACTTCTTCCTTGCCAATCCGGATACCTTTTATTTCTTTGTCTAGCCTAATTGCCCTGGCTAGGACTTCCAGCACGATGTTGAATAAGAGCGGTGATAAAGGGCATCCTTGTCTGGTTCCCGTTCTCAAGGGAAATGCTTTCAGGTTCTCTCCATTTAGAGTGATATTGGCTGTTGGCTTTGCATAAATGCCCTTTATTATATTGAGGAATTATCCTTCAATTCCTATTTTGGTAAGAGTTTTTACCATGAATGGGTGTTGGACTTTGTCAAATGCCTTTTCTGCATCAATTGAGAAGATCATGTGGTTTTTGTCTTTTGTTTTATTTATGTGATGGATTACATTAATGGTTTTTCTGATATTAAACCAGCCTTGCATACCTGGTATAAATCCCACTTGATCAGGGTGAATTACTTTTTTGATGTGTTGTTGGATTCTATTGGCTAGAATTTTGTGGAGGATTTTTGCATCAATGTTCATGAGGGATATAGGTCTATAATTTTCTTTTTTTGTAATGTCTTTACCTGGTTTTGGTATCAGGGAGATGGTGGCTTCATAGAATGAGTTGGGTAGTATTCCGTCATTTTCTATGCTTTGGAATACCTTCAGAAGTAGTGTTAACTCTTCTCTGAAAGTTTGGTAGAACTCTGCAGTGAAGCCGTCCGGGCCAGGGCTTTTTTTTGTTGGGAGTTTTTTGATTACCGTTTCAATCTCTTTTTTTGTTATGGGTCTATTTAGTTGTTCTACTTCTGAATGTGTTAGTTTAGGTAGGTAGTATTTTTCCAGGAATTCATCCATTTCTTCTAGGTTTTCAAATTTGTTAGAGTACAATTTTTCATAATAATCTGAAATGATTCTTTTAATTTCATTTGGTTCTGTTGTGATGTGGTCCTTCTCGTTTCTTATTCGGGTTATTTGTTTCCTTTCCTGTATTTCTTTAGTCAGTCTAGCCAATGGTTTATCAATTTTGTTAATTTTTTCAAAGAACCAGCTTTTGGCTTTGTTAATTCTTTCAATTGTTTTTCTGTTCTCTAATTCATTTAGTTCAGCTCTAATTTTTATTATTTGTTTTCTTCTGGTGCCTGATGGATTCTTTTGTTGCTCACTTTCTATTTGTTCAAGTTGTAGGGACAGTTCTCTGATTTTGGCTCGCTCTTCTTTTTGTATGTGTGCATTTATCGATATAAATTGGCCTCCGAGCACTGCTTTTGCTGTGTCCCAGAGGTTTTGATAGGAATATTTTCATTCTCGTTGCATTCTATGAATTTCCTTATTCGCTCCTTGATGTCTTCTATAACCCAGTCTTTTTTCAGGAGGGTATTGTTCATTTTCCAAGTATTTGATTTCTTTTCCCTAGTTTTTCTGTTATTGATCTCTAGTTTTATTGCCTTGTGGTCTGAGAAGATGCTTTGTAATATTTCGATGTTTTGGACTCTGCAAAGGTTTGTTTTATGACCTAATATGTGGTCTATTCTAGAGAATGTTCCATGTGCGCTAGAAAAAAAAAGTATACTTTGCAGCAGTTAGGTGGAGAGTTCTGTATAAGTCAATGAGGTCAAGTTGGTTGATTGTTGTAATTAGATCTTCTGTGTCTCTATTGAGCTTCTTACTGGATGTCCTGTCCTTCTCCGAAAGTGGTGTGCTGAAGTCGCCTACTATAATTGTGGAGGTATCTATCTCACTTTTCAATTCTGTTAAAATTTGATTTATGTATCTTGCAGCTCTGTCATTGGGTGCATAAATATTTAATATGGTTATGTCTTCCTGATCAATTGTCCCTTTTATCATTATATAGTGTCCTTCTTTATTCTTTGTGGTGGATTCAAGTCTAAAGTCTATTTTGTCAGAAATTAATATTGCTACTCCTCTTCTTTTTTGCTTATTGTTTGCTTGATATATTTTTTTCCATCCTTTGAGTTTTAGTTTGTTTGTGTCTCTAAGTCTAAGGTGTGTCTCTTGTAGGCAGCATATAGATGGATCGTGTTTCTTTATCCAGTCCGTGACTCTCTGTCTCTTTATTGGTGCATTTAGTCCATTTACATTCAGTGTAATTATAGATAAATAAGTTTTTAGTGCTGTCATTTTGATGCCTTTTTATGTGTGTTGTTGACAATTTCATTTTTCCACATACTTTTTTGTGCTGAGGCATTTTTCTTAGTAAATTGTGAGATCCTCATTTTCATAGTGTTTGACTTTATGTTAGCTGAGTTGTTATGTTTTTCTTGGCTTTTATCTTGAGTTATAGAGTTGTTATACCTTTTTGTGGTTACCTTATTATTTACCCCTATTTTTCTAAGTAAATACCTAACTTGTATTGTTCTATATCGCCTTGTATCACTCTCCATATGGCAGTTCAATGCCTCCTGTATTTAGTCCCTCTTTTTGATTGTTGTGATCTTTTACCTATTGACTTCCATGATTACCTGTTATGTGTATTTTTTTTTTAATTAATCTTAATTTGTTTGTTTTTGTGATTTCCCTATTTGAGTTGATATCAGGACGTTCTGTTTTGTGACCTTGTGTTGTGCTGATATCTGATATTATTGGTTCTCTGACCAAACAATATCCTTTAGTATTTCTTGTAGCTTTGGTTTGGTTTTTGCAAATTCTCTAAACGTGTGTTTATCTGTAAATATCTTAATTTCACCTTCGTATTTCAGAGAGAGTTTTGCTGGATATATGATCCTTGGCTGGCAGTTTTTCTCCTTCAGTGTTCTGTATATGTCGTCCCATTCCCTTCTTGCCTGCATGGTTTCTGCTGAGTAGTCTGAACTTATTCTTATTGATTCTCCCTTGAAGGAAACCTTTCTTTTCTCCCTGGCTGCTTTTAAAATTTTCTGTTTATCTTTGGTTTTGGCGAGTTTGATGATAATATGTCTTGGTGTTTTTCTTTTTGGATCGATCTTAAATGGGGTTCGATGAGCATCTTGGATAGATATCCTTTCGTCTTTCATGATGTCAGGGAAGTTTTCTGTCAGGAGTTCTTCAACTACTTTCTCTGTGTTTTCTGTCCCCCCTCCCTGTTCTGGGGCTCCAATCACCCGCAGGTTATCCTTCTTGATAGAGTCCCACATGATTCTTAGGGTTTCTTCATTTTTTTTAATTCTTTTATCTGATTTTTTTTCAGCTATGTTGGTGTTGATTCCCTGGTCCTCCAGAAGTCCCAGTCTGCATTCTAATTGCTTGAGTCTGCTCCTCTGACTTCCTATTGCGTTGTCTAATTCTGTAATTTTGTTGTTAATCTTTTGGATTTCTACATGCTGTCTCTCTATGGATTCTTGCAACTTATTAATTTTTCCACTATGTTCTTGAATAATCTTTTTGAGTTCTTCAACAGTTTTATCAGTGTGTTCCTTGGCTTTTTCTGCAGTTATCCTAATTTCATTTGTGATATCTTTAAGCATTCTGTAAATTAGTTTTTTATATTCTGTATCTGGTAATTCCAGGATTGTATCTTCATTTGGGAAAGATTTTGATTCTTTTGTTTGGGGGGTTGGAGAAGCTGTCATGGTCTGCTTCTTTAAGTGGTTTGATATGGATTGTTGTCTCTGAGCCATCACTGGGAAACTAGTTTTTCCAGAAAATCCGCTAAAAAAAATGCAGTGAGATCCCTATCAGAGTTCTCCCTCTGGCTCAGGCTATTCGGATGTTAATGAAGCCGCCTGCGTCCAGTACAAATCCCGGCGGGATGGTTCCCCGGCTGGGATGCTGCTCTCCCCGTTCCAAGACCAGTCACTGCCTCCAGGGGACTTCTCCTACCGGCTGCATCCCACGCCGCCCGTGGAACAGGCTGGTCCCCCTCCCGGGGTTAGTTCAGGGGGGTGGAGCAGCTCTCTGTGCTTGTGCTGTACCTGACTGGTACGCTTGCTCCAGGCTCTGAAAACAATCACTGCTTCCCTGTATTAGTTCGTTCTCCGTCTCTAAATCTGTGTTTGTTGTTCAGGGTTCATAGATGGTTATGTATGTGATCAATTCACTTGTTTTTCCATGTCTTTGTTGTAAGAGGGATCCGAGGTAGCGTCTGCCTAGTCCGCCATCTTGGCTCCGCCTCCAGGGTTAGTGTTTTTTTTTTTGTACTTTCTTCTTATTTCTTATGTGTGTTTATTGCTATAATATGACCTCTAAGCACTGCTTTTGCTGTGTTCCAAAGGTGTTGGTTAAATGGGTTTTCATTCTCATTTGACTCTGAAATTTTTAGTCCATCTTTGATTTCTTCTATTACCCAGTAGTTTTTAAGCAAGGTATTGTTTAGTTTCCATGTATTTGATTTTTTTCCTTACTGTTTCTGTTATTGATTTCTACTTTTATGGCAGTATGATCAGAGAAGATGCTTTGTATTCTTTTCAGTGTCTTGGATTTTGTTGAAGCTTGCTGTGTAGTCTAAAATGTGGTCTATTCTGGAAAATGTTCCATGTGCATTGGAAAAGAATATATACATTGCTGCTTGTGGTGGTTAAGATTGTGTGTCAACTTGGCTGGGCCATGATTATCCATGTTTTGGCAGGTGTATAATGTTGCGGTCACTTCCCTGTTGAAATTTGATATTGGAATTCCATATTGGAATCTGCTCAGTGTTACTGGCAGGGGCAGGGCTATGGCGGCTCGCCGCTTCCTCAGCCTTCATTTGTCTGCCCTCTGCCACCTACTTCCTTCCTGCTTGCCTTGCCAAGATTTTTGGCTGGTTCTGGATCCTGCAGCTGCCCCTTGTTTGTCTGACCTCTGGTTCTTGGAACTTGAGCTAGCAGCTTACCTGCCCATCTTGATATTCATTGATCTTCACAGCCTGTGAGCAAGAGTCCTTCTCTCTGATCTGCCGATCTTTGGTTCGCCAGCCCCTGCAGCTATGTGAATCAGGAGAAGCCTTGCTGGCAGAAAATGTCCCTGATATCATGAAAGATGAGAATATATCTATCCAAGAAGCTCATCGAACCCCACAAAGGGTAGATTCTGAAAGAAAATCACCAAGACATATTATAATCAAACTTGACAAAACCAAAGACAAAGAGAATTTTAAGAGGGGCTGGAGATAAATGAAAAGTCACCTACAAAGGAGAGTCAATAAGACTAAGCTCAGGCTACTCAGCCAAAACCATTCAGGCAAGAAGGCAATGGAATGACATATATAAAGCCTTAAAGGAAAAAAAAAATTGCCAGCCAAGAATTATATATCCAGTAAAACTCTCTCTCAAATATGAAGGCAAAATTAGGGCATTTCTGAATAAACAGAAGTTAAGGGAATTTGTAAAAACCAAACCAAAATGACAAGAAATGCTAAAGGGGAGTTCTCCAACTAGAGAATCAATAATATCAGGTAACAAGTCAAGACTAGAATACAGGACAGAGCGGCCAGATATCAATTCAGATAGGGAAGTCACAAAAGTAAGTCAGAGGTAAAGCACCGAAAATAGAGAAACAGAGACATCAGTATGAAAAAGATGACAACATTAAAACAAAAAAGAGGGACTAAATAGTGTAGTTATAGAGCTTTCATATGGAGTCTAGGTTAAGGCGATATCAAGAAATAAAAGATTGCTTTAAACTTAGAAAAATGGAGGTAAATTTTAAGGTAACCAAAAAGGAAACTAACAAATCTACACATGAAAATAAAAAAGAAGAAAAACATAAGGACTCAGCAAACAAAACCAACAATATAAAAAGATGAAAAGAAAATATATAAAGAATAGCCACTCAGCATAGAAAATTAAGTGGAAAAAAGAAACTGTCAACACCACACACACACACAAAATCAAAACGACAGCACTAAAATCATATCTATCAATAATTACACTGAATGTAAACGGGCTAAATGTGCCATTGAAGAGAGAGAGTGGAAGAATGGATTAAAATAATTATCATCTGTCTTTATGCTGTCTACAAGAGACACACCTTTGACTCAGACACAAACTAAAACTCAATGGATGGAAAAAATATATCAAGCAAACAACAACCAAAAAAGAGCAAGAGTGGCAATATTAATCTCTGAAAAAATAGACTTTAAAGCAAAGTCCACCACAATGGATAAGGAAGGACACTATATAATGCTTAAAGGGTCAATACACCAGGAGGAAATAACCATACTAAATACATATATGCATTGTCTTAGTCGTCTAGTGCTGCTATAACAGAAATACCACAAGCGGATGGCTTTAACAAAGAGAAATTAATTTTCTTACGGTCTAGTAAGCTAGACGTACAAATTCAGGGCATCAGCTCCAACGGAGGTCTTTATCTTTCTGTCAGCTCTGGAGGAAAGTCCTGTCATCAGTCTTCACTAGGTCTGGGAGCATCTCAGTGCAGGAATCTCAGGTCCAAAGGATGCACTCTGTTCCTGGCACTGCTTTCTTGGTGGTATGAGGTTCCCAACTCTCTAATTTCTTTCCTTTCTTTTTATCTCTTGTAAGGTAAGAGGCAGTGCAGGCCACACCCTAGGGAAACTCTTTTTGCACTGGATCAAGGAGGTGACCTGAGTAATGGTGGTATTACACTCATACCCTAATCCTCTTAAATAAAATTACAATCACAAAATGGAGGACAACCACACAATACTGGGAATCACGGCCTAACCAAGTTGATACACACATATTTTTGGGGACATAATTCAATCCATGACATGCATCCAATGATTGGGCTCCAAAATACTTAAAACAAACTCTAACAGCATTGAAAAGAGAAATAGACAGTTCCACAATAACAGTAGGAGACCTCAAAACACCACTTTTGGTGAAGAGCTGAACATCTAGAAAGAAACTCAAGACATGGAAGATCTAAATGCCATAATCAATCAACTTGACCACATAGACATATACAGAACTTTCCACCAAAGAGCAGCCAAGTACATGTCCTTTTCCAGTGCACATGGAACATTCTCCAGAATAGACCATGTTTTAGACCACAAAGCAAGACTTAACAGAATCCAAAACATTGAAATATTACAAAGCATCTTTTCTGGCCATAAAGCCATAAAAGTAGAAATCAATAACAGAAACAGCAAGGATAAAAAAAAAAAATCAAATACATGGAAACTGAACAACACCTTGCTCAAAAACTACTGGGTTATGGAAGAAAGCAAAGATGGAATAAAAAAATTCATAGAATCAAATGAGAATGAAAGCACTTCTTACCAGAACCTTTGGGACACAGCAAAAGCAGTGCTCAGAGGTCAATTTATAGCAATAAATGCACAAATCCAAAAAGAAGAAAGGGTCAAAGTCAAAATATTAACCCTACGACTTGAACAAATAGAAACAGGGCAGCAAAAGGAGCCCTCGGGCACCAGAAGAAAGGAAATAATAAAGATTAGAGCAGAAATAAATGAAATAGAGAATAGAAAAATAATTGAGAGTCAGTAAGACCAAAAGTTGGTTCTTTGAAAAGATTAACAAAATCAACAAACAATTGGCAAAGCTGACAAAAGAAAAACAGGAAATGGAGCAAATAACCCTAATAAGAAATGAAATGGGTGATATCACAAGACACCCAACTGAAATAAAAAGGATCATAACAGAATACTATGTAAAATTGTACTCCAACAAATTTGAAAATCTAGAGGAAATGGACAAATTTCTAGAAAAACATGTCCTACCTAAACTAACAAAAACTGAGGTAGAGAAACTAAATAAACCCATAACAAAAGAAGAGATTGAAGAGGTAATAATGAAAAAAATACTCCACAAATAAAAGCCCTGGACCTGATGGCTTCACTGGAGAATTCTACCAAGAGTTAATACCACTGCTATTAAAGGTATTTCAGAGCATAGAAAATAATGGAATACTCCCAAACTCATTCTATGAAGCCAGCATGTTACACCAAAACAAGGTAAAGACACCACAAAAAAAGAAAACCACAGACCAATATCCCTCATGAACATAGACGGAAAAAATCCTCAACATAATTCTAGTCAATAGATTTCAACAACATATCAAAAAAATAATTCATCATGACCAAATGGGATTCATACCGGCTATGCAGGGATAGTTCAACATTAGAAAATTAATGCAATCCATCACATAAATAAAAGATAAGAACCACATGATCTTATCAATTGCTGCAAAAAAAATTTTTTTTGACAAAGTCCAACACGCATTCATGATAAAAACTCTCAGCAAAATAGAAATAGAAGGGAAATTCCTCAACATAATAAAGGACATTTAAACAAAGCCAATAGCCAACATCATTCTAAACAGAGAGAGTCTGAGAGCATTCCCCTTGATAATGGGAAGCAGACAAGGATGCCCTTTATCTCCAGTCTTATTGAACATTTTGCTGTAGGTACTAGCCAGAGCAATAAGGCAAGATAAAGAAATTAAAAAAAAAGGACATCCAAATTGGTAAGGAAGAAGTAAAAGTGTCCCTATTTGCAGATGTTATGATCTTATGCACAGAAAACCCCAAAGAATTCACAAGAAAAGTACTGGAACTAATGCAAGATTTCAGCAAAGGATTTTTTTTTATCAGGGTACAAGATAAACATACAAAGGTCATTTGGATTTCTCTATGCCAACAGAGAGAACTTCAAAAAGGAAATCACCAAATCAATACCATTTAAAATAGCCCCCAAGAAGATAAAATACTTAGGAATAAATTCTACCCAAGATGTAAAAGACCTATACAAACAAAATTACACTATTGCCAGAAACCAAAAGAGACTCATGAAAGTGGAAGAAGATAACCATGCTCATGGATAGGAAGACTCAGCATTGTGAAAATGTCTGTTCTACCCAAAGCGATCTACAGCTCTACAGATGCAATGCAATCCCGATCCAAATTCCAGCAGTGTTTTTTAACGAAATGGAGAGATGAATCACCAACTCCTTATGGAAAGGGAAGAGGCCCTGGATAAGTAAAGCATTACTGAAGAAGAAGAACAAAGTGGGAGGCCTCACTCTACCTGATTTTAGAACCTCTTATACCACTAGGGTACTGGTACAACAACAGATACATAGACCAGTGGAACAGAATTGAAAAGCCAAACATAAATCCATCCACCTGCGAGCAGCTGATATGTGAGAAAGGCCCAAAGTCTGTTAATTGGGGAAAAGATAATCTTTTTAACAAATGGTGCTGGATAACTGGATATTCATCTGCAAAAAAATGAAACAGGACCCATATCTCATACCATGGGCAAAAACTAACTCAAAATGCATCAAAGACCTAAATATAAAATTGAAAACAATAAAGATCATGGAAGAAAAAAAAAAAGGGACAACACTAGAAGCCCTAATACATGGCTTAAACAGAATAGGGAACATTACTAACAGTACACAAACACCAGAAGAGAGGCTAGATAACTGGAAGCTCCTAAAAATCAAACACTTATGCTCATCACAGTAGTTCACCAAAGGAGTAAAACTGAGAACCTACAGACTGAGAAAAAAATTTTTTGCCTATGATATATCTGATAAAGGTCTAATGTCTAAAATTTACAAGCTACTGCAACACCTCAACAGCACAAAGACAAATAATTCAATTAAAAAATGGGCAAAGAATATGAGGCTACACTTCACCAAAGAAGACATTCAGGCAGCTAACAGACATATGAGGAAACGGTCATGATCATTAGCCATTAGAGAAATGCAAATCAAAGCTACAATGAGATACCATCACACACCTACATGAATGACACTAACCCAACCAAAACCAAAACCAAACCCAGTGCTGTCGAGTCTATTCTGACTCATAGCAACCCTATAGGACAGAGTAGAACGACACTAATCCAAAAAGCACAAAATAAGTGTTCGATAGGTTGTGGAGAGATTTGAACACTTATGCATTGCTGGTGGGAGTGTAAAATGGTACAATCTCTTTGGAAAGTGATTTAGCACTTCCTTAAAAAGCTAGAAATAAGAACAGAGGCATGGAACAGATTCTTCCTCAGAGCCCTCAGAATGAATCAACTTGGCCAACACCCTGATTTCAGATTTCTTGCCTCGAGAACTGTGAGGGAATAAATTTCTGATCTTCTAAGCCACCCATTTTGTGGTACTGTGTTACAGCAGTCTTAGGAAACGAATAAATCATAGAACTGTACAACACAAAGAATGTATCCTAATGTAAACTGCAGATTTTAGTTAATAATAATGTATCAATATTGGTTCATTTGTTGTAACAAATGTCCCATAGAAATCAAAGATGTTAATAATAGGGGAAACTATGCTGAGGTCATGAGTCTGCTAAATTTTTAGGTTCGTCTAAAATTGATTACATTATTCTAAAGAATAAATCCTAGTAATTTATAAAAATAACCTGTCAACACCATTTGGGGGAGAGAGCTGTTTCTGCAAATGTTTAACAGTTGTCTCATTAAAATAATAAAGAGTAACTAAGAAATATAATCATACACCATCCATATGGAGAGGAAGATACAGAGATACAAAGAAATAAAAGCTGGTTATAAATTTAGAAAAATAGGGGTAAATAATAAGGTAACCACAAAGGAGACAAACTATCCTACATATCAAAATAAAATACATGGGAAAAATACAGACTCAGCAGAAATGAAATCAACAACAACAAATATGGGGAAAGGACAATATATAAAGAAAATCTACTCAGTGTATAAAATCAGGTGGGAAAAAGATACTGTCAACACACACAAAAAAGACATCAAAATGATAGCACTAAATTCATGCCTATCCTTAATTACCCTGAATGTAAATGGACTAAATGCACCAATAAAGAGACAGAGAGAGGCAGACTGGATTAAAAAACAAGGCCCATCTATATGCTGCCTACAAGAGACACACCTTAGACTTAGAGACACAAACAAACTAAAATTCAAAGGATGGAAAAAAATATATCAAGCAAACAACAATCAATAAAGAGCAGGAGTGGCAATATTAATTTCTGACAAAATAGACTTGAAAGTTAAATCTAACAGAAAGGATAAGGAAGAACACTATATAATGATTAAAGGGACAATACACCAAGAAGATATAACCATATTAAATATTTATGCACCCAACGACAGGATACATAAAACAAACTCTATCAGCATTGAAAAGTGAGATAGACAGCTCCAGAATAATAGTAGACTTCAACACACCACCTTCGGTGAAGGACAGGACATCCAGAAAGTAGCTCAATAAAGACACAGAAGATCTAAATGCCACAATCAACCAACTTGACCTCGTAGACATATACAGAACACTCCACCCAACAGCAACCAAGTATACTTTCTTTTCTAGTGCACATGGAACATTCTCTACAATAGACCACATATTAGGTCCTAAAGCAAGCCTTAGCAGAATCCAAAACATTGAAATATTACAAAGCATCTTCTCTGACCATAAGGCCATAAAAGTGGAAATCAATAACAGGAAAAGCAGGGAAAAAAAATCAAACACTTGGAAACTGAACAATACCATGCTCAAAAAAGACTGGATTATAGAAGACATTAAGGATGAAATAAAGAAATTCAGAGAATCCAGTGAGAATGAAAACACTTCCTATCAGAACCTTTGGGACACAGCAAAAGCGGTGCTCAGAGGCCAATTTGTAACAATAAATGCACACATACAAAAAGAAGAAAGGGCCAAAATCAAAGAATTATCCTACAACTTGAACAAATAGAAAAAGAACAACAAAAGAAACCCACAGGCACCAGAAGAAAACAAATAATAAAATTAGAGCTGAACTAAATGAAATAGAAAACAGAAAAACAATTGAAAGAATTAACAAGACCAAAAGCTGTTTTTTTGAAAAAAAAAAACAACAAAATTGATAAACTACTGGCCAAACTGACAAAAGAAAAATAGGAGAGGATGCAAATAACCCGAATAAGAAATGAGAGGGGCAATATTACAACAGATCCAACCGAAATTAAAAGAATCATATCAGATTACTATCAAAAACTATACTCAAAGAAATTTGAAAACCTAGAGGAAATGGATGAATTCCTAGAAACACACTACCTACCTAAACTAACACAGAGGTAGAACAACTAAATAGACCCTTAACAAAAGAAGAGATTGAAAAGATAATCAAAAAACTCGCAACAAAAAAGAGCCCTGGTCCGGATGGCTTCACTGCAGAGTTCTACCAAACTTTCAGAGAAGAGTTAACACCACTACTCCTAAAGGTATTTCAGAGCATAGAAAATAATGGAATACTACAAAACTCATTCTATGAAGCCACCATATCCCTGATACCAAAATCAGGTAAAGACACCACAAGAAAAGAAAATTACAGACCAATATCCCTCATGAACATAAACGCAAAAGATCCTCAACATAATTCTCATCAATAGATTTCAACAACATATCAAAAAAATAATTCACCATGACCAAGTGGGATTCATACCAGGTATGCAGGGATGGTTCAACATTAGAAAAACAATGAATGCAATCCACCACATAAATAAAACAAAGGACAAGAATCACATGATTTTATCAATTGATGCAGAAAAGGCATTTAACAAAGTTCAACACTCATTCATGGTCCAAACGCTCAGCAAAAAAGGAATAGAAGGAAAATTCCTCAACATAATAAAGGGCGTTTTATACAAAGCCAACAGCCAACATCAACCTAAATGGAGAGAGTCTGAAAGCATTCCCATTGAGATCGGGAACCAGACAAGGATGACCTTTATCACCACTCTGATTCAACACTCTGCTGGAAGTCCTAGCCAGAGCAATTAGGCTGGATAAAGAAATAAAGGGCATCCAGATGGGTAAGGAGGAAGTAAAAGTATCTCTATTTGCAGATGACATGATCTTATACACAGAAAACCCTAAGGAATCCTCCAGAAAACTACTGAAACTAATAGAAGAGTTCAGCAGAGTATTGGGATACAAGATAAACATACAAAAATCAGTTGGATTCCTCTAGGCCAACAAAAAGAACATGGAAGAGGAAGTCACCAAATCAATGCTGTTTACAGTAGCCCCCAAGAAGATAAACTACTTAGGAATAAATCTTACCAGAGTTGTAAAAGACTTATACAAAGAAAACTACAGTACACTTCTGCAGGAAACCAAAAGAGACTTACATAAGTGGAAGAACATGCCTTGCTCGTGGATAGGAAGACTTAACATTATAAAAATGTCTATTCTACCAAAAGCGATCTATACATTTAATGCAATTCCGATCCAAATCCCAATGACATTCTTTAATGAGCGGAGAAACAAATCACCAATTTCATATGGAAGGGAAAGAGGCCCCGGATAAATAAGGCATTACTGAAAAAGAAGAACAAAGTGGGAGGCCTTAGTTTACCTGATTTTAGAACCTATTGTACTGCCACAGTAGTCAAAACAGCCTGGTACTGGTACAACAACAAACATATGGACCAATGGAACAGAATTGAGAATCCAGACATAAATCCATCCACATATGAGCAGTTAATATTTGACAAAGGCTCCAAGAGAGTTAAATGGGGAAAAGACAATCTTTTTAACAAATGGTGCTGGTATAACTGGATATCCATCTGCAAAAAACTGAAACAAGACCCATACCTCACTCCATGCACAAAAACTAAGTCAAAATGGATCAAAGACCTAAATATAAAATCTAAAATGATAAAGATCATGGAAGAAAAATGTGGGACAACGTTAGGAACCCTGATACATGGCATAAACATCGTACAAAACATTATTAAGAATGCAGAAGAAAAACTGGATAACTGGGAGCTCCTAAAAATCAAACACCTGTGCTCATCCAAAGACTTCACCAAAAGCATAAAAAGGCTACCTACAGACTGGGACAAAGTTTTTAGCTATGACATTTCTGATCAGCGCCTGATCTCTAAAATCTACATGATACTGCAAAAACTCAACTGCAAAAAGACAAATAACCCAATTTAAAAATGGGCAAAAGATATGAATAGACACTTCACTAAAGAAGACATTCAGGTAGCTAACAGATGTATGAGGAAATGTTCACAATCATTAGCCATTAGAGAAATACAGATCAAAACTACAATGAGATTTCATCTCACTCCAACAAGGCTGACATTAATTCAAAAAATGCAAAAGAATAAATGTTGGAGAGGCTGTGGAGAGATTGGAACCCTTATACACTGCTGGTGGGAATGTAAAATGGTACAAAAACTTTGGAAATCCTTTTGGCATTTTCTTAAAAACCTAGAAATAGAATTATCATAAAGCAATCCCACTCCTTGGAGTATATTCTAGAGAAATAAGAGCCTTTACATGAACAGATATATGCACACCCATGTTTATTGCAGCTCTGTTTACAATGGCAAAAACATGGAAGCAACCAAGGTGCCCATCAACAGATGAATGGATAAATTGTGGTATATTCACACAATGGAATACTACACATCTATAAAGAACAGTGAGGAATCTGTGAAACATTTCAAAACATGGAGGAACCTGGAAGGCATTATGCTGAGTAAAAATTAGTCAGTTGCAAAAGGACAAGTATTGTATAAGACCGCTGTTATAAGAACTTGAGAAATAGTTTAAACTGAGACAAAGACATTCTTTTGTGGTTAAGAGAGGGGGACGGAGGAGGGGGGAAGAGGGGTATTCACTAATTCGATAGTAGATAAGAACTACTTTAGGTGAAGTGAAAGCGTACAATGCAGGGGAGGTCAGCACAATTGGACTAAACAAAAAGCAAAGAAGTTTCCTGAATAAACTGAATGCTTCGAAGGCCAGCGTAGCAGGGGCAGGGGTCTGGGGACCATGGTTTCAGGGGACATCTAAGTCAATTAACAAAATAAAATCTATTAAGAAAACATTCTGCATCCCACTTTGAAGAGTGGCATCTGGGGTCTTAAACGCTAGCAAGCAGCCATCTAAGATGCATCAATTGGTCTCAACCCTCCTGGAGCAAAGGAGAATGAAGAACACCGAGGACACAAGGCGATTATGAGTCCAAGAGACAGAAAGGGCCACATGAACCAGCGATTTCATCATCCTGAGACCAGAAGAACTAGCTGGTTCCCGGCTACAACCAGTGACTGCCCTGACAGGGAACACAATAGAGAACCCCTGAGGGAGCAGGAGAGCAGTGGGATGCAGACCCCAAATTCTCATAAGAACAGACTTAATGGTCTGACTGAAACTAGAAGGACCCCGGTGGTCATGTTCCCCAGACCTTCTGTCGGCTCAGGACAGGAACCATTCCCAAAGCCAACACTTCAGACATGGATTGGACTGCACAATGGGTTGGAGAGGGATGCTGGTGAGGAGTGAGCTTCTTGGATCAGGTGGACACTTGAGACTATGTTGGCATCTCCTGCCTGGCGGGGGAGATGAGAGGGTGGAGGGGGTTAGAAGCTGGCGGAATGGACACAAAAAGAGACAGTGGAGGGAAAGAGTGGGCTGTCTCATTAGGGGGAGAGTAATTGGGAGTGTGTAGCAAGGTGTATATGGGTTTTTGTGTGAGAGACTGAGTTGATTTGTAAACTTTCACTTAAAGCACAATAAAAATTATTTAAAAAAATGTTTAACAGTTGTCTAATGTGCAAACATTAGCTTGATACATTGTCTAGCAATGAATGTGAACAAAGCATGAGTTGTAAATCTATCTTTTATTCAGTGGTTGTAGCACTACTGATTAACTTCGTAAATTAAAATTTTCACACACGGAAAAAAAAAGAATATGGCTTAGAATTTGTATAGTTTTCTTCTAAATATGGAGTTGCTGGGTGGTGCAAACGGTTCAGCGCTCGGCTACTAACTGAAATATCGACAGTTTGAGTCCGCTCATAGGCCCCTCAGAAGAAAGGTCTGGCAGTCTACCTCCAAAGGATCACAGCCATTGAAAACCCTGAGAAGTGCACTTCTTCTCTGAAGCACATGAGGTTGCCACGATCTGAATCAACTAGGCAGCAAGTGGTGGTTTCTTTTAAATATGGGACAGTGAATAAACTATAATCGTTACTTTGAATCAAATTACAGATTAAATTTGTACAGTAGCTGAAAATACGAGACAATGTATGTTGTTTTTCTTCCAGAAGCCCATTTTTGTTAAACTGACCCATTGCTGGGGATGGGCTGTTGTTTTTTTGCCCTTAAGGCAAGATCCTGGGAAACACTTCAAACAGATAGAGCTCTCAACGTATTGCAGAAGACCATAGGAAAACTATGAATAATTGATTCACAGTTCAACCTTTTCTTCCCCATATCGACCAGCCGTGTAGCAGAGCCACCTGAATCAAAGTTGGACTTTATTAAGGCCTTGCATTTGGTGTGCACTTAAAACCTCCAACAGACAGATTGCATGGGCAAATACCTTTATTTGCATGAGACAGTGTAGAAAGCACAGCACAGTGACCAAGAGCACGGGTGCTGGTGCCTGGTGGCCTGGGTTCAAATGCCACTTAGCTGTCATGAGTTCCTGTGAAAGTTACTTAATTTCTCTGTATGTCAGTTTCCTGTTCTGTGATGTTGAAATGTTACCAGGACCTACTTACTATTATTACATTATGAGGCTAAAAATGAATAAATACAGAGAAGCCTTAAGAAAAAGGACTGGTGGTTCATCAGTGCTATGTAAGGGTTCGGTTTGTAAATGTCTGGAAAAATTAGCTAAAAAACATGGCAGTAATTGCTTCAGGGAATGTACTTGGATAGCCACAGGGCAAGGGAGGATGGAAGATTCTTTTTCAGCCTTTACACTGTTATGATGCTTTACAGGTCATGGAGAATATCTATTATCATTTCCATTGTTTCCTGACAGGTAACTCTGAACCCTTGGGATTTCTTGAGTAACTGAGGTACTTTTGTTATCTGAATAACACCGGAGGCTTTGAGTGGGTACTGACCAGATCTCGAAGACCACTTGGTAGTCTGATGTCAGCTGACCTCAGGAAGAGTGAGAGGGGAGCATGATTCAACCAATCATGCCTATGCAATCAGTCCCTGTCATGCTTACATAACAAAGCCAATTAAAGCTCTGGGAATGGAAGCTACTGGTTGGTGAAAGACATCCATGCATGTAGGAGTGTGGCATGATCTTTGGGATATGGAAGCTCCTCATTGGGAACCCTCCCAGACCTCATTCTTTGCATCTCTTTGTATCTTTTTTGCTCTAATAAAGCTTTCATTGTAAGTATAGCAAAAAATAAATAAATAAATAAAGCCAGAAGTACTATATGATCCAGCAATCCCACTCCTTAGAATATATCCTAGAGAAACAAGAGCCATCAATGAATGCAGAAAGGGCATTTGACACAATTCAACACTTTAGCAAACTGGGGATAGTGGTCTGTAACCCACTAGGACGTTCAGTCTGATTGATGTTACAGACACTAGAAATGATTCTTTTCTGTTAAGCCACTAATTCGAAACACATGAGGTTCCTTTGCTTCATTTTGCTTTCAATTTTTAGGGATAACTTTGTTCATTTTTACTTGTTTCATAATTATATAAAACATTTTCATAGTTTCAACATCTAAGCTTTTAATAAAGTACCTTCAGAGAAATCTAGAATATATCCCTGTTCTCTCCATCCCTTTTCTTCCCTCACTTTATGGAGAAATATTTTTATTGCTTTGATTTTTAACATTTCATTATTTTTATCTTCATAAGCAAAAAAAGCATATAAATATTTGTATCCCCCTCTTTTTTCGATGAAATAACTACGTACACTGCTTGGCACTTTTTCCCCACTTGGTAATACATTCTAGAGATCATCCCACAGTGGAATTTAAGGAGAGTTTTCTCATTTCTTTTTGCAGCTGCCTAGAATCGACTCGACGGCAGTGGGTTTTTTTGAGAATCCTATTTTGTGGATGTACCGCCTTTTATTCAACCAGATTTGGGTGAGCTAATTTTAATGCAACTGGAATTTACATTAGGACATGATGCATAGTATACCTTTAAGTCAATTTCCAAATTGCTAATTAGCAAACATGCCATTTATAAAATGGTCATGTAAACTGGACCTTTATGCTGACACCATTCCAAGGCAAATATACCTAAGAACACCTCTTCTCCCAGCCAAGAAAAGAGCCAGCCTAAGGCACTTAAAACTACAGAAATACTCCTCAGCTCCCTCTCCCCATCACAAAGTCCCCTTTTGCACATACATTAGATCCTTGACACCAACCACTGCTGTACCTCTCAAAGGTACATCAGGCCTTACACCACAAACATGTTGTCCTTCCTCTTTTTGGGGCTTCACGTGAATTATGTCAGAATGAGGGTCCACATACTGCAAGAGATTGTCGGGACTAAATGTACCATGTGTTGCATCCCAGTTTTCTCATGTCACTAATGGCACAACTGTCCACCCGGCTGCTCAAGAAGTTGTCCTTGATCCCTCTCACTTCCTTTCCTATCCCACATCTGTTCCATCAGCAGGCCCTCAAGGGCTCTTCCCATGGCTAGTCATCCAGCCTGTCACTCTTTTCTCTCCCCTAGACTACGACAAGGTTCTCATAACTAATTTTCCTGCTGATACTCTTAGTTGAACAATTCATTTTCTGTACAACAGCTCAAAAATTAAAGATATATATACATATTTGTTGGAAACTTTGATAATAAAAAAATCATAACAGCATGATATACATATTTACATACTAAATTAGATGTTTTGATTTCTTTCTATTGCACTTAAATTTAAAGCCAACATACTTACTATTGCCTGCAGGTTCCAAATTGTATTGCCTTCTCCTACCTCTCCAATACCACCTGAAATATATTTATTCCCTTTCTACTACATTCTGCCTCTCAGGACAAGTATATTCTAATGTTTACTGTCTTCCATAAAAATCTTTCCTCGTACCTGATTACATATTTTGAAAAAAAAATGCACATATAAATTAAATATAAAAGTGAAACTACAAAAATGTAGAAAAATCTTGGAAGAATGTTTATAATCTGGATTGAAGTATATGTCTTTTGAGTAGAACACCCATCAAAAGCCAAAAAGATTTGAAAAATATAAAGTTTCAGTGTGATGGGTCACTTTTATACGGCCTTTCTCACCATGGTCTTGTAACTCCCACAAAATGACTGGGTGTGACTATGCAAATGAGGTGCTCGTGGCACACCAGGGAGATTGGATAGCTTGTTAATAATATAAATATGTGCATAATACCCTTGTGGGTGTGGGGCCATGCAAATAGGGTATATGGAACCCTAATGAGGGGATTGCTTAGTTTTGTCATCCTGATAGGGTTAAAATTAGCCATCCCAGAGGTGTACCTCACTATCACCAAGAAGAAGAGCCAGGAATGGAGTGCAACTTTTGGATCTGGGGTCCCTGCACTGAGAACCTCCTAGACCCAGAAGACAGAAAGAGAGAGCTGTAACACCACAGATGGTGCAAGATGGTGAGAAGTGGCAGCAGAGAAATGGTGGCAGCAGAACAAGGAGACCAGCTCTAAACAGTGCAGAGGGCTTCCCGGCCCACAGAACAAGGCAGTTATAGTGGATGCGTTGACCCACGGAGAAAGAGAGTTGATTGTCTTTAGGCAGGAGGCTTCCTAGTGGAACGGGCTGCCTCTGGGCACTTATCAGTGGAGCTAGGCTTGCCAACCCACAGAGCAAGAGAGATGAGGGCCTTCAGGCCAAGACTTACTGATAGAATGGGATGCCCCCAGACACTTATTGGCAGAGCTGAAGAGCTCTGTAACACTTGCCTGAGCAGGGCAGAGGCTGGGCTTGCCCAAGAGGCCTGAGGGGCAGAGGGCCAAGGATAGGCCTGCTTGTGGGCATGGCCAAGAAGCTTTGCTGACTGAAGAATGCTATTCTGAGTCATTTCTGATCCTGAATTGTAACCTGTGACTTCCCTAATAAACTTCATAACTGTATGGTCTGTGAGTTCTGTGGAGCCATTGCACTGAATTATCAGACCCAGCAGAGAAGTAGGGAGTGCGGTGGGAGGGATGGCTGGTATCAGCATTGGTAAGAAGGTTGGTGAGAGGAGGCATGTCTGACCTCCTCCTTATAGGAATCAGCCTTGGGCTGTAGATCTTGATTCCCCTTCCTCCTTGTGAAGTTAAAGAGGTCAGACACCCCTGCTGTGCCATTTTTACAAAAGTTTATGGTTTAAAAAGAGTCCTCCCCCCCACACAAAAAAATTCTATAGACCACGTGCAGATAATTGTCTGCAATCTTTGCTACAGTCTCCACCTGTAAACATTTCAACATGTTTTGCTAATTTTTGTGAAAATGTAACCAAAATTTAACTGTCTTCAAAGTTCTCAAAAGGAAAAAGTATAACAGCTGTGTATGGAGAATCAATAGTACTTCAAATAGGATTAAAGATGTCTGTATAACCTTTTTTTTTTTTTTATTGTGGTTGTCATGGATTGAATAGTGTCCCCCAAAATATTTGTCAACTTGGCTAGGCCATGATTTCTAGTATTATGTAGTTGTCTGTCTTCCATTTTGTGATCTGATGTAATTTTCCTTTGTGTTGTAAATCCCAATCTCTGCCTGTGGTTAATGAGACAAGATTAGGTTATGTTAAAGAGGATTAGGATGGGATGTGACACCCTTACTCAGGTCACAGCCCTGATCTGATGTAAGGGAAGTTTCTCTGGTGTGTGGCTTGCATCACCTTTTATCTTACAAGAGATAAAAGGAGAAGCAAGCAGAGAGATACAGACCTCCTACCACCAAGAAAGAAGAGATGGTAGCAGAGCACTGCTTTGAACTTGGGGTTCCTGAGCTGAGAAGTTCTTAGACCAGAGGAAGATTGATGACAAGGACCTTCTCCCAGAACTGACATAAAGGGAGAGAAAGCCTTCCGGTGGAGCTGGCACCCTAAATTTGGACTTCTAGTCTCCCTAAACTGTGAGAGAATAAATTTCTCTTTGTTAAAGTCATCCACTTGTGATATTTCTGTTATAGCAGCACTAGATAACTAAAAAAAAAAAAAAAAAGACAGTGGTAAAATATGTATAGTAAAATATTTGCCACTTCGACTGTTCTCACATGTACAGCTCAGTGACATTAACATGTTCAACACGTTGTGCAACCATCACCACTATCCATTTCCAAATTTTTGCATCACCCTTAACTAGAATTCAATGTCTCTTAAGCAAAATCTCCCTTTCTTTCCCTTGACCCATCCCTGGTAAACACTAATAAACTTTGGTCTCTATGCATTTGCCTAGATATTCATGTAAGTGGAAATCATAGAATATTTGTCATTTTGTATCTAGCTAATTTCATTTAGCATAATGTTTTCAGGATTCTTTCATGTTGTGGAATCTATTAGCACTTTGTTTCTCTTTATGATTAAGTAATATTCCATTGTATGTTTGGATCTGGGGAAGGGAGGAGTCATGAGTATATGACATTTTGGTATTCACTTGTCTTTCATATGGAATTGGGATCCGGGTTCAAATTCTCTTTAAGTTGAGGATCTTGATCTGTCAGAGGTTGACCACTGCTGCTGGTGGGTTGGGTCTTCTGGGAGAAATGCAGAACATAAGCATGGAGATGACCATGGAGGACTCAGAGTTCAGAGCTCCCATCCAGGTACCTGAGGATTCTCTACATAAATCACATGTGATGGGGCCCAGAGTAGCTCCTCAAGGGCAACATGGATGGACCAGGCCTGGAGCTGGTCCTGACTAGGTGGGAGGTTTGCTGAGTTTGCACAGGGAGGACCTGAGGGAGAGAAAGACTCATTATGAGCTCCTGAGAATATTACTGATCCTCTTTGAATCTTTGCTATGATCCCACCTGGTCCAGGGGCTGTTTTCATTCTGATCAAGATAGGTACAAAGTCTCTGAGAGGAACTACTTTTATGAATCTGTTGCTGAAGAGCAAATAGGAGAAAGAGGCAACGGACCCTCAGAGTGGCAAGTTATTTATGCTGATGAGCAGAGGGAACCTATGTGCTGGGCCCATGAATGCCATGCTCTAAAGGACCATTAAGAGGAACAGAGAAGAGACAAACCTGAGGAGACTTTATCGTCTCATTTGTACACAGGAGCCTGTGTAGGGTGTCTCCATAAGGACATAAGGGTCCCCTCTTTGGTCTCTGCTTGGTGTCATGAATAAAAAAAAAAAAAAAATTTTTTTTTTTTTAATCCTCTAGACTTACAAGCATGTGAAGACATCATCACCAGCTCTTCTTTATGCCCTTGAGCATGAGGCCATGGGAAATTGCTTTTGAGAGTACACCATTCCTGTTCCTCATCTCCAGGTGTAGCTCACATTCAAGGAATTCCCATACTTGGAGGAAGCTCCAGATTTCCTGGTCACTCCAAAGTTTGATTAACTGGTGTGGAAGGGACAGAGAAATGTGGATGCACATTTAGGGGTTTCTTGGGGACCCTACCTGAACATGACGGTTTTCCAGTTAGAGGAAGATGATAAAACCTTAAATGAGAAGTTCAGGGATTCAGCATATATCTGAGTCCTTAGGGCCAAGTCATACTGTCGTTTTAGAGAATATGGACTGCACTTTGATTGTGTATTTGTGGCTTGAGGCCTTACCTAATGTGGGTCTCCCATCCCACTCTCAATGGGGCCTATCATTGCCTTCAGGTCACCTGAGCTGTGTGGAGAGCTTTCGGGAATGCTGAGGCACAGGTCCCCTCATCCCCAGAGCTGCCCCCATCTGGGGCTGAGATGAGCACATTGGACTTGTGAAGATGCCTGAGGCTGGGCAGAGAATTTAGAGAAAACAGAAAAATAAAAATGTGCCTGAGAACATTAATTGAGGTCTTCCTTGTCTCATAGTTTTTTTTTTTTTTTTTTTCCTTTGCTTCCTTGAGATATCTAGTAATTTCATTCTGAGGAGTCACTTTTTAACAAAAAATAAAATAAAATGATTATTTTTAATATGAGGTAATTTGTCAATTATCAGCTTGCCTTTGAAACAATGAAAGAAAAATCAATGAAGATTAAAGATTGAAAATAAAGATTAAATATTTTTAGCTCTTAAGATCTGACCTAGAAAAATATATCTTATTTTAAAGTAGTAGAGAACCTTAGCCTCAAACTAATAACCAAAAAATATGTCATAAAGTATAGCATTCCATTCTGTCCCTTGTATTAGAGAAGTAAAAAGTCAGATGAAGTACATGGACCAATGGTTTTCAGATACTGGACAACAGACAGCACAGGACAGTGAACTAGAGGTGAGGAAACTAATGAGTTGAGTCCTACACGGGCCCCAGCTAGGTGCCTGCAGAGGGACCATGCCTTAGAATAGGGCAAGTAGAGAATTTGGAGAAGTGAAAGCTGAGAAGGTGAGTAAGGAGGGCCTGAGTGTAGAGATGTGTCTGCTCCTCTGTGCTGTGTGCAGTCTCTGAACCACATGAGGATACGGACACTTTTAAAGGCCCTGGAGGTGATTGAGCCAGACTCATCTGATGTAGTCTCACTTTTTAATAACTCAAGATAATCTTATCTGGGACTTTGATTACATCTGTAAAATTCCCTTCAACAAAGTACCTAGAGTTTAATTTAATCACCAGAACCAAGTGTATAGATATAAATCCAGGGAGAGATTCCAAGGTCTCTGGAACCTCCATTCTAAACTTCAAAATGAGAGGTTGTTATAGTCCTATAAATGAAGCTCCACCTACTTCCATAATTGTTGTCTTTAACTAGAATAAATGGACCCAGTAATATCCTTTGGATTTTGCATCTAAGGAGTATCTGTGACTTGGAGAGAGTGATTTGAATGGGGGGTTAGGGAAAAGACCAGATTTCCTAGGTTGAGGGTGAATGGAAAGTCATGGAAGGCAGTGATGTGTGTGGCAACGCTATAAAAGGTGTAGGTTGAAAGACAAGTTTAGGGAGTAGAGGAGAGAGGGTGACCATTGCTTTTCCTTTTCAAGAGGACAGACTTGAGATTTGTATGTACTGTGAGAGTTCTGAAACTGAGGTGCTTGACTCATATCAGAATGATCGGCCCATGTCTACGCCCTAACTCCATCTTAGCTTTTACTTATTTCCTCTCAACCTTCAAACTCTTAGACAAACTTAAGTAAGGTGTGGTCAAGCCTTGTTTACCATCACCATGAAGACAGTCTCTGGAAGAAGTGGGCAAGTTTCCAAAGATATGGGGTCAGAGGTAGAAAGCCAGCAGGGCAGCCACTGGCAGACCTGGGTTAGGACCCCAGTGGTTGACCATTGACTTAGCACCTACTTCTGGACAAGGTCTCTGGAATTCAGCACATCCAGGGAGAAAGCACTATATAGGGGAGCCCCAGATTCCGAGAGGACTGCGGCATGGCTGAGCAGGCCAGACACCTCTTTTCCACTTGCTTTTAAGAATGTTGATGGGCAAGTGGTCCCCACTCAGCAGCTCTTCTCTCTCTCTCTCTCTGTCTTGCAACATTTCCTCATTGTACCCCTGAGAAAGATCAGAAGAAGGAGAGCAGAGATAGAGCCTATAGCTGGAAGGTAGAATGGTCGTGGCAGTATTGATCACCCATGGGCAGAGAATAGACTATCTGGATGCTCTCTAAGGGCAGGAGTCCAATGGGGTAGCCAGACATGGACTCCTAGGTCTCTGTAACTAGTCCAGTGGGTCAACAGCAGATGGAACACAACAAGAAAGAAGCCCAGGATGCCAGAAACTGATGCTGGCCAGAAACAGCCTATGCACAGACAGTAGCTCCTCCCCTTCCAGCTCCTTCTTGTAACCCCTTCTTCCCAGAAATCCTTCAAGTGGACTAGGTGGAAAATGTCCTTACGTCCTCTCCTGAGGTCTCAGGATCTGAATATAGTCTCCATTCTTTCTACTTCTTATTCCACCTCTGGCATGCACCCATACTCCCTCCTGTCCTAAATGAATCCGACTTCCACCAAGGGCCTACAGCATGCCATTCAGCCAGGGGCTGGGCCTGTCAGCTTCAGTGCCCCACCAACAGGCCTTTTTTTGCCGACCTTCTGTCGCATGCTCCCACTGCCCACTGAATACCTGTGAGCTCCTGGTAGCCAGGGTGGGAGATCCTATGTCCCTGGAGGTCTGAGGAGTGTTGTTGGGAGGACATGGTTGCCCAGTGTCACATGTGTAGGAAGAAGCCTTGAGCTTCAGGTCTGGTTGGCTACGGGGCTTTTTGGCTCCTGACACCACCACTGGCCTGGGACCTGTGGTCTTGTGAATGTGTGCACTCCAGATATATTTCTCCAGTTGGTCCAGTTTTGCTTCCACCAGTTATCTCTTTCTAGACCTGACATAGTAGCCTCTGCCAGAGGAGCCCCAGGTCTCTCAGTCCTGAGGCTCAGGCTGCACTAGACTGTGTTGTGCATCCAGGAAAGACTCCATTACTTGAAGTCCTAGATGATTACTCATGGGCCCCTGGGGACTTCATTCCAGGTCAACTCAGAGGTGTGGGTGAGGGCAGGCAGGCCAGGATGCTCTCAGATGAGTGGGACCAAGGCTTGACTACCATCACCATGAAGACAGCCTCTGGAAGCTTTCCACTTGCTTGAGGATGTTGGTGGGCAAGTGGTCCCCCCTCAGCCACTCTTTTCTCTCTCTCTCTGTTGGTTGTGTGACATCTCTTAATTTTATCCCTGAGAAAGATCATAAGAAGGAGAGCAGGAGAGGAAGCCTAGAGCTGGAAGGCAGAAGGGCTGTGGTGTTATTAATTGCCTTTGGTCTAGATTATGAATGTGTGCACTCCAGCTACATTTCTCCTCCAATCCCTCCAATTCTGCCTCCACCCATTATCTCTGTCTGGACCTGACCATTGTAGCACTGGCCAGCAGAGTCCCAGGTCTCTGGGTCCTGAGGCTCAGGCTGATCTTGGCTGGGTGGTGCACCCAGGAAAGTCTCCATTTCTTGAAGTCCTGAATGATAACACCTGGGCCCCTATGGATTTTATTCCAAATCACCTCAGAGATCTGGGTGAAGACAGGCAGGCCAGGATGCTGTTGGATGGGTGGGGCCAAGGCTTGTTTACTGTCACGATGGAGACAGCTTCCAGAAGCAGTGGGTGGAGCTTCTGAAGGGGTGCCTCAGAGGTAGTGAGCCAGGATGGGAGCCACTGGCCAGCCTGGTCGATTCTTGAGGACGCTTCTGGTTGGCCTCTGAGACTTAGCATCCACTTCTGGCCAAGGCTTCTGGAATTCAGCACACCCAGAAAGAAAGCTCTGCAGAGGGGAGTCCCAGATGTGGAGAGGTTCATGGCATGGGGTGACCATGCCAGGCACCTCTTTTCTACTTGCTTAAGGATGTCGGTGGGCAAGTAGTCCCCACTCAGGCACTCTTCTCTCTCTGTCTCTCTTTGTCTGTTGTGCCACATCTCTTTCTTGTACCCCTGAAAAAGACTGCAAGAACAAGAGCAGGAGATAGATCCTAGAGCTGGAAGGGGGAATGGCTGTGGCTGTATTGGTTGTCCATGAGCAGAGAATAGAAGGTCTTCATCTGGATGGTCTCCAAGGGCTGGAGTCCTGTAGGGAAACTGGGCATGGACTCCTAGTTTCCTTTGTAATTTGTCAAGTGGCACAAAGGTGGAATGAGAATGCCAAGGAGTAAGCCCAGGATGCCAGGGGTGGATGCTGGCCTGATAGAGACAGTTCACAGATAGGCGTTCTTCCAGCTCCTACCCCATCTTCTGAGCCCTTCTTCCCAGAAACCCTTGCAAGTGGACTAGATGGAAAAGTCCACATGTACTCGCAAAGGGCCTCTCTCAGATTTTGGGATCAGAATTCGTTCTCCATCCTTTCATCTTCTCAGTCCATCCTGGCACATACCCTCACACCCTCCCATACTAGATGGGTTCTGCTTTCATGTTGGGCCCCGTTGCTGCCACTCACACAGAGGGCCTAATTTGTCATGTCCAGTGCCTCATCATCATGCCTTTTTTTGCTGGCATCTTGTTCACAGCTACACGTGGCCCACTGCATATCTGTGAGCTTCTGGAAGCCAGAGCAGGAAATCCTGTGTCCCGGAGGTCTGAGAAGTGCTGCTGTCAGGGCGTGTAGATTCAGTGTCACATGTGTAGGACAAAGTCTTGAACCCCAGGTCTGGCTGGCTACAGGGCTCTACGGCTCCTGGTACCTCTCCAGGACTGAAGCCTGTGGTCTAGTGAATGTCTGCACTCCAGCTACATTTCTCCTCCCATCCCTTCAATTCCGCCTCCACCTGTTCTGTCCCTCTGGGGGACCTGACCATTGCAGCCTCTGCCAGAAGTCACAGGCCTCTGAGTTTACTGGCCCAGGCTACTCTAGGCTGATTCACAAGTCCAGGAAAGGCTCCACTGCTTGAAGTCCCAGGTGATAACACCTGGGTCCCTGTGGACTTTATTCCAGGTCACCTCAGAGGTCTGAGTGAGGGCAGGGAGGCAAGGATACAGTTGCCTGGAGAGGGCCAAGGGTTGTTTACCATCACCATGCAGACAGTGTCTGGAAGAAGCGTGTGGAACTTCTGAAGGGAAGAGGTCAGAGGTAGTGAGTCAACAGGAGAGCCACTGGTCAGCCTGGGGGATTCCTGGAGTCTTCTGTTTGGCCTCTCAGACTTAGCACTCATTTCTGGCCAAGGCCTCTGGAAAAAGAACACCTGCAGAGGGGAGCCCTGCATGTGGAGAGGTTTGCAGCATGGGCCGATTAGACCAGGCACCTCTTTTCAACTTACTTGAGGATGTTTGTGGGCAAGTGGTCCCTACTCAGCTCCTCTTCTCTCTTTCTTTCTCTCTGTCTTTTGTGAGCCATGTCTTCATTGTACCCCTAAGAAAGATCACAAGAAGAAGAGTAGGAGATGGAGCCTCGTGCTCAAAGAAGGAAGGGCTGTGGCAGCATTTATCGCCTATGGGCAGAGAATAGAAGGTCTCTGGTCTGGATGGTCTCCAAGGGCTGGATTCTGATGGGGAAGCTAGGCGTGGACTCCTAGGTCCCTTTGTAACTAGTCCAATGGCACAACTGCAGATGGAGAATGGGAGGAGGAAGCCTAGGGCACCAGGGGCAGATTATGGGCAAATAGAGGCTGTGTTCAGACAGGAGCCCCTCCACTCTCACTCCTTTTGTGAGCCCTTCTTCTCAGAATCCAACCCAAACGCACTAGGTGTAAAAGTCCACATATTCCTGATAGAAACCTCTAGAGAGTCTTAGGATCAGAATCTGTTCTCCATCTTTTCATCTTCTCTGCTCACCTCTGGCAAGTACCCATGCACCCCCTCATCCTAGACAAATCCCACTTCCACCACAGGCCCAGTCACTGCCACTCGTATAGGGTCCAAGTTTGCCATGTTCACAGCCCCATCTATTTGTCTTTTTTGCTGATCTCTTGTCCATAGCCTCCCGTGGCCCACTGCATATCTCTGAGTTACTTGAAGTCAGGGCAGGAAATTCTGTGCCTCCGAGGTATGAGGAGTGTTGCTGTCAGGATATGGATGCTCAATGTCACATGTGCAGGAAGAAGCCTTGAGACCCAGGTCTGGATGGCTATGGGACTCCATGGGTCATGGCATCATCCCAGTTCTGGGGCCTGTGGTCCTATGAATGTGTGCACTCCAGCTACACTTCTCCATCCATTGCTCCGATTCTCCTTCCACCAACTATCTCTGTGTGGACCTGACATATGTAGCCCCTGCCAGCAGATCTCCAAGTCTCTGAGTCCAGAGGCTCAGGCTGACCTTGGCTGGGTCCTGTGTCCAGGAAAGGCTCTAATCCTTGAAATCTCAGATGATAACAACTGGGCCCGTGGAGACTTAATTTTAGATCACCTAAAGAGGTCTGGGGAAACCCTGGTGGAATTCCATTGTGTGTTGTTGTGTGCTGTGTTTGAATCCACCAGGCGCTCCTTGGAAACTCTATGGGGCAGTTCTACTCTCCTATAATAGGGTCGCTATGAGTTGGAATCGACTTGACTGCAGTGGTTTTTTTTTTTTTTTTTTTTTTTAAGAGGTCTGGATGAGGGTAGGCAGGCTAGAATGCTGTTAGCTAGGCAAGGCCAAGGCTTGTTTATCATGACCATGGAGATAGCTTCTGAAAGCAGTGGGTAGAGCTTCTGAAGAGGCAGGATCAGAGGTAGTGAGCCAACAAGGGAGCCATTGGCCAGCCTGGGTGATTTTTGAGGACCCTTCTGATTGGCCACTGAGACTTAGTGCTCACTTCTGGCTGAGGCCTCTGGAATTCTGCCCACCCAGAAGGAAACTACCTCAGAGGGAAGCCCCAGATATGGAGAGGATCTGCCAGGGACTGAACAGTTGAGGCATCTCTTTTTCTTTTTGTCTTTAAATTCATTTTGTGTGTGTGTGCTTTAGGTAGAAGCTTACAGCTCAAGTTAGTTTCTCATTCAAAAATTTATGCACATATTGTTTTGTAACATTGGTTGCAATCCCCACAATGTGACAGCACTCTCCCACTTTTCACCCTGGGTTCCCTGTGTCCATTCTTTCAGTTCCTGTCCTTGCCTGCCTTCTGGTCTTGGTTTTGGTCAGAAGTTGCCCATGCTTTATAGGACTGTTCGAACTTTGTTTGAAAAGTAGGCTTTGGAAGTGATTTCAGTTCTGAGTTAGCAGAATATCCATTGGCCCTAGCCCTGGGGCACCTCCAGGTTCTGTCAGACCAGCAAGATCTGGTCTTTCTTCATGAATTTGAATTTTATTCTACGTTTTTCTCCCAGTCTGTCCGAGGCTGTCTGTTGTGATCCCTGTCAGAGCGATTGTTGGTGGTACCTGGGCACCATCTAGTTCTTCAGGGCTTAGGCTGGTGGAGTCTCTAGTTCACGTGGGCCTTTAGTACTTTGGGCTGATATTTTCCTTGTGTCTTTTGGTTTTCTTCATTATCCTTTGCTGTGGATATAGGATGGGACAAATAAATATATTTTAGATGGCCACTCTCAAGCATTTGAGACCCCAGATATTATTTACCAAAGTAGGATGTAGAACATTTTCTTTATGAACTATATTATGCCAATTACTTAGATGCTCCCAAGACTATGGTCCGCAGCCCTCAGCCCCAGCTACTTGGTCCTCAAGGTGTTTGGATGTGTCTAGGGAACTTCCACGTATTTGCCTTGGTCAAGTTGCTGACTTCGCTTATATTGTGTGCTGTCTTTCCCTTTATTAAAGTTGACACTTGTCTACTGTATGTTAGTGATTTCCCCTCCCCACCCTCATAACCATTAAGATGTTTTTTCTGTGTGTGAACCTCTTCTTGAGTTCTTATAATAGTGATCTCCCGTAATATTTGTCCTTTCGTGATTGACTCATTTCACTCAGCATAATGCCCTCCAGATTCATCCATGTCGTGTGATGTTTCTTGGATTCATCACTGTTCTTATCTTTGAGTGGAATTCCATTGTGTGTTGTTGTTGTGTGCTGTCAAGTTGATGTACGAACCATAATTTGTTTATCCAATCATCTGTTGATGTGCACTTAGGTTGTTTCCATCTTTTTACTATTGTGAATAATGCTGCAATGAACATGGGTATGCTTATGTCTGTTTGTGTGATGACTCGTTTCTCTAGGATATATTCATAAGAGTGAGGTTGCTGGATTTTATGGTATTTCTATTTCTGACTTTTTCAAGGAAGTGCCATATTTTTTTCCATAGTGGTTGTACCATCTTACATTTCCACCAGCAGTTCATAAGACTTCTAATCTCCCTGCAACTTCTCCAATATTTGTTATTTTCTGTGTTTTTTATTTTTTAAAATTAGTGCCAGTAATGTTGGGGTGAAATGGTATCTCATTGTAGTTTTGATTTGCGTTTCTCTAACGGCTAATGATCATGAGCATTTCCTCATGTGTCTCTTAGCTGCCATGTCTTCTTTGTTGAAGTATTCGTTCATATCCTTGGGCCATTTTTAAATTGATTATCTGTTTTTTTGTTGTTGAGGTGTTGAAGTATTTTGTAGATTTTAGATAGTCGATCCTTTTTGGATATTTTATAGCCAGTTTTTTTTCCCCCGGTCTGTAGTTTCTGTTTTTACTTTTTTGGTGAAGTTTTTTGATGACTGTAAGTGTTTAATTTTTAGGAGTTTGCAGTTACCTAGTTTCTCCTGTGGTGTTTGTGCATTGTTAGTTATAGTTTGTATTCTATTTATGCCATGTATGCCCCTGGTGTCATCCTTATTTTCTCTTCCATGAGTTATATCACTTTAGGTTTTATATTTAGGTCTTTGATCCATTTTGAGTTAGTTTTTGGGTATGGTGTGAAGTATGGATCTTGTTTCTTGTTTCTTTTTTTTTTTTACAGATGGACATCCAGTTATGCCAGCACCATTTGTTAAAGAGACTGCCTTTTTCCCATTTAACAGACTTTGGTCCTTTGTCAAAATCAGCTTCTCATAGATGGATGGATTTACATCTGGGTTCTCAATCTGTTTCATTGTTACATGTGTCTGTTGTTGTGCCAGTGCGACTGGCCCTCAGGCTCCTGGAGGGTGGTTGAGCTTCCTTCTTAGGGGGTGGGGTGTTGGCGAATGCTACAGATCTGCAACTCCCACTTGGCTGCTGCAGGTGAAGTGGGCTTCAGCTGGGAACCCTGCCCACCTTGTCCCAGTGTGGTCATGCTATGCTGGGTCAACCAGCAAGGTGCTGGGCCAGCTGATCACAGGAGGTGGAGAGTGCTACAATTCTGTGGGCCCCCTGCACCAGAGGCAGGGTGAAGAGATGGGTGCCTTAGCCCAGACAGAGAGCTACCAACTTAGGGGGTGAGGTGGGGTCAAATGCCACTTGGCTGCTACAAGTGGGTTTCAGATGGAAACTCTGCCTGCCGTGTCCTAATAAGGACATGCTGTGGTGGATTGGCCATCAAGGCAATAGTGAGGTGATTGCAGGGTATGAGGAGCGATGCAAGTCCGTGAACCCCCTGTGCCAATGGCTGGGTGGAGGGGCTGACACTTTGGCCCCGGGCAGATAGCTGCTGGCTTAGTGGGCGGGGCAAAGTTGAATTAGGCAACTCTTTTTAAATTGCTTGAGTGTGTTGGTAGGCAAGTGGTCACCACTCAACTGCTTTGCTCTGTCTCTCCCTAACTCTCTCTCTGTCTGTTGTGCAACTGTGTCTCACATACTTTGAACATGTTATCAGGAGGGATCAGTCCCTGGAGAGAGACATCTTGCTTGGTAAAGTAGAGGGTCAATGGAAAAGAGGAAGACCCTTAACAAGATGGATTGACACAGGGGATGCAACAAGGGGCTCAAGCATAACAACAATCGGGCAATGCTTTGTTCTTTTGTACGTAGGGTCTCTATGAGTCAGAATCGACTAGACGGCACCTAAAACAACAAAATATCAAATAGGAAAATAGTCAACCAAATTTCTTAGTCTACAGATTTCACTCACTTATTGAGGTGTATCCTTTTTGGGTTTAAACTGGAAGCTCTGATTTTATTGTTTCTTTCAATAATCATTTTTAAATATGCTTTGTCAAATTTCCCTTTCTCACTGGACAGAATATTCATTGATTCATTCTTGGTCCTATTCCATGAGTTTTCTGTCTTCTTCCATGGTATGAGACTCAGTCCTGCTCATTTCTAAGACACCAAGGGATCCTCCTATTCCATTCCACACTCTTTTTCTTGTGGATTCTAATTGCTCTCCTGGGGTGGGTCAGTGGGGCCTAGTTTGTTCTGAGATGCCTATCCCTTGATGCCTGCTCCTCCAGAGTTTGAAGTGGAAGAAGGGGCCTGAAGGGGGCAGCAGCACTTGCCTCTCACAGCTGTTCACATGCTAGTGATATGGAGGCATCCAAAGCCCTGCTTATTTCCTGACTGGTTTCCTTTAATTCTGCAGTGCTTTGCGGACGTAGTCTGGCATGCACTGTGCACCCAAGCCCCTCCGTTGCTGGGAAGGAGGGACAGATTACCCAACAAACAAGGTAAGCATGTACTTAGGGCATTGACAAAACAGTGCACCAGTTGCCCGAAACAAAGACCCATAGGTGTCAATCAGAAAGGACACAAGAAAAGCCAAGTGTCACAGTGGAAAAGAACTGGGGCATGGCCCTAAATGAAATTGATACTATTTTATAAATTTGGTATACAATAACAATTATATTTTCCTTTTTATTTGTGACTGCTCTGATATAACCTTACATTCAGTTCTCTCTTATCGATGACATAAGAACAAGCAAGTGGCATTATATTCATGTGACTCATGACATATCTTGTCCTGTGCAAAACAAACCAAAAAGCATCTTCAGATTGAGCATACCTTGTATTTGTATTGTGCTCTTAGAGATTGCTCTCATCCCTGTTGGATATCAGCAGTTCTCCAATGAACTGTGAAGACGCAAAAGATCAAAGTGCGTGCTCATGTTTTTAAGTATTATTTCAAGACCAAAAAAAAAAAAAACTCATGGAGATTTGCAAAGGGCCTAGCAACAAATATTGTCTGATGAATGAAATTATTTCCCATTGCCTTGTAAGTACTATTTCTTTTGACTATCTCAGACCTGAATAACAAAATTTCATGTTCCAAATTAATTTTTTTACTTACTTATTTTCAAATGGAGCCCTTGTGGCACAGTGGTTAAGAGCTTGGCTGAAACTAAAAGGTTGGTAGTTTGAATCCACCAGCCTCTCCTTAGAAACCCTACAGTTCTACTCTGTCCTATATGGTCATAATTAGCTGGAATCAACTCGACAGCAATGGGTTTTTTGATTTTCAAATATGTATTTTTCTGTTAACATCTAAATTCTAATATAAGTTTTATTTTTAAACTTCACCTGTTTTATAATTTTTATTTATTTTCAATTATTCAAATTTATTGCTATGCCAGACCCAAATTTAAAAGGGACATTATTTTATATCCAGATAAAATGAAATGGTAAAAACTAAGTGGAGCACAAAAATAAAAGCTTGTAGAAGATAAAAAGAAAAGGATTTGTGAATCCATAAAGACAATTCCAAAATTAACTTCCTTTTTAGAATGTATTAAATCACAAGGCCAGGTTATTATAGATTGGTATTCATCAACCCTGCCCAGTTGAGTCTTTACATTTAACTGACACTTGGGCCAGATCTGTCCTTGAAATCCTGGAGCAGGAATCTTCCGGTATCCTTTTTACTGTTGGAGTACTACGAAATATACTTTCAGTCTTCTCTCCTCTGCCAAGAGTTTTTTTTTACATTTCTCCAGGAGTGTTCTTGGAGTGTTCATGTCACCATGAGCAAAAAGAGAGTTTCCCTATTTTGTAGTTTGAACTATTATTGACCCCTGCAGATTGCCTCAGGAAGGTATGTAAAACTCATGTCCTCAGTTCTTTCCCTATTCATTGACCAATAATATCTCAGTGATTTTTTTTTTTTTGGATAAATAAATGATGTCTAAAATTACAGCTGGTTTTCAGGGCTTATGCATTCAAATGAATATTTATTAGATAAATTTTTATTCTCTTTAAAAAATTATAAAAGGAAACAGCTTTGAAATACAGGTAGTACTGTGTTTTAAACTATCATAGTTTTCTAAATCATGAAATTAACAGGGTTTATAATTCCTAAACATTCTTCAATTCACTCTCCTCATACATCCATTTTAAAATTTTGACTGAGACTTAAAACTATGACGCTTTCTGTAACTGGTTTTGCTTTGATTTTAATAATACATAACAAAAGACTGTGCCCACAATGTATTAGGCAACAGATGCATTATATATATGTGTGTGTGTGTATGTGTGTGCATACATATAGATATATTTTGGCTCCTTCAAACTACTCTGCCAGGAAAATATGTATGAACAGCCTCATGTCATACCTTCAGTTAAGAAATTTTTTTTTTTCACATGTCTAGGCTCACATGGAACCCTGGTGGCACAGTGGTTAAGAGCTCAGCTGTTATCCAAGATGTAGGCAGTTTGACTCTTTGGAACCCTACGGGGTAGTTCTATTCTGTCCTATAGTGTCGCTATGAGTCAGAATCGACTCCATGGCAACAGGTTCGGTTTGGTTAGGCTCACACATCTCCTAGAACTTAAGCCTGAATTGGTTCCCAAGACTGTTCTTGTGTTGTTGGGTGCCATCGAGTCAGTTCTGATTCATAGCTACCCTATGTACAACAGAACAAAATACTGACCAGTCCTGTGCCATCCTCACAATCATTGCTATGTTTGAGTCCATCATTGCAGCCACTGTATCAATCCATCTCTTGAGGATTTTCCTCTTTTTCCTGAACCTCTATTTACCAAGCATGATGTCATTCTCCAGGGACTGCTCCCTTCTGATAACATGTCCAAAGTATGTTATACAAAGTCTTGCCATCCTCGCTTCTATGCAGCATTCTGGCTATACCACTTCTAAGACAGATTTGTTCATTCTCCTTGTATGGTTAATATTCTTCGCCAACACCGTAATTAAAAGGCATCAATTCTTCTTTGTTCTTACTTATTCATTGTCCAACTTTCACATGCATATAAGGCAACTGAAAATACTGTGGCTTGAGTCAGGTGTACCTTGGTCCTCAAAATGACATCTTTGCTTTTTAAGACTGTAAGGGGGTCTTTTGCAGCACATTTGCCCAATGCAATACTTTGTTTGATTTCTTGACTGCTGCCTCCATGGCTGTTGGTTGTGGATCCAATTGAAATGAAATTCTTGCCAACTTCAATATTTTATCTGATTATTATGATGTTGCTCATTGGTCCAGTCTTGAGGATATTTGTTTTCTTTATGTTGAGGTGTAAGCTTGAAGCTGCAGTCTTTGATCTGCATCAGTATGTGCTTCATGTCCTCTTCACTTTCAGCAAGCAAGGTGGTGTCGTCTGTATATCACAGGTTGTTAATGAGTCCTCCTCCAGTCCTGATGCAACATTCTTCATTTAGCCCAGCTGATTGGATTATTTTGTCACTTGGCCTAGGTACAGGTTCCACATTAGCACAATTCAGTATTTTGGAATTCTCATTCTTTGTAATGTTATACGTAATTTGCTATTATCCACACAGTCTAATGCCTTTGCATAGTCAATAAAATACAGGTAAACATCTTTCTGGTATTCTCTGCTTTCAGCCAACATCCATCTGATATCAGCAATGATATCTCCCATTCCTTGTTCGCTTCTGAGTCCTGCTTGAATTTCTGGCAGCTCCCTGTAAGTGTATTGCTGCAACTGTTTTGGAATTATCTTCAGGAAAATTTTACTTGCATATAATATTAATGATATTGTTTGATAATTTCCACATTCTTTTGGGTCACATTTCCTTGGAATAGGCACAAATATAGCTCTCTTCCAGTCATTTGGCCTGGTAGCCATCTTCCAAATTTCTTGGCAGAGATGTGTGAGTGCTTCCAGCATTGTATTCCTTTGTTGAAGCATCTCAATTTGTATTCTGTCAGCTCTTGGAGGCTTGTTTTTCCCTGGTGCCTTCAGTGCAGCTTGGACTTCTTCCTTCGGTACCATCGATTCTGGATCATATATTACCTCCTGAAATGGTTTTTGGTTGATCAGTTTGGTTTTTAGCTATGACATTTCTGATCAGTGTCTGATCTCTAAAATTTACATGATACTGTAAAAACTCAACAACAAATAACCCAATTTAAAAAATGGGCAAAGGATATGAACAGGAACTTCACCAAAGAAGACATTCAGGCTGCTAACAGATACATGAGGAAATGCTCAGGATCATTAGCCATTAGAGAAATGCAAATCGAAATGACAGTGAGATACCATCTCTCTCCAACAAGGCTGGTATTAATCCAAAAAACACAAAATAAGAAATGTTGGAGAGGTTGTGGAGAGACTGGAACACTTATACATTGCTGGAGGGAATGTACAATGGCACAACGACTTTGGAAATCGATTTGGAACTTCCTGAAAAAGCTAGAAATAGAACTACCATTAGATCCAGAAATCCTACTCCTTGGAATATATCCTAGAGAAATAAGAGCCTTTACAAGAACAGATATATGCACACCCATATTCATTGCAGTGCTGTGTACAATAGCAAAAAGATGGAAGCAACCAAGGCACCCATCAACAGATGAATGGATAAGATAAATAAATTATGATGTATTTACAAAATGGAATATTAAGCATCAATAAAGAACAATGGTGAGTCTGTGAAACAACTCATAATATGGAGGAATCTGGAAGGCATTATGCTGAGTGAAATTAGTCAGTTGCAAAAGGACAAATATTGTATGAGACCACTGTTAAAAGAACTCAAGAAATAGTTTAAACACAGAAGAAAATATTCGTTGATGGCTATGAGTGTGGGGAGGAAGAGGGGTTAGTCATAATCAAATAGTAGATAAGAACTGTTTTAGGTGAAGGGAAAGACAACGCACGATACAGGGAATGTCAGCATAACTGGACTAAACCAAAAGCAAAGAAGTTTCTGAATAAAACAAAGGCTTTGAAGGCCAGAGTAGCAGGGGCGGGGGTCTGGGCACCATACATGTATATTTATATGTTTGTATCTTTTTTAAATGTAAGTATACATGTGTATGTGTATATATCCCCCACACGTCTGTCAGTTTGTCGTACTGCGGGGGCTTGCATGTTGCTGCGATGCTGGAAGCTATGCCACCAGTATTCAGATACCAAGGAGGACAGGAAAGAAGGACCCGGCAGTCTACTTCTGAAAAGCATTAACCAGTGAAAACCTTATGAATAGCAGCGGAACATTGTCTGATATAGTGCTGGAAGATGAGCCCCCCAGGTTGGAAGGCACTCAAAAGATGACTGGGGAAGAGCTGCCTCCTAAAAGTAGAGTCGACCTTAATGACGTGGATGGAGTAAAGCTTTCGAGGCCTTCATTTGCTGATGTGGCATGACTCAAAATGAGAAGAAACAGCCGCAAACATCCATTAATAATCAGAACCTGGAATGTATGAAGTATGAATCTAGGAAAATTGGAAACCGTCAAAAATGAAATGGAATGCATAAACATCAATATCCTAGGCATTAAAAAAAAAAAAAGGCATTAGTGAGCTGAAATGGACTGGTATTGGCCATTTTGAATGAGACAATCATATAGTCTACTATGCTGGGAATGACAGCTCGAAGAGGAATGGTGTCGCATTCATTGTCAAAAAGAACGTTTCAAGATCTATCCTGAAGTACAAAGCTGTCAGTGATAGGATAATATCCATATGCCTACAAGGAAGGCCAGTTAATAAAAAATTATTCAAATTTACGCACCAACCACTAGGGCCAAAGATGAAGAAATAGAAGATTTTTATCCGCTGCTACAGTCTGAAATTAATCGAATATGCAATCAAGACGCATTGATAATTACTGGTGATTGGAATGTGAAAGTTGGAATAAAGAAGAAGGATCGGTAGTTGGAAAATATGGCCTTGGTGATAGAAACAATGCCGGAGATCCAATGATAGAATTTTGCAAGACCAGTGACTTCTTCATTGCAAATACCTTCTTTCAGCAGCATAAACAGTGACTATACACATGGACCTCGCCAGATGGAACACACAGAAATCAAATTGACTAAATCTGTGGAAAGAGATGATGGAAAAGCTCAATATCATCAATCAGAACAAGGCCAGGGGCCAACTGTGGAACAGACCATCAATTGCTCATAATCAAGTTCAAGCTGAAACTGAAGAAAATCAGAACAAGTCCACGAGAGCCAAAATATGACCGTGAGTATATCCCACCTGAATTTAGAGACCATCTGAAGAATAGATTTGATGCGTTGAACACTAGTGACCAAAGACCAGATGAGCTGTGGAATGACATCAAGGACATCATCCATGAAGAAAGCAAGAGGTCATTGAAAAGACAGGAAAGAAAGAAAAGACCAAGATGGATGTCAGAGGAGACTCTGAAACTTGCTCTAGAACGTCAAGCAGCTAAAGCAAAAGGGAGAATTGATGAAGTAAAAGAACTGAACAGAAGATTTCAAAGGGTGTCTAGAGAAGACAAAGCAAAGTATTATAAAGAAATGTGCAAAGAGCTGGAGATGGAAAACCAAAAGGGAAGAACACGCTTGGCATTTCTCAAACTGAAAGAACTGAAGAAAAAATTCGAGCCTCGAGTTGCAATAGTGAAGGATTCTATGGGGAAAATATTAAATGACACAGGAAGCATCAAAAGAAGGTGGAAGGAATACACAGAGTCATTATACCAAAAAGAATTAGTCGACGTTCAACCATTTCAAGAGGTGGCATGTGATCAGGAACCGATGGTATTGAAGGAAGAAGTCCAAGCTGCTCTGAAGGCATTGGTGAAAAACCAGGCTCCAGGAATTGATGGAATATCAATTGAGATGTTTCAACAAACGGATGCAGCCCTGGAGGTGCTCACTTGTCTATGCCAAGAAATATGGAAGACAGCTTCCTGACCAATTGAGTGGAAGAGATCCATATTTACGCCTATTCCCAAGAAAGGTGATCCAACCGAATGTGGAAATTATAGAACAATATCATTAATATCACACGCAAGCAAAATTCTGCTGAAGATCATTCAGAAACGGCTGCAGCAGTATATTGACAGGGAACTGCCAGAAATTCAGGCCAGTTTCAGAAGAGGACATGGAACCAGGCATATCATTGCTGATGTCAGATGGATCCTGGCTGAAAGCAGAGAATACCAGAAGGATGTTTACCTGTGTTTTATTGATTATGCAAAGACATTCAACTGTGTGGATCATAACAAACTATGGATAACATTGCGAAGAATGGGAATTACAGAACACTTAATTGTGCTCATAAGGAACCTTTACATAGATCAAGAGGCAGTTGTTCAGATAGAACAAGGAGATACTGATTGGTTTAAAGTCAGGAAAGGTGTGCGTCAGGGTTGTATTCTTTCACCATACCAATTCAATCTGTATGCTGAGCAGATAATACAGGAAGCTGGACTGTATGAAGAACAGGGCATCAGGATTGGAGGAAGGCTCATTAACAACCTGCTTTATGCAGATGACACAACCTTGCTTGCTGAAAGTGAAGAAGACTTGAAGCACTTACTAATGAAGATCAAAGACCACAGCCTTCAGTATGGATTACATCTCAACATAAAGAAAACAAAAATGCTCACAACTGGACCAGTGAGCAACATCGTGATAAACGGAGAAAAGATTGAAGTTGTCAAGGATTTCATTTTACTTGGATCCACAATCAACAGTCATGGAAGCAGCAGTCAAGAAATCAAAAGATGCATTGCATTAGGTAAATCTGCAGCAAAGGACCCCTTTCAAGTGTTTAAGAGCAAAGATGTCACCTTGAAGACTAAGATGCTCCTGACCTAAGCCATGGTATTTTCAATCACATCATATGCATATGAAAGCTGAACAATCAATAAGGAATACTGAAGAAGAATTGATGCCTTTGAGTTGTGGTGTTGGCAAAGAACATTGAATATACCATGGACTGCCAAAAGAATGAACAAATCTGTCTTGGAAGACTTAGAGGCAAGGATGGCAAGACTGTGTCTTACATACTTCGGACATGCTGTCAGGAGGGACAAGTCCTTGGAGAAGGACATCATGCTTGGCAGAGTACAGGGTCAGTGGAAAAGAGGAAGACCCTCAATGAGGTGGATTGACACAGCGGCTGCAACAATGAGCTCAAGCATAGCAACGATTGTAAGAATGGCTCAGGACCGGGCAGTGTGTCGTTCTGTTGTGCATAGGGTTGCTATGAGGTGGGACTGACTCGACGGCACCTAACAACAACAACAACATGCGTATATATATAAACAAACAAAAAAACCTGTTGCTGTTGAGTCAATTCCTACTCATAGCAATCCTATAGGACAGTTTAGAACTGCCTCAGAAGGTTTGCAAGTAGCAGCTGGTGGATTCAAACCGCCAATCTTTTGGTTATTAGCCAAACTCTTAACCAGCTCAAATATAAATATGTATATGTATTAATTGGCTGTTATAGAACACTGAATTAATATCCTCTTTATCAATGGACCCTAATTTGATAGTCAATTCTTTGGTAGCTTTCAGTCTCAAGCCTCATATTTTTACTTTTCTTTTTTGCGTAATTGATTACGGAAGAACAGCATAAACCATGTAACAAGAGCCAGTCTAATCTGCAAATAGAAAATAGACTCATTCAATATCTGTGGTTTCTCAAAGACAACGAACAAAAACTAAAATTCAATAAACACAACAGCTTGTCATAATTTCCAGTTGAAACTTAATTTTTTTCTCTAGGGTCACCTTTCTCCTAATCAAGAGACCATCTCAAAGCAAAGTTTTTCTTGATCTAACATATGGCTGCCCACACACAGACTGGGAAAAAATCTTCAGAAAGAACTTATACAAAGGGTCTAATCTCTAAAATCTGTAGAAAACAGCAACAATAAAAAGACAAATAACCCAATCACAAAATGGACAGAATACATGAATAGAACTTTCACTAGAGAGGACATACGAGCATGCATTAATCGTATAAAAAGATGTTCCTGATCATTCGTCATTGACCAGTTGCCCTCAAGTTGACTCTGACTCATGGCAACCCTACAGGACAGAGTAGAACTGATCTTTCAGGTAGCAGGTGAGCTCTTAACCACTGTGCCACCAGGGCTCCCATCAGCCATTAGAGAGAAGAAAATCCAAATTACTGTGAGATACCATCTTATTTGAGCTAAAATGGCACTGATTTAAAAAATTAACAAATAACAACAAATGTTGGTGAGGACGTTGAAGACTGAAACTCTTATCCACTGCTGGTGCGACTGCAAAATGGTACAACCACTATTAGAAAAAGAACTTAGAAAAAGAAATACTCTATGATTCAGCAATCCCATTCCTAGGTAAATACCCGAAACCCACTGCTGTTGAGTAGATTCTGAGTCATAGAAACCCTGTAGGACAGAGTAGAACTGCCCCATAGGATTTCTAAGGAGTGGCTGGTAGACTCGAACTGCTGACCCTAGAGACCTAAAAACAGTGACATAAACAGACATATGTAGACCTATGTTCATTATTGCTTTATTCACAATAGAAAATAAATGGAAACAACTGAATTGCCCATCAAGGGATGAATGAATAAGCAAATTTTGGTACATACACATAATAGAATACTGGCCAACCATAAAGAACAATGATGAGTCCACAAAATATATAACATGGATGGATCTAGAGGGCGTAATACTAACTGAAATAAGTCAAGCATATAAGGACAAATATTGTATGATCCCTCTTTTATAAGAATAGAAGAAGGACCAATGTTCATTGGTGGTTACCAGGGAGAGGAGGGGAGACGGGAATGTACACTTTAGACCTTAGAGACTTGTTTTTTTTTTATGGAAAAAGTGGCACTGGATGTGGATGAACAGCACAACCAAAGTAAAATGGGTGTTTGAGCACATATGGATGGGTATAGACATTGGTATACAGGTAGCTACCTGTGTGTACATAGATGAGAATGGAAATATCTATACCAAACCAAACCCCGTGCAGTCAAATCGATTCTGACTCACAGCAACCCTGTAAGACAGACTAGAACTGCCCCATAGAGTTTCCAAGGAGTGCCTGGCAGATTTGAACTGCCAACCCTTTGGTTAGCAGCCGTAGCACTTAACCACTATGCCACCAGGGTTTCCTGAAGTACCTATAGGTACAAAAAACAAATATGTAACTATAAATATGTGGGTTCAGGGACATATATTCATTGAAGACACAAATAAGGATACTCTGCTGACAAAACCAAACACCTTCCAAGATTGGTTTTCTGGGTTTGAAAACTTAGGACCATAGTCTCATGGGACAACTCAGTCAATTGGCAACATACTTGTCAAAAATCATGATTTACCTTCTAGTAAGGTGAGAGCCATGTGGGGTCTTAAAAGCTTGCAAGCAGCCCTATAAGACACAACTAAAGTTGTTCACTTGCTATGAGCAAAACAGTGAGAAAGCAACCAAAAGCTCAGAGAAGAAACAAGTCTACATGAGCCACAACCTCATCTACCTCAAGATCAGAAGAATTAGATGGTGCCCAGCTACCACCACTGACCATTCAGACCAGGCTCACAATAGATGGTCCAAAATAGAAAATGGGAAAAATTCTTATAAAAAAATCAAATTCTTATTAAAAAAAAAAATCCAGGCAAATTGGAATAGCAGAGAACAGAAGGCTCCCTGACACTATCACTCTGAGTCATTGTAAACCTAGAACCAAGCCTATCCCCGGAGATTGTCTTTTAGTGAAATAGCAGAGTGGCACACAAACTAAATGATATTAACCATAAGATCAGTGCTCTACTTAAAATCCCTCAGTATAAGACCAAAGATTAACAGTTACTCAAAAGCAGTGATGAGTAGATTAGGGGGTGGGGAAACTAGAGTACTGGAAAGGGAACAAATAAAAGACAATTAAAAATAATGTTGACACATTGTGATAAATGTAACTGTCACAGAACAATTTGTATGGAAACTATCAAATGGGAAGATAACTTACTATTTGAACTTTCACCAAAAGCTCAAAAAAATACTATTAAAAAAAAAGAGAGAGAGTAATGTTGTCCTAATGTAAGAAGACCAGTTGTTCCAGAATTTAAAAAAAAGGAAAGGAAGAGTCAAGTGACTACTCCCAGCAGGGTAGAAATTTTTAAAGGTTATTGAAGAATGAGGTGAATAAGGGAGACATTGATGGGGTTAAGAGAAACATTTTAGCACATTATTATCTCTAGAGAACCCAGCCTAACACAATGAATTAAGGAGAGTATTTGGATAAAAATTGAAATGTTTAAGCTGTCTTTATGTGATGTGGTTCTGTTTTAACTGAGATAACCACATAAAATAATCTTAAAAGATAACATGTCTAGTTTTCCAGCCTGGTACTGGTACAACAATGGACCAATGGAACAGAATTGAGAACCTAGATGTAAATCCATCCACCCCTGGTCACCTGATCTTGAACAAGGGCCCAATGTTCATCAGATGGGGAAAAGACTATCTTTTTAACAAATAATGCTGGCAAAACTGGATGTCCATTTGCAAGAAAAAAATGAAACAGGACCCATATCTCACACCGTATACAAAAACTAACTCAAAATGGATCAAAGACTTAGATATAAAGCCAAAATGTATGAAGTTCACAGAAGAAAAAATAGGATCGACATAGAGGCCCTAATACATGGCATTAACAGGATACAAACCACAGCAAACAACAGATAAGCTCCAGAGGATAAGCTAGATAACTGGGATCTTCTAAAAATTAAACACTTATGTTCATCAAAAGGCTTCACCAAAAGAGTAAGAAGAGAACCTACAGACTGGGGAAACATTTTTGGCTAGTACAAATCAGACAAAGGTCTAATCTCTAAAATCTATGAGAAAATCTGTCACCTCTACAAAAAAAAACCCCAAAAGACAAATAATCCAGTTAAAAAATTGGCAAAGGAAAGGAAGAGACACTTCACCAATGAAGATATTCAAGTGGCCAAGAGACACATGAGGAAATGCTTATGATCTCTAGCCATCAGAGCAATGCAAATCAAAACCACAATGAGATACCATCTCACCCCAGCATTACTGGCATGAATCAATAAAACAGAAAATAACAAATGTTGGAGAGGCTTTGGGGAGATTGGAACTCTTATGCACTGCTGGTGGGAATGCAAAATGATATAACCATTTTGGAAAATGATATGGTACTTCCTTAGAATGCTAGAAATAGAAATACCACATGACCCAGCAATCCCACTCCTGGGGATATATCCTAGACAAATAAGAGCCATCACATGAATAGACATATGGACACCCACAGTACCAAAAAGATGGAAACAACCTATATGCCAATCAACAGATGAACGGGTAAACAAACTATGGTACATACACACGATGGAGTACTACACAATGATATAGAACAATGATGAATCTGGGAAGCATCTCACAACATGGATGAATCTGGAGGGCATTATGCTGAGTGAAATAAGTCAATCATGAAAGGACAAATATTTTATGAGACCACTACTATAAAAATTCATGAAAAGGTTTACACATAAAAAGAAACAATCTTTGATGGTTAGGAGGGAGGGGAGAGTTGGGAATGGAAAAACACTAAATAGACAATAGTTACATGGTAACTTTGATGAAAGGTAAGACAGTACACAATACTGGGGAAGCCAGCAAAACTTGTACAAGGGAAGGTTGTGGAAACTACATAGACATAGCCAAACTCCCTGAGAGACGGAATTACTGGGCTGAGGGCTGTGGGGATCATGGTCTTGGGGAACATCTAGCTCAATTGGCATAACATAGCTTATAAAGAAAATGTTCTACATTCTACTTTGGTGAGTAGCATTTGGGATCTTAAAAGCCTGTGAGCCCATCATCTAAGATACTTCACTGCTCTCACCTGTCCGGGAGCAAGGCAGAATGAAGAAACCTAAAGACACAAGGGAAAAATTAGTCCCAAGGACTAATGGTCCACAACTACCATAGCCTCCATCAGACTGAGTCCAGTACAACTAGATGGTGCCTGGCTACTACCACTGACTGCTCTGACAGGGATCACACTAGAAGGTCCTGGACAGGGCTGGAGAAAAATGTAGAACAAAATTCTAACTCACAAAAAAAGACCAGACTTACTGGCCTGACAAAGACTGGAGAAACCTGGAGAGTATCACCCCTAGACACTCTTTTAGCTCAGTAATGAAGTGACTCCTGGGGTTCACCCTTCATCCAAAGATTAGAAAGGCACATAAAAGAAAATGAGACTGAAGGGGAACACCAGTCCAGGGGAGAGGACTAGAAGGCAGGAGGGGACAGGAAAGCAGGTAGTATGGAACCCAAAGTTGAGAAGGGAGAGTGTTGACATGTCGTGGTATTGTTAACCAATGTCATAAAACCATGTGTGTACTAATTGTTTAATGAGAAGCTAGTGTGTTCTGTAAACCTTCATCTGAAGTACAATAAAAAAAGAAAAAAGCTAAAATGCCCAAGACATCTTGGGTGAAACTGGAAAATGTTAGAGAGGGTGATGCCCAAAAGAGTTCCATAATAAAATAAAAATACTTTATACAGCCTAGACCCTTTGTTAGCCCAAGACTGGAACCATTCCAAAATCCAACTCTTCAGGCAGGGATTGGACTGGACTCTAAGACAGAAAATGATACTGGTGAGGAGTGAGCTTCTTGGCTCAAGTAGACACATGAGACTATGTGGGCAGCTCCTGTCTGGAGGAGAGATGAGAAGGGAGAGGGGAAGAGGAGCTGTTTATATAGACATGAGGAATACAGGATGGAGAGGAGGAATGTGCTTCTCATTAGGGGGAGAGCAGCTAGGAGTACATAGCAAGGTGTGTATAAATTTTTTGTATGAGAGACTGAGTTGATTTGTAAACTTTCGTTTAAACCACACACACACACAAAACCCCCCTAAACTTCTGACTTAAAAAAAAAAAGTTTATACAAAAGCATGGTATTTGGATAAAAATGAAAATAGTTTATCCAAAGAGGTATTCAGGAACAAGAAGCCTAATTTACCTAGGACTAACCCTGAAAAGTCACAAAAATGTTTTTGCTTCCACTTTGGGGAAAAGTGTCAAAAACCTAAATGTGCAGAGAAACAGCAGAAATTAGTGTAGACAAATACATTTATTGTGAATAGACATGATTTGAATCAGCCTCAAACTGAAAGTATCAGGAAGGTGCTCTGAAGAGGGGATTAGGAAAGCAGGCTTTGCAGGTAATAGATTTTCATTGGGTGACAGCTGAATATAGCATTACAGCATTTGTTTGTCAAGAATCAAGTGCAACGATCCTCAAGGTGGTCAGTTCTTAATAATTTATCAGGGTCCAGGTGAGGTAGCCTTCTAAATACCTTTCATGTTGATTTCTCAGGAGATAGAATCGGAGCACTTGCAGGATTTCAGGGCCAGTCAGTTGTAAAAACAGCGTCACTAAGGACATGCCATATATCAAAGGACATCCGGAAATTTAATCATCAAAGAACTTTGTTTTAAGGGAGGTTTCTTTTTCCTGACCTTGAGTCAACCTCTTTCAGATAGCCCAGCACAGCCTGTTTAGGATTTTGGGGTATCTACAAAAGAGAAATACTAAAATAATTAGGTGTATTTGATATGCTATGAATTGCAGGAGAAATCTTATCAAATGAAAAGATGTACCTAATTTTTTTCAGATTAAATTTGTAATCTCCCTTTTTCTTAAACTTTCTGTAACTCATAACCATTTAGTGGACTTCACTTTTATAAACAGAAATACGACGTCTATATTTTTATCTCTGCCTGACCTCTCTGGAATTGGAAAGTTCTTAGTGATTACATATGTGGTGATGTAATTATTTGCATACATTCAACAAGAATTGGCCCTCCTTGTTAACAGGACATAATTGAAAACTTGGTTATATATAACCAAGACTTTACATGAATGTCTTATTTGAGACTGCTACTCATAGAATCAAGGAAATGCTTTAGCGGATGCCCCCACGTGTCTGTTAGTTTGTCGTATTGTGGGGGCTTGTGTGTTGCTGTGATGTTGGAAGCTACGCCACTGGTATTCAGATACCAGCAGAGTCACCCAAGGAGGGCAGGTTTCAGCTGAGCTTCCAGACTAAGACAGACTAGGAAGAAGGACCCGGCAGTCTACTTCTGAAAAGCATTAGCCAGTGAAAACCTTATGAATAGCAGCGGAACATTGTCTGATATAGTGCCAGAAGAGGAGCCCCCCAGGTTGGAAGACACTCAAAAGATGACTGGGGAAGAGCTGCCTCCTAAAAGTAGAGTTGACCTTAATGACATGGATGGGAGTAAAGCTTTCGAGGCCTTCATTTGCTGATGTGGCATGACTCAAAATGAGAAGAAACACCTGCAAACATCCATTAATAATCGGAACCTGGAATGTACAAAGTATGAATCTAGGAAAATTGGAAATCGTCAAAAATGAAATGGAATGCATAAACATTGATATCCTAGGCATTAGTGAGCTGAACTGGACTGGTATTGGCCATTTTGAATGAGACAATCATATAGTCTATTATGCCGGGAACGACAGCTCGAAGAGGAATGGTGTCGCATTCATTGTCAAAAAGAACATTTCAAGATCTATCCTGAAATACAACGCTGTCAGTGATAGGATAATATCCATATGCCTACAAGGAAGGCCAGTTAATACGACTATTATTCAAATTTATGCACCAATCACTAGGGCCAAAGATGAAGAAATAGAAGATTTTTATCAGCTGCTACAGTCTGAAATAGATTGAACATGCAATCAAGATGCATTGCTAATTACTGGTGATTGGAACGCGAAAGTTGGAAACAAAGAAGAAGGATCGGTAGTTGGAAAATATGATCTTGGTGATAGAAACAATGCCGGAGATCCAATGATAGAATTTTGCAAGAACAACGACTTCTTCATTGCAAATACCTTCTTTCACCAACATAAACAGCGACTATACACATGGACCTCGCCAGATGGAACATACAGATATCAAATTGACTACATCTGTGGAAAGAGACAATGGAAAAGCTCAATATCATCAGTCAGAACAAGGCCGGGGCCGAGTGTGGAACAGACCATCAATTGCTCATATGCAAGTTCAAGCTGAAACTGAAGAAAATCAGAGCAAGTCCACGAGAGCCAAAATATGACCTTGAGTATATCCCACCTGAATTTAGAGACCATCTCAAGAATAGATTTGACGTATTGAACACTAGTGACTGAAGACCAGACGAGTTGTGGAATGACATCAAGGACATCATCCACGAAGAAAGCAAGAGGTCACTGAAAAGACAGGAAAGAAAGAAAAGACCAAGATGGATGTCAGAGGAGACTCTGAAACTTGCTCTTGAGCATTGAGCAGCTAAAGCAAAAGGGAGAATTGATGAAGTAAAAGAACTGAACAGAAGATTTCAAAGGGCCTCTTGAGAAGACAAAGTAAAGTATTATAATGACATGTGCAAAGAGCTGGAGATGGAAAACCAAAAGGGAAGAACACACTCAGCATTTCTCAAGCTGACAGAACTGAAGAAAAAATTCAAGCCTTGAGTTGCAATAGTGAAGGATTCCATGGGAAAAATATTAAACGACGCAGGAAGCATCAAAAGAAGGTGGAAGGAATACACAGAGTCATTATACCAAAAAGAATTAGTCGATGTTCAGCCATTTCAAGAGGTGGCATGTGATCAGGAACCGATGGTATTGAAGGAAGAAGTCCAAGCTGCTCTGAAGGCATTGGTGAAAAACCAGGCTCCAGGAATTGACGGAATATCAATTGAGATGTTTCAACAAACAGATGCAGCCCTGGAGGTGCTCACTTGTCTATGCCAAGAAATATGGAAGACAGCTTCCTGACCAACTGAGTGGAAGAGATCCATATTTATGCCTATTCCCAAGAAAGGTGATCCAACTGCACGTGGAAATTATAGAACAATATCATTAATATCACACGCAAGCAAAATTTTGCTGAAGATCATTCAGAAATGGCTTCAGTAGTATATTGACAGGGAACTGTCAGAAATTCAGGCTGGTTTCAGAAGAGGACATGGAACCAGGCATATCATTGCTGATGTCAGATGGATCCTGGCTGAAAGCAGAGAATACCAGAAGGATGTTTACCTTTGTTTTATTGACTGTGCAAAGGCATTCGACTGTGTGGGTCATAAGAAACTATGAATAACACTGTGAAGAATGGGAATTCCAGAATACTTAATTGTGCTCATGAGGAACCTTTACATAGATCAAGAGGCAGTTGTTTGGACAGAACAAGGGGATACTGATTGGTTTAAAGTCAAGAAAGGTGTTCATCAGGGTTGTATTCTTTCACCATACCTATTCAATCAGTACGCTGAAAATAATCTGAGAAGCTGGACTCTATGAAGAAGAACGGGGCATCAGGATTGAAGGAAGACTCATTAACACCCTGTTTTTTGTTTTTTTTTATGCAGATGACACAACCTTGCATGCTGAAAGTGAAGACGACTTGAAGCACTTACTAATGAAGATCAAAGACCACAGCCTTCAGTATGGATTACATCTCAACATAAAGAAAACAAAAATCCTCACAACTGGACCAATGAGCAACATCAGGATAAACGGAGAAAAGATTGAAGTTGTTGAGGATTTCATTTTACTTGGATCCACAATCAACAGCCGTGGAAGCAGCAGTCAAGAAATCAAAAGACACATTGCATTAGGTAAATCTGCTGCAAAGGACCTCTTCAAAGTGTTGAAGAGCAAAGATGTCACCCTGAAGTCTAAGGTGTGCCTGACCCAGGCCATGGTATTTTCAATCTCATCGTATGCATGTGAAAGCTGGACAATGAATAAGGAAGACCGAAGAAGAGTTGATGCCTTTGAATTGTGGTGTTGGCGAAGAATATTGAATATACCACGGACTGCCAAAAGAACAAACAAATCTGTCTTGGAAGAAGTGTAGCCAGAATGCTCCTTAGAGGCCAGGATGCTGAGACTGTGTCTTACATACTTTGGACATGTTGTCAGAAGGAATCAGTCCCTGGAAAAGGACATCATGCTTGGCAGAGTAAAGGGTCAGCAGAAAAGAGGAAGACCCTCAGCAAGGTGGATTGACACAATGAGCTCAAGCATAACAACGATTATAAGAATGGCTGAGGACCGGGCAGTGTTTCGTTCTGTTGTGCATAGGGTTGCTATGAGTGGGAACCGACTCAATGACACCTAAGAACAGCAACAACAACCAGCACTATGCTCCTCTGCTTTTCCTCCTCCTCATCCCTCGCCTCTCGTCCAAATTGTCTTCACACTCACAGTATTCTAGAACTTTAGACATCTGGGCCTCTGGCTCAGCTCCCATATTAAAAAAAAAAAAAAAAATTTTTTTTTTTTTACGTGCGAGGAAATCAAGGTCATAAGTTAATGAATATACCCATCCTTGTGTGGCCAGTCAGGGTGGTGGAGTGTCAAGACTGGGAATGCAGGTTCCTGAGCTGGACTGTGAGGGATCAGAGCCCAATTCCACCTCTTTTCTAGTTGGTGCCTTCATTAACCTCTCTGTCCCTGTCCCATAGTAGAAATGGGGTGTGGATACTAACCACTGCCAGGGCTGCTGTGAGAATGGAGTGAGACAGGCTTTGTAAGGTGCTCTGGGCATCTCATACATGTGCAGTAACATTGTCCACTTGCTCCAGGGCCCCCTGATGTCATGGCTCCAGCCCACTGCTTGGCCTTGCTATACCTCATCCACTGACAGGAAGTTGTAAAAAGCAATATGTACATACACACACATACACTGACACTACCCATTGCCGTCGAGCTGATTTCGGCTCGTAGCGATCCTATAGGACAGAGTAGAACTGCCCCATAGAGTTTCCAAGGAGTGCCTGGTGGATTCAAACTGCCGACCTCTTGGTTAGCAGCTATAGTTCTTTACCGCTATGCCACCAGGGTTTCCACACTGACACTACACTCAAACTAATCAAGTTTACCTCGGGATCTGTTAGGTGCACTCTTTGGAAGGGTTTAAAGGTGCTGATCAAGGCACCATGAGCTATTTGTACACATGGGCACTGTACTTTCTTCAGGAAGTTTTGCTCTCAGGTTGAAAAACATCCTTGTGGAGGTCGTGTAGAGTCCCTGGGTGGTACAGATGGTTAACAAGCACAGCTACTAACTGAAATGTTGGAGGTTCGAACCCACCCAGAGGTGCCTCAGAAGAAAAGCCTTGTGACCTACTTCCAAAAAATCAGCGACTGAAAACCCTAAGGAACACAGTTCCACTCTGACACACATGGAATCACCATGAGTCAGAATGGAATTGTTGGCAATTGTTATTTATTTATTTTCGTTTAACAGTAAGAGGGGGAATGGAAGCACAGGAGGTGAAGTGAAAAGCCAGAGTTTTGGCTCTTTGCTGTGAGAACTTCCACATGCTTCTCACTTGGTGTTAAGTGTCTCAGAGGTGGCCTGCTCTCAGAGTTCAAATGAGGAATAAGTTAGAATGGATGTCGTCACTGTGGGTCACCTGAGGTGCGAGCACTGGCAGCAGGCTGCCTTGCCTCCAGGACCTGCTCATGAAGCTGTGTAGACACACACCTGCCTCTTGGTGTCCCTTTCTCAGGAGATGTGGTTTCTAGAAGGAAATAATTCCAGGAAAGAAAACTCACCAGCAGAGACCTGGCGAGCCAGTGTGGGGGACATCTGATGATAACTTCTGATTATTACTTAACACGGAGTAGAAAACAAATCGAATCCGCCAGGCGCTCCTTGGAAACTCTAGGGGGCAGTTCTACTCTGTCCTATAGGGTCGCTAGGAGTCAGAATTGACTCGACGGCACTGGGTTTGGTTTGTTTTATTTTTTTAGAAAACAAAAAGGAAACTCGACTAACAAATCCTTCTGGCAGTTTCTGCCCTTGGTGTTCTGCACTTTGACTTGCTGCCTGACAAGGAGAAATAAGTGTTCACTTACATTTAATCAGGTATTCACCTGGAACTTCAGGTGCAGGCAGCCTACAGCAGAAGGCCCTGGGTGAACTCAGAATTATAGCTCTGGGACTGGCCCTTTTGTGAATGGATGATAAAACCCACTGCCCCGCAGTCGGTTCCGACTCATAACGACCCTATATATGGATGATAGTTGTATAGAAATAGATGGGTGCACAGGTTGGTGCATTTCTTTTTTCCCCCTTTTCCTTCTTGTATTTGGTGCTCTTTAGATCATTTACAAATGTAAGGTGCTTGTAAAGTCTAAAGGAGTTCTGGTGGCGCAGTGGTTAAGCACATGGGTACTAACTGAAAGCTCGGGGTTTGAACCCACCAGCTGCTCCACAGAGGGAGGATGTGGCAGTCAGGTTCCATAAAGTTACAGCCTTGGAAATCCTATGGGACACGTCTGCTTTGTCCTATAGGGTCACTACGAGTCGTCGGAATCAATTCCACAGTAAACGGCGGGTAGTGTAAAGGGAACCAAGAGAACCTGTAAATAGAGTTTGTGCGCCACCTAGTGACCCGCTGTGAGATCAGTTCTTTGAAAAAAAAAAAAGTTCTTTGAGCTAGGAGGGCTAAATGGTGAAATCCAGAAAGGTAGAGAAAGGAGTTTTAAGAATTTAGAAAAGCAGCCGGGCAAAACAAGCACTATCAATTGAACAATCTTTAGAGCATCTGTTTGAATTGTGTCCGAAAACTTATGTGCCTTATTTATTTAAAAAAATTTTTTTTAACTAAAAAAATGTGTGTTTTTTTTTTTTTTTTTTTTTTAGGTGCCCTCAAATAGGCTCTGACTCATAGCGATCCTATGTACAACAGAATGAAACACTTCCCAGTCCTGGGCTATCTTCACTATCGTTGCTGTACTTAGCTCATTTTTGCAGCCACTGTGTCAATCCATCTCCCTGAGGGTCTTCCTTTTTTTTGCTGACCCTCTCTACTTTACCGACCATGATGTCCTTCTCTAGGGACTGATCCCTCCTGATAACATGTCCCCAAAAGTAAGCAAGACAAGTTTCATGATCCATGCTTCCAAGGAGCATTCTGGCTGTACTTCGTCCAAGACAGATTTGTTAATTCTTCTGGCAGTCCATGGTATGTTCAATATTCTTCGCCAGCACCACAGTTCGAATGCATCATTTCTTCTTCTGTCTTCCTTTTTCATTGTCCAGCTTTCGCATGCATATGAGGCATTTGAAAATACCCTGGCTTGAGTCAGAGCACCTTACTCATCAAAGTGACATCTTTGCTTTTTAACACTTTAAAGAGGTCTTTTGCAGGAGAAGAGTTTTAGGTTTACATAAAAATTAAACAGAAAGCACAGAATGTCCTTATATTGTCCCAATTCCCACATACACGGTATCCTCTATCATTTACATCTTCATTAGCGTGATATATTTGTTACAACTGATGAATCAGTATTAATACGTTTGTATTTACTGCAGCCCATAGTTTACATTACAGTTCACTCTTGGCGTTGTATAGTCCTATGGGCTTTCACAAATGCATAGTGTCATGTGTCCACCATTACAGTATCATACAGTATAGTTTCACCACCCTCAAAATTCCCTGTGCCCCACCTATTCATCTCTCCATCCTTTCCCTGAAGTCCCTGCCAACTAATCCTTTAACTTTATAGTTTTGCCTTTTCCAGAATGTCATATCACTGGAATCATGTAGATGGCTCTCCAAGAGTCTCTCCTCATTTCCTCTTGGAAGTGTTTCCCCTAATAAATTTCTGACAGGTTTACTCTTGTCTTGGCTTCTGTTTCTCAGAGATCCCAGATTAACTCATCATCGCTTTTTAAATCACATTATACTGTTGATTTCTTCATTTTTTATCTAGACTTTTTTGTTAATTTTTATTGTGCTTGAAGTGAAAGTTTACAAGTCACTCTCTCATACAAAAATTTATCTACACCTTGCTATGTACTCCTAGTTGCTCTCCCCCTAATAAGACAGCACACTCCTCTCCACCCTGTGTTTCTGTGTCCGTTCAGCCAGCTTCTCTCCCCCTCTGCCTTCTCATCTCCCCTCCAGACAGGAGCTGCCCGCATAGTCTCATATGTCTACTTGAGCCAAGAAGCTCACTTCTCACCAGTATCATTTTCTGTCTTATAGTCCAGTCCAATCCTTGTCTGAAGAGTTGGCTTCCAGAATGGTGCCTGTCTTGGGCTAACAGAAGGTCTGGGAACCATGACCTCTGGCATCCTTCTAGTCTCAGTCAGACCATTAAGTCTGGTCTTTTTATAAGAAGTTGAGGTCTGCATCCTGCTGCTTTCTTGCTCCATCAGGAATTCTCTGTTGTATTCCCTGTCAGGACAGTCATCAGTTGTAGCCAGGCACTATCTAGCTCTTCTCAGGCTGATGTAGTCTGTGATTTATGTGGCCCTTTCTGTCTCTTGGGCTCATAATTACCTCGTGTCTTTGGTGTTCTTCATTCTCCTTTGATCCAGGTGGGTTGAGCCCAACTGATGCATCTTAGATGGCTGCTTGCTAGCATTTAAGACCCAAGACACCACTCACCAAAGTGGGATGCAGAATGTTTTTTTAATAGATTTTATTATGTCAACTGACTTAGATGTCCCCTGAAACCATGGTCTCCAAACCCCTGCCCCTGCTACTCTGGTCTTTGAAGCATTTTGTTTATTCAGGAAACTCCTTTGCTTTTGGTTTAGTCCAGTTGTGCTGACCTCTCCTGTATTGTGTGTTGTCTTTCGCGTCACCTAAAATAGTTCTTCTCTACTATCTAATTAGTGAATACCCCCTCCCTCCCTCCCCACTCTCACAACCACCAAAGAATGTTTTCTTCTCTGTTTAAACTATTTCTCGAATTATTATAACAGTGGTCTCATACAATATTTGTCCTTTTGCAACTGACCAATTTCTCTCAGCATAATGCCTTCCAGAGTCCTCCATGTTATGAAATGTTTCACGGATTCATCATTGTTCTTTATCGATGCATAGTATTCCACTGTGTGAATATACCATAATTTATCCATTCATCTGTTGATGGGCACCTTGGTTGATTCCACGTTTTTGCTATTGTAAACAGTGCTGCAATGAACATAGGTGTGCATGTATCTGCTCATATAAAGGCTCTTATTTCTCTACGATATATTCCAAGGAGGGGGATTGATGGATCGTATGGTTGTTATATTTCTAGATTTTTAAGAAAGCGTTAAATCGATTTCTAAAGTAGTTAAACCATCTTACATTCCCACCAGCAGTGTATAAGTGTTCCAGTCTCTCCACAACCTCTTCAACATTTGTTATTTTGTTTTTTTTTGGATTAATGCCAGCCTTGTTGGAGTGAGATGAAATCTCATTGTAGTTTTGATTTGCATTTCTCTAATGGCTAATGATGCTGAGCATTTCCTCATGTGTCTGTTAGTCGCCTGAAAGTCTGCTTTAGCGAAGTGCCTGTTCATATCCTTTGTCCATTTTTTGATTGGGTTATTTGTCTTTTTGCAGTTGAATTTTTGCAGTCTTTGTGTTGTTGAGTTTTTGCAGTAACACGTAGATTTTAGAGATCAGCTGCTGATTGGAGATGTCATAGCTAAAAACTTTTTCCCAGTCTGTAGGTAATCTTTTTACTCTTTTGGTGAAGTGTTTGTATGAGCATAGGTATTTGATTTTTAGAATTTTGTTGAGGATTTTTGAGTCTATGTTCATGAGGGATATAGGTCTGTAATTTTCTTTTTTTGTGTGGTGTCTTTACCTGGTTTTGGTATCAGGGTTATGCTGGCTTCAGAGAATGAGTTTGGGGGCATTCCATCCTTTTTTATGCTCTGAAATACCTTTAGTAGTAGTGGTGTTAACTCTTCTCTGAAAGTTTGGTAGAAATCTGCAATGAAGCCATCAAGGCCAAGGCATTTTTTTGTTGGAAGTTTTAAAATTAATTTTTCAATCTCTTTTTTTTTTTTTATATAGGTTTATTTAGTTGTTCTATGTCTGTTTGTGTTTAGGTAGGCAGTGTGTTTTTTGAAATTTGTCCATTTCTTCTACGTTTTCAAATTTGTTAGAGTACAAGTTTTCACAGTATTCTGTTTTGATTCTTTTAATGTCAGTTGAGTCTGCTGTGATATCACCCATCTCATTTCTTATTCGATTATTTGCTTCCTGTCCTGTTTTTCTTTTGACAGCTTGGCCAATGGTTTATCGATTTTGTTGATGTTTTCAAAGAACCAGCTTTTGGTCTTGTTGACTCTTTCATTTGTTTTTCTATTCTCTACTTCGTTTATTTTTGCTCTAATCTTTTTTATTTGCTCTCTTTTGGTGCCCGAAGGCTTCTTTTGATGCTCCCTTTCTATTTGTTCGAGTTGTAGGGTTAATGTTTTGATTTCAGCCTTTTCTTCTTTTTGGATGTGTGCATTTCTTGATATAAATTGACCTATGAGCACTGCTTTTGCTGTGTCCCAAAGCTTCTGGTAGGATGTGTTTTCATTCTCATTTGATTCTGCAAATTTCTTTATTCTGTCCTCAATTTCTTCCATAACCCAATATTTTTGAGCAAGGTGGTTTTTAGTTTCCATGTGTTTGATTCTTTTCCTTGCTTTTTCTGTAATTGATATCCACTTTTATGGCTTTATGGTCAGAAAAGATGCTTCGTAATATTTTGCTGTTTGGATTCTGTTAAGGCTTATTTTATGGCCTAATATGTGGTGTAGTCTAGAGAATGTTCCATGTGCACTAGAAAAGAAAGTATACTTTTCTGCTGTTGGGTGGAGTGTTTTATATATGTCTATAAGGTCAGGTTGGTTGATTGCGGCATATAGATCTTCCATGTCTTTATTGAGGTTCTTTCTGGATGTTCTGTCCTTTGCTGAAAGTCGTGTGTTGAAGTCTCCTAATATTATCATGGCACTGTCTATCTGTCTTTTCAATGTTATTAGAGTTTGTTTTATGTATTTTGGAGCCCTATCATTGTGTGCATAAATACTTATTATGGTTATGTCCTCCTAGCGAATTGACTCTTTAATCATTATATAGTGTCCTTCCTTATCTTTTGTGGTGGATTTTGCTCTAAATTCTATTTTGTCAGAGATTAATATTGCCACCCCTGCTGCTGTTTGATTGTTATTTACTTGATATGTATTTTTTCCATTCTTTGAGTTTTAGTTTGCATCTTTAAGCCTAAGATGTGTCTCTTGTAGGCAGCATATAGATGGATCATTTTTTTTTTTTTTATCCATTCTGCTAGTCTCTCTCCCTTTATTGTTGCATTTAGTCTATTTACATATAGCGTGATTATGGATACATCTGAGTTTAGTGCTGTCATTTTGATGCCTTTTTTTGTGCGTATGTTTTTGACAGTTTCTTTATCCCACTTAATTTTCTGTTCTGAGTCATTTTGCTTTATGTATTTTCATCTTTTTCATTATTATTGATTTTGTATTTACCGAGTCTTTATATTTTCCTTGTTTTTAGTGTGATTTGTAGGATTGTTGGTTTCCTTGTGGTTACCTTAATATTTACCCCTATCTTTCGAAGTTTAAACTAATCTTTTATTTCTTTATATTGCCTTTCAATCTCTTCTCTTGTTATGGGTCTGTTCATATTTTCTACCTCCACTTGTTTTAGTTTGGGTAGGTAGTGTGTTTCTAGAAATTTGTCCATTCCCTTTAGGTTCTCAAATTTGTCGGGGTACAATTAGTCATAGTATTCTGTAATGATCTTTTTTTTAAAATTTCAGTTGGATCTGTTGTAAAGCACCCCATCTCATTAGTTATTTGGATTATTTGCTTCCTCCTCTGTGTTTCTTTTGTCATTTTGGCCAGTGGTTTGTCAATTTTGTTGATCTTTTCAAAGAACTGACTTCTGTTCTTGTTGATTCTGTGTATTTTTTCTGTTCTTTATTTCAGTTCTAATCTTTGTTATTTTCTTTCTTCTGATACCCCTGGGCTTCTTTTGCTGTTCTGTTTCTATTTGTTTGAGTTGTATGGCTGACATTTTGATTTTTCCCAGTTTTTCTTTTTTGATGTGTGAGCTCATTGTTGTAAATTGACCTCTGAGCACTTCCTTTGTTCTGCCTCAAAGGCTTTGGTATAATTTATTTTCATTCTCATCTGATTCTAGAATTTTTTTGATTCCCTCTTTGATTTCTACTATTACCCAGTTGTTTTTAAGCAAAGTTTTATTCAATTTCCATGTATATGATTTTTTCCCTTGCTCTTCCTGTTATTGCTTTCTACTTTTTTGCCGTTGTGATCAGAGATGGTGCTTTGTGTTATTTTTATTCCATCCTAGGGGTGATCACATATCAAATTTCAACAGGGAAGTGATCACAACATTATACAACTGCCAAAACACTGGAAGTCACAGCCCAGCCAAGTTGACACACAACCTTAACCATCACAGAGGATGACTCATTAACAACCTGCATTATGGAGATGACACAACCTTGCTTGCTGAAAGTGAGAGGACTTGAAGCACTTACTGGTCAAGATCAAAGAGTACAGACTTCAGTATGGATTGCAGCTCAACATAAAGGAAGCAAACATCCTCACAACTGGAGCAGCGAGCAACATTGTGACAAATGGAGAAAAGATTGATGTCAAGGAATTCATTATACCTGTGTCTACAATCAATGCTAGTGGAAGCAGTAGTCAAGGAATCAAAAGAGGAATAGCACTGGGCAAATCTGCTGCAAAAGACCTCTTTAAAGTGTTAAAAAGAAAAGATATCACTTTAAGGACCGTGGGGCAGCTGACCCAAGCCGTGGTGTTTTCAATTGCCTCATATTTATGCAAAATCTGGATAATCAATAAGGAAGACAGAAGAAGAATCGGTAACTTTGTGTTATGGTGTTGTCAAAGAATATTGGATATACCGTGGAATGCCAGAAGAATGCACAAATCTGCTTTGGGAGAAGTACAACCAGAATGCTCCTTAGAAGCAAGGTTGGTGAGATTTCATTTCATGTACTTTGGATGTGTTATCAGGAGGGACCAGTCCCTGGAAGGACAAATCTATAAGCATAGTATGAGATGTAAACATTCCTTTACTAATGTATAAAAAAAATGCAGATAATAAATTAATAAGGAAAAAGAAGATGTGAACAACAATTAAGACAGTACATTTGACATATAGAGAACACTTAACCACAGTGACTAAATTCATGAATTTTTGAACTGTAAAACTGGCCCAATGTAGGGCCATAAAACATGCCTTATCAAATTCCACAGGGTAAAATACTTCATAATTTGTTCCTTGACCACAGCAAAACTTAGCTAGAAATGTGTAGAAGAAAATTAAATATTTTTTAAAATTCGCAACTGTTTGAAAATTGATACTACTATATCTCATGTAATTGGACATGTTATCAGGACAGTGTAGTTCTTGGAGAAGTACATCATGCTTGGTAAAGTACAGGGTCAGGTAAAGAGGAAGCCCCTCAGCTAGACGGATTGACACAGTGGCTGCAACAATGGGCTCAAATATAGCAATGATTGTTAAGATGGCACAAGACTGGGCAGTGTTTGGTTCCGTTGTACATAGGGTTGCTATGAGTCGAAACCAACTTGACGTCACCTAACAACAACAACAACATATAATCACTGATTTAAAACAAACAGGAAATTATAAAATATTTTTACTTTAACAATAACAATAATGATGACGTAAAATGCCTAATTTGGGAGATGAAGCAGAAGTAGAAAAAAAAAAAAAAGCAAACCAAACCTATGAATTCAGAAACAAGCAAAAATAACAACAATAATAAAAAGAGTCAACAGAGCACAAAGTTGCAATAAAGAAAATCAGCAAAACTAGAAATGGATTCCATTCAATATTTTTTTTTTTAATTGGTAAACCCTATAATAGTTGTCAGGGATTGAATTATGTCCCCCCAAAAATGTGTATATCAATTTGGCTGGGCCGTGATTTTTTTTTTTATGATTTCCAGTATTGTATGGTTGCCCTCTATTCTGTAATTGTAATTTTATGTTAAAGAGGATTAGGGTGGGATTGTAACACCTTTATCCTGTTTATATTTCTGATCCAATGTAAAGGGAGTTTCCCTGGGGTGTGGCCTGCACCACCTTTTATCTTACAAAAGATAAAAGGAAAGGGAAGCAAGCAGAGAGTTGGGGACAGCATACCACCAAGAAAGCAGCACGAGGAGCAGAGGGCAGACTTTGGACCTGGGGTCCCCATGCCTGGGAAGCTCCTTGACCGGGGGAAGATTGAGGGCAAGGACCTTCCTCCAGTACTGACACAGAGAGAAAACTTTCCCCTATAGCTGAATTTCGACTTCTAGCTACTAAACTGTGAGAAAATAAATTTCTCTTGGTTAAAGCCATCCACTTGTGGTATTTCTGTTATAGCAGCACTAGATGACTAAGACAATAGTAATGAAAGGACAGGGGGAAGAATCCAAATAAGAAATAGTGGGAATAAAAGGTACATTGCTGTAGAACCTATAGTCATTGAAAAGATGACAAAAAGATATTTATTAAAACATTATGTCAATCAACTTGACAATTTAGATGACATAGATGCTTTTATAAAAAGCACGACATTCCAGAACTGCAAAAAATATATTAAAAATTTGAATGCTCTGATATGTGTATTAAATATTAATCCATTATTACACACACACAAAAAAATTCAGACCTAAATGGTGTCCCTTGTGGCCTTCATGAATTCTTCCAAGCAGTAAGAAAAGAAAAGAAAAAGAACCAATCTTGCATACACCAGAAGGGAATATAAAAAGGAGACCACCTCCAACTTCTTTTATAAGGACAACATAACCTTGATACCTAGACTAACAATTAAAAAAGTATAATTATACTTCAATATTTTCTAAGAGCATAGAGGCAAAAACTGAACATCCAGCTATGATAAAAACCAAACCCGTTGTCGCTGAGTGGATTCTGACTCATAGTAACCCTATAGGACACAATAGTACTGCCCCATAGGGCTTCCAAAGAGTAGCTTGTGGATTCAAACAGCTGACCTTTTGGTTAGCACCTGAGCTCTTAACCACTGTGCCACCAGAGCTTCCAGTTATGATACAAACTCTTAGCAAAATAATAGAAATCTTCCCAGTACAATAAACAACATCTTAAAAAAAAAAAAACCTATAGCAGACATATATAATCATGAAATATCTCGCAATTCTCTCCCAGAGTGTGAAAGAGAAATAAAGATATCCACTGTCTCTAGATCTATTTAACATTACGTTTGAAGCTAAGTAAATTCAGTAAAGCAAGGATAACAAATAAAAGGGCTGGCAGAGGATGAGCCAACATGGCACTTCAGACAGAATCACCACACTGTCCCTCCACAGCAAAGACCCAAAAAACTAAGTAAAACAGAGACAAATGTCAATCCTGGAAACCTAAGTGTCAAATGAAGAAATAAAGACCTCAAAAAAGCACCGAATGGAATAAGAAACTGACAGAGGACGGAAAGGGAGGAGAGATACAAGCAGAGGTCCCCTATCAGCTAACACAACATGGATTCGCCATCTTGGGCTCCTGTCAGAGATGGACGGATAGGGAGTACAGGAAAGCAGTTTCACAGAGCTCCCAGCAGGAGACAGAGCACCTAGGAGCCAGAGATACAAGCTTTCTCATCCCCCACCCTTCTTCTCCCTGGTTCGCCTTGGCTGCTTCTTGGGAGGTGCTGGTTCCATGCCTCTTGGATTTGCCCTGCCCACATCGCCGGCTCCTTCACTGTCATTTTGTTGTTGCAGCTGTTGCTTTTTTTTGCGTTCTTCCCTGTCTCTCATCCCCTCCACCTCCTTTCTCTCAAACACCTGTGCCATCTTCGCTTCTTGACAGACTGTGAAACACTGCTCAGGTGGGGAACTGCTTCTTTGGTCCGAGCCACCATGCTGGTGGGATCCCTGGGGACTTTGTTTTGTTTTGTCTGTTTGTTTCCTTTTTCTTTTTATGGCTTGGGAGCCCCTTCTAGCTGGGCTGTACTGCGTGGCTTGGGAGACACTTTCCTGGTCTATGCAGCCATGCTGGTGGGATCCCTGGGGGCATTTCTTCTTCTTTTTTCCTTTTTGTCTCTCTTCATTTCTCAGTTTCTCGTGCCTCTCCACTTACCTTCTTTTCCTGTCTCCTGAATACCTGGCACTGTGTGCCTTCTCTATACTTTCAAGCCAGGCTATACTGTGAGGCTTGGGAGCCCCTCCCTGATATGTGCAGCTGCATTGGTTGGATCCCTGGGGGCTTTTCTTTCTTTCTCTTTTTATTTATTTTTCCTTTTTATCTTTCTTCATTACTCAGTCTCTCATCTTTCTCTATTGACCTTCTTTCCCTGTCTCCTGAATACCTGGTGCTGTGTTCCATCTCTCCCCCTTCTAGGTGGGCTGTACTGCGCAGCTTGGGAGCCACCTCCCCAGTCTGTGCAGCTGCACCAGTGGGGCCCTTAGGGGCTTTTCCTTCTTTCTTTCTTTTTTTTACTCTTTTTACTTTTCATTATTATTTTTCCTTTTTGTCTTTCTTCATTTCTCAGTTTCTCATCTCTTTCTCCTTATCTTCTTTTCCTGTCTCCTGGATACCTGGTGCTGTGTGCCATCTCTGCCCCTTATACCTGAGCTGTACTGCACGGCTTGGGAGCCACTTCCCCAGAGTGTGTAGCCATGCCAGTGGGATCCCTGGAGTCTTTCTTTTTTTCTTTTCTCTTTTCCATTTTGTTTCTCTTCATTTCTCAGTTTCTTGTCTCTCTCTGCTTTCCTTCTTTTCCTGTCTCCTGGATACCTGGTGCTATGTGCTATCTCTGCCCCTTCTAGATGGGCTGTGCCCTGGGGCCTTGGTGTCATTTTCTTGGCCACCAGTAGGATCCCTGGTGGCATTTCTTATTTATTTATTTATTCTTTTCTCTTTTTTCCGTTTTTGTTTTTCTTCATTTCTCAGTTTTTAGTCTCTCCAACCTGATGAAAGCTCCCTCAGCACTTTTTTGATTGTTTATTTTGGCTCCTGTTTCACTCTCTTCTCTCTATTCTTTTCCATACCCATCTTATGTTCACATATCACAACCTCCTTTTTCCCTCCTGCCTAACTATACCTCGTGCTGAACATCATACCCCTGACCAGTACAAGCACAGCCTACCAGAAATTGGCCTGCACTGACTCCCTGCCTGGCTTGTACAAGACACAAACAAGTCATCCCAGCCCCTCCACTTCAGCTTACCTGCCCTGCTGCATCATAGTTGAGCAACTGGCTCTGTCCATTAGACAAGGAGGTGAAAAGTATCATGCCCACAGTTGAGTAAACAACAAAGAATGCACAGTCTGCCTGCTAGACATAAACAAATAAAACAAAAAAACAGGATGTAACAAACAAATCTACAGTCAATAAATGAAGAAGATAACTATTGAATGTCCTGAAGGCAGCAGACAATATCAAAACAAACAAACAAAAAAGGCAAGATGGTTCAAGTGGGCATTCAAAATAAAACACCAGATGACTTTCCAGTAGAAGAAAAGGAACAAGAACTATCTGATAGGGAATTCAAATCTCTAATATTCAGGGCTACCCAAGAGTTGAAGCAAAAAGCAGACAAAAGTGAGGAAAAAATAGACACATTCATGGAAAATACTGGCAAAAAATGGAAGAATTCAGGAAAATAATACCAAAATCCCCAAATAACCAACTAAAAATCATAAAAAAAAAACAACAATTAGAAATCCAAAATATAAACAACAAGATTTCAGAAATGGACATTGTCATAGGAGATCTGAAGAGAAGGTTTGAAACAATGGAAGGCAGGATAAGCAAAATCAAAGACAAATACTTGGATACAACTTTGAGGAAAAATCAGAAAAAAGAATGAAGAAAAAATGAAGAAACCTTGAGAATGATGTGGGATACAATCAAAACCAAAAATTTTCCAGTTATTGGAGTTCCAGACAGGGGGAGAAAACAGAAAACACAGAGGATCACTGAAGAATTGCTTACAGAAAACTTCCCTAATAGCATGAAAGATGAAAAGCTGATAATCCAAGAAGCTCAATGAACCCCATATATGATAGACCACAAAAGAAAATCACCAAAGCATATTATAATCACACTTGCCAAAACCAAAGAGAAAGAAAGTATCCTGAGAGCAGCTTGAGAAAAACAAAAAGCCACATACATGGGGGAACAGTAAGACTAAGCTCTGATTATTTGGCAGAAGCTATGCAGGCAAGAAAGCAATGGAATGACATACATAAAACCTTCACAGAAAAAAAATTGCCAACCAAGAATAATATATTCTGCAAAACTCTCATTCAGATATAATGGTAAAATTAGGACATTTCCAGATAAACAGAAATTAAGAGAACATGTAAAAACCAAACCAAATTTTCAAGAATTATTAAAGGGAATCCTTTGGTCTGAGAACAAACATCAGAGGACAGCCTCAATCTAAGATGCAAGATTGCAGCAGCCAGGTACCAACCTAGGAAAGACTGTTCAAATCCAAAAGATTTGCAGTAAGGTACCAGAGAGGTTAATCTGCAAATGATAACAAGGCCAGAACAATAAAAGGGAATAAACTGTGCAGGTATAGAAGTTTCTAATGGAGAGAAAGGCAAGGTGTTCCCAAGGAATAATACACTAGTACACACCTAGGATGATAAGGGTAAATTTCAAGGCAACCACAAAGAAAGTTAACAAGCCTACTCATCAACATAGAGAAGAAAAACATAAAGTCTCAATAAAAACAAAAGAAATGAAAAAAAAAATCACAAACAAAAGAAATTCAACACAGGAGAGTAAGAGGAACAAAGAAAATGTCTACACCACAAAAAAGCACTACAAAATGACAGCAATAAACACACATCTATCAATAATTAAATTGAATGTAAATGGCCTAAATGCACCCATAAAGGGACAGAGAGTGACAGAATGGATATAAAAAACAGGATCCATCAACATGCTGTCTACAAGAGAGACACCTTAGAAACAAAGATATAAGTCTGTTAAAAATCAAAGGATGGAAAAAAATACACCAAGCAAATAATTACCAAAAAAGAGCAGGAGTGGCAATACTAATCTCAGATAAGATGGACTTTAAAACAAAATCCACCATAAAAGACAAAGAGGGGCACTATATCATGATTGAAGGGATGATCCACCATGAAGATATAACCATAATAAATACCTATATGCCCAATGACAGGGCTTCAAAATACATAAAACAAACTAATAGCACTGAAAAGAGAAATTGACGGTTCCACGATAATAGTAGGAGACTTCAACACTTCACTCTCGGTAAAGGACAGAAGATCTAGAAAGAAACTCAACAAAGATACAGAAGATCTACAGGCCACAATCAGCCAACTTGTCCTCTTAGGCATATATAGGACACTCCACCCAACAGCTGCAAAGGAGACACTTTTTCGAAAGCACATGGAATGCTCTCTAAAATAGACCATATCTTAGGCCACAGAGCAACCCTCAACAAAATCCAAAACATTGAGATAATACAAAGTATCTTCTCTGACCACAATGCCATCAATGTAGAAATTAACAAGAGGAAGAGCAAGGAAAAAAAGTCAATTACTTGGAAACTGAATAACACCCTGCTTAAAAACCACTGGGTAATAGAAGACATCAGAGATGGAATAAAAAAATTCTTAGAATTAAATGAGAATGAAAATATACCATACCCAAACCTTTGGGACACAGCAAAGGCAGTCCTCAGAGGTAAATTTATAGCAATAGATGCACACAACAGAAAAGAAGGGGACAGAATCAAAACATTAGCTAAACAACTTGGACAAATAGAGAACAGCAAAAGAGTCCCACAGCCACCAGAAGAAAGGAAATAATAAAACAGAGCAGAAATAAATGAAATAGAGAATAGAAAAACAATAGAAACAATCAACAAAACCAAAAGTTGGTTCTTTGAAAGGATCAACAAAATTGACAAATCACTGGCCAAAATGACAAAAGAAAAACATGAGAGGATGCAAACCGCCCAAAGCAGAAATGAATGGGGGACATTACAACAGACCCAACTGAAATAAAAAGGATCATAACAGAATATTATGAAAAACAATGCTCCAACAAATTGGAAAACCTAGAGGAAATGGACAAAGTTCTAGAAACACACTACCTACCCAAACTAACACAAAATGATGTTGAAAATCTGAACAGACCCATAAGAAGAGAACAGATTGAAAAGGTAATAAAAGTCTCCCAATAAAAAAAAGCCCTGGCCCAGATGGCTTCACTGGAGAATTCTACCAAACATGTATAGAAGAGCTTACACCAGTAGTTACTACTCAAACTATTTCAGAACATAGAAAAGGAAGTGATACTTCTGAATTCATTCTATGAATCCAGCATAGCACTGATACCAAAACCAGGCAAAGGCACCACAGAAAATTACAGACCAATATCTCTCGTGAATTTAGATGCCAAAATTCTCAACAAATTTCTAGCCAATAGAATTCAGCATCATATCAAAAAAATAACACACCATGACCAAGTAGGATGCATACCAGGTATGTAACGATGGTTCAGCATTAGAAAATCAATCAACATAATCCACTACATAAATAAAAGAATCACACGATTATATCAATCAATGCAGAAAAGGCATTTGACAAAGTTCAACAATGGCTCCTGATAAAAACTCTTGATAAAATGGGTATAGAAAGGAAATTCCTCAACATAATAAAGGGCATCTTTATACAAAACCAACAGCCAACATCATTGTTAATGGAGAGAGGCTGAAAGCATTCCCCTTGAGAACAGGAACAAGAAAGGATGCCCTTTATCACCACTCCTTTTTAACATTGTGCTGAAAGTCCTAGCTAGAGAAATAAGGCAAGAAAAAAAAAAAAGACATCTAAATTGGTAATGAAGAAGCAAAACTGTTCCTATTTGCAGATAATATGACACTATATATAGAAAGCCCAAAAGACCCTATGAGAAAACTACTGGAACTAATAGAAAGGTTCAGCAGAATAGCAGGGTACAGGTAAACATAGAAAAATCAGTTGGATTCCTATACACCAATAAAGAGAAAAAGGAAAAGAAAATCAGGAAAACAGTACCATTTTTAATGGCCCCTAAAAAAAAAAATACTTAGAAATAAATCTAACCAGGGATATAAAATACTGATACAAAGAAAACTGCAAAACACCACTGCAAGAAACCAAAAGAGATCTATGAAAATGCAAAAACATACCATGTTCATAGATAGGTAGACTTAATATTATGAAAATGAAAATTCTACTCAAAGCGATTTACAGATATAATGCAATCTCGATCTAAATACCAACAACATTCTTTAAAGAGTTGGGAAAACTAACCACTAACTTTATATGGAAAGGGACGAAACCCCGAATAAGTAAAGCACTACCGAAGAAGAATAAAGTAGTAGGACTTAAACTATCTAAAGTCAGAACATAATATACACCTATGGTAGTCAAAACAGCCTGGTAGTGATACAACAACAGATACATTAACCAATGGCCAGTGGAACAGAACTGAGAACCCAGATGTAAATCCATCCACCTATGGTCACCTGATCTTCTACAAGGGCTCAAAGTCCATCAAACGGGGAAAAGAAATCTTTTTTAACAAATGGTGCTGGCAAAACTGGATGTCCATCTGCAAAAAAAATGAAACAGGACCCATACCTCATGCCATACAGAAAAACTAATTCAAAATGGATCAAAGACCTAAATATGAAGTGAAAAACTATAAAGATAGTAGAAAGAAAAATAGGATCAACACTGGAGGCCCTAATAAACATGGGCATTAACAGAATACAAACCATAACTAACAACATACAAACTCCAGAACATAAGCTAGCTAAGGCTGGGATCTTCTAAAAATTAAACACTTACGCTCATTAAAAAAAAAAAAATCAAAAAGACTTCTCTAAAAGAGTAAAAAAAGAACCTACAGATCAGAAAAAAAAAAAAAATTGGTTATTACACATCAGACAAAAATCTACAGGAAAATCCAACAGCTCTACAACAAAAAGACAAATACTCCAATTTAAAAACGGGCAAAGGAAATGAAGAGACACTTCACCAAAGAAGACATTCAAGCGGCCAACAGACATGAGGAAATGCTCGCGATCACTAGCCATTAAAAACTAAGAAATAGAAATCAAAACCACAATGAGGTACCGTCTCACCTAGGCTTACTGGCATGAATCAAAAAACCAGGAAATTAATGTTGGGAGAAGCTGCGGGGAGATAGGAACTCTTATGCTCTGCTGGTGGGAATGCAAAATGATAACCATTTTAGAAAATGATTTGGTGCTTCCTTAGAAAGCTAGAAATAGAAATATCATATGATACAGCAATCCCACTCCTAGGAATATATCCTAGAGAATTTACTTAATTTTTCAAAATTGCCCTGGCTATTCTTAGGGCTTTGCCTTTCTTTGAGAAACAACCTCCCAATTAAAAACAAGCAAACAAAACTGCTAGAATTGTGATGAGGATTGCACTACATCTGTAGACAATTTGGAGATGGGAGTTGTGATCTTTGAAATGTTGTTGTCCAATCCATAAGCATGGCGTATTCTTCCATTAATCTAGATCATCTTAAATTTTTCTCAATTATATGTTTTAGTTTTCATTGTATAGGTTTTGCATACCATTTGTTGGACTTTTACTAGGAATTTGACTTTTTTGGTGCAACTGTAAATAATATTTTACCTAAATTTCATTTTTGATGATCTGTTCATCACATATAGAAACCCAGTCAATTTTGTTTATTTATTTTGTATGGAGCAACCACGCTACATTTACTCATTAAGTCTCAGATTGTCTGTAAATTCTATTACTATTTCTCCATAATTCATGTCTGTGAATAATGATGCATTTTCTTTCTTCCTTTCATATCTTTAACCATTTTCTTTTCTTTTTTTTTGACTACTCTTTTATTGTGGACACCCTGGTGGCGTAGTGGTTAAGTGCTATGGTTGCTAACCAAGAGGTTGGCAGTTCGAATCCACCAGCTATTCCTTGGAAACTCTATCAGGGAGTTCTACTCTGTCCTATAGGGTCGCTATGAGTTGGAATCGACTTGACGGCAGTGGGTTTGGTTTTTTTTTTTTAATTGTACTTTAGATAAAGGTTTACAGAACAAACTAGTCTCTCATTAGACAGTTAGTTCACATATTGTTTTATGACATTGGTTAACAACCCCACAACGTGTCCACACACTCCCTTCTCAACCTAGGGTTCCCTGTTACTGGCTTTCCTGTCCCCTCCCTGCCTTCTAGTCCTTGCCCCTGGGCTGGCACGCACCTTTAGTTGCTTTTTGTTTGATGGTCCTGTCCCATCTTTGGCTGAAGGGTGAATCTCAGGAGTGATTTCATTACTGAGGTAAAATGGTGTCCAGAGACCATACTATCAGGGTTTCTCCAATCTCTGTCAGGCCGGGAACTCTAGTCTTTCCTTCTGAGTTAGAATTTTGTTCTACATTTTTCTCCAGCTCTGTCCAGGGTCCTCTACTGTGATCTCTGTCAGAGCAGTCAGTAGTGGTAGCCAGGTACCATGTAGTTGTACTGGACTCAGGCTGGTGGAGGCCATGGTAGTTGTGGTCCATTAGTCATTTGAACTAATCTTTCCCTTGTATCTTTAATATTCTTCATTCTTCCTTGTTCTCGAAGGGATGACAACAGTGGAGTGTACTAGATGGCTGCTCACAAGCTTTTAAGACCCCAGGTGCCACTCACCAAAGTAGGATATAGAACATTTTCTTCATAAACTATGTTGTGCCAATTGAACTAGGTATTCCCTGAGACCATGCTCTCCACAGCTCTCAGTCCAACAATTCCATCCCTCAGGGAGTTTGGATGTGTCTGTGGAGCTTCCATGACCTTGCCTTGTACAAGTTGTGTTGGGTTCCTCAGTATTGTGTACTGTCTTACCCTTCACCAAAGTCACCACGTATTGTCTATTTAGTGTTTTTTCTTTCATCCCCACCCCTTCCCTCTCTCATAACCATCAGAGATTCTTTTTCTGTGTAAACTTTTTCATGAGTTTTTACAGTAGTGGTCTCAGACAATATGTGTCCTTTTGTGATTGACATATTTTACTTAACATAATGCCCTCCAGATTCATCCGTGTTATGAGATGCTTCACAGATTCAGCATTGTTCTTTATCACTGCGTAATACCCCATTGGGTGTGTGTGACACAGTATGTTTATCCATTTATTTGTTGAGTGGCATCTAGTTTGTTTCCATCTTTTTGCTATTGTGAACAATGCTACAATGAACATGAGTATTCATATGTCTATTCTTCTGATGACTCATTTCTCTAGGATATATTCCTAGGAGTTGGATTGCTGGATCATATAGTATCTCTATTTCAAGCTTTCTAAGGAAATGCCATATCGTTTTCCAAAATGGTTGTATAGTTTTGCATTCCCACCAGCAGCGCATAAGAGTTCCAATCTCCCCGCAGCCTCTACAACATTTGTTATTTCCTGTATTTTTAATTTGTGCCAGTAATGCCAGGGTGAGATGGTATCTCATTGTGGTTTTGATTTGCATTTCTCTAATAGCTAGTGATCATGCGCATTTCCTCATGTGTCTGTTGGCCAGTTGAATATCTTCTTCCGTGAAGTGTCTCTGGATTTCCTTTGCCCATGATTTTATTTTTTTTATTGTGCTTTAAGTGAAAGTTTACAAATCAAGTCAGTCTCTCATACAAAAATTTATATACGCCTTGCTATGTACTCCTAGTTGCTCTCCCAGTAATGAGACAGCACACTGCTCCTCTCCACCCTGTATCTGCCATGTCCACTCAGCCAGCTCCTGTCCCCCTTTTCCTTCTCATCTACACTCCAGACAGGAGCTGTCACACAGCCTCATGTGTCTACTTGAGCCAAGGAGCTCACTCCTCACCAGTATCATTTTCTGTCTTACAGTCCAGTCCAATCCCGGTCTGAAGAGTTGGTTTTGGGAATGATTCCAGTCTTGGGTTAACAGAAGGGCTGGGGACCATGACCTCTGGGATCCTTCTAGTCTCAATCAGACCATTAAGTCTGATCTTTTTATGAGAAGTTGAGGTCTGCATCCCGCTGCTCTCCTGCTCCATCAGGGATTTTCTGTTGTGTTCCCTGTCAGGGCAGTCATCGGTTGTAGCTGGGCACCATCTAGTTCTTCTGGTCTCAGGCTGATGTAGTCTCTGATTTATGTGGCCCTTTCTGTCTCTTGAGCTCATAATTACCTTGCGCCTTTGGTGTTCTTCATTCTCCTTTGCTCCAGGTGGGTTGAGACCAACTGATGCATTTTAGATGGCCGCTTGCTAACCTTTAAGACCTCAGATGCCACTCACCAAAGTGGGATGGAGGATGTTTTCTTAATACATTTTGTTATGCCAATTGACCAACATGTCCCCTGAAACCATGGTCCCCAAACCCCCGCCCCTACTACCCTGGCCTTTGAAGCGGTTGTATTCAGGAAACTGCTTTGCTTTTGGTTTAGTCCAGTTGTGCTGATCTCTCCTGTATTGTGCGCTGTCTTTCCCTTCACCTAAAATACTTCTTGTCTACTATCTAATTAGTGAATACAACTCTCCCTCTCTCCTCACCCTGTAGCCATCAAAGAATATTTTCTTCTGGGTTTAAACCATTTCTTGAGTTCCTACAATAGTGGTCTGATATGTTTGTGGTTTTGCAACTGACTAATTTCACTCAGCATAATGCCTTCCAGATTCCTCCATGTTATGGAATGTTTCATAGATTCATCATTGTTCTTTATTGTTGCATAGTATTCCATTGTGTGACTATACCATAATTTATCCATTCATCCATTAATGGGCCCCTTGGTTGCTTCCATGTTTTTGCTATTGTAAACAATGCTGCAATGAACATGGGTGTGCATGTATCTGTTCATGTAAAGGCTCTTATTTCCCTAGGATGTATTCCGAGAAGTGGGATTGCTGGGTCATATGGTAGTTCTATCTCTAGGTTTTAAAGGATGTGCCAAGTTGATTTTCAAAGTGGTTGTAACATTTTACATTCCCACCAGCAGTGTATAGCAATGTTCCAATCTCTCCACAACCTCTCCGATGTTTATTATTTTGTGTTGTTTTTGGATTAATGCCAGCCTTGCTGGGGTGAGATAGTATCTCATTGTAGTTTTGATTTGCATTTCTCTAATGGCTAATGATTGAGAGCATTTCCTCATGTATCCATTAACTGCCTGAACGTCTTTTTTGGTGAAGTGACTGTTCACATCCTTTGACCATTTTTTAATTGGGTTATTTGTCTTTTTGTGGTTGAGTTTTTGTAGTATCATGTAGATTTTAGGGATCAGACGCTGATCGAAATTTTCATAGCTGAATTTTTTTTCCCTGTCTGTAGGTAATCTTTTTACTCTTTTGGTGAAGTCTTTTGATGAGCATAACTCTTTGATTTTTAGGAGCTCCCAGTCATCTAGTTTCTGTTCTGGTGTTTGTGCACTGTTAGCGATGTTTTATATATTATTTATGCCATGTGCTAGGGCTCATAGCATTGTCCCTATTTTTTCTTCCACGATCTTTATCGTTTTAGTTTTTATACTAAGGTGTTTGATCCACTTTGAGTTTGTTTTTGTGCGTGGTGTCAGGTATGGATCTTGTTTCATTCTTTTGCAGATGGATATCCAGTTATGCCAGCACCATTTGTTAAATAGATTGTCGTTTCCCCATTTAGCAGATTTTGGGCCTTTGTCAAATATCATCTGCTCATATGTGGATGGATTTATGTCTGGATTCTCAATTCTGTTTCACTGGCCTATGTGTCTGTTGTTGTACCAGTACCAGGCTGTTTTGACTACTGTGGCTGTATAATAGGTTCTTAAATCAGATAGTGTGAGGTCTTCCACTTTGTTCTTCTTTTTCAGTAATGGTTTACTTATCTGGGGCCTCTTTCCCTTCCATATGAAGTTGGTGATTTGTTTATCTTATTAAAAAATGTCATTGGAATTTGGATCGAAATTGCTTTGTATGTATAGATGTGCAGTGGGTTTTTTTTTTTCCTTATATGGCTTTTGGTAAAATAGACATTTTCACAATATTGAATCTTTCTATCCATGAGCAAAGTATGTCTTTCCACTTATGTAGGTCTTTTTTGGTGTTCTTGCAGTAGTGTCTTGTAGTTTTCTTTGTATAGGTCTTTTATGTTTCAAGTTAAATTTATTCCTATTTGATCTTCTTCGGGCTATTGTAAATGGTATAGATTTGATGATTTCCTCTTCGATATTCTCTTTGTTGATGTAGAGGAATCCAACTCATTTTTGTATGCTTATCTAATATCCTGATACTCTGCTGAATTCTTCTATTAGTTTCAGTAGTTTTCTTGAGGATCCTTTAAGGTTTTCTGGTACAAGATCATGTTGTCTGCAAACAGAGATACTTTTACTTCTTCCTTACCAATTTGTATGCCCTTTATTTCTTTATCTAGCCTAATTGCTCTGGCTAGGGCCTCCAGCACAATGTTGAATAAGAGTGATGATAAAGGGCATCTTTGTCTATTTCCTGTTCTCAAGGGGAATGCTTTCAGACTCTCTCCATTTAGGATGATGCTGGCTTTTGGCTTTGTATAAATGCCCTTTACTATGTTGAGGAATTTTCCTTCTATTTCTATTTTGCTGGGAGTTTTTATCATGAATGTGTGTTGGACTTTGTCAAATGCCTTTTTTTGCATCATTGTTAAGATCATGTGATTCTTGTCTTTTGTTTTATTTATGTGGTAGATTATGTTGGTTGTTTTTCTAATGTTGAACCATCTCTGCATACCTGTTATGAATCTCACTTGGTCATTGTGAATTACTTTTTTGATATGTTGTTGAATTCTATCAGCTAGAATTTCGTTGAAGATTTTTGCATCTTAGTTCTTGAGTGATATAGGTCAGTAATTTTCTTGTTTTTGTGGTATCTTCACCTGGTTTTGGTATCAGGGATATGCTGGCTTCATAGAAAGAGTTTGGGAGTATTCCACCCTTTTCTATGCTATGAAATACCTTTAGTAGTAGTGGTGTTAACTCTTCCCTGAACGTTTGGTAGAATTTTCCAATGAAGCCATCAGGGCCAGGTTTTTTTTCCCCTCCTTGGGAGTTTTTCAATTACCTTTTCAGTCTCTCCTTTTGTTATCACTTATTTAGCTGTTCTACCTCTGTTTGTGTTAGTTTAGGTAGGTAGTGCTTCTAGAAGTTCATCCATTTCTTCTAGGTTTTCAAATTTGTTACAGTACAATTTTTCATAGTAATCTGATATGATTCTTTTAATTTCAGCTGGGTCTGTTGTGATATCGCCCATCTTATTTCTTATTCGGGTTATTTCCTTCCTCTCCTGTTTTCTTTTGTCAGTTTTGCCAGTGGTTTATTGATTTTGTTAATTTTGTCAGAGAACCAGCTTATGGTCTTAACTCTTTCAATTGTTTTTCTGTTCTCTATTTCATTTAATTCTGCTCAAATTTTTATCATTTGTTTTCTTCTGGTGCCTGAGGGTTTCTTTTGTTGCTCTCTTTCTATTTGTTCAAGTTGTAGGGATAATTCTTTGATTTTGTCCCTTTCTTCTTTTTGGATGAGCATATTTATTGGTATAAATTGGCCTCTAAACACTGCTTTAGCTGTGTCCCAAAGGTTCTGATGGGAAGTGTTTTCATTTTCATTGGATTCTGTGAATTTCTTTTTTCCATCTTTAATTTCATCTATAACCCAGTCATTTTTCAGTAAGGTGTTGTTCAGTTTCCAAGGTTTTCTTTTTCCCTGCTTTTTATGTTATTGATTTCTGCTTTTATGGCTTTACGGTCAGAGAAGATGCTTTGTAATATTTCAGCATTTCGGATTCTGTTAAGGCTTGCTTTATGACCTAATATGTAGTCTATTCTAGAGAATGTTCCGTGTGCATTGGAAAAGAAAGTATACTTGGCTGCTGTTAGGTGCAGTGTTCTGTATGTGTCTATGAGGTCAGGTTGTTTGATTGTGGTGTTTAAATCTTCCGCGTCTTTATTGAGCTTCTTTTGGATGTTCTGTCCTTCACCGAAAGTGGTGTGTTGAAGTCTCCTACTGCTATTGTGGAGCTGTCTATCTCGCTTCTCAATTCTGTTGGATTTTGTTTTATATATCTTGAAGCCCTGTCATTGGGTGCATAATATTTAATATGGTTATATTCTCCTGGTATATTGTCTCTTTAATCATTACGAAGTGTCCCTCCTTATCCTTTGTGTTGGATTTTACTTCAAAGTCTATTTTGTCCGAAATTAATATAGTCACTTCTCTTTTTTGGTTGTTCTTTGCTTGATACATATTTTTCCATCCTTTGAGTTTTAGTTTGTTTGTGTCTTTAACTCTAAGGTGTATCCCTTGTAGGCAACGTATAGGATTGTGTTTTTTATCCATTCTGGCAGTCTCTGTCTCTTTATTAGTGCATTTAGTCCATTTACATTCAGTGTAATTATGGATAGGTATGACTTTAGTGCTGTCATTTTGATGTCTTTTTTTGTGTGTTGTTGACAGTTTCTTTTTCCACCTAATGTTTTGTGCTGAGTAGTTTTTCTTTATATATTGTCTTTTGCTCTTTTTCATTGTCGTTGATTTTTTATTTGCTTAGCCTTTATGTTTTTTTTGTATTTTATTTTGATGTGTAGGACTGTTAGCCTCCTTTGTGGTTACCTTAGTATTTACCCCTATTTTTCTAAGTTTAAACCATACTTTTGTTTCTTTATGTCGCCTTGACTTCCTCTCCGTATGAAAGACTTAAGACTACATTTTTAGTCCCTCTTTATTGATTTAATGTTGTCATCTTTTACATTTTGACATCGAAGTTTCCCTGCTTTGAATGTTTTTTCTTAATCTTAATTTTTTTTGATTTCCCCATCTGAATTGATATGTTTTTTCTGTCCTTTGTTGTAGTCTTGGCTTGATATCTAATGTTATTGATTTTTTAACCAGAGGACTCCCTTTAGTATTTCTTGTAGTTTTGGTTTGATTTTTGCAAATTTCCTAAACTTTCTTTATCAGGAAAAGTCCTAATTTTGCCTTCGTATGTGGGAGACAGTTTTGGTGGATATATGATTCTTGGCTGGCAATTTTTTTCCTTCAAGGCTTTGTATAAGTCATCCCATTGCCTTCTTGCTTGCATGGTTTCTGCTGAGTAGTCTGAGCTTATTCTTATCAACTCTCCTTTGTAGGTGACTTTTCATTTATCCCTAGACGATGTTAAAATTCTCTATCTTTTGTTTTGGGAAGTTTGATTATAATATGTCTTGATGACTTTCTTTTGGAATCTACTTTATGTGGGGTCCGATGAGCATCTTGGATAGGTATGCTATCTTTTACAATATCAGGGTAGTTTTCTGCCAACAAATCTTCAACAATTCTCTCTGTATATCTGTTATCCCTCCTTGTTCTGGTACTCCAGTTACTCTTAGGTCATTTCCCTTGATAGAGTCCCACATGATTCTTAGGGTTTCTTCATATTTTTAAAATTCTTTTATCTGTTTTTTCTTTGAATATAATGGTGCCAGGTGTTTTATCTTCAACCTCACTAAATCTCTCTTCCAGTTCCTCAATTCTGTTCCTCTGACTTTCCTTGAGTTGTCTAATTTTGAAATTTTATTGTTAATCTTCTGAATTTCTGATTGCTGTCTCTCTATGGATTCTTGCAGCCTATCAAATTATTCATTATGCTTTCAAAAACCTTAATTTCCTCCATTGCTTTTTCTGTGTGTTCCTTGGCTTTTTCAGCACTTTACCTGATCTCCTTCATGATCACTTGAAGAGTTGTGTAAATTAATCTTTTGTTTTCTGCCTCTGGTAATTCCAGGAATACCTCTCCCTCTGGATGATTAGTTGATTCTTTGTTTTGATAGCTTGTTGAAGTGATCATGGTCTGCTTCTTTATGTGATTGCATATTGACTGTTGTCTCTGAGGCATCTATAAGTCATTGTATTAATTTTTTTATATTTGCTTACTGTATCCTAGATTCTCGCTTTGTTCTGTTTTGATATGCCTGAATAGGCTGCCTGAGAGAGCTAGTTTGATTATTAGCACCTTTGAAGCTCTAATATCCTGTCATCAAATGGCTACAATTGTACCAGGTATATGAGCCTGGGAATCTATTCACTTTCTTGTATGGATTCAGCTCAGGTGTCCAGGTAGTCGTTCACCAAGTGTGTGGTGCAGGCTCTGTCCTACAGTCTTAGAGAGGCAGGGATGATTGATGTAGGCACAGCTATCAAGTTGCAGCAGGGGGTCACACTCTGAGCAAGGCAGAGGACACAACTATCCCCTGAGTGTCTGTGAGGAAAGCGCATCCTTGTTCCCTAGATTGCACAGGTGGGTGGGTTATGCAGCTGGACCATGGGCTCCCAATGCTTTTGGTTGTAAGGATTGGGAAGCACTTATCCTTTGACCATTGTCGTGGTTGTGTAGGTGGCTTGGGTGGAGCCACCGTTCCTCAGGCCCCTGATACGGGTAAGTGAGGACCCTGTTTAATAGGCAGAGTGGTGTCAAATGTCAAAACCTGCCTCTTCACAGCTGAAACGTTTAAAGTCAGATACCAGGCACAGATACCACTGCAGCCTGCCAACAAGTCTAATCTCCTGAAATGGGCCCACAGAGGTTCATGCAGGGGTGAAAGGCATCCAAAGTCTGTGGACCATTTGTGCCTGGACAGGCGCCTCTTCTGCTCTGAGTTCCTAGCTTAGGGGAGCTGGCAGCTTATCTTTTACCCCAATTGTTAATATGTTCCTTCTCCAAGGCTGGGAGAATGGCTCAGAGCATGCAGCAGGACTATCCCAGGCCCAGGGAAATTGACCACCACTGAAGCCAGCTTGGGGGCTGGTGGCATGATAAGTTAGACACCAGTACTTAGCTTTTGCCGAGAGAGCTGTTCTCTGATTCTGGAAGCATAAGTAGACTGTGTGGGTTGCTGTATTTCCCTGAGGAACTCGCATTCTGAATGCTACCAGCCCCACCACAGTCACACGAGGGTATTTTGCCTGAGGGGCTCCACTTCCTGCTAAGTCAGGTCTGGCAACTCCTCGCTGCTTTTGAACCCTGTCTTCCTCCTCCTGCCACTCACTCTGATTTCCTAACTTTGCCTTTGATATTCGGGGCTCCTAACTTGCCATATATATAATCACTTCACTTATTTTTTTTTGTCTTTGTTGTAAGAGGGATCACCAGGAGTGTCTGACTACTCTGCCATCTTGGCACCCCCTCCTCCTTTGCCCATTTTTTAATTGGATTATTTGTCTTTTTGTTGTAGAGCTTTGGATTTTCCTGTAGATTTTAGAGATTAGACCTTTTCTTGGAATTATAATAGTCAAATATTTTTTTCCTGATCTGTAGTTTCTCTTTTTACTGTCTTGGTGAAGTCTTTTGATGAGCATAAGTGTTTAATTTTTAGAAGATCCCAGTTTTCTAGCTCATTTTCTGGAGTTTGTGTGTTACTAGTTATGGTTTGTATCCTGTTAATACCATGTATGAGGGTCTCTGCATTGTTCCTATTTTTCCTTCTATGATCTTTTTAGTTTTTGGCTTTATATTTAGGTCTTTGATCCATTTTGAATTAGTTTTTGTGTATTGTGTGAGGTATGGGTCCTATTTCATTTTTTTGCAGAATGGACATCCAGTTTTGCCAGCACCATTTGTTAAAAAGACTGTCTTATCCCCATTCGATGGACTGTGGGCCTTTGCTGAAGATCAGGTGACCATAGATGGATGGATTTACTTCTGGATTCTCAATTCTGTTCCATTGGTATCTGTCGTCGTATCACTACCAGCCTGTTTTGACTACTGTAGGTGTATTGTATGTTCTGAGCTCAGGTAGTGTGAGTCCTCCTACTTTATTCTTCTTCGATAGTGCTTTACTTATTCGGGGATTCTTCCCTCTCCATATAAAGTTAAGCTTTTCTAACTCTTTAAAGAATGTTGTTGGTATTTGGATCGACATTGCATTGTATTTGTAAATTGCTTTGAGTAGAATTGTCATTTTCACAATTTTGAGTCTACACATCCATGAGTGTGGTATGTTTTTCCATTTATGTAGATCTCTTTTGGTTTCTTGCGGTGGTGTTTTGTAGCTGTCTTTGTATAAGTCTTTTACATCCCTGGTTAGATTTATTTCTAAGTATTTTATTTTTTTAGGTGCCATTATAAATGGTGCTGTTTTCCTGATTTCCTTTTCGTTTTTCTGTTTCTTTGTGTATAGGAACCCAGTTGATTTTTCTGTGTTTATCTTGTATCCTACAATCTGCTGAATCTATTAGTTCCAGTAGTTTTCTCATAGAGTCTTTTGGCCTTTCTTTCTTTTTTTTTTTTTTTTTATATATAGTACCACATCATCTGCAAATAGGAACAGTTTTACTTCTTCATTGCCAATTTGGGTGTCCTTTATTTCTTTTTCTTGCCTTATTACTCTAGCTAGGACTTCCAGCACAATGTTAAATAGGAGTGGTGATAAAGGGCATCCTTTTCTTGTTCCTGTTCTCAAGGGGAATGCTTTCAGCCTCTTTCCATTAAGAATGATGTTGGTGATTGGCTTTGCACTGACTCCCTTTATTATGTTGAGAAATTTCCCTTCTATACCTATTTTATTGAGAGTTTTTATCAAGAGTGTTGGACTTTGTTGAATGCGTTTTCTGCATTGATTGAAACAATTATGTAATTCTTTCTTTTCATTTATGTGGCAGATTATGTTGATTAATTTTCTAATGTTGAGCAATCTTGCATATCTAGTGTGAATCCTATTTAGTCATAGTGTATCATATTCTTGATATGATGCTGAATTCTATTGGTTAGAATTTTGTTGAGAATTTTTGCATCTATATTCATGAGAGATATTGGTCTGTAATTTTCTTTTTTTGTGGTGTCTTTGCCTGGTTTTGGTATCAGGGTTATGCTTGCTTCATAGAATGAATTAGAGAGTATCTCTTTCTTTTCCATGTTCTGAAATAGTTTGAGTACTCCTGGTGCAAGCTCTTCTCTGGATGTTTGGTAGATTTCTCCAGTGAAGCTTTTGTTGTTGTTGGAATTTTTAAAAATTATCTTTTAAATCTATTCTCTTGGTATGGGTCTGTTTAGATTTTCAATATCATTTTGTGTTAGTTTGGGTAGATAGTGTGTTTCTAGCAATTTGTCTAGGTTTTCAAATTTTTTGGAGTATCCCACCACAAAACCCGCTGCTGTCGAGTTGATTCAGAGTCATAGCGACCCCATAGGACAGAGTAGAACTGCCCCATAGTGTTTCCAAGGAGCGCCTGGCAGATTTGAACTGCTGACCTTTTGGTTAGCAGCTGTAGCACTTAACCACTACGCCACCAGGGTTTCCTGTTGGAGTATAGTTTTTCATAATACTCTGTTATGATCCTTTTTTTTTTTTTTTCAGCTTGATCTGTTGTAATGTACCCCATTCCATTTCTGATTTGGGTGGTTTGTGTTCTTTCGTGTTTTTTTTTTTTTTTTTTTGTCAGTTTGGCCAGTGGTTTGTTGATGTTGTTGATCCTTTCAAAGAACCAACTTTTGGTTTTGTTGATTCTATCCATTGTTTTTCTATTCTCTATCTGATTTATTTCTACTCTGATCTTTATTATTTCCTTTTTTTTGTGGCTGTGGGCTTCTTTTGCTATTCTCTATTTGTTCAAGTTGTGCAGCTAATGTTTTGATTTTGTTCCTTCTTTTTTGATGTGTTCATCTATTGCTATAAATTGACCTCTCAGGACTGCCTATCCTGTGTCCTAAAGGTTTTGGTGTGATGTGTTTTCATTCTTGTTTGATTCTAGGAATTTTTTGATTCCATCTCTGATGTCTTCTATTACTGAGTGGTTTTTAACCAGGGTGTTATTCAGTTTCCATGTAATTGATTGTTTTTCCCTGTTCTTCCTGTTGTTAATTTCTACTTTAATGATGTTGTAGTCCTAGAAGATATTTTGTATTATCTCAATGTTTTGGATTTTTTGAGGGTTGCTTTGTGGCCTAAGATGTGGTCCTTTCTGGAGAATGTTCCATGTGCATTGGAAAAGAATGTGTACTTTGCAGCTGTTGGGTGGCGTGTTCTATGTATATCTATGATGTGAAGTTGCCTGATTGTGTCTTTTAGCTCTTCTGTATCTTTGTTGAATTTTTTTTCTAAATGTTGTGTCCTTTACCAAGAGTGGTGTGTTCACAATGCCTATTATTATTGTGGAACTGTCAATTTCTCTTTTCGGTGCTGTCAGAGTTTGTTTTATGTATTTTGGAGCACTGTCATTGGGTGCATAGATGTTTATTAAGTCTTCATGATACATCATCCCTTTAATCATTATATAGTGCCCATCTTTGTCTTTTATGGTGGATTTTGTTTTCAAGCCTATTTTATCTGAGATTAGTATTGCCACTCTTGCTCTTTTTTGTAGCTGTTCGCTTGATATATTTTTTCCATGTTTTGATTTTTGATAAATTTATGTCTTTGTTTCTAAGGTATGTCTCTTGTAGACAGCATATTGATGGATTCTGTTTTTTAATCCATGCTGTCACTCTGTGTCTCTTAATGGGTGCATTTAGGCCTTTTACATTCAGCATGATTATTGATAGGTGTGAGTTTATTGCTGTCATTTTGTAGTGCTTTTTTTTGTGGTGGTGACATTTTCTTAGTTCCTCTTACTCTCCTATGCTGAATTCCTTTTGTTTTTATAGTTTTTTTTTTTTTTTGAGGGTCTGTGTTTTTCCTCTTATTCTGATGAGTAGGTTTGTTAACTTTCTTTGTGGTTACCTTGAAATTCACCCTTATCTTCCTAGGTTTGAACCGGTCTATTATTACTTAGTATCGCCTTGCCTTCCTCTCCATTAGGAAGTCCTGTACCTATACCATTTATTCCCTCTTTTATTCTGACATTGTTGTCATTTACAGGTTAACCTTTCGATTGTAATTCTTTTGGCTTTGAACAGCCCTTGAGAGCTCATTTCCTAGGTTGGTATCTGGCTAGTACAATCTTGTGTCCTAGATTCAGCTGTGGTCTGATGTCATTTGTTCTCAGACCAAAGGACTTCCTTTAATAATTCTTGTAAATTTGGTTTGGTTTTTACTTATTCCCTTAATTTCTGTTTGTCTGGAGTTGTCCTAATTTCACTATCATTTTTGAACAAAAGTCTTGCAGGATATATTATTCTCGGTTGGCAATTTTTTTCTTTCAAGGTTTTTTATATGTCAGTGTCTTCTTGCCTGCTTAATAATCAGAGCTTAGTCTTATTGTCTCTTCTCTGTTTGTGACTGTTTTTCTCGAGCTGCTTTCAGGATTTTTTCTTTGTCTCTGGTTGTAGCGAATGTGATTATAATATGCTTTGGCAATTTTCTTTTGGGGTCTATCCTATTTGGGGTTCATTGAGCTTGGATGGTCAGCTTTTCATCTTTCATGCTATAAGGGAAGTTTTCTGTCAGCAATTCTTCAATGATCCTCTCTGTGTTCTCCCCCTGGTCTGGAACTCTGACCACTCACAAATTTTTGCTTTTGATTGTACCCCACATAATTCTCAGGGTTTCTTCATTTTTCTTTGTTTTTGTTTTCTGATTTTTCCTCAAACAGAATTGTATCCATGTGCTTGTCTTCAATTTCACCGATCCTGTCTTCCATCATTTTAAACCTACTCCTCAGCCCTTTCATGACCCTGTCCATTTCTGAAAACTTGTTGTTTAGTTTTTGGATTTCTAATTGTTTTTGTATGATTTCTAGTTGTAAATTTATTTTGGCATTTTGTTCCTCTATTATTTTCCTGAATTCTTCCATTTTTTGCCTGTATTTTCCATGAATTTGTCTGCCTTTTCCACAAATATGGCTATTTTTTCTTCATTTTTGTCTGTTTTTTGCTTTGACTCTTGGATAGCTCTGAATATTAGAGATTTGAATTCCCTGTCAGGTAGCTCTAGTACCTTTTCTTCTACTGGAAAGTCATCTGGTGTTTTATTTTGGATGCCTACTGGAACCATCCTTTCTGTTTTTTTAAAAAATGTGTTTTCATTTTGTCTGCTTTCTTTGGGACATTCAGTAGTTATTTTCTTCATTTATTGATTGTAGGTCTGTTTGTTTCGACCTGTTTTTGTTCTATTTGGTGATGTCTGTGCTGGTGGGTTGTGCATTCTTTGTAGTTTACTCATCTGTAGTCACGGTATTTTCACCTTTTCCCCCCAATGGGCAGGACCAGTCTCTCAGCTACTGTGCAGCAGGACAGGTCCAGCTGAAGGGGAGGGATTGGGATGAGTTGTTTGTGACATGTACTTGGGCTGACAGGGTAGGCTGGGAATTAGTGCTGGGCAGGTTCCAGTAGGCTGTGCCTGTGCTGCTCATGGGTGTGTTCAATGCACGGTGAAGATAGGCAGGAAGGAGGGGGCTAGTTGTGATATGTGGAGCTAATATTGGAATGGGAAAGAGGAGGGAGAGGATAGAGAAGCAGGGGCCAAAAACAAGCAAACAAACACAAACTTGTGCTAAGGCAGCTTGTCATTGGAGTGGAGAGATGAGAATCTGAATAACTGAGAGAAACAAAAAAGAATAAAAAAAGGAAAAGGGAAAAAGATCTAGGTAAAAATTTGGATTAAAAAAGGAAAGAAAAGAATATCCCACAGTGGTCCCACCAGTGTAGGCACTCCCAGGCAGCACAGTATAGCCTGGCTAGAGGGGTATAGATGTCACACAGCACCAGGTACTCAGAAGATAGGAAAAGAAGGTAAGTATAGAGATATGAGAACTGAGAAATGAAGAAAGACAGAAAGAAAAAAAAGAAATACCCCCAGAGATTCCACCAACGCAGCTGCATGGATTGTGGGAGGGAGCGGCTCTTAAACTGTGCAGTGCAGCCCCACTAGAAGATGTGAAAAGAAAAAGAAGCAAATAAACAAAACCAAACAAAGCAAAACAAAACAAAGCAAAGCATAAAAATAAATAAAGCCCTGGGGACCCCACCAGCATGGCTTTGCAGGCCATACGAGTGGTTCCTCAGTGAAGTGGCACTTTACAGCCTTTCGAGAGGAAGCAAAGATGGCACATGGACACAGGCATCAGAGAGAAAGGAGGCGGAGATGGTGGGAAGCGCGGAAGAGACTAAAAGAAATGGAAAAAAGCAACAGTAGCAACAGAAAAATGGCACTCAGGGAGCTGGCCAGCATTGGCAGGGTGAATGCAAGTGGCCCGGGGCTGAAGCAGGTTCCTCGAGGCCAAGGAACTGCGGCCAGTGGGAAGCAGAGGAGGCCAAAGGGTAGGGATAGAAGGGGGGTATTAGGAAAGCATATATTGCTGGTTACCAGGTGCTCCGTCTCCTGCTGGGAACTTCATGAAGCTGCTTTCCTGTACTCCCTGTCCATCGGTCTCTGATGTGGGTGGGGCAAATCCAAGCAGCATGGATGCTGCACTTCTCGGCTGGCTGGATCTCTGCTGCTAGCCAGGAAGCTTGGAGGTAGAGCAGTGGGTAGAGAATAGGGGTTGGGAAAACATGTATCATCGGTTACCAGGTGCTCTGTCTCCTGCTGGGATCTCTGTGAAGCTGCTTTCCCATGCTCCCTGTCCACTGATTTCTGACAGGAGCCCAAGATGGTGAATCTGTGCTGCGTTAGCTGATAGGGGACGTCTGCACCTATCTCTACTCGCTTTCTGTTCTTTGTCAATTTCTTATTCCATTTGGTGCTTGGTTGGGTTCTTTATCTCTTCATTTGACACTTCGGGTTCTAGGACTGATGTTTGTCTCCATTTTAGTTAGTTTTTTGGGTGTTTGTTGTGGGGGGATGGTGTGGTGCTTCTGTCTATGGTGCTATATTGGCCGGAAGTAACAATACAAAATTTGACAAAATATTCTGGTGGCAAAGCTGTGTGAAAGTAAGACTGCTGAGAGAATACAGTTGTATAACTCTTACGGAGATAACGGTTTTTTCCTATTTATAAAAATTTCAAATATATTTCCAATTTGTCATTTGTGCTTAGGAATTTACAGTATAGATATCCTTGCCCATATTGAAATTTATGTACTGACAAGGCTACTGAAGGTAGCATGGATAAAGGATTGATGAAAACTGCTCTGTCCTCCACAAAATGGAGCAGAAAACATGATGATAGGTTGAGTTAACCCACATATATGTATTTTTTTAAGTAAAAATGAAAATGAGGAATAGATGAATTATAGAAATGGTCACTTTCATTTGGCAAATCATATGTATTATAATTGCCTGGACTTCCATAACTAAATAGTGGAAAACATATAATTGTGTTTGAAGAATTTTCAGGAAATATATTGAAAATTACACCCACTCCTCCTTATCGACATAGTCACATTCCAAAGACCAGGTTATTATGCAAAAATTGGTATTATAACAAAATGGAGAATGGCCATATCAGATCACAAAATGGAGAATGACTACATCATTACATAACTGCCAAATTGCATCCTTACGTATCTGCCAAAATATATCTTTACATAACTGCCAAGTTACATCATTACATAACTACCAAATCACTGAGAATCATGGCCCAGCCAAGTAGACACATAATCTTAACCATCAGAGCAGTGTTACTCTTTCCTCACACCTAAGCATTCCTTATTGCCAGATATATATTGTTAATGTGCTAAATAGTCAGATAGTAGATTTTTTTACTATTGTCATAAATGTGAAATGCGAGGCATAGTTGTGAGGCTAATGGGAACACTCACAATACTAATTAAATAAGAATAATGGTGCAGAAATTTCGGTGAGAACATTGTCATAGACTGCAAAACCTCAATAAATGTAAATTCCATATTGGACAAATAAAGCCCTTTAAAAAAATAATAAAGGAAGATGTCGTGTTTCAATCTTGGTGCATGTTCCTTCATTCCCTTTTCCTGAGGTCACTGCAAATCCCAATGTTGATCTAACCACCTTTCCCAATGTGCCCAAGTTGCCTTAGAATCCTGAGAAAAGCTACCTTGCATGTGAGATGAAGGATATTTCCCATGACATGCGTAGTATATGAGGGAGAACTTATCAGGATCTGTATTTCACTCTTCATTCCAAATAAGTTGCATTCGAATCAAATATTTAAACATATAAATCACCCCCATAAAATGGCTAAAATAATAAGTGGTAATAATTATAAAATAGTAGTGGCATTGGCACTAGAAAAAAAAAAAAAGTGGCAGGAGACATCTTTGATAAAAGTGTTATTTATTTATATTAAATTTGTGAGCAGACAACTAAGATTATTAAAAAATGTAGCTTTTTAAAGTTAAGGACAAAAATGAAGATGGAGACTGGAAAAAAGAGTAGAAACTTAGAAATCCCCCAGTGACACTTTCAACATCCAAAAAAGAGCTCTTTGTGCTGTGACTGTCACAATTTTATTTTTATAACTTACTCCATCACATAACTCCAACTGGCCAGTTGCTAAATCCCAGTAATCAGTTATTTAATATCTTAGCCTGTGTCTAGCAACCAGTCATGCTTTTTTTTTTTGGAGGAGGGTGGGTGGGAAAAGGATATGCAAAGTGACAGTGGATTATGATTCTTTTAATTAGATTGTAAAATCTAAATTGATAAATGTTGGTATCTTTTCTCATGAAGCCTGTTTATCAATGGGGGAGCCAATGTAGTCCGCTTCTTCATAAAAGTGAGTTAGGGTACATGTGAAAAACAACAATAATAACAACAAAAACAAAAAGCTTTTGTCTGAGAACAAAGAAAAAGCAACAGTATTACCCAATAATTTCAGTTCAAAGTCTGATTGCTTTGACTGCTCAAACATTTTGCACAGAGACCTTCCCTTAAGATGGTAGGAGTTTTGTTTCTTTAACTTGATAAGCACTTGGCACCCCAGTGAGATGTTTCATTAAAATATGGGCAGGTTAAAAGCATAGGGACTGAGTAAAGACAAATTATCTCTCACAGAGCGTTAGAAAGAGAGAGAGAGAAAGCCTTGAAAAACAGCTTTGTTTTCTTTACTTAGCAATTACCACCTTGAAAATAAAAAAGGGAGAGCTGCCAGTTAAACCCCAGCTGTGGGGGTACCAGGGGACTTGTTAGAGTGTTTCAATATAATAATTAAAAAGTTGTAATTAAATGGAGGAAAACGTAAGCACTTGCATCTACAGTTTGGATCCCAAGAGGATAAGAACTTATTAAAACATCCCTTGAGTTTCCAACCAGCTCTCCCTAGCATCCTGCACAGTAATGAAGATCCACATTCACTTAAAAGGAACTTCACAACGGTGAAATTAAAGACAGACTTTGAGAAAAAGTTTTTGGTTTCACCTGGGATCAGCTGCAATTCTCATACACAATACATGCTTATTAGATGCGTGTCTGTTTGCAAGTGTATTGGCAGAGGGAGCACAATAGTGTGCTCATTAATCTGATGTAGTAGGACAGCAACATGATCTCCACTTGGTGCCTTTGGGCTTCTTTTAACTCCTACATTTAACCTCCAAGAGGTTGTTTCCACTAGATGATTGACTATTGAAGTAAATCCGTCAATCCAAAGAAAGAACTCATTTTCCTGACATGACCATTTATTTAAGTATTGAAGACATAACTTTAGATTCATAGTTAAGTTTTCTTTAATATTTTGACTACATCACAGCATTTATAGTAAAACTACAACTGCATTAAAAAGATAATTTTTTTTTTTAAAGAAACACACACTATTCAACACTGTTGCTCTATAAGAATCTATTTGAACGTTTAAAGTTTGCAAGCAAATCTCACTTGTTCATAAAGTCCAAAGAACTGAGGCTAGAATTCTTAAAAACAGAACTCCAAAAAAAATGCTATCCATTTGGTAAAACATTCAGCCAAGTCAGTGGAAAACACAAAAATCCTAGGATAAATTTAACTGACAAGTTATTTCAGTGAAAGTATTGAATTTCAACCCTAATATAAGGAAAACCATTTATTATCTTGGAGAACTCCTAGGATAAGAGAAGCTCTATTATCTATCAATTTAACAGAAGACTTGAAAGGGCAGCTTGAGAAGGCAAATAAAATGTTGTAATGAAATATGCAAAGAAATGGAGTTAGAAAACTGAAAGGGAAGAACATGCTTGGCATTTCTCAAGCTGAAAGAACTGAGGAAAAAATTCAAGACTTGAATTTCAAGGTGCCACAGTGGTTAAGAGCTATGGCTTCTAACCAAAAGGTTGGCGGTTCAAATTCACCAGCTGCTCCTTGGAAAACCTATGGGGAAGTTCTACTCTGTCCTATAGGGTTGCTGTGAGTCAGAATTGACTTGACAGCAATGAGTTATGGGAAAAATGTTGGACGATGAAGAAAGCATCAAAAGAAGATGGAAGATGGTCTTGGAGCAGAAAGAGCAGCGTCCGAGCCGGGGAACCATCCTGCAGGGATTTGGACTGGACGCAGGTACGGCATAAACACGGAGAGTTGCTCCACCCCCCTGAACTAACCCTGGGAAGGGGCCCAGCCGGGTCGCGCGGGCGGCGTGGGACGCAGCCGGTAGGAGAAGTCCCCGGGAGGCAGCGACTAGTATTGGAGCGGGGAGAACAGCGTCCCAGCCAGGACACTCGGTCACGGCACAAGCACGGGGAGCTGCTCCACCCATCTGAACTAACCCCGGGAGGAGGCCCAACTGGTTCTCGGAGGCGGCACGGCCACGTGGCTGGAGGGACGAGAAGTCCCCGGGAGGCAGCGACTGATTTTGGAGTCGAGAGTGCACCGTCCCAGTAGGGGAGCCTTGATGCTGGGCGTGGGGCTGGAAGCGGAGGATCTGACCGTGACTCCAGCGGGCCAGACACCCCAGGGGCAATCTCCACACAGCCAGCACACATAGGCGAGGCGCCCGCGGGAATCTCAGATATAATAGTCATTACAAGCAAGACAAGCAACTCTGGCTATATTCTGAGGTGCTACTCTCCTATCTCTCTGTTCCCTCCCCCACCCTCCCCAGGCGGCTTCATTAACATCTGAATAGCCTGAGCCAGAGGGAGAACTCTGATAGGGATCTGACTGCATTTTTTTTTTTTAGCGGATTTTCTGGAAAAACTAGTTTCCCAGTGATGGCTCGGAGACAACAATCCATATCAAACCACTTAAAGAAGCAGACCATGACAGCTTCTCCAACCCCCCAAACAAAAGAATCAAAATCTTCCCCAAATGAAGATACAATCTTGGAATTATCAGATACAGAATATAAAAAACTAATTTACAGAATGCTTAATGATATCACAAATGAAATTAGGATAACTGCAGAAAAAGCCAAGGAACACACTGATAAAACTGTTGAAGAACTCAAAAAGATTATTCAAGAACATAGTGGAAAAATTAATAAGTTGCAAGAATCCATAGAGAGAAAACATGTAGAAATCCAAAAGATTAACAATAAAATAACAGAATTAGACAATGCACTAGGAAGTCAGAGGAGCAGACTTGAGCAATTAGAATGCAGACTGGGACATCTGGAGGACCAGGGAATCAACACCAACATAGCTGAAAAAAAAAAAAATCAGATAAAAGAATTAAAAGAAGATGGAAGAAATACAGCCAATGCATCAAAAATAATTAGTTGGTGTTCAACCATTTCAGAAGGTAACAAATAATCAAGAACCAATGATACTGAAAGGAGTCCAACCTGCATTGAATGTATTGGTGGAAAACAAGGCTCCAAGAAGTGATGGAATACCAACTGAGATGTTTCAACAAACAGATGAAATGCTTGCTCATCTGTGCTAAGAAATTTGGGAGACAGCTACCTAGCCAGTTGACTAGAAGAGATCCATATATGTACCTATTCCAAAGAAAGATGATCCTATGGAATGTAGAAATTATTGAACAATACCTTTAACCCTTTCATGGATAAAAATTTTTTTTTGAACTTTTTGGTGATGTCATGTTTTTTCAGTAAAGGTATGGATGTTGAATCATTTTTTGGTAGTTTTTATTATTTGAAAAAATGGGGTACCAACTGCCAGCAGGACCCATCAGTCCCATGTTCCATGAAGCACATAGTACGTGTGGGACATATCGGTCCCATGGTGCATCACACTTCCTGGCAACACTTGAGCCATAAAATATCTTATTCAACTTTCCAAAAATACACATAAATACACACTATATAAACATTGCGCTTGTTGCACATAATCGTTATCAGTATGATTTAGAGTGGGCCATATCAGTAACATGTTAAACGAAGCACACTACACAGTTGGGACATACCAGTCCCATGGCCCAGGAAGTGCATCACAAAATGTTTTCACCCCCAAAATAACTCATTTACTTGAATATTTTCAAACACCAATAGCGGTACCTTTCCAATAACACAAAGGAAATAGTAAACATACTTGCAAGCCTTATTTCACAGTAGTGAAGCCAAAAGTCACAAAAGTTTCACACAATCACCCCTCAGGAAGCCTCCCCTCATATAAATGGCCCTCAACACTCACATGTGGCACAGACCAACTTGCTTATTTTTTAGGCAGTTGCACCAGTATCCACCACGATGCCAGAAGGTACGGAAGTGGCTCAAATTCCTGCCGGCACACCTCCAGGAGCAGAAAATGTAATACTGGCATATATATTTCACAGTCCATGAAAGTGTTAATATAACACGCAAATAAATTTTTGCTGAAGATAATTAAAAAACAGTTGCAGTGGTATGTGGACAGGGAACTGCCAGAAGTTCAAGCTGGATTAAGAAGACGTGGCCCAAGGGATATCATTGCTGATATCAGATGGATCTTGGCTGAAAGCAGAATACCAGAAAGATGTTTACCTGTATTTTATTGACTGTGCAAGGCATTTGACTGTGTGAATCACAACAAACTATAGATTAACATTTCAAAGAACTGGTGATTCCAGAACACTTAATTATGCCCACGCTAAACCTGTACATAGACCAAGAGGCAGTCTTTCTAACAGAACAAGGGGATACTGCATGTTTTAAAATCAGGTTTGTATCCTTTCACCATACTTACTTATTCAACCGGTATATTGAGTAAATAATCTGAGAAGCTGGACTATATGAAGAAGAACTTCTCACCAGAATTGGAGGAGGGCTCATTAACAACCTGTGATATGCAGATGACACAACACTGCTTGCTGAAAGTGAAGAGGACTTGAAGCACTTACTGATGATTACCAAAGACTACGGCTTTCAGTACAGATTACACCTCAACGTGAAGAAAACAAAAATCCTCACAACTGGACCAATAAGCAACATCATGATAAATGGTGAAGATATTGATGTTGTCAAGGATTTTTTTTTTTGACTTCGATCCGCAATCAACTCCCAGGGAAGCAGCAGTCAAGAAATCAAATGATGCATTGCATTGGGCAAATCTGCTGTAAAAGTCCTTAAGGTATTAAAAAGCAAAGATGTCACTTTGAGGACTAAGGTGTGCCTGATCCAAGCCATGATGTTTTCAATCACTTCATATGCATGCAAAAGTTGGACAATGAATAAGGAAGACCAAGGAAGACTTGATGCATTTGAATTATAGTGTTGGTGAAGAATATTGAATATACCATGGAGTGAGAGAAAAACAAACAAATCTGTCTTTGGAAGAAGTATAGCCAGTTTGCTCCTTAGAAGCGAAGATGGCAAGACTTTGTCTCACATACTTGGACAAGTTATCAGGAGAGATCAATCCCTGGAAAAGGACATCATGCTTGGTAAAATACATAGCAAAAAAGAGGAAGTCCCCCAACAAGATGAATTGACACAATGGCTGCAACAATGGGCTCAAACATAGCAAAGATTTTGAAGATGACACAGGACAAGACAGTGTTTTGTTCTGTTGTACATAGGGTTGCTCTGAGTCAAAACCATCTTGACGGCACTTGACAACAATTCTCTATCAGCTGTCTCTCCTGCTAGTTTGATGACTATGTCCCTGCTCAAAATTATTGTTATCCTTTTCTACTTAGTATTCCATCCTCCCAACTGCTTAAAGATATTCACTGGGTGATAGCATGTCACACCCATTTCCGTGAAGTTGATTGCTACTCATAGCAACCCTGTGGGACAGAATAGAACTGACCACTCCATTAGCAGTCATGCACTAAACCTCTGAATAACCAGGGCTCCTGTTGATGCATTTCTTAGTTGTCCCCAAATCTTCCTACCACAATTTCTACTTGTGGTGATTTTAATTCCATAAACGTTTAAGATAATACAATAATTATCATTATTGTATTATTATATAGAAGATGTTTATAGTAATTTAAATATTTAATTATAATTTGGAAAATTATTAAATTTTTTAAACAAACTCAGTGGCTTTTAGTCTTTGTGTATGTATTAAAGATAGCAAAAGGCATAGCTGCTTTTACCAGAAATTATCCACATGACCTCGCCGTTCTCACCATCACCTAAATTTTCATATTTTCTTTATTTATGGTACATCCTGGGTGAATGTCTCACTATTGTCTTCTAATCAACTAAATTGCTCTTTGGCTATATGAGGACTAGAATGTGCTCCATTTATTTTATTTTTTACTGAAGCGAATACTTTTTGTTTCTGAGATTTTAAAAAAATTTATATCCATTTTCTTTCATTCTTCTTGATTTGTTTTGTAATTTCTTGTTCTTTTAAAATTAATGTTATACTTTTATTTCATTAAACTTAAGGTTTGCTTGTGTGCACGTTTGTGGTGATTATGTGTGTGCATATGTTTTGTAAGTCTCTTCTGATCCACAAAATAAATTCCATTGGTAATGCATTCCTATTACTGTGGTAGTTTTGGGCTGTTTTTCTTATTATTAGACTTCTTAATTATAAAAATTAATGGTCTTTTATGCCAAGGTCCTGATGGCACAGTGGTTAAAGCAATTGACTGCTAACTGAAAGGCCTGTGTCAAGCCACCAGTAGCTCCATGGAAGAAAGATGTGGCAGTCTGCTTCCGTAGAGATTTATAGCCTTGGAAACCCTATGAAATCACTATGGGTCAGAATTGGCAATCGACTCGATGGCAGTGGGGTTTTATGCCAAGCCAAAAACATTTCCAAGAACAAATAACTTGATATGGCCATTTGTGCCAGGTGGAAACCTTCACAGAGCAATAGGGAATTTTCAAAGTGTTCTAACTCTAAAAACTTTTTGAAAAGAACAACTTGACAGTTAAAAATGTTTATGACTCACCATACCAGAATCCAGTTCCCAACAGACAAGTGTACTTACAAAACCAATGACAGAAAGGCCCCTACTTTGTAAGACCCTTCCTTCAATTAAAGACATACCTAGGATCCAGCCATTATAACTTCCCTACTGGAAATCCTCTATCTCCCTTTCGAAGCCCTGCAAATGAATACCTTTCAACTTGGATGCTCCCTGATTAAAAATAGCTTCTCACTTCAATACACCCTATTAACTTTAATTGACTTATTGATCAAAGTTTTCTTTGCAACAGACTTAACTGTATGTTTTGTAGTCTTGGCTTGTAGGTTAATTTTCATGGATCTTTCTGTCTCTCCCTCTCTGTCACACACACACATACACACATTATGTTCTGGCCCTCACCATCTGTGCTCACTCTTTTTTTTGCTAGGAGTTTTATAACTTTCTCACAGCATCCAGTTGGGATTCCAATTGAAAACTATCATTCATAACTTAAATCTCCTTTCCCACAAAAAAAAAAATAAAAAAGGGTTAGGGATATTGCAGGTCCATGGAGTTTGTCTCAGCTTAGCTCAGTTCCTAGCAGTGATACTGAGCCTTCAAGCTCTACTTTTTATAACTCAAAGCTTCCAATAACAACCACTTTACTCTCTTTGATTGTTGTTAATTGCGTATTAGTAGACTCAGACTCACAGCAACCTTATGTATAACAGAAGAAAACATTTTCTAGTCCTATGCCATTTCATGATCCTTGGTTTGCTGCTGTTGTGTTAACACATCGCATTGAGAATTTCCCTCGCCTTCTCTGTCCCTCCCATTTACCAAACAAGATGTCCTTCTCCAGCAATCAGTGCTTCCTGACAAAGAGTCCAAAGTAAGCCATTCAAAGTCTCAGACAATATTATGTGGTAGCTTTTATTAGCCCCTTTAGAACAGCCTAGAAGCATATCACGTCCTCTGGCTTCACAAGTAGTCTCTTCCTCCATCCTCTTCCGTGGCCTTATTCACTTTTACCTCTGGGAAGTTGCCCCCTCCTGCTTCTGTTAATACGATCAGAAAACCAATAGTTCAGTCTAGCCACTGTGCTATGTTTCACCTCTGTTTTAGTTCTGCAGAGATCCAGAGTTTTCTGTCATATGTAAAACATACGCACATTTGATACGCATATTTTTAGTCTTTGGTAAATGCCTAGAGGAGTAGTTTTTTTTTTTGACATTTCTGCAGCTCTGTGTCTATTTTTTTTGCTTTTATTGTTTTGGATTATAAGCAGGGCATAAAATTTATCATCATTCTGATGGGAATAAAGTAGTATTTTATTGTCGTTTTAAAATTGCAGTCTACAAATTATTTACAAAAGTGACCATCTTTTAATATATTTGTTAGCCATTGTACTATCCATTTTTGTGAATTTTCTAAGTTGCTGATTTCTGGTCTACTTTCATGTAATCTAAGTTTTATTGAGTGTTTACCATAGACTTATCACTCTTAAAATTATTTCATTTACATTACCAAATATTTTATATGCACAAGAAAATAAATCTATTAAATATTTACGACTTAAAAATAAAATAACCTGTAATCACCACACATACAGGAAATATACATCAATAATACATTCAAGCTCTTGGTCATCTTCTCCCACCTTCCCCAGAGATGTACATCTTAATTTTGTTTTAACTTATCCTTTTTTTATATATATAAATGTTTATATCTTCAAATGTCTGTGTTCTGAGCTTTATATTAAAAGAAACACATTGAAAGTGTCTTTTTTTTAAGTCAATATTTTGCTTGGGAGATTCATGAGGTTGTGGTTATGATTCACTTTTTATAGCTGCTATATACCATTTTATAGCTGCTATTTTTTTTTATGTATATACCATTCCATTTTTATAAAAAACATAACCTATGTGCCTACCCAATTTTCTGCTATTTCAAACAAGAATTCAATAAGTGTATTCGGACGAGTTTCCTTGTGAAAGCAGAAGTTGTTTTAGGATGAACACCTAGGACATAAATAAAAGGGTCATAGAATATTTACTAAGTAATTCTTAGGAGTTTTATTTAAAGCAATTAAAATTACACTCCTACCATCAGTGCCTCAGAGTTCATTTTGCTTCCACATCCTCATCCAAACCTGATATGTTTGCTCTTTTAAATATTTGCGAAAATTTTGAGTATGGGATAAGAGCTAACGGTTGGATTTTTATTTATCTGATTATAATGACACAGAATTTTATTTGATGTATTTATCATCCATGATTTCTATTAACTGTAATTTTTTATCTTAATGATTCCTAAAAAGATTATACATATATGCGTATGTATATGTGTGTGTGTATATATATATATTCAGTTGCTAATTCAGTCTCATGTCCAATTGCCTATATGACCTTTCCACTTGAATGGCTCTTAGACATCTCAGATGTAACAAGTCCAAACTTGTGCCCTATTCTCACCCCATCTCACACCTGTTCCAGGCATATCCTTTCCCATCCCGTTTGATTGCACTGATATTCTTCAGTTGCTCAGGCCCAAAACTTTAGGGTCACATATGAGCGCTCTCTACAATCCATGCTCTACGTCCAGTTCACCAGGACTTCTGCTGGCACTACCTCAAAACACATCTAGAATCTGGCCACTTTGTACCACCAATGCTACTACTCTGCTCTGAGCCACCAATATCTTGCACCTGGATTTCTGAAATGTTTAATTGATCTCCTGGCTTCTACTTTTCCCCCTCAGCAGCCTGCCCTCAACAGAGTAGCCAGAATCATACATGTAAGGCAGATGGTATCATTTCTCTGCTCAAAACCTTACAATGACTTTCCATCTAATATAGAGTAAATTTCAAGCTCCTCATAAAGGCTCCAGGATCCTGTCCTGTCTAATTTCCAGTTACTGTCCCACCTAATCTTTTACTGCTCTCATCTACCCCTTTTCTATTCCAACTATGCTGGCATTCTTGCTGGTTCTAGAACAAGAGTTCCACAGTCCTGCCTCTCAGGACTGGTGCTCTAAGAGTTTTCTCTCCCTAGAGTGCTCTTCCTCAAATATCTGCGGGGCTAATTCCCTCATTTCTTTGTAATCAGTGCTCCAATATGAAGCAAAATGAGACCTAGCAGGACCAACTGACTATAAACATTTCCACCACTATGAACACCACCACTCTTGGTTCTCCTGACTTTTGCTCTACTTTTCTTTTTACCAAAGCACCTGTTATCTTTTAACATAAGATATAACTTACTTATTCTAATGGATTGAATTGTGTCCCCCCAAAATATGTGTCAACTTGGTTAGGCCATGAGTCCCAGTACTGTATGTTTGTCCTCCATTTTGTGATTTTCTTATCTGTTATAAATCATAATCTCTGCCTGTGGTTAAAGAGCATTAGGGTGGGACATAACACCCTTGCTCAGGTCACATCCATGATCCAATGTAAAGGGAGTTTCCCTGGGGTGTGGCCTGTAAGAGATAAAAGGAAAGGGAAGTAAGCAGAGAGTCAGGGACCTCATACCACTAAGAAAGCAGTGCTGCGAGTGGAGCGTGTCCTTTGGACCTGGGGTTACTGTGCTGAGATGCTCCCACACCAAAGAAGACTGATGACAAGGACCTTCCTCCAGAGCCGACAGAGAGAGGAAGCCTTCCCCTGGAGCTTGTGCCCTGAATTTGGACTTCTAGCCTACTGGACTGTGAGAGAATAAACTTCTCTTTGTTAAAGACATCCACTTGTGGTCTCTCTGTTATAGCATCACTAGATGACTAAGACACTTAAGTATTTATTATTTATTTACTTAATTATTATGTTTATTTTTAGTGTTGCCTCACCCACATAAACACACACACTTACCCTAAAATGTGAGTTGTTTGATAATGTGTCTTAAGTGTTTAGAGCATTGTTTGGAGTCCCTGGGTGGTGCAAATGGTTAAGTTGCTCAGCTGCTTACTGAAAGGGTGGGGATTTGAGTCTATCCAGAGGCAACATCATGATAAATGGAGAAAAGACTGAAGTTGTCAAGGATTTCATTTTACTTGGATCCATAATCAACGCCCTTGGAAGCAGCAGTCAAGAAATTAAAGATGCATCGGATTGGGAAAATCTGCTGCAGAAGATGTCTTTAACATGTTCAAAAGCAAAGATGTTACTTTAAGGACTAAGATGTGGCTGACCCAAGCCATAGTGTTTTCAATTGCCTAATATGCACGTGAAAGCTGGCCAGTGAATAATGAAGACAGAAGAAGAACTGATGCCTTTGAATTGTCGTGTTGGTGAAGAATATTGAATATGTCATGGACAGCCAGAAGAAAGAACAAGTCTGTCTTGAAAGAAATACAGCCATAATGCTCCTTAGAAGCAAGGATAGCAAGACTTTGTCTCACATACTTCAGGCAGGTTATCAGAAGAGACCAGTCTCTAAAAAGGACATCATGCTTGGTAAAGTAGAAGGTCAGTGAAAAAGAGGAAGACCTTCAATGAGATGAATTGATACAGCTGCTGGAACAATGGGCTCAAGCATAACAATGATTGTGAGGATGGTGCAGTGTTTCATTCTGTTGTACATACTGTTGCTATGGGTTGGAACCGACTCCATAGCACCTAACAACAACAGAGGTACCTGGGAAGAAAGGCCTGGTATTCTACTTCTGAAATATCAGCCATTACAAACAATGCTATGTAGCAATGTAGCATAGTTCTACTCTGATACGCATGTGGTCTCCATGAGTCTGCGTCAACTTGTTGTCAGTTTTTTTGCATTGTTTTGAACATAGTATATGCATTCATTAGATGGACACTAATGGAAGGGGTGGATGCACTCTACTTGAATAGAGCAGCATATACCAGGGTATGTGGTAACAAATATCAGAGACTCTGAAGCCAAACCACTAAGGTATTAATGCTGATTTGACATTTGCTGACTCTACCATCTAATTTAATTTTGCACAAATCATTTAAGGTTTCTGTACTTCAGCTTCCTTATCTCAAAAATGGGGATATAAGGTACAAGTGTTGCCATCAAAGAGTCAGGTGAAGACATTATTTTTCTTTTGTAAGCGATTCCCCCTCTTTTTGTTTGAAAGATTTTAAAATTTTCTTTTTGCCTTTGATTTTCTTAAACTTCACAAATATTTCTCTGCATAATTTTCTCCTCCTATATCATGTTTGGCATCCCATAAAAAACTTCAAGTGGAGCTACAATCTTGTTTCAAATATAGAAAACTCTTATTTCTTCAAATGTTTCCTTCCTTTACACCTACTCCTCACTTAACGACTATCTTGTTATCCAACATTTCACTTTTCTGACGATAGTAAGAAATATTACTATCTGACTCTTTTGCACATTAATGACATACATCTGGCAGCAACAAATGCCAAGTCGTAAGGGGTGGTGGTTAAGGTGGTACGTCAATGTGGCTGGGCCATGATTCTCAGTGGTTTGACAGCTATGTAATTATGGAGTCATCTTCCATTTTCGTGTAATGCCAATTTTCATATAATGACCTGGTCTTTAGAGCCTAACTTGTCCATAAGTGAGGAGTGGATGTATTTATTTATCTTATTTTCATGATGATTATGTTATTGATCCAATATGTTTTGCCTGAATGTTACGTAGGACAAGTTCTTTACCTAATAATTGAGCAGAATAATCAGAAATGGTTGTTCTGGTACTTAACATATTTTTTAGCTTTTTTTTTTTTTTAGCAATTACATTTTGTGTCCAATATTTCCACTTGGTTCTTTTCATGTATTTTTTTCCTCCTCCATGCTACCTATAAAACCGTCATTCTTAACTCCTTGAAATTATTTATTATACTTATTTTTAAATTTTATTTTATTGGAAATTAATCAGCATTCATCTGAAAACAGACTTTAATTTTGCTTATTTGGCTTTATTTTTAGCTTATTTTTCTCATACAGTTCATATTTCTTAGATATATTGATATTTAAATGTATTTGTGTGACTAAGTATTAAATCCAATACCCAACTTATGCCCCTACATGAATATTTCTTGTTGTTAGTGCCTAGCTGCCATTGAATCAACCTCTGACTCATGGTGATCCTGTGCACAATGGGATCAGATGGTTGTGATCCATAGAGTTTTTATTGGATGATTTTCAGAATCAGATTGCCAGGACTTTCTTCCTAGTCTGTCTTTGGAAGCTTTGCTGAAACTTTTTCAGCATCATAGCAACATGCAAGCCTCCACTGACAGATGGGTAGAGGCTGCACTTAGGGTGCATTGGCCGGGAATCTAACCCAGGTCTCTCACATTGGAGATGAGACTTTTACCACTGAACCACCATTGTACACTTTATCAATTTTTCAATGCCTCTTTTACATTTATCAATGCCATCAACTTGTCTTTATTTATTTAATAATAAGTTTCAGACATTGTTCACTTCATCTCCTAAACACTTTAGGATAACTATATACAATAAATTAGTGTTTAGTTTATTTGCTTATGGGATTTTTTTCATTTATTTTTATTTTTGAGGTTACACAAAATTAATGTATTTTTTTGAGTGAAATCCAGCTAAATATACAAATGTCAGTACATTACTCAGTGAATTTTGGCACATATATATACCCATGTGAGGTGTTCAAATTGTAATCACTGCAGAAAATTCCTTCATCCCATCCCCTTTCCAGTCAATCCCTGCCCCAAGCCCCAAGGAGTCAAACACTGTTCTGATTCCTTTCATCATGGATTTTCTTTTAGCACCATTTTGTACTATGCAGTTTGTGCTTAGCATTACTTTAACTGAATCTCACAAATTTTGATATATGATATTCTCATTTTTGTTCAGTTTCTTTTGCAGGTTGCTCTTTTATTCATAGTTCATTTAGAAACATGTTGTTTTATTCACAAATGTTTGATTATTGCTTTATTTTTGTTTTCTTCCTGTTATTGATTGCTAGTTTTATTTCATTGTGGTCAGAAATAAAATTTGTATGATATCAATTATTTTAAGTTTATTAAGGTTTGTTTTTTGATCCAGGATTTGATCTATCTTGGACTGTTCCATGGTTTCTTGAGAAAAATGTATGTTTTGCTGTTGTTGAATGGAATTCTCTATAAATATAAAGTTGATTAGATCCTGTTGTTTGATGGTTTCATTCAGTTCTATATCTATCTAATTTTCTGTTTAGTATTCCTATCAATTGCCAAGAGTTGAGTGCTGAAGTACCCAGCTATAAATGAATTGTGGATTTCTTTATTTCTCCTCTCAACTCAATTAGTTTTTGTTTTGTGTGTTTTAGAGCCCCGTTGTTTGGTGCTATTTCTTCTCAGCTGATTGGGTTTTTTTGTTGTTGTTTTGTTTATGTCTTTGCATAATATTTCCTTTTTTACCCAGTAATTTTCTTTGCTTTGAAGTCTACCTAATATAAATGTAATCACTTCTATGTTTTACTGATTATTATCAATATGGTATATATTTTAAAAATATTTTTAGTTTCAGCCTACTTATGTTATTCTGTTTTAAATGAGTTTCTTGAAGACATTACATAATGTGGCCATGTAGTTTTAGTCATCCTCCCAATCTCTATCTTTTAATTGGTTCACAGTCTTGCACTATTTACATTTAAATTAATTATTGATATATTAGTGGTGGTCTGTTTACTTGTTTTCTGTTTGTTTATTTAATTTTTCATTACAGTTCCTCATTTGTTGATTTCCTGTGGCTTAATTGAACATTCCTAAGAATTCCATCTTGTTTTATTCACATTGTTTTTTAGTATATCAAACAGTATAGTTTTCTTATAACACTGATGTTATAATTTTTGGTTCAACTATCAAATACAATATAAGGAAATCATGAGGAGAAAGATAGTCTATTATATTTATACTTATTTTTACCCAATTCTTTATTCTTTTGTCATTATTTATGAAGGGATTTATGAAGTTCCCAGCCTTCTTCTGTTATAATTTCATTTTTAGAGAGTTTCTTGTAACTGTTTTTTAGTAAAAGATCTGCTAGCAACAAATTCTCTTAGCTTTCCTTCATGTGTTCATTTCATTCAAGTGTTTATTTCCCCTTTATTCCAGAAGCATAGGTTTACCAGATACAGCATTTTTGGTATAGTTGTTTTCTTTTAGTACTTGAAAAATGTGCCACTTCCTTCTTGCCTCCATCATTTCAGATGAGAAACCCACTATAATTTGAATTGTTCTTGCCCTTAGGTAATACAATGTTTCTTTCTTGCTGCTTTCAAGATTTTTGCTTTGTCTTTAGATTTTCCAAATTTAATTATGATATAGTTTGGAATGGATATCTTTGGGCTTACCCTATTTGGGTTTTCTCAGATTCTTGAATCTGTCAATGTATGTGTTTCATCAAAGTTGGGCAGTTTTCAGCCACTATTTGTTCAAATCTTGTTTATCCCATGTTCTTTCTCCTCTTCTTCCAAAGCTTCAAAGATAAGAATGTTAGATCTTTTGTGATTGTCACACAGGTCAATGACGGCACTCTTTTTTTTTCCTGTTCTTGTCAGTTTCCTCTCTATTGTTAAGACTGGTCAAATTCTATTTATCTCTCTTCAAGTTCACAGGTTTTATTTTCTGTCATTTCGTCTCCTGACCCTCTCATCAGGATTTTTTGTTTGTTTGTTTCGTTTGGTTATTATAATTTTTGTTATGTAATTTCTATTGGATTATTTATTATAACTCTTATTTCTATGCTGATGTCTTCTGTTTTTTTTCAGATAATTCATAATTACTTGTTGAATACCTAATTTTTTTTTTTTAGTTTTCATTATTGTAGCCTTTTATTTTCAGTATCTTTATAAATCTGGCAGTGTTTTGAACAGTAAATCATAAAATTGAACATCTGTGAGTGAACATCTGAGAATGATAACATCAGCAAATTACACACCGAAACATATTATTAACAATAAAAGGTACAAAAAAAAGGGGGATGGTCATAAGTTTGGTTTGTCATAGCTCTAATATTTTGTAAACTGGGGACTACCTGTATACCAAATTTACTGAGTTTGTTCCCTAAAATCTTCCTAAGTTCCCCCAAATATTTTAGAATCATGCACTGTTGTAGATGTGTGCCATTGATCCTATTCTGACTACTCTTAACAACCCTATACAAACAGTAGAACTGCCCTATAGGGTTTTCTAGGCCTCCCCAAATTAAACATGTTTGATGTCTTAAATTTATTGCAATTACTATCCATATTGATGCAAAAATGTCCAGTCTTTGCCAGTGGAAGCATATAAATTGATTTCTGAGTCCATTTGCCATGATCCTATTCATCTTTGATAGCTATCACGTTTTCTGATTTGACCACAAATTCCTGGCTTGCCATATATAAAATATACCAATAACTGATAGGCTATTGTTTCTCCAAAGAGCTGTGGTACTTTTGGTAGGAAATAATTTTTTATAGCTACCACAGTCTCAGGGTTGGGAGTGTTCATTGCTACTATACTGATCGTTATTTCTAAATCTTTTCCGTAGCTAGGGATAGGAAATATGTCCATTTAAAGGTAAAATTCACGAATTTTTTTTAATCTTGCAGTTTTGTTGTTATTGAAGAAGGTGAATAGCTCAAAATTACATGCCTAATCTTATTGAAAACACTTAAAAATTTTTTGTGATTCTTTTTTTTTTTTTTAGTCATTTGGAATAGTTTCAACATGAGGCATTTTTTTTTCCCCTCAATAAAAAAATTCCAAAATTTGATAACATTTTTAGGGACATTTTCATGCTATCTAACTCCAAATTAAGCGCACACTGTTTTTCAATGCAGAGGTTACATTTTAAAATAAGTAAGAAAGGTGGCGATAAAGGGAAAAAGTTAAAAAAATAAATGTTTGGAAATATATCTATGTGACTTTGTTAACAAATGTTACAATATTTGTATTACAAGAAAATCTACATTTTAAATAAAATTCCAACATTACTTGCTACTTGATATAATGTAGCACAGAGAAATAAAATTCTGAATACCTGTTTTTGAAGACCAAATAATATTAAATCCTGGCAAACCTTATAGCCTCTACCAGTGGGATATTGAAGTTCGTGTTATGGTGGTGTTCTCAGTTTTAGCATCCTCCCTTTCTCATTCTATATTTATTCAACCATTAAGTTAGTGACCTCAGGTTTTCAGGTAAGATACATTTGTTGTGATAGATAACTCGTAGTAACTAACATAATATGAACGTGCTCTTTCCTTCCCCACATGTGTTAACTACACATTTGTTCAAGGATGCTAAGTGCCCAGTTTCAAAACTTGCTCTTTCAACCAGCACTTACAGCTTGAGATTGGCTAGTGAAGTAGTTATGATTAATATAGTGCTAGCATGAGATATCCTTATAAAATTAATAGACAAAACCTTATTTCCCTTTTGCCATCTTCATCCTTTAGCCTTAATTCTGCTTGGATTCTGGGTGTGATGCTTAGTAATTCAGAAGCGATTTGTGATTCTAGGGAAAAAAATTTAAGGAACCTAGTTATTTCATTGAGCTGCTAGAGAGACCATTGATTGCCTAACATTAGGTGTCTATTGCATGAGCATAAGTCTCCTCACTGGTTTAAAATGACGGTTATAGTTTTCTCCGTTATTTGTAGTTGACTGTATTAGAGACTTAACAAGGATTTGCCCTACAATTTCTTTCAGGAAAATGACATTTTTATTCAATGAACTAAAAATAAACTAAATGAGGACCGTTATAAACAAAGTAGCCCAGGCATTGTGGAATACTAGTAAAGTACTAGATGCAGTGAAATTCAAATTCATTATATACCCTAATTCTCGCAACCCCTCATTCACATATCAACAAATTGACTCATAGTGACCCTATGTACAACAAAACGAAACACTGCCTGGTCCTTCAGCATCCTCACAATTGTTGCTATGTTTAAGCCCATCGTTGCAACCACTGTGTCAATCCATCTCATTGAGGGTCTTCCTCTTTTTTGCTGACCCTCTACCAAGCATGATATGCTTCTCCGGGGACTGATCCCTCCTGATAACATGTATCAACAAATAAATGGTAAGAAATACTCAAACCACTACTGCTCCCTTACTCTGAAACTTAGAAAGATCAGTAAGTTCACAATTTAATATGGATGGTTACACTACTAAGGGTATAAGTACTGTGTAAGGACATATGGGAAAGATAAAATTTCGACTTCACAGTCTAGGGACCTGTAGATAATATACATAGAAGTATTCTAGACAACTAGATATATATAGTTAATTATCTTCTATGTTGTGTGAGGTATATGGTACAGTATAGTGGATTAGTTATAAAATCATTTAAGAGAGTCCAAAATATATTGATGTGGTATTTCTTTGTATGCACATTTAAAATGCAATGCTCAAGAATAATGAGCAAGAATAATGCATGAACTACATGGAAGAAGCTCTAAGAGGCATGAGTTCAAAAAAAGTGTCTTTTTAAGTTTTTCATTTAAAATTTAAAAAGATGGATAAAAATGCATTTGAATGTTTCAGATGATGGTCTCAGTCTTTAACTGAGTTTTAACTACATAATTTCATAAAAAGGACACAGGTGGTTACAACATTCAGTCTCTGTAAAGGCATTAACCTGTATAGTTGAATTGACTTCCACATAGTTTTGTTTGACAAGAAAAAGAACATAATGGAGATGGTAGTCTACAAGCTTAATATTAAAAAAAGTGAGAAAGGAAAAGCAGTCTCTCACAGCTGTCAGGTGAACTGGCCTGGCTCAATCAGGTAGGCCACAGTGTTCTTGTCTTGATTCTTTAATAAACAGAAAAAAATTACTTAACACCAGCATCAGAAAAATATTACTAAGACGGTGGTTACTCAACAGACATGTCTGAGCACAGATAAAAACAAGAACACTGCCCAAACGTCTAAAATGGACAATATCCTGTTTCCCAGTTAGTATTAGTGACTGTTGATTCTTAGCTGATTACAGCTTTAGCAATGTTTCAATCTTTCTGCCTCCTAGATACAATTACCCCCATTTATGACACCACCTAATTCAGGATGAGACCCATGTGCACCTAGGTATCGGTCACTACAATAGCCATGACAATGCTGAACAAGGCCACACACATATGATGGTTCACAACAGTGCTATACCGAAGAAAGAAGCAGATGGCCACATAGTGGTCATAGGCCACGGTGGTGAAGAGAACCATCTCGGTCCCAAGGAACCATGTGAAGAAGAAGAGCTGGGACATGCAGCCCCCATACGAGACGGTCTTCTCTGATGTGAGCATGGTCCACAGCATTTTGGGTATAACTCTTGTTGTGCAGATGATATCCATGGTAGCCAGTGCCAGAAGGAGAACATACATTGGGGTATGCAAGGTGGTATTATAAATTATGGCAACGACAGTGAGCATATTGCCAAGAAAAGACACAAGGTAGATGAAGAGAAAGATGACAAAGAGAACTCCCTGAAGTTCAGGATTTCTGGTGAGGACCAGAATTATGAACTCAGTCACAATGCTGTGGCTTATCCTGATTTGGCAATTAAATAGTTGACATTGCACAGGTTGAATGACTGGGAATTAAAGGAACCTGTATATTGTTATTTGGAGATTTTCTATGGTGGGTGAGTGTGTGTGTGTGTGTATGTGTGAATTTAATGATTTGATACAACTCTGTAGTAGGAATTTCCTTATAATGACGTTCTCTCTTCCAGACAATATCCTCTGTTTTACAGACAGATGCCATTCTCTGACTTGTGTTCTTCCACTGATGACTCAAATAAACTAAAGCCAGTGGTTAAGAAGAAAAACATAAGAAAAAATGTCTCTTTAGATATTGCAATACTATTATTCTGAGTTGAAACTTGCCTGAGAGTAATTTATGTTTTTATGTACCTATAAAACAACAACAAAAAAAACAAACCCAGTGTTGTCGAGTCGATGCTGACTCATTGGTTTGGTTTTATGTACCTATACCACATGAAAATATGATAAAATAAATACATATCTCTTAAACTTGGTTAATTACATGATTTTCTTAGAAGTCTTTTTTGAGACATAGTAGGAATAACTGAAACAACAGGGCTAAGAACAGTGGGGACATTTCAGGGCAAAAATGCCCATCATAATAATCTAACATGTGGCCATTGACTATTGCAGTCCAAATACTAAACAATTTAATCATATGTCTGTCTTGACAATTTTTTCTTCTGTTTGACAAGCATATTGCTAAAATTGAGTAAACTAATCATTTTTATTTTTTATTTTAATCATTTGCTGCACTGTCATATAATGGCAACATAATTGGATTTAAAAACAATAATCTTTTTTTTTAATCTAGGATTGCATCTTATTTTTTTTTTATACTTTTAAGTTAACCATTTAACCTTCATAAGCATCAGATTACTTAGTCCTAAGATATTGAATAATTTGGGATTGATATTAGAAATTATATAAAAACTAGAACAGAACCAGTTGTCAGTTTGAGTGTGGGTTCACAGTCCTATCTAATTTGCAGTCTTGCAGCCTCTCAGTTAATTAACTGGCTAAATAGATTTTAGCTACTGACTGATTCATTGGCAGTCGTTCAGACCGGGAAAAAAGAAAAAGAAAAGCTTTTGTCTGATACATAATCAAAATTGAGGATTCTTAGCTTTAATTTTTATTTCCCCATACTGCAATAATGCAAGAGTGTCATTACTTGGATATATGATATGCGACAGGTTCTGCAGATATGATATTATTTAATCCTCACACTATACTGAGTCTTAATACTGAAGACTAAAGTCTCAATGTGGTTGTGATAAGAAAACACTGCACAGAGATTGTCTGATTCCAAAAAAATTGTTATGAACCTTTTTGATGATATGTATGCCTTTAGGCAAAATGCAACAAAATTACACAACAAATGAATGATATAAGAAATATTTGAAGGAACATGGAAGGTTTATTTTGAATAAGATATGATTTGTGGAAGGAAAATATACACAAATTTGTTGTCTTCAAATATTTAAAAGGTTTGATACTGAATTAAATTATATTAACTTAAAATATTGAGCGTTTAATACAGTTTCAAATAATATTATAACAGCTTGGGAAGGTCATGCCATCTGAATCAGAGGTCTGGCATCAAATTTTCTTGAGATGAATCTATTAAAAATCTGTCCCCTTTCAGCACATGTGATGTTTTCTACAAAAAACAAACAAACAAACAAAAACTCAGCTGCCATTAAGTCTATTCTGATTGATGGTGACCCCACGTATTTCAGAGTAGAACTGTACTCTGTAGGGCTTTGAATGGCTGAGTTTTTGGAAGGAGATCATCAGCCATTTCTTCTGAGGTGCCTCTGGGTGGATTCAAACCTCAAACCATTCAGTTAGTAGTTGAGAGCATTAAACATTTGCCCCACTCAGAAATAAGTATTCAGTATAAACGGAACCCTCCTTGTTGAAGGAAAAAAAAAGAAAAAAAGCTTCAGTATTCTCTTAGAGAACTATTGTTTATCAGTGTAAATAATATTACTTATAAAGTTACTTATCTGTATAATTGTTACCTACTAAATCTTCTGAAGCTTGATATAAGGGAGAGATCCCAGCACCAAGATACAAAGCCATGTTTCACAAAATGCCAGTTGCAAGGAGACAGGGAAGTACACTTCTTGTCCACCATCTCTGCGTTAACAGCAAAGGTGAGGGAATCCGGAGATTCTTTTTCTCATCTCTTCTTGTGATGCCACCAGTTCTCCTTCACAGGAACAATGACATTGACTGGGCTCTGTTCCCAGTACTGATTCCATGGGTAAGGATGGTTACTTACGCAGAAGAGGCTGAATCCAGAAGGGGACCGTGACACATTTCCCTAGAAGGAGGAAGAATCTATTGGCTATAAAACCCTTTTACAGAACGTTTACTTTTGGCCCAGGGTGGAGATATTTATTGTCCATTACCCATAGGTGTCCAAAGAGTGGTCAATAATTTCTCCTGAAATTCTGCAAGTGAGATTCATCTGACTTGTATAAATTACCCAGTATCTCCAAAGGCCACAGCCCACATCAGCATGAGAGTCTATTTTTCTAAGTCTTACAAATCAAAAGCCATTTACTTTTGGTCGTGTCCCTTTCTGGTCATCCCATTTGGAATTATCAATTTTGCTGTAGTTACTATGTTGAATCTGACTAAGATTGACTTGATTAATATTTGGAGATGAAAAATCAGTGAAATTTAGTTAGAGCCGTGGTAATAGAGTGGGCTGAAATCTTAACCCTGGTACTTTCTGCCTGTGGCCTTGTGTTTTTAATTTACATTTTCCAAGTATCAGTCTCTTCATTGATTAATGGGATATTAAGAGTTGTAACCTCATTGGGATGATTTTTAGATTAAATCATGAATGTGAATCATTTATCCCAATCTGGGACCATACTGAGCTCTCAATTAAAGGTAATTATAAATTAAAAAAAAATTTTTTTTATTTATAATTATTGCATAGTTCCCAAAACTCGTGTCATTTTCAAGTCTTATGTTTTAGTATATAGATTTTTTAAATGATACTAAGACATTTTTTAATCTCAAAGAAAAAAATTCCAAAAGTATATTTGAAATAATTGAATGAATATTATAGTGTAAGAATAGGAAGATTGGTTCAGAACGCTAAAAGATAAATCAATTAATTCTAATTACAACTAATATGCTTTTATAGGCCATGCTTTGTAATAATCAGCGTGTTATTGTCTTTGATTATAATAATGGAGAAAAAGTAATACATATTCTCAATTATCTGACGTTTAATGGTGAGAAGAAAAACACATGTACAATCAACTTTCATACCTTGATATGATGAGCAAATTACTAGAAGTACGAATGACTTAATTTAGTAACAACACATTTAATTTGATCTTAGATATGATCATGGAAAAACTAATAAAAAAATTCATGTTACTTTGTCTCTGAAAAGTGGGCAGTTCTCTAGAAGTGTGAAGGGAAAAGTGAGAGGGGAGAGAAAATAAATTCTAAGCAAAAATACTAATGTGTAAAACTATGAGTTATGAAGTACAAAATATGTTTGAGAAACAGCAAGTAGTTTGATTATAAGATGGTAGCAGCTTTGTGTAATAGAAGAAGTAGTGTGAGAGGTGAGATATAATGAGATGGTCTGGTTCAATTATTATATTTTATGGTTCTGTAGGCAATAAGGGAGAAATTGGACATTTCTGCTAGAGGAAGTAATATGTGGTGTGTAAAAATTTTAGAAAGGCAGCCTGCAGGTAACACAGAGAACGGATTCAAGAGAGATATTTGTTGTCCAAATTGGCCTGAGATTGCATTTACAAGCACTAGTTGGTTTGTGGAGGAGCATTGATTTCATTAAATTTAACATTAAAACTTAACATTAGGATTTATTTATAATGATTAGGTATGAGAATAAAATGAAAGTTATCTAATGGATACATAAGTCATTTAATACATGTTATACTGAAACCATTACCACAAAACACAGATACGAGCCTCCTGCTGCAAAGCTGATACTGAGACAGGGGTGAGGTAAGCAGCAAGAGGTCTTTATTGTATACCAGTATACAAGGGACAGAGGGGAATGCGCTCCTCCAAAGTCTGTCTGTCTGCTGGAGACCTACTGGAGGGTTTTATAGGGTTAGGGCTTAGGCTTAAAGAATCTGGAGAATGGCGATTCCCCTTTGATGGGGGGCATGTTGACCACATTTCAGACATGATGACCTTCTGCGGGTATTCTTTAGAGGTCCTTTGATGCCATCCTGGTTTCAGTCACAAGATGGGACCCCACTGTTTGGTTGTCTCATCCCAGATCTTATTGATCATTGTTCTGCTTGTTCAAGAGGAACATGGGTTAATTTTAAACTTTATAGAATCATGGAGAATGGGAGAGGAAAGGGAGGAAACAAACCACAAATCACAAAATCACTGGGGTATGCAAAAGCTGACTATGCAAGCCATGTAGAAACAACGCTACAATACCAGGACATTAGGCTCCTACGATCTCTTTCTCACACTGCCTCTTTCAAAACCAAACCAAACCCTTTGCTGTGGAGTCGATTCCGACTCACAGTGACCCTATGTGACAGAGTAGAACTGCCTCACAGGGTTTCCAAGGAGCGGCTACTGGATTTGAACTGTCAACCTTTTGGCTAGCAGCTGAGCTCTTTACCACTGTGCCACCAGTGTTCCAATAATATTATAGTATAGTTAATATCATAATGTATATATATATATAATAAATAAACCTACACTAAATATGTTCATTTTAATTATTTAGCAGGATGCAGGAACATTGCCAAATAAACACTGGCAGCCCCTTTTCAGCCCCTTCTTAGATTAAATTGAGGCCACCCTGTTTACTGACTCTAATGCAACAGTCAATACCAGTCCATTTCGGTGTTTTATGGATGTGTCATTCACTGTGCTGCTTTATTTAATCTTGATAACAGGAGTAATTAAGAATTATCAATGTCCCTACTTTACATATGAGGAAGTAACAGAAAGTCTGGGGGCCATGGCCTCTGGAGTCCCTCCAGCCTCAGTCAGATCATTAAGCCTGGTCTTTTTTTTTTTACTAGCATTTGAGGTCTGCATCCCACTTTTTTCCTGCTCCATCAGGAATTCTCTGTCAGGGCATCTAGTTTTTCCAGTCTCAGGCTGATGGAGTTTCTGGATTATGTGGCCCTTTCTGTCTCTTGGGCTCATATGTTACCTGTGTTTTTGGCATTCTTCATTCTCCTTTGCGCCAGGTGGGTTGAGACCAATTGATGCGTCTTAGATGGACGTTTGTTAGATTTTAAGACCCTTGACGCCACTCACCAAAGTTGGATGCAGAACTTTTTCTTATTTTTTTTATTGTGCTTTAAGTAATGTTTGCAAATCAAATCAGTCTGTCATACAAAAACTTACATACACCTTGCTATGTACTCCTTGTTGCTTTCCCCCTAATGAGACAGCACATTCCTCCCCTCCACCCTGTATTCCCTGTGTCCATTCAACCAGCTCCTGTCCCCCTCTGCCTTCTCATCTTGCCTCCAGGAGCTGCCCACATAGTCTCACGTGTCTACTTAAGCCAAGAACCTCCTCACCAGTATCATTTTCTGTCTTGTAGTCCAGTCTAATCCCTGTCTGAAGAGTTGGCTTTGGGAATGGCTTCAGTCTTTGGCTAACAGAAGGTCCAGTGACCAGGGCCTCCGAGGTCCCTTCAGTCTCAGTCGGACCATTAAGTCTGGTCTATTTATGAGAATTTGAAGTCTGCATCCCCTGTTCTCCTGCTCCATCAGGGATTCTTTGTTGTGTTCCATGTCAGGGCAGTGGTAAGTTGCAGTCAGCCACCATCTAGTTCTTCTATGTGACCCTTTCTGTCTCTTGGGCTCATAATTGCCTCTGTCTTTGGTGTTCTTCATTCTTCTTTGCTCCATTTGGATTGAGACCAATTGATGCATCTTAGATGGCCACTTTTAGTGTTTAAGACCCTAGATGCCATTCACCAAAGTGGAATGCAGAACGTTTCCTTAATACATTTTGTTATGCCAATTGACCTATGTTGTTGCTGTTAGGTGCCGTCGAGGTGGTTCTGACTCATAGCGACCCTATGCATGACAGAACGAAACACTGCCTGGTCCTGTGCTATCCTCACAATCGTTGTTATGCTTGAGCCCATTGTTGCAGCCACTGTGTCAATCCACCTCATTGAGGGTCTTCCTCTTTTCTGCTGACCCTCTACTTTGCCAAGCGTGATGTCCTTCTCCAGAGAGTGATCCCTCCTGACAACATGTCAAAAGTATGTAAGACACAGTCTCGCCATCCTTGCCTCTAAGGAGCATTCTGGTTGTACTTCTTCCAAGACAGATTTATTCGTTCTTCTGGCAGTCCATGGTATATTCAATATTCTTCGCCAACACCACAATTCAAAGGCATCAATTCTTCCTCAGTCTTCCTTATCCATTGTCCAGCTTTCACATGCATATGATGTGATTGAAAATACCATGGCTTGGGTCAGGTGCACCTTAGTCTTCAAGGTGACATCTTTGCTCTTCAACACTTTCAAGAGGTCCTTTGCAGCAGATCTACCCAATGCGATGCGTCTTTTGATTCCTTGACTGCTGCTTCCATGGCTGTTGATTGTACATCCAAGTAAAATTAAATCCTTGACAACTTCAATCTTTTCTCCGTTTATCATGATGTGGCCTATTGGTCTGGTTGTGAGGATTTTTGTTCTCTTTATATTAAGGTGCAATTGATACTGAAGGCTGTGGTCTTTGATCTTCATTAGTAAGTGCTTCAAGTCCTCTTCACTTTCAGCAAGCAAGGTTGTGTCATCTGCATAACGCAGGTTGCTAATGAGTCTTCCTTCAATCCTGATGCCCCGTTCTTCTTCATAGAGTCCAGCTTCTCAGATTATTTGCTCAGCGTACTGATTGAATAGGTATGGTGAAAGAATACAACCCTGATGCACACCTTCCCTGACTTTAAACCAATCGGTATCCCCTTGTTCTGTCTGAGCAACTGCCTCTTGATCTATGTAAAGCTTCCTCATGAGCACAATTAAGTGTTCTGGAATTCCCATTCTTCACAACATTATCCATAATTTGTTATGATCCACACAGTCGAATGCCTTTGCATAGTCAGTAAAACAAAGGTAAACATCCTTCTGGTATTCTCTGCTTTCAGCAAGGATCCATCTGACATCAGCAATGATATCCCTGGTTCCATGTCCTCTTCTGAAACCGGCCTGAATTTCTGGCAGTTCCCTGTCGATATATTACTTACTGCAGCCGTTTTTGAATGATCTTCAGCAATATTTTGCTTGCGTGTGATATTACTGATATTGTTCTAAAATTTCCACATTCAGTTGGATCACCTTTCTTGGGAATAGGCATAAATATGGATCTCTTCCAGTCAGTTGGCTAGGAAGCTGTCTTCCATATTTCTTGGCATAGACAAGTGAGCACCTCCAGCGCTGCATCCATTTGTTGAAACATCTCAGTTGATATTCCATCAATTTCTGGAGCCTTGTTTTTCACCAATGCCTTCAGAGCAGCTTGGACTTCTTCCTTCAGTACCACCGGTTCCTGATCATATGCCACCTCTTGAAATGTTTGAACATCGACTAATTCTTTTTGTTATAATGACTCTGTGTATTCCTTCCAACTTCTTTTGATGTTTCCTGTGTCTTTTAATATTTTTGCCGTAGAATCCTTCACTATTGCAACTAGAGGCTTGAATTTTTCTTCAGTTCTTTCAGCTTGCGAAACATCGAGGGCATTCTTCCCTTTTGGTTTTCCATTTCCAGCTCTTTGCACATCTAATTATAATACTTTACTTTGTCTTCTCGAGACGCCCTTTGAAATCTTCTGTTCTGCTCTTTTACTTCACCAATTCTTCCTTTTGCTTTAGCTGCTAGACTTTCTAGAGCAAGTTTCAGAGTCTCCTCCAACACCCATCTTGGTCTTTTCTTTCTTTCCTGTCTTTTCAATGACCTCTTGCTTTCTTCATGTATGATGTCCTTGATGTCATTCCACAACTCGTCCGGTCTTTGGTCACTAGTGTTCAATGCGTCAAATCTATTCTTCAGATGGTCTCTAAATTCAGGTGTGATATACTCAAGGTCATATTTTGGCTCTCGTAGACTTGCTCTGATTTTCTTCAGTTTCAGCTTGAACTTGCATATGAGCAATTGATGGTCTGTTCCACAGTCGGCCCCTGGCCTTGTTCTGACTGATGACAGTGAGCTTTTCCATTGTCTCTTTCCACAGATGTAGCCAATTTGATTTCTGTGTGTTCCATCTGGCGAGGTCCATGTGTATAGTCGCTGTTTATGTTGGTGAAAGAAGGTATTTGCAATGAAGAAGTCATTGGTCTTGCAAAATCCTGTCATTCGATCTCCGGCATTGTTTCTATCACCAAGGCCATATTTTCCAACTACCGATCCTTCTTGTTTCCAACTTTCACATTCCAATCACCAGTCATTATCAATGCATCTTGATTACATGTTTGATGAATTTCAGACTGTAGCAGCTGATAAAAATCTTCTATTTCTTCATCTTTAGCCCTAGTGGTTGGTGCATATATTTGAATAATAGTCGTATTAACTGCTCTTCCTTGTAGGCGTGTGGGTATTATCCTATCACTGACAGCATTGTACTTCAGGATAGATCTTGAAATGTTCTTTCTGACAATGAATGCAACACCATGCCTCTTCAAGTTGTCATTCCCAGCATAGTAGACTATATGATTGTCTGATTCAAAATGGCCAATACCAGTCCATTTGAGTTCACTAATGCCTAGGATATCGATGTTCATGCATTCCATTTCATTTTGACTATTTCTGATTTTCCTAGATTCATACTTTGTGCATTCCAGGTTCCGATTATTAATGGATATTTTCAGCTGTTTCTTCTCATTTTGAGTCATGCCACACCAGCAAATGAAGGTCCCAAAAGCTTTACTCAATCCACGTCATTAAGGTTGACTCTACTTTGAGGAGGCAGCTGTTCCCTAGTCATCTTTTGAGTGTCTTCCAACCTGGGGGGCTCATCTTCCAGCACTATATCAGACAATGTTCCGCTGCTATTTATAAGGTTTTCACTGGCTAATGCTTTTCAGAAGTAGACTGCAGGGTCCTTCTTCCTAGTCTGTCTTAGTCTGGAAGCTTAGCTGAAACCTGTTCTTCATGGGTAACCTTGCTGGTGTCTGAATACCAGTGGCATAGCTTTCAGCACCACAGGAACACGCAAGCCCCCACAGTACGACAAACTGACAGACACGTGAGGGAATTGACCTATATGTCCCCTGAAACCATGGTCCACAGACCCCTGCCCCTGGTACGCTGGCCTTTGAAGTGTTCAGTTGTATTCAGAAAATTTCTTTGCTTTGGTTTAGTCCAGTCCTATGACCCCTCCTGTATTGTATGCTGTTTTTCTCTTCACCTAAAAGAGTTCTTGTCTACTATTTAATTAGTGAATACCCCTCTCCCTCCTTCCCCAAACTGTAAATATCAAAGAAAATATTTTCTTCTGTGTTTAACCATTTCTTGAGTTCTTATAATAGTGATCTCATACAATATTTGTCCTAATTCACTAAGCCTAATGCCTTTTTTTTCAATGCCTACCAGATTCCTCCATGTTATGAAATGTTTCAAGTATTCGTTGTTCTTTATTGTTTTGCAGTATACCATTGTGTGACTGTACCATAATTTATCCATTCATCTGTTGATGGGCACCTTGGTTACTTCCATTTTTTTGCTACTGTAAACAGTGCTGCAATGAGCATGGGTGTCCATATATCTGTTCACGTGAAGGCTATTATTTCTCTAGGATATATTCCAAGGAGTGGGTTTGCTGGATCATATGGCAGTTCTATTTCTAGCTTTGTAAGGAAGGATCAAATAGATTTCCAAAGTGATTGTATCATTTTACATTCCCACCAGCAGTGTATAAGTGTTCCAGTCTCTCCACAACCTCTCTAACATTTCTTATTTTGTGTTTTTTGGATTAAAGTCAGCCTTGTTGGAGTGAGATGGAATCTTATTGTAGTTTTGATTTGCATTTCGCTAATGGCTAATGATTGTGAGCATTTCCTAATGTACTTGTTAGCTGCCTGCATGTCTTCTTTGGTTTAGTGCCTGTTCATATCCTTTGCCCATTTTCTTATTGGGTTATTTGTCTTTTTGTTGTTGAGTTTTTGCAGTATCATGTAGATTTTAGAGATCAGACACTGACCAGAAATGTCATAGCTAAAAAGATTTTCCCACTCTGTAGGTAATCTTTGTACCCTTTTGGTGAAGTCTTTGGATGAACATATGTGTTTGATTTTTAGAAGCTCCCAGTTATCTAGTTTCTCTTCTGGCGTTTGTGTTAGTAATGTTTTGTATACTGCTTATGCCATGTTTTAGGGCTTCTAACATTGTCCCTATTTTTCTTTCCATGATTTTTATTGTTTTTGCTTTTTTATTTAGGTCTTTGATCCATTTTGAGTTAGTTTTTGTGCATGGTGTGAGGTATGGGTCTTGTTTCATGTTTTTGCAGATAGATATCCTGTTATGCCAGCACCATTTGTTAAACAGACTGTCTTTTCCCCATTTAGCTGACTTTGGGACTTTGTCAAATATCAGCTGCTCATATGTGGATGGATTTATGTCTGGATTCTCAATTCTGTTTCATTGGTCTATGTATCTGTTGTTGTACAAGTACCAGGCTATTTTGACTAACTTGTCAGTATAATATGTTCTAAAATCGGGTAGCGAGAGACCTCCCACTTTGTTTTTTTTTTTCAGTAATACTTTACTTATCCAGAGCCTCTTTCCCATCCATAAGAAGTTGGTGATTTGTTTTTCCACCTCATTAAAAAATGTCTTCGCAATTTGGATTGAAATTTTATTGTATATATAGATCCCTTTGGGTAGAATAGACTTTTTTACAATGTTGAGTCTTTCTATCCATGAGCAAGGTATGTTTTTCCACTTATGTAGGTCTCTTTTGTTTTCTTGCAGTAGTGACTTGTAGTTTTCTTTGTATAGGTCTTTTACGTTTCTGGTTGGATTTATCCCTGAGTATTTTATCTTCTTGGGGCTATTGTAAATGGTAATTATTTGGTGATTTCTTCTTTGACGTTCTCTTTGTTGGTGTAGAGGAATCCAACTGATTTTTGTATGTTTATCTTGAATCCTGATACTCTGCTGAACTCTTCTATTAGTTTCAATAGTTTTCTTGAGGATTCTTCAGGGTTTTCTGTGTATAAGATCATGTCATCTGTAATTAGAGACAATTTTATTCTTCCTTACCAGTTTGGGTGCCCTTTATTTCTTTATCTAGCCAAGTTGCTCTGGCTAGCACCCCCAGCACAATGTTGAATAAGAGTGGTGTTGAACGGCATCCTTGTCTGCTTTCCATTCTCAATGGGAATGCTTTCAGACTCTCTCCACTTAATATGATGTTGGCTGTTGGCTTAGTATAAATGCCTTTTATTATGTTTAGAAAATTCCATTTTTTTCCTATTTCGCTGAGAGTTTTTATCATCAATGGGTGTTGGACTTTGCCAAAAACCTTTTCTGAATCAATTGATAAGATCATGGGGTTCTTGTCTTTTGTTTTATTTATATGATCGATTACATTGATTGTTTTTCTAATGTTGGACAATCCCTGCATACCTGGTATGAATCGCTCTTGGTCACGGTGAATTTTTTTGATATGTTGTTGAATTCTATTGGCTAGAGTTTTGTTGAGGATTTTTGTGAGGGATAAAAAAAAAAATGAGGGATACAGGTCTGTAATTTCCTTTTTTCTCTGGTATCTTTACAATTTCCTTTTTTCTCTGGTATCTTTACCTGACTTTGGTATCAGGGAAATGCTGGCTTCCTAGAATGAGTTTGGGAGTATTCTATTCTTTTCTGTGCTCTGAAATACCTTTAGTAGCAGTGATGTTAACTCTTCTCTGAAAAAAAAAAAATTTTTTTTTTTTTTTTTTACAGTGAAGCCGTCAAGGCCAGGGCTTTATTTGTTGGGAGTTTTCTAAATACCTTTCTAATCTCTCCTTTTGTTATGGGTTTATTTAGTTGTTCTACCTCTGTTTGTGTTAGTTTAGGTAGGTAGTGTGCTTCTAGAAATTCATCCAATTCTTCTAGGTTTTCAAATATGTTAGAGTACAATTTTTCATAGTAATGTGATATGATTCTTTTAATTTCAATTGGGTCTGTTGTGACATCGCCCATCTAATTTCTTTTTCGGGTTATTTGCCTCCTCTCCTGTGTTTCTTTTGTCAGTTTGGCCAATGGTTTATCATGTTTGTTAATTTTTTTCGAAGAACCAGCTTATGGTCTTGTTAACTCTTTCAAATTTTTTTCTGTTCTCTATTTCATTCAATACTGCTCTAGTTTTTATTATTGATTTTCTTCCGGTGCCTGAGGGTTTCTTTTGCTGTTTTTTTTTTTGTTGTTGTTGTTCAAATTGTAAGGATAATTCTTCGATTTTGGCCCTTTCTTCCTTTTGGATGTGTGCATTTATTGATATAAATTGACCTCTGAGCACTGCTTTCGCTGTGTCCCAAAGATTCTGATAAGAAGTGTTTTCATTCTCATTGGATTCTATGAATTTCTTTATTCCATCCTTAATGTCTTCTATAACCCAGTCTTTTTTGAGCAGGGTATTGCTCAGTTTCCAAGTGTTTGATTTCTTTTCACTGCTTTTTCTGTTACTGATTTCTACTTTTATGGCCCTGTGGTCAGAGAAGATGCTTTGTGATATATCAATGTTTTGTATTCTTATGACCAAATATGTGGTCTATTCTAGAGAATGTTCCATGTGCACTAGAAAAGAAAGTATACTTGACTGCTGTTGGATGGAGTGTTCTGTATATATCTATAAGGTCGAGATGGTTGGTTGTGGCATTTAGATCTTCCGTGTCTTTATTGAGCTTCTTTCTGGATGTCTGTCCTTCACCAAAAGTGGTGTGTTGAAATCTCCTATTGTTATTGTGGAACTGCTTATCTCACTTTTCATTGCTTATAGAGTTTGTGTATCTTGCAGCCCTGTCATTGGGTGCATAAATATTTAATATGGTTATTTCACCCTGGTATATTGTCTCTTTAATCATTATATAGTGTCCTCCCTTATCCTTTGTGTTGGATTTTACTTTAAAGTCTATTGTGTCAGAAATTCATATTGCCAATCCTGCTCTTTTTTGATTGTTGTTTGCTTGATGTATTTTTTCCGTCTTTAGTTTTAGTTTGTCTGTGTCTTTAAGTCTAAAGTGTGTCTCCTGTAGGCAGCATATAAATGGATCGTGTTTTTAAATCCATTCTGCTGCTCTCTGTCTCTTTATTGATGCATTGAGTCCATTTACATTCAATGTAATTATGGATAGGCATAAGTTTAGCCCTCATTTTGATGTCTTTTTTTATGTATTCTTGACAATTTCTTTTTTGCACTTAATTTTTTGTGCTGAGTAGTTTTTCTTTATATGTTTTCTTTTCCTTTTTTTCATTGTTGTTGATTTTGTTTTTCCTGAGTCTTTATGTTTGTCTAGTATTTCATTTTGATGTGTAGGATTGTTAGTCTCCTTTGTGATTACCTTAATATTTACCCCTATTTTTCTAAGTTTAAACCAAACTTTTATTTCTTTATGTCGCCTTGAGTTCCTCCCTATATGAAATGTTTATGGCTACATTTTTTAGTCCCTCTTTATTGATTTAATGTTGCCTTCTTTTACATTATGACATAGCCATTTCTCTGTTCTGAGAATTTTTTTTTATTGATTTATTTTTGTCATTTCCCTATCTGGGTTGATATCTGGTTTCTCTGACCTGTGTTCTAGTCTTGGGTTGATATCTGATGTTATTGATTTTCTAACAGGAGAACTCCTTTTAGTGTTTCTGGTAGTTTTGGTTTGGTTTTTGCAAATTCCCTAAACTTCTGTTTATCTGGAGTGTCCTAATTTCGCCTTCATATTTGAGAGGCGGTTTTCCTGGATGTATGATTCTTGGCTGACAATTTTTTTCCTTCAAGACTTTGTAGATATTATTCCATTGTCTTCTTACCTGCATTTTTTCTGCCAAATAGTCCCAGCTTATTCTTGCTGACTGTCATTTGTAGGTGACTTTTTTTTTTTTTTTTATCCTTAGCCCATCTTAAAATTCTCTCTGTATCTTTGGTTTCAGCAAGTCTGATTATAATGTATCATGAAGATTTTGTTTTGGAATCTACTGTATGAGTGGTTAGCTTAGCATCTTAGATAGGCATCTTCTCATCTTTCACAATATCAGGGAAGTTTTCTGCCAACAAATCTTCAACAATTCTCTGTATTTTTTGTTTTCTCTTCCTGTTTTGGTACTCCAGTCACTTGTAGGTTGTTTCTCTTGATAGATTCCCACATGATTCTCAGGGTTTCTTCATTTTTTAAAATTTTTTATCTGATTTTTCTTCAGCTATATTGTTGCCAAGTGTTTTATCTTCTATCTCACTAATTTTTTCTTCTAGTTCCTCAATTCTTCCCTGGCTTTCTATTGAGTTGTCCCTGAAATTTTATTGTTAATCTTGCAAATTTCGGATTGTTCTCTCTATGTGGATTCTTGCACCCTATTAAAATTTTCATTATGCCCTTTAATAACCTTAATTTTCTCCATTGCTTTATCTGTGTGTTCTTTGGCATTTTCTGCATTTTGCGTGATCTGAAAAGTTTGTAAATTAATCTTTTGTATCCTGCCTCTGGTAATTCCAGGAATACCTCTTTGTCTGGAAGATTCCTTGAATATTTGTTTTGAGAGCATCTTGAAGCAATCATGGTTTGTTTTGATATTGAGTGTTGTCTCTGAGCCATCTGTAAGTTATCGTATTAATTTATTTTACATTTGCTTACTGTATCCTAGTTTCTCGGTTTGTTTTGTTTTGATATTCCCAAATAGGCTACTTGAGAGAGCTAGCTTGATTGATTGCACCTTTGAAGCTCTAATGTCCTGTCACCAGATGGCTAGGGCTGTTACCAGGCATATGAGCCTAGGGGCACATCCACTGTTTTTGTATGGATTCAGCTCAGGTCTCCAGGTAGTTGGTCATGAATTGCGTGATGCATGTTCTGTCCTACAGTCTTAGAGGGGCAGGGGTGATTGGCGTAGGCACAGGTATCTGGTTGCAGCAGTGGGTCACACTCTGAGCAAGGCAGGGGGCTGACAACCATCCCCTGAGTCCCTGTGAGGAAAGTGCATCCCTATTCCCTAGAGCACACATGTGGGTGGGTTTTGCAGCCAGACTGTGGGCAACCAAAGTCTTTGGTTGTATGGGCTAGGAGGCACCACTTATCCTTGGACCCCTGTTGTGGGTGGCTAGGTGGCATGGGTGGAGCCACCAGTCCTCAGGCCCCTGATCTGGAGAGGTGAGGACCCTGTTCAATAGGCAGAGTGGTGTCAAAGATCAGAAACTGCCTCTTCACCACAGAGCTGAAACAGTTAAAGTCAGATCTCAAGTACATACACAGTTGCATTGCTCCAACAAGGGCCTAAGCTCCTGAAATGGGCCCACACAGGTCCATCCAGGGGTGAAAGGCATTCAAAGTCTGTGGACCATTTGTGCCTAGACAGGAGCCACTTCTGGCCTGAGTTCCTAGCTTAGGGGAGCCAGCAGATTATCTTTTCTCCCAATTGTTAATTTATTCCTTCTCCAAGGCCAGAAGATGCATAGCAGAACATTTCTGAGGCCCAGGGCAATTGATTGACACTGAAGCCAGCTTGGGGACTGGGAGCGTGGTAAATTAGAGGCAAGTATTTAGCTTTTGTGAAGAATGCAGATTGATGATTCCAGAGGTGTGAACAGACTGTGTGTGAACAGACTGTGTGGCTCACTGTCTCTCCCCTAGGAACTCGTGTCCCAAACGCCACCAGCCCCATCACGGTTGTGCCAGTTGATTCTGCCGGAGCAGCTCTGGTTCACATGGAGTCAGGGCTGGCAACTCCTCTCCACTTCTGAACCGTCTCTCCCTCCTCCTGCCTCTCAATCCTATTTCCTAACTATGGCTTTGACATTCAGGGCTCCTAGCTTGTCACATACATTATCGCTTCACTTGTTTTTTCAGGTCTTTGTTGTAAGAGGGATCACTGGAAGTGTCTGACTACTCCAATATTTTGGCCCTGCCTAGAACATTTTCTTAATACACTCTGTTATACCAGTTGTCCTAGATGTCCCCTGAAACCATGGTCACTAGGCACCCACCCCTGCTACTCTGTCCCTCAAAGTGTTTGGTTGTATTCAGGAAACTTCTTAGCTTTTGGTTTAGTTCAGTTGTGCTGACTTCTGCTGTTGTGTGCTGTCTTTCCTTTCACCTAAAATAATTCTTGTTTACTATCTAATAAGTGGATACCCCTTTCAATCCCTCCCCACTCTCATAACCACCAAAGAATGTTTTCTTCTAGGTTTAAACCTTTTCTTGAGTTCTTATAATAGTGGTCTCATACAGTATTCATCCTTTTGAGACTGACTAATTTCACTCAGCATAATGCCTTCCAGATTCCTCCATGTTATGAGATGCTTCACAAATTCATCATTATTCTTTATCATTGCACACTATTCTGTTGTGTGAATATACTATAATTTGTTTTTGCATTCATCTGTTGATGGGCACCTTTGTTGTTTCCATTTTTTGCTATTGTAAACACTGCTGCAATGAACATGGGTGTGTATATATCTATTTGTGTGAAGGCTCTTATTTCTCTAGGATATATTTCAAGAAGTTGGATTGCTGGATCTTTTATGGTAATTCTATTTCTAGCTTTTTAAGGGAGCGCCAAATGAACTTCCAAAGTGGTTGTACCATTTTATGTTCTCACCAGCAGTGTATAAGTGTTCCAGTCTCTCCACAACCTCTCCAGCATTTATTATTTTGTGTTTTTTTTTTTTTTGATTAATGCCAGCCTTGTTGAGGTGAGATGGTATTTTGTTGTAGTTTTGATTTGCATTTCTATAATGGCTAATGATCCTGAGCATTTCCTCATATATCTGTAAGCTTCTTGAATGCCTTCCTTGGTGAAGTGTCTGTTCATATCCTTTGCCCATATTTTAACTGGGTTATTTGTGCAGTTATCTAGTCTCTCTTCTGGTGTTTGTGCATCATTAGAATGTTTTGTATATGGTTTATGCAATATATTAGGGCTTCTAGTGTTGTCCTTATTTTTTCTTCCATAATCTTTATCGTTTTGGATTTTAAATTTAGGTCTTTGATACATTTTGAGTTAATTTTTGTGCATGGTATGAGATATGGGTCTTGTTTCATATTTTTGCAGATGGATATCCACTTATGCCAGCACCATTTGTTAACGAGACTGTCTTTTCCCCATTTAACAGACTTTGGGACTTTGTCAAATATCAGCTGTTCATATGCCAAAGAATTTATGTCTGAATTCTCAGTTATGTTCCACTGATCTATATACCTGTTGTTGTACCAGGTATTTTGACTAATGTGTCAGTATAATATGTTCTAAAATCAGGTAGCGAGAGACCTTCCACTTTGTTCTTTTTCAGTAATGCTTTACTTATCCAGGGCCTCTTCCCTTTCCATACGAAGTTGGTGATTTATTTCTCCATCTCATTAAAAAATGCTATTGGAATTTGGATTGGGATTACATTTATCTGCAAGGTATATTTTTCCACTTTTGTAGGTTTCTTGCAGTAGTGTCTTGTAGTTTTGTTTGTCTAGGTCTTTTATGTCTCTGGTTAGATTTATTTGTAAGTATTTAATCTTCTTGGGGGCTATTGTAAATGGTATTGATTTGGTGATTTCCTCTTTGACATTCTCTTTGTTGGTGTAGAAGAATCAAACTGATATTTGTATTTTACTTTTATCCTGATAATTTGCTGAACTCTTCTATTAGTTCCAGTACTTTTCTTGTGGATTCTTTAGGGCTTTTTGTGTATAAGGTCAGACCATCTGCAAATAGAAATACTTTTACTTTTTCTTTATCCATTTGGATACCCTTTTTTTCTTTTTCTAGCCTAATTGCTCTGGCTAGGGCCTCCAGCACAATGTTGAATAAGAGTGATGATAAAAGGCATCCTTGTTTGGTTCCTGTTCTCAAGGGGAATGCTTTCAGCCTCTATCCACTTAGGATAATGTTGGCTGTTGGCTTTGTATAAATACCGTTTATTATGTTGAGGAATTTTCCTTCTATTCCTATTTTGCTGAAAGCTTTTATCATGAATGGGTGTTGGACTTTGTCAAATGCCTTTTCTACATCAATTGATAAGATCATGTGGTTCTTGTCTTTTGTTTTATTTATGCGATGGATTACGCTGATTGTTTTTCTAAAGTTGAGCCATCCCTGCTTACCTGGTATGAATCCCACTCGGTCGTGGCGAATTATTTTTTTAATATGTTGGTGAATTCTATTGACTAGACTTTTGTTGAGGATTTTTTACATCTAAGTTCGGGAGGGATACTGATCTGTAATTTTTTGTGTGTGTGTGTGGTATCTTTGCCTAGTTTTTGTGTCAGGGCTATGTTGGCTATAAGAATGAGTTTGAGAGTATTCTACCCTTTTCTATGCTCTGAAATACCTTTAGTAGCAGTGGTGTTAACGCTTCTCTGAAAGTTTTGTAATATTTTGATGTTTCGGGTTCTATTAAGGCTTGCTTTATGACCTAATATGAGGTCTACTCTGGAAAATGTTCCATGTGCATTGAAAAAGAAAGCATACTTGGCTGCCGTTGAGTGTAGTGTTCTGAATATGTCTATGAGATCACCTTGGCTGACTGTAGAGTTTAGATCTTCTGAGTCTTTATTTAGCTTCTTTCTGGATGTTCTGTCCTTCACCGAAAGTGGTGTGTTGAAGTCTCCTACTACTATCGTGGAGCTGCTTATCTCTTTCTTAAATGCTGTTAGAGTTTGTTTTATGTATTTTGGAGCCCTGTCATTTGGTGCATGAATATTTATTATTGTTATTTCCTTCTGGTATTTCGACCCTTTAATCATTACATAGTGTCCTTCCTTATCCTTTGTGGTAGGTTTTACCTTAAAGTCTGTTTTGTCAGAAATTAATATTGCCTCTCCTGCTTTTTTTTTTTTTTTTAATTTTTTGGGGTTTAAGTGAAAGTTTACAAATCAAGTCGGTCTCTCATACAAAAACGTATACAGTCCTTGTTATGTACTCCTAGTTTTTCTCCCGCTAATGAGACAGCACACTCCTCCTCTCAACCCTGTATTCCCTGTGTCCATTGAACAAGTTTCTGTCCCCCTCTGCCTTCTCATCCTGCCTCCAGACAACAGCTGCCCACATAGTCTCATTTGTCTTCTTGAACTAAGAAGTTCACTGCTCTCCAGTATCATTTTCTGTCTTATAGTCCAGTCTAATCCATTTCTAAAGAGTTGGCTTCGGGAATGGTTCCGGTCCTGGGCTAACAGAGGGTCTGGTGACCATGACCTCCATGCTCTCACTAGTCTCAGTAAGACCATTAAGTCTGGTCTTTTTATGAGAATTTATGATCTGCATCCCACTACTCTCCTGCTGCCTCAGGGATTCTCTCTTGTGGTCCCTGTCAGGGCAGTCATCGGTGGTAGCCAGGCACCATCTAGTTCTTCCAGTCTTGGGCTGATGTACACTCTGGTTTATGTGGCCCTTTCTGTCTCTTGGGCTCATCTTTGCCTTATGTCTTTGTTCTTCTTCATTTGGTCTTCTTTTTTCTACTTTGCTCCAGGTGAGTTGAGATCAATTGATGCATCTTAGATGGCTGCTTGCTAACTTTTAAGACCCCAGATGCCACTCACCAAAGTGGGATGTGGAAAATTTTCTTAATGCAATTTGTTATGACAATTGACCTAAATGTTCCCTGAAGCCATAGTTCCCAGACCCCCATCCCTGTTGCTCTGGCCTTCAAAGAGTTTGGTTGTATTCAGGAAACTTCTTTGCTTTTTGTTTAGTCCAGTTGTGCTGACTTCTGCTGTTGTGTGCTGTCTTTCCGTTCATCTAAAATAGTCCTTGTCTACTATCTAATTAGTGAATACCCCTTTCCTTCCATTCACACCCTCGTAACCTTCAAAACTTATTTTCTTCTGTGTTTAAACTTTTTCTTGAGTTCTATTAATTGTGGCCTCATGCAATATTTGTCCTTTTGCAACTGTCTAATTTCACTCAGCCTAAAGAAAAAAAAATTTTTTTTTTTCTTTAATGCCTTCCAGATTCCTCCATGTTATGAGAAGTTTAACCCATTTAACATTGTTCTTAACAGTAGCACAGTATTCCATTATGTGAACATACCATAATTTATCTATTCATCTGTTGATGGCCTTGGTTGCTTCCATCTTGTTGCTATTGTAAACAGTGCTGCAATGAACATGGGTGTGCATATATCTGTGTGTGATAAGGATATTATTTCTCTAGGATATATTCCAAGGAGTGGAATTGCTGAATCATATGTAGTTCTATCTCTAGTTCTTAAAGGAAGTGGCAAATTAGTTTCCAAAGTGGTTGTATCATTTTACATTCCCATCAGCAGTGTATAAGTGCTCCAGTCTCTCCACGACCTCTCCAACATTTATTATTTTGTATTTTTTAGATTAATACTAGCCTCGTTGGGGTGAGATAGTGTCTCATTGTAGTTTTGATTTTCATTTCTTTAATGGCTAATGATCGTGAGCATTTCCTCATGTATCTGTTAGCCGCCTGAATGTCTTCTTTAGTAAAGTGTCTGTTCATATCCTTTGCCCATTTTTTAATTGGGTTATTTGTCTTTTTGTTGTTGAGGTTTTGCAGTATCTTGTAGATTTTAGAGATCAGATGCTGATCAGAATTGTCATGGCCAAAACCTTTTTCCCAGTCTGTTGGTAGTCTTTTTACTCTTTTGGTGAAGTCTTTCGATGAGCATAAGTTTTTGATTTTTAGGAGCTTCCAATTATCTAGTTTCTCTTCTGGTGTTTGTGCATTGTTAGTAATGTTTTTGATACTGTTTTTGCCATGTATTAGGGCTCCTAGTCTTGTACCTATTTTTTCTTCCATGATCTTTATCGTTTTAGATTTTATATTTAGGCCTTTGATCAATTTTGAGTTAGTTTCTGTGCATGGTGTTAGGTATGGGTCTTGTTTCACTTTTTTGCAGGTGGATATCCAGTTATGCCACCACCATTTGTTAAAGAGATTGCCATTTCCCCATTTAGCAGACTTTGGGTTTTTGCCAAATATTTGTTGCTTATAGGTGGATAAATTTATGTCTGAATTCTCAATTCTGTTCCCTTGGTCTATGTATCTATTATTCTACCAGTACCAGACTATTTTGACTACTGTGGCTGTATAATATGTTCTAAAATCAGGTAGTGTGATGCCTCGGATTTTGTTTTTCTTTTTCAGTAATGTTTTACCTTTCCAGGGCCTCTTTTTCTTCCATATCAAGTTGGTGATTTGTTTCTCCATCGCACCAAAATTTGTCATTGATCACTTCTGGCCAACATGGTGCCATAGACAGAAGCACCACACCATCCCTCCACAGCAGAGACCCAAGAGACTAAGTAAAACAGAGGGAAATGTCATTTCTGAAACCCAATGTGTCAAACGTAGAGATAAAGATCTCAGCCAAACACCAAATGGCATAAGAAACTAACAGAGGCCAGAGATCACGGAGAGATATGTGTGGAGATCCTTTATCAGCTAAGGCATCATGGATTTGCCATCTTGGACTCCTAGTAGGGGTCAGAGGACAGGGAGTATGGGAAAGCAGCTTCACAGAGCTCCTAACAGGAGATAGAACCTCATAACCAATGATACATGCTTTCCTATCCCCCATCCTCTCCCTGTTGTTCTGCCTCCGAGTTTTTTGGTTGTCTGTAGTGGCTTGGATAGCTGAGAAGTGCAGCATACATGCCTCTTGGTTTTGCCCCACCACATCACAGATAGGTGTACAGGGAGTATGGAAAGCAGATTCTCGAAGTTCCAGCGGCAGACAGAGTACCCTGTAATGAATGATATATGCTTTCCTAGCTCCCACCCTTTCTCCCCTCCCTTCAGTGTCCTCTGCTTCCCACCAGTCACAGTCTCTTGGCCAGGAAGCAACTACTTCTGCCCCAGGCTGCTTGGATTCACCCCACCCACAAAGGCCTGGTCCCTGAGCTGGGTTGCTACTTTCCGTTTCTTTTGGTTTTTCCATTCATCCCGCCACCTCCCACTCTTTTCTTTTGAACACCTCGCTCTGTGTGCCATCTTTTCTTCCTTTTGGAAGGCTATGAAGTCCTGCTCGACTGGGGAACCACTCGCCTAGCCCCCGACATCACACTGGTGGGATCTCTGTGTTTTTTTTTTTTGCTTCTTTTCTTTCTGTTTTTGCACTTTGGATCCCCTTATATCCAGGCTGCACTGCATGGTTTAGGAGCCACTCACCCAATTTGTGCAGCCATGTAGGTGGGATCCCTGGGGACATTTCTTTTTTTCTTTCTTTTGTTTTTTCTCTGTTTTTCCCTTTCTGTCTTTATTTCTCAGTTCTTGTCTCTGTATACTTACCTTCTTTTCCTGTCTCCTGAATACCTGGTGGTGTGTGACACCTACCCCTCTAGTCTGGCTGTACTGTGTAGCCTGGGAGCCACTTCCCCAGTCTTCACAGCTGCACTGGTGGGACCACACTGTTTTTCTTTTTTCCTTTTTGCTTTTCTCCATTTCTCAGTTTCTCATTTCTCCTCTCCAAAGGCAAGCTCCATTAGCATTGTTTTTTCCCTATGTTTGTTTATTTGTTTTTGTCTCCTGTTTCCCTCTCCTCTTTCCCATACCCATATTAGCTCCACACATCACAACCTCTCCCCTCTGTCCTGCCTACCTGCACCGTGTGCTGAACATCACACCCCTGTGCAGGACAGGCGTGGCCTACCAGAACATACCCAGCACTGATTCCTGACCTGCCCTGTCAGCCTAGTACATGTCACAGACAACCCATGCCAGCCCCTCCCCTTCAGCTGGACCTGCCTTTCTGCACCATAGCTGAGTGACTGGTCTTGCCCATTGGACAAAGAGAGGAAAATTATTGCGACAACTGATGAGTAAACAACAGAGAATGCACAATCCACCTGCTCAGATATAACCAAATAAAACAAAAAACCAGGACAAAACAAACAAATCTACAATCAAGAAATGAAGAAAATAACTACTGAATGTCCCGAAGACAGCAGACAATATCAAAACATTAAAAAAAAAAAAAAAAAAAAAGAACAGGATGGTTCCAATAGGCATCCAGAATAAAACGCCAGATAATTTTACAGTAGAAGAAAAAGAACTAGAACTACTTGACAGGGAATTCAAACCTCTAATATCAGAGCTATATAAGAATTGAAGCAAAAAGCAGACAAAAATGAGGAAAAAATGGACAAATTTATGGAAAAGACAGACAGATTCATGGAAAATACAGACCAAAAAAAAGGGCAGAATTCAGAAAAATAATATAGGAAAAATATGCCAAAATAAATTCACAACTAGAAATCTAAAAAAAAATTAGAAATCCAAAAGATAAACAACACGGTTTCAAATGGACAGTGTCATAGAAGGGCTGAGAAGCAGGTTTGAAATGATGAAAGATGGGATCAATGAAATTGAAGACAAACACTTGGATACAACTCTGAGGAAAAATCAGAAAAAAGAATAAAGAAAAATGAGGAAACCCTGTGAATTCTGTGGGGTACAATCATAAACAAAAATTTGTGAGTGATTGGAGTTGCAGTACAGGGAGAGAAAATGGAAAACACAGAAGTCATCACTTAAGAATTGCTGACAGAAAACTTCCCTAATATCAAGAAGGATGAAAAGCTGATCATCCAAGAAACTCAATGAACCCCATATTGGATAGACCCCAAAAGAAAAACACCAGGGCATATCATAATCACACTTGCTAACACCAAAGACAAAGAAAAAAAATCATGAAAGCAGCTCAAGAAAAACAAAAAGTCATATACAGAAGAGGAAAATAAGACTAAGCTCTGATTATTTGGCCAAAACCATGCAGGCAGAAAGGCAATGGGATGACATATATAAAACCTTGAAAGAAAAAAATTGCCAACCACAAATAATACATCCTGCAAAACTTTCATTCAAATATGATGGTGAAATTAGGACATTTCCAGATAAACAGAAATTAAGGGACTATGGAAAAACCAAACCAAATTTACAAGAACTATTAAAGGGAGTCCTTCGGTCTGAGAACAAACAACATGAGATCACAGCCTGAATCCAGGATGCAAGATTGTACCAGTGAGATACCAACCTAGGAAATGAACTCTCAAGGACCATCTGAAACCAAAAGAATTGCAACAGGGAACCAGAGAGGTTAATCTATAAATGACAACATCAGAACAATAAAAGAGGGAAAAAAGGTGTAGGCGTAGAACTTTCTAATGGAGAGGAAGGCAAGGCAACACCAAGTAGTAATAAACTGGTTCAAACCTAGGAAGATAAGGGTACATTTCAAGGTAACCACAAAGAAAGTTAACCAACCTACTCATCAAAATAAAGAAGAACACAAAGTCTGTATAAAAACAAAATCTGTAAAAACAAAAGAAATGAAAAAGAAGTCCACGAACAAAAGGAACTCAGCACAGAAGGGTAAGAGGAACACAGAAAATGTTAGCACCACAAAAAAGCACTACAAAATGACAGCGATAAACTCACACCTATCAATAATTACACTGAATGTAAATGGCCTAAATGTACCCATCAAGAGACAGAGAGTAACAATGGATGACAAAACAGGATCCATCAATATGCTGTCTACAAGAAACCCACCTTAGAAACAGAGACATAAGTTTATTAAAAATCAAAGGATACAAAAGATATTTCAAGGAAATAACTACCAAAATAGAGTAGGAGTGGCAATACTAATCTCAGATAAGATAGACTTTAAAACAAAATCCACCATAAAAAACAAAGAAGGGCTCTATATAATGATTAAAGGAACTATTCATCATGAAGGCTTAACCAAAATAAACATCTATGCACCCAATGAAAAGGCACCAAAATACATAAAACAAAGTCTAACAGAACTGAAGAGAGATTGACAGTTCCACAATAATAGTAGGAGACTTCAACACACCACTGTCAATAAAGTACAGAACATCTAGAAAGAAACTCAACAAAGATACAGAAGAGCTAAAGAGCACAATCAGCCGACTTGACCTCATAGACATATATAGAGCACTCCACCAACATTGGTAAAGTACACAAACTTTTCCAGTGCACATGGAACATTCTCCAGAATAAACTGCATATTAGGGCACAGAGCAACTCTCAAAAAAATCCAAACTACTGAGATAATGCAAAGTATCTTCTCTGACCACAAAGCCATCAAAGTAGAAATTAACAATAGGAAGAGTAAGGAAAAAAAATTAATTACGTGGAAACTGAATAACACCCTGCTTAAAAACCACTGGGTAATAGAAGAAATCAGAGATGGAATCAAGAAATTCCTAGAATCAAATGAGAATGAAAACACAGCATAGCAAAACCTTTGTGACACAGCAAAGGCAGTGTTCAGAGGTCAATTTATACCAACAGATGCATACATCAAAAAAGAAGAAAGAGACAAAATAAAAACATTAGCTACACAACTTGAACTAATAGAAAGAGAACTGCAAAAGAAGCCCACAGCCACCAGAAGAAAGGTATAATAAATATCAGTACAGATGTAAGTGAAATACAGAATAGAAAAAACAATAGAAAGAATCAACAAAACCCAAAGTTCGTTCTTTGAAAGGATGAACAAAATTGACAAACCATGGGCCAAATTTACAAAAAAAAAAGAACACAAAAAGCCCAAATAAAAGGAATGAAATGGGGGACATTATAACAGATCCAACTGAAATAAAAAGGGTCATAACAGAGTATTATGAAAAACTATACTCCAACAAATTTGAAAACCTAGAGGAAATGGACAAATTTCTAGAAACACACTACCTTCCTAAACTAACACAAAATGCTGTTGATACCTGAACAGACCCATAACAAAAGAAGAGACTGAGATGGTAATAAAATAAACTCCCAACAAAAAAAAGTCCTGGCCCACATGGCTTCACCAGAGAATTCTACCAAACATGCAGAGAGGAGCTTACACAAGTACTACTCAAACTATTTCAGAACACAGAAAAGGAAGCAATACTTCTGAGTTCATTCTATGAAGCCAGCATAACCCTGATACCAAAACCAGGCAAAGTAACCACAAAAAAGAAAATTACAGACCAATATCCCTCATGAATATAGATGCAAAAATTCTCAACAAAATTCTAGCCAATAGAATTCAGCATCATATCAAAAAAATAATATGCCAAGGCTAAGTAGGATTCATAACAGGCATAAAGGACGTTTCAACATTAGAAAATCAATCAGCTTAATCCACCACATAAACAAAAGAATCATTTGATCATCTCAGTCAATGCAGAAAAGGCATTTGACAAAGCCCAACACCCACTCCTGATAAAAACTCTCCATAAAATAAGTACAGAAGGAAAATTTCTCAACATAGTAAAGGGCATATATGCAAAACCAATGGTCAACATCATTCTTAATGGAGAGAGGCTGAAAATATTCACCTTGAGAACAGGAACAAGACAAGGATGCCCTTTATCACCATTCCTATTTATCATTGTGTTGGAAGTCCCAGCTAGAGCAATAAGGGAAGAAACAGAAATAAAGGGCATCCAAATTGGTAATGAAGAAGTTAAACTGTCCCTATTTGTTGATGATATGATACTATACATAGAAAACCCAAAAGATTCCCTGACAAAACTACTGGAACAAATAGATTCAGCAGAGTTGCAGGATACAAGATAAACATACAAAAATCAGTTGGATTCCTATACACCAAGAAATAGAACCATGAAAAGGAAATCAGGAAAACAATACCATTTATAATAGCCCCTAAAAAAATAAAATACTTGGGAATAAATCTAACCAGGGATGTAAAAGACCTATACAAAGAAAACTACAAAACGCTATTGCAAGAAACCAAAAGAGTTCTACATAAATGGAAAAACATAGGGTTTCTCCATTTAAAAAAAAATTCTCTTAACTGATTTTTCCTCAAACATGTTGTTGTCATGTGCTTTATTTTCAGTCTCACTAATTCTGACTTCCATTGCCTCAATTCTGCTCCTATGACTTTCTACTGAGTTGTCTAATTCTGAAGTTTTATTGTTAATCTTTTGAATTTCTGTTTGCTGTCTCTGTATGAATTCTTGCAGCCTATCGAATTTGTCATTATGCTCTTGTCTAATCTGCTTAAGTTCCCTTAATACTTTGTGCATTCCTTGGCTCTGTATTTTGCCTGATCTCCTTCCTGATCTCTTGAAGAGTTCTGTATATTAATCTTTTGTATTCTAGCTCTGGTAGTTCCCGGGAGTTATCTTCATCTGGAAGATTTCTTGATTCTTTGTTTGGAAGCTTGCTGAAGCCATCCTGATCTGCCTCTTTATGTAATTTGATATTGACTGTTGTCTCTGAGCCATCACTAAGTTATTGTATTTATTTATTTTATGTGTTCTTACTGTGTCATTGCTTGTTTTGTTTTGATATGCCCAAATAGGCTGCTTGAGAGATGTAGTTTGATCATTGGTGCCTTTGAAGCTCTAATGTACTGTCACCAGTGGTTGGAGCTGTTATAAGGTATATGAGTCCAAGAGTGTTTATTTTTGTTGTATGGATTCAGCTCAGGTGTCCAGGTCATCAGTCACCAAGTGTGTGGTGCAGATTCTCACCTAAAGTCTTAGACAAGCCGGGGTGATTAGTGCAGGCACAGGTACTTGGCTATAGTAGGAGGTCACCTGCTGAGCAAGGCAGGGACGGACAACCTCCCCTGAGTGTCTGTGAGGAAGGTGTGTCCCTGTCCCCTAGAGCGCCTAGGTGGGTGGGTTTTGCAGCTGGACTCTGGGCTCCCCATGCTGTTGGTTGTAACGACTGGGAGGCATCACTTAACCTTGGACCACTTTTGAGGGTGGCTATGTGGCATGCGTGAAGCCACCAGCCCTCAGGCTCTTGATATGAGTTGGTGAGGACCCTGCTTCATAGGCAGAGTGGTGTCAAACCTCATGGATCTGCCTCTCCACTGTATAGCTGAAACTGTTGAATTTAGACTTCAGGCATATTCCCTGTTGCACTGTGCTAATGAGGGCCTATGCTGTTGAAACGGGCCCACATGGGTGCATGTGGGGCTGAAAGGCATTCATAGCCTGTGGACCACTTATGCCTGCGCCTGGACAAAGGAGCTGTTTCTGCCGAGTTCCCAGTTTAGGGGAGATGGCAGATTATTTTTTCCCCCTGTTTGTTAATTTGTTCCTTTTCCAAGGCCAGAAGGATGGCTCAGGGTGCATGATAGGTCTTACTTCCAGCCCAGGGAGAGCAACTATCAGTGAAGCCAGCTTGGGACCCAGTGCAGAGCTGGGAGGGGTCAATTAAATGGGAGAGAGTTCTTGTCAAAGGGGAGGTTTTTTGGTCAACACAGTAGATTTGATGTAAGTAGATGTCTTATGCTGAGAGCACCGCTCTTCACTGTCCCAGAGGTGTGAGTGAATTTTCTGCCACTCAGTCTCTCCTGATGTGGAAAACACATCTTAAACACCACTGCTTGTCTCATCATCCCAGCACCACACCAGTGGAACCAGCCTGCATGGTGCCATTTCCCACTGGGTCAGGTCTGGCAACTCCTCCCTGCTTCTGAGCCATCTCTCCCTCCCCCTGCCACTCTCTGATTCCTCAACTTTGCCTTTGATGTTCTGGGCTTCTAGCTTGTTATAAATATAATTGTTTCACTTGATTTTTTGGTCTTTGTTGTAAGAGGGGTCACCAGAAACATCCGCCATCGTGGCTCTGCCTGTTTTCATGAGTTTTTACAGTAGTGGTCTCATACCCTCTATCATGATCTCTGTCAAAAAAGTCAGTGGTTGTATTGGGGCACCATCTAGTTGTACTGGACTCAGTCTGGTGGAGGTTGTGGTAGTTGTGGTCCATTAGTCCTTTGGACTAATCTTTCTCTTGTGTCTTGCATGAATCAAAAAAGGAAAATAACAAATATTGGAGAGGCTGCAGGGGACTTGGAACTCATACTCTGCTGGTGGTAATGTAAAATGGTACAACCTTTTCGGAAAATGGCATGGCACTCCCTTAAAAAGCTAGAAATAGAAATATCTTATGATCCAGCAATCCCATCCTAGGAATATATCCTAGAGAAATAAGAGCTGTCAGAGGAGTAGACATATGCACACCCATGTTTTTTGTAGCATTATTCACAATAGCAAAAAGATGAAAACAACCTAAGTGCCCATCAACAGAGGAATGGATAAACAAACAATGGAATACTACGCAACAATAAAGAATAGTGATGAATCTGAAAAACATCTCATAGCGTGGATGAATCTGGAGGGCATTATGCTGAGTGAAATAAGTCAATCACCAAAGGACACACACTGTATGAGACCACTATTATAAAAAGTCCTGAAAAGGTTTATATACAAAAAGAAACAATCTTTGATGGTTAAGAAGGAAGTGAGAGGTAAGGATGGAAAACACTAACTATATAGTAGATAGGAGCTAAGCAAAGCCTCAGTTGTCAAGAATTTCATTTTACTTGAATCTACAATCAACACCCGTGGAAGCAGCTGTCAAGAAATCAAAAGACGCATTGCATTGGGCAAATCTGATGCAAAAGACCTTTTAAAGTGTTAAAAAGCTAAGATGTCACTTTAAAGAATAAGGTACACCTATTCAATCAATGGTGTTTTCAATTGCCTCATATACTTGAAAAAAGCTGGACAGTGAATGAGGAGGACCAAAGAAGAATAGATGCCTTTGAGTTATGGTGTTGGCGAAGAGTGTTGAATATACCATGGACTACCAAAAGAATGAACAAATCTGTCTTGGAGGAAGTACAGCCAGAATGCTCCTTAGAAGTGTGGATGATGAGACTTTGCCTCACATGCTTTGGACATGTTATCAGGACAGACCAGTCCCTGGAAAAGGACATCATGCTGGGTAAAGTAGAAGTCAGTGAAAAAGAGGAAGACCATCAACAAGATGGATTGACACAGTGGCTGCAACAGTGAGCCCAAGCATAAAAATGGTTGTGAGGCTGGTGAAGGACCAGGCAGTGTTTCATTCTGTTGTACATAGGATTGCTATGAGTCAGAACTGACTTGATGGCACCCAACAAGAACAGCAAGTATATTCCTAGAATTTCCATTTTATTCTTTTTAACTCCATCTTTTCATCTATTTCCTCCATTTTATCCTCTATTTTCCTGAATGTATGAATCAGCTATTTTAAAGCCTTGACTGTTAAATCTATTTTCTGGCCATCTTGTCTGTTGATTTTTTTTTTTATTGTCTTTGGAATGTTATTTGTCTCTTTGGAAGAGTCTGTCAGAGTATTCAGTTTGTCACAATAAGAGAAGTGAAAGTCAATGCAGTTAATATTAAAGGAATTTTATTTTGAGTCATATTTTAAAATTATGAAGAAGATATTTAAAGATGTATGAGAAGATATTATTTATTATGCTTGGGAACTTCAGTTGCCACTAACTGACATGTTGGATTTGGAGAAATGTATGTTATTTGAAACCCTGGTGGGTTAGTGGTTAAGACCTACGGCTGCTAACCAAAAGGTCAGCAGTTCAAATCCACTAAGCACTCCTTGGAAACTCTATGGGGCAGTTCTACTCTGTCTTATAGGGTCGCTATGAGTCAGAATTGACTCGACAGCAACGAGTTTGGTTTTTAATTTTTTTTTATGTATGTTATTAAGAAGCCATGGATTCAAAAGTTCTCTGTTGAATGGGTGGCTCCTTTAATCAGAAGCAGGATTCTAGAGAACAAAGCACAGAATCAAAAGCTTAAGTATTAAAGATCATGTGAGTAATTAAAATAATAGCTTTCAAAATTGAAGAATAGTACTTACAAGCCACCTGTAGAACATGATCTTTTAACTTTCTCTTTTCAAATCTTGGAATTCCTAGGTGGTGCAAATGGTTATGCTCTTGACTTGAAAGATTGGAAGTTTGTATCCACCCAGAGGCACCTCAGAAGTAAAGGCCTGATGATCTACTTCTGGAAGATCACAGTCATTGAATACTTGGTAGTGCACAGTTCTACTCAGAAACATGTGAGGTTGTCTGTCATGAGTCAGAACTGACTAGATGGAAACTGTTCTTTTTTTGTTTTGAAAATTTTGTCCTTAATCAAAACAACAGTGCAAACAAAAGCAAAAACAAACACAAGCAAATAAAAACAATTTGCTAACCTGAAGAGGAAACCCTAGTGACATAGTGGTTAAGAGCTACAGCTGCTAACCAAAAGGTCAGCAGTTTGAATCCACCAGGTACTCCTTGGAAACCCTATGGGGCAGTTCTACTCTGTCCTATATGGTTACTTTGAGTTGGAATCAGCTCAATGGCAACGGGTTTGGAGGTAAACTGGAGAAGGTAGAGGATTTTCTTAGAGGAGTCCTTATGCACAAAATAAAAAAAATTTTTTTCCTAATCTTCACACTACTACTTAGTAATTACACTCATAATATTGGTTTTTGGAAGATACTGCTTTGATAGTTCACCCAATTTTTCATCAATCAAGGGGCAAGTCTGGATATTGAATCCTAAAACTCAACTCTGGAGCATTTTTTCATGACTGATGCTGTACAGCAGGACATGAAAAACCTGTAGACATCCAAATCCATAGATTTATTGATATTCATAAAACTGTTTGAACAAAACCATACAAGAAACTTATCCAGGTCCACTTCATATGAGGTGCTCATGATAGCCACAAATAAAGGCATAATCATGACTCTAATATGCCACAGATTAGATATATCTCTTCCAAATTTTCAAAATTATAAAATACCCTATAAATATTCAGCTGGAATTAAAGGCTTGCCACCGAACATAAGCCTTACTGGTGAGATTAAAATCAATAATTGACCTATTTCTATAGGAAAATACAAGTGAACTAAAAAAAAAAATCTGATTGTGTGTAGAGATGACAGGTCAGAAAAATCTATTCTCTTCAGATTAAATAAAATCCTGATAATTACAGATGAAAATGTGCAGAGACAGCTTAAAAAATTGTAATTTGGGCTGTGACCAGATGGGGTAACAACGTGGAGGCACTGTGCTCTCCCTTCAGTCACCCAGACCCATCTTCATGTCCTACCTCCTGCTACTGCACAGACTATTAATAAGATAATTTGGAACCAAAGATTAAAAAAAAAAAAACAAAAACTGGAGGTAGTATTTTGCCAGGAGAAATTGTCATAAATAAAGTCAATTTTTGTGAGAAAACGCACTGAAACAGATATGAGTCAGAATGATTTGTGAGAAAAACCTGGTATGAAGTAATTCCAAAATGTCCTTTATTAGTGATGATTCAATGCCATTACAGAAATTCCATTAGAAATGCTTTCTTCTTGGTAAACATGTCCCTTTAACCTGTACTGAGTAAAATATCACAGTAAATGACCACAGAGGATGCAGGAAGTCCTAGGTCCCAACCAGAAACTGAAATTTAATCCAGCAGAGTTAACTATTTATTGTAATGATTTCAGACTTGTCAGATTTCGCTTTGTTGAATCAGGCCCTGAAAGTGCCAGGAAAGCATGCTTTGCAACAGATCATTATTCTCAGTATACAGACCTCAAGGTACTTTTTGCGTTTGACCCTGTTAGGAAATGATACCACAATTCAGCCAATGATATAAATGGAATACCCTCAGGAGGTAGACTAGGAGGGGTGGTAGAATGGATGGTGGCAGCAGACAAAAAAACCGCACAGTTTGAAACCTACTCAGATTGGGACAGAGATATCAAGAAGACAGAGGCTTCCGTGTATACAGTTTGTTCTATTAACAAAGGCTACATGAAAACCACTTGGCTTTCAGAATATTTTGTTGTGTCAAGTTCTTTAGCTGACCAAGTTCTAAAGATCTTTTCCCATTCCTTTGTTAGAAGAAAGATGAGGTTGCAGCACTTGAGGCATACCATAGGCAGTGCTCTCGTGAAAATGACCCTGATATAAGATGCATTGCAACAGAGAAAAATTATAATGCAAAAACCAAAAGTTATCTGTGAAGAAGTGATGTTTACAAGTCAGAGTTGAATATAACCTTGCCTGCAGCATTTGTAAAACTTCAGCAGTTATGTGTTCATGAAACCTTTGAAGAAACTGAAGAGAAATGGTTATCTTTGCTGGCAAGTATTCAGGGTTAGAATATGTAAGGGAATTCCCTAAACTTTCAGCAGAAATTGTGGTTGTCAAAAAATTAAGTTTTGCATTATGAAAACATGGAAAATTCTCTTACCAATGATACTAAAGGTCTTCTTGTTAAATGTTGTTAAAAATCTATGCAGAGGTGGGGCCAAGATGGCTGACTAGGTAGAAGCTACCTTGGATCCCTCTTGCAAAAAAGACTAGGAAAAACAAGTGAATTGATCACATACATGACAATCTATGAACCCTGACCATCAAACACAGATCTAAAGAGTTGACCTGAGTGACAGAGACTGAGAATGAACAACCACGGGGAAGCAGCGACTGTTTTCGGAGCCTGGAGCCAGCGTCCCAGTCAGGAAACCTTGGCACTGTGCTTTGGACTGGGCGCAGGGCAGCTGAGCACGGCATCCCGAGACAGCGCAAACATGGGACACAGCCCTAGCCCCCAGAAGTGAACTTGGGGGAAGCCCAGCCAATGCACGCAGGTAGCGCAGCAACGTGGCTGACAGGAGGAGAAGTCACCAGGAGGCAGTGACTGGTTTTGGAGCCTGGAGTGCGGCGTCCCAGCAGGGAAAACTTGGCGCTAGGCTTTGGACTGGGAACGGAGGAACTGACCGCAGCTTCTGAGACAGCACAAACACGGGACGAGGGCCTGAACCTCGAAGGCAATCTCTACCCAGCCAGGGCACACAGTCGACGTGCCCCTCAGGAATCTCAGATAAAACAGTCATCCCAAGCAAGATAAGTAACTTTGTCTATATTCCGGGGTGCTACTCTCTCCTGTTTATCTGAACCCTCCCCTCCCCTTCCCAGGCGGCTTCATTAACATTGGAATTTCCTGAGCCAGGGAGAGAAGTGCACTGTGGTTTTTCTTTTCTTCTCTCTCTCTCTCTTTTTTTTTTTTTTTTTTTAAATCTTTTCCTAACCCATTCTCCTGGCCAGAAAGAGAAGTGCACTGCAGTTTTTCTTTCTTTTTTTTTTTTTTTGATCTTTTCCTAACCCATTCTCCTGGCCTCAGAGAAGCAGCTATGAAAAACCCAGGGACCAAAAATCCTTCCCTAATTGCACTAAAAACACAGAACCAGCTCCAGCCAAACATATGTGATCCACAGTCTTGGGCTTTCATCCCTACAGGGAACAAGGTGGCTATTATAATGCAAAGGCATTTCTGATAGGGATCTGAATGTAATTGTTTTAGGAGATTACTGGAAAGACAAGTTTCCCAGATCTGATATCTCTGCATATTCAACAGAGCCGTCACTGACCCACAACAGGGAACTGAAGGCTGAAGCTTCCCCCAGACCACTTAGCCTCCGGCCTTAGGGGTCTAAGGAGGGTGACACCTACCAATCTGTAGAGGTACTTGCATTGGGGGCCTAAGGTACAGCTGCAGAGCCCACCCACCAAAGTGCTTTAGGAATAGAGATACACATACCTCACTGGCACTTTGGGGAAGCCTGTCAGCACCCTGCCCCCCCTGGAGAGTGAACCCCTGCTGCTACTAGAATCTGGTGCACACAACTATCACCACTACTTCTCGAGGTGGATAGGTGAGAGTCTGCACCACACACTTGATGACCCCAAATCAGATTCTACTCAAGAATAGTGAATGGACTCTTAGGCTTATATATCTGGTAACAGCCCAAACCAGCTGGTAATAGGACATAAGTGATTCAAAGGCTACAACAATCAAGACAGCGCAACCTAGTAGCCCATCTACGTATATTGAAAGAAAACAAAACAAGATAAGATTCAGTGAGCAAATATAGAATAAACCACTACAATATCTTAGAGATGGCTTGGAGACAGCAGTCAATATCAAACCACATAAAGAAGCAGACCATGATTGTTTCTACAACTCCCCGAATTAAAGAATCAAAATCTTTCCCAAATGAAGATACAATCCTGGAATTGCCAGATGCAGAATATAAAAAACTAATTTACAGAATGCTTCAAGACATCAGGGATGACCTCAGAAATGAAATAAGGCAATCTACAGAAAAAGCCAAGGAACACACTGATAAAGCAGTTGAAGAAATCAAAAAGATTATTCAGGAACATAGTGGAAAAATTAATAAGCTGCAAGAATCCATAGAGAGACAGCATTCAGAAATCCAAAAGATTAACAATAAAATTACAGAATTAGACAATGCAATAGGAAGTCAGAGGAGCACACTCGAGCAACTGGAATGCAGGGTGGTTGGTCTGGAGGACCAGGGGATTGACACCAATATAGCTGAAAAAAAATAGACAAAAGAATTAAAAAAAATGAAGAAACCCTAAGAATCATGTGGGACTCCATCAAGAAGGATAACTTGCATGTGATTGGAGTCCCAGAACAGGGAGGGACAACAGAAAACACAGAGAGAATAGTTGAAGATCTGCTGGCAGAAAACTTCCCTGACATCATGAAAGATGAAAGGATATCTATCCAAGATGCTTATCAAACCCCATTTAAGATTGATCCAAAAAGAAAATCACCAAGACATATTATCATCAAACTTGCCAAAACCAAAGATAAAGAGAAAATTTTAAAAGCAGCCAGGGATAAAAGAAAGGTCTCCTACAAAGGAGAATCAATAAGTTCAGACTACTCAGCAGAAACCATGCAGTCAAGAAGGCAATGGGATGACATGTATAGACCACTGAAGGAGAAAAACTGCCAGCCAAGGATCATATATCCAGCAAAACTCTCTCTCAAGTATGAAGGTGAGATTAAGATATTTACAGATAAACACAAGCTTAGAGAATTTGCAAAAACCAAACCAAAGCTACAAGAAATACTAAAGGAAATTGTTTGGTCAGAAAACCAATAATATCAGATACCAGCACAACACAAGGTCACAGAACAGAACATCCTGATATCAACTCAAATAGGAAAATCACAAAAACAAATTAAGATTAATTTTAAAAAGAAAAAAACGCTCAAAACAGGGAATCATTGAAGTCAATATGTAAAAGATCACAATAATCAAAAAGAGGGACTAAATACAGGAGGCATAGAACTGCCATATGGAGAGAAAAACAAGGCGATATAGGACAATACAAGTTAGGTTTTTACTTAGAAAAATAGGGGTAAAAATTAAGGTAACCACGAAGAGATATAACAACTCCATAACTCAAAATAAAAGCCAGGAAAAACATAACGACTCAGCACACATAAATTTGACTACTATGAAAATGAGGAACACACAATTTACAAAGAAAAACATCTCAGCACAAAAAAGTAAGTGGAAAAATGAAATTGTGAACAACACACACAAAAAGGCATCAAAATGACAGTACTGAACACATACTTATCTATAATTACGCTGAATGTAAATGGACTAAATGCACGAATAAAGAGACAGAGAGTCTCAGACTGGATAAAGAAACACGATCCGTCTATATGCTGCCTACAAGAGACACACCTTAAACTTAGAGACACAAACAAACCAAAACACAAAGGATGGAAAAAAATATATCAAGCAAACAAGAAGCAAAAAAGAGCAGGAGTAGCAATATTACTTTCTGATGAAATAGACTTTAAAGTTAAATCCACCACAAAGGGTAAAGAAGGACACTACATAATGATTAAAGGGACAATTGACCAGGAAGATATAACCATATTAAATATTTATGCACCCAATGACAGGGCTGCAAGATACATAAAACAAACTTTAACAGAACTGAAAAGTGAGATAGGCACCTCCACAATTATAGTAGGAGACTTCAACACACCACTTTTGGAGAAAGACAGGACTTCCAGTAAGAAGCTCAACAGAGACACGGAAGACCTAATTGCTACAATCAACCAACTTGACCTCATTGACTTATACAGAACACCCCACCCAACTGCTGCAAAGTGTACTTTTTTTCTAGCACGCATGGAACATTCTCTAGAATAGACCACATATTAGGTCATAAAACAAACCTTTGCAGAATCCAAAACATCGAAATATTACAAAGCATCTTCACAGACCATAAGGCCATAAAAGTGGAAATCAATAACAGAAAAATTAGGGAAAAGAAATCAAATACTTGGAAACTGAACAATACCCTGCTGAAAAAAGACTGGGTTATGGAAGACATTAAGGAGGGAATAAAGAAATTCTTAGAATGCAACGAGAATGAAAGCACTTCCTATCAAAACCTCTGGGACACAGCAAAAGCAGTGCTCAGAGGTCAATTTATATCGATAAATGCACACATACATAAAGAAGAAAGAGCCAATATCAGAGAACTGTCCCTACAACATGAACAAATAGAAAGTGAGCAAGAAAAGAATCCATCAGGCACCAGAAGAAAACAAATAATAAAAGTTAGAGCTGAATTAAATGAATTAGAGAACAGAAAAACAATTGAAAGAATTAACAAAGCCAAAAGCTGGTTCTTTGAAAAAATTAACAAAATTGATAAACCATTGGCCAGACTGACTAAAGAAATACAGGAAAGGAAACACATAACCCGAATAAGAAACGAGATGGGCCACATCACAACAGACCCAACTGAAATTAAAAGAATCATATCAGATTATTATGAAAAATTGTACTCTAACAAATTTGCAAACCTAGAAGAAATGGATGAATTCCTGGAAAAACACTACCTACCTAAACTAACACAACCAGAAGTAGAACAACTAAATAGACCCATAACAAAAAAAGAGATTGAAACGGTAATCCAAAAACTCCCAACAAAAAAAGCCCTGGCCCGAACGGCTTTACTGCAGAGTTCTACCAAACTTTCAGAGAAGAGTTAACACCACTGCTACTAAAGGTATTTCAAAGCATAGAAAATGACAGAATACTGCCTAACTCGTTCTACGAAGCCACCATCTCCCTGATACCAAAACCAGGTAAAGACATTACAAAAAAAGAAAATTACAGACCTATATCCCTCATGAACATAGATGCAAAAATCCTCAACAAAATTCTAGCCAATAGAATTCAACAACATATCAAAAAAATAATCCACCACAACCAAGTGGGATTTATACCAGGTATGCAAGGCTGGTTTAATATTAGAAAAACCATTAATGTAATCCACCATATAAATAAAACAAAAGACAAAAACCACATGATCTTATCAATTGATGCAGAAAAGGCATTTGACAAAGTCCAACACCGATTTAAAATAAAAACTCTCACCAAAATAGGAGTTGAAGGAAAATTCCTCAACACAATAAAGGACTTTTTTTTTTTTTTTTTTTTTTTTATACAAAGCCCACAGCCAACATCACTCTAAATGGAGAGAGCCTGAAAGCATTTCCCTTGAGAATGGGAACCAGAAAAGGATGCCCTTTATCCCCACTCTTATTCAACATTGTGCTGGAGGTCCTAGCCAGAGCAATTAGGCTAGACAAAGAAATAAAGGGCATCCGGATTGGCAAGGAGGAAGTAAAATTATCTCTATTTGCAGATGACATGATCTTATACACAGAAAACCCTAACGAATCCTCAAGAAAACTACTGAAAACTAATAGAAGAGTTTGGCAGAGTCTTAGGTTATAAGATAAACATACAAAAATCACTTGGATTCCTCTACATCAACAAGAAGAACATCGAAGAGGAAATCACCAAATCAATACCATTCACAGTAGCCCCCAGGAATATAAAGTACTTAGGAATAAAGCTTACCAAAGATATAAAAGACCTATATAAAGAAAACTACAAAGTACTATTGCAAGAAACTAAAAAGGGCCTACTTAAGTGGAAAAACATACCTTGCTTATGGATAGGAAGACTTAACATAGTAAAAATGTCTATTCTACCAAAAACCATGTATACATACAATGCACTTCCGATTCAAATTCCAATGACATTTTTAATATGATGGAAACAAATCACCAACCTCATATGGAAGGGAAAGAAGCCTCGGATAAGTAAAGCATTACTGAAAAAGAAGAAGAAAGTGGGAAGCCTCACTCTACCTGATTTCAGAACCTATTATACAGCCACAGTAGTCAAAACAGCCTGGTACTGGTACAACAACAGGCACATAGACCAATGGAACAGAATTGAGAACCCAGATATAAATCCCTCCACATATGAGCAGCTGATATTTGACAAAGGCCCAGTGTCAGTTAATTGGGGAAAAGATAGTCTTTTTAACAAATGGTGCTGGCATAACTGGATATCCATCTGCAAAAAAATGAAACAGGACCCATACCTCACACCATGCACAAAAACTAACTCCAAGTGGATCAAAGACCTAAACATAAAGACTAAAACGATAAAGATCATGGAAGAAAAAATAGGGACAACCCTAGGAGCCCTAATACAAGGCATAAACAGAATACAAAACATTACCAAAGATGAAGAAGAGAAACCAGATAACTGGGATCTCCTAAAATCAAACACCTATGCTCATCTCTAGGCTTCACCAAAAGAGTAAAACGACCACCTACAGACTGGGAAAGAATTTTCAGCTATGACATCTCCGACAAGCGCCTGATCTCTAAAATCTATATGATTCTGTTAAAACTCAATCACAAAAAGACAAACAACCCAATCAAGTAGTGGGCAAAGGATATGAACACGCACTTCACTAAAGAAGATATTCAGGCGGCTAACAGATACATGAGAAAATGCTCTCGATCATTAGCCATTAGAGAAATGCAAATTAAAACTACGATGAGATTCCATCTCACTCCAAGTCTGGCATTATTCTAAAAAACACAAAATAATAAATGTCGGAGAGGCTGCGGAGAGATTGGAACTCTTATACACTGCTGGTGGGAATGTAAAATGGTACAACCACTTTGGAAATCTATCTGGCGTTTTCTTAAAAAGTTAGAAATAGAACTACCATAATACAACCCAGAAATCCCACTCCTCAGAATATACCCAAGAGAAATAAGAGCCTTCACACGAACAGATATATGCACATCCATGTTTATTGCAGCACTGTTTACAATAGCAAAAAACTGGAAGCAACCAAGGTGTCCATCAACAGATGAATAGTTAAATAAATTGTGGTATATTCACACAATGGAATACTACGCATCGATAAAGAACAGTGACGAATCTGTGAAACATTTCATAACATGGAGGAACCTGGGAGGCATTATGCTGAGTGAAATTAGTCAGAGGCAAAAGGACAAATATTGTATAAGACCACTATTATAAGATCTTGAGAAATAGTATAAACTGAGAAGAACACATACTTTTGTGGTTACGAGAGGGGGGAGGAGGGAGGGTGGGAGAGGGTTATTTACTGATTAGTTAGTAGATAAGAACTACTTTAGGTGAAGGGAAGGACAACACTCAATACATGGAAGGTCAGCTCAACTGGACTGGACCAAAAGCAAAGAAGTTTCTGGGATAAATTGAAGCTTCAAAGGTCAGCGGAGCAAGGGCGGGGGTTCGGGGACTATGGCTTAAGGGGACTTCTAAGTCAGTTGGTAAAATAATTCTGTTATGAAAACATTCTGCATCCCACTTTGAAATGTGGCATCTGGGGTCTTAAATGCTAACAAGCGGCCATCTAAGGTGAATCAATTGGTCTCAACCCACCTGGATCAAAGAAGAATGAAGAATACCAAGGTCACACGATAACTATGAGCCCAAGAGACAGAAAGGGCCACATGAACCAGAGAGTTACATCATCCTGAGACCAGAAGAACTAGATGGTGCCCAGCTAGAACCGATGACTGCCCTGACAGGGAGCACAACAGAGAACCCCTGAGGGAGCAGGAGATCAGTGGGATATAGACCCCAAATTCTCATAAAAAGACCATACTTAATGGTCTGACTGAGACTAGAGGAATCCCAGTGGTCATGGTCCCCAAACCTTCTGTTGGCCCAGGACAGGAACCATTCCCGAAGACAACTCATCAGACATGGAAGGGACTGGAGAATGAGTTGGAGAGAGATGCTGACGAAGAGTGAGCTACTTGTATCAGGTGGACACTTGAGACTGTGTTGGCATCTCCTGTCTGGAGGGGGTATGGGAGGGTAGCAGAAACTGGCAAAATTGTCACGAAAGGAGAGACTGGAAGGAGGGAGCGGGCTGACTCATTAGGGGGAGAGTAAGTGGGAGTATGTAGTAAGGTGTATATGAGCTTATATGTGACAGACTGACTTGATTTGTAAACGTTCACTTAAAACTCAATAAAAATTATTTTAAAAAATCTATGCAGTATACAACAACAAAAAGACGAATAACCCAATTAGAAAATGGGCAAAGGATATGAACGGGCACTAAACCAGAGAAGACATTCAGGGGGCTAGCAGATACATGAGGAAATGCTCATGATCATTAGGCGTTAGAGAAATGCAAATAAAAACTGCAATGAGATATCATCTCACCCCATCAAGGTTGGCATTAATAAAAAAAACACAAACCAAGAAATGTTGGAGAGGTCTTGAAGAGACTGGAACACTTATACACTGCTGGTGGGGATGTAAAATGCTACAACCACTTTGGAAATCGATTTGGTTCTTCCTTAGAAAGATAGAAATAGAAGTACCATAAGATCCAGCAGTCCCACTCCTTGAAATATATCCTAGAGAAATAAGAGCCTTCAAACAAATAGATACATGCATACCCATGTTTATTGCAGCAGTGTTTACAATAGCAAAAAGGTAGAAGCAACCAAGGTGCTCATCAATGGATGGATGGATATACAAATTATGGTATATTCACACAGTGGAATACTAATGCAATGATAAAGAACAACAATGAATTCATGAAACATAGCATGGAGGAATCTGGAAGGCAGTATGCTGAGTGAATTAGTCAGTAGCAAAAGGACAAACATTGTAGGAGACCACTATTAAAAGAACTCAAGAAAATGTTTAAACACAGAAGACAACATTCTTTGATCATTTATGAGGGTGGGGAGAGAGGGAGGGAAAGGGGTATTCACTAACTTGATAGTAAACAAGAATTATAGGTGAAGGGAAGGACAACACACAATACAGGGGAAGTCAGCACAACTGGATTAATACAAAAGCTAAGAAGTTTCCTGAATACAACCAAATACTTTGAGGGACAGAGTAGCAGGAATGGGGGTCTAGGGGCCATGGTTTCAGGGGATATCTAGGTCCATTGGCATAACAGAGTGTATTAAGAAAATGTTCTGCATCCCACTTTGATGAGTGGCATCTGTGGTCTTAAAAGCTAGAAAGCAGCCGTCTACTGGTCTCAACACACCTGGAGCAAAGGAGAATGAAAAACACCAAAGACACAAGGAAAATATGAGACCAAGAGACACAAAGGGCCACATAAATCAGACACTCCATCAGCCTGAGACCAGAAGAACTAGATGGTGCCCGGCTACCACCAATGACCGCCCTGACAAGGAACACAACGGGGAATATCTGATGGAGCAGGAGAAAAATGGGATGCAGACCTCAAATTCAAGCAAAAAGACCAGACTTAATGGTCTGACTGAGAGTGGAGGGACCCCAGAGGACATGGCCCCCGACTCTCTGTTAGCCCAAAACTAAAACCATTCTCGAAGCCAACTCTTCAGACAAAGATTAGACTGGATTTTTAGATATAAAATGATATTGGTGGGGAGTGTGCTTCTTAACTCAAGCAGACACATGAGACTATGTGGGCAGCTCCTGTCTGAAGGCAAGAAGAGATGGCAGAGGGGGACAGAAGCTTTCTGAATGGACAGGGGAAATACACGATGGGGAGAAAGAGGGTGCTGTTACATTGTAGGGAGAGAAACTAGGGTCACATAACAATGTGTGTATGTTTTTGTATGAGAAACTGACTTGAATTATAAACTTTCACTTAAAGCACAATTAAAAAAAAGAAAAAAAATTTATGCAGTGTAACAAATAATCTTTTAGCTATGCTATAAACTGACCTTTACTATTAGCTAGGCAACTAAAAACACCAAAATCAGAAAAGCTGGTTTCATTATTCATTATCTTTTACTTAAATTTATTCTTCCAGAAAACAATCAATATCAATAAGCACAAACGGTTTTCAAGGTTTATAAACATACCTTGTCTTCAAAACTAATGAACATACCTGTTTTCAACAGTGATAGACATATCTTGCTTTCAAAACTTCAGGGGTCTTCTAACCAATATTCACTGATCTTGTGGTTGTCTTGTAACTGTCTATCAAAGTTAATGTCAACCAATTAAAAATTTTGTTCAAAAGATCCTGATATCTTTGTATATAAGATCTTTAAGAATCCTAACTAACTGGAGCACTTATTTACTTGATAAATGATATGCTGCCCAACTTTAAAATTGTCTATGAAATCTGCATAACGATCTATTAATGGTGTTGAGTTTTTTTTTTTTGTGGCAGTGTACATGCTGGAAAGCAAACTGTCTATATTCTTACAAGAGGAGGACAAAAAAGACTTGAGCTCTTTTGTAGCTTCTCTTATTCAAGTTATGCTGCATCCCTAAACAAAACAAAACAAAACAAAAAACAAAACAAAACAATACAATCCATTGTTATAGAGTTGATTCTAACCCATAGTGGCCATATAGGATAGAGTAGAACTACCCCACAGGATTTTTAAGGCTATTATCTTTATGCAAGCCGACTGCCACATCTTTCTCCTGTGAAGCAGCTGGTGAGTTCCAACTACCAACCTTTAGGTTGGTAGCAGAGCGCTTTAACCATTGAGCATCCAGGCCTCCTTGCTACATCCCTACTTTATTTTTCTTTATTTATTTTTATTGTGCTTTAGGTGAAAATTTACAGCTCAAGTTAATTTCTCATTAAAATTTTATACACATATTGTTTTGTGACATTGGTTGCAATCCCCACAATATGACAGCACACTCCCCCTTTGACCCGGGTTCCCTGTGTCCATTTGTCCAGTTCCTGTCTTTTTCTGTCTTCTCATTCTGCTTTAGGACAGGAGCTGCTCATTTGGTCCTATATATTTGAACTAGGAAGTCTGCTCCTATGTGTATTAATTTTTTGTTTTATAGGCCTGTCTTTAATCTGAAAAGTGGGCTTTGGGAAGGGGTTCAGTTCTGGGCTAGCTTCTGGGGGCCATAGTTTTGGAGATTCCTCCAGACTCTGTTAGACCATTAAGTCTGGTCTTTTTACATGAATTTGTATTCTGTTCTACGTTTTTCTCCTGCTTTGTCTGGGACTCTGTTGTGTTCCCTCTCAGGGTGGTCATTGATGGTTGCTAGGCACCATCTAGTTCTTTCGGTCTCAGGCTGTTGGAGTGTCTGGTTCGTGAGGTTCTTTAGTCCTTTCGGATACTATTTTTCTTTAGGGCAATTATTGAAATCCAGAGTCTGGTACAGAAGGAGTGGATCATGGCAAGGTATCAGTTCCTGCACAGGTGCAACCACTAAAAGTGACTGGAGGAAGAGTGTCCCTTATTTTTCTATTTTTGATGCTGCATTGGCAGCTGTTAGACCACTATCCAGCAGCTTTTGAGTTTTCTGAAATTACTTGATTGTGCTGTACCGCGGTACCTGAATTGTATTGTTTGATGCTCTCCTGTCCAACTGTCCTCGCCACTGCGTGAAGCAAAGTACATCAAGCGATGATGTGGCCACAGCAACATTTTTTTTAATAATTGCAGAATAAACTGCATATCTGATATATAAAATTTAAAACTCTCCTAGCTACTATTTTAAGCTGAAATTTCTGTATGAGTTTAAAAAGTTATATAAAAATCTAAGAACTGGTTTTATTTTTATGAATGAGCACTTTACGTGTTTTTCTCTAATGTAAATTGTTCATAATAAACCAGTTTAATGACATAAATTATTTTAATCACCTAAAAAAAACTAAATCAAAAGCTCACCAATTAAGTATATTACCTCAAAATACGTGTTGTAACTGCAAAATTGCATTGCATTTAGGTAGAGCTCATTAACGTAGGAAAGAAATACCAGAGTTAATAGTTATTCTGTATATTCCCGATTATTTCTGTCATTTAACATTAAATCTTGGATACAATTCCATGTCAAACTGACTTATCCACTTTAAAAGCTAAAAACTGCTCTCTCCCTGTTTTTACTGTAGTGAGATGAGGAACAGATGTGGGAAAATGCTTTGAAGATAACTTTTATTGAGAGTGATACTAGACATTGCTTTTGCGGTCTTGAGAGCTCCTGACTTACCTATAGAAACATAAATGCTATTTTTCTTCAAGGGAAGTGAGCATACTTTTTACTAGTAGTTTTAATTATTTAGAACTTCTCATGATATAAGCTTAGAAATACTGAATGTTTAGTCATGAATTAGAAACTCGTGCTCAGAGTGAATGAAGGAAGGAAGCAGACCAGGTATAATATGATTCACTATGATACCATAAGAGGTAGATTTTCAATATACGCACACTTTTTGAATAATAATATTCATCACTCATATAATGAAATATTTTTTCCTATTTCCCTCAAACCTCTCTTCTATTCCATTTTTGATCGGGGACTTGGAAGAAGTTTCAAATAATGCAAACAGCATTGAGGGAATAGCTGCTATTCAGCAAAAGGCTTTTCTCCTATGAGAAAGCACCCTCACTGTGTAGGTGTAAGCCAAAGCAGAAAAGGGCATATAGAACACAGCTGCAGCCTGATTGAGCTTGCAGAGCCCTGGTCTGGTTCTTCTAACCCAGAGGCATAGAAAAGTGTTTAAATGAAGGGAAATGAACCTTTCATGTGTCGATGGTTTAAAAGGTTCCTATCTTGGTTCCCTAAGGGATGAGTCCCTTTGGAGAAAAATCAAATAACTAGTATAATTAGCAATACATTATTTTTCCTCTGAAGCCACTGGATGCCTTGCTGTCGGTGACTTACATGGACTAAGTAAGTAATCAGAAGCTCTTTACTCTTTTTGTCTCTATGAGTCATTGATAGACTCCCTGGCACACAACAAACAAGGACCACACACTCTTAGGCAAAGGGCTTCTGCTATATCCAAACCCTCCACCTGTCCTGATTATCTACTTTTTACTTTTGATCACCCACATTTTGGATTACTTAGTAAACTCTCCTTTTAAACAAATGTAGCACGCTATACTTGTAGTTCCTAGTTCCATATGTATCTATTTGATTATATTTTATCAAAAAATATTATGCTGAAATAACTACATATTCTGATTTCAGTTATCCTTTTGTTTAAACTTTTCCCATTTCTCATATCTCATCGTTCATAAATATCATTTTTCTTAAATTGTTCACTTTTGTGATAAAAAGAAAAATTTAAAAAAGGACAAGAGTTTATAGTTCATTTAGCAAAATATCCTTTCACTGCATATGTGCTCCTAATTTTATAAATGAAACTCATGGATGGTTTGCTTTGTCTTCTCATATTCTTACTTGGATCCTCTATATACATGGAAAAAATTTACAGGAGATTTGTTATGTTAGAGATAATTTGTTTTCTCTTTCATTTCTTTAGCAGTGTTTCTCTTACTTCCTTGTTACAGATCATATAGATTAAGGAGTTTAGAACTGGAGTCACCACAATGTTCAGGAAAGTTACAGGCTTGGTCAGGTCTAAGGCATCTTTGATTGAGGTTCGGACATGAAGGAAGATCTGTATCAGGTAAGTACCACAGTTACATGAGAGGAGCACGTGGAGAAGGCTTTGCTCTGGCTGCTGGCCAAGGGCATCCTGAGGACAGTGCTAATGATGAAGAGGTAGGGGACCAGGGTGATGAGGCAGGAACTTAGAATAACCACAAAAAATGATCACAAAGGCCAAGAGCTCCACTGCTTGTGTGCTGATACAGGCCAGCACAATCCAGGGGGCAATGTCACAGAAGAAGTGATTGATGGCATGTGAGCTGCAGAAGGAGAGGCCACTAATGAGGGCTGTGGACACTGCAACGGCTAGGAATCCACAGACCCAGGAACTCAGGGTCAGCTGTGCTGAAAGCAGGCTGCTCATGATGACACCCTAGTGTAGAGGGTAGCAGATGGCGAGATAATGGTCGTAAGCCATGGCTGCCAGGAGGAAGTATTCTGTGCAGCCTAACAAGAGAACAAGGTATGATATGGTCTAGCTTCTTCCCAGGAGGATGGCCAGGGCCTTGGGGACTGCAGCTGTGGTATACCAAATCTTCAGGAAAGAGAGGTTACTCAGAAAGAAGTACAGGGTGGTGTGGGGCTGGTGAGAGGTACTTACCAACATCAAGATAACAACGTCACAAGTGACTGTGAAGATGTACATCACCAGAAAAAGCATGAAGAGATAGCTGAAGAGCCTGGGAGACTGTAAACCCCAGCAGGAGACTGTTTCATTATCTGTGCCCATTGTAGTACTGAAATAAAGCAGGAAACAGAGATCCAAGACTGAAAGACTTTGAAACAAACCACATAGTTCTAGAAAAATAAAAATAAGTGAATTCATGAGAGAGACATTTTCTTACATTTATGAATGCCTCTTCTGTACCTGGTGAGGTATACCAGTGAGTCATTTGTTATTATAACCAAGTATCAGTTTAGGAAACTAATGTGTAAATAATTGTATCTATTTTTTCAAAGATTGCAAATTTATCATACAAGATTCAAATCCAGCCTCTCAGCCTCCGTCAGCTTATTCTAGGCATTACCATGCATTCCTTTCAGCCATAGATTACATCTACATCCACCAGGACTGACTGCCTTTCACCTGGACTCACTATTTTCTAAGTGTACTTTTTGTGCATGGTCCTTGAATAAAAATATGTAATTTTGTCTTTGTTCAAAATCTGCCTCCCAAATATAGGTTCCTTTCACGTGCATATTTGACAGTAATATCTTCCCAATTGCTCTTCTAATATATAGGATTTGTCTTCAGAAGTACCGAAGTGTCCATTAACAGATCAATGGATAAATAAAATGTGATACATACATACAATAGAGTAATATTCATCCATAAAAAGAAGTGAAGTTCAGATGCCTGTTAAGACATAAATGGACCTTGAAAATATTACAGTGAGTGAAATAAGTTACACACAAAAAAATAAGTTACACAAATCATCCTACTTATATGAAATAATTAAAACAGGCAAATACATTAGTGGGGAGGCATTGCTTAAATGGTACTGAGTTTCTATTTCCGATTGAAACCATTTGGAAATGAATAGTTTTGATTGTTTTGTAAGTGGGAGGGGGAGAGCTTGCACTTGGGAGGAGGAAGAGACGGGGTGGTGACATTCCTCAATAAGATGGTTCCTATGTAGTTAAACGTTAAGCCAAGGAAATTGTCCCTATGGGGTCCCTAACTTGATAGGGTCCCTAACATGGTAATTAAACGATAAGGCAAGGAAATACTCTCTATAGGGATCCCTGACTTGGCTGTTAAACATTAACAGGGAGAGATAAGAGAAAAAGGGTATAAAACCCTAAGAAAATGACTATCAGGACACTCAGACTCTCTCAGTATCCCACTTGATGCTCCCTAATCAAGTGTACTTTTGCTACTAACACTCTGCTCACTAATAAACCTCTGCTCACATGGCACTATTTGTCTCAGTGTCTGAATTCTTTCCTACACTGAAGACAAGAACCGAGGCTATTCTCTGATAACATCTTCTGGTGCCCTAACTCAGATGGAAAGCTTTCCCCTCCTTCATCTGGAAAGTGGTGAGTCCAACATAGAGCACAGGCTCTCTTTTTTTTTCCTTTCCAGCCCTGCTCCAAGGTACCCTACCTCTGCATGTGTGTGTTTTGTTTCTTCTTAGGAGGGAGGTCTGAGAGGTGCTAGAAAGATTTGTCTGTGCTTGGTCTGACTGTTAACAAGAATATGGTAATAATGAGTGCCTGACTCTTTCAGACTCCGAAGAAAAGAGGCACTTCCTCCCTCCACTTTGCAGAGGTGTCTGGGTCAAACCCGAGACGTGCAGGGGCCTCACAGGGACTTCCAACTTCACTTAATTAATAACCAGGCTCGTCTGGGGGCGCGCACATAAGAGTTGGCTGCCCAGCGCTCTGAGCCGTCCTGACCGTCTTAGACAACTGGGAGAGAAACTGAGACACGTAAGAGAAGCGCCAGCCGACTGGAGGGGAAACATCCTCTAGGAGTCCTGCTCACAAAGCAGCACATTTTCAGCCCAGAACTATTGACCCCAGCAATAGTCATGCCAAGTCAGCAAGTCTCTTTAGGAGACCAGCCACCCATCTACCTTTTGCACTTCTCAGCTCCATCCAACTTCTGGCTAGCATACTTACATCTATATCCTCCGTGTATGCTTTGCAAAAGGGATCAGTGCTGTATTTGTAATAGGCTAAGGGAAATTGTTCTGGAGAGGGACCTTCCTCCCTTTCCTGTTTATATGATCATTGTGAAGCTAAACACAGGCAGCCTTTTCCTGATCAGCTCCTCCTTCTTTCATGTTATAAAAGAATGAATAGGGACACACTAGTCCGCCTCATCAAATTAAGAATCTTAAGGTTGTTCATTAGACTAAAGTTGTATCTGTTACCCCCCTTTACAAAGAATCTGAATGTCCGAGAGTATACAAATAAGTGGACTCAGGAGTCTACTTTAAGACAGCCTTCCATGCCCTGATTCCCTCTTTCAGTGTTCAGAAACAATTCATAAAGTATACAGAGAGGGGCAGACGTGAGGAACAGGTTTGTTGGTTCTGCAGAGAAAAAGAAGGGAGGGGCCTAAAGAATAATAAGATTATTCCCCCTTGGGTATGGACAGAAGAGAGGCTCCCACAAATGCTAAATCATCTCCTATGCCCAATTCCAGGGGATCCCCAGGATTATGTGGTGTGTCAGCAGGCGAGGCAATTGAGGTGTCGGCTTCAATGGATAGCAAATTTTGCCAATGAAATGAAGGCTTCCTGGACAGAGGCATAAAGGACCCCCCACCCTGAAATGGCTGGCAGGGTATATGATGATCAGTTTCTTAACAAAACAAGGACATCAACAAATATACAGGTTCATGTCCCTTCAAGACCACAGACATAGACAGGAACAAAGACCCCTAAGACGGAGGCAGTAGGAAGTTTCCAGGCAAGAAACGTCAGGACGGGCTACACAGTAAGGCTAGTTAATTCTGGAAGCCATTTTCTGGGCAGTGATTTAACATAGGGGACACAGGAGATGTCCTACCCCCTATGGCTCACTCTGTTCCTTCCCAGATGGGAAACCAGAACTTGGTACCACCAGCCTCACCTCTGGGGTGAACCCTCAAACCCTGAAGAAAGAGAGATTAGTCTTCTTTTGTAACACCGTGTGGCCTCAATATAAATTGGAAGATGGAGAAATCTGGATAGAACAGGGAAGTCTAAATTACCATACCATCTTACAGCTAGATCTGTTTTGCTGGAAACAAGGCAAATGGACAGAAGTTCCTTATGTCCAGGTTTTTATGGCCTTAGGGGAAAATCCAGAATTGTGTAAAAAGTGTGAGATAGACCCCACAGTTCTCACCATCATTACAAACCAAGCAATGGATACCTTACACCCAAACCCTACCATCCTTACAACCCCACCTTTAGATACCAAAGAAATGTCTGTTCCTCCTATTCCTCCCTACTCCAATTCCTTGCCCACAGCACCTTCACCACCCTACCTGTGGGCCCTTCGAGAAGTCGCTGGCCCTAATGGACCAGTCAGGGTGCAAATTCCCTTTTCAGTACAGGACTTAGGAAAGCTAAAAACAAAGCTAGGAAGTTTCTTTTACGACCCTAACCACTATATAGAAAAATTTAAGAACTTAACACTCACCTTTGATTTAGGTTAGAAAAACAATGATAATCTGTAATGAAACACTCACCCAGGGAGAAAGATTAAATCTCATCAAGGGAGCCAGATGATTAGCAGATGGGGTATGTATACAAAACCAACAGGCCTACCCCATGGGCATGGCTGCAGTCCCAGGCATAGACCCTGGATGGGATTATAATACCCAAGGAGGCAGACGGGTGAGAGACCACATGTTAGTGTGCCTGGTTGAGGGAATGAAAGCTTGTGGGATAAAACCTACCAATTTAAATAAGCCGGCCACCATCGGCCAAGGGCCCCAAGAAAACCCCAGTGCCTTCCTAAAAACTCCCAGGCCCGATCCTTCAATGAAAATGGCCTTAAGCTGATGGGTCCCTGGGCTCTAAGAGGCTCCCAGCGAGAACACCGAAAGCATCAACATTGGTGCAGAGGAGCTGAGAGTCACCCTAGATGTAGCGGGAAGGTCAATAACTTTTCTTTTGGACAGAGGAGCCACCTTTTCCATACTAAACTCCTGTCGAGGACCCCTTTCTTCTAACAAAAGTATGGTTCAGGAAGTAGAAGGGAAACCCACGGTAAAATATTTTACTCCATCATTACACTGTCTGTGGGGTGCAACAAGCTTCTCATATCAATTTTTAATCCTCCCAGAATGTTCTGTCACACTTCTAGAGAGGGACATATTAAGTAAGGTAAAAACTCTAGTGATCTTCTCAACAGAAGATCTAACTCTTAACCAAATAATGACCTTACAAATTAACTGAAATGGAACTTTTATAGATAGAGATGAACAGCAAGAGTTAAACCCCCAGGTATGGGCTACTGAGATACCAGGATGGGACACATAACACCACCCCAGTAATGGTAAGGTTAAAGGATCCCAACAAATTTCCAAGAAAAAAACAATACCCCATTAACTTAGAAGCTAGGCAGGGACTGCAAAACATAATTATTACCTTTTTAAAACACAGAATATTAATTCCCTGCAACTCCCCCACACTTGTTCCTTTGTTGGCCCTCACGCATGTATTTCTCTAGACTGAAAAATGGAGTATACTGAGAAATGTCTTTAGAATTCTTCGGTCACCCAACAACACATGCTCCAAGTTTTCCACATACTGCTTCCCTGCAAGTGATCCACATGCCCATTGCTTTTTCTTACATTTTCTGAGCTGTGCTTCCTGAAGTGTCCTCTGCTTGGGTCTTGGTCCTATGGGCTCCTTCTCTTCATTTAGGTTTCAGGCTTTAAGTCACCCCCATAGAGAGTCCTTGACCACCTCCAATCTCAAGCAACCACTCAGTTCATCTCTAAAATAACACCAATTTTTATTATCTTAACAGTAGCTGTCAGCATCTGAGTTTTTTCTTGTTTATTAATTTTTAATAAAAAAAAACTTCATTGGGAGGCAGAGTCAACATGGCTATAGACAGAAACACCATGCTGTCCCTCTGCAGCAAGACCTGAAAAACTAAGTAAAACAGATACAAACGTCAATCCTGGAACTCTAAGCATCAAATGAAGGCATAAAGAACTTGATAAAGCACCAAAAGGAATAAAAAACTGACAGAGCAGAGAATGAGGAGATCTATGGGGTGGAGGTCCCCTACCAGCTAATGCAGTACAAATTTGCCGTCTTGGACTACAGCCACCAAAGAACACAGACAAGGAGTACAGGAAGGCAATTTCATGGAGCTCCCAACAGGAGACAGAGCACCTGGTAACCAGAGATGCATACTTTCCCACCTCACTCCCTCCCCCCAAGCTTCTTCTCTCTATGCAGACTCTGCTGCTTTCCAACAGGGCAGAGAGACACAAGTTCCAGCCATGCAGGTCCACCCTGCCCCCACCAGCCAGCCCCTTCAGCTCCATTTAATTATTTATTTTTGGCTTTTTATGTTTCTTCTCTCTCTCTTCTTTCCTTTCCTTTCTCCTGCACACCTAGCCCCATGCACTGCCTCCACCCTTCTCAACGGACAGGGTTGCACCTCTCAGCTAGAGAGCCACAGGCACACAGCCTTCCCAGGTCTGTACCCTCTCCACTCCTTTAGCACCACATTTTGTTTTTTTTTTCTCTCTCTACCCCTTCCTTTCTTTCCTTTCTCCAGTCCACCTATCCCTGTGCACCATCTCCACCCTTCTCAATGGGCAATGTTGCACCACTTGGCTAGAAAGCTACGGACACATGGCCTCCTTGGTCTGTGCTAGCCTCACTGGCCAACTCCCTCAGCACCATATTTTTTCTTGTTAATTTTGTTCGTGTTTTTTTTGTTGTTGTTTGTTTCTTCTCTCTATCTCCCATCTTTCCTGTCTCCCGCCCTCCTAGCCCCATGTGCTGTTACTGCTCCTTCTCGAAGGGCCTTACCACATGGCTCAGGTAGAGAGCCAATGGCACACATCCTTGCCGGATCTGAGTTACCCCACTGGTCTGCTCCCTCAGCACATTTTTTTAGTTTGGTTGCTTTGTTCTTTTCTTTTTCTCTCTCTCTCTCTCTTCCTTCCTTCCTTTCCTTTCTCCCAACCACGTAACCCTGTGCATTGCCCCCACCCCTTCTCAAAGGGCCATGCTGCAGTGTTCTTCTAGACATCCACTGGCATATGGCCTCCTGGGTCTGAATCATCATCACCAATCAGTTCCCCCAATGTCATTTTCGTTTGTTTGTTTTATTTTTTCTGTTGTTTGCATTTTCTTCTCTCTCTCCATTCCTTCTTTTCCTTTCTCCCAGCAACCTAGCCCTATGTGCCACCCCTTCTCCCCTTATCAATGGGCTGTGCTGCACTGCTCAGCTACAGAGCCTCTGGCACATGGGCTCCCCGGTCTGCACTGCCCAACAGGCTAGGCCTCTCAGTGACATATTTTTTTATCTCCTTCATTTTTCACTTTCTCCTTTTTCCTTCTTCCTCCCATCTAGGCCCTGTGCTGCCTCCTCCCATTCCTGATGGGCTGTGTCACAATGCCTGGAGAGAGATACATAAGTTTGCCAATATTCCCATTCTGTCTTGCCCTCTTGCCCTTAATGGCCAGTTACCTCAGAACCACATTTGTTAATTTTTTTTGTTTCTTCTTTCTCTTTCACTTCCTTACTTTCCTGTCTTTGCCCACCTAGCCCCATGCACTACCCATGCCCCTTTTCAAAGGGCTGAGCAGCACCACTCAGCTAGAAAGTCACCAACACTCACCCTCCCTGGATCTGCTCAGCCCCTACCAGTTGAATCCTATAGCACTGCCATCTTATTTCTTTTTTCTTCATTTTTTTGCTTATCTTTCTCTCCATTTCCTCTTCTTTCTTTCACCCACTTAGCTCTGCACATCACACACCCTCCCTTCCCTCCTGCCTATCTTCACCATGCACCAAGTTCTGCACCCCCAAGTAGCACTGGCATGGACCTCCAAACCCATGGCCTGCCCTGCACTGCACCCTGGCTGAACCCCAACAGCCACAGTTTGTGCTGCAAAGAACAGTCACTGCCACTCTCCCCCACTGAACTTGCCCTGCTTCACAACAGCTGAATGACCAGCCCTGCCACCTGGACAAAGTGTTGAGAAATATAATGCCCACACATTAGCAAGCAAAAAGAAAGCCCAGCCTGCCTGCCCAGACATTACCAAATAAAACAAAAAAGCAAGATGAAACAAACAACTCTACAATCAATAAATAAAGAAAATAATTTCTGAATGTCTCAGAGACAGCAGACAATACCAAAACATAAAAAAAGGACAGGATGGCTCCAGAAAACGACCAAAATAAAACACCAGATAAACTTCTGGTAAAAGAAAGGACACTGGAATGACTTGATAGGGAATTCAAAAGTCTAATATTCAAGGCTCTTCAAGGAATTTGGAAAGAGATGAAGGAAAACGCTGACAAAAATAAGGAAAAAATAGACAAAATGATGGAAAATATGGACAAAATCAGGAAAAACACACACAAAGCAGTGGAAGAATTCAGGAAAGTAACACAGGAACAAAATGACAAAATAGCTCAAAACCATACAAAAAGAACAATTAGAAGTTCAAAGGATAAACAACAAGACGTCAGAAATGAACAGTGCAATAGAAGGTTTTAGGAGCAAACTTGAAACAATGGAAGACAGAATCAGTGAAATTTAAGACAAATCCATGGATACCACTTTGTTTGAGGAAAATCAGAGAAAAGAATGGAGAAAAATGAAGAAACCCTGAGAATAAGGTGGGATACAATTAAAAGCAAAAATTTCCATGTGATCAGAATTCCAGAACTGGGGGAGAAAATGGAAAACACAGAGAGGATCGCTGAAAATTTGCTGACAGAAAACTTCGTTAATTTTGTGAAAGATGAAAAGTCAACCAGCCAGGAAGCTAATGAACCCCATATAGGATAGACCTCAAAAGAAAATCATCAAGACATATCATAATCACCCTCACCAAAACCAAAGATAAAGAAAGAATCCTGAGAGCAGCTCAAGAAAAATGCAAATTCACCTACAAATGGGAAACAATAAGACTAAGCTCTAATTACTTGACAGAAATCATGTAAGGAAGAAGACAATGGGATGACATATATAAAACTTTGAAAGAAAAAAAAAACTGACAACCAAGAATAAAATATTCTGCAAAACTCTCACTCAAATATGATGTCAAAATTTGGACATTTCCAGATAGACAGAAATGAAAGAAACTTGTAGAAACCAAACCAAAATACAAGAATTATTCAAGGGAGTCCTTCAGTTAGAGAACCAACAACAACAGATGACATTCTGAATCTAGGACACAGGACAGCATCAGCCAGATACCAGCCAAGGTAATGAACTCTCAATGATAACACAAAACTAAAATATTTAAAACAGGGAACCAGAGAGATCAATCTGTAAATGCCAACAATGTCAGAGCAATAAAAGAGGGAATAACTACAAAGAAAGCTAACAAACCCACTCATCAAAATAAAGAATAAAAGGACAAAGTCTCAGAAAACTTGAAATCTACAAAAATGAAAGAAAGAAACAAAAGGAATTCAGCAAAAGATAGTAAGGGGAACAAAGAAAACGTCACTACCAAAAATAAAAGAACTACAAAATAGCAGCAATAAACTCACACCTATCAATAATCACACTGAATGAAAATGGCTTAAATGCACCCATAAAGAGAACAATAGTGACAGAATGAATAAAAAAAGGATGCATCAATGCTGTCTACAAAAGACACACCTTAGACACAAAGACATAAATATATTAAAAATCAAATCATGAAAAAAAAAATCAAGCAAACGGCAACCAAACAAGAGCAGGAGTGGCAATACTAATCTCAGATAACATAGATTTTAAAACAAAATCCACCATAAAAAACAAGGAAGAAGATTATATAAGGGTTAAATGGTCAATCCACCATGAAAGCATAACCATAATAAATATTTACACACCCAATGATGGGGCTTCGAAATACATAGAACAAACTAATAGCACTGAAAGGAGAAATTGACAGTTCCACATAACAGTAGGAGTCTTCAACACACCACTCTCAGTAAAGGACAGAACATCGAAAAAGAAACTAAATGAAGATACAGAGGATCTAAAGGCCACAATCAAAATCAACCAACTTGACCTCAGGGACGTGTATAGAACACTCCACCCAACAGCAGCACAGTTCACATTCTTTTCCAGTGCACATGGAATATTCTCTAGGATAGACCACATCTTAGGCCACAAAGCAACCTTCAACAAAATCCAAAACACTGAGATAATATAAAGCATCTTCTCTGAAGACAATGCCGTAAAAGTAGAAATTAATACCAGAAATTGCAAGGAAAACAAATCAAATAAATGGAAACTGAATAACACCTTTGTATAAAAACCAGTGCGTAATAGAAGAAATCAAAGATGGAATGAAAAAATTCCTAAAATCAAATGAGAATGAAAACACAGCATACCAAAACCTTTGGGACACAGCAAAGGCAGTGTTCAGAGGTCAATTTATAGCAATAGATACACACATCAAGAAAGAAGAAAGAAATGAAATCAAAACAGCTACACGATTAGAACAAATAGAAAGAGAACAGCAAAAAAAGCCCACAGCTACCAGAAGAAAGAAAATAATAAAGACTAGAGAAGAAATTAATGAAAAAGAGAATAGAAAGAATCAACAAAACCAAAAGTTGGTTCTTTGAAGGGATCCAGAAAATCGACAAACCATTGGCTAAACTGACAAGAGAAAAACAGGAGAGGAAGCAAATAACCCGAATAAGAAATGAAATGGGGACATTACAACAGACCCAACTGAAATAAAAAAGATCATAACAGAGTACTATGAGAAGCTATACTTCAGCAAATTTGAAAATGTAGAGGAAATGGATGAATTTCTAGAAACACACTACCTACCAAAACTAACTCAAATTGAGTTTGAAAATTTGAACAGGCCCATCACAAGAAAACAGATTTAAAAGATTAAAAAACAAAAAACAAAAAAACCTCCCAACAGCAAAAATAAAATCCCTGGCCCCAAAACCTTCACCACTATGAAACATTCAAAGAAGTGCTCATACCAGTACTACACAAACTATTTCAGAACATAGAAAAGGAAGTGATATTCCCAAATTCATTGTATGAAGCCAGCATAACCATGATACCAAAACCAGGCAAAGACACCACACACACACACACACACACACACACACAAATTACAGACCAATACTCTCATGAATATAGATGCAAAAATTCTCAACAAAATTTTAGCACCATATAAAAAATAGTAATAATACACCCCGACCAAATGGGATTCTTACCACATATGCAAGAATGGTTCAACATTAGAAAATCAATCAACGTAATCCACCACATAAATAAAACTAAAGCATCACATGATCATCTCAATTGATGCAGAAAAGGTATTCCATAAATTCCAATTCCCATTCCTGATAAGAACTCTCAGTAAAATAAGTATAGAAGGTAAATTCCTCAGCATAATAAAGGGCACCTATACAAAATCAACAGACAGCATCATTCTTAATGGAGAGAGGCTGAAATCATTCCTCCTGAGAACATGAACAAGAAAAGGATGCACTTTATCACCACTACTATTTAACATTGTGCTAGAAGTCCTAGCTAGAGGAATAAGGCAAGAAAAAGAAATAAAGGGCAACTAAATTGGTAAGGAAGAAGTAAAACTATATTTGTGTATGATATGATGCTATACATAGAAAACCCAAAAGACTCCACAAGAAAACTACTGGAACTAATAGAAAGATTCAGCAGAATGGCAGGATACAAGATAAACATAAGAAAGTCAGTTGAATGCCTGTACACCAATAAAAAGACCTATGAAAAGGAAATCAGGAAAGCAATACCATTTATAATAGCCCCTAAAAAAAAAAAAATACTTAGGAACAACTCTAATCAGGGACATAAAAAACCTATACAAAGAAAACTAAAAAACACTACTGTAAGAAATCAAAACAGACATATATAAATGGAAAAACATACCATGCTCATGGATAGGTAGACTCAACATTGTGAAAATGTCAATTCTAAAGCAATCTACAAATACAATGCAATCCAGATCCAAATATCAATAGCATTCTTGAATGAGATGGATAAACTAATCATTAATTTTATATGGAAAGAAAAGAGGCCCTGGATAAGTAAAACATTATTAAAGGAGAATAAAGTATGCGTCCTCACAATACCTGACCTCAGAACCTGCCATACAACTATGATAGTCAAAACAGCCTGGTACTGGGACAATGAAAGACACATTGACCAATAGAACAGAATGGAGAAAAGAGATGTAAATCCATCCACCTACGGCCACCTGCTCTTTGACCAAGGCCCAAAGTCCATTAAATGACAAAAAGACAGTCTTTTTAACAAATTGTGCTGGCAAAACTGGATGACCATCTGTAAAAAAAAAAAAAAAGAAAGAAAGAAAAGAAACAGGACCCATACCTCACACCACACACAAAAACTAATTCAAAATAGATCAAAGACCTAAATATAAAACCAAATACTGTAAAGATCGTAGAAGAAAAAATAGAGTCAACACTAGAGCCCCCAATACATGGCATAAATAGGATACAAACCATAACTAACAATACACATACATTAGAATATAAGCTAGATTACCGGGATCTTCTAAAAATTAAGCACTTGAACTCATCAAAAGACAATGAAAAGTCTGAAAAGAGAACCTACAGGTGGAAAAAAAATTTGTCTATGACAAATACAACAAAGGCCTAATCTCTAAAATCTATACGAAAATCAAACATCTCTACAACAAAAAGACAAATAATCCAATTAAAAAATGGGCAAAGGATAGGAACAGATACTTCACCAAAGACAACATTCAGGTGGATAACAGACACATGAGGAAATATTCGCAATCACTAGCCATTAGAGAAATTCAAATCAAAACTATAATGAGAAAACATCTCACCCAATATTACTGACACAAATCAAAAAAACAGAAAATAACAAATGTTGGAGAGGCTGCAGGAAGACTGGAACTCTTGTGCACTGCTGGTGGGAATGCAAAATATTACAATCATTTTGGAAAACCAAATAGTGCTTCCTTAAAAAGCTGGAAATAGAAATACCATACTATTCGGCAATCCCACTCCTAGGGATATATTCTAGAGAAACAAGAGCCATCATAGGAATAGATATATGCACACCCATGTTCATTGCAGCATTATTCACAGTAGCAAAAAGATGGAAACAACCTCAGTGCCCAACAACAGATGAATGGATAAACAATCTATGTTACATACACACAATGGAATACTATGCAATGATAAAAAACAATGATGAATCTTAGAAACATCTTACAACATGGATGAATCTGTACGGCATTATGCTGAGTGAAATAAGTCAGTCACAAAAGGACAAATATTGTATGAGACCACTATTATAAAAAATCATGAAAAGGTTTACACACAGAAAGAGACAATCTTTGATGATTATGAGGGAGGAGTAGGGTGGAGAGGGAAAAACACTAACTAGAGGATAGATAAGTGGTAACTTCGGTGAAGGGAAGTCAGCACAACTTGACCAAGGTAAAGTCATCGAAGCTTCAGAGACATATCCAAACTCCCTGAGGGACCAAATTACTGGGCTGAGGGCTGGGGACCATATTCTCTGAGGACACCTAGCGACCCTTTGGTTAGCAGCCGTAGCACTTAACCACTATGCCACCAGGGTTTCCACACCTAGCTCAATTGTCATAAAATAGTTTATAAAGAAAATGTTGTACATCCTACTCTGGTGAGTAGCGTCGGGAGTCTTAAGAGCTTGTGAGTGACCAGCTAAGATACTCCACTGGTCCCACCCCTTCTGGAGCAAGGGAAAATGAAGAAAACCAGAGATACAAGGGAAAGGTTAGACCAAAGGACTAATGGACAATTACCACAGCCTCCACCTGACTGAAACCAGCACAACGAGATGGTGCCCAGCTACCACCACTGACTACTTTGACAGAGATCACAATAGATGGCCCCGGAGGGAGCTGGAGAAAAATGTAGAACAAAATTCAAACTCACAAATAAAGACCAGACTTACTGGTTTGACAGAGACTAGAGAAACACTGAGAGTGTGGTCCCCGGATACCCTTTTAGCTCAGTACTGAAGTCACTCCTGGTATTCACCCTTCAGCCAAAAATTAGAATGACCCATAAAACAAACAATAATATACATAACTCAGCCATGTATATGAGACAAAATGGAAACACCAGCCCAGGAGCAAGGGCAAGAAGGTAGGAGGGGACAGGTAAGCTGGATGGATTGAAATGTGGAGCTCAAGGTAGAGAAGGGGAGAATATTGACATATTGCAGAGTTGGCAACAAATACACCAGTAGTTATTAACAAGCTGCTTTCTGTCATCTACAAGGTGGTCCCTCCAATATTCAGCCCTGTAATCTACAACCTGAAACAGGCCCTGGAAGAGTTGCTCAAAAAACACATGTTCAAGAGGCTCATGGCTTTTAACACTTCCAAGAATCTGTCAGTGATATAGTGTGTTACAGGTCACAACTAGTTTTCTCATGAATTGTCTTATTTATAACTTTGGAAAGACCTCAGAAGAGAAAGCAATGTACTAAGGAAATAAACACTCAAGAACCTAAGTGACTGTGTCTAAGGTCAGATCAGGATATCACACAGATGTCATATTTTTCATTTTGCTCTTATAAACATCTCTCCCTCTGTGGTATAATTCTCTGGAAGAGCTGGTTCTGTTTTTCAGGATAAGTTTTAATTTTTGATCATTTAATAGCTCATTTTCTCCATTCCATTCACTGAAAATAAAAGAACAAACAAGAATATATTGAGTTGTTTTAATGGGTATAAACCGAAAAAAACTGCTCCCGTCAAGTTGATTTGGACTCATAGCGACCCTATAGGACAGAGTAGAACTGCCCCATAGGATTTCCAAGGAGCAGTTGGTAGATTCGTACTGTCAACCTGTTGGGTAGCAAACAAGCTCTTCACCGCTGTGCCACCAGGGCTGCTTTAATGGCTATACTTGTTGCTGTCCTGTAGATTCCGACTCATAGCCACCCTATAAGACAGAGAGAGCTGCCCCACAGGGTTTCCAAGAAGTACCTGGTGGATTTGAACCGCCGACCTTTTGGTTAGCAGCTGAACTCTTAACTACTATGCTACCAGGGTTTCCTTAATGGCTGTAGTGCCATGAAAAGCATTGGGGCTACTAGGTTGAAATTCAAACATGACTTTCCTGAAGGATCTGTCTAGTGCTTGCTGATGCAGAGCAATAGATAGGCAAAATGACTTAGAAGACTAAGCACCATTATACTGCTGGGCCCATATCCTTAAACAATTCTCAGGAAGACATCTAAAGCAGAGGCAAAGTCCTGGAGGAGGAAAATGCATTCGAACCTAGTTCTCAGTGGTCATTCAGGTAATTCAGGTCATTCAATATTTCCAGAAAGACACCAGGAAGAGGTCTAAAGCTACATGTCTGCAATTCAGAAAGATATTTACCTCTCCTGTGTCACAGTTAATGTGTATATGTGTGTTTATATGAGTTCTGAAAAGAATCAATGAAATATGTTAAAATTCTAGCAGAAATGACTGAATTGCAATGGTCTTTCTTCTTGGGAAGTCTAAGCCATGTGTGGTGAAAACAATTTGCATTTGACTGCTAACCTAAAGTTGGTGGTTTGAATGTATCCATAAGCCCCACAGAAGAAAGGCCTGGTCATTTGCTTCTGTAAAATTAGAGTCAAGAAAGCCCTATGGAGCAGTTCTACTCTATAACACATGGGGTTGCCATGAGTCAGAATTCACTCGACAGCACTGGCTTTGGTTTTGGTTTTAGTTCTTTGGTTTGTTCACTAGTGCCTGCAATATTAACAGTTCTTCTCTACCTTCTATGCAATGAACCTAGGGAGTCTGTGTCTTATCAGAATACTTTTCTGTGTTTTATATTAACCTTTTATGTCATTATTTACCTAAGAAAACAACACAAATGTCCTGAAGGTTTTTTCCAATTATGTTACCAATGATCTATTGAGACTTGGATTAAGTAGATAAGCAGGTATTACTTCTCAGTCACATGTCATCTTATTTTATCATGTCCCCAAATATCCTCTGACAATTCTTTGGGTTTTTACCATACAAAATCAGATTCTAAACATAAAAATAAAATAATATCTTTATGATGTCTCTTACACATAAAATGATCTTTAACTTTTCCCAGAAGGCCCATGAAAAATCTGAAAATCATTTGTTCCTTTCCTTTAGAGAAAGAGACATGTTAAACATAATTAGATTTGTTTGATGTGTACCATTGCCCAAGTTGCAAGAGCAGAATTGTCAAAAGAGAAAAGACTCTTAGCCTGTCCTTGTGTACAATTGTAGTGGTAAAGTGGTATTGACCTAAATATTTCAGAAATTATATGCTTTATTAGAAGTCCCTGGTGATTTTTCAGTACACTCACTGTCTTTAATATGTTTTTACTACTTGGAAAACACACTTGAAAAAGTCCTTGGTTTGTTTGTTTTCTTTAGAAGATTGACAGCTAGTAAATATAAATAAATAAATAAATACTAAAAACCACTGACATCGAGTCCATTCCAACTCATAGTGACCAAATTGTAAATATAGAAGGAATGATATAATTTGAAAAATCCTCATTTTTAATCACCTACGCTGTAACTAGTTCAAGAAAGAATCAGAAATAGATGTTAAGAGTATTATGAGAGTACCTGTAAGAGAATTGGTCTCATAGTGCCAAGATTTCAACCTTGAGTTACTTATTTTATATTTACAATGGAGATAATTGATCATAGCCTCCCTAAAAAAGCAAAGTTAGAAAGAATAGTTGTTAAACCACCTGTCATTATGTGCATTATGTATTGTAAAATACAGAACACATAATATTTGAAATATTCTTTTAAAAAATGTTTAACCTGAGTAAAACAAAACCTCAGAATTGCTGTTGTTAAAAACAAAACCTCAGAATTGCTGTTGTTAGGTCCCCTCAAATCAATTATGACAAATAGCAACCCCATGTACAACAAAATGAAACGTTGCCTGGTCCTGCACCAGTCTCACAATCTTTGTGATGTTTGACCCCATTGTTGTACCACTGTGTCAATCCATTTCATTGAGGGTCTTCTTCCTTTACACTGACCCTCCTTGCTATCCTTGCTTCCAAAGAGCACTCTGGCTGTGTTTATTCCAAGACAGACTTGTTCATTATTCTGGCGGTCCATGGTATACTCAATATTCTTCAATAGCATCATAATTCAAAGGCATCAATTCTTCTTTGATCTTCCTTATACATTGTCCAGCTTTTGCATGCATATGAGGTGACTGAAAACACCATGGCTTGAATCAGACCCATCTTAGTCTTCAATGTAACATCTTTGCTTTTTAAAACTTTAAGGAGAATCAAAAGCAAAGAAATTTCCTGAATAAACTGAATGCTTCGAAGGCCAGTGTAGCAGGGGCAGGGGTTTGGGGACCACGGTTTCAGTGGTCATCTAAATCAATTGGCATAATAAAATCTATTAAGAAAACAATCTGCACCTTACTTTGGAGAGTGGCATCTGGAGTATTAAACGCTAGCAAGCGGCCATCTAAGATGCATCAATTGGTCTCAACCCACCTGGAGCAAAGGAGAATGAAGAACACCAAAGACACAAGGTAATTATGAACCCAAGAGACTGAAAGGGCCACATAAACAAGAGTCTACATCAGCCTGAGACCAGAAAAACTAGATGATGCCCAGCTACAACCAATGACCGCCCTGACAGGGAAAACAACAGAGAGCCCCTGAGGGGGCAGGTGAGAAGTGGGATGCAGACCCCAAATTCTCTTAAAAGACCAGACTTAAGGGCCTGACTGAGACTAGAAGCACCCCGGAGGTCATGGTCCCTAGACCTTCTGTTAGCCCAAGACAGGAACCATTCCCAAAGGCAACTCTTCAGACAGGGGTTGGACTGGACAATGGGATAGAAAATGATACTGGTGTAGAATGAGCTTATTGGATCAAGTAGACACATGAGACTATGTTGGCATCTCCTGTCTGGAGGGTAGATGAGAGGGCAGAAGGGTTCAGATGCTGGCTGAATCAACACAAAAAGAGAGAGTGGAGGGAAGGAGTATGCTGTCTCATTAGGGGGAGAGAAATTAGAAATATATAGCAAGGTGTATATAAATTTTTGTATGAAAGACTGACCTGGTTTGTAAGCTTTCACTTAAGCACAAAAGAAAAGAAATTAAAAAAAAAAAATTTAAGGAGATATTTTGCCATAGATGTGTCCAATGAAATGTGTCATTTGATTTTTGACTGCTACTCCCATTTTTTTTTTCCCCCATGGGTGTTGATCGTGGATCCAAATAAAATGAAATCCTTCACAATTTCAATCTTTTCTCCATTTATCATGATGTTGCTTATTGGTCTGCTTGTGAGGATTTTTGTTTTCTTTATGTTGTGGTGTAATCCATACTGAAGGCTTTGATCTTCATCAGTAAGTACTTCAAATTCTCTTCACTTCCAGCAACCGAGGTTGTGTCATCCGCTTATCACAGGTTGTTAATACATCTTCCTCCAATCCTGATGCTGCATGCAGTGTTGTTCATACAGTCCACTGTCTTAGGCTGGGTTATCTAGAGAAGCAAAACCAGTAAAGCATATAAATTATATATATATACATATATATACATACATACAGATAGATAGATTTATATCAAGGATTATAGAAGCTGAAACATCCCAAGTCTGTGCATCAGGATAGGGGCTTCTCTCAATTCACGCAGCCGCAGGGGCTGGTGAACCCAAGATTGACAGGTTGGAGAGCAGGGCTCCCGCTCTCAGGCTATGAAGATCTATGAATTCCAAGATCTGCAAATAAGCTGATAGCTCAAGTTCCAAGAGCCGGAGGTCAGATGAACAGAAGGCAGTGCAGGATCCAGAATGAGCAAAGGAGCCAGAATGTCTGCTTATATTCGGATGCAGGGCGCACCCCCAAGGAAAATCCCTTTCAACTGATTGGCTACTCACAGCAGATTCAATCCTGGGAGTGATCACATATAAACACTGAGAATCATGGGCCAGTCAAGTTGACAAACAATCTTAACCATCACATCCAGCTTCTCAGATTGTTTGCTCAGCATACAAATTGAATAAGAATGGTGAAAGGATACAAACCTGACACACACCTTCCCTGATTTTAAAACAGGCAGTATCCCCTTGTTTTGTTTGAACTAGTGCCTCTTGGTCTATGTACAAGTTCTGCATGACTAGAATTAAGTGTTCTGAAATTCCCATTCTTTGCAATGCTTTCTGTGATTTGCTATGATCCGCACAGTTGAATGCCTTTGCATAGTCATTAAAACACAGGTAAACATCTTTCTGTTATTCTTTGCTTTCAGCTAAGATCCATCTGACGTCAACATTGATATTCCTTGTTCCACATACTCTTCTGAATCTAGCTTGAATTTTTGTCAGTTCCCTGTCGATACAATGCTGCAACCACTTTTGAATGGTCTTCAGCAACATTTTACTTCTGTGTGATGTTAATGATATTATTTGATAATTTCCACATTCTATTGGATCAGCTTTCTTTGGAATAAGTACAAATTTGGATCTCTTCCAGTCAGTGGGCCAGGTAGCTGTATTCCAAATTTCTTGGCAAAGATAAGTGAGCACCTCCTGTCCTGCATCCATTTGTTGTAACATCTTAATTGATATTCCATCAGTTCCTGGAGCCTTGTTTTTTTTGCCAATGCCTTCAGTGCATTGTGGACCTCTACCTTCAGTACCATCAGTTCTTGATCACGTGCTACCTCCTGCAATGGCTGAACATTGCCTGGTTCTTTTTGGTTCAGTGACTCTGTGTATTCCTTCCATCTTTTTTTTTTTTAATTTAATTTATTTTTATTGTGGTTAAGATATATGGACCAAAACATTCGCCAAGTCAACAACGTCTACATGTATAATTCAGTGATGTAGATAACGTTTTTCATATTATGCAACTGTTCTACCCTTTTTCCAATTTTTCCACCACCATGGACATAGCTCAATGCCCCCTATCTTCTACTTTTTTTTTTAATAATTTTTATTGAGCTTTAAGTGAACGTTTAAAAATCAAGTCAGTTTGTCACATATAAGCTTATATATGCCTTACTGCATACTCCCACTTACTCTCCCCCAATGAGTCAGCCCTTCCAGTCTCTCCTTTCTTGACAATTTTGCCACTTTCTAACCCTCTCTACCCTCCCATCTCGCCTCCAGACAGGAGATGCCAACACAGTCTCAAGTGTCCACCTGATACAAATAGCTCACTCTTCATCAGCATCTCTCTCCTACCCACTGTCCAGTCCCTTCCATGTCTGATGAGTTGTCTTTGGGAATGGTTCCTGTCCTGGGCCAACAGAAGGTTTCAGGACCATGACCACCGGGATTCCTCTAGTCTCAGTCAGACCATTAAGTCTGGTCTTTTAATGAGAATTTGGGGTCTGCATCCCACTGATCTCCTGCTCCCTCAGGGGTTCTCTGATGTGCTCCCTGTTACGGCAGTCATCGGTTGTGGTCAGGCACCATCTAGTTCTTCTGGTCTTAGGATGATGTAAGTCTCTGGTTCCTGTGGCCCTTTCTGTTTCTTGGGCTCATAGTTATCCTGTGACCTTGGTGTTCTTCATTCTCCTTTGATCCAGGTGGATTGAGACCAATTGATGCATCTTAGATGGCCGCTTGTTAACATTTAAGACCCCAGACGCCACATTTCAAAGTGGGATGCAGAATGTTTTCATACTCGAATTATTTTGCCAGTTGACTTAGAAGTGCCCTTAAGCCATAGTCCCCAAACTCCCGCCCTTGCCCCGCTGACCTTTGAAGCATTCAGTTTATCCTGGAAACTTCTTTGCTTTTGGTCCAGTCCAGTTGAGCTGACCTTCTGTGTATTGAGTATTGTCCTTCCCTTCACTTAAAGTAGTTCTTATCTACTAACTAATCAGTAAAGAACCCTCTCCCACCCTCCCTCCCTCCCCTCCTCGTAACCACAAACGTATGTGTTCTCCTCAGTTTATACTATTTCTCAAGATCTTATAATAGTGGTCTTATACAATATTTGTCCTTTTGCCTCTGACTAATTTCGCTCAGCATAATGCCTTCCAGGTTCCTCCATGTTATGAAATGTTTCACAGATTCATCACTGTTCTTTATCGATGCATAGTATTCCATTGTGTGAATATACCACAATTTATTTAACCATTCATCCATTGATGGACACCTTGGCTGCTTCCAGCTTTTTGCTATTGTAAACAGAGCTGCAATAAACATGGGTGTGCATATATCTGTTTGTGTGAAGGCTCTTATTTCTCTAGGGTATATTCCGAGGAGTGGGATTTCTGGGTTGTATGGTAGTTCTATTTCTACCTTTTTAAGAAAACGCCAGATAGATTTCCAAAGTGGTTGTACCATTTGACATTCCCACCAGCAGTGTATAAGAGTTCCAATCTCTCCGCAGCCTCTCCAACATTTATTATTTTGTGTTTTTTGGATTAATGCCAGCCTTGTTGGAGTGAGATGGAATCTCATCGTGGTTTTAATTTGCATTTCTCTAATGGCTAATGATCGAGAGCATTTTCTCATGTATCTGTCAGCTGCCTGAATATCTTCTTTAGTGAAGTGCGTGTTCATATCCTTTGCCCACTTCTTGATTGGGTTGTTTGTCTTTTTGTGGTTGAGTTTTAACGGAATCGTATAGATTTTAGAGATCAGGTGCTGGTCGGAGATGTCATAGCTGAAAATTCTTTCCCAGTCTGTAGGTGGTCGTTTTACTCTTTTGGTGAAGCCTAGAGATGAGCATAGGTGTTTGATTTTAGGAGCTCCCAGTTATTTGGTTTCTCTTCGTCATCTTTGGTAATGTTTTGTATTCTGTTTATGCCTTGTATTAGGGCTCCTAGGGTTGTCCCTATTTTTTCTTCCATGATCTTTATCGTTTTAGTCTTTATGTTTAGGTCTTTGATCCACTTGGAGTTAGTTTTTGTGCATGGTGTGAGGTATGGGTCCTGTTTCATTTTTTTGCAAATGGATATCCAGTTATGCCAGCACCATTTGTTAAAAAGACTATCTTTTCCCCAATTAACTGACACTGGGCCTTTGTCAAATATCAGCTGCTCATATGTGGATGGATTTATATCTGGGTTCTCAATTCTGTTCCGTTGGTCTATGTGCCTGTTGTTGTACCAGTACCAGGCTGTTTTGACTACTGTGGCTGTATAATAGGTTGTAAAATCAGGTAGAGTGAGGCTTCCCACTTTTTTCTTCTTTTTCAGTAATGCTTTACTTACGCAAGGCTTCTTTCCCTTCCATATGAAGTTGGTGATTTGTTTCTCCATCACATTAAAAAATGTCAGTGGAATTTGGATGGGAAGTGCATTGTATGTATAGATGGCTTTTGGTAGAATAGACATTTTTACTATGTTAAATCTTCCTATCCATGAGCAAGGTATGTTTTTCCACTTAGGTAGGTCCTTTTTAGTTTCTTGTAGTAGTACTTTGTAGTTTTCTTTGTATAGGTCTTTTACATCTTTGGTAAGATTTATTCCTAAGTATTTTATCTTCTTGGGGGCTACTGTGAATGGTATTGATTTGGTTATTTCTCTTCGATGTTCTTTTTGTTGATGTAGAGGAATCCAAGTGATTTTTGTATGTTTATCTTATAATCTGAGACTCTGCCAAACTCTTCTATTAGTTTCAGTAGTTTCCTTGAGGATTCCTTAGGGTTTTCTGTGTATAAGATCATGTCATCTGCAAATAGAGATAATTTTACTTCCGCCTTGCCAATCCGGATGCCCTTTATTTCTTTGTCTAGCCTAATTGCTCTGGCTAGGACGTCTAGCACAATGTTGAATAAGAGCGGTGATAAAGGGCATCCTTGTCTGGTTGCCGTTCTCAAGGGAAATGCTTTCAGGCTCGCTCCATTTAGAGTGATGATGGCTGTTGGCTTTGTATAGATGCCCTTTATTATGTTGAGGAATTTTCCTTCAATTCCTATTTTGCTGAGAGTTTTTATCATAAATGGGTGTTGGACTTTGTCAAATGCCTTTTCTGTATCAATTGATAAGATCATGTGGTTTTTGTCTTTTGTTTTATTTGTATGGTGGATTACATTAATGGTTTTTCTAATATTAAACCAGCCTTGCATACCTGGTATAAATCCCACTTGGTTGTGGTGGATTATGTTTTTGATATGTTGTTGAATTCTATTGGCTAGAATTTTGTTGAGGATTTTTGCATCTATGTTCACGAGGGATATAGGTCTGTAATTTTTTTTGTGTGTGATGTCTTTACCTGGTTTTGGTACCAGGGATATGGTGGCTTCATAGAATGAGTTAGGCAGTATTCCATCATTTTCTATGCTTTGAAATACCTTTAGTAGTAGTGGTGTTAACTCTTCTCTGAAAGTTTGGTAGAACTCTGCAGTGAAGCTGTCCAGGCCAGGGCTTTTATTTGTTGGGAGTTTTTTGATTACCATTTCAATCTCTTTTTTTGTTATGGATCTATTTAGTTGTTCTACTTCTGATTGTGTTAGTTTAGGTAGGTAGTGTTTTTCCAGGAGCTCATCCATTTCTTCTAGGTTTGCAAATTTGTTAGAGTACAATTTTTCATAATAATCTGATATGATTCTTTTAATTTCAGTTGGGTCTGTTGTGATGTGGCCCATCTAGTTTCTTATTCGGGTTATTTGTTTCCTTTCCTGTATTTCTGTAGTCAGTCTGGCCAATGGTTTATCAATTTTGTTAATTTTTTCAAAGAACCAGCTTTTGGCTTTGTTAATTCTTTCAATTGTTTTTCTGTTCCCTAATTCATTTAGTTCAGCTCTAATTTTTATTAGTTGTTTTCTTCTGGTGCCTGATGGATTCTTTTGTTGCTCACTTTCTATTTGTTCAAGTTGTAGGGACAGTTCTCTGATATTGGCTCTTTCTTCTTTTTGTATGTGTGCATTTATCGATATAAATTGGCCTCTGAGCACCACTTTTTACTGTGTCCCAGAGGTTTTGATAGGAAGTATTCTCATTCTCGTTGCATTCTATGAATTTCTTTATTCCCTCCTTGATGTCTTCTGTAACCCAGTCTTTTTTTCAGCAGGGTATTGTTCAGTTTCCAAGTATTTGATTTCTTTTCTCTAAATTTTCTGTTATTGATTTCCACTTTTATGGCCTTGTAGTCTGAGAAGATGCTTTGTAATATTTCGATGTTTTGGACTCTGCAAAGGTTTGTTTTATGACCTAATATGTGGTCTATTCTAGAGAATGTTCCGTGTGCACTGGAAAAAAAAGTATACTTTGCAGCAGTTGGGTGGAGAGTTCTGTATAAGTCAATGAGGTCAAGTTGGTTGACTGTAGTAATTAGGTCTTCTGTGTCTCTATTGAGCTTCTTACTGGATGTCCTGTCCTTCTCCAAAAGTGGTGTGTTGAAGTCTCCTACTATAACTGTGGAGGTGTCTATCTCACTTTTCAGTTCTGTTAAAATTTGTTTTATGTAACTTGCAGCCCTGTCATTGGGTGCATAAATATTTAATATGGTTATATCTTCCTGGTCAATTGTCCCCTTTATCATTATGTAGTGTCCTTCTTTATCCTTTGTGGTGGATTTAAGTTTAAAGTCTATTTTGTCAGAAATTAATATTGCTACTCCTCTTCTTTTTTGCTTATTGTTTGCTTGATATATTTTTTTCCATCCTTTGAGTTTTAGTTTGTTTGTGTCTCTAGGTCTAAGGTGTGTCTCTTGTAGGCAGCATATAGACGGATCATGTTTCTTTTTCCAGTCTGGGACTCTCTGTCTCTTTATTGGTGCATTTAGTCCATTTACATTCAGCGTAATTATAGATAAGTATGTGTTTAGTGCTGTCATTTTGATGTTTTTTATGTGTGTTGTTGACAATTTCATTCTTCCACTTACTTTTTGTGCTGAGACGTTTTTCTTTGTAACTTGTGTGTTCCTCATTTTCACAATATTTGACTTTATGTTTGCTGAGTCGTTAACGTTCTTCTTGGTTTTTATTTTGAGTTATGGAGTTGTTATACCTCTTTGTGGTTACCTTAATATTTACCCCTAATTTTTTGAGTAAAAACCTAACTTGTCTTGTCCTATATAGCCTTGTATCTCTCTCCATATGGCAGTTCTATGCCACCTGTATTTTATTCCTCTTTTTGATTATTGTGATCTCTTATATATTGACTTCAATGATTCCCTGTTTTGAGAGTTTTTTTTTTTTAATTAATCTTAATTTGTTTTTCTGATTTCCCTATTTGAGTTGATATCCGGATGCTCTGTTCTGTGACCTTGTGTTGTGCTGGTGTGTGATATTATTGGTTTTCTGACCAATTTCCTTTAGTATTTCTTGTAGCTTTGGTTTGGTTTTTGCAAATTCTCTAAGCTTGTGTTTATCTGTAAATGTCTTAATTTCGCCTTCATATTTCAGAGAGAGTTTTGCTGGATATATGATCCTTGGCTGGCAGTTTTTCTCCTTCAGTGCTCTGTATATGTCATCCCATTCCCTTCTTGCCTGCATGGTTTCTGCTGAGTAGTCTGAACTTATTCTTATTGATTCTCCCTTGTAGGAGACCTTTCTTTTATCCCTGGCTGCTTTTAAAATTTTCTCTTTATCTTTGGTTTTGGCAAGTTTGATGATAATATGTCTTGGTGTTTTTCTTTTTCGATCAATCTTAAATGGGGTTTGATGAGCATCTTGGGTAAATATCCTTTCGTCTTTCATGATGTCAGGGAAGTTTTCTGCCAACAGATCTTCAACTATTCTCTCTGTGTTTTCTGTTGTCCCTGCCTGTTCTGGGACTCCAATCACATGCAAGTTAATCTTTTTGATAGAGTCCCACATGATCCTTAGGGTTTCTTCATTTTTTTTAATTCTTTTATCTGATTTTTTTTTCAGCTATATTGGTGTTAATTCCCTGTTCCTCCAGATCGCCCAGTCTGCATTCTAATTGCTCGAGTCTGCTCCTCTGACTTCCTATTGCGTTGTCTAATTCTGTAATTTTATTTTTAGTCTTTTGGATTTCTGAATGCTGTCTCTCTATAGATTCTTGCAACTTATTAATTTTTCCAGTATGTTCTTGAATAATCTTTTTGGGTTCTTCAACTACTTTATCAGTGTGTTCCTTGGCTTTTTCTGTAGATTGCCTTATTTCATTTCTGAGGTCATCCCTGATGTCTTGAAGCATTCTGTAAATCAGTTTTTTATATGCTGTCTCTGGCAATTCCAGGATTGTATCTTCATTTGGGGAAGATTTTGATTCTTTAGTTTGGGGAGTTGTAGAAGCAGTCATGGTCTGCTTCTTTATGTGGTTTGATATCGACTGCTGTCTCCGAGCCATCACTAAGATATTGTAGTGATTTATTCTATATTTGCTCACTGAGTCTTATCTTGTTTTGCTTTCTTTCAATATACGTAGATGGGCTACTAGATTGTGCTGTCTTGAGTGTTGTAGCCCTTGACTCACTTATGTCCTATTACCAGCTGGTTTGGGCTGTTAACAGTTATATAAGCCTGAGTCCATTCACTATTCTTGAGTAGAATCTGATTTTGGGTCATCAAGTGTTTGATGCAGACTGTCACCTATCCACCTCGAGAAGTAGTGGTGATAGTTGTGTGCACCAGATTCTAGTAGCAGCTGGGGTTCACACTCCAGGGGGAGCAGGATGCTGGCAGGCTTCCCCCAAGTGTCAGTGAGGTAGGTGTGTCTCTATTCCTAAAGCACTTTGGTGGGTGGGCTCTGCAGCTGTACCTTAGGCCCCCAATGCAAGTACCTCTACATATTGGTAGGTGTCACCCTCCTTAGGTTGCTAAGGCAGGAGGCTAGGTGTTCTGGGGGAAGGTTCAGCCCTCAGTTCCCTGTTGCGGGTCGGTGAGGGCTCTGTTGAATATGCAGAGATATCAGACCTGGGAAACTTGTCTTTCCAGTAAATCCGGTAAAAAAAAATGCAGTCAGATCCCTATCCGAAAGCCTTTGCATTATAATAGCCACCTTGTTCCCTGTAGGGATGAAAGCCGGAGACTGTGGATCACATATGCTTGGCTGGAGCTGGTTCTGTGTTTTTAGTCCAATTAGGGAAGGATTTTTGGCCCCTGGGTTTTTTTGTAGTTGCTTCTCTCAGGCCAGGAGAATGGGTTAGGAAAAGACAAAAACAAAACGAAAGAAAGAAAAACCGCAGAGCAGTTTACTCTCTGGCTCAGGAAATTCCAATGTTAATGAAGCCGCCTGGGAAGGGGCGGGGAGGGTTCAGATAAATAGGAGAGAGTAGCACCCCGGAATATAGACAAAGTTACTTATCTTGCTTGGGATGACTATTTTATCTGAGATTCCCGAGGGGCACGTCGACTGTGTGCGCTGGCTGGGTAGAGATTGCCCCTGAGGGTCAGGACTGCGTCCCGTGCTTGCGCTGTCTCAGAAGCCGCGGTTAGTCCCTCCGCTCCCAGTCCAAAGCCTGGCGCCAAGGTTCCCCGGCAGGGATGCCACACTCCCAGCTCCAAAACCAGTCACTGCCTCCCAGTGATTTATCCTCCTGTCAGCCGCGTCACTGCGCTGCCTGCACGCGCTGGCTGGGCTTCCCCTAAGGTCAGTTCAGGGGGGTAGGGCTGCGGCCGTGTTTGCGCCGTCTCAGGATGCAGTGCTCAGCTCCCCTGCGTCCAGTCCAAAGCCCGGCGCCAAGGTTTCCTGCCTGGGACGCTGGCTCCAGGCTACAAAAATAGTCGCTGCTTCCCCGTGGTTGTTCGTTCTCAGTCTCTGTCACTCAGGTCAACTCTTTAAATCTGTGTTTGTTGGTCAGGGTTTGTAGATTGTCATGTATGTGATTGATTCACTTGTTTTTCCGTGTCTTTGTTGCAAGAAGGATCCGAGGTGGTGTCTACCTTGTCAGCCATCTTGGCCCTGCCTCCTCCATCCTCTTTTGATGCTTCCTGTGTCATTCAATATTTTGCCTATAGAATCCTTCAAAATTGCAAATCAAGGCTTGAATTTTTCCTTTGGTTCTTTCAGCTTGAGAAATACTGAGCCTAATAGAGATATCAGCAGTTCTCTAACACATGACCATTAAAATAGTGGTTGCTCAGTGATAGCAAATTAACCTGGGGTAGAGAACCCAGCTCAGTCATGAATGGGGACCAGAATATAACTGAGGAATCATCACATATCAGTGGAAAAGAAAGAACTAGGGAATAAAATGACGTTATGAGAATTAAAACTAGATTTAAAAAAGAAAAACTTCACCTAACAGTGTATACAAAAATAAAATTTAGATGAGATAAAAATATAAATCATGCAATCAGAACATCAAAATATTTCAAAGAAAACAGTTGAATTGTTTTTTTCCATGTTCGAGTAAGAATTGCTTAAACAAAACCCCAAGATAAAAAGTCCCAGAGGAAATTATTAGTAAATGTTACTGCATAAGAGGTTAAACATTTCTATAAAACAAACACAATAAACAATGTTAGAAAATAAAGAACAATTCTCAGAAAATATCTTCAATTATATAATACATAATCAGTCCCCAGAATATAAAACAAATACTATAATTTTTTTAAAAGGACAAATAATGTAATGGAAAATAAAGCACAAAATGATGCAATTTGTAGAAGGCCTCCAAAGGCAAATAACATTGAAATGAAGGTCAAAACCACCAGTAATCAGGAAAACACACATTAACATAAAAAGTAATTATCTCTTTACATTCATTGGATAAATAGAACTTTCAACAGCTGGAAATACCAAATGTTTGCAAGAATGTGCAGAAATGGGAATGACTCTGCGCTACTTGTTCAGAATGTAAATTCATTCAACTCTGTAATTAATACCCTAGGTATGTTCCCTTGAGAATCTGTCACCACTATCTTCAGCAAGAGTGGCAAAGTATAATTATTGCAAAATAAGTTGTGATAACGAAAAACTCTGGGCTAATTCAATGTCCATTGAAAAGGTAGCAATAGTAAATGGTGATGTCATTACTGTTCAGAGGTTAAAAATGAAAGCACAAGATCTATATGTGTCAGTGTTGATAAAAGTTTAAATTATAAAAATATTGTCGCTTCACTTTGAAAATTTTAGGTATGTGAAATTACTGACCCATAAGTGATTGAAGTTGTAAAAGGGTAATGACGGAAAACTAGTAATTATGATATAAACATTCCTTCTCATGGGTGGGTTGATGTGAAGCTGGAGGTAACAGTTGTGGACCATCCTAGCCACTGCAATAAAGAATGCTGAAAACCAGAGGAGTCAACAAAATAAAAGGTAGAACTATTATAGATTTTGCAGCATGGTAGAGTTTAGGTGAAATTTAAATGAAAGAGTGTTTTGATAGCCTGAGAGAAAAGCAAGACTGTGTTTAAAGTGGTCAAATCAGATGTGAACTGTAAACTGGACCAAAAGACTGTTTCTTTAGAAAATACAAAGTAAAGATATATGTGGAATTTTGTGCTTAGAAACTCCTTATCTGAAACTCTTCATTTGGATTGGAAAATAAGGCTGTGTAGAAGTGATATAGTCCTTCCTAGCAAGGGCTGGATATTTCATTCTTCTCCATATAATTTCAAGCAGCAAAGTTTTTGAGAGTCAAAAATTTTAAAGAAGTTTCTCACAGTAATAGAGCAGTAATCACTTAAGGGAATTGTATGATACTTTACAAGGGAAATATGCCCTTGGTTGAAATTATTATTATATTTAATGCTGAAAACTAGAAGATGTAAAAGAGCTGAACCAAAGATTGCAAAGGGTGGCTCAAGAAAACAAAGTAAGTTATTATGATGAAATGTGCTAAGAACTAGAGATGGAAAAACAGAAGGGAAGAACACGCTCAGCATTTTTCAAACTGAAAAAACTAAAGAAAAAATTCAAGCCTCTATGGGAAAAATACTGAATGACGCAGGAAGCATCAAAAGAAGATGGAAGGGATGCACAGAGTCACTGTACCAAAAAAATTGATCAATGTTCAACCATTTCAAGACGTAGCACACGATCAGGAACTGATGGTATTAAAGGAAGAAGTCCAAGCTGCGCTAAAGTCATTGGTGAAAAATAAAGCTCCAGGAATTGACAGAAATACCAACTGAGATGTTTCAACAAACAGATGCAGCACTGGAAGAGCTCATTCATCTTTGCCAAGAAATTTGGAAGACAGCTACCTGGCCAGTCTACTGGAAGAGATCCATATATATATGCCGAGTCCAAAGAAAGGTGAAACAACAGTATGTGAAAATTATCGTACAATATCATTATTAACCCAAGCAATTAAAATTTTGCTGAAGATAATTAAAAAATGATGGCAGTGCTACACTGACAGGGAAAACCAAAAAAAACCAGTGCCGTCTAGTCAATTCCGACTGACAGGGAACTGACAGAAATTCAAGCCTGATTCAGAAGAGGACGTAGTATGAGGGGTGTCATTGCTGATGTCAGATGGATCTTGGCTCAAAGCAGAGAATACCAGAAACATGTTTAAGTGTATTTTACTGGTTATGCAAGGCATTTGACTATGTGGATCATTACAAATTATGGATAACGTTGAGAAGAATGGGAATTCTAGAACTTTTAATTGTGCTCATTCAGAACCTGCATATAGACCAAGAAGCAGATGGGAAAGAACAAGGGGATACTGCCTGATTTATAATCAGGAAAGGCATGTGGCAGGGTTGCATCCGTTCACCATACTTATTCAATCTCTATGCTGAGCAAATAATCTGAGAAGCTGGAATATATGAAGAAGACCACAGCATCAGTATTGGAGGAAGTCTTGTTAACAACCTGCGGTATGCAGATGATACAACCTTCCTTTCTGAAAGCCAAGAGGACTTGATGCACCTAATGGTGAAGATCAAAGCCTTCAACATGCATTGCACCTCAACATAAGTAAAACAAAAATTCTTACAACTGGACTAATAAGTAACATCATGATAAATGGAGAAAACATGGAATTTGTCAAGGATTTAACTTTACTTGGATCACAATCAATGCCCACGGAAGCTGCAGTCAAGCGATCAAATGACATATTGCATTGGACAAATCTTCTGCAAAAGACCTCTTTAAAGTGTGAAAAAGCAAAGACTTCACTTTGAGGACTAAAGTGTGCCTATCCAAGCCATGGTATTTTCAGTTGCCTAATACGCTTTTGAAAGCTGGAAAATGAATAAGAAAGACCAAAGATGAATTGATGCTTTTGAATATGTTATTGGTGAAGAATATTGAATATACCATGGACTGCCAGAAGAACAAATAAATCTGTTTTGAAGAAGTGCAGCTGGAATGCTCCTTGGAAGCAAGGATAGCTAGACTTAGTAAACGTACTTTGGACATGTTATCAGAAGGTACCAGTCCCTGGAAAGAGACATCATCCTTGGTAAATTTGATTGTCACAGAAAAAGAGGAAGACTCTCAAGGAGATAGATTGACACAGTGGCTGCAACAATGGGCTCAAATGTAGTGACAATTGTGAGAATGCGGCATAGGACTGGCTAGTGTTTCATTCTGTTGTAGACAGTGTCACTGTGAGTTGGAAGGAACTCAGCACCTAACAACAGCAACATATTTAAAATTTGCTTTATCTTTGCCTGCTATTTTAATCTGATGGATAGCCAGTTTATATTTTTTATTCCTAGCTAATTTTTAATTTTCATTTCTTTTTTTTAATTTTTAATTTTCATTTCTATCATTTTTTTATATTAAATGATCATATTTTTACTTATGTCATTTGTTTAACTGGATTCTGCTTAGTTTGTTTTAAAGAGCTTTTCAGAAATTTCTTGAAATAGTTAAATGTTTGCAATTGCTAAGAGCTCTCAGAAAGGCAAAAGAACTAGGTTAACATATTTAAAACCCAAAAGAAATTTCCCTTTCCTGTTCCAGTAATTTTGTATTTCTTTAAATCAAATTATTGATGTTTTTGAAACTACGCATTTAGTCAGATCTAACAAAAATCTATAAATAAGGTCATTTCTCTATGCACTAGCCCTAAGTACCCGAGAGAGATATAATGTTTCACCTTCTCCCAGAAGGTTTATCCATAAATTTTCCATCCATTTTTTAATAGCAAATTGTTGTCATTATGGAGCTCATTATAAGAAAGCCTGAGGTGGAGGAAATGTAACATACCAGGAGAGACAGTAGAATAGAACCAGAACTGAGCCAGGATCAGAGTGACAAGACAAAGGGAAACAAGAAAACAAAAGAACAAGTTTCAAAGACCATGGAAGACTGAGTGTTAAAAATAATGAAATAATAAGATAAATAAAAAGAAAAAGAGAGGCAGAGAGAATGATGGAAACAAAAAAAATAACTCTTAAAACAAGAAAATCATGAAAAAAGGTGAAATCAAAGAACAGAGTCTATGGAACTTGCATTTATGGTAGAAAGAGTTGCACCTGGTTGAGTGAATGGGGGTTATTATGTATCTGACATGTTCTATCCAATGATTGATCAAAGGGAACATATGTAATCCTAAATTTATACTATTTGATAGATGCATCATAACAAAAAATACTTTGAATATGCTGTAATTTAGAAACTATATATAGTTGTTTTTGCTAAAATATTGCATATTTGTAAGAAAAAGGCATTATTGAATATACACAAAATTAAATTCTTCCCAAGTGTAAGATATTAAAATTAGTTGTTGTCCTTGTTCAGTAAATTGTTAGAAACCAGATAAATTCCATATAAAATAGATCAAGCTCTACAATAATTTGAAAAATCTAAAGGTTATTTATTTAAAAATAGTAATTCAAACTACTTGTCTTTCTGATTTTCTTATGCATAGTCCCATATATACTACCTTAGAATTAATACTAAAAATACTAAAATAAAGAACAATTTACACAGGTATTAAATGTGTGGCATGATTATCGCATACTGCAAGGAAATATGAGTTCCTGATATCTGACAAACTTAGCAGAGTAATTGAAAGTAAAAAATTTAAATGCCATTTCATAATGTGGTAATAAATACTCTATTCTCAATTTACTGTCATCGCAAATTAATTTTTAAGTTTCAAAAACAGAATATGATAAATCTTATTATTTTATTCACATGACTCTTGGTATTTAAGATAGAAGCTGTTCATATTTGTAGATTATGGAAATAGCTTTGAGCGGTGACTCATATTTGAATATAAAGTATCATTTCCTTGAGCCTGCTAATGTATTCCACAGAGACATACAAAAAATGTCCCTGAAAACAGCCAACTGCTGTCTTCAAAGTTATGTCTCTGTGATCAATAGTCACAGCTTCACTTTGTACAACTTCTTCAGACTCTTTGTGTGTCAATTTTCCTATCTGCAATTCACGTAAGATAAAGATAAAACCAAGTAGGTTTTATAAAAATTCACTAGAGAGTAGATGCAAATGCTTAGAATAATTACTGACAAATAGGCATTCACTATATTTTGACTATTAGCTGTTATTATAACTTGACATTTAAGTGGGTTCTTCTTGACTATTTCTGATCAAAAGAACAAATGTACAGTGCTAAAGGATATTAACAATGAATGTTTGTACTTGTATGAGAAACGCATTGATACATACATTGGTTGACCAAGAATGACACAGATACTGGAAAATTTGTAAAAGCCACGATTTAGCATTAACTGATATGGGACATTCTTTCTTTGCATTCCCTGTTGTATTGTCTCACCCCACAGAGTCAAAGATCACACAACTGAAACATTTTTCTCTATCTGTATAATTAACTATTGATCAAGGTTCTTACACTACCTAAGGGAGCCCTGATGGCACAGTGGTGAAGTGGTTAACTGCTAAGCTAAAAAAAAAGGGGAGGATCAAACCCACCAACCCATATGTAGGAGAAAGATGTGGGAGTCTATTTCAGTAAACATTTACAGCCTTGGAAACCCAAGTTCTACTCTGTCCTATAGGGTCGCTATGAGTCAGAATAGACAGCAATGGGTTAAACAAGCACATCTTGGAAAACTAATGCCATTTATCTGATCTGCAGATTCTTTGTTTAAAAATTAGAAGAATACTAAATCATTGCTGCTGAGAGTGTGATCTCTGACCAGAGACATCTTCTGGAAGCTTATATGAAATGCAGACTCACAGGCCCCACCCCAGACGACTGAATTGGAATCTGCATTTTGAGAACAACCCCAGGTGATCGACATGCTGAATAGTGCTTGAGAAGCTCAGTTCTAGATGATCTTAAAACTCTTTTCTCCATAAATGAGGTATGGCCAATGTATAGGCCTATTTACTTTACAGACACATTTTGTAGTCTATATACACTCACTGATGTGGAATACCTGTAGTAAAAACGGAGATTGATGGAGTACAGGACAGGTGTTTAGTGTAAGAGTATGATTTGTGGGGAGGAAAAGAAAGAATAAAGGAAGGCCGAGAGTGAAGTCACCAAAGTGGAAGCAATGCCTTAAATGCATTGCTCAATATGGAAATATTTCTTGGTGTGAACAATGTGTTCATGTACTGGAGAACTTTGAAAATCGCATTAATGAGTTTAAAAATGAAGCAATCAAGATCTGTAGTCAAATTGTGAAAAGGGGAAAATCATTTTGAACTTTTAAAAAAATTCTTATAGTTTATTTCTGAAGACTGCTTAAAATATTGTGATGAAATGTATGTTACAACTTCTGTCATTTCAACATTTCTCATGTACAGTTCAATGACATCAATTACTGGTCATGTGGTGAAACTATCACAACTATCCATTTCCAAATATTTTCCACCTTTAATAGAAACTCAGTACCCCTTAAGCAGTATCTCCTCACTAATGCATTTGCCTATTTTGAATATTTCATATAAGTAGGACCTTACAATATCTGTTCTTTTGTGCAACTTATTTTACTCACTGTAATATTTTCAAGATTCACCCATGTCTTAGCAGGAATCTGAACTCCATTTTCTCTTTATGGCTGAATAATATTCCATGTGTACGTACCACATTTTATTTATCCATCCATTTGTTGATGGACCCTTGGGTACTTTTGAGTATAAAGTCTTTAAATCAGAAGAGCAATCGGGAAGCTATTACTGTCAAATATGCAGGTGACAGGAACCTATGTTTTGGAGGCAGATTTTTGAACAAAGACAAAATTACATGATTTATTCAAGGACCAGGCAGAAAGAGTCGACTTAGAAAATAGTGAGCCCAGATTGAAAAAGGGTCAGGCCTTGTGGGTTTAGATGTAATCTATGGCTAAAAGGAATGCATGGTAATGCCTAGAACAGGCTGATGGAAGCAGAGGGGCGGATTTGATTCTTGTGTCTTAAATTTTCAATCTTTGCAAAAATAGATAGAATTATTTACACATTAGTTTCATAAACTAGTAATAACAAATGACTCACTGTTGCATTAAATTATCTGATTAACCATGTACTATAAAAAAAAAATACCAGGTACAAATGAGGCATTCACAAATGTTAGACCTCATCCAAATGGCTACATTCAGTTGATACTCTTTCAATAATCCATTTACTTTTATTTTTCTAGGAGCGTGTAATTTCTTTCAAAGTCTTTCAGTCTTTGGTCTCTGTTTCCTGCTTTATTTCAGTAGCACAATGGGCACAGGCAATGAAACTATCTCCCAGGAATTTCTCCTGTTGGGCTTTTCAGGCTCTCAGGCCCGTCAGCTATCTCTCTTCAAGCTTTTTCTGGAGACGTACCTCCTCACAGTCAGTTGTTACGTTGTTGTCTTGATGTTGGTAAGTACCTCCCACCAGCCCCACACCCCCCTGTACTTCTTTCTGAGTAACCTCTCTTTGGAGATTTGGTATACCACAGCTGCAGTCCCTGAGGCCCTGGCCATCCTCCTGGAGAGAAAACAGACCATATCATTCACTGGCTGCCTTTTGCAGATGTACCTTGTTTTCTTGTTAGGCTGCATGGAATACTTCCTCCTGGCAGCCATGGCTTATGACCGTTATCTTGCCATCTGCCATCCTCTACACTATGGTGCCATCACCATGGTGCAGCTGGCCCTGGGTTCCTGGGTCTGTGGATTCCTGGTCATTGCAGTGCCCACAGCCCTCATCACTGGCCTCTCTTTCTGTGGCTCACATGCCATCAATCACTTCTGTGACATTGCCCCCTGAATTGACCTGGCCTGTACCAGCATACAGGCAGTGGAGCCCTTGGCCTTTGTGATAGCTTTTGTGGTCATTCTAAGTTCCTGCTTCATCACTCTGGCCTCCTACGTCTTCATCATTAGCACCATCCTCAGGATCCCCTCAGCCAGCGGCCAGAACAAAGCGTTCTCCACATGCTCCTCTCATCTAACCATAGTGCTCATCAAGTACGGATCCACCATCTTCTTTCATGTCGAAACCTCAATCAAGAATGCTCTTGATCTGACCAAGGCTGTCACTTTCCTGAACGTGGTGGTGACCCCAGTTCTAAACCCCTTCATCTATATGCTCCATAAAAAAAAAAAACAGAGAAGATAAACACTGCTAAAGAAATGGAAGGGAAAATAAACTGTTTCTAACATAACAAATCTCCTGTAAATTGTGTCCATATATATATACAGAGGCTCCGGGTAAGAATATGAGATGACAAAGTAAGCCTTCCATGATACCAAATTTACTGTCATAGAGTTGATTACAACTCATGGGGGACCCTATGTGCAGGAAGGGGAAAAACAAAAACAAAACTGAAAGACATTTCAAAACAAACAAAAAACTGAGTATATTTGCTCTACCGGCTAATATAAAGTAGAAATGGGAGTTTTTGATGTCGGCAAACTTTGTTTTTTAAGCAAAATTTTGTATATTGAATTTAATTTGCCCTTGAGTTCCACTGATAAAATTAGGAGGACGTATGCTGTGAGAAGTATATTTTACTAAATGGACTCTAAATTCTTGCCCTCTTTTTTCCCCTTTTTAACACAAAAGTGAACAATGTTGAGAATAATGATATAAATCAATATGGGATATGAGATAGGAAAAGTTTTCTTGTCTATGTTTATGTCCAGGTGTTTTCTTCCTATGTTTATGTGTACTGCCTAAATGTAATTTTACAAGTACGTGATATAATGTGAATTGATAGGCTTAATTGGTGTACATATGATTTAGTTTTCTTTTTTAAGGTGGGTAAAATATTTTATGTCTTTAAACAGATTTATTATGAACAATATACATCAGAACAATATACATAAAGTGCTCATTCATAAAAATAAAACAAGTTCCTAGGTTTTTATACATTTTAAAACTCATACAGAAATTTCAGCTTAAAACGATTGCTAAGACAGATTTAAATTTTATATATCCAATATGCAGTTTAGTGCACTGGAATTATTAGAAAAAAAAAAAGTAGCTGCACCTCTGCACTGATTACCTTACTTCGCTTCACCCACTGGCAAGTACAGTTGAACAGGAAAGCACCAAATGGTATGATCCAGGTACTGCTGTACAGAACAGCCAAATAACGTTCAGAAAATTCAAAAGCTGCTGGATAGTGTTCTAACAGCTGTCATGAGACAAAAAAAGAGCAAAAATAAGGAAGATTCTTCCTTCAATCTCTGTAAGTGGTTGTGCCCATTTAGGAACTGATCCCCTGCCATGACCTACTCCTTCTGTACCAGACTTGGAATCCAGTAATTGTCCTAAAGTAGAGATGCAGCGAGGAGCCCTGGAGGCTCAGTGGTTAAAGTGCTCAGCTACTAACCTAAAAGTTGGCTGTTCGAACTTACCAGCTCCTTTGAGGGAGAAAGATGTGGCAGTTTGCTTCCATAAAGATTACAGCCTTGAAAACCCTATGGGGCAGTTCTGCACTGGCCTATGAGGTCACTAGCAGTGGACATCAACGTAACAGCAATGAGTTTTTTTTTTTTTTTTTTTGGCTTAAGGATGCAGCAGCATTTGAATAAGAGAAGCTACAAAATAGCTCAAGTCTCTTTCCTCCTCCTTTTGTAAGAATACACTGTGTTTGCTTTCCAGCTTGCACACCGTCAAAAATAAAGAACTCAAAACACCATTAATAGATTATTATGCAGATTTAATAGACAATTTTAAAGTTGGGCAGCATGTCATTTAACCAGTAAATGAGTGCTCCAATTAGTTATGATTCTTAAAGAGCTTATATACAAAAATATCATGAACTTTTGAACAAAATTTCTGATTGGTTGATATTTACATAACTTTCCTAAAGAGTTACAAGACAATCTGTAGATCATTAAGTCTTAGAAGACTACTGAAGTTTTGAGACAGGGTGTGTTCATCAATCTTGTGAACAGAATATGTTCATCAGTCTTGAAAACAAGATATGTTCATTCAAAGACAGGATGTGTTAATCCTGAAAAAATATACGTTTACTGATCTTGAAAATAGCATGTACTTGTTAATTTTGATTGTTTAAAAAGAATAAATTCAAATGAAAGTTAATGAATAATGAAATCAGACTTCTGGTTTCAGTGGGCCTAGTCACCTAGCTGGAGCCCTGGTGGTGTAGCAGTTAAGAGCTGAGCGGTGAACCAAAAGGTTGACAGTTCAAATCCACCAGTCACTTCTCAGAAACCCTATGGGGCAGTTCTACTGTGTCCTTTAGGATTGCTAGGAGTCGGAATCAACTCAACGGCACCTAACAACAACAACAACAGTCACCTAGCTACTAGTAAAGTTAGTTTATAGCATAGCCAAAATATTATTTGTTACAATGCATAGATTTTTAACATTTAACAATATGATCTATAGTGTCATGGGTAAGAGCATCCTTTATGTTTTCTTTTTTTTTTTTATTGTGCTCTAAGTGAAAGTTTACAGCTCAAGTTAGTTTCTCATACAGAAATTTATGCACACATTGTCATGTGACCCTAGTTGCTCTCTCTATAATGTGAAAGCACACTACCATTTTCCATCCTGGATTTCCTGTGTCCTTTCAGCCAGCTCCTGTCCCTTTCTGCCTTCTCATCTTGCCTCTGGACAGGAGATGCCCATTTAGTCTCATGCATCTACTTGAACTAAGAAGCACACTCTTTATGGGTATCATTTTATGTCTTCTAGTCCTGTCTAATCTTTGTCTTAAGAGTTGGCTTCAGGAATGAATTTAGTTCTGGGTTAACAGAGAGCCTGGGGGCCGTGTCTTCTGGGGTACCCCAAGTCTCAGCTCGACCATTAAGTGTGGTCTTTTTACTGGAATTTGAGTTGTGCACCCTACTTTTCTCCTGCTCCATCAGGGACTTTCTGTTGTGTTCCTTGTCAAAGTGGTCATTGACACCATCTAGTTCTTCTGGTCTCAGGCTGATGGAATCCCTGGATTACGTGGCCCTTTTGGTCTCTTGGGCTCATAATTTCCTTGTGTCTTTGGTGTTCTTCATTCTCCTTTGCTCCAGGTGGATTGGAACCAATTGATGCATCTCAGATGGCTGCTCGATAGCTTTTAAGACCCCAGAAGGCACTCACCAAAGTGGAATGCAGGACATTTTCTTAATCAACTTTGTTATGCCAGTTGACCTAGATGTCCCCTGAAACCATGGTCCCCAGACCCCTGCCCCTGCTACTCTGTCCCTCGAAGTGTTTGTATTCAGGAAGCTTCTTAGCTTTTGGTTTAGTCCAGTGGTGCTGACATTCCCTGTATAGTGTGTTGACCTTCCCTTCACCTAAGATAATTCTTGTATACTATCTGATTAGTGAATACCCCTTTCCCTCCTTCCGTTCCCACCCTCATAACCATCAAAGAATATTTTCTTCAGTGTCTAAACCTTTTCTTGAATTCTCGTAGTAGTGATCTCATACAATATTTGTCCTGTTGTGACTGACTAATATCACTCAGCACAATGCCTTCCAGATTCCTCCATGTTATATTTCTCAGATTCATCTTTGCTCTTTATCATTGCATAATTTGTTTATCCATTAGTCCATCGATGGCACCTAAGTTGTTTCCATCTTTTTGCTATTGTGAACAGTGATGCAATGAATATGGGTGTGCATATATCTATTTTTGTGATGGCTCTTATTTCTCTAGGATACATTCCAAGGAGCAGGATTGCTGCCATGTATGGTACATCTATTTCTAGCTTTTTAAGGAAGCACAAAATCGATTTCTAAAGTGGTTGTACCATTTTACATTCCCACCAGCAGTGTATAAGTGTTCCAGTCTCTCCACAACCTCTCCAAGATTATTTTGTGTTTTTTGGATTAATGCCAGCCTTGTTGGAATGAGATGGTATCTCATTGTACTTTTGATCTCCGTTTCTCTAATAGCTAATGATCCTGAGCATTTGCTCATGTATCTGTTAGCTGCCTAAATATCTTCTTTGGTGAAGTACCTGTTTATTCTTTTGCCCATTTTTCAGTTGGATTTTCTTTTTGTTGTTGAGATTTCACAGTATCTTGTAGATTTTAGAGAATAGACCCTGTTGGAATATGTCATAGCCAAAAAAATTTTTCCCAGTCTGTAGGTTGTCTTTTTACTCTTTTGAAGAGCATACGTGTTTGATTTTTAGGAGCTCCCAGTTATCTACTTTCTCTTCTGGTGTTTGGGCATTGTTATGTTTATGCCGTGTATTAAGGCTCCTAGCATTGTCGCTATTTTTTCTTCCATGATCTTTATCGTTTTAGATTTTACATTTAGGTCCTTGATCCATTTTAAGTTAGTTTGTGTGCATGCTGTGAGGTGTGGGTCTTGTTTCATTTTCTTGCAGATGGATATACAGTTGTGATAGCACCATTTGTTAAAGAGACTGTCTTTTCCCTATTTTACTGACTTTGGGCCTCTGTCAAATATCAGCTGCTTATATGTGGATGGATTTGTGTCTGGATTCTCAATTCTGTTCCATTGGTCTATGTATCTGTTGTCGTACCAGTACCAGGCTGTTTTGACTACTGTGGTGGTATAATAGGTGCTAAAATCAAGTAGTGTGAGGCCTCCCACTTTGTTCTTCTTTTTCAGTAATGCTTTACTTATCTGGGGCTTCTTTCCCTTTCATACGAAGTTGGCGATTTGTTTTTCCATCTCATTAAAAAATGTCATTGAAATTTGGGTAGGAATTGCATTGCATCTATGGATTACTTTGGGTGGAATAGACATTTTTACAATGTAGAGTCTTCCTATCCATGAGCAAGGTATGTATTTCCACTTATGCAGGTCTTTTTTGGTTTCTTGCAATATTGTCTTGTAGTTTTCTTTTAGAGGTCTTTTACTTCTCTGGTTAGATTTATTCATAAGTATTTTATCTTCTTGGGGGCTATTGTAAATGGTATTGATTTGGTTGTTTCCTCCTTGATCTTCTCTTTGTTTGTGTAGAGGAATCCAACTGATTTTTGTATGTTTATCTTGTATCCTGATATTCTTCTGAACTCTTCTATTAGTTTCAGTAGTTTTCTTGAGAATTCTTTAGGGTTTTCTGTGCATAAGATCATATCATCTGCAAATAGAGATACTTTTACTTCTTCCTCACTAATTTGGATGCCCTTTATTTCTTTTTCTAGCCTAATTTCTCTGGCTAGGACCTCCAGGACAATGTAGAATAGGAGTGGTGATAAAGGGCATTCATGTTTGGTTCCCATTCTCAAGGTGAATGCTTCCAGACTCTCCATTCAGGGTGATGTTGGCTGTTGTCTTCGTATAAATGCCCTTTATTATGTTGAGGAATTTTCCTTCTATTCATGAATGAGTGTTGAGCTTTGTGAAATTGCTTTTCTGCATCAATTGATAGGATCATGTGGTTCTTGTCTTTTGTTTTATTTATATGATGGATTACATTAATTGTTTTTCTAATGTTGAACCATCCCTGTGTTCCTGGTATGAATCCCACTTGTTTGGTGAATTTTTTTTTTGATACGTTGTTGAATTCTATTGGCTAGAATTTTGTTGAGGATTTTTGCGTCTAAGTTCATGAGGGGTATAGGTCTGTAGTTGTCTTTTTTTGTGGTGTCTTTACCTGGTTTTGGTATCAGGATATGCTGGCCTCATAGAATGAGCTTGGGAGTATTCTATCCTTTACTATGTTCTGAAATACCTTTAGTAGCAATGGTGTTAACTCTTCTCTAAATCTTTGGCAGAATTCTCCAGTGAAGCCATTAGGGCCAGGGCTTTTTTTTGTTGGGAGTTTTTAAATTACCTTTTTAATCTGTTCTTTTGTTATGGGTTTATTTAGTTGTTCTACCTCTGTTTGTCTTAGTTTAGGTAGGTAGTGTGTTTCTAGAAATTTTTCCATTTCTTCTAGGTTTTCAAATTTGTTAGAGTACAATTTTTCATAGTAATCTGATATGATTCTTTTAATTTCAGTTGGGTCTGTTGTGATATTGCCTATCTTATTTCTTATTCAGGTTATTTGCTTCTTCTCCTGTTTCTCTTTTGTCAATTTGGCCAATGGTTTACCGATTTTGTTGTTTTTTGAAGAACTAGCTTTTGGTCTTGTTAACTCTTTCAATTGTTTTTCTGTTCTCTATTTCGTATAATTCTGCACTAATTTTTATTATTTGTTTTCTACTGGTGCATGAGGGTTCCTTTTGTTGTTCTCTTTCTGTTTGTTCAAGTTGTAGGGATTATTCTTTGATTTTGACTCTTTCTTCTTTTGCATGTGTGCATTTATTATTATAAATTGGCCTCTGAGCACTGTTTTCACTGTGTCCCAAAGGTTCTGATAGGAAGTGTTTTCATTCTTATTAGATTCTATGAATGTCTGTATTCTGTCCCTAATTTCTTCTATAACCAGTTGTTTTTGAGTAAGGTGTTGTGCAGTTTCCAAGTATTTGATTTCTTTTCCCTTCGTTTCCTGTTATTCATTTCTACTTTTATGGCTTTATGGTCAGAGAAGATGCTTTGTAAATTTTGATGTTTTGGTTTCTCTTAAGGCTTGCTTTATGACCTAATATGTGGTCTGTTCTATAGAATGTTCCATGTGTGTTGGGAAAGAAAGTATACTTGGCTGCTGTTGGGTGTAGTGTCTTGTATATGTCTATGAGGTCATGTTGTTTGATTGTGGCATTTAGATTTTCCATGTCTTTATTGAGATTTTTTCTGGATATTCTGTCCTTCACAGAAAGTGGTGTGTTGAAATCTCCTTCTATTATTGTAGAGCTGTTTATCTCTCTTTTCAATGCCGTTAAAGTTTGTTTTGTGTATCTTGAAGCCCTGTCGTTGGGTGTGTAAATATTTAATATGGCTATATCTTCCTTATATATTGTCCCTTTAATCGTTATATAGTGTCCCTCCTTACCCTTTGTGGTGGATTTTACTCTAAAGTTTGTTTTGTCAGAAACTAGTATTGGCATTCCTGCTCTTGTTCGCTCTTTATTTGCTTGGTATATTTTTTTTCCATCCTTTGAGTTTTAGTTTTTTTGTGTCTTTAAGTCTAAGGTGTGTCCCTTGCAGGCAGCATATAGACAGATCATGTTATTTTTCCATTCTGCCACTCTCTGTCTCTTTACTGGTGCAGTTAGTCTATTGAGATTCGGTATAATTACGGATCGGTATGATTTTTTATGACTTTAGTGCTGTTATTTGATGTCCTTTTTTGTGTGTTTTTTTTTACTTAATTTTTTGTGCTGAGTGGCTTTTCTTTATACATCGTCTTTTCCTATTTTTCGTTATTGATTTTGTTTTTGCTCAGTATTTATATTTTTCTTTTTTTAATTTTGATATGTAGGATTGTTACTCTCCTTTGTGGTTACCTTAATATTTACCCCTACTTCCTAAGTTTAAACCAAACTTTTATTTCTTTGTGTTGCTTTGACTTCCTCTCCATATGAAAGATCTATGACTAAAATTTTTAGTTCCTCTTTATTAACGTAATGTCATCTTTTACATAATGACATCACTGTTGCCCTGTTTTGAGCATTTTTTTAATCTTGATTTATTTTTGTGATTTCCCTATCTGGGCTAATATCTGGTTGCTCTGTCTTGTGTTCTAGTCTTGGGTTGATATCTGATGTTGATGACATTCTAACCAGAGAACTCCCTTTGGTATTTCTTGTAGTTTTGTTTTGGTTTTTGCAAATTCCCTAAGCTTCTGTTTATCTGGAAATGTCTTAATTCTGCCTTCATATTTGAGAGACAGTTTTGCTTGATATACGACTCTTGGGTGGTAATTTTTTTCCTTTAAGTCTTTATGTATCTCATTCCATTGCCCTCTTGCCTGTATGGCTTCTGCTGAGTAGTCTGATCTTATTGACTCTCCTTTGTAGGTGACTTCTTGTTTATCCCTAGCTGTACTTAAAATTCTCTCTCAGTCTTTGGTTTTGGCAAGTTTGATTATAATGTCTTGGTGATTTTCTTTTGGGATCTTCCTTGTGTGTGGTTTGACGAGCATCTTGGATAGATATCTTCTTATCTTTCACTATATCAGGTAAGTTTTCTGCCAATTAATCTTTACAATTCTCTCTGTATTTTGTGTTTTCCCTCTCTGTTTTGGTACTCCATTCACTGGTAGGTTATTCTTCTTGATAGAGTCCCGGATGATTCTTAGGGTTTCTTCATTTTTTAAAACTCTTTTATCTGATTTTTCTTCGAATGTATTGGTGCCAAGTGTTTTATCTTCCATCTCACTAATTTAATTCTGACTTTTTTTTCCTCAATTCTGCTCCTCTGACTTTCTACTGACCTGCTCTGAAATTTTATCCTTCATCTTCTGAATTTCTGATTGCTGTCTCTCTATGGATTCTTGCAACCTATTAAATTTGTCATTATGCTCTTGAATAACCTTCTTAATGTCCTCCACTGCTTTATCTGTGTGTTTCTTGGCTTGTTCTGTTTTGTCTGATCTCCTTCCTGATCTCTTGAACAGTTGTGTAAATTAATCTTTTGTATTCTGCCTCTGGTGGAAGATTCCTTGATTATTTGCTTTGAGAGGTTGTTGAAGCGATGATCATGATCTGCTTCTTTATGTGATTTGATATTGACTGCTGTCTCCGAGCCATCTATAAGTTATTGTATTAATTTATTTTATGTTTGCTTACTGTACCCTAGCTTCTTGCTTTGTTTTCTTTGGTATGCCCAAATAGGCTGCTTGAGAGAGATACCTTGATTATTTTCACCACTGACACGCTAACATCCTGTGACCAGATGGCTAGAGCTGTTACCAGGTATATAAGCCTAGGAGTCCACTCACTTTTCTTGTATGGATTCAGCTCAGCTGTCCAGGTAGTCAGTTACCAAGTGTGTGGTACAGGCTCTGTCCTACAGTCTTAGAAGGGCAGGAGTGAGTGGTGTAGGCACAGGTATCTGGTTGCATCAGGGGGTCATGCTCTGAGAAAGGCAAGGGGCTGGTAACCATTCCATGAGTATCTTTGAGGAGCAATTGTCCCTAATCCCTAGAGTGCTCAGGTGGGTGCGTTCTACAGCTGAACCTTGGGGACTCAATGCTTTTGGTTTAAGGACTGGGAGGCACCATTTATCCTTGGACCCCTGTTGCAGGTGTCTAGGTGGCGTGTGTGGAGCTACCAGTCCTCAGACCCATAAGTCCGTAGGTGAGGACCCTGTTTAATAGGCAGTAAAAGTAAAAAAAAAATTTTTTTTTTTTTTACTTTTACTAAGCAGTGTCAAATGTCAAAAAACCTGCCTTTCCACTGCAGAGCTGAAATAGTCGAAGTCAGATGTCAGGCACATACACCGTTGCAGACTGCCAATAAGGGCTCAAGCTCCTGAAATGGGCCCACAAAGGTCTGTGCAGGGGTGAAAGGTATTCAGTGTCCATGGATCGTTTGTGCCTGGAGAGGGGCTGCTTCTGCCCTGAGTTCCCAGCTTAGGTGAGTCGGCAGATTATCTTTTCTCCCAATTGTTAGTTTATTCCTTCTCCAAGGCCAGAAGAATAGCTCAGGACATGCAGCAGGACCTATCTCAGGCCCAGGGAAATTGACAGCCACTGAAGGTGGCTTGGGGTCTGGGGACACAGTAAATTAGATGCACTTACTTATCTTTTGCCAATAGCGCTGTTCTTTGATTTGGAATCAGAGTATACTGTGTGGCTTGCTGTCTCTCCCTGAAGATCCCATGTCCTGAATGCCACCAGCTCCGCCTTGGTCATACCAGGGGCTTGTGCCTGAGGGGCGCTGCTTTTTGCCAAGTCAGGTACGGCAACTCCTCACTGCTTCTGAACCATCTCTCCTCCTCCTGGTGCCCAGCCCAATTTCCTAACTGTGCATTTGATGTTCAGAGCTCCTAACTTGTCACATATCTAATCGCTTCACTTGTTTTGGGGGGGCTTTATTGTAAGAGGGATCACCAGGAGCACCTGACTACTCTGCCATCTTGGCCTTCTTTTGGTTTCTTGCAGTAGTGTCTTGTAGTTTTCTTTTTATAGGTCTTTTAAGTCTTTGGTTAGATTTATCCCTAAGTGTTTTATCTTCTTGGGAGCTATTGTAAATGGTATTGATTTGGTGATGTCCTCTTTGACCTTCTCTTTGTTGGTGCAGAGGAATCCAACTGATTTTTGTATGTTTATCTTGTATCCTGATAATTTGCTGAAATCTTCTATTGGTTCCAGTAGTTTTCTTGTGGATTCTTTGTTGTTTTCTGTGGATAAGATCATCATCTGCAAATAGAGATACTTTTACTTCTTCCTTAACAATATGGATTCCATTTATTTCTTTTTTCAGGCCTGATTGCTTTGGCTAGGACATCAAGCACAATGCTGAAAAAGAGTGGTGTTAAAGGGCATCCTTGTCTGGTTCCCATTCTCAAGGGGAATGCTTTCGGACTCTCCTCATTTAGGATGATGTTGGCTGTTGGCTTTGTATAAATGCCTCCTGTTATGTTGAGGAATTTCCCTTCTGTTCCTATTTTGCTGAGAGTTTTTATCATGAATAGGTGTTGGACTTTGTCATGTGTGTTGGAAAAGAACGTATACTTGGCTGCCCTTGGGTGGATTGTCCTGTATGTGTCTATGAGAACAAGTTGGTTGATTGTGGCATTTAGATTTTCTGTAGGTTTATTGAGCTTCTTCCCGGATGTTCTCTCCTTCACCAAAAGTGGTGTGTTGAGGTCTCCTACTATTATTGTGGAGCTGTCTGTTTCTCTTTTTAGTTCTGTTGGAGTTCATTTTATGTATTTTAGTACCTTGTCATTGGGTGCATAAATCTTTTTTTTTGGCTATAACCTCCTGGTGTATTAGCCCTTTAATCATTATATAATGTCCTTCCTTATCCTTTGTGGTCGATTTTGCTGTAAAGTCTATTTTGTCAAAAGATTAACATTTTGTCAAAGATTAATATTGCCACTTCTGCTCATTTTTGATTGTTGTTTGCTTGATATATATATTTTTATCCTTTGAGTTTTACTTTGTTTTTGTTTTTAAGTCTAAGATGTGTCTCTTGTAGGCAGTATGTAGACAGTTTTTTTTTTAATGTATTTTTCTACTGTCTGTCTCTTTATTGGTGCATTTAGTCCATTTACATTCAACCTAATTATTGATAGGGATGAGTTTAGTGTTGTCATTTTGATATACTTTTTGTGTGTCATTAACAGTTTTTTGTTCTGCTTAACTTTCTGTGCTGAGCAGTTTTTCTTTAGGTATTTTCTTTTCATCCATTTCATTGTTGTTGATTTTTTGTTTGCTGAGTTTTTATGGTTTTATTATTGTTTTCATGTGTAGGATTGTTTGTTTCCTTTGCAGTTACCTTAATATTTGCCTCTATTTTTCTAAGTTTAAGCCAACCTTTTATTTCTTTATATCATTTTGACTTCCTCTCCAAATGGAAGATTTATGACTATATTTTTTAGTCCCTCTTTTTTGTTTTAATGTTGTCATCTTTTACATATTGACATCTCTGTTTCCCCATTTTCAGTGTTTTAGCTTTGATTTATTTGTGACTTCCCTATTTGGGTTGGTATCTGGTTTTTCTGTCCTGTGTTCTAGCTGTTGATTGTTTTCTGATATTGATTTTCTGACTGTAGGCTCCTTTTAGTATTTCTTGTAATTTTGGTTTTGCAAATTCCCTAAATTTCTGTTTATCTGGAAATGCCCTAATTTATCCATCATATTTTAGAGACAGTTTTGCTGGATATATATTTTTTGGCTGGCAATTTTTTTCCTTCAAGGCTTCATATATTTCATCCCATTGCCTTCTTGCCTGCATAGTTTCTGCTGAGTAGTCCGAGTTTAGTCTTATTGACTCTCCTTTGTAGATGACTTTTCATTTATCCCTAGAGGCTCTTAAAATTCTCTCTTGATCTTCAGTTTTGGCAATTTTGATTATAATTTGTCTCGGTGACTTTCTTTTGGGATCTACCTTGTGTGGAGTTCAGTGAGCTTCTTGGATAGATATCTTCTCTTCTTTCACAATATCGGGGAAATATTCTGCCAACAAGTCTTCAACAATTCTTTCTGACTGGAGTACCAGAACAGGGTGGGGCGGTATATCCAACTCTGATTTGTAAACATCAGTTCTCAATGAATGACTTTTAGTTTTATTGCGTTACAAATTCTTTGGTCATTTTTCATCTGTTGCAATACATCTTATATCAGGGCCATTCTCACAACAGCACTGACAGTGGCATGTCTCCAATACCACAGTTCCATCCTTTTTCCAAAAAAAGAATGGGAAAAAATGTTTACAAATTGGTCTGCTAAAGGACTTGGCAGTACAAAATATTCTGGAAGGCAAGTGGGTATCACGTAATCCTTGTTAATGGAATAAACTTTCCACCAGGAAGCATCTGTCCTCTTGTTTTTTCTGTGCCAATTTGAGTAGTCTTTTAATAGTGGAGATCTTTGGCTACTGCCACCACCCACTCTACCACCGCTCCCTCCTCTAACTCCTGAGGATATTCCATTTATATTGGTAGCTGATTTTATTTCTCGACAAGATCAAATGCAAAGAGTAACTAGAGGTCTGTAGACTGAGAATAATGAGGTATTGCAAGGCATAACTTTCTGGTGCTTTTAGGGCCTGATTCGTCAAAGCAAATCTGACATTTCTGAAATCATTACAATACCTCTGCTGGGTTAAATTTCAATTTGTTGTTGGGACGTGGACTTTATGGATCCTCTGTCGTCATTTACTGTGACAATTTACTCAATGCATGTTAAAGGGACATGTTTACCAAGAAGAAGTTTTTTTATAATGGAATTCCTGTAATGGCACTGGATCATCCCTAATAAAGGACATTTTGAAATTACTGCATATCAGATTTTTCCCACAAATTATACTGACATGTAACTGTTTCAATGAATTTTCTCACAAAATTGACTTTATTTATGACAACTTCTTCTGGCAAGACACTACCTTCAATTTTTTAAATCTTTGGTTCCAAATTAATCTTATCAACAGTCTGGGTAGTACCAGGAGACAGGACGTGAAGATGGGTCTGTGTGACTGAAAGGAGAACATGGTGCTTCCACCTTGTTGCCCCACCTGGTCACAGTCCTGGACTTACAGCAAGCCAGGCCGATGAAGATGCCAACTTGATTTCATTTTTCATTTTCTTCTTCCCCTTTTCTTCTTGTTCTTCTCTTTTCCTTCTTCTTCTCTTCTTCTTTTTCTCCTCCTCCTTCTTTTTCTGCTTCTCCTCTTCTTTCTTTTCTTTTCTTCCTCCTCCTCTTCTTCTTCTAATTCCTCCTTCTCTTCTTTCTCTTCCTCTCCCTTCTCCTCTTCTCCTTCCCTTCCTCCTCTTTCAACTTTTCTTCCCCTTCATCCTTTTTTCTATTTCCTTTTCAGCTTTCTCCTCTTCTGCTTCCTCCTGTTCCACTTGTTCCCCTTTCTCCTTCTCCTCCTCTTCTTTTAAACTGATAACGTATGAAAGAAAGAGCAATTTTGGTGATAAAATATATTATTACTCAGAATTATCTTCTGCTGGTAAATTGCTGGAAGTGGACAGAAAGTAAATGCTAAAGAATTGTTGAGTCACTAAGCCATTTTGCCAAATTTGTTTCTTAAAAGAATTATATCCATGTACAGAACTTCCTGTCTGGGTAGTCTGTTTCACAACATTTTAATCTATTGAAAGATAATTTCAGCATTAATTTTTTTCATATATTCATCTACAAAAATAAATTGCTAGTATTAAATCAATTTAATAATGGATGCAGCACTGGAAGCTCTCACTCATCTATGCAAAGAAATTTGGAAGACAGCTATCTAGCCAACCCTCTGGAAGAGATCCATATTTATGCCTATTCCAAAGAAAAGTGACTCAACCAAATATGAAAATTATTGAACAATGTCGTTAATATCACATGCAGGTAAAATTTTGCTAAAAATCATTCACATGCCATGCCATCCTCTTCTTCCTCATCTTTCTGCGCCTCTTCTTCCTCTTCCTCCTTTTCTGCTTTCTCCTCTTCTGTCTCCTATTCTGCTTCATACTCTTGTTTTTTTTTTTTCTTCTTCCTGATCTTCCTTTTCTTCTTTTTCTCCTATTCGTATTTTTAGCTGATAAGAAAGAAAGAAAAATTTTGGAGATAAAATATGTTATTATCTTCTGGTGGTAAACTGCTGGAAGTGGAAACAGAAAGGCACTGTTAAAGGATTTTTGAATCCCTAACCCTTTTTGCAAAATTTCTTTCTAACAGAATTATATTTATGTACACAACTTCATGTTTGGGTAACCTATTTCAGAACATATTAACTTATTGAAAGATAATTTTGGCATTAAAAAATTTTTTTTAAATATTCTTCTACAAACATTATTTGGTAGTATTAATCTATTCATATTTCCAACTTTTTTACTTTAGGGGTTTTTACTTCTCAAGAGAGGTTTATTTTTTTAAATAAATATCTAATATGCACATATGCACTTATATTGCAACTCGTATCTTACAACTGAATATACAAATGGATAATGTCTAGATCATATATGACAATAGACCTCTGTCTTACAATCCCTGAAATAATGAGACCTAAATGGTCAGAATTTGGTCAGTAACTGCCAGTTTTACCCCCACTTTCAACTCAGGACCAACCAGAACAAAATCAAATATGTTCTCCAAACTAGTCATATAAGATGGCCTGCTTCGAGTTACCTCCTTCCAGAGTCTCCATGCCAATATCTTCCAATCAGGACATACCTGAAGCTTTCCCTTTATTCTACTAAAAAGCTTCCCAGCTCCACTGCCTACATTAAGTCTTTGTCAAACACAGTGATGGTTGCTGACTCCCTTGCTATGCAAGCTCTGAATAAAAAGTTTAAAAAGTTGGTGGTCACTGGCCAAGCCCAAAACATTCTGAGGTGATTGCTACAGAAGTAGTGATTTGGCTTCCTGGGTTTATTATGTAGGTCCTATTGTACCATAATGGGGCACTGGAGGCACGGTGGTTTAGTGTTTGGCTGCTCACTAAAAGGCTGGCAGTTCGAATTCACCAGCCACTCCTTGGAAGCCTCATGGTGCAGTTCTTCTCGGTCCTATAGAGTTGCTATGAGTTGGAATCAACTCGTTGGAAACAGGTATTTTTTTTTTTTTTAAAGTATTGTACCATACGGCTATTGTCAGCGTAAGGTCTGAGCTGTAAAGCTCAGACTGATGCCTCAGCAGCCAAGACATGTTTAGTAATAGTGATAGTTTCAAGGAGCTGTGAATTGGAGGTGTAATGAACATATGGAGTCACCAGATAAGTGCTGGATTCTCAGGGAGATAGGAGATTTGGAATGGACTACCTGAATAAAGGTCTGAGCTATTTGGGTTAAAAATGTCATCTGCAGTATATAGTTGCTTGAAATTACATAGCCTGAATGGAACATGATTTCAAGCCAAAAATTACCATAAAAGCTTGACCAGGACCACTGAAACACCTTAGAGTAGAAGCGTAGAAATAATTGATTCACAAAGATATTTTAAAATATCAGAGCTCACGGATCTTCTACTGAGGGTTGGATGGTGCGTGTGAAATATCAGCCAAAAAAGTGTTCTAATACTACAAAAGAACATGCGTAAGTACAAAAGCAAAACAAAGAATCATAAAGAAATAACGAGAGGGCAGAAGTAAAGAGAACAAAATAATATGTAAAGGAACTGAAAACCTTCCAGAAAATAGATATACTAAAAAAAACCCAAAAACCAAACCTAGTGCCGTCGAGTCGATTCTGACTCACAGCTACCCTATAGGACAGAGTAGAACTGCCCCATAGAGTTTCCAAGGAGCACCCGGCAGATTCAAACTACTGATCCTTTGCTTAGCAGCCTTAGCACTTAACCACTACGCCAGCAGGGTTTCTGAAAATAGATATAGTACATATTAATATCAAGGTAAAAACAGAGCTGATCAATTCAGGGAACACAGGATTAGTGAAATGACTTGACGGCAGGTAACAACAAACAAAATGTAAGAAATTTTGTAAGAATTCAGCAGAGTAAAATGCAAGAGATTTACACAGAATTCAGCAGATTAAAACGAAGGGGCGTAATTGTGAAAGAGCAGTTAAATGAAATGAAGCATAAAATGTGAATGTCTTCCAGAAGTAGCAAATAGTGAAAATGTGGGCAAATATAAAGTCTGCTTTATTTATTTATTTTTAACAATTGAAAAAAATATGTAGGTATAAAATTTTAAGAAACACACTTAAATTTGAGCAGGATGAATAAAAGCACCCCAACCCTAAAAAAAAAAAAAAAAAATTTTTTTTTTTCTAACCCTAACACCCCTAACCTAAACCACCCATCCTTCTGTACTCTTACACCACAAGGAATAGAATCCTGGGCAGGAGATCTTGGCACAGACTCTTGGGCATACTGCCTTGCCTTCCTACCATGAACTGAATTGTGTCCCCCAGAAATATCTGTCAATTCAGCTACGGCATGATTCCTGGTGTTGTGTGATTGTCCACCATTTTGTCATTTGATGTGATTTTCCTATGTGTTGTAAATCCTATTGCTATGATGTTAATGAGATGGATTAGCAGCAGTTACGTTGATGAGATCTACTAGATTAGATTATGTCTTAAGCTAATCTTTTCTGAGATATAAAGATTCTTTTAAGATACAAAATCTCTTTTCAGATATAAAGCCACTACAGAGACATGCCAAGGTGACACTGCATGGTGACACAAAGTAAAAATCTAAAAATACATATGAAAGAAAATATAGACTACCTGTAGAGAGATACCTACACCTAGACGTACCAGGTGAAACTGCAAAACAAATTAAAAATCTTAAAACATGTATGATAGAAAATAGAAATTCTTTATAGCAGTAATGGGAAATCTACTTCGAAAGATCTATTTAAAATGTGAAAAAGCAAAGATGTCACTTTGATCACTAAGGTACCCCTGATCCAAGTTATGATATTTTTGATCAACGTATAAGCATGGGTGAAAGCCGAACATGGAAAAGGAAGATTGAGGAAGAATTGATGCATTTGAATTGTAGTGTTGGCAACAAATGGAGGTAATGAGAACAGTTACCTTACCAAGCAAAAGACAAATCTGAAAAAACTGGATTGAATCATATGAATTTGCCAATATTGAAATCTTTTTCATCTATGAAAAAAGAAATGAGGGAATGCAGCTGTCAATCTAAAAACCTACATGTAATTTTTGTACAGTAAAATTATTTTAGTCATACACACAGAGTGAGAGACTGAGAAAAATTTTCCATTATCAGACATTTGCTAAAAAAATTTCTAAAGAATGTTGTACCTACATTTCTCTGGCCCTGGATTGAGCCTTTTCACCACAGAGTCCTGCATTTTTTTTAGTAGGAAATAGTACTAGAGGCAAAGGTCTGGACATTGGGCGTGTTCACTGTCCCTGGGGACCTTTGCTTCTTGGCACTTCTAGCAGACAGAGCTAGGAAATGACTATATATATATCTACACACATACATGCAATTATACATGCAGGCAAACATACATGTGTGCATGCACATATGCATGTTTTAGAAATCATGAGTTCAAAATTTTCAAATACAGTCTATCATCACGTGGTTCTTCTCTTGCCTTCCCCAATTTCATTTTGTATGTTCCTTCTTCTTCAATGAGAACACTGGCCCCCCCAAAATAACAACACATTTATTTACTTGCTATATCCTTGTAAAATATCTGAAATCATGTGATAATTGCTTCACCCATGCCATTAAAAAAAAAAAAAAAACAACTAAATATAGCTCAGGATTTATTTGCAATTCTTGGGTACTCTACTTCAACCCCAAAATGATTATATATGATTTATCTATAGGCCCATTACATTTCTTTCTTCTTTTTTACCCATTCAGTGAGTTTATGATATTCACTTAAAGTATAACTGGGTTTATTTGTTTTAGTTTGCTTTCGTTTTAGGACTCTACTTCTCCATTCTCACTCTTAATTATTTTGTTCATGTTTTTTGAGTACATAGAACATTACCATGTTTTCACAAATCAAAGCTATACAAGAAAGTACACTGCAAGAAGGACTATTCCCTCCCCTACACCTTTGACCCTGTCTCCACTCTCCACTCATTGCAGGAAATCTACTTAATTATTTTTTTTGACTTATCAGTGCTGTGTTTCTTTTTGTAGTCATAAGAGCATGTGTTTTCTCTATCTTCCTTTTTTTCTTTCACAAAATGTAATATACTATATGTGCTTTTTGTACTTTGCCTTTTTTGCTTAGAATCATCTCCTGGATTGGGTAAACCCACTGCTGTTGAGTTGATTCTGACTCATAGTGGTTTGGTTTGGTATAGCTATAAAAAAGAAATTTTTTTTTTTTTAATACCCGTTGTTAATTGCTGTCAAGTAGATTCCAACTCATGGTAACCCCATGTGTGACCTGATGTGTACAGAATAGAGCTGCTCTGTAGGGTTTTTAAGGCTGTGACTTTCAGAAGCAGATGGCCAGGCCTGTCTTTTGAGGCACCTCTTGGTGGATTCAAATTGCCAACTTTTTGGCTAGTACTAGAGCTCTTAACGGTTTGTGCCACCCAGGGACTCCACCAATTCCACCTATACCTATATTTGATCTATCTGTCTGTCTGTCTATCTAGCTATCTATCTATCTACCTGTCATCTATCGATCTAACTTTCTATCTACATGTTTTTGAGATTCACCTCTTTCTATATATTTATGTAGTATTTCCATTATGTCAAGGTACCATAGTTTATTCAGTCAATAACATCTGCCTGAACATCGAAGTAGTTTATAAAAGTTAGCAGTTGTACACATATGCAATGAATAATTTAGTGCGTATGTATTTTTGTATCTTGTATTTGTATTTTGTATTACTGAAGACATATATTTATGGTAGAAGCAAAACTGGTGGATTGATGCATATGTAGTTTTCTTAGGTATATTCCAAATTTCCCAAATGGTGTTGCTCCATTTTGCATTACCATAAACAATATATTAGAATGCCTGTTTCCCCATAGCCTCATAAACAGAGTAATTGTCAATATTCTGAATTGTTGCCAATTTCACAGGTGAGAAATGATAACTTTCGTTTTGTTTAATTTGCATTTATCTTATGAATAAAGCTTAGCATTTTTATGGAAGTGCCTGCAATATTTTTTTGTCCATTTTTCTATAGATTTTTGATCATTCTTTAGTCATGTATTTACTGATTTTTTGTATATTCAATATTCCAAGAAAAAACTGTGGAACTCAGTTCTAATCTGTAACACATGTTGTCACCATGAGTTGGAATTCATATCAACAGGTTTTGTTTCTTAACCTTTAGTTATTGAATAGAATGAGGGTAAAAGGCACATGTATTTTAGAAATCACAACTTGAATAACTTTTGCAATAACAAGTTGGATTAAGTCAGTGAGGGAGGAGAGGTTGGTGAAGCCAAGGTAAATTGACTTGGATCTTGAAAAATTACCCCAGTTAGATGGATGACTTTTAAGGATTGTAGCTCAAATTAGTGTCCAATGGGGTGTGACAAAACTTCTCATTCATTTGAATAGATATTGAATATGAAGATGCCTAATTATGTGACTTTTGCAAGACACAAGGAGTGTGTATTAGAATCAACTATCACCTGTCTATTGATTGGTGGATTGCTTCCATCTTGGAGCAATTACAGATATTGCTAGTCCTATTGTACATGCCACTGGTATTTGCTGTGACTATTTCTAGGAGTTGAATTATTGGTTTAAATGGTAGATATCTCTGCAAATTCAATAGCTGATTTCAAACTGTTTTCCAAAGTGCTTGTACCAATTGTCACTCCAACCCGTCACCTGTGACAGTCTCAGTTGGTCTACAGTTTTACATGTAGCAGTATTTTAATTTCACTCATTCTCATCGGCCTCCAGGGAACTTTCATTCTGTTTTTAGTTTGCATTTCTCTGGTGACTAATAAGTAGAACACCTTTATGAATATTTGTTATTCATTTGCATTACCTCTTTCATGAGAGGCCAGTAGAAAGCTTTATATATTCTGAGTATGATAGTTTTATCGGCAGTACGAGTTTCGAGTATTTTCTACCACTGTGACCTTTTTTTAATTCTCCTAATGGTCTGTTTGCAGAAGAGGAGTCCTTAATGTGTGCAACACGTCAATTTTCTCCTTTCTGGTTAGATGTGTTTTTTCTAACTTCCTTAAGTTTTATTTTCCTAACCCCACATTAGAAGATATTTTACTATATTACTTTTTCTTTTTTCCATACAAGCACAATTACTCTGACTGTATAAAATTTAGGAATATTTTGAAACATTTAAACAGCTAAGAATATTTTACACAACGTAACAAAGATTAAAAACAATAACAAAAAAGAAACAAATGCTTGTCAAATGTTAATTCCCCAACGTTAATCTATGAATGAAAGGATAAATTAATAAAAATCCTAATTAAGTTAAGCTGGGGATACAGTTGTCATTGATTTGAAATTTTGCTTTTTTTTAACCAACATTTACTGAAGTAAATATAATGTTATTTGCACAGATTTCTTATCATTCCTGATAGCATATAGAAACATTCTTTAATGTTTCAAACTTATCCACTGGGTCATGTCAAATTTCAAATATCATTTTAATAAGATCAGTTAATTCAGTTAAAATGTAATGGTTGTATAACCTAACTCTAGGTCTAATGAAATGGAAATACAAATTCTTAATAATTTAATATAATTCTTAAGAATTATATTAAAATGCCTTATCATGGGATTTTCTGATGACTGGATGCTACAGAAACTGTATGCAGTGTGAAGATTTTTCACCAACAATTTTCTGATTATAACAAGAGTATGGTCACTTTGTTTTCTGTTAAAACAGCCACATCAGTGTAAGTGTGAGATCCAAGGAATGCACATTTTTTTTTATTAACTTTTATTAAGCTTCAAGTGAACGTTTACAAATCCAATCAGTCTGTCCCATATAAGTTTACATACATCTTTCTCCCTACTCCCACTTGCTCTTCCCCTATTGAGTCAACGCTTTCAGTCTCTCCTTTCGTGACAATTTTGCCAGCTTCCCTCTCTCTCTATCCTCCCATCCCCCCTCCAGATAAGAGTTGCCAACACAATCTCGAGTGTCCACCTGATATAATTAGCTCACTCTTCATCAGCATCTCTCTCCCACCCGCTGACCAGTCCCTTTCATGTCTGATGAGTTGTCTTCGGGGATGGTTCCTGTCCTGTGTCAACAGAAGATCTGGGGAGGACGGCCGCCGGGATTCCTCTAGTCTCAGTCAGACCATTAAGTTTGGTCTTTTTATGAGAATTTGGGGTCTGCATCCCACTGATCTCCTGTTCCCTCAGGGGTTCTCTGTTGTGCTCCCTGTCAGGGCAGTCATCGGTTGTGGCCGGGCACCAACTAGTTCTTCTGGTCTCAGGATGATGTAGGTCTCTGGTTCATGTGGCCCTTTCTGTCTCTTGGGCTCTTAGTTGTCGTGTGGCCTTGGTGTTCTTCATTCTCCTTTGCTCCAGGTGGGTTGAGACCAATTGATGCATCTTAGATGGCCGCTTGTTAGCATTTAAGACCACAGACGCCACATTTCAAAGTGGGATGCAGAATGTTTTAATAACAGAATTATTTTGCCAATTGACTTAGAAGTCCCCTTAGAGCATGGTTCCCAAACCCCTGCCCTTGCTCCGCTGACCTTTGAAGCATTCATTTTATCCCGGAAACTTCTTTGCTTTTGGTCCAGTCTAATTGGGCTGACCTCCCATGTATTGAGTGTTGTCCTTCCCTTCACCTAAAGCAGTTCTTATCTACTAATTAATCAGTAAAAAACCCTCCTCCACCCTCCCTCCCTCCCCACCTCGTAACCACAAAAGTATGTGTTCTTCTCAGTTTATACTATTTCTCAAGATCTTATAATAGTGGTCTTATACAATATTTGTCCTTTTGCCTCTGGCTAATTTTGCTCAGCATAATGCCTTCCAGGTTCCTCCATGTTATGAAATGTTTCACAGATTCGTCGCTGTTCTTTATCGATGCATAGTATTCCATTGTGTGAACATACCACAATTTATTTACCCATTCATCCGTTGATGGACACCTTGGTTGCTTCCAACTTTTTGCTATTGTAAACAGAGTTGCAATAAACATGGGTGTGCATATATCTGTTTGTGTGAAGGCTCTTATTTCTCTAGAGTATATTCCGAGGAGTGGGATTTCTGGGTTGTATGGTAGTTCTATTTCTAACTGTTTAAGATAACGCCAGATAGATTTCCAAAGTGGTTGTACCATTTTACATTCCCACCAGCAGTGTATAAGAGTTCCAATCTCTCCGCAGCCTCTCCAACATTTATTATTTTGTGTTTCTTGGATTAATGCCAGCCTTGTTGGAGTGAGATGGAATCTCATCGTAGTTTTAATTTGCATTTCTCTAATGGCTAATGATCGAGAGCATTTTCTCATATGTCTGTTAGCTGCCTGAATATCTTCTTTAGTGAAGTGTGTGTTCATTTCCTTTGCCCACTTCTTGATTGGGTTGTTTGTCTTTTTGTGGTTGAGTTTTGACAGAATCATGTAGATTTTAGAGATCAGGCACTGGTCGGAGATGTCATAGCTGAAAATTCTTTCCCAGTCTGTAGGTGGTCGTTTTACTCTTTTGGTGAAGTCTTTAGATGAGCATAGGTGTTTGATTTTTAGGAGCTCCCAGTTATCTGGTTTCTCTTCATCATTTTTGGTAATGTTTTGTATATTCTGTTTATGCCTTGTATTAGGGCTCCTAGGGTTGTCCCTATTTTTTCTTCCATGATCTTTATCGTTTTAGTCTTTATGTTTAGGTCTTTGATCCACTTGGAGTTAGTTTTTGTGCTTGGTGTGAGGTATGGGTCCTGTTTCATTTTTTTGCAAATGGATATCCAATTACGTCAGCACCATTTTTTAAAAAGACTATCTATCTTTTCCCCAATTAACTGACACTGGTCCTTTGTCAAATATCAGCTGCTCATACGTGGATGGATTTATATCTGGGTTCTCAATTCTGTTCCATTGGTCTATGTGCCTGTTGTACCAATACCAGGCTGTTTTGACTACTGTGGCTGTATAATACGTTCTGAAATCAGGTAGAGTGAGGCCTCCCACTTTCTTCTTTTTCAGTAATGCTTTGCTTATCCGAGGCTTCTTTCTCTTCCATATGAAGTTGGTGATTTGTTTCTCTATCACCTTAAAAAATGACATTGGAATTTGTATCAGAAGTGCATTGTATGTATAGATGGCTTTTGGTAGAGTAGACATTTTTACTATGTTAAGTCTTCCTATCCATGAGCAAGGTATGTTTTTCCACTTAAGTAGGTCCTTTTTAATTTCTTGTAGTAGAGCTTTGTAGTTTTCTTTGTATAGGTCTTTTACTTCCTTGATAAGATTTATTCCTAAGTATTTTCTCTTCTTGGGGGCTACTGTGAATGGTATTGATTTAGTTATTTCCTCTTCGGTGTTCTTTTTGTTGGTGTAGAGGAATCCAAGTGATTTTTGTATGTTTATCTTATCACCTGAGACTCTGCCAAATTCTTCTATTAGTTTCAGTAGTTTTCTGGAGGATTCCTTGGGGTTTTCTGTGTATAAGATCTAGTCATCTGCAAATAGTGATAACTTTACTTCCTCCTTGCCAATCCGGATGCCCTTTATTTCTTTGTCTAGCCTAATTGCCCTGGCTAGGACTTCAAGTACGATGTTGAATAAGAGCAGTGATAAAGGGCATCCTTGTCTGGTTCCTGTTCTCAAGGGAAATGCTTTCAGGTTCTCTCCATTTAGAATGATGTTGGCTGTTGGCTTTGCATAGGTGCCCTTTATTATGTTGAGGAATTTTCCTTCAATTCCTACTTTGGTGGGAGTTTTTATCATAAAAGGGTGTTGGACTTTGTTAAATGCCTTTTCTGCATCAATTGATAAGATCATGTGGTTTTTATCTTTTGTTTTATTTGTGTGGTGGATTACATTAATGGTTTTTCTGATATTAAACCAGCCTTGCATACCTGGTTTAAATCCCACTTGATCATGGTGAATTATTTTTTTGATATGTTGTTGAATTCTATTGGCTAGAATTTTGTTGAGGATTTTTGCATTTATGTTCATGAGGGATATAGGTCTGTAATTTTCTTTTTTTGTGATGTCTTTACCTGGTTTTGGTATCAGGGAGATGGTGGCTTCATAGAATGAGTTGGGTAGTATTCCGTCATTTTCTGTGCTTTGAAATACCTTTAGTAGTAGTGGTGTTAACTCTTCTCTGAAGGTTTGGTAGAACTCTGCAGTGAAGCCGTCCGGGCCAGGGCTTTTTTTTGTTGGGAGTTTTTTGATTACCGTTTCAATCTCTTCTTTTGTTATGGGTCTATTTAGTTGTTCTACTTCTGAATGTGTTAGTTCAGGTAGGTAGTGTTTTTCCAGGAATTCATCCAGTTCTTCTAGGTTTGCAAATTTGTTAGAGTACAATTTATCATAATAATCTGATATGATTCTTTTAATTTCAGTTGGGTCTGTTGTGATGTGGCCCATCTTGTTTCTTATTCGGGTTATTTGCTTCCTTTCCTATATTTCTTTAGTCAGTCTAGCCAATGGTTTATCAATTTTGTTATTTTTTTTCAAGGAACCAGCTTTTGGCTTTGTTAATTCTTTCAATTGTTTTTCTGTTCTCTAATTCATTTCGTTCAGCTCTAATTTTTATTATTTGTTTTCTTCTGGTGCCTGATGGATTCTTTTGTTACTCACTTTCTATTTGTTCAAGTTGTAGGGACGGTTCTCTGATTTTGGCTCTTTCTTCTTTTTGTATGTGTGCATTTATCGATATAAATTGGCCTCTGAGCACTGCTTTTGCTGTGTCCCAGAGGTTTTGATAGGAAGTATTTTCATTCTCGTTGCATTCTATGAATTTCCTTATTCCCTCCTTGATGTCTTCTATAACCCAGTCTTTTTTCAGGAGGGTATTGTTCAGTTTCCAAGTATTTGATTTCTTTTCCCTAGTTTTTCTGTTATTGATTTCTACTTTTATTGCCTTGTGGTCTGAGAAGATGTTTTGTAATATTTCGATGTTTTGGATTCTGGAAAGGTTTGTTTTATGGCCTAATATGTGGTCTATTCTAGAGACTGTTCCATGTGCGCTAGAAAAAAAGGTATACTTTGCAGCAGTTGGGTGGAAAGTTCTGTATAAGTCAATGAGGTCAAGTTGGTTGATTGTTGTAAGTAGGTCTTCCGTGTCTCTATTGAGCTTCTTACTGGATGTCCTGTCCTTCTCCGAAAGTGGTGTGTTGAAGTCTCCTACTATAATTGTGGAGGTGTCTATCTCACTTTTCAGTTCTGTTAAAATTTGATTTATGTATCTTGCAGCCCTGTCATTGGGTGCATAAATATTTAATATGGTTATGTCTTCCTGATCAATTGTCTCTTTTATCATTATGTAGTGTCCTTCTTTATCCTTTGTGGTGGATTTAAGTCTAAAGTCTATTTTGTCAGAAATTAATATTGCTACTCCTCTTCTTTTTTGCTTATTGTTTGCGTGATGTATTTTTTCCATCCTTTGAGTTTTAGTTTGTTTGTGTCTCTAAGTCTAAGGTGTGTCTCTTGTAGGCAGCATATAGACGGATCGTGTTTCTTTATCCAGTCCGAGACTCTCTGTCTCTTTATTGGTGCATTTAGTCCATTTACATTCAGCGTAATTATAGATAAATAAGTGCTTAGTGTTGTCATTTTGATGCCTTTTTATGTGTGTTGTTGACAATTTCATTTTTCCACATACTTTTTTGTGCTGAGATGTTTTTCTTAGTAAATTGTGAGATCCTCGTTTTCGTAGTGTTTGACTTTATGTTTGTTGAGTCCTTACATTTTTCTTGGCTTTTGTCTTGAGTTATGGAGTTGTTATACCTCTTTGTGGTTACCTTAATATTTACGCCTATTTTTCTAAGTAAAAACCTAACTTGTAATGTTCTATATCGCCTTGTATCACTCTCCATATGGCAGTTCTATGCCACCTATATTTAGTCCCTCTTTTTGATTATTGTGATCTTTTACATTTTGACTTCAGTCATTCCCTGTTATGAGCATTTTTTAAATTAATCTTAATTTGTTTTTGTGATTTCCCTATTTGAGTTGATATCAGGATGTTCTGTTTTGTGACCTCGTGTTGTGCTGGTATCTGATATTATTGGTTTTCTGACCAATTTCCTTTAGTATTTCTTGTAGCTTTGGTTTGGTTTTTGCAAATTCTCTAAACTTGTGTTTATCTGTAAATATCTTAATTTCTCCTTCATATTTCAGAGAGAGTTTTGCTGGATATATGATCCTTGGCTTGCAGTTTTTCTCCTTCAGTGTTCTGTATATGTCATCCCATTCCCTTCTTGCCTTCATGGTTTCTGCTGAGTAGTCTGAACTTATTCTTATTGATTCTCCCTTGAAGGTGACCTTTCTTTTCTCCCTGGCTGCTTTTAAAATTTTCTCTTTATCTTTGGTTTTGGCAAGTTTGATGATAATATGTCTTGGTGTTTTTCTTTTTGGATCAATCTTAAATGGGGTTCGATGAGCGTCTTGGATAGATATCCTTTCATCTTTCATGATGTCAGAGAAGTTTTCTGTCAGCAGATCTTCAACTATTTTCTCTGTGTTTTCTGTCCTTCCTCCTTGTTCTGGTACTCCAATCACACTCAAGTTATCCTTCTTGATAGAGTCCCACATGATTCTTAGGGTTTCTTCATTTTTTTTCAATTCTTTTATCTGTTTTTTTTCCAACTATGTTGGTGTTAATTCCCTGGTCCTCCAGATTTCCCAGTCTGCGTTCTAATTGCTCGAGTCTCCTCCTCTGACTTCCTATTGCGTTGTCTAATTCTGTAATTTTATTGTTAATCTTTTGGATTACTACATGTTGTCTTTCTATGGATTCTTGCAACTTATTAATTTTTCCACTATGTTCTTGAATAATCTTTTTGAGTTCTTCAACAGTTTTATCAGTGTGTTCCTTGGCTTTTTCTGCAGTTTGCTTTATTTTGTTTCTGATGTCTTGAAGCATTCTGTAAATTAGTTTTTCATATTCTGTATCTGATAATTCCAGGATTGTATCTTCATTTGGGAAAGATTTTCATTCTTTTGTTTGGGCGGTTGTAAAAGCTGTCATGGTCTGCTTCTTTATGTGGTTTGATATGGACTTCTGTCTCTGAACCATTACTGGGAAACTTGTTTTTCCAGAAATTCCACTAAAAAAAAAATGCAGTCAGATCCCTGTCAGAACTGCCTTTGGATTATAACCACCACCTTGTTCCCTGTAAGGATGAAAGTCTGAGATTTGGATCATATATGCTTGGCTGTAGCTGGTTCTGTGTTTTTAGTCCAGTTAGGGATGGATTTTTGGTCCCTGGTTTTTTTGTGGCTCCTTCTCTCAGGCCGGAAGAGTGGGTTAGGAAAAGACCAAAAGAAAAAAAAAGGGGGGGGGGGCGGGGAAGCAAAGCCGCTGCAGAGCCAGAGCTATTCTCCCTCTGGCTCAGGAAATTCCAATGTTAATGAAGCCGACTGGGGAGCATGAGGGAGGGATCAGAGAGACAGGAGAGTAGCAGCTCAGAATATAGCCAGAGTTGCTTGTCTTGCTTGGAAGGACTATTATATCTGAGATTCCCGAGGGGCGTGTCGCCTATGTGTGTTGGCTTTGTGGAGATTGCCCCCTGGGGTCTGGCCCGCTGAAGCCGTGGTCAGATCCTCCGCTGCCAGTCCAAATCTTAGCATCAAGGTTCCCCTGCTGGGATGCTGTACTCCCGGCTCCAAAATCAGTCGCTGCCTCCCGGGATTTCTCGTCCCGCCAGCCGCATCGCCGTGCCACCCCTGCAGACTGGCTGGGCCCCCTCCAGGGGTTAGTTCAGGGGAGTAAGGCTGCGCCCCGTGCTTACGCCTTGACGGAGCCCAGTCAAATACCCGGCGCCAGGGTTCCCCAGCTGGGATGCAGCACTCCTGGCTCCAAAACCAGTCACTGCCTCCCGGGGAGTTCTCCCACCAGCCGCGGACCAGCTGGGCCCCCTCCCGGGTTCAGTTCAGAGGGGTAGGGCTGTGCCCCTTGCTTGCGCTGTCACAAGATTTATGAGTTCAGCTCCCCTGGGCCCAGATGCCCGGCGCCAATGTTACCTGACTGGGACGCTGGCTCCAGGCTCCGAAAACAGTTGCTGCTTCCCCGTATTTGTTCGTTTTCCATCTCTAAATCTGTGTTTGTTGTTCAGGGTTCATAGATTTTTATGTATGTGATCGATTCACTTGTTTTTCCGAGTCTTTGTTGCAAGAGGGATCCGGGGTAGCGTCTACCTAGTCCGCCATCTTGGCCCCGCCTCCCTGTTTATATTTTGAACAAGTACTTTTTATTTATCTGATATGAATTTATAATCTGTTCTTTTTATTTACTTAATTTTTTTCTAGATGGTTATCCTATATTATAAAATGAGAAAATATTATTCTAAGTTTCTTTCTGTTTGTACTTTAATTTATTGCATTTCATTTCTCAATTGTCCTAAATTTTATGGGATATCTATGGAATGAAGTATCTTCCAATGTTCTCTAATAGTTAAGCTATTTATCCTAGTGTCATTTACCAAGTAGTCATTTATTTTCTCAATAAAATGTGATTTTGTTTTTGTTATATATGAAATTCTGTGTGGGAGAATAATTACTTTCTGCTGTTCAGAGCTGTTTCTTCTTGTTTCATGTTCCAGTTGAAATTCAGTGCCACAAGATCAAATAATTGTAACATTTATATTTGTTATCAATTTCAACTGTGTCAAACGTATACAATGGGAAATTATTGTTTTCCCTAGAATATTCAAAGTATCATTTTAATATGTTTATCAGATTTTGTAGTTTTATTCATAAAGTCTCCATATTTTCATGTAATAAACATTTACATTTTTGTTCAGAAATCCCACAATTTCTTTTATTGTGTTTGCTGCTATAACAACTGTTTCAGGAAAACGTGGAAAGAGAAACTGATAGCTCAGTTAATCCAGAAACAAGAACAGTCAGCCAGTAAAATTATTACTTATCTCTCAACTACTAGAAAAATTGTACTGGGTAGCCCAAGAAGCAATACCAAAGGATACTCTGTCACAGATTTGCATGGGAAAAGCCATTCATGACACTTAAATCCCTGCCACCCTTGAAGGATTTGCTATAGACACTTTTTTAACTGAAGTAAGGAAGCTAATAGAAAATAAACTTAAAACCACCCAGAATATTTGAAATCACAGGAATCACTGGCATATGCAAGTCCCAAATGATGTCCTATTTATCTCTACACTCACAGTGCATGGATTCACCCCAGTGGCTAAGTAAAACCATTTCGTGCATTGGAATCGACCCCAAGCAACAAGTTAACCTCAAAGAACAAGAGCTAGGAAGTTACCCAGACAGCCTACGTAAAGTGTCTAGGAGATTAAAAAAAAAAGAATAAATAAATAAATGAGGGAATAAATCTTTAACTAAGACATTTGTATGAAAACAGGCATTTTAGAAGGAGGTAATATGAGCATCAGTAAATAAATATCGTATTCATTGAATTAGATGTGCAGCTCATGGTATGAAACACAGAAAATTGGTTATCTAGAAGAAAGATCAGAGAATATTACATAAAATTTAATACAAGACAGTCGCATGAGTTTTTTGTTTGTTTATTTAAAGCATCTATGAGGTATGGAAGTTAGAAAGTGAAATTCCAGCATTTATCTATCAGTAGTGCCCAAGAGAAGAGGGAGGTGGGATACTGCCTGCAAAGCAAGCACAACTTTCCTCTGTGGAAATGAAATAACTTTCTATCTGGTCCCGCAAATGCTCACTGCTGTCTCTCAGCCTATTCTCAGGAACTGTCCTGCTAAGAAGCATCCCGTCAACACATTCCTATTAAACTAATGTCTTAGGTCATTAAAGCAGGCTGATTAGAGCCAGTCGCTAGCTACTTCCCTTTCGCGATTTGTGCTCAAGCATCACTGGTATCTTCATGCTTCCTTGAGTACAGTGCAGAAGTTGTTGCTTTCTCGGCCCTTCCAAACCAAGGCACCCTCTAATATTGACCGTGCCCTAGGGTTGCAGCTGGGCACTGGATTTTTGACTTCACCTTACTGAACTTTAGCATGGTATTGCCTCATCTTAATTTTGAGTTTGTTAAAAGCAAAATCACATATTTATTCCATCTGCTTTTCCCCATTTTCTTGCTGAATGTTACATATTCTCCCAAATTGATTTGATTAAACCATTCAAATTAAATAAGCTTAACCCTACACATTTCTGAATGCAAAAATTTTCTCATAATTCATATTAACTTTCAAATTATTTTTAAAAATTTACCTTACCAAAAGAGTTTACTTGGCACAAAAGAAGCAACCATTACAACTGAAAATAATACTAAAAGACTGCATTTAAGAATGCAGAAAGAGGTCGGGAGCCAAGATGGCAGAACAGACAGACGCTTTGTCGAGCCCTCTTTACAACAAAGACCTAAAAAAACAAGTGAAACGAGTATATTTGTGACAAACTGGGAGCCCTGAGCATCAAAGGCAAGCTTAGACAATAAACTGAGGGGCAGGGGAAGGAAGAGACCGTTCAGAAGCAGAGAGGAGTTACCAGACCTGAATCACAGGGAGCCCTCAGGCACCATTCCCAGAGTGGCAGCAGCAGAAGCCGCGGTGGCTGTGGTGGGCTGGTCCTAGCATTCGGCCGCAGTTTCCTCAGGGAGAAGCAGCAGCCACACAGCCCACTCACACCTCCGGAACCTGAGCAGAAGGGCGCTCTCGGCAAAAGCTAAGTACTTGCGTATATTTTACCGTGCCACCCCCCACCCCCAATGCAGCTTTAGCAGCTGAATCCTTAGGCCTGAGATAGACCCTGGTGAGCATCTGGAGCCATCCTCCCGGCCTTGGGGAAGGAAAAAAAATTGCAACTAGGGGGAAAAGATAATTTGCTAGCTCCATTAACTGGGGGAGCTCAGGACAGAAGTGGCTCCTGTCCAAGCATAAACCGTCCATGGACCTTGAGCACCTTTCCCTTCTGCATGGACCTGTGTGGGCCTATTTGGGGAGAATAGGCCCTTGTTGGCAAACTCCAACCATTTCAGCTGTGCGGTGGAGACGTGGGTGTTTGACATTTGACGTTGCTTTGACTATTAAACAGGGTCCTCACCTACCCACAACAGGGACCTAAAGACTGGTGGCTCCACTTGGGTCACCCAGCCACCTGTGACAGGGGTTCAGGGATAACTGGTACCTCCCAGTCCTTACAACAAAAACTTTGGGTGCCCATGGTCCCTCTGCAGAGCCCCCCCCCAACAGCACACTCTAGGGAACAGAGACACATTTTCCCCAGAGACACTTGGGGGTCGGTTCTCAGCCCCCTGCCTTGTTCAGAGCGTGGCCCCCTGCTGCAATCAGATATGGGATATACGCCAATCACCCCTGCCCCTCTAAGCCTGTAGGACAGAGCCTGCACCACATACTTGATGTCAGCTACCTGGAAACCTCAGCTGAATTCATACAAGAAAACTGAATGGACTCCTAGACTGATATACCTGATAATAGCTCTAGCCAGCTGGGGACAGGACACCAGAGCTCCAAAGGTGAAAATAATCAAGCTAGCTGACTCAAGCAACCCATAGGGGTATACCAAAACAAAACAAAGCAAGCAGCTATGACACAGTAAGCAAGCATAAACTAATACAATAACTTATAGATGGCTCAGAGACAACAGTCAATATCAAGTCACATACAGAAACAGGCCATGATCACCTCAACAGACTCTCAGAACAAAGAATTGAGGGATCTTTTAGATGAAAGTGCATTTCTGGAATTACCAGATGCAGAATAAAGAAGTTTAATATACAGAACCCTTGAAGACTTCAGGGAGGAAATGAGGCAATACGCAGAACAAGCCAAGGAACGCAGAGATAAAGCAACTGAAGAAATTAGAAAGATTATTCAGGAACATAATGAAAAGCTTAATAAGCTGGAAAAATCCATAGACAGACAGCAATCAGAAATTCAAAAGATTAACAATAAAATTACAGAATTAGATAACTCAATAGAAAGTCAGAGGAGCAGAATTGAGCAAGTAGAAGCTAGAATTTCTGAGCTCGAAGATAAATCACTTGGCACTAATATATTTGAAGAAAAATCAGATAAAAGAATTAAAAAAAATGAAGAAATCTTAAGAATCATATGGGACTCTATCAAGAGAACTAACCTACAAGTGATTGGAGTACCAGAACAGGGAGGGATAACAGAAAATACAGAGAAAATTGTTGAGGATTTGTTGGTAGAAAACTTCCCTGATACTGTGAAAGATGAGAAGATATCTATCCAAGATGCTCATCGAACTCCACATAAGGTAGATCCTAAAAGAAAGTCACCAAGACATATTATAATCAAGCTTGCCAAAACCAAAGATAAAGAGACAATTATAAGAGCAATGAAAGATAAAAGAAAAGTCACCTACGAGAGAGCCAATAAGAACAAGCTCGGACTACTCGGCAGAAACCATGCAGGCAAGAAGGTAATGGGATGACATATTTAAAAAATTGAAGGAAAAAAAATTTCCTGCCAGGAATCATATATCCATCAAAACTGTCTCTTTAATATGAAGGTGAAATTAAGACATTTCCAGATAAACACAAGTTGAGGGAATTCTTAAAAACCAAACCAAAACTACAAGAAATACTAAAGGGAGTTCTTTGGTTAGAAAATCAATAATATCAGGTATTGACCCAAGAGTAGAACACTGGGCAGAGCAACCAGAAGTCAACCCAGACAGGGAAAAAAAAAAAAAAAAGCAAGACAAAAAAAAAAAAAAAGCCCAACACAAGGTAACAGCGAAGTTATTATATAAAAGAAGATGACATTAAAATAATAAATAGGGACTAAGAAATTTAATCATATACCTTCCATATGGAGAGGAAGCTACAGTGATAAAAAGAAATAAAAGTTAGTTACAAATTTAGAAAAATAGGGGTAAATAATAAGGTAACTACAAAGGAGACAAATTATGCTACTCATCAAAATAAAATACAAGGGAAAAATACAGACTCAACAGAAACAAAATCAACAACAACAAATATGACGAAAGGACAATATATAAGGAAAATCTACTCAGCACATGAAATCAAGTGGGAAAAAGAAACTGTCAACACACAAAAAAAGACATCAAAATGATAGCACTAAATTCATACCTATCCATAATTACCCTGAATGTAAAAGACTAAATGCACCAATAAAGAGACAGAGAGTGGCAGAATGGGTTAAAAAACAAGATCCGTCTGTATGCTGCCTACAAGAGACACACCTTAGACTTAAAGACACAAACAAACTAACACTCAAAGGATGGAAAAAAGTAAACCAAGCAAACAACAGTCAAAAAAGAACAAGAGTGGCAATATTAATTTCTGACAAAATAGACTTTAAAGTTAAATCCATCAGAAAGGATAAGGAAGGACACTATATAATGATTAAAGGAACAATACACCAAGAAGATATAACGATATTAAATATTTATGCACCCAGTGACAGGGCTGCAAGATACATAAAACAAACTCTATCAGCATTGAAAAGTGAGATAGACAGCTCCACAACAATAGTAGGAGACTTCAACATACCACTTTCAGTGAAGGACAGGACATCCAGAAAGAAGCTCAATAAAGACACAGGAGATCTAAATGCCACAATCAACCAACGCAACCTCATAGACATATACGGAACACTCCACCCAACAGCAACCAAGGATACTTTCTTTTCTAGTGCACATGGAACATTCTCTAGAATAGACCACATATTAGGTCCTAAAGCAAGCCTTAGCAGAATCCAAAACATTGAAATATTACAAAGCATCTTCTCTGACCATAAGGCCATAAAAGTGGAAATCAATAACAGGAAAAGCAGGGCAAAGAAATCAAACACTTGGAAACTGAACAATACCCTGCTCAAAAAAGACTGGATTATAGAAGACATTAGAGATGGAAAAAAGAAATTCATATAATCCAATGAGAATGTAAACGCTTCCTATCAGAACCTTTGGGACACAACAAAAGCGATGCTCAGAGGCCAATTTACATCATTAAATGCACACATCCAAAAAGAAGAAAGGGCCAAAATCAAAGAACTATCCCTACAACTTGAACAAATAGAAAGAGAGCAACAAAAGAAACTCACAGGCACCAGAAGAAAACAAATAATAAAAATTAGAGCAGAACTAAATGAAGTAGAAAACAGAAAAACAATTGAAAGAATTAACAAGACCAAAAGCTGGTTTTTTGAAAAACTCAACAAAATTGATAAACCATTGGCCAAACTGACAAAAGAAAAGCAGGAGAGGAAGCAAATAACCCAAATAAGAAATGAGATGGGCGATATTACAACAGACCCAACTGAAAGTAAAAGAATCATATCAGATTACTATGAAAAACTATAGTCAAACAAATTTGGAAACCTAGAAGAAATGGATGAATTCCTAGAAACACGCTACCTACCTAAACTAACACAAACAGAGGTAGAACAACTAAATAGACCCATAACAAAAGAAGAGATTGAAAAGGTAATCAAAAAACTCCCAACAAAAAAAAGCCCCGGCCCGGATGGCTTCACTGCAGAGTTCTACCAAACTTTCAGAGAAGAGTTAACACCACTACTACTAAAGGTATTTCAGAGCATAGAAAAGGATGGAATACTACCAAACTCATTCTATGAAGCCACCATATCCCTGATACCAAAACCAGGTAAAGACACCACAAGAAAAGAAAATTATAGACCTATATCCCTCATGAATGTAGATGCAAAAATCCTCAACAAAATTCTAGCCAATAGAATTCAACAACATATCAAAAAAATAATTCACCATGACCAAGTGGGATTCATACCAGGTATGCAGGGATGGTTCAACTTTAGAAAAACAATTAATGTAATCCACCACATAAGTAAAACAAAAGACAAGAATCACATGATTTTATCAATTGATGCAGAAAAGGCATTTGACAAAGTTCAACACTCATTCGTGATAAAAAAAACTCTCAGCAAAATAGGAATAGAAGGAAAATTTCTCAACATAATAAAGGGCATTTATTCAAAGCCAACAGCCAACATCACCTTAAATGGAGAGAGCCTGAAAACATTCCCATTGAGATCAGGAAGCAGACAAGGACGTCCTTTATCACCTCTCTTATTCAACACTGTGCTGGAAGTCCTAGCCAGAGCAATGAGGCTAGATAAAGAAATAAAGGCATCCAGATTGGCAAGGAAGAAGTAAAAGTATCTCTATTTGCAGATGACATGATCTTATACACAGAAAACTCTAAGGAATCCTGAAGAAAACTACTGAAACTAATAGAAGACTTCAGCAGAGTATCGGGATGCAAAATAAACATTCAAAAATCAGTTGGATTCCTCTACACCAACAAAAAGAACATCGAAGAGGAAATCACTAAATCAATACCATTCACAGTAGCCCCCAAGAAGATAAAATACTGAGGAATAAATCTTACCAAAGATGTATAAGACCTACACAAAGAAAACTTGATAGAGCCCACATGATTCTTAGGGTTTCTTCATTTTTTAAAATTCTTTTATCTGTTTTTTCTTCGACTGTTTTGTTGTCAATTGCCTTATCCTCCAGTTCCCCCGCTCTGCATTCCAATTGCTCGATTCTGCTCCTCTGACTTCCTATTGATTTGTCTAATTCTGTAATTTTACTGTTAATCTTTTGGATTTCTGAATGCTGTCTCTCTATGGATTCTTGTGGCTTATCAATTTTTCCACTATGTTCTTGAATAATCTTTTTGATTTCTTCAACTGCTTTATCAGTGTGTTCCTTGGCTTTTTCTGTAGATTGCCTTATTTCATTTCTGAGGTCATCCCTGATGTCTTGAAGCATTCTGGAAATTAGTTTTTTACATTCTGCATCTGGCAATTCCAGGATTATATCTTCATTTGGGAAAGATTTTGATTCTTTAATTTGGGGATTTGTAGAAGCAATCATGGTCTGCTTCTTTATGTGATTTGATATTGACTGCTGTCTCCTAGCCATATCTAAGATATTGTAATGATTTATTTTATACTTGCTCACTGAGTCTTATCTTGTTTTGTTTTCTTTCAATATACGCAGATGGGCTACTAGATTGCGCTGCCTTGATTATTGTAGCCCTTGACTCACTTATGTCCTATTACCAGCTGGTTTGGGCTGTTACCAGATATATAAGCCTAAGAGTCCATTTACTATTCTTGAGTAAAATCTGATTTTGGGTCACCAAGTGTGTGGTGTAGATTGTCACCTATTCACTTAGAGGAGTAGTGGTGATACTTGTGTGTTCCAGCTTCTAGTAGCAGCAGGGGTCACACTCCAGGGGGAGCAGGATGCTGACAGGCTTCCCCCAAGTGCCAGTGAGGTAGGTGTGTCTCTATTCCTAAAGCACTTTGGTGGGTGGGCTCTGCAGCTGTACCTTAGGCACCTGATGCAAGTACCTCTACAGACTGATTGGTAGGTGTCACCATCCTTAGATCCCTAAGGCAGGAGGCTAGGTGGTCAGGGGGAGGATTCAGCCCTCAGTTCCCTGTTGTGGGTCAGTGAGGGCTCTGTTGAATACGCAGAGATATCAGACCTGGGAAACTTATCTTTCCAGTAATCCGCTAAAACAATTACAGTCGGATCCCTATCAGAAATGCCTTTGCATTATAATAGCCACCTTGTTCCCTGTAGAGATGAAAGCCCAAGACTGTGGATCACATATGCTTGGCTGGAGCTGGTCTGTATTTTTATTCCAATTTCGGGAAGTCAGGGAAGGATTTTTGGTCCCTGGGTTTTTTGTAGCTACTTCTCTCAGGCCAGGAGAATGGGTTAGGAAAAGACAAAAAACAAAAACAAAAAAAACCCTGAGAGCACTTCACTCTCTGGCCCAGGAAATTCCAATGTTAATGAAGCTGCCTGTGAAGGGGAGGGGAAGGGTCAGATAGATAGGAGAGAGTAGAACCCAGGAATATAGACAAAGTTACTTATCTTGCTTGGTGATGACTGTTTTATCTGAGATTCCCGAGGGGTGGGTAGCCTGTGTGCTGTTGGCTGGGTGGAGATTGTCCCTGAGGGTCAGGCCTGCATCCTGTGCTTGTGCTGTCTCAGAAGCTGTGGTCAGTTCCTCCACTCCCAGTCCAAAACCCAGCGCCAAGGTTCCCCAGCTGGGACGCCACACTCCACACTCTAAAACCAGTCGCTACCTCCTGGTGACTTCTCCTCCTGTCAGCCACGTGGCTGCGCTGCCTGCGTGTACTGGCTGGGCTTTCCCTGAGGTCACTTCTGGGGGCTAGGGCTGCATCCTGTGCTTGTGCCTTCTCAGGAAGCCGTGCTCAGCTCCCCTGTGCCCAGTCCAAAGCCCGGTGCCAAGGTTTTCTGACTGGGACGCTGGGTCCGGGCTCCAAAAACAGTCTCTGCTTCCCCGTGGATGCTCTTTCTCTCGTTAGCCACGTCAGTGTGCAGCCTGCTTGTGCTGGCTGAGTCTCTGTCACTCAGGTCAACTCTTTAGATCTGTGTTTGATGGTCAGCGTTCGTAGATTGTCATGTATGTGATCGGTTCACTTGTTTTTCCGATTCTTTTTTGCAAGAGGGATCTGAGGTAGCTTCTACCTAGTCAGCCATCTTGGCCCCGCCCATGATCTGTACATTTAATGCAATTCCAATCCAAATCCCAAAGACATTCTTTAATGAGATGGAAAAACAAATCACCAATTTCATATGGAAGGGAAAGAGGCCCCATAAAAATAAGGCACTACTGAAAAAAGAAGAACAAAGTGAGAGGCCTTACTTTATCTGATTTTAGAACCTATTATACCGTCACAGTAGTCAAAACAGCCTGGTACTGGTACTACAAGAGATACATGTACCAATGGAACAGAATTTAGAATCCAGACATAAATCCATCCACATATGAGCAGTTGATATTTGACAAAGGCCCCAAAACAGTTAGATGGGGAAAAGACAGTCCTTTTAACAAATGGTGCTGGCATAACTGGATATCCACCTGCAAAAAAATGAAACAAGACCCATACCTCACTCCATGCACAAAATCTAACTCAAAATGGATCAAAGACCTAAATATAAAACCTACAACGATAAAGATCATGGAAGAAAAAATAGGGACAACATTAGGAGTCCTAATGCCTGGCGTAAACAGTATACAAAACATTATAAAGAGTGTAGAAGAAAAACTAGATAACTGGGAGCTCCTAAAAATCAAACACTGATGCTCATCCAAAGACTTCACCAAAAAAGACTACCTACAGACCGGGAAAAAGTTTTTACCTATGACGTTTCTGATCTGTGCCTGATCTCTAAAATATATGATACTGCAAAAACTCAATTGCAAAAAGACAAATAACCCAATTAAAAAATGGGCAAAAGATATGAATAAATACTTCACTAAAGAAGACATTCAGGTAGCTAACAGATATATGAGGACATGTTCACGATCATTAGCCATTAGAGAATTGCAGATCAAAATTACAATGAGATTTCATCTCACTCCAACAAGGCTAGCATGAATCCAAAAATCACGAAATAATAAATGTTGGAGAGGCTGTGGAGAGATTAGAACACTTCTACACTGCTGGTGGGAATGTCAAATGGAACAACCACTTTGGAAATCGATTTGGCACTTCCTTAAAAAAAGTTAGAAATAGAACTACCATATGATCCAGCAATCCCACTCCTTGGAATACATCATAGACAAATAAGAGCCTTTACACGAACAGATATATGCACACCCATGTTCATTCCAACACTGTTTACAATAGCAAAAAGATGGAAGCAACCAAGGTGCCCATCAATGGATGAATGGATAAATAAATTATGGTATATTCACACAATGGAATACTACGCATCGATAAAGAACAGTGATGAATCTGTGAAACATTTCATAACATGGAGGAACCTGGAAGGCATTATGCTGAGTGAAATTAGTCAGTTGCAAAAGGACAAGTAATGTATAAGACTAGTCTTATAAGAACTTGAGAAATAGTTTAAACTGAGAAGAAAATATTCTTTTGTGGTTACGAGAGGGGGGAGGGAGGGAGAGTGGGAGAGGGGTGTTCACTAATAACATAGCAGATAAAAACTACTTTAGGTGAAGTGAAAGACAGCACACAATACAGAGGAGGTCAGCACAATTGGACTAAACCAAAAGCAAAGAAGTTTCCTGAATAAACTGAATGCTTCAAAGCCCACCGTAGCAGGGGCAGGGGTCTGGGGACTATGGTTTCAGGGGACATCTAACTCAATGGGCATAATAAAATCTATTAACAAAACATTCTGCATCCCACTTTGAAGAGTGGCATCTGGGGTCTTAAAGGCTAGCGAGCAGATATCTAAGATGCAATTGGTCTCAACCCACCTGGATCAAAGGAGAATGAACAGCATCAAAGACACAAGGCAATTACGAGCCCAAGAGACAGAAAGGGCCACATGAACCAGAGACTACATCATCCTGAGACCAGAAGAACTAGATGGTGCCCGGCTACAACCAATGACTGCCCTGACAGGGAACACAATAGAGAACCCCTGAGGGAGCAGGAGAGCAGTGGGATGCAGACCCCAAATTCTCATAATACCAGACTTAATGGTCTGACTGAGAGTAGAAGGACCCTGGTGGTCTTGGCCCCCAGACCTTCTGTTGGCCCAGGGCAGGAACCATTCCCGAAGCCAACTCTTCACACATGTATTGGACTGGTCAATGGCCTGGAGAGGGATGCTGGTGAGGAATGAGCTTCTTGGATCAGGTGGACACTTGAGACTATGTTGGCATCTCCTGCCTGGAGGGGGGATGAGAGGGTCGAGGGGGTTAGAAGCTGATGGAATGGACACAAAAAGAGAGAGTGGGGGAGAGTAATTGGGAGTGTGTAGCAAGGTGTAGATGGGTTTTTGTGTGAGAGACTGACTTGATTTGTAAATTTTCACTTAAAGCACAATAAAAGTTATTTAAAAAATAATAAAATAAAATAACTAGATAAAAAATAGAATGTAGAAGGATAAAATATGTAAATATAAAAACAGGTAGGTAAATATATAGGAATCATAATAATAAAATAAGAATTGATCGCAATGTATTTAATTGATCAAAATTAGAGCGATGTTAACTTTTGGGTACATCCATCATTCAACAAAAATGATTGATCTAACTTGTGTCACTGAAAAAATTAGTATGAAAAATATATAAAACATCTGAAATAATGTTCTATGCATTGTATGCTAAAATAATATTTTTATTTGTTTAAATCGATAAATTAATAAAGATTGACTTTGCTTCTTTCTTTTTTTTTTAGCTAGCTACAAAAAATCTGGAAATCCTGGTGTGGTAGTGGTTAAGAATATGTCTACTAACCAAAAGTTCAGCAGTTTGAATCCACCAGGCGCTCCGTGGAAGCACTGTGTGGTTTTACTCTGTCCTATAGGGTCACTATGAGTCAGAATTGACTCGATGGCAATGGGTTTTGGGTTTTTTGGGGGGCACTAAAAACTAAAAAAAACCAAGCAAACCCACTGCCGTCGAGTTGATTATGACTTATAACGACACTACAGGACAGAGTAGAACTGTTCCATGGGGCTTCCAAGTCTGCACATCTTTACAGAAGCAGAACTGCCCCACAGGGTTTCCTAGTCTGCACATCTTTCTCCTGCATAGTAGAACTGGTGACCTTTCAGTTAGCAGCCCAGTGCTTTCATCACTGCACCACCAGGTTTCTAGCTAGTGAGTAGAAAATTTAAAATTACCAATGTGTTTTGCATTATATGTCTATTGGTCAGTGCTGATCGTGAGTAAAAAAGAATTAAGACAGTGTTCATTTTCCTTAAAAGGCCACAGTTATTTTTCACATATACATTTTTATAGTATTGAAGAAAATAACATTAATTTTATTCAATAAGAAAAATTAATACCAACTATTTTAATAAAATGTCACCTGATACTATTCTACAACAAATACTTAGCAATGTAACTAATTTCTTGAAAACAGACAGTTATACAATGTAAGCATAGGTGAGAAAATTAAAGGAATAGATAGCCACTAATGGAGCCGTCAGAGATCTTGGGGGGTTTGGGGGAAGAACATATTCCAGAGAAAGAACACAGTCCATTTTCGAGAACTCAGTTCAGTTGGCTAAGGCAAACATAGACAGAAGCCACCTATCTTATTCTAACTTCATCAAAAGCAGGACAGGAGAGTGGGTATAGTGGCAGAAAGAGGAGGTAAGTAAATAGAGAAATAGAAGGAAAAAAGAGTTTCTAACTTCATGAAACCTGGAGCATTTAGTACTGTTTATGAGGTAAGAGGAACCCTTAGTTGGTGCAAACAGTTAAGTGTTCCACTGCTAACCAAAAGTTTGGAGGTTCAAGTTCACCCAGAGGCACCTGAGAAGAAAGGCTTGGTAATCTACTTCTGAAAAATTAGCCTTTGAAAATCTTACAGAGCACACTTCTACTGTGATGCAGATGGGGTCACCTTGAGTCAGAGTCACTTAATGGTAACTGTTAATATTTATTAATTTGAATCATCGCCCTTATGGATTACGACTGATCTGTGATTGTAGCTGTTGAGTGCCTTGAAATTGTCCTAAGGGTTTTCTAGACTATAATCCTTACAGGATCAGATCTTCAGGTTTTTTCTCTTGCGGAGCAGTTGGTGAATTCGAACCTGTGACCTTCCAGTTAACAGCCTAGTGCTTAATCATTGCATCATAAGGGCTCCTTATGATTGTAGCTACGTAAGTATTTTTATAAATTTTAAGTGTATCTATAACAATTCCAGAAACTCGAGTGGGTGAAATTATTATTTATTTTTAAATTCTAAAATAAAAAAATTATGATGATAAGAAAAATGTGTAGAATAGTAAGACAGCCAAAGGATTCTCCTTACTCCTATTTTGTACTGCTATAGGAAAGTTGTAAAATACAGTGACAGAAAATTGATAGTATGTTAACTTTGAAGAAATAATATATGATAATGTAAAGAGGAAGTGTCTCACAATGGCAAAGAAGGAGATGAAACCACCAGAATAACCTTAAAGTAAGGATTATTCACTGCATTGTGTGTTTCTAGATGCTCCACAACCTTCCAAGAAAAGAATATAAAAATCAGTGGGTCTGATTTTGATTAAAGAATATAGAGTCTAGTGTAGCTGTGACAGGAGAAATGGAGGCTATAGTAATGTTAACATACCCATCTGCCTTTATTAAGTGTCCATGCCATATATATACATATATGTTGTTGTTAAGTGCCGTCGGTTCTGACCATATAGGACAGAATAGAACTGCCTCATAGCGCATAGGATTTCCAAGGAGTAGATGGTAATTTGAACTGCCAAACTTTTGGTTGGCAGCTGAGCTCTTAACCACTATGCCACCAGGGCCCCTATATATATGTGTGTGTGTGTGTGTGTGTGTGTGTGTGCGTGGCAGAGTTACACAACACTTTATTCTACAGTAGATGTTACACAAAGAACTATTTATGACTGTTTCATCTCCTTCCTCCAATTCCCCTCAACTCACTTTTTCAAAACATTTGGCCCAAATTAAATGTCAACGTGATAAAAGAAATGTATATTTTTAAATAAATGTAATGCTGAAAAGTAAAGCAAAAAAATCACTAAAAATCAAAGTGACAAGGCTGTCCCAAGTCAATATGGAGGAGAATTTTTAAACTTGAAGATATTTTTTGTGTTCCAAAGATATAGATGGTCAAAATACATTTTAAAAACTTCTTTTGACTTAAGAGAAAATGCACTCCAAATATTTTAAAGATAGCAGAATACTTACGTCTTCGGCAACATTTTACCACCCAGTAATTTGCCTAGGGCTAATTTCATATCCTCATTCCTCAGGCTATATATAACAGGATTCAAGCTGGGAGGTAACATAGAGTATAATACAGACATGAGCAGATTCGGTGATGATGTAGATTTATAGTTTGTACCTAAATATGTAACAAGGCCAGAAAAGAGGAACAAGACCACCACAGTGAGGTGGGGCATGCAGGTGGAGACAGTTCTGAACTTGCCTTGAGCAGATGGAATCCTTAAGACAGCTGAGAAAATGTGAACATATGAGGCAATCATGAAAAGGAAGCATAAAAAGGCAAAGGAAAAGCTGGCAATTATAAACGCATATTCTAGAATTTGTTCCCCAGGACAAGCAAGTGTAAGCAGTGATGGAATGTCACAGAAGAACTGGTGCACTATTTTAGGTCCACAGAAATTGACAGAGAATGTACCTGCTGCGTGGATAGATCCATAGACACATCCGCAGAGCCACGATGCAGTCACCATCTGCACACAGGCGCCTCTATTCATAGTGGTCTCATAGTGCAAAGGATGGCAGATGGCGGTATAGCGGTCATAGGACATGACTATAAGGAGGGCATACTCTGTGCCAGCAAAAAAAATGAAAAAAAAAATTTGTGAGGCACATCCTAGGAAGGAGATAGAATGACTCTTAGTCAGAGAGTTCATGATGGACTTGGGGACAGTGACAGAGATGTAGCAGATATCAATCAAGGACAAATTCTTCAGGAAGAAATACATGGGAGAATGGAGACGCCCATCAGTGGTGGTGAGGGTGACAATGAGGAGGTTCCCCATCAGTGCTGTGAGGTAAATGAGGAAGAAGAGGGCGGCATACATTCTCTGTAGCATCCAGTCATCAGGGAATCCCACGAGCAAGAATTCCATTATGATGGTCGTGTTGGCTAGTTTCTCAGGCATGCTGATTCTTGTCTGTGGAAATAAAGATAACACAGATAATTATTCCACTCAGATATGAACTCAGTAGTCTGGATCTTCTGGTTATATTCACTTTTGCTTTGCCCTTAACATGGTTTGATTCAGTTTGGAGCGAAGTTGATCAGAAAAGTCCCAGGAAAATAGCATTATACAGTATAGCTCCATTTTCTTATTGTAAATGGAAGCAGTTAATGTGCTGGGCTGCTACCCAAAAGGTTGGTGGTTTGAGTACACAGAAAGCTACCTCAGAAGAAAAACTTGATAATCTACTTGCAATAAACCAGCCACTGAAAATCCTATGGAGAATAGTTCAACCCTAACATGAATGGGGTTGCCGTGAGTATGAATGTATTTGTGTGCAACTGTATTTTTTTTTCTTGTGATATTACAGCAAATTGAAATATGATTGGCATTAAAGGCAGTTTAGAAAAAGGCAGAGGATGCAACAAAAGTGCGTCTGTCCAGGAAGCAAGAAAAGTTTTATCACCTCCCATGCCTTAGGAGATTACTAGGCAGGTGTAGGGGTTTTCAGCCCTGGTGGCACAGTGCTCTGCTGCTAACTGAAAGGTTGATGGTGCTAGCCCACCAGCTCCACGGGAGCAAGATGAGATAGTCTGCTTCCCTTGGAAACCCTATGGGGCAAATCTACTGTGTCCTACAGGGTTCCTCTGAGTTGGAATCGATTAGATCACAATGGGTTTGGTTTTACAGGTAGGCGGTTTAGGATATGTTCCGCATGTAAAGTGATTAACACAATCTTTCTCTTTTCTACTGACTGCTTCCAAAAGTCATTTGATAAATATGCTCTTGACCTTCGTGACAAATAAAATACAATAAAATAAAAAGAAAAGCGTAGGTTTGTGAAGGTGGTTAAAAATAATACGAAGAAGGCCCTAGGCAGAATAGGGGAAAAGGCCTACCTTAGTATCACACTAGGATGGCATCTTTTCTAGTTGATGTCAAATAGAAAGGTTTTTAGTAAAATCTGCGATGTCCAGGTTGTCACTTCTCACCTAATTACTAGCAAGTAGAGAGTAACGGCTGCTGTGAAGGAGCATCTTCTCTCTCCCTATAAACTACAACCATGACAGTGGTCTTGCCTGAGACAATACAGTGAGTTCGTCAATGTCCACTTCGTCCTCATTCTCACATTTACAAAGGTATCATTTGTAACAATTTTTCTCCCTCCCCTCCCGCCCTGCCCCAGCTTTCATTTAAACAAAACAAGTGTGGTCTGCACATTCAGTGGGATGGTCAAGAAACACCTTGGATTCTCAGAACATTCTCTCATTTTTTCTCTCCTAAAAACAAATTGGGTGGATAATAGTCTCACCAGTTAGCAGAGTCTTCTTCCATGGATACAGATGACGATGTTAAAATTTCCTCTTTCTGAGGACATCAGAAGAATTGAGGAAATTTATCAAAATATATCAATGTTATCAAAATTCACAGAGATTTATCTTTCCTTTGGTTACTACTGGCAGTCAGGCATGAAGTGGAAAGACCCCAATAGGCACAGTAGGAGTAGGATGGGGCACGTTTTCTCCCGTTTCTTCACTGTATGGGTTCTTATACATGGAGTAAGAGGAAGCAAAGGACAATTCTGTGTCTGCCCTCAACAGACACTTTCATTCCGGAATGGTGGAGTGTTCTATCACCAAGGCTGCTTAATTACCTTACCAGTCCTGTGTGTCTTCTCAGTTTCAGGTTCCCCTCCCCTTCTGCCTTAGGCTTTAGTTCAAGGTTAATTATCTGTTCACTTCATATGAGGTCACTGCAGTATAATTGGGGTGGGATTTAGGCTCTGAGGACCGTGAACACCAGGACTTAGGACCACACAAAAGGAGAATTCAAATGCCCCTAGAGGTTTTCTGTGATAAGGATATACAACTGTAGGAATATGTTCGTTTTGTTTCTTTCTACTCATAATGAGTTACAACACTAACTTTTTAATAGAAAATAGAACATTTGAATTCAAGTATTGAAATTTATATTTGGGAACATGTATTAGGTCAAAATGTTTTGTTTTATTGTTTCTTAGCTCTGCTTTTTTTGTTGTTTTGTTTTTGTCATTTTAACACTAGTGTCTGTGAAAATATTATCTGTGTAAAATAAAGCAATGTAAGAAAACCTCAATTAATGTGAAACGTGCATGAAGAGCCTCATTTGAAAATTTCTTCCCAGGAAGAACTAGAGTTGCACTTTTGGGAATATTTCCTTCAAAAATCTTCTTATTACTTGGCATATATATATACATTTTTATTAACGTTTATTGAGCTTCAAGTGAACGTTTACAAATCAAGTCAGACTGTCACATTTAACTTTATATACACCTTACTCCGTACTCCCACTTGCTCTCCCCCTAATGAGTCAGCCCTTCCAGTCTCTCCTTTCGTGACAATTTTGCCAGCTTCCAACTCTCTCTATCCTCTCATCCCCCCTCCAGACAGGAGATGCCAACACAGTCTCTAGTGACCACTTGATATAATTAGCTCACTCTTCATCAGCATCTCTCACCTACCCACTGTCCAGTCCCTTTCATGTCTGATGAGTTGTCTTCGGGGGTGGTTCCTGTCCTGTGCCAACAGAAGGTTTGGGGACCATGACCGCCGGGATTCCTCTAGTCTCAGTCAGCCCATTAAGTATGGTCTTTTTATGAGAATTTGGGGTCTGCATCCCACTGATCTCCTCCTCCCTCAGGGGTTCTCTGTTGTGCTCCCTGTCAGGGCAGTCATCGATTGTGGCCGGGCACCAACTAGTTCTTCTGGTCTCAGGGTGATGTAGATCTCTGGTTCATGTGGCCCTTTCTGTCTCTTGGGCTTTTAGTTGTCGTGTGGCCTTGGTGTTCTTCATTCTCCTTTGCTCCAGGGGGGTTGAGACCAATTGATGCATCCTAGATAGCTGCTTGTTAGCATTTAAGACCCCAGACGCCACATTTCAAAGTGGGACGCAGAATGTTTTCATAATAGAATTATTTTGCCAATTGACTTAGAAGTCCTCTTAAACCATGGTCCCAAAACCCCCGCCCTTGTTCCGCTGACCTTTGAAGCATTCACTTTATCCCGGAAACTTCTTTGCTTTTGGTCCAGTCCAGTTGAGCTGACCTTCCATGTATTGAGTATTGTCCTTCCCTTCACCTAAAGCAGTTCTTATCTACTAATTAATCAGTAAAAAACCCTCCTCCACCCTCCCTCCCTCCCCACCTCGTAACCACAGAAGTATGTGTTCTTCTCAGTTTATACTATTTCTCAAGATCTTATAATAGTGGTCTTATACAATATTTGTCCTTTTGCCTCTGACTAATTTCGCTCAGCATAATGCCTTCCAGATTCCACCATGTTATGGAATGTTTCATAGAATCGTCACTATTCTTTATCGATGCGTAGTATTCCATTGTGTGAATATACCACAATTTATTTACCCATTCATCCGTTGATGGACACCTTGGTTGCTTCCAACTTTTTGCTATTGTAAACAGAGCTGCAATAAACATGGGTGTGCATATATCTGTTTGTGTGAAGGCTCTTATTTCTCTAGGGTATATTCCGAGGAGTGGGATTTATGGATTGTATGGTAGTTCTATTTCTAACTGTTTAAGATAACGCCAGATAGATTTCCAAAGTGGTTGTACCATTTGACATTCCCACCAGCAGTGTATAAGAGCTCCAATCTCTCCGCAGCCTCTCCAACATTTATTATTTTGTGTTTTTTGGATTAATGCCAGCCTTGTTGGAGTGAGATGGAATCTCATCGTAGTTTTAATTTGCATTTCTCTAATGGCTAATGATCGAGAGCATTTTCTCATGTATCTGTTGGCTGCCTGAATATCTTCTTTAGTGAAGTGTGTGTTCATATCCTTTGCCCACTTCTTGATTGGGTTGTTTGTCTTTTTATGATTGAGTTTTCACAGAATCATATAGATTTTAGAGATCAGGCGCTGGTCGGAGATGTCATAGCTGAAAATTCTTTCCCAGTCTGTAGGTGGTCTTTTTACTCTTTTGGTGAAGTCTTTAGATGAGCATAGGTGTTTGATTTTTAGGAGCTCCCAGTTATCGGGTTTCTCTTCATCATTTTTGGTAATGTTTTGTATTCTGTTTATGCCTTGTATTAGGGCTCCTAAGGTTGTCCCTATTTTTTCTTCCATGATCTTTATCGTTTTAGTCTTTATGTTTAGGTCTTTGATCCACTTGGAGTTAGTTTTTGTGCTTGGTGTGAGGTATGGGTCCTGTTTCATTTTTTTGCAAATGGATATCCAATTATGCCAGCACCATTTGTTAAAAAGACTATCTTTTCCCCAATTAACTGACTCTGAGCCTTTGTCAAATATCAGCTGCTCGTATGTGGATGGATTTATATCTGGGTTCTCAATTCTGTTCCATTGGTCTATGTGCCTGTTGTTGTACCAATACCAGGCTGTTTTGACTACTGTGGCTGTATAATAACTTCTGAAATCAGGTAGAGTGAGGCCTCCCACTTTCTTCTTCTTTTTCAGTAAAGCTTTGCTTATCCGAGGCTTCTTTCCCTTCCATATGAAGTTGGTGATTTGTTTCTCTATCACCTTAAAAAACGACATGGGAATTTGGATCGGAAGTGCATTGTATGTATAGATGGCTTTTGGTAGAATAGACATTTTTACTATATTAAGTCTTCCTATCCATGAGCAAGGTATGTTTTTCCACTTAAGTATGTCCTTTTGAATTTCTTGTAGTAGAGCTTTGTAGTTTTCTTTGTATAGGTCTTTTACATCCTTGGTAAGATTTATTCCTAAGTATTTTATCTTCTTGGGGGCTACTGTGAATGGTATTGATTTGGTTATTTCCTCTTCGATGTTCTTTTTATTGATGTAGAGGAATCCAACTGATTTTTGTATGTTTATCTCATAACCTGAGACTCTGCCAAACTCATCTATTAGTTTCAGTAGTTTTCTGGTGGATTCATTGGGGTTTTCTGTGCATAAGATCATGTCATCTGCAAGTAGAGATACTTTTACTTTCTCTTTGCCAGTCCGGATGCCCTTTATTTCTTTGTCTAGCCTAATTGCTGTGGCTAGGACTTCTAGCACAATGTTGAATAAGAGCAGTGATAAAGGGCATCCTTGTCTGGTTCCCGTACTCAAGGGAAATGCTTTCAGGTTCTTTCCATTTAGAGTGATATTGGCTGTTGGCTTTGCATAGATGCCCTTTATTATGTTGAGGAATTTTCCTTCAATTCCTATTTTGGTGAAAGTTTTTATCATAAATGGGTGTTGAACTTTGTCAAATGCCTTTTCTGCATCAATTGATAAGATCATGTGGTTTTTATCTTTTGTTTTATTTATGTGGTGTATTGCATTAATGGTTTTTCTAATATTAAACCAGCTTTGCATACCTGGTACAAATCCCACTTGGTCATGGTGAGTTATTTTTTTGATATGTTGTTGAATTCTATTGGCTAGAATTTTGTTGAGATTTTTGCATCTGTGTTCATGAGGGATATAGGTCTGTAATATTCTTTTTTTGTGATGCCTTTACCTGGTTTTGGTATCAGGGAGATGGTGGCTTCATAGAATGAGTTTGGTAGTATTCCGTCCTTTTCTATGCTCTGAAATACCTTTAGTACTAGTGGTGTTAACTCTTCTCTGAAAGTTTGGTAGAACTGCAGTAAAGCCATCCGGGCCAGGGCTTTTTTTTGTTGGGAGTTTTTTGATTACCGTTTCAATCTCTTCTTTTGTTATGGGTCTATTTAGTTGTTCCACTTCTGATTGTGTTAGTTTAGGTAGGTAGTGTTTTTCTAGGAATTCATCCATTTCTTCTAGGTTTGCAAATTTGTTAGAGTACAATTTTTCGTAATAATCTGATATGATTCTTTTAATTTCAGTTGGGTCTGTTGTGATGTGGCCCATCTCGTTTCTTATTCAGGTTATTTGTTTCCTTTCCTGTATTTCTTTAGTCAGTCTAGCCAATGGTTTATCAATTTTGTTAATTTTTTCAAAGAACCAGCTTTTGGCTTTGTTAATTCTTTAAATTGTTTTTCTGTTCTCTAATTCATTTCGTTCAGCTCTAATTTTTATTATTTGTTTTCTTCTGGTGCCTGATGGATTCTTTTGTTGCTCACTTTCTATTTGTTCAAGTTGTAGGGGCAGTTCTCTGATTTTGGCTCTTTCTTCTTTTTGTATGTGTGCATTTATTGATATAAATTGGCCTCTGAGCACTGCTTTTGTTGTGTCCCAGAGGTTTTGATAGGAAGTATTTTCATTCTCGTTGCATTCTATGACTTTCCTTATTCCCTCCTTGATGTCTTCTATAACCCAGTCTTTTTTCAGGGGGGTATTGTTCAGTTTCCAAATATTTGATTTCTTTTCCCTAGTTTTTCTGTTATTGATTTCTAGTTTTATTGCCTTGTGGTCTGAGACGATGCTTTGTAATATTTCGATGTTTCGGATTCTGCAGAGGTTTGTTTCATGACCTAATATGTGGTCTATTCTAGAGAATGTTCCATGTGCGCTAGAAAAAAAAGTATACTTTGCAGCAGTTGGGTGGAGAGTTCTGTATAAGTCAATGAGGTCAAGTTGGTTGATTGTTGTAACTAGGTCTTCCGTGTCTGTATTGAGCTTCTTACTGGATGTCCTGTCCTTCTCCGAAAGTGGTGTGTTGAAGTCTCCTACTATAATTGTGGAGGTGTCTATCTCACTTTTCAGTTCTGTTAAAGTTTGTTTTATGTATCTTGCAGCCCTGTCATTGGGTGCATAAATATTTAATATGGTTATATCTTCCTGATCAATTGTCCCTTTTATCATTATGTAGTGTCCTTCTTTATCCTTTGTGGTGGATTTAAGTCTAAAGTCTATTTTGTCAGAAATTAATATTGCTACTCCTCTTCTTTTTTGCTTATTGTTTGCTTGATATATTTTTTTCCATCCTTTGAGTTTTAGTTTGTTTGTGTCTCTAAGTCTAAGGTGTGTCTCTTGTAGGCCGCATATAGACGGATCGTGTTTCTTTATCCAGTCCGAGACTCTCTGTCTCTTTATTGGTGCATTTAGTCCATTTACATTCAGGGTAATTATAGATAAATAAGTGTTTAGTGTTGTCATTTTGATGCCTTCTTGTGTATGTTGTTGACAATTTCATTTTTCCACTTACTTTTTTGTGCTGAGACGTTTTTCTTAGTAAATTGTGAGATCCTCATTTTCGTAGTGTTTGACTTTATGTTTGTTGAGTCGTTACATTTTTCTTGGCTTTTATCTTGAGTTATGGAGTTGTTATACCTCTTTGTGGTTACCTTAATATTTACCCCTATTTTTCTAAGTAAAAACCTAACTTGTATTGTTCTATACCACCTTGTATCACTTTCCATATGGCAGTTCTATGCCACCTATATTTAGTCCCTCTTTTTGATTATTGTGATCTTTTACATATTGACTTCAATGATTCCCTGTACGAGCATTTTTTTAAAAATTAATCTTAATTTGTTTTTGTGATTTCCCTATTTGACTTGATATCAGGATGTTCTGTTTTGTGACCTTGCGTTGTGCTGGTATCTGATATTATTGGTTTTCTGACCAAACAATTTCCTTTAGTATTTCTTGTAGCTTTGGTTTGGTTTTTGCAAATTCTCTAAGCTTGTGTTGATCTGTAAATATCTCAATTTCGCCTTCATATTTCAGAGAGAGTTTTGCTGGATATATGATCCTTGGCTGGCAGTTTTTCTCCTTCAGTGTTCTGTATATGTCGTCCCATTCCCTTCTTGCCTGCATGGTTTCTGCTGAGTAGTCTGAACTTATTCTTATTGATTCTCCCTCGAAGGAAACCTTTCTTTTCCCCCTGGCTGCTTTTAAAATTTTCTCTTTATCTTTGGTTTTGGTGAGTTTGATGATAATATGTCTTGGTGTTTTTCTTTTTGGATCAATCTTAAATGGGGTTCGATGAGCATCTTGGATAGATATCCTTTCGTCTTTCATGATGTCAGGGAAGTTTTCTGTCAGGAGATCTTCAACTATTCTCTCTGTGTTTTCTGTCCTCCCTCCCTGTTCTGGGACTCCAATCACACGCAAGTTATCCTTCTTGATAGAGTCCCACATGATTCTTAGGGTTTCTTCATTTTTTTAAATTCTTTTATCTGATTTTTTTTCAACTATGTTGGTGTTAATTCCCTGGTCCTCCAGATTTCCCAGTCTGTATTCTAATTGCTCGAGTCTGCTCCTCTGACTTCCTATTGGGTTGTCTAATTCTGTAATTTTATTGTTAATCTTTTGGATTTCTGAATGCTGTCTCTCTATGGATTCTTGCAACTTATTAATTTTTCCACTGTATTCTTGAATAATCTTTTTGATTTCTTCAACTGCTTTATCAGTGTGTTCCTTGGCTTTTTCTGTAGATTGCCTTATTTCGTTTCTGAGGTCATCCCTGATGTCTTGAAGCATTCCGTAAATTAGTTTTTTTATATTCTGTATCTGATAATTCCAGGATAGTATCTTCATTTGGGAAAGATTTTGATTCTTTTGTTTGGGGGGTTTTAGAAGCTGTCATGGTCTGCTTCTTTATGTGGTTTGATATTGACTGCTGTCTCCGAGCCATCACTGCCTGGGACGCTGGCTCCAGGCTCCGAGAACAGTCGCTGCTTCCCTGTATTTGTTCGTTCTCCGTCTCTAAGTCTGTGTTTGTTGTTCAGGGTTTGTAGATTGTTATGTACGTGATCGATTCATTTGTTTTTCTGAGTCTTTTTTGCAAGAGGGATCCGAGGTAGCATCTACCTAGTCCACCATCTTGGCCCCCTTGGCATATATATTTATAAAAATACATCTTACAACATTTGCCATGCATGGTTCAGAGATCCAGTTTTCACACACAGCAATATTCTTCATGGCATTGTGTTTTTATCTGTTTTTTTTTTTTTTTTTGCTGTAGTTGGGTACTCTTGCGTTGATTTCAATTCAGTGACCCTACGTGACAGAGTGAAACCGTACCAATAAGGTTTTCTTGGCTGTAATCTTTACAGAAGTAGATGGCCAAGTCTTTCTCCCACGGAGTGGCTGGGTCGATTTGAACCACAAACCTTTCAATTAGCAGCCTAGCACTTAACCATTATGTTACCAGTGCTCCTCATTATTCCATGGCATTGGTATCCAGCATTTGAAAATCCTGTCTTCTCTTTACAAGCAAACTTTTCATTAACATAATTGTAATTACATCCTCTGTGCACATGTGTATGTGATTGTTTAGGAATATTTCTTGCAGTTTAATTGATATAGTGCACTTTGATAATTGATACAATTTGATAATATATTGATGATTGGGTATATTATGTTCATGCTTCCCAAAATGTTTGCAAAGGTATACTCTTACCAACTCTTTAAGTGTTTTCCATTAACCCATATCTCTCACAACAAAACATTTTAATATACATTTAATATTTTTGAATTTCACTACTAAAAATGAAATCACATCATTACTCCAAATTGCACCCTCCAGTTATAACAGAATTTAAGATATCATTTTTGGCTAAGAGTATTTATAAATTACATATGTGAGTGTGTGTGTGTATACATAAACATTTCATTTTTTATTGTTGTTGACAGTACACAAGCAAACCATATACCAATTCAACAATTTCTACATGTACAATTCAGTGACATTGATTTCATTCTGCGCAACCATTCTCACTCCCCATTTCTGAATTTTTCTTCCCCTAATAATATGAATTCACTGCCTGTAAACTTCCTATCTGAACTTTTGAGTTGCTGTTGTCAGTTTGATCCCGTATAGATAGTACTTCAAAAGTTCACAATGGAGGCGGGGCCAAGATGGCTCACTAGGTAGAAGCTACCTCAAATCCCTCTTGCAACAAAGACTCGGAAAAACAAGTGAATCGATCACATACATGAAAATCTACGAACCCTGACCAGCAAACACAGATCTAAAGTGTTGACCTGAGTGACAGGGTAGCGAAAAGCTGTGCCCTGAAGCAGTGACCGCCTCTGGAACCAGTGTCCCACTCCACAGTCTTGAGCCCTCACGGTTCCCTGGTGCTGAGTGGTGGGGCTGATTGCAGCTTGCTGAGGCAGGGCAGGCACAGGACACAGCCCTAACCCCTAACCCCCTGGGGTAACCTCAGTAAAGACTCAGCCAGCGCAAGCAGGTTGCACGCTGACGCAGCTAACGAGAGAACGAGCAACCGCAGGGAAGGAGGGACTGTTTTCAGAGCCTCAAGCCAGTGTCCCAGTCAGAAAACCTTGGCGCCAGGCTTTGGACTGGGCTCAGGGGAGCTAAGCACGGCTTTCTGAGATGGTGCAAACATGGGAGGCAGCCCTAGCCCCCTGAAGGGACCTTGGGGGAAGCCCAGCCAGTGCAGGCAGGAAGCTCAAGGAGGCAGCTGACAGGAGGAGAAGTCACCAGGAGGCAGAGACTGGTTTTGGAGCCTGGAGTGCAGCGTCCCAGCTGGGGAACTTTGTTGCTGGGCTTTGGACTGGAAGCAGAGGAGCTGACTACGGCTTCTGAGATAGCACAAGCATGGGACTCAGGTTTGACCCTAGGGGGCAATCTCGACCCAGCCAGCACACAAGGTACATGCCCCTCGGGAATCTCAGATAAAACAGTCATCACCAAGCAAGATAAGTAACTTTGTCTATATTCCTGGATGCTACTCTCTCCTATCTATCTAATCCCTCCCCTCCCTGCCCCAGGCATCTTCATTAACATTGGAATTTTCTGGGCCAGGGAGTGAAGTGCTCTGCGTTTTTTTTTTTTTTTTTTCCTTTTCCTAACCCATTCTCCTGACCTGAGAGAAGCAGCTACTAAAAACCCAGGGACCAAAAATCCTTCCCTGACTTCCCAAAATTGGAATAAAAATATAGAACAAGCTCTAGCCGAGCATAAGAGATCCACAGTCTTTGGCTTTCATCCCTACAGGGAACAAGGTGCCTATTACAATGCAAAGGAAATTCTGATAGAGATCTGACTGTAATTGTTTTAGTGGATCCCTGGAAAGACAAGTTTTCCAGGTCTGATATCTCTACCTATTAAACAGAGCCCTCACTGATCCACAATGAGGAGCTGAGGGCTGAAGCTCCACCTAAACCACCTAGCCACTTGCCTAAGGGGTCTGAGGATACTGACACCTACCAATCTTTAGAGGTACATGCACTGGGAGCCTAAGGTACAGCTGCAGAGTCCATCCACCAAAGTGCTTTAGGAATAGAGACATACCTACCTCACTGGCACGTGGGGGAAGGCTCTCAGCATCCTGCCCCCCTGGAGTGTGACCCCTGCTGCTACTAGAAGCTGGTGCACACAACAATCACCACTACTCCTCTAAGTGAATAGGTGCCAGTCTACACCACACACTTGGTGACCCAAAATCAGAACACGTAAGCTGATTCTATTCAAGAATAGTGAGTGGACTCTTAGGCTTATATATCTGGTAACAGCCCAAACCAGCTGGTAATAGGACATAACTGATTCAAAGGCTACAACAATCAAGACAGCGCAATCTAGTAGCCCATCTGCATATATTGAAAGAAAACAAAACGATAAGACTCAGTGAGCAAATGTAAAATAAACCATTCCAATATCTTAGAGATGGCTTGGAGACAGCAGCCGATATCAAACCATATAAAGAAGCAGACCACGATTGCTTCTACAAATCCCCAAATTAAAGAATCAAAATCTTTCCCAAATGAAGATACAATCCTGGAATTGCCAGATGCAGAATATAAAAAACTAATTTACAGAATGCTTCAAGACATCAGGGATGACCTCAGAAATGAAATAAGGCAATCTACAGAAAAAGTCAAGGAACACACTGATAAAGCAGTTGCAGAAATCAAAAAGATTATTCAAGAACATAGTGGAAAAATTAATAAGTTGCAAGAATCCATAGAGAGACAGCATTCCGAAATCCAAAAGATTAACAGTAAAATTACAGAATTAGACAAATCAATAGGAAGTCAGAGGAGCAGAATCGAGCAATTGGAATGCAGAGCAGGGGAACTGCAGGATAAGGCAATTGACACCGATATAAAAATGTAGCTGAAGAAAAATCAGATAAAAGAATTAACAAAAATGAAGAAACCCTAAGATTCATGTGGGATTCTATCAAGAAGAACAACTTGCGTGTGATTGGAGTCCCAGAACAGGGGGGGATAACAGAAAATACAGAGAGAATAGTTGAAGACCTGGTGGCAGAAAACTTCGCTGGCATCATGAAAGACAAAAGGATATCTATCCAAGATGCTCATCGAACCCCATATAAGATTGATCCAAAAAGAAATTCACCAAGACATATTATCATCAAACTTGCCAAAACCAAAGATAAAGAGAAAATTTTAAAACCAGCCAGGGAACAAAGAAAAGTCTCCTACAAAGGAGAATCAATAAGTTCAGACTACTCAGCAGAAACCATGCAGTCAAGAAGGCAATGGGATGACATATATAGAGCATTGAAGGAGAAAAACTGCCAGCCAAGGATCATATATCCAGCAAAACTCTCTCTCAAATATGAAGGTGAAATTAAAACATTTACAGATCAACACAAGCTTAGAGAATTTGCAAAAACCAAACCAAAGCTACAAGAAATACTAAAGGAAATTGTTTGGTCAGAAAATCAATAATACCAGATACCAACACAACACAAGGTCACAGAACAGAACATCCTGATATCAACTCAAATAGGGAAATCAAAAAGACAAATTAAGATTAATTTTAAAAAGAAAAAAAATACTCAAAACAGGGAATCATTGAAGTCATTATGTAAAAGATCACAATAATCAAAAAGAGGGACTAAATACAGGAGGCATAGAACTGTGATATGGAGAGGAAAACAAGGCAATATAGGACGATACAAGCTAGGTTTTTACTTAGAAAAATAGGGGTAAATATTAAGGTAACCACAAAGAGCTCTAACAATTCCATAACTCAAAATAAAAACCAAGAAAAACATAAAGACTCAGCAAACATAAATTCGACTACTATGAAAATGAGGAACACACAATTTACAAAGAAAAACGTCTGAGCACAAAAAAGTAAGTGGAAGAATGAAATTGTCAACAACACACACAAGAAGGCATCAAAGTGACAGCACTAAACACACACTTATCTGTAAGTACGCTGAATGTAAATGGACTAAATGCACCAATAAAGAGACAGAGAGTCTCAGACTAGATAAAGACACATGATCCGTCTATATGCTGCCTACAAGAGACACACCTTAGACTTAGAGACACAAACAAACTAAAACTCAAAGGGTGGGAAAAATTGTATCAAGCAAACAACAATCAAAAAAGAGCAGGAGTGGTAATATTAATTTCTGACAAAATAGACTTTAAAGTTAAATCCACCACAAAGGATAAAGAAGAACACTACATAATGATTAAAGGGACAATTGACCAGGAAGATATAACCGTATTAAATATTTGTGCACCCAATGACAGGGCTGCAAGATACATAAGACAAACTTGAACAGAACTGAAAAGTGAGATAGACACCTCCACAATTATAGTAGGAGACTTCAACACACCACTTTCGGGGAAAGGATAGGACTTCCAATAAGAAGCTCAACAGAGACATGGAAGACCTAATTGCTACAATCAACCAACTTGACCTCATAGACTTATACAGAACACTCCACCCAACAGCTGCAAAGTATCCTTTTTTTTCTAGTGCACATGGAACATTCTTTAGAATAGATCATTCTCTAGAATAGGTCATAAAACAAACTTGCAGAATCAAAAACATCTAAATACTACAAAGCATCTTCTCAAGCCACAAGGACATAAAAGCAGTAATCAATAACAGAAAAATCAGGGGAAAGAAATCAAATACTTGGAAATTGAACAGTACCCTGCTCAAAAAAGACTAGGTTATAGAAGACATAAAGGAGGGAATAAAGAAATTCATAGAATGCAACGAGAATGAAAACACTTCCTATCAAAACCTCTGGGACACAGCAAAAGCAGTGCTCAGAGATCAATATATATCGATAAATGCACACATACATAAAGATGAAAGAGCCAAAATCAGAGAACTGTCCCTACAACTTGAACAAATAGAAAGTGAGCAACAAAAGAAAACAAATAATAAAAATTAGAACTGAACTAAATGAATTAGAGAACAGAAAAACAATTGAAAGAATTAACAAAGCCAAAAGCTGGTTCTTTGAAAAAATTAACAAAATTGATAAACCATTGGCTAGACTGACTAAAGAAATACAGGAAAGGAAACAAATAACCCGAATAAGAAACGAGAAGGGCCACATCACAACAGACCCAACTGAAATTAAAAGAATCATATCAGATTATTATGAAAAATTGTACTCTAACAAATTTGCAAACCTAGAAGAAATGGATGAGCTCCTGGAAAAACACTACCTACCTAAACTAACACAATCAGAAGTGGAACAACTAAATAGACCCATAACAAAAGAAGAGATTGAAACGGTAATCAAAAAACTCCCAACAAAAAAAAACCCTGGCCCGGATGCCTTCACTCTAGAGTTCTACCAAACTTTCAGAGAAGAGTTAACATCACTACTACTAAAGGTATTTCAAAGTATAGAAAATGATGGAATGCTACCTAACTCATTCTATGAAGCCACCATATCCCTGATACCAAAACCAGGTAAAGACACCACAAAAAAGAAAATTATAGACTTATATCCCTCATGAACATAGATGCAAAAATCCTCAACAAAATTCTAGCCAATAGAATTCAACAACATATCAAAAAAATAATCCACCATGACCAAGTGGGATTTATACCAGGTATGCAAGGTTGGTTCAATATTAGAAAAACCATTGATGTAATCCATCATATAAATAAAACAAATGACAAAAACCACATGATCTTATCAATTGATGCAGAAAAGGCATTTGACAAAGTCCAACACCCATTCATGATAAAAACTCTCAGCAAAATAGGAATTGAAGGAAAATTCCTCAACATAAAAAAGGGCATCTATACTTTATACAAAGCCAATAGCCAACATCACTCTAAATGGAGAGAGCCTGAAAGCATTACCCTTTAGAACAGGAACCAGACAAGGATGCCCTTTATCACTGCTCTTATGCAACATTGTGCTAGACGTCCTAGCCAGAGCAATTAGGCTAGACAAAGAAATAAAGGGCATCCAGACTGGCAAGGAAGAAGTAAAATTATCTCTATTTGCAGATGACATGATCTTATACACAGAAAACCCTAAGGAATCCTCAAGGAAACTACTGAAACTAATAGAAGAGTTCGGCAGAGTTTCAGGTTACAAGATAAACATACAAAAATCACTTGGATTCCTCTACACCAACAAAAAGAACATCGAAGAGGAAATCACCAAATCAATACCATTCACAGTAGCCCCCAAGAAGATAAAATACTTAGGAAATAATCTTACCAAAGGTGTAAAAGACTTATACAAAGAAAACTACAAAGTACTAGCGCATGAAACTAAAAGGGACCTACATAAGTGGAAAAACATACCTTGCTCATGGATAGGAAGACTTAACATAGTAAAAATGTCTATTCTACCAAAAGCCATCTATATATACAATGCACTTCTGATCCAAATTGCAAAGACATTTTTTAATGTGATGGAGAATCAAGTCACCAACTTCATATGGAAGGGAAAGAAGCCCTGGATTAGTAAAGCATTACTGAAAAAGAGGAAGAAAGTGGGAGGCCTCACTCTACCTGATTTTAGAACATATTATACAGCCGCAGTAGTCAAAACAGCTTGGTACTGGTACAACAACAGGCACATAGACCAATGGAACAAAATTGAGAACTTAGATATAAACCCGTCCACATATGAGCAGCTGATATTTGACAAAGGCCCAGTGTCAGTTAATTGGGGAAAAGATAGTCTTTTTAGAAATGGTGCTGGCATAACTGGATATCCGTTTGCAAAAAAATGAAAGAGGACCCATACCTCATACCATGCACAAAAACTAACTCCAAGTGGATCAAAGACCTAAACATAAAGACTAAAACAATAAAGATCATGGAGGAAAAAATAGGGACAATGTTAGGAGCCCTAATACAAGGCTTAAACAGAATACAAAACATTACTAAAAATGACGAAGAGAAACCAGATAACTGAGAGCTCCTAAAAATCAAACACTGATGCTCATCTAAACACTTCACCAAAAGAGTAAAAAGACCACCTACAGATTGTGAAAAAATTTTCAGCTATGACGTCTCCAACCAGCATCTGATCTCTAAAACCTATATGAATCTACTAAAACTCAACCACAAAAAGACAACAACCCAATTAAAAATTGGGCAAAGGAAATGAACACGCATTTCACTAAGGAAGATATTTAGGTGGCTAACAGATACATGAGAAAATGCTCTTGCTCATTAGCCATTAGAAAAACGCAAATTAAAACTATGATGAGATTCCGTCTCACTCCAACAAGGCTGGCATTAATCTAAAAAACACAAAATAATAAATGTTGGAGAGGCTGCGGAGAGATTGGAACTCTTATACACTGCTGGTGGGAATGTAAAATGGTACAGCCACTTTGGAAATCTATCTGGCGTTTCCTTAAAAAGTTAGAAATAGAAGTACCATACAACTCAGAAGCCCACTACTCGGAATATATCCTGGAGAAATAAGAGCCTTTACATGAACAGATATATGCACACCCATGTTTACTGCAGCACTGTTTACAATAGCAAAAAGCTGGAAGCAACCAAGGTGTCCATCAATGAATGAATGGATAAATAAATCATGGTATATTCACACAGTGGAATATTACGCATTGATAAAGAACAGTGACGAATCTGTGAAACATTTCATAACATGGAGGAACCTGGAAGGCATTAAGCTGAGTGAAATAAGTCAGGTGCAAAAGGACAAATATTGTATAAGACCACTATTATAAGATCTTGAGAAACAGTATAAACTGAGAAGAACACATTCTTTTGTGGTTACGAGAGGGGGGAGGAAGGGAGGGTAGGAGAGGATTATTTACTGATTGAATAGTAGACAAGAACTACTTTAGGTGAATGGAAGGACAATACTCAATACAGGGAAGGTCAGCTCAACTGGACTGGACCAAAAGCAGTTTCCTGGATAAACTGAATGCTTCAAAGGTGAACAGAGCAAGGGTGGGGGTTTGGGGACTATGGCTTCAGGGAACATCTAAGTCAATTGGCAAAATAAATTCTATTAAGAAAACATTCTGCATCCCACTTTGAAGTGTGGCATCTGGGGTCTTAAATGCTAACAAGTGGCCATCTAAGATGCATCAATTGGTCTCAACCCACCTGGATCAAAGGCAAATGAAGAGCCCCAAGGTCACAAGATAATTATGAGCCAAAGAAACAGAAAGGGCCACATGAACTAGAGACTTACATCAACCTGAGACCAGAAGAACTAGATGGTGCCCAGCCATAACTGATGACTGCCCTGACAGGGAGCACAACAGAAATCCCCTGAGGGAGCAGAACAGTGGGATGCAGACCCCAAATTCTCATGAAAAGATGAGACTTAATGGTCTGACTGAGACTAGAAGAATCCCGGTGGACATGGTTCCCAAACTTTCTGTTGGCCCAGGATAGGAACCATTCCCCAAGACAACTCATCAGACATGGACTGGGGTGGACAATGGGTTGGAGAGAGATGCTAATGAGGAGTGAGCTACTTGTATCAGGTGGACACTTGAGACTGTGTTGGCATCTCCCGTCTGGAGATGGGAGGGTAGAGAGGGTTAGAAACTGGCAAAACGGTCTCAAAAGCAGAGACTGGAGGGAGGGAGCGGGCTGACTCATTAGGGGGAGAGTAAATGGGAGTATGTAGTAAGGTGTATACGAGTTTATATGTGAGAAACTGACTTGATTTGTAAACTTTCACTTAAAGCACAATAAAAATTATCTAAAAAAAAAAAGAAGCTTGTGAGTGGCCATGTAAGATACAGCTATTGGTGCCATCCCATCCGGAACAAAGGAGAACGAAGAATACCAAAGGCACTAGGAAAATATTAATTCAAAGGATTAATTGATCACATGAACCACAGTCTCCACCACTCTGTGCCAAAAAGAACTAGGTGGTGCCTTGCTACCACCACCAAAACCTCTGACAGGGATCACAATGGAGGGTGCTGGGCAGAGCAGGCGAAAAATGTAGAATAAAATTCAAATTCATAAAAAAGACCAGACTTACTGGGCTGACAGAGACTGGAGAAACACAAAGACTGTGGCCCCCAGACACCCTTTAACTCAGAACCAAAGTCACTCCCAAATTTCACCCTTCAGCCAAAGATTAAACATGTCTATTAAACAAACCATAAGACATGTGAGGAACGTACTTCTTAGGTTGATCATGTAAACCAGACCAAATGGGCAACACTTGTCTAAAAGCAAAAAGTGAGAAGGCAGGAAGGGACAGGAAAATAAGATGAATGGAAATGGGGAATCCGTGTGGAGAAGGGGAGAGTGTTGACACATTGCGGGGATAGAAACCAATGTCAGAAAGCAATTTTTGTATAAATTGTTGAATGAAAAACTAAAAAAAAAAAAAGTGCATGATGTTCAAAGAAAACATTCTTTACTAAATAAGCTAAGCTTATTGTTCAGTTTAAATAAGACTTCAGAGGATATTTTTGGTTGAAGATTTAAAGATTATCTTAGGGCAACATTTTCAGGGTTTCATCCATCCTCAATGGCCCCAGAAAATCTGATACGTATGAGAATTTGGACTTCTATTCTGCATTTTCCCCCTTTTGATAAGGACTCGTCCATAGAATCTTGGATCAAAATGTTCAGTAATGGAAGCTGGGCACCATCCAATTCTGGTCTTATGGCAAAGGAGGCATTTGCTCATGGAAGTTATTAGATGCATATTCCATTTCCTCCTCCTATTCCTGACTCTCCCTCTTTTTCTGCTGCTCCAGGCAAACAGAGATCAATTGTAACTTGGCTGGCCACTTGCAAGCTTTTAAGACCCTAGGCATTTGTCTTTTTATTGAAATATGTGAATATATGGATATATACATATATTTATATGTACACAGACCATATATTGATCTAGATCTAGATCTGGATCTAGATATATAGAGATAGAGATATAATAAAAACTACCTAAGCCAAAAACTGTGTAAGGCAGAAACCTGTCAGAGAAGGAAACATTTTCCACTAAAACAAGCAATGGAAAAGTGGTAAGACTGCACCTTGTCAAAATCAGAAAACTTGCAAGGCCTGAAAAAACAAGGCAGTCCTGTTGAGTTCTGGCTCTTACAGGTCTCACTGTATATCCAAATCAGACCAGTTGCCATTGAGTCAATTCTGATTCCTCGTGACCCCATGTGTGTCAGAGCAGAACTATGCTCTTTAGGGTTTTCAATGGCTGACTTTTCAGAAGTAGGTCACCAGGCCTTTCTTCTGAGGCTCTTCTGGGTGGACTTCCAATAAGCAGCCAAGTCTGTTAAGCATTTGCACCACTTACGGACTACATATATATATATATATATATATATATATATATATATATATATACATATATATATATATATATATATATATGGAAACCCTGGTAGCATAGCAGTTAAGAGCTACGGCTGCTAATCAAAAGGTCAGCGGTTTGAATCCACCAGGAGCTCCTTGGAAACCTTATGGGGCAGTTCTACTCTGTCTTCTAGGGTCCCTATGAGTCAGAATCGACTCCATGGCAACGGGTTTTATATATACACAAGTCTGTATATACACATGTCTGGAGCAGTAGTTAAGAGCTATGGTTGCTAACCAAAAAAAGGTCAACACTTCCAACCCAACAACTGCTCCTTGTAAACCCTATGGGGCAGATCTGTTCTGTGCTATAGGGTCCCTGGAATTGACTGGATGGCAATGAGTTTTTTTTTTTTTTTGGCTGTATATACTAGAACATCATGCTTGGTAAAGTACAGGGTCAGTGGAAAAGAGGAATACCCTCAATGAGATGGATTGACACGGTGTCTGCAATGATGGGCTCAAGCATAACAAACAATTGTAAGGATGGGCAAGGACCAGGCAGTGTTTCGTTCTGTCTCGTTCTGTGGTACATAGGGTCGCTATGAGTCAGAACTGACTTGACGGCACATAACAACAACAACATACAGGGAAATCCTGGTGATGTAGTGGTTAAGTGCTATGGCTGCTAACCAAAAGGTTGGCAGTTCGAATCCACCAGGCATTCCTTGGAAATTCTGTGGGGCAGTTCTACTCTGTCTTATAGAGTCGCTATGAGTTAAAATTGACTCAGCAGCAAAGGGTTTGGTTTGGTTTTATATATATGCTGAGGAGCCCTGGTAGTGCTGTGGTTAAGCGCTTGGCTGCTAACAGAAAAGTTGACAGTTAAAGCCCACCAGCTGCTCCAAGGGAGAAAGATGTAGCAGTCTACACTGTAAAAATTTACAGCCTTGGATATCCTATGGGAAAGTGGAGAAGTTCTGCTCTGTCCTATAGGGTTACTATGAGTCAGAATTGACTGGATGGCAATGGGTTGTTTTTATATGTATATAAAACTAGATATATAGATACATGTCTATGTACGTACATGTCTGTGCATGTACATACAAAGAGCCCTGGTTGTGAAATTGTTAAGCACTTGGTTGCTAATTGACAGGTTAGAGATTCGAACCCATCAAGTAGCTCCACAGGAGAAAGACCTGGTGATCTGTTTCTGTAAAGATTATAGAGATGAAAACCCTATGGAGCAGTTCTATTCTGTTTCACAAGGTCGCTATGAGTCAGAATCAACTCAACGGCACCTAACAACAATAACCCATATACATGCATGCATGCATATACCATATAGTCAGTCAATGTTTAGAATGTTTAAAATATTTTATTTAGATCTAATGTGTTTGTGATTTAATTTTTTTATAGGTTAAAAGGGAAAAAAAATATTGTCATGACATTCAGTGCAGAAAAGGCAATGAAAAAAATCCAACACCCTTTACTAACACAATGTCAACAAAGCATCCTTTACCTGATAGTGTTTGTCTCCAAAAACCAACAAGATGAAGAATTGTTAGATTATTTTCTTTAAAATAGGGAACACACAGGATTAAACACCATCACTACTTTTATTAAATATTGTATTGGAGGTTATAATCAGTGAAATGAGGCAAGAGAAGAACATTAAACGGGTTAGAAACAAGAAATAAAGCCCCATTCCTTATACATGACATGTTTGGTGGCTAGCACAACCCAAATAATCCATAATCAACTTTTATACAAATGATTGAATGTATTAAGGTGACAGAACATAACAGCTATATCAAAAGAGCAGTGGAAGGTAAATTGAGCTGCATTAGGCTCCAGCTTCTTCCCAATGGATACTTTCCTCTTTTCTTTGTTGTCCCAGATCCTCAGTAAACAGCAGTGATCTTTTCCCTAAATTTCTGAGTCTGTGGTCTTATTTCTGCCATATGCATAATCTTGGCTGGCTGTGGAGCAAAAAGGACCTGAGAACAGCAAACAGCAGGAGGGAGGAGGGGGCTCTGGGATGCAAACTGAGGGCACATATGGTGAGACCCTTGCTTTCTTTATTTTCACACTTTCCTCCTCCCCTCACCACCACTGCACATTTTCTCTGTTCCATCTCTTGACTGTCTGTGTTCCCATATGTGCTACTACTTTTACTGTTTGATTATACAATGTTTTTACAATAATAAAAATAAACTTAAAAGTAATAGAGAAAAAACAGATATTTCTCCTAGACTTGAAGGAGCCGTGGTTGCAAAGTGCTAAGCACTTGGCTGCTAACCGAAAGTTCAATGGTTCGAACCTATCAGCCACTCCATGGGAGAAAGATGTGGCAGCCTGCTTCCATAAGATTTATGGCTTTGGAAACCTGATGGGGCAGTTCTATGCTGTGCTATAGGGTTGCTATGAGTCAGAATCAACTCAATGGCAATGGGTTTGATTTTGGATTCTAGACTCTGTATCCTAAAATAGCTAACTGAAATGCTAGGTAGCAAAGTTAAAAAAAATAATAATTTTTGGACTGTTTCTAAATTTCTACTAATTTGTGTGTGATGTAAATTAGATATGTCTTCATGATTTCCAAAGGTCAAAGTTATGAGTAAGTTCTAAAAAATGCCTGGAGGCAGATATTTAATCAATATGAAAAAAGCATTTTAGAAAGCTATATTTGATTCTTAAAATTAATTTACATTTTAATTTATGAATGCATATCATATAGAAAAACCACTGGGAAAATACAAAGGGAAAATATTTCATCTGATATAATACGATTACTTTTAATATATAAACATTTCATGTAAAATTGTAAGAAAAAGGAAAACTGACTTTCAAAGAAAAAAAAGGAAAAGAACCTGAGCGTAAAATGTATAAATAGAACCACATAAGTGAAATGTAGAAATGAAAAATATTTAAATTCAATAATTATGTCATAATACATTGGCAATTTTCACATATGAAAATAAATAAAAGAGATTTCAAAATTGGTGATTCTAAAGCTGGTTGAAAGGGGTGAGACAGACACCCTCTTACACTATTGGTAGTGGTATAAATTAATGTGAGACCCCGAAAAACTATTGCCCTAAGATAATCTTTAAACCTAAACCAGATATATCCCCTTAAGTCTTCTTAAAACCAAACAATAGTTTTAGTAAAGAATGTTCGCCTTGAGCAGTACTTCCTTTCAAGGCCCATCTATATGGAACCAAATTGTTAACAGCAACTGGAAAGATTAGATAGGAACCTTAGGAGGCAGTGAGTGTATGTTTATGTGGGAGGAACAACACAAAAAAAGTGGGTGAGAATAGATGCGCAACTCAAATGTAATCAATATCACTGAACGTACATGTAGAAACTTAGTGCATGTTTTTACTGTGTATGTTCTCAACAACAAATAAAACAATAAAATCAACTATTAAAAATATCATGGATGCTTTCATAACAATAAAGGAACTATATTAGTAATTGTTACTATTGTTCGAATGTACAGATGGATCAGAATTTATTAGCCAATCTCATATTGATGTGCATCAGGTTGTTTTTAATATTGCGGTATAATAAGCATTTTTTTTGAAATCAGCTTTATTAAGGTATAATTTGTGTGTCATAAAATCCACCCATTTTAAGTGTATAATTTGATGAGTTTTATAAATATAAGCAAATATTCTTACACATAGGGAAAAAAAAGAAAATTGATATGAGGCTCTAGGAGCCACTTTTTGCACATGGTAACAGTCATTCAAATAAATAATTAACATCCTAGTGTGTGGTGTAGGCTCTCTCCTACTATCTTAGAGGAGCAGTGGTGATGGGTGTATGCACTGGTTTCTGGTAGCAGCAGGGGGTCACACTCTGAGGAAGGCAGGGGACTGACAGCCTTCCCCAAAGTGTTAGTGAGGAAGGAATGTCTCTGTTCTCTAGAGTGCTCTGGTGGGTGGAGTCTGCAGCTGTACCTTAAGCACCCAATCCTTATACCCTTAAGGACTGGTAGACGCTACTATCCTTGGACCTCTTTTGCAGGTGGCTAAGTGACGTGGATGGAGGCTCCAGTCCTCAGGCCCCTGGCATGGGTAGGTGAAGGCCCCGTTTAACAGGCAGAGTGGTATCAGACCTCCAAAGCCTGCCTCTTCACCGCACAGCTGAAACATTTACAATCAGACCTCAAACAGATTCCCCCTTGCAATATAATAGCCACCTGGATTCATGCAGGGGTGAAACACAAAGTGTGTGGATCACTTGTGCCTGGACTGGAGCTGCTTTTGCTCTGAGCTTCCAGATTAGGGGAGTTGGCAGAGTATTCTCCCCCCATTTGTTAATTTGTTCCTTCTCTCAGGCCAAGAGAATGGCTCAGGAAGTGCAGCAGGTCCTATCTCAGGCCCAGGGAAATCAATTGTTAATGAAGCCGCTGGGGCAGAGGGAGGAGGGATCACATAGATAGGAGAGAGTTCTTTCAAAAGAATATACACTGTAAAATATAAACCAATTCAACAGTTTCTACATATACAACTGACAAGGTAATTAACCCCCCCCAAAAAAAGCCCTGGCCCAGATGGCTTTACTAGAGAATTCAACCAAACATTCAAAGAAGAGCTTACACCAGTACTACTAAACTATTTCAGAACATAGAAATGGAAGTGATACTTCCAAATTCATTCTATGAAGCCACCATAACCCTGATACCAAAACCAGGCAAAGACACCACAAAAAAAGAAAATTACAGACCAATATCTCTCAGGAATACAGATGCAAAAATTCTCACCAAAATTCTAGCCAATAGAATTCAGCATCATATCATATCATAAAAAAAAAAAAAAAAAACACCATGACCCAGTAGGATGCATACCAGGTATGCAAGGATGTTTCAAAATTAGAAAACCAATCAACGTAATCCACCACATAAATAAAAGGAAAGAAAAGAATCACATGATCATCTCAGCAATGCAGAGAAGGCATTTAACAAAGTCCAACATCCAATACTGATAAAAACTATCAATAAAATAGGCATAGAAGGGAAATTTCTCAACATAATAAAGGGCATCTATGCAAAACCAATGGCCAACATCATTCTCAATGGACAGAGGCTGAAAACATTTCCCTTGAGAACAGAAACAAGACAAGGGTGCTCTTTATCACCACTCCTGTTTATCATTGTGTTGGAAGTTTTAGCTAGAGCAATAAGGCAAGAAACAGAAATAAAGGGCATCCAAATTGATAATTAAAAATTAAACTGCCCCTATTTGCAGATGATATGATACTATACTTAGAAAATCCAAAAGACTCCATGAGAAAACTACTAGAACTAATAGAAAGATTCAGCAGAGTTGCAGAATACAAGATCAACATACAAAAATCAGTTAGGCTCCTATACACCAATAAAGAGAATGATGAAAAGGAAATCATGAAAATAGTACCATTTATAATACTCTGTAAAAAACAAAAAAAAACTTGTGAATATATCTAACCAGGGAGGAAAAAGACCTACACAAAGAAAACCACAGAACACTTCTGCAAGAAACCAAAAGATACCTACATAAGTGGAAAAACATGCCATGCTCATAGATAGGTAGACTCAACATTGTGAAAATGATAATTCTACCCAAAGTGATTTACAAATACAATGGAATACCAATCCAAATACCAACAACATTCTTTAAAGAGATGGAAAAAGTTATCATTATATGGAAAGGGATGAAGCCCTGGATAAGTAAAGCACTATTTTTTTTTTGAAATAATTTTTATCGTGCTTTATTTTTTTTTTATTTTAAGTGAAAGTTTACAAATCAAGTCAGTCTCTCACACAAAAACTTATATACACCTTGCTACACACTCACAATTACTCTCCCCCTAATGAGACAGCCTGCTCTCTCCCTCCACTCTCTCTTTTCGTGTCCATTTCACCAGCTTCTAACCCCCTCCACCCTCTCATCTCCCCTCCAGGCAGGAGATGCCAACATAGTCTCAAGTGTCCACCTGGTCTAAGAAGCTCACTCCTCACCAGCATCCCTCTCCAACTCATTGTCCAGTCCAGTCCATGTCTGAAGAGTTGGCTTTGGGAATGGTTCTTGTCCTCGGCCAACAGAAGGTCTGGGGGCCATGACCACTGGGGTCCTTCCAGTCTCAGTCAGACCATTAAGTCGGGTCTTATGAGAATTTGGGGTCTGCATCCCACTGCTCTCCTGCTCCTTCAGGGGTTCTCTGTTGTGTTCCCTGTCAGGGCAGTCATCGGTTGTAGCTGGGCACCATCTAGTTCTTCTGGTCTCAGGATGATGTAGTCCCTGGTTCACCTGGCCCTTTCTGTCTTTTGGGCTCGTAATCACCTTGTATCCTTGGTGTTCTTCATTCTCCTTTGGTCCAGGTGGGTTGAGACCAACTGATGCATCTTAGATGGCCACTTGCTACCGTTGAAGACCCCAGACACCACTCTCCAAAGTGGGATGCAGAATGTTTTGTTAGTAGATTTTATTATGCCAATTGACTTAGATGTACCCTGAAACCATGGTCCCCAGACCCCTGCCCCTGCTATGCTGTCCTTTGAAGCATTCAGTTTATTCAGGAAACTTCTTTGTTTTTGGTTTAGCCCAGTTGTGCTGACCTCCCCTGTATTCTGTACTGTCTTTTCCTTCACCTAAAGTAGTTCTTATCTACTATGTAGAAACCACAAAAGAATGTTTTTTTCTCAGTTTAAACTATTTCTCAAGTTTTTGTAACCTAAAAACCAAACCCAGCGTTGTCAAGTCAATTACGACTCATAGCAACCCTATAGGGCAGAGTAGAACTGCCCCATATAGTTTCCAAGGAGTGCCTGGCGGATTCAAACTGCCGACCCTTTGGTTAGCAGCTGTAGCACTTAACCACTACGCCACCAGGGTTTCCAAGTTCTTATAATAGTGGTCTTATACAATATTTATCCTTTTGCAACTGACTAATTTCACTCAGCATAATGCCCTCCAGGTTCCTCCATGTTATGAAATGTTTCCCAGATTTCTCATTGTTCTTTATTGATTCATAGTATTCCATTGTGTGAATATACCAAAATTTATTTAACCATTCATCCATTGATGAGCACCTTGGTTACTTCCATCTTTTTACTATTGTAAACAGTGCTGTAATAAACATGGGTGTGCATATCTCTGTTCGTGTAAAGGCTCTTAATTCTCTAGGATATATTCCAAGGAGTGGGATTCCTGGATCGTATGGTAGTTCTATTTCTAACTTTTTAAGGAAGCACCAAATCGATTTCCAAAGTGGTTGTACCATTGTACATTCCCACCAGCAGTGTATAAGGGTTCCAATCTCTCCACAGCTTCTCCAACATTTATTATTTTGTATTTTTTGGATTAATGCCAGCCTTGTTGGAGTGAGATGAAATCTCATGGTAGTTTTGATCTGCATTTATCTAATGGTTAATGATTGTGAACATTTCCTCATATATCTGTTAGCTTCCTGAATGTCTTCTTTAGTGAAGTGTCTATTCATATCTTTTGCCCATTTTTTAATTGGCTTATTTGTCTTGTTGCAGTTGAGTTTTTGCAGTATCATGTAGATTTTAGAGATCAGGCATTGATCAGAAATGTCATAGCTAAAAACTTTTTCCCCATCTGTAGGTAGTCTTTTTACTCTTTTAGTGAAGTCTTTGGATGAGCATAGGTGTTTGATTTTTAGGAGCTCCCAGTTATCTAGTTTTTCTTCTGCATTCTTAATAATGTTTTGTATGATGTTTATGCCATGTATTAGGGCTTCTTTGTCCCTATTTTTTATTCCATGATCTTTATCGTTTTAGATTTTTATATTTAGGTCTTTGATCCATTTTGAGTTAGTTTTTGTTCATGGTATGAGGTATGGGTCTTGTTTCATTTTTTTGCAGGTGGATATCCAGTTATGCCAGCACCATTTGTTCAAAAGACTATCTTTTCCCCATTTAACTATTTTGGGGCCTTTGTCAAGTATCAGCTGCTCATATGTGGATGGATTTATATCTGGATTCTCAATTCTGTTCCATTGGTCCATGTATCTGTTGTTATACCAGTACCAGGCTGTTTTGACTACTGTGGCGGTATAATAGGTTCTAAAATCAGATAAAGTAAGGCCTCCCACTTTGTTCTACTTTTTCAGTAAAGCCTTATTTATCCGGGGCCTCTTTCCTTTCCATAAGAAGTTGGTGATTTGTTTCTCCATCTCATTAAAGAATGTTGTTGAGATTTGGACAGGAATTGCATTAAATGTATAGAATGCTTTTGGTACAATAGACATTTTTATACTGTTAAATCTTCCTATCCACGAGCAAGGTATATTCTTCCACTTATGTAAGTCTCTTTTGGTTTCTTGCAGAAGTGTACTGTAGTTTTCTTTATATAAGTCTTTTACATCTCTGGTAAGATTTATTCCTAAGTATTTTATCTTCTTTGGGGCTACTGTAAACGGCATTGATTTGGTGATTTCCTCTTTGATGTTCTTTTTGTTGGTTTAGAGGAATCCAACTGATTTTCGTATGTTTATCTTGTATCCCGATAATCTGCTGAACTCTTCTATTAGTTTCAGTAGTTTTCTTGAGGATTCCTTAGGGTTTTCTGTGTATAAGATCATGTCATCTGCAAATAGAGATACTTTTACTTCTTCCTTGCCAACCTGGATGCTCTTTATTTCTTTATCTAGCCTCATTGCTCTGGCTAGAACCTCCAACACTATGTTGAATGACAGTGGTGATAAAGGGCATCCTTGTCTGGTTCCCGATCTCAGTGGGAAAGTTTTCAGGCTCTCTCCATTTAGGGTGATGTTGGCTGTTGGCTTTGTATAAATGCCCTTTATTATGTTGAGGAATTTTCCTTCTATTCCTATTTTGCTGAGAGTTTTTATCATGAGTGGGTGTTGAACTTTGTCAAATGCCTTTTCTGCATCAATTGATAAAATCATGTGATTCTTGTCTTTTGTTTTACTTATGTGGTGGATTACATTAATTGTTTTTCTAATGTTGAGCCATCCCTGCATACCTGGTATGAATCCCACTTGGTCATGGGGAATTTTTTTTTTTTGATATGTTGTTGAATTCTATTGGCTAGAATTTTGTTGAGGATTTTTGCATCTACATTCATGAGGGATATAGGTCTATAATTTTCTTTTCTTGTGGTGTCTTTACCTGGTTTTGGTATCAGGGATATGGTGGCTTCATAGAATGAGTTTGGGAGTATTCCATCCTTTTCTATGCTCTGAAATACCTTTAGTAGTAGTGGTGTTAACTCTTCTCTGAAAGTTTGGTAGAACTCTGCAGTGAAGTCCTCCAGACCAGAGCTTTTTTTTTGTTGGGAGTTTTTGATTACCTTTTCAATCTCTCCTTTTGTTATGGGTCCATTTAGTTGTTCTACCTCTGTTTGCGTTAGTTTAGGTAGGTAGTGTGTTTCTAGGAATTCATCCATTTCTTCTAGGTTTTCAAATTTGAGTATAGTTTTTCATAGTAATCTGATATGATTCTTTTAATTTCAGTTGGGTCTGTTGTAATATCACCCATCTCATTTCTTATTTGGATTATTTGCTTCCTCTCCTGTTTTTCTTTTGTCAGCTTGCGTCTTGCCAATTCTTTCAATTGTTTTTCTGTTTTCTATTTCATTCAGTTCAGCTCTAATTTTTATTGTTTTCTTCCGCTGCCTGTGGGTTTCTTTTGTTGCTCTCTTTCTATTTGTTCAAGTTGTAGGGATAACTCTTTGATTTTGGCCCTTTCTTCTTTTTGCAGGTGTGCATTTAATGATGTAAATTGGCCTCTGAGCACCGCTTTTGCTGTGTCCCAAAGATTCTCATAGGAAGTGGTTTCATTCTCATTGGATTATATGAATTTCTTTTTTCCATCCTTAATGTCTTCTATAACCCAGTCTTTTTTGAGCAGGGTATTGTTCAGTTTCCAAGTGTTTGATTTCTTTTCCCTGCTTTTTCTGTTATTGATTTCCACTTTTATGGCCTTATGGTCAGAGAAGATGCTTTGTAATATTTCAATATTTTGTATTCTGCTAAGGCTTGCTTTAGGACCTAATATGTGGTCTATCCTAGAGAATGTTCCATGTGCACTAGAAAAGAAAGTATACTTGGTTGCTGTTGGGTGGAGTGTTCTGTATATGTCTACGAGGTCAAGTTGGTTGATTGTGGCACTTAGATCTTCCGCGTCTTTATTGAGCTCTTTCTGAATGTTCTGTCCTACACCGAAAGTGGTATGTTGAAGTCTCCTACTATTATTGTGGAGCTATCTTGTTTTTCAGTGCTGATAGAATTTGTTTTATGTATCTTGCTGCCCTGTCCTTGGGTTTGTAAATATTTAATATGGTTATATCTTCTTGGTGTATTGTCCCTTTAATCATTATATAGTGTCCTTCCTTATCCTTTCTGATGGATTTAACTTTAAAGTCTATTTTGTCAGAAATTAATATTGTCACTCCTGCTCTTTTTTGATTGTTGTTTGCTTGATATATTTTTTTCCATCCTTGAGTTTTAGTTTGTGTCTCTAAGTCTAAGGCTTGTCTCTTGCAGGCAGCATATAGACGGATCTTGTTTTTTAATCCATTCTGCCACTCTCTGTCTCTTTATTGGTGCATTTAGCCCATTTACATTCAGGGTAATTATGGACAGGTCTGAATTTAGTGCTATGATTTTGATGTCTTTTTTTGTGTGTTGTTGACAGTTTCTTTTTCCCACTTAATTTTGTGTGCTGAGTAGATTTTCTTTATATATTGTACTTTCCTCGTATTTGTTGTTGATTTCCTTTCTGCTGAGTCTGTATTTTTCCCTTGTATTTTATTTTGATGAGTATGATAATTTGTCTCCTTTGTGGTTACCTTATACCTTATTATTTACCCCTATTTTTCTAAATTTAAAACTAACTTTTATTTCTTTGTATCACCGTATCTTCCTCTCCATATGGAAGGTATATGATTAAATTTCTTAGTCCCTCTTTATTATTTTAATGTTGTCTTCATTTATATAATAGCATTGTGTTACCTTGTTTTGAGCTTTTTTTTTTTTAATAATCTTTTTTTTTTTTTTTTTTTATTTCCCTGTCTGGGTTGACTTCTGATTCCTCTGTCCAGTGTTCTAGTCTTGGGTTCATACCTGACATTATTGAATTTCTAACCAAAGAACTCCCTCTAGCATTTCTTGTAGTTTTGGTTTGGTTTTTACAAATTCCCTAAACTTGTGTTTATCTGGAAATGTCTTAATTTAACCTTCATATTTAAGAGACAGTTTTCCTGATTTATGATTCTTGGCAGGCAATTTTTTCCCTTCAATTTTTAAATATGTCATCCCATTGCTTTCTTGCCTGCATGGTTTCTGCTGAGTAATCCAAGCTTATTCTTATTGTCTCTCCTTTGTTGGTGACTATTCATTTATCCCTTTCTGCTCTTGTAACACTCTCTTTATCTTTGGTTTTGCAAGTTTGATTATGATATGTCTGGGTCACTTTCTTTTAAGATCTACCTTATGTGGAATGGTCTCTTCCTCCCCCTACCCCTCAGTTTGTTTTCTAAGCTTACCTTTGAAGCTCAGGGATCCCAGCTTGTTACAAATATACTCGTTTCACTAGTTATTTTTGGGGTCTTTGTTGTAAAGAGGGCTCACGGGAAGCGTCTGTCTATTCTGGCATCTTGGCTTCGCCTCTCAGTAAAGCACTATTAAAGAAGAATAAAATAGGAGGACTTGCACTACCTGACCCCAGAACCTACTATACAACTAAGGTAGTCAAAACAGCTTGGTACTGGTACAACAACAGATACATTGATCAATGGAACAGTATTGAGAACCCAGATGTAAATCCGTACACCTACAGTCACCTGGTCTTTGACAAGGACCCTAAGTCCATCAAATGGGGAAAAAATGGTCTTTTTAATAAATGGTGCTGGCAAAACTGCATGTCCATCTGCAAAAAATACCTCACAGCAAATACAAAAACTAACTCGAAGTGGATCAAAGGCCTAAATATAAAGCCAAATACCATGAAGTTCATAGAAGAAAAAATGGAATCAAGTCTACAGGCCCTAATATATGGCATTAACAGGATACAAATCAGAACCAACCACAGACAAGCTCCAGAGGATAAGCTAGATAACTGGGATCTTCTAAAAATTAAACGCTTATGCTCATCAAAGACTTCACCAAAAGAGTAAAAAGAAAACCTACAGACTGGGAAAGGTTTTTTGGCTATTACAAATCAGACAAAGGTCTGATCTCTAAAATCTACAAGAAAACCCAACACCTCTACAACAGAAAGAAAAATAATCCAATTACAAAATGGGCAAAGGAAATGAACAGACACTTCAGTAAAGAAGACATTCAAGTGGCCAACAGACACGTGAGGAAATGCTCAGGATCTCTAGCCATCAGAGAAATGCAAATAAAAACCTCAGTGAGATATCATCTCACCCTGGCATTACTGGCACGAATCAATAAAACAGAAAATAACAAATGTTGGAGAGGATGTGGAGCGATCACAACTCTTATGCTCTGCTGGTGGGAATGGAAAATGATACAACCTTTTTTTGAAAACGATATGGCACTTCCTTAGAAAACTAGAAATAGAAACACCATTTGATCCAGCAATCCCACTCCTAGGAATATATATATATATACACACACACTAGAGAAATAAGAGTCATCACACGAATAGATATATGTACACCCATGTTCATTGCAGCATTGTTGACAAAAACAAAAGGACGGAAACAAGCTAGATGCCCATCAACAGATGAATGGATAAACAAACTGTGGTACATACACAATGGAGTATTATGCAACGCTAAAGAACAACAATGAATCTGTGGAGCATCTCATGACATGGATGCATCTGGAGGACATTATGCTCAGTGAAATAAGTCAGTTACAAAAAAAAACAAATATTGTATGAGACCAGTATTGTAAAAACTCATGAAAAGGTTTACATACAAACAAAACCAGTATTTGAAGGTTACTAGGGAGGGGAGGGGCGGGGGTGGAAAAACAGTTAATAGACGATAGATAAGTGGTAACCTTGGTGAAGGGTAAGACAGTACACAATGCTGGGGAAGCCAGCACAACCTGTACAAGACAAGCCCATGGTAGCTCCATAGACACATCCAAACTCCCTAAGGGTCTGAATTGCTAGGCTGAGGACTGTGGGGGCCATGGTCTCAGGGAACATCTAGTTCAGTTGGCATGCAGAGTTTATAAAGAATGTTCTACACTCTACTTTGATGAGTAGTGTCTGGGGTCTGAAAGCCTGTGCGTGGCCATTTAGGATACTCCACTGGCCTCACCTCTTCGGAAGCAAGGAAGAATGAAGAAAACTAAAGACATAAGGGAAAGAGTAGTCCATCGGACTAAAGGACCACATCTACCATGGCCTCCACTAGACTGAGTCCAGTACTACTAGATGGTGCCCGGCTACCACCACTGACTGCTTGGACAGGGATCACAATAGAGGGTCCCAGACAGAGCTGCAGAAAAATGTAGAACACAATTCCAACTCAAAAAGGAAGACCAGACTTGCTGGCCTGGCAGAGACTGTAGAAGCCCCAAGAGTATGGCCCCCGGACACTTCTTCAGCTCAGTAATGGGTCCACTCCTGCAGTTCACCCTTCAGCAAAACACTGAACAGGCCCATGGAACAAAACAAGACTAAAGGGGTGCACCAGCCCTGGGGCAGGGACTGGAAGGTAGGAGGGAACAGGACAGCTAGTAATAGGGAATCCAGGGTTGAGAAGGGAGAGTGTTGATGTGTCTTGGGGCTTTTAACCAATGTCATACAACAATGTGTGTACTGTTTGATGAGAAACTAGTTTGTTCTGTAAACCTTCCTCTACAGTTCAATAAAAAAAAAAAAAGACTGTAGTTATAACAAAAAAACCTAGAAACACAGGTTATTGATTTGAGATCTTTCTTTTTTTTCTAATATATGTATTTAATGCTTTAACTTTCCTTCTTAATCCCACTTTCTTTGTATTCCACAAAATTTTGTAAATTGTAGTTTTATTTTCCTTCATTTAAAAAATATATATATATTTTATATCTCTTGAGACGTATTTTTTTCACCCATGTGCTATTCAAAGTGTCTAGTTTGTTTCCCAAATATTTAGAGCTTTTCTGGCTATCTTTTTTTTTTATTGGTTTCTACTTTAATGCTGTTGTATTGAGAGAATATTTTGTAAGAAATCTATTTGTTAAATTGCATCTTATGACATAGAATTTTTTCTATCTTGAAAATTTTCCCATGTGATTTGAAAAGAATGTATATTCTATTTTTGTTGGACTCAGCATTTTGTAAGTGTTAATTAGATGAAGGTGATTGATAATGATATTTAGATGAATTTATACTTACTGCTTTTCTCCTGGCTTGACCCATTAATTAATTAATGAGGGGTGTTCAAGTTTCCAAGAATAAAAGAGTATTTGTCTATTACTCTAACAGTTTTTGCCTCATATGTTTTGACACCCTTCTGTTAGGTGCAAACCTACTAAAGACTGTTATTTATTTTTTTTGAAGAATTGACTCCTCTTTATTAGGTAACTTTCCTCTTTATTCCTGATGTTTTTTCTTGTTCTGAAATCTATTGGAAATTAATATCAGTAATCCAGATTTTATTTTATGATTAGTAATAGCACAGTATATCTCTAACCTTTTAGTTTTAAGGTATTTGAGACTATATATGTAGAGTGGGTTTCTTGTACACAGCATACAGTTGGATTTTTTTTATCAACTCTGACAATCTCTTTTTAATTGATGCATTAAGAAAATTCACATTTAATTGATACAGTTGGATTTATATCAACAATGCCTTTAATTGCTTTAGACTCATTGCACTTGTTTTTTTCTTTTTCTTCTCATTTTCTGCCTTTTTTGGTTTTAGATGAGTGTCATGGATTGAATTGTGTCCCCCCAAAATATCTGACAACTTGGCTAGGTCATGATTCCCAGTATTGCGTGATTGTCCACCATTTTGTCATCTGATGTTCTTTTCCTATGTGTTGTAAATCCTATCTTTTTATGAGGTTAATGAGATGGGATTAGCAGCAGTTTTGTAGACTCACTTTACAAGATTAATCTACAATTTAAGCCAATCTCTTTTGAGATATAAAAGAGAGAAGTGAGCAGGGAGACATGGGGACTTCATACTACCAAGGAAGTAGGGCCAGGAAAAGAGCGCATCCTTTGGGCTGGGGGTCCCTGCCTTGTGAAACTTCTAGTCCAGTGGAAGATTGATGTTAAGGACCTTCCTCCAGAGTGAACAGAGAAACAAAGCCTTTCCCTAGAGCTGATGCCCTGAATTTAGACTTCTAGCGTACTAAACTGTGAGAGAATAAATTTGTTTGTTGAAGCCATCCCCTTGTGGTATTTCTGTTATAGCAACACAAGATAACAAAGACAATGAACATTTTATATGATTCCATATTATTTCCTCTCTTAGTTTATAAATTATGGTGTACTTTAAAAAAAAATTTCTGGTCATTGCCATAGATTTTTCAGTGTACATTTGTGAATAATCTAAGTATATTTTCAAATAACTCTATACCCTTTCATGTGTAGTGTGGGTAAATTTTAGGAGTATTCCCAGTTCCTCTAAGCCATTCATTTTGATGTTGCTGTCAATCATTTAAATTATCTATATTTTATATGCTATAAAGCAATATATTATTGTTGTTATTACTTTGAAAAAACAGCTGTCTTTTAAAAATCAACTTTGTTGTTGTTCGGTGCCATCCAGTCAGTTCTGACTCAAAGTGGTTCTATGTATGACAGAACAAAACAGTGCCCAGTCCAGACCATCCTCCCAATCATTGTTATGCTTGAGCCCATTGTTGCAGCTACTGTGTCAACACATCTCATTAAGGGTCTGCCTCTTTTTCTCTAACCCTCTAGAAGCATGATGTCCTTCTTCAGGGACTGGTCCCTCCTGATAACATGTCCAAAATACATGAAATGAATTCTCACTATCCTTGATTCTAAGGAACATTCTGGCTGTACTTCTTCCAAGACAGGTTTGTTTGTTCTTCTGACAGCCGATTGTATATTCAATATTCTTCGCCAATACCATAATTCAAAGACATCAATTCTTTGGTCTTCCTTATTTCATTGTCCAGCTTTCACATGCATATGAGGCAGTTGAAAATATCGTGGCTTGGGCCAGGTGCACCTTAGTCATTAAAGTGATGTCTTTGCTTTTTAACACTTTAAAGAGGTCCTTTGCAGCAGATTTGCCCAACACGATGTGTCATTTGATTCCTTGACTGCTACTTTTTTTTTTTTTACTTTCACGGGCATTGACTGTGGATTCACTGAAATCCTTGATAACTTCAATGTTTTCTCCTTTTAGAATAATAAATATAATGGATTTTATTTTACCTAAATTTATTCCTCTCTGTTGTCTTTCCTTATGTAGATCCAAGTTTCTCACCTATATAATTTTCCTTCTCCCTGAAGAATTATTTCACTATTTCTTGCAGGGCAGGTATGCGGAAATGAATTAGTTCAGTTTTTATTCATCTGAAAAAAATGTTTTTTTTCTCCTTCAGTTTTGAGGGAAAATTTACTGGATACAGAATTCTAGGTTGATTTCTTTTTTTCTTTTAACACTAAATATTTCACTCTACCCCCTTCTTGTTTGCATGATTTATGACAAGAAATCTGTCGTAATTCTCACCCATATATCTCAATAGGTAGCTTATTCTGTTTCTTCTGGCTTCTTTCATGATTTTCTTTTTGTGTTTGATTCCCTGCAATTTGAATATGATATGCCTAAGTGTTTTTTTTTAAATCCACCGTTTGTTGTTTTTATGAACTTCCTAAGCCTGTCTATAATTTTGAAAAATTCTATTACTTCAAATTTTAGTTCTGTTATATATATATATATATATATATATATATATATATATGTTTATCTTTTCCTTTCAGTATTCCAATGATTCATATTTTTTAGCTTTTGAAATTGCTCTACAGTTCTTGGATATTCTATTTTGCTTTTTCCATTAATTTTTCTTTTTGTATTTCAGTTTGATGGTTTTCTATTGACTTATATTCAGTGTCACTGATTCTTTCTTCAGCTGCATCAAATCTACTGATGATCCTGTCCGAGTCATTCTTCATTTCTTATGAAGTGTTTTTAATTTCAAACATTTTCTTCTATTTTTATTTTCCTGTTCTCAGATTATATTACCCAATTTTTCTTGCATTTTGTCTACTTTTTCCATTAGAATCTTTAGCATATTAGTTGTAGTTATTTTAAATTCCCACTCTAGATGATTCGAAAATCAGTTTCATATCTGAATCTGGTTCTGATGTTTGCTTTTTCTCATCTGACTGTGTTTTTCTTCCTTTTAGCATGACTTATACATTTTGTTGAAAATCAATATGATGTTTTCAGTAATAGGAAGTGACTTTTAGTGTTAGGTTTTTATAGTGATCTGGCTAGGATTTGGGTTATGTTTAATGTTTTCCCAATCTGTAGGCCTGAGGCTTCTAATTCTTCTAGTTTTCTCATTTCGGTCTTCCCTTTTGTATTTGTGCTTTCCTTAGAAATTTTCCTTAGGTAGACTTTATGTCTTGCTGCTCTTCCAGCTGTAATCCACTATTATTATACTGGAAGACTATTGCTGTGATGGTAAGAAGTATGAGTGGAGACACGTTCTATAATCCTGTGATTAGATATCAGTCTTTTGATGGGCTTGTGTTTCTTAGCTTTTCCTCTCTTTGGTAAGACAGGAAGACCAGAGGGGCCTAAATTTCTACAAATACTACCTTTCCTTATGTGGTATAAGGCTTTGGTAAAGTTCTTTCACCTAAGAATAAGTCCTGTTTTTATGGAGGTTTCTTGAGGCTTATTTCAAAATGGTTACTTTTTCCCTTCCCTATCAGAGCCAGGAGGGAATCATTCCTGGCTCTTCACTATGAGAATTTGGCAGGGATATTAATCCTTACTGCCCAAAATAGTGTGTAGAATTTCTAAAATTGTAGTCCCCAGTGGCTAATCCCTCTTATGTCAGTGCACACTCAGCCTCCAGTTATTAATCAAACTTACTATTTAAATGTTCCTCCAAGTTTATGGTCCCTGTGTTTTCTGCTTCAGAAAACACAAATCTTGGCTGTGACTCTCTGGATTTGTCTATGTCTGCAGATATAGGAGTGATGGTTTATCATGCAACCTCAGTTGTGTGATGAGTCGAGAAAAAGTCAATGATTTTCAGTTCGTTTAACTTTTCTGCCTGTTTTAAGAATGGAAGTAACATTTTCCGATGTCTTTACATGTTGAAGCTGAAACCAGAAGTTCTCATTATCTTTTTAATGCTGATATCAAATAGCCTGTTTATTTTTTTAAACTATTAATAGCTTTTTTGAATTTATTCTTTTTAGAGTCGATTTGATCTGTCATCACCAATCATTTGACACATAGTATTCCCTGATACTGCATATAACCTTGAAGTAGCTGTAACAATTTTTTTTTTTTTGAATCATGAAGAACATGAAGGACAGCATTGTAACTGATGCACAGTTTACCTAAGGGATCAGAGCTGCAGAAAAGGGCATTTTCTCCAAAGACTTCCTGTGGAATAATAAACTGGCCTTAGGCCCGTCAAACTACTTCATAGTATTTAACCTTTTTTGTTCAGGAGGATTCTGTGTTTCTGATAAGAAAAAAAGAGAATGGTATCTACAAAACTTTGTAAGTAAACTCAATTTTCCTCATGTGAGTGAGAGTAATTTTCTCAGAAATTTTTTTTAAGAAAATATATTTTGATTTCTTGAGTTGCTTAATGTACCTTGTGAACAAAATGGAAAATCTCTAACAAGCTTTATCAAACTAGAAAAAGCCATTTAATTAACATGTTCTATTTAGTTAGAATATATTTTATATGTATAAAGTTTGTGGCTTGGTATTAAGAGCTATGGCTGGGAACCAAAAGGTCAGCAGTTTGAATTCATCAGCTGCTCATTGGAAACCCTATGGGGTGGTTCTACTCTACTCTGTCGCTATGAGACAGAGTCAACTCTATGACAATGGATTTGTTTATTTATTTTTGGTTTATATAAAGTTAGTAAATTTTATACCTGAGAGATGGAGCCTAATATACTCATCTTACATATGAAGGCAGTTTCCCTTACATAATTTGATAAATTTTATTTTACATTCAAACATACTTAATGCTCCAAGTCTAGGGTAGGTAAGAGCAACACAGTCATGCATTAAACAATATATTAAGTATTGAGGATCGATATCCCAGGATTTCATCATTTTTGAAAGCTGAGTGGACTACAGATTGCTAGATATCTGTGAACAAATCATCTTAATGACACATAAGTAGTCACTTAACTAGAGTTATACACTTTTTCTCAGGACATATACATATTAACAACTGCAGTATAACACTAAATACAGAAATGAAAAATTGGTGGTTGATTTTATTTTGTCTTCATGGCACTGAGGTCAAACTGGTAATGCTTTAGGCACTAACTGAAGAAATATGCCCCCAAATTAATGTCTTTTTATCGATTGTTAAAATCATTGGTGAATTTATTTATTTTATTTTAATTTTTGCATTTTGTATACTGTCTGCTATAATCATGAATTACACTGATGTTAAAAATATGAGTAGAAAGTTTTATCAAGCCTAGGTTGGACTTTCTGGGGGCAAAGGCCCTTTAGTTGCCTTTAACTATATATAGAAGCATAAATTGGAAAAACGTTCAGTGCATGATGTCTGAAACCAACAAAAATATTTAAAAATAAAGGGCGAATCACACTGTAAATATATATTTAAATATAGTCAGCTCATCCCAGGGAATTTTTGTGCATTCGTTCATCCATCCATCCATATATTCAGTGACTCATTAATCAACAAATGAATATTAAGCAAATGCTCTATTCCAGTGTCTCTACTAAGCACTGGGTAGTAACAGGTAAGTATAGTAGATGCTGTTCCTGTCACCATGTTACCTAGAGTGCATTGTATTCAGTGAAATGATGTATAAAAAAACTGTTTTGAATGTTACTAAGGCTATCCAAATAGTTATAATATTCACTTTGCCTATTTCACTTTATTAAATCCATGACATTCATTTTAATATAGTCAATGAGGTAGTTTTTGGAAACCAAGTCATTTGTATTTATAGTGTATGATTTTTCTTTTTTATACATCACATCCAAGAGAAAACTTAGCTTGAAAGTTTACCTACAAATACCAGCATTTTATGTCCATTACGTATTTGTTCCTCAAAACAATATTATGATGCAGACAGTGAAAGTATGGTTTCTTTTAAGCTATATTACTTCTAAAGTTACTTAAAGTTATTTTTGGAATATGATCCAGAGAAATAAAAATAAAAAAGAAAGAAAGAAAGAAAGCCTTGTGGTTTTTTAGCAAAGCCTTTAAGACATTGGTGATGAGCTACCATCAGTAACAGCAATGATTCAATTGTGGTAACAGCAGTAGAAACAAGTTTTCATTGGATAATCTGTTCTATACGATGTGCCGCTTTATGCTCAATAGTCACACATGGAGACACCCTTCTTTCAATTTGAAGCCATATGAGAAAAGACTTACGTAAGCAACTAGCCTTCCAGATTCCCCCTCTCTCAGGGAGTTTATTTATTTGATTGGATCAATTACAGCATACATTAAGATGTTTCAAAGAATACTACTTACCTAACTTCTCTTATGTTTCTAAAATATCTTCTTATACATGTCCTTAGCCATTGAGTTGTTTCCTATTCATGGCGACCCCATGTGTTACAGAGTAGAACTGCGCCAAAGGGTTCTCTTGGCTGTTATCTTAATGGAAGAAGGCCACCAGGCCTTTCCTCAGTAGTGCCTCCAGATGGGTTCCACTCTCCAACCTTAGGGTTACTAGATGAGTGCAAACTATTTGCACCACCCGGGGACCTCCAAAATGTCTCCTTAGAGGAGATTTTTATTTTTTTCCTTTTTGCAACATGTCAGAATTCTGTAGGTAATTGGATTGTCAATAAGAGATTTAATCAATGACAACTATGCCTTTATTCTGACTGAATCTTTCTCCAACAATTTCCATGCTTTTGCTGTACAATTTTTTTGGTGAACTAGGTAAAGAATTGATCCATAAACTAATGTATTTCTTTAAAGACCATTAGCTTTATGGAAGTTTACTGTAATTATTTGTTATATAGAAATGTCAGTATTTAGAAAACTTTAATAAACAATGTTTTGAAATGATATTTTAAATATAAACAGTGATGATGTCTCCTCCCCCAGCGTGGCAAATTTTGTATCACAGATGATCTCTTAACAGTCCTTAGTGAAGCCTGGGGAGAGGCAAATATATTCATAGCTAGAAACAAACACAAAAAAAATGAAGGACAGGGATAAAGAGATGCTGGAAAATGGTGAATGATTTTATTTGGCATAAGTATTAATACATTGTGAACATAATACTTTTTGGGACTTTCTCCAAAGTTGCCAGTTAGAAACAACCAAGAATGTCATGGCCAAACAACCAGACATCAGGTAGTGATTTTGTCCTCTTAGATCTGTTTCTTGGCACTCATGCTCCCTGGGTCCTGTTCACATTCACTGTGGTTGCTCTCTTTGTGGCCCTGTTTGGCAACACCACAATAATCATCCTCATTAGGGCTGACTGTCATCTCCACAGCCCCATGTACTTTCTACTCAGCCAACTATCTGTTACGGATAGACCTCTTGTGTATCTTCACATTTGTCCCCAAAATGGCACTCGCCTGGCCTGGGAACAACCACATCTCCTTCATTGGCTGTGGTGCTCAGCTCTTCCTCTTCATGACCCTGGTGGCAGCAGAGGGCCTTCTGCTGGCAGCCATGGCTTACTATCGCTACGTGGCCATCTACCACCCACTGCGCTACCCCATCTTCATGTGTCCCTTGATCTGCATGCTGATGGTGGTTGGGTCATGGCTGGGTGCACTGCTTAATGCCTTGATTCATGTAGTCTACACACTGACTCTCCCTTACTGCACCTCCGGCGAAACACATCATTTCTTTTGTGAGATCCTGTTGAAACTGGTCTCTGTGTGGACACTTCTCAATATGAAAAAGGGTCTTTTTGTCAGTGGTATTTTTCTCCTCCCTCCCATCTCAGCCATGATGGTATCCTATGGAAGAATATTGTCCGCTGTACTGAGAACAGGCTCAAGTATGGGCCTCATGAAAACCTTGGCCACTTGTTCTTCTCACATGACTGTGGTGTCTCTTCTATGGGGGTGCAATCATCAAGTATCTCCTGCCAGAGTTCTACCACTCCCCTGAGCAGGATGTGATGGCCTCTGTTTTCCTCACCATACTTACACCCATGCTCAACACCCTCATCTGCAGTCTGCAAAACAGGAACTTTGCTAGGGCCCTTAGGAAAATTCTCAAAAAATAAGGAATAGGAAGGAGTTTTCTACATTCTAATATTTTTTTTTATGAAAGAATTTACATTTAAATGGTGGGATTTAACATATATAGATAGAAAGATTGATACATAGAAATAGATATATAGATACATTTCATATGTATTTGATTATAGAAGTCAGGTATTTTTGAGAAATAGAGAGCAGACAAAAACATAATTCTTATATATAATATCTAGGAATATAATATAACAACATAATTTTCTTCCTTTTAATCATATGTTTGTAAAAAAATTATATAAATGAGTCTTGTTTATTTGATATATCAAGTGCATATTTTATTCTTATGCAAAAATCATAACATAATTGTTGGAGAAGAGTTGGGACCCAGAAGGGTCCCAACTCTTCTCCAAAGGAGACAACCAAATGCCCCATTCAGTCATGGAATATGCTCAAAGCCCAGGGTCTCCTGGTGATAAGCAGTCACCAACAAGGTCCAGATTGGCCTCTTTTGTCTGATGACCTGTGAACTACCACTCATCCAAATATCCAGCATGTCTTGCTGGAATAGGGGCAGGATAACAGAAATAAACATTGATGTTAGGAAAGAAAGAATGAGATATCAAGAGGAATCATGGGTCCCCAGAAATTCTGAAATTCCATTAGGCAGACATTTAAATGTCCACTATATTTTGGGTGAGGAATAGTCACTGATAAGGCCACTCCTCTACTTCCTTGGGGTAGTTTTCTCATCCACTTTTTTTTTTTTTTTAGCATTGTCCCTGGATCTTCTCTCTGATTTATTCTTTTTTTAAGACCCGTATTGCCTTACCTGCCATGATAATTGTGGAATATATTTTTACAGTTGCTAAAGAGTTTTTTCAACTAACTTTCTGCCCATGGTGGTTGAAGTCTGTGATAGATAAGCTACCATTTACCAAATATTCACTGTCTGCTCCTGATCATATAAGGAGCACACTTCTTCACTCCATCACACATTGACCTAGTGATGTGATAAACTTTGCTCAATAGTATGTGGCTGAAAGTGTCTGTATACCAGTTCCAAGCCTAGAGCTTCAGGAATATCATATTTTCACATTCTTCTATTGCTTCTTTTATTGTCATGAGAAGAAAATGTCTCCGGTAGGTTGCCTCTTTCAAAAGCTTATTTAAGTTTTCTGAGCCAAATTTCCTCATCTAAAAACCGGTTATCAGGAGAGAGACCACCAGCTATTTCAAAATAGAGAACACAATTCAGATAAGTACTTTAATAGGAGTTAAAAGATATAAGGAACCAAATAGAGGAACCTGAATCAACCAAGAGTCTCCCATCAGTAGAATGCTCCTAACACCTTGGGAACTGTCAGACAGAGGGACAAGATGGCTTCCTGGACCCCATGGGTGGGGCCCTCATACAGAATCTAGAACCAAGGCGAGGGCCAGCAGGCAAGATTTGGAACTGTGAAGAGCGTGGCTATCTTATCGAAAGTGAAATCAGAGAGAGCCACTGTTACTTCCAGGGACTATAGTCCCTGGAAACAGGGAAAGAGAAAGGGAGAAATTTGCTGACTTCTGCCCTACAGCCTTTCCAGTCTTCTGATGTGTCTTAAATTGTGATTTCCTATATAAAATTGGCTGGCAAAGGATCTTGAGAAATGTAGTTCTCCCTGCTGTAGAGAAGAATAAAGGCGTTGAAAGTATCAGAAAACAAAGGAACAAAACTAAACATGCTGGCTAATAAGAAAAACCAAAAAACCAAGCCAGTTGAGTCGATTCTAACTCACACCAACTCTATATGACAGAATAGAACTGCCCCATAAGATTTTCAAGGAACAGCTGGTGGGTTCGAACTGCCAACCTTTTGGTTAGCTGCCAAGCCTTTAACCACTGCACCACCAGGACTCCTGACTAATAATAGTGCCTGTCTTGTACGAAGTATTTGAGTATCTTCATATCTAGTTGTCTTAGTCATCAAGTGTTGCTATAACAGAAATACTACAAGTGGATGACTTTAACAAAGATAAATTTATTTCTCACAGTCTAGTAGGCTAGAAGCCGTCAGTTCCAGGGAAGGTTTTCTCTTTCTGTCACCTCTGGAGGAAGGTCATTCTTCCTCCGGACTAGGCCAAATTCAGGGCGTCAGCTCCAGGGTAAGTTTTTTTTTCTCTGTTGGATCTGGAGGAAGATCCTTCTCATCAATCAAGCTTCTCCTGGACTAGGAGCTTCTTTGGGCAGGAACCCTGGGTCCAAAGGACAAGCTCTGCTCCTGGTGCTTCTCTGTTGGTGGTATGAGGTTCCCACCTCTCTGCTTGCTTCCATTTCCTTTTATCCCTTGAGAGATAACAGGGGGTGCAGGCCACACCCCAGGGAAACTTCCTTTACATTGGTTCAGGGATGTGACCTGGTAAGGGTGTTACGATCCTACCCTAATTCTCTTTAATATAAAATTACAATCACAAAATGGAGGACAACCACACAATACTGGGAATCATGGCCTAACCAAGTTAATACATACTTTTAGGGGGACATAGTTCAATCCATGACACTGTTGATATTTTTGTCTTAAAATATGCTTTGTTTAATATTTTTATAGCTAAATTAGTTTTCTTTCTAATTAATGTACTTTTTCCACCTTTATTTCATATATTCTATCTCTTTATATAAAAATATACCTCCTTAAAATTTTACTCAAGTAAAATTTGCTAAAGATGATTCAAAAAAGGTCGCTGCAGTACACTGGCAGGAGACTGCCAGAAACTCAAGGCAATTCAGAAAAAGAGGAAATTAATGGATCACAACTGTCAAGGCCTCCACCAGATTGAGTCCAACACAACTAGAAAGTGCCCAGCTACCACCATCAACTACTCTGACAAGGATCACAACAGAGGGTCCCAAAAGAGAGAGCTGGAGATAAATGTAGAACAAAACTCTAACTCACCAAAAAAGGCCAGATTTACTGGTCTGACAGACTGGAGAAACCTTCAGAGTATGGCTTCCGGATACCCTTTTAACTCGGACCGAAGTCACTCTTGAGGTTTACTCTTCAGCCAAAGATTAGACAGGGCCGTAAAGCAAAACAAGTCTAAATGGGCACACCAACCCAGTGGCAAGTTAAAGAAAGCAGGAGGGGACAGGAAAGCTGATAATGGGGAGCCCAAGGTTGAGAAGGGGAGAGTGTTGACATGTCATGCAGTAGGCAACTAATGTCACTAAATGATATGTGTATTAATTGCTTAATGAGAAACTAATTTGCTCCATAAAACTTCAGAAGCACAATAAAAAAAAGGAAAGCAAAATATCCACCTGACAGCATTTGAGAATTATTATTATTAGTTCCATCTTTACTACCACATAATAGCAAAGACTTTTTTTTTTTATAATTACAACATTTATTGTGCACTGTCAGGAACAGTACCAAGTACTTTTCATACATCATTCATTTCATCCCCACATTAACCCCTTGAAGTAGGTGCTATTATCACATCCAGAATCCTGTGAACAGTAATGGGTAGGAATGTAAATATAAGTTGAAACTCTTAACCACTATTACATTAACTTCAGCTCAACTTCTGGCCTCAGTGCTTCCATTTTTGTATATCAATTAATTAAATGTAGAGAAAAATATTAGAGAGTCAACACTGGGTATTAGAAAAGACTGAAAATATAAAACAGAGAGATAAAATTTGAATAAGGCATTATACAGGCAACGGAAGGAATTGAAGGGATAAAAGAATCAGGATATAATAATCAAAAATGATCTGGACCATTAAAATGGGAGACCAAAGAGTAGGAAAAACTAACTCTTTAGATGACCTACATAAGCACTACTCCAACCAGTACAATGGTAAGTTTCATCACTTGTCAAAGGGGAAATGACACACAGGAGACATATACTATTATATTTCTGTATGACTTGATTCTGATCCATTGGGTTGACAACCACGTGTAATGACTCTGATGTACAAGATAAATGTGCTTCGTGTACTAGACTTGAGTACACAGACATATGTTCCCTTTCTTTTTTTTTTTTTTTCATAAAGTATGGTTAAATAAATATTTTTTAAAATTCCTGATTAAAAAAAAGAAAGAAAATCACAGGAAGGAGGGATGGCATTGCTGATGTCTGGTAGATCTTGGCTAAAAGCAGAGAATACCAAAAAGATGTTTACCTGTGTTTTATTGACTATTAAAAAGCATTCAGCTGAGTAGATCATAACAAATTTTGGATAACATTGGGAAGAATGGGAATTCCAGAACACTTAATTGTGCTCAGAAACACTGGTGGTGTAGTGGTTAAGTGCTACAGCTGCTAACCAAAGGATCAGCAGTTTGAATCTGCCAGGTGCTCCTTGGAAACTCTATGGGGCAGTTTTACTCTGTCCTATAGGGTCGCTATAAATCGGAATCGACTCGATAGCACTGGGTATGTATATATGTATGTAATTGTGCTCATGTGAAATCTGTTCTTAGACCAAGAGGCAATAATATGAACATGACCAAAGGATACTGCTTTGTTTGAAATCACAAAATGTGAGATCAGGATTCTATCCTTTATCCATACTTATTCAATCTGTATGCTGAGCAAATAATCTGAAAAGATGGACTATATGAAGAACACAACATCAGGATTAGAAAAAAACTCATTAACGACCTGCAATATGCAGATGACAGAACCTTTCTTGTTGAGAGTGAAGTGGACTTGAAGCACTTGCTGCTGAAGATCAAAGACCACAGCCTTCAGTATGAATTACACCTCAAAATGAAGAAAACAAAAATCCTCACAACTGGACCAATAAGCAACATCATGATAAATGGAGAAAATACTAACATTATCAAAAAAACATTGTCAAGGATTTCTTTTTATTTGAATCTACAATCTACTCTAATGGAAGCAGCAGTCAAAAAATCAAAGTACGCATTGCATTTGGCAAATCTGCAAAAGACCTCTTTAAAGTGTTAAAAAGCAAAGATGCCACTTTGAGGACTAAGTTGCACCTGACCCAAGCCATTGTATTTTCAGTTGCCTCTTATGCATGGGAACTATGAGCAATGAGTTAGGAAGACCAAAGAAGAATCACGGTGTTGGTGGATAATATTGAATATAACATGGACAGCCAAAAGAATGATCGAATCTGTCTTGGGAGAAGTAGAGCCAGAATGCTCCTCAGAAGCAAGGATGGAGAGACTTCTCAAGTACTTTGGGCGTGTTATAAGGAGGGATCAGTCGCTGGAGGACATCATGCTTGATAAAGTAGAGGGTCAGCAAAAAAGAGGAAAACCCTCAAAAAGATGGATTGACGCAGTGGCTGCAACAATGGGCTCAAACATGGCAATGATTGTGAGGCTGGGGCAAGATGGGGCAGTGTTTCATTGTTATATACATAGGGTCATTTTGAGTAGAAACCTAGATAAAGGAACCTAACAACAACAACAACTTAAAATATTAAAACAAAGGTTTTCTCCAGTCTAGATTCTTTGCTTGGAACATTTAGCCTATTTACATTTGCTGAAAAAATTCATGTACTTATGCTTATTAGTGTTTTTATTTTAAAATCTTTATATTATTTTATTTAGTGATTTTTAGTTATCTTCTCCAGGTCCCTCTTCATTTCACTCTTGTCTTCTTTGGGTTAATTATTTTTCACACTTCACAACTTCTTTGTGTCATTTAAGACAGTATGCACTTTGCTTCTTCATGTTTTAGTGATGATCTAAGACACTGTACCATACATTTATCAGAAACTAATTTTATTACAACTTCATCATCTACTCACACAATAAAAAGATATATATATTAACTAATATCATCCTCACAGCTATTGCTATCTAACAAACCACCACAAATTCAGTGGTTTAAAACAATGAGTTATTATCTCCCACGGATTCTGGGTTGACTGGGGAGAGTGGGTTGGTTCTCCATTGGGAAGGCTCTCTTGAAGCTGCAATCAGATACTAGCTAGAGAGATATGAAATTCTATTGGACTGGATGTCTAAGAAGACTTCTTCACTCCCATGTCTAGTGCCTCAATGCTGCTGCATGGGAACTGTCTCTCCAGCAGACAAGGATGGACTTTTTATGTGACCTACAAATTCTTGATTGAGTTCTCAGCCACCCTACTTGGTGCCATTCAGTGAGAAAGACAATTTTCTGCAGAGTTCCTGGGCCTGCTGGAGGAGGGTGGAAGTTAATTTCTAGTTAACTCGGGCAGGAGTGTATAGTCCTTACCTTCCCTGCTTTATTCAGAGTTCTGAATTCTCACCTTTAGGTGGTGTTGTTCTCCATGACACACAGAGCCATGGAAATTGATACGGCATTTTTTTTTTTTTAATTTCCTTTGACTAATATTCTGATAAAGGAACTACTTCCTTATGCCTTATTTTTCTAAGTGTTTTCATTTGCCTGTATATGTCTCTGGTGTATTTATGCAGTTCTTTAAATGGATGAAATAAAATCTTAGATTTGCATACCTATAATCTATTTCTAAGGCTATCTATTCAACTGGCTCTGTGCATTGGTTATGACACCTAGTCTGCCACACTTCCAGGCATTGAAGTCTATCTCATATTATTGTCACATTACCAACTTAACTGTAATCTTATTATTATTTTTTTAATTTTAGAATGCCATTTTTATAGACAGAATAGCTGTGTCTGAGAGAAGTTAACTTACCCGAGGTACATGTTCTTGGGTGACTGATCCCAAACGGTAATTCCTGGCCTTCTCATAGCAAAATCTGAGTGGGTTTTCCTCAACCACATTGATTTTTGAATTTTTACTTCTAGAACATCTTAAAACTTTAAGCAAAGCTAAAGTGGTAAGACATCTCTAATGTAAAATACTTCTGAACAGATAATAGTATTCTTTTTCAGAACAATGGTTCCAGATTATAGGAGGTAGGGCAAAAGAATTATAATCCACGTTATTCATATGTAGTTGATACCTTTATTATGAGTTTTGGGTAACACATATGTTCCTCTACGAACTATTGCAGTATATATACATACACACACATATATATATATCTCCACAAAATATAGCTGTTTAAAACAATTATATGTTTTGAATTACTTTTGAATTTGTGATTACAGTAGGTTTCATCAGGGGCCGCTAATCTTTGCTCCATGCATCATCAGTGGAAGTGGCTCACCCGGGAGCTGGAAGATACACTTTCATGACGTGCCACTCATGACTGAAAAAATTGAGTTTGGTTTTTGGCTGGGTGCTCAGCTGGGGATGCGCACTAGGAGCCTCAGTTTCTCTGCTTGTCACAGCATGGGGATTATATAATCTCACTGATACAATTACTCTTAAGACACTTCTATTTAACACAGGGAATGAGGCAGCAAATAGTCACTGGCCCGCGGCAATTCTGAAATTCTGGTAGAAATTGTTGCCAGTTCTTTATTTAAGATTCAGTGTGATTCTCTGGGAATTGTTTTCCATGATATTTGCCTCTGCTTTCTGAGTCACCCTTACTCTACCATTTAAAAAAAAAAAACAAAAAAACAACGGAGTAGTCATCTCGATCAGTTTACTCCTTAGACCAAACTAGTGATACTTCTGCCGGAAAAACTTGCTTGCAGATATTGTAAGTTTTCCATGAATCTTGCTGGGATTTACTCCTTTAGACAAAAGTCTCAATTACCAACCTTCAGAGGCCTTTTCCAAACTTGGGCTCCCTATGACACAGCTGCACTACAGTGCCCTAAAAACTTTTTAGAAGTTCTATTTATTTTTAACTGAAGAGAATGTGCAAGACTTTCAGGAATCATAAAAGGTGTTTTGTCTGTTTGAATGTTTATTTAAGGTACTGTCTTAAATGGTTCTGAAAACTTAACAAGCGATTTTAGAGTCACAACTTGTATGGGGTCTCTGGCCTGAGGCCCTTTCTTAATTTGAGACTTCTTTGCTGAGAGAAATAGCTTTATTTTTTAATCCACTGTGTACTGGCTCCTTTGTATACAATATTTTTTTATCTTTAGCTCATCTCTCTACTTTTACATTTTAACATAGGTCATGAAAAGCCAGTTAGCATTTTTAATATTCTGCCTGGAAGTTTCCTTAGCTAGGTCTGTGAATTTTTAAATCACACATTAAAAAAAAACAAAAAAAAAACTACTGCTTTCGAGTCGATGCCGACTCATAGTGACCCTATAGGACAGAGTAGAACTGCCCCATAGTTTCCAAGGAGCGCCTGGTGGATTCGAACTGCCAACCTTTTGGTAAACAGCTGTACCTCTTAACCACTACACCACCAGGGTTTCCAAATCACACATAGGTTCAGCAAATCTTCCCATAGCAACATTTTGCAAGTATTTCTTGATATTTTCTTACATATTTTACATTTGAGGTTCACTTTGGTTCTTTATTTTATTTGAAATTTATTTCATCTTCATTGTGTGATTTAAGATCTACATCAGTTTTTTTCAAAGGTTTTATGCATTTATTGAGTAACATGTCTCCATCAAAATTAATGATTTCCATCATTAGTCAAAAAATACAAATTATATGGTTGTTTTATAGTAAACCATGTATCATGTACTAGTCAATAACTCAAGCACTTGTACTTATTGCCCAGGCCCTAATTTCAGAGGAAAAATGCCACTGCAAGCCATGGCAGCAGGACCAAATATAAAAATAACCTTATAGAAACAATGCAGCCAGATTGGCAAATGAAGGCCAAAATAACTTGAAACAACACAAAAGAAGCATTTAAACGGGATGAATAACATAACAAAATGATATTTTGGAACTGTAACCTCTATCCAGTTAGGATGTCGCCATTTTGGCAAATTATGCTCAATATCAATATCGCATAAAATGTTTTTCCAGCCACCTCCTCAAGGCCCCCTTGACCTCTTTATTCCTCACGCTGTATATAAGCGGGTTCAAGACAGGTGTGAAGATGGTATAAAAAGCTGAGACCACCTTATCACGGCCAACTGAACGGTAAGATTTGGGCCTCATGTAGATGAATATGAGGGTGCCATAGAAGAGTCCCACAACTGCCAGGTGAGAGGAGCAAGTCGTGAAGGCTTTCTTCTGGGCTGCAGCTGACTGCATGCGAAGCACTGCAGCCAGGATAAGGCTGTATGAGGCCAAAATGAGAGACAAAGGGATCAAGAGCATCAGAATGCAGCAGACATACATGAAAAACTCAAAAATCGTGGTGTCAGCACAGGCAAGGCGTACCAGCGATGGTGCCTCACAAAAGAAGTGATTGATTTCCCGTGAGTGACAGTAAGGGAAGCTCAAAGTGGCACCAGCTTGCATCAGCCCATCAACCCCTCCCAGGAGCCAGGAACCTGCCGTCATGAGCAAGCAGAGCCTCTGACTCATGAGAATGGAATAGCACAATGGGTGACATATGGCCACATAGCGGTCATAGGACATGGCCGCTAAGAGGAAGCACTCACCCCCTCCCAGAGTGAGAAACAGGAAGATCTGGGCTCCACAGCCAGTGGGAGAGATGGACCTAGTGCCTGTCAGGTAGTTGGCTGCCATTTTGGGAACAACGGTGGAGACCAGCATCATGTCCGTGAGGGAAAGTTGACTAAGCAGGAAGTACATGGGTGTGTGGAGTCGAGGGTCCACACGGATGAGGATGATCATAAGGGCATTGCCCATCAGTGAGGTGATGAAGATAATGAGCACCATGGCAAAGAGGAAGAGGTGGATCTGTGTGTCACTAAAGAGCCCTAGAAGAATGAAGTTTACCCCTGTGGTGTCATTTGCGTTCTCCATGGCTCTACCGGTGCCTGAAAGATGTAAGAAAGATGAAGAAATTAGATTTGCTTAAAAGGAAGCTTGGATATATTCTTTAAAAAAAAATTTGGCTAAATGACTTGGGTAATCTCAGACATGGAGGGCTAATTATTAATCTTTCACTTATAAACAAATTTTTTGCCATAGCATCCTCCAATTCATCTCTCCTGTTAGCATACACACTATGTTTGGTTCACACTAAATTGGATAACATGCATACACAGTAGTATACATTTTACCTGTATTATTTTATAATAATTTGTCATCTGACACCAATAATTTATCCAGGATGTTAAGAAATACTACTTATACAATCCCAGTTCTTCACGCATTTGGAGATTCAGGTTTATTCACTTTAGTCCATATTGAGATGCTGTGTCTCATAATTATCACTTTTGCATGTGTTTCAGATATTTTCTAAGTGTTTTCTCACATGGTTTTCTTCAATATAGAGACAAATTAAAATTTCAAAAGTTACAGAAAGATGTACAACCAATAAAACTAAGTTTGCTGTGGGGGGAGAAGTTAAAATTTTCTATTCCACACTTAGATGCAGCCTGTGCGCTAAACACGCTAGACTTCCAGCCACCACAGATACTACTGCCTCTATCACCATATAATTCATATTATCAGGACTTGTATTCCAGATTGCAGTGTCTATGTCTCATTAAGTTTTGAACCCCCTCAACATTTAGACTTGGTATGTGTTATGTCTTCAAACAATGCTGGTGAATTTAATTGAATATACCCATTCCAAAAAAAGTTAATAATTTTATAAATGAACATAAATAATTTTTATTACTTGCAGACTTTCACATCAGTTTGGTCATCAATAATCTTCTATTTTTAAAGATAGAAGACAAAAACCAACCCATTAATTATGACTTATCCAAATGATCTTGTTCTCACAAAATGAGCCTGAGGTCCAGCATCTCCTGCAAGTAAAATATGCTCGTTTACTTTCAGCAATAGCTTCTCTTTTCACTGAAACCTATACTTTCTGTTTCTTTTACATCTAAGTATATTTGGTAGTAGAAATGGATGCACATGCAAATGACTTTATCTGTTATACTTAGGCGAGCTGTGTCTTTGGCTTATAAATTCAAATTGTCAAAGAGTGCGATCATTTCAGGATTACCAAGGGTATTACATTTAGGCTTAATTCGTAATCTATGGTGTAGCAAATCTTCTTTTTGGTTACTCTGTAAATTAATTGGAAAACAGTGCAAATTTTGTGAATGGTCTTCATACATTTAATATATATTACAACTTTTTGGTGTCCAATACATACCACCAATGACCTTCATATCATTAAAGTATGTGAATGTTTAATTTTTCAAAATTGATATAAATATGCTATGAAAATGAACATATCACTCTTTTTCATGCTTTATTCACTCAAATATATATATTTTGAGTGATATATATATATAGATATATATTCAGTTTAATATATTGGTAATTACTGCCACGTTTTATTACATCACATATATGCAGTTTATATATATACACACGTGTGTGTGTATATATACATATATATATAAAACAAAACAAAACCTGTGCTGTCTAGTTATTTGTGACTTATAGTGATCTTATTGGACTGAGATGAACTGCCCCATAGAATTTCCAATGAACAGCTGATGGATTTCAACTGGTGACCTTTCGGTTAGCAGCTAAGTTCATAACCACTGTGCCACCAGGGTGTATATATATATATACACACACACACACGCATATATATACATATATATATATACACATACATACACATGTACAGAAAACCCTGGTGGTGTAGTGGTTAAGTGCCACGGCTGCTAACCAAGAGGTCGGCAGTTCAAATCTGCCAGGCGCTCCTTGGAAGCTCTATGGGGCAGTTCTACTCTGTCCTATAGGGTCACTATGAGTTGGAATCTACTCGATGGCAGTGGGTTTGGTTTTTTTGATTTATGCATATATATACATTGTCTCGTGCAATGTCACAATAATTAAATGAGGTAAACTTTGTTTTTTTTTCAGATTTGCAGATGAAGGACTGGAGAACTAGATGAATTTATGTTTCCCTGGTCTCAAAAGTAGGAGGCCTGGATCCAGAATTCTGGTTATGAAAGTAAACTCCCCACAGTTATTTTGGACTTCCCAGGTTTTTGTCCCAACTATTATCTTATAAACAAAACTTTTTGAATATAACAAACAAAATAAATAAAGAATGAACTCTCAAACACATTGTTACTGTTAGATGCCGTGAAGTCACTCAACACATGGCTACCCCATACACGATGAAAGTAAATGTTGCCCAGTCCTGTGCCATCCCCATAATCGGTGGTTGATCAGACTGTTGTGATCCATAGGATTTATTTGGCTGATTTTTCAGAAGTGGGTTGCCAGGCCTTTCTTCCTAGTGCATCTTAGTCTGGAAGCTCTGCTGGAATCTGTTCAACATCACAGCAACAGGAAAGCCTTCACTGACAGGTGCATTGTGGTTGTGGGTGGGTGTGTTGGCTGGAAACCAAATCTGGGTCTCCCACGTGGAAGGCAAGAATTCTATCCCTGAATCTTAAATGTCTTACCTCAAACCTGTAGGCTAGGCTGAATAATTATCTTTCATATAACCAAAAATTACATGAAATTAAGTCAAAATATTTGTTGTAGTCATCCTCTGTGGGTATAGTCCCAGGCTCTGTAGTGATACCAAATACATTCTCATTGCAAAATGTAAGCACTAAGTGTGTATATTTTTAATAATTATACACAGAAATAAACAAATAAATACATACCAATGTTGATCTGTGTGAAATAGGAATTTCTGCCCTCTTTGTAGTTTCTATCACATGAATAACCCTACCTGGAGCTTCCAGTCCATCTATGGCTTGAGCAAGAGGCAGCAGTGGAGGTTAAGTGTGAGGTTATAAATCAGACAGCTCACTTCCAGCCTGTATTTGAGCAACTGCGAGTTCTGTGAAGTTAGGCACCTTTCTTAGACCCTATGTGTCTCGGGTTAGTGTATTTAAAATGGGTAACTCTCTTACAGGTTGTTGTAAGAATTAAATGAGGTAGTGCATGTACAATGCTTAATTAAATTACTTACACTAATTATGTCCTCAATAAAAGATAGCCAACATGACTTTTCTCTCCACACAAACTCTTTTCCAAGGGGAAATTCATAGAGAATTTAAAAGAATCAAATACATGTGCATTTTACTTTAGAGCCAGAGCATTAACTAAAACTCAACTTTCCTCAGAAACTTTGTACAGGTAGTCCCCGAGTTAAGCCATTTTTGACTTACAACGAACGGCACTTGTGACCATCCTTTTTTTTTTGTACATCTTATTGTTAGTAATACCCACTACATACAATGTTCCAACACATAATTTGCTGACGTTATCATTCTCGTGTCAAGCCCCCAAAACAAATAAAGATTGATTTTGTAAAGATACTGATAATAAAATGCAGTGACAGTGAAAATTATAAAAAATAAATAAATTAGATTTTCTACTTACATCAGAACTGACTTATGACAGAGTCTTCAGAATGGAACCCTGTCGTAAGTTGGGAAGTACCTATGACATTATTTTCATAATTACAATTTGATAAAGATACATTTGTGTAATATAAATATGAAAGAATGTTCTGTCTCACTGGAAATCAAGAAATACATAGTTTAAGCCAAATATTCATAATTTTTATGCACTCAGACTTTATACACTCAATGTTTCGTTAGTGTATGCATTACCAGTAGGAATGCAATGGAGACTAATCTCAGGGTAAAAGTGAAAAATCCTTTATAAGTCAGTTTGGCAATATGGAGTGAAAGCCATAGAGCTAGTCTTGTCCCTTGGAAGCATTGCCATATGTTCTGGATATCATTCTAAAAAATGACCCAAAAGAAAGTGTTGGGAGGAGATCATATAAACCCAAAAGGTTTATTTTGCATGGTTTTTCACAATGTGTATCCCGAACTATTATGGAAGTAATAAATTTCCCATGGAACAAAATATAGCAGCTGGAACAATCTTAGATACCACACCAATTGATGTAAGCAAAAAAAATATTTCTCAAAATGTATAAAATGTGTATGGCAGAATGTTAAAGGAAATTGTTATAACGTTATTAAGTGCAATCCAGGTACTTTAATTTCTGTGGTTTCAAAATAGTATGATTATGATATGGTTCTTAAAATTACAGAAATTAAGTGGGCAACAATGAAAGCATTAGAGCACACCATCCCCAGTAGTAAGCACTCGGCCTAGAAGCCAAGGCACTAACCTGCCTCTGAGCAGCCACCATGCAGGAGGTGCCAAGTACTCCAGGCCTCCAGTTACTGGATTACCACTCAGATCTAACCCAATGCTTCTGTTGCAGGTATAAAATACAAGGAAACTGGCTACAGCCTTAGGGAGCCCTGAGCTTCAGGCTGTATAAATGCTAGCTGGAAAACATTTAGAAGAATACAGATGACCAAATACCCTCCCCATTTGTTACCTCCATACAGGATTATTTTCAAATCTCAGGGTATTCGATCCCTGAAGAAAATGACCTGTTTGATTAACATGTTAAAGTCAGGATGTGATTATTTTGAAAATGATGCATGCCTTAGAATATTATTAATATTGAATGAGATACCGTATGTAAAGTACTTATCTCACACCTGGGAAATATACTTAGCACTTAATCCTGGTAACCTAAACTTTCACAGTAACTAATGTGTCGACGAAGAACTGGTGATGACATGGGGACCAGAGTGTATGTTTAAAACTGTCTTGCCCACCAAAAGGCCATGACTGAAATGAACTTTTCCAGTCCTGAAACTTTGTAGCTGTGTATTTGGGGCCTGTTACATAAGCTCTCTTAGCCTCAGTTTAATCATTTGTAAAAGGGTCATGATAATGCCTCTCCCATAGAAATATTTTTTGGAGTTATAGATAGAAAGCACCAGATTTATCAAATAAATATAATTTAAATTTTTCCTTTCTCCCTGCTTTAGCACAATATGTTGTCTTCTGATCTGATGTATAGTACTGAGAGATTTTTCTTAATGTCTTTGTCTTGCAACAAAATAAACAAAAAGTAAAAACCTGTTACCACTGAGCTACCTCTGACTCATGGCAATTCCATGTATGTTAGAGTGTAACTGTGCTTCATAGAGTTTTCAATGGGTGATGTTTCAGAAGTAGATTGCCAGAACTTTCTTCCAAGTGCCACTGGGGGGACTTGAACCTCCAAATTTTCGGGTAGCAGCTGAACATGTTAACTGTTTGCACCACACAGGGACTCAACTCTGGGAGATTATACAATGCTATACTAGATTACCAAAACGTAATAAGCATTAACTAATTTATTTCATCACAGCTCTCTTATGAACTGGTTGAGAATTAAGAAAACTAGTAGAATTATTGCAGTGCAATGAATCTCTTTTATATGGCTTCTCTAGGTCTGGTCTTGTAATTCCAGAAAATGATTGCCTGGGCCAAAATTTTAGAAGAGATTGGTAGATTTAGTATGCAAATAAAAAAAATGCAAATAGTGGCTTGAAAATTCCCCCAATAGGATTATGCCCCTTGTAGTCCTTTTGGGAGATCGGTTGGTGTTGATACTCTGGTAGGCTTATGTAAGGGCCAAACTCAAAGAGGTTCTGGGGGCCCTCAATACCATCAACAAGAGTCTAGAGTGAAGCACGTCCTTTGGATCCAGTGTCCCTGCACTGGGAACTTCCTATACCAAGAAGAGAGAGCTGTAACAGTGAAGTCAGAGAGATGGTGGGCTTGCTGGCCCATGGAGAGAGAACTGGGTGCCTTTGTGCAGGAGGTTTGCCTGCTACTGAAGAGTTGTAACACTTGCACATACAGGGCAGAGGTCTGAGTGTGCCTGGTGTAATATGCCTCTCCCTCTGTGCATTGTGGTGGGAGCCATACATTCCCTCATGGCAGCAAGACAGAGAACCATGTGGGCCTGGGTAGCATGGCGGTAGGCAGAGGCACAGACCAAGAGGGGTCCAGTGGCAGAGGCTCTGGAGATCCTGTGCAGGGGTCTTTCCACCAGTGAGGCAAGCCCCAGTGAGGCCCAGGGGCAGAGCAGGAGCCTCAGAAACCATGCAGGTGTCCCAAGTAGCATGGTGGTCGCCAGAGGCAGTGGTGACATGAAGATAGCATCTGACCTGAACCACAGTGTGCCAGCACAGTGATATAAGCATGAATATGGGTACTTTGGAGAAGGGTAAGCAGTTCCCTTTTGAGAATCTGTTGTCACTGTTTCTTTCTAGAAATAATAATAATGACTTTCACTTTGCCAACACTGTGTGTCTTGTGTGTCCAGCTTGATCACGGACAAACATAGCACCCATGGAATGGTTGATGCCAGTGGGTGTATGTGCCTCATTCCTAACAGACTTATGGTTGACTGGTAGTTTGAGGCACAGCCTGTCTGCATGTGCAGTGCAGGTAGACAGACCACACAAGTATACCAGGATTCTCAAACCAATATATGAAGGGATATTTGAATTTTATGTTCAAACAGGTATGCACCTATGGACATAGTCAATAATTTGAGAAGGCAGAAGAAATAAGTGGAAATATAAGTCAAATTCTAATAACCCTGAATAAATTAATTAAAAGAGAAAAATGATAACTTTATTATTAATAACAAAATCAACAGTTAATATTTATTGAAAAATTACTGAGTGATCTACGCTGCACCTAACAGTTTATTTGCATGATTTTATTTAAGTTTTTTTTATTTAAGCAGACTCATGAAGCTAATGTTATTTTTACCTCCCAATTACTGTTGATGAATCTGGGCCTTATGGTAAAGTTAACTAACTGCTCAAGGTTAAACCTTTAATAAGAACAGACCAGGAAAAAAGGTCTGGTGGTCTATTTACAAAAATTAGCCAATGAAAAACACAAATCACAACAGGACATTATCGGACTCATTCCCTTTGGACACACCAGCAGGAAGGATCAATTGCTAGTGGAGGACCTCATGTTTGGTAAAGTAGAGGGCCAGTGAGGGTAAGGGAGACCCTTGGTGTGGTAGATTGGCACGATAAGCACAATCATGGTCTGGAACTTTCCGACAGTTCTGAGGATGATTCAGGACCAGGTCATGTTTGTTTTACATAAGGTTTCCATGTGTTGGAGTTGATTCAATGGCAGCTATCTATCTATCTACCTATCTATATTTTGTATGCTTATCATGATATTTGACTTACAAAACTGTTTAGGATATGCTGGGCTATATAGTACATGATGCATACTTTAAAATACGACTAAGGGACAACTTTCTCGTACATAATCTTATAGCACCCCACAGTTCTCCACTACAGTCATTGAAAACTTGTACTTGTTTAATTAATTATATAATCCATTTTTAATGCAGTAAAGATATTTTTTATTCTTACAGAAGTTTATAAATACATATCATTAAGCAAAAAAAAAAAAAAAAAAATCACAGAAGTAAAGTAAGACGAGTTAACCCAAAGGGAACAGACCTGAGTACAAATATCCTAGAAGAAGAAACAGAATATTTTTCTTTCTTCTTTTTTTTTTAATACTTTTTATTGTGCTTTAAGTGAAAGTTTACAAATCAAGCCAGTCTCATATAAAAATTTATATGCACCTTCCTGTATACTCCTAACTGCTTTCCCTCTAATGAGACAACACACTCCTTCCCTCCACTCTCTATTGTTGTGTCCATTCAGCCAGCTTCTGACACACTCTGCTTTCTCATGTCCCCTCCAGACAGGAAATACCGACACAGTCTCAAATGTCTACTTGGTCCAAGAAGGTCATTCTCCACCTTTATCATTTTCTGCCCCATAGTCTAGTCCAATCCCTGTCTGAAAGGCTGGCTTTGGGAATGGCACCTGTCTTGGGCTAACAGAGGGTCTGGGGACCATGACCTCTGGGGTCCTTCTAGCCTCAGTCAGACCATTAAGTCTGGTCTTTTTATGAGAATTTGAGGTCTGCATCCCACTGCTCTCCTGCTCCCTCAGGGGCTCCCTATCAGGACAGTCATCAGTTGTAGCTGGGCACCATCTAGTTCTTCTGGTCTCAGGCTGATGTACTCTCTGGTGTATGTGGTCCTCTCTGTCTCTTGGGCTCATAATTACCTTGTGTCCTTGGTGTTCTTCATTCTCCTTTAATCCAGGTGGGTTGAGCCCCACTGATGCATCTTAGATAGCTGCTTGCTAGTGTTTAAGACCCCAGACACCACTCTCCAAAGTGTGATGCAGAATGTTTTCTTAATAGATTTTATTATGCCAATTGATTTAGATGTTCCCTGAAACCATGGTGCCCAAACCCCTGCTACTCTGCCCTTCTAAGGGTTCAGTTTATTCAGGAAACTGCTTTTAGTTTAGTCCAGTTGTGCTAACCTCTCCTGTATTGTGTGTTGTCTTTCCCAACACCTAAAATAATTCTTATCTACTATCTAATTAGTGAATTCCCTTCCTCCCTTCCCCATCTCGTAATCATCAAAGAATATTTTTTTCTCTGTTTAAACTATTTCTCAAGTTTTTATAATAGTGGTCTTAAACAATATTTGTCCTTTTGCAACTGATTAATTTCACTCAGCATAATGCCTTCCAGATTGCTCCATGTTGTGAAATATTTCACAGATTCACGATTGTTCTTTACCGATGAATGATATTCCATTGTGTGAATATACCATAATTTATTTATCCATTCATCCGTTGATGGGCACCTTGGTTGCTTCCATCTTTTTGCTATTGTAAACAGTGTGGCAATGAACGTGGGTGTGCATATATCTGTTTGTGTTAAGGCTCTTATTTCTCTAGGATATATTCCAAGGAATGCGATTGCTGGATCCTACAGTAGTTCTATTTCCAGATTTTTAAGGAAGTGCCAAATTGATTTCCAAGAAGGTTGTACCATTTTACATTCTCACCAGCATGTTTAAGTGTTCCAGTCTCTCCACAACCTCTCCAACATTTGTTATTTTGTGTTTTTTGGATTAATACCAGCCTTGTTGGTGTGAGATGGAATATCATTGTAGTTTTGATTTACATTTCTCTAATGGCTAATGATCATGAGCATTTCCTCATTTATCTGTTAGCTACCTAAATGTCTTCTTTAGTGACGTACCTGTTCATATCCCTTGCCCATTTTTTAATTGGGTTATTTGTCTTTTTGTAGTATCAGGCAAATTTTAGAGATCAGGTGCTGGTCAGAAATGTCATAGCTAAAAAGTTTTTCCCAGTCTGTAGGTAATCTTTTTACTCTTTTGGTGAAGCCTTTGGATGAGCACAGGTGTTTGATTTTTAGCAGCTTCCAGTTATTGAGTTTCTTTTCTGCATTGTTAGTAATGTTTTATATACTGTTTATGCCATGTATTAGGGTTCCTAGCCTTGTCCTTATTTTTTCTTCCATGATCTTTATGAATTTTTTTCCTTCAGTGCTTTATAGAAGTCATCCTATTGCCTTATGGCTTGCATGGTTTCTGCTGAGTAGTCTGAGCTTATTCTTATTGACTCTCCTTTGTAGGTGACTTTTCATTTATCCAGAGCTGCTCCTAAAATTCTCTATCTTTGGTTTTGGCAAGTTTGATTAAAATATGACTTCCTTTTAAGATGTACCTTATGTGGAGTTCCATGAGCATCCTGGATAGATATCTTCTCATCTTTCACAATATCAGGGAAGTTTTCTGCCAAAAAACCTTGAAAAATTCTCTCTGTATTTTCTGTTATCCCTTCCTGTTCTGGTACTGTAGTCACTCATAGGTTATTTCTTTTGATCCTTAGAGTTTCTTTGTTTTTTAAAATTCATTTATCTTATTTTTCTTCGAATATGTTGGTGCCAAGTGCCTTATCTTCAGGCTTATTTGTGCCAAGTGGTCTATCTTCAAGGTCACCAATTCTGCCTTCCACTTGCTTGATTCTGCTCCCTGACTTTCTATGGAGTTGTCTAATTCTGCAATTTTATTGTTAGTCTTCTGAATTTCTGATTGCTGTCTCTCTATGGATTCTTGCAGTTTATTAATTTTTTCATTATGTTCTTGAATAACCTTTTTAATTTCTTCAATTGTTTTATCTGTGTGTTCCTTGGCTTGTTCTGCTTATTGCCTGATCTCCTTCCTGATGTCTTTAAGAGTTCTGTACATTAATCTTTTGAGTTTTGTATCTGGAAATTCCAAGAAGGCACCTTCATCCAGGAGATCCATTGATTCTTATTTTGAGAGCTTTTTGAGATGAGCATGGTCTGTTTCTTTATGTGACTTCATATTGACTGTTGTATCAAAGCCACCTATAAGTTATTGTAGTAGTTTATTTTATGTTTGCTTACTGTATCCTGGCTTCATGCTTTGTTTTGTTTTGATATGCCCAGATGGGTTGCTTGAGTGAGCTAGCTTGATTATTTTCTCTTTTAAAGCTCTGACATCCTGTCACCAGATGGCTAGAGCTGTTATCAGGTATATCAATCTAGGAGTCCATTCACTTTTCTTGTATGAATTCAGCTTGGGTGTCCAGGTAGCTGATCATCAAATGTGTGGTACAGGTTCTGTCCTACAGTATTAGAGGGGCAGGTTGATCGGTATAGGTACTGGTATCAGGTTGTAGCAGGGGGTCATGTTTTGAACAAGACAGGGGGCTGAGAACCACCCACTGAGTATATCTGAGGAAAGAACGTCCCTGATCCCTAAAGCATGCAGGTGGGTGGGTTCTGCAGATGGACCTTGGGCACCCAACGCTTTTGGTTGTAAGGACTGGGAGGTGCCAGTTATCCTTGGACCCCTGTCACAGGTGGCTGGGTGACCTGAGTGGAGACACCAGTCCTTAGGCCCCTGATGTGGATAGGTGAGGACTCTATTTAATATGCAAAGTGGTTTCAAATATCAAACACCCACTTCTCCATCGTACAGCTGAAACAGTTGCAGTCTGCCAACAAGGTCCTATTCTCCTGAAAAAGCCCATAAACCATTTATGTCTGGACAGGAGCTGCTTCCATCCTGAGCTCCCCCAATTAGTGGAGCTGGCAAATTATCTTTTTCCCCAGTTGTGTGTTTATTCCTACTCAGGATACTCCACAGGGCCTATCTCAGGCCCAGGGAAATTAGCAGCCACTAAAGCCAGCTTGGGGGCTTGAGGTGCAGTAAAATATATGCAAGTACTTAGCTTTTGCCAAGAGCACCATTCTTCTCTGGTTCCAGACATAATGCATAGGCTGTGTGGCTGGCTACCACAAGCCTGCTGCAGCCACTCCCAGGAATGTTGCCTGAGGGACCCTGGGGACTCAGGTCTGGTAACTCCTCTCCACTTCTGAACCATCTCTCCTTCCCCCTGCTGCTCAGTCCATTTTCTAACTTTGCCTTTGATATTCAGGGCTCCCAGCTTGTCATAAATGTAATAGTCACTTGTTTTTTGGGGGTCTTTTTTTATAAGAGGGATCGCAGGAAGCTTCTGGCCATTTTGCCACCTTGGCCCCACCTCACCTTGGTTTTGGTTTTAATCTCCAGTGGCAGCATGACAAAATACCTTAGAAAATGTATTCACCTCAGCATGACTATTCATTACTGAATATATTCCTTACTGAGCATACTGAATATATCTGCACACTATTAGTGAGGGCTGCAATGTTCCACGTGGCAGCTCTAAAGACATCTAGTGGGTAGAAATAATTTGGAAATATTAGCACTGCATAATAGATTTAGAATCCAGGACTTCATAAAATTCTGTGGGATAAGCATTAACCCAGAGTGGAAGAAGGCTTTAGGAAAAGTTCCCTGCCTGAGGTGACATCTGAGCTGAGTTTTGAAATATGTTATTTATTAGACAAAGAAGGAGAAGTGGGGTATCAATTTTTCAATCCTTCAATTATTTAACAAATTTTTCTTCTTTTTTTTTTATTGAGCTTTAAGTAAAAGTTTACAATTCATCAGTTACTCACACAAAAACTACACATTTTTATGTGACCCTAGCTGCTCTCCCTTCAATGTGACAGCACACTCTTCCTCTCCACCTTGTATTTCCCATGTCCATTCAACCAGCTCCTGTGCTGCTCTGCCTTCTCCTGTCACCTCCAGACAGGAGCTGCCTATATAGTTTCATGTCTACTTGAGATAAAAACACACTCCTCACCAGTATCATTTTATATCTTTTAGTCCAGTCTAATCTTTGTCTGAAGAGTTGGCTTCGGAAATGGTTTTAGCTTGGGGCTAACAGAGAATCTGGGAACCATGACCTCTGGGGTCACTCCAGTCTCAGACCATTAAGTCTGGTCTTTTTACTAGAATTTGAGGTCTGCATCCCACTTTTCTCCTGCTTCATCAGGGATTCTGTGTTGTGTTCCCCATCAGGGCAGTCATTGGTGTCATCCAGGCACCGTCTAGTTCTTCCACTCTCAGGCTGATGGAATCTCTGGTTTATGTGGCCCTTTCTTTCTCTTGGGCTCATATTTACCTTGTGTATTTGGTGTTCTTCATTCTCCTTTGCTCTAGGTGGGTTGGGACCAATTGATGCTTCTTAGATGGCTGCTTGTTAGCTTTTAAGATCCCAGACACTACTCACCAAAGTGGGATGCAAAACATTTTCTAAATACACTTTGTTATACTAGTTGACCTAGATGTCCTCTGAAACCACAGTCCCCAACCCCCTTCCCTGCTACTCTGTCCCTTGAAGTGTTTGGTTGTATTCAGGAAACTTCTTAGCTTTTGGATTAGTCCAGTTGTGCTGACTTCCCCTATATTGTGTTCAACGATCTTTTTTATGCTACATTATAATCCAAAATCACAGGAAAATGAGATTAATATATAAACAGTACACGGCTGCTGTTACCAAGAGATTTGAATTGTAGGTATAGTTGGATATGCAAATAGGTGCAGTAAAGTATATAAATTGCTTTGCTCATCATGCTCGTAGAGTACACCTCATAAGAACACGTCTGTTCAACCTATGACATATAATTTGTTCATAACAAATGTGACTAAGGGAAGACCCTGGGACTGAATGTTGAAAGGTGACTCCATGTTACCCATGGATAAGTATGGGAAGCTGGGGAGTCGGGAGGGGGCATGCTCAGGAACATGATGTCTGGGAAAAGCACAGCAGGGGCAAAGATAGGAGGGTTGATCCAGCAAGGGTGGTTAATTGTCCAATGTCACTTCTTTTCCTGATTCACATTTTGGCCTCATTTATTGCTGTTATGTGACCCAATCTTTGACAAACACTAGTGGAATTATCAGATTTGCATTTTAGAAACGTTACATTGGTGATAATCAGTTGAACAACTGCATGAATGGAGACAGAGAGACCAGGTGAGTGATAATGCAGAAATATATGATGTTGATGTAAGTGGGACCACACCTCAACATCACGATGGACTGAGGTGGTAAATATCTTGATAAATATATTAATATTAAATAAAAGCACAAATCTGGGTGGGGCCAAGATGGTAGAATAGCCATAGGCTTCCGGCAATCCCTCTTACAAAAAAGACCTGAAAAATCAAGTGAAATGATTATATTTACGATGGGCTAGGAGCCCTGAACATCAAAGGAAAAGTTAGAAAACGGACTGAGTGGCAGGGGAGAGAGAGACTGTTCAGAAGTGGAGAGGAGTTGCTGGAGCTGAATTGCTGGGATCCTTCAGGCACCATTCATGGGAGCTTCTGCAGTGGGCTTCTAATAGCGTTCAGCTGCAGTTTTCTCAGGAAAAAGCGGCCAGCTACACAGCCTACTCACACCTCTGGAACCAGAGAAGAACGGCGCTCTCAGCAAAAGCTAAGTACTTGTGTATATTTTACCATGCTCCCAGCCCCGAAACCATCTTCAGTGGCTATTGATTTCCCTGGGCATGAGATAGGCCCTTTTGAGCACCCTGAGCCATAATCCTGGACTTTGAGAAGGAATAAATTCACAACAGGGGGAAAAGATAATTTGCCAGCTCCACTAACCTGGGGAGCTGAGGACAGAAGTGGCTCCTGTCCAGGCATAAACGGTCCGTGGACTTTGAATACCCCCCCCCACCTCATGGACCTGTGTGGGCCTATTTCAGGAGAATAGGCCCTTGCTGGCAGACTGCAACTGTTTTAGCTGTGCGGTGGAGAGGTGGGTGTTTGATATTTGACTCCGCTTTGTGTATTAAACATGGTTCTCACCTACCCACATCAGGGGTGTAAGGTCTGCTGGCTTTACTCAGGTCACCCAGCCACATGTGACAGGGGTCCAAGGATAACTGGTACCTCCCAGTCCTTACAACCAAAAGCTTTGGGTGCCCAAGGTCCATCTGCAGAACCCACCCACCTGTATGCTCTAGGGAACAAGGACGCACTTTCCTCAGAGACACCAGCGGGATGGTTCTCAGCCCCCTGCCTTGTTCAGAGTGTTCAGAGCATGACCCCCTGTTGCAACCAGATGCCACTACCTACACCAAACACCCCTGCCCCTCTAAGACTGTAGGGCAGAGCCTGTACCACACACTTGATGACCACCTACCTGGACACCTGAGCTGAATCCACGCAAGAAAAGTGAGTGGACTCATAAGCTTATATAGCTGGTAACAGCTTTAGCCATTGGGTGACAGGACATCAGAGCTCCAAAGGTAAAAATAATCAAGCTAGCTCACTCAAGCAACCCATTTGGGCATATCAAAACAAAACAATGCATGATGTTAGGATACAGTAGGCAAACATAAAATAAACTAATACAATAACTTATAGATGGCTTGGAGACAACAGTCCATATCAAACCACATTAAAACAAAAAAACAAGAAAACAGACTGTGATCGCTTCAAAAAGTTCTCAAAACAGAGAACCAAAGGATCTTCTGGATGAAGGTGCCTTCCTGGACGTAACAGATGCAGAATTCAAAAGAGTAATATATAGAACCCTTAAAGACATCAGGAAGGTGATCAGGCAAAATGCAGAACAAGGCAAGGAACACTCAGATAAAACAATTGAAGAAATTAAAAAGGTTATTCAAGAACATAATGAAAAATTTAATAAACTGCAGGAATCCACAGAGAGACAGCAATCAGAAATTCAGATGATTAACAATAAAATTACAGAACTAGGTAAGTCGATGGAAAGGTAGAGGAGCAGAATCAAGCAAGTGGAAGGCAGAATTGGTGAGCTTGAAAATAAAGCACTTGGCACCACTATACTTGAAGAAAAATCAGAAGGGGTCAGAAGCTGACATAATGGACATGAAAAGAGAGAGTGGAGGGAAGGGATGTGCTGTCTCATTAGGGGGAGAACAATTAGGAGTATATAGAAAGTTGTTTATAAATTTTTGTATGAGAATCCAACTTGATTTGTAAACTTTCACTTAAAGCACAATAAATTTTTTTTTTAAAAAAGCACAAATCTGGATGCATGTCTACCACTTTACAGTTGACTGTATTCAACGCCAGAAGAATCAAGCTGTTTCAAAAGCCAGATACCTTTTTCCCACTTATATACTCAATTATTTCATGTCTGTAAACAAGGATCTTGTAGTATGGGGAAAAGATGTTGGAAAGGCAATTCGTTATATTTTCATTGCAGTCCAACCAACTGAACAAAAAACACACACTCTTTAACTTTCAAAGACTTGAGAAGCGTATGTATTTCCCCTCAATTTGATGAACCATAACAATAAACACAATCAATCTGTATGTGAGCAAATAATATGAGAAGCTGGACTATATGAAGAAGAATGGGGCATCAGGATTGGAGGAAGACTCGTTAACAACCTGTGTTATGCAGATGACACAACCTTGCTTGCTGAAAGTGAAAAGGACTTGAAGCACTTACTAATGAAGATCAAAGACCACAGCCTTCCATATGGATTGCACCACAACATAAAGAAAACAAAAATGCTCACAACTGGACCAATGAGTAACATCATGATAAACAGAGAAAAGATTGAAGCTGTCAAGGATCTCATTTTACTTGGATCCACAATCAACAGCCATGGAAGCAGCAGTCAAGAAATCAAAAGATGCATTGCATTGGGTAAATCTGCTGCAAAGGACCTCTTTCAAGAGTTGAAGACCAAAGATGTCACCTTGAAGACTAAGGTGCACCTGACCAAAGCCATGGTATTTTCAATTACAACATATGCATGTGAAGGCTGGACAAGGAATAAGGAAGACTGAAGAACTGATGCCCTTGAATTGTGGTGTTGGCGAAGAATGTTGACTATACCATGGACTGCCAGAAGAACGAACAAATCTGTTTTGGAATAAGCACAACCAGAATGCTCCTTAGAGGCAAGGATGGCAAGACTGCGTCTTACATACTTTGGAGATGTTGTCAGGAGGGATCAGTCCCTGGAGAAGGACATCATGCTTGGCAAAGTACAGGGTCAGTGGAAAAGAGGAAGGCCTTCAACGAGGTGGACTGACACAGTGGCTGCAACAATGAGCCAAAGTATAACAATGATTGTGAGGATGGCGCAGGACTGGGCAGTGTTTTGATCTGTTGTGCATGGGGTCGCTATGAGTCAGAACCAACTCGACGGCACCTAACAACAACAACAATAAACACTTTCTATGATTCCATTTAAAAGACTCTAAAAATGAGGAAAAAGTGGGACTAATGAGCGAGGGAGTAAAAACATATTCTTCCAAAGATATTTTTTGGACTCTGCCGCAATTCAAAAGTAATTAGACAGAAAAATTTTAAGTGAATTATTATTTTAGACAACCTGTTAAATACAATTTCAATAGTCTCTGCTAACAATAATTTACAATTACTGTGTAGTTAGGAAAATTTTTTGTCATGTTATATATATTATCTATTCTTTACTCTTCCTAGAAATGGAAAGACTGTTTCTGCTCCCAGTTTCTTGTACCTCTAGTTCAAAAACAGAAATTAAATAGATTCTGGCAACAGAATTTTCTAGTGTCAAATAAGCACCTGTGCCCTGAAGTATTTAAAAAAAACTTTTAAACTTCAGAATTTATTCAGGTGTTCAAGCTTGTGGTGCCACCAATATTTTACCAAATTATTGTTCCTCCACATGATAACAAGGCTTTGGGATTCCTGTACATCCTAAAGGACTATGAACTAAAGAACTTTGGAATTCTACAATAAATTTAGTAAGAAATCAACACATGATTAAGCACATAAGCTAGCATCATTTTTCACAAATGTTCTGTTTTCTTAAGCGTGTTCCAAGGACAGATTCCAAGAAGGGACTTATTGGTCAAAATTATCAAAAGTTTAGATACAAAGTACTAATTTGCAGGATGTAAAAGTCTAGATCAATTTGCCCCACTGTCACTGAGGAAAGATGAGCAATGTCTCATCTTTTCACTGTGCTTAGAGTTTCTCCCCTCCTCCTACCGGTGCATCTGTCCTTTCATGCCTGTTCTGTGATTATGAGGGGCCTACATGACACTTTGGCTTCTGGATGGTTTGATGAAAAACACACCTCAGTGGGAGATTTGGAGGATAGGAAGAGATTGGGGTCTGGTACTGATTCCATAAGCCCCATCCCTGACAGCTGAGACTGTCAGTGACTGGGTTCTTCCCCCTCTAGTTCCAGGTCTCACCAGTGGCTGTCCTGTCCTGCAGCTACACCTGCTATGTATCCTGGGAAGTGCTTCTCATGCTGTGGCCCCTCAGAATTCAGATGCTCTTCCTTTTAATACAAAGTTTGTATTTTACACTACACTATATCATTACTTTTGAATTTTTTGTTGATATTAAAAAAAATTTTCTTTTCTTTGTGGTATTAAAAAAAGTAACTACAAGAATACAAAACATTAGATCTCTGAAAGGAGTCAAAACATAGTCCTGTGAAGTTCCAGAGATGTGAGATTTCTCAGTGATTGGCCTTTAGAGAAAGTTTTCATGCAGAAGGAATCATTTAAGCTCAGCATTTATGGAATATTAGAATCTAGACAGAAATGGAGAGAGTGAATATAGAGCAAGGACACAGCATGGGAGAAGCTATGATTGGAAATATGAAGGTGTCCAGGTTGAAGGCAGCCTGAGACCTCAGTTAGAAATAAGCTGTACAGGCAGGTGGGCTCCCATGAAGGAGGGGAGGTGCTGATTTTGATTCCTGATGTCAGGATTCACTTGTACAAAGTGATAGAAGCATTTCTCAGTGTTTGATGAGACTAATCTTCAAGGGAATTTCCTGAGCATTTGAGGTTAAGAGCATAGAATGGTGTCTTAGGCTGGGTTCTCTAGCAAAACCAGTAAAGTATATAAGTATATACAGAGATTTATATCAAGGAAATGGCTCAGATGGTTGTAGAGCCTGGAATGTCCAAAGTCCACAGGTGAGGTTAGAGGTTTCTCTTGATGCATATCGCCACAGGGGCTGGTGAACCCAAGATTGACAGGTTGGAGAGCAAGAGTCCTGTTCACAGGCTGTGAAGATCAAAGAATTCTGAAGATCAGCAGGCAAGACCACAGTTAAGCTGCTAGCTCAAGTCCCAAAAACTGGAGATCAGATGAACAGGAGCCAGCTGCAGGATCCATAATGAGCAAAAGCCAAAAAGCCTTGCCAGAATATTCACTTATACTCAGTGTGGGGCACATGCCCAAGGACACTCCCTTTCAACTGATTGGATACTCTCAGCAGATCCCATCATGGAGGTGATCACATAATATCAAATCTTATCATGGACGTGATCACACCACCACAGGACTATTGAATCACTGAGAACCGTGGCTCAGCCAAGTTAACACACAACCTCAACCATTATAGATGGAGGATACCACCTCCTTGTCTTGAAAGCCACGAAAGTATAGAAAGTACTTAACTCACAAATTTTGTTTAATTCTGAGAAGCTGACACTCAGAGGTTTTAGTGGTTTGATTAAGATTACACACTTAGAAGCAAAGGTACTATGTGAACCCTAGTTTCTGGAACTTCAAGTCAATTTTTTTCTGTTATAGTATTCTATTTCCTGCCTCCTAACCTCCTTCATCCAAACCTAAATACATTAGGCTTTGTGTTCTAATGGAAATAGGAAAGAGAACAGAGCCAGAAAGCTAAGAATTATTGATACCGTTTCAGATCCAGATTTCTTTGAGTTTTGCAAGCATATGGATGAAAGTACTTAGGAATCAATTAAACAGTAAATATGCTTTTCATACGAACCTTCAATGTGCTTTTAAATCTTCCAGTTGGCATGGAGAAGGGAGGCAAACTGCAGATGTAATCCCACCATCAAGAGTTAATACAGATTGCAAGGACCAAGATGGCTGACTCGGCAGAAGCTTCTACTGATCCGTCTTGCAAGAAAGACTCAAAAAAACAAGTGAATTGATTACATACATGACAATCTATGAACCCTGACCATCAAACACAGAGCTAAGGAGTTGACCTGAGTGACAGAGGAGCAAGAAGCCATGTGCTGAAGTGGCGACCACTTCCAGAGCCCGGCGTGCCATGCCTCAGCCATAAGCCCTTGCGGTTCCTTGGTGCCAGAGTGGTGGAGCTGATCATGGCCCCCTGAGACAGGGGAAGTACAGGATGCGGCCCTAACCCCCTGGGGCAATCTCGGCAGGGACCCAGCCAATGCATGCAGAATGCACACCGAAATGTCTTATAGGAAAATGAGAAACCACGGGGAAGCAGTGACTGATTTGGGAGCCCAGATTGCAGTGTCCCAGCCAGGAGACCTTGGTGCTGGGCTTTGGACTAAGAGCGGCAGGGCTGACTGTGGCTTCCTGAGAAAGGGCAAGCATGGGAAGCAGCCCTAACCCCCAGGAGCAATCACCATGGGGATCCAGCAAGTACACACAGGCTACAAACCAACCTGAGTGACAGGGGACTGAGAGTCTGCACGCAAGCAGCCGCCAAGCCCTGATCCCTTGGTGCTGGGTCTTGGGAGAGTGCCGCAGAGCTGATGGTGGCTTCTTGAGACAAGGAAAGCACAGGACACAGCCCTAAACCCCTGAGGCAATCTCAGCAGACACCCAGGCAGCGCACACAGGCTGCACACCCCTCTGGAATCTCAGATAAAATAGTCCTCACAAAACAAGATAAGTAATTTTGTCTATTTTATCGCACTACTCTCTCCTAGCTATCTGATCCCTCCGCTATCTCCCACAGCTGGCTTCATTAACATTGGAATTCCCTGGGCCAGAGAGTGAAGTGCTCTGCTGTTTTTTTTTTTTTTTTTTTTTTTTTCCCTAACCCAGTCTCCTGGCCTGGGAAAAGTTGCAATTAACAACCAGGGGAAAAATCCTCCCCTGACTTCCCTAAACTGGAATAACAATACAGAACCAGCTCCATCCAGGCATAAGGGATCCACAGTCTTTGGCTTCCACCCCTACTGGGAATCAGTGGCTATTACAATGCAAAGGCAATTCTGATAGAGATCTGACTGTAAGTGTTTTAGCTGAGCAGTGCAAAGGCAAGTTTTGGAGGGCTGATACCCCTCTACCTATTAAACAGAGCTCTCACTGATCCACAGCAGGGAACTGAGGGCTGAGGCTCCATCCACACCATCTAGCCACCTGCTAAAGGGGTCCGAGGATAGTGATGTCTACCAGTCTTTACAGGTACAAGAATTGGGTGCCTAAGGCACAGCTGCAGAGCCCACCTACCAGAGCGCTCTAGAGAACCGAGATGCTCTTACCTCACTGGCACTTGAGGGAAAGCTGTCAGCATCCTGCACTCCTTGGACTGTGACCCCCTGCCACTACCAGAAAACTGGGGCATATAAGCATTACCACTGCTACACCACACACTAGGTGACCCACTATCAGGACACCTGAGCTGATTCTATTCAAGAATAGTGAATGGAATCATAGGCTAACATACCTGGTAACAACTCAAACCAGCTGGTAGCAGGACATAAGTGATTCAAAGGCTACAACAATCAAGTCAGCGCACTCTAGTAACCCATCTGGGTGTATTGAAAGAAAAAAAAACAAAAAAAAAGAACATAAGACTCAGTGAGCAAATATAAAATAAATCATTACAATATCTTATAGATGGCTTGGAGACAGTAGTTGATATCAAACCACATAAAGAAGCATACCATGATTGCATCTACAAACCCCCAGAGCAAATAATCAAAATGTTTCCCAGGTGAAGATACATTCCTGGAACTGCCAGATGCAGAATATCAAAAACTAATATACAGAATGCTTCAAGACATCAGGGATGACCTCAGAAATGAAATAAGGCAATGTACAGAAAAAGCCAAAGAAAACACAGATAAAGCAGTTGAAGAAGTCAAAAAGATTATTCAAGAACATAGTGAAAAATTTAATAAGCTGCAAGAACCCATAGAGAGACAGCATTAAGAAATTCAAAAGATTAACGATAAAATTACAGAATTAGACAACTCTGTAGGAAGGCAAAGGAGCAGAATGGAGGAACTGGAGTGCAGGGTTGGGGAGATGGAGGATAAGGCAATTGGCACCAATATATTTGAAGAAAAATCAGATAAAAGAATTAAAAAAAATGAAGAAACCCTAAGAATCATGTGGGACTCTATCAAGAAGAATAACTTGCATATGATTGGAGTTCCATAACAGGGAGGGATAACAGAAAATACAGAGAGAATAGTTGAAGACCTGTTGGCAGAAATCTTCCCTGGCATTGTGAAAGATGAAACGATATCTATCCAAGATGGACATCAAACCCCATACAAGATAGATCCCAAAAGAAAATCACCAAGACATATTATCATTAAACTTGCCAAAACCAAAGATAAAGAGAAAATTTTAAAAGCAGCCAGGGATAAACGAAAAGTCACATACAAAAGAGAATCAATAAGAATAAGTTTCGACTACTTGGCAGAAACCATGCAGGCAAGAAGGCAGTGGGATGACATATATAGAGCCCTGAAGGAGAAAAACTGCCAGGCAAGAATCATATATCCAGCAAAACTCTCTCATATATGAAGGTGAAATTAAGACATTTACAGATAAACACAAGCTTAGAGAATTTGCAAAAACCAAACCAAAGCTACAAGAATTAATAAAGGAAATTGTTTGGTCAGAAAATCAATAATATCAGATACCAACACAACACAAGGTCACAGAACATCCTGATATCAACTCAGGGAAATCACAAAGACAAAATAAGATTAATTTAAAAAAATGCTCAAAACAGGGAATCATTGATATCATTATGTGAAAGATTACAAGAATTAAAAAAGAGAGACAAATACAGGAGGCATAGACCTTTCATATGGAGAGAAAACCAAGGTGATATAAGGCAATACAAGTTAGGTTTTTACTTAGAAAAATAGGGGTAAATATTAAGGTAACCACAAAGAAGTCTAACAATTCCATACTTCAAAATAAAAACAAGATAAACATAATGACTCAGCAAAAATAAATTCAGCTATAATGAAAATGAGGAACACACAATTTACAAAGAAAAACGCAGCACAAAAAGTAAGTGGAAAAATGAAATTGTCAACAACACACAAAAAACGCATCAAAATGATAGCACTAAACTCATACTTATCTATAATTACACTGAATGTAAATGGACTAAACGCATGAATAAAGAGACAGAGAGTTGCAGATTGGATAAAAAGACATGATCCGTCTATATGCTGCCTACAAGATAGGCACCTTAAACTTAGAGACAAAAACTGAAACTCAAAGGGTGGAAAAAAAATATATATCAAGCAAACAACAATCAAAAAAGAGCAGGAGTGGCAATATTAATTTCTGGCAAAATAGACTTTAAAGTTAAATCCACCACAAAGGATAAAGAAGGACACTACATAATGATTAGAGGGACAATTTATCAGGAAGATATAACCATATTGAATATTTATGCCCACAATAACAGGGCTGCAAGATACATTAAAAAAAAAACTTTAGCATCATTGAAAAATGAGATAGCTCCACAATTATAGTTGGAGACTTCAACATACCACTTTTGGTGAAGGACAGGACATTCAGTAAGAAGCTCAATAAAGACACGGAAGATCTAATTGCTACAATCAACCAACTTGACCTCATAAACTTATACAGAACACTCCACCCAACAGCAGCCAAGTATACTTTCTTTTCCAGTGCTCATGGAACTTTATCTAGAATAGACCACATATTAGGTCATAAGGAAAGACTTTGAAGAATCCAAAACATTGAAATATTATAAAGCATCTTCTCAGACCATAAGGCCATAAGAGTAGAAATCAATGACAGAAAAACCAGGGAAAAGAAATCAAATACTTGGAAACTGAAGAATAACCTGCTCAAAAAGACTAGATCATAGAAGACATTAAGGATGGAATAAAGAAATTCAGAGAATGCAATGAGACTGAAAACATTTCCTATCAGAACCTTTGGGACACAGCAAAAGCAGGGCTCAGAGGTCAACCTATATCAATAAATGCATACATACAAAAAGAAGAAAGAGCCAAAATCAAAGAACTGTCACTACAACTTGAACAAGTAGAGAGCAACAAAAGAAACCATCAAGCACCAGAAGAAAACAAATAATAAAAATTAGAGCAGAATTAAATGAATTAGAGAACAGAAAAACAATTGAAAGAGTTAACAAGGCCAAAAGCTGCTTCTTTGAAAAAATTTACAAAATTTATAAACCATTGGCCAGACTGACCAGAGAAATACAGGAAAGGAAACAAATAACCCAAATAAGAAATGAGATGGGCCATATCACAACAGACCCAACTGAAATTAAGAGAATCATATCAGATTACTATGAAAAATTGTACTCTAACAAATTTGAAAACCTAGAGGAAATGGGGGAATTCCTAGAAACACACTACCCACCTAAACTAACACAAACAAAAGTAGGGCAACTAAATAGACCCACAACAAAAAGGTAATCCAAAAAAAAAACCCTGGCCCTGACTGCTTCACTGCAGAGTTCTATCAAACTTTCAGAAAAGAGTTAACAGCACTACTACTAAAGGTATTTCAAAGCATAGAAAAGGATGGAATGCTCCCTAACTCATTATATGAAGCGAGCACATCCCTGATACCAAAACCAGCTAAAGACAGCACAAAATAGAAAATCACAGATTTTTATCCCTCATGAACATAGATGCAAAAATCCTTAACAAAATTCTAGCCAATAGAATTCAACAACATGTCAAAAAAATAATCCACCATGACTAAGTGGAATTTATACCAGGTATTTTTTTTTATGCAAGAATGGTTCAATATTAGAAAAACAATTAATGTAACCCACCACATAAATAAAACAAAAGACAAGAACCACATGATTTTATCAATTGATGCAGAAAAGGCATTTGACAAATTCCAACACCCATTCATGATAAAAACTCTCAGCAAAACAGGAACAGAAGGAAAATTCCTTAACATCATAAAGGGCATTTATACAAAACCAACAGCCAACATCACCCTTAATGGGGAGATTCTGAAAGCATTCCCCTTGAGAAAGGGAACCAGACAAGGATGCCCTTTATCACTGCTCTTATTCAACATTGTTCTGGACGTCCTAGCCAGAGCAATTAGGTTAGATAAAGAAATAATGGTCATCCAGATTGGTAAGGAAGAAGTCAAAGTATCTCTGTTCGCAGATGACATGATCTTATACGCAGAAAACCCTAAAGAATCCTCAAAAAAACTACTGAAACTAACTGAAGAGTTCAGCAGAGTATCAGGTTACAAAACAAAAACACAAAAATCAGTTGGATTCCCATACACCAATAAAAAGAACATCAAAGAGGAAATCACCAAATCAATACCATTCACAGTAGCCCCCATGAAGATAAAATACTTAGGAATAAATCTGACCAGAGACTTAAAAGACCTATACAAAGAAAACTACAAGATGCTACTGCAAGCAACCAAAAGGGACATATGTAAATGGAAAAACATACCTTGCTCATGGATAGGGAGACTTAACATTGTAAAAATGTCTATTCTACCAAAAGCCATCTATATATACAATGCAATTCCGATCCAAATTCCACCGACATTTTTTAATGAGACGGAGAAACAAACGACCAACTTCATATGGAAGGGAAAGGAGCCCCGGGTTAGTAAAGCATTACTGAAACAGAAGAAGAAAGTGGGAGGCCTCACTCTACCTGATTTTAGACCTTATTATACCGCCACAGTAGTCAAAACAGCCTGGTACTGGTACAACACCAGACATGTAGACCAATGGAACAGAATAGAGACTCCAGATATAAACCCATTCACATATGAGCAACTGATATTTGACAAAGGCCCCCTGTCAGTTAATTGGGGAAAAGACAGTCTTTTTAACAAATGGTGCTGGCATAACTGGATATCCATCTGTAAAAAAATGAAACAAGACTCATACCTCACACCATGCACAAAAAAACTAACTCCAAATGGATCAAAGACCTAAACATAAAATCTAAAACGATAAAGATCGTGGAAGAAAAAATAGGGACAACGTTAGAAGCCCTAATACATGGCATAAACAGAATACAAAATGTTACTAAAAATGCTGAAGAGAAACCAGATAACTGGGACCTCCTAAAAACCAAACAGCTATACTCGTCCAAAGACTTCATCAAAAGAGTAAAAAGACCACCTACAGACTGGGAAAAAGTTTTCAGCTATAGCATCTCCGATCAGCACCTGATCTCTAAAATCTGTATGATTCTGGTAAAACTCAACCACAAAAGGCAAACAACCCAGTTAAAAAATGGGCAAAGGATATGAACAGACACTTCACTAAAGAAGACATTCAGGTGGTTAACAGACACATGAGGAAATGCTCATGATCATTAGCCATTAGAGAAATGCCAATCAAAACTACAATGAGTTTCCATCTCACTCCAACAAGGCCAGCATTAATACAAACAACACAAAATAATCAATGTTGGAGAGGTTGTGGAGAGACTGGAATACTTAAACACTGCTTGAGGGAATGTAAAATGTTACCAACCAATTTGGATATCAATTTGGCACTTCCTTAAAAAGCTAGAAATAGAACTACCATATGATCCAGGCATCCCACTCCTTGGAATATATCCTATAGTAATAAGAGCCTTTACACTAAGGGATATATGGACACCCATGTTCATGGCAGCACTGTTTACAATATCAAAAAGTTGGAAGCAACGAAGGTGCCCATCAATGGATGAATGGGTAAATAAACTATGGTATATCCACACAATGGAATACTATGCATTGATAAAGAACAATGTTGAATCCATGAAACATTTCATAACAGGGAGAAATCTGGACGACATTATGCTGAGTGAAATCAGTCAAATGCAAAAGGACAAATATTGTATAAGACCACTATTATCAAGAACTGGAGAAACAGTTTAAGCAGAGAAGAAAATACTCTTTGATGGTTATGAGAAGGGGGTAAGTCTGAGGGAGGGAGGGGGTATTCACTAATTAGATAGTAGATAAGGTTCATTTTAGGTGAAGGGAAAGGTGATACATAACACAGGAGAGGTCAACACAGATGGACTAAACCAAAAACAAAGAAGTAGGCCAGCATAGCAGGGGCGGGGGTTTGAGGACCATGGTTTCAGGGGACATCTAAGTCAATGGCATAATAAAATCTATTAAGAAAACATTCTGCATCCCACTTTGGAGAGTGGCATCTGCAGTCTTAAATGCTAGGAAGCGGCCATCTAAGGTGCATCAATTGGTCTCAACCCACCTGGAACAAAGAAGGAAGAACACCAAAGACACAAAATAACTATGAGCCCAAGAGACAAAAAGGACCACATAAACCAGAGACCACATCAGCCTGCGACCAGAAGAGCTAGATGGTACTTGGCCACAACCAATGACTGCCCTGACAGGGAACTCAGCAGAGAAACCCTGAGGGAGCAGGAGAGCAGTGGGATGCGGACCCCAAATTCTCATAAAAGACCAGACTTAATGGTCAGACTGGGACTGTAGGGACTCCGGAGGCCATGGACCCCAGACCTTCTGTTACCCCAGAGCAGGAACCATCCCCAAAGCCAACTCTTCAGACAGGGGTTAGATCAGAATAGGGGATGGAAAATGAGACTGGTGAAGAACAAGCTTCTTGAATCAAGCTGACAGTCAACATGAGACTATGTTGGCATCTCCTGTCTGGAGGGGAGATGAGAGGACAGGGGTGGCAGAAGCTACCTGAACGGACATGAGGAGAGAGTGTGGAGGCAAGTACTGTAATGTCTCATCAAAGGGAGAGCAGTTAGGAGTATATAGCAAGGTGTATATAAATTTTTGTATGAGAGACTGACCTGATTTGTAAACTTCCACTTAAAGCACAATAAAAATTGATTAAAAAAAACACATTGCAAAAAAAAAAAAAAAAGCTAATAGTCGGTAATACTATAAACTTCCTATAGCCGCCATTAGATGACACACACAAATAATAGCGTTCAGTTACAGAATGTGTGAGTGGAAAGGCCCAGGATTTCAAATTAGCGTGGGGTTTAAGTTCTCTTTATAGAACTAATGTTTTGCGTGATTTTGTCTTTCTTAGATTCAAATACTTTTTTTTTTTAGAAAGAGTGAGAATACCCTTGACAAATATATATAAAAACATGCTTTGCGAAGTGGAAAAATGAAACGCTTAAAAAAATTACGATTTTTTTCTTGAAAAGGTGGGTTTTGCTTTTTGACAAATGTACAACCTAAGCAGCCAACATGTTTAATTCCCATGTGTACCTTGAATCGGAAGTTAACATATAACTGGTGAAAACAAATGGAAAAACAAAAAAAAACACAAAAAAAGCTATGGATAAATGAATCCATTCATTTATGGATTCTGAGAGGATTTTAAAGAAAGTAGAAACTCCAAGAAATAGTCAATAAATAGTATGGGAAATGTGAATAATAAATTGAAATTTCCTTTTAGGTTAGGTCACTTTTATGCTTGTTCAACAGAGCAAAAAGGCTTTGAGAACAGTAGCTCACCTCAATTCCCTAATGTGAAGAAACCGATGATGTAACTTCCCTGTGTTGTTCCCTGAACTTAAACCAGGGCAGCCTCGCCTTGGAAGGGAGAAAGCAGCTGATCACTTCACTTGGCTGGTTTGGTTCAAATTTACTGTCCGTTAGAGCAAAAAAAAGGTATGAGCTCCCCATACCTTGCCTTTCTCTCTCTGCCTGATATGTGGCTCTTTATCCCATCTCTTCAGGTCTTTACAAACATTCAAAATAAGGAGCAGATAATCTGATTCTTGTTTGATTTCTTATGTTATTCTCACCTTAGATTTCCTGGAGTCCCAGTTTTTTTTTTTTTTACTTAGGTACAACATATTTTATTCATATTCCTGTGTTTCTTAGTTTTATGTGTATTTTCCTCTGCACATTTCTCTAATCAGGAATATAGCAACACTGAGGTAGGCTAGGTCTGGTCATGGTGATCCTGAACTTTCCATTGCTGAAAATTTAATTCTCTCCTTTAAAGATAAATGAGTCAGGTGTGACTCAAGCATTTCAACCAGAAAATTAAAATTGAAATATTCAGGCATAGCAGTAGCTGAACTAAGCTGCAAATATATAGAGTGGGGAATTTTGCTAGTTTTCTAAGTAAATGGAGATGGAGACCTGGAGGGACCCCTAGGCTGGGGTGTAGGGCTGCAACTTTGTGTGTTTTATGACTCAACTGCTCCATCCAGCCCCTTGAACTTCATTCTACCCGTGTGTACAAAATGTCTAACATATGCAGAGCTGTTTTGGGGGATAAATGGTATCTGCAAAGGGAAAACAAATAATGACTTAATTCTTTTTCCAACTGAGTTCTTATTATTTACAGCATTTACAGTTTCTGTTCTGTGACTTTGAGGAAGAAGATTATATTTCCCTTTGCCAAATTAATCCCCATTTCCATCATGAAAGGGACCAGCCAGCACACTGTTGCTCTCCTGGCCTGCCCCCTGAAGCCCTGAGCTGTTCTTCCCCAACACCTGGGCTCCCCCTCTGCTCCTGATGCTGCTGTTTACTGAGCTCAATTATGTGAGGAAGAGTCGAATACAAATGAAATATGTCAGTGAGGGTGAGGGTGTTAATAGAGAGATATGATGGCTAGATGGTATTTGAGGAGATTTCAAAGGACCTCCAACTTTTCAGAAAATTTCAATGATGATGTTAGTACTATTAATGATGCTAATATAACAATAGCATCAGCTACTACTGCTATTACTGAGTCCCTGTGATGAGCTACAGTGTCCATAAGTGAAACGGGAGCCTTAAGGAATTGTTTAACATTCACATTGTGTCACAGACATAATTTACATTGCTTCATTTAGTCTTTTTAACTATCCTATGAGGTGAGTCCTAAAAAATTCCCAATTTTATGTGAACGCTACTGAGGCCCAAAGGAAGGCCCTCTCCACCTGCTCCTCTCACTTGGTGGTAGTGCTGCTCTTTTTTGGTGCCTCCATCTGCACCTACATGCTCCCCAGATCCTGCCACACAGCTGAGCAGGACATAATGGTGCCTGCTTTTATACCATCATCATCCCTGTGCTGAACCCCCTCACAGGGGCCCTGGGGAGCGTGAAGCCATCAGGGATGAGACTGAGAAACGTTGGAAATGTGAAAACCTAAGAACGACCTTCTCCCTGTTCTCCTTCCTTCTTTCCTCCCCTCCCTGTCTCTCATCTCATTCTTTTCTCTGGTTTCTGGACCCCAGCAAAAAGTCCTCCCAGATCTTGCCTCCCTGTCATGCATGCTTACTCCTCCTGAATTATGTCTTTTTATAAGTTTTTCAGAGTCCTGTTATCTGTGGTTCAATAGTTTCTAGAGAGTGCCCTGTATCTTATCTCCCATCCCACCTTCACTGACCATTTTAGTATGAGATTTGGGTAGTCAACGCTTTGAACCCTGGATGTGGATTACTGTGAAGATTTCATATCCTAGCAGAAACCTGGAGGGGAATTGGATGTTCCCTCACTTTACAATAGTCTTCAAATCACAGTTCACTTGTGCCAGTCACAGCATTTTTGTGTCTGCAGTTATAAGTACATTTGAACACTTTTTTTTCAAATGTTGGCCATGAGCTTCATAAAGTAAACAGCAATGTTTTAAATACTGTCTGGCCATTAAAACTCCCCAGATCAAATATCAATACACACTAAATTTCTAGAGTGTTAATGTGTTCATCTGATTTCGTGGGTCATAGGCTTTAAATAAATACGGTTCCATATTTAGATTCTTTAGGTTTTCACTAAGATGTAAAAGTCGGTGAGAGGGTGGAAGTTTAGGAAATCTTTTTTTTTTAACTTTTAAAAACAGCTTTATTAGTATGAGTCAGAATCGACTCAATGGCAGTAGGGTTTTTTTTTTTTTTGGTTATTAAGATATAATTTACTAACTATACAAGTCACCCATTTAAATCCTATAATTCAATGGCTGTAGACATTCACAGGGTTGTGCAACCATCCCCCCTGAGAAGAAACCACATATATTCGTTCGTGGTTATGCTCAATCCCTCCCCACCACCACTCTCCCAGCTCCTGGTAACCACTAATCTACTTTCTGTCTCTACAGATGTGCCTATTCTGGACATTTCATATAAAAGGACTCATACAGAATGTGATCTTTTATGACCACTTTCTTTACTACCACAGTTTTCAAGGTTCATTTATATTGAAGAGTCTATCAGCACTTCATTCATTTTATTGTTGAATAATATTCACTTCACTGTGTGGTTTTACCAGAGTCCCTGACTGGTGCAAACAGTTAAGTGCTTGACTTCTAGCAAAAATGTTGATGGTTTGAACCTACCGGAGCACCTCGGAAGACAGCCCTGGCAATTGCCTTCTGAAAGCTTACAGCTTTTTTTTTTTTTTTTTGCTTTACGTGAAAGCTTACAATTTAAATTAGTTTCTCATGCAAAAATTTATGCACACATTAGTATGTGACCCTAGTTACTCTCCCTATAATGTGACAGCACACTCCTTTCCATCCCAGATTTCCTGTGTCCATTCAACCGACTCTTGTCCTTTTTTACCTTCTCATCTCTCCTCCGGATAGATGCTGCCCATTTAGTGTCATGTGTCTACTTGAGCTAAGAAGCACCCTCTTCACAAGTATCATTTTATGTCTTATAACCCAGTCTAATCTTTGTCTGATGACTTTGGTATTGGTTTCAGTTCTGGGCTAAAAGAGAGTTCAGGAGCCATGTATTCCGGATCCCCCTCCAGCCTCAGTCAGACCAAAAAGTCTGGTCTTTTTTACTAGAATTTGAGTTCTGTACCCCACTTTTCTCCTGCTCTGCCAGAGACTCCGTTTAGTTCCCTATCAGGGTGGTCATTTGTGATAGCAAGGCACCATCTAGTTCTTATGGCCTCAGGCTGATGGAGTCTCTGGTTTATGTGGTCCTTTCTGTCTCAAGCCTCATATTTACCTGTGTTTTTGGTGTTCTTCATTCTCCTTTCCTCCAGGTCGGTTGGAACAAATTGATGCATGTTAGATGGACACTTGCTAGCTTTTAAGACCCCAGATGCCACTCACCAAAGTGGGATGCGGAACATTTTCTTAATAACTTTTGTTATGCCAATTGACCTAGATGTTCCCTGAAATCATGGTCCCTATACTCGTGCCGCTTCCACTCTGTCCCTCCAAGTGTGTGGTCATATTCAGTAAACTTCTTCCCTTTTGGTTTAGTCCAGTTGTGCTGACTTCCCCTGTATCGTGTGTTGTCTTTCCCTTCACCTAAGATAATTCTTATCTACTATCTAGCTAGTGAATACCCCTCTCCCTCCCTCCTCACCGTCATCCAAGAAAAACCAAATCCAGTGCTGTCGAGTCGTTTCCGACTCATAGCGACCCTATAAGACGGAGTAGAACTGCCCCATAGAGTTTCCAAGGAAGGCCTGGCGGATTCGAACTGCTGACCCTTTGGTTAGCAGCCATAGCACTTAACCATTACACCACACCAGGGTTTCCCTCACCTTTGTAACTATCAAAAAATATTTTCTTCTGTGTTTAAACTTTTTCTTGGGTTCTTTTAATAGTGGTCTCATATAATATTAGTCCTTCTGTGACTGACTAATTTCACTCAGCATAATGCCTTCCAGATTCATCCATGTTATGAGATGTTTCTCAGATTCATTGTTGTTCTTTATGGTTGTGTAATACTCCATTGTGTGAATACACCATAATTTGTTTATCCATTTGTCCATTGATAGGCACCTTGGTTGTTTCTACCTTTTTGCTATTGTGAACACTGCTGCAATGAACGTGGCTATGCATATATGTATTCTTGTGAGGGCTCTTATTTCCCTAGGATATATTTCAAGCAGCGGGATTGCTGGATCGTATGCTACTTCTGTAGCTTTTTAAGGAAGTACCAAATTGATTTCCAGAGTGGTCATACCATTTTACATTCCCACCAGCAGTTTTTAAGTGTTCCAGCCTCTCCACAACCTCTTCAACATTTACTATTTTGAGTTTGTTTATTAACGCAAGCCTTTTGGGGATGAGACAGTATCTCGTTTTAGTTTCGATTTGTATTTCCGTAACGGCTAATGAGAAACCCTGGTGGCGTAGTGGTTAAGTACTATGGCTGCTAACCAAAAGATCGGCACTTCGAATCCACCAGGCGCTTCTTGGAAACTCTATGGGGCAGTTCTACTCTGTGCTATAGGGTCACTAAGATTCGGAATCAACTCGAGGGCACTGGGTTTTGTTTTGGTTTTCTTAATGGCTAATGAGATTAGAAAATCTTAATCTCAGCCTTTTCCTTCTGAAACTTTAACAAATAACACAATGGTTTTAAATTTGTCACCAGTCTTATTTCCTCTCACAGACCTCATGTACATACCCAGATTTATTGCTGAAAATCTACCAGTAGCATCAAATCATTATTATTTTCATAAACAAAATAATTTATCAGTCTAGTGTTTCTGGTATGCAAGAAATTGGGAAATAAGTTTGCTCATGTTAATGTGTAACAAGATCTTTTGGGTCCCAAAGTCATCAAGTTAGTACACTTGGCACAGAACCCTGACTTTGCCTTATTTACTATCAAGAGAGTGGAACTCAGGTGTTTCCATATCGCCTGCACTTTCAATCAATTGACTTTTATGACACCTAAGCTAAAGACTTTTGCTTCTCAACTGATGATCATTCCTGTAGTGCATGAAAGGAGTGTGTCTGGATTTGGAAATAATCCCACCAAGTCAAGCTAAAAATATAACACCTTAAACATAAGAGAAGCTTGTCTATAGATAGGTAAGATTTAATTTTAGAGATCAGTTAGAATAAGGTAAAGAAATAGAAGGAGCAAAGCTGCCCAAGGGGACAGTATAGAAGTAAAACTAATTAAACAATGTTAGTTATTCTTATTAATTATTACATTATCAAAATTATTAGTAAGTCTTTTGTAGTTTTTTTTTTTTTAAGAAATTTGTATGCTCTGTTTATCTGCTTGTCACCCTGGAGGATACTGTGCTAAGAAAAACTAAAATATTGCCTTTGAAGTTACCACTAGGTTTTGGGGGACTGTCGCCATTGATGGAATGAGAGAGCAGGGATTGAATTTAAAACCAGTCAGTGTTGGGTTCCAGACCTGCACTTTCCACTTAAAATCTAAAGATCTGGGAGATATTTGTGAGGTTCCATAAGCCCACAGGGTTCCCTTTACCTCACTCTAAGATGGAGAAAGCAAAACTTCCTAATCGAGTGGAGTAATATGCACAGACAGCACATACTACCTGCTTTGATGTGTTAGTTCCCTTTGTTCCTTTGTACCATTCTACACTCCTAGTGTCTCTTCTCAACATGTTTGCCTTCAAGTCATGAAGTATGGTGTGATTGCAGAGTCAGAGAGGCCTGAGGCTAATTCGTAGATTTGTTACACAGTAATACTCATGATCAGATTACTTTATCTCACTCCACTTCAGGTTCTCTATCATTAGAAAAGTACTGTATACCTGTAGAAGGAGCCCTGGTGGTGCAATGGTTAAGCTCTTGGCTGGTTACCAGTGGCTCTGTGTAAGGAAAGACCTGGTAACCTGCTTCTGTAAAGATTATAGCCTAGAAAACCCTATGGGCAATTCCACTGTCATAAAGAATTGCTATGAGTCAGAATTAACTGCATGTCACCCAAGAACAACACATATATAAGTAGAATAAATGTCACCAAGAGGCTTGGAATATTGATTTTAATATATACAAAGTGCCAACCCAAGACCTGGCCCCTCGAAGGGCCTAGAAAACTCTTACTTACTCCTAGGTATGACTGAATGTTTGTTGGTCTTGCCCATGTCTCTCTCCATGGTATGTCTTCCCCAGCTCATCATTGTGCACCCAGAAAGCAGTGTAGAATGAGACACACAATAGGAACTCCTCAGGGGTCTGTTGAATGAATGAGCAGTACTTCTGGACTTTTTCCATCCTCTAGTTAGACATCTCTCCCTAAGTATTGCACTGAACTGCAAAACCGTTTTGAACAATGCTTATGTTATTCTTTTCCTACTGATTGTTTACCCAAGTTGACTTTGATTTAATATAAATTTTACTCATCCAATCAAACTGTTTTGAAAATGAAAATAATTCTAGACTCTCAAATCACTCAATTATTTATCCGCCCACTTTTGAATACCTTCAATGCCACCTATGCTGTGTGGTTCACAAAAGGTAAACCAGTGAACAAAACACACTCTCTACTCGCTAGTAGTGGAGAGGGCTCTCTATACATGAGATTGCAGTTCACAAGAGCACTGAGAAGCCATGAGGCATCTAGGAGGGAAATTCATTTCACAGAAATGATCTCATGAAAAATAATTTGCCATGTAAAGAGATAAAGAGCATTTTAAGGAGAGATCCAGCAGTACCCTGAATTTTATAGAAATCATTTTCTTATTTTTGGTTATAGATTTCTGACCTCTTTATACATAGCTGACAATACCAATCGATTTTGCTTTTACATGAGTACATAATACTCTGCATCTTATTTTGTGAGTTGCTTCTATTTATGCTCATTATCCCATTTATAAAATTTGTTCACCTTGTTGCAATCATCATGAATGTATTCATTTCCTTTGCGTTATAGGATTTAATTGCCTGACTCTATCGTTATCCATTTATTCACCCATTACTGATTAGCATATATGTTGTATTCAATTTTGAGCAACTACAAATAATACTACTATGCACATTTTTGTACCTGTTTCCTGATGGTATGAATTTGTATGTATTCCAGAATAAATAAACATATCCCAGACTCACTTAGGGTCCTGTTATTATCCATTTAACTCTCCTGCACCTCTAGTAATGTCCCTTTCTTCATTGCTGATAATCGTTATCTGTGGCTTCTCTCTAATTTCTTGGTCATTTGCAGCAGAAGTGCATCAGTATCATTCATCATTTCAAAGAACTGTCATCTGGCCTTGTTGATGCTTCTGATGTATATTTTGTTGTTTTTCTTTTCTTTGGTTCTCATTTGTTGTTATGAGCTGGGCCATTTAGTATTAAAGAGGCAGAGTGTGGGGCAGCCAAAGGCAGAAAGGCTTGCATGGCTAAGAGACACATGCACAGTCAAGGTGAGTCCTGCATGGCTGGAGAGAGCATGCATGCCTAAGAGGAGGGCTTTCCTGATGGGGCTGAGAAAAGACCTGTCCCGAGGAGTCCAGGAGGAAACCTGTTCTGAGGGTGCTGGGAGGGAGCTTGTCCTAAAGGGCCAGGAGGGGCCTATCCTGACTGGTTTAGGAGGAGTCTGTCCTGAGAGGGCCAGGATGGGTCATGTCCTGATTTGACTGGGAGGGATCTGTCCCAAAGGGCCTGGTATGTTACAGCATAAATTTGCAGAAGCTTTTGTAAAAGCAATTAAATGCTGTGTATTTTAAGTTCATGGAAAGGTTTTATACCTCTGGTAAGTTATCTCTAGGGCATAATACATTAGAGAATGATTTTTATAAAAGAATTTCTATTTCAGCACAACTTATAATTTAGAAATTTGAACACAATATAAGTTTTCCGTATGAAAAAGAAAAAAAAATTAAACACATTAGTCAGTGTTCAGTTATACAAAAACCCTCTCAACATTCCAGATAGTAGCGATTTAAGGTCGGAGATTGGTTACAGAGGTGGTAAAAGGGCAGGATGGGAAAGCTGGGGAAGGGAGGCAGCCATGTGTTGTTTCCCAAGGATCAGAACTATGTGTTAGATAAAGAAATTGAAAGAAAAATAGCACGTTTGTTTTTTCCATAAAAATAGATGATAGGAAGCAGCTCCACACACTTCTCACCTTTGAGGTGATGGAGATGCTGCGCTCCTCGGGCTGCTGGTGGAACCCACACCTGCTGATGAGCAGTAACTGCAGATGGTACGTTCCCTGCAATGCAGCTGAGACTGCCTTTGGGGTGATGGAGCCTACATTCTCCACATGGTCCCCAGTTGCCCACAGCTGCTGCTGAGCTGTCAGAGACTGTCACTAGGAGAGGAAAAGAAGAAATCCTTCTTTCTTTCTCCACCTTCAGATGTTTAGCCAGTTCCTACACTCTCAGAGCCTTCAGGAGCCAGTTGGCAAAGGATTCAGGAAGTGTTGTCAACAAGCTGAAGCCTTGGAGGTTCAGAAGAGGGCATCTCAGGTAAGTGTGGACCTGACAAACAAAGCACACCCTTTGGACAAAAGCTATCATGATGAGCCATGTATTCCAAAATTTTTTGACACAACGAGAATGTGATCAAAATTGTTCCAAAACCTTAAAACAGATAAAAGGTTCAGAAGAATTTGTCTGGAAGAGGGTAGGGGGTGTTTCAATCTTGTTCTCTGTTTTATCCTAGGTACCTGGCATCTGGAATGTACTCAGTAAATATTTGTGGTATGAATGCAACACATGACTTTTAAGCAGTGCTTTTGTCTGGTTGATTATATTATGGTTAATTTTTAAATTTTCTTTATACCAGTTTGTGCTTTTAGATTTTTTTTGCAGTTATTCTGCTATCATTTAAAATAAAAGCAATCACTTTAAAATTGGATGAAAAAACAAAAGAACATAGACCAAAAGAGAACAATCACTAACCTACTGAAGAGTGATAGAGACAAAGATGTGGGAACAACCTTAGTCCTAGTTATGACCACAGCATGTACCGATTAGTGAGGTCATCTTTGACCTGTCATTTGAACTCTGAGTTTCAGATTCTATTGCCCTGAAAGACAAAAACAAAAAAACAAAATCACCTTAGGATTAAGTGAGGATACATATGCATACACACAAAAATTTTGTAAAATGACAAAATCTATATATAAATCAACTCATAGTTCATAGATAAGATTTTATTGACAATGATGAGACTTAAGATTGTTATTAATATAGGTTAAGATTTCAATGCACAGTGGCATCACTAGAAGTTTGTGGAGGGTGCAGACTGTACTCTCTGACACTGTCAGAGGCGGTGACACCAAAATGACCCCAGGGTCAGGTGCAGTGTTGGGTGGGCCAGTGCTGTTGGCGGAGGGGCCTCCAGGGCAGTGGCATCATGAGGGTTGGTATCACCCATCACCCAGTGTGCTATCTTGTCACCAACCCCCTCACCTACCAGTCACTAGGGTTGGTGTCACTCAGTCTGTAATTTGTCACCTTTCTCATCACACTCCATTCAGGGTCCAGGCAGCTGGGCCTTGACACTCCCCTTTAGGTGGAGAGGAGTATCTCCACCGGGCCGATGGCCAAGGGGAGGAGACTTGATAAGCCACATGGGTGGGAGTTGGAAGGTGTTTTCCAGCCATCCCCGCCCACCCCAGGCTTGGTGTGGGTGACACATGAGTACTGCACTGGGTGACACCAACCCTAGTGGTGCCACTGTCAATGAACATTGAGTTTAACAAGAAAAGGAGATGAAAAGACATGAGAAAAAAGTTTTTAAAAAAATGTGCCATGGAGATATCTATTAGCTTCTTAACCCCCTTACTTGCATTCTTCTTCAATGTCCCAGAGGAAATTTATCAACAGAAACATTCTCCTACCCCCTACAAGGCAGAGAAAAGCCAGGGGTGATGTCACTTCTCCACTTCTCTTTGCAAACTTAACCACAACCACACACCACAAACCCACGTGGATGAGGCTTGCACATCATCTGATAGTGGTTTAACCAGACATGTAGACAGAACTTTGCTCCAGACAGGAGCAATTGGTAACCCACATCCTCAAATCATTGTTCTGCTCTGATACATCCTAGGAGTTCTTGACAATATTTCCTCAGTATCTTCCTATTTCTTGTCATCCATTTTTTATGGAGAAGAGCAAATATACTTTTTTCCTTCAAATCTCTTTATAAAGCACTTATTAGTTGCAATGTATAAGGAATTTTTTGATTTCCAATTATTTATGGCCAAGAGAATATCCTTCCTTTATTTTTGAATGATGTTTTTGTTTTTCTGAGACTGAAATTTTACAGAAGTGACTGATTTGACTTCCAGTGGGCATTATGTCTGATAGAAAACACTAGAAACACGTGTCTGAATTGTATTTTTGTTTCTCTGAGGAAACTAACATAAAAAAAAAAAAACATTAGGATAGTCTAAAACCCCAGTTGGAGACTTTGGGATCAGGTGTAGAATTATGTTCACAAGAGCATGAGGCAGAGTTATAGGCTCTGGGCTCAGCACAGCTGCTGAGATGTGAGTCTTCCCTGTGGCCAGCTGGAGGATCATTTGCAGATGGGCAGAGAACCTAAATTTTCTAATCTGTAAAAAGAAAAAATTTCTCATAGGTTCCAGGGGAATATTAGGTAGTAAAGCACTAGAATAATTTCTGAGCTGCAGTGAACTCCAAATAAAGGTTCTGTATTGCTCCACCACCACTATTAATGATTTCCTAAGTTAAACATGCACGAAACTGTTGGTGTTAAGCTCAAGAAATTGGATTAGGAAGAAAAAGAATGAACAAGGACCATTCAAAACAGCTTAATGCCAGTTACCCGATTTACAAATCTGCAAGAGAGCTATGCCAGTGCCAACCCCTGCCCTCCTGCCCATCTCCTTCCACCCCACTGGTCCATTCATTTGGCAAATTGCTTTGAGGTCTTCATGAGGGCCAGACTCTGCAAGAATCCTCACTTCATTTCGACCACACATAGAGTCGAGATCAGCAGATGTGTTTTTCAGCTTATAGGGCTGTTTTTCACTTTTGTACAGTACTCAGCTTCCTTCTGCCCGTGGCAGTGGGATTTGATAGATTATATGCAATGGGATAGATTATATACATCTTGTTTACGCAGTGTGTCCCGGGCTTTGTGGACAATTATATCAAATTTGGTTGCATCACTGTCTATTGCTTCAGCACACCAGAATTTAGGAGTTTAGTAAATTGACCCTCATAAATAGTCTTTGGAGTTATTACAAGTGTATAAAACGTATTTGAAAGTGTTAGAAATGTTTCCTAAAATATCTATGTATCATAACACTTTTAAACTCTTCCCATCAAGAGCATCTGATATTTACTTCCTGCTGGTAAAGGTCTTTTAAAACTTAATATTTCAGAAACTGAAAATTTACAAAAGGTTTAATTTCCTTAAGAAAAAGTGTGGAAGATGTTATTACTGATTCATTTCAGGAAGGCCAGGTGTATTTTGAGTCCATTGTTTTTCTTATTCAATTCTACTTTAAATCACATTTATATAAGCTTTTCTTTTTTCCTCAGTAGACAGATTTTAACTTCCTTAAATGTAATCAAGTTTAATTTATCTTTGAGAGAAAGGCTATAAGAAGCAAGATAGAGTAGGAAAGCGGTAAACTGGAGTGAGAGACTTCTAAGTGTTTTGCAGTTTCTCTTTGCATCTCCGTTTCCATGAAAGATTGATTATGAAAATCAGCAAACTGACAATGTTTCTGAGTACACTAAGACTTGTCTGGTAAATGTCAGTGACCCTATAAATGCTAGTTTATCCATTTCCCCTGTGATTTAGAGAAAATAAAAGATAATGGAGATGAATCTCACCTTAAGGAGGCATGTAGTTGACAGAAAGGAGATGGAATGTTCCATAAACCTCCGTATTAGCTGTTTCAGGACCTAATTAAAACTTTTTTTCAAATTTTTGTTGATATTTTGTTTTTTAATTAACAGAATGCATGCTTTATCATTAAGTGTTTTTCATTTTTTGATAACCAAACCAAACCCAGTGCTGTTGAGTCGATTCCGACTCATAGCGACCCTAATATAAAAAAAAAAAGGAAATGAATAAGCTGTCTTCACTACAAAAATTATCAGATATAAATTTTCAAAAAATATGGCTATGATACTGAAATCGGAGAACTCATGTATCTCATGTCATTAGACAACAATAGTGAGAGCCAGCTCTTACAGTTTCTGCACAATAATATGCTTAGATATTAATGCTCTGAACTAATACTTTATGTGTTTATTCATCTGTGCCAGTTAGTGTTCTAAGCATTATCATTACTTTACCTAATTTACTGCTCACCATGTCATTGCTGATGTCAGATGAATCTTGGCTGAAAGCAGAGAACTCCAGAAAGATGTTTACCTCTGTTTTATTGACCATGTAAAGACATTCGACTGTGTGGGTCATAACAAATTATGAATAACATTTTCAAAAAATGAGAATTCCAGAGCAAATAATTGTGTTGATGCAGAAACAGTACATAGACCATGAGGCAGTCATTCAAACAGAGCAAGAGATACTGAGTGGTTTAAAATTAGGAAAGGAGTGTGTCAGGGTTGTATCCTTTCACTGTATGTATTCAATCTGTATGCTGGGCAAAAAATCCTGGAAACTGGACTATATGAAGAAGAACATGGCATCAGGATTGGAGGAAGACTCATTAAAAACCTGCTATGTGCAGATGACAAAACCTCTCTTGCTGAAAACAAAAAGGGGTTGAAGCAATTACTGATGAATATCAAACACTACAGCCTTCATTATGGATTACATATCAATTTAAAGAAAACAAAAATCCTCACAATGTACCAATAAGCAACACCATGACAAATGGAGAAAATATTACAAATACTTTAAATTTTATTTTACTTGGATCTACAATCTACACCTGTGGAAATACTAGTCAAGAAATGAAATGACATATGGCATTGGGCAAATCTGCAAACCAAAACCTTGTTGCAGGCAAGTTGCTTCTGAATCATAGCCACCCTACTGGAGAGAGTAGAACTACCATATATGATTTCCATGGAGTGACTAGTGGATTTGAACTGCCGACCTTTTGGTTAGCAGCCAACCTCTTAACTACTGCACCATTAGGGCTCAAAAAGACCCCACTAAAATGTTAAAGAGCAAAGATGTTACTTTGAGGACAAGGTGCGCCTGACCTAAGCCATGGTATTTTGAATTGCCTCCTATGCATGCGAAACTGGGAAATGGATAAGGAAGACTGAGAAAGAATTGATGCTTTTGAATTATGGAGTTGGCAAAGAACATTGAATATACCATGAACTGCCAGAAGAACGAGCAAATCTGTCTTGGAAGAAGTACAGACAGAATGTTCCTTAGAAGGGATATTTGGACATGTTATCAAGAGGCACCAGTCCCTGGAAAAGGACATTATGCTTGGTAAAGTAGAGGGCCAATGAAAAAAAGGAAGACCCTCAACAAGATGGATTGACACAGAGGCTCCGACAATGGGCTCAGGCATAACAACTATTGTGAGGATGTTGCAAGAGAGGGCAGTGTTTCGATCTGTTGTCCTTTGGGTAGTGATGAGTTGGAACAAATTCAGTGTACCTACAACAATTATCACCATACATTAGGGTGTACTTTATTCTTTTTTTTTTTTTTATACAGAGTGGACCAAGGAATGGAGAGTTTAGTAACTTACAGCGCAAGTAGAAGGGAAGCTGGATCCAGGGTGGTAGTCTGGTTGCAGAGTTTGTGCCCTTCCCACCTCTGCCCTTTGGGTCCGCTGGGGAGTCAGCCATGCCAGGATAGTTTTAAGATCCCAGCGGTTCCTTAATCAGAGAAGTTAATTCAATTCAATTGAACAAACACTTCAGAAATAAGAAATTTGATTTTTCTCACTGCCTCTCTCTCTTAGTCTTTTCCTCAATTTCCCTTTTTATCTTTGTGTTACATAGGGAAATGATGTTCCAAGTCCTTACTACATGCTGATAAAGGACACCTTCATCAGGAAACTTCATTTCCCTGAACTCTGGCAACTTCAGTATAAGTTGCCAATCCTTTCAGCCCACAGTTGTGAATTCACTTATTTTTTTCTGGTAGGTGATTGATAATACCCAAATCAACGCCAAAGTTCTACAATCAATGGAAATTTTTTCTTTTAGTAAAACTGGGCTCACATGGGTGCGCACTGACCCACCCACACAAACACACACACACACCCACCAAACATGAATTTCAGACGGTTACATCCTCATGAGTGATATGTGTAACCTCAAAACTCTCCTTGATGCCTTAGGTGAAACCTCATGGACAATACCACATGGCTGTCTAACCACACTGGAAGGTCCTATTTTATCCTTCTAGGACTCTTCAGTCAATCCAAACACCCAACTCTGCTCTGTGTGGTCATTTTTGTGATTTTCCTGATGGCCCTCACTGGAAACACCACCCTGATCCTCCTGATACTCTCTAATGTCCACCTCCACACTCCCATGTACTTTTTCATCAGCCAGTTGTCTGTCATGGATGTGATGTACATTTCTGTCACTGTGCCGAAGATGCTCATGGACCAGGTCATGGGTGTCAAAAAGATCTCAGTTCCTGAATGTGGGATACAGATGTTCCTCTACGTGACACTAGGAGGATCAGAATGTTTCCTTCTAGCTGCCATGGCCTATGACCGGTACTTGGCCATCTGTTATCCACTCCATTACCCTGTCCTAATGAACTACAGAATATGTCTCTTCCTGGCATCTGGCTGCTGGTTCTTGGGTTCAGTGGATGGCTTCATGCTCACTCCCATCACCATGACCTTCCCCTTCTGCAGACCCAGGGAGATCCATCACTTCTTCTGTGAGGTTCCTGCCATAATGAAACTCTCCTGCTCTGACACCTCACTCATTGAGAGACTCATGTACCTGTGCTGTGTCCTCATGCTCCTCATTCCTGTGACAGTCATTTCAAGCTCCTACTCTTTCATCCTGCTTACTATCCACAGGATGAACTCAGCAGAGGGCCGGAAGAAGGCTTTCACCACCTGTTCCTCCCACATGACTGTGGTCTTCCTCTTCTATGGGGCTGCCATCTACTCCTACATGATCCCCAGCTCCTACCACACTCCAGACAAGGACTTAGTAGTGTCTTTCTTTTACACTATCCTCACTCCTGTCCTAAACCCATTAATCTATAGTCTTAGGAATAAAGATGTCACAGGGGCTCTGAAGAAAATGTTGAATGTGGAACCTGTGTTTCAAAGAACTATAAAGTAGGAAATTTTGGTAGTCCCAGTCTCTTTCCTTGTCTGTACATATCAAAATTGTAGGCTCTTATGCCAACATTATTCCTCATACTCTCATATCACAGTGTCTTGTGTCATTTTCACCCTTTTTTTTTTTTTTTAAAGAAGTTGTTTGCCTGAATATGAAGGCTAGCCATATTCTTAGGAAAAACAAATGAAAATGTTTAGAATTAAAAGCCAAATGGACTCTCAGTTGAAAAAGAGAGAAAGAGGGCAATAGTGAAGTAAAAGGTGGAAAACATAAACAGTAGGTGAGTCTAGACAAGAGGCATATTGGTATTCTTTGCACTGTTCTTATTCATACTGCATTCCTGTAAATTTGAAATTAATTACAAATGAAAAGTTAAATATCAGTCCTTTTCACTTTTTTGAAAATACCTTAGAAAATTTATTCACTTGAACGTGGTTATTCATTACTGATTGTATTCCTTACTGAGTATACTGAATATATCTGCACTCTTTTACTGAGGGCTGTTTTGTTCCACATGGCAGCTCTAAGGACATCTAATCAACAACAACAACAACAAAAAGTACTTTGCCGTGGAGTCAGTTCTGACTCAGAGACACCAAGGGGGTAGAAATAATTTGAAATTATTAGTACTTCATAATAGATTGAGAATCCAGAACTTCGTAAGTATTCTGTGGGATGAGCATTAACCCAAAGTGGAAGGAGGATTTAGGAACGGTTCCCTGCATGAGGTGATATCTGACCTAAGCTTTGAAATATGTGATTTATTAGACAAAGAAGGGGAGGTGGGACAGGAAATATTCAATCCTTCATTTATTGGACATTTTGTGGTATATTATAAACCAAAATCATAGGCAAATGAGATTAAAATCGAAAAATACATGGCTGTTGACCCCAACGGTTTTGAACTGTCGGTGCAGTTTGGTATGCAAATCGGTGAAATAAAGTATATAAATTGCTTTGCTAATCGTGCACAAAGTGAACAGCTCTTAAGAACACATCTGTTCAATCTATGGCATATAAGTTTTGTAGAAACAAAAGTGACTGAGGGAAGACCATGAAACTGAATGTTGAAAAGTTACCCATGTTACAGATGAATATGTGAGGCTGGGTACCAGGAGGGGGTGTGCTCAGGAACATGATGTCGGGGAGAAGACACAGATGGAGCAAATATAAGAGGGTTGACCAAGCAGGAATGGTAAGTCTTCCAGTGGCACCTGTCATGGATTTAATTGTGTCCCCTCAATATTGTCAAATTGGTTAGACTATGATTGCCAGTATTGTGTGGTTGTTCACCATTTTGTCATCTGATGTATTTATCCTATGTGTTGTAAATCCTAACCTCTATGATTTAATGAGTCAGGATTAGAAGCAGTTATATTAATGAGGCAAGACACAATCTACAGGATTAGGTTGTATTTTGAGTCAATCTCTTTTCACATGTAAAAGATAGATGCATGCAGAGAGAAGAGGGATCTCATGCCACCAAGAAAGAAGCACCAGGAGTGGAGTCTGTCCTTTGGATACAGGATCCCTGGGATGAGAAGCTCCTAAAACAGGGGAAGATTGATGACAAGGACCTACCCCTAGAGCCAGCAGAGAGAGAAAGCCTTCCCCCAGACTGGCATCATGAATTCAAACTTCTAGACTCCAGGACTGTGAGAGAGTGGGTTTTTGTTTGTTGAAGCCATGTACTTGTGGTTTTTCTGTTATAGCAGCACTGGATAATGAAGGCAGAATTTGATACCAGGAGTGGAGTCCTGCTCTAACAGATACCTAAAATGTGGGAGCAGTTTTCAAACTGTCAATGAATAGAAGCTGGAAGAATTTGAAAGTGTCTAATAGTAAAAGCCTAGATGCCTTGAAAAGACTGTTGGTGGAATTATGGACATCGAAGAGAATTCTGGTGAGGAGTCAGAAGGAAGTGAAGAGAGTTGTTACACTGGAGACAGCACAGTTGCTAAGAGGCAACAGCAGAGAAACAGCAGCAGCAGAACCAAGAAATCAGTTCTAGACTGTGTGCGAGCCGACCCATGGTGTGTGAGAGCTGAGTGGGGTGCCTCTGGGTACTTATTGGTTGAGCTGGGCTTGTCCAACCATAAAGTGAGAGCTGAATGCCTTCAGGCTGAGGTTTACTTGTGGAGTGGGGTGCCTCTAGGCTCTTACTGATAAAGCTAAATAATTTTGGACCACTTGCCAAAGCAGGGCAGACACCTGGCTGGTTCAAGGGCTTGAGGGGGCAAGAGGCCAAGGAAGGAGGAAGCAGAAGCTGAAGAGACAAGGAACATAGGGAACGGAGCTTCCTCAGTCTCAAGGGTCAGGCCACAATCTCTGACATCCCTGGGGGTGGAGCCATGGCCTCTGGGGTCCCAAAGGATAGGGCCATGGCCTCTTAGGTTTCAAAGAGTTGAATCTTCGCCAACTTGATTCTGGAGTGTGGGGCTGCCTTTCATGAGTGCCAGAGGGATGGGCCAGATCCACCACCCAAAGCTAAGGGGGTGAAGCTGCCATGCCCTAAGGGCAGAAGAACAGAGCCTGCTGGGGCCAAAGGGGTAGGGTCCCCACTCAGATGGACTAGGAGACTGGGGCTGCCCAAATGTGAGGGAGCAGAGTTGCTATCCACTGGTCCTGGAAGGTAGAGCTGAAGCCCAGGGCTGGGGCTTCCACCCAGAATCCATAGAATGTGGCCAACATCTAGAGTCTGGAGGCCAGAGTCATTGTCTAAATGGTCTTAGAGAACAGAAGATTATTTTTAAGGCTTCGGAGTTAATGTGATGTGTCCTACTGATTTTCTTGCTGCCTGTTATGTCTTTTTTCCCTCTAATTCTCTCATTTGTAATAAAAAATCTGACTTGTGCCTGTACTACCACAGTACTTTGGAAACAGATAACTTGTATTCTAGATTTCGCAGATCAAGAGGAAGTAGAAATTTTGACTTGGATATTATTTGAGACTTTTAGAAAGATATAATAGGGTGAATATGTTTTACATGTGGCAAGTACATGAATTTTGGAATGTTATGGATTGAATTGTGTCCCCCCCAAAATATGTGTCAACTTGGCTGAACTATGATTCCCAGTATTGTGTGGTTGTCCACAATTTTGTGATTTGTTGTGATTTTTCTCTGTGTTTTAAATCCTACCTCTAAGATGTTAATAAGGCAGGATTAGAGGCAGTTATATTAATAAGGCAGGACTCAATCTACAGAATTAGGTTAAAACTTGAGTCAGGAGAATTGAGCAGAGTGTATAGGGACTTCCTACCACCAGGAATGGAGAGTCAGAAACAGGGCTTATTCTTTGGACCCAGGGAAGCTCCTAGACCAGGGGAAGATTGATCACAAGGACTTTCCTCCAGGGTCAACAGAGAAAGAAAATCTTGCCTGGGAGCTGGAACCCTGAGCTCCTAGTTCTAGCCTCCTGGACTGTGAGAGAATGGATTTTTGTTTGTCGAAGCTAGATTACTTGTCATATTTCTGTTATAGCAGCACTAGATAACTAAGACAGCACCTCCTTTCCTGCTTCAATTTTTAGCCTCATTTCTTCCCTGTGACCCAAGGTTTACAAACAGTAGTGATATTACCAGATTTGTGTTTTAGAAATGTTACATTGGTGATAATCAGTTGGAGAATTGCATGAGTGGAGGCAGGGAGACCAGGTGAGTGGTGATGGAGAACTGTATGATGCTAAGTGGAAACACACCTCAACATCATGAAGGACTGAAGTGGTAGATATATTGGCTACGGTGTTCTTGATAAATATGTTAAATAAAAGCACAAACCTGGTTGCATGTCTACCATTTTACAGTTGACAGTATCCAATTTGTGAAAAATCAGGCAGTTTCAAAAGTCAGATTCTCTTTTCCCACTGATATGCTCAATTATTTCATGTCTGTAAAATAAGGATCTCCAATTGTGTCTACTAATAATATTTTGCAATTACTGTGCAACTGGGAAAATTCTTTGTCAAGTTATATATAGTGTCTATCCCTTACTCCTCCTTGAAATGGAAAGACTATTACTGCTCCCAATTTCTTGTACTTAGAGTAAAAACAGAAAAGAAACTGGATTCTGGCAACTGACTTTTCTACATTGTCAAATAAGTAGCTGTGCCCTGAAGTATTTAAAAATTTTTAAACTTCAGAATTTATTCACGTGTTCAAGCTTGTGATGCCACCAATATTTTACCAGATTAGTTGTTTTTCCAGATGATAACAAGGCTTCAGAACTCCTATACCTCATAAAGCGCTATGAACTAAAGAATTTTGTTTGGAATTCATTACCAAATTTAGTAAGAAATCAGCACATGATTAAGCACATAAGCTAGCATCATGTTTTGCAAATGTTCTGTTTTTTTAAGTGTGTTCCAAGGGCACAGTTTGAAGAAACAGAATGAAGGTGACCATTTTTCTAGGGATTGATCAGGAAATGAGACTTAATAAACAAAATTAAATCTATTGAAATTCACATTTATTACAGTTCTCTCTAGCTTTTGTTTGATTATTATTTTGTAAACACATTTTCTGAGCCTGACACTGAGATCAGAAAATATATAAAATTTTAACATTGCTACAAGGAAGACCTGAGAATTGTATAACTCAAACTTTTTTTTTTTAATCAGAAAATGAAGTATTGACATTTAGCACGCTTATTTTTAACTTAGTAATGGGCCTTCAGCATCTTTCTAGTCCAGTAAATGGAAATGAGGGGGAGGCTTATATTCCACAGGATGGGTATGTCATCAATTTCAAAAGAGTCTAGTAGTGGACCTATGGAACTATTATTGAATCTTAAAAGTTGTCATTCCAATGCAGGGCCAAGATGGCGGAGTAGTCAGACACCTCAGGTGGTCCCTCTTACAACAAAGACCAGAAAAAACAAGTGAATCAGTTATATATATGACAAGCTAGGAGCCCTGACATCAGAGGCAAGGTTAGAAAATTTGACTGAGCAGCAGGGGGAGGGAGATGGTTCAGAAGCACTGAAGAGTTGCTGGACTTGACTCAGCGAGAACCAGTGCCCCACAGGCCCGATGCCCTGGCGCAGCTGTGGTAGGGCTGGTGGTGGAGTTCAGAATGCGGTTTCCAGAGAGGGAGAGTGAGCACGCAGCACAGAGTCTCTTCATTGCCAAAGATTTGTTGGCAGAAAACTGCCCTGATATTGTGAAAGATGAGAAGATACCTATCCAAGATGCTCATTGAACTTCACATAAAGTAGATCCTAAAGAAAGTCTCTAGACATATTATAATCAAACTGCCAAAACTAAAGATAAAGAGAATTTTAAGAGCAGCTAGGGATAAACAAAAAGTTACCTACAAAGAAGAGTCAGTAAGAATAAGTTCAGACTACTCAACAGAAACCATGGAGGCAAAGAGGCAATGGGATGACATATATAAAGGCTTGATGGAAAAAAAAAAAATAAAACAGGAAAGAATTATATATCCTGCCAAAATGTCTCTCAAATATGAAGATGAAAATCAGAATATTTCCAGAAAATTGGAAGTTCAGGGAATTTGCAAAAAGCAAACCAAAACTACAAGAAATACTACAGGGAGTTCTCTGGTTAGTTAATCAATAACATCAGATAACAACCCAAGACTAGAACACGGTACAGAGCAACCAGGTGTCAAACCAGATAGGAGAATCACAAAAATAAATTAAGATAAAAAACACTCAAAAAGGGGCACAGTGATGTAATTATGTAGGAGATGACAACATTAAATCTACAAAGAGAGACTAAAACATGTAGTCAAAGATCTTTCATATGAAGAGGAAGTCAAGGCAATATAAAGAGATAAAAGTTTTGTTTAAACTTAGAAAAATTTCAGTAAATATTAAGGTGGCCACAAAGGAGGCTAACAATTCTACACATCTAAATAAAGTACAGAAAAACATAAAGACTCAGCAAAAACAAAATCATCAAGAATGGAAAGGAGGAAAAGACAATATGTAAAGAAAAACTAAGCCCAAAAAGTAAGTGGAAAATGAAATTGTCAACAACACACAAAAAAAGACATCAAGATGATTGCAGTAAGTGTCGATAATTACACTGAATGTAAGCAGACTAAATTCACCAACAAAGAGACAGTGAGTGGCAGAATGGCTAAAAACACACAATCTGTCTATATGCTACCTGCAAGAGACACACCTTAGACTCAGAGACACAAAGAAACTAAAACTCAAAGGATGGAAAAAAATATATCAAGCACACAACAATCAAAAAAGAGCAGGAGTGGCAATATTAATTTCTGACAAAATAGACCTTAAAATTAAATCCACCACAAAAGATAAGGAAGGAGACCATATAATGATTAAAGGGTCAATATACCAGGAGGATACAACCATATTAAATATTTATGCACCCAATGACAGGGCTGCAAGATACATAAAACAAACTCTAACAGCATTGAAAAGTGAGATAGACAGCTCCACAATAATAGCAGGAGACTTCGACACAGTGCTGTCGGTGAAGGACAGGGCATCCAGAAAGTAGCTCCATAAAGACACAGAAGATATAAATTCCACAATCAACCAACTTGACCTCATAGATTTATGTAGAACACTCCACCCAACAGCAGCCAAGTGTACTTTCTTTTCCAGTGCACATGGAAGATTCCTGAGAATAGACCACATATTAGGTCATAAAGCAAGCCTGAGCAGAATCCAAAACATTGAAATATTACAAAGCATCTTCTCTGACCATAAGGCCATAAAAGTAGAAATCAGCAACAGAAAAAACATGGAAAAGAAATCAAACACTTGGAAACTGAACAATACCCTGCTCAAAAAAGACTGGGTTATAGAAGGCATTAAGGATGGAATAAAGAAACTCATAGAATCCAATGAGAATGAAAACGCTTCCTATCAGAACCCTTGGGACACAGCGAAAGCAGTGCTCAGAGGTCAGTTTACATCAGTAAATGCACACATACAAAGAGAAGAAAGGGCCAAATTAAAAGAATTATCCCTACAACTTGAACAAATAGAGAGCAATTAAAGAAACCCTCAGTTACCAGAAGACAGCAAATAATGAAAATTAGAGCAGAATTAAATGAAATAGAGAACAGAAAAACAATTGATAGGTTTAACAAGACCAAAAGCTGGTTCTTTGAAACAATTAACAAAATTGATAAACTATTGGTCAAACTGGAAAAAGAATAGCAGGAGAGTAAGCAAATAATCCGAAAAAGACATGAGATGGGCAATATTACAACAGACCCAACTGAAATTAAAAGAATCATATCAGATTACTATGAAAAATTGTACTCTAACAAATTTGAAACCCTAGAAGAAATGGATGAATTCCTAGAAACACACTACCTACCTAAACTAACACAAACAGAGGTAAACAATTAAAAAGACCCATAACAAAAGAAGAGATCAAAAGGTAATCAAGAAACTCCCAACAAAAAAAACTCTGGCACCTTCACGGCAGGGTTCTACCAAACTTTCAGAGAAGAATTAACACCACTACTACTAAAGTTATTTCAGAACATAGAAAAGGATGGATACTCCCAAACTCATTCTAGGAAGCCAACATATCCGTGATACCAAAATCAGGTAAAGACACCAAAAAAAAAAAGAAAATTACTGACTTATATCCCTCATTAAATTAGATGCAAAATCCTCAACAAAATTCTAGCCAATAGAATTTAACAACATGTCAAAAAAAATAATTCACCTTGACCAAGTGGGATTCATACCAGGTATACAGGAATGGTTCAACATTAGAAAAACAATTAATGTAATCCATCATATAAATAAAACAAAAGGCAAGAACCACATGATTTTATCAATTGATGCAGAAAAGGCATTTGACAAAGCTGAACACCCATTCATGATAAAAACTCTCAGCAAAATAGGAATAGAAGGAAAATTCCTCAACATAATAAAGCACATTTATACACAGCAAATAGCCAACATCATCCTAAATGGAGAGAGTCTGAAAGCATTCCCCTGGAGATCGGGAACCAGACAAGGATGCCCTTTATCACCACTCTTATTCAACTCTGTGTTCCAAGTCCTAGCCAGAGCAATTAGGTTAGATAAAGAAATAAAGGGCATGCAGATTGGTAATGAAGAAGTAAAAGTATCTCTCTTTGCAGATGACGTGATCTTATACAGAGAAAACCCTAAAGAATCCTCAAGAAAGCTACTGAAACTAATAGAAGATTTTAGCAGAGTATCAGGATACAAGATAAACATGGAAAAATCACTTGGATTCCTCTACACCAACAAAAAGAACATCGAGGAGGAAATCGCTAAATCAATACCATTTACAGTAGCCCCCAAGAAGATAAAATACTAAGGAATAAATCTTACCAGAGATGTAAAAGACCTATACATAGAAAGCTACAAGGCACTACTGCAAGAAACCAAAAGAGACCTACATAAGTGGAAAAACATACCTTGCTCATGGATAGGAAGACTTAACATTGTGAAAATGTCTATTCTACCAAAAGGGATCTAATGATACAATGCAAATCTAATCAAAATTCCAACATATATCTTTCTTTACATGTGTAATTATTCTTGTAGGAGACATTCCAAGGAGGGATTTATTGGTTAAAATTATTAACATTTAAAAAATTTTGACAGAAAGTAGTAATTTGTGTAATATAAAAGTCTAGACCGATTGAGCCCCACCGTCAGTGAGGAAAGTTGAGCAACTTCTCATTTTCCCACTATGCCTGGAGTCTCTGCCCTGCCCCTAGATGTCTTCCTGCCCTTCCACGTCTGCTCTGTGATCATCAGGGGCCTACATAGCCTTCTGGATGATTTGATCAATAGGAGACCTCAGTGGAAGATTTGGAGGCTAGGGGGAGACTGGGGGCTGGGTACTGATTCCATCAGCCTGGTCCCTGACAGGCTGAGACTGTCAGTGGCTGAGTTCTTCCACCTCTAGCCCCGGGTCTCACCAGTGGCTGTCCTGCCCTGCAGCTATGCCTGCCATGTTCTCTGGAAAGTGCTTCTCATTCTGTGGCCCCTCAGAATTCAGAGACTCTTCCTTTTCGTACAAGTACTAAACTGTACCATTTCTTTTGAATTTTTTTGTTGAAATTTTAAAAAAGCAACTACAAGAACACAAAACATAAAATTTGTGAGAGCAGTCAAAGTCCTGTGATGTTTCAGAGGTGTGAGATTTCTCAGTAATTGGGGAGTAGAGAAAGACTTTGAGCAGAAGTTGTCATTTAAGCTGAGCATTTGTAGAATATTAAAATCTAGACAGAACTGGAGGGAGTGAATGTGGAGCAAGGACATAGCATGAGAGAAGCTATGGCAGAAAATATGAAGGTGTCCAAGCTGAAGAAGGCAGTATGAGACCTTGGTGGGAAATAAATTGGAGGGGAGGCTGGGCTCCCATGAAGGAGGGAAGGTGCTGGTTCTGATTCCTGGTTTCAGGATCCAGTTGTACAAAGTGATAGAAGCATTACTTGGTGTTTGATGGGACTAATCTTCAAGGCAGTTTTCTGAGCTGTTTAGGTTAAGGGCATGGGATGGAGGATACCCCCTCCTTGTCTTGAGAGCCAAAAATGTGTAGAAGTACATAACAAGGTTTCTCTTTTTTTCTTTGTTTATTTCTGAGAAGCTGACATGAAGAGATTTTTGTGGCTCGACTAAGATTACACATTGAATTAGAAGCAAACGTAACACTTGAATCCAAGTTCTTGGAACTTTAAGTCAAATATTTTTTCTATCATGATATTCTATTTCGTGACTCCTGGCCTCCTCCATCCAATCCCAACTACATTAGGCAGAAGATTCCAGAAGAAATAGGAAAGTGAACAGAGTCAGAGAGCTAAGACCCATTGATGCCATTTCAGATCCAGATTTCTTTGGAAAACAATGAATTCTGAGAGGATTTTAAATAAAATAGAAACTCCACGGAAGAGTCAATACATTGTGTGGGGAATATGAATAATAAAGAAAATTGAAAATCCCTCCTGACTTCTTCAGTACTGTTACTTTTATACTTGTTCAACAGTGCCAAAGGATTTAAGAACAGTAGCTTATCCTAATTCCCTAATGTGATGATGATATAACTTCCGTATGTTGTTCCCTGAATTCAAACCAGGGCCGCCTCTCCTTGATTGGGAGACAGCAGCTGATCACTTCACTTGGCTGGTTTGGTTTAAGTTTACCGTTCATTAGAGCAAAAAAGGTATGAACTCTCCATGCCTTGTATTTCTCTCTCTGCCTGGAATGTAGCTTTTTATTGTATCTCATTCAAAAATAAGGAGCAGATAATCTGATTCTTCTTTGATTTCTTATGTTATTCTGACTATAGATTTCCTGAAGTCCCAGCTTTTTTTTTAGTTGGGTGCAATTTATTTCATTAATATTTCTCTGTCTCAGTTTTACATGTATTTTCCTCTGCACATTAATCAAGGATACAGCAACACTGAGCATTAATTGAGGATATAAAAACACTGAGGTAGGCTAGGTCTGGTCATTGTGCTCCTGGCTTTTCCATAGTTGAGAACTTAATTCTCTCCTTTAAAGACAGAGTTGTAACTCAAGCATTCAAACTGAAATATTCAGGCAAGGCAGTTGCTGAGCTAAGCTTCACATTTATAGATTGGGGAATTTTGTTACTTTTCTAAGTAAATGGAGATGGAGACCTGGAGGGACCCCTAGGCTGGGGTGTAGGGCTGAGGCTTTTTGTGTTTTATGACTCAACTGCTCCATCCAGCCCCTTGAACTTCATTCTACCCGTGTGTACAAAATGTCTAAGGTATTAAGAGCTGTTTTGGGGGATAAATAGTATGTGCAAAGGGAAAACAAATAATGACTTAATTTTTTTCCAACTAAGAACTTATTATTTACAGCATTTACAGTTTCTGTTCTGTGCCTTTGAGGAAGAAGATTAAATTTCCATTTGTGGAATTAATCCCCACTTTTTCCATTATGAAAGGGACCAGCTAGCACACTGTTGCTCTCCTGGCCTGCCCCCTGAAGCCCTGAGCTGCTCTTCCCCAGCACCTGGGCTCCCTCTGCTCCTGATGCAGAGTGCTGCTGTTTACTGAGCTCAGTCATGTGAGGAAGAGTAGAATACAATTGAAATATGTCAGTGAGGGTGAGGGTGTTAATAGAGAGATATGATGGCTAGGTGGTGTTTGAGGAGATTTCAGAGGCCTTCCAATTTTTCACAGAATTTCAATGATGATGTTAGTTAGTTCTATTCATGATGTTAATGTAACCATAGCATCTGCTACCATTTCTGTGTGCCTGTGATGAGCTACAGTGTCCACAAGTGAAATGGGAACCTTACTGAATTGTTTAACATTCACATTGTGTTGCAGACTTAATGTACATTGCTTTACTTGGTCTTTTTAAAGATCCTATGAGTCCTAAAAAATTCTCACTTTTATGTGAGCACTATTGAGGGCCACGGGAAGGCCCTCTCTCCTGCTCTTTTTTGGTGCCTCCATCTACACCTACATGCTCCCCAGATCCTACCACACAGCTGAGCAGGACATGATCATGTCTGCTTTTATACCATCATCATCCCTGTGCTGAAACTCTCATTTACAGCCTCCGGAACAAAGACGTCGCAGGGGCCCTGAGGATCACGATGCCATCAAGGATGAGACTGAGAAAAGTTGGAAATGTGAAAACCTAAGAATGACCAACTCCCTGTTCTCCTTCCTTCTTTCCTCCCCTCCCTGTCTCTCATCTCATTCTTTTCTCTGGTTCCTGGACCCCAACATGAAGTCCTCCCAGAACTTCCCTCCCTGTCATGCATACTTACTCATCCTGAATTATCTCTTATATTCGTAAGTTTTTCAGAGTCCTGTTATCTCTGGCTCAATAGTTGACATAAGAAAGACTATAGAGATTGCCCTGTATCTCATCTCCCATCCCAACTTCATCGACCATTTTAGTATGAGATTTGGGGAGTCAAAGCTTTTAATCCTGAACATGGATCACTGTGAAGATTTCATATCCTAGCAGAAACCTGGAGGGGAATTGGATGTTCCCTCACTTTACAATAGTCTTCAAATCACAGTTCACTTGTGTCAGTTACTGCATTCTTGTGTCTGCAGTTGTATTTTCAGTAGGTACATCTGAACACTTTTTTTTCAAATGTTGAAAGTGAGCTTCAGAAAGGAAACAGCAATGTTTTAAATACTGTTTGGCCATTAAAACTACCCAGATTAAATATCAGTACAAATTAAATTTCTAGAGTGTTAATGTGTTCATCTAATTTCGTGGGTCATAGGCTGTAAATAAATATGGTTCCATACTTAGATTCTTTAGGTTTTAACTAAGATATAAAAGCCAGTGAGAGGGTGGAAGTTTAGGAAATCTTTTTTTTTTTTTTTTAACTTTTAAAAACAGCTTTATTGAGGTATAATTACAAACGATACAAGTTACCCATTTAAATCATTTAATTCAATGGTTGTGGATATTCACAGGGTTGTGCGACCATCACGCTTGAGAAGAAACCACATATTCATTTGTGGTTATACTCAATCCCCCGCCACCACCACTCTCCCAGCCCCTGGTAACCACTAATCTTTCTGTCTCTACAGATGTGCCTATTCTGGACATTTCATATAAAAGGACTTGTACAGAATGTGATCTTTTATGACCAGCTGCTTTTACTACCACAGTTTTCAAGGTTCATTTATATTGTAGCGTGTATCAGCACTTCATTCATTTTTATTGTTGAATAATATTCACTTCACTCTATGGCTATACCAGTCCCTAAGTGGTGCAAATGGTTAAGTGCTTGACTTCTAGCAAAAATGCTGATGGTTTGAACCTACCAGAGCCCCTCGGAAGACAGGTCTGGTGATTGGCTTCTGAAAGGTCACAGACTTTTTTTTAATTGTGATTTTAAGAGAAAGTTTACAATTTAGTTTCTCATACAAAAATTTATAAACACATTGTTATGTCACCCTGGTTGCTCTCCCTATAATGTGACAGTGCACTCCTTTCCACTCCAGATTTCCTGTACCCATTCAACCAACTCTTGTCCTTTTTTGCCTTCTCATCTCGCCTCTAGATGGATACTGCCCATTTAGTGTCATGTGTCTACTTGAGCTAAGAACCACTCTCTTCACAAGTATCATTTTATGTCTTATAGTCCAGTCTAATCTTTGTCTGATGCCTTCGGCATTGGTTCCAGCTCTGGGCTAAAAGAGAGTCCAGGAGCCATGTTTTCCAGGGTCTCTCCAGCCTCACCGAGACCATTAAGTCTGGTCTTTTTACTAGAATTTGAGTTTTGTACCCCACTTTTCCAGTGCTCTGCCAGGGACTCTGTTGAGTTCCCTGTCAAGGTGGTCATTTGTAGTAGCAAGGCACCATCTGGTTTTACTGGCCTCAGGCTGATGGAGTCTCTGGTTTATGTGGTCCTTTCTGTCTCGAGCCTCATATTTACCTGTGTCTTTGGTGTTCTTCATTCTCCCTTGCTCCAGGTGAGTTGGAGCCAATTGATGCATATTAGATGACCACTTGCTAGCTTTTAAGACCCCAGATGCCACTCACCAAAGTGGGATGCAGAACATTTTCTTAATAAGCTTTGTTATGCCAATTGACCTAGAAGTCCCCTGGAATCATGGTCCCCACACTGCTGCCGCTTCTACTCTGTCCCCCCAAGTGTTTGGTCGTATTCAGTAAACTCCTTAGCTTTTGGTTTAGTCCAGTTGTGCTGACTTTCCCTGTATTGTGTGTTGTCTTCCCCTTCACTAAGGTAATTCTTCTCTACCGTCTAGTTAGTGAATACCCCTCTCCCTCCCTCCTCACCCTCGTAACTATCAAAAAATGTTTTCTTCTGTGTTTAAACTTTTTCTTGAGTTCTTATAACAGTGGTCTCATATAATATCTGTCCTTTTCTGACTGACTAATTTCACTCAGCATAATGCCTTCCAGATTTATCCATGTTATGAGATGTTTCTCAGATTCATTGTTGTTCTTTATGGATGCATAGTACTCCACTGTGTGAATACACCATAATTTATGCATTTGTCCATTGATGGGCATGTTGATTGTTTCTAACTTTTTGCTATTGTGGACAGTGTTGCAATGAACATGGCTTTGCATATATCTATTTGTGTGAGGGCTCTTATTTCTCTAGGACATATTTCAAGGAGCAGGATTGCTGGATCATATAGTACTTCTATTTGTTGCTTTTTAAGGAAGTACCAAATTGATTTCCAAAATGGTTGTTCCATTTTACATTCCCACCAGCAGTGTATAAGTGTTCCAGTCTCTCCACAACCTTTTCAACATTTACTATTTGAGCTTTTTTGATTAATGCTAGCCTTGTGGGGATGAGACAGTATCTCATTGTAGCTTTCATTTGTATTTCTCTAATGGCTAATGAGATTTAGAAAATCTTAATCTCAGCCTTTTCCTTCTGAAACTTTGAGAAATAACACAATGATTTTAAATTTGTCACCAGTCTTATTTCCTCTCACAGACCTCATGTACATACCCAGATTTATTGCTGAAAATCTACCAGTAGCATCAAATCATTATTATTTTCATAAACAAAATAATTTATCAGTCTAGTGTTTCTGGTATGCAAGAAATTGGGAAATAAGTTTGCTCATGTTAATGTGCAACAAGATCTTTTGGGTCCCAAAGTCATTAAGTTAGTACACTTGGCACAGAACCCTGACTTTCTCTTATTTACTATCAAGAGAGTGGAACTCAGGTGTTTCCATATCACCTACATTTTCAATCGGTTGACTTTTATCACACCTGAACTAAAGGCTTTTGCTTCTCAACTGATGATCATTCCTGTAGTGCATGAAAGGAATGTGCCTGAATTTGGAAATAATCCCACCAAGTCCAGCTAAAAATATAACACCTTAAACATAAGAGAAGCTTGTCTATAGATAGGTAAAATTTAATTTTAGAGATCAGTTAGAATAAGGTAAAGAAAAAGAAGGAGCGAAGCTGCCCAAGGGGACACTATAGTTGGAAACTAATTAAACCAGGTTAGTTATCCTTATTATTACATTATTGATATTATTAGCAGGTCTTTTGTAGTATTTTTGCTTTAGAAATGTGTGTTTTGTTTATCTGCTTGTCACCCTGGAGGATCTTGTGCTAAGGATAACTAAAATATTGACTTTGAAGTTATGACTAGGTTTTGGGGGACTATTACAATTGTGATCAGGGATTTAATTTAAAACCAGTCTGTGTTGAGTTCCAGACCTGCACTTTCCACTTAATATCTAAAGATCGGGGAAACATTTGTGAGTTTCAATAAGCCCACAGTGTTTTCTTTTCTTCATTCTAAGATGGAGAATGCAAAACTTCCTAATCAAGTGGAGTAATATGCACAGACAGGACATACTGGCTGCTTTGATGTGTTAGTTCCCTTTGTTCCTTTGTACCATTCTATACTCCTAGTGTCTCTTCCCAACATGTTTGCCTTCAAGTCATGAAGTATGGTGTGATTGCAGAGTCAGAGAGGCCTGAGGCTAAGTCCTAGATTTGTTACACAGCAATTCTCATGATCAGATTACTTTATCTCACTGCCACTTTAGTTTCTCTCTCATTAGAATAGTACTATATACATATAGAAGGAGCCCTGGTGGTGCAATGGTTAAGCTCTTGGCTGGTTACCAGTGGCTCTGTGTAAGGAAAGACCTGGTACTCTGCTTCTGTAAGACCACAGCCTAGAAAACCCTATAGGCAATTCCACTGTCATATAGAATTGCTACGAGTTAGAATTAACTCCATGTCACACAAGAATAACACATATACAAATAGAATAAATGCTACCAAGAGGCTTGGAATATTGATTTTAATATGTAGGAGGTGCCAACACAAGACCTGCCCCTTTGAAGGGTCTAGAAAACTGTTACTTATTCCCAGGTATGACTGAATGTTTGTTGGTCTTGCCCATGTCTTTGTCCATGGTATGTTATTATAGTGCACTCAGAAAGCAGTGTAGAATGAGACACGCAATAGGAACTCCTCAGGGGTCTGTTGAATGAATGAGCAGTATTCCTGGACTTTTTTTCATCTTCTAGTTAGACGTCTTTTCCTAAGTGTTGCATTGAACTGCAAAACCATTTTGAACAATGTTTATGTTGTTATTTTCTCGCTGATTGTTTACCCAAATTGACTTTGATTTAATATAAATTTTACTCATCCAATCAATCTGTTTTGAAAATGAAAATAATTCTAGACTCTTGAATCATTCAATTATTTATCCAACCACTTCTGAATACCTTCAGTGCTACCTATGCTGTGTGGTTCACAAAGGGTAAAGCAGTGAACAAAACACACTCTGTATTTACTAGTGGTGGAAAGAGCTCTATATACATGAGATCATAGCTCATAAGAGCACTGAGAAGCCATGTGGCATCTAAGAGTGAAATTCCTCTCTCAGAAAGGTTCTCATGAAAAATAATTTGCTATGTAAAGGGATAAAAAGTGTTTTAAAGAGAGATCCAGCAGTATCCTGAATTTTATAGAAATCATTTTCTTATTTTCAGTTATAGATTTATGACCTGTTTATACATAGCTTTTACATGAAGAGATTATATTCTGCGTATTATTTTGTGAGTTGCTTCTATTTATGCTGATTATTCCATTTATAAAATTTGTTCACCTTGTTGCATTCATCGTGAGTGTATTCATTTCCTTTGGCTTATAGGATTTAATTGCCTGACTCTATCGTTATCCATTTATTCACCCATTATTGATTAGCATATAGGTTGTATTCAATTTTGAGCAACTACAAATAATACTACTATGCACATTTTTGTACCTGTTTCCTGATGGTATGAATTTGTATGTATTCCAGAATAAATAAACATATCCCAGACTCACTTAGGGTCCTGTTATTATCCATTTAACTCTCCCGCATCTCTAGTAATGTCCCTTTCTTCATTGCTGATAATTGTTATCTGTGCCTTCTCTCTTATTTCTTGGTCATTTGCAGCAGAAGTGCATCAGTACCATTCATCATTTCAAAGAACTGTCATCTGGCCCTGTTGATGCTCCTGATATATATTTTGTTGTTTCTTTTTTTTGGTTCTCATTTGTTGTTATGAGCTGGGCCACTTAGTATTAGAGAGGCAGGCAGAAGGTGGGGCAACCAAAGGCAGAGAAGCCTGCATGGCTGAGAGACACATGCACAGCCAAGATGAGTCCTGCATGGCTGGAGAGAGCACGCATGCCTAAGAGGAGGTCCTTCCTGATCGGGCTGAGAAAAGACGTGTCCCGAGGAGTCCAGGAGGAAACCTGTTCTGAGGGTGCTGGGAGGGAGTTTGTCCTGAAGGCCCAGGAGGGGCCTATCCTGACTGGTTTAGGAGGAGTCTTTCCTGAGAGGGCCAGGATGGGTCATGTCCTGATTTGACTGGGAGGGATCTGTCCCAAAGGGCCTGGTATGTTATAGCACAAATTTGCAAAAGCTTTTGTAAAATCAGTTAAATGTGCATTTTAAGTTCATGGTAAAGTTTGATACCAACTGGTAAGTTATCTTTAGGGGATAATACATTAGGGAATGATTTTTATAAAAGAATTTTTATTTCAGCACAACTTATAATTTAGAAATTTGAACACAATGTAAATTTTCCATATGAAAAGAGAATAATAATTGTGGTAGAGTTGATTTATAGAATATTAAACACATTAGTCAGTGTTCAGTTGTACAAAAACCCTTTCAACATTCCAAACTGTAGTGATTTGAGGTCGGAGATTGGTTACAGAGGTGGTAAAAGGGCGGGATGAGAAACCTGGAGAAGGAAGGCAGGCGTGTGTTGTTTCACCAGGACCAGAAATATGTGTTATATAAAGAAATTGAAAGAAAAATATAATCTTTGTTATTTTCCATAAAAATAGATGATAGGAAGCAGCTCCATAGATTTCTCACCTTTGAGCTGATGGAGATGCTGCGCTCCTGGGGCTGCTGGTGGAACCCACAACTGCTGATGAGCAGTAACTGCAGATGCTGCGTTCCCAGCAATGCAGCTGAGACTGCCTTTTGGGGTGATGGAGCCTACATTCTCCACGTGGTCCCCAGTTGCCCACAGCTGCTGCTGAGCTGTCAGAGACCGTCACTAGAAGAGGAAAAGAAGAAATCCTTTTTTCTTCCTCCACCTTCAGGTATTTACCCAGTTCCTACACTCTCAGAGCCTTCAGGAGCCAGTTGGCAAAGGAGTCAAGAAGTGCTGTCAACAGGCTGAAGCCTTGGAGGTTCAGAGGAGGGCACCTCAGGTAAGTGTGGACCTGACAAACAAAGCACACTTTCTGGACAAAAGGTATCGCGACAAGCTGTGTATTCCAAAATTTTTTAACACTACGAGAATGTGATCAAAATTCTTCCAAAACCCTCAAACCGATAGAAGGTTCAGAAGAATTTAGCTGGAAGACGGTAGGGGTTGTTTCAATGTTTTTCCCTGTTTTATCCTAGGTACCTGGCATATGGCATGTACTCAGTAAATATTTGTGGTATGAATGCAACTCATGACTTTTAAGCAGTGTTTTTGTCTGGATGATTATATTATGGTTAATTTTTAAGTTTTCTTTATACCAGTTTGTGCTTTTAGATTTGATTTTTTTGTAATTATTCTGCTATCATTTAAAATAAAAGCGAGCACTTTACAATTGGATGAAAAAACAAAAGAACATAGACCGAAAGAGAACAACCACTAACCTACTGAAGAGTGATAGAGACAAAGATGTGGCAACAACCTTAGTCCTAGTTATGACCACAGCATGTACTGATTAGTGAGGTCATCTTTGACCTGTCAGTTGAACTCTGAGTTTCAGATTCCATCACTCTGAAAGAAAAAACAAAAAAATAAAATCACCTTAGGATTAAGTGAGGATACATATGCATACACACAAAAATTTTGTGAAATGACAAAATCTATACATAAATTAACTCATAGTTCATAAATTTTTGTTCATAGTTCATAGATAAGATTTTATTGCCAATGATGAGATTTAACATTGTTATTAATATTGGTTAAGATTTCAATGCATAGTGCCATCACTAGAAGGTTGCAGGGGATGCAGATTGCACTCTCTGACACTGTCAGAGGCGGTGACACCAAAATGACCCCAGGGTCAGTTACAGTAGTGGGTCGGCCAGTGGTATTGGAAGAGGGGCCATGAGGGCAGTGGCATCATTAGGGTTGATGTCATCCATTGCCCAGTGAGGTATCTTGTCACCAACCCCCTCACCTACCAGTCACTATGGTTGGCGTCACTCAGTGTGTAATTTGTCACCCTTCTTATCACACACCATTCAGGGCCTGGGCAGCTGGGCCTTGACACTCACCTTTAGGTGGAGTGGAGTATCTCTACCGGGCCGATGGCCAAGGGGAGGAGATTTGATGAGCCACATGGGTGGGAGTTGGGAGGAGTTTTCTGGCCTTCCCCACCCACCCCAGTCTTGGTGTGGGTGGCACATGAGTACTGCACTGGGTGACACCAACCCTAGTGATGCCACTGTCAATGAACATTGAGTTTAAGAAGAAAAGGAGACGAAAAGACATGAGAAAAAAGTTAAAACAACAACAAAAAAAGTGCCATGGGGAAATCTATTAGCTTCTTAGCCCCCTTACTTGCATTCTTCTTCAATGTCCCAGAGGAAATTTATCAACAGAAACATTCTTCCAGCCCCTACTGGGCAGAGAAAAGTCAGGGGTGATGCCACTTCTACACTTCTCTTTGCAAACTTAACCGCAACCACACACCACAAACCCATGTGGATGAAGCTTGCACATCATCTGATAGTGGTTTAACCAGACATGTAGACAGAACTTTGCTCCAGACAGGAGCAAAGTGTAACCTACATCCCCAAATCATTGTTCTGCTCTGATACATCCTAGGGGTTCTTGACAGTATTTCCTCAATGTCTTCCTATTTCTTATCACCTATTTTTTATGAAGAAAAACAGGTATACTTTTTCCTTCAAATCTCTTTATAAAACACTTATTGTTTCAACACATAAGGAATTTTTTGTTTTAATTTCCAATTATTTATGGCCCAAACAATATTCTTCCTTGGATTTTGGATAATTTTTTTTGTTTTTCTGAGACTGAAATTTTACAGAAGAAAAGTGCCTGATTTGACTTCCAGTGGGCATTACGTCTGATAGAAAACACTAGCAACACATGGTTGGATCGTATTTTTGTTTCTCTGAGGAAACTAACATAGGATGGTCTAAAACCCCAGTTGAAGACTTTTGGATTAGGTGTAGAATTAGGTCCACAAGAGCATGAGGCAGAGTTAGAGGCTCTGGGCTCTGCACAGCTGCTGAGATGTGAGTCTTCCCTGTGGCCAGTTGGGGGATCATGTGCAGATGGGCAGAGAACCTAAATTTTCTAATCAGTAAAAACAACAACAACAACAATTTCTCATAGGTTCCAGGGGAATATTAGGTGGTAAAGCACTAGAACAATTCCTGAGCTGCAGTGAACTCCAAATAAAGGTTCTATATTGCTCCACCATCATTATTAATGATTTCCTAAGTTAAACACGTGTAAAATTGTTGGTATTAAGCTCAAGAAATTGGATTAGGAAGAGTAAGAATGAACAAGGACCACTCAACACAGCTTGATGCCAGTTACACCATTTACAAAACTGCAGGAGAGATTTGCCAGTACCCACCCCTGCAGTCCTGCCCATCTCCTTCCACCCCACTGCTCCATTCATTTGGCAATACTTTGAGGTCTTCATGAGTGCCAGACTCTGCAAGAATCCTCACTTCATTTCGACCACACATAGAAACGAGATCCACAGGTGTGTTTTGCAGCTTATAGGGCTGTTTTTCACTGTTGTACAGAACTTAGGTTCAGTCTGCCAGTGGCAGTGGGTTTTGATAGGTTATATGCAATGGGATAGAGTATACACATTTTATTTACACAATGTGTCCCAGGTGTGTGGACATTTACGTCAAATCTGGTTGCATCACTGCCTATTGCTTCAGCACACCAGAATTTAGGAGTTTAGTAAATTGATTCTCACAGTCTTTGAAATTATTACAAGTGTATAAAACATATTTGAAAGTGTTGTAAACTCTTCCTAAAATATGTATGCATCATAACACTTTTAAACTCTTCCCATCAAGACCATGTGATATTGACTTCCTGCTGGTAAGGGCTTTTAAATCTTAATATTTCAGAAACTGAAAAGTTTCAAAGGTTTAATCTCCTTGAGAAAAAGTGTGGAAGATGGTATTACTGATTCATTTCAGGAAAGCCAGGAGTATTTATATGAGCTTTTCTTTTTTTCCTTGGTAGACAGATTTTGACTTCCTTAAATGTAATCAAGTTTAATTTATCTTTGATTCGTGTTCAGAGAAAGGCCATAAGAAGTGAGGTAGAGGAGGAAAGCAGTAAATTGGAGTGAGAGACTTCTCTAAGTGTTTTGCAGTTTCTCTCTCTGCATCTCCGTTTCTATGATAGGTTGATTGTGAAGAACAGCAAAGGTGACAATGTTTCTGAACATACTAAGCTTTGTGTGGTAAATGTCAGTGATCTAATAAATGCTAGTTCATCCCTTTCCCCTGAGATTTAGAGAAAATAAGAGATAATGGAGATGAATCTCACATTAACGAAGCGTGTAGTTGACAGAAAGGAGGTGGAATTTTCCATAAAGCTCTACGTTCACTGTTTCAGGGCCCAATTAAAAAATTTTTGTTGATATTATGTTTTTTAATTAATGAAATGCATGCTTTATCAATGAGAGTGTTTGATAACCAAACCAAACCAAACCCAGTGCCGTGGAGTCGATTCTGACTGATAAAAAAAAATAGCGACCCTAAAATAAAAATAAATAAATAAAAGAAATGAATAAGTTGTCTTTAATACAAAAATTATTAGATTCAAATTTTCAAAAAAGGTGGCTATGATACTGAAATCAGAGAACTCATGTATCTCATGTCATCAGACAACAATAGTGAGAGCCAGCTCTTACAGTTTCTGTGCAATAACATACTTAGATATTAATGCTCTGAGCTAATAGTTTACGTGTTTATTCATTTGTGCCAGGTAAAGTTCTAAGTATTGTCGTTATTTTACCTAATTTAGTGCTCACCGCGTCATTGCTGATGCCAGATGAATCTTGGCTGAAAGCAGAGAATTTCAGAAAGATGTTTACCTGTGTTTTATTGACTATGTAAAGACTTTCGACTGTGTGGGTCATAACGAATTATGAATAACAATTTCAAAAAATGAGAATTTCAGAACAATTAATTTTGCTTATGCAGAAACAGTACATAGACTACGACGCAGTCATTCAAACAGAGCAAGAGATGTTGTGTGGTTTAAAATTAGGAAAGGATCGTGTCAGGGTTGTATCCTTTCACTGTATGTATTCAATCTGTATACTGAGCAAGTAATCCTAGAACCTGGACTATATGAAGAAGAACATGGCACTGGGATTGGAGGAAGACTCATCAAAAACCTGCTATGTTTTTTATGTGCAGATGACAAAACCTCGCTTGCTGAAAACAAAGAGGGGTTGAAGCAATTACTGATGAATATCAAAGACTACAGCCTTCATTATGGATTATATCTCAATTTAAAGAAAACAAAAATCCTCACAATGTACCAATAAGCAACATGATGACAAATAGAGAAAACATTAAAAATGCTTTAAATTTTATTTTACTTGGATCTATAATCAACACCCACGGAAACAGCAGTCAAGAAATGAAATGACATATTGCATTGGGCAAACCTGCAAACCAAAACCCTGTTGCAGACAAGTTGATTCTGACTCATAGTGACTCTATAGGACAGAGTAGAACTCCCATATACGGTTTCCAAGGACTGACTGGTGGATTTGAACTGCCGACCTTTTGGTTAGCAGCCAAACTCTTAACCACCAGGCCAATAGGGCTCAAAAACTTCATTAAAGTGTTAAAAAGCAAAAATGTTACTTTGAGGACAAGGTGCACCTGACCTAAGCCATGGTGTTTCGAATTGCCTCCTATGCATGCAAAACTGGGCAATGGATAAGGACGACTGAAGAAGAATTGATGTTTTTGAATTGTGATGTTGGCAAAGAATATTGAATATACTATTGACTGCCAGAAATGAACAAATCTGTGTTGGAACAAGTACAGCCAGAATGTTCCTTAGAAGGGAGGATGGCGAGACTTTGTCTCACATTTGGACATGTTATCAGGAGGCACTGGTCCCAGGAAAAGGACATTATGCTTGGTAAAATGAGGGTCAATGAAAAAGAGGAAGACCCTCAACAAGATGGATTGACACAATGGCTCCAACAATGCGTTCAAGCATAACAACTATTGTGAGGATGTCGCAAGAGAGGGCAGTGTTTCGTTCTGTTGTCCACATGGTCACTATGAGCTGGAACCAACTCAGTGGTACCTACAACAACAATTATTACCATACGTTAGGGTCAGCTTTATTCTTCTTTTTATATAGAGTGGACCAAGGAACGGAGAGTTTAGTAACTTACAGTGCAAGTGGAAGGGAAGCTAGATCCAGGATGGTAGGCCGATTGCAGAGTTTGTGCCCCTCCCTCCTCTGCCCCTTGGGTTCTTTATGGGTTAGCCATGCCACAATAGTTTTAAGATCCCAACCCAAAACCCAAACCCAGTGCCGTCGAGTCGATTCTGACTCATAGCAACCCTATAGGACAGAGTAGAAATTCCCCATAGAGTTTCCAAGGAGCGCCTGGGGGATTCGAACTGCTCACCCTTTTTTTAGCAGCCATAGCACTTAACTACTACGCCAGCAGGGTTTCCTTTAAGATCCCAGTGATTCCTATACCACAGGGTTAATTCAATTCAATTTAACAAACAATTCAGAGATCATAAATTTGATTTTTCTCACTCTGTCTCTCTCTCTTAGTCTTTTCCTCAATTTCCCTTTTTTTCTTTGTGTTACATGGACAAATGATTTTTCAAGTTCTTACTACACGCTGATAAAGGACACCTTCATCAGGTAACTTCATTACCTTGAACTCTGGCAACTTGAGTATGTTACCAATCCTTTCAACCCACAGTTGTGAATTCACTTATTTTTTCTGGTAAAAGTGATTTATAATTCCCACGTCAACACCAAAGTTCTATAATCTGCAGAATATTCTGTTAGTAAAATTGGTCTCACATGGTTGTGCACCCACCCACCCACACGAACACACACACACCCACCAAACATGAATTTCAGAGGGTCACATCCTCATGAGTGATATGTGTAACCTCAAAACTCTCCTTGATGCCTTAGGTGAAGCCTCATGGACAGCACCATGTGGCTGGCCAACCACACTGGAGGATCCGATTTTATCCTGCTAGGACTCTTCAGTCAATCCAAACACCCAGCTCTGCTCTGTGTGGTCATTTTTGTGATTTTCCTGATGGCCCTCACTGGAAACGCCATCCTGATCCTCCTGATACTCTCTAATGCCCACCTCCACACTCCCATGTACTTTTTCATCAGCCAGTTGTCTGTCATGGATGTGATGTACATTTTTGTCACTGTGCCGAAGATGCTCATGGACCAGGTCATGGGTGTCAAAAAGATCTCAGTTCCTGAATGTGGGATACAGATGTTCCTCTATGTGACACTAGCAGGGTCAGAATTTTTCCTCCTAGCTGCCATGGCCTATGACCGATACTTGGCCGTCTGCCATCCACTCCGTTACCCTGTCCTAATGAACTACAGAATATGTCTCTTCCTGGCATCTGGCTGCTGGTTCTTGGGTTCAGTGGATGGCTTCATGCTCACTACCATCACCATGACCTTCCCCTTCTGCAGATCCAGGGAGATCCATCACTTCTTCTGTGAGGTTCCTGCCATAATGAAACTCTCCTGCTCTGACACCTCACTCATTGAGAGACTCATGTACCTGTGCTGTGTCCTCATGCTCCTCATTCCTGTGACAGTCATTTCAAGCTCCTACTCTTTCATCCTGCTTACTATCCACAGGATGAACTCAGCAGAGGGCCGGAAGAAGGCTTTTACCACCTGTTCCTCCCACATGACTGTGGTCTTCCTCTTCTACGGGGCTGCCATCTATACTTACATGATCCCCAACTCCTACCACACCCCGGAGAAGGATTTGGTAGTGTCTTTCTTTTACACTATCCTCACTCCTGTGCTAAACCCTTTAATCTATAGTCTTAGGAATAAAGATGTCACTGGAGCTGTGAAGAAAATGTTGAATGTGGAACCTGTGTTTCAAAGAACTATAAAGTAGGATATTTTGGTAGGAACAGTTTCTTTCCTTTTCTGTACATACCAAAATTTTAGGCTTTTATGCCAATATTATCCCTCACACTGTCACATCACAGTGCCTTGTATCACTTTCATCCTTATTTAAAAGAAGTTGTTTGCCTGAATATGAAGACAAGTCATATTTTTAGGAAAAACATAATGAAAATGTTTAGAATTAAAAGCCAAATGGACTCTCATTTGAGAGAGAGAGAGGGAGAGAAAGAGGGAAATGGTAAAGGAAAAGGTGGAAAATATTGAGTAGGTGAGTTTAAATAAGAGGCATATTGGTATTCTTTGCACTGTTCTTATTCATACTGCTTTCCTGTAAAGTTGAAATTAATTCCAAATAAAAAGTTAAATATCGGTCCTCGTTCCCCTATTCACTTTTTTGAGCTCTTAATCTCTAGTGGCAGTGTGACAAATACCTTAGAAAACGTATTCACTTGAAGATGACTATTCATTACTGATTATATTTGTTACTGAGTATGCTGAACATATCTGCACTCTTTTACTGAGGGCTGTTCTGTTCCACATGGCAGCTCTAAAGACATCTAAACTACAACAACAAAAAGCCCTTTGCCGTGGAGTCAATTCTGCCTCAGAGACACCAAGTGGGCAGAAATAATTTGAAACTATTAGTACTTCATAATAGATTGAGAATCCAGAACTTCGTAAGTATTCTGTGGGATGAGCATTAACCCAGAGTGGAAGGAGGATTTAGGAACGGTTCTCTGCATGAGGTGATATCTGACCTGAGTTTTGAAATACGTGATTTACTAGAGAAAGAAGGAGAGGTGGGACAGGAAATATTCAATCCTTCATTTATTCAACAAACATTTTTACGTTATATTATAATCCAAAATCATAAGCAAATGAGATTAAAATTGAAAAAATATGTGGCTGTTGTCCCCAATGGTTTTGAACTTTCAGTGCAGTTTGATATGCAAATAGGTGAAATAAAGTATATAAATTGCTTTGCTCATCATGCACAAAGAGAACACCTCTTAAGAACACATCTTTTCAATCTATGACATATAAGTTTGGTCTAAACAAAAGTGACTGAGGGAAGACCCTGGAACTGAATGTTGAAAAGTTACCCATGTTACCCATATATGAGTATGCGAGGCTGGATACCAGGAGGGGTTATGCTGAGAAATATGATGTCTGAGAAAAGGCACAGATGGACCAAAGACAAGCGGGTTCACCAAGCAAGAATGGTGAGTCTTCCCATGGCACCTGTCATGGATTGAATTGTGTCCTCTCAATTGTGTCAGCTTGGTTTAGGCTATGATTCACAGTATGTGTGGTTGTTCACCATTTTGTCATCTGATGTATTTATCCTATGTATTGTAAATCCTAACCTCTATGATGTTAATGAGGCAGGATTAGAAGCAGTTATGTTAATGAGGCAAGACACAATCTACAGGATTAGGTTGTATCTTGAGTCAATCTCTTTTCACATGTAAAAGATAGATGCAAGAAGAGACCTCAAGCCACCAAGAAAGTAGGACCAGGAGTGGAGTCTGTCCTTTGGATACAGGATTCCTGAGATGAGAAGATCCTAAAACAGGTGAAGATTGACGACAAGGACTTTCTCCAAGAGCCAATAGAGAGAGAAAGCCTTCCCCCAGAGCTGGCCCCCCGACGTCAAACTTCTAGACTCCAGGACTGTGAGAGAGTGGGTTTTTGTTTGTTGAAGCCATCCACTTGTGGTTTTACTGTTATAGCAGCACTGGATAATGGAGGCAGAATTTGATACCAGGAGTGGAGTCCTGCTCTAACAGATACCTAAAATACGGGAGCAGCTTTCAAACTGTGAATTAATAGAGGCTGGAAGAATTCAAAAATGTCTAATAGGTCGCTATGAGTCAGAATCGAATCGACAGCACTGGGTTTCTTTCTGGGTAATAGTAAAGTCTCAATTACCTTGAAAAGACTGTTGGTGGAATTATGGGCATCGAAGAGAATTCTGGTGAGGAGTCAGAAGGAAGTGAAGAAAGCTATTACACTGGAGACAGCACAGTTGGTGAGAAGCAACAGCAGAGAAACAGCAGCAGCAGAACCAAGAGATCAGTGCTACACTGCGTGGGAGCCAATTCATGGTGTGTGAGAGCTGAGTGGGATGCCTCTGGGCAATTATTGGTCAGCTAGGCTGGTCTGACCACAAGGCAAGAGCTGGATGCCTTCAGGCTGAGGTTTACTTGTGGAGTGGCGTGCCTCTAGGCTCTTACTGGTAAAGCTAAATAATTTTGGAACAATTGCCAAAGCAGGGCAGACACCTGGCTGGTTCAAAGGCCTGAGAAGGCAAGAGGCCAAGGAAGGAGGAAGCAGAAGCTGAAGAGACAGGGAACATAGGGACCAGAGCTGCCTCAGTCTCAAAGGGTAGGGCCACAATCTCTGACATCCCAAAGGGTTGGAGCCATGGCCTCTGGGGTCTCAAAAGGTAGAGCCACAGCTTGCTAGGTTTCAGAGTTGGATCTTCACCAACTTGGCTCCAGAGTGTGGGGCTGCCTTGCATGAGTGCCAGCAGGATGGGCCAGATCCACCACCCAAAGCTGAGGGGGTGAGTTTGCCATGTCCTAGGGGCAGAGGAACGGAGCCTGCTGGGGTCAAAGGGGTACAGTCACCACTTAGATGGACTAGGAGAATGGGGCTGCCCAAATGTGAGGGAGCAGAGTTGCTATCCACTGGTCCTGGAAGGCAGAGCTGAAGTCCAGGTCTGGGGCCTCCACCCAGAATCCAGAGACTGTGGCCAACACCCAGAGTCTGGAGGAGAGGGTCATTGTCTAAATGGTCTTAGAGAACAGGGGACTATTTTTAAGGATTCAGAGTTAATGTGATGTGTCCTACTGATTTTCTTGCTGCCTGTTATCCCTTTTTCCCCTCCAATTCTCCCATTTGTAATAAAAATGTCTGGCTTGTGCCTGTACTATCACTGTACTTTGGAAGCAGATAACTTGTATTCTAGATTTCACAGATTAAGAGGGAGTTGAAATTTGGACTTGGATTCTTTTTAAGACCTTTGGAATGATATGATGGGATGAATATGTTTTACATGTGGCAATGACATGAATTTTGGGATGTTATGGATTGAATTGTGTCCCCCAAAATATGTATCATCTTGGCTAGACCATGATTCCCAATATTATGTGATTGGCCGCAATTTTCTTATTTGATATGATTTGCGTATGTGTTGTAAGCCCTACCTCTAAGGTGTTAATAAGGCAGGATTAGAGGTGGTTATATTAATAAGGTAGGACTTAATCTACAGGATTAGGTTATACATTGAGTCAAGAGAATTGAGCAGAGTGGATAGGGACTTCCTTCCAGTAGGAATGGACAGCCAGGAGGAGAGTGCATTGTTTGGACCCAGGGAAGCTTCTAGACAAGGGGAAGACTGATTATAAGGACTTCCCCCAAGAGCTGAAAGAGAAAGAAAACCTTCCCTGGGAGCTGGAACCCTCAATTCGTACTTTTAGCTTCCTGGACTGCGAGAGAATGGATTTTTGTTTGTTGAAGCTATCACTGGTGGTATTTCTGTTGTAGCAGCACTAGATAACTAAAAGAGCATCTCCTTTCCTGCTTCAATTTTTAGCCTCATTTCTTGCCTGTGACCCAAATTTTATAAACAGTAGTGAAATTACCAGATTTTCATTTTAGAAATGTTACATTGATGACAATCAGTTGGAGAAGTGCATGAGTGTAGGCAGGGAGACCTGGTGAGTGATGATGGAGAATTGTATGATGCTAAGTGGAAACACACCTCAACATCATGTGCGACTGAGGTGGTCGATATATAGGCTAAGGGGGTCTTAGTAAATATGTTAAATAAAAGCACAAACCTGGTTGCATGTCTACCATTTTACAGTTGACTGTATCCAACTTGTGAAGAATCAGGCAGTTTCAAAAGTCAGATTCTCTTTTCCCACTGATATACTGAATTACTTCATGTCTGTAAAATAAGGATCTCCATTTGTCTCCACTAATAATAATTTACAATTATGAGCAGCTGGGAAAATTCTTTATCAAGTTATATATAGTGTCTGTTCTTTACTCTTCCTAGAAATGGAAAGACGATTACTGCTCCCAATTTCTTATACCTAGAGTTCAAAAACAGAAATGAAATGGATTCTGCAACGGAATTTTCTACAGTGTCAAATAAGCAGCTGTGCCCTAAATCATGTAAAAAATTTTTAAACTTCAGAATTTGTTCATGTGTTCAAGCTTGTGATGCCAAGAATATTTTACCAAATTAATTGTTTTTTCACATGTTAAAAAGGCTTCAGGATTCCTATACCTTGTAAAGCACTATAAACTAAAAAACTTTGATTGGAATTCATCATCAAATTTAGTAAGAAATCAACACATGATTAAGCACATAAGCTGGCATCATTTTTCACAAATGTTCTGTTTTCTTAAGTGTATTCCAAGGACACAGTTTGAAGAAACAGAACAAAGGTGACCATTTTTATAGGGATTGATCAGGAGCTGAGACTTAATAAACATAATTAAATGTATTGAAATGCACATTTAACACAGTTCTGTCTGGCTTTTGTTTGATTATTATTTTGTAAACACATGTTTTCTGAGCCTGACACTGAGTTCAGAAAATATATAAAATTTTAACATTACTACAGGGAAGACCTGAGAATTATATAATTCAAACTGGTTTTTTTTTTTTTTTTTTGAATCGGAAAATATTGACATTCAGCGTGCTTATTTTTAACTTAGTAATCGATCTTCACTATCTTTCTAGCTCAGTAAATGGAAATGGGGGGCTTATATGCCACAGGATGGCTATGTCATCAATTTTAAAAGAGCCTATAGTGGATGTCGCTATGAGTCAGAATCAACTCGATGGCGGTGGGTTGGGTTTTATAGTGGAAGTATGAGACTATTGCTGAATCTTAAAAATTATAATTCAGATGCAGGGCCAAGACGGTGGAGTAGTCAGACACTTCAGGCGGTCCCTCTTACAACAAAGACCAGAAAAAACAAGTGAATCAATTATATGTATGACAAGCTAGGACCCTGAACATTAAAGGCAAGGTTAGGAATTGGACTGAGCAGTAGGGTGGGGGAAGATGGTTCAGAAGAAGTGAGCAGTTGCTGGACTTGACTTAGCAAGAATCAGTGCCCCAGAAGCCCGATACCCTGGCACAACCGTGGTGGGGCTGGTGGTAGTGTTCAGAACACAGTTTCCCCAGAGAGAGAGAGTGAGCAAGCAGCACAGAGTCTACTCATGCCTCTGGAATCAAGGATGAAGAACACCCTTGGCTGAGGTTAAGTTCTTGTGTCTAATTTAATGTGTGGTCCAAAAAGCATCCCTTTCGAAAGATCTGTTTCCCATTTATCTGATCTTCTCCCTATGCTCCAGCCCCTGTGCAAGCTTTTGTGGTGGCCACTTCCCCAGTGCTTGAAATAGGTCCAGCTGTGCACCCTGAGCCATTCTTCTAGCCTTGGGGAAGGAACAAATTAACAAATGGGGAAAAAATAATCAGCTTGCTCCCCTAAGCTAGGAACTCAGGGCAGAAATGGCTACTTTCCCAGGGCACAAACACAAATGGTCCATGAACTTTGAATACCTTTCACCCTTGCATGGACCTGTGTGGACCCATTACAGCAGTTTAGGCCCATGTTGGCTCAGTGCAAAGGTGTACGTGCCTGAGGTCTGATTTCAGCTGTTTCAGCTGTGTGGAAGAGAGGTGGCTTTTCGATGTTTGATACCACCCTACCAATTAAGCAGGGTCCTCACCTAAACACATCATGGGCCTAAGAACTGGTGGCACCACCCATGCCACCTAGCCACCTGTGACAGGGGTCCAAGAATAAGTGGTGCCTCCCAGTCCTTACAGCCAAAAGCATTGGGCACACATGGTCAAGCTACAGAGCCCACTCATCTCTGACCTCTGGGTAACAGGGACATACTTTCTTCACAGACACCCAGGGGATGGCTGACACACTCTTGCCTTGCTCAGAGAGTGACCCCACGCTGCAACCAGATATCTGTGCCTCCACCAAGCACCCATGCTCCTCTAAGACTGTAGGTGTGAGCCTGCACCACATACTCAGAGACCAACTACCACGACACCTTAGCTGAATCCTGGGCTCATATACATGGTAACAGATCTAGTCATCTGGTGTCAAGAAGTTAGAGCTTCAACGATGCCAATAATCAAACTAGCTCACTTGAGCAGCCTATTTGGGCATATCAAAACAAAACAAAGCAAGAAGCTAGGACACAGTAAGCAAACATAAAATAAATTAATACAATAATTTATAGATGGCTCAGAAACAGTCAATCTCAAATTACATAAAGAAGGAGAACATGATAGTTTCAACGAGCTTCCAAGAGAAAGAATCAAGGAATCTTCTTGCTGAAGATATATTCCAGGAATTAGCAGAAGTAGAATACAAAAGATTGATATACTGAACTCTTCAAGAGATCAGGAAGCAGATGAAGCAAAACACAGAACAAGCCAAGAACACACAGATAAAGCAGTTGAGGAAATTAAGAAGCTTATTCAAGAGTATAATGACAAATTTAATAGGCTGTAAGAATCCATACAGAGACAGAAAACAGAAATTCAGAAGGTTAACATTAAAACTTCAGAATTAGACATCTCAATAGAAAGTCAGAGGAGCAGAGCTGAGTGAGTGGAAGGCAGAAATAGTGAGAATGAAGATAAAACATTTGGTAACAATATATTGGAAGAAAAATCTGATAAAAGAATTAAAAAAAAATGACGAAATTCTAAGAATGATGTGGGACTCTATCAAATGAAATGATCTACGAGTGATTGGAGTACCAGAACAGGGAGGCAGAACAGAAAATACAGAGAGAACTGTCAAAGATTTGTTGACAGAAAACATCCCTGATATCGTGAAAGGCAATGGGATGACATATATAAAGACTTGAAGAAGAAAAAAAAAAAAGCCAGTCAAGAATTACATATCCTGCAAAAATGTCTCTCAGATATGAAGGTGAAATCAGAACACTTCCAGAAAAATGGAAGTTTAGGAAATTTGCAAAAACCAAACCAAAACTACAAGAAATAATAAAGGGAGTTCTCTGGGTAGGTAATCAATAACATCAGATAACAACCCAAGACTAGAACACAGTACAGAGCAACCAGATATCAACCCAGATAGGGGAATCACAAAAATAAATTAAGATAAAACCCCTCAAAACAGGGAAACAGTGATGCCATTACGTAAAAGACGACAACGTTAAATCTATAAAGAGGGACTAAAAAATGTAGTCAAAGATCTTTCATATGGAGAGGAAGTCAAGGCAATAAAAGTTTGGTTTAAACTTAGAAAAATTGGAGTAAATATTAAGATAACCACAAAGGAGACTAACAATTTTACACATCTAAATAAAATACAAGAAAAACAGAAAGACTTAGCAAAAACAAAATCATCAACAATGAAAAGGAGGAAAAGACAGTATGTAAAGAAAAACTAAGATCAAAAAGCAAGTGCAGAAAAGAAACTGTCAACAACACACACAAAAAAAGACATCAAAATGATTGCACTGAATTCATACCTGTCCATAATTACACTGAATGTAAGCAGACTAAATTCACCAACGAAGAGACAAGAGAGTGGCAGAACGGATCAAAAAACACACCTTGCCTATATGCTACCAACGAAGACACATCTTAGACTTAGAGACACAAACTAAAACTCAAAGGATGGAAAAAAAATATATCAAGCAAAAAAATAAAAAAAAGAGCATGAGTGGCAATATTGATTTCTGATAAAATAGACTTTAAAGTTAAATCCACCACAAGGGATAAGGAAGGACATTATATAATGATTAAAGGGACGTTATACCAGGAGGATATAACCATATTAAATATTTATGCACACAATGACAGGGCTGCAAGATACATAAAACAAACTCTAATAGCATTGAAAAGTGAGATAGGCAGCTCCACAATTCTAGTAGGAGACTTCAACACACCACTTTTGGTGAAGGACAGAACATCCAGAAAGAAGCTCAATAAAGACAGAGAAGATCTAAATGCCACAATCAACCAACTCGACCTTATAGGCATATACAGAACACTCCACCCAACAGCAACCAAGTGTACTTTCTTTCTAGTGCACATGGAGCATTCTGTAGAACAGACTACACTTTAGGTCATAAAACAAGCCTTAGCAGAATCCAGAACACCAAACAAAGCATGTTCTGAGACCATAAGACCATAAAATAGAAATCAGTAACAGAAAAAGCAGGGAAAAGAAATCAGATACTTGGAAACTAAACAATAAAACCGTTCAAAAAAGACAGGGTTATAGAAGACATTAAGGATGGAATAAAGAAATTCATAGAATCTAATGAGAATGAAAACACTTCCTATCAGAGCTTTTGGGACACAGCGAAAGCAGTGCTCAGAGGTCAATTTATATCAGTAAATGCAGACATCCAAAAAGAAAGGGCCAAAGTCAAAGAATTATCCCTACAACTTGAACAAATAGGAAGAGAGCAACAAAAGAAACCTTCAGGCACCAGAAGATAGCAAAACAAAAACAAAAACAAAAAAAAAACCCAGAGATAGAACTAAATAGACCATAAAAAAAGAAGATTGAAAGATAATAAAAAAACTCCCAACAAAAAAAACCTGGCCCGGATGGCTTCACTGCAGAGTTCTACCAAACTTTCAGAGAAGAATTTATATCACAACTACTAAAGGTATTTCAGAACATAGAAAAGGATGGAATACTCCCAAACTCATTCTATGAATCCAACATAGCCCTGATACCAAAACCAGGTAAAGACACCACAAAAAAAGAAAATTACAGACTTATATCTCTCATGAACTTAGATGAAAAAATCCTCAACAAAATTCTAGCCAGTAGAATTCAACAACATATCAAAAAAATAATTCACCATGACCCAGTGGGATTCATACCAGGTATGCAGGGATGGTTCAACATTAGAAAAACAATTAATGTGATCCATCACATAAATAAAACAAAAGATAAGAACCACATGATTTTATCAATTGATGCAGAAAAAGTATTTGACAAAATTCAACACCCATTCATGATAAAAACTTTCAGCAAAATAGGAATCGAAGGAAAATTCCTCAACATAATAAAGGGCATTTATTCAAAGCCAACAGCCAACAGCCAGTATTTAGGATGCTAAATGGAGAGAGTCTGAAAACATTCCCATTGAGATCAGGAACCAGACAAGGATGCCCTTTATCACCTCTCTTATTCAACACTGTGCTGGAGGTCCTAGCCAGAGCAATTAGGCTAGATAAAGAAATAAAGGGCATCCAGATTGGTAACAAAGCAGCAAAAATATCTTTATTTGCAGATGACATGATCTTATACAGAGAAAACCCTAACAAATCCTCAAGAAAATTTCTGAAACTAATAGAAGACTTCAGCAGAGTATCAGGATACAAGATAAACATAAAAAAAATCAGTTAGATTGCTCTGCACCAATAAAAAGAATATCAAGGGGAAATCACCAAATCAATACCATTTACAGTAGCCCTCAAGAAGATAAAATACTTAGGAATAAATCTTGCCAGAGATAAAAAAGACCTATGCATAGAAAGCTACAAGACACTACTGCAAGAAACCAAAAGAGACCTACATAATTGGAAAAACATACCTTGTTCATGGATAGGAAGAATTAACGTTGTAAAAATGTCTATTCTACCAAAAGTGTTCTATGGATACAATGCAATTCTGATCCAAATTCCAACAACATTTTTTAATGAAATGAAGAAACAAACCACCAACTTCATATGGAAGGGAAAGAGCCCTCAGATAAGTAAAGCATTACCGAAAAAGAAGAACAAAGTGGGAGGGCTCACTCTACCTGATTTTAGAACCTCTTTTACTACCACAGTAGTCAAAACAGCCTGGTACTGGTACAACAACAGACACATAGACAAATGGAACAGAATTGAGAATTCAGACATATATCCATCCACCTATTAGCAGCTGGCATTTGACAAAGGCCCAAAGTCACTTAAAAGGGAAAAGACAGTCTTTTTAGCAAAAGGTGCTGGCATAACTGGATATCCACCTGCAAAAAATGAAACAAGACCAATACCTCACACCATACTAAAAAGTGAACTCAAAATGGATCAAAGACCTAAATGTAAAATCTAAAATGATAAAGATCATGGAAGAAACTATAGGGACAATGCTAGGAGCCCTAATATATGGCAAGCAGTATATAAAACATAACTAACAATGCAGAAGAGAAGCTAGCTCCTAAAAATCAAACACATATGGTCATCCAAAGACTTCACCAAAAGAGTAAAAAAAACTACCTACAGACTGGGAAAACATTTTTAGCTATGACATTTCTGATCAGTGCCTGACCTCTAAAATCTACATGATACTGCAAAAACTCAACTGCTAAAGGACAAATAACCCAATTAAAAAATGGGCAAAGGATATGAACAGATACTTCACTAAAGAAGACATTCAGGTAGCTAGCAGATACATGAGGAAATTCACACAGTCATTAGCCATTAGAGAAATGCAAATTAAAACTAAAATGAGATTCCATCTCACTCCAACAAGGCTGGCATTAATCCAAAAATCGCAAAATAATAAATGTTGGAGAGGCTGTGGAGAGGCTGGAACACTTATACACTGTTGGAGGGAATGTAAAACGGTACAATCACTTTGGAAATCTATTTGGTGCTTCCTTAAAGAACTAGAAATAGAACTACCATAAGATCCTGCAATCCCCCTCCTTGGAATATATCCTAGAGAAATAAGAGCCTTTATGCGAACAGATATATGCACACCCATGTTCATTGCAGCACTGTTTACAATAGCAAAAAGATGGAAGCAACCAAGGTGCCCATCAACAGATGAATGGATAAATAAATTATGGTATATTCACGCAATGGAATACTATGCATCGATAAAGAACAATGATGAATCTGTGAAACATTTCATAAGATGGAGGAAACTGGAAGGCATTATGCTGAGTGAAATTAGTCAGTTGGAAAAGGACAAATATTGTATGAGACCACTATTATAAGAACTGGATAAATAGTTTAAACAGAGAAGAAAATATTCTTTGATGGTTATAAGAGGGGGGAGAGAGGGAGGAAGGGAAAGGAGTTTCACTGATTAGATAGTAAAAAAAAAATAGATAGTAGATAAGAACTATTTTAGCTGAAAGTAAAGCCAACACACAACACAGGGGAGGTCAGCACAACTGGACTAAACCAAGAGCAGACAAGATTTCTGGATGAACTGAATGCTTTGAAGGCCAGTGTAGCAGGGGTGGGGGTTTGGGCACCATGGTTTCAGGGAACATCTGAGTCAATCAGCATAATAAAATCTATTAAGAAAACATTCTGCACCTCACTTTGGAGTGGGGTGTCTGGGGTCTTAAACACTAGCAAGGGGCCATCTAAGATGCATCAGTTGGTCTCAACCCACCTGAAGCAAAGGAGAAAGAAGAACACCAAAGACACAAGTTAACTATGAGTCCAAGAGGCAGAAGGGCCATGTAAAGCAGAGACTACATTAGCCGGAGACCAGAAGAACTAGATGGTGCCCGGCTACAACTGATGATTGTCCCAACAGGGAACACAACAGAGAACCCCTGAGGGAGCAGGAGAGCAGTGGGATACAGACCCCAAATTCTCGTAAAAAAAACAGACTTGATGATCTGACTGAGACTGGAATGACCCCGGAGGTCATGGTCCCCAGACCTTCTGTTAGCCCAAGACAGGAACCATTCCCAAAGCCCACTCTTCAGACAGGGATTGGACTGGACTATGGGGTAGACAATGATACTGGTAAAGAATGAGATTTTGGGATCAAGTGGACACATGAGACTGTGTTGGCATCTCCTGTCTGAAGGGGAAATGAGAGGGTAGAGGGGGTCAGAAGCTGCCCAAATGGACATGAAAAGAGTGGAGGGAAGGAGCGTGCTGTCTTTTTAGGGGGAGAACAATTCGGTGTATATAGCAAGGTGTTTATAAATTTTTGTATGAGAGTCTGACTTGATTTGTAAACTTTCGCTTAAAGCACAATAAAAATTAAAAAAAAAGAAACAACATCACCACTATTTTAAGAACTGAAGAAAAAGTTTAAATACAGAAGAAAATATTCTTTGATGGTTACGAAGGTGGAGAGTGAGGCAGAGGGGTATTCACTAATTAAATAGTAGACAAGAACTATTTTAGGTGAAGGAAAGGACAATACACAATACAGGAGAGGTCAGCACAACCAGACTAAACCAAAAGCTAACAGGGAACACAATAGAGAATCCCTGATGGAGAGGGAGAACAGTGGGATGCAGTCCTCAAATTCTCATAAAAAGACCAGACTTAATGGTTTCACTGAGACTGGAGTGACCCCTGAGGCCATGCCCCCCGGGCCCTCTTTTAGCCCAAGACTGGAACCATTCCCAAAGCCAACTCTCTTCAAACAGGTATTGGAGTGGACTATAAGACAGAAAATGATACTGATGAGAACTGGGCTTCTTGGTGAAGCAGACCCATGAGACTATGCGGGCAGCTCCTTTTGGGAGGTGAGATGAGAAGGCAGAGCGGGACAGGCTGATTGAATGGGCAGGGTGAACACAGGGTGGAGAGGATGAGTGTGCTGTCACATTAGGGGGAAGCAGTCAGGTTACATAGCAAGGTGTATATAAGTTTTTCTATGAGAGACCGAATTCATTTGGAAACTTTCACTTAAAGCACAATAAAAAAATAAAAATTATTTACCAAAAATTATTTATCACAACAGAGTGTCTTGTATACTCTATATGGATAGGAAGACTTAACATTGTAAAAACGTCTATTCTACCAAAACGGATCTAATGATACAATGCAAATCCAATCCAAATTCCAACATATATCTTTCTTTACATGTGTAATTATTTTTGTAGGAGACATTCCAAGAAGGATTTATTGGTTAAAATTATTAACATTTAAAAAATATTGATACAAAGTAGTAATTTGCATAATGTAAAAGTCTAGACCAATTGAGCCCCACTGTCAGTGAGGAAAGATGAGCAACTTCTCGTTTTCCCACTATGCTTGGAGTCTCTACCCTGCCCCAGATGTCTTCCTGCCCTTCCACGTCAGCTCTGTGATCATCAGGGGCCTACATAGCCTTCTGGATGATTTGATCAATAGGAGACCTCAGTGGAAGATTTGGAGGCTAGGGGGAGACTGGGGGCTGGGTACTGATTCCATCAGCCTGGTCCCTGACAGGCTGAGACTGTCAGTGGCTGAGTTCTTCCACCTCCAGCCCCGGGTCTCACCAGTGGCTGTCCTGCCCTGCAGCTACGCCTGCCGTGTTTTCTGGAAAGTGCTTTTCATCCTATGGCCTCTCAGAATTCAGAGACTGTTCCTTTTAATACACATACTAAACTATATTATTACTTTTGAATTTTTTAAAAAGCAACTACAAGAACACGAAACAAAATTTGTGAGAGAAGTCAAAGTCCAGGTGTGAGATTTCTCAATGATTGGGGAGTAGAGAAAGACTTCAAGCATAAGGTGTCATTTAAGCTGAGCATTTGTGGAATATTAAAATCTAGACAGAACTGGAGGGAGTGAATGTGGAGCAAGGACATAGCATGAGAGAAGCTATGGCAGAAAATATGAAGGTGTCCAAGCTGAAGAAGGCAGTATGAGACCTTGGTGGGAAATAAATTGGAGGGGAGGCTGGGCTCCCATGAAGGAGGGAAGGTGCTGGTTCTGATTCCTGGTTTCAGGATCCACTTGTACAAAGTGATAGAAGCATTACTTGGTGTTTGATGTGAGTAATCTTCAAGGCAATTTTCTGAGTAGTTTAGGTTAAGGGCCTAGGATGGAGGATACCCCCTCCTTGTCTTGAGAGCCAAAAAAGTGTAGAAGTACATAACATAGTTTCTTTTGTTTAAATCTGAGAAGCTGACATGGAGAGATTTTAGTGGCTTGACTAAGATTACACATTGAATTCGAAGCAAAGGTAATATTTGAATCCAAGTTTTTGGAACTTTAAGTCAAATGTTTCTTCTATTATGATATTCTATTTCGTGACTCCTGGCCTCCTCCATCCAATCCCAACCACATTAGGCTGAGGATTCCAATGAAAATAGGAAAGTGAACAGAGTCGGAAAGCTAAGACTTGTGGATACCATTTCAGATCCAGATTTCTTTGGAAAATGATGAATTCTGAGAGGATTTTAAAGAAAATAGAAACTCCAAGGAAGAGTCAATACATTGTGTGGGGAATATGAATAATAAAGAAAATTGAAAATCCCTCCTGACTTCTTTAGTGCTGTTACTTTTACACTTGTTCAACAGTGCCAAAGGACTTAAGGGCAATAGCTTATCCTAATTCCCTAATGTGATTATACTGATGATATAACTTCTGTATGTTGTTCCCTGAATTCAAACCAGGGCAGCCTTTCCTTGACTGGGAGACAGCAGCTGATCACTTCACTTGGCCGGTTTGGTTCATATTTACCATCCATTAACACAAAAAAGGTATGAGCTCTCCGTGCCGTGTATTCCTCTCTCTGCCTGGAATGTGGCTTTTTATTGTGTCTCTTCAGGCCTTTACAAACATTCAAAATAAGGAGCTGATAATCTGATTGTTGTCTGATTTCTTACGTTACTCTGACTGCAGATTTCCTGGAGTCCCAGCCTTTTTTTTTTAGTTGGGTGTAATATATTTTATTCATCTTTCTCTGTCTAAGTTTTACATGTATTTTCCTCTGCACATTATTGAGGGTAGAGCAACTCTGAGCATTAATAGAGGATATAAGAACACTGAGGTAGGCTAGGTCTGGTCATGGTGATCCTGACTTTTCCATAGCTGAGAACTTAATTCTCTCTGCTAAAGAGAGAGGTGTGACTCAAGCATTGCAACTGGAAAACTAAAATTGAAATATTCAGGCAAGGCAGTTGCTGAGCTAAGCTTCAAATTTATAGAGTGGGGAATTTTGCCAGTTTTCTAAATAAATAGAGATGGAGACCTGGAGGGACCCCTAGGCTGGGGTGTAGGGCTGCAGCTTCGTGTGTTTTATGACTCAACTGCTCCATCCAGCCCCTTGAACTTCATTCTATCCGTGTGTACAAAATGTCTGACATATTAAGAGCTGTTTTGGGGGATAAATAGTATCTGCAAAGGGAAAACAAATAACAACTTAATTCATTTCCAACTAACTACTTATTATTTACAGCATTTACATTTTCTGTTCTGTGACATTGAGAAAGAGGATTATATTTTCATTTGCCGAATTAATCCCCACTTCCATTATGAAAGGGACCAGCCAGCACACTGTTGCTCTCCTGGCCTGCCCCCAGCAGCCCTGAGCTGCTCTTCCCCAGCACCTGGGCTCCCCCTCTGCTCCTGATGCAGAGTGCTGCTGTTTACTGAGCTCAATCATGTGAGGAAGAGTAGAATACAATTGAAATGTATTAGTGAGGGTGAGGGTGTTAATAGAGAGATATGATGGCTAGATGGTATTTGAGGAGATTTCAAAGGACCTCCAACTTTTCAGAAAATTTCAATGATAATGTTAGTACTATTAATGATATTAATAAGAGATTAGCATCAGCTACTACTACTATTACTGAGTGCCACTGTATCTAAAAGTGGAGTGGGAGCTTTAGTAAGCTGTTTAACACTCACATTGTGTTAAAGACTTAATGTGCATTGTTTCGTTTAATCTTTATAACTTCCCATGAAGTGAGTCCTATAAAATTCTCAATTTTAGGTGAAGTAAATAAGACTTAAAGAGTTTAAATGCCTTGTCTTTATACAGCTCACAAGGGGTCCACCCTCCCAGGTGTATTTGATTCCTGACCCTGCTTCTCATCATTTCTTGGTGTGGCTTCACTGGCGTTTGATGTCATCATTCTATATTGGTTCAATCTCACTTTGTAAAAATAGCTAAAAGCACATGCCCTACTGGACAAAGGTTAGGACAGTGACATATCCAGGGAACATTTAAAAACAATGACTCTTATTTTCTTCCCCAGGTGAAAACTGGAAGCTGGACCATGTGCTCAGTAAATCAAACTTCAAGCACTGATTTCATCCTGGTGGGGCTCTTTGTTTCAACAAAGCATGCAGTCCTCCTCTACAGTCTGTCCTTCATCTTGTTCCTGATGGCCCTAACTGGAAATGCCCTTCTCATCCTCCTAATCCACAGGGAGTCCTGCCTTCACACCCCCATGTATTTCTTCATTAGCCAACTCTCTCACATGGACCTCATGTACATATGTGTGACCATCCCCAAGATGCTCATGGACCAGGTTATGGGAGATAATACAATTTCCCCCTTAGGTTGTGGGGTTCAGATGTTCTTCTATCTGACCCTCGCTGGAGCTGAGGTTTTCCTCCTGGCTGCCATGGCCTATGACCGATATGCTGCCATTTGCAGACCTCTCCATTACCCGCTGCTCATGAACCAGAGAGTCTGCTGGATCCTTGTGACTGGCTGCTGGTTCCTGGGAATAGTTGATGGTTTGTTGCTTACCCCTATTACCATGAGTTTCCCCTTTTGTCACTCTAGAAAAATTATGAACTTCTTCTGTGAAGCTCCAGCCCTGCTGAAGCTCTCCTGCTCTAGTATTTTCCTATACAAGACACTCATGTATTTGTGCTGTGTCCTTATGCTCCTCATCCCTGTCTCCATCATCTCCACCTCATATGGGTTCATCCTACACCTCATCCACAGGATGAATTCAGTTGAGGGCCGCAGGAAGGCCCTCACCACCTGCTCCTCTCACATGGTGGTGGTGCTGCTCTTTTTTGGTGCCTCCTTCTACACCTACATGCTCCCCAGATCCTACCACACAGCTGAGCAGGACATGATCGTGTCTGCTTTTTACACCATCATCACCCCTGTGCTGAACCCCCTCATTTACAGCCTCCGGAACAAAGATGTCACAGAGGCTCTGAGAAGCATGATGCCATTAGGGATGAGAGTGAGAAAAGTTGGAAATGTGAAAACCTAAGAATGACCATCTCTCTGTTCTCCTTCCTTCTTTCCTCCATTCCCTATCTCTCATCTCATTCTATTCCCTGGTTCCTGGGCCCCAACACTAAGTTGTCCCAGATCTTCCCTCCCTGCCATGCATGTGGTATTTCTCCTCCACGCTGCTTACTTATCCTGAATTATCTCTTGTATTTAAGTTTCTCAGAGTCCCATTGTCTCTAATGCAATCGTTGACATAAGACAGATCATAGAGAGTACCCTATATCTTATCTTCCATCCCAACTTCATTGACCATTTTAGTTTGAGATTTGGGGAGTCAAAGCTTTTAACCCTGAAAGTAGATCACTGTGAAGATTTCATATCTTAGCAGAAACCTGGAGGGGAATTGGATGTTCCCTCACTTTACAATAGTTTTCAAATCACAGTTCACTTGTGCCAGTCACTGCCTTCTTGTGTCTGCAGTTGTAACTTCAGTAAGTGCATCTGAACACATTTTGTTTGTTTGTTTTTAGTTCAAGTGTTGTAAATGAGATTCATAAAGTGCGCACCAATGTTTTCAATATATTTGGCCATTAAAACTATCCAGATCAAATATCAATCCACATTAAATTTCAAGAGTGTTAATAGGTTGATCTGATTTCACAAGTCATAAAGCTATAAATAAATGTAGTTGCATATTTAGATTCTTTAGGCTTTAACTAAAATATAAAAGTCTTGGCAAGGGTGGAGATTTAGGAAATCTTAATTGAAGCCTTTTCATCCTGAAACTGGAACAAATAACGCAATGGTTTTAGATCCGTCACCATTCTTGCTTCCTCTCACGAACCTCGTGTACATATCCAGATTTACTGCTGCAAATCTACCAGTAGCATCAAATCATTATTATATTCATAAACAAAATAATTTGAGTCTGTTGTTTCTGGGTTGCTAGAAATTGGAAAAGAAATATTTTTTTTCACATTAATGTGCGGCAAGGTGTTTTGGGTTCCAAACCTATTAAGTTAGTATACTTGGCACAGAACCCTGACCTTGCCTTATTTACTATCGAGAAGTAGAACTCTGGAGTTTCCATATTTACTCCATTTTCAATCAGCTGGTAGGCACTTGCCTTTCATTAAACCTGAGCTAAATACTTCTGCTTCTTCAACTGATGATTCTTTCTGCAGTGTGTGAAAGGAATGTGTCTGAATTTGGAAATAATCCCACCAAGTCAGACTAAAAAAATAACTCCAGAAAAGTAACACAATTTTGTCTACAGACAGGTAAAACTTAATTTTAGAGATCAGTCAGATTAAAGAAATCAAAGGAGTAAAGCTGCCCAAAGGTACACTATAGGTGAAAAACTAATTAAACCATGTTAAGACAAAAAACAAAAAGCCAAACCCATTGCCGTTGAGTCAATTCCAATTCCTAATGACGCCGTAGGATTTCCAAGGCTGTAAATCTTTGTTTGGGTAAATCTTTACGGAAGCAGATGGCCACATCTTCTCAGGCTGAGGGCTGGTGGGTTTGAACTGCTGACCCTTTGCTTAGCAACTGAGTGCTTTAACCACTGTGCCACCAGGGTTCCTAACCATGTTAGTTATCCTTATTATTACATTATTGATATTATTAATAAGTCATATATTATCATATTATTTCAGAAATGTGTGTTTCTAAGAAAAACTAAAATCTTGAGTTTGAAGTTACCACTAGGCTGGGTGACTTTGCAATTGATGGAATAAGTAAAAGGGGATTGAATTTAAAACCAGTCAGTCTTGGGTTCTAGACCTGTGCTTTCCACTTAAAATCCAAAGGTCGGGAAACATTTGTGAGTTTCCATAAGCACACAGGGTTCCCTTTATATCATTCTAAGAATAAGAAAGCAAAACTTCCTAATGAAGCGGGATAATATGCATAGACAGCTCATACTCCCTGCTCAGATGTGTTACTTCCCTTTGCTCCTTTGTACCATTCTACACTCTTAGAGTCTCTTCCCAACTTGTATGCCATCAGGTCATGAAGTACTGTGTGATTGCAGAGTCAGAGAAGCCTGAGGCTAAGTCCTAAATCTATTACAAAGCAATTCGCATAATCAGATTATTTTATCTCACCGCTGTCTTGGTTACTTTATCATTAAATTAGTACTGTATACATATAGAAGAATCCTTGGTGGCGCAATGGTAAAGCACTGGGCTGCTAACCAAAAAATCAGAGGTTCAAACCCACCAGTGGCCTCGTGGAAGAAAAGACCTGGTAATCTGCTTCTGTAAAGACTGCAGCCTAGAAAACCCTACAGGGCAAATCTACTCTGTCATATAGAATTGCTATTCACCAGAATCGACTCCACAGCACACAACAACGACAACATTTACATAAATAGTATAAATGTCACTGAGAGGCTTTGAATATTGAGTTTAATACATAGGAGATACCCAACCCAAGGCCTAGCCCCTTGAAGGGTCTAGATAACTGTTAATCCCTCCCACCTTCCTCTGAGGTATGACTGGATGTTTGGTGGTCTTGCTCATGACTCTGTCCATAGTATGTACATTGTTTTATCATGGTGCACTGAGAAAGCAATGTGGAACCTGACACAGTAGGAGCTCATCAGGGACCTGTTGAAAGATTGAGCAGTATTTCTGGACTTGTTCAGTCTTCTGTTTAGACAGCTCTACCCTAAATATTGCATTGAACTGCAAAACCATCTTCAACAAAACTTATGTTACCCTTTTCTCGCAGATTGTTTACCCAAGTATATTTTGATTTATCTAAATATTACTCATCTGATCAAAGTGTTTTGAAAATGCAAATAATTCTAGACTCTTGAATCATTCTATTGTTTATCCAACCCCTTTTGAATACCTTCGGTTCATGAGGGGTAAAGTAGTGAACAAAGCACCTCAAGGTATCTATTTGCTAGTGGTGGAGAGAGCTCTATAGACATGAGATCCCAGTTCATAAGAGCATCAAGAAGCCATGAAGCTTCTAGGAGGGAAACTCATCTGTCAGAAATGATCTCAGAAAAAATAATTTGCCATGAAAAGAGATAAAAGAGCATTTTAAAGAGAGGTACAGCAGTTTCCTGAATTTTATAGAAATGATTTTCTTCTTAATTCGTTATAGATTTACTGCATACCTAAAAATACCAATTGATTTTGGTTTTACATGAATAGATAATATTCTGCATATTATTTTGTGAGTCGCTTCTATTAATGCTCATTATTCCATTTACAAAATTTGCTCACATTGTTGCAAGCCTCATGAGTGTATTCACTTTCTTTGCTTTATACAATTTAATTACCTGACTATATGTTTACTGGAAACCCTGGTGGCATAGTGGCTAAGAGCTATGGCTGCTAACCAAAAGGTTGGCAGTTTGAATCCACCAGGTGCTCCTTGGAAACCCTATGGGACAATTCTACTCTGTCCTATAGGGTCGCTATGAGTCAGAATTGACTCTAAGGCAATTAAAAAAAAAAGTATCTATTTATGCAGTCATGATTGATGAATAAATTTTTACCAATTGTAAATAATAATACTGTGCATATTTTTGTACATGTTTCCTGGTGGTATAAACTTCTATGTATTCCAGAATCAATAAACATATCCCAGGTTCATTTTGTATCCTGTTATTATCTGTTTAATTCTCCAGCAGCTCTAGTAATGTCCCTTTTTTCATTGCTAGTAATTCTTATTTGTGTCTTCTCTCTTATTTCTTGGTAATTCTCAGCAGAGGTGTATCAATATTATTCATCTTTTCACAGAACTATTGTCTGGCTCTGTTGATCCTCCTGTTGTATATTTTGTTTCTTCTACTTTCTTTGGTTTTTGTCTGTTGTTATTTTTTTGAAAAAGGATGTTTAAGTTATTGATTGTAAAATAAAAAAAATTTAATATATACATTTAGGCCTCTAAATTTTCCTTTAAGTGTTGTTTAAGCAGTACCCTTTAGGTTTTGATATGTGGAATTTTTATTTTGACCCATGTGTTATTTAGGATGATAATTCTTAATCTACAAACGAGACATTTTTATTTACCCTTTTAATTGAGCTCTAGATTCAAACATTGTGGGCAGAGATTACAATCCTCTAAAATGTGTTTTATACCCCCTTGCATGATCAATTTTTGTAAATGTCCTACATGTTCCACCATTGTTGGGTGTAGTGTTTTTTATATGTCCATTAGGGTTTTTTAGTATTGTGCTGTTCAAATCTTATTAATTTTTATCTACTTGTTCTTCAGTTGTATAGAGGGGATTGTGAAATAATCTCCACTATGGTTTTGTGGTGAAATGTGTTCCTTTATTTGGCTTTTTGCCTTGTTTTTTTGGAAAAACAGGTTGGGAGAATTTTTCCCCTAAACCCTGAAGAGTTAACGTTTGCCCCAGTTCTTTGACGATGCAATTTGTGTGGCGGGGTGGGAGGGGGAGCTCCAAAGTTGTTTTTGACCCCAGAGGGTTTGTTACTTTTGTCCAGGTTTATTGACATTTTCTGAGTAAGCTCTAAACAAGTTGATGGTTTGATGCTTTCTGTCTAGCCTTGGGCTGCGGTCTGCCTTTTTTTTTTTTTTTTTATGAACCTCAGTCAGTTTACTCTGCAGATTTGGTGATTTGCAGTCCACCAAAGGGATTGATCATCTATGATGCTGTTGGGAAGGGCTTGTCTTGAAACTGACAAGGAGTTTGCTTATATAAGCAGCCACCCACAGAGAAGTTTTTAGAGACAAGAAGAGAGCAGAAGCAGAGAGAGTGGAGACTAGAAATCTTCTAAGAGAGCTGTAATACCGGTCAAGGGCTTGTAACACTGAAGAGAGTAAGAGGCCTGAGATGAGGCCTATGACACAACCAGTGGCAACAAGCCCAGAAGGGACCCTTTGGCAGAGCTGGTGGTGATGGCAGAAAGCTGCTACTGGGAACACAGCTAAGAGAGTTGAGCAATGTTCTGTACTGGTTATGAGCTGTGCCAGTTAGCAGGGAAGAGGCAGGTGGTGGGGAGGCCAAAGGCAGAGAGGTCTGCATGGCCAAGAGGGAGCATGCAAGGCCAAGAAGAGTTCTGCAGGGCTGAGAGGAAGCCTGATCTGAGGACTGTCCTGAGGGGGCTGAGAGGGAGCCTGATCTGTCTGATTCGTCTAATGAACCAATTTGTTTTTGGTTAGGCTTTGTATGGAATATATTTTCTCCAGTTTTTTTTTTTTTTTAAATTCAAACTTCCTCTAGCCTTCTGCTGGAAATAGCACACACACACACGTGTATATATATATAAAAATATATATATATATGTATATATATATATTTTTTTCAGTCTGCAATGTTAGATTTTGCAGATGACACAATCTTGCTTGCTGAAAGTGAAGAAGACTTGAAGCACTTACTGATGAAAATCAAAGACCACAGCCTTCAGTATAGATTATACCTCAGCATAAAGAAAACAAAAATCTTCACAACTGGGCCAATTAGCAACATCATGATAAAAGGAGAAAAGATTGAAGTTGTCAAGGGTTTTATTTTACTTGGATCCACAATCAACCGCTGTGGAAGCAGCAGTCTAGAAATCAAATGAAGCATTGCATTGGGCAAATTTGCTGCAAAAGTCCTCTTTAAAGTGTTAAAAAGCAAAGATATCAACCTTGAAGACTAAGGTGCACCTGACCCAAGCCACACTGTTTTCAATTGCCTCATATGCATGTGAAAGCTGAACAATGAATAAGGAAGAGCTAAGAAGAATTGACACCTTTGAGTTGTGGTGCTGGCGAAGAATATTGAATACACCATGGACTGCCAAAAGAGTGAACAAATCTGTTTTGGAAGAAGTACAACCAGAATGCGCCTTAGAAGCAGGGATTTCAAGACTACATCTCACATACCTTGGCCATGTTGTCAGGAGGGACCAGTCCCTGGAGAAGGACATCATGCTTTGTAAAGTAGAAGGTCAGTGAAAAAGAGGAAGACCTTCAACGAGATGGATTGACACAGTGGCTGCAGCAACGGATGCAACAATGGGCTCCTACTCCAGGATAATGTTACAACCTGAAAATACTTAAACTCCAATCCCTTCCCCCAATTTATATGCTGTTAGCTGTTTTTATACCTCTCCTTTTAAAATAAACCCTTAATAGATGTATTACTGCTTTTATAAGTATTGTTTTACTTTTTACCACGTATTTATCACTTCCTTTGTTTTCTATTCCTTCTTACTTCTTACACCTTCCATCTGAGGGGCTCTAGTATCAAATTCTCTGAATTTTGGTTCATCTGAATATGCTCTTTATTATTTTTTCCTCTTCTTTAATTGTGTTTTAGGCGAACGTTTACAACACAAATCAGTTTCTCATCCCAAAATTTATATACAACTTGTTTTGTGACATTGGTTGCAATCCCCACAATGTGCCTGCACTCTCCCTCTTTGCCTTTACAGCCGGGTTCCCCCTGCTTATTAGTCCAGGTTTCATGTCCCTTCCTGCCTTCTCTTCTTTGCTTTTGGGTAGGTGTTGCCCACTAAGTCCCATATACTTGAATGAACTAAGAAGCATATTCCTCACCTGTGTTATTGTTGGTTTTATAGGCCTGTCTAATCTTCGGCTGAAAGGTGGACTATGGGAGTGGTTTCAGTTCTGAGTTAGCAGGGTGTCTGGGGCCATAATCTCAGGGTTCCTCCAGTCTCTGTTGGGCCACAAAGTCTGGTCTTCTTTTTGTGTGAATTTGAATTTTGTTCTACATTTTTCTCATGTTCTGCCTGGAACCCTCTACTGTAATCTCTGTCAGAGTGGTCAGTGGTGGTACTCAAGCACCATCTAGTTCTTGTGGGCTCAGGCTGGAGGAGGCTATTTCATTGGCCCATTAGTTCTTTGTACTGATATTTTCCTTGTGACTTTGTTTTTTTTCATTCTCCTTTGCTCTGAACGTGATGGGACCAATAGATCAGCTGGCCTTAGGCGGATGGATTTACCTTTGGGTTCTCAATTCTGTTCCATTGGTCTGTGTGGCTGTTGTTGTAGCAGTATTAAGACAGGGAACAGAGAGGCCCCTCAAATCTGCAATTCACAGAAACAAATTAAGCTAACAAAGTAACAGGAAATGGGTCAGGGCACAGAAACAAAGCCATTCCCCAGAACAATGAGGCAGGGTATCAGAAAAAGACCCGGAAACTTCCTTGAAGTTGTCTTTCAGGAGTAGCTGGATGAAACCAGCCCCAGGGACATGCGCAGAACATCCACCTGTGACCACTGTGTGACATTGCACCAGTGGCAGTGAGGGGCTGCAGCAGCAGCTGGGGAATCAAACTCAGGGAACAGGTGACTGTGCAGCTGTGACACCCCATAATAAGTCCTGCTGTAGATCCCAGAAGCCCCTTAAAAAACTGCTGTGTGCACACCTTAGTTAACCTATCCCCACCCAAAACAGACCACTTGCTGGAAAACCCCACCTAGGCCTCTGAATAAACATGAATCTTCCCCCTGCCCCCGCTCAAGAATTTTTTAAAAACCAATGCAAGTCCTTTGTTCTGCAAGATGGGGGTAAGCATTGCCTAGACCCCCCTTGTCTCCATTTGCAAGCCTTTTTTAATAAAGCTTTGCTTGAGTGGAAAACTCCCTGTGCCTTACCTGTTCATTGTTGACCAGTGAGAGGCAAGAACCTTATTTAATTAAAGGCATAGAGACCCTGGCAACAGTACCAGACTGTTTTGACTACCATGGCTGTAGGGTAGGTTTTCAGATTAGGTAGTGCGAGGCCTCCTACTTTGTCCTTTTTCTTCAGTAATGCTTTGCTTATCCACAGCCTCCTTCCTTTCCATATAAAGTTGGTGATTAGTTTTTCCATTTCATTAAAGAATGCTGTTGGTATTTGGATTAGGATTGTGTTACATCCATAGATCACTTCAGCTAGGACTGACATTTTCACAATGTTGAGTCTTCCTATCCATGAGCACAGTATGTTTTTCCATTTATGTAGATCTTTTTTGGTTTCTTACAGTAGTGTTTTGTAGTTTTCTTTGTATAGGTCTTTTATGTTCCTATTAGATTTATTCCTAAGTGTTTTATCTTTTTAGGGTTATTATAAGTACTATTGTTTTCCTTTTTGAAGTTCTCTTTGTTGGTGTATAGTAATGGAACTGATTTTTGTGTGTTGAATTTGTGTCCTGCTGCTCTACTGTGTCTCTCTATTAATTCCAGTAGTTTTCTTTGGGGTTCTTTCTGTATAGGATCATATCATCTGTGAGTAGGGATAGTTTTACTTCTTCTTTTTCAAGTTGGATGCCCTTTTTTCTTTTTCTCTTCTTATTGCTCTAGCTGGGACTTGCAGTACAATGTTAAATAGGAGTGGTGATAAAGGGCATCCTTGTTCTCGTTCTCGGGGGAATGCTTTCAACATCTCTCAGTTAAGAATGATGTTGGCTGTTGGTTTTTTATAGATGCCCTTTACTATGTTGAGAAATTTCCCTTCTATTCCTATTTTACTGATGGCTTTTGTTAGGAATGGCTGTTGGACTTTATCAAATGCCTTTTCTACTAGGATTGAGAGGATCATGTAATTCTTTTCTTCTATTTATGTGGTGGATTACATTGATTGATTTTCTAATGTTGAGCTATCAGTTCTGCTTTCTTAAGTGTGTTTAAAGGATACAGTTTGGAGAGACAGAATGAACAAGACCATTTTTTTCCTAGGGATCGATCAGTAAATAAGACTTAAACAAAATTAGATGTATTGAAATTCACATTTAATACAGTTTTGTTTGATTATTATTTTGTAATATATAAAGTTCTAACGTTATTGGTAGGAAAAACAGATTTGTACAATTCAAAATTCTTTTTAATCAGAAAATAAAGTATTGTCCAACAAGATGCCTTTTTTTTTTTTTTTTAACTTAGTTACCTATATTGAGTGTCTTTCTAGTTCACTACATGGGAAATAGCATATACTTCACAGGGTGGATATATCATCAATTTTAAAAGAGTCTATTAATGGACATATGGGGCTATTGCTGAATCTTGAAAATCATTATTCAGAAAAGAGTGTCTTGTATATATCTTTCTTTATATGCATAATTATTTTTGTAGGACAGATTCTAAGAAGCTGGTTATTGGTTAAAATGATCATCATTTTAAAAAGTTTGATGCAAAGTACTAACTTGCATGATATAAAATCTAAACCAATTTAACCCCACCATCAGTGAGGAAAGATAAGCAATTTCTCATTTTTCCATTATGCTTGGAGTTTCTGCCTTCCCCCTAGTTGTCTATCTCTCCTTTCATGTCTGCTCTGTGATTGTGAGGGGTCTACATGGCCCTTTGCCTTCTGAATGGTTTCATCATTAAAAGACCTCAGTGAGAGATTTGGAGTATAGGAGGACACTGACGTCTGGATACTCATTCCATCAGCCTTGTCCCTGGCAGCTGAGACTGTTAGTGGCAGAGTTCTTCCACATCTGGTTCTAGATCTTGCCAGTGGCTTTCCTGCCCTGCAGCTACATGTATCCTGGAAAGTGCTTCTCCTTCCTGCTCCTCAGGTCCAAGGCTGGAGATAGCTTCCCCTTCTTGTGGGTTTTGTGTCCTCCTCCATCCTTTTGTTGTTTTCCTTAAACCTGCCACCATCCATCTCATCTGTTTACCTCGATTCTGATGTAATCACTCATTATTGCTATGCTTTGCATTTTTTTCCCATATCATTGATTTTATCTAAATTTTATTTTTGGATTTGTATTTCTTGTACTAATTTTGATTTAGCATCTTTGCATATGTTTATTGTCCTATAGCATTTCTTATGCTCTGAATTATATATGTAGAAGTTTTGTTTATTATCCACTGGATAGTTTTCCTCTAACTTGTTGCTTTGTATATTACATATATTCATTATATATGTAATTCATTTTGTAAAAGTGAGACTCAACATATATGTATTTTTTCTGCCTGGTATATATTTTGTATAATGTCCAATATGTTAATATTTTCTATCTGGTTTGGAATTAAGTATCTTGTTGAGAAAGGTCTTTCCCATTCCTATAATATAGAAATTCTATATTGTTTTCCAATACTGTTTTAAAAATTGCAGATAGCTCTTAAACCTGTGTTAAATTTTTTTTAGTATACTGTTAAACAGACATTTAATTTATTTTTTATTGTACTTTAGATGAAAGTTTACAGAACAAACTAGTTTCTCATCAAACAGCTAGTACACATATTGTTGTATGACTTTGGTTAACAACCCCATGACATGTCAACACTTTCCTTTCTCAACCTGGGGTTCCCTATTACCAGCTGTCCTGTTCGCTCCTGCCTTCCAGTCCCTGCCTCAGGGCTGGTGCACCCCTTTAGTCTTGTTTTATTCAGTGGGCCAGTTCAATCTTTGGCTGAAGAGTAAACCTTAGAAGTGACCTCATTACTCAGTTGAAAGGGTGTCTGGGGGCCATACTCTCAGGGTTTCTCCAGTTTCTGTCAGGCCAGCAGGTCTGGCCTTTCTTTTTGAGTTAGAATTTGTTCTACTTTTTTCTCTACCTCTGTCCAGAACCCTTTACTGTGATCACTGTCAGAGTAGCCATTGGGTAGCCGGGCACCATCTAGTTGTACTGGACTCAGTCTGGGCAGGCCGTGGTAGATGTGGTCCGTTAGTCCTTTGGACTAATCTTTCCCCTGTGTCTTAAGTTTTCTTCATTCTTCCTTGCTCCCGAAGGGGTGAGACCAGTAGAGTATCCTAGATGGCTGCTCACAGGCTTTTAAGACCCCAGATGCTACTCACTAAAGTAGAATGTAGAACATTTTCTTTACAAACTATGTTATGCCAATTGAGCTAGATGTTCCCTGAGACCATGGTCCCCACAGCACTCAACCCAGCAATTTGGTCTCTCATGGAGTTTTTATGTGTCCACGGAGCTCCGATGACCTTGCGTTGTACAGGTTATGCTGGCTTTCTCAATATTGTATACTGTCTTAACCTTCACCAAAGTTACCACTGATCTATTGTCTACTGTTTTTCCATCCCCACTCCCCCACCCTCGTAATCATCAAAGATGTTTCTTTTTGTGTGTAAACCTTTTCAAGAGTTTTTACAGTAGTGGTCTCATAAATATTTGTTCTTTTATGATTGCCTTATTTCACTCAGCATAATGCCCTACAGATTCATCCATGTTATAGGATGCTTCACAGATTCCTCATTGTTCTTTATCATTGCATACTAATCCATTGTGTGTATGTACTACAGTTTGTTTATCCATTCATCTGTTGATGGGCATCTAGGTTGTTTCCATCTTTTTGCTATTGTGAACAATGTTGCAAGGAACATGGATGTGCATAGTCTATTTGTGTGACTACTCTTACTTCTCTAGGATATATACCTAGGAGTGGGATTGATGGATCATATGGTATTTCTATTTCTGGCTTTCTAGGAAGCACCATATCATTTTCCAAAATGGTTGTGTCATTTTGCATTCCCACCAGCAGTGCATAAGGGTTCGGTCTTCACACAGCCTCTCCAACATTTGTTATTTCCTGTTTTATTGTTTCGTGGCAGTATTCCCCGGGGTGAGATGGTATCTCATTGTGGTTTCGATTTGTATTTCTCTGATGGCTAGAGATCCTGAGCATTTCCTCATGTGTCTGTTGGCCAGTTGAATGTCTTCTTTGGTGAAGTGTCTGTTCATTTCCTTTGCCCATTTTTTAATTGGATTATTTGTCCTTTTATTGCAGAGGTGTTGGATTTTCTTGTAGATTTTGGAGATTAGACCTTTGTCTGACTTGTAATAGCCAAATTTTTTTCCCAGTCTGTGGGTTCTTTTTTTACTCTTTTGGTGAATTCTTTTGATGAGCATAAGTGTTTAATTTTTGGAAGATCCCAGTTATCTAGCTTTTCCTCCGGAGCTTGTGTGCTGTTGATTGTGGTTTGTATACTGTGAATGCCGTGTATTAGGGCCTCTAGCATTGACTCTATTTTTTCTTGTCTGAACTTTATAGATTTTGGCTTTATATTTACGTTTTTGATTCATTTTGAGTTAGTTTTTGTACATGGTGTGAGGTATGGGTCTTGTTTCATTTTTTTGCAGATGGACATCCAGTTTTGACAGCACCATCTGTTAAAAAGACTGTCTTTTCCCCATTTGATGGACTTTGGGCCCTTTTTGAAGATCAGGTGACCACAGAAGGATGGCTTTACATCTGGGCTCTCCATTCTGTTCCATTGGTTAATGTATCTGTTGTGCCAGTACCAGACTGTTTTGACTACTATAGTTGTATAGTATGTTCTGAGGTCAGATAGTGTGGGTCCTCCTACTTTCTTCTTCTTCTTCAATAGTACTTTACTTTTGGGGAGCTTCTTCTCTTTCCATATAAAGTTAATGATAAGTTTTTCCATCTCTCTAAAGAATGTTGGTATTTGGATAGGTATTGCGTTGTATTTGTAAATCATTTTGGGTAGAATTGTCATTTTTATAATGTTGAGTCTACCTATCTGTGAGCATGGTATGTTTTTCCATTTATGTACATCTCTTTTGGTTTCTTGCAGTAGTGTTTTGTAGTTTTCCTTGTGTAAGTCTTTTACACCCCTATTTAGATTTATTCCCAAGTATTTTTTTTTTATTTTACTGTTTTACTGGCTATTATAAATGGTATTGTTTTCCTGATTTCCTTTTCATTGTTCCTTTATTGCTGCGTAGGAATCCAGCTGATTTTTGAATGTTTATCTTGTATCTTGGTGCTCTGATGAAACTTTCTATTATTTACAATAGTTTTGTAGTGGAGTCTTTGGGGTTTTCCATGTACAGTATCATATCTTGAACAAATTTGGACTTCTTCATTGCCAATTTTCATGCCCTGTATTTCTGTTTCTTGCCTTATTGCCCTAGATAGGGCTTCCAACACAATGTTAAATAGGAATGGAGATAAAGGGCAACCTTGTCTTGCTCCTGTTCTCAAAGGAAATGTTTTCTGCTTCTCTCTAAGAATGATGTTGGCCATTGATTTTGCATAGATGCCCTTTATTATGTTGAGAAATTTCCCTTCTGTACCTATTTTATTGAGAGTTTTTATCAGGAACGGTTTTGGAATTTGTTGAATGTCTTTTCTGGTCAATTGAGATTATCATGTGATTCTTTTCTTTCCCTTTGTTTATGTGGTGGATTACATTGGTTGATTTTCTAGTGTTGAACTATCTTTGGGTAACTGGTATGAATCCTACTTGGTCGTGGTGTATTATTTTTTTGATATGATGCTGAATTCTATTGTCGAGAATTTTGCTGAGAATTTTTGCATCTACGTTCATGAGAGATATTGGTTTGTAACTTTCTTTTTTTTTATGTTGTCTTTGCCTGGTTCTGGTATCAGGGTTATGCTGGCTTCATAGAATGAATTCAGAAGTAATTGCTTCCTTTTGTATGTTTTGAAATAATTTAAGTAGTTTGAGTAGTACTGGTGTAAGTTCTTGTCTGAATGTTTGGTACAATTTTTCTGTGAAGCCATTTGGCCCAGGGTTTTTTTTTTTTTTTTTTTTGTGGGGAGTTTTTTTTTTTTAATTACCTTTTCAGTCTCTTCCCTTGTTAGGGGTGTGATCAGATTTTCTACATCATTTTGTGTTAATTTGTGTAAGTAGCGTGTATCTAAAAATTTGTCCATTTCCTCTAGGTTTTCGAATTTCCTGGGGTATAGTTTTTCAAAATACTCTGTTATGATCCTTTTTATTTCATTTAGGTCTGCTGTAATGTCCCCCATTTCATTTCTTATCTGGGTTTTTTGAGTCCTCTCCTATTTTTCCTTTGTCACTTTGGCCAGTGGTTTGTCAACTTTGTTGATCTTTTCAAAGAATCAATTTTTCCTTTTCTTGATTCTTTCTATTGTTTTTCTATTCTCTTTTTTTTATGTCATTTATATCTGCACTGATCTTTATTGTTTCCTTTCTTCTGGAGGCTATGTGTTTCTTTTGCTCTTCTGTCTCTATTTGTTCAAGTTGTGTGGCTAATGTTTCAATTTTGTCCTTTTCTTCTTTTTTGATGTGTTCATGTATTAATGTAAATTGACTTCTGAGGATTGCCTTTGCTGTGTCCCAACAATTTTGGTATGATATTTTCATTCTCGTTTGATTGTAGAAATTTTTTTTTTTCCATCTCTGATTTCTTCTATTACCCAGTGGTTTTTAAGCAGGGTGTTATTCAGTTTCCATGTAATTGATTTTTTTTCTTACTCTTTCTGTTGTTAGTTTCTACTTTGATGGCATTGTGGTCAGAGAAGATACTTTGTGTTATCTCAATGTTTCGGATTTTGTTGAGGGTTGCTCTGTGGCTGAAGATGTGGTCTATTCTGGACAACATTCTTTGTGCTTTGGAAGAGAATGTGTACTTTGCAGCTGTTGGGTAGAGCGTTCTATATTTGTCTATGAGATCAAGTTGGCTGATAAGTGCACTTTAGTTGTTCTGTATCTTTGTGGAGTTTCTTTCTAGATGTTCTGTCCTTTACCAAGAGTGGTGTGTTGAAGTCTATTATTATTTTGGAACTGTCAATTTCTCTTGTCCATGCTGTTAGAGCTTGTTTTATGTATTTTGGAGCCCTGTCATTGGGTAAAAAAAATGTTTATTATGGGTAAGTCTTCATGATGGATCATCCCTTTAATCATTATATGGTGCCCTTCTTTGTCTTTTGTGGTGGATTTTATTTTAAAGTCTATTTTATCTGAGACTAGTATTGCCACACCTGCTCTTTTTTGGTAGTTATTTGCTTCATATGCTTTTTCCATCCTTTGATTTTTAATAAATTTACATCTGTTTTTTCCATCCTTTGATTTTTAATAAATTTACATCTTTGTTTCCAAGGTGTGTCTCTTGTGGATAGCATATTGAGGGATCCTATTTTTTTTTTGTCCATTCTGTCCCTCTCTGTCTCTTTATGTGTGCATTTAGGCCATTTACTTGCAGTGTAATTATTGATACATGTGAGTTTATTGATGTCATTTTTTAGTGCTTTTTTTTTGTGGCGCTAATGATTTCTTTTTTTTTTCTCTTACTCTCCTGTGCTGAGTTCTTTCTGTTTGTGGATTCCTTTTGATTTTGTAGATTTGGTTTTTATTGAGACTTTTTGTTTTTCTTCTTTGTTTTGTTGAGCAGGTTTGTTAACTTTCTATGTCGTTACCTTGAAATTTACCCTTACCTTCCTAGGTTTGAATCAGTCTTCTATTACTTGGTATTGCCTGTCTTTCTCTGCATCAGAAAGTTCTATACTTACACCATTTATTCCCTCCTTTATTGTTCTGACGTTGTTGTCATTTACAGAATAAACTCTCTGGTTCCCTGTTGCAATCGTTTTGGTTTTGGGTAGTCCTTGAGAGTTCATTTCCTACATTGGTATCTAGCTGGTACAATCTTATGGCCTAGATTCAGGCTTTGGTCTGATGTTGTTTGTTCTCAGACAGAAGGACTTTCTTTAATAATTCTTGTAAGTTTGGTTTTGTTTTACCTGTTCGCTTAATTTCTGTTTATCTGGAAATATCCTAATTTCACCATCATATTTGAATGAAAGTTTTGTAGGACATATTATTCTTGGTTGGCAATTTTTTTTTCTTTCAAGATTTTATATATGTCATCCTATTGTCTTCTTGCCTGCATGGTTTCTGCCAAATAATCAGAGCTTAGTCTTATTGTTTCTTCCCTGAATGTGACTTCTTGTTTTTCTCTAGTTGCTCTCAGGATTTTTTCTTTGTCTTTGGTTTTAGTGAATGTGGTTATGATATGCATTAGTGTTTTTCTTTTGGGGTCTATCCTATATTGGGTTTGTTGAGCTTTTTGGATGGTCAACTTTTCATCATTTCTGATATTAGGGAAGTTTTCTGTTATCAATTCTTCAATAATCCTGTCTGTGTTTTCCATTTTCTCCACCTGTTATGGAACTCTGATCACTCACAAATTTTTGGTTTTGACTGTATCCCACATAATTCTCAGGGTTTCCTCATTTTTCTTTGTTCTTTTTTCTGATTTTCCCTCAAACAGAGTTGTATCCAAGTGTTTGTCTTCACTTTTGCTGATCCTGTCTGCCATCATTTCAAACCTCCTCCTCAGCCCTTCTAAGACACTGTCCATCTCTGAAATCTGGTTGTTTATCTTTTAGATTTCTAATCATTTTTGTATGATTTCTAATTGTGAATTTTATTCGGCATTTAGTTCTCGCATTTTTTTCTGAATTCTTCCTTTTTTGTCTATTTTCCATGAATTTGTCTGCCTTTTCCTAAATTTGTCTGTTTTTTTCTTCATTTTTATCTGCTTTTTGCTTTAAACCTTGGATTGCTCTGAATATTAGAAACTTGAATTCCCTGTCAGGTAGTTCTAGTGCCTTTTCTTCTACTGGAAATTCATCTGGTGTTTTATTTTAGATGCCTGCTGGAACCATCCTGTCTTTTTTTTTTTTATATATGTTTTAATATTGCCTGCTGTCTCAGGACATTCCATAGTTACTTTCTTCATTTCTGGATTGCAGATTTGTTTGTTTCACCCTGCTTTTTTTTTTTTTTTAAATTTGGTTATGTCTGAGCAGGTGGGCTTTGTGTTCTTTGTTGTTTTCACCTCCTTGTCCAATAGGCAGAGCCAGTCACTCAGCCCTGGTGCAGCACGACAGGTCCAGCTGAAAAGGAGTCGTTGGGATGGGTTGTTTCTGGCACCTGCTAGGGTCAACAGGGTGGGCCAGGAATCAGTGCTGGGTAGGTTCCAGTAGGCTCTGCCTATGGTTCTCAGAGGTGTGATGTTCAGGGCATGGTGGAGGCAGGGAGCAAAGAGAGGGCAGGTTGTGATGTATGGAGCTAGTATAAGTATGGGAAAGTGGAGAGACAGGCGAGAGAAAGAGGAGCCAAAACAAACAAAAAAACAAAGTGAAAAAAAGGAGTGCTAACAGAATTTGCCATTGGAGTGGAGAGATGAGAAATCGAGAAATGGGGAAAAGTAAAAAGGAAAAAAAAAAAAGAAAAAGGGAAAAAGAAAAAAATACCTAGATAAAATTTGGAAAAGAAAAGGCATCAGGGATCCCACTGGTTGGGCTGTGAAGACTGGGGAAGTGGCTTCCAGGCTGGTCAGTATAGCCTAGCTAGAGGGGGTCTAGATGTCACACAGCATCAGGTATTCAGGAGAGAGGAAAAGAAGGTAAGTATAGAGAAATGAGAAGTGAAAAATGAAGAAACACAGAAAGGGAAAAAGAGAGGGGGAAAAAAGGAAAGAGAAAAAAGAAATGCCCCCAAGGATCCTACCTATGTGGCTGCACAGATTGGGGGAGTGGCTTTTAAGCTGTGCAGTGCAGTCTGGCTAGAAGGAGCTCCCAAATGCGAAAAGAAGGAGAAAACAAAAAAACAAAACAAATCAAAAAAAGAAAAACAAAAAGCCCCAGGGAACCCACCAGTGTGTCGTTGTGGCAGGGGGAGGGGTTCTCCAGTCAAGTGGGGCTTCACAGCCTTCCAAAATGAAGGAAAGATGGCACACAGACCCAGGTGTTTGAAAGAAAGGGGGTGGAGGTGGTTGGAGGCATGGAAGAAACCAAAAGAAACAGAAAAAAGCAACATCAGCTCAGGGAGCCAGCTAGTGTGGGCAGGGCAAATCCAAGTGGCCCAAGGCCAAAGCAGTTGTCTTCTGGACAACAGACTGTAGCTGGCTGGAAGCAGAGGGGGCCAAAGCGGGGTGGGGGGAAGAGGGATGGGGGTTAAGAAACCTTACATTGGTGATTACCGGGTGCTCTGTCTCTTGCTGAGAAGTTTGTGAAGCTGCTTTCTTCAGTGTGGGTGGGGCAAATCCAAGTGGCAGGGACACTGCACTTCTTAGCCAGCCAAGTCACCACAGCAAGCCAGGAAGCTCAGAGGTACAGCAGCTGGGAAGGATGGGGGGTGGGAAAGCATGTATCTCTGGTTACTGGGTGCTCTGTCTCCTTCTGGGAGCTCTGCGAAGCTGCTTTCCCCTGCTCCCTGTATGCCAATCCCTGACAAGAGTCCAACATGGTGAATATGTGCTGCATTAGCTGATGGGGACCTCTGCTCATATCTGTCCTCACTCTCTGTCTTCTGTCAGTTTCCTATTCCATTTGATGTTTGGCTGAGTTCTTTCCCTCTTCGTTTGAAACTTTGGGTTCCAGGAATCACATTTGTTTCTGTTTTACATAGTTTTTTGGGTCTTTGCTGTGGAGGGACAACGTGGTGCTTCTGTCTATGGTGCCGTTTGCCAGGAGTCTAATTTTATTTTTTAAACCTAGTTGTACTAGTAATGTTACATAATACCCAGTGATTCAACTGATGATTTTTCATATAACATACAAAAACACATTCAGGTCTTTCACAATCTTCTGCTAAGGAACCACTGGGTGAACTCAAACCTTTCAGTTGGCAGCTGAATGTGTTAACCACTTACATCACTGAGGGACTCCAAGAGATAATATACAAATAAATAATTACCTAACATGTCAGGTGGAGATATGTCCAATGACTAAACCTAAACAGGATAGCATAATAGAGAGGAACTGATGGTTGCTATATTATAGGCCCAATGGTCACAAGAGATTTCTATGTTAAGGTGTCATTTGGACTAAGATCTGAATAAAGAATAAACAAGGGATATGTGTCTATAATGTAATTACTGGGATGTGGGAGTCCCAAGAGGGACTACATTTCCCTGTCTCCCTTATACCTGGGGGGCATGTTATTAGTTTTCACCTGTGGAATGTGAGGTGCATTTCGTTTCTGTGCCAAAGTAATCTAGAAGGAGGTGTGTGAGCTTCCACTGTTGTTCTATTATCTCCTGAATGAATATACAGGACCTTGTAGAGGACTTCCATTAGGAGGCGCAAAGACCATGATATTGTCTTGGAAGAACTACACAACTAGGAACATCCATAGTGAGCCTTGACTAGAGTGAAATAAACTCTTTTTAGAGCCCAACCAGTGCCGTCAAGTCTATTCCGATTTCAGAGTTGTTTGTCACAGAAGATAGCATTAACTACACTACATTTGGACTCTCAGTAACATGAGGAGCAATTGGAGGGTTTTGAGCAAGGGACTTGTATATTTCCATGGAAGAACAAAGTGGCAAAAACCTAAGAACAGGGATTTGGGATAGGAGGTTATTGGGGTGGCAAACGGATTGGTTTTAGGACATAGGTTGACTATAGGGAAGCAGGACATGCTGATGGATTAGATGTGCATTATGTGAGGAAGAAAGAGGTATGATAGGACTTCAAGGTTTATTTGCCTGAAACCTGATGAAAATAGGGTTTTCTGAGATGGGGAGAACTGGAGAAACCACATAAGAAGAGGGAAATCAAGTGTTCAGTTCAGAATATGGAAGTTTGAGGTAGCTGTTAGACAAGAGGAGATATTTACTGAAGACGCAACTTATATCCAAGTCCAGAGCACAGGGGAAATGAAAGAGAAAGAGGTGTTTGGTGATTTTCAGCATGTATGTGACATTTACAACCATGATTCTAGATGGAGTCTCCCATGGAATGAAAGCATTTGAAGAGGAGACACTTGAGCAGAGAGCACTGAGCCCTACAAAGTTAAGAAGTTGAAAGGATGAAGATTTCCCAGGAAAATGAACCGGCAATAACTGCTTCTGATGAAGAAGGAGAACACAGACAGGGATCTCCCAGAAATTAAGTGAGGCAGTGTTCTAAGTAAAAGGGAGGAATCTGTGATATCTACCACTGGTAACCAGTGGAGAAAGATGAAGATTGGCAATTTGTCATTACATCTGGAGATGCTGATGTCATTGTGACTTTTGGTGGCAGTGGCCTCAAGAAGTGATGGGGATGAAAGTTGGACTGGACTGGATTCTAGAGAAAATGAAAAGAGAGGATTTGGAGAGGAAATAGAATTGTTCAAAGGGTTTATTGGGATAAAGAATTATCATTGACATTTCCCGGACCAGAAACGGACACCTTGGAGACACAGAGCTGTTTTCACACGACTCTGTTCAGAACAGCGAGAAGGGGTGTTCTTTTTCCAGGGGACAGTGTCCAGACGCTGTAACAAATAAGTTCCTAAATTCAATGACTCCTAGACAGAAGTCTGTTTTTCTGCTATCAGTAGGCCAGCCTAAGCTTGTGTGGTTGTCTCACCCCATGAGCTCAGAGGTTCTTTCCAGCTTGTTACTTTTCTTTGAGAGAGGGCATTTGTCTCATCTGGGTGGCCAAAGCTGATCACTGGCCAGGTTCCAGCCCACAAAATGGAGGGACAGCACCCCAAGTCTTTAGGTTGGTGATAATGCAGATTTGGGAGACTGGCTACAGCTCACACCTAAAGTTAGTCACATGGCCACACCCAACTGCAAAAGATTTTGAGAAATATATTTTCTGGTGGTCCAGCCTTGTGCCATGGAAGAAGTTGTTTTAGTGGGATAGAGAGCAGTGCACCATGGGGTCACACCAGTAGAGAGGGAGCAGAGAATTACGAGTTGTTCTTCCAGGAACAAGGGGATATGGGGAAAGTAGTAGCAGCCAGCAAGAAGGGACACAGGATGAAATTAAGGGAGTTGTGAGGGAGAGATCTCAGTGATGGTGGATGTCTAAGCATCCCCAAGAGTATTTCCTGAAAGAAAACTCATCTTAAAACAAGTGGCTAGAAGGAACTCACATGAGACATAGTCCATGCCATTGAGAGAAGAACCTCACTGCCCTACAACTCACCTCTCTGCCATCTCCAACTTTGGGGCATCAGACACTGAAGCCTGCAGTGAGCAGGTGTGGGGGTGATGGGAGGTGAAAAAGCACAGGGCAGGTCAGAGTTAACAGCTGCTTTTCCTCCTCTGCAGGCAGCATGTCAGCCTGGCACAGCCAGAGCTGAGAGGCCAAGAAGCTGTACCTTTACACACAGTTCACAGCTGTGAATATTTTACAGGACTGAGCATTTTAGTAATGAATCAGACTGTTTCAGGACTGAAAGTGCCTGGAGAACATTTAAACATCTGTGATTGATGAAAAAAGTATCAGATTTTGAACAGGCACTGGAATAAAAGAGCAGAGTTGTTTGCTGCTTGCAACGTGAAGAAATCTGCTGTTTCATAATACTATGCACATGTGTGAGTAATCTATGTAGTATACATACACAGCAAAGCTCCCCACTATTTGTTATTTTCTTTATTTGAAATACTTATTATTTCTTTTACATCTGCAATTATATTTTTCTAGATATGTTGTGGCATATTGGTTTCTTGCTTTAACACGCTTTTCCTCTCCACAGACGAAAAGTTCCTCACTGTCTTTCAGATTCATAAATATCAGAAGAAGAGTCAGCCGCTAGTTTGAATTTTTTTAAACGAATTTTATGTAACTGGTTCTTTTTATCTTAAACAAACAAATATACAAACAAACAAACAAAAAACCAGTTGCCATTGAGTGGATTCTGACTCATAGCAACATCGTGTGTGTGTCAGAGTAAACTGTGCTCCATAGGGTTTTCAATGGCTGATTTTTCAGAAGTAGATTACCAAACCTTTCTTGAGAGGTACCTCTACGTAGGTTTGAACAGCCAACCTTTTGGATAGCAGCTGAGAACTTAACCAAGCCCCTCAGGGACTCTTAAAAACCGGTTGCCAACAAGTCAATCCTATACTGTTGTTGTTGTTAGGTGCCGTTGAGTCAGTTCTGATTCATATCAACCCTACGCACAACAGAACGAAACAGAGCCTGGTCCTGTGCCATCCTTTCAATAGTTGTTAGACTTGAGCTTATTGTTGCAGTCACCGTGTCACTGCGCCTCATTGAGGGTCTTCCTCTTTTCCACTGACCCTGTACTTTGCCAAGCACGATGTCCTTCTCCAGGGACTGATTCTTCCTGACAACATGTCCAAAGTATGTAAGAAGCAGTCTCGCCATCCATGCTTCTAAGGAGCATTCTGGTTATACTTCTTCCAAGACAGATTAGTTCGTTCTTTTGGCAGTTCATGGTATATTCAATATTCTTTGCCAACAGCACAATTCAAAGGCATCAGTTCTTCAGTTTTCCTTACTCATTGTCCAGCTTTCACACGGATATGAGGCAATTGAAAAGACCATGGCTTGAGTCAGGTGCACCTTAGTCTTCAAGGTGACATCTTTGCTTTTCAACACTTTCAAGAGGTCCTTCACAGCAGCTTTACTCAATGCAATGTGTTGTTTGATTTCTTGACTGCTGCTTACATGGCTGTTGATTGTGGATCCAAGTAAAATGAAATCCTTGATAACTTCAGCTTTTTCTCCATTTATCATGATGTTGCTCATTGGTCCAGTTGTGAGGATTTTTGTTTTCTTTATGTTGAGGAGTAATCCATAATGAAGGCTGTGACCACTTTGATCTTCATTAGTAAGCGCTTCAAGTCCTTTTCACTTTCAGCAAGCAAGGTTGTGTCATCTGTATAACACAGGTTGTTAATAAGCCTTCCTCCAATCCTGATGCCCCATTCTTCTTCGTATAGTCCAGCTTCTCGGATTATTTGCTTAGCATACAAAGCCCCCACGTGTCTGCCAGTTTGTCGTACTGTGGGGGCTTGTGAGCTGCTGTGATGCTGGAAGCTATGCCAGTGACATTCAGATACCAGCAGGGTCACCCATGAAGAAGAAGCTTCTGCTAAGCTTCCAGACTAAGACAGATTAGGAAGAAGTAAGCACTTCAAAATGTAAATTTTCATTTTCTCCAAAGATAGTTTGTACATATGGGTTTTCAATCCCCCTAATATAATTTTTAACTGCTGGTTAAATAATATATGGCTTCTTTAAATGCATCTGTTTGAGTTGACTAATAGAATGTTAATTTAAAAGTGGTAAGTTTTGGTTGGCAGAATATAAATTATATTTATTTCTATATCATGTTATCCCATGGAAATAAGGTAAAATTTTGAAAAATGATATTTACAAATGATTCACAATAATTTTTACCTTAATAGTCACTTTCTCTAAACATTTTACAAAATGGCCTTGGTCAGTTCTTGATGAATTGATTTTTGACTCCTTTAATATTTCCCGTTTTATTTGCAAACATTATGCTGAGTGAAGTAAGTCAATCACAGAAGAACAAATATTGTGTGATTTCAATGATATGAAATACATAGAATATGCAAACGTATAGAGACTAAAGTTAGTGATTAATGCAAGGGAGGGAGGGGGAAGGGAAAAATATGGTTTTGGAAACACTGAGTTTCTGTTTATGGTGTTGGAAAATTTGACAATGGATATTGGTGATGGTTGCATAATATGATTGATGTAACTAGTGCCACTGAATTGTACGCGATATTCAGATGCACTAGCAGAATGGGGCCTAAAACTGAAGGAGCAGAGTTGTGATCCCAGAGGGCCTCTAAGGTGGGGCTGAAGTCCTGGGTCAAGGGGTCTGTACCAAGAATCCATGGGGCACAGCCAGCACCCAGAGTCTGGAGGGCAGGGCCCTTGCCCAGATGGTCTCAGAGAATAGAGGATATTTTCAAGCCTTGTGTTCCCATATAATGTGTTTTGCTGAGTTTTGGACTTGCTTGGTGCCCATTATCACTTCTTTTGTTCCAATTTCTACCATATGTAATGGAAATGTCTACCTTGTGTTTCTTCCACCATTTTACTTTGGAAACGCATTGCTTGTAGTTTATATTTCACAGGTTCACAGATGAAGAGGAATTTTACCCCAGGGTAGTTTTTGTTGTGGTTAGATGCCATCAAGTCGGTTCTGACTCATAATGACCCTATGTACAACAGAATGAAACACTGCCCGGTCCTGCACCATCCTCACAATCATTGTTATACTTGAGCCCATTGTTGTAGCCACTGTGTCAATCCATTTCATTTAGGGTTTTCCTCTTTTTTGCTGATCCTCTAATTTACCCCAGGGTGAAATATGCCTAAAATCTCACCCATATTTGATTTGGATGATTCAGAGGATGAGATTTTGGACTTGGAGTTGATTTAAGACTTTTAGGGTGACGCAATGGGTTGAATGTGTTTTACATGTGGCAAGGACATGAATTTTGGGGGCCTTGACTGCAACTGGGTTTGTTTTGTTGATGCCTGTGGTTATAATTCCATTTGAGAATGAGTTGTCTTTATTATGTTAATGAGGCAGGATTGGCGTAGAGTGTTTCTTTTGAGATAAAGAAGAGATTAAACAAGGGAGACAAGAAAAGATGTGGAAGACACATGCCAAGCCACATGAAGACCACCCAGGAGCAGAAGCTCAGAAGAGACAAGAACCCTTGCTCCAGAGCCAACAGAGAAAGGAAGCCTTCCCCTAGAGCTTGTACCCTGAATTCAGACTTCTAGCCTCCTAAACTATGAGAAAATAAATTTCTGCTTGTTAAAGCCACCCACTTGTGTTATTTCTGTTCTAGCAGCACTAGATAAGTAAGACAGTGCTTGTAGGTTTTTTTTTTTTTTTTTAATACATTCTCTCTCTCTCTCTCTCAGTTTTCCACCTGTTTCCCTTCTTCTCTCCATCTCTTTTTTCATAAGTATTTCAATGTATATGTCCAAAGGACAAGCTCATTTTCCTACAAAGCCAAGAAATCTAGTTTGAATACTATTGTTTAATAAACAATTCATAATCAAATGTACATTATAGCATTAAAAAAAAATTCAGGATCAAACTAAGATTCATGTTCACCTCTTTAGCCTTCTTAATCTAGAAGACTCTCTATCCACCAATTTTATTAAATGTTTCACGACACTTTTTTTATTTTTACAGTTTTTTTTTTTTTAATTTCTATTGTACTTTAGGTGAAATTTTACAGAGCAAATTCATTTCCCATTTGATTGCTTGTACATAAAGTGTGCCATAACATTGGTTTCATTCCCCCACAATGTGTCAGCAGTCTCCACATTTCTGTCCTAGTTTCCTTGTTTCCTTTCATCCTGATTTTCTACCCCATCCTGCCTTCTCATCTTTGCTTTTGGACAAATGTTGCCCTTTCGATCTTTGTAATTTATTGTTCAAAGGAGCAGTTCCTCTTGGGTGTTACTGTTTATTTTATGGGCTGGTGGTTGGCTGAAAGATGGTATCTGGGAATGGCTTCAGTCCCAATTCAGAAGAATGTCTTAGGGCCATGTTCTTGGGGGTTCCTCGACTCTCTGTCAGACCAATAAGTCCGGGCTTTTTTTGTGATTTTGATTTTTTGTTCTTCAAGGTTTTTTTTTTTTTTTTTTTTCTGCTCTTTCTGGGACTTTCCGTTGTGATCTCAGTCAGAGTGGCTGGTAGCAGTAGCCAGGCACCATCTAATTCTGGTTTTGAGGTTGTATAGGCTCATGTGGTCCATTAGCCCTTTGAACTAATTACTCCCTTGATTCTTTGGTTTTCTTCACTCTCCTTTGTTCTGGAGGGTAAGAGACCAAGAGATGTTTCTTAGATGGCCAAACTTTTAAGACCCGAGATACTACTCATCAAAGTATGATGCAGAACTTTATGAACTATGTTGTAACAATTGATATAGATGATGCCCAAGGCTATGGTCCTTAGCCTTCAAGCTAGGAAATTCATCTATGGGTTAGTATTTTTACTGTGGTAAATACATATGTAACAAAACATTTCCCATTTCAACAACCTTTCCATGTGCATTTCAGTGACATTAATTATATTCATCATGTTGCTTAACCACCACCTTTATTCATTCCCAAAGTTTTCCATCTTCCTTAACAGAAGCTCAGTGTTCCCTAAGCAATGATTCCTCCTTCCCCCTCACTTCTACCTGGCCCTGGTAACCACTAATAAACTATGGTCTCTATAGAAAAATATTGTATGATCCCACTTTTATGAAATTTAAGAATAATAATAGATATTACTGAAATGTGCAGGTCAGTTGAGATTCGCCTGTTTCTTCATCATTAAATTGAGGCAATATATTTTTGTTCATGATGCCACTTAGCTGGTATCATGTCCTTTTCAGAGCATCATATCAGAAGCAACATGAGGTCAGTTTGTCACATGATTGATGACAGCAATACCAAAAAAAATCAAACCCTTTGCTGTCAAGCCGACTCTGACTTATAGTGACCCTATAGGACAGAGTTAGAACTGCCCCATAGGGTTTCCAAGTAGCACCTGTTGGATTCAAACTGCCGAGCTTTTGGTTAGCAGCTGTAGCTCTTAACCACTACACCACCAGGGTTTCCATTGATGACACTAGGCTTTATTATTTGGTTAAGGTTGTGTCTACCAGTTTTCTTCACTTTAAAGGTGACTTTCCCTCTTATAATTGATAAGTAACCTGTGGAACAACACTTTGAGACCGTGTAAACATCCTGTTCTTCACTAATATTTAACCTGATGGTTCTAGCAAACACTGATGATATTTACTGGAATCTGTTACTACAATTATAATTTTAAAATGGTGACTTTTTATTCCCATCAATCTTTCTATATTTATTAGTTAGCATCTTTATGAAAGAAAGAGGTTTCCCTTTCCCTCTTCTTCACTATTTTTTTAAAAATGTTTTATTTTGAAAGTATGGACTCACCAGAGGTCCCATCTAGGCATCATCTAGCTTCTCACATCTTAGATAAAGACAATACATTATCAAAACCTGTAAATTGTGTGGGCACAATAAAATTAAATACCGTATTTTTATGCAAACAATGAACACCTTCTACATTTGTCTGCCAACTGAGCTCTTCCCCCATGAGATGTTTTCGTAAGTGCATTATGGTAATATTTTTCCAGCAAAGCATAAAAAAAAAATTGCCACAGTGTTGCTTACAAAAATACCTTGTGGTAGGGGAGAGTGTAGTTGGAAAACAAACATAAATGCATGCTTTTTTTTTTTTTAAGAATACAGTAGACTAGAAATCTTACCTGGATTTTACTTTCTTTCCCAGGTAATTTTTTTCTTTTTGTATAATTCTGTGCTATTTTATCACATAGATAGTTCACGTAACCATTACCACAATCAAGATAAGAGCTGTTCCATCACCACAAAACAATTCACTCACATTACACCTATAGTCACACCCTCCCTCCTTTTCCCTAAATTTTGGTAATCACAAAGCTCTTCTCCATTTCTACAGTTCCGTTATTTCAAGAATGCTATATAAATTAAATCATACAGTATGTAGTCTTTTAAGGCTCTTTTTTTCACTTAACCTAATTACACTGGGATCCATCCAATTTTTCTGCATGTACCAGAATTACTTTTAATTGCTGAGTAGCATTTCATGGTAGGGATATGCCACAGTTTGTTTAACAATTCACCTGTTGAAAGACATTTGTTTTGAGTTTGGAGCTATTGCATTGTTGCTATGATTATTTGGGTACAATTTTTTGTTTAGACATGTTTCCAAGTCTCTGGGCTTAAAGTACAGCAGTACAATTGCTGAATCTTATGGTAAGTGCATTTTTAGCTTTTTAAGAAACTGCCTGTCTATACTCCAAAGAGTGACTATTATGGATTGAATTGTGTCCCCCCAATATGTGCACCAACTTGGTTAGGCCATGATTCCTGGTGTTGTGTGATTGTTCACCATTTTGTCATCTGATATAATTTTTATATTTGCTGTAAATTCTAATCTCTGCCTGTGGTTAATGAGGCAGGATTGGGTTATATTAAAGAGGATTAGGGTGGGATGTAACACCCTTTCTCATATCACATCTCTGATCCAACATAAAGGGAGTTTCCCTGTGTGTGACCCTCATGAAATTAGTTGCAAAAATCCTCAACAAAATTCTAGCCAATAGAATTCAACATCATATAAAAAAATACTTCACCATGAACAAGTCGGAATCAAACCAGGTATGCAGGAATGGTTCAACATTAGAAAAGCAATCAGTGTAATCCATCATATAAATGAAACAAAAGACAAGAACCACATAAATCTTATCAATTGATACAGAAAAGACATTTGACAAAGTCCAACACCCATTCATGATTAAAACTCTCAGCAAAATAGGAATAGAAAGAAAATTCCTCAACATAATGTGGGCATGTATACGAAGTTAACAGCCAAAATCATCCTAAATGGAGAGAGTCTGAATGTATTCCCCTTTTGGACGAGAACCAGACAAGGATGCCCTTTATCACCACTCTTATTCAACACTGAATAAGAGGTCCTAGACAGAGCAGTTAGGCTAGATAAAGAAATAAAGGGCATCCCAATTGGTAAGGAAGAATAAAAGTATGTCTATTTGCAGATGACTTGATCTTATACACAGAATACCCTAAAGAATTCTCAAGAAAATTACTGAAACTAATAGAAGAGTTCAGCAGCAGAGTATCATTGTACAAGATAAACATACAAAAATCAATTGGATTCCTCTACACCAACAGAGAAATTCGAAGAGGAAATTACCAAATCAGTGCCATTTACAGTAGCCCTGAAGAAGATAAAATATTTAGGAATAAATCTAACCAGAGATGTAAAAGGCCTATACAAAGAAAACAAAAGACACTACTGCAAGAAAACAAAAGAGATATACATATGTGGAAAAACATACCTTGCTCATGGATAGGAAGAGTCAACATTGTAAAAATGTCTATTCAACCCAAATCTACCTATAGATACAATGTAATTCTGATCCAAATTCCAATGACATTTTTAAATGAGATGGAGAAACAAATCACCAACTTCATATGGAAGGGAAAGTGGCCCCAGATAAGTAAAGCATTATTGAAAAAGAAGAACAAAGTGGGAGGCCTCACGTTATCTGATTTTAGAACCTATTATGCTGTCATAGTAGTCATAACAGCCTGGTAATTGTACGACAATAGATACATAAACCAAGGGAACAAAATTGGGAATTCAGAGATAAATCCATCCACATATGAGCAGCTGATATTTGACAAAGGCCCAAAGTCTGTTAAATGGGGAAAAGACAGTCTGTTTAACAAATGTTGCTGGCATAACTGGATATCCACCTGCAAAAAATGAAACAAGACCCATATCGCACACCATGCCCAAAAACGAACCCAAAATGGATCAAAGACCTCAGTATAAAATCTAAAACAATAAAGATCATGGAAGAAAAAATAGGGACAACACTAGGAGCCCTAATATGTGGCATAAAAAGTTTACAAAACATTACTAACAATGCACAAACACCAGAAGAGAAAGTAGATAACTGGGAGCTCCTAAAAATCAAACACTTATGCTCATCCAAAGACTTCACCAAAAGATTAAAAAGATTACCTACAGACTGGGAAAAAGTTTTTGGCTACAACGATTTTGATCAGCCTGTGATCTCTAAAATTTACATGATACTGCAAAAACTCAACAAGGAAAAGGCAAATAATCCAATTAAAAATGAGAAAAGGATATGAACACACAGTTCACCAAAGAAGACATTCAGGCAGCTAACAGATACATGTGGAAATGCTCATAATACTTATCCATTAGGCAAATGCAAATCAAAACTGCAGTGCGATACCATCTCACTCCAACAAGGATAGCATTAATCCAAAAACCACAAAATAATAAATGTTGGAATGGTTGTGGAGAGACTAGAACACTTATGCACTGCTGCTGGGAATGTAAAATGGTACAACCACTTTGGAATTTGATTTGGCACTTCCTTAAAAAGCTAGAAATAGAACTACCATATGATATAGCAATCCCACTCCTTGGAATATATCCCAGAGAAATAAGAGTGTTTACACGAATAGGTATATGCATACCCATGTACACTGAAGCATTGTTTACAATAGCAAAAAGATCTAAGCAACCAAGGTGCCCATCAACACATGAATGGATAAATAAATTGTAGTATATTCATACAATGGCATACTATGCATTGATAAAGAACAATGATGAATCTGTGAAACATTTCATAATATGGAGGAACCTGGAAGCCATTATGCTGAGTGAAATTAATCGATTCCAAAAGGAAAAATATTATATTAGACCACTATTATAAGAACTCAAGAAATAGTTTAAACACAGAAGAAAATATTCTTTGATGGTTACAAGTATGGGGAGGGGGTGTTCACTAATTAGATAGTAGACAAGAACTATTTCAGGTGAAGGGAAAGACAGCACACAATACAGGAGAGGTCAGCACAACTGGACTAAACCAAAAGCAAAGAAGTTTCCAGAATACAGCTGAACATTTCAAAGGCCAGGGTAGCAGCGGTGGGCACGTGGGGACCATGCTTTCAGAGGACATCTAGGTCAATTGGCATAACAAAATGTATTAAGAAAACATTCTGCATCCCATTTTGGTGAGGGGCTTTTGGGGTCTTAAACACTACCAAGCAGTGATTTAAGATTTTTCAATTGGTCTCAACCCACTTGGAGCAAAGGAGAATGAAGAACACCAAAGACACAAGGTAATTATGCTCCCCAGAGACAGAAAGGCCCACGTTAACCAGAGACTACAACAGCCTGCCTGAGACCAGAAGAACTAGATGTTGCCCAGCCATAACCAATGACTGCCCTGACAGGGAACACAACAGAGAATCCCTGAATTGGCAGCAGGCCTCAAATTCTCATAAGAAGACCAGACTTAATGGTCTGACTGAGACTAGAAGGACCCCAGAGGTCATGGTCCCCAGACCTTATGTTAGCCCAAGACAGGCACCATTCCCAAATCCAACTCTTCAGACAGGGACTGGGCTGGAGTATAAGACAGAAACTGATACCGGTGAGGAGTGAATTTCTTGGCTCAAGTAGACACATGAGACAATGTGGGCAGCTCCTGTCTGGAGGGTAGATGAGAAGGCAGAGGGGGACAGGAGCTGGTTGGATGGACACGGGGAATACAGGGTGGCGAGGAGGAGTGTGCTGTATCATTAAAGAAAAAAAATTTTTTTTTAATTATTAAAAAAAAAATTTTTTTTCTTTTTTTAATTATTAGGGGGAGGAAAATAAGAGTACATAGAAAGTTGTATGTAAGTTTTTGTATGAGAGACTTACTTGATTTGTAAACCCTAACTTAAAGTACAATAAAAAGAAAAAAAGACATTGCCTCAAGACACAGTCTAATCTTGTAGATTGAGTCCTACCTCATTAACATCACGGAGGTAGGATTTACAACACTTAGGAAAATGACACCAGATGACAAAATGGAAGAAAATCACACAATACTGGGAATCATGACCTAGCCAAGTTGATACACATATTTTTGGGGGACACAATTCAATCCATGACACTGATCTTCCTTCTAGGCAGATGGATATGATCCTGTCACTGACAGCGTTGTACTTCAGGACAGATTTTGAAATGTTCTTTCTAACAATGAATGCTATGCCACTCTTCTTCTATTTGTCATTCCTGGCACAATACACTATATGATTATCGCATTTAAAATGGCAAATACCAGTCCATTTCAGCTTTCTAATGCCTAGGATATCAATTTTTATGCATTCCATTTAATTTTTGACAACTTTCAATGTTCTTATATTCATATTTTGTGAATTCCACATTCCTATTTTGCGGCTGTTTCTTCTTATTTTGAGTTGTGCCACATCAGCAAGTGAAAATACTGAAAGCTTAACTCCATCCATGTCATTAAGGTTAACTCCGCTTTATCAATGCATCCTGGTTGCATGCTTGATCAATTTCAGAGTGCAGAAGTTGGTAAAAATCTTCAATTTCATCATCTTTGATCTTAGTGGTTGGTGCATAAATTTAAATAATAGTCATATTAACAGGTCCTCTTTGCTGGTGTATTGAAATTATCCTATCACAGACAGAGTTGCACTTCAGGATAGAACTAACAGGGTAGAGGGCCTCAATCCCTGCCACCCTCCACCCTTTTAGGGTCTAGAACACAGAGGTCCCCAACCTTGGCTGAACATTAGAATCACCAGGGAAACTTTAAGAACCCTGATGTTCAGGCAGTTAAGCACTCAGCTACTAACTGACAGGTTAGCAGTTCAAATCATCCAGAGGTGCTTTGGAAGAAAGTCCTGGTGATCTTATTCCAAAAGATCACAGACATTGAAAACTCTATGGAGTGCTGTTTCTACCCTGAAACACATGGGGTCGCCATGGGTTGGAAATGACTCCATAGCAACTGGTCTGGTTTTGGTTTGCCTTTGGACACCAGGTCAACTCTACTTTGAGGAGGCAGTTCTTCCCCAGTTGTATTTTGAGTGTCTTGCAACCTGAGAGGCTCATATTCCAGCCCTATATCAGACAACGATCCTGTGCTATTCATAAGATTTTCTCTGGCCAGTTTTTTAGAAGTAGACAGTCAAGTCCTTCTTCCTAGTTTGTCTTAGTCTGAAAGCTCAGTTGAACCCTGCCCACCATGGGTGACCCTGCTGGTACTTGAAATACCACTCCTCTGTCAGTTTGTCATACTGTGTTGGCTTGCCTGTTGCTGTGATGCTGGGAGCTATGCCACTGGTATGGCACTGGGATTTCAATGTCCATTGTTTATTGAATTCTACATAAAATTCTGGTAATTGTTTGAAAAAAAGTTTACTGTTCCTGTAAATATTAAGTTAAATCCAAGAATAAATCTGGTAGAGGCTGTAGTTAAGTGAATGCTGGAGTCAGAAAGGTATTAATTCATAGCCCAGATCTGTCCCTTTTTTTCCTTTTTGCTCTTGGGCTACTTCACTGGCCTTATTATGTCTCACATCTCAGATCTCATAAAAAGTAGAAAGAATAATATCCACCTCTTAAATTTTTATGGCTATGAAGATACAGATATTATGAAACCACTACCCACATATTGCCTACTTAATACATGAGAGTTACTCATCAATTATAGATTTTTAATTCAATTACTCTTCATAACAGCCCTAATTAACAAATAAAAGTAGAGACTTAGATACATTTGGAAAAAAAAAAAAAAGCTTAAATTGTTTCAGGCAGTAAGTGGCAGTTCCAGTTTTGAATGGAGTCAGATTGGGCCCAGGGAACTACACCATTAAAATCTTAGCTATAGTGGTCTATAGTAAATAATGATTATCCCAAATTTTCTTTTCTCATAAAGTCATATATTTTTAGAATTTTCAAAAGGATGATTTCTCTCAGAATTGAACATGAAAGATATAAATGTTTTCCATCAAATCAGTAACTGAGGTTGAGAAGGTCATGTGATTTTTCCAGGTCAGGGCAGAGACAAGTCTTCTGGGCATCTCGTCATATACGATATTGTTTCTCAGATCCACACAGATGCTCCCTTTTTCCCTCTGAATGGTGAAGATCATGATTATGTTTGTTAATTTTATTATTTCCATACATTGATAATAATTTACACACATTTACAAGAATTTATGTTTCTGTCTGTTCAAACTTTGTGTCCATTCTTGTATTTTAACTGGGTCCTATTCCCCTGTGCTGTGGAGATCACTACCACCCTGAAATTACCCTGCGACTGTCACTGAATAGTAAGGACTTTGTTCCCAGAGGATTTGTTGATGATGCAATTTTTAGGTAAAGCAGAACATGACTGTCCTGCCTACATAAAATAAGAATAATGCTTTTTCATCTGACAGTGATGCTTTTTCATCTGAAGAGGTCCCTAAATCTTGCTGCATAGAAAAAATTTGTTAAACTATCTTTAAGACCTTGATTTGTAGAAGCTAACAGATTAAACTTTTGTTCCCCTTTCCAGGTTAAGAGCATACACTACTCAAGAGTGAGTATTTTTTACTACTATTATTGTTTACCTGTGTTTTATTGACTGTGCAAAGGCATTCAACTGTGTGGACCACAACAAATTATGGAAAACATTGCAAAGAATGAGAATTCCAGAACACTTAATTGTGCTCATGAGGAACCTTTACGTAGATCAAGAGGCAATTGTTTGGACAGAATAAGGGGATACTGAGCGGTTTAAAGTCAGGAAAGGTGTGCATCAGAGTTGCATCCTTTCACCATACCTATCCAATCTGTATGCTGAGCAAATAATCTGAAAAGCTGGACTCTATGAAGAAGAATGGGGCATCAGTGTTGGAGGAAGACTTATTAACAACCTGCAATATGCAGATGACACAACCTTACTTGCTGAAAATGAAGAGGACTTGAAGAACTTACTAAAGAAGATCGAAGACCACAGCCTTCTGTATGGATTGCACCTCAACATAAAGAAAACAAAAATCTTCACAACTGTACCAATAAGCAACATCATAATGAATGGAGAAAAGATTGAAGTTATCAAGGATTTCATTTTACTTGGATCTGCAATCAACAGCCATGGAAGCAGCAGTCCAGAAATCAAAAGACACATTGCATTGGGTAAATCTGCTGCAAAGGAACTCTTGAAAGTGTTGAAGAGCAAAGATGTCACCTTGAAGACTAAGGTGTGCCTGACCCAAGCCATGGTATTTCCAATCACATCATATGCATGTGAAAGCTGGACAATGAATAAGGAAGACCGAAGAAGAGTTGATGCCTTTGCATTGTGGTGTTGGTGAAGAATATTGAATATACCATGGGCTGCCAAAAGAAAGAACAAATCTGTATTGGAAGAAGTACAATTAGAATGCTCCTTAGAAGCAAGGATGGCAAGACTGCATCTTACATACTTTGGATGTGTTGCCAGGAGGGATTAGTCCCTGGAGAAGGACATTGTGCTTAGCAAAGTACAGGGTCAGCTGAAAAGAGGAAGACCTTCAATGAGGTGGATTGACACAGTGGCTGCAACAATGAGGTCAAGCTTAATGATGACTGTAAGAATGGCACAGGACTGGGCAGTGTTTCGTTCTGTGGTGCATACGGTCACTATGAGTCAGAACCAACTCGGTGCACCTAACAACAACAACAACATTATTGTTAAAATCTTACTTCCACCCTTCCTTCTCCACTCTGTTTCTCCGCAATCTTTTCTTTCACTTTGGGTTTTTATTTTTGTTTGGAAATGTAAATATAATTTAAATTGAAACTGTGATTAGAGTATCAGAGAAACAGCTTAATTAATTTTTTTCCTGTGGAACAATAATCTCGTTAAAGAAATAAGTCAAACCAGTAAATATATCGTCAATTTTTTTAGAAAAATAACAAGCAAAGAGAATTCTTATTATTTTGTAATTGTTGCTGTAATTTCAAAGGTGATAATAATAATATTACAGAATGTGGTAGACTTATGTCCAACATATAAAAATAAAGCATGGCTTATGCTTATTTCTGTATGCTTTCTTTATTGATTCAAAATTCTTAATTGTAAACACAATTTTTTTAACCACGTACTCATAAAATGCATAGAAATATGTATACAGCAGTCACAGAGGAGAATGGGAGGAACATTAATTTAAACCAAAAAGAATAACACATAGAACAGTTGAAATACATGTCATAAAAGCTAAATAAAATGAAATACTTTAATATCGTATAACACTTTAAAAGAGTATTACTTTAGAAATAGTTCTATAGAGTTTGCCTCTCCTTTACCAACCATACTGTGAGAACTTTTTCTATAAATAGATCTTTAGGACTCTGCCTTTTTGTAGTTTCTGTTATAGTTGAAATATTTCTTTATGTATTAAACTCACATAGTACTCATTTCAAAGAGATAAGTGATGTTCAAGTATGTCAAGTAGATTGAATAAAGCTACATAATTTGCTAGCTAAAAATAGGATATGAGTTTCATATTGCCCCTAAATTTGCTCTTTGAGTTATATTTGACAATGGAAAACTCAAATTAAAATTCTTAAGTTGGATTTTAATGATGGGATCAAAACAAAGGGAATCATAGTTCCTGTGTTTGCTGAGCTCAGCTTAAGGAATTTTAGACACAATCAAATTTTATGAGGTATTGAACAAAGAATAGGCATAGGCTGTATTTTATAATGACGAAGTACTTATACACAGGAATCCAGATGTTTTAATTACATATAAAACACTGATTTGTGAATATTCTTATAACTAGTGGCTTGACTATTTTGTCTAGGTTGGGCGTATTATCAAATATATTGCAATTAAATAGATTGATATCGAAGGAATAGCTTCTCAGAGAATAATTAGTGACTATTATTAAGGCAAATTCATCTAAGAATATTAAATACTACTACTACCCACCAATATTAAACTGCCGACTTTGTTAAAAATTGACTATCATCCTTTCATCACATTTCTCCATATGGAGAAAATAATCTTTGCCTTCCTTTATTTTTAAATCTGTGGTTATTCATGATTTATAGGAAATACGAGTATATTATACTCACAATAGAAGATTCATTCTGTTCCCCAGGTCAATTTAGAAAATCATGTGACTTATTATAAACTGAATTCTGTTCATTTCAGGCAGTGTATCCATATCATGAGCTATTAGTTTTTGTGATGTTGGAACAGAGGAAATGCATTGAAATAAAATGAATTAATTAATCTCATCTTTTAGTCCTGACACTATATTAGACATTTTCTTAAAAAGTTATTTTAATGGGAGGCAAGATGGTGGAATAGGCAGATGATTCTGGCAATCCCTCTTACAACAAGGCCCCGAAAAATCAAGTGAAACAATTATATTTATGACAAGCTAGGAGCCCTGAACATCAAAGGCAAAGTTAGGAAACAGACTGAGCAGCAGGGGGAGGGGAATGGAGAGGAGTTACTCGACCTGAATCTCCGAGATCCCTCAGGCACCATTCCCAGGAGTGGTTGTGGCAGGCTGGTGATAGCGTTCAGGTGCGGTTTCCTCAGGAAGAAACAGCCAGCCACACAGCCTACTCATACCTCCAGAAACAAAGAAGAACAGTGCTCTCGTCGGGAGCTAAGTACTTTTGTATAATGTGCACCCCACCCCCAAGCTGGCTTCAGTGGCTGTTGATTTCCTTGGGCTTGAGATAGGTCCTGTTGAGCATCCAAAGCCATTCTCCTGGCCTTGGAGAAGGAATGAATTCACAATTGAGGGAAAAGATAATTTGCCAGCTCCACTAACTGGAGTAGCTCAGGACAAAAGCAACCACTGCCCAGGCATAAATGGTCCGTGAACTTTCAATACCTTTTCCCCCTGCATGGGCCTGTGTGGGCCTATTTCAGGAGAACAGGCCCTTGTTGCAGTCTGCAACTGTTTCAGTTGTGCAGTGGAGAGGTAGTGTTAGATATTTGACACCACTTTGCCTATTAAACAAGGTCCTCACCTACCCACAACAGGGATATAAAGACTGGTGGTTCCACTCAGGTCACCCAGCCACCCACAACAGAGGTCCAAGGGTAAATAGTACCTCCCAGCCCTTACAACCAAAAGCACTGAGTGCCATTGTCTGTCTGCAGAACCTACCCACATGTAGTCTTTAGGGAACAGGGATTTGCTTTCCTCACAGACGCTCATGGGGTGGTTCTCAGCACCCTGTCTTGTTCAGAGCATGACCCCCTGTGGTAACCATATACTGGTACCTACACCAATCACCCCTGCCTCTCTAAGACTGTAGGACAGAGCATGTACCACACACTCGATGACCAGCTACCTGGACCTGAGAGTCATTCATATAGGAAAAGTGAATGGATTCCTAGACTAATAAAACTGACAACAGCTCTAGCCACGTGGTGACAGGATATCAGAGCTTCACAAGCAAAAATAATCAAGCTACCTCACTCAAGGAATCCATTTGGACATATCAAAACAAAACAGAGCAAGGATACAGTAAGCAAACATAAAATAAACTAATTCAATAACTTATAGATGGCTCGGAGACAACAGTCAATATCAAGTCACATAAAGAAACAGACCGTTATCACTTCAACAAGCTCTAAAACAAAGAATCAAGGGATCTTCTGGGTGAAGGTGCAACCCTGGAATTACCAGACACGGAATTCAAAAGATTAATATAGAGAACTCTTCAAGACATCAGGAATGAGATTAGAAAGGAGATCAGGCAATATGCAGAGTAAGCCAAAGAATACACAGATAAAGTAGTTGAAGAAATTAAAAATGTTATTTAAGAACATAATGAAAACTTTACCAAGCTGCAGGAATCCATAGACAGACTGCAATCAGAAATTCAGAAGATTAACAATAAAATTACAGAATTGAACAACTCAGTAGAAAGTCAGAGGAACAGAATTGAGCAAGTGGAAGGAAGAATTGGTGAAATTGAGAATAAAGCACTTAGCACCAATATATTTGAAGAAAAATCAGATAAAAGAATTTTAAGAAATGAAGAAACCTTAAAAATCATGTGAGACTCTATCAAGAGAAATAACCCATGGGTGATTGGAGTACCAGAACAGGGAGGGAGAGCAGAAAATACAGAGAGAATTGTTGAACATTTGTTGGCAGAAAACTTCCCTGATATTGTGAAAGATGAGAAGATATGTATCCAAGATGCTCATTGAACTCCACATAAGGTATATTTTAAAAGAAAGTCACCAAGACATATTGTACTCAAACTTGCCAAAATCAAAGATAAAGAGAGAATTTTAAGAGCAGCTAGGGATAAACGAAAAGTCATCTACAAAGGAGAGTTAATAAGAATAAGCTCGGACTACACGGCAGAAACCATGCGGGCAAGAAGGTAATGGGATGACTTATATAAAGCACTGAAGGAAAAAAAATTGCCAGTCAAGAATCACATATCCAGCAAAACTGTCTCTCAAATATGAAGGTGAAATTAGGACATTTCCAGATAAACAGAAGTTTAGGGAATTTGTAAAAACCAAACCAATACAAGAAATACTAAAGAGAGTTCTTTGGTTAGAAAATCAGTGATATCAGATATCAACTCAAGACAAGAACACTGGAAAGAGCAATCAAATTTCAACCCAGAGAGGGAAATCACAAAAATAAATCAAGATAAAAGACAGTTAAAACAGGGAAACAGCCATGTTATTATGTAAAAGAAGACAACATTAAAACAATAAAGAGGGACTAAGAAATGTAGTCATAGATCTTTCATATGGAGAAGAAGACAAGATGATATAAAGAAATAAAAGTTAGGTTTAAACTTAGAAAAACAGGGGTAAATATTAAGGTGACCACGAAGGAAACTAACCGTCCTACTCATCAAAATAAAATACAAGAAACAAATAGACTCAGGAGAATCAAAATCAACAGCAACAAATAAGAGGAAAAGCAATACATAAAGATAAACCATTCAGTGGAAAAAGTTAAGTGGGAAAAGAAACTGTCAACAACACACAAAAAAAGACATCGAAATGACAGTACTAAACTCATAAAAAAATAAATTTTTCCCTACCTATAATTATAATTATGCTGAATGTAAATGGACTAACCCCCCACACACAAAAAAGAAACCCATTGCCGTCGAGTCAATTTTGACTCACAGTGATCCTATAGGACAGAGAAGCACTGCCCCATATGGTTTCCAAGGAGCTCCTGGTGGATTTGAACCACTGACCTTTTGGTTAGCAACCATAGCTCTTAACCACTATGCTACCAGGGTTTCCGAATGGATTAAATGCAGCAATAAACAGAGAGTGGCAGAATGGATAAAAAAAACCACGATCTGTCTCTATGCTGCCTACAGGAGACACACCTTTGACTTAGAGACACAAACAAACTAAAACTGAAAGGATGGAAAAAATATATCCAGCAAACAACAATTAAAAAAAAAGAGCAGGAGTAGCAATATTAATTTCTGACAAAATAGACTTTAAAATTAAATCCACCACAAAGGATAAGAAAGGACACGATATAATGATTAAAGGGACAAAACACCGGGAGGGTATAAAAATATTAAATATTTATGCACCCAATGACAGGTTTCAAGATAAATAAAACAAACTCTAACAGTGCTGAAAAGTGAGATAGCTCCACAATTATAGTAGGAGACTTCAGCATACCACTTTCAGTGAAGGACAGGACATCCAGAAAGAAACTCTATAAAGACACATAAGACCTAGATGTCACAATCAACCAACGTGACCTCATAGACATACACAGAACGCTCCACCAAACAGCAGCCAAGTATATTTTCTTTTGTAGTGCACATGTCCATTCTCTAGAACAGACCGTATATTAGCAGAATCCAAAACTTCAAAATATTGCAAAATATTTTCTCTGACCATAAGGCCATAAAAGTAGAAATCAATAACAGAAAAAGCAGGGAAAAGAAATCAAACACTTGGAAACTGAACAATACCCTGCTAAAAAAAGTCTGGGCTATAGAAGACATTAAGAATGGAAGAAAGAAATCCATAGAATCCAGTGAGAATGAAAGCATTTCCTATCAAAACCTTTGGGAAACAGTGAAAGCAGTGCTCAGAGGTCAATTTATATCAATAAATGCACACATACAAGAAGAAAGGGCCAAAAATCAAGAATTATCCCTACAACTTGAAAAAATAGAGAGAAACAAAAGAAACCATAAGGCACCAGAAGAAAGCAAGTAATAAAAATTAGAGCAGAATTAATTGAAATAGAAAACAGAAAAACAATTGAAAGAGTTAACAAGGCCAAAAGCCAGTTCTTTGAGAAAATTAACAAAATTGATAAACCCTTGGCCAAACTGACAAAAGGAAAACAGGAGAGGAAGCACATAACTAAAATAAGAAATGAGATGGGCTATATTACAACAGATCCAACTGAAATGAAAAGAATCATATCAGATTACTACAAAAAAAAATTGTACTCTAAAAAATATGAAAACCTAGAAGAAATGGATGAATTCCTAGAAACAGACTACCTACCTAAACTAAGACAAACAGAGGTAGAACAACTAAATAGACCCATAACAAAAGAAGAGATTGAAAAGGTAATCCAAAAACTCCCAACAAAAAAAGCCCTGGCCTCGACGGCTTCATTGCAGAGTTCTACCAAAGTTTCAGAAAAGGGTTAACACCACTGCAAGTAAAGGTGTTTCAGGCCATAGAAAAGGACTGAATACTCTCAAACATTCTATGAAGCCAGCACATCCCTGATATAAAATCCAGGTAAAGACACCACAAATAAAAGAAAATTACAGACCTATATCCCTCATGAATTTAGATGCAAATATCCTCACCAAAATTGTAACCAAAGAACTCCCTTTGGTATTTCTTGTTGTTTTGGTTTGGTTTTTACGAATTCCCGAAACTTCTGTTTATCTGGAAATGTCCTAATTTCACCTTCACATTTGAGAGACAGTTTTGCTGGATATATGATTCTTGGCTGGCAATTTTTTTCCATCAACGCTTTGTGTAAGTCATCCCATTGCCTTCTTGCCTGCAGGGTTTCTGCCAAGTAGTCCGAGCTTATTCTTATTGACTCTCCTTTGTAGGTGACTTTTTGCTTATCTCTAGCTGCTCTTAAAATTCTCTTTATCTTTGGTTTTGGCAGGTTTGATTATAATATGTCTTGGTGACTTTCTTTTAAAATATACCTTATGTGGAGTTCGATGAGCATCTTGGATACATATCTTCTCATCTTTCACAACATCAGGGAAGTTTTCTGCCAACAAGTGTTCAACAATTCTCTCTGTATTTTCTGCTCTCCCTCCCTGTTCTGGTACTCCAATCACCCATGGGTTATTTCTCTTGATAGAGTCCCACATGGTTCTTAAGGTTTCTTCATTTCTTAAAATTCTTTTATCTGATTTTTCTTCAAATATATTGGTGACAAGTGCTTTATCCTCAATCTCACCAATTCTGCTTTCCACTTGCTCAATTCTGTTCCTCTGACTTTCTACTGAGTTATCTAATTCTGTAATTTTATTGTTAATCTTCTGAATTTCTGATTGCGGTCTGTATATGGATTTTTCCAGCTTATTAAATTTTTCATTATGTTCCTGAATAACCTTTTTAATTTCTTCAACTGCTTTATCTGTGTGTTCCTTGGCTTGCTCTGCGTATTGCCTGATTTCCTTCCTAATGTCTTGAAGTTTTCTTTATATTAATCTTTTGTATTCTGCATCTGGTAATTTCAAAAGGCACTTTTGCCTAGAAGATCCCTTGATTCTTTGTTTTGAGAGCTTGTTGAGGTGATCATGGTCTGTTTCTTATGTGAGTTGATATTGACTGTTTTCTCTGAGCTATCTATAAGTTATTATATTAGTTTATTTTATGTTTACTTACTGTATCATAGCTTCTTGCTTTGTTTTGTTTTGTTATGTCTGAATGGGTTGCTTGAGTGACATAGCTTGATTATTTTTGCCTTTGGAGCTCTAACGTCTTGTCACCAGATGGCTAGAGCTGTTATCAGTTATATCAGTCTAGGATTATGTTCACTTTTCTTGTAGGAATTCAGCTCAGTTGTCTGGGTAGCTGATCATCAAGTGTGTGATACAGGCTCTGTTCTACAGTCTTAGGGGGACAGGGGTGTTTGGTGTAGGTAATGGTATATGGTTACAGCAGGGGGTCACACTCTGAATAAGACAGGAGGCTGAGAATCATCTCCCAAGAGTTTCTGAGCAAAGTGTGTCCCTCTTCCCGAGAGCTTACAGGTGGGTGGATTCTGCAGACAGACCATGGGCAACCAATGTTTTTGGTTGTAAGGACTGGGAGGTAGCAGTTACTCTTGGACTCCTGTTGCAGGTGGCTGTGTGACCTGAGTGGAGCCACCAGTCCTTAGGCCCCTGACGTGGGTAGGTGAGGACCGTGCTTAATAGGCAAAGCAGCAATAAACATCAAACACCCATCTCTCCACCGCTCAGCTGAAACAGTTGTGGTCTGCCAACAAGGGCCTATTCTCCTGAAATAGGCCCACACAGATCTGTGCAGGGAGGAAAGGTATTCAAAGTCCACAGACCATTTATGCCTGGAAGAAGCTGCTTCTGTCTTGAGCTCCCCCAGTTAGTGGAGTTGGCAAATTATCTTTTCCCCCAATTGCAAACTTATTCCTTCTTCAAGGCCATGAGGATGGTGTAGGTGCTCAACAGGGCCTATCTCAGGCCCAGAGAAATCAGCAGCTGCTGTAGCTGGCTTGGGGGTGGGGGGCATGATAAAATACATGTAAGTAGTTAGCTTTTGCTGAGAGCACTGTTCTTCTTTGGTTCCAGAGGCGTGAGTAGGCTGTGCGGCTGGCTGCTTCCCTGAGGAAGCTGCAGATGAACGCTGGTAACAGCCTGTCTCAGCTGCTCCTCGGTATGATGTCTGAGGGCTCCTGGTGCTTCCGGTCCGGTAACTCCTCTGTGCTTCTGAACCACCTTTTCCTCCCCCTCATGCTCATTTTGCTTCCTAACTTTGCCTTTGATGTTCAGGGCTCCTAGCTTGTCATAACTATACTCATTTCACTTGTTTTTCCAGGTCTTTGTTGTAAGAGGGCTTCTTGGAGGCAACTGTCTATTCCATCATTTGGGCCCTGTCTCTCCTCAACAAAATTCTAGCCAATAGAATTCAAAAACATATCAGAAAAATAATTCACCATGACCAAGTGGGATTCATACCAGGTATGCAGGGATGGTTCAACATTAGAAAAACAATCAATGTGATCCATCATATAAATAAAATGAAAGACAAGAACCACATGATTTTTTTAAATTTATGCAGAAAAAGTATTTGACAAAGTTCAACACCCATTCGTAATAAAAACTCTCAGCAAAATAGGAACACAAGGAAAATTGCTCAGGATAATAAGGGGAATTTATACAAAGCTGACAGCCAACATCATTCTAAATGGAGAGAGTCTGAAAGCATTCCACTTGAGATCTGGACCCAGACAAGGATGCCCTTTATCACCACTTCTATTCAACATTGTGCTGGAGGTCCTAGCCAGAGCAATTTGGCTAGATAAAGAAATAAAGGCATCCAGATTGGTAAGGTAAAACTATTGCTGTTGGCAAATGACATGATCTTATATACAGAACGCCCTAAAGAATCCTCAAGAAAGCTACTAGAACTAATATAAGAGTTCAGCAAACTATCAGGATACAACATAAACTACATAAATCATTTGGATTCCTTTACACCAACAAAAAGATCATTGAGGAGGATATCACCAAATTAATACCTTTTATAGTAGCCCCCAAGAAGATAAAATACTTAGGAATAAACCTTACCAGAGATGTAAAAGACCTGTACAAAGAAAACTACAAGACACTACTGCAAGAAACCAAAAGAGACCTACATAAGTGGAAAAACATACCTTGCTCATGGATAGGAAGACTTAACAGTGTAAAAATATCTATTCTACCAAAAGCCATCTGTAGATACAATGCAATTTGGATCCAAAATGCCATGACATTTTTTAATGAGAAGGAGAAACAAATCACCAACATCCTATAGAAGCGAAAGAGGCCCTAGATAAGAAAAACATTACTGAAAGAAAAGGAACAAAGTGGGAGGCCTCACTCTACCTGATTTTAGAGCCTATTATACCGCCACAGTAGTCCAAACAGCCTGGCACTGGTACAACAACAGGTACATAGATTAATGGAACAGAATTGGGAATGCATACATAAACTCATCCACTTATGAGCAGCTGATATTTGACATAGACCCCAAAACAGTTAAATGGGGAAAAGACAGTCTTTTTAACAAAGGATGCTGGCATAACTGGATATCCATCTGCAAAAAAATGAAACAAGACCCATACCTCACTCCATGCACAAAAACTAACTCAAAATGGATCAAAGACCTAAATATAAAATCTAAAACGATAAAGATCATGGAAGAAAAAATAGGGACAATATTAGGAGCCCTAATACATGGCATAAACAGTATACAAATCATTATTAACAATGCAAAAGAGAAACTGATCCTAAAAATCGAACACCTATGCTCATCCAAAGACTTCACCAAAAGAATAGAGACTACCTACAGTCTGGGAAGAAGTTTTTAGCTATGACAATTCCGATCAGCGCCGGATCTCTAAAATCTACGTGATACTGCAAAAAGACAAATAACCCAATTAAAAAATGGACAAAGGATATGAACAGTCACTTCACTAAAGAGGACATTCAGGTAGCTAACAGATACATGAGAAAATCCCATTAGAGAATGTCATTAGCCATTAGAGAAATGCAAATCAAAACTGCAATGAGATTCCATCTCACTCCAACAAGGCTGACATTAATCCAAATAACACAAAATAATAAATGTTGGAGAGGTTGTGGAGAGATTGGAACACGTACACAATGCTGGTGGGAATGTAAAATGGTACAACCACTTTGGTAATCGATTTGATCCTTCCTTAAAAAGCTAGAACTAGAACTACCATATGATCCAGCAATCCCACTCCTAGGAATATATCCTAGAGAAACAAGAGCCTTTACACGAACAGATTTATGCACACCCATGTTCATTGCAGCACTGTTTACAATAGCAAAAAGATGGAAGCAACCAAGGTGCCCATCGATAGATGAATAGATAAATAAATTATGGTATATTCACACAATTGAATACTATGCATCAATAAAGTAGTGATGAATCTGTGAAACATTTCATAACATGGAGGAATCTGGAAGGCATTATGCTGAGTGAAATTAGTCAGATGCAAAAGGACAAATATTGTATGAGACCACTATTATAAGAACTCAAGAGATAGTTTAAACAGAGAAGAAAATATTCTTTGATGGCTACAAGAGGGGGGAGGGAGGGACGGATGTGGATATTCGCTAATTAGTAGAGAAGAACTATTTTAAGTGAACGGAAAGACAACGCACAATAAAGGAAAGGTCAGCACAGCTGGACTAAACCAAAAGCAGTTTCCTGAATAAATGGAATTCTTTGAAGGCCAGCACAGCAAGGGTGGGGGTTTGGGGACCCTGGTTTCAGGGGACATCTAAGTCAATTGGCATAATAAAATTTATTAAGAAAATATTCTGCATCCCACTTTGGAGAGTGGCATCTGGGGTCTTAAACGCTAGCAAGCAGCTGTCTAAGATTCATCAGTGGGTCTCAACCACCTGGAGCAAAGGAGAATGAAGAATACCAAAGACACCGCGTAACTGTGAGCCCAAGAAACAGAAAGGGCCACATAAACCAGAGACTACATCAGCCTGAGACCAGAAGTACTAGATGGTGCCCGGCTACAACCGATGACTGCCCTGACAGGGAACACAACAGAGAACCCCCTGAGGGAGCAGGACAGCAGTGGGATGTAGACCCCAAATTCTAGTAAAAGGACCAGACTTAATGGTCTGACTGAGACTAGAAGGACCCCTGAGGTCTTGGTCCCCAGACCTTATGTTAGCCCAAGACAGGCACCATTCACAAAGCCAACTCTTCTGACACGGATTGGACTGGACAATGGGATAGAAAATGACACTGATGAAGAATAAGCTTCTTGGGTCAAGTAGACATATCAGACTACGTTGGCATCTCCTATGTGGAGGGGAGATAAGAAGGCAGAGGTGGTCAGAAACTGGCAGAATGGACATGAAAAGAGAGTGGAGGCAAGGAGCGTGCTGTCTCATTACGGGGAGAGCAATTAGGTTTATGCAGCAAGGTGTATATAAATTTTTGTATGAGACTGACTTGATTTGTAAACTTTCACTTAAAGTACAATAAAAATTTTAAAGAAAAAACACTCAAAATGAGCTAATATTAAAAATGAAAGATTGTGTGGTTCTTGTTTTTTATTTTATTTATGTGATGGATTTCTTCGTTTTTCTAATGTTAAATCATCATTGCATAATTGATAAGAATCCTATTTGCTAATGGTGAATTTTTTTTTTTTTGTATGTTGTTGCGTTCTATTGGCTAGAATCGTACTGAGGATTTTTACATCTAAGTTCATCAGGGATATTGGTCTGTAACGGGTTTGTTATCAGGGTTATGCTGGCTACATAGAATGATATTTGGCAGTATCTCTTCCTTTTCTATGCTCTGAAAAAGTTTGAATACTACTGGTGTAAGCTCTTCTCTGAATGTTTGGTAGAATTCTCCACTGAAGCCATCTTGGCCAGGGATTTTTTTTGTTGGGAGTTTTTTAAATTACCTTTTCTATGTCTTCTCTTGTGTTTGTTTGTGTAGGTAGTGTTTCTAAATATTTGTCCATTTCCTCTAGGATTTCAAATTTGTTGGTGTATAGTTTTTCCTAATACTTTCTTATGATCCTTTTTATTTCAGGCGGGTCTGTTGTAATGTCCCCAATTTCATTTCCTTTTGGGGTTATTTGTATCCTCTTTTTTTTTTTTTTTTCTTTCGTCATTTTGGCTGGTGCCTTGGAAACCCTATGGGGCAGTTCTACTCTGTCCTATAGGGTTGCTATGAGTCAGAACCGACTCAACGGCAGTGGGTTTTTTGGGGGCTTTGTTAATTTTGTTGATGCTTTCAAAGAAGAAAATTTTAGCTTTGTTGATTCTTTCTATTGTTTTTCTATTCTCTATTTCATGTATTTTTGCTATGATCTTTATTTTTTCTTCTGGTGCCTTTAGGCTTCTTTTCCTATTCTCTATTTGTTCAAGTTGCGTAGCTAATGTTTTGATTTTGTCACTTTCTTCTTTTTTGATGTGCGCATTTATTGCTACAAATTGACCTCTGAGTACTGCCTTTGCTGTGTCCCAAAGGCTTTGGTATGATGTGTTTCCATTCTCATTTGATTCTAGGAATTTTTTTATTCCATGTCTGATTTCTTCTATAATCCAGTGGTTTTTAAGCAGGGTGTTATTCAGTTTCCATGTAATTGATTTTTTTCCCTTGCTGTTTCTGTTGTTAATGTCTACTTTGATGGCATTCTGGTCAGAGAAGATAATTTCTATTATCTCAATGTTTTGGATTTTTTTGAGGGTTGCTCTGTGGCTGAAGATGTGGTCTATTCTGGACAACATTCCATGTGTGTTGGAAGAGAATGTGTACTTTGCAGCTGTTGGGTGGAGTGGTCTATATATGTTTATGAGGTCAAGTTGGCTGAATGTGCTCTTTAGCTCTTCTGTATCTTTGTTGAGTTTCCTTCTAGATGTTTTGCTCCTTTACTGAAAGTGGTGATTGTGAAACTGTCAATGTCTCTTTTCTGTGTTGTTAGAGTTTGTTTTATGTATTTTGGAGCCCCGTCATTGGGTGCATAGATGTTTATTATGGTTAAGTCTTGATGAATGGATCATCCCTTTAATCATTATATAGTGCCCTTCTTTGTCTTTTATGGTGGATTTTGCTTTAAAGTCTATTTTATGTGAGATTAGTACTGCCATTCCTGCTCTTTTTTGGTAATTATTTGCTTGATATAGTTTTTTCCATCCTTTGATTTTTTTTTTTTTTTTTATAAATTTATGTCTTTGTTTCAAAGGCACGTCTCTGGTAGACAGCATATTGATGGATCCTGTTTTTTTTTTATTTTTTTACCCACTCTGTCACTTCATGTCTCTTTATGGGTGCATTTAGGCCATTTACATTCAGTATAATTATTGATACATTGAGCTTATTCCTGTCATTTGTAGTGTCTTCTTTTTTGGTGCTAGCATTTTCTTTGTTCCTCTTACTTTCCTGCGCTGAGTTCCTTCTGTTTTGGGATTTCTTTTTCATTTCTTTTGATTTTGTAGATTTTTTTTTTTTTATTGAGACTTTATCTTTATTTTGATGAGTAATTTTTTTAACTTTCTTTGTGGTTTTCTTGAAATTTACCCTTCCTAGCTTTGAACCAGCCTATTATTACTTTTTTTTTTATTATTATTACTTGGTATCACCTTGCCTTCCCCTCCATTAGAAAGTTCTATACCTACACCATTTATTCCCTCTTTTATTGTTCTGATGTTGTTGTCATTTACAGATTAACCTTTCTGGTTCCCTGTTGCAATTCTTTTGGTTTTGGATAGTCCTTGAGAGTTTATTTCCTACGTATCTGGCTGGTACAATCTTGCGTCCTACATTCAGGCTGTGGTCTAATGTTGTTTGTTTTCAGACCAAAGAACTTCCTCTAATAATTCTTTTTGGTATGGTTTTTACATAGTCCTTTAATTTCTGTTTATCTGGAAATGTCCTAATTTCACCATCATATTTGAACAAAATTTTGTAGGATATATTATTCGTGGTTGGCAATTTTTTTTTCTTTCAAGATTTTGTATATGTCATCCCATTTTCTTCTTGCCTGCATGGTTTCTGCCAAATAATCAGAGCTTAATCTTATTGTTTCTCCTTTGTATGTGACTTTTGTTTTTCTCTAACTGCTCACAGGATTTTTTCTTTGTATTTGGTTTTAGCAAGTGTGATTATGATATGCGCTGGTGTTTTTCTCTTGGGATCTATCCTATATGGGAGTCATTGAGCTTCTTGGGTGATCAGCTTTTCATCATTCATGATATTAGGGAAGTGTTCTGTCAGCAATTCTTCAGTGATCCTCTCTGTGTTTTCCATTTTCTCTCCCTGTTTTGGAACTCTGACACTCGCCAATCTTTCCTTTTGATTCTGTCCCACATAATTCTCAGGGTTTCCTCATTTTTCTTTGTTCTTTTTTTTTTCTGATTTTCCCTCAAACAGTGTTTTATCCAAGTGTTTGTTTTCAATTTTGCTGATCCTGTCTTCTATCACTTCAAACCTACTCCTCAGCCCTTCTATGATACTGTCCATTTCTGAAATCTTGTTGTTTACCTTTTGGATTTCCAGTTGTTGTTTTTATAAGATTTCTTGTTGTGAATTTATTGTGGCATTTTGTTCCTGTATCATTTTCCTGAATTCTTCCCTTTTTTGGTCCTTTTTTCCATGCGTTTGTCTGTCTTTTCCATAAATTTGTCTACTTTTTCCTCATTTTTGTGTGCTTTTTGCTTCAACTCTTGGAAAGCTCTGAATATTAGAGATTTGAACTCCCTCTCAGGTAGTTCTAGTGCCTTTTCTTCTACTGGAAAGTCATCTGGTGTTTTATTTTGGGCACCTACTGGAATCTTCCTGCCTTGTTTTTTATTCATTAATTAATTTTTTATTGTACTTTAGATGAACATTTACAGAACCAATTATTTTCTCATCAAACAGTTAGCACACACATTATACTATGACATTGGTTAACAACCCCATGACATATCAATACTCTCCTTTCTCAACCTTGGGTTCCCTATTACCAGCTTCTTGCTCCTTCCTGCCTTCCAGTCCCTGCTCCAAAGCTTGTGTGCTCCTTTAGTCTTGTTTTATTCGATGGGCCTGTACAGTCTTTGGCTGAAGGGGAACCTCAGGAGTGACTTCATTACTGAGCTGAAAGGGCATCTGGGGGCCATACTCTCAGGGTTTCTCCAGTCTGTCAGGCCAGCAAGTCTGGTCTTTCTTTTCTAGGTAGAATTTTGTTCTACATTTTTCTCCACCTCTGTCCAGGACCCTCTATTGTGATTCCTGTCACAGCAGTCAGTGGTGGTTGCCAGGCACCATCTTATTGTTCTGGACTCAGTCTGGTGAAGGCCGTGGTAGATGTGGTCCATTAGTCCTTTGGACTAATATTTCCCTTGTGTCTTTAGTTTTCTTCATTCTTCCTTGCTCCTGAAGGAGTGAGACCAGTGGAGCATCCGAGGTGGCTGCTCACAGGCTTTTAAGACTCCAGACATTATTCACCAAAGCAGAATGTAGAACATATCTTTTATAAAGTATGTTATGCCAATTTAGCTAGATATTCCCCAAGATCATGGTCCCCACAGCCCTCAGCCCAGCAATTCAGTCCCTCAGGGAGTTTGGATGTGTCTATGGGGCTATCATGACCTTGTCTTGTACAGGTTGTGCTGGCTTCTCCAGTATTGGGTACTGTTTTACCCTTCACCAAAATTTCCACTTATCTATTGTCTATTATGTTTTTCCATCCCCACTCCTCCCCTCCCCCCAATCACCAGAACTGTTTCTTTTTGTATGTAAACTTTTCCTGAGTTTTTACAATAGTGGTCTCATACAATATTTGTAATTTTGTGATTGACTTATTTCACTCTGCATAATGCCCTACAGATTCATCCATGTTATGAGATGCTTCACAGATTCATCCTTGTTCTTTATCATTGCATAATACTCCATTGTGTGTATGTAATGCAGTTTGTTTATCCATTCATCTGTTGATGGGCATCTAGGTTGTCTCCATCTTTTTGCTATCGTGAACAATGCTGCAATGAACTTCAGTGTGTATATGTCTATTTGTGTGACTACCCTTACTTCTCTAGGATACATTCCTAGGAGTGGGATTACTAGATCATATGGCATTTCTACTTCTAGCTTTCTAAGGAAGCGCCATATCATTTTCCAAAATGGTTGTGTCATTTTGCATTCCTGCCAGTAGTGTCTAAGAGGTCCAATCTCCCCACAGCCTCTCGAATATTTGTTATTTCCTGTTTTATTGATTCATGCCAGTAATGTTGGTGTGAGATGGTATCTCATTGTGGTTTTGATTTGCATCTCACTACTGGCTAGACCTGACCTCTAGGCAGTTCTACTCTGTCCTATAGGGTCGCTATAAGTTGAAATCAACCAGATGGCAGTGGGAGTGGGCGAATGGCTAGAGATCATGAGCACTTCCTCATGTACCTGTTGGCCAGTTCAATGTCTTCTTTGGTGAAATGTCTGTTCATCTCCTTTGCCCATTTTTTAATTGGATTATTTGTCTTTTTGTTGTAGAGCTGTTGGATTTTCTTGTAGATTTTAGAGATTAAACCTTTGTCTGGTTTGTAATAGCTAAATTTTCTTTCCCCAGTCTGTAGGATTACTTCTTACTCTTTTGGCGAAGTCTTTTGATGAGCATGAGTTTTTAATTTTTAGAAGATCCCAGTTATCTAGCTTATCCTCTGGTGCATGTGTATTGTTGGTTATGGTTTGTATCCTGTTAATGCAATGTATTAGGTCCTCTAGCATTGATCCTATTTTTTCTTCTATGACCTTCACTGTTTTTGGCTTCATATTTAGGTTTTTGATATATTTTTTATTTAGTTTTCTTAATATGGTGTGAGGTATGGGCCCTGTTTCATTTTTTCGCCAATGGACATCCAGTTTGCCAGCACCATTTGTTAACAAGACCATCTTTTTCCGATTCAATGAACTTTGGCCCCTTGTCAAAGGTCAGGTGGCCATAGGTGGTTGGATTTACATCTGGGTTCTCCACTCTATTCCATTGGTTAATGTATCTGTCTTTGTGTAAGCGAGAGGGGGAGAGCTTGCACTCAGGAAGAGGAAGAGGCAGGGGTTGGTGACATTACTTAATAAGACAATCCCCACAAAGGAAGAGACAGGGAGTGGTGACATTCCTCAATAAGATCGTCCCTACATAGTTAAACTTTAAGCCAAAGAAATGATCTTTACAGGGGTCTTCGATTCGATAAAGTCCCTAACTTAATAAGATCTCTAACTTGGTAATTAAACCTTAAGCCAAGGAACTAGTCTTTGTAGGGGGTCTTGTCCTGGCTTTTAAATGTTAATAGAGACAGATCAAGAAAAAAAGGAGTATAAAACCCTAAGAAAATGACTATCGGGGCTCTCATTTTCTCTCTATATCTGAGTAGCCCGCTTGATGCTTCCTAGTCAAGTGTACTTTTAATACTCACCCTCTGCTTGCTAATAAACCTCTGCTTGCTTGGTACTGTTTGTCTCAGTGTTTGAAATTCTTTCCTACACTGAAGACAAGAACTGAGGTCCTTCTCTGGTAACATATTCTGGTGCCATGACTTGGATAACAAGCTTCCTCCTCCTTCATCTGGAAAGTGGTGAGTCCACCTCAGAGAGTGGGCTCTCTTTCTTTCCAGTCCAGTGCCGAGGTATCCCTATCTCTATGTGTGTGTGTTTTGTTTCTTCTTGAGAGAGAGGTCTGAGAGGTGCTAAAAAGATTTGTTTGTACTTGGTCTGACTATTCACAAGAATATGGTAACAATGAGTGTCTGATTCTTTCAGACTCTGAAGAAAAGAGTCATTTCCTTCCTCTGCTTTGCAGAGGTGTCTGGATCAATCCCAAGACATGCAGGGGCCTCATAAGAATATAGTGACCTAGAATAATGAGTGTCTGATTCTTTCAGACTCCAAAGAGAAGAGGCACCTCCTCCCTCTGCTTTGCGGAGGTGTCTGGGTCAATCCCGAGATGTGTAGAGGCCTCATAGAGACTTCCAACTTCACATAATTAACAATCAGGCTCATCCAGGGAGCACACATAAGGATTGGTCATCCAGTGCTCTGAGCCCCCTGACTGTCTTAAACCATCAGGAGAAAATCCAAGACACATAAGAGAAGGGCTGGCAGACTAGAGGGGTCAAACCCTCTAGGAGTCCTGCTCAAAAAGCAGCACATTTTCAACCCAGAACACCTGACCCCCTGCCAGTCTCAGCAATAGTCATGCCAAGTATGTGAGTCTCTTTAAAGGATGAGTCACCCATTTACCTTTTGCACTCCTCAGCCCCATCCAACTTCTAGCTAACCTACTTACATCTATATCCTCTGTGTATGCTTTGCAAAAGGGATCAGTGCTGTAATAGGCTAAGGAATAATTGTTCCAGCGAAGGACCTCTCTCCCTTTCCTGTTTATACCACCGTTGTGAAGCTAAACACAGGCGGCCTTTCTTTGATCAGCTCCTCTGCTTTTATGTTATAGAAGAACGAATAGAGACACTCTCGTCTGCCTCATTGAATCAAAAATCTTAAGGTTATTCATTAGACTAACTAAAGTTATATCTGTTACCCGCCTTACAAAGAATTTGAATGTCCGTCCGTGAGTATACAAAGAAGTGCGCTACAGGAGTCTACTTTATGACAGCCCTCCATGCCCTGATTCCTTCTTTCAGCGTGCAAGAACAATTCATAAAGTATACAGAGGGGCAGACATGAGGAACGGGTTTGCTGGTTCTGCAGGGAAAAGGAAGGGAGGGGCCCAGAAAACAATAAGATTGCCCCCCCTTGGGTATGGACAGAAGAGGGGCTCCCACGAATGCTAAATCATCTCCTATGCCCAATTCCAAGGGGCCCCCAGGATTATGCAGTGTGTCAGAGGGCAAGGCAATCAAGGTGTTGGCTTCAAAGGATAGTAAAGTTTGCCAATAAAATGAAGGCTTCCCAGACAGAGGCACAAAAAACCCTGACCCTAAAATGGCTAGCGGGGTGTGTGATAATTAGTTTCTTGGCAGAACAAGGACATCAACAAATATACAGGTTCATGTCCCGCCAAGACAGCAGACACAGACAAGAACAAGGACCCATGAGACAGAGGCAGTAGGAAGTTTCTAGGCAAAAAGCTTCAGGTATGGGTTACACAGTAAGACTAGTTAATTCTGGAAGCCCAAAACAGTAAGAAGTTTCTAAACAAGAAACTTCAGGGCAGGCTACACAGTAAGACTAGTTAGCTCTGGAAGGGCAATGTAAGCAAGGACCTCTAGGACAGAGGCAGTAGGAAGTTTCTAGGCAAGAAACTTCAGGTGCGGGCCATACAGTAATACTGTTTAATTCTGGAAGCCCAGGCCTGAGAAGGGACGCATTCTCTGGGGAGGGATTTAACATAGGGGGCACAGGAGACATCCTACCCCCATGACTCACTCTGTTCCTTTCCAAATGGGAAACCAAAACCCAGTACAGTAGGCCTCGCCTCTGGGATATATCCTCAAAAATTGGGACAGGTTTGACCCTCAAACCTTGAAGAGAAAGAGATTATTCTTCTTTTGTAACACCGCGTGGCCTCAATATAAATTGGGAAATGGACAGATTTGGCCACAACAGGGAAGTTTAAATTATCAAGGATCCTTCAGCTAGATCTGTTTTGCCGGACACAAGGCAAAGGGACAGAAGTCTCTTATGTCCAGATTTTTATGGCCTTAAGGGAAAATCCAGAACTATGTAAAAAGTGTAAGATAGACCCTGCAGTTCTCACCATCATCACAAACCAAACAATAGACACCTTAGACCCAAACCCTACCAACTCTGCAACCCCATCCTTAAATACTAAAGAGATGTCTGTTCCTCCTACACCTCCCTACTCCAATTCCTCACCCACAACACCTTCACCACCTTGACTGTGTCCCTTCAAGAAGTAGCTGGCCCTAATGTACCAGTCAGGGTACAGGTTCCCTTTTCAATACAGGATTTAGGAATACTAAAAACAGAGTTAAGAAGTTTCTCCGATGACCCTAACAAGTATATAGAAAAATTTAAGAACATAACACTTACTTTTGATTTGGGTTGGAAAGACATAATAATAATCTACAACCAACTACTCACCCAGGGAGAAAGATTAAATCTCACTGAGGCAGCCAGACGATTCACAGAGAAGCTATAATATACAAAACCAACAAGCCTACCCCATGGGCACCGCCGCAGTCCCAGGCATAGACCTGGGATGGAATTATAATACCCAAGGAGGGAGACAAGTGAGAGATCACATGTTAGTATGCCTGATTGAGGGAATGAAAGCTTGCAAGATAAAACCTACCTATTTTAATAAACTAGCCACCGTACACCAAAAAAAAAAAAAAAAACCAAGGGCCCCCAAAAAACCCCACGGCCTTCCTAGAAAAACTAAAAGAGGCCAAGCCCTCTTAAAATAGACCAATTTATACCCAGAATCACCAGAAGGAGAACTAGTCTTAAAAAATAGATTTCTAACTCAAACTGCTCCAGACATTAGGCATAAACTTATATATGCCTACCCACAAATTGGACGAGATTATGGATAGTAAGATATGTCCTCCCTCCTGTGTCTTCAGTTGAAGCAAGAACTCCTATCCCTTTACCTTTAAGCACCACTCACAAAGTGATAAAAAGAGCAGCGCCCTAATTCCCATATTCACAAGACCTAGCAGTCTTATAGGAACAGCTAGCCTCGCAGCCACCGGGGCACTTGCAAACTCAGGTTTATACAAACCTCTCACTTGAACTAGCCCAGCTCAATACCCAGGTAGCAGCCTCTATAGCTACTCTAACCCAAAAACCCAGTGCTGTCTAGTCGACTCCAACTCATAGTGACCCTATAAGACAGAGTAGAACTCCCCATAGAGTTTCCAAGGAGCACCTGGCAGATTCGAACTGCCGACCCTTTGGTTAGCAGCCTTAGCGCTTAACCACTATACCACCAGGGTTTCCATAGCTACTCTACAAACCCAAATAAATTCTTTGGAGGTTGTAGTACTTCAAAATCGAAGAAGATTAGACCTGTTCACGGCTAACCATGGGGGTATATGCGCCATACTGGGTGAACAATGCTGTTTTTGAGTGAACCAAACTGGCCGAGTCCAAGAACATATCCACCACTTTTTAGATAAGGCCAGACAACTCCAAACACAAGCCGAACAAGGATGGAACTCTTGGTCATCTGTCTGGTTGTGGGGATCTTGGCTAATACCGTTCCTTGGCCATTTAATGTCTGTGACTCTTCTTTGACTGTTTGGACCCTGCCTCCTTAAAATACTAACTCATTTTGTATCCTCCAGATTACAAAAGTTTAAATTACAAATGGCTGTAATTGAGACATCATCAAATAACACAAGCCCTGAAAGCCCTTTGGATCAAGCTGCACTGAGCTTCCATCCTCGGCTCTCAGAGTCAAGCAAACCCCCCATTAGGGAACAAGTGCCTCTCCTAGGGGCAACTCTACATCCCAATGACAGCAAGAAGTAGCTACAGAAGACAGACCATCCCCCTTCAACAACCCCAAAGATTTGGGAGAATGGTACTTGAAAGGGGAAAGATGTAAAGGGGAGAGGGAGAGCTTGCACTCAGGAAGAGGAAGAGGCAGGGGGGTGGTGACCTTCCTTAATAAGACAATCTCAAAAAAGGAGATGGGGGTGATGACATTCCTCAATAAGATGGTCCCTACATAGTTAAGCTTTAAGCCAAAGAAATTAACTTTACAGGGGTCTTTGATTTAATAAAGTCCCTAACTTAATAAGATCTCTAACTTGGTAATTAAACCTTAAGCCAAGGAACTAGTCTTCGTACGGGGGGTCTTGTCCTGGCTTTTAAATGTTAATAGAGACAGATGAAGAGAAAAAGGAGTATAAAACCCTAAGAAAATGACTATTGGGGCTCTCATTTTCTCTCTATATCTGAGTAGCCCGCTTGATGCTTCCTAGTCAAGTGTACTTTTACTACTAACCCTCTGCTTGCTAATAAACCTGTGCTCGCTTGGCACTATTTGTCTCAGTGTTTGAATTCTTTCCTACACTGAAGACAAGAACCGAAGCCATTCTCTAGTAACAGTTGTACCAGTACCAGGCTGTTTTGACTACCATAGCTGTATGGTAGGTTCTCACGTCAGGTAGTGCGAGCCCTTCTTTATTCTTCTTCAGTAGCGGTTTACTTATTTGGGGCTTCTTGCCTTTCTGTTTAAAATTAATGATAAGTTTTTCCATCTCTTTAAAGAACGTTGTTATTATTTGGATAGGGGTTGCATTGTATGTGTACATCACTTTGGGTAGAATTGTCATTTTCACAATGTTGAGTCTACTTACCCATGAGCATGATATGTAGATGTCTTTTGACTTCTTAAGTAGTGTTTAGTAGTTTTTTTGTACAGGTCTTTTACATTCTTGGTTAGATTTATTCCCAAGCAATTTAATAATTTCATTTTTAGGGACTATTATAAATGGTATTGTTTTCCTGATTTCCTTTACATCATTCTCTTTATTGGTGTAGAGGAATCCAACTGATTTTTATGTTTATCTTGTATCCTGCTACTCTGCTGAATCTGTCAATTCCAGTAGTTTTCTTGTGTAGTATTTTGGGTTTTGTATGCATAGTATCATATCGTCTGCAAATAGGAACAGTTTAACTTTTTCATTACCAGTTTGGATGCCCTTTATTTCTGTCTCTTGCCTTATTGCTTTAGCTAGGACTTCCAATACAATGTTAAATAGAAGTGATGATAAAGGGCATCCTTGTCTTGTTCCTGTTCTCAAGGTGAGTGTTTTCAGCCTGTCCCCATTAATAACGATGTTGGCCTATGGTTTTGAATATGTGCCCTTTATCATGTTGAGAAATTTTCTTTCTATACCTATTTTATTGAGAGTTTTTATCAGGAATAGGCATTGGACTTTGTAGAATGTCTTTCTGAGTCGATTGAGATAATAGTGATTTTTTAAAAATAATTTTTATTGTGCTTTAAGTGAAAGTTTACAAATCAAGCCAGTTTGTCACATATAAGCTTATATACACCTTACTACATATTCCCATTTACTCTCCCCCAATGAGTCAGCCCACTCCCTCCTTCCAGTCTCTTCTTTCGTGACAATTTTGCCAGTTTCTAACCCTCTCTACCCTCCCATCTAACCTCCAGACAGGAGATGCCAACACAGTCTCAAGTGTCCACCTGATACAAGTAGCTCACTCTTCATCAGCATCTCTCTCCAACCCATTGTCCAGTCCCTTCCACGTCTGATGAGTTGTCTTCAGGAATGGTTCCTGTCCTGGGACAACGGAAGTTTTGGGGACCATGACCACCAGGATTCTTGTAGTCTCAGTCAGACCATTAAGTCTGGTCTTTTTATGAGAATTTGGGGTCTGCATCCCACTGTTCTCCTGCTCCCTCAGGGGTTCTCTGTTGTGCTCCCTGTCACAGCAGTCATTCGTTGTGGCCGGACACCATCTAGTTCTTCTGGTCTCAGGGTGATGTAAGTCTCTGTTCATGTGGCCCTTTCTGTCTCTTGGGCTCTTAGTTATCCTGTGACCTTGGTGTTCTTCATTCTCCTTTGATCCAGGTGGGTTGAGACCAATTGATGCATCTCAGATGGCCACTTGTTAGCATTTAAGACCCCAGATGCCACACTTCAAAGTGGTATGCAGAATGTTTTCATAATAGAATTTGTTTTGCCAATTGACTTAGAAGTCCCCTTAAGCCATAGTCCCCAAACCCTCGCCCTTGCTCCGCTGACCTTCGAAGCATTCAGTTTATCCCCGAAACTTCTTTGCTTTTGGTCCAGTCCAGTTGAGCTGACCTTCCCTGTGTTGAGTATTTTCCTTCCCTTCACCTAAAGTAGTTCTTACCTACTAACTAATCAGTAAATAACTTTCTCCCACCCTCCCTCCCTCCCCCCTCTTGTAACCACAAAAGAGTGTGTTCTTCTCAGTTTATACTATTTATCCAGGTCTTATAATAGTGGTCTTATACAATATTTGTCCTTTTGCATCTGACTAATTTCACTCAGCATAATGCCTTCCAGGTTCCTCCATGTTATGAAATGTTTCACAGATTCCTCACTGTTCTTTATCGATGCGTAGTATTCCATTCTGTGAAAATACTATAATTTATTTAACCATTCATCCGTTGATGGACACCTTGGTTGCTTCCAGCTTTTTTGCTATTGTAAACAGTGCTGCAGTAAACATCGGTGTGCATATATCTGTTTGTGTAAAGGCTCTTATTTCTCTAGGGTATATTCCGAGGTGTGGGATTTCTGGGTTGTATGGTAGTTCTATTTCTAACTTTTTAAGAAAACGCCAGTGTGCAGCCTGCTTGCGCTGGCTGAGTCTCTGTCACTCAGGTCAACTCTTTAGATCTGTGTTTCATGGCCAGCGTTCGTAGATTGTCATGTATGTGATCAATTCACTTGTTTTTCTGAGTCTTTGTTGCAAGAAGGATTCGAGGTAGCTTCTAAAGAGTCAGCCATCTTGGCCCCCCACCAATCATGTGATTCTTTTCTTTCTTTTTACTTTTGTGGTGAACTACACTGATCGATTTTCTAATGTTGAAACATCCTTGTGGACCTGGTATGAATCGTACTTGGTCATGGTGTATTTTTTTTTTTTTTTTGATAAGCTGCTGAATTTATTGGCTAGAATTTTATTGAGAATTTTTACATTTATATTCATGACAGATATTGGTCTGTAATTTTCTTTTTTTTTTATGGTGTCTTTGTCAGGTTTTGCCATCAAGGTTATCCTGCCTTCATAGAATGAATTCAGAAGTATCACTTCCTTTTCTATGTCCTGAAATGGTTTGAATAGTACTGGTGTAAGCTCTTCTCTGAATGTTTGGTAGAATTCTACAGTGAAGCCTTTTGGGACAGAACTTTTTTGTTGTTGTTGGGAGTTTTTCTTTCTTTTCTTTTAAATTACTTTTTCGATCTTTTCTTTTGTTAGGTGTCCAGATATTCAACATCATTTTGTGTTAGTTTGAGAAGGTAGTGTGTTTCTAGGAATTTGTCCATTTCCTCTAGGTTTTCAAATTTGTTGGAGTTTAGTTTTTATAATACTCTGTTATGATCCTTTTTTATTTCAATTAGGTCTGTTGTAATGTACCCCATTTCATTTCTTATTTTGGTTATTTGCATCTTCTCCTGTTTTTCTTTTGTCAATTTGGCCAGTGGTTTGTTGATTTTGTTGATTCTTTCAAAGAACCAACTTTTGGTTCTGTTGATTCTTTCTACTGTTTTTCTATTCTCTAAATCTTTGTTATTTCCTTTATTCTGGTGGCTTTGGGCTTCTATTGCTGTTCTCTGTTCAAGGTGTGTAGCTAATGTTTTGATTTTGTCCCTTTCTTCTTTTTTAATAATTTTTATTGTGCTTTAAGTAAAAGTTTACAAATCAAGTCAGTCTCTCACATATAAACTTATATACACCATGGTACTTTACTCCCATTTACTCTCCCCCCAGTGAGTCCACCAGTCCCCTCCTTAACAGTCTTTCCTTTTGTGACCATTTTGTCAGTTTCTAACCCCCCCTTCCCTCCCATTTCCCCTCCAGACAGGAGATGCCAACATAGCCTCAAGTGTCCACCTGATGCAAGTGGCTCACTCCTCACCAGCATCTCTCGCCAACACATTGTCCAGTCCAATCCATGTCTGCTGAGTTGTCTCTGGGAAAGATTCCTGTCCTGGCCAACAGAAGGTTTGGGGACCATGACCACCAGGATTCTTCTAGTCTTAGTCAAACCATTAAGTTTGGTCTTTTTATGAGAATTTGGGGTCTGCATCCCACTGATCTCCTGCTCCCTCAGGGGTTCTCTGTTGTGTTCCCTGCCAGGGCTGTCATCGGTTGTGGCCATGCACCATCTAGTACTTCTGGTCTCAGGCTGATGTAGTCTCTATTTCATGTAGCCCTTTCTGTCTCTTGGGCTCATAATTACCTTGTGACCTTTGTTTTCTTCATTCTCCTTTGATCCAGGTAGGTCGAGACCAATTGATGCATCTTAGATGTCCACTTGTTATCATTTAAGACCCCAAACTCATCCCACACTTCGAAGTGGGATGCAGAATGTTTTCTTAATAGAATTTATTTTGCCAATTGTCTTAGCTGTCCCCTGAAGCCATAGTCTTCAAACCCCCACCCTTGCTCCACTGACCTTTGATGTATTCACTTTATTCAGGAAACTTCTTTGCTTTTGGTCCAGTGCAGTTTTGCTGACCTCCCCTGTATCGAGTGTTGTCCTTCCCTTCACCTAAAGTAGCTCTTATCTACTATCTAATCAGTAAATAACCCTCTCCCACTCTCCCTCCCCCTTCTTGCAACAACAAAAGAATATGTTCTCAGTTTAAACTATTTCTCAAGATCTTATAATAGTGGTCTTATACAATATTTGTCCTTTTGCAACTAATTTCACTCAGCATAATGCCTTCCAGGTTCCTCTATGTTATGAAATGTTTCACAGATTCGTCATTATTCTTTATCGATGTGTAGTATTCCATTGTGTGAATATACCATAACTTATTTAACCATTCATCCATTGATGGACCCCTTGGTTGCTTCCAGCTTTTTGGTATTGTAAACAGTGCTGCAATGAACATGGGTGTGCATATATCTGTTCGCGTATAGGCTCTTATTTCCCTGGGGTATATTCCGAGGAGTGGGATTTATGGGTCGTGTGGTAGTTCTATTTCCAGCTTTTTAAGGAAATGCCAGATTGATTTCCAAAGTGGCCGTACCATTTTACATTCCCAAGAGCAGTGTATAAGTGTTCCAATCTCTCCACAACCTCTCCAACATTTATTATTTTGTGTTCTTTGGATTAATGCCAGCCTTGTTGGAGTGAAATGGAATCTCATTGTAGTTTTGATTGGCTTTCTCTAATGGCTAATGATCAAGAGCATTTCCTCATGTATCTGTTAGCTGCCTGAATATCTTTTTGAGGGAAGTGCGTGTTTATATCTTTTGCCCAGTTTTTAATTGCGTTGTTTGCCTTTTCTTGTTGAGTTTTAACAGAATCACATTGATTTTAGAGATCAGGTGCTGGTTGGAGATGTCATAGCTGAAAATTTTTTCCCAGTCTTTTGGTGGTCCTTTTACGCTTTTGGTGAAGTCTTTAGATGAGCATAGGTGTTTGATTTTTAGGAGCTCCCAGTTATCTGGTTTCTCTTCGTCATTTTTGGTAATGTTTTGTATTCTGTTTATGCCTTGTATTAGGGCTCCTAACGTTGTCCCTATTTTTTCTTCCATGATCTTTATCGTTTTAGTCTTTATGTTTAGGTCTTTCATCCACTTGGAGTTAGTTTTTGTGCGTGGTGTGAGGTATGGGTCCTGTTTCATTTTTTGCAAATGGATATCCAGTTATGCCAGCATCATTTGTTAAAAAGACTATCTTTTCCCCAATTAACTGACACTGGGCCTTTGTCAAATATCAGCTGCTCCTATGTGGATGGATTTATATCTGGGTTCTCAATTCTGTTCCATTGGTCTATGTGCCTGTTGTTGTAACAGTACCAGGCTGTTTTGACTACTGTGGCTGTACAATAGGTTCTGAAATCAGGTAGAGTGAGGCCTCCCACTTTGTTCTTCTTTTTCAGTAATGCTTTACTTATCTGCGGCTTCTTTTCCTTCTATATGAAGTTGATGATTTCTTTCTCCATTACATTAAAAAATGTCATTGGTATTTGGATCTGAAGTGCATTGTATATATAGATGGCTTTTGGTAGAATAGACATTTTTACTATGGTAAGTCTTCCTATCCATGAGCAGGTATGTTTTTCCACTTTTCTTAGGTCCTTTTTAGTTTCTTGCGGTAGTACTTTGTAGTTTTCCTTGTATAGGTCTTTTACATCTTTGGTAAGATTTATTCCTAAGTATTTTATCTTCTTGGGGGCTGCTGTGAATGATATTGATTTGGTGATTTCCTCTTCAATGTTCTTTTTGTTGATGTAGAGGAATCCAAGTGATTTTTGTATGTTTATCTTATCACCTGAGACTCTGCCAAACTCTTCTATTAGTTTCAGTAGTTTTCTGGAGGATTCCTTAGGGATTTCTGTGTATAAGATCTTGTCATCTGCAAATAGAGATAATTTTTCCTTGCGAATCCGAATGCCCTTTATTTCTTTGTCTAGCCTAATTGTTCTAGCTAGGACCTCCAGCACAATATTGAATAAGAGCAGTGATAAAGGGCATCCTTGTCTGGTTCCCGATCCCGAGGGGAATGCTTTCAGGCTCTCTCCGTTTAGGATGATGTTGGCTGTTGCCTTTGTATAAATGCCCTTTATTATGTTGAGGAATTTTCCTTCTATTCTTATTTTGCTGAGAGTTTTTATCATGAATGGATTTTGGACTTTGTCAAATGCCTTTCCTGCATCAATTGATAAGATCATGTGGTTTTTGTCTTTTGTTTTATGCATATGGTGGATTATATTAATTGTTTTTCTAATATTGAACTAATCTTGCATACCTGGTATAATCCCACTTGGTTGTGGTGGATTATTTTTTTGATATGTTGTTGAATTCTATTGGCTAGAATTTTGTTGAGGATTTTTGCATCTATGTTCTTAAGGGATATAGGTCTGTAACTTTCTTTTTTTGAGGTGTCTTTACCTGGTTTTGGTATCAGGGATATGCTGGCTTCATAGCATGAGTTAGGTAGTATTCCATCATTTTCTATGCTTTGAAATACTTTTATTAGTAATGGAGTTAACTGTTCTCTAAAAGTTTGGTAGAACTCTGCAGTGAAGCCTTCCGGGCCAGGGCTCTTTTTTTGTTGGGAGTTTTTTATTACCTTATCAATCTCTTTTTTTGTTGTGGGTCTATTTAGTTGTTCTACTTCTGATTTTGTTAGTTTAGATAGGTAGTGTGTTTCTAGGAATTTATCCATTTCTTCTAGGTTTTCAAATTCATTAGAGTACACTTTTTGTAGTAATCTGATATGATCCTTTTAATTTCATTTGGGTCTGTTGTGATATGGCCCATTTCATTTCTCATTCGGGTTATTTGCTTCCTTTCCTCTATTTCTTTGATCAGTCTGGCCAATGCGTTAGCAATTTTGTTAATTTTTTCCAAGAACCAGCTTTTGGCTTTGTTAATTCTCTCAATTTTTTTTCTGTTCTCTAATTCATTTAATTCTGCTCTAATTTTTATTATTTGTTTTCTTCTGGTGCCTGACGGATTCTTTTGTTGCTTGCTTTCTATTTGTTCAAGTTGTAGTGGCAGTTCTCTGATTTTGCCTCTTTCTTCCTTATGTATATGTCCGTTTATTGATATAAATTGACCTCTGAGCACTGCTTTTGCTGTGTCACAGAGGTTTTGATAGGAAGTGTTTTCATTTTCATTGCATTCTATGAATTTCTTTATTCCCTCCTTAATGTCTTCTCTAACCCAGTCTTTTTTGAGCAGGGTATTGTTCAGTGTTCAAGTATTTGATTTCTTGTCCCTGGTTTTTCTGTTATTGATTTCCACTTTTATGGCCTTGTGGTCTGAGAAGATGCTTTGTAATATTTAGATGTTTTGGATTCTGCGAAGATTTGTTTTATGACCTAATATGTGGTCTATTCTAGAGAATGTTCCATGTGCACTAGAAAAAGAAAGTACACTTTGCAGCTGTTGGACGGAGTGTTCTGTATAAATCTATGAGGTCAGGTTGGTTGATTGTATCAATTACATCTTCCGTGTCTCTCTTGAGCTTCTTACTGGAAGTCCTTTCCTTCTCCGAATGTGGTGTTTTGAGGTCTCTTTTTTTTTTTTATTATAATTGTGGAGGCATCTATCTCACTTTTCAATTCCATTAAAATTTGTTTTATGTATCTTGCAGCACTGTCATTTGGTGCATAAATATTTAATATGGTTATATTGTTGTAAATTGTCCCTTTAATCGTTATGTAGTGTCCTTCTTTATCCTTTGTGGTGGATTTAATTTTGAAGTCTATTTTGTCAGAATTAACATTGCCTTTCCTGCTCTTTTCTGATTGTTGTTTGCTTGATATATTTTTTCCATCCTTTGAGTTTTAGTTTGTTTGTGTCTCTAAGTCTAATGTGTGTCTCTTGTAGGCAACATATAGACGGACTGTATATTTTTATCCAGTCTGAAACTCTCTGTCTCTTTATTGGTGCATTTATTCCATTTACTTTCAGCGTAATTATAGGTAAGAGTTTAGTACTGTCACTTTGAGTCCTTTTTGTGTGTTGTAGACAACTTCATTTTTCCACTTTTTTGTGCTAAGAAGCTTTTCTTTGTAAATTGTATGTTCCTCATTTTCATAGTAGTTGAATTCATTTTTGCTGAATCGTTATGTTTTTCTTGGTTTTTATTTTGAAGTATGGAATTGTTAGGCCTTTTTGTGGTTACCTTAGTATTTTGCTAAGTAAAAGCCTGACTTGTATCGTCCTGTATTGCCTTGTTTTCCTCTCCATATGGAAGATCTATGTCTCCTGTATTTAGTCCCTCTTTTTTGATTATTGTAACCTTTTACATAATGACTTCAATGATTCCCTGTTTTGAGCATTTTTTTCTTTTTGAAATTAGTCTTATTTTGTTTTTGTGAATTCCCTATTTGAGTTGATATCAGGATGTTCTGTTCTGTGACCTTGTGTTGTGTTGGTATCTGATATTATTGATTTTCTGACCAAACAATTTCCTTTAGTTATTCAAGTAGCTTTCATTTGGTTTTTGCAAACTCTCTAAGCTGGTATTTATCTGTAAATGTTTTAATTTCGCCTTTATTTCTGAGAGAGAGTTTTGCTGGATATATGATTCTTGGCTGGCAGTTTTTCTCCTTCAGTATTCTATATATGTCATCTCATTGCCTTCTTGCCTGCATGGTTTCTGCTGAGCAGTCTGAACTTATTGATTCTCCTTCGTAGGTGACTTTTCTTTTATCCCTGGCTGCTTTTAAAATTTTCTGTTTATCTTTGGTTTTGGCAAGTTTGATGATGATATGCCTTGGTGATTATCTTTTTGGATCACTCTTGTATGGCGTTTGATGAGCATCTTGGATAGATATCCTTTCGTCTTTCATGATGCCAGGGAAGTTTTCTGCCAACAGATCTTCAACTATTCTCTCTGTATTTTCTGTTATCCCTCCCTGTTCTGGAACTCCAAACACCTGCAAGTTATTCTTCTTGACAGAGTCCCACTTGATTCTTAGGGTTTCTTCATTTTTTAAAATTCTTTGTCTGATTTTATTCAACTATATTGGTGTCAATTGCCTTATCCTCCAACTCCCCCACTCTACATTCCAATTCCTTGATTCTGCTCCTCTGACTTCCTACTGAGTTGTCTAATTCTGTAATTTTACTGTTAATCTTTTGGATTTCTGAATGCTGTCCCTCTATGGATTTTTGCAGCTTATTAATTTTCCACTATGTTCTTGAATAATCTTTTTGATTTCTTCAACTGCTTTATCAGCGTGTTCCTTGGCTTTTTCTGTTGATTGCCTTATTTCATTTCTGAGGTCATCCCTGATGTCTTGAAGCATTCTGTACATTTGTTTTTTATATTCTGCATCTAGCAATTCCAGGATTGTATCTTCATTTGGGAAAGATTTTGATTTTTTAATTTGGGGAGTTGTAGAAGCAATCATGGTCTGCTTATGTGGTTTGATGTTGACAGTTGTCTCTGAGCCATCTATAAGATATTGTAATGATTTATTTTATATTTGCCCACTGAGTCTTATCTTCTTGTTTTGTTTTGTTTCAATATGCCCAGATGGGCTACTAGATTGTGCTGTCTTGATTGTCGTAGACTTTGAATCACTTATGTCCTATTACCAGCTGGTTTAAGCTGTTACCAGACATATAAGCCTAAAAGTCTATTCACTATCTTGAATAGAATCAGCTTAGGTGTTCTGATTTTGGGTCACCAAATGTGTGGCATAGACTGTCACCTATTACCTTAGAGGAGTAGTGGTGATAGTTGTGTGCACCAGATTCTAGTAGTAGCAGGGGGTCACACTCCAAGGAGGGCTGACAGCCTTCCCCCAAGTGCCAGTGAAGTATGTGTGTCTCTATTTCTAGAGCACTTCGGTGGGTGGGCTCTGCAGCTGTACCTTAGGCACCAAATGCTTGTGCCTCTAAAGATCGGTAGGCGTCACTATCCTCAGCCCCTTCTAGCAGGTGGGTAGGTGGTTTGGGTGAAGCTTCAGCCCTCAGTTCCATGCTGTGGATCATTGAGGGCTCTATTTAATAGGTAGAGAGGTATCAGACCTTGAAAACTTGCCTTTTCACTGCTCCGCTAAAACAATTACAGTCAGATCTCTATCAGAATTGCCTTTGCATTCTAATAGCCACCTTGTTCCCTGTAGAGATGAAAGCCAAAGACTGTGGATCTCATACGCTTAGCTGGAACTGGTTCTGTATTTTTATTCCAGTTTAGGGAAGTCAGGGAAGGAGTTTTTTCCCCTGGGTTGTTAGTTGTTGATTCTCTCAGGCCAGGAGAATGGGTTAGGGCACAACCCCACCCCGCAGAGCACTTCACTCCCTGGCCCAGGAAATTCCAATGTTAATGAAGCTGCCTGAGGCAGAGAGGGGAGGGATCAGATAGATAGGAGAGAGTAAACCCAGAGATAGGAGAGAGTAGCTCCTGGCAATATAGACTAAGTTACTTATCTTGCTTGGTAATGACTGTTTTATCTGAGATTCCAGAGGCGTGTGTAGCCTGTGTGGGCTGGCTGGGTTGAGATTGCCTCTGAGGGTCAGGTCTGCATTCTGTGATTGCGCCATCGCAGGAAGCGGTGATCAGCTCCTCTGCTCCTGGTCCAAAGCCCAGCGCCAAGGTTTTCTGGCTGGGACGCTGCATTCCAGGCTCCAAAAACAGTGGCTGCTTCCCCGTGATTTCTTCTCCTGTCAGCTGTGTCATCGTGCAGCCTGCATGTGCTGGCTGGGTTTCCTCCAAGGTTATTTCAGGGTAAGGCTACGTCCCGTGCTTGTGCCATCTGAGGAAGCCGTGCTCAGCTCCTCTGCACTTAATCCAAAGCCCGGCGCCAAGTTTTTCTGACTGGGACGCTTTCTCCAGGCTCCATAAACAGTCACTGCTTCCCCGTGGTTGCTTGCTCTCTTGTCTGCTGTGTCAGTGTAGCCTGCTTGTCCTGGCTGAGTCTCTACTCAGGTTACTCCAGGGGGTTAGGTGTTAGGACTCTGTCCCTTGCTTGCCCCTTCTCAGTAAGCCACAATCAGCCCCACCTTTCTGTCACCAGGGAACAGCGAAGGCTCAAGGCTTTGGAGCGGGATGCTGGTTTCAGAAGCTGTCGCTGCTTCAGGGTGCAGCTTTTCGCTCCCCTGTCACTCAGGTCAACTCTTTAGTTCTGTGTTTGATGGTCAGGGTTCGTAGATTGTCATGTATGTGATCGAGTCACTTGTTTTTCCGAGTCATTTTTGCAAGAGGGATCCGTGGAAGTTTCTATCTAGTCAGCCATCTTGGTCCCGCCTCTCCCTTTCCTCTTTTTTGAAGTGTAAACCTATTCCTATAAATTGACTTCTGAGGACTGCCTTTGCCCTGTCCCAAAGGTTTTGGTATGATGTGTTTGCATTCTTGTTTGATTCTAAGAATTTTTTGATGCCATTTCTGATGTCTTCTGTTACCCACTGGTATTCCATTTCCATGTAATTGGTTTTTTTTGTTTTTTTCCTTACTCTTTCTGTTGTTAATTTCTACTTTGATGGCATTGTGGTCAGAGAAGATACTTTCCATTATCTCAGTGTTTTGGATTTTGTTGACGGTTGCTCTGCCTCCTAAGATGTGGTCTATTCTGGACAACGTTCCATGTGCATTGGAAAAGAATGTGTGCTTTGCAGCTGTTGGGTGGAGTGGTCTACATATGTCTATGACGTCAAGTTGGCTGAATATGCTCTTTAGCTCTTTATCTTTATTGAGTTTCCTACTAGATGTTCTGTTCCTTTACTGAAAGTGGTGTGTTGAAGTCTTCTACTATTATTGTGGAACTGTCGATGTCTCTTTTCAGTGTTGTTAGAGTTTGTTTTATGTATTTTGGAGCCCTGTCATTGGATGCATAGATGTTTATTATGGTTAAGTCTTGATGAATGGATCATCCCTTTAATCATTATATAGTGCCCTTCTTTGTCTCTTATGGTGGATTTTGTTTTAAAGTCTATTTTCTGTGAGATTGGTATTGCCATTCCTGCTCTTTTTTGGTAGTTTTTTGTTTGATATATTTTTTCCTTCATTTTTTAATAAATTTGGATCTTTGTTTCTAAGTTGTCTCTCTTGTAGACTGCATATTGATGGATTCTTTTTTTTTTATCCATTCTGTCACTCTTTGTCTCTATATGTGTGCACTCATAGCATTTACATTCTGTGTAATTATTGATAGGTGCGAGTTTATTGCTGTCATTTTTTAGTGCTTTTTGGTGTGCTAATGTTTTCTTTGTTCCTCTTATTCTCTTATGCAGCGTTCCTTTTGTTTGTGGATTTCTTTTTCATTTCTTTTGTTTTTGTAGATTTTTTTTATGCAGACTTTATTTTTTCTTCTTTATTTTGATGAGTAGATTTGTTAACTTTCTTTGGGGTTACCTTGATATTTACCCTTATCTTCCTAAGTTTAAGCCAGTCTATTATTACTTGGTATCACCTTGCCCCCCTGTTCATTAGAAAGTTCTATACCTATACCGTTTATTCTCTCTTTTATTGTTCTGATGTTGTTGTCATTTACTGATTAACCTCTCTGGTTCACTGTTGTAAATCTTTTGGTTTTGGATAGTCCTTGAGAGTTCATTTCCTAGGTTGGTATCTGTCTGATGCAAGTCTTAGTTTCAGGCTGAGGTTTGATATTGTTCTCAGATCAAAAGACTCCCTTTAATAATTCTTGTAAGTCTGGTTTCCTTTTTATGTATTCCCATAATTTCTGTTTATCTGTAAATGTCCTAATTTCACCATCATATTTGAACAAAACTTTTGCAGGATATATTATTTGTGGTTGGCAATGTTTTTCTTTCAAGGTTTTATATATATCATCCCATTGCCTTCTTGCCTACATGATTTCTGGTGGGTGATGAGAGCTTAGTCTTATTGTTTCTCCTCTGTATGTGACTTTTTGTTTTTCTCAAGCTCCTCACAGTTTTTTTTTTGTTTTGTTTTTTGTTTTGCCTTTGATTTTAGAGAGTGTGATTATGATATGCTTTGATGTGTTTCTTTTGCAGTCTATCCTGTATTGGTTTTTTTGAGCTTCTTGGATGACCAGCTTTTCATCATTCATGAAATTAGGAAAGCTTTAAGTCAGCAATTCTTTTGTGATCTTCTCTGTGTTTTCCATTTACTCTACCTGTGCTGGAACTCCAATCACTTGCAAATTTTTGCTTTTGATTATATCCCTCATAATTCTCAGGGTTACCTCATTTTTCTTCATTCTTTTTTCTGATTTTTCCTCAAACAGAGATGTATTCAAGTGATTGTCTTCAATTTCATTGATCCTGTTTTCCATCATTTCAAATCTGTTCCATGTTCCTTCTGTGATACTATTTCTGAAACCTTTTTGTTTATCGTTTGGATTTCTAGTTGTTGTTTTTGTCTGATTTCTAGCTGTGAATTTTTTTTTTTTTTTGGCATTTTGTTCCTGTAAAGTCTTCATTAATTGTCTGTATTTTACATGAATTTGTCTGCCTTTTCCATAAGTTTGTCTATTTTTTCCTCATTTTCATCCACTTTTTGCTTCAACTCTTTATTAGCTCTGAATATTAGAGATTTTTCAGGTAGTTCTAGTGACTTTCCTTCTACTGGAAGGTCATCTGGTGTTTTCTTTTGGACACCTGCTGGAACTATCCTGTTCTTTTTTTATATATGTTTTGATTTTGTCTGCTGCCTTCGGGACATTAACTAGTTATTTTCTTCATTTCTTGATTGTAGATTTCTTTGTTTGTCCAATGGGCTATGGTGTAGCATGGCAGATCTGGGGAGGGGCTGGGATGGGTTGTTTGTGGCACATACTAGGGCCTACAGGACAGACCAGGAATCAGTGCCAGGCAGGTTTTGGTAGGCCATGGCTATGCGGCTCAGAGGTGTGGCATTGAATGCACAGTGCAGGTAAGAAGGTAAGAAGGAGGAGGCTTTGATGTGTGGAGCTAGTATGGGTATGGGAAAGGGGAGAGAGAAACAGGAGTGAAAAGCAAAGAAAGAAAAAATGCTCCCTCCCCCAAGAAAAAGTGCAAAGGGAGCTTGCTGTTGCCGTGTAGAGATGAGAACTTGTGAAATGGAGAGAAACAAAAATGGGGGGAAAAAGGGAAAAAATAACTAGATAAATATTTGGAAAAACAAAGTAGGAAAGAAAAGCTCCCAGGGGTCCCACCAGTGTGACCATGAAGATCTGGGAAGTCTCCCAGTTGCACAGGATAGCTTGGCTACAGTGGGTATAGATGTCACACAGCAGCAGGTATTCAGGAGACTGGAAAAGAAGGTAAGTATAGACAGATGAGAACTGAGAAGTGAAAGACAGAAAGGGAAAAAGAGAGAAGGAAAAAATAAAAAGAAAGAAAAAAAGAAATGCCCCCAGGGATCCCACATACGTGGCTGCACATATTGGCGGAGTGGCTCCCAGGCTGTGCAGTGCAGCCTTGTTAGAAGGGACTCTCAAATGTGAAAAGAGAAAGAAAACAAACAAAACAAAAGAGAAGAAAACAAAACTAGCAAAAAAAAAAAAAAAATGGCCCTAAGGACCCCACCAACACTGTGTCACAGTTTGGGGAGTGGATCCCCAGCCAAGCAGGGCTTCACAGACTTTCAAGAAAAAGCAAAGATGGCACACAGAGCCAGGTACTCTAGAGAAAGAAGGGAAAGGTGACGGGAGGCACAGAAGAAATCAAAAGAGACAGAAAGATGCTACACCAGCTCAGGGACCTGGCAAGTGTGCCCACAGCAGAAGCAGTTGCCTCCTGGCCAAGAGACTACAGCTGGTGGGAGGCAGAGGAGGCCAAAGCAAGAGAGAAAAAGAGTGCAGGTTAGGAAAGTGTATATCGCTTGTTACTGGGTGCTCTGTCTCTTGCTGGGAACTTCCTGAAGCTGCTTTCCCATACTCCTTGTCTGCAGATCTATGATGTGGGTGGGGAGAATCCAAGCTGCATGGATGCGGTACTTCCTGGCAGGCTGAGCCACCGCAGCCAGCCTGGAAGCTCAGAGGTAGAACAGCAGGAATAGTATGTGGAGGAGGGGGGAAGCATGTATCACTGGTTACTGGGTACACTGCCTCCTGCTGGGAGCTCTGTGAAACGTCTTTTCTGTGATCCTTGTTAGCTAGTCTCCACCAGGAGCCCAAGATGGTGAACCTGTGCTGTGTTAGATGGTGAGGAACCTCTGCAAGTATCTCTCCTCTCTCTCAGTCCTCTGTCAGTTTCTTATTCCATTAAGTGTTTGGCTGAGCTCTTCATCTCTTCAGTTGACAAATGAGACTTGTCTCTGTTTTACTTTGTTCTTTGGGTCTTTGCTGTGGAGGGAAGGCACGATGCTTCTGTCTATGGTGCCATGTTGGCTGGAAGTCCTCCTGTCTTTTTTAAATATGTTTTGATATTTTCTGCTGTTGTTGGGACATTCAGTAGTTATTTTCTTCATTTCTTGATTGTAGATTTGTTTGTTTCATTCTGTTTTTTTTGTTTTATTTGGTTACGTCTGAACAGGCGGGCTGTGCATTCTCTGTTGTTTGATTGTCTGTAGTCATGATAGTTTTTACCTCCTTGTCCAATGGGCAGGGCCAGTCACTCAGCTATGGTGCAGCAGTTATGGTCCAGGTGAAGGGGAGGGGCCGGGATGCGTTGTGCGGCACATACTAGGGCCACCAGGGCAGTCTAGGAATCAGTGCCAGGCAGGATCCGGTAGGCCTTGCCTGTGCTGCTCAGAGGTATGACGTTGAGCACACAGTGCAAGGAGGCAGGAAAGGGAGTGGGGTTGTGATGTATGGAGCTAATGTGGGTATGGGAAAGAGAAGGAAGAAACAGGAGCCAAAAACAGACAGGAAAAAAAAAGTGCAAAGGGAGCTTGCCACTGGAGTGGAGAGATGAGAAATGAAAGAAGCAAAAAAAAAAAAAAAAAGGGAAAAGAAAAAATAATAACTAGATAAAAATTAGGAAAAAAAGGGAGGGGAGGAAAAACCCACAGGGGTTCCACCGGTGTGGTGCGAAGACCAGGGAAATCTCCCAGGCACGCGATATAGCCTGACTAGTGCCGCTGTCCTATTTGTTCAAGCCGTACAGATAATTCTTTGATTTTGGCCCTTTCTTCTTTGGAAGTATGCATTTATTGCTATAAATTGTCCCCTGAGCGCTGCTTTTGCTGTGTTCCAAAAGTTCTAGTAAGAAGTGTTTTCATTCTCATCTGAGTATATGAATTTTCTTTATTCCGTCCTTAATTTCTTTTGTAACCCAGTAGTTTTTGAGCAAGGTGTTGTTCAGTTTCCATGTTTGATATATTTTTTCCTTGCTTTTTCTTATTGATTTCTATTTTTATGGCTTCATGGTAAGAAAATATGCTTTGTAATATTTCTATGTTTTGGAGTCTGTGAATGCTTGCTTTAAGGCCTAATATGTGGTCTATTCTGGAGAATGTTCCATGTGCATTGGGAAAAATATACTTGGCTGCTGTTGGGTGAAATGTTCTGTATATGTCTATGAGGTCAGGTTGCTTGACTGTGGCATTTAGATCTTGGTGTCTTTATTGAGCTTCTTTATGGATGTTCTGTCATTCACTGAAAGTGGTGTGTTGAAGTCTCCTACCATTATTGTGGAGCTATCTCTTCTTGATGATGTTAGAGTTTGATTTATGTATTTTGGAGCCCTATTGTTGGGTGTGTAAATATTTATTTTAGTTATGTCCTCCTAGTATATTGACCTTTAATCATTATATAGTGTCCTTTCTTATCCTTTGTGGTGGATTTTACTTTGAAGTCTACTTTGTCACAAATTAATATTGCCACTCTTACTCTTTTTTGGTTGCTGTTTGCTTGATATATTTATTTCCATCCTTTGAGTTTTAGTTTGTTTGTGTCTCTAAGTGTAAGGTGTGTCTCTTGTAGGCAGCATGTAGATGGATCATGTTTTTTTATCCATTCTGCCACTCTCCGTCTCTTTGTTGGTGCATGTAGTCCATTTACATTCAGGGTAGTTATTGATAGGTATGAGTTTAGTGCTGACATTTTGATGTCTTTTGTGTGTGTGTGTTGTTGATAGTTTCCTTTTTCTACATAATTTTCTGTACTCAGTCGTTTTTCTTTATGTATTGTCTTTTCCTCTTTTTCATTGGTGTTTGTATATTTGCTGAGTTTTTATTTTTTTGTGTGTGTGTGTGTGTAGGATTGTTAGTTTCCTTTGCGGTAATTTTAATATTTACCCCTATTTTTCTAAGTTTAAAGCGATCTTTTATTTCTTTACATTGCCTTGACTTGCTGTCTATATGAAAGATTTATAACTACATTTTTATTCCCTCTTTTTTGATTTAATGTTGTCATCTTTTATGTAATGATGTCTCTGTTTCCCTGTTTTGAGCATTTTAGCTTTGATTTATTTTTATGATTGCCTATCTGGGTTGATATCTGTTTGCTCTGTTCTGTATTCTAGTCTTGGGTTGTTATGTGATACTGTTGATTTTCTTTCTGTGGGACTCTTCAGTATTTCTTGTAATTTTGCTTTGGTTTTTGCAAATTCCCTAAACTTCTGTTTATCTGGAAATGTCCTAAAGTCACCTGGCAATTTTATTTCCTTCAAGACTTCATATATATCATCCCATTGCCTTCTTGCCTGCATGGTTTCTGCTGAGCAGTCCAAGCTTAGTCTTTTTGACTCTTCTCTGTAGGTGACTTTTCATTTATCCCTAGCTGCTCTTAAAATTCTCTCTTTATCTTTGGTTTTGGCAAGTTTGATTATATGTCTTGGTGATATTCTTTTGGGATCTACCTTGTGTTCGGTTTGATGACCATCTCGGTTAGATATTTTCTCCATATCAGGAAAGTTTTCTGCCAACAAATCTTCAACAATTCTCTCTGTATTTTCTGTTTCCTTCCCTGTTCAGGTACTCCAATCACTCGTAGGTTATTCCTCCCACATAATTCTTAGGGTTTCTCCATTTTTAAAAATTATTTTATTTGATTTTCCTTCAAAAATGTTGGTGTTGAGTGCTTTATCTTCAGTAATTTTGATTTCCATTTCCTCAGTTCTGCTCCTATGACTTACTATTGAGTTGTCTAATTCTGAAATTTTATTGTTAATCTTCTGGATTTCTTTTTGCTGTCTCTTTATGTATTCTTGCAGCCTATTAAGTTTGTTATTATGCTGTTCTCTGATCTTCTTAAGTTTCCCTAATGCTTTGTCTGTGTGTTGCTTGGTTTGCTCTGCATTTTGCCTGATCTCCTTCCTGATGGCTTGAAGAATTCTTTATACTAATCTTTTGTATTTTACCTGTGGTAATTCCAGGAAGTTATCTTAATCTGGAAGATATCTTGATTCTTTGTTTTGGGAGCTTGCTGAAGCCATCGTCGTCTGCCTTTTTACGTGATTTGACATTGCATGTTGTCTCCGAGCCATCAATAAGTTATCGTATTTATTTATTTACTTATGTTTTCTTACTGTGTCCTAGCTTCTTGTTTTGTTTTGACATACTCAGATAGCTTGCTTGTGTGAGCTAGTTTAATTATTGGCACCTTTGCAGGTGCAAAGTCCTGTCACCAGGTGGTTACAGCAGTTCATAGGTATATGACACCAAGAGTTCATTTACTTTTCTTGTATGGACTTAGCTCAGCTGTCCAGGTAGTTGTTCACCAAGTGTGTAGTGTAGATTCTCAGCTACAGTCTTAGAGGAACAGGGGTGATTGGTGTAGGCACAGGCTTCTGGCTGCAGTAGAAGGTCACATGCTGAGCAAGGCAGGGGCCTGACAACCACCTCTGAGTGTTTGTGAGAAAAGTGTGTCCGTGTTCCCTAGAACATGTAGGTGGGTGGGTTTTGCAGCCAGACTATGGGCACCCAATGCTGTTGGCTGTAAGGACTGGGAGGCACCACTTATCCTTGGACCATCTAGCAGGTGGTAGGTGGCATGGGTGAAACCATCAAACCTCAGGCCCCTGATGTGGGTAGGCGAGGACCCTGCTTAAATAGGCAGAGTGGTGTCAAACATCATTAACTTGCCTCTCCAGCATATAGCTGAAACAATTTAAGTTAGACTTCAGGTATACACAACACCATGTTGTACTGTGCTAACGAGGGCCTACACTGTTGAAATGGGCCCACTCTGGTCTATGCAGGCATGAAAGGCATTCAAAGTCAGTGGACCCCTTATGCCTGTGCCTAGGCAAAGGAGGTGTTTCTGCCCTGACTTCCCTGCTTAGGGGATCTGGCAGGTTACTTTTTCCCTGCTTGTTAATTTGTTCCTTCTCCAAGACTGGGAGAATGGCCCAGGATGTGAGACAGGTTCTTCTTCTGGCCTGGGGAAAGTGGCTATCAGTGAAGCTGGTTCAGGACTTGGTGCAGAGTGAGGAAGGTTCAGGAAAATGGAATAGAATTTTTTTCCCCCCCAAAGGGGTGTTTTTTGGTCTGCATGGTAGATTAGATGCATGTGTTTATTTTTTGCAGAGAAAGCCACTTTTCACTGATTCTGGAGGTGTGAGTGAACTCTCTGCCTCTTGGACTTTCCCATTGTGGAAAATTCATTCCAAATGCCACTACTTGCTTCACTGCACTGGCACCAGCATATCTGACCTGCGGGTTGCCAGTTCCTACCTAATCAGGTCTGGTGGCTCCTCACTGCTTCTGAACCCCCCTCCCTCCCCCTGCCACTCAGTCTGATTCCTCAATTTGCCTTTGATGTTCAGGGCTTGTAGATTGTCATATATTATTGATTCATGTGATTTTTTCAGGTCTTTCTTGTAAAGGGACCAGAGGATGCTCCTGACTATGCCACCATCTTGGCCCCACCTCTCATCTTTTGATTTCTTGACTGTCTGCTTCCATGAGTGTTGATAGTTGATCCAAGTAAAATGAAATCCTTGACAACTTCAATCTTTTCTCCGTTTAGGATGATATTGCTTATTGGTCCCATTGTGAGGATTTTTGTTTGCTTTATGAGGTGTAACACATCCTGAAGGCTGTGGTCTTTGATCCTCATTAGTAAGTGCTTCGAGTCCTCTTCACTTTCAGCAAGCAAGGTTGTGTCATCTGCATAATGCAAGCTGTTAATGAGCCTTCCTCCAATCCTGATGCCCTATTCTTTTTCATATAGTCTGGCTTCTCAGATTATTTTCTTAGCCTGCAGATTGAATAGGTATGGTGAAAGGATACAACCTTGCACACTCTTCCTGACTTTAAACCACACAGTATCCCCTTGTTCTGTTCGAACAACCACCTCTTAATCCATGTACAGATTCCTCATGAGCACAATTAAATGTTCTGGAATTCCCGTTCTCCACAATGTTATCCATAATTTGTTATGATCCACACAGTCAAATGCCTTAGTGTTGTCAATTAAACACAGGTAAACATCTTTCTGGTATTCTCTGCTTTCAGCCAGGATCCACTTGACATCACCAATGATATCCCTGGTTCCACATCATCTTCTGAATCCAGCTTGAATTTCTGATAGTTCCCTGTTGATATACTGCTGCAGCCTCTTTTGAATGATCTTCAGCAAAATTTTGCTTGCATGTGATGTTAATGATATTGTTCAATAATTTCCAAATTTGTCTGGATGATCTTTCTTGGGCATAAACATAAATATGGGTCTCTTCCAGTCAGTTGGCCAGGTATCTGTCTTCCAAATTTCTTGGCCTAGACAAATGAGCACTTCCAGTGCTGCATTCATTTGTTGAAACAACTTGGTTGGTATTCTGCCAACTCTCAGAGACTTGTTCTTCACTGATGCCTTCAATGTAGCTTGGATTCCTCCCTTCACTGTCATTAGTTCCTGATTACATGTTACCTCCTGAAATGGCTGAATGTCGATCAAGCCTTTTTGGTATAGTGACTCTGTAACTGAAATATTTTTTGGATTACTGTATTTTCAGAACACATTAGATAAAACATGTTGATATTTCTTTTGAGCTGAATTTTAGTTTCAGTATAGTGTTGAGGGTCATATCATGAAGTACAGGTGCTTATTTCAGTCAATTCTAACCTTAGTGCAACTAATGTTCATTATTTTCTACACTCAGTAGACTAGATAGATGATAGATAGATAGATGATAGATAAATGATATATTCTAGCTGGTCTCAGGTACACTATGCAGGATATAACTTTATATTTCATTGAATGTATAGGATAAGTTTGATAATGGAGGCTAACAAAATTAATGAAATATTTTCAATTTTTTTTTACTTGATTCTTACATAATCATTCACGGGATTTGATGTTTGATGTTCCTCTCTCTTTCACACACACATTCATATGTACAGAAAAAATACTATTTATCGCACTGCCTGATTTCGTAAAATTTTAAAATTCACTATATAACATTGCATTATTACATACTAAGGGATGAGCTATAGAATACTGATTTAATATCATTTTATTACATGTTACACATGTATGGTGAGTTATTCCATGGAGATCACCAGAAATATACTGATGTATTATTCCTGGGCTGAAAAATTGATTATTCCTGTCTACAAAAATGATCAATTCAGATCTAAACCACTGTTCATTATACCATCATTGCATATCACATTTCTCATCATGGTCATTTCAACCTCTGTGTTAGATTTTCCTCAATTTTTTGTTGTATGGGCTAATGACTCTGAGACAACGTTTAAGAAATTGAAAATCACAGATTGGAGCACTGTAACAGAGATCAATAATAAGACAGGAATTGAGACCAGAGTCTATGTTTCATTTTTTCTAACACAAGAGACAAATATCCTCAAACCAGATCAAGAGGACAGATCCCTTCTCTAGTCCAAAAAATCAACTGATCTAGATATTGTATTACTAGCAAAATTACCTATTTCCTTCACTGAAAATATTTCTTAGGTACTTTAGTAATATTAAAGAATGCAGGAAGTTCTGTAGAGATGTGAGTAGAACATTTCCCCCCTAAAATTTCACCCTAAGAGGCCAATTTATATCATGAACTTTGCTCTTTCAAAACAGTACCAATACAAGTTTGTGTACTTACCAGGTGACAAGTTTTATTGTGTGAGTGGTGTCATCTAATTCTTCCGTTAAATTCTGAACTACAGCATGCAGGATTTTTCCCACCTATCATGCCTCTTGTAAAGTGTGAAGTGAAGAGGATTCACGGAGAAAGAAAGTGGCCTAGATTTCTGTTATCAGTGGCTAAATCATTTATTGTAAAATTGAAGTTCAGTTTTTCTCCTTCTGGAAGTAAGATATCTGAAGATCACTTTTGATGAGAGGTGAAATTGATGGGCCAAAGTGGACATTGTATGTTCGCAGGGATTCTCCTCAATTACAACCTAACTCAACTCTAGTTTTCAAGTAGTAGTCAATAGTAACTTTTGTGCTCCAAAATCCAGTACCAGTCACGGTGGGGAACCCATTTTCTTTGTTTTTCACCAAAATTCTCCTTGTTATTGTCCAGTTGTACAGATTTGGCACCACCCACTGAGTGGTCAGCTGTCAGATGGCTATATTTATCATAGAAGGACCGTCAAGCCAATCTACAGCAAAAACTGAAAAATTTGGCTGAAGTAGTGAGCCTTCCTTGTAAGGACTGTCAAGGTGAGGGGAATTCCACATGTCTACCATCTTGTTCATAATCCATCTAAAAGCTTTAGGTTTTCTTTGAAGATCTGGGTAAAATGCTAGTACCCATAAAATGTCCACTGATGTCATTTTAGTGTGGGCAGGAACTTTCTCTCCAAAGTGTCACATGATTGGGTTTCTAGACTTTTGGTCAACTTTCATTTGTGATGTTTGATATCTAAATACCACTTAGTGGTTGAATTAAATTACTCAGAAAAACAATTGACTCATCCTAAAGCTCTGGTACAGAAGGAGCTGTGTGGCTCCCAAAGGAAAATAAATACAAATATGACATGTAGTTTGATTGTTTTAGTCAAATGTTAAGCAAAAAGTAGGCACATATTAGACTGATAGGGAAAATAAGGATACAAAGATCAAATGAAGGCTGGAGTTGTTAAGGAGTAACAGGTATTTGTAAATGTTTCAGAATCTTAAATCAGCAAATAGAACATAAAATAGCAAGAAAAACAAAAACAAAACTTTCATCCTATATGTAGGAAACCCTGAAGAGTCCTCAAAAAAGCTATTCAGACTAATAAATGAAGTCAGCATTGTGGCAGGGTACAAGGTCAACACACAAAAATCAGTTGGATTTCTATACATCCATAATGAATGAGTGGAATTTGGATTTACATTGTAATGAGCAGAAAGTGTATGCTAAATAAATAATGCTGATCAAAATAAAGTGATCTGCAATTCCACTCTTGTCTCAGTTATCTAGTGCTATTATAACAGAAATACCACAAGAGGATTGCTTTAACAAACAGAAATGTATTTTCTCAAAGTCTAGGAAGCTAGAAGTCCAAATTCAGGGCAGCAGCTCCAGGGAAAGGCTTTTTGTCTCTGTTTGCTGTGGGCGAAGGTCCTTGTCATCAACTGTCCCTGGCCTAGGAGCTTCTCAGCACAGGGACCCTGGGTCCAAAGGACAGGTTCCCCTCCAGGTTCTTCATTCTCGGTGGTAGCAGGTCTCCATCCTCTTGCAACCTGACCCTATGAAGGCCATAAATTTCCATTAGTTCTTAAACTAGCCCAAGCCAGATTTGGCCCACCCTGGATGGGCAGAAGAGCCAGCTGTGACTGCTAACTGACCTCAACAGAGGATGCAAAAACAGGTGGAATGAATTGGAAGGAAAATTATCACCTGGACCGTACTCCAAAACCACAAGTCCAACAAGAACCACGTCACCTCCTGTTTCCTGGTTGCATTCTAAAATTTTCCCTCCCACATACACCTCCGTGGCCACCATCTTGCTGCCCAAATGACATATAAGCCCTGCTTCCCCATAGCTTGGGGAGTCACATCTGAAGAACTTCCTCCTGTCTCCTTGCTCTTAGAATTGCAATGAAGTTACTTCTCTTTCTCAAAGGCCAGCATCCAGATTATTGGCAAATCTGAGCGCACCAGACAGAATTCATCTTCTAGGGTTTGGTAATGCTCTTTGCTCGATTCTCTTTTATATCTAAAAAGAGATTGCCTTAATGTACAATCTAATCCTGAAGACTCAGTCCTGTCTTATTAACATAACTGCCTCTAATCTTGCCTCATTAACATCATAGAGTTAGGATTTACAACACACAGGAAAATCACATCAGATCACAAAATGATGGACAACCACACAATTCTGGGGATCGTGGCCTAGCCTAGTTGATACACATTTTTGGGGAACACAATTCAATCCATAACATTTCACTCTTTGCCCCCCAGATTCATGTCCTTGCCACACGTAAAACACATTCACCCCATCATGTCATAGCAAAAGTCTTAAATCAACTCCAAGTCCAAATTCCAAAAATTCCTCTTCATCTGTGAAACCTCAAATACAAGTTATCCACTTCCAAAGTACAATGGTGGGAGAGACACAAGCTAGATATTTCCATTACAAATGGGAGAATTTGAAGGGAAAAAGGGATAACAGGCACCAAACAAATCAGCAGAACTCATTACATTAACTCTCAAGCCTTGAAATTAATCTTCTGTTCTTGGAGACCATTTAGGCAATGACCCTGTCCTCTAGACTCTGGGTGTTGGCCACACTCTCTGGATTTTGGAAAGAGACTTCTCAGCACTGGGCTTCAGCTTTGCCTTGCAGGCCCACTGGAATGGCAACACTGCTCCCTCTAATTTGAGCAACCCCATTCTCCTAGTCCATCTCAGTGGCAACCCTACCCTCTTGGCCCCTGCAGGTCCTGTTCTTCTGCCTTTTGGGTATGGCATTCCCACCCCCTCAGCTTTGGGCAACGGATCTGGCCCCATTTCGCTGGCACTTGTGAAAGGCTGTCCCACACTCTGGAATGGAGTTGGTGAAGACCTGACTCTTTGAAACCTAGGAAGCTGTGGCCCTACTCTTTGAAGCCTCAGAGGCCATGGCTCTGCCTTTTGAGACCCCAGAAGTCATGGCCCTACCCTTTGAGACTGAGGAAGCTGCGGCTCTTGTGTTCCTTGTCTCTTCAATTTCTTCCTGGTTTCTTGGTCTCTCAATCCCTTGGTTCACTGCCCATGTGTGCCCTGATGGGGCAAGTGTTCCAAAGTTCTTTAGCTCCACCAATAGGTGTCTAGAAGGGGTGCCAGTAAACTTTTGGCCAGAAGGCACTCAGATATCATGATCCCTGAGTTGGTAAGCATAGCTTCACTGATAAGTGCTTGGGGGCACCCCACTCCTCCAGGAAGCCTCCTGCACAAAGGCACTCAGCTCTCTTGCTCTGTGTGTTGGCTCCATCACTGTCTCAAGTCAGTCTTCTGGTTCTGCTGATGCTGTATCTCTGCTGCTGATTCTAGCTATCTGTGTCACCTCCAGTGTTAGAGCTCTCCTCTCTTTCTTCTGAATCCTCACCAGAATTGTCTTTGATGTCCATAATTCCCCCAAGAGTCTCTTCAACGCAACCTAGGTTTTTACTATTAGGCACCTTAAAACTCTTCCAACATCTACCCATTCACAGTTTCAAAACTTCTTCTGCATTTTAGGTATCTGCAGCAGCAGCACCCCACTCTTGGTACCAAATATCTTAGGTTGGGTTCTCTAGAGAACTGGTATATATATATATATATATATATATATATATATGTACATATATATGTATATATATATGTATATGCATATATGGAAACTGCCCATGTTTTTGTACAGGCTGGAAAGTCCCAAGTTCATGGGTTAGGCTGGAGGCTTTTTCTGCCTCATGTGGCCACATTTGCTGATGAATCCAAGATTAGACGTTCACATAGGAGGGCTCTGGCTCAAAGGCTATGGAGTTGATGAATCCCAAGACTGGAAGGTAGGACAGCAGGTAAGGTGCTAGCTCAAGTCCCAAGAACTGGAGGTCAGATGAAAGGAGCCAGCTGCAGGATCCAGAGCAAGCAGAAGCCAGTGAGACTTGCCATAAAGTCCACTTATATTGGATGCAGGCCACACCCCCAAGGAAAGTCCTTTTCAACTGATTGGCTGCTTACAACAGATCTCATCATGAAGGTGACCACATTACTTCAGATATCATTACAGAGGTGATTATATCATTAAAAAACCTGCCAAACTACATCACAATTGCCGAACCACTGAGCACCATGGCCTAGGCAAGTTGACACACAACCTTAACGATCACAATTCTCTTGGATCAATAATCAATGTCCACGGAAGCAGCAGTCAAGAAGTGAAAAGCTTAGATACGGAAAACTGTAAAATAGTACTAAAAGAAATTGAATGAAAGGAAAGACATTCCATGTTCATGGATTGGGACACTTAATATTATTAGGTGTCAATACCACCCAAAACAATGTATAGGCTAAATGCAATCTCTATCAAAATTTCAACAGCCTTCTTTGCAGAAATAGGAATGCCAGTCCTCAAATTTATATGGAAATGTAATAGGCCCCAATTTGGCAAAGTAATCTTGATAAAGAAGAACAAAGTAGGAAGACGAGCACTTCTCAATTTCAAAATAACCATAAAGCCATAGTAATTGAAGCAGCCTTGTACTGGTATAACAACAGACATATAGACCAACGAAGTAGAATTAAGAGCTCAGAAATAAATCCATATATCTATGATCAACCAGTTTTTTTTTTTTTTTACAAGTGTGCTAAGTCCGTTCAATGGAGAAGAGACTCTTCAACAAATGGTGCTGGAAAAATTGGATTTCCACATGCAGAAGAACACATCAGGATCCACGCCACACACCACACACAAAAACCAATCCAAAGTGGATCAAGGCCATAAATGTGAAAACTAAAATCATAAAACCCTTAGAAGAAAATATAGGGTCCAGGCTATGGGACCTAGTTTTTAACGATGCATTAGCAGGTAAGACAACAAAAGCATGAGCAGCAAAAGACCAAAAAGTGAATAGGACCTCATAAAGATTACATAATTTTGTTCATCAAAGGACTTTATCAACAAAGTGAGGATACAGCCTTAAGATTGGGAGAAAAATTTGGGGGACCATACATCCAATAATGATCTAATACCACATATAAATATTTGGTGTTTTGGGGATATATATATACTTTTACAAGTTAACAACAAAAAGACAACCCAATAAAAACATGGGCAAAGGATTTGAACCAACATTTTACCGAACAGGATATCCAAATGGCCAACACACACATGAGAAGATACCCGATGTCACTAGTCATTAAAAAAAAGTCATTAGGAAGATGCAAATCAAAACCACAATGACATCACTCCCACTAGAATGACAATGGATTAAAAACAACAACAACATGAAACAACAGGTGTTTGCAAGATTGTGGAGAAACTGGAAACCTCATCTATTGCTGATGGAAATGTAAAATGTTGCAGTCACTGCAGAAAACATTTTGGCAGTTCCTCGAAATGTTGAACATGGAACTACCATATAATTCAGGATCCCAATGCTGTTTTTATACTCAGAAAAAGTGAAAGCAGGAAGACAAAAGGAAATTGTACAGCAATGTTTATTGAAGCACTTTTCACAATAGACAATATATGGAAACAACCGAAGTGTCTATCAACAGACGAATGGATTAAAAATGTGATATATATATATATATACAATGGCATGCTACCAAGCCCTACAGAGAAATGAAATCTAGATGCATGTTACAATGTGCATGATCAAAATAAATCAGTCACGAAAGGACAAATACTATATGATCCCACTTATATGAAATAAGCAAATACATAGAATCCAAAAGCTATTCGTGGTTACCAGGGATAGAAGAGAGGGGAAAAGAGGGGGCTTCATGTTTAGGGGCATTAAGTTTATGTTAATGGTGGGTGAATGATTTAGGAAAGGACAGTAAGAATGGGTGTACAACAAGAAGAATGTAATCAATGTCACTGAATTACACATGTAGAAATTATAGTGATGACATTGGTTTTATGCCACAATAAAAAAAAAAAGAAATAGCCACATAAAAATCTAACTTAGAAATTCTCCAGATCTTACAGTTAGCAGAGAAATAAATTACAAGAGTTATTATAACTGTTTGCCATATGTTCCTAAAGTTCAGTGGAGATGTGGAAGATGAAAACGACTAAAACAACTGCAACAACAACAAAAAACTCAACGGAGCTTTAGAAGACAAAAAACAAAAAAACAAATACAGAAAGTGAGATAAGAATTAGATGGGAGGGGGTTAATGATTATTAGACCTTGGAGAAGAAATGATAATTGGTCTTGAAGATATGGCATCAGAATGATCTAAAATGAAACTCAGGAGGAAAAAGAAATTAAAAAAAATAAGAACATTAATTACTTTACAATCTCTTCAAAAATGCTTCAGTACAGGTAACTGTTGCACCTAAAAGTGGTTGTTCACAGAAAAAATATATAAATAAAAAATAGCCAAAAGGTTACCAATTTTGTTTTTAATAAACAACTATAAATCTGTAGATCCAAGAAGCTCAACGAAACCCAAGTACAAAAAAAAAAGAAGATAACTAGACCAAACCACATTAAGTTCAGTTGTTCAACACAAGTAATAGACAGAAAATTATAAAAGCTGCTGAAGGTGAGAGGAATTATTTTTAGAGAGTAAGATATACAAAGATGACAGCAAAGAATAAGGAGTCATGATGGCAGCGTAAGAAGCTCAAGAACCCAAGAGAAATTATTATGATGACGTGTGCAAAGACCTGGAGTTAGAAAACAAAAGCAGAAAAAACATGATCAGTATTTTTCAAGCTGAAAGAACTGAAGAGAAAATTTAAGCCTTGAGTTGTGTTACTGAGGGTTCTATGCACAAAAAATTGAATGATGCAGGAAGCCTCAGAAGATGAAGGAATATAGAGTTGCTGTACCAAAAAGAATTGGTTGACATTCAACCACTTCAGGAGGTAGCATATGATCAAAAATGCTGGTGCTGAATGATACAACCATTGTGGAAAATAGTTTGGCAATTCTCAGAATACTAAAAATAGAACTAATATATAACCAAACAATCCCACTCCTAGGTATATACACAAAGACCTTGACGGCAGGGACACAAAAAGACATGTACACCAATATTCATTGCAGCACGGTTCACAATAGCGAAAAGGTGGAAACAACCTACGTGTTCATAAATGATGAACTGGTAAGCAAAATGTGGTAAATACATACCTTAGAATACTACTCAGAGAGAGAAATGAAGTCCTGATGCATGCTACAACAGGGATGGAGCTTGAAAACATGCTAAGTGGAAGAACTCAATCATAAAAGGACACATATTGTATAATCTCACTTACGTAAAATGACAAGACTAGGCAAATATAGAGTCTAGAGTTTATTAGCAGATAACAGTGGTGGGAGGGAGGCGGAAAGGAAGATATTTTTTAAGAAGTAGTGAGTTTTGGTTTATGGTGATGGTAAATTTGAAATTAATTAAGAGTAATTGTTGTGCAACTGATTAATGTAACTGACATCACTATGCCATGTATCTAAAAAATATTAAATTAGCAAACGTTGTGATCAAACAAAAAAGCCAAACTCTCTCCTGTCCAGTCAATTCCTATCCACAATGACCTTATAAGACAGAGTTTCAAAAGTTGTAAATCTTTGCAGAAGCAGACTGCCGTATCTTTCTCCCAAAGAGCAGCTAGTGGGTTTAAACCGATGACCTTTTGGTTAGCAGCTGAGTGCTTTAACCACTGTACCACCAGTGGTGATATAGCTATATATATTTACAAAAAAAAAAAAAGCAGCTGTTGAGACTGCTTAGATACAAACAAACACCTCACAGGATCTGTTTTCTTGGTTTGGAGGTTTATGGCCATAGTTTTAAGGGACATCCCAATCAACTGGCCTAATAGTGTTTCTCAGTACTTCTACCTCCAAGTTTGTAGTGTAGTGCCTGGGGTCTTAAAAGCTAGCAAGCGGCCATCCAAGGTGCAACAATAGGTCTTCATTTACCCGGAGCACCAGAGAAAGGAGAGTCAGGAATTGGAGGAGGAAATGGATTGTGTATCTGGTTACCTTCATGAACAACTGCCTCCTTGCCGTGAGACCAGAAAAACTGGATGGTGCCTGGCTATCATATTGATCATTTGATCAGAGTCTATAGAAGAATCCCGATCAAAAGGGGGAAGAATGTGGAACAGAATATAAAAATTCCCAATGGAATCCAGATTTTCTGGAGCCATTGAGGCTGGATCAGCCCCCCCAAACTATTGCCCTAAGCTAGTCTTTAAACTTTAAGCCTTGAACCAAAACTATCTCCTAAAGTCTTTGGAATAAAAAATAGTTTATCTTAAAAACTAAGCTATGTCTGCCTTGAGAATTGTGCTCTTTTAAATAGTTATCTCTGTGAGATCAAATTGACTTAGCCACTCAAAGGCTTAGATGAGAAGCTTAGGGGGCAGTGAGTCTAAGTCAATGATGGTGGAACAACTTGGAGAAGGATGGTGAGAATGTTTATACAACTTGAAGAATGTAATCAATGTTGTACATTGAGGTGTACATGTAGAAATTGTTGAAATGATGTCTGACTGGGAATTGTTGTTGTTAATTGCCATCCAGTCAATTTCAACTCATAGAGACACTGTGTACAATGGAACGAAACACTGCCCAGTCCTGTGCCATCCTCACAATTGTTGCTATGTTTGAGCCCATTTTTGCCGCCACTATGTCAACCTGTCTCACTGAGTGTCTTCGTCTTTTTTGCTGACCCTCTACTTTACCAAGCATGACTGGGTCCCTTGTGATAACATGTTCAAAGAATGTAAGGCGAAGTCTTGCCATTCTGGCTTCCAACGAACAGTCTGACTGTGCCTCTTCCAAGACAGATTTGTTCGTTCTTTTGGCAGTCCATTGTATATTCAGTATTCTTTGCTAATACCGTGATTCAAAGATATCAATTCTTAATTGGTCTTCCTTATTCATTGTCCAGCTTTTGCGTGCATATGAGATGATTGAAAATGCCATTGCTTGGGTCAAGCACAACCTACCCCTCAAAGGGATATCTTTGCTTTTTAACACTTTAAATAGGTCTTTTGCAGCAGATTTGCCCAGTGCAATATGTCATTTGTTTTCTTGACTGCTGCTTCCATGGGCATTGATTGTGAATCTAAGTAAAATGAAATTCTTTACAACTTCAATCTTTTCTGTTTATCATGATGTTGCTGTTGGTCCAATTGTGAGAATTTTTATTTTATGTTGAGGTGTAATCCATACTGAAGACTGTGGTCTTTGATCTTCATCAGTAAGTGCTTCAAACCCTCTTTACTTTCATCAAGCAAACTTGTGTCATCTGCATAACACAGGTTGTTAATGAGTCTTCCTCCAATCCTGATACCCCATTCTTCTTCATATAGCCCAGCTTCTCAGATTATTTGCTCAATATACAGATTGAATGAGTATGGTGGAAGGATACAACCCTGACACACATCTTTCCTGACTTTAAACCATGCAGTATCCCCTTGTTCTGTTTGAACAACCACTTCTTGTTCTATGTACAATTTCCTCATGTGCCGAACAAGTGTTCTGGAATTCCCATTCTTTACAATGTTAATTTGTTATGATCCACACAGTTGAATGTCTTTGCATAGTCAATAAAACACTGGTAAACATCTTTCTGATATTTTCTGCTTTTAGCCAGGATCCATCTGACATCAACAATGGTATCCCATGTTCCATATCCTCTTCTTAATTAGGCTTGAACTTCTGAAAATTCCCTGTCGATGTACTGCTGCAAACCACTTTTGAATGACCTTCAGCAAAATTTTACTTGTGTGTGATATTAATGATATTTTTAGATAATTTCCACATTCTTTGGATCACCTTTTTTTTGGAATGGGCACAAATGTGCATCTCTTCCAGTTTGTTGACCAGGCAGCTGTCCTTCAAATTTCCTGATATAGATGAGTGAGAACCTCTAGGGATGCACCTGTTCATTGAAAATTCTCAATTGGGACTCTGTCAATTACTGGAGGCTTGTTTTTCACATTCCCTTCAGCACAGATTGGATTCCTTCCATTAGTACCAGAGGTTCTTCATCATATTCTACCTCCTAAAATAGCTGAACATCAACCAATTCTTTTTGACTGTGGATATTTCCACCAGTAAGTAAATAAATAAACCAGAAAGGAAGAAAAAGAACTGCCTGCACTGAAGGGAGAAGATGAAGCTGCGCTGAAGGCATTCACAAAAAAACAAGGCTCCAAGAATTGACTGAGTACCAATTGAGATGCTTCAACAAATGAATGCAACCCTGGGAACCTACTTGTCTACATGAAGACATTTGGAAGGCAGCTACTTGGGCAATCGACTGGAAGAGATCCATATTTGTGCCCAGTCCAAAGAAAGGCAATCAGTTGGAATGACTAAATTATCAAATAATATCATTAATGTTACTTACTGGCTGAATTTTGTTGAAAATAATTCTGAAGAGACTGCAGCCATACATAAACAGGGAACCTTTCAGAAGTTCAAGCTGGATTCAGAAGAGGACGTGGAAGGACGTGGAACAAGGTGTATCATCACTGATGTTAGATGGATCTTGGCTGGAAACAGATGGATCTTTATGTTTTATTAATTACTCAAAGGCTACCTCTATGATGTTAATGAGGCAGGGCTAGAGGCAGTTATGTTAATGAGGCAGGACTCAATCTACAAGATTAAGTTGTGTCTCAAGTCAATCTCTTTTGAGACATAAAAGAAAAGCAAGCAGAGAGACAGGGAGACCTTATACCACCAAGAAAGAAGCTCCAGGGGCAGAGTGCATCCTTTAGACCCAGGGTCCCTGCACTGAGAAGCTCTTAAACCTGGGGGAGATTGAAGACAAGGAACCTTCCCCCAGAGCCCACAGAAAGAGGAAGTCTTCCCCTGGAGACAGTGAAGCTTCCTCTGAGGCTTCCCCCGTTTGCCCACGGTTCCCCACCTCATCCGCTTGCAGCCTGCCAAGTTGCTGTCTCTAACTGAGGCTTGGCCGGACCACACAGCTGTTTCAATTTGGCACCAGAACCCTGTGGATGCGGAAACCAGCATCTTGGTGCATGCGCAGGATCTAAAGAACTGTGTCCTTACTTGACCCTGGAAGTAAGCATCGCTGGAAGGGAAAATATTCTCCAGCACATGCAGCACCAAGCCCTTTGCAAAGCAAAAGATCCCACAACGTGGGGTTTGCAGCATGACTCAGTTGCCGGATCTCTAAATCTGGGCATGGGAGGGTTTGGGGTTTTGGGTTTCAGGCGCCAAACCCTCCCGCTGGGGACTGGAGGACACAAAAGTTTCCTGATCCCCTGGGGCTGGGAGCTTGTGGTCTTTCAGCGGCTAGGCCTCACGTTGTTCCTTGTTTGCACAAACAATAAATTTCCACTTTCTGTTTCCCTTGCAGTTGGTGGTATATGTATACCTTATTTTGATCGGCTAATAGGACAGGACAAGAACCCTCATTTGGTTACACCGGCACCCTGAATTTGAACTTCTAGCCTCCCAGGCTGGGAGACAATAAATTTCAATTTTTTAAAGGCATCCACTCGTGGTATTTCTGTTATAGCAGCACTAGAAAACTAAGACAGTGTGCTTGACCCAAGCCATGGTCTTCTCAATTGCCCCATATGCATGTGAAAACGGGACAATGAGAAAGGAAGACGGAAGAAGAATTGATGTATTTGAATTGTGATGTTGGTAAACATTATGGGATTTAAGACTGCCACAAAACCAAACAAATCAGTCATAGAAGAAATATAATTAGAAGTGAGGACGGCAAAATTTCAGCTTGCTGACTTTGGACATGTCATTAGCAAAGACCAATAGCTAGAATGCGCCATCATGTTTGGTGAAGTAGAATGTCAGTGAAAACTAGGGAAACCCTCGGTGAGATGGATTGACACATTATCCACAACAATGGACTCAAACATACCAGTGATCATGAAGATGGCAGAGGGTTGGGCAACATTTCCTTCTGTTACATATAAGGCTGCCATGAGTCAGAGCCAACTGGGTTTAGAGCATTGTTCAAATCCCCTATTTCTTCATGGCTCTTCTTCTTTCCAGATGTTTTATTCCCTGTTAAAAGTCATGTATTAAAGTCTCCACCTATTATTTTAGAACTGTCTTTTTCTCCCTTCATTTACATCAGTGTTTGCCTTATATATTTTGGGGCTCTGAAGTTAAGACCTTACATATTCAAAATTGTTACATATTTTTGACAAATTCACTCTTTTATCATTACACAATATCCAACTTTATATCTTATAACAGATTTTGACTTAAAGTCTATTTAATATGAAAATAGGTTCACTATCCTAGCTGTTCTGGTTACTATTTGCATGGCATATATTTTTCATTCTTTCAATTCTAACCTATTCAATCTATTTGTGTCTGTAGTCCTGAGACATGATTTTTTCAGACAGCAAGATAATGGATTTTTTTAAAACCTTTATGCCACTATATACCTTTTCACTGAAATGTTTAATTCATGGTAATTACTGCTAGGAAAGAGATTCTTGTGTCATTTTGTTATTTGCTTTTTGTGTGGCTTGTACTTTCTTCAGGAAACCCTGGTGGTGTAGTGGTTAAGTGCTACAGCTGCTAACCAAAACGTTGGCAGTTAAAATCCGCCAGGTGCTCCTTGGAAACTCTACGGGGCAGTTCTACTCTGTTCTATAGGGTCGGTATGAGTAGGAATTGACTCGATGGCAGTGGGTTTGGTTTTGGTGGTATACTTTCTTTTTCTCTCATTTCTTCCAATACTGCCAAATTTTGTGTTTTATGCCTTTTTTTTGTAGTCAACCATTTTTATCCCTTCTCTTTTCCTTTTGTGAATAGTTTTTAGATGTTTCTTTGTGGTTACTAGGATAATGATACCTAAGGTGTTACATTTATAACAATCTGATTTACATTTATACAACTTAAATTTAGTAACTGTTATGGATTGAATTGTGTCCCCCCAAAATATGTTTTGTAAATCCTATACCTGCTTTATACCTGCAGTTCTACCATGCGTCAGTCAGTTTGTTCTACTATTGTCTTCGTCATCTAGTGCTGTCAACTGAAATACCACAAGTGGATGGCTTTAACAAAGAGAAATTTATTTCTTTACAGTAAAGTAGGCTAAAAGTCCAAATTTAATGCATCAGCTCCAGGGGCAGTCCTTCTCTCTCTGTTGGCTCTGGGAGAAGGTCTTTGTCCTCAATCTTCCCACGGCCAAGGAGATTCTCAGGCACAGAGACCCTGGGTCCAAAGGATGCGCTCTGCTACTGGTGCTGCTTTCTTGATGATATGAGGTCACCACCAGTATTTCAAATACTAGCAAGGTCACTCTTGGTGGACAGGTTTCAGTGGAGCCTCCAGACTAAGGCAGGCTAGGAAGAAGGACCTGGCGGTCTACTTCTGAAAAAATTGGCCAGTGAAAACCTTATGAATAGTAGGGGAACATTGTCTGATATAGTGCAGGAAGATGAGCTCCTTAGGTTGGAAAGCACTCAAAATACAACTGGGGAAGAACTGCTCCTCAAAGTAGAGTTGACCTTAATGATATGTATGGAGTCAAGCTTTTGGGACACTCCTTTGCTGATGTGGCAAGACTCAAGATGAGAAGAAAGAGCTGCAAACATCCATTAATAATCAGAATGTGTAAACTACAAATTTTGAACCTAGGATAATTGGAAGTTGCCAAAAATGAAACAGGATGCATAAAAATCAATATCCTAGGCATAAGTAAGCTGAAATGGACTGATATTGTCCATTTTGAATCAAAGCTCCACTGAAAAAAGAATTTTATACTTTGGATCTTCCTAATATTTTGAAAGGATTCATCCGATAAATAGAAAGATAAAATGGGGGAAAAAAAACCTTATATTTATCTTCTTGCCATGGAGATAATTAGCACCAAAAAGTAATCTTAATCCTAATCTTTCTGAATAAGTGACTTAAATCTTGTAATTAATTTTTATTTAAAATTTGTCCTTCTAGATTATTAAAAACAGCATAAGGTATCATTGATTGCTCTTACCAAATCACACTTTCAGATAATTCTTTTCTTTATTAAAAAAATTAATCTTTTGTGTTATTTTTATGACCAGTTTTCAGATGTTATTCTAGTATTTTTGGGTTATTTAAAATTTACAGTGAATGAATTATTTTTCTCTCATAATTACAAAAACATCAGAGCTAATACATAGTTTATCTATTCTAGGACTCTAGATAATCCTAAAGAGAAATATTTAGGAAATATAAAGATCTTTAACTGTCACACTTCAGGCATCAGGGAATGTACATTTTGGGGAGGGGAAACCTCAAAATGAAATATAAATATATTGTTTCTACCAAAATGTTTGTTAAAGATTAATAAGGTTTCAGTGTCAACAAAGGAAAAAAAAACTCCTCAGTGAGGTGGATTGGCACAATAGCCAAATAATGGACTTAAATGTATCAATGAACATGAAGATGGTGCAGGACTGGGGAAACTTTCATTCTGTTATGGATAAGATTGCCATGAGTAGGAACCTCTTGATAGCAACTAACAACAACAACATTGTTTCTATGCTGAAAATCAGGTCCCCCAATTTTGGAAGTATGCAAGAAAGCTAATTTTGAAGTATTTTTCAACTCACTTCATCAAAGGAGAAATGTCTTAAAATAACAACCGTATCATTTTCTTGAATAGAGCATTCTACTCATAACTCTCCTTATAGCCTCCTTTATCTGCTTATTTCTGAGACTATAGATAATAGGATTTAGGAAAGGTGGGACTACAGAGTAGAACAAAGAAATGATCATGTCCTGAGTTGTCGGTGAATTGGAGGTTGGCTTCAGATACATAGCAGTGACTGAGATGACAAAGACTGTCACCACAAGAATGTGAGGAACACAGGTAGAAAAGACCTTTCCTTGCTCTCCTCTGGTTGAAAGCTTGAGCACAGCAGAAAATATGTGAATATAAGACATGATGATGAAGATAAAGCAGCCGCCTACAATAACTACTGCAGAGACAAAAATTACAATCTCATTGCTGAGAGTGTCAGAGCAGGAGAGTTTGAGTAGAGATGGGACATCACAGAAGAACTGATGGACCACACTGGAATGACAGAAGGACAACCGGAATGCATTGCCAGTGTGCACACCTGCATAGATCAGACCACTGAATACGGTGGCCAGTGTCATTTGGACACAGGCCCGAGGGTTCATGATCACAGGGTAGTGGAGGGGTTGGCAGATGGCCACATAGCGGTCACGGGCCATGATGGTGAGAAATAGCAGCTCTGCAAAAGCAAACAAAATCACAAGGAAGATCTGAGCTGCACATCCAACCATGGAGATTACCCTGTTGTCAAGCAGGAAGATGACACATGCCTTGGGTACAGTGACGGAAATGTAGCACATGTCCAGGACAGACAGATTTCTAAGGAAGAAATACATGGGAGTGTGAAGACTCTGGGCGAGAGTGGTTACTGTGACAATGAGAAGGTTCCCCAGCAGGGTTGCCACGTACATCATGAGGAATAACATGGCGTGCAAGACTCTGAAATTCCACACATCAGAAAACCTCATAAGCAGGAATTCAGTGACTGTGGTAGAGTTGGGCATCTTTGGGTACTTTGCTTCGAATAGCAGAGAAAAAGGTGAATAATCCAAATAAAAAGAAGAAGAAGAAGAATGTGGAAAGAAATTAGCCTAAGTATGTTTATTGTCTCACATTTAGTTTATTTTCACATTTATCCAGTTTTATTCTCTCTAGTTGATACTGGTTAGCTGTTGTGAGTTGCTGTGGAGTTGCCTCCGACTTGTGGCGCTCTCATGTACACAGAATGAATCACTCACTGGTGGTTCTGTGCCATCCTCATCACCGGCATGCTCGAGTCCATCCTCATCATCGCTGGCATGCTTGACCAAAAGGTCAAGGAAATTATTAAGCCATGAAAATAAAAATGTAAGAGCAGAAATTCAAATCTAGGTTTGTGTGCTCAAATGACACAATGCCACATTTCTTCCGCTAGAAATGCTGATCCTACTTAGCTTCACTGCTTCCTACCATTCCAATCCATGATCCTCAGGCAAGATGACCATTAATTTGGTTCCATTTCTGCCTTCTAAGTACTGTAGAAACCATGAAAACCTAATTTTTGGATTAAATTAAATCATACATAAAACATTCCTTTGATTTTCTAAATTTTGAGTATTAAGTTAGCCATGGGAATGGTTCAAAATCATTTTCTATATTGCTCCATATTTCTTGACCTTGCTGAGCTGTACGTTGTGAATTTAATAGAACAATGTATAATGACCTGCATTTTTACCCATCGAGTAGAATAAAATATTGATGGTGCCACAGCCTCTTCTCAATAAGAACATACTTTATCATACACTGAAAAAACCTGTAAGATGTTATCCTAGTGTTGTAAAAATTTAAATATAAAACATTTCTTATGTATTTTCACTCATCTTTTCTCCCTGAAATGGATTCATCCATATCCAAAGGTAAATTCACCAGCTCTAGTCTTCATTCTCTCTCCTTTTCCACTGATGTTTATGATCTCAATTAGAAACAAAATTCACTGCTGTCTTGTCAATTCCTACTCACAGTGACCATGTAGGACAGAGAACTGCCCCAATTTGCTTCCAAGGCTATAATCTGTAGAGAAGCAGACGGCCACATCTTTCTCCCATGAAGCAGCTGGTGGGTTAGGACCACTGACCTTTCAGTTAGCAGCTGAGCACTTTAACCACTGTGCCACCAGGGCTTCTCCTCCCAATGACATGTCATCTTAAGTTTTTCACGTATGTTCATGCACTTCTTGATTTTACATAAATGTTTAGGTTCCCCTTTTCAAAACTCCATTTCTGAAACTCTGATTTACTAATTTACTTCTTTTGCTCCTATCCCTTTTTATTAGCCTTTTGAATGGTGTTACATCTGTTCATCTCTGTTCTGTCTTGAAACTTATAATTATGTATCTTTGCCATCATATAAACATTTGATTCCAATAACATTTTCATCAGAAGATTAAGTGATAGCTTCCTCACCCTTCAGATTCTTGTTGTTGTCGTTAGGTTCTGTGGAGTTGATTCTGACACTTAGCGACCCTATAAGACAGAGTAGAACTGCCTCACAGGGTTTCCAAGGAGTGGCAGGTGGATTTGTACTGCCAACATTTTGGTTGGCATACAAACTGGATATGCCACATGGATTTCATCCTCTGTCTCCACATCCTTTGCTCTCCTGAGATTCTCCTGCACATCTTATTGTCACTCATTCCATTAAGGATACATTTACGCTGTCCTTCCTCAATAACTAGTTCAAAATTGCATCATTATTTCATTCCAAAATCTTTAGTTTGGAATTCTCCCCTTCTACCTCCTCTGCTACCTCTCCTCTTCCTTCGTCTTTATTTTGCGATCACTTATTCTTCCAACTCTGTCTTTTTATCTTCTTCCATTCTTTTGAAACCAAATGAATGTTTTCCCATTATCCCTTACTGTGATTGCAGTCAATAGTTGTCATAATTTTGGCAAGTTTATAAATTCTAACTCAGATAATAATTAAAAAAAATAAAACCACCCTAAATGATCTCAGATTTAATGTATGCCCTTCTGATTTTGGGTAACACTTCATTTGAAGTGTTCTTTTCAAAATGTATCACATATAACTTAAAATTAATGGGATTTGCATGCATGTTTTAGATCTCCACCAGAATTATAAAATAGTTGAGGTTCTGTCAATATGTTATTGAACTAAGACCAACATACGAGCAATGCGTGGCTTAATTGAAATACCTAGGAAAATAAGTCTTCAAGCAATAGCTCCAAGAGCACCTCCCTCAAGAATTTGTATTGGTAGAAATTTCAAATGGCAATTCTCTGCAAATATTACAAAAATCCTTAAAATACACTTTTTTTTGATCATTTCCTTGACTTTACATTACAAAATATAAAGCCTATGCTTTACATTTTGTTTCCGTTTTTACTCTTGGAATTTGTTAACTATAACTTTTTCTTATCATAAATATGCATTTTATTATTTTAGGAACAAATAATACATAGGAATGATAACCTCATCTGAAAATGTGTTGGATGGTTTGATTGATTAATTCCTACATTCACTAATTTAACTACCATGAATCTTCACAGTTCTAGAAAATAAGAATGGCTTTTAGTATATTTTATTGCAATTTATAATACAAGGAATTTGTGGAAGTTAGTAATTATTTAATAATATTATCAAGTCGAGTAAGATGAAGTATGTTGTTTTTTTTTTTGGTTTTGAAAAAACATTGTGATTTTTTTCCCATGCTACGTGAGCATATTTCAGTACTTAAATAAGTTGATAAATAAAGATATCATTTTCTGCACTTTTGCAGAATACATAGATTGTTGCCAGTGGGTGAATAGTTCATGGATGATGTACTCACACCCAATTTCTCTTTTTTAACTGTCACTATACAAGCCCTGGTGGCGCAGTGGTTACAAGTTACAGCTGCTAACCAAAAGATCGGCAGTTCAAATCTACCAGTGGCTCCTTGGAAATCCTATGGGGGCAGTTCTACTCTGTTCCATACGGCTATGAGTTGAAATCGAGTTATAAGCGATGAAGGATTAGCATGTGTTTTGCAACTTTTACAAGAATAACTGCAGCCTTAGGGTATTTACCATACTCTAAATAACAGCACACATTCTCCTGGATTTTGCACACATATTTTCCTTACCGACTTGAAAGAGCGTAACGTGCATTTCCAGGTCTGCATATCCTTGCACCCTCAACTTCATACCTGCGATGGAAAATTTGCCATGTTGTCACATTTCACATCCTTGTTTCCCTTCTCCCTTTTTCTCGTTCCCAATGTAAAAACATGCAACATATGAAGCCTTGCTAACTGCCAGAAGGAAGGGCAGATGTACTTTTCAGAACGACCTCATGTGTGCAAGACAAAGCTTTTTTTTTTGTTTTGTTTTGCTGCTCTTTATTTCAGGGCCTTTTATTAAGTAGATTTTCTCTTGTTCTTTTATATCTACCTGTTTACTGACAATTTATTGATATAATTAGAAGATCAACTAGGATAAAAATAGCTACTCCAGTATTTATAAGTACCTCTACCCTAATTATGCCACTTTCATTCTGAAGGTTTAATTTTTTAAAATAATTTCTTAACAATTTCTCCCACTAAAGTTCATATCGGACTTCTACTACCATATTCTAGAAATGCAACAGGCTTTCACAGTTATAAAAAAGTTAAAAATCTTTATTTTTTCACACTCACCGATCAATTTTAGGTTCCTACCTTGAAGTTCCATATTGCAGCTTAGGAAAGCTGAGGGTACACCCCGTCAGTGGAATATGTGTTTTGTATTCTGACCCTGCCACTTCCTCGTTTTGTAGCTATGATGAGCCTCTAAAACATCTTCTGGCCTCAGTTTCCTTATCTATAATTTTTAAAAAATAAAACCTATATTATGAATTTTGTAATTGTACGACACTTTCCAAATAGAATGGTACTCCAACTAGTAGTCATGTTGGGGAAAAATAAATAAGAATTATGGATAACTGACAGAAGGAATAAGAACGTGATCTCTTCAGTACTTAAGTTTCTTCCATCTAACACTCATAGTACTATAATTTTAAAACAAGTAAAAAAGAAAAGAAAAAAAATCCAAAACCCAGTTAGAAAGGAAAACTCACCACTCAGCATCTGTTAAGGGAATATGACTAAATATAATGTTCTGAAGTGGTTTGAATAGAGACTGTAAAATTGAAACCATTCTTTACCCACAAACTGGAAGCAAATAGCCTGCATAGGAGAGTTCTCCTCTGGGGACTAGAATATTGCGTGGGAGCTCCTGTTCTTGAAAGCGAAAGAAACAAATGACTTTTTGCCTTTTCTGCAAAGACTTGAAGTATGCAATTTTCAGGCTGAAGAATTGGCAAATGTATTTTTTCATTAATGTATTTTTTCATTAATGTATTTATTTATTCATTCACATATCCATCTGATCTTTAATAGATTTATAATTAAATAAGCCTTTCAAAATATTTTGAGTGGCTTACATGCAGACATTGTCTTGGAAGCTAGCAAATGAATCACGAACAAATGCTTACATGTTCTTCATAACATGCTATGGTAAAGCCCTAGAATTGTGGTAGAAATACAAGGTATAATCTATATATTTTGTTTTATGACAGCATAAATATTTTATTTTATGATGCTATTTATTTATCCTTGTAGCTCTTAAACATGTATCACAGTGTTTGGCAAATGCGGAAATAGGCAAACATCTTCAGGAATTTAATTGAATAGCAATAATATGCATAAATCACTGTATCTATTTTTTAGATAAACAGAATACACTAGAATTAAAGTTGTTTAAGCATAAATTTCAGTCAGTATTTGGCATACCAAAGGTGTCGGCAGCGTGCATAGAATCTTTTGTCCCTGACTGTGCTTCGTCTGGTACTGTTTTCTGCTCATTTTGTGCTCCCATGAGCAGTTAAAACTCTGTTAAAACTGCTGGGAATGAGTTTTTAATGCAATGAATAAAAAGACGTCATTCTTGTGTGAATGTCTATATTTTCTATTCTAATTTCATTAGCATTATCAAAAAATAAGTGAGCAGTGCAGTAGAGAAATGGGGGTAATCCATGATTGGAGGTGAAAAGAAGGGAGAAAGGAACTAACAGCAGCAAAGACTCACAAGTTAATACTATCTTTTCTTTTTTTGCATGGATATTCCAGCCAGGATTTCTGGTAAAGGTCCAATGATGTTCTAGCTGCAGAAAAGGATGAGTGGATATACTTATCTGAGATGAATGAGATCCTGACAGAAGAGTTTCGTTTTATAACAAAAATCTCCATGTTCAACCGAGCTCAAAAAAATATGCAGATGTTGATGGCGTTTGAGGAAACCCCTGGAAACACTGCCTGGGGCATTCAATAATAGCCAGAGTTCAGGGGTAATTTTAAGGAGGTAATTGGCTCTAAGTGATGACGGAACAGAACCCAAGTAAAGCCTGTGAATTAACACAATTTTATATATCAAGAAATATTTATGTCATAAAAATTAGTACTTTTATTTATCAATGGACTTTATCAACAAAGTGAGAAGTAAACCAACAGATTGGGAAAAAAAATTTTGGAAGCTATATATCCAATAATGATGTAATATCTAAACTTTATGTCATTATATATATACACACACATATAAAACCATACATATATATACAGATACACATATACATATAATATACAAAATAACAACAAAAAAAAAAAATAAAAAAATTGACAAAGAACTCGAACAGACATTTAACCAAAGAAGATACATGGCCAACAAGCACATGAAAAGAAGTTCGATATCCTTAGTTTTTGTCCTTGTTATTAGGAGCTATTGAGTCAGTTCCAACTCATATGCACAACAGCATGAAACACTGCCAGGTCCTCCACCACACTCACAAAATATGCTATATTTCAGTTCATTGTTGCAGCCACTGTGTCAATCCACCTCATTGAGGGTTTTCCTCTTTTTCACTGACCCTCCACTTTACCAAGCATGATGTCCTTCTCCAGGGACTGGTCCCTTCTGATAACATGTTCAAAGTACATGAGATGAAGTTTCACTATCCTTGCTTCTAAGAAGCATTCTGGCTGTATTTCTCCCAAGACAGATTTATTCCTTCTTCCGGTAGTCCATGGTATATTCAATATTATTTGCCAATACCATAATTCAAATGCATCAATTCTTCAGTCTTCCTTATTCATAGTCCAGTTTTTGCAGGCATATGAGATGATTGAAAATATCATGGCTTGGGTCAGGCACATCTTATTCCTTAAATTAGCACCTTCTCTTTTTAACCCTTTAAAGAGGTCATTTGCAGCAGATTTGCCCAATGCAATATGTTGTTTAAATTCTTGACTCCTGCTTCTATGGACATTGATTGTGGATCCAAGTAAAATGAAATCCTTTACAACTTCAATCTTTTCTGTTCATCTTGGTGTTACTATTGGTCCAGTTGTGAGAATTTTTGTTTTCTTTATGTTGAGGTGTAATCCATATGGAAGGCCTTAGTTTGATCTTGATCAGTAAGTGCTTCAAGTTCTCTTTGCTTTTAGCAAGCAAGTTTGTGTCATCTGCATATCACAGGTTGTTAATGAGTCTTCCTCCAATCCTGATGCAGTATTCTTCTTCATAAAGTCCAGGTTCTCGAATTTTTTTTTCAGCATACAGATTGAATAAGTATGGTGAAAGGACACAACCCTGACACATACCTTTCCTGACTTTTAGCCACACAGTATCCCTTTGCTCTATTTGAACTACTACTGCCTCCTCTGGCCTATGTACAGGTTCCATGTAAGCACAATGAAGTGTTCTGGAATTTCCATTCTTCGCAGTTTTAAACATAATTTGTTATGATCCACACAGTTGAAAGCCTCTACATAGTCAATGAAATGCTGTTAAACATATTTCTTGTATTCTCTGCTTTCAGCCAAGATCCATTTGACATCAGCAATGATATCGCTCATTCCACATCCTCTTCTGAATCTGGCTTGAATTTCTGGCAGTTCCCTGTTGATGTACTGCTGCAACCATTTTTGAATTATCTTCAGCAAAACTTTTTTTTTTTTGCCTGATATTAATGGCATTTGTTCTATAATTTCCTCGTTCTGTTGGATAACCTTTCTTTGGAATGGGCACAGATATGAATCTCTTGAGGTTGGGTGACCAGGTTGCTATCTTCCAAATTTCTTGGCATAGATAAGTGAGTGCTTCCAGCGTTGCATCTGTTTGTTGAAACATCTTGTGTTGGTTAAGGTTGCGTGTCAAGTTGGCTGGACCATGATTCTCAGTGGTTTGGAGAATATGAGAGAGTTTGGCAGTTAGGTAATGATGTAATCACCTCCATGATGAGATCTGATATAATGTAATCATCTCCATGATGACATCTGATATAGCAGCCAATCAGCTGAAAGGGACTTTCCTTGACAGGGTAGCCTGCATCCGATATATACGGACTTGCTAGCAAATATTGCTGGCTTTGCTTTGGTCTGTTTCCTGCATTTGGCTCATTGGCATCTGAACTCTGGTTCTTGGGGCTTAAGCCAGCAGCCTACCATCTTACCTGCTAATCTTGGATTTATCAGCCGTTGCAGCTATATGACTCAGGAGAAGCCTCCAGCCTGATGCCTGACCTATGGATTTGGGACTGTCCAGCATCTACGAATGCGTGATACATTTCCTTGGTATAAATCTCTCTCTCTGTTCCTCTCTATCTGCCTGTCTGTCTATCTCTCTATGTACATGCTTCACTGGTTTTGCTTCTCTGCAACACCCACATAAGGCCCATCTTAATTGATATTCCATAAATTCCTTAAGCCTTGTTTTTCGCCAATGCCTTCTGTGCAGCTTGGACTTTTTCCTACAGTACCATCAGCTCTTGATCATACGCTACTTCCTGAAATGATTGAACATTGATCCTTTTTTTTGTTTTTGGTACAGTGACTCTGTGTATTCTTCCATCTTCCCTTGATGCTTCCTGTATCATTCAATATCTTGACGATGTTGTTGTTTTTGTTAGGTGTCATCGAGTCAGTTCTGACTCACAGCGACCCTGTGTACTACAGAACTATGTACTGCACCATGTTCACAATCATTGTTATGCTTGAGCCCATTGTTGCAGCCACTGTGTCAATCCATCTTGCCAAGGGCTTCCTCTTTTTCACTGACACTCTACTTTACCAAACATGATGTCCTCCAGGGACTGATCCCTCCTGATAACACGTCCAAAGTACGTGAGACATAGTCTAAGGAGCATTCTGGTTGTACTTCTTCCAAGACCGATTTGTTCTTTCTTTTGGCAGTCCATGCTATATTCAATATTCTTCTCCAACACCACAATTCAAAGGCATCAAATCTTCTTTGGTCTTTCTTATTCATTGTCCAGCTCTTGGATGCATATGAGGAGTTCGAAAACACCGTGGCTTGGGTCAGGCCCACCTTGGTCGTCAAGATGACATCTTTGCTTTTCAATACTTTAAATAGGTTTTTTGCAGTTGATTTCCCCGGTGCAATGCGTCTTTTTATTTCTTGACAGCTGCTTCCACGGATGTAGATTGTGGACCCAAGTAAAATGAAGTCCTGAATAACCTCTATCTTTTCTGTTTATCGTGATCTTGCTTATTGTTTCAGTTGTGAGAGTTTTTGTTTTGTTTATGTTGAGGTGTAATCCATACTGAAGACTGTGGTCTTTGATCTTCATCAGTAAGTGCTTCAAGTCCTCTTCACTTTCAGCAAGCAAGATTGTGTCATCTACATAAAGCAAATTATTAATGAGTCTTCCTCCAATCTTGATGCCCTGTTCTTCTCCATATAGTATAGTCCAGCTTCTAGGATTATCTGCTCGGCATACAAATTGAATAGGTATGGTGAAAGGATACAACCCTGATTCACACCTTCCTTGACTTTAAACCATGCAATATCCCCTCGTTCTGTTCCGGTGACTGCCTCTTGATCCATGTACAGGTTCCTCATGAGCACAATTAGGTGTTCTGGGATTCCCATTCTCCACAATGTTATCCATAACTTGTTATGATCCACACAGTCAAATGCCTTAGCGTTGCCAATAAAATGCAGGTAAACATCTTGCTGGTATTCTCTGCTTTCAGCCAGGAACCATGTAACACCTATAACAATATCCCTGGTTCCACATCATCTTCGGAATCCAGCTTGAATTTCTGGCAGTTTCCTGTCGATATATTGCTGCAGCTGCTTTTGAATGATTTTCAGCAAAATTTTACTTGCAAGTGATATTAATGATATTGTTCGATAATTTCCACAATCGGCTGGCTCACCTTTCTTGGGAATAGGCATAAATATGGATCTCTTCTAGTCGGTTGGCTAGGTAGCTGTCCTCCAAATTTCTTGGCATAGATGTTTCTAGCACTGCATCCGTTTGTTGAAGCATCTCAATTGGTATTCTGTCAATTCCAGGAGCCTTGTTTTTCACTGATGCCCTCAGTGAAGCTTGGACTTCTTCCTACAGTACTATTGGTTCCTGATCATATGTTACATTCTGAAATGGTTGAACTTCAACGAATTCTTTTTGGCATAGTGACTGTGTGTATTCCTTCCATCTTCTTTTCATGCTTCCTGCATTGTTTAATGTTTTCCCAAAGAATCCCTCAGTATTGCCACTTGAGGTTTGAATTTTTTTCTTCAGTTCTTTCAGCTTGAGAAATGCTGAACATGTTCTTCCCTTTTGGTTTTCTATTTCCAGGTCTTTGCACATGTCATCATAATACTTTACTTTGACCTCTCAAGCTGCCCTTTGAAATCTTCTGTTTAGCCCTTTTACTTCATCATTTTTTTCCGTTTGCTTTAGACACTCAAGGTTCAAGAGAAGTTTCAGGGTCACTTTTGACATCTATTTAGATCTTTTATTTCTCTCCTATATTTTTAATGACCTTTTGCTTTCTTCATGTATGATGTCCTTGATGTTATTCCACAACTCGTGTGGTCTTTTTAGTGTTCAACACAGCAAATCTATTCTTGAGATAGTCTCTAAATTCAGGTGGGATATACTCAAGGTTGTGTTTTCGCTTTCATGGACTTGTTCTAATTGTCTTCAATTTCAACTTGAACTTGCATATGAGTAATTGATGGTCAGATTCGCAGTCAGCCCCTGGCCTTGTTCTGACTGATGATATTGAGCTTTTCCATCATCTGTTTCCACATGTGTAGTCAATTTGATTCCTGTGTATTCCATCCAGCTAGGTCCCAGTGTATAATTACCGTTTATGATGGTGAAAGAGGTATTTGCAACGAAGAAGTCATTGGTCTTGCAAAATTCTATCATTCAGTCTCTGGCATTGTTTCTAGCACCAAGGCCATATTTTCCAACTACCAATTCTTCTTTCCAAATTTCACATTCCAATCAATGGTAATTATCAATGCATCCTGATTTCATGTTTGACCAATTTCAGACTGTAGAAGTTGGTAAAAATCTTCAATTTTTTCATCTTTGGCCATAGTAGTTGGTGCATAAATTTTACTGATACTCGTATTAACTGGTCTTCCTTATAGGCATATGAATATTATCCTATCCTATCTACTTCAGGATAGATCTTGAAATGTTCTTTTTGAGGATGAATGCAATGCCATTCCTCTTCAAGTTGTCGTCCACAGAATAGTAGACCATATGATTGTTTGATTCAAAATGACCAATACCAGTCCTTTTCAGCTCAATAATGCCTAGGATATTGATCTTTATGCACTCCATTTCATTTTTGATGATTTCCTATTTTCCTAAAGTCATACTTTGTACATTCCAGATTCTGATTATTAATGGATGTATGCAGCTGTTTCTTCTCATTTTGAGTCATGCCACATCAGCACATGAAGGGCCCAAAAGCTTGACTCCATCCAAGTCATTAAGGTTGACTCTACTTTGAGGAGGCAGCTCTTCCCCAGTGGTATTTTGAGTGCCTTCCAACCTGAGGTGCTCATCTGCCAGCACTATATTAGACAATGTTCTGCTGCTATTCGTAAGGTTTTCACTGGCTAATTTTTTTCAGAAGCAGACTGCCAGGTCTTTCTTCCTAGTCTGTCTTAGTCTGAAAGCTCAGCTGACACATGTCTGCCATGGGTGACCCTGTTGGTATTTGAACACTGGTGGCATAGCTTCCAGCATCACAAGCAACACACAAGCCCCCAAGGTATGACAAGCTACAGACGTGTGGGAGCTGAGTGAAATAAAATAGCCCCAAAGGACAAATTCTACATGATCAGACTTACATGAAGTAAGCAAATTTATAGAAACTAAAGATTATTCTTTGTTACCATGGGCAGAGGAAAGGGAAGTTTTGCTTAGGGGGCATTGAGCTTATGTTAGTTTTCGTGGAATAACTTGCATAGGATAATGATAATATATGCACAACATGAAGAATGTGATTAATACCACTGAATTATACATGAAGAAATTGTTGAGTTGACAAATGTTTAGATGCGTATGTTTTCATCACAATATGTAAAAAATAATTGGTCACATACTTGAACCTGTGTAAGAAATTAGTGAAGACTATTGAGAAAATAATTTAAACAATCAAAATTGCAGCTTCCATAATAACCTCAAGGTCTTAAGGTGAAATTCTTGTGGATCATAGAGACCAAAGTACAGAGAAGGGGTAGGCAAGTACTTGGCCTTAACCTGATCTCTGGTATCCATGTTTCTACTCACCTCAGTAATGGAGTAATTTCAGTAATAGAGCCAAACACATGATTTCTAATAGGTAAAATGATAAAAATAAGCTCTTCAGAATTTTTCTAAAGTTCAACATAAAGGGATTGAATGCTGTCTCTTAGCATAGTGACAAAGCCTAATCCAGTGACCTGTGAGTTCTGTGATCACCTGCACTTAGCTTCATCTCTTGTGCCTCAAAATCTTCAATGTTACATTGTCAAAGTTGTCCACTGTCATGGCCTTTAGAGAGTGTGGCACAATGAAACATGTAAACTATTTCAACTAGTACCTGGCACATGGTGCATATAAGAAAATGCCACAATATCTGTTGTTTGATCTTCACAACAGTGGTGTGAGTGGTCAGTCAAATCCTGGTAGGAGAGCAGAAGCCTCTCCCAGGTCTTAAAAGTGCACCTTACTAATGTATTTTGGATTTCCAGTTTTATTCAACTGTGCTCAGACAAGATGCCCTTTATCATTTCAAAACTACTGATATATGTTGATGTTTGGCCCAATGTATGGTGTGTCTTAGTATAGGCTCAATATACACCTGAAAAGAATATGTATGATGCATTGTTGGGAATGATACTCTGTATGTGCTAAATAGGAGAAGTTAATCAATTGTGCTGTTCATATCTTTCTTGTATTTATTGATGTTCCATTTTGTATACTGGCCGAATTGGACCCCAGTCCAAAGTTGAGGGGGCACGACTGCAATTCCAGTGATCCGGAAGAACAGATCCACTACGAGCCAAGAGGCTAAAGATATCATTTAGGTGAATTAGGAATATGGGGCTGCCTAAAGCCGAGGGAGCATTACTGCTTTCCCAGTGGACCTGGTAGGTGGGGGCTGACATCCAGGGCTGAGGGGCCTCTGCCTAGAGTCTGGAGAGTGTGGGTCAATGCCCAGAGCCAGTAGAATGGGGTCATTGCCCAAATGGTCCTGGAAAATAGAAGATTATTTTCAAGCCTTTAAAGATAATGAAATTTGCTCTGCTGGATTTTGGACTTATTTGGTCCCCATGACCCCTTCTTTCCCTTTACTTTCTCTCATATGAGATGGAAATGTTTACCCTTTTTCCATTCTACCCTTGCACTTTAGAAGCAGGTGACTTACATTCAAGGTTGCATAAGTCTAAAGATGGAAAGAATTAGGTCCCAGGATAGAACACCCACAGAATCTCACCCTTACTTGATAATTCAAAAAATGAGACTTTGGACTTAGAGTTGATGCTGGAATGGGTTAAGATTTTGGGGATGATGTGATAGAGTGAATGTGTTTTGAATGTGGGAAGGACATGAATTTGGGTGTGTGTGTGCGACAGCAGTGGGTTTTTTTGGGTGTGTGTCAAAGGGTTAAATGGTGTGGGTTGAATTGAGTCTTTTTCCAAAATATGTGTTGAAATACTAACCCCTGTACCTGTGGATGCAATGTAATCTAATGTAACATAGTTATCTTCCACAATGCAATGTAATTTGATCAATTAGTGGAGGTCATATCAATGTTGAGTGGATCCTAAACATAACCACTTCTGAGATATATAAAGAGCAGGATAGATACAGGTACATGTAAGCAGAAATAGGGAAAATCAGATACCATGTAATGATCATCTACAAGACAAGGAACCAGGAAAACCCAGGGCTACCAACAAGAAAGGAATCAATATGGTCGAGATTCCAGAGTCTGATTTGGGATTTCAGTCTACAAAATTGTGAGAAAAAATTATTATATGTATATACATATGATGGAAAAATATATATATATAACTTGTCACAGTCTGTTGGTGTCATCGTTTTACCAGTTTGAGTAAAGTGCAGAAGCTTATCTCCCTATTGTACTTTTAATTTCCTTTGAACCCTGGTGGTGCAGTGGCTAAGAGCTACAACCGCTAACCAAAAGGTTGACAGTTTGAATCCACTAGCCGCTCCTTGAAAACCTGATAGGGCAGTTCTACTGTGCCCTACAGGTGTGCTATGACTCATAATCAACTCAACAGTGATGGGCTTGTCTATAACATACTTATCTTAAATATTTACTCACCATATTTCGAATCACATCAGACAGTGTCAAATTTTTTCCTTCCATGTTCAAATATAATTTAGAACACTCAAGAGGGTAATAAAAGTCTATGTATTAAAAAACACACCCCTATTTTCAAAAGCCATGTTTTTTTCTTTCTGATATTCTAAGATTACTTCTTTTATCATTGCCTTTCTGTTTAGAATTTGCTTTAGTTATTCTTTTTGTGTAGGTCTCCTGGTGACTGCTTTTTCTTAATTTGAGAATATGTTAATTTCCTCTTCACTCTTGAAAGATGTTTTCACTGGATATGGGATTCTGGGTTTGCAGTTCTTTCAGCAATTCTTTCTTCATGGTTTCTTTTAAAGGCTCTGTCATTTGAATAGATTTCATTTCACTGTTAATGTGTTGTTTCTTTCTCACTGCTCTCAAAGTTTTTCTTTGTCTCCAGTTTTCACAATTTGGGTATGATGTGTCTTGGTGTGAAATTCTTTAGGTTTATTCAGTGTGGGGTGCGTGCAGCTTCTTGAATTTGTAGGTGTGTCTTTTGATGAATTTGTGACATTTTCAGCCATTATTTGAGTAATCTTTCATTTCTACCCTATTTCTCCTCTTCTGGCACGCAACAAAATTTTTAGATCCTTTGCCATATTTCATAGATTTATGGGTTTTTTTCATTTTTTTTTTTTCAGTTTATATTCTCCCCATTGTTCAAATTTGGTGATTTTATTGTTTGGTCTTCAGGTTCACTGATTGATTTCTCTGTGCCCTCCATTCTGCTGTTAAGGTCATCCATCGTGGTTTTAAAAGTTCTGATTCATGTACTTTTCAATAATAAAATTTCCATTTGATTCTTCTTTGTATTTTCTTTCTTTTCTGAAACTTCCTATTTTTTGCTGTCTTTTTCTTATATTTGTTTCTAATGTGTTTTTAATTGCTTCTTGAAGCATTTTTATGATTTAAAAAAAACCCCAAACCTGTTGCAATTGAGACATTTCCGAACTGTAGAGACCCTATAGGACAGAGTAGAGCTTCTCCATAGGGTTTCCAAGGAATGGCTGGTGGATTCAAACTCCTGACCTTTTGGCTAGAAGCTGAGTTCTTAACCGCTGTGTCGCTAGGGCCCCCAATTTTATGATGGTGACCTAAAAATGGTGACCTTAGTATCTGCATCAGATAATTCTTACATCTTTCTCATCTCAGTTCTGTTATTTATTGATTGTTTCAATCAGTTTGAGATCATTTTAACTCTTCAAATGATGAGTGATTTTTTATAGAAATCTGGACATTTTGGATATTACGTTGTATTCATTTTTGTATACAGGTTAGGTAGGGATACAACTTCATTATTTTGCATGTGGATATCCAGTAGTCCCAGCATCATTTGTTGAAAATAATCCTTTCTTGTTGAATGGCCTTGGTACTCTTGTTGAATATCAGGTGACCATAGATGCTTGGGTTTGTTTATGGACTCTCCATTACATTCCATTGATCTATATGCCTGCCTTTATACCAGCTCCCACAATTTTATTAGAGTAGATTTGTAGTTAAGTTTTGAAAATGGGAAATCAGAGTTCAACTACCTTTTTCTTTTTCAAAATTATTTTTGCTACTTAGGTTCCTTGATTTCTATATGAATTTTAGGATCAACTTTCCATTTCCAAAAAAAGAGTTATTGGAATTCAGATAGGGATTTCATTGAATCTATAGATTATTTTTTAGAATATTACCTTATTAACAATTGTGAGTCCTTCAGTCCATGAGCACTGTATGACTTTTCACTTATTAGGTGTTCTTTAATTACTTGCAACAGTACTTTGTGTACAAGTTTACACATTCCTGATGAAATTTATTTTTATGTATTTTATTATTTTTGATAATATTGCAAAGTTAATAGTTTTCTTAATTTCCTTTGAGCTCTATACATTTGTGTATTTTAGATATTTCATATAAGTGGGATCATACAATAATCATCCTTTTGTGACTGACTTACTTCACTCAGCAAATGTTTTCAATATTAATCCATATTGTAGCATGTATCAGTACTTAATTTCTTTTTATGGCTAAATAATTGTCCACTGAAGTCCTGGGTAGTGCAAATGGTGAAGCACTTGACAACTAGCCAACAGTTTGATAGTTTGAACCCACCTGGAGGTGCCACAGAAGACAGTCCTAGTGATCTGCTTTGGAAAGTCATAACCTTGAAACTGCTCTATGGAGCAGTTCTATTCTGCACACATGGGGTTACCATAAGTTGGAACTGACTTGACAGCAACTAATGACAAACAACAAATATTCCATTGTATGTATGTACCATATTTTATTTATCTATTCATCTGCTGATAGACATGTATAATGTCCCCACTTTTTGGTTATTGTAAATAATGATGTTGTGAACATCTATGTACAAGTAGCTGTTTGTGTTCCTGTTCTCAGTTCTTTTGGATGGGTGCTTCCGATTGGAATTGCTGGATCAAATGGTAATTTTATGTTCAGCTTTTTGTGGAATCACCAGAATGTTTTTCACAGTGGTTATACCATTTTAAAATCACACCAGCAATGGATGAGGTTTCCAATTTCTCCACATACTCACCAACACTTGTTGTTTTCCTTGTTTAAAATCATGGCAATCTTAGCGGGTGTGAAGTGATATCTCATTGTGGTTTTGACGTGCATTTCCGTAATTACTAATGATGTTGAACATCTTTTCATGCACTTTTTGGCCATTTGCCTGTTCAAATGCCTTGCTCATATTTTGACTTGGTTGTTTGTTGTTTTGATGTAGGAGTTTATATATTTTGGATATTAAACATTTATCTAGTATAGGGTTCCCCAACATTTTCTAACAATCTGTGGGTTGTCACTTCATTTTTTTGATAGAGTCCTTTAATTCACAAAAATTTTAATTTTAATGAGGTCCTATTTATCTATTTTGTCATTTGGTGCTCATGCTCTTAGTGTCATATCTAAGAATCCATTGTTAAAAACTAGATCCTTAACATTTACCCACATGTTTCCTCTATGAGTTTTATGGTTTAAGCCTTACATTCAAGTCTTAATTCCATTTTGAGTTAGTTTTCATTCTTTCATTTACAAAAGTCCAAGTGTCCCAGCAACACTTATTAAGACTATTCTCTCCTCATTGTGTGGACTTAGCACCCTTGTTGAAAAACGAGTTGACCATAGATGTATGGGTTTATTACTGGACTCCCGATTCCATTCCATTGGTCTTATGTCTGTCATTACATCAGTACCAGACTGTTTTGATTACTGCAGCTTTGTAATATGCTTGGACATTGGGAAGTGTGAGTCCTACTCTGTTCTTTTTCAAGGTTGCCTTGATTATTTGGGCTCCCTTACCTTTCTGTGGAAACCCTGTGGCATACTGGTTAAGTGCTATAGCTGCTAACTGAAAGATCAGCAGTTTGAATCCACCAGGAGCTCCTTGGAAACCCTGTGGGGCAGTTCTACTCTGTCCTATAGGATTTCTTTAAGTCAGAATTGACTCAATGACAATGGTTTTTTTTTTTTTTTTTTTTTTTGGTCTCTCTATGGACACCCCAGTGGCACAGTGGTTAAGAGCTACGGCTGCTAACCAAAAAGTTGGTACTTGGAATCTATATAAACTTGTGGAGGATTAGGTTTTCAATTTGTGCAAAGAAGTACATTGGAATTTTGAAAGATATTGTTTAGAATCTGTAGATTACTTTAGGTAGCATTAAGTCTTCTATTCTATGAACATGAAAGGTCCTTCAGTTTATTTGTCTTATTTAATTTCTTTTAGTAATGTTTTATAGAAGCCCTGCTGGTGCAATGGTTAAGAGCTCACCTGCTAACCAATAGGTCTGCAGTTCAAACTTACCAGCCACTCCTTGGAAGCCCTGTGGGGCAGCTCTACTCTGTCCTATAGAGTTGCTAGTGTAGAAGTATTTCACTACTTTTGTTAAATTTATTCTGAAATATTTTAGTCTTTTAGATAATATTGCAAAAGGAATTTTTTCTTTAATTCCTTTTCAGGTTGCCTAGTGATAATGTATACAAATCTGACTTATTTTTGTGTGCTGACCTTGTCCCCTGTCACCTTGCTGAATTCATTTATTACGCATAGTAGCTTTCTTGTGGATTCTTTGAGGTCTTTTACATATAGGATAATTTCGTCTACAAAAAGGGATATTTTTATTTCTTCCTTCCTAATTTGGATAATTTTTATTTCTTTTTCTAGCCTAATTACTCTGATTAGAACTTCCAGTACAACACTGAATAGCAGTGATCAGAGTAGTCATTTTTGTCTTGTTACTGATCTTAGGGGAAATCTCTCAGTATATGATGTTAGCTCTGCCTCTTATATTACTGAGCAATTCCTTTTCTATCTATAGTTCGAGGATAGTTTTTTTTTTTGTATTTTTTATTGTACTTTAGATGAAGGTTAGCAGAGCAAATTGCTCATTAAGCAGTTAATACACATATTGTTTTGTGACATTGGTTGCCAACCCCTTGACTTGTCAACACTCTCCCCTTCTTGCCCTTGGGTGTACAGTAGGTTCTGAGGTCAGGTAGTGTGAGCCCTTCTATTTTGTTCTGTTTCTTCAACAGTGGTTTGCTTATCCAGGGCCTCTTTCCTCTCCATATAAAGCTAATGATTTGTTTTTCTATCCCTTTAAAGAATGTTGTTGGTATTTGGTTCAGGATTGCCTTGTATTTGAAGATTGCTTTGGAAAGAATTGACATTTTCACAACATTGAGTATACCTATCCATGAGTATGGTATGTTTTTCCATTTATGTATGTCTCTTTTGGTTTCTTGCAGTAGTATTTTTTTAAGTAATTGTTTTGTGCTTTAAGTGAAAGCTTACAATCCATGTCAGTCTCTCACACAAAAACTTATACATAACTTGCTAACCCATTACATACTCCCAATTACTCTCCCCCTGATGAGACAGCCCGCTCTCCCTCCACTCTCTTTTTTCATATCCATTTCACCAGCTTCTAACCCCCTATACCATCTCATCTCCCCTCCAGGCTGGCAGTTTTTCTCCTTCAGTGTTCTATATATGTCATCCCATTGCCTTCTTGCCTTCATGGTTTCTGCTAAGTAGTCTGAACTTATCCTTACTGATTCTCCTTTGTAGGTGACTTTTCATTCAACCCTGGCTGCTTTTAAAATTTTCTCTTTATCTTTGGTTTTAGCAAGTTTGATGATAATATACCTCAGTGATTTTCTTTTTGGATCAATCTTGTAAGGGGTTCAATGAGCATCTTGGATAGATATTCTTTCCTCTTTCACAATGCCAGGGAAGTTTTCTGCCAACAGATTTTCAACTATTCTCTTTGTATTTTCCGTTATCCCTTCCTGTTCTGTAACTCCAATCACACGCAAGTTATTCTTCTCGATAGAGTCTCACTTGATTCTTAGGGTTTCTTCATTTTTCAGAATTCTTTTATCTGATTTTTCTTCAACTATATTGGTGTCAATTGCCTTATCTTCGATCTCCCCCACTCTGTATTCCAATTGCTTGATTTTGCTCCTCTGACTTCCTATTGATTCGTCTAATTCTGTAATTTTCCTGTTAATCTTTTGGATTTCTGAATGCTGTCTCTCTATGGATTCTTGCAGCTTATTAATTTTTCCACTATGTTCTTGAATAATCTTTTTGGTCTCTTCAACTGCTTCATCAGTGTGTTCCTTGGCTTTTTCTGTAGATTGCCTTATTTCATTTCTGAGGTTATCCCTGATTTCTTGAAGCATTCTGTACATTAGTTTTTTATATTCTGCATCTGGCAATTCCAGGATTGTATCTTCATTTGGGAAAGATTTTGATTTTTTAATTTGGGGATTTGTAGAAGCAATCATGGTCAGCTTCTTTATGTGATTTAATATTGACTGCTATCTCTGAGCCATCGATAAGATCTTGTAATGATTTATTTTATCTTTGCTCACCAAGTCTTATCTTCTTGTTTTGTTTTGTTTCAGTATAGTAGATGGGCTCCTAGATTGCAATGTCTTGATGTAGCCTTTGAATCAGCTGGTTTGGGCTGTTGCCAAATATATAAGACCAAGAGTCCATTCACTATTCTTGAATAGAATCAGCTTAGGTGTTCTGATTTTGGGTCACCAAGTGTGTGCTGCAGACTGTCACCTATTAACTGAGAGGAGTAGTGGTGACAGTTGTGTGCACCAGATTCTAGTAGTGGCAGGGGGTCACACTCCAAGGATGGCAGGATGCTGACAGCCATCCCCCACATGCCAGTGAAGTAGGTGTGTCTCTATTCCTAGAGCACTTTGGTGGGTGGGCTCTGGAGCTGTACCTTAGGCACCCAGTGCTTGTACCTTTAAAGATTGGTAGGCATCACTATCCTCAGACCCCTTTAGCAGGGGACTAGGTGGTTTGGGTGGAGCTTCAGCCCCCAGTTCCATGCTGTGGATCAGTGAGGGCTCTGTTTAATAGGTAGAGAGGTATCAGACCTTGAAAATCTGTCTTTCCACTGCTCCGCTAAAACAATTACAGTCAGATCTCTATCAGAATTGCCTTTGCATTCTAATAGCCACTTTGTAGCCTGTAGGGATGAAAGCCTAAGACTGTGGATCTCATACGCTTGGCTGGAGCTAGTTCTGCATTTTTATTCCAGTTTAGGGAAATAGGGGAAGGATTCCCAGCCCCCCCCCCCCGCCCGGGTGGCTTATTGCTGCTTCCCTCAGGCCAGGAGAATGGGTTAGGAAAAAAAAAAACCCGTAGAGCACTTAACTCCAATGTTAATGAAGCCGCCTGGGGCAGGGAGGGGAGGGATCAAATAGATAGAAGAGTGTACTGTGGCAATATAGACAAAGTTACTTATCTTGCTTGGCGATGACTGTTTTTCTGGGTTTCCCAAGTGGCATGTAGCCTGTGTGCACTGGCTGGGTCGAGATTGCCCCCAAGGGCCAGACCTGTGTCCCATGTTTGTGCGTCTCAGGAAGCTGTGATCAGCTCCTCTGCTCCTAGTCCAGAGCCCAGCACCAAGGTTTTCTGGCTGGGACGCTGCACTCCAGGCTCCAAAAGCAGTTGCTGCTTCCCTGTGATTTTTCCTCTTGTCAGCCACATCGTTGTGCAGCCTGCGTGCCCTAGCTGGGTTTCCCCCGAGTTACTTCAGGGGGCTAGGGCTGCAACCCGTGCTTGTGCCAACTCAGGAAGCCATGCTTAGCTCCTCTGGGTTTAGTCCAAAGTCTGGTGCCAAGGTTTTCTGACTGGGACGCTTGCTCCAGGCTCAGAAAACAGTCGCTACTTCCCCGTGGTTGCTTGTTTTTTTGTCAGCTGCTGTCAGTGTCCAGCCTGCTTGCGTTGACTGAGTCTCTACGGAGGTTACTCCAGGGCCTTGGGGGTTAGGGCTTCATCCCATGCTTGCCCCGTCTCAGTAAGCCGCCGTCAGCCCCACCACTCTGACACCCGGGGACTGTGAGGGCTCAAGGCTGTGGCACAGGATGCTGGTTCCAGAAGTGGTAGCTGCTTCAGGGCGTGGCTTTTCACTCCCCTGTCACTCAGGTCAACTCTTTAGTTCTGTGTTTGTTGGTCAGGGTTTGTAGATTGTCATGTATGTGATCGATTCACTTGTTTTTACTGAGTCTTTGTTGCAAGAGGGATCCGCGGTAGTTTCTACCTAGTCAGCCATCTTGGCACTGCCTCCTCTCTTGCGATTCTTGTTATTGATTTCTACTTTTACACTTTGTGATCAGAGAAAATGCTTCGTATTATTTCGATGTTTTGGATTTTATTAAGGCTAGCTTTGAGGCCTAAAATGTGGTCTATTCTGGAAAATGTTCAATGTGCATTGGAAAAGAATGTATACTTTGTTACTGTTAGGTAGAGCATTCTGTGTATGCCTATGAGGTCACGTTGGTTGACGGTGATATTTAGATCTTCTGTATTTTTTTGAGTTTCTTTCTACATATGCTGTCTACTGAAAGTGGTGTGTTGAAGTCTCCTAGTGTTATTGTGGATCTGTCTGTTTCTGTTTTCAATGCTGTTAGAGTTTGTTTTATATATTTTGGAGCTCTGTCTTTGGATATGTATTATTATTTATTGTTACGTCCTCCTGATAGATTGACTCTTTAATCATTATACGATATCCTTCCTTATCTTTTACAGTTGATTTTGTCTTAAAGTCTATTTTATCAGAGTTGAATATTGACACTCCTGCTCTTTTTTTTTTTTGGTTATTGTTTGCTTGATATATATTTTTCCTTCCTTTCACTTTAGTTTATGTTTTTGTTTGTAATGTGTGTCTCTTGTAGACAGAATATTGATGGGTCATGTTCTTTTTTTATCCGTTAGCCACTCTCTGCCTCTGCACTGATGCATTTAAGCCTATTGTATTCACGGTGGTTTTTGATAGATATGCGTTTACATCTGTCATTTTATTGTACTTTGTGGTGTTGATGCTTTCTTTTTTCCATTCAATTTTGTTTGTGAATTTTCTTTTCATTTCTTTTGCTGTTGTTGATTTTGTGTTTACTGAGTCTTTATGTTTTTCTTCTCTTTTATTTTGTTGCACTGATTAACTTTCTTTGTGGTTATCTTGAAATTTACCTTTGTCTTTCTATGTTTAAACCTGTTTTTTTTTATTTTTTAATATCACCTTCACTTCATCTCCATATGAAAGTTTTTTAACTATGCCATTTATTCACTATTTTTTGTTTTGACATTGCTGTCATTTACAGATTGACATCTCTGGTCCCTTGAGCTTTGTTTTGTTTTTGAGAATTCTTTATCTGGGTTGGTATCTGGCTTATGTTGTCCTGTGTCCTAATCTGAGGTTGATTCTCTATCTGAAACACTCCCTTTAATATTTCTTGTAAGTTTAGTCTTTTTTTTTTTTTTTTAACAAATTCCCTTTATTGCTGCCTATCTGGAAATAATCTAATTTCACCATTGTATTTGAGAGACAATTTTGCTGAATACGTAGTTCTTGGTTGCCAATTTTTTTTCTTTCATGGCTTTATATATGTCATATCATTGGCTTCTTGCCTGCATGAAGTCTGCTAAGTAATCAGAGCTTAGTATTATTGGTTCCCTTTTGTGGGTGACTTTATATTTTTCCCCAAGATGCTCTCAGGACTTTTTGTCTTTGGTTTTGGCAAATTTGATTATGACATATCTTGGTGACTCTTTTGGTGCTATCCTATATGGAGTTAGTTTATCTTCTTGGATGGATATCATCTCATCTTTCATGATATCAGGAAAGCTTTCTCTCAACAAATTCTCTGTGTTTTCCATTGCTTCCCCCATTCTAGAATGTTCTAGAACACTCATGCTCAAATTTTTCCTCTCTATAGTGTCCCACATAATTCTTAGTCTTTCTTCATTCTTTTTTCCTGATTTTTCCTCAAATGAATTGGTGTCAAAGGATTTGTCTTCAAATTCACTGGTTCTGTCTTTCATTGCTTCAGTTCTGCTCCTATATCCTTCTACTGAGTTGTGTATTTCTGAAATTTTATTGTTAATCTTTCGGATTTCTAGTTGCTGTTTTTATATTGTTGCTAATTGTTTATTTTTTCATTTCTTTCTTATATTGTTTTCCTGAATTCTTTCATTGCTTTGTCTGTGTTTTCCTTGATTTCTTTCTTGATCTCTTGGGGAGCCCTACATATTAGTCTTTTTAATTTTTATCAGGTAGTTCCATTGACATTTCTTCCTCCATGAAGTTTTCTTTTTTTATTTTGATCACTTGCTGGAGCAATCTTGTTCTACTTCTTTATGTGATTTGATATTTTCTGTTTTCTCTGAGACATAAAGAAGTTATTATGTTTATTTATTTATTGTATTTTTGTTCTGTCCTGAATTTTTGTTTTGATATATCTGAGTAGGCTGGGCATGTGTGCTACTCTGGTTACTAATCTGGATGCGTTGAAGCGTTCATCTCCTGTCTCCGGCCAGATGGGGCAGTGACTGGATGTGTGAGGGCAGATGTTTGTTCACTGATGTTGCAGGGCTGCTGAGAATGTATCTGGCATTTCTGGTGAGGTGGTATATCTGTCTGACCAGTCACCTGGCCTTGGGCTCAGGGAGTATGCTCCTTTGCCACTTGGTTGGTGGTTGTATAGGCATTCTGCTGATTGCCAGGTGGTTGGGGAGAGGATGTCCTGGTCATTGGTCATGAGGTGGTGGTGCAGAAACTCTCACTGAGGATCCCAGGTGAGCAGGGCTGCACAGGTGTATTTGGAGTGGGCACAGCCCTCCAGTTATCGGGGGGGGTGATGTATGGGGAAAGGCAGGGGTAACGTTGCCTGTCCATGGGTGCCAAGTTGGTGGGCTTGCCCTTGTCCTTTAGAGACCATCACAGGTGAGGTTGTGCAGCTGTTCCTTGGGCCTCCAACACAAGTGGCTGTAGGGAATAGGAGGCACTGCAGGTCCTCAAGCCCCTGGAACAGACAGTTGGAGGCAGTGACAGGCACTACCAGCCCTCTGGCCCCCAAAGTGGCCAGGTAGAGGGAATGGAATGTATCGGTGGCCCTCAAGCCCCTGGCACATGTGGCCAGAGATAGTAGGAGGGATCCTTGGCTCTCGGGCTCTCAGCACTGCTGGCTGAAGGGATTAGGAAGCACCATTGGTCCTCAGGCCCCCAGAGTGGGTACCTGGAAGGAGTAGGAGGCACTGCACCTCTGTGGGTCTACATTCTGAGTAGTTGACCAAAGAGGCAGATGCTTCCAGTCCATGGGCTCCCGAATTGGGGGTGGGGCAGTGGTGGGTGCTGCTGGATTGCAACCAAGTGTGGGGAAGGAGGGATGGGTGAGGGGAATGGGGTCCCCATAGACTCATGGACCTCTGGCATGGGAGCTGAGGTGGGTGGAGTGTGTCCACTAAATTTTCATAGGGTGGGAAGCACTTCTGCCTGGCTCTGGACATTTGTGCAGAGTTGTTCCAGCTTGGCTGCTAGAGGTGATAGTGGTTTCGACCTGGAACACTGTTTCTTTGTCTCAATATGGCCGTACTGTGTAGCTTCAGCTAGTAGGTCCCTGGCAATCCCTAATTCTTTGTGTCCACTGTTTTTATACTGACTCTCCTTCCACTTGGTGCTCTGTTCGATTCTTCAGCCTTGTCTTTGATGCTAAGGGTTCCAAAGTTGTCACCTATATCTGATTCACTTGTTTTCTTGAGTCTTTGTTTTAAGAGAGGTGCTATGAATCATCTGACCACTCCACCATTTCGGACTACATTGTTTGAGGTGTTTTAATTATTCATTCACTCTATTTACTTGTATTAAGTTTATTTAGCATTTTAGTTAACTAGTGGTGCGATAACAGAAACACCACTAGTGGATGGCTTTAACAAAAAGAAATTTATTTCCTCATAGTCTAGTAGGCTACAAGTTCAAATTCAGGGCATCAGCTCCAGGGGGAGCTTTTCTGTTTCTGTAGGCTCTGTAGGAAGGTCCTTGTCATCAATCTTCCCCCGCCTAAGAAGATCTCAGCACAGGAACCTCACATCCAAAGGTTGTGCTCTGCTCCTAGTGCTGCTTTCTTGGTGATATGAGGTGATATGAGGTGAGCGTCCACATAAGACAAAAATATCTTCACTTCTTTGGCTCATTCAGAGAGGTCTATCCACATATCTTTTCCCCATACCTCCTTGTCTGAAATTTTCCAGTTATGTACCTTCCAAGTCCCTGACCATCCAGCCAAAACTTTGCCCATCCCATGAATCAGTATATAATCTCACATTGGCCATTTCTCCTTCTGAACAAAGTGAGAACTAGATGCACTGCTTGAAGTTCTGTCCATTGGGAGGATTTACCTTCACTAGTGTCCTTCAGGAAGGTCCTACCGCTTTCAAGTGGTGCCTGCATATCACAGAGAACCATCTGTAAACCAGGCACAAGTTTTCTCTTCTTCAGTCAACTGGTCATTAAGGAACTCCCCGTGAGACCATAGGTGCAGGCTGGGAGATGGAAGGTAATGTGACGGGAGTGGAGACCATGGGCCACTTCCTCATGCAACTTACTTGTGCCTTCAGGTCCTGTTTGGGCCCTATCTCATATATACCACTTCCATTCAATAATGAAGTGCTGCTGTGCACCTCTAAATTTATGACTCTGTGGGTCAGAGAACACTCAGTTCCTGATGGGCAACTCAGGCCACATGGTGACTTGCTGTCCCATGGTTAAGCATTCAGTTTCTACTAAGGCTCAGTAACAAGCAAAAGCTGTTTCTCAAAAGGAGAGTAGTTATCTGCAGAAGATGGTGGGGCTTTGCCCCAGGATCCTAGGGGCCTGTGCTGTGATTCACCAATAGGGGCCTGCGAAAGACTCCAAACAGCATCTCTCTCTGCCCCTGACACTTCACACACCACTGGATCAGCTGGATCATATGGCCCAAGGGGCAGAGCAGCTTGCACAGCAGCCTGAACTTGTTGTAGATCCTTGTCTTTTTCCTGGGCCCCTCTCAAAACTAGCAGCTTTTCGAATCACTTGATAAATAGCCTGGAGTAGCACACCCAAATGAGGAATATGTTGCCTCCAAAATCCAGAGGCCTACTAGGCGCTGTGCCTCCTTTTAGGTTGTGAAAGCAACCAGACACAATAACTTATCTTTCACTTTGGAAGGCATATCTGGACATGCCCCATGCCACTGGACCCCTAGAAATTTCACTGAGGTGGAAGGTGCCTGAGTAATTGTGGGACTAATTTCCCACTGTCTAGTACTTAAATGTTTTAGAATAAGTCCAGAGTCACTGACACTTGTTCCTTACTAGGTCCAATCAGCATAATGTCATTAATGTAATGGATCAGTTTGACATCTTATAGAAGGGAAAGGCAATCAAGATCCCCGCAGACTGAATTACAACCGAGGTCTACAGAGTTAATGTAGCTCTGAGTTAGCCATGTGAAGGTGCATTTTGGGCCTTGCCAGCTGAAGGCAAACTGTTTTGGTGGTCCTTTGAAACAGGTATTCCAATTACGCATTTTGGAACAGGGGAAATCACTGCAGGATGGGTTCAGGGACCCACTGGACCTACTGTGAGATGGACATGCACCAAGACTCCATTAATAACCTGATCTCCATATGCCCCCTGACTGGTGGGCCACAGTGACACTTTGGATCTTCTGGAATTAATATCAGTTCAGAGCCAGTATCCAGTAATCCCCAAAAATTCTGATTATTTCCTTTTACCCAATGAACAGTCAGTCTCATAAAAAGCTGTGGATCCCTTTGGGAAAGACTGGGACACAGATTACCAGTACAAAATTTTGGCAGTGTATTGGAATCCTTCCTCAAAGGGACCTGGCCTCCCCTTCATTCAAGAGGTGTGGATCTTTAAACTAATTCAAGTCTGGGAATTGATTGAGGGACTGTGACTCTATTCTGGTGATTTGAGTTAGACTGCTACTGTTCATCTGACCTAGAATTCATCTATTTGTACAGATCAGGTAAATATTTAGTAGGTTTTCTCTCCTAGGGACACCATGGCTAAGTAGCCAATGCCATAAGTCCATACAAGTCAGAGTATTCTGATTACTGCTTTGACTTCACTGTCCATTTCTGTAACCACATCCACTTGTTTTTGTCAATTGAGTGCAGCCACTCGGCCCCTACTACCACAGAGTCCAATCAGCCCCATTGTAGTTTGGTGTCTTAGTTCAGTTATGGCAGTTCCCACTCTCAAATCGTATTTACATAAACTAGCAATCACGGCAGTCTTCAAGGATGCTGGAGCTCCCTTCACAAATTTGTGCCTCACAGTTGTGGTAAAAGATGTGCCCTCTGGGCATTCCATGTGTGGATCTGTGGGTCTAACCTGATAAATCTACTCCAGCAAGCCAATTTTCCGAAGCCTTTGGATACTTTCTTCTGCAGTATACCAAGGCAGGTCTGATACTTCAACTTGATTTAGTGTAGGCCACTGTGTAGTCCATGCTTCAGCTACCCAGCCAAACGAACTGTTAGATCCTTTCCTAACTTCTTGAGCTGAAACACTGAATGGAGAATATGTGCTTAGTGGACCCATATCAATAAATTCAGACTGATCCATCTTTATGTTTCTTGCACCATTAGCCCACACCCTTAATAACCATCCCCACACATACTCCCCAGGTTTCTGTTTGTACATGTTAGAAAAGTCAAGTAGTTCTCTTGGAGTGTAGCATACCTCCTTCTGGGTCACACTTTGTACTTCACCTTTTGGGGCTTACTGGGACTTAAGTCTGGTTATAGCTCTAGAAGGCAGAATCAGTAGTGTGGAATTGTTTTGAGAAGGTTCAACATTGTCTTGTAAAGCATCTGCCTCAGGCAATGCCCCAGGCAATGACTCAAGAAAGGGCTCTTTAGAGGCAGCTGGGTTAGAGCTAATTTCATTAGATAGGAGTGGAGGGGCTAATGGTTTTTCTGGGCAGGGTGGTGTAGCAGACAAACTTAAAGTAATCTCTTCAGATGGGAGTGGTTCTGTAGGCAAGAGTGATTCAATGGAATTTAGGGGCTCAGTGTCTCCACCTTCCTGATTTTCTTCTCGTATGTCCCCGTTCCAAGTTTCAGGATCCCATTTCTTCCCAATCAATGCTCTCACTCTAACTTCAGACACCTCTCAATGTTGGCAATTGAGCTAGCATTTTAATTCAGCCTCTCTTACAATAGAAGCCTGGGTTTGGTTTTTGGAAATATCAGCTCTGTTACTACAGCAAATAATGCTTTATTTCAAACCACAATTGGAAGATTTGAGGCCATTCATGTGGCACTTGAGCTTTGACTCTGAAGCCCTGTACACATCTCTGTCTTTCACCAGTTTGTCTAGCAAAAGTAGGATCAACTAACAAGCTTCCTTATACTTCTCAATCTGGCAAAACTGTAGAAAGATATCACACATGTGTTCAGTATGAGCCTTGCCTCTCACCAATATCCAATCTACTGGTGGCAATATTTTGCATATTTTTATTGGCACCTCACACCGTGGATTAGCAGTGCCCTCTTTACTGCTGGAAGCAGAGTAATCAATATCGTTAAGACTAACCAGACTTGAGAACCAATTTAGAAAACTCATCCTTACAATTTTGTTTCTTTAGAACCACTTGCGGTAATAAATGTGTTAAGCTGAGTTCCCTAGAGAAGCAAAACCAGTGAAGTGTGTATATATATGTATATATATATATATATATATATATATATATATGGTTTATATTAAAGAAACAGCTCACGTGATTGTAGAGGTTAGAATGTCCCAAGTCTGTGGATCAGGATACAGGCCTCTCCCAATGCACGCAGCAGCAGGAGCTGGTGAACCCAAGATCAGCGGGTTGGAGAGCAGGGCCCGCACTCACAGGCTGTGAAGGTCAAGGGAATTCCAAGGTCAGCAGGAAAGACTGCAAGGTTTCTCCTTATTCACACAGCTGCAGGGGCTGGCTAACCCAATCTCAGCAGGTCGAGGAGCGGGACCCTTGCTTGCAGGCTGTGAAGATTGATGAATCCCAAGATCAACAGGTAGTCTTTTAGCTCAAGTCTGAAGAACTGGACTTCAGGCAAGAGACATCTGCTGGATCCATAACAAGCCAAAAACCTTGGCAAGGTGATCAGGAAGCAAGTAGGTGGCGGAGGGCAGAGAGATGAGGGCTGGCTGAGGGGGTGATGAGCCACTACAGGTCCCATGCCCACAGTTACCACCCAGCAGATTCCATCATGGGGGTGGTCACATATCAGATTTCAACAGGGAAGTGATCACAATGTTATACAACTGCCAAACACTGAGAATCACGTCCCAGCCAAGTTGACACACAATCTTAACCATCACAGTTCCATATTTTTTTCTTATTATAGATAAAGTTTTGTCCCTTAAAAAAAAAAAATCAAATAACGAAATTTTGGTTTAAAGATTTTCTGTACTGTTTCCCTATTTGCTGTTTTATTTCCACTCTAATCTTTAATTTTCCTATTTTTTTATAGCTTTGTGTTGAGTTTGTACTTGTTTTTCTAGTTCGATGTAATAACATTCACCAACATTCTTTGTTTCTTATGCCTTCAGGTTCCTGTTCAATGGCCTTTTATTTCCAACTGAAAAACTCTTTTTAGCATTTCTTGTAGGTCGGATCTATTATTGATGGACTCAATCAACCTTTATTTCTCAGAGACTGTCTTAATTTCTATTCCATTTTGAAGGATAGTTTTGCTAGATATACATTTTTTTCAGCAATCTATATGATCCAACTATTTTCTTAACTCAATGTTCTCAAGTTTCCTGACCATTTGATGTTGTTAGGTGACATCAGTTGTTTCTTACTCATAGTGACCCTGGGTAAAAGAGAAAAAAACACTGCCTGGTCCTGCACCCTCCTCACAATTGTTACTATGTTTGAGCCCATTGTTGCAGCCACTGTGCCAATCTGTCTCATTGAGTATATTCTTTTTTTTTTTTCACTGACCCTCTGCTTTGCCAAATATGATGTCCTTCTTTGGGGATTGGTCCCTCCAGATGACATGTCCAAAGTATGAGATGAAGTCTTACCATGCTCACTTCTAAGGAGCATTGTAGCTGTACTTCTTCCAAGACTAATTGTTCGTCTTTCTGGCAGTCTGTGGTATAATCGATATTCTTTGCCAACACTATGATTCAAATAAATTAATTCTTCAGTCTTCCTTATACATTGTCCAGCTTTCACATGCATATGAAGTGATTGAAAACACCATGGATTAGGTCAGGTGCACCTTTGTCTTCAAGGTGACATCTTTGCTTTTTAATTCTTTAAAGAGGTCTTTTGCAACAGATTTACCCAATGCAGTGTGTTGTGATTTCTTGCAAAGCAGTGATTTCTTGACTGCTGCTTCCATAGGTATTGATTGTGGATCCAAATAAATTGTGATCCTTGACAACTTCAATCTTTTCTCCATTTATCATGACGTTGCCTATTAGTCCAGTTGTGAGGATTTTTGTTTTCTTCACATTGAGATGAACTTTGCAAAATGAAAACAGAACTTAAAGATGTGGAAAATTCTGTTGTAGAAACTAAGGACACATGTCCTAGAATTTCCACCAAGAATGTGGCTATGCAATCTTTTGTTAAAGAGATTAAGCCTGTGACTGATAGATCTAACCAACAGCAGAAAACCCATCAGCTTACACTGAAGGGAACAGAGAAAGAATGAAAAGAAAGAATACAGTCTGCCTCTTGAAATTCTATAGGCAGAAAACAGACCAAAGGAGCTACATATGTTGTCTGGGATGATCCTTGGAGAAGATTGGAGATCAGCAGAACTGTAGGAAGGAGAACAGAAAGCTGGTTCTATTTGGTTTCAAATGGTGAGACCACAGTCTCCTGGATCTCAAAGGGTGGGACCAGAGCCTTCCAGGTTTCAAAGAGTCAGATCTTGGCCAACTCGGTTCTGGAGTGTGGGGTTGCCATTAAGGTGTACCAGGGGTGGGGTCACCACTGAAAGCTGAAGGGGCGGACATCCCATGCAGAAGAATGAGGCCTTCTGGGGTCGAGGGGTTGGGGTCGCTACTCAGATAGGCTAAGAGAATGGAACTGCCCAAAGCTGAGGGAGCAAAGTGGCAATCCCGGTGGTCCTGGAAAGCAGTGCTGAAGCTCAGGACTTAGAGGCCTCCATCTAGAATCCAGAGAGTATGGTGAACACAGAGTCTGAGGGCAGTGCCACTACCCAGAAGGTCTCAGAGAAAAGATTATTTTCAAGACTTGAGAGTTAATGTAAATTGTTTTGCTGGATTTTGGACTTGCTTGGTGCCTGTTAACTCTTCTTTCCCTCCAGTTTCTCCCATTCATAATAGAGATGTCTACCTTGTGCCTGTTCCACAATTGTACTTTGGAAACAGATAACTTGTAATCCAGATTTCACAGGTTCACGGATGAAGAGGGATTTTACCCCAGGATGCGATATGCCTAAAGTCTCACCCATTTTTGATCTAGATGATCCAGAAGAGATTTTTGACTTGGAATTATTTAAGATTTTTGGGATTATGTGATGAGATGAATACATTTCGCATATGGAAAGGACATGAATTTGGGGGGACCAGAGGGTAAAATGTTATCGATTGAACTGTGTGCCCCAAAAATATGCACTGTAATTCATAACCCATTTGGGTATGGGTGGTCTTTGTTATGTTAATGAGGTAGATTAGTGTAGAGTGTCTCTTGAATCAATCTCTTTTGAGATATTAAAGAGATTAAACAAGTGAGCAGAGGAGAGCTGGAGAAGACACATACCAAGTCACATAAAGATTGCCCAGGAGCAGAAGCTCAGAAGAGAAAAGGACCTTCCTCTAGAGCTGACACAGAAAGAAAGCCTTCCCCTAGAGCTGGCACCCTGAATTCAGACTTCTAGCCTTCTAAATTGTGAGAAGTTAAATTTCTGTTTGTTAAAGCCAGCCACTTGTGGTATTTCTGTTATAGCACCACTGGATGACCAAGACACTTGGAAACCCTATGAGGCAGTTCTACTCTGTTCTGTAAGGTGGGTATAAGTTGAAAGCACTCAATGGCAATGAGTTAACACATTTACTTATTAAAGCCCTTATTAACAACTAAAAATGGAGGCTTAGGGAAGTTTTTAAAAAGTGCTTGCTTATATTTAGCTGGTGAGTGGAAGTCTTATATTTGAATGAAGGCAAAATGGCCCCAGGAAACTACACCATTAAGCTCTAAGTTATACTGATCTATAGTAAGTAGTATATTTTACACACTTTCAGAGTTTTCAAAATGATGATAACCAGTCAGTCCTTTTAATCTCTCTCAGAGCCAAATATGACAGAGATAAATTACTGTCTTCTAGAGATCAAATAACTGAGACTGAGAGGATCCATCTGATTTTCCCAAATCAGGGCAAAGACAAGTTTGGGTTCCTTAGAATACAGGATATTGTCTATCAAATTCACACATCCTCCTTACGTTTCCTCTGAATGGCAAAGGTTAACTAATTTTATTAGTTTATTAAATTGATAATAATTTACACACATTTGCAAGCATCTGTTTTTAACTGTTCAGTCGTGCTAATTCTTTCATTTCAGTTAGTGTGATGGTTAATTTTATGGGTCAATTTGACTAGGCTATGATTCCCAGTGATTTGATCACAAACTGACCTGGTTGCTATTCTACAATATACTGTAAAATGCTATAAGTAATGTATTATAAAGTAATATAATGTAATGTTATCACCTGACATATGTGATCTGATGTGAACAACCAATCAGCTCACAGGGGAGTTTCCTTGGGGTGTGGTCTGCCTCCATAATATAAATGGATATTCTGACAGAGCTAAATCTCTCTACACTCTATGCTTCTCTCATTGCCTCACCTATGAATCTTGGAACATAAGCCTGCAGAAGTCTCCAGCCTATGGCCTAACCTACCAATTTGAGACTTCTCAGCCTCATACAATTGCAGGAGCCATTTTTTTTTTTAAAGTAAACCTCTCTCTCTCACTTCCTCACTCTCTCTCTCTCCATATATGTAGGAGCCCTGATGGTGAAGTGGTTAAGAGCTATGGCTGTTAATCAAAAGGTCAGCAGTTCAAGTCCTCCAGTTGCTCCTTGGAAACACTATGCAACAGTTCTACTCTGTCCTATAGGGTTGCTATGAGTCAGAATCAACTAGATGGCAACAGGTTATACACACACACACACATACATAGAGAGAGAAATAGATATCATTGGTTTTATTTCTCCGTAGAACCCTAACTAAGACAATTGGGTCCAATTTACTTGTGCTTTGGAGATCATTACCTTCATGAAATTACCCATGGGCAGCTGGCTGTTGTTGGATGGCAGGAACTACGTTCCTACAAGATTTGCATACCCACATTTTTAGGTAAAGCATAACGTTATTGTCTTGCTTACATAAGAATAGTGCTTTTTTCATCTGAATGCGTTCTTAAATCATTTTTGTGTAATAGGAATATTTTACTAAACCATCTTTCAGAACTTGGTTTGAAGAAGCTAACAGGTTAAACCTTTGTTCTTACCTCCCCGTTAAGATCATAAAATACTCATGAATACACCTAATCCTCACTCATTGACTGTCTCGTTGTTCAACATTTCATGTTTACGACAATAGTAAAAAATCTACTCTGCAACTATTTTGTGTGTTAATGAGGTGGCAAGCAAGGCAGCAATGGCTGCAGAGTGTCTCCTCCCTCGAGGAGGGTCTCTGGTAGCCTCTGGAAAAGTGGGTCATGCTGCCCCATGCCCTCTACTCCCTCCTGCTGGCGGGGGGGAGGGGGTTGTTGCGTACAGCTGCCACATGAGGCCAGACTCCTCAGTGGCCATGGGCTTCAGGCAGATGTGCAGGCAGGACCTAGCCAGTGGGTGCTTGTTCTGGGTTCTATGTAGGCTGAGACCCTGTAGCTCAAATTTGCTGTGGGGTGGGTAGGGAGAAAAGAAAAAGGCATTGGAGAGGGTGTTTGGAAGAAATGTGTATGAGTTTAATGACACCCCAAAGTGAGCTGAAATGCACCTGAAGCCTCAGTGGGCCAGGTGCGTTGCCAGGTTCCCAGTGCACTTGCAGAAATCCCCTAGCCCTGGTGACTTGGCAGATCTGGAGGGCTGCCATCATCCAAGATCATGAAGGCAGGGCTAACAGGAGTGAGAGCGGAGTCCTGGAGGCGGCTTCCCAAAGGAAGCTCTGATTCAGCAAAGGAGGAAGGTGAAGTTGTTAAGCTGTGGGCCCTCCAGTCACGTATAGTCAGACTTTATCCAGCTTTTTCTTCTCCAAGCCTCCTTCTCTGCAGAGTGATAATACATAATTGAATTCATCACAATGATGAGTGTATCAGTAACCCTTCGCTGTTATAATTTCTATGATCATATTTTCTAAATAAAAAAATTAGACAAATGGATGGTCTGAAAACAGAAAAAAAAAATTCCCCATTTTTGCATAACATCTATTTTCGCACAATGTTTTGGTCTTTGGAAACTAACCATGTTGATAAGTGAGGAGTAGATGTGCTTTGTTTTTACTGTTGTTAATGTCTTATCTCTACCCTTCCTTTTTCTTCACAGTATGCCTTTCCTGCAATCTTTTGCTTCATTTTGTGTTTTTATTTATTTTAATTACGTAAATATGATTCAAATTGTAAGTATGGATAGAGTATCAAAGAAATACCTCAACATTTTTCTGTGAACAAATTAATTTTATTTTAAAAATGAAATGAGCCAAATCAGTAAATATATAGTCAACTATTTTAAGAGAATAGTAAAAAAAAAAAAAAAAAAGAAAGAAAGAAACCCAGTGCCATTGAGTCAGCAGACAGAATTCTCATTAATTATTTGTGTAATTGTTGCTGTAATTTCCAAGGTCAAAAATAATACCACGGAGTGTGATAGACACATAAAAATAAAGCATGGCTGATATTTGTTTCTTTTTGCTGCATTAGTTGATTCAAAATTCTTACTTTCAAACACATTTTTACTGCATACTTGTAAAATACATAGAAATACGCATACAGAAGTTACAGAGGAAACTAAGAAGAACATTACAATTAAAGCAAAAACAAAAATATATAAACAGTTGGAACATACATAACCCAACCCCAGTGCCGTCGAGTCGATTCCGACTCATAGTGACCCTATAGGAGAGAGTAGAACTGCCCCATAGAGTTTCCAAGGAGTGCCTGGCAGATTCGAACTGTTGACCCTTTGGTTAGCAGCCATAGCACTTAACCACTATGCCACCAGGGTTTCCAGAACATACATAAAACAGTATATGTAACAACTAAACAAAACAAAATACATTAATATTATAAAAACATTTTTTTAAAGTACTACTTTAGAAGTAGTTCTATAGAGTCCATAATGTAAGGACTTTTTCAATAACTTAATCTGTAGGAATCTGTTCCGTGTCTGCCCTTGTTGTGTCTGTTATAGTTTTTTTTTTTTTTTTTAATAATTAAAACCATGTAGTACTCATGGATAACATTGAGAAGAATGGGAATTCCAGAACACTTAATTGTGTTCACGAGGAACCTTTACATAGATCACGAGGCGGTTGTTCGGACAGAACAAGGGAATACTGATTGGTTTAAAGGCAGGAAAGCTGTGCGTCAGGGTTGTATTCTTTCACCGTACCTATTCAATCTGTACGCTGAGCAAATAATAGGAGAAGCTGACTATATGAAGAAGAATGAGGCATCAGGATTGGAGGAAGACTCATTAACAACCTGCGTTATGCAGATGACACAACCTTGCTTGCTGAAAGTGAAAAGGACCTGAAGCACTTACTAATGAAGATCAAAGACCACAGCCTTCAGTATGGATTACACCTCAACATAAAGAAAACAAAAATCCTCACAACTGGGCCAATGAGCAACATCATGATAAACAGAGAAAAGATTGAAGTTGTCAAGGATTTCATTTGACTTGGATCCACAATCAACAGCCATGGAAGCAGCAGTCAAGAAATCAAAAGACGCATTGCATTGGGTAAATCTGCTGCAAAGGGCCTCTTGAAAGTGTTGAAGAGCAAAGATATCACCTTGAAGACTAAGGTGTGCCTGACCCAAGCCATGGTATTTTCAATTGCATCATATGCATGTGAAAACTGGACAATGACTAAGGAAGACTGAAGAAGAATTGATGCCTTTGAATTGTGGTGTTGGCGAAGAATATTGAATATACCATGGGCTGCCAGAAGAACAAATAAATCTGTCAGTTCTGTACAACCAGAATGCTCCTTAGAAGCAAGGACGGCGAGACTGCCTCTTACATACTTCGGACATGTTGTCAGGAGGGATTAGTCTCTGGAGAAGGACATCGTGGTTGGCAAAGTACAGACTCAGCAGAAAAGAGGAAGACCCTCAGTGAGGTGGATTGTCACAGTGGCTGCAACAATGGGCTCAAGCATAACAACGATTGTATGGCTCAGGACCAGGCAGTGTTTTTTTCTGTTGTGCGTAGGGTAGCTACTAGAGTGAACTGACTCTATGGCACCTAACAACAACTAACAACAAATTCTGCCTGATCCAACTTTATGCTCCTTTCATTATTTTTTTTACACTCTTAATAGCCATTCCCACACATATTCCCTGAATTTCTGTCTTTATTAATTAGAAAGCTCATGTAGAGTTTTTGTAGGGAAGCGCACTTCCTAATGGGTCATATTTTTTACTTCGCCTTTAAGTTTCCGCTGAGACTTGACTTTAGTTGTAAGTGTAGAAGTAAAGGGGGCTGGGGGGGGCAGATTCTGAGGAGAATCAACAGTGTCTTGCAATGCAACTGCCTCAGAGAATTCATTACAACTTCCTCAGGCACAGAGCGTTAATATCCTCAGATAAGGATGAAAGGGCTGCTTCTACTGGCTAAGAAGACTCAAAAAAATGTAGGAGTTCAATGTCACTAGCTTTATCAATATCTAACCCGTGTCTTCATTCAAATATTCAGATCATTTTCCTTCCCAATAAACACTCTTACTTTAACATCAGAAAAACAGTGAAGGTAGGAATTTAATTTGCATTGTAATTCAGCCATTTGTAGTATGAGACTCTGAGTTTGGTTTTCAGCCACCTCATCTTCAAGGCTACGAAACATAAGCTTTTATTTTATAGCATTCATAGAAACTTTCAGGTCATTATGCATCACTTGACCAGGGAATTTAAAGCTCTGACCTCATCCTTTCTCTTTCCCTACTTTGTCCAGTGAAATTAGGAGCAACCAGTCAATGTGATTATACTCATCAGTTGAACAAAATCTTCTAAGGTATTAAATGCATGATCATTCAGAACATTGTCTCTTTTAAATATTTGATCAGGAATATTCAATTGCATGTGTCTATTTCTTCATTATGCCATGAATTATCAGTGCCCTCTTTACTTTTTGAGTCATTAATGCCTTAACATCTAACCAGATGTGCGATACAATTTCAGAAAACCCAGAATTAAATCAGAAAAGTCATTCTTGAGATTTTATTCCTCTAGAATCACTCCCAGTATCAAAGGCTATGTTTGTCGGTGTCCTCCAGAGAACCAGGGCTAATAAAATATATATTTAAAAGAGAGAACGAGACAGAGAGAGAGAGATCTTAAGGAAAGGGCAAACTTGATTGTAGGGCTAGCAAGTCTGATATGCTTAGGTCAGGTAACTGCCTTGAAACTCTGGAAGTCTTGGGTCTGAAATATGTAGGCAATGCAACTAGCTGTAACCTTCAAAAGCCTTGCGTCTGAAATTGGCGGACCAAGCAGCATACTGAAAACTCTGGAAAAAAATGTTTGTTTACAATCTTGAGGCAAAATTATTCTCCCTTGGAAAACCTACCTTTAGCTCCTAAAGCCTTCAACTGATCGGATGAGGCATATCCGTATTGCAGAGAGTAATATGCTTTAGTTAAGTTCAGCTGATTTAAATGTTAATCATATGTAGACAACTACATAGCAACATCTTGACTAGTGTTTGTCTAAACAATGCGACACCACAGATTAGTCAAGCTGACATGTAAAATTAACTATCACACTTAGTATTATTTTACTGGAAATTCTATGTAATAATTTTTTTTGTGATATAACAATCACAGAAGAAAAAGAAGTAAGTGCTGGTGACGATTAATGACAATATTGTCTCCAAATACAGATCAATAAACTGAAAACTGTAATTTTTAAGATTGCATAGGCTTTAGTAACTGTGTATCCAATATGGCAAAAACAGTTTGTGTTCTGGTAGAGAATATCGTGTCTAAACCAAAGATTACTAAAAGGTTTTTGGGTCCTCACATATGAGAAATGTATACAAAACTTCACTTAAAAAAAATTTTATGTATTCTACCTTCTTAATATATTGAAAGGATGCATGACAAGTATAATAAGATAACAGAAAAAGTTATCTTATTTTTGTCTTCTTTGCATGGAGGCAAAAAATTGCCAAAAAATAATTTTAATCTGAAACTTTCTAACCAAACTAGTGATTTATATATTGTAAATAATTTTTATATAAATTTGTCCTTATAGATTATGTAAAACAGCATAGTCATTGACATTTCCTACCAACCATACCTTCATATGCTTCTATTTTTATTTAGAAAAAAATATTTTAGTATTATTTTTATGACCAGCATTCAGATGCTATTCTTTATTTTTTAGTTATGTTTTAATATATGTCTGAATAAATGATTTTGTTGACATAATTATAACAATGCCAAAGGTTTTATATAGTTGATCTATTCTAAGACTCCATATAATTCTAAAGAGAAATATTTAACAAATTTAAGAGTCTTTAGCAGAGATGTTTCAGATATCAGGGAATATACATTTTTGGGGAGAGAAAACTTCAAGCAACAATATGAAAGTATTGTTGCGACCCATAAGTTTGGAAATGTAGATATTCAGAAAAAATGAGGGAAAAAACCCTTAATGATATGGACTGTCACAATAGTCACAGCAATGGACTCTACCACACCCATGATCATGAAGACGGTACAGGATTGAGGAACATTTAATTCTGTCATATGTAGGGTTGCTATGAGTCAGAAGTGAACACTGCAACTAACAAAAACAACATTGTTTCTAAGCTGACATACAGTATACTGACTGTCACTTAGATATCAAGTCAAGTCCCCAAATTTTGAAGTTAGGCAAGGAATCTAATTTTCAAGAATTTTTCCATATGCCTCATCAAAGTAGGAATGTCTTGAAATAATGATCTTATTGGAAAAGGTGGTGGTGTAGTGGTTCAGTGCTACAGCTGCAAACCAAAAGGTCAGCAGTTCAAATCCACCAGATGCTCCTTGGAAACTCTATGGGGCAGTTCTACTCTGTCCTATAGAGTCACTATGAGTTGGAATCGACTCGAATGCAGCGGGTTAGAGTTTATTGTTTTTCTGAATAGAATATTCTCCTCATAATTCTCCTTACAGCTTCCTTTATCTGCTTGTTCCTAAGACTATAAAATGATAGGATTTAGGAAAGGAGGGACTATAGAGTAGAACACCGAAATGATCATGTCTTGAGTTGTTGGTGAGTTGGATGTTGGATTTATACACACAGCATTCACTGAGCTGTCAAAGACTGTCACTACGAGGATGTGAGGTACGCAGGTGAAAAAGGCCTTTCTCCTCTCTCGTCTGGTTGGAAACTTGAGCACAGTGGAAAATATGCGAATATAAGACATGATGATGAAGATAAAAAAACCACCTACTCTCACCAGGACACAGAAAAAATTGCAACCTCATTGTTGAAGGTATCAGAGCAGGAGAGTTTCAGCAAAGAGGGAATGTCACAGAAGAACTGATGAACCACGTTAGACTGACAGTAGGACAACCGGAATGTGTTGCCAGTGCATACACCTGCATAGATCAGACTGCTGAATACAGAGGCCAGTGTCATCTGAATGCAGACACGAAGGTTCATGATCACAGAGTAGTGAAGGGGATGGCATATGGCCACATAGCTGTCATAGGCCATGATGGTGAGGAACAGCAGCTCTGTAGTAGCACATGAAACCACAAGAAAGATCTGAGCTGCACATCCAGCAATAGAGATCACCCTGTTAAGCAACAAGATCATAACACGCTTTGGGGACAGTGACAGAAATGTAACACATGTCCAGGACAGAGAGATTCCTAAGGAAGAAATACATGGGTGTGTGAAGACTCTTGTCAAAAGTGGTTACTGTGACAATGAGAAGGTTCCCCATTAAGGTGGTCAAATATATCAGTAGGAATAGCATGGCATGCAAGATTCTGAGCTCCCACACATCAGAAAATCCCACAAGCAGGAATTCAGTCACTGTGGTATAGTTAGCCATATATGAATACTTTGCTTTGTACAAGGGAGACAAAAGAAAATAATCCTAAAAAAACACGGAGAATGGTAATGAGGAAAGAAATTTGCCAAAGTTTGTTTATTGTCTCACATCCATCCAATTTTGTCCACTCTAGTTGATAATTTGTTATTGTTAGTTGCTTTCAAGTTTGCTCTGACTCATGGCAACCTCATGTACAACAGAGTGAAACACTGCCTAGTCCCAGCCATCCTCATGATCACGGATATATTTGAATCCATTGCTGCCTTTCAACCTAGAAGTCTCCTCTTCCAGCATATCCTTTTCTGATTCACAGGGTTTTCACTGGCTAATTTTCTGAAGTCGATTCCCAGGCTTTTCTTTCTAGTTTATTTTAGCCTGGGGGCCCCACTGAAATTTGTCTACCGTGGTTTACTCTTCTGGCATTTGAAATACCGATGTCATAGTTTCCACTATCGAAGCAGCGTGCAAGGCTCCACGGTATGGCAAACTGAAATATGGATGGTAGATTGGTTAGTAGAAAATAAATTATGTTGCCTTCTGCTCCTTTATGCTTCTCACTTGTGCAACTTGTTTCCAAGGCAGTGGTATAAAATATAATTTTGAGCTTATTTTTTGCATAAATTTATTTCACGTACTACTTGGAAAATGAGCGTAATGGAGGTAAGTTTGCCAGGAAGATTGAGTTAATATAGGTAATTTTGTTTGCATCTTGACACATTAGAATTGTTCTATAAATATTAGCCAAACAGTATTCGAATACCAATAGGAGCTATTATTTTACAAGAACCTCTCAAATCTCTACATGCAGTTGTGAATTCAATCTCTGCACACAGAGAAAATATTTTTGTCCCTACTTACACTGCTAATATTTTTGTTGTATATGATTTCATTCAGAAATTTACGTTGAAGAATTTCTCTTGGATGACTAACTACTCTCTTACTTGCTACGTATATCTCTTCCTGGCAACTATTAACATGCACTCTTTTTATTTTGGTATTTGATTCTTCAATTTGTCTCTCTTTTAAGAAATAACTACATCCTTTGAAGTTTACTTGTTTTATTCTGTTCCTGCCTTCTGAGTACTGAGTGTAACTTTTGGATTAAACCAAACCATGGTGACTTAATGGTTATGCCATTGATATTCCACACATTAAGTTCTAAGTTGACCATGAGAACAGTTCAAAACCACATTCTATAATGCTGCATATTTCTTGGACTTGCACAACACTGTGTTTTGAATTAACCAGAGGATAATTATAATTATTTGTATTTTAACTCATAGAGTAGAACAGAATATCTTCATTGCCAGAGGTTTTTCTCAAAGTGAGCATACTTTAATATACATTTTAAAAATAAAAAGAGATTTTATCCTGGTATTTAAAGAAATTCAATATAAAATGTTCTTATGTATTTTCACACATTTTTCTCCCTGAAATAGATCCATCCATATTTAAGGTTAATTCACCAACTCTAGTCTTCATTCTCTCTTTTCTTCTTCCACAGATATTATGTTCCCAATTGTATGTCATCTTAAGTTTTTCATCCATATCCTTGTGCTGCTTGAATGTATATAGGTGATTAGGTTCCTCTGTTCAAAACGGGGGCAGATTATCCAATAAGCAAGGTAAGTATGGGGTTCCTTGTGCTTATTTACTAATCTATAGTCAACAATTTCACATGGGTTTCACCACATCTTTGATGTGGGGAAAAAACTTGTGAAACTTGCGTTTTTTTTTTTTTTCCTTCTTTATTCTGCTATCATCTATTCTTCCAACTCTGTCTCTCTGTTCTTGTTAATGCTTTAGAAACCTTACTCATGTTTCCCTATTATCTATTACCCTGATTGCTATCAGAAGCTGTCATAATTCTGGCAAATCTCTAGTATTTATCTTAGGTGATATAAAAAAAAATCCACCCTAAATGATCTCAGATATAACGCACGCCTTTCTGATTTCTGGTAATACTTCATATGAAGTCTTCTTTTTAAAATTGATCTCAAGCTGCTTGAAACTGATGGAGCTTGAGTGCATGTGTTATATCTCCACCAGAACTAAAAAAAAACAAGTCTGAGGTTCAGTTGATGTACCAATGAAAGAAGATGTACATGTAATGCATGGCTTAGTTGAAATACCTAGGAGAAGGGTCTTAAAGAAACATCTATAAGAATACCTCCCTCATGAATTTAATACTCTTAAAGTATTTCAAATAGAAATTCTCTGCAAACATAAATATCCTTAAAATGCATTCTTTGAGGGGAAGTTACTAGAGGGGATATGTATTTATGCTTTACATTTTGTTTCAATTTTTATTCCTTGAATTTGTTAGCTATAATACTTTTCTTACCATAAATATGTATTTCAATACTTTAGGGATAAAAAAATACATAGCAAAGATGAACTTATTTGAAAATATAATTGTTGATTCAAGTATTCACCAAATTTACTACAGTGGGCCTTTGAGTTCTAGAAAATAAAAATGACATATTATATTTACTTGTAATTTATGATACATGGCTGTTATTTGTTGAAGTCAGTATTTATTAACATCATCAAGTTGAGTAAGATGAAGTGTGTTGAGTCTTCTGTTTTAGTTAAAATGCATATTTTTTTCCAATATACCCAGGACATATTTCAGAACTTAAAGAATCTGAAACATAAAAATATTATTTCCTGCATATTTGAAGACCATATGGATTATCAGTGATGGGTGAGTAGTTAACGGATATTTTACTAAAACACAATTGCCTGATACTGTTGTCTTTCACAGCTCTCACTGTGAGTAGGGATGGATTAACATGGGTTTGGCAACCTCTAAAAGAGGAATTGCAGGCTTTAACCTAAAGGCTTGCCATTGCTGTTGTTAGGTGTGGTCTAGTGTATGTCAACTCATAGCAGCCCTTGTACAACAGAACTAAATGCTGCCCTGTACCGTCCAATCCTCACAATTGGCGCTATGCAGCTACTGTGTCAACCCATCTCGTTAAGGATTTTTCCTCTCTTTTGCTGATCCTCTGCTTTACCAAGCATGATGTCTTTCTCCAAGGACAGGTGTCTCCTGACAAAAAGTACTTTAGATGAAATCTTGCCATCCTTGCTTCCAAAGAGAATTCTGGCTGTGCTTCTTCCAATATGGATTTGCTCATTCTTCTGGCTGTCTGTGGTATAGTCAATATTCTTTGTCAACGCCATAATTCAAGGGCATCAATTCTTCTTTGGTCTCCCTTATTCATTGTCCAGGTTTCTCAAGCATATGAGGCGATTGAAAATACCATGGCTTTGTTTAGGCACACTTTGCTTCTCAAAGTGTCATCTTTGTTTTTAACAGGTTAAAGAGATCTTCTGCAGTACATTTACCCAATGCAACATGTAGTTTAATTTCTTGATTGTTGCTTCTATGGGTGTTGATTGTGGGATCCAAGTAAAATGAGAACCTTGACAACTTCAAACTTTTCTCTGTTTATCATGATGTTGTTTATTTGTCCAGTTGTGAGGGTTTTTGTTTTCTTTATGAAAAATGGCTTACTACCCCTTAAAAAAAAATGCACAGTTTCTCCTAGAATTGCATAAACTGTTTATTTTCTTTGCTGACTTGAAGTAGTAGAATATGCATTTCCAGACCTCTTTATGTTTGCACTCTCAACTTTGTACCTATAATGGAAAATTTGCCATGCTGCCACATTTTATGTTTTTCTTTCCTTGATCTGTTTTTTTATGAGCATAGTAATCACATGCAACATGTAAACCTTGTTAACTGCCAAAAGACAGGACAGGTGAACCTTTCAAATTGGCCTCATGCTTGCAAGACTGAAAGTTTTTCTTTTTTTTTTTTTTTGCTGCTCTTTATTTCAAGATCCTTTGAAATGGTTCATTAAATAGCTTTTGTTCTTGTTTCTTCATATCAACCTATTTACAATTTGGAAACCTGGTGGCACAGTGATTTAAGAGCTACCAGTTGCTAACCAAAAGGTCAACTGTTCGAATCCACCAGGCAGTCCTTGGAACCTCTATGGGGCAGTTCTACACTGTCCTATAGGGTCACTATGAGTCAGACTCAATGGCAACAGGTTGGGGTTTTTTTTTTTTTTACTGACGATTTACTGATTTTGTATGATTGACTTGGTTAAACATGGCTAACAGTATTTACAAGTAACTCTATCGTAGTTATGTCACTTTCATTCTGAAGGTTTAGATTATAAAATAATATCTTAACATTTTCTCTCAGTAAATTCCATGTCAGACTTCTCCTATCGTGTTACAGAATTACAACTGGCTTTTACAGTTTGAAAAGAGAGTGAAAAACCTTTACTATTTCATGCTCACCAATCAATTTTCGGTTTCTACCTTGATGTTCAGTGTTGCAGACTATTGGATTTGAGGCTTTATGGTCTTCTGGGAAGATATATTTTGGATCCTGACTCTGCCATTTACTTGCTGTTCAGCTTGTACCATTTTGCACGGGGCCTCTATAACATTGCTAAACTTCACTTTCCTTATCTACAAAATTTTTAAAAGTACATAATACTTTATGAATTTTGTATTTATAAGACATTTCAAATAGCAAGGTGCTCAAAAAGGTTGTTGTGTTGGTGAAAAATAAATAAGAATTACCAATGAATTGTAAAAGAAGTATGTGATCCCTTCAGTACTTACATTTCTTTCATTTCACATTCATAGTACTATTGTTTTTAAGAGAGTAACAAAAAAGAAAAAGGAAAATTTACCACTCAACTATTATTTATGTAGCTTTTTGTTCAAGGAATATTATATAATATTCTGAAATGCTATGAATAGCGATTGTAAAATTGAGACCATTTCTTCACCTGCACACTGGCAAGGGATATGATTCTTTGTCTTGTCTACAAAGACTTGAAGGATGTAATTTTCAACCTGAAGAATTGGCAAGAGTATTTTATTAATTAATATCATTATTAATTTATTTATCCACACATCTATCAAATATTTAATTTATTTATAATTAACACAATCTTTCAAAATATTTTGGGTGACTAATATGAGACTGTCAGCTGGGGGATGAATCATGAACAAATATTTACATGCTGTTTTAAAATATGCTATGAGAAAGCCCTAGGATTGCAATTAAAGTGTAAGGGATTATCTCTACATTTTCTTTTACGACATGGTTTCACTTTTGCATCCATGAGGCATCTGAACATATAACAGAGTGTTTGGCAAAGAGAAGAAATAGGCCAGCATTTGTTGGAATTATTAATTGAATAGCATTAATTTGCATTAAAAATTCTGTGTTTTAGGTACACACAACACACCACAAGAAATGTTGTTTAAGTATAAAGTTAAATCACTAAATCAGTATTTAGTTAAATCACTAAAGCAATGGACAATGCGCAGAGCCTCTCCTGCTCCTGCTGTGTTCCTGGTATCAGGCACATCTGTTGCTATGTGCTCACTCTGTGCTTCCATAAACAGCTATCAACTTTGTTCAAATTTCTGGGACTGAGTTTTTCATGCAACGAATAATAAAGAAGAGGTTGATCTTGTTGTGGGGGTCCCTCTGTACTTTCTATCCTAATCTCATTAATGCTCTTCTCAAAAAGTAAGTAAGCAGTGCAGTGCAGATGTTGGGGTAATTCATAGAGGGAGGTGAAGGGGGGATAAAATAAAGTAAAATTAGCAAAGACTCACTGTTAATATTGTCTTTTCTTAGACTGGCTATGGAAACCATGATTTCGGGTAAGAGTGCAGTGATGTTTCAGGTGCAGGCAAGGATGAGAGGACATATTTACTTGAGATGACTGAGCACCTGAAATACTTCTGTTTTATAACAAAAACCTCTGTGTTCATTTTAACATAAGGGCCTGGTGGTGCTGATGGCTGTAGAGAAAATCCCTGGGAATACTATCTGGGCTTTCATTAATAGCTAGTGCCCAGGGGGAATTTTTAGGAGATAATTGGATCCAGGTGATGGGGGATCAGGACTCAAATAAAGCATGTGAATGAACTCTGTATATCAAGAAGTATTGATAGATTTGAGGCTGAAGATTTGGTGGAGATTTATAAGCGAGTAATTTAAACACAAAGAAAACTGCAGTACCCTAATATTCTGAGGTCTCATAAGGTAAAATTCTGTAGGTCATGTAGATCAAGTGGCATAGAAAGGGAGATTTGGAATTAGATTTAACTGGATCCAGCGAAAACGTGTTCCCCTCATCCTCTGGGAATATCTCCGAGGAATAGTGTGATTTCACTGTGTCAAACTCAAGGGAATTCTAATAGATTAAACGACAAAAGGCCTTTCTGAGTTTCTTCAAAGCATTAACATAAAGGAATTTATTGCTATTTACCAGCCCAGTACCTAAGCCCGGCCCGGAAACCTGTGAACTATGTGATCAATAGCACTTTGCATCATCTCTGCCGTCTCAGTTTCTCCATCTGTTCTGTTAATGGGAGTGTCTACTTTCCTGGCCCTTTTTTTTTTTTTTTTTTCCATTGAACTTAAGGGGAAGGTTAACAGAACAAATTAGCCTCTCATTAAACAGTACAAATATTGTTTTATGACACTGGTTACAACCCCACAACATGTCAACACTCTCCTCATTGACCTTGGGTTCCCTCTTACCAGCTTTCCTGTTTCCTCCTGCCTTCTACTCCTTCCTCTTGGTTGGTGTGCCCCTTTAGTCTCATTTTGTTTAATGGACCTGTCTAATCTTTGGATGAAGGGTGAACCTCAGGAGTGACTTCATTACTTACCTAAAAGGGTGTCGGGGGCCATACTCTATCAGGCCAGTAAGTCTGGTCTCTTTTGTGAGTTAGAATTTTGCTCTACGTTTTTCTCTAGCTCTGTCCAGGACCCTCTCTTGTGATCCCTGTCAGAGCAGTCAGTGGTGGTAGCTGGGCACCATCTAGTTGCACTGGACTCAATCTGGTGGAGGCCATGGTAGTTGTGGTCCATTAGTCCTTTGAACTAATCTTTCCCTTGTATCTTTAGTTTTCTTCATTCTTTCTTGCTACCGAAGGGGTAAGACTAGCGGAGTATCCCAGATGGCCACTCACAGGCTTTTAAGACCCCAGATGGTACTCACCAAAGTAGAATGAGAACATTATCTTTATAAACTATGCTATGCCAATTGAGCTAGATGTTCCCCAAGACCATGGTCCCACAGCCCTCAGCCCAAAAATTCAGTCCCTCAGGGAGTTTGGATGTCTCTATGGAGTTTCCATGACCTTGCATTGTACAACTTGTGCTGGCTTCCCCAGTTTTATGTACTGAATTACCCTTCACGAAAGTAACCACTTATCTATTGTCTATTTAGTGTTTTTCCATCCCCGCCCGTCCCCTCCCTCGTAACCATCAAAGATTGTTTCCTTTTGTGTGTAAAACTTTTCATGAGTTTTCACCGTAGTGACCTCATACAATATATGTCTTTTTGTGATTGCATTATTTCACTCAGCATAATGTCCTCCAGATTCATCCATGCTGTGAGATGCTTTGCAGACTCCTCCTTTTTCTTTATCGTTGTGTAGTAAGTACTCCATTGCGTGTATGTACCATAGTGTGTTTATCCATTCATCTGTTGATGGGCACCTAGGTAGTTTCCATCTTTTTGCTTTTGTGAACAGTGCTGCAATGAACATAAGTGTGCATATGTCTATTTATGTGATGACTCTTATTTCTTTAGGATATATTCCTAGGAGTGGGATTGCTGGATCATATGATATTTCTATTTCCAGCTTTTTAAGGAAGCATCATATTGTTTTCCAAAATGGTTGTACCATTTTGCATTCCCACCAGCAGCGCATGAGTGTTCCAATCTCCTGGCAGCTTCTCCAACATTTGTTATTTTCTATTTTTCCGATTTGTGCCAATAATGCCGGGCTGAGATGATAACATACTGTGGTTTGATTTGCATGTCTCTAGTGATCATGAGAATTTCCTCATGTGTCTGTTGGCCTCTTGAATGTCTTCTTTGGTGAAGTGTCTGTTCATTTCCTTTGCCCATTTTTTTAACTGGATTATTTGTATTTTTGTTGTAGAAGTGTTGGTTTTTCCTGTAGATTTTAGAGATTAGGCCTTTGTCGGATTTGTAATAGCCAATTTTTTTCCCAAGTCTGTAGGTTCTCTTTTTACCCTTTTGATGAGCATAAGTTTTTAATTTTTAGAAAATTCCAGTTATCTATCTTGTCTCCTAGAGTGTGTGTGTTATTAGTCATGGTTTGTACCCTGTTAATGCCGTGTATTAGGGCCTCTAGCGATTATCCTATTTTTTCTTCTATGATCTTTATATATTTGGTTTTATATTTAGGTCTTTGATCCATTTTGAATTAGTTTTTATATATGGTGTGAGATATGGGTCCTGTTTTATTTTTTTGCAGATGAATGTTCAGTTTTGCCAGCACCGTTTGTTAAAAAGACTGTCTTTTCCCCATCTGATGGACTTTGGGTTCTTGTTGAAGATCAGGTAACTATAGGTGGATGGATTTGCATCTGGGCTCTCAATTCTGTTCCACTGGTCAATGTATCTGTCATACCACTACCAGGCTGTTTTTGACTACTATAGATGTATAGCAGGTTCTGAGGTCAGGTAGTGCAAGTCCTCCTACTTTATTCTTCAATAGTGCTTCACTTATCCAGGGCTTCTTCCCTTTCTGGTAAAGCTAATGATTAGTTTTTCCATCTCTTTAAAGAATGCCATTATTTTTTAGGTCGGAATTGCATTGTATTTGTAAATTGCTTTGCGTAGCATTGTCATTTTCCCAGTGTTGAGTCTACCTGTCCATGAGCAAGGTATGTTTTTCCATTTATATAGATCTCTTTTGGTTTCTTGGAGTAGTGTATTTTAGCTTTCTTCGTACAGGTCTCTTACATCCCTGGTTAGATTTATTCCTAAGTGCGATGGTTAAGATTCTGTGTCAACTTGGCTGGGCCATGATTCTCAGTGTTTATATGTGATCATTCCCATGATCAAATCTGCTGTGAGTAGCCATAACTTGAAAGGGAGTTTCCTTGGAAGTGTGGCCTGCATCTGAATATAAGCAGATGTTCTAGCTTTTTTTCTCTCTCTCTCTTTATCCTGAAGCTGTCTCCTGTTTGTCTGACTTCTGGATCTTGGGGCTTGAGCTATCAGCTTATCCGCCATTCTTGGAATTTGTCGATCTTCACAGCCTGTGAGCAGAAGTTCTGCTCTCCAAACTACTGATCTTGGGTTTGCCAGCCCCCACACCTATGTGAATCAAGAGAAGCCTCTATACTGATCCATGAACTTAGGACATTCCAGCCTCTACAATCGTGTGTGCTGTTTCCTTGATATAAATCTCTCTCTGTATATTTATACTCTTTACTGGTTTTGCTTCTCTAGAGAACCCAGCCTAAAAAACTAAGGATTTTATTTTTTTAGGGGTATTATAAATGGTCTTGTTTTTCTGATTTCCTTTTCAATGATCCTTTTCATAGTTGATGTATAGGAATTCAACTGATTTTTGTATGTTTGTCTTGTATTCTGCTACTCTGCTGAATCTTTCCATTAGTTCTAGTAGTCTTCTGGCCTCTTGAAATTGTGATACAATGGAACCGCTAAAATATTTGGGTTAGTACCTGGCACATGGTGTGTATTAGAAGGTGCTGTACTATCTGTTGTTTAATCTTCATGCAACAGTATAAGTGTATCAGTCAGATCCTGTCAGGAAAGCAGAAGCCTGTTCTGGGTCTTACAGATTCTTGAGGTAACAACTTGGTTAAGTGTATGATAATCCCTTGTCATTCCCTAAGATACATCTCTTTCTGCAGAGTCCTAATAGGTGAGTTGAGTGGGAGTGTGGTGGGAATCACCACCCCTGCATTTTTCAAGCATTTTATAATGGGACTAATCTCTGAAATACCTCCAGGAATGCAGTATGGCTTCTGGTTTCCTATTATTCTGGGTAGAGGCTGTTCTATGGGCTCCCAGTTGGCCTTTCCTACCATAATCACTCACACTGCACTTGTCAGTGAATGATTCTGTCAGTTTTTTTGGTATATCTATCCTAATTATGTATTTCACATCTGGAGAAATAATCACAGGAATACTTAAGGATTCACTGTGCTCATTGTAACATAGACCCAAACCATGAGTTCTACACTGACTGGTGGACCACAGTATCATTTTGGGATCTTCTGGGGTTAGTTTGAGCTCAGAGAAAGTGTGCAGTAATCCCTCAAACATCCTTTCTATTCTTTCCCCCACTCCAAAGTTACCTTGTTGTATGTATTGAACCATGGCCACCAAAAATGTGTGTCAGCATGGCTAGTTTGTGATTGTGAGTATGTTGTTACTGTTAGCCATTTGGTCACCTGATGTGATTTTCCTATTTGTTGTAAATCCTCCCTCTATGATGTTAATGAGGTGGGGCTAATGGCAGTTATGTTAGTAATTCAGGACTCAATGCATAACATTAAGTTGTGTCTTAAGTCAATTTCTTGTGAGATGTGAAAGACAGAAGTAAGCAGAGGGACAGGGGGACCTCATACTACCAAGAAACAAGAGCCGGGAGAACAATGAGCACTTTGGACCTGATGTCTCTGTGCTGAGAAGCTCCTTGACAAGAAAGATTGATGATGACAAAGACTTTCCACCAGAGCCAACAGAGAGAGAAGACCTTCCCATGGATCTGGTACCCTGAATTTGGACTTCTGGCTTTCAAGACTGTGAGAGAATAAATTTTTCTTTGTTAAAGCCATCCCATTGTGATATTTCTGTTATAGCAGCACTAGATAATTAAGACACCTTGTTAAAAGGCTATATATCCCTTTGCAGGGGGCTGCTAGAATGAATAACATTATAAATTCTTGGCAGTGTAGTGGAATTCTTTTTCAAATTGACTGGCCACTTCTTTACGTAAGAGAATGTGGCTCTGTAAACTGGCTGAATTCTGGGAATTGATCAAATAAAAAAAAAAAAACTGGCTAAATTCTGGGAATTGGTCAAGTAGACTGGCTGAATTCTGGGAATTAATCAAGAGGCTTGACTCTCTGTTTGGGTGATTCAAGTTAAACTTGTATTCACTTGACCTAGAACTCACCCACTTATACAGATTTTGTAAGGATTTAGTACACTTCGTGTCAATTTGTTTTCTAAGAACACCATGATCAACTAGGTAATTCCATAGGCCACTGCAAGTCAGACTACTCTTATTACTGCTTTGACTGTGGTGACCATTATGGTAAACACATCCATCTTCTCTTCGGAAATTAAGTGCTCTTGTTTGGCCACTCCTTCCTGGGCTCTGATTATTACCATTGCATTTAGGTTTACCAATTTAGAGGCAGCAATTCCCATTGTGAAACTCAGTTACAGAGAAGAGTGACCACAGAGATCTTCAAAGGTACTATAACTCCCCTCACAAATTCGTTCCTTATAAAACCCAAAAATCAATTGCCATCAAATTCATGCCGACTCATAGTGATGCACGGGACAGAGTAGAAGTCTCCCGGTAAGATTTCCAAGGAGTGGCTGGATGATTCCAACTCCCAACTTTTTGGTTAACAGCCATAGCACTTAACCAGTACACCACCAGGGCTCCTTATTCCTCATAAAAAAACAAAAACAAAAAAACCCATTGCTGTTGAGTCGATTCCAACTAATAACAATCCTACAGTTGTGGTGAAATATGTGTTCTATGGACACTCCCAGGTTGGGAGGGCAGGTCTTACAAGATAAACCTGTTCTAACATTTCAATTTCCCTGAAGCTTCAGAATCCTTGTTGTGTAATATACCAAGGCAGCTCCATTTAGTGTAGGCCATCTCTTGATCTGTGTTTTCATAGGAACCAAACTGCTAGGATTTTTCTAACCCTTTGACCTGAAACATTCAATTATGAATACCTCTGCTTAGTGGACCAATACTAATAAATTCCGCCAGATCCAAGTTTATGCTCCTTTCACCATATTTTTTTTTACACTATTAATATCCATTCCCTCACATATTCCCTGCATTTCTGTCTTTATACATGAGAAAAATCATGCAGGTTAAAAAAAAAAAAACTAAAAAAAATTTTTTATGTCACTAGTTTTATCAGTATCTGACCCATATCTTCATTCAAATATTTAGTGTCTTATTCCTTCCCAATAAATACCTTCACTTTAATATCAGAAAAACAGTGAAGCTAAGAATTTAATTTGCATTGTAATTCAGCCAGTTGCAGTATGAGACTCGGCGTTTGGTTTTCAGCAACCTCATCTCCGTGGCTACAAAACATAAGATTTTATTTTAAAGAGTACATAGTAACTTTCAGGTCATTATGCAGTGCTTGACTAGGGAATTTGAAGCCCTGACCTCATCCTTTCCTTTCCCCACTTTGTCCAGTGAAATTAGGAGCGACTGATCCATGTGATTATACTCATCAGCTGAATGAAATCATCTGAGGTATTAAATGCAGATCGTTCACAACATTGTCTCTTTTAAGTATTTGATCAGCAGTATGCAATTGTATGTCTCTTTCCACATCATGCCAAGAACTATCAGTGCTCTGTTTACTTTTTGAAAGAGTCATTAGTGCCTTAACATCTAACCAGATTTGAGAACCAATTTCAGAAACATCAGAATTGAATCACAAAAATCATTCTTAAGATTTTGTTCCTCTAGGAGCACTCCCAGTATTAAAGACTGTGCTAGTCAAAGTCATCCAGAGAAATAGAACTAATACAATGTATATTTAAAGAGAGAGAGAGCTTAAGAAAGGGCCAATGTGATTGTAGGGCTGGCAAGTCCAACATCCTTAGGTGAGGTGACCGCCTCGAAACTCTGGAAGTCTTCTGTCTGAAATATGCAGGTAATGCGACTGGTTGGAACCTCCAAAAGCCTTGTGTCTGAAATTGGTAGACCAGGCAGAGTGCTGAAAATTCTGGAAAAAATGTTTATTTACAGTCTTAGGCAAAATTAGTCTCCCTTGGGAAACCTCAGTTTTTGCTCCTACAGCCTTCAAATGAATGGATGAGGCATATTCATGTTGTAGGGAGTAATATGCTTTACTTAAGTTCAATTGGTTTAAATGTTAATCATATGTAAACACCTACATAGCAACATCTAGACTAGTGTTGACCAAAGAATGGGACACCACAGCTTAGCCAAGTTGACACATAAAATTTACCATCACACTCAGTATTATTCTACTGGAAATGCGATGTAATAAAATTATTTTGTCATAATAACAGTCACAGAGGTAAAAGAAATAACAGTGCTGGTGGCAATTAGTGACAATACTGTCTCCAAATTGTAGGTAAACTGAAATTGTAATTTTTAAGATCACAAAAGCTCTAATAAGTGTGTATACAATATGGCAAAATCTTTTGTGTTCTGGTAGAGAGTACTGACTACCTCAGGAATTAATATAGGATTTTTGGGTCCTTATTTATTTATTTATTTTTATATATGAGAAACATATAAAATTTTACTTAAAAATACATTTTATCTTCTTAGTATATTAAAAGATGCAGTAAAGTATAGTAAGATAACATAGAATAAATTATTTTTGTCTTCTTGGCATGAAGACAATAAGAACAACTAACAAATAAACTTAACCTAAACTTTCTAAACAAACCAGTGATTTACATATTGTAAATAATTTTTACGTAAATTTGTTCTCATAAATTATGTAAACCAGCATAAGATGTTATTGATATTTCCTACCAACCACTCCTTCAGATGCTTTTATTTTTATTTAAAAACAAATACTTTAGTGTTATTTTTATGACCAGCTTTCAGATGTTATGCTATATGTTTTTAATATTTGTCTAATAAATAATTCTCCTGTCGTAATTACAGTCAAAGCTAATATATACACTTTATCTAGTCTAAGACTCTAGATAATTCTAAAGAGAAATACTTAACAAATACAACAGTCTTTAGCAGATACATTTCAGACATCAAGGAATATACCTTTTTTGGAAACGAAAACCTCAAGTTAAAATATGAAAGTATTGTTTGTACCCATAAGTGTTGAAAAGTAGAGATTCAGCAAAAATGAGGGATAAAACCCTCAACGAGTGGACTGAAAAAAGAGTTAAAACAATGGACTCAGCCACACCGATGATCATGAAGATGACACAAGATTAAGTAATGTTTCATTCTGTTATACATAAGGTTGCTATGAATCAGAATCAAGTCTACAACAATTAAAAACAACATTGTTTCTATGCTAACATATAATATATTGACTGCCACTTAGGTATCAAGTCCCCCAATTTTGAAGATAGGGCAAAGAATCTAGTTTTGAAGCATTTTTCAACATGACCCATTACAGTAGGGAAGTCTTTATATAATGATTTTTTTTAATAGAATATTCTGATATTTTTCCTTACATCCTCCTTTATCTGCTTGTTCCTAAGGCTATAGATGATAGAATTTAGGAAAGGAGGTATAGAGTAGAACACAGAAATGATCATGTCCTGAATTGTGGGTGAGTTGGAGGTTGGATCCATACACATGGCATTAACTGAGCTGCAAAAAGTTGTCACTATGAGAAGGTGAGGTACACAGGTGGAAAAGGCCATTCCTATCTTTCTTCTGGTTGGAAACTTGAGCACAGCAGAAAATATACGAATATAAGACATGATGATGAAAGAAGCCACCTACAATCACCACCACACAGAAAAAAATTACAACCTCATCGATGAAGGTTATTCGAGTAGGAGAGCTTCAAGAAAGGGGAGATGTCACAAAAGAACTATTGGTCCAGGTTAGACAGAACAGCTGGAATGTGTTACTAGTGTGCACAAATGCATAGATCAGAATGCTGGACACAGAGGCCAGTGCCATCTGGGCACAGACAGACAGGTTCGTGATCACAGGATAGTGAAGGGGATGGCAGATAGCCACATAGCAGACATAGGCCATAATGGTGAGGAACAGCAGCTCTATAGTAGCATACGAAATCATAAGGAAGATCTGAGCTGCACATCCAACATTAAAGATCACCCTGTTGCCAGGCAGGAAGATCACACATGCCTTGGGGACAGTGACAGATATGGAACACATGTCCAGGACAGAGAGGTTCCTAAGGAAGAAATACATAGGGGTGTGAAGACTCTTGTCAAAAGTGGTTACTGTGACAATGAGAAGGTTCCCCATCAAGGTGGTCAAATATGTCAGTAGGAATAGTGTGGCATGTAAGATTCTGAGCTCCCACACATCAGAAAATCCCACAAGCAGGAATTCAGTCACTGTGGTATAGTCAGCCATATATGAGCACTTTGCTTTGTACAAGCGAGACAAAAGAAAATAATCCTAAAAAACACAGAGAATGGTAATGAGGAAAAAAAATTGCCAATGTTTGTTTATTGTCTCATACCCATCCAATTTTGTCCATTCCAGTTGATAATTTGTTATTGTTGTTGTTAGTTGCTTTCAAGTTTGCTCTGACTCATGGCAAGCTCAGGTACAACAGAATGAAACACTGCCTAGTCCCAGCCAATCTCACGATCACAGACATGCTTGAGTCCATTGTTACTTTCCAACCTAGAAGTCTCGTCTTGCAGTATATCCTGTTGTGATCCACAGGGTTTTCTCTGGCTAATTTTCTGCAGTAGATTTTCAGGCTTTCTTTCTACTTTATTTTAGTCTGGAAACCCCACTGAAATTTGTCCACTATGAATTAGTCTTCTGGCATTTGAAATACCGATGTCATAGTTACTAGTAATTTTCAGAGTCTCTTTTGACTTCCATTTTGGTCTTTTTTCTTTCTTTCCGGCCTTTTTAATAGACCTCTTCCTTTCTTCATGTAATGATGTCCTTGATGTCATTTGACAAATCATTTGGTCTTCAGTCATTAATGTTCAACGTGTCAAATCTATTTTTGAGATGGTCTCTAAATTTAGGTAGGATGTACCCAAGGTCATACTTTGGCTCTCATGGACATTAACATCCTGCATTATGCTGATGACAAAATGTTGTTTGCTGAAGGTGAAGAGGTTTTGAAGCACTTACTGATGAAGATCAAAAACCACAGCCTTCAGTATGGATTACACCTGAACATAAAGAAAACAAAAATCCTCAAAATTGGACCAATAATCAATATCATGATAAATGGAGAAAAAAAATTGAAGTTGTCAAGGATTTCATTTTGCTTGGATTTACAATCGACACCAATGGAAGAAGCAGTCAAGAAATCAAAAGAGGCATTGCTTTGGGCAAATTTGCTGCAAAAGGCCTCTTTGAAGTGTTAAAAAGCAAAGCGCTCACCTTGAAGACTAAGGTGCGCCTGATCCAAGCCCTGGTGTTTTCAATTGCCTTCTATGCATGTGAAAGCTGGACAGTGAATAAGGAAAACTGAAGAATTGGTGCCTTTGAATTATGGTGTTGGTAAAGAATATTGAATATACCATGGACTATCAGAAGAACAAACGACTCTGACTCGGAAGAAGTACAACCAGAATGCTCCTTAGAAGCAAAGATGGCAAGACGAGGTCTCACATACTTTGGGCATGTTATCAGGAAGGATCGTCCCTGGAGAAGGGCATCATGCATGGTAAAGTGGAGGGCCAGCAAAAAAGAGGAAGACCCTTGGTGAGATGGATTGACATAGTGGTTGTAACATGCAGGCCACCACAGTATGACAAACTGAAAATGGGTGGTGAATTGGTTAGCAGAAATAACATTATTTTTGCCTCCTGCTTCTTTATTCTCCTCACTTGTGTACTTATGTTCAAGGCAATGGTATAAAATATAATTTTGTGCTCATTTTTGCATAAATTTATGTCACTACCTAGAAAATGAGTATATGACAGTTTAAGTTTGCTAGGAAGATTGTGTTAATATAGGTAACTTCTTTGTATCTTGACCCACTGGGATTATTCTATAAATGTTAATGCATCTTTAATTGATGACCAAACAGGATTTGAATAAAAATTGTAACATTATTTTACAAGAACCTGTCAAACTCTACATGCAGTTTAAATTCAATCTCTGCACACAGGGAGAGAAAATATTTTTATCTCCACTTATACCACTAATATTTTTGTTATTTATGATGTCATTCAGAAGTTTACCTTCCAGAATTTCTCTCTGATGACCACCTTCATACATGCCACATATATCTCTTCCTGGCAACTCTTAATATGCATCGTCTTTATTTTGACATTTGATTCTTACGTTTGCCTCACTCTTTTAATATTGTGTTACATCCTTTGAAGTTTACTTGTTTTATTCTATTCTTGCCTTCTAAGCACTGAGGGAGGAAACCCTGGTGGCGTAGTGGTTAAGTGCTACGGCTGCTAACCGAAAGGTCAGCAGTTCAAATCCTCCAGGCGCTCCTTGGAATCTATGGGGCAGTTCTACTCTGTCCTATAGGGTTGCTATGAGTTGGAATCAACTCGATGGCACTGGATTTGGTTTTGGTTTAAGCATTGAGGGTAACTTTTTGACTAAATTAAACCCTGGCGACCCAACAATGGTTATGCCATCGATTTTGCACATATTACTTTCTAAGTTGACCATGAGAACTGTTTAAAACCACATTCTGTAAAGCTACATATTTTTTTAGACTCGCCCAATGGTATGTTGTGAATTCAACACAGGAAAATTTATAATTATTTGTACTTTAACTCATCGAGTAGAATAAAATGTCTACATTGCCAGAGCCTCTTTAATGTGGACATACTTTAACATACATTTTAAAAATCAAAAGAGATTTTATCCTGGTATTTTAAGAAATTCAATATAAAATGCTTCTATGTATTTTCACTCATCTTTTCTCCCTGAAATAGAACCATCCTTATTTAATTCACCAACTCTAACTTCATTCTCTCTTTTCTTTTTCACTGATACTATGTTCCCAATTACATGCTGTCTTAAGTTTTTCATCCATATCCACACTCTCCTTGGACAGACGTAAATGATTAGTTTTCTCTGTTCAAAACAAGTGGATTGCCCAGTAAGCAAGGTAAGTACGGGCTTTCTTGTGTTTACTTACTAATCTGTGGTGAACAGTTTCACATAGGTTTCATCCACATCTTTGATGTGAACGGCATGTGAAATTTCATTGCAGATTAGCCAATAGACACAAGCCAGCCTATGTTTACCATTCTTACTAGGTAACCAGTCCCTGTCAGGGACTGTAAATTTGAAGAGATGCTTTGATTCTGAGGAAGGTACTGTGGGTTGGGAGATAGACAGAAGCCAGTCACACCTATAAGCAGAATCTTTTTTTTTTTTTTAATTGTGCTTTAAGTGAAAATTAACAAATCAGGTCAGTCTCTCATATAAAAATTTGTATACACCTTGCTATATACTCCTAGTTGCTATCTCCCTAATGAGACAGCACACACCTTCTCTCCGCCCTCTATTTCTGTGTCCATTCAACCAGCTTCTGTCCTCCTCTGACTTCTCAGCTCACCTCCAGACAGGAGCTGCCCACATAGTCTCATGTGTCTACTTGATCTAAAAAGCTCACTCCTCATCAGTATCATTTTCTATAGTATAGTGCTGTCCAATCATTGTCTGAAAAGTTGGCTTTGGGAATGGCTCCTGTCTTGGGCTAACAGAAGGTGTGGGGACCATAACCCCTGGGGTCCCTCTAGCTTCAGTCATACCATTAAGTCCGGTCTTTTTACGAGAATTTGAGATCTGCATCCCACTGATCTCCTGTTCCCTCAAGGATTCTCTGTTGTGTACCCTGTCAGGGCAGCCATCAGTTGTAGCTGGACACCATCTAGTTCTTCTGGTCACAGGCTGGTGTAGTCTCAGATTTATGTGGCCCTTTCTGTCTCCTGGGCTCATAATTACCTTGTGTCTCTGGCGTTCTTCATTCTCTTTTGCTCCAGGTGGATTGAGAACAATTGATGCATCTTAGATGGCCACTTGCTAGCGTTTAAGACCCCAGAGGCCACTCTCCAAAGTGGAATGCAGAATGATTACTTAACAGATTTTATTATACCAGTTGACCTAGATATCCCCTGAAACCATGGTCCCCAAATCCCGCCACTGCTACACTGGCCTTCGAAGCATTCGGCTTATTCAGTAAACTGCTTTTGGTTTAGTCCAGTTGTGCTGACCTCTCCTGTATTGTGTGCTGTCTTTCCTTTCTCCTAAAATAGTTCTTCTCTTTACTAATTAGTGAATACCTCTTACCCTCTCTCCCTCCCTTCCCACTCTCTTAAACTTCAAAGAATATTTTCTTCTCTGTTTAAACTATTTCTTGAGTTTCTTATAATAGTGATCTCATACAATATGTGTCCTTTGCAACTGACTAATTTCACTCAGCATGATGCCTTCCAGATTCCTCCATGTTACAAAATGTTTCACGAATTCATCGTTGTGCTTTACTGATGCTTAGTATTCCACTGTGTGAATGTACCATAATTTATTTATCCATTCATCTGTTGATAGGCAGCTTGGTTGCATCAATTTTTTTACTATTCTAAACTGTGCTGTGCTGAACATGGGTGTGCATATATCTGTTCATGCAAATGCTTTTATTTCTCTAGGGTGTAGTCCAAGGAGTGGGATCGCTTGATCATACGGTAGTTCTATTTCTAGTTTTTTAAGGAAGCGCCAAATCGATTTCCAAAGTGGCTGTACCATTTTACATTTCCACCAGCAGTGTGTAACTGTTCCAGTCTCTCCAAACCTCTCCAACATTGATTATTTTGTGTTTTTTGGATTAATGCCAGCCTTGTTGGAGTGAGATGGAATCTCCTTGTAGTTTTGAGTTGCATTTCTCTAGTGGCTAATCATCGTGAGCATTTCCTCATGTATCTGTTAGCTACCTGAATGTCATCTTTAGTGAAGTGCCAGTTCATATCCTTTGCCCATTTTTTAATTGGGTTTTTTGTCTTTTTGTAGTTGAGTTCTTGCAGTATCATGTAGATTTTAGAGATCGGATGCTGATTGGAAATATCATAGCTAAAAACTTTTTCCCAGTCTGTAGGTAATCTTTTTACTCTTTTGGTGTAGTCTTTGGATGAGCATAAGTGTTTGATTTTTAGGAGTTCCCAGTTATCTAGTTTTTCTTCTGCATTCTTAGTAATGCTTTGTATACTGTTCATGCCATGTATTAGGGTTCCTAACTTTGTCCCTATCCCTATTTTTTCCTCCATGATCTTTATTGTTTTAGATTTTATATTTAGGCCTTTGATCCATTTTGAGTTAGTTTTTGTGCATGGAGTGGGGTATAGATCGTGTTCCATTTTTTTGTAGATAGATATATAGTTATGCCAGCACCATTTGTTAAAGAGACTGTCTTTTCCCCATTTTACTGACTTGGGGCCTTTGGCAAATATCAGCTGCTCATACGTGGATGGATTTATGTCCGGATTCTCAATTCTGTTCCATTGGTTTATGTATCTGTTGTTGTACCAGTACCAGGCTGTTTTGACTACTGTGGCTTTATAATAGGTTCTAAAATCAGGTAGTGTGAGGTCTCCCATTTTGTTCTTCTTTTTCAGTAATGCATTACTTATCTGGGGCCTCTTTCCCTTCCATATAAAGTTGGTGTTTTGTTTCTCCATGTCATTAAAAAACATCTTTGTAATTTGGATCCAAATTGTATTGTGTCTATAGATGACTTTTGGTAGAACAGACGTTTTTACAATCTTCTTATCCTAAGTCTTCCTATCCAAGAGCAAGGTTTGTTTTTCCAATTATGTAGGTCTCTTTTGGTTTCTTGCATTAGTGTCTTGTAGTTTTCTTTGTATAGGTCTTTTACATCACTGGTAAGATTTATTCCTTGGGGGCTACAGTAAGTGGTATTGATCTGGTGATTTCCTCTTTGATGTTCTTTTTTGTTGGTGTAGAGGAATGCAACAGATTTTTGTATGTTTATCTTGTATCCTGATCCTCTCCTGAACTCTTCTATTAGTTTCAGCAGTTTTCTTGAGGATTCTTTAGGGTTTTCTGTGTATAAGATCATGTCTTCTGCAAATAGAGATAATTTTACTTCTTCCTTACAATCTGGATGCCCTTTATTTCTTTATTTAGCCTAACTGCTCTGGCTAGGACCTCCAGCACAATGTTGAATAAGAGTGATGATAAAGGGCATCCTTGTCTGGTTCCAGTTCTCAAGGGGAAAGTTTTCAGAGTCTCTCCATTTAGAATGATTTTGGTAGTTGGCTTTGTATAAATGCCCTTTATTATGTTGAGGAATTTTCCTTCTATTCCTATTTTTCTGAGAGTTTTTATCATGAATGGGTGTTGAACTTTGTCAAATGTCGTTTTTGCATCAATTGATAAAATCATGTGGTTCTTGTCTTTTGTTTTATTTATATGATGGATTACATTAATTGTTTTTCTAATGTTGAACCACCCCTGCATGCCTGGTATGAATCCCACTTGGTCATGGTGAATTATTTTTTTGATATGTTGTTGAAATCTATTGGCTAGAATTTTGCTCAGGATTTTTGCATGTATATTCATGAGGGACATAAGTCTGTAATTTTCTTTTTTTTTTGGCATCTTTGCCTGGTTTTGGTATCAGGGATAAGCTGGCTTCACAGAATGAGTTTGGGAGTGTTTCATCCTTTTCTACGCTCTGAAATACCTTTGGCAGTAGTGGTGTTAACTGTTCTCTGAAAGTTTGGTAGAGCTCGGCAGTGAAGCCGTCCACGCCAGGGCATTTTTTTTTGTTGGGAGTTTTTAATTACCCTTTCAATCTCTCTTTTTGTTATTGGTGTATTTAGTTGTTCTACCTCTGTTTGTGTTCGTTTAGGTAGGTAGTGTATTTCTAGAAATTCATCCATTTCTTCTAGGTTTTCAAATTTGTTAAGAGTACAATTTTTCATAATAGTCTGATATGATTCTTTTAATTTTAGTTGGATCTGTTGCGATATTGCTCATCTCAATTCTTATTTGGGTTATTTGTTCGGTTTCGTTTGTCAGTTTGGCCAGTGGTTTATCAATTTTGCTAATTTCCTCAATGATCCAGCTTTTGGTCTTGTTAACTCTTTCTGTAGTTTTTCTGTTGTCTATTTCGTTTAATTCTGCTCTAATTTTTTTATTTGCTTTCTTCTGATGTCTCAGGGCTTCTTATGTTCTCTCTTCTTCTCTTTGTTCAAGTTGTAGGGACAATTCTTTGATTTTGGCCCTTTCTGCTTTTTCTATGTGTGCATTTATTGACATAAATTGACCTCTGAGCACTGCTTTCTCTGTGTCCCAAAGGTTCTGATAGGAAGTGTTTTTATTCTCACAGGACTCTACGAATTTCACTATTCCGTCCTTTTTGTCTTCTATAATCCAGTCATTTTGAGCAGGATATTGTTCAGTGTCCCAGTGTTTGATTTCTTTTCCCTACTTTTTCTGTTATTGATTTCTACTTTTATGGTCTTATGGTCAGAGAAGATGCTTTGTAATATTTTGATGTTTTGGATTCTGTTAAGGCTTGCTTTATGACCTAGTATGTGGTCTTCTGCAGAGAATGTTCTATGTGCACTGGAGAAGAAAATACATTTGGCTGCTCTTGGGCGGAGTGTTCTGTATATGTATATGAGATCAAGTTCATTGATTGTGGCATTTAGATCTTGTGTGTCTTTACTGAGCTTCTTTCTGGATATTCTGTCCTTCACCGAAAGTGGTGTGTTGAAGTCTTCTACCATTATTCTGGAGCTGTGTCTCTCACTTTTCAATGCTGATAGAGTTTGTTTTATGTATCTTGCAGCCCTGTCATTGGGTGCATAAATATTTAATATGGTTATATCCTCCTGGTATATTGTCCCTTTAATCATTATATCATGTCCTTCCTTATCATTTTTGGTGGATTTAACTTTAAAATCTATTTTGTCAGAAATTAATATTGCCACTTCTGCTCTTTTTGATTGTTGTTTGCTTGATGTACTTTTCTCATCCTTTGAATTTTAGTTTGTTTGTGTCTCTTGTAGGCAGCATATAGACAGATGGTATTTTTTTTTTTTCATCTACTCTGCCATCCTCTGTCTCTTTATTGGTGCCTTTAGTCCATTTACATTCCACGTAATTATGGATGGGTATGAGTTTAATGCTGTCATTTCGATTTTTTTTGTGTGTGTTGTTGACAGTTTGTTTTTCCCACTTAGTTTTTTGTGCTGAATAATTTATCTTTTTATATAGTCTTTTCCTCTTATTCCTTTTTGTTGATTTTGTTTTTGCTGAGTCTTCATTTTTTTTCTTGTATTTTAATTTGATGAGTAGGATTGTTAGTTTCCTTTGTGGTTACCTCTTTTTCTAAGTTTAAGCTTGAGTTTTATTTCTTTATATTGCCTTGACTTCCTATCCATATGAAAGATTTATTACTACATTTCTTAGCCCCTCTTTATTGTTTTAATGTTGCCTTCTTTTACACAATGATATTACTGTTTCCTTGTTTTGAGCATTTCTTTATATTGTCTTATTTTTGTGATTTCTCTATCTGGGTTGACATCTGGTTGCTCTGTCCCATGTTCTAGTCTTGGGCTGATATCTGTTATTATTGATTTTCTAACCAGAGAACTCCCTTTAGTATTTCTTGTAGTTTTGGTTTGGTTTTTACGAATTCACTAAACTTCTGCTTATCTGGAAATGCCCCAATTTTGCCTTTTTATTTGAGAGACAGTTTTGCTGGATATATGATTCTTGGCTGGCAATTATTTGCCTTCAATGCTTTATAAAAGTCACCCTATTGCCTTCTTGCCTGCATGGTTTCTGCTAAGTAGTCCAAGATTATTCTTGTTGACTCTGCTTTGTAGGTGACTTTTCATTTATCCCTACCCAGACCACCATTTATCCTTAGCCACTCTTAAAATTCCCTCTTTATCTTTGGTTTTGGCAAGTTTGATTATAATATGTCTTGGTGACTGTCTTTTGAGATCTACCTTATTTGGAGTTCAATGAACGTCTTGAATAGATATCTTCTCATCTTTCACGACATCAGGGAAGTTTTCTGCCAATAAATTTTCAACAATTCTCTCTGTATTTTCTGTTATACCTCCCTGTTCTGGTACTTTAACCACTCATAGGTAATTTCTCTTGATAGAGTTTCACATGATTCTTAGGGTTTCTTCCTTTTTTTTAATTGTTTTATCTGATTTTTCTTCAAATATATTGGTGCCAAGTGTTTAATCTTTAATCTCACTAATTCTGCCTTCCACTTCCTCAATTCTGCTCCTCTGAGTTCCTATCAAGTTGTCTAATTCTGTAATTTTATTATTAATCTTCTCAATTTATTTTTCCTGTGTCTCTATGGATTCTTGCAACTTATAAAATTTTTCTTTATGTTCTTGAATAACCTTTTAAATTTCTTCAACTGCTTTATCTGTGTGTTCCTTGGCTTGTTCTATGTTTTGCCTGATCTCCTCCCTGATGTCTTGAAGAATTCTGTATACTAATCTTTTGTATTCTACATCTGGTAATTCTAGGAATACACCTTCACCCAAAACATTCCTTGATTCTTTGTTTTGATAGCTTGTTGAAGCAATCATGGCCTGCTTCTTTATGTGATATGATATTACTGTTGTCTCTGAGCCATCTATAAGTTATTGTATTAGTTTATTTTATGTTTGCTTACTGTATCCTAGCTTCTTGCTTGGTTTCATTTTGAACTGCCAAATAGGCTGCTTGAGTGAGCTAGCTTGATTAATTTAGGCTTTGAAGCTCTAACGTCCTGTCACCAGATGGCTAGAGCTGTTACCAGGCATATGAGCCTAGGAGTCCATTCACTTTTTTTGTATGGGTTCAGCTCAGGTGTCCTGGTAGTTGGTAATCAAGTGTGTGGTACAGGCTGTGTCTACAACCTTAGAGAGGCAGTAGTGATTGGTGTATGTACAGGTATCTGGTTGCTGCAGGGGGTCACTCTCTGAACAAGGAAGGGGCTGGCAATTGTCCCCTGAGTGCCTGTGAGGAAAGCACACCTCTGTTCCTTAGAACACACAGGTGGGTGGGTTCTGTTTCTGGACCATGGGCACCCAATGCTTTTGGTTGTAAGGACTGGGAGGTACCACTTATCTTTGGAATCATGTCATGGTTAACTAGGGGATGTGAGTGGAACCACCAGTCCTTAGGACCCTGGTGTGGGTAGGTGAGGATGCTGTTTAATTGGCAAAGTGCCAACAAACATCCAACACCCACCTCTCCACCACACAGCTGAAACTGTTGCAGTCTGCCAACAAGGATCTATTCTTCTGAAATGGACCCACACAAGTCCATGCTGTGGTGAAAGCTATTCAAAGTCCATGGACCACTTGTGCCTGGACAGGAGCCGCTTCTGTCCTGAGCTCACCAGCTTAGTGGAGCTGGCAGTTTATCTTTTCTCCCAGTTGTGAATTTATTCCTTCTCCAAGGCTGGGAAAATGGCTCACGACACCCAGCAGGGCCTCTCTCATGCCCAGGGAGATCGACAGTCACTGAAGCCAGTTGGGTTCTGGGTGTGGTAAAATAAATGCAAGTACTTAGCTTTTGCTGAGATTGCTGTTTTTCTCTGGTTCCAGAGGTATCAGTAGGCTGTGGGCTTGCTGTGTCTCCCTGAGGAAACCATGTCTAGAACTCTTCTGCCAGCCCTGCCGTTGTTGCTCCAAGAATGGTGCCTGAGGGTTCCTGGCAATTCAGGTCCCGCAACTCCTTGCCACTTCTGAACGATCTCTCCTTCCCCCTGCTGCTCAGTACATTTTCTAACTTTGCCTTTCATGTTCAGGGATCCTAGCTTGTCATATATGTAATCTTTTAGTTTTTTGGGGGGGGCGTCTATGCTGTAAGAGGGATCACTGTAAGCATCTGACTACTCCTCCATCTTGGCTCTGTCTTTAAGCAGAATCTTTGATGTGATGAAAAAATATGAAATTGTTCACTATGTTGCCCGGGTGGAAACCCCAGTTTTTCTCGACATGTCTTGTATTGGCCGATAAACAAGAGACCAAGATGGGAGTGCAGATAGCTGCCTTTATTTCATTGCACAAGGAAAGGAGTCAGTCAGAGCTGCTGACACCAAGACTGCTCCTCAAGTGTGAGGGGAAGTGTTATTTTTAAGCAATTTATAAGTAGAGATTTTGTACAAGTAGTATCAGCAAATTCTTTTTTTTTTTAATAATTTTTATTGTGCTTTAAGTGAAAGTTTACAATGAAGTCAGTCTGTCACATATAAGCTTATATACTCCTTACTCCATACTCCCACTTACTCTCCCCCTAATGAGTCAGCCTGCTCCCTCCTTCCAGTCTCTCCTTTCGTGACGGTTTTGCCAGTTTCTAACCCTCTCTACCCTCCTATCTCCCCTCCAGACAGGAGATGCCAACACAGTCTCAAGTGTTCACCTGATACAAGTAGCTCACTCTTCACCAGCATCTCTCTCCAACCCATTGTCCAGTCCCTTCCATGTCTGATGAGTAGTATCAGCAACATTCTTAATCATACTGTGCAGGTGCAATGGGTTTTACATACAACTTCATGCATCACCAGGATTTTTATGGGGCAGGCCAAGCAAGGAACTAGGATTCCAATGCAAATCTGTGAGGCAGGCCAAGCAAGCTGTTTGAGTCAGTGGAATTTTCTGCAGCCTGGGACCTCTGTCTTAACTGCAGATAAGTAAGTAAGCATAAGTAAGCCAGTGCTTAGCTTGCTTATTGGGTAATTTGCTCCTGGTTCAAAACATTCATTTCTAAAATCTGATACCTTGATTTCTAACTTCTTTTGCTCTTACCTCTTTTAATTATCCTATTTAATAGTGTTGTACATAGAGTCACTATAAGTTGAAATTGACTTGACGGAACCTAACAACAATTTAACAGTGTTATATGCATCCGTGTTTATTTTGCCTTGAAACTTGACAGTCTGTTTATTTGGCAGCATCTCATTCTAATAACATCTTTGCCTGAATCTAAAGTTAAAACTTCCTGGGTTTCAGATTCTTAGACCTCTCCAACATTGGAGTATGGTACAGAAATTTCCTCCACTGGTGTTGCATCTCTGCTCACTTACAATGCCTCCGTACATTCTTACACCACTGATTCCATTATAGATACATTGTGGTTTAAGATATCCTTCTTTAATAGTCAATACTATCTCTCTATGTATCATTTTTACTTTGCAAAACCTTTATTTGGAGCTCTCCTTTTCTAACTTCCCAACTCCCCCTCCTTTTTTTGTTTTCTTCTTTAGTATGCTATCATATATTCTTCCAACTCCATCTCTCTGTCCTCCCTAATGCTTTTAAAATCTAGTCAATTTTCCCCACTATTACCATGATTGCTCTCAGTAGCTGTCATAATTCTGTCAAATTTCTAATATCTATTTTAGATAATATTAAAAAAAAAAAAAGCCACCCTAAATGATTTCAGCTATAATGCACATCTTTCTGGTTTTGGGTAATTCTTCATAAGAAATTTTCTTTTTACAGTTGTTCCTGTACTACTTGAAATTGATGGAAGTTGAATTTAAAAAAAAAACTTGAACTTCAGTCAGCGTATTATTCAACCAAGACCAATATTTAATGCTGGCATAGTTGAAATACCTAGGAGAAGAGGTCTTTAAGAAATATTTCTAAGAAAACCTCTCTCACGAATATAATGTTCCTAAAATATTAAAGTACAATTGTGGAACAGGCACAAGCTAGATATTTCCATTACAAATGGAGGAAATTGAACAGAAAGAAGGGATAACAGGCACCAAACAAATCAGCAGAACACATTACATTAACTTTCAAGCCTTGAAAATAATGCTTTGTTCTCTGAGACCATTTAGGTAGTGACCCTGTCCTCCAGACTCTGGGTGTTGGCCACAGTCTCCGGATTCTGGGTGGAGGCCCCTGAGTTCTGGCTTCAGCTCTGCCTTTCCGGTCCACTGGAAAGGCAACCTCTGTTCCCTCAGACTTAGGCAGCCCCATTCTTTTAGTCCATCTGAGTGGTGAACCTGTCCCCTTAGCCCCAGCAAGCTCTGTTCTTGTGCCCTTTCGGTACGGCATCTTCAGCTCCTCAGCTTGGGCAGTGGATCTGGCCCCACTCCACTGGCACTTGGGAAAGGCAGCCCCACACTCCGAAACTGAAATGTTGAAGATCTGGCTCTTTGAAACTTAGGATGCTGTAGCCCCACCCTTTGAAGCCCCAGAGGCCATGGCCCCACCCCTTCAGACCCCAGAGGTCATGGCACTACCGTTTGAGACTGAGGCAGCTTTGCTTCCTGTGTTCCTTGTCTCTTCAGTTTCTTCTTCCCGATTCCCTCGCCTCTCAGTCCCTTGGCCCTCACTGTCTGTCTGCCCTACTGGGGCAAGTGCTCCAGTTATTTACCTCCACTGATAAGTGCCTGGAAGCATCTCACTCTGCCAGTAAACTTCAGCCAGGAGGCACTCAGCTATCTATCATGCTTTATGTGGTTGGCAAGCCTAACTCCAACAGCAAGTGCTCGGAATCAGTCCCACACAAAGGCACTCAGCTCTCGTGCTTTGTGGTCTGGCTTCAGCTGCTGCCATTTCTCTGCTGCTGCTTCTCACCATCTGTGTCTTCTCCGGTATTACAGTCCCTCTCACTTCCTTGTGAGTCCTCACCAGAATTGTCATTTTTGTCCATAATGCCATAATTCCACCAACAATCTCTTCAAGGCAACCTAATCTTTTATTACCAGGTACCTTAAAACTTTCCCAATCCCTACCCGTTTACAGTTTCAAAACTGCTTCCACATTTTAGGTATCTGTTATAGCAGCACCCCACTTTTGGTACCGAATATCTTAGGCTGGGTTCTCTAGAGCAGCAAAACCAGTGCAGCATAGAGAGAGAGAGAGAGAGATTTTTAGGAAATGGCTCATGCAGTTGTTGAGGCTGGTCCAAGTTCATGGGTCAGGCTGGAGGCTTCTTTTGACTCACTTAGCCACAGGTACTGGTGAATCCAAAATCAGAAAATCAGATGGGAAGCCTCTGGCTCACAGGCTGTGGAGGCTGATGAGTCCTAAATTTGACAGGTAAGATGGCAGGTAATCTGCTAGCTCAAGTCTCAAGAACCAGAGGTGAGATGAATAACAGCCAGTACAAGCAAAAGCCAGACAGCCTTGCCATAAAGTCCACCTATATTGGATGCAGGCCACAGCCCCAAGGAAACTCCCTTTCAACTGATTGGCTGTTTATAACAGATCTCAACATGGAGGTGATCACATTATATCAGATATTATGGAGGTGATTATATCATTAAAAACTGACAAACTACATCATAAGTGTCAAATCACTGAGGATCATCACACAGCCAAGTTGACACACAACTTTAATGATCACAGTTCTCTTGGATTAATAATTAACATTCATGAAGTGAAAGACTTGGACACAGAAAACTATAAGCATTACTTAAAAAAAATTAAGGAAGACCTAAATAAACGGAAAGGCATTCCACGTTCATGGGTCAGAACACTTAATATTGTTAGGTGTCAATACCACCCAAAATAATGTATAGACTTAATGCAATCTTTATCAGAATTTCAAAAACCTCCTTTGCAGAAAAAAAAAAAATGCCAATTCTCAAATTTATATGGAAAGGTAATAGATCCCAAATACACAAAACAATTTTGATAAAGAAGGACAAAGTAGGAGGAGTAGCGCTTCTTGATTTTAAAATATACTATAAAGCCATAGTAATAATACAGCCTGGTACTGGTATAATAACAGACATATAGAACAATGAAGTAGAATTAAGAGCTCAGAAATAAATCCATACATCTATAGTCAACTGATGTTTTACAACTGTGCTAAGTCCGTTCAATGGGGAAAAGACTATTTAACAAATGACCCTGGAAAAATTGGATTTCCACATGCAGAAGAACAAATCAGGATCCACGCACAAAAGCCAAGCCAAAATGGATCAAGGACATACATGTGAAAACTAAACTAATTAAATACTTAGAAGAAAATATAGGGTCCAGGCTATGGGACCTAGTTTTTAATGATGCATTAGCAGATATGACAACAAAAGCATGAGCAGCAAAAGACAAATAGATGAATAAAAAAATAGGACCTCATAAAAACTAAATAATTTTGTTCATCAAAGGACTTTATCAACAAAGTAAGGATACAGCCTTCAGATTGGGAGGAAAATTTTGGGAATCATACAGACAATAAAGATCTAATATATACACATAAATTTCTACAAGTTAACAACAAAAAGACAAACAACACGAGAAGATACAAAATGTCACTAGTCATTAGGAAGATGCAGATCAAAACCACAGTGAGATACCACATCACCCCTACTAGAATGTCAAAGATTAAAGAAAAAAAAAAACAAAAAACAGAAACCAACAGGTGTTTGCAAGGTTGTGGGAAATCTGGAACCCTCGTCCATTGCTGGTGGGAATATAAAATGTTACATCCACTGGGGAAAACATTTTGGCAGTTCCTCAAAAGGCTGAACATAGGACTACCATACAACTCAGCAATCTGAAGGCTCTGTTTATATTCAGAAGAAGTCAAAGCAGGGATGCAGATGGAAACCTGTACTGCAATGTTTATTGAAGCACTTTTCATAACAGCCAAAATGTGGAAAAAACCAAAATGTGCAACAGCTGAGTTGATTAAAAAATGTGATATATACACACAATGAAATGATAGTCATAAAGAGAAATGAAGTCTAGATGCATGCTACCCCATGCATGAGCAAAATAAGTCAGTCACAAAAGGACAAATACTGTATGATCCCACTTATATGAAAAAAACAAATGTATAGACACCAAAGATTATTACTGGTTACCAGGGATCAAAGGGGGGGGGGAGGGGGGATTCAGGTTTAGGGGGCATTAAGTTTATGTTAATGGTAGGTGAATGCTTTGGAAAAGGATAGCAAGAACACATGTACAATATGAAGGATGCAATCAATGTTACAGAATTATGCATGTTAATTATTGAAATGACATACACTTTATATCTCTTACTACCACAATTAAAAACAAAAACAAAATACACATGAAATTCTAACTTAGAAATGCTGCATACCTTACAGTTAGCAGGGAAAAACATTACAAGAGTTATTAGAACTGTTTGCCATAGGTTCCTCAAGTTCAGTGGAGACATGGAAGATAAAAACAACAATAACAATGACAACAAAACTCAGTGGAACTTTAGAACACACACATACACACAAATAGAGTATGTGAGATGAGAATTAGCTTGGTTGAGGTTAATGGTTTTTAGACCTTGCAAAAGAAATGATTATAGACCTTGAAGATATGGCATTAGAAATGATCTAAAATGAAATTCAGAAAGAAAAAGAAATTTCAAAAGATAACAATAATTAATTGAGGATCTCTTCAAAAAGCCTTCAACCCAGGTAACTGTTGCACCTAAGAGAATAGTGGTTGTGCACAGAAAAAATATGTAAAGAAAAAGTAGCCATAATATTTCAAATTTGATTTTTAATAAACAACTATAAATTCACAGATCCAAGAAGCTCAAAGAAACCTAAGCACAAGAAGCAAGAAGATAACTAGACCAAACCACATTAAATTCAATTGTTCAAAACAAGTGATAGAGATAAAATTATGAACGCTGTGGAGGTGAGAGGAATTATTTTTACAGAATAACACATCTAAAGATGACAGCAGACAATAAGGAGGCAAAAGGGCAGCATAAGGAGCTCAAAAACCCAAGGTAAATTATTATGACGAAATGTGCAAAGACCTGGAGTTAAAAAACAAAAGGGGAAAAACACGGTCAGCATTTCTCAAGCTGAAAGAACTGAAGAGGAAATTTAAGCCTTGAGTTGCATTACTGTATGTGCAAAAAATTGAATGATGCAGGAAGCATCAAAAGAAGATGAAAGTAATATAATCACTGTACCAAAAAGTATTGGTTGACATTCAACCATTTCAGGAGGTAAAATATGATCAAAAACTGCTGGTACTGAATGGTACAACCATTGCGGAAAATAGTTTGGCAGTTCTCAAAACACTAAAAATACAACTAGTATATGATACAGCAATCCCACTCCTAGATATATACCCAAAGGACTCAGGGGCAGGGACGCAAACAGACATATGTACACCAATGTTCATTGCAGCACTGTTCACAATAGCTAAAAGGTGGAAACAAACTTCATGTTCATCAATAGACGAATGGGTAAGTAAAATGTGGGAAATAGATGCTGTGGAATACTACTCTGCCGGAAAGAGAAATGAAGTCCCGATTCATGCTGCAACAGGGATGGACCTTGAAGATATTATGCTGAGTGAAAAAGTCAATCAAAAGGACACATATTGTATGATCTCACTTACATAAAATGACAAGAGTAGGCAAATATAGAGGCTAAATTTTTTTAGTGGATACCAGGGGTAGGAGGGAGGGGAAGGGAAAATATTTCTTGAGAAGTAGTGAGTTACTTTTTAGAGTAATGGTAAATTTGAAATTAATTAAGGGTAATTGTTGTGCAACTGATTAATGTAATTGATATCATTGTGCTGTACACCTAAAAAACATTGAACTGGCAAATGTTGTGATCAAACAAAAAAAGCCAAACCCACTGCAATTGAGTCAATGCCAACTCATAGCGGCTCTATACGGCAGAGTAGAACCACAGGGTTTCAAAGGCTGTAAATCTTTACAGATGCCAGCTGCCACATCTTTCTCCCACAGAGCGGCTGTTCGGTTTGAACCACTGAACTTTTGGTTAACAGCTGAGTGCTTTAACCACCGTACCACCAGTGGTGATATATCTATATATATTTACAAAAAAAAAAAAAAGAACAGCTGTTGAGACCACTTAGATACAACCAAACACCTCACAGGATTTGTTTTCTTGGTTAGGAGGTTTATGGTCATAGTTTTGAGGGACATCTCAATCAAGCAGCCTAATATTGTTTCTCTGTACTTTTGTTCTACCTCCTAGTTTATAGTGTAGTGCCTGGGGTCTTAAAAGGTAGCATGTGGCCATCCAAAGTGCAACGATAGGTCTCCTTTCACCTGGAGCACCAGAGGAAGGAGAGTCAGGAGCTGGAGGAGGAAATGGATTGTGTATCTGGTTGCCTTCATGAATGACTGCCTCTTTGCCATGAGACCAGAAGAACTGGATGGTGCCTGGCCATCATTACTGATCATTTTGATCAAAGGGCCTATAGAAGAATCCTGATGAAAAGGGGGAAGAATGTAGAATGGAATATAAAAGTTCTTAATGGAATCCAGATGTTCTGGAGCCATCGAGGCTGGATCAACCCCCAAAACTATTGCCCTGAGCTAGCCTTTAAACTTTAAACCTTAAACCAAAACTATTCCCTGAAGTCTTTGGAATAAAAAATAGTTTATCTTAAAAACTAAACTATGTCTGCCTTGAAAATTGTGCTCTTTTAAATAGTTATCTCTGTGAGATCAATTTGACTTAGCAACTCATAGGGTTAGATGAGAAGCTTAGGGGGCAGTGAGTCTAAGTCAAGGGTGCTGGAACAATCTGGAGAAGGATGATGAGAATGCTTATACAACTTGAAGAATGTAATCAATGTTGTACATTGAGGTGCACATGCAGAAATTGTTGAAATGGTGCATGACTGGGAATTGTTGCTGTTATTGTTAGGTGCCATCTGGTCAGCTTTGACTCATAGCAAACCTATGTACAACAGAAGGAAACTCTGTCTGGTCCTGCGCCATCCTCATAATCTTTGCTATGTTTGAGCCCATTGTTGCAACCACTGTGTCAATCCATCTCATTGGGTGTCTTCCTCTTTTTCACTAACCCTCTACTTTACCAAGTATGATGTTCTTCTCCAAGGACTGGTCCCTCCTGATAACATGTCCAAAGTACACGAGACAAGTTTCACCATCCTGGCTTCTAAGGAGCATTCCGTCTGTACTTCTTCCCAGACAGATTTCTTCATTCTTCTGGCAGTCCATGGTATATTCAATATTCTTTACCAATACCATAATTCAAAGGCATCAATTCTTCTTTAGTCTTCCTTATTCATTGACCAACTTTTACATGCATATGAGGATTTAAAATACTATGGTTGGGTCAGGCATACCTTAGTTCTAAATAGGACAACTTTGCTTTTTAGTACTTAAAGAGGTCTTGTGCAGCAAATTTGCCCAATGCAATGAGTCTTTTGATTTCTTGACTGTTGCTTCCATGGGCATTTACTGGGGATACAAACAAAATAAAATGGTTGACAGCTTCAACCTTTTCTCCATTTATCATGATATTGCTTATTTTTCTGGGTGTTAGGATTTTTTGTTGAGGTGTAATCCATACTAAAGTCTGTAGTCTTTGATTTTCATCAGTAAGTCCTTCAAGTCCTCTTCACTTTCAGCAAGAAGGTTGTGTTATCTGCATAAGTTGTTAATGAGTCTTCCTTCAATCCAGACGCCACAGTCTTCTTCATATAGTCCAGCTTCTCAGGTTATTTGCTCAACATACAGATTGAATGAGTATGGTGAAAGGATGCAACACTGACACATATCTTTCCCAACTTTAATCTATGCAGTATTCCCTTGTTCTGTTGGAGCCGCCACCTCTTGATCTATGTGCACATTCCTCATAAGCACAATTATGTATTCTGGAACTTCCATTCCTCACAAATGTTATTCATAATTTGTTATGATCCACACAGTGGAATGCCTTTGCATAGTCAATAAAACACAGGTAAACATCTTTATGGTATTCTCTGCTTTTGGCAAAGATCCATCTGATATCAACAATGATATATCCCTTGCTCCATGTCCTGTTCTGAATCAGGCTTGCACTTCTGGCAGTTGCCTGTCAATGTATTGCTGCAACCACTTTTGAATGATCTTCAGCAAAATATTACTTGTATGTGGTATTAATCACATTGCTAGATAATTTCTGCATCCTTTTGGATCACCTTTCTTTGGAATGGGCACCAATATACATCTTTTCCAGTTGGTTGGCCAGGCAGCTGTCCTCCAAATTTTTTGACATAGAAGAGTGAGTATTCGTGTGTTGAAACATCTCAATTGGGACTCTGTCAATTTCTGGAGGCTTGTTTTTTCTATTCCCTTCAGCTCAGCTTGGACTTCTTCCTTCAGTGCCGTGGGTTCTTACTCATATGCTGACTTCTGAAATGGTTGAATGTCAACCAATTCTTTTTGACTGTGGATATTTCCACCAATAAATAAATGAATAATATAGAATAAAAAAAAAAAGAAAGAACTGCCTACACAGAAGGAAGAAGATGAAGTTACACAGAAGGAAGAAGATGAAGTTGCACTGAAGACATTCACAAAAACAAGGCTCCAGGAACTGACAGAATACCAGTTGAGATATTTAAACAAAGGGATGCAACCCTAGAAACTTACTTGTATATGTGAAGAAATTTGGAAGACAGTTACTTGAGCAATCAATTGGAAGAGATCCATATTTGTGCCCAGTCTAAAGAAATGCAATCATTTGGAAAGAATAAATTATCAAATAATATCATTAATGTTACATACTAGCAAAATTTTTGCTGAAAATAGTTCAGAAGAGACTGTAGCTATACAAAAACAGGGAACCTGCCAGAAATTCAAGAAGGATTCAGAAGAGGACATGGAACAAGGGATATCATTGTTGATGTCAGACAAATCTTGCCTGAAAACAACTGTTTTATTAATTAATCAAAGGCATTCAATTGAATCATAAGAAATTATGGCTAACAGTACAAAAATGCAAATTCTAGTACACTTGATTGTGCTCCTGTGGAACCAGTGCACATATCAAGAAACAGAACAAAGGGGTATACTGCCTGGTTTAAAACTGGAAAACATGTGCACTAAGGCTATATCCTTTCACTTTACTTTGAAATAATCTGAGAAGCTGGATTTTATGAAGAAGAATGTGACATGAGGATTAGAGGAAGACTCTTTAACAACTTGCAATGTTCAGGAAATAAATATGACTTGCAGCATTTACTGATGAAGGTAAAACACTACAGCCTGAGTATGAAGAAAACAAAAATCCTCACAACTGGTCTGACAAATAACATCAAGATAAATGGAGAAAAATTGAAGTTTTCAATGATTTCATTCCACTTCGATCAACAACCAATATTCAGGGAATCGACAGTCAAGAAATCAAACAACGTAATATATTAGGGAAATCTGCTGTACGAGACCTCTTTTAAGTTTTAAAATGCTAAGAAGTCACTTTGTTGACTAAGGTATATATTGTAGATTGAATTGTGTCCCCCCAAAATGTGTGTCCAGTTGGCTGGGCTATGATTCCTAGTATTGTGTGATTGTCCACCATTTTGTCATCTGACATGATTTTCTTAAGTGTTGTAAATCCTACCTCTATGATGTTAATGAGGTAGGATTCAAGGCAGTTATGTTAATAAGGCTGGATTCAATCTACAAGACTAGGTTGTGTCTTAAATTAATCTCCTTTGAGATATAAAAGAGAGAAGCAAGCAGAGAGATGGGGGACCTAATGCCACTAAGAAACAAGAGCCATGAGAAGAGCGCATCCCTTAGACCTGGGGTCCTTGAGCTGAGAAGATCCTCGACTGGCAAAGATTGATGATAAAGACCTTCCCCCAGAGCTAACAGAGAGAGAAAGCCTTCCCCTGGAGCCAGCACCCTGAATTTGGGGTTCTAGCCTCACAGACTATGAGAGAATAAATTTCTATTTGTTAAAGCCATTCACTGTGCTATTTCTGTTATAGCAGCACTAGATAACTAAGAAAGTGTGCTTGACCCAAGCCATGCTCTTTTCAATTGCCTGATTGTTGTTGTTAGGTGCCATCGAGTCAGTTCTGACTTATAGCGACCCTATGCACAACAGAATGAAACACTGCCCAGTCCTGTGCCATCCTTACAATCGTTGTTATGCTTGAGCTCATTGTTGCATCCACTGTGTCAATCCACCTTGTTGAGGGTCTTCCTCTTTTCCACTGACCTTGTACTCTGCCAAGCATGATGTCCTTCTCCAGGGACTCATCCCTCCTGATAACATGTCCAAAGTACGTAAGACGCAGTTTCTCCATTCTTGCCTCTAAGGAGCATTCTGGTCACACTTCTTCCAAGACAGATTTGTTCGTTCTTTTCAATATTCTTCGTCAACACCAGAATTCAAAGGTGTCAACTCTTCTTCTGTCTTCCTTATTCACTGTCCAGCTTTCAGATGCATATGATGTGATTGAAAATACCATGGCTTGAGTCAGATGCACCTTAGTTTTCAGGGTGACACCTTTGCTCTTCAACACTTTGAAGAGGTCCTTTGCAGCAGATTTGCCCAATGCAATGCGTCTTTTGATTTCTTGACTGCTGCTTCCATGGCTGTTGATTGTGGATCCAAGGAAAATGAAATCCTTGACAACTTCAATCTTTTCTCCATTTATCATGATGTTGCTCATTGGTCCAGTTGTGAGGATTTTTGTTTTCTTTATGTTGAGGTGTAATCCATACTGAGGGCTGTGGTCTTTGATCTTCATTAGTAAGTGCTTCAGGTCCTCTTCACTTTCAGCAAGCAAGGTTGTGTCATCTGCATAACGCAGGCTGTTAATGAGTCTTCTTCCAATCCTGATGCCCCGTTCATCTTCATATAGTCCAGCTTCTCTCGTATTATTTGCTCAGCATACAGATTAAATAGGTATGGTGAAAGAATACAACCCTGACGCACACCTTTCCTGCCTCTAAACCAATCAGTATCCCCTTGTTCTGTCCGAACAACTGCTTCTTGATCTATGTAAAGGTTCCTCATGAGCACAATTAAGCATTCAGGATCCCCATTCTTCGTAGTATTATCCATAGTTTGTTATGATCCACACAGTCGAATGCCTTTGCATAGTCAATAAAACACAGGTAAACATCCTTCTGGTATTCTCTGCTTTCAGCCAGGATCCATCTGAGATCAGCAATGATATCCCTGGTCCCATGTCCTCTTCTGAAATCAGCCTGAATTTCTGGAAGTTCCCTGTCGATATACTGCTGCAGCCGTTTTTGAATGATCTTCAGCAAAATTTTGCTTGCGTGTGATATTAATGATTAATGATACTGTTCTATAATTTCCACATTCGGTTGGATCACCTTTCTTGGGAATAGGCATAAATATGGATCTCTTCCAGTCAGTTGGCCAGGAAGCTGTCCTCCATATTTCTTGGCATAGACAAGTGAGCACCTCCAGTGGTGCATCTGTTTGTTGAAACATCTCAATTGATATTCCATCAATTCCTGGAGCCTTGTTTTTCACCAATGCCTTCAGAGCAGCTTGGACTTCTTCCTTCTTCCTTCCATCGATGGTACTGAAGGAATTGTCTGATATGCGTGTGAAAACTAGACATTGAGAAAGGAAGACAGAAGAATTCATGCATTTGAATTGTGATGTTGGCAAAGAATACTGTATGTATTAAAGGCTGTCATAAAAACAAACATATCAGTCTTAGAAAAAATATAACCAGAATGTTCCTTAGAAGTGAGGATGGCAAAACTTCAGCTTGTTTAGACGTGTTTTCAGCAAAAACCAATGGCTAGATTGGGACTTCCTGTTTGGTGAAGTGAAGTGTCAGTGAAAACAAGGGAAATACTCAATAAGATGGAATGGCACATTAGTTACAACAATGGAGTCAAAAGTACCAATTGTCATGAAGATGGCAGACAATTGGGCAACAATTCCTTCTGTTATATATAAGGTTGTCATGAGTCAGAGCCAACTTGGTTTATAGCATTGTTCAAATCCTCTATTCATTGCTCTTCTTTCTAGCTGTTTTATTCATTGTTAATAGTGGTGTATTAAAATCTCCACCTATTATTTGAGAACCGTCTTTTTCTCCCTTTATTTACTTCAGTGTTTGCCTTATATATTTTGGGGCTCTGATGTGCAGTGCATCCATATTTTAAATTGTTACAGATTTTTGATGAATTTACTCTTTTATCATTATATAGTGTCTCTCTTTATATCTTATAACAGATTTTGACTTAAAGTTTATTTAATCTGATGATAGGATCACCACCCTAGATGTTTTGGTGACTATTTCCATCCTTTCACTTTCTATTTGTGTCTTTAGGCTTAAGATGTGATTTTTGTAGACAGAAAGATCATGGGTTTTTTAAAAAAAACTTTTATGCAACTATCTACCTTTTCATTGAAATGTGTAGTTCATAGTAAATGCTGCTAGGAAAGAGATTCTTCTGTCATTTTGCTATTTGCTTTCTGTGTGGCTTATACTCATTTTTCTCATTTCTTCTAATACTGTCAAATTTTGTGTATTATGTCTTTTTTTTAGTCAATTATTTTTATTCCCTTCTCTTTTCATTTTGTGTGTATTTTTTAGTTGTTTCTTTGTGGTTACCATGATAATGATACCTAACATGTTACATTTATAACAATCTGATTTACATTTACACTAACTAAAATTCAATAACTGTTATGGATTGAATTGTGCCGCCTCCCCCAATATGTTTTGTAAGTCCTATATCTGTGTTTCCACCATGTGTCTGTCAGTTTGTCATACTGTGGTGGCTTGGGTGTTGCTGTGATACTGCAAGATTTGCCAATGATATTTTAAACACCAGCAGGTCACCCTTGGTGGACAGGTTTCAGCTGAGCTTTCAGATGAAGATAGTCTCAAAAGAAGGATGTGGAGCTCTACTTCTGAAAAAATTGGCCAGTGAGAACCTTATGGATAGCAGCAGAACATTGTCTGATATAGTGCTGGAAGATGAGACCCTCAGGTTGGAAGGCACTCAAAATACCACTGGGGAAGAACTACCTCCTTAAAGTAGAGTTGACCTTAATGATGTGGATTGCGTCAAGCTCTCAGGACTTTCATTTGCTGATGTAGCATGACTCAAAAGGAGAAGAAACAGCAAACATCCTGTAATAATCAGAAGGTGGAATGTACGAATTATGAACCTGGGTGTCTTGGTCATGTAGTGCTGCCATAACAGAAATACCACAAATGGATGGCTTTAACAAAAAGAAATTTATTTCTTCACGGTAAAGTAGGCTAAAATTCCAAATTCAGGGCATCAGCTCCAGGGGAAGGCTTTCTCTCACTGTCAGCCTTCTCATCAATCTTCCCCTGGATTAGAAGTTTCTCCACGCAGGGACCCCATATTCAAAGGACACGTTCTTCTCCTGGCACAGCTTTATTGGTGGTACAAGTTCCCCAACTCTCTGCTTCTCTTTCCTTTTTTATCTCTTGAGAGATAAAAAGTGGTACAGGCCACATCTCAGGAAAACTCCCTTTACGTTGGATCAGGGATGTTACCTGGTAAAGGTGTTACAATCCCACCCTAATCCTCTTTAACATAAAATTACAATCACAAAATGGAGGACAACCGCAGAATACTGGGAATCATGGTCTAACCAAGTTAATACACACATTTTGGGAGGGAACCTAATTCGATCCATAACACTAGGAAAATCAAAAGTAGTCAAAAAATGAAATGGAATGCATAAAGATCAATATCCTAAGCAAGAATGAGCTTAAATGGACTGGTGTTGGCTATTTTGAATTGAAACTCCACTTAAAAACAAATTTTATACTTTGGATCTTCTTAATATTTTGAAAGAATTCATCAGAAAAAGAGCAAGAGAAATGGAAAAAAATACCTTATTTTTGTCTTCGTCTCATGGAGATGATAATAACCACCTAAAAGTAATCTTAAAGCTAATCTTTCTAAACAGTGACTTAAATATTGTAAATATTTTTTATTTAAAATTTGTCTTTTTAGATTACTAAAAACAACATAAGGTATCATTGATTTCTCTTACCAATCACACTTTCAGCTAATTCTTTTCTTTTTTTTATTATAAACATTTAATATTTTGTGTTATTTTTATGACCAACTTTCAGATATTAGTCTATTATTTTTAGGAGTATTTAAAACATATGATGAATGAATGATTCTTCTCTCATAATTATAAAAAAACAAAGCTAATGTATAGTTTATTTATCCTAGGACTCTCTAGATAATCCCAAAGAGAAATACTTAGCAAATGTAAGAATCTTTAACTGTCACTATTCAGGCATCAGGGAATGTACATTTTCAGGAGAGAAAAACTCAAATTAAAATAAGAATGTATTATTTCTACCAATATGTTTGGTAAGGTTTAATAAAGTTTCAGTGACAACAAGGGAAAAAAAATCTCAGTAAGATAGCAAATAACAACAACATCATTTCATGCTAACAGACAGGTCCTTCAATTTTGGAAATATGCAAGAAAGCTAATTTTGAAGTATTTTTCAACTCACCTCATTCAAGGAGAAATGTCTTAAAATAATGACTGTATCATTTTCCTGACTAGAGCATTCTACTCATAACTGTCCTTACAGCCTCAATTATCTGCTTATTTCTGAGACTATAGATAATAGGATTTAGGAAAGGAGGGACTATAGAATAGAACGCAGAGATAACCATGTCCTGAGTTGTAGGTGAATTGGAGGTTGGCTTTAGATAGACCGTAATGCCTGAGACGACAAAGACTGTCACCACAAGAATGTGAGGAACACAGGTAGAAAAGACCTTTCCTCGCTCTCCTCTGGTTGGAAGCTTGAGCACAGCAGAAAATATGTGAATATAAGACATGATGATGAAGATAAAGCAGCCACCTGCAATAACCACTACAGAGACAAAAATTACAATCTCATTGCTTGAAATGTCAGAGCAGGAGAGTTTGAGTAGAGATGGGACATCACAGAAGAACTGATGGACCACATTGGAATGACAGAAGGACAACCGGAATGCATTGCCAGTGTGCACACCTGCATAGATCAGACCACTGAATACGGTGGCCAGTGTCATTTGGACACAGGCCCGAGGGTTCATGATCACAGGGTAGTGGAGGGGTTGGCAGATGGCCACATAGCGGTCACGGGCCATGATGGTGAGAAATAGCAGCTCTGCAGAAGCAAACAAAATCACAAGGAAGATCTGAGCTGCACATCCAACTTGGAGATTACCCTGTTGTCAAGCAGGAAGATGACACATGCCTTGGGTACAGTGACGGAAATGTAGCACATGTCCAGGACAGACAGATTTCTAAGGAAGAAATACATGGGAGTGTGAAGACTCTGGGCGAGAGTGGTTACTGTGACAACGAGAAGGTTCCCCAGCAGGGTTGCCAAGTACATCATGAGGAATAACATGGCGTGCAAGACTCTGAGCTCCCACACATCAGAAAACCTCATAAGCAGGAATTCAGTGACTGTGGTAGAGTTGGGCATCTTTGGGTACTTGGCTTTGAATAGCAGAGACAGAGGCAAATAATCCCCCCCAAAAAAGGAAAATAATAGTGTAGAAAGAAATTAGCCTAAATATGCTTATTGTCTCACATTTAGTTTATTGTCACATTTATCCAATTTTATTCTCTCTAGTAGATATTGGTTAGTAGTTGTTAGTTGCCGTAGAGTTGCCTCTGACTTGTGGAGATCTCACGTACACAGAATGAATCACGGGCCGGTTCCCTGCCATCCTCATCAACACCGGCGTGCTTGAGTCCATTGTTGCTTTTCAACCTTTCTCATTCTCCAGCACTGCACCAGAAAATATTTTGTTGTGATCCACAGAGTTTTCATTGGATGATTTACTGAAATAGTTTGCTAAATCTTTCTTCCTAGTCTGTCTAAGTCTGGAAGCTCCACTGAAACCTGCATACCATGATGGAATTTGAAATACCGATGATGTAGCTTGCAGCATCAAAGCTGTATGACTATATGAAAACCACCATAGGACAACAAACTGACACACAGGTGGTGAATTGGTTAGTAGGAAATAACACTTTGACACTTTTTGCTGCTTTACTCCTTATTACTTGTGAAACCTATTTCCAATATGTTGTTGTAGTGTGCCATTGAGTAGATTTTGACTCATAGTGACCTTATAGGATAGAGTAGAACTGCCCCATCGGGTTTCCAAGAAGCAGTTAGTGAGCTCAAACTGCTGACCTTTTGGTTAGTAGCCAAGCTTTTAACCACTTCGCCATCGGGGCTGCTTAACCCCATATTACATGCTGTAATTTTCTTTGTAACTCCACAAATTAGGGAGTAATATACACAGTTTTAAAATAAAAATACTGGGACACTGAAAGATCAAGGAAATTATTAAGCCACGGAAATAATGTAAGAGCACGAATTCAAATCCAGGTTTGTGTTCTCTAATGTCATAATGCCACGTTTCCTCCACTAGAGACATTGATCCTAGTTAGCTTCACCTGCTTCCCACCACTCCAGTCCGCGGTATTCAAGCAAGATGACCATTAATTTGTTTGATTCCATTTCTGCCTTCTGAGTACTGTAGAAACCATGAAAGCTCAATTTTTGGATTAAATTAAATCATGGATAAAATGTTCCCTTGATTTTCTCATTATTGAGTATTAAGTTAACCATGGGAACGGTTTAAAATCATTTTCTATATTGCTCCATATATCTTGACCGTGCCCAACTGTGTATTATGACTCATTGGACAATGTTTAATGATATGTATTTTTACCCACTGAGTAGAATAAAATATTGATGTTGCCACAACCTCTTCTCAATATGAACATACCTTGTTATACAATAAAAAAGAGATGTTATCCCAGTGTTTTAATTATTTAAATATAAAACAACTATGTATTTTCATTCATCCCTTCTCCCTAAAATGAATTCCTTTGTACCTAAAGGTTAATTCACCAGCTCTAGCCTTCATTTTCTCTCCTCTTTCACTGATGTTAATCTCCCTATTGTAAACAAAGCCACTGCCTTCCAGTCAATTTCGACTCATAGCCACCCTGTAGGACAGAGTAGAACTGCCCCAATGGGTTTCCAAGGCTGTAATCTGTACAGAAGCAGACTGCCACATCTTTCTCTCGCAGAGCGGCTGGTGGATTTGAACCACTGACCTTTCGGTTAGCAGACAAGCACTTTAACTACAGCACCGCCAGGGCTCCTCCCCCCAGTTACACTCCTTTGGAAGTTTATCACCTATCTTCGTACACTCCTTGAGCTTACATAAACGATTAAGTTCCTTTGATCGAAACATCCATTTCTGAAACTCTGATTTGTTAACTTACTAACTTCTTTTGCTCCTATCTCTTTTTATTAGCCTTTCAAATAGTGTTACATCTATTCATCTCTGTTTTGTCTTCAAACTTAAAAATATGTATCTTTGCCATCATATGAGCATCTGATTCCAATGATATCTTCATCAGACGATTAAGTGACAGCTTCCTCCGTCTTCAGATTCTTGTTGTTTTTAGGTGCTATTGAGTCGGTTCTGACACATAGCTACCTTATAAGACAGAGTAGAACTGCTTCACAGGCTTTCCAAGGCTGTAAATCTTTACTGAAGCCGGCTGCCACATCTTTCTCCTGCAGAGTGGCTAGTGGGTTCTAACCACTGACCTTTTGGTTAGCAGCCCAGTTCTTAACCACTGCACCACCAGGGCTCAACCTGTAACCATTGAGTCGATTCCAACTCTTAGCAACTCTATAGGACAGAGTAGAACTCCCCCATAGGGTTTCCAAGGAGTAGTTGGTGGATTTGAACTGCTGGCCTTTTGGTTAGCACCCAAGCTCTTAACCACTGGAGTATGCCACGAGGATTTCCTCCTCTGTTGCCACATCCTTTACTCTCCTGAGATTCTCCTGCGTATTTTATTGTCACTCATTCTGTTGAAATACATTTAAGCTGTTCTTCCTCAATAACTATTTCAAAATTGCATCATTATTACAATCCAAAATCTTTAGCTTGGAATTCTGCTTTTCTGCCTCCTCTTCTCCCCCACTCCTTCTTTCTCTTCTTCTTTATTTTGCAATCACCTATTCTTCCAACTCTATCTTCTTCCTTTCTTTTGAAACCTAATTAATGTTTTTCTCTTATCCTTTACTGTGATTGCAGGCATAGGCGTCATAATTTTGGCAAGTATATTAGCTCTATTTCGATAATAATTAAAAAAATAAAACCACCCTAAATGATCTCAGATTTAATGTATGCTTTTCTGATTTTTGGTAACACTTCATTTGAAGTGTTCTTTTAAAAATATATCACACACAACTTAAAATTAATGGGATTTGAATGCATGTTTTAGATCTCCGCCAGAGTTATAAAATACTTGAGGTTCTGTCAATATGTTAATAAACTAAGATCAACATACATGCAATGTATAGCTTAACTGAAATACCGAGGAAAATAAGTTCCTCAAGCACTATCTCCAAGAACACTGCCCGCATGAATTTATATTTATAGAAATTTCAAATAGTAGCTCTCTGCAAATTTTATAAAAATCCTTAAAATATATTCTTTTGGATCTTTTACTTGATAAGCTATGTACTTATGCTTTATATTTTGTTTTCATTTTTACTCTTTGAATTTGTTAACTGTAATATTTTTCTTACCATAAATGTGCATTTCATTATCTTACAGGTAAGAACTGCATAGGAATGATAACCTCACTTGAAAATGTGATGGATGGATTGATTGATTTATTCATAATTCACTAATTTAACCTCAATGAATCTTAACAGTTCTAGAAAATAAGAATGGCTTTTAATGTATTTTACTGCAACTTATGATGCATGGAATTTGTGGAAGTTAGTAATTATTTAATAATATTATCAAGCTGGGTAAGTTGAAACATGTTGTTTTTTCTGGTTTTGTAAAAATATTGTAATTTTTTTCCCGTGCAATCTGGACATATTTCTGTGCTTAAATAAGCCGATACATAAAGGTATTGTTTTCTGCACATTTGCAGAATATACGGATTACTGGTAATGGGTGTGTAGTTCACGGATGTTGTACTCACACACAATTTCTGTTTTTTTACTGTCACCATACCAGCCCTGGTGGCGCAGTGGTTAAGAGCTATGGCTACTAACTAGAAGGTCGGCAGTTCAAATCCACCAGTGGCTCCTTGGAAATCTTATGGGCCAGTTCTACTCTGTCCTACAGGGTTGCTATGAGTTGAAATTGACTTTGACACCAGCAGGTTATACGTGATGAAGGATTAACATGTATTTTTCAACTTTTACTAGAATAATTGCAGGCTTGTAGCCTAAAGGCTTACCATACCTTAAAGAGCAGCACACGTTCTCCTGGATTTACACAAATAGTTTCCTTACTAACGTGAAACAGCAGAATGTGCATTTCCAGGTCTGCGTATCCTTGCGCCCTCAGCTTCATACCCGCAATGGAAAATTTGCCATGTTGTCACATTTCACATTCTGGTTTCCCTTCTCCCTTTTTCTCTTACCATTGTAAACACATGTAACATATAAAATCCTGTTAATGCCAGAAGGTAAAGGCAGGTGTACTTTTCAGACGGATCACATATTTGCAAGACTAAAAGTTTTTTGCTTTGTTTTGCTGCTCTTTATTTCAGGGCCTTTTGAAATGGTTCACTAAGTAGATTTTCTATTGTTGTTTTATATCAACCTATTTACTGAAAATTTATAGATATAATTACAAGAGCGACTAGGATAAAAACAGCTACACCAGTGTTTATAAGTTTCTCTACCCTAATTTTGCCACTTTCATTCTGAAGGTTTAGTTTTTTAAGGTAATTGCTTAACAATTCCTCCCACTAAAGTTCATATCAGACTTCTACTACCATATTCTAGAAATGCAACAGGCCTTCACAGTCAGAAAAGAGAGTGAGCAATCTTTGTTATCAGATGCTCACCAATTAATTTTAGGTTTCTACCTTGAAGTTCTATGTTGCAGCTTAGCAAAGCTGAGACTATATTATGTTCAGGGGAACATATGTTTTGCATTCTGACCCTGCCATTTCCTTGCTATGTAGCTATGATGAGCCTCCAAAACATTTCTCAGCCTTGGTTTCCTTGTCTATAAATTTTTAAAGAAAATCTATGTTATGAATTTTATATTTGTACAACACATTCCAAATAGAAAGAAACTCCAAATGGTAGTTATGTTGGGGCAAAATAAATAAGAATTACGGATAACTGACAGAAGGAGTAAGAATGTGATCTCTTCAGTACTTACTTTTCTTCTAACGCTCATAGTACTATAATTTTAAAACAAGTAAGAAAAAAAAGAAAGGAAAATTCACACTCAGCATCTGCTAATGTAGCTTTCTGTTAAAGGAATATGACGATAATGGCAGCAGCAGAGAAATTGCAGGAGCAAAGAAACAGCAGCGGGAGAACCAGGAGACCAGTGTGAGAGGGTGCTGGAGCTGACCAACAGAGTGAAATGGCTAGTGCCTTTGGCAGAGGCTCCCTGCTAGAGTGGGGTGCCTCCAGGTAATTATTGGTGGAGCTACAGAGCTTTTGAACACTAGCCCCAGGAGGGCAGACTCAGGTGACAAGGCCCAAGAGACCAGGAGGCAGAAGCTGAAGAGACAAAGAACACAGGAATAGAGCTGCCTCAGTGACAAAGGGTATGGCCATGACCTCTGGGGTCTCAAGGGTGGAGTGGCCATTCAGACGGACTAGGAGAATGGGGCTGCCCAAAGCTGAGGGAGCAGAGTTGCCCTTCCAGTGGGCCTGAAAGGCAGAGCTGAAGCCCAGGGCAGAGGGACTTCCGCTCAGAATTTGGGGAGTATGCCCAAAACCTAGAGTCTGGAGGGCAGAGCCATAGTGTAAATGTTCTCTCAGGGTTATTTTTGAGACTTGAGGGCTAATGTAATATGTTCTGCTGACTTGCTTGGTGCCTGTTATCCCTTCTTTCTTTCCAATTTCTCCCATTTGTAATGGAAATGTCCAGCTGGTTCCTTTTCTACCATTGTACTTTGGAAGCAGATAACTTGTACTCTCAATTTCACAGGTGAAGAGGAATTTTTTAATTTTGGACTTGGAGTTGATTTAAGACTTTTGCTATGACACGATGTGGTGAATATGTTTTACATGTGGCAATCTTATGAATTTTGAGAGGCAAAGGGTGGACTGTTATGCATTGAATTGTGTCCGCCCATAATATGTATCAGCTTGGCTATACCATGATTCCCAGTATTGTGTGATTGTCCAACGTTTTGTGATTTGAAGTGATTTTCCTATGTGTCATAAATCCTACTTCTAAGATATTGATGAGGCAGGATTAGAGGCAGTTATGTTAACGATGCAGGACTCAATCTACAAGATTAGGTTGTGTCCTAAAGAAATCTATTTTGAGATAGAAAAGAGAAAAGCAAGAAGAGAGACAGGGGTACCTCATATCACCAAGACACAAGAGCCAGGAGAATAGCACATCCTTTGGACCCAGGGTCCCTCAGCTGAGAAGCTCCATGGCCGAGGAAGATTGATGACAAGGACCTTCCTCCAGAGCCAACAGAAAGAAAGACTTCCCCTGGAGCTGTGCCCTGAATTTGGATTTCTAGCCTACTAGACTGTGAGAGAATAAATCTGTTTGTAAAAGTCATCCATTTGTTATATTTCTGTTATAGCAGAAGGATATAACAGAGGCTGTGAGGTACTCAAAATTTTTGTTATGTTGGAGAAAATAAATAAGAATTACAAATAACTTACTAAAGGAGTAAGCATGTGATCCCTTCGATACTTACATTTCTTCTATCTAACACCCATAGTACTATTGTTTTTAAGAGAGTAGCAAAAAAGGTAAAGGAAAATCTACCACTCAGCTGTTACCAATATAGTTTTTTGTTTAAGAAATATGACAATATATAATATTCTGAAATGCTATGAATAACTCGTTGCTGTTGAGTCAATTCTGAGTCATAGTGACCCTAAGGGACAGAATAGAACTGTCCATAGTGTTTCCAAGGAGTGGCAGGTGGTTTTGAACTGTCGACCTTTTGTTTAGCAGCCAAACACTTAACTACTGTACCACCAGGGCCCCAAGTTGTAAAACTGAGACATTTCTTTACCTTAACACTGGCAAAGGATACGATTCTTTTGCCTTTTCTACAAGGACTTGAAGGATGTAATTTTTGACCTAAGGAATTGGCAGGTGTATCTGTTCATTAATATATTAATTAATTCATCCATGCATGCATCAAATATTTAATTTATTTATAATTAACACAATCTTTCAAAATTTTTGGATGACTAATATGAGACACTGGTCTGGACGCTGGGGAAGGAATCATGAACAAATGTTCACATGCTCTTTTATAATATGCTATGAGAAATCTCTAAAATTACAGTTAAACTATAAATGATTATCTCTACATTTTATGGCAGGGTTTCACTTATTCATCCACGTAGCATCTGAACATAGAGTATTTGCCAAAGAGAAGAAATAGGCAGATATTTGTTGAAATTATTAATTGAATAACATTAATATGCATAAATAATTTCTATGTTTTAGGTACACATAACACACCATAATTAACGTTGTTTAAGTATAAATTTAAATCAACATTCTGCATACCGAGGTAATGAACAATGTGCAGAGGCTCTCTTGCCCCTGCCTGTGTTCCTGGTATCAGCCACAACTGTTGCTATATGCTGACTCTGTGCTTTCATAATCAGCTACCAACTCTGTTCAAAATTCTGGACCTGAATTTTTAATGCAATGAGTAAAAAAGAAGAGGCTGGTCTTGTTGTGGGAGTCTCTCTTCTATCTGTACTCTCTACTGTAATCTCATGAATGCTCTTAAAACATAACTGAGCAGCGCAGTACAGAAGTTGAGGTAATTCATAGAGGGAGGTGAAGAGGGGGTAAAATTAGCAAAGACTCACAAGTTAATGTTGTCTTTTCTTAGACTGGATATGGAAGCCAGGATTTCTGGCAACAGTCCAACGATGTTTCAGGTGCAGGCAAGGATGACGGGACATATTTACTTGAGATGACTGAGAACCTGAAATAACTCTCCTGTTTTATAACAAAAACCTCTGTGTTCATTTTAACATAAGGGCTGGTGATGCTCATGGCAGTAGAGAAAACCCCTGGGAACACTGTCTGGGTCTTTCAATAATAGCCAGTGCCCAGGGATAATTTTTAGGAGATAATTGATTCTAGATGTTGTGGGATCAGTACTCAAATAAAACCTGTGAATGAACTTTGTATGCCAAGAACTATTGATATATTTGAGGCTGGGGGAAGAATTGGTGAAGATTAATGAGCCAGTAATTTAAACACAAAGTTAAACTGCAGTACCCTAATATTCTGAGGTCTCATAAGGTGAAATTCCTGTGGATCAACAAATGGAGATCAAGTGGCATAGAAAGAGAGATCTAAAGTCAGGCTTAACCTGATTGAAGAGAACCATGTTCCCCCCATTCTCTGTGTATATTTCTGAGGAAAAGTGTGATTTAACTAGCTGTGCCAAAATCACAGAAAATCTAATGGATTAAATGATGAAAAAAATTCTTCTGAATTCCTTCAAAGTGTTAACATAAAGAAATTTCCTGCTATTTACTAGCCCAGTACCAAAGCCCAACCCAGAAACCTGTGAACTCTGATCAATCACATGTTGCTTCATGTATTGTGCCTCAGTTTCTTCATCTGTTTGGTTAACAAGAGCATCTACTCCCCTGGCCTCTTGAAATTGTGACACAGTGGAACCTGTGAAGCATTTGGACTAGTTCCTGACACATGGTGCATATTAGGAAGTGCTGTGCTAGCTCTTGTTTAATCTTCATGCAATAGTATGAGTATATCAGTCAGATCCCATCAGGAAAGCAGATGAATCTTCTGGGTCTTAGAGGTTCTTGAGGTAACCACAATCCCCTGTCTTTGTATAAGATACACCTATTTCTGCAAGTTGAATGGGGAAGTGGTGGAAATCACCACCCCTGCATTTTTCAAGCATTTTATGGTGGGCTAAAAAAATTTTTCAAGCGTTTTATCGTAGGACTAATCACTGAAATACCACCAGGAATGCAATACTGCTTCTGGTTTCCTATTATTCTAGGTAGTGGTTTCCACTTGACCTTTCCTACCATAATTGCCCTCACTCCACATGTCAGGGATCCAATATGGGAATTCTGTCAATTTTCTTGGTATATCTATCCTAATTATATATTTCAGAACTAGAGAAATAACCATAGGAATGTTCAAGGTAAGACAGGGAGAAAAAGCCCTGAGATCGGAGGATGCCTGTTTGAGGAATAGCAAAGAGACTGGTGTGGTTAGAGGAGAAGCAAGTAAAAGAGAAATAGACTATACTCTCAGGGAGGTAATAGGGGGTTGAGTGTGGAACCTAGGGACTTATTAAGACAGGGAACAGAGGGGTCCCCAAATTTGCCAACAAAGTAACAAGAAATGGGCCAGGGCCCAGAAGCAAAGCCATTCCCCAGAACAATGGAGCAACTTCTTTAAAGTTGCCTTTCAGAAGCAGGTGGAGAAAACCAGACCCAGGGACATGGGTAGAACATCCACCTGTGACCTCTGTGTGACCTTCCACCAGGGGCAGTGAGGGGCTACAGCCCCAGCCAGGGAATTGAACCCGGGGAGCAAGAGACTGTGCAGGTGCAACATCCCATAATAAGTCCTGCTATGAATCCCAGAGGCCTCCAGTACAGAAGACATCTTGGAAAGCTGCTGCGTGGGCACCTTAGTTAACATATCCCCACTCATGCCTATGAAAAACATGAATCTTTTCCTGCCCAAGAACTTTTAAAAAAACTCAGGGCTGTTTTTTTTATGTGAGATGGGGGTATGTGTTGCTCTTGGCCCTCCTCATCTCTGCTTACAAGCCTCTGCAATAAAGCTTTGCTCATGCGGAAAACTACGTGCCTTATCTGCTCATTCTTGATGAGTGAGAGGCAAGAACCTTATTCCGGTAACAAAGGATTCACTGGACTCACTGTATCATGGATCCGAGCTATAAATTTTACACTGACTGGTGGACTACAGTACCATTTTGGATTAGTATGAGATCAGAGTAAGTGTCCCGTAATCCTCAAACATCTTTTATATCCCTTTCCCCATTGCAAAGTTACCTTGTGGTATGGATTGAACTGTGTCCCCCCAAAATGTGTCAACTTGGCTAGTCTATGATTCTCAGTATTATGTGATTGTCCACCATTTTGTCATCTGATGTGATTTTCCTATTTGTTGTAAATCTTACCTCTATGATGTTAATGAGATGGGATTAGAGGAGGTTATGTTGATGACTTAGGACTCAATTCACAAGATTAGGTGTGTCTTAAGTCAATTTCTTTTCAGATATAAAAGAGAGAAATGAGTAGAGAGACAGGGGGACCTCATACCACCAAGAAACAAGAGTCAAGATAATAGTGTGTTCTTTGGACCTGTTCTTTTCTACACTGAAAAGTTTCTTGACTGGGGAAATTTGATGACAAGAACCTTCCCCCAGAGCCAACAGAGAGAGAAGGCCTTCCCCTGGAGCTGGTGCCCTGAAATCGGACTTCTAGCCTTCAAGACTGTGAGAGAATACATTTCTCTTTGTTAAAGCCATCCACTTGTGGTATTTCTGTTATAGCAAGGCTAGATAATTAAGACAACTTGTTAAAAGGCCATATATCCCTTTGGGGAAGGCTTCTGGAATGATTAACATTATAAATTCTTGGCAGTGTAGTGGAGTCCTTTCTTAAATGGACAGGTCACCCCTTTACATAAGGGAATGTGGGCCTGTAAACTGGCTGAAGTCTGGGAATTGATCAAGAGGTTTGACTCTCTGTTTGGGTGATTCAGGTTAAACTTACATTCAGTTGACCTAGAACTCTTCCACTTATACAGATGGCATAAGAATTTAGTACACACTTCCTATCAATTTCATTTCTAATGACACACCAGGATCAACTAGGTAACTCCATAGGCCTATATAAGTCAGACTACTCTTATTACTGCTTTGACTGTGGTGACCATTATGATAACCACACCCATCTTCTCTTTGGCAGTTAAGTGCTACCATTTGTTCCCTCCATCCTGGGCTCTGATTATCACCATTGCATTTAGGTTTACCAATTCAGAGGCAGCAATTCCCATTGTAAAACTGAGTTACAGAGAAGAGTGACCACAGAGATCTTCAAGAATGCTGAGGCTCCTGTCACAAATTTATTCCTCATAAAGCTCAAAACCCATTGCCACTGAGTTGATTCCCACTGATAGCAGCCCTATGTGGCAGAGTAGAACTGCCTCATAGGGTTTCCAAGGAGCAGCTGGTGGATTTGAACAGCCAACCTTTTGGTTAGCAGCCTGAGATTGTAACTACTGCACAACCAGGGTTCCCTCTTAGTTGTGGTGAAACGTGTGTTCTATGGACACTCCCATGTTGGGAGGGAAGGTGTTACATGATAAACCTATTCTAACATTCCAATTTTCCTAACCGTTCATAATCCTTGTTGTATAATATACCAAGGCCATTCTGATATTTCGGCTTCATTTAGTGTAGGCCATCTCTTGATCTATGTTTTAGCAGGAATCAGACAAACTGTTAGAATTATTTCTAACCATTTGAGCTGAGACAATCAATCATGAATATCTCTGCTTATTGGACAACTGTTAATAAATTCTGCTGTATCCAACTTTATGCTCCTTTCACCATTTTTTTTTACACTGTTAATATCCATTTCCCTACATAATCCCTGGGTTTCTGTCTATAAATTAGAAAAATCATGTAGCACACTTCCTGATGGATCACACTTTTTATCTTGCCTTTAAGTTTCTGTGGCATTTGAGTTTAGTTTTAAGTATAGAAGAAAAGAGGGCTGTTGGGGGAAGATTCTGAGGAGAATCAAAAGTGTCTTGCAAGGCAACTGCCTCGGAGAACTCCATTACAACTTCCTCAGGCACAAAGGGTTAATATCCTCAGATAGGGGTGAAAGGGCTGCTTCTAATGGCTAAAAAGAGTGGGAAAAAATTAGAGGTCCAATGCCACTAGCATTATCAATACCTGACCCATGTCTTCATTCAAATATTCAGGATAGTATTCCATCCCCCCAAATACCCTCACTTTAACATCAGAAAAACAGTGAAGGTAGGAATTTAATTTCCATTGTAATCTAGCCATTTGTAGTACGAGACTCTGAGTCTGGTTTTCAGCTACCTCATCTCCATGACTACAAAACATAAGATTTTATTTTATAGCATCCACAGCAATTTTCAGGTGAAAATTTGACTAGGGAATTTGAAGCCCTGACCTCATCCTTTCCCTTTCCCCACTTTTTCCTGTGAAATTAGGAGTAACCGATCCATGCGATTATACTCATCAGTTGAACAAAATCTTCTGAGGCGTTAAATGCATGATCCTTCAGAACATTGCCTGTTTTAAATATTTGATCAGAGTATTTTGTCAAATGTGTGTGTTTCCTCATCATGCCATGAACTATCAGTATCCTCCTTACTTTTTGAAATAGAGTCATTAGTGCCTTCATATCTAACCAGATGTGAGATCCAATTTCAGAAACATCAGAATTAAATCAGGAAAGTCTTCTTTAAGATTTTATTCCTCTAGAAGCACTCCCAGAATTAAAGTCAGTCAGAATCCTCCAAAGAAACAGAATTAATACAATATATATTTAAAGAGAGAGAAAGTGAGAGAGAGAGATTGAGAGAGATCTCAGGTAAATGGTCAGTGTGATTGTAGGGCTAGCAAGTCCAATATCCTTAGGTGAGGTGACTGCCTTGAAACTCTGGAAGTGTTCTGTCTGAAACATGTAGCTAATGCAACTGGTTGGAACCACCAAAAGCCTTGTGTCTGAAATTGATAGACCAGGTGGTGTGCTGAAAATTCTGGAAAAAAATATCTATTTACAGTCTTAGGCAAAATTATTCTCCCTTGGGAAACCTCAGTTTTTGCTCCTAAGACCTTCAACTGATTGGGTTGTGGAGAGTAATACAGTTTACTTAAATTCAATTGATTTAAATGTTAAAAGCAAAAAACAAAAACCCAAGCCTGATCCCATCACATCAATTCTGATTCATAGCAACCCTCCAGGACAGAGTAGAACTGCTGCATAGGGTTTCTAAGGAGCACCTGGTGGATTCAAACTGAGGATCTTTTGGTTAGTAGGCATAGCTCTTAACTATGCCACCAGGGTTTCCAAAAGTTCAATTGATTTAAATGTCAATCATATGTAAATACTTACATAGCAATTTCTAGACCACAACAACTAAAAATAAAAGCATTGTTTCTGGGCTGACATACAATATATTGACTGTCACTTAGATATCAAGTTCCCAAATTTTGAAATTAGGCAAAGAATCTAATTTTGAAAAAATTTTCAACACTATCCATCAAAGTAGCAATGCCTTTAATTAATGATCTTATTGTTTTTCTGAATACAGTATCCTTCTCATAGTTCTCCTTACAGCCTCCTTTATCTGCTTGTTCCTAAGGCTATAGATGATAGGATTTAGGAAAGGAGGGACTATAGAGTAGAATACAGAAATGATCATGTCTTGAATTGTTGGAGAGTTGAAGGTTGGATTCATATACACAACAAAAACTGAGCTGACAAAGACAGTCACCACGAGGATGTGAGGTACACAGGTGGAAAATGTCTTTCCTCTCTCTCTTCTGGTTGGAAGCTTGAGCACAGCAGAAAATATGCGAATATAAGTCATGATGATGAAGGAAAAAAAGCCACCTACAATTACTACTGCAGAGAAAAATATTACAACCTCATTGATGAAGGTATCAGAGCAGGACAGCTTCAACAAAGAGGGGATATCACAAAAGAACTGATGGATCACGTTAGACTGACAGAAGGACAACCAGAATGTGTTGCTAGTGTGCACACCTGCATAAATCAGACCACTGAATACAGACGCCAGTGTCATCTGGACACAGACACGAGGGTTCATGATCACAGGGTAGTGAAGGGGATGGCAGATGGCCATGTAGCAGTCATAGGCCATGATGGTGAGGAATAGCAGTTCAGCAGCAGCACACGAAATTACAAGGAAGATCTGAGCTGCACATCCAGCAATAGAGATCACCCTGTTGTTAAGCAGCAAGATCACACATGCCTTGGGGACAGTGACAGAAATGTAGCACATGTCCAGGACAGACAGATTCCTAAGGTAGAAATACATGGGGGTGTGAAGACTCTTGTCAAAAGTGGTTACTGTGACAATGAGAAGGTTTCCTATCAAGGTTGTCAAGTACATCAGTAAGAATAACATGGCATGTAAGACTCTGAGCTCCCACACATCAGAAAATCCCAAAAGCAAGAATTCAGTCACTGTGGTATAGTTAGCCATATTTGTGTACTTTTCTTTGGACGGGAGAGACAAAGGCAAATAATCTCTAAAAAAAAAAATGGGAAATCATAATGAGGAAAGAAATTAGCTAAAGTTAATTTATTGTCTCATATCCATTTTTGTCCACTCTAGTTGGGAATTTGTTGTTGTTTTGTTGTCATCAAGTGTGCTTTGACTCATGGCAACAGAATGAAACACTGCCTAGTCCCAGCCACTCTCAAGATCATGGATATGCTTGAGGCCATTGTTGCCTTCCAACGTAGAAGTCTCATCTTTCAGTATATTCTGTTTCGATCCACAGGTTTTCACAGGCTAATTTTCTGAAGTGTATTTCCAGGATTTTCTTTCTAGTTTGTTTTAGTTAGGGAGCCGCACTGAAATTTGTCTACAATGGGTTACTCCACTAGCATCTGAAATACTGATGTCAGTTTCTAATACCAAAGGAACATGCAAGCTACCACAGTATGATAAACTCAAAATTGGGTGGTGGAGTGGTTAGTAGAAAATAACATTATTTTGCCTTCTGCTCCTTTATTCTCCTCAATTGTATAACTTATTCTCAAGGTAATGGTAAAAATATAATTCTCTGCTAATTCTTGCTTAAATACTACCTGGAAAATGAGTATATTGGAGGCCAAGTTTGCCAGGTAGATTGAGTTGATATAGGTAACATCTTTGTATCTTGTCTTATTAGAATTCTTCTGTAAATGTGAACACATCATTAACAAATGACCAAACAGAATTTGAATAAAAATTGTAATGGATTGTTTTACAAGAACCTCTCAAAACTGTATATGTAGTTTAAATTCAAACTCTGTACACAGATATAGAAAATATTTTTATCTCCACTTACACCACTAATATTTTGTTATTTATGATTTCATTCAGAATTTTACCTTCCAAAATTTCTCTCTCTGATGACCCCCCTGTTGCTGCTACATATATCTCTTCCTGGTAACTATTTTCATGTACTCTCTTTATTTTGACATTTGGTTCTTCAGTTTGTCTCATCGTTTTAAAAATATTTTGTTACTTCCTTTGAAATTTACTTATTTTATTCTGTTCCTGCCTTCTGAGTACTGAGGGTAACTTTTGGATTAAATTAAACCATGGTGACCCAATGGTTATGCCATTGATATTTCACACATTAATTTCAAAGTTGACCATGAGAACAGTTCAAAACCACATTCTATAATGCTGTGTATTTCTTGGACTTGCCCAGTGTTATGTTTTCAATTCATCAGAGGACAATTTATAATTATTTGTATTTTAACTCATTGAGTAGAATAAAATACGTTCATTGCCAGAGCCTCTTGTCAAAGTGAACATACTTTAATACATGTTTTAAAAATCAAAAGGGGTTTTATCCTGGTATTTAAGAAATTCAATATAAAATGTTCTTATGTATTTTCACTCATCTTTTCTTCCTAAAATAGATATATCCATATTTAAGGTTAATTCACCAAAACTAGTCTTCGTTCTGTCTTTTTTTCTTCCACTAATACAATGTTACCAATTATATGCTGTCTTAAATTTTTCATCCATACCCAGGCTCTCCTTGAATGTATGTAAATTATTAGGTTCCTCTGTTCAAAACAGGGGTGGATTAACCAATAAGCAAAGGAAGTCTGGCCTTACTAGTACTTACTAATCTGTAGTGAACAATTTCACATAGGCTTCACCACATCTTTGATGTGGTGAAAAACATGTGAAAATTCACTACAGATTAGTAAATAAGAACAAGTAAGCCCATACTTACCTTACCAGTCCCTGTCAGGGAGTGTAAATTTGAAAAGAGGCTTTGAATCTATAGGAAGGTGCTGTAGGTTGGGGGAGGGACAGAGGCCAGCCACACCTACATGCAAAATCTTTGATGTGATGAGTAAATGTGAAATTGTTCATTACGTTGCCAGGTGGAAACCCCAGGTTCTGCACAGTGTGACCCCTCTTGGCCAATAAATGAGAACCTGAGGTGGGAGAACAGAAAGGTGGCTTTATTTCGTTATAGAAGGAAAGGATTAGTTGGAGCTGCTGCTGCCAAGACTGCTCTGCAAGGGTGAGGGGAAAGGTTATTTTTAAGGGGTTTACAAGTAGGGAATTCATACAAGTTACATCAGCAAAATTCTTAGTCATACTACACAGGTGCAATGGAGTTTACATATAACTTTGTTCATCACCAGGACTTTTATGGGGCACGTCAAGCAAAGTAACTAGGATTCTAAAGCAAAACCGCGAGGTGGGCCAAGCAAAGGAACCAGGATTCGAATGCAAAGTTGTGAGGCAGAAGAAGGAAGCTGTTTGAGGCAGTGGAATTTTCCACAGCCTGGGGACCTCTGTCTTAACTACAGGTTAGAAAGCAATCATAAGTAAGACAGCATTTATCTTGCTTATTGGGTAATCCGCCCCTGGTTCAAAACATTCATTTCTAAAATCTCACACATGGATTTCTAACCTCCTTTGCTCTTCTTTTAATTATCCCTATTAAATAGTGTTGTACACAGGGTCGCTATGAGTTGGAATCAACTCGACAGTACCTAACAAAAATTTAAGTGTTATAACCATCCATGTTTATTTTGTCTTGAAACTTAACAGTGTATTTATTTGCCAGCATATAAACATCTCATTCTAACAACATCTTCACCTGAATCTTAAGTGAAAGCTTCCTGGGTTTCAGATCCTTAGGCTTCCCCAACACTGGAGTATGCTACAAGAATTTCCTCCACTGGTGTCACATCTCTGCTCACCTATGACGCTTCTGTACATTCTTATAGCCTCTGATTCCATTATAGATACATGGGGGTCTAAGATATCCTTCTTCAGTAATCAGTTCAAAACTGCATCATTTTTATTTTCCAAAATCTTTGCTTTGGAGTTCTCCTCTTCTAACTTCCCAACTCCCCCTCCTTTTTTCTCTTCTTCTTTAGTATACTAGCATATATTCTTCCAACTCCTTCTCTGTCTTCTTTAATGCTTTTGAAATCTTAGTTGTTTTTGCCCATTTACTATTACCATGATTGCTATCAGTAGCTGTCATAATTCTGGCAAATCTCTAAGATCTATCTTAGATAATATTTAAAAAATAAAGCCGCTGTAAATGATCTCAGATATTTTGCATGGCTTTCTGATTTCTGGTAATATTTCACATGAAATCTTCACTTTAAAACTGATCCTTTACTACTTGAAATTGATGGAACTTGAGTGCATTGTATTATATCTTCACTAGAATTAAAAACTACTTGAATTTCAGTCAACGTATTATTGAATTAGGACCAAAATGTAATGCATGGCTTAGTTGAAATATGTAGGAGAAGAGGTCTTTAAGAAATAGCCACAAGATACCTCTCTCATGAATTTAATATTCCTAAAATATTTCTTTAAAATATTTCAGAAAGAAAGTCTATGCAAATATTAAAAAAACCTTAAAATGCATTCTTTGGGGGGCAGTTACTGGAAGGAATATGTATTTATGCTTTACATTTTGCTTCAATTTTTAGTCTTTGAATTTGTTAACTATAATACTTTTTTTTTTTTTTCACCATAAAGGTCTATTTCAATATTTTAGGAATAAAAAAAGTACATAGCCATGATGAACTTACCTGAAAATGTGACGGATTAATTGAATATTGATTCAAGTATTCACCACATTTACCATGATGAGTCTTTGGGTTCTAGAAAATAAAAATGTCTTTTATTTATAATTTATGATACATGGGTATTATTTGTTGAATTCAGTATTTATTTGATGATATTATCAAGTTGAGTAAAATGAAGTATGTTGAGTCTTCTGTTTTGGTTAAAATACAAATTTTTTTTTCCCGTACAACCAGAACATATTTCAGGACTTAAATAATGTGATAAGTGAAAATACTGTTTTCTGCCCACTTGAAGACTATATGGATTAGAGTAGAATGGTGAATAGTTAATGGATATTTTACTAAAACACAATTGCTCGATAGTGTTGTCTTTCTTAGCTGTCAGTGTCAGTGGTGATGGATTAACGTGTGTTTGGCAAACTCTACAAGAGGAATTGCAGGCTTTCAGCCCAAAGGCTTACTGCTGTTGTTAGGTGCAGTCGAGTCAATTCCAACTCATAGCAACTCTATGTACAATGAAATGAAACACTGCCCTGTCCTGGGCCATCCTCACAATCGATGTTGCGTTTGAGCCCATCATTGCGGCCATTGCGTTAATCCATGTCATTGAGGGTCTCCCTCTCTTTTGCTGATCCTCTACCTTGCCGAGCATGATGTCCTTCTCCAGGAACTGGTCCTTGCTGATAACAAGTACTTGAGACAAAGTCTTGCTATCCTCTCCTAAGGAGCATTCCAGCTGTACTTCTTTCAAGACAAATTTGCTCGTTCTTCTGGCATCCCATGGTATATTTAAAATTCTTCACTAACACCAAAATTTGAAGGCATAATTTTTTCTTTGGTCTTCTTTATTCATTGTCTGTTTTTCTCATGCATATGAGGCAATTGAAAATACCATGTCTTAGTTCTCAAAGTGACATCTTTTTTTTTTTTTAACACTTTAAATAGGTATTTTGCAATAGGTTTACCAAATGCAAGGTGTCATTTGATTTCTTGACTGCTGCTTCTATGAGTGTTCATTGCAGATCCAAGTTAAATGAATCCTTGACAATGTCAGTATTTTTTCCATTTATCATGATTTTGCTTATTGGTCCGATTGTGAAGATTTTTGTTTTCTTTATGAAAAATAGCTTTAAAAAGAGCACATATTTTCCTTGAATTTCATAAACTATTTTCCTTGCTGACTTTAAATAGTAGAATGTTCATTTCCAGGCCTGTTTATCCTTGTACTCCCAACTTTATGCCTATAATGGAAAATTTTCCATGCCACCACATTTTACATTGTTCTTTCCTTGATCCCTTTGTTTGTGAACATTGTAACCACATGCAACATATAGAACCCTGCTAACTGCCAGAAAACCAGGCAGGTAAACCTTATAAACTGACCCCATGCTTGCAAGACTGAAAGCTTTTTTTTTGTTTTTTTGAAATGGTTCAATAAGTAGTTTTTGTTCTTGTTGTATTTGTGAAACATTTCAAACAATGAGGTAGTGAGGTACTCAAAATTGTTGTTATGTTAGAGAAAAACAAAAAAGAATTATAAACGACTTACAAAAGGAGAAAGTATGTGATCCCTTCGGTACTTACATGTTTTCCATCTAACACCCATAGTAGTGCTGTTTTTAAGAGAGTAACAAAAAAGGAAAAGGAAAATCCACCACTCAGCTATTACTAATGTAGTTTTTGTTCAAGGATTATGACAATATATAATATTCTGAAATGTTATGAATAAAAAAATAATAATAATAGAGATTGTAAAATTGAGACCATTTCTTTACCTGCACACTGGCAAGGGGGATTCTGCATAGAAGAGTGCTTATGTCCCTAAAAGTGTAAAAGGAAATGATTCTTTGCCTTTTCTACAAAGGCTTGAAGGATGTAATTTTTGACCTGAAGAACTGGCAAATATATTTTGTTTATCAATTTATTTATTCATCCACACACCCATAAAATATTTAATTTATTTATAATTAACACAATCTTTCAAAATATTTTGGGTGGCTAAGATAAGACACTTGTCTGGCAGCTGGGGAATGAACCATGAACAAATGCTTACATGCTCTTTTATAATATACTATGAAAAAAACTGTAGAATTGCAATTAAAGCCTAAGGGATTATCTCTACATTTTATTTTATGACAGGGTTTCACTTATTCATCCATGTAACATCTGAACATATATCAGAGTGCTTGGCAAAGAGAAAAAATAGGCAGACATTTTGTTGGAGTTAATTGAAGAGCATTAATATGCATAAGTAATTTCTATGTTTTAGGTACATACAACACACCATAATTAAAGTTGTTTAAATATAAATTTAAATCAACAATCTGCATATCAAAACAATGGACAATGTGTAGAGCCTCTACTTGCCCCGGCCTCTGTTCTGGCTGTCAGCCACATCTGTTGCTCTGTGCTCACTCTGTGCTTCCATAATCAGCCATCAACTCTGTTCAAACTTCTGAGACTGAGTATTTAATGGAGGAAAAAAGAAGAGGTTGGTCTTGTTATGGGAGTCCCTCTTATATCTGTACTTCCCATCTTAATCTCATTAACACTTTTTCTCAAAACATAAGTGAGCAGTGCAGTGAAGAAGTTGTGGTAATTCAAAGAGGGAGAATAGAAGGTTAAATAAAGTTAAATCAGCAAAGACTCACAAGTTAATATTATGTTTTCTTAGGTTGGATATGGAAGCCAGAATTTCTGCTAACAGTCCAATGATGTTTCAGGTGCAGGCAAGTATGAGAGTACATATTTACTTGAGATAACTGAGAATGTGAAATAATTCTTCTGTTTTATAACAAAACCCTCTGCATTTATTTTAAAATAAGTGTCTGGTGATGCTGATGGCAGTAGGGAAAACCCTTGGGAACACTGCTTGGTGCTTTCAACAATAGCCAGTGCCCAGGGGTAATTTTTATGAGATAATTGGCTCTAGATGATAAGGAATCAGGATGCAAATAAAACCTGTGAATGAACTTTGTATATCAAGATGTACTCACATTTGAGGCTGGGGAAAGAATTGGTGAAGATTAATGAGCCAGTGGTTTAAACACAAAGTAAATGGCAGTACCCTAATATTCTGAGGTCTCACATAAGGTAAAATTCTTGTGGATCATGGATATCAAGTGGCATAGAAGGAGAAATCTAGAGTCAGGTTTAACCTGATCCAAGGAAATAGTGTTCCCCTCATTCTCTGAGGAACAGTGTGATTTAACTAGCTGCACCAAATGGACTGAAATTCTAATGGATTAAATGACAAAAAGTCCTTCTGAAGCTCTACAAAGTATTAACATAAGGGATTTATTTCTATTTACAAAAGCAGTACAAAAGTCCAGCCCAGCAGCTGTCAGCTCTGTGATCAAACACAGGTTGCTTCATCTCTTGTGCCTCAGTCTCTTTATCTGTTTTGTTAACAAGAGTGTCTACTCTTCTGGCCCCTTGGGAGTGTGACACAATGGAATCTGTGAAGCATTTGGGCTTGTACCTGGCACATGATGAATATTAGAAAGTACTGTACTATCTGTTGTTTAGTCTTCATGCAACAGTATGAGAGTATCAGTCAGACTCTATCAGGAAAACAGAAGCTTCTTCTGGTTCTTAGAGGTGCACCTTTATTTTCTATTTGAATTTATAGTTCAATTAAATGGTGCTCAGGCAATACATCCTTTATTATTTAAAAACTGTTGATATGCATTGATTTTGGACCAGCAAATGGCCTGTCTTTGTACATTCTCCATACACGCCTAAAAAGAATCTTTATTCTGCACTGTTTGAAACCATATTCTACGTGTACTAATCAGGACAAGCTAGTCAATTTTGTTGTACAAGAATTTCCTACCTTTATCAATATTTGTCTCTTGTTTTACATGCTGACTGAATTGTACTTCCTAGCTATGATTTTAGATTTTCAAATTCATGCTGTTATGTCATTTTATGCATCATATATTTTGAAACTATGAAAATCCACCAGTGGCCATCAAGTTGAATTTCACACCTGATTAACCCATTTGTATTAGAGTAAAACTGTGCTACATAGGGTTTTAAGAAGCAGGTTGCCAGGCTGTTATTCACAGGCATCTCTGGGTGGATTCAAACCTCCAAAGTTTTGGTTAGTAGCTAATCACTTTAACCATTTGCACTACCCAGGAACTCCTTAGCCAATATAACTTACTTTTTTTTCCTATTGATTAAGAAGCATGAGGAGCCCAAAGTGGCTGTGAGGCAGTGTTAACTGCATATTCAATGAAATTGTTGTGTCATCTGATGGAGGCAGAAACTCAGACCTCTAGACCAGCAGAGATGAAGGTTTCAGAGACAGAAAAATACAATTTTTTTTGAGTGGAACACTAGGGGCAATATTGAGTGGTGCCATACTCTTTCTCATCCCTTGAATCCTGAATCTGTAAATTTTGGCTATGGCAGAAACAGTATCATAGATTTGATGCTAATTTAGAGCATATGCAGTATCCTGGGAAGCATTCTCTAGCCTTGTTAGGTAGTGTCACCTACGTGGCACTCGCTGTATTTGCATTTTCAAAAGGTATTCCACAGTTCTATCAAGACAGCAGTTTCAAGATGATAGAGAACATAGTAAGATCAGTGAATTCCATGTGACCCATTGCCCCATTTCATTTGCTGTGAAGTGAGTTCCTTGATCAGAGACAATGTATGGGCAACAACATGATGTCAGATAAAACATTCTGTCAGTCCAGAGATGGTAGTTGGGCAAAAGTATTATGGAAAAGGCTGCAAATAGACATTAGAAGAAGTTCCTATTATAGTGAGAACAAAATCTTGTCCCTTTCAAATGGAAATGGTCCCATATAATCAGTCTGCCACCACGTTTGCTGGTTGATCACTCCAGAGAATGGTATCACATCAGGGACTCAGTGTTGTTCTCTGCTACTGGCAGATTGGGCACTCAGCAGTGGTTGTAGCCATGTTGATAAGTGTAAGTCCATGTTTCTGAGCTCATATATAACCTCCAACTCTGCCACAATGGCCACTTTGTACATGATGACATTGGGAAATAACAGGAATTACTGGGGAAAGTGACTAACTGATATCCACAGAATGGCCTATCCTGTTCACTTGATATCTGCTGAGGTCACCCTTTGGTGAGTGTTCACATGGGACTCAAATATCTTCACATTTTGTTCATTCAGAGATTTCTATTTGGCCCCTCCCCCAAGATGACAATACAGGTAGTTGGGTATCTCTATTATCCCACAACACTTTAAAAGAAAAAAAAATAGCACAATCAACACAGAGGAATTGATGGACTCAGAGCTCTAGTGACCATTTCAAGAAATAAATCACCTAGCTGAAAGAAAAGGAAGATTACAGGTAAGAAAATCTTTTTCTCCACTGCTTATGAACCCCTTCCACTCAGCTTCCATGTGAACTATAAGCTGAAATCACTGTAAGTTGCAGGCAGAGCTGCACCACGACATACAAACAGTGAACCACACTCCTAGGGCTAGGAGAGTGGTAGAAGAACTTAACTTTTGTTGATGGTTCACTTCTTCAAAGTCTTAATATCTTTCTGGGGACAGCCAGAAAAGTGAATGAAAAGTGGGATCCACAGAGAGAAAGTAGTTCTTTCCTAATCCAACAATACTTAAAAAAATAAAAAAAGAGAGCAAGGGTATTTTATTGCCTCCAGTCTTTATGACAAAAGAGACACTTTGGAACTTAATGTATATAAATAATAAGGTGAATCTCTGAACCAACTCCCAGAAACTTAAAACTTCCAAAACACCTACAACTTGTGGAATCAGATCAGAGCCCTAAATCAACAAAGAAAGTGTCTGAGATCTTCCGTGGAAGAGGGGCAGGAGGCATGCATTCCTAGAATGGCTGGCTGGTTCCATGGCAGGCAGAAGGGATAGCACAATTGGGACAGAAGTCTTCCTGCACAGAAGGTTTTCTGGGAGGTCAGTCCTATGGAGGCTAGGCTAATGGAAAAAAAAAATAGAAAAGCTTCTAACAGCAATGTTAAATATGTTCAAAGAATGCAAATAATACACAGACAACAAAATGGAGATCAGGAGGCACCATGAGAAAGTCAATAAGGAGATAGGGGAAAAAAAAGAACCAAATATAATTACTGGACTTGAGGAATAAAATAAATGAATTGTAAAATGAAAAGAAGGGATTCAACAATAGATTTGAGCAGACAGAAGACAGAATAAATGACTAGAAGACATGATGACTGAAATCATCAAGTCTCAAGAGCTACAAGAGAAAAGAAGAAAACCAATTAATCCCAATCAAAATTCCAAGAGCATTTTTACAGAAGTGAAAAAAAAAAAAAAAACTAATCCTTAATTTTTTATGTGTGAACCATTAAGAAATCCAACATAAGGTTATGGGGATCCCAGAAGAGGAAGGAAGAAAAAGGGAATAGAAAAAATATATCAAGATATGACAAAATTTTCCACACCGGAATAAGAAGTGGAACCTGCAAATTCAGGAAGCTAGTGAACTTCAAGCAAAATGAATCCAAAGACGACTACACCAAGACATATTGTAATCAAATTATTGAAAACCAAAGACAAGGAGAGAATTCTGAAAGCAGCAAGAGAAAAGCACAGTATAACATAAGAGGTGTCTTCAGTAAGACTAAGTGCTGGTTTCTGCTCAGAAACCCTGGAGGCTAGAAGGCAATGGAGCAATATGTATAAATTACTCAATAGAAGAATTTTCAACAAAGGATGCTGTACCCATTACAGTTGTCCTTTAAAAATGAAGGTGAAATCAAGACATTTCAAGATAAACAAAAATCATCAGAATACATTACCACCAGACTTGTCTTGCAAGAATTACTAAAGGGAGTCCTCCAAAGAAAAGGAAAGGACATTAAAAAGATATTCAGACTCATGCATGGGAAAGAATGAAAAAATAAGAGACAGCTCCAAAAGATAATGGGCTGGGTAAATAAAAGAACCAGCTTTTTTTGTTGTTTGTATGTTATTTCCAATGAATAAATTTAGTATTTAAGTTCTACAAGCATTATAACATCAAATGTGTAAGAAACAAGTACAAGTGTAACCTAATGGACACAGAATGTGTAATGATTTAATTGGTGACAAAACAATAGAGATGGAGGAGGAGGAGGAAAGTGGGAATTGAGTTTTAGTATTTTAATGTTGCATGTTATTTATTGTTTGTATATTAAATTTTGGTATCTAGCTAAAATAAGTTATTGTAAACGTAAGTTGTTAAATGTAATCTTTGTGGTAACCAATAAGAACATTTTTAAAATATACACAGAAAGGAAGAAGGGAGAAAAAAAAAGACAACATTAAAAAAAAAAAAACCTAACCATAAAAATAACAAAAGTGTAGGAATTTGGGGACAAAGGGGTACAAGACACACTCAAAACATTTAGCAAAATGAAAGAAGTAAGTCTTTAATTTTAACTAATTACCTTAAGCGTAAATGGTTTAAACTCTCCATTCAAAAGGCAGGGAATGAGAAAACGGATTTTAAAAAATAACATAGTTCATTCTTATGCTGTCTTCAAGAGACACATCTTAGGCCCAACAACACAAAAAAAGACTGAAAGTAAAACCATGAAAAAAATAGTCCATTTAACTAGTAACCAGAGGGCAGGGGTGCTCATACTGATATGATAAAAAATAAATTTTAAATAAAAATCTGTTATAAGCGATAAAGGACATTATATAATAATAAAATGGTCAATCCATTAAGAAGACATGAGAATTACAGATATATATCTACCTGAAAACTGTGTTCCAAAGTATATGAAACAAACACTGACAGATTTCAAAGAAATAATAGACAACTTCACAATAATAGTTGAAGATTACAACACAGTACTTTCAATATAGAACAAAACACTTAAAAAGAAGATAAATACATAAAGGACTTAAACAGCACCCTAAAATGATCAGAACATGGAATCCCTGGTGGCATAGTGGTTAAGTGCTACGGGCTGCTCACCAAAGGGTCGGAGGTTCGAATCTCCCAGGTGCTTCTTGGAAACTCTATGGAGCAGTTCTACTCTGTCCTATAGGGTCACTATGAGTCAGAATTGACTCGATGGCACTGAGTTTGGTTTTGGTTTGGATACAGAACACTGCATTCAACATTTAAACAATGCACATTTTTCTCTTGTGCACATGAGTAATTCTCAAGGATAGATCATATTCTAGGCTATAAAACAAATCTCAACAAATTTCAAAAGATTGAAATGATCCAAAGTATCTTCTCTGACCACAAAGGAATAAAACTAGATATTAACAGCAGAAATAAAACACACAAATACCTGGGAATTGAACAACACATTACTAAACAGCCATTGGGTCAACGAAGAAACCAAGAGATAAAATTAAAACAGAAAACAGAAACAAACAAAAACACCTGGAGTTAAATAATAATGAAAACACAATATATGAAAACTTATGTGATGCAGCAAAGGCAGTCCACAGAGGGAACTGTATACCGATAAATGCTTACATAAAAATGAAGAAAGATCTCAAATGCATAGTATAACTCTACAATTTGAGGAACTAGAAAAAGGAGAGCAAACTAAACCTAAAGCTGTTTAACACGTGATACATTATATGACTTAGAATTCCTACAGCATCTAGCATACGAATAACTGTTAACATACTACCTTAACATAATAAATCTGTTTCTGATATTCTCCTCCCCCATTTCTATTGGTGTGTCTCCATTAACATAAGCTATATTTGGTAGGCTTAAAAAAAAATTAGCTTATCCTAATTTCTTAATCTCCTGTCATTCTGTATTGAGTACTTCTATGAGTAATACTTGCACACCTGGTCTGGTAGTGGCAAATTCCCAGACTTCTTTTTGTTTGGGAATCTCTTGGTTACTCCCTTGTTTTTGGATGACAACTCTACTGGGTAAAATATTCTTGATTGGCAATTGTTTTGGTTCAGTATTTTACATACATCACTCCACTCACTGTCTTCTGACCTCTAGAGTTTGTGAGGAGAAATTCATACTGATTCTTATGAAAGGCCCTTGGCTTGTTAAATTGTGTTTTTCTCTTGCTGCTTTCAAGATTCTCTCCTTGTCTTGGCTTTCAAGAATTTTACTAGGATATGTTGCAGAGTTGATCTTTTTGTGATTGGGGTTCATGTAGCTTCCTGCATTTGCAGGCTTGGTTCTCTGCTCAGGTCTGGGAAATTCTGATTATCTCTTGGAAAATTGTTTGCATGCCTTTATTGTTCTCATGGTGCTCTGGGATTTCAATAATTCTAATGTTAGATTTCTTAATTGAATCCCACAATTCTTTTGGGGTTTGTTCATTTTTCTTTGTTCTTTTCTCATTTCTCTTGAGACTTGATAAATTCATTTCTTTTGTCTTCTAATTCAGATACTCTATTTTCTGTTTTTTCAACTTTATTGTTGACTGTTTCTCTTACTTTTTCTACTTCAGATGTTTTATTCTTCAGTTCCAGTAGTTCTCTTTTTTTATGGTTTCAAATTCCTTGTTGAATCTCTTATTTTGTTCCTCCATTTGCTTTCAGAACTCTGCTAGTTTGGTTTTTGTGTGTGTGCGTTTTTGCTTTCTTTAAACATATTTAGTATCATGGTCTGATAATTACCGATTCTTTGCATTATAGGAGAAATTTCCTCTTCTTCACATTTTGCTTTTGCTTGTTCCTTCTTCTATTGTGCTTTTGTGTTTTTACTAGCTTTTGTTGACTTTGAGCCATTTCATTATTTTAAAAAAAATTTAAAATTCTGTTTATTGTAGGAAAAATTTCTGTTATGGTGCCATGGTTGGGCAGCACCCAATCATCTGGTTGCCACCTGAAGATCGGAATGTGGCAGACTGCCCCCTCCAAGACTCACAGGCCCAGGAACCCCAGGAGGCAGCATGCCTCAACCCTGCAGGTTCCCTGTTAGATAGAATATCTCAGTGGCAGCAGGGTTGGTATCTTCTCCTAAGAAAATACACATGGTATTCTTGTCCTTAGGATTTTTTTGTGTGTGGTGTTGATTCAGGGGATCTTTATGCTTGACCTCTGGAATTCAATATGCATGCACAGAGAGGGAGTTGTGCTGAAAGACTTTGCTGGTGTGAGTGGCAGGGATTGTGATGTGAGGGATTTTTTTTAGTCTTTACCTCCCCAGCTTTCCAGTACAGGTACACCCACTACTGCTGGGGGCCATCTCCTGTGTAACTGTCGTCCGGAACATTCCCCCCATCCTTTGTCCTGGCAGCTTTTCCTGTCATAGTGCCTGTCTATTTTGGGCCTCAGTGAGATTCAACAGTGCTCTCAGGCATCTTTACAGTCTGTGTTAGTTGCTGGGGTAGTAGATTGGTGTGTTCAGTCACTTTGCCATCTTGCTCCAACCCCTCCACACTCTTATTTTAACATTTGATTCTTCAACTTGTCTCATTCTATTTTTAAAAATCTTTATTAGAGAATCAGAGGTGGGCCCAAGATGGTTGACTAGGTAGAAGCTACCTCGGATCCCTCTTGCAACAAAGACTCAGAAAAACAAGTGAATCGATCACATACATGACAATCTAAGAACGCTGACCATCAAACACAGATCTAAAGAGTTGACCTGAGTGACAGAGGAGCAAAAAGCTACACGCTGAAGCAGCGGCAGCCTCTGGAACCAGCGTCCCGTGCCACAGCCTTCAGCCCTCGCGGTTCCCTGGTGCTGAGTGGAGGGGTTGATTGCAGCTTGCTGAGACAGGGCAGGCACAGGACACAGTGCTAACCTGTAGCACCCTGGAGTACCCTCAGTAGAGACTCAGCCAGTGCAAGCAGACTGCACACTGATGCAGCTAACGACAGAATGAGCAAACACGGGGAAGGAGCAACTGTTTTCGGAGACCGGAGCCAGCGTCCCAGTCAGAAAACCTTGGTGCTGGGCTTTGGACTGGGCACAGGGGAGCTGAGCACAGCTTCCTGAGACAGTGCAAACACAGAACACAGACCCAGACCTCTGAAGTGACCGCAGGGGAAGTCCAGCAGGCACAGGCAGGCAGCGCAATGACGCAGCTGGCAGGAAGACAAGTCACTGGGAGGCAGCAACTGGTATTGGAGCCTGGAGTGCAGTGTCCCAGCTGGGGAAACTTGGAGGTGGGCTTTGAACTGGGAGTGGAGGAGCTGACTATGGCTTCTGAGACAGCACAAAGACAGGATGCAGGGCCTGACCCTCGGGGGCAATAGGCCCAGCCAGTGCACACAGGCTACATGCCCCTTGCCCCTCGGGAATCTCAGATAAAATAGTCATCGCCAAGCAAGATAAGTAACTTTGTCCATATTGCTGGGTGCTACTCTCCCCTATCTATCTGATCCCTCCCTTCCCTGCCCCAGGAGGCTTCATTAACATTGGAATTTCCTGGGCTACGGAGTGAAGTGCTCTGTGGTTTTTTCTTTTCTTTTCCTAAACGTTTCTCCTGGTCTGAGAGAAGCAGCTACTAAAAACCCAGGGACAAAAAACCCTTCCCTGACTTCCCTAAACTGGAATAAAAATACAGAACCAGCTCCAGCCAATCATATGAGATCCACAGTCTTTGGTTTTCATCCCTACAGGAAACAAGGTGGGTATTATAATGCATAGGCAATTCTGATAGAGATCTGACTGTAATTGTTTTAGCTGATCACTGGAAAGACAAGTTTTCCAGGTCAGATATCTCTACCTATTAAACAGAGCCCTCACTGATCCACGACAGGGAACTGAGGGCTGAAGCTCCACCCAACCACCTAACCACCTGCCAAAGGAGTCTGAGGATACTGAAACCTACCAATCTTTAGTGGTACATGCATTGGGTGCCCAAGGTACAGCTGCAGAGCCCACCTACCAAAGTGGTTTAGGAATAGAGACACATCTACCTCACTGGCACATGGGGGAAGGCTGTCAGCATCCTGCCCTCCATGGAGTGTGACCCCTGCCGCTACTAGAATCTGGTGCACGCAACTATCACCACTACTCCTCTAAGTTAATAGGTGAGAGTCTACACCACACACTTGTTGGCACAAAATCAGAACACCTAAGCTGATTCTATTCAGCAATGGTGAATGGACTCTTAGGCTGATATATCTGGTAACAGCCCAAACCACCTGGTAATAGGACATAAGTGATTCAAAGGCTACAACAATCAAGACAGTGCAATCTAGTAGCCCATCTGCGTATACTGAAAGAAAACAAAACAAGATAAGACTCAGTGAGCAAATATAAAATAAATCATTACAATATCTTATAGATGGTTTGGAGACAGCAGTCAATATCAAACCACATAAAGAAGCAGACCATGATTGCTTCTACCAATCGCCAAATTAAAGAATCAAAATCTTTCCCAAATGAAGATACAATCCTGGAATTGCCAGATGCAGAATATAAAAAACTAATATATAGAATGCTTTAAGACATCAGGGATGACTTCAGAAATGAAATAAGGCAATCTTTTTTATAGAAAAAGCCAAGGAACACACTGATAAAGCAGTTGAAGAAATCAAAAAGTTTATTCAAGATCATAGTGGAAAAATTAATAAGCTGCAAGAATCCATAGACAGACAGCATTCAGAAATTCAAAAGATCAACAGTAAAATTACAGAATTAGCCAACTCAATAGGAACTCGAAGAAGCAGAATCAAGCAACTGGAATGCAGAGTGGGGGAGTTGGAGGATAAAGCAATTGACACCAATATAGTTGAATAAAATCAGGTAAAAGAATTAAAAAAAAATGAAGAAACCCTAAGAATCATGTGGGACTCAATCAAGAAGAATAACTTGAGTGTGACTGGAGTCCCAGAACAGGGAGGGATAACAGAAAATACAGAGAGAATAGTTGAGGATCTGTTGGCAGAAAACTTCTCTGACATCATGAAAGACGAAAGGATATCTATCCAAGATGCTCATCGAACCCCATATAAGATTGATCCAAAAAGAAAATCACCAAGGCATATTATCATCAAAACTTGCCAAAACCAAAGATAAAGAGAAAATTTTAAAAGCGGCCAGGGATAAAAGAAAGGTCTCCTACAAAAGAGAATCAATAAGTTCAGGCTACTCAGCAGAAACCATGCAGTCAAGAAGACAATGGGATGACATATATAGAGCACTGAAGAAGAAAAACTGCCAGCCAAGGATCATATATCCAGTAAAACTTTCTCAAATATGAAGGTGAAATTAAAACATTTACAGATAAACACAAGCTTAGAGAATTTGCAGAAACCAAACCAAAGCTACAAGAAATACTAAAGGAAATTGTTTGGTCAGAAAATTAATAATATCAGATACCAAGACAACACAAGGTCACAGAACAGAACATCCTGATATCAACTCAAATAGGAAAATCACAAAAACAAATTGAATTAATTTTAAAAAGAAAAAAATGCTCAAAACAGGGAATCATTGAAATCATTATGTAAAAGATCACAATAATCAAAAAAAGGGAGTAAATATAGGAGGCATAGATCTCCCATATGGAGAGGAAAACAAGGCAATATAGGATGATACAAGTTAGGTTTTTACTTAGAAAAATAGGGGTAAATATTAAGGTAACCACAAAGAGATCTAACAATTCCATAATTCAAAATAAAAGCCAAGAAAAACATAACGACTCAGCAAACACAAATTCAACTACTATGAAAATGAGGAACACAATTTACAAACAAAAACAGCACAAAAAATAAGTGGAAAAATGAAGGAATGGATGAATTCTTAGAAAAACACTATCTACCTAAACAAACACTATCAGAATTAGAACAAATAAATAGATCCATAACAAAAGAAGAGATAGAAAAGGTAATCAAAAAAACTCCCTCCATAAAAAGCCCTGGCCTGGACAGCTTCACTGCAGAGTTCTACCAAACTTTCAGAGAAGAGTTAACATCACTACTACTAAAGGTATTTCAAAGCATGCAAAATGACAGAATACTGCCTAACTCATTCTATGAAGCCAGCATATCCCTGATACCAAAACCAGGTAAAGACACCACAAAAAAAAGAAAAATTACAGACCTATATCCCTCATGAACTTAGATGCAAAAATCCTCAACAAAATCCTAGCCAAGAGAATTTATACCAGGTACACAAGGTTGATTCAATATTAGAAAAACCATTAATGTAATCCACCGTAAAAATAAAACAAAAGACAAAAACCACATGATCTTATCAATTGATGCACAAAAGAAATTTGACAAAGTCCAACACCCATACATGATAAAAACTCTCAGCAAAATAGGAATTGAAGGAAAATTCGTCAATATAATAAAGGGCATCTATACAAAGCCAACAGCCAACATCATCCTAAATGGAGACATTCTGAAAGCAATTCCCTTGGGATCGGGAACCAGACAAGGATGCCCTTTATCAGAGGTCTTATTCAACATTGTGCTAGAGGTCCTAGCCAGAGCAATTAGGCTAGACAAAGAAATAAAGGGCATCTGGATTGGCAAGGAAGAAGTAAAATTATCTCTATATGCAAATGACATGATCTTATACATAGAAAATCCTAAGGAATCCTCTAGAAAACTACTGAAACTAACAGAAGAGTTTGGCAGAGTCTCAGGTTACAAGATAAACATACAAATATCACTTGGATTCCTCTACATCAATAAAAAGAACATTGAAGAGGGAATCACCAAATCATTACCATTCACAGTAGCCCCCAAGAAGATAAACACTTAGGAATAAATCTTACCAAAGATGTAAAAGGCCTATACAAAGAAAACTACAAAGTACTAGTGCAAGAAACTAAAAGGGACCTACATAAGTGGAAAAACATACCTTGCTCATGGATAGGAAGACTTAACATAGTAAAAATATCTATTCTACCAAAAGCCATCTCTATATACAATGCACTTCTGATCCAAATTCCAATGTCATTTTTTAATGTGATGGAGAAACAAATCACCAACTTCATATGGAAAGGAAATAAGCCCCAGATAAGTAAAGCATTACTGAAAAAGAAGAAGAAGGAGGGGGGCCTCACTCTACCTGATTTCAGAACCTATTATACAGCCACAGTAGAGAAAACAGTTTGGTACTGGTACAACAACAGGCACATAGACCAATGGAACAGAATTGAGAACCCAGATATAAATCCATCCACATATGAGCAGCTGATATTTCACAAAGGCCTAGTGTCAGTCAATTGGGGAAAAGATAGCCTTTTTAACAAATGGTGCTGGCATAACTGGATATCCATTTGCAGAAAAATGAAACAGGACCCATACCTCACACCAAGCACAAAAACTAACTCCAAGTGGATCAAAGACCTAAACATAAAGACTAAAACGATAAAGATCATGGAAGAAAAAATAGGGACAACGTTAGGAGCCCTAATACAAGGCATGAACGGAATGCAAATCATTACTAAAAATGATGAAGAGAAACCAAATAACTGGGAGCTCCTAAAAATCAAACACCCATGCTCATCTAAAGACTTTACCAAAAGAGTAAAAAGACGTCCTACAGACTGGGAAAATATTTTCAGCTATGACATCTCCGACCAGCGCCTGATCTCTAAAATCAATATGATTCTGTTAAAACTCAACCACAAAAAGACAAACAACCCAATTAAAAATTGGGCAAAGGATTGAACATGCACTTCACTAAAGAAGATATTCAGGCAGCTAACAGATACATGAGAAAATGCTCTCGATCATTAGCCATTAGAGAAATGCAAATTAAAACTACGATGAGATTCCATCTCACTCCAACAAGGCTGGCATTAACCCAAAAAACACAAAATAATAAATGTTGGAGAGGCTGCGGAGAGAGTGGAACTCTTATACACTGATGGTGGGAAAGTAGAATGGTACAACCAGTTTGGAAATCTATCTGGCGTTTTCTTAAAAAGTTAGAAATAGAGCTACCATACAACCCAGAAATCCCACTCTTCGGAATATAAGCTAGAGAAATAAGAGCCTTTACACAAACAGATATATGCACACCCATGTTTATTGCAGCTCTGTTTACAATAGCAAAAAGCTGGAAGCAACCAAGGTGTCCATCAATGGATGAATGGATAAATAAATTATGGTATATTCACACAATGGAATACTACCCGTCGATAAGGAACAGTGATGAATCTGTGAAACATTTCATAACATGGAGGAATCTGGAAGGCATTATGCTGAGTGAAATTAGTCAGATGCAAAAGGACAAATATTGTATAAGACCACTATTATAAGACCTTGAGAAATATTTTAAACGGAGAAGAACCCATTCTTTTGTGGTTATGAGGGGTGGAGGGAGAGAGGGTGGGATAGGGTTACTTACTGATTAGATAGTAGATAAGAACTACTTTAGGTGAAGGAAGGAGAATACTCAGTACAGGGACGGTCAGCTCAACTGGACTGGACTAAAAGCAAAGAAGTTTCCAGGACACACTGAATGCTTCGAAGGTCAGCGGAACAAGGGCAGGGGTTTGGGGACTGTGGCTTAAGGGGACATCTAAATCAATTGGCAAAATAAATTCTATTAAGAAAACATTCTGCTTCCCACTTTGAAGTGTGGCATCTGGGGTCTTAAATGCTAACAAGTGGCCATCTAAGATGCATCAGTTGGTCTCAACCCACCTGGATGAAAGGAGAATGAAGAACACCAAGGTCACATGATAATTATGAGCCCAAGAGACAGAAAGGGCCACATGAACCAGAGACTTACATCATCCTGAGACCAGAAGGACTAGATGGTGCCTGGCCACAACCGATGACTGCCCTGACAGGTAACACAACAGAGAACCCCTGAGGGAGCAGGAGAACAGTGGGATATGCAGACCCCAAATTTTCATAAAAGGACCATACTTAATGGTCTGACTGAGACTAGAAGAATCCCAGCGGTCATGGTCCCCAAACCTTCTGTTGGCCCAGGATAGGAACCATTCCCGAAGACAACTCATCAGACATGGAATGGACTGGACAATGGGTTGGAGAGAGATGCTGATGAAGAGTGAGCTACTTGTATCAGGTGGACACTTGAGACTGTGTTGGCTTCTCCTGTCTGGAGGGAAGATGGGAGGGCAGAGAGTGTTAGAAACTGGCAAAACGGTCACGAGAGACTGGAAGGAGGGAGGGGGCTGACTCATTAGTGGGAGAGTAAATGGGAGTATATAGTAAGATGTATATAAGTTTATATGTGAGAGACTGACTTGATTTGTAATCTTTCACTTCAAGCACAATAAAAATTATTTAAAAAAAAATATCAGGCCACTGAAAGGTAAAAAAAAAAAAAAAAATTAAGTCATGGAAATGTAAGTGGAAGCAACATGCATTAAAATTCAGATTTGTCTGCCCAAATAGTGCATTGCCACATTTCCTCCACAAGAAATTCTGATCCTACTGAGCTTCACTTTCACAACACACCAACTTATCACTTCCTGCAAGCTGACTATTCACTTGTTTATTTCTGTTAGCCTAATTTTGAATTAAGTTAAATCATAGTAATCCATAGCTGATATATTATACCATGGATTTCCTACACAATGAGTACTACGTTGAAAATGTGAACTGTTCAAAATCATTTTCTATATTGCTTCATATTTCCCTGACCTTACCCAACAGTGTGTTGTGACTTTACCTCAGAACAATTTATTATGATTTGTGTTTTAATACATTAAGAAGAGTAAAGTATAGATGTTTTCACAACCTCTTCTCAATGTGAACACTCTCTAATATACATCAAAAAAATGCTGAGATTTTAGCCTAATATTTTAACAATTTTAATAGAAAATAATTCTTATTTATTTTCATTCCTCTTTTCTCCCTGAAATGTATTCATCCATTAAAAAAAAAAATCATCCATATCTAAGGTTAATTCACCAACTCTTCATTCTCTCTTTTCTTCTTCCACTTATACTATGTTCCCAATTATATACCATCTTAAGTTTTTCATCCATATCCATGTGCTCCTTGAATGTACATAAGTGATTAGGTTCCTCTGTACAAAACATTCATTTCTGAAACTCTGATCTTAATTTATGTACTTTTTTGTGCCACCTGTTTTCATTATACTTTTAATTAATGTTATATCCATTCATCTCTGTTTTGTCTTGAAACTTAACAATCTGTCTCTTTGGCATTATGTAAGCATCTGATTCCAATAACGTCTTCATCAGAATATTAAGTGACAGCTTCCTGAATCTTCAGATTCTTAGGCTTTTTCTACATTGGAGTATGCTACATGGATTTCCTTCCATGGTACTACATTTCTGCTGTTTCATAATTCTCCTGCACATCTTACAGCCACTCATTCCATTAAAGATACAGGAGGCTCTAAGCTACCTTTCTTTAGTAACCATTTCAAAGTTGCATCATCATTACATTTTAAAATCTTTGGTTTGGAACTCTCCTCTTCCATCTCATCTTCTCCCCCTCTTTCTTTTTCTTTCTGTTTTTCTTTATTCTGTTAATACCTACTCTTCAAACTCTGTCACTATGTCTTCTACCACGTTTTTGGAAGCTCACTCATGTTTCCCCTTTACACCTTATGATGATTGCAATCAGTAGTGGTCATAAATCTGGCAAGTTTATAAGCTCTATCTGAGGTAATAACTTTAAAAATAAAACCTCCCTAAATGATCTCAGATGTAATGTATACCTTTCTGATTTTTGTTAACATTTTGATGTGCACTTTTTAAAATATACCCCATACAACTTAAAATTGATGGAATTTGAATATATATCTTAGAAGTAGAAAACACTTGAGTTAATCAATGTGTTATTGAACTAAAAACAACTTACACGTAATGCATGGCTTAGGTTAAATACATAGGAAAATGGTCTTCAAGAAATGTATCCAAGAATACTTCATGAATTTAATATTTGTAAAAAATTTCAAATAGAAATTCTCTGCAAGTATTACAAAAATTCTTAAAACACAGTCTTTTGTGGGCGGTTACTGGATAAGTACTTACGCTCTTCATTTCGTTTCCATTTTCACTCCTTGATGTTCTAACTATAATTCTTTTCTTACCATAAATATATATTTTAGTATTTTAGGGATAAAAATACATAGGAAAGATGACCTTATCTGAAAGTGTGATTGACTGATTGATGCATTCACTAATTTTACCACAATGGATCTTCAACCTTCTAGAAAATAAGGATGGCTTTTAGTATATTCCTTTGTAACTTATGATGCATGGATTCTATTTGAGAAAGTCAGTATTCATTCAATAACATTATCAAATTAAGTAAAACGAACTGTGTTGGGTTTCTGTTTTGGCAAAAATACTGTTATTTTTCCTATAAAATTTGAACATAATTCAGTATTTGAATAAACTGATACAAAGATGTTTTTTTCTGCAGAATAGCAGACTATATGGACTGTTGGTGACAGATGAATAATTTATGGGTGTTTTACTCATAGCTTATTTCATTTTCATAATTATCACTATAAGTTGTGAAGGACCAACATGTGTCTTACAACTTCCACAAGAATTGCTGCAGAGGTGGGGCAAAGATGGCAAAGTAGTCAGATGCTTCTGGTGGTCCCTCTTAGAACAAAGACCCACAAAAATAAGTGAATGGATTATATATGACAATTTAACAGCCCTGAACATCAAAGGCAAAGTTGAGGAATCAGACTGAGTGGCAGGGGGAATGAGAGGTGGTTCAGAAGGATCAAGGAGTAGCCAGACCTGACTCAGTGGGAACTGGCACTGGCAGGCTGGATCCACTGGTGCAGTGTGAGCACAGTGAGATAAGCAGTGGCATTTAGGATGCATTTTCCACATTGGGAGAGACCAAGTGGTGAAGAGTTCACTTGAGCTCCCAGAATCAGAGAAAAGCAGTGCTGTCGGCATAAGTACTTGCATCTAATCTACTGTGCAGACCAAAAAAAAAACAAATCTCTTTAACTGACCCCTCCCCTCTCTGAACTGGGTCACAGCGAAGCTTCAGTGATAGTCACTTTCTTTGGGCTGGAAGTAAGACCTGTTGTGCACAATAAGTCATTGTCCCAGCCTTGGAGAAGGAATGAATTAACAAACAGGGAAAAAATAATCTGCCAGATCCCCTAAGCTGGGAACTCAGGGCAGAAATAGTTCCTTTGCCTAGGCACAGGCATAAGTGGTCCTCAGACTTTGAATGCCTTTCACCCCTGCATAGACCTGTGTGGGCCCATTTCAACAGCATAGGCCCTCATTAGCAGAGTACAACAGGGTATATACCTGAAGTCTAACTACAACTGTTTCAGCTTTATGGTGGAGAGGTAGCTTCATGACATTTGACACCACTCTGCCTATTAAGCAGGTTCCTCACCTACAATATCAGGGGCCTGAGGGCTGGTGGCTTCACCCATGACACCTAGCCACCCTCAACAAGGGTTCAAGGATAAGTGGTGCTTCCCAGTCCTTATGGCCAAGAACACTGGGTACCCATAATATGGCTGCAAAACCCACCCACCTGTGCACTCAAGGGAACAGGGACATGCTTTCCTCATAGACATTCAGGGTAGTTGTCAGTCCCCTGCCTTCCTCAGAGCATGACTCCATGCTGCAAACATATACCTGTGCCTGTACCAATTGCCCTGCTCATCTAAGACTGTAGGTGACCAATTACCTGGACACCTGAGCTGAAACCATACAAGAAAAGTAAATGGAATCCTGAGCTCATATACCTAGTCACAGCTCTAACCACCTGGTGACCTAGAGCTAGAGCTCAAAGGTGTCAATAATTAAACTGGATCACTCAAGCAGCCTACCTGGGCATATCAAAACAAAACAAAACAAGAAGCTAAGATATAGTAAGCAAACATAAATAAATAAATACAATAACTTACTGATGGCTTGGAGACAACAGTCAATATCAAATCACAAAAAGAGGCAGCCCATATGGCTTCAGCAAGCTCCCAAAACAAAGATTCAAGAAATCTTCTGGATGAAGAAAACTTCCTGGGACTATCAGAGGTAGAATACAAAAGATGAATATACATAAATCTTCAAAGGTCAGATAAGACGCAGAACACGCTAAGAAACACCCAGATATAGCATTAGAGGAACTTAAGAAGACTAGAGACGAGTATAATAACAAATTTAATAGGCTGGAAGAATCCATAAGGAGATAAGAAACAAAAATTCAGAAGATTAACAATAAAATTTCAGAATTAGACTACTCAATAGAAAGTCATAGGAGCAGAATTGTGCCAACAGACCTCAGAGTTGGTGAGATTGAAGATAAAACACTTGACACCAACATATTTGAGGAAAAATCAGAGAAAAGAATTAAAAAAAAATGAAGCTTATAAGCTTTATAAGAATTATGTGGGACTCTATCAAGAGAAATAACCTATGACTGATTGGAGTACAGAACAGGTGGGCATAACAGAAAATACAGATAGAATTGTTGAAGATCTGTTGGCAGAAAACTTCCCTGATATTTTGAAAGATGAGAAGATACCTATCCAAGATTCTCATTGGACCTCACACAATGTACATCCCAAAAGAAAGTCACAAAGATAATTATAATCAAACTTGCCATAACAAAGATGAAGAGAGAATTTTAACAGCAGCCTAGGGATAAATAAAAAGTCACCTACAAAGGAGGATCAATAAGACTAAGCTTGGGCTACTCAGCAGAAACCATGCAGGTAAGAAGGCAATGGGATGACATATATAACGGCTTTAAGGAGAAAAACTGCCAGCCAAGAATTATATACCCAGCAAAACTGTCTCTCAAATATGAAAGTGAAATTAGGACATTTCCAGACAAACAGAAGTATAGGAAATTTGCAAAAACCAAACCAAAATTACAAGAAATACTAAAGGGAGTCCTCCGGTTAGAAAATCAATAAAATCACATAACAGCCAACACTAGAACACGGGACAAAGCAACTCGATATCAACCCAGATAGGGAAATAACAAAAATAAATCAAAGCTAAAATGCTCAGAATAGAGAAACAGGTAAAAACACAACAACAAAAAGAAAATTAGAGACCAATACCCCTCATGAACTTAGATGCAAAAGTCCTCAACAAAATTCTAGTCAATAGAATCAAAAACCATATGCAGGGATGGTTCAACATTAGAAACACAATTAATGTAATCTACCATATAAACAAAACAAAAGACAAGAACCACATGATCTTATCAATTGATGCAGAAAAGGCATTTGACAAAGTTGAACACCCATTCATGATAAAAACTCTCAGCAAAATAGGATTATTCCTCAGCATAATCAAGGGCGTTTATACAAAGACAACAGCCAACATCATTCTAAATGGAGAGAGTCTGAAAGCATTCTTCTTGAGAACAGGAACCAGACAAGGATGTTCTTTATTACCGCTCTTACTCAATGTTGTGCTGGAGGTCTTAGCAAGAACAATTAGGCTAGATAAAGAAATAAAGGGCATCCAGGTTGGTAAGGAAGAAGTAAAAGTACCTCTATTTGCAGATGACATGATCTTATACACAGAAAATCCTAGAAAATAGAAAAGTCCAGCAGAGTATCAGCATAAAAGATAAACACACAAAATCAGTTGGATTCCTCTCCACCAACAAAGAGAATGTCGAAGAGGAGATGACCAAATCAATACCATTTACAGTAGCCCCTAAGAAGATAAAACACTTAGGAATAAATCTAACCAGAGACATAGAAGACCTATACAAAGAAAACTACAAAACTTTATGGCAAGAAACTAAAAGAGACCTACATAAGTGGAAAAACATACCTTCCTCATGGATAGGAAGACTCAGCATTGTAAAAATGTTTATTCTATCCAAAGGGATCTATAGATACAATGCAATCCTAATCTTAATTTCAAAGACATTTTTTAAAGAGATCAACAACTTCATATAGAAACAGAAGAAAAGCATTACTGAAAAAGAAGAACAAAGTGAATGGCCTCACGTTACCTGATTTTAGAGCCTATTATACCACCACAGTAGTCAAAACAGCCTGTACTGGTACAACAACAGATACATAGACCAAAGGAACAGAATTGAGAATCTAGACATAAACGCATCCACCTATGTGCAGCTAATATTTGATAAAGGCCTAAAGTCCATTAAATGGGGAACAGACAGTCTTTTTAACAAAATGGTGCTGGCATAAGTGCGTATCCATTTGCAAAAAATAGAAACAAGATCCATACCTCACACCATGCACAAAAACTAATGCAAAATGGATCAAAGTCCTAAATATAAAATCTATAATGATAAAGATCATGGAAGAAAAAAGAGACAACACTAAGAACACTAATACATGGCATAAATAGTATACAAAACATTATTAACAATGTACAAACACCAGAAGAGAAACTAGATAACTGGGAGCTCCTAAAAATCAAGCACTTATGATCATCCAAAGACTTCACCTAGAAACTGGGAAAAATTTTTGACTATGACAAATCCAACCAGCCTTTAACCTCTAAAATCTACAAGATACTGCAAAAGTTCAATAACAAAAAGACAACCCAATTAAAAAATGGGCAAAGTATATGAACAGACACTTCACCAAAGAAGACTTTCAGGTGACTAACAGATACATAAGGAAATGCCTCATGATCATTAGCCATTAGAGAAATGCAAACCAAAACTATGAGATACCATCTCACCCCAACAAGGCTGGTATTAATCCAAAAAACACAAAATAATAAATGTTGGAGAGGTTGTGGAGAGACTAGAACGCTTAAACACTGCTGATGGGGATGTAAAATGGTACAACTACTTTGGAAATCGATTTGTCGCTTCCTTAGAAAGCTAGAAGTAGAACTACCATATGATTCAGCAATCTCACTCCTTGGAATACATTCTAGAGAAATAAGAACCTTCACACAAATAGATATATGCACAGCTATGTTCATTGCAGCACTGCTTACAATAGCAAAGAGATGGAAACAACCAAGGTGAACATCAACAGATGAATGGATAAACAAAATATGGTATATTCACACAATGGAATACTAGGCAATGTTAAAGAACAACAATGAGTCCTTGAAACATAACCTGGAGGAATCTGGAAGGCATTTTGGTGAGTGAGATTAGTCCGTTGCAAAAGGACAAATATTGTATGAGACCACTATTGTAAGAACTCAAGAAAAGGTTAAACACAGAAGAAAACATTCTTTGATGATTATGAGGGCAGGGAGGGAGGGAGAGGGTATTCACTAATTAGATTAAAAAAAAAAAAAAACCCACTGCCGTCGAGTTGATTCCGACCCACAGCGACCCTATAGTAGACAGGAAATACTTTAAGTGAAGGGAAGGACAACACATAATACAGAGGAAGTCAGCACTACTGGACTAAACAAAAAGGTAAGAAGTGTCCTGAATACGACCAGATGCTTCAAAGGCCAGAGTAGCAGGGATGGGCATCTGGAGGCCATGGTTTCTGGGGACATATAGGTCAATTGGCATAACAACATGTATTAAGACAATGTCTTGCCTCCCACTTTGGTGAATGGCGTCTGGATTCTTAAGCACTAGCAATAGGCCATCTAAGATGCGTCAACTGGTCTCAACCCACCTGGAGCAAAGGAGAATGAAGAACACCAAAGATACAAGGAAAATATGAGACCAAGATACAGAAATGGTCACATAAGCCAGACTTCTCAGACTAAGACCAGAACTCGAGGATCTCTGGCTACCACCAATGACTGCCCTGATAGGCAACACAACAGAGAACCCCTGATGGAGCAGGAGAAAAGTGGCATCCAGACCTCAAATCCTAGTAAAAAGACCAGACTTAAAGGTTTGATTGAGACTGAAGGGACTCCAGAGGTCATAGTCCCCAGAGGTCTGTTAGCCTAAAACTACAACCTTTCCCAAAGCCAACTCTTCAGACAAAGATTAAACTGGAGTATAAAACATAAAATGATACTGGTGGGGAGTGTGCTTCTTAGCTCAAGTAGACACATGAGACTATGTGGGCAGCTCCTGTCTGGAGGTGATATGAGAAGGCAGAGTGGGACAGAAGCTGGTTGAATGGACAAAGGAAATACAGGGTAGAGAGAAAGAATGCGCTGTCACATTGTAGGGAGAGCAATTAGGGTCACATAACAACGTGTATATGAGATTTTGTATGAGAAACTGACTTGAATTGTAAACTTTCACTTAAAGCACAATAAAAAAAAGAAAAACAAACAAAAGAAAATGTCAAATGGTCAACAATTAAATGATAGGTTGGCAGTTTAAATCTACCAGAAAGTCTTGGTACAGGCCACATCCTTGAAAACCCTATGAAGTGTAGTTCTGCTCTGCAACACATGAAATCACCATGAGTTGGAACTGACTCAATGGTATCTGGTTAGCAGAAGTGTGCAGAAGAGGGGTATCTTTTTATCTTACTTATTCAATCTGTATGCCAAACAAATAATGTTGAACAAGTCGAAGTTGTCAATGATTTCATTCTACTTGAATGAACAATCAATGGTCATGGAAGCCACAGTCAAGAACTTAAACAAGGTATTGCATTGGATAAATCTGAAGCAAAAACCTATTTAATGTTTTTTTTTTTTTTTAAAGATATCACTTTGATAACTAAGGTACACTTGATCCAAGCCACAGTCTTTTCAACCACCTCATATCCATGCTAAAGTTTAGCAATAAAAAAGAAAGTAGCAGAAGAATTACTGCATTTGAATTATGGTTTGGTGAATATATTAAATACACTGTGGACTGCCAGAAGAATAAACAAATCAGTCTTAGAAGAAATATAACAAATACACTCCTTAGAAGCAATGATGGTGAGACTTTCGTTCACTTACTTTGGACACATCATCAGGAAGGACCGTTCGTTAGAAAAGAACATCATGGATGGAAACGTAGGGGGTCAGTGAAAACAAGAGAATTCCTCAATAAGATGAACTAACACAATAGTTTCAGTAATGGACTCAAACATACCAATGATCATGAAGATGGCACACGACCTTATCATAAGAGCTGCCTTAATGGCAACTAACAACTTATCACTTATGTTGAATAGTATTTGTTAAAATTTAGTCACTAAATCCAGCCTAGACTCAAGGAGAGGGGGTGACACGAGAGCATAAATGACAGCAAATGATGCTTTGGGGGGCATTTTTCATACCAATACAGAATAGACAAAACATATAAAAAAGAAAACATTTCAAGACACTCGATACCAGATAATGAAGGACAAAGAGCCCTGAGAGACATAAAACAAGTGGGGTAAGTAAGCCCCATACTTGCTCCAAATTACTGCCTTGAAAAGTTTTTCAGGTATCAGTACAGGGAACAGGAACCCAGGTGGAGCCCAGTGAAGGCCCTGTGTTGAGCAGATGGAATTGAGAATGTAGACAGTCCAAGATGGCCACAGTTCACAAGACAGGGTACAAGAGACTATCAAAAAAGAAACAAACCCATTGTCATTGAGTTGATTACAATTCACAGTGACCCTAAAGGATAAAGTAGAACTGCCCCATAGGGTTTCCAAGACTGTAGTCTTCATGGAAGAAGATTGCCATATCTTCTTTCTCCCATATTGCAGCTGGTGAATTTGAACCACTTACCTTTTGGTTAACAGCCAAGTGCTTAATCACTGCACCACCAGAGCTTCTTATCAGAGAGTAAACTGAAAAAAAAAAAAAACCCTTTCTTGTTGATTCTGTTCCAAGTAAGAACTGCTCCATAGAGATTCCAAGGACTGCCTGGTAGATTCCAACTGCTGACCTTTCAGTTAGTAGCCATAGCACTTAACCACTACCCCACCAGGGTTTCCTACCAGAGAGTAGTGGGTTGCAAATAAGTAAATAAGCAAGCAAACAAACAAACGTGGAAATCTGCAGATAAGTGCTCTCAAGTTTTCAAATGAGTGCTTCCCTAAGCATGCATATGAAGAGTATTCAAGGTCGATAAAATAACTATCCAAAGAGATTAGAAGGTAATTCCAAAGGGGAGTTGGGAATAGTGCCTGTGCCCAACAGCCAGAAAGTATTACTTCCTAATCCTCAGAACACTGGATGGAATATTCAGAAAAGTTTTTTGCCTCAGTAGTGCAAAATAATTAGTCCTAGCATAAATACTGATCTGATCTCATTCACAAATCTTAAAAAAAAAAAAAGCTTTCCACATAACTTAGTTGTGATTCTGAACAAAACTCAAGTACATTTAGAGGGAATAAAAATAAAAACAGCACAAAAAAGGAAAATTCACAGTGTCTGTCACCCAGGAAACACTGGTGGCATAGAGGCTAAGTGCTACAGCTGCTAACCAAAAGGTCAGCAGTTCAAATCCACCAGACCCTCCTTGGAAACTCTAAGGGGCAGTTCTACTCTGCCCTATAAGGTCGCTATGAATCAGAATCGACTTGATGGCAACGGGTTTGGTTTTTAATTGTTTTTATTTGGTCATCCAATCAAGTATTACTGAGCAAGCAAAAAAGCAGAAGAATCTAGCATGTGTTGACAAGAAAAATGAATCAAGAAAAATTGACTTAGATATGACATATATCTAGAATTATCAAGCAAGTAAATTATAAGTTACAACTGTTTGTGACAATGAAGTTCAGTGGAAATGTGAAAGATAAAAAAAAATTCAGTGGAACGTCTAAAGATAAAAAAATAGTGTATTAAGGTAAAAATCGTCATATTTTAATGCAAATAACACCCACACCTTCTATGTTTGTTTGCCATTAAAATTTTTTCTTAAAAAATTAAAAGAACAATAGATAAGTGATAACTTTGGTGAAGGGTAAGACAGTACATAAGACTGGGGAAGTCAGCACAGCTTAACAAATGCAAGGTCAAGGAAGCTTCATAGACACATCCAAATGACCTGAGATATCAAGCTACTGGGCTGAGGGCTGGGGACCATCGTCTTGGGGGACATCTAGCTCAATTGGCATAACATAGTCTATAAAGAAAATGTTCTATATCTGACTGTGATGAGTAGTGAGTGGGGTCTTAAAAGCCTGCAAGTAGCCATCTAAGATACATCTACTGGCCCCATCCTGGCTGGAGAAAAGGAGAATGAAGAAGACCAAAGACACAAGGGAAAGATTAGTCCAAAGGAGTAATGAACCACAACTACTGCAATCTTCACCAGACTGAGCCCAGAACAACTAACTGGTGCCCAGTTACTACCACTGACAACCCTGGTAGAGATCACAATAGAAGGTCCCAGACAGAATGGGAGAAAAATGTAGAACGAAATTCAAATTCACACACATAAAAAGGCCCATACTGTTGGTCTGAAAGATATTGAAGAAACCATGAGAGTATGACCCCCAGAAACACTTTTAACTCAGTACTGAAGTCATTCCTGAGGTTAACCCTTCAGCCAAAGATTAGACTGGTCTATAGGGTCAACAACAATACACGTGAGGGACATGCTTCATAGTTTGACCATGTATATGAAACTAATGGGCATACCAGTCCAAAAACGAAGGCAGGAAGGGACAGGAAAATTGGACAAATGGAAACAGGGAACTTGGGGTGGAGAAGGGAAGAGTGTTGACACACTGAAGGATTGGCAGTGTCAAAAATTTTGTGTATTAATTTAAATAAGAACCAATTTGCTCTGTAAACTTTCACCTAAATCACAATAAAAGGAAAAAAAATTGAAAAGACAGCTTACAGATTGGGAGAAAATTTTTTAGAACCGCATATTTGATAAAGGCCTAATACTTAAAATTTATAAAATACTTCTACAACTTAATAACAACAACTAAAAAGATAAACAACCCAACCAAATGTGTGAAGGACTTGAATGGACATTTCACCAAAGATGATATTTAAATATCCAACGAGCACATAAAAACTGTTGAAAGTCATTAGTCTTAGGGAAATTCAAATTAAAATCAAAATGAGATACCATCTCACCCCCATAAAATGGCTATGATCAACACAATGGAAAACTAGACGTGTGCGTTGGGGGAGGGGGCTGTGGAGAAGCAGTAACCCTCAACCGTTGCTGGGGGAATGTAAAATGGTACAGCAATTGTGGAAATCAGTTTGGTGGTTCCTCAAAATTTTCAACGCAGCACTACCATTGACTCAGGAATGCATCATCCAAAATAAACTTCCTGGTGCATCAACTGAAATGGCAACCCTGATGACTATAACTCTTACTATAAGAATCAGCACAAAGCTGGCTTCTATGAGGCAGAGGTGAAATGAAACACCACTCACCAAATTCTCCATAATTTCTGAGACTAGCCATTTACCCATGGCACTCCTTCACTACTGGGTTTGATAATTTATTGCTATAGCCACAGAGGACTCACAGAAACATCATATCTGCAACAACAACTTAAATAACGGAGGATATAAAAACCAAAGTATAAACAGAGAAACGCATAGGGCAAGGTCCAAAGAGAGTTCCCTGGAGCCTCAATGTCTCAATGGACATGCTTACCCTCACCAACCGGGAAATATTTCAACTAGGAACTATTCTCTCGTGTCATTCATTGGGCTCTACTATTGGCCTATCCTCTCAACTAGCTCCCAGCTCCCCTGGCCAGGGTTTGGCCTTTATGCTCTGCTGCTATTGCCCAGGTCCCCTCATTATCTCTGCCTCTTCTTATACCATTGCAGCTACTGCCTTGGTCACCATCACAGGTTTATCTGGCCTGGAAGGTTCTCAGGGCAGGGCTTCCATGTCCGAAGTATACACCGCCCTTCTGGATCCATCAGGAAGCTCCATCTAGGCCTCCATCTTCTAGGGTTTTTATCAGTCACTGGGCAGGACTCTCAGCCAATTCATGTATAGGTCAACTGCAGGGCAGAACCCACCTCCCCTGGCTCAAAATTGGTAAAGATAAACTACTGAGATGGGCCCCTCAACTCATCTGGGCAAAGGTCAGTTCCAGGGTGAGGTTCCCCTGCCAATCTGAGTAAAGATTAGTTACTGGGCTGTGCTCCACAGGGACTCTGGATAAAGGTCAGATTGGGCAGGGCATAAGAACCAGGACCAAAAGACCAAATTGCTTTTTTGTAAGGTAATTCCACACTACCCATTCACTCTTATATACCCAAAATACCTGAAAGCAGTATTAAAACAGACATTTGTACAGCAATGTTCATTGCAGCACTATTCACAATAGCCAAAAGGTGGAAACAACCTAAATGTCCAATGTCCAATGAGGTATATACATACAATGGAATATTATTCAGACATAAAGAGGGATGAAACTCTGATGCATGCCACAAAATGGATGAACCTTGGAGGGCATTATGCTGAGTGAAATAAGTCAGACCAAAAAGGAAAAATACTGTAGGATATCACTTATACACAATATGAAATAAGCAAATATAAAGAAACCAAAAACAATGAGTGGATACCAGGGGAGGGGTAAACAGAAATCAAAAGAAATTAGTGGTTTTATGAGTTGGCACTGGGTCTGGGTAGGGGCAGAAGGTAGAGGAAAAGATGGGTTTCTACATAAAGTCCATTGAATACATGTTAATGGCAGTGGGGTAATTTGGAAAAAGAGAAGAAAACAATTGCAGAACTTGAAGAATACAATCAATCTCATTGAAGAGTTCATGTATAAATTGATGAAATATTGTATGTGTTATATGTACATTACAATAATAAAAACCATAGAGATGTGTAAATTAAAACACAAAGAGATATTACTGTGCACATATTAGGCTGGCTAATCATAACTATACAGAGGCAAAATCAGTGAAATATATATATATATATATATATAAACAAAAACAAACAAACCCAGTGCCGTCGAGTCAATTCTGACTCATGGCGACCCTATAGGACAAAGTAGAACTGCCTCATAGAGTTTCCAAGGAGTGCCTGGCGGATTTGAACTGCCGACCCTTTGGTTAGCAGCCATAGTGCTTAACCACTACGCCACCGGGGTTTCTTATATATGGAAACCCCGGTGGCGTAGTGGTTAAGAGAGAGATTTATATCGAGGAAACCTTTCACATGGTTGTAGAAACAGGAAAGTCCCAAGTCTGTAGGTCAAGCATCAGACTGGAGGCTTCTCCTGACTCAGGTAGCTGCAGGGGCTGATGAACCCAAGATCAGCAGGTCAGACGGCAAGCTGCTGACTCGAGTCCTAGGAACTGGAGGTCAGACGATGATGATGAGCTGAAGGAAGGATTCAGAGCAGAACAAAAGCCCATGATCTTTGCCAGAAAGTCCGTATATACTGGATGCGGGCCACATCCAAAGGAAACTCCCTTTTGGCTGATTGGCTGCTTATAGCAGATCTCATCACGGAGATGATCACATCATTTCATAACTTCCTAACTACTGAGAATCATGGCCTAGCCAAGTTGACACACAACCTTAACTGTCACAGAGATACAGAGTATTTTTATTAAACCAAAAAACCAAACTTGTTGCGTGGATTCCGACTCAAACGACCCTGTTATCAAAGTCTACCATAAAAAAATTGCATTTTGACAGAGAAAAAAAAACACATAGAATGATGACCTTACCTGAAAATATGATGGACTGATTGATTCATGCATTCACTAATTTTACCACAATGAATCTTCACAGTTCTAGAAAATAAGAATGGCTTTTAGTATATTTCCTTGCAACTTACAATATATTCTGTACATTTTCAAAACATACAGACTGTTGGCAATAGGTGAATAGTTAATAAATGTGCTCACATACAATTCCTTGATAACTCTCTCTTTCACAACTATCACTGTAAATTGTGAAGGGTCAACATGTGTTTTGTAACCTCTACACAAAGACTTGCAGGCTTGTAGCCTAAGGGTTTGTTATTGTTGTTATTAGATGCCATAGAGTTGGTTCTGACTCATAGAGACCCTTTGTACAACAGAACTTAACGATGCCTGGCCCTGCGCCATCCTCACAATCATTGCTCTGTTTGAGCCTGTTGTTGAAGCCACTGTGTCAGTCCATCTTGTTAAGAGTCTTCCTCTTTTTTGCTGACCTTCTACTTTAAGTAGCATAACGTTCTTTTCCAGGGACTAGTCTCTCCTGAAAACGTGTCCAAAGTCAGAAAGACAAAGTCTCGCCGTCCTAGTTTCTAAGGAGCATTCTGCCTAGACTTCTTCCAGGACAGATTGGTTCATTCTTCCAGCAGTCCACTTTATACACGTAGCCCCCAAATTATGATGGGATTCCATTCCGAAGACACTGGTGTAAGTTGGTTCTGACATAAATCGAATACCTCATTTAAAAAAAAAATTTCATTATTATTGCCTTTTGTTTTCAGTATCTTTATAAATCTGATCTTTATTTGTCTTTGGAAGTTGGAAACATCACTTATAAACTTACATATATATTTTAATACATGCATACATAAAAATATAGAAATTATAAAAATTTATCTGAGAATGAAGAAGAGTTGGATGACATCAGTGTTTTTGTCAGTTGTGGTAATAACTCAACCTGTGGAAAGTTCTGGATCATCTGGATTATTCCTGGGAATGGCATTTTTAGGCAGAAAATTAGGGAGAGTTGTCTGTATGGTACTTTTTTTTTTTCTTCATATATTTCACAATATCCCCTTGTTCTGTCCGAAAAGCTGCCTCTTGATCTATGTACAGGCTCCTCTTGAGCACAATTAACTGTTCTGGAATTCCCATTCTTTGCAGCGTTATCCGTAATTTGTTATGATCCACACAGTCTAACACATTTGCGTAATCAACAAAACACAGGTAAACATCCTTCTGATATTCTCTGTTTTCAGCCAGGATCCATTTGACATCAGCAATGATATCCCTGGTTCCACGTCCTATTCTGAATCTGGCCTGAATTTCTGGCAGTTCCCTGTCGATATACTGCTGCAAGCACTTTTTTTTTAATAGTTTTTACTGAGCTTTAAGTGAACATTTACAAATCAAGTCAGTCTGTCACATATAAGCGTATATATACCTTACTCCATACTCCCACTTACTCTGCCCCTAATGAGTCAGCCCTTCCAGTCTCTCCTTTCGTGACAATTTTGCCAGTTTCTAACCCTCTCTACCCTCCTCTCTCCCCTCTAGACAGGAGATGCCAACACAGTCTCAAGTGTCCACCTGATACAAGTAGCTCACTCTTCACCAGAATCTCTCTCCAACCCATTGTCCAGTCCCTTCCATGCCTGATGAGTTGTCTTCGGGGATGGTTCCTGTCCTGGGCCAACAGAAGTTTTGGGGAGCATGACCACAGGGGTTCCTCTAGTCTCAGTCAGATCACTAAGTCTGGTCTTTTTATGAGAATTTGGGGTCTGCATCCCACTGATCCCCTGCTCCCTCAGGGGTTCTCTGTTGTGCTCCCTGTCAGGACAGTCATCGATTGTGGCCGGGCACCAACTAGTTCTTCTGGTCTCAGGATGATATAAGTCTCTGGTTCATGTGGCCCTTTCTGTCTCTTGGGTTCGTAGTTGTCGTGTAACCTTGGTGTTCTTCATTATCCTTTGATCCAGGTGGGCTGAGACAAATTTATGCATCTCAGATGGCCGCTTGTTAGCATTTAAGACCCCAGACACCACATTTCAAAGTGGGATGCAGAGTTTTTTCATAATAGTATTATTTTGCCAATTGACTTAGAAGTGCCCTTAAGCCATAGTCCCCAGACTCCCGCCCTTGCTCTGCTCACCTTTGAAGCATTGATTTTATCCCGGAAACTTCTTTGCTTTTGGTCCAGTCCATTTGAGCTGACCTTCCGTGTATTGAGCATTGTCCTTCCCTTTACCTAAAGTAGTTCTTATCTACTAACTAATCAGTAAATAAACCTCTCCCACCCTCCCTCCCCGCTCGTAACCACAAAAGTATGTGTTCTTCTCAGTTAATACTATTTGTCAAGATCTTATAATAGTGGTCTTATACAATATTTGTCCTTTTGCCTCCGACTAATTTCACTCAGGATAATGCCTTCCAGGTTCCTCCATGTTATGAAATGTTTCACAGATTCGTCACTGTTCTTTATCGATGCTTAGTATTCCATTGTGTGAATATAACGCAATTTATTTAACCATTCATCCATTGATGGACACCTTGGTTGCTTCCAGCTTTTTCCTATTGTAAACAGAGCTGCAATAAACATGGGTGTGCATATATGTGTTCGTGTGAAGGCTCTTATTTCTCTAGGGTATATTCCGAGGAGTGGGATTTCTGGGTTGTATGGTAGTTCTATTTCTAACTTTTTAAGAAAACGCCAGATAGATTTCCATAGTGGTTGTACCATTCTACATTCCCACCAGCAGTGTATAAGAGTTCCAATCTCTCTGCAGCCTCTCCAACATTTATTATTTTGTGTTTTTGGATTAATGCCAGCCTTGTTGGAGTGAGATGGAATCTCATCGCGGTTTTAATTTGCATTTCTCTAATGGCTATTGATCGAGAGCATTTTCTCATGTATCTGTTAGCTGTCTGAATATCTTCTTTAGTGAAGGGCGTGTTCATATCCTTTGCCCACTTCTTGATTGGGTTCTTTGTCTTTTTGTGGTTGAGTTTTAACAGAATCATATAGATTTTAGAGATCAGGTGCTAGTCGGAGATGACATAGCTGAAAATTCTTTCCCAGTCTGTAGGTGGTCTTTTTACTCTTTTGGTGAAGTCTTTAGATGAACATAGGTGTTTGATTTTTAGGAGCTCCCAGTTATCTGGTTTCTCTTCCTCATTTTTGGTAATCTTTTGTATTCTGTTTATGCCTTGTATTAGGGCTCCTACCGTTGTCCCTATTTTTTCTTCCATGATCTTTATCGTTTTAGTCTTTATGTTTAGGTCTTTGATCCACTTGGAGTTAGTTTTTGTGCATGGTGTGCGGTATGGGTCTTGTTTCATTTTTTTGCAGATGGATATCCAGTATGCCAGCACCATTTGTTAAAAAGACTATCTTTCCCCAATTAACTGACATTGGGCTTTTGTGAAATATCAGCTGCTCATATGTGGATGGGTTTATATCTGGGTTCTCAATTCTGTTCCATTGGTCTATGTGCCTGTTGTTGTACCAGTACCAAGCTGTTTTGACTACTGTGGCTGTGTAATAGGTTCTAAAATCAGGTAGAGTGAGGCCTCCCAATTTCTTCTTCTTTTTCAGTAATGCTTTACTTATCTAGGGCTTCTTTCCCTTCCATATGAAGTTGGTGATTTGTTTCTCCACCACATTAAAAAATGGCATTGGAATTTGGATGAGAAGTGCGTTGTATGTATAGATGGCTTTTGGTAGAATAGATATTTTTACTATGTTAAGTCTTCCTATCCATGAGCAAGGTATGTTTTTCCACTTAAGTAGGTCCTTTTTAGTTTCTTATAGTAGTACTTTGTAGTTTTCTTTGTATAGGTGTTTTACATCCTTGGTAAGATTTATTCCTAAGTATTTTATCTTCTTGGGGGCTACTGTGAATGGTATTGATTTGGTGATTTCCTCTTCGATGTTCTTTTTGTTGGTGTAGAGGAACCCAAGTGATTTTTGTATGTTTATCTTATCACCTGAGACTCTGCCAAACTCTTCTATTAGTTTCAGTAGCTTTCTGGAGGATTCCTTAGGGTTTTCTGTGTATAGGATCGTGTCATCTGCAAACAGAGGTAATTTTACTTCCTCCTTGCCAATGCGGATGCCCTTTTTTCTTTGTCTAGCCTGATTGCTCTGGCTAGGACCTCTAGCACAAAGTTGAATAAGAGCGGTGATAAAGGGCATCCTTGTCTGGTTCCCGTTCTCAAGGGAAATGCTTTCAGGCTCTCTCCATTTAGAGTGATGTTGGCTGTTGGCTTTGTATAGATGCCCTTTATTATGTTGAGGAATTCTACTTCAATTCCGATTCTGCCGAGCGTTTTTATCATAAATGGGTGTTGGACTTTGTCAAATGCCTTTTCTGCATCAATTGATAAGATCATGTGGTTTTTGTCTTTTGTTTTATTTGTATGGTGGATTACATTAATGGTTTTTCTAATATTAAACCAGCCTTGCATACCTGGTATAAATCCCACTTGGTCGTGGTGCATTATTTTTTTTGATATGTTGTTGAATTCTACTGGCCAGAATTTTGTTGAGGATTTTTGCATCTATGTTCATGAGGGATATAGGTCTGTAATTTTCTTTTTTTGTGATGTCTTTACCTGGTTTTGGTATCAGGGATATGGTGGCTTCATAGAATGAGTTAGGTAGTATTCCGTCATTTTCTATGCTTTGAAATACCTTTAGTAGTAGTGGTGTTAACTCTTCTCCAAAAGTTTGGTAGAACTCTGCAGTGAAGCCGTCCAAGCCAAGGTTTTTTTTTTGTTGGGTGTTTTTTGATTACCTTTCAATCTCTTTTTTTGTTATGGGTCTATTTAGTTGTTCTACTTCTGATTGTGTTAGTTTAGGTAGGTAGTGTTTTTCTAGGAATTCATCCATTTCTTCTAGGTTTGCAAATTTGTTAGAATACAATTTTTCGTAATAATCTGATATGATTCTTTTAATTTCAGTTGGGTCTGTTGTGATGTGGCCCATCTTGTTTCTTATTCGGTTATTTGTTTCCTTTCCTGTATTTCTTTAGTCAATCTGGCCAATGGTTTATCAATTTGGTTAATTTTTTCAAAGAACCAGCTTTTGGCTTTGTTAATTCTTTCAATTGTTTTTCTGTTCTCTAATTCATTTAGTTCAGCTCTAATTTTTATTATTTGTTTTCTTCTGGTGCCTGATGGATTCTTTTGTTCCTCACTTTCTATTTGTTCAAGTTGTAGGGACAGTTCTCTGATTTTGGCTCTTCTTTTTGTGTGTGTGCATTTATCGATATAAATTGGCCTCTGAGCACTGCTTTTGCTATGTCCCAGAGGTTTTGATAGGAAGTATTTTCATTCTCGTTGCATTCTATGAATTTCTTTATTCCCTCCTTAATGTCTTCTCTAACCCAGTCTTTTTTCAGCAGAGTATTGTTCAGTTTTCAATATTTGATTTCTCTTCTCTAATTTTTCTGTTATTGATTTCCATTTTTATAGCCTTGTGGTCTGAGAAGATGCTTTGTAATATTTCGTTGTTTTGGGTTCTGCAAAGGTTTGTTTTATGATCTAACATGTGGTCTATTCTAGAGAATGTTCCATGTGCACTAGAAAAAAAAGTATACTTTGCAGCTGTTGGGTGGAGTGTTCTGTATAAGTCAATGAGGTCAAGTTGGTTGATTGTAGCAATTAGATCTTCCTTGTATCTGTTGAACTTCTTACTGGATGTCCTGTCCTTCTCCGAAAGTGGTGCGTTGAAATCTCCTAGTATAATTGTGGAGGTGTCTATCTCACTTTTCAATTCTGTTAAAGTTTGTTTTATGTATCTAGCAGCCCTGTCATTGGGTGCATAAATATTTAATATGGTTGTATCTTTTTGGTCAATTGTCCCTTTTATCACTATATAGTGTCCTTCTTTATCCTTTGTGGTGGATTTAAGTCTAAGGTCTATTTTGTCAGAAATGAATATTTTACTCCTGCTCTTTTTTGCTTATGGTTTGCTTGATATATTTTTTTCCATCCTTTGAGTTTTAGTTTGTTTGTGTCTCTAATTCTAAGGTGTGTCTCTTGTAGGCAGCATATAGACGGATCGTGTTTCTTTATCCAGTCTGAGACTCTCTGTCTCTTTATTGGTGCGTTTAGTCCATGTACATTCAGCGTAATTATAGATAAATAAGTTTTTACTGCTGTCATTTTGATGCCTTTTTATGTGTGTTGTTGACAAGTTCCTTCTTCCACTTACTTTTTTGTGCTGAGACATTTTTCTTTGTAAATTGTGTGTTCCTCAATTTCATAGTATTTGACTTTATGTTTGCTAAGTCGTTATGTTTTTCTTGGTTTTTATTTTGAGTTATGGAGTTGTTATACCTCTTTGTGGTTACCTTAATATTTACCCCTATTTTTCTAAGTAAAAACTCATTTGTATTGTCCTATATCGCCTTGTATCCCTCTCCATAAGGCAGTTCTATGCCACCTGTATTTAGTCCCTCTTTTTGATTATTGTGATCTTTTGCATATTGACTTCAATGATTCCCTGTTTTGAGTGTTTTTTTTCTTTTTAAAATTAATCTTAATTTGTTTTTATGATTTCCCTATTTGAGTTGATATCAGGATGTTCTGTTCTGTGACCTTGTGTTGTGCTGGTATCTGATATTATTGGTTTTCTGACCAATTTCCTTTAGTATTTCTTGTAGCTTTGGTTTGGTTTTTGCAAATTCTCTAAGCTTGTGTTTATCTGTAAATGTTTTAATTTCACCTTCATATTTGAGAGAGAGTTTTGCTGGATAAATGATCCTTGGCTGGCAGTTTTTCTCTTTCAGTGCTCTATATATGTCATCCCATTGCCTTCTTGACTGCATGGTTTCTGCTGAGTAGTCTGAACTTATTCTTATTGATTCTCCATTGTAGGAGACCTTTCTTTTATCCCTGGCTGCTTTTAAAATTTTCTCTTTATCTTTAGTTTTGGTAAGTTTGATGATAACATGTCTTGGTGATTTTCTTTTTGGATCAGTCTTAAATGGGGTTCGATGAGCATCTTGGATAGATATCCTTTCATCTTTCATGATGTCAGGGAAGTTTTCTGCCAACAGATCTTCAACTATTCTCTCTGTGTTTTCTGTTATCCCTCCCTGTTCTGGGACTCCAATCACACGCAGATTATTCTTCTTGACAGAGTCCCACATGATTCTTAGGGTTTCTTCATTTTTTTAAATTCTTTTATCTGGTTTTTTTTCAGCTATATTGTTTACCCATTTTTTAATTGGGTTATTTGTCTTTTTGTTGAGTTTTTGCAGTATCATGTAGATTTTAGAGATTAGACTCCAAGTAGATTTTTCATAGCCAAAAACTTTTTCCCAGTCTGTAAGTAATCTTTGTACTCTTTTGGTGAAGTCTTTAAATGATCGTGTTTGATCTTTAGGAGCTCCCAGTTCTTTAGTTTGTCCTCTGGTGTTCGTGCATTGTTAGTAAATTTGTATGTTTACACAATGTATTAGGGTTCCTAGCAGTGTCTCTATTTTTTCTTCCATGATTTTTATCATTTTAGGTTTCATATTTAGGCCTTTGATCCATTTTGAGTAAGTTTTTGTGCATGGCGTGAGGTATGGTTCTTGTTTCATTTTTTTGCACATGGATATCCAGTTACGCCAGCACCTTTTGTTAAAGAGACTTTTCTTTTTTTTAACTGACTTTTGGTGTTTGTCATATATCAGCTGCCCATATGTGGAGGATTTATGTCTGGATTCTCAGTTCTGTTCCATTGGTCTATATATCTGTTTTTGTGCTAGTGCCAGGCTGCTTTGACTACTGTGACTTTGTAATAGGTTCTAAAATCAGGTACTGTGAGGCCTCCTACTTTGTTCTTCTTTTTCAATAATGCTTTACTTATCCGGGGGCTCTTTCTCTTCCATATGAAGTTGGTGATTTGTTCTCTATCTCATTAAAAAAAAGTCATTGGAATTTGGATCGGGATTCCATTGTATCTATAGGTTGCTTTGGGTAGAATAGATATTTTTACAGTGTTGAATCTTCCTATTCATGAGTAAGGTATGTTTTTCCACTTATGTAGGTGTCTTTCGGTTTCTTGCAGTAGTGTCTTGTTTTCTTTGTATAGGTCTTTTATGTCTCTGGTTAAATTTATTAATAAGTATTTTATCTTCTTGGTGGCTATCGTAAATGGTATTGACTTGGTGATTTCCTCTTCAATATTCTTTTTGTTGGTGTAGTGGAATCCAACTGATTTTTGTATGTTTATCTTGTATCCTGATAATTTGCTGAAATGTTCTATTAATGTCGGTAGTTTTCTTAAGGATTCTTTAGGGTTTTCTGTGTATAAGATCATGTCATCTCCAGATAGAGATACTTTTACTTCTTCTTTGCCAATCTGAATGCCCTTTATTTCTTTATTCAGCCTAATTGCTCTGGCTAAGACCAATGTTGAATAAGAGCAGTAATAAATGGCTTCCTTGTCTGGTTGCTGCTCTCAAGGAAAATATGTTCAGGCTCTCTCCATTTAGGATGATGTTGGTTGTTGGCTTTGTATAAATGCACTTTACTATGTTGAGAAATTTTCCTCCTTTTCATATTTTGCTGAGAGTTTTTATCATGAATGGGTGTTGGAGTTTGTCAAATACCTTTTCTGCATCAATTGATAAGATCATGTGATTCTTGTCTTTTGTTTTATGTATATGATGGATCACACTGATTGTTTTTCTAATGTTGAACCATCCCTGCATACCTGTATGAACCCCACTTGATCATGGTGATTTTTTTTTTTAATATATTTTTTTGAATTCTTTTGGCTACAATTTTGTTGAGGATTTTTTCTTCTAAGTTCATGAGGGACATAGGTCTATAATTTTCATTTTTTGTGGTATCTTTACCAAGTGGTGTCAGGGATCTGCTGGCTTCAAAGAATGAGTTTGGGAGTATCCCATCCTTTTCCACGCTCTGAAACACGTTTAGTAATAGTGGTGTTACCACTTCTCAGAAAGTTTGGTGGAACTCTCCAGTGAAGCCGTCTGGGCCAGGCCTTTTTTTTTTCTTTTCTCTTTGGTTGTGTTTTTTTTTTTTTTTTTGTTTACCTTTTAAATCTCTTCTTTTGTGATGAGTTTATTTGTACGTTCTACCTCTGTTTGTGTTAGTTTAGGTAGGTGGTGTGTTTCTTGAAATTCATCCATTCTAGGTTTTCAAATTTGTCAAGAGTGCAATTTTTCACTGTAATGTGATATAGTTCTTTTAATTTCACTTGGGTCTGTTGTGATATCACCCATCTCCTTTGCTTCCTCTCCTGTTTTTCTTTTGTCAGTTTGGCCAATGGTTTATCGATTATCTTCATTCTTTCAAAGAAGCAGATTTTGGTCTTGCTAACTCTTTTAATTTTTTTTCTGCTCTCTATTTTATTTAATTCTGTTCTAATTTTTATTATTTGCTTTCTTCTGGTGCCTGAGGATTTCTTTTGTTGCTCTCTTTCTATTTGTATAATTTGTTTTGATTTTGGCCCTTTCTTCTTTTTTGGATGTGTGCATTTATTGATATAAATTGACCCCCGAGCACTGTTTTGCTGTGTCTCAAAGGCTCTGGTAGGATGTGTTTTCATTCTCATTTGATTCTATGAATTTCTTTGTTCTGTCTTTAATTCATTCTATAACCCAGTCATTTTTGACCAAGATGTTGTTCAGTTTCCATGCTTTTGATTTTTATCCTTGCTTCTTCTGTTATTGATTTCTACTTTTATGGCTTTAGGGTCAGAGAAGATGCTTTGTAATATTTTGATGCTTTGGATTCAGTTAAGGCTTGCTTTATGGCCTAACATATGGTCTATTCTAGAGAATGTTCTATGTGCTTTGGAAAAGAAAGTATACTTCACTGCTGTTGGGTGGAGTGTTCTATATATGTCTATGAGGTCACGTTGGTTTATTGTGGCATTTATATCTTCCTTGTCCTTATTGAACTTCTTTCTGAATGATCTGTCCTTCACCAAAAGTGGTGTGTTGACGTCTCCTACTATTATTGTGGAGCTGCCTGTGTCTCTTTTTAATGCTGTTAGAGTTTGTTTTATATATTTTGATGCCCTGTAGTTGGGAGTGTGAATATTTAATATGGTTTTATCTTTCTGGTATATTGTCCTTTTAATCGTTATATAATGTCCTTCCTTATCCTTTGTGGTGGATTTAACTTTAAAGTCTATGTTGTCAGAAATTAATATTGCCACTCATGGTCTGTTTTGATTGTTGTTTCCTTTGTATATTTTTTTCTATCCTTTGAGGTTTAGTTTGTTTGTGTCTTTAAGTCTAAGGTGTGTCTCTTGTAGGCAGCATGTAGACAGATCATGTTTTTTTAATCCATTCTGCCATCCTCTGTGTCTTTATTGGTGTATTTAATCCCTTTACATTCAGCGTTATTATGGATAGGTATGAGTTTAGTGCTGTCGTTTTGATGTCTTTTGTGTGTGTTGTCAACAGTTTCTTTTATCCACTTGACTTCCATCCCATATGAAGGATCTATGGCTACATTTTTTAGTTCCTCTTTATTGATTTCATGTTGTCATCTTTACATAATGACATCGCAGTTTCCCTGTTTTGAGGGTTTTTTTTAATCTTGATTTATTTTTGTGATTTTCCTATCTTGGTTGATATCTATTTGCTCTGTCCTTGTTCTCCTCTTGGGTTGTTATCTGATATTATTGATTTCATAACTATTGAACTCCCTTTAGTATTTCCTGTAGTTTTAGTTTGGTTTTTGCAAAATCCCTAAACTTCTGTTCATCTGGAAATGTCCTATTTTCACCTTCACGTGTGAGAGAGAGTTTTGTTGGATATATGATTCTTGGCTGGCAATTTTTTTTTTCCTTCAAGGCTTTATACATGTCATCCCGTTGCCTTCTTGCCTGCATATTTTCTGCTGAGTAGTCCAAGTTTATTCTTGTTGAGTCTCCTTTATGGGTGACCTTTCATTAATCCCTAGGTGCTCTTAAATTTCTCTCTTTATCTCTGGTTTTGGCAAATTTGATTATAATATGTCTTGTTGACTTTCTTTTGGGATCTACTTTGTACGGGTTTTGATGAACACCTTGGATAGATATCTTCTTGTGCACTCAGTTTTTGTAATCCCTGTATTGCAGCAGCCTGATTTGCTCATTTGCATGGGAAAGTCTGTTTCAAGCCGGTTACAGTGTTCACAAAAATAACAGCATATTTTGCAACTTCACTGGGGATAGGAGTTCTATACAACTTACATGCCAGTCCATTCCTGGCTGTGTTCCCTTATGTATCTGCCTAGGATCATGTGGCAGATGCCTTGGACATTGGTGTGAGCAAATGGGTCAGTTTTGTACAGTGCCTACCAGGTCACTATACTTAGTACTCTACTTGACTCTTTGAATATTTTCCAACCAACACAGGCACCACGGTGTCTACTTTCCTGATGAATCCAATGGGCAGTTGCCCCTTCAGGATGCACCACTCTAACTTGTGTTATAGCATCTTCTTGATTTCAAGGCAGGAAAAGGGGTTAATGGGCTGTTACATGAAAAACAGATCAGCATCTACAGTTTGGAGGTGATACTGAATGTCCTGCCACAAGGTTTTCCACCCAGGAGATTTTACCCATTATTGTCAGCTGCTCCTTACATCCTTGGTCCATCCACATTTCTAGACTACAGGCTACTACTCAACTGTCTATACCCAGGGCTAAGGGCCAGGGTTCATGGGTGCTGACCATTCACACAGCCTTTAATTCAGCCCTTTGACTGCTCAGCCCTGAGCCAGTTTCAAACCAAATGGGATCAGTGGAGATTTACACAGCCACTACCATCCACAGAGGTGGCATACTTCTGCTAGAACCATCTGTATACCAGGAGTCTGCTGGCAGTGGGCCTTCCCCTCTCCCGGAGGAGAGGGGAGGGGACTTCAGCAGTGTGGTAGCCCATGCTGTGGAGTCATCTGGTTATGTCACTGGACCAAGTACAGCTTGTAACTCTTAAGACAATGGACTGGTGGAAAGAACACTGCACTGTTGCTGGTATGCTTGCCATTTGGTCAGCATAGCTGTTTGGGTGATCGTTGATGATGGCTTCAAAAACAGCCTGTTGACCCATCCATTTATGGACAAAGCCGTGCAAAGGGTAACAGCTCCTGCTCCTGTTAATGGCTCTACCTGGTGGAGAGCATCATAGGTCACTAACAATAGCTTCTCCATATGAATGTATCAATTTTCTTCTCTCTACAGTTAGAACTAACAACCTAGGGCAACTTTTGTTTTATCCTGATCTTTCCAAGGGCCCAGACAAAACTGTCTTCAGTGCTGCTCACATCTACCTGGAAAGGTAACCCTTCCCGTATTAGGCCCAGTGCTTTTACTTGTGCAGCTAGCCCCTTTGTTTTCTCAAAAGCTTGCAACTATTCTTTACTCCAACCTCAAGAGGCACCCTTTTTTACGTGGCCTCTAGCACTGGACCAAGTGAGAAATAAATACTTTCCAATGCCCCAAAAGACTCATGAAGGCTTGCATTTCCTTTAGTGTCCTAGAGGTGGGATAAATTGTATCTTATTAACTATGGCTTCAGGCAACACATGGGTCTTACACGACCACATGACCCCCAGGAATTTTACTGATGTTCCCAGCCCCTGCATGACACATTCTCTCCTCTGTAGGTAGATGATTAGGGCATCTAGACACTCCTGTAACAGCAGCTAACATGGTGTCATCAATGTAATGAAACCAACCAACAGGAGCAGTGAAGGGGTAAAGATTCAGATTTCTAGCAACCATACCATGCAAAATAGTGGAACGAGGTAAATATTCATGGGAGAGCTCTTAAAATGTTCATTTCTGCCCCTCCCAGATGAAAACAAACTGGTTTTGAGTGGTGAGGCTATAGGAATGCTAAAGAGCACATTGGCCAGATCTAACACAGCATGATACATGCCCAGGTCTCTACTAAGGTTTTCTAACAAAGAAGTTATGCTCAGCACTGCAGCATGTATAGGAGGAATCATTTTGTAAAGTTCCCTACAGTCCACAGTTATACACCAGGACCCACCTGGTTTCTTCACAGGTCACACAGGGCTATTAAAAGCCCTGTGGACTTCCTGGAGAATACCTACTCTTTTTAATTCCAAAATAGTTTCACTAATTTCCTTTTGTCCTCTGGTAAACTTATATTTTTTGTTGTCTACCACTCCTTGAGGTGGGGTCAGGGTCACTGGATTCCCCCTCAGGACTGTCTTCACCACCCTTATTTGCACACAGAATTCTCCCACAGATATGGTCAAAGTAGTCCCATTAGGACATCCATTTCAGAGGGTCATACTGTTGCTCTGGCTTCAGATCTCTCCAAAGACTACCCAAAACCTCATTTGGTTTCTTAACTATCTTGTGCACTGCTGCTCTGGCAGCCCCTAAATCTACCCACATCTGCCTTTGTGTCACTTTCAAGGGGCCCTTGGATGGTTGTCTCTCAGGTTTCTCCATCTTTCTTTTCTCTTTTCCTACAGCTCACACCCTTCCTTCCTAGCCTTCCCTGTTTCACTCTAATCAACTATGGCTTGTCCCATCTGGTACACTGTCTTGCCCAATAAAGGACTAACAATATGTTTCATTCCTGTAGTAAAAACTGTATTGTGTGGGCCCCAGAAGTGCTTGGCATGAATGGTGTGGTGTATACCTAACTCCGAAATTAACTACTATAACTGCTGTACAAAAGAGTACTTCATGATCTTGCCAGTAAAATCCCCCTCATTTGGTCACACCCTTCTGTAACATCAGATGATCCAGTCTGTGAGGGTGTGTATGCCCTCTGTGTTCCAAGCTGCTGGCAAACACTGCCAATGGGGAGGGTGATTATGCTGCTCGTTTTCTCCATTTCAGCTCCATTTAAAGAGACACTGTCTCCCTCAATATCCCACAGATAGAGTAACCAAGCTGCAATAGTTTCCTTCCAGAATTTCCCACACAAAGCAATCAGCTCAGTAGGGGTGTATTCCTGCATTGTCATGGAACTGGCTGGTGGGATTTTGTGTCTGGGGTAATTGAGTTCTCAGGTAGCTTTCATCTTATGAGTAAAGGGCAGCCATGCCCAGGGGGCCACTGCGCACTGTCAGACTCCTCCTCCACTATTAATTCCACATCTGATTCACTACTCAATCTGCTCTCCCATGGATTCTACATTTTCGAATCTCAATCACCTTCTATCAACACTGCCCTAATCCTTCCCTTAGCACTTTTCTTTCTCCATATTTACAAACATGTGGGCGAGCATCTCTAATTGCTCATTCTGCTGTCGCACGCAGCTACTTAAGATGTCAGTCATTGCCACACAGGACTGGTGTACTTCTCTTTCTAACTGCAGATCTTCCTATGGGGCTCTTACATGCACTTCAGCAGCTAGCTGGGCCTCAGTAGCCTGCTGAACAGCCCAGAGCAGTGGACATCTCACAGCCGCTGTTACTCTCCAGCTTCCTTTCCACATTTATGAAGGCATGCATCTTTCCACAACCATGCTATGCTGCTTGGCATTTTGGGGGCATCCCCATATTCATGCAGCAGACTGCACACATCGATCATAAAAGTCAGCCCTCCTCACATGGAGGTCATTGGCCAACCCAGGGTTTTCCCTGCAGATGCCTTGCTCCCACTCACCATTTCTTTAGTCTCCTCAATTGTTCAGGAATGGGCCAGTAAGTTGAAATTTGCCTCCAAAATCTGAGGGTGTCAAGAGACCAAGCCCTGGTGGCACAGTGGTTAAGAGCTATGGCTGCTAACCAAAAAGCTGGCAATTTGAATCCACCAGCTGCACCTTGGAAACTCTATGGGGAAGTCCTACTCTGTCTTATAGGGTCACTATGAGTTGGAATCAACTGGGTGGCAATGGATTTTGTTTATTTAAGAGATCAAAGAAAGAGGTGGGCAACTCTAGTGTGGCAGTGAAGGAATCTTTATTAGGGAGACTTACATACTAGGCAATGGTCCCTGGTGGCCGAAGGACCAGAACAGATCTCTGCATCCAACAGTAGGGGGAATGGAGGTTTTATAGTAGTCAAGGACAAAGGTGGCTACATACCAGGGAGTTACATAAGACTGCCTCAGCAAGGTCACATAACAGGCAATTGGAAAACAGTAGTGAAGTAACAGAAATAGCAGTGGACTAACAGAAAGTGTGAGGTCAGTCATGTTTGGCCTTGCAAAATCTGTTTTCCCCTTCAGGGGCCCAGGTGGGTCTTAAGAGCTTGTTTGACTGGCTACCACTACCAGCTATTCTGATCAGGGACACAACAGAAGATCTCAGATAGAATGGGAAAAAAACATAGAACAAAACTCAAATTCATAAAAGGAGACCAGACTTAATGGACTGATAGAAGCTAGAGGAATCCCTGAAACTGCTACCCTAGGATACCCTTTTAATAGGGAACTGAAACCACTCTTGAAGGTCACCTTTCAGCCAAATCATAGATTGGCCTGTAAAATAACCAACAACACTTGTTAGGAGAGTGCTTCTTTAAACAATCAATTATATAAGCAAATTGTCAGCATTTACAAAAAAGAGAGATGAGAAGGCAAGGAAGAACAGGGAAACTGGATGGATGGAATCTGGGCAGGCAGGGTGAAAATAGTGAAAGTGCTGACACATTAGGTGATTATAACCTATATCACAGAAAAAAAATTGTGTATGAATTGTTTAATGGGAACCTAATTTGCTGTGTAAACTTTCACTTGAAACACAATAAACAATTAAAAAAAAAAGATAACGGTTAAGTTAAAACATTCCAACAAGACAAACAGAGGCTATGAGAGCCTATATACACCAGACCAGCTGTACAATAAATACTAATGGGGATCCTTCAGATGGAAGAGATGTACATAAAAAGAAAGATCTCCAGAAAAGAGGGACAAATATGAGAACCAGTAACAAGTTGTTCATAATTTTAATTGTTTTGTCCTTCATTCTTTTTAGTGACAAATGTATTAAAAACAAGGATAAAATTATGTTACAGGACACATGAAATACAAAGATGTAATTGGTAATACTAACAACAGAACAGGAGAGGTGAAGAATAGTATAGGTATAGAATTTCTTGTATGTTACTGAAGTTAAGTTGGCATCAAATTACCTTATGATGTTATAAATGAAAGACATCAAGTGTAATATTCATGGTAGCCACTAAGAAAATATCTTTAAAAAATAAACAAAAGAAAAGGAGAAGGGAATCTAATTACTCACAAAAGAAAAAAAAAGCAAGCAGTATTAGAGAAAACAGGTAAGGTTTAATGAGCACAAAATGCAAATAACAAAATGGCAAATATAAGATTTTCTTATTGGTAATTACAGTGAGTGTAAGTAGACTAAATGCTTCAATCAAAAGGCAGAGAGTGGTAAAATAAATGAAAAATACAATTTGACTATATGCTGTTTACAAGAGACACACCTAGACCCAAGGATATAAATAGGTTGAAAATAAAAGGATGGGAAAATATTCCATGCAAATAACCAAAAGAGAGCTGGGACTGTTATCTTAATATCAGAAAAAGTAGACCTTAAGACAAAATCTGTTAGAAGAGATAAAGTTGGACATTTTATAGTGATAAAAGAGAAAAGTCATCAAGAAGATTTAACAATCATAAATATATATGCAGCCAGCATTGGAGCATCTAAATATATGAAGTGAACACTGATAAAATTGAAGGGAGAGCTAGAAAACACTACAATGACAGTTGAAAACTACACTGCTTTCAATATTGGACAGAACATCTAGAAAAAAGATTAACAGGGAAACAGAGGACATGAATGACACTATAAATTAACAAGACCTAATAAATACATATATAGAGTACTTCACTCAACAACAGCACCATATACATTCTACTCCAGTGCTCATGCATCATTCTCCAGGACAGCCTACATGTTAGATCATACAGAAGGTCTTAAAAAATTTAAAAAGATTAGAATCATAATTAGTATTTTCCCTGACCACAATAGTATGACAAAAAGAAATGACACAATGGGATGGCCATAGTCACAAAAAAAAAAAAAAAGGAAATTATGCAAACATATGGAAATTAGCAATACACTATTAAACTACCAAATAGGTCAAGGAAGAAAACAAATCAAAAGGGAAATGACAAATTATTTAGATTCAAATAAAAATGAAGGCACAAGATACCAAAACTTATGGAATGCAGTGAAGGCAGTACTCAGAGGGAAACTTGTAAGAATAAACGTCTAAATAGGAAAGAATAAATATCTCAAATCAATAGTCTAACTCTGCATCTAGAGGAACTAGAAAAAGAAGAGCAAACCAAGCCTAAAGAAGAAGGGAAACAACAAAATTCAGAGCAGAAATACATGAAATCAAACTGAGAAAAACAAGAATCAACAAAATCTGAAGTTGAAAAACATTAGCTAGACTGACAAAGAAAAAAAAAAGGATGCAAGTAACCAAAATAAGAAATCAAAAGGCAGACAGTACAACAGGCTCAATAGAAATAAAAATAATTACAACAGAATACTGTGAACAATTACACACCAACCAATTGGATAATTTAGATAGACTAAAGAAACTAGATTAAAGAAATGATATAAAATTACGGCAGAAATCAATGAAATTGAATACAGAAAAACAATAGAGAAGTATCAATGAAACTAAATACTAATTTTTGGAAGACATCAATAAACATTGATAAAATTTTAGCCAAGCTAATGAACAAAATAAGAGAGAAAACACACATTATTAATATAAGAAATCAAAGAAGGACCAATCTTCTTTGATGGCTATTAAAGGATAATAAAAGAATATTATAAGCAACTCTATCATCACAAATTTGATAACTTAGATAAAATGGACCCGGAAAAACACAGTCTTCCAAAATTTATGCAAAGGGAAATAGATTGTCTGAATAGGTAATTTGAATATCAAAAATACAAATTGAATCAATAATTAATAATCTTCCAAATCAGAAAGCCCCAGGCCCAGATACCTTCACTGGTGAATTTCATAAAATCATAAAGGAAGAAACGATACTAATGCTCTACAATCTCTTCCAGAAGTAGAAGAGTGAACATTCCTAACTCATTCTTTGAGGCCGGCATTACTCTAATACTAAAACGAGGTAAAGACATTACAAGAAAATAAAAAAATCATTCATAAACATGGCTTCAAAAATCCTCAATAAAATATTTGCAAATCCATTTCAACAATATATAAGAAGAATTATACACCACAATCAAATGGAATTTATTCCAGGTATACAAGGCTGGTTAAATACACCCTCTCCTCACTTATCAATATGGTTAGATTCCAAAGATCAGGTCATTATGAGAAAACTGGTATTAAGTGAAAATGGAGAATGATCACATCAGATCACAAAATGGAGGACGACTACAGCATTACATCACTTTCAAATTATATTATTACAAAACTGCCAAACCACTGAAAATCATCGTCCAGTCAAATTGACACGTAACCTTAATCATCACAGCCAGTGTCACTCTTGCCTTGCAACTTGGCATTCATTACTGCCAGATGTACATTTTCAATGTGTAAAATAGTCGGTTGATTTTTTACTATTGTTGAAAATGTGAAACGTTAGATAACGAGACAGTCAGTGATTGAGGGCAAGATGTATTTGAAAATCAATTAATGTAATTCAGCAATCAATAGGCTAAGGAAGGAAAATCGTATGATTATATTAATAAATGATTAAAAAATAAAACAGAACTCTCAGCAAATGGGGCCCTTGTGGCACAGTGGTTAAAAGCTTGGCTGCTAACCAAAAGGTCAGCAGTTCAAATTCACTAGCGCTTCTTGGAAACCCTATGGGGCCACTTCTACTCTGTCCTATAGGATCACCGTATGTTGGAATCAACAATGGGTTTGATTTTTGGTCCTCAGCAAATAGGAATGGAGGAAAATTTTCTTAACTTAATAAAGAACTTTTACAAAAAACATAATACTTAATGGTAAGAAGTCAGATGCTCTCCCCCAGAATATTGGTAACAAGGCAAGGATGTCCCTTTCCAGTACCTTTAACTAACACCATGCTGGAAGTCATAGCTAATGCAATAAGAAAAAGCAAATAAAATGTATACAGATCGAGAAGAAAAAAATAAAATGGTCTTTGTAGACAGTGATAGTTAATGTAAAAAAAAAAAACAAAAAAAGTCCAAAGAATCAACACCATCAAAAAACTTCTGAAACTAAAAAGTGATTACAGCAAGGTTGCAGAACACAAATTCAATTTCTTACCTATATACCAGCAATGAATGGTTGGAATTTGAAATTAAAAGTGTTTACATTAGTGATCCCACCACAAAAAAAAAAAGTAGTACTTCGGAATACATTTAACAAAATATGTACAACAGATACATGAGGAAATCTACAAAACTCTGATGAAAGAAATCAAAGATCTAAATAAAATGGAGAGCAATATTCCATATGCATAAATTGGAACTCAATATTGTTAAGATTACTCTTTTTCCCAAATTGCTCTATAGATTCAATTTAATTCCTATCAAAAGCCCAGGATATTATTTATGTGAAGACTGACAAACTGATTCTAACATTTATATGGAAAGGTAAAAGACCCAGCGTGGTCAAAACAATACTGAAGAAGAGCGAAATGATAAAGCTGACACAATCTAACGTCAAGATTTACTATAAAGCTACAATAAACAATATGTGGTATTGACAAAAGAATAGACAAGGAGGTCAGGGTACAAGAAGAGAAAGCTTAGAAAAATATATGTGTATGTAAATATATGTGTATATACACACACACATAATAAAATATATTTGAAAGTTGGACTTCACTAAAACGAAAAAAAAAACTGCTCTCTGAAAAATCACTGTTAAGAGAATGAAAAGACAAGCCACACATTGGGGGAAAATAGTTGCAAAACACATATCTGGTCAAAGAACTTGTATCGAAAATATACAAAGATCTTAAAACTCAACAATTCAAAAACAAACAACCCAATTAAAAAAAAAAATGGCCAAAAGATCTGAATGGACACCATGTCAAAGAATATATACAGATGACATATAAATGTATAAAAAGATTCTTAACATCATATGTCATTAAGAAATTGAAAATGAAGGCAGCAATGGGCTAACCTACATGACATACAATGGCTAAAATTACAACCCCTGAGGACACCAAGACGTTGAGTATGTGGAGCAACAGAAACTTTCATTCATTGCTGATGCAAGTGAAGAATTCATTTGCTGCTTTTGAATAAAGTTTGATAGTTTCTTTCAAAGCTAAATATAGTCATACCATACAATCCAGCAATCATGGTTCCAGGTATTTACCCTTTAAATGATTCAAAAACACCTAACCACACAAGAACTTGTAACAAATGTTTTTTGCAACTTTATTCATAGTTTCCCCAAAATGGAAGCACCCAAGATGTTTTTCAAAAGGTCAATGGATAAACAAACTGTAGTAAATGTATACAATGCAATATTTTTCAGCGATAATAAAGAATGGGGCATGAAGCCACAAAAGAAAATGGAGAAACCTGAACTGCATATTGCTAAGTGAAAGAAACCAGCCTGAAAAAGCTACATACTGTAAGATTCCAATGATATGACAATCTGGAAAAAGCAAAACTATAGAGAGAATGGAAAGATGATCGATTGGCAGGGGTTTAGGAGGAAAGGATAAGGGATGATTAGGTGGAGCACAGGAAATTTTTAGGGCAGTGAAACTATTCTGTATGATACTGTAAAGGTAGATGTATGACTTTATGCATTTGTCAAGACACATAGGTGTGAACAAGCAGGGAATCCTAATTTCAAAGTGAGTTTAGTTAACAATAATATCTCAGTAATGGATCATCAATTGTAACAAAGATACCATGCTAATGCAAGATATTACTAATAGAGGAAACTGTTAATAGGGGATAATGGGGTGAAATGGGGACTCTGTATTATCTGCTCAATTTTTTATACTCCAGTCTTTTTTGAGCAGGGTATTATTCAGTTTCCAAGTGTTTGATTTCTTTTCCCTGCTTTTTCTGTTATTGATTTCCACTTTTATGGCCTTATGGTCAGAGAAGATGCTTTGTAGTATTTCAATGTTTTGGATTCTGCTAAGGCTCGCTTTATTACCTAATATGTGGTCTATTCTAGAGAATGTTCCATGTGCACTAGAAAAGAAAGAATACTTGGTTGCTGTTGGATGGAGTGTTCTGTATATGTCTATGAGGTCAAGTTGGTTGATTGTGGCATTTACATCTTCCGTGTCTTTATTGAGCTTCTTTCTGTCCTTCACCGAAAGTGGTGTGTTGAAGTCTCCTACTATTCTTGTGGAGCTGTCTATCTCACTTCTCAATGCTGATAGTTTGTTTTATGTATCTTGCAGCCCTGTCATTTGGTGCATAAATATTTAATATGGTTGTATCTTCTTGGTATATTGTCCCTTTAATCATTATATAGTGTCCTTCCTTATCCTTTATGATGGATTTAACTTTAAAGTTTATTTGTCAGAAATTAATATTGCCACTCCTGCTCTTTTTTGATTGTTGTTTGCTTGATATATTTTTTTCCATCCCTTGAGTTTTATTAGTTTGTGTCTCTAAGGTGTGTCTCTTGTAGGCAGCATATAGACGGATCGTATTTTTTAATCCATTCTGCCACTCTCTGTCTCTTTATTGGTGCATATAGTCCATTTACATTCAGCATAATTATGCATAGGTATGAATTTTTTTTTATGAATTTAGTGCTATCATTTTGATGTCTTTTTTGTGTGTTGTTGACAGTTACTTTTTCCCACTTAATTTTATGGGCAGAGTAGATTATCTTTATATATTGTCCTTTCCTCGTATTTGTTGTTGTTGATTTTGTTTCTGCTGAGTCTGTATTTTTCCCTTGTATTTTATTTTGATGAGTAGGATAGTTTGTCTCTTTTGTGGTTACCTTATTATTTGCCCCTATTTTTCTGAATCTTAAGCTAACTTTTATTTTCTGTATCACCGTATCTTCCTCTCCATATGGAAGGTGAATGATTACATTTCTTAGTCCCTCTTTATTATTTTAATGTTGTTTTCTTTTACATAATAACATTGCTGTTACCCTGTTTTGAGCTTTTTTTATTATTATTCTTGCTTTGTTTTTTTGGATTTCCCTGTCTGGGTTGACTTCTGGTTGCTCTACCCAGTGTTCTAGTCTTGGGTTGATATATTATTGATTTTCTAACCAAAGAACTCCCTTTAGTATTTCTTGTAGTTTTGGCTTGGTTTGTACAAATTCCCTAAATTTCTGTTTATCTGGAAATGTCTTAATTTCACCTTCATATTTAAGAGACAGTTTTGCTGGATATATGATTCTTGGAGGGCAATGTTTTTCCCTCAGTTTTTTAAATAAGTCATCCCACTACCTTCTTGCCTTCATGGTTTCTGCCAAGTAATCCAACCTTATTCTTACTGGCTCTCCTTTGTAGGTGACTTTTCATTTATCCCTCACTGCTCTTAAAATTCTCTCTTTATCTTTGGTTTTGGCAAGCTTGATTATAATATATCTTGGTGACTTTCTTTTAACATCTACCTTATGCGGAGTTCGATGAGCATCTTGGATAGATAACTTCTCATCTTTCATGATATCAGGGAAGTTTTCTGCCAACAAATCTTCAACAACTCTCTCTGTATTTTCTGTTATCCCTCCCTGTTCTGGTACTCCAATCACTTGTAGGTTATTTCTCTTGATAGAGTCCCACATGATTCTTAAGGGTTCTTCATTTTTTTAATTCTTTTTTCTGACTTTTATTCAAATATATTAGTGCCAGGTGCTTTATCTTCAAGTTCAGAAATTCTAGCTTCTACTTGCTTAATTCTGCTTCTCTGACTTTCTACTGAGTTATCTACTCCTGTAATTTTATTGTTAATCTTCTGAATTTCTGATTTCTGTCTGTCTAAGGATTTTTCCAGCTTATTAAATTTTTCATTATGTTTCTGAATAATCTTTCTAATTTCCTCAATTGCTTTATCCGTGTGTTCCTTGGCTTTTTCTGCATATTGCCTCATTTCCTTCCAGATGTCTTGAAGGGTTCTGTATATTAATCTTTTGTATTCTGCCTCTGGTAATTCCAGGAATGCACTTTCATCTAGAAGATCCCTAGATTCTTTGTTTTGAGAACTTGTTGAGGTGATCATGGTCTGTTTCTTTATGTGATTTGATATTGACTGTTGTCTCTGAGCCATCTATAATTTATTGTATTAGTTCATGCTTGCTTACTGTGTCATAGCTTCTTTCTTTGTTTTATTTTGATATGCCCATATGGGTTGCTTGGGTGAGCTGGCTTGATTATTTTCACCTTTGGAGATCTGACATCCTGTCCCCAGATGGCTAGAGCTGTTATCAGGTATATCAGTCTCGGAGTCCATTCACTTTTCTTCTTGTATGAATTCAGCTCAGGTTTCCAGGTAGCTGATCATTAAGTGTGTGGTATAGGCTCTGTGCTACAGTCTTAGAGGGGCAGGGGTGATTGGTATATGTATCAGTATCTGATAGCAGCAGGGCGTCACACTCTGAAGAAGGCAGGGGCTGAGAACTGACCTCCGGGTGTCTCTGAGCAAAGTGCATCCCTGTTCCCTAGAGTGTGCAGGTGGGTGGGCTCTGCAGAGGGACCATGGGCATCCAATGTTTTTAGTTGTAAGGACTGGGAGGTACCAGTTATCCTTGAACCCCTGTTGCATGTGGCTGGGTGACCTGAGTGGAGCTACCAGCCCTTAGGTCCCTGATGTGGGTAGGTGAGGACCCCGTTTAATAGGCAAAGAAATGTCAAACATCAAACATCCACCTCTCCACTGCACAGCTGAAATGGTTGGAGTCTGCCAACAAGGGCCTATTTCAGTAGAAATAGGCCCACACAGATCCATGCAGAGGGGAAAGGTGCCGAAAGTCCATGGACCATTTATGGCTGGACAGGAGCCGCTTCTGTCCTGAGCTCCCCCGGTTAGTGGAGCTGGCAAATTTTCTTTTCCCCAAATTGCAAATTTTTTCCTTTCTCCAAGGCTGGGAGGATGGCTCTAGGTGCTCAACAGTGCCTGTTTCAGGCCCAGGGAATTCAGTCACTGAGGCCAGTTTGGGGGTAGGAGGGCACGGTAAAATATACACAAGTACTTATCTTTTGCCGACAGCACCATTCTTCTCTGGTTCTGGAGGTGTGAGTAGGCTGTGTGGCTGGTTGTTTCTCCCTGAGAAAATTGCAGGTGAAGGCTAGTACCAGCCTGCAGCCACCACTCCAGGAATGGTGCCTGAGGGCTCCCCACGATTCAGGTCTGGTAACTCCTCTCCGCTTCTGAACCATTTCTTCCTCCACCTGCCCCGCTGTTCATTTTCTAAGCTTGCCTTTGATACTCAGGGCTCCTAGTTTGTCATAAATATACCTGTTTAACTTGTTTTTTTGTCTTTTTTGTAAAGAGGGCTCGCTGGAAACATCTGCCTATTCCACCATCTTGGCTCTGCCTCTGCTCAATTTTTTGTAAACCCAAAACTTTACTAAAATATAAGGTCTATGAATTAAAAACAAAAAACAAAAACCTTTGTTTATATTTTGCCAAATGCAGGCTTAATTTCGTAATATTTTGTCGACCTTAACACCTAATGAGTTTTTAGTCATGCCAAGATCTTTCCATCAATAGAGTTTAAAATGCAATTTTCCTCATTATTTCATCTAGTACTTTAGAGATTTGTTTTGAACTAATTTTTTTTTTTTTGGTTTATTTTTATTTTGTATTTTTACATATATCTTTAAATTACCCAGGAAGCTTCTTTCTTTGCAGAACTTAACCTGATCTTCCCACATTGGTATCTCTTTGGAGCTTCCCCTCTCTATTTAGAGAATTGCCATGGAACACTCAGCAACAAAAAGTAACAACATGGATGATTGTCAAACACCTTTTGCTAAGTGAAACAGCCAGCCTCGAGGAAAAGAAAAACCCAAAAGACACTATATATTATTTAATTCCATTTATATGACATTCTGGAAAAGGCAAACTATAGAGACAGAAAACTGGTCAGAGATTGACAGGGCTTATAGTCAAGGAAGAGACTGACTACAGATGTGCAGCATGAAGGAATTTTTTGGGGTGACACAACTGTTGTGTATCTAGACTGTGACAGTGGTTAAATTACTCCATTACTTTGTAAAAATTCATAGAACTGTACATCAGAAAGTGAATTTTACTGCATACAAATTAAAAAAAATAAATGCGTAAAAATGTTTAAATATATTTCTGTGAAAATATCAATAAGTAGCCAAATGGTTTGGAAAACCTGATCAATGAAGTATGTGAGAACACAAAATTTTAAAGTATTAGAAGTAAAGTTGTGGGCATAACTTCAGAAACTAATACATTCAGAAATCCAGAAAAAAAATGGATTATTTTCTATGAAAATACAAATTTAAAAATGTGCATAATAGAAGTTCAGAAAAAGCAAATAAAGTAATTATCATTAAAAAGAAGAGGAAAATTTCATCAGCATCTTTAAAAATAGCTTACTGGCCCAAATTTATGAATGTGGTCTATCATAGTATGAATAGATAATTATCTAATTGGTTTTGGAGATTCAAAAAGGTAGAGAATTTCAAAACAACTCTTTGTATGTAGAAGAACTGTTGATACAGATCTTGTACTGGTAAAACCCAGAAGACGTTTCTACTTTTGCAGAGGATATATCTTTCCAAATAGTCTCCACATAGATGCTTTGATCTTCTTATTTCTAAGACTATATATGATAGGATTCAGGAAGGGGGGCAAAACAGTATATGCTGTAGCAATCACCAAATCTTGAATAGATGAAGTTTTGTCACTTGGTCCCAAGGCAGCAAAGAGCCCTGTGGTGAGGAAGAGCACGGTGACAATTAGCTGTGGGGAGCAGGTGGAGAAGGCTTTTGCTCGACTCTCTACTGAAGGGATCCTGAACACTGTTGAGAAGATCTGGTAATACGAGATGATCATAAAAACAAAGCACCCCATGACCAAGCATGAGCTCAGTGCCAGAGTCACAAACTCAACAGAGAAAATCTCACAGGAAACGAGGGCCAGCACATGAGGGATGTCACAGAAAAATTGGTGGATTCTGTTGGATCTTGAAATGGGCTCCCAAAACATGTTGCCAGTGTGGACTGCAGCATAAGAAAAACAAATTAGCCAGGCTATGGCTGCCATCTGGTGGCATTTTCCTGATGTCATCATGGCTCCATATTGGAGGGGTTGGCAAATGGCAACGTAGCGGTCATAGGACATGACGGTGAGAAAGGCTAGCTCAGCAGAAGCAAAAGCAAAGAAAAAATAGACTTGGGCCACACAGCCAAGATAAGAGATGGAGTTGTTGTGCACCAGTGAGCTGTGGATGGACTTAGGCACGGTGACTGAGATGTAGCACAAATCCAAAAAGGAGAGGTTCTTCAAGAAGAAGTACATGGGTGTGTGAAGACACTGATCGAGAGTAATGACCATCATAAAGAGAAGATTCCCCAATAGTGTTACCAGGTAAATCAACAGAAAAAGCCCAGCATACAATATCTGGAGCTCCCATATATCAGAAAATCCTGTGAGCAGGAATTCTGTTACTTTTGTGAGATTGTCCATTTGGCAGGGAAACCTGTGTCCTGATTGTTGAAGAAAAAAAAAAAGGCGCCAATTAAAATGAGATAAAGAAATCAACAAAACATTTTACTAACACAATGTTGTTGAAATCATTTTCAGCTTAATTAAATTAGGACTCCACTGTATATCTTCTACACTGCTGAAGCAAATGGGATGGTGGTGAATAGGTTTTATAAGATGGGAGTATTCAGAAAGGGATATTTCGAGGTCTTTTAAAGTTAAATAACTTCAAAAAGTTTCTGACCAGCACTATATATCTACTATGCAGTATTTTTTGAAGTGTGAAGCTAAGAACTTTTTCATCAAATCATCTAGAGTGCTTGATTAAAACATGGAGTCTTAAGTTCCAAGACACATCTACTAAATTAGAACTTATGGAATGATATCAAGAATTTGCCTTTTATCTAAATTACTGTTTTTTTTTTTAATACAAAAGTTTGGAATTATCACTGGTTACATGTGCTGGTAGCCCCACATAGCTCTCTGCTCAATAACTTTTGTGGTAAGCCACTTTAAAATGTGGACTTACCTATTTAGAGCATGGAAAGAATAAGGGTTATGATTTTAAAATTAATTCTGAATTGTTCTGGACAGCATAAGGATATTTGTTTTGCATAGCTGCACAAGGCACAGCAATAGTCACAATAACACCACAGCTCTTGTGTAGCACCTTCTCCATGTCACACGCTGTTCTCTGCACTGCGCATAGCTTAACTCATCTAATATTCACAATGGCACTATGAGGTAAGACCTGTTCCTATTATTCCCATTTTAGATAGAAAGAAATTGAGGCATAAACAAGATGAATTAAATTGTCCAAGGTCACTCAAAATGCACAAGTTTGAGCTGACATTCAAATCACAGCAATTAATCTCCAGGGTCAGTGTTCCCAACCTCTTCATTCTACTGTTTTTTTCAATTGGTAGTAATTTTAACCAAAGTAACTTCATGAAAATAAAGGAATATTTTGTATATATTTACTGATGATTGTCATATGTTTGTCTTCAAAAGTAGTGTCTTAATGCTTAAAAACATAGATGCTTGCTTGTCTGCATCAAAGTCTATATGTTAATATCCATAAGTAGTATACTGTGTTCTTCTGAATTGCATGTTAGATTCTTTCTACATGACTCCAAAATATTCAAAACAATTTATTAAGTTGTTCCAAATTAGCATAGCTTCAAATAAACCATTTAAAACCAGCCTACTGATCATCTCTTTTAAATGAGCCTTGTTTAGTTACCTCATCCCAGTAGTGATTACAAACTATAAAGCACGTAAGTGCTTTGTGACTAGGTGAATATGAAATGTTACTATTATTAATTATAAGAAAGGTAGAGCCTCTGATTTTGTAATAAATTTTGAAGATAATCTTCATGTCAAAGGTTGGAAGAAAATAGTCAGTTTGAAATGGTTTGCTGTCATTGAGACAAGTTATTAAAAAGAATAGTGTCCCACACAAAGTCATATAAGTAATAAATTTTGTAATGTAAATCACAAAGGATTATTACCCTTCATTAATAATGAATGACAAAAACAAATCAATGCAACACAGAATTATGAGCAAAGTGTATGCACAAGTGGTCTGTAGAACAAGAAAACTAATGACCAGCCACCAATTCAAAAACATGTCCAAACTTATCAGTCATGGAAACACCAGTTAAATCATTAAAAGATGCCATTTTGCACTCACTCATACAGAATGGAACACTCTGCAGTAGTTAAACTGAATGCAATAGTTCTACATATATCAATATGGAAAATCCCAGTATAATTTTGAACAACAATAAAAAGAAAACAAGCTGCAAAACATTACCTAGAATGTGTTTCCAATTACATGATATTTAAACATTCGAAAGAACACAGCATACTATTTGTGTATACACACATACATAAGAATAGTATAAAACAGTTGTGGTCATACACATTGCCAATTAAAGAACTTGGGATGGGGGAAAGTAATGAGAATAAGGTAAAATAAAAATTTAACACAAACTATCTCTGAAATACTTTATTGTTTAAAATTGTTACAGCAAACAATAAAATATTTATGCGATAAAACTAAGTAGTAGTTACAAACAACAGTTTGTTTTATCATTCTTCTGGGAGATTTGTGATTTTTTATAATTTTTTGAGTACTGTATATGTTACAGTTCCCTGGGTGGTGCAAAGAGTTTGTGCTTGACTACTGACATACAGTGGTTCAAATCCATCCACCAGCACTTCGGAAGAAAGGTCTGGTGATGTGCTTCCATAAAGATTATAGCAAAAAAAATCCTATGCAGGACACCTCTACTCTGAAACACATGGGGTCACCACAAATAGGAATTAACTTGAAGGCAGTGGGTTTTAGGTTTTATATATTGATGTCAAAGAAGTGATTGGAATTTTTTTGTGTATTATAAATTGGTTTCTACATTTAAATCACCTTTAAAATTCACTGAAGTGAGGATAAACTGGCTTCTTTGGCAGTATGGATCCCATAAGATACCCTGATAATAACTACTATAAGAATCTCAGAAAATATGGAAATTATTAAGATATCATAAAAGAAGGAATGTGTACGCAGGGGTTTGTTACATTATCTTCTATTACTTTCCACGTATTTGTGATGTGCACGATAAAAAATTTTAAGCAATGCATAGTAATTTTTAAACCAACTGAAGTTTTATGCTGCCCTTTATTATCTATAGAATTTAGTGAAACAAGTAGTAAAATTCTTGTTTTAGTGGGTTTTAATTACAAGGATCTCAACCAAAGAACAGGGACTGGTAGTTCATTCCTGACACAGTGCACAAGGCCCCCCCACCACCAAGATGAATCAAAAAGATTCAATTAACTTGCTTGCAATAGACATAAAATTCAGCATAACAGCCACACAGCAGATTCCTCATAATCTATTACTTAGAGGATGATAAAAATAATCATATTTCCTCAATACTAATAGCCACACTTTCATGTTTTGAAAGAAAAAAAAAAACATTGTACAGTTCATATAAATAGTAAGTTTGCTTTTTTATTGAAAAACTATTGGTAAATCAGTAATTTTCTTTGTACTGCAGGCAATTTAGAATTGAGGATATATAATAAAATTTATAGATTTATATATAGGTACACATATATAAATCTATAAAATTTATTACCAATATATAATATAAATATATGCTATGTACACACACACACATACAACTTTCATATTTCCTTAAATTAGCAGGCAATAAATCTCTGGTTGATTATTAATTCAACAAATGTTTGGTATTTACATCTACAAAAAAAGCAAAATTTCCCTTCATAAACATACTAACATCACTAATGCTAGATACAAATTTTAAATGAATTGTTTTTTACTATAAACTATATTAAATAAAATATGTAATAAAATTATCCTGCTTCTAAGTGCATCTATTTAAATTCCCACATCATCTGAGGAACAAATGGATTGGACTGTAAATTCTCTTCAGGCCAGGAATAAAATTGGCTTGTCATTTCACACACCTGAATGTAAATCAGCTAAGGTGTCCAGGATGTTGCATAAGTGTACCTCAGTCACTCCATCTCCTTGTTGAGTGGAGAGTGTTAGGGTCAGAGAGGGACTGACTACCCAATAGGACTTGGGGATATGCAGAGAGAAAGGGAGTAAGGGTGTTCTCATCTCAGCTGGGCATCGCTGTGGTCATAAAGACTGCCCAAGATCAAAGTATCAGGCATACACCTGATGTTTGTGGAGTAAATACATGCTCTAGAGCAGTTTTAGGTCGTTCACCATATCCCATCTTTTCTGGAATTACAATGACCTCCAAGAAGGCAACATCTTAGCCAGGGTGTTGCTTCAAAGTGTCACAGGCAGAAAGGAACCTCTGTACTTTTTCTGTTACCTAGGGTCATTTTTCTCCCTTACGCCTACATAACTCAAGTATCATTTGACCACGATAAGACTAACTTAACTCCAAATTCACCTCATGCATACAGCGAAACATTTCACTCAAAAGACTGATAGAATAATTTCATAAAATTAATAAACCAACGTACAGACCTGAGGTCTAATTATGTCCTGACATGGCCTAGCTGTTTGAAATTAGGGAAATTACAAATAAATTTGAATTTCCATTTTTCCCAGGTGTAAATGACACTCAAGGAGATGACTTCTGCTCCCCTACCAGCTCTGACAACATTTAAATATAATCTGCAGAGAAGCCTCCTTAGACCTATCACTGCAGTGTCTTTGGGTGGCTCTGATCCCTATATGGAGTTGTCCCTCATTCCATTTTTTTAAGGAATGGAGGTCAATGCTAGGGATCAAAACCATACATGTACCCTGAGCAGTTTCCTTTTCCCAACCCGATTAAATAGATAAAAATCCTAGTAAACAGTATATGCTAAATTAGTTTGCTTGTTCCTACAATATATATTTACAAAACATAATTACTAAGAGAACAATCAAATTAATTTTTAAAAACACGTCTGTCTTGGAGTGTGTTTTTTTTCCACACAAATATCCATTGGTTGAAATGATTGAGTACATATATTTCATCCACATAAATTCAGTTTCCTTAAGGGTTAAAAAAGCTGGGAAGTACATGAATAGTAATACCTTGATGAAAGGACATCTTGCTTCTCAATATGTATGTGGTTTCTGGAATACTGATGAAAAGACAATAATTCTGATTGCCTCTGCTTTCATCAAAAGAAACTGCCCGATTTAATGTGCAAGCTCAGGGATGAAGAAAATTGACATACAATTTATCAAGGAGAAAATCTTCTCTGCCAGGTGTCTATAGAGATTGGGCCCTCGGAGTATGGAATGGATCGGCTTCCAGAGAAAACCCTGGGGGACATTGGTCTCAATTGGATGCAAACCCTTCTCCAGGTTAAGTGGGATAATACCTGCTGGAAAGAATCCAGGATATGGAATAGATGGTAATAGAATTTAAATTCTATGAGAAAAAAGTTGAACATGAGAGATACATAGATTTTCATTAAGAGAGTGAAGAAAAATCAAGTGAAGAAGAGAAAAATCGAAAGATTCATAATTTCACATTTTACAAAAAATCTTTGATAATGTTAAAAACTCCAATAAAATCATATGATGAGATGATTCCTTGCTTTACTTCATCATTAGGCAATTTCTCTGCCTAGCCGCCGTGCCATCTCAAAAACAGATAAGCACATATCCAATTGACTTCACAGTTATATCATCCTATTTTTATGTTGAACCCTAATTATCAGAAAATAATATATTAGCTTAATCAACTAAATTATTATGCTCCTCATTTCCCCAAAATCTACTGGTCCCATACCAGTAATAGAACAAAAGAATGGCATGGTAATTAAAGTTTTTCAGATCAGTGGGAAAGTCAATCATAACTATATGAAATATATATTTTATCACCCCACTTTTCAGGTGAGGAAATGGAAGCAGAAGAGACATTTTATGAAATAATCAGTATCATACAACTTATACAATTAGCAAGTGATAGTGTCAGACCTCAAACCTAGACCTTCTGGCCTCAGGAACCAGTGAACTGTGTGTCTTCCTGCACTAATTATTATCACTCTTATAGCACATGCTATTTGATACATCATCCAAAACAGACATGTGAAAGTTATAAGCACTATGGACATTGGAAAGAGGAGACTTCAGTGATCCATTATGTGTGAAATTATAGTTTACTTGTTAACAAGACAACTGAAAAACAAACAAACAACAACAACAAAAAAGAATGAATTCAGCCAAGTGTCTGGGTACAAATTACTAGAAAGAAATAAACAATGCTTACATGTACAAAAAAATGTTTAGAAGATATATTTACAAGTATCACAATTGCAAGAGAAAAAATATAAAATGTGTAAGAATTAAATTAACAATAAATGTGCAAAGTCATTAAAATGCTAGTGGAGGGGCAAAAGCTGACTTTAAAATATTTGAAAGTCTTAGAATGAGCTAGGATGAGATGGCAGTCTCCACAATGAGTCAATGTTGTGCTAGCTTGAAAAACAATAATTTGGAAGTTCCTATTTGGATGACTGGATTTAGTTAAAATAGATTTTTAGAATGGAATTAATTGTTTCTTAAATGCTTATAAAATTTTCTAAGATAGCTGCCTATTTAGTGATATTTTGAAGATTTCTGTCTGCTCAGGAAAATTGGGATCATGGCAACAAGTTAGGTAGGACTCAATGCCCTGTTCTTAATAATAAAAAAAAAAGGGGGTATGAGAAAATGAGAGTCCCTGGTGAGGGAAAAGGAGTATAGGTGAGGTAATGTAAGAAAAAAATCAACACTTATTTTTGGAAAACATATAATGATACAAAACTGACAACTATGCTGTCTTCAAGGACCTAGGGAGACTGTAATTTCATCTCTGGAGGATGGCATGAAGAATTTATATAACCATAATCTTTTCTTTGGTAGTATATTCTGTAGAATTTGTGAGAAAAAATTGGGAAAGTCAAGTGAATTATATGTTATAACTCTGTAATCAGAGTATAATATAAATTTTGTACTAGAAGCAAAATTAATTAGTATAATATTGGGTTCAAATGTCTCCTATGTTATTCCAAATGGAACATCCAAATGGAACAGCAGTCCTCACCATAAACGACATTAAAAAAAAAAGGCTGTAATGGCGTTGAATCTCAAACAATAGCTAATGTGGTCAGCATAGAAAAAAACAGGGCGGAAAGGAGACTAGAGTTAAAGAGGAAAGATCATTACCAACTTTTAATCATTTGATTAAACCTGTTGCCATCAAGTCAATTTCGACTCATCGCAACCCTATTACAATACATAACAGAGGTTACAACTTTGGAAGAGGAGAAGGAAATAATACATTTTAAGTCAATACAAAGTACAGCCAAAGGGGTAGTTTTATTAGTAGTAGAGTTCAATATTTTTGTAGATACTATATTTATTCCTCATGTCATAACTAGCATTTATATACATAATTGTGAAAAAAGAAATCTCACATTTCTCCTGCAAATTCTCCAAATTCAGGATTCTCCAGGGGAAGGCTTTCTCTCTGTTGGCTCTCGGGGAAGGTCCTTGTCATCAGTCTTCCCTGGTCAAGGAAATTCTCAGTGCAAGGACCCAGAGTAAAAAGGACGCTCTGTTCCCCGCACTGCTTTCTTGGTGGTATGAGGTCCCCTTGTCTCTGTGCCTGCTTCTCTCTTTTATTTCTGAAGAGACTGGTTTAAAACACAACCTAATCTTGTAGATAGAGTCCTGCCTTATTAACATAGCTGCCTCCATTCCTGTCTCATTAACATCATAGAGATAGGATTACAACACATAGAAAAACCACAACAGATGACAAAATGGTGGAAAATCACACAATACTGGGAATCATGGCCTAGCCAAATTGATACACATTTTTGGGGACACAATTCAACCCATAACAATGGGTATATAGAGTATGACATTAATAGATAAATAGATATACCTCAGATGGAAACAAACATAGGATGAAGAACACCCACTATATAGCTCTGGTAGCCATCAGCCACTCTATCATACTTGAAGATGATCTTTCCCCCTCCTGTTTTAAACTTTCAGAATCATTCTGCTTTAGGCATATCTGTTCTATACAGAACATAGTAGTGTTTTGATTTTTCACTTTTTTTTTTTTTTTAAGAAAGTAGTATTTACTGAGTGTTTGCTGGTCACACATGGAGTATGATGGGTGATACGAAAAGATATAAAAATATGATGTTTGAAAGGGGAATGGTAGTTATAGTTGGCCTCTGTGCTCTCAAAATTATTTGTTCATACTTGTGGCTGACACATTGTGCACCATAAATCTTTGTTGAACAGATGAATGAATGAGTATTATAATCATAAAATAAAATTTTCTAGTTTTTATGTGATTTTCTCTGCTAGATGGTTAGCTCTTGGAAGTCAGGGACTATGTTTCACTTATGTTTGCAAACATAACCTGGAATGTGTTTTGAACAAATTGAGGTGAAAGCAATACACATAGATTCACACATGTGTACTCTACACTTTGTTTTGTTTCCCAAGATTTTTTTCCCCTAGTAGGAAATCAAGTGAAAACTTCAGTTCTTGTTATTCTGTTTTGTTTGTTTTTACTGTGTTAAAATATATGTAACAAAACATTTGCTACTTCAACCATTTTCACTTGTACAACTCAATGACATTAATTATGCTCACCATATTGTGCAACCATCACCATTATCTGTTTCCACATTTTTCATTATCCTTAACGGAACTCATTGCCCCTCACCTAACTGGTTTTTTATGAATAAATGCAACCCATATATTATTATTGATATAAAGTTATGTTTGTTCTTAGTTATGAAACTCTTATGAATTCTTTATACTTTTGTGACTCGGGTGAGTTATTTTATGTCCCCATTTTATTTTTTAATGTTATTTTTATTTTCCTTGTGTGATAATTTGGATTGAAATGAGGACAAAGTGATAAAGTAAATCATAATAGCCACTGAGAGAATATCAACAGGTTAAAGTTCTGACTGAAGTTTTCTGTGTTGGCAAATGGAAAGAGCCCTGCTTGAGACTGACAAACTTGGCTCCCTGAGGGGCCAAGAGGAAAAATATTTCCAGAGCTCTAGCTATAGTCAAGATTAATCAGAATTCTTCTGTAGATGATACTACTCTTTCTCTCCTTAAATAATTTCCTGCATCTAATCAGCATTGTCTCTGTCCCACTGGGCTCTTTTCTGGGCTCCAAAAAGCCTATTTTTACATTCAATTTCCAACTCATGTTTCTATTTCTTAACTCTTTAATAATTTCCTGCCACATAAATTGGAAGGGATACCATAAAGTTTGAATCCCTCGTCTTGGGAACAGTGTTGATTGAGGACAGGAGAAGTTTATTAACTTTTGTCACCCTTTTTCTCTTGGTCTTACCATTTAGACATCTGACCTAATTTTCATTCCCAAGGATATTTTTCTCCCATATTAGGGAAAGTGATCCTGAGAAAAATTATTAGAAGAATAAAACCTGGGAGGAGTGCTAAAGTTTATAGTCCATCCAAGAGTTGTCTGATTTTCTAATATTACATTCTGATGATCAACATCTATACCACTCAATAGGTGTAATAAGTTTAAGCTGGAATTTTCATAACACCTTCAAGAGACAGGTGTTGAACATGTAGCCATGGCTGGCTTGAGTGGTAGAAAAAGAAAGAGCAAGAGCTTCTCCTTACCTAGTCATTGTGTAGCCTGCCTTTATTACATTTTCTTCTGTGTTTGACCATTATATTCAAAGTGTTCCAAGTGTGTTGTTTTGCTATTGTTCTTTGACCTGAGACTTTTTTTTTTTGCCTAAGCACTTGGAAGTATAATACCCCTAGGCAAAATGCAAACACATTTTTTTTTAAATTTCATGAGGTCAGGATCAACCCTCTCGTTTACTCATTTCATAGGCATTTAATGGTGATTTGATAATGTATTGACATGCGCCTCTTGAAATTTTACTTCCTCTCTTTGTTCATGAGAAATGTTGTAGACAAAATAAATGGCATAGAAATCATATTGATGTACTTATAACTTAATTAAATTTATTTTACAATGACCATGAACCTATTAAACCAGTTATATTTCTCTGAGTGTATGGACCAGTTGGGCTAATCCAGTAATACATCTGCTCAGTGGTAATGCTGACTCCTGAGTCCACCAGTTTAACAGGCCATGTGATCTAGGAACCAAAGTGATCAGCTGCTTGCTGGCTGTATAGACACGTTCTTAGATCAAATTTCCTGTGGCTGAATAGACACAATTTTTTCTTCCTTTAGGAAATGTATGGAATGGTGGCAAGCAATAAAGAAGAATATGGTAAATCACTAAAAGAAAATACTTACTGGAAATATGTATAAATTGAGAAAAAGTAGATGAAGACATGCAATTAGTAGTGTAATCACTAGTTTAACTGGTGACATGATTTCACTTTAATGGTATTTTATGAGGTAACCTCAGAAAAGGCGGAAAATATGGGACAGGTAAGGTTCTTTTCTCCATTATGTCCCAGGGTCAAATGACTTAGAGACTGTAAGATAAACACTCTCAGTTCCTAAGAAATCGTATCTGTAAAATTGTCTTCCATTCCATCTAGAGGCAGATTGTCAACTCACACGTCTGTGATGACATTCCAACCCTTAGGATTTTCTGAGCTTTGATTACGGTAGATTCTCTCAGGCATGCGTGTGTGTACGGTGTGTGTGTGTGTGCGCATGCATGTGTTGTGTGTTTAATTATGCAATTTCTGTTTGTATTTACGCTTTTTCCTAAGAGTTGCTTAATGGATATTTCTTAAAATTTTCATGTGGAAGGACTTTTTTTTTTTTTAATATAGCAGTCCTCTAATAAATTTGTAGGATGGTAAGTCAGGAGTGATGTGGGAAAAAAGGGTCAGTGAAAAGTAACTAGGTTTATAATACTCATAGTTACCAGACACGGGGAGGCACAGCACACCAATACACAAGGCCACAGAGGGGTTTGCAGCTGGGGAAAAGATAACAACAAGCTGGAATTATAGGAAAGAGCTTATGTATGGCAAGCAGGGAGGGGTTAGCTAGGGTGCACAGGCTTCCTGGGAATTGGGCATTTTGAATAATTCTGCAGACTCGGAGGGTATAGGAGATGCCCCTAGTTGTTGGATAACTGGCCTCAGGGGAATTAAGGCAGTGCTACTGGCCTAGAAGTGTGAAAACCTGATAAGGGGAATGGTTGGAGAGTGGACTTTATCAGTTGCTTCAAAAAGGGAAGCAAACCAGGCTCCAGCCAGGGCCTCAAAACTGTATCAAGACAGTATTTTAAGAAAATGGTGTTACAAGTAGTAAAATGTTTTGTAAATTGGTAAATGTTATGTGTATGTGTGTGTTTGTGTGATGTTTATACTAACATTTGGTGACCCTTATAAGAAATCTTCTTATAATTATGTTTTCCACCTTTGATTAGTGTTTCCATACTCCAATATATTTCTTCAAACAGTTTTCCATCTTAGATCTATGATATATTTTCTTCACCCTCCACAAGGCTATTGTAGGCAACTGGACCAACAGCAGCTCCATCTCTCTGGGGATGCATCCTCCAGGTCTTCCTTGTGGTTTTCTTGGCCTGCACTGATATGGTCTTGCTAACAGTGATGTCCTATGATGACTGTGTGGCCATCTGTCACCCTCTGCACAATAAGAGCATCATGAAGAAGGATGTCAGTATCATGAGGGCCACTTCTTCATGGCTCAGTGGTGGGGTTTCTGGAATCCTGCATACAACAACAACTTTCTCCTTGCCCCTCAGGGTGTCCAATCTGGTGTATCAATTATTCCCTGAGATCCTTCAGTTACTCAGAATCTTCTCCTCAGACAAGTAGTTGGCTGAAGTTGGAGCAGTTGCTGTCACCTCCTCGCTGAGATTTTTTTCTCCTTTGTCTCCATTGCTATCTCCTATATTCACATCTTCTCTATATTGATGAAATCCCATCTACTGTGGGTCAGTTCAAAGCCTTCCCCACCAGTGTTTCTTACCTGGTGTTTCTACTTTTTTTTTTTTCCTTCATGCTGCTTCAGTGGCCTATTTGAAGCCATCTGTAGATGTTTCCTGTGTTTTCAACCCGCTGTTATCTGTGTTATACACAGTAGTTCTTCCAACCCTGTACTGTGTTATCTAGAGCCTAAAGAACAAGGACATGAAGGCTGCTCTGTAGAAATATATTTAAAGACCATATATTTTAGCTCTGCCACTTGTCTAACGAGTTAGAGACAATGAAAGTTAATTGGGCAAAATGCTTCATTATTTCCCATGCATAACTGTCTTATTCCATGAATCTTTTGTTTATTTTCTTAACACTCTGGTTTTTCTCATAGCTCTCTTTGTCTGTTGTGAAATTACTTCAGTTTTCTTCCACTGTCTGCATTTCTTTGCTGCCTCCAATTTCTCCCACCTAAGACCAAATAGAAAACAAATATAAGCAGATTGTACAAAATGAGAAAAAAGAAACAAAACTTTTTTACTTTGACCTAGATGACTTCATTAAAGTATTTATCTACTAAGTATGTATTGACTACTATGTGCTAGGAATCACAAAAGGTACATAGGATACATCCATGAACAGAACAAAGAAGATCCCTGACCTTGGGGGAGATGCCATTCTAGCAAATGGAGACAGACAATAAAATGTGTTTAAAAAAAAAAAAAACATTTAAATAATAAGGAAAAACACATAACAAAATCTCCAAGATGAAGTGTTTTGGAAGTTCTGGCAATACTGTACTTTTAAAATCATCAGGCTTTCAGATGAGGTGACTTTTGAGTAGAGAATTGAGAGAAGTAAGGATGCAGTTGTACAAACATCCGTGAAAAGGGCACTCTGGGCAAAGGCAAAAGTAAGTACAAAGGTGTTAAGGTCAGATATCCTTGGTCTGTCTGAGAACAGCAAGACAGTCAGGAGGAAAAGGGCAGATTGATCAAGGGAGGGAGCAGTAGGAAATGGGGTTCAAGAAGAAATGAACAGAGTAGACAAGATTTTTCAGAGCTTTGCAGACCACTGTGAGGCCTCTGAGTGAAATGGAGAGACTCTGGAGAGTGAGGACCAGAAGATATAAATGTCCTGTGTATGTTTAAATGATTACACTGACTGCGGTGTTGGCAATAGTTTAAAAGGCAATAAGGATCTAACAGTCTGAGAGAATGAAACTATCATTAAATGAGTTGGGTAGGGAAAGTTTGTGGGGTGGATGGAATAAGGAGTCCAGTAATGGAGGATTGAGATGTTTATTACATTCCCAACTGCAAAAGTCATTTAGTTGGGTAGACATACAAAATTTGAATTCAGAATGGAGACACAGATGAAGATTTATAGTTGAGAATCAATGACATAGTGATGGAAGGAAAGCAAAACAAGTATATGTTCACGAAGAGTTAGTCTAGAAATAAAAGAGAGCCCTGGAAAGCTCTAGTGTTAAGAAGTTGGAGAGAAGATGATAAACTTACAAAAGAGAAAAAGGAGTAGCTATTGAGGAAGAAGGAAAACCAAGGAAGTATAGGATCACCTAAGACAAGAGAAAAACCACATAAGGAGGAGGGGGTGACAAGATATGTCAAATGTTGAAAATTCAGCTCTGGATATAAGAAGGTAAATGCCATTGTTAATAAGAGTGGTTTTAAGGAAATAGTGGGAGATGACACCTAAATGAGTGAGGCTTAACAAAGAATGAAAGAAAATGAATTGGGTATAGTGAGCATCCAAAAAGTTCTCTAGATGTTTTGAATAATGGGCAATGAGAAAGTGCGTGGCAGGAGTAGGATGAAATGGTATCAAAGGGATTTTTTTAAAAGTTGACATGCATATCATATGCTTTTGTAGGCCGAGTAAAATAGTCCACTCAAAGTGGAGGGAAATGGTGATGCAGGAATACGCTGTATACACAGAAAAGTTGGCCTTACCCAGTGGCATGAACAGGGTCTGTCAAATGACAGGCAAAAACATGGAAGATGTGTAAATTTGCAAGTAAGTAGGTGAAAATAGCAAGGTAGGCACTAGGAAATTTTCTTCTGGATACTGTGATAAAACTGCGATATCCTCGATAAAATAGGAAAAAAAAGTCATCAGCTGAGAGTGATGTGCAGAGTGAAGACATAGTAACACCTAGAAGAACCATGGAGATATGTAATGGTCATCTAGAAAGAGGGTGAATGACGTTCACTGTTAAATATTTATAGTGAGGGTATTCAGCATAGTCCTGTTTTTCTGCAGTCACGTTCAGCAGAAGGTGATCAGACACAAAGGAGATGGTAGTTAAATAAGTGCGGGGCAGCTAGGTGATTACACTGAAGACAGGGAGGGGAAGTTAGGTGAGACTGTATGCAAGATATCATCATAAAATGGATTATGGAATTTCAACTGGATAAAGAGACATGTGAGATCTAAAGAGGACAAGGGATAAACATGTAGACGTGGCATCAAATTCTTGCTACTTTATAAAATTAAAGGTTTATTTCTCACTCGCTCTATATGCTCATTGCAAGTTGGTTGTGGCTCTTTCTTGCATTTTCCTTATGTTAGGAGTCTGTTAGATGGAGTGGATTCTCTCTGGAATATTGTTGATTGTTTGGTAAAGGGAAGAAAAGAACATAACGAATCACATGTTGATTCTCATGTTTTCTTCTTGGAAAGTCCACATGTCTACCGTGCTCACGTTTCGTTAGCCCAAGCACTTCATTGTGGCCATGTAGAGACATAATTGTATATTTTTTCTTAATATAATGATTCTGTTGTTGCTATTAAAGGATGAATATATTAGTTTTATTTCCTTTCTTTTTTTTTCCTATTAATTTGGATCCTTTGACTTTCCAGAAAATACCAGCTACTTTTGAGAAATTATTGAAATCGAATATTAATTACTTACATGTTTCTCGTATATGTGATTTCCCTTTCTTTGATATTTAGCACTCTTCAATCTATACATCTTTTGCATAAATATATCACGGTCACTATGAACTCTTCCTTCAAATCCTCCCCTGGATATCTCAGATTAACTCTTTATAGCCATCTGACATACAATTTCTCTTTGAAAAGTTTTCTTTACACCAAAGACTGTGATAGTTCACCTCACTACTCATTACAGTAGCTAAACTTGTCCTTTTAAAATTAATCAATGTTATTCCAATACATTATGTGATTATCAAGTTAATATGTTTATTCATCAGATGGTAAATTCCATAAAAGCAAGTTGTGTTTGTCTGATTGACCACTCATTCAGGGTTTGAAAGATGGCAGATATTCAATAAAACATTTAATAGATTTGTTTTTGGAAGCTGAAAAATGTTTAATATTTGTCATTTACTACTTAAAACAAAGACAATAAAACCACTATCACCTTGCACAAACTCATTTATATGTTATTACTTCATTCAAGTTGTGGAATTCATCTTGTAAATGGAAATCTGATGATCAGCTGAAGTTATACTTTGAATAAAAACCAGTCAATGTAACAAAACTACCCTGTGTTTCCTTCTCTTCTTCCTGTAATGAAGCCATACCTTCCTTCTCTGTTAATACTCAACTCTCCCTCACTCTGGCACTTTCTGTCATATCTACACTACTCATTAGTGCCTTATTCATTGATTACTCATTGGCTTTGTACCTCTTTGGGTCTATATGACTAACACATAAGAATTTTGACCTCTGAGTTGATGTGTAAGCTGTGGTGTTGTGTCCGTTGTGTGCCATGACTTTGGTAATCTATGGAGAGTCTCCGATGCTCTAGTTCCTCATATGTTTGATAAAGATTCCAATCTAGGTAATCTAAATCTAAGGTAACTCCTTGCTGCAAAACTCCATGATCGCCCATCCTTCCTTTAAGGAAAGCCCCACACATTTGATTATTTACATTATTTGCTATCTTCACAGAAATGATGAAAATGATGGGTACGTAGTAGTTATGCTATAAAGATTTATCAATTGTGGATTTAAAAATAAATAAATTTCATTTACTTGAGGAAATTAATCTATTCATATTTAGTCCCAGACTAAATAACACCCTATTTAAATTCTTACTAAATAAGTATTTTAATTTTCTTGAATATGTTTTCATCTGAAACTTATTTTTCCTTTTTGATTCCAAATGCCATACTTATTTTATGTATTATTCATTATATTATTAAATACACAAATTTCAATTTTTAAATTTCCTATATCAATGTATTTATTGAAATGATTAATAGATGTAGTGCTATTTTATTAAACATGAATATTTAGGCCCAGGTCTATAAGTGTAATTGTGTATGTCTTGTTCATTAGAGTTTTGTTGTGAATAGTTAGGTCAGTTGGATGGTAAGGTTTCTTTTTTTTATTATTAGGCCCCAGAGAGTGTGATCAGGACCATAAATCTCTACTCAAAGTTTTATTGGAGGATTGGGGCCCATAGTCCCTGTGATGTTAACAGTACAAATAAAACAGGCCCTAAATCTATATCTTTTATCCCTGTTGGGAGCCCCTGTTCTCCTACATTCCCTGTCAGATCTACCCACTGTTTTAGGTTCAGCCTCTATAGCATATGATCACATTGTGGGTTGTACCCTCCTATTCTCCCAAAATGCAACAATGCAGAAAAATTAGGCTGTGCATCCAAACTCCTGTATATTATTAAGGCAGCTTTTCTTCCCTTTCCTCCCCAAGTTGCTAGTTTTGATTATCTTGGTCACTTTTTACAATTTAAACTATCCAAGAGTTATAATTTGAATAACGCAGAAATACTGCTCATAAAAGATCATCCAAGAAGAGACTGGATCACCCACATTAGGTATTCCAAAAAGTATTTTATGTGAATTGTCATGTGTTATAATTGTTAATCTGAGTGCCCTGCATGAAGCAAAATGTCAAAGTTTTTGTCCATTATTGTGAGAAAGGGCAATTTGGACCAAGTGCTGTATGTGAACTTGCTGATTGATTGCACCCAAAAATTACACACGAATTTAAACATGCCCCTAAGCTTGACCCACCTCCAATCCAGGAGAATCTGTGTTCATGACGACATAGGTTTATGAAGGATTGAAAATGTAATTACTTCTTCTAAAGCTCATATAATTTGTCTGACTGAGGTAGCATCATGTCAATAAGTGGTACCACACTTATTCATTTTTTTAAAGAGCACACTTAGTAAAACATAAAAATAACAGAAACTGGTATGGTTTTCGGAAACCCTGGTGGCGTAGTGGTTAAGTGCTATGGCTGCTAACCAAAGACTTAGCAGTTCAAATCCACCAGGCACTCCTTGGAAACTCTATGGGGCAGTTCTACTCTGTCCTATAGGGTCATTATGAGTTGGAATTGACTCAGTGGCAATGGGTTTGGTTAATGGGTATGGTACTTCTAACTTATTAAGGAAGCACCAAATCATTTTCCAAAGTGGTTGTGCCATTTTGCATTCCCACCATCAGTGCATATGTGTCTCAGTCTCTCCAAAACCTCTCCAACATTTATTATTTTGTGTTTTTTTTGATTAGTGCCAGCCTTGTTGGGTGGGATGGTATCTCGTTGTAGTTTTGATTTGCATTTCTAAAATGTAGCCAAATTTTTTTTCCCAGTCTATAAGTTCTCTTTTAACTCTTTTGGTGAAGTCTTTTGAAGAGCATAAGTGTTTGATTTTTAGGAGCTCCCAGTTACCTAGTTTCTCTTCTTGTGGTTGTGCATCATTAGTTATGATTTTTAAACTACTTATGCCATGTATCAGGGCTCCTAGAGCTGTCCATATTTTTTCTTCCATAATCTTTATCATTTTACATTTATATTTAGGTCTTTGATCCATTTTGAGTTAGTTTTTGTACACGGTGTGAGGTATGGTCTTCCTTCAGTTTTTTTTTGCAGATAGATGTCCAGCTATGTCAGCACCATTTGTTAAAGAGACTGTCTTTTCACCATTTAATGGACTTCAACTGACATCTACAAACTACGAAGCAGCCATCCAGGTTACACTCCTTTTTTTTTTTTTTTTTTTTAATTCTTCCCTAACTTAGATCATTCCCTATTACATACCTTTCTGTTGTCTGGCCATCACCACTTCTTGTCTAGTCAAACCTAGACCCATGGGTAGTTGAATAATAGGTTGTTTTATTACCTTATGTTTTTATATGTTCCAGTTTTTTTTTTCTTTCAGTTATTTATTTCTAGTTTCACTCCACTATGGTCAGAGAAAATACTTTGTATAATTTTCAATCTTTTTAAATTTATTGAGACTTACTTTATGACTTAACATGTAAGCTATCATGGAAAATGCTCCATGAGCACTGGACCAGAAGGTACATTGTGCTGTTTTTTTAGCAAAGAGTTTTGCATATGTCTGTGAGGTTTAGTTGTTTTATAGTGTCATTCAGGACCTCTGCTTCCTTGTTAATCTTCTCTCCAATATTGAAAGTGCTGTATTGAAATCTCCAACTATTATTGTAGTGCTATCTATTTCTCCCTTCAGTTCTACTTGTTTTTGGTTTGTATATTTAGATGCTCCAATGTTGGGTGCATAAATATATTTGTTAAATCTTCTTGATGAATTGATCCTTTTATCACTATATAATGAACATTTTTATCTCTTCTAATAGATTTTGTCTTAGAGTCTATTTTGTCTCATGTAAAGATTGCCACCCCAGCTCTCTTTTGATTATAATTCACATGGAATATTTTTCCCATCTTTTTACTTTCAACCTACTTGTGTCCTTTGGTCTAAGGTGTGTCTTGAAAACAGCACATAGATGGATCTTTTTTTTTTTTAAGTCCATTCTGCCACTCTCTGACTTTTGTTTGGAGAATTTAGTCTATTTGGAGTTACTGTAATTAGCAATAAGAAAACACTTCTGTGATTTTGTTATTGTGTGTGTTTGTGTGAGCCTTAAGCCCTCTTGTCTTTTTTATCCAATACTGCCAGGTACTGTATTCTTGTTTTTTGTTAGTGAGCCATTTCAATTCCCTTCTCCTTTCCATTTGTTTATATTTTTAAAAGATATTTACTGGAGAGGTCAGGCCAAGGTGGCGGAACAACCAGATGCTTCTGGTGTTCCCTCTTACAACAAAGGCCTGAAAAATCAAGTGAAATGATTATATTTATGACAAGCTAGGAGCCCTGAACATTAAAGGCAAAGTTAGAAAACAGACTGACTGGAGGGGGAGGGAGAGATGGTTCAGAAGCAGAGAGGAGTTACTGGACCTGAATCACCAGAATCCCTCAGCACCATTTCCAGGAGCAGCAGTGGAGGGCTGGTAGTAGCATTTGGTTGCACTTTCCACAGGAAGAAGCAGCCAGGCGCACAGCCTACTCACACCTCCGGAACCAGAGAACAATGGCACTCTTGGCAAAAATAAGTACTTGCGAACATTTTACTGCTCCCCTAACCCCAAGCCAGCTTCCGTGGCTATTGATTCCCCTGGACTTGAGATAGGCCCATTGGAGCATCCTGAGCTATGTTCCTGGCATTGCAGAAGGAATAAATTCATAACACAGGGAAAAGATAATTTGCCAGCTCCATTTAGCTGGTATCTCATGACAAAAGTGGCTCCTGTCCAGGCATAAATGGATCATGGACTTTGAATAACTTTTCCCCCTTGCATGGACCTGTGTGGGCCTATTCCAGGAGAGTAGACACTTGCTGGCAGACTGCAACTGTTTAAGCTGTGCAGTGGAGAGGTGGGTGTTTGATATTTGACACTGCTTTGCCTATTAAACAGGGTTCTCACCTACCCACATCAGGGACAGATGTGGTAGCCCCACTCAGGTCACCCAGCAACCCACAACAGAGGTCCAAGGATAACTGGTACCTCCCAGTCTTTACAACAAAAAGCATTGGGTGTCCATGGTTCTTCTGCAGAACCCACCCACCTGTACACTCTAGGGAACAGGGAAGCACTTTCCTCAGAGACACTCGGGGGATGGTTCTCAGCCCCCTGCCTTGTTCAGAATGTGACCCCTGCTGCAACCAGATACCAGTACCTACACCAAACACCCTGCCCTCTGAGACTGTAGGACAGAGCCTGTACCACACCCTTGATGACCAGCTGACTGGACACCTGAGCTGAATCCACACAAGAAAAGTGAATGGACTTCTAGACTGATATACCTGTAGCCATCTGGGGACAGGACGTCAGAGCACCAAAGGTGAAAATAATCAAGCTACCTCACTCAAGCAACCCACGTGGGCATATCAAAAAAAAAAAAAAAAAAAAGCAAGAAAATTGGATACAGTAAGCAAACATAAAATAAACTTATACAATAACTTATAGATAGCTCGGACACAACAGTCAATGTCAAGTCACATAAAGAAACAGACCATGATTGCCTCAACAAGCTCTAAAAACAGAGAAATAAGGGATCTTCTGGGTGAAGGTGCCTTCATGGAATTACCAGATGCAGAATACAAAAGATTAACATACAGAACTCTTCAAGACATCAGGAAGGAGACCAGGCAATATGCAGAACAAGCCAAGGAACACACAGATAAAGCAGTTGAGGAAACTAAAAAGGCTATTCAAGAACATAATGAGAAATGTGATAAGCTGGAAGAATCCATAGGAAGACAGCAATGAGAAATTCAGAAGATTAATAATAAAATTACAGATTTACACAACTCAACAGAAAGTCAGAGGAGCAGAATTGAGCAAGTGCAAGGCAGAATCGGTGACGTTGCAGATAAAGCACTTCATGCCAATATATTTGAAGAATAGTCAGATAAAAGAATTTAAAAACATGAAGAAACCTTAAGAATCATGTGGAACTCTATCAAGAGAAATAACCTATGTGTGTTTGGAGTGGGTTGGGTGTTTGGAGTACCAGAACAGGGAGGGAGAACAGAAAAAGCAGAGAGAATCGTTGAAGATTTGTTGGCAGAAAACCTCTCTGATATTGTGAAACGTGGTATCTATCCAGGACGCTCATCAAACTCCATATAAGGTAGATCTTAAAAGAAAGTCACCAAGACCTATTATAATCAAACATGCCAAAACCAAAGATAAAGAGAGAATTTTAAGAGCAGCTGGGGATAAACAAAAAGTCATCTACAAAAGAGAGTCAATAAGAATAAGCTCGGACTACTCAGTAGAAACCATGCAGGCAAGAAGGATGACTTATATAGAGCACTGAAGGAAAAAAATTGCCAGCCAAGAATCCTATATCCAACAAAACTGTCTCTCAAATAATAAAGTATAATTAGGACATACCCAGATAAACAGAAGTTTAGGGAATTCATAAAAGCCAAACCAAAACTACAAGAAATACTAAAGGGAGTTCTTTGGTTAGAAAATCAATAATATCTGGTATCAATGCAAGACTAGAACACTGGACAGAGAAATCAGATGTTAACCCAGACAGGGAAATCAAGATTAAAAAAAAAAAAAACACTCAAACAGGGAAACAGAGATGTTATTATATGAAAAATAAGACAACATTAAAATAATAAAGAGGGGCTAAGAAAAGTAGTCATAGATCTTTTATATGGAGAGTAAGACAAGGTGATATAAAGATATAAAAGTTAGATTTAAACTTAGAAAAATAGGGGTAAATATTAAGGCAACCACAAAGCAGACTAACTATCCTACTTATCAAAATAAAAGAGAAGAAAAAACAGAGACTCAGCAGACACAAAATCAACAACAATGAAAGAGAGGAAAAGACAATATATAAAGATAAACTACTCAGCACAAAAAATTAAGTGGGAAAAAGAAATTGTCAACAACACACAAAAAATGATATCAAAATGACAGCACTAAATGCATACCTATCCATAATTATGATGAAAGTAAATGGACTTAACGCACCAATAAAGAGACAAACAGTGGCAGAATGGATTAAAAAACACAATCTGTCTATATGCTGCCTACAAGAGACACCTTAGGCTTAGAGACACAAACAAACTAAAACTCAAAGGATGGAAAAATATATCAAGCAAATGGCAATCAAAAAAGAACAGGCGTGCCAATATTAATTTAGGACGAAATAGACTTTAAAGTTAAATCCACCACAAAGTACAATGAAGGAAACTATATAATGATTAAAGGGACAATATATCAGGAGGGGAAACCCTGGTGGTGAAGTGGTTAAGTGCTACGGCTGCTAAGCAAAAGGTTGGCAGTTCAAATGTGCCAGGCACTCCTTGGAAACTCTATCGGGTAGTTCTACTGTGTCCTATAGGGTTGCTATGAGTCGAAATGGACTCGATAGCAGTGAGTTTGTTTTTGTTTTTTGTATTAGGAGGATATAACCATATTAAATATTTATGCACCCAATGACAGGGCTGCAAGATACATAAAACAAATTCTAACAGCATTGAAAAGTGAGATAGACAGCTCCACAATTATAGTAGGAGACTTTAACACACCACCTTTGGAGAAGGATAGGACTTCCAGTAAGAAGCTCAGTAAAGACATGGAAGATCTAAAGGCCACAATCAACCAACTTGACCTTATAGACATATACAGAACACCCAACAGTAGCCAAGTATACTTTCTTTTCTAAAGCACATGAAACATCCTGTAGAATAGACCACATATTAGGTCATAAAGCAAGCGTTAGCAAAATCAAAAACATTGAAATATTACAAAGCATCTTCTCTGACCATAAGGGCATAAAAATAGAAATCAGTAACAGAAGAAGCAAGGAAAAGAAATCAAACCCTTGAAAACTGAACAATACCCTGTTAAAAAAAAGACTGGGTTATAGAAGACATTAAGGATGGAATACAGAAATTCATAGAATGCAGTGAGAATGAAAACACTTCCTATCAGAACCTTTGGGACACAGCTAAAGCAATGCTCAGAGGTAAATTTATATCAATAAATGCATACATCCAAAAAGAAGAAAGGGCCAAAATCAAAGAATTGTCCCTACACCCTGAACAAATAGAAGGAGAACAACAAAAGGAACCTCAGTTACCAGAAGAAAACAAATAATAAAAAAGAGCAGAACTAAATGAGATAGAAAACATAAAAACAATTGAAAGAGTTAACAAGATCAAAAGCTGGTTCTTTAAAAAATTAACAAAGTTGATAAACTGTTGGTCAAACTGACAAACGAAAAACAGCAGAGGATAGAAATAACCTGAATAAGAAATGAGATGGGTGATATCACAACAGACCCAACTGAAATTAAAGGATCAAATGAAAAATTACTATGAAAAATTGTACTCCAACGAATTTGAAAACCTAGAAGAAATGGATGAATTCCTATAAACACACTACCTACCTAAACTAACAAGAACAGAGCTAGAACAACTAAATACACCCATAACAAAGAAGAGATTGAAAACGTAATCAAAAAAACTCCCAACAAAAAAAACCCTGGCCCGAATGGCTTCACTACAGAGTTCTACCAAACTTTAAGAGAAGAATTAACACCACTACTACTAAAGGTATTTCAGAACATAGAAAAGGAAGGAATACTCCCAAACTCATTCTATGAAGCCAGCATATCCCTGATACCAAAACCAGGAAAAGACACCACAAAAAAAGAAAATTACAGACTTATATCCCATGTGAACTTAGTTGCAAAAATCCTCAACAAAATTCTAGCCAACAGAATTCAACAAGATATAAAAAAATAATTCACCATGACCAAGTGGGATTCATACCAGTTATTCAGGGATGCTTCAACATTAGAAAAACAATTAATGCAATCCATCATATAAATAAAACAAAAGACAAGAACCACAGGATTTTATCAATTGATGCAGAAAAGGCATTTGACAAAATTCAACACCATTCATGATAAAAACTCTCAGCAAAATAGGAATAGAAGGAAAATTCCTCAACATAATAAAGGGCGTTTATACAAAGCCAACGGCCAGCATCTCCCTAAATAGAGAGAGTCTGAAAGCATTCCCCCTGAGATCGGGAACCAGACAAGGATGCCCTTTATCACCTCTCTTATTCAACATTGTGCTGGAGGTCCTAGCCAGAGCAATTAGGCTAATTAGAGCAATAAAGGGCATCCAGACTGGTAAGGAAGAAGTAAAAGTATCTCTATTTGCAGGTGACACGATCTTACACACAGAAAACCCAAAGGAATCCTCAAGAAAACTTCTGAAACTAGTAGAAGTATTCAGCAGAGCATCAGAATACAAGATAAACATATAAAAATGAGTTGGATTCCTCTACACCAACAAAAAGAACATCGAAGAGGAAATCACCAAATCAATACCATTTACAGAAGCCCTCAAGAAAATAAAATACTTCGGAATAAATCTTACCAGAGATGTAAAAGACCTATACATAGAAAACTACAAGAAACTACTGGAAGAAATCAAAAGAGACCTACATAAGTGGAAAAAAGTACCTTGCTCATGGATAGGAAGACAACAATCTAAAAAATTCTATTCTACCAAAAGTGATCTATAGATACAATTCAATTCCGATCCAAATTCCAACATTTTTTAATGAGATAGAGAAACAGATCACCTACTTCATATGGAATGGAAGAGGCCCCAGATAAGTAAAGCATTACTGAATAAGAAGAACAAAGTGGGAGGCCTCACTCTATCTGATTTTAGAACCTATTATACCGCCACAGTTATCAGAACAGCCTGGTACTGGTAGAACAACAGATACATAGACCAATGGAATAGAATTGAGAATCCAGACATAAATCCATCCACATATAAGGAGCTGATATTTGACAAAGGCCCAAAATTGGTTAAATGGGGAAAAGAAAGTCTTTTTAACAATTGGTGCTGGCATAACTGGATATCCATGTGAGAAAAATGAAACAAGACCCAAACCTCACGCCATGCACAAAAACAAACTCAAAGTGGATCAAAGAACTAAATATAAAACCTAAAATGGTAAAGATCACGGAAGAAAAAATAGGGACAATGTTAGGAGCCCTAATACATGGCATAAACAGTATGCAAAACATTATTAACAATGCAGAAGAGCAACCAGATAACTTCACAAAAAGACCACCTACAGATTGGGAAAAAGTTTTCAACTATGACATCTCCGACCAGCACTTGATCTCTAAAATCTACATGATTCTGCTAAAACTCAACCACAAAAAGACAAACAACCCAATTAAAAACTGGGCAAAGGATATGAACAGACATTTCACTAAAGAAGACATTCATGCGGCTAACAGATACATGAGGAAATGCTCTCAATCATTAGCCATCAGAGAAACGCAAATCAAAACTACAGTGAGATTCCAACTCACTCCAGCAAGGCTGGCATTAATCCAAAAAACACAAAATAATGTTGGAGAGGTTGTAGAGAGACTGGAACACTTATACACCGCTGGTGGGAATGTAAAATGGTACAATCAATTTGGAAATCAGTTTGGCACTTCCTTCAAAAACTAGAAGTAGAAATCCCACATGATCCAGCAATCCCTTCCTTGGAATGTATCCTAGAGAAATAAGAGCCTTTACACGAACAGATATATGCACACCCATGTTCATGACAGCACTGTTTACAACAGCAAAAAGATGGACGCAACCAAGGTGCCCATCAATGGATGAATGAATAAATAAACCATGGTATATTCACACAATGAAATATTACACATCGGTAAAGAACAATGTTGAATCCATGAAACATTTCATAACATGGAGAAATCTAGAAGACATTATGTGAGTGAAATCAGTCAATTGCAAAAGGATAAATATTGTATAAGGCCACTATTATAAGAACTGGAGAAACAATTTAAAGAGAGAAGAAAATACTCTTTGATGGTTAAGAGAGGGGGAAGAGCAGGAGGGGGGGAGAGGGGAATTCATTAATTAGATAGTAGATAAGTTTCATTTTAGGTGAAGTGAAAGATGATACACAATACAGGAGAGGTCAACACAAATAGGCTAAACCAAAAACAAAGAAATTTCCTTAATAAACTGAACACTTCAAACGCCAGTGTAGCAGAGGCAGGGGTTTGAGAACCATGGTTTAGGGCACATCTAAGTCAACTGGCATAATAAAATCTATTAAGAAAACATTCTGCATCCCACTTTGGAGAGTGGCATCTGCAGTTTAAATGCAAGCAAGTGACCATCTAAGATGCATCAATTGGTCTCAATCCACTTGGAGCAAGGAGGAATGAAGAACACCAAAGTCACAAAATAATTATGAATCTAAGAGACAAAAAGGACCACATAAACCAAAGACTACATCAGCTTGAGACCAGCAGAGCTAGATGATACTACTGATGACTGCCCTGACAGGGAACTCAACACAGAAACCCCAAGGGAGTAGGAGACCAGTGGGATGCAGACCCCAAATTCTCATAAAAAGACCAGACTTAATGGTCACACTGGGACTGGAGAAACCCCGGAGGCCATGGACCCCAGACCTTCTGTTACCCCAGGGTGGGAACCATTCCGAAAGCCAACTCTTCAGACAGGCATTGGACTGAATAGGGGATGGAACATGAGACTGGTGAAGAACAAGCTTCTTGGATCAAGTCGACACATGAGACTATGTTGGCATCTCCTGTCTAGAGAGGAGATGAGAGGACAGAGGTGGTGAGAAGCTACCTGAATAGACACAAGGAGAGACGGTGGAGGGAAGTACTGTGCTATCTCATCAGAGGGAGAGCAATTAGGAGTGTATAGCAAGGTGTATGTAAATTTTGGTATGAGAAACTGACCTGATTTGTAAACTTTCACTTAAAGCACGATAAAAATTAATTAAAAAAAATACATTGATAATTACTGGTGATTGGAATGTGAAAGTTGGAAACGAAGAGGAATGATTGGTAGTTGGAAATTACGGCCCTGGTGATAGAAATTTCAACAGAGATCACATGACTGAGTTTTATAAGACCAATGTCTTATTCATTGCAAATACCTTTTTTCAACAACATAAACAGTGATGATACACATTGACCTTGCCTGGTGGTATACACAGGAATCAAACCTACTACATCTGTGGGAAAAGGTGATGGAGAAGCTCATTATCATCAGTCAGAACAAGCCAGGGTTCTACTGAGGAACCGGCCATCAATTGTTCATATGCCAGTTCAAGTTGAAGGTGAAGAAAATTAAAACAAGTTTGGGAGAGCCAAAGTACAACCTTGAGTCTATCCCACCTGAATTTAGAGACCGTCTTCGGAATAGATTTGATGCACTGAACACTAACAACCCAAGACCAGGGAGTTGTGGGATGACATCAAGGACATATTAAATGAAGAAAACAAAAGGTGATTAAAAAGACAGGAAAGAAAAAACCAAAATGTATGTCAGAAGAGGTTCTGAAACTTGCTCCTGAATGAAGAGTAGCTAAAGCCAATGGAAGAAATGATGACGTAAAAGAGCTGAGCAGAAGATTTTAAAGGGTGGCTCAAGAAGACAAAGTGAAATATTATACAGAAACGTGCAGAGACAGAGTTAGAAAACAAAAAGCGTAGAATTTGTTTGGCATTTTTCATGCTGAAGAACAGAAGAAAAAATTCAAACCCCGAGTTGCAATGTTGAAGGGTTCTGTAGGCAAAAAATTGAATAAAGCAGGAAGCATCAAAGGAAGATGAAATGAACGCACAGTGTCATTGTACCAAAAAGAAATGGCTGTTGTTCAGCCGTTTCGGGAGGTAGCCTCTGATCGATAACTGATGGTATTGATTACCCGTGCTGAACGCATTGGTGAGAAACAAACCTCCAGAAATTGACAGAATACCATTTGAGGTGCTTCAACAAGCAGATGCAACCCTGGAAATGCTCACTGGTCTACGCCATGATATTTGGAAGACAGCTACCTGGCAAACTGACTGGAAAAGATGCGTTTTTGAGCCCATTCCACAGAAAGATGATCCAACAGAATGTGGAAATTATTTAACAATATCATTATTATCACAGGCAAGTAAAATATTGCTGAAGATAATTCAACTCTGTCAATGTGGAACTTCCAGAAATCAAGTAGGATTAAGAAGAGAGTGTGAAGCAAGAAATATCATTGGAGTTCTGGCCAACATGGCACCATAGACAGAAGCACTACGCTGTCCCTCCACAGCAAAGACCCAAAAAACTAAGTAAAACAGAAACAAACGTCATTCCTGCAACCTTAAGTGTCAAATGAAGGGATAAAGAACTCAGCCGAACACCGAATGGAATGATAATCTGACAGAAGACAGAGAGCACGGAGATATATGTGCTGAAGGCCCCACCAGCAGCATGGATCAACCATCTTGGACTCCTGTCAGGGATCGGCAGACAGGGAGCACGGGAAACTCCCAGCAGGAGACAGAGCACCTGGTAACTAGTGGTACATGCTTTCCCACCCCCCATTCTCCCCCTGCTGCTCTACCTCCAACCTTCCTGGCTGGCTGTGGTGCCTTCTATCCTTCCTGCCAGCTGCAGTTTCTTGGCCAGGAGACAGCTATGTTGGCCTCAGGCTCCTTGGATTTGCCCTGCCCACAGGCCCCTGCTTCTTCTTGAAAGGCTGTGAAGCCATGTTGGACTGGGGAACCACTCCCCCAGCTCACGACACCATGCTGCTGGAAGCCCTGGGGCTTCTTTTTTCCTTGTTTTGGTTTGTTCTGTTTTGTTTTGCTTTGTTTATTTGTTTTATTTTTATTTTTGCAGCTTGGGAGCCTCTTCTAGCCAGGCTGCACTGCACAGCTTAGGAGCCACTCACCCAATCTGCACAGCGACGTAGGTGGTATCCCTGGGGGCATTTTTTTTCTTTTTTTCCCCCCTCTTTTTTCTCTTTTTGCTCTCTTTTTCCCTTTCTACCTTTCTCCATTTCTCAGTTCTCCTTTCTCTGCATTTGTCTTCTGTTCCTGTCTCCTGAATACCTGGTGCTCTGTGACATCTATACCCCCTCTAGCCAGGCTATACTGCACAGCCTGGGAGCCACTTCCCCAGTCTTAGCAGCCCCACTGGTGGGACTGTGGGGCTCTTGGTGGTTTTTCTTTTCCAAATTTTTATCTAGTTATTTTTCTTTTGTTTTCCATTTCTTTCTCTTTTTTCCCTTTTGCTTTTCTCCATTTCTGTTTCTCATCTATTCACTCCAGTGGCAACCTCCCTTACCACTCTTTATTTATTTATTTGGTTGTTAGTTTTTGATACTGTTTCTTGCTCCCTTCTTTCCCATACTCTATTAGCTTCACACATCAAACCCCCCCCTTTCTTGCCTACCTGCACTGTTCACCTTGCATCACACTCCTGAGCAGCACAGGCACAGCGTACTGGAACCTGCCCAGCACTTATTCCTGGCCCACCCTGTTGGCCCTAGTAAGTGCCACAAACAATTCATACCAGCCCCTCCCCTTTAGCTGTATCTTTCCTGCTGCACCATAGCCGAATAACTGGCCATGCCCATTGGACAAGGAGGTGAAAAGTACTGTGACTACAGACGAGCAAATAACAAATAAAGCATGGTCTGCCTCCTCAGACATAACCAAATAAAACAAAAAAGCAGGCTGAAACAAATAAATGAAGAAAATAATTACTGAATGTCCCAAAGACAGCAGACAATATACAAAAGTATCAAAAAAACAGGACAAGATGAGTCCAGTAGTCGTCAAAAATAAAACACCAGATGACTTTCCAGTAGAAGTAACATTACTAGAACCACCTGGTAGGGAATTCAAATCTCTAATATTCCAGACAATTCAAGAGTTGAAGAAAAAAGCAGACAAAAATGACAAAAAAAAAAAAAATAGGCAAATTTTTGGGAAAAGCAGACAAATTCATGGAGAATACAGACAAAAATAATGGAATAATACAGGAACAAAACTCAAAAAAAAAATTCACAACTAGAAATGATTCAAAAACAACAATTAGAAATCCAAAAGATAAACAACAAGATTTCAGAAACAGACAGTGTCATAGAAAGGCTGAGGAGCAGGTTTGAAATGATGGAAGACAGAATCAGTGAAACTGAAGACAAACACTTGGATACAACTCCGTTTGAGGAAAAATAGAAAAAGATGAGCGAAAAAAGACCAAAAAAAAAAAAAAAAATGAAGAGACCCTGAGAATTATGTGGGATACAATCAAAAGGAAAAATTTGCAAGGGATCAGAGTTCCAGAACAGGGAGGCAAAATGGAAAACACAGAGACAATCACTGAAGAATTGCTGACAGAAAAGTTCCCTAATATCATGAATGATGAAAAGCTGACCATCCAAGATGCTCAACGAACTCCATATAGGATAGACCTCAAAAGAAAAACACCAAGGCATATCATAATCTCTAAAACCAAAGACAAAAAATCCTGATAGCAGCTCAAGAAAAACAAAAAGTGAAATATAGAGGAGAAACAATAAGCCTAAGCTCTGATTTTTGGCAGAAACCATGCAGGCAAGAAGGCAATGGTATGACACATATAAAACCTTGAAAGAAAAAATTGCCAACCAAGAATCATATATCCTGCAAAACTTTCATTCAAATCTGATGGTGAAATTAGGACATTTCCAGATAAACAGAAATTAAGGGAATACGTAAAATCAAACCAAACTTACAAGAATTATTAAAGGGAGTCATTCAGTCTGAGGACATACAACATATTCAAAACCAAAACAATAGCAACAGGGAACCAGAAAGGTTAATCTGTAAATGACAACAGCATAAGAACAGTGAAATAGGGAATAAACAGTGTAGGTATAGGTCTTTCTAATGGAGAGGAGGGCAAAGCAATACCAAGTAATAATAAACGGGTTCAAACCTAGGAAGATAAGGGTAAATTTCAAGGTAACCAAAAAGAAAGTTAACAAACCTAGTAATCAAAATAAAGAGGAGAAACATAAAGTCTCAATAAAAACAAAATCTACAAAAACAAAAGAATTGAAAAAGAAATCCACAAGCAAAAGGAACTCAGCACAAAGAGTATGAGGAACAAAGAAAATGTTAGCACTGCAAAAAGAAGCACTGCAGAATGGCAGCAATAAGCTCACACCTATCAATAATTACACTGAATGTAAACAGCCTAAATGCACCCATAAAGAGACACAGAGTGACAGAATGGCTAAAAAACAAACAGGATCCATCAATATGCTGTCTATAAGAGACAAACTTAGAAACAAAGACGTGAATTTATTAAAAACCAAAGGATGGAAAAAAATATATCAAACAAATAACTACCAAAAAAGAGCAGAAGTAGCAATACTAAGATCAGACAGACTTTAAAACAAAATCCACCATAAAAGTCACTGAAGGGCACAATATAATGATTAAAGGGGAGATCCATCATGAAGATTTAACCATAAAAAAAATCTACTCACCAACTGACAGTTCCCCAAAATACATAAAACAAACTCTAACAGAACTGAAAACAGAAATTGACAGTTCCACAATAATAGTAGGAGTCTTCAATAGACCACTCTCAGTAAAGGACAGAACGTCTAGAAAAACCTCATCAAAGATGTAGAATAGCTGAAGAGCACAATCAGCCAACTTGATCTCATAGACATATATAGAACACTCCACCCAACAGCTGCAAAGTACATGTTCTTTTCCAATGCACATGGAACCTTCTCCATGATAGTCCACATCTTAGACCACAGAGCAACCCTCAACAAAACCAAAAGCATTGAGATAATACAAAGTACCTTCTCTTACCACAATGCCATCAAAGTAGAAATTAACAACAGGAAGAGTAAGGAAAAAAATCAATTACATGGAAACTGAATAACACTCTGCTTAAAAACCACTGGGTAATAGAAGAAATCAAAGATGGAGTCAAAAAGTTCCTAGAATGAAACGAGAATGAAAACACATCATACCAAAACCTTTGGGACACAGAAAAGGCAGTCTTCAGAGGTTAATTTATAGCACTAGAAGCACACATCAAAAAAGAAGAAAGGGACAAAACCAAATCATTAGTTACACAACTTGAACAAATACATAGAGAACAGCAAAAGAAGCCCACAGCCACCAGAAGAAAGGAAATAATCAAGATCAGAGCAGAAATAAATGAAATAGAGAATAGAAAAACAATAGAAGGAATCAACAAAACCAAAAGTTGGTTCTTGGAAAGGATCAACAAAATCGACAAACCACTGGTCAAACTGCCAAAAAAAAAAAAAAGGAAAGAATGCGAATAACCAAATAAGGAATGAAATGGGGTACATTAGAACAGACCCAACTGAAATAAAAAGGTTCATAACAGAGTATTATGAAAAACCATACTCCAACAAATTTGAAAACCTAGAGGAAATGGACATATTTCTAGAGAAATATGTCCTACCCAAACTGACACAAAATAATGTTGAAAATCTGAACAGACCCATAACAAGACAAGAGATTGATAAAGTAATAAAAAAAACTTCCAGAACAAACAAACAAAAACAAGCCGTGGCCCGGATGGCTTTACTGGAGAATTCTACCAAACATTCAGAGAAAAGCTTACACCAGTACTACTCAAGCTATTTCAGAACATAGAAAAGGAAGCTATAGTTCCAAATTCATTCTATGAAGCCAGCATAGCCCTGATGCAAAAACCAGGCAACGACATCACAGAAAAAGAAAATTAGAGACCAATTTTTCTCATGAATATCGATGTAAAAATTCTCAACAAAATTCTAGCCAACAGAATTCAGCATCGTATCAAAAAAATAATATACCATGACCAAGCAGGGTTCATAACAGGTATGCAAGGAAGCTTCAACATTAGAAAGTCAATCAACGTAATCCACCACAGAAATAAAAGGAAAGAAAAGAATCACATGATCATCTCAACTGACATAGAAAGACATTTCAGAAAGTCCAACACCTATTCCTGATAAAAACTCTCAGTAAAATAGGTGTAGAAGGGAAATTTCTCAACATAATAAAGGGCATCTATGCAAAACCAATGGCCAACATCGTTCTCAACGGAGAGAGGCTGAAAACATTCTCCTTGAGAACAGGAACAAGACAACCCAACCCAAGGATGCTCTTTTTCACCGCACCTACTTAACATTGTATTGGAAGTCTTAGCTAGAGCAATAAGGCAAGAAACAGAAATCAAGGGCATCCAGATTGGTAATGAAGAAGTTAAACTGTTCCTATTTGTGGATAAGTTGATACTATACTTAGAAAATCCAAAACATTCCAGGAGAAAACTACTGGAACTAACAGAAAGATTCAGCAGAGTTGCAGGATACAAGATAAACATAAAAAAATCAGTTGGATTCCTATACATCAATAAAGAGAATGATAAGAAGGAAATCAAGAAAACAATACCTTTTATTACAGCCCCTAAAAAAATAAAACACTTGGGAATAAATCTAACCACAGATGTAAAAGATCTATACAAAGAAAACTTCAAAACATTACTGCAAGAAACCAAAAGAGATCTACATAAATGGAAAAACATCCAATGCTTATGGATAGGTAGACTCAACATTGTGAAAATGATGAGATCTGCCCAAAGCGATCTACAAATACAATGCAATACCGATCCAAATACCAACAACGCTCTTTAAAGAGATGGAAAAATTTATCATTAACTTTATATGGAATGGGAAGAATGCCCGGATAAGTAAAGCACTATTGAAGAAGAATAAAGTAGGAGGACTTGCACTACCTGACCTCAGAACATACTATACAGCTACGGTAGTCAAAACAGCCTGGTACTGGTACAATGACAGACACATTGACCAATGGAACAGAATGGAGAACCCAGATGTAAATCCATCCACCTATGGTCACCTGATCTTCAACAAGGACCCAAAATCCATCACATGGGGGAAAAGGCAGTCTTTTTAACAAATATTGCTGGCAAAACTGGATGTCCATCTGCAAAATATGAAACAGGACCCATACCTCACACCACAAAAAAAAAAAAAAAAACTAACTCAAAGTGGATCAAAAACCTGAATATAAAGCCAAAAACCATGAAGTTCACAGAAGAAAAAATAGGATCAACAGTAGAGTCCCTAATACATGATCTGAACAGGATACAAACCACAACCAACAACACACAAGCTCCAGAGAATAAGCTAGATGACTGGGATCTTCTAAAAATTAAACACTTATGCTCATTTAAAACTTCACCGAAAGACTAAAAAGAGGACCTACAGACTGGGAAAAATTTTTTGGCTATTACAAATCAGACAAGGACCTAATCATTAAAATCTACAAGAAAATCCAACACCTCCACAAAAAAAGACAAATAGTCCAATTAAAAAATGAACAGAGACTTCACCAAAGAAGACATTCAAGTGGCTAAAAGACACATGAGGAAATTCTCACCATTTCTAGCCATCAGAGAAATGCAAATCAAAACCACCATGAGATGCCATGTCACCCTGGCATTACTGGCACGAATCAATAAAACAGAATATAACAAATGTTGGAGAGGATGCCAGGAGATCATAACTCTTATGTACTGCTGATGGGACTGCAAAATGATACAAACTTTTTGGAAAATGATATGGTGCTTCTTTAGAAAGCTAGAAATAGAAATACTATTTGATCCTGCAATCCCACTCCTTGGAATATATCCTAGAGAAATGAGTCATCACACGAATAGATATATGTACACCAATGTTCATTGCAGCATTGTTCACAGTAGCAAAATGATGGAAACAACCTAGATGCCCATCAACAGATGAATGGATAAACAAACTGTGGTACATACACACAATGGAGTATTACACAAGGCTAAAGAATAATGATAGAATAATGATGAATCTGGGAAGTATCTCATAATATGGATGCATCTGGAGGACATTATGCTGAGTGAAATAAGTCAATCACAAAAGGGCAAATATTGTATGAGACCACTACTGTAAAAACTCTTGAAAAGTTTTACATACAAAAAGAAACAATATTTGATGGTTATGAGTGAGGGGAGGGGTGGGGGTGGAAAAACACCTAATAGACAAGAGATAAGTGGTAACTTTGGTGAAGGATAAGATAGTACACAATACTGGAGAAGCCAGCACAACCTGTACAAAGTGAGTCCATGATAGCTCCATAGACACACGGACCTGAGGGACTAAATTGGTGGCTGAGGGCTATGGGGACCATGGTCTCAGGGAACATCTAGCTCAATTGGCGTACAGAATTTATAAAGAATATGTTCTACATTCTATTTTGGTGTGTAGTGCCTGGGGTCTTAAAAGCCTGTGAGTTGCCTTCTAGGATACTCCACTGCTCTCACTCCTTCGGGAGCAAGGAAGAATGAAGAAAACTAAAGACATAGGGAAAGATTAGTCCAAAGAGCTAATGGGCCACATCTACCACTGCCTCCACCAGACTGAGTCCAGTACAACTAGATGGTTTCTGGCTACCATGACTGACTACTCTGACAGAAATCACAGTAGAGGGTCCTAGACAGAGCTGAAGAAAAATGTAGAAAAAATTCCAACTCAAAAAGAAAGACCAGACTTGCTGGCCTGACAGAGACTGGAGAAACCCTGAGTGCATGGCCTCCAGACACTCTTCCAGCTCAGTAATGAGGTCACTCCTGAGGTTCACCCTTCGGCCAAAGATTGAACAGGCCCATGGAACAAAACAAGACTAAAGGGGTGCACCAGCCCTGGGGCAGGGACTGGAAGGTAGGAGGGGACAGTACAGCTGGTAATAGGGAACCCAGGGTTGAGAAGGGAGAGTGTTGACATGTCGTAGGATTGTTAACCAGTGTCACACAACAATGCATCTACTACTGTCTGATGAGAAACTAGTTTGTTCTGTTAACCTTCATCTAAAGTTCAATTGAAAAAAAAAAAGAAATATCATTGATATCAGATGGATCTTGACTGAAAGCAGAGACTACCAGAAAGTTGTTTACCTGTGTTTTATTGACCATGTAAAGGTGTTCAACTGTGTAGATCATAACGAATTATGGATAATATTGTGGAGAATTCCAGAACACTTAATTGTGCTTGAGAGGAACCTGTACATAGGCCAAGATGCATTCTTTCAAACAGAACAAGGGGATACTGCATGGTTCAAAATCAGGGAAAGTGTATGTCAGGGTTGTATCCTTTCACCATACTTATTCGATTTGTGTGCTGAGCAAATAACCTGAGAAGTTGGACTACATGAAGAAAAACACAGTACCAGGTTTGGAGGAAGACTCAGTAACAGCTTGTGATATGCAGATAACGCATTTTGTTTGCTGAAAGGGAAGAGAACTTGAAGCACTTACTGATGAAGTTCAAAACTACTGCCTTCAGTGTGAATTGCACCTCAACAAAAGAATACAACAATTCTCACAACTGATCCAATAAGCAACATCATGATAAATGGAGAAAATATTAGTTGTCAAGAATTTAATTTTACTTGGATCAACAATCAACACCCTTGGAAGTAGCAGTAAAGAAATCAAAATACATATTGCACTAGGTAAATCTGCTGCAAAAGACCCCTTGAAATTTTAAAGAGCAGAGATGTCACATTAAGGAATATGGTACAGTGCACCTAACCCCCATGGTATTTTGAATTGCCTCATACATGTGAAAGCTGAACAATGAATAAAGAAGACCAAAAAAGAACTGATGCCTTCAATTCATGGTGTTGGTGAAGAATATTGAATATACTACGAATTTCCAGAAAAACAAACAAGTCTGTCTTGGGAGAAGTACAGCCAGAATGCTCCTTAGAAGCAAGGATGGCAAGACTTAATCTTACATACTTTGGACATGTTATAAGGAGGGACCGGTCCTTGGGGAAAGAGATCATGCTGGTTAAAAAAAAAACAAAAACAAAAAAACCCAATGCCCTCGAGTCGTAGCTGGTTAAGTAGAGGGTAAGTGAAAGAGAGGTAATCCCTCAACCAAGTGGATTGACATTGTGGCTGTAACAATGGGCTCAAACAGCAATGATTGTGAGGATTGCACAGGACAAGGCAGCGTCTTGTTCTGTTGTACTAAGGTCACTTTGAGTCAAAACCAACTCGATGACATCTAACAACAACAACTATTCTTGTCCATGTAGTTACCTTTGCTGAAGATCTTTCTTTTTACACATGGCCTTGAATTACTTTCTAGTGTACTTCTCTTCTATTTGAAGGACTCCTTTCAGTATTTTTGTAGGGCCAGTCTGGTGGATATGAACTCTATCATTTTCTGTTTTGGGGGGAATGTTTTAGCCTCATCTTCATTCCCAAAGGATAGTTTTGCTGGGTATAGTATTCTTGCTTGACTGTTTTTTTCCCCCAACAATTTAAATATATCATTCCACTGCCTTCTGGCCTCCTATTTCTGAGGAGAAATCAGCACTTATTCTTTTTGGGGATCCTTCACGTGTGTCTGTTTGTTTTTATTTTGGTGCTTTCAGGTTTCTCTCGTTATCTTTACATTTTGAGAGCCTGATTACACGTCTAGGTGTATATCTCTTTTGGGTTTATCCTGGTTAGAGTTCTTTGAACTTCTTAGATTTGTAGAATCAAGTCCTTCATCAGGTTCAAGATATTTTCTTTATTTCTTTTAATATTATTTTTGTGCCTCTCTGTCTCTGTCTCATCTCTTCCTGGAATTCCCAGGGTGCATATATTAGGTCTCTATATGATGTTCCATATTTCCATTAAACTGTGCTCAGCAGTCTTGTGCCTATGTTCATGTTAATATTTAGCCTTTGTAATTTTGTCTGTCTTATCCTCTAATTCTCTGATTCTTTGTTCTCCCTGATCAATTCTCTTGTTAAATTCTTCCATTATGCTTCCCATTTCAGTTATTGTCTATTTCAGTTCCAATATTTCTGACTATTTCTTTTTAGAGTGCCTTTCTCACTTTATAAATCCTCATTTTGTTCATACATATTTTTCTCATTTTTTTTAGATCTTTGTTTCTGTTTTCCCTTAGTTCTTTGATTATGTTTAACATTGTTGCAATATAGTCTTCCATTATGTTTATTATTTGGGCTTCTGTAGATGCAATTTTACTCCCTTCATCTTCTTCATTTGAATAGGCCATCATTTCTCTTATGTTTGTGTGTCGTGTGATTTTTTTTGTTGGAGCACTGGAATTTTCAAGGGTGTTGACTGTCTCAGGTTGCTCCAGTTTTGGGTGTTTTTTTCCTGCACTAATCTCTTAGGTGGGCAGAGCCTTTAGACCTTGCTTACTGTGTCCATTTCTACCCTATTATTTCTCCTTCTCTCTCCCTGTTTTCAACAGGATTCAAGAGTTCAAGAGTTCAGTGTTCAACTTACGGTGTCTTATAAACACACCAGGGAAAACGAAGTGATTCACAAAAGAGGCAACTACTCAGGAGAGATTTGCACACTACTCTATCTGTCCACCAGGGGATGCAGTCCTCTCTTCCTCTTCCCTTCTGTTTCTGCAAACAAGTTATCAGTTGGAAAACCAATGCCCAATGAGTCCCCTGCAGAGATGGGTGTTACACTCAGGTTTTGCCTGAGTCTTCCTTCCCAGCTCTTTGTGTGTTATTTATATCTGAGCCGACATTCAGAGGAAGCACAGGTAGTCTTTCCTCTGTATCGGGAAAAGAAGGGCTGGTAGTTCCCAAACAGATCTCCAAGATATCTGTCTAGTTGATTTCAGAGTCCTAGTGATTCTGTGTTGCATTCTCTATGGAGAAGCCTCAATATTATCAGTGAAGACAAAGCCAGGGACTGACTGTGAAACAGGTCATCAATTGCTCATGTGCAAGTTCAAGTTGAAGATGAAGAAAACCAAAGCAAGTCCAAGAGTGCTAAAGTACAACATTGAATGCATCCCACCTGAATTTAGAGACCATCTTAAGAATAGATTTGATGCACTGAACACTGAAGATTAGAAGAGTTGTGGGATGACACCAAGGGCATCATACATGAAGAATGTAAAAGGTCATTAAAAAGACACTAAAGAAAGAAAAGACAAAAATGGATGTCAGAAGATACCGAAAATTGCTCTTGAGTACAGACTTGGTAAGGTGAACAGAAGAAATGGCAATGTAAAAGGGCTGAACAGAAGGTCTCAAAGGGTATCTGGAGAAAGCAAGGTAAAGTATTACAATGAAATGTTCAAGGACATAGAGTTAGAAAAACAAAAGAGAAGAACACTATCAGCATTTCTCAAGCTGAAAAAACTGAAGAGAAAATTCAAATCTTGAGTTGCAATATTGAAAGATTGTATGGGCAAAAAATTGAATGACACAGGAAGCATCAAAAGAAAATGAAAGGAATACAGAGAGTCACTGTCCGAAAAATAATTGGTTGATGTTCCAACATTTTAGAAAGTAGCATATGATCAAGAAGTTGTGCTACTGAAGGAGGAAGTACAAGCAGCGCTAAAGGCATTGGCAAGAAACAAGACTTCAGGAGTTGATAGAACCAGTTGAGATACTTCAACAAAAAGATAAAACACTGGAAGAGTTTACTTGTGTATGCTGAAATGTTTGGAAGACAGCTACCTGCCAACCAACTGAAAGGGATTCATATTTGTGTCCATACCAAACAAAGGTGATGATGCGGAATGCAAAGATTATCAATCACCATTATTAATATCACATACTGGCAACATTTTGCTGAAGATAACTGAGTAACAGCTGCAGCCATACATTGATAGGGAATTGCCAGAAGTTCAAGGAAGATTCAGAAAAGGACAAGGAACACGGGACACCAGTATACCTGGGTTGAAAGCAGAGAATACAGAAAAGTGTTCACCTGTGTTTTATTGACTATGCGAAAGTATTGAACTGTGCTGACCATAACAAAGTATGGATAACATTGCAGTGAATGGGAATTCCAGAACACTTAATTATGCTCCTGTGATATCTGTACATGGATCTCTTGTTCAAACAGAAAAAGTGGATAATGAATGCTTTTAAATTGGAAAAGGTGTGCAGCAGAATTGTATCTTATTTATTCAATCCATATGCTGAACAAATAATCTCAGAAACTGGACTATGCAAAGAATAATATGATGTCAGGATTGAAGGAAGACTCATTAACAACCTGAGATATGCAGATGATACTGTCTTGTTTTCCAAATTACTGTTTGTTTGTTTTTTTTAATCTGTTAACTTTTCTTGTTTTATTTTCTTCAGGAATTTTTAAGCCTTTTTTTCCAAGTCCTTAACCATTTTAATCTGCTTCTTTCTTTATTCTTACATGATTTTCTTTTTTTATTTAATACCTGAATTTGTAGACTCAATACTGTTCTCTTTTTGTTTTGCATTTACTCCTTTGACATCTCATGCATAGTATTTGTATTTCACAGAAACACAGTCTTTTATTGCGTTTTAATTTTGAGGAAAATGACTTTTCACGGTTTTTGTAGATATTATGGTGTAGCTTTTCTAGTACATTTTTGGACAATTTCTTGTCATTTTTCATTATTTCCTTTTACTTTATTATTGTGTTAAAATATATGTAAATATTTGCCAATTCAAAAGTTTTTACGTGAGTGTTCAGTGACATTGATTATATTCTTCATCTTGTGCAATCGCTATCATTTTCTGAATTACTCCACCACCAATAACATAAATTCTGTGCCCCTTATGCAATAACTTCCCTTTTCTCCCTTCCTCCCTGGTAACCACTCGTAAACTTTGGTTTCTATTCGTCAATCTCATATAACTGAGACATTACAGCATTTGTCCTTTTGCAACTGACTTATTTAACTCAGGATAATGTTTTAAGGTTCATCCTTGTATTGGCATGTATCAGAACTTTACGTCTTTTGGGTATGTATCCAGGGTTGGGTCATTATGAATCAAAATCAACTCGATGGCAACGGGTTCTTTTTTTTTTTTTTTACCTAGGATTGGGATTGCTGGGTCATATAGAAGCTCTATGTTCAGGTTTTTGAGGAACCACCAAACTATTTTCATTAGCAGCTAAACCATTTTACATTCCCATCAGCAATGGATGAAGGTACCAATTTCTCCACATCCTTGCCAACATTTAATATTTTTCCATTTTATTTTTATCATAGCTGTTCTAGTTGGAGTTGACTAGTATTCCAATGTGGTTTTGATTTGCATCTCTCTAAAGGCTAATTTCATTTGAATATCCTCTCGGATGAAATATCTGTTCAAATTCTTTGCCCACTTTTTCTTTAGGCTATCTTTTTTTTTTTTGTCAAATTGTATAATCTTTTTTTAGAATAATTTTGGATATTAAACCTTACCAGATACATTGTTTCCAAAAATTTTCTCCCAATCTGTAGGTGTCTCTTCACTTTGTTTATAAAGTTCTTTGATGAAGAAAAGCATTTAATTTTTATGAGAGCTCATTTATCTGTTTTGTCTTTTGCTGCTTATGCTTTTGGTGTCACATTTGATAGTTGATTGTTAATTTTAAGTCTCATAACATTACCCCTATGTTTTCTTCTATGAATTTTGTGGTTTTAGTTCTCACATTTTCCTGGATCCATTTTGAATTGGTTTTTGTATAATGCGAGGCATAAATTCTGCTACATTATTTGCATGTGAAAATCCAATTTTTACAGCAGTATTTTATTTTTATTTTTTACTAGCAAGAGAGTATTTTATTTTTTAAATTTTGTTGTGGTTTTGGTGAGAATTTATTGAGCAAGTTAGTTTCTTATTAAAAATTTATACACAAATTGTTCTGTGACATTGGTTGCAATTTCCGCAAGGTGTCTTCAGGCTTCCTTTCCACCCCAGGCTTCCTGTATCTGTTCATCCAGTTTTCCTGTGTCTTACTGCCTTCTTGTCTTTGCTTAAGGCAGGTGTTGATCATTTGGTCTCCCATGTTTGATTAAGCTAATAAGCACATTCCTCACATGTGTTATTGTTTGTTTTATAGGTCTTTCTAATCTTTGGCTGAAAGGCAGACTTTGGGAGTGGATTCAGTTTTGAGTTGGCAGGGTGTCCTGTGGCCATAGTCTAGGGGGTCCCCCCAATCTCTGTTAGACCAGTAAGTCTGATTTTTTTTTTTAATTTGATATTTGTACTACCTTTCTTGTCCTGTTTCTGTCCAGGAACCTCTATTGTCATCCCTGTCAGAGCGGTCTCTGATGGTAGCCAGGTACAATCTAGTTCTGGGCTCAGGCTAGTGGAGGCTGTGGTTCATGTGGTCCATTAGTCCTTGGGACTAATATTTTATCTGTGTCTTTGGTTTACTTCATTCTCATTTGCTCCCAATGGATGTGACCAATAAACTTATCTTAGATGGCCACTTGCAAGCTTTTAAGACCCTAGACACTACTCCTTACCAAAGTAGGACACAGAACATTTTCTTTATGAACTATGTTATGACTTTTGAGCTAGATGTCCTGCCAGGTCATGGTCCCCAGTCCTCATTCCCAGTAACTCAGTCCCTAAAAGTGTTTGGATGTGTCTAGGAAGCTTCTATGACTTTGCCTTGGTCAAGTTGTCCTGACTTCCCCTAAATTGTGTGTTGTCTTTCCCTTCATCAGAGTTAACACTTTCTACTATTTAGTTAGTGAAGTCTCCTCCCCCTCCCTCCCCACCCTCAAAACCATCAAAAAATGTTTTTTTCTGTGTTTAAACCTTTTTTTGAGTTCTTATAATAGTGATCTCAAGGAATATTTGTCCTTTTGTGACTGAGTAATTTCACTCAGCATAATGCTCTTCAGCTTCATCCATGTTGTGAGATCTTTCACAAATTCATCATTGTTCTTTAGTGTTGTGTAGCGTTCCATTGTGTGTATGTACCATAGATTGTTTATCCATTCATCTGTTGATGGGAACTTAGGTTGTTTTCATCTTTTTGTTTTTGTGAATAATGCTGCAGTGAATATGGGTGTGCATATGTCTATTCCTGTGACGGCTTTTATTTTTCTAGGATATATTGCTAGGAGGAGGCTTGCTGAATTCTATGGTATTTCTATATCTAGCTTTTTAAGGAGGTGTCATATATTTTTCCATAGTGACTGTACCATTTTATATTCCTACCAGCAGTGCATAAGGGTTCCAATCTCCCCACAACCTCCCCCAAATTCATTATTTTCTGTTCTTTTCATTAGTGCCAGAAATGACCAGGTGAGATGGTATCTCATTGTAATTTTGATTTGCATTTTTCTAAAGGCTAAAGATCGCAAGTGTTTCCTCATGTGTCTGTTAACTGCTTGAATGTCTTCTTTGTTGAGGTGTCTACTCATATCCTTTGCCCATTTTTAATTGGATTGTCTTTTTGTTGTTGAGGTGTTGAAGTATTCTACAGATTTTAGAGATTATGCCTTTGTCAGATATGTCATGGCCAAAAAACTTTTTCCCAGTCTGTAGGTTGTCTTTTACTCTTTTGGTGAAAGTCTTTTGATGAGCATAAGCATTTAATTTCTAGGAGCTCCCAGTTAGTTTCTCTTCTGGTGTTTGTGCATTGTTAGTTATGGTTTGTAGTGTATTTATGCTATGTATTGGGACCCATAGCATTGTCCCTACTTTTTCTTTCATAATTTTATCCCTTTGGTTTTATTTTTAGGTCTTTGATCCATTTTGAGTTAGTTTTTGTGTATGGTGTGAGGTATGGGTCCTGTTTTATTTTTTTACAAATGGACATCAAATTTGGCCTGGACTTTAAGGACTTTGGTCCTTTGTCAAAGATCAGCTGACCATAGGTGGATATATTTATATCTGAGTTCTCAATTCTCACAGCAGCATTTATTAAAGAGACTCTTCTTTCCCCATTTAATGTACTTAGCACCATTTATCGAAAATCAGTTGACAATAGATGTATGGATTTCTTTCTGTGCCCTCAATTCTATTACATCGGTAGATATTTCTATCATTATGCAAGTGCCAGGCTATTTTGATTATTGTAGCTGTATAGTATGTTTTGAAATTAGGAAATGTGAATTGCACTTTATCAAGATTGTTTTGACTATTTGAGCTCCCTCGCCCTTTGATGTAATTTTAAGAGCTGGCTTGTCCATTTCTGCAAAGAAGGCTGTTGGAATTTTGATTAGGATTGCAATTAATTATAGTTTGCACTGAGTAGTATTGACATCTAAACTATTAAGCGTTCCAATTCAAGAACACAGAACATCCTTCTATTTATTTAGGTCTTCTTTATTTTTGTAATGTTTTATAGTTTTCAGTGTGCAAGTCTTTCACCTTGTTTGTTAAATTTATCCCTAAGTACTTTAGTCTTTTAGATGCTATTCAAATGGTATTATTTCCTTAATTTCCTTTTTAGCTAACTCCTTTCTGGTGTATAGAAACAGGGCTGATTTTTCTGTTGACCTTCTACCCTTCCACTTTGCTAAATTTATTTATTAACTCTAACAGTTTTCTTGTGTGTTGTTTGGGGTTTACTATGTCTGTAGTCACATCATCTGCGGAGAAGGATAGTTTTACTTCCTCCTTCCTGATTTGCATTCCTTTTATTAATTTTTTTTTTTTTGACTTGCTGAATTTCTGTGGCTAGAATTTCTAGTACAATGTTTAATTGTATTGGTGACTTGGACATCCTTGTCTTTTTCCTGATCTTACAGGGAAGCTCTCCATCTTTCTCTGTTGAATATGATTTTAGGAATGGGATTTTTATAAATGCCATTTGTTTTACTGAGAAATTTCTCTACTGTTTCTATCTTGTTGAGTGTTTTTAGCAAGAAAGAGTGTTTTTTTTTCAGATGGCTTTTGTAAACCTATTTATATGATCACGTAGTTCTTTTTTTGTGTTCTGTTAATGTGTTTTACGTTGATTGATTTTCTAATATTGAATCACCGTTGCATTGCTGGAATAAATTCCATATGATCATAGTGTATAATCCTTTTAATGTGCCTTCAGAATTGGTTTGCTAGTATTTTGTAGGACTTTTGCATCTATATTCATAAGGGATGTTGGTCTGTAATTTTCTTGTGGTGACTTTGGCTTTGATTTCAGGGTTAGGAAGAGTTCTCTCCTCTTCTACTGTTTTAGAAAAGTTTAACTAGGATTGGAGTCACTTCTAGAAATATTTTGCAGATTCTCCAGGGAAGCCAGTCTGGCTCAGGATTTTCTTTGTTGGGAGGTTTTTGATCACTGATTCAATCTCTTCACTTACTGTATGTGTGTTCAGAGCCTCTCTTTCTTCATGAGTCAATGTAGGGGGTTTATGGGTTTCTAATACTTTGTATACTCCCTGTAAGTTATATAATCCATTGGCTTATAACTGTTCGTAATATCCCCTTACAATCTTTTTTTTTTTTTTCTTTTCTATATGTTCTGTTGTAAACTTCCCACTTTCATCTCTAATTTTAGGTATTTGAATCTTTTCTCTCTTTTTCTTGGTCAGTCTAGATAAAAGTTTGTCCATTTTATTGATCTTTTCAAAAAAAAAAACAAACAAACTTCTCTTGATACTCCCTATTCTTTTCCTATTCTCTATTTCATTTATTTCCTGCTTTATCTTTGTTATTTCCTTTCTTCTTGCAGCTCTAGGCTGTTTTGTCTTCTTTTTCTATTTCCTCAAATTGTAGAGTTAAGCTCTTGTTTTGGGATTTTTCTTCTTTTTAAGTGTAGACATTGATCGCTATAAATGTCGCTCTGAATACTGCCTTCACTGCATCCCATAGGTTTTGGTATGTTATGTTTTCATTTTCATTCTACCCTAACTACTTTTTGATTTTTCTCCTGATGTCTTCCTTGACCCATTCACTGTTTAGAAGTATATCGTTTAGTTTTAACATATTTGTGTGTTTTCTAGTTTTCTGCCTGTTAGTAATTTCTAGTTACATTTTATAATGGAAAGATACTTTGTATGTTTTCAACCTATTTACATTTATTGAGACTTTCTTTGAGTCCTAGGGCATAGTCTATACTGGAGAATGATCCATGTGTACTCCAGAAGCGTACATATTGTGCAGTTGTTGAGTTGTAGGGTTGAGTATTCTATACATGTGTGTTAGGTTTGGTTGGTTAATAGCGATGTTTAATATTCTATTGTCTCCAACTATGATTGTAGATCTGTTTATTTCTCCCTTCAGTTCTGTTAGTGTTTGCGCAATAGATTTTGGGGCTCGGAGATTAGCACATAATTGTTATATCTTCTTGACAAATTGACTTTTTAATATTATATAGTGTCTTTCTTTGTCTCTTTTAATAGATTTTGACTTAAAGTTTATATTCTATGATATTTAAATTGCCATGCCAGCTCTGTGTTGATTACTATATGCATGGAATATTTTTTTCCATTCTTTCACTCTCAACCATTTTGTATCTTTTTGCCTATTGTGTGTCTCTTGTAGACTGTGTATAGGTGGTTCATATATATGTATACATATATACATATATATATATCCACTCTGCCATTGTCTGCCTTTTTATTGGGGCATTTAAACCATTTATATTCACTTCATGGTAATTACCAATAAAGAAGGTTAGACTTCTGCCTTTTTGTTATATATATTGTGCTTCTTGTGCCTTCTTTGTCCCTCTTTTTCTGCAGTGTCACCTTCTTTTGTATACGGTAGATTCTTTTTCCTTTTCTTTTTTTTGTACTGAGGCTTTTTGTTTCCTATATCCTTTCCTTCTGTGTGTACTTTTTATTTACCTTTTTTGGGGTTACCCTGAGGATGACATTTAACTTGTTGTCTTTACAACAACCTAGATTGTATTGACACCAACTTAAATCCAATACCATACAAAACTCTAGATCTATGCAGACAACCCTTTTATTATATTGTTTTCACCAATTACATCTTTATATCTCACATGTCTTGTAATCTAAATTTAAGCTTACTATCATGCATTTGTTATTATAAAGCAGGAAATACAGACCAGCTCTATTTATCAACCAAAAATACTTCAAATATGGTCATTATGCTTGTTAAGAAATCACCTGTAATGGAGGTTTTTTTTTTTTCTTTTGTAAGTACTATTTCAAGTTACTTTCTAACGTCCTTTCCTTGGGAATGACTCTCATTAACACTTCTAGTAGGGCTATTCTATTAGTAACCAATTTTCTTAGCTTTTGTTTATTTGGGAATGTCTTAATTTCACTCTCAGTTTTCAGTGACAGCATTGCTGGATACAGTATTCTTAGTTGACAGTGCTTTTTTTTTCCATCAATTTAAATATGTCATTCCACTGCTTTCTTGTCTGTGTGGTTTCTGAGGATAAACGAGCACTTAATCTTTTTGATTCCCTCCTTGTAGGTGATAGAAACCCTGGTGGCACAGCAGTTAACTGCTCAGCTGCTAACCTAAAGTTGAACCCACCAGCTGTTCTGCAGGAGAAAAATGTGGCAGTCTGCTTCTGTAAAAGACTACCCATAAAAAAAAAAAAAAAAAAAAAAATTACCATTGAGTTGATTCTGACTCATAGTGACCCTATAGGACAGAGTAGAACTGCCCTGTAGAGTTTCCAAGGAGCACCTGGGAGGTTCGAACTCCCAACCTTTTGGTTAGCAGCCTTAGCACTTAACCATTACGCCTCTGGAAACTGTACAGATTAGGGACTTGGAAACCCTATGGGGCAGCTCTACATTGTCCTATATGGTCAGCATGAGTTGTAATCGACTTGCTGACAATGCTTTTTTTGTTTGTTTGTTTTGTTTTGTATCTGATACTTTGCTTTTTCATAATGCTTTCAAAATTCTCTCTTTGTCCTTGGTTTTCAAGAGTTTGATTATAATGTTTCTTAAAGTGGCTCTTCTTGGATTTATTCTACTTGGAGTTTGTTGAGCTTCTTGGATGGTAAATTTATGTCTTTCATCATATTTGGTAAGTTTTAGGTCATTATTTCTTCAGATATTCCTTCTGCCTCTATCTCTTTTCTCCTTTTGGGACTCAGATAATATGTATATTAGCCTACTTGATGGTGTCCCACAGATCTCTTAGGCTTTGCTCACTTTTCTTGTTTTTTTTTCTTTTTGCTCCTGAGACTAATCTCAATTGCTTTATTTTCAATTTGTTAACTTTTTTTTCTGCCAATTCAAGTATTTAAGTCTGCTGATTAGTCCTTTAAGTGAACTTTTCATTTTTGTTATTACACTTTTCAGCTCCATTCTGGTTCTTTTTAAAATAATTTTTGTCTCTTTATTGAAACTACTGATTTGTCCTTGAAGCATTCGTCTGATTTCATTTAATCCTTTCCATGTTTTCCTTTAACTCTTTGAGCAGTTTCTGTCCCCTTCTTTTGGTCTTTTGCATGGACCATCTTTTTCTGCCTACTTATACATTCTGTGATTGTTTAAACCAAGGTATTTAGCTAGTAATCTTGGAAACTCTGGAGATTAGATTATTCTCCTTCTCTAAGGTTTGCTGTTCTTTCTCTTTAATATTGTTGTTATTTATTTCATGTTAATTTTTTATGATTTTAAATTATTAAAGGTTTAGTTCTCTGCTTCAACACCAAACCCTCTCTCTGAGAGAAGCTGCTGTTGCCATTTCCCTACTAGTCTCCCTCCCCAGAAGCACCAACTGTCACTATTTTTCCTCTAGGATCCCTGAGTGAGGGTGCTAGCTGTGCTACTTCAGTACCAGACTCTATGATTTATATCAACTGGTGATGCCATACCCCACCAGACACCCATGTTCGGGACACTGACTGTGCTGCTCTGGTCTTGGACTACCCTCTTTCCATGGATGCTGACTATACCCCTCTAGTATGCATCCCCCTCTTTGGGATTACCAGCTGTTGCTAACCACCTACCACTAGTCTAGTCTCTGCCATGTAAGCACTGATGGTGTAACCGTGGCACCAGATTCCCCACTCAGGAGCCCCTGCTGTCTCACATTCACCACAAGTTTTCTCTCCTGAAAGCACTGGCCATGCAGCACCAGCCCCAGAGTTCCACTTTGCAAGCTACAGCTCATTCAGTTTCACCATATGTCCTCATTGCTCAGGAACTCTGGTCCATACTGCATTCATCATGCCACTCAATTCCAGACCTAACTGCTGAGGAACTCTGGCCTGAACTGTGCTCACTTTGATGCTCTTTCTTGGGACTCACCACATGGAACTGAACCCACAGTGCCTCCCCATCCCAAAGGTCATCACTCAGAAACTCCAGCCTGCATTGTGTTTACTTTGTGACTCTTTCCCAGGAGTCCTCTTAGTTTTCACGTATGATGTTTGTTGTCTTTCCTATGAGTGCCATGACAAATACCAAAAAGGGAATGGTTTTAAAAATATAAATTTATTGTCAACAATTCTGGAAGCTAGGATTTCAAATCAAAGTATTGACTGTGCCAATTCCTTCTGAGGACTTTGAGAGAGGAACTGTTCCATGCATATCTCCTAGCTTCTAGTACATGTCCCTAATCCTTGGCTGCTTATAGATATATACTCACATCATGCCTCCCCCATTGTGTGTGACTCTGTCTTTTCTCCTCTTTTATATCACACTCAGACCTCTGGGTGGCACAAGCATTTTGCACTCAATTCTAACCTAAAAGTTGGCAATTTAAACCCACCCAGTGACACCATGGAAGAAGTCCTGAAGATCTGCTTCTGTAAAGATAACAGCCAAGAAAACCCTATGGAGCAGTTCTAGTCTGTCACACATGGGGTTGTAATAAGTTGGAATTGACTCGAAGGCTTGGGGTTTGGTTTGGTTTACTCAGAATTGATTAGGATTAGAAACCAACCTGCTTTGATATGACCTCCTTAACTTAAGTGATAACGTGCAAACAAAAGCCTTATCTTTTCAAACAAGATCACATTCACAGGTACAGCTGTTAGGACTTCAACATATCTTTTTTGAGGGCAAAATCTAATGCATTTACTTTGCTAAAGTGAAATAGTTTGTATTTGAAAGACATTTGTTTCTATTATTAGCTATCTATGTTTTTATTCAGAAATTGGTTTTGAATTATGTTTAAAGTCTTATGGATATATGTTAAATAGGTTTTCATAGTTCAACAATATATAGAATATTATAGCCATTGTGATCAAGTCAATTAATTCTGACTCAATGCTATAGGACAGAGTAGAACTGCTCCATAGGGTTTCTAAGGAGTGGCTGGTGGTTTTGAACTCCTGAGCATTTGGTCAGCAACCAAATGCTTAACCATTGGGGCAACAGGGCTCCAAAATGTTGTACAGTCCTGTATATACTTAAATGATCCATAACTGCATACCTGAGATAAAACTCAGTGATTTTTATCTTCTGTTTCATCCTTCAACATGAAAACCTCATTTTAAGAATCTCTTTTGTAAATATTGCTTTGAATTCTTCAATTTTCTCTAGCTATTTTTACTTTTTAATATTGCATGCAATTTATTTCATGCTGATAAAGAATATGTTTATCTTAATTCTTTCTGATTTTTCTCTGTTGTGTTTCCAAGGACTAGAAGTAGGATGAGCATACAGCAGGGTCTCAGAAAACATTGTGCAGTGAATAAATAAACCAATGATTGATAAAAAGTTTAGCATATATAATCAATACATTGTTTGTTTAATTGTGATAATTTGGGAAACTAAAAGAGTCAACGGCACAGTTAAAGTCATAGATCACTTTATTTTTTAAAAATGAGAGAAGCATTTTTTCATTCCCTAGGACTTTGCAATATTTCCTGGTTGGCAGCTAATTACCTGCAAGGACAGAAGGCCCCAGGGATCTCCTGAGAAGTCCAGTTCCCTCTGTGCTGCTTATGCCCTTCCTGTCAATGAAATAAAAGTGGACACACCGTTTGTGCCCTTCTTCTCATGTCTATACAATGTCATATATGTAATTTGGAAGTTGCTCCGAGTGGGAGAGTCTGAGATAAGAAAGACCTCAAATGGAGGACAGACATAGGGGGTCGCTCTGCAGTGACCCCTAGGCAGACAGGTTTACACATTCCTAATTCTGGTACCGGCCAGCTTTACAATCCAGGTAAGCTAGTTACATATCTGAGGTAGAAAATTTAAAAACTAAGGATTGAAAATATCAGAAATGCATAAATTCAGAAGGTATTACTTTGGCCTGGGCTTGAAGGGAATTTCTATTAAGTTTTGTGGAACTTCATGAAGCAGAATGCATCTTAAGGTTCACAAGTTATCATCATCTTCTGTTCAGCCTCGAGGATCCTGTGCTATGATTGGTTGTAGAATTTGCATGGTAAAACACACACACACACACACACACACACTTGTTTATGGCTGTTTTGTTGTGGATTTTTACTTTTTTTAGTGTTTTTGGGTTAGTTTAGCAGTGGAATGTAAAACTTTCTCATATTTAATGACATAAAGGTTCAGGTAGTGGTCATGTTTCCAGCAGAATGCTGACTTTTGAAAATTACAAGCAGCAAAACTGGCATTGCAATTCAGTGAATTGAGAAAGGTTCTTCAGTAAAATAATTTGAACATATAATAACTAAAACCCATTGCCCATTGCCGTTGAGCCAATTCCGACTCATAGGGCCCTATAGGACAGAGTAGAACGGGCCCATAGGGTTTCCAAGGAGCAGCTGATGAATTCCAACTGCCAACCTTTTGTTTATCAGCCATAGCTCTTAACCACTGCACCATCAGTGTCCCATATAATAACTAGTCAGAAATAAACTTTGTATTCTTTTCTCGCACTAAAATAAATTGAAATTGATTAATGGTTTAGATGTACAAAATAAAACTATGGAAAACTAGACAAGTGTATGTATAAGTAAATATTTACTTAAACCAAGAACAAAGGCAATGAAGAAAATATGAAGAAAAATAAATGAGGGCTTAAAAAAAGGGGAAAAATATCTCTGAAAAGAAGCTGCAGAGGTAAACTATATTAATTTTTTTTAATTGTGGAATTTATGTGGGTAATGGGAGAAATCAAAGACTAATGTTCACTAATGTATGATAATCTCTTACAAATTCATCAGGAAAAAAAAAGTCAACTAAAATCATAAAATTGTCATGAGCAAATATTTCAGGAAAGTATTACGCATAGATGACCAGCAATCAGAAAAGAACACCTGAATGATAAAGATACAGATTAAATCCACAACTGGGCCTTACTCTTTGACTTAGTGAATTACAGAGAAGAAAACTGGTTGATTACCAGTGGTGCTACAAGTTAAATAAAAGGACACTTACAGGTAAACCATATTAGATTCTTGATGGAAAGCAACCTAAACACATGAATTCAAAAGACACACTAACTTGTAAATGAAATGTGTAATGATTGATAGAATCAAGTATTCCCTTCCATTGATATTCATCTCAGTGTTGTATTAAATCAGCAATAAATTGGAAAAAAAAAACTAGAGATAAATAAGAGGAAAATTATTACATACCTTTTGTTACTAAGGTGAAATATTATGAAGCTTTAAATTATTTTCAGAAGAGTTGCCTTTCTAAAAGCATTTAAAGACATAACACATTCACAATAAAAATACTTAGAAAAATACAGAGCTATACATATCATGATGCTAATTCTGTAATATCCTTCACATCCTATGACTAAATTCATCCATATCTTATGTATTTAATGATATATGTTAAAAATAGAAACCAAATGCTTATAGAAAATGCTGTATTTGCCTGTGGGAACACAAATGATTTTCTTTTTTTTTGTTTCACATATGTCTTAAACTACAATACTATAAAATGCATTTATAGAGTAAAAAAGATAATTAAAAAAAAACATAATTCAATGAAATTTTAACTGCAAAATACCACATCATGCTATTGGCCTTAATTCATTATTTCTTTACCTAAGGAAAAGCTGAGAATATGATATTTCAAAAACAAAAGCACAATTTGACAACTTGAAAATTCTCTCCCAAATGCCACAGTTTAATACAGTATTGCTTTCTGGACCAGGTGAAGGTATGTATATGAAATAAAACTGTCTGTAGAAAATTACTGAAGACATTTTAAAGTCTGATGCAAACAGATGGACGTTTGATAATTGATCAGGGTGCCTTGCAGAGAAAAAAATGAAATGAGTTCAGAAAAACGACTATGGGAAATTAGATGGAGAAGTTGAGTTTAGCTGACTCCCTGTCTTGCACACCCACTTTTATTCTATATGCAACCACTCCCACCCCCGTCCCCAGCTTTGCCTGCCTTCTGGGGTTGACACACATCCTTCTCAATAAGAGAAATTGTTCCTTCTTTATGTGAAATTGTCCTGCCCTGTTTCTTGCATCCTCCATTGTTATCCTCAGTAATACTGCCCTGATATCCATCCAGACTCCAAGGCCATGTTTTTTTTTTGGTTTGGATGTCCATCTGAAGCATTGATTTATTATAATGTATTTGTTTGCTCATTTCTGAACTTGCTGACTCTCACTCTCAGAATGCTGTGAGTTCAATAAAAATGGGATTTCAGCTCTTTTTTTAAAATTTTTATTGTGCTTTGAAAGTTTACAAATCAAGTCAGTCTCTCACACAAAAACTTACATACACCTTGCTACATACTCCCAGTTGCTCTCCCCCTAATGTGATAGCCCTGTCCCTGCCTCCACTCCTTCTTTTTGTGTCCATTTCACCAGCTTCTAAGCCCGTCTACCCTCTCATCTCCCCTCCAGGAAGGAGATGCCAACATAGTCTCAAGTTCCACCTGATCCAAGAAGCTCACCCCTCACCAGCATCCCTCTCCAACCCATTGTCCAGTCTAATCCCTGTCTAAAGAGTTGGCTTTGGGAATGGTTCCTGTCCTGGGCCAACAGAAGTTCTGGGGGCCATGATCACTGGGGTCCTTCTAGTCTTAGTTAGACCCATTAAGCCTGGTCTTTTTACCAGAATTTGGGGTCTGCATCCCACTACTCTCCTGCTCCCTCAGGGGTTCTCTGTTGTGTTCCCTGTCAGGGCAGTCATCGGTTGTAGCCAGGCACCATCTAGTTCTTCTGGTCTCAGACTGATGCAGTCTCTGGTTTATGTGGCCCTTTCTGTGTCTTGGGCTCATAATTACCTTGTGTCTTTGGTGTTCTTCATTCTCCTTTGATCCAGGTGGGTTGAGACCAACTAAAGCTTCGTAGATGGCCGCTTGCTAGCATTTAAGGACTCAGACACCACTCTCCAAAGTGGGACGCAGAATGTCTTCTAAATAGATTTTATTATGCCAAATGATTTTGATGTCCCCTGAAACCATGGTCCCCAAACCCCTGCCCCTGCTACACTGGCCTTCGAAACATTCAGTTTATTCAGGAAACTTCTTTGCTGTTGGTTTAGTCCAGTTGTGCTGACCTTGCCTGTATTGTGTGTTGTGTTCCCCTTCCCCTAAAGTAGTTCTTATCTACTATCTAATTAGTGAATGTCCCTCTCCCACAATCCTTCCCTCCCCCTCTCATAACCATCAAGGATATTTTCTTCTCTGTTTAAACTATTTCTTGAGTTCTTATAATAGTGATCTTACACAATATCTGTCCTTTTGCAACTGACTAATTTCACTTAGAATAATGCCTTCCAAGTTCCTCCATGTTATGAAATGTTTCATAGATTCATCGCTGTTCTTTATCGATGCATAGTATTCCATTGTGTGAATATACCATAATTTATTTATCCATTCCTCCGTTGACAGGCACCTTGGTTGCTTCAATCTTTTTGCTATTGTAAATAGTGCCGCAATAAACATGGGTGTGCATATATCTGCTCATGTAAAGGCTCTTATTTCTCTAGGATATATTCGAAGGAGTGGGATTACTGGATCCATAAAAAAAAAATTTTTTTTCTTTTTTTATGGTAGTTCTATTTCTAGCTTTTTAAGGAAGCACCAAATCGATTTCCAAAGTGATTGTACCACTTTACATTCCCACCAGCAGTGTATAAGTGTTCCAATCTCGCCAAGGCCTCTCCAACATTTATTCTTTTGTGTTTTTTTGGATTAATGCCAGCCTTATTGGAGTGAGATGGAATCTCATTGTAGTTTGATTTGCATTTCTCTAATCTTTTTACTCTTTTGGTGAAGTCTTTGGATGAGCATACGTGTTTGATTTTAAGGACCTCCCAGTTATCTACTTTTTCTTCTACATTGTTAGTAATGTTTTATATACTGTTTATGCCATGTATTAGGACTTCTAACATTATCCCTATTTTTTCTTCCATGATCTTTATCATTTTAGATTTTATATTTGGGTCTTTGATCCATTTTGAGCTCGTTTTTGTGGATGGAGTGAGGTATGGGTCTTGTTTCATTTTTTTGCAGATGGATATCCAGTTATGCCACCACCATTTTTTAAAAAGACTGTCTTTTCCCCTATTTAACTGTTTGGGGGCCTTTGTCAAATATCAACTGCTCATATGTGGATGGATTTATGTCTGGATTCTCAATTCTGTTCCATGGGTCTATGTATCTGTTGTTGTACCAGGACCAGGCTGTTTTGATAACTGTGGCAGTATAATAGGTTCTAAAATCATGTAGAGTGAGGCCTCCCACTTTGTTTTTCTTTTTCAGTATGCTTTACTTATCGGGGCCTCTTTCACTTCTATATGAAGTTGGTGATTTGTTTCTCCATCTCATTAAAAAAATGTCGTTGCAATTTGGATCAGAATTGCATTAAATCTGTAGATCACGTTCGTCAAATAGACATTTTTATAATGTTAAGTCGTCTTATCCATGAGCAAGGTATGTTTTTCCACTTATGTAGGTCTCTTTTGGTTTCTTGCAGAAGTGTTTTGTAGCTTTCTTTGTATAAGTGTTTTACATCTCTGGTAAGGTGTATTTCTAAGTATTTTATCTTCTTGGGGACTACTGTAAATGGTATTGATTTGGTGATTTCCTCTTCGATGTTCTTTTTGTTGGTGTAGAGGAATCCAACTGATTTTTGTATGTTTATCTTGTATCCCGATACTCTGCTGAACTCTTCTATTAACGTCAACAGTTTTCTTGAGGATTCCTTAGGGTTTTCTGTGTGTAAGATCATGTCATCTGCAAATAGAGATAATTTTACTTCTTCCTTACCAATCCGGATACCCTTTATTCCTTTATCTTGCCTAATTACTCTGGCTAGGGCCTCAAGCACAATGTTGAATAAGAGTGGTGATAAAGGGCATCCTTGTCTTGTTCCTGATCTCAAGGAGAATGCTTTCAGGCTCTCTCCATTTAGGATGGTGTTGGCTATTGGCTTTGTATAAACACCCTTTATTATGTAGAGGAATATTCCTTCTATTCCTATTTTCTTAGAGTTTTTATCATGAATGAGTGTTGAACTTTGTCTAATGCCTTTTCTGTACCAATTGGTAAAATCTTGTGATTCTTGTCTTTTGTTTTATTTATATGATGGAATACATTAATTGTTTTTCTAATGTTAAACCATCCCTGCATACTTGCTATGAATCCCATTTGGTCATGGTGAACTTTTTTTTTTTTTTTCATATGTTGTTGAATACCATTGGCTAGAATTTAGTTGAGAATTTTTGCATCTGTGTGCATGAGCAATATATGTCTGTAATTCTTTTTTTACATGGTTTTGGTGTCAGGGATATGCTAGCTTCATAGCATGAGTTTGGAAGTATTCCATCCATTTCTATACTCTGAAATGCATTTAGTAGTAGTGGTGTTACCTCTTCTCTGAAAGTTTGGTAGAACTCCGCACTGAAGCCGTCAGGCCAGGGCTTTTTTTGTTGGGGTTTTTTTTGATTACCTTTTTAATCTCTTCTTTTGTTATGGGTCTATTTAGTTGTTCTATGCCTGTTTGTGTTAGTTTAGGTGGGTAGTGTGTTTCTAGGAATTCATCTATTTCTTCTAGGTTTTCATATTTGTTAGAGCACAATTTTTTTCGTAATCTGATATGATTCTTTTAATTTCAGTTGGGTCTGTTGTAATATTGCCCCTCTCCTTTCTTATTCAGGTTATTTGCTTCCTCTCCTGTTTTTCTTTTGTCAGTTTGTCCAATGGTTTATCAATTTTGTTGATTTTTGAACCAGCTTTTGATCTTGTTAATTCTCTTAATTGTCTTTCTGTTTTCTATTTCATTTAGTTCTGCCCTAACATTTATTATTTGTTTTCTTCTGGGGCCTGGGGGTTTCTTTTGTCGTTCTCTTTCTATTTGTTCAGGATATAGGGATAATTCTTTGATCTTGGCCCTTTCTTCTTTTTCTATGTGTGCATTTATTGATATAAATTGATCTCTGAGCACTCCTTTTGCTGTGTCCCAAAGGTTCTGATGGGAAGTGTTTTCATTCTTATTGTATTCTCTGAATTTCTTTATTCCATCCTTAACATCTTCTAAAATCCAGTCTTTTTTGAGCAGGGTATTGTTCAGTTTCCAAGTGTTTGATTTCTGTTCGCTGCTTTTCCTGTTATTGATTTCCACTTTTATGGCCTTATGGTCCGAGAAGATGCTTTGTAAAATTTCAGTGTTTTGGGTTCTGCAAAGGCTTGCTTTATGGCCTAATATGTGGTCTATTCTAGAGAATGTTCCATGCGCACTAGAAAAGGAAGTATACTTGGTTGCTGTTGGTGGGGTGTTCTGTATATGTCTATAAGGTCAAGTTGGTTGATCGTGGCATTTAGATCTTCCATGCCTTTATTGAGCTTCTTTCTGGATATCCTATCCTTCACCGAAAGTGGTGTGTTGAAGTCTCCTACTATTACAGTGGACCTGGCTATCTTGCAGCCCTGTCATTGGGTGCATAAATATTTAATACAGTTATATCTTCTTCGTATATTGTTCCTTTAATCGTTACATTCTGTCCTTCCTTATCTTTTACGATGGATTTAACTTTAAAGTCTATTTTGTCAGAAATTAATGTTACCACTCCTGCTCCTTTCTGACTGTTGTTTGCTTGATATATTGTTTTCCATCCTTTGAGTTTTAGTTTGTGTCTCTAAGTCTAAGGTGTATCTCTTGTTGGTCGCATATAGACAGATCTTGTTTTCAATCCATTCTGCCACTTTCTTTCTCTTTTTTGGTGCATTTAGTTCATTTACATTCAGTGTAATTACGGGTAGGTATAAATTTAGTGCTATCATATTGATGTCTTTTTTGTGTGTTGTTGACAGTTTCCCCTTCTCACTTAATTTTATGTGCTGAGTAGATTATCTTTATATATTGTCCTTTCTTCATATTTGATGTTGTTGATGTTGTTTCTGTTGAGTACATTTTTCTTGTATATTATTTTGATGTGTAGGATAGTTTGTCTCCTTTGTGGTTACCTTATTATTTACCCCTATTTTTCTAAATTTAAATGTAACTTTTATTTCTTTGTATCACCTTGTCTTCCTCTCCATATGGAAGATCTATCACTACCTTTCTTAGTCCCTCTTTAGTGTTTTAATGTTGTCTTCTTTTACATAATAATGTCGCTGTTTCAGTTTGGAGTGTTTTTTAATCTTGATTTATTTTCGTGATTTCCCTGTCTGGGTTGACATGTGATTGCTCTGCCTAGTGTTCTAGTTTTGGATTGATACCTGATATTATTGATTTTCTAACCAGAGAACTCTCTTTAGTATTTCTAGTAGTTTTGGTTTGGTTTTTACAAATTCCCTAAACTTCTGTTTATCTGGAAATGTCCTAATTTCACCTTCATAGTTGAGAGACAGTTTTGCTGCTTATGTGATTATTGGCTGGCAATTTTTTTCCTTCAATTTTTTATAGAAGTCATCCCATTGCCTTCTTGCCTGCATGGTTTCTGCCGAGCAGTCCGAGCTTATTCTTATTGGCTCTCCTTTGTAGGTGACTTTTCGTTCATCCCTAGCTGCTCTTAAAATTCTTTATCTTTGGTTTTGGCAAGCTTGATTATAATACGTCTTGGTGACTTTATTTTATCAACTACCTTATGTAGAGTTCGATGAACATCTTGGATAGATATCTGCTCATCTTTCAAGATATCGGGGAAGTCTTCTGCCAACAAATCAACAATTCTCTCAGTACTTTCTGTTATCCCTCCCTGTCTGGTACTCCAATCACTTGAAGGTTATTTCTCTTGATAGAGTCCTACATGATTCTTGAGGTTTCTTTGTTTTTTTCAATTCTTTTATCTGATTTTTCTTCAAATATGTTAGTGCCAAGTGCTTTATCTTCAAGTTCAGAAATTCTGCCTTCCACTTCCTCAAATCTGCTTCTCTGACTTTCTGTTGAGTTGTCTACTTCTGTAATTTTATTTTTAGTCTTCTGAATTTCTGATTGCTGTCTATCTATGGATTTTTTCAGCTTATTAAATTTTTCATTCTGTTCCTGAATAATCTTTTTAATTTCTTCAACTGCTTTCTCTGCGTGTTCCTTGGTTTGTTCTGTGTATTGCCTCATTTCCTTCCTGATTTCTTGAAGGGTTCTGTATATTAATCTTTTCTATTCTGCCTCTGGTAATTCTAGGAAGGCACTTTCATCTAGAAGATCCCTGGATTCTTTGTTTTGAGAGCTTTTTGAGGTAATCATGGTCAGTTTCTTTATGTGACTTGATATTGAGTGTTGTCTCCAAGCCATCTGTAAGTCATTGTATTAGTTTATTTTATGTTTGCTTATTGTGTCATAGCTTCTTACTTTGTTTTGTTTTGATATGCCCAAGTGGGTTGCTTGAGTGTGCTAGCGGGGTTATTTTTGCCTTTGGAGCTCTGAAATCCTGTCCCCAGATGGCTAGAGCTGTTATCAGGTATACCTCTCTAGAAGTCCATTCTCTTTTCTTGTATGAATTCAGCTCAGGTTTCCAGGTAACTGGTCATCAAGTGTGTGATACAGGCTCTGTCCTACAGTCTTAGTGGGGCAGGAGTGATTGGTGTATGTACCGGTATCTGATTGGAGCAGGGGGTCACACTCTGAACAAGGCAGGGGCCTGAGAATCAACCCCCATGTGTCTCTGAGGAAAGTGTGTCCTTTTTCCCTAGAGCGTACAGGTGGATGGGTTCTGCAGACAGACCATGGGCACCCAGTGTTTTTGGTTGTAAGGACTGGGAGGTACCAGTTACCCTTGGACCCCTGTCATGGGTGGCTGGGTGACCTGAGTGGAGCTACCAGTCCTTAGGCCCCTGATGTGGGTAAGTGAGGACCCTGTTTAATAGGCAAAGCGACATCAAACATCAAACACCCACCTTTCCGCTGCACAGCTGAAATGGTTAGACCTTGCCAACAAGGGCCTATTCTCTTGAAACAAGGGCCTATTCTCCTGAAATAGGTGCACACAGGTCCGTGCAGAGGGGAAACGTGCTCAAAGTCCACGGACCATTTATGTCTGAACAGGAGCCACTTCTGTCCTGAGCTCCCCCAGTTAGTGGAGCTGGCAAATAATTGCAAATTTATTCCTTCTCCAAGGCTGGGAGGATGGCCCTAGGTGCTCAGCAGGGCCTATCTCAGGCCCAGGGAATTCAGCTGCTGAAGCTGGCTTGGGGGTGGGGGGGTGGCCACAGTAAAATATATGCAAGTACTTAGCTTTTGCTGAGAGGGCCGTTCTTCTGTACTTCCAAAAGTATGAGTAGGCTGTGTGGCTAGCTGCTTCTCCCTGAGGAAACTGTGGCCAAATGCTAGTACCAGCCTGCCACTGCCACTCCAGGGCATGGTGCCTGAGGGATCCCTACAGTTCAGGTCTGGTAACTCCTCTCCACTTCTGAACCCTCTCTTCCTACCTCTCCCCCTCAGTTCATTTTCTAACCTTGCCTTTGATGTTCAGGGATCCTAGCTTGTCATAAATATGCTCATTTCACTTGTTTTTTCAGGCCTTTGTTGTAAAGAGGGCTCGCTGGAAATGTCTGTCTATTCCTCCTTCTTGTCTCTGCCTCGGATTTAAGCTGTCTTGATCACAGGGTATTTCCATATTATAGCACAGTCCCTGGCACATAACAGGCACTGAATAAATTTCTATGAAAATGCTATCGAATAGAGGCAGTCTCACAAAGCATTCCTCAAATTTCTGAATTGTTTGTCCACTTTCATAATCTAATTTGTACAACCTGTGATTCAGTTTCCTTTCAAGTAAGAGCAGGTTTTTTTTTGTACCTGTGCCTCTCATGTTCTTGATTTTCTCTGAGCTATTGAACCACTCCTAGAAGACAGAAAATTAATACACGATAACAATGTTCTCTGATCTAATGCCTTAGGTTATTATTATTTTTCTAATGTTTTTTTTCCCTGTCCTTAAGCCAAGCTTTATAATAATCACAGATTTCATAATTTTGTCAGTCTGGTAGATTTCTAATTTTTAATAATAGATATTTTTTGAAAATTTTCATTATGCCCAATTGATTCTTGAGAATAATAATAATGAACCTTTGTGCTATAAGAATTAAATAACAATTATTGATCACTCTTTTCTACCTTTTTTTAATGTTTAGTGTTATTTGCTAAAAATTAGCAGACACTAATACATTATTCTCCCTTTAATGAAGACCTGAATCCTCTGAGATGGGAGTTATTATAACCTTTTTGTAGACAAGAATAGTGACTTGGGAGTTTTAAATTGTTTAATTAAAATAAATTACTTTACTTAAGGTGAAAGAACCAGGTTTCTAACTTAGGTTTTCCTCATTTAAAAACTAGTGTATCTTCTAGTCTGAGGTGCTTCCTCAGGCACTCAAAAATGAAATGACATTACATTCAGAATCTCACTGTTCAGAGTCTATGTTGTTGGCTGAGACTATGCTGCTCACAGATAAGAGCAGAGGGGCCTGCTTTTACAATAATCTAATTTCATGTGTTCCTATTATTATCATCAAACAGTACCAAATAAGACTATTACTTTGGGGAACTTCATATTTGAAAGGGAACTCTGTGTTCAACACTTTGTTTCGATTATTTTACTGTAGCTACTACATACAAAAACCAAATATGTTGCCATCAAGTTGATTCCAACTCATGGCATCACCATGTGTTACAGAGTAGAACTGCTCCATAGGATTTTCTTGGCTGTAATCTTTATGGAAGCAGATCACCAGGCCTTTCTTCCACAGTGGCACTGGGTGGGTTCCAACCACCAAATATGAGATTAGTAGTCAAGTGAAAACAATTTGCACCAGTGATTTACACTTGACTACTAATCTAAAGGTTGGGAGTTTGAGCCCATCTAGTGGCACAATGGAAAAAAAGTCCTAGTGACCTGCTTCCATAAAAATTACAGCCAAAAAAATTATGGAGCAGTTCTACTGTTTAAAATATGGGAAAGTCATGAGCTGGAATTGATTGGAAAGCAATGAATTTTAGTTTTTGTTTGCTTTTTGTTTTTTTACTACATTTGTAGCTGAAAGGACATACTGATATCTAAAGTAATCATGAGGCTATCTATGGAGTTGTTGTGATTACAGATTTTAAAGATAATACTCAAGGGACAGTATCTTACAAATGCCTCTTAAGTATAAACAATACAGCATTATTAAAGAAAGATTGTATCCTTTTGGCTTAATACACGGCAAAACAGCCATGGCTTAATATAAGGGAAAACAGTCTCCAAGACCTGCTGGACAACTAATGTTTGTCTTCTCCAAAGGAACAGCAGTAGAGTCTTTTCGAAATTCAGTTTACAAAATTCTACTCACGTTTCTGTCTGAACCCCAGTGCCAAATGCAATAGGAATGACCAACACGGTTTTCCCAGTGGGCTTCATCCTTTTAGATTTCTCCAAATGGCCCCAGCTGGAAAAGGTTCTCTTCTGGTTTGTGGCAATCTTCTACACCATGATCATCTTTGGAAACCTGACCATTATTGTGCTCTCCTGCATAGACCCTCGTCTCTACACACCGTCATTCTTCTTCCTTAGCAATCTCTCCTCCTTGGAGCTTTGCTTTACCACAACTATGGTGCCCCAGATGTCAAACCTGTGGGGACCTGAGAAGACCATCACCTACACGGGTTATGTCATCCAGCTTTGTGTGTTCCTCCTTTTAAGTGCCACACAGAATGCACTTTGCTGGTGGTGATGGCCTTTGACTGCTATGTTGCTGTCTGCCAGTGACTGTGCTACACCATTATTACAAACCCTCTTCTCCGTTAGAAGCTGGCCCTCACAGCCTGGCTCTCTGGCCTGATGCAATCTCTGATCCAATCTCCCATCACACTCCAGCTGTCTTTCTGTGCCTACCACCACGTGGATGACTTTCTCTGTGAGGTGCCTACCCTCATACACCTGGCTTGTGGAGACACCTCCTCCAATGGATGGCAGTTGACCATCTCTGCCATCCTTTTCACCATCCTGCCTGTAGGGTTGATCCTAACATCTTATGGCTACATAGCTCAAGCTGTGGGGAAAATCAAGTCAGAAGAGTGGAGGCAGAAAGCCATTGCCACCTGCTCCTCCCACCTTCTGGTGGTCTTCATGTTTTATGGGACAGTGGCAATTGTTTACACAGACCCTAAGAATGACTTTGCTTCCAAACATGGAAACTTCTTCACCTTCTACTACACTGTAGTTAACACCGTTGTTGAACCCTCTCATCTATACCCTGAGGAACAAAGAGGTAAAAGAAGCCCTGCTAAGATGGCTGATAAAGGGGTTCAGTAAACAACAATAGTGGATAACTGGTCTTTTGGACCAGACTGAAACTTGAAAATTATGACATCCACCCATACTATTTAAAAGGGAGGGATAGGAACTGGTTGAATGGATACGAGAAACCAAGGATGGAAAGGGGGAGTGTGCTGTCACATTGTGGGGATTGCAAGTAGGGTCACATAACAATGTGTGTATAAAGTTTTTATGAAAAATTAACTTGAGCTGTAAACTTTCACATAAAGCACAGTTAAAAAAAAGGGGATGCAAAAGAGATTGTCTTTGAAACATCACTTAAAAAATGTAGATTTAGTTTAAAGAAGGTAATTGTGCCACTAGAATTTAAGCTCAGTATGAGCACAGATTTGTAAAGAACATCTGGCACACAGTGAATATTTGTTGAATAACTAACTGAAGATTATCGAGCAAATACAGTCTATAAGATTGCAATATGCGTTTTATGCAAATTATATAAAACGTGCTAAGAGGAAATACATTTCTTTAAAACATGTCAGGCTCTTGTGTTTATCTTAATGTAATGTAAAATTACCATAAAGTGGGAGTCATCCAAATTTTCTAATAATAAATTTAATTCTAGGAAACATTAATCACAAGTTTCTAAAATCAAGCAGCAATAAAAAATTTATATCTAAATCAGAGAGATTTTGTACCTACAAATTGAAGACAATCACTCATGGTGATTTAAACATTTTTTTTTATACTATCTTGGACACAGTCACCAAGATGTCAGCCTAATTTACATTAAACGAGGAACCACCACTTCCTGGCTTCTTACAAATGAAAACTGTGAGAAACCTGGAAGCTGTAAACTGCATGGATACAGAAAGACCCGTGCCATCCTAGCATTCCTCCATGTACGCTTATAACAAAATGACCACTCAGCAGAGCCTGCATTCAGCGCTTGAGCATCAAGCTCGAGAATCCAGAAGCTTTTCAATGACGGGAAAGGAAAACACAGGATTTGGGAATTTGGGGAAGCAGAAAGATTATTGTTATTTCAAGTCTAGTTTAGGAAAAACTCTTGCCCTGAAGAAATGGCATGGTCTTGACATCATACAAAATGTAAAAGAGGCATAAATTGGAAGTTTTAAGTTTGAGAATTCTATTTAAGTGTAAACTGAAAATATACTCACCAGAAAGACAAGAAAAATAAAATGCAGTGAAGTAACACTTCATTTACCAGAACAGAGGTACAGGCACAAAATAGGAATGGTATAAAAATGAGCATCATTTACTCAAAAGGAGATGAATAGAAATTCATTGAAGCCGATCTCAGTGTTTTTGAATTTTATAAACATTGAACAGCAAAAATTAGTTTATAATATGATTATTCCATTCTCTAGGAGATATAATACACATGTGTGATTGTGTGAGACAGAGAGAGAGAGCACAGAGATGAAAGAAAGAGATAGAGAAAAAAATAAATGATGCTTTGGGGGATTGCCAGGTCTTTCTTCATTGGTACCTTAGGGTGGATTCAAACCACCAACTGTTAGGTTAGTAGTTGAGTGCACTTTGCACTACCAGAGACCTCATATAGAGAAACACATTGTATATATTCTTCAAAATATTTAAAATTTAAAGAACTTAAAAAATAAGTCTTAGTCACTAGATAATTTACCTAAAAATATTGAGTTTTGAATAATCTGGGGTAAATGTATTACTATTATGTCTCTTTTAAAACTCAAACTTATACACATTTCCTATACTGACATTGTTTTATTTTATACACACCACTAACGTGGTGCTTTTTTCTCTTTTAGTTTTTCTTTAGTATTCCGAGGCATCAGCAAGGCTGCTTGACCCCTTCTTCTCCATTCAATATAGGACTAAGTGTATTCTTTCAGGAAACATACTTTATTCAAGCATTTACTTTGAGGCAGACACTATATTGGGCACTGGGGAATTTCTAGTGGTAAAAATGTCTCATCTCATGAATCTTACATTCTGTTGTGGAGTACAGGTAATAAATGAAAAAATGTCAGGGCTATGTTATGGTTAATGTTCTGAAGAAAAATGAAGCAGGCTGAGAAACATTTCACTATTTTATATTCACTGATCAGGAATGCCTTCTTAAATAATGGAATAGTGGAGAATTGTTGTTGTTAGTCGTCAATGACTCAATTCTGACTCATGGTGACACCAAGTGAGCAGAGTAGAACTGCACTGTATAGGTTTTCATGGCTGTGACCTTTCAGAAGCAGATTGCCAGGCCTTATTTCTGAGGTGCTTCTTTTTTTATTTTTTCTGGGTGGGTTTGAACTAGTATGCTTTCTGTTTAGTCCAACATGTAACCATTTGCACCACTCAAAGACTCCTAGTGGAGAATAGAGCTGAACAAATTGAGGAAATAGTTGACAACATATCTGTGGAGAGAAATTGCCAAGCAAAGAGAAAAGTAATTTTAGTTTTAATAAGTTTGTTAAGTCCTTTTATGTTTATTGTTACGCTAAATAAGTTTAATTGTATTCGCTCATGTTTTGTTTTATTTTATGTTTTCTCTTTTTTATTTTAAAAAGTCTTCCACTATGTAGTCTACTTTTTCAAAAACTTTCTGATAGTTAAGAAATTTTGGGTATTTTTTGTTTTCTTTTCACCAATGTTTTAATGAAAAACTTTTAGTCCACTTTTTCTTTAAAAAAAAGAATTAGAGAATATCAATTGTTCCCTTGCACAAATAAGAATAAAATAGTTTTTAAAATATTTCTCTCCCTTTTCTTCCTTCTTTCAGCATCCAATTTTAGTTATTGTTCATACCTTAGTGCTTATTGCTAAAATTTTAGATATGCTTACATTATCACTACTTGACATTAATTTTAAATAATTTAACTGACGTTGACAAATTATGAAGCAGCCACCAGCTTATTCTCCATTTTTTTGTTTTTTATTTCTCCCCTAACTGAGATCAATTCTTATTACATATCTTTCTGTTGTCTGGCCATCACTACTTCTTGTCTAGTCATAACTAGACCCATGGGTAGTTGAATAAAGTGTTGTTTTATTACCATATGTTTTTGTATTTTTCATGTTTTTTTTTTCCTGTTATTTATTTCTAGTTTCACTCCACTGAGGTCAGAGAAAATACTTTGTATGATTTCAACCTTTTTTAAATTTATTGAGACTTACTTTATGACCTAACATGTAGGCTATCCTGGAAAATGCTCCATGTGCACTGTACTAGAATGTACATTGCGTTGTTGAGTGAAGAGTTCTGTATATGTCTGTGAGGTTTAATTGGTTTATAGTGTCATTCAGGTCCTCTGGTTCCTTGCTTGATCTTCTTTCTAGATATTCTCTCCAATATTGAAAGTGCTGTATTGAAAGCTTCAATTATATTATAGTGCTATCTATTTCTCCTTTCAAATCTACCAGTTTTTGGTTTACATATTTAGATGCTCCAATGTTGGGTGCATATATATATATGCATAATTGTTAAATCTTCTTGATGAATTGACCCTTTTATCACTATATAATGAACACTTTTATCTCTTCTAATAGGTTTTGTCTTCGAGTCTATTTTGTCTCATGTAAAGATTGCCACCCCAGCTCTCTTTTGATAATAACTCACATGGACTACTGTTCCATCTTTTTACTTTCAACGTAATTGTCTTTTGGTCTAAGGTGTGTGTCTTGAAAATTGCATACAGTCGGATTTTTTTTTTAATCCATTCTGCCACACTCTGACTATTGATGGGAGCGTTTAGTCTATTTGGATTCACTGTAATTGCCAATAAGAAAGCACTTACTTCTGTCATTTGTGTGTGTGTGTGCGTGTGTGTGTATGTCTTAAACCTTCTTTGTAGTTTTATTCTAATACTGCCATCTATTGTGTTTTCTTGATTTTGACAGTGAGCCATTTTATTCCCTTCTGCTTTTCTTTTGTTTATATGTTTTAAAGATATTTACTTAGTGGTTACTATGAATCTTGCATTAACAGCATTGATAACATCCTGTTAAGTTCATGCCAACTTAATTTCGGTAACAAACAAGAAATTCTATACATACACCATCCTCCTCATTTTGTTGTTATTACTGATTACATCCTTATATTTCATGAAAAAAATATACACCCTATAAAATAATTTTATCCTACCTTTTTATATATTGGTTATTAAAAGGCATGAAAGACCAAACAATCAGAATTACCTACTCCTTATACCTGTCCACTAAAAAAAAAAAATGACCAGTGAAAACTTTATGAATTTTGTGTAGTATAAAACAGCCAAACATTGTCTGATATAATGCCAGAAATGAGCCCCTCAGGTTGGAAGACTCTCAAAATATGACTGAGGAAGAGTTGTCTCCTCAAAGTAGAGTTGATCTTAATTATGTGGAAGGAGTGAAGCTTTCAGGACCTTCATTTGCTGATGTGGCATGACTCAAAATGAGAAGAAACAGCTGCAAACATCTGGTAATAATCAGAAAGTAGAACCTATGAAGAACTAATCTCAGAAAATTGGAAGTCTTCACAAATGAAATGGAGCACATAAAGATAGATATCTTAGACATTACTGCGGTGAAATGGACTGGTTTTGGCCATTTTGGATCAGACCATCATATGGTCTATTATGCTGGGAATGATAAATTGAAGAAAAATGGCATCCCTTTCATTGTCAAAAATAACATTTCAAAATCTGTCCTGAAGTAAAACTGCTGTCAGTGATACGATAAATATCCATATACCTATAAGGAAGACGGAAACCCTGGCATAGTGTTAAGTGCTACAGCTGCCAACCAAAAGGTCAGCAGTTCAAATCCACCAGGCACTCCTTGGAAACTCTATGAGGCAGTTCTACTCTGTCCTATAGGGTCACTATCAGTTGGAATTGACTGGACAGCAACGGGTTTGTTTTTTTTTTCTAATAAGGAAGACCAGCTAATACGACCATTATTCAAACTCAAGCACCAACCAGATTTTTTACCAATTTCTGCAGTCTGAAATTGATCAAACATGCAATCAAGATGCACTAATAATTGCTAGCAATTGGAATGTGAAAGCTGGAAATGAAGAAGAAAGATTTGTAGTTGGAAAATATGGCCTTGGTGATAGAAACGTTACCAGAGATAGCATGATAGGATTTTGTAAGACTAATGACCTATTCATTGAAAATACCTTTTTTCAACAACATAAACAACAATTATACACATGGGCCTCAATGAATGGAATGTACAGGAATCAAATAGATTATATCTGTGAGAAGAGGTGATGGAGAAGCTCAATATCATCAGTCAGAACAAGCCAGAGTCTACTGTGTAACAGATAATCAATTGCTCATGTGCAAGTTCAAGTCGAAACTGAAGAAAATTATAAAAAGTTCAAGAGAGCTGAAGTATGGCTTTGAACACTCCCACCTGAATTTAGAGACCATATCAAGAATAGATTTGATGCACTGAACACTAACAACCAAAGAACAGACGAGTTGTGGGATGGTATCAAGGACATCACATATGAAGAAAACAAAATGTCATTAAAAAGACAAGAAAGAAAGGAAAGATCAAAATGAATGTCAGAAGAAACTCTCAAACTTGCTCTTAAACATAAAGTATCTAAAAATTGATGAAATGATGAAGTAAAAGAGCTGGACAAAAGATTTCAAAGGGCTGCTGAAGAAGACAAAATATTATAACAACATGTACAAAGACCTGGAGTTAGAAAAGCAAAAGGGAAGAAAGTGCTTGGCATTTCTCAGGCTAAAAAAACTGAAGAAAAAATTCAAACCTCAAGTTGCAATATTGAAGGACTCTAGGGGCAAAATATTGAATACCACAGAAGCATCAAAAGAAGATGGAAGGAATGCACAGTCACTGTACAAAAAAAAAAAAAAAAAAAAGAATTGATCAATATTCAACCCGTTCAAAAGGTAGCATCTAATCAATAACTGATGGTATTGAAGGCAGAAGTCCAGGCTGCTCTGAAGACATTGGTGAAAAACAAGGCTCCAGGAATTGGTGGAATACCCTTCGAGATGTTTCAACAACGGGGTGTAACACTGGAAATGTTCACTTATCTATGCCAAGAAACTTTGAAGACAGGTTCCTGACCAACCAACAGGAAGAGATGCATATTCCTGCTCATTCCGAAGAAAGATGATCCAACGGAATGCGGAAAGTATCTAACAATATCATTACTATCACACAAGTAAAATTTTGCTGAATATAATCCAAAAACAGTTGCAATACTACATTAACATTAAACTGCCAGAAATTCAAGTAGGATTAAGAAGAGGATGTGGAGCAAAAGGTATCATTGCTGATAACAGATAGATCTTGATGGAAAGCAGACTTCCAGAAAGATGTTTACCTGTGTTTTATTGACTATGCAAAGGTATTCAATTGTGTGGATTCTCACAAATTATGAATAACATTGCAAATAATTAGAATTCTGGAGCATTTAATTGTGCTCACGAGCAACCTGTACATAGACCAAGAGGTGGTCGTTTCAACAGAACAAGGGGGATACTGGATGGTTCAAAATCGGGAAAGGTGTGCGCCAATGTTATGTCCTTTCATCATACTTATTCAATCTGTTTCCTGAGCAAATAATCCAAGAGTCTAGACTATATGAAAGAGAATGAAACATTAAGAATGGAAAAAGACTCATTAACAACCTGAGTTATGCAGATGACACGACCTTGCTTGCTGAATATGAAGAGGACTTGAAGCGCTTGCTGATAAACGTCGGTATGAATTGCACCTCATACGTGAAGAAAGTAAAAGAACATGAAGAAAATAAAAATTCTCACAACTGGGCCATAAACAACATCATGATAAACAAAGAAATGATTGACTTTGTCAAAGATTTCATTTTATTTGTATCCATAATCAATGCCCATGGAAACAGCAGTCAGGAAATCAAACGACCTCTTGCACTGGATAAACCTGGTGCAAAAGAGCTTCTTAAAGTGTTAAAAAGTGGAGATGTTGTTTTGAGGATGATAGTGTGCCTTACACAAGCTATGATATTTTGAATCTCCTCAGATACATGTGAAAGCTGGGCAATGAATAAAGAAGACCAAAAAAAAATTGATGTATTTGAATTACGGTGTTGGTGAAGAATATTGAACATACCTTGGGCTGCCAGAAGAACAAACATCTGTCTTGGAAGCATACAACCAGAATGCTCCTTATAAGCAAGGATGGCAAGACTTCATCTCACGTATTTTGGACATGTTATCCAGAGGGACCAGTCCCTGGAGAAAGACATCATGCTTGGAAAAACAGAGGGTCAGTGAAAAAAGAAAATTTCTCAACCAGATGAACTGACACAGTGGCTTTAATAATGGGCTCAAACACAGTAACGATTGTGAGGATGGTGCAGGAATGGGCAGCGTTTCCTTCTGTTGTACATAGGATCTCTAAGAGTTGAAACCTAGTCAATGGCACCTAACAACAACAACAACTATACTTATCCATGTAATTACCTTTTCTGGAGATCTTTCTTTTTACAAATGACTTTGCATTACTTTCTATTTTTTTTTTTTTTCTATCTGATGGACTCCTTTTAGTATTTTTTGTGGAGCCATTGGGGTGGATATGAGCTCTCTCAGCTTTTGTTTGTCTGGGAATGTTTTAACTTCACCATCGTTCCAGAAGAACAGTTTCACTGGGTATAGTATTCTTGCTTGACTTTTTTTTTTCCTTTCTATACTTTAAGTATATCATTCCATTTCCTTCTGGCACCCAATATTTCTGAAGAGAAATCAGTACTTAATCTTATTGGGGATCCTTCATAAGTGTCTTTTTTTTTTTTTAAATCTCTAGGTGCTTTCTGGATTCTCTTTTTAACTGTATTTTTTGAGAACCTGATTGTGATGTATCTAGGTGCAGAAGTTTTTTAATTCATTCTGCTTGAAGTTCTTTGAGCTTCTTGGATTTGTAGATTCAAGTCCTTCATCAGGTTTAAGAATTTTTCTTTGATTATTTCTTTTAACGTTATTTCTGTCCCTTCTCTCTCTCTCATCTCCTGGAATTCCCAGGATGCATATTTTAGGTCTGTATATGTTGTCCCATAATCTCATTAAACCGTGCTTAGCATTCTTGTGCCTATGTTCTTGTTAATTTTTACCCTTTGAAATTTTGCCTATCTTATCCTCTAACTCTCTGATTCTTTGTTCAGCCTGATAGACTCTCTTGTTAAATTCTTCCATTGTACTTCCCATTTCAGTTATTGTCTCTTTCGGTTCCAATATTTCTGATTGCTTTCTCTTTATAGTGTCTTTCTCTTTTTTGTAAATCCTCATTTTGTTCATACATATTTTTTCTTATTTTTTTTAGACCTTTATTTATGTTTCCCCTTAGTTCTTTGGTTATGTTTAACATTGTTGTAATGTATTCTTTTCATTCTGCTTATTATTTGCACTTCCTCGATGCAATTTTACTCCCTTCTTTTTCTTCATTTGAATGGGCCATTGTTCTCTTATGTTTGTATGTCTTGTGATTTTTTTTGTTGATGCTTTGGAATTTTTAAGCGTGTTAACTTTCTCAATTCTTTCCAGTTTGGTTGTTTTTTCTGCACTAAACTCTTAGGTGGGCAGAGCCTTTGGACCTTGCTCAACTGCTTCCTCTCCCTCTCTGTTATAGCTCCTCCTCTCTCCATGTTTTAATTAGAATTCAAGAGTTCAAGAGCTCAGTTCTCAACTGGTAGTGTCTCCTAAACACACTGGGAACACACAGTGATCAATCAGTCCACCAAATGAGGGAACTACTCAGGAGTGATATCATGCACTAAACTATCTGTCCAGCAGGGGGTGCAGTCCTTTCTGCCTCTTCTGCTCTTTTTCTGTGACCAATTAATCAGTTGGAAAGCCAACATTCAGTGAACCCCCTGCAGAGCCAGGTCTTACCCTCAGGTTTTGTCTGAGTCTTCCTTCCCTGCTCTATGTGGGCCACTTATATATGAGCTGACAAGCAGATTTTCCTCTGTATCAGGAAAAGAAGGGGTAGTGGTCCACAGACAGATTGCCAAGATATCTATCTAGTTGATTTCAGAGCCCCAGAGATCCTGTGTTGGTTGAAGGAGCAGTATCTACTCAAGAGACATGCCTCCTAGCTTCACTGCAGGGGACATTCTGTAGCAATTCATAAAAGATGACAGTTACTAAGTGGGAGAGGTGGTGTCATACTCCAAACAAACCCCCAGGGAGATCTTCCTGGTTGATTTCAGAGTTCTGGCTGTAGTATGTTGGCTGTGGTTGCAAGTTTCACTCAAGGCGTCTGCTTCCTAGCTCTCAGTCATCTCTTCTCAGAGCCAAAAAGGGGAGGCCATCAGACCCCAAATGATCCCCGGGGAGATCCTTTTGTGTGTGTGTGTGTGTGTGAGTCTTAGCTATGGGGTGTCCACCGTGTGAAGGCAGGTAGAGTTCTGGCTTTGGGAGAAGACTTCACTGTCGGTAGCCTTCCGTAGCAATTTGCAGCAGTCTGACAGCCAACAATTACTTAGTATGGGAGCAGCTACCACACTCAGAACAGACCCCCAAGGAAATATTCATTGTTGATTTCTGAGCCCTGGCAATAGTATGTTGGCTGTGATAGCAGGTTTCACTCAAGGTGCCCATTTCCTAGCTGATAGCAGCCTCAGTTAGCAGCTCTCAGTGTTGACCAAAAGCAGGACTGGGGGTGAGAGGCAGATCCAGCTGGCCCCAGGGAGACCTGTCTTGTTGGCTTTGGATGTACAGGCAGGCAGAGTGCTGGTTGTGGGAGTGGGCTCCACTTCAGGGGGCCTTCTAGAACAATTCTCAGTTGTTTGGCAGCCTATAAGGTAAGGGAGGGGTTGTCACACTCAAAAACAGACTCCAATGGGGGTCTGCTTTACTGATTTTAGAGATTAAGATTGGTGTCTGTCTCTTTGCAGAGGCAGGGATGTAGTGGCTTGGGAAACAGGCTACTTTACTGGGGCCTCTTCTCCAGTTCTCAACAGCCTGTGACCTTAGTGGCTCAGGGAAAGTGTAGGGATGGTGGGAGAATTCATTTTCTGCCATATGCAATTCGTCATTTTCTGGTTGACTTTTGCCAGTCAGCTGTATCTTGCTGCTGTCCTCTGCTCCTTGATTCAGAGTCCCTCAAGAACCAGTACTATTTTCTTGTTGTATTTCTTGTTGTGTTTGTGCGAGATGGTTGCAATGATGATCTGTTTATGCCACCCTCTGCCCAGAATCTCCCTCAATATCACTAAATAACATTTTATATAACTTTTGACCTATAATATATTTTTAAATTGAAGACTACATTTTCAAAGAATTTACAGGGAACTAGGGAGAGGTACATGAAAGTAAAGTAACATGCAATTCATTTGGGGGAAAAGGCAAGTGTGTGTGTGTGTTGTGTGTATCAGAACTCTATGTTTATAGAAAATGTAAGTTTAACACATACACTTGCATTATTGCCAAAGCAAATAAAACTATAAGTAGAATGGATATCTTCCAAACCAATAAAAAATAATAATGAGTAGGACATAAGCTTCAATCATTCAGACAAAAGGAAAAAAAAAAAAAGAACAAGGACACAAATAAATCAAATAAGATAACAAAAACTTACAGAAATAAGTAAAACTATACAAATAACATAATAAAAATAAGTGGATTAAATTTGCTTATTCAAGGGCATCAACAATCATACTAAGCAAATGCATATAATCTAAAAGTACATTATAGAAGACAAAGTAAAAGCTAAATATCTAAAAAAGGTTAAAATGAAGGAATGGAATATGATCTAGCATTCAACACAACGTAAAATAGAGCAAAGTAATAGAAATGTATTGGGAGGAGTGTTCGATTGAGAAGAATTCTCAGAGAAGGTATTGTTTTTGTGGAGACAAAAAGAAAAGAATATACTTAAAAATTTATTCTTAAATATATTAACAGGAGAATTAATTTAGGAATAATTTATTAATTAATTTAGGAATGGTAGGTATCAATTAATTAATTAATTTAGGAATGTCAATATTTTAAACAGAAGTAATATGAAAATGGTGTCCAAATAATAGGAAGTCCAATATGCCTGCAAACCTGGAGAGTGAGGTGGAGAAAATCGAAGATGTTTGGAGAGGCAGGCTAGAGGGCTTTGTCAGGCAACAGCAATTTTCAGTCTATTATTCATCTTAAAACCTTTTATCATATTCTTACACATAAATACTTTAATGATATCCATATACTTATATTTTTACTAACTGATTCATAAGATTTATATTATGAATAGTCTTCTCTGCCAAGAAAGGTATTAGTTTTATGAAGATGTAAAGGACAAGAAAAACGACTTGTAAATATTGGTGGGAGAAGTAGAACTTATTCATACTCCTCACATCCCTCTAATCAACCTCTGCAGCTTGTTTGTTATTATTTTCACATCGTGATGGTTTGTCACATTTATTTTCTATTTTTAGCCATACTTTAATTTATTTGAAGCCCTGGTGGGACAGTGGTTAAGTGCTTGGGTGCTAACCAAAAGGTCAGCAGTTTGAATCCACCAGCCACTCCTTGGAAACTCTATGGGGCCGTTCCACTCTGTCCCATACGGTTGCTATGAGTCAGAATTGACTCAACGGCACAGGTTTGGTTCTAATTTATTTAGTCATGTTTCCTCATGTGTTAATATTAAATGGATCTAATTCTCATCATAAAACTTTTATAACACAGTTTCTCTCTTCATTACTTATTAGGCTGAAATTTGTCTTCAGCCAGTTTTATTATGAAGTATAAATAGGTGTTCTACTTCCTAAAGCACCACACATTTGAAATTTCCTCTTCCTTAATACTTGAAAATGACTTTACAGTTTAAAGGATTTTCATTAAAACCTTGATATGTATTGCTACATTTTTCCTATCATTTAGTATTCTTAAAGAAAATTCAGAGATCAGTATGACATTTATATAATATAGGTGACTTGAGATTTTTACCCAGTTTTCCAAGGTATTTTCAATATATGCTTATAGCCTGTATTTTCACAGGATCTATCTAGATACAGATGTTATTATTGAGATTTGTTTTATGGCACAAGACCTAGTTTCTCTTGGCAATATTCATGGACTTTTGGATAAAGGTATGTATTCTATTGTTGCTGGGTGAAATGTCCTGTTTATAAGCCTTAATAATATATATATTTTTCCAATCAGAGCTGATTTTTCCACTTGGGAATCTTCTCATAAGAAAATGTAAGAGGCTACCCGGGGCACATTGCACACTGAGACTATGCCTAAAATAATAACAATGAAAACATCACCTGTTGTGCAACTCTGACCCTTAATTTGTTCTTTGTGCTTATGAAGACTGACTCAGGATGTGGATGCAGGTGAGGCTACAGGTGAAAATTGTCAATGACCACAGCTTCACAGTGCTGGCAGTGACTGACCAACCCTTTGAGAAGGAAATGCTTTAAAGATGGAAAGGAGGGGAGTATATAATAAAAAAGTATACAAAATCGAACTGGATATTGGGAGAACAAAAAGTGAAAACAGTGAATAGATGAGAAAAGAAACAGGAAAAAAAGAACAAACAAACATATCTGCTGCTTCAGTGGAGCAGCCGGTAGTCTAATATGCAAGATTTCTTGCAATTCTTCCTTCTTTGAAGTTTTTCTAAGTTTCTATAAAGACACTATTTGATAACAGCTCCATGAAAAAGAAACACCTACCGGGCCCTCAACTTCACAAAGAAAACATAACTCCTTCTTCTCTTCCTATCTCCAGGAGACATCTTCAGCTGAGCCCTGTAACATTTTGTCTGTATGTTAAATTAAGAATTACACTGTTCACAGCCATTGCTCTTCTACTTTTTTAAAAAATATTTTATTGTATTTTAGGTGAAAGTTTACACAATGAATTATGTTCCCACTTGACAATTTTTATACAAATTTTTCTGTGACATTGGTTACAATTTTCACAATGTGTCAGCATTCTCATTATTTCCATTCTGTTTATTCTGTTTCCATTGATCTAGCTTCCCTTCCCCTTCTTGCCTTCTCATCTTGCTTTTGGGTAAATGTTGACCATTTTGTCTCATATAATTGATTGTTTAAGGGGCACATTATTCATGGGTGATATTATTTATTTTTTAAGCCAATCTATTATTTGGTGAAGGGTGACCTTTGGGAGTGCCAAGTTCAAAGGGTATCTTAGGGTGATAGCCTAAAGAATATAATTTTCCATTAAGCTTTACCCCCACTTTTTAAGGCCTTCGTTCTGTGAGGAATCTCAACGGTACCACATACTTACAAGAAATTGTAAGAGATACGCATTCTCGGATTCATCACTGAGTCTTTTTGGTGGTTGCCAGATGTCATTACCAAGAGTTGCTTAAGACAAGGTAGTTCCTCTAGTCTCTTTTGATCTAGCAGATCTGGCATTTTTTAGGAATTTTTTTGTTCTACATTTTTCTTCCATTCTATCCGGAATCTTTTATTGTGTTCCTGGTCAGAATAGTGTATTGTGGTAGCCTGGCACGATGTAGTTCTTCTGGTCTCCAGGCTAGAATTGGTCATGGTTCATGTTTCTTCTTTGAGTCTTTGGTTTCCTTCATTCTCTTTTGCTCCAGATGAGCAGAGACCAAAAGTTGTATCTTAGACGGCTGTGCTTTTTCAGTTTTGAAGACACATGGGAGGATTTCAGGCCTCTGCTCAATTGAAGTTATACATGGTCATGTGACTTGCTTTGATCCATGGCACATGGGGGAAAGTGCTGTGTGTAATTCTGGGAAGAAGCATTTAATTATCAGAATTGGCTCTCCAAATCTGTCTTCTCTTGTCATGGGGGGACATATAGAAAAGGAGATGATCTAAAGACAAAGCAGCTTGGACTTGAAGAAGACAACAGCCTCAGAGTCACATGCATCCACATTGGACTTTGTATGTGTAAGAGATAAACCTGCCTTGTGTGTTAAGATGAGGTCATTACCTCAGTATTTTCTTACGCATCCTAATTAGTACATCCATTCCAACATTACCAGGGTCTCACATGGACAGTATTACTTTTAGCCACTGCTAAGGCAACTGATTTCCGTACATTTTCCCATCGATGTCACTCCAAGACCTCTGTCTTAAGCAATTCTTGGTAATGACATCTGTCAACCACCAAAAAGACTCAGTGATAAATCCGAGAATGGGTATCTCTTACAATTTCTTGTAAGTATGTGGTACTGTTGGGATTTCTCACAGAATAAAGGCCTTAAAAATGCAGTAAAGTTTAATGGAACATTTTCTTTTTGATTTGAATTGATTTTGATTTAAATTTGAAATTTTTACTTATTTATTTTGAAATTTTTATTGTTCTTTAAGTGAAAGTTTGTAAATCAAGTCAGTCTCTCATACAAAAACTTATATACACCTTGCTATATACTCCTAACTGCTCTCCCCCTAATGAGACAGCACACTCCTTCTCACCACTGTCTATTTTCATGTCCATTCGGCCAGCTTTTGACCCCCTCTGCCCTCTCATCTCCCCTCCAGGCAGGAGCTGCCCACAAAGTCTCATGCGTCTACTTGATCCAAAAGCTCACTCTTCACCAGTATCATATTCTATCCCATAGTCCAGTCCAATCCCTGTCTGAAGAATTAGCTTTGGGAATGCTACCTGTCTTGGGCTAACAGAAGGTCTGGGGATCATGACCTCCGGGATCCTTCTAGTCTCAGTCAGACCATTAAGTCTGGTCTTTTTATGGGAATTTGGGGTCTGCATCCCACTGCTCTCCTGCTCCCTCAGGGATTCTCTGTTGTGTTCCCTGTCAGGGCAGTCATCGGTTATAGCCGGGCACCATCTAGTTCTTCTGGTCTCAGGATGATGTAGTCTCTGGTTTATGTGGCCCTTTCTGTCTCTTGGGCTCATAATTACCTTGTGTCTTCAGTATTCTTCATTCTCCTTTGCTCCAGGTGGGTTGACACCCTTTGATGCATCTTAGATGGCTGCTTGCTAGCATTTAAGACCCCAGAAGCCACTCTCCATAGTGGGATACAGAATGTTTTCTTAATAGATTTTATTATGCCAATTGACTTAGATGTCTCCTGAAACCATGGTCCCCAAAACCCCACCCCTGCTAAGCTGGCCTTCGAAGCATTCAGTTTGTTTAGGAAACTGCTTTTGGTTTAGTCCAGTTGCTGACCTCTCCTGTATTGTGTGTTATCTTTCCCTTCACCTAAAGTAGTTCTTATCTACTATCTAATTAGTGAATACCCCTTCTACCTTCCTCTGTCTACCCCCAACCATCAAAGAATATATTCTCCTCTGTCTAAACTATTTCTTGAGTTCTTATAATAGTGGTCTTATACAATTATCTGTCCTTTTGCAACTGACTAATTTCACTCAGCATAATGCCTTCCAGATTCCTCCATGTTATGGAATGTTTCACAGATTCACCACTGTTCTTTATTGATGCATAGTATTCCATTGTGGGAATATACCATGATTTATTTATCTATTCATGCATTGATAGGCATGTTCGTTGCTTCCTTCTTTTTGCTACTGTAAACAGTGCTGCAGTGAACATGGATGTGGATATGTCTGTTCATGCAAAGGCTCTTATTTCTCTAGGATCTATTCCAAGGAGTGGGATTGCTGGATCGTATGGTAGTTGTATTTCTAGTTTTTTTAAGGAAATGCCAAATGAATTTCCAGAGTGGTTGTACCATTTTATAGTCCTTCCAGCAGTGCTTAAGTGTTCCAATCAGTCCACAACCTCTCCAGCATTTATTATTATTATTATTGGATTAATGCCAGCCTTGTTAAAGTGAGATGGACTCTAATTATAGTTATGATTTGCATTTCTCTAGTGGCTAATGATCGTGAGCACTTCCTCATGTATCTGTTAGTTACTTGAATGTCTTCTTTAGTGAAGTGCCTGTCCATAATCTTTGCCCATTTTTTAATTGGGTTATTTGTCTTTTAGCTGTTGAGTTTTTGCAGTATCATGTAGATTTTAGAGATCAGACACTGACCAGAAATGTTATAGTTAAAAACTTTTTCCCAGTCTGTAGGTAATCTTTTTAGTTTTTTGGTGAAGTCTTTGGATGAGCATAGGTGTTTGATTTTTAGGAGCTCCCAGTAATCTAATTTCTCTTCAGCATCATTAGTAATGTTTTGTATACTGTTTATGCCATGTATTAGGGCTCCTGGTGTTGTCTCCATTTTTTATTCCATGATCTTTATCATTTTAGATTTTATATTTAGGTCTTTGATCCACTTTGAGTTAGTTTTTGTGGATGGCGTGAGGCATGGGTCTTGTTTCATTTTTTTTTTTTTTGCAGATGGATATCCAGTTATGCCAGCACCATTTGTTAAGGAAATTTTTATTTTTGAATTGCTGTGCTAAATTGCTTGGTGCATCTTTAATATCTGAGTTCCATTTGAAAAAAATCTGGCTTTGATTTAGACAGAATAGTATTTCTACTGTATAATAACAACGGAAGTACACAGAGAACCCATGAGGCACTTGACTTCTCTTATATTTATTTTGTCTAAAAATAAGGTAAACTACTATATACGTGGGACAGTAGATTTAATTAAATTTATAGCATATTTATAATTACTTGGAGATTAAATTAAATGTAGGTTAAGCATAGAGATCTCTCTGTCTCAAGAAAGAAAGTGTTCATGGCTCCTCTGAACTCAAATACATCAGAAGCAGCTCACTATGGTGGCTTCATCTGAAAATTCCAAATAAAGGAGAAATGCAGTGCACACACACTGAAAATGCAAGTCGAATTCTTTCTTTGTACTCAAGGTCTCACTCTCACAGTCAAATAAAAAAGAAAAAAAAAAAAAAACTTGAATATATAGAAAGCTCCTAGGGAAACCAGGCAAACTTCCCTCCCTTCAAGCTTGTGTAAAAGAATCTATAATAGCCAGTTTTATTTTTTTGTTGTTGTTTTAAAATGTAATAATAAATTGCTATGATTTGTTTGCTATTTCTTGAATGTTAAGCTCCTGGTGCTTATGTTGCTTAAGAAATAATTTCTCAAAAGTTGATTCTGTAACTAGTATTTCTCCTTAGCCAAATATATTTTCATAGGTGCCAAAAATTGTGTTAATTTCCACATATATTTAAGAAGATGATGTGTGAAACCATAGGTAAAAATAAGTCATCAATTATCATCGATGAACTAAATCCACCCTTTTTAGTGATGTTTCATAGACAGTCTCTCTCCTTGCACTGTTTAAAGGAGTATGGGTGGAAATCAAGATTTTTGAGTTTCTTTCTAGCCCAAAAAATCGATTATGTACTTTTTCATTGGCTGATCCACTTCTTCAGCAATCTTTGCAGAGACTCTTTTACTTCTTTGTTCCTCAGGGTATAGATGAGAGGGTATAACAATGGTGTGACCACAGTGTAGAAGAAGGTGAAGAACTTTCCATGTTTGGAAGCAAAGCAGTTCTTAGGGTCTGTGTAAACAATTGCCACTGCCCCATAAAACATGAAAACCACCAGAAGATGGGAGGAGCAAGTGGCAATGGCTTTCTGCCTCCCCTCTTCTGACTTGATTTTCCCCACAGCTTGAGCTATGTAGCCATAAGATGTTAAGATCAACCCCACAGGCAGGATGGTGAAGAGAATGGCAGAGATGGTCATCTGCCACTCACTGGAGGAGGTGTCTCCACAAGCCAGGCATATGAGGGCAGGCACCTCACAGAGAAAGTCATCCACATGGTGGTGGGCACAGAAGGACAGCTGGAGTGTGATGGGAGATTGGATCAGAGATTCCGTCAGGCCAGAGGGCCAGGCCATAAGGGACAGCTTCCAACAGAGAGGAGGGTTCATTATGATGGTATAGCGCGGTGGCTGACAGACAGCAACATAGCGGTCAAAGGCCATTACCACCAGCAAGACAGCTTCTGTGGCACCAAGACAGAGAAACACACAGAGTTGGATGACACAGCCTGTGTAGGTGATGGTCTTCTTAGGTCCCCACAAGTTTGACAACATCTGGGGCACAGTGGTGGTGGCAAAGCAGAGCTCCAAGAAGGAGAGATTGCTAAGAAAGTAGTACATGGGTGTGTAGAGACGAGGGTCTATATGAGACAGCACAATGATGGTCAGGTTGCCAAAGATGATCATGATGTAGAAAATTGCCACTATCCAGAAGAGAACCTTTTCCAGCCAAGGCCACTCCAAAAAGCCTAGAAGGGTGAAGTCCACTGAGAAACTCATGTTGGTCTTTCCTATTGCATTTGACATTGGGGTTTAGACATAATTGTGAGTAGAATTTTGTAAACTGAGTTCAGAGAAAGACTGCACTCTCCTTTATTCAGAGAAGACAAACATTATTAGTTGTCAAGGAATTCTTGGGGCATACAACATTTGGCTCTTTCCCCTTATATTAAGCTAATAAGATGCTATAGTTCTTTTATAAGGCTGTATTGTTTACATCAAAGGGGCATTTGGAAGATACTACTCTTTGGAATTCATCTTTAAAATCTGTAATCACAAATACCCCTAGTGGACACCCTCACAATTATCTTACAACATTTCTGTGCTCCTCCAAGATTATTCTTTCAGTCCTGTATGTAGTAGCTACTCTAAAATAATTGGAATGAAATGTTGAACACAAAGCTCTATTTTTCAAATATGTAGTCCTCCAATATAATAAGGCATTATTGTGTATTTTTTTGGTGATGTTAATAGTGACACGAATACTGGATATAATTCCACAAGCAGATCTCTCGGCTCTCATCAGCCAACCACATAGACTCTAAACAGTGAGATCCTGATCATAATGCCTTTCTTTGGGTGCCTGAAGAAGCATTTGGCATAGAAGACATACCAGTTTTTAAATGAGGCAAACCTAGGTTGGACAACTGGGCTTTTCACATTAAGTAATTTATTTTAAGAAAAAAAAATCTGAGTTACTACCATTATTTACAAAATGTTTATATAATTTCCACCTCAGAAGATTCAGAATAACAACATACTGTTGTGTGCCTTCAAGATGATTCCAACTTGTAGCTACCATATGGAACAGACTAGGACTAATCATATGATTTCCTAGGCTGTAATCTTTATGGAAACAGGTGGCCCAGTCTTTTCTTCCATGAAGTGGCTGGTGGATTTGAACCACAAACTTTTGGTTAGTAGTTGAGTGCTTAACAATTGTGCCACCAGGGCTACTTAACAATATACTAAAAAAAAAAACCTGCTAATTTTTAGCACAAAACACTAAACATGTAGTAGAACAGAAAGTTCAGTAATTATTATTTAATTCTTATCCCTCTGATGTTCATTGTTGTTATTCTCAATAATGAATTAGGTACATGAAAAACTTCAACCAGTAACTATTATTAAATATTTGAAATGAACCAAACTAACAAAATTACAAAATGTGACTAATAAAAAGTTTTGTTTCGTGGACAGGAGAAAAGATGATACAGAAATATCAAACAAATAATACTAACCTGAGACAGTGGATTTAGAGAACATTGTCATAAATATTAATTTTCTATCTTCCAGGAATGGTCAAATATTTCAGAGGAAATCAAGAACATGAAAGGCACAGGCACAAAAAATGCTGTTACTTGAAAGGAAACTGAGTCATAGGTTGTGAAAATTAGATTATGAAAGTGTATAAACAATGCAGAAATTTGAGGAATTATTTTTTTTTTTATGATGGACTCCCTCTTTTCAACAGTACAAAGTATTTGTTATGTGCAAGACACTGGGCTAAGATCTGAAATACCCTGTGAACATGACAGCTTAAATCCTGCTTTTAAAAAACTCACAACCTTGAGAGAGGCAGTAAGTACACAAATGAGCAAATAAATAAATGATAGTAAATCAATATTTCAGATGAACATTACGTTTTATTATCCAAAAAAAAAAAAAAACCTACTACTGTCAAGTCAATTCTGACTCACAGCAACGCTATACAACAGAGTAGAACTGCCCCACAGGGTTTCCAAGGAGCGCCTGGTGGATGTGAACTGCAGACCTTTTGGTAAGCAGCCATAGCTCTTAACCACTACGCCACCAGGTGGACATTAGGGTAGTATAGTTGAGGATAAGGATGGAGGATGCAAGAAACAGAGCGAGGCCATTTCACACAGACAGAAGCCGGAACAATTTTTTTGCTGATAAAGATGGGTGTCAGCCCCAGGAAGCCTGGCCTGATGAGGAGTGGGTAGATGTGAGCAAGTGTGCATTCAGGCCAGGACATCAGATACCTCAGTTGAACACAGTTTCCCCAACTAAATTCTCATGATTTTTCCTCTGAACCCATTTCATTTATTTCTCTGAAAGGCACTCTGGATTAATTACAGAACATCCGTCTGTTTTGATTAGACCGTACCACATAGTCTCATCAGTCAGTTTCTACAGACAGTTTTATTTCATATACATAACTTCATCTGGTTCAGGAAGCAACACTGCATTAAACTGACATTTGGGCAAGAATTTTCATGTTGTCCATCTGTACTTTTGGTTTTCATATACCACTATGCTGAGTGAAATAAGTGAGCTGCTCAAAACATGTATGCTCCCACTTTTATGAAATATCTAGAATAGGCAAATGTATAGAAGCTGAAGTTCATTCGTGGGTGACCAGGAGTGGGAGAGAGGGGGAAAGGGAAAGCCATTGTTTAGGGGACATTGACTTTCTGTTAATGGTAATCAAATAATTCAGAAACAGGTAGTGGTGATGGTTGCAAACCATAGTGAATGTAATTAATATTACTGTACTGTAATGTAAAATCATTGAATTGGCTAATGTTTTGTTATATATATTGTTATGTTTACTTTAATAAAAAATTAAAGATATATCATGGGCTCAGATTTTCCTTATGGAAAGAAATAAATTAAGGTCAAGAGTATTATGCAGTATTTGGGAGTTAAAATTAAAATGAACTATGTTTTAAAACTTTTATCTTTTTTACTATATCAATGCATTTTATGAGCACTATAATTTAAGACAAATATGAAACAAACAAAAAGAAGGAATAAAGTTATTTTTTTTTATAATCCTACCATCAAAGATAATGTTTACTATAAGAATTTTTTTTTATTTTCAACATATATCAGTTAATAAATAGGGTATATATATATATAATGCAGTTATAGTATACTGTTATTAAATATAGAATTAAAGGATATTAAATATAGAATTAAAATTATACTGCATATAGCTCTGTATTTCCCTTCATTGTTAGGTACTCTCCAGTTATAGTGGACCTATGTACAACAGATTGAAACACTGCCTGGTCCTGCACCATCCTTATAATTGCTGTATGTTTGAGCCAACTGTTGCAGTCACTGTGTCAATCCACCTCATTGAGGGTCTTCATCTTTTTCACTGACCCTCTACTTTACCAAGCATGATGTCCTCCAGGGACTCGTTCTGCCTGATAACATGTTCAAAGTATGTGAGATGAAGTCTCACTATCCTTGCTTCTGATGAGCATTCTGGCTGTACTTCTTCCAAATGAGATTTGTTCGTTTTACTGGAAGCCCTTGGTATATTCAATATTCTTTGTTGACACCATAATTCAAAGGCATCATTTCTTCTTCCATCTTCCTTATTCATTGTCCAGCTTTCACGCACATAAAAGGCGATTGAAAACACCATGTCTTGGGTCAGGCACACCTTAGTCCTCAAAGTGACGTCTTTGCTTTTCAAACACTTTAAAGATGTCTTTTGCAGCAGATTTGTCCATCATTTGATTTCTTGACTGCTGCTTCCATGGGTGTTGATTGTGAATCCAAGTAAAATAAAATCATTCAATAACTTCAATATTTTCTCCATTTATCAGTATGTTACTTATTGGTCCAGTGGTGAGGGTTTTTGTTTTCTTTATGTTGAGGTGTAATCAATACTGAGGGCTGTAGTCTATGATCTTCATCAGTAAGTGTTTCAAGTCCTGTTCACTTTAGCAAGGTAGGTTGTATCATCTGCATTGTGTTAGTTATCTAGTGCTGCTGTAACAAAACTACCACAAGTGGATGACTTTAACAAAGAGAATTTTATTTTCTCACGGTAAAGTAGGCTTAAAGACCAAATTCAGGGTATCAGCTCCAGGGGAAGGTTTTCTGTCTTGGTGTTTTCATCAATGTTCCCCCAGACTAGGAGCTTCTTTGTGCAGGGACCCTGGGTTCAAAGGATGCACTCTGCTCCCAGCACTACTTTTTTGGTGGTATGAGGTCCCCCTGTGTCTCTGTTTGCTTCTTTCTTTTCTATTTCAAGAGATTGCCTTAAGACACAATCTAATCTTGTAGGTTGAGTCCTGCCTCACTAACACAACTGCCACCCATCCTCCATCATTAACTTCATAGAGGAGGGATTTAAAACATATAAGAAAATCTCACGATACTGGGAATTATGGGCCGAGCCAAACTGATACACATTTTTCAGGAGACATAATTCAATCCATGACATGCATATTGAGATTGTTAGTGAGTATACCTCCAAACTTGATCTTGAGTGCCTTCCAACTTGAGGAGCTCATCTTCTAGCACTATATCAGACATTGCTCTGCTGCTATTCATAACGTTTTCACTGGCCAATATTTTTAGAAGTAGATTGTCAGGTCCTTCTTCCTGGTTTGTCTTAGTCTGGAAGCTACACTGAAACCTGTCCACCATGGATGTCCCTGCTGTTATTTGATATACTTGTGGCACAACTTTCAGCATCACGACAACACACAAGCCCCAAGGTAAGAAAAATTGACAGAACTAAATATTATAATTGTGTGTGTGTTCTCATGTATGTAAACACTTTTAGAAAAGTCATTCTTTTGAATATAATTTAATGCTTCATAACACTGCACCTTAGTAACAAAATGTATTTAACAAGTTCTCTTTTACTTAAATGTAGGCACCGTGTAATTTTTTTTCTAATTTAAAACAACAGAGATAAATTTCTGTGTAATGAATTACACAATTTTATGTATGATCACAGTTTTTATTAAAAAAAATAAATAAATGTAGTCCCCAACTTACAAGGTATTCGAGTTATAATGAACTGCACTTAGGACCATTTTTTTTTATACATCTCATGGTTAGTAATACGTACTACATAAAATGTTGCAGTTTGTAATTTGCTGATGTTATCATTTTAAGATGTTCGCTTGTAGTTTTCCAGTGTTATGATTTACTGTTTTTTTTTAAAAAAACAAAACTGCTGTACAGCAGACAACAATGACAACTAAAAAAAATAACAGCAACAATAATAAAATGAGGTATGTGGGTTCTGTCAGAACCGACTTACCATGGTGTCGTCTGAACAGAACCGCATCACAAGGAGGAACTACCAGTAGTGTACCTTTTGGATTCATGTATTCGGGTTGCTTTCTGTCAAGAATCTATGACAGACCTGGGAGCCTCCTTTTCCTTTACTTGGAACACCAGTGATAAGCACCCATTTTTCTTCTCTGCAATTCATTAAGTCAAAGAATGGGACCTCATTGAGGATTTAATTTTCATTTTTATCATTCAAGTATTCTTTTTTATTTACTGGTCATCTACGAACATTTCTTTCCTGAAATGTCTACTTGTGCCAGTTTTCTCTTTCTAGTTGATAGGCTTATCTTCTTCTAATTAATTTGTAAGAAATCACTATACTTTCCTGAACTTTATCCTTTGATATCTCCTGTCACCCACATAAATTTCCCAATTAAAAAAAAATTATTTTAATTTGGTTTATCTTTACATATTCTCTTCAGAGATATTTTTCCCTTTTGTAAGTCCTTATTTATTTTCCATGATATTTTCTTTATTGCATAGTTTATAATTTAGGTAGCTCTTTATTCATACATTTGTCTTATTATTTTTTAGTTTTATTTTGTGCATCTAAACCTTGAATACATTTAAATTTTTGTATTGTTTTGTTTTTTCAGTGTGAGAACAGGATAGAAAATTTACTCCTAATTTGTTATTAAGCTTTGAAAGTTATTTAATGAAGAATCCTTTCTCAGTTAAACAAACTGAAATCTCACTTTTGCTTCTTGTAATATCCAAATGTTAGAATTCTGCTAGATGCAAGGCAATATTTTACTAAACAATCCACTCCTTGACCCTTTAAGCCTTTCAATATGAAGAATTTAAATTTCACTGCTGTGATATGAGAAATGAAATGGTTTGCAGTAAAATTCTATAACACAACAGTCATAAAAACGTGTCTGTGTGTGTGTGTTTTAACATACATATTCTAGAAGCAATTAACAGCACTGGGTCTTTGAGGCTAAACAGACAACAATGATAACTTGTGCTTCATAAAATACATTGAGCTTCGTGAAGTTCCATAGAACTTACAGAAATACTCCTCAAACCAGGGAAATATAATGCCTGATGAATTTATGAATTACTTATCTTTTTAATAAACCATTTTTGGCCTTTCCACCTTAAAAAATAAAAGTAGCTTACCTGGATTGGGAAGCTGGTCAGTGGCAGAGTTGGCAAAACTTAAACTCACCTCCCCAGGGGTCATTTGTAGAGTGACATCTGTGTCTGCCCTGCACTGGCAGTTTTATCTCAGGCTCTCCCACCTAGAGTGACTTCCCAGTTAAATGTGTGGTGTTGTGTAGATTTGAGGAGATGGGCAAAAAGGTGGGACTGTTTTTATTTCATTCACGGTAAGGGCATAAAGAGCACAGAGGGAACTTGTGTTCTCAGGAGATTCCTGGGGCTTTCTATCCTTGTAGATAACTAGGTGCCAAACTTGAAGTGTCACAAAGTCGTAGGGAATGAAAAAATGCCTCTTATTTTTAATAAATGCAGTGAGCTTTCACTTTTTTTTCAGTTGAATCTTCTAAATAGCTTCTTCAATTTACATATTTAAACAATCAATGTATTGATTATGTATGCCAAAACTTTTGTCAGTCATTGGCTTATTTATCATTGCTCAAATATTTGCTGAGCCTCTGCTGTATAACCATCCCTGTTCTGTCAAACATACAATAACGACAAAAGAAAAATCAGAAAAACTTAAGAAAAACATATTTTTTGTCAGTGTGAAATAAAGAGATTGAAGAGCTCAAAACGATGTCTACAAAAGAGAAAAGAGATTCTTAAAATGAGGTTTTCTTAGAGATGTATGGAAGATAAAAACTGCCAAGTTTTATCTCAGGCCTACAATTATGGATCACACAAGTATGTACAGGACTATAGAACATTTCACTAATTCTGTTCTATGAAAATCTGTGTTAGAAACATGAACAATCTAAAGGCTTTAAACACAATTCAAAACTAATTCTTGAATTAGAAAAAAATTGATAACAAGGAATAGAAACACTCTTCTTTAAGTTATTTCACTTGAGCCATCATCAAACATCACAAGTAAAAGTAAAAAATAAATAGAAAATGACAAGAAACTTAGAAAAAGTGCAATAGAAGAATTATACCATATCTACAAAGATCATTAAATGAAGTAAAAACATGAAATGGAATTCAGCTACTAAATATGAGGTGTCAATGGAGTAAATATAAAACAAAAATAGAGATTAGTATTTAGCAGACAAAGCCTAGGTAATAGAGCGGAAGAATAAGAACAGCACATTAGTAACAAGTAAAGAAAAAAAACCATACCCACTACCATCAAGTCGATTCCAGCTCATGGTAAAGAGCAGAAATAGCTAAAAATGGTTAAGGACTTGAAAAAAACTGAAAAAATATTGAGGAAAGTAAAACAGGAAAAATTAAAAGATTAAAAAGAAAATGATACATTTGTAAACTAACAAAAGATGTCAAACATAAGATATAGTTACTGTTATTGAAATATATCACTAAGTGAATAGAACAAAAAGATATACTCAGATATAATTTTCAAAATATGATCTGAAAGACAGCAGGAAAATCTCTAAGCACATGGGAATTAAACAATAGGAAGACTCAAAGAAAATTTTTGAGAAATTAAAACTACCAATTCTTAATTTTAAACCCAGCCAAGCTATTATTCAAAAGTCCGGGCAAAAAAAATTTTTTTTTTAAATAAAAAATGAAGTCACTTTCAGATATAAAGACTGTTTACTGCTCATTGAAAAAGCTATAATTTTAAAACATACATACACAAAGACCAAGAAATTGGGAGAGAAGACAGCAATAAAATTTTGGAACCTGCAAATTAAATGGGTAGCCACTACATGACTTACTAGGACCTAAAAGGGCACAAAACTAAGTTGCAATGAGAGACACTCAGAGACAAGGTGAATCATGGTGGAGAACAGCTCCAAGGCTCAAGGTTGGAATTACCAGGTATTTCTAAAAGAGGGGGTGCAAGCGGAACTGCAAACAGGGGCTGGGTTGAAAATCTGTATAAAAAACTGATAGACCCCTAATCCTTGCACCCACTTCACGTAGCTGGACAATGCCTCCACCCATATCTGCAAAACAGTGGAACTTTACTTTATGGAGATATTGAGCCTCAGGGCTCTGGACTTGGAAAAATAGGCATAGCAGAGGGAGTAGATGTGGAAAGTGTACATACTGACTTGTGAGACACCACTGCCCTTTCCCCCCTACTTTGGCTCTCAGAAAGCTGGAAGACAGCGTCATCCTCCCACTGCAGACAGGTTCCATTAGGAGGAAACAGACCATGCCAAATAAAATGCCTACAGATATTGACAATTAGGGGTTCTCAAGTGAATTAACCAGTGAGATCACAGTACAAAGAAGCCCACCAGTTATTAAGCCTTGTTCATGACCAAAAACCTTCCCTTCAGTAGATAGCCAAGTGTCACTAGACTCTTGAGGAAAGCTTTGAAAGTAGAAGACAGAAACCACAATAATACAACCACCATGGTGGAGAGGTAGGCAGGAGGTGCGGGAGGGAGAAGTGAAGTAGAGAAAATTCATTTTCTTTAATGCTTTAATATTAAGGTAGAGGGAATATATTTTCTAGTTTGTTTCAGTATAGCTGTATAAGCTGTGATTAATCTCTAGTCTTTGAAAAATGGCATAGGCTCTGTTCAAGATATGGCTGAACAGCCTGTTTCACTCTTAACATAACAAGCGTGGCTGAGCTTTGTTTTGCAAATGGTAAACTTTATTAGAAGTCAAATGTTATCATGAGAGTAGAATTAATTTAAGTAAGTTTAATTTGATTATTGAGTGCTTAATTTTAGTTTTGAAATTCCCCCAATTAGACCTACTGACACCTCAAAACTGAAAATGTCCTGTGACCCTAATACCTTACAACATGTTTTCTCTTATTCAGAATGGGTGATTGAGAGCTTGACATAAGTAAAGCCATAACGTTAATCTCTAAGCATTTTTATTGCACCAGCTGCACTGGTCTCTTCCAAAGGGATGCAGAGCTCTCTCAGCTCCTGTGGCCTTGGTCTCTCTTCTCTTCTTTGTTCTCTTGAGAAATGACCTTCAGCCTACAAGAGGGCAGTTAGGAAGGCTGCCTAGCACTTTTGATCTTCAACTTTCTTTCTTGTTCCTTATCTCAGTCCGAGTGGACTTGGCAGAACAGTTCCACTAGCTGAGAGACTCTTATGTAAGTTTTTTCAGCCTTTTACAAACATACAGATTAGAGTGCAGATGTCTGACATGCATAACTTTAGTTTAATAAAGAGTTTCTTGTAGTTGTTTTGTGATGTATAAGACCATCTGTGGGCTATGTACTTAAAAACATTAGGTAACCCTCACCTTCCCCCTATAAAACCCTCCCGTTGGCCCTTTAGAGTTAGACAGAATTTGGGAGAAATTCAACCCCCTCTGTCTCTTGGACACTGGTGTTCAGTAAAGCCCTCTTCTGTTACCTCCTCCTGTCTCAGTATTGGCTTTGCAGCAGGCAGTTCAAATCCTGATCTGAGATAACAGATGTATAGAATACAGGTAACAAAAGAATACTTTCAAAAAAGAACTGTAATTTATCTTCTCAGAGTGATAATAATGTAAAAACAGATATTAAATTAAAATATGATGCTATAAAATAATTAGTAGAATAAGAAAGAGTTCTTAAGCACATATACATATTATCCGACAATATTACAGTGGAAAAATAAAGCAGAATAAACAGAGATGGGAAATAAGGTAGAAAAGACAATAAACCTAGAGGTTCAGGTTGGGAGAGCCAAGCTGCAAATAATAGGAATACCAGGGGAAAATAATAGAAAAAAATGAAATGGAGGAAAATATTTAAGTACTATTTCAATAAAATGTTCTGGGAATTTCAAGATTGAAAGTCCCTTCAAGTGTCCAGTGCAATTATTAAGATCCCATATTGACATGTCATTATGAAACTTTAATGCACATGCAAATTGAAGAGCTTAAAAGCCTTCAGAGGGGCAACAATTTTCAGAGGAAATACTTAATATCAAAATTACATTGGAATTCTCAGTAGATATACTAAAAGAAAATGGAGTGATGTGTTTATAATCATGAGATGAGATATTGAACCTAGAAGTGTACACCTTGCCAAAATTCCATCAAGTGGGAGGATAGAATAAAGATATTTCCAGACTTGAATGATGTAAAAAATTCTTCTCCCATGTACCTTGTTTAGTAACCTATGGAGGAATATGCTCCAGTAGAATGAGAGAGTAAACCAAGAATAAGAAAGGCACGGAAGAGAGACAACAGGGATCCAAGGCAGGAGAGAGAAGACAGGGAAGGGAAATCCTGGGTGTGAGGGGAGAGGGAGGGGAAAGGATGTTGTACAGCTAAGACTGAGAGCAGGCAGTCTGAGTGAAGAAGGCAGGAGGGCAAAGGATGCAGCAGGGATCCCAGTGAAGAAGAAACTAGAAGCATTTCTGAAGTGTTTGCAACATTGAAAGGATATGTATAGACAGAAAACATATACATATTGCACAGAAGCAAACTAAAAACAAAAACAAACAAAAAAAACAAATCTCCAAGACATGATTAATTCCACTGGAAAGGTGCAACAACAAAAAGTTACATTGTTAAGTAAATGTAGCCACAAAGCTACTAACAACTCATGTGCAAATATTCATGTCATCTTAATAGTATAAACATTGAACATTAGTTTAACAAAACCATTGCCGCTATAATTTTATTGATATCATGGGATGAAGAAATGTGTGTAGAGGAAAAAGAAGTGTGCCATTTATTTACCTGTGAACTCTCAACTGCAAACATACCCTCTTATTCTTCTACTTGACGGTTGGAACAGCCACTCAATGAACTACTTTTCTCTGATTCCATGACAGATGGCTTCCAATTATTTTATATCAACAGGGCGAAAAGGGTAGAAAGAAATCCCTTTCTGTTGTTCTTTTCTTCTGTGCCTGTCAGTGTCATGCCAGCAGCAGGAGCTGGCTCCAGCCTCCTAGATCCAGCCTTCCTCTTCCCCTCAGAGATACCAGCAAAGTCGAGGAAGCACACCCTCCTCAGAAGTCTGAAGGTCTCTTCCAAGATCTGGGCTCTGGTTACCCCACATCTTCCCTTTGATAAGGAGCCCTGGTGGGCAGTGGTTAAGCACTTGGTTACTGAAAGATCAGTGGTTCAAACCCAGTAGCCAAATCACAGAAGAAAGATGTGGCAGTCTGCTTGGGTAAAGGCTACAGCCCTGGAAACCCTGTGGGGCAGTTCTGCTCTGTCCTATAGGGTTGCAACGAGTGGAAATGGATTGGACTGGCAATGAGTTTGGGTTTCCCTTTGTTTCCTGAGCTCAAGGATGGCAACTACCTGTTTCCTACAGTCTTATCTGTGGGTTAGCTCAGGCTCTTTTCAGCCCTTTCTTTTTTGCTCTTTCAGCCTTCCAACCAGTGTATAACCAACTCCGTCTATTAATTTTTCTCTATTTGAAAAAAAATTATGTCATGTGAAGGAAAACACACTGGTTTTGTTATTTCACTATCGTACAATCTACCTCTGGTATAGTGCCTGACAGGTGTCTCTGGGTGATGCAAACGGTTAACATGCTTAGCTGTAAAGTTGGAGGTTCGAATACACTAGAGGCCCCTTGAAAGAAAGGCCTGGTGATCTACTTCCAACACATCAGCCATTGAAAACCCTATGGAGCACAGTTCTACTCAGACACACATGGGATCACCATGAGTAGGTGATTTTTTTTTTTAATCAAAATATACAAAGAAACGAATTCACTTGCTTGTACATAAAATTTAATGAATTACCACATGCATTCTGAGAAGCCTGCAAATCTTCACACATACAAATAAAAACAATTGGTCACTGATTTATTTGCCACCAGGGTCAAGATTATTACCCATACTCAGAAATCCTCCTTATACTCTTCCCAGTCACCAAAAGTAGCTATGACTCCCATAATTTAGTCTATCTGCCCATCTGAATGCATGATCATAGCTGGCTCAGCCACACAGTTTGCATGGGCACTTTACAACCCTCTTGCATTCTAGAGTCCTGCAGCAACTTGAGTAATGTCTGTGGGTCGCAATTGGCTCTTTGGATCTTGTTTACGAAGTCCAGCTCTCAGCAAAGTCAAGTGAAGCTTTGCTCATAGACAGCCTATGCACTCCTTGATGGCAGGAACTCTGGAGTTCATTTGGTCTTCGCTGAGGGGCAAACAGCAATCAATCTGTTCCTCTTCTTTTTTAATCTTTTAAAATCTGTCTCTTTCTCTCTCTTTTTTTTTGTCTTAAGTCACCTGACATCTACTTTCTTTGGGATGCTCATCTGGTGCTCCATGTCACAGGCTGGTTTTATTTAGATTGTACACTGGTTTCAAACCTTGGGATTCAGAAATCACTTTCAATGTCACTATTTGTCATTCTGACTGTTCATAGAATCCCTTGTGCTGCTGCTATTGATATTGTGTGCACATGTATCCAATAATATGGATTCTTTTCACTCTAAAAATCAGAGCCCTCCTCCCAAAATGTCAGCTAAGTATTAAGGAATATAATTTGTACAATTTTATTTATATAATTTTGAACAAACTGTAAAAAATTAAACTGTAGTATTTAGGGATATATATTTATCTGAGTCAGAATCGACTCTACGGCAATGGGTTTGGCTTTGGTTTGGTACTTACCTCATACCCAACAAAAATCAAAGAAATTATTATTATAGAGTTCATTTCCCAAGGTAAATGATCAGTACTCTTCAAAGGTGCCAAGGTCTGACTGAGACACTGTTACAGACTCAAGAGACAAAAGCAAAGTAACCACTAAATGAAGTGTGGGATCACAGATGGGATTCTGGAACAAAAATAGAACATTACTAGAAAAATCAGTGAAATGTTAATTTCCTGGTATTGATATTTGTAGTATGGTTACGTAAAATATTAATATTAGGGAAAGCTGGTAAGGGATACGTGGAAACCTTTCTGTATGTCTAAATGTAATTTAAAAAGTATAAAGACATTCAGAATAATCACTAATTTTGTAGTATGGGGTTGCAGAGATTGGGAAGAGCCACAAGAGGGCTGTGAAATGCTGACCATATTCTATTTTTTGACTTGGGTGATTGCTAGATTAGTGATTTCATGAGTGTTTGCTTTGTGATGATTATTAAGCTGTAAGTTTTTATTCTTGTACTCATATGTGTTATGTCACATGTCATAATATAAAGAGATAATAAAAACCGTTAATAATGTGATTGTTTCTGTCTGAACCTCTGCTTTTGCTTCTGTCCTTAATGATCAAAGTCAATTAGCTTCTTAAAATCCCAATAAAATAATTCTTGGCCTCAAGGAACCTGGGCTGTCAGGCTAAAAGGGTCTTTGCACACCTGACCTGGTTGGCCCTGTCAGATGAGCCTTAACAGGTGCATCTTGTCCTCAGCCCATCCCTACATACCCGTTTCTGGAAGCCATTGTCCTGATCCTGGAACTCTTGCTTTGTAGCATAGGGGACAAGAAACTTGGGGACCGAGGTGCTTGCTGTACAGTATTGTGCTTAAGCAAGATATATTAATTCATGAAAAAATATTTTGGAATTTAAAAGGATCATAAAATAATATTTGTGACATTTTAATGCAGTGGGCTTCGTTGTGAAATGGAGTAATATGCATCCACGTAAATAATTACAGAAATGTTTAATGGCAGCTTAAGTTTACTTGCAGTTTGCTCTTGACTACCAACCCACCCAGCAGTGTCACAGAAGAAAGCCTGGTGATCTGCTTCCATAAAAATTATAGTCAAGAAAAGTCTATGGGGCAATTCTACTTTGTAACACACGGGGTTGCCATGAGTTGGAATCAACTCAAGAGCAACTTTTTTTTTTCAATATATTTGCTAGAATAATAAACAGGAAAAAAGCACATTAAGCATTTATATATATAATAGCTACAAACAAATGTGCCCAAAGAATTCCTTCTGTGTAGTAGCATTTTGGATAAATATCTTCCTTCAGTTTTATAAGATAAAAGGAAGAGAAATTGCCTAAGAAACATGTTTAAGGCAATACGTTTCTATTCCTTTGATAATTATAAAAATGTATCTGGAGAAAAATGAGAAAATCTGTATTAGGCAAATTTTATTTTAGCAAAAAAACAAATCAAATAATGATATGTTTGGGGTTCGCATATGATTTATGGTGTTTTTCTGATTGCTTCTACAGTAGTTGCCGAGTATAAATGAGATACAGCTTGAAAAATACTGTATCTGGTAGATTGAGGGTAGTGCCAAACAAAACGGCTCAGAGGTCTTACCCAAAGCCAGATAGGAACAACAATGTTTCCACTCCATCCGATTAAATAGACACTATGATGACCCCGACTCGACGGCACTGGGTTTTTTTATGATGACCCAAGTTGCATATGTGAGAAAACCAGGCACCCTGAGGATAGTAACCTGCCCATGTACCGTGGAATTTACACTCATGTGCTCTGATTCTCAACACTGACCCCTTAATCTGGAATGTATACCTGGTGATGGGTTGATAATAATGATGACCGTGCTGACGATGATAACTCTCACAAAGAACTAAAACCAGTTGAGTTGACTGACCACAAAGAACTAGGATCCAGGAAAGAGCTGTATATATATTAACATAGTGAATGCTCACACAAATGAAGAAGCTGTGGCACAAAGAGGTTCAGTGAATTGCCTGAGGCAGTAAGTGGTGGAGCTAGGGATGAGACCCAGCTAATTCGTGCTCTTAAACACAGCACAACACTACCTCTGATAATGATTTTGTTATTAGCTACCCTTGAGTCACTCACCCCCACAATTGCTTGTGAATCAGGTTTGTGATTCATAGTGTTTTCATTGACTCCTGCGTGCAGTGGTTAAGTGTTTGGCTGCTAACCAAAAAGCTGGGAGTTCAGTCCATCAGCCACTCCTTGGAAACTCTACGGGGGCAGTTCTACTTTGTCCCATAGGGTCACTATGAGTTGGAATCAACTCCACGGCAATGATGTTTTTCTTTTTGGCGGGGGAGGGGGGCAGCTGGGGTTTATACGAAGCAGATCACCGGGCCTTTCTTCTTAGTCTGGAAGCTCCACTGAGACTTTGTCAGCATCATAACACACGTCTGCACTGATAGAGGGGTAGTAGCTGTGCCTGAAGCGCATTGGCTGGGAATGGAACCTGGGTCTCCCACAGGGAAGGTGAGGATTCTACCACTGAACAGTCATTGCCCCTGCTCAACACAGAAAATACCTGCTGTCGAAAAGAAAAACTAAAATCTCCATCCATCCTTTATAGGCACCCACAATAATATTTTGGTGTATGCCTATCTTTTTGTCGTTGTTGTTTTTGTTTGTTTCCCTAATAATACACACTTTTAAAAAATACATAATGGAAAATACAGCTGCTTTGGGGTTTGTCATTTTAGCCATTAGCCATTAGCCACAAGATGGCAGAAGGATGCAATTAAAATGGTCCCATAGCAATACTGGAAGCCCTGATTGCCCAGCGGTTAAGAACTAAGGCTGCTAACTGAAAGGTCAGCAGCTGGAATCCACCAGGCGCCCCTTGAAAACCCTATGGGGCAGTTCTAGTCTGTTCTATAGGGTAGCTATGAGTCAGAATCAACTTGACAGCAATGTTTTTTTTGTTTGTTTGTAGCAATTCCTATAGATAGAATCTCAAAATTATCACTTAGGTGTTTGTTTTTGTTTTAATGGGTTTTTCTTCCCTCAAAGAGACACAGGGTCCTTAGGAGTCGGAATTGACTCCACAGGAATGAGTTTATTTGTTAGTTCGTTTGTTTTAAAGAGACAGATAAGCAAGGCTTGGATGCAATCACAAATGTCTATTTGTTTCTATATTGTTCCTGAGGTATTTATTGGTTCAAGAGAAACTCCTGGTGAAAACTGTGCCTGGAGATTTAAAAAATGGATTGTGGCTAGGTGCCAAAGGCAGGGTTTCCTTTGCTTCAAGGAGTAACAGAAATGAATAGTTACAGACTCAGGAAATCTCTACTCAAGTCTTTCCCTCTTCTTGACTTTTGATTAACTCTTAGCAAAATAGAAAAGGATTGTACAAAGAGGTTAGGTAACACACCCAAGGCCACACAGCATGGAAACAGCAGAACCAGGATTGAAACTCCAGTGGGCTTAACACCAACCCTACGGTCTTAAAACCACTCTAATTTGACTCTGAAATAGGGGAAACAAAGTGGAAACAATTAAAAACTAGTTTCCGTAGTGTAGGGGTTATCATTTTCACCTGGCAAGTGAAAGGTCCCTGGTTAGCAACCTAGTGGAAACAACTTTCTTGAAAACGCTGGTGGCATTTTGGTTAAGTGCTACTGCTGCTAACCAAAAGGTGGGCAGATGAATCCACCAGGCGCTCCTTGTAAACCCTAGGAGTCAGAATAAAAAAACAAACCTGTTGCCGTGGGGTTAATTCTGACTCATAGCGACTCCATAGGACAGAGTAGAGCTGTCCCATAGGGTTTCCAAGGAATGCCTGGTGGATTCGAAGTGCTGAGCTTTTAGTTAGCAGCCATAATTCTTAACCACTATACCATCAGGGTTTCTTTTAATTAAATATAATAGAAAAAAATATAAAAGCCAGTTCATTTGACAACTGAAAAATCATTTAGTGAGTTTACACAAAGATAGGAGATGGAACATTTTAATAACATTCATTGTAACATAATAGCTTGTTGTAACTCACTCCGTGAGTCCACCTTTGGGTTTAGAGCAAAGAGCAAACAGAAACTCAGCTTCTTACCAGAAAAGCAATCACAAAGCTCACATTAGAAGCATGATGTGCTAGGTGTCAGGGTGCCTCTGGAGGACCTAACCAGTCTTCAATTCCTAATTTGTCACCTTATGATGCCAAGTGACACCACACTATACATGAAACTTCACAATGGTAGTAATAATGCTGGTTCTACTGCGTTTAATTGTCCAAATAGACCAATTCATTTAAACAAAAAGCTTTAGAATACATATTTTATGCTGCAAAGTACAACCCAAACAAAAAATCAACCCGTTGCCTTCAAGTTGACTCCAACTCATAGCGACTCTATAGGACCATGTAGAACTACCCCATTGGGTTTCCAAGAAGCTGCTGGTGGATTCAAACTGCAACATTTTGGTTAGCAGCAGAGCTCTTAACCACTGCACCACCAGGGCATAAATGAGTATGACATGTTTTTCTCACATAAATAATGATAAATCTGTAATATTAGCCATAGTAGTTGCTGTTGTCATTGTTGCCATAATTAATTGTAGTTAATATGTGGAGCATTTTCTATTTGCTATGCATTCTGTTAACTATACTTCATGGATTATCTGAAAAACATTCTTTTATTAAATTCATATATTCTGTCCGAAGGGGGTCCAAGGCCTGTCCTACAACCCTAACATTTCTACATATTCAACTCTCCTGCTTTCTAAGATAACTATTCAAGCTTCTCCACTCTTCTCAAACTTTAAACAATTCCTCCTTCCTCCTCACTCACAGATGTTGCCGTAGCTTCTTGCTGCACTGAGAAAATGGACACTGCCAGAATCAAATCACTTGTATTCACTTTAGCCCCTGTTTCCTCCTCCTACAGTTGACAAACTCATCATGCTTGACTATTTCCACACTGTCAGTCACAAAGGCCATCCCTTTGGAAGTTCCCTCCATTTTTCATCCATCATCAACCTTCACTTTAAATTGAAATGTTCCCTTGAACATACAAACACATGCAATATCTCATATGTCATCCCAGATATTGCCCAATTTCTCTGTTCCTTTTTACAAATATACCATTCTAAAACTTTTTTTAATACTATATGTACCATGCCCACTTCCTATCCCTCCATTTTCCCCTGATTGCTCCCCAAGCACAACTCCATTAAAATTGTTGTTAGTAGAGGTCACACCTAATCTCCATGTTGCCAAATTAACCTGTCAAGTCTCATTTCTCACATTAATACAACTATAAATTGTGCTTGTCGTGGTTGATTATCCCCTCTTTCTTTCAACACTTTATTCACTTGTGTCTGAGATATCACCTCTTTTTACCTCATCAGACCCTCTTTCTTATCTCATTTTCCTCCCTGACTGCCTCAAGGCTCAGTCTCAGACCTTTCCTCTTACCCAAGTAATTTCAACAAATCTTATTTGTTAAAATACTTTTCTACTCTGAAGACTACCAAATTTATACCTCGGTCTAGGACTATAATCTGAACTCCTGGCTGCTGACTTTTTCAAGTATCAGTTAATCATGTAACAAATGTTTAAAACTCATCTTGTTAACAACTGAATTCTTGATTTCTCCCACTCAAACCTGCCACTCTAGCAGTCTTCCAAATCTCAGTAAATGGAAATTCTGTTTTCCATCCACTTGGGCCCAAACCATTGAGTTATCCTTCATTCTACCTTCTCTCCCAACCTACTTGCAATCCATGAGCTAAATCCTGTTAGCTAGTCCTCCAGATCATTTCCAGAATCTGCCTCTACGACTCCACTCTACTCCAAGCCACCTTAATTTTTCACCTTGGAGATCTACATTGTTTTCCTTTACCCAACATGCTCCCTCCTCTATTCTTCACACTATAGCCACAGTAATCCCTTTACAGATGGAAATCTTATCTTGTCACACCTCATCTGAAAATTCTTCTAGGATTTCCCATCTCACTAGAGCAAAACTCAAATTGCCTTCAAGTGTGTTGTGGGATTACACAGAGCTGTGAAATGATGAAGTCCTTTTCCAGGGTGGGCTCTTGCTTCATCTGCTCTCCTACTGTTGTATAGTAACACAGAAGGCGGTACAATGCTTCTCTCTGATGCTAAATATTAGACAGAGTCTATTCCTTTGAATAGGTGTCTGATCCTTGGTCACCCATACATTCATTCAGCAGGTTCAATTCAAATCATCCACTACTTACTGTGGTCTAGTATGTGTCAGTTGCTGTATTCAGATCAGGAGATGCAAAGGCGATCTCAGAGCTTTGCAAAATTTCAACAATAAAAGATATGGCTAAAATTTGTGTGATTTCAGTTCTTTGTTACATGCAGGTTGCTATTGTTATGCTTTATTGCTACTATAATAATCACATAGATTTTGGCACTAAAAATTCAGTAGTGTCGGAGGGGATTTTTGTTTGTATGTTTAATGCCGAGTCAGTTATGAAGGAGACATAGTTCAGAATAAAAGGCCATTCTGTAAACTCTAATATCTGTTTTATGTGTGTGTGTGTTTTGCTTTTTCCTCTTGGAGGCAAGAATCAACACAAGATTAATCCTTTAACTTACTAAGCGGGAAACAATTTTTGATAATTATCCAAAAAAGTCTCTGTGTAGTTGATGAAACATCTTTCTACCCCAGGATAATCCAGACAGGATGAATTGTCTTAATTTCCAATACTAAGTACTCTTTGATAGATGCCCAAATAGTCTGTGAAGAAACAGGATACATGCAGGTGATTCTTGGGGGAAAAAAAATAATGATGAAAGACCATCCCTCTTGTTGAATCTCTAAGCATCACTTGTTACTACTTTCTGAGCAGATGAGCATCACACAAACACCTTTTTAAATGCCCCCATGACGTCCTTGTTCCTGAGGCTGTAGATCAGGGGCTTGAGCATGGGTGTGACCATGGTATAGAAGGCAGATACTACTTTTTCCTGCTCGGGGGTGTGGAATAACTGGGGCAGCACATACGTGTAGAAGGCAGCCCCATAGAAAATGCTGACAATGGTCAAGTGGGATGAGCAAGTGGTAAAGGCTTTTCTCCAGCCTTCCGCAGAGTACACGTTGTGGACAGTTAACAAGATGAGAGAGTTGGAAGTGGAGATGATGGAGATGGGGATGAGCAGCATGAGTACACAGCAGATGTACATCAGAGTTTCATACAAGGATGTGTCTGCACAAGCCAGCTTGAGAACCACAGGGACCTCACAGAAGAAATGGTTGACACTGCAGGGGCTGCAATAGCTGACATTCATAGTGATGGGGGTGAGCAGAAAGCCATCAAGAGAGCCACCAAACCAGGCACCAGCAGCCAGAATGAGACACACCTTGCGATTCATCAAGACTGGGTACCTAAGGGGGTTACAGACAGCCACATAGCGATCATAGGCCATGAGGCCCAGAAGAAAGACCTCTGAGCCAATCATGGTCAAGTAGAGAAAGATCTGGATGCCACAGGCCACAAAGGAAATGGTCTTCTCTTGGGACACCATGTCAATCAGAAGCTTTGGGACAGTGGTACAAATGAAAAGGGTGTCCATGATGGACAACTGGCTGAGCAGAAAGTACATGGGGGTGTGAAGGCGGGAATCCAGCTGAATCAAAAATATCATGACCAAATTCACAGTTACAGCCACCATGAAAATAGCAAGGATAACTGTGAAGACAATCCCTGCAGCCTGACTGTTCACTAGAAGCCCCAGCAGGATTGTCAGAGGATGAAATGCTGTTCTTCATTGCCAGAACCTAGGACAAATTCAGGTGAACAGGAAGTCATAAAATTCAGGAAAGAAAGTAGGATATTCAGCATGGGAGAAATGCCCTATGGTCAAGATAAAATTTTCCAGGGCAGAATGCTAGAGAAATCAAACAGACTAACAAACCTTGTGTCATAAAACTGTGACTATGGTTCAACTTCTCCTTATTGGGGAAGGACCATTTTTTATGGTGTTTTTATATTCATTCTTTTGTACTCAGGTTGTGATAATGGTGTTTTCTACACATGCAATAGAGACTTTATCTGTCCTGTTCACTCAGCAGTTGTAGAATTGAGAAAGTTGCCCAACCCATAGTAGGTCTAAGTATATACTGGTTGGAGAAAAGAATGAATGATTGATTAATTGATTGATTGAATAAAGGTAAGCAAAATGAATAATTTAAGAAATGAATAGTTTGATATTTGTTGTGGCTTCATGAATAAAGTTTTTCTTATCTCTCCATACTTTTTTCTTTTTGCTAGTACCTAATTTGTATCACTTAACTGTTGCTTGCACTGCTTAGTTATCCTCCTAGCTTATCTTTCTATAAATAGTTTTACTCTCTCATTTACTTGTATCAGTCTTCCAGAATAAAATTCCTTCAACAAAAGATATGATCATGCCACCAAACTGATTCTCTGCATTGTTCCCATTGCTACTGTGTTTTTGGGGATGGAGACAGACAAGCAGTTAGAAATAAAACTTGGGCAGCTTAAAGCTGTTTAACCAAAAGACATACAGGAAGAAAGAATTAACCAAGCCTGCCTACCGATGTTTATCTGTACTTTTAGGCCAAAGCTAACCACAGGATTAATATTCTGTGGAGTAGATTGGAAAATGGAAATAAGAATGTGACAGCAACAGGCCACAATTTAGAAAAGGATTTTCATCCCCAATTCAAACCAGCTGAATTAAAGATTTAAAGGTTTACAAAGAAAAGAAAAAGAATCATAAATACAATAATGCACACCCCCCTAAAGGTAGATCTTACTGACCTAAGCATTTAACATTTATGCATATAAAAAGGAAAGTCCCATCAAGGGACAAGCCCAGAGGCACACTGCAATGTAATTTTCTGTGCCATTCCTAGAATGACTGCTAAATACTGTATGCCTTGCTATGTGGGGTTGCCATCTACAGGAAATAAAAATACAGGGGGTAAGATTGTTTTTATTTGTTTTTGTATAACTATGTCCTTAAAGGACTGGCAACATGCTTACAGTGAAAAAAAAAAATGCTGTTTATACAAAATCCAAAATTAGCTGATACCATGGTAGAAAGTCATGCTTGCTTTCACAAAGAGAATAGTAACAACAGTGAACAGTGACAGAAGCAGCAAAGTCTAAGCAGTAGTATCTAAAGCCAAAATTTTAATTGATAAAATTGCTATTGTTGTTGCGTGTCTGTGAGTTGACTCTATCTCAAAGCAACCCTACAGGAAAGAGTAGAACTGCCCCACAAGGTTTTTTAGGCTGTAAATCTTTATGGGAGCAGATTGCCACATTTTTTGTACCGCAGAACAGCTTGTAGGTTTGGGCCAGTGACTTTTGGTTAGCAGCTAAGCATAAAAATAAAAAAAAAAAAATTGTCTCATTCCAAGTTTCGCTCTGATTGGCATGTTCAAATTACTCTAAAAAAACAGCACAAAGCTATTGTTCCATTTGTCAGGTCTTCCTAAATACCCTGTGGACAAAACTCTGAAATCAGGTGGCAGTGAGTGTTAGGTCATCTAGCCTGGTCGTCCATTCACTTAAATTCCATTCCATTTCCCAGAGACAATTGAAAATAAACATTGTCTAATAATGTATTCCTTACTTAATTTCAAGTCCATTGATTTAAAAGAAATTCACTCTATTTTAGTCTCCAAAAACATCTACACTAATGGGTTGGGATGAGGGGATTCTTTCCTTTGTCATATCCAGGAAATTCAAACATTTTACCTAAAAGTGTAAATCAGTTTAAATAAGTGCCTATATTTCTGACCACATCCTCAGCTAGTAGCCTGGTTCATGCTATCGTTGTACTTCACCTGGGCTGTTCCAATAGCTTTCCCTTTATGCCCCTGCTCTCCCTTGTGTGTGGTCTCATCACAATAATCAAAGTTGTCTTTGGAAACCTTCCTCTCAGACCAAGTCACTCTATGTTCAAAATCTGAAATGGTTGCTTCACTTCCCACTTAAAGGCCTGGCTTATTTGACCCTTTTGCCCTCTGAGGTCATCTCCTGCCCCTCTTGCCTGTTTGCCCCTCTGCTGCTGCCTCAGTGGACTCCTCGCTAATCTTCATCCAAGCCCTGGACTTTTGTCTCAGGTGTGCCTCCTGCCTGGGGTTCCCCCCCACATCTGTGGATAGTTATCCCCACAAGTTCTTCAGGTCTTTGCTCAAAAGTCACCTCAGAAGGGCCAAGGTTGTCTGCATAGTTTAAACTAAACAAGAGACTCACCGTTTCCTCCCTCTTCCTAATCTGCCTTTGCTGTGATAGATCTTCATTCAGGTAGGTCTCAAATGTTGTATAAAAGATTACCATCACTTCAAATCTTATTATCCACCTGGGATTTTATTACAGATGTTGATAATGCAGTTTAAATTCACCCTATGTTAAATAGACCAAAAAAAAAGAAAGGAAATCATTACATGCTTTGTCTCCACACAAAGTTGCCATCTGCCCTCTATTATCAGAAAAAAAAATTGCATCCTAAAAAAATAGTCATATGGCTTATTATTAATTTTTTTATTTCATTAAATTTAACAATGCTGTAATGGACTTAGCTCAGTGTTAATTAAAACCAATTGTGGTAGGCAGAATATTGGCCCTCCCCAAAATGTCCTAGTCCTAATCCTTGAAATCTATGAATATATTACTTTACATGGTAAAGGGACTTTGTAGATATGATTAAATTAAGAATCTTGAGATGGGGAGATTGTACTGGATTATTTGGGGGAGCTCAGTGGAATAACACAAGTGTTTATAAAGGAAAGAGGAAGGCAGGAGGTTCAGAGAAGTTGTGACAATGGAAGCAAAGTTAAAAGTCATTCCGATGAATGTGCACCATCTCTGGAAGCTGGAAAAGGGTTGGAAACTGATTTTCCCTTGGAAATTTCAGAAAGAATCCAGCCCTGCTGACACCTTGATTCAGCCCTAAAGACCCATTTTTGACTTCTGACCTCCAAAACTATAATACGTTTATGTTGTTTTAAGACATTAAGGTTGTGGTAATTTGTTACAGCAGCAATAAACAAGTAGTAAACCAATACATACTTTTTCTCAGTTTTTTTTAAAGTAATCGAGACAAGTTGCTAATGATAATTCATTTCTACAATGCTTACTACACATCTGTACACGGCAATGTTTTGATGTAGCCACTCTTCACAGCACCTCTGTGAGGCAGATAATTAAAATTATCCCCATTTTACAGTTGGAAAAATTGAGACACAATGATAGTGGGGGAAACTGGACCAGGCTTGAGAAATCTGACTTTGTTTTCCATGCTCCCAGTCACTATGCTCAACTTCCCCCTTAAGGCACAGTATTCTTTTTTTTTTTTTCCCCATGGAGTTGAAAATATACATAACAAAATATGTGCCATCTCAACAATTTCTACATGTGCACATACAATTCAGTGACATCGATTACATTCTTCAAGTTGTGCCACCATTCTCCCTATTCTTTTTCCAAATTTCTTCATTATTTACATAAGCTCGATACCCTCCCTGCAAAAACGCCTCCTCCCCTCTTCCTCCCACCTGTGGTAACCACTAATAATCTAAAGTGTACAATATCTTCTTAAACATCAGTTAAGCTTATAACCAGCTTAATAAATATACGCTATGAGCCCATAGGAAACCCTGGTGGCATAGTGGTTAAGTGCTATGGCTGCTAACCAAGAGGTCAACAGTTCGAATCTGCCAGGCGCTCCTTGGAAACCCTATGGGGCAGTTAGTTCTACTCTGTTCTATAGCGTCACTATGAGTCGGGATCGACTCGACGGCAGTGGGTTTGGTTTTTTGGTTTTATGAGCCCATAGTGCATTTCTGATCAAAAGATGTTAACAAAGTAATGAAGTAACAAAGTGAAGTTAATTATTTTCAGAAACCCAAAATTCTCCCTAACCTTTGGGCAATTCTTAGACATCATATTTCAGTAGGAGCCCGGCTTCATATTGAAGTTCAAGGGGAGAGAGAACCTCCTCATCAGGTGTACCCTGAGCAAGACCTTGCAAAGGCATCATTTTCTCCAAGGCCAGACTCAAAATTTCACTGTTGGCTACACCACATAGAAAATGACTTTGCCTTAACACCAACCAGACAAGATAATCCCCCATCTAATATGCATGTCCCCAGACTCACCACCATTATGTGACCAGCTAGTATTGATTATATGATACCCCAATTCCTTGTCTGGGAATCTGAGAATTAAAGGAGATCCTCTGTAATGTCTGTAAAATTCTCATATCTAAATTTTTTCAGTGAAATATGGAAAAAAGCCTTTCTTTTCTGTTTCCCTACCAGCTTGAGCAAATACCTACTTGCAGAACTTACTTTCTGTTTATTCCAAAGGAAAAAGAATATCTAAGGCTAATCTAGCAAAAATCAACATTTCCTCATGATTTTACCATACTTAATAGAAATTTAGATAAGAACTGGCAAAGTTGGGAAGAATTTATGTACGGTTTTGTCGTTTCTAACTTCACCCTTGACGTGTAATTCTATGTGAGATTGTAGAAGTCATCTACTTTCTTGGACCTTCAGCTTCCACCCTAAGTCTTCAAAGCTGGATACCCAAGAAAAAGACAATGATAATAATAACAATAAAACACTGAAATGTGTGCTTTCTAGTTCTAAGCCATCTAAAAAGAAACAGTTTTTGTTTATTCATTCAACTGATATTTCCTGAGCACATATTTTATGTCAGGAAAGTTTCTAAGCACTTGGGATGCATCACAGAACAAAAAAATATACACCTACCCTTTGTTATGTGTTGAGTAAAATCTGATAAAATCAAGTAAATTTAACAGGCTACTCAGGGAAAAAGAAAGCAGTATGGGATAATCACGGTTGATGCTATGGGTTTTTATTTATTGCCTTTATATTCTTAGTTGGTTGTACAAACCAAATGAATAATGTAGAAATAGAAAATTTATGAATTATTATTTATTAACTTTTATTGAGCTTCAAGTGAACGTTTACAAATCAAGTCAGTCTGTCACATATAAGTTAATATACATCTTACTCCTTACTCCCACTTGCTCTCCCTCTAATGAGACAGCCCTTCCAGTCTCTCCTTTCGTGAAAACTTTGGTAGCCTCCAACTCTCTCTATACTCCCATCCCCCCTCCAGACAGGAGATGCCAACACAGTCTCAAGTGTCCATCTGATATAATTAGCTCACTCTTCATCAGCATCTCTCTCCCACCCACTGTCCAGTCCCTTTCATGTCTGCTGAATTGTCTTCGGGGATGGCTCCCGTCCTGTGCCAACAGAAGGTTTGGGGACCATGACCGCCGGGATTCCTCTAGTCACATCCAGACCATTAAGTACGGTCTTTTACGAGAATTTGGGGTCTGCATCCCACTGATCTCCTGCTCCCTCAGGGGTTCTCTATTGTGCTCCCTGTAAGGGCACTCATCGATTGTGGCCGGGCACCAACTAGTTCTTCTGGTCTCAGGATAATGTAGGTCTCTGGTTCATGTGGCTCTCTCTGTCTCTTGGGCTCTTAGTTGTCGTGTGACCTTGATGTTCTTCATTCTCCTTTGCTCCAGGTGGTTTGAGACCAATTGATGCATCTTAGATGGCCGCTTGTTAGCTTTTAAGACCCCAGATGCCACATTTCAAAGTGGGATGCAGAATGTTTTCATAATAGAATTATTTTGCCAATTGACTTAGAAGTCCCCTTAAACCATGGTTCCCAAACCCCTGCCCTTGCTCCGCTGACCTTTGAAGCATTCATTTTATCCTGGAAACTTCTTTGCTTTTGGTCCAGTCCAGTCCAGTTGAGCTGACCTTCCATGTATTGAGTGTTGTCCTTCCCTTCACCAAAAGCAGTTCTTTTCAGCTAATTAATCAGTAAAAAACACTCTCCCTCCCGCCCTCCCTCCCCACCTCGTAACCACAAAAGTATGTGTTCTTCTCAATTTATACTATTTCTCAATATCTTATAATAGTGGTCTTATAAAATATTTCTCCTTTTGCCTCTGACTGATTTCGCTCAGCATAATGCCTTCCAGGTTCCTCCATGTTATGAAATGTTTCACAGATTCGTCACTGTTCTTTATCGATGCGTAGTATTCCATTGTGTGAATATACCACAATTTATTTACCCATTCATCCGTTGATGGACACCTTGGTTGCTTCCAGCTTTTTGCTATTGTAAACAGAGCTGCAATAAACATGGGTGTGCATATATCTGTTTGTGTGAAGGCTCTTGTTTCTCTAGGGTACATTCCGAGGAGTGGGATTTTTGGGTTGTATGGTAGTTCTATTTCTAACTGTTTAAGATAATGCCAGATAGATTTCCAAAGTGGTTGTACCATTTTACATTTCCACCAGCAGTGTATAAGAGTTCCAATCTCTCCGCAGCCTCTCCAACATTTATTATTTTCTGTTTTTTGGATTAATGCCAGCCTGGTTGGAGTGAGATGGAATCTCATCATAGTTTTAATCTGCATTTCTCTAATGGCTAATGATCGAGAGCATTATCTCATGTACCTGTGAGCTGCCTGAATATCTTCTTTAGTGAAGTGTGTGTTCATATCCTTTGGCCACTTCTTGATTGGGTTGTTTGTTTTTTTGTGGTTGAGTTTTGACAAAATCATATAGATTTCAGAGATCAGGCGCTGGTCGGAGATGTCATAGCTGAAAATTCTTTCCCAGTCTGTAGGTGGTCTTTTAACTCTTTTGGTGAAGTCTTTAGATGAGCATAGGTGTTTGATTTTTAGGAGCTCCCAGTTATCGGGTTTCTCTTCGTCATTTTTGGTAATGTTTTGTATTCTGTTTATGCCTTGTATTAGGGCTCCTAGGGTTGTCCCTATTTTTTCTTCCATGATCTTTATCGTTTTAGTCTTTATGTTTAGGTCTTTGATCCACTTGGAGTTAGTTTTTGTGCATGGTGTGAGGTATGGGTCCTGTTTCTTTTTTTTGCAAATGGATATCCAGTATGCCAGCACCATTTGTTAAAAAGACTATCTTTTCCCCAATTAACTGACACTGGGCCTTTGTCAAATATCAGCTGCTCATACGTGGATGGATTTATATCTGGGTTCTCAATTCTGTTCCATTGGTCTATGTGCCTGTTGTTGTACCAGTACCAGGCTGTTTTGACTACTGTGGCTGTATAATAGGTTCTAAAATCAGGTGGAGTGAGGCCTCCCACTTTCTTCTTCTTTTTCAATAATGCTTTACTTATCTGAGGCTTCTTTCCCTTCCATAAGAAATTGGTGATTGGTTTCTCTATCACCTTAAAAAATGACATTGGAATTTGGATCAGAAGTGCATTGTATGTATTGATGGCTTTTGGTAGAATAGACATTTTTACTATGTTAAGTCTTCCTATCCATGAACAAGGTATGTTTTTCCCCTTGAGTATGTCCTTTTGAATTTCTTGTAGTAGAGCTTTGTAGTTTTCTTTGTATAGGTCTTTTACATCCTTGGTAAGATTTATTCCTAAGTATTTTATCTTCTTGGGGGTTACTGTGAATGGTATTGATTTGGTTATTTCCTCTTCGATGTTCTTTTTGTTGATGTAGAGGAATCCAAGTGATTTTTGTGTGTTTATTTTATAACCTGAGACTCTGACAAACTCTTCTATTAGTTTCAGTGTTTTCTGGAAGAGTCCTTAGGGTTTTCTGTGTATAAGATCATGTCATCTGCAAAGAGAGATAATTTTACTTCCTCCTTGCCAGTCCGGATGCCTTTTATTTCCTTGTCTAGCCTAATTGCCCTGGCTAGGACTTCTAGCACGATGTTGAATAAGAGCGGTGATAAAGGGCATCCTTGTCTGGTTCCCGTTCTCAAGGGAAATGCTTTCAGGCTCTCTCCATTTAGAGTGATGTTGGCTGTTGGCTTTCCATAAAAGATGCCCCTTATTATGTTGAGGAATTTTCCTTCAATTCCTATTTTGGTGAGAGTTTTTATCATAAATGGGTGTTGGACTTTGTCAAATGCCTTTTCTGCATCAATTGATAAGATCATGTGGTTTTTGTCTTTTGTTTTATTTATATGGTGGATTACATTAATGGGTTTTCTGATATTAAACCAACCTTGCATACCTGGTATAAATCCCACTTCATCGTGGTGAATTATTTTTTTGATATGTTGTTGAATTCTATTGGCTAGAATTTTGTTGAGGATTTTTGCAGCTATGTTCATGAGGGATATAGGTCTGTAATTTTCTTTTTTTGTAATGTCTTTACCTGGTTTTGGTATCAGGGAGATGGTGGCTTCATAGAATGAGTTGGGTAGTATTTTGTCATTTTCTATGCTTTGAAATACCTTTAGTAGTAGTGGTGTTAACTCTTCTCTGAAAGTTTGTGAGAACTCTGCAGTGAAGCCGTCCAGGCCAGGGCTTTTTTTTGTTGGGAGTTTTTTGATTACTGTTTCAATCTCTTTTTTTTGTTATGGGTCTATTTAGTTGTTCTACTTCTGAATGTGTTAGTTTAGGTAGGTAGTGTTTTTCCAGGAATTCATCCATTTCTTCTAGGTTTTCAAATTTGTTAGAGTACAATTTTCTGTAATAATCTGATATGATTCTTTTAATATCAGTTGGATCTGTTGTGATGTGGTCCTTCTCGTTTCTTATTCCGGTTATTTGTTTCCTTTCCTGTATTTCTTTAGTCAGTCTAGCCAATGGTTTATCAATTTTGTTAATTTTTTCAAAGAACCAGCTTTTGGCTTTGTTAATTCTTTCAATTGTTTTTCTGTTCTCTAATTCATTTAGTTCAGCTCTAATTTTTATTATTTGTTTTCTTCGGGTGCCTGATGGATTCTTTTGTTGTTCACTTTCTATTGGTTCCAGTTGTAGGGACAGTTCTCTGATTTTGGCTCTTTCTTCTTTTTGTATGTGTGCATTTATCGATATAAATTGGCCTCTGAGCACTGCTTTTGCTGTGTCCCAGAGGTTTTGATAGGAAGTATTTTCATTCTCGTTGCATTCTTTGAATTTCCTTATTCCCTCCTTGATGTCTTCTATAACCCAGTCTTTTTTCAGGAGGGTATTGTTCAGTTTCCAAATATTTGATTTCTTTTCCCTAGTTTTTCTGTTATTGATTTCTAGTTTTATTGCCTTCCGGTCTGAGAAGATGCTTTGTAGTATTTCGATGTTTTGGATTCTGCAAAGGTTTGTTTTATGACCTAATATGTGGTCTATTCTAGAGAATGTTCCATGTGCGCTAGAAAAAAAAGTATACTTTGCAGCAGTTGGGTTGAGAGTTCTGTATAAGTCAATGAGGTCAAGTTGGTTGATTGTTGTAATTAGGTCTTCCGTGTCTCTATTGAGCTTCTTACTGGATGTCCTGTCCTTCTCCGAAAGTGGTGTGTTGAAGTCTCCTACTATAACTGTGGAGGTGTCTATCTCACTTTGCAGTTCTGTTAAAATTTCATTTATGTATCTTGCAGCCCTGTCATTGGGTGCATAAATATTTAATATGGTTATGTCTTCCTGATCAATTGTCCCTTTTATCATTATATAGTGTCCTTCTTTATCCTTTGTGGTGGATTTAAGTCTAAAGTCTATTTTGTCAGAAATTAATATTGCTACTCCTCTTCCTTTTTGCTTATTGTTTGCTTGATATATTTTTTTCCATCCTTTGAGTTTTAGTTTGTTTGTGTCTCTAAGTCTCAGGTGTGTCTCTTGTAGGCAGCATATAGACGGATCTTGTTTCTTTATCCAGTCTGAGACTCTCTGTCTCTTTATTGGTGCATTTAGTCCATTTACATTCAGGGTAATTATAGATAAATAAGTGTTTAGTGCTGTCATTTTGATGTCTTTTTATGTGTGTTGTTGACAATTTCATTTTTCCACATACTTTTTTGTGCTGAGACGTTTTTCTTAGTAAATAGTGGGATCCTCATTTTCGTAGTGTTTGACTTTATGTTTGTTGAGTCGTTATGTTTTTCTTGGCTTTTATCTTGAGTTATGGAGTTGTTATTTTTTTATACCTCTTTGCGGTTACCTTATTATTTACCCCTATTTTTCTAAGTAAGAACCTAACTTGTATTGTTCTATATCGCCTTGTATCACTCTCCATATGGCAGTTCTATGCCTCCTGTATTTAGTCCCTCTTTTTAATTATTGTGATCTTTTACATATTGACTTCAGTGATTCCCTGTTATGAGCATTTTTTTAAAATTAATCTTAATTTGTTTTTGTGATTTCCCTGTTTGAGTTGATATCAGGATGTTCTGTTTTGTGAACTTGTGTTGTGCTGGTACCTGATATTATTGGTTTTCTGACCAAATAATATCCTTTAGTATTTCTTGTAGCTTTGGTTTGGTTTTTGCAAATTCTCTAAACTTGTGTTTATCTGTAAATATCTTAATTTCGCCTTCATATTTCAGAGAGAGTTTTGCTGGATATATGATCCTTGGCTGGCAGTTTTCTCCTTCAGTGCTCTGTATATGTCGTCCCATTCCCTTCTTGCCTGCACGGTTTCTGCTGAGTAGTCTGAACTTATTCTTATTGATTCTCCCTTGAAGGAGACCTTTCTTTTCTCCCTGGCTGCTTTTAAAATTTTCTCTTTATCTTTGGTTTTGGCGAGTTTGATGATAATATGTCCTGGTGTTTTTCTTTTTGGATCAATCTTAAATGGGGTTCGATGAGCATCTTGGATAGATATCCTTTCGTCTTTCATGATGTCAGGGAAGTTTTCTGTCAGGAGTTCTTCAACTATTTTCTCTGTGTTTTCTGTCCTCCCTCCCTGTTCTGGGACTCCAATCACACACAAGTTATCCTTCTTGATAGAGTCCTACATGATTCTTAGGGTTTCTTCATTTTTTTTAATTCTTTTATCTGATTTTTTTTCAGCTATGTTGGTGTTAATTCCCTGGTCCTCCAGATGTCCCAGTCTGCATTCTAATTGCTCGAGTCTGCTCCTCTGACTTCCTATTGCGTTGTCTAATTCTGTGATTTTATTGTTAATCTTTGGATTTCTACATGCTGTCTCTCTATGGATTCTTGCAACTTATTAATTTTTCCACTATGTTCTTGAATAATCTCTTTGAGATCTTCAACTGTTTTATCAGTGTGTTCCTTGGCTTTTTTTGCAGTTTGCCTTATTTTGTTTGTGATGTCTTGAAGCATTCTGTAAATTAGTTTTTTATATTCTGTATCTGATAATTCCAGGATTGCATCTTCATTTGGGAAAGATTTTGATTCTTTTGTTTGGGGGGTTGTAGAAGCTGTCATGGTCTGCTTGTTTATGTGGTTTGATATGGACTGCTGTCTCCAAGCCATCACTGGGAAACTAGTTTTTCCAGAAAATCCGCTAAAAAAAATGCACTCAGATCCCTATCAGAACTGCCTTTGGATTATAACCACCACCTTGTTCCCTGTCAGGATGAAAGTCTGAGATTTGGATCATATATGCTTAGCTGGTTCTGTGTTTTTAGTCCAATTAGGGGTGGATTTTTGGTCCCTGGGTTTTTTTTGTGTTTCCTTCTCTCAGGCCAGAAGAGTGGGTTAGGAAAAGACCAAAAGAAAAAAAAAGGGGGGGGGGGAGGGAAGCAAAGCCGCCGCAGAGCCGGAGCCTTTCTCCCTCTGGCTCAGGAAATTCCAATGTTAATGAAGCCACCTGCGGAGGGTGGGAGAGGGATCAGAGAGATAGGAGAGTAGCACCTCAGAATATAGCCAGAGTTGCTTGTCTTGCTTGGAATGACTATTTTATCTGAGATTCCCAAGGGGCATGTCGCCTATGTGTGCTGGCTGTGTGGAGATTGCCCCCAGGGATCTGGCCCACTGAAGCCGCGGTCAGATCCTCTGCTGCCAGTCCAAAACCCAGCGTCAAGGTTCCCGTGCTGGGACGGTGCACTCCCGACTCCAAAATCAGTCGCTGCCTCCCAGGGACTTCTCGTCCCGCCAGCCGTGTTGCCGCGCCACTCCTGCGGACCGGCTGGGCCCTCTCCCGGGGTTAGTTCAGGGGAGTGGAGCAGCTCCCCGTGCTTGTGCCGTGACAGTGCCTAGTCAAAAGCCTGGCGGCAAGATTCCCCAGCTGGGACGCTGCACTCCCAGCTCCAAGACCAGTCACTGCCTCCCGGGGACTTCTCCCACCAGCTGCGTAGCCACGCTGCCTGTGAGAACCGGCTGGGCCCCCTCCCGGGGTGAGTTTAGGGGGGTAGGGCTGCGCCCCTTGTTTGCGCCCGTCAGCTCCCCTGGGCCCTGGCCTAAATCAGGCGCCAAGGTTACCTGACTGGGACGCTGGCTCCAGGCTCCGAAAACAGTCGCTGTTTCCCGGTATTTGTTTGTTTTCCATCTCTAAATCTGTGTTTGTTGTTCAGAGTTTGTAGATTGTTATGTATGTGATCGATTCACTTGTTTTTCCGAGTCTTCGTTGCAAGAGGGATCTGAGGTAGCGTCTACCTAGTCCGCCATCTTGGCCCCGCCCCCCTGATTTATTATTTTTATAATAATTTTTATTGAGCTTTAAGTGAAGGTTTACAAATCAAGTCAGTCTGTCACATATAAGCTTATATACACCTTACTCCTTACTCCCACTTACTCTGCCCCTAATGAGTCAGCCCTTCCAGTCTCTCCTTTCATGACAATTTTGCCAGTTTCTAACCCTCTCTACCCTTCCATCTCCCCTCCAGACAGGAGATGCCAACACAGTCTCAAGTGTCCACCTGATACAAGTAGCTTACTCTTCATCAGCATCTCTCTCCTACCCATTGTCCAGTCCCTTCCATGTCTGATGAGTTGTCTTCAGGAATGGTTCCTGTCCTGGGCCAACAGAAGGTTTGGGGAGCATGACCGCCGGGATTCCTCTAGTCTCAGTCAGACCATTAAGTCTGGTCTTTTTATGAGAATTTGGGGTCTGCATCCCACTGATCTCCTGCTCCCTCAGGGGTTCTCTGTTGTGCTCCCTGTCAGGGCTTAAGAATTATTTTAAACTTTGAGTTTCTGAAATTTTGAAGGAGATACCCACTGAAATGTTTGGTAATTGTGTTTCGAGAACAAGGGAGGCATTCAGGCTTACCAAGATCTACTTTTAACAAAATCCCAACTGAGATGACTTTTAAAACCTGTCTGATTTTAGCTAATTATATTCATGAATTATATTTGTCAATCAGCCTGTTTTGTTTTTTTAAACTAAATAACCTCTCAATGCCATGAAATTTTCTATTATTATATTTTCCCTGCCTTGTGTAAATACCTTCTGTATTTCAGACATTTCGTTTTCCCGTTGCTGACAGACCTCCTAGCAGGACTTTGCTTTATTTAAGATCATCTAATTAGGCAGCTTTGTATGGTCACTTCTAGGCAAAAGTGGCCTGCATTCTCCTCTCCATACTACATAGCCATGTAATATTTTCAATTTCTCCTACCTTTCCTTCTTGTCTGAAACTTCTGTATTTAATAAAGCATTTAATAAGCAGGTGTATGCTGTCCACTATTAAAAAAAATTATACCATTATGAAATAAATATGTAGAAACAAGAGTCCAATTAATATATAACATTCATATCTGTCACCTGAGAAGACCCCACAGGGAGTCCAAGTGCCCCTCATCATGAAGTCTCAGTTCCCTGGTAGACCAGCGAGCTGGTATCCCACAGCAAAAGAACAGGAGTTTTATCAGCCTGTTGTTCCCAGAGGGACTTTTGTCCCCAAGCCATTAGGATTAACAAGCTGACAGCTGTGCATTGTACAACGTGCTTCTCTCCTTTGGAAATTTTCGATCAATTAATAGCAAGGTTTGGGACCAAAATCTTGACCGAAAAGTCAGAAGACATGTTTCTGAGGTACCCCTCTGAGAGAAGAAATAATCTCTGAACATCAGCTTATCCATCTCCCATGCGGCTAATGCCTTTCCTAAATATCTTGTAGGACTTGGTGAGGATCAGAATCGAAATGAGAAAATGCAGTTTATATACTTGGAAAATGGGGACTGTTTTCTCTGCATATTTTCCCATAATCTAGAACAGTGCCTGACATTAGTAATCGTAGTTAGTGATTTTGATTAATTTTAAGTTATTATAATTTATTGTAACTTACAATGTTCATTCCCAAGTTAATGTGTTATATTAGTTTTAGCCGAGCCCTGATGATGTGGTCGTAAAGAACTCGGCTGTTAACCAAAAGGTTGGCAGTTCAAATCCACCAGCTGCTCCTTGGAAACCCTATGGGGCAGTTCTACTTTATCTTAAAGGGTCTCTGTGGATCAGAATTGACTTGAAAGCAACAGGTTTGGGTTTTTACTTTTTAGTTAGTTTTAGTGAAAAGGAAGAATGATGACCTTAGAATTATTATATAAGAATTTGGCAAGGACAAAAAAAAACCCGTTGCCACCAAGTCAATTTCTATTTATAGCAACTCCATAGGAGAGGGTAGAACTGTGCCATAGAGTTTCCAGGGAGCGACTGGTGGATTAAAACTGCAGATCTTTTGGTTAGCAGCCAAGCTCTTTACCACTGTGCTAACAGGGCTCCAGAAAACTGGGGGAAAATCCCTATCTACTCCCTTTTAGGATGGATCAGATCCTATGTGTAACGGGAATAGTACCTACCATATAGATGATGCATTAAATAAGTTTTTTTTTAATTGTATGAAGTATAGCACACATACACAAAAGTGCACACATTGGTGGCCTGTTTGATAAGTCATCACAAAGTGAACACACTCATGTGACCACTACTGAGGCTGAGGAATAGACTATAAACAGCATGCCAGAAGTCCCCTTCTTCCCCGTCCTAATCACTAACTCCTATATATCACTGGGGACTACCCTAAATGTACCTTCCTTACTTGTTTTTCAGGTACTTTTGAAATATCTATCAATGTTTGTGTTAAATGCCCTCATTAAATATATAAATGATTTATTTTGGCAATGTAAGAATGAAAGACTTATCAAATATTAATATATAACTACCCAGCTTCATGCAGGGAAATAACAAAGACAAAAATGCTCAGTGTAGCACGGAAATGTGAAGCATGAAGTAATTTTGTAGAGGGAAAGACCAGGAGTAGTTGCCTGGCTATAGGCTGGGGAGAGAAGAGGGAGAAGGCATTAGCAAGAATCAAAGGGAATTGAAAAGCGAATGGAACTGAACTGAAGTCACACTGAGTATATTTCCTAACTCAACCCTGGTCTTTGTTTCTTCAGTTGAAGAGATTCAATTCTCCAGGCCGTTCTTCTATTTCCTTAGTTTTTTTTTTTTTTTGATTGCTTCTTTAGGAGGAAAGATGAAGCTCTTAGGAATCTTATGAGGTAAAACTAACCTCCTGATTAGCATACCGAAGGGGATATTTTTTTATCTGAATCAACATTGATGAAGGAAATGATTTTCCCTCTATGCTGACATTAGACTAAGTAACATAACATGATACAGTATAATACAACATAAGACTGAATTATATCTACTTAATCTTTGTCAAATGGAAATCACTTGATTGTCCAAAGTTCTCTCTCCTAAACCTTCTATTGATATAAACAACACCCAAAAATGATTCATAACTTCTCTTTTATTTATAATATTTCAGAACTTTATACACATAGATAACATTGAGTAAACGGATGGTGGAAACCTCAGTGTGGTCTTTGTTTAGTTAATATTTTAGGCATTCACTTACAAATTATTAGTTACAACCAAATCACACCTCCTCCCAACTAGTTTAAAAGGGAAATCTTTGTGTACCCACATATCAGATGGATAAGTCGAGAATAAGAAAATTGAGGAACTTAACTCAAGGGAGCTAAGTATGCTAATGAAAGTATTTTGATTTATTCATTATATACTTATCAATTATTTATTTAGGAAGACCCTTAATGAGATGGATTGACACAGTGGCTGCAACAATGGGCTCAGGCATAACTACAATTGTGAGGACCCGGCAGTGTTTCGTTTTGTTCTGCATAGGGTTGCTATGAGTCGGAACTGACTCAACAGCACCTAACAACATTATTTATTAAAGCATAAATGTAAGTCGTTGTAGAATTGTAGCAATGTTATGATTTTAATGGCAGAAATCAATTTTCAATCAATGAACAAAGTTATTATAAGGCACATGTGAGACTCTATGTAATATAAAGACATGGTAACTATACACAGTTTAATTTACGTGGTAAAAGAATACAGATGTGCTGAATGGTAACTAAGAATACAGGACCCAAAATACAGTCTTATCATGATCATAAACACTTCCTAAATAAAACAGCTATGCTATTATCATTAGAAAAATATCATACTTATGTAGAATGTTTGAAATTAGATCAAGACCCTTGCAATTTTCCATTCAAAAGTTGGTCAGCAATACAAGCATGAAGGACACATGAACACATATAACATATAAAAATATATATTCAAGACTCTTGAATGTTTCACCTGACTTGGATGATTTAGAAATAGTGTTAACTGAGAATGTTTAACTGTGGAGACATCCAATCTTCAGCCGTTGTTTTTAAATGACACTTGCAACAGAAGAATTTGCCTGTTGATGTCTCAGGATTGTTCAAATGACACTGAACATTTTTCAGAACCAAGAACATTTTTTTTTTTGAAGACTGTGTGTAATTGGCAAAGGCAACAGGGGTATTTGTACCTGAGCCCCCTAGTATTTCCTAGATACATCTCCCTCCCTGATTCTTTGTGAGGAGGCCCATCTCCCCAACACTTTTCTTAGAGCTGCTGCCACATCTTTATTCCTCAAACTGTAGATGAGTGGATTGAGCATGGGAGTGAGGATGGTGTAGAAGGCAGACACAACCTTGTCTTTCTCTGGTGTGTGGTAGGAATGGGGTAGCACATTGGTGTAGAAGGCTGCCCCGTAGAAAATGCTCACCACCATAATATGGGAGGAACAGGTAGCAAAGGCTTTGCGCCGGCCCTCAGCAGAATTCATCCGATGGACAGTAATCAGAATCCGTGTGTAGGAGACAGAGATGATAGTTATGGGGATGAGCAGCATCAACACACAGCAAGAATACATGAGAGTCTCATACAGGGACGTGTCCATACACGACAGCTTCAGCACAGCTGGAATCTCACAAAAAAAGTGATTGATTTCTCGGGACCCACAGAAGGGAAAACTCATGGTGATGGGGGTCAGCATAAATCCATCCAAGGAGCCACCAACCCAGGAGCCTATTACCATAAACAAGCAAATCCTGCGGTTCATGAGGACAGGGTACCGGAGGGGGTTGCACACAGCCACATATCGGTCATAGGCCATGAGGCCCAGTAGGAAGAATTCCCCTCCAATCAATGTCAGGTAGAGAAATATCTGAACTGCACAGCCAAGGAAGGAGATGTTCTTTTCCTTGGACAGAAGGTCTTGCAGCATCTTGGGGACAGTGATGCAGATGTAGACTGTGTCCATGATGGAGAGCTGGCTGAGCAAGAAGTACATGGGTGAGTGGAGGCGAGAATCTATGTGAATAAGCAGAACCATGACCACGTTGGCTGTTACAGCCACCACAAAGATGAAGAGGACCACCGCAAAGATAAACTCAGGGAACAAGGGATCAGTGATGAGGCCCAAAAGGATGAAGTCAGTGGAGTTCTGAATAACAGCCTCCATGTTCAGATCACATAATAGCTCCTAGACCATCAAGGCAGAAAGTTAGTCAAGTAATAATCCAGTATTTAGGCAGAGCCCACCATGAATAGTATGTTGAAAAAAAAAAGCAGTGTAGAATAAAGGAAATAACATCAACTTTGATGTTATTCAGAACCACTCTGAAATACGGTTTCACTATTAATTGTCTCTATGACACTGGACATATTAATTAACCTCCAAGCTAACTCAGTTTCGTCATCTGTGAAGAGGTCATCATAAGTCTATTTGTTTATACTTCAGACTATGTCTTTAGGCTGCATACCGGTGGTAAATGGAATAATTCATGAAGTCCAAGGTTCGGAGTGCTTTATTTTTATTCTGAGCTATCTTTTATGTGCATTTTCTAATCTTATCACTTAGGTTGAATGTTTCCTGAGATTGTTGTCTGTACCTTATTCCCCATATTTGCCTTGCAAACTACATATATGTACTGATCAAATTTAAATTGCTTTCTGCCATTACATTGTTAAAATCGTGCAAAGATGTTTATGACTGCTTTCTTTAGTAAAGTGATAGAATGTAATATGGAGTCAATAAATTCAGATAATTTTAACTATTTTTGGCTGGTGTTATTATTAAACAACTTTGTGAATGGTTGGATCATCAAGAATTAAGTGGGTGGTACTGCTAACTTTATTTGAGGGTCAGAGACCACTGTGCCTTGTGGTCAGATGTTGTGCAGCAAAGGGAGCTCATGTTTCAGACATAGATCATTTTAGTTAAACACTTGAAGCCTATTTTTTCTCACAGGATAAGTCGAGTTATAAAGCTTGAATGAGGACTACGATGAAGTCTACTCCACAAGCAGAGCTTTGGCTGGATTCATCATCATGGCAGTCTTTCTGATTGATGCCATGGAGCCTGCCGAATTTTGTGATTTAGCACTGCCTAACATCTGCAGTGGTTAAGTGTCTGGCTGCTAACCAAAATGTTGGCATTTTGAATTCACCAGCCACTCCTTGGAAACCCTATGAGGCAGTTCAGAATTGACTAGATGGTGATGGGTTTGGATTGATTTTAACATCATTAAAAGGAGCCCTCATGGTGCAATGGTTAAATGCTCAATTGCTAACCAAAAGGTCCATGGTTCAAACCCACCAGTGGCTCCATGGGAGAAAAGACCTGGCACTCTGTTTCCGTAAAGATTACAGCCTGGGAAATCCTATGGGGAAGTTCCACTCTGTCCTATAGGGTCGCTAAGGTCAGAATAACTCAACAGCACACAACAACAACAACAACTACATCATTCAAAGGAGCCATGGTGGCCAGTGGTAGAGAGCTTGATTGTTAACCAAAAGGCTGGCGGTTCAAACCCACAAGCTGCTTTGCCAAAGAAAGACGTGGCAGTCTTCTTCTGTAAAGATTAGACCAAAACAAACCAAACTGTTGTCGTTGGGCCTATTCCATCTCATAGTGACCCTACAGGGCAGAGCAGAAGTGCCCTACACGGTTCCCAAGGCTGTAAATCTTTATGGAAGCTGACTTCCACATCTTTCTTCCCCAGAGAAGCTGATGGGTTTGAACAGCCACTTTCGGTTAGCAGCTGAGCACTTAACCACTGCATCACCATGGCTCCTCTGTGAAGGTCATAGCCTTGGAAACCCTATGGGGTCATTCTACCCTGTCCTATAGGTTTGCTATTAGTCAGAATTGACTCATCTGCAACAGGTTAACATTACTCAATTATGTCTTAAACTTCTGTTACATTATTGTTCAGCCAAAACTTTAACACAATTTTTTCCCTGTAAAGGTGGCTTCTGAACTTATTAGAATGTTTTATTATCCTAGCAATCCAATGCTAGGTGATTTTATCTTTCCTTACATTTCCTTTTTCTGCTGTGTTGGTGCTCCTTCATGTTTATGAGTAAAGATAACTTGAGATGGGAAGGAAATTCCTTACTTTAGGTGGAAAAAGACACACTAATATTAGAGTTCCCTGAAACTAAATGGAAGATAGAGAGATGAGGCAAGGAGACTGAGTAGGGTTTATGCCAGGGTCTCCATAGGGTAGAAGCTTTGTGTGTTCAGGGAAAAGAAACCATAGAAATCCAGGCACAGCTTGTGACTTTCACAGCAATTTGTAAGAGGAGACCTCCAAGTCAGATTAGTCAATATGCTACCATGGGAGCAGGACCTGCTCAAGATTGAGAGATCTGAACCAACCGTTTGTGACACACCTTCTCAGGAAGCCAGCACCACCACAGGTATGAGAAGTAAGCTTCCAATGACCTTCCTGTGACAATAAGGCTGCTAACCTAAAATGATCGCCTCCACCTGAGGCATGGTACCTGTTATACCTTAAAAAAGGGAGGAGAGATAAAATCTCTCCAGTGCAAACACATTCTATGATCAGACATTTTACCGTGTTATAGGCTATACAAAAATTAACAGTGCCTGCCACTACCACTAAGAAGCATATGATACAGTTTGAGAAATACTACATATACCAAAAAATACTTATGATGAAATCAGATTGCAATAAAACTAAGTGGAGATTTCTAGGGAAGGCAGAAACATTGCACTGGGGACATTTGGTGTCTTTTAGCATAGATAACATTACTGTAGCTGCTCGTGTAATTACCCTTTCTGAAGTTACACAACAGGAACTATTCATGTAGACCTGGGGACCACATGCACAGAGGTGCTAATGGCAGCCAAAAATCAAAGGACACCCAGGAATTCTTACTTTAGGAAGTGAAAATTACCTCCCTGGACCTCAAATTTCAGTCAGTTAAGGATGGGATTGTACCAGCTAATCAAAAGTACCATATAGCTCTAATATTCATAGATTATTCGTTTCTGGATGGGGAAAAAGTGACCAAAGATGACATATTGGGATATGTTTCCTTTGGCTAAAGTTTATAAAGAGAAAACAACCAAAGATGTGAAAGACACCAAGAAAGGTCCGAGGAGGTATGGGAGGTTTCAGGGTCTCCCAAACCATAAAAGGTGAAAGTGCTTGCTGCGTGCCAAGCAGTTTATATTCTTTTCATACATTTAATCATAGTAAACAATCTTTTTCAAAAATATTATTTTCCTCAAACAGCTTACACTGCATAGAGACCGAGATAACCTTAAAGCGTGGAACATTTAAAGAACACAAAAGAGATAACCACTTTGAAAATAGTACTGATACAAACCGAAGTCAGTTTGGTTAGAGCAAAGAGTTTAACAGCAGAGACAGAAATTGGTCTTTTAAAATTTTTCAGTTTTAAATTAAAAAATGTGAGGTTTAGAAAGAAGAAGGGAGGACAAGATTGCTGGCATTGTAGACACTATCAGGAAAGACTCACAGGTAGGAATCAGCAGCGTGTGCAGGATGAAGCAGGTGAGGGAGAGTTCAGTGCAACTGCAGCTTAAGGTCTCCTTTGAGAGCCAAGCTGTGTAGAGTAGTGTGGGGCTGGGACACGCGGGGGCTGAAGAGTGAAGGCTGAGAGATTTTGACTCAAAATATCTAGAAATAGAGTGCAACTGCGAGTTGTTTGAGAAGAAATGTTACATGATGTAATATTTGTTTAACAAAGATATATCTGGCAGTTTTATTCAGAATAATCTTTCACAGCAAGTTGATTAGTATTAATTGCTATTAATTTATTTTCTTGAAGCCACAGGGGGTTATGACCACTCATCTCCTTTTCTTCTCCTTCCTTTACAAATACTCACTAAACCTGCCACCCTTTGTCTACTTTTATACATTAGAATATCATTTGGACACTGCTTCAGGTATTGAATAATTACATATTTCTCTCTTTTCCCTATGGCAAGTCAGTATCCAGTGATATGACTTTGTCTCTTTACCTTAACACTATCTCTAAATTCCACGGTCATATATTTCCAAAGATATTTCCTTGACCTGTTCTATTCATTTGAACAGTAACTGATTTCATTAGTGAAACTAGAATGAATCTTCAACTTCTCTCCACCCCACAGTCAATGTGGACATTTTCTGTGTGGAAAACTAAGCACAGAAAAAACATATAAGAGCCTTTCTTTACTTTAAAAAATGAGCAGTATAATGAAATTTAGATGACATCTATTGAACATCTACTGTGCCAGGAATTAATGCCTTTGAAATAGTCTGGGTTGAAATATCAGATGCTAATTTATCTAAAACATTAGTCCAGAAAAAAAAAAAAAGTACATCCTGGAGTATTGGATAAAATGCCTAAATTCCAAGCTCCCAGTTATCAGAAGGACATCTACTATTTTGACTCAGGGAGACATCTTTCTGAACAGTAGTGTCAGACAGTCTATGTGGTGACAAATAGAAATCAAAGAATGGGGCCTAGGACTCACCAAGTGACCCCACTAATGCTGTAGAGGAGAAAATGGAGGGCCAGAAGAAAGGAATGATGACACATGACCACCAGTGACAGAGCAGGTGGTTAGAAGTCAAGATCTCCAGCTCTAAGTATAACGTGTTCACTGTTGCACCATGCAATCTAAGTATCCAACATGTATATACAATCCCTTTCTGCTTCAATTACTCAGCCTGGTGGGCTTTCATATGCCCATGCAAGGAAAATTTCAGGGAATACCTTTAAGAAATAATTACCTTTCTATTTAAAAAAAAAAAAACCTTTTCTCTAATGGAGGTCCTGGAAGCATACTTGTAAGTCTTAGGGAGTGAGAAAAGGAGAAAGGGGTTCAAATGAAATTAAAAAAAAAAAAACAACAACATATTTTAATCTTCTCCTAAGCATGTAGAAAACCTTCATCCACACCTGACTACATACAAAGAGAGCAATCATTGTCTTAAATTACAGAGGGCAATCATGTTTCTCCCTTAGTAATGAGCATCCTTGCCACCTACCCATTAAATCTGAAAATTCCCATTAATATTTGGAAATTTCTCATAATGAATAGTAAGTTAACTCTTCCAACTATCAGCTATTCCTTTCCCTCTTCAGTAAATTCATTTCGCGTTTCTTAACTATTACTAGATGCCTTTTGGCTTCCTGTATTTTGGGCTAAATTATTCCTTTTCCAGTGGACTGGCTGCAAAAAAGTGAATGTTTGCATCCATTCTTCTTAATCTTGAAAGGACCACTGTGTCAGCCATTAACAGATAATGTCACAGCAGGGTGTCCCTTTAATAGTCACAGAGTGTTGCCTGGGGTTCCATGAAAATCTAAGATCTTACCTCACAGCAGCTTAGTCCAAGTCTTAGTAAGGCAACAGTAGAACAACAGACTTCTTAAATACTCTGGTATGGAGGTGGGGCTTGGTCCAAAGAAGGCTTATCATTTGTAATGGATTGGTGTTTCCACATCCCTCAGGAGGAATCTTCTGGCAGCAACTAATTCAAGCTTATTTGGTTTGCCTTGTGCATTAAAAGAAGATCAGTCAAAGCCCATTCCCTCTTGCTGAAGGGTGCATTCTTTTCCCAAGTGAAAAATTGTTATCATTTCTTGATATTTCATCATAATTCTGGCATCTCTTCAGAGTAATAAAAAAAAATGAGCGGGGAGTGAGGGACAGACCCCCAAAAATATTTAAAATTTCTAAAAGGGGTTGTAGTGATGAATTAGAAGTTGTACTGAATTAAAAAAAAAAAATTATTTTCCATGTCACTGGTTTATTTTGTATGAAGAAAAATTAGTTATATGAAAAAAACATGTATTTGAAACCTAAAGAGTTTGTTTTTCAGAATTATTCATCTAGTGATTAGTGGAGAAGGAAATCAAATTCAGGATATATATATAAAAAAAAATGAGAGAAAACATAAAAAGGAAGAAGATAAAGAAGAAAGGAAACGAGGAAGAAAAAAAGAAAGGAAAAGGAAGGAAACAAGTGATTGAGTAAAACAGAGGTCATGTATTTTATGAAAACTCTTTTGCGTAGGTATTTATGCATAGGTAAGAGATTTATACATGAAAGAAATTAGGCACTTAAATTCATTTTATTTCTCTAAAGATAAATAAGGAGAAGGAAGTTGTCTTGTTTGGGGGAGAAGAGCAACTTTAAAAATACTAATAAAATACTGCTACTGATAATAAATAGCATCATTGAATAATTTTCATACACTAGGTGCTATAATGGGTACCTTACTTATATAATTTCTAATTACTCAAAATCATTAGACCTACACTTCATGCTCCCTACAATACAAATTAAAAAAAACAAACATATTTTCAGCCATCAAAATGATAGTAGCTAATTCTTCCTAAAAAATGTTATATGCATAATAATAAATAGAAAAGTTCTTCAATTAGATGTTGGATCTACTTGAATAGACTTTTCCCTCCAGTGTGATGTGTCTCACTACAGAGTCACAAATGGGTTGTACCAAATATTCACCCTCTCTGCCCTGGATTGGCCTGGCAGTGCCTGGGTTGGCATGAGAAATTGTATAGGTAAGGTACCCATTACCACACCTAGTGTATGAAAATTGACTTTGCTGTCAGCAACTATCTCAGTTTACCCCAGTGTGCCACACAACTGCCATTTACTTTGATTTCCCTGCCATGAAAATTGTTGAGAAACGCTGCTATAATAATTCGGTCATGACTTTATAATTAGCTTCTATAAGCTTTTTAAAAAAATAGCTCAAACCCTTAGCATTATATTGATTAGCATGTCCCTGACTCATATGTCACAATTATTTTTTCATTGTTGAACTTAACTGTCTTGCAAATATGGAAAAAATCCAAATTATTTATGTTATCATAGAGATTTTTTTTGACTCATCAGTTTTTCTTCTGCTCTTTCTTGTCCATCTTTATCTTCTTCTCCTTCTTTATCCTCCTCCTCCTTCAAATCTTTTTTCAGTAATCTCCCTTGCATAGAGATAAAAACAGGCATGACCCCTGCAAACCAAGACAATGATTCCCAGTGGTTGAGGGTTTAGGTTCCCAGCATTGGATTTGATTTCAAATAATTCTGTATGCCCATCCCATGCCAATGTGCTACCTGACATTAAGAGTAAATCCTCATTGAAACAAAACCCTACTATTTAATGTTTTAAGACCTAAATGATTTTTTGAGAGAAAGGTCTTTCTAAACTTCTAAGGTTTTAGCTCTTATATCACTGAAAGACAAAGACACATATCAATAGGTCCCTAGGTGGAGCTCCTAGATGGTCAAATAAAGCATGAAAATAGAATCCTGGGAGAAGAAAATATCATAGCTGACAGAATATTGGATCTAAAGATACCTTAGGTGTCATATAAGTCAATAATCTCATTTTAGGGATGATTAAAAAGGCTCCGAGACACACCACCATGTCAAGGAAAATGTTAAAGACCCCTGAACTTGGGATAAGGACACCTGGGCTGCAGAAACAGTTCCACCATTTCCTGTGTATCCTTGAGCATGGAATTCCGCTCTCAGAGTATGGTCTTCCATCTATTAAATAAAGTTTGATGCAGTCATCTCTGAGGTTACTTCAAGCTTCAGCGTTCTACTTCAAGCTCCAGTGTTCTACAATGCTAAGCTTATATGTTGTCTCCTTATTTTCTGTGTTGTGATTCTTATTTTTTAAATGTTTTATTATGTTTACTTAATAAGTAAGAATCTTATTGTTATTAGCAGTGTTGACTTAATACATTTATTTGCTACCAAAAAATAAGTGGAGAAAAGTCATGGTTAGAGATTTCTCTTGAGATTATTGAAGGCACTCTGGGATACCACTAAACAAAGACTAGGAAGTACTGAGCTAGGAGACTATATTCCAAGACAAAATGTGTTGTTGCAAACACCAAAGGAACAGGCACAGACAACTGAATCTATCCAGATGGAATGCAAGGTGATCAGACACCCAAGAGAGCAAAAACACAAAGTGACAATTTGAGAATCTGATTTCTTCCCAGAGTTGGAAACAAAATTTGCTCCACTTATCTGACTCACCATGAAGCAGGTAGAACCTATGCTATTTCAGACTGAAAATGATTTACACTGGTACATTGGAACAAAAGTGTCCTATTGAGTACAACATTAAGGAAGCAGATATGGATTTCCCTACATTTTTCATTATGCAAAACTCTCTATTGACCAAGACATAAGTGTATGTGTAGATCTGCATAACATCTACATGAAATAGTTTCCTATTCAAGCCTGTGTACTTTACTTGCATCTCTTTCCCACACGTACCATTGCCAATACACTTCAGAAGCCTATTTTAAAAGGTCCTGACATTCCTCTGTCCCTGGATAGTCTGATAATTTGGGATAATTAAAAGCCCCATCACCACTGGAGAAGATCAGCATCACTACAAAGCCAGCAATGGATCTTGGAGCATAGCAAAAGGGTGGAAATATGGGAACAGAGTTGAAGAGCAGGAGAGAGAAAAAGAAAAAAGGAAAAGGGATTTGGAGGTAGAAAGGAAGAATTGTAAGAAAGGGAATAAGGAGGGAGGTAATCAGAAAAGAGTAATGGAACATATGCCATGGATTTTCAAGCACTGATCCAGAGGACAGAGGATGAGGTGATAGGTGTACAGGCTGTTTGATCTTCTTTTGATTTATTTTTTCCAACTCACATTATTAGAGTACCAACTGTGTGTCAAACACTAAGCTAAAAACACATAAACACACAAACACTTACGAGTTGATGTGCTGGAGGCTTGTGTTCTCTTTTGATTTATTTGTTTGGGAATGGAGAGGGTCAGGTCCTACAGAGTTGATAGAAGGATTTCCTTCCAAGAGGAAACATTCTTTATGTTAGGAAAGTATTAGTTTCCTAGGGCTGCTGTAACAAGATACCACTAAAAGGGTGACTTAAAACAACAGAATTTTTTTGTCTCACAGTTTTGGAGGCCAAAAGTCCAAAATCAAGGTGTTGGAAGGACCATGTTTTCTCTAAAGGCTCGAGAAGAAGAGTCTTCCTTGACTCTTCCTAGCTTTTAGTGGTTTCTGGCAATCATTGACATTCCTTGGCTCATAGATACATCACTCCAATTTCTGCCACCATATTTAAATGGTCTCTTTCTTCTGTGTGTCTCTGTTTGCCTTTTCTTCTCTTTTCTAAGGCCACCACTCATATTGGGTTAGAACTCTTTCTATTCCAGCATAAGCTTATGTTAACTTAACAGATGACATCTTCAAAGACCCTATTGCCAAATAAGGTCACATTCACAGGTGCTGGGGTAAGTGCTTTAACTTTTCTTTTGGGGGAACACAGTTCAATCCATTGCAGAGTGTTTTGGCTTATTTTATATCATTTCTGAAGTTAGGGGGAAATCAGTAGCAAGTGACCTCATAACATCTTAGCCCCTCATGACTGATACACTGGAGAGGCAATGGCTTTTATTTTTATCACAGAGGGTATGTGATGGCCAGCCAGACATCACCAGCCCTTGAAACATATTCTACCTGTTTTATTAAAGGTCTTGTGTTGGAGTTGGAAAGCATTGATACTCTCTGTAGCCTTGTCTGTACGTGAAAGATTTCTGCTTTCAGATCAGTGCCAGACACAGCATCATCCCTGGAGTAGAAGTGAATAGAGGAGGCAGGTTTCACTGCACCTTCTCTATGTTGGTGAGCTAGCTAAAATAGTACTTTGTGGTATATAGCACCTTCCAAAGCTAAAATTGATTTTGCACCAGTTATCTCATTTTTCCTCTGAGATAAGAATTAGGTTAGAACACCATAATTTTATACATTGAGAAACAAATGGGCTCAATATGTTAACTTATTTCATTCAACCTGGAACAGTAAACTTTTCGATGACAGCTTACCAAAACTATAATGAATGTACTTCTTTATAACAAAAATTTAATTTTCCTAACATCACCATTGTTTTCCTATTCGGGATCCACTTGTTAGGCATGCTCAATATTTCTAAATCAGAAAATAGACAAACTTTCTAATCCTGATCTAATGCATTCTTTTCAGGTCCCTGATGGAGAAAATAAGACCCAAAGAAGATCAGCAACCTGAGTAGTCCTGGATGGTCAGGACAGAATGGAGTCTAAAATTTGACTTTCCAACTTCTTGTTCCAATATGGGTTTGTTGAAGGAAAACTGGATAGGATGCCTACATTAGGGAGGACCAAGGTTATCTTTCACCCATGTATCCTCTTTGGAAATGTGGGAAAGAAATATAATGTGCCTTTGAATGTTCTCTAATGGAACAGTTCCCCTTTATCTTTTCCAGGCATTGGATTTTCTGAAACATATATTAACTCCCAGTTGACTTGTCTACACAAGTTTATACCACAGAAACATTCATAGGTTAGAAAAGTGATCTTATGGATAAGTAATTTTTGTTCTTTGTAATGTAAAACACCTCTTTCTTGAATAATGAAATATAAAATAGGTGATACACAACATGTAAAAGTAAGGAAATGCAAGAAGAACTTAAAATAGAGTTTTCGTCAAGTGGGGAAAAGGAAGGAAACACGAAGAATTAAAAAAAAATACTGGTTAATATACAATAAACAAAATATTAGCATTATTTTAATATAATATGATAAAATATTATAAAACAGAGAATGCAAGAAATAGAAATTAATTTCCAAAAGAATAAACCAGCATTTCATCCTCAAAATATTCCCATACCTTTGCAAAATGAAACGTATTCAGTTATAACTTCACTTAAATGTAATAAAATGCTTTAAAAAGTTAAATATAGTGAGAAACCTTCTCTGTTAAAAAAAAAAAAAAAATTTCTGTTAACTCCTATTAATTAAGCGGTCAAGGGCAATGAGGGATATGGAATGTAGGAGTCATTCAGGTTTACTAGCTCCTACAACCACCCCCCACCACTTTTTTTTTTTTTTAAACATCAAGTCCACTGTTCTGGGATGAGTTTAAGAAAATACAAAGAAAAATAGATAAAGATAGACATCAGAGTGTTGGTTTCCTCCAACATTTGATCTGTACTATTAGGACTGGGCAATGTTTTGTTCTGTAGTACATAGGGTCGCTGTGATTTGGCACCTAATAACAGCAACAACATTGTGTCTATAAGCCATACTAACTGAATTCAGTTGAGAAAATTGAGTACAGTTTTTTTTTTTTTTTTTCCAACAAATAATGATGCCAATCCTGGCTTGATTGAATGAAATATATCTACAGAAAACAAACAAAAAAAAACTTGAAGAAAAATAAATTATACATGGAAATAACATTTGAAATACAATTTGGAAATTAAAAATAGTGATAGTTGCAAAACGTAATGAACACAATTAATGTCCCTAAATTGTATATGTGAAGAATATTGAAGGGGCAAATGTTCTGTTACATATATATTTACCACAATAAAAGAATAAATAAAATAAAATAATATTTGACAAGTACATTTCACTGAATTGGCCAATCTGTAGACTGTCTAAGGAGAGACAGTGCTGAGAAGTCAGAAAAGTAGCTGAAGATGAGCATCTCCTTTGCTATGACTGAGTGTAGCCAGAAGCTGAGGGAATGCTTTGTTAAAAGCAGAGGGATGACTACTGTAACTGACCTCTATTCTCACTCCATCCAAAACTGTCCATTCCTCAGATGCCTCAGGCCTTTCAAAAAATGGCCAAGCCCTCAAAACCTCACAGTCAGCCTTCCAAATCCCATGAATGCCCCACAGTTGCTGGCATATGGGTGACTTAAGTTTTCAGAGAAAGCATATTCAAATCCAAAGATGATGATAAAGCCCTGTATCCTTGTGTTCAAGCCTCTAACAGTGGAGGGAAGTCATTGAGTGGTGCAAATGGTTAATACACTTGGCTGCTATCTGAAAGGTCAGAATTTGGAGTCCACTCAGAGACACATTGGAAGAAAGGTCTGGCCATCTACTTCCAAAAAAATCAGCCATTTAACACCCTAGGGAACACAGTTCTACTTTGACAGGCATAGGGTCACCAGGAGTTGGAACTGACTCACAAACAACTGTTTTTTTTTAATTTATTTTTCTTTTTTCAGCACTAGGGGCATACTCATTAGAAAGCATTTACCCTTTCTAAGGAGAAACCTCTCTCTCCAGGCCCTTCTGTAAAGCCCCTGTGAACATCCTTTTTTCTGAGGCTGTAGATGAGTGGGATGAGCATGCGAGTAAGGATGGTGTAGAAGGCAGATACAGCCTTGTCCTGCTCAGGGGTGTGGTAAGAGCGAGACAGCACATATGTGTACATAGGAGCTCCACAGAATAGGCTGACCACCACCATATGTGAGCAGCAGGTGGCCATAGCCTTCCACCTCACCCCTGCTTCACTTGTCTTGTAAACAGTGATGAGGATTCTGGCATAAGAGGCAGAGATGACAGAGAATGGAATGACGGGCATCATGATGCAGCAGACATACATGGCTGTCTCATAGGCTGATGTGTCTATGCAGGAGAGCTTCAGAAGGGCAGGCACCTCACAGAAGAAGTGGTTAATTTCCTGAGATGCACAGAAGGGGAACTGCATGGTGACTGGGGTGAGCAGGGAGCCACCCATGGACCCTCCCAGCCAGGCTGCCACCACGATCAACAAGTGGCTCATGAGGACAGGGTAATGCAGACGGTTGCAGATGGCCATGTAGCAATCATAAGATATGAGTCCTAGGAGAAAGAACTCAGCACCTGCTAAAGTTAAGTAGAGGAAGTGCTGGGCAGTGCACCCTGCAAAGGAAATGGCTTTCTGTCCCACCACCTGGTCAACCAGCATCTTGGGTACAATGGTGGAAATGTATAGGATGTCCATGAGGGAGAGCTGGCTGAGCAGAAAGTACATGGGGGTGTGGAGGCAGGAGTCTACACAGATGAGAATGATCATGATGGTGTTGCTGGCTATGGAGATCACAAAGACAAGGTGGAAGAGAGCAAAGAGGAGCCAGGGAAAGTGAGTGTTGCTGAACAAGCTGAGGAGGACAAAGTTGGCATACGTGGGATAATTACCCCACTCCATAGCTCTGTAGGCTGCACAAAAGAGAGGTAGGTATGAGATGTAAAGTTTAGCAGAAAGGAAAATTATCTAGTTTGCTTAAAGCATTATAATGTGGACATGGACAAATCATCCTTGGAAAAATTAATGATATCTCATTGTGAACTCCCCCTCTTTTTTTTTTTTTTTTGATACCCTCCGGAGTTGATTACAGTTAATGGATGAAAATGGCAGTAAATTGTGAGACGAGGAAGATGGAAGCTGTGGAAACTGAAGTCCAGTGCCAGGTACATGAGATATTGGCACCAAGTCTCTTTTGGACCTTTCGCTACAGCTATATCATGATGGATGGATCTCCAATCATGTAAAATAAGTTTCAGACAGGTTTTTACTGATGAGACCTACATTATATCTTTATAGATATTTCTGCTTTTTATTCTTGAAATATTACCAACTTTACATCAGTGTTTTTTTCGTGGGGTGTTTTCTTGATGTTTGCCCTTGTTCCATTTCTATCTTTTTTCTCCCCACTGTGTTTAAGCATTAAAAAAAAAAAATGATTCCAAAAATTCCAAAACATAGAGACCTAATAGGACACGGTAGAACTGCCCCGCAGGGTTTCCAAAGCTGTAAACTTTACAGGGGGCAGACTGTAATCTTTCTCCTGCTGTTAAACCACTAGGGAAATTTAAAGCAAGCATCCAGCAACAATCCACACTGTGGAACACAGAGATGTGTGCATCAGCCTAACCCGACTAGCATAATAAGAATGAGCTCCTCCAAGTGCTCCACTCATTGAAAAAATTATTTCACCATAAATCCAGAGGCCGGGAGATGGTTAGTGGAGACCACGCACAGAAAATGCTGTTGGCCCAAAGGGAATGTTAAAGCCCAAGAGGGACAAATGGGCACCAAAACCTTCCTTTCAGACCATCGTGTCCCCAGCCCTGACCAGGAATAGTCCTGGTACTAAAACTCACTAATTAGGCCCTTGAGATGTCCCCAGCATTGCTCATGCAGAAGGGAGGTTTAAGCAGCTCTGTAACTTTTAACAGTAACTGCTTCCCACTCTGTAAATGCTGACTCATGCCCTACATTCAGAAAATTACAAATCAGAGGCGGAGCCAAGATGGCGGAATAGACAGATGCTTCTGGCGAGCCCTCTTTACAACAAAGACCTGAAAAAACAAGTGAAACGACTATGTTTCTGAAAAGCTGAGAGTCCTGAGCATCAAAGACAAGCTTAGACAATGAATTGAGGGGCAGGGGAAGGAAGAGACTGTCTAGAAGTAGAGAGGAGTTACCGGACCTGAATCGTGGGGAGCTCTCAGGCACCATTCCCGGAGCGGTGGCAGCAGCGGTGGTGGACTGGTACTAGCATTTGGCCCCTTTCCTCAGGGAGAAGCAGCCAGCCACACAGGCTACTCACACCTCTGGAACCTGAGGAGAATGGCGCTCTCGGCAAAAGCTAAGTACTTGCGTATATTTTACAGTGCCCCACCCACCCCCAAGCCAGCTTCAGCGGCTGAATCCCTGGGCCTGCTATAGACCCTGGCGAGCACCTAGAGCTAACCTCCTGGCCTTGGGGAAGGAAAAAATTTGCCATTGGGGGAAAAGATTATTTGCTAGCTCCATTAACCAGGAGGGCTCAGGACAGAAGCAGCTCCTGTCCAGGTATAAACTGTCAGTGGACCTTGAGAACTTTTTGCTTCTGCATGGACATGTGTGGGCCTATTTCAGAAGAACAGGCCCTTGTTGGCAAACTCCAACCATTTCAGCTGTGCAGTGAAGAGGTGGGTGTTTGACGTTTGACATTGCTTTGCCTATTAAACAAGGTCCTCACCTACCCACATCAGAGGCCTAAGGACTGGTAGCTCCATTTGGGTCACCCAGCCGCCTGTGACAGGGGTCCAAAGATAACTGGTACCTCCCAGTCCTTACAACCCAAAACTTTGAGTGCCCATGGTCCCTCTGCAGAACCCACCCACCAGGACGCTCTAGGGAACAGAGATGCATTTTCCTCAGAGACACTTGGAGGTCGGTTCTCAGTCCCCTGCCTTGTTCAGAGAGTGACCCCCTGCTGCAATGAGATACAGGTATATACGCCAATCACCCCTGCCCCTATAAGACTGTAGGACAGAGCCTGTACCACACACTTGATGAAAAGCTACCCGGAAACCTGAGCTGAATTCATACAAGAAAACCGAATGGACGCCTAGACTGATATACCTGATAACAGCTCTAGCTAGCTGGGGACAGGACACCAGAGCTCCAAAGAGGAAAATAATCAAGCTAGCTCACTCAAGCAACCCATGGGGTATACAAAAACAAAACGAAGCAAGCAGCTATGACACAGTAAACAAGCATAAACTAATACAATAACTTATAGATGGCTCAGAGACAACAGTCAATATCAAGTCACACAAAGAAACAGATCACAATCACCTCAACAGTCTCTCAAATCAAAGAATCCAGGGATCTTCTAGATGAAAGTGCATTCCTGGTATTACCAGATGCAGAATACAAAAGTTTAATATACAGATCCCTTCGAGACATCAGGAAGGAAATGAGGTAATGCAGAACAAGCCAAGAAACACACAGATAAAGCAACTGAAGAAATTAGAAAGATTATTCAGGAACATAATGAAAAGTTTAATAAGCTGGAAAAATCCATAGACAGCAATCAGAAATTCAGAAGATTAACAACAAAATTACAGAATTAGACAACTCAATAGAAAGTCAGGGGAGCAGAATTGAGCAAGTAGAAGCCAGAATTTCTGAACTTGAAGATAAATCACTTGGCACTAATATATGTGAAGAAAAATCAGATAAAAGATTTAAATAAAAATGAAGAACCCTTAAGAATCATGTGGGACTCTATCAAGAGAAATAACCTATGAGTGATTGGAGTACCAGAACAGGGAGGGATAACAGAAAATACAGAGAAAATTGTTGAAGATTTGTTGGCAGAAAACTTCCCTGATATTGTGAAAGATGAGAAGATACCTATCCAAGATGCTCATCGAACTCCACATAAGGTAGGTGTTAAAAGAAAGTCACCAAGACATATTATAATCAAATTTGCCAAAACCAAAGATAAAGAGAGAATTATAAGGGCAGAGAGGGATAAACGAAAAGTCACCTGCAAAGGAGAGCCAATAAGAATAAGCTCAGACTACCTGGCAGAAAACATGCAGTCAAGAAGGCAATGGGATGACATATTGAAAAAAATTGAAGGAAAATAAAAGCCTGCCAAGGATCATATATCCATCAATACTGTCTCTTAAATATGAAGGTGAAACTAAGACATTTCCAGATAAACAGAAGTTTAAGGAATTTGTAAAAACCAAACCAAAACTACAAGAAATACTAAAAGGAGTTCTTTGGATAGAAAATCAATAATATCAGGTATCAACCCAAGACTGGAACACGGGCAGAGCAACCAGAAGTCAACCCCGACAGGGAAATCCAAAACAAACAAAGCAAGATTATTAAAAAAAAAAAAAAAAAGCCCAAAACAGGGTAACAGCAATGATATTACATAAAAGAAGATAATGTTAAAATAATAAAGATGGACTAAGAAATGTAATCATTCACCTTCCATATGGAGAGGAAGATATGGCAATACAAAGAAACAAAACCTGATTTTAATTTTAGAAAAATAGGGGTAATAATAAGATAACCACAAAGAAGACAAACTATCCTACTCACCAAAATAAAACATAAGGGAAAAATACAGACTCAGCAGAAACAAAATCAACAACAACAAATATGAGGAAAGGACAATATACAAAGAAAATCTACTCAGCACAGAAAATCAAGCGGGAAAAAGAAACTGTCAACAACACACAAAAAAAGACATCAAAATGATAGCACTAAATTCATACCAATTCATAATTACCCTGAATGTAAATGGACTAAATGCACCAACAAAGAGACAGAGAGTGGGAGAATGGAATAAAAAACAAGATCTGTCTATATGCTACCTACAAGAGACACACATTAGACTTAGAGACACAAACAAACCAAAACTCAAAGGATGGAAAAAAATATATATCAAGCAAACAACAATCAAAAAAGAGCAGGAGTGGCAATATTAATTTCTGACAAAATAGACTTTAAGTTTAAATCCAACATAAAGGATAAGGAAGGACACTATATAATGATTAAAGGGACAATACACCAAGAAGATATAACCATATTAAATATTTATGCACCCAAAGACAGGGCTGCAAGATACATAAAACAAACTCTATGAGCATTGAAAAGTGAGATAGACAGCTCCACAATAATAGTAGGAGGCTTCAACACATGACTTTCGACTTTCGGTGAAGAACAGGACATCCAGAAAGCAGCTCAATAAAGACACGGAAGATCTAAATGCCACAATCAACCAACTTGACCTCGTAGAGAACAGAACACTCCACCCAACAGCAACCAACTATACTTTCTTTTCTAGTGCACATGGAACATTCTCTAGAATATTTTTTTTAGGTCATAAAGCAAGCCTTAGCAGAATCCAAAACATTGAAATATTACAAAGCATCTTCTCTGAGCATAAGGCCATAAAAGTGGAAATCAATAACAGGAAAAGCAGGGGAAAAAAATCAAACACTTGGAAACCTGCTCAAAAAAGACTTGGAAACTGAACAATACCCTTCTCAAAAAAGACGGGATTATAGAAGACATTAAGGATGGAATAAAGAAATTCATAGAATCCAATGAGAATGGAAACACTTCCTATCAGAACCTTTGGGACACAGCAAAAGCGGTGCTCAGAGGCCAATTTATATCAATAAATACATCCAAAAGAAGAAAGGGCCAAAATCAAAGAACTATCCCTACAACTTGAACAAATAGAAAGAGAGCAACAAAAGAAACCCACAGGCACCGGAAAAGACTAATAAAAATCAGAGCTGAACTAAATTAAATAGAAAACAGAAAAAGAATTGAAAGAATTAACAAGACCAAAAGCTGTTTTTTTGAAAAAACTCAACAAAACTGATAAACCATTGGCCAAAGTGACAAAAGAAAAGCAGGAGAGGAAGCAAATAACCCGAATAAGAAATGAGAGGGGTCATATTACAACAGACCCAACTGAAATTAGAAGAATCATATCAGATTACTATGAAAAACTATACTCAAACAAATTTGAAAACCGAGAAGAAATGGATGAATTCCTAGAAACACACTACAACCTAAACTAACACAAACAGAGGTAGAACAACTAAATAGACCCATAACAAAAAAAGAGATTGAAAAGGTAATCAAAAAAACTCCCTGCAAAAAAAAAAAGCCCTGGTCTGGACGGCTTCACTGCCGAGTTCTACCAAACTTTCAGAGAAGAGTTAATGCCACTACTACTAAAGGTATTTCAGAGCATAGAGAAGGATGGAATACTACCAAACTCATTCTATGAAGCCACCATATCCCTGATACCAAAACCAGGTAAAGACACCACAAGAAAAGAAAGTTATAGACCTATATCCCTCATGAACATAGATGAAAAAATCCTCAACAAAATTCTAGTCAATAGAATTCAACAACATATCAAAAAAATAATAATTCACCATGACCAAGTGGGATTCATACCAGGTATGCAGGGATGGTTCAACATTAGAAAAACAATTAATGTAATCCACCACATATATAAAACAAAAGACAAGAATCACATGATTTTATCAATTGATGCAGAAAAGGCATTTGACAAAGCTCAACACCCATTCATGATAAAAACTCTCAGCAAAATAGGAATAGAAGGAAAATTCCTCAACATAATAAAGGGCATTTATAGAAAGCCAACACCCAACATCACCCTAAATGGAGAGAGCCTGAAAGCATTCCCAGTGAGATTGGGAACTAGGCAAGGATATCGTTTACCACCACTCTTATTCAGCATTGTGCAGGAGGTCCTAGCCAGAGCAATTAGGCTATCTAAAAAAATAAAGGGCATTCAGATTGGTAAGGAAGAAGTCAAAGTATCTCTATTTGCAGGTGACATGATCTTAGACACAGAAAACCCTAAGGAATCCTCTAGGAAACTACTGAAACTAATAGAAGAGTTCAGCAGAGTATCAGGATACAAGATAAACATACAAAAATCAGTTAGATTCCTCTACACCAACAAAAAGAACATCGAAGAGGAAATCACCAAATCAATGCCATTTACACTAGCCCCCAAGAAGATAAAATACTTAGAAATAAATCTTACCAGAGATGTAAAAGACTTACACAAAAAAACTACCGTACACTTCTACAAGAAACCAAAAGAGACTTACATAAACGGAAGAACATACCTTGCTCGTGGATAGGAAGACTTAACATTATAAAAATGTCTATTCTACCAAAAGCAATCTATACATTTAATAAAATTCCGATCCAAATCTCAACCACATTCTTTAATGAGATGGAGAAACCAATCACCAACTTCATATGGAAGGGAAAGAGGCCCCGCATAAATAAGGCATTACTTAAAAAGAAGAACAAAGTGGGAGGCCTTCCTTTACCTGATTTTAGAACCTATTCTACAGCCACAGTAGTCAAAACAGCCTGGTACTGGTACAACAGACACATGGACCAATGGAACAGAATTGAGAATCCAGACAAAAATCCATCCATATATGAGCTGTTGATATTTGACAAAGTCCTCAAAACATTTAAATGGGGAAAAGACAGTCTTTTTAACAAATGGTGCTGGCATAACTGGATATCCATCTATACAAAAGTGAAAGAAGACCCATACCTCACTCCATACACAAAAACTAACTCAAAATGGATCAAAGACTTAAATATAAAATCTTAAAACTTTAAAGATCATGGAAGAAAAAATAGGGACAATGTTAGGAGCCTTAATACATGGCATGAACAGTATAAAAAACGTTATAAAGAGTAGAGAAGAAAAACTAGATAACTGGGAGCTCCTAAAAATCAGACACCTATGCTCATCCAAAGACTTCACCAAAAGAGTAAAAAGACTACCTAGAGACTGGGAAAAATTTTTTAGCTATGACATTTCTGATCAGCGCCTGATCTCTAAAATCTACATGATACTGCAAAAACTTAACTGCAAAAAGACAAATAACACAATTAAAAAATGGGCAAAAGATATGAATAGACACTTCACTAAAGAATACATTCAGGTAGCTAGCAGATATATGAGGAAATGTTCATGAGCATTAGCCATTAGAGAAATGCAGATCAAAACTACAATGAGATTTTGTCTCACTCCAACAAGGCTGGCATTAATCCAAAAAACACAAAATAATAAATGTTGGAGAGGCTGTGGAGAGATTGGAACACTTCCACACTGCTGGTGGGAATGTCAAATGGTACAACCACTTTTGAAATCGATTTGGCACTTCCTTAAAAAGCTAGAAATAGAACTACCATATGATCCAGCAATACCACTCCTTGGAATATATCCCAGAGAAAAAAGAGCCTTTACACGAACAGATATATGCACACCCATGTTTATTGCAGCACTGTTTACAATAGCAAAAACATGGAAGCAACCAAGGTGCCTGTCAATGGATGAATTGATAAATAAATTATGGTATATTCACACAATGGAATACGATGCACCCATAAAGAACAGTGAGGAATCTGTGAAACATTTCATAACATGGAGGAACCTGGAAGGCATTACGCTGCGTAAAATTAGTCAGTTCCAAAAGGACGAATATTGTACAAGACCACTATTATAAGAACTTGAGAAATAGTTTAAACTGAGAAGAAAACATTCTTTTGTAGTTACGAGAGGGGGGAGGGAGGGAGGGTGTGAGAGGGGCATTCACTAATTAGATAGTAGATAAGAACTATTTTAGGTGAAGGGAAAGACAGCACACAATACAGGGGAGGTCAGCACAATTGGACTAAGCCAAAGGCAGAGAAATTTCCTGAATAAACTGAATGCTTCGAAGGCCAGCGCAGCAGGTTAGGGATCTAGGGACCATGGTTTCAGGGGACATCTAAATCAATTGGCATAATAAAATCTATTAAGAAAACGTTCTGCATCCCACTTTGAAGAGTGGCGTCTAGGGTCTTAAATGCTAGCAAGAAGCCATCTAAGATGCATCAATGAGTCTCAACCCACCTGGATCAAAGGAGAACGAAGAACACCAAAGACACAAGGTGATTACAAGCCCAGGAGACAGAAAGGGCCACATGAAGCAGAGACTATATCATCCTGAGACCAGAAGAGCTAGATGGTGCAGCTACAACCAATGACTGCCCTGACAGGGAACACAACAGAGAACCCCTGAGGGAGCAGGAGAGCAGTGGGGTGCAGACCCCAAATTCTCATAAGACCAGACTTAATGGTCTGACTGAGACTGGAATGACCCTGTTGGTCATGGTCCCCAGACCTTCCGTTGCCCAAGGACAGGAACCATTCCTGAAGCCAACTCTTCAGACATGGATTGGACTGGACAATGGGTTGGAGAGGGATGCTAGTGAGGAGTGAGCTTCTTGGATCAGGTGGACACTTGAGACTATGTTGGCTTCTCCTGCCTGGAGGGGAGATGAGGGGGTGGAGGGGGTTAGAAGCTGGTGAAGTGGACACAAAAAGAGAGAGTAGAGGGAGAGAGTGGGCTGTCTCATTAGGGGGGAGAGTAATTTGGATTGTGTAGCAAGGTGTATATGGGTTTTTGTGTGAGAGACTGACTTGATTTGTAAACTTCACTTAAAGCACAATAAAAACTATATAAAAAAAGAATTTACACTTAAAATCAAATGATGTTATAGAAATAATGGTTACTTTTTTATTTTATCTTTTAAATTAATTAATTCGTTTTGAATTAATTTTGACAGTGAGCAGGGCAGAAAATAAGTTCCCTTCTTCATAGAACTTATAAGTAGCGAGACACAGGATACGGAACTAACCATTATAGCTGGATACAGCTCCTTGGCAGAGTATAGCATTCTATCTTTAAATAAAAATTTTAAATGGGTAAAGCTACAGGCTTTAGCCAGTACATGCTTTTCAAAAAATATGCCTGTAAAATAATTCCTTGAGTAATTGTGTTTTGGCTGCATAAAAAAAAAAAAACCTGAGCTTAAACTAGTTAGTCTTCCAATACATCTAAGAAATTACCACTGTTTACATTTGACTATTGCTAATCTGCCACTGTCCTGCCTTGAGGAAAATTTTAAAAGCCTCAATGTTTTAATCAAGAAAACATATTAATAAAGTAAATATCTCATTTTCAAACCAACAGGGGATAATCTAATAAACATATAATCATTGGGTGTTTTCACAAATCTAGTTTTATAAAAGCATTCATGATGAGGTGAGTGAGAAAATAAAAATGATGTCTCCTAAATTATGTTCTAAATGTTCATTAATATCTCTTTACAAAAGAATGTAAATGTTTCTTGGACGAAACATCCTTCGGGTTCCCAAACCTATAGCGATTGGAACTGCACAAATGAAGTCATATCTCAAGTCCTGAGTATCAGTTGAACCACACGGGTTTCTATCATTGTTTTCTTCTTTAGAACAGCTTGGATGGCCCTTATGAAATGTAACAGGAAAATGTAACCTTGAAATAGGTCTTGGTGGAAGCATTTACACCACAGAAATTGGCCAACATTATAAATCAGATTCTCTCTCCTCCTACCATTATAAAACATATACACACAATATTGGGATCCCTGGAGTAGTGATGTTGAACTGAAACCTCAGACAGGTCTGAATTGGACAGAGGTGCCAAGATGGAATTATGCTCGTGAAATCACACATTACCTTGCTGAACAATTTCTTCATATGGAAGGAGGGGGGGGAAGATCTATTTCTTCCCTCAAATTGACTTTGTATTTCTCACTTATATATCCTAGAATCTGATGGTATTATCAGGTAGTAAACCTCTCATAGCAGTAAAGATAGATGGTTAAACTGCATTCCTGTTAATTCAAATAAAAGACAGTTTTAAGTGAAAAAAAAAGTATTACAAATACAAAAATGTATGAACTTTTTTTTTCTCAAACCAAACATCATATGTGAAATCAGCATCCACATAAACAGAAAACTACCAGCACCCTAGAAACCATTCATGCACCTCCCAAAGGTGCTAACTACCCTGAGCTACTGACTACAGAGGTTAATTTTGAGAAATTTGTGTTTTATATCAATGCCCTCTTTTGTTACTTGCTTCTTTAGTTTAACATTATGTTTCTAAGATTAATCCATATTGTTGCAAGTAGTTTTAGAACATCAATTCTAATTGTATGTGTATGTCATAATTCATTTACCCATTTCACCATCAGCGGGTTTTGGGGTAACTTTGATTTGTTTTTTTATAGTACAGAATGACTTTTGGTGAACACTACATGTACATTTCCATTAGGAATTACCCAAGGGTGGACCTATTGGGCACCGGGTATATATACATTCAGCTTTAGTCATTACTGGCACACACAAAAAATGGCAGAAATATCCATTTTTTTTGTTTGCTTGCTTTTTTCTCATCTTTCCCTCCAATGGAATGAAAAATTTATTAGAGCAGGTGCTTTGCCTCTATTCTTCACAGCTATGATGAATGAATGAATGAATGAGGAAACCGTATCTGAAGGATATATAGTACTATCAATCACATTTCTTGAAATCCTGGGACCTAGTGCACTAAATTAAAAATGTACCCTACAAAAGTCCCTTAATTCCCTGCGTCCCAGTGTTCTCATCTGTAAATTGGGACTCATAAGCGCTTCATTTGTTATGAGATTCTTAGAGGATGATGAACCTGACAAGGCACATATATTGTTCAGTTTTAGACAAGGATGGACAAATATATGATTATGATCATGACTATGTTTCCACAAGAGTAATTCAAAATGGTGAATTAGTAATTTAATAAAGCCACCCTTTCAATTCCTGAGTGAACTCCTTATGTAATTGTATTGTACCCTGAACATGTGTCACATGCTTTCTGTTCTCAATTTCTGGGTCAGTGGGAAGCATAGGTATAAATCTTGAGCTTTTTGGGGGGAGCTGCTATTACCTGGCTGATATATGCTTAACCTTGATGACCGTACGGCATAATTGAAAAGTGATTTTAGTATCTGTCTTAGTTATCTAGTGCTGCTATAACAGAAATACCACAAGCGAATGGCTTTAACAAACAGAATTTTATTCTCTTACAGTTTAGGAGGCTAGAAGTAAGAATTCGGGGTAGCAATTCCAGTGGAAAACTTTCTCTCTCTGTCAGCTCTGGGGGAAGGTCGTTGTCATCAATCTTCCCCTGGTCTAGGAGCTTCTCAGCACAGGGAACCCTGCGCTCTGCTCCTGGCACTTCTTTCTTGGTGGTATGTCGCTCTCCTCTCTGCTTCCTTCTGTCTTTTATACTTCAAAAGAGATTGACTCAAAATACATCCCAACCCTGTAGATTGAGTCCTGCCTCATTAACATAACTGCCTCTAATCCTGGCTCATTAACATCACAGAGGTCAGGATTTACAACACATAGGATAATCACATCAGATCACGAAATAGAATGACAACCATACAATATGGGGAATCATGGCCTAGCCGAGTTGACACATAGTTTGGAGGGACACACTACAATCCATAACAGTATCCTTCCAATTAGCATTCCAGTAAGTTTCTCTAACCTCCTGGAAACCACTTCAAGTGAACAAAACTCTCATGTTGTCTTCTCTGGTAAATATCTTTGCCCTAAACCATCAATTTTAACTCATCTGAAAAATAACTTACTAGTGTGTTGCAAGCAAACAAAAGTTAAATACCGTATTTTTACCAAAAGTGAAAAGCACCTAATGATTGTAGTCAGTACAATGACTGTTGAAAAAATTATTTTTGACTATTTCCCCCCCCTGACAAAAGGGAGCACATACATCAATTCTCCTTCTAAAAGGATGAATCATAGCATTGCTCAAAAAAAAAAAAAAAAAAAAATAGAAAAGATGATATTTCTCTTACACTTAGATGGTGAGCTAGATTTATATAGTAGTGTCACAAATTCCAAAAGTGCCACCTTCCCTCCTTCAATATAGTTTACGCAATTGAAAATAGAATGTGATTTATTTTACCTTGAAAAGGTAAAACTCCAGAAGATTTTTTTTTTAATTATGTTTCTGGAAACCATGGGGCATTTACTTTTAATACAAGTGAACAGAGCAGGAGAAAGGGCCATTTTTAAAAAATGAAAGAAGAAAGGATAAAGGAAGGGGTACAAAGAGGGCACATTTTTATATACTTTTTTTTTGGCAGCCTTCTCTCCAGTTTAATCCTTCAATGACAGCATGAACATACTGGCCACAGTCTCCCGTTCATATTCACCACTCATATGGGAAATAGCCATCAAAAGGCATCCTCTGACACTCTTTGTGAAGACTTGAACTTCCCCAAGGCCCACCTCAGAGCACCAGTCACGTCCTTGTTCCTCAGACTGTAGATGAGGGGGTTTAGCATGGGTGTGAGGATGGTATAGAATACAGAGAAAATTTTGTCCTGAGCTGGCGTGTGGTAAGAGTGCGGCAGCATGTACGTGTACATGGCAGCCCCATAGAACAAGGTAACCACAGTTATGTGAGATGAGCAGGTGGCAAATGCTTTCTTCCTCCCCTCCGCTGAGCTCATGTGGTGGACTGTGGTCAGGATTCGGGCATAGGAGGCAATCACCACGGAGAAAGGAATCAGCAGCATCAAAACACAGCACACATACATCACTGTCTCATAGGGGGCTGTGTCTGCACATGCCAACTTCAGGACTGCAGGCACCTCACAGAAGAAATGATTAATCTCCCGGGAGTTGCAGAAGGGAAAGCTCATGGTAATGGGGGTTAGGAGGAAGCCATCCAAAGACCCCCCAAACCAGGATCCTGCTATGATCATCCAACAGATCTTGTGACTCATGAGGACAGGGTATCTCAGAGGGTTGCAGATGGCCACATAGCGGTCATAGGCCATGAGGCCCAACAAGAAGAATTCTGCTCCCGCCAAGGTGACATAAAGGAAGTGCTGAGCTGTGCAGCCCACAAAGGAGATGGTCCTTTGGCCCAGCATATAATCAACAAGCATCTTGGGCACAATGGTAGAGATGTACATCATGTCAATGACAGAGAGGTGGCTGAGCAGGAAGTACATGGGAGTTTGGAGGCGTGAGTCAGTGTGGATCAGGAAGATCATGACTCCATTAGCCATCAGTGCAGTGAAGAAGATAACAGTGACAATGGCAAAAAGAAGTTCTGCAGTATCCTTTCTGCTGAACAGCCCCGTGAAGGTAAAGTCTGTAGAGGATGTGTTATACTCTTCCATGGATTCCAACATGGTATTGATATGATCTAGAATCTTACAAATAAAATGATAACATTCCCAGGGAACAAAAATAAAAAATATGGATTGTTAGGCAATGAACTCCCAACAGTTGGAAGAAACAATTTGAGAATATTTTCTTGGTACTGATATCCAGCAACTAATCTATTCCAGAAGGTTTTCAATAAAATTTATCATTTAAAATCAATTATTCTTTAAATTCGTTGGATAAGAAGATGTTGGTGGGTACCATAGTACTACAGTGATACTCATAACACTTAAGGATGCACATCATGCCTTTACCCATCACTTTAGAATGTTTGGGCTAAACAACATTTAAACATATTCTGGTCTGGTGCGTGTGTGTGTTTGTAAATGTGTCTGTGTGTGTGTGTGCATGTGAGAGAGAGAGAGAGAGAAAGATATTAAGAGAGACACACAAAGACAGAGAGACAATATGAATACACTACCATGGATGTAAATTTAAATCACTGTTTTTTTAATGCATTTTTCTTATGATCAGCATCACCACCATCTTCAAAAAATTTTCAGAGGGGCGGAGCCAAGATGGTAGAGAAGTTAGATGCTTCCTGTGGTCCCTCTTACAACAAAGACTCCCCCCAAAAAGTGAATTAATTATATATGACAATCTAGGAGCCCTGGACATCAAAGGCAAAGTTGAGGAGGGAATCAGACTGAGTTCCAGGGGGAGGGAGAGAGGGTTCACAAGCAGTGAGGAGTTTCCATACAAGCCTTCAGAATCAGTGAAAAAGAAGCACTCAATTGGCAAAAGTACATATGTCTAGCCTACTCTGCCAATCAAAAAACATTCCTTTGGGAAAAACCTGCCCCCTCCCGGCTCTGCACGCAGGCTGGCTTCAGAGACTACCGCATACCCCGGGCTGGAAGTACAACTCATCACGTGCCCTGAGGCATTCTTCCTGCCTCAGAGATGGAGCAAACTAACAACCAGGAAAAAAAATAATCAGCCAGGTCTCCTAAGCTGAGAACTCAGGGCAGGCACAGCTCCTTTGGCTAGCTACAGACACAAGGGTTGCATGGACTTTGAATGCCTTTCACCCCTGCATAGACCTGTGTAGGCCCACTTCAACAGCATCGGCCCTCATTAGTATGATACAACAGGGTATATACCTGAAGCCTAACTTCAACTGTATCAGATATATGGTGGAGTGGGAGGCTTATGACATTTGACACTACTCTCCCTAATAAGCAGGGTCCTTTTCACCTACCCATATCAGGGGCCTGAGGACTGATGGCTCCACACACACCACATAGCCATCTGTGACTGTGTTCAGGAATAAGTGGTGCCTCCCAGTCCTACAGCCAACATCATTGGGAGTCCAGAATCCAGCTGCAAAACTGACCCACCTAGGCACTCTAGGGAACAGGGATGTGTGTTCCTCCCAGACACTCAGGGGCAAGCCCCTTGCATGACCCCCTCCTGCAGCCAAATACCTGTGCCTACAGCAATCACCCCTGCATGTATAGAACTGTAGAAGAGAGCCTACACCACACACTCAGTGACTGACTACCTGGGCATCTGAACAGAATCGATACAAAAAAATAAATGGACTCCTAGTCTCATTTACCTAGGAACAGATCTCACCACCTGGAGAGAGGACATTAGAGCCTCAAAGGCCTCAAAAATCAAACTAGCTCACATGAGCAGCCTATTTAGCCATATCAAAACAAAACAAGAAACTAGGACACAGTAAACAAATGTAAAATAAATAAACATAACTTATTGATGACTTGGAGACAACAGTCAATATTATATCATATAAACAGACAGACCATGATGGCTGCAGCAAGCTCCCAAAACAAAGAATCAAGAAATCTTCCAGAGGAAGATAATTTCCTGGAATTACCAGAAGTAGAAGACAAAATACTAATATACAGAACTCTTCAAGGGATCAGGGAGATCAGGCAAAATGCAGAACAAGCCAAGGAACACACAGATAAAGCAATAGAGAAACTTAAGAAAATTAGAGAAGAGCATGATAACAAATTTAACAGGCTGCAAGAATCCATAGAGAGACAGCAAACAGAAATCCAAAAGATTAACGATAAAATTTCAGAATTAGACAATTCAGTAGAAAGTAATAGGAAGAAAATTGAGGAAAAGAAAGTAAGAATTAGTGAGATTGGAAATAAAGCACTTAACACCAACTTATTTGAGGAAAAATAAGACAAAAGAATTTTAAAAAATGAACACTAAGAATTATGTGGGACTTTATGAAGAGGAATAACCTAAAAATGATTGGAGTACAAGAAGAGGGGATAACAGAAAATACAGGGAGAACTGTTGAAGATTTGTCAGCAGAAGACTTCCCTGATATCATGAAAGATGCAAAGATATCTATTCTAGATGCTCATTGACCCTCACACAAGGTAGATCCCAAAAGAAAGTCACCAAGACATATTATAATCAATCTTGCCAAAACCAAGATAAAGAGAGAATTTTAAGAGTGGCTAGGGATAAACAAAAAGGTACCTACAAAGAAGAGTCAATAAGACTAAGCTCGGAGTACTCAGCAGAAGCCACGCAGGCAAGAAGGCATTGGGATGACATATATAAAGCCTTGAAGAAAGAAAAAAATGCCAGCCAAGAATTATATATCCAGCAAAACTGTCTCAGAAATATGGCAAAATTAAGGCATTTTCAGATAAATACAAATTTCAGGAATTTGAAAAAAAAATTACATGAAATACTAAAGGGAGTCCTTCAGTTAGAAAATCATTAACATTAGATAACTACCCAAGACTAGAACAGAGCACAGAGCAACCAGGTATCAACCCAGATAGGGGAGTCACAAAAACGAAGCAAAGATAAACACTGAAAATAGGGAAACAGAAATGTCAATATGTAAAAGATGACAACACTAAGATGAAAAAGAGTGACTGAAAAAGGTAGTCCCAGGTCTTTCCTATGGAAAGGAAGTCAAGGGAAATAAAGAAATAACAGATTGATTAAAACTTTTTTTTTTTTTAAACTTAGAAAAATAGGGGTAAATGTTAAGCTAACCACAAAGGAAACTAACAATCCTACATATCAAAATAAAAAGCAAGAAAAACATAAAGACACAGCAAATACAAATCAACAAGAAAAAAGATGAAAATAAGATACATAAAGAAAAACGACTCAGCACAGAAAATTAAGTGAACAAAGAAACTGTCAACAACACACACAAAAAATAATACACCAAAATGACAGCATGAAATCATTTTGCAATGTGGCAACATTAACTTCTGACAAAACAGACATTAAAGTAAAATCTGTAACAAATGTTAAGGGAGGGCACTATATAATGATTAAAGGGTTGATACACCAGGAAGACATAACCATAATAATTATTTATGCACCCAATGACAGGGCTCCAAAACACATAAAACAAACACTAATAGCATTGAAAAGAGAGGTAGACACCTCCACAACAATAGTAGGATACTTCAACACACCACTTCCAGTGAAGGACAGAACATCCAGAAAGAAGCTCAATAAAGACACAGAAGATCTAAATGCCACAATCAACCAAACTGACCTCACAGACATATACAGAACACCCCACACAAAAGCAGCCAAGTATACTTTCTTTTCCAACACACATGGGACATTCTCCAGAATAGACCACATATTAGGCAATAAAGCAAGCCTTAACAGAATGCAAAGCATCAAAATATTACAGAGCATCTCTTCTGACCATAAAGTCATGAAAGTAGAAATCAAAAACAGAAAAAGTGAGGAAAAAAAAATCAAACACATTGAAACTGAACAAAACCTTGCTCAAAAAATACTAGGTTATATAAGGAAGTAAGGATGGAATAAACAAATTCACAGAATCAAGTGTGAATGAAAACACATCCTACCAGAACCTTTGGGACACAGTTAAAGCAGTGCTCAGAGGTCAATTTATAGCAATAAATGTACACATCCAAAAAGGAGAAATGGCTGAAATCAAAGAATTATCCCTACGACTTGAACAAATAGAAAGAGAGAAGCAAAAGAAGTCTTTGGGCACCAAAAGAAAGTAAATAATAAAAATTAAAGCAGAATTAAACGAAAGAGAACACAAAAACAATTGAAAGAGTTAACAAGACTAAAAACTGGTTCTTTGAAAAGATCAACAAAATCAGTAAACTACTGGCCAAACTGGCACAAGAAAAACAGGAGAGTAAGCAAGTAACCCAAATAAGAAAGGAGATGGGCAATTTCAAAACAGAACAAACTGAAATTAAAAGAATCACAACAGAATACTATGAAAAATTGTACTCTAACAAATTTGAAAACCTAGATGAAATGGACTTGTTTCTAGAAGCTCACTACCTACCTAAACTAACACAAACAGAGGTAGAACAACTAAACAACCCCAGTATAAAAGAAGAGATTTAAAAGGTAATTTAAAAACTTCCAAAAACAACAACAAAAAGGCCCTGGTCCTGAGGGCTTCATTGGAGATATCTACCAAATTTTCGGAGAAGAGTTAACACCACTACTACTAAAGATGTTTCAGAGCATAGAAAAAGATGGAATACTCCCAAACTCATCCTATGAAGCCAACATAATCCTCATAACAAAACCAGGTAAACGTGCCACAAAAAAAAAGAAGATTATACACATATATCCTCATGGACATAGACAGAAATATCCTTAACACAATTTTTACCAACAGAATTCAACAACACATCAAAAAAATAATTCACCATGATCAAGGAGAATTCACACCAGGTAAAATTTTTTTTTTTTTTTATGCAGGGATGGTTCAACATTAGAAAAACAATCACTGTAATCCATCACATAAATAAGACAAAAGACAAGAACCACATGATCTTATTAATTGATGCAGAAAAGGTATTTGAGAAAGTCCAACACCTATTCGTGATAAAAACTTACAGCAAAATAAGAATTATGAACATGATGAAAGGCATTTATACAAAGCCAACAGCCAACATCATCCTAAGTGGAGAGAGTCTGAAAGCACTCCTCTTGAAAATGGGAACTAGACAGGGATACCGTTTACCACCACTGTTATTCAACATGGTGCTGGAGGTCCCAGCCAGAGCAATTAGAGTACAAAAAGAAAAAAACCATATCCAAATTGGTAAGGAAGAAGTAAAAGTATATCCATTTGTAAACGAAATGAACTTATACAAAGAATAACCCCAAAGAATCCACAAGAATACTACTGGAAGTAACAGACAATTTCAACAAAGTATCAGGATACAAGATAAACCTACAAAAATCAGTTGGATTCCTCTACATCAACAAAGAGAACTTCGAAGAGGAAGTCATCAAATCAATACCATTTACAATAACCCCCAAGAAGATAAAATACTTAGGGATAAATCTAACCAGAGATGTAAAAGACCTATACAAAGAAAACTACAAGACACTACTGTAAGAAACCAAAAGAGACCTACATAGTGGAAAAACATACCTTGCTCATGGATGGGAAGACTCAACATTGTGAAAATGTCTAATCTACCCAAAGTGATCTGCAGATACAATGTAATCCCGATCCAAATTCCAATGACATTTTTTAATAAGATGGAGAAACAAATCACCACCTTCATATGGAAAGGGAAAAAGCCCCGGATAAGAAAAGCATCACTGAAAAAGAACAAAGAGGGAGGCCTCAAACTACCTGATTTTAGAACCTATTATATTGCCTCAGTAGTTGAAACACCCTGGTCCTGGTGCAACAACAGATACATAGACCAGTGGAACAAAATTGAGAATCCAGACATCAATTCATCCACCTACGAGTTTGTTAATTTGGGAAAAGACAGTGTCTTTAACAAATGGTGCTGGCATAACTGGGTATACATCTGCAAAAACAAACAAAAAAATGAAATAAGACCCGTACCTCACACTATGCACAGAAACTAACTCAAAATGGATCAAAGACCTGAATATACAATCTAAAGATCATGGAATAAAAAACAGAAACAACTCCAGGAGCCCTAATACATGCCATAAACAAACTACAAAACATTATTAGCAATGCACAAACACCAGAAGAGAAATTAGATGACGAATTAGTAATTAGATGACTAAAAAAACTAGTGCTGTCAAGCAGATTCTGACTAGGAGCTCCTAAAAATCAAACATTTATGCTCATCCAAAGACTTCACCAAAAGAGTAAAAAGACAACCTACAGACTGGGGCGGGGGGGAAAAATTGGCTACAACAAATCCTAACAGCATCTAATCTCTAAAATCTAAATTACTGCAAAATCTCAACAAAAAAGACAAATAACCCAATTAAAAATTGGGCAAAAGATATGAACAGGCACTTCACCAAAGAAAACATTCAGGCAGATAACAGATACATGAGGAAATGCTCAAGATCATTAGCCATTAGAGAAATGCAAATCAAAACTACAATGAGATACTATCTCACCCCAACAAGGCTGGCTGGCATTAATCCAAAACACAGAAAATAATAAATGTTGGAGAGGTTGTGTAGAGACAGAAACACTTATACGCTGCTGGTGGGAATGTAAAATGGTATGACCAGTTTGGAAATTGATTTGATGCTTCCTTAGAAAGCTAGACATAGAAATATCATATGACCCAGCAATCCCACTCCTTGGAATATATCCTAGAGAAATACGAGCCCCCACACAAATAGATATATGCACACCCATGTTCATTGCAGTATTGTGCACCATAGCAAAAAGATGCAAACAAGGACTTCCAGCCAACATGGCGCCGTAGACAGAAGGTCCATGCCACCCCTCCGCAGCAAAGACCTGAAAACTAAGTAAAGCAGAGACAAATGTCAGTCCTGGAACCCAAAGTGTCAAATGAAGAGATATGCAACTCAGCTAAGCACCAAATAGAGTAAGAATGTGATAGAGAACAGACAGTGAGGAGAGATACAAGTGTGGAGGTCCCCTATCAGCTAATGCAGCACAGATTCGCCATCTTAGACTCCGTTCAGAGATCAGCGGACAGGGAGCACAGTAAAGCAGCTTTGCAGTGCTCCCAGCAAGAGACAGAGCACTTGGTAACCAGTGATACACACTTTCCCACCGCCCATCCTCTCCCTGCAGTTCTACCTCTGTGCTTCCTGGCTGGTAGCAGGGGCTTGGCTGGCCGGGAAGTCCAGCATCCGTGCTACTTGGGTTTGCCCCACCCACATCAGAGATTGGCAGACAGGGATTATGGGAAGGCAGCTTCATGAAGTTCCCAGCAGGAGACGCAGCACCCAGTAACAAACGATATATATTTTCCTAACCCCTACCCCTCAGGCTCCCTTGTTTCCTGCTGGGCAGTGTCTCTTGGTCCAGAGGAAACTGCTTCAGACCTGGGTCACTTGGATTCACCTGAGTCCCTTGGATTTACCCCATCCACACTGGCCGGCTCTCTGAGTGCCATTTGTCTGTTGCTGATCTTGCTTTATTCTGTTTCTTTTAGTTTCTTCTGTTCCTCCCACCACCTCCCCCTCCTTTGTCTTGAACACCTGACTCAATGTGCCATCTTTGCTTCCTCTTGAAAGGGTACGAAGCACCGCTTGACTGGGGAACCACTCCCCTGGCTTGTGACACCATGCTGGTTGGATCACTTGGGCTTTTTTTTTTTCTTTGTTTTGATTTGTTCTGTTTTGTTTTCTCTTTCTTTTCACAGCTTGGGAGCCCCATCTAGCAGGGCTGCACTGCACCACTTAGGAGCCACTCCCCCAAACTGTACAGCCATGTAGGTGGGATCCTAGGGCATTTCCTTTTCCTTTTTTTGCTTTTTTTCCTTTCTGTCTTTCTTCATTTCTCAGTTCTTGCCTCTCTATACTTCTATTCCTGTCTCCAGAATACCTGGTGCTGTGTGACATCATTACCCCTCTAGATAGGGTATACTGCACAGTCTGGGAGCCATTGCCCCAGTCTTTGCAGCTGCACTGGTGGGTACCCTCCTGGGCCTTTTTTTTTTTTTTCTGTGTTATTATCTAGTTATTTTTTCCCTTTTCTATATTTTCCTTTTTGTTTTTCTCCGTTTCTCATCTCACCATTCCAACAGCAAGCTTCCTTACCACTCTTTTCTTTTTGTATGTTTGTTTCTTTGTTTTTGGCTCCTGTTTCTCTTTCTCTCCTCTTTCCCATAGCCATATTAGCTCCACATATCACAACCTCCCTCCTCCTTCCTGCTTACTTTCACCATGTGCTGAACATCACACCCCTGAGCAGCACAGGCATGGGCTACTGGAACCTGTCCAGCACTGACTCCCAGCCCACACTATTGACCCTAGTACATGTCACAAACAACCCATCCCAGCCCCTCCCTTTCAGCCAGAACGGTCCTGGCTCACCATAACTGAGTGGCTGGCCCTGCCCATTGGACAAGTAGGTGAAAAGTACAGTGACCACAGATGAGTACACATCAAAGAACGCACAGCCTGTCTGCTCAGATATAACCAAATAAAACAAAAAAGGCAAGACAAAACAAACAGAACTATAATCAATAAATAAAAGTGAATAACTACTGAATTTCCTGAAGATGGCAGACAATATCAAAAAGTATTAAAAAAAAAAAAAAAAAGACAGAATGGTTCCAATAGGGATCCAAGATAAAACACCAGGTGCCTTTCCTATAGAAGAAAAGGCACTAGAACTACCTGATAAAACAAAAAACCAAACCCATTGCCATCGAGTCGATTCCGACTCATAGCGACCCTATAGGACAGAGTAGAATTCCCCTGTAGTTTCCAAGGAGCACCTGGTGGATTTGAACTGCTGACCCTTGGGTTAGCAGCTGTAGTACTTAACCACTATGCCACCAAGGTTTCCCGAACTACCTGATAAAAATAGGGAATTTAAATCTAATATTCAGTTATCCAAGAGTTGAAGCAAAAAGCAGACAAAAATGGGGGAAAAAGAGACAAATTCATTGAAAAGGCAGACAAATTCATGGCAAATACAGACAAAAAATAGAGAATTCAGGAAAATAATACAGGAACAAAATGTCACAATAAATTAAAAACTACAAGTCATACAAAACAACAACTAGAAATCCAAAACATAAACAACAAGATTTCAGAAATGGACAGTCTCATAGAAGGACTGGGAAGCAGGTTTGAAATGATAGAAGACAAGATCAGCGAAGTGGAAGACAAACACTTGGACACAACTCTGTTTGAAGAAAAATCAGAAACAAAAAGAAGAAAGATGAAGAAACCCTGAGAATTATGTGGGATACAATCAAAAGCAAAAATTTTTGAGTGATCGGAATTATAGAACAGGGGGAGAAAACGGAAAACATACAGAGGAACATTGAAGAATTGCTGATGAAAACTTCCCTAATATCATGAAAGATGAAAAGCTGACCATCCAAGAAGTTCAACAAGCTCCATATAGTATACATCCCAAAAGAAAATCACAAAAGCATATCATAATCACACTCGCTAAAACCAAAGACAAAGAAAAAATCCTTAGAGCAGTTTAAGAAAAACAAAAAGTCACATACAGAGGAGAAAAAATTAGACTAAACTCTGATTACTTGGCAGAAACCATGCAGATAGAAAAGCAATAGTATGACATATATAAAACCTTGAAAAGAAAAAAATTGCCAACAAAGAATAATATATCCTGCAAAACTCTTATTCAAATATGATATGAAATTAGGCCATTTCCGGATAAACAGACATTAATGAAATGTGTAAAAACCAAACCAAACTTCCAAGAATTATTAAAGGAAGTCCTTTGATCTAAGAAAAGACATCAGACCTCAGCCTTAATCTAAGATATAAAATGGTCCCAGCAAGATACCAACCTAAGAAATGAACTCTCAGGGACTATCAAAAACCGAAAGAATTACAGCAGGGAACCAGAGAGGTTAACCTGTAAATGACAACAATGTCAGAGCAATAAAAGAGGGAATAAACAATGTAGGTATAGAACTTTCTAATGCAGAGGAAGGCAAGGCAATACCAAGTAATAATAGACTGGTTCAAACCTAGGGAGATAAGGGTAAATTTCAAGGTAACCAAAAAGAAAGTTAACAAACCTAGTAGTCAAAATAAAGAAGAGAAACATAAAGTCTCAATAAAAACAAAATCTACAAAAACAAAAGAAATGAAAAAGAAATCCACAAACAAAAGGAACTCAGTACAGGAGAGTAAGAGGAACGAAGAAAATGTCAGCACCACAAAAAAATAAAAAGCGCTATAAAATGACAGCAATAAACTCACAACTATCAATAATTACACTGACTATAAACAGCATAAATGCACCCATAAAGAAACACAGAGTGACAGAATGGATTAAAAAAAAAAAAAAAAGATCAATCAATTTGGTGCCTACAAGAGACACACCCACACCTTAGAAAAAAAGACATAAATTTATTAAAAATCAAAGGATGGAAAAAATATACCAAGCAAATAACTACCAAAGAAGAGCAGGCATGGTGATATTAATCTAAGACAAAACAGACTTTAAAACAAAAACCATTATAAAAGACAAAGAAGGGCACTATATAATGATTAAAGGGATGGTCCATCATGAATTAACCATAATAAACATCTATGCACCCAATGACAGGGCTCCAAAATACGTAAAACAAACTCTAACAGCACTGAAATTGACAGTTCCACAATAATAGTAGGAGACTTCAACGCACCACCCTCTGTAAAGGACAGAACATCTAGAAAAAAACTCATCAAAGACACAGAAGATCTGAAGGGCATAATCAGCCAACTTGACCTCATAGACATATATAGAACACTCCACCCAACAGCTGCAAAGTATGTATTCTTTTCCAATGTACATGGAATGTTCTCCAGAATAGACCACATCTTAGGTCACAAAGCAACCCTCAACAAAATCCAAAACACTGAGATAATGCAAAATATCTTCTCTGACAACAAAGACATCAAAGCAGAAATTAACAACAGGAAGAGCAAGGGAAAAAAATCAATTACATGGAAACTGAATAACACCCTGCTTAAAAATCACTGGGTAATACAAGAAATCAGAGATGGAATTAAAAAAAATACCTAGAATCAAATAAGAATGAAAACACATCATACCGAAACCTTTGGAACACAGTAAAGGGAGGGTTCAGAGGTCAATTTATAGCAATAGATGCACACATCAAAAAAGAAGGGACAAAATCAAAACATTAGCTGCACAACTTGAACAAATAAAAAGTGAACAGGAAAAGAAGCCCCACAGCCACCAGAAGAAAGAAAATAATAAAGATCAGAGCAGAAATAAATGAAATAGAGAATAGAAAAACAATAGAAAGCATCGACAAAACCATAAGTTGGATCTTTGAATTGATCAACAAAATCAACAAACCACTGGTCAAACTGACAAAAGAAAAACAGGAGAGGACACAAATAACCGAAATAAATGAAATTGGGGACATTGCAACAGACACAACTGAAATAAAAAGAATCATAACAGAGTATTATGAAAAACTATACTCCAACAAATTTGAAAACATAGAGGAAATAGACAAATTACTAGAAACACACTACCTACTCAAACTTACAGAAAATGCTGTTGAAAATCTGAACAGACCCATAACAAGAGAAGAGATTGAAAAGACAATGAAAAAAAAAAGTCCAAACAACAATGAAAAAAAAAAGTCCAAACAACAACAAAAAAAACCTCTGGTCCAGATCACTTCACTGGAGAATTCTACCAAACATTCAGAGAAGAGCTTACACCAGTACTACTCAGACTGTTTTAGAACTAGAAAAGAAAGCGATACTTACGAATTCATTCTATGAAGCCAGCATAATCCTGATACCAAAACCAGGCAAAGATACCAGGAAAAAAAAAAAAAGAAAATTACAAACAAATATTTCTCATGAATATAGAGGCAAAAATTCTCAACAAAATTCTAGCCAATAGAATGCAGCATAATATATAAAAAAAAATACACCATGACCAAGTATGATTCATAACAGGTATGCAAGAATGGTTCAACATTAGAAAATCAATCAGCATAATCCACCACATAAACAAAATGAAAAAAAATAATCACATGATCATCTCAATCAACATAGAAAAGGCATTCGACAAAGTCAAACACCCATTCCTGATAAAAACTCTCAATAAAATAAGCATAGAAGGGTCATTTCTCAACATAATAAAGGGCATCTATGCAAAACCAATGGCCAGCATCATTCTTAATGGAGAGAGGTTGAAAACATTCCCCCTGAGAACAGGAACAAGGCAAGGATGCCCTTTAGCACCACTCGTATTTATCATTGTGTTGCAAGTTCTAGCTGGAGCAATAAGGCAAGAAAAAGAAATAAAGGACATCCACATTGGTAATGAAGAAGTTAAACTGTCCCCACTTGCGGATGATATGATACTACACATAGAAAACCTAACAGAATCCAAGAAAAAACTACTGGAACTAATAGAAAGGATCAGCAGAGTAGCAGGGTACAAGATAAACATATAAAAATCAGTTGGATTCCTCTACACTAATAAAGACAATGTTGAAAAGGAAATCAAGAAAACGATACCATTTATAATAGCCCCTAAAAGAAAACAAACAAACATAAAAACTTAGAAATAAATCTAACCATGGATGTAAAGGACCTATAGAAAGAAAACTACAAAACACTACTGCAAGAAACCAAAGAGATCTACATAAATGGAAAAACATACCATGCTCATGCATAGGTAGACTCAACATTGTGAAAATGACAATTCTACCCAAAACAATTTACAAATAAAGTGTAATCCCAATCCACATACCAACAACCTTCTTTGAGGAGATGCAAAAACTTATCATTAACTTTATATGGAAAGGGAAGAGGCCCCACATAAATAAAGCAGTAGTGAAGAAGAATAAATTAGAAGGACTTGCCCTACCTGACCTCAGAACCTGCTATTCAGCTATGGTAGTCAAAACGAGCTGGTACTGGCATACTGACAGATACATTGACCAATGGAACAGAATTGAGAAACCAGAAGTAAATCTATCCACCTATGGTATCCTGATCTTTGACAAGGGCCCAAAGTCCACCAAATGGGGAAAAGACAGTCTTTTTAACAAACGGTGCTGGCAAAATTGGATGTCCATCTGCAAAAAAATGAAACAGGACCCATACCTCACACCATATACAAAATCTAACTCAAAATGGATCAAAGACCTAAATATAAAGCCAAAAACTATGAAGTTCATAGAAGAAAAAATAGGACCAACGCTAGAGGCTCTAATACATGGCATTAACAGGATACTAACCACAACCAACAACACACAAGCTCCAGAAGAAAAGCTAGACAACCAGGTTATTGTAAAAATTAAATACTTATACTCACCAAAAAAATTCACCAAAAGAGTAAAAAGAGAAACTACAGATTGGAAAGAAATTTTTGGCTATTACAAATCAGAAAAAGGTCTAATCTCTAAAATCTACAAGAAAATCCAATACCTGTACAAAAAAAATAAAATCCAATTTAAAAAAGTGGGCAAAGGAAATGAACAGACAATTCACCAAAGAAAACATTCAAGAGGCCAGCTGACACATGAGAAAATGCTCGTGATAACTAGCCATTAGAGAAATGAAATCAAAACCACAATGAAATACCATCTCACCCCAGAATTACTGGCACAAATAAAATAAAAGCATAAAATAACAAATGTTGGAGAGGCTGCAGGGAGAATGGAACTCCTAATGCACTGCTGGTGGGGATACAAAATGATACAACCTTTACGGAAAACGGTATGGTGCTTCCTTAGAAAGCTAGAAATAGAAATACCATACGATCCAGCAGTTCCACTCCTTGGAATACACCCTAGAGAAATAAAAGTTGTCACACGAATAGACATATGCACACCCATGCTCATTGCACCATTGTTCACAATAGCAAAAAGATGCAAACAACCTAGATGCCCATCAACAGATGAACGGAAAAATAAAATGTGGCACATACACACATGGAGTATTATGCAACAATAAAGAACAAGATCAATCTGTGAAATATCTCATAACATGGATGAATCTGGAGGGCATTATGCTGAGTGAAATAAGTCAATCACAAAAGGACAAATACTGTACAAGATCACTACTGTAAAAACTCATTGAAAGGTTTACACACAAAAAGAAATAATCTTTGATGGTTATGAGGGAAGGGAAGGGTGGGGATGGAAAAACACTAAATAGACAATAGATAAGTGGTAACTTTGGTGAAGGGTAAGACAGCACACAATACTAGGGAAGCCAACACAATTTGTGCAAGGCAAGGTCATGGCACCTCCACAGACACATCCAAACTTCCTGAGGGACAGAATTTCTTGGCTGAGGGCTGTGGGCACCATGGTCTCCAGGAAAATCTAGTTCAATTGGCATAACATGGTTTATAAAGAAAATGTCGTACATTCTACTTCAATGATTAGCACCTGGGTTCTTAAAGGCTGTGAGCAGCCATCTAGGATATTCCACTGGTCTCACCCCTTTGGGAGCAAGGAAAAACAAAGAAAACTAAAGATACAAGGGGAAGATTACTTCAAAGGACTAATGGACCACACCCACCAACATCGCCACCAGACAGAGTCCAGTAAAACTAGTCCAGTGCCTAGCTACCACCACTGACTGCTCTGACAGGGATCACAATACAGAGTCCTGGACAGAGCTGGAGAAAAATGTAGAACAAAATTTTAACTCAAAGAGGAAAACCTGACACAGACTGGAGAAGTCCCGAGAGTATGGCCCCCGGACACTGTTTCAGCTTCAGTAATGAGGTCACTCCTAGGTTCAACCTTTAGCCAAAGATTGGACAGGTCCATAAAACAAAACAAGCCTAAAGGGGCACACCAGCCCTGGGACAAGGACTAGAAGGCAGGAGGGAACAGGAAAGCTGGTAATACAGGACCCAAGTATAAGAAGGGAGAGTGTTGACATGTCGTGGAGTTGTTAACCAATGTCATAAAACAATATGTACACTAACTGTTTAATGAGAAACTAGTTTGTTCTGTAAACCTTCATCTAAAGTACTACTAAAAAAATAAAAAAAAGATGGAAACAACTAAGTGCCCATCAATGGACAAATGGATAAACAAATTATGGTATTTTCACACAAGGGACTACTACACAATGATAAAGAACAAGGATGAATCCGTGAAACATTTCATAACATGGAGGAATCTGGAAGGCATTATGCTGAGTGAAATTAATCAGTCGCAAAAGAACAAATACTATATGACAGTTCTGTTATAAGAACTCAGGAATAGGCTTTAAACACAGACGAAAACATTCTTTGATGGTTATGAGGGTGAGGAGTGTGGGAGAGGAGTATTCACTAACTAGGTAGTAGAGAAGAATTATCTTAGGTGAAGGGAAGGATGACATACAATACGGGGGCATCAGCACAACTGGACTAAACCAAAAGCTAAGAAGTTTCCTGAATACAACAAAACACTCTGAAGGACAGAGTAGTAGGGCAGGGAGGGGGGCCTGGGGACCATGGTTTCAGGGGACATCTAGGCCAACTGGCTTAACAAAGTGTATTAAGAAAATGCTCTGCATTCCTCTTTGATAAGCAGCATCTGAGGTCTTAAAAGCTAGCAAGCAGCCATGTAGGATGCATCAATTGTTCCCAACCCACCTAGAGTAAAGGAGAATGAAGAACACCAAAGACACAAGGAAAAAATGAGCCCAAGACACAGAACGGGCCACATCAACCAGAGACTCTATCAGCCTGAGAACAGAAGAACTAGATGGTGCCTGTCTACCACGAATGACCGCTCTGACAGGGAACACAACAGAGAGTCCCTGATGGAGCAGGAGAAAAGTGAGGTCAGACCTCAAATTCTAGTAAATAGATCAGACTTAATGGTCTGGCTGAGACTGGAGGGACCCCAGAAGACGTGGCCCCTGGATTCTCTGTTGGCCCCAAACTAAAACCATTCCCAAAGGCAACTCTTCAGACAAAGACTAGACTGGACTATAAAATGTAAAATGATATTTGTGAAAAGTGTGCTTCTTAGCTAAAGTAGATACATGAGAGTAAATGGGCAGCTCCTGTCCAGAAGCAGGACTGGAAGGCAGAAAGGGACAGGAGCAGGGTGAATGGACATGGGAAATGCAGAGTGGAAGGGAGGAGTGTGCTCTCACGTTATAGGGAGAGCAACTAAGGTCACATAACAATGTATGTATAATTTTTTGTATGAGAAACTAACTTGAACTATGAACTTTCACTTAAAGCACAATAAAAAAATTTTTAAAAGTTAAAAAAAAATCTCAGTACTGGCTATGGATAGTTGTGTCTGCCATTTAGCTCTAAGTTTGGGTAAACCGAAGGCGCTGGTGGGTCAGCGGTAGAATCCTCACCTTCCACGCTGGAGATCCCGGTCGGATTCTTGGCCGATGCAGCCCATGTGCAGCCACCTTGATGTTGCTGGGATGCTGTACAGGTTTCAAGGGAGCTGCCGGGCTAAGACGGGCTGGGAAGAAAGTCCTGTAACCTGCTTCTGAAAATCAGCCAACATAAGTCCTATGGATCACAACAGTCTGATCTGCAACCGATTGAAAGCAGATTACATAAATTGTTATAACTAGGGCTGCTGTTTTTTAAGAGCAAGTCAGTTGCTCTGGAGTTGATTCCAATTTATGGTAACTCAAAAAAAAAAAAAAAAATGAGTAGTGTCCCATCGGGTTTTCGAATGCAGATTGCCAGGCGTTTCTTTTGAGCCACCTCCAGCCTTTCAGTTAGCAGCTAATCACGATAATAGTTTACACCACCCAGGAACTCCTTTTTAAGGCTAAAATTAAGTTTTTTTTTTTGTATTTTGTTCTTATCATCTCTTTTTGCTACTTTCAAAAGGTCATGTACCAGAATTCACGAAGTTTCCCAATATCATATAGCATTTCATTGTACAAATTTGTCTTATTTTTCTTTTGCCTTTTCTACTTCCCATTAACTGAGCCAATGAAATATGCTTCTGAAGGAGAAAGGCTGCCCAGTTTGTGGAGTAGCTTAAATATTGGTAGTATTTTTACTGCTCCCACATCTCCCACTACTTAGGTTTAACTGTTACCATGGTCTAAGACCCCAGTAAGAGAGGGAAAATGAAGTCAAATAGTTTTCTCTGCTCTACATGCATGCTAACTCCTAAGTCATTTTTAATCTTCTGCTTCCCTAATTTTTTTTGTTTCTATCTAGTCATCTAGTGCTAGAAATAATAACGGGAAACACTGGAGGCTTCACCATTAAGCAGCTGGTTGGCCTTACCGTCATGTTTGCATACAAAAAATCTAATTTGCCAGAGAGCAAGATTCCCTTAATGTGAACTGTGATTGTAAATCCATCCTTTGGTTTTTTTTTTTTTTTTTTTGGTTATATCTCTTTTTTGAATTCTCATTATGGGGCAACATGATGACAAGGACCTTTACTTTGTAAATTTCTGCTAGCCACAGATTGTTGATTTTCTACTGTTTAGTTACAATTAAAACTAATGAGAAAACTTCTGGAGTAATTCTGTGGTTTTATACAGGGGTCTGCTCTTCTGAAGGGATGTAGTAGATATGCTCTAAAACCAAATGCGGAGTCTGATGAACTGAGCTCCTTCCCTGGCCACGAGAAACATTAATTCAGCAATCCTGGACTTTCTCTCCCAACTCTCTGAGCCGCAGTTTCTTTTTATATTTTATTTAGATTAGATAACTAACTTTAAGGAATGCTCTAAAGATCAAATGAGAAATTTGGAGCAAATATTTTATACAAATGAAAATATTTCAGCACAAAATCAATGCCAATGTCATCCACATATAAGTAAATTATTTTTAAACTATTGGTAAACACGTGATTAGCTCATTTAAGCAATCTACATACTCAATTAAAATTGATGATTTTGAATTGTAAATACCTTTTGGTCTTTTTTTTTTTTGGTCTTTAGGTATTATAGACTCAGGCACTCCTGGTGTAGTTATTTCAGCAGATAGATCCTATTTTCTTTTCTCCAAATAGCCTTTGATTTGACATAAATGTTCTTTAGTATAAATTCTCAGAAAAATATGTTCATTTCATTTACATCTGCAGAGAATCTCAATGTCTTTGTTTGAGGACCATAGATATGTGTGGCCTGAAAATTGTGAGAACGCAAGGTGGAAAAAGAGGTTGTTGGATAAAATTGGCTTGACTTCATTGGATAAAATTGCCTTTAAAGCTTACCTAAGTCACTTTTTGTTTCACAATACCACACATTGCCAAGTGAAGGTGACACATTTATTACATCCTAGCATTTGTAAATATTCTCTTCTGTTTTGTAAGGAGTACATCTTTGATTGAGTAAGGATGGTCGCAAATTTTTCCTCCCACGTCACTGTTATTTGAGATCAGGATACAGTCACTGCCCAGGTCTGTGATGATCAGTAGCTAATCCTTTAAATCAAGTGGCAACAGAATCTCTAAGTCATAAGTTGCTGCCTTCTTCTGCTACTAAATGACCGCTGGTGAACTTCTGCCAAATGGAAGGACACAACCCATACTCCTTTAATGCAACAACGTCTATGTTAGGAAGTCCTGTGGTGGGCTGGATTAAAATTGGCCTCTGTGCAACATCCTTTCCTGCCATCTGGGTCAGCTTAGAAATGCTTCTCTCCTTTTTTAACATTCAATCCTTCATAATGTGACAGTGACTTCAAAGCCTGTCTTTATCTTTCTTTTTGCCTGGTTGTGCACCCAAATTTTTTTGTTTTTTCTATGAACTCCTTGCCAAAGTGCCCAATTCCAGACATTTACTCAGGGAGATCTTTGACAATGCCCATTTGAAAATGCAATATCTCAAATTTAACAGATTACTCTGGCTGTCATTTTTCCATTGGAAATGTTACTTTTATGTGTTTACGACAGACACATTACACTGCCGACTCATTATATATACATTACAACTTCCAGTTGTACTTTCACACACAAGTTTCTCATGCCAAGTCGATTCATACTTGTGCAGTTTTAAAACTGTATATAAAACTTAACATATATTCCTAAATCTCATCCGTATTCCTAAATTCTACTCAGTATTTCAATCAGCTTAATATCATTAAGAAAAAAATCAAATGGAACTGATGTAATTAAATCATTAGATAACAAATGATAATGTATTCAGAAAACGTCATACAGTCTCATACTATTTGGAACATCAGTCTGGGGGAGTGAATCAGAATCACATTTGTTTTTAAACCACCTATCCCTCCTGCCATAAATAATATCAGAATCTATTAAAAGAGCACAAAACCAAAACCAAACCCGTTGTCGTCAAGTCAGTTTTGAATCACAGAGATCCCATAGGACAGAACAGAACTGCTCCACAGGGTTTCCAAGGAGCAGCTGGTGGTTTCTAACCTTTTGATTAGCAGGTGAGCTCTTAACCATGGCACCAACAGGGCTCCAAGACAGCACAAACCAAGTTAAAAACCACAGCTATATAGACCCCCCCGATGCTGATACCTCCATGAGGTAGGTACTAAAAAACACCTGTGAACCATTGTCAGTGTGGAGCTGAAGAATGTAGTTGTACATTAGGGAGAGGTGATTCCTGAAATGGTCGTACAGCAGACAGTTAGGTAAAGAGGCCTGGGTTTGAAGTTGGAGGGCCCGAATGCATCTGCCTAAGTCAGCTTTGTGTCCTTAGAGCAAGCACTTGTAATTCTCCAGTCCTTGGTGCCTTTATCTGTAAAATGAAGGCAAAAATACAACAGCAACTGTGCCTGTGGAAACAGCTACACAGGGAATCAAGAATCCTGGTTCACAGCTCTAGCTCTGTGCCCTATAACCTAAGACTAATCATGAGTTTTTCACTTTACCCTCTTGTGCCCTTCAAAGAGAATCAGTCTTATTTTAAATCCACAAGGCGGTGGTGTGCTTAAATTATTAAAACAAAAACAAAATGAAACAAAAAAAAGATGTAAAAATGTTTGTTAAAATTATGGACATAAATAAGTATTGTCTAGAAAGCAAGATTCTTCTTCATACTATTCCATTCAACCTTACAACCTGATATTTGCAAAATACGCTCCAGGTAATACCCATAGATAACAGAACAGACAATTTGCTTTTCAGTGCATTTGCAGCTGAGGGAGGGGATCACCAAGCAGTGATGCCCCCATTGAATATGCATTTGAGGTGTGCAGCCCATCAGCTGCAGACAACCCTGCTTCATTTCCTTTTATCTACCCACCACCCACAAGTTGTCATCTAGTTGATTCTGACTCACTGCAACCCTACAGAACAGAGAAGAACTGCCCCATAGGGTTTCCAAAGAGTGGCTAGTGGATTTGAACCGCTAACCTTTTGGTTAGCAGCCTGACCTCTTAATCACTGAGCAACCAGGGTTCCATCTAGCTTATGTAAATCTTGTTTACCTCATATAAAAAGAGCCAATTCAGTCAGACCACTAGGAAATGCTGTGACAACTCCTTGTTTTCCTCACTCACTATGCCATGTATTTAAAGTGTCACGAAATGTGCCAGGCTATATGCTTGTCAACATTTTGTCTGTTACCACCTGAGACGATTTTCAGAAGACTTGAATTTTTATTAAGGGAATATGGGAGAGAGAATTAAGCAAACAGTTGGTCTAAGTACAGCAGAAGTTTCTACATGATTCACTGATTTAATTTTAGTTAGTTTTTCATTGTTTAGGTAGAACCTGGAACCATTAAACTCAGTTTTTTTTTCCCTCTATCTATCCTTGCTTAACTTCATTACTCACATTCCTCATACGGTTCCCTCTCCATACAGTCTGAAAGAAGCAAGCTATGTAAGTATCCTGGCAGACATCAAAGAATAGAACAGGCATTATTTATACCAAAGACCACCCAAATGCCCCACTTCATTCTCAACTTTATTCCAGCTGAGAAAGTTCACCCCTATTTTCATCTCTGTTACTTACTTAAACCAGAACTTTCTCCAGATAACCCCTCAGAGTAGAGAGCATCGTGCAAATGTAGAGCTGGTTATAAATAATGCAGTAAGACCAAACAAACAAAAAGGACCATAAAGAACAAACTGTGAGAACATTATGCAACTCAAAATGGGATGGGGAATAAGCAGAGACTTCAGAAGCTGTAGAGAGGTTGAGGTTAAACTGTCTTGAATATGTTGGTATTTACCCTTTTCTAAGTGTTCTACCTATTGCATCTGCCCTTATTACTTGAAATGCTATAGGGTTTTCTTATTTATGTGATTTGCTGTTTGCATATTACGTTATGAAGATATATGTGTCATATATGTTTCTCACAAAGTGTTTACTAGAAGGGAAAACAATTATCTTTAGCGGACTTAGTTTCTCCTCCAGTTTATACCGAGAGGAAAAAGCACACAACAACTCACAATCTTGTGCATCCACAGCAAAAACTTGGGGCAGCGTTTTCTAGATCTGGCCCCACTGTGCGCCCGTGTGTCATCTGCATATTATTCCTGAGGAACCAGCCCACAGAGGCTTTCACTTTGGGTTTATGAACTTGACGTGACTGAACTGTAGACCAGAGGGGACTCTTAGCAAATGATGACGGAATGAGCACAGAGCGACAGGCAGCAAGTTACTAAGGGCTGTTTTGGTAATTCTGTAAAAGAAGCCCTGGAGGAGCGGTGGTTAACACTGGGCTGCTAACCAAAAGGTTGCCACTCCTCAGGAGAAAGACGTGGGAGTCTGCTTCCATAAAGACTGACAGCCTTGGGAACCCTGTGGGCAGTTCTGCTCTGTCCTACAGGGTCGCTATGAGCCGGAATTAACTCAATGGCAGTAGGTATTTTTGTCATATAACTCTGCAGAAGGCAATATCTTAAAAAAAAAAAAAAACCCACCCTGAAACATTTTGCATTGCTGGGCCAAATCACACAAATCCTCCTGTCTTCTGGAAATTTATGATGTCTTCTTTCTATGTTTGCGGGGAAATATTTGGAAAACACAGGAACAATAATGGTAGAAAAGTTTAAAAGCAGGAGAAAAGCTGCAGATTATTAAAAAATGTTGAATTCATTTGAAAGCACTGCCCTTGGGGTCTCTGGAGCAGCAGAAAGTGCCAGAGTGAGAGGAGGCACGGTTGTAAATAGTTTTCTGAGAAGGCCAGGTACAGTGAAGTGCTGGTGGAAACAGCAAGTCTCTGTGGATCCCAAGAGACTTCATTTTGACAGAGAAGCCTCAGTAGTAATGAGAAGCTTAGTCACATGGGCATGAGCTTGAAAGACACATGGACCATGAATTTCCTGAGCATTTCATCAGAAATTTCCTCCAGCAGCTTATCCCCAGAGAAAAAGTGGGAACAGCTGTGAAAAGTCATAGAAAAGATTAAAAGCAATCTAATTTCTGTTGTGTTTTACTATTTTATTGGCAGTCTAATAATTATTACTTGCCTGAGTATGAAGACACACCATATGCTACAGTGGAGAAAATATGGAAAAGTACAAATTATTATAACCACCCATAATACTTAGCAATAGTCCTAACAGACATATCATACAGATGTTTATCCTTACAAAACTGCATTTATGCTGTGTGTATGCGTATTGCATTTACACAACACACATGTTGTTGTGCTTTTTACATATCATTTTACATTTACATTTATGCTGTGTGTGTATTGCATTTATACAACACATGTGTGTTTTTACATATCATTTTACAATTTGAATTGTTCACAAAATATGTCATAAGAAGTGTCTCCGCTGTGAAATAGTCTTCCAAATGTGTCATTCAATATCCTAAGTATTCTACTTTATGGATATACTTGGTTTTTTAATTAAACTGATGTTTATTTTTTTAACTCAAAAATTGTTTTAAGTTTTGGCATGTGATAATGAGCATCTGCATACTTAACTTGGGGTGTAGATCTTAGAGTGTCTTCTTCATAAACGTTTCCTCAAGTCATAATTGGTTAATCCATTTGTGTATTTTTATTGGTTTTGATTTCATTTTTAAATTGTACTTCTAAAACAGTGTTTGTTTATGCTCCCATTGTCTGATAGTTTCCTATTTACTGACTTATCCTAAAACTCTCTCTCTAAATAAACCTAAATCTAAATAATAGACACACATTTATATCACTAGAAATTCTGGCCTGAGATGACTTGGTTTAATTTTTTTTTTTTTTTTGTAGAGAGGTTGAGGTTAAACTGTCTTGAACATGTTGGTATTTACCCTTTTCTAAGTGTTCTACCTATTGCATCTGCCCTTATTACTTGAAATGCTATGGGGTTTTCTTATTTATGTGATTTGCTGTTTGCGTATTACGTTATGAAGATACGTGTTTCATATATGTTTCTCACAAAGTGTTCACATTTTCTTGTTTTTCCCCTATTTTATTTTGCTTATGCTTTTTTTGTTCTACAGGATTTTTTAAGTTATCAAGTAAAATATATCAATATGCTTCTGTGGTTTCTTCCACAGATTTTATGTTTATAAAAGCCTTTAATATCTTAAAATATAAACAAAGTTTTACTTTTATTATCTTTCACTTGTGTGTATGTGTGTTTTCACTTAACTCTTAAAAAATCTGGAGTTTTTTAATGTTATTATGAAGCAGTGATCTACTGTATAATTTGAATAATTAAGCAATTATCCTAACACCATTTATTGACAAATGATTTCATCACCAATGACTTTCTATACCATTTTTTACATATATTCAATTTTTACATTTGTCAGGTACTATATCTACACGACAGCAGTGGATTTAGTTTTTAGTTTGGTACCTATTGTGACGAGTCCCTAGGTGCAAATAGTTAATGTGCTCCTTGCTAATTGAAGGGTTGAAGGTTGTGTCCACTCAGTAGCACACTGGAAAAAGGCTTCACAAAGACGTACATCCAAAAAGCAGCCATTGAAAATCCTCTGGACCACAGTTCTACTCTGACACATGTGGGCCGCCATAAGGTGGAATCAACTCAACAGCAGCTGGCTTGGTCTTGGTTTGTTAACTATTGTATTCTACTGATCTTTCTAATTTTTGAAACTGTACTTTACTGCTTAGATTATTATTTTTTTAATAATTTTTATTGTGCTTTAAGTGAAAGTTTACAAGTCAGGTCAGTCTCTCACATATAAACTTATATATACCTTACTACATACTCCCACTTACTCTCCCCCTAATGAGTCAGCCCGCTCCCTCCTTCCAGTCTCTCCTTTCATGACCGTTTTGCCAGTTTCTAACCCCCTCTACCCTCCCATCTCCCCTCCAGACAGGAGATGCCAACATAGTCTCAAGTGTCCACCTGATGCAAGTAGCTCACTCATCAGCATCTCCAACCCATTGTCCAGTTCAACCCATGTCTGCTCAGTTGGCTTCAGAAATGGCTCCTGTCCTGGGCCAATAGAAGGTTTGGGGACCATGACCGCTGGGATTCCTCTAGTCTCAGTCAGACCATTAAGTCTGGTCTTTTTATGAGAATTTGGGGTCTGCATCCCACTGTTCTCCTGCTCCCTCAGGGGTTCTCTGTTCTGCTCCCTGTCAGGGGAGTCATCGGTTGCAGCCTGGCACCATCTAGTTCTTCTGGTCTCAGGATGATGTAGTCTTTAGTTCATGTGGCCCTTTCTGTCTCTCTCATAATTACCTTGTGACCTTTGTGTTCTTCATTCTCCTTTGATCCAGGTGGATTGAGACCAATTCATGCATCTTAGATGGCCGCTTGTTAACGTTTAAGACCCCAGACACCACACTTCAAAGTGGGATACAGAATGTTTTCTTAATAGAATTTATTTTGCCAATTGACTTAGATGTCCCCTGAAGTCATAGTCCCCAAACCCCCGCCCTTGCTCCACTGACCTTCGAAGTATTCAGTTTATTCAGGAAACTTCTTTGCTTTTGGTCCAGTGTAGTTGTGCTGACCTCCCCTGTATTGAGTGTCATCCTTCCCTTCACCTAAAGTAGTTCTTATCTACTAGCTAATCAGTAAATCACCTCTCCCATCTCTCTCCTTCCCCCTTCTCTTAACCACAAAAGAATGTGTTCTTCTCAGTTTAAACTATTTCTCAAGATCTTATAATAATGGTCTTATACAATATTTGTCCTTTTGCCTCTGATTAATTTCACTCAGCATAATGCCTTCCAGGTTCCTCCATGTTATGAAATGTTTAACAGATTCATCATTGTTCTTTATTGATGCGTAGTATTCCATTGTGTGAATATACCATAATTTATTTATCCATTCGTCCATTGATGGACACCTTCATTGCTTCCAGGTTTTGGTATTGTAAACAGTGAAGCAATAAACATGGGTGTGCATATATCTGTTTGTGTAAAGGCTCTTATTTCTCTAGGATATATTCCAAGGAGTGGGATTTCTGTTTTTTTTTTTTTTTATGATAGTTCTATTTCTAGCTTTTTAAGGAAACGCCAGATTGATTTCCAAAGTGGTTGTACCATTTTACATTCCCACCAGCAGTGTATAAATGTTCCAATCTCTCCGCAGCCTCTCCAACATTTATTATTTTGTGTTTCTTGGATTAATGCCAGCCTGGTTGGAGTGAGATGGAATCTCATCGTAGTTTTAATTTCCATTTCTCTAATGGCTAATGATCAAGAGCATTTCCTCAAGTATCTGTTAGCCACCTGAATATCTTCTTTAGTGAAGTGTGTGTTCATATCTTTTGCCCAATTCTTAATTGGGTTGTTTGTCTTTTTGTGGTTGAGTTTTAACAGAATCGTATAGATTTTAGAGATCAGGCCCTGGTTGTAGATGTCATAGCTGAAAATTGTTTCCCAGTCTGTAGGTGGTCTTTTTACTCTTTTGGTGAAGTCTTTAGATGAGCATAGGTGTTTGATTTTTAGGAGCTCCCAGTTATCTGGTTTCTCTTCCTCATTTTTAGTAATGTTTTGTATTCTATTTATGCCTTGTATTAGGGCTCCTAAAGTTGTCCCTATTTTTTCTTCCATGATCTTTATCGTTTTAGTCTTTATGTTTAGGTCTTTGATCCACTTGGAGTTAGTTTTTGTGAATGGTGTAAGGTATGGGTCCTGTTTCATTTTTTTGCAGATGGATATCCAGTTATGCCAGAACCATTTGTTAAAAAGACTATCTTTTCCCCAATTAACTGACACTGGGCCTTTGTCAAATATCAGCTGCTCATATGTGGATGGATTTATATCTGGGTTCTCAATGCTGTTCCATTGGTCTATGTGTCTGTTGTACCAGTACCAGGCTGTTTTGACTACTGTGGCTGTATAATAGGTTCTAAAATCAGGTAGAGTGAGGCCTCCCACTTTCTTCTTCTTTTTCAATAATGCTTTACTTATCCGAGGCTTCTTCTCTTCCATATGAAGTTGGTGATTTGTTTCTCCATCACATTAAAAAATGTCATTGGAATTTGGATCGGAAGTGCATTGTATATATAGATGGTTTTGGGTAGAATAGATATTTTTACTATGTTAAGTCTTCCTATCCATGAGCAAGCTATGTTTTTCCATTTATATAGGTCCCTTTTAGTTTCTTGTAGTAGTACTTTGTAGTTTCCTTTGTGTAGGTCTTTTTTGTCTTTGGTAAGATTTGTTCAAAAGTATTTTATCTTCTTGGGGCTACCGTGAATGGTATTAATTTGGTGATTTCCTCTTCGATGTTCTTTTTGTTGATGTAGAGGAATCCAAGTGATTTTTGTATGTTTATCTTGTAACCTGAAACACTGCCGAACTATCTTGTAACCTGAAACACTGCTGAACTCTTCTATTAGTTTCAGTAGTATTCTTGAGGGTTCCTTAGGGTTTTCTGTGTATAAGATAGAGTTTCCAAGGAGCACCTGGCGGATTCGAACTGCTGACCCTTTGGTTAGCAGCCATAGCACTAAACCACTATGCCACCAGGGTTTCCAATATAAGATCATGTCATCTGCAAATAGAGGTACTTTTACTTCTTCCTTACCAATCTGAATGCCCCTTATTTCTTTATATAGCCTAATTGCTCTGGCTAGGACCTCCAGCACAATGTTGAATAAGAGATGTGATAAAGGGCATCTTTGTCTGGTTCCCATTCTCAAGGGAAATGCTTTCAGGCTCTCTCCATTTAGGATGATGTTGGCTGTTGGCTTTGTATAAATGCCCTTTATTATGTTGAGGAATTTTCCTTCTATTCCTACTTTGCTGAGGGTTTTTATCATGAATGGGTGTTGGACTGTGTCAAATGCCTTTTCTGCATCAGTTGAAAAAATCATCTGGTTTTTGTCTTTTGTTTTATTTATGTGGTGGATTACGTTAATTGTTTTTCTAATATTGAACCAACGTTGTGTAAAATATATATATATATATATATTTTTCCCACTTGGTCATGGTGGAATTTTTTTTGATATATTGTTGAATTTTATTGGCTAGAATTTTGTTGAGGGTTTTTGCATCTATGTTCATGAGAGATATAGGTCTGTAATTTTCTTTTTTTTGTGGTGTCTTTACCTGATTTTGGTATCAGGGATATGCTGGCTTCATAGAATGAGTTAGGTAGTATTCCATCCTTTTCTATGCATTGAAATACCTTTAGTAGTAGTGGTGTTAACTCTTCTCTGAAAGTTTGGTAGAACTCTGCAGTGAAGCCATCCCAACCAGGGTTTTTTTTTGTTGGGAGTTTTTTGATTACCTTTTCAATCTCTTCTTTTGTAATGGGTCTATTTAGTTGTTCTACTTCTGATTGTGTTAGTTTAGGTAGGTAGTGTGTTTCTAGGAATTTACCCATTTCTTCTAGGTTTGCAAATTTGTTAAGAGTACAATTTTTCGTAGTAATCTGATATGATTCTTTTAGTTTCAGTTGGGTCTGTTGTGATGCAGCCCATCTCGTTTCTTATTCGGTTATTTGTTTCCTTTCCTGTATTTTTTTGGTCAGTCTGGCCAATGGTTTATGAATTTTGTTAATTTTTTCAAAGAACCAGCTTTTGGCTTTGTTAATTCTTCCAATTGTTTTTCTGTTCTCTAATTCATTTTGTTCAGCTCTAATTTTTATTATTTGTTTTCTTCTGGTGCCTGATGGATTCTTTTGTTGCTCACTTTCTATTTGTTCAAGTTGTAGGGACAGTTGTCTGATTTTGGCTCTTTCTTCTTTATGTGTATGTGCATTTTTCGATATGAGTTGACCTCTGAGCACTGCTTTTGCTGTGTCCCAGAGGTTTTGATAAGAAGTGTTTTCATTTTCTTTGCAGTCTACGAATTTCTTTATTCCCTCCTTAATGTCTTCTATAACCCAGTCTTTTTTGAGCAGGATATTTTTCGGTTTCCAAATATTTTATTTCTTTTCCTTGATTTTTCTGTTACTGATTTCTGCTTTTATGGCCGCATGATCTGAGAAGATGCTTTGTAATATTTCATTGTTTTGGATTCTGCAAGGGTTTGTTTTATGACCTAATATGTGATCTATTCTGGAGAATGTTCCTTGTGCACTAGAAAAAAAAGTATTCTTTGCAGCTGTTGGGTGGAGTGTTCTGTATAAGTCTATGAGGTCAAGTTAGTTCATTGTAGCAATTAGATCTTCCTTGTCTCTATTGAGCTTCTTACTGGAAGTCCTATCCTTCTCTGAAAGTGGTGTGTTGAAGTCTCTTGCTATAACTGTGGAGGTGTCTATCTCATTTTTCAATTTTCTTAAAGTTTGTTATATGTATCCTGTAGCCCTGTCATTGGGTGCATAAACATTTAATATGGTTATATCTTCCTGGTCAATTGTCCCTTTTATCATTACGTAGTGTCCTTCTTTATCCTTTGTGGTGGATTTAACGTGAAAGTCTCTTTTGCCAAGAATTAATATTGCCACTCCTGCTCTTTTTTGATTGTTGTTTGCTTGAATTTTTTTTTTTTTTGCATCCTTTGAGTTTTTATTTGTGTCTCTACATTTAAGGTGTTTCTCTTCTAGGCACCATGTAGACGGATCATGTTTTTTCATCCAGCCTGAGACTCTCTATCTCTTTATTGGTGCATTTAGTCCATTTACATTCAGCGTAATTATAGATAAGTATGAGTTTAGTGATGTCATTTTGATGTCTTTTTGTGTGTGTTGTTGACAATTTCATTTTTCCACTTACTTTTTTGTGCTGAGAAGCTTTTCTTTGTAAATTGTGTGTTCCTCATTTTTGTAGTAGTTGAATTTATTTTTGCTGAGTCATTATGTTTTTCTTCGTTTTTATTTTGAAGTATGGAGTTGTTAGACCTTTTTGTGGTTGCCTTAATATTTACCCCTATTTTTCTAAGTAAAAACCTAATTTGTATCATCCTGTATCACATTGTTTTCCTCTCCATATGGAAGATCTATGGCTCCTGTATTTAGTCCTTCTTTTTTGATTATTGTTGTCTTTTACATAAGGACTTCAATGATTCCCTGTTTTGAGCATTTTTTTCTTTTTCAAATTAATCTTATTTTGTTTTTATGATTTCCCTATTTGAGTTGATATCAGGATGTTCTGTTCTATGACCTTGTGTTGTGTTGGTATTTGATATTACTGATTTTCTGACCAAAGAATTTCCTTTAGTAATTCTAGTAGCTTTGGTTTGGTTTTTGCAAATTCTCTCAGCTTGTGTTTATCTTTAAATGTTTTAATTTCACCTTCATATTTGACAGAGAGTTTTGCTGGTAAGATGATTCTTGGCTGGCACTTTTTCTCCTTCAATGTTCTATATATGTCATCCCATTGCCTTCCTGTCTGCATGGTTTCTGTTGAGTAGTCTGAACTTACTTTTATTCATTCTCCTTTGTAGGTGACTTTTCTTTTATCCCTGGCTGCTTTTAAAATTTTCTATCTTTGGTTTTGGTAAGTTTGATGATAATATGCCTTGCTGATTTTCTTTTTGGATCAATCTTGCATGGGGTTCGATGATCATCTTGGATAGATATCCTTTTTTCTTTCATGGTGCCAGAGAAGTTTTCTGCCAACAGGTCTTCAACTATTCTCTTTGTATTTTCTGTTATCCCTCCCTATTCTGGAACTCCAATCTCATGCAAGTTATTCTTCTTGAAAGAGTCCCACATGATTCTTAGCATTTCTCCATTTTTTTAAAATTATTTTATCTGATTTTTCTTCAACTGTATTTAAAAAAAAAAAAAATTTTATATTGGTGTCAAATGCCTCATCCTCCATCTCCCCCACTCTGCATTCCAATTCCTCAATTCTGCTCCTCTGATTCCTTTTGAGTTGTCTAATTTTGCAATTTTACTGTTGATCTTTTGGATTTCTGAATGCTGTCTCTCTATGGATTCTTGCAGCTTATTAATTTTTCCACTATATTCTTGAAGAATCTTTTTGATTTCTTCAACTGCTTTATCCGTGTGTTCCTTGGCTTTTTCTGTCCATTGCCTTATTTCATTTCCGAGGTCATCCCTGATATCTTGAAGCTTTATGTATATTAGTTTTTTATATTCTGCATCTGGCAATTCCAGGAGTGGATCTTCATTTGGGAAAGATTTTGATTCTTTAATTTGGGGTTTTGTAGAAGCAATCATGGTGTGCTTCTTTATGTGATTTGATACTGACTGCTGTTTCCAAGCCATCTATAAGATATTGTAAAGATTTATATTTGCTTACTGAGTCTTATCTTCTTGTTATGTTTTGTTTCAGTATAGTGGATGGGCTCCTAGATTGTGCTGTTTTGATTGTTGTAGTCTTTGAATCACTTATGTCCTATTACCAGGTGGTTTGAGCCATTACCAGATATATAAACCTAAGAGTCTATTCACTATTCTTGAATAGAATCAGCTTAGGTGTTGTGATTTTGGGTCACCAAGTGTGTGGTGTAGACTGTTATCTATTAACTTAGAGGAGTAGTGGTGATAGTTGTGTGCACCAGAGTCTAGTAGCAGCAAGGGGTCACACTCCATGGAGGGCATGATTCTGACAGCCTTCTGCCATTTGCCAGTGAGGTAGGTGTGTCTCTATTCCTAAAGCACTTTGGTGGGTGGGCTCTGCAGCTGTACCTTAGGCACCCAATGCTTATACCTCTAAGGATTGGTAGGCATCACTATCCTTAGACCACTTTAGTAGGTGGCTAGGTGGTTTGGGTGGAGCTTCAGCCCTCAGTTCTCTGCTGTGGATCAGTGAGGGCTCTGTTTAAAAGAGAGGTATCAGAGCTCCAAAACGTGTCTTTCCACTGCTCCACTAAAACAATTACAGTCAGATCTCTATCAGAATTGCATTTGCATTCTAATAGCCACCTTGTTCCCTGTAGGGATAAAGACCAAAGACTGTGGATCTCATATCCTTTGTGGGAGCTGGTTTTGTATTTTTATTCCAGTTTAGGGAAGTCAGGGAAGGATTTTTTTCCCCCCTGCGTTATTAGTTGCTGCCTCTCTCAGGCCAGGAGAATGGGTTAGGGAAAAAAAAAATCCACAGAGCACTTCACTCCCTGGCCCAGGAAATTCCAATGTTAATGAAGCCACCTGGGGCAGGGAGGGGAGGGATCAGATAGATAGGGGAGAGTAGCACCCAGCAATATAGACAAAGTTGCTTATCTTACTTTTGATGACTGTTTTATCTGAGATTCCAGTGGGGTGTGTAGCCTGTGTGTGCTGGCTGGGTCAAGATTGCCCCAGAGGGCCAGGCCTGCATCCAGTGCTTGCACCATCTCAGGAAGCCATGATCAGCTCCTCTGCTCCTAGTTCAAAGCCCAGCACCAAGGTTTTCTGGCTGGGGTGCTGCACTCCAGGCTCCAAAAGCCATCACTGCTTCCCCGTTAATTTCTTCTCCTGTCAGCAGTATCATTGTGCAGCCTGCTTGCACTGGCTGGGTTTCCCCCGAGGTTACTTCAGGATGCTAGGGCTGCATCCTGTGCTTGCGCCATCTCAGAAAGCCCTGCTCAGCTCCTCTGCACTTCGTCCAAAGCCCAGCACCAAGGTTTTCTGACTGGGATGCTGGCTCCAGGCTCTGAAAACAGTTGCTTCCTCCCCGTGGTTGCTCATTCTCTTGTCAGCCGTGTCAGTGTGCAGCCTGCTTGCGCTGGCTGAGTCTCTACTGAGGTTATTCCAGGGCATTAGGGGTTAAGGCTCTGCCCTGCGCTTGCCCCATCTCAGTAATCTGCAATCAGTCCCACTTCTGTGGCACCAGGGAATCGTGAGAGCTCAAGACTGTGTCACTGGACGCCGGTTCCAGAAGTGGACACTGCTTTAGGGTGCAGCTTTTCGCCCCCCTGTCACTCAGGTCAACTCTTTAGTTCTGTGTTTGATGGTCAGGGTTTGTAGATTGTCATGTATGTGATCGATTCACTTGTTTTTTCGAGTCTTTGTTGCAAGAGGGATCTACGGTAGCTTCTATGTAGTCAGCCATCTTGGCCCTGCCACTCTTAGATTATTTTAATATGTTATTTCCTATTTATATGTGTTAAAAATGGACTTTCACCTTTCTTATTTCTAAAAGTTATTTTATAAATATTTACCTATTAATTTATCTTTGTTAAAATCCTCTGAATCACTTTGTTATATTTCAAAAATGATAGTATTAACAAAAATGTGTTGTGTTTCTATTTAGAATAGCATTTATTTTATCATTGATTTGAAAGTAATTAACATCTTTATAAAACAATTCTCATCTAGGAATACACAAGGCCCTTTGATTTAGTTAGGTTTTCAGTTAATGTTCTCTATTAAGTTATGTTTTGTGTGTGCATATGCTTAAATCCATGTGTCTGTCATTTTGTCATGCTGTGGGGGCTTGCATGTTGCTGTGATGCTGGAAGCTATGCCACCGGTATTCAGATACCAGCAGGGTCACCCATGGAGGACAGGTTTCAGCTGAGTTTCCAGACTAGGAAGAAGGACCCAGCAGTCTACTTCTGAAAAGCAATAGGCAGTGAAAACCTTAAGAATAGCAGCAAAACATTGATATAGTGCTGGAAGATGAGCCCCCGAGGTTCGAAGGCACTCAAAAGATGACTGGGGAAGAGCTACCTCCTCAAAGTAGAATCGGCCTTAATGACATGAATGGAGTAAAGCTTTGGAACCTTCATTTGCTGATGTGGCATGACTCAAAATGAGATGAAACAGCTGCAAACATCCATTAATGATTGGAATCTTGAATGTAGGAAGTATGAATCTAGGAAAATTGGAAATCATCAAAAATGAAATGGAACACATAAACATCAGCATCCTAGGCATTAGTGAGCTGAAATGGACTGGTATTGGCCATTTTCAATCTGACAATCATATAGTCTACTATGCTGGGAATGACAGCTTGAAGAGGAATGGCATTGCATTCATCATCAAAAAGAACATTTCCAGATCTATCCTGAAGCACAATGCTGTCAGTGATAGGAGAATATCCATACTCCTACAAGGAAGACCAGTTAATACGACTATTATTCAAATTTATGCACCAACCACTAGGGCCAAAGATCAAGAAATAGAAGATTTTTATCAGCTGCTACAGTCTGAAATTGATCAGACATGCAATCGACATGCATTGATAATTACTAGCGATTGGAATGGGAAAGTTGGAAACAAAGAAGAAGGATTAGTAACTGGAAACTATGGCCTTGGTCATAGAAGCAATGCTGGAGATCGAATGAGAGAATTTTGCAAGACCAACTGCTTCTTCATTGCAAATACCTTCTTTCACCAATGTAAATGGTGACTATACACGTGGACCTCTCCAGATGGAACACACAGAAGTCAAATTGACTACATCTGTGGAAAGAGATGTTGGAAAAGCTCAATATCATCAGTCAGAAAAGGCCAGGGGCCGACTGCGGAAAAGACCATCAATTGCTCAGATGCAAGCTCAAGCTGAAACTGAAGACAATCAGAGCAAGTCCGCAAGAACCAAAATATGACCTTCAGTACATCCCACCTGAATTTAGAGACCACTTTAGGAATAGATTTGACGCTTTGAACACTAGTGGCCAAAGACCAGATGAGTTGTGGAATGACATCAAGGACATTATCCATGAAGAAAGCAAAAGGTCATTAAAAAGACAGAAAAGAAAGAAAAGACCAAGGTAGATACCAGAGGAGACTCTGAAACTTTATCTCGAAGGTTGAGCAGCTAAAGCAAAAGGAAGAATTGATGAAGTAAGAGAACGAAACAGAAGATTTCAAAGGGCGGCTCGAGAAGACAATGTAAAGTATTATAATGACATGTGCAAAGAGCTGGAGATGGAAAACCAAAAGGGAAGAACATGCTCAACATTTCTCAAGCTGAAAGAACTGAATATTCAAGTCTCAAGTAGCAATAGTGAAGGATACTACGGGGAAAATATTAAAGGGTGCAGGAAGCATCAAAAGAAGATGGAAGAAATACACAGAGTCATTACACCAGAATAATTAGTCGATGTTCAACCATTTCAAGAGGTGGCATATGATCAGGAAACAATAGTACTGAAGAAGTCCAAGCTTCTCTGAAGGCATTGGCGAAAAACAAGTCTCTAGGAATTGATTGAATATCAATTGAGATGTTTCAACAAATAGATGCAGCGCTGGAGGTGCTTACTCGTCTATTCCAAGAAATATGGAAGAGAGCTACCTGGCCAACTGACAGGAAGAAATCCATATTTATGCCTATTCCCAAGAAAGGTGATCCAACCAAATGTGGAAATTGTACAACAATGTCATTAATATCACATGCAAGCAAAGTTTTGCTGAAGATCATTCAAAAGTGGCTGCAGCAGTATATCAACAGAGAACCGCCAGAAATTTAGACTGGTTTCAGAAGAGGACATGGAACCAAGCATATCATTGCTGATGTCAGATGGATCCTGGCTGAAAGCAGAGAATACTAGAAGGATGTTTACCTGTGTTTTATTGACTATGCAAAGGCATTTGACTGTGTGGATCATAACAAACTATGGATAACATTGCAAAGAATGGGAAATCCAGAACACTTAGTTGTGCTCATGAGGAACCTTTATATAGATCAAGAGGCACTTGTTTGGACAGAACAAGGGGATACTCATTGGTTTAAAGTCAAGAAAGGTGAGCATCAGGGCTGTATTCTTTCACCATACCTATTCAATCTGTATGCTGAGCAAATAATCTGAAAAGCTGGACTATATGAAGAAGAACGGGGCATCAGGATTGGAGGAAGACTCATTAGCAACCTGTGTTATGCAGATGACACAGCCTTGCTTGCTGAAAGTGAAGAGGACTTGAAGCACTTACTGAAGAAGATCAAAGACCACAGCCTTCAGTATGGATTTCACCTCAACATAAAGGAAACAAAAATCCTCACAACTGGATCATTGAGCAACATCATGATAAATGGAGAAAAGATTGAAGTTGTCAAGGATTTCATTTTACTTGTATCCACAATCAACAGCCATGGAAGCAGCAGTCAAGAAATCAAAATACGCATTGCATTGGGTAAATCTGCTGTAAAGGACCTCTTGAAAGTGTTGAAGAGCAAAGATGTCACCTTGAAGACTAAGGTGTGCCTGACCCAAGCCATGGTATTTTCAGTTGCATCATATGCATATAAAAGCTGGACAATGAATAAGGAAGACCAAAGAAGAATTGATGCCTTTGACTTGTGGGGTTGGCAAAGAATATTGAAAATACCATGGATTGCCAAAAGAATGAACAAATTTGTCTTGGAAGAAGTACAATCAGAATGCTCCTTAGAAGCAAGGATGGTGAGACTGCATCTTACATACTTTGGACATGTTGTCAGGAGGGATTGTCCCTGGAGAAGGACATCATGCTTGGCAGAGTACAGGGTCAGCAGAAAAGCGGAAGACCCTCAAGAAGGTGGATTGACACAGTGGCTAAAACAATGAGCTCGAGTATAACAATGATTGTAAGGATGGCTCAGGACCGGGCAGTTTCTTTCTGTTGTGCATAGGGTCGTTATGAGTCGGAGCCGACTCGACGGCACCTAACAACAACTATATATGCGTGTGTTCTGTATATTTCTCAAATTCATTCCTTGTTTTTTTTTTTTTTTTGTATTTTGATTGCTTCTTCATTTCTGTTTGTCAATGTTTATTTCTGACAAACTGGAAAGTTGTTGATTTTTAAATATTATTTTATTTTTGAATCTCACCAACCTACAACCTGTAATTAGTAAATAATTTTGCAGAAGATCACCTTGTGTTTACACAGTCATTAAACACGCAAAATAAACATTTTATCTCCTTTGTTTTATAAACTTAAGGCTTTTTTTAAATTTGCATTATATGTCTGGAAATTCTAAAACTATGTCAACCAACGTAGGTGGAAATGAGCCTTCTCATCCTGTGCTTGATTTCAAATCTAATGCGCATATTCATCCTTATGCATGAATCTTTCCTTAATATGAGACAGATATAGTTCATTACTCTAAGGAATTACCCTATATGATTGCTCATCCCATAAGAGTTTGTATCAGCAATGATGGCTGAATTAAACCTCTTGTCATGGATTGAATTCTGTCCCCAAAAATATGTGTTAACTTTCTAGGCCATGATTCCTAGTAGTATGTAATTATCCTCCATTTTGTGATCTGATTATTCTCCATTTTTTAATATTGTGCATCTCTCCCCCATTTTATGTGTTGTAAATCCCAAAACCTCTATAAGGTAGGTTTAGGGAGGGGTGTGTCTTGAGTCACACCCTTAATTAAGTCACCACTCTTACTCAAGTCACACTTGAGTCACACCTTTCATCTTACAAGTGAAAAAGAAGAAAGAAGTTAGCAGAGGAGAAGGCAGAAGGGACATCACTACCACCAGGAAACAAGAACAGGGAGCAAAGCATGTCGTTTGGACATGGGGTCCCTGCACTAAACCCAGGGGAAGAGGGATGACAAGACACATGGGGATTTCCAAGGAATTTTGGGCCCACAGATGTTGAATGGAGACAAGGACCTTCCCCCGGAGCTGAAAGAGAAAGCTTTCCTCTACAGCTAGCACCGTGAATTAGAATTTCTAGCCACCTAAGCCATGACAGAATAAATATCTGTTTGTTAAAGCCATCCACTTGTGGTATTTCTGTTATAGCAGCACTAGATAGCTAAGATACTTGGCAATCATTTTTTTGCAGCTTGTGTGTGTATACCTTCACAGTCCGCAATCTACTCCTACACTCAAAGGTGGTCCTATGCTTATCATGTGGAAACACGGACTTGTTAAAAATTATTTTACCTGCTATGCATTTCTGAAGAATTCTCTATTTATTCCTTTTCTAATTTTTCACATAAAATTTACTTTCAAACCTGTAGTAGGATATTAATACTATGTCCGTCCTCTATATCATAGTGTAATTAACAATAATAAAAAATTGTGTGAGGGGTAGTAAGAAGAGAGATAAGGGGAATGTAAAGAAAAAAAAAGCTTGAATATTATAAATATCAAAAGCAACCTCCTTTGTTAAGCACAGTTAAAAAACAATTGGAAATAAGAAGTACTATTGCATATATCAGAAACTCTGGTGGTGTAGTGGTTAAGTGCTACAGCTGCTAACCAAGAGGTCGGCAGTTCAAATCCACCAGGTGCTCCTTGGAAACTCTAAGGGGCAGTTCTACTCTGTCCTGTAGGGTCACTATGATTCAGAATCGACTCAACGGCAGTGGCTTTTTGGTTTTTGGGTATTGCATATATCGTTTTACTTGATATTCAAAACCTTTCCAGGAATAAGATATATTAACTCAAATTTTACAGAAGAGGAAATTGGGCATCAGAATCATTACATGATTGACAGAAATTCACATGGTCTTTAAATGTGGAGCTGACCTTGATGCCCAGTTCTCATGGCTCAGCCCCTTCTAATTTTTGGGTTCATTGGGTTTCTTCTACTTCACTGTCTTCCAGGTTGGAAATGCTCCCTCTCATCACCTGGGACATAGTGCAATCTAAGCCAGTCTGATGAAGTTGAAGGAGATGAGAGCCTCCAGAGAGAGAGCCTGGGGAAAACGACACCCATTGATTTGCATGAGATGGCGCTGCCCCATTAGATGGGAATCTCTGCTTTCCTGAAAAACAATTGAGTGAAATTCAAAGCATCCAATGGTGGACTGTTCCATCTGGTTAAAGATTTCCACCTAACATCCTGGGTTTTAACAACCGGGTATAACACTTCCAGTCCTGTAGAGAAGAAAACCACCACCTGTCATTTTGTCATGCTGGAATGGCTTACATGTTGCTGCGTTGATGGAGGTTATGCCACTGGTACTTGAAATACCAGGAGGGTCACCCAAGGTGGACAGGTTTCAGTGGAGCTTCCAGATTCAAACCAGGAAAAAAAGCCTGGAAACCTGCTTCTGATAATCAGCCAATGAAAACCTTACGGGTCACAAGAGAGCATTGTCCAACTTGATTGTTTGGACACATAAGAAGGGGTCAAGAAGGGGTCAATTACTAGAGGAAGACATTGTCTTTGATGAAGTAGAGAGAAAGGGAAACCCTTGATGAGATGGTTTGCCAAAATAGTTGCAATGATGGACTCAAACACCCCAGTGATTGTGAGGAGGATGCAGGACTAAGGGTAACGTTTTATTCTGTTGTGTATAAAGTTGCCATGACTCAGAGTCAACTTGACAGCATCAATCTGTCTATCTGTCTGTCTGTCTATCTGCCTGTCTGCCTGCCTGTCTACTTATTTTCCAAAGGGAAAATAGTGTTGTTCACTATTTATTTGGAAGGAAAAGTTAATGTAAATATTCCCACTGCAATTGAGAAGTCTAATAATGGTAAACCTAACCTCAAGACTTGGAAAAGGAGCTTTAAAGTGATTACTGAAACTTGCCAGTTAGTGGGGCACTTCCTTCTCATCTACCCTTCAATGTGTCTTCCAAAGTAACAGTTATTTGCAACACAACAAAAATAACATCATAGAATCCTTGCTCCTTTAGGTGAAGCCACTTAATTTCTGCAAAATACGTGTGACTCATTTTGTTTCTACCTCCAAATTGAGATAAAAGAGGAATGTTTTCATTTTCTACCCAAAGAAGAGATATCTGAATATTCTAAGTCTTGGTGTAACCCTATGGAGACATTCCCTTTGAGGTTTATGCCAGTTCAGTCTCTATGTACTTCAAATTTCTATATCCCTGAAACTTCCATAAACTTTATCGATGGAGAGTTTAAACAATGTGATCAAAATCACTTGGATATTCAGTTTCTGTGAGGCTAAACACCCACTAAAGGTGGCAAAAGTATATAATTGTAACCAGATATTTGGGGAACAATACATACAATAAGTACAGAGAAGTAGTATAAGAGAAGAATTAGAATGAAGGGAAGCAAAGAAGAAATAAACATCAGTGGTGTTTATGGAACACTGGCATTATTCATGTGTAAATGTTCCGATGACTTTAGATTTTTGACAAATTTTGATGAAAGTACTGCTGATATACCTTTTAACACAGCTGGCATTGGTGGTTGTTTCCTGCATTGTCCACAATATCCATACCTAAAATAATAGAACCCACACTCCCTTGACAACCGTCATAGCTATTCCTTTGTTTCACCACAGGCCCCATTACATCTTGCCAAAACCCTTCTCAAGGCCCCCGTCACATCCCTGTTCCTCAGGCTGTAGATTACAGGGTTTAACAAGGGGGTGAGGATGGTGTAAAAGGCAGAGAAGATCTTATCTTTGATTGGGGTGTGATAGGACTGAGGAAGCATGTAAGTGTATAAAGCGGCCCCATAGAACAGCGTCACCACCATTATGTGCGAAGAACAGGTGGTGAAGGCCTTCTTCTTCCCTTCTGCTGACTTCATTTGATGCACAGTGATGAGAATCTGGGCATAGGAAGCAATCACCACGGAGAAGGGGATAAGCAGCATCATGACACAACAGGTATACATCACCATTTCATAGGCAGCTTTGTTGCCACACGCCAGTCTCAGCATGGTGGGAGCCTCACAGAAAAAGTGATTGATCTTGTGGGAGGCGCAGAATGGGAGGCTTATGGTGAGGGGGGTGAGGAGGGAACTGTCCAAAGCACCCCCAAACCAAGAACTGGCCAAGATTATCCAACAGACCCGTCGGCTCATAAGGACACGATAGTGGAGTGGGTCGTAGATGGCTACATAGCAGTCATAGACCATGAGCCCCAGCAGGAAGAATTCTGCCCCCACAAAGCCCATGTAGAGGAAGTACTGGGCTGTGCAAGCAAGGAAGGAGATGGTCCCCTTTCCCAAAACATAATCAACCAGCATCTTGGGCACAATTGTGGAGATATACATCATATCAATGAAAGAGAGGTGGCTAAGTAGGAAGAACATGGGAGTGTGGAGGTGAGGATCTATGTGGATCAGGAAGACCATGACCCCATTAGTTACGATGGCCATGAAGAAGATGGCACAAATGGAACTAAAAAGGAAGCTTGAGGCTTTTTTGTGTGGGAAGAGCCCAATGAGGGTAAAGCCACTAAACAAGGTCCTGTTATCTTCATCCATTACAGTTGATTTTGACCTGAAGGCTTGAGAAGAGAAGTATAGCATTAATGAAAACTGCTGTAGATAAAATTAATTTTTAAGATATCTACATAAGAATTATTAGATTAAAATTATTTATATAACTAATATTAAGAATTTTGGGGTGAGAATGTTGATTTGTAGGTCCTTTCTTGTCTATTTCTTCTAGTTGAAGTGCAGCCAGTGATGAATTGTCTAATAAGGAAGGTTCACAGGAGCTTACTTGTGGTTATTTACTAATCCGTAGTGCACAATTTCATCTATTTTTCACCACATCTTTGATCTGGTTAAACCCTTGTGAAATTGTGCACTACAGATTAGTAAGTAAACACAAGCCCTTGTGTTCCTTGCTTACTGGTTAATCTGCCCCTGATTGCAATTTCAAAGTTAAGTCCACATAGCACAAAAATGAATGAAAATTTGCTAGTCGCTGCTTGCTTTAAGGGAGTTAAATTATTTTGCACAAATCTGGGTCCCAGAAATGATTCTTCACTTGGATTGGGATATTTAAAATGTAGACAAAGCTGCAAAAACAATTGATTCAATCAATTCAAATAATCACACATCTCAGTATGAGGCTTGATTGAATTTAAGCATTTTCAGGACAGCTTTGAGATTGATCAGCCTCGTCTAGAAGTAACTATTACATTGTAGACACCACTGAAAAGGATGGTGAATTGTATCTAGCATAATCCGACTGATCATTAACCATCCTTATTTGATCTTTCATTCATTTGTTGATTGTTGTCACTCATTCCTACACCCAATCAGTATTTATGGGGATTCCTTTACTCATTGTTCTAAGCTCTGGAGATGCTGTCCTACTTGACTTACATTCCAGTTGTGGGATAAAGACAGTAAACAAATTACAAAGAAGTAAAGAATGCTTCTAGATAATGCAAATAAGTGTTGTGAGAAACATTTTTAAAAATACAATGAAGGATGACAAAACGAGCAGGCACATGAAGATTTTGACTGAAGGGCATTCCTGCAGGATGAAGAGTAGATGTAAGATCCCTAAGTGAGTAGGAGCTTGTTATGTTCAGGAAACAAAAGACCCTGTAGGCACAGCACTGTGAATAAGGGGGCAGTGATGTGTCAGTAGTCACCTCTGTAAAACTTGTAGGACAGTGTAAGGAGGTCTCCATTATTTACATATTATCAGTAATCTGGAGTTGCAGTTGACAACCCGTAGCAATTTGTTTACCACTTAAATGTGTTCAGTCTGATTTTTGTTTGTTTGCCTTTTCTTGTGTTCATTTTGTACATTTGTGTCAATTTTTTTTATGATTTTACATTTTCGTGGCCTTGAAGTATGTACATGAGGGAAACATACATCTGAGTTAGCCTGGGGCAATTTGTATTGTCCCAGTATCCATTGTATTTAGCATTTGTCCTGCCTCCTTTCATTCTCAAAGGTGTCACGGTTTGGGAAAAGTCTCTGACAGCAGAGGGACACCTATGCTTTGAGTGGAGTATTTGCATCCTGAATATAAATGAGAACATTTCAAAATCCCATTAGTTTCATTTTTCTTCAAAGGTCAATGTGATTTTTTAATTGTTGGGACATAATGTTAATGATTGTATATTACCATAAAAAGAGGCAGGTGATACAGTCAAAAGTAAACACAAGTGGTGGCCAGTTTTCTAGTCCAGGAACAATATTTTGTAGAAGTGGATCTCTGTGCTGACTCTCAACTCTGAAATACTTGAGCTGAGAATACTTAGTTCCAGTACTAACAAGCAGTGTGTTCTAATGCAAGTTAATAACAATCTTAGAGCCAGTTCCCTGGTCTATAATTAAGCCTTTGGTGACCCAATCATTTTCTGCTTTGAATTTTTATGTGTTTTCATTAATGGAAGCATTCCCAATCATTGAGTGTGTCTGAATTTTTGTTAGTGGTAAGCCTACCTTACGTGTTAAGTGGTACATATGAATTACCACTAATTATATTCAGAGTTCCCACTAGGGTTTATTGATATATATGTGTAACAAGCAAAATTTTTCAAAATTTATACTTTTTCTACCAAAAATTCAGATACCTCATATGGTACACTGTAAGAACCGTAATTTGTGGTGCACACCCATGTCTTCAGTTTCAAACAGTCATAAAGGCCCCTGCCTTACGGCAGCATGCACCCAATGGTACCCCTCTTCCAATAAACACCACAGGCTAAGAAAGTTCATGGTCGCTATATGTACCACTGGGCACGAAAGGGTTAAGGATCCCACAATTACCTTATGGATTACTGTGATGATTAAATGTCATTAGAAAGATGGGTAGATAGATAGATGATAGATAGATGATAGATAGATATAGATAGATGATAGATAGATTGATTGATAGATGATTGATAGATGGATAGATATAGATGACAGCTAGCTAGCTAGCTAGCTAGAGATAGATAGACGATAGATAGATGATAGATAGGTAGATAGATAGACGATAGATTGATAGATGGATAGATATAGATGATAGCTAGCTAGCTAGCTAGATAGCTAGAGATAGGTAGATAGATAGATGATAGTAGACAGATAGATAGATAGATGATAGATAGATAGAGATATATACAACTATTGAATCATATTATATGTACAGAATGCTATTCTGCGGCTATAAAATAATTCTGGTGTTGCAAACAACCATAACTTGTAGCTATGTGCACTTTTCCATTTTTCAACCACTTGTGTGTATTCACCAACTTGAAGCATGATGAGAAGCACACATTACCTGTCGAACTTCAAACAGGGCCCTAGGATGGGAGACCCATTGCTCTCATACACTATCTTCTGAGTTATTTCAAATCCTAGAATCTTGGAAAAGTCTTCCCAAGCATGCTATTAATTGTTATCAGTGAGAATCCTCAGCAAGAGACAGGAACTTAAGAAAGATTAGGTTTGGGAAAAATGCATTCCAGGAAGACAATCATTTCTAAGTTTCACTGACAGTATAGACACTGAGGAGCAGGAGTGAGGCAATAGATAACAGGCTGGCATGAATTACGAGGATCTAAAAATTAATTTACAGATGCCTACAAACTCCCTAGTACAAGTACACACCCTCTTGATTTCTCATTACATGTCTGTAGACCCACTGAACAAATTCAACCACTCAATGACATTGAACATTAAGAATCTTGGGCAGAAGATGGCGGACTAGGTAGACGCTACCTCGGATCCCTCTTGCAACAAAGACTCAGAAAAACAAGTGAATCGATCACATAGATAACAATCTACGAACCCTGAACAACAAACACAGATTTAGAGACGGAGAACGAACAAATAAGGGGAAGCAGCGACTGTTTTCGGAGCCTGGAGCCAGCGTCCCAGTCAGGTAACCTTGGCGCCGGGCTTAGGTCTTCTCCCAGGGGAGCTGAACTCAAATTCTTGTGACTGCGCAAACAAGGGGCCCAGCCCTACCCCCCTGAACTCACCCCAGGAGGGGGCCCAGCCAATCCGCGTGGGCGGGCGGCATGGCAACGTGGCTGCTGGAAGTCCCCGGGAGGCAGTTACTGGTTTTGGAGCCGGGAGTGCAGCGTCCCAGCTGGGGAACCTTGACGCCGGGCATTTGACTGGGCGCTGTCACGGCGCAATCACGAGGCACAGCTCTACTCCCCTGAACTAACCCTGGGAGGGGGCCTGGCCGGTCCACGGGGGTGGTGCAGCAAAGTGGCTGGCAGGAGGAGAAGTCCCCGGGAGGCAGCGACTGATTTCGGAGCCGGGAGTACAGTGTCCCAGCAGGGGAACCTTGACACTGGGCTTTGGACTGGCAGTGGAGGATCTGAAAACGGCTTCAGCGGACCAGACCCTCGGGGGCAATCTCCACACAGCCAGCACACATAGGTGACAAGCCCCTCGGGAATCTCAGATAAAATAGTCATTCCAAGCAAGTCAAGCAACTTTGGCTATATTCTGAGGTGCTACTCTCCTATTTCTCTGAACCCTCTCCCACCCTTCCCAGGCGGCTTCATTAACATTGGAATTTCCTGAGCCAGAGGGAGAATGGCTCCGGCTCCCCGGCGGCTTTGCTTCCCCCTCCCCTTTTTTTTTTGGCCTTTTCCTAACCCATTCTTCCGGCCTGAGAGAAGGAACCACAAAAAACCCAGGGATCAAAAATCCATCCCTAATTGGACTAAAAACACAGAACCAGCTAAAGCCAAGCATATATGATCCAAATCTCGGAATTTCATCCTTACAGGGAACAAGATGGCGGTTATAATCCAAAGGCAGTTCTGATAGGGATCTGACTGCATTTTTTTTTTTTAGCGGATTTTCTGGAAAAACAAGTTTCCCACGTCTGATATCTCGGCTTATTCAACAGAGTCCTAACTGACCCACAATAGGGAACTGAGGGCTGAAGCTCCCCCCAGACCACCTAGCCTCTTGCCTTAGGGGTCTAAGGAGGGTGACATCTACCAATCACTAGAGGTACTTGCATTGGGGGCCTAAAGTACAGCTGCAGTGCCCTCCCACCAAGGTGCTATAGGAATAGAGACACACCTACCTCAATGACACTTGGGGGAAGCCCGTCAGCATTTTGCCCCCCCGGAGGGTGAACCCCAGCTGCTAATAGAATCTGGTGCACACAACTATCACCACTACTTCTTGAGGTAGATAGGTGTTAGGGTGCAGCACACACTTGATGACCCAAAATCAGATTCCACTCAAGAATAGTGAATAGACTCAGGCATATATATCTGGCAACAGCCCAAACCAGCTGGTAATAGGTCATAAGTAAGTCAAGGGCTACAACAAACAAGACAGCACAATCTAGTAGCCCATCCATGTATATTGAAAGAAAATAAAACAAGATAAGACTCAGTGAGCAATTACAGAATAAACCACTACTATAACTTTTTTTTTTATTATTTATTTTTTTTATAACTTAGTGATGGCTCGGAGACAGCAGTCGATATCAAACCACATAAACAAGCAGACCATGACAGCTTCTACAACCCCCCAAACAAAAGAATCAAAATCTTTCCCAAATGAAGATGCAATCCTGGAATTATCAGATACAGAATATAAAAAACTAATTTACAGAGTGCTTCAAGACATCACAAACAAAATAAGGCAAACTGCAGAAAAAGCCAAGGAACACACCGATAAAACAGTTGAAGAACTCGAAAAGATTATTCAAGAACATAGTGGAAAAATTAATAAGTTGCAAGAATCCATAGAGAGACAGAATGTAGAAATCCAAAAGATTAACAATAAAATTACAGAATTAGACAACGCAATAGGAAGTCAGAGGAGCAGACTCGAGCAGTTAGAATGCAGACTGGGAAATCTGGAGGACCAGGGAATTAACACCAACATAGCTGAAAAAAAATCAGATCAAAGAATTAAAAAAAATGAAGAAACCCTAAGAATATGTAGGACTCTATCAAGAAGGATAACTTGCATGTGATTGGAGTCCCAGAACAGGGAGGGAGGACAGAAAACACAGACAAAATAGCTGAAGAACTGCTGACAGAAAACTTCCCTGACATCATGAAAGACGAAAGGATATCTATCCAAGATGCTCATCGAACCCCATTTAAGACTGATCCAAAAAGAAAAACACCTAGACATATTATCATCAAACTTGCCAAAACCAAAGATAAAATTTTAAAAGCAGCCAGGGAGAAAAGAAAGGTCTCCTTCAAGGAAGAATCAATAAGAATAAGTTCAGACTACTCAGCAGAAACCATGCAGGCAAGAAGGCAATGGGATGACATATACAGAACACTGAAGGAGAAAAACTGCCAGCCAAGGATCATATATCCAGCAAAACTCTCTCTGAAATATGAAGGCGAAGTTAAGATATTTACAGATAAACACAAGCTTAGAGAATTTGAAAAAACCAAACCAAAGCTATAAGAAATACTAAAGGGTATTGTTTGGTCAGAAAACCAATAATATCAGATACCAGCACAAGTTCACAAAACAGAACATCCTGATATCAACTCAAATAGGGAAATCACAAAAACAAATTTAGATTAATTAAAAAAAAATGCTCATAACAGGGAATCATTGAAGGCAATATGTAAAAGATCACAATAGTCAAAAAGAGGGACTAAATACAGGTGGCATAGAACTGCCATATGGAGAGTGATACAAGGCGATATACAACAATACAAGTTAGGTTTTTACTTAGAAAAATAGGGGTAAATATTAAGGTAACCACAAAGAGGTATAACAACTCCATAACTCAAGATAAAAGCCAAGAAAAACGTAACGACTCAACAAACATAAAGTCAAACACTACGAAAACGAGGATCCCACAATTTAGTAAGAAAAACGTCTCAGCACAAAAAAGTAAGTGGAAAAATGAAACTGTCAACAACACACATAAAAAGGCATCAAAATGACAACACTAAACACTTATTTATCTATAATTACGCTGAATGTAAATGGACTAAAGGCACCAATAAAGAGACAGAGAGTCTCAGACTGGATAAAGAAACACGATCCATCAATATGCTGCCTACAAGAGACACACCTTAGACTTAGAGACACAAACAAACTAAAACTCAAAGCATGGAAAAAAATATATCAAGCAAACAATAAGCAAAAAAGAAGAGGAGTAGCAATATTAATTTCTGACAAAATAGACTTTAGACTTAAATCCACCACAAAGGATAAAGAAGGACACTACATAATGATAAAAGGGACAATTGATCAGGAAGACATAACCATATTAAATATTTATGCACCCAATGACAGGGCTGCAAGATACATAAATCAAATTTTAACAGAACTGCAAAGTGAGATAGACACCTCCACAGTTATAGTAAGAGACTTCAACACACCACTTTCGGAGAAGGACAGGACATCCAGTAAGAAGCTCAATAGAGACACGGAAGACCTACTTACAACAATCAACCAACTTGACCTCATTGACTTATACAGAACTCTCCACCCAACTGCTGCAAAATATACTTTTTTTTCTAGCGCACATGGAACATTCTCTAGAATAGACCACATATTAGGTCATAAAACAAACCTTTGCAGAATCCAAAACTTCGAAATACTACAAAGTATCTTCTCAGACCACAAGACAATGAAACTAGAAATCAATAACAGAAAAACTAGGGAAAAGAAATCAAATACTTGGAAACTGAATAATACCCTCCTGAAAAAAGACTGGGTTATAGAAGACATCAAGGAGGGAATAAGGAAATTCATAGAATGCAACGACAATGAAAATACTTCCTATCAAAACCTCTGGGACACAGCAAAAGCAGTGCTCAGAGGCCAATTTATATCGATAAATGCACACATACAACAAGATGAAAGAGCCAAAATCAGAGAACTGTCCCTACAACTGGAACAAATAGAAAGTGAGCAACAAAAGAATCCATCAGGCAGCAGAAGAAAACAAATAATAAAAATTTAGAGCTGAACTAAATGAATTAGAGACCAGAAAAACAATTGAAAGAATTAACAAAGCCAAAAGCTGGTTCTTTGAAAAAATTAACAAAATTGATAAACCATTGGCTAGACTGACTAAAGAAATACAGGAAAGGAAACAACCTGAATAAGAAACGAGAAGGGCCACATCACAACAGACCCAACTGAAATTAAAAGAATCATACCAGATTATTATGAAAAATTGTACTCTAACAAATTTGCAAACCTAGAAGAAATGGACGAATTCCTGGAAAAACACTACCTGCCTAAACTAACACACTCAGAAGTAGAACAACTAAGTAGACCCATAACAAAAAAAAAAAAAAAAAAGATTGAAACGGTAATCAAAAAATTCCCCCCAAAAAAAGCCTTGGCCCGTATGGCTTTACTGCAGAGTTCTACCAAACTTTCAGAGAAGAGTTAACACCACTACTACTAAAGATATTTCAAAGCATAGAAAATGATGGAATACTGCTTAACTCATTCTATGAAGCCACCATATCCCTGATACCAATACCAGGTGAAGACATCACAAAAAAAGAAAATTACAGACCTATATCCCTCATGAACATAGATGGAAAAATCCTCAACAAAGTTCTAGCCAATAGAATTCAACAACATATCAAAAAAATAATCAACCACGGCCAAGTGGGATTTATACCAGGTATGCAAGGCTGGTTTAATATTAGAAAAACCATTAATATAATCCACCATATAAATAAAAGACAAAAACCACATGATCTTATCAATTGGTGCAGAAAAGGCATTTGACGAAGTCCAACACCCATTTATGATAAAAACTCTCAGTGAAATAGGCATTGAAGGAAAATTCCTCAACATGATAAAGGGCATCTATACAATTTTTTTTTTTTATACAAAGCCAACAGCCAACATCACTCTAAATGGAGACAGCCTGAAAGCATTTCGCTTGAGAATGGGAACCAGACAAGGATGCCCTTTATCACCGCTCTTATTCAACATTGTGCTAGAGGTCCTAGCCAGAGCAATTAGGCTAGACAAAGAAATAAAGGGCATCCGGATTGGCAAGGAGGAAGTCAAATTATCTCTCTTTGCAGATGACATGATCTTATACACAGAAAACCCTGAGGAATCCTCCAGAAAACTACTGAAACTAATAGAAGAGTTTGGCAGAGTCTCAGGTTATAAGATAAACATACAAAAATCACTTGGATTCCTCTACACCAACAAAAAGAACATCGAAGAGGAAATCACCAAATCAATACCATTCACAGTAGCCCCCAAGAAGATAAAATACTTAGGAATAAATCTTACCAAAGATGTAAAAGACCTCTACAAAGAAAACTACAAAGTACTACTACAAGAATCTAAAAAGGACCTACTTAAGTGGAAAAACATACCTTGCTCATGGATAGGAAGACTTAACATAGTAAATATGCCTATTCTACCAAAAGCCATCTATACATACAATGCACTTCCGATCCAAATTCCAATGACATTTTTAATGTGATGGAGAAACAAATCACCAACTTCATATGGAAGGGAAAGAAGCCTCGAATAAGTAAAGCATTACTGAAAAAGACAAAGAAAGTGGGAGGCCTCACTCTACCTGATTTTAGAACCTATTATACAGGCACAGTAGTCAAAACAGTCTGGTACTGGTATAACAACAGGCACATAGACCAATGGAACAGCATTGAGAACCCAGATATAAATCCATCCACATATGAGCAGCTGATATTTGACAAAGGCCCATTGTCAGTTAATTGGGGAAAAGATAGTCTTTTTAACAAACGGTGCTGGCATAACTGGATATCCATCTGCAAAAACATCAAACAGGACTCATAGCTCACACCATGGACAAAAACTAACTCCAAGTGGATCAAAGACCTAAACATAAAGACTAAAACGATAAACATCATGGAAGAAAAAATAGGGACAACATTAGAAGCCCTAATACAAGGCATAAACAGAATACAAAACATTACCAAAAATGACGAAGAGAAACCAGGTAACTTGGAGCTCCTAAAAATCAAACACCTATTCTCATCTAAAGACTTCACCAAAAGAGTAAAAAGACCACCTACAGACTGGGAAAGAATTTTCAGCTATGACATCTCCGACCAGCGCCTGATCTCTAAAATCTATAGGATTCTGTTAAAACTCAACCACAAAAAGACAAACAAACCAATCAAGAAGTGGGCAAAGGATATGAACACGCACTTCACTAAAGAAGATATTCAGGCAGCTAACAGATACATGAGAAAATGCTCTCAATCATTAGCCATTAGAGAAATGCAAATTAAACCACTATGAGATTCCATCTCACTCCAACAAGGCTGGCATTAATCCAAAAAACACAAAATAATAAATGTTGGAGAGGCTGCGGAGAGATTGGAACTCTTATACACTGCTGGTGGGAATGTCAAATGGTACAACCACTTTGGAAATCTATCTGGCGTTTTCTTAAAAAGTTAGAAATAGAACTACCATACAACCCAGAAATCCCACTCCTTGGAATACACCCTAGAGAAATAAGAGCCTTCACACAAACAGATGTATGCACACCCGTGTTTATTGCAGCTCTGTTTACAATAGCAAAAAGCTGGAAGCAACCAAGGTGTCCATCAACGGATGAATGGTTAAATAAATTGTGGTATATTCACACAATGCAATACTATGCATTGATAAAGAACAGTGACGAATCTGTGAAACATTTCGTAACATGGAGGAACCTGGAAGGCATTATGCTGAGCGAAATTAGTCAGAGGCGAAAGTACAAGTATTGAATAAGACCACTATTATAAAAAATTATAAGATCTTGAGAAATAGTACAAACTGAGAAGAACACATACTTTTGTGGTTACGAGGCGGTGGAGGGAGGGAGGGTGGGAGAGAGTTATTTACTGATTAGTTAGTAGATAAGAACTACTTTAGGTGAAGGGAAGGACAGTACTCAATACAGGGAAGGTCAGCTCAACTGGACTGGTCCAAAAGCAGTTTCTGGGATAAACTGAATGCTTCAAAGATCAGCGGAGCAAGGGCAGGGGTTTGGGGACTATGGCTTAAGGGGACTTCTAAGTCAATTGGCAAAATAATTCTGTTATGAAAACACTCTGCATCCCACTTTGAAATGTGGCATCTGGGGTCTTAAATGTTAACAAGCGGCCATCTAAGATGCATCAATTGGTCTCAACCCACCTGGATCAAAGGAGAATGAAGAACACCAAGGTCACACGATAACTATGAGCCCAAGAGACAGAAAGGGCCCCATGAACCAGAGACCTACATCATCCTGAGACCAGAAGAATTATATGGTGCCCGACCGCAACCGATGACTGCCCTGACAGGGAGCACAACAGAGAACTCCTGAGGGAGCAGGAGTTCAGTGGGATGCAGACCCTAAATTCTCATAAAAAGACCAGACTTAATGGTCTGACTGAGACTAGAGGAATCCCGGCAGTCATGGTCCCCAAACCTTTTGTTGGCCCAGGACAGGAACCATTCCCGGAGACAACTCATCGGACATGGGAGGGACTGGACAATGGGTTGGAGAGAGATGCTGATGAAGAGTGAGCTACTTGTATCAGGTAGACACTTGAGACTGTGTTGGCATCTCCTGTCTGGAGGGGAGATGGGAGGGTAGAGAGGGTTAGAAACTGGAAAAATGGTCACGGAAGGAGAGACTGTAAGGAGGGAGCAGGCTGACTTATTAGGGGGAGAGTAAATGGGAGTATGTAGTCAGGTGTATATAAGCTGATATGCAACAGACTGACTTGATTTGTAAACGTTCACTTAAAGCTCAATAAAAATTATTAAAAAAAGATGCATAATAAACTCACACATATATATATTTCTTGGAAAATACTTTGAAGTAAATGGAAGATGAAAGAAATGGAAGGCGGGACAAATGAAAGAAAGGGGGGTGGAGGAAGAGAGAGAGAAAGGGAGAAAAGAGGAGGCTGGAGGGTGGAAGAAAACATTCAAAAGTTCAAAATAGAATAAAAGGAAAAAAAAAATCATCTACTAAAGAATAAAATGCTGACTGGCCACAAACATCTTCTTGAGAGTGAAAGAACACCTAAACAGAAGAAACATCCTATTGGAGTTAAAAGTGTGGGTTCTGGAGCCAGAATTTTCTTGTATTTTATCCTAGTTTCACCACTCAAATGTGTGACCACAGGCCATTTCATTTACTTGGCCTCTTTTGGACTCAATTTGCCCATCCGTTCTGTAATAACAGAAACAATACATTTTGCAAGGAAGTACATGTCAATATCTTAGACTAGCGCCTAGAATGTAATGAGTGCTTAATAAAAGTCATTATCAATATTATCAGATACATTCGAATTGTCAGTAGTGTGAATTGAAAAGAAATACATTGAAATACATTAAGGGCAATAAACACTAAGATATATCCGGATATTTGTGTAGAGGAAACAAAAGGAGAATTAAGAATTGGGAAGAAACTATATAATATTATTATTAATAAACACAGAATTCTGTAGACACATAGGCATGTCTGCAAAAATAATGTAAATATGATTGCAGAAAAAAACTGCATAGAATTCAAAATGATTCTTAACAACAATGATATATAGCAAGGTCTGAAAATGTAATGTAAATTATCTACATTAAAAAAAAAAAGATTCCATTTACATAGAATGGAAAATGAGGAAGCTGTACTCATTCATTCATTCAACCAACCACTTATCATGAGCTTGCCCTTCACCAGGAAGTGTCCTAGAAGCTGAATATAGTCAACAATGCCACTCACAGCATACATTCTAGTGAGGCTGGTCAAATGTAAACATTCAACGTAGTGATAATCAAACTTTCCTCTCAATAAATGAGACAGAATGATAGGTTTTCATGCATGATTCAAACACAAAGAGAACTGCAGTGTATGAAAAGTTTTTCAAAGCAATAAAAAACTCATTAGTAGTATTGAAATGGGACATAAGAATGTGTGTGCATATTTATTCTAAAACACTGGAAAGTATAATAGCTAATGCATAGTATAACAGCAAGAGGTTAAAAATACAAGCATATAGTGAGTTTATAGAAAAAACAACTATGTCAATTTTAGCAATGATGTTACAAGTGGGATGAAAAATCCCTTTTAAAGCATAGGTTCACTTTTAAAGAAAGCAAAAAAGGTACAAAATGGAAAAGATAGAATTAAAAAAATACAATCAAAAAATAATGAGAGTGATATATGTACCTACAGGTGATCTATTTCTGAACAACCAGCCACTGAAAACCCCATGAAACATAGTTCTACTCTGACACACATGAGTCAGAGTTAACTTGATGGCAACATATATATGTATGTGTGTGTGTGTGAGAGTGTGTGTGTGTGTGCATGTAAGGAAATATAACAAATGGAGCTAAGAGAGTGATTCTGTAACACAAATTTTAAATGGAGAAGCTTTTTATATGCTTAATATAACCAGTTAGTTTTCAAAATGACATTCTTTTTTTGACTAAATTACATCAGAAATGGAAGAAAATAACAGATTTACATCTAAATCAGAGAATCAGAAACACTTAAATATAGCCCTAAAGCACTAGTCAGACCAATAGGAAGCCTAAACTTGAACTTAACCATAATCCACTACATAAGAAAGTCTATGGGATACAGCCAAAGAGGCATCCAGAGGACATTTAATAGCACTCAGTAATGTAAAGTATGTGATGTAAAACATTTAAACCAATAAGTTAGCAAAATACCCACAAAACAGATTTATTTAAGAGGAAGAGAATCTAAAAGATTTAAACAGATACTCAGGGATTCTAGAGTAAGTAGACTGCACATAAAAAGCTGACTCTTTTAAATTGAGAATAAAATGATCTATCTTTTGGCCATGTTAGTGACACTGGGGCGGGGGGAAGAAACGCAAGACAAAAAAAAACATTAAGGATAAGAAAAAATTTTAACCACAAATGTGAGACAAGCAAAATATTTATAGTGTAAGAGTTTTATATTCAACATTGTACTAATAAACCTGGAGATTTAAATAAAGAAGATGCATGCATATAATGTATATGTATGCATGTATATACACATGTGTATTTATATCATATATAATTATATCTAGAGATGCACTATAAAACCAAACCAAATCCACTGCCATTGAGTTGATTCTGACTCATAGCGACGCTATAGGACAGAGTAGAACTGCCCCATAGACTTTCCAAGGAGCAGCTGGCAGATTCAAACTGCCTACCTCTTAGTTAGTGGCCATAGTACTTAAGCACCACGCCACCAGTGTTTCTAGAGATGCACTATACATATATATAACTAAATTGACTTAAGAAAAATGCTAAACTAAAAAAAAAATTTTTTTAAGCCCCCCTAAATTTGGAAATATTGAAAAAACTTAATAGAGTGATATCCCACAAAGTTTCTTAGATCAAAAAACATGTTTTGCAAATCTTCTAAGAACAAGTAATTTCAGAATTGTTTCAGTGTATAGAAAGATATGGAATTAATTTTCCATTTATTCTATAAACTTGTACAGTGTCCAGATTACAACTCTCCCATAATTATAAACCATTCTCATTTATAAATATAGAAGAAAAAAGTCCTAAACAAATATTAGTTATGGAAACCAACAATAGACTAAGAATAATATATCTGTAAACCTGCTCATATAAATCCACTCCCTTCCCTGCTTAATACCCTTCAAGGTGCCACATTTTTCTTGACCTAAAGATAAAAGTCCTGAATATGGCCTGTAGCTGCCTGATCTCCAGGCCTGTGTCAGATTTTGGCATGTACTTCCCAGGAAATAGCCTAACATGAAGAGTTCCCTCCACCTAGAGCACAATTTTCTCCTCTTCACCTGGTAACTGCCACCCTAGGTCTCAGATCACATATGCTTCCTGCATGGACCTTCCCTGGTGTCAGAGACAGGGTTAAACTCCTCCTCACGTCATTATATTTGTAATCTTGATTTTGTGGTTGGTGATCAATTCTTTCTCTAGACCATAAACTGGTTTTCCTCACCATTGCCTCTCTAGCACCAAGACTTCAAAAAATGTTTGTTGAGGGATCAAAGAAGGATCTGCCTGCACTAACACTAACTGAACATGAGGAAAGACAATTAGCAAGATGGTTTATTACTTAACTTAGTAAGAGTTTATTAATTAACAGCTCTTTATATTAAAAATAGGTAAAAAATATCGTGAGCAAATAAGACTGTTCACAATATCAACAAAAAACAATGGGATATCTGCTAATGTAATAAAGATGAGGAAAACTGTAAACCGCTAAGGCATAATCACTGAGGCACACCTTGTTCCTGGATAGAACCCCAGTGTGTTAAACCTGTCAAATCCCTGTCTCTCTCTCTCATTTAATTTTTGAATAACATGCAATTCTAATTAAAATCTCAATAGTATTTTCTTCCAGAGGGACTTGACAAAATTATCTTAAATCTGATCTGAAGGAATGAGTGCATGTTATATGTTCAAAGGGAAAAACATGTCAAAAATTGAGAGCACTTAAACCTCTGGAGGATGAATAGAAAAATGCACAAATTGATCAACAGAGCAGTAATCGGTCTAGAAATAGCCCCTGCCACCAAAAAACAAAAAAATTCAAACCAAGAGAGAAAAGAAAAAAAAAAAAACCCAGCATATATGTGAAGGTTTCACAAAATAAAATGAGAATGTAAAGAAGTGGGAAGGATAGATTTTACAATAAATACATGAAGACAACAAAATTGCAAGTTAAAGGTAAAAGAGGTAAAAGGACTTTTCCAACTGTAGGCCAGGTGGCTCAAAGACTCAAATACAGGAATTTAATACATTTCTGGAAGAAAACATTAGAGTAGTGTTTGAATCCATTTGACAAATACATATATTATTTTTGTAAAAAGAAAACTATTTTTAAAGGATGATAGTAACATTTAGGATTTCCACTGTGAGGAAGTGGCCATTCTTATGCACTGCCGGCATCAGTGTAAATTAAAACAGTTTATCTGTCAGGTGGACACTTGAGACTATGTTGGCATCTCCTGCCTGGAGGGGAGATGAGAGGGAAGAGGGGCCTAGAAGCTGGTGAAATGGACACGAAAAGAGACAGCGAAAAGAGACAGTGGGCAGTCTCATTAGGGGAGAGTAATTGGGAGTGTGTAGCAAGGTGTATATAAGTTTTTATGTGAGAGACTGACTTGATTTGTAAACTTTCACTCAAAGCACAATAAAAATTATATAAAAAAACAGTTTATCTGGAAAAGGTTGGTAATTTTTATCAAAATCTTTTAAAACTATACACACTTGAGTGAGAAATCACACATCTATGAACTTATTGTAAACAAATGATTAGATAATAATGTGAAAATGTGAGTTTGTGCAAGGGCATTAATTGAAACATTGCTATCGATAGTAAATAACAAAACAAACAAAACTAGAAACAATCTAAATGATCAACAATGCCAGATTGACTAAATTAAATATTAACCAGTTTATATCACACCTATTAATAATAATGATGTAGTTATTGGCATGTGGGAATGTGCATAATTTATCTTTGAGTTAAAAGGCATGTTATAGAATGCAAATGCCTACCTTTTACAAAGATAGATATTTATGGAAAAATCATAAAAGCCCACTGTTGGCCCAACAAGTTTTGGGTTGAGATAGGAGAGAATTAACCCAAGGACATAAATCAAGCTCAAGGTTAACAGCTCTGAGGCTCTGTTGAATTGCATGGAGATCAAAGACACATGAAGACACTTCACCAGCACCTCCTAGAATCTTCTTCTATGAACTTTACATTTCATGCCTTTCCAATAAGATAGGCTAGAATCTGATGGCTATCAGAGTTCAATAAAGACATCTCAGTTTCTCTGTGATGCTTTCCTTAACTTCCGACCAGGGAGAATTCATGCTCCCCTTGACCCGACACGACTTCAACTCCTTTTCTGCAACTTGCAGCATTCTGGCTGGTGTTTTTATACACTGTGTGTTTCTGCCTCCCCACCTAGCATGCTAAATATTGACAGGTGGAGTCATGCTCTAAATGATCTTTCTATTCAGAGCCATTAGCACAGACTTGCTTGTATTAGGTAGGGTACACATTGATTGATTACCCTGTTTGAATCCGCCAGCTGCTCCTTGGCAACCTTATGGGGCAGTTCTACCAGTTCTGGTCTGTCCTACAGGGTCGCTATGAGTCAGAATCAACTCCATGGCAACAGATTTAGTTTTGGTTAATACTTAGCTGTAAAGTAGAGGGTCAGCAGAAGAGAGGGAGACCCTCGATGAGATGGATTGACACAGTGGCCTCAACAATGGGCTCAAACATAGTAAGGCGAGCAAGTATGGCTCAGGACTTGGCAATGTTTTGTTCTGTGATACATAAGGTCTCTCTACGAGTTGGAGCCGACTATTGGCACCTAACAACAGCATAGTAAATCCTTTCCCATTCGAATCATACATTATTGTATGGCACAAAAGATTTAAATATTTGCTTTGTCATTTTCTATGATATCAAACAGTACCAAGAGGCTAACTTTGAGGACCAGTTAAATCAGACCAAAACTTGTCTTTGAAAAAGAAACAATGATGAGATCAGAAAAGTGACAGGACCATGTGGCCCACTTATGTTCCTTCCAACCTCACAAGGTGCATTACTCCTGCACATTAAACACAGCCTGACCAATCAACATCTAAAAACATCAGTGGAAATCATGCCTGTCTTCCAGATGATGCTTCTGAATGTGTCCAAAATGGGTTATAAAAGGAGATAAATAAGATCAGCTCATGAAATAGGGACTGGATCCATCAAACACTGGTGAAATAATGTAGCAATTGGTTATCTCTAGACTAAACACTTTTTCAAGAAAAAGATGTTTGTTTTAAACAAGTGAGTAGATATTTTGTAGATGAAGCAACAGAAAAATCGTGGTCTCTCTCAAGGGTTTCCATGGTTATGTCAAGCCACTTGCAGCATTTAATTGTAAAAATTTAATTTTTACTTGAAAAATATACCTGTAAGTATACTTATTCATTATTCGCAAGTACTCAGAAATATTCCAATAATAACATATGTTTTTTGTTTTCCAACTAGATTTGTCTACAGCTTTTATTTTACATCCAGTTCAGCCTTTTGCTTCTTTGTTTCATTTTTGCCTCTGGAATCCTGGGCTGTGCTGCATTCATTTCGAACCCAATCTTCTTGGGTTAAAACATCTCAATTCCTCATGCTTCCTCCAAAATTGTGATTTTCCATTCTAATAAATTCAATTATTTGCTCAGGTTATGTAAGTGCTGTGCTTCAAGCTTCTAAAATATCAAGCTCATTGGTGTGAACTGAACACAAATTACCAAAAATTAATAACCTTTCTTATCCACTCTCCCCTGCCTCTCTAACAAATACACATTATCAAAGAGAGCCAAATGACTTCTTACCCTGAGAATTAAGATGGATGAATCCAAGGACAGTGGATCACTTATAGGTGTATTTAGAGAGAAGGATATCAGTTAAAGGCAAAATTGTTGGCACAAGACTTCAGAAGTAGTAAAACCTTAGAAACTGAAGTGGTAAAAGGAAGCCTCCTTGTTCTTCCTGTTTTCTGTCTCCATATTGGCCTCCTTCCTTCCTTGCAGACAGGATAAGAGATACAAGAAGAAAGGACGCAAAGTATCAAATAGGAGAGTCTTGTTAGAAGTATTTTAAGACTACTGATTAACCAGAGCCATTGATTTCCCACATGAGCACCACAAACACTTTGTGGCATGTGGCACCAGAGATCCAAATAACCTAGAGAGTGACATCATAACTAGATTTCCCACAGAGAGAGACCAGTGGGATATCAATTTAACTGATTCCGGTTGGTACTGAAGCCTTCATTCAAAATATCTCAATGGCAAACAAAGAACATGCTCTAAAGCTGAAGTGATTGATTTCTTCTTCGTCGTCGTCTTTTTTTTTTAATAAACAGTTTGAGAACAACTGTTTTCTGAGTGTTTCACCACCAGAATCCTTATGTTGCACATTCCGCCCAAGGGTAAATGAGTAATATTGGGAATATTGCCAAAAGACGGAAAGAGAAGTTTTTCATGTGATCATTTCATTTCTCACTTTAACAACAATCATAAACTCTCCTCCCTTCATTTCTTTTCTTCCATGGAGCAGCTTCCAAATGAAGATTGTTCATTAACTGGCAAGTTTATGTTCTAAAATGGCATCAAAACAACTTGTGTAATCAATTAATTCAATAAAATCACTGACCAGTCTGTTAAGCATATATATCAGGCAGGTTTTCACTTAACCTGTTGGCAGTTTAATTAATGTAAAAATCCTGTTTAGGGAAATAATTGTTATTAAGCACACTTGAACTCATGAACAGAAATCATGTTGATGAAAGGTGCTTTATCCTAGATGTGGGCCTCTCATTCCATGAAGAATAGGTATTTTTATGGAAAATAAGCATTAGTTTTTATTTTTTAAAGTAACATTTCATTTCTTTTTTAATTTAAAAAGTATGGGAAAATGGGTGAAAATTTATCTCTTTCCTTTAATACACAAAGCAAAAAGTGCACCAGCCAATTGGAAAGCCTTTATATGTTTAATTTCTCCCTGGAAACATAAAGCCTGGGTGGAACTCTTCCAATGACTACCTAAAAAGGAAGAAGGTAAAAGTAAAGAAAAATATTAATATTGCATGAATTTCCACAAAAGAATCAGTGTTACACTTTGGTGTATATGCTAATGGAAGATGGCCCATAGATAGATAGGTCATGCAATTAAATATGTTTCCTTCATTATTTTACTTCATAATATAACCAGTTTCACAATTCTGTAACCTGATTTTAACTGCCCCACTAAAATTATTATAAAGATAAATGATAATTTTAACAGTTTCATCTTGTTAAACATGCAGACTGGTGTTGTATTTTAGCCATTATGAATGCCTATAGAATGAATATGTTTATAAAACAACATTCTTGTGTAGCTATACTTCTTTTTTTTTTTGTGCTTTAAGTAGTTTCCAAATCAAGTCAGTCTCTTATACAAAAACTTATACGCATCTTGCTGTGTAACCCTAGCTGCTCTCCCCCTAATGTGACGGCACACTACTTCTCTCAACCCTATATTCCCCGTGTCCATTCATCTGACTCCTGTTCTCCTCTGCCTTCTCATCTTGCCTCCAGACAGGAGCTGCCCACGTAGTCTCACGTGTCTAATTGAGCCAAGAACCTCACTCCTCATCAGTATCATTTTCTGTCTTATAGTCTAGTCCAATCCCTGTTTGAAGAGTTGGCTTCAGGAATGGTTCCAGTCTTGGGCTAACAGAGGGTCCAGGGGCCATGACCTCTGGGGTAGCCTCCAGTCTCAGTAAGACCATTAAGTCTGGTCTTTATATGAGAATTTGAGGTGTGCATCCCGCTGTTCTGCCACTCCATCAGGGATTCTCTGTTGTGTTTCCTGTCAGGTCAGTCACTGATGGTACCTGGGTACCATATAGTTCTTCCTGTCTCAGACTAATATAGTCTCTGGGTTATGTGGCCTTTTCTGTCTCTTAGGGTAGGTATAACTCTTTATAACAGCTTTCACGAAGTGCAGTTGCTAAGTCGTAGGAAACAAATCCATGTTGACAAAGGAACCTCAAGGTGAATTTTACCACCTTCTTAGTAGCAACAGTGTCGTTGTGTGCTGTCAAGTGGATTTTGACTCATAGAGATTTCATGTGACAGAGTAGAGCTGACCCATATGGTTTTCTTGGGTGTAATCTTAATTGAAGTAGATATACACATCTTTTTCCTGAGGAGCTATTAGGTGGTTTTGAACCACCAACACTTTGGCTAGCACCGAAGCACTCAACTCTTTGCGTCACCAGGGCTAGTAGCAATAAGAGTGTCTATTTCACCACCCTTATGAAGGTTTTCTCTTCTGGTTCATAGATATATATGTATGTATGTTTGTATATATATGTATGTATGTATGTATGTTAAATGGAATGCATAAAGATTAATATCCTAGGCATTAGTGAGCTGAAATGGACTAGTAGTGGCCATTTTGAATCAGAAATCATATAGTCTTCTATGCCAGGAATGACGAATTGAAGAGGAACGGTGTCGCATTCATCATCAAAAAAGACATTTCAAGATCTATCCTGAAGTACAATACTGTCAGTGACAGAAAAATATATACCTACAAGGAAGACCAGTTAATATGGCTATTAATCAAGTTTATGCACCAACCACTAGTGCCAAAGATGAAGAAACCCTTGATTGAGTGTTTGATCAAAATACTACCTTGTGTAAATCCCACCTGAATTTAGAGACTATCTCAAGAATAGATTTGACACACTGAATACTAACGACCAAATACTAGATGAATTGTGGGATGACACCAGGACATCATACACGAGGAGAGCAAAAGGTCATTAAAAAGAAAGAAAACAGAAATATGGATGTAAGAAGAGACTGTGAAACTTGCTCTTGAACATAGGGTAGCAAAAGTGAACAGAAGATATGATCATATAAAAGAGCTAAACAGAAGATTTCAAAAGGTGGCTTGAGAAGACAAAGTAAAATATTATAGTGAAATCTGCAAAGAACTGGAGTTAGAAAGCCAAAAGGGAAAAATATGCTCAGCATTTCTCAAGCTAAAAGAAGTAAAGAAAAAAATCAAGCCTTAACTTGCAATATTGAAGGATTTTATGGGCAAAATACTGAGAAATACAGGAAGCATTAAAAGAAAATGGAAGGAATACATAGAGTCACTGTGCCAAAAAGAACTGGTTGATGTTCAGCCATTTCAGGAGGTAGCATATGATCAAGAATTGATGGCATTGCAGGAAGAAATCCAAGCTGCACTGAAGGCATTGGAGAAAAACAAAGCTCCAGGAATAGATGGAATACCAATTGAGATGTTTCAACAAAAGGATGCAGCACTGGAGGTGCTCATTCCTCTATGCTAAGAAATTTGGAAGACAGTTATCTGGTCAACCAACTGGAAGAGATGCGTATTTGTATCTATTCCAAAGGAAGGTAATCCAACAGAATGCAGAAATTATCAAGGAAGATCATTAATATCACACACAAGTAAATTGCTGAAGATAATTCAAAAGTGGTCACAGCAGTACATCTACAGGGAACTGACAGAAATTCCAGCCAGAATCAGAAGGGGATGAGGAATGCGAGATGCCATTGCTGATGTATAATGGATCCCGGCTGAAAGCAGAGAATGCCAGAAAGATGTTTACTTGTGTTTAACGAATTATGCAAAGGCATTCGACTGTGAATCATAACAAATTATGGATAATGCTGCCTAGAATGGGAGTTCCAGAACACTTAATTGTCCTCATGAGGAACCTGTACACAGGAATAGAGGCAGTCATTTGAACAGAACAAGGGGATACTGCATGGTTAAAGTCAGGAAAGGTATGTATCAAGATTCTATCCTTTCACCATACTATTTAATCTGTAGGCTGAGCAAATTATTTGAGAAGCTGGACTATATGTAAAAGAATGTGGCATCAAGATTAAAGGAAGGCTCATTAATAGCCTATGACATACAGATGTCACAACCTTAGTTGCTGAAAGTGAAGAGAACTTGAGGCTTTCATTGATGAAGATTAAAGAGCACAGCCTTCAGTGTGGGTTACACCTCAACATAAAGAAAACAAAAATCCTCACAACTGGACCAATAAGCCACATCATGATAAATGGAGAAAAGACTGAAGTTGTCAAGGATTTCATTTTACTTGGATCCACAATCAATGCCCATGGAAGTAGCAGTCAAGAAATTAAACGACATGTATTGCATTGAGCAAATCTGCTCCTAAAGACCTCTTTAAATTGTTAAAAAGCAAAGATGTCACTTTAAGGACTAAGATGGGCCTGACCCAAGCCATGATATTTTCAGTCACCTCATATGCACACGAAAGCTGAACAAAGAACAAAGAAAACTGAAGAAGAATTGATGGCTTTAATTATGGAGTTGGCAAAAAATATTGACTATACCATGGACTGCCAGAAGACAAACAAATAGGTCTTGGAAGAAGTACAGCTAGAAGGCTTCTTAGAAGTGAGGATGGCAAGATGTACATTTTATCAAGAGGGAACAACTCCTAGAGAAGGTATTGAGCTTGGTAAAGTAGAGGGTCAGTGAAAGAGAGGAAGATCCTCAAAGAGGCGAATTGGCACAGTGGCTGCAACTATACGCTCAATCATAGCAATGATTGTGAGAATGGGCAGGATCATGTTACGTTCTGTTATACATAGGGTTGCTATGAATCGGAACAGATTTGAGAGCACCTAAGAATGACAAGAATATATGCTAAAGGACTGAAATGTCATTATCTACCCCACCACCATCACTTTCTTTATCAGAACCTGAACATTGGCTCAGGTTTCTTTTTGAGTTTTGGACAATTAGAATCAGGAGCTACAGTCAGGATGAATGTAGCAATTTTACACAGGTAACTATATCTTTCACTGATTATGCCACACTCCAAAGAGATTGCCAGTCAATTGGATTTTGTTGGTATGCTCAGTTGCTCTCTGGGGACATGAAACTCTGAGTCCTGGGAGAAAATCTTCCTATGACTTTGAAGAATGTGTCAAGAGAATGTGAGATATTATGAAGGACCATCACAGTGTATGAAAAAAATTAGGTTATTGCTCTGAACAGGCAAAACTCCTTCATTCAACAAACATTTAGGTGCCTAGTATGTGTCAGGTGTTATATTGAGAGCTAGTGACATGCCAGTAAACAAAATAAAAACTGCCTTGGCAAAATGGAGCCAAGAGTTATGCTTTTGATGAGAATTAAATGAGTTAATACACACAAAATGATTAACTGTCACTACCATTCTATTGTTATTATCAGCAGCAACATTAATACAGTTCTTTTTTTTTCCCCTTAAAAATGATGTGCCTAGCAGTCTCTAGTTCCCAGTAATGAATCTTGAAACCCCATAGCACAGCATCAAGTCAGTGCTAGTCAAGGTGGAGTAGGCTAAGAGAGAGATCAGGCTGAAAGTTGATACGAGCTCAATTCTGAACACCATGACATTTATGTCCATTTCTAGGTGTTAAATAAGATCTACTGCTCAGCATTCCTGACACTCAAACACCTACTTCTCTCTTGAGTCCAGAAAGAATTCCCACACTCTTCTCTACTAATATTTTTCTCTTACTCTCATACCCTACATTGAAATCCATGAGTCAGGCTTGTTGGTTCTACCTTTAAATATATGCTACATCCAACCACTCATCCCTACCAAATTACTAGCAACTTAGTTCAGGCCATCAGCTTTCATTCTGCCTCAACCCCTTTCTTCAGCTGTAGTGTATCAATCATATATATTTTAGTTCTTCTCATAGTAATATCTATTAAATTATACTTTAATATTCTATGCATCAACTTTAAATGAAAGATGAAAGATGAGTAAATTAACATACACTGCTTGCTAACACTTTATTTGGCTACCCTCCTAACTTTTGCTGGTTATTTATATTTAGAATTTATTCACCTTCTGTTATTGACCGTAGGTAAATCAACTGTATTTCAAATGAATTTTAAATTAAAACTTGAAGACAGGTAAATATTATTAAAAATAATGATTTCTAAATGTTAGTTTCAACAAAACTGAACAATATGGCTTGGGAAAATGCTTCAAGCGTCAAAGTTGAATGCAGTTGTCTGATACACTTAGGCTTTTACAAAAAAAAAAAGAAAGAAAGAAGAGAAAATATTGCCCAAGAAATGAAGATTCCCGTTATTGATTCACTCTCCTTTATCATTTTGAGTATGGGAGGGAAAAAGTACCAACCCAAATAATACAAGGATTGTTTTCATAGGCTATCACATAGCCTTGCATCAGGGAAAATGGAAAACATTCTCAGGCATGAAAAACTGAGAAATTCTACCACCATGTAATGTCTCAGAAATAATTACTAAAAGAATGCAGTTGGTGAATAAACTTGTCAAAATAACTCAGGGATTAGAAGGATTCCATATTCAACAAATATTTATTGAAAAGCTATTATATACCAGAGTCTTGGTCATTTGGTGCTGCCACAACAGAGATACTGTAAATGGATGGCTTTAACAAAGAGAAATTTATTTTCTCACAGTCTAGTAGGTTTCAAGTCCAAATTCAGGGCATCACTCTAGGGGAAGACTTTCTCTCTGTGTCGGCTCTGAAGGAAGGTCCTTGTCCTCAATCTTCCCCTGGTTGACATTCCTGCCTTTGGCCCCCCAAAATTACATCCTTGCAACATGCAAAACTTATTCACCCCATCATATCATAGCAAAAGTCTTAACTCCATGTCCAAAATCCAAAAATTTCTCTTCATCTGTGAAATCTAGAATATAAGTTATCTGCTTCCAAAGGTACAATAGCAGAACAGACACAAGCCAGACATTTCCACTACAAATGGGAGGAACTGGAGGGAAAGAAGGAATAATAGGAACCAAGCAAGTCAGCACAATGCATTACATTAGCCCTCCAAGCTTTGAAAATAATCCTCTGTTCTCTGAGACAATTTACACAAAACCCTGCCCCCCAGCCTCTAAGTATTAGCCACACTCTCCAGATTGAGTGGAGACCCCTCAGCCCTGGGCTTCAGCTCTACCTTGCAGGCCCACAGGAACAGTAACTCTGCTCCCTTGCTTTAGGCACACCATTCCTCTAGTCCCTCTGAGTGGCAACTGCACCTTTAGAAACACCAGAGGCCATGGCTCCACCATTTGAAACCTCTGAGAACATGGCCATACCTTTTGAGACTGAGGCATCTCAGGTTCTTGTGCGCCTTGCCTCTTCAGCTTCTGTTGCCTGGTTTCTTGGCCTCTCAATTCCTCGGTCCTCATGCCCGCTTCTGCCCTGCTGGGACAAGTGTTCCAGAGCTCAGTAACTCCGAGGCACCCCACTCCACCAGCAAGCTTCCTGTGCACAAGCATTCAGCTTTCTCCGTGTGTCGGCTCCAATGCTCTCTTGTGCTGGTCTCCTGGTTCTGCTGCTGGTGGTTCTCTGCTGCTGCTGCTTCTCTGCCGCTGCAGGTCCTCTTTTACTGCTGGCCCTCTGCTGCCATTGCTCCTCTATCCATTCACAATTTCAAAACCGCTTCCACATTTCAGGTATCTGTTAGAGCAGGATCCCCCTCTCTTGGTACTAAATTCTGTCTTGGTCATTTGGTGTTGCCATAACAAAGATACCACAAGTGGATGGCTTTAACAAAGAGAAATTTATTTTCTCACAGTCTAGTAGGTTATAAGTCCAAATTCAGGGCATCAGCTCCAGGGGAAGGCTTTCTCTCTCTGTCAGCTCTGGAGGAATGTCCTTGTCCTCAATATTCCCCTGTTGAGGAACTTCTCAGGCACAGAGACCCTGTGTCCAAATGTGACGTGCTTGCTCTGCTCCTGGTGCTGCTTTCTTGGTGGTATGAGGTTCCCCCCACCTCCCGCTTGCTTCCCTTTCCTTTTATCTTTTGAGAGATAAAAGGTGGTGCAGGCCACATTACAGGAAAACTCCCTTTACTCTGGATCAGGGAGATGACCTGAGTAAGTAAGGGTGGTGTTACAATTCTACCCTAATCCTCTTAACATAAAATCAAAATCACAAAATGGAGGACAACCACACATGGCCTAACCAAGTTGATACACACATTTTTTGGGGAACATAATTCAATCCATGACAACCAGACAACATTCTGGATTAAGAATAAAGGCAACAATTGACACTCTCATGGGATTTACATGATAGTGAATAAGGCAGATAATAAAAAAGATAAATAAGCAATATAAGTTGTATGTTTATATTGTATTAAAGCTAAGTACAACAATTGAGGTAAGGTAATGTGAAGCATTGGGAGGGCCTCAAAGACCTCACTGAGAAGGAGTCATCAATACATCCTACAGTACTTGTGGAAGTGAAACACACAGATATATGGCATAAGACCATTCCTGGCAAAGAGAACAACACCAGTGCCTTGTATGTTCTAAGAACAGTGTGTGTCAACAGTGGATGCATATAAGTGGACAAGTGAAAGGTAGCAAGATATGAGGTCAGAAACACAAAGAGGAATGTTGTAAAATCATTGACTTTTATTATGAATGAAATGGGAAATCTTTGGAGGGTTTTAAGTAGATAAATGGCATAACCTGTTTTATGCTTTAATCAAGTCATCAACTATAATTTGTGTGAATAGACTGTAAAAGGGCAACGGAAGAGGCAGGAAAGCCAGCAGAGAGGCTATGGCAGAAATCTGAGTGAGACAGTGGTAGCATGAGCTGCTTAATATTATTGCTTTTAAGTCTTTGTTGAATGATTCCATTATCCATTGGGGAGAGTTTCTGCTCCCTTACTTTGGTCTTTTTCATGGACCATTCTTTCCATCCTCTTCATGTGCTTCGTTGTGGTCTGTTGTAATCAAGGCATTAAGCTATTTTACTATAGTAACTCTGGAGATTAGATTATTCCCCTTCTCTAGGATTTTCACTCCTTCCTGGTTATTATTGTTGTGAATGTTATTTTAAATTATTGAAAGTTTTGGTTCTCTAAGGAGCCCTGGTGGTGCAGTGGTTAAGTGCTTGGCTGCTAACCAAGAGGTCTGTGGTCTGAACCCATCAACTGCCCTGCTGGAGAAAGATGTGGCAGTCTGCTTCCATAAAGATTTACAGGGGCAGTTCTACTCTGTCCTATAGAGTTGCCTTGAGTCCAAATCAACTCAAAGGCAAGGTTTTTTTTTAAACTCTTTGCTTCCACTCCAGACTTCCTATCTAGGACTCATGTGCTGCTATCCCCTCCGTACTGGTTTCTTTTGCAAAGGAACTGGCCTTCACCATTTCACATTTAGGTTCCCTGAGTGGGGCTGCTAGCTGTGTCACTTTCACACCAATGTCTATGGGTTCTAGCACTCGTTGTGGTTCACTCCTTACTAGATATTGGGTACATATCATTCCAGCACCTGACTCCCTCTCCCAGGGACATCAACTTTGTCCCTCCAGCACCAATCTCCCCTTTTGGGGTAACTGGCTGTGTCTGCTTGCTCTCCACAAATCTCTCCCACCATGAGTGCTAGCCATGGAAGTCTTGCATTAGCCCCTTACCCATGGGCTGCAGCTGTCACAAACGGACCACAGACTCCTCTCCCAGGAGCATCATGTTATACCAGCCTGAGATTCCCACCCTGCAAGTGGCAGCTGTTGCCATTTCACCATGAGTCCTCACTGTTCATGAACTCTGGTCTGCTTGTGCTTACCTTGTTTCTTACCACAACTCATGTCAACTGCAACTCACGCTATGTTCACTGAGCCACTTTTTCTCAGATCTGTCTTTCCAGGAGTTTCTAATTGCACTGTCCCCATCCCTCACCCCCCCCACACACTTCTCTCCATCCCATACCCTATCACTCATGCCCCATGGCCTTCTTTATGCCCACCACTTTTCTCTTTCCCAGGACTCGTTGGAATTCACACCTGGGTTATGTTCATGAAGCCTCTCCTTCCTAGGACCTGGGATGTCCTTAGTGGGTCTCTCTGTTCCAGAATGTCCGCTTTGGTGCCTTGACTGTGCGGCACCCTCTGTGCCTCTTTCCTAGGCCTCCCTGTGCTTGCACTGCGGAGTGCATCAACCCTTCTGTGTTGATCTCACAGGAAACTGATGCCTGGGTTGTGCTCAGAGGCCTCTCTGTTTCTGGTCTGACGCCCTTTGTGCTCTCTGTGCTCTTTCAGTCCTGGGCTCCCTGCCCAAGGACACTGGCTGAAGTTGCCACAAGATAGCTATGTTGAGCAGGGAGGAGGGTGGCGTGCAGATGCACAGTGAGCCTGCACTCTCCTGTTTGTATGATACCTTTTCTTAATTTGGTTTCCACTTTGGTCCTTCAACCCTATTAATTGCCATGTGGGTTTTTTGAAATCACCTATTTAATCAGTTTTTACTTGTTTTTTCTTCTGAATTTGCTATACAGGAATGAAAGCACGTGACTACTTGTGCCACTATCTTGCTCTGCTCCTGATTAAGGTGTTTTTGAGGTCCGCTAAAACACTATGTAAAATCAAGAAAAGCAGGTGCTGATCTAGGGGACTCTGACTCATGGTGATCCCATGTGTGTCAGAGTAGAACTGTGCTCCATAGAATTTTGAATGGCTGAGTTTTTGGAAGTAGATAAGCAGAGCTTTTTTCTGAGATACCTCTGGATGACCTCAAACCTCTGTTGGGCAACAGCCTAGAGCATTAGCCATTGTATTACCTAGGGAGTCCAAAATATTATGTGCAGCAGCCTAATTGGAAGGTAGGAAAGTTGGTTTAGAGCTTATAATGTATAGTTCTGTACAGAGTTTTGAGAGCTATGAACAAATAGGTTGCTGTTGAATTCATGTTTGTGGATTAGATGCCCAGGAAAAATGGATAAAGTGAAAAGAAATTAACAGTAGAGGGTAAAAAGGAAAACCCAGGAAATTGCCAACATTTAAAATGATAAAAGAAACTCAGAAAAGAGATTGATAAATAATAAAAGCATGTATTAGTAAAATCAAATGAGCCAAACTTAACTATTCTGGACTTTCAGATGAATGAAAGTCCAGAAAATGAAAATTACTATAAAGACAGAAAACAGATTAGTGGTTGCTTAGAGGTAGAGGGGATAATATTTAAAGGATACAAGGTTTCTCTCTGAGGTGATGGGTGACTGAAGGAACCTGAAAACAATGATGCCAGCAAAACAAATGAGCACACCTAGTACCCAGATGCCACCCGTGTGGGTAATGAGGGGAGCCAGGGCTAGAGGAGATAGATGCAAGGCAAACCCCCAGGTGTAGGAGGTCACCTGTGTGGGTGCAGGAGCAAGCCCTGGCATTGATTGCCTGCTTGGATTCTGGGCCTAGTTGCCCATAGGTTATGTGGTCTTGGGCAAGTTACTTCAACTTTGTCTCCTTAAATAAATAAATAAATAGAATTATAATACTGGTGCCTACCTCAGAGTGTTTCTATGAAGGTCAAATGAGTCCATGTATACAACACTTAATAGAGAGCCCAGGATATTTAAATCCTTTGTAAGTGGGTGTTCAAAGTGTATGGGAGTTTTTACAGGGTCTTAAAGTCTTTTCATTTACATTATCAACCTAAATTCTCACAACAAACCCACCTGTTAGGTATATTGTCCCTTTTACAGCAGAGGGAACTGAGGTTCAGAAAAGGCACTTTTATGCAATTCATTTGAGGTAAACAGAAGTCAAAGAATTTGCTCAAAATTCTCCCTCTAATAAATGATAAAGGTAGATCAGGAAGTCAGGACATTCTTGGTTTAGTCATGAGTTTAGAAGATATGTTTTCTTGAGACATCTGGAATAGTTGAAAATCAGTCAGACAGGAATTTAGAGAAAGTACCAGAACCTGCAAGAAACCCTGTGGTGCAGTGATTAAGCACTCAGCTGCTAACCGAAAGGTTAGAGGTTGGAACCCATGGGAGAAACATGTGGTGGTCCTTTTTCTATAAAGATTTACAGCCCTGGAAGCCCTGTGGGTAGTTCTGCTTTGTCCTTTAGGGTCGCTATGAGCTGGAATGAATCAATGGCAATAGGTTTGGTTGGTTTTGGTACCAGTGCCTGCCAGAGGAGATTCCTGCATTGTGAAAAGTTCAAAATAACTGGGCTGAGTCTGAAGCAGTAATGGCAATTTGCCCTTGTGACCATTAGGCGGCACTGTAGGCTTTATCAATCCATGCAATGCAGAAGGTGGGCTCCTCCTGCCAGCCTGCCTAGGGTCTGGGACCCATACTCTCACCCCAACCCTGTACCAGTGGTCACTGGCGACAAGGAAGAGCACATCCTCTGAGATATGCTCAGCCTCAAAGCTGAGGTGACTTCTCCTATTAGCCGTCTAGTGGTGAGAGAAAGTGAAGACACAGAGGAGGAGCATGTTCTCTCTGGAAACCAGAAAAACCAAACTCAGTGCCGTCGGTTGATTCCGACTCATAGCAACCTTATAGGACAGAGTAGAACTGCCCCACAGAGTTTCCAAGGAGGGCCTGGCGGATTCAAACTGTCCATTCTTTGGTTAGCAGCCGTAGCACTTAACCACTAGCCACCAGGGTTCTCTCTGGGGCACTTGTCAATTTTGTTTTTGTGGATTTGTGGCTTAGGAGACCTCATGTGTTACAGAGTAGAATTGCTCCACAGGGTTTTCTTTACTGTAATATTTATGGAAGCAGATCACTAGATCTGTTTCTTGCAGTCCTGATGTGTGGATTCAAACCAACCTTTTTGTTACCAGCTGAGTGACCTTTCTTTCTGGGGCTCTTATAACTGAGAACCTGCTGCCCATGCTGAGGACTGCTGTTGTGACCACCAGGGGGCATGGTGTGCATAGTTCACATCACAAACAAAACCAAACATGTTGCTGCTGAGTCAGTTCACATACCCACCCACCCACTGCCATCCAGTCGATTCCGACTCATAGCGACCCTGTAGGACAGAGTAGAACTGCCCCCATAGAGTTCCAAGGAGCACCTGGTGGATTTGAACTGCCTACCTGTTGGTTAGCAGCTATAGCACTTAACCACTATGCCACCAGGGTTTCCACTCCTAGGTATATACTTCCAAATTTATCACTGTTCAATTAATGCTGTATCAAGCAATGTAAAAGAGATGCATTAAAGACACCATAGTTTAACAACAGTTAACAATTGTATTAGTAAGTTGAAAACCTATGAGCACAAACTATTTTAGGAGAAAATTTTGAAAAATAATATTTTGAAGTGCCCAGATAGGGAAGAAAAAAAAAAGTTATATGACACTGATTTAAAAAACCCAGACTATCAACTAATTCCTCATCCTATGTGTTTGAAGCTGAAAGGCTGTGGGAAGTTTTCAACTATTGGGAGGAAAAGACTGTAAAATAAGAAACCAATGTGTAACAAGAAGAGAGGGACCGGGAAGACAGCTCTGGAGGCAGTGTGCCTGCCAGCAGCATTGTATAGCTTCTCTGGCTCCTGCATCAGCAGTGGCAATGTTCACCTCAGTGTCTTCTGAGTACACCCCAGCTGCCTCCTAGCAGTGCAGCACCTAGTCCTATGCCTAAAATGACTAATGTGTGATTTCAGTGGAATAAATTACATCCAAAGTCAAAGATGTTATAGTTTGGTATCAAAAGAAGGATTAGTTTTAATAACTAGTTAACTAGTTGTGTCATCCTAGACATTTAAAAATAAACTTTAGGAGGGAAGGAGCAAAGATGGAAGCTTATCTAGATGCACCACACCATCTTTCTATAGCAAAGACCTGAAAAACCAAGTGAAACAGAAACAGCTAACAATTCTGGAACCCCGAACATCAAAACGGAAGGATAAGGAATTGAATCAAACACTGACCGGAAGAAAAAATTGCATGAATGCAGCATATGAGGAGTAACATGGAGCAGTGTAGTTCTGCAGCCGTCTTGGCTCAATGTGGTCCCCCTGAGACAAAGCGAGTAGCAACCTGGGTGAGGAACACAGAAAAGCCACTTCACGGCATTCCTATAAGAGACAGAGAAACAGTATAGACACACCCAGAGGAAAGCAAGGAGAGGGATCATGATCCAGATCTAAGAAAGGAAAATACAGAAAGGAAGGCAAAAATGCCAGGGATACACCCATCCACAGAATAGGGAGGGAGCCAGGATCCAGAGTCAGGTATATTCACACCCAGTGGTCCTGGGCCTCGGGGGTAAGTGGTATGCACAAGGCAGTGAGTCCATGAAGTATCAGCAGGAGTTTCCCCATGCAATCAGACTCTGGGCACCCCCTTTTCACAATTGATTGGAAGCAGGCCCCGGCTGTGGGCTGCAGTGGGCAGGGGGTGCCAGAACACTCATGTCTTCTAGTCAAAGGAACAGACTGTTCTTCCTTCCACCCTCCTGATTGGAAGCAGCAGACAGTTCCATATCTTGGCCACCCTACCCTACTGTAGACCATAATAAAAACACTCCTCCCGTATCACCCAGCCCCATCTGCCACCACCCTTGGCCCACCTGGCAAGCAGCAATAGGCAAGCTTCCATGTGCTGAGCTGCCCACCTCTCACCTGCACACACACTCACCTGCCATTAACACCTCTCCTGTCCCAGTGAGTAGTGACAACCATGTGACTGCATGTGTACCCTCCAGCCACAAGCCCCCAACTCATCAAACAGTGGTGATTGTGCACCCATGCACATGCATGCCCAACACCCAACATCCACCCCTGACCTGAGGAGTGGTGGCAACAGTACAACCACAGACCTGTCTGCCCGCCAATTACAATCCCTTCAACCCAGCAAGTGGTGACAACTATGCTCACACACATGCACTCACTTGCCATCCAACTCCAGCTTGGCAAGGGGATACAGTTTTGCAACCACGTGCATGCACCTACCTGCTACCCATCCCCCTGAATGAAGTCCATGCACCTGCACACAAGCCTGCTTGCCTTCATCCCTCTCACTATCTACCCCCGAACCCTACAACTGGTGATGACCTCACCCCTTGATCCCCATCATACACATCACACCTACCACTCCACTCACTAGGTGAGTGACAGCACCCTTCCCTGCACCACCGAATTAATGATAGAAGACAACTAACATCCATCCAGTCCTTCTGCTGCCTCACATGACCAGCAAACAGAGACCCACATTCACACTCCCAGACAGAACCCCACCTACAGTGAAACAGGTGGTGAGTTCCTCAGTACAGCCAAACTAGCCTCCAGAGTACCATGTCCCCCCACCCATTCAATATATCAAAACAAAAAATCAGGATGAAGAAACAAACATGCAATCAATCAATAAACATAACAATTTAATGCCTAATAGACAATATCAAATCACATAAGGAAGCAGGACAAGATGGCTCAAGCAAGTGACCAAAATAAAGACCAGGAAACCTTCCTGAGGAACAAATGTTAATGGGACTGCCTGATAAGGAATTCAAAAGACTTGTATTTAGGACTCTCCAAGAGATTAAGGAAAACACAGACAAAACTAAGAAATACACAGACAAAACTCTAGAAGAATTCAGGAAAGCAATACACAAACAAAACGACAAAATAAATGGACAATTAGAAACCACACAAAAACAGCAGCTAAAATCCAGAAGATTAACAATGAAATTTCAGAAATAGAAAACTCAGTGGAAGGACATAGAAGTGAATCAGTGGAAGAAAGAATCATCAAAATAAAGGACAAATCCCTTGATACTAATTTGTTTGAGAAACATTCAGAAAAAAAAAAAAGAATGAAGAAAAAAAAAAAAACCTAAGAATTATGAAGGACACTATCAAGAGGAATAACTTATGTTTGGTAGGAATTCCAGAACAGGAGGAGATAAAAAAGAAAAAAAAAAAAAGAAAAATTTTTGAAGATTTGCTGGTTGAAAACTTCCCTAATATCATGAAAAATGAAAAGACATCCATTCAAGAAGCTCAATAGGAAGATGTGAGGCCATGATGGTAGAGTATGCAGATGCTTCCAGAGTTTCCTCTTACAACAAATACCTGAAAAAGCAGGTGAATTGATTATATATATGACAAGTTTTTTTTTTTTTTTTTTTTTTTTTTAGGAGCCCTGAACAGCAAAGGCAAACTTAAGAAATTGGACCGAGCAGCAGGGGGAGAGAGAGACCACGCAGAAGCAGTGAGGAGTTGCTAGTGCTGACTTTGTGGGAACCAGTGCCCTGTAGCCCTGATCCACTGGCATGACTGCAATGGGGCTGGTAATAGCATTTGGGGACCACTTTTTACAGCAAGAGAGAGTGGCACAGAGTCTGCTCATGCCTCCAGGATCAGTGAAGAACAGCGCTCTCAGCAAAAGAAAAGCACTTGCGTCTAATTTACAACAAGGATCAAAAAGCACCCCTTTTGGAAGAACTCTTTCCCATTTATCTGATCCCTCTTCCCTCTTCCCCAGTCCCTGAGCCAGCTTCAGTGGTAGTCGAATTGCATGGGCATGGGCTAGATCCTACTGCAAGTTCTGAGCTATTCTCCAAACCTTGGGGAAAACCATAATCTGCCAGCTCCCTAAGGTGGAAACTCAGGTCAAAAGCAGCATCTGTACAGGCACAAGCAGTCCATGGACTTTGAAAGCCTTTTATCCTTGCATGGTCTTGTATGGGCCCATTTCAGCAGCTTAGGCCCTTGTTGGCACAGTGCAATGATGTATGTACCTGAGGTCTGACTTCAACAGTTTTAGCTGTGTGGTGGAGAGGTGGGTTTTGGATGTTTGACACCGCTCTGCCTATTAAGCAAGGCCCTCACCTACCCACATCAGGGGCCTGAGGACTGGTGGCTCCACCCACACCACCTAGTCATCCATGGCAGGGATCTAAGGATAAGTGGTGCCTCCCAGTCCTCATAGCTAAAAGCATTGGTTGCCCATGGTACAGCTACAGAGCCCACCCACCTGTGCACTCTAGGGAACAGGGATGCACTTTCCTCGCAGACATGTTAGGCCCATGCCTTGTTCAGAGAAGATCCCCTGCTGCAACCAGATACCTCTGCCTACCCCAACCACCCCTGCCCCACTAAGACTGTAGATGAGAGCCTGTGCAACACACTTTGTGACTGACTACTTGGACACCTAAGCTGAATCAGTACAAAACAAGTGAATGAAATCCTAGGTTCATATACCAGGTAACAGGACTAGCCACCTGGTGACAGGATGTTAGAGCTTCAAAGGTGCCAATAATCAAGCTAGGCCACACGAGCAGCATATTTGGCATGTCAAAACAAAACAACACAAGAAGATACAACACAGTAATCAAACATTAAATAAATTAACACAATAAGTTAGAGATGGCTCAGAGACAACAGTCAATATCAAATCACATAAAGAAGCAGACCATGATCACTTCAACAAGCTTCCAAAACAAAGAATCAAGGAATGTTCCCGACTAAGAAGTCCTCGTAGAATTACCAGAGGTAGAATACAAAAGATTAATATACAGAACTCTTCAAGAGAACAGGAAGGAGATTAGGCAAAATGCAGAACAAGCCAAGGAACACATAGATAAAACAGTGGAGGAAATTAAGAAGGTTATTCAAGAGCATAATGACTAATTTAATAGGGTGCAATAATCCATAGAAAAATAGTAATAAGAAATTCAGAGGATTAACAATAAAATTTCAGAATTAGACAACTCAGTAGAAAGTCAGAGGAGCAGAATTGAGGAAACTAAATCAGAATTAGTGAAATTGAAGATAAAACACTTGTCACCAATATTTTTATAGAAAAATCAGGTAAAAGAAATTAACAAAATGAAAAAACCCTAAGAATCTTGTGGGACTCTATCAAGAGAAATAACCTATGAGTGATTGGAGTGCCAGAACAGGGTGGGTTAACAGAAAATACAGAGAGAATTGTTCAAGATTTGTTGGCAGAAAACTTCCTTAATATTGGAAAAGATGAGAAGATATCTATCCATGATGTTCACAAGGTAGATGTTAAAAGAAATCACCAAGACATAATCAAACTTGCCAAAACCAAAGATGAAGAGAGAATTTTAAGAGCTGCTAGGGATGAAAGAAAAGTCACCTACAAAGAAAAGTCAATAAGAATAAGCTCGGACTACTCAGCAGAAACCATGCAGGCAAGAAGGCAATGGGATGACATATACAAAGCCTTGAAGGAAAAAAAATTGCCAGCCAACAATCATATATCCAGCAAAACTGTCTCTTCAATATGAAGGCAAAATTGGACATTTCCAGATAAACAGAAGTTTAAGGAATTTGCAAAAACCAAACCAAAACTACAAGAAATGCTAAAGGAAGTCCTCTGTTTAGAAAATCAATAACATCAGATAACAACCCATGACTAGAACACAGGAAAAAGCAACCAGATATCAACCCAGATCAGGAAATCACAAAAATAAATCAAGATAAAAAATGCCCCAAACAGGGAAACAGTGATGTCATTATGTAAAAGATGATAATATTGAGTCAACAAAAGAGGGACTAAACAATGTACTCATAGGTCTTTCATATGGAGAGGAAGACAAGGCAATATAAAGAGATAAAAATTTGGTTTCAACTTAGAAATATAGGGGTAATATTAAGGTAACCGCAAAGGAGACTAATAAGCCTATACATAAAAGTGAAATACAAGAAAAACATGAAGACTCAACAAAAGACAAAATCAACACTGATGAAAAAGAGGAAAAGATAATATGTAAAAAAGAAAATACTCAGTACAAAAAATTAAGTGGAAAAAAGAAACTGTCAACAACACACAAAAAAAGACATCAGTATGACCGCACTAAACTCATACCTATCTGTAATTATGCTGAATGTAAATGGACTAAATGCACCTATAAGGGGACAGAGAGCATATAACAGATAAAAACAAAAAACAAAAAACAAAACACAATCTGACTATATGCTGCCTACAAGAGACACACCTTAGGCTTAGAGACACAAAAAAACTAAAACTCAAAGGATAGAAAAAAAAAATATATATATATATATATATATATATATATATATATATCAAGCAAACAACAATCAAAAAAGAGCAGGAGGGCAATATTAATTTTTGACAAAATAGACTTTAAAGTTAAATCCACCACAAAGGATAAGAAAGAGCACTACGTAATGATTAAAGGAAAATATACCATGAGGATAACCATATTAAATAATTATGCACCCAATGACAGGGCTTCAAGATACATAAAACTCTAACAGCATTGAAAAGTGAGATAGACAGCTCCACGGTAATAGTAGGAGACTTCAATACACCACTTTTGATGAAGAACAGAACATCCAGAAAAAAGCTCAATTATGATGCAAAAGATCTAAATGCCACAACCAACTAGACCTCATAGATATATACAGAGCGCTCCACCCAACAGCAGATAAGTATACTTTCTTTTCCAGTGCATATGGAACATTCTCTAGAATAGGCCACATATTAGGTCATAAAGCAAGCCTTAACAGGAACCAAAACCAAGCATCTTTTCTGACCATAAAGCCATAAAACTAGAAATCAATAACAGAAAAAGCAGATAAAGAAACCAAACACATGGAAACTGAACAACACCTTGCTCGAAAACTACTGGGTTATAGAATAAATTAAGGACAGAATAAAGAAATTCGTAGAAACAAAAGACAATGAAAACACTTCCTATCAGAACCTTTGGGACACAGCAAAGCAGACCTGAGAGGTCAAGTTATAGCAATAAATGCACACACCCAAAAAGAAGAAAGGGCCAAAATCAAAGATTTATCCCTGCAACTTGAACAAATAGAGAACAACAAAAGAAATGCTCAGGCACCAGAAGAAAGCAAATAGTAAAAATTAGAGCAGAATTAAATGAAACAGAGAACAGAAAAACAATTTAAAGATGTAATAAGACCAAAAGCTGGTTCTTTGAAAGGAATAACAAAACTGATAAACCATTGCCCAGACTCACAAAAGAAAAACAGGAGATGAAGCAAATGACCCAAACAAGAAATAAGATGGGTGATATTAAACAGAAAAAACTGAAATTAAAAGGATCACATCAGATTATAATGAAAAATTGTATTCCAACAAATTTGAAAACCTAGAAGAAATGGACAAATTTCTAGAAACACTATATACCTAAACTCATACAAACAGAGGTAGAACAACCAAATACACCCATAACAAAAGAAAAAATTGAAAAGATAATTAAAAAGCTCTAAACAAACAAAAAGCCCTGGCCCTGACAACTTCATTGGAGAATTCAATCAAACTTTCAGAGAAAAGTTAACACCACTACTATGAAAGATCTATTTCAGGGCATAGAAAAGGAAGGAATACTTCCAAACTCATTCTATGAAACCAGCATAACCCTGATACCAAAACCTGGTAAAGACACCACAAAAAAAGAAAATTACACACCTATAGCTCTCATGAACTTAGACGCAATAATCCTCAACAAAATCCTAGCCAATTGAATTCAACAATAGATAAAAAAATAATAATAATTCACCGTGATCAAGTGGGATTCGTACTAGGTATGCAGGAATGGTTCAACATTAGAAAATAATCAATGTAATCCATCATATAAATAAAACAAAAAACAAAAACCACATCATCTTATCCAATGATGCAGAAAAAGTATCTGACAAAGTCCAACACCCACCCATTCATGATAAAAACTCTCAGCAAAATAGAAATAGAAGGAAAATTCCTCAACATAATAAACGTTGGCATTTATACAAAGCCAAGAGCCAACATCATTGTAAATGGAGAGACTCTGAAAGCACTCCCCTTGAGAACGGGAACCAGAAAAGAATGCTGTTTTTCACCGCTCTTATTCAACATGGTGCTGGAGGTCCTAGTCAGAGCAATTAGGCTAGAAATAAAGGACATCCAAATTGGTAAAGAAGAAGTAAAAGTATCTCTATTTGTGGATGACATGATCCTATACACAGACAACTCTAAAGAATCTGCAAGAAAACTACAGGAAGTAATAGAACAGTTCAGCAGAGTATCAGGATACAGGATAAATATAGAAAAATCAGTTGGATTCCTCTACACCAACAAAGAGAACATCAAAGAGGAAATCACCAAATCAATGTCATTTAAAATAGCACTCAAGAAGATAAAATACTTAGGAATAAATCTAACCAGAGACGTGAAAGACCTATACAAGGAAAAGTACAAGACGCTATTGCAAGAAACCAAAAAAAGATCCACATAAGTGGAAAAACATACCTTGCTCGTGGATAGGAAGACTCAACATTGTAAAAATGCCCGTTCTACTCAAAAAAACCCAAAGCAATCTATAAATACAAACCAATCCAGATCCAAATTCCAATGAAATTTTTTAGTGAGATGGAGAAACAAATCACCAACTCCATATGGAAGGAAAAGAGGCCCTGTATAAGTAAAACATCACTGAAAAAGAACAAAGTGGGAGGCCTCACACTACCTGATTTTAGAACCAATTATACTGCCACAGTAGTCAAAACAGCCTGGTACTGGTACAAAAACAGATAGAGCAGTGGAACAGAATTGAGAATCCAGATGTAAATCCATTCACATATGAGCAGCTGATATTTGACAAAGGCCTAAAGTCTGTTAAATGAGGAAAAGACAGTCTCTTCAACAAATCTTGCTGGCATAACTGGATATCCATCTGCAAAAAAATTAAACAAGACCCATACCTCACACCATGCACAAAAACTAACTCAAAATGGATCAACAACCTAAACATAAAATCTAAAATTAGAAAGATCATAGAAATAAAAACAGGGACAATGCTAGGAGCCCTAATACATGTCATAAACAGTATACAAAACATTACCAACAATGCACAAACTTCAGAAGAGAAAATATGTAACTGGGAGCTCCTAAAAATCAAACACCTATGCTCATCCAAAGAAATCATCAAAAGACTAAAAAGATACCTACAGACTGAAAAGGATTTTAGCTATGACAACTCTGATCAGCATCTGATCTCAATCTACACGATACTGCAAAAACTCAACAATAAAAAGACAAATAACCCAATTAAAAAAAATGGGCAAAAGATATGAACAGGCACTTCACCAAAAAGACATTCAGGAGGCCAACAGATACATGAGCGAATGCTCAAGATCATTAGCCATTAGGGAAATGCAAATCAAAACTACAATGAAATACCATCTCACTCCAAATAGTCTGGCATTAATCAAAAAACTCAAAATAATAAATGTTGGAAAGGTTGTGGAGAGAATGAAACACTTATACACTGCTGGTGGAAATGTAAAATGGTACAACCACTTTGGAAACCAATTTGGCAGTTCCTTGAAAAGCTAGAAATAGAGCTACCATACGATTCAGCAATCCCACTCCTTGGAATATATCCTAGAGAAATAAGAGCCTTTACACAAACAGATATATGCACACCCATGTTCATTGCAGCACTCTTTACAACAACAAAAAGATGGAAGACGCCAAGGTGCCAGTCATGGGCTGAATTATGTCCCCCCAAAAATGTGTGTATCAACTTGGTTAGGCATGATTCCCAGTATTCTGTGGTTGTCCTTCATTTTGTGACTGTAATTTTATGTTAAAGAGGGTTAGGGTGGGATTGTAACACCACCCTCACCCAGGTCACATCCCTGATCTGATATAAAGGGAGTTTCCCTGGGGCGTGGCCTGCATCACCTTTTACCTCTCAAGAGAGAAAAAGGAAAGGGTTCTAACAGAATTAGGGACCTCACACCCCCAAGAAAGCAGCACTGGGAGCAGAGCACGCCCTTTGTTTCTGGGTCCCTGCACCTGAGAAGCTCCTCGACCAGGAGAAGATCGATGACAAGGAATCTTCCTCCAGAGCCGACAGAGACAGAAAACCATCCCCTGGACCTGACACCTTGAATTTGGACTTGTAACCTGCTAGACTGTGAGAGAATAAATTTCTCTTTGTTAACACTATCCACTTGTGGTATATCTGTTATAGCAGGACTAGATGACTCAGACAGTGACCATCAATGGATGAATGGGAAAATAAATTCTCGTATGTTCACATAACAGAATACTGCGCAACGATTAAGATTAAGAACAATGATAAACTGATGAAATATCTTATAACATGGAGGAATCTGGAAGGCATTGTGCTGATTGAAATTAGTCAGTTGCAAAAGAACAAATATCATATGAGACCACTATAATAAGAACTCAAGAAAAATTTTAAACACAGAAGAAAATATTCTTTGATGGTTATGAGGTGGGGAGGGAGGGAGAGGGGTATTTACTAATTAAATAATAGACACGAATAATTTTAGGTGAAGGGAAAGACAACATACAATACAGGAGAGTTCTGCACAACTGGACTAAACTAAAAGCCAAGAAGTTTCCTGAATACAGCCAACATCTTCGAAGGCCAGAGTAGCAGGAACAGAGCTCTGGGGACCATGGTTTCAGGGAATATCTAGGTCAACTGGCATAACAAGACGTGTTAAAAAAATGTTCTGCATCCCATGTTCGTGAGTGGCATCTGGGGTTTTCAACGCTAGCAAGCAGCCATCTAAGATGTCTCGTTTGGTCTTAAGCCCCTGGAGCAAATGAGAATGAAGAACACCAAAGACGTAAGGTAAGGATGAGCCCAAGAGACAAAAACAGCCACATAAAGTTGAGACCACATCAGCCTGAGACCAGAACTAGATGGTGCCCGGCTACCACTGATTACTGCCCTGACAGGGAAAACAACAGGGAATCCCTGATGGAGCAGGAAAACAGTGGGATGAAGACCTCAAATTCTCATTAAAAAAACAAGACAATGGTCTGACTAAGACTACAGGGACACTGGAGTTCACCGTCCCCGGACCCTCTGTTAGCCCAAGACTGGAACCATTCCCAAAGCCAACTCTTCAAACAGGGATTGGACTGAACTATAAGACAGAAAATGTTACTGGTGAGGAGTGAATTCTTGGCTCAGGTAGACACATGAGGCTACGTAGGCAGTTCCTGTCTGAAGGGGAGATGAGAAGGCAGAGGGGTTAGGAGCTGGTTGAACAGACATGGGGAATACATGGTGGAGAGGAGGACTGTACTGGCTCATTAGGAGGAGAGCTGCTAGGAGTACATAGCAAGGTGTGTGTTTTTGTATGAAAGACTGACTTGATTTGTAAACTTTCACTTAAAGCACAATATATATAATAATAAAAAAGATTAAGAATTGGTTTGATTTCAAAAGCATGGTAAATACTTATGGATAGATATTTGCATTTACATGCTTGGTCCTCAGTTTCTACACCTAAGAAGAAGATGAGAAAGATTAACTTTGTTTTCTAGTCACTGTGAGTCGGAGTCGACTCGAAGGCAATGGGTTTGGCTTTTTTTGGCTTAGATCCTCCTGTGGGCTAGGCTCTCCCTTAGGCACCTTGAATGTATCAATCTCAGGCCATTTTCAAATTCTGTAGATGACGTTTATGTTGCTAGTTTTATATTAATGATTGAAAAACCAGGAAGGCAGTGAGATAAAGCAATTCCTTCATTGCAGCTGCTGAAAAGCAAATAAAGGATTTAATCCAATATCTCTGACTAGGCAACCACTTTCATGACTTGAAGGCAAATATCTTGTGAAGAGATACAAATAGCTCAGAGTGGTAAAAAGGAAGGAAAGAAAGTAATACCTTCCTAGTTGTAGCAGCTATTATGGACTGTTGAGCGTATTACCCCCCACTTAATCCTCAAGGCTTTTTGATTAGGAAGTTTTGTTTCCCCAATCTTAAATGTGTTATAAGGGAATCTTGAAGTGCTTAGACAAACTTACAAGGGCTCTTTAGATTTTAAGTGAAAATCCAGGAATGAAATCCAAGACTGCCTGATTTTAACTATAAACCTGGTTCACTTATTCTGTCTTATTACAACAATCCCCAAATCTAGTGGTGGTTTCCAACTTAATATTTTAGTTTTTCTTAGCATAGTGTCCTTGAGAGACAGACAGATAAGTCCTTTATTTAAAGAAATAGCCTATGAAGACATAGTATATAAAATTAATTAATGATATTCCTAATGTAGTTATAAGAAAAAGTAACATGATTTTATTAGTCTTTCATCAATGTTGTCCCTTTGAGAAGTTTTATTCCTTTAATTTCTATACTTTTATCACACTGATTTATAAAATTTTTATCTACCTCTAGAGAAGCTTCTCTTGCTTTTCAGATGTTACTTTTTGCTCAGCCTTGAGGGATTGTATGAAATCCAGACAAATTCCTTTCACCCACTGCAGAAATCAGTTTAGAAACCAAAGTATTCATCTCAGGTAACAGGAAAGAAAAGTACCTGTCAGTCAATTAAAAATGTAGCAGTCTTGGAAACAACTGGGGCCTATTTCTTGAAAGTATTTAAGGTAAGATGAGGGTTCTCTGTCAAATGGTGGTAACTTAACAACTTTGGGACCTAAATCACCTTCCTGCATATTTATCTGAACAAATACATTTCTTTCCAAATTCACTGCATGCCAGAAACACTAAATCATTAATAATTTGGTTCATGAATATAATAATAATTTGATTCTACTAGTAGATTTGCACCATGGTAGAGGAAGTAAATTCTGATGACCTATCCAGAAACATTTTGTTGGTTTTCCTTGTTCCAGAAGTAAAAGACTGAGATTAAGATTTCCTAAACATCTACTTCCCCCCAGGGCCTTTGTATTTTAGTTAAAAACTAAAAATATTATAAACATGCAGACACTTCTATTTATGTCCTTAAGGCCTGTACATATAAAAATGGATTTTTAAGCTCCATTTAATTTTAATGTGGATTGGTATTTGTCCAGATAGTTTTGATGGCCAAATACTATAAAAAACCTTAGTATTTAACTATGAAACTAACTTTCCACACTTGGAAAATATGTGTGTAGATGCAATTACTGAAGACGCAACTGCAGCATTCCATCCAGTGGCTGGCACAATTGGACTATGACTTAAGGGGATTTGCAAAGCTAGGAAACAGCCAATTTCCCTCAAGTACTCATTACTGTTACCCACTTTTAGGGTTAAGACATTTACTCCCCAAATCTCATAGTAAAATGGCAAATAAAGTTGGGATAGGTGATAAGATACAAGGCACTTGCTATGGTTTTCTTTATATCAGCTATTGCATCACAAATAATTGACTCTATGGAACTTAAGCATATATATAAATTACAAAGAATGAGTAAGCGGTGTATAAAAGAAGTGCCTCATGAGTGAGAGGGAGGGAGTATCTTATAGGACTTTATGTTGGGGCTCAGGAAGCAGGGGAAAGAATGAGAGGACAGATTGGGAGGAGAGAAAATGACGGGGAAATGGGAGATGGTGGTTCCTAGGTGTTCACATTAAAACTTCCTCGGTCTCATCCCTGATAGCATCAAGTTCCTCAGGGCCCCTGTGACATCTTTGTTCCGGAGGCTGTAAATGAACGGGTTCAACACAGGGGTGATGATGGTGTAAAAAGCAGACACCGTCATGTCCTGCTCACCTGTGTGGTAGGATCTGGGGAGCATATTGGTGTATATGCTAGCACCAAAAAAGAGCAGCACTACCACCATGTGGGAGGAGCAGGTGGCAAAGGCCTTTCTGCGGCCCTCTGCTGAATTTATGCTGTGGATGAGGCGCAGGATGAGAACATATGAGCCAGATACACTAACGATGGGGACGAGGAGCATGAGGATACAGCACAGGTACATGACCATCTCGTAAAGGAGGGTGTTGGAGCAGGAGAGCTTCAGCAGGGCAGGGGCCTCACAGAAAAAGTTCACGATTTTTCTAAACTGACAAAAAGGTAAGCTCATGGTCATTGCAGTGAGCAACAAACCATCCAACATTCCCAGGAACCAGCATCCAGACATGAAGAGATGGCAGACTCTCTGGTTCATGAGCAGTGGGTAATGGAGAGGTCTGCAAATGGCAGCATATCGATCATAGGCCATGGCACTTAGGAGAAAAATCTCAGCTCCAGCGAGGGTGAGATAGGAGAACATCTGGACCCCACAACCCAAGTGGGAAATTGTATTATCTCCAGTAACCTGGTCCAAGAGCATCTTGGGGACTGTCGCACATATGTACATGAGGTCTATGAGGGAGAGCTGGCTGATGAAGAAGTACATGGGAGTGTGAAGGCAGGGCTCCCTGTGGATCAGGAGGATGAGAAGGGCATTCCCAGTTAGGGCCATCAAGAAAAGGACAAAGGTCAAGGTATAGAGGAAAACTGCACATTTAGTTTGATCAAAGAGCCCCATGAGGATGAAATAGGTGCTTGATGTTTGATTCTCTGAAGTTTGATTCCCCGAGTACATGGTTCAGCTTACAGTTTTCACCTGGGAGAGAAGAATAAGTTACATTGTTTTTTAAATCTTTCACATATATATATATTCCCCCCGCCCCGGGAGATGGTTAATTGGAGTGAAAAATCACACTCCTAATCTCTACAGCAAATAGTTTCCAGCTATACCCTGAATATTCTATCTAGAATATGCTTTATCAAACTACACGTTGAAGCCATCAACTACTTTCACCATTCTAAGGCAAAGATGACATGGTTTTAATTCATCTGACATGTTAGCAAAGCTTAGATCATTCGTTTCTTCATGTTAGGGAATTGAGGTAAGTTCCCCTTCTTACATTCTTTTGAATACAACTATGGAAAACTATAGAGGAAGCATAAACAGCATTGATTAACTAAAGAGAATTTTTCGATTTTTCTTGTTGTTCACATTCCCCATACTCTTCCCTGGAGCTCTCACTTTTTTAAAAATCCTCTCCTAATCCACCATTTTTGTAGCTGTTGTTTTTCCATTTTTTTCTTCTCAGTCACATAGTAACTTTCCACTCAAGGTACATACATATGGGAATCAAATATGATTGTCAATTAGGTGGTGCAGTTATCAAAACACAAACCCCATCTTTGTCATGAGGAAATTTTACATTTTTAAGCAGTTTCATTTTTTCCAGTTTGTAAAGCATATTTTCATATTTGATACTTAGGAACAAAACTCTCATTCTTTGTAAAAATACACCTAAATGTCAGAAAGCCAGAATCATGCAGAACATAACTACTATAATCAGAACTTGAACTAACAGTCAATTTAGAACCCTCCTCCCCTCAAACATATTTTATATTTGGACCCTATTTGTCTGTGCCACCCTATGTCATCCAATGATAGCTTTAGGTGCTTTACAGTGTTATCAACAATATTAACTATTTAAGGGAGGGTTATATCTGCAGTTCAAGTCCCTTCTTCATGCCAACTGGAAGATTGAAAAGCCCACTTTACATTCACATGGAAAACATGGTTACTGTAAGACTGCTTCCTAATTGTGTATCTACTTTCGTCATAATTTGATCCCAAACTCAGAAAGTCTGCTTATATATTATACTTCAATTAACAGTTTATTAAGTTCATCTGTAACAATAAACACAAACAAATTTTGGAAAATAAATGACAAAATAGGCAACAAAGTGCTTCATTATCCATGGTCCCAAAGAGATTTGGGTGAGCAGAGCTCCAGTACCCCCTGCCAGATGCACAAGGTGGTCAAGAAATAAACACTGGGTTATTTATTTTTGCGCAGCAGCGTAACCTAACGTGAGCCATTCTGACTGATCCGCCATTGCATTTAATATTGCAGGACCATATATCCCTATTATTTACCTGCCTCCATTGTTTTATTTTATTACAATAACATATATCATCTAACATACTATATATGTATGTATATATATTTATATATATTCTTATTTACTCTTTACTGGTTTATTTTCCTACACTAGGAAGGCAAAACGTGTCTATTTTGTTCTCTATTATTCTCTAACATTAGCTCTTTGCCTGACACAGTTCTAACTCATTCATATCTGTCAAATGAATAAATAAATGAAAAAGGGAAAATGAACGTGAGAGACCAAATTAATGCAAGACTTTTGGGGAAGAGTTTGGTAATATCTCATAAAATTCCACTTCTACTTAGCACTTTTACTTCAAGGAGTATGCCCTGGGAGACTATACAAGGATGCACGTTGCAACACATTAAAAAACAAAAACACAACACTATTATGAACCATGAAATACAGGAGGAATGTCTATATATTCATCTACAGGAAAATGGATATGTAAATAAATCATATATCAATTTATTGGAAAAATTCAACAAATAAAGTTGAAAGAAAAAGCAAAATTACAGTGTGATACAATTTATCAAATACTACACTGCAAAATATTAAATTTGGACACATATATCTGCAATAAAATAAATAAATACATAGGCAGAGTATACACCAACTAGAGGAGAAGAGCTCATTCTCCGAGACACTGAAGGGAGAGTAATTCACAGAGGGTATTCCAGAGATGGTTCAATGCACCTATAACATAGTTTGGAGAGTTGAAAAAAATTTCTTTTTGGAGCAGAATTTGGGACATGACGAGCACTATATTAACATATTTTCTCCATGTCTGAAATACATTATAATAAAATAGATGAAAGAAAAGTGCAATGTAGGCATTCAACAAGTCTGAAATCTGTGCTTTTTTTCTTTTTTTTTTCTTTCAATGTCTCAGTACTGAGTATTTCCTGAGATTCTAAATGAGTTACGGGTTTTTTTGAAATAAGAATATAATTATGAGTAATTTCAAACATTCAGCTTACATTACTCCAAATTTCCAGCTTACATTAGCATGCTCTTCTTTTACCATGGAATTTCCTATTTCAGTGGTCCCCTGACAAAATTATTTTCAAGGTATTTTGTCAACTTCTACTCTAGAATCTACCTTAATCGCAAAGAATCATCTTACCCTTTCTCAGGCTTGTGGTTTTTGCCTTACTTTATTATAAGTATTTTTATAACTTGTTTTCACTGTTTTGGATTTTACCTCTTTCCATTAATTACTGGGTTAACAAACAATAGATTATAACCTAGAAGCAAGAAGAACAATTTTCCCTTCTTAATATAGAGTACTTTGCTGAAGAAGAATATTTAAAAAAAAAATTGAAAAATAGTATTGTACTTTTTCTTTTATTTCTACTCAATACTTACCTATGTAGTGGAATTTTGAGACATAAATCAAGGAGAGCAGAAGTCCAGGTCAGAACTGCCCCTTTCTCCACCAGCCTGCATGAAGTTTTGTAAGTTGATCATGAAGATTCCTTGGGATCTGACTTTGCTCAGGGATCCTTCAAAAGCGTGGTCCTGGATTTGCAATACTGAATTAAAGAGATTAGGGATCATTGTGGTATAATTTACTTGACACAAACTACCTTGTCAGGGTATTTAGACAAACTTTAGAAGGGGCAATTACATTTCAATGCTTCATACATCTACATGGTGGTGAGCATGGATACACCTGGAAATGGAGATGGGTTAAGTTTAGGGACATGCTTAATTTCTACTAGAACGTTTACTAGCAAATTCTATTAAATTTTTATACAATCTAATTTTTGATCAAGATTATGGATACATTTAAATTCCATTAAAGTGGCTCCAATCAAATGCAGATCTTGGTCCAAATTGCTTTTTTTCCCACGGCAGTTATAATTTTGAACAACTCTAATGCGAGGTACTATGATTATTGCTTTAAACACATTATTATGACATGAAATGTTTTTTTGGAATACCTGATATTATGCGCAATTCAACCTCTTCTTGGATATTTTTTTCTGGTTTAGTGTGATTCCAGTTATAAATCTTGGGTAATCTAAATAGGAGAAATTGATTGGGAAAACTCATGGGAAACTGCCAATTGAAGGAGAAAAGGGAGCAGATTCTCCTTAATAACATACAGGTGTTTCGGTTCACAGCCTGTTTTCTTCGTATTGTTGCATATTCGGGGTCACAAGAGTAATACCCACAGAGTGATCATAAGCTAAAAAGATTAAATGCAAGATCTGAGACATAATGTACAGAAACAGGGCTTCCAATAATGACAATGTGGCTAGATGTAGAGTACGACTTATTTATAGTGGGAACACCACAGGGACTGCAGGTCTTAACCCATCAATTAGACTTTGAGAGATTCAGTGGAGATTTACAGTCCTGAAATCATCCCATGTGGTTGATGGGGTAAGCCTTACTGTCTCCTTTGACCCAACGATCCACAACAGAATTCTAATGAACAGAATACATATGATTATTAGCTATATGTTCATACATGTGGAACGCTCTCCAAATTGATATTTTTGTTCAAGTAAATTAAAAATCTCTAAATGTTTTTCAATTTCAGAATTAGTATATCTTTATAGAATAACTTAAAAATTACACTTCACTTTCATTATTTCTATGAAGATTGCAAATATATGAATAATCAAATGTGTGGCTCTTCCTTGAAGGGTGAATAACCTACCGTAGTTCTAGAGCTAGTGGTCACTTTAGATTCAGATTAACTAGATAAGGATCTTCTTTATATATATGCATATGTATGAGGAATTAGAGAGTCAGAGAGGCTTTATGGGTTACTAAAGGTCATGGCACACAACAGAGACAGCACCAGAGCTAATATCACAACCCAGAGATCCAAATCTATGTCTCGGTCATAGAGTCCCAAAGGGGTGCAAAGCCAATGAATAATTAAAGATTAAGGCACAAATGAGTAGTATAAATATGAGAGAAAATGTCAAAGTGATGAAGAACTTGAGTATAAACTCACAAGAAAAGTATGGCTTTGTAATGTGGAGAGAGAAGCAAGGCGAATGATTATCATATTCGCTGGCCTGTAAACAAATGATTACTTCAGCTGATCTCTAAATTTCCATCGACAAAAGTGAATGTTTTAATTCCACAATCTTAGTTAAGTAATAATATATAAATATGTTTGGGCAGGATTACAATGGGTTCATTGGTTTTGTATTAAGTAGTTAATGACAAATATAAAATAATTCTCCAACCAAATGACAGCTGTTGTTTTCAAGTTATTTCTAACTCATAGCAACCCTGTAGTAGAACTGGTTCATATGGTTTTCGAAGGATGTACTCCTTTCTTTTCTTAGTTTTAACAAAGAGAAATTTATTCTCTCACAGTCTAGTAGGCTACAGGTCCAAATTCGTGGTGTCAGCTCCAAGGGAAGGCTCTCTCTCTCTCTGTAAGTTCCTTAGGAAGGTCCTTGTCATCAATCTTCCCCTGGTTGAAGAGCTTCTCAGTGCAGGGACCCTAGGTCCAAAGGACACACTATTCTCCTGACTCTTGATTCTTTTTTTTTTTTTTTAATTTTTATTGTTTTTTAAGAGTTTACAAATCAAGTCAGTCTCTCATACAAATATTTATATACAAAAGATACTCTTTATGGAAGCTGACTACTACATCTTTCTCATGCAGAGTAGCTGGTGGTTTTGAACCATCAAACTTTGGTTTAGCAGTGAAGGGCTTAACCACTGAGCCTCCATTGTTCCTTAATTCCCCAGCAGTAGGTTATAAATGCAAATATCTTGAACAAAATTTTATTGTATATCTGTTGTGGTACTTTTTAGTTGCAATCAAGTCACTGCTGGCTCATATTGACCTCATGTACAGCAGAAGAAAACATTGCCTTGTCCTGCACTATCTTCACAATTTTTGATATGCTTGAGTCTGTTATTATGGCCACTAGGTATTCTGAGCATCTTCCAACCTAAGGGTTCTTCTTGTTGCACTATGTCTGGAAATATAATGTTGTGACCCATAGGGTTTTTATTGATTAAGTTTTAGCAATTAGATAACCACACCTTTCTTCCTACTCAGTCTTACTATAGAAGCTCTACTGAAACCTGTCCACCATGAGTCCCGGCTGGTATTTGAAATACCAGTGGCATAGCTTCAAAGCATCATAGGAACATACAAGCCACCACGTACAACAAACTGACAGGTAGGTGTTAGATTGAATGCCTAACAACTGCCAAAGACAGAAAGAGCGGTCAATGAGATAAACAGACCCTGCTTTCATGGACTTTACCATTTGATGAATAAATTCATATTATTTTCATAGTCACATAATATTAATGGATTTTAAAAGGATGAATACAGCTATGGTAAGAAATGAGATGGGAGCCTACCACAGTCTTTACTGCAGGACAAAATTTCCTCAGGGAAATAATGGATGGACAGACAATATGGCTATATGTGAGATAGGAGGAACATGGCAATATCTTGCAGGGTTGAGGCAATGTTCTCCAGGAGGCTATATATGCACTAAAGAAGTGTCCATTATATGGTGCTTTTTCTCCCAAAGCCAGGATTTATGGGTCCAGGAATCAAGTGGTGGAAACGGGATTTGCACTACTCATCATTACCTTTACTGACTCACTCGCAAAATTTTTACTTCCTGTCACAGTAACCTATGCTCTGTGGGTCTAGAGGTCTTACTTCCAAAGGGAGGACACACAACACTGATTCCACTGAACTGGAAGTTAAGAATGCCACCCAGCCACTTTGGGATCTTCATGCCTCTGAATCTGCAGCCGTTTAAGGGAGTTACTATATTGGCTGGTGTGATTGCTCCAGATTACTAATGGGAAATCGGATTGATATTACAGAATGGAGGTCAAAAGGGTATGTCTGGAATACAGGAGATACCTTAGGCCGTCTCTTAGTACTACCATTCCCTGTGATTAAAGTCAAAGGAGATCTACAGCAACCCAATTCTGATATGATTATTAACAGCTCAGACCCTTCAGGAATGAAGGTTTGGGTTGCCCCTCCAGCAAAGAATCACAGCCAGCTGGGGTGTTTGCTGAGGGCTAAGGGAATACGGAATGGTTGGTGGAAGAAGGTAGTTCTAAAGACCAGCTATGACCACGTGACCAGTTGCAGAAACAAGGGCTGTTAACTGTTAGGAGTATTTCTACCTTGTGTTTTACCTGTATGTGTGTTGTGTGTATATAATATCTTTGCTTTCTTCCTTCTCTTATTCCATTACTTATTATAAAATATTGGATGCAAATGGGGCTAGTACATTTTCTGTTTCTGCATGTTAGGTATATCATGTTAGCCTTTATGATGTCTGTATTTAAGGAGATATATACAGATGCCTAGTTGACAAGGGGTGGACTGTGATGGTTAATGTTATGTGTTAACTTGGTTAGGCCATGATTCTCAGTAGCTTGGCAGATATTATGTCATCCTCCTCCTTTTTGTGATCTGATGTGAGTGACCAATCAGTTGGGGGCGGTTTCCAAGGAGGTGTGGCCTGTATACAATCTGTTTGGATGTTTGGGCAATACTCACTCTCTCTCTTGATCCTGCATTCAGCTTGTCGTCCTCTGACTTCTGGATCTTGGGAGGTAAGCGTGCGTCCTGCTGCCTGCCTGACGTGCATATTTTGGATTCACCAGCTCCTACAACCTCTTGAGCCAGCAGCCTGACCCCTGACCTGCAGATTTTGAGTTTGTCAGCCTCTGCAACCGCATGAGTCAGGAGAAGTTTCCAGCCTACTGTGCATTTGGAACTTGCCAGCCTCCACAAGAGTGGGAACCATTTCCTGGAAATAGATCTCTGTGTACATATTTATACATACACTTCACTGGTTTTCCTCCTCTAGAGAACCCAACCTAAGATGCTGACTGGTACTCATTAAGTAAGTTCCCTAGTTCAGCCTCTATCCTCAGGATAAGTTGGTGCCCCAAGTCATAGACAGCTCTGCCATTTGCAGTTTCAGGAGGTCAAAAGAACTAATGAATAAAAGGCATTTCTCTTATTTGTCATGGCTACGCGTATAGATTCTGCCATTGTGTAAGTAATGGAAATATGATTAAATCCATGCCTACTATGTAATGGTCTATCCCATTCTCCCTATTTTGCTCTTGCCCAACTTCAAGTATTACATTCTAGTTTATTAAACTGACCCAGAGTTGGATATTATACAGTCACTAACACTTTTTTTTTAACACTTACACTTGTGAAATTAGTAAATAATTTTGTAAAAATAAATATTTCCTAGTTCTTAAAATAATGAGAATAGAGCAAAACAATTTTAGAGAAACTTGGATAATTTATAACTTGATGTTTCAAAACTCATTATCTAATCTCTCTGTATCCTTCAAAATCCCTCATCCATGACTCATTTAATGTATGTGTCTATACTCAATATTTTCCCATTTCTCTCTTCTAATCAAAATATTTCTGGGATATTTTGAAATATATCTATGTTCTTCTATATGTTATGTGAAATTATCTTGAAACTGTCTTTTCTTTTGTCTCTATTGCCTGACATATTCTTCACTTATATGTCGACATGTGTGTTTATCTCACTCATCTACATATATGTGGGAAAAAACGTGATGAGCAAAACTCAAATCATTATTAATAGCCCATGTTTTCTATTCCATCATTTCAAGAAACTAAAGGATTATTTATATCCAGGATTCATGATAAAAATAACTTATTTGAATTTAGGAAACAAAAAAGAATATTAAAATTTTGAATGCAAATTTTTCTTAATAATTTTTATTGTGCTTTAAGTGAAAGTTTACAAATCAAGTCAGTCTGCCACACATAAGCCTAAATACACCTTACTACATACTCCCATTTACTCTCCCCCTAATGAGTCCCGCTCCCTCCCTCCAGTCTCTCCTTTCCTGACCCTATTGCCAGTTTCTAAACCTGTCTACCCTCTCTTTTCCCCCCAGACGGGAGACGCCAACACGGTCTCAAGTGTCCACCCGATACAAGTAGCTCACTCTTCATCAGCATCTCTCTCCAACCCATCATCCAGTCCCTTCCAAGTCTGATGAGTTGCCGTCGGGAATGGTTCTTCTCCTGGGCCAAGAGAAGGTTTGGGGACCATGACCGCCGGGATCCTTCTAGTTTCAGTCAGACCATTAAGTCTGGTCTTTTTATGAGAATTTGGGGTCTGCATCCCACTGTTCTCCTGCTCCCTCAGGGGTTCTCTGTTGTGCTCCCTGTCAGGGCAGTCATTGGTTGTGGCTGGGCACCATCTAGTTCTTCTGGTCTCAGGATGATGTAAGACTCTAGTTCACGTGACCCTTTCTATCTCTTCGGCTCATAGTTATCATGTGACCTTGGTGTTCTTCATTCTCCTTTGATCCAGGTGGGTTGAGACCAATTGATACATCTTAGATGGCCGCTTGTTAGCATTTAAGACCCCAGACGCCACACTTCAAAGTGGGATGCAGATTGTTTTCATAATAGAATTTATTTTGCCAATTGACTTAGATGTCCCCTTAAGCCATAGTCCCCAAACCCGTCCTTGCTCGGCTGACCTTCAGAGCGTTCAGTTTATCCCGGAAATTTCTTTGCCTTTTGTCCAGTCCAGTTGAGCTGACCTTCCCTGTATTGAGTATTCTCCTTCCCTTCACCTAAAGTAGTTATCATCTACTATCTAATCAGTAAATAACCCTCTCCCACCCTCCCTCCCTCCCCCCTCTTGTAACCACAGAAGAATGTGTTCTTATCAGTTTATATTATTTCTCAAGATCTTATAATAGTGGTCTTATACAATATTTCTCCTTTTGTATATGACTAATTTCACTCAGCATAATGCCTTCCAGATTCCTACATGTTAAGAAATGTTTCACAGATTCCTCACTGTTCTTTATCAATGCGTAGTATTCCATTGTGTGAATATGCCATAATTTATTTGCCCATTCATCCGTTGATGGACACCTTGGTTGCTCTCAGCTTTTTGCTATTGTAAACAGTGCTGCAATAAACATGGGTGTGAATATATCTGTTCGTGTATAGGCTCTTATTTCTTTAGGGTATATTCCGAGGAGTGGGATTTCTGGGTTGTATGGTAATTCTGTATCTAACTTTTTAAGAAAACGCCAGATAGATTTCCGAAGTGGTTGTACCATTTGACATTCCCACCAGCAGTGTATGAGTTCCAATCTCTCTGCAGCCTTTCCAACGTTTATTATTTTGTGTTTTTTGGATTAATTCCAGGTTTGTTGGAGTGAGATGGAATCTCATTTTAGTTTTAATTTACATTTCTCTAATGGTTAATGATCGAGAGCATTTTCTCATGTATCTGTTAGCTGCCTGAATACCTTCTTTAGTGAAGTGCGTGTTCATATCCTTTGCCCACTTCTTGATTGGGTTGTTTGTCTTTTTGTGGTTGAGATTTGACAGAATTATATGGATTTTAGAGATCAGGAACTGGTCGGAGATGTCATAGCTGAAAATTTTTTCCCAGTCTGTAGGTGGTCTTTTTACTCTTTTGGTGAAGTCTTTAGATGAGCATAGGTGTTTGATTTTGAGGAGCTCCCAGTTATCTGGTTTCTCTTCGTCATTTTTAGTAATGTTTTGTATTCTGTTCATGCCCTGTATTAGGGCTCCTAACGTTGTCCCTATTTTTCTTCCATGATCTTTATTATTTTAGTCTTTATGTTTAGGTCTTTGATCCACTTGGAGTTAGTTTTTGTGCATGGTGTGAGGTATGAGTCCTGTTTCATTTTTTTTGCAAATGGATATCCAGTTATGCCAGCACCGTTTGTTAAAAAGACTATCTTTTCCCCAATTAACTGACACTGGTCCTTTGTCAAATATCAGCTGCTCATATGTGGGTTCTCAATTCTGTTCCGTTGGTCAATATGCCTGTTGTTGTACCAGTGCTAGGCTGTTTTGACTACTGTGGCTGTATAATATGTTCTAAAATCAAGTAGAGTGAGGCCTCCCACTTTCTTCTTCTTTTTCAGTAATGCTTTACTTATCCGGGGTTCCTTTCCCTTCCATATGAAGTTGGTGATTTGTTTCTCCATCATATTAAAAAATGGCATTGGAATTTGGATAGGAAGTTCACTGTATGTATAGATGGCTTTTGGTAGAATAGACATTTTTACAATGTTAAGTCTTCCTATCCATGAGCAAGGTATGTTTTTCCACTTATGTAGGTCCTTTTTAGTTTCTTGCAGTAGTCCTTTGTAGTTCTCTTTGTATAGGTCTTTTGCATCTTTGGTAAGATTTATTCCTAGGTATTTTATCTTCTTGGGGGCTACTGTGAATGGTATTGATTTGGTTATTTCCTCTTCGATGTTCTTTTTGTTGATGTAGTGGAATCCAAGTGATTTTTGTATGTTTACCTTATACCCTGAGACTCGGCCAAACTCTTCTATTAGTTTCAGTAGTTTCTGGAGGATTCCTTAGGGTTTTCTGTGTATAAGATCATGTCATCTGCAAAGAGAGATAATTTGACTTCCTCCTTGCCAATCCGGATGCCCTTTATTTCTTTGTCTAGCCTAATTGCTCTGGCTAGGACCTCTAGCACAATGTTGAATAAGAGTGGCGATAAAGGGCATCCTTGTCTGGTTCCCGTTCCAAAGGAAACGCTTTCAGGCTCTCTCCATTTAGAATGATGTTGGCTCTTGGCTTTGTATAGATGCCCTTTATTATGTTGAGGAATTTTCCTTCAATTCCTATTTTGCTGAGAGTTTTTATTATGAATGGGTGTTGGACTTTGTCAAATGCCTTTTCTGCATCAATTGATAAGATTATGTGGTTTTTGTCTTTTGTTTTATTTATATGGTGGATTACTTTAATGGATTTTCTAATATTAAACCAACCTTGCATACCTGGTATAAATCCCACTTGATCCTGGTGGATTATTTTTTTGATATGTTGTTGAATTCTATTGGCTAGAATTTTGTTGAGGATTTTTGCATCTATGTCCATCAGGGATATAGGTCTGTACATTTTTTTTTTTTTTTTTTGTGGTGTGTTGACCTTGTTTTGGTATCAGGGATATGGTGGCTTCATAGAATGAGTTAGGTAGTATTCCATCATTTTCAAAGCTTTGAAATACCTTTAGTAGTAGCGTTATTAACTCTTCTCTAAAAGTTTGGTAGAACTCTGCAGTGAAGCCGTCCGGGCCAGGGCTTTTTTTTGTTGGGAGTTTTTTTTTATTACATTTTCAATCTCTTTTTTTTTTTTTGTTATGGGTCTATTTAGTTGTTCTACTTCTGATTGTGATAGTTTAGGTAGGTAGTGTTTTTCTAGGAATTCATCCATTTCTTCTAGGTTTGCAAATTTGTTAGAGTACATTTTTTTGTAATAATCTGATATGAGTCTTTTAATTTCAATTGGGTCTTTTGTAATGTGGCCCATCTCGTTTCTTATTCGGGTTATTTATTTCCTTTCCTGTATTTCTTTAGTCAGTCTGGCCAATGCTTTATCCATTTGGTTAATTTTTTCAAAGAACTACCTTTTGGCTTTGTTATTTCTTTTAATTGTTTTTCTGTTTTCTAATTCATTTTGTTCAGCTCTAATTTTTATTATTTGTTTTCTTCTGGTGCCTGATGGATTCTTTTGTTGCTCACTTTCTAATTTTTGAAGTTATAGGGACAGTTCTCTGATTTTGGCTCTTTCTTCTTTTTGTATGTGTGCATTTATAGATATAAATTGACCTCTGAGCACTGCTTTTGCTGTGTCCCAGAGGTTTTGATAGGAAGTATTTTCATTCTCGTTGCTTTCTAAGAATTTCCTTATTGCCTCCTTGATGTCTTCTATAACCCAGTCTTTTTTCAGGAGGGTATTGTTCATTTTCCAAGTATTTGATTTCTTTTCCCTAGTTTTTCTGTTATTGATTTCTAGCTTCATTGCCTTGTGGTCTGAGAAGATGCTTTGTAATATTTCGATGTTTTGGATTCTGCAGAGATTTGTTTTATGACCTAATATGTGGTCTATTCTAGAGAATGTTCCATGTGCACTAGAAAAAAAAAGTGTATTTTGCAGCAGTTGGGTGGAGAGTTCTGTATAAGTCAATGAGGTCAAGTTGGTTGATTGTTGTAAGTAGGTCTTGCGTGTCTCTATTGAGCTTCTTACTGGATGTCCTGTCCTTCTCCGAAAGTGGTGTGTTGAAGTCTCCTACTATATATGTGGAGGTGTCTATCTCACTTTTCAATTCTGTTAAAATTTGATTTATGTATCTTGCAGCCCTGTCATTACGTGAGTAAATATTTAATATGGTTATGTCTTCCTGATCAATTGTCCCTTTTATCATTATATAGTGTCCTTCTTTATCCTTTGTGGTGGATTTAACTTTGAAGCCTATTTTGTCAGAAATTAATATTGCTACTCCTGCTCTTTTTTGATTATTGTTTGCTTGATATTTTTTTTTCCATCCTTTAAGTTTTAGTTTGTTTGTGTCTCTAAGTCTAAGGTGTGTCTCTTGTAGGCAACATATAGACGGATCGTGTTTCTTTATCCAGTCTGAGACTCTCTGTCTCTTTATTGGTGCATTTAGTCCATTTACATTCTGTGTAATTATAGATAAGCAAGAGTTCAGTGCTGTCATTTTGATGACTTTTTGTGTGTGTTGTTGACAATTTCATTTTTCCACCCCCTTTTTTGTGCTGAGACGTTTTTCTTTGTAAATTGTGTGTTCCTCATTTTCATAGTAGTTGAATTTATGTTTGCTGATTCATTATGTTTTTCTTGGTTTTTATTTTGAGTTATGGAATTATTAGACCTCTTTGTGGTTACCTTAATATTTACCCCTATTTTTCTAAGTAAAAACCTACCTTGTATTGTCCTATTTCGCCTTGTTTTCCTCTCCATATGGCAGTTCTATACCTCTTGTATTTAGTCCCTCTTTTTGATTATTGTTATCTTATACATAATGACTTCTATGATTCCCTTTTTTGAGCATTTTTTTCTTTTCAAAATTAATCTTAATTTGTTTTTGTGATTTCCCTATTTGATATCAGGATGTTCTGTTCTGTGACCTTGTGTTGTGTTCGTGTCTGATATTATTGTTTTCCTGACTAATTTCCTTTAGTATTTCTTGTAGCTTTGGTTTGGTTTTTGCAAATTCTCTAAGCTTATGTTTATCTGTAAATGTTTTAATTTTACCTTCATATTTGAGAGAGAGTTTTGCTGGATATGTGATCCTTGACTGCCAGTTTTTCTCCTTCAGTGCTCTCTATATGTCATCCCATTGCCTTCTTGACTGCATGGTTTCTGCTGAGTAGTCTGAACTTATTCTTATTGATTCTCCTTTGTAGCAGACCTTTCTTTTATCCCTGGATGCTTTTAAAATTTTCTCTTTATCTTTGGTTTTGGCAAGTTTGACTATAATATGTCTTGGTGATTTCTTTTTGGATCACTCTTATATGGGGTTCGATGAGCATCTTGGTTAGATATCCTTTTATCTTTCATGATGCCAGGGAAGTTTTCTGCCAACAGCCCTTCAACTCTTCTCTCTGTATTTTCTGTTATACCTCTGTGTTCTGGAACTCCAATCACACTCGAGTTATTCTTTTTGATAGAGTCCCACATGACTCTTAGGGTTTCTTCATTTTTTTTAATTCTTTTATCTGATTTTTCTTCAACTCTATTGTTGTCAATTGCTTTATCCTCCACCTCCCCCACTCTGCATTCCAATTGCTCGTTTCTGCTCTTCTGACTTCCTATTGAGTTGTCTAATTCTGTAATTTTTCTGTTAATCTTTTGGATTTCTGAATGCTCTCTCTCTATGGGTTCTTGCAACTTATTAATTTTTCCACTATGTTCTTGAATAATCTTTTTGATTTCTCCAACTGCTTTATCAGTGTGTTCCTTGGCTTTTTCTGTAGATTGCCTTGTTTCATTTCTGAGGTCATCCCTGATGTCTTGAAGCATTCCGTAAATTAGTTTTTTTATATTCTGCATCTGGCAATTCCAGGATTGTATCTTCATTTAGGAAAGATTTTGATTCTTTAATTTGGGGATTTGTAGAAGCAATCATGGTCTGCTTCTTTATGTGGTTTGATATCGACTGCTGTCTCTGAGCCATCTATAAGATATTGTAATGATTTATTTTATATTTGCTCACTGAGTCTTATCTTGTTTTGTTTTCTTTCAATATATGTAGATGGGCTACTAGATTGTGCTGTCTTGATTGTTGTAGCCTTTGAATCACTTATGTCCTTTTACCAGCTGGTTTAGGTTGTTACCAGATATATAAGCCTTAGAGTCTATTCACTATTATTGAGTAGAATCTGATTTTTGGTCATCAATATGTGGTGTAGACTGTCACATATTCACTTAGAGGAGTAGCGGTGATAGTTGTGTGCACCAAATTTTAGTAGCAGCAGAGGTCACACTCTGGGGAGGGGGGGAAGCAGGATGCTGAGAGGCTTCTGCCAAGTGCCTGTGAGGTAGGTGTTTCTCTATTCCTAAAGCACTTTAGTGGGTGGGCTCTGCAGCTGTACCTTAGGCACCCAATGCATGTACCTTTACAGATTGATAGGTGTCACTATCCTCAGACCCCTATGGCAGGAGGCTAGGAGGTTTGGGTGGAGCTTCAGGCCTCAGTTCTCTGTTGTGGGTCAGTGAGGGCTCTGTTTAATAGGTAGAAATATCAACCCTGGGATACTTGTCTTTCCAGTAATCAGCTAAAACAATTACAGTCAAATAACTATCAGAATTGCCTTTGCATTATAATAGCCACCTTATTGCCTGTAGGGATGAAAGCCCAAGACTGTGGATCTCATATGCTTGGCTGGAGCTGGTTCTGTATTTTTAGTCCAATTTTGGGAAGTCAGGGAAGGAATTTTGGACCCTGGGTTTTTTGTAGCTGCTTCTTTCAGGCCAGGAGAATGGGTTGGGAAAAGCAAAAAGCAAGCAAACATACAAAAGAAAAAGAAAATAAAAACCACAGAGCACTTCACTCTCTGGCCTAGGAAATTCCAATGTTAATGAAGCCACCTCGGAAGTGAAGGGGAGGGATCAGATAGATAGGAGAGAGTAGCACCCAGGAATATAGACAAAGTTACTTTTCTTGCTTGGTGATGACTGTTTTATCTGAGATTTCCGAGGGGAGTGTAGCCTGTGTGTGTTGGCTGGGTTGAGATTGCCCCCAAGGGTCAGGCCCACGTCCTGTGCTTGTGCTGTCTCAGAAGCCATGGTCAGTTCCTCCATTCCCATTCCAAAGCCCAGCACCAAGGTTCCCTGGCTGGGATGCAGCACTCCAGGCTCCAAAACCAGTCTCTGCCTCCCGGTGATTTCTCCTCCTGTCAGCTGCATTGCTGTGCTGCCTGCATGCACTGGCTGGGCTTCCCCCGAGGTCACTTCTGGGGGCTAGGGCTACATCCCATGTTTGCACCATCTCAGGATGCCGTGTTCAGCTCCCCTGTGCCCAGTCCAAAGCCCGGTGCCAAGGTTTTCTGACTGGGACACTCGCTCCAGGCTCTGAAAAGAGTTGCTGCTTCCCCATGGTTGCTCTTTCTCTCGTTAGCCCCGTCAGTGTGCAGCCTGCTTGAGCTGGCTGAGTCTCTACAGAGGTTACCCCAGAGGGCTAGGGGTTAGGGCTGTGTCCCATGCCTGACCCACCTCAGCAAGCCGCAATCAGCCCCACCACTCGGCACCCAGGAACTGCGAGGGCTCAAGGCTGTGGCATGGGTCCCCGGTTCCAGAAGCAGTCACTGCTTCAGGATGCAGCTTTTTGCTCCCCTGTCACTCAGGTCAACTCTTTAGATCTATGTTTGATGGTAATCGTTCATAGATTGTCATGTATGTGATCGATTCACTTGTTTTTCCGGGTCTTTGTTGCAAGAGGGATCCAAGGTAGCTTTTACCTAGTCGGCCATCTTGGCCCCACCTCTGAATGCAAATTTTGATTTTCATGTTTTTTGATAATAATTGAAGGAATCAAGTATTTCATTTGATCCCTTTCAAGAAAGAAAATGTGAAAATCTTGAAACAATGAAAATTAAATATTCTGTTTTCTGAAGAAAAAAGAAATTCAATGAGACAAAAGAATATAATTCATGTTCTAATATAGAGTTGCAATAATTTTGTTTAAATTTTTAAAAAGAAAAAAAATTTATAATAGGTAATATATAGTATATCTGGACCACTGATGACACAGTGGTTAAGAGCCTGGCTGCTAAGCAAAAAGTTGGCAATTCAAAACCACCAGCTACTCCTTGGAAACCCTATGGGGCAGTTCCACTCTATCCTATTGGGTCACTATGAGTCTAAATAGAGTCAACGGTAATGGGTTTGGTTTGGGTTATAATGTTTATCTAAATGCAAGGTTGTAAAAGAGATAAAATACTAAACAAGGAATCAAAAAAAATCAGGTGCTAAAATTCAATTTCTAGCCAACACTTACAACACTAAGTCTATACACAGAGTTAGTCGATTCTGCATGCAAATGCATTCTTCTGAATATGTTGCTGTTGTAGTTAGGTGCTATCGAGTCTGCTTCGACTCATACACATTTCCTTGAATTCCATGCAAGACTAAATAAATGAAAGGGTTTCTCAAGCATTCTATAAAAACAAAGTGCTTTAATTACGGTATATTCACACAATGGAATACTACTTCATAACATGGAAGAATCTGGAAGGCATTATGCTGAGTAAAATTAGTCAGATGCAAATGGACAAATATTGCATAATACCACTATATAAGTGCTCGAGAAATAGTTTAAACAGAGAAGAAAATATTCTTTGATGGTTACGAGAGGGAGGAGGGAGGGAGGGTGGGTAAGGGTTATTCACTAATTAGATAGTAAATAAGAACTACTTTAGGTGACGGGAAAGACAACACATAATACAGGCGAGGTCAGCACAACTGGACTAAACCAAAAGCAAAGAAGTTTGCTGAATAAACTGAATGCTTTGAAGGCCAGCGTAGCAGAGATGGGGGTTTGGGGACCATGGTTTCAGGGATATCTAAGTCAATTGGCATAATAAAATTTATTACGAAATTATTCTGCATCCCACTTTGGAGAGTGGCGCCTGGGGTCTTAAATGCTAGGAAGTGGCCACCTAAGACGCATCAATTGGTCTTAACCCACCTGGATCAAAGGACAATGAAGAACACCAAGGACACAAGGCGATTATGAGCCCAAACTACAGAAAGGGCCACATCAGCCTGAGACCAGAAGAACGAGATGGTCCGTGGCTACAACCAATGACTGCACTGACAGGGAACACAACAGAGAACCCCTGAGGGAACTGGAGAGCAGTGAAATGCAGACCCCAAATTCTCGTACAAAGACCAGACTTAATGGTCTGACTGAGACTAGAAGGACCTAGGCCGTCATGCCCCCCAGACCTTCTGTTGGCTCAGGACAGGAACCATTCCCAAAGTCAACTCTTCAGACACGGATTGGACTGGACAATGGGTTGGAGAGGGATGCTGGTGAGGAGTGAGCTTCTTGGATCAGGTGGACACTTGAGACTGTGTTGGCATCTCCTGTCTGGAGGGGAGATGAGACGGTAGAGGGGGTTAGAAGCTTTTGAAATGGACACAAAAAGAGAGAGTGGAGGGATGGAGTTGGTTTTCTCTTTAGGGGGAGAACAATTGGGAATATGTAGCAAGGTGTATACATGTTTTTGTGTGAGAGACTGTCTTGTTTTGTAAACTTTCACTTAAAGCAAAATAAAAATTTTTTTAAAAAGTGCTATATTTTAAAATTAAGAATTTGTTTGATTTCAAAAGTGTATTAAAAACTTTTGGATAGATATTTGCCTTTGACATGCTTAGCCTTTAGTTTCTACACCTAGGAGGAAGATGGGAAGGATTAACTGTTTTTTATTCCCTCCAATGGGCCAGGCTCTCTACTAGGCACCTTGAATGTATCAATTCTAGAAAATAGTCAAATCTCCTAGATGATGTTTATGTTGCTAGATTTATATTAATGATACAGAAAGCAGGAAGGAAGTGAGATAAAGTAATTCCTTCACTGTAGAGCTGCTGAAAAACAAATAGAGGCTTTGACTCCCTATCTCTGACTAGGCAATCACTTTCGTGACTTGAAGGCAAATATCTTGGGAAGAGACATAAACACATCAGAGTGGTAAAAAGGAGGGAAGGAAAGTAACACCTCACCAGTTAGCAGGTATTATGGATTGTGCATATTGGCCCCTGCTTAATACTCAAAGTGTTTTGATTAGGATGTTTTATTTTCTCTACCTTACATGTGTTGTTACAGAATCTTGAAGGACTTAGGCAAAATTACAAATGTTACATAGCTCCTCTGATTTTAAGTGGAAAGCTCAGGAATGAAACTCAAGACTGACTAATTTTAACTGTAATCCTGATTCACTTAATCTCTTACTACAATAATTCTCAGATCTAGTTGTAACTTCAAACTGAAGATTTTAGTGTTTTTGTTTATCTTTTAGCATAGCATCCTTGACAGAAACCAGAAAAAGCCATTGCCATGGAGTCTGTTCTGACTCATGGCGAACCTACAGGATGAGAACTGCCCCACAGGGTTTCCAAGGAGCTGCTGGTGGATTCAAACTGCTAAACTTTTGGTTACCAGCCTGAGCTCTTAAACACTGTGCAACCAGGGCTCCTTGAGAGTAAAAGATAATAAAAGTTAGTTTATTTAAAGAAATAATAAAGCCTATGAAGAGATGATATATAAGACTGATGATACTACTAATACCGAAAGAAGAAAAAAAAAATGATTTTATTAGTTTATCATTGATAATGTCCCTTTGGGAAATTTTGCTTCTTTTATTTCTATGCTTTTATCACAATAATTTTTAAAATTAAGTTTTAGCTGCCTCTATTAGAGAAGCTTTTCTTGCTTTTCAGATGCTACTTTTTTAATTGTACTTTAGATGAAATTTTATAGAGAAAATTATTTTTCGTTAAAAATTAATACACATTGTTTTGTGACACTGATTGCCAACCCTGTGATGTGTCAACACTCTCCCCTTCCAGACCCCGGATTCCCCATTTACATACGTCCAGCTTTCCTGTTCCTCCAACCTCCTTATCCTTGCCCCTTGGCTGGTATGCCCCTTTAGTCTCATATACATGGTTGAGTTACATATATTATTGTTTGTTTTATGGGCCTGTCCTACCTTTAGTTGAAGGATGAACCTCAGGAGTGACATCACTACTGAGTTAAAAGGGTGTCCTGGGCCATACTCTCAGAGTTTCTCCAATCTCTGTCAGACCAATAAGCCTGGTCCTTTTTCGTGAGTTAGGATTTTGTTTTACTTTTTTTCTCCCACTCTGCCTGAGGTCCTCTCTTGTGATGCCTGTCAGAGCAGTCGGTGGAGGTAGCTGGGCACCATCTAGTTGTGCTGTACTCTGGTGGAATCTATGGTGGTTGTGGTCCATTAGTCCTTTGGACTCATCTTCCACTTGTTTCTTTGGTGTTCTTGTTTCAACCTTGCCCCAGACGGGGTCGAAACAGTAGATGTATCTTAGATGAGCCCTCTCAAACTTTTCTTCTTTCTTTATTGTGCTTTAAGTGAAAGTTTATGATTCAAGTCAATTTCTCATACAAAAACTTATATGTGCAGTGTTATGTGACTACCTAGTTGCTCTCTATAACATGACAGCACATTCCTTCTCTCCACCCTGTATTCCCTGTCCATTCAACCAGCTTCTCTCCCCCTCTGCCTTCTCATCTTGCTTTCGGACAGGAGCTGCCCACTTAGTCTCATGTATCTACTTGAGCTAAAAACCACATTCCTCACCAGTATCATTTTATGTCTTATACTCCAGTCTAATCTTTGTCTGAAGAGTTGGCTTCAGGAATGGTTTTAGTTTCGGGTTAACAGAGAGTCCGGGGGCCATGTCTTCTGGGCTTCCTCCAGTCTCAGTCAGACCGTTAAGCCTGGTTTTATTATAAGAAATTTAGTTCTGCACCCCACTTTTTACCTGCTCCATCAGGGACTCTCTGTTGTGTTCCCTGTCAGGGCAGTCATTGGTTGTAGCCAGGCACCATCTAGTTCTTCTGTTCTCAGGCTGATGTAGTCTCTGATTTATGCGGCCCTTTCTGTCTTTTGGGCTCATTATTACCTTATATCTTTGGTGTTCTTCATCCTCCTTTGCTCCAGATGAGTTGAGACAATTGATGCAGCTTAGATGGCCGCTTGCAAGTTTTTAAGACCCCAGACGCCACTCACCAAAGTGGGATGCAGAACATTTTTTTTATAATAAACTTTGTTATGCCAATTGACCTACATGTCCTCTGAAACTATGGTTCCAGACCCTCACACCTGCTACTGTGTCACTCAAGGTGTTTGGTTGTATTCAGGAAACTTCGTAGCTTTTGGTTTAGTCCAGTTGTGGTGACTTGCCCTATATTGTATGTTATCCTTCCCTTCATCTAAAATAATTCCCCACCCTCATAACCATCAAAGAATGTTTTCTTCTGTATTTAAACCTCTTACTGAGTTCCTATAATAGTGATCGCATACAATATTTGTCCTTTTATGACTGACGAATTTCACTCAGCAAAGTGCTTTCCAGATGCAATCCATGTTATGAGATGTTTCACAGATTCATCATTGTTCTTTGTAGTTGTGTAATATTCCATTGAGTGAATACACCATAATTTGATTATTCATTTGTCCATTGATGGGGCCCTAGGTAGTTTCCATCTTTTTGCTGTTGTGAACTGTGCTGCAATGAATATGGGTGTGTAGATATCTGTTCATGTGATGGCTTCACTTTTATTTCTCTAGGATTATTCCAAGGAGTGGGATTTTTGGATCATATGGTAGTTCTAGTTCTAGCTTTCTAAGGAAGCACCAAATTGATTTCCAAAGTGGTTGTACCATTTTACATTCCGATCAACAGTGTATAAGTGTTCCAGTCTCTCTACAACCTATCCAACATTTATTATTATTATTATTGATTAATGCTAGCCTTGTAGGGGTGAGATAGTATCTCATTGTAGTTTTGATTTGCATTTCTCTAATGGCTAAGGATCCTGAGCAGTTCCTCATGTATCTGTTAGCCACCTGAATGTCTTCTTTGGTGAAGTGTCTGTTCATATCCTTTACCCATTTTTTAATTGGGTTATTTGTCTTTTTGTTGTGGAGGCTTTGCGGTATCTTGTAGATTTTAGAGATTAGACGATAATCAGATTTGTCCTAGCCAAAATTTTTTTCCCAGTCTGTAGGTTGTCTTTTTACTCTTTTGGTGAAGTATTTTGGATGAGCATAAGTGTTTGATTTTTAGGAGCTCCCAGTTACCTAGTTTCTCTTCCGTTGTTTGTGCATTGTTGGTAACGTTTTGAATTCTGTTTATGCCACATATTGGGGCTCCTAGCATTGTCCGTATTTTTTCTTCCATGATCTTTATCATTTTAGATTTAGGTCTTTGATCCATTTTGAATTAGTTTTGGGGTGTGGTATGTGGTATAGATCTTGTTGATTCTTTTGCAAGTGGATATCCAGTTATGCCAGCACCATTTGTTAAAGAGACAGTCTTTTCCCAAATTAATGACCTTTGGACCTTCGTTAAATATCAGCTGCTCATAAGTGGATGAATTTACATCTGGATTCTCAATTCTGTTCTCTTGGTCTACGTGTCTGTTGTTGTACGAGTACCAGGCTGTTTAGACTACCATGGCAGTATAATAGGTTCTAAAATCAGGTAGTGTGAGGTCTCCCACTATGTTCTTCTCCTTCAGTAATGCTTTACTTATCTGGGGCCTCTTCCCTTTCCATATGTAGTTGGCGATTTGCTTCTCTGTCTCATTAAACAATGTCATTGGAATTTGGATCTGGATTGCATTGTATCTACAGATCGCTTTGGGTAGATAGACATTTCACAATGTTGAGTCTTCATGAGTTTCATGAGCAAGATATGTTTTTCCACTTATGTAAGTCTCTTTTGGTTCCTTGCAGTAGCGTCCTGTGGTTTTCTTTGTATAGGTCTCTTACATCTCTGGTTAGCTTTTTTCCTAAGTATTTTATCTTCATGGGGGCTGTCGTAAATGGTATCGATTTGGTGATTTCCTCTTTGACATTCTCTTTGTTGGTGTAGAGGAATCCAACTCATTTTTGTATGTTTAGCTTGTATCCTGATACTCTGCTGAACTCTTCTATTAGTTCCAGTAGCTTTCTTATGGATTCTTTAGGGTTTTCTGTGTATAAGATCATAACACCTGCAAATAGAGATGCTTTTTTTTCTTCCTTACCAATTTGGGTACCCTTTATTTCTTTTTTTAGCCTAATTGCTCTGGCTAGGACCTCCAGAACGATGTTGAATAACAGTGGTGATAAACAGCATCCTTATCTAGTTCCTATTCTTAAGGGGAATGCTGTCAGACTCCATTTAGGATATTGTTGGCTGTTGGCTTTGCATAAACACCCTTTATTACGTTGAGGAATTTTCCTTCTATTCCTATTTTGCTGAGAGTTTTTATCATGAATAGGTGTTGGACTTTGTCAAATGCCTTTTCTGCATCAATTGATAAGATCATGTGGTTCTTGTCTTTTGTTTTATTTATGTGATTGATTATACTGACTGTTTTACACATTTTGAAAAATCCCTGCATACCCTGTATGATCCCCAGTTGGTCTTGCCGAATTATTTTTTTGATATGTTGCCCCTATTTTTTGGCTAGAATTTTGTTGAGGATTTTTGCATCTAAGTTCATCATTGGACTGTAATTTTCTTTTTTTGTGGTGTCATTACCTGGTTTTGGTATCAGGGTTATGCTGGCTTCATAGAATGAGTTTGGGAGTAATCCATCATTTTCTATGCTCTGAAATATCTTTAGTAGCAGTGGTGTTAACTCTTCTCTAAAAGTTTGGTAGAATTCTCCAGTGAAGGCCTCAGGGCCAGGGCTTCTCTTTTTTTTTTTTTTCTTGGTGGTGGGGGTAGTTTTTTAAATTACCTTTTCGACCTCTTCTTTTGTTATAGGTTTATTCAGTCGTTCTACCTCTGTTTGCGTTAGTTTAGGTAAGTAGTGTGTTTCTAGAAATTTATCAACTTCCTCTAGATTTTTGTATTTCTTGGAGTACAATTTTTCATAGTATTCTGTTCTGTATTCTGTTATGACTCTATAATTTCGGTTTGGTCTATCACCCGTTTCATTTCTTATTCAGGTTATTTGCTTCCTCTTCTGTTTTTCTTTTCCTAGTTTGGCCAGTGGTTTATGGATTTTGTTGATCTTTTCAAAGAACTAGCTTTTGGTCTTGTTAACTCTTTCAATTGTTTTTCTGTGCTCTATTTCATTTAATCTTACTCTACTTTTTATTATTTGCTTTCTTCTGGTGCCTGAGGTCTTCTCTTGCTGCTCTATTTGTTTGAGTTGTAGGGTTAATGCTTTGATTTTAGCCCTTCATTCTTTTTTGGTTGGATGCATTTATTGCTAAAAATTGATCTCTGAGCACTACTTTAGCTGTGTCTCAAACATTCTTGTTGGGTGTGCTTTATTTCTCATTTGATTCTGTGAAATTTTTTGTTGTTTTTGTTCTAACCTTATTTTCTTATACAACCCAGTAGGTTTTGAGCAAGGTATTCCTCAGTTTCCATGTGTTTGAATTATTGTTTTCTTTCTTTTTTTTTTTCTGTTATTTATCTCATCTTTCATGGCTTTGTGGTCAGAAAAAACGCTTTGTAATATTTCAATGCTTTGCATTCTATTAAGCCTTGCTTTTTGGTATAATATATGGTCTATTCTAGAGAAAATTCCATGTGCGTTGGAAAAGAAAGTATACTTGGCTACTGTTGGGTGGAGTGTTCTGTATATGTCTATGAGGCCAAGCTGGTAGATTGTGGCATTTAGATCTTCCTCGTCTTTATTGAATTTCTTTCCGAATGTTCTGTCCTTCACTGACAGTGCTGTGTTAAAGTCTCCTACTATTATTGTGGAGCTGTCTATCTCTCTTTTCAATGCTGTTATAGTTTGTTTTATGTATTTTGGAGCCCTGTTGTTGGGTGAGTAATTACTTATTATGGTTATGTCCTCCTGGTGTATTGACCTTTTAATCATTATATACTGTCCTTCCTTATCCTTTGTGGTGGATTTAACTTTAAAGTCTATTTTGTCAGAAATTATATTGCCACTCCTGCTCTCTTTTGATTATTATTTGTTTGATATATTTTTTCCATCCTTTGAGTTTTAGTTCATTTGTGTCTTTAAGTCTAAGGCGTGTCTCTTGTAGGCAGCATATAGACAGATCATGTTGCTTTACCCATTCTCCCACTGTCTGTCTCTTTATTGGTGCATTTAGCCCTTTTGCATCCAGTGTAATAGCTGATGAGTATGAGTTTAGTGCTGTCATTTTGATTTTTTTGTGTGTATTGTTGACAGTTTCTTTTTTCCACTTAGTTTTCTCTTTTGAGTCATTTTTCATTGTTGTTGATTTTATATTTGTTGAGTCTTTAGGTTTTTCTTGTTTTATATTTTTTTTACGCAAGGATGTTAGCTTTCTTTGTGGTTACCTTAATGTTTACCCCTATTTTTCTAAGTTTATACAAACTTTTTATTTCTTTATTGCTTTGACTTCCTCTTCATATGAAAGATCTATGACTACATTTTTTTAAGTCTTTTTTTGTTTTAATGTTGCCATCTTTTACATAATGGCGTCTTTTTTCCTATTTTCCGTGTTTTAGCTTTGGTTTTCTTTTTTGATCCCCATACCTGGTTTGAGATCTCATTGCTCTGTCCTGTGTTTTAGTCTTGGGTTGTTGTCTGATGTTATTGATTTTCTAGCTGAGGGATTCCCTTTAATATTTCTTGTAATTTTGGTTTGGTTTTTACAAATTCCCTAAACTTCTGTTTATCTGGAAATGTCCTAACTTTGCCATCATATTTGAGAGAGCGTTTTGCTGGATATATAATTCTTGGCTGGGATTTTTTTTTTTTTTTTCATTCAAGGCTATATATGTGTCATCCATTGTCTTCTTGACTGCATGGTTTCTGCTGAGTAATTCGAACTTAGTCTTACTGACTCTCCTTTGTAGGTGATTTTTCATTTATCCCTGGCCTGCTCATAAAATTCTCCATTTATCTTTGGTTTTGGCAAGTTTGATTATACCTTCATGACTTTCTTTTGGCAACTACCTTGTGTGAGGTTTGATCAGCATCTTCAATAAATATCTTCTCATCTTTCATTATATCAGGGAAGTTTTCCATGAAAAAATCTTCAACAATTCTCTTTGTATTTTCTGTTATTCTCCCCCTCCTCCCCCACTCTGGTATGCCAATCACCTGTAGGTTATTCCTCTTGATAGAGTCCCATGTATTTCTTAGGGTTTCTTTATTTTTTTTAATTCTTTTATCTGATTTTTCCTCAAATATGTTGGTGTCAACTGTTTTATCTTCGGTCTCACTCATTCTGACTTCATTGCCTCGATCCTGCTCCTCTGACTTCCTATTGAGTTGTCTAATTCTGAAGTTTTATTGTTCATCTTCTGGATCTGATTGCTGTCTCTCTGTGGATTCTTGCAGCATATTAAATTTGTCATTATGCCCTTCTTAATTTTCTCAGCTGCTTTATCTGTGTGTTCCTTGGCTTGTTCTGCATTTTGCCTGATCTCCTCCCTGATCTCTTGAAGAGAGTTCTGTATATTAATAATTTGTATTCTACCTCTGTTAATTCCAGGAAATTCTCTTCATCCAGAAAATTTCTTGATTCTTTGTTTTGGGAGCTTGTTGAAGCCATCATGGTCTGCATCTTTATATGATTTGTTATTGACTGTTGTCAACGAGCCATGAATAAGTTATTGTATTTATTTTATGTTTGCTTACTGTGTCTTAGCTTCTTGTTTTGTTTTAGATATGTCCAAATCGGCTGCTCATGTGAGCCATTTTAATTATCAGCTCCTTTGAAGCTCTAACGTTCTATCTCCAGGTGGTTTGAGCTGTTACTAGATATGTGAGCCAAGGAGTTCATTCAATTTCCTTGTATGGATTCAGCTCAAGTGTCCAGGTAGTTGGTCACCGAGTGTGTGGTGCAGGCTTTCACCTAGAGTCCTAGACAGGCAGGCATGACTGGTGTAGGGACAGGTATCTGGCTGCATTAGGGGGTCAAGCACTGAGCTAGGCTTGGGGCTGACAGCTGCCCCGAGTGTCTGTGAGGAAATCGTATTCCCGTTCCCTAGACAGCATAGGTAGGTGAGTTTTACAGCCAGACTATGGGTACCCAGTGCTGTTGGACATAAGGACTGGGAAGGATCACTTATTCTTGGACCCCTGTTGCTGGTGGCTAGGTGGCATGGTTGGAGCCAGCAATCCTCAGGCCCCTGATGTGGGTAGATGAGGGCCCTATTTAATAGTCAGAGTGGTGTCAAATGTCATGAATCTGCCTCTGAACCATATAGCTGAAGTTAGACTTCAGGTATACACCTTGTTGTACTGTGCTAACAAGGGCCTACACTGTTGAAATGGGCCCACATAGGTCTATGTGGAGGTGAAAGGCATTCAAAGTCCACCGACCCCTTATCCCTGTGTCTAGGCAATGGAGCTCTTTCTGCCCTGATTTCTCGGCTGAGGGGAGTGACAGATAATTTTTTTCCTCTCAAAGGCCAGGAGAATGGCTCAGGGAGCATGATGGTCCTACTTCTGGCCCAGGGGATGGTGGCAATCTCTGATGCCAGCTCAGATGCAGTGAAGAGTGGGAAGGGAGCAAGTAAATGGGAGAGAGGTTTTCCCTAAGGGTAGTTTTTTGATCTGTGTGGTAGGTTAGACTCATGTACTTATCTTTTGCCAATAAAAAATAGAGCCCTGCATTTCACTGATTCTGGAGGCAAGTGGGCCCTCTGCTGCTCAGTCTCTCCTGATGTGGAAAATGCATCCCAAACAGCACTACTTGCCTCACTGCATTTACTTCAGCAGATCTGGCCTTCAGGGTGCTGGTTCCCACTGGGTGAGGTCTGGCAACTCCTCGCTAATTCTGAACCTTCTCTCCCTTTGCCTGTCATTCAGTCTGACCCCTCAACTTTGCCTTTCATGCTCAGGGTTCCTGATTGTCATATGTAATTGATTCATTTGTTTTTTCAGGTCTTTGTTGTAAGAGGGACCACAGGAAGCATCTGACTATTCTGCCATCTTTGCCCTGTCTCCCCTCACAAACTTTTAAGACCTTAAATGCCACTCACAAAGTAGGATGTAGAACATTTTCTTTATAAACTACGTTATGCTGTTTGAGCTAGATGTCCTCTGACACCATGGTCCCTAACCCTCAACCCAGTAATTTGGTCCCTCAGGGAGTTTGGATGTGTCTGTGAAGCTTCCATGACCTTGCCTTGGCCAAGATGTGCAGACTTCTCCAGTATTGTGTACAGTGTTACCCTTCACCCAAATTACCACTTATCTATTGTCTAGTTAGTGTTTTTCCCTTCCTACCCCTCCCCTCCCTCCTAACCATCAAAGATTTGTTTCTTTCTATGTGTGAACCTTTTCATGCATTTTTATCATAGTCATCTCATACAATATTTGCCCTTTTGTGACTGATTTATTTCACTCAGCATAATGCCTTTCAGACTCATTCAAGCTGTGAATTGTTTCACAGATTCATCATTGCATACTACTCCATAGTTTGTTTATCCACTCATCTGTTGATGGGCACTTAGGTTGTTTCTATCCTTTTGCTGTTGTGAACAAAGCTGCAATGAACATGGATGTGCATATGTCTATTCGTGGGAGTGAGATTGCTGGATTGTATGATATTTCTATTTCAAGATTTTTAAGGGAGCACCATATTATTATCCAAAATGGCTGTGTCATTTTGCATTCCCAACAGCAGTGCATAAGAGTTCCAATCTCCCAGGAGCCTCTTTAACATCTTCATTTTCTTTTCTTTTTTTTTAATTCATACCAGTAATGTCCAGGTGAGATGGTGTCTCATTGTAGTCTTGATTTGCATTGCAATCATTTCCTCATGTGTCTCTTAGCAGTACAAATGTCTTCGTTGGTGAAGAGTCTGTTCATATCCTTTGCCCATTTTTTAATTGGATTATTTGTCTTTTTGTCATTCAGGTGTTAGATTTTCCTATAGATTTTAGAGATTAGACCTTTATCAGATATGTCCTAGCCAGAAATTTTTTTCCCATTCTGTAGGTTCTTTTTTTTACTCTTTTGGTGAAGTCTTTTGATAAGTGTTTAATTTTTAGAAGATCCAAGTTATCTGGCTATCTTCTGGTGTTTGTGTATTGCTAGCTACAGTTCATGTCCTTATTTACACTCTGTATTAAGGCATCTAGTGTTGATCCTATTTTTCCATGATCTGCATAGTTTTTGATTTTGTATTTAGGTCTTTGAACTTTTTTGAATTCATTTTAGTGTATGGTATAAAGTATGGGTCCTGTTTCATTTGTTTACAGGTGGACATCCAGTTTTGCCAGCATCGTTTGTTAAAAAAGACTGTCTTATCCACGTCTGATGGACTAAGGTGACTATAGGTTGATGGATTTACATCTGGATTCTCAATTCTGTTCCACTGGTCAGTGTATCTGTTATTGTACCAGTACCAGGCTGTTTTGACTATCATAGCTGTATAGCAGGTTCTGAAGTCAGGTAGTGCGAATCCTACTTTATTCTTCTTCTTCAATAGTGCTTTACTTATCTGGGGCCTCTTTTCTGTCCATGTAAAGTTAATTATTAGTTTTTCCATCTTGTTAAAGAATGCCTTTGGTATTTGGGTTGGAATTGCATTGTATTTTTAAATTGCTTTGGGTAGAATTGACATGAGCATTGTGTGTTTTTTCATTTATGTAGTTCTCTTTTAGTATCTTGAAGTAGTGTTTTGTAGGTTTCTTGTATAGGTCTTTTACATCCCTGGTAGATTTATTTCTAAGTTTTTTGGGGGGGGGGCTATTATAAATGGTATTGCTTTCCTGATTACCTTTTCATAGTTCTTTTTATTGGTGTATAGGAATCCAACTGATTTTTGTATGTTTATCTCGTATCGTGCTACTCTACTGAAACTTTCTATTAGTTTCAGTAGTTTTCTTGTGGAATCTTTGGTGTTCTGTATGTATAGTGTCATATCATTTGCAAAAAGGAGTAATTTTACTTCTTTCTTACCAATTCGTATTCCCTTTATTTCCCTTTCTTGCCTTATTGCTCTAACTGAAACTTCCAGAAAAATATTAAATAGGAGTGGTGTTAAAGGGCATCCTTGCCTTGTTCCTGTTCCTAGGGGGAATGTTTTCAGACTCTTTTTGTTGAGAATGATGTTGTCTGTTGGTTTTGACGAAACTGAAAAAAAGAAAAGAAAAGAAAGATGCCCTTTATTAAGTTGGAGGATTTCCCTTCTATTCCTATTTCATTGAGAGGTTTTATCAGGAAGGAGTGTTGAATTTTGTCAAATGCATTTTTCTGCATACATTGAGATGATCATGTGATTCTTTTCCTTTGATTTACTTATCTGTTGGATTACGTTGATCGATTTTCTAATATTGAGCCATTCTTGCATGCCTGATATAAATCCCACTTGATTGGCATGTATTTTTTTTAATGTATGATGCTGAATTCTGTTGGCTAGATTTTGTTGAGAATTTTTGCATTTATATTCCTGAGAGACAATGGTCTGTAATTTTCTTTTTTGTGTGGCATTTTGCCTGATTTTGGTATCAGGGTTATGCTGGCTTCACAGAATGAATTTGGAAGTAACCCTTCTTTTACTATGTTCTGAAATAGTTTGGGTAGTACTGGAGTAAATTCTTCTCTGGATGTTTGGTGAAAATCTCCTTGAAGCCATTTGGACGAAGAGCATTTTTTTGTTGTCAGTTTTTTTCTTAATTGCCTTTTCAGACTCTTCTCTTGTTATGAGTTTGTTCAGATTTTCTACCTCAGTTTGCATTAGTTTAGATAGATAGTATGTCTAGATATTTGTCCATTTCCTCTAGGTTTTAAAATTTTTTGGAGTATAGCTTTTCATAGGACTTTGTTATATCTTTTATTTCAGTTGGGTCTGTTGTAATCCCTATTTCATTTCTTATTTAGATTATTTGCATCCTCATCTGTTATTATTTTGTCATTTTTTCCAATATTTTGCCGATTTTGTTGACCCTTTCAAAGAACCAACTTTTGGTTTTGTTGATTATTTCTGTTGTTTTTCTATTCTCAGATGTTACTTTTTGCTCAACTTTGAGGGATTATTTGAAATTCAGACAAATTCCTTTCACCCACTGCAGGAATCAGTTTAGAAACCAAAGTATTCATCTTAGGTGACAGAAAAGTACTTGTCCATAAATTAAAAATGTATCACTTATAGAAACAACTGGGTTCTATTTCTTGATAGTAGTTAAGTTGAGGGTTCTGTGCCAAGTGGTGGAATCTTAATAATTTTGGGACCTATCCATCTGAGCAAATGTTTTTTTTCTTTTCTAAATTTATTGTCAGAAACACTAGAATCATTAATAATTTGGTTCATGAATTTAATAATAATTTGGTGCTACTGTTAGATTTGAACATCATATATATTAGGAGAAGTAAAGTCTGGTGACATCTAAAACCATTTTGTTGGTTTTCTCAGTTCCAGAAGTAGAAGGCTGAGATTAAGATTTCCTAAATCTTCACTTGTTCCCAGGGCCCTTGTATTTTAGTTAAAGGCTAAAAAAACAGTAAATATGCAAACTTTTCTATTTGTGCCCTTAAAATCTGTAAATTTAAATGAAACTTTTACCTCTATTTAACTTTAATGTGGATTGGTATTAATCTGAATATTTTTGATGGCCAAATACTATGAAAAATCTTAGTATTTATGTATGAAACTAACTTTCAACACTGGGAAAAAGTTTGTGTGTATACATTTAGTGAAGATGCAACTGTAACATTCCATGTAGTGGCTGGCACAAGTGAACTATGACTTAAGGGAATTTGCAAAGCTAGGGAATAGCCATCTTCCCCCCAGGACTCTTTAAAACCAAAAAAAAAAAAAAAAAAAAAACCTGTTGCCTTTGGGTCAATTTCAACTCATCGTGACCCTATAGGATGGATTAGAACTGACCCGTATGGTTTACAGTGATCCGGTTTTAGGGTTAAGGCATTGATTCCCCAAATCTCATACTGCAATGGTCATTGAGGTTGGGACAGGTGATAATATACAAGGTACTTGCTATGGTTTTCCTTACATCAGCTATTGCATCACAAACGGTGGACCCTAAGGAACTTAAATATAAATGGATTACTCAGGATGAGTAAGCAGTGTAAAAGAGATGTACCTCTTGAATGAGAGGAAGGAATGATCTTATGGGGTTTTATCTTGAGGCCCAAGAACCAGAGAAAAGAACTAAAAGGCAGACGCGGGGCAGTAAAGAAGGAAGGGGAAGCAGGAGATGGCCATTCCTAGGTTTTCACATTTAAAACTTTTCTTATTCTCACCCTTGATGTCATTAAGTTCCTCAGGGTCCCTGTGACATCTTTGTTCCGGAAGCTGTAAATGAGGGGGTTCAGCACAGGGGTGATGATGGTGTAAAAAGTAGACACCATCATGTCCTGCTCACCTGTATGGTAGGATCTGGGGAGCATATAGGTGTATATGCCAGCACCAAAAAAGAGCAACACTACCACCATGTGGGAGGAACAGGTGGCAAAGGCCTTTCTGCGGCCCTCGCCTGAATTCATACTGTGAATGAGGCACAGGATTAGAGCATATGAGCTAGATATAACCATGGTGGGGATAAGCAGCATGAGGACACAACACAGGTACATGAACATCTCATAGTGGGAGATATCGGAGCAGGAGAGTTTCAGCAGGGCAGGGGCCTCACAGAAAAAGTTCATGATTTTTCTGAAATGACAAAAAGGTAAGCTCATGGTCATTGGGGTGAGCAACAAACCATCAAACATTCCCAGGAACCAGCATCCAGACATGAAAAGATGGCAGATTCTCTGGTTCATGAGCAGTGGGTAATGGAGAGGTCTGCAAATGGCAGCATATCGGTCATAGGCCATGGCAGTTAGGAGGAAAACCTCAGCTCCAGTGAGAGTCAGATAGAAGAACATCTGGACCCCACAACCTAAGTGGGAAATTGTATTATCTCCAGTAATCTGGTCCATGAGCATCTTGGGGACTGTCACACATATGTACATGAGGTCTATGAGAGAAAGCTTGCTGATGAAGAAGTACATGGGTGTGTGGAGATGGGGATCCCTATGGATCAGGAGGATGAGAAGGGTGTTCCCAGTTAAAGCCATTAAGAAAAAGACAGAGGTTAAGGTGTAGAGGAAGACTGCATATTTAGTTTGATCAAAGAGCCCCATGAGGATGAAATAGGTGCTTGAAGTTTCATTCTCTGAAGTGTGATGTCCTGAGTGCATGTTTCAGCTTATAGTTTTCACCTGGGGGAAGAAATAGGTATCATTGTTTTTTAAATCTTTCATATATACATGGTTTTCCTAACCTTTTTAAATAAGACTTGTGTTTTGAGCTATTGTTTCAAAAGTAGGACTGAACTTTTCTGGAATTGTACCATAAAGTCTTAGCGCATTTGGAGGTAGAAGTCTAGGGTGAAATATCAGAGTTGGAATGTGTATCTCTTAGGAACTGAAAAAAAAATTGTGAATTTAAACTCTTTAAGTGATATTTAACCCCCTATAACTGAGTACTAATAAGCCTCCCCTCATAGAATAGTTAAAAAAGACTAAATAAACACTGCACATGGAATCCATAACACAATGTGAATGTAAATTAAACAATTCACTAAAGCTTCCACTCCACTTTTGGACGCAGTAGATTATCACAGGAAACCCTGGTGGCATAGTGGTTAAATGCTACAGCTGCTAATCAAAGGGTTGGCAGTTCGAATCCACCAGGTGCTCCTTGGAAACTCTATGGGGGACTTCTACTCTGTCCTTTTGGGTCGCTGTGAGTCAGAATCGACTTGACGGCACAGGGTTTTTTAGCTCATCACAAGTACTAAGTAACGGAAGTAATAGCTGAAACACCAACATGTTACTATTAATATTGGTAATAGTATTAACATCACAACTGAAGTCCTCCGGAAACTTGGAAGTCCAATGAAATCTCCTTAAACGTCTTCTATCCATAATGTCTCTAAGTTAACTCCATGATCACCATTAGCAGATTTCAATATTATGTTTTATCAAACCGGACATTGAAGTCACCAACTACTTTCACCATTCTAAGACAAAGATAACAGGGTTTAAATTCATGGGAATTAAGGTTATTTGTTAAATATTGTAGGAAACTGTATTCTGGTGGCTTGCATGTTGCTGTGATGCTGGAAGCTATGCCACCAGTATTCAGATACCAGCAGGGTCACCTATGGAAGACAGGTTTCAGCTGAGCTTCCAGACTAAGACAGACTAGGAAGAAGGACCCAGCAGTCTACTTCTGAAAAGCATGAGCCAGTGAAAACCTTATGAACAGCAGTGGAACATTGTCTGATATAGTGTTGGGGGATGATAGAAACAATGCTGGAGATTGAGTGATAGAATTTTGCAAGACCAACGACTTCTTCATTGCAAATACCTTCTTTCACCAACATAAATGACAACTGTACACATGGACCTTGCTTGACGGAACACACAGAAATCCAATTGACTATATCTGTGGAAAGAGATGATGGAAAAGCTCAATATCATCAGTCAGGACAAGGCCAGGGGTCGACTGTGGAACAGGCCATCAATTGCTCATAATCGAGTTCAAGCTGAAACTGAAGTAAATCAGACAAAGTCCATGAGAGCCAAAATATGACCTTGAGTATATCCCACCTGAATTTAGAGACCATCTGAAGAATAAATTTGTGGCATTGAACACTAGTGACCAAAGACCAGAGGAACTGTGGAATGACATCAAGGACATCATCCATGAAGAAAGCAAGAGGTCACTGAAAAGACAGGAAAGAAAGAAAAGACCAAGATGGATGCCAGAGGAGACTCTGAAACTTGTTCTTGAATGTCGAGCAGCTAAAGGAAAAGGAAGAATTGATGAAGTAAAAGAACTGAAGATTTCAAAGGACATCTCGAAAAGACAAAGTGAAGTATTATAATGACATGTGCAAAGAGCTGGAAATGGAAAACCAAAAGGGAAGAACATGTTCGGTGTTTCTCAAGCTGAAAGAACTGAAGAAAACATTCAAGCCTCGAGTTGCAATAGCGAAGCATTCTATGGGGAAAATATTAAATGATGCAGGAAGCATCAAAAGAAGATGCAAGGAATACACAGAGTCATGATACCAAAAAGAATTAGTCGATGTTCAACCATTTCAAGAGGTGGCATTAGATCAGGAACCGATTGTACAGAAGGAAGAAGTCAAAGCTGCTCTGAAGGCATTGGTGAAGAACAAGGCTCAGGAATTGATGGAATATCGAATAGAGGTGTTTCAACAAACAGATGCAGTGCTGGAAGTGCTCACTAGTCTATACCAAGAAATATGGAAGACAGTTTCCTGGCCAACTGACTGGAAGAGATCCATATTTATGCCTATTCCTAAGATAGGTGATCCAACCAAAAGTGGAAATTATAGAACAATATCATTAATATCACACGCAAGCAAAATTTTGCTGAAGATCATTCAAAAACCGCTGCAAAAGTATATCGACAGGGAACTGCCAGAAATTCAGGCTGGTTTCAGAAGAGGAGGTGGAACTAGGGATATCATTGCTGATGTCAGATGGATCCTGGCTGAAAGCAGAGAATAACAGAATGGTGATTACCTGTGTTTTATTGACTATGCAAAGACATTCGACTGTGTGGATTATAACAAATTATGGATAACATCGTGAAGAATGGGAATTCCAGAACGTTTAATTGTGCTCATGAGGAATCTTTACATAGATCAAGAGGCAGTTGTTCGGACAGCACAAGGGGATACTGATTGGTTTAAAGTCAGGAAAGGTGAGCGTTAGGGTTGTATTCCTTCACCATGCCTGTTCTATCTGTATGCTGAGTAAATAATGCAAGAAGCTGGAATATATGAAGAAGAACGGGGCATCAGGATTGGAGGAAGACTCATTAACAACCTGCATTATGCAGATGACACAACTCTGCTTGCTGAAAGTGAAGAGGACTTGAAGCACTTAGTAATGAAGCTTAAAGACCACAGCCTTCAGTATGGATTGCACCTCAACATTAAGAAAACAAAAATCCTCACCACTGGACCAGTGAGCAACATCATGATAAACAGAGAAAAGATAGAAGGTGTCAAGGATTTCATTTTACTTGGATCCACAATCAACAGCCATGGAAGCAGCAGTCAAGAAATCAAAAGATGCATTGCATTGGGTAACTCTGCTGCAGAGGACCTTTTTAAAGTGTTGAAGAGCAAAGACGTCACCTTGAAGACTAAGGTGTGCCTGACCCAAGCCCTGGTATTTTCAATCGCATCATATGCATGTGAAAGCTGGACAATGAATAAGGAAGACCGAAGAAGAATTGATGCCTTTGAATTGCGGTGTTTGTGAAAAATATTGAATATACCATGGACCACCAAAAGAACCAAGAAATCTGTCTTGGAAGAAGCACAACCAGAATGCTCCTTAGAAGCAAGGGTGGTGAGACTGCCTCTTACATACTTTGGACATGTTCTCAGGAGGGATTGTCCCTGGAGAAGGACATCATGCTTGGCAGATTACAGGGTCAGCGGAAAAGAGGAAGACCCTCAACGAGGTGGATTGACACAGTGGCTGCAACAATGAGCTCAAGTGTAACAATGATTTTAAGGATGGCTCAGGACTGGGCAGTGTTTTGTTCCTTTGTGCATAGGGTCACTATGAGTCCAAACCGACTTGATGGCACCAAATAACAACAACGACATTGTAAGAAAGTTAGATCATTCGTTTCTTCAGGCTAGGAAATTGAGATAAGTACCTGTTTTTACATTCTTTTGCACTTTCGAAGAAGCATAAAAAAAACAGAATTTTCAATCTTCCATGTTATTCATATTCCCTACACTCCTCCCTGGAGCTCTTATTTTCTTTAAGATCTTACTCCGGAAATCCACCTTTTTTTTTTTTTTTCCCATTTGTTCTTGTCAGTTACATTGTAATTTTCCACTCAACATATGCACATATGCATGGGAATCAAATGTGACTTTCATTTAGGTGGAGCAGCTATCGAAATGCAAGATCCATCTTTGTCATGAGGAAATTATACATTTTTAAACAGTTTCACTTTTTTCAGTTTGTAAAGCATATTTCCATATTTGATACTTATTAAGAAAACTCTCACTCTTTGTAAAAATGCATCTGAATATCAGAAAGGTAGAATCATGCAGAACATAAATAGCATAATCAGAACTCGAACCCACGGTCAATTTAGAACCTTCTTCCTTCCCTCATATATTCTATATTTGAACTCTATTTGTCACTGCCTCTCTGTGTCAGCCAGTGATAGCTTGAGGTACATTATAGTGTTATCAACTATGTTAACTATTGAGGGTAGGATTATATCTGCAGCTCAAGTCCCTTCTTCATGCCAACTGGAAGATTTCAAACCCCATTGTACATTCACATGAAAAACAGTGTAAAATTGTTTCCTAATTGTGTATCTAAGTTCATCATCATGGATCACAAACTCAAAAAGTTGTGGATGCTATTATACATCAACTAGGAGTTTTATTAAGTTCATCTGTAACAATAAATATAAACAGATGCAGAAAAATAAACTGACAAAATAGGTAACACAGTGCTCCATCATCCTTGGTCTCAAAGGTATTAGGATAAGTGGAGCTTCAGGACCCCCTGCCAGATGCACAAGGTGGTCAAGAAATGAACACTGGCTTATTTCTTTACTTTCATGCAACCACTGAGATGTTAGGGTTTTTTTTTTTTTAATTGCAGCAAAACCTGATCCATTCTGACTGACCCACCATTGTATTTAATATTGCAGAGCCGTGTACCAATATTATTTACCTGCCTCCCTTGTTTTCTTTGATCTTCACATATATCATCATCTAAAATACTATATATATAAAAAATATATATATATATAATTTACTTTTTATTGGTTTGTTTTCCTGCACTAAGAAGGCAAAACATGTCTATTTTTTCTCTATTTTTCTTTAACATTAGCTCTTTGCCTGACGTATAGCAAAAACTCATTCATATCTGTTGAGTGAATACATAAATGAAGAAGGAAAAATAAACATGAGATAGCAAATTAGTGCAACTCCTTTGGGGAGGAATTCAGTACTATCTCAGAAAATTCCACTTCTGCTTACCACTTCTACATCAAGGAGTATGCCCAGGGAGAATACACAAGGACATGTGTTGTACCTCATTAAAAAAAAAAACAAAAAACAAAGACAAACAACAACAACAAAAAGCCCACTATCATAAACCATGAAAAATAAGGGAGAAGTCTATGTATTTATCTATAGAAAAATGGATACATAAATAATCCACATATCGATTTATTAGGAAAAAACTCAACAAATAAAGTTCAGGGAAAAAGGTAACAAAATTCTCAGTGTGATACAATTTATTAAAACCCACACTGCTAAGTATTAAATTTGGACACATATATCTGAAATAAAATTAATAAATATATAGGCAGATTACACAGTGGGAAGTGTTTGTTCTCTGAGACACTGAAGGGAGGATATCTCTCAGAGGGTGTTCCAGAGATGGTTTTGATGCACTTATAACGTATTTTGAAGAACTGAAATAAATATATCAATATAGGAATATTTTTTCGAAGTAGAATTTGAGACATCATGAGCACTATATTAACACATCTATTTTTCTTTATGTCAAAATATACTGTAACAAAATATATCAAAGAAAAATAAATTTTAGACTTTCAACATGTCTGAAATCTGTGCCCTTTTTTTTCATTCAATGTCTTGACATTGAATATTTCCTGAGCTTTTAGGTGAGTTTTGGCTTTTTTGAATCAAGAACGTAATTATGAATAACTTCAAATATTCATTTTACATTAATCCAAATTTCAAATTTCCAGTTTACGTTAGCATGCTGTTTTTCATGACTTTTTTTTACCATGGAATTTCCTATTCCAATGTTCCCACTGATAAAATTATTTTTTACTTATTTGATCAACTGTTAGTCTATACTCTAAACACAAATAATCATCTTCCTGTCTCAGGCTTGTGGTTTTTGCCTTATTTTGTTATATTTTTGAAACTTGTTTTCATGTAAGGAATTTTACCTCTTTCCATGACTACAGTAACAAACAATAGATAGTAAACTAGAAGCAAGCAGAATATTTTGCCCTTTTTAATAGCGAGAGTACCTTGCTGTAGAAGAATATTTTTTAAAAAATGATTTGTAACACTGAATTAAAGAGATTAAGGGTCACTGTGGTACAATTTACTTGACACAGACTACCTTGTCAGGCTATTTTGACAAACTTTGGAAGAGGCGATTACATTTCAATGCTTCATACATCTACATGGTCATGAGCATGGAAGTTGAGATGGGTTAGGTTTAGGGACATGCTTGAATCCCGTTAGAACCTTTGATGCAAATTCTATTAAAATTTTTACTGCAATCTAATTTTCGATCAAGCCTAGGGATATATTTAAATTCTATTGAAATATTTGGCTGCAATCGAATGCAAATCTTGGTCCAAATTGCTTTTTCCCACAATAGCTATAATTTTGAACATCACTCAGACAAGGTAGTGTGATTACTGTTTTAAACACATTACACTGCTGAAAAATGGTTTTTGAAATACCTGATATTGTGTGCAATCCAGCCTCTTCTTGGATTTTTTTTTTTTCTGGTTTAGTGTTTTTTGTGTGATTCCATTGATAAATAGGGGATAATCTAAATAGCAAAAATGGATTGAGAAAATTAATGGGAAACTGCCAACTGAGAGACAAAAAGGGAGCAGATTCCCCTTAATAATATGCAGGTGTTTGGGTTCACAGCCTTTTTTCTTTGTATTGTTTCACATTGAGGGTCACAAGAATAACACCAATAGAGTGACCATATGCTATAAAGATTAAGTACAAGATCTGAAATATAATGTAGAGGAATAGGCCTCCCAACAGTGATAAGGTGTCTAGATTTAGCATATGACTTGTTTACAGTGGGAACACTACAGGGACCACAGGTCCCAACCCACCAATTAGCCTTTGAAGATACAATGGAGGTGTATAGTCCTGAAATCATCCCGTGTGGAATATGGTGAAACCTTACTATCTCATTTGACCTAACTACCCACAACAGACTTCTAACCAACAGAACATATATGATCATGAGTTTTATGTTTATATATGTGAAACAGTATATGGATTGATATTTTTGTTCACATAAATTAAAGATCTCTAAAGGTTTTTGTTAAATTCAAAATTAAAATATTTTATAGAATAGCTTCAGTATACCCATCACTTTCATTATTTCTATGAATATTTTGATTAATATAAATAATCAAATTCCTTGAAGGGTAAATAGCCCATCTTGTAGTTTTCGAGCTAGGCTCGTGGTCACCTTAGATTCAGATGAACTAGATTAGGATCTTCATTGTATATATGAAGAATTAGAACATCAGAGAAGCTCTGTAGGTTACAAAAGGTCATGGCACTCAACAGAGACAGCACCAGAGCTAATATCACAACTCAGAGATCCAGATCTATGTCTCAGTCATAGAGTCCAAAGAGCTACAAAGCCTATGAATAATCAAAGAATAAGGCACAAGTAAGTAGTATAAATATGAAAAAAAATGCCGAAGGGATGAACAATTTGAGTGTAAACTGACATGAAAAATATGGCTTTGTTATGTGAAGAGAAGAGAGAAAGGAAATGATTATCATATTCATTGGCCTGTAAAGAAATTATTACTTCAGTTAATCTCCCAATTTCTGTTGACAAAGGTGAATGCTTTAATTCTGCAATTTTAGTTAAGTAATAATATATGTTTTGGTAAGGTTATAACAGGTTTGTTGTTTTTGTATTAAGTAGTCATTGAAAAGTATAAAATAATTCTCCAGTAAAATCAAACCTATAGTTATAAAAAAAAAAAATATAGCGACCCTATAAATAGAGCAGCTCCATAGGGTTTCCAAGGCTGTAATCCTTATGGAAGCTGACCACCACATCTTTCTCATGGGAATGGCTGGGGTTTTGAACTGCTAACCTTTGGGTTAGCAGCCAAGCACTTAACCACTGAACCATTCCTTAATTCTCCAGCAGTAGGTTATAAACACAAATGTCTTGAACAAAATTTTATCGAATATCTGCCGCAGTTCTTTTTAGTTGCAATCAAGTCAGCACCAACTCATGATGACCTTATGTACAGCAGAATAAAATAGTGCCCTGCCCTGTGCCATCTTCACAATAATTGGTATGCTTGAGCCTATTATTGTGGCCACTAGGCATTTTGAGTGCCTTTCAACCTAGGCTGTTCTAGAACTATGTGTAAAAATGTTATATTGCAGCCCATAGGGTTTTTATTGGCTAATTTTTGGAAGTAGATAACCAGGCCTTTCTTCCTAGTACGTCTTAGCATGGAAGCTCTGCTGAAACCTGTCCACCATGGGTCCATGCTGGTATTTGAAATACCAGTGGCATAGCTTCAAGCATAACAGCAACATGTAAATCACCACATACAATGAATTGATAGAAGCGTGTTGTATTGAATATCTACCAGCTGCCAAAGACAGAAAGAGTGGTCGATGAGATAAAAGACCCTGTTTTCTTTTTTTTCACCATCTCTCAAATAAATTCATATTAATTTCATAATCACATAATATTAACCAATTTTAAAAGGATGAATAAAGCTATAGTAAGAAATGATATGAAGTCCTACCACGTTCTTTACCACAGAACAAAATTGCCTTAGGTAAATAATGGACAGACACACAATATGGTATATCTTAGATCCAGGGGAGAAAGTGAAGGAAGGGCCTATAATGACCGTGATTATTTATGCTATGGACATATAGTTTTGGGGGGTGGGTGTTGAAAAAATATCAATCAAGGAAAATATAAATGGAAAACATGTAAGCAAAGAGTGTGTACTTTTAAGAGTTTCACCCAAATGCCTGGTATTTTCTAGACAGTCAGAGGATCAAAGTGAACAGAAAAAAAAAATTAACTTGTCCATCTTTTACATAAAACCAACAACAGATTCAATATATTAATACATAATATGGAATTGTACCTCTCCATTTTGTTGAACCTAATCCTGGTCATGTGAAGGAAGTGCTTTGGCCACTGAAACATAAGCAGTATCGCCATTTGGACCTTCCAGGAACAAAACATAAGAACAATCATGTGGTGCAACCAGCTTCTTTCTCCTTTGTGTAACACAACTGCAATATTTCATAGAGAAGCTGTTCCGTCTGATCTGGTTTGATAATATACACAATGTGAAAAAAAAAAAAAAACTCACATCCAACTTCCAATGTATGTGTAGTGTGAGCTAGAACTAAATTTTGCTGATAGAGTACTAAGATTTTGAAGTCACTTTCCTTTAATACATCATAGTCTATCTTATGCTGACTGATACTCACACGATTATTTTCCTGGCTCGTCCTCTATACTCAGGATAAGTTGATGTCCCAAAACAAATAACCTGAGAAGCTGGACTACATGAAAAAGAAAGGAACATCCAGACTGTAGGAGGACTCATTAATGACCTGAGTTATGCAGATGACACAGCCTTGCTTGCTGAAAGTGAAGAGGACTTGAAGCACTTACTGATGAAGATCAAAGACTGCAGCCTTCAGTATGGATTATACCTCAATAAAAAGAAAGCAAAAATCCTCACAACTGGACCAATAAGCAATATCTTGATAAACAGAGAGCATATTGAAGTTGTCAAGGATTTCATTTTACTTGGATCCACAATCAATGTCCATGGAAGCAGCAGTCAAGAAATGAAACAACCCCTTGCATTAGGCAAATGTGCTGCAAAAGACCTCTTTAAAATTTTGAAAAGCAAAGATGTCACTTTGAAGGCTAAGGTGTGCCTGACCCAAGGCATGGTGTTTTCAATCACCTCATATGCATGTAAAAGCTAGAAAATGAATAAGGAAGACTGAAGAAGAATGATGCCTTTGAATTATGGTGTTGGCAAAAATATTGAATATACCCTGGACTGTCAGAAGAATGAACAAATCTGTCTTGGAAGAAATACAGGCAGAATGCTCCTTAGAAACAAGGTTGGCGAGACTTCATCTAACTTGTTTTGGACACGTTGTTAGGAGGGACCAGTGCCTGTAGAAGGACATCATGCTTGGTAAAGTAAAGGGTCAGCAAAAGATAGGAAGACCCTCAATGAGATGGATTGACACACAGGCTACAACAATGGGCTCAAGCATAACAATGATTATGAGGATGGCCTGGGACCAGGCAGTGCTTTATTCTGTTGTGCATAGGGTCACTATGAGTTGGAACTGGCTTGAAGACACCTAACAACTATAACAAGACATAGGTAAGTCTGCTAGTTGTAATTTTAGGAAAAGAAAAGGATAAATGAATAGAAGACACCTCTCTTATTGATTATATCTGCACCTGGAGATTCTGCCACTGGTGTCAGCCATGTAAATATATGTATAAATCCAATCCTATTACACACCATTCTATCCCAATCTCCCTATTCTACTCTTTATCAACTTAGACTTTTACGTTCCCATTTATTAAACTGACCCAGAGTCAAATCGTATACTGTCACTTACACTTACACTTGTGGAATTAGTAAATAATTTTAATAAATATAGAAGTTACTCTGGTCTGTAATTTTGTGAATAAAACAAAACAGAGCTGTAATAATTTAGTTTTTTTAAAAAAATAAAAATGATGTAGTAGGTAATATGTAAATACGAAATGCAAAGTGATGAAATAGATAAAATACTGAACAAGGAATCGAGCATTAAAATTCAAGTTCTCGTCAACATTTCTGACACAAAATCTGTGCACAGAGTTGGTTGATTTTGCATACAAATCCGCTTCTCTGGATATGTTGTCGCTAGTTGTCATCAAGTTGATTCTGAGTGATGGTGATCCCATGTGTGCAGAGTAGAACGGCTCCATAGGTTTTCAAGGCTGTGACATTTCAAGAGCAGATCTCCAGGCCTATCGTCACAGACACCTCTGGGTGAGTTTAAACCGTCAACTTTTTGGTCAGAAGTTTAGCGCTTAACCATTTGCACCACCCTGGGACTCCTTCTTCTGGATCTAGATATCGTAGTATGCATTTCCTGGTATCTCAAGTGAGACCAAATAAGTGAACGGTTTTCTTAGCATTTTATGTAATGAATACTAAAAGAGGCACACAGTTTTATGTCATTCATCAAGATGTTGATTAAATTCAGCTCTTAATTTGAAACTTTATTTTAAATGGAATTACCAGAAGCTGACTTTTAAGACACCAGAAATTCTCATGTAACTTAGTATGCAGACACAAAGTTCATGTCAGGTCTATGACAAAGATGAAAGGTCAGTAGGGATGAGAGCAGGGCAGCATGAAGATTAAGAAGGTAATTAGGTGACAGGGAAATTGAGCTCTCGTGCCTGTTACTTTATCTGCTTAGTCCTCAGTTTCCATACATGGGAGAAAGATGAAAGGGATTAACAGTTTTCTAGTCTCTTCCACGGGCTGGACTCTTGACTAGGCACCTTGAATGTATTAAACTCAGGTAATATTCAAAGTCCCTAGATGGCATTTATGTTCCTAGTTCTGTGCTTGTGATAGAGAATGCAGGGAGGCAGTGAAATAAATTAATTCCTTCTTGAAACTGCTGAGAAACAAATACAGGATTTGACCTAAACTTCCGTGACATGAAGGCAAATAGCTTGGGAAGAGATACAAGTAGTTCTGAGTGGTACAATGGAAGGAAGGAAAGTAACACCTTCTTAGTTGTAGCAAGTAGTAAAAACTGTTGTCCATATTATCCCACTCATTCCTAAAAGCAATTAGATTAGGAAGTTTTGTTTTACTTTTCTTAAAAGTGATAGAAGGGCTCAAAGAGCTTAGACAAACTTAAAAATATTAAACGGATTTTTAGATTTTAAGTGGCAATTCAGGATTGAAACCCAAGATTGACTGGTTTTAACTACTTACGTTTTCTATCTTACTACAACAGTCTTCATGTCTAGGGATAACTTAAAACTCAAGATTTTAGTTTTTCTCAACATAGTGTCCTTGTTAGTAACGAACAAATAAAAACAATCATTTTAAAAAATAAACTATGAAAAAATATTACATGAGTTTAATTAATTATATCAATAACGTAATTAAAAGGAAAACTAACATGGCTTAATTAGCCTTTCACGTATAGTGAAAGACTCTGTAGGTAGTTTTGCTTTTTTTTATTTCTCTACTTTAATCAAATTTTCCAAAATTAAGTTATAGAAAGCTCTCGGCAAATTTCTCATGCTATTCTGCTGTTACTTCTTTGTGTGATTGGTGGAATGGAATTATTACCAAAGAAAAATTCCTTTCACCCACGGCAGGAATAATCATTAGTTGAGAAGCAAGAGAACACAGCTCAGGAGCAAGGAAAGGAGAACACCTGCTAGTCAACTGGAAATGCATCAGGCACTAAAACACCTGGGTTCTATTTCCTGATTGTAAGTATAATGTGAGGATTCTTTGCCAGGTAGAGATAACGAAATGACTTTGGGACTCAAGTCATCTTTTTGAAAATATATTTGAGCAAATATGTTTCTTTCCTAATTTCTTGCATCCCAGAAACACTAGACTTGTGAATTGGTCTAGTAAAAATAAAATTATTTCCTGATACTGGTAGAGTTGTAACATGCTGTATTAAAGAAAAGCAAAGGTTGTTGTCATGTTCAAAATCATTTTGTTGGTTTTCTCAGATTCAGAAGTAAAAGGATGAGATTAATGTTTTCTAAATCACTGCTACCCATAATGCATTTGTCTTTTAGTTAAAGTCTAAAGAATCATAAATATGTATCTACTTTTCTTTACATGCTTGTAACCTGTGAAATTAGATGAACCTGCTAACTATGGAACTATAATGTAGATTGGCATTCATTCCAGATAGTTTCGATGGCCAAATATTATTGAAAGCATAAGTTTTGCTCTATCAATCCAACTTTTAATCCTTGGAAAAGATATGTCCAGATCTCCTTAGTAAATATAAAACTGAAGATGTGCAGTGTCTGGCACATGTGAACTATAACTTCAGAGGTTTTGCACAGTGAGAGACCAGACAATTTCCCTCCAGGATTCTTCTAGGATATGACATCTTCACAGTGAAACACTTTCAGGGTTAAGACAAGGACTTCCCAAATGTCATATTAAACTGATCAATGAAGTTAGGATGGCAGATAAGGCACTTGCTATGGTTTTCCTTATGTCACTTACAGCATTACAGATAAAAAAGATTCTAAGGAACTTAAATATAAGAGACAAATCAGGATGAAAAAGAAATGTGGAGGAGAATTACCACAAGCATAAGATGGAAAAAAAAAAAAAAAAAAAAGACCCTGGAGGATTCAGTGTGGGGGAACCAGAATCAGAGGGCAGAATGAAAAGAGGTAGGGAGGGGAAGAAAGAAAAGGAAGAGGGTCGTTTCTAGGTTTTCCCATTTACAACTTTCCTTGGTCTTATCCCTGATGGCATCATGCTCCTCAGAGCCTCTATGATATCTTTGTTCCGGAGGCTGTAAATGAGAGGGTTCAGCACAGGGGCGATGATGGTGTAAAAGGCAGACACCCTTCTGTCCTGCTCAGCTGTGTGGTAGGATCTGGGGAGCATGTAACTGTAGATGGAGGCTCCAAAAAAGAGCAGCACTACCACTATGTGGGAGGAGCAGGTGGCAAGGGCCTTCCTGCTGCCCTCAGCGGAATTCATCCTGCGGATAATGTGCAGGATGAAGGCATATGACATGGAGATGATGGATGTGGGAATGAGGAGCATGAGAACACAGCACAGGTACATGAGCATCTCGTAGAGGGATATGTCAGAGCAGGAGAGCTTCAGTAGTACAGGGGCTTCACAGAAGAAGTTCAGGATTTTCCTTCAGTGACAGTAGGGGAAGCTCATGGTCATGGGGGCAAACACAAAACCATCAAACATGCCCAGGAACCAGCATCCAGACACTAGGATTTGGCAGATTCTCGGCTTCATAAGCAGTGGATAGTGGAGAGGTCTGCAAATGGCAGCGTACTGGTCATAGGCCATGGCAGCCAGGAGAGAAAACTCAGCTCCAGCAAGGTTCAGGTAGGAGAACATCTGAACCCCACATCCTAAGGGGGGAATTGTATTATCTCCTGTGACCTGCCCCACGAGCATCTTGGGCACAGTTACACATATGTACATGAGGTCCATGAGAGAGAGCTGGTTGATGAAGCAGTACATGGGGGTGTGAAGGCGGGGCTCCATGTGGATCAGGAGGATGAGAAGGGCATTCCCAGTTAGAGCCATCAAGAAAAAGACAAAGATTAAAGTATAGAGGAAGACTGAGTATTTGGTATGATAAAAAGCGCCCAGTGAGGATGAAATTTGTTCTTGAAGTTTGATTCTCTGAAGTTTCATTCCCTGAGTACATGGTTCAACTTTCAGTTTTAACCTGGGAAAGACATTAAGAGTCATTGTTTTTAAATATTTCATATATATATGATTTCTTAACTTATTTCCAGTAAAATATGTGCTTTTAGACATTTCTCCAAAAGCAGGATTAAATTTATGTGGAATCATGATACCAAATCACTGTGAGACCACACCACCTAATGGTAAGAAGTCTAGGGTCAAGTGTCAAGCAGACCTGGGAAGCTGGACCCCTTATGAGCTGTATGAAGATAGGATGCATTTAAACTCAATAAGTCTTATTTATTTAACCTAAAATTGAGAATTTCATAGGATACACCTCATAGGACGGCTTATAAAGCTAACTGAAGTCTGTAACACAATGCGTGTTAAGTAATTCACTAAGCCTCCACCCCACTTTTGGATACGGTAGATCTCCACAGGCACTCATTAACGGATTGGGTAGCTCATGAAATGTTTATATGAATATTGTTATAGAACTAGCACCATAACCAAAGTTCTCTGAATACTCGGAAGCCCGATGAAATGTCCTCAAATGGATTCTACCCATCATATTTCTGCATTAACTCCATTGCACTCAGTAAAAAAAAAAAAAAAAAAATTAAACTGTTCCTCATACGATTGAGTTCAATAAGCAGCCCCATGAATAAATCACAAGCAATCACAAGCAGAAGGAGAGCCCAGTTTCCTGAGGAGAGAATCTTGGAGCTGCAGGGTGCAGGGCCAGAGAGCAGCGGTGTGTGGCTGATCCTATTCACAATCCCAAAGCAATAGTTTAAGACATTTGATTTATTAGTTGTTAGATACTAAGATGATAACCCAAACCAAACTCACTGCAGTCGAGTTGATTCCAACTCATAGCGACCCTATAGGATAAAGTAGAACTTCTCCATAGAGTTTCTGAGGAGCGTCTGGTGGATTCAAACTGCCGACCTCTTGGTTAGCAGCCATAGCCCTTAACCACTACACCACCAGGGTTTCCAGTCAGATGATATTTATAGGAAATGAGGATTAGTTTGACACATTAAATTATAACTTTCTTTCTAAATATTACAGAAATAAAATCTGCATATGCCTTAAATAGCAAGTATTAAGTTGAAAATAATTTTTCCATTTGTATTAGTTTCCTGGGGCTGCTGTAACAAAATGCCATAAACTGAGGGGCTTATAAAAAACAGATATTTGTTGTCTCACAGTTCTGAAAGCTAAGTCGATGTATTTTCCTGGTCATTCTCCCTCCAAAGTCTTTAGGAAAAGATCTTGTCTCTTTCAGGGTCTCATAGTTTCAGGCATTTCTTAGCCGTAGATGCATCTTCACATGGCTATTCTGTTTTTGTCTGTCTTTCTGTGTCTCTTCTCCTCTTTTATTATGATACCACTCAGATTGGATTAGAACCTACCCTAATCCTTTGTGACCTACTGATAATTTAACTGATAATATTTTCAAAGACCAGGTACAACTAAAATGTTCATATGCACAGGGATCAGGGGTTAGGACTCAGCATAACTTTTTACAGAACACATTCATTCCATAACAGTCTACCCTCTGTCCTGACAAAACTCATGTCTTTCTCACTCATCTCGGCGCCACCAAAAGTTTTAATTCATGGAGGTAGAGCAAAAATAGTGGAATAGATAGATGCTTCTGGCAAAACCTCTTACAACAAAGACCCAAAAAGACAAGTGAAATGAGTATATTTATGATAAGCAAGGAGCCCTGAACATCAAAGGCAAGTTTAGAAAATGAGCTGAGGAGCAGGGGGAGGAAGAGATGGTTCAGAAGTGGAGAGGAGTTAACAGACCTGAATCAAGGGGAGCCCTCAGACACCATTTCTGGGAGTGGCTGCAGAGGGCTGGTACTAGCATTCGGCCACAGTTTCCACAGGGAGAAGCAGCCAGCCACACAGCCTACTCACACCTCCAGAACCAGAAAATAATGTTGCTTTCAGCAAAAGCTAAGTACTTGCGTATATTTTACCTCATCCCCCACCTCCACTGCTCCCAAGCCAGTTTCAGTGGCTGATTTCCCTGGGCCTGAGATAGGCCCCGTTGAGCACCTGGAGCCATCCTCCAGGCCTTGGAGAAAGAATAAATTTGCAATTGGGGGAAAAGATAATTTGCCAGCTCCACTAACCCAGGGAGCTCAGGACAGAAACGGCTCCTGTCAAGGCATAAATGGCCTGTGGACTTTGAATACCTTTCCCCCTTCCAAGTTGTACTTTCTATACCACATAAGAACACAAACCAGCTAAGTTCTTTGTCATTTTATGAGAAGGATTGCCTTTTCTCAAGCATCTAATAATATGTTCATCATTTCCTTTCAATTTCTCACTAGAACCATATTTAATGTCCACATTTTTAGCAGCATTCTATTCATGATTATGTATATATATATATACTCTTTTTAGAGAAGAGTATATAAGCTTTCTCTATAGCCCTCTTCACTTCTTTCTGAGCCCTCACCAGGATTACTTTTCATATTCTACCAGCAGACTCTTCAAGGCAATTTAGACTTCCTAGCATGTGTTCTTCATATGGTCACCCTTCCTCTGTATATCTCTGTGTCTTTTCTTCTCTGACACCAGTCAGATTGGATTAGGGCCCCATCTAACCTGGTATGACCTCATGGGGGCTTGTCTGATAACATCTTCAAAGACTCAGTTTCCAAACAAGGTCACATTCACCAATGCCAAGGTTTGGGATGTCAACCTACCTTTTTTTAGGGGTGAGAGGGGCACAATTCAATCCATAACACCTTGGCCTAATAATATATTTAGTGCTTCATTTCTATTTCCTAGATCATTGCATGGTGCCTGGGGTCTTAAAAGATTGCAAGCAGCTGCCCAAGGTACAACAATGGGCCTTAATTGCCTGAAGCAACAGAGAAAGAAGAAAAATCATCAATAGGAGTAAGAATGGAATGTGTGGTTAATTGTCTCCATTAACAACTGCCTCATTTACCATGAGACCAGAAGTGCAGGATGGTGCCCAGCTACCATTACTGAATGTTTAAATAAAGGACTCTATAGAAGAATCCTGACCAAAAGGGGGAAAATGCACAACAGAAGTGCAAATTATCAGAGACTCTAGACTTTCTGAAGCTATGGAGGCTGGATGAACCCCTAAAACTATTGCCCTGAGTTACTCTTTAAACCTTAAACCAAAAATATCTCCTGAATTATTCTTAAAACCAAACAATAGTTAAACTTAATTAGAAAAAACAAAAAATCTGCTCTTGTAAGAAATACCTATCTATACGGGATCAAATTGACAATAGCAAATTGGACGATTAGATAGGCAACTTGAGGGACAATTAATTTATGTCAATGGGGGAGGAGCAAATCAGAACAGGAGGGTGAGAATGGTAGCACAACTCAAAAATATAATCAATGTCATCGAATTGTACATGTAAAAACTATTGAATTGGTGTATGTTTTGCTGTGTATATTCTCAACAACAACAAAATAAATAAAAATTAAAAAAATGAAATGGAACAATTGAAGATGGATAGGATTATCAATTGAAGATCTTAGGTGTTAGTGAGAGTAAAATGGATTGGTACTGGCCATCTTCCATCCAACAATCCATATGATCTCCTATGTTGGCAATGACAAATCAAGGAGAAACTGTTGTATTTGTTGTCAAAAAAGAATTTTCAAGATCTATCTTAAAGGACAACGCTGTCAGTGATAGATTAATATCCATAGGCCTGCAAGGAAGGTCAATGATTATGACTGCTATTCAATTTCATGTACCAACCACAAATGCTGACAATGAAGAAATTGAATATTTTTATGAACTGCTGGAGCCTGAAATTGATTGAACACACAGTCAAGCTGTATTGATAATCACTGCTGGTTGCAATGTGAAATTTGGAAATGAAGAAGAAATAGCTGAAAATAGGGCCTTGGTGATACAAACAGTGTTAGAAAACACATGATAGAATTCCATAAGGTCAATGAATTAGTTATTGGAAATACTTTTTTTTAACTACATAATCAATGACTATACAAATCAACCTTGCCAGATGGACTGCACAAGAATCAAATCAACTACATCTGTGGATAGATAGGATGGAAAACTCAATATCATCAGTCATGAGAAAAAGCAAGGACCAAATGTGGAATGGGTTGTCAATTGCTCCTGTGCAAATCAAGTTGAAGCTGAAGAAAATCAAAACAAGTCTAAGAGAGCCAAAGTACAACATTGAATACACCACACCCATATTTAGCTTGTATCTCAAGAATAGATTTGATACAGTGAACACTAATGACCAAAGGCTAGATGAGTTATGGGATGACATCAAGGACATCATACATGAGGAAAGTAAAAGATCATTAAAAAGACATGAAGGAAGGAAAAGACCGAAATGAATGTCAGAAGAGACTCTGAAACTTGCTCTTAAGTACAGAGTAACTAGACTGAACTGAAAAGTAATTACATAAAAGAGCTGAACAAAATATTTCAAAGGGAAGTTCAAGAATACAAGGATAAGTATTATGTTAAAATATGCAAAGACCTAGGGTTAGAAAAACAAAAGGGAAGAGCACAATAAATACTTCTTAAACTGAAAGAGCTGAAGAGAATATTCAAGCCTTGAGCTGCAAAGCTGAAGGGTTGTATGGGCAAAAATTAAATGACACAAGAAACATCAAAAGAAGATGGAAGCTATGTACAGAGTCGCCGTACCAAAAAGAATTGGTTAACATTCATCCACTTCAGAAGGTAGCATATCATGAACTACTGGTCCTGAGAGAAAAAAACAAAAAACCCAGAAATTTCAGGAAATCTAACATTAAGAATTACATGAGAGATATCAAAAAGAACCAGATTCTTTGCTTTTATATTGCATGTTTACAAAGATCTGAAGTTGACATGTTAACAAGCCATGGTCCAGGCAAACAGACTAACAAGGCTTTGAGAGCTTATCCCTTTTCTGTTCCACCAAAGAGAAAATTTGAGCCAAACCAGCCAAGTGAAGGGAATGCTGCTTTCACCCTCCCAAGAGATTGACTGGGTTTAAATTAATGGGACAAAGTAGGAAAGTTACATCCATTTCTTCATGTTTAAGAATTAAGATATGGCCCCACTGGTTTTTAAATTTCTTTGTGCTGTTGAACAAGGATACAACTAACCACATTATCATAGCCAAGAAGAATTTTAAATTTGTAATTAATATTCTTTCCATTTTGTATTGACCCTTTCCTGGAGTACCTACCTTCTTTAAGATTCTCTCAGAATCCTTAGTTCCACACCTTCCCACTCCCAGTTATGTGTAACTTTCCACTGAATGTATACACAGAAGTCAAACATGATTGCCATTTAGGTTTTTTCCTATATCCAAAAGGGGCAAATTATACATGTTTTAAACAGTTAGTTTTCAGTTTGAAAAGCCTATTTCTATATTTGATATGCTGTTGTTCTTGTTGATAGTTGTGTCTGAGTTGATTCCGACACTGTAAATATGACTCAATATCAGAAAGGCAGGATCATGCAGAAAATAAATACCATAATCAGAACTTGAATCCAGAATTTATCTAAAAATCCCATTTCCTTCCCCTTAGACACTCCATTATTAAATGCCGTCTGTCTGTGACACCATGTGTCATCCTATGATGTCTTTAGGTACTTTATTGTGTTATCAACTTTCTTAAGTCTTTAGCATGGGAATTATATCTGCAGTTCATGTTCCTCTCCCATGCAAACTGGTATATTTAAAAGCACCTTATAGATTCATATGAAAAGCAGTTACTGCGTAATTGTTTCCAAATTGTGTACTTAAGTTTGTCACCATGGCCCCCAAAATTCAAAAAAATCTGGATCTGAAATGGTATCCACAAGTCTCTGTTCACTTTTCTATTTCCATTGGAATGCTCAGCCTAGTGAGATTGGGACAAGTTGGAGGAGGCCAGGTGGCAGAACGTATTACAGTGTAAGAGAAAAAGTTTGGTTCAGATATCATCTTTGTAAAAACTAAATGCGTAAACTGAGATAACCCAGTGTCTAGAATCAGTTTAGCTAATTAAATAAAAAGAAACAATGTTACACTCTACATTCCTGTGAATTTCAAGACCTCGATGATTCTATTTTCAAATGTGGTCTTAGCTTTCCCAATGAGAGGGCTAACCTCCATCCTATTTCCCTAACCTCACAGGCTCAGAGAATTGCCTAGAACATTGTTGTTCTTGTGTGCTGTCAAGTCCATTCCACGTCATAGTTACCCTATACAACAGAATAGAACTGCCCCACAGGGTTTCCAAGGCTGTAATCTTTATAGAAGCAGATTGTCACATCTTTCTCCCGCAGAGTGGCTGGTGGGTTCAAACCTCCAAACTTTTGGTTAGCAGCTGAGCAGTTTAATCACTGCAGCACCAGGGTTCCTTCCTTGAAGATCAGCCTCATCAAAACTGGATGGCATAATTTAGGAATGAAAAGGACAAGGCAGGTGAGCTGCCTTTTTATCAGTGTCCACAGTATGCTGGGCACTATGCTAAGCCCTTATCAGCAGGTCTTGGCTACAAACACTGACAAATGCATCTGCTACAGTGGATTCTGATGCCAGGAAGCAAAATCAGCACCTTCACTCCTTCACTGGAGTCCACCTTCCACTCCAGGTTATTGTTCACCAACATCTTGTGGCTATATTCAGTGTAGATACCTACATATTTCCCGTCATAACATTGCTCATATTGTTTAATTATTATGAATTTACTTCATTCATATCTGTCTAGATTCCCCAGTAGCCCAAAAATACCCAGATAAGATGACAAGTTCTGCATGAAGATTTCTCCACTCTCTGATCAGAGACCTATGTGAGTCGGAACCAACTTGATGGCACCTAACAACTAATCAGTGAGGGTGTCACACCTCCAAACATCACAGTGCTTTCTCTATACTCCTGTTACAAACCTTTTGTCACTTATTCCTGTAGTTATTATTTTCAAATTTCAACAAAAATTCCACAGAAATGATACTGTTGTGTGTATAATTAAAATGAAAATTAAGATGATATCTGAAAATTACTTTAATATGGTATCTGTATAAATATAAAAATTGCAAACAAAAAACTAAGGTTTAAAACTCACAAGTGGAGGATTAATAAATTTGAATAGATAAAATAGAAAAATTATTCATACAAAATTTTATAAATATTATAAAATCATTAGTGAATCCCTAATGTTATTAGCATTATCTACATATATAGTTCAATTTAGAGTTTTATTATGTTCAATAAATATAATCAGATAGAAGGAAATAAAATGACACAATAGCCAATAAAAAGTCCCATCATCCTGAATCTTGAAGGAACTTTGGGTGAGCAGCACCTCAATCCCTCTGTTGGACGTACAGGAAAGCCAAGAAATAAAAACTTGTTCTTGTACAGCCACTGAGATGTCGAAGATTTTTTTTTCCTGCAGCATAACCGAATCCATTCTGACCGATCCACTATTATATTGAGTATTGCAGCACTGTGTCCCCATATTACCTACCTTCCTCCCTTGCTTTATTTTGTTTTCATAACATACATCATCATCTAGCATACTATATATTTTTTTTTCTTATTTACTCTTTGTTGGTTTGCTTTCCTGAATTAGGAGGGCAAAAACATGTGTCACTTTTGTTATCTTTTATTCTCTAGCTTTAGCACAGTGCCTGAAACATAGTACCGCTCATTTATATCTGTTAAGTGAACAAATAAATGGAGGGAAATGAACATGAAAGAACAAATTATGCAACCCCTTTGAGGAAGGAATTGGTACTATGTCACAAAATTGAAGATGTTCTTACCCCCCAATTTAGCACTTCTGGAAATATTCCCAAAGGAGAATACAAAATAACGTACATTGCAGCACATTAAAAACAACGACATCAAAACTATTAGAAACAGTGAATAATAGGGGAAGAAATCACATTCATCTACAGTAAAAATGAATAGATAAATAATCCATGTATCAAATTATTAGAAAAGTTAAAAAATAAAGTGAAGGGAAATATATATTGCAAAATGATGAATGTAATTACATTTATCAAAAGCCATACTGATGTTGGACACATATCTGCAACAAACATTAACAAATACATAGGCAGAGTAAACGCCAACTAGAGAAGAAGCGCTCTTTCTCTGAGATATTGAGGGGAGGGGATCCCAGATTGGCATATACAGAGCTTCAAAGCAACTATGATATTTTGGTAAGATTTGAAATAAAAATATCAAAATAATAAGATTTTTTGGAGTTGAATTTGGGACTTTATGAGCAGTATATTACATATGTATTTTTCCTCATGTAACAAAAACATGTTTTGATAAAATAAATCAAAGAAAAATAAATTATACTTTCATCAAGTCTGAAATTGGTGCCTTTCTTCTTTTCAAAGTCTTGTTCCTGAAGATTTCCTGGGGTATTGCCTAAGTTTTGGCTTTTTTGAACTGATAGTTTAATGACAAGTAAATTTCAAATTTTTAGCTTACGTTAATCCAAATTTCAGATTTTCAGTTTACATAATTACGTGCTCCTGTTTATGCTTTGTATTTTAACATGGAGTTTCCCATTCCAGTATTTCCAATGATAAACTTATTTTTAACTTATATGATCAATTTCCTCTCAAACTTTGCCTTAAACACAAAGAATTTTCATACCATTTCTCAGGCCCGTTGTTTTTACCTTGCTTACTGCATTATAACCATTTCTGAAAAGTGTCTGGTTGCTTGCATTTTAGCTCTCTTTCTTATGGTATGTATTCATAAACAATAGATTGTGAACTACTCTAGGAGCAAGTGGAATATGTTTCACTTTTGAATATAGACAGTACCTTGCTAAAGTAGAAAATTGAGACAAAAAAGAATAATTGAAGAAAAAAATGAATGAATTCTCTTTTATTTCTACTATGCTTCCCTATCTAGTGGAAATTTAAAAAATAAATGTAAAGGAGCAGAAGTCCAACCAGAGCTGTTCTCTTCAGCCAAAGCCTCCTTTCCACCAGCCTGCATGGAATTCTAAAAGATGATTGCGTGATTCAGCTAGAATCTGACTTGGCTCAGGGATCTGTCAGGAGCATGGACCTGGTTTTGCAATGCTGAATTGAAGAGTGTTATATTGTCTCTCCCCAAAATATGTGTCAACTTGACTAGGCCATGAGTCCCAGTATTGTGTGATTGTCCACCATTTTGTCATATGATGTGATTTTCCTGTGTGTTGTAAATCCTATCTCTATGATGTCAATGAGACAGGATTAGAGGCAGTCATGCTGATGAAGTAGTACTCAGTCTACACGATTAGGCTGGGTCTTAAATCAATCTCTTTTGAGGTATAAGAAAGAAGAACAGAGAGACAGGGAGACCTCATACCACCGGGAAACCAGAGCCAGGAGAATAGAGCATCCTTTGGACCCAGGGTTCCTGCACTGAGAAGCTCCTCGACCAGGGAAGATTGATAACAAGGACCTTCCCCTAGAGCTGACACAGAGAGATAAAGCCTTCCCCTGTAGCTGGCACATTGAATTCAGACTTCTAGCCTCCTGGACTGTGAGAAAATACATTTCTGTTTGTTAAAGCCATCCACTTGCAGTATTTCTGTTAGAGCAGCAGGAGATAACTAGGACAAAGAGATTAAGGGTTCACTGAGGTTTTTGGAGCCCTGTTGGCACAGTAGTTAAGAGTAATGGCTGTTAACCAAAAGGTCAGCAGTTCAAATCCACCAGCCACTCCTTAGAAACTCTATGGGAGCAGTTCTACTCTGTCCTATAGGGCTGCTATGAGTCGGAATCCACTCAGTCGCAATGGGTTTGGCTTGGTTTGTGGTATTTTTGATTTGACATGATTCTACCTTGTCAGACTATTTAGATAAACTTTGGAAGAGGACAGTAAATTTCAATGCTTCACAAATCTACATGGTCATGAGCACGGGTTTATCTGCAACCAGAGAAGAGTTAAATTTAGGGACAAATTTAAATTCTATTAAAATGTTTGATTACACTCAAAGGCAGATCCTGGTGAAGTGGCTTTTTCCCACAAGAACAACAAAGATGAGCATTATTACATACATACTTAAAAAATTTTTTGGAATACCTGATATTGTGCACAATCCCAGCCTCTTCTTGGATGGTCTTTTCTGGTTTACTACTTTTTGTGTGATTTCAATTATCAATATGGGGTAATTTAAATAGCCAGAAATGACTGGGAGGATTAATGTGAAACTACCAATTGGGTGATAAAAAGGTAGCAGACTCTCCTTAATAACATGCACGGGTTTAGAGGCATGGCCTGCTTTCTCTGTATTGTTGCATATTTGGGGGTCAGAAGAATAAAACCCACAGAGTTGGCATATGCTGACAGAGATTGAACCCCATATTTGAGGTATAATGGAGAAGAATATGGCTTCCAATAAGGATGAAATGTCTAGATTTAGAGTATGGCTTGTTTATACTGGAAACACCACAGGGACCATGTGTCCCACCTCACCAATTAGACTTTGAGTGATATAGTGGAGATTTACGGTCATGAGATCATGATTATTCCCTGTGTGGGGTGAGGAAGGGAGTTTTACTGTCTCATTTTACCACACCATCCACAGTATCCACAACAGAATTCTAATGAACACAAGAACATACATGATTATACATATACATATACATATGCATTTTGTAGCCTGGGACATTATATGAATTGATAAACTGTCTAAAAGTAAATTAAAAGCCTCTAGAGGTCTTTAAAATCCAGGATTAATATATACTTACAGAATAACTAAAATGTACCCACCATTTTCATTATTTTATTATCTCTGTGAAGACTGCAAAAAATGTAAATATTCAAATATGTGATACTTCCTTAAACGGTGAATGACAAAAATTGTGATTTTGGAGCTGGGGAGTTACAGCATCTACAGCAACTACAGAAAGGCTTCATAGGTTGTAATAGGTCATGGCACAGAACAGAGACAGCACCAGATCATAAACCTCAACTCAGGGATCCAAATTCTAGTGTTTACCTTATATATAGCACGGAAGACCTACAAAGGCAACTAGCAGTGAAACAAAGAATAAGGCACAATTGAGTAGTATAGATATGACAGAAAATGTTACAGTAAGGGAGAACTTGAGCGTTAACTGAGAAAAAAATACAGCTTCATTATGTAAAAAGGAGAGGGAAGCAGGGGACAGTACAGGCAGACCTCATTTTATGGTGCTTCACTTTATTGAAGTTCACAGATATTACATTTTTTACTAATTGAAGGTTTGTGGCAACCCTGCATCAAGCAATTCTATTGGCATCATTTTTCCAACACCATGCGCTCACTTTATAACTGTGTCATATTTTGGTAATTCTCCTAATGCTTCAAACTTTTACATTATTATTATATCTGCTATGGTGATCTGTTCAGTGAGCTTTGATGTTACTATTGCAATTGTTTTGGGGCACCACCAGCTGTGCCCATATAAGATGGCAAACTTAATTGATCAATGTTGTACGTGTTCTGACTGCTCCACTGACTGGCTTTTCTGCCATCTCCCTCCCTCTCCTAGGGACTCTCTATTCCCTGAGACATGGCAATATTGAAATTAGCCCTATTAATAACCTTACAATGGCCTCTAAGTGTTCCAAGTGAAAGGAAGAGTTCCATGTCTCTCACTTTAAATCAGAAGCTAGAAATGATTAAGCTTAGTAAGGAAGGCATGTTGAAAGTCAAAACAGGTTGAAAGGTAAGCCTTTGCACCAAACAGTTAGCCCAATTGTGAATGCAAAGGAAAAGTTCCTGAAGGAAATTAAAAGCGCTACTCCAGTAAGATAAGAAAGCAAAACAGCCTTATTGCTGATACAGAGAAAGTTTTAGTGGTCTGGATAGAAGATCAAAGCAGCCACAACATTCCCTTAAGCCCAAAGCCTAATCCAGAGCAAGGCCCTAACTCTCTTCAATTCTAAGAAAGCTGAGATAGGTGAGGAAGCTTCAGAAGAAAAATTTGAAGCTAGTTGAGGTTGATTCATGAGGTTTAAGGAAAGAAGCCATTTTCATAATATAAAAGTACAAGGTGAAGCAACAAATGCTGATGTAGAAGCTGCAGTAATTTATCCAGAAGATCTAGCTAAGAAATTGATGAAGGTAGTTACACTAATCAACAGATTTTCAATTTAAACAAAACAGCCTTATACTGGAAGAAGATGCCATCTAGGACTTTCATAGCTGGAGAGAAGTCAATGTCTAGCTTCAAAGCATCAAAGGACAGGCTGACTCTCCTGTGAGGGGCTAATGTAGCTAGTGATTTAAGGTAGAAGCCAATGCTCATTTACCATTCTGAAAGCCCTAGGGCCCTTAAGAATTATGCTCAATCTACTCTGCCTATGCTCCACAAACGGAACAACAAAGCCTGGACGACAGCAAATCTGTTACAACATGGTTTACTGAATATTTTAAGCTGACTGTTGAGACATACTGTTCAGAAAAAAAAAAAAAAAAGATTCCTTTCAAAATATTGCTGGTCATTGACAATACACCTGGTCACCTAACAGCTCTGATTGAGATGTCGAAGGAGATTAATATTGTTTTCATACCTGCCGACACAACATCCATTCTGCAGCCTGTAGGTCAAGGAGTAATTTCAACTTTTATTTAAGGAATATATTTCATAATGTTATAACTGCTGTAGATGGTGATTTTTTCTGACAGGTCTGGGCAAAGTAAATCGAAAACCTTCAGGAAATGATTCACCATTCTATATGGCATTAAGAACATTCATGATTCATGGGAGGAGGTCAAAATATCAACATTAACAGGAGTTTGGAAGAAGCTGGTTCTAAGCCTCATGGATGACTTTGAGGGGTTCAAGACTTCAGTGAAGAAAGCAACTGCAGATGTGGTGGGAATTACAAGAGAACTAGAAGTGGAACCTGAAGATGTGACTGAATTTCTGCAATCTCATGATAAAGCTTTAAAGGATGAGGAGTTGCTTCTTATGGATGAGCAAAGAAAGTGGTTTCTGGAGACGGAATCTACCCCTGGTAAAGATACTGTGCACATTGTTGAAATGACAGCAAAGTATTTAGGATATTACATAAACTTAGTTAATAAAGCAGTGGCAGGTTTTCAGAATATTGACTCCAATTTTGAAAGGTCTACTCTGGGTAAAATGCTATCAAACAGCATCACATACTACAGAGAAATTTTTCATGAAAGAGTCAGTTGACACAGCAAACTTCATTGATGTCTTATTTTAAGAAATTACCACTGCCACCCAAGTTTCAGCAACCACCACCCTGATCAGTCAGCAGCCATCAACATGGAGGCAAGACACTTCACCAGGAAAAAGATTACAACTCTTTGAAAGCTCAGATGATGGTTAGCATTTTTCAGCAATAAAATATTTTTCAACTAATATTTGCATTTTTTTTAGATGTAATTCTATTGCACACTTAATAGTCTACATAAGATATAGTATAGTGTAAACATAACTTTTATATGCACTGGAAAATAAAAAAAAATTGCGTGACTCACGTTATAACAATATTCACATTATTTCAATATTTGCTTTATTGTGGTGGTCTGGAATCAAACCCCTAATATCACCGAGATATGGCTGTATTAACATATTCACTGGTCTCTAAACAATGTATCACTTCAGCTAATAGGGTTTTCTTTGTTATGTTAACAAGGCCATATCAGTGTGGGGTATATTTTAAGCCAATCACTTTGAGATTTCAAAAAAGATCTCATTAGGGACGGAGAAAACCCAAAAACCCATTGCCATTGAGTAGAACTGCCCCATAGGGTTCCCAGGAATTGGCTAATGATTTGAACTGCCAACCTTCTGGTTAGAAGCCAATCTCCTAACCACAGTGACACTAGGGCTACAGAGAAGCAAGCACAAATAGAAGGGAAGATATATACCTAAAACAATTGCCAAGAAACTGAGGAACAGAAGCTAATAAGACACAAGGACCTTCCCCCAGAGTTGACAGAGAGAGAAGACTTCCCCAAAGCCAGCATCTGGAATTTGGACTTTTAGCCTCCTACACTGAGAAAAACAAAGATGAATTCTTATTTCCATAATTTTAGTGAAGTTAAGGTATTTATTTTCTTGTATTAAGAACTGAATGAGGAGAGGTGGGGCCTAGATGGCAGAGTAGTCAGATGCTTCCAGTGATCCCTTTTACAACAAAGACTCGAAAAACAAGTGAAACAATTACGTATATGACAAGGCAGGAGCCCTGAATATCAAAGGCAAAGTCAGGAAATCAGACTGAGTGGCAGGAGGAGGGAGAGACAGCTCATAAGCAGCTAGTAGTTGCCGGACGTGACTTGGCAGGAAACTGCATCCCTTCATTATGATCCCCTGGAGAAACTGCCTCGGTTTCCTCAAGAAAAGGCAGAGAACCACACAGTCTACTCACGCCTCTGGAGCCAGAGAAGAACAGCTCTCTCAGCAAAAGCTAAGTACTTGCATTTATTTTACTGCTCCCCAGCCTGGAAGCTGGCTTCAGTGGCTGTCGATTTCCCTGGGCTTGAGATTGTCCTGCAGTGCACTCTGAGCCTTTCTCCCAGCCTTGGAGCAGGAATAAATTAACAATTGGGGGAAAAGATAATCTGCCAGCTCCACTAAGCTGGGGAGCTCAGGACAGAAGCAGCTCCTGTCCAGGCATAAACTGTCTGCAGACTTTGAATACCTTTCACCGCTGCATGGACCTGTGTGGGCCCATTTCAAGAGATCAGGCCCTTGTTACTGCAACAGTGTATGTGCTTGAGACCTGACTTCAACTCTTTCAGCCATGCAGTTGAAAGGTACATTTTTTATGTTTCACACAGCTTTGCCTATTAAATGGGGTCATCACCTACACACATCAGGGGCCTGAGGACTGGTGACTCCACCCATGTCACCTAGCCACCTGTGAAAAGGGTCCAAGGATAAGTGGTGCCTCCCAGTCCTTACGAATGAAAGCATTGGGTGCCCATGTTCCAGCTGCAGAACTCACCCATCTGTGTGCTCTATGGGAAAAGGGACACTCTTTCCTCAAAGACACTCGGGGGATTGTGTCAGCCCCCTGCCTTGGTCAGACTGTGACCCCCTGCTGCAACTAGATACCTGTGTCTACACCAATGACCTCTGCCCCTCTAAGATGAGAGGACAGAGCCTGTACCACACACTTGATTACAAACCACCTGCACAACCTAGCTGAATCTATACAAGGAAAGTGAATGGACTCCTAGGTTCATATATATGGTAAGAGTTCTAGCTATATGGTGACAGAACATTAGCACTTCAAAGGCACAAATAATCATGCTAGCTCACGCAAGCTGCCTATTTGCACGTATAAAAACAAAATAAAGAAGGAAGCTAGGATACAGTAAGCAAACTTAAAATAGATTAATACAAAAACATATAGATGGCTCAGAGACAACAGTCAGTACCAAATCACAGAAAGAAGCAGACCACAATTGCTTCAACAAGCTCTCAAAAGAAAGAATCAAGGAATCTTCTGGATGTAGATGTCTTCCTAGAATTACCAGATGTAGAATACAAAAGATTAACATACAGAACCCTTCAAGAGATCAGGAAGGAGATCACACAAAATGCAGAACAAGCCAAAAAAGACACAGATAATGCAGTTGAAGAAATTAAAAAGGATATTCAAGAACTTAATGAAAACTTCAATAGGGTGCAAGGGTCCATAGTGAGAAAGCAATCAGAAATTAAGGTTAACAATAAATCTACAGAATTAGACAAGTGCCTAGAAAGTCAGAATAGCAGAATCGAGGAAGTGGAAGGCAGAATTAATGAGACTGAAGATAAAACACATGGCACCAACATATTCGAAGAAAAATCAGATAAAAGAATATTAAAAAATGAAGAAACCCTAAAAGTCATGTAGGACTCTAACAAGACAAATAAGCTACCAGTGACTGGAGTACCAGAACAGGGAGGGATAACAGGAAATACAGAGAAAATTGTTGAAGAATTGTTGTCAGAAAACTTCCCTGATATCGTGAAGGATGAAATTATCTGTCCAGGATACTCACCAAACCCCACATAAGGTAGATCTCAAAAGAAAGTCATCAAGACATATTATAATCAAACTTGCCAAAACAAAAGATAAAGAGAGAGTTTTAAGAGTGATTAGGGATTAAAGAAAAGTCACCTACAAAGGAGAGTCAATAAGAATAAACTCGGACTACTCAGCAGGAACCATGCAGGCAAGAAGGCAATGGGAAGACATATATAAAGCATTGAAAGAAAAAAAATTGCCAGCCAAGACTCATATATGCAGGAAAGCTGTCTCTCAAATATGAAGCCAAAATGAGGACATTTCCAGATAAACAGAAGTTTAGGAATTCATAAAAACCAAACCAAAACTACAAGAAATACTAAAGGGCATTCTCTGGTTAGAAAAATCAATGAAATCAGGTATCAACTCCAGACTAGAATACAGGATAGGACAATGAGATATCAACCCAAATAGGGATATCACAAAAATAAATCAAGATTAAAAAAATGCCCCAGACAGGGAAATAGTGATGTCATTACATAAAAGATGACAACATTAAAACAATAAAGAGGGAGTAAAAAATGTAGTCATAGATCTTTCATATGGAGAGGGAGTGAAGGCAATATAAAGAAATAAAAGTTAGGTTTAAACTTTTTTTTTTTTAAAACTTAGAAAAATAGGGGTAAATATTAAGGTCATCACAAAGGAGACTAACAATCCTACACATCAAAATAAAATACAAGCGTGATATAGAGTAAGCAAAAACAAAATCAACAACAATGAATAAGAGGAAAAGACAACACATAAAGACAAAATACTGAGCACAAAAATTAAGTGGAAAAAAATAAACTGTCAACAACACATAAAAAAAGACATGAAAATGACAGCTCTAAACTCAAATCCTTCCATAATCATTTTAAATGTAAGTGGACCAAATGCACCAATAAAGAGACAGACAGTGGCAGAATGGATTTTAAAAAAATGATTCATCTATACACTGTTTACAAGAGACACACCTTAGACCTAGAGGCACAAACAAAATAAAACTCAAAGGATGGAAAAAAATATATCAAGCAAACTATAAGCAAAAAAGAAGAGGAGTAGCAATATTAATTTCTGACAAAATAGACTTTAGACTTAAATCCACCACAAAGGATAAAGAAGGACACTACATAATGATAAAAGGGACAATTGATCAGGAAGACATAACCATATTAAATATTTATGCACTCAATGACAGGGCTGCAAGATACATAAATCAAATTTTAACAGAACTGAAAAGTGAGATAGACACCTCCACAATTATAGTAGGAGACTTCAACACACCACTTTCGGAGAAGGACAGGACATCCAGTAAGAAGCTCAATAGAGACACGGAAGACCTAATTACAACCGTCAACCAACTTGACCTCATTGACTTATACAGAACTCTCAACCCAACTGCTGCAAAGTATACTTTTTTTTCTAGCGCACATGGAACATTCTCTAGAATAGACCACATATTAGGTCATAAAACAAACCTTTGCAGAATCCAAAACATCGAAATATTACAAAGCATCTTCTCAGACCACAAGGCAATAAAAGTGGAAATCAATAACAGAAAAAATTAGGGAAAAGAAATCAAATACTTGGAAACTGAACAATACCCTCCTGAAAAAAGACTGGGTTATAGAAGACATCAAGGAGGGAATAAGGAAATTCATAGAATGCAAAGAGAATGAAAATACTTCCTATCAAAACCTCTGGGACTCAGCAAAAGCAGTGCTCAGAGGCCAATTTATATCTATAAATGCACACATGCAAAAAGAAGAAAGAGCCCAAATCAGAGAACTGTCCCTACAACTTGAACAAATAGAAAGTGAGCAACAAAAGAATCCATCAGGCACCCGAAGAAAACAAATAATAAAAATTAGAGCTGAACTAAATGAATTAGAGAACAGAAAAACAATTGAAAGAATTTACAAAGCCAAAAGCTGGTTCTTTGAAAAAATTAACAAAATTGATAAACCATTGGCTAGACTGACTAAAGAAATACAGGAAAGGAAACAAATAACCTGAATAAGAAACAAGAAGGGCCACATCACAACAGACCCAACTGAAATTAAAAGAATCATATCAGATTATTACGAAAAATTGTACTCTAACAAATTTGAAAACCTAGAAGAAATGGATGAATTCCTGGAAAACCACTACCTACCTAAACTAACACATTCAGAAGTAGAACAACTAAATAGACCCATAACAAAACAAGAGATTGAAACGGTAATCAAAAATCTCCCCCCAAAAAAAAGCCCTGGCCCGGATGGCTCCACTGCAGAGTCCTACCAAACTTTCAGAGAAGAGTTAACACCACTACTACTAAAGGTATTTCAAAGCATAGAAAATGACGGAATACTACCCAACTCATTCTATGAAGCCACCATATCCCTGACACCAAAACCAGGTAAAGACATTACAAAAAAAGAAAATTACAGACCTACATCCCTCATGAACATAGATGCAAAAATCCTCAACAAAGTACTAGCCAATAGAATTCAACAACATATCAAAAAAATAATTCACCTCAACCAAGTGGGATTTATACCAGGTATGCAAGGCTGGTTTAATATCAGAAAAACCATTAATGTAATCCACCACATCAATAAAACAAAAGACAAAAACCACATGATCTTATCAATTGATGCAGAAAAGGCATTTGACAAAGTCCAACACCCATTTATGATAAAAACTCTCACCAAAATAGGAATTGAAGGAAAATTCCTCAACATAATAAAGGGCATCTATGCAAAGCCAACAGCCAGCATCACTCTAAATGGAGAGAACCTGAAATCATTTCCCTTGAGAACGGGAACCAGACAAGGATGCCCTTTATCGCTGCTCTTTTTCAACATTGTGCTAGAAGTCCTAGCCAGAGCAATTAGGCTAGACAAAGAAATAAAGGGCATCTGGATTGGCAAGGAGGAAGTAAAATTATCTCTATTTGCAGATGACATGATCTTATACACAGAAAACCCTAAGAAATCCTCCAGAAAACTACGGAAACTAATAGAAGAGTTTGGCAGAGTCTCAGGTTATAAGATAAACATACAAAAATCACTTGGATTTCTCTACATCAACAAAAAGAACATCGAAGAGGAAATAACCAAATCAATACCATTCACAGTAGCCCCCAAGAAGATAAAATACTTAGGAATAAATCTTACCAAAGATGTAAAAGACCTATACAAACAAAACTACAAAGTACTACTGCAAGAAACTAAAAAGGACCTACTTAAGTGGAAAAACATACCTTGCTCATGGATAGGAAGACTTAACATAGTAAAAATGTCTATTCTACCAAAAGCCATCTATACATACAAAGCACTTCCGATCCAAATTCCAATGAAATTTTTTAATGTGATGGAGAAACAAATCACAAACTTCATATGGAAGGGAAAGAAGCCTCGGATAAGCAAAGCATTACTGAAAAAGAAGAAGAAAGTGGGAGGCCTCACTCTACCTGATTTCAGAACCTATTATACAGCCACAGTAGTCAAAACAGCCTGTTACTGGTACAACAACAGACACATAGACCAGTGGAACAGAATTGAGAACCCAGATATAAATCTATCCACATATGAGCAGCTGATATTTGACAAAAGCCCATTGTCAGTTAATTGGGGAAAAGATAGTCTTTTTAACAAATGGTGCTGGCATAACTGGATATCCATTAAAAAAAAAAAAATGAAACAGGACCCATACCTCACACCAAGCACAAAAACTAACTCTAAGTGGATCAAAGACCTAAACATAAAGACTAAAAAGATAAAGATCATGGAAGAAAAAATAGGAACAACCTTAGGAGCCCTAATACAAGGCATAAACAGAATACAAAACATTACCAAAAATGACGAAGAGAAACCCGATAACCGGGAGCTCCTAAAAATCAAACACCTATGCTCATCTAAAGACTTCACCAAAAGAGTAAAAAGACCACCTACAGACTGGGAAACAATTTTCAGCTATGACATCTCCGACCAGCGTCTGATCTCTAAAATCTATATGATTCTGTCAAATCTCAACCACAAAAAGACAAACAACCCAATCAAGAAGTGGGCAAAGGATATGAACACACACTTCACTAAAGAAGATATTCAGGCAGCTAACAGATACATGAGAAAATGCTCTCGATCATTAGCTATTAGAGAAATGTAAATTAAAACTACGATGAGATTCCATCTCACTCCAACAAGGCTGGCATTAATCCAAAAAACACAAAATAAGAAATGTTGGAGAGGCTGCGGAGAGATTGGAACTCTTATACACTGCTGGTGGGAATGTCAAATGGTACAACCACTTTGGAAATCCATCTGGCGTTATCTTAAACAGTTAGAAATAGAACTACCATACAACCCAGAAATCCCACTCCTCGGAATATACCCTAGAGAAACAAGAGCCTTCACACAAACAGATATATGCACACCCATGTTTATTGCAGCTCTGTTTACAATAGGAAAAAGCTGGAAGCAACCAAGGTGTCCATCAATGGATGAATGGGTAAATAAATTGTGGTATATTCACACAATGGAATACTACGCATCGATAAAGAACAGTGACGGATCTGTGAAACATTTCATAACATGGAGGAACCTGGAAGACATTATGCTGAGCGAAATTAGTCAGAGGCAAAAGGACAACTATTGTATAAGACCACTATTATAAGATCTGGAGAAATAGTATAAAGTGAGAAGAACATGTACTTTTGTGGTTATGACGGGGGTAGGGAGGGAGGGAGGGAGAGGGTTTTTTACCGATTAATTAGCTGAAAAGAACTGCTTTAGGTGAAGGGAAGGACAACACTCAATACATGGAAGGTCAGCTCAAGTGGACTGGACTGGACCAAAAGCAAAGAAGTTCCCGGGATAAAATGAATGCTTCAAAGATCAGCGGAGCGGGGGCGGGGGTTTGGGGACCATGGTTTAAGGGGACTTCTAAGTCAATTGGCAAAATAATTCTATTATGAAAACATTCTGCATCCCACTTTGAAATGTGGCGTCTGGGGTCTTAAAAGCTAACAAGCGGCCATCTAAGATGCATCAATTGGTCTCAACGCACCTGGAGCAAAGGAGAATGAAGAACACCAAGGTCACACGACAACTAAGAGCCCAAGAGACAGAAAGGGCCACATGAACCAGAGACCCACATCATCCCGAGACCAGAAGAACTAGTTGGTGCCCGGCCTGAATCAATGACTGCCCGGACAGGGAGCACAACAGAGAACCTCTGAGGGAGCAGGAGATCAGTGGGATGCAGACCCCAAATTCTCATAAAAAGACCATACTTAATGGTCTGACTGAGACTAGTGGAATGCTGGCGGTCATGGTCCCCAAACCTTCTGTTGGCACAGGACAGGAACCATCCCCGAAGACAACTCATCAGACATGAAAGGGAATGGACAGTGGGTAGGAGAGAGATGCTGATGAAGAGTGAGCTAATTATATCAGGTGGACACTTGAGACTGTGTTGGCATCTCCTGTCTGGAGGGGGGATGGGAGGATAGAGAGAGTTGGAATCTGGCAAAATTGTCACGAAAGGAGAGACTAGAAGGGCTGACTCATTAGGGGGAGAGCAAGTGGGAGTACGGAGTAAGATGTATATAAACTTATATGTGACAGTCTGACTTGATTTGTAAACGTTCACTTGAAGCTCAATAAAAGTTAATAAAAAAAAAAAGCCATTAGGCTCAATGAAATTTTCCAACAAAACCTTCGTGGTGCAATAACTGATGGCTAGAATCCAAGATGGAGCTATTCCTTGAGTGTCCTTCACAAACTCATCGACATTTCAAAACCCAGATGCTCATCTATAAAATGAGGGTATATTATTATCAACCCTATGCTGGTGTTGAAGTGTTACAGAAGATAAATCATTTTAGCAAACAGTTCTTGCCACAATATGTTATGGTTATCAGAGATTGAAATTTTTGCTTATGATATGAGGATAAAGAATATGTGCATTGTATCATGCTAATAATGATTGCATGGGAAACAAGATACTCAGAGTCTATTTATCCTTTTAATCAAGGAGATGTAGATCATTCCTAGTGCTCTGCGGCTTTGCTGTTCCTCTCTCTTTTGGCATGTGTGGGGAGATTGCCCACCTCTCATCCCTTCACAGCAGGTATGCCCATGGAGTTATTCAGCCAATGAAATGGGAGCAGAATGACTGGTAGACATATGAAGAACCATTGTTCAGTCCTTTATACTCTCTTCCTCTAAGAGGCAGGCCCATGACTAGAAAAATTTGCATTTTTATACTCAAAATGATTTTATGTTGTTTTTTAACAGTTAAAACTGTTATGACTCCCTTTCTTTTCAAATGAACATCAGAGCTTCTTTTCACATGAATGCTTTGTCTTCTTTTATTGTGACTCTCCTTGAAGTTACAATGTTTATTTGAATCTCTTTTCAAGTATATTTTACATTGTTTATTCTTACCCATTTTCAAAATATATACTTGAATTGCTTTTTAATTATTTATTATAAGTTTGATTATCTCTGAGTTCAAGGGTGTCTTTCTTCTGTGGATGCCAAAACTCCTCTGGAAAGATGTCCCGGGAGCCGTGTGGATTATACCCATATTTTTTAAACATCTCATGATGCAGATGTGGTCAAGTCCAAGGTTTATTCATCAACTGGCTTCTGATTTATGAGTGAGCACATCATGTCTTCCTACTTGGAATTTTTAAAAAATAAATGCTTAATGTCATTTATATCTCTATGACTAGGTACTTACGTTATAAAGGAAGGACATTCAGTGGGGAGCCCTCTTCCTCACTGACCCACATTTTATAGATACTGTGAATTTGAAATATATTTTTTAAGCCATTAAGATTTTGGGGTTATTATTTACTGTGGTATAATCTCCTGCTATTGGCTGATACTATTGAACATTGAAATTATTTTTTTCAGGTACCTGACACTCTCCAAAAGAAAAATAACATTATTTTTAACCCTTCAATTGCCTTAATGGGTTTATGGGTCAAACCAAAATCAAACCCAATTGCTGTTGAGTGTATACCTACTCCAGAGCATCAATATAGGACAGAGCAGAACTGCCCCGCAGGGTTCCAAGGCCATCCTGTATTTTTATAAATAACCTGTGCCTTCTAATTTTGTTTGCCAACCCCTATGTTTTTTTGCCAACCACTCCCTCACTCCTGTGATGCATTTTTGTAAGCACACTATGGCAATTTTTTTACAACATGTAAAAAAAATATATTGGTTTGGCTGTGTTTATGAAAATGCCTCATGGGTTGAGGGAGCAGTTGGCAAGCAAAAATAGGACACTTGACTTATTTGCTTAAAAATACGGTAATCTTTAGGGAAGCAGAATGCCGCATCTTACTCCTGAGGAGTCGCTAGAGGGTTTGAACTGCCAACCTTTCAGTTAGCAGTGGAGCACTTACCTACTATGTCACCAGGGGTGCTTCAGATCTATGGATAGGCATGTGATAATAACTTCTAACATAAAATTGGTGCATTCCCTTAATTAACCTAGAAAATAATGTTTAAAGCATTTAAGAAGTATATGTATCCCCAAACCACTTGATCTTATTTTTTTTATTGTAGTAAGTATATACATATATACATACAACAAAATGTTTATCATTTCAACACTTTTTGCATGTAAAATTCAGTAAAGCAAATTGAACATATTTTTAAGAAAATTTTGGTCTAATACTAAATATAACATATCTACATATTTTTCTTACCGTATTAGGGAAGCCCTGTAAAGTGTTTCTCATCCCTTCATACACAACCACACCCCACCAAACCCACTCCTTTTCCACCGAATACCTTTTCATGATATTTTTATGGTCTTCAAAACAGCATATATTTTCATAATTATTTTGAGAATGAATAAATGACTGAATATTTTCATTTCCTTTATAATACTAAATGTTGCATATCAAAATAAATGAGTGTTCTTCGTAGATTTATCAAAATTTTAACTGTCAATAAACACAGAAGATGAAGTTTAACATAAAATATTGTTAAGGATAACATTTCAGGCCTGAAATAGTGGGAACTTTTGACTTGTCAAACACGTATGACTAGGGCTTTCTTAATCATAACATTAGATCTCTTACTCAACTGCCAATTCAAATCATTAAAAACCCTCAGCTTTTGATAAACAATACATATTAATGATTTTATATATTAAATTTACATAAAGTACATCTATATAATTCCAACCAATAATCTCAATTTACTGCTGAAAACATAAATTTCAACTAAAAACTTAGGGTTTACCTACGCAATTTCCTGTAAATTGCCTGATCAAAATATTTTCTCATGATTTTCCTGATGGCACATTTTATTTGTTCATTTCTAAGACTATAGATTACTGGGTTGAAAAGGGGGGGAATTATGGAATAGAATACAGAAAGGATCATATCCCAGCGGGTTGCAGAGATTCTAGATGGCCTTAGGTACACATAGAAGCCTGAAGTGAGGAAGACTGACACCACAAGGATATGAGGCATGCAGGTGGAAAAGGCCTTTGCTCTGTTGTTTCCACTTGGGAACTTGAGCACAGTAGAAAATATGTGAATGTAAGACCTGATGATGAAGATGAAACAGCTTCCACCACTCCCCAGACCAGAGGCAAAGATCATCATCTCAGTACCAAACGTGTCAGAACAGGAGAGCTTCAGCAGAGAGGGGATGTCACAGAAAAACTGATGAATAACATTGGAATGACAAAATGGCAGCCTGAAGGTGATGCCTGTTTGGAATCCTGAGTAGACCAGACCACTGAGGATGGAAGCCAGCGTCATCTGGACACAGACTCGAGGGTTCATGATCACGGGGTAGTGGAGAGGCTGGCAGATGGCCACATAGCGGTCATGGGCCATGAAGGTGAGGAACAGCAGCTCCACATATACAAAGAAAACCACTAGGAAAACCTGAGCTACACATCCTGCCTTTGAAATGACACTGCTGTCAAGCAGGTTGTTGACACATGAATTAGGGACTGTTACGGAAATGTAACATGCATCCAAGATGGACAGATTCCTGAGGAAGAAGTACATGGGGGTGTGAAGGCTCTTGTCCAGGGTGGTGACAATAACAATGAGAAAATTCCCAATGAGAGTCACAAAATACATGAGAGAGAAGGATACAGCATGCAAAACCCGTAGTTCCCATTCATCAGAAAACCCCATCAGGAGAAATTCGATCATCATGGTGGAATTGAGCATCTCTCGGTGAGGCAGCTATACATGGGAGGCAATGAGAGAAGCCGTGAACACACGAAGACTTAAATTATGAGAAGATAGCTTTCAATTGATTTTTTTTTCTTGCCCCCTTCCTAATTCTAATCCCTACTGATGTTCCTAATATTTTGGAATGTCAATTTTGTATTGCTTCGGTAGTCCCCATAATATTCCTATTCCTACTGTAAGAGTGAAGTGAAAGTCACGACCACTTTGTCATAAACAACACACATATGTAGAAATATTTCTGTGTGAGTATGTAATTTTCTCATGATAAAATAGAAATATTGATGGAGTCCTTGGGTGACAAATGGTTAACATGCATGTTGCTAACCAAATGTTTGCATGTTTGCATCAAACCAGAGGTGTCTCAGAAGAAAGTCTGTGATCTTCTTTCAAAAAATCAGCCATTGAAAATCCTGTGGAGCACAATTCTACTCTAACACACGTGGAATCACCATGATTCAGAGTTGACTCTATGGCAAGGTTTTTTGTTTTTAATATACATATATGTTATATTGATATAGTTGGCTTTTGAAAGGAACTTTGGAGATAATGTAATTATACTGGATAATTGGAACAAAATATTTTAGAAGCTTTTCCAATTTTGCATTCTTGTTTTGAAGCTATGGACAATAAAACCTAAAATCAAACCCATAGGACAAAGTAGAACTGTCCATAGGGTTTCCAAGGAGCAGCTACTGGATTTTGACTGCCAAACTTTTGGTTAGCAGCTGAGCTCTTAAACACTATGCTACCAGGGCTCCCTATAGACAATACTGGGAAAAATAATCTCCTTCCTAGAATTAGTACTGTATGCATAATAATGTCAAAATTACCTTATTTTCTACCACTATAAAATACAATATTAAAATCATTTTGACTTTACTTACTTAAGCTGAGCAAGTAACGTAAGTAAGTCTCCTTACTTCATGCATTTACCCCACACTGGATCTGCTTCTCATTTTCTGTTAAATTCTTATTCTTCTTCAAATTACCTTTCTAGTCACTTGTCTGTCTTGTAAAGAGAGATATGTCCCTCCCATTGGCAGAGTGTTCCTGCTGCCAGTTCCTCTTAGAACCTCTTGAAACTTCCCCTAATATTCTTTATCATCTTCAGTTTTCCAACTTTCTTTCTTTCCATTTGCTGAAAAACCAAAATTTCAGCAAAATTGTGCATGGTACCTTACAGTACTGCTTTAGCTTTTTCTTTCTTTCACCTTAAATTACTATTTTGTTTATCTTCATTTTTATCTTTAACCTTTTAAATAATGTAAAAATTTCCATTTCACTAAAATATCATCCTACTTCTTTACCTATATGGCTTTTGGTGCAGAGAAGGAAGTTTTTTACCCCCATTAACCTATTGCCATCAAGTTGATTCCAACTCATAGCGACCCTATAGGACAGAGTAGAACTGCCCCATAGTTTCCAAAGAGTGCCTGGTGGATTCAAACTACCGACCTTTTGGTTAGCAGCTGTAGCACTTGGCCACTAAGCCACCAGAGTTCCCACTGCCACAAAAGACTTGTTTAAACAATTGCACTAACAGATCATATATTCTGGATACTTGTTTGAAGTTGGTTGAATAGAGGGGATAAAAACAACAATCTGTGGTGATTACGAGCTCTGACTTCCAGTGATCTGGGTTGAAATAATGGTTGAATCACTGTGAAACTGGCATTTGAACTGTATGTTAAGTCTTGATATTTTTATTAATCAGGGAAGAATGGTCCCTCTCTCACAGTATGTGGTCAGGATGAAATGTGAAGAAGTGTGTAACAAGTTTAGTAAAATGCTCAGGACAGCACAAATGTCCCTTGTTATCTTTAGAAGCACTGCTATTATTGTTGTTTTGAACCATTACTTTTAGAGCATGTACTCCTGTCAGATGCTTTAGGATACAGGTAACATGGTTGTTAGTTGCAGTTGAGCTGCTCCAACACGTGGAGACCTGTGTATAACAAAACTAAACTTTGCTCAGTCCTGTGTCATATCATTTCTAAGTCTCTCAATGAGGCTAAAAGGTAGTTTTGTATTCCTTTTTACAGAGCACAAAAGACCTGCTCAAGTTCAACAGGTGCTGTTTCTCTCACCAAACAGTTCCCCGTTTTGTGATCTTCACACCTTTGCTGCATTCAATAGGCAAATGGTTACCCAGGACCTCTGTCCAATTCAATAGCTCTTTTAGTTTTCAAACAATGTCTTCAGATTTTCATGAAGATGAACTAATTGCAGTCTGTTTAAAACATGCCTCATATATTAAGCACATATAGCATATTTCCAAAACATTTTTAAGCAAGACTCATTTTCCTGTAGATAAGTTAGCAGAAACTTGGCTGAAGAATAAGGGACAGGACATTTGGGACTGATCACCATTACTTTTCTGTCATGTAAAGTTAACAACAAACTTCACCCAAAACATATTTCCTTCACCTGTAAAAATAAGATAATAATCTTTACTCTTGTTATCAATTTAAATAACATACATTCATTCATTCATTCACCAAATATACACTTAGTGCTGCTACAGGCTAGGAGTATATCTGAAGAATAAACAAAACAGAAGAGTCTCTAAACTCATGAAACAAATATTTTATTAAAAGAGGTGCAGTCTGAACAGTTAACTATTAAGAAAAAATAAACTTTTGCAGATAGTTTTAAGTGCTTTGAAGAAGATCGAAATGGATGATATGACAGAGAGGACGGGATGGATGTGATTGTGCGGGGTGGGTTTTTTCAGGTAACTGCAAGTGATTTTCAACAAACTGCTATGGAAGTAAAGACACATATTTTTACTTTTCCCCACCAAACTAATGGTTTCTCTTTTGCCTTGTGTAGAGAAAAGTCCAGCATGTGTCTTTTGAATTGATTAAATAAGATAGAGTGACGCTTTATTTCCCAGGCCAAATAATACTTTGGAAATTTTTTTTCCCTGATTTGCTTTCCCCACAAATGTGTTTGAGTGAGACACAGAACTAATGCTGCTAGAGGCTTAAAAACAGGTGTGAGGTAATAATCTAATGGTGAGAGAAAAACTAAGATTCTGCCAACAAACATTTAAATATACATTTTTTGTCTTATTTCATGGCTACAATTTTAATATTTTGAAACATTTTTTCATTGTTAGTAAACTACTGAATTACCTAATAGGAAGATTTTTGCTCCACAAAAGTAGAAAAATATATATTTTTAGTTAGGTAGGGTTTGAAATAAAACCATTTTTATAGTATTATATCATATTTTTTAAATCTCTAGAAAAATCTCCTGAGATATATTCTTAAGTGTGAAGGAAAGATGGAAAATCATGTGTGTGCTATAAATTTTTTTTTTAAATAAAACAGGAAAAAATAACTAGAAAGAGATAGATGGAAAAAGAAACAGGTGGAAATAAATAAAAAATGTAAATATAAAACATAGGCACTCACCAAGGGATCCTACACTGCCTGGTAAGGAAGGTAAGGAAGAGACTTTTATTTTCATTTTTTTTTTTTATCCTACTGAATATTAGTGATTCATAACATACACATTTTTAAACTTAAAACCTGGAAAAAAGTTAACTGGATTATGAGAATTTTGTTATTATACTTGTCTTTATTAAAAATTCAGTGTATATAGTCACATTTTTAGGATATTATCAAGGTTATCCCTTTACTCATATCAGTTAGGCTACATAACAGAGTTACCATTCTGAGACCATTTTCTAAGTATTAACTGGAATACTTCCTAGGGAAGCCACAATTTGTGTTTCAAAACAACATCACCATCATGCTCGTCCTGGAAATTTAACCTACACTCCTTCAGATTAGGGACTAAAAGGTACTAAAATGGCATTATACTGGTGGTTCAGATTAAAAGACAAGGTTGATGGACTGATGATACCCAGTGTGCACAACTCATGATTAGTGAAGAAAATCTGCAGTATATAGAACTCAATTCCCATGTTATTAACAAGTTTCAATTTATGTGTATGAAACATCTGTATTTCTTTTGAAGCAATTGCATTTTACCCCATAGACATCATTCCTATATACCAGATTTAAATAACCAAATATTTCTTCTCCTGAAGCAAATAATTTTTTGATAATTAGTCAAAGTCTGAAAATTAAAAGAGGTTGTATTTACACAAACAAGACACATTAGGGTTTTTCATTATTAACTAGTCATTCACCATCAGTAAACAGCATATTTATTGATAACTTACTTAAAAGAAATACATGCCTAATTTTGTGAAAATAGATCAGGCCCTTTATATATATATTAGCGCTGCCTAAGTTTCTTTTCTTGTGTATTTAGATGTTTGAGGTCTTCTGAAAATGGAGTTATGGTTTCTGCTATAGCATCACCAGAAACCTTTATTACTATATTAAATTAGGTAAGAAGTTTCAGACTGCCTTAGTTTGAAAGTAATATACATTTGAAACATACATTGATTACTCCAATTTTATATTTATCCAACAAACTATTTTAAACTCGACTTTCTACCTGGTAAAGTAACATACTTCCAAGAACATAAACTCATAGAATGTAAAATCTGGTCTGTCTCTTGCCTGCAAACTTATCCTCAATTTTCTTAATTATAAAACACAGTAGTAATGTGTGCCTTAGATGTTTATTGTAGGGAAACATTTTCAAAACTAGGAGACATTTGAAAAAGTAGGTATTCTAAAGGAAATTCTTCAGTTTATTGAAACTTATTTTCTAGGTAAGTAAATTTGCCCCTCTATATAATCATTTTTTAGAAACAAAAGTAAGAATTTGAATCCTTTTTCTAATTGGAAAGTGTCAAAGAATATTCTCCACAGCATCACTGATTGGATTACATTTTCCTGAAGAGGAAATAAGTACAATATGAAAGATACATTTTTGTACTTTTTAGAACTAAAAGAAGAACACATTGATTAATGATTTAATTGAATTATTCATGCAATCATCCATTTATTTATGTATTCATGTGTTGTCATTCAAGAAAGTATGACTGAGAGCCTAACATTTCTCAGCTCTTCATTAGGATTAACCCTTTTCTGTCAATTCAATCCTGACCCCTAGTGACCACATAGGACAGAGCAGAAGTGCCCGCCAGGGTTTCCAAGGCTGTGATCTTTCTGGAAGCAGAATCCCACACCTTTCTCCACGGAGTGGCTGCTGCTCTGGAACCACTGACCTTGTGGACGTCAGCCAAACGCTTAGCCGCTGCGCCACCTGGGCTACTTGGATTAGAGATTACAACCTAGTTTTTAACGTGGTATTTAAATTCTGCACATAGGCATATAATGTAGTCCATTTTAATTTTTCAACTAGTTAAATATTCTACTTTATATTTATGAACTTTTATCCCTGCATTATAATTTTGTTTTGGGGGGCAGTCTTAAGCATACTCTGCCCTCCTCCCCCAAACTTGTCGACTGATTTACATAGTTACTAAACTGTTTTGGGGGCGTTGAATTTTCAATTGGTCGTTACTATAAATAAAACTACTCATTTTATTTTGGACACTTTAACTCACCTGAACTCCCACAGTCCTTGATATGATGGAAATGGTGGTAGCATATTGCTCATTGTTTCACTGCTTTGTTTTGGCTCATGACTGCCAGCTGACATTTTTGTTTACTTTGAATAACCAATCCAGTGTTATGAAATATTTGGTTTGACTAACATTTCATTGAAACGGTATGATAGAGTGTTATACTGGTACCTATACACAGTATTATTTTTAATTTCAATTCATCGTGTCTTCCCAAACAAGAGAAGAAGTTTGTGCAAAGCAGTGAGGTGAAGCATCAGTATGGAAGCAAGAATAGGGTCAAAATGATGGTAATCATGAAAAAGTACTCACTATTTTGTGCCCTGGATAGAGGAAAACTTTCTTAATTGTAGTTTATCCCAAACAGGCTATCAGTTGTAGCTTATCCAAATGTGCAAAGTACTGGCTAAAACACCAGTGTTTATTTATAGACTGCAGTAGTAATACTGTAGACTAACCGTGGCCATAGAGTTTCCACTTCCATAAATATGTGGCAACTAACATGTCATCACAATCAAGGCCTTTGGGATCTCGACCCTGAACATCTAGCAGTCACCAGAGTTTTGGGAGGAGCTCAGGAGATCATTGCCTCTTGGCAGTAGATGAATTGGACCCAATTAAAGCTCATGTGTGGACACTAGTGTTGTACATCTGGAAACACTAATAAACACAGATCTCATAAACTGCCTTTCAGAGAAATGGACTTTCATGACTAGTTTTATAGTAGTATAAAAACCATGGAAATCTTGATTACCTCACGATTCAGAAAGTTTATAAGGAGAGAATTGATGGATTATGCTTTGTGGTCTAGAAAGAGCTCTGCGGTAAACCTCAGCAAAATTACCTCAGCTGCAAGTTGGACAAACATTACTCTCCTAATCTTTTCTTCAGAAACCCTGGTGGCATAGTGGTTAAGTGCTACGGCTGCTAACCAAAGGGTCAGCAGTTTGATTCCACCAGGCGCTCCTTGGAAACTCTATGGGGGAGTTCTACTCTGTCCTATAGGGTCGCTATGAGTCAGAATCAACTTGACGGCACTGGGTTTGTTTTTGTTTTTTTGAATCTTTTCTTCTAGAATCCCATGCTATGCAGAAATGAGACAACAAAATGGGTGCCTACAGGAGTAAACAGGCATTTATATACCTATGTAAAGAATAATTACAAGTAGGTAATAAAAAAGATTCTCCATTGGGAGGGGGACAGTGGTGGTTCAGTGTCAGGCTCCTTGCCTTCCATGTGGGAAACCTGGGTTCAATTCCTAGCCAGTGTGACTCATTGCAGCTACCACCTACTTGTCAGTTAAGTCTTGTGTGTTGCTGTGATGCTGAACAGGTTTCAGTGAAACTCTGCAGCTAAGATGAGCTAGGAAGAAAGGCCTGGCAATCTACTTCTGAAAATCAACAACCAGGTAAAACCCTCTGGATCAGAACTATTCCATCTGCAAATGGTCATGGGGATTGCATAGGACTGGGCAGCATTTTGCTCTGTTGTGCATGGGTCCCATTAATCAGAGGCTGACTCGATGACAGCTAACTACAACAATCATCAGGAAGGAAGTGTATTTAATGCCCAGTGCTCACACTGACATTGACTGTGGCTCTCTAAACAGCATTGGCTTATGAGGGTACAATGCGGGACTCCTGTGGATCAGAGGAATTGCCAGTCTCTTCAGCTTTAATCCATTGCCCATTACGTGGTTACCTCACCATTCAACTAATGACTATTGTGCACCTATTTTTTATGCACTATTTTGGAAATGCTAAATAAATCAGACGACAAAATAATAGCAATAACAACAAGTATCTCTGCCATCGTGGACCTTTAAATTTTTATTGTGTACGTGTGTGTGGAGGGGAGAAGGAAGATAGGCTTTAAATTAAATAAAATCATTAAATACATTGTTGTGGATAGCAGAATTAGAAGGTAATAAATGTAATAAAAAGAAAATAGAATGGCTTAAGGGAGATGAAATTTTTAAATGGGTGATCAAAGAAAACTTGATAGGTGCTCTTTGAGCAAAAATATGATTATTAAGGGAGCAAAGTATTAAGACGAATAAGGGAAGAGCATTCCAGGAATAGGAAGAGAAACCTGATACCAGGTCATAGGTGGTTTCCTTGAAGAACAGGGAGAGTTAATTTTGGAGCTGGTAGATGAAGGGGATTGCAACAAATCTGCTTCTTCATTGTCAATCAGAAACACTGCCTTTGGTTCTTAGGGATGAATTCCCACTTATACTATGTGTATATATATATATATATATAGTTTATATTTTAAAAATGGAAAGAGACTTTAGAGAATGTTTACACAAATGAAAAGTAAGGGAAAGAGTGGTGAGGACAGAACTAGAAACCAGACATCCTAAAACATACCTACCTCGTTTTGTAGCTTTGACTTTGAGCCATGTAATTTTTTACATAATTAAAAACAGAAACGTTTTAATCCAGAACTTACTAACCAATGTAGAAGTTTTCAAACAGCTGCCTTCCCATGCACACTTTCTGCAGAATACATTTAGTTTATCAGTTTGTTCATTTCACTGGGTTATTAAGAGGCGTGCATAAGTAAAGACCCTTTGAAAACTCTTAAGCTAAATGAAATATTGATAGGCTTACTTATCTGCTTACATTCTCATATTCTTTCCCCAAATCAAAGAAAGAACATTGAGCCCTCTCCTATTGCCATGATCCAAATTTTTCTGAACAGACAAAATGCTTCAAGACATCAACAATCCCTATCAAAGAGGAAGCAATATTAGAGAATTTCATAAACACTTAAAAAACAAATAACTAATATATTTTAACTAGACATGAGGATAAAAAATAGTAACTTTGAAATTATTTTTCCAATCTGGCACAACATTGACACAGTGCTGATATTTGCATCCCTTCTGAGTTTCTACTAAGTCTTTCAAATTTTTAAACTCTACTTTTGCTTATTCACTAGCATTGTAATATGATTTCTTCATATTTATATCTTGTACCTTTAGTGTTAATTTAATTCTTAGATATTTTATACTTTTTGTTCCTCCTGATGTTTGGGTATTTAAAGGTATATTTTCCAAATATTTTTTTTATATGTAAATGTCGTTAACTTCTATCTGTTAGTATATATCCAGACATTCCACTGAATTCATAATTTTTAAAAAAATTATTTATGTTTAGTTATTTATTTTGTTTTCTATGTAAACTACAACTAAACACATAAAGGATAATCTTACATCTATCTTTCCAATGTTCATAATGCCTATAGTTTCTCATGATTAATTGTTTTAGATGATATGTCTTATAGAGTGCTCAATAATAGTGGTGATAAGTAATGCAGGGAGACACCACAGTTCATTGGTTATGGAGCCAGAATGCCTGGGCTTGTGCCCTGACACTGCCATTTACTAGTTGTATGATGATTACCTTTTCATGAAATGTCTCTCCTGCCTTGGTTTCCTCACTGAAAACATATGGGAATAATAATGTGGGAATAGAAGTAAACAACATTTATGTACAAAAATAAAAATATTTAGAAAATAGACTTCCAACATGGCACCATAGACAAAAGCACCACAGCATCCCTCCATAGCAACAATACTAAAAAAAAAAAAAATTTTTTTTTTTAACAAAAAAAAAAAAACACAATAGCAAAGACCCCCCCAAACTAAGTAAAACAGAGAGAAAACGCCATTCCTGGAACCTTAAGTGTCAAATGAAGAGATAATAAACTCAGCCAAACACCGAATGGAGTAAAAAGCTGACAGAGGAGACAGAGAGTGAGGAGAGATATGTGCGGAGCGCCCCTTCCAGCTAATGCAACACAGACCTGCCATCTTGGACTCCTGTCGGGAATCAGCGAACAGGGAGCACGGGAAAGTAGCTTCACTGAGCTCCCAGCAGGAGACAGGGCATCTAGTAAACAGTGATACACAGTTTTTCACACCCGTAGTCCACTCCCCATTGCTCTTTCTCCAAGGTTCCTGGCTGGCTGCAGTGGTTCAGCTGGTTGGGAAGTGCAGTGTTAGTGCTGTTTGGATTTGCCCCACCTACGTAGGAGACCAGTGGACAGGGAGTACGGGAAAGCAGCTTCATGAAGTTCCCAGCAGGAGACAGAGCACCTCGTAAGGAGCGATATACGCTTTCCTAACCCCCACTCTTAATCCTCTGCCCCCTTTGGCTCCTCTGCTTCCCACCAGCCACACTCTCTTGGCCTGGAGGCACCTGCTTTGGCCTCAGACCACTTGGATTCACCTGCCCACATTGGCCTGCCCCCTGAACTGGTGTTTCTTCTTTCCATTTCTTTTGGTTTCTTCCATGCTTCCTACCACCTCCTCCGCCTTTTTCTTGAACAACTGGCTCCATGTGTCATCTTTACTTCTTTTTGAAAGGCTGTGAAGCCCGCTTAACTGGGGAATCACTCCCCTAGCCCCTGACACCACGTTGGTGTGATCCCTGGGGCCGTTTTTTTTTTTTTTTTTGCTTTGATTTTTTTCTGCTTTGTTTTGTTTGTTTTCTTTTTTCTTTTCACGGCTTGGGAGCACCTTCTAGCCAGGCTGCACTGTAGGTCTTAGGAGCCACTCCCCCAATCCACCCAGGCGCCTAGGTGGGATACTTGGGAGCATTTCTTTCTTTTTTTCCTTTTCTCTGTATTTTTCTCTTTCTCACTTTCTTCATTTCCCAGTTCTCGTCTCTCTATATTTACCTTCTTTTTCTGTCTCCTGAATACCTGGTGCTGTGTGACATCTATACTCCCTCTAGCAAGGCTATACTGCTCAGCCTGGAAGCCATTTCCCTGTCTTTGTGGTCCCACTGGTGGGACTCCTGGGGGCTTTTCTTTCTTTTCCAAATTTTTATCTAGTTATTTTTTTCTCTTTTTCCCCCTTTTGCATTCCTTCCTTTCTTATCTCTCCTCTCCAATGGCAAGCTCCCTTTGCACTCTTTTTTTCACTTTGTTTTTGGCTCCTCTTTCTCTCTCTGTCTCCTCTTTCCCACACCCCTATTATCTCCACACATTACAACATTCCTCCTATTTCTTGCCTACCTGCACTGTGCACTGTGCATCACACTCACAGGCAGCACAAGCATGGCCTATGGGAACCTGCCCAGCACTGATTCCTGGCCCACCCTGTCAGCCCTAGTACTTGCCACAAACAACCCATCCCAGGCCCTCCCCTTTAACAGGACCTGCGCTGCTGCACCATACCAGAGTGACCAGCACTGCCCATTGGACAAGGAGGTGAAAAGTATTGTGACTACAGAGAAGCAAACCACAAAGAACTCACAGCCAGCCTGCTCAGACATAACCAAATAACACAAAAAGTAGGCTGAAACAAAGAAATCTACAATCAAGAAGTTAAGAAAATAACTACCAAATGTCCCATGAGCAGCAGACAATATCAAAACATACAAAAAAACAGGAAAGGATGGTTCTAGTAAAAAAAAAAAAAAAAAATTTTTTTTTTTTAAGTTCTAGTAGGCATCCAAAATAAAACAATAGTTGACTTTCCAGTACAAGAAAAGGTACTAGAACTACCTGACAGGGAATTCAAAACTCTAATATTCAGGGCAATCCGAGAGCTGAAGCAAAAAGCAGACAAGAATGAGTAAAAAAAAAATAGACAAATTAATGGAAAATACAGATAAAAAAATGAATTAATTCAGGAAAATAATACAGGGAAAAAAATGCCAAAATAAATTCACAACTAGAAATCATACAAAAAAAAATTAGAAATCCAAAAATAAACTCAATATTTCAGAAATGGACAAGGTCATAGAAAAGCTGAGGAGCAGGTGTGAAATGCTGGGAGATAGGATCAGTGAAATTGAGGACAAACACTTGGATATAACTGTTTGAGGAAAAATCAGAAAAAAGAATGAAGAAACCCTGAGAATGATGTGGGGTACAATCCAAAGCAATTTTTCTGAGTGATTGGAATTCCAGAACAGGAAAAGAAAATGGAAAACACAGAGAGGATCATTGAAGAATTGCTGACAGAAAACTTCCCTAATATCATGAATGATGAAAAGTTGACCATCCAAGAAGCTCTACAAACTCTATATAGGATACACCCCAAAAGAAAAACACCAAGGCGTATCATAATCACACGCACTAAAACCAAAGACAAAGAAAAAAATCCTGTGAGCAGCTTGAGAAAAACAGAAAGTGACATACAGAGGAGAAACAATAAGACTAAGCTCTGATTATTCAGCGGAAACCATGCAGCCAAGAAGCCAATGGGATAACATATAGAAAACCTTGAAAGAAAACAACCTTGCTTGCTGAAAGCAAAAAGGACTCAAAACACTTACTGATAAAGATTAAAGACCACAGCCTTCAGTATGAATTATACCTCATCATAAAGAAAACAAAAATCCTCACAACTGGACCAATAAGCAGCATGATGATAAATGGTATAAAGATTGATGTTGTCAAGGATTTCATTTTACTTGGATCCACAGTCAACACCCACGGAAACAGGAGTCAAGAAATCAAATGATGTCTTACATTGTGCAAATCTGCTGTAAAAGGTCTCTTTAAAGTGTTAAAAAGCAAAGATGTCATTTTGAGGACTAAGGTGCATCTGACCCAATCCATGGTATTTTCTGTTGCCTCAAATGCATGCAAAAGCTGGACAATGAATAAGGAAGATCAAAGAAGAATCGATGCCTTTGAATTATGGTGTTGGCAAGAATATTGAATATACATGGACTGCCAGAAGAATGAACAAACCTGTTTTAGAAAAAGTACAGCCAGAATTCTCCTTAGAAGCAAGGATGGCAAGACTCCGTCTCACATACTTTGGACATGTTATCAGGAGGGACCAGTCTCTGAAGACGACATCATGCTTGGTAAAGTAAAGAGTGAGTGAAAAAGAGGAAGACCCTCAATGACATGGCCTCAAACAGTGGCTGCAACAAAGAACTCAAACACAGCAATTATTGTGAAGATGGCACAGGACTGGACAGTATATAGGGTCTGTTGTACCTAGGGTTGTTATGAGCTGGAACCAACTTGACAACACCTAACTACAAAAAGAAGGAAATGGAATTTACCCACATTAGGTTTATCTAATTAATCATTCTAGTCAATAGATACCTTTGTGAGAACAAAACTTCAAAACAGATTTTTGACTAAAGTGATTTGGCTGCTACTCTAGTAATTATGATTGTAAATATTTTGTTGAAGAAACAGGCATACAGAATAATTTACACAGTTTGCTTAATCTTTTTTTCAGGAACTGTGATTAGCTTGGGGTTGGAAAAGATAGTCGTCTAGGGTGCAAGGCCACTAAATCATGTGTTGAGTTTTGTCTCTGGAGTCAGTTCACAGAATTTGGGAGCTGATCAAGGGAAAAATATATGATCATTAGGTGGCAGTAATATGCCACATGGAAACGCTTTGAAAAATTTGAATGTGGGGAAGTTCCACATTCAAGTGCAATTGTTGATTGCAGTTTTATGGAGTATACATAACAGAAAACCTCTATATGGCTAAAAATACTCTTGGTGGATATGTTTTTATAGCAACGGAATGCATAAAACATTTGAGCTTGGCAGTGGTGGGGTTTTGAGTTAATAGAGTCCCAGCCTGCTGAGAAGTAAACAACATATGGTCAATACACAGAGTTCACATTTGCCTCATTTATGTAACAGTCTTCCAGCTTTGATTTCCTCTCTCTCATGACAATGGAAAAAGGAACAGCTCTGCAGGAGTCAGAAGCACTCAGCACTTTAAATATGTCATGCCACTAGAGTTTGACTATAAAGTGTCTCAGTGAGTATCTCTTTGTGATTATCTTTCTTGAAGTTTGTTGTACTTCTTGGGTATGTAGATTCACGTATTCATCTAATTTTGGAAATTGTCAGTCATTATTTTTTCATATTTTTTTCCCTCCCTTATTCGTCTAGGACTCTCATTATGCATTTGCTGAAAATCTTGATGGTATACAACACCTGTTCATTTTTCTTTATTCTTTGTACTCCCTGCATCACAGACTAGATAATTTTAACTATCTTCAAGTTTGCTGACTTTTTTTCTCTTCGCAGCCAAAATCTGCTGCCTAAACCTTCTGTTAATTTTCTTTTAATTTCAGTAATGATACTTTCAGCTCTGGAATTTCTACTATTTATATATATATATAAAAAAATATATATATATATATAGTCTTTGTTGTGTATTGTATTTGTAGTCTCTGTACATTAGGTAGTGTTCAACTATTGTTTTCACTGAGCTGTTCTTGAATGTATGGAAGGAAAACAAAACAAGACTCCCCTCTTTGAAGATTGTCCATAAGTTCCCCTACTGTTGTTAATTTGTCTCTGTACTAATTTAGTCTTTGCTTGGTTGCTATAAACCTTAACGTTTTTCACAGTTTCCTCAAAGCTAATTCTGATACTTTTTGTTCACTTTTTCCTGTGTTTCTGTGGAGGGATGGCCCTTTGGTGCTACCTACTTTACCATTTCCATAACATCATTTTCTGTATTTTTCTTAACACCAATTCAAATCATAGCTACTATTTTTTTTTATTGTGCTTTAAGTGAAAGTTTACAAATCAAGTCAGTCTCTCATATAAAAATTTTTATAAAAATTTTTTTTTATATACTCCCAGTTGCTCTCCCCCTGATGAGACAGTACACTCCTTCTCTGCACCCTCTATTTTCATATCCATTCAGCCAGCTTCTGACCCCCTCTGCCTTCTCATCTCCCCTCCAGACAGGAGCTGCCCACACAGTCTCATGTGTCTACGTGATCCGAGAAGCTCACTCCTCACCAGTATCATTTTCTATCCTGTAGTCAAGTCCAATCCCTGTCTGAAGAGTTGGCTTTGGGAACGGTTCCTGTCTTGGGCTAATAGAAGGTCTGGGGACCATGACCTCTGGGGTCCTTCAAGTCTCAGTCAGACCATTAAGTCTGGTCTTTTTACGAGAATTTGAGGTCTCCATCCCATTGCTCTCCTGCTCCCTCAGTGGTTCTCTGTTTTGTTCCCTGTCAGGGAAGACATCCATTGTAGCTGGGCACCATCTATTTCTTCTGGTCTCGGGGTTATGCAGTCTCTGGTTTATGTGGCCCTTTCTGTCTATTGGGACCATAATTACCTGTGTCTTTGGTGTTCTTCATTCTCCTTTGACACCAACTGATGCATCTTAGATGGCCGCTTGCTAGCTTTTAAGACCCCAGACATCACTCTTCAAAGAGGGATCCAGAATGTTTTCTTAATAGATATTATTATGCCAGTTTAACTAGATGTCCCCTGAAACCATGGTCCCCAAACCTCTGTCCCTGCTATGCTGGCCTTCGAAGCGTTCAGATTATTCAGAAAACTACTTTGCTTTTTGTTTAGTCCAGTTGTGCTGCCCTCTCCTGTACTGTGTGTTGTCCTTGCCTTCACCTAAAATAGTTCTTATCTACTACCAAATTAGTGAATACCCCTCTCCCCTGCTCCCTCCCCACTCTTGTAACAGTCAAAAAATATTTTCTTCTCTGTTGAAACTATTTCTGGAGTTCTTATAATCGTGGTCGCATACAATATTTCTCTTTTTGCAGCTGACTAATTTCACTCAGCATAATGCCTTCCAGATTCCTCCATGTTATGAAATCTTTCACGGATTCATCATTCTTTATTGATGTGTAGTATTCCATTGTGTGAATACACCATAATTTATTTATGCATTCATCCATTGATGGGCATCTTGGTTGCTTCCATCTTTTTGCTATTGTAAACAGTGCTGCAATAAACATCGGTGTGCATATATCTGTTCGTGTAAAGGCTCTTATTTCTCTAGGATATATTCCAAGGAGTGGGGCTACTGGATCTTATGGTAGTTCTATCCCTAGCTTTTCAAGGAAGCACCAAATCAATTTCCAAAGTGGTTGTACCATTTTACAATCCCATCAGCAGTGTATAAGTGTTGCAGTCTCTCCAAAACCTCTCCAACATTTATTATTTTGTGTATTTTGGGTTAATGCCAGCTTTGTTGGAGTGAGATGTCATCTCATTGTAGTTTTGATTTGCATTTCTCTAATTGCTAATGATCATGAGCATTTCCTCATGTATCTGTTAGCTACCTGAACAACATCTTCAGTGAAGTGCTGGTTCACATCTTTTGCCCATTTTTTAATTGGGTTATTTGTCTTTTTGTTGTTGAGTTTTTACAGTACAATGTATATTTTTACAGTACAATGTATATTTTAGAGATCAGATGCTGATTGGAAATGTCATTGCTAAAAACTTTTTCCCAGCCTGTAGATAATCTTTTTATTCTTTTGGTGAAGTCTTTGGATGAGCCTACATGTTTGATTTTTAGGAGCTCCCAGTTATCTAGTTTCTCTTCTGGTGTTTGTGCATTGTTAGTAATGTTTTGTATACTGCTTATGCCAAGCATTAGTCCCCTAGCATTGTCCCAGTTTTTTCTTCCATGAATCTTATCAATTAGATTTTATATTTAGGTCTTTCTTTTATCATTTTCAGTTAGTTTTTGTGCATGGTGTGAGATATGGGTCTTGTTTCCTTTTTTTGCAGATGGATTTCCAGTTATGCTAGCACCATTTGTTAAACAGACTGTCTTTTCCCCATTTAACTGACTTTGGGCCCTTGTCAAATATCAGTTGCTCATATGTGGATGGATTTATGTCTGGATTCTCAATTCTGTTCCATTGGTCTATGTATCTGTTGTACCAGTACTAGGCTGTTTTGACTACCGTAGTGGTATGGTAGTTTCTAATATCAGGTAGTTTGAGGCCTCCCACTTTGTTCTTCTTTTTCAGTAATGCTTTGCTTATCCAGAGCCTCTTTCCCTTTGATATGAAGTAGGTGATTTGTTTCTCCATCTCATTAAAAAATGTCTTTGGAATTCAGATTGGAATTGCATTGTATCTATAGATCGCTTTTGGTAGAATAGATATTTTTATAATGTAAAGTCTTCCTATCCATGAGCAAGGTATGTTTTTCCACTTATGTGGGTCTCTTTTGGTTTCTTGCAATAGTGTCTTGTAGTTTTCTTTGCATAGGTCTTTTACATCTCTGGTAAATTTATTCCTATGTATTTTATCTTCTTGCTGGTACTGTAAATTGTATTGATTTGGTGATTTCCTCTTCGCTGATGTAGAGGAATCCAACTGATTTTTGTATGCTTATCTTGTATCCTAATACTCTGCTGAACTCTTCTATTAGTTTCAGTAGTTTTCTTGAGGATTCTTTAGGCTTTTCTGTGTATAAGATCATTTCATCTGCAAATAGAGATAATTTTACTTCTTCCTTACCATTCCAGATGACTTTATTTCTTTATCTAGCCTAATTTCTCTGGTTAGGGCCTCCAGCATGATGTTGAATAAGAGTGGTGATAAAAGGCATCCTTGTCGGGTTCCCAGTCTCAAGCGGAATGCTTTCAGACTCGCTCCATTTAAGATAATGTTGGCTGTTGGCTTTGTATAAATGCCCTTTATTATGCTGAGGAATTTTCCTCCTATTCCTATTTTGCTGAGAGTTTTTGTCATGAATGGGTGTTGAACTTTGTCGAATGCCTTTTCTACATCAATTGATAAAATTATGTGATTCTTGTCTTTTGTTTTATTTATGTGATGGATTACATTAATTGTTTTTCTAATATTAACCCATCCCTGCATACCTAGCATGAATCCCACTTGGTCATGGTGAGTTATTTTTTTTTAATACATTGTTGAATTCCAGTGGCTAGAATTTTGTTGACGATTTTTGTTTCTAAGTTCATGAGGGATATAAGTCTCTAATTTTCTTTTTTTTGTGTTGTCTTTACCTGGTTTTGGTATCAGGTATATGTTGGCTTCATTGAATGAATTTAGGAGTATTCCATCCTTTTCTATGCTCTGAAATACCTTTAGTAGTAGTGGTGTTAACTCTTCCCCGAAAGTTTGGCAGAACTCTCCAGTGAAGTTGTCCAGGCCAACGTTCTTTTTTGTTGGGAGTTTTTTGATTTCCTTTTCAATCTCTTCTTTTTTTTACAGGTTTATTTAATTGTTCTACCTCTGTTTGTGTTTGTTTAGGTAGCTAGCGTGTTTTTAGAAATTCTGTCATTTATTCTAGGTTTTCAAATTTGTTAGAGTACAAATTTTCGTGCTAATCTAATATGATTCTTTTAATTTCAGCTTGGTCTATTGTAATATCACCCATCTCATTTCTTAATCAGGTTATTTGCTTCCTCTCTTGTTTTTCTCTTAAACAGTTTGGCACATGGTTTATCAATTTTGTTAATTTTTTAAAAGAACCAGCTTTTGGTTTTGCTAACTCTTTCAATTGTTTTTCTGTTCTTATTTCATTTAATTCTGCTCTAATTTTTATTATTTGCTTTTTTCTGGTGCCTGAGGGTTTCTTTTGTTGCTCTCTTTCTATTTGTTCAAGACGTAGGGATAATTCTTTGATTTTAGTCCTTCTTTTTGTATGTGTGCATTTATTGCTATAAACTGGCCTCTGAGCACTGCTTTAGCTGTGTCCAAAAGGTTCTGATAGGATGTGTTTTCATTCACTTTGGATTCTATGAATTTCTTTTTTCCATCCTTAATGTGTTTTATAACCCAGTCATTTTTGAGCAGGGTATTGTTCAGTTTCCAAGTGTTTGATTTCTTATCCCTGCTTTTTCTGTTATTGATTTTGCACTCTTATGGCCTTATGGTCAAAGAAGGTGCTTTGTAATATTTTGATGTTTTGGATTCTGATAAGGCTTGCTTTATGTCCTAATATGTGATCTATTCTAGAGAATGTTCCATGTGCACTAGAAAAGAAAGTACACTTTGCTGCTGTCAGTGGAGTGTTCTGTATGTGTTTACGAGGTCATGTTGGTTGACTGTGGCATTTAGATCTTCTGTGTCTTTATTGTGCTTCTTTCTGGATGTTCACCAAAAGTGGTGTGTTGAAGTCTACTATAATTGTGGAGCTATCTCACTTTTCGTGCTGTTAGAGTTCATTTTATGTACCTTGTAGCCCTGTCACTGGGTGCATAAATATTTAATATGGTTATATCTTCCTAGTGTTTTGTCCCTTTAATCATTGTATAGTGTCCTTCCTTATCCTTTGTGGAGGATTTAACTTTAAAGTCTATTTTGTCAGAAATTAATATTGCCACTCCTCTTCGTTTTTGATTGTTGTCTGCTTGATATATTTTTTCCATCCTTTTAATTTTAGTTTGTTTGTTTCTCTAAGTCTAAGGTGTTTCTCTTGTAGGCAACACATGGACAGATTGTGTTTTTTTATCCATTCTGCCACTCTCTGTCACTTTATTGGTGCATTTAGTCCGTTTACATTTAGCGTATTTATGGATAGGTATTTTTTTATGAGTTTAGTGCTGTCATTTTGATGTCTTTTTTTGTGCATTGTTGACAGTTTCTTGTTCCCACTTAATTTTTTGTGCTAAGTAGTTTGTTTTTATATATTGTCCTTTCCTCTCATTTGTTTTTGTTGATTTTGGTTTTGTATACTATTTTTTTCTTTTCTTTTATTTTGATTTGAAAGATTGTTTCCTTTGCGGTTACCTTAATGTTTACCCCTATTTTTTGTAAGTTTAAACCTAATTTTTATTTCTTTATATCACCTTGTCTTCCTCTCCATATGAAAAATCTACGACATTTCTTAGTCCCTTTTATTGTCTTAATGTTGTAATCTTTTACATAAGGACACCGCTGTTTCCCTGTTTGAAGCATTTTTTTATCTTTGTTTATTTTTGTGATTTCCCTATCTGGGTTGACATCTGGTTGCTCTGTCTTGTGTTCTGGTCTTGGGTGGATATCTGATATTATTGATTTTCTAACCAGAGAACTCCCTTTAGTCTTCCGTTTATCTGGGTATGCCCTAATTTCACCTTCATATTTGAGAGACGGTTTTTCTGGATTTGTGAATCTTGGGTGGCAATTTTTTTTCCTTTAATGCTTTATATAAGTTGTCCCATTGCCTTTTTGCCAGCATGGTTTCTGCTCAATAGTCCAAGCTTGTTCTTATTGACTCTCCTTTGTAGGTGACTTTTTTTTTTTTTTTATCCCTAGCTGTTCTTAAAATTCTCTCTTTATCTTTGATTTTGGCAAATTTGATTATAATATGTCTTGGTGACTTTCTTTTGAGATCTACCATATGTGGCATTCAATGAGCATCTTGGACAGATATCTTCTCAGCTTTCACAATATCAAGGAAGTTTTCTGCCAGCAAATCTTCAAGGATTCTCACTGCATTTTCTCTTATCCCTCCCTGTTCTGCTACTCCAATCACTTGTAGGTTATTTCTATTGATAGAGTCCCACATGGTTCTTAGTGTTTCTTCATTTTTTTAAATTCTTTTATGTGATTTTTCTTTGAATATATTGGTGCCAAATCGTTTATCTCTTGTCTCACTAATTCTACCTCCCTCTTCCTCAATTCTCTGCCTCTGACTTTCTATTGTGTTGTCTAATTCCATGATTTTATGGTTAATCTTCTGAATTTCTGATTCCTGTCTCTCTGTGGATTCTTGCAGCCTATTAAATTTTTGATTATGTTCTTGAAGAACCTTTTTAATTTCCTCAACTGCTTTATCTGCGTGTTGCTTAGATTTTTCTGCATTTTTCCTGATCTCCTTCCTGATGTCTTGAAGAGTTCTGTATATTAATCTTTTGTAATCATCTACATCTGGTAATTCCAGGAAGGCACCTTCATCCAGAAGATCCCTTTGTTATTTGTTTGAGAGCTTGTTGAAGCAATCATGGTCTGCTTCTTTATGTGATTTGATATTGACTATTGTCTCTGAGCCATCTATAAGTTGTATTAGTTTATTTTATGTTTTCTTACTGTATCATAGCTTTTTGCTTTGTTTTGATATGCTCGAATAGGCTGCTTGAGTGAGCTAGCCTGATTATTTTCACCTTTGAAGCTCTAATGTCCTGTTACCAGATAGCTAGAGCTGTTATCAGGTATATAAGCCTAGAAGTCCATTCACTTTTCTTGGATAAATTTATCTCAGATGTGCAGGTAGTTGGTGATCACGTTTGCAGTACAGGCTCTGTCCTACAGTTTTAGAGGGGCAGGGGTGATTGGTGTAGGTACAGGCATCTGGTTCCAGGAGGGGGTCATGCTCAGAACAAGGCCGGGGCCTGAAAACTGTCCCCTGAGTGTCTGTGAGGAAAGCACATCCCTGTTCCCTAGAGCTCACAGGTGTGTGGGCTCCACAGACAGACCACGGGCACCCAATGCTATTGATTGTAAGGACTGGGAGGTACCATTTATACTTGGACCCCTGTCATGGGTGGCTAGGTGAGATGGGTGGAGCCACCAGCACTTAGACCACTGATGTGGGTAGGTGAGGACCCTGTTTAATAGGCAAAGCAGTGTCAAACATCAAAAACCCACCGCTCCACCGCAGAGCTAAAACAGTTGCAGTCTGCCAACAAGGGCCTATTCTCCTGAAGTAGGCCCACACAGGTCCATACAGGGTGGAAATGTATTCAAAGTCCATGGACCTTTTATGCCTGGACAGAAGCTACTTCTTTCCTGAGCTCTCCAGCTTAGTGGAGCTGGCAGATTATGTTTTCCCCCAGTTGTGAATTTATTCCTTCTTCAAGGCTGGGAGAATAGTTCAGGGTGCACAGCAGAACCTATCTCAGGTCCAGTGAAGTTGACAGCCACTGAAGCTGGCTTGGGGGCGGGTAACACGGTAAAATATACGCAAGGACTTAGCTTTTGCCAAGAGTGCCATTTTTCTCTGTTTCCAGAGGTGTGAGTAGGCTGTCTGGCTGGCTGTCTCTCCCTGAGAAATCTGCATCTGGAATGCTACTGCCAGGCCCACCACAGTCACTCCAGGGAATGGTGCCTGAGGGTTCCCAGCAATTCAAGTCTGGCAACTCCTCTCTGCATCCAAACTGTCTCTCCCTCCCCCTGCCACTCAGTCCGTTTTAAAACTTTGCCTTTGATGTTCAGGGATCCTAGCTTGTCATAAATATAATCATTTCACTTGTTTTTTTCCGGTCTTTGTTGTAAGAGGGATCACTGGAAGCATCTGACTACAATCTTGGCCCTGCCCTGTAGCTATTCTTTAACAGATCCTTCTTTGCTTTTTATAAATAACAAAAGCACATGGAGAAAATCAAACATAAAATGATTAAAAATTCAAAAATAAACCATTCACAAAAAACTAAGGTGTTTTAGAATACAACTTAGAAGAGGTCTTGACTTAGAGGTATCAATTATTTCCATAAATGTCTGATAGTAAAGAAAGCACAGAATTGGTGCAGAAGCGAAAGAACAAATGAATAAAATAAAGAACTCAGAAACAACTTCAGGTATGCAGAAACCTACAAATTAACTGGTAACATTACAAAACTTTGATAAAGGAGAGCAGTAATAAAACTTGACAACATAATGTTATCTCATTAAAGATTAAAATATGAAAAACTTTCCATTAATTCAGGTAAATTAAATACCTATATATTAAAACCAAAAAAACCAAACTCATTGCCATTGAGTCGATTCCAACTCATAGTGACCTACAGGACAAGGTAGAACTGCCCCATAGGGTTTCCAAAGCTGTAAACCTCCCTGGAAGCAAATTGTCACATCTTTCTCCCGAGGAACAGCTCATGGGTTGTAACCTATGAGCTTTTAGTTAACAGTTGAGGGATTAACCATTGTGCCACCAGGCCTCCTATCTAAATGTTAAGTAATTTTAAATCTGCTTAGCCATTCATCAGGCTGGCATAACAGCACAGACAAAGCATCTGCAAGGTTAATAGGAAACAATATTTTCCCCCAAAGATATTCTGCATCTGTAAAGTATCATAGCAACCCCCTTCTTAGAATGACTACTCTTCTTATGCACTGTGAAGCACAGTTGTCTAAAATAATAGATTCTTGGACATTTGACTAATTGGAATTTTATCAGTAAGAATAAAGCATCTTCCTCTGTTTGGACCACCTTAGTCACTCTGACATAGAGAAACAAACTTAATTCAAGGTGCAGATAAGAGGTTTCTGCAAACAGCACTGACATCTAAACTCTGTTCCAAGGCAACAAGCCTGGGGTCCTAGTCATGGTTCAGATCTGAGGTCAAACCCTTTAATCAGAGTCCATCATATTCTGAATATATTAAATATTGGAATAGGAAAAAGAAAGTATGCTACTTTTGGCCACTACTCTTAGGACTGTAAATCAGTGCATCAGCTGTTAAAACAATAATTTGAACATCTTATAAAACTGAAAATGATGAATGTTTTTAAACAACTTTATTTTCTGTACATAGGGAGACAAGTAGAAATTTATTCATTACAATAATTTGTAGTCTTAAAAAGAAGAACCTGGTAACAATGTAATGCCCATTATTAAATGAGTATAATACAGATAGATCTCAAATGCATAATGCTGAGGAAAAAAATCAAACTGCAGAAATATACCTATACAACAAACTCATTTGTATAAATTTAAAGAAAATACAAATAAGAGGAATGTAATCACTTCCCCAATTATACTTTCTGTTGCCTAAAATCTCTTACTTTGGGAATTCCTACTTTACATGTATTTTTATTTAGATTAAAAATATAGAAAAAGTGTGAACTCTATGAGTGAATAAAAATGTAAAGTTTCCACTTATGTAAAACAGTAGAAAACGTATTGCTATTAACTGAATTGAACTCTTATTTGTCTGAATTGAATAAAATATCCATGTAGTTGCTTTTGTGGTTGCTATTATTGTCTGATGACAATCTTTCTCAAAATTTTCCAAAAGGCGGTTTTCATGTCCTTGTTCTTCAGGCTATAGATGATGGGATTCAGGGTAGGTGGCACCACAGTATAGAAGACAGACACCAGAAGACCCCAAACTGAAGGGGACTCTGACACTGGCTTTAGGTAGGCAATGAACCCTGTAGTTAGAAAAACAGTAACAACTACAAGGTGAGGAATACAGGTGGAAAAGGCTCTTGACCGGCCTTCCACTGACGGTATCCTTAGAACCGTGACTAAGATGTGGATATAGGAAACCGTGATAGAAATAAAACACAGAAAACCCAAGGATGTTGTAATGATTATGGCTCCAGTCTCAGCAAGATAATTCTCTGAGCAGGATAGTTTGAGTAGTGAAGGGATCTCACAGAAGAATTGATAGACAAAATTCGACCTACAAAATGGTAAACAGAAGGTCACAGATGTATTCAAGAAACCAGAGACAACCCCACTGAGCCATGAAGCAGCAACCATCTGTTTACAAGCCCTTTTTTTCATGACAATCTGATAATACAGGGGCCGGCAAATGGCTGCATATCGGTCATAGGACATTACTGTGAGCAAGGCCAGCTCTGCACAAGCAAACAGAACAACTAAAAAGACCTGTGCCACACACCCCAGGAAAGATATGGAACTATTTTGAGTCAAAGAATGGATGATGGCCTTGGGAACTGTGACAGAGATGAAACAAAGATCTAAGAATGACAGTGTCCTCAGGAAAAAGTACATGGGACTTTTGAGGTGCTGGTCCAAAGTGGTGAGAAGAATGATGAGGAGGTTGCCAACCAGAGCTATCAGGTAGATGAGTAAGAACAGTGTGGCGTGGAGGACTTGGTGATCCCTGATATCTGAAAATCCCATGAGGATGAATTCAGCCACCAAAGTGGTCAGATTGGCCATGATACACCTCTTCCTGGGGCCTGACAAAAGGAAAGACATTGTGAGATTCTTTTGTATACAACTAAATATTGTGCGACTGTCATTTGGAAGTTACATGTTCATTTCTGTTGAATGTCATAAAGCAAAACTATTATGTGAACACAAATTAACCAATATCTCTGTTGGTTTTCCAGTCTTCCTTATGTTTTTAAACTGCAAAGGTCTGAGATAAAATGAGGGGTTAATCTTGACCTTGACCATGTAAGAGCTATGGAAGCTGGGAGAGCCTGTGTGTTAAATTATCTGAACCCCAAAAGAGAAAAATGTTTGACTGACTATTTCCTCAGTTCTCTTAATGATGCTACATGACTAGTACCATTTTGGATACACAGGACAGAGATTAATTCATAACACACAGTGGAAACCTTTGGATATTAGAGCTTCTCTCTCAGTACCTTGCAGGAAGTTTAATAACCCTTTTGTGTGTTATGGATCACTTTGACAAAGGCACGAATTGCAGATTACAAGAAATCAAGAGAAGCCATGTATACGTAATATTAATCTACCCACCAAAAAAACCCAAACCAAACCTGTTGCCTTCGGGTCGATTCTGATCCATAGTGACCCTAGAGGACAGAGTAGAACTGCCTCATAGGGTTTCCAAGGAGAGGCTGGTGGATTTAAACTGCCAACCTTTTCGTTAGTGGCCATATCACTTAACCACCGCACCACTAGGACTCCTACTCAGGAACATCCAAATAGTCCGGGACTTCAATTTAAGGACCCATTAGTTTATAAAGGGATAGTTCTATTCATATGCATGCTGAGACAGCTTTTCCTCCTTTACATTCTACAAACACCTTTTCTAGGGTATAATGATGGGTATTTCTTGAAGAAAGAAGAAAATAAACTTGATAAGTACGGGACTTAATAAAATTAGTATATTTTTCTACAACTATATTCCAAGTCTGAATATGGTATTTGTCACTGTGTCTAAGTGAGAGAATAATATGTATTCTGATTATCTAAATGAGGAAAATAACAGTAGTTGGGAGCAACACCCTGGACTTAGATTATCTGGGTTTTCTGTATTACTTTAAGATGCTTGATCTATCATCATTATTATTATCTGAAAAAGCGGTATGCAAAGTCCTTTGCTCACTTACTGCACAGACAAGGATACAATTAACATCAGTTATAATAAGTAGTCCACTACTGCCTGTGAGTTTGTCATAGCATGTTGGCTTCCGTGATGATGCTAGACGATATGCCACCAGTATTTCGAATACCAGCATGATCACCATGGTGGATAGCTTTCAGTGAAGCTTCCAGATTAAGACAGAGTAAGGAGGAAGGCTTGGCCATTTACTTCCAATAATTAGCAAAAGAAAACCTTATGGATCACAACAGAATATTGTTCTATATAGTACTGGAAGATGAGACCCCTAGGTTAGGGGATCATGGAGATGGTATAGAACCAGGCAACATTTTATTCTATTATACATAATAGAGCTTGCTAGAATAAATAACAAAACTAGCAATAAAGTCATTAGTTATATTAATTGTAATAATTAGTATATGTAACAATTATCTAGTTATAACTATTAAATATGCCATCTCTATTATAATAACTCATTTTAATATTATTTAGAATAAATTATAGTAACAAGTACTATTTCCCAAAAGTTTGGATATGGTGACCTTTTAAAGCTTTTATGGAGCATCATTAGAAAACCTAATTAAAAAATGCTGAAGTAGAAAAATGTCTTTGGATAAATGAGGGTTGGAAGACCAAGTCCCACTTCCTTCACAGTGATATGGGACTCATGCATGCAGATTCCCATAATCCATGGTGGATATGGACATCTATTAGCTTGCTTCTCCACATGAACTGTAATTTAAAGGGCAATGGCTTATATTCTGGGAGTGATTAAAATCCACCCTATTCCAAAGTCTCCCTCCCAACTATCTCTATCATTTTTGCATCTCATCCATATGTACGACAGTTTTAATTTTTGTCCAGACTCCTTCACCAGAGGATTTTTTCTTATGTCTATCCCCAAGCCTCTACCTCAGCCAAAGAGATCGTTCTTATGTTACCTTGGACGTGACATGTGGATTATCACTTTTGTAGGGGAAAGAATAAAAACCTGTAACATTGAGTTGTAATATTCTGTGTCATGTTCTAAGCACTTTACTGCATCAACTCGATTAATTTTCAAACTCTCCTAAGACGCAAGTAAAGTGTTATGTTCATTTTATGAAGGAAGACAATGTGGCAAAACATAGGTTAATTAACTTGTCCATTATCGAAGAGTGAATGAACAATGGAACCCGGGTGTGAATTCTTTCAAACTGCTCTAAAGCCTAGGCATCCACACATTCCACTATCCACTCTCTCAGGTGGTTGAATAGGGCTAGAATTGGTCTGTCCGAGAACTAAGAGCTTAAAAAACACAAGAAGTTTTTATGCAAATAATTATACATATTCAAACAAATTACAGGTTTCATGATCACTATGAGAGAAAAAAAAAACAACAAAAATAATGATCGAATAAATAAGCAATCAAACATGTACCTATTTAGACAACAGAATATGATGGATGCCAACAGTTAGAGATCAGAAAAGAAATGGAAAAAATTGGAAAAGTATTCCAGAAATGAAGTGGCACTGGGAGACCGACATAATGAACTGAACGTAAACAACATTCTTCAGGCAGGTGTTAGATCATGTTTAGGAAATTCCACGGGAAGAACTGGGAGAATATAACAAACAGGTTAAATATGTGAAAGTTAACTAACCAAGGTGCTGATATGAAACCCTCAGACAAGAAAGATATTAGGGGAATCAGCAAACATTCAATCTCGGGAAAAAATAAAAATGTGATATTAGTACAGAAATGGAGATGCCGTCTGTTTAGTTGGGTAAATATTGGTGTTGCATACTGAATGATTTTTAATGTAGAAGAAAGACTAAATGATTGCAAATTATACTAAATTAGAAATTCAATTTTATCTATTCAATAATGCTTAAACAATATAATTAAAAATTTTAGGTGAAAGCAAAGGAGATGAGAAGTATAGCTGGTCTTTTAAAAAACCTCTCACAGTAGATTGAATAGATTAGAAATATGTAGATAAAAATTAAAAAATACAATTATGCTAACTTAATCATTTATTACTTAATAAAGCTGCTTCACATTAAACAGATACAGATTAGTAATTCATTTAATGGATTTGTTATTTTGTTTCTACTTTGATTTGCTGCATATTCTTGCAACATATTTTTTTTAATTAATTCTAGCATTTAGCATTTTAAAGTTTCTTCTGTGTGTGTCTTCCATTACTTCTCAGTTGTTTCTTTTCTTCATTTTCCTACTTTTTTCTTTTGATGTCTTAATCTACAGAATTATGCGTACGTGTATGCGAAGGGAAAAAGATACCTCTTAAGTGATTTGGATTAAAGTTTTTTCTTTGCCCTTTTCTATACTAAAAAAAAAAAACTGCATTCATTTCGATGTGGTAGAAAGTCATTTTTGTTATAAAACAAAAACCTTAATGTCTGAATCATTTCATTGTAGGTGTTTTAATGTAGGTTTATATATGTATGTATATAGCAATGATCTGCTATGTGAGCATGTACATACATGTATGTATATGTATACATTACTTTCCACACAAAAGTTAAGAACATTCCTCTTGCACCTAAATGCCGATTATTATAATATGATCTCAACAACATAAAAAAAAAATCTTTTTGATAGTATCTTGACAAAGAAATCAAATTGTATTTCATGGCAAGTTAAAGGAGTGGATTTATAGTTGATTTTTAATTTTTAAATGGCTGCATATTTCTGTAGTTTTTACCATCTTGATAAAAAAAACCACTCTATTGTTTTGAATACAAAAAGTAATTTATATATTGTACAGTAAAACCTGTGAAAGCTGGAACCTGTCTATGGTGTGAAGCTGTCAGAGATGGAAAACTAAAATATTTACCATTAAAATGAGTGATAGAAAAGTGGTAAGAGTGCAGCCTATCAAAAGCAGAAAACTTGCAAGACCCAGAAAAACATGACAGTCCCATCAAGATTCAGCTCTCACAAGTTTCACTGCACGTGTTTCACGAACAGTAATATATGAAACGTATACACAAAAATGTGTGTATGTGAGGATATAATATATATTTATTGTGTATATTTTGGAGTGTAGGACTATATGTGACCATTTTACTATTACTTTCTTCATTTTTCCTACACTTGCAATTGTGAAAGACTATTCTCAACACATACTCATTATGAGAAGGCAGGCATGTGAAGGCAGCAAGACAGAATGAAAATAAGAAAGCTAAAATTCTGGCCTAGGATGTAGCATCTCTGCTTCTATCCCTATACAAGTGGGATTATGTCTTCAATTACACTCTCTCTGAAATTAATTTTCCTCCTCAATATCTCGATACAAGGCATATTTGTTGTGGGCGTGCCTACTTTGTAGGCTTGTTATGCAGCTCAATTGGTGTTTAATAATTGAAAAGATATTTTTAAATTACTATCTTATATACAAATCCAAACAAATACCAATATGTTTTCTGGACCAGTTGTATTGCTCTAAGATATATACATTTAACAGATTTAAAAAATTCAACACTTTCCTTAACAGTGCTTTATACTATAGGTGGCATTAGATGATGCAAAAGTGATTAAAAGAGTCCGTGAGATATTTTAGTCTAGTGAGAACTCCTAGTGTACACATAGTTTTTGCATGTCTGTGCTTGTATGTATGTACACTGGCATGCATATGTGTTATGTATGTGCATGTGTGTGGGTGAGGTGGTTAAGAGTTTAAGAAGCATTTTATTTATGACCTTCAAGGAAACTTCATGATGATTTAGTCTAACTTATTCATACCCTGGGTGAAAAGACTGAAACCCAGCGATAATAGAGATTTTTGTCCATGAGCACAGAAAGTAGGTGTAAAAAACTAACAGTGCTATACATTTTTTAAATTTTTACCCTTTTTTACTATTATGTGATTTTACATTTATGAAATGAAGAGTCTGGGAAAAAAATAAAAAAAAAAAATAATTGTTAGTAGCAGGAAGGAATAAGATGGAAAAGGTCTGTACTAAAGAAAGTAAATTTCAAATTTTGAATGATGAATAAAATTCCAGCAAAAACGCCGGTGAAGAAGAGTAAGTCAGATTAGGAACATCATGAATCTAGAAAATAGCAAGTATCTAATTCGCACCTTGAAATCTAAGTAGATAAGCAAGAGTAAATTCAATTTCAGTGGAGAAGAATAGTGGTAGAAACAAGAACTCTGTGATTGGTGGGACTGGGACAGCTCTGCTCTAGGTGACCTACTCTGGGACACACTACGGTTTTGGACAGCGACTAGACAAGGTGTAGTTTAAGTACTCATGAACCTTTAAAATCATCAAGAACTTGCCATTCCTATCAACAAAACCAAAATGGTGAGTTTTCCTCCCAGCATTTTAATCCCCCCAATTTATATCTGTCTCTGTTTCCCACTCTACCTCTATATTGAGTGCCAAAAGTAGCACTCAATATAGAGATAAGAACACAGTAGTCTAAGAGTCGTGTTATAGCCAGAAGAGAGAATTCCACACACCACCCCAATTCTTATAGTGACTCAAGATTTTTGAGTGGGATAAATGAATTCCTTTATAAAATAGCTTATGGGGAATCACATTTTGAAACAATAAAAACAATTGAGATATCATACATTGGTTTTGACCATATTACTAGCTAGATAAGGGCTTAGCGGAAGCATTTTCATCATAATTTCTAATATTAATAACAAAAATGGAGGCAATGATGTCTATTCTAGGAGATCATAAGAAGTAATTGTGAAAACAAATAATGTGCATGAAAACATTTTAAAATGGTAGAACACAAAAAGCGGACAAGAAATTAAAGATATATAAGTGAGTAGGTTTCCAATTCAGAAAAGCTCATGAGTAAAGAAGCCTTTACTTATTCTTGGGTATAGTTTTCTTGTTTTCCCTCAGAACTTTTATATTATAATTTGACCTGAAACTTCAGCCCTTTCTTAGTATGACTAGGAATGTTTACTTTTGGTTTGAATTTCCATATGCAATCTTTCATGTTATCCTCTTATTGAGAGATTCTGAAGAGCCCCAGGAGGGTACGCAGAGTGGGCTGAGATCTGTCCATAGACTCTAAACTTCTCCCTGAAAGGGGGCGGTAGTCTCTGACTGAATATGGCCAGAACATATCAGTCTTAATATAGAATTTCCAGAATGAATGAAAAACCTGGAAGCAAAACATGTAACATTTTATTGAGGAATGGCATTCCAAGCCAGTATTTCAAAAATCAAAAATATCCTTAAAAGACATGAAACACAATGAGTTAGTCTTATGCAACCCCAGAGATTTGCTCCTAGTTTATCCCCTAGACATCAGCTCTCCTTGGACCAAATTTGTGGAGGTAAAATCAAGATTTCTCAATTACCCCTGTCCCTTGCTGAAAGGCAGCTCTTTAGGGATGTCCCTTTAGTCTTGCATTATTACACAAAAACATAAAGGTTAGGGAGATAATGGAGGGGTAAGATATAGGACATTTTATTGCTTACTGATATTAAACTTCATGTCAGTTAGAATCTGATTTTCCATAACTGTGGACCTTGGAAACCATCTACATGTATCATTAGATGCAATTCTCATACTTTGAAGAAATAATGAATCACATTCATAGCAATGATTTGATACTCTAGTCTAAAATAGTAGTCACCAGTATAGTAATCATCTGTATACTAAGAAAACATAATACCTAATTCCACTTTTAGACCCATAATTTTAATAATTGAAACTAACATAAATTAAAAAATGCAATATTTATTATATATAGTGGCAATTGCATATACTACTCATGGTTTTGAACACAAAGACATGCTGTTTGTGAAGTAAGTATTATAGAAATTGTTGAAAAGATAAAATAAACAAATTGGAGTGCAAGAATATAAGCCATCTACCCCCACACTCAGCCTGAATACTAAGAGCCAAAAATGTCCCTACTGTCTACGCTGGCATGGTTTTGTACTATTCTTCATCTTTTTATTTGTTTCCTGTGGCTGTTGTAACAAAATACCACAAACTTAGTGGTTTATAAGAATAAAAATATTATAGTCTCAGTTCTCGAGGCTAGAAGTTCAAAATCAGGGTGTCAAATGTGTAGACCAGTTCTGCGGGCTCCGGGGAAGAATCTGTTCCATGCCTATCTCTTAGCTTATTGTGATGGCCAGTCATCCTTGGCATTTCTTGGCTTGTAGATGCATTTTCACATGGAAATTCTTTGTCTGTGCCTCTACTCCTTTTTTATAAGGATACCATGCAAATAGGAAAGTGATCCACCATATTCCACTATGATTTCATGATAACTGACAAAATCTTCAAAGCCCCTATTTCCACGTAAATTCATGCTCACAGGTACCAGGGGTTAGAACTTCAACATATCATTTCAAACAAGGCTAGCATTAATCCAAAAAGCACACAATAAGTGTTGGAGAGGCTTTGGAGAGATTGGAACGCTTATACACTGCTGGTGGGAATGTAAAATGGTACAACCACTTTGGAAATCAATTGCACTTCCTTAAAAAACTAGAAATAGAACTACCATACGATCCAGCAATCCCACTCCTTGGAATATATCCTAGAGAAATAGCCTTTACATGTTCATTATACGTTCATTGCATGTTCATTGCAACACTGTTTATGACAGCAAAAGGGTGGAAGCAAACAAGTTGCCCATCAATGGATGAATGGATAAATTATGGTATATTCACACAATGGAATACTATGCATCAATAAAGAACAATGATGAATCTGTGAAACATTTCATAACATGGAGGTATCTGGAAGGCATCATGCTGAGTGAAATTCGTCAGTTGCAAAAGGACAAATATTATATGAGACCACTGTTATAAGAACGCGAGAAATAGTTTAAACAGAGAAGAAAATATTCTTTGATGGTTACAAGAATGAGGATAGAGGGAAAGAGAAGGGTTTTCACTAATTAGATAGTAGATAAGAACTATTTTAGGTGACGGGAAAGACAACACACAATACAGGAGAGGTCAGCACTACTGGACTAAACCAAAAGCAAAGAACTTTCTTTTCATTTACTCATGATTTCTGCAATATCCCATCCCCAAACATGGTCAAGAGTGCAGTAAGCCACTCTTTTGAAAATTGCCCCACAAGTATTTCCCCCCTTCATTTTCAGGGTCTTATTAGGCACTGCCCTGGAAAATAGAGTAGTCTCATCAGCATTTGAAATGTCTTTAGGATTATATCCCCTTATGATGTCTTTTCATTTTGTGAACCAGTTTTGAACAATGTCTTTGTCAGTCTCATTTAACTCCCCACAAGCTACACTGCAAGTGATTCCGTGTTTTGTTTTGTTTTGAAGCTCTAGAGCCACCTGTTATGTGCTGAAAATCATTAACTTTTAAACATTTTGCCATTTCCTTTGCCAGTGCTTGCAAGATAGGTCCTGAAGTGTGAACATTTTTGGCAGAGACTTAAAACTACTCAAAAACAGATTTGTTGATTTCTGTATAATTTCCATTCCTTCCTTTCTTGATGTTTACTTTGGTGCTGATCATGCATTTCCAATTATTTTAGCCTTTTCTTTCATAATTCAGTAAATCTGCATTTTGCCAAGATTGCACATATTTATAGATTCTTTGATGGTCCTTTTCTCTTCAGTTAATATTTTGACATTGTCAAACTTTTCTTTCAGAGATAAATATCTCACTTTCTTTTCCATAGCTTTGAAGAACAAAGCTTTAAAAAAAAAGGAAAGAAATGAATTCTTATAAAAATTAAGGAATTTAAGATCTTACCTTCTCAAAAAAATGAATATCTCCAGAAAAATGAAAACTATCAGCACAATTATATGATCAAGCTAGCACACTTCATTAAAGTATTTAAGAAAAAAACACTTGAGAAAAAACCTTTTGCTTTTGTTCATACATAGAATGTGTTAAGTGAGGAAGTGCTTCTCTATTTTTTAGAGAAAACAAGAAATTTTGAAGGAAAGAATTTCAAGTAAATGCAGAAGTAGGTTTTGAAAATTATACTAATGTGCTTCAAAGTTACAAATAGCTAAAGTGAAAACTGGAAACCCTGGTGGCATAGTGGTTAAGTGCTATGGCTGCTAACCAAAGGGTCAACTGTTCAAATCTGCCAGGCACTCCTTGGAAACTCTATCGGGCAGCTCTACTCTGTCCTATAGGGTCACTACGAGTCAGAATCGACTTGACAACATTGGGTTTGTTTTTTGGTTTGGGTAAAGTGAAAACTAAAATCTAAAGATCAGGAGAAGAGTAAAACCACCCAAGACAAGGAAAAAAAGTTTATGTCACTAGATTTTAATGAATATAAAGAATTTATTAGCATCTCTTACCTTTTTCCAAATTTAGGGATATCATTTTCCTCTGGAAAAATTTTACTGGCAAAAAAAAAGAAAAAGAACAGAGGCAGGGCCAGGACGAGAGAGTAGTCAGAAGTTTCTGGTGATCCCTCTTACAACAAAGACCAAAAACACGAGTGAAACGATTACACTTATGACAAGCTAGGAGCCCTGAACATCAAAGGAAAAGTCAGAAAACGGACTGAGTGGCAGGGCGAGGGAGAGATGGTTCAGAAGCAGAGAAGAGTTCCCAGACCTGAATCACTGGGAACCCTCAGGCACTATTTATTCCCTGGGACAACCACAGTGGGACTGGTGGTAGCGTTCCTGATGTGGTTTCCTCAGGGAGAGACAACGAGCTGCACAGCCTACTCACACCTCCGGAAACAGAACAACCCACTTGGCAAAAGCTAAGTGCTTGCATTTATTTTACCACGGCCCCAGCTCCAAGCTGATTTCAGTGGCTATCAAATCCCCTGAGCCTGAGATAGGTTCTGCTGAGCACACTGAGCCATTCTCCTAGCCTTGGACAAGTAATAAGCTCACAGTTGTGGGAAAAGATAATTTGCCAGGTCCACTAAGTGAGAGAGCTCAGGACAGAAGCAGCTCCTGACCAGGCACAAACACCTCATAGACTCTGAATACGTTTCACCGCTGCATGGATCCAGGAGAATAGGCCCTTGCTAGCAGACTACAACTGTTTCAGCTGTGTGGAGGAGAGGTGGATGTTTGATGTTTAATATCACTTTGCCTATTAAACAGGGTCCTCATCTACCCAAATCAGGGTCCTGAGGACTGGTGGTTCCACCCACATCACCTAGCTACCTGTGACAGGGGTCCAAGGATAAGTGGTACCTCCCAGTCCTTACAACCAAAAGCATTGTGTATCCATGGTCTGGCTGCAAAACCCAGATGCCTGTGCAGTCAAAGGAACAGGGACACACTTTCCTCACAGACACTCGGGGGACAGTTGTCAGCCCCCTGCCTTGTTCAGAGCATGACCTGCTGCTGCAACCAGACACCTGTACCTACACCAATCACCCCTGCCCAGCTAACACTGCAGGACAGATCTTGTACCACTCACTTAATGGTGATCTACCTGGACACATAAGCTGAATCCATACAAGAAAAGTGAATGGACTCCTAGACTCGTATACCTGATAACAGCTCTAGCCATCTGGTAACAGGACGTTAGAGCTTCAAAAGCAAAAACAATCAAGCTAGCTCACTCAAGAAGCCTATTTTGGCACATCAAAACAAACAAAGTGAAAAGCTAGGATACAGTAAGAGAAAATAAAATAAGCTTATACAATAACTAACACATGGCTTGGAGACAACAGTCAATATCAAATCACATAAAGAAGCAGACTATGATCACACTTGAACAAGCTCTCAAAACAAAGAATTAAGGAATCTTTCAGATGAAGATATATCCCTGGAATTACCAGATGCAGAAAGCAAAAGATTAATACAGAGAACTCTCTGAGACATCAGGAACGAGATCAGGAAGGAGATCAAGCAAAATGCAGAACAAGTGAAGGAACACACAGATAACACAGTTGAAGAAATTAAAAAGTTATTCAAGAACATAATCAAAAGTTTAATAGGCTGCAAGAAACCATAGAGAGACATCAATCAGAAATTCAGAAGATTAACAATAAAATTACAGAATTAGACAACTCAATAGAAAATCAGAGGAGGAAAATTGAGGAAGTAGAAGGCAGAATTAGTGAGACTAAAGATAAAACACTTGTCAACAATATAGTTGAAAAAAATCAGATAAAAGAATTTTTTAAAAATGAAGGAACCCAAAGAATCATATGGGACTCTATCAAAAGAAATAATCTACAAGTGATGAGAGTACAAGACAAAGGAGGGTTACAGGAAATACAGAGAAAATTGTTGAAGATTTGTTGGCAGAAAACTTCCCTGATATCTTGAAAGATGAGAAGATATCTATTCAAGATGCTCATCGAAATCCATATGAGGTAGATCTCTAAAGAAACACACCAAGACATATTATAATCAAACTTGCCAAAACCAAAGATAAAGAGGGAATTTTAAGAGTGGCTAGAGAAAAATGAAAAGTCACCTATCAAGGAAAATCAATAAGAATAATCTCAGACTACTCAGCAAACGATCCAATGGGATGACTTGTATAATGCATCGAAGGAAAAAAAATTCCTGGCCAGGAATCATATATCCAGTGAAACTGTCTCTCAAATATGAAGGTGAAATTAAAACATTTACAGATAAACAGAAATTTACGGAATTCATAAAAAACTAAGCCAAAACTACAAGACATAATAAAGGAAGTTCTCTGGTTAAAAAAATCAATAATATCATATATCAACCCAAGGCTTGAACAAGGGACGGAGCAACCAGATGTCAACCCAGATAGGGAAATTCCAAAAATAAATCAAGATTAAAAAAATGCTCAAAAGAAGGAAACAGTGATGTCATCATGTAAGAGAAAACAATATTAAAACAATAAAGAGGTACTAAGGAATGGAGTCATAGATCTTTCATATGGAGAGGAAGACAAAGCAATATAAAGAAATAAAATTTAAGTTTAAACTTAGAAAAATAGAGGTAAATATTAAGATAACCACAAAAGAGACTTAATGATCCTACTCATCAAAATAAAATACAAGAAAAACACAAACACTCAGCAAATATAAAAACAACAACAACAATAAAGTGGAAAAAACAATATATAAACTACTCAGCACAAAAATTTAAGTGGGAAAAACAGTCAACAACACAAAAAAAGATAGCACTAAACTCATAAAAAAAAAAAAAAACTCATACCTATCCATAATTACGCTGAATGTAAATGGACTAAATGCACTAATAAAGAGAAAATGGCAAAATGGATTGAAAAAAACACCATCTGTCTATATGCTGCCTACAAGAGACACACCTTAGACTCAGAGACACAAACAAACTAAAACTCAAAGGATGGAAAAATTATATCAAGCAAACAACAATTAAAAAAAGCAGGAGTGGCAATATTAATTTACGACAAAATAGACTTTAAAGTTAAATCCACCACAAAAGATAAGGAAGGACACATTGCAATTATTAAAGGGACAATACAACAAGATGATAGAACCACATTAAATATTTATCAACCCAATGACAGGGCTTCAGGATGCATAAAACAAACTCCAACAGCATTGAAAAGTGAGATAGACAGCTCCACAATAATAGTAGGAGACCAACACTCCACTTCCAGTGAAGGATAGAACATATAGAAAGAAGCTGAATAAAAACACGGGCGATCTAAATGCCACAATCAAGCAACATGACATCATAGACATATACGGAACATTTCACCCAACAGCAGTCAGGTATACTTTATTTTCCAGCGCACATGGAACATTCTCTAGACCACATATTAGGGCATAAAGCAAACCTTAGCAGAATCCAAAACATCAAAATATTACCAAGCATCTTTTCTGACTATAAGACCATAAAAATAGAAATCAATGACAGAAAAAGCAGTGAAAAGAAATCAAACACATGGAAATTGGACAATACCCTGCTAAAAATGACTGGGTTATAGAAGATATTAAGGATGGAATAAAGAAATTCATACAATCCAATATGAATGAACACGCTTTCTATCAGAACCTTTGGGATGCAGCTAAAGCAGTGCTCAGAGGTCAATTAATAAATGCACACATACAAAAAGAAGAAAGGGCCAAAATCAAAGAATTATCCCTGCAACTTGAACAAATAGAAAGAGAGCAAAAAAGAAACCTTCAGGCAGCAGAAGAAAGCAAATAATAAAAATTAGAGCAGAATAAAATAAAATACAGAACAGAGAAACAACTGAAAGAGTTAATAAGACCAAAAGCTGGTTCTTTTAAAAAATTGATAAACCATTGGCCAAACTGACAAAAGAGAAACAGGAGAGGAAGCAAATAACCCAAAAAAGAAATGAGATTGGTGATACCACAACAGACCCAACTGAAATAAAACAATCATATGAGACTACTACTCCCAACTACCCTCCCCCTGATGAGACAGCCCACTCCCTCCACTCTCTCTTTTCGTGTCCATTTCGCCAGCTTCTAACGCCCTCTACTCTCCCATCTCCCCTCCAGGCAGGAGATGCCAACATAGTCTCAAGTGTCCACCTGATCTAAGAAGCTCACTCCTCACCAGCATCCCTCTCCAACCCATTATCCAGTTCAATCCACATCTGCAGAGTTCACTTTGGGAATGGTTCCTGTCCTGAGCTAGCAGAAGGTCTGGAGGCCGTGACCACCAGGGTCCTTTTAGTCTCAGTCAGAGCATTAAGTCTGGACTTTTTATTAGAATTTGGGATCTGCATCCCACTGTTCTCCTGCTCCCTCAGGGGTTCTCTGTTGTGTTCTCTGTCAGGGGAGTCATCGGTTGTAGCCAGGCACCATCTAATTCTGGTCTCAGGATTAGGCAGTCTCTGGTTTATATGACCCGTTCTGTCTCTTGGGCTCATGATTACCTCGTGTCCTTGGTGTTCTTCATTCTCCTTTGATCCATATGGGTTGAGAGCAATTGGTGAATCTTAGATGGCCTCTTGCTAGCGTTTAAGTCCCCAGATGCCACTCTCTAAAGTGGGATGCAGAATGTTTTCTTTCTAGATTTTATTATGCCAATTGACTTAGATATCCCTGAAACCATGGTCCCCAAGCTCCCGCCTCTGCTACACTGGTCTTTGAAGCATTCAGTCTATCCAGGAAACTGCTTTGCTTTTGGTTTAGTCCAGTTGAGGATAGGAGTGAGGATCAAGTTAATGTTCGGATATATCCAAACCCATTTCTGTTAAGTCGATTCTGACTCATGGCAATCCTATAGGACAGAGTAGAACTGCCCCACAGGATTTCCAACGGGTGCCTGGTGAATTCAAACTGCCGACATTTTGGTTAGCAGCCGAGCTCTTAACTACTGAGCAACCAGGATTCCTTTGGATATATAAAATAAGTCTTATAAATTTGAGCTGAGTTTCTCCCTAGAGAAAAAGCAAGTGTGGAAAAGTTTGTTTAAAATGCATAAGGAGAAATCTCTATTGTTTGTACACAAATCACTAACATAAAATTATTAAAAATTTGTTATTTTCAAAGAGGCTCAAAAAGATTATGATATGTATATGTGAAAATTAGCTATTTTAAAGCTACTTAAAATAACATTTAATAAACATACTAAATAATTCTGAAAAGAGACTGTGTGCGAAGTTTGGAACTTAGGGAAAAACAAGGTCTGAAGAATTATTAAGAGTTCTGGAATATTTTCTATGGCTATGAGAAAGGAAATCAATGGAGGATTGCTCAGCAAGTGAGGAAGACAAGAAATAAGATGTATCTAGAGAGGAGGAATTTTAATGCTATAAAAGAGAAAGAAAACACTAAAAGTAGATGACCTAAGGTCAATGAGTGATGTGGTAGGAACCACAACTTATCAATGTTGTGAAAGATTTTACTAAAATCAAAGGAGACAAATGTGAGATTGCCAAAAGAGTGTAAAACTTTAATGAGTTAGCTTTAGGTTGAGCCAAAACTCTCATAATTAACACTTCTTGAAAATGTAAATATTTTCTTAATTTTTTTGAGACTGATTCTTCGTTAACAAATTATTTGTATTAATGGATACTTTTAATATTATAGTGGCATGAATATTTTCCTATATAAAAATCATATCAAGTTATAGTTTAGATTATTAACATTGAATCTGGTGATACAGTAATGGTGGCAATTTTGATGTTCAGGCAATTGAAGAGAGACAATTAAACGACAAGGGATTAGAAGTATGGATATTAAAAAAATACCTAATTTGTTAGGGAAAGCCGAGATGAAAAATAAAGGGGTTATACTTAGCATGTGAAACTTTTGGATTATTATCTGTGGAAGATAAATATTTGTGTGGGATCAGTGTCAAAATTAAGAGTAAATTTAGATTGTAACATAATGATTATAGAAACTGAATTTGTAAGATGGAAATAGCGTTCAGAAGATAAAGATGTAAAGGTATCTCTAGATTGTATCTCAACTATATACAATTGAATAATGTTAACTTTACATTGCTCACGAATGTAGAAAAACACTTTAAAATGTATTGTAGTAAATATTCAGTATTTACTTCTTCATGGGATCACATAGAAATCTTCTTGACCAAGGTTTACTTTATCTATACTGGTGCCTCTTGAACTAGGTGTAGTGAAGACCAGTTTTATTTGTCCTCCAAACTTTTGCTGACTGATTGTTTTTAAAAACTAAAATAAAAATACATTTCTAGAAAAATTAAAAATATTTAATTTTATTATTTAATATTTAACACACCAATCTCACCTTGAGTGTCATGGTGATGCAAAGGTGTTATAAAAGTGCAGAAACTCTTAACCTCAATTTCTCTACTTATCGTGTGAAAAGTGATATGAAGCAAGCCATGGACTCATGCCAATCTGTACACCACACTTTGAAGAGCACTGAGCTAGACCTGTACTATTTATTCAATATCCAGGCTGAATGTGGTGTCCAATTCCTAATTGAACTTAACTGTCAATAAGAATTAACACTGTTTGGGAATTTTGCTTATCTTAACTAATTTAACTGAACTTTTTTAATTTAACTTAACTGTCAATAAGACTTAACACTGCTTGGAAGTTTTGCTTAACTTAACTAATTTAATCTTCATTTTAAAAAATTATAAGGTAGATATTATTGAGGAAAATGAGCAACACTACTAAGCATCAGACACAAACAATTGGATTTGAGAGCCTCATCCTTAGTATTTTGCTCTCTTAGCTAATGAGAGGTGATAATAAATAAACCAGATCAAAAGACAAATAGACATTTCCTGCACATGAAAGTTGACTGTATAAAATAAAAATGATTTAAATAAATGAGTTTAAATTTGAAGTGATTATGTTAATTATTTGTATGTTTCATACATTTCATGTATTTCATGGTTTTATCCCTTTTGCTTTCCAGGTCAAATAGCATTACCAGAAAATGGCCAGTTCTACCATGGTGACTGAATTTCTTCTCACGGGCTTTGCTGATGACCCAGTACCCAGATGAGTGGGAGCTAAAGTGCCTACATGCCATGTTATTCCTACTGATGTACCTGGCCATCCTGTTAGGGAATCTTCTCATAGTCATTGCTGCCACACTTGACCAGAACATTCACACACCCATGTGTTTCTTCCTCAGGAATCTGTCCATCTTAGATATGTGCCACATTTCTGCCACTGTTTCCAATGTTTGTATAAACTCTTTCACTGACAAATGGACGATTTCAGTGGCTGGTTGTGCAGCTCAGAACTTCCTGGTCCTTTACTGTGGATATGTGGAGTTGATGTTCCTTACCATGATGGCCTGGAAGCGCTATGTGGCCATCTGCAAACCCCTCCACCACACTGTCATTATGAATCATCAATTCTGTATATGGACGACACTGGCCTCCTTACTCAGTGGTCCCGTCTATTCAGGTGTACACACTGGCAACACATTCCACCTGTCCTCCTGTCAGTCCAATGTGGTCTATACACTCTTCTGTGATATTCCTTCTCCACTGAGACTCTCCTGCTCTGACACTTTCAACAATCAGCTTGTAATTCTTATCTCTGCCATAGAGTATGGTGTTAGCTGCTCTATCTTCAATACTGTGTCATATATTCACATCTTCTCTACTGTGCTTGTTTCCAAGACGAGACCAAGGAAAGGCATTTTCCACCTGTGTCTCTCACATTCTTCTGCTGATTGTCTTCCTCAGTTTTGGCTTCTGTGTGTACCTAAGGACGTCAGTAACCTCTGAAACGATTCAGGGTATGATTCTTTCTGTATCTTTGGCTCATAATTATTTTGTGTCTTTGGTGTTCTTCATTCTCCTTTGATCCCGGTGGTTGAGACCCACTAATAAATCTTAGACGGCCGCTTGCTAATGTTTAAGACCCCAGATGCCTCTCTCCAAGGTGGGATGCAGAATGTTTTCTTAATAGATTTTATTATGCCAATTGACTCAGATGTCCCCTGAAACCATGGTCCCCAAACTTCTGCCCCTGCTACGCTGGCCTTCGAAGCATTCAGTTTATTCTGAAAACTTCTTTGATTTTGGTTTAGTCCAGTTGTGCTGACCTCGCCTGTATTGTGTGTTGTCTTTCCCATCACCTAAAGTACTTCTTATCTACTATCTAATTAGTGAATATCCCTCTCTCACCCTACCACCCTCCCCCCTCTCGTAACCATCAAAGAATATTTTCTTCTCTGTTTCAACTATTTCTCAAGTTCTTATAATAATGGTCTTATTCAATATTTGTCCTTTTGCAACTGACTAATTTCACTCAGCATAATGCCTTCCAGATTCCTCCATGTTATGAAATGTTTCACAGATTCATCACTGTTCCTTATTAATGCATAGAATTCCATTGTGTGAATACACCACAATTTATTTATCCATTCATCCACTGATGGGCAGCTTGGCTGCTTCCAACTTTTTGCTATTGTAAACAGTGCTGCAATGAAAATAGGTGTGCTTATACCTGTTTGTGTAAAGGCTCTTATTTCTCGAGGATATATTCCAAGGAATGGGATTGTTGGATTGTGTGGTAGTTCTATTTCTAGCTTTAAGGAAGTACCAAATCGATTTTGAAAGTGGTTGTACCATTTAACATTCACAACAGCAGTGTATAAGTGTTCCAGTACCTCCACAACCTCTCCAACATTTAACATTTTGTGTTTTTTGGATTAATGCCAGCCTTGTTGGAGTGAGATGGAATCTCATTGTAATTTTGATTTGCATTTTTCTAATGGCTAATGATTGTGAGCACTTCCTCATGTATCTGTTAGCTATCTGAATGTCTTCTTTACTGAAGTATCTGTTCATATCATTTGCCCATTTTTTAATTGGGTTATTTGTCTTTTCGTAGTTGAGTTTTTGCAGTATCATGTAGATTTTAGAGATTAGGCGCTGATCAGAAATGTCATAGCTAAAAACTTTTTCCCAGTCTGTACGCAATCTTTTTACTCTTTTGATGAAGTCTTTGGATGAGCATAGGTGTTTGATTTTAGGAGCTCCCAGTTATCTAGTTTTTTTTCTTCTGCATTGTTAGTAATGTTTTGTATACTGTTTATGCCATGTATTAGGGCTTCTAACATTGTCCCTCTCCCACGTGTCTGTCAGTTTGTTGTACTGTGGAGGCTTGCTTGTTGCTGTGATGCTGGAAGCTATGCCACCAGTATTCAGATACCAGCAGGGTCACCCACGGAGGACAGGTTTCAGTTGTGCTTTCAGACTAAGACAGACTAGGAAGAAGGACCTGAAAGTCTACTTCTGAAAAGCATTAGCCAGTGAAAACCTTATGAATAGCAGCAGAACATTGTGTAATATAGTGCTGGAAGATGAGCCCCCAAGGTTGGAAGACACTCAAAAGATGCCTGGGGAAGAGCTGCCTTTTCAAAGTAGAGTCGACCTTCATGACGTGGATGGAGTAAATCTTTTGGGACCTTCATTTGCTGATGTGGCATGACTCAAAATGAGAAGAAACAGCTGCAAACATCCATTAATAATTGGAACCTAGAATGTACAAAGTATGAATCTAGGAAAATTGGAAATCGTCAAAAATGAAATGGAACCCATAAACATCAATATCCTAGGCATTAGTGAGCTGAAATGGACTGGTATTGGCCTTTTTGAATGAGACAATCATATAATCTACTATGCTGGGAACGACAACTTGAAGAGCAATGATGCTGCGTTCATTATCAAAAAGAATGGGTCAAGATCTATCCTGAAGTACAATGCTGTCAATGATAGGATAATATCCATATGCCTACAAGGAAGCAGTTCGAATCTGCCAGGCACTCCTTGCAAACTCTATGGGGCAGTTCTACTCTGTCCTACAGGGTTGGTATGAGTCGGAATCGACTTGACGGCACTGGCACAAGGAATACCAGTTAATACAACTATTATTCAAACTTACCCACCAACCACTAGAGCCAAAGATGAAGAAATAGAAGATTTTTAATTAGCTCCTGCATTCTGAAATTGATCAAACATGCAATCAAGATGCATTGATAATTACTGGTGATTGGAATGCGAAGGCTGGAAACAAAGAAGAAGGACCAGCAGTTGCAAAACATGGCCTTGGTGATCGAAACAATGCCGGAGATCTAGAGATGGAATTTTGCAAGACCATCAACTTCTTCATCGCAAATACCTTCTTTCACCAACATAAATGGTGACTATACGCATGGGCAGAAACCCTGGTGGTGTACTGGTTAAGTGCTATGTCTGCTTACCAAAAGGCCGGCAGTTTGAATCTGCCAGGCGCTCCTTGGAAACTCTGGGGCAGTTCTACTCTGTCCTATAGGGTCGTTATAGGGTCGCTATGAGTTGGAATTGACTCGACGGCACTGGATTTTTGGGTTTTTTAGACACATGGGCCTCAACAGATGGAACACACAGAAATCAAATTGACTACATCTGTGGAAACAGACGATGGAAAAATTCAATATCATCAGTCAGGACAAGGCCAGGGGCCGGCTGTGGAACAGGCTATCAATTGCTCACATGCAAGTTCAAGCTGAAACTGAAGAAAATCAGAGCAAGCCCACGAGAGCCACCTGCTTGCTGAAAGTGAAGAAGACTTGAATCACTTACTAATGAAGATCAAAGACCACAGCCTTCAGTATAGATTGCACCTCAACATAAAGAAAACAGAAATCCTCACAACTGGACCAGTGCGGTACATCATGATAAACGGAGAAAAGATAGAACCTGTCAAGGATTTCATTTTACTTGGATCCACAATCAACAGCCATGAAAGCAGCAGTCAAGAAATCAAAACGCACATTGCATTGGGTAAATCTGCTGCAAAGGACCTCTGGAAAGTGTTGAAAAGCAAAGATGTCACCTTGAAGAATAAGGTGTTCCTCACCGTGTATTTTCAATTGCGTCGTATGGATGTGAAAGCTGGACAATGAATAAGGAAGACTGAAGAAGAATTGATGCCTTTGAATTGTGGTGTTGGCAAAGAATATTGAATATACCATGGACTGCCAAAAGAAAGAAGAAAGCTGTCTTAGAAGAAGTACAACCAGAATGCTCCTTAGAAGCAAGGATGGCGAGACTGTGTCTTACATACTTTGGACATGTTGCCAGAGGGATCATTCCCTGGAGAAGGACATCGTGCTTGGTAGAGTACAGGGTCAGTGGAAAAGAGGAAGACCCTCAACAAGGTGGATTGACACAGTGGGTGCAACAATAAACTCAAGCATAACAACGATTGTAAGGATGGCTCAGGACCAGGCAGTGTTTCATTCTGTTGTTCTGAGAATTGTCCCCCATGTGTCTCTGAGGAAAGTGTGTCCCTCTTCCCTAGAGCATACAGGTGGGTGGGCTCTGCAGATGGATATGGGCTCCCAATGTTTTTGTTTGTAAGGAGGTACCTGGGAGATACCAGTTAGCCTTTGACCCCTGTTGCGGGTTGCTGTATGACCTGAGTGGAGCCACCTGTCCTTAGGCTCCTGATATGGGTAGGTGAAGACCTTGTTTTATAGGTAAAGCGTTGTCAAACATCAAGCACCCACCTCTCACCACACAGCTGAAACTGTTGTAGTCTTCCAGCAAGGGCCTATTCTCCTGAAATAGGCCCACACAGGTCCATGCAGGGGTGAAAGGAACCGCTTCTGTCCTTAGCTTCCCTGGTTAGTCGAGCTGGCAAATTATCTTTTCTCGCAGTTGCAAATTTATTCCTTATCCAAGTCCAGGAGGATGGCTCTAGGTGCTCGACAGGGGAATCGACAGCCACTAAAGCCAGCTAGGGGGAAGAGGGCTTGGTAAAATATATGCAAGTACTTCGTTTCGCCAAGAGTGCTCTTCTTCTCTGGTTCCAGAGGTGTGAGTAGGCTGTGTGGCTCGCTGCTTCTCCCTGAGGATACTGCAGCTGAAATCTAGTATCAGCCCACTGCCACTGCTCTTGAGAATGGAGCCTGAGGGCTCCCGGCAATTCTGGTCCGGTATCTTCTCTCTTCTTCTGAACCATCTCTTCCTCTCCCTGCCACTCAGTTCATTTTCTAACTTTGCCTTTGATGTTCAGGGCTCCTATCTTGTCATAAATATTCTTGTTTCATTTGTTTTTTCGGGTCTTTGTTGAAGACGGCTTGCCGAAAGCATCTGTCTATTCTGCCATCTTGGCCTTGCCTCCTCTGAGCTTATGCTTATTGACTCTCCTTTGTAGGTGACTTTTCATTCATCCCTGGCCACTCTTAAATTTTTTTCTTTATTTTTGGTTTTGGCAAGTTTAATTATAATGTGTCTTGGTGACTTTCTTTTGGGATCTACCTTGTATGGGATTCGATGAGCATATTGTATAGATATCTTCTCATCTTTAACAAAATGTCAGGGAATTTTTTGCCACCAAGTCTTCAACAATTTTCTCTGTATTTTCTGTTATCCCTCCCTGTTCTGGTACTCCATTCACTCATAGGGGATTTCTCTTGATAGAGTCTGACATGTTTCTAAGGTCTCCTCATTTTTTAAAACTTTTTTTCTAATTTTTCTTTGAATATATTGTTGCCAAGCATTTTATCTTCAATCTCACTAATTCTGACTTCCATTTCCTCAGTTCTGCTCCACTGGCTTTCTGGTGCGTTTTCTAATTCTGAAATTTTGTTGTTAACCTTCTGAATTTCTGACTGCTGTCTCTGTATGGATTCTTGTAGCCTATTAAATTTTTCATTATGTTCTTAATTAATCTTCTTAATTTCCTCGACTGCTTTACCTATGTGCTCGCTGGCATGTTCTGCACTTTGCCTGATCTCCTGAAGAGTTCTGGATATTAATCTTTTGTATTCTACATCCAGGAGCACATTTTCATCTGGAAGATTCATTTATCTGGAAGATTCATTTATTTTTATTTATTTATTTATTTTTGGAGTTTGTTGAAGCAATCATGGTCTGTTTCTTTATGAGAATTGGTATCTACTGTTCTCTCCGAGCCATCTATAAGTTGTTGCATTAATTTATTTTATGTTTGTTCACTGGGTGTGGTTTTATGTTGCTCACTGTGCCCTAGATTCTTGCTTTGTTTTGTTTTGATATACCCAAATAGGCTAACAGAGTGAGCTAACTTGATTATTGGAGCCTTTGAAGCACTAGTGTCCTGTTACCAGATGACTAGGTCTTTACCAGGTACATAAGCCTAGAAGTCAATTCCGTATTTTTGTATAAATTCAGCTCAGGTGTCCAGGTATTTGGTCACCTAGTATGTGGTGCAGGATCTCACCTACAATGGTGATTGGTGTATGCACAGGTTTCTGGTAGCAGCAGGGGCTATACTCTTAGGAAGACAGGGGGCTGACAACCTTTCCCTGAGTGTCTGTGAGTAAGCCACAACCCTGCTGCCTAGAGCACTCTGGTGGGTGGGCTCTGCAGCCGTACCATAGGCACTCAATGCTTTTAACTATAATGATTGGGAGGCACCATATCCTTGGACATTGTTGTGGATGGCTAGGTGTCATGGGTGGAGTCACCAGTGTTTAGAGCCCTGCTGTTGTGCTGAGGGTAGGTGAGGGCAGTGCTTAATAGGCAGAGCAGTGTAAAATATCAAAAACCCACCTCTCCACTGCACAGTTGAAACAGTTACAGTCACACCTCAAACAGATTTGCCCTTGCAATATAACAGCCAGATCCTATCTGCTGTAATGGGACCACCTGGATCCACACAGGGGTGAAAGACAGTCTGTGGACCACTTGTGCCTGGACAGGAGCTGCTTCTGCTCTGAGTTTCCAGGTTAGGGGAGTCGGCAGAATATTTTTCTCCCACTTGTTAATTTGTTCCTACTCCAAGGCCAGGAGAATGGCTCAGGAAGCACAGCAGAACCCATCTCAGGCACAGTGAAATCAAGTGTTACTGAAGCCAGCTGGGGCAGAGGAAGGAAGGGTCAGATAGATGGGAGAGAGTTCTTTCAAAAAGAGGAGTTATTAGATCTGTGCTTTAAACTAGAGAAAATCACTTATCTTGTGCCAAAAGCACTTAAATTATCTCAGATTCCAGAGGTGTGTGTAGCTTCTGTGCATTGGCTCGGTCCCACCACAGTCCCGACAGGTGGTCAGGGCAGCACCAGCTTGCTTGCCTTCTTTCACTGAAGCAGCCATGTCCTGGACGCCACACCGCCAGTTCCACCACAGTTGCGCCAGGGAATCAGGGATGCACCATTTCATTTGCCTTCTTTGCTGAAGCAGCAATGTACCCAAACACTACCACCAGCCCTGGTGCAGTCATGCCAGGGAATCAGGGCTGAGGCACTCCCACCTACTTGGCAACTCCTCATTGCTTCTGTACCTTCTCTCCCTCCCCTGTCACTCAGTCCAATTTCTTAACTTTGCCTTTGATGCTCAGGGTTTCTAGCTTATCATACATGTAATCGGTTCTCTTGTTTTTTCAGGTCTTTGTTGTAAGAGGGACCACCAGAAGTTTCTGACTACTCCTCCATCTTGGCCCTGCCTCCACCAATTCAACTTTTTATAGGTGTGCAACTTATTGACTGTTCTGGATGTCTTATTACCACTGCCTTCTCTTCCCTTCTCCTCCTTTGTAATTTGACAATTCAGTCCTAAAATCATTACATGGGCCTCATAGGATACATACCAGTGCTTTTGGGAAGTGAGTGCATGATAGCCTAGTAAGCATCTTAGAATAAGGGGCAGTGCCTCATCAAGGAAGCCCTATAGCATGGATGTCAGGGCCTGAGCAGGCTGTGGAGGGTATCAATGCAGCCAGGAAGATTGATGTAGGATGTCAAAGCTAGAGATGGGAAAACTGGGTACCAACGTGGGAGGAATGGACCAGCCCATGTGCATTGAGAATATTCACACAGGAGAAAGGGTTAATATCAGCATTGGCAGATTGGTTACTAACAATGTATGTGCTTGTATGTACAATGTTATGCATTTATTGAATAATATATAAAACTAGAACTACCAAGTGACCCAATAATTGCACTCCAGAAACTGCAACAGTTATTTGTACACCAATGTTTATCGCAGCACTATTCACGATAGCCAAAGTGTGGAAACAACCTAAATGCCCATCAATGGACAAATAGATAAAGAAAATGTGGTGCATACATACAATGGAATTCTACTTAGCCGGTAAGAGAAATGAACTCTTGGTATAAGCTACAATATGGATGGAAGTCTTGATAAATTCTAAAATATGGATGAAGCTTCAAGACATTATGCTGAGTGAAATAAGTCAGCCATAAGAGGACACGTATTTTATGACAGCACTTATATAAAAATATAAGAACAGGCAAATGCATAGGGACCAAAGTTTATTGGTGGTTACCAGGGGCAGGAGGGAGGAATAAAGGAGGGTTATTGTTAATGGAGTACTGAGTTTCAGTTTATGGTGAAGGAAAAATCACACTGATTCAGGGTAGGATTGCACAGCTCATTAATGTGATTGCTGTCAATATGTTGTACACCTGTAAAAAGTTGAATTGGCAAAAGTTGTGTGGTAGATATATGTATAACAATCATAAAAAATAGCTACTGAGGCTTATATAAAACCAAACACCTCATGTGATTTGGCTCCTTGGTTTGGAGGTATAGGATCATGGTTTCATGGAACATCCCATTTGATTGGCCTAATAATGTGTTCCGTATTTCTTTTCTACCTCCCAGTTCATTGTGTAGTGTCTGAAGTCTTAAAAGCTTGCAAGGAGCATTCCAAAGTACAATAATTGGTACCTATTTGCCTGGAGCAAAAGAAGGAAAGTAAGGAATAGGAGAAGGAAACACTTGCCCCCAAATTACTGGCACCTACCTGTCTTAGTTATCTAATGCTGTTATAACAGAAATACCAAAAGTGGATGACTTTAACAAACAGATTTATTATTTCACAGTCTAAGCGGTTAGAAGTCTGAATTTATGGTCTCAGCTACTGGGGATGTCATTCACTCTCTGTTGGCTCTGGGGAAAGGTCCTTGTCATCACTTTTCCCCTGGTCTAGGAGATTCTCAGTTCAGGGACCTTGGGTCCAAAAGACGTGTGCTTATGGCTCTTCTTATTTGGTGGTAATGAGACCCGCTGTCTCTATGCTTGCTTCTCTCTTTTATGTCTCAAAAAAGATTGACTCAAGATACAACCTAATGTTGTAGATTGAGTCCTGACTTATTAATACAACTGCCTCTTATCTTGCTTCATTAACATCATAGAGGTAGGATTTACACGCATAGAAAAATCACATCAGATGACAAAACAGTGGACAGCTACACAATACTTGGAATCATGGCCTAGCCAAATTTACACACATTTTTGTGGGAAATAGTTCAATCCATAACACTATGCTATTGGTACCCATCTAATGATTTTAGCACTGAATTTGCCATGAAAGCGTAAGGTGAATGGTGCCCAACCACCACTACTGAATGTTTTGATCAAACATTCTGTAGGAGAATCCTGATCAAAAGAGGGAAACATAGAATAAAATTTCAAATCCACAAAATACAGGCTTTCTGGAGCCATGTATGTTGAATAGACCATTGCAAATATTGCTCTGCCATAATTTCTAAACCTTAAAGCAAAAATATTCCCTGAAGTCTTCTTAAAATCAAGCAATAGTTCAGTTTAACTAGTAAAGGATGTCTGCCTTGAAAATTGTAATCTTTTAAGATCTATCTTAGGATTGATTGGTCTATCTATGTATGTATCTACGTGTCTATCTATCTATGTGTGTTCGTATCTATCTATCTACGCATCTATGTATCTATCTATGTGTCTATCTATGTACCTATCTATGTATGTATGTATGTATCTATCTATCTATCTATCTATCTATCTATCTATCTATCTATCTATCTATCTATCTATCTATCTATCATCTATCTACCTATCTATCATCATCTATCTAATCTATCTATCATCTATATTTATCTAGCATGTAGGGTCACTATGACTTGGAATTGACCCGACAGCACATTATAACAACAGGAACCACCTATATGGGATCAAATTGACAACAATGACTTGAAGGATTAGATAGGAAACTTTTGGGGCAGTAAGTTTAAGTCAATGGGGGAGGAACAACTCAGAAAAGGACAGTGAGAAAGGTTGCATAACTCGATGAATGTAATAAATGTCACTGAGTTGTACCTATTGAAATTGTTTAATTGGTGTATGTTCTGCTGTGTATATATTGAATTGGAATTATAGGTGTTAGGTGTGAACTCATGGCTTTCAGCATAAAGATACATATAAAATAAGTCTAGATGAAAAAATACAGGTATATAAAGTATATATAGAAACACAAATATCTATATGTTACACAAGGAAAACATAACACTGTATGTAAAAGCATATACATTGCTGAGTTGAATTGTGGTCTCCTATATAAAAAAAAAAAAATTTTTTTTTTTTATAAAACAATTTCTCCGTTATTCATGATGTGCCTTATTAGTCCAGTTGTGAGGATTTTGGTTTTCTTTAAATCAAGGCATAATCCATCCTGAAGGCTCTGGTCTTTGATCTTCATCAGTAAGTGCTCCAAGTCCTCTTCACTTTCAGCAAGATTGTGTCATCTGCATATTGCAGGTTGTTAATGAGTCTTCCTTCAATTCTGGTGCCATGTTCTTTTTCATATAGTCCAGCTTTTTGGATTATATGCTCAGCATACACATTGAACAAGTATGGTGAAAGGATACAACCCTGACACACACTTTTCTTATCTTTAAAGCACACAGATCACCTTGTTCTGTTAGAACAATGTATGTGCTTGTATATATATTTTTGTTGCTGGTAGGTGCCACTGAGTTTGTTCAAACTAGGAGGGACACCATGTATAGCAGAACAGAACACTACCTGGTCCTGCGCCACCCTCAGAATCATTGCTATGCTTGATCCCATTATTGCAACCACTGACGAAATCCGTCTCATTGAGGGTCTTTCTCTCTTTTGTTGACCCTCTCCTTTACCAAGCATAAAGTCCTTCCCCAGGGACTGGCCCCTCCTGATAACATGTCCAATGCATGTGAGATGAAGTCTTGCCATTCTTGTTTCTAAGGAGCATTCTGATTGTACTTCTTTCAAGACAGATTTGTTCATTCTTCTGGTAGTGCATGGTGTATTCAATACTCTTAAGGGTCTCAAAGAACCGAGGGCTATTTCCAGGCTCTAGAGCTAATGTAATGTGTTCTGCTGACTTACTTGGTGTCTGTTATCCATTCTTTCCCTCCAATAGAAGTGTCTACCTTGTGTCTGTTCCACCATTGAACTTTGCAAGCAGAGAACTTGTATGCCATATTTCACAGATGAAGAGGGATTTTGCCCCAGGATGGAGTTAGGACTTGGATTTGATTGAAGACTTATGGGGTAATATGATTGGATTAATATGTTTTACATGTGGCAAGGACATGAATTTGGGGGGTTCAAAGGGTAAAATGTCATGAATTGAATTGTGTCCCCCAAAAATGTGTGTCAACTTGGCTAGGCTATGATACCCAGTATTTTGTAGTTGACCACTATTTTACAAACTGATGTACTTATATGTTGTAAATCCTAACCTCTATGATGTTAATGAGGCAGGATTAAAGGCAATATGTTAACGAGGCTGCATTCATTCTACAGTATTAGTTTGCATTTTGAGTCAATCTCTTTTGAGATATAAAAGAGAGAATTGAGCAGAGAGGAGGGGAACCACATACCAGCAAGAATGAAGCGTCAACAATGGAAAGCATCCTTTGGACCCAGGGTCCCTGTGCTTAGAAGTGCCTAGACCCCGGGAAGATTGATGATAAGGCCCTTCCCCCAGAACCCACAAAAGAGAGGGAAATCCTTCCCCATGAAGGTGGTAGTCGCTGATCTTCATCAGTAAGTTTTTCAAGTCCCCTTTGCTTTTCCAACACAAAGTTGTGTCATCTGCTTATCAAGACTGTTAATTGGTCTTCCTCCAATCATGATGCCACATTCTTCTTGATATAGTCCAGGTTCTCAGATTATTTGCTCAGAATACAGATTTAATAAGTATTGTGAAAGTATACAACACTGACACACACCTTTCCTGATTTTAAGCCACACAGTATCTCCTTGTCCTGTTCTAATAATTCCTTCCAGGTCTATGTACAGGTTCCTCATGAGCACAATTAAGTGTTCTGGAATTCCTATTCTTCAGAATGTTATACATAATTTGTTATGATCCACATAGTCAAATGCATTTGGATTGTCAATAAAACACAGGTAAACATCTTTCTGTTATTCTCTGCTTTAGGCCGTGATTCATCTAGCATCAGCAACCATATCCTTGGGTCCATGTCCTCTTCTGAATCCAGCTTGAATTCTGGCAGTTCCCTGTTTGTGTACGGCTGCAACCGCTTTTGAATTATCTTCAGCAAAGTTTTACTTGCATATGATATTCAGGAAATGGTTCAAATATTTCCACATTCTGATGGATCACCTTTCTTTGGAATTAGCACAAATATGGATCTCTTCCAGTTGGTTGACCAGGTAGCTGTCTTCCAAATTTCTTGGCATAGATGAGTAAGCACCTCCAGCATTGCATCCATTTGTTGAAACATCTCAGCTGATATTCCACCAATTTCTGGAGCCTTGTTTTTTGCCAATGCCTCCAGTGAAGCTTGGACTTCACTCTTCAGTACCATCGGTTCTTGATCATGTGCTATATACTGAAATGCTTGAATGTCAAAGAAATCTTTTTGGTACAGTGATTCTTTGTAATTTTTCCATTTTTCTTGATGGTTCCTGCATCATTCAATATTTTGCCCCCAGAATCCTTCAAAATTGCAACACAAGCCTTGAATTTTTTCTTCAGTTCCTGCAGCTTGAGAAATGTCAAGTGTGTTCTTTCCTTTTGGTTTTCTAACTTCAGATCTTTGCACATATCATTCCAGCCAATAGAATTCAGCATCATATAAAAAATAATAATACACCATGACCAGGTGGGATTCATATCAGGTATGCAAGGATGATTCAACATTAGAAAAGCAATCAATGCAATCCAGCACATAAACAAAACAAAAGAAAATAATCTCATGGTCATTTCTATCAATTCAGAAAAGGCATGCTTTATTGTCCAACACCCATTCCTGATAAAAACTCTCAATAAAATAGGAATATGAGGGAAATTCCTCAACATACTAAAGGACATCTATATAAAACCAAACAACCAATATCATTCTCAGCAGAGAGAGGTTAACAATATTCCACCTGAGAACAAGAACAAGACAAGGATGCCCTTTAACACCACTCCTATTTAACATTATGCTGGAAGTCCTAGTTAGAGCAATATGGCAAACAAAAGTAATAAAGGGCATCCAAATTGGTAATGAAAAAGTAAAACTATCCATATTTACAGATGATATGTTACTATCAATACAGAACCCAAAAGATTCCACAAGAAAACTACTAGAATGATTCACCAAAGTAGCAGGATACAAGGTAAACATACAAAGATCAGTTAGACTTCTGTAAAACAATAAAGAGAATGACAAAAAGGAAATCAGGAAACCAATACCATTTATAATAATAATAAAAAAATAGCCTGTAAAAAAAAAATACTTAGGAATAAATCTTACCAAGGATGTAAAAGACCTATGCAAAGAAAACTACAAAACACTACTGTAAGAAACCAAAAGAGACCTACATAAATAGAAAAATATACCATGCTCATGGATAGATAGACTTAACATTGTGAAAATGCCAATTCTACCCAAAGCAATCTACAAGTACAATGCAATTCCAATCCAAATACAAGCAGCATTCTTTAATGAGATGGAAAAAATGATCATCAACTTTATATGGAAACAAAAAAGGCCCAGAAAAGTAAAGTATTATTGAAGAAAAAGAACAAAGTAGGAGGCCTCATACCACCTGACCTCAGAACCTACTAGCTAAGGTCATCATAGCAGCCTGGCACTGGAAAAATGGCAGACACACTGTTCAATGGAACAGGAGAGTGAACCCATATGTATATCCATCCATCTATGGTCACCTGATCTTTGACAAAGGCCTAAAGTCCATTAAATAGGGAAAAGACAGTCTTTTTTTTTTTTTTTTTAACAAATGGTGCCATAAAAAGTAGATGTTCATTTGTAAAATTAAAAAAAAAATGAAACAGGACCCATACCTTACACCATACAGAAAAACTAATTCAAAATAGATCAAAGGCCTAAATATAAAACCACAAACTATAAAGATCATAGAAGAAAAAAATAGAGTCAACGCTAGGAGCCCTAATGCATGCATAAATAGGTACAAACTGTAACTAACAATAAAAAAAAAAAAAAAAAACACCAGGAGATAAAGCTAGATAACTGTCATCTTCTAAATATTAAACTTATGTTCATCAAAAGACTTTACTAAAAGAGTTAAAAGAGAACCTACAGACTGGGAAAAATTTTTGGCTATGACATATCTGACAAATTTTTAATCTCTAAAATCTACAAGAAAATCCAACAACTCTACAACAAAAAGACAAATAAGCCAATTAAAAAAATGGGCAAAGGATATGAACAGACACTTCAACAAAGAAGACATTCAGGCAGCTAACAGACACATGAGGAAATGCTTGCAATCATTAGCCATTAGAGAAATACAAATCAAAAGTACAATGAGATACCATCTCAGCCCAACATTACTGGCACGAACAAAAAGAAGAAAAGAAAACAGAAAATAGCTAATGTTGGAGACGCTGCAGGGAGATTGGAACTGTTATGCACTGCTGGAGGGGACTGCAAAATGATACAGACATTTTGGAAAATGATACAGACATTTTGGAAAATGATATGGCACTTCCTTAACAAGCTAGAAATAGAAGTACCACATGACCCAACAATCCTGTTCCTAGGACTATATCCTAGAGAAATAAGAGCTGTCACAGGAATAGACATATGTACACCCGTGTTCACTGTACACTTATTCACAAAAGCAAAAAGATGGAAAGAACCTATGTACCTATCAACAGATGAATGGGTAAGCAAACTCTGGTACATACACACAATGGAATACTAAACCAAATTAAAAAAACTCATTGTAGTTGAGTCAATTCCAGTTCGTAGTGACCCTACAGGACAGAGTAGAACTGTTCCATAGAGTTTTCAAGGACTGGAGGTGGATTCAATCTGTCGACTTTTTGTTTAGCAGCTGTAGCGTGCCATAGCTTTCAACCACTGCGCCACCAGGGCCCCAATGGAATGCTACACAATGATAAAGAACAATGATGAAGCTGTGAAATATCTCAGAACATGGATGATTCTGGAGGGCATTATGCTGAGTGAAATAAGTCAATCACTAAAGGACAAACATTGTATGAGGCCACTATTATAAAAACTCATGAAAAACTTCACACATATACACAGGCACAAAAACAATCTTTGACGGTTACGAGGGAAGGGAGGAGAGGGACAGGAAAAAAACTCACTAGACAATAGATAAGTGAGAACTGTGGTGAAGGGTAAGACAGTACACATTTCTGGAGAACCCAGGACAACTTGACCAAGGCAAAGTCATGGAAGCTGCACAGACACATTCATACTCCTTGAGGGACCAAATTACTCGGCTGAGTGTTGGGGACCATGGTCTTGGGGAACATCTAACTCAATTGTCATAACATAGCTTATAAAGAAAATGTTCTACATCCTACCTTGGTGAGTAGCATCTGGGGTCTTAAAAGCTTGCAAGCAGCCATCTAAGATACTCCACTGGTCTCACCCCGTCTGGAACAAGAGAAATGAAGAAAACCAAAGACATAATGGAAAGATTTGTCCAAAGGACTAATGAACCACAGCTACCACAGCCTCCTGCAGACTGAGTCCAGCACAACTAGATGTTGCCTGGCTACCACCACCAACTGCTCTGTCAGGGGTCGCCAATGGGAAGTTCCAGACAGTTGGAGAAAAATGTAGAACAAAATTCTAATTCACACGCATGCACAAAAGGCCACGCTTACTGGTCTGACAGAGACTGGAGAAATTCCGAGAGTATGGCCCCCTCCTCCAACCCTGACTCCTTTTTAGCTCAGTAATGCAGTCACTCGTGAGGTTCACTGTTCATCCAAAGATTAAAAAAAAAAAAAATTTAGACAGGTCCATAAAACAAAACGAGACTAAATGGCCACACCAGCCTAGGGGCAAGGACTAGAAGGCAGGATGGGACAGGAAAACAGGTAACTGGGAACCCAAGGTAAAGAAGTGGAGAGTGAAGACATGTCGTGGGGTTGGCAACCAATGTTGCAAAATAATATCTGTATTTATTGTTTAAAGAGAAGCTAATTTTCTCTGTAAACTTTCATCTAAAGCACAATGAAAAAAAAAATTGAACAATAAAAAGGGATATAAGCATTGCACCAAGGTAATTTCTAGAACACAGATACTTCCTATTTTAAATTTTTGAATTTTTTCTAATTTATCTTTCATATTTAGATCCACAGTCCATTTGAAAATAATTTCATTTATGATAAAAGGTTCCAGTATTTCTAAATATTCTATTTTCACAACACCTTTTATTGAAAAGTTATTATTTTCTCACTGCTCTGCAATATCAACTTTGTCATAAATCAAGTGTCCAAATAAGTATATTTATGGACTCTTTTTTCTGTTCCATTTTTTCTCTTTTCTATGTTTGCAACAAAAGAACTTTATCCTATATCCTGTAGCTTTGTAATAAGTCTTTATAAACAAGTCCTTATACCTTGTTTTCCTCTACAATATTTTGGCTGTCCTTGGCCCTATTTTTTTATTCACTCTGCCAAATTTCACAGTTGTTAAAATTAAAAATTCCACGATATTAAATTTGTGTACAAACTCACAAGCTTTATTTTTCAATTCACGATTTGGAGAAGTCTGATACTGGAATCAGACAAAAGTTCTATAGAGCAGTATGAAGAGAAAGGACTTTTGTAATCACAAAAACACAGGAACAAGGAAGCAATTGTGTAAATTTTGGATTGACTGGGGGACATCTTATTTGGGATTATGGGAAATTTTTGAACTAGTTTAAACTGCGTATGTAAATTCTAATTGGTTAGTTTAGGCTTCATTTCCAGAACAGTCAGTTGATTGACTTGAGTTTTGGCTTCTGGGAAGGTTATTAAGCATTTACAAGAAATAGAAATTTAGTTAGGATTTGATTTGCTGACATGGGGCTAGGTATATATAACTCCATTTTGGGCCCAGTACAGTCAGATTATGACAATTATACTTGTTAATATTTTTGTAGGATAACATTGAATGTCTGTCAAATTTGGGGGGAATAGACTGGAAAATTTTCAATCGTCCAGTCCAAAATTTAGAAGTCAAGTTTTTAAAACAGTTTGGGTAGCAGCTTTCTAATTTGTGCTAGATTTATTTTAGATATCAGATTATTCATTATAAATGTTATCTTTGTCAGGTTTTATATTCTAAAAACATAGAAATGTAATTGAGCCTTGTTATGTAGAAAAATAATTGGTTTCACATTTTAACTTTTACCTAGCAATCCTACTAAGTCCCATAATGTGGATCATTTGTTTGTGGTTCCTTTTGACTGCTGTATAAAAAAAGTCAGATTATTTATGATTATTTGCAGTTTTATTCATTATTTCCAAATAGGTAGCTAATTTAATCTCAATAGTACTTTCAGCATGAGGTTGGAGAAAATGATGATGATGCCTTCTTTGTTTTGTTCTGTTAAAAATAATCAAAACACAAAGAAATAAAAACATAACATTTATTTTGCATAGGTATTCCATATGCAGAGCACTAGTGGCATAGTGGTTAAGAACCTGGCTGCTAACCAAAGGGTCAGCAGTTTGAATCCACTAGCTGCTCCTTGGAAACCATAAGAGGCACTTCTACTGTGTCTTATAGAGTTACTATGAGTCAGAATTGACTCAAAGGCAATGGCCTGTTTGTTGTTTTTGTTATTCCGTATGCATGTAGGGAGATCATTTTGTGTCTAAAAACAAGTGGCTCAAAGCAGGCTAATTACAATGGTTAAAAAAAAAAAAAAACTTTAGCTCAAAGCAATAACAGAATATTTAATTTTCGTATAATTTAATTGACCACATCTGTGGAAAGAGACACTGGAAAAGCTCAATATAATCAGTCAGGAAAAGGCCAGGGGCCAACTGAGGAACAGACCATCAATTGCTCATATGCAAGTTCAACCTGAAACTGAAGAAAACTAGAACAAGTCCATGAGAGCCAAAGTACGACCTTGAGTACATCCCACCCGACTTTAGAGACCATCTCAGGAATAAATCTGACACATCGAACACTAAAGACCAGAGGCCAGAGAGTTGTGTAATGACATCAAGAACATCATACATGAAGAAAGCAAGAGGTCATTAAAAAGACAGGAAAGAAAGAAAAGACCAAAATGGATGTCAGAACAGACTCTGAAATTTGCTCTTGAACATAAATTAGTTAAACTGAAAGGAAAAAATGATGAAGTCAAGGTAAACAGAAGATTTCAAAGGGCAGCTGAGATGACAAAGTATTACAAGCATTCGCTCAAAGACCTGAAGATAGAAAACCAAAAGGGAAGAACATGTTAAAAGAACTGAAGAAAAACTTCAAGCCTTGAGTTACAATACTGAAGGCTCCTGTGAGGAAAATATTAAACAATGCAGGAAGCATCAAAAGAAGTTGGAAGGAACACACAAAGTCACTATACCAAAAAAAAAAAAAAGAAAGTCAACTTTCAACCATTTCAGAAGGTAGCATATAATCAGGAACTGATGGTATTGAAGGAAGAAGCCCAAGCTGCACTGAAGGCATTGGCAAAAAAGCAAGGCTCCAGGAACTGATGGAATACCAGTTGAGACGTTCCAACAAAGGCACGAAGCACTGGAAGTGCTCACTTGCCTATGCCAAAACATTTGGAAGACAGCTACCTGGCCAATCTACCTACTGAAAGAGATCCATATTTATGACTATTCCGAAGAAAGGTGATCCAGCTGAATGAGAAATTATCAAACAATATCGTTAATATCACATGCAAGTAAAATTTTGCTGAAGATCATTCAAAAGCAGCTGCAGCAGTATACTGACAGGGAGCTACCAGAAATTCAAGTCAGATTCAGAAGAGAAGGTGAAATCAGGGATATCATTGCTGATGTCAGACGGATCCTGGCTAAAAGCAAAGAATACCAGAAAGATGTTTACCTGTGTTTTATTGACTATGCAAAGGGATTTGAATGTGTCAATCACAACAAATTATGGATAACATTGTGAAGAATAGAAATTACAGAACACTTAATTGTACTCATTAGGAACCTGTACGTAGACCAAGAGGCAGTCATTTAAACAGAACAAGGGGATACAGCGTGATTTAAAGTCAGGAAAGGTGTGCATCAGGGTTGTATCCTTTCACCATACCTACTCAATCTGTATGCTGAGCAAATAATATAAGAAGCTGGACTATATGAAGAATGTGGCATCAGGTTTGGAGGAAGACTCACTAACAACCTGTGATATGCAGATGACACAACCTTGCTTGATGAAAGTGAAGTCGACTTGAAGCACTTACTGATGAAGATCAAGATTACAGCCTTCAGTATGGATTACACCTCAACATAAAGAAAACAGAAATCCTCACAACTGGACCAATAAGCCACATCGTGATAAATGGAGAAGAGACTGAAGTTGTCAAGGATTTCATTTTACTTGGATCCACAATCAAACTCATGGAAGCAGCAGTCAAGAAATCAAAAGACACATCTCATTGGGAAAATCTGCTGCAAAAGACCTCTTTAAGGTGCTGAAAGGCAAAGATGTCACCTTGAATACTAAGGCGCACTTAACCCAAGCCATGGTGGTTTTGGTTGTCTCATACTTATGTGAAAGCTGGACCATGAATAACGAAGACTGAAGAAGAATTGATGCCTTTGAATTGTGGTGTTGGCGAAGAATACTGAATATACCATGGACTGCAAAAGAATGAATAAATCTGCCTTGGAAGAAGTACAGTCAGAATCCTCCTTGGAAGCAAGCGTGGCAAGACTTTGTCTCACATCTTTGGACATGTTGTCAGGAGGTTTCAGTCCCTGGAGAAGGACACCATGCTTGGTAAAGTAGAGAGTCAGTGAAAAAGAGGAAGATCCTCAATGAGATGGATTGACACAGTGACTGCAACAATGGACTCAATCATGCCAAGAATTGTAAGGATGGCACAGGACCGGGCAGCATTTACTTATATTGTACGCAGGGTTGCTATGAGTTGGAAGCCACTGGACAGCACCTAACAACAACATGGTTTGATAAACAATCTGCAAATTTTAAGGAAGTGGATCTCCTTTCAAAAAGAAGAATGCTCTCACAGACTAGGGATTTTCCTAAAGCCTAACACAGAATATTTTTTTTTTTCCTTAATGAATGCAAGTTTCCATGGTGACAAAGCACTTAACAGTTATTGCATTAGCATTAAACACTAACATCTGAAAATTTCATCTTTTATATATTTGTAGGTATGAGACCCTTTGAAATTAAAATTAAGGAAGCACAGGGTCGTTTTCATTAAATCACACAAGAGGTAGTGGGTTTGTTATTTACTACCCTTTTTGAGCTCCAAAAGACTAATTTTCAATGCTACAGAGTAGTTAGCAGTTCCTTAGTTTTGAGTCAAGATTTTACTGTTAATTTTGAGCTACTAGGTAAATTGGTTTGGGTGGGTAAAAGAAATCCCTTGAAACCAAAGAAAAATGTCTGCTTACTTTCCTCCCCCCACCACAATTTCTAATCTCAAAAGAAAAGGTTTCAATATTTTGCCCCTAACATCAAATTTACTGGTGTTTGCTCTAGTAATCTGTTCTTTCAGTTTCGAAAAATTTTAGAAAAAATTCATTTTGTATCAAATTTCCTAAAAGGACATTTTTATAAATGAATGGATGCTGAATTTAATTAAATAAGTTTTCTTCTCATTTTAATGTTGGCAGATTATGTTTCTATAAAAACAAATTCATCTATAAGTTCAAATATATCAGCATAGAATTATAGTATTCTTTTACAATTTTTAACCATCTACAGGTTCTATCATAGCGTCAAATTTTTCAATATGGTATTATTCTTCTTCCTTCTTTATTCCTGGACAGTCTCTCCAAAAGTGATTAAGGCTGTTCCAGTAAGCCCAGATTTTGTCCAAATTTTACTGGATAAATGTTTTTTATTCAATTAATTTTTTTCCCTCTGATGTTCTTTTCTCCATTCCTTCACTTTTTTTTCTTTTACAGTATTTAATGTGTTATACTTGTTCTAAGTTCTCCTGATGAATATTTGCCTCATTTGTTTATAATCATACATATAGGAATACAAACAAATGCATATACATATTTGCTATACCGAAGTATTTTCTGATTTCCATTATTATGTTTATGTTGACTCATGTGGACTTTTAATGGATATTTTGAATATTTGAATTCTATACTTGCTGAAGGATTAATAATTTTATCTATCAATTTCAAGCTTAATTGACCAATATTGAATGATTTCAATCCTTTGAAGTTTGTTCAGGCTCGTTTTATGGTTACATACATATGTAAATGGTCAATTCTACATATTTATAAAATTGTCTCAGAAGAATGCAGGCTTTAGGAATAAAAGATGCAACCAGATATACATATAGGTGAAAAACTTGATTTTATTTAAAGTTCAAATACATTGTTGTAAGTTATGCAACTATGATATATGCATAATTGAACTTTATAGAGCATTAAGATTTTACTCCTCAGTTTTATCATCTGTATAATGGGGATAATATAATAAAAACAAAAACACTAACCACTCTGCCTACTTTATAGGTCCATTATGATAAAATATAACAGTAAATTATAAAGCAGTGTAGTAATATTTTTTATTTTCACAAATAAAAATACATAGCTATTATGTAATGCCCTGTTATTTATCTAATTTTATGTTCATTCATTGATATGTGTGTTTTACCTTATCTCAATTTTTAGTCATTCACAAGCAGTGAGTGTGGTTTAATGTCCTCTGTGTACTCTATAATATATTGCACAGAAAAGATGCTTAAAAGTTTTTCTTGTATATCTTGATTTTGGATAATGATAGCAGTTTAAAACACTTATTTAATAACTTTGTTAATATATGGTATAAATGTAAAGCTTGGATAAATCAACTGTAAGGCTTTAACATAGGAAATTTTGTTGTTACTATTGTTTTCTGGTCAATTCTATGTACATAAAGCCTACTTATAAACTTATTCAAACTATAAATGTGATATTGAGACCACTATGTGGAGTCTGTGGAGTGACAATGTTGAATTTTATCTGAGCCCTGTGATCCTGAAAAACAGAGGTTAATCCCTACACTTTTGTGTTCCAGAAAACAGCTCACTGCAAATAACCACCCTTTCCCATAATACATAGACAAAATTCATGAATGCCGCCTGTTTACTTATGACAAGAGCAGACACAGATCTCCCAAATTCCCATTTTTTGCTTCAGAAATGATAACCCAAATTGTCTCTCTCCACTGATCAACCAAAAAATGCTTGGTAACCAAATTTTAGTTAAGCTCCTTTCTGTCCCCCAGTCATCCTCAGCCTGAATTTATTCCTAAAAACAAAACAAAATAAAACCTAACTGGTTGCCCAAGAATCCATTCAACTCATGGTGACCCCATGTGTTACAGAGAAGAACTACTTCACAGCATTTTCTTGGCTGCAATCTTTAGGGAAGCCAATCCCAAATTATGTAATTTCATCAATATATACTTTAGCCTTAAGTTCCGAAAGAATTATTTTAAAAACTTAACTATAATATCATCATGCTCCTTAAAAATCATTAAATATATATAGGTCACATCTTCCTAATTCTCTAACGATTTTTAAATATAACTTACTTCTTCAAATCGGGATAGGAATTAGATTCATACATTGCAAATGTGCTATTGTCAAAGTCTCTTAATCCTCAGGGTACTGTCTAATATAGTAGCCACTAGCTACATGGGGCTATTTAAGTTTAAATTGTCTAAAATCAAATAAATTAATATTCTCATTCCTCATACCCAATAGCCTCATGTCAAAAACTCAGAAGCCGCATGTGGCCAATAGTGGCTACAGCAGAGGATAGAACAAATATATAACATTTTCATAATCACAAAAATTCTCTTAATGAGCTTTAAGTTTGATTTTTAGCAAAAGTACTTTCCTGAGTACATTTCACAGAAGGCACATGTTGTGTAGCTCTCTCATATTAAAGATTGTTGCTTGGATCCAGTATTTCATTAAAGACTGTGAATTTAAATATTTTAATTGTATCATTTTTTTCCTTATGTATGAAGGGGAGAGTTTATATAAAGACAAGCTTGCATTCATCCACTAATTGGCTACTATGATGTCAAGTCCTTTTTTTTTTTTTTAATCTATATGGCAGGATAAATATTCTATTCATCGCCTCTATTTACTAATTTTTCAAATAATAAATTGGTTTTCCAGATCGATGATAAGTAGATGCATAGATAGATAGCTGCCTTAGAGTCCACTCTGGCTCATGGCAATCTTATGTGCAACAGTACTGGATGTTATGCAGCCAGTTTAGTAGCTGCATTGGCCAATCAATTTCACTTTACTTCCTGTGTTTGGGGGCTCCATTTAGGTTGATGAGCTTGTATTTTTGTTACTATTCAGAGGATAATAAGACAGCTTCCAGCACATTGGCCACTAAAGTACCAATCATTACAGGTTGTCCTGAGGAAATCAAAAGTTCCCTTTGTTTCCATAACATTCCAATGTCATGGACCACTCCATACCCATAATGAGAATACACACACACACACACACACACACACACACATTGACTGGACTTCTGCCAACTTGCATGCTCTTGTCCAGGATATAAACTCAGCTTGTTGGGTTGAGGTTATTTTAGACAAATGTCTGCTTTCCAATACATCTACTGCAGAAATGACAGTGCATTCTCTTGATATCTAGAACTAGAGGTTTCAGGTTTTAGGTAGGTGCCATCTACAAACAGCATAAGTGAAGGGTTTGAGACCAGAATTTCTTGCAGATCTATTCTAAGAGATAAAAGTTGATTTGTTAAGTCAAAACAGCCATGATTAATGTCATCATCATTGCAATCATGCTTGAGGGTAACTGGATTTAAGGCCCCTGCACTATGTAATCTAAGGCTGGGGACAACTAGAAAAGCTTCATATGAAGTTAGTTGGCTAGCAGAAAGGTGTTGGGCTAGAGAAGAATTTAAGATGGCAGAAACTGCATGTGGAACATAAAAATCTAAATTATTTATATTATTATATCAGCTGCTGTTTCTACTAATTTGGTAGTGGCTGCAACCACTTGAAGACATGGAGGATAAACTCTGGCTACTGGATCTAATTGTATACTGCATTACCCTACAGGTTTCTGTCTATCTTTATGCTTCTGAGTTAAGACTTCTAATGCATTTCCTTGTCTTTCAGAAAGGAAGAGAAAGAAATCTAAAGAAAAGTTAGGGAATCCAAGAGCTGGAGTGTGACTTAGGGATTCTATTAATTTGGTTATATCTTGCACAGCTTCCATATACAGCTCGAAAAGTTCAGATATATTACCCTTAAGATATGCATAAAGAGGTTGTGTTAGCAAAGAGAAATTTTGAATCCAAGCTCTACAATATCCACACAATCATAAAATTTCCCTTAACTGCTCCTTTATTGTAGGTATAGAATAGGAAAAGATAACTGCTATTTTTTATTATTATTATTATTCATTTGGGGTCAATTCAGATTCCCTCTTCTGAGATTAAATGACCAAAAGATTTTACTCATGGAAGGGCAAACTGTAAATTTTCTCTGGATGCCTTATGACCTGTAATGGTTAGATGAAGTAATAACAGAAAACTACCTTGTATGTTTGCTTGCTTTGTGTTAAACCAAACTAAAAGATCTTCAACATACTGGAGCAACATATATTTATATTCAAAAGGTAAAAGCAACAAGTAAGCAAGTAAAATCTGGGAAAAGTGATAGGATTCTCCATAAATCCTTGGGGCATGACAGTCCAAGAGTATTCTTGATTATCCCACATAAAAGGAAACAAAAATTGGCTGTCTGGATGAAAGTGAATACTGAAAACGCACTTCAGAGTTCAATGACTGTAAGCCATATGGCTTCTGGTGCAATTTGGACTCATAGCAAATGTGGATTTATAACAACAGGGGTTTATGGGATAACATTGTAGATAATAGTGCTAAGATCTTGTACAAATCACCAACTGCAGTTATTACTTTTCCTGACAGGAAATACTGTGGTATTACAAGTGTTATGTGTTAGTTATCTAATGTTGCTATAACAGAAATACCAAAAATAGATGGCTTTAACAAAGATAAATTTATTTTCTCACGGTCTGGTAAATTAAAAGTCCAAATTCAGGGTGTCAGCTCCAGGGCAAGACTTTCTCTCTCTGTGAGCTTTGGAGGAAGGTCCTTCTCATCAATCTTACCCTGGAATAGGATCTTCTCTGTGAAGGAGCCCCAGGTTCAAAGGACATGCTCTGCTTCCATCACTGCTTTATTGGTGGTATGAGGTGCCCGTGCCTCTCTGCTCATTTCTCTCTTTTATATCTCAAAAAATATTGACTCAAGACAAAATCCAATCTAGTAGATTAAGTCCTGCCTCATTAACACAACTGTAACCTATCCCACCTCATTAACATCATAGAGATAGGATTTACAACGCTTAAGAAAATCACATCAGATGATAAAATGTTGGACAATCACACAATATCGAGAATCATGGCCCAGCCAAATTGATACACATATTTTTGCAGGACACAATTCAATCCATGACATGTTAGTACATGGAATGAACAATGCCTTTTCTACTCTTGAATGATAGGTTTTAGTCTTCCTTTACTGCGGGTTTTAAAGGGTATTGAGCTACTTTTGGTAAGGGCTTAGTACGGTCTATTTAGGCTTTAATAAGTTCAGTTGATAGAATGCCGCCAACATCTTAGATGAGGAACCCATAATTATGAGAGGTTCTTTTTCTAAGGGTGAGGTTTCCTCTTCCTTTTTTCCTAAGGGTGGGGTTTCCTCTTCCTCTGATATCAAAAGATCTTGTAATAAAGTGTTTCTTCTATCTCAGGAGTCTGAGTCTTATCTTTATTTTCAATGTCAGGGAAAATGAGTAATCTATCCCCTTCGTTTGTAAACTGAATACAGCATTTACACTTAGGAAGAAGATCGTGCCCTAGCAAATTTACAAGAGTACTATTACATAGTAAAAACGGATGTAGTCTTCTATTGGCCTTAAAGAAACTGGTATGATTAAAGAATGGGTTAAAATTTGTTCCTCACTGGAAACCCCTAAGACATGAGAAGTTTAAGTAATCCAGGAAAGAGGCTTTTGCGTACTCCAGGGTTGATTGCCAATAGTGTCATTCCCATGTCCACAAGGAAAGTACGAAGCTCCGCCATTTACTTGGAGTGTTATTTATCTCCATTGCGACAAGGGCACTACTGCCAAAACCTCTATAATCTCCCAAGGGCATCACAACATTGATTTGTCTAAAGAGTGTGCTGAAGGAGTCAGCTTTTTTTTATTCTTAAGATTAAAACAATCTATTTTAAAATTACCAGGTTTCTTGCAATAGTTACACACTATGGGAGCAGTATAATTGGTGGGAGAATTCCCTTGTTTTGGCTTTGCTCCCATAGGTTTCTATAACCATTGCAATTGGTGAGCAATTAATTTTTCTTTGTGTTTTGCTCAGCCTTTTGTTGTTCCATTAAAAAAATAAAAAATACAAAAACCTGTTGCCGTAGAGTCTATTCCAATTCATAGCAACCCTATAGAACATAGTAGAACTGCCTCATACAGTTTCCAAGAAGGAGCTAGTGGATTTGCACTGCTGAACTTCTCATTAGCTGCTAAGGTCTTAACCACTGTTCCACAGTTTGGTTTAACTCATAGGCTGAAGTGGCTAATTCATAAGTATCAATACTTTTCCAATTTAACTGATGCATTTTTACCATTTCGGCTAATTCAGGATTCAATCCTCCTACAAATAGTGAATTAAAAGTGATCTTAGCCCCTTCACCAGTAATTTTTAACCCTGAATGTTTTATGAACATTTTAGATAATTTTTTATCTCTGTAGTTATAGATTATCCTTTTCTTTATCACAAGCTTACAATTTTGCCCAATTGATTTTTGAACAGAAAACTTTGAGGAAACAATCTATAAGCTCTCCTATTAATCCCTTGGTATCTAACAGACACCTACAATGACAAAGATTTTTCAGGATCTATCCATTTTGATATTTCCACCCACTGATGGGCATCACCAGGACCTCACAAAAAATTTATTAAATTATAGATATGTGCAGAACCTGTCTCATATTATTTTTCTGATAATGGCCTAAATTCATGAATAAATTTGTGGGAGGCTCCATTGGATCAGGGAACTCTTTCAATGACCCTAATGCAGCCTTTGACCATGGATGGAAGGAGGCCTCAGGGTTCCTGCCTTTGGCTCTTTGGGCCCTTGATTAACTACTAAGGTAATTGTGGGCTCAATATCTTCTGACTTAGCAAATGGCATTTCAGATAAAGACAAATTATCTAAGTCTTATAGACTGGAAGGATATAGGTTGGAAAGCAATGATTTGATTAAGTCCAATTTTGTACCACCTGCCAACACTTTTTGCAATGTTTGAATTTGTTTGGCTTGCTTAGACACAATTCCTGTGCTGAGGCAAAATTTTCATGATGTTGCCAATGGGATGCCTCAGAACACCAGTTTAAAAAAAAAAAAAAAAACTTCCCATTGTGATCATTTTATGCAAAACCCTTGACTTTCTAGTTTACATATCAAGTATAATAGTTTAGCCAAATCATAACTTCCCCTTAGTGGCCTTTGTTCAGCCTCACTGTTCTTAGTGAGAGAGTGCCATTTTTTAAAATACTGACCAACAGTGACAAGAAAGTTTTGAACCATGTAGGCAGCAGGTGTCCTGGATGGGGAGCTTTTCTCACTCTTGTTATTAGTTTTTCCCATTTTCTTTTGTTAGCTAATGCAGAAATGAACAGGAGAAAAACAAAAACATAAAATTAAGAAATGCAATAGCCAAAAGACCTCCAGATGGAGTGCTTAAACAAGAAATCTCAAAATGATACTTCAAATGAAAGATCCCAAGATCAGTCAAAAGAACATGTCAAAACAACATCTCCTATTATGCAGAAAGGCAATAAAGTTTGTACTTTAATAGCACTTACCTCAGTTGGAGAATCTCTAAAGGGGACACAAAGCGTAGAAATTGGAATACAATAGTGCTGTGGCATCAACAAGCAGTCCAGGTCTTCCGGATATCTTTTGAAGAAGAATTTGTGAGTGAAGACTTCCCTCAGCACCAATCTGTTATAGTGCCAATTTATTGTGACACCTCAGAAAGCAAAAAATGGGATTTGAGTCTGTTAACATCCTGAGTGCTTGTAACCAATTTCCCACTTTTTTTTTTGCTATGTGCCACAATAAAGATCTCTTTGTTGCACAAGACTTTGGTGGAAGTTGTTACTTTACAACAATAGTGACATTTTACATTGTTCAAAGTCAAAAGAACAAAAGAAGGTATGTTCGGAGAAGTCTTGGTACTATACCAATCCTCAGGGCTCCCTTCCTTTCCATTTGTCTAAACTTTTTCTAAAATATTGTTCCATTTTTTATAATGTAAGAAAATATGTATACAATCTGTAATCCCCTGCATGAGTGATTAGCAATGGTAAATTTTCTAGCCTTTTCTCTACTGTACTTGATTCACAGGACATCTGAGGATTTTTCTGTGGAGGTGTACAAGGTTTCCTCTTTTCTTGTGGAGTTGCAGAGTACTGAATTATATTGAGGTCTTTAATGAGCCTTCCACTGAGAGGCCATTGGATTGTTTCTAATCCTTTGCAATTAAATACTATGTGATAAACTTGTATTTCTGCTAATGTGGACAGAATATTTCCGGAAGTGGGATATCTAGGGTATAGAGTATATGCTGGATAGTGATTGATGTCGCCTAATACCCCTGAGTGGGATAGAATTGCTCATTTGTATTCCCACAAAGAGGCATAGAGTTTTGTGCAACCTCGAACAGGATAAGTTATTAACAGGTTCCCACAAATTTTGATCTGTATTTTTCTTACAATGTGGGCAGCTAAACATCTTTTCTTATGTATAAGATCCATTTGTCTATGGAATGGAGATTCCCTGAACAGCTAGAATTTTATTACTACTGCCTTGCTCTGAGGCTCCATCTCTTTAAGTGTCACCCTATAGTTTCTCCTCATGAATCACTTCCAAATAATTTAATAATCCCAAATAAATAGCTCTATTAAAACAATAAAAAAACACAATCTAGGGCAACATGATGCTATACACAAAAGCACCGCTACAGCAAAGACCCAAAAAACTAAGCAAAACAGATACAATTGTCAATCCTGGAATCCTAAGTGTCAAATGAAGGGCTAAAGAACTCAACCAAGCACCAAATGGGATAAGAAACTGACAGAGAACAGAGAATGAGGAGAGCTACAGAGTGGAGGTCCCCTAGGAGGTAATAAGGCATGGACATGCCGTCTTGGACCCCTCAGCTACAATGAACTGTGGACATGGAATGCAGGGAGGCAACTCCACAGGGCTCCCAGCAGGAGACAGAGCTCCTGGTAAACATGGATACATGTTTTCCCACCCACTACTCTTCTTCCTCTGTGTGGCCTCTCAGAATTTCTGGCAGGCTTCAGTTGTTCAGCCTGAGAGATGCCAGCTCCTTGATGCTTGGATTCACCCTGCCCCCACCAGCTGGTTCTTTCAGTGCCATTTATTTTGCTGTTGTTATTGTTTTTTATCTATTTTTTTTTCTCTATCTCTTCCTTCTTTTCCTTTCTTCTGCCTAGCTGGCTCCGTGCGCCATCTCTGTTCCTTCTTAATGGGCAGGCCATGATGCTCAGCTGGGGAGCCACTTCTCTGGTCCATGCCACCACACTTGTGAGCTCCCTCAGAGCATTTTTTTTTTTTTTTTTTGGTTTCTTGATCCTTTCTACTTTCCTTTCTTCAGGTGCCATCTCTGCCATTTTTTGACAGGCTGTGTCACACCAATCCGCTGAGGGACCTCCAGTACATGGCTTCCCCAGTCCATGCCACTTCTGTTTCTCTATATTACTCTACATTATCTCTCCTCTTACCCACACCCACTTAGCTCCACACATAACATACTCTTCCTTCTCTCCAGCCTAACTATGCTGCTTATTGAGTGACACACACCCAAGCAACACAGGTGCAGACCACCAGATGCTGCCCTGCACTGCCCCCTGACCCCACCCTATCGGCACCAATATGTGTCACTAACAACCCATCCCTGCCCTACCCTCTATGCTGGGCCTGTGCTGCTGCACCATAACTAAGCAACTGCCCTTGTCCACCTGGGCAAGATGGTGAGAAATATTGTGCCCACAGACAAACAAACAACAAAGAATGCCCAGCCTGCCTGCCTAGATAATAACCAAATAAAATAAAAAAATCAGGATGAGACAAATCTACAATCAATAAATGATGAAAATAATTCCTGAATGTCTCAAAGACAGCAGACAATATCAAAACATATTTAAAACAAAACAAAACAAAAAAAGTTTAGGATGGCTCCAGAAAGAATCCAAAATAAAACCTCAGATGTCCTTTTTGTACTAGAAAAAGCACTGGAACTATCTGATAGGCAATTCAAAACTCTAATATTCAGGGCATTCCAAGAGATTAAGGAAAACAGACAAAAAATAAGGAAAAAATAGACAAATTATGGAAAATACAGACAAAATCATGAAAAACAGGCAAAATTATGGAAAAGAAGGACAAAACAATGGAAGAATTCAAGAAAACAATGCAGGAACAAAACATCAAAAAAAAAAAAAAACTAGAAATCATGCAAAAACGGCAATTAGAAATCCAAAAGATAAACAACAAGATCTCAGAAATGGACAGAGTCATAGAAGGTTTTAGGTGTAAATTTGAAACAATGGAAGACAGGATCAGCAAAATGAAGGCAAACCTTTGGATACCACTTTGTTTCAAGAAAAATCAGAGAAAAGAGTGAAGAAAAATAAAGAAACTCTGAGAAAGATGTGAGATAAAATTAAAATAAAAAATTTGCTTGTGATGGAAGTTCTAGAACGGGGGAGGGGAATGGAAAACACAGAGAGGATCATTGAAGATTTGCTGTAGAAAAGTTCCATAATATCATGAAAGACAAAAAGCTGACCATCCAAGAAGCTCAAGAACTCCATAAAGGGTAGACTCCAAAAGAAAATCACCAATGCATACCATAATCACACTTGCTAAAACTAAAGACAAAGAAAGAATGCTGAGAGAGCTTGAGAAAAATGAAAAGTCATACAGAGAGGAAACAATAAGACTAAACTCTGATTACTATGCTAAAACCATGCAGGCAATAAGGCAATGGGATGACATATATGAAATTCTGAAAGAAAATAACTGCCAAACAAGAATAATATACCTTGTAAAATTCTTGCTCAAACATGACAGTGAAATTAGGACATTTACATATAAAAAGAAATTAAGGGAAATGTAAAAACCAAATCAAACTTATGAGAATTATTAAAGGGAAACCCTTGGTTAGAGAACTAACAACATCAGACAATAGCCTGAATTTAGGATGAAAGACTGCATCAGCCAGATGCCAACCTAAGTAAAGAACCCTAAAGGATAAAACAAAACTAAAAAATTTAGAACAGGGAACCAAAGAGGTCAATTGTAAATGGCAACATCAGGACAATAAAAAAAGGAATAAATGGTGTAAGTACAGAACTTCCAAATGGAGAGGAAGTCAAGGTGATATGAAGCAATAAAAGATTGATTCCAACTTAGGAAGATGGGTAAATTTCAAGGTAACCAAAAAGAAAGTTAAAGAACTATCTTAGTCATCTAGTGCTGCTATAACAGAAATACTGCAAGTGGATGGCTTTAACAAAGAGAAGTTTATTCTCTCACAGTCCAGTAGGCTAGAAGTCTGAATTCAGGGCACCAGCTCCAGAGGAAGGCTTTCTTTCACCGTCAGCTCTGGAAGAAGGTTCTTATAATCAGTCTTCTATTGGTCTGAGAGTATTTCCGTGCTGGAACCTCAGATCCAAAGGATGCACTGTGTCCCTGGTGCTGCTTTCTTGGTGGTATGAGGTTCTCATGTCTCTCTGCTCACTTCTCTCTTTTATATCTCAAAAGAGATTGGCTTAAGACACTATCTAATCTTGTAGATCTCATCAATATAAATGCCATTAATCCATCTCATTACATAACAGTGATAGGATCTACAACACATAGGACTATCACATCAGATAACAAAATGGTAAACAATCATACAATACTGGGAATCATGGCCCAACCAAGTTGACACATATTTTGGGGGGACACAATTCAATCTGTGACACAAAACTGCTATCACAATAAAGAAAAACATAAAGTCTCAGTAAACACAAAATCTGCAAAAAGGAAAAAAACAACAACACCAAAAAATCCACAAACAAAAGGAATTCAGCACAGGAGTGTAAGAGGAACAAAGAAAAAGTCAGCACCGCAAAAAAAAAAAAAAAGCACTACAAAGTTACAGCAATAAACTCAAAACTATCAATAATCACACTGAACGGAAATGGCCTAAATGCATCCAGAAGGAGACAGAAAGTGACATAATGGATAAAAAAAAAAAGGACATATTAATATGCTGTCTACAAGAGACACACCTTAGAAACCAAGACATAAATATATTAAAAATCTAAGAATGGAAAAAATATATTAAAAAACAGCAACCAAAAAAGAGCAGGAAGGGCCATACTAACCTCAGATAAAATAGACTTTAACACAAAAACCACCATAAAAGACAAAGAAAGATGTGACAGGGATCCAAAATACATGAAACAAACTCTAACAACACTGAAAAGAGAAATCGACAGTTTCAAAATAATAGTAGAAGACTTCGACATACCACTCTTAGTAAATGACAGAATATCTAGAAAGAAACTTGACAAAGATACAGAAGATCTGAAGGCTGCAATCAACCAACTTGACCTCATAGACATATATAGAACACTCCACCCAATAGCAGCAAAGTACACGTTCTTTTCCAATACACATGGAACATTTCCCAGAATAGGCCACATCTTAGGCCACAAAGCAACCCTCAACAAAATCCAAATCATTGAGATAATGCAAAGTATCTTCTTTAATCACTATACCATCAAAGTAGATATTAATAACAGGAAAAGCAAGGGAAAAAAAAATCAGACACATGGAAACTGAATAATACTCTGCTTAAAAAGCACTGGGTAATAGAAGAAATCAAAGATGGAATCAAAAGTTTCCAAGAATGAAATGAGAATGAAAACACATCATACCAAAATCATTGGGACACAGCAAAGGCAGTGCTCAGATGTCAATTTATAGCAATAGGTGCACACATCAAAAAAGACAAAAGGGTAAAATCAAAACTTGAGCTACACAACTCGAGCAAATCAAAAGAGGACAGCAAAAGAAGCCCACAGGCCCCAGAAGGAAGGAAATAATAAGGATCAGAGCTTAAATAAATGAAATAGAGAATAGAAAAACAATAGAATCAACAAAACCAAAAGGTGGTTCTTAGAGAGGATCAACAAAATTGACAAACCATTGGCCAAATTGGCAAAAGGTAAACAGGAGAGGACACAAATTACCCCCAAAAATAAATGAAATGAGGGACATTACAACAGACCTAATTGAAATAAAAAAGATCATGACAGAGTTTTATTAAAAAAAAAAAACAACAAGAAACTATTCTCCAACAAATTTGAAAACCCAGAGGATATGGACAATTTCCTAGAAACACACTACCTACCCAAACACAAACTGAGGTTTTAAATCTGAAGAGATCCATAACAACAGAAGAGATTGAAAGGGTACTAAAACAACTCTCAACAACAACAAAAAGCCCTAGCACAGATGGCTTCACTGGAAAATACTACCAAACATTCAGAGTAGAGCTTACACCAGTACTACTCAAACTATTTCAGAATATAAAAATGGAAGGGACACTTCTGAATCCATTCTATAAAGGCAGCATAATCTTGATACCAAAACCAGACAAAGGAACCATAAAAAAGAAAATTACAGAGAAATATCTCTCATGAATATAGACACAAAAATTCTCAACAAAATTCTAGCCAATAGAATTCAGCATCATACCAAAATAAATAAATAATAATACCCCACTACCAAGTGGGATTCATACCAGGTATGCAAGATGGTTCAACACTAGAGAATCAATCAGTGTAATCCATCACATAAATAAAAGAACCACATGATCATCTCAATTGACGCAGAAAAGGCATTCAACAAAGCCCAACACCTACTCCTGATAAAAACTCTCGATAAAATAGGTATAGATGGGAAATTCCTCAATGTAATAAGAGCATCTATACAAAACCAATAGCCAACATCATTCTGAATAGAACGAGGCTGAAAGCATTAGCCTTGAAAACAGGAAGAAGATAAGTTTGCCTTTTATCACCACTCCTACTGAAAGTCCTAGCTAGAGCAATAAGGCAAGAAAAAGAAATAAAGGGCATCCAGATAGGTAAAGAAGAAATAAAATTGTCCCCGTTTGCAGATGATATGATATGCTACTACACATAGAAAACCTAAAAGACTGCATAAGAAAGCTACTGGAACTAATAGAAAGATTCAGCAGAATAGCGGGAAACAAGACCAACATACAAAAATCAGTTGGATTCTTATACACCAATAAACAGAACTACAAAAAAAGGGAATCAGGAAAATAATACCATTTATAATAGCCCCTAAAAAAACAAAATGCTTAAGAATAAATCTAACCTGGGATGTAAAAGACTTATACAAAACAAAAAAACAAACAAACTGTAAAACACTACTGCAAGAAGCCAAGAGACCTACATAAATGGAAAAATATACTATGTTCATGGATAGGTAGACTCAACATTGTGAAAATGTCAATTGTACTGTCTACATATACCATGCAATCCCAATCCAAATACCAACAGCATTTTTTAAAGAGATGGAAAAACTGATCATTAACTTTATATGGAAAAACAAGACTCCTTGAGTAAGCAAAGCACTATTAAGGAAGAAGAATGAAGTGGGAGATTTCCTGGTTCCTGACCTCAGAATGTACTATACAGGTATGGTAGTCAAAACAGCCTGGTACTGGTACAATGACAGACACATTGACCAATGGAACAGAATTGAAAACTCAGATGTAAATCCATCTACCTACAGTTACCTGATCTTCGACAAAGGCCCAAAGTCTATTAAATGGGGAGAAAACAGTCTTTTTAACAAGTGGTACTGGTGAAGCTGGATGTCCATCTGCAAAACAATGAAACAGGACCCATACCTCACACCACACAAAAAAAACAGATTCAGAATGGATCCAAGACCTAAATATAAAACCAAAAACAGTAAAAAATGTAGAATAAAAAATATGGTCAATGCTAAAGGCCTTAATACAGAGCATAAACAGGATACAAACCATAACTAACAATACATAAATATCAAAATATAAGCTAGATGATGGAAACTTTTAAAAAATAAACACTTGGGCTCATCAAAAGACTTTCTTAAGAGAGTAAATACAGAACTTACAGACTGGGAAAAAATTGGGGGCTATGACAAATTCGACAAAGGACCAATCTCTAAAACCTATAGGAAAATTCAACACCTTTACATCAAAAAGACAAATAATCCGATTAAAAATGGGCAAATGATACGAACAGACACTTCACCAAAGAAAATGTTCAGGCAGCTAACAGACACATGAGGAAATATTCACGATCACTAGCCATTAGAGAAATGCAAATCAAAACCACAATGAGATACCATCTCACCCTGACATTACTGGTACAAATCAAGAAAAGAAAATAAATGTTGGAGATACTATGGGGAGATTGGAACTTTTATGCACTGCTGGTGGGAATATAAAATTGTACAACCATTTTGGAAAATGATGTCATGCTTCCTTAAAAAGCTGAAAAGAGAAATACCATGAGAAACCTCAATGCCACTCCTAGGAATATATCCTAGAGAAATAAGACCTGAGACACAAATAGACATATACACACCCATGGTCATTGCAGCAAAAAGGTGGAAACATCCTAAGTGCCCATCAACAGATGAATGGATAAACAAACTATGGTACATAAAGAACATTGATGTATCTGTAAAACATCTCACAACATGAATGAATCTGGAGGGCATTATGCTGCGCGAAATAAATCAATCACAAAAGGACAAATATTAAAAAATTATAAATTATAAAAAATTTTTTTTATAAATTATAAAAGCTCATGAAAATGTTTACACACAAGATAAAACAATCTTTGTTGGTTATGAGGGAGGAGAGGGGAGAGAAAACATTGAATAGACAATAGATAAGTGGTAACTTTGGTGAAGGGTAACACAGCACACAATACTGGGGAAGCCAGCACAACACAACCAAGGCAAGGTCATGGAAGATTCATGTTGTTGTTGTTGTTAGGTGCCGTCCAGTAGGTTCCTACCCGCAGGATCCTATGCACAACAGAGCGAAACGCTGCCTCATCCTGCACCATCCTCACAATTGTTGCTATGCCTGAGCCCATTGTTGCAGCCACTGTGTCAATCCATCTCATTAAGGGTCTTCCTCTTTTTCGCTTACCCTCTACTTTACCAAGCATGATGTCCTTCTCCAGGTGATCCCTCCTGGCAACATGTCCAAAGTATGTGAGATGAAGTCTTGCCATTCTTGCTTCCAAGGGGCATTCTGGTTGTACTTCTTCCAAGACAGATTTGTTCATTCTTTTGCAGTCCATGGTATATTCGATATTCTTCGCCAATGTCCCAATTCAAAGGTGTCAATTTCTTCTTTGACCTTCCTTATTTATTGTCCAGCTTTTGCACATGAGGCAATTGAAAACACCGTGGCTTGAGTCAGGCATGACCCAGGGTGACGTTTTTGCTTTTTGACACTTTAAAGAGATCTCTTGCAGTCGATTGCCCAGTGCAAAGCTCCATAGACACATCCGAAATACCTGAGGTACTGAATTATTGGGCTGAGGACTGGGGACCATGGTCTCAGGGAACATCCAAATCAATTGGCATAACAATTTATAAAGAAAATGTTCTACATCTTACTTTGGGAATAGTGCCTGGGGTCTTAAAAGGTTGTGAGCAGCCACCTAAGATACTCCACTGGTCTCACCCCATCTGGAGCAAGAGAGAATGAAGAAAACCAAAGACACAAGGGAAAGATTAGTCCAAAGGACTAATAGACCACAACAACCACAGCCTCCACCAGAATGAGTTCAGTACAACTAGGTGGTGCCTGGCTACCACTACCAACTGCTACCAACCCTCACAATTCAGGGTCCCAGACAGGGATGGAGAAAAATGTAGAACAAAATTCTGACTCACCAAAAAAAAAAAGAAAAAACCCAGACTTACTGGTGTAACAGAGACTGGAGAAACCCTGAATGTATGGCCCCCGTACTCTCTTTTAACTCAGTACTGAAGTTGCTCCTGAGTTCACCCTTCAGCCAAAGATTAGACAGGCCCATAAAACAGAACTAGGCTACATGGACACACCAGACCATGGGCAGGGACAAGAATGAAGGAGGAGACAGGAAAGGTGGTTATGGGAACCTAAGGTTAAGACGGGGAGAGTGTTAACATATTGTGGGGGTGGCATGCAATGTCACAGAACAATATATGTATTAATTGTTTAATGAGAAACTAATTTGCTCTGTAAACCTGGAAGTAAAACGCAGTAAAACACACACACACACACACACAACACTATCTAATCAAAGGCATTTTCTGTTTGAGTTCCTACTCAGAGAAGCCTGAGTATATAGTCTTTTCTCCTGTCATGAGGTTGTGAATTTTCCTCAGTTCAGATAGATGCCTAAAGTCATCTCTCATCTCTGCAATGTCGAGGACTTGCTTTACCTTTATTTTTTTCTAGAGTTTCCAACCTGTCTTTAGTCTTCCTATATGAAGTAGTAGAAAGAAAATGATGCAGTAAAAAATGACAAGGAAGATGTTGTATATTGCTAATTTATGGAAAGACGTCAATGTTTTCCCCAAAATTAAAATGTGACATCTAAGTTTACGTGATGTTAACCTTACTATACTAGGCCCAAAAAGGAGTTGCTTGTGTTGAACCCCATGCCAGCAAACCAAAACTTAAGTTTCTATTTCTTCTAAATGCCTAACCTTCCCAGGAGCCGAAATCCAAGTTAATCAATTGATTCTTGGAAATGGAAACCTAAACCAGCCATTTGGGACTTGCTTGCTCTGTCAGGCCTAGTTCAAAATTTTCCCATAATCCGAAATAAAGAAAGAAAAGGCATACCAGCCAATCTGATATTTACCATGCATGGCTTCATTGTTTCTGTGTGTCTATTGTTACAAAGGCCCTTCCTCTGGTGCTTTGTTTGGGAGCTCTTGTCTGAATTTCTGGCTGGATCCCCTGTGTCATGGATTGAATTATGTCCCCCCAAAAATGTGTATCAATTTGGCTGGGCCATGATGCCCAGTATGGTGTGGTTGCCCTCCATTTTGTGATTGCAATTTTAAGTTAAAGAGGATTAGAGTGGGATTGTAACATCCTTACTAAGGTTGCATCTCTGATCCAGTGTAAAAGGAGTTTCCTTGGGGTGTGCCCTGCACCACCTTTTATCTTACAAGGGATAAAAGCAAAGGGAAGTGAGCATAATGGGGGGACTTCATACAACCAAGAAAGAACCAGGAGCAGAGCTCATCCTTTGGACCTGAGGTCCCTGCACAGTGAAGCTTCTAGTCCAGGACAAGATTGATGAGAAGGACCTTTCTCCAGAGCTGACACAGAGAGAAAAGCCTTCCCCTGGAGCTGATGCCATGAATTTGGACTTCTAGCACACTGACTGTGAGAAAATAAATTTCTCTTTGTCAATGCCTTCCACTTGTATTTCTGTTACGGCAGCATGAGATGGCTAGGACAACCCACAATTCATGAATTGCAAGAAAGTAAAGCTTATGAGTTCATACATAAATTGAATATTGTGAGAACTTTAATTTTAACAGTGAGTGAAGAGATATTCTTACTGAGGTGATTTAAATATAATTGATATATTCATTGATTTCATTTCTTTAATTTGTTTCCATATTTGAAGCTACTGCTGACCAAAACATAAGGGGCTAAGAAGTCCCCTGCATGGTCAGAGGTCCAATCACCCAGGCATTTAAAGATTCCCACAGAACAGTCCATCATCAAAACAGCCTGGAATATTATCAATGGAAAATTATTATTCTATACTAATTGCTGTCCTATTCATTTTTCCTCTTTCTCCACTCAGTTTCTCATGAATTATTTATGAAGCAATATGCTGATGTCTGAGTGTGATAAAGGAATAACACACTCTATTTTATAAAAACTGAGAGTAGGTATAGTTGTATGAGAGGATTTTCATGTATATGAGGGAAAAGGTAAAATGGCCGACACAGACTTCATCTCTGAAATATAATTATGTAGAACCCATAATGATTATATAAGAATGTAAGCAGATAGGTAAGCCCCTCAATATTTCATTTAGCTTAAGGGTTTTCGAAGGGCTCTTTACTTATGCATCTCTTAATAACCCCCTGAAATGAATAAAACTGATAAAATAACTGTATTCTGCAGAACGTGTGCATGGGAAGCCAGCTTTTTGGAAACTTCTACATTGGTTAGTAAGTTCTGGGTTAAAACATTTCTGTTTTTAATCATGTAAAAAATTACATGGCTCAAAGTCAAAACTACAAAATGAGGTATATTTTAGTAATTCAGGCTCTGGTTCTGTCCTCAGCACTCTTTCCCTTCCTTTTCATTTATTTAAAGTCTCCTTCAACTTTTAAAATAGGAACAAATATATATACACATAGTATGAGTGGGAATTCATTCCTAAGAACCAAAGGCGGTGTTTCTGAGTGACAGTTGAAGAAGCACATTATGTTGCAATCTCACTAGTTAACTTACCCCCTTCACCTACCGGCCCCACAATAATCTCTCCCTGTTCTTCAAGAAAACCAGCTCTGACCTGATATCAGGTTGCTCTTCCTATTCCTGGAATGTTCTTCCCTTATTTATCGGCATTGTTTGCTTCCTTAATAATCATATCTTTGCTCAAAGAGCACCTATCAAGTTTTCTTTGATCACCCATTTAAAAATTTCATCTCCCTTAAGCCATTCTATTTTCTTTTTATTACATTTATCAATTTCTAATTCTGCTACCCACCACAACAATGCATTTAATGTTTTTATTTAATTAAAAGTCTATCCCCCCACACACAATGGAAATTTAAAGCTCCACGATGGCAGAGATATTTGTTGTTGTTGCTATTATTTTGTTGTCTGATTTATTTACCATTTCCAAAATTGTGCATAAAAGATAGGTGCACAATAGTCGTTAGCTGAATGGTGAGATAACCACGTAATGGGTAATGGATTAAAGCTGAAGAGACTGACAATTTCTCTGATCCTCAGGAGTTCTACATTGTACCTGCAAAAGCCAATGACGTTTAGAGAGTCACAGTCAAGGTCAGTGTGAGCACTGGGCATTAAATGCACTCCCTTCCCAATGGTTGTTGTGGTTAGCTGTCATCAAGTCGGCCTCTGACTAATGGGGACCCATGCACAACAGAGCAATGCTGCCCAGCCCTATGCAACCCCCACGACCATTTGCAGATGGAACAGTTGTGGTCCAGGGGGTTTTTGGTTTTCAGAAGTAGATTGCCAGGCCTTTCTTCCTAGCTCATCTTAGCTGGGAAGCATCACTGAAACTTGTTCAGCATCACAGCAACACACAAGCCTTAACTGACAGGCAGGTGGTAGCTGCACATGAGTTACATTGGTCGGGAATTGAACCCAGGTTTCCCATATGGAAAGTAAGAATTCTGCCACTGAACCACCACTGCCCCCCTCCCAATGGAGAATCTTTTTTACTACCTACTTGAAATTATTCTTTACATAGGTATATAAATGCCTGTTTACTCCTGTAGGCACACATTTTGTTGTCTCATTTCTGCATAGCCGGGGATTCTAGGAGAAAAGATTAAGTGAGTAATATTTGTCCAATTTGTAGTTGAGGTAATTTTGCTGAGGTTTACCACAGGGCTCTTTCTAGATCACAAAGCCTCCATAATGCGTAAGTTCTCTCCTTATAAACTTTCTGAATGATGAGGTAATCAAGATTTCCGTGGTTTTCATACTGCTATAAAACTAGAGTCATGAAAGGCCATGTATCTGTAAGGCAGTTTATGAGATCTGTGTTTATTAGAATATCCAGATGTGCAACACTACTGTCCACACATGAACTTTAAGTGGGTCCAATTCATTTACTGCCAAGAGGCAATGATCTCCTGAGCTCCTCCCAAGACTCTGGTGACTGCGAGATGTTCAGGGTGGAGATCCCAAAAGCCTTGATTGTGATGACATGGCAACTGTCACATATTTATGTAAATAGGAGCTCTATGGCCACTGTCAGTCTATGGTATTCCTACTTCACTCTATAAATAAATAAACACTGATGTTTAGCCAGTACTTTGCACATTTGGATAAGCTACAATTGATAGTCTGTTTGGGATAAAATAAAATTAAAAAAAGTTTCCTCTATCCAGGGCAGAAAATAAAACCAAAAAAAAAGAACAAAACCCGTTGCCATCAAGTCATTCCGACTTATAGCAACCCTATATGTGAGTATTTTTTCATGATTATTATCATTTTGACCTCTTTTCTTGCTTCCATATTGATGTTTCACCTCACTACTTCGTATTAACTTCTTGCCTGGGAAGACATGATGAATTGGAATTAAAAACAAAACCGTGTATAGGTACTAGTATAACAATCTGTTATAACGTTCCAGCGAAATGTTAGTCAAACCAAAGATTTCATAACACTGAGTGGTTTATTCAAAGTACACAAAAATGTCAGCTGGCAGTCATGAGCCAAAACAAAGCAGTGAACCGATGAGCAATATGCTATCACCATTCCCGTCATACAAGGACCGTGGGAGTTCAGGTGAGTTAAAGGGTCCGAAATAAAAGTAGTTTTCTTCATAGTAACCGCCAACTGAAAATTCAAAAACCCACCAAAATCCTTTAACAACTGTATGTACATCTGTCAGCAAGTTTGGGGAAGGGGGACAGAGTATGCTTAAGACCACAACAAAAAACAAAATTATAATGCGGGAAGATAAAAGCACATAAACATAATATAGAGTATTTAACTAGTTGAAAAATTAAAATGGACTACATTATACGCATATCTGCAGAATTTAAATACCACGTTAAAAACTAGGTTGTAATCTCTAATCAAAGGAACCCAGGTGGCGCAGCGGCTAAGCGTTTGGCTGACGTCCACAAGGTCAGTGGTTCCAGAGCAGCAGCCACTCCGTGGAGAAAGGTGTGGGATTCTGCTTCCAGAAAGATCACAGCCTTGGAAACCCTGGCGGGCACTTCTACTCTGTCCTATGTGGTCACTAGGGGTCAGGATTGAACTGACAGAAAAGGGTTAATCCTAATGAAGAGCTGAGGAATGTTAGGCTCTCAGTCATACTTTCTTGAATGACAACACATGAATATATAAATAAATGGATGATTGCATGAATAATTCAATTAAATCATTAATCAATGTGTTCTTTTAGTTCTAAAAAGTACAAAAATGTATCTTTCACATTGCTGCACAAAATGCTATGCACTATTCATTTGTTTTCTCTTTAGGAAAACGTAATCCAATCAACAATGCTGTGGAGAATATTCTTTGACACTTTCCAATTAGAAAAAGGGGTCAAATTTTACTTCCATTTCTAAAAATGATTATAAAGAAAAGCAAATTTACTTATCTAGAAAATAAGTTTCAATAAATTGAATTTCCTTTAATATATCTACACTTTTAAGTGTCTGCTAGTTCTGGGTAGTGTTGAAAATGTTTCCATACAATAAACATCTAAGGCACACATTACTACCGTGTTTTATGATTCAGATAATTGAGGATATTAAGTTTGGAGACAAGAAACAGACAAGATTTTACAATCCAAAAGTTTCCATTCTTGGAAGTACGTTACTTTACCAGGTACAAAATCAAATTTAAAACAATTTGCTGTATAAATATAAAATTGGAATAATCAATGTATGCTTCAAATGTACAATACTTTCAATCTAAGGCAGCCTGAAATGTTTTACCTAATTTAATACACTAATAAAGGTTTGTGGTAATGCTATAGCAGAAACCGTAACTCCATTTTCAGAAGACCTCAAACATCTAAATATACAAGGAAAGGAACATAGGCAGCACTAATACATATAAAGGGCCCGATCAATTTTCACAAAATTAGGCATGTATTTCTTTTAAGTAAAAAAAATCAATAAATATGCTGTTTACTGATGGTGAATGACTAGTTAATGATGGAAAACCTTAATGTGTCTTGTTTGTGTAAATACAACCTCTTTTAATTTTCAGACTTTGACTAATTATTAAAAAATTATTTGCTTCAGGAGAAGAAATTTTTGGTTATTTAAATCTGGTATATAGGAATGATGTCCATGGGGTAAAATGCAATTGATTCAAAATAGAAACACAGGTGTTTTGAACTCATAAATTGAAACTCATTAATAACATAGGAATTGAATTCTATATACTGCAGATTTTCCTCACTAATCATGAGTTGCACGCACTGGATATCATCAGTCCATCAACCTTGTCTTTTAATCTGAACCACCAGAACAGCACCCTTTTAGTAACTTTTAGTCCCTAATCTGAAAGAGCAGAGGTTAAATTTCTAAGACAAGGATAATGGTGATGTTGTTTCAAAAAACAAATTGTGGCTTCATTAGAAAATATTCCAGTTAATACCTAGAAAATGCTCTCAGAATGTCAACTCTGTAATGTAGCCTAACTGATATGAGTAAAGGGATAACCTTGATAAAAAAATATCCTTGATAAAAAAATTATCCTTGATAATATCCTAAAAAATATGACTATATACATTTAATTTTTAATAAAGACAAGTATAATAACAAAATACTCATAATCCAGTTAACTATTTTTCCATGTGTTAAGTTTAAAAATATATGTTATGAATGGCTAATATTCAGTAGGATAAAAAAATGAAAATAAAAGTCTCTTCCTTACCTTCCTTACCAGGCAGTACAGGATCCCTTGGTAATTGTCTATGTTTTATATTTACATTTTTGATTTATTTCCACCTGTTTCTTTTTCCATTTATCTCTTTCTAGTTATTTTTTCCTCTTTTATTTAAAAAAAAAAAGTTATAGCACGCACATGATTTTCCATCTTTCCTTCACAACTAAGAATATATCTCAGGAGCTTTTTCTAGAGATTTAAAAAATACGATATAGTATAATAAAAATGGCTTTATTTAAAACCCTACCTACCTAACAAAATATATTTTTCTACTTTTGTGGAGCAAAAATCTTCCTACTGGGTAATTCAGAAGTTTACTAACAATGAAAAAATGTTTCAAAATATTAAAATAGTAGCCATGAAATAAGATAAAAAATGTATATTTAAATGTTTGTTGGCAGAATCTTAGTTTTTCTCTCACCATTAGATTATTACGTCACACCTGTTTTTAAGCCTCTAGCAGCATTAGTTCTGTGTCTCACTCAAACACATTTGTGGGGAAAGCAAATCAGGGAAAAAAATTTCCAAAGTATTTTTTGGCCTGGGAAATAAAGCGTCACTCTATTTCTTTTTTTTCTATCTTATTTAATCAATTCAAAAGATACATGCTGGGATTTTCTCTACTCAAGGCAAAAGAGAATCATTAGCTTGGTGGGGAAAAGTAAAAATATGTGTCTTTACTTCCATAGCAGTTTGTTGAAAATCACTTGCAGTTACTTGAAAAAACCCACCCCGCACAATCACATCCATCCCATTCTCTATGTCATAGCATCCATTTCAATCTTCTTCAAAGCACTTAAAACTATCTGCAAAAGTTTATTTTTTCTTAATAGTTAACTGTTCAGACTGCACCTCTTTTAATAAAATATTTGTTTCATGAGTTTAGAGACTTTTCTGTTTTGTTTATTCTTCAGATATACTCCTAGCCTGTAGCAGCACTAAGTGTATATTTGGTGAATGAATGAATGAATGTATGTTGTTTAAATTGATAACAAGAGTAAAGATTATTATCTTATTTTTACAGGTGAAGGAAATATGTTTTGGGTGAAGTTTGTTGTTAACTTTACATGACAGAAAAGTAATGGTGATCAGTCCCTAATGTCCTGTCCCTTATTCTTCAGCCAAGTTTCTGCTAACTTAGCTATAGGAAAATGAGTCTTGCTTAAAAATGTTTTGGAAATATGCTATATGTGCTTAATATATGAGGCATGTTTTAAACAGACTGCAATTAGTTCATCTTCATGAAAATCTGAAGACATTGTTTGAAAACTAAAAGAGCTATTGAATTGGACAGAGGTCCTGGGTAACCATTTGCCTATTGAATGCAGCAAAGGTGTGAAGATCACAAAATGGGGAACTGTTTGGTGAGAGAAACAGCACCTGTTGAACTTGAGCAGGTCTTTTGTGCTCTGTAAAAAGGAATACAAAACTACCTTTTAGCCTCATTGAGAGATTTAGAAATGATATGACACAGGACTGAGCAAAGTTTAGTTTTGTTATACACAGGTCTCCACGTGTTGGAGCAGCTCAACTGCAACTAACAACCATGTTACCTGTATCCTAAAGCATCTGACAGGAGTACATGCTCTAAAAGTAATGGTTCAAAACAACAATAATAGCAGTGTTTCTAAAGATAACAAGGGACATTTATGCTGTCCTGAGCATTTTACTAAACTTGTTACACACTTCTTCACATTTCATCCTGACCACATACTGTGAGAGAGGGACCATTCTTCCCTGATTAATAAAAATATCAAGACTTAACATATAGTCCAAATGCCAGTTTCACAGTGATTCAACCATTATTTCAACCCAGATCACTGGAAGTCAGAGCTTATAATCACCACAGATTGTTGTTTTTATCCCCTCTAACCAACCAACTTCAAACAACTATCCAGAATATATGATCTGTTAGTGCAATTGTTTAAACAAGTCTTTTGTGGCAGTGGGAACCCTGGTGGCTTAGTGGTCAAGTGCTACAGCTGCTAACCAAAAGGTCGGTAGTTTGAATCCACCAGGCACTCCTTGGAAACTATGGGGCATTTCTACTCTGTCCTATAGGGTCACTATGAGTTGGAATCAACTTTACGGCAATAGGTTAATGGGGGTAAAAAATTTCCTTCTCTGCACCAAAAGCCATATAGGTAAAGAAGTAGGATGATATTTTAGTGAAATAGAAATTTCTGCATTATTTAAAAGGTTAAAGACAAAAAAGAAGAAAAACAAAAATAGTAATTTAAGATAAAAGAAAGAAAAACCTAAAGCAGTACTGTAAGGTATCATGCACAATTTTGTTGAAATTTTGGTTTTTCAGAAAATGGAATAAAAGAAAGTTGGAAGAGTTGGAAAACTGAAGATGATAAAGAAATAATATTAGGGGAAGTTTCAAGAGGTTCTAAGAGCAGCTGGCAGCAGGAACACTCTGCCAATGGGAGGAACATATCTCTCTTTACAAGACAGACAAGTGGCTAGAAAGATAATTTGAAGAAGAACAAAAATTTAACAGAAAATGAGAAGCAGATCCAGTGTGGGGTAAATGCATGAGGTAAGGAGAATACTTACTTATTTTACTTACTCAGCTTGAGTAAGTAAAAGTCGAAATAACTTTAATATTGTATGTTACAGTGGTAGAAAATAAGATAATTTTGACATTATTATGCATACAGAACTACTTCTAGCAACATTATTTTTCCCAGTATTGTCTATAGGGAGCCCTGGTAGCATAGTGGTTAAGAGCTCAGCTGCTAACCAAATGTTGGCAGTTGAAATCCGGTAGCTGCTCCTTGGAAACCCTATGGACAGTTCTACTTTGTCCTACGGGTTTGATTTTAGGTTTTATTGCCCGTAGCTTCAAAAGAAGAATGCAAAATTGGGAAAGCTTTTAAAATATTTTATTCCAATTATCCAATATAATACCATTATCTGCATAGTTCCTATCAAAAGCCAACTATATCAATATAACCTATATGTATATTAAAAACAAAAATCCTTGCCATTGAGTCGACTCTGAATCATGGTGATTCCACGTGTGTTAGTGTAGAATTGTGCTCCACAGGATTTTCAATGGCTGATTTTTTGAAAGAAGATCACAGACCTTCTGAGACACCTCTGGTTTGATACAAACATGCAAACGTTTGGTTAGCAACAAGCATGTTAACCATTTGTCACCCAAGAACTCCATCAATATTTATATCTATTTTATCATGAGAAAATTACATACTCACACAGAAATATTTCTACATATGTGTGTTGTTTATGACAAAGTGGTCGTGACTTTCACTTCACTCTTACAGTAGGAATAGGAATATTATGGGGACTACCGAAGCAATACAAAATTGACATTCCAAAATATTAGGAACATCAGTAGGGATTAGAATTAGGAAGGGGGCAATAAAAAAAAATCAGTTGAAAGCTATCTTCTCATAATTTAATTCTTTGTGTGTTCAGGGCTTCAGGGCTTCTCTCGTTGCCTCCCATGCGTAGCTGCCTCACCCAGAGATGCCCAATTCCACCATGATGATTGAATTTCTCCCGATGGGGTTTTCTGATGAATGGGAACTACGGGTTTTGCATGCTGTAACCTTCTCTCTCATGTATTTTGTGACTCTCATTGGGAATTTTCTCATTGTTATTGTCACCACCCTGGACAAGAGCCTTCACACCCCCATGTACTTCTTCCTCAGGAATCTGTCCATCTTGAATGCATGCTACATTTCTGTAACAGTCCCTAATTCATGAGTCAACAATCTGCTTAACAGCAGTGCCATTTCAAAGGCAGGATGTGTAGCTCAGGTCTTCCTAGTGGTTTTCTTTGTATATGTGGAGTTGCTGTTCCTCACCTTCATGGCCCATGACCGCCATGTGGCCATCTGCCAGCCTCTCCATTACCCTGTGATCATGAACCTTCGAGTCTGTGTCCACATGACACTGTCTTCCATCCTCGGTGGTCTGGTCTACTCAGGATTCCACACAGGCATCACTTTCAGGCACCGTTTTTGTCATTCCAATGTTATTCATCAGTTTTTCTGTGACATCCCCTCTCTGCTGAAGCTCTCCTGTTCTGACACGTTTGGTAATGAGATGATAATCTTTGCCTCTGGTCTGGGGAGTGGTGGAAGCTGTATCATCTTCATCATCAGGTCTTACATTCACGTATTTTCTACTGTGCTCAAGTTCCCAAGTGGAAACAACAGAGCAAAGGCCTTTTCCACCTGCATCCCTCATATCCTCATGGTGTCAGTCTTCCTCACTTCAGGCTTCTGTGTGTACCTAAGGCCATCTGGAATCTCTGCAACCATCTGGGATATAATGCTTTCTGTGTTCTATTCTATAATTCCCCCCGCCTTCAACCCAGTAATCTATAGTCTTAGAAATGAACAAATAAAATGTGCCATCAGGAAAATCATGATAAACTATTTTAATCAGGCAATTTATAGGAAATTGCTTAGGTAAACCCTACGTTTTTAGTTGAAATTTATATTTTTAGAAGTAAATTGAGATTATTGGTTGGAATTATATAGAGGTAGTTTTTTAATATATAATATCATTAATATATATTGTTTATCAAATGCTGAGGGTTTTTAATGATTTGAATTGGAAGTTGAGTAAGAGATCTAATGTTCTTTTATTTTCTTTACATAAATTTAATATATAATATCACTAATAGATATTGTTTATCAAACGCTGAGGGCTTTTAATGATTTGAATTGGCAGTTGAGTAAGAGATCTAATGTTATGATTAAGGAAGCCCTAGTCATACCTGTTTGGTTAGTCAAAAGTTCCCACTATTTCAGGCTTGAAAAGTTACCCTTAACAATATTTTATGTTAAACTTCATCTTCTGCATTTATCGACAATTTAAAAATTGATAAATCTACAAAGAATACTGTTGTTTATTTTGATATGCAACATTTAGTATTATAAAAGAAATGAAAATATTCAGTCATTTATTCATTCTTGAAATAATTATGAAAATATATGCTGTTTTGAAACCATAGAAATATCGTGAAAAGGTATTCATTGGAAAAAGGAGTGGGTTGGGCAGGGGAGTGGTTGTGTATGAGGGAGTGAGAAACACTTTACAGGGCTTCCCTAATACGGTAAGGAAAATATGTAGATATGTTTAGTATTAGACCAAAATTTTCTTAAAAATGTGTTCAATTTGCTTTACTGAATTTTACATGCAAAAAGTGTTGAAATGATAAATATTTTGTTATATATATACTTACTACAATAAAAAATAAGGTCAAGTGGTTTGGGGATACATACACTTCTTTACGTGCTTTAAACATTATTTTCTAGGTTAATTAAGGTAATGCACCAATTTTGTGTTAGAAGTTATTATCACATGTCTATCCATTGATCTGAAGGACCCCTAGAGGCATAGTAGATAAGTCCTCGACTGCTAACTGAAAGGTTGGCAGTTCAAACCCTCTAGCCACTCCTCGGGAGTAAGATGTGGCATTCTGCTTCCCTAAAGATTACCATATTTTTAAGCAAATAAGCCAAGTGTTGTATTTTTGCTTGTGAACTGCTCCCTCAAACCATGAGGTCTGTTCATAAGCACAGCCAAACCAATATTTTTTTACATGTTGTTGTAAAAAATTGCCATAGTGTGCTTACAAAAATGTCTCACAGGGGTGAGGGAGTGGTTGGCAAAAAACATAGTAGTTGGCAAACAAAATTAGAAGGCACAGGTTATTTGTAAAAATATAGCACGGCCTTGGAAACCCTGTGGGGCAGTTCTACTCTGTCCTATATTGATGCTCTGGAGTAGGTATACACTCAACAGCAATTGGGTTTGATTTTGGTTTAACCCATAGAGCCATTAAGGCAATTGAGGGGTTAAAATAATGTTATTTTTCTTTTGGAGAGTGTCAGGTACCTGAAAAAAAATAATTTCAATGTTCAATAGTATCAACCAATAGCAGGAGGTTATATCACAGTAAATAATAACCCCAAAATCTTAATGGCTTAAAAAACATATTTCAAGCTCACAATATCTACAAAATGTGGGTCAGTGAGGAAGAGGGCTCCCCACTGAATGTCCTTCCTTTATAACGTAAGTACCTAGTCATAGAGATATAAATGACATTAAGCATTTATTTTTTAAAAATTACAAGTAGGAAGACTCATAAATCAGAAGCCAGTTGATGAATAAACCTTGGACTTGACCACATCAGCATCGTGAGTTCTTTAAAAAATATGGATATAATCCACAAAGCTCCCGGGTCGTCTTTCCAGATGAGTTTTGGTATCCACAGAAGAAAGACACCCTTGAATTCACAGATGATCAAACTTATAGTAAATAGTTAAAAAGCAGTTCAAGTATATATTTTGAAAACAGGGGTTAAGAATAAACAATGTAAAATATACTGGAAAAGAGATTCAAATAAACATTGTAACTTCAAGGAGAGTCACAATAAAAGAAGACATAGCATTCATGTGAAAAGAAGCTCTGATGTTCATTTGAAAAGAAAGGGAGCCATAACAGTTTTAACTGTTAAAAAAACAACATAAAATCATTTTCAGTATAAAAATGCAAATTTTCCTAGTCATGGGCCTGCCTCTTAGAGGAAGAGAGTATAAAGGACTGAAAAATGATTCTTCATATGTCTACCGGTCATTCTGCTCCCATTTCATTGGCTGAATAAGTCCATGGGCATACCTCCTGTGAAGGGATGGGAGGTGGGCAATCTCCCCACACATGCCAAAAGAGAGAAGAACAGCAAAGCCAAAGAGCACTAGGAATGATCTACATCTCCTTGATTAAAAGGATAAATAGATTCTGAGTATCTTGTTTCCCATGTAATCTTTATTAGCATGATACAATGCACATATTCTTTACCCTCATATCATAAGCAAAAATTTCAGTCTCTGATAACCGTAACATATTGTGGCAAGATCTGTTTGCTAAAATGATTTATCTTCTGTAACACTTCAACACTAGCATATGGTCGGTAATAATATACCCTCATTTTATAGATGAGTGTCTGGGTTTTGAAATGTCAAATGAGTTTGTCAAGGACACTCAAGGAATAGCCCCATCTTGGATTCTAGGCATCGGTATTGCACCACAAAGGTTTTGGTGGAAAATTTCATTGAGCCTAATGGCCTTTATATTTTAATTATGCCAATGATTCTGGTATGAGCCCCTCAGTGTCAGATAAAGTTTAAAACCACCATAAACCTCATTTCACTACATGTCATTTAAAGTAAAGTATGAGGGAACCAAGGAAGCATTTAAGTGGCCTTACTTGCAATGGATTGACTCTCACTTCTGGATTAACAACTTATATTTAATAAACATAATCAACAACAAACTGTGGAAGTAAGTAGTTCTTATAGGTGCACAATACTGTGACTGTAACTAATGCTACTGAATTATACGCTTAAAAACTGGTAAAATGGAAAACTATGTGTCATATATATTTTGGCAGAATTAAAAAAGAAACTAATGTCAGAAATTTATTTTTAAAAAAGTTGAGTTGCTTAAAAAAATTGGTTTTGGCTGTGGAAGTGGTTATGTCAAGAATTCTTAATATGGGGAAATGGATACTACACGACTCTCAGGAAGTGAGATAAGTGTCAGAAAAACATATCATTGGTGTCCATAACTTTTTATAATCTATCCTCCAGATCTAAACATCATTATCCTCCCAAATATTGTGAACAGAACAATTCTTTTTTTTTTTTTTTTTTGAGGTTGCTTTATGGAATCCCTCCTTATTCATCTCAAAAAAAAAAAAAAAAAAAAGCCAGTATTGCTTTTCCTCATGTGATATGCATGGAAACTACTTTATTTTCTAAGTTGGGGATTAACTGCTATGGAGCCTAAACAATAAAATATGTCACAGGTTTGGCTAAATGAGAAAAAAATGATATACAGATAATACAAACACATGGCAAATGCCATTAAATAAATTGAGGAAGCCCAAAAGTATATTGAGATTAAAAGGGGCTTTTTTTTTTTTTTTATAATAAGAGACTAAAACTCTGATGGTGTAGTGGTTAGGAGCTACAGCTGCTAACCAAAAGTTTGGCAGTTAGAATTCATCAAGTGCTCCTTGGAAACACTATGGGGCAGTTCTACTCTGTCCTTCATCTGTCCTTCAGGGTCACTGAGTTGCAATCGACTCAAGAGCAATGAGTTTGGTATAATAAGAGATAGAGTAAAAAAATTTTTTTAAATAAAAGCATATTGTAAAAAAAGTCTAATTAATACATGTTGAAATCTTAGGTAAAATGGTTTCATTCCTAAAACTGACTAAAAAAGTGGATGAAAATGTATGAAATGGATATACACATAACTTTCAAATAAATTAATTCAGTCACCAAAATCTTTGGAAAAAAAAAAGAGAAGCAGGCCAAGATGTGTCTATCACCCAGCACCCCATTACCATCGATTCTGAGTCACAGCAACACTACAGATAAGTGTCAATATTTCAAATAATATTTAAAGAGGCAATAGTCTTCAAGTAATTTTATTAGGCTAGAAAATCTTTCATATCTAAACTACACAATAACATTTTGGGAGATATTTGGCTCTGTCAATTGCGCGCAAAAATAATAAAAAATCAACCAAATATTTGTAAATAAAATATAACAAGAAATTACAAAATAAAAAAAAAATAAAAGAAAATATTGTGGAGTCATCCATGGATGCTGGGGTCCAGGAGCAAATATTCTTCTTAAAATTATATATTGCCGCATAACAATCATCCCCAAATTTAGTTTAAACAATACAATAATTTTATTATCTCTCATAATCTTTATGATTCACAAATTCAAGAAAAGATCAGCAGGGATATTCCAGCTCAGAGTCTCTCATGTGGCCAGATGATAGCTACCACTGGAACAGCAAGGGTCTGAAGCAGTTGCGGGCAGCCTGGGAATATATCTCTCTCCATGAAATCTCTGCAGGTAGCTAATTTGTGTTTCCTCACAGCATAGAAACTTCAGGGCAGTAACCATATATATGAGGACTGAAATATTGAAGAAAGAGTATTCCCAAGAGAACGAACTGAGAATGCACAGTGTTAAGGATTGAATTGTGGCTCCCAAAAATATGTTAGAATTCTAAACCGTGTACCCGTAAAATGTAATCTCATTTGAGAACACGGTTTTCTTTGTTGTGTTAAGGAGGCCATATCATTATACAGTGTGTCCTAAAACTGAGGACTTTGGAGATATAAAAAAAGCAAATTAGACACGGAGATAAGAAGCACTAATGAGGGTAAGATAGATGCCATGTGAACATGGTCAAGGAACCGAGGAATACTAAGGTTACACAAACTCAAAGAGGTCTTTTTCAGAGATAACAGAGAAAGAACATTTCCCTAAAGCCAGTGCCCTGAATTTAGACTTCTAGCCTCCTCCTGATCAGTGAGAAAATAAATTTCTGTTCTTTAAAATCACCCACTTGTAGTAGTAATTTAGCACTAAGAAACTAAAAAAAAAAAAAGAAACTAAGATCACAGTATATTTACACACCAGCCTTGAACATCAGAGTGTATCATTTCTGCCACACTCTGTTTAAGTAGTAACAAAAACCTGCCCAGATTCAAGGGTAGGGTACATAAAACACATCCCTTGGTGGGGGATTGGCAAGTTTCTAGAAAAGCTGTGTACGGGACATATAACTGCAGCCATTTTTTAAAAATTTATTTATTGTGCTTTAGGTGAAAGTTTACAAATAAAGTCAGTCTCTGATACAAAAAGCCATACATACCACACCGTGCACTACCAGCTGCTCTTTCCTTAATGAGACAGCACATTCCTCCTCTCCACCCTGTATTTGCCATAACCATGCAACCAGCTCCTGTCCCCCTCTTTCTTCTCATCTTGCCACCAGACAGGAGTTGCCTGCATAGTCTCATGTGTCTACTTGAGCCATGAAGTTCACTCCTCTCCAGCATCATTGTCTATTTTATAGTCCAGGCCAATGCCTGTCTGTAGAGTTGGTTTGGGGAATGGTTCCAAACTTGGGCTATCAAAGGTCCTGGGGACCATGACCATCAGGTTCCCTCCAGTCTCAGTAAGACCACTAAGCCCGCTCTTTTTATGAGAATTTAAGATCTGCATCCCACTGTTCTCCTGCTCCATCAGGGATTCTCTGTTGTGTTCCCTGTCAGGGAAGTCTTTGGTGGTAGCCGGGCACCATCTAGTTCTTTGGGGGATAGAGCCTCAGCAATTTCTTAAAAAAAAAAAAAAAGAATCTACCACAGTCCCTCTTCTGGACACATCCTGCCCACAGATAAATAACACTTATACCTCACTCAAGATCTCTACTCTTAAATAAATAAATAACCTATTAGAATGCTAGACTCATCAGGCTAGAGGTCTAGGATATCATCAGATACATCAGATCCAGGGGCAGCTGAGGCATCTCAGATCTACTTCCACAGATCAGATCCTTGACTGTCATTCTTTCTTATCTGAAGACCCATTAGCTGAAGAGAAATTTACTTGTCTTTCCTACCCATCCATTATGCAATGATAGACTGGTCAGAGGATCATGGCTATAGGCACATCGGCTCAGAAATGGTGAAGCGAGAAGGCACAAAGACATCACTGGTCACAGCAGTTCTGACATCCGGGTGACAACGTGTTCCTCAATTAGGGTTAGTCTTGTGTCCCAAGAATGTTTCTCTATGACTCAAAGCTTTATTTTCTGGTTCTTAGTGTCTAATTTCACAGCCTTTCTTCCTTCTGAATAAGAAGTGTGAGTTTACAACTGAAATGACTGTTTCAGCCTGCTTCATGCTTCAAGTGGGGAGTATAAAAAGCCTCTTTTAATTTTATAATGCTTCTGTTTTTGCATAGCTTGAGGTTCACTAAGCTACCCTTACTCTGACACCAACTGCAAGTTCTTCGACCACCAAGACCAACTTCAGACTCAATAATTTCTTAGGAGAATTCACAGAACTCAGAAAAGTCATTATATTTATCATCACTGTTTATTACACTGAAATGACACAGATGACAATCACCCAAGGGAAGAGGTACATACGGGCAGGTCCCAGGAGAGTTCCCAGCATGAGCTCCTAGTTATCTTGTCTCAGTTGAGTCATGCTTCTCCCAGCAACAGTGTGTGGCAGCATGCATGGAGTACTGCCAACAAGGGAAGCTTGCTGGAGTCATGGTGTCCAGAGTTGTCATTGGGACTTCTGTGGTTGGCCTTACTTTCCAGCTAATCCAGTGGTCAAGCTGATACCACATAGTACAAAGTCCCCCCCCAAATTAAATCATATGTTTAGCATAGACTGTCTGGTGTGGCCTAAGGCCCCAGGTAAACAAAGACACTCTTATCAGATAAGACATTAAAGTGCTTAGATGTTACCTCCCAAAAGTCAAGAGCATAGGCCAAACCTCTCTTTGGGCAAGGTTAACACTTTTCTCCACTGCTCCAATTCAAACAGACCATCGAAACAGTATTGTGATCTCAAAAACTCAGCTTAGTCTATACAGAAACTTAATATCTAATAAAATAGGAATTACATGTCAAACACACAAACGTATACAAAATGCTATAAAGTGGTATAAAAAAAACTATTCCTTTATATAGGAAAAAACAAAATCAGATTCTTTGTATATGTGTATATAAGTTGGACTTATGTAATAGCGTTGAATTATTTGAACATTATGTAAAATTATCTATTACAAAGAGGAAACAACACATTTCTGTAATAATAAAATATAATGAAGTTTAAAAAATTAAGAATATTTATTTAGTAAAGGGCAAAGTTAACACACGGATATGGGTTGAATGGGTTATTTTACATGACTAAAACCATCAAACCAATAACATCTAAAATATTCAAGGAACACATTAAAAGTCTGTAAAATTAAACAAGGTAACAATCATTTGAATAGATGCCCAGCTTCTTTATCAATCAATGAAATGACAACAAAACAACGGTAAAATATAATCTTGCACTAAATAGAAGAGTAAAACTTCAGAGGCTGGGTAATATTAAGTGGTGGCAAGGGCTAAGAAAGACTTCTCAGAAAAGCATTTGGGTATGTGGTCTGATCTAGACATCTCAGAGGCTGATCTGCTGGTATCGCTTTAATTAATATTTGCATATGAATTAGGACTCAGCAATTCTACTCCTGGCTATTTTTCCCAAAGAAATTCCCAAGGATTCAAAATTGGGGGGAAAAAAAAAAAACTATATAATTTGGAAATTGTTTTTAGTTACAAATAACAGGTTCTCTAATATATGTGAGCAAATCACAAAATAATTTATGTTTACATGTAAAAAAAAAATGTGGGTTTAAGCAGCTTGGAAATAACATGGGACTCAAAGTCCTCAGAGAACCAGACATGCTGCAGTTATACTAGAAATCACAACACTTTGTATAGAAATTGAAAAACTTGTTCTAAAATTTCTGTGGAAGATAACATATAAGGAATGCTTACTAAATATTAAAAAATAAAACTATAGAAACAAGAGGTAATATCTTCAGTGACATTAATATTTATTTTTAAGACATAGAAAGAAAAAAAAATTACTGGAATAAATAAATGAATCAATTTAAGGAATTCTGAAACAGATACTATCATATATAGCAATCTGGTAAATGGTATTAGAAGACATTACAAATCATTGCAGACAAAAGATCCAACCCAAGACACAGTGCCAGTAAAATTGAAAAAAAAATAGGAAACAATATTCCTGTATATTTGATTTCAAAAATGATACATTGATAATAGTTTATTTGTTAATGAAATTATTTGAAGGGGGATCCTGAATAGCCAATAAATACATGAAACATGAAACAACTCCCAAAATCAGTTAAAAAAAAAGCATACCAATATAATTCGAAACCATTTTTCACAAATTTGAAAAAAATAAGAAGTAACAAGTGGTATCTCAAATATGATAAGAAAAACTTCTCTATCTGTTTACTACCTAGTGAGAATGTAAAGTACTAAAAGCATTCTTGCATTTACTTATGAAGTAATTTTGAAACTCATTTTCCTTCCATGATATCTTTATATAAAGCCTAAATGGGTTTGGCTACAACATATCCAATAGAGGTCTAATCTCTAAAATCTACAAGATACTGCAAAACCTCAACAACAAAAAGGCAAATAACTCAATTAAAAATTGGGTAAAGGATGTGAACAGGCACTTCACCAAAGAAGACATTCAGGCTGTTAACAGATACATGAGGAAATGCTCAAGATCATTAGCCATTAGAGAAATGCAAATCAAAGCTACAATGAGATATCATCTCACCCCAAGAAGGCTAGCATTGATCCAAAAAACACAAATTAAGAAATGTTGGAAAGGCTGGAGAGAGTCTGGAACACTTATTCACTGCTGGTGGAAATGTAAAACTGTACAACCTCTTTGGAAATCAATTTGGCACTTCTGAAAAAGCTAGAAACAGACGTACCATCAAACAAAAAAAACCAAACCCAGTTCCGTCGAGTCAATTCCGACTCATAGCAACCCTATAGGACAGAGTAGAACTGCGCATTGGAGTTTCTAAGTAGTGTCTGGCGGATTTGAACTGCCAACCCTTTGGTTAGCAGCCATAGCACTTAACCACTACGTCACCAGGGTTTCCAGAAGTACCCTATGATCCAGCAATCCCACTCCCTGGACTATATCCTAGAGAAATAAGAGGCATCACACGAATAGATACATGCATACCCACATTCATTGCAGCACTGTTCACAGTAACAAAAAGATGGAAACAACCTAGCTGCCAGTCAAGAGATGAATGGATAAACAAATTATAGTATATATACACAATGGAATACTACTCAATGATAAAGAACAATGAAGAATCTGAGAAACATCTCACAACCTGGATTAATCTGGAAGGCATTATGCTGAGTGTAATTAGTCAGTTGCAAAAGGACAAATATCATATAGGACTGCTACTCTAAGAACTCAAGAAAAGTTTAAACACAGAAGAAAACATTCTCTGATGGTTAAGAGGGTAGGGAGGGAGGGAGAAGGTAATTCACTTGCTAGATAGTAGACAAGAACCGTCTTGAATGAAGGGAAAGACAACACACAATACAGGGTTAGTCACACAACTAGAATAAACCAAAACCTAAGAAGTTTCCTGAACACAGCCAAACCCTTTGAGGGACAGAGTAGCAGGGGCTGGGGGCTCCAGACCATGGTTTCAGGGGACATCTAGGGCAACTGGCATAACAAAGTTTATTAAGAAGGTGTTCTGCATTCCACTTTGGTGAGTGGCGCCTGGGGTCTAAGAAGCTTATGAGTGGCCATGTAAGGTTCTTCAATTGGTCCCAATCTACCTGGACCAGAGGAGAATGGAGAATACCAAAAACACAAGGAAAATATTAGCCCAAGAGGAAAAAGGGCCACGTAAACCAGAGACTCTTATCAGACTGACACCAGAAGAACTAGATGGTGCCTGGTACCATCAAAGACCTCCCTGACAGGGAACACAACAGAGAGTCCCTGACGGAGCAGTAGAAAAGTGGGGTGCAGAACTCAAATTCTAGTAACAGACCAGATTGAATGGTCTGACTGAGACTAGCGGAACCCCAGAAGACTCGGACCCCAGACTCTCCGTTAAACCAGAACTAAAACCATTTCCAAAGCCAGCTCTTCAGACAGAGATTAGACAGGACTAAAAAATATAAAATAATACTCGTGAAGAGTGTGCTGCTTAGTTTAAGTAGATACACAAGACAAAATGGACAACTCCTGCCTGGAGGTGAGATGATAAGGTAGAGAGAGATAGGCGCTAGTTGGACATGGGAAACCCTGGGTGGAAAGGAGGATTTTGCTGTCACATTATAGGGGTTGCAACTAGGGTCACATATCAATATGTGTATAAATTTTTGTATGAGAAATTAACTTGACCTATAAACTTTTATCTAAAGCACAATAAATAAATAAGCCTAATGAATTGTCACTGCAAAGAACCATTTACAGAAAGTCATATTATTTCATACACATACATATTTTTTCAATTTTCCCTGCTATGCATTCCCTTCTGCCACCTCACTCGATTTTCAAATTTCTAGTTAAGGCAGACCCTTTGCTGGAGCATCTATATGCCCTGGCCATTGTAGCTGCCGTGACTCTTCTCAGGCTTTCCCCAAAGAGGAGGTGCATTCTGTCAATCTGCTGTCCTGATGCTTAGCTACCATAATGCATTGCACAGTGGCACCTTCCCTTATTTGTTCCTCTTTTCTCAACTGTTTTCTTGTATTTAAAATAAAAATTATATGATGATTAAGTAATAGATACATTAATAAATATATAAAATGAAGAATCTAATGGTCTGTTTATCAACCAAGTTAATGGAATTAATAAAGTTTGAAAACATAACAGTCAAAATGGAGTCATTATTATATTACTAAGCCAGGGTGTAAAATTAGAGAAAAAATAAGGATTTTATATTACTAATCAAGAAGATGTCAGAATTTTTTACTTGCCATTAAATACCAGTAAAAATCATTTTCAAGACAGGGAACTAATTCTACATGAAGGCCTAGGAGAAAAAGTGGATGAGAGCACATACGGCTGTAATTAAAACCAAGGGACTGACTTCCCTGGAGGAATTGCAAATTTAAATCACAGATGCCTTAACAAAATGTACTTGCAAAGGTGTTCTACAGAAATTTAAACATTTTTAGTTACTCAGTGAAAGGATCATCTTCCTGGAAAGATCCCGAAGGAAAAACTGAGAAAGAAGGCATGTATTCCTAATTGTTTAGGCATATTGGAGTTTAACCAGATGGAAGCATATTTTATTCAAAAGCTATGTATTAGAAATTTTTTTTTTTTTTTAAATCCTCCAAACTGGGAGGTAATTTTTCACATTGATCTGTAAAATTAGAGTAATGAATTTCTTATATATGTCACATGATTTTTTATATTGTTTAATTAACTTTATTGAGGCATACCATAATACATTAAATGCGTTCATTTTAAACGTACAGTTTGATGCATTTTGGCAAATATCTATACGCGTTTAACTATAAACGTAATCAGAGAGCAGAACATTTTTACCATCCCCCAAATTTCCCTCCAGAAGTACCCCCAGTCTTAATGGAGTTGATCCCTCAGCATGCCTAGGCCAGTGTCTGCTGGCATTTGGTCCTCTTTGCCTCCAGGAAGCCTTGTCACAGAGTTGTTTTTTACAGATTAAATGAAATAGTCCCTTTGGGATGCTAAGTGATTGAAAGGAAGTATTTAAAGCAACATAAACTCACAGCCACTGAATTGATTTTGATTCATAGAGACTCTACATGACAGAGTAGAACTGCCCTATTGAGTTTTCAAGGCTGTGATTTTTCAGGAAGCAGACGGCCTGTCACATCTTTCTCCTGCTGAACAGCTGGTAGGTTCGTAATGATGATCTTTTGATTAGCCAAGCACATAACCACTGTGAGACACGGCTCCCTTTTAAACTATGTTATATATACTAATTGAAGACTTACCTTGACTTTTGCTTCGTTAAGAACATATACAGATTAAGCATATAAATTATTAGTCTATTAAGGAAAGCTCAGTATTTTCAGAAAGAATTACAGGTAAGTAACAGCAGGGTTTACTGCAAGGCTGCAAAATAAAATGTGTGACAAAGATGTGTGTGATGATGACCATGCACATCTGGTGGGTGAATACTGTGAGGCTATAACTCATTCAGTCTTTACAACAGTGTGAGGGAGCAGAGAAATAAAAACAAAATCTCAGAGAGGTTAATTAACTTGCCCGTTGGTGACAGAGTAAATCAGATTGGTCAGATCTGAAGGTCTATGGCATTGATCTTCTCACTGCCTTTCGTATGGAACAGAGGTAGAAGCCACAGCTCTTCTCTGAGTTCAACATATGAAGAGCTGGCTATACAGAAAGGAGCACGAAGAAAGCTGCACATGTGTTGGAACTTGACGGAGGAAGATGATTTGCAAAGGGAAAGTAGAGTAGAAAAGTCATTCCCAGTAAGAGAGCTCTCCTGAGCAGAAACCTGAACTCACACAGGTGTGTTGTGCTTTTGGGGGTTGTAAGTAGCATACACAGGTTTTTGTATTGGGAAATGGGGTGCAGATGACTTGAAATAGAGGCTTAAGTGACTTTTTGCAACTACTTCAAAACAAGATAAATGAGATTAAGGGCTGTTCTGCAGAAGATCAGAGCTATGCAATGATTTTGAGAAGGAGAGTGATTAAATCTGACGATGATTTGGGAAAAATCCAAAAGTAGTATGTTAGATGGATGAAGAATAGATGGCTAATTTTTTCTATAACGTGAAAGGGTGCAGATGCAAATAAGAAGGATGTTTCAGAAGTGTGAATGGGCCTTTCTCAAAAATATCAACAATCCTTCCTGGAGAGGTGGTCAGAGGGTGCTATCTGTAGGGCAGGGGATGGATTAGATGAATGATTTCTACATTTAGGAAGGACTTTACACCCCCTTTTTATTTGTAAAATAGCTACATAGTTTTTGCCGTTTTGTTGGAAGTGGGGGGGGGGCATGATTTGTCTATTTGAAAAGTCCACCACGTATAGGACAGACACTTGTGCTCATGGCTCCTGTCAAAATTGATCCACCATCCTCTTGTCTCACTTTTCTTTCCTTTGTTCCTTATTCCTCTCAGTTTCTCACCAACTCCACTTTTTTTTTTCTTCAAGCCTCTCCATCTTTCACTGTTGCATTGTTTTGCACTGTGCTTCCTCAGTCAACATGAATCCCTTTCTTTACTCTTCTCACCCCACTTTTTCCAATTACCCTTTCCTTAGGATGCCTCTGTGCCACTCCTCTTTAGCCTGTAGGTTTAAGTAACACTGATTGTCTTAGGGAGAGCTGTGTGTTAGATTTTTTTTTTTCAGGTGTTTGGGTCCAACAAAGAGCCTGTATCAGTAGCCTGAGGGATTAGATAAGAATTTATGATGTGTATCAATTTTATCAGATTGTGATGAAATGATTATACAAAATATGAATTAATAAAATAATGTGCATTAAGGTTTGAAGTGCATTGATCTAAAGTCTATTCCAATCCCTCATTCTGCTGTAACTAAAATCATCCTTCTGGGTCTCACAAAATTGACTTTTCCCAAGACATTGCTTGTATGTGGTTTATGGGCAGGAGCCTGAGTTGACCCTGTTCTGAAATAACTGCTTTAACAGCCATGAAACTCTGTTTATTCTAGTCTCCTTTGATAGGTCTGTGAAGGCAACAAAAGTTTGTAGGACTGACTTGACCAAAATGTTTGGTAATACAATACAATACTGTAATATAGCATCATACAACATAATATCAATGTATTCCTTTATAGATGTTCAACTTTAAGCAATAAGAAACTTTGAAAAAAATTAGAGGGATAGATAGCCTGCATGTCCTCCACCTAATGAATATTGCTTTTCTCTACTGGGAGCTGACAAATCAAAACTGTACATCAACCCCTATTGATCAAGATCCTTTTAACTGACAGTGACACAGAATGACTAGTATTGAAAAAGCTGTAAACTGGTATTCTTCATGAGTGCCTGAAATGGGCTGAGATAAAGTTATAATTTTACTTATGAGGACAAATTATGAAAAAGCATAGATATAAAATATGCTGGAGTTTGCTGGTAACAAAAACCAACAAAGGGGCTGCAAAACCCAGCCATGGGCATAAACTGGGATGAGAAATATAATCTATATATAGAGTTAGGTCCTATCATTAACAACAGGATTTCAAGCAGCAAGCATGCTAAAATATTTCAGTCTTAAATAATGTTCCAAGGTTTTACTTTGGGGGGTGGTGCATAAATGATAGATTTGCACAAGGATGAAGAATAGAGGAAGGTTTTATAAAGCCTTAATTAGAAGTTGTGTTCAGGAAGAGTGGGGAAAAAAAAAAATAAAGAACTAAAACATCAAGGATCATGTGTTATAACTATCCACACAACAGAGGTTGCATTTCTAGATAAGCATTGCAAGTGCAAGAAGTATTTCTAGGAGAATCTAGAACTGACCAGGAATTTAAGATATAGCGAAGGACAGATTCTGAACTCCTGAGTTAGAATTGTTGAGTTGCAAAATTACAGAATTAGTGAGTACTACACAGGTGAAGCTATGAGTCAGAATCGACTCGACAGCACTGGGTTTGTTTTTTTTGGTTTGTTTACACAGGTGAATAGATTGGGAGGAGAAAATGATGAACAAGATGGGGTGTGTCCACAATTTGTTCATAGGGTAGTGAGGGAGATATACAAAGTAGAAAATTGTTACTATGAAATATGATATCTACCAATAGAGTTATGTTTAAAAATTTATGGGAGGGCTCTCAGTTTAAGATCACTGAGAATGCAAAGATAAATGGATCTTTAAAAATATTTAGAGGAAGAAGTAATCAGTAGCTTACAGATGTCAGCAAATATTAGGGTGAGAATATAAATGGAAGTCTGTGGATAAACACAACAAATCTTCAGCCTAAACATGTGAACGTAAGTCCTGTGATAGGGCTTGAAACAAATCTTCCCAGTAATGGTGGAGAGTGTTCTGAAATCTTCTGGGTACAATGCATGAGAATTACACCTGTAGTAAGAATAGTGAGATCAAGTGAAGGACTCTTAATGAAAGTGAGATTAAGTGAAGGACTTTTTTGTTTTTCATTATTTATCATACTTTAAGTGAAACTCTGGAGGTGTAGTGGTTCAGTGCTACAGCTGCTAACCAAAGCGTCGACAGTTCAAATCCTCCAGTTGCTCCTTGGAAACTCTGTGAGGCAGTTCTACTCTGTCCTATAGGATCACTATGAGTTGGAATCGACTCGACAGCACTGTTTTTTTTTTTTTTCTTAAGTGCAAGTTTACAAATCAAGTCAGTCTCTCATACAAAAAGTTATACACACCTTGCTATGTATTCCTAGCTGCTCTACCCCTAATGAGACAGCACATTCTTCCTCTCCTCCCTGTGTGCATTCAACCAGCTCCTCTCCCCTTCTTCCTTTCCATCTCACCTCCAGACAGAAGATACCTACATAGTCCATGTGTCTACTTGAGCGAAGAAGCTCACTCCTCACCAGTATCATTACCTATCTTATAGTCTAGTCCAATCCCTGTCTGAAGACGTGGCTTCCGGGATAGTTCCAGTCTTGGGCTAACAAAGGGTCCAGGGACCATGACCTCCAGGGTCCTTCTAGTCTCAGTCAGAACATTAAGCCTGGTCTTTTTACAAGAATTTGAGAGCTGCATCCCACTGCTGTCCTGCTTCATCAGGGATTCGCTGTTGTGTTCCTTGTCTGGGCAGTGATCAGTGGTAGCCGGACACTAACTAGTTCTGCTTTCAAGCTGATGTAGTCTTTTGTTTATACGGCCCTTTCTGTGTCTCGTGCTCATCTTTACCATATATCTTTAGTGTTCTTCATTCTCCTTTGCTCCACGTGGGTTGAAACCAATTGATACATCTTAGATGGCCACTTGCTAGTGTTTAAGACCCCAGATGCCTCTCACCAAAGAGGATGAAGAACATTTTCTTAATACATTTTGTTATGCCAATTGACCTAGATATCTCCTGAAACCGTGGTCCCCAAACCCCCATCCCTGCTACTCTGGCCTTCAAACCATTCAATTTTATTCAGGAGACTTCTTTGTTTTTTTCTAGTACACTTGTGTTGACCTCTCCTGTATTGTGAGTTGTCTTCCCTTCACTTAAAGTAGTTCTAGTCTACTATCTAATTAGTGAACACCCCTGTTCTTCTCTCTCCACCTTCATAACCACCAAAGAATTTTTTCTTCTGTGTTTAAACTTTTTCTAGAGTTCTTATAATAGCAGTCTCATACAATATTTGTCCTTTTGCAACTAACCTCACTCAGCATAATGCCTTTCAGATTCCTCCAGTTATAAGAGGTTTCACAGATTCATTGTTGTTCTTAATTGTTGCATAATATTCTCTCATTTATTTATACATCACCTGGTTATGTGCACCTTGGTTGCTTCCATCTTTTTGCTATTGTAAACAGTGCTACAATGAACATGGGTATGCATATATCTGTTCGTGTGAAGGCTCTTATTTCTCTAGGATATGTTCCAAGGAGTGGAATTGCAGAATCGTATGGTAGTTCTATTTCTAGAGCTTTTTAGGGAAGCACCAAATCAATTTCCAAAATGGTTGTACTCATTTTACATTCCACCCACGGTGTATAAGTGTTCCAGTCTTTCCACAACCTCTCTAGCATTTATTATTTTGTGGTTTTTTGGATTAATGCCAGCCTTCTTGGGGTGAGATGGTATCTCATTGTAGTTTTGATTTGCATTTCTCTAACTGGCTAATGATCTTGAGCATTTTCTCATGTATGTGTTAGCCACCTGAATATCTTCTTCGGTGAAGTGCCTGTTCATATCATTTGCCCATTTTTTCAATTGAGTTATTTGTCATTTTGTTTTAGAGTTTTTGCAGTATCATGTAGATTTTAGAGATTAGACACTGATCGGATATGTCATACCTAAAAACTTTCTCCCAGTCTGTAGGTAATCTTTTTACTCTTTTGGTGAAGTCTTTGGATCAGCAAAGGTGTTTGACTTTTAGGAGCTCCCGGTTATCTAGTTTCTCTTCTGGTGTTTGTGCATCGTTAATAGTTTTTTATATTGTTTTTGCCATGTTTTAGGGCTTCTAACATTGTCCCTATTTTCTCTTCCATGATCTTTATTGTCTTTGATTTTATATTTAGGTTTTTGATCCATTTTAAGTTAGTTTTTGTGCATGGTGTGAGGTATGTGTCTTATTTCATTTTTTTGCAGGTGGATATCCAGTTATGCTGGCACCATTTGTTAAAGAGACTTTTTTCCCATTAAACAGACTCTGTGCCTTTGTCAAACATCAGTTGCTCAGATGTAGATGGATTTATGTCTGGATTCTCAATTCTGTTCCATTGTTCTATGTATCTGTTGTTGTACTAGTACTATGCTGTATTGACTATTATAAAAAACTATTATAGTGGTATAATATGTTCTCAAATCAGGTAGTGTTAGGCCTCACACTTTTTTCTTCATTTTCAGTAATGCTTTACTTTTTTACTTACCCAAGGCCTCTCTGCTTTCCATATGAAGTTGGTGATTTGTTTCTCCAACTCATTAAAAAATGTCATTGGTATTTGGATTGGATTGCATAGTATTTATAGATTGCTTTGGGTAGAATAGACATTTTTACAATGCTGAATCTTCCTATCCATGAGCAATGTATGTTTTTCAATTTATGTAGGTCTGTTTTGGTTTCTTGCAATAGTATCTTGTAGTTTTCTTTGTCTAGGTCTTTTATGACTCTGGTTAGATTTATTCCTATGTATTTTATCTTCTTGGGGACTATTGTAAATGGTATTGATTTGGTAATTTCCTCTTCGATGTTCTTTGTTGGTGTAGCAGAATCCAACTGACTTGTGTATGTTTATCTTGTATCCTGATAGTCTGCTTAACTCTTCCATTAGTTTCAGTAGTTTTCTTGAAGTTTCTTTGTATTTCTCTTCGTATAAGATCAGGTCATATGTAAATAGAGATACTTTTACTTCTTCTTTACCTTTTGGAAGCAGATGGCCAGGCCTGTCTCCTGACGTATCTCTGGGTAGGATTGAACCTTAAGTTTTTGTGCCACTCAGGGACAAATAATGTTGTCCAGTCTTGCACCATCTTCATGATGATTGGTATGTTTAAGTCATTTGCTGTGGCTATTGTGTAATGACTTCCAACCTATGTGGCTCATCTTCTAACATTGTATGGAACAATATTCTGTTGTGATCCATAGGGTTTTCATTGACTAATTTCAAAAGTAAATTACCAAGCCTTTCTTTCTAGCTCTGTCTTAGTCTAGGAACTCTGCTGAAATCTGTTCAACATTCATGGGGCAGATTAACCAGTAAGCTTGGTGTGCCCTGACTTATAGTAAGCAAGGTACTGCTGTAGAGAAGAAATTCACTCAGTCCTTGAAATAAGGTTAAGAGGATTCATTCAGTAAAATAATTTAAAAAATACATTTGAATGTAGAGAAACAACAGTTCACATAAATGGAAACTAATGGGACCAGCAAGAGCTTCTAACAGGAACAAATACTGTGCAAGGAACAAAGGAATTAAAATAAAACCAATTGTTTGGTCAGCCTTCAGTTAGGGTCACAAGAAGCATTGATTAGAAAGTGGGGAATGGGCTTCCATTGGAAAATTTGGCATAGGGGGAAAGCTTATGGTGTTGGGTTTAAGAAATAATTACTGAGGTCTTTGATCATAGACGCAAATGATTACATTGCATATTCCTCAGGAGAGATAAGTAAAACAGTCCTAACCAGATGTCTCAAAAATTTATGAGAACCACTTGGTACCAAAGTTTCATTTCCCAGAAACCGTTTGTTAAAACAAAATCATTTTAAGTTGCTTGGGAGACTTCAGGTAAGACTATGGCCCTTTCAGACCAAATTTTATTACATCCCTATCATAAAGAAAATATTTTGGGCCCACTTTAAACAAAAAACACCCGCGTGAAGACTCTTTTCCTTATATTATTTTTCTTTAACATGCTGACTTTACGGGAGAGTTAGAAATGTTTCCTCAGTTACTACAATTAGGAAGGAAAATGGCAGGCATTCGTCAAGAAGTCTGAGCTGCCTTCATGAAAAAACAGCTAGGCAATTAAAGTGTTCCAGAAAAACTGAATTTCAAAACTTCATGAGCTTCTCTTTTGAATGCAATATTAATTTTTTCCTGACCTGATCACAGAGAAAAGGTAAAATATATTTCTCCTTTATTCCCATGGTAGCTAACTCAAGGAGCTAAATGATACATAGTTGTGAAAATTCTGAACCAACGCCATAGACAGAGCTGAATAAGTAATGGGCCCGGAGACAGGCATATACAAGGAAAAACTTTAAACTGATTCTATGCTAAAAGCAATAGAGAAAAATGATTTTGCTTTTTGACATTTTAATCTGGTCAAAGGTTTACTGGAAACTTCTTTCGTACAGCAAGCAAGGACTAAATCTTTGAGGTGGTGAAACCCAGGAGAAATGATGCTCTATAGATTAGTATTTATGCAGTGAAACACAGGTGAAATTGTGCACTACAAATTAGTAAGTAAGCACAATTAAGCCCATGCCTACATTTTATTTTTTACCTTGCTTACCTGACTATATTTGAGACTAGTGGTATTTGAAATACCAGTAACATAGCTTCTAGCATCACAGCAATGTGCAAGCCACTACAGTATGATAAACTGACAGATGGGTGGCTAAATAGAGTGTTAGATAGGAATAAATGCTATAAAGAAAAAGTGGGGAAAATTGTAGAGAGGGTGATGAGTGTATTGAGCCTTTTTAGAGAGAGAGAGAGATGAAAGCTTTGTGACACAGGAAGCTTTTGAATAAGAAAACCCAGCACAGTTGAGGGACTTGCTGTAAGAAATAACCAGAGGAACATCAGAGGGAACATCAACATCAAATATTCTGGACAACTGTATTCCAAGTGTGTCCCACATTCAAGGAGATCAGTGTGATCTGAGCTCAGCAGGTGAGATAGTAGACACCTGGCATAAGTCAAGGGAAGTAATGACTTGCATTTCAGTGCCCACAGAAGTGTACACACTGTACGATTCACGTGCAGTTCAAGGACAGGCAAAATGTAAGCCCTGGAAACATGTCAGACTAATAGTTACACCTGGGAAGGTGACCGAGTATGAAAGGGAGTGAAGAAGTCTGGAAAATTCCATGTTTTTGTCTGGGTGGCAGTTATATGTGTTTAGACATTTATCAAACTGCAGTCCATGATGTGCTTAAGGTGATTGCCGTCAACACACTTTGCTACATAAATGCTTTATTTCCAAGAAAAGTTAAAAAAATTAAAAAGAAAAGGTGAAATATCATGTTACAATTATATAATTTTGCCAAATTAGACATAAGCCTTTCCAAAATGAATAAATAAGTGTACTCAGCCTGGGAACCTTGATGCTGGGCTTTGGACTGGCAACAGAGGAACTGACCACAGCTTTTGCAGGCCTGACCCTCGGGGGCAATCTCTACCCAGCCAGCACACATAGGCGACACGCCCCTCAGGAATCTCAGATAAAATAGTCATCCCAAGCAAGATAAGTAACTTTGTCTATATCCCGGGGTGCTACTCTCTCCTGTTTTTCTGAACCCTCCCCTCCCCTTCCCAGGTGGCTTCATTAACATTGGAATTTCCTGAGCCAGAGGGAGAACTGCTCTGTGGTTTTTCTTTTCCCTTTTTCTTTGGGTCTTTTCCTAACCCATCCTTCCGGCCTGAGAGAAGCAATCACAAAGAACCCAGGGACCAAAAATCCTTCCCTAATTGGACTAAAAACACAGAACCAGCTCCAGCCAAACATAGGTGATCCACAGTCTCCGGCATTCAACCCTACAGGGAACAAGGTGGCTATTATAATGCAAAGGCATTTCTGATAGGGATCTGAATGCATTTTTTTTTTAGCGGATTTACTGGAAAGACAAGTTTCCCAGATCTGATATCTCTACGTATTCAACAGAGCCCTCACTGACGCACAACAGGGAATGGAGGGCTGGAGCTCCCCCCAGACCACCTAGCCTCCTGCCTTAGGGGTCTAAGGAGGGTGACACCTACCAATCTGTAGAGGTACTTGCATTGGGAGCCTAAGGTACAGCTGCAGAGTCCATCCACCAAGGTGCTTTAGGAATAGAGACACACCTACCTCACTGACACTTGGGGGAAGCCTGTCAGCATCATGCCTGCACTGGAGTGTGAACCCCAGCTGCTAATTGAATCTGGTGCACACAACTATCACCACTACTTCTCAAGGTGGACAGGTGTTAGCGTGCATCACATACTTGATGAACCCAAATCAGATTCTACACAAGAATAGTGAATGGACTCAGGCATACATATCTGCTAACAGCCCAAACCAGCTGGTAATAGGCCATAAGTAAGTCAAGGGCTACAACAATCAAGACAGCACAATCTAGTAGCCCATCCAAGTATATTTAAAGAAAACAAAACAAGATAAGACTCAGTGAGCAAATACAGAATAAATCACTACAATATCTTAGTGATGGTTCGGAGACAGCAGTCGATATCAAACCACATAAAGAAGCAGACCATGACTGTTTCTACAACCCCCCAAACAAAAGAATCAAAATCTTTCCCAAATGAAGATACGATCCTGGAATTATCAGATACAGAATATAAAAAACTAATTTACAGAATGCTTCAAGACATCAGGGATGACCTCAGAAATGAAATAAGGCACTCAGCAGAAAAAGCCAAGGAATACACTGATAAAACACTTGAAGAACTCAAAAAGGTTATTTAAGAACATAGTGGAAAAATTAATAAGTTGCAAGAATCCACAGAGAGACAGCATGTAGAAATCCAAAAGATTAACAATAAAATTACAGAATTAGACAACGCAATAGGAAGTCAGAGGAGCAGGCTCGAGCAATTAGAATGTAGAGTGGGAAATCTGGAGGACCAGGGAATTAACACCAACATAGCTGAAAAAAAAACAGATAAAAGAATTAAAAAAAATGAAGAAACCCTAAGAATCATGTGGGACTCTATCAAGAAGGATACCTTGCGTGTGATTGGACTCCCAGAACAGGGAGGGAGGACAAAAAACACAGAGAGAATAGTTGAAGATCTGCTGACAGAAAACTTCCCTGACATCATGAAAGACGAAAGGATATCTATCCAAGATGCTCATCGAACCCCATTTAAGATTGATCCAAAAAGAAAAACACGAAGACATATTATCATCAAACTTGTCAAAACCAAAGATAAAGAGAAAATTTTAAAAGCAGCCAGGGAGAAAAGAAAGGTCTCCTTCAAGGGAGAATCAATAAGTTCAGACCAGTCAGCAGAAACCATGCAGGCAAGAAGGCAATGGTATGACATATACAGAGCACTGAAGGAGAAAAACTGCCAGCCAAGGATCATATATCCAGCAAAACTCTCTCTGAAATATGAAGGTGAAATTAAAATATTTACAGATAAACACAAGCCTAGAGAATTTGCAAAAACCAAACCAAAGCTACAAGAAATACTAAAGGAAATTGGTCAGAAAACCAATAATATCAGATACCAGCACAGCACAAGGACACAGAACAGAACATCCTGATATCAACTCAAATAGGGAAATCACAAAAACAAATTAAGATTAATTAAAAAAAAATGCTCAAAACAGGGAATCATTGAAATCAATATGCAAAAGATCACAATAATCAAAAAGAGGGACTAAATACAGGTGGCATAGAACTGCCATATGGAGAGGGATACAAGGCAATATAGGACAATACAAGTTAGGTTTTTACTTAGAAAAATAGGGGTAATTATTAAGGTAACCACAAAGAGGTATAACAACTCCATAACTCAAAATAAAAACCAAGGAAAACGTAACGACTCAGCAAACATAAAGCCAAATACTATGAAAATGAGGAACACACAATTTACAACGAAAAGCGTCTCAGCACAAAAAAGTAAGTGGAAAATTGAAATTGTCAACAACACACATAAAAAGGCATCAAAATGACAACACTAAACACATACTTATTTATAATTACGCTGACTGTAAATGGACTAAATGCACCAAGAAAGAGACAGAGAGTCTCAGACTGGATAAAGAAACATGATCCGTCTATACGCTGCCTACAAGAGACACACCTTAGACTTAGAGACACAAACAAACTAAAACCCAAAGGATGGAAAAAAATATATCAAGCAAACAATAAGAAAAAAGAAGAGGAGTAGCAATATTAATTTCTGACAAAATAGATTTTAAACTTAAATCCCCCACAAAGGATAAAGAAGGACACTACATAATGATAAAAGGGACAACTGACCAGGAAGATATAACCATTTTAAATATTTATGCACCCAATGACAGGGCTGCAAGATACATAAATCAAATTTTAACAGAACTGAAAAATGAGATAGACACCTCCGCAATTATAGTAGGAGACTTCAACACACCACTTTCGGAGAAGGACAGGACATCCAGTAAGAAGCTCAACAGAGACACGGAAGATCTAATTACAACCATCAACCAACTTGACCTCATTGACTTATACAGAACTCTCAACCCAACTGCTGCAAAGTATACTTTTTTTTCTAGCGCACATGGAACATTCTCTAGAATAGATCACATATTAGGTCATAAAACAAACCTTTGCAGAATCCAAAACATCGAAATATTACAAAGCATCTTCTCAGACCACAAGGTCATAAAAGTGGAAATCCATAACAGAAAAATCAGGGAAAAGAAATCAAATACTTGGAAACTGAACAATACCCTCTTGAAAAAAGACTGGGTTATAGAAGACATTAAGGAGAGAATAAGGAAATTCATAGAATGCAATGAGAATGAAAAGACTTCCTATCAAAACCTCTGGGACACAGCAAAAGCAGTGCTCAGAGGCCAATTTATATCGATAAATGCACACATACAAAAAGAAGAAAGAGCCAAAATCGGAGAACTGTCCCTATAACTTCAACAAATAGAAAGTGAGCAACAAACGAATCCATCAGGTACCAGAAGAAAACAAATAATAAAAATTAGAGCTGAACTAAATGAATTAAAAAAAAAAAAAAACTAAATGAATTAGAGAACAGAAAAACAATTGAAAGAATTAACAAAGCCAAAAGCTGGTTCTATTGAAAGAATTAAGAAAGCCAAAAGCTGGTTCTTTGAAAAAATTAACAAAATTGATAAACCATTGGCCAGACTGACTAAAGAAATACAGGAAAGGAAACAAATAACCCGAATAAGAAACAAGAAGGGCCACATCACAACAGACCCAACTGAAATTAAAAGAATCATATCAGATTATTATGAAAAATTGTACTCTAACAAATTTGCAAATCTAGAAGAAATGGATGAATTTCTGGAAAAACACTAACTACCTAAACTAACACAACCAGAAGTAGAACAACTAAATAGACCCATAACAAAAAAAAGAGATTGAAATGGTAATCAAAAAACTCCCAACAAAAAAAAGCCCTGGCCCGGATGGCTATACTGCAGAGAGTTCTACCAAACTTTCAGAGAAGAGTTAACACCACTTCTAGTAAAGGTATTTCAAAGCATAGAAAATGACGGCATACTACCTAACTCATTCTATGAAGCCACCATCTCCCTGATACCAAAACCAGGTAAAGACATCACAAAAAAAGAAAATTACAGACCTATATCCCTCATGAACATAGATGCAAAAATCCTCAACAAAATTCTAGCCAATAGAATTCAACAACATAGCAAAAAATTAATCCACCATGACCAAGTGGGATTTATACCAGGTATGCAAGGCTGGTTTAATATTAGAAAAACCATTAATGTAATCCACCATATAAATAAAACAAAAGACAAAAACCACATGATCTTATCAATTGATGGAGAAAAGGCATTTGACAAAGCCCAACACCCATTTATGATAAAAACTTTCACCAAAATAGGAATTGAACGAAAATTCCTCAACATAATAAAGGGCATCTATGCAAAGCCAACAGACAACATCACTCTAAATGGAGAGAGCCTGAAAGCATTTCCCTTGAGAACGGGAACCAGACAAGGACGCCCTTTATCACCACTCTTATTCAACATTGTGCTAGAGGTCTTAGCCAGAGCAATTAGGCTAGACAAAGAAATAAAGGGCATCTGGATTGGCAAGGAAGAAGTAAAATTATCTCTATTTGCAGATGACATGATCTTATACACAGAAAACCCTAAGGAATCCTCCAGAAAACTACTGAAACTAATAGAAGAGTTTGGCAGAGGCTCAGGTTATAAGATAAACATACAAAAATCACTTGGATTCCTCTACATCAACAAAAAGAACATCGAAGCTGAAATCACCAAATTAATACCATTCACAGTAGCCTCCAAGGAGATAAAATACTTAGGAATAAATCTTACCAAAGATGTAAAAGACCTATACAAAGAAAACTACAAAGTACTACTACAAGAAATTAAAAAGGACATACTTAAGTGGAAAAACATACCTTGCTCATGGATAGGAAGACTTAACATAGTAAAAATGTCTATTCTACCAAAAGTCATCTATACATACAATGCACTTCTGATCCAAATTCCAATGTCATTTTTTAATGTGATGGAGAAACAGATCACCAACTTCATATGGAAGGGAAAGAAGCCCCGGATAAGCAAAGCATTACTGAAAAAGAAGAAGAAAGTGGGAGGCCTCACTCTACCTGATTTCAGAAGCTATTATACAGCCACAGTAGTCAAAACAGCCTGGTACTGGTACAACAACAGACACATAGACCAGTGGAACAGAATTGAGGACCCAGATATAAATCCATCCACATATGAGCAGCTGATATTTGACAAAGGCCCAGTGTCAGTTAATTGGGGAAAATATAGTCTTTTTAACAAATGATGCTGGCATAACTGGATATCCATTTGCAAAAAAATGAAACAGGACCCATACCTCACACGAAGCACAAAAACTAACTCCAAGTGGATCAAAGACCTAAACATAAAGACTAAAACGATAAAGATCATGGGAAAAAAAATAGGGACAACCTAAGGAGCCCTAATACAAGGCGTAAACAGAATACAAAACATTACCAAAAATGTTGAAGAGAAACCCGATAACTGGGAGCACCGAAAAATCAAACACCTGTGCTCATCTAAAGACTTCACCGAAAGAGTAAAAAGACAACCTAGAGACTAGGAAAAAATTTTCAGCTATGACATCTCCGACCAGCGCCTGATCTCTAAAATCTATATGATTCTGTCAAAACTCAACCACAAAAAAACCAACAAACCAATCAAGAAGTGGGCAAAGTATATGAACACACACTTCACTAAAGAAGATATTCAGGCAGCTAACAGATGCATGAGAAAATGCTCTCGATCATTAGCCATTAGAGAAATGCAAATTAAAACCACGATGAGATTCCATCTCACTCCAACAAGGCTGGCATTAATCCAAAAAACACAAAAGAATAAACGTTGGAGAGGCTGCGGAGAGATTGGAACTCTTATACACTGATGATGAGAATGTCATATGGTACAACCACTTTGGAAATCTATCTGGCTTTATCTTAAACAGTTAGAAATAGAACTACCATACAGCCCAGAAACCCCACTCCTCGGAATATACCCTAGAGAAATAAGAGCCTTCACACAAACAGATATATGCACACCCATGTTTATTGCAGCTCTGTTTACAATAGCAAAAAGCTGGAAGCAACCAGGGTGTCCTTCAACGGATGAATGGTTAAATATATTCACACAATGGAATACTACGCATCGATAAAGAGCATTGACGAATCTGTGAAACATTTCATAACATGGAGGAACCTAGAGGGCATTATGCTGAGCGAAATTAGTCAGAGGCAAAAGGACATATATTGTATAAGACCACTATTATAAGATCTTGAGAAATAGTATAAACTGAGAAGAGCACATACTTTTGTGGTTACGAGGGGGGGGAGGGAGGGAGGGTGGGAAAGGGTGTTTTACTGATTAGTTAGTAGATAAGAACTGCTTTAGGTCAAGGGAAGGACAATGCTCAATATATGGAAGGTCAGCTCAAGTGGACTGCACCAAAAGCAAAGAAGTTTCCAGGATAAACTGAATGCTTCAAAGGTCAGCGGAGCAAGGGCGGGTGTTTGGGGATCATGGTTTAAGGGGACTTCTAAGTCAATTCGCAAAATAATTCTATTATGAAAACATTCTGCATCCCACTTTGAAATGTGGTGTCTGGGGTCTTAAATGCTAACAAGCAGCCATCTAAGATGCATCAATTGGTCTCGACCCACCTGGACCAAAGGAGAATGAAGAACTCCAAGGTCACATGATAACTAAGAGCCCAAGAGACAGAAAGGGCCACATGAACCAGAGACCTACATCATCCTGAGACCAGAAGAACTAGATGGTGCCCGGCCACATCCCATGACTGCCCTGACAGGGAGCACAACAGAGAACCCCTGAGGGAGCAGGAGATCAGTGGGATGCAGACCCCAAATTCTCATAAAAAGACCATACTTAATGGTCTGACTGAGACTAGAGGAATCCCAGCGGTCATGGTCCCTAAACCTTCTGTTGTCACAGGACAGGAACCATTCCTGAAGACAACTCATCAGACATGAAAGGGACTGGACAGTGGGTAGGAGAGAGATGCTGATGAAGAGTGAGCTAATTATAACAGGTGGACACTTGAGACTGTGTTGGCATCTCCTGTCTGGAGGGGGGATGGGAGGATAGAGAGAGTTGGAAGCTGGCAAAATTGTCACGAAAGGAGAGACTGGAAGGGCTGACTCATTAGGGGGAGAGCAAGTGGGAGTACGGAGTACGGTGTATATAAACTTATATGTGACAGTCTGACGATTTGTAATCGTTCACTTGAAGCTCAATAAAAGTTAATAAAATTAAAAAAAAAAAAGTAAAAGAACACCCATACCTCACTCCATGCCCCAAAACGAGCTCAAAATGGATTGAAGACCTAAACATAAAATCTAAAACGATAAAGATCTTGGAAGAAAAAATAGGGACAAGGTTAGGAGCCCTAATACATGACATAAACATTTTAGTAGTGTACAAAACATTACTAACAATGCAGAAGAAAAACTCGGTAACTGAGAGCTCCTAAAAATCAAACACCTATGTTCATCCAGAGACTTCACAAAAAAAGTGAAAAGATTACTTACAGATTGGGAAAAAGTTTTTAGCTATGACATTTCCGATTAGTGACTGATCTCTAAAATCTACATGATACTGCAAAAACTCAACTACAAAATGACAAATACCACAATTAAAAAATGGGCAAAAGTTAATGAACAGACACTTCACTGAAGAGGTTATTCAAGTAGCTAACAGTTACATGAGGAAATACTATCATTAGCTATTAGAAAAATACAAATCATAACTACAATGAGATTCTATTTCACTCCAAAAAGGCTAGTATTAATCCAAAAAACACAAAACAATAAATGTTGGAGTGTCTGGGGAGAGACTGGAACACTTATACACTGCTGGTGGGAATGTTAAATGGTACAACCACTTTGGAAATCGATTTGGTGCTTCCTTAAAAAACTGGAAATGCAACTACCATACGATCCAGCAATCCCACTCCTTGCAATATATCCTAGAGAAATAAAAGCCTTTACATGAACAAATATATGCACACCCATGTTCATTGCAGCACTGTTTACAGTAGGAAAAAGGTGGGAGCAACCAAGGTGCCCCTCAACAGATGAATGGATAAATTGTGGTATACTCACACAATGGAATACTACGCATTGATAAAGAACAGTGAGGAATCTGTGAAACTTTTCATTGCATGGAGGAACCTGGAAGGCATTATGCTGAGTGATATTAGTCAGTTGCAAAAGGACAAATATTGTATAAGACTACTATTATAAGAACTGGAGAAATAGTTTAAACAGAGAAGAAAATATTTGTTGATGGTTACTGGGGGGGAGGGAGGGAGGAGAGGTATTCACTAATTAGATAGTAGATAAGAACTACTTTAGGTGAAGGGAAAGACAATACACAATACAGGCAAGGTCAGCAGAACTGGACTAAACCAAAAGCGAAGAAGTTTCCAGAATATATTGAGTGCTCCAAAGGCCAGCATAGGAGGGGCAGGGTTTTGGGGACCATGGTTTCAGGGGATATCTAAGTCAATTGGCATAATAAAATCTATTAAGAAAACATTCTACATCCAAGTTTGGAGAGTGGTGTCTGGGGTCTTGGACCCTAGCAAGCGGCCATCTAAGATGCACCAATTGATCTCAACCCACATGGATCAAAGGAGAATGAAGAATTCCAAGGACACAAGGTAATTATGACCCCAAGAAACAGAAAGGGCCACATAAACCAGAGACTACTTCAGCCTGAGACCAGGAGAACTAGAAGGTGCCCGGCTACAACCGATGACTGCCCTGACAGGGAACACAACACAGAACCCCTGAGGAAGCAGGAGAGCAGTGGGATCCGTAGACCCCAAATTCTCGTAAAAAGGCTAGACTTAATGGTCTGACTGAGACTAGAAGTACCCCGGTGGTCATGACCCCCAGACCTTTTCTTGGCCCAGGACAGGAACGATTCCCAAAGCCAACTCTTCAGACAGGGAAGGGACTGGAAATGGGTTGGAGAAGGATGCTGGAGAGGAGTGAGCTTCTTGAATCAGGGGGACTCTTGAGACTATGTTGGCATCCCCTGTCCGGAGGAGAGATGAGAGGGTAGAGGGGGTTAGAGGCTGATGAAATGGACACAAAAAGAGAGAGAGGAGGGAGGGAGCAGGCTGTCTCATTAGGGGGAAAGCAATTGGGAGTATGTAGCAGGGTGTATATGGGTTTTTGTGTGACAGACTAACTTGGTTTGTAAACTTTCACTTAAAGCACAATAAAAATTAAAAAAAATAATAAAACAGCCTTCAAGAAATCAAAAAATGTACTGCATTGGGCAAATCTACTGCAAAAATCCTCTCTAAAGTGTTGAAAAGCAAAGATGTTACTTTGAGGACTAAGGTGGGCCTGACGGAAGCCATGATGTTTTCAATCACCTCATATGTATGAGAAATCTGGACAATGAATAAGTAAGACCAAAGAAGAAATGATGCCCTTGAATTATGGGTTTGGTGAAGAATACCGAATATAAAATGGACTGCCAGAAGAATGAACAAATCTATCTTGGAAGAAGTACAGCCAGAGTGCTCTTTGGAAGCAACGATGGCAAAATTTTGTCTTGTGTAATTTGGACATGTTATCAGCAAGGACCAGTGCCTGGAGGAGGATATCAGGCTTTGTACAGTAGCGGGTCAGCAAAAAAGGAGACCCTCAATGAGATGGGTTGACACAGTGGCAGCAACAATATGGGCTCAAACATAGCAACAATTGTGAGGATGGGGCAGTACCGGGCCTTGTTTCATTCTGTTGTAGACAGGGTCATTATTATTTGGAACAAATTTGATGGCACCTAACAACAACAACAATTTGATATATCATTATAGTTTTGATTTGCATCTCTCTAATAGCTTTTTTTTTAATAGCTAATGAGAAGAAACAGCTGCAAACATCAGATAAGGAGAAACAAATGCCAACATTCATTAATAATCAGAATGTGGACTGTCAGAAGTATGAATCTAGGAAAACTGGAAATTGTCAAAAATGAATGGAGCACATAAAGATTGATATCCTAGGCATTAGTGACCCTAGGTATTGGCTATTTTGAATCAGACAGTCATATGGTCTACTCTGCCAGGAGTGATAAACTGAAATGGAATGGTGTAAGATTCATTGTCAAAAAGAATATTTCAAGATCCTTCCTGACCTACCACACTGTCAGTGACAGGGTAATATTTATATGACTATAAGGAAGACCTAGGAGCCCTGGTTAATCATTAACGTGCTAACCAAAATGTAGGTTCAAACCAAAGGTAAAGATTTGGTAATCTGCTCCTGTAAAGATTAAAAAAAAAAAAGATTATAGCCTTGGAAACCCTATAGGCAGTTCTACTGTGTCCTATAGGGCCGATATGAGTCAGAATCACCTTGATGGCAAAGGTCTATGCAAGACCATTTAATATGACTGTTACTCAAATTTACACACAAACTATTAATGCTAAAGATGAAGAAACTGAAGATTTTCACCAACTTCTGCAGTCTGAAATTGATCAAACCTGAAATCAACGTGCCTTGATAATTATTGATGACTGGAATGCAAAAGTTGGGAACAAAGAAGAAGGATGGGAAGCTGGAAAATATGGCTTTGGTGACAGAAAGGATGCTGGAGATCACATAATAGAATTTTGAAAGACCAACAACTTCTTCATTTCAAATACCTTTTTTCAACAACTTAAATGGTGACTAGGCACATGTAATCTCACCAGATGGAATACACAAGAATCAAACTGACTACATTTGTGGAAAGAGACAATGGAGAAGCTCAGTATCATCAGCCAGAACAAGACAAGGGGCCAGCTGTGGACAGACCATCAATTACTCATATGTAAATTCAAGTTGAAGCTGAAGAAAATTGAAGCATCTCCACGAAAGCTGAAGCACAGCCTTGAATATATCCTATATGAGTTTAGAGACCATCTCAAGAACAGATTTGATGCATAGAACACTAATGACCGAACATCAAATTGTGGAATGACATCATACATGAAGAAAGTAAAAGGTCATTAAAAAAGAAAGAAAGAAAGAAAAAGACCAAAATGGATGTCAGAAAAGACTATGAAACTTGCTCTTGAATGTAGAGTAGCAAAAGCTTATGGAAGAGCAGTCCCTATGGAAGGATGGGATGGACTGATACAGTGGCTAAAACAATGGCTCAAACGTTGCCACAACGGTGGGGATGGTGCAGGACCGGGCAGTGTTTCATTTTGTTGTGCATGGGGCTACTATGAGTTGGAACCAACTCAATGGCATCTAACAACAATGGCTAATTATAATGAAACATCTTTTCATATGTTTGTTGACTTTTTGGATGTCCTCTTTGGTGAAAGTTCTGTTCATGTCTTTCCTCATTTTGTGTTTGGGTTGTTTGTCTTTTTGTTGTAGAGTTGTTGTAGTTTTCTGTAGATTTTAGAGGATAAGTTTTTTTCTGAAGATTTTTCCCAGCCTCCAGGTTGTCTATTTACTCTTTTCTTTCCTTTTTTTTTTTTTTAAGCAAAAAGACAGCTTGTATTCTTTATGGAAACAAATTGTCTCCTTTGCATGGTGGCTGTTAGCACAGAGTTTCAGTGACAAGAAAGGCTTCTTTACTCAGCTTGTTGAAAGTTAGCAGACAGCTGGCATTACCACCGACAGTATCCCTACCCCTTATGATAGAATCCTCTTCAGCTCTGAATGCTTTTCATCTTCAGTTTTTAGTTCATTTGTTTGTTTCTATGTACTGTTTTAGTAAAGTTTTTTGATGAGCATAAGTGTTTAATTTTTATGAGGTTCCATTTATCTATTTTGTCTTCTATTCATGAATTTCTTGTTATTTTTGTTATCCTATTTTCACAAGATATTAGGTCCCATAGTTTTCTCCCAGCAATTTTATGGCTTTAGGTTTAAGGTTTTGGTCTTTGATTCATTCTGAGTTAGTTTTTTTGTGTATGGTGCGAGGTATGGGTCCTGTTTCATTTTTCTGCAGGTGGATATCCAGTTTTGCCATTACCATTTATTAAAGAGACTGTTTCTGCCCCACTGAATGGACTTTCACTCCTTGCCGAAAATCAGTTGTCCATAGATGGCTGGGTTTAATTCTGAGTTCTCAGTTCTATTCCACTGGTCTATGTGTCTATCACTGAACCAATACCAGGCTGTTTTGATTACAGTGGCTGTATAGTATGCATTGATATCAGGGAGTGTGAGGCCTCCTGTTTTGTTCTTTTTCTTCAGTGTTGCTTTAGATATTTGGGATTTCTTTCATTATGAAGTTAGTCATTAGTTTTCCCATTTCAGTGAAGAATGTTGTTGGTATTTGTATAGGGATCGCATTGTATCTGTGGATCAATGCAGATTGACATTTTCACTATATTAGGTCTTCCAATCCATGAGCATGCCATATCTTTCCATTTTTGTAACTGTCATCGAGTCTCTTGCAGTAGTGTTTTATAATTTTCACGGAATAAGTCTTTTATGTCTCTGGTTAGGTTAATTCCTAGGTATTTTATCAATTTGGGGTTATCGTAAATGGTATTGTTTTCTTGATTTCTTTTTCAGAGTCTTAGTGTAGAAGGACCCAACTGATTTTTGTGTGTTGATCTTGTACCCTGCAATGTTGCTAAATTATTCTATTCGTTGCAGCAGTTTTCTTGTGAAATCATTCGGGTCTTCTATGTGTAGGATCATGTCATCTGCAAATAGAGATAGTTTTACTTCTTCTTTTCCAATTTGGATACCTTTTATTTCTCTTTATAGTCTTGTTGCTTAGGCTAGGACTTCCAGTACAATATTGAATAAGAGTGGTGATAATCATCATCTTTGTCTTCTTCCAGTTTTCAAGAGGAAGGCTCTTAGTCTTTCTCTGCTGAGTAAGATAATAGCTGTTGCTTTTGAATATATGCCTTTATTTATGCTGAGAAATTTCCCTTCTATTTCAAAGTTGCTAAGAGTTTTTATCAGGCAAAGGTGCTGAATTTTATTGAATGCCTTTTTTGCATCAATTGATGCCATCATATAGTTCTTTTCCTTTGTTTTAATCACGTGGTGGATTACATTGATTGATTTTCTAATGTTGAACCACCCTTGTAATCCTGGTATGAATCACACTTGATTATAGTGTTATGATTTTTTTGATATTTCTTTGAAGTCTGTTGGCTAGAATTTTGTTGAAACTTTTTGTATCTATGTTCATAAGGTATATTGGTCTGCAATTTGGACTGGTTTAGGTATCAGGTTTATGCTGGCTTCATAGAAAAGGTTTCTTCCTTTTCTATGTTTTTGAAGAGATTAAGTAGGATTGGTGTCAATGCTTCTCTGAATGCTTGGTAGAATTCTCCAGTGTAGCCATTTGTCCTGGGATTTTTTTTTGGGGGGGGTTGGGTGGGCATTTTTTCATGACATCGTCAATCTCTTCTTTTGTAATGGGTCTGTTTAAATTTTCTATCTCTGTGTTAATTTGGGTAAGTTATTTGTTTGTAGGAATTTGTCCATTTCATGTAGGTTTTCAATTTTTTGGAGTACAATTTTTCATAGAAATTAATTACAATCTTGTCTCTGTTGTATCAGTTGTAATGTTGCCAATTTCATTTCTTATTTTTGTTATTTGCCTCTTCTGCTTTTTGCCTTTTGTCAGTCTAGCCACTAGTTTCTCTATTTTATTGACCCTTTCAAAGAACCAACTTCTGGTTTTGTTGATATTTTCTAATTTCTATTTTATTTCTGTACTCATCTTTATTATTTCTTTTTTACTTGTAAATTTTGGTTTTTTTTTTTTTCTTTTCCTTTTCTATTTGTTCAAGCTGTTGGTTTAAGTTAGTGATTTTGGATCTTTCTTTTTTAATGTAGGCATTTTATTGCTATGAATTTTCCTCTGAGTACCACTTTTGCTGTGTTCCAAAGGTTGTGTTTTCATTTTCATTTGATTCTAGGAATTTTTTTTTTCACTTTTGATTTCTTCTCTGACCCAATAGTTTTTTAGTAATGTATTATTTAGTTTCTGTGTAACATTTTTTTTTCCTTGTTTTTTCTGTCATTGGTTTTTAGCTTTACACCATTATGGTCAGAAATGATGCTTTGTATGATTTCAGTATTTTTAAATTTGTTAAGACTAGTTTTGTGTCTGAACATATGATCTAGTCTGAAAAATGCTCCATGTGTGATGGAGAAGAATGTGTATTGTTTTGATGCTGGGTGGAGTGTTCTATACATGTCCATTAAGTCCAGTGGCTTTATGGTTTTATGTACATTCTTGATGTCCTTATTGATCTTCTTTTTAGATTTCTTTCTATAATTCAAAGTTGTATGTTGAAATCCCCTATTATTATTGTGGAATTGTCTATATCTCCTTTCATATTAGTCAGTGTTTGTTTCATGTACTTTGAAGCATTGCTATTAAGTGCATACCATAAAAAAAAACAAAACTGGTTGCCATTGAGTCGATTCTGACTCATAATGACCCTACAGGACAGGGTAGAACTGCCCCATAGAGTTTCCAAGAAGCACCTGGTGGATTTGAACTGCCGACCCTTTGGTTAGCAGTCGTAGCACTTAACATCTATGCCACCGATGTTTCTGGTAGGTGCATATATATTTATAATTGTTATGTCTTCTGGCTAGACTGATCCATTTATTCTTATGTAATGTCTTTTTTTATCCTTTTGTAATAAATTTGACTTAATAAATTGTAATAAATTTGATTTTGTCTGATAACAGTATGGCCACCCTTGTTCTTTTCATTTACTGGTTGCATGGAATACTTTTCCCTATCCTTTTATTTTCAGTCTGTTTGTGTCCTTATGTCTAAGGTGTGTTTCTTGTAGACATCAAAAGGATGGATCATGTTTTTTATCCATCCTGCCACTCTCTGCCTTTTGCATGGGGCATTTAGACCATTTATGTGTAAGGTTTTTATTGAAAATGAAGTATCTATCTGACTCATTTAGCTATTTGTTTTTTAATTCTGATTTTTCTGTTTTTCTTTGTATTTAGCTGCTTTCTTGTAAAGACTTTTTGCTTTCTTTGTTCTTTTCTTCTGAATGTTTTCTTCTTGGTGATTTCTTAGTGGATACCTCACATATAACATTACAGAACTTACAACTGCAACAAGATTTAACATGTGGACAGGAATTAACGTACAACCTTAACATAATAAATCTATTCCAGATATGCTCCCCATTTCTGTTGATGTGTCTTCATTAACAGCAATATACAACCTATATTCCTTAAGTTTATTTTGTACTTATTTCTTACAAACTTGATATTGTATTATTTGCAGCATTTAATTATTGAGTTTATTCCCTGAAAATATAATATACCTGGTCATTCTGATTGCCCATGCTGTTGTGTGTTTTGGAAATCTCTCCTATATAATTATTTATTTTTCCCAAGTCTAGCTGCAAGTATTCATTTAATGCTTTTGCCTTTCCATTTGGAGTGCTTCCTTGATTAATATTTGCAAAGCTAGTCTGATAGTAGAAAGTTCCCACAGCTTTTGTTTGGGAATTCCTTGATTTTCTCTTCATTTTTGAATGATAACTTTGCTGGGTAAAGAATTCTTGACTGGCAATTGTTTTCATTCAGTATTTTATATATGGTGATCCATATTCTTCTGGCCTTTAAAGCTATGGGGGAGAAATCCATACTGATTCTTATGAAAGACTGTTGATATGTTATATTTTGTTTTTCTCTTGCTGCTTTCAGAACCCTATTTCTGTATTCGGTTTTCAAGAATTTTGTTAGGAAATGACACGGAGTCAATCTTTTCATGTTTCCTCTAGTTGCGGTTAGTGTAGTTTCCTGTATTTGCAGGCTTATTTCTCTGTTCAGATCTGGGAAATTCTCTGATTATCTTGGAAAATTGATTCTATGCCTTTATTGTTGTTATAGTGCTTTGGGATTCCAATAATTCTGGTGTTAGATTTCTTAATTGGATCCCATATTTCCATTTGGATTTTGTGTTTTTCTTTGTTCTTTTCTCTTGAGACTTGATAGGTTCGGTTACCACTTATTCTATCTTATGTCAGCTTGACCATTGCTGAATGTTTCTCTAGCTTTTTCTAATTTAGTTGCTTTATTCAGTTCCAGCAGTTTTTTTTTTTTTTTGAGGTTTTCAGTTTCCTCATTTAGTCTCTCATTGTTCTCCGTTTGTTTCCTGATCTCTGCTAGTTTGTTTTCTCTCTGTGTGTATGTGTGCGTGTTTCGTTATTTAAACCTATTTAGCATCATACTCTGAAAATAATCAATTCTTTCTGTTAGTCTGGAATCCAGAGGAGAATTGTCCTCTTCATGGTTTGCTTTTGATTGTCCCTTCTTTTGTGATATTCTGTTTTATTTCTTTTTGTGGAACTTGGGCCATTTTTTAAATCTTTTTTTTTATTTTTTACTTTAAACTTTGTATTCTGGTTTTTGTGGGAAAAATTTTTGATTTTGTGCTCTGGTGGCACTGTGCCCAAGAACCCGGAGCCCACCAGAAAGGTTTGGGCCAACACTCACCAGCTTCTCCACTGGAGAAAGATGCAGTAGCCTGCCTCCCCATAGACTCACAGCCCTGGAAACCCCGTGAAGGAGCTCCACTCCACCGCAAAGGGTCACTAAGTCAGAATCAACCCAGGGATGTGGATTTGGTATCTTCTCATGAGAACCACTAGAGGGCACTCTTACTCTTAGAATTTTTTTTTTTTTTTTTTTCCAGTGCTAACTCAGGAGTTCTGAATGCTTGATCTCTGAAATTCAGTAGGCATGCGCAAGGGGTGGGGGTACTTAGCTAGTCACAGACAGTGATGTAATCGGTGTGGCTCAACTTTCCTGTGAAGAAGGTAGGTGGCTTTTTATGACCTTGCCTCATGAGTGCCTCTTCAGAGACTCTACCACAGAGTCCTGCTGTGGGCAGGGTGCCAGATATTTCCCTCTGTGTTGCCCTTCTGTCTGAAGTATTCTCCTTGACCTGCTTTTGCAGTCCCTCCCTGCCGTAGTGCCATCCATCCCGGGTCTCAGTAAGATTGAATGGCACTGTCTCACGATGTGAGTCTCCCTTCATACACTATCTTAAAAAATCAGGCTACACTTTTCTCAGATTAACTCCATTTCTTTGTTTTCTGTTTGGAGTGCTGCCTTGCCCTGTCCAAAAATGGCTGCAATGAGCGAGTGCTCCAGGTCCTAGTGGGTAGTTTCTCCCAGGTTCTGTGCCATCCTTTCTCCTCCTCTCTCCTTTTTCTGGACTCATCTCAACTCTCTCCACACCTCAGGTACCCTCCGGAGCTCTGAAATCTTAGTCTGTGTTTATTTTTATTCATTATTTGGTGGGTTAGTGGCTGGGGGTGTAAATGGGATCATCCACTAAATTTGCCATCTTGCTATTCCTTCTAATATAGGGGTTTTATTGACTTGTGTCTAGCAAACTTTCTGAACACATTTATTAATTTGAACTTTTTTTGTGAATTCCATAGAATATTCTACATAAAAGACCATGCCATCTGTGAATAGAGTTGTTTTTTCTTGTTTCCAAACTGAGTAACTTTGTTATTTTTCTTGCCTAATTGCCTTGGCTGAAACTTCCAGTAGAATGATGAATAGAAGTGGTGGCAACATCATACTGACCTTAGGGGAAAAGATCTAGTCATTCACCATTGACTACAATGTTAGCTGAGGGATTTTCATAGGTGCCCTTTATAACTGTCATAGTTATCTGGTGCTGTTATAACAGAAATACCACAAGTGGATGGCTTTTAACAAACAGAAATTTATTCTCTTACAGTCCAGGAGGCTAGAAGTCTAAATTAAGGGTGCCAGCTCCAGGGGAAACATTTCTCTCTCTGTTAGCTCCAGGAGAAGGTTCTTGTCATCAATTTTTCCTAGTGTTTTGGAGTTTCTCAGCACAGCAACTCCAGCCCCAAAGGGTATGAGGTCCCTCTCCTGTCTGTTCACTTCTCCCTTTTATATCTCAAAAGAGATTGACTCAAGGTAAAACCTAGTTCTATAAATTTTGTCCTGCCTCATTAACATAAGTGCCTCTAATCCTGCCTCTTTAATATCAGGGGTTAGGATTGGCAATGCATATGCATATTATATCAGACCACAAAATGGAGGACAACCACACAATACTGGGAAGCCTAGCCAAGTTGACACACATTTTTGGGAGACACAATTCAATCCATAACATTCTACCCTTTGCCCCCCGCCCCAAATTCATGTCCTAGCCACATGTAAAACATATTCACCTCATCATATCATCCCAAAAGTCTTAAATCCAAGTCAAAATTCTAACACTGGGGCAAAATTTCTCTTCATCTGTGAAATCTAGAATACAAGTTATCTACTTCCAAAGTACAATGGCAGAACAGGGACAAAGTAGACATTTCCATTACAAATGGGAGAAACTGGAGGAAAAGAAGGGATAATGGGCATCAAGCAAGTCCAAAACCCAGCAGAACAGTTTATATTAGTGCTCAAGGCTTGAAAATAATCTTCTGTGTTGGCCTGCTCTCTGTATCCAGAGTGGCGCTCCCTCAGCCCTGGGTTTCAGCTCCACCTTTCAGGCCCACTGGGACAGCAGCTCTGGTCTCTAGAGTTTGGGCAGCCTCATTCTGCTGGTCCATCAGAGTGATGAACTCATCCCCTTGGCCCCATGAGATCCCATTCTTTTGCCCCTTGGGCATGGCAGCCCTTCCTTCTTAGCTTTGGGTAGCAGATCCAGGCCCCTGGCACTTGTGAATGGCAGCCTCACAGTCTGGAACCACGTTGGTGAAGATCTGACTATTTGAAACCCAGGTTGCTGTGGCCCCACCCTTTGAGGCCCAGCAGGCTGTGGTTCCACTCTTTGAGACCCCAAAGGTTGTCGTCCTACCCTTTGAGATTGAGGCAGCTCTATTTCCTGTGCTCTTTGTCTCCTAGGCTTCCTTTTCATGGTTCCTTGGCCTGTTGGCCTAAAGGCTTTCAGTTCTCTCACGCCATGGATGGCAAGCCTAGTCCTGCAAATGAGTGCTCAGAGTCACCTCACTCTGCCGGGAAGCTTCCTACTTGAACTCACTCAGCTCTCTTGCTTAATGCGTTGGCTTCTGCACCATCTGAGACTGGTCTTCTAGTTTTGCTGCCACTGTTTCTCTGCTGCTGCTTCTCACTGTGTCTGCACTGTCTCTGGTGTTACAGCTCTTCTTTCTTCCTCCTGAGCTCTCACTAGAATTGCCTTTGCTGTCCTGTCCATAATACCACCAACAGGCTCTTCAAGGTAATCTAGGCTTTTACTCTTAGGCACTTGAAAACTCTTGCAGCCTCTCTCCATTACTCAATTCCAAAACTGCTTCTACATTGTAGGTGTCTGTTAGAGCAGCACCCCACTTCTGGTATAAAATTCTGTCTCAGTTATCTAACAGAAATTTATTCTTTCACAACCTAGGAGGCTAGAAGTCCAAATTCAGGGTGCCAGTTCCAGGGGAAGACTTTTTCTCTCTGTTGTCTCTGGGGGTATGTCCTTGTCAATAATATTGAATATGTTTCCTTCTATTTCTAGTTTTCTTAGCTTTTTTAAAATCATTTTGTCAAATACTTTTTCTCTGACTATTGAGAATATTAGTTTTTAGGATAAATATAACCCACTAATTCTTATTATGTTGTTGTCATTAGGTTCTGTCGTGTTGATTCTAAGTCATAGTGACCCTGTGTATAACAGAATGAAACCTTGACCATCCCTGCACCATCCTCATAATAATAAATATGTATAATCCTATTGTTATAGACATTGTATCAATCCATCTCACTGACAGCCTTCCTCTTTTTTTACTGACCCTCTACTTTATCAAACATGATGTTCTTCTCCACAGATTGGTTACTCCGATAACATGTCCAAAGTAAGTGAGACAAAGTCAATTTCAGTCTTTTTTTTTTTTTTTTTAATCCTTAGGATATTAATCTCCAAGCATTCCATTTCATTTTTGATGATTTCAAATTTTCCTTAATGCATACTTTGTACTTTCCACTTTTGGATTACTAATGGACGTTTGTAGTGGTTACTTCTCATTTTCAGTCATGCCACATCAGCAAATGAAGGTCCCAAAAGCTTTACTGTATCCACATCAGTAAGGTGGATTCTACTTTGGGAAGATAGCTCCTCCCCAGTCATATTTTAGTGCCTTCCAACCTCAGGGACTCATTTTCCAGCACTATATCAGAAAATGTTCTGTTGTTACTCATGTATTTGCTGGCTAATTTTTTTTTTTTTCAGAAGTAAATTTCTAAGTTCTCCTTTTTAGTCTGTCTTAGTCTGAAGGCTCTGCTGAAACCTGTCCATCATGACTGACCCTGCTGATATTTGAAATACTGGTGGCTTAGCTTCCAGCATCACAGCAACATGTAAGCCACCACAGTACAAAAAACTGGTGAACAAGTATTACTGATATAAAAGATACATTTTTCCTTAGTTCCGATGCTTTTTTATGACAGTCTTGAAGTTTTTGTGATTGTAAGTGGTTCTTTATTATTTGTTGTTTTCTTTTTTTTTTTTTTAATTTTCTTTGTGTGATGTTTTGGGCTGAAATGAGAATAAAGTGGTGATGCCAATTTAATCTATTCTACAACCATTAACTTGTAACATTTACAAGTTAATATACAAACTGTTTAAACTTTTCTGTACTGTTAAATAGAAAGTTCTGCCCAAGACAGATAAATATGGTTTTCTCAGAGGCAAAGAAGAAAAAAAATATTTTTAAAGTTCTACCTGTAGTTATCAAGGTAAAAATTATTCAGCACTCTACAGTAGGTGATACTACTCATTGTCTGCTTACATGATCAACTGGGGCTAATCAGCACTATGTCCCACTGACCCCTCTCCTGGGTTTCAAGGAGATTACTTTTACAATTAATTTCAAAATAATGCTCCTACTACTTTCTTTATATCCCAATCATTTTCTGATACAGACATGAGAAGGGGTAGACATCCAAATGAAGCTTGGATTCTTCATTATTCTTCACTGAGGAGAAAAGAAGTTTGTTAACTTATGTGACCCATTCTCAGTTGGACTGTTGGATTCTCCCCTTCAACTTTTCATTCTCAGTGTGTGTGTGCGTTTTTTTTTTTTTTTTTTTTTTAACTCTTCACTTTGGGAAAAGAAATCCGGAAAATAATCAACAGAAGAAAAAACATGTGAGATGTGGTAAAGTTTACAATCCATCAAAGAATTGTCTGTTTACATTCTGATGACCAACATGTGTACCACTCAATATGTGTAAGTTGGAGAATTCATAATATCTTGGAGAGGTGGGTGTTGGGCATGGTCATGCTGGCATGTAAAGAGGGAAACAGATAGAAATATCCTGACTTGATTACTGTAAAATGTTACTGTATGGCCTTTGTTCAACACATTTTCTCCTGGGAGTGACATCTATATTCCAAGTGTTCTTAATATTTTGTTTTGTTATTGCTCTTTGACTTCAGACTTTTTTCCCCTTTAGTATTAAGAATTGCAACATACCTAGACAAAATACAGCCCCATTTTCTTTTTTTTTAAATACTCATGAGTGCAGGATTAATCCTCATATTAACCCACTGCCTGGACATTTAACAGTGATTTGCTAATGTAACATCTCTTGACATTCCCTTTCCTCTCATTGTTTATGAGATGAATTGCGAATAAAATGAGCAGCTTTAAAAAAATTGTATTTATTTCACAATGACAATCAACTCATTGACAGAATTATCTTTTACTGAGCCTATGAGTCAAGCATAACAACGATTGTGAGGATGGTGCCAGGACCAGTCGCTGTTTCGTTCTGTTGTATATAGGGTCACTATGAGTTGGAACCACCTTGACGGCATGTAACAACAACATGGGTCAATTATGTTAATCCAGTAATACCTCTGATGCCACTGATCATACCAGTCTATCATGCCCTAGTGACCTAGGAACCAAAGTGACCAGCTTCTTGCTGGTTATATAGACACATTCTTAGTTCTTTTTTTCCCCCTTGAATGAATAGACACAGGTTTTTCATTTTTGTTTCTTTAAGAAGAACATGGAGAGGGCAGTCTATATCCAAATCATATGGCATAAAAGAAAATGTAAAAAGAAAGCACCTATTAGAAATGTTACGTATAGATTGAGAAAAGTTGTTAAAGAAACATAATTAGTAGTTTAATCATTAGTTTGACTAGTAACACAATTTTGCTGCAATGATATTTTATGACATACTTCAGAGAAGGGTGAAAAATATGACATCAGTAAGGGTATCTTCTTCATTTCAGGGTTGTGAACGACTTGGAGACTGTAAAATAAATACATATAATACTGAAAGAGCTATGTATATAAAATCATCTCCTTTTTTCCATCCTAGAGATAAAGTGTCAAATCACACATTTTTTTATGACATGCCAACTCATGGAATTCTCTGAAGTTTGGCTGCAACAGATCCTGACTGGTATGATATTTTCACTAATTTTTCTAATGTCCATTACTGGAAATATCCTGATAATCATTCTTTCCACCTTTGACCAGCATCTCCATACACCAATGTACATCTTACTCAAGCAATTATCCCTCTTAGATCTTTGCTCTATCTCAATTACCATTCCCAATACCATTATAGACACCTGGACTAAAAGCAGTTCCGTTTCTCTTGGGGTGTATCGTTCAGGCTTTCCTTGTGGTTTCCTTGGCCTGCATTGAGATGGCATTTCTCACAGTGATGTCCTATGACTGTTACGTTGCTATTTGCCACCCTGTGCACTATGAGGTCATCATGAAGAGGAGTACCTGTGTCAAGATGGCCACTTATTCATGGTTCAGTGGTGGGGTTTCTGGAATCCTGCACACAGCCACAACCTTCTCTTTGCCCCTCAGGGCATCCAATCTGGTGCATCAATTCTTCTGTGAGATCCCTCAGTTACTCAGACTCTCTTGCTCAGACAATTACTTGGCTGAAGTTGGAGCAGTTGCTGTCACCTCCTCATTGAGCTTTGCCTGTTTTGTCTCCATTACTCTCTCCTATATTTACATCTTCTCTACTGTGCTGAAGATGCCATCTGCTATAAGTCAGTCCAAAGCCTTCCCCATCTGTGTTCCTCACCTGATGGTTATTACTTTTTTTTTCTCAGTGCTGCTGCGGCCTATTTGAAACTATCTACAGATATTCCTGCTGTTTCTGACCTGCTAGTATCTGTGTTATATACAGCAGTTCCCCCAACCCTGAACCCTATTATTTATAGCTTAAAAAACAAGGACATGAAGGCTGCTGTGCAGAAGTTTTTAAAGATCAAATATTTGAGTTCTGTCACCTGCTGAATGACTTTAATGCCAATGGAAACCAAATGGTAGTCTGGGCAAAATGCCTTATTAATTTCCATGCATAATGTTCTTATTCCATGAATCGCTCACTCTGGTTTCTTCCATAACTCTCCTTGCTTGTGGTGCAATTGTTTCTATTTTCTCCCTATTCCATTTTCTCTACAATTTTGTCCAATTACACTTTTTCTCCAAATTTATGTTATCATCATTCATTTTCACATACAAATATAAAGCAAATATAATCAAAATTTTCAAATTCAGAAAGAACATACTATACATTGATCTAGATAACCTCACTGATTTATTTATGCAGTAAATATCTATTGACTAATTACTATGTGCCAGGGATTATTCAAAGTACTTGGGGTACATCTGTGAACAAATTTGAAAAGATCTCTGACATTGGGGAACTGCCAGTTTAGCAGAAGGAGACACACAATAAACTGCATTATATAATATGTTAAAAGTTATAAATGCTATGAAAAAGTAGAAACATAAAGTCCCTAAGAGAAAGTGGTTTTGAAGTTATTGGTAGATTGTACTTTTGCAATAGTTGCATTTCCAAATGAAGTTACTTTTTTATAGAGATGTAAAGGAAGCAAAGAAGATAGCTGTGCAGACCTCTATGGAAGGAGCACTCTGGGAAAAGGGTATGGTGTGACATTCCTGATCAGCTTGAGGATGAAAAGGCAGCCAGTAGGAAATAGTCGATGGATTGCGGGAGAGAGAAATAGAAGTTGAGAGAAAATGAGGTCCAAGAAAAAGTGAGCAGAGAAGATTAGATTTTTCAGTGTTTTATAGAGCATTGTGAGGTCTCTGAGTGAAATGGAAATTCTCTGAAGAATGTTGAGCAGAGAATGAAATATCGTATTTAGGTATGAATATTGGTGGCAATACCTGAAGAAGGGGTATGGATCTGACAGTCTGAGAAGATAGAATTACCATCATATGAGCTGGGATGGAAACGTTTGATGGATGCAATATGGAACCCAACGTTGGAAGTCTGGCATGTTTGTTAGACACCCAACTATAGAAATCAAGTAGAGAGTTAGTATACAAAGCTAGAATACAAAAGGGAGAATTGAGATGGAGATTAAATTTGAGAGTCGATATCATGGTGATGGTAGACAAGCAAAGAGAAAGTATAGGATCGCCCAGAATTAGTTTAGAAAGAAAAAAGGAGATTCCTGGGAAGCTCTCATATTAAGTGTGTGGGAAAAGAAGATAAATTTCAAAAGAGAAAAAGAAGCAACCAGTGGGGATGTGGAAAAACAAAAAAGGTTCCGTAAGCCAAATGAAAACATGTACATGTATAAAGAGGAGGGGAGTGATGAGATGTATCAAATATTGCTAATAGCATGAAAAAGACTGAGAATGGAACTCTAAGTATTATGTGGTGAATGTCATTGATGACCTTAACAAGAGTGGTGTTACATGGATTGAATTGTGTCCCCAAAACTATATGCTAAATTTCTAATCTCTGGTACTTCTCAATGTGACCTTGTTTGGAAATAGGGTCCTAGAAGATGTTAACAGTTAAGATAACATATAGAACATATGTTAACTGTTAACATCTTCTAGGACCTTATTTCCAAACAAGGTCACACTCAGAAGTACCAGAGATTAGGAATTTAGCACATAGTTTTGGAGACACAACCCAATCTATATAACACAAGATGAAAAACTGCAATGTGAAGATGGAGACAGAAATTACAGTGATCTACAAAACAAGGAATGCTGAAGAAAACTTGTTGCTGTTAAGTTGATTCCCACTCACAGTAACTGTATAGGACAGAGTAGATCTTCCCCATAGGGTTTCCAAGGAGCAGGTGGTGCATTTGAACTGCTCGCCTTTTGGTTAGAAGCTGAAATCTTAACAACTGCATCACCGGGGCTCAATGCTAAGTGTAGTTTGCCATTATCAGTAGCTAGGAGAGAGAGGTGGGGCACATTCTCCTTCAGAACCTTAAGAAGGAATCAACATGACTGACACCCTGATTATGGTCACTTAGCCTAAAGACTGAGACAAATTTCTATTCTTATAAACCACTCAATCTGTGGTGCTCTGTTACAGCACCTCGAGGAAACTAACAGAAATGGTTTTGATGGCAGAATAGAAGCTTCTACCTAAGTGAGTTGGCTTAACAGAGAATGAAAGGAAATGAATTAGGGATAGTGTTTATTCATGAAGTTTTCAAAAAGTTTTCAGTAATGAAAGCTGAGAAGTTGGGTGGCAGGGAAAGCATGAAATGGGGTCAAAAAATGTTTTTTGCTTCTTGGAAGTTGAGAGGAATAGCATATGCATTTGTGTGATGAGAAAATACTCTGATGAAAAAGAGGGTGGTACTACAAGAAAGAGTGGATAAAACTACTGGAAAAATACCACTGAATATGTAAAAAGGGTGGGTACAGGACTTCTACATAAATAAGTGCAAATGTGGAGGATTTGTGGAAATTTACGGGTGAGAGGGTGGAAAAAAGCAATGTAGACAATTGGAAGTTTATATCCTCAATGAATTTGAGAACAAGTTCTCAGATGAGAGTAACGTGGAGAGTGGAGGCATTGGAGGATTTTGAAGGACAAAAGCAGATGTTAAACAGTCATCTAGAAAGAGGGAGAGAGAATGAACTAGAGCTATGTAATATTTTGCTTGGAAGTTTAAGCTCACTTGAGGTTATAGGGTACAAATTTAAAGTGAGGACGTTCAGCATAGTTCCATTTTTTGTTTCTTTCAGTCACACTTCGCAGGGTGAGATCAAACACCAGAGGTGGGGTTTAAATAGGTGTGGAGGTGCTAGGTGATCAAACTGAAGTCAGAGGGGCGAAGGTAGATGAAACTGTATGAAAGATGTTATCATGCAATGGACCATAGGATTTAAGCTAGATAAAGAGAGAAGTGAGTTTTGAGGAAAACAAGGGATTCAAAAAATATAGAAGGGCAAATGAAGTCACTCAATCAGTTGAAGATTTGTCATTTTATTAAACCAGGATGCATGAAGTCTTCCAAAATAAGATAAAATTTTTAAAAAATGCAATTTAAAATGATATTGACAACCAGTGTCACAAACCAATATGTGTATTGTTTAATGAGAAACTAATTTGCTCAGTAAAATTTCATCTAAATCACAATAAAGAAAAACAAATAATATTGAATAGTAATATACAGGTCACTTGGCAAAACTCTGCATTAGCTTGTGTAAGCAGTAACTAGTACTCTCAAAAATCATTGAGCAGTGTTAAAAAAATTAATAGCAAATATCTTATTTTGATTGTTTTTTCTTACCCATAAACCTAAAAATATCTGACCCAAAAATGATATTTCCTCCTCCTTCTCTGGCCTGTTCTTTTCATGAGAAGTTGCTAATTGACCTTGCAGCCTGTTCAAACTTGCTCCTTTTTGGCTTGAAAAAAAAGTAAATACCAAAACCGTTACCTCGTGATTTATTAAAAACAACCAAGAACCCTAAAATACTTTTGGATCTCTAAAAAAGAGAAACTCACCCAAACCTGTGGGTGCTATAGGTAAAATTTGGTGGCAAGTTCTTGGCTTGGCTTTCTGGCCATGAGAGGCTTTCACAAGTTTAATTTGAAGTTCCTTATGAAAATTTCCAGCAAAACAGATGTAAAATGCTTTATGACAAATTACTGTTCTTGCCACACCTATGTAAATAGTAACGAACAGCCACATTTAGGATCAAGAAAAATTTTGCTTTGAGACTGCCTTTTGTTCAAGAGAAGGGTGACCATAGTGAGAAAAAAAAATTTTCAATAAGAAATTATGACAAGCCTTTGTGGGCTATCGAATTCCAGTTTTTGTTCATTGTCTTTGAGACTTTTTTTTGTAAACCACAGACAACTAATGTGTTTGTTGTTTTCTCCTTGTACATTGGACTTGTTATATAGTTTATGCTGTTCTCTATGTATCTATTATATATCTATAATCAGTTATCAAATAAGAAAAATTAGAAATATAAGAGGGACTAAGACTGAAGGCCATCAAACAATTGACTAAATTGCTATCAAATCAGGGTCCATCTACAAAGGAAGCATTAACTGGTCATTCTGTAACAGCCATGGTACCCTTAGTTACCAGAATTGGTTTAAGCTGTGTAAAAAAAAATAATAAGGTTGTAAAATGATATTAGACAGGGTGGCCTATAATTAGTTGGCTCCATTAATAATCTAAGGAGCCCTGGTACTGCAGTGGTTAAGTGCTCAGAAGCTAATCAAAAGGTTGGCAGTTTGAGCCTATCAGCTGCTCCACAGGAGAAAGTTGTGTCCGTCTGCTTCCTTAAAGATTACAGCCTTCGAAACCCTACGGGGGCAGTTCTACTCTGTCCTGTAGGGTTGCTATGAGTTGGAATCAACTTCAAAGCAACAGGTTTGGTTTTGGATTGTTAATCTAGGTGATGTTATATTCTCGCTCTCTGAAATAGCTCATAAAAATAGTTACATTTCAAAATAGATTAGCTCTTGATTATTTAATTGCTTCCCAAGAAGGAGTTTGTTTTTTATAAACACAATTTGTTGTGTATATATGTATTGATAGCACCTGAGTGGAAATATGGAGCCCTGGTGGCATAGTGGTTAAGAATTCAGCTGCTAACCAAAACGTTGGCAGTTCAAATCCACCAGCCACTCCATGGGAACTCTATGAGGGAGTTCTACTCTGTCCTATAGGGTCACTATGAGTTGGAACCAACTCGATGGCACCTAACAAGTGGAAATACGCCAAAATGTAGTTGTAGCAGAAGCTCATGCTGGAGACGCAACACATGCCAAAGATGCTCCTCTTGCATCTTCTTGTGATTTGTTTTCATGGTTAGGCCGCTTGGCTTCATGGACCAGAAAAGGCTATCAGAACTTTGGCTTTTCCATTCTCCTCATTTTGATCTTTTATGTTACTGTTAAGCTACTAAGCTGTTTGGTGTCTCGGGTCTTAAAAGCTCGTGTGTGGCCATCTAAGGTAAAGGAAATGGTGTCCGTCTAACTGGAGGAACAATGAAGAGAATGAGCTAAGAAACCAACAGGAAATGAATGTTACACTAAACCAAAAAAAAAAAAAAAAAACCATTGCAGTCAAGTCGATTCTGACTCATAGAGACCCTACAGGACAGAGTAGAACTGCCTCATAAGGTTTCCAAGGAGCAGTGGTGGATTTGAACAGCTGATCTTTTGTGTAGCAACCTTGGCTCTTAAAGTTTCTCATAAAGTGATGCCTATAATGACTTAATGGAGCGGTTGGGCAGTGGTTAAGAGCTCGGCTGATAACCAAAATTTTGGCAATTCGAATCCACCAGCCACTCCTTGGAAACTCTATGGGACGGTTCTGCTCTGTCCTATAAGATTGCTGTGAATTGAAATCGACTTGATGACAATGGGTTTTATAATTACTGAGCCTGAAAAAAACTTGATGATGTCCAGCCATCACTTAGTTGAGCAAAGATTCTAATCGAATCATAGTTAGAAGGGAGTGGATGTCAAAGAAAAAACTTAATGACAAACATCTTACTTTGATTTTAAGCATTTTTCCTTACCCACTAACCTAAAATCATATGACCCGAAATTTATCTTGCCTGCAACTTCACTGGCCTGTTATTTTCATCCACAGTTGCTTATTGACTTTTAGCTGGGTTAAAGTTGTTTCTTTCTGGCTTAAAGATAAGAGTAAATAACAAAACCATTATCTTGTGATTTAATTAAAAAAAATAGTAGGCAATATAAATTTCAAAAGGTCTCATGGTTGCAAGTGGGTGGAGGGCCAAATTTTTAGCAGCCAGGTCAGAGATCACCGGGTTCAATGAATCAAGTTAAGGTTAGCCAGTGGTTGATCTTCTATTCTTCTCTTTGCAAGGCTCATTGAAAGTATCCTACCTTGAGTCATCTCACTTTTTTTTTTGAATCAGAATGGTCTCCCCATATGCATATAGAATAACTCCTCAGAATAAACCTTATATTTCACTTTCTTGGGGTTTTGGTTATTTTTTATTGACAGGATACTATTAACTAGTTCAACATCAAGTGTACACATCTTTTCAAGAAACACTCTATAAGTTTAACCTAAATATAAATTCACCTATGTGTACTCTGCTATAAACCCAAATGTCCATCAGCAGTGGACTAGTAAATTATTACTATATATCCTTGTAATGCATTCCACGCAAATGTAAAGAAAAGGATGAGTGTGATGTGTGATGTTTGGATAGTAAAATTTTAAGTTAAAAAGGAAAAAAAAAGTTAATTGGCAATTATACAAAATTGATATTGGTGATAAAGTGGACAAATCAGAGCTCAATTAATTTTCATCAAGTGAACACATCTGGGTAATCTGCTCCCACATTCTCTGTGGAGATGGCTGCAATATCCTCTCTTAATTTACTAGAAACAAAGATATATTTCTATCTGTACCAAACCAAAACCAAACCCATTGCTGTGGAGTTGGTTCCAACTCGTAGTGACCCTACAGGATGAAGGAGAACTGCCCATGGAGTTTCCAAGGAGCGGCTGGCAGATTTCAACTGCCGACCTTTTGGTTAGAAGCCATAGCTCTTAACCACTATGCCACCAGGGTTCCCATATCTATAGTGGTACTAAATTGATATGCTGCTATTTGTGACATTCTACAGTATATTGTTGTCTTGATCAAGGGATTTTTTTAATCTAATTGGAGATTGGTGATATTTTCTGCTGCTTAATTCATTCCTTGGTACAAACTGTTCTATATAGCTGCCATTCTTTTAAACATGGGAGCTTATTGACTTCTTTGTTTAGGGCCCACCTTAACTGATTCCTACTGTGATGACCTGAAGCCATAAAGTCTATGAAGCTATAATGAAAATTAAGACAGCATCTACGCTATAGGATTTGATATTTCTATGATGGCATTGTTTATGCACTTGATCCATGCTGCCAAATGTCATAGGGCTATAAAAAAAAAAATAAGGCACTGATTTTCCCACCTGGTACCTGTGTCTCTTCTTTGTGCCAGAGACTCTAACATATACATGTCCCCAGAGAGCTATTCCAAACACTATGTGAAATTCATCTGTCTTTTTACAGGATTCTCACTCTACGATGATTCTTTTCTTTTACTCTCTGAGGAAAAAAAGATTAAAAGAAGCTAATTGGAAAACATCCCCAAATGAGATAAAGCAGAAAATAAAGAAAATTAGAGACAATACAGCCTTCTCTAATGTTCCATATGGAAAAGGTAACACATCACAATGAAGAAGTGAATAAATAAATGTAAATGAACATACCTATAGTTATATTTATATCAGTCATTGAGTACAATGTTTTTGATTAATTTTAATAAATAACAACAATACCGGAAGAGGAAGGTTTAAGTCAAAAGGAATGAAATAGTATCTCTCTCTCTGTCTCTATTGCTGTCACTCTCTCTCTTATACACACACACACACACACATGAACACACAGGTGGCAAGGTCCACTTTACTTTGGTAATTTCATTGCTAGTAGAGAATGTTATCGTAGATGGCTGAGTCTTTCTACTTAGTGGTGTGGTATTTGGCATTATTGTTCAAAACTACCATTTTAGGAATTACTGCTATTATTTTTTATGTCTCCATTTTATACACATTGATTCTTCTTCAAAAGTTAAGACCAACCTTCATACCAAATTATATATAGTCAAGGTCCATTCCTGGCTGCCCAATCCTATCCAGTTTCAAAATTGAAGACATTTTTGAGTGTGTAATTTCTCCTGATTATCAAATTAAAAGAAAAAAAATCAAGGAGCAAGCAACTTTCAACCAAGGGAAGTAACAACAGTTGGAAAGCGTACCCCTGAAGAGGTCGTGAATAGAAATAGGATTTGATTCTCACCTCTGTTCTTTGACATTTCTATCAAAATAGAATTTTTCTATTACCTCAATAAAAGAATAAAAAGAGCAATGAAAATATTTTAAAATTGCAGATAATGTTCTATAACCCATATGAAATGTGATATGTTTTAAAATGTGTGCTACCAAATATTTTGACTCCTTAGAAATATTGATTGCCTTTCTAAACATGTCTTAATCATGAGCATAAGAACTGTTCCCCTATGAAATTAATTAGGACTTAATTGATATTAATCATGTAGCAATGCCCCTTCAAGCAACACTAGAAAGAGTGCTACAGATTGGGATCATCATGGTGAAGACTATGATGGAGATTAAAGTCAAGAAAATTTATTAAGAACTGATCAAAGTTTAATGCCTGTGGAGGAAAGAAAGAAAGAGAGATTGGGAAGAAGGAAAAATTTGACTGTAGTGAAGTTTTTACAGCGGACTTCACTGAACCTGCAGTGGCTCTGAAGCTGTAGTGGCTTTTCAGATTTGCCCCAAATTAGTTGTGCCTTTATACTCTCGCATTGAACAGGCATTGTGCAGGCTGCCCCAGGGAAGGAGATGTGACCTTGGATGAAGCATCTGTCTTCTTCTGAGGGCAATTTCCAGGAGTTGGCCAAGAGTTAAGGGCTATCTACTGGGAGCATTTTTGAATTTGAGTCCATAACCAATGCACAGGTAGTTTATTTGGTAGTATGACCTAAAATCTTATTCCTTTGCCTTCTACACTTGTTCGTTTACTGTCATAATCAGACAAGGAAGTACCAAGACATAAAGTGGATCACCTGATAACAAATATATTCCTCTCCATCTCCATTATATTACTGCAGCTTTAATACGTCCCCATGACAAGATCAATTAATTCTACCACTATGATCATTTCTCTTCTTGCCTCCTGGTTCCTTAGCGTCAGGTACTCAAGTTTCCAAGGGGACTGTAACTCCAAATTCCTTTGAATTCTTCTTAATCTCTTACTGGGTTTTAACCCTTTGGGAAACAGGATCTCTCAAAAAGCAAAGCCCAAGGGTTGAGGGGACAGTAAGCACAAATACCTCAGATTGGTCACTAGGAACAATGGTAAATGTTGCCACACATAGCTGCACTCTGTTTACTAGACTAAACTCATGTATTCTGCCAGTTTGGTACATAAAATTCTTATCATGTCCATTGATTTAGAGTGGATAATGTGTCCTAGATTAAGGTACCCTACTCTCCCAGGGTTTTATCTCTAAGCTGTCGCCTTAGCTTTACTTTTAGTTCCATTGTTCTATTAGACTGGAAGATATGTGGTAGCGCAAGGTGTGATAACAACAGTAGAAGCCATGATCCTGCCACATCTTTCTCCAGCAGAGCAGCTGGTGGGTTCGAACTGTCAAGCTTTCAGTTAGCAACCAAGCACTTTCACCACTGCACCACCAGTGCTCCTTATGCATAACTTATTGCCCTGTAAACATGGTTACTACCTTGTTATGCCCATTTTACCAGCCAATGAGAAAGACTGATGGATATCAAATAGCAGAATTTTTTTTTTTTAAACTTTGTTATTTGGTTCTTCTTGTAAAGCGGATGCTCTCTAGTGGACATTACTATGTAATACCCAGATATTCCCACTTTGTTTTCACTTCCATGGATTCATTCATATCCCTTATTCAAAACTTCCTTATTTTGATCTTCCAGTCATTCCCCATCCATCCTTCTGGCCAACCTGCCAATCCATTTGTCACTGCAAGTGTGTAGGTATATATATATATAAATACATATATGTGTGTGTGTGTGTATGCGTGTGTATACATGCATGTGTGTGTGTGTGTGTGTGTATACTAAAATACCCAAAACTGCCTGTTGGGGATATTTTCCCTCACTGTTGTCTTTAAAGGATACTAAATACCAAGATAAACCATCCATGACCCAAGTATGGATTTTATTTTCTTCATCAGTGGATTATAACGAATCCCTCATGCTGCTATTAGTATTAAGTGATGGATAGGAGTGAATACATAGGGATGACATAGGGGCCAATGGCTCCTACTTGTTTAGCTCACTGTGTATCTGGTGCCCAATTTTGGATGTACCATTCCATCTTACAATGAATTGTTCTTGGACACACCCAATCTTATGACTTGACAGATCTAAGACAACACAACTCATGATGAGTATTACTGCCCTTAGGTGACTTGATGACCCATGCTTGGATGCTCCTTCTCTACTCGGTTCTAGTAGTATGCCAGAAGAATACATTTTATTTGAAAAATATATTATTTTTTATGAATGAAGCCTGGATCCAGAACTCTACAAGACTATATTGTGGTTCACCTATTGTAGCTAGCCACATAATGCACGTAGTATCTCTTCCCACCCCTGACACTTCCAGTAACATAAAATTTGCTTGGTATTGACACAAGCATCAGAACCACTAGGGTTGCAGTCAATATTTGCTGTAGGTCCATTTCCTGCTCTGACCTCACTCACACCTGCCACATTTTGTGTCACTCAGGTTACGGGTTGGAGAAGTTCTACCATGTGTGGAAAATGTTATATGTAAAATCAAACAGGCCTATTAGGTATTGTGCTCACATATTTATGGTGGGGGATGCAAGAAACAGTATTTTTTCACTTAATTTGGATAGGATATCTTAGAATACCTCAAGATGAAGATCTACTAAAATTTTTACTTACTCCACCATCACCCTGGTGCTGAACCCTCTAATTTATAGCCTCCAGAACAAAGACATCACTACTATCCTGAGGAGGATAATGCCATGAGGGATGAGACTGAAAAATTGTAAATGGGGAAACCTAGGAATGACCATTTTCCTTTTTTTCCTTTTTTCCTCCCTTCCTCAACTCTTCTCTCATTCTCTCCTCTGCCTCCTGGGCCCCAAAGGAGAATCTTCCAAGAATTGCCCTCCCTCTCACACATGTGGTACTTCTGGTCCACACTGCTTCCTAATCCTAATCTCTTATATTTAAGTTCCTTAGAGCCCTTTTACCTGTGATGCAATAGCTGGCACAAGAAAATCCATAGCAAGTGCTTTGTACTTTATCTCCCAGAATTTCATGGACCATTTTAATATGTGATTTGAGGAGTCAATGCTTTAACCCTAAACGTGGTTCACTGTGAAGATTTCAGATTCTAGCAGAATCTTGGAGAGAAATTGGCTGATCTTCCACTTTGCAAAACCCTTTAAGTCATAGTTCACATGTGTCAGCCACTGCATTTTCATGTTGGCACTGTGTGTTTACTAAGGAGATCCGAACACATTTTTTCCAAGTTTTGAAAGTAAGATTCATGGAATAAAATTTATATTTTAATATAAATATATATTTTAATATAAATTTTATTCCATCTAAACTGTCTAGATTGAATGCCAATCCACATTATAGTTCCACAGAGTTAATAGGTTCATTTAATTTCATAGGTTATAAGAGTATAAATAAAAATGGTTGCATATTCATGATTCTTTAGTCTTTAAAATGTATGTATGTATATTAAATGTTTAGGTAATTTAATCAGACTTTTATTTCTGAAACAGAGATAACCAAGAAAATGATTTTGGACATATTGCCAGACTTTACTACCCCTAATGTATATCACAGGAGCCCTGGTGGTGCAGTGGTTAAAAATTATGGCTGCTAACTGAAAGACTGGCAGTTCAAATCTACCAGCTGCTCCTCGGAATCCCCTCAAGGCAGTTCTACTCTGTCTTATATGGTCACTATGAATTGGAATTGACCCGATGGCAATGGGCTTGTTTTTTTGTTTTTAATGTATATCATGCTGCAAATCAAATAGCATGAATCCATTATTATTTTCACTAGACCAGTTCATCGTTCTAGTGTTTCTAGGATGCAAGAAATTAGGAAAAAATCTATTTTCTCAGATGAATATTCAAGAAGATGATTAGAGTCTCAAATTCCTGAAGTTCTTACCACTTGGAAAAGAACCTTTACCTTACCCTACTTCCTATCAAGAAATAGAATAAAAGATAAATTCAAGTGTTTCTGTGCCTGCTGCATTTCCAATTGACCGACAGTTACTTTCCTTGATGGCACCTCAGTGGAATACGTTCACTTATCTACCAATGATTATTCCTGCAGTATATGAATGAATTTGTCTGAATATGGAAATAATCCCACCTAGCTACAGCTGCTAACCAAAGGGTCAGCAGTTCGAATCCACCAAGTGCTCCTTGGAAACTCTATGGGGCAGTTCTACTCGGTCCTATAGGGTCGCTATGAGTCAGAATCAACTCGAGGCACTAGGTTTATTTTTGGTTTAGTTAGGCAAAAGGAGCCCTGGTGGCACAGTGGGGAAGCACTCAGGAGATAACCAAAAGGTCAGTGGTTTGAATCCACCAGCTGCTCCACAGGGAAAAGATATGGTAGTCTGTTTCCATAAAAATTACAGCCTTGGAAATTTTATGGGCTACTTCTCTGTCTATATTGTCGCTATGAGTCAGAATTGACTTGATGACAATAGGTCAGTCAAGCAAAGAAATGACACCTGAAAAACAAGATAAGCTCACCTCGAGGTAGATAAAACTTAATTTTAGAAATCTTTGTGATTCAATTAAAGGGATAAAAGGAGTAAAACTGCCCAAAGGGACACTATAAATGAAAGACTAATTAAACCAAGTTAGTATTACTAATTATTGCATTATTGATATCATTAATGAATCTCATATATTATCTCTTCATGGGCTTTATTTAAAAAAATAAATAAATGAGTGTTTTCTAATCTGTGTTACTCTCAAGACACGATGCTAAGAAAAACTAAAATCTTGAGTTTGAAATGACCATTAGACATGGGGACTGTTGTAATAAGATGGAACAAATGAACAAGAATTTCAGTTAAAATGAGACAATCTTGGGTTTCAGTCCTGGACTTTCCACTTAAAATCTAAAGAACTGTGTAACATTTGAGAATTTGCCTAAGCCCTCCAATTTTCACTTACATCACTTTTAAGACTGAAGAAGCAAAACTGCCTAATCAAATTACTCTGAGGATTAAGTGGGGTAATATGCACAACCATCTGTACTACCTGCTACAAGTAGGGGAGTGTTACTTCTCTTCCCTCCTTTGTACCATTCTGAACTACTTGTATCTCTTCCTAAGACATTTACCTTCAAGTTATGGAAGTTTGTGTAATTACCTAGTCAGAGATATTGGGCTAAACCCAGCATTTGCTTCTCAGCAGCTCCAACCAAATAATTACTTTATCTCACTGCCTCCCCAGGTTCTGTATCACCAGTAGAGAGTTGGCAAAAAAATGTCCTCTAGATGACACTAGGTTGTTTAGGGGCTTTGAATATTACCTGTTTAATTCAGAGATCAGTCCCTCAAAGAGAACAGATAACTGTTAATCCCTCTTATCTTCCTCCCAGTCTTATAAGAACTCAGGACTAAACATTTCTTGTCCTCGGGTATGAACTCAATCTGCCAGCCACCCATTTCACTTCTTTCTTCTTAATCTCCAGCTGACCCCATCTTGTCCTTATTTCTTGATTATAGACTCGATGTAAAGTTTGCATGTGTATACGAAGTTAAATATATAAAGTTGCTGGTGTTTTAAAATTGAGTTCTAGTAGCTCCATTTAAAATAAAATGTTTCCAGTTAGAACAAGTTCAATCAGTGTTCTGAGATTCTGAGAAGATCCTTTCAACCTTCCTCCACAAATACAGCAACATTCATCAATAAAATGGTGCTTGGCCTTGAGGGACTCTGAATGGGTGAGCAGAGGACAACAGCAGGGAACCACAGAAGGGTATGAAACAATGAGTCACATGTGGTAGGAAAATCACTTCTCCCACTTTCCCTGCCCCTCCTGCCAGCCACATGGACAATCCACTGCTGTGAACTAGGGAAGCCACCCTAGCAAAACAGCCTGCTTCCCTAGTCACCATATTCCCTGCTTGTGTAAAGATGCAGAACCCCAAGCTTATGCTCTAAAATCAGAAAAACTTCCATGTCGGAACATTTGGAGCATTCCAGCCCTTCCCCACCTGATAGCTGTCGGCTTCCAGGTTGCTGAAAGTTGCTACAGAAGATGCCTGCAGTGGAGCCTGTTCTCACAGCTAGCACCCTGCCTGTTTGTGCATTTCATAGCTCAGGCCTCCAAAATCAAAGGGATAGATCTCCCTGGGGGTCAGTTTAGGGGCCTGTCTGCCCCTCACCGCCTTCTGAGATCTGCTAACTGAGGTGGCTGTGAGGTAGGAAGCAGGTACCTTGAATAGAGCCTGCAGTCACAGCTAACGTACTACTGAGAGAGCTCTGATAGCAACAAGACAGACATTCCCTGGGAGCCTTTTCAGTGATGTTAGCATCACTCCCACCCAGTAAATGTCTACTGCCAGACATCTTGAATTGCTAATGAAGCCCTCCCTGCAGTGGAGTTTGCTCCCATAGACACCACTCTGCCTGTCTGCACACCCTGTATCTCAGGCCTCTAAAAACAACAGGACAGATTTTCCCTGGAGCCAGTTTGGGTTTGTCTGCCCCTCACCCCCTTCCAGTCAGCACTGAGAACTGCTGACTGAAGCTGCTATGGACAATGAAGTGGTTGCCTTGAATGAAGCCTACACACTGTTAACATACTACCAGTGGGGCTCTGATAGCAATGAGGCAGACCTCCATAGCGGACCCATTTGAACATAGCCCATCAATCCTCCACCCCATATCTGTCAACTGTAAGAATGCTGCAAATTGTTAAAGAATACCCCTGCAGTGGAGCATACTCCCAAACCAGCACTCTGCCTACCTGCACACAGGGGATGCTCCACAGCTCAGGCCTCCTGAATAAACAGGACACAACTACCTAGGGTCTGTTCAGGTCTGTCTCTCCCCATTCACATGGTGCTGAGAACAGCTGAATGAAGTGTCTATGAGCTAGGAAGTGAGGGCCTAGAATGGAGCCTGCCAATGTATTACACATACTACTGGTGCGGCCAAAATACTACCAGTGGTGCTCTGACATCGACGAGGCGGACCTCCCTGTGAGTTTTTTAAGAGCAAACTAGTCCCTTTTCTACCTGAAAACTGTTGGCTGAGGCACTTAAAGTAATTACTATAGAAAGTTCCTTGCAGTGGAGCTAGGAAGTGGGTCATTTAAGCAGAGACTGCTCCCCCAAAAACACAGGGCTGCTCAGGCTCTGAAATCAACAAGACAAATCTCAATGTCAGGCTGTGGAGTTCCAGCCCCCCTTCTCATGATATGGAGGAATGTCTGCCTGTGCTTCCCCTGAATGCTAGCTTAGATCTAAGTGGCCAGCACAGAGCAAGGAAGGAAGCATCTGGCAAAATCTGAGGGTAAGAGCCAGCACTGCAAGGGGCTCATTGAGGGTGATATTTCAGACTGAAAACAAGGTTGCAGAAACAGAGCAGGGGATGGAGTGATAACCACACAGAAAGGACTGTGCCCTAGTGGACAGATTGATTAGTGCATGATATCTCTCCTGTGGACTGTGGAGGCATGTGATTAAGAGCTCAGCTGCTAACCAAAAGTTCTGCAATTCAAATCCACCAGCTGCTCCTTGGAAAACCTGTGAGCCAGTTCTCCTCTGTCCTGTAGGGTTGTTTTGAGTCAGAACTGACTCAATGGCAAATGGTTTGGTTTTTTGGTTTATCAGTCCTGTGTGGCTGTGCTCTCACTTGGACGCATTCATCACTGCATGTTCTCTGGTGTGTTTAGGAGACATTGAAAGTTGAAAGCTGAGATCTATGACTACTGAATCCTAATGAAATCAGCAAAGGAGAAGGAGCTAGGTAGAGAGACAGTTAGACAGGAAATAGTAAGACAGACTAAGAGTTTCTTGGAGAAAACAGTGTGGGCAAAAATATCAAATAATTGAGAGAAATAACAAAGTTAACATCTTCAAAAATTCCAATTCTTCAATGAAAAAAATCGTAAAACATACAAAGATAAGAGAAATGATGACCCATCCAAATGAACAAGAGGAAAAAAAACCACCGAAGGGAGTGAAATTGCAACTATGGATTCCCAAACGATGAACATAATGGAAGGCTATTTTACAACAATGTTAAATATGCTCAATAAACTAAGGGAAAATATGGGAATATACCTTAAAAAATAAGGAAAACAATGCATAAAAAAGAATGAAAAAAGAGATAGATACTCTAACAAGAAACCAAACAGAAATATTGTAAATGAGGAAGACAATAACTGAAATGAGAAACACAACAGAAGAATTTAACAACATATTTGTCCAGGCAAAAGAAAGAATCAGTGAATTAGAGGATAAATTAGTCAAAATTATGGAAGTTGAAGGCCACCAAAAAAGAGGCTCGACTGCTGACTACAGTTTAATAGAAATATGGGACAACATCAAGAGACCTAATATACTTAGTACGAGAATTTCAGAAGGAGATGAAAGTGACAGAAAGAACTTTTAAAGAAATAATGACAAAAAAAAAGAATTTTCCGAATCTGAGGAAGGACATGAATCTATAAATCCAAGATTCTCAAAGAACTCAAAGTGGAATAAACCTAAAGAGCTATACTGAGACACATCATAATCAGGCTCTCAAAAAGTAAAGATTAAGAAGAGAATCCTGAAAGCAGAGAGAGAGAAGTGAATAGTCACATATAAAAAAAAAAAAAATTTTTTTTTTTTTTTTAATAAGATTAAGGACCAATTTCTCTTCAGAAATATTGGAGGCCTGAAGACAATTGAATGAATATTTAAAATGTTGACATAAAAAATAAACAGAAACAACTATCAACCAATAGACTATACCCAGCAAGATTGTCCTTCAAGAGTGAGGATGAAGTTAAAATGTTCCCAAACAGAAGCTAAGAGAATTCACGTTTACTGCACTGTTCCTGCAAACAATACTAATGGAAGCTCTACAGATGTAAGAGAAAAAACATTAGAAGGTAATTCAGAACCATGAATAGAAAGAAAGATCTATAGTAAATGTTATTGCAACAAGTATAACACTAATAATGAGATACCCTTGCTTCATAATTCTGATAGTTTGTCCTTTATGCTTTTTAATGACAAATGTATAAAAAGCAAGGATAAAATTATGTTACACCCATAAAACCATTTCCATTGAGTCGATTTCTACTCACAGAGACACTACAGGATGGAGTAGAACTGCCCCATAGGGCTTCCAAGGAGCCGCTGGTGGATTCATACTATTGAACTTTAGGTTAGCAGCGCGTGCTTAACACTTTGCCACTAGGGCTCCAAAATTATCTTATAGGGTACATGAAATATAAACATGCAATTGACCAATTGATTATAACAAACAAACAAAATGGAAAGGGAGGTATAGGATTTCTTATGTATTACTGAAGACAAAATGGTACCATTTACCCTGATGTTTTTAGTTACCATTGAGTCAGTTCCAACTCATAGCTACCTTATGCACAACAGAATGAAACACCTGGTTCTGTGCTGTCCTCATAGTCTTTGCTATGTCTGAGCCCATTGTTGCCACCACTGTGTCACTGACCCTCTACTTTACCAAGCATGATGCCCTTCTCCCCATAACATGTCCAAAGCAAGCGAGGCAAAGTTTCACCATCTTTGCTTCTAAGGAGCTTCTGGCTGTACTTCTTCCAAGACAAATTTGTTCATTCTTCTGGCAGTCCATGGTATATTCAATATTCTTTGCCAATACCATAGTTCAAAGGCATCAATTCGTCTTTGGTTCTTATGCCCAAGGACACAAATAGGTTGAAAGTGAAAGGGTGGAAAAAAACATTACATACAAATGAAAATAAAAAGAGAGCTATGGTGACAATCTTAATATCAGACAAAATATACTTTAAGACAGAATCTGTTAGAAGAGATAGAAATGGACATTACATTGTAATATTAGGGTTATTTATCAGGAATATTTAACAGGTATATGTATATATGCACCCAGCAACAGAACATCAAAATATATAAAGCAAACAATGATAGAATTGAAGGGAAAAATAGATCTACAATGTTAGTTGGAAATTTTATTACACCACAATCAATATTGGACAAAACATCTAGAAAGAATGTCAACAAGGGAACTAAGGATCTGAATGACAGTATAAAACAACTAGACTTAACATACATATATAGAACACTTCACCCAACAACAGCACAATATACTTTCTACTAGAGTTCACATAGATTATTCTCTATGATTGCTATATGTTGTCATAAAGCAAATCTTCACAAATTTAAGAAGTCTGAAACCACACAAAGTATTTTCTCTGTCCACAATGGAATGAAAGTAGAAACCGATAATGGGGGGAAAAAAACCTGGAGAATATGCAGTCATATTGAAATAAAACAAATGCGCTATTAGACTACCAAATGGGTCAAGGAAAAACTTAATAGAGAAACAACTAATTACTTAGAATCTAATGAAAATGAAAACACAATATACCAAAACTTACAGCATGCAGAGAAGGCAGTACTCCAAGGGTAATTTATAGTAATAAATGCCTGCGTGAAAAAAGAAGAAAGGTCTAAAATCAATAGCCTAACTCTACAACTTGAGGCATTAGAAAGAGAAGAGCAAAGTAAGCCTAAACCTACCAAAACCCACTGCTGTTGAGTTGATTCCAACTCATAGTGACGCTACAGGACAGAGTAGAGCTGCCCATAGGGTTTCCAAGGCTGCAAATATTTATGGAAACAGACTGCCAAGGTGTCTGTTTTCCCAAGAAGCCGCTGGTGGGTTCAAACAGCCAACCTTTCGCTTAGCTGCTGAGCACTTTAACCACTGTGCCACCAGTGCTCCTCAAATCTACAAGAAGAAAAGAAATAATAAGGATCAGAGCAGAAACAAATGAAATAAAATATCTGAAAAACAATAGAAAGAATTAACAAAACCAGAAGTTTGTTCTTTGAAAAGATCGATCAGTTTGACATTTAGTTAGGCTCACAGAAAAAAGAAAAGATGCAAATACACAGAATAAGAAATGAAAGTGGAGACATTATGACTGGCCTAACAGAAGTAAAAAGAATTATGACAGAATACTATGAATGACTGTACAGAAACAAACTACATAACCTAGGTGAAATGGACAAATGATTCTTAGAAATACACGACCTACCTAAACCGACTCAAGAGAAAATAGAAAATCTCAACAGATCCATAACAAGTGTAGAGAATGAATCAATAATTGAAAACCCTCCAATCAAAGAAAAAGTCCTGGGCCAGAAGTCTTCACTGGAGAATTCTACCAAACTTTTAGAGGATAATTGACATCAATCATGTTTATACTCTTCCAAAGGATAAAGAAGGAAGGATTACTCTCTAACTTCTTCTATGAAACAATATAACTCTGATACCAAAAAGAGACAAAGACACTACAGGTAAAATTATGGGCCAATATCCTTTATGAATATAGTTACAAAAATCTTCAACAAAACACTAACAAACAGAATCTGGCAGCAAGTTAAAACAGTCATACACCATTATCAATTGGGATTTATTCCAGGAATGCAAGGACTGTTCAACATTAGAAAATCTATCTTGTACACCACATTGACAGAACAAAGGTGAAGAACCACATGATCATCTCTATAGATGCAGAAAAGGCATTTGATAAAATCCAATACTTTTGATAAAACCCCCAACGTGATGGGAATAGAAGCAAAATTCCTTAATATAGTCAGGGCATCTATGAAAAACTATCAGCCAACATCATACTTAAGGGAGAAACATTGAGAGCTTTACTCTTGCAATCAGGAACAAGACAAGGATGTCCAGTTTCACCACTCATATTTAATATTGTATTGGAAATCAGAGCCAGAGCAATAAGACAAGAAAAACAAATAAAAAGTATCCAAATTGGATAAGTAGTAAAATTATTTCTGCTTGTTGATGACATGATCCTATATATATCAAATCCCAGAGTTCACAAGGAAACTTTAGGAACTAATAGAGGAAATTGACAAGATCTAGGGTATAATGTTAACAAACAACAATCAGTTGGGTTTATATACACCCACAATGAGAAATATGAATGAAGATTAAGAAAACTATCCCAGTTACAACAGCATTTAAGAGAATATAATACCTAGAACTAAATTTAACCAAGGATGTGAATGACTTATACAATAAAAATTGTAAAACACTGTTGAAAGAATTAAAGATATATGAATGGAAAGATGTTCCATGTTCATGGATTGGAAGACTTAATATTCTTAAGATGTCAATACAACCCAAAGTGATCTATAGATTCAACACGATCCCAAACAAAATCTAATAGCCTTCTTTACAGAAATAGAAAAAAAAAATCCTCAATTTTATATGCAATGGCAAGAGATTTCAAATAGCTAAAGCAATTTTGAAGGACAAGAAGATAGAGAACTCATGTTTTCTGTTTTCAAAACATATCATACAGCTACAGTAATCAAAACAGCCTGGTACTGGTATAATAATAGACTCATAGACCAATGGAATAGAATTGAGAATCCAGAGACAAACTGACACATCTATAGTCAACTGGTTTTTGGGAAGCTTGCTAAGTGTTCAATGGGGAAAGATGAATCTTTTCAATAAACAGTATTGGGAAAATTGTGTTTCTGTAAGCAGAAAAATGAAACAGGATATGTGCCTCACACCATACACAAAAACAAATTCAAGATGGATTAAGGACATAAATGTGAAAACTAAAACTATAAAATTCTTAGAAAAAAATACAGGGGCAAGGCTGTCTGGCCTAGCTTTTAACAGTGGATTTTCTGATATAACAACAAAAGCAGGAAAAGCAAAAAAGCAAACACAAAATAAATAAATTGGACCTTATATAAATTAAAACTTTTTCATCCAAAGACTTTACCAAAAAAGTACAAATACAAGCTACCAGTTGGGAGAATATCTTCAGAAAGTATATATCTGTTAAGAATTTAATAACCAAAATATATATAAAACTTCTAAAACTTAACAGAAAGACAACCCAATAAAAAAATGACCAAAGGACTTCAATAGACAATTAAACAAAGAGGATATTCAAATGGCCCACAAATACTTGAAAAGATTCTCAATCTTTAGGCATCAGAGAGATGCAAATACAAACCACAGTAAGATACTGTTTCATTCCACTAGAATGGCTGAGATTAAAAAAAAAAAGAACAGAAAAAACAAATATTGGCAAGATGTGGGAAAATCGGAACCCTTATCCATTGCTGGTTTGAATGCAAAATGATAGTCATTGTAGAAAACAGAGTGGTGGTTCCTCAAAAAACTGAAAATAGAACTACTGTACGATTCAGCAATTACACTGATAGGAATATACACACGGACTTGAAAGCAGTGATGCAAACAGACACATGTACACCTATGTTCCCTGTAGCACTGTTCGCAATTGCCAAAATGTGGAAACAACCTAAATGCCCATCAGTGGTTGAATGTGTAAACAAAATGTGACACTTTCATACAGTGGAGTAGTAATCAGCCAGAGAAAGAAATGCAGTCCTGATAAAATAAGATGGATGAAACTTGAAGATATTTTGCTAAGTGAAATAAATAAATAATAAAAGAATATTATATGACCTCACTGATGTAAAAATATAATAACGGGCAAATGAATAGAGACCAAAGTTTATTAGTGCTTACCAGAGGCAGGATGTTGAGGGAAAAGGAAAGTTATTGCTTATGAAGCACGGAGTTTTTGTTTACGTTGACGGAAAATTCACATTAATTAAGGGTGATGGTTGTACAGATGATCAATGTAATTGATGTCAATAAGTTGTACCCCAGTAAAAAGTTGAATTGTCAAATGTTGTGTGATATATATTTTTATAACAACAAAAAAAGAGCAGCTGCTGAGGCTGCTTATGTACAATCAAACACTTCATGGGATTCGATTTGTCAGTTTAGAGACTTAGAGTCATGGTTTCATGAGAATTTCAGCTAATTGGCCTTCTACAATTTATAGCGTTTCTGTTCTAACTCCTAGTTTGTTGCATAGTGCCTGGGGTGTTAAAATCTTGCAAGTGGCCATCCATGTTACAACAACTGGTCTTTATTTGCCTCGGACAACAGAGGAAGAAGGAGAGTCAGGGATAGAAGCAGGAAATGGAATGTGTTGCTAATTGCCCCCGTGAACAACTGCCTCCTTTGCCAGGAGATGTGAAGAACTGTAAGATGCCTGGCTACTATTACTGAATGTTTTGATCAAAGATTCCATAAAAGAATCCTGATTAAACCAAAAATAGTCCCCGAAGTCTATTTTCAACAAAACTTAATTAGCAAAAAATGTCTGCCTTGAGCATTGTGTTCTTTTAAAGAATTATCTGTGTGAGATCAAACTGACAACAGCAACTCAAACTGGAAGCCTCATTCATTGCAGGTAGGAATGTAAAATAAGAAAGCCGTCGTGGAAAATATTTTGGCAGTTCCTTAAAACGTTGAACATAGAACTACCATATGAGTTAATCCACCAGCAGCTTTTCTTTACCCAGAGTTATTTTTTTTTCTTTCCTATTACTGCTTTTAGACATAAGATGGACAATTTTTATTTCCCGTTAACTTTGATTATGACTTTCTAGAAAATACCAGTCATTTGGAAGGAAATCTTAAAAATGTACACTTATTGCTTACATGTTGTTCTTGCATGAGATTTGCCTTTATTGATATTTCTTCATTAGCCAACCCACAAATTATTTGCACTCAGCCTAAACGCTTTGAAATAAAGTTCAGGTGATGATTTTCCTTCTGATTCGTTCCTCCTGTTGCTGCATCCTTAAAAAAAAAAAATTTTTTTTTTCAAATAGTGGTCACAGCTGGCCCTTCTTGCATGCAGGGTGGGCCAAATCTGATTTAGGTTAATTTCATATTACTTCTCTCAGTATAATGTTTTACTGGTCCATCCATGATGTGACACACATCAATATTTTTTTTTATGGCTGAGTAATATTCCACTGTGTGCATATCACATTTTATTTATTCATTCATCTGTTGATGGACATTTTGGTTACTTCCACATTTTAGCTACTGTAAAAGGTGCTAAAATGGAGATTGGAGTACATATGCCTGTTTGCTAATTAGTATTAATAAGGTTAGGTTAAAATTTCACCAAATTTATATGATTATAAAATTAATATGAATTTATTTGTTTGATGTTAAATTCCATGAGAGCAGGGTCTGTTTGTCTCTGACTATTCCTTCTACATTTGGCAGATGATAGATATACAATAAAACTTTCCTTAATCCATTTGTGTTTGGAACCTGCTTCTAGAAAGACATTTTATAATTCTCATTCAATTCTTTTTTATTTTTTATTGTGCTTTAAGTGAAAGCTTATAAATCAAGTCAGTCTCTCATACAAAAACTTATACACACCTTGCTATGTACTCCCCCTAATGAGACAGCACACGCCTTCTCTCCATCCTGTATTCCCCATGTCCATTCAGTCAGCTTCTGTCCCCCTCTGCCTTCTCATCTCCCCTCCAGGAGCTGCCCACATAGTCTCAGGTGTCTACTTGAGCAAAGAAGCTCACTCCTCACCAGTATCATTTTCTATCTTATACTTCTGTCCAATCCCTGTCTGAAGAGTTGGCTTTGGGGATGGTTTCAGTCTTGGGCTAAAAGACGGTCTGGGGACCATGACCTCTGGGGTCCTTCTGGTCTCAGTCAGATGATTAAGTCCAGTCTTTTTATGAGAATTTGAGATCTGCATCCCACAACTCTCCTGCCCCATCAGGGATTCTCTGATGTTTTCCCTGTCAGGGCAGTCATTTGTCGTAGCAGGGCACCGTCTAGGTCTTCTGGTCTCAGGATGATGTAGTCTCTGATTTACATGGCCCTTTCAGTCTCTTGGATTCATAATTACCTTGTGTCTTTCGTATTTTTCATTCTCCTTTGGTCCAGATAGGTTGAGACCAACTGATGCATCTTAGATGGCCACTTACTAGTGTTTACGACCCAGACGCCACTCACCAAAGTAGGATGCAGAATGTTTTCTTAATAGATTATATTATGCCAAATTGACCTAGATGTCCCATGAAACCATGGTGCCCAGACCCATGCCCCTACTACTCTGGCCATCGAAGCATTCAGTTTATTCAGGAAACTTCTTTGCTTTTGGTTTAATCCAATTGTGCTGACCTCTACTGTATTGTGTGTTGTCTTTCCCTTCACCTAAAATAGTTCCTGTCTACTACCTAATTAGTGAATACCCCTCTCCCTCCCTCACTCCCTGCTCTCTTAACCATCAAAGAATATTTTCTTCTATTTAAAGTGTTTCTTGAGTTCTTATAATACTGGTCTCATACAATATTTGTCCTTTTGCAACTGACGAATTTCTCTCTTATAATGCCTTCCAGATTCCTCCATGTTACGAAATGTCTCACCTGTTCATCATTGTTCTTTATCAATACGTAGTATTCCTTTGTATGAATATACCATAGTTTATTTATCCATTCATCTGTTGATGGGTACCCTGGTTGCTTCCATCTTTTTGCTACTGTAAAGAGTGCTGCAATGAACATGGGTGTGCATAGATCTGTTCGTGTAAAGGCTCTTATTTCTCTAGGATGTATTCCAAGCAGTGGCATTGCTATATCACACTGTAGTTCTATTTACAGCTTTTTAAGGAAGCGCCAAATCGATTTCCAAAAAAGTGGTTGTACCATTTTGCATTCCAACTAGCAAAGTATAAGTGTTCTTGTCTCTCCACAACTTCTCCAACATTTATTATTTTGTGTTTTTTGTGCCAGCCTTGTTGGACTGAGATGGTATCACATTGCAGTTTTGATTTGCATTTCTCTAATGGCTAATGATCATGAGCATTTCCTCATATATCTGTTAGCCGGCCAAATGTCTTCTTTGGTGAAGTACCTGCTCATATCCTTTACCCATTTTTTAATTGGGTTATTTGTCTTTTTGTTGTTGAGTTTTTGCGGCATCATGTAGATTTTAGAGATCAGACACTGATCAGAGATGTCATAGATAAAAACTTTTTCCCAGTATGTAGATAATCTTTTTACTCTTTTGGTTAAGTCTTTAAATGAGCAGAGGTGTTTGATTTTTAGGAGCTCCCAGTTATCTAGTTTCTCTTCTGGTGTTTGTGCATTGTTAGTAATGTTTGTATACCGTTTATGCCGTGTATTAGGGCTCCTAGCATTGTCCCTAATTTTTCTTCCATGATCTTTATTATTTTAGGTTTTATATTTAGATCTTTGATCATTTTGAGTTAGTTTTTGTGCATGGTGTGAGGTATGGGTCTTGATTCATTTTTTTGCAGATGGATATCCAGTTATGCCAGCACCATTTGTTAAAGAGACTGTCTTTTCTCCATTTAACTGAATTTTGACCCTTGTCAAATATCAGCTGCTCATATGTGGATGGATTTATGTCTGGATTCTCAATTCTGTTCCATTGGTCTATGTATGTATTTGTTGTTGTACCAGTACCAGGCTGTGTTGACTACTGTGACAGTATAATATGTTCTAAAATCAGGTAGCATAATATGTTCTAAAATCAGATAGTATGTTCTTCTTTTTTCAGTAATGCTTTACTTATCTGGGGCCTTTTTCCTTCCATATGAAGTTGGTGATTTCTTTCTCCATCTCATTAAAAAACGTAATTGAAATTTGAATCAGAATTTCATTAAATCTATAGATCACTTTTGGTAGAATAGACATTTTTGCAATGTTAAGTCTTCCTGTCCATGAGCAAGGTATGTTTTCCCACTTACGTAGGTCTCTTGGTTTCTTGCAGACGTGTTTTGTAGTTTTCTTTGTGTAAGTCTTTTACAATTCTGGTGAGATTTATTCCTAAGTATTTTTACCTTCTTGGAGGCTACTGTAAATTGTATTGATTTGGTGATTTCCTCTTCGATGTTCTTTTTGTTGGTGTCGAGGAATCCAACTGTTTTTTGTATGTTTATCCTGTATCCTGATACTCTACTGAACTCTTCTATTAGTTTCAGTTGTTTTCTTGAGGATTCCTTAGGGTTTATTTTGTATAAGATCATGTCATCTGCAAATGGAGATACTTTTACTTCTTCCTTGCCAATCTGGATGCCCTTTATTTCTTTGTCTGGCCTAATTGCTCTGGCTAGGACCTCCTGCACAATGCTGAATAAGAGTGATGATAAAGGGCATCCTTATCTGGTTCCCATTCTCAAGGGGAATGCTTTCAGGCTCTCTCCATTTAGGATGATGTTGGCTGTTGGCTTTGTCTAAATGCCCTTTATTATGTTGAGGAATTTTCCTTCTATTCCTATTTTGCTGAGAGTTTTTATCATGAATGGTTGTTGGACTTTGTCAAATGCCTTTTCTGCATCAATTGATAAGATCATGTGGTTCTTGTCTTTTGTTTTATTTATGTGATAGATTACATTGATTGTTTTTCTAATGTTGAACCATCCCTGCATACCTGGTATGAACCCCACTTGGTAATGGTGAATTATTTTTTTGATATGTTGTTGAATCCTATTGCGTATAATATTGTTGAAGATTTCTGTATCTAACTTCATGAGGGATATAGGTCTGTATTTTGGTTGTTGTTCTTGTTGTTTTTGATGTCTTTACCTGGTTTTAGTATCAGGGATTTGCTGGCTTCATAAAATGTGTGTAGGACTTTTCCATCCTTTCCTATGCTCTGAAATACCTTTAGTAGTAGTGGTATTAACTCTTCTCTGAAAGTTTGGTAGAACTCTGCAGTGAAACTGTCAGGCCCAGAGATCCTTTGTTTTGTTTGTTTGGGAGTTTTTAATTACCTTTTCTATTTCTTATTTTTTACGGGCTTCTTTGTATGTTCTACCTCTGTTTGTATGAGTTTAGGTAGGTAGCGTGTTTCCTGAAATTCTTCATTTCTTCTAGGTTTTCAAATTTGTTAGAGTACAATTTTTTGCAGTAGTCTGATATGATTCTTTTAATTTCAGTTGGGTCTGTTGTCATATTGCCTATCTCATTTCTTATTCGGGTTATTTGCTTCCTCTCCTGTTTTTCTTTTGTCAGTTTGGCCAATGGCTTATCAATATCATTAATGTTTTCAAAAAACCAGCTTTTTGTCTTGTTAACTCTTTCAATTGTTTTTCTGTTCTCTATGTCATTTAATTCTGCTCTAATTTTTATTGTTTGTTTTCTTCTAGTGCCTGAGAGTTCCTTTTGTTTCTCTCTTTCTATTTGTTCAAGTTGTAGGGATAATTCTTTGATTTGGCCCTTTCTTCTTTTTGGATGTGTACATTTATTGATATAAATTGAGCTCTGAGCACTGCTTTCACTGTGTCCCAAGTGTTCTGATAGGAAGTGTTTTCATTCTCATTGGATTCTATAAATTTCCTTATTCCATCCTTATTGAGCAGGGTATTTTTCCAACTGTTTCATTACTTTTCCCTTCTTTTTCAGTTATTGATTTCTACTGTTACGGGTTTATGGTCAGAGAAGCTGCTTTGTAATGTTTCAATGTTTTGGATTCTGTTAAGGCTTGCTTTATGACCTAATACGTGGTCTATTCTAGAGAATGTTCTGTATACATTGGGAAAAAAAAGTATGCTTGTCTACTGTTGGGTAGATTGTTCTGTGTATGTCTATGAGGTCAAGTTGATTGATTGTAGCATTCAGATCTTCCATGTTTTATTGAGCTTCTTTCTGGATATTCTGTCTGCCAAAAATGGTGTGTTGAAGTCTCTTGCTATTACTGGGGAGCTGTCTATTTCACTTTTCTGTGCTATTACAGTTTGTTTTATGTATCTCGAAGCCCTTTCACTAGGCACATAAATATTTAATATGGTTATATCCTCCTGGTATATTGTCCTTTTGTTATATAGTGTCTTTCCTTATCCTTTGTCATGGATTTAACTTTAAAGTCTATTTTTTTGGAAATTAATATTGCCACTCCTAGTCTTTTTTTATTTTTTGGATTTTTAAAAAAATTTTATCGTGCTTTAAGTGAAAGTTTACAAATCAAGTTAGACTCTCATACAAAAATTTATATACACCTAGCTATGCACTCCTAATTGCTCTCCCCTAATGAGACAGCTCACTCCTTCCCTTCACTCTCTGTTTTTGTGTCCATTTGGCCAGCTTCTGACCCCCTCTGCCCTCTCATCTCCCCTTCAGACAGGAGATGCCAGCATAGTCTCATGTGTCTCCTTGATCTAAGAAGCTCCTTCTTCACCAGTATCATTTTCTATTCCATACTCCAGTCCAATCCCTATCTGAAGAGTTGGCTTTGGAAATGTTTCCTGTCTTGGGCTAACAGGAGGTCTGGGGACCATGAACACTGGTGTCCTTCTAGTCTCAGTCAGACCATAAGTCTGGCCTTTTATGAGAATTTGGGATCTACATCCCACTGCTCTCCTGTTCCCTCAGAGGTTCTCTGTTGTGTTCCCTGTCAGGGCAGCCATCAGTTGTAGCTGGGCAACATCTAGTTCTTCTGGTCTCAGGCTGATATAGCCTCTGGTTTATGTGGCCCTTTCTGTCTCTTCGGTTCATAATTTCTTTGTGTCTTTGGTGTTTTTCATTCTCCTTTGCTCCAGTTGGGTTGAGACCAATTGATGCATCTTAGATGGCCACTTGCTAGCGTTTAAGACCCCAGATGCCACTCTCCAAAGTGGGGTTAAGAATGTTTTTTTAATAGATTTTATCATGCCAATTGATTTAAATGTCTCCGGAAACCGTTGTCCCCAAACCCCTGTCCCTGCTATGCTGGCCTTCGAAGCATTCAGTTTATTCAGGAAACTGCTTTTGGTTTAGTCCACTTGTGCTGACCTCTCCGGTATTGTGTGTTGTCTTTCCCTTCACCTAAAATAGTTCTGATCTACTGTGCATTAGTAAAAACCCCTCTCTCTTCCTCCCTCCCTCTCCCTTCTCGTAACCATCAAAGCATATTTTTTGATTGTTGTTTGCTTGATATATTTTTTCCATCCTTTGAGTTTTAGTTTGTTCGTGCCTCTAAGGTGTGTCTCGTGTAGACAGTGTATACATGAATCATTTTTTTTTTAATCCGTTCTGCCATTGTCTGTCTCTTTATTGGTGCATTTGGTCCATTTACATTTAGCATAATTATGGATGGATATGAGTTTAGTGCTGTCATTTTGATGTCTTTTTTTATGTGTTGTTGAGAGTTTCTTTTTTTTCCACTTAATTTTTGTGCTGAGTATTTTGTCTTTCTGTGTTGTCTTTTCCTCTTATTCATTGTTGTTGATTTTGTTTTTGCTTATTCTATGTTGTGCTTGTATTTTATTTTGACTTGTAGGATTGTTAGCCTCCTTTGTGATTACGTAATATTTACCCCTATTTTTCTAAGTTTAAACCTAACTTTTATTTATTTATATTGCCTTCACTCCCTCTCCATATGAAAGTATGACTACATTTTTTACTCCCTCTTTATTGTTTTAATGTTTTCATCTTTTATGTAATGACATCACTATTTCCCTGTTTTGGGTGTTTTTTAATCTTGATTTATTTTTGTGATATCCCTATCTGGGTTGATATCTGATTGTCCTGTCCTGTGTTGTAGTCTGGAGTTGATACCTGATTTCATTGATTTTCTAACCAGAGAACACCCTTTAGTATTTCTTGTAGTTTTGGTTTGGTTTGGTTTTTATGAATTCCCTAAACTTCTGTTTATCTGGAAATGTCCTAATTTCGGCTTCATATTTGAGAGACAGTTTTCCTGCAGATATGAGTCTTGGCTGGCAATTTTTTTCCTTCAATGCTTTATATATGTCAGCCCATTACCTTCTTGCCTGCATGGTTTCTGTCGAGTAGTCCAGGCTTATTCTTATTGACTCTCCTTTGTAGGTGACTTTTCTTTTATCCCTAGTCACTCTTAAAGTTCTCTCTTTATCTTTGGTTTTGGCAAGTTTGATTATAATATGTCTTGATGACTTTCTTTTGAGATCTACCTTATGTGGGGTTTGGTGAGTATCTTGGATAGATAATCTTCTTGTCTTTCACAATATCAGGGAAGTTTTCTGACAGCAAATCTTCGACAATTTTCTCTGTATTTCCTGTTATCCCTCCCTGTTCTGGTACTTCAGTCACTGGTAGCTTATTTGTCTTGTTAGAGTCCTACGTGATTTTTAGGGTTTCTTCATTTTTTTTTATTCTTTTATCTGATTTTTCTTCAAATATATTGGTGCCATGTGTTTTATCTTCAATCTCATTAATTCTGCCTTCCACCTCCTCAATTCTGCTACTCTGACTTTCTGTTGAATTGTCTAATTCTGTAATTTTATTGTTAACCTTCTGAATTTCTGATTGCTTTCTCACTGTGGACCCTTGCACCCTATTGAAGTTTCCATTATGTTCTTGAATATCCTTTTTAATTTCTTCAACTGCATTATCCGTGTCTTCATTCGCTTGTTCTGCATTTTGTGTGATCTCCTTCCTGATCTCTTGAAGGGTTCTGTATGTTAATCTTTTGTATTCTACATCTGGTAATTCTGGGAAGACATCTGCATCCAGAAGATTCCTTGATTCTTTCTTTTGAGAGCTTGTTGAAGCAATTGTGGTCTGCTTCTTTCTGTGATTTCATTCTGACTGTTGTCTCTGAGCCATCTATATATTTTTGTATTAATTTATTTTATGTTTGCTTACTGTAGCCTAGCTTCTTGCTTTGTTTTGTTTTTATATGTGCAAATAAGCTCCTTGAGTGAGCTAGCTTGATTATTTATGCCTTCGAAGTGCTAATGTTCTGTCACCATATGGCTAGAACTGTTACCATGTATATGAACCTAGGAGTCCATTCACTTTCCTTGTATGGATTCAGCTACGTTGTGCAGGTGGTTTGTAATCAAGTGTGTGGTACAGGCTCGGTCCTCTAGTCTTAGAGGGGTAGGGGTCACTGGTATAGACACAGGTATCTTGTTAAAGCAGGGGGTCATAGTCTGACCAAGGCAGGGGGCTGACACAATCCCCCTAGTGTCTCTGAGGAAAGAGTGTCCCTTTCCCCACAGAGCACACAGATGTGTGGGTTCTGCAGCTGGAACATGGGCACCCAGTGCTTTCGTTTATAAGGACTGGGAGGCACCACTTATCCTTGGATCCTTTTCACAGGTTGCTAGGTGACATGGGTGGAGTCACCAGTCCTCAGGCCCCTGATGTGTGTAGGTGATGACCCTGTTTAATAGGCAAAGCTGTGTCAAACATAAAAAATGTACCTTTCAACTGCATGGCTGAAACAGTTGAAGTCAGATCTCAAGCACATACGCTGTTGCAGTAACATGGGCCTGATCTCTTGAAATGGGCTCACACAGGTCCATGCAGCAGTGAAAGGTATTCAAAGTCTGCAGACAGTTTATGCCTGGACAGGAGCTGCTTCTGTCCTGAGCTCCCCAGCTTAGTGGAGCTGGCAGGTTATCTTTCCCCCAATTGTTAATTTATTCCTGCTCCAAGGCTGGGAGAAAGTCTCAGAGTGCACAGGAGGACTATCTCAGGCCCAGGGAAATCAACAGCCACTGAAGCCAGCTTGCAGGCTGGGGAGCAGTAAAATAAACGCAAGAACTTAGCTTTTGCTGAGAGCGCTGCTCTTCTCTGGTTCCCGAGGTATGAGTAGACTGTGTGATTCTCTGTCTTTTCTTGAGGAAACCATGGCAGTTGCTCCAGGGGATCATAACTGAGGGGTGCTGATTCCTGCCGAGTCAGGTCCGGCAACTACTCACTGCTTATGAGCTGTCGTCTCTCCCTCCTGCCACTCAGTCTGATTTTCTGCCTTTGCCTTTGATATTCAGGGCTCCTAGCTTGTCATATATATAATTGTTTCACCTGTTTTTTTGAGTCTTTGTTGTAAAAGGGATCACTGGAAGCATCTGACTACTCTGCCATCTAGGCCCCACATCTACTCATTCAGTTCTTAATACAAGAAAATAAATACATTAACTTCACTAAAGTTATGGAAATAAGAATTCATCTTTGTTAATGGAAATCCAGAAATTAGCTGAAGTTATACTTTTTTTTTCTTGGCTTTAACAAACAAAAAAAAATTCTTTTTTGCAGTGTAGGAGGCTAAAAGTCCAAATTCCAGATGCTGGCTTTGGGGAACTCTTCTCTCTCTGCCAACTCTGGGGGGAAGTTCCTTTTCTCTTTTTAGCTTCTTTTCTCAGTTTCTTGGCAATCGTTGTTAGGCATATATCTTCCCCTCCATTTGTGCTTGCTTCTCTGTAGCCCTAGTGGCAATGCGGTTAGCAGATTGGCTTCTAACCAGAAGGTTGGCAGTTTGAATCATCAGCCAATTCTTGGAAACTCTATGGGGCAGTTCTTCTCAATGGCAATGGGTTTTTGGGTTTTCTCTGTCTCTAATCTGATATTTTTTTAAATCTCAAAGTGATTGGCTTAAGACATACCCTACACTGATATGGCCTTGTTAACATAACAAAGAAAACCCTATTAGCTGAAGTGATACTTTCTTTAAAGGCCAGTGAATATGTTAATACAGGCATATCTCAGAGATATTAGGGGTTTGATTCCAGACCACCACAATAAAGCAAATATTGAAACAATGTGAACATTGTTATAAAGCGAGTCACACTTTTTTTTTATTTCCCAGTGCATGTAAAAGTTATGTTTATGCTTTACTGTAGTCTATGTAGACTATTAAGTGTGCAATAGAATTACATCTAAAAAAAACACAAACTTTAACTGCAAAATATTTTATTGCTAAAAAATGCTAACCATCATCTGAGCCTTCAAAGAGTTGTAACCTTTTTCCTGGTGAAGTGTCTTGCCTCCATGCTGATGGCCGCTGACTGATCAGGGTGCTGGTTGCTGAAAGTTGGGTGGCTGTGGTAATTTCTTAAAATAAGACAGCAATGAAGTTTGCTGTGTCATTTGACTCTTTCTTTCATGACAAATTTCTCTGTAGTATGCGATGCTGTTTGATAGCATTTTACCCAGGGTAGACCTTCTTTCAAAATTGGAGTCAATATTCTGAAAGCCTGCTACTGCTTTATTAACTAAGTTTATGTAATATCCTAAATCCTTTGTTGTCATTTCAACAATGTTCACAGCATCTTCACCAGGGGTAGATTCCATCTCCAGAAACCACTTTTTTGCTCATCCATAAGAAGCAACTCCTCATCCTTTAAAGCTTTGTCATGAGATTGCAGAAATTCAGTCACATCTTCAGGTTCCACTTCTAGTTCTCTTGTAATTCCCACCACATCTGCAGTTGCTTCCTTCACTGAAGTCTTGAACCCCTCAAAGTCATCCATGAGGCTTACAACCAACTTCTTCCAAACTCCTGTTAATATTGACATTTTGACCTCCTCGCATGAATCATGAATGTTCTTAATGCCATATAGAATGGTGAATCCTTTCCAGAAGGTTTTCAATTTACTTTGCCCAGACCCATCAGAAAAATCACCATCTACAGCAGTTATAACATTATGAAATATGTTTCTTAAATAAAAGTTGAAAGTACTCCTTGATCCATGGGCTGCAGAATAGATGTTGTGTCAGCAGGCATAAAAACAATATTAATCTCCTTGGACATCTCAATCAGAGCTATTAGGTGACCAGGTGTATTGTCAATGACCAGTAATATTTTGAAAGGAATCTTTTTTTTTTTTTTCCTGAACAGTATGTCTCAACAGTCAGCTTAAAATATTCAGTAAACCATGTTGTAAACAGATATGCTGTCGTCCAGGCTTTGTTGTTCCATTTGTGGAGCATAGGCAGAGTAGATTGAGCATAATTCTTAAGGGCCCTAGGGTTTTCAGAATGGTAAATGAGCATTGGCTTCTACCTTAAATCACTAGTTACATTAGCCTCTCACAGGAGAGTCAGCCTGTCCTTTGATGCTTTGAAGCTAGGCATTGACTTCTCTCCAGCTATGAAAGTCCTAGATGGCATCTTCTTCTAGTATAAGGCTGTTTTGTCTAAATTGAAAATCTGTTGATTAGTGTAACTACCTTCATCAATTATCTTAGCTAGATCTTCTGGATAACTTACTGCAGCTTCTACATCAGCACCTGTTGCTTTACCTTGTACTTTTATATTATGGAGATGGCTTCTTTCCTTAAACTCATGAATCAACCTCATCTAGCTTCGAATTTTTCTTCTGAAGCTTCCTCATCTATCTCAGCCTTCACAGAATTGAAGAGAGCTAGGACCTTGCTCTGGATTAGGCTTTGGGCTTAAGGGAATGTTGTGGCTGCTTTGATCTTCTATCCAGACCACTAAAACTTTCTCTGTATCAGCAATAAGGCTGTTTGCTTTCTTATCATACTGGAGTAGCGCTTTTAATTTCCTTCAGGAACTTTTCCTTTGCATTCACAATTGGGCTAACTGTTTGGTGCAAAGGCTTACCTTTCAACCTGTTTTGACTTTCAACATGCCTTCCTGACTAAGCTTAATCATTTCTAGCTTTTGATTTAAAGTGAGAGACATGGAACTCTTCCTTTCACTTGAACACTTAGAGACCGTTGTAGGATTATTAACTGGGCTAATTTCAATATTGCCATGTCTCAGGGAATAGAGAGTCCCTAGGAGAGGGAGGGAGATGGCAGAAAAGCCAGTCAGTGGAGCAGTCAGAACACATACAACATTTATCAATTAAGTTTGCCATCTTATATGGGCACAGCTGGTGGTGCCCCAAAACAATTGCAATAGTAACATCAAAGATCACTGAACAGATCACCATAGCAGATATAATAATAATGTAAAAGTTCGAAGCATTAGGAGAATTACCAAAATATGACACTATAAGTGAGCTCATGGTATTGGAAAAATGAGGCCGATAGAATTTCTTGATGCAGGGTTGCCACAAACCTTCAATTAGTAAAAAAATGTAATATCTGTGAACTTCAATAAAGTGAAGCACCATAAAATGAGGCCTGCCTGTACTGTTCCCTGCTTCCCTCTCCTTTTTAGATAATGAAGCCATATTTTTTTCTCAGTTAACGCTCAAGTTCTCCCCCACTATAACATTTTCTGTCATATCTATACTACTCAATTGTGCCTTATTCTTTGACTACTAGTTGCCTTTGTAGGTCTTTAGTGCTATATAAGGTAGACACAAGAATTTGGATCCCTGAGTTGAGGTTTATGATCTGGTGTTGTGTGCCATGACCTATTACAACCTTATGATGCCTTTCTGTAGTTGCTGTAGATGCCGTAATTCCCCAGCTCCAAGATCACAAGATTTGTCATTCACCATTTAAGGAAGTATCACACATTTGAATATTTACATTTTTTTGCAGTCTTCACAGAAATAACAAAATAATAAAAATGATGGGTACATTTTAGTTATTCTGTAAAAAAGTATCTATTAATTTTTTTTTTTTTAGAGGCCTTTACTCATAGTGACCCTATAGGCAACTGGACGGCAGTGGGTTTGGTTTATTTTTGGTAGAGGCCTTTAATTTACTTGAAGATAATTTATCAATTCATATAATGTCCCAGCCTACAAAATGCATATGTATATGTATAATCATATATGTTCTGTTCATTAGAATGCTGTTGTGGATAGTGTGGATGGTGTGGTAAAATGAGATAGTAAAACTCCCTTTCTCACCCCACGCAGGGAATAATCATGATGGCATGGCCATAAGTCTCCACTGTATCACTCAAAGTCTAATTGGTGGAGTGGGACACATGGTCCCTGTGGTGTTTCCAGTATAAACAAGCCATACTCTAAATCTAGACATTTTATCCTTATTGGAAGCCATATTCTTCTCCTTTATACCTCAGATATGGGGTTCAATCTCTGTTAGCATATGCCAACTCTGTGGGTTTTATTCTCCTGACCCCCATATATGCAACAATACAGAGAAAGCAGGCCATGCCTCCAAACCCTTGCATGTTATTAAGGAGAGTCTGCTACCTTTTTATCACCCAACTGGTAGTTTCACAGTAATCCTCCCAGTCATTTCTGGCTATTCAAATTATGCCATATTGATAATTGAAATCTCACAAAAAGTACTAAACCAGAAAAGACCATCCAAGAAAAGGCTGGGATTGTGCACAATATCAGGTATTCCAAAAAACTTTTTATGTATGTATGTAATAATCCTCATCTTTCTTGTTCTTGCTAATGATTGTGGGAAAAAGCACTTCACCAGGATCTGCCTTTGATTGTAACCAAACATTTTCCATAGAATTTAAACATGTCCCTAAATTTAACCCTTCTCCAGCTCCAGATAAATCTGTGCTCATGACCATGTAGATTTGTGAAGCATTGAAATTTACTTTCCTCTTCCAAAGTTTATCTAAATAGTCTGACAAGGTAGAATCATGTCAAATCAATAATACCACAAACCAAACCAAACCCATTGCCACTGAGTGGATTCCGACACATAGCAACCCTATAGGAGAGAAGAACTTCTCCCATAGAGTTTCTAAGGAGTGGCTGGTGGACTTGATCTGCTGCCCTTTTGGTTACCAGCCATTACTCTTAACTACTGTACCACCAGGGCTCCAAAAACCACAGTGAACCTTTAATCTCTTTGTCTTAGTTATCTCATGCTGCTGTGATAGAAATACTGCAAGTAGATAGCTTTAACAAAGAGAAATGTATTTTCTCACAGTCCAGGAGGCTAGAAGTCTGAATTCAATGTGCCAGCTCCAGGGGAAGTCTTTATCTCTCTCTGTCAGCTCTAGGGGAAGGTCCTTGTTATCGATCTTCCCTGGTCAAGGAGCTTCTCAGTGCAGGAACCCCGGGTCCAAAGGATGCTCTATTGTCCTGGCTCTGGTTTCTTGGTGGTATGAGGTCTCCCTGTCTCTCTGTTCTTCTTTCTTATACCTCAAAAGAGATTGATTTAAGACCCAGCCTAATCGTGTAGACTGAGTACTACTTCATCAGCATGACTGCCTCTAATCCTGTCTCATTGACATCATAGAGAGAGGATTTACAACACACAGGAAAATCACATCATATGACAAAATGGTGGACAATCACACAATACTGGGACTCATGGCCTAGTCAAGTTGACACATATTTTGGGGAGAGACAATATAACACTCTTCAATTCAGCATTGCAAAACCAGGTCCATGCTCCTGACAGATCCCTGAGCCAAGTCAGATTCTAGCTGAATCACAAAATCATCTTTTAGAATTCCATGCAGGCTGGTGGAAAGGAGGCTTTGGCTGAAGAGAACAGCTCTGGTTGGACTTCTGCTCCTTTACATTTATTTTTTAAATTTCCACTAGATAGGGAAGCATAGTAGAAATAAAAGAGAATTCATTCATTTTTTTCTTCAATTATTCTTTTTTGTCTCAATTTTCTACTTTAGCAAGGTACTGTCTATATTCAAAAGTGAAACATATTCCACTTGCTCCTAGAGTAGTTCACAATCTATTGCTTACGAATACATATCACAAGAAAGAGAGCTAAAATGCAAGCAACCAGACACCTTTCAGAAATGGTTATAATGAAATAAGCAAGGTAAAAAGAATGGGCCTGAGAAATGGTATGAAGATTCTTGGTGTTTAAGGCAAAGTTTGAGAGGAAATTGATCACATAAGTTAAAAATAAGTTTCTCAGTGGGAATATTGGAATGGGAAACTCCATGTTAAAATACAAAGCATAAACAGGAGCACGTAATTATGTAAACTGAAAATCTGAAATTTGGATTAATGTAAGCTAAAAATTTGAAATTTACTTGTCATTAAACTGTTAATTCAAAAAAGCCAAAACTTAGGCAATGCCCCAGGAAATCTTCAGGAACAAGACTTTGAAAAGAAGAAAGGCACCAATTTCAGACTTGACAAAAGTATATTTTATTTTTCTCTGATTTATTGTTATCCAAACATGTTTTCGTGACATGAGGAAAAATACATATGTAACATACTGCTCATGAAGTCCCAAATTCAACTCCAAAAAAATCTTATTTTTTTTGATATATTTATTTCAACTCTTACCAAAATATCATAGTTGCATTGAAGCTCTGTATGTGTCACTCTGGGATCCCCTCCCCTCAATATCTCAGAGAAAGAGCGCTTCTCCTCTAGTTGGTGTTTACTCTGCCTATGTATTTGTTAATGTTTATTGCAGCTATGTGTCCAACAGCAGTATGGCTTTTGATAAACGGAATTACATTCATCATTTTGCAATACATATTTTCCCTTCACATTATTTTTTAACTTTTCTAATAATTTGATATATGGATTATTTATCTATTCATTTTTCCTGTAGATGAATGTGATTTCTTCCCCTATTATTCACAGTTTCTAATAGTTTTGTTGTTCCTTTTAATGTGCTGCGATGTACATTATTTTGTATTCTTCTTTGGGAATATTTCCAGAAGTGCTAAATTGGGGGGTAAAAACATATTCAGTTTTGCGACATAGTACCAATTTCTTCCTCAAAGGGGTTGTGTAATTTGTTCTTTCGTGTTCATTTCCCTCCTTCATTTATTTATTCACTAAACAGATGTAAATGAGTGGTACTATGTGTCAGGCACTGTGCTAATGCTAGAGAATAAAAGATAACAAAAGTGACACATGTTTTTGCCCTCCTAATTCAGGAAAGCAAACCAACAAAGAGTAAATAAAAAATATACATATAGTGTGCTAGATGATGATGTATGTTATGAAAATAAAATAAAGCAAGGGAGGAAGGTAGGTAATATGGGGACACAGTGCTGCAACACTCAATATAATAGTGGATCAGTCAGAATGGACTTGGTTATGCTGCAGGAAAAAACATCTTCAACATCTCAGTGGCTGTACAAGAACAAGTTTTTATTTCTCGGCTTTCCTGTACGTCCAACAGAGGGATTGGGGTGCTGCTCACCCAAAGTTCCTTCGGGATTCAAGATGATGGGACTTTTTATTGGCTATTGTGTCATTTTATTTTCTTCTATCTGATTATATTTATTGAGCTTAATAAAACTCTAAATTGAAGTATATATGTAGATAATGCTAATAACATTAGGGATTCACTAATGGTTTTATAATATTTATAAAATTTTATATGAATAATTTTTCAATTTTATCTATTCAGATTTATTAATCCTCCACTTGTGAGGTTTAAACCTTAGTTTTTTGTTTGCAATTTTTGTATTTATACAGATTCCATTTAAAGTAATTTTCAGATATCATCTTAATTTTCATTTTAATTATACACACACCAGTATCATTTCTGTGGAATTTTTGTTGAAATTTGAAAATAATAACTACAGGAATAAGTGACAAAAGGGTTGTAACAGGAGTATAGAGAAAGCACTGTGATGTTTGGAGGTGAGACACCCTCACCGAGTAGTTGCTAGGTGCCATCAAGTTGGTTCTGACTCACATAGGTCTCTGATCAGAGAGTGGAGAAATCTTCATGCAGAACTTGTCATCTTATCTGAGTATTTTTGGGCTACTGGAATCTAGACAGATATGAATGAAGTAAATTCATAATAATTAAACAATATGAGCAATGTTATGATGGGAAATATGTAGGTATCTACACTGAATATAGCCACAAGATGTTGGTGAACAATAACCTGGAGTGGAAGGTGGACTCCAGTGAAGGAGTGAAGGTGCTGATTTTGTTTCCTGGCATCAGAATCCACTGTAGCAGATGCATTTGTCAGTGTTTGTAGCCAAGACATGCTGAGAAGGGCTTAGCATAGTGCCCAGCACACTGTGGGCACTGATAAAAAGGCAGCTCACTTGCCTTGTCCTTTTCATTCCTAAATTATGCCATCCAGTTTTGATGAGGCTTATCTTCAAGGAAGGAACCCTGGTGGTACAGTGATTAAACTGTTCAGCTGCTAAGCAAAAGTTTGGAGGTTTGACCCCACCAACCACTCTGCAGGAGAAAGATGTGACAGTCTGCTTCCATAAAGATTACAGCCTTAGAAACCCTATGGGGCAGTTCTATTCTGTCCTATAGGGTCACTATGATGTGGAATGGACTTGACAGCACACAAGAACAACAATCTTCAAGGCAATTCTCTGAGCCTTTGAGGTCAGGGAAATAGGGTGGAGGTTAGCCCTCTCATTGAGAAAGCTAAGACCACATTTGAAAATAGAATCATCAAGGTCTTGAAATTCACAGGAATGTAGAGTGTAACATTGTTTCTTTTTATTTAATTAGCTAAACTGATTCTAAAGACTGTTTGAGTTATCTGTTTATACACTTAATTAGATACAAAGATAATATTTGAACCAAAATTTTTTATTACACTGTAATACATTCTGCCACCTGGCCTCCTCCAACTTGTCCCAACCTCACTAGGCTGAGCATTCCAATGGAAATAGAAAAGTGAACAGAGACACAAGGGTAAGACTTGTTGATACCATTTCAGATCCAATTTTTTTTGAATTTTGGGGGCCATGGTGACAAACTTAGATACACAATTTGGAAACAATTATACAGTAACTGTTTTTCATATGAATCTATAAGGTGCTTTTAAATATACCAGTTTGCATGGGAGAGGAACATGAACCTAAGACATAACTCCCATCCTAAAGACTTAATAAAGTTGATAACACAATAAAGTACCTAAAGTCATCATAGGATGACATATGGTGTCACAGACAGATAGCATTCAATAATGGAACGTCTAAGGGGAAGGACATGGGATTTTAGATAAATTCTGGATTCAAGTTCTGATTATGGTATTTATTTTCTGCATGATCCTGCCTTTCTGATATTGAGTCATATTTACAGTGTCGGAATCAACTCAGATGCAACAATCAAGAAGAACAACAGCATATGAAATATAGAAATAGGCTTTTCAAACTGAAAACTATTTAACTGTTTAAAACATGTACAATTTGCTCCTTTTGGATATAGGAAAAAATCTAAATGGCAATCATGTTTGACTTCTGTGTATACATTCAGTGGAAAGTTACATATACCTGGGGAGTGGGGACGTGTGGAACTAAGGATTCTGAGAGAATCTTAAAGAAAGTAGGTACTCCAGGGAAAGGGTCAATACAAAATGCAAAGAATATGAATAACAAATTTAAAATTCTTCCTGGCTATGATAATGTGGTTAGTTGTATCCTTGTTCAACAGCTCAAAGAAATTTAAAAACCAGTGGGGACATATCTTAATTCTTAAACATGAAGAAATGGGTGTAACTTTCCTACTTTGTCCCAAGAATTTAAACCCAGTCAATCTCTTAGGAGGGTGAAAGCAGCATTCCCTTCACTTGGCTGGTTTGGCTCAAATTTTCTCTTTGGTGGAACAGAAAAGGGATAAGCTCTCAAAGCCTTGTTTGTCTCTTTGCCTGGACCATGGCTTGTTAACATGTCAACTTCAGATCTTTGTAAACATACAATACAAGAGCAAAGAATCTGGTTCTTTTTGGTATCTCTCATGTAATTCTTAATGTTAGATTTTCTGAAGTTTCTGGGTTTTTTGTTTGCTTCTTTCAGGACCAGTAGTTCATGATTATGCTACCTCCTGAAGTGGAGGAATGATAACCAATTCTTTTTGGTACGGCGACTCTGTACATAGCTTCCATCTTCTTCTTCTTCTTTTTTTTTTTTTTTTGTTTGTTTGTTTTAATTTTTATTGAGCTTCAAGTGAACATTTACAAATCAAGTCAGTCTGTCACATATAAGTTTATATACACGTTACTCCATACTCCCACTTGCTCTCCCCCTAATGAGTCAGCCCTTCAGTCTCTCCTTTCGTGACAATTTTGCCAGCTTCCAACCCTCTCTACCCTCCCATCCCCCCTCCAGACAGGACATGCCAACACAGTCTCAAGTGTCCACCTGATACAAATAGCTCACTCTTCCTCAGCATCTCTCTCCTACCCACTGTCCAGACCCTTCCATGTCTGATGAGTTGTCTTGGGGAATGGTTACCGTCCTGGGCCAACAGAAGGTTTGGGGACCATGACTGCCGGGATTCCTTTAGTCTCAGTCAGACCATTAAGTATGGCCTTTTTGTAAGAATTTGGGGTCTGCATCCCACTGGTCTCCTGCTCCCTCAGGGGTTCTCTGTTGTGCTCCCTGTCAGGGCAGTCATTGGTTGTGGCCAGGCACCATCTAGTTCTTCTGGTCTCGGGATGATGTAAGTCTCTGGTTCATGTGGCCCTTTCTGTCTCTTGGGCTCATAGTTATCGTGTGACCTTGGTGTTCTTCATTCTCCTTTGATCCAGGTGGGTTGAGACCAATTGATGCACCCTGGATGGCTGCTTGTTAGCATTTAAGACCCCAGACGCCACATTTCAAAGTGGGATGCAGAATGTTTTCATAATAGAATTATTCCATCTTCTTTTGATGCTTCATGTGTTATTCAATTTTTGCCCATACAACCCTTCAGCTTTGCAGCTCAAGGCTTGAATATTCTCTCCAGCTCTTTCAGTTTAAGAAATGTTTATTGTGCTCTTCCCTTTTGTTTTTCTAACCCTAGGTCCTTGCATAGTTTAACATAATACTTATCCTTGTATTCTTGAACTTCCCTTTGAAATATTTTGTTCAGCTCTTTTATGTAATTACTTTTCAGTTCAGTCTAGCTGCTCTGTACTTAAGAGCAAGTTTCAGAGTCTCTTCTGACACTCATTTTGGTCTTTTCCTTCCTTCATGTCTTTTTAATGATCTTTTACTTTCCTCATGTATGATGTCCTTGATGTCATCCCATAACTCATCTAGTCTTTGGTCATTAGTATTCATTGTATCAAATCTATTCTTGAGATACAAGCTAAATATGGGTGTGGTGTCTTCGATGTTGTACTTTGGCTCTCTTAGACTTATTTTGATTTTCTTCAGCTTCAACTTGATTTGTATAGGAGCAATTGACAACCTGTTCCACACTTGGTCTTTGCTTTTTCTCATGACGGTTGATATTGAGTTTTCCATCCTATCTATCCACAGATGTAGTTGATTTTATTCCTGTGCGGTCCATCTGGCAAAGTTGATTTGTATAGTCATTGATTATATAGTTAAAAAAAAGTATTTCCAATAACTAATTCATTGATCTTATGGAATTCTATCATGTGTTTTCTAACACTGTTTCTATCACCAAAGCCCTATTTTCAACTATTTCTTCTTCATTTCCAACTTTCACATTGCAACCAGCAGTGATTATCAACACAGCTTGATTGCATGTTCAATCAATTTCAGGCTTCAGTAGTTCACAAAAATATTCAATTTCTTCATTGTCACCATTTGTGGTTGGTACATGAAATTGAATAGCAGTCATAATCATTGATCTTCCTTGCAGGCCTATGGACATTAATCCATCACTAACAGCGTTGTCCTTTAAGATACATCTTGAAAATTCTTTTTTGACAACAAATACAACACTGTTTCTCCTTGATTTGTCATTGCCAACATAGGAGACCATATGGATTGTTGGATGGAGAGTGGCCAGTACAAATCCATTTCACTCTCACTAACACCTAGGATCTTCAATTGATAATCCCATCCATCTTCAATTGTTCCATTTCATTTTTTTAAATTTTATTTATTTTGTTGTTGTTGAGAATATACACAGCAAAACATACACCAATTCAATAGTTTTTACATGTACAATTCAAAGACATTGATTACATTTTTTCAGTTGTGCTACCATTCTCACACTCCTTTTCTGATTTGCTCCTCCCCCATTGACATAAATTAATTGTCCCTCAAGTTGCCTATCTAATCTTCCAAGTTGCTATTGTCAATTTGATCCCATATAGATAGATATTTCTTAAAAGACCAGATTTTTTTTTACTAATTAAGTTTAGCTATTCTTTAGTTTTAAGAAGAATTCAGGAGATATTTTTGGTTTAAGGTTTAAAGATTATCTCAGGGCAATAGTTTTAGGGGTTCATCTAGCCTCCATAGCTCCAGAAAGTCTAGAGTCCCTGATAATTTGAAATTCTGTTGTGCATTTTCCCCCTTTTGGTCAGGATTCTTCTATAGAGTCCTTGATTTAAACATTCAGTAATGGTAGCTTGGCACTATCCTGCACTTCTGGTCTCATGGTAAATGAGGCAATTGTTAATGGAGACAATTAACCACACATTCCATTCTTCCTCCTATTGATGACTTTCCTTCTTCCTCTGTTGCTTCAGGCAATTAAGACCCATTGTTGTACCTTGGGCAGCTGCTTGCAATCTTTTAAGACCCCAGGCACCATGCAATGATCTAGGAAGTAGAAATGAAGCACTAAATATATTATTAGGCCAAGGTGTTATGGATTGAATTGTGCCCCTCTCACCCCTAAAAAAATGTTTGTTGACATCCCAAACCTTGGCATTGGTGAATGTGACCTTGTTTGGAAACTGAGTCTTTGAAGATCTTATCAGACAAGCCCCCATGAGGTCATACCAGGTTAGATGGGGCCCTAATCCAATCTGACTGGTGTCAGAGAAGAAAAGACACAGAGATATACAGAGGAAGGGTGACCATATGAAAAACACATGTTAGGAAGTCTAAATTGCCTTGAAGAGTCTGGTGGTAGAATATGAAAAGTAATCCTGGTGAGGGCTATAGGGAAAGCTTATATACTGTTCTCTAAGAAGAGTATATGTATACATATGTAATCGTGAATAGAATGTTGCTAAAAATATGGACATTAAATGTGGTTCTAGTGAGAAATTGAAAGGAAATGATGAACATATTATTAGATGCCTGAGAAAAGACAATCCTCATAAAATGACAAAGAACTTGGTTGGTTTGTGTTCTTATCTGGTATAGAAAGTACAACTTGTAAGGGGGAAAAGGTATTAAAACTCCATGGGCCATTTATGCCTTGACAGGAGCCATTTCTGTCCTGAGCTCCCCAGGTTAGTGGAGCTGGCAAATTATCTTTTCCCCCAATTGCAAGTTCATTCCTTCTCCAAGGTCTGGAGGATGGCTCCACGTGCTCAATAGGGCCTATCTCAGGCCCAGAAAAATCAGCCACTGCAGCTGGCTTGGGAGTGGTGGGGGTGGGGGGTGAGGTAAAACATATGCAAGTACTTAGCTTTTGCTGAAAGCACAGTTATTCTCTGGACCCAGAGGTGTGAGTAGGCTGTGTGGCTGGCTGCTTCCCCCTGAGGAAACTGTGGCTGAATGCTAGTACCAGCCCTCTGCAGCCTCTCCCAGAAATAGTGTCTGAGGGCTCCCCGTGATTCAGGTCTGTTAACTCCTCTCTGCTTCTGAACCATCTCTTCCTCACCCTGCTCCTCAGCTCGTTTTCTATGCTTGCCTTTCATGTTCAGGGCTCCTTGCTTGTCATAAATATACTCATTTCACTTGTCTTTTTGGGTCTTTGTTGTAAGAAGCCTTGCCAGAAGCATCTGTCTATTCCACTATTTTGGCTCTGCCTCCATGAATTAAAACTTTTGGTGAAGCTGAGTGAGAAAGACATGAGTTTTGTCAGGACAGAGGGTGGACTGTTATGGAATGAATGTGTCTCATAAAGGGATATGCTGAGTCCTAACCCCTGGTCCCTGTGCATATGAACATTTTAGTTGTACCTGGTCTTTGAAAATATTATCAGTTAAATTATCAGTAGGTCATAAAGGAGTAGGGTGGGTTCCAATCCAATCTGAGTGGTGTCCTAATAAAAATGGAGAAGAGACATAGAGAGACAGACAAAAACAGAATAGCCATGTGAAGATGCATCTACAGCTAAGGAATGTCTGAAGCTATGAGACCCTGAAAGAGATAAGATCTATTCCTAAAGACTTCAGAGGGAGAATGACCAGGAAAACACATCGACTTAGCTTTCAGAACTGTGAGACAAGAAGCGTCTGTTTTTATAAGCCCCTCAGTTTATGGTATTTTGTTACAGCAGCCCCAGGAAATTAATACAAATGGAAAAATTATTTTCAACTTAAAACTTGCTATTTAAGGCATATGCAGATTTTATTTCTGTAATATTTAGAAAGAAAGTTATATTTAATGTGTCAAATTAATCCCCATTTCCTATAAATATCATCTTACTGGAAACCCTGGTGGTGTAGTTGTTAAGTGTTATGGCTGCTAACCAAGAGGTCGGCAGTTTGAATCCACCAGATGCTCCTCAGAAACTCTATGGAGAAGTTCCACTTTGTCCTATAGGGTCCCTATGAGTTGGAATCAACTCAACTGGAGTGGGTTTGGTTTGGGTTATCATCTTACTATCTAACTACTAATAAATCAAATGTCTTAAACTATTGCTTCAGGATTATGAATTGGATCAGCCACACACTGCTGCTCTCTGGCCCTGCCCCCTGCAGCTCCAAGCTCCTCTCCTCAGGCAACTGGGCTCTCCTTCTGTTTGTGATTGCTTGTGATTTCTTCATGGGGCTGCTTATTGAACTCAATTTTATGAGGAACAGTTTAATATTGAAATTTTTTTTTTACTGAGTGCAATAGAGTTAATGCAGAGATATGATGGGTAGAATTCATTTGAGGATGTTTCACTGGGTTTCCGAGTATTCAGAGAGCTTTGGTATGGTGCTAGTTCTATAACAATATTAATATAAACATTTCATGAGCTACTAAATCTGTTAATGAGTGCCCGTGATGATCTACCATATCCAAAAGTGGGTGGAGGCTTAGTGAATTATTTAACACGCATTGTGTTACAGGCTTCAATTTGCTTTTTAAGCTGTCCTTTGAGGTGTAGCCTATGAAATTCTCAATTTTAGATTAAATAAATAAGAGTTATTGAGTTTAAATGCATCCTCTCTTTATACAGCTCATAAGGGGTCCAACTTCTCAGGTCTGCTTGACACTTGACCCTAGACTTCTTACCATTAGGTGGTGTGGTCTCGCCTTGATTTTGTATCATGATACCACATCAATTTAATCCTACTTTTGGAAAAATGTTTAAAAGCACTTATCTTACTGGAAATAAGTTAAGAAATCATATATACATGAAATATTTAAAAACAATGACTCTTAATGTTTTACCCAGGTTAAAACTGTCAGCTGAACCATGTACTCAGGGAATAAAACTTCAGAGAATCAAACTTCAAGCACAAATTTCATCCTCACCGGGCTCTTTGATCATACCAAATACTCAGTCTTCCTCTATACTTTAACCTTTGTCTTTTTCTTGATGGCTCTAACTGGGAATGCCCTTCTCATCCTCCTGATCCACATGGAGCCCCGCCTTCACACCCCCATGTACTGCTTCATCAACCAGCTCTCCCTCATGGACCTCATGTACATATGTGTAACTGTGCCCAAGATGCTCGTGGGGCAGGTCACAGGAGATAATACAATTTCCCCCTTAGGATGTGGGGTTCAGATGTTCTCCCACCTGACCCTTGCTGGAGCTGAGTTTTCTCTCCTGGCTGCCATGGCCTATGACCGGTATGCTGCCATTTGCAGACCTCTCCACTACCCACTGCTTATGAAGCCAAGAATCTGCCAAATCCTGGTGTCTGGATGCTGGTTCCTGGGCATGTCTGATGGTTTTGTGTTTGCCCCCATGACCATGAGCTTCCCCTACTGTCACTCAAGGAAAATCCTGAACTTCTTTTGTGAAGCCCCTGCACTACTGAAGCTGTCCTGCTCTGACATCTCCCTCTACGAGAAGCTCATGTACCTGTGCTGTGTTCTCATGCTCCTCATTCCCATATCCATCATCTCCATGTCATATGCCCTCATCCTGCACCTTATCCACAGGATGAATTCAGCTGAGGGCAGCAGGAAGGCCCTTGCCACCTGTTCCTCCCACATAGTGGTAGTGCTGCTCTTTTTTGGAGCCTCCATCTACAATTACATGCTCCCCAGATCGTACCACACAGCTGAGCAGGACAGAAGGGTGTCTGCCTTTTACACCATCATCACCCCTGTGCTGAACCCTCTCATTTACAGCCTCCGGAACAAAGATATCATAGAGGCTTGGAGGAGAATGATGCCATCAGGGATAAGACTAAGGAAAGTTGTAAATGGGAAAACCTAGAAATGACCCTCTTCCTTTTCTTTCTTCCCCTCCCTATCTCTTTTCATTCTGCCCTCTGATTCTGGTTACCCCAAACGGAGTCCTCCAGGGTCTTTTTTTTTTTTTTTCCTATCTTATGCATGTGGTAATTCTCCTCCACATTTCTTTTTCATCCTGATTTGTCTCTTATATTTTTAAGTTCCTTAGAATCTTTTTTATCTGTAATGCTGTAAGTGACATAAGGAAAACCACAGCAAGTGCCTTATCTACCATCCTAACGTCATTGATCATTTTAATATGAGATTTGGGAAGTCATTGTCTTAACCCTGAAAGTGTTTCACTGTGAAGATGTCATATCCTAGAAGAATTCTGGAGGGAAATTGGCTGGTCTCTCACTTTGCAAAACCTCTGAAGTTATAGTTCACATGTGCCAGCCACTGCATATCTGCAGTTTTATATTTACTAAGGAGATCTGGACATATCTTTTCCAAGGATTAAAAGTTGGATTGATACAGAAAAACTTATGCTTTCAATAATATTTGGCCATCAAAACAATCTGGAATGAATGCCAATCCACATTATAGTTCCATAGTTAATAGGTTCGTCTAATTTCACAGGTTATAAGCATGCAAATAAAAGTGGATACATATTTATGATTCTTTAGATTTTAACTAAAAGACAAATGCCTTATGGGTAGTGGTGATTTAGAAAACATTAATCTCATCCTTTTACTTCTGAATCTGAGAAAACCAATAAAATGATTTTGAACATGTCATCAACCTCTACTTTTCCTTAATATAGCATGCTGCAACTCTACCAGTATCACGAAATAATTTTATTTTCACTAGACCAGTTCACAAATCTAGTGTTTCTGGAATGCAACAAATTAAGGAAGAAATATATTTGCTCAAATATATTTGCAAAAACATGACTTGAGTCCCAAAGTCATTTCGTTATTACTACCTGGCAAAGAATCCTCACATTACATTCACTATCAAGAAATAGAACCCAGGTGTTTCTGTGCCTGATGCATTTCCAGTTGACTGGCAGGTGTTCTCCTTTCCTTGCTCCTGAGCTGCGTTCTCTTGCTTCTCAACTAATGATTATTCCTGCAGAGGGTGAAAGGAATTTTTCCTTTTTTTTTTTTTTTTGATAATGATTCCATTCCACCAATCAGACAAAAAAAGTAACAGCTGAATAGCATGAGAAATTTGCTGAGAGCTTTATATAATTTAATTTTAGAAAATTTGATTAAAGTAGAGAAATAAAAAAAAGCAAAACTACCTACAGAGTCTTTCACTATACACGAAAGACTAATTAAGCCATGTTAGTTTTCCTTTTAATTACGTTATTGATATAATTAACTAAACTTATGTAATATTTTTTCATAGTTTTTATTTTTTTTAATGATTGTTTTATTTCTTTGTCACTAACAAGGACATTATGCTGAGAAAAACTAAAATCTTAAGTTTGAAGTAATCGCTAGACAAGAGGACTGTTGTAGTAAGATAGAATACGTAAACAAGGACTGCAGTTAAAACCAGTCAATTTTGAGTTTCAATCCTGAATTGCCACTTAAAATCTAAAGATCTGTTTAATATATTTATGTTTGTCTAAGCCCTTTGAGCCCTTCTATAACTTCTAAGAAGGGTAAAACAAAACTTTCTCATCTAATTGCTTTTAGGAATGAGTGGGATAATATGGACAATGGTTTTTACCACTTGCTACAACTAAGAAGGTGTTACTTTCCTTCCCTCCATTGTACCACTCGGAACTACTTGTATCTCTTCCCAAGCTATTTGCCTTCGTGTCATGGAAGTTTGGGTTAAATTCTATATTTGTTTCTCAGCAGCTTCAAAGAAGGAATTAATTTATTTCACTGCCTCCCTGGATTCTCTGTCACAAGCACAGAACTAGGAACATAAATGCCAACTAGGGGCTTTGAATATTACCTGAGTTTAATACATTCAAGGTGCCTAGTCAAGAATCCAGCTCGTGGAAGAGGCTAGAAAACTGTTAATCCCTTTCATCTTTCTCCCATGTATGAAAACTGAGGACTAAGCAGATAAAGTAACAGGCACGAAAGCTCAATTTCCCTGTTCGTAATGAGTTGGAATCGATTTGATGGCGATGAGTTTTCCTAATTACCTTCTTAATCTTCATGCTGCCCTGCTCTCATCCCTACTGACCTTTCATCTTTATCATAGACCTGACATGAACTTTGTGTCTGCATACTAAGTTACATGAGAATTTCTGGTTTCTTAAAAGTCAGCTTCTGGTAATTCCATTTAAAATGAAGTTTCAAATTAAGAGCTGAATTTAATCAACATTTTGATGAATGGCATAAAACTGTGTGTATCTTTTAGTATTCATTATATAAAATGCTAAGAAAACCGTTCACTTATTTGGTCTCACTTGAGATACAAGAAAATGCATATTACCGTATCTAGATCCAGAAGGAGTCCTGGGATGGTGCAAATGGTTAAGCACTAAACTTCTAACCAAAAAGTTGACGGTTTAAACCCACCCAGAGGTGTCTGTGACGATAGGCCTGGAGATCTGCTCTTGAAATGTCACAGCCTTGAAAACCTATGGAGCTGTTCTACTCTGCACACATGGGATCACCATCACTCAGAATCAACTTGATGACAACTAACGACAACATATCCAGAGAAGCGGATTTGTATGCAAAATCAACCAACTCTGTGCACAGATTTTGTGTCAGAAATGTTGACGAGAACTTGAATTTTAATGCTCGATTCCTTGTTCAGTATTTTATCTATTTCACCACTTTGCATTTCGTATTTACATATTACCTACTACATCATTTTTATTTTTAAAAAAACTAAATTATTACAGCTCTGTTTTGTTTTATTCACAATATTTTAAGACCAGAGTAATTTCTATATTTATTAAAATTATTTACTAATTCCAAGGCGGGGCCAAGATGGCAGACTAGGTGGACAATACTGCGGATCCCTCTTGCAACAAAGACTCGGAAAAACAAGTGAATCGATCACATACATAACAATCTACGAACTCTGAACAACAAACACAGATTTAGAGATGGAGAACGAACAGATACGGGGAGACAGCGATTGTTTTCAGAGCCAGGAGCAAGCGTACCAGGCAGGTGACCTTCAGAGCCCGATTTGGGGCAGAGCCCAGGGGGGCAGACGGCACAGACAAGGGGCCCAGCCCTAGCACCCGAACTCATCCCGGGAGGGAGCCTAGCCGGTTGGCACGGGCAGCGTAGTGGCGCAGCTGGTGGGAGAAGTCCCCGGGAGGCAGTGACTGGTCTTGGAGTGGGGAGAGCAGCGTCCCAGCTGGGGAGACATCCGGCCGGGATTTTGGAGGGCGCGGGCAGGGCGTGAGCGCGGGGATCAGCTACATTCCCCTGAATTGACCCCGGGACGGTCCCAACTGGTTCGCGCCGACCCAGCTGGTTCCCGTGGGCGGAGTGGCAGAGCAGCCGGTGGAAGAAGTCCCCGGGAGGCAGTGGCTGGTCTTGGAACGGGGAGAGCAGCGCCCCAGCTGGGGCGCACAGTCGTGACTCAGGCATGGGGACCTGCTCCGCTCTCCTGAGCTGACCCCGGGGGGGACCACACCCAGTTCGCGGGAACGGCGCACGATGCGGCTGGAAGGACGGGGAGTCCCCTGGAGGCAGCGACTGATTTTGGAGACAGGAGTGCAACGTCCCAGTAGGGGAGCCTTAACCTTGGGGCTGGGGCTGACAGCGGAGGATTTGACCGTGACGCCAGCGGGCCAGAACCCCGGGGGGGGGCAATCTCCACACTGCCAATACATATAGGTGACGCGCCCAGTGGAAATCTCAGATATAAGAGTCATTCCAAGTAAGACAAACAACTCTGGCTATATTCTGAGGTGCTACACTCCTAGCTCTCTGATCCCTCCCCCACCCTCCCCAGGCGGCTCCATTAACATCCGAATAGCCTGAGCCAGAGGGAGAACTCTGATAGGGATCTGACTGCATTTTTTTTTAGCGGATTTTCTGGAAAAACTAGTTTCCCATTGATGGCTCGGAGACAGCAGTCCATATCAAACCACATAAAGAAGCAGACCATGACAGCTTCTACAACCCCCCAAACAAAAGAATCAAAATCTTTCCCAAATGAAGATACAATCCTGGAATTATCAGATACAGAATATAAAAAACTAATTTACAGAATGCTTAAAGACATCACAAATGAAATTAGGCTAACTGCAGAAAAAGCCAAGGAACACACTGATAAAACTGTTGAAGAACTCAAAAAGATTATTCAAGAACATACTGGAAAAATTAATAAGTTGCAAGAATCCATAGAGAGACAGCATGTAGAAATCCAAAAGATTAACAATAAAATTACAGAATTAGACAACACAATAGGAAGTCAGAGGAGCAGACTCGAGCAATTAGAATGCAGACTGGGGAATCGGGAGGACCAGGGAATCAACACCAACATAGCTGGAAAAAAATCAGATAAAAGAATTAAAAAAAAATGAAGAAACACTAAGAATCATGTGGGACTCTATCAAGAAGGATAACTTGCGAGTGATTGGAGTCCCAGAACAGGGAGGGGGGACAGAAAACACAGAGAAAATAGTTGAAGAACTCCTGACACAAAACTTCCCTGACATCATGAAAGACAAAAGGATATCTATCCAAGATGCTCATCGAACCCCATTTAAGATTGATCCAAAAAGAAAAACACCAAGACATATTATCATCAAACTTGCCAAAACCAAAGATAAAGAGAAAATTTTAAAAGCAGCCAGGGAGAAAAGAAAGGTTTCCTTCAAGGGAGAATCAATAAGTTCAGACTACTCAGCAGAAACCATGCAGGCAAGAAGGGAATGGGACAACGTATACAGAGCACTGAATGAGAAAAACTGCCAACCAAGGATCATATATCTAGCAAAACTCTCTCTGAAATGTGAAGGAGAAATTAAGATATTTACAGATAAACACAAGTTTAGAGAATTTGCAAAAACCAAACCAAGGCTACAAGAAATGCTAAAGGAGATTGGTCAGATGACCAATAATATCAGATTCCAGCACAATACATGGTCACAAAACAGAACGTCCTGATATCAACTCAAATAGGGAAAGCAGAAAAACAAACAAATTAAGATTAATTCTAAAAAATAAATAAACAAAATAATACACATAACAGGGAATCATGGAAATCAATAGATAAAAGATCACAATAATCAAAAAGAGGGACTAAATATAGGAGGCATTGGACTGCCAGATGGAGAGTGATACAAGGCGATAGAGAACAATACAAGTTAGGTTTTTACTTAGAAAAATAGGAGTAAATAATAAGGTAACCACAAAAAGGAATATCAACTCCATAACTCAAGAAAAAAGTCAAGAAAAACGTAACGACTCAACTAACATAAAGTTAAACATTATGAAAATGAGGATCTCACAATCTACTAAGAAAAACGTCTCAGCACAAAAAAGTATGTGGAAAAATGAAAAGGCCAACAACACACGTGAAAAGGCATCAAAATGACAGCACTAAAAACTTATTTATCTATAATTACGCTGAATGTAAATGGTCGAAATGCACCAATAAAGAGATAGAGAGTCACGAACTGGATAAAGAACCACTATCCATCTGTATTCTGCCTACAAGAGACACACCTTAGGCTTAGAGACACAAACAAACTAAAACTCAAAAGATGGAAAAAAATATATGAAGCAAACAAAACGAAAAAAGAAGAGGAGTAGCAATATTAATTTCTGACAAAATAGACTTTAGACTTAAATCCACCACAAAGGATAAAGAAGGACACTATATAATGATAAAAGGGACAATTGAGCAGGAAGACATAACCATATTAAATATTTATGCACCCAATGACAGGGCTGCAAGATACATAAATCAAATTTTAACAGAATTGAAAAGTGAGATAGACACCTCCACATTTATAGTAGGGGACTTCAACACACCACTTTCGGAGAAGGACAGGACATTCAGTAAGAAGCTCAATAGAGACACGGAAGACCTACTTACAACAATCAACCAACTTGACCTCATTGACTTATACAGAACTCTCCACCCAACTGCTGCAAAGTATACTTTTTTTTTTCTAGTGCACATGGAACATTCTCTAGAATAGACCACATATTAGGTCATAAAACAAATCTTTGCAGAGTCCAAAACATCGAAATAGTACACAGCATCTTCTCAGACCACAAGGCAATAAAACTAGAAATCAATAACAGAAAAACTAGGGAAAAGAAATCAAATACTTGGAAACTGAACAATACCCTCCTGAAAAAAGACTGGGTTATAGAAGACATCAAGGAGGGAATAAGGAAATTCATAGAATGCAACGAGAATGAAAATACTTCCTATCAAAACCTCTGGGACACAGCAAAAGCAGTGCTCAGAGGCCAATTTATATCGATAAATGCACACATACAAAAAGAAGAAAGAGCCAAAATCAGAGAACTGTCCCGACAACTTGAACAAATAGAAAGTGAGCAACAAAAGAACCCATCAGGCACCAGAAGAAAACAAATAATAAAAATTAGAGCTGAACTAAACGAATTAGAGAACAGAAAAACAATTGAAAGAATTAACAAAGCCAAAAGCTGGTTCTTTGAAAAAATTAACAAAATTGATAAACCATTGGCTAGACTGACTAAAGAAAAACAGGAAAGGAAACAAATAACCTGAATAAGACGAGAAGGACCACATCACAACAGAGCCAAATGAAATTAAAAGAATCATTTCAGATTACTACGAAAAATTGTACTCTAACAAATTTGAAAACCTAGAAGAAATGGATAAATTCTTGGAAAAACACTACCTACCTAAACTAACACATTCAGAAGTAGAACAACTAAATAGACCCATAACAAAAAAAGAGATTGAAACGGTAATCAAAAAACTTCCAACAAAAAAAAGTCCTGGCCCGGACGGCTTCACTGCAGAGTTCTACCAAACCTTCAGAGAAGACTTAACACCACTACTACTGAAGGTATTTCAAAGCCTAGAAAAAGACGAAATACTAGCCAACTCATTCTATGAAGCTACCATCTCCCTGATACCAAAACCAGGTAAAGACATTACAAAAAAAGAAAATTATAGACCTGTATCCCTCATGAACATAGATGCAAAAATCCTCAACAAAATTCTAGCCAATAGAATCCAACAACACATCAAAAAAATAATTCACCCTGATCAAGTGGGATTTATACCAGGTATGCAAGGCTGGTTTAATATTAGAAAAACCATTAATGTAATCCAGCATATAAATAAAACAAAAGACAAAAACCACACGATCTTATCAATTGATGCAGAAAAGGCATTTGACAAAGTCCAACACCCATTTATGATAAAAAACTCCCACCAAAATAGGAATTGAAGGAAAATTCCTCAACATAATAAAGGGCATCTGTGCAAAGCCAACAGCCAATATCACTCTAAATGGAGAGAACCTGAAAGCATTTCCCTTGAGAACGGGAACCAGACAAGGATGCCCTTTATCACCGCTCTTATTCAACATCGTACTTAAAGTCCTAGCCAGGGCAATTAGGCTAGACGAAGAAATAAAGGGTATCCGGATTGGCAAGGAGGAAGTAAAGTTATCACTATTTGCAGATGACAAGATCGTATACACGGAAAACCCTAAGGAATCCTCCAGAAAACTACTGAAACTAATAGAAGAGTTTGGCAGAGTCTCAGGTTATAAAATAAACATACAAAAATCACTTGGATTCCTCTACATCAACAAAAAGAACACCGAAGAGGAAATAACCAAATCAATACCATTCACACTAGCCCCCAAGAAGATAAAATACTTAGGAATAAATCTTACCAAGGATGTAAAAGACCTATACAAAGAAAACTACAAAGCTCTACTACAAGAAATTCAAAAGGACATACTTAAGTGGAAAAACATACCTTGCTCATGGATAGGAAGACTTAACATAGTAAAAATGTCTATTCTACCAAAAGCCATCTATACATATAACACACTTCCAATCCAAATTCCAATGTCATATTTTAAGGGGATAGAGAAACAAATCACCAATTTCATATGGAAGGGAAAGAACCCCCCTGATAAGCAAAGCATTACTGAAAAAGAAGAAGAAAGTGGGAGGCCTCACTCTACCTGATTTCAGAACCTATTATACAGCCACAGTAGTCAAAACAGCCTGGTACTGGTACAACAGGCACATAGACCAATGGAACAGAATTGAGAACCCAGATATAAATCCATCCACGTATGAGCAGCTGATATTTGACAAAGGACCAGTGTCAGTTAATTGGGGAAAAGATAGTGTTTTTAACAAATGGTGCTGGCATAACTGGATATCCATTTGCAAAAGAATGAAACAGGACCCATACCTCACACCATGCACAAAAACTAACTCCAAGTGGATCAAAGACCTAAACATAAAGACTAAAACGATAAAGATCATGGAAGAAAAAATTGGGACAACCCTAGGAGCCCTAATACAGGGCATAAACAGAATACAAAACATTACCAAAAATAATGAAGAGAAACCAGATAACTGGGAGCTCCTAAAAATCAAACACCTATGCTCATCTAAAGACTTCACCAAAAGAGTAAAAAGACCACCTACAGACTGGGAAAGAATATTCAGCTAGGACATCTCAGACCAGCGCCTGATCTCTAAAATCTACATGATTCTGTCAAAACTCAACCACAAAAAGACAAACAACCCAATCAAGAAGTGGGCAAAGGATATGAACACACATTTCACTAAAGAAGATATTCAGGCAGCCAACAGATACATGAGAAAATGCTCCCGATCATTAGCCATTAGAGAAATGCAAATTAAATCTACGATGAGATTCCATCTCACACCAACTAGACTGGCATTAATCCAAAAAACACAAAATAATAAATGTTGGAGAGACTGCGGAGAGATTGGAACTGTCATACACTGCTGGTGGGAATGTCAAATGGTACAACCACTTTGGAAATCCATCTGGCGTTATCTTAAACAGTTAGAAATAGAACTACCATACAACCCAGAAATCCCACTCCTAGGAATTTACCCTAGAGATACAAGAGCCTTCACACAAACAGATATATGCGCACCCATGTTTATTGCAGCTCTGTTTACAATAGCAAAAAGCTGGAAGCAACCAAGGTGTGCGTCAACGGATGAATGGGTAAATAAATTGTGGTATATTCACACAATGGAATACTACGCATCGATAAAGAACACTGACGAATCTCTGAAACATTTCATAACATGGAGGAATCTGGAAGGCATTATGCTGAGCGAAATCAGTCAGAGGCAAAAGGACAAATATTGTCTAAGACCACTATTATAGGATCTTGAGAAATAGAAAAAAATGAGAAGAACGCATACTTTTGTGGTTACAAAGGGGGGAGGGAGGGAGGGAGGGAGGGAGGGAGAGAGTTTTTTATTGGTCAATCAGTAGATAAGAACTGCTTTGGGTGAAGGGAAAGACAACACTCAATACAAGGAAAGTCAGCCCAATTGGACTGGACTAAAAGCAAAGAGGTTTCCAGGATAAAACGAATGCTTCAAAGGTCAGCGGAGCAGGGGCTGAGGTCTGGGGAACATGGTTTGAGGGGACTTCTAAGTCAATTGGCAAAATAATTCTATTCTGAAAACATTCTGCATCCCATTTTGAAATGTGGCGTCTGGGGTCCTAAATGCTAACAAGCGGCCATGTAAGATACATCAATTGGTCTCAACCCACCTGGAGCAAAGGAAAATGAAGAACACCAAGGTCACACAACAACTAAGAACCCAAGAGACAGAAAGGGCCACATGAACCAGAGACCTACATCATCCTGAGACCAGAAGAACTAGTTGGTGCCTGGCCACAATCGATGACTGCCCTGTCAGGGAGCACAACAGAGAACTCCTGAGGGAGCAGGAGATCAGTGGGATACAGACCCCAAATTCTCATAAAAAGACCATAGTTAATGGTCTGACTGCGACTAGAGGAATCCCAGCGGCAATGCTCCCCAGACCTTCTGTTGGCACAGGACAGGAACCATCCCCGAAGACAACTCATCAGACATGAAAGGGACTGGTCAGTGGGGGGGAGAGAGATGCTGATGAAGAGTGAGCTAATTAAATCAGGTGGACACTGGAGAGTGTGTTGGCAACTCTTGACTGGAGGGGGGATGGGAAGATAGAGAGAGAGGGAAGACGGCAAAATTGGGACGAAACGAGAGACTGAAAGGGCTGACTCAATAGGGGGAGAGCAAATGGGAGAAGGAAGTAAGCTGTATGTAAACTTACATGTGACAGACTGATTGGAATTGTAAATGTTCACTTGAAACTTAATAAAAGTTAATTAAAAAAATTATTTACTAATTCCACAAGTGTAAGTGTAAGTGACAGTATACGATTCGACTCTGGGTCAGTTTAATAAATGGGAACATAAAAGTACAAGTTGATAAAGAGTAGAATAGGGAGATTGGGATAGAATGGTGTGTAATACGATTGGATTTATACATATATTTACTTGGCTGACACCAGTGGCAGAATCTCCAGGTGCAGATATAATCAATAAGAGAGGTGTCTTCTATTCATTTATCCTTTTCTTTTCCTAAAATTACAACTAGCAGACTTACCTATGTCTTGTTATAGTTGTTAGGTGTCTTCAAGCCAGTTCCAACTCATAGTGACCCTATGCACAACAGAATAAAACACTGCCTGGTCCGAGGCCATCCTCATAATCATTGTTATGCTTGAGCCCATTGTTGTAGCCCGTGCGTCAATCCATCTCATTGAGGGTCTTCCTATCTTTTGCTGACCCTTTACTTTACCAAGCATGATGTCCTTCTACAGGCACTGGTCCCTCCTGGCAACGTGTCCAAAACAAGTTAGATGAAGTCTCGCCGTCCTTGTTTCTAAGGAGCATTCTGTCTGTATTTCTTCCAAGACAGATTTGTTCATTCTTCTGACAGTCCAGGGTATATTCAATATTTTTTGCCAACACCATAATTCAAAGGCATCATTCATTCTTCTTCAGTCTTCCTTATTCATTTTCTAGCTTTTACATGCATATGAGGTGATTGAAAACACCATGCCTTGGGTCAGGCACACCTTAGCCTTCAAAGTGACATCTTTGCTTTTCAACATTTATTAAAGAGGTCTTTTGCAGCACATTTGCCTAATGCAAGGGGTTGTTTCATTTCTTGACTGCTGCTTCCATGGACATTGATTGTGGATCCATGTAAAATGAAATCCTTGACAACTTCAGTATGCTCTCTGTTTATCAAGATATTGCTTATTGGTCCAGTTGTGAGGATTTTTGCTTTCTTTTTATTGAGGTATAATCCATACCGAAGGCTGCAGTCTTTGATCTTCATCAGTAAGTGCTTCAAGTCCTCTTCACTTTCAGCAAGCAAGGCTGTGTCATCTGCATAACTCAGGTCATTAGTGAGTCCTCGTACAGTCTGGATGTTCCTTTCTTTTTCATGTAGTCCAGCTTCTCAGGTTATTTGTTTTGGGACACCAACTTATCCTGAGTATAGAGGACGAGCCAGGAAAATAATCGTGTGAGTATCAGTCAGCGTAAGATGTATTAAAGGAAAGTGACTTCAAAATCTTAGTACTCTATCAGCAAAATTTAGTTCTAGCTCACACTACACATACATTGGAAGTTGAGTGTGACTTTTTTTTTTTTCACATTGTCTATATTATCAAACCAGATCAGACGGAACAGCTTCTTTATGAAATATTGCAGTTGTGTTACACAAAGGAGAAAGAAGCTGGTTGCACCACATGATTGTTCTTATGTTTTGTTACTGGAAGGTCCAAATGGCGATACTGCTTATGTTTCAGTGGCCAAAGCACTTTCTTCACATGACCAGGATTAGGTTCAACAAAATGGAGAGGTACAATTCCATATTATGTATTAATATATTGAATCTGTTGTTGGTTTTATGTAAAAGATGGACAAGTTAATTTTTTTTTCTGTTCACTTTGATCCTCTGACTTTCTAGAAAATACCAGGCATTTGGGTGAAACTCTTAAAAGTACACACTCTTTGCTTACATGTTTTCCATTTATATTTTCCTTGATTGATATTTTTTCAACACCCACCCCAAAAACTATATGTCCATAGCATAAATAATCACGGTCATTATAGGCCCTTCCTTCACTTTCTCCCCTGGATCTAAGATATACCATATTGTGTGTCTGTCCATTATTTACCTAAGGCAATTTTGTCCTGTGATAAAGAACGTGGTAGGCCTTCATCTCATTTCTTACTATAGCTTTATTCATCCTTTTAAATTTGGTTAATACTATGTGATTATGAAATTAATATGAATTTATTTGTGAGATGGTGAAAAAAATGAAAACAGGGTCTGCTTATCTCATCGACCACTCTTTCTGTCTTTGGCAAAAAAAATAAGCTGGTAGATATTCAATACAACACGCTTCCATCAATTCATTGTATGTGGTGATTTACATGTTGCTGTTATGCTTGAAGCTATGCCACTGGTATTTCAAATACCAGCATGGACCCATAGTGGACAGGTTTCAGCAGAGCTTCCATGCTAAGATGTACTAGGAAGAAAGGCCTGGTTATCTACTTCCAAAAATTAGCCAATAAAAACCTTATGGGTTGCAATATAACATTTTTACACATAGTTCTAGAACAGCCTAGGTTGAAAAAAAAAGTGGCCACAATAATGGGCTCAAGCATACCAATTATTGTGAAGATGGCACAGGACAGGGCACTATTTTATTCTGCTGTACATAAGGTCATCGTGAGTTGGTGCTGACTTGATTGCAACTAAAAAGAACTGAGGCAGATATTCGATAAAATTTTTTTCAAGACATTTGTGTTTATAACCTACTGCTGGAGAATTAAGGAATGGTTCAGTGGTTAAGTGCTTGGCTGCTAACCCAAAGGTTAGCAGTTCAAAACCCCAGCCATTCCCATGAGAAAGGTGTGGCGGTCAGCTTCCATAAGGATTACAGCCTTGGAAACCCTATGGAGCTGCTCTTAACAATGGGTTTGATTTTACTGGAGAGTTATTTTATACTTTTCAATGACTACTTAATACAAAAAGAACAAACCTGTTATAACCCTACCAAAACATATATTATTACTTAACTAAAATTGCAGAATTAAAGCATTCACCTTTGTCAACAGAAATTTGGAGATTAACTGAAGTAATAATTTCTTTACAGGCCAATGAATATGATAATCATTTCCTTTCTCTCTCCTCTTCACATAACAAAGCTATATTTTTCATGTCAGTTTACACTCAAATTGTTCGTCCCTTTGGCATTTTCTTTCATATTTATACTACTTACTTGTTCCTTATTCTTTGATTATTCATAGGCTTTGTAGCTCTTTGGACTCTATGACTGAGACATAGATCTGGATCTCTGAGTTGTGATATTAGCTTTGGTGCTGTCTCTGTTGAGTGCCATGACCTTTTGTAACCCACAGAGCTTCTCTGATGTTCTAATTCTTCATATATATAATGAAGATCCTAATCTAGTTCATCTGAATCTAAGGTGACCACTAGCCTAGCTCTAAAACTACAAGATGGGCTATTTACCCTTCAAGGAATTTGATTATTTATATTAATCAAAATATTCATATAAATAATGAAAGTGCTGGGTATACTGAAGCTATTCTATAAAATATTTTAATTTTGAATTTAACAAAAACCTTTAGAGATCTTTAATTTATGTGAACAAAAATATCAATCCGTATACTGTTTCACATATATAAACATAAAACTCATGATCATATATGTTCTGTTGGTTAGAATTCTGTTCTGGATAGTTAGGTCAAATGAGATAGTAAGGTTTACACCATCATCCACAGGGGATGATTTCAGGACTATACACCTCCATTGTATCTCCAAAGGCTAATTGGTAGGTTGGGACCTATGGTCCCTGTGGTGTTCCCACTATAAACAAGTCAGATGCTAAATCTAGACACCTTATCACTGTTGGGAGCCCTATTCCTCTACATTGTATTTCAGATCTTGGACTTAATCTTTTTAGCATATGGTCACTCTATCAGTGTCATTCTCATGACCCTGAATATGTAACAACACAAAGAAAACAGGCTGTGAACCCAAACTTCTGCATATTATGAAGGGGAATCTGCTCCCTTTTCTCCCTCAGTTGGCAGTTTCCCGTTAATTTTCCCAATCTGTTTTTGCTGTTTAGATTATCCCAGATTTATCATTGGAATCACACAAAAAACACTAAACCAGAAAAAAAAAAAATCCAAGAAGAGGCTGGATTGCACACAATATCAGGTATTTCAAAAACCATTTTTCAGCAGTGTAATGTGTTTAAAACAGTAATCACACTACCTTGTCTGAGTGATGCTCAAAATTATAGCTATTGTGGGAAAAAGCAATTTGGACCAAGATTTGCATTCGATTGCAGCCAAACATTTCAATAGAATTTAAACATATCCCTAAGCTTGATCAAAAATTAGATTGCAGTAAAAATTTTAATAGAATTTGCATCAAAGGTTCTAATGGGATTTAAGCATGTCCCTAAACCTAACCCATCTCAACTTCCATGCTCATGACCATGTAGATGTATGAAGCATTGAAATGTAATCGCCTCTTCCAAAGTGTGTCAAAATAGCCCGACAAGGTAGTCTGTGTCAAGTAAATTGTACCACACTGATCCTTAATCTCTTTAATTCAGTGTTGCAAATCATCTTTTTTAAAAAGTATTCTTCTTCAGCAAGGTACTCTCTATATTGAAAAGGGCAAAATATTCTTCTTGCTTCTAGTTTACACTCTATTGTTTGTTACTATAGTCATGGAAAGAGGTAAAATTCCTTACATGAAAACAAGTTTCAAAAATATAACAAAATAAGGCAAAAACCACAAGCGTGAGACAGGAAGATGATTATTTGTTTAGAGTATAGAGTAACGGTTGACCAAATAAGTAAAAAATAATTTTATTAGTGGGAACATTGGAATAGGAAATTCCATGGTAAAAATAGTCATGACAAACAGCATGCTAACGTAAACTGGAAATTTGAAATTTGGATTAATGTAAACTGAACATTTGAAGTTACCCATAATTAAGTTCTTGATTCAAAAAAGCCATAACTCACCCAGAAGCTCAGGAAATATTCAATGTCAAGACATTGAATGAAAAAAAAAAGGCACAGATTTCAGACATGTTGAAAGTCTAAAATTTATTTTTCTTTGATATATTTTGTTACAGTATATTTTGACATAAAGAAAAATATATGTGTTAATATAGTGCTCATGATGTCCCAAATTCTACTTCAAAAAAATATTCCTATACTGATATATTTATTTCAGTTCTTCAAAATACATTATAAGTACATTGAAACCATCTCTGGAACACCCTCTGAGAGATACCCTCCCTTCAGTGTCACAGAGAACAAACACTTCTCTAGTTGGTGTCTAATCTGCCTATATATTTATTAATTTTATTTCAGATATATGTGTCCAAATTTAATACTTAGCAGTGTGGGTTTTAATAAATTGTATCACACTGATAATTGTGTTACCTTTTTCCCTGAACTTTATTTGTTGAGTTTTTTCCTAATAAATCAATATGTGGATTATTTATGTATCCATTTTTCTATAGATAAATATACAGACTTCTCCCTTATTTTTCCTGGTTTATAATAGTTGTTTTTTTGTTGTTTTGTTTTGTTTTTTTTAATGAGGTACAACATGTGTCCTTGGGTATTTTCCCTGGGCATACTCCTTGATGTAGATATTGTAAGTAGAAGTGGAATTTTATGAGATAGTACTGAATTCCTCCCCAAAGGAGTTGTACTAATTTGCTATCTCATGTTTACTTTTCCTTCTTTATTTATGTATTCATTCAACAGATATGAATGAGTTTTTGCTATATGTCAGGCAAAGAGCTAATATTAGAGAAAAATAGACATGTTTTGCCTTCTTAGTGCAGGAAAACAAACCAATAAAAAGTAAATAATATATATATATAGTATGTTAAAAAAAAATATGTTAGATGATGATATATGAAGATAAAAGAAAACAAGGGAGGCAGGTAAATAATATTGGTACATGGCTCTGCAATATTAAATACAATGGTGGGTCAGTCAGAATGGATCAGGTTATGCTGCAATAAAAAAAAAAAAAAAAAAAAACCTTAACATCTCAGTGGCTGCAAGAAAGTAAAGAAATAACCCAGTGTTTATTTCTTGAACACCTTGTGCATCTGACAGGGGGTCCTGAAGCTCCACTTATCCTAATACCTTTGAGACCAAGGATGATGGAGCACTGTGTTACCTATTTTCTTAGTTTGTTTTTCTGCATCTGTTTATATTTATTGTTGCAGATGAACTTAATAAACTCCTAGTTGATGTATAATAGCATCCACAACTTTTTGAGTTTGTGATCCATGATGATGAACTTAGATACACAATTAGGAAACAATTTTACAGTTTTTCATGTGAATGTACAATGGGGTTTGAAATCTTCTAGTTGGCATGAAGAAGGGACTTGAGCTGCAGATATAATCCTACCCTCAATAGTTAACATAGTTGATAACACTATAATGTACCTCAAGCTATCACTGGCTGACACAGAGTGGCAGTGACAAATAGAGTTCATATATAGAATGTATGAGGAAAAGAAGAAGGTTCTAAACTGACCCTGGGTTCGAGTACTGATTATGGTATTTATGTTCTGCATGATTCTACCTTTCTGATATTCAGATGCATTTTTACAAAAAGTGAGAGTTTTCTTAATAAGTATCAAATATGGAAATATGCTTTACAAAGTGGAAAAAATGAAACTGCTTAAAAATGTATAATTTCCTCATGACAAAGATGGGTCTTGTGTTTCTATAGCTGCACCACCTAAATGACAATCACATCTGATTCCCATGCGTATGTACGTATGTTGAGTGGAAAATTACAGTGTAACTGACAAGAACAAATGGAAAAAAAAAATGGATTTCGAGAGGATCTTAAAAAAGTAAGAGCTCCAGGGAAGAGTGTAGGGAATATGAATAACACAGAAAATTGAAAATTGCTCCTTAGTTTCCCAATTCTGTTATTTTTATGCTTGTTCAAAAGTGCAAAACAATGTAAAAACAGGAACTGATCTCAATTTCCTAACCTGAAGAAACGAATGATCTAACGTTCCTACAATGTCGTTGTTTTTGTTTGGTGCCATCACTCTGGTTTTGACTCATACGGACCCTCTGCACAACGGAATGAAACACTGCCCAGTCCTGAGCCATCCTTAAAAAAGTTGTTATGCTTGAGCTCATTGTTGCAGCCACTGTGTCAATCCACCTCGTTGAGGGTCTTCCTCTTTTCCAAGGACCCTGTACTCTGCCAAGCATGATGTCCTTCTCCAGGGACTGATTCCTCCTGACAACATGTCCAAAGTATGTAAGACGCAGTCTCTCCATCCTTGCTTCTAAGCAGCATTCCGGTTGTGCTTCTTCTAAGACAGATTTGTTCGTTCTTTTGGCAGTCCATGGTATATTCAATATTCTTTGCCAACACCACAATTCAAAGGTGTCAATTCTTCTTTGGTCTTCCTTATTCATTGCCCAGCTTTCAAATGCATATGACGCGATTGAAAATACCATGGCTTGGGTCAGGTGCACCTTAGTCTTCAAGGTGACATCTTTGCTGTTCAACACTTTAAACAGGTCCTTTGCAGCAGATTTACCCAATGCAATGCATCTTTTGATTTCTTGATTGCTGCTTCTATGGCTGTTGATTGTGGATCCAAGTAAAATAAAATCCTTGATGGCTTCTATCTTTTCTCTGTTTATCATGATGTTACTCACTGGTCCAGTTGTGAGGATTTTTGTTTTCTTTATGTTGAGGTGCAACACATACTGAAGGCTGTGGTTTTTGATCTTCATTAATAAGTGCTTCAAGTCCTCTTCACTTTCAGCAAGCAGAGTTGTGTCATCTGCATAATGCAGGTTGTTAATGAGTCTTCCTCCAATCCTGATGCCCTGTTCTTCTTCATAGAGTCCAGCTTTTCAGATTATTTGCTCAGCATACAGATTGAATAGGTATGGTGAAAGAATACAACCCTGACGCACACCTTTCCTGACTTTAAACCAATTAGCATCCCCTTGTTCTGTCCGAACAACTGCCTCTTGATCTATGTAAAGGTTTCTCGTGAGCACAATTAAGTGTTCTGGAATTCCCATTCTTCACAATGTTATCCATAATTTGTTATGGTCCACACAGTCGAATGTCTTTGCATAGTCAATAAAACACAGGTAATCTCCATTCTGTTATTCTCTGCTTTCAGCCAGGATCCATCTGACATCAGCAGTGATATCTCTGGTTCCACGTCCTCTTCTGAAACCAGCCTGAATTTCTGGCAGTTCCCTGTTGATAAACTGCTGCAGCCGTTTTTGGATGATCTTCAGCGAAATTTGCTTGCGTGTGATATTAATGATATTGTTCTATAATTTCCACTTTCGATTGGATCACCTTTCTTAGGAATAGGCATAAATATGGATCTCTTCCAGTCGGTTGGCTAGGAAACTGTCTTCCATATTTCTTGGCTTAGACTAGTGAGCACTTCCAGCACTGCATCTGTTTGTTGAAACACCTCTCTCGATATTCCATCAATCCCTGGAGCCTTGTTCTTTGCCAATTCCTTCAGAGCAGCTTCGACTTCTTCCTTCAGTACCATCGGTTCCTGATCATATGCCACCTCTTGAAATGGTTGAACATCGACTAATTCTTTTTGGTATCATGACTCTGTGTATTCCTTCCATCTTTTTCTGATGCTTCCTGCATCCCTTAATATTTTCCCCATGGAATCTTTCACTATTGCAACTTGAGGCTTGAATGTTTTCTTCAGTTCTTTCAGCTTGAGAAACACCGAGTGTGTTCTTCCCTTTTGGTTTTCCATGTCCAGCTCTTTGCAGGTATCATTATAATACTTCATTTTGTCTTCTCGAGATGCCCTTTGAAATCTTCTGTTCAGTTCTGTTACTTCATCAATTCTTCCTTTTCCTTTAGCTGCTCGATATTTGAGAATAAGTTTCAGAGTCTCCTCTGACATCCATCTAGGTCTTTTTTTCTTTCCTGTCTTTTCAATGACCTCTTGCTTTCTTGATGTAATTCCACAGTTCCTCTGGTCTTCAGTTACTAGTGTTCGATGCCTCAAATTTATTCCTCAGATGGTCTCTAAATTCAGGTGGGATGTACTCAAGGTCATATATTGACTCTCATGGACTTGCTCTGTTTTACTTTAGTTTCAGCTTGAACTCGATTATGAGCAATTGATGGCCTGTTCCACAGTCAGCCTCTGGCCTTGTCCTGACTGATGATATTGAGCTTTTCCATCGTCTCTTTCCACAGATGTAGTCAATTTGATTTCTGTGTGTTCCGTCTGGTGAGGTACATGTGTATAGTCGCCATTTATGTTGGTAAAAGAAGGCATTTGCAATGAAGAAGTCGTTGGTCTTGCAAAATTCTTTCGATCTCCAGCATTTTTTCTATCACCAAGGCTACATTTTCCAACTACTGATCCTTCTTTTTTGTTTATAACTTTCGCATTCCAATTGCCAGTAGTTATCAATGCATCTTGATTGCATGTTGGATCAATTTCAGACTGCAGCAGCTGATAAAAATCTTCTATTTCTTCATCTTTGGCCCTAGTGGTTGGTGCCTAAATTTGAATAAGAGTCGAATTAACTGGTCTTCCTTGAAGGAGTATCGATATTATCCTATCACTGACAGCATTGTACTTCAGGATAGATCTTGAGACATTCTTTTTGACAGTGAATGCAACACCATTCCTCTTCAAGTTGTCATTCCCAGCATAGCATACTATGTGATTGTCCTATTCAAAATGGCCAATATCAGTCCATTTCAGCTCAGTAATGCCTACGATATCGATGTTTATGTGTTCCATTTTATTTTTGATGATTTCCTATTTTCCTAGATTCATACTTCGTAAATTCTAGGTTCCAATTATTAATGGATGTTTGCAGCTGTTACTTCTCATTTTGAGTTGTGCCACATGAGTTAATGAAGGTCCTGAAAGCTTTACTCCAACACATCATTAAGGTAGACTCTACTTGGAGGGGACAGCTCTTCCCCAGTCATCATTTGAGTGCCTTCCAACCTGGGGGGCTCATCTTCCAGCACTATATCAGACAATGTTCTGCTGCTAGTCATAAGGTTTTCACTGGCTCATGCTTTTCAGAAGTAGACTGCTGGGTCCTTCTTCCTAGTCTGTCTTAGTCTGGAAGCTCAGCTGAAACCTGTCCTCCATGGGTGACCCTGCTGGTATCTGAATTCCGGTGGCATAGCTTCCAGCATCACAGCAACATGAAAGCCACCAGAGTACAGTTTCCTACAATATTTAACAAATAACCTAAATTCCCATCAATTTAAACCCTGTTATCTTTGTCTTGGAATAGTGAAAGTAGTTGGTGACTTCAATGTTTGGTTTGATAAAACATAATATTGAAATCTGTTAATGGTGATAATGGAGTTAATTTAGAGATATTATGGATTGAAGACATTTAAGGAGATTTCACTGGACTTCCAATTTTCCAGACAAATTCAGTTGTGATTTTAATACTATTACCAATATTAATAGTCAAGTGTTGGTGTTTCAGCTATTACTTCCGTTACTTAGGACTTGTGTTCAGCTAAAAAAAAAAAAACCAGTGCCGTCGAGTTGATTCTGACTCATAGCGACCCTGTGGGACAGAGTAGAAGTCCCCCATAGAGTTTCTGAGGAGCGCCTGGTGGGTTCGAACTGTCGACCCTTTGGTTAGCAGCTGTAGCACTTAACCACTATGCCACCAGGGTTTCCTGTAATGATCTACTGTGTCCAAAATTGGAGTGGAAGCTTTAGTGAATTGTTTAATTTACATTCACATTGTGTTATGGATTCCATGTGGAGTGCTTTATTTAGTCTTTTTTTAACTATTCTATGAAGAGACGCTTATTAATACTCAGTTACAGAGGGATAAATATCAAAGAGTTTAAATTCACAATTTTTTTTTTCATTTCCTAAGAGATACACCTTCTAAGTCTGTTTGATATTTGACCCTAGACTTCTACCTCCAAATGCACTAAGACTTAATGGTACAATTCCAGAAAACTTCAGTCCTACTTTTGGAACAATAGCTCAAAACACAAGTCTTATTTAAAAAGGTTAGGAAAACCGTGTATATAAGAAAGATTTAAAAAACAATGACACCTATTTTTTCCCCCAGGTGAAAACTATACGCTGAACCATGCACTCAGGACATCACACTTCAGAGAATGAAACGTCAAGCACCTATTTCATCCTCATGGGGCTCTTTGATCAAACTAAACATGCAGTCTTCCTCTACACCTTAACCTTTGTCCTTTTCTTGATGGCTTTAACTGGGAACACCCTTCTCATCCTCCTGATCCACAGGGAGCCCCATCTCCACACGCCCATGTACTTCTTCATCAGCCAGCTTTCTCTCATGGACCTCATGTACATATGTGTAACTGTGCCCAAGATGCTCGTGGGGCAGGTCACAGGAGATAATACAATTTCCCACTTAGGTTGTGGGGTCCAGATGTTCTTTTATCTGACTCTCACTGGAGCTGAGTTTTTCCTCATAACTGCCATGGCCTATGACCGATATGCTGCCATTTGCAGACCTCTCCATTACCCACTGCTCATGAGCCAGAGAATCTGCCATCTCTTCATGTCTGGATGCTGGTTCCTGGGGATGTTTGATGGTTTGTTGCTCACCGCAATGACCATGAGCTTACCTTTTTGTCAGTTCAGAAAAATCATGAACTTTTTCTGTGAGGCCCCTGCCCTCCTGAAACTCTCCTGCTCCGATATCTCCCACTATGAGATGTTCATGTACCTGTGTTGTGTCCTCATGCTCCTTATCCCCACCATGATTATATCTAGCTCATATGCTCTAATCCTGTGCCTCATTCACAGTATGAATTCAGGCAAGGGCCGCAGAAAGGCCTTTGCCACCTGCTCCTCCCACATGGTGGTATTGATGCTCTTTTTTGGTGCTGGCACATACACCTACATGCTCCCGAGATCCTATCACACAGGTGAGCAGGACATGATGGTGTCTACTTTTTACACCATCATCACCCCTGTGCTGAACCCCCTCATTTACAGCTTCCGGAACAAAGATGTCACAGGCGCCCTGAAGAACTTGATGACATCAAGGATGAGATTAAGAAAAGTTTTAAAAGTGAAAACCTAGGAATGGCCATCTGCTTCCCCTTCCTTCTTTACTGCCCCGCATCTGTCCTTTAGTTCTTTTCTCTGGTTCTTGGGCCCCAATATAAAACCCCATAAGATCGTTCCTTCCTCTCATTCAAGAGTTCCATCTCTTTTATACTGCTTACTCATCCTGAGTAATCCATTTATATTTTAGTTCCTTAGAGTCCATTGTTTGTGATGCAATAGCTTATGTAAGGAAAACCATAGCAAGTACATTGTATATTATCACCTGTCCCAACCTCAACGACCATTGTAGTATGAGATTTGGGGAATCAATGCCTTAACCCTAAAATTGGATCACTGTAAACCATATGAGGCAGTTTTAATCTGTCCTATAGGGTCACAATGAGTTGGAATTGACTCAAAGGCAACAGTTTTTTGTTTTTAGTTTTAAAAAGTCCTGGAGGGAAGTTAGCTATTCCCTACCTTTGCAAATTCCCTTAAGTCATAGTTCACTTGTGCCAGCCACTGCATGAAATGCTACAGTTGCATCTTCACTAAATGTATCCACACACACTTTTTCCCAATGTTGAAAGTTAGTTTCACAGATAAATACTAAGTTTTTTCATAGTATTTGGCCATCAAAAATATTCAGATGAATACCAATCCACATTAAATTTAAATAGAGTTAAAAAGTTCATTCAAATTTACAGGTTTTAAGGGCACAAATAGAAGAGTTTTCATATTTACTATTTTTTTTAGTCTTTAACTAAAATACAAAGGCCCTGGGAACAAGTGAAGATTTAGGAAATCTTAATCTCAGTCTTCTACTTCTGGAACTGAGAAAACCAACAAAATGGTTTTAGATGTGTCCAGACTTTACTCCCTCTAATATATATCATGTTCAAATCTAACAGTAGCACCAAATTATTATTAAATTCATGAAACAAATTATTAATGATTCTAGTGTTTCTGACAATAAATTTAGAAAAAAAAAACAAACAAACATTTGCTTAGATGGAAAAGTCCCAAAATTATTAAGTTACCACCACTTGGCACAGAACCCTCAACTTAACTACTATCAAGAAATAGAACCCAGTTGTTTTTATGACTGATACATTTTTAATTTATGGACAAGTACTTTTTTGTCACCTAAGATGAATACTTTGGCTTCTAAACTGATTCCTGCAGTGGGTGAAAGGAATTTGTCTGAATTTCAAATAATTCCTCAAATTTGAGCAAAAAGTAACATCTGAGTGTAGAAAAACAATAGAAATAATCAACAAAACCAAAAGTTGTTTCTTTGAAAGGGTCAACAGAATCGGCAAAATATTGGCAAAAATTGACAAAATAATAACAGAAGAGGATGCAAATAATCCAAATAAGAAATGAAATAGGGATTACAACAAACCCAACTGAAATAAAAGACATTATAACATAGTCCTATAACATAGCTATACTCCAAAAAAATTGAAAACCTAGAGGAAATGGACAAATATCTAGACATACTACCTATCTAAACTAACGCAAACTGAGCTAGAAAATCTGAACAAACTCATAACAGGAGAAGAGACTGAAAAGGTAATTAAAAAGAAAAACAAAAAACAAACTCACAACAAAAAATATTCTGGGTCCAAATGGCTTCAAGGAGATTTTTACCAAACCTTCAGACAAAGACAAAAACTTAACACAGTACTACCCAAGCTGTTTCAGAACATAGAAAAAGAAGGGATACTTCCAAATTCATTCTGTGGAGCCAGCATAACCCTGATACCAAAACCAGGCAAAATGCCACACACAAAAAAAAATTTAAGACCATTATCTCTCAAGAATATAAATGCAAAAATTCTCAACAAAATCTAGCCAATAGAATTCAACATCATACATTAAAAAAATACAAGCCAATCAAGTGGGATTTATACCAGGCATGCAAGAGTGGCTCAGTATTAGAAAATTAATCAATGTAATCCACCACATAAGTAAATGAAAGGAAAAGAATCACATGATCATCTCAATGTATGCAGAAAAATGCGTTTGGCAAAATTCAACACTCCTTCCTGATAAAACCTCTCAATAAAATAGGAATAGAAAGGAAATCTTCCAACTTAATAAAGGGCAACTTTTTTTTCTTGTCTTTTTTTCAGTTTTGTACAAAACCAACAGACAACATCATCCTCAACAAAAAAAGTCGAAAACATTCCCCCTAAGAACAGGAACAAGGCAAGGATGCCCTTTAACACTAATCCTATTTAATATTTTTCTGGAAGTTTCAGTTAAAGCAATAAGGCAAGAAAGGGAAATAAAGGTATATGAATTGATAAGGAAGAAGTAAAACTATCCCTATTTGCAAATGATATGACACTATACATAAAGAACACAAAAGATTCCACAAGAAAACTACTGAAACTAATAGAAAGGTTCAATAGAGTAGCACAATACAAGATAAACATACCAAAATCAGTTGGATTCCTATACACCAATAAAAAGAACTCTGAAAAGGAAATGGGGAAAGCAATACCATTTGTAATAGCCCTCCTCCCCCCAAAAAATACTTGGAAATTAAATCTACCAGGGATGTAAAAGACCTATACAAGAAAACTACAAAATACTGCTTCAAGATACCAAAAGAGAACTACATAAATGAAAAAAACATACAATGCTCATGTCAATTTTACCCAAAGCAATTTAAAAATACAATGCAATTCCAATCCAAATACCAAAGACATTCTTTAACAAGATGGAAAAACTAATAATTAACTTTATATGGACAGGAAAGAGGCCCCAGATAAGTAAAGCACTATTGAAAAAGAAGAAGAAAGTACTATTCACACTACCTGACTTCAGAACCTGCTATACAGCTATGATTGTCAAAACAGCCTGGTACTGGTACAATGACAGATACACTGAGCAATGGAATGGAATTGAGAACCCAGATGTAAATCCATCATCCTATAGTCACCATAGTCCATCAGATGTGGATAAGACAGTCCTTTTTAACAAATGATGCTGGCAAAACTGGATGTCCATCTGTAAACAAATGAAACAGGACCAATACTTTACACCATACACAAAAATGAATTCAAAATAGATCAAAGACCTAAATACAAAATCAAAAACTATGCAGATCATGGAAAAATAGGATCAACCCTAGATGCCTTAATAAAAAAAAAAAAAAATTTTATACACAGTGTAAATAAGGATATGAACCATAACTAGCAATACACAAACACCAGAAGAAAGCTAGATAACTAGGATCTTCTAAAAATTAAACACTTATCAAAAGACTTCACCAAAAGAATAAAAAAAAGAACCTACAGACTAGGAAAAAAATTTCTGGCTATGACAAATCCGACAGAGGTCTAATCTCTAAAATCTATAAGAAAACCTAACACCTGAACAACAAAAAGACAAATAATCCAATTAAAAAATGGGCAAAGGATATGAACAGACTCTTCACCAAAGAAGACATTTGTACTGCTAACAGACATATGAGGAAATGATTGCAATTTATAGCCTTTAGGAAAATGCAAATCAAAACTACAATGAGATACCATCTTACCTGGACATTAGTGGTATGAGTTAAAAAAAAAAAAAAAAAACAGAAAATGAAAATGTTGGAGAGGCTGCTGGGAGATTGGAAATCTTATGCACTGCTGTTGAGAATGCAAAATGACACAACCATTTTGGATAATAATATGGTGCTCCCTTAAAAATCTTGAAATAGAAATATCATACAATCCAGCAATCTCACTCCCAGGAATAGACATATCCACACCCATGTTCATTGTAGCTTTATTCACAACAGCAAAAGGATAGAAACAACCTAAGTGCCCATCAACAGATGAATGGAGAAACAAACTATGGAGTACTATGCAATGATGAATCTGTGAAACATCTCACAGCATGAATGAGTCTGAAAGGCATTATGCTGAGTGAAATAAATCAGTCACAAAAGGGCAAATATTGCATGAGATGACTATGATAAAAACTCATGAAAAGGTTTACACACAGAAAGAAACAAATCTTTGATGGTTAGGAGGGAGGGGAGGGGTGGGAAGGGATAAACACTAACTAGACAACGGATAAGTGGTAATTTTGGTGAAGGGTAACACTGTACACAATACTGGAGAAGTCAGCACATCTTGGCCAAGGCAAGGTCATGGAAGCTTCATAGACACATCCAAACTCCTTGAGGGACCAAATTACTGGTTTGAGGGTTAGGGACCACGACATCAGAGGACATCTAGCTCAATCGGCATAACATAGTTTATAAAGAAAATGTTCTACATCCTACTTTGGTGAGTGGCGCTTGAGGTCTTAAAAGTTTGTGAGGGGGGACAGGGCAAAGATGGCAGAATAGTCAGATGCTTCCTGTGGTCCCTCTTACAACAAAGACCTGAAAAAACAAATGACTTGATTATATATTACAATCAGGAACCCTGAGCATCAAGGGCAAAGTTGAGGGGTCAGACTGAATGACAGGCGGAGGGAGAGAAGGTTCAGAATTAGCGAGGAGTTGCCAGACCTCACCAGTTGGGAACCAGCACCCTGAAGGCCAGATCTGCTGAAGTAAATGCAGTGAGGCAAGTAGTGCTGTTTGGGATGCATTTTCCACATCAGGAGAGACTGAGCAGCAGAGGGTCCACTTGCCTCCAGAATCAGTGAAATGTGGGGCTCTGTTGGCAAAAGACAAGTACATGAGTCTAACCTACTACACAGATCAAAAAACAGCCCTTAGGGAGAAACTTCTCTCCCAATTACTTGCTCCCTTCCCACTCTTCACTGCGTCTGAGCTGGCTTCAGAGATTGCCACCACCCCCTGGGCCAGAAGTAGGACCCTTCATGCTCCCTGAGCCATTCTCCTGGCCTTTGAGAGGAAAAAAAAATTAACAAACAGGAAAAAATAATCTGTCAACTCCCCTAAGCTGGGAAATCAGGGCAGAAAGAGCTCCATTGCCTAGACACAGGCATAAGGGGTCCATGAACTTTGAATGCCTTTCACCCCCACATAGACTTATGTGGGCCCATCTCAACAGTGTAGGCCCTCGTTAGCACAGTACAACAAGGTGTATACCTGAAGTCGAACTTCAGCTATTTCAGCTATGTGGTGCAGAGGCAGGTTCGTGACATTTGACACCACTCTGACTATTAAATAGGGTCCTCATCTACCCACATCAAGGCCCTGAGGACTGCTGGCTCCACCCATGCCACATAGCCACCAGCAACAGGGGTCCAAGAATAAGTGATCCTTCCCAGTCCTTATGTCCAACAGCACTGGGTACCCATAGTCTGGCTGTAAAACTCACCTACCTACGCTGTCTAGGGAACAGGAATACGATTCCTCACAGACACGCGGGACAGCTGTCAGCCCCAAGCCTAGCTCAGTGCTTGACCCCCTAATGCAGCCAGATACCTGTCCCTACATCAATCATGTCTGCCTGTCTAGGACTCTAGGTGAAAGCCTGCACCACACACTTGGTGGCCGACTACCTGGACACTTGAGCTGAATCAATACAAGGAAAGTAAATGAACTCCGTGGCTCACATGTCTAGTAACAGCTCAAACCACCTGGCGGCAGGACATTAGAGCTTCAAAGGAGTCGATAATCAAAATGGCTCACATGAGCAGCCAATCTGGAAATATCTAAACAAAACAAGAAGCTAAGACACAGTAAGCAAACACAAAATAAATAAATACAATAACTTGTCATGGCTCATTGACAAAAGTCAATAATAAATCACGTAAAGAGGCAGATCATGATGGCTTCAACAAGCTCCCAAAACAAACAATCAAGAAATTTTCTGGATGAAGAGAATTTCCTGGAATTACCAGAGGTAGAATACAAATTATTTATATACAGAACTCTCTTCAAGAGATCAGGGAGGAGATCAGGCAAAATGCAGAACAAGCCAAGGAACACACAGATAAAGCAGCTGAGAAAATTAAGAAGGGCATAATGACAAATTTAATATGCTGCAAGAATCCATAAAGAGACAGCAATCAGATCCAGAAGATGAGCAATAAAATTTCAGAATTAGACAACTCAGTAGGGAGTCAGAGAGCAGAATCAAGGCAATGAAGTCAGAATTAGTGAGACTGAAGATAAAACAGTTGACACCAACATATTTGAGGAAAAATCAGATAAAAGAGCTTTAAAAATGAAGAAACCCTAAGAAATACATTGAACTCCGTCAAGAGGAATAACCTACAGGTGATTGGCACACCAGAGTGGGGGATGGGGGGAGACTAACAGAAAATACAAAGAGAATTGTTGAAGGTTTTTTTCACAGAAAACTTCCCTGATATAATGAAAGATGAGAAGATATTTATTGAAGATGCTTATCAAATCTCACACAAGGTAGACGCCAAAAGAAAGTCATGAAGACATATTATAATCGCACTTGCCAAAACCAAAGACAAATGGAGAATTTTAAGAGCAGGCCAGGGATAAACGAAAAGTCATGTACAAAGTCAGTAAGACTAAGTTCAAACTGCTCAGAAGAAACCATGCAGCCCAGAAGACAATGGATGACACATATATAGCCTTGAATGAAAAAAAAAAAAAAATCCCAGCCAAGAATTATATATCCAGCAAAACTCTCTCTCAAATATGATGGCAAAGTTAGGGCATTTCCAGATAAACAGAAGTTTAGGGAATTTGCAAAAAACAAAGCAAAATTACAAGAAATATTAAAGGGAATCCCTCAGCTAGAAAATCAATAACATCAGACAACAACTCAAGACTAAAACACAGGACAGAGCAATGAGATATCAAACCAGGTATGGGAATCAAAAAAGTAAGCCAAAGCTAAAACACACAAAATAGGAAAAGAGGCGCCATTATGTAAAAGATGGCAACATTAAAACAAAAAAAAAAAGAGACTTACAAAAAAATGTAGCCATAGATCTTTCATATGAAGAGGAAGTCAAGGCAATAAAGAAATAAAAGATTGGTATAAACTTAGAAAAATAGGGGTAAACATTAAGGTAACCACAAAGGAATCTAACGGTCTTACAAACAAAATAAAAAACAAGAAAAACCTAAAGACTCAACAAATATAAAATCAACAACAATGAAAAATGACTCAACTGAGAAAACTAAGTGGAAAAAAGAAACTGTCAACAATACACACAAAAGAAACATCAAAATGACAGTACTTAACTCATACTCAACAGCTGTTACACTGAATGCAAATGGGCTAAATGCACCAGTAAAGAGACAGACAGTGGGAGAATGGGTAAAGCAACATGATCTGTCTGTATGCTGCCTACAAGAGGCACACCTTAGACTTAAAGACACAAACAAACTAAAACTCAGAGGATGGAAAAAATATATCAAGCAAATAATAATCAAAAGAGAGCAGGAGTGGCAATATAATTTCTGACAAAATAGGCTTTAAAGTTAAATCTACCACAAAGGATAAGGAAGGACACTATGTAATGATTAAAAGGTCAATACACCAGGAGGACATAACCATAATAAGTAATTACCCAACAACAGGGCTCCAAAATACATAAAACAAACTGTAACAGCATTGAAAAGAGAGATAAACAGCTCCACAAAAATAGTAGGAGACTTCAACACAGCACTGTCAGTGAAGGACAGAACATCCAGAAAGAAAGTCAATAAAGACAGGGAAGATCTAAATGCCACAATCTACCAGCTTGGCCTCATAGCCATATACAGAACACTCCACCCAACAGTAGCCAAGTATACTTTCTTTTCCAACGCACATGGAATTTTCCCTAGAATAGACTACATATTATACCAAAAAGCAAGGCTTAATAGAATGCAAAGCATTGAAATATTACAAAGCAACTTTTCTGACCATAAAGCCATAAAAGATGAAATAAATAACAGAAAAAAAAAAAGGAAAAAATAAATCAAACACATGGAAACTGAAGAATACCTTGCTCAAAACCTACTGGGTTGTATAAGAAAATAAGGTTAGAACAACAACAACAAAAAATTCTCAGAATCAAATGAGAAATAAAACACACCCAACAAGAATGTTTGAGACACAGCTAAAGCAGTGCTCAGAGATCAATTTTTAGCAATAAAAGCACACAACCAAAAAAGAATAAAGGGCTAAAATCTAAGCATTAACCCTACAACTCAAACAAATAGAGCAGCAAAAGAAGACCTGAGGCCCCAGAAGAAAGCAAATAATGAAAAGTAGAGTAAGATTAAATGAAATAGAGAACAGAAAAATAATTGAAAGAGTTAACAAGACCAAAAGCTTGTTCTTTGAAAAGATCAACAAAATCCATAAACCACTGGTCAAACTTGGAAAAGAAAAACAGAAGAGGAAGCAAATAACCTGAATAAGAAATGAAATGGGTGATATCACAACAGACCAAACTGAAATTAAAGAGTCATAAGAGAATACTATGAAAAATCGTACTTCAAGAAATACAAAAATCTAGAGGAAATTGATAAATTTCTAGAAATACACTACTTACCTAAACTAGCGCAAACAGAGGTAGAATAACTAAATAAACTTGTAACAAAAGAAGAGGTCAAAAAGGTAATTTAAAAAACTACCCCCCCCCCACGAAAAAAAAAAAAAAAAAGCCCTGGCCCTGACGGCTTCGCTGGAGAATTCCACCAAACTTTTAGAGAAGAGTTAACACCACTGCTACTAAAGCTATTTCAGAGCATAGAAAATGATGGATTACTCCCAAACTCATTCTATGAAGCCAGCATAACCCTGATACCAAAACCAGGTAATGACACCACAAAAAAAGAAAATTACAGACCAGTATCTCTTATGAACTTAGATGCAAAAATCCTCAACAAAATTCTAACCAAAAAAAATGAGCAACATATAAAAAAAAAATAATTCAGCAAGACCAACTGGGGTTCATACAGGGTATGCAGGGATTGTTCAAAATGAGAACAACAATCAATATAATCAATCACATAAATAAAACAAAAGACAAGAACCACATGATCTTATCAATTGATGCAGAAAACGCATTTGACAAAGTCCAACACCCATTCATGATAAAAACTCTCAGCAAAATAGGAATAGAAGGAAAATTCCTCAACGTAATAAAGGGTGTTTATGCAATACCAACAGCCAACATTATCCTAAATGGAGTCTGACAGCATTCCCCTTAAGAATAGAAACCAGATTAAAAAAAAAAAAAATGCCCTTTATCACCACTGTTATTCAACATCGTTCTGGAGGTCCTAGCCAGAGCAATTAGGCTAAAAAAAGAAATAAAGCACATCCAAATTGGTAAGGAAGCAAGAAAATCATCTCTATTTGCAGGTGTTATGATCTTATACACAGAAAACCCTAAAGAATCCATAAGAAAGCTACTGGAACTAATAGAAGATTTCAGCAGAGTATCAGGATACAAGCTAAAAAAAAAAAGCTAAACACACAAAAATGAGTTGGATTCCTCTACACCAACAAAGAGAATGTCAAAAAGGAAATCACCAAATCAATACCATTTATAATAGCTCCAAGAAGATAAAATACTTAGGAATAAGCAAGAGAAGCTTCTCTAGAGGTAGCTAAAACTTAATTTTAAAAATTATTGTGATAAAAGCATAGAAATAAGAAAAGCAAAATTTCCCAAAGGGACATTATCAATGATAAACTAATAAAATCATTTTTTTCTTCTTTCTATATTGGTAGTATCATCAGTCTTATATATCATCTCTTCATAGGCTTTATTATTTCTTTAAATAAATTAACTTTTATTATCTTTTTCTCTCAAGGAGCCCTGGTTGCACAGTGGTTAAGAGCTCAGGCTGCTAACCAAAAGGTTTGCAGTTTGAATCCACCAGCAGCTCCTTGGAAACCCTATGGGGCAGTTCTACTCTATCCTATAGGTTCGCCATGAGTCAGAATAGGCTTGTTTTGATTTCTGTCAAGGATGCTATGCTAAAAGATAAACAAACAAAAACACTAAAATCTTCAGTTTGAAGTTACAACTAGATCTGAGAATTATTGTAGTAAGAGATTAAGTGAATCAGGATTACAGTTAAAATTATTCAGTCTTGAGTTTCATTCCTGGGCTTTCCACTTAAAATCAGAGGAGCTATGTAACATTTGTAATTTTGCCTAAGTCCCTCAAGATTCTGTAACAACACATGTAAGGTAGAGAAAATAAAACATCCTAATCAAAACACTTTGAGTATTAAGCAGGGGCCAATATGCACAATCCATAATACCTGCTAACTGGTGAGGTGTTACTTTCCTTCCCTTCTTTTTACCACTCTGAAGTATTTATTTCTCTTTCCAAGATATTTGCCTTCAAGTCACGAAACTGATTGCCTAGTCAGAGATAGGGAGTCAAAGCCTCTATTTGTTTTTCAGCAGCAATACAGTGACGGAATTACTTTATCTCACTTCCTTCCTGCTTTCTGTATCATTAATATAAATATAGCAACATAAACATCATCTAGGGGATTTGACTATTTTCTGGAATTAATACATTCAAGGTGCCTAGTGGAGAGCCTGGCCCATTGGAGGGAATAGAAAACGGTTAATCCCTTTCATCTTCCTCCTAGGTGTAGAAACTAAAGGCTAAGCATGTCAAAGGCAAAGATCTATCCATAAGCTTTTTTTTTTTATTAACTTTTATTGAGCTTCAAGTGAACGTTTACAAATCAAGTCAGTCTGTCACATATAAGTTAATACACATCTTACTCCTTACTCCCATTTGCTCTCCCCCTAATGAGTCAGCCCTTCCAGTCTCTCCTTTCGTGAAAACTTTGGTAGCCTCCAACTCTCTCTATCCTCCCATCCCCCCTCCAGACAGGAGATGCCAACACAGTCTCAAGTGTCCACCTGATATAATTAGCTCACTCTTCATCAGCATCTCTCTCCAACCCACTGTCCAGTCCCTTTCATGTCTGATGAATTGTCTTCGGGGATGGTTCCCGTCCTGTGCCAACAGAAGGTTTGGGCACCATGACCGCCGGGATTCCTCTAGTCACATCCAGATCATTAAGTATGGTCTTTTTATGAGAATTTGGGGTCTGCATCCCACTGATCTCCTGCTCCCTCAGGGGTTCTCTATTGTGCTCCCTGTCAGGGCAGTCATCGATTGTGGCTGGGCACCAACTAGTTCTTCTGGTCTCAGGATAATGTAGGTCTCTGGTTCATGTGGCCCTCTCTGTCTCCTGGGCTCTTAGTTGTCGTGTGACCTTGGTGTTCTTCATTCTCCTTTGCTTCAGGTGGTTTGAGACCAATTGATGCATCTTAGATGGCCGCTTGTTAGCTTTTAAGACCCCAGATGCCACATTTCAAAGTGGGATGCAGAATGTTTTCATAATAGAATTATTTTGCCAATTGACTTAGAAGTCACCTTAAACCATGGTTCCCAAAACCCCTCCCTTGCTCCGCTGACCTTTGAAGTATTCAGTTTATCCTGGAAACTTCTTTTTTTTTGGCCCAGTCCAGTACAGTTGAGCTGACCTTCCATGTATTGAGTGTTGTCCTTCCCTTCACCTAAAGCAGATCTTTTCAGCTAATTAATCAGTAAAAAACCCTCTCCTTCCCTCCCTCCCCCCTCGTAACCACAAAAGTATGTGTTCTTCTCAGTTTATACTATTTCTCAAGATCTTATAATAGTGGTCTTAGACAATATTTGTTCTTTTGCCTCTGACTGATTTCGCTCAGCATAATGTCTTCCAAGTTTCTCCATGTTATGAAATGTTTCAGAGATTCGTCACTGTTCTTTATCGATGCGTAGTATTCCATTGTGTGAATATACCAGAATTTACTTACCCATTCATCCGTAGATGGACACCTTGGTTGCTTCCAGCTTTTTGCTATTGTAAACAGAGCTGCAATAAACATGGTGTGCATGTATCTGTTTGTGTGAAGGCTCTTGTTTTTCTAGGGTATATTCCGAGGAGCGGGACTTCTGGGTTGTATGGTAGTTCTATTTCTAACTGTTTAAGATAACGCCAGATAGATATCCAAAGTGGTTGTACCATTTTACATTCCCACCAGCAGTGTATAAGAGTTCCAATCTCTCCGCAGCCTCTCCAACATTTATTATTTTGTGTTTTTTGGATTAATGCCAGCCTTGTTGGAGAGAGACGGAATCTCATCGTAGTTTTAATCTGCATTTCTCTAATGGCTAATGATCGAGAGCATTTTCTCATGTATCTGTTAGCTGCCTGAATATCTTCTTTAGTGAAGTGTGTGTTCATATCCTTTGCCCACTTCTTTTTTTTTTTAATTTTTATTAAGCTTCAAGTGAATATTTACCATTCCAATCAGTCTGTCACATGTAGATTTACACTCTTCTTACTCCCTTCTCCCACTTGCTCTCCCCCTATTGAGTCAGCCCTTACAGTCTCTCGTTTTGTGCCAATTTTGCCATCTTCCCTCTCTCTCTATCTTCCCATCCCCCCTCCAGTCAAGAGTTGCCAACACACTCTCCAGTGTCCACCTGATTTAATTAGCTCACTCTTCATCAGCATTTCTCTCCCCCTCACTGACCAGTCCTTTTCATGCCTGATGATTTGTCTTCGGGGATGGTTCCTGTCCTGTGCCATCAGAAGTTCTGGGGAGCATTGTCTCTGGGATTCCTCTAGTCGCAATCATACCATTAGGTATGGTCTTTTCATGAGAATTTGGGGTCTGCATCCCATTGGTCTCCTGCTCCCACAGGAGTTGTCTGTTGTGCTCCCTGACAGGGCAGACATCAATTGTGGCCGGGCACCAACTAGTTCTTCTGGTCCCTGGATAATGTAGGTCTCTGGTTCATGTGGCCCTTTCTGTCTCTTGGGTTCTTAGTTGTCGTGTGACCTTGGTGTTCTTCCTTTGCCTTTGCTCCAGGTGGTTTGAGAACAATTGATGTATCTTAGATGGCCACTTGTTGGCATTTAGGACCCCAGGTGCCACAATTCAAAGTGGGATGCAGAGTGTTTTCATAATAGAATTATTTTGCCCATTGACTTAGAAGTCCCCTCAAACCAAGTTCCCCAGACCTCAGTCCCTGCTCCGCTGACCTTTGAAGCTTTCATTTTATCCCGGAAACCTCTTTGCTTTTAATCCAGTCCAATTAGGCTGACCTTCCTTGTATTGAGTGTTGTCTTTCCCTTCACCCAGAGCAGTTCTTATCTACTGATTGATCAATAAAAAGCCCTCTCCCTCCCTCCCTCCCTCCCCCCTTTGTAACCACATAAGTATGTGTTCTTCTCCGTTTTTTCTATTTCTCAAGATCTTATAATCGTGGTCTTATAAATTATTTGTCCTTTTGCCTCTGACTGATTTCGCTCAGCATAATGCCTTCCAGATTCCTCCATGTTATGAAATGTTTCAGAGATTCGTCAGTGTTCTTTATCGATGCGTAGTATTCCATTGTGTGAATATATCACAATTTATTTACCCATTCATCCGTAGATGGACACCTTGGTTGCTTCCAGCTTTTTGCTATTGTAAACAGAGCTGCAATAAACATGGGTGTGCATATATCTGTTTGTGTGAAGGCTCTTATTTCTCTAGGGTATATTCCGAGGAGTGGGATTTCCGGGTTGTATGGTAGTTCTATTTCTAACTTTTTAAGAAAACGCCAGATAGATTTCCAAAGTGGGTGTACCATTTTACATTCCCACCAGCAGTGTGTAAGAGTTCCAATCTCTCCACAGCCTCTCCAACATTTATTATTTTGTGTTTTTTGGATTAATGCCAGCCTTGTTGGGGTGAAATGGAATCTCATCGTAGTTTTAATCTGCATTTCTCTAATGGCTAATGATCGAGAGCATTTTCTCATGTATCTGTTAGCTGCCTGAATATCTTCTTTAGTGAAGTGTGTGTTCATATCCTTTGCCCACTTCTTGATTGGGTTGTTTGTCTTTTTGTGGTTGAGTTTTGACAGAATCATGTAGATTTTAGAGATCAGGCGCTGGTCGGAGATGTCATAGCTGAAAATTCTTTCCCAGTCTGTAGGTGGTCTTTTTACTCTTTTGGTGAAGTCTTTAGATGAGCATAGGTAGTTGACTTTTCGGAGCTCCCAGTTATCTGGTTTCTCTTCATCATTTTTGGTAGTGTTTTGTATTCTGTTTATGTCTTGTATTAGGGCTCCTAGGGTTGTCCCTATTTTTTCTTCCATGATCTTTATCGTTTTAGTCTTTATGTTTAGGTCTTTGATCCACTTGGAGTTAGTTTTTGTGCATGGTGTGAGATATGGATCCTGTTTCATTTTTTTGCAAATGGATATCCAGTTATGCCAGCACCATTTGTTAAAAACACTATCTTTTCCCCAATTCACTGACACTGGGCCTTTGTCAAATATCAGCTGCTCATATGTGGATGGATTTATATCTGGGTTCTCAATTCTGTTCCATTGGTCTATGTGCCTGTTGTTGTACCAGTACCAGGCTGTTTTGACTACTGTGGCTGTATAATAGGTTCTGAAATCAGGTAGAGTGAGGCCTCCCACTTTCTTCTTCTTTTTCAGTAATGCTTTGCTTATCCGGGGCTTCTTTCCCTTCCATATGAAATTGGTGATTTGTTTCTCTATCACCTTGAAAAATGACATTGGAACTTGGATCGCAAGTGCATTGTATGTATAGTTGGCTTTTGGTAGAATAGACATTTTTACTATGTTAAGTCTTCCTATCCATGAGCCTCGTATGTTTTTCCACTTAAGTATGTCCTTTTGAATTTCTTGTAGTAGAGCTTTGTAGTTTTCTTTGCATAGGTCTTTTACATCTTTGGTAAGATTTATTCCTAAGTATTTTATCTTCTTGGGGGCTACTGTGAATGGTATTGTTTTGGTGATTTCCTCTTCGATGTTCTTTTTGTTGATGTAGAGGAATCCAAGTGATTTTTGTATGTTTATTTAATAACCTGAGACTCTGCCAAACTCTTCTATTAGTTTCAGTCATTTTCTGGAGGATTCCTTAGGGTTTTCTGTGTATAAGATCATGTCATCTGCATATAGAGATAATTTTACTTCCTCCTTGCCAATCCGGATGCCTTTTATTTCCTTGTCTAGCCTAATTGCCCTGGCTAGGGCTTCTAGCACAATGTTGAATAAGAGAGATGATAAAGGGCATCCTTGTCTGGTTCCGGTTCTCAAGGGAAATGCTTTCAGGCTCTCTCCATTTAGAATGATATTGGCTGTTGGCTTTGCATAGATGCCCTTTATTATGTTGAGGAATTTTCCTTCAATTCCTATTTAGGTGAGAGTTTTTATCATAAATGGGTGTTGGACTTTGTCAAATGTCTTTTTGCATCAATTGATAAGATCATGTGGTTTTTGCCTTTTGTTTTATTTATGTGGTGGATTACATTAATGGTTTTTCTGATATTAAACTAGCCTTGCATACCTGGTATAAATCCCACTTGATCAGGGTGAATTATTTTTTTGATATGTTGTTGAATTCTATTGGCTAGAATTTTGTTGAGGATTTTTGCATCCATGTTCATGAGGGATATAGGTCTGTAATTTTCTTTTTTTGTAATTTCTTTACCTGGTTTTGGTATCAGGGAGATGGTGGCTTCATAGAATAAGTTAGGTAGTATTCCGTCATTTTCTATGCTTTGAAATACCTTCAGTAGTAGTGCTGTTAACTCTTCTCTGAAAGTTTGGTAGAACTCTGCAGTGAAGCCGTCCGGGCCAGGGCTTTTTTTTGTTGGGAGTTTTTTGATTACCGTTTCAATCTCTTTTTTTGTTATGGGTCTATTTAGTTGTTCTACTTCTGAATGTGTTAGTTTAGGTAGGTAGTGTTTTTCCAGGAATTCATCCATTTCTTCTAAGTTTGCAAATTTGTTAGAGTACAATTTTTCATAATAATCTGATATGATTCTTTTAATTTCAGTTGGTTCTGTTGTGATGTGGTCCTTCTCGTTTCTTATTCGGGTTATTTGTTTCCTTTCCTGTATTTCTTTAGTCAGTCTAGCCAATGGTTTATCAATTTTGTTAATTTTTTCAAAGAACCAGCTTTTGGCTTTGTTAATTCTTTCAATTGTTTTTCTGTTCTCTAATTCATTTAGTTCAGCTCTAATTTTTATTAGTTGTTTTCTTCTGGTGCCTGATGGATTCTTTTGTTGCTCACTTTCTATTTGTTCAAGTTGTCGGGACAGTTCTCTGATTTTGGCTCTTTCTTCTTTTTGTATGTGTGCATTTATCGATATAAATTGGCCTCTGAGCACTGCTTTTGCTGTGTCCCAGAGGTTTTGATAGGAAGTATTTTCATTCTCGTTGCGTTCTATGAATTTCCTTATTCCCTCCTTGATGTCTTCTATAACCCAGTCTTTTTTCAGGAGGGTACTGTTCATTTTCCAAGTATTTGATTTCTTTTCCCTAGTTTTCCTGTTATTGGTTTCTAGTTTTATTGCCTTGTGGTCTGAGAAGATGCTTTGTAATATTTCGATGTTTTGGATTCTGCAGAGGTTTGTTTTATGACCTAATGTGTGGTCTATTCTAGAGAATGTTCCATGTGTGCTAGTAAAAAAAAGTATACTTTGCAGCAGTTGGGTGGAGAGTTCTGTGTAAGTCAATGAGGTCAAGTTGGTTGATTGTTGTAATTAGGTCTTCCGTGTCTCTGTTGAGCTTCTTACTGGATGTCCTGTCCTTCTCCGAAAGTGGTATGTTGAAGTCTCCTACTATAATTGTGGAGATGTCTATCTCACTTTTCAGTTCTGTTAAAATTTGATTTATGTATCTTGCAGCCCTGTCATTGGGTGCATAAATATTTAATATGGTTATATCTTCCTGGTCAATTGTCTCTTTTATCATTATGTAGTGTCCTTCTTTATCCTTTGTGGTGGATTTAAGTCTAAAGTCTATTTTGTCAGAAGTTAATATTGCTACTCCTTTCTTTTTTGCTTATTGTTTGCTTGATTGATTTTTTTCCATCCTTTGAGTTTTAGTTTGCTTGTGTCTCTAAGTCTAAGGTGTGTCTCTTGTAGGCAGCATATAGACAGATCGTGTTTCTTTATCCAGTCTGTGACTCTCTGTCTCTTTATTGGTGCATTTAGTCCATTTACATTCAGCGTAATTATGGATAAATAAGTGTTTAGTGTTGTCATTTTGATGCCTTTTTATGTGTGTTGTTGACAATTTCATTTTTCCACATACTTTTTTGTGCTGAGATGTTTTTCTTAGTAAACTGTGAGATCCTCATTTTCATAGTGTTTGACTTTATGTTTGTTGAGTCGTTACGTTTTTCTTGGCTTTTATCTTGAGTTATGGAGTTGTTATACCTCTTTGTGGTTACCTTATTATTTAGCCCTATTTTTCTAAGTAAAAACCTAACTTGTATTGTTCTATATCGCCTTGTACCACTCTCCTTATGGCAGTTCTATGCCTCCTGTATTTAGTCCCTCTTTTTGATTATTGTGATCTTTTACATATTGACTTCAGTGATTCCCTGTTATGAGCATTTTTTTGTTAATTAATCTTAATTTGTTTTTGTGATTTCCCTATTTGAGTTGACATCAGGATGTTCTGTTTTGTGACCTTGTGTTGTGCTGGTATCTGATATTATTGGTTTTCACCACACAATATCCTTTAGTATTTCTTGTAGCCTTGGTTTGGTTTTTGCAAATTCTCTAAACTTGTGTTTATCTGTAAATATCTTAATTTCGCTTTCATATTTCAGAGAGAGTTTTGCTGGATATATGATCCCTGGCTGGCAGTTCTTCTCCTTCAGTGCTCTGTATATGTCGTCCCATTCCCTTCTTGCCTGCATGGTTTCTGCTGAGTAGTCTGAACTTATTCTTATTGATTCTCCCTTGAAGGAAACCTTTCTTTTCTCCCTGGCTGCTTTTAAAATTTTCTGTTTATCTTTGGTTTTGGCAAGTTTGATGATGATATGTCTTGGCGTTTTTCTTTTTGGATCAATCTTAAATGGGGTTCAATGAGCATCTTGGATAGATATCGTTTCATCTTTCATGATGTCAGGGAAGTTTTCTTTCAGGAGATATTCAACTATTTTCTCTGTGTTTTCTGTCCTCCCTCCCTGTTCTGGGACTCCAATCACACGCAAGTTATCCTTCTTGATAGAGTTCCACATGATTCTTAGGGTTTCTTCATTTTTTAAAATTCTTTTCTCTGATTTTTTTTCAGCTATGTTGGTGTTGATTCCCTGGTCCTCCAGATGTCCCAGTCTGCATTCTAATTGCTCGAGTCTGCTCCTCTGACTTCCTATTGCATTGTCTAATTCTGTAATTTTATTGTTAATCTTTTGGATTTCTACATGCTGTCTCTCTATGGATTCTTGCAGCTTATTAATTTTTCCACTATGTTCTTGAATAATCTTTTTGAGTTCTTCAACAGTTTTATCAGTGTGTTCCTTGGCTTTTTCTGCAGTTTGCCTTATTTCGTTTGTGATGTCTTGAAGCATTGTGTAAGTTAGTTTTTTTATATTCTGTATCTGATAATTCCAGGATTGTATCTTCATTTGGGAAAGATTTTGATTCTTTTGTTTGGGGGTTTGTAGAAGCTGTCATGGTCTGCTTCTTTATGTGGTTTGATATGGACTGCTGTCTCCGAGCCATCACTGGGAAAGTAGTTTTTCCAGAAAATCCGCTGACTGGGACGCTGGCTCCAGGCTCCGAAAACAATCGCTGCTTCCCCATATTTGTTCGTTTTCCATCTCTAAATCTATGTTTGTTGTTCAGGGTTTGTAGATTGTTATGTATATGATCGATTCACTTGTTTTTCCGAGTCTTTGTTGCAAGAGGGATCCGAGGTAGCATCTACCTAGTCCGCCATCTTGGCCCCGCCTCCTATCCATAAGCTTTTAATACACTTTTGAAATCAAACAAATTCTTAATCTTAAAATATAACACTTTTTAAAAAAATTTTTTTTGTGCTTTAAGTGAAAGTTTACAAATCAAGACAGTCTCTCACACAAAAACATATATACACCTTGCTACATATTCCCAATTGTTCTCTCCCTAAAGAGACAGCCCACTCCCTCCCTCCACTCTCTCTTTTTGTGTCCATTTCACCAGCTTCTAACCCCCTCTACCCTCTCATCTCCCCTCCAGACAGGAGATGCCAACACAGTCTCAAGTGTCCACCTGATCCAAGAAGCTCACTCCTCACCAGCATCTCTCTCCAAACCATTGTCCAATCCAATTCCTGTATGAAGAGTTGGCTTTGGGAATGGTTCCTGTCCTGAGCCAACAGAAGGTCTGGGGGGGCATGACAGCCAAGGTCCTTCTAGTCTCAATCAGACCATTAAGTGTGGTCTTTTTACAAGAATTTGGGGTCTGCATCCCACTGCTCTCCTCTTCCCACAGGGGTTCTCTGTTGTGTTCCCTATCAGTGCAGTCGTTTGTTGTAGGCAGGCACCATCTCATTCTTCTGGTCTCACGCTGATGTAGTCTCTGGTTTATGCAGCCCTTTCTGTCACTTGGGCTCATAATCACCTTGTGTCCTTGGTGTTCTTCATTGTCCTTTGATCCAGGTTGGTTAAGACCAATTGATGCATCTTAGGTGGCCACTTCCTAGCATTTAAGACCCCAGGGGCCACTCTCCAATGTGGGTTGCAGAATGATTTCGTAATAGATTTTATTATGCCAATTGACTTAGATATCCCTGAAACCATGGTCCCCAAACCCCACCTCTGCTACGCTGGCCTTCAAAGCATTCAGTTTATTCAGGAAACTTCTTTGCTTTTGGTTTAGTCCAGATGTGCTGACCTTGCCTGTATTATGTGTTTTCTTTCCCATCACCTAAAGTAGTTCTTATCTACTATCTAATTAGTGAATACCCCTCACCCACCCTCCCTCTCTCCTCCCTCTCGTAAATATCAAAGACTATTTTCTTCTCTGTTTAAACTATTTCTCGAGCTCTTATATAGTGGTCTTATGCAATATCTGTCCTTTTGCATCTGACTAATTTTGCTCAGCGTAGTGCCTTTCAGATTCTTCCATGTTTTGAAATGTTTCACAGATTCATCACTGTTCTTTATTGATGCATAGTATTCCATTGTGTGAATATACCGTAATTAAAGCACTTAATTTTTATAGAATGCTTAAGAAACCCTTTCATTTATTTAGTATTACATGGAATTCAAGGAAATGTGTATGAGTCGAAGCAGACTCGATAGCACCTAACTACAACAGCAACATATTCAGAAGAATACATTTGCATGCAGAATTGACTAACTCTGTGTACAGACTTAGTGTTGTTAGTGTTGGCTAGAAATTGAATTTTAGCACCTGATTTTTTTTTTATTCCTTATTTAGTATTTTATCTGTTTTACAACCTTGCATTTAGATAAATATTATAACCCAAACCAAACCCATTACCGTCGACTCTATTTAGACTCATAGTGACCCAACAGGATAGAGTGGAACTGCCCCATAGGGTTTCCAAGGAGTAGCTGATGGTTTTGAACTGCCAACATTTTGCTTAGCAGCCAGGCATTTAACCACTGTGTCACCAGTGGTCCAGATATACTATATATTACCTATTATATAATTTTTTTATTTTTAAAAATTTAAACAAAATTATTGCTACTCTATAATAGAACATGAATTATATTCTTTTGTCTCATTGAATTTCTTTTTTCTTCAGAAAACAGAATATTTAATTTTTGTTGTTTCAAGATTTTCACATTTTCTTTCTTAAAAGGGATCAAATGAAATACTTGATTCCTTCAATTATTACCAAAAAACATGAGAATCAAAATTTGCATTCAGAGGTGGGGCCAAGATGGCCAACTAGGTAAAAGCTACCTCAGATTCCTCTTGCAAAAAAGACTTGGAAAAACAAGTGAATCGATCACATACATGACAATCTATGAACCCTAACCATCAAACACAGATTTAAAGAGTTGACCTGAGAGATAGGGGAGCAAAAAGCTGCATCCTGAAGCAGCGACTGCTTCTGGAACTGGCAACCCACACCACAGCTTTGAGCCCTTGCAGTTCCTGTGTGCCGAGGGGTGGGACTGATTGCTGCTTGCTGAGGTGGGGCAGGCACGGGACACAGCCCTAACCCCTAGCCCCCTGGGGTAACCTCTGTAGAGACTCATCCAGCGCAAGCAGGCTGCACACTGACGGGGCTAACGAGAGAAGGAGCAATCATGGGGAAGCTGCAACTCTTTCCAGAGCCTGGAGCCAGAGTCCCAGTCAGAAAACCTTGGGGCTGGGCTTTGGACTGGGCACAGGGGAGCTGAGGACGTCATCCTGAGATGGTGCAAACACGGGACATAGCCCTAGCCCCCAGAAGCGACCTCGGGGGAAGCGCAGCCAGTGCACAAACACAGCACAGCAACGCAGCTGACAGAAGGAGAAATCACCGGGAGGCAGCGACTGGTTTTGGAGCCTGGAGTGCAACATCCCAGCCAGGGAACCTTGGCGCTGGGCTTTGGACTGGGAGCAGAGGAACTGACCACGGCTTCTGAGACAGCACAAGCACAGGACGTGGGCCTGACCTTCGGGGGCAATCTCAACCCAGCCAACACACACAGGCTACACTCCCCTCAGGAATCTCAGATAAAACAGTCATCACCAAGCAAGAAAGGTAACTTTGTCTATATTCCTGGGTGCTACTCTCTCCTATCTATCTGATCCCTTCCCTCTCCTTCCCAGGTGGCTTCATTAACATTGGAATTTCCTGGGACAGAGAGGGAAGTGCTCTGTGGGGTTTTTTTGTTTTGTTTTTTTGTTTGTTTTTCTTTTTTCCTAACCCATTCTCCTGGCCTGAGAGAAGCAGCTACAAAAAACCCAGGGTCAAAAATCCTTCCCTGACTTCCCGAAATTGGACTAAAAATACAGAACCAGCTCCAGCCAAGTATATGAGATCCACAGTCTTGGGCTTTCATCCCTACAGGCAATAAGGTGGCTATTATAATGCAAAGGCAATTCTGATAGTGATCTGACTGTAATTGTTTTAGCTGATTACTGGAAAGGCAATTATCCCAGGGTTGATATCTCTACCTATTAAACAGAGCCCTCACTGACCCACAAAGGGGAAATGAGAGCTGAATCTCCACCCAAACCTCCCAGCCTCCTGCTGTAGGGGTCTGAGGATAGTGACACCTACCAATCTGTAAAGGTACATGCATTGGGTGCCTAAGGTACAGCTGCAGAGCCCACCCACCAAAGTGCTTTAGGAACAGAGACACACCTACCTCACAGGCACTTGGGGAAACCTGTCAGCATCCTGCCCCGCCCCCTGGAGTGTGACCCCTGCTGCTACTAAAATCTGGTGCACACAACTATCACCACTACTTCTCTAAGTGAATAGGTGACAGTCTACACCACATATTGGTGACCAAAAATCAGATTCTACTCAATAATAGTGAATAGACCCTTAGGCTTATATATCTGGTAACAACCCAAACCAGCTGGTAATAGGACGTAAGTGATTCAAAGGCTACAAGAATCAAGACAGCACAATCTAGGAGCCCATCCACTGTATTGAAAGAAAACAAAACAAGATAAGACTCAGTGAGCAAATATAAAATAAATCATTACAATATCTTATAGATGGCTCAGAGACAGCGGTTGATATCAAACCACATAAAGAAGCAGACTATGATTGCTTCTACAACTCCCCAAATTAAAGAATCAAAATCTTTCCCAAATGAAGGTACAATCCTGGAATTGCCAGATGCAAAATATAAAAAACTAATTTCCAGGAAGCTTTCAAGACATCAGGGATGACCTCATAAATGAAACAAGGCAATCTACAGAAAAAGCCAAGGGACACACTGATAAGGCAGTTGAAGAAATCAAAAAGATTATTCAAGAACTTAGTACAAAAATTAATAAGCTGCAAGAACCTATAGAGAGACAGCATTCATAAATCCAAAAGATTAACAGAAAAATTACAAAATTAGACAACTCAATAGGAAGTCAGAGGAGCAGAATCGAGCAATTGAAATGCAGACTGGGGGAGGTGGAAGATAAAGCCATTGACAACAATATAGTTGAAGAAAAATCAGATAAAAGAATTTTAAAAAATGAAGAAAATCTAAGAATCATGTGGGACTCTATCAAGAAGAATAACTTGTGTGTGATTAGAGTTCAAGAACAGGGAGGGATAACAGAAAATACAGAGAGAATAGTTGAAGGTCTATTGGCAGAAAAATTCCCTGACATCATGAAAGACAAAAGGATATCTATCCAAGATGCTCATCGAACCCCATGTAAGATTGATCCAAAAAGAAAATCACCAAGACATATTATCATCAAACTTACCAAAACCAAAGATAAAGAGAAAATTTCAAAAGCAGCCAGGGATAAAAGAAAGGTCTGCTACAAAGGAGAATCAATAAGAATAAGTTCAGACTACTCAGCAGAAACCATGCAGGCAAGAAGGCAATGGGATTACACATATAGAGCACTGAAGGAGAAAAACCGCCAGCCAGGGATCACATATCGAGCAAAACTCTCTCTCAAATATGAAGGTGAAATTAAAACATTTACAGATAAACATAAGCTTAGAGAATTTGCAAAATCCAAACCAAAGCTACAAGAAATACTAAAGGAAATCGTTTGGTCAGAAAATCAATAATGTCAGAAATGAACGCAACACAAGATCACAGAACAGAACATCCTGATATCAAATAGGGAAATCACAAAAACAAATTAGATTCATTTTAAAAAGAAAAAAAAATGCTCAAAACAGGGAATCATTGAAGTCAATATGTAAAAGATCACAATAATCAAAAAGAGGGACTAAATATAGGTGGCATAGAACTGCCATGTGGAAAGGGAAACAAGGTGATATAGGATGACACAAGTTAGGTTTTTACTTAGAAAAATAGGGGTAAATATTAAGGTAACCACAAAGAGGTATAACAATTCCATAACTCAAAATAAATACCAAGAAAAACATAATGACTCAGCAAACAAATTCAACTACTATGAAAAAGAGGAACACAAAATTTAGAAAGAAAAACGTCTCAGCACAAAAAAGTAAGGAGAAAAATGAAATTGTCAACAACACACACAAAAAGGCATCAAAATGACAGCACTAAACTCATATTTATCTATAATTACGGTGAATGTAAATGGACTAAATGCACACATAAACAGACAGAGAGTCTCAAACTGGATAAAGAAACACGATCCATCTATATGTTGCCTCCAAGAGACACGCCTTAGACTTAGAGACACAAACTAAAACTTAAAGGATGGAAAAAAATATATCAAGCAAACAATACTCAAAAAAGAGCAAGAGTAGCAATATTAATTTATGACATAATAGACTTCAAAGTTAAATCCACCACAAAGGATAAAGAAGGACACTACATAATGAATAAAGGGACAATTGACTAGGAAGATATAACCATGTTAAATATTCATGCACCCAATGACAGGGCTGCAAGATACATAAAACAAATTTTAACAGAATTGAAAAGTGAGATAGACACCTCCACAATTATAGTAGGAGACTTCAACACACCACTTTCGGAGAAGGACAGGACTTCCAGTAAGAAGCTCAACAGAGACACGGAGACCTAATTGCTACAATCAACCAACTTGACCTCATAGACTTATACAGAACACTTCACCCAACAGCTGCAAAGTATGCTTTTTTTTCCTAGTGTATGGAACATTCTCTAGAATAGACCACATATTAGGTCATAAAACAAATCTTTGCAGAATCCAAAACATCGAAATGTTACAAAGCATCTTCTCAGACCACAAGGCCATAAAAGTGGAAATCGATAACAGAAAAATCAGGGAAAAGAAATCAAGTATTTGGAAACTGAACAATATCCTGCTCAAAAAAGACTGGGGTATAGAAGACATTAAGGAGGGAATAAAGAAATTCATAGAATGCAATGAGAATGAAAACACTTCCTATCAAAATCTCTGGGACACAGCAAAGGCAGTGCTCAGAGGTCAATTTATATCTATAAATGCACACATACGTAAAGAAGAAAGAGCAAAACCAGAGAGTTGTCCCTACAACTTGAACACATAGAAAGTGAGCAACAAAACAATCCATCAGGCACCAGAGGATAACAAATAATAAAAATTAGAGCTGAACTAAATGAATTAGAGAACAGAAAAACAATTGAAAGAATTAACAAAGCCAAAAGCTGGTTCTTTGAAAAAATTAACCAAATTGATAAAGCCTTGGCCAGACTGACTAAAGAGATACAGGAAAGGAAATAAGCTGAATAAGAAACGAGATGGGCCCCATCACAACAGCCGCAACTGAAATTAAAAGAATCATATCAGATTATTACAAAAAATTGTACTCTAACAAATTTGCAAACCTAGAAGAAATGGATGAATTCCTAGAAAAACACTACCTACTTAAACTAACAAAATCAGAAGTAGAACAACTAAATAGACCCATAACAAAAAAAAGATACTGAAAATGTAATCAAAAAACTCCCAACAAAAAAAAGCCCTGGCCCGGATGGCTTCACTGCAGAGTTCTACCAAACTTTTACAGAAGAGTTAATACTGCTACTACTAAAGGTATTTCAAAGCATAGAAAACGATCAATACTACTTAACTCATTCTATGAAGCCACCACATCCTTGATACAAAACCAGGTAAACACACCACAAAAAAAAATAAATAAATAAATTACAGACCTATATCCCTCATGAACATAGATGCAAAAATCCTCAACAAAATTGTAGCCAACAGAATTCAACAACATATCAAAAAAATAATCCACCAGGACCAAGTGGGATTTATACCAGATATGCAAGGTCAGTTTAATATTAGAAAATCCATTAAAGTAATCCAGCATATAAATAAAACAAAAGACAAAAACCACATGATCGTATCAATTGATGCAGAAAAGGCATTTGACAAAGTCCAACACCCATTCATGATAAAAACTCTCAGCAAAATAGGAATTGAAGGAAAATTCCTCAACATAATAAAGGGCATCTATATAAAGCCAACAGCTAACATCATTCTAAATGGAGAAAGCCTGAAAGCATTTCCTTCGTGAAAGGGAACCAGACAAGGATGACCTTTATCACCGCTCGTATTCAACATTGCGCTAGAGGTCCTAACCAGAGCAGTTAGGCTAGACAAAGAAATAAAGGGCATCCGGATTGGCAAGGAAGAAGTAAAATTATCTCTATTTGCAGATGACATGATCTTGTACACAGAAAACCCTAAGGAATCCTCTATAAAACTACTGAAACTAATAGAAGAGTTCGGCAGAGTCTCAGGTAACAAGATAAACATAAAAAAATCACTTGGATTCCTCTACATCAACAAAAAGAACATCGAAGAGGAAATCACCAAATCAATACCATTCACAGTAGCCCCCAAGAAGATAAGATACTTAGGAATAAATCTTACCAAAGATGTAAAAGACCTATACAAAGAAAACTACAAAATAGTAGTGCAAGAAACTGAAAGGGACCTACATAAGTGGAAAAACATACCTTGCTCATGGATAGGAAGACTTAACATAGTAAAAATGTCTATTGTACCAAAAGTCATCTATACATACAATGCAGTTCCGATTCGAATTCCAATGACACTTTGTAATGTGATGGAGAAACAAATCACCAACTTCATATGGAAGGGAAAAGAACTCTGGATAAGTAAAGCATTACTGAAAAAGAAGAAAGTGGGAGGCCTCATTCCACCTAATTTTAGAACATATTACAGAGCCACAGTAGTCAAAACAGCCTGGTACTGGTACAACAACAGGCACATAGACCAATGGAACAGAATTGAGAACCCAGATATAAATCCATCCACATATGAGCAGCTGATATTTGACAAAGGCCCAGTGTCAGTGAATTGGGGAAAAGATAGTCTTTTCAACAAATGGTGCTGGCATAACTGGATATCCATTTGCAAAAAAATGAAACAGGACCCATACCTCACTCCATGCACAAAAACTAACTCCAAGTGGATCAAAGACCTAAACATAAAGACTAAAACGATAAAGATCATGGAAGAGAAAATAGGGACAACGTTAGGAGCCCTAACACAAGGCATAAACAGAATACAAAAAATTACTAAAAATGATGAAGAGAAGCCAGATAACTGGGAGCTCCTAAAAATCAAACACCTATGCTCATCTAAAGATTTCACCAAAAGAGTAAAAGACCACCTACAGATTGGGAAAAAATTTTCAGCTATGACATCTTCAACCAGTGCCTGATCTCTAAAATCTATATGATTCTGTTAAAACTCAACCACAAAAAGACAAACAACCCAATCAAAAAGTGGACAAAGGATATGAACACGCACTTCACTAAAGAAGATGATATTCAGGCAGCTAACAGATACAAGAGAAAATGCTCTCGATCATTAGCCATCAGAAAAATGCAAATTAAATCTACGATGAGATTCCGTCTCACTCCAACGAGGCTGGCATTCATCCAAAAAACTCAAAATAATAAATGTTGGAGAGGCTGCAGAGAGATTGGAACTCATACACTGCTGGTGGGAATGCAAAATGGTACAACCACTTTGGAAATCTATCTGGCGTTTTCTTAAAAAGTTAGAAATAGAACTACCATACAACCCAGAAATCCCACTCCTCGGAATATACCCTAGAGAAATAAGAGCCTTTACACAAACAGACATATGCACACCCATGTTTATAGCAGCTCAGTTTACAATAGCAAAAGCTGGAAGCAACCAAGGTGTCCATCAACAGATGAATGATTAAATAAAGTATGGTATAATCACACAATGGAATACTAAGCATCGATAAAGAACAGTGACAAATCTGTGAAACGTTTCATAACATGGAGGAACCTGGAAGGCATTATGCTGAGTGAAATTAGTCAGATGCAAAAGGAAAAATAATGTATAAGACCACTATTATAAGATCTTGAGAAATAATATAAACTGAGACTAACACATTCTTTTGTGGTTACGAGGGGGGGAGGGAGGGGGGTGGGAGAGGGTTATTTACTGATTGGATAGTAGATAAGAACTACTTTAGGTGAAGGGAAGGAGAATACTTAATACAGGGAAGGTCAGCTCAACTAGACTGGACCAAAGGCAAAGAAGTTTCCGGGATAAACTGAATGCTTTGAAGGTCAGCGGAGCAAGGGCAGGGGTTTGGGGACTATGGCTTAAAGTCAATTGGCAAAATAAATTCTTTTATGAAAACAATCTGCATCCCACTTTGAAGTGTGGCGCCTTGGGTCTTAAATGCTAACAAGCGGCCATCTAAAATGTATCAGTTGGTCTCAACTCACCTGGATCAAAGGAGAATGAAGTACACCAAGGTCACATGATAGCTATGAGCCGAAGAGATAGAAAGGGCCACATGAACTAGAGACTTACATCATCCTGAAACCAGAAGAACTAGGTGGTGCCCAGCTACAACCGATGACTGCTCTGACGGGGAGCACAACAGAGAACGCCTGAGGGAGCAGGAGAGCAGTGGGATGCAGACCCCAAATTCTCATAAAAAGGCCAGACTTAATGGTCTGACTGAGACTAGAGGAATCCCGGCGGTCATGGTCCCCAAACCTTCTGTTGGCCCAGGAGAAGAACCATTTCCGAAGGCAACTAATCAGATTTGGAAGGGACTGGACAATGGGTTGGAGAGAGATGCTGATGAAGAGTGAGCTACTTGTATCGGGTGGACACTTGAGACTGTGTTGGCGTCTCCTGACTGGAGGGGAGATGGGAGAGTAGAGAGGGTTAGAACCTCCAAAATGGTCACGAAAGGAGAGACTGGAGGGAGGGAGCGGGCTGACTCATTGCGGGGAGAGTAAATGGGAGTATGTAGTAAGGTGTATTTAGGCTTATGTGTGGCAGACTGACTTGATTTGTAATCTTTCACTTAAAGCACAATAAAAATTATTTTAAAAAATTTGCTTTCAAAATTTTAATATTCTTTTTTGTTTCCTAAATTCAAATGTTATTTTTATCATGAATCCTGGATATAAATAATCCTTTAGTTTCTTGAAATGATGGAATAGAAAACATGGGCTATTAATAATGATTTGAGTTTTGCTCATCACGTTTTTTCCCACATATATGTAGATGAGTGAGATAAACACACATGTCGACATATAAGTGAAGAATATGTCAGGCAATAGAGACAAAAGAAAAGATGGTTTCAAGATAATTTCATATCAAATAGAAGAACATAGATATATTTCAAAATATCACAGAAATGCTTTGATTAGAAGAGAGAAATGGGAAAATATTGAGCATAGACATACACATTAAATGAGTCATGGATGAGAGATTTTGAAGGATACAGAGAGATTAGAGAATGAGTTTTGAAACATCAAGTTGTAAATTATTCGAGTTTCTCTAAAATTGTTTTGCTCTATTCTCATTAGTATAAGAACTGGGAAATATTTATTTTTACAAAATTATTTACTAATTTCACAAGTGTAAGTGTTAGTGACTGTATAATATTCAACTCTGGGTCAGTTTAATAAACTAGAACGTAATAATTTAAGTTGGGCAAGGGCAAAATAGGGAGAATGGGATAGACCGTTATATAGTAGGCGTGGATTTAATCATATTTACATTACTTACACAATGGCAGAATCTGTATGCATAGCTATGACAAATAAAAGAAATGCCTTTTATTCATTAGTTCTTTTGACCTCCTGAAACTGCAAATGGCAGAGCTGTCTATGACTTGGGGCACCAACTTATCCTGAGGATAGAGGCTGAACTAGGGAACTTACTTAATGAGTACCAGTCAGCATCTTAGGTTGGGTTCTCTAGAGGAGGAAAACCAGTGAAGTGTATGTATAAATATGTACACAGAGATCTATTTCCAGGAAATGGTTCCCACTCTTGTGGAGGCTGGCAAGTTCCAAATGCACAGTAGGCTGGAAACTTCTCCTGACTCATGCGGTTGCAGAGGCTGACAAACTCAAAATCTGCAGGTCAGGGGTCAGGCTGCTGGCTCAAGAGGTTGTAGGAGCTGGTGAATCCAAAATATGCACGTCAGGCAGCAGGCCGCACGCTTACCTCCCAAGATCCAGAAGTCAGGATGACAAGCTGAATGTGGGATGAAGAGAGAGAGTGAGTATTGCCCAAACATCCAAACAGATTGTATACAGACCACACCTCCTTGGAAACCTCCTCCAACTGATTGGTCACTCACATCAGATCACAAAAAGGAGGAGGATGACATAATATCTGCCAAGCTACTGAGAATCATGGCCTAACCAAGTTAACACATAACATTAACCATCACAGTCCACCCCTTGTCAACTAGGCACCTGTATGTATCTCCTTAAATAAAGACACCATAAAGTCTAACATGATATACCTAACATGCAGAAACAGAAAATGTACTAGCCCCATTTGCATCCTATATTTTATAGTAAGTAATGGAATAACAGAAGGAAGAAAGCAAAGATATTATATACACACAACACACATACAGGTAAAACACAGCAAGGTAGAAATACTCCTAACTGTTAACAGTCCTCGTTTCTGCAACTGGTCACATGGTCATAGCTGGTCTTTAGAACTACCTTCTTCCACCAACCATTCTGTATTCCCTTAGCCCTCAGCAAACACCCCAGCTGGCTGTGGTTCTTTGCTGGAGGGGCGACCCTAACCTTCATTCCTGAAGGGTCTGAGCTGTTAATAATCATATCAGAATTGGGTTGCTGTCGATGTCCTTTGACTTTAATCACAGGGAATGGTAGTACTAAGAGACGGCCTAAGGTATCTCCTGTATTCCAGACATACTCTTTTGACCTCCATTCTGTAATATCAATCCGATTTCCCATTGTTAATCTGGAGCAATCACACCAGCCAATATAGTAACTCCCTTAAACAGCTGCAGATTCAGAGGCATGAAGATCCCAAAGTGGCTGAGTGGCATTCTTAACTTTCAGTGTTGTATGTCCTGGGGGGGAGCATTCTCCCTTTGGAAGTAAGACCTCTAGACCCACAGAGCATAGGTCACGGTGACAGGAAGCAAAAATTTTGCGAGTGAGTCAGTAAAGGTAATGATGAGTAGTGCAAATCCCATTTCCACCACTTGATTCCTGGACCCACAAATCCTGGCTTTGGGAGAAACAGCACCATATAATGGATACTTCCTTAGTGCACATATAGCCTCCTGGAGAACATTGCCTCAACCCTGCAAGATATTGCCATGTTCCTCCTCTGGATCTCACATATAGCCATATTGTCTGTCCATCCATTATTTCTCTGAGGAAATTCTGTCCTGCAGTAAAGACTGTGGTTGGCTCCCATCTCATTTCTTACCGTAGCTGTATTCATCCTTTTAAAATCCATTAATATTATGTGACTGTGAAAATAATATGAATTTATTCATCAAATGATAAATTCCATGAAAGCAGGGTCTGTTTATCTCATTGACCGCTCTTTCTGTCCTTGGCAGTTGTTAGATATTCAATCTAACACCTATCTGTCCGTTTGTTGTATGTGGTGGCTTGTATGTTCCTATGATGCTTTGAAGTTATGCCACTGGTATTTCAAATACCAGCAGGGACTCATGGTGGACAGGTTTCAGTAGAGCTTCTATAGAAAGACTGAGTAGGAAGAAAGGTGTTGTTATCTAATTGCTAAAACTTAACCAATAAAAACCCTATGGGTCACAACATTATATTTCCAGACTTAGTGCAACAAGAAGAACCCTTAGGTTGGAAGACGCTCAGAATACCTAGTGGCCATAATAATGGACTCAAGCATATCAACAATTGTGAAGATAGTGCAGGACAAAGCAATGTTTTCTTCTGCTGTACATGAGGTCAATATGAGCCGGCAGTGACTTGATTGCAACTAAAAAGTACCACAGCAGATATACAATAAAATTTTGTTCAAGATATTTGCATTTCTAACCTACTGCTGGAGAATTAAGGAACCATGGGGGCTCAGTGGTTAAGCCCTTGACTGCTAAACCAAAGTTTGATGGTTCAAAACCACCAGCTACTCTGCATGAGAAAGATGTAGTAGTCAACTTCCATAAAGAGTATCTTTTGTATATAAATATTTGTATGAGAGACTGACTTGATTTGTAAACTTTCACTTAAAACACACACACACACAAAAAAAGAATCAAGAGTCAGGAGAATAGTGTGTCCTTTGGACCCAGGGTCCCTGCACTGAGAGGCTCCTCAGCCAGGGGAAGATTGATGATAAGGACCTTCCTAAGGAACTTACAGAGAGAGAGAGAGCCTTCCCTTGGAGCTGACACCATGCATTTGGACCTGTAGCCTACTAGACTGTGAGAGAATAAATTTCTCTTTGTTAAAACTAAGAAAAGAAAGGAGTACATCCTTCAAAAACCATATGGACCAGTTCTACTACAGAGTCGCTATGAGTCAGAAATGACTTGAAAACAACAGCTGTCATTTGGTTGGAGAATTATTTTATATTTGTCATTAACTACTTAATACGAAACCAATGGACCCATTGTAATCCTGCCCAAACATATTTATATATTATTACTTAACTAAGACTGTGGAATTAAAACATTCACTTTTGTCGATGCAAATTTGGAGATCAGCTGAAGTAATCATTTGTTTACAGGCCAGTGAAGATGATAATCACTCACCTTGCTTCTCTCTCCACATAAGAAAGCCATACTTTTCTTGTCAGTTTATACTCAAGTTCTTCATCACTTTGACATTTTCTCTCATATTTATGCTACTCATTTGTGCCTTAATCTGTAATTATTCATTGGCTTTGTACCCCTTTGGGACTCTATGACCGAGACATAGATTTGGATCTCTGGGTTGTGATATTAGCTCTGGTGCTGTCTCTGTTGTGTGCCATGATCTTTAGTAACCCATAAAGCCTCTCTGACTCTCTAATTCCTCATACATATGCATATATATAAAGAAGATCCTTACCTAGTTAATCTGAATCTAAAGTGACCACTAGCTCTAGAACTACATGATAGGTTATTCACCCTTCAAGGAAGAGCCACACATTTGATTATTCATATATTTGCAATCTTCATAGAAATAATGAAAGTGAAGTGTAATTTTTAAGTTATTCTATAAAGATATACTAATTCTGAAATTGAAAAACATTTAGAGATTTTTAATTTACTTGAACAAAAATATCAATTTGGAGAGCATTCCACGTGTATGAGCATATAACTAATAATCATATATATTCTGTTCATTAGAATTCTGTTGTGGATAGTTGGGTCAAAGGAGATAGTAAGGCTTACCCCATCAACCACATGGGATGATTTCAGGACTGTAAATCTCCACCGAATCTCTCAAAGTCTAATTGATGGGTTAAGACCTGCAGTCCCTGTGGTGTTCCCACTGTAAATAAGTCATGCTCTACATCTAGCCACATTATCATTATTGGAAGCCCTGTTTCTGTACATTATGTCTCAGATCTTGCATTTTATCTTTTTAGCTTATGATCACTCTGTGGGTATTACTCTTGTGACTCCGAATATGCAACAATACGAAGAAAACAGGCTGTGAACCGAAACACCTATATGTTATTAAGGAGAAACTGCTCCCTTTTCTCCTTCAATTGGCAGTTTCCCATGAATTTTCTCAATCAGTTTCTCCTATTTAGATTGCCCAAGATTTATAACTGGAATCACACCAAACACACTAAACCAGAAAAAAATATCCAAGAAGAGGTTGAATCACACATAATATCAGGTATTCCAAAAAAACATTTTATGTCATAATAATGTGTTTAAAGCAATAATCATAGTACCTCGCCTTAGAGTTGTTCAAAATTATAACTGTTGTGGGAAAAAAAGCAATTTGGACCAAGGTCTGCATTTGATTGGAGCCATTTTAATGGAATTTAAATGTATCCATAATCTTGATCAAAAATTAGATTGTATAAAAATTTAATAGAATTTGCTAGTAAACGTTCTAGTAGAAATTAAGCATGTCCCTAAACTTAACCCATCTCCATTTCCAGGTGTATCCATGCTCACCACCATGTAGATGTATGTAGCATTGAAATGTAATTGCCCCTTCTAAAGTTTGTCTAAATACCCTGACAAGGTAGTTTGTGTCAAGTAAATTATACCACAATGATCCCTAATCTCTTTAATTCAGTATTGCAAATCCAGGACCACGCTTTTGAAGGATCCCTGAGCAAAGTCAGATCCCAAGGAATCTTCATGATCATCTTATAAAACTTCATGCAGGCTGGTGGAGAAAGGGGCAGTTCTGACCTGGACTTCTGCTCTCTTTGATTTATGTCTTAAAATTCCACTACATAGGTAAGTATTGAGTAGAAATAAAAGAAAAAGTACAATATTATTTTTCAATTTTTTTAAGAAAAATATTCTTCAGCAAAGTACTCTATATTAAGAAGGGAAAATTATTCTTCTTGCTTCTAAGTTATAATCTATTGTTTGTTAACCCAGTAATTAATGGAAAGAGGTAAAATCCAAAACAGTGAAAACAAGTTATAAAAATACTTATAATAAAGTAAGGCAAAAACCACAAGCCTGAGAAAGGGTAAGATGATTCTTTGTGATTAAGGTAGATTCTAGAGTAGAAGTTGACAAAATACCTTGAAAATAATTTTATCAGGGGACCACTGAAATAGGAAATTCCATGGTAAAAGAAGAGCATGCTAATGTAAGCTGGAAATTTGGAGTAATGTAAGCTGAATATTTGAAATTACTCATAATTATATTCTTATTTCAAAAAAACCCGTAACTCATTTAGAATCTCAGGAAATACTCAGTATTGAGACATTGAAAGAAAAAAAAAAAGAAAAAAAGCACAGATTTCAGACTTGTTGAATGCCTACATTGCACTTTTCTTTCATCTATTTTATTATAATGTATTTCAGACATGGAGAAAATATGTTAATATAGTGCTTGTCATGTCCCAAATTCTGCTCCAAAAAGAAATTTTTTTCAACTCTCCAAACTATGTTATAGGTGCATTGAACCATCTCTGGAATACCCTCTGTGAATTACTCTCCCTTCCGTGTCTCAGAGAGCGAGCACTTCTCCTCTAGTTGGTGTATATTCTGCCTATGTATTTATTTATTTTATTGCAGATATATGTGTCCAAATTTAATATTTAGCAGTGTAGTATTTGATAAATTGTATCACACTGTAATTTTGCTATCTTTTTCCTTCAACTTTATTTGTTGAATTTTTCCAATAAATTGATATATGAATTATTTACATATCCATTTTCCTGTAGATGAATATATAGATATTCCTCCTGTACTTCATGGTTCATAATAGTGTTGTGTTTTTGTTTTTTAATGTGTTGCAACTTGTATCCTTGTATAGTCTCCCAGGGCATACTCCTTGAAGTAAAAGTGCTAAGTAGAAGTGGAATTTTATGAGATATTACCAAACTCTTCCCCAAAAGTCTTGCATTAATTTGCTCTCTCACGTTCATTTTCCCTTCTTCATTTATTTATTCATTTGACAGATATGAATGAGTTTGAACTGTGTCAGCCAAAAAGCTAATGTTAGAGAATAATAGAGAACAAAATAGACACATTTTGCCTTCCTAGTGCAGGAAAATAAACCAATAAAGAGTAAATAAGAATATATATAAATATATATAACATATATAGTATGTTAGATGATATATGTTATGGTAATAAAATAAAGCAATGGAGACAGGTAAGTAATATGGGTATATGGTTCTGCAATATTAAATGCAATGGCGGATCAGTCAGAATGGCTCAGGTTATGCTGCTGCGCAAAAATAAATAACCCAGTGTTTATTTCTTGACCACCTTGTGCATCTGGCAGGGGGTACTGGAGCTCTGCTCACCCAAATCTCTTTGGGACCAAGGATAATGAAGCACTTTGTTGCCTATTTTGTCATTTATTTTCCCAAATTTTTTGTGTTTATTGTTACAGATGAACTTAATAAACTGTTAATTGATGTATAACATATATACAGACTTTCTGAGTTTGGGATCCGTTATGACGAACTTAGATACACAATTAGGAAGCAGTCTTACAGTAACTATGTTTTCCATGGGAATGTAAACTGGGCTTTTAAACCTTCCAGTTGGCAGGAAGAAGGGACTTGAACCGCAGATATAACCCTCCCCTCAATAGTTAATATTGTTGATAACACTGTAAAGCACCTAAAGCTATCATTGGATGACATAGGGTGGCACAGACAAATAGGGTCCAAATATAAAATATGTTGGAGGAGAGAAGGGTTCTAAATTGACTGTGAGTTCAAGTTCTGATTATAGTATTTATGTTCTGCATGATTCTGGCTTTCTGATATTCAGGTGTATTTTTACAAAGAATAAGAGTTTTCTTAATAAGTATCAAATATGAAAATATGCTTTACAAACTGGAAAAAACGAAACTGCTTAAAAATGTAAAATTTCCTCATGACAAAGATGGGGTTTGTGTTTTGATAACTGCGACACCTAATTGACAATCGTATTTGATTCCCATATGTATGTACCTTGAGTGGAAAGTTACTATGTGACTGAGAAGAAAAAAATGGAAAAACAACAGCTACAAAAATGGTGGATTAGGAGAGGATTTTTAAAAAAGTAAGAGCTCCAGGGAAGAGTATGGGGAATGTGAACAACAAGAAAAGTTGAAAATTTCTCCTTAGTTAACCAATGCTTTTTATGCTTGCTCTATAGTTTTCCATAGTCGTATTCAAAAGAATGTAATAAGGGGAACTTACCTCAATTCCCTAACATGAAGAAATGAATGATCTAAGCTTTGCTAACGTGTCAGATGAATTAAAATCATGTCATCTTTGCCCTACAATGGTGAAAGTAGTTGATGCTTCAATGTGTAGTTTGATAAAGCATACTCTAGATAGAATATTCAGGGTATAGCTGGAAACTATTTGCTGTAGAGGTTAGGAGTGTGATTTTTCGCACCAATCAACCATCTCCCAGGGGAAATATATATATATATATACATATATGAAAGATTTAAAAAACAGTGTAACTTATTCTTCTTTCCCAGGTGAAAACTGTAAGCTGAACCATGTACTCGGGGAATCAAACTTCAGAGAATCAAACATCAAGCACCTATTTCATCCTCATGGGGCTCTTTGATCAAACTAAATGTGCAGTTTTCCTCTATACCTTGACATTTGTCCTTTTCTTAATGGCCCTAACTGGGAATGCCCTTCTCATCCTCCTGATCCACAGGGAGCCCCGCCTTCACACTCCCATGTACTTCTTCATCAGCCAGCTCTCCCTCATAGACCTCATGTACGTGTGTGCGACAGTCCCCAAGATGCTCGTGGACCAGGTTACTGGAGATAATACAATTTCCCACTTGGGTTGTGGGGTCCAGATGTTCTCCTATCTCACCCTCGCTGGAGCTGAGGTTTTCCTCCTAAGTGCCATGGCCTATGACCGATATGCTGCCATTTGCAGACCTCTCCATTACCCACTGCTCATGAACCAGAGAGTCTGCCATCTCTTCATGTCTGGATGCTGGTTCCTGGGAATGTCTGATGGTTTGTTGCTCACCGCAATGACCATGAGCTTACCTTTTTGTCAGTTTAGAAAAATCATGAACTTTTTCTGTGAGGCCCCCACCTTGCTGAAGCTCTCCTGCTCCAACATCCCCCTTTATGAAATGTTCATGTACCTGTGCTGTATCCTAATGATCCTAATCCCCATCATTAGTGTATCTGGCTCATACGTTCTCATCCTGCGCCTCATCCACAGCATAAATTCAGCAGAGGGCCGCAGAAAGGCCTTTGCCACCTGTTCCTCCCACATGGTGGTAGTGCTGCTCTTTTTTGGTGCTAGCATATACACCAATATGCTCCCCAGGTCCTACCACACAGGTAAGCAGGACATGACGGTGTCTGCTTTTTACACCATCATCACCCCTGTGTTGAACCCCTTCATTTATAGCCTCCGGAATAAAGATGTCACAGGGGCCCTGAGGAACTTGATGCTATCAGGGATGGGACCGAGGAAGTTTTAATGTGAACACGTAGGAAAGACCATCTCCCATTTCCCCATCATTTTCTCTCCTCCCAATCTGTCCTCTCATTCTTTCCCCTGCTTCCTGAGCCCCAACATAAAGTCCTATAAGACACTCCCTCCCTCTCACTCATGAGGCACTTCTTTTATATACCGCTTACTCATTCTTTGTAATTTATATATATGTTTAGGTTCCATAGAGTCAATTATTTCTGATGCAATAGCTGATATAAAGAAAACCATAGCAAGTGCCTTGTATCTTATCACCTACCCCAACTTTATTTGCCATTTTAGTATGAGATTTGGGGAATAAGAGCCTTAACCCTAAAAGTGGGTAACAGTAATGAGTACTTGAGGGAAATTGGCTGTTTCCTAGCTTTGCAAATCCCCTTAAGTCATAGTCCAATTGTGCCAGCCACTGGATGGAATGCTGCAGTTGCGTCTTCAGTAATTGCATCTACACACATATTTTCCAAGTGTGGGAAGTTAGTTTCATAGTTAAATACTAAGGTTATTCACAGTATTTGGCCATGAAAACTATCTGGACAAATACCAATCCACATTAAAATTGAATAGAGCTTAAAAATCCATTTTTATATGTACAGGCCTTAAGGACATAAATAGAAGTGTCTGCATGTTTAAAATTTTTTTAGTTTTTAACTAAAATACAAAGGCCCTAGGGGGGAAGTGGATGTTTAGGAATTCTTAATCTCAGTCTTTTACTTCTTGAACAGGGAAAACCAACAAAATGTTTTTGGATAGGTCATCAGAATTTACTTCCTAAAAAAAAAAAAAATTTTTTTTTTTTTTTTTTAATATATACCATGGTGCAAATCTACTAGTAAAAAAATTATTATTATATTCATGAACCAAATTATTAATGATTTGGTGTTTCTGGCATGCAGTGAATTCGGAAAGAAACGTATTTGTTCAGATAAATATGCAGGAAGGTGATTTAGGTCCCAAAGTTGTTAAGTTACCTCCATTTGACAGAGAACCCTCATCTTACCTTAAATACTTTTCAAGAAATAGGCCCCAGTTGTTTCCAAGACTGCTACATTTTTAATTGACTGACAGGTACTTTTCTTTTCTGTTACCTGAGATGAATACTTTGGTTTCTAAACTGATTTCTCCAGTGGATGAAAGGAATTTGTCTGGATTTCAAATAATCCCTCAAGGCTGAGCAAAAAGTAACATCTGAAAAGCAAGAGAAGCTTCTCTAGAGGTAGATAAAAATTTTATAAATCAGTGTGATAAAAGTATAGAATTTAAAGGAATAAAACTTCTCAAAGGGACAACATTGATAAAAAAAAGACTAATAAAATCATGTTATTTTTTCTGATAACTACATTAGGAATATCATTAACTAATCTTATATACTATGTCTTCATAGGCTATTTCTTTAAATAAAGGACTTTTCTTATCCGTCTGTCTCTCAAGGACACTATGCTAAGAAAAACTGAAATCTTAAGTTTGAAACTACCACTAGATTTGGGAATTGTAATAAGACAGAATAAGTGAACCAGGTTTATAGTTAAAATCAGGCAGTCTTGGGTTTCATTCCTGGATTTTCACTTAAAATCTAAAGAGCCTTTGTAAGTTTGTCTAAGCACTTCAAGATTCCTTTACAACACATTTAAGATTGGGGAAACAAAACTTCCTAATCAAAAAGCCTTGAGGATTAAGAGGGGGTAATATGCGCAACAGTCCATAATAGCTGCTACAACTAGGAAGGTATTACTTTCTTTCCTTCCTTTTTACCACTCTGAGCTATTTGTATCTCTTCACAAGATATTTGCCTTCAAGTCATGAAAGTGGTTGCCTAGTCAGAGATATTGGATTAAATCCTTTATTTGCTTTTCAGCAGCTGCAATGAAGGAATTGCTTTATCTCACTGCCTTCCTGGTTTTTCAATCATTAATATAAAACTAGCAACATAAATGTCATCTAGAGGGTTTGAAAATGACCGGAGATTGATACATTCCTGCAATACATGTCGTTTGATTTCTTGACTGCTACTTCCATGGGCATTGATTGTGGATGCAAGTAAAATGAAATCCTTGACAACTTCAGTCTTTTCTCCATTTATCATGATGTGGCCTATTGGTCCAGTTGTGAGGATTTTTGTTTTCTTTATGTTGAGGTGTAATCCATACTGAAGGCTGTGGTCTTTGATCCTTATCAATGAATGCCTCAAGTTCTCTTCACTTTTGGCAACTAAGGTTGTGACATCTGTATATCATAGGCTATTAATGAGCCTTCCTCCAATCTTGATGCCACATTCTTTTACATATAGTCCAGCTTCTCGAATAATTTGCTCAGTCTACAGATTAAATAGTATGGTGAAAGGATAGAACCTTGATACATACCTTTCCTGACATTAACCATGCAGTATCCCCTTGTTCTGTTCAAATGACTGCCTCTAGGTCTGTGTACAGGTTCCTCATGAGCACAATTAAGTGTTCTGGAATCCCATTCTTGGCAGCATTATCCACAATTTGTTATGATTCACAGTCGAATGCCTTTGCATAATCGGTTAAACACAGGTATACATCTTTCTGGTGTTCTCTGCTTTCAGCCAGGATCCATTATACATCAGCAATGGCATCTCTCATTCCTCATCCTCTTCTGATTCTGGCTGGAATTTCTGACAGTTCCCTGTAGATGTACTGCTGCAACCACTTTTGAATTATCTTCAGCATTTTACTTGTGTGTGATATGAATGATCTTCTTTGATAATTTCTGCTTTCTGTTGGATTACCTTCCTTTGGAATAGATACAAATATGCATCTCTTCCAGTCAGTTGACCAGATAACTGTCTTCCAAATTTCTTAGCATGGAGGAATAAGCACCTCCAGTGCTGCATCCTTTTATTGAAACATCTCAATTTGTATTCCATCTATTCCTGGAGCTTTGTTTTTCTCCAACGCCTTCAGTGCAGCTTGGATTTCTTCCTGCAATGCCATCAGTTCTTGATCATATGCTACCTCCTGAAATGGTTGAACATCAATCAGTTCTTTTTGGCACAGTGACTCTGTGTATTCCTTCCATTTTCTTTTAATGCTTCCTGTATTTTTCAATATTTTGCCCATAAAATCCTTCAGTATTGCAAGTTAAGGCTTGAATTTTTTCTTTACTTCTTTTAGCTTGAGAAATGCTGAGCATATTTTTCCCTTTTGGCTTTCTAACTCCATCCAGTTCTTTGCAGATTTCACTATAATACTTTACTTTGTCTTCTCAAGCCACCTTTTGAAATCTTCTGTTTAGCTCTTTTATGTGATCATATCTTCTGTTCACTTTTGCTACCCTATGTTCAAGAGCAAGTTTCACAGTCTCTTCTTACATCCATATTTGTCTTTTCTTTCTTTCCTTTCTTTTTAATGACCTTTTGCTCTCTTCGTGTATGATGTCTTGATGTCATCTCACAATTCATCTAGTATTTGATCGTTAGTATTCAGTGTGTCAAATCTATTCTGGAGATAGTCTCTAAATTCAGGTGGGATTTACACAAGGTAGTATTTTGATCAAATATTCAATCAAGGGTTTCTTCATCTTTGGCATTAGTGGTTGGTGCATAAAGTTGTGTAATAGACATGTTAACTGGTCTTCCTTGTAGGTATACGTATATTATTCTGTCACTGACAGTATTGTACTTCAGGATAGATCGTGAAATGCCTTTTTTGATGATGAATGCAACACAATTCCTCTTCAATTTGTCATACCTGGCATAGAAGACTATATGATTTCTGATAAAAATGGCCAATACTAGTCCATTTCAGCTCACTAATGCCTAGGATATTAAACTTTATGCATTCCATTTAGCATACATTTTTTTATATACGTACATATATATCTATGAACCAGAAGAGAAAACCTTCATAAGGTGGTGAAATAGACACTCTTATTGCTACTAGCCCTGGTGATGCAAAAAGTTGGGTGCTTGGGTGCTAGCCAAAGTGTTGGTGGTTCAAAACCACCTAATAGCTCTTCAGGAAAAAAGATGTGTATATCTACTTCAGTTAAGATTACATCCAGGAAAACCATATGGGTCAGCTCTCCTCTGTCACATGAGATCTCTATGAGTCAAAATACACTTGACAGCACACAACGACACTGTTGCTACTAAGAAGGTGATAAAATTCACCTTGAGGTTCCTTTGTCAACACGGAATTCTTTCCTATAACTTAGCAACTGCACTTCGTGAAAGCTGTTATAAAGAGTATACCTACCTCAAGAGACAGAAAGGCCACATAACCCAGAGACTATATTAACCTGAGACAGGAAGAACTACATGGTACCCAGCTACCATCAAGGACTGACCTGACAGGAAACACATTACAGAATCCCTGATGGAGTGGGATAACATTGGGATGCAGACCTCAAATTCTCATATAAAGACCAGACTTAATGGTCTTACTGAGACTGGAGGCTACTCCAGAGGTCATGGCCCCTGGACCCTCTGTTAGCCCGAGACTGGAATCATTCCTGAAGCCAACTCTTCAAACAGGGATTGGACTAGACTATAAGACAGAAAATGATACTGATGAGGAGTGAGGTTCTTGGCTCAATTAGACACGTGAGACTACGTGGGCAGCTCCTGTCTGGAGGCAAGATGAGAAGGCAGAGGAGAACAGGAGTCAGATGAATGGACACGGGGAATATAGGGTTGAGAGAAGTAGTGTGCCGTCACATTAGGGGGAGAGCAGCTGGGGTTACACAGCAAGATGTGTATAAGTTTTTGTATAAGAGACTGACTTGATTTGGAAACTACTTAAAGCACAAAAAAAAAAAGAAGTATAGCTACACAAGAATGTTGTTTTATAAACATATTCATTCTATAGGTATTCATAATGGCTAAAATACAACACCAATCTGCATGTTTAACAAGATGAAACTGTTAAAATTATCATTTATCTTTATAATAATTTTAGTGGGGCAGTTAAAATCAGGTTACAGAATTGTGAAACTGGTTATATTATGAAGTAAAATAATGAAGGAAACATATTTAATTGCATGACCTATCTATCTATGGGCCATCTTCCATTAGCATATACACCAAAGTGTAACACTGATCCTTTTGTGGAAATTCATGCAATATTAATATTTTTCTTTACTTTTACCTTCTTCCTTTTTAGGTAGTCATTGGAAGAGTTCCACCCAGGCTTTATGTTTCCAGGGAGAAATTAAACATATAAAAGCTTTCCAATTGGCTGGTGCACTTTTTGCTTTGTGTATTAAAGGAAAGAGATAAATTTTCACCCATTTTCCCATACTTTTTAAATTAAAAAAGAAATGAAATGTTACTTTAAAAAATAAAAACTAATGCTTATTTTCCATAAAAATACCTATTCTTCATGGAATGAGAGGCCCACATCTAGGATAAAGCACCTTTCATCAACATGATTTCTGTTCATGAGTTCAAGTGTGCTTAATAACAATTATTTCCCTAAACAGGATTTTTACATTAATTAAACTGTCAACAGGTTAAGTGAAAACCTGCCTGATATATATGCTTAACAGACTGGTCAGTGATTTTATTGAATTAATTGATTACACAAGTTGTTTTGATGCCATTTTAGAACCTAAACTTGTCAGTTAATGAACAATCTTCATTTGGAAGCTGCTCCATGGAAGAAAAGAAATGAAGGGAGGAGAGTTTATGATTGTTGTTAAAGTGAGAAATGAAATGATCACATGAAAAACTTCTCTTTCCTTCCTTTGGCAATATTCCCAATATTACTCATTTACCCTTGGGCGGAATGTGCAACATAAGGATTCTGGTGGTGAAACACTCAGAAAACAGTTGTTCTCAAACTGTTTATTAAAAAAAAAAGACGACGACGAAGAAGAAATCAGTCAATCACTTCAGCTTTAGAGCATGTTCTTTGTTTGCCATTGAGATATTTTGAATGAAGGCTTCAGTACCAACCGGAATCAGTTAAATTGATATCCCACTGGTCTCTCTCTGTGGGAAATCTAGTTATGATGTCACTCTCTAGGTTATTTGGATCTCTGGTGCCACATGCCACAAAGTGTTCGTGGTGCTCATGTGGGAAATCAATGGCTCTGGTTAATCAGTAGTCTTAAAATACTTCTAACAAGACTCTCCTATTTGATACTTTGCGTCCTTTCTACTTGTATCTCTTATCCTGTCTGCAAGGAAGGAAGGAGGCCAATATGGAGACAGAAAACAGGAAGAACAAGGAGGCTTCCTTTTACCACTTCAGTTTCTAAGGTTTTACTACTTCTGAAGTTGTGTGTCAACAATTTTGCCTTTAACTAATATCCTTGTCTCTAAATATACCTATAAGTGATCCACTATCCTTGGATTCATCCATCTTAATTCTCAGGGTAAGAAGCCATTTGGCTCTCTTTGATAATGCATATTTGTTAGAGAGGCAGGGGAGAGTGGATAAGAAAGGCTATTAATTTTTGGTAATTGGTGTTCAGTTCACACCAATGAGCTTGATATCTTAGAAGCTTGAAGCACAGGACTTACATAACCTGAGCAAATAATTGAATTTAATAGAACGGAAAATCACAATTTTGGAGGAGGCATGAGGAATTGAGATGTTTTAACCCAAGAAGTTTGGGTTGGAAATGAATGCAGCACAGCCCAGGATTCCAGAGGCAAAAATGAAACAAACAAACAAGGAAAGGACTTAACTGGATGTAAAATAAAAGCTGTAAACAAATCTAGTTGGAAAACAAAAAACATATGTTAGAACTGGAATATTTCTGAGTACTTGCGAATAGTGAATTAGTATACTTACAGGTATATTTTTCAAGTAAAAATTAAATTTTTACAATTAAATGCTGTCAGTGGCTTGACATAACCATGGAAACCCTTGAGAGAGACCACAATTTTTCTGTTGCTTCATCTACAAAATATCTACTCACTTGTTTAAAACAAACATGCTTTTCTTGAAAAAGTATTTAGTCTAGAGATAACCAATTGCTACATTATTTTGCCAGTGTTTGATGGAGCCAGTCCCTATTTCATGAGCTGATCTTATTTATCTCCTTTTATAACCCATTTTGGACAGGTTCAAAAGAATCGTCTGGAAGACAGGCATAATCGTCACTGATGTTTTTAGATGTCAATTGGCCGGGCCGTGTTTAATATGCAGGTGTAACGCACCTTGTGAGGTTAGAAGGAACGAAAGTGGGCCACATAGTCCTGTCACTTTTCTGATCTCATCATTGTTTCTTTTTCAAAGACAAGTTTTGGTCTGCCTCAAGTGGTCCTCAAAGTTAGCCTCTTGGTACTGTTTGATATCACAGAAAATGACAAAGCATATATTTAAATCTTTTGTGCCATGTAATAATGTATGACTCAAATGGGAAAGGATTAACTATGCTGTTGTTAGGTGCCAATAGTCGGCTCCAACTCGTAGAGACCTTATGTATCACAGAACAAAACTTTGCCAAGTCTTGAGCCATACTCGCTCACCTTACTATGTTTGAGCCCATTGTTGAGGCCAGTGTGTCAATCCATCTCATCGAGGGTCTCCCTCTCTTCTGCTGACCCTCTACTTCACAGTTAAGTATTAACCAAAAACCAAAACCAAATCTGTTGCCATCGAGTTGATTCTGACTCATAGCGTCCCTGTAGGACAGAGTAGTACTGGTAGAACTGCCTCATAAGTTTGCCAAGGAGCAGCTGAGGGATTCGAACAGGGTAATCAATCAATGTGTACGCTACCTAATACAAGCAAGTCTGTGCTAATGGCTCTGAATAGAAAGATCACTTAGAGCATGACTCCACCTGCCAGTATTTCACATGCTAGGTGGGGAGGCCGAAACACACAGTGTATAAAAACACCAGCCAGAATGCTGCAAGTTGCGGAAAATGAGTTGAAGTCATGTCCGGTCAAGGGGAGCATGAATTCTCCCTGGTCGGAAGTTAAGGAAAGCATCACAGAGAAACCGAGATGTCTTTATTGAACTCTGAGAGCCATCAGATGCTAGCCTATCTTATTGGAAAGGCATGAAATGTAAAGTTCCTCGTGGAAGATTCTAGGAGGTGCTGGTGAAGTGTCTTCATGTCTCTTTGATCTCCATGCAATTCAACAGAGCCTCAGAGCTGTTAACCTTGAGCTTGATTTATGTCCTTGGGTTAATTCCTTCCTATCTCAACCCAAAACTTGTTGGGCCAACAGTGGACTTTTATGATTTTTCCATAAATATCTATCTTTGTAAAAGGTAGGCATTTGCATTCTATAACATGCCTTTTAACTCAAAGATAAATTATGCACATTCCTACATGCCGATAACTACATCATTATTATTAATGGGTGAGATCTAAACTGGTTAATATTTAATTTAGTCAATCTGGCATTGTTGATCATTTAGATTGTTTCTAGTTTTGTTTGTTTTGTTTTTTACTATCAATAGCAATGTTTCATTTAATGCCCTTGCAGAAACTCACATTTTCACATTATTATCTAATTATTTGTTTACAATAAGTTCATAGATGTGTGATTTCTCAATCGAGTGTGTATACTTTTAAAAGATTTTGATAAAGATTACCAACCTTTTCCAGATAAACTGTTTTTTTATATAATTTTTATTGTGCTTTAAGTGAAAGTTTACAAATCAAGTCAGTCTCTCACATAAAAACTTATATACACCTCGCTACATACTCCTTAATGAGACAGCCCACTCTCTCCCTCCACTCTCTCTTTTCTCGCCAGCTTCTAGCTCCCTCTACCCTCTCATCTCCCCTCCAGGCAGGAGATGCCAACATAGTCTCAAGTGTCCACCTGACAGATAAACTGTTTTAATTTACACTGACGCCAGCAATGCATAAGAATGGCCACTTCCTCACAGTGGAAATCCTAAATGTTACTATCATCCTTTAAAAATAGTTTTCTTTTTACAAAAATAATATACATATTTGTCAAATGGATTCAAACACTACTCTAATGTTTTCTTCCAGAAATGCATTAAATTCCTGTATTTGAGTCTTTGAGCCACCTGGCCTGCAGTTTGAAAGTGCTTTTACCTCTTTTACCTTTAACTTGCAATTTTGTTGTCTTCACGTATTTATTGTAAAATCTATCCTTCCCACTTCTTTACATTCTCACTTTATTTTGTGAAACCTTCACATATATGCTGGTTTTTTTTTTTTTTCCTCTTTTGGTTTGAATTTTTTTTTTTTTTTTTGGTGGAGGGGGCTATTTCTAGACCGATTACTGCTCTGTTGATCAATTTGTGCATTTTTCTATTGATCCTCCAGAGGTTTAAGTGCTCTCAATTTTTAACATATTTTTCCCTTTGAACACATAACATGCACTCATTCTTTCAGATCAGATTTAAGATAATTTTGTCAAGTTCATCTGAAAGAAAATACTGTTGAGGTTTTAATTAGAATTGCATGTTATTTAAAAGTTAAATGAGAGAGAGAGACAGGGATTTGACAGGTTTAACACCCTGGGGTTCTATCCAGGAACAAGGTGTGCCTCAGTGATTATGCCTTACCGGTTTACAGTTTTCCTCATCTTTATTACATTAGCAGATATCTCATTGTTTTTTGTTGATATCGTGAAAACTGTCTTATTTGGTGGTGATTTTTGCCTATTTTTAATATAAAGAGCTGTTAATAAACTCTTACTAAGTTAAGTAATAAACCATCTTGCTAATTGTCTTTCCTCATGTTCAATTAGTGTTAGTGCAGGCAGATCCTTCTTTGATCCCTCAACAAACATTTTTTGAAGTCTTGGTGCTAGAGAGGCAATGGTGAGGAAAACCAGACAGTTTATGGTCTAGAGAAAGAATTGATCACCAACCACACAATCAAGGTTACAATTGTAATGACGCGAGGAGGAGTTTAACCCTGTCTCTGACACCAGGGAAGGTCCATGCAGGAAGCATATGTGATCTGAGACCTAGGGTGGCAGTTACCAGGTGAAGAGGAGAAAGTTGTGCTCTAGGCGGAGGGAGCTCTTCATGTTAGGCTATTTCCTGGGAAGTACATGCCAAAATCTGACACAGGCCTGGAGATCAGGCAGCTACAGGCCATATTCAGGACTTTCGTCTTTAGGTCAAGAAAAATGTGGCACCTTGAAGGGTATTAAGCAGGGAAGGGAGGGGATTTATATGAACAGGTTTACAGGTATATTATTCTTAGTCTATTGTTGGTTTCCATAACTCATATGTGTTTATGACTTTTTTCTTCTGTGTTTATAAATGAGAATGCTTTATAATTATGGGGGAGTTGTAATCTGGACACTGTACAAGTTTATAGAATAAATGGAAAATTAATTCCATATCTTTCTATACACTGAAACAATTCTGAAATTACTTTTTCTTAGAAGATTTGCAAAACATGTTTTTTGATCTAAGAAACTCTGTGGGATATCACTCTATTAAGTTTTTTCAATATTTCCAAATTTAGTGGGGCTTAGTTTTTGTTTTTTTTTTTTTAGTTTAGCATTTTTCCTAAGTCAATTTAATTATATATATGTATAGTGCATCTCTAGAAACACTGGTGGCGTGGTGCTTAAGTACTATGGCTACTAACTAAGAGGTAGGCAGTTTGAATCTGCCAGCTGCTCCTTGGACACTCTGTGGGGCAGTTCTACTCTGTCCTATACGGTCGCTATGAGTCGGAATCAACTCAATGGCAGTGGGTTTGGTTTGGTTTTATAGTGCATCTCTATATATAATTATATATGATATAAATATATGTGCATATATACATGCATACATATAAATTATATGCATGTATCTTCTTTATTTAAATCTCCAGGTTTATTAGTACAATGTTGAATATAAAACTCTTACACTATAAATATTTTGCTTGTCTCACATGTGTGGTTAAAATTTTTTCTTATCCTTAATGTTTTTTTTTGTCTTCCGTTTCTTTCCCCTCCAGTATCACTAACATGGTCAAAAGATAGATCATTTTATTCTCAATTTAAAAGAGTCAGCTTTTTATGTGCAGTCTACTTACTCTGGAATCCCTGAGTATCTATTTAAATCTTTTATATTCTCTTCCTCTGAAGTAAATCTGTTTTGTGGGTATTTTGCTAACTTATGGGTTTAAATGTTTTACATCACATACTTTTTATAACAGTTACATTACTGAGTGCTGTTAAATGCCCTCTGGATGCCTCTTTGGCTGTATCCCATAGACTTTCTTATGTAGTGGATTATGGTTAAGTTCAAGTTTAGGCTTCCTATTGGTCTGACTAGTGCTTTAGGGCTATATTGAAGTGTTTCTAAGTCTCTGATTTAGATGTAAATCTGTTATTTTCTTTTATTTCTGATGTAATTTTGTCAAAAAAGGATGTCATTTTGAAAATTAACTGGTTATATTAAGCATATAAAAAGCTTCTCCTTTTAAAATTTGTAGTACAGAATCACTCTTTTAGCTCCATTTATTATATTTCCTTACATGCACACACACACACTCTTACACACACACATACATATATATGTTGCCATCAAGTTAACTCTGACTCATGCGTGTCAGAGTAGAACTGTTTCATGGGGTTTTCAGTGGCTGGTTGTTCAGAAATAGATCACCTGTAGATACATATATCACTCTCATTATTTTTTAATCGTATTTTTTAAATTCTATCTTTTCCATTTTGTACCTTGTTTTGCTTTCTTTAAAAGTGAATCTATGCTTTAAAAGGGATTTTTCATCCCACTTATAACATCATTGCTAAAATTGACAGAGTTGTTTTTTCTATAATCTCACTATATGCTTGTATTTTTAACCTCTTGCTATTATACTCTGCATTAGCTATTATACTTTCCAGTGTTTTAGAATAAACATGCACACACATTCTTATGTCCCATTTCAATACTACTAATGATTTTTTTATTCCTTTGAAAAAATTTTCATACACTGCAGTTCTCTTTGTGTTTGAGTCATGCATGAAAACTTATCATTCTGGCTCATTTATCGAGAGGAAAGTGTTCGATTATCACTACATTGAATGTTTACATTTGACCAGCCTCACTAGAATGTATGCTGTGAGTGGCATTGTTCACTATCTTCAGCTCCTAGGACACTTCCTGGTGAAGAGCAAGCTCATGGTAAGTGGTTGGTTGAATGAATGAAGGAGTACAACTTCCTCATTTTCCATTCTATGTAAATGGAATCGGTTTTATTTTTTTTAATGTAGATAATTTACATTACATTCTCAGACCTTGCTATATATCATTGTTGTTAAGAATCATTTTGAATTCTACACAGTTTTTTTTCTGCAATCATATTTGCATTATTTTTGCAGACATGCCTATGTGTCTACAGAATTCTGTGTTTATTACTAATAATAGTATACAGTTTCTTCCAGATTCTTAATTCTCAATTTGTTTTCTCTACACAAATATCCGGATGTATCTTACTGTTTATTGCCCTTAATGTATTTCATTGTATTTCTTTTCAATTCACATTACTGACAATTCGAATGTATCTGATAATATTCATAATGACTTTTATTAAGCACTCATTACATTCTAGGCACTAGTCTAAAATATTGACATGTACTTCCTTGCAAACTGTATTCTTTCTGTTATTACAGAACGGATTGGCAAATTGAGTCCAAAAGAGGCCAAGTAAATGAAATGGTCTGTGGTCACACATTTGAGTGGTGAAAATAGGATCAAATACAGGAAAATTCTGGCTCCAGAGCCCACACTTTTAACTCCAATAGCATGTTTCTTCTGTTCAGGTGCTCTTTCACTATCAAGAAGATGTTTGTGGCCAGTCAGCATTTTATTCTGTAGCAGATGATTTTTTTTCCTTTTATTCTGTTTTGTACTTTTGAATGTTTTCTTCCACCCTCCAGCCTCCTCTTTTCTCCCTTTCTCTCTCTCTTCCTCCATCCCTCCTTTCTTTCATTTGTCCCGCCCTCCATTTCTTTCATCTTCCATTTTCTTCAAATTATTTTCCAAGAAATACATATATGTGTGTGAGTTTATTATGCATCTTTTTTAATTAAATGAGACCTACCCACATATAAACGAGCCCTGGTGGCACAAAAATTAAGCAGTTGACTGCTAGCCAAAAGGTTGATGGTTCTGACTCAGCCAGCAGCTCTGCAGGAAAAAGACCTGGTGATGAGCTTCCATAAAGATTACAGTCACAAAAACTTTATGTGACAGTTCTACTGTGTCACATGGGATCACTACAAGTAGGAGTCAACTCTACAGCACTCAACAACAACATCCACATAAAAAATAATTTTTTTCCTTTCACAAAAATCTTGTTCTCTTCTATTTTTTCATTAATAATCCCTTGTATTTGTGAAATCACTCTTTTAAAATGCCAATTATTTACATTTTGCTTTTGTATTCTCTTTATTTCTTTGTTATCATTTAATCTCTTGCCTTTTTCATTCTCTGGGAGTGCTGTTCAAATTTCACTCTCCACACATGTGATACAATTTTCATTTTATCATTACCATTCTTTGTTGCCTCTCCTGTAATTTCTTAACCTGCTACTGTATCTTTGACAGTGTGACTATCCCTCCCCTTCCCTTCCAGGAAACAGTGCAGTAACCTAACTGTGTGTTTGTCCTCTCCTGAAGAGTCCTCTAGCATTGTCAGCTTTTCCTGCTCCTCTTGGTTTTATTAAGGCCCCTTTTGATTCCAGGGATCATCACAGGGAAATCACAGGCTGAGTGGTACCCCTTTCTGCCAGAGTCCCACTGTAAATACGGGCAGGATAAACTACCATTCCACCCTTCCTCCTCACTACCTAATTTGCTTAGCCTTTCCCAGGCTGACAGTGAAGACTGCAGAGTGATGTTTTAATTTCTTTGAAAAAATTAGGAAAATTTAGCCTACATTTTCCCTTGTGTCTACATATTTCCCACATTTCTGAATTCGGCCTACTATTCATTGTGCTGAGGATGCTCCTCTGAGCACCTCCCTTGTCTGGTCTCTGCACAAATCTCTACCCCTCTTATGCACAGCTGTATATGAAAATTGATTCTGGGGCAGGGAAGACGGAGGGTGAGAATGGGAAAGAAGACCCTGCCCCAGAGCAGATGCTGATAGAGAGAGGGCTGTCAACCCTTTTTCTGAGTGGTTCATAGATCACAGGCTTAGTACAATGTGGTGATCAATGCGTGGGAAGCTTTTCCAACCGGGGAATAATTAGTGTCTATCTCTTCCTATTGCCCGGGATTCTTAATATTCAATGTCATTGAGTGGTTGAATTTGTTCAGTGGGTCTACAGACATGTAATGAGAAATCAAGAGGGTGTGTACTTGTACTAGGGAGTTTGTAGGCATCTGTAAATTAATTTTTAGATCCTCATAATTCATGCAACCCTGTTATCTAATGCCTTGCTCCTGCTTCTCAGTGTCTATGCTGTCAGTGAAACTTAGAAATGATTGTCTTCCTGGAATGCATTTTCCCCAAACCTAATCTTTCTTAAGTTCCTGTCTCTTGCTGAGGCTTCTCACTAATAACAATTAATAGCATGCTCAGGAAGACTTTTCCAAGATTCTAGGATTTGAAATAATTCAGAAGATAGTGTATGAGAGTAGTGGGTCTCCCATCCTAGGGCCCTGTTACAAGTTCAACAGGTAATGTGTGCTCCTCATCATGTTTCACATTGGTGAATACACACAAGTGGTTGAAAAATGGAAAAGTTCATATAGCTACAATTTATGGTTGTCTGCAACACCAGAATTACTTCACAGCCACAGAATAGCATTCTGTACATATAACATGATTCAATAGTTGTATATATCTCTCTATCATCTATCTATCTATCTATCTATCTATCTATCTATCTATCTATCTATCTATCTATCTATCTATCTATCTATCTATCTATCTATCTATCATCTATCTATCTATCATCTATCTATCTATCTATTTATGTATCTATCATCTACCTATGTATCTATCATCTATCTATCTATCAACTATCTAGCTATCTATGAATCATCTATCTATCTACCTATCATCTATCTATCTATCTATCTATCTATCATCTGTCTATCTATCTGTCATCTATCTAGCTATCTATCATCTAGCTAGCTAGCTATCAATCATCTATCTATGTATCTATCATCATCATCTATCATCTATCTATCTATCATCATCATCATCTATCTATCATCTATTGTCTTTCTAATGACATTTAATCATCAAAATAACCCATAAGGTAACTGGGATCCTTAACCCTTTCATGCCCAGTGGTACATATAGCTACCATGAACTTTCTTAGCCTGCGGTGTTTATTGGAAGCTGTGGTACCATTGGGTGCATGCTGCCATAAGGCAGGGGCCTTTATGACTGTTTGAAACTGAAGACATGGGTGCACGCCACAAATTACGGTTCTTACAGGGTACCATATGAGGTATCTGAATTTTTGGTAGAAAAAGTAGAAATTTTGAAAAATTTTGTTTGTTACACATATATACCAATAAACCCTAGTGGGGACTCTGAATATAATTAGTGATACTTCATATGTACCACTTAACATGTAAGGTAGGCTTACCACTAACAAAAATTCAGACACACTCAATGATTGAGAATGCTTCCATTAATGAAAAACACATGGTATCAACAAAAAATTCAAAGCAGAAAATGATTGGGTCACCAAAGGCTTAATTATAGACCAGGGAACTGGCTCTAAGATTGTAATTTACTTGCATTAGGACACACTGCTTGTTAGTACTGGAACTAGGTATTCTTAGCTCAAGCATTTCAGAGTTGACAGTCAGCACAGAGATCCCCTGCTACAAAATATTGTTCCTGGACTAGAAAACTGGCTGCCACTTGTGTTTACTTCTGACTGTATCACCTGCCTCTTTTTATGGTAACATACAATCATTAACATTATGTCCCAACAATTAAAAAATCACATTTACCTTTGAGAAAAATGAAACTAATGGGATTTTGAAATGTGCTTTCCTGTTCGCATTTATATTCAGGATGCAAATACTCCACTCAAAGCGTAGGGGTCCCTCTGCCGCCAGAAACTTTTCTCAAACCATGACACCTTTGAGAATGAAAAGAGGGAGGATAAATGCTAAATACAATGGATGCTGGGACAATACAAATGGCCCCAGGCTAACTCAGATGTATGTTTCCCTCATGTACATACTTCAAGGCAATGAAAATGTAAAATAACAAAAAAAATTGACACAAATATACAAAATGAACACAAGAAAAGGCAAACAAACAAAAATCAGACTGAACACATTTAAGTGGTAAACAAATTGCTACAGGTTGTCAATGGCAACTCCAGATTAGTGATAATATATAAATAATGGAGACCTCCTTACACTGTCCTACAAGTCTTACAGAGGTGATTACTGACACATCACTGCCCTCTTATTCACAGTGCTGTGCCTACAGGGTCTTTTGTTTCCTGAACATAACAAGCTTCTACTTGCTTAGGGATCTTACATCTTCTCTTCATCCTGCAGGAATGCCCTTCTGTCAAAATCTTCATGTGCCTGCTCGTTTGGTCATCCTTCATTGTATTTTTAAAAATGTTCCTCACAACACTTATTTGCATTACCTAGAAGCATTCTTTACTTCTTTGTAATTTGTTTACTGTCTTTCTCCCACAACTAGAATGTAAGTCAAGTAGGACAGCATCTCCAGAGCTTAGAACAATGAGTAAAGGAATCCCCATAAATACTGATTGGGTGTGAGAATGAGTGACAGCAATCAACAAATGAGTGAAACATCAAATAAGGATGGTTAATGATCAGTCGGATTATGCTAGATACAATTCACCATCCTTTTCAGTGGTGTCTACAATGTGATAGTTACTTCTAGATGAGGGCGATCAATATCAAAGTTGTCCTGAAAATTTTCAAATTCAATCAAGCCTCATACTGAGATGTATGATTATTTGAATTGATTGAATCAATTGTTTTTGCAGTTTTGTCCACATTTTAAATATCCCAAGCCAAGTGAAGAATCATCTCTGGGACCCAAATTTGTGCAAAATAATTTAACTCCCTTAAAGCAAGCAGCGACTGACAAATTTTCATTCATTTTTGTGCCAAGTGGACTTAACTTTCAAATTGCAATCAGGGGTGGATTAACCAGTAAGCAAGGAACACAGGGGCTTGTGTTTAGTTACTAATCTGTAGCGCACAGTTTCACAAGGCTTTAACCACATCAAAAATATGGTGAAAAATAGATGAAATTGTGTACTACAGATTAGTAAATAACCACAAGTAAGCTCCTGTGTACCTTGCTTATTAGACAATTCATCCCTGACTGCACTTCAACTAGAAGAAATAGACAAGGAGCTACAAATCAACATTCTCTCCCCAAAATTCTTAATATTGGTTATAAAAATAATTTTAATCTAATAATTCTTATTTTTTTAATTCTTATGCAGATATCTTAAAAATTAATTTTATCTACAGCAGTTTTCATTAATGCTCTACTTCTCTTCTTATGCCTCCAGGTCAAAATCAACCGTAATGGATGAAGATAACAGGACCTTGTTTAGTGGCTTTACCCTCATTGGGCTCTTCCCACACAATAAAGCCTCAAGCTTCCTTTTTAGTTCCATTTGTGCCATCTTCTTCATGGCCATCGTAACTAATGGGGTCATGATCTTCCTAATCCACATAGATCCTCACCTCCACACTCCCATGTACTTCCTACTTAGCCACCTCTCCTTCATTGATATGATGTATATCTCCACGATTGTGCCCAAGATGCTGGTTGATTATGTTTTGGGAAAGGGGACCATCTCCTTCATTGCTTGCACAGCCCAGTACTTCCTCTACATGGGCTTTGTGGGGGTAGAATTCTTCCTGCTGGGGCTCATGGCCCATGACCGCTATGTAGCCATCTGCGCCCCACTCCACTATCCTGTCCTTATGAGCCGACGGGTCTGTTGGATAATCTTGGCGAGCTCTTGGTTTGGGGGTGCTTTGAACAGTTTCCTCCTCACCCCCCTCACCATGAGCCTCCCATTCTGCGCCTCCCACAAGATCAATCACTTTTTCTGTGAGGCTCCCACCATGCTGGGACTGGCGTATGGCAACAAAGCTGCCTATGAAATGGTGATGTATACCTGTTGTGTCATGATGCTGCTTATCCCCTTCTCCATGGTGATTGCTTCCTATGCCCAGATTCTCATCACTGTGCATCAAATGAAGTCAGCAGAAGGGAAGAAGAAGGCCTTCACCACCTGTTCTTCGCACATAATGGTGGTGACGCTGTTCTATGGGGCCGCTTTATACACTTACATGCTTCCTCAGTCCTATCACACCCCAATCAAAGATAAGATCTTCTCTGCCTTTTACACCATCCTCACCCCCTTGTTAAACCCCGTAATCTACAGCCTGAGGAACAGGGATGTGACAGGGGCCTTGAGAAGGGTTTTGGCAAGATGTAATGGGGCCTGTGGTGAAACAAAGGAATAGCTATGACTGTCTGAATTCTTTACACCTTGTCAAGGGAGTGGGGGTTCTATTATTTTAGGTATGGATATTGTGGACAATGCAGGAAGCAACCACCAATGCCAGCTGTGTTAAAACGTATATCAGCAGTACTTTCATCAAAATTTGTCAAAAATCTAAAGTCATCAGAACATTTACACATGAATAATGCCAGTGTTCCATAAACACCACTGATGTTTATTTCTTCTTTGCTTTCCTTCATTCCAATTCTTCTCTTATACTACTTCTCTGTACTTATATATATTGTTCCCCAAATATCTGGTTATAATTATATACTTTTGCCACCTTTAGTGGGTGTTTAGCCTCACAGAAACTGACTATCCAAGTGATTTTGATCACATTGTTTAAACTCTCCATCGATAAAGTTTATGGAAGTTTCAGGGATATAGAAATTTGAAGTACATAGAGACTGAACTGGCATAAACCTCAAAGGGAATGTCTCCATAGAGTTACACCAAGCCTTAGAATATTCAGATATCCCTTCTTTGGGTAGAAAATGAAAACATTCCTCTTTTATCTCAATTTGGAGGTAGAAACAAAATGAGTCACATGTATTTTGCAGAAATTAAATGGCTTCACCTAAAGGAGCAAGGATTCTATGATGTTATTTTTGTTGTGTTGCAAATAACTGTTACTTTGAAAGACACATTGAAGGGTAGATGAGAAGGAAGTGCCCCATAACTGGCAAGTTTCAGTAATCACTTTAAAGCTCCTTTTCCAAGTCTTGAGGTTAGGTTTACCATTATTAGACTTCTCAATTGTAGTGGGAATATTTACATTAACTTTTCCTTCCAAATAAGTAGTGAACAACACTATTTTCTCTTTGGAAAATAAGTAGACAGGCAGGCAGACAGGCAGATAGACAGACAGACAGATAGATTGATGCTGTCAAGTTGACTCTGAGTCATGGCAACTTTATACACAACAGAATAAAACGTTACCCTTAGTCCTGCATCATCCTCACAATCACTGGGGTGTTTGAGTCCATCATTGCAACTATTTTGGCAAACCATCTCATCAAGGGTTTCCCTTTCTCTCTACTTCACCAAACACGATGTCTTCCTCTAGTAATTGACCCCTTCTTATGTGTCCAAAACAATCAAGTTAGACAATGCTCTCTTGTGACCCATAAGGTTTTCATTGGCTGATTATCAGAAGCAGGTTTCCAGGCTTTTTTTTTTTTCTGGTTTTAATCTGGAAGCTCCACTGAAACCTGTCCACCTTGGGTGACCCTCCTGGTATTTCAAGTACCAGTGGCATAACCTCCATCAACACAGCAACATGTAAGCCATTCCAGCACGACAAAATGACAGGTGGTGGTTTTCTTCTCTACAGGACTGAAAGTGTTATACCTGGTTGTTAAAATCCAGGATGTTAGGTGAAAGTCTTTAACCAGATGGAACAGCTCACCATTGGATGCTTTGAGTTTCACTCAGTTGTTTTTCAGGAAAGCAGAGATTCCCATCTAATGGGGCAGGGCCATCTCATGCAAATCAATGGGTGTAGTTTTCCCCAGGCTCTCTCTCTCGAGGCTGTCATCTCCTTCAACTTCATCAGACTGGCTTAGATTGCACTATGTCCCAGGTGATGAGAGGGAGCATTTCCAACCTGAAAGACAGTGAAGTAGAAGAAACCCAATGAACCCAAAAATTAGAAGGGGCTGAGCCATGAGAACTGGGCATCAAGGTCAGCTCCACATTTAAAGACCATGTGAATTTCTGTCAGTCGTGTAATGATTCTGATGCCCAATTTCCTCTTCTGTAAAATTTGAGTTAATACATCTTATTCCTGGAAAGGTTTTGAATATCAAGTAAAACGATATATGCAATATCCAAAAACCAAAAAGCCACTGCTGTCGGGTTGATTCCGACTCATAGTGACCCTACAGGACAGAGTAGAACTGCCCCTTAGAGTTTCCAAGGAGCACCTGGTGGATTTGAACTGCCAACCTCTTGGTTAGCAGCTGTAGCACTTAACCACTACGCCACCAGGGCTTCTGATATATGCAGTAGTACTTCTTATTTCCAATTGTTTTTAACTGTGCTTAACAAATTTTTTTAACAAAGGAGGTTGCTTTTGATATTTATAATATTCAAGCTTTTTTTTTTCTTTACATTCCCCTTATCTCTCTTCTCACTACCCCTCACACAATTTTTTGTTATTGTTGCTAATTACACTATGATATAGAGGACGGACATAGTATTAATATCCTACTACAGGTTTGAAAGTAAATTTTATGTGAAAAATTAGAAAAGGAATAGAGAATTCTTCAAAAATGCATAGCAGGTAAAATAATTTTTAACAAGTCCATATTTCCACATGATAAGCATAGGACCACCTTTGAGTGTAGGAGTAGATTGCGGACTGTGAAGGTATACACACACAAGCTGCAAAAAAATGATTGCCAAGTATCTTAGCTATCTAGTGCTGCTATAACAGAAATACCACAAGTGGATGGCTTTAACGAACAGATATTTATTCTGTCATGGTTTAGGTGGCTAGAAATTCTAATTCAGGGTGCTAGCTGTAGAGGAAAGCTTTCTCTGTCAGCTCTGGGGGAAGGTCCTTGTCTCCATTCAACATCTGTGGGCCCAAAATTCCTTGGAAATCCCCATGTGTCTTGTCATCCCTCTTCCCCTGGGTTTAGTGCAGGGACCCCATGTCCAAAGGACATGCTTTGCTCCCTGTTCTTGTTTCCTGGTGGTAGTGAGGTCCCTTCTGCCTTCTCCTCCGCTAACTTCTTTCTCCTTTTTCACTTGTAAGATGAAAGGTGTGACTCAAGTGTGACTTGAGTAAGAGTGGTGACTTAATTAAGGGTGTGACTCAAGACACACCCCTCCCTAAACCTGCCTCATAGAGGTTTTGGGATTTACAACACATAAAATGGAGGATAGCTGCACAATATTACAAAAAGGAGAATAATTACATCAGATCACAAAATGGAGGATAATTACATACTACTATGAATCATGGCCTAGAAAGTTAACACATATTTTTGGGGCCAGAATTCAGTCCATGACAACAAGAGGTTTAATTCAGCCATCATTGCTGATACAAACTCTTATGGGATGAGCAATCATATAGGGTAATTCCTTAGAGTAATGAACTGTATCTGTCTCATATTAAGGAAAGATTCAGGCATAAGGATGAATATGTGCATTAGATTTGAAATCAAGCACAGGGTGAGAAGGCTCATTTCCACCTATGTTGGTTGACATAGTTTTAGAATTTCCAGACATATAATGCAAATAAAAAAAAGCCTTAACTTTATAAAATAAAGGAGATAAAATGTTTATTTTGTACATTTGATGACTGTGTAAACACAAGGTGATCTTCTGCAAAATTATTTACTAATTACAGGTTGTAGGTTGGTGAGATTCAAAAATAAAATAATATTTAAAAATCAACAGCTTTCCAGTTTGTCAGAAATAAACATTGACAAACAGAAATGAAGAAGCAATCAAAATATAAAAAAAATCAAGGAATAAATTTGAGAAATATGCAGAACACACACATATGTTGTTGTTGATAGGTGCCGTCAAGTCAGCTCCGACTCATAACGACCCTATGCGCAACAGAAAGAAACACTGCCCTGTCCTGAGCCATCCTTACAATCATTGTTATACTCGAGCTCGTTGTTGTAGCCACTGTGTCAATCCACCTTCTTCAGGGTCTTCCGCTTTTCTGCTGACCCTGTACTCTGCCAAGCATGATGTCCTTCTCCAGGGACAATCCCTCCTGACAACATGTCCAAAGTATGTAAGATGCAGTCTCACCATCCTTGCTTCTAAGGAGCATTCTGATTGTATTTCTTCCAAGACAGATTTGTTCATTCTTTTGGCAATCCATGGTATATTCAATATTCTTCATCAACACCACAATTCAAAGGCATCAATTCTTCTTCGGTCTTCCTTATTCATTGTCCAGCTTTCATATGCATATGATGCGACTGAAAAAACCATGGCTTGGGTCAGGCACACCTTAGACTTCAGGGTGACATCTTTGCTCTTCAACACTTTCAAGAGGTCCTTTACAGCAGATTTACCCAATGCAATGCGTCTTTTGATTTCTTGACTGCTGCTTCCATGGCTGTTGATTGTGGATACAAGTAAAATGAAATCCTTGACAACTTCAATCTTTTCTCCATTTATCATGATGTTGCTCAATGATCCAGTTGTGAGGATTTTTGTTTCCTTTATGTTGAGGTGAAATCCATACTGAAGGCTGTGGTCTTTGATCTTCTTCAGTAAGTGCTTCAAGTCCTCTTCACTTTCAGCAAGCAAGGCTGTGTCATCTGCATAACACAGATTGCTAATGAGTCTTCCTCCAATCCTGATGCCCCGTTCTTCTTCATATAGTCCAGCTTTTCAGATTATTTGCTCAGCATACAGATTGAATAGGTATGGTGAAAGAATACAGCCCTGACGCTCACCTTTCTTGACTTTAAACCAATGAGTATCCCCTTGTTCTGTCTGAACAACTGCCTCTTGATCTATGTAAAGGTTCCTCATGAGCACAATTAAGTGTTCTGGAATTTCCATTCTTTGCAATGCTATCCGTAATTTGTTATGATCCACACAGTCAAATGCCTTTGCATAGTCAATAAAACAGAGGTAAATATCCTTCTGGTGTTCTCTCCTTTCAGCTAGGATCCATCTGACATCAGCAATGATATGCCTGGTTCCACGTCCTCTTCTGAAACCTGCCTGAATTTCTGGCAGTTCCCTGTTGATATACTGCTGCAGCCACTTTTGAATGATCTTCAGCAAAATTTTGCTTGCATGTGATATTAATGACATTGTTGTATAATTTCCACATTTGGTTGGATCACCTTTCTTGGGAATAGGCATAAATATGGATCTCTTCCAGTCAGTTGGTCAGGTAGCTCTCTTCAATATTTCTTGGAATAGACGAGTAAGCACCTCCAGCACTGCATCTATTTGTTGAAACATCTCAATTGACATTCAATCAATTCCTGGAGACTTGTTTTTTGTCAATGCCTTCAGAGAAGCTTGGACTTCTTCAGTACCATTGTTTCCTGATCATATGCCACCTCTTGAAATGGCTGAACATCAACTAATTATTTTTGGTATAACGACTCTGTGTAGTTCTTCCATCTTCTTTTGATGTTTCCTGTGCCGTTTAATATTTTCCTCGTAGTATCCTTTACTATTGCTACTTGAGACTTGAATTTTCCCTTCAGTTCTTTCAGCTTGAGAAATGTTGAGCAGGTTCTTCCCTTTTGGTTTTCCAACTCCAGCTCTTTGCACATGTCATTATAATACTTTACTTTGTCTTCTAGAGCCGCCCTTTGAAATCTTCTGTTTAGTTCTTTTACTTCATCAATTCTTCCTTTTGCTTTAGCTTCTCAACCATCGAGATAAAGTTTCAGAGTCTCCTCTGATATCCATCTTGGTCTTTTCTTTCTATTCTGTCTCTTTAATGACCTTTTGCTTCCTTCATGGATAATGTCCTTGATGTCATTCCACAACTCATCTGGTCTTTGGTCACTAGTGTTCAAAGCGTCAAATCTATTCCTAAGAAGGTCTCTAAATTCAGGTGGGATGTACTCAAGGTCATATTTTGGCTGTTGTGGACTTGCTCTGATTTCCTTCAGTTTCAGCTTGAGCTTTCATCTGAGCAATTGATAGTCTTTTCTGCAGTCAGCCCTTGGCCTTTTCTGACTAATAATATTGAGCTTTTCCAACATCTCTTTCCACAGATGTAGTCAATCTGATTTCTGTGTGTTCCATCTGGTGAGGTCCATGTATATAGTCACCATTTAAGTTGGTGAAAGAAGGTGTTTGCAATTAAGAAGCTGTTGGTCTTGCAAAATTCTATCATTCGATCTCCAGCATTGCTTCTATCACCAAGGCCGTAGTTTCCAGTTACTGATCCTTCTTCTTTGTTTCCAACTTTCCCATTCCAATCGCTTGTAATTATCAATGCATCTTGATTGCATGTTTGATCAATTTCAGACTGTAGCAGCTGAAAAAAATCTTCTATTTCTTCATCTTTGGCCCTAGTAGTTGGTACGTAAATTTGAATAATAGTCGTATTAACTGGTCTTCCTTGTAGGAGTATGGATATTATCCTATTACTGACAGCATTGTACTTCAGGATAGATCTGGAAATGTTCTTTTTGACAATGAATGCAACACCATTCCTCTTCAAGTTGTCATTCCCAGCATAGTAGACTATATGATTGTCCGATTGAAAATGGCCAATACCAGTCCATTTCAGCTCACTAATGCCTAGGATACTGATGGTTATGTGTTCCATTTCATTTTTGACGATTTCCAATTTTCCTAGATTCACACTTCCTACATCTAAGGTTCCAATTATTAATGGATGTTTGCAGCTGTTTCTTCTCATTTCGAGTCATGCCACATCAGCAAATGAAGGTCCCAAATCTTTACTCCATCCACATCATTAAAGCCGATTCTACTTTGAGGAGGTAGCTCTTCCCCAGTCATCTTTTGAGTGCCTTCGAACCTTGGGGGCTCATCTTCCAGCACTATATCAGACGATGTTCTGCTGCTATTCCTAAGGTTTTCACTGGTTAATGCTTTTCAGAAGTAGACTTCCTGGTTCTTCTTCCTAGTGTGTTTTAGTCTGGAAGCTCAGCTGAAACCTGTCCTCCATGGGTGACCCTGCTGGTATCTGAATACTGGTGGCATAGCTTCCAGCATCACAGCAACATGCAAGCCCCCACAGTACGACAAAATGACAGACACATGGATTTAAGCATATGCACACACAAAACATAACTTAATAGAGAACACTAACTGAAAACCTAACTAAATCAAAGGGCCTTGTGTATTCCTAGATGAGAATTGTTTTATAAAGATGTCAATTATTTTCAAATCAATGATAAAATAAATGTGATTCTAATAAGAAACAAAACAGATTCTTCTTAATACTATCATTTTTGAAAAATAACAAAGTGATTCAGAGGATTTTAACAAAGATAAATTAATAGGTAAATATTTATAAAATAACTTTTAGAAATAAGAAAGGTGAAAGTCCATTTTTAACACATATAAATAGGAAATAACATATTAAAACAATCTAAGAGAGGCAGGACCAAGATGGCTGACTAGATAGAAGCTACCGTGGTTCTCTCTTGCAACAAAGACTTGAAAAAAACCGGTGAATAGATCACATACATGACAATCTACAAACCCTGACCATCAGACACAGAATTAAAGAAGTGACCTGAGTGACAGGGGGGTGAAAAGCTGCACCCTAAAGCAGTGACCACTTCTGGAACCGGCATCCTGTGGCACAGCCTTGAGCTTTCACAGTTCCCTGGTGCCAGAGAAGGGGGCTTATTGAGGATTACTGAGATGGGGCAAGCACGGGGCACAGCCTTAACCCCTAAAGCCCTGAAATAACCTCAGTAGAGACTCAGCCAGCACAAGCAGGCTGCACACTGACACCGCTGACAAGAGAATGAGCAACCACGGGGAGGAAGTCACTGTTTTCAGAGCCTGGATCCAGCATCCCAGTCAGAAAATCTTGGTGCCGGGCTTTGGACGAAGTGCAGAGGAGCTGGGCATGGCTTTCTGAGACGGCACAAGCACAGGATGCAGCCCTAGCACCCTGAAGTAACCTCGGAGGAAGCTCAGTCAGTGCATGCAGGCTGCACAATTGACGCTGCTGACAGGAGAAGAAATTAACGGGGAAGAAGCCATGGCTTTTGGATTCTGGAGTGCAGCCCCCCAGCCAGAAAACCTTGGCACTGGGCTTTGAATTAGGAGTGGAGGAGCTGATCATGGCTTCCTGAGACGGTGCAAGCACTGGATGCAGGCCTGGCCTTCTGGAGCAATCTTGACCCAGCCAGTGCAAACAGGCTACACATCCCTCTGGAATCTCAGATAAAACAGTCATCAAAAGCAAGATAAGCAACTTTGTCTATATTGCTGGGTGCTACTCTCCCCTATCTATCTGATCCCTCCCCTCCCTGCCCCAGGTGGCTTCATTGACATTGGAATTTCCTGGGCCAGGGAGTGAAGTGCTCTGTGGATTTTTTTTCCCTAACCCATTCTCTTGGCCTGAGAGAGGCAACAACTAACAACCCAGGGGGAAAAAATCCTTCCCTGACTTCCCTAAAATGGAATAAAAATACAGAACCAGCTCCCACAAAGGATATGAGATCCATAGTCTTTGGTATTCATCCCTACAGGGAACAAGGTGGCTATTAGAATGCAAAGGCAATTCTGATAGAGATCTGACTGTAATTGTTTTAGTGGAGCAGTGGAAAGACACGTTTTGCAGTTCCGATACCTCTCTAACTATTAAACAGAGCCCTCACTTTTGCACAGCAGAGAACTGAGGGCTGAAGCTCCGCCCAAACCACTTAGCCACCTGCTAAAGGGGTCTGAGGATAGTGATGCCTACCAATCCTTAGAGGTATAAGCATTGGGTGCCTAAGGTACAGCTGCAGAGCCCACCCACCAAAGTGCTCTAGGAATAGAGACATACCTACCTCACTGGCACATGGGGGAAGGCTGTCCGCATCCTGCCCTCCTTGGAGTGTGACCCCCTGCCACTACTAGAATCTGGTGCACACAACTATCACCACTACTCCTCTCAGTTAATAGGTGACAGTCTACACCACACATTTGGTGACCCAAAATCAGAACACCTAAGCTGATTCTATTCAAGAATAGTGAATAGACTCTTAGGCTTATATATCTGGTAATGGCTCAAACCACCTGGTAGTAGGATATAAGTGATTCAAAGGCTACAACAATCAAGACAGCACAACCTAGGAGCCCATCCACTATACTGAAACAAAAGAAGATAAGACTCAGTAAGCAAATATAAATCATTACAATATCTTATAGACGGCGTGGAGACAGCAGTCAGTATCAAATCACATAAAGAAGCACACCATGATCGCTTCTACAAAACCCCAAATTAAAGAATCAAAATCTTTCCCAAATGAAGATCCACTCCTGGAATTGCCAGATGCATAATATAAAAAACTAATATACAGAATGCTTCAAGATATCAGGGATGACCTCAGAAATGAAATAAGGCAATCGACATAAAAAGCCAAAGAACACACTGATAAAGCAGTTGAAGAAATCAAAAAGATTATTCAAGAACATAGTGGAAAAATTAATAAGCTGCAAGAATCCATAAAGAGACAGCATTCAGAAATTCAAAAGATCAACAGTAAAATTATAAAATTAGACAACTCAAAAGGAAGAGGAGCAGAATTGAGGAATTGGAATACAGAGTGGGGGAGATGGAGGATAAGGCATTTGACACCAATAGAGCTGGAGAAAAATCAGATAAAAGAATTTTAAAGAATGAAGAAAAGCTAAGAATCATGTGGGACTCTTTCAAGAATAACTTGCATGTGATTGGAGTTCCAGAATAGGGAGGGATAACAGAAAATACAAAGCGAATAGTTGAAGGCCTGTTGACAGAAAACTTCTCTGGCACCATGAAAGAGAAAAGGGTGTCTATCCAAGATGCTTATCGAACCCCATACAAGATTGATCCTAAAAGAAAATCACCAAGCATATTATCATCAAACTTACCAAAACCAAAGATAGAGAGAAAATTTTAAAAGCAGCCTGGGATAAAAGAAAAGTCACCTACAAAGGAGAATCAATAAGAATAAGTTCAGACTACTCAACAGAAACCATGCAGGCAAGAAGGCAATGGGATGACGTATATAAAACACTGAAGGAGAAAAACTGCCAGCCAAGAATCATCTTACCAGCAAAACTCTCTCTCAAATATGAAGGTGAAATTAAAATATTTACAGATAAACACAAGGTGAAAGAATTTGCAAAAACCAAACCAAAGCTACAAGAATTACTAAAGGAAATTGTTTGGTCAGAAAATCAATAATATCAGATACCAGCACAACACAAGGTCACAGAACAGAATATCCTGATATCAACTCAAATAGGGAAATCATAAAAACAAAATAAAATTAATTTGAAAAAGAAAAAAAATGCTCAAAACAGGGAATCATTGAAGTCATTATGTAAAAGATAACAATAATCAAAAAAGAGGAAATAAATACAGGAGCCATAGAGCTTCCATATGTAGAGGAAAACAATGTGACACAGGATGATACAAATTAGGTTTTTACTTAGAAAAATAGGGGTAAATAGTAAGGTAACTACAAAGAGGTCTAACAATTCCATACTTCAAAATAAAAACCAAGAAAAACATAATGACTCAGCAAAAATAAATTCAACTACTACGAAAATGAGGAACACACAATTTGCAAAGAAAAGCTTCTCAGCACAAAAAAGTAAGTGGAAAAATGAAATTCTCAAGAACACACACAAAAAGACATCAAAAAGACAGCACTAAACTCATACTTATCTATAATTACACGGAATGTAAATGGACTAGACGCACCAATAAAGAGATAGAGAGTCTCAGACTGGATAAAAAAACATGATCCGTCTATATGGTGCCCAGAAGAGGAACAAGAGACACAAACAAACTAAAACTCAATGGATGGAAAAAAACATATCAAGCGAAAAACAATCAAAAAAGAGCAGGAGTGGCAATATTAATTCCTGGCAAAAGAAACTTTAAAGTTAAATCCACCACAAAGGATAAAGAAGGACACTGCAAAATGATTAAAGGGACAATTGACCAGGAAGATATAACCATATTAAATATTTATGCACCCAATGACAGGGCTGCAAGATACATAAAACAAACTTTAAGAGAATTGAAAAGTGAGATAGACACCTCCACAGTTATAGTAGGAGACTTCAACACACCACTTTTGGAGAAGGATAGGACTTCCAGTAAGAAGCTCAATAGGGACAAGGAAGATCTAATTGCTTCAATCAACCAACTTGACTTATACAGAACACTCCACCAAACAGCTGCAAAGTATACTTTTTTTTCTAGTGCACACGGAACATTCTCTAGAATAGATCACATATTAGGTCATAAAACAAAACTTTGCAGAATCCAAAACATCGAAATATTACAAAGTATCTTCTCAGACCATGCGGCCATAAAAGCAGAAATCAATAACAGAAAAATTAGGGAAAAGAAATCAAATATTTGGAAACTGAACAATACCCTGCTCAAAAAAGACTGGGTTATAGAAGACATTAAGGAGGGAATAAAGAAATTCATAGAATGCAAAGAGAATGAAAACACTTCCTATCAAAACCTCTGGGACACAGCAAAAGCAGTGCTCGGAGATCAATTTATATCGATAAATGCACATATACATAAAGAAGAAAGAGCCAAAATCAGAGTACTGTCCCTACAACTTGAACAAATAGAAAGCAAACAACAAAAAAATCTGTCAGGCACCAGAAGAAAACAAAACATAAAAATTAGAGCAGAATTAAATGAATTAGAGAACAGAAAAACAATTGAAAGAATCAACACAGCCAAAAGCTGGTTCTTTGGAAAAACTAACAAAATTGATAAACCATTGGCCAGACTGACTAAGGAAATACAGGAAAGGAAACAAATGACCTGGATGAGAAATGAGATGGGCCCCATCACAACAGACCCAACTGAAATTAAAAGAATCATATCAGATTACTACGAAAAATTGTACTCTAACAAATTAGCAAACCTTGAAGAAATGGATGAATTCCTAGAAACACACTACCTACCTAAACTAACACAATGAGAAGTAGAACAACTAAATAGACCCATAAGAAAAGAAGAGATTAAAAAGGTAATCAAAAAAATCCCAACAAAAAAAGCCCTGGCCTGGACGGCTTCACTGTAGAGTTCTACCAAACTTTCAGAGAAGAGTTAACACCACTACAACTAAAGGTATTTCAAAGCATAGAAAAGGATGGAATTCTGCCTAACTCATTCTATGAAGCCAGCATATCCCTGATACCAAGACCAGGTAAAGACACCAGAAAAAAAGAAAATTACAGACTTATATCCCTCACGAACATAGATGCAAAAATCCTCAACAAAATTCTAGCGGTTAGAATTCAACAATATATAAAAAAAATAATCCTCCACGGCCAACTGGGATTTACACCAGGTTGGTTCAATATTAGAAAAACAATTAACATAAACCACCACATAAATAAAACAAAAGACAAAAACCAGATGAGTTTTTCAATTGATGCAGAAAAGGCATTTGACAAAGCCCAATGCCCATTCATGATAAAAATCCTCAGCAAAGTAGGAATAGAAGGAAAATTCCTGAACATAATAAAGGGCGTTTATACAAAGCCAACAGCCAACATCATCCTAAATGGAGAGAGCCTGAAAGCATTTCCCTTGAGAAAGGGAACCAGACAAGGATGCCCTTTGTCACCTCTCTTATTCAACATTGTGCTGGAGGTCCTAGCCAGAGTAATTAGGCTATATAAAGAAATAAAGGGCATTCAGATTGATAAGAAAGAAGCAAAAATACCTCTATTTGCAGATGACATGATCTTATATTGGAAACCCTGGTGGCGTAGTGGTTAAGTACTACAGCTGCTAACCAAAGGGTCAGCAGTTCAAATCTGCCAGTTGCTCCTTGGAAACTCTATCTTATACACAGAATATCCTAGGAACCCTCAAGAATACTGCTGAAACTAATAGAAGAGTTCGGCAGTGTTTCAGCTTACAAGACAGTTCGGCAATGTTTCAGGTTACAAGATAAACATACAAAAAGCACTTGGGTTCCTTTACATCAACAAAAAGAACATCGAAGAGAAAATCATCAAATCAATACCATTCACGGTAGCCCCCAAGAAGATAAAATACTTATGAACAAATCTTACCAAAGATGTAAAAGACCTATACAAAGGAAACTACAAAGTACTACTGCAAGAAACTAAAAGGGACCTACATAAGTGGAAAAACATAGCTTGCTCATGGATAGGAAGACGTAACATAGTAAAAATATCTATTCTACCAAAAGCCATCTATACATACAATGTACTTTCGATCCAAATTCCAGCGATATTTTTTAATGTAATGGAGAAACAAATCACCAATTTGATATGGAAGGGAAAGATGCCCCGGATAAGAAAGCATTACTGAAAAAGAAGAAAGTGGGAGGCCTCATTCTACCTGATTTTAGAACATCTTATGCAGCCACAGTAGTCAAAATAGCCTGGTACTGGTACAACAACAGGCACATAGACCAGTGGAACAGAATTGAGAACCCAGATAGAAATCCATCCACATATGAGCAGCTGATATTTGACAAAGGCCCAGTGTCAGTTAATTGGGGAAAAGATAGTCTTTTTAACAAATGGTGCTGGCATAACTGGATATCCATCTGCAAAAAAATGAAACAGGACCCATACCACACAACATGCACAAAAACTAACTCCAAATGGATGAAAGACCTAAACATAAAGACTAATACGATAAAGATCATGGAAGAAAAAATAGGGACAACGTTAGGAGCCCTAATACAAGGCATAAACAGAATACAAAACATTACTAAAAATGAAGAAGAGAAACCAGATAACTGGGAGCTCCTAAAAATCAAACACCTATGCTCATCTAAAGACTTCACCGAAAGAGTAAAAACACCACCTACAGACTGGGAAAAAATTTTCAGCTATGACATCTACGACCAGGGCCTGATCTCTAAAATCTATACAATTCTGTTAAAACTCAACCACAGAAAGACAAACAACCCAATTAAGAATTGGGCAATGGATATGAGCACATACTTCACTAAAGAAGATATTCAGGCGGCTAACAGATACATGAGGAAATGCTCTCGATCATTAGCCATTAGAGAAATGTACATTAAAACTACGATAAGATTCCATCTCACTCCAACTAAAAAAAAAAAAAAATTTTCTAGGCTGGCATTAATTCAAAAAAACACAAAATAATAAATGTTGGAGAGGCTGTGGAGAGATTGGAACACTTATACACTGCTGGTGGGAATGTCAAATGGTACAACCACTTTGGAAATCGATCTGGTGTTTCCTTAAAAAGCTAGAAATAGAACTACCATAAAAAAAAAAAAACAGAAATCCCACTCCTCGGAATATATCCTAGAGAAATAAGGGCCTTTACACAAACAGATATATGCACACCCATGTCTATTGCAGCACTGTTTACAATAGCAAAAACCTGGAAGCAACCAAGGTGTCCATCAATGGACGAATGGATAAATAAATTATGGTATATTCACACAATGGAATACTACCCATCAATAAAGAACAATGATGAGTCTGTGAAACATTTCATAACATGGAGGAACCTGGAAGGCATTATGCTGAGTGAAATTTGTCAGACGCAAAAGGACAAATATTGTATAAGACCACTATTATAAGATCTTGAGAAATAGTTTAAACTGAGAAGAACACATTCTTTTGTAGTTATGAGAAGGGGGAGGGAGGGTGGGAGATGGTTATTTACTGATTAGATAGTAGATAAGAACTACTTTAGGTGAAGGGAAGGACAATACTCAATACAGGGGGAGGTCAGCACAACAGCACTGGACCAAAAGCAAAGAAGTTTCCTGAATAAACTGAATACTTTGAAGGTCAGTGGAGCAAGGGCGGTTGTTTGGGGACTATGACTTCAGGGGACATCTAAGTCAATTGGCAAAATAAATTCTATTAAGAAAACCTTCTGCATCCCACTTTGAAGTGTGGTGTCTGGGGTCTTAAATGCTAACAAACGGCCATCTAAGATGCATCAATTGGTCTCAACCCACCTGGATCAAAGGAGAATGAAAAACACAAAGGTCACAAGGTAGTTATGAGCCCAAGAGACAGAAAGGGCCACATGAACTAAAGACTACATCATCCTGAGACCAGAAGAACTGGATGGTGCCGGGCCACAACTGATGTCTCCCCTGACAGGGAGCACAACAGAGAACCCCTGAGGGAGCAGGAGAACAGTGGGATGCAGACCCCAAATTCTCATTAAAAGACCAGACTTAATGATTTGACTGAGACTAGAAGAATCCCAGCGGTCATGGTCCCAAACCTTCTGTTGGCCTGGGACAGGAGCCATTTCTGAAGCCAACTCAGCAGACATGGATTGGACTGGACAATGCATTGGAGATGCTGATGAGGAGTGAGCTACTTGCATCAGGTGGACAATTGAGACTACGTTGGCATATCCTGTCTGGAGGGGAGATGGGAGGGTGGAGGGGGTTAGAAACTGGCAAAACGGTCGCAAAAGGAGATACTCGAAGGAGGGAGAGGGCTTATTGGGGGCGAGTAAATGGGAGTATGTAGTAAGGTATATATAAGTTTATATGTGAGAGACTGACCTGACTTGTAAACTTTCACTTAAAGCACAACAAAAATTATTAAAAAAATAATAATCTAAGCAGTAAAGTACAGTTTCAAAAATTAGAAAGATCAGTACAATACAATAAATAACAAACCAAGTCCAAGCCAGCTGCTGTTGAGTTGATTCCACCTTGGCGGCCCACGTGTGTCAGAGTAGAGCTGTGGTCCAGAGGATTTTCAATGCCTGGTTTTTTGGATGTACATCTTTGCGAAGCCTTTTTCCAATGCGCTTCTGGGTGGACTCAACCCTCAACCCTTCAATTAGCAAGGAGCACATTAACTATTTTCACCTAGGGACTCATCACAATAGGTACCAAATCAAAAACTAAATCCACTGCTGTCGTGTAGATACAGTACCCGACAAATGTAAAAATTTAATATATATAAAAAATGGTATAGGAAGTCATTGGTGATGAAATAATTTGTCAATAAATGGTGTTAGGATAATTGCTTAATTATTCCAATTATACAGTAGATCACTGCTTCATAATAACATTAAAAAACTCCAGATTGTTTAAGAGTTAAGTGAAAACACACATACACACATATGAAAGGTAATAAAAGTAAAATTTTGTTTATATTTTAAGATATTAAAGGCTTTTATAAACATAAAATCTGTGGAAGAAACCACAGAAGCATATTGATATATTTTACTTGATAAGTTAAAAAATCCTGTAGAACAAAAAAAGCATAAGCAAAATAAAATAGGAGAAAAACAAGAAAATGTGAACACTATGTGAGAAACATATATGACACACGTATTTTCATAACGTAATATGCAAACAGCAAATCACATAAATAAGAAAACCCTATAGCATTTCAAGTAATAAGGGCAGATGCAATAGGTAGAACACTTAGAAAAGTGTAAATACCAACATATTCAAGACAGTTCAACCCCAACCTCTCTCCAAAAAAAAAAAAATTAAACCAAGTCATCTCAGGCCAGAATTTCTAGTGATATAAATGTGTTTGTATTATTTAGATTTAGGTTTATTTAGAGAGAGAGTTTCAGGATGAGTCAGTGAATTGGGAACTATCAGACAATGGGAGCATAAACAAATACTTTTTTAGAAGTACAATTTAAAAATGAAATCAAAATCAAAACCAGTAAAAATACACAAATGGATTAACCAATTATGACTTGAGGAAACGTTTATGAAGAAAACACTGTAAGATCTACACCCCAAATGAAGTATGCAGATGCTCATTATCACATGCCAAAACTTAAAACAATTTTGACTTAAAAAATAAACATCAATTTAATTAAAAAACCAAGTATATCTATAAAGTGGAATACTTAGGATGTTGAATGACACATTTGGAAGACTATTTCACAGCGGAGACACTTCGTATGACATATTCTGTGAACAATTCGAATTGTAAAATGATATGTAAAAAACACAACAACGTATGTGTTGTGTAAATGCGATATGCATAGACACAGCATAAATGCAGTTTTGTAAGGGTAAACATCTGTATGATATGTTTGTTATGACTATTGCTAAGTATTATGGGTGGTTATAATAATTTATACTTTTTCATATTTTCTTGGTGTGTCTTTATACTCAAGCAAGTAATAATTATTAGACTGCCAATAAAATAGTAAAACACAACAGAAATTAGATTGCTTTTAATCTTTTCTATGACTTTTCAGTTATTCCCACTTTTTCTCTGGGGATAAGCTGCTAGAGGAAATTTCTGAAGAAATGCTCAGGAAATTCATGGTCCATGTGTCTTTCAAGCTCACCACCACGTGACTAAGCTTCTCATTACTACTGAGGCTTCTCTGTCAAAATGAAGTCTCTTGGGATCCACAGAGACTTGCTGTTTCCACCAGCACTTCACTGTACCTGGCTTCTCAGAAAACTATTTAAACCTCTGCCTCCTCTCACCCTGGCACTTTCTGTTGCTCCAGGAACCCCAAGGCAGTGCTTTCAAATGAATTCAACATTTTTTAATAGTCTGCAGCTTTTCTCCTGCTTTTATAATTTTCTACAATTATTGTTCCTCTGTTTTCCAAATATTTCCCCGCAAACGTAGAAAGAAGACATTATCATAAATTTCCAGAAGACTGGAGGATTTGTGTGATTTGGCCCAGCAATGCCAAATGTTTCAGGGTGGGTTTTTTTTTTTTTTAAGGTACTGCCTTCTGCAGAGTTAAATTACAAAAATACCCATTGCCGTTGAGTCAATTCCGGCTCACAGCGACCCTGTAGGACAGAGCAGAACTGCCCACAGGGTTCCCAAGGCTGTCAGTCTTTACGGAAGCAGACTCCCACGTCTTTCTCCTGGGGAGCGGCAACCCTTTGGTTAGCAGCCCAGTGTTAACCACTGCTCCTCCAGGGCATCTTTGACAGAATTACCAAAATAGCCCTTAGTAACTTGCTGCATGTCTCTCTGTGCTCATTCCGTCATCATTTGCTGAGAGTCCCCTCTGGTCTATAGTTCAGTCACGTCAGGTTCATAAACCCAAAGTGAAAGCCTCCGTGGGCTGGTTCCTCAGGAATAATATGCAAATGACACACGGGCGCACAGTGGGGCCAGATCTCGAAAACGCTGCCCCCAGTTTTTGCTGTGGATGCACAAGGTTGTGAGTTGCTGTGCGCTTTTTCCTCTCAGTATAAACTGGAGGAGAAACTAAGTCCGCTAAAGCTAATTGTTTTCCCTTCTAGTAACAAGTCCCCTTCCAGCTTCTAAAAAAAAAAACTTATTCCCCATCCCATTTTTAGTTGCATAATGTTCTCACAGTTTGTTCTTTATGGTCCTTTTTGTTTGTTTGGTCTTACTGCATTATTTATAACCAGCTCTACATTTGCACGATGCTCTCTACTCTGAGTGGTTATCTGGAGAAAGTTCTGGTTTAAGTAAGTAACAGAGATGAAAATAGGGGTGAACTTCTTAGCTGGAATAAAGTTGAGAATGAAGTGGGGCATTTGGGTGGTCTTTGGTATAAATAATGCCCGTTCTATTCTTTGATGTCTGCCAGGATACTTACATAGCTTGCTTCTTTCAGACTGTATGGAGAGGAAACGGTAAGAGGAATGTGAGTAATGAAGTTAAGCAAGGGTAGATAGAGGAAAAAAACAAAACAAAACTGAGTTTAATGGTTTCAGGTTCTACCCAAACAATGAAAAACTTCTAATTAAAATTGAATCAGTGAATCATCTAGGAACTTCTGCTATACTTAGACCAACTGTTTGCTTAATCCTCTCTCCCATATTACCTTAATAAAAATTCAAGTCTTCTGAAAATTGTCTCACATGGTAACAGACAAAATGCTGACAAGTATATAGCCTGGCACATTTCGTGACACTTTAAATACATGGCATAGTGAGTGAGGAAAACACGGAGTTGTCACGGCATTTCCTAGGGGTCTGACTGAATTGGCTCTTTTTATATGAAGGAAACAAGATTTACATAGGCTAGATGGAACCCTGGTTGCTCAGTGATTAAGAGGTCAGGCTGCTAACCAAAAGGTTAGCAGTTCAAATCCACTAGCCACTCTTTGGAAACCCTATGGGGCAGTTCTTCTCTGTTCTGTAGGGTTGCAGTGAGTCAAAATCAACTAGATGACAACTTCTGGGTGGTGGGTAGGTAAAAGGAAATGAAGCAGGGTTGTCTGCAGCTGATGGGCTGCACACCTCAAATACATGTTCAATGGGGGCATCACTGCTTGGTGATCCCCTCCCTCAGCTGCAAATGCACTGAAAAGCAAATTGTCTGTTCTGTTATCTATGGGTATTACCTGGAGCATATTTTGCACGTATCAGGTTGTAAGGTTGAGTGGAATAGTATGAAGAAGAATCTTGCTTTCTATACAATACTTATTTATGTCCATAATTTTAACAAACACTTTTACATCTTTGTTTTGTTTTTGTTTTAATAATTTAAGCATACCATAGCCTTGTGGATTTAAAATAAGATGGATTCTCTTTGAAGGGCACAAGAGGGTAAAGTGAAAAACTCGTATTAGTCTTAGGTTATAGGGTACAGAGCTAGAGCTGTGAACCAGGATTCCTGATTCCCTGTGTAGCTGTTTCTACAGGCACAATTGCTGTTGTATTTTTGCCTTCATTTTACAGATAAAGGCACCGAGGACTGGAGAATTACAAGTGCTTGCAGTAAGGACACAAAGCTGACTTAGGCCCTCCAACTTCAAACCCAGGCCTCTTTACCTTACTGTCTGCTGTACGACCATTTCAGGAATCACGTCTCCCTAATGTACAACTGCATTCCCCAGCTCCACACTGACAATGGTTCACAGGTGTTTTTTAGTACCTACCACATTTTTTTTTTTACCACATGGAGGTATCAGCATCGGGGGGGTCTACATAGCTGTGGTTTTTAACTTGGTTTGTGCTGTCTTGGAGCCCTGATGGTTCTGTGGTTAAGAGCTCACCTGCTAACCAAAAGGTAAGCAGTTAGAAACTACCAGCTGCTCCTTGGAAACCCTGTGGAGCAGTTCTGTTCTGTCCTATAGGATCGCTGTGATTCGAAACTGACTTGACGACAACGGGTTTGGTTTTGGTTTTGTGCTCTCTTAATAGATTCTGATATTATTTATGGCAGGAGGGATAGGTGGTTTAAAAAGAAATGTGATTCTGATTCACTCCCCCAGACTGATGTTCCAAATAGTATGAGACTGTATAACGTTTTCTGAATACATTATCATTTTATTATCTAATGATTTAATTACATCAGTTCCATTTGATTTTTTTCTTAATGATATTAGCTGATTGAAATACTGAGTAGAATTTAGGAATACAGATGAGATTTAGAAATATATGTTAAGTTTTTACACAGTTTTAAAACTGCACAACTATGAACCGACTTGGCATGAGAAACTTGTGTGTGAAACTACAACTGGAAGTTTTAATGTATATATAATGAGTCGACAGTGTAATATGTCTGCTGTAAACACATAAAAGTAACATTTCCAATGGAAAAATGACACCCAGAGTAATCTGTTAAATTTGAGATATTGCATTTTCAAATGGACATTGTCAAAGACCTTCCTGAGTAAATGTCTGGAATTGGGCACTTTGGCAAGGAATTCATAGATAAAACAAAAAAAATTGGGTGCACAACCAGGCAAAAAGAAAGATAAAGACAGGATTTGAAGTCACATTCACATTATGAAGGGCTGAATGTTAAAAAAGGAGAAAAGTGTTTCTAAACTGACCCAGAGGGCGGGAAAGGAAGTTGCACAGAGGCCTATTTTAATCGAGCCCACCACAGGACTTCCTAACATAGAGGTTGTTGCATTAAAGGAGTATGGGTTGTGTCTTCCATTTGGCAGAAGTTCACCAGCAGTCATTTAGTAGCAGAAGAAGGCAGCAAGTTACAACTTAGAGATTCTATTGCCACTTGATTAAAGGATTAGCTACTCATCATCACAGACCTGGGCAGTGACAGTATCCTCATCTCAAATGACAGTGACATGGGAGGAAAAAATTTGCGACCATCCTTACTCGACCAAAGATGTACTCCTTACAAAACAGAATAGTTACAAACGCTAGGATGTAATAAATGTGTCACCTTCACTTGGCAATGTGTCATATTGTGAAACAAAAAGTGACTTAGGTAAGCTTTAAAGGCAATTTTATCCAGTAAAGTCATACCAATTTTATCCAATAACCTCTTTTCCCACCTTATGTTCTCACAATTTTCAGGCCACACATATCTATGTTCCTCAAACAAAGACATTGAGATTCTCTGCAGGTGTGAATGAAATGAACACATTTTTCTGAGAATTTATACTAAAGACCATTATGTCAAATCAAAGGGTATTTGGAGAAAAGAAAATAGAATCTATCTGCTGAAATAACTACACCAGGAGTGCCTGAGTCTATAATACCTAAAGGCCAAAAGGTATTTACAACTCAAAATCATCAACTTTTAATTGAGTATGTAGATTGCTTAAATGAGATATTGGGGAATAGCATATATTTACCAATAGCTTTAAAATAATTTATTTATGTGTGGATGGCATTGACATTTTACTTTGTTTTTTATAAAATATTTTCATTTGTATAAAATATTTTGCTCCAAATTTCTTATTTGATCTTTAGAGCATTCCTTAAAGTTAGTTATCTAATCTAAATAAAATATAAAAAGAAACTGCGGCTCGGAGAGTTGGGAGAGAAAATCCAGGATTGCTGAATTAATGTTTTTCGTGGCCAGGGAAGGAGCTCAGTTCATCGGACTCCGCATTTGGTTTTAGAGCATGTCTACTACATCCCTTCAGAAGAGCAGACCCCTGTATAAAACCACAGAATTATTCCAGAAGTTTTCTCATTAGTTTTAATTGTAACTAAACAGTAGAAAATCAACATAACCTGCAGCTAGCAGAACTTTACAAAGTAAAGGTCCTTGTCATCATGTTGCCCCATAGTGAGAATTCAACAAAGAGATATAACCAAAGGATGGATTTACAATCACAGTTTACATTAAGGGAATCTTGCTCTCGGGCAAATTAGATTTTTTGTATGCAAACATGAGGGTAAGGCCAACCAGCTGCTTAATGGTGAAGCCTCCAGTGTTTCCCGTTATTATTTCTAGGACTAGATGACTACATAGAAAAAAAAAAAAGTAGGGAAACAAGATTAAAAATGACTTAGGAGTTAGCATGCATATAGACCAGAGAAAGCTATTTGACTTAATTTTCCCTCTCTTACTGGGGTCTTAGAGCATGATAACAGTTAACCCTAAACAGTGGGAGATGTGGAAGCAGTAGAAATACTACCAATATTTAAGCTACTTCACAAACTGGGCAGCATTTTATCCTTCAGAAGCATATTTCTGTGGCTCAGTAAATGGGAATTAGAAAAGGCAAAAGAAAAATAAGACAAATTTGCAAAATGAAACTCTATATACTTTAAACATTCTGCAATTAGTAAAGAGAGATGATAAAAAAATACAAAAAAGTTAGTTTTAAAAAGCCTTAAAAAGAAGTTCCTGGGTGGTTAATGTGACAGCTGCTAACTGAAAGATTGGAGGTGCCGCAAAAGAAAGTCCTGGTGATCCTCTTTCGACAACCCTATGGGGCACAGGTGTACTCTGACACACATAGAAAAAAAAAAAGTTACCGTAAATTGGAATCAACTCCAGAGCAACTGATTTGCTCTTAAAAAACAGCAGCCCTAGTTATAACAATTTATGTCCTCTGCTCTCAATCGCTTGCAGATCAGACTGTTGTGATCCATAGGGCTTATGTTGGCTGATTTTCAGAAGCAGGTTACAGGACTTTCTTCCCAGCCCGTCTTAGCCCGGCAGCTCCCTTGAAACCTGTACAGCATCCCAGCAACATCAAGGTGGCTGCACACGGGCTGCATCTGCCAAGAATTCAACCGGATCTCCGGCGTGGAAGGTGAGGATTCTACCGCTGACCCACCAGCGCCTTCGGTTTACCCAAACTTAGAGCTAAATGGCAGACACAACTATCCACAGCCAGTACTGAGATTTTTTTAACTTTTTAAATTTTTTTTATTGTGCTTTAAGTGAAAGTTTATAGTTCAAGTTAGTTTCTCATACAAAAAATTATACACACATTGTTATGTGACCTTAGTTGCTCTCCCTATAATGTGAGAGCACACTCCTCCCTTCCACCCTGTATTTCCCATGTTTTTTTTATTCAACCAGCTCCTGTCCCTTTCTGCCTTCCTGTCCTGCTTCTGGACAGGAGCTGCCCATTTACTCTCATGTATCTACTTGAGCCAAGAAGCACACTCTTCAAAAATATTATTTTACATTTTATATTTTGAGTCCAGTCTAGTCTTTGTCTGAAGAGTTGCCTTTGAGAATGGTTTTAGTTTTGGGCCAACAGAGAGTCCAGGGGCCATGTCTTCTGGGGTCCCTCCAGTCTCAGCCAGACCATTAAGTCTGATCTGTTTACTAGAATTTGAGGTCTAACCCCACTTTTCTCCTGCTCCATCAGGGACTCTCTGTTGTGTTCCCTGTCAGAGCGGTCATTGGTGGTAGACAGGCACCATCTAGTTCTTCTGTTCTCAGGCTGATGGAGTCTCTGGTTGATGTGGCCCTTTCTGTGTCTTGGGCTCATTTTTTCCTTGTGTCTTTGGTGTTTTTCATTCTCTTTTGCTCCAGGTGGGTTGGGACAAATTGATACATCTTAGATGGCTGCTTGCTAACTTTTAAGACCCCAGATGCTACTTATCAAAGTGGGATGCAGAGCATTTTCTTAATACACTTTGTTATGCCGGTTGACCTAGATGTCCCCTGAAGCCATGGTCCCCAGGCCCCCGCCTCCCCGCCCCACGACTCTATCCCTCAAAGTGTTGTGTCGTATTCAGGAAACTTCTTAGCTTTTGGTTTAGTCCAGTTGTGCTGATTCCCCCGTATTGTGTGTTGTCCTTCCCTTCACCTAAGATAATTCTTGTCTACTACCTAGTTAGTGAATACTCCTCTCCCTCTCTCCTCACGCTCGTAACCATCAAAGAATGTTTTCTTCTGTGTTTAAAGCCTATTCCTGAGTTCTTATAACAGAACTGTCATATAGTATTTGTTCTTCTGCGACTGACTAATTTCACTCAGCATAATGCCTTCCAGATTCCTCCATGTTATGATGTGTTTCACGGATTCATCCTTGTTCTTTATTATTGTGTAGTAGTCCATTGTGTGAATATACCATAATTTGTTTATCCATTTGTCCACTGATGGGTACTTAGTTGTTTCCATGTTTTTTTTTTTAATTTTTTAAATTGTACTTTAGATGAAGGCTTATAGAACAAACTAGTTTCTCATTAAACAGTTAGTGTAACATATTGTTTTATGACATTGGTTAACAACTCCACGACATGTCAACACTCTCCCTTCTCAACCTTGGGTCCTGTATTACCAGCTTTCCTGTTCCCTCCTGCCTTCTAGTCCTTGTCCCAGGGCTGGTGTGCCCCTTTAGGCTTGTTTTGTTTTATGGGCCTGTCCAATCTTTGGCTAAAGGTTGAACCTAGGAGTCACCTCATTACTGAAGCTGAAACAGTGTCCGGGGGCCATACTCTCGGGGTTTCTCCAGTCTGTGTCAGGTTTTCCTTTTTCTCCAGCTCTGTCCAGGACTCTCTGTTGTGATCCCTGTCAGAGCAGTCAGTGGTGGTAGCTGGGCACCGGACTAGTTGTACTGAACTCTGTCTGGTGGAGATGTTGGTGAATGTGGTCCATTAGTCCTTTGAACTAATCTTCCCCTTGGATCTTTACTTTTCTTTGTTTTTCCTTGCTCCCAAAGGGGTGAGACCAGTGGAATATCCTAGACGGCTGCTCACAGCCTTTAAGAACCCAGGCGCTAATCACTGAAGTAGAATGTAGAACATTTTCTTTATAAACTATGTTATGCCAATTGAGCTAGATTTCTCTGGAGACCATGGTGCCCACAGCACTCAGCCAAGAAATTCTGTCCCTCAGGAAGTTTGGATGTGTCTGTGGAGCTGCCATGACCTTGCCTTGCACAAATTGTGTCGGCTTCCCTAGTATTGTGTGCTGTCTTACCCTTCACCAAAGTTACCACTTATCTATTGTCTATTTAGTGTTTTTCCATCCCTACCCTTCCCTTCCCTCATAACCATCAAAGATTATTTCTTTTTGTGTGTAAACCTTTCAATGAGTTTTTACAGTAGTAATTTCATACAGTATTTGTCCTTTCGTGATTGACTTATTTCACTCAGCATAATGCCTTCCAGATTCATCCATGTTATGAGATACTTCACAGATTGATCTTGTTCTTTATTGTTGCATAAAACTCCATGTGTGTGTGTGCCACCTTTTGTTTATCCGTTCATCTGTTGATGGGCATCTAGGTTGTTTGCATCTTTTTGCTATTGTGAACAATGGTGCAATGAACATGGGTGTGCATGTGTCTATTCATGTGACAACTTTTATTCCTCTAGGATGTATTCCAAGGAATGGAATTGCTGGATCATATGGTATTTCTATTTCTAGCTTTCTAAGGAAGCACCATATCGTTTTCCACAATGGTTGTATCATTTTGTATCCCCACCAGCAGTGCATTAGGAGTTCCACTCTCCCGGCAGCCTCTCCAACATTTGTTATTTTATGTTTTTTTGATTTGTGCCAGTAATTCTGGGGTGAGATGGTATTTCATTGTGGTTTTGATTTGCACTTCTCTAATGGCTGGTTATGACAAGCATTTTCTCATGTGCCAGCTGGCCTCTTGAATGTCTTTTTTGGTGAATCGTCTGTTCATTTCCTTTGCCCATTTTTTTAAGTGGATTTTTTTTTTTTTTTGGTAGAGGTATTGGATTTTCCTGTAGATTTTAGAAATTAGACCTTTGTCTGATTTGTAATAGCCAAAAATTTCTTTCATTCTGTAGTTTCTCTTTTTATTCTTTTGGTGAATTTTTTTGATGAGTATAAGTGTTTAACTTTTAGAAGATTCCAGTTGTCTAGGTTTTCTTCTGGAGCTTGTGTGTTGTTGGTTGTGGTTTGTATCCTGTTAATGCCATGTATTAGAGCCTCTAGCATTGGTCCTATTTTTTGGTTTATGAACTTCGTAGTTTTGGGCTTTATATTTATGTCTTTCGTCCATTTTGAGTTAGTTTTTGTATGTGGTGTGAGGTATGGGTCCTGTTTCATTTTTTTGCAGATGGACATCCAGTTTTGCCAGCACCGTTTGTTAAAAAGACTGTCTTTTCCCCATTTGGTGGACTTTGGGTCCTTGTCAAAGATAGGGTGACCATAGGTGGATAGATTTACATCTGGGTTCTCAATTCCGTTCCATTGGTCAATGTATCTGTCAGTATGCCAGTACCAGGTTGTTTTGACTACCGTAGCTGAGTAGCAGGTTCTGAGGTCAGGTAGTGCAAGTCCTTCTAATTTCTTCTTCTTCAATACTGCTTTATTTATCCGGGGCCTCTTCCCTTTCCATATAAAGTTAATGATAAGTTTTTACATCTCCTCAAAGAAGGTTGTTGGTATGTGGATTGGGATTACACTTTATTTGTAAATTGTTTTGGGTAGAATTGTCATTTTCACAATGTTGAGTCTACCTATGCATGAGCATGGTATATTTTTCCATTTATGTAGATCTCTTTGGTTTCTTGCAGTAGTGTTTTGTAGTTTTCTTTCTACAGGTCCTTTACATCCATGGTTAGATTTATTCCTAAGTTTTTTTTTTTTTTGTTTGTTTGTTTGTTTTCTTTTAGGGGCTATTATAAATGGTATCGTTCTCCTGATTTCCTTTTCAACGTTGTCTTTATTGGTGTAGAGGAATCCAACTGATTTTTATATGTTTATCTTGTACCCTGCTACTCTGCTGAATCTTTCTGTTAGTCCCAGTAGTTTTCTCATGGAGTCTTTTAGGTTTTCTATGTATAGTATCATATCATCCGCAAGTGGGGACAGTTTAACTTCTTCATTACCAATGTGGATGTCCTTTATTTCTTTTTCTTGCCTTATTGCTCCAGCTAGAACTTGATAAATAGGAGTGGTGCTAAAGGGCATCCTTGCCTTGTTCCTGTTCTCAAGGGGAATGTTTTCAACCTCTCTCCATTAAGAATGATGCTGGCCATTGGTTTTGCATAGATGCCATTTATTACATTGAGAAATATCCCTTCTATACTTATTTTATTGAGAGTTTTTATCAGGATTGGGTGTTGGACTTTGTCAAATGCCTTTTCTATGTCAATTGAGATGATCATGTGATTATTTTTTTTCATTTTGTTTATGTGGTGGATTATGCTGATTGATTTTCTAATGTTGAACCATCTTTGCATACCTGTTATGAATCATACTTGGTCAGGGTGTATTTTTTTAAATATATTATGCTGAATTCTATTGGCTAGAATTTTGTGGAAAATTTTTGCCTCCATATTCAAGAGAGATATTTGTTTGTAATTTTCTTTTTTTTTTTTTTGTGGTATCTTTGCCTGGTTTTGGTATCAGGGTTATGCTGGCTTCATAGAATGAATTCGTAAGTATCACTTTCTTTTCTATGTTCTAAAACAGTCTGAGTAGTACTGGTGTAAGCTCTTCTCTGAATGTTTGGTAGAATTCTCCAGTGAAGTGATCTGGACCAGAGGTTTTTTTTGTTGTTGTTGTTTGGACTTTTTTTTTTTCCATTGTCTTTTCAATCTCTTCTCTTGTTATGGGTCTGTTCAGATTTTCAACAGCATTTTCTGTAAGTTTGGGTAGGTAGTGTGTTTCTAGTAATTTGTCTATTTCCTCTATGTTTGCAAATTTGTTGGAGTGTAGTTTTTCATGATACTCTGTTATGATTCTTTTTCCTTCAGTTGTGTCTGTTGCAATGTTCCCAATTTCATTTATTTGGGTTATTTGTGTCCTCTCCTGTTTTTCTTTTGTCAGTTTGACCAGTGGTTTGTTGATTTTGTTGATCGATTCAAAGATCCAACTTCTGGTTTTGTTGATGCTTTCTATTCTTTTTCTATTCTCTATTTCATTTATTTCTGCTCTAATCTTTGTTATTTTCTTTCTTCTGGTTGCTGAGGGCTTCTTTTCCTGTTCTCTTTTTATTTGTTCAAGTTGTGCAGCTGATGTTTTGATTCTGTCCCTTCTTTTTTGATGTGTGCATCTATTGCTATAAATTGACCTCTGAACCCTGCCTTTGCTGTGTCCCAAAGGTTTTGGTAAAATGTGTTTTCATTCTTGTTTGATTCTAGGTAATTTTTTTAATTCCATCTCTGATTTCTTGTATTACCCAGTGATTTTTAAGCAGGGTGTTATTCAGTTTCCATGTAATTGATTTTTTTCCCTTGCTCTTCCTGTTGTTAATTTCTACTTCAATGTCTTTGTGGTCAGAGAAGATATTTTGTGTTATCTCAGTGTTTTGGATTTTGTTGAGGGTTGCTCTGTGGCCGAAGATGTGGTCTATTCTGGAGAACATTCCATGTACATTGGAAAAGAATACATACTTTAGCTGTTGGGTGGAGTGTTCTATATATGTCTATGACGTCAAGTTGGCTGATTATGCCCTTCAGGTCTTCTGTGTCTTTGTTGAGTTTTTTTCTAGATCTTCTGTCCTTTACAGAGAGTGGTGCATTGAAGTCTCCTACTATTATTGTGGAACTGTCAATTTCTGTTTTCAGTGCTGTTAGAGTTTGTTTTATGTATTTTGGAGCCCTGTCATTGGGTGCATAGATGTTTATTATGGTTAAGTCTTCATGATGGATCATCCCTTTAATCACTATATAGTGTTCTTTGTCTTTTATAATGTTTTTTGTTTTAAAGTCTGTTTTGTCTTGTATTAATATCACAACACCTGCTCTTCTTTGGTAATTATTTGCTTGGTGTATTTTTTCCATCCTTTGATTTTTAATAAATTTATGTCTTTTTTTTCTAAGGTGTGGGTGTGTCTCTTGTAGGCACCAAATTGATGGATCTTTTTTTTTTTTTTTAATCCATTCTGTCACTCTGTGTTTGTTTATGGGTGCATTTATGCTATTTATATTCAGTGTAATTATTGATAGTTGTGAGTTTATTGCTGTCATTTTGTAGCGCTTTTTTTTTTTTTTTGTGGTGCTGACATTTTCTTTGTTCCTCTTACTCTCCTGTACTGAGTTCCTCTTGTTTGTAGATTTCTTTTTCATTTCTTTTGTTTTTGTAGATTTTGTTTTTACTGAGACTTTATGTTTCTCTTCTTTATTTTGATTACTAGGTTTGTTAACTTTCTTTTGGTTACCTTGAAATTTACCCCTATCTTCCTAGATTTGAACCAGTCTATTATTACTTGGTATTGCCTCGCCTTCCTCTGCATTAGAAAGTTCTGCACCTACACTGTTTATTCCCTCTTTTATTGCTGTGACATTGTTATCATTTACAGATTAACCTCTCTGGTTCTCTGCTGTAATTTTTTTGGTTTTTAATAGTCCTTGAGAGTTCATTTCTTAGGTTGGTATCTTGCTGGGACCATTTTACATCCTAGATTAAGGCTGAGGTCTGCTGTCATTTCTTCTCAGACTGAAGGACTTCCTTTAATAATTCTTGGAATTTTGGTTTGGTTTTTACACATTCCCTTAATGTCTGTTTATCTGGAAATGGCCTAATTTCCTACCATATTTGAATGAGAGCTTTGCAGGATATAGTATTCTTTTTTGGCAATTTTTTTCTTTCAAGGTTTTATATATGTCATACTATTGCCTTTCTGTCTGCATGGTTTCTGCTAAGTAATCAGAGTTTAGTCTAATTGTTTCTCCTCTGTATGTGACTTTTTGTTTTTCTCAAACTGCTCTAAGGATTTTTTCTTTGTCTTTGGTTTTAGCGAGTGTGATTATGATATGCTTTCGTGATTTTCTTTTGGGATCTATACTCTATGCAGCTTGTTGAACTTCTTGGATGGTCATCTTTTCATCTTTCATGATATTTGGGAAGTTTTCATCAGCAATTCTTCAATGTTCCTCTGTATGTTTTCCATTTTCTCCCCCTGTTCTGTAACTCCAATCACTCAAAAATTTTTGCTTTTGATTGTATCCCACATAACTCTCAGGCTTTCTCCATCTTTCTTCTTTTTGTTTCTGATTTTTCTTCAGACAGAGTTGTGTCCAAGTGTTTGTCTTCCACTTTGCTGATCTTGTCTTCCATCATTTCAGACCTGCTCCCCAGTCCTTCTATGAGACTGTCCATTTCTGAAATCTTGTTTATGTTTTGGATTTCGAGTTGTTGTTGTGTATGATTTCTAGTTTTTAATTTATTTTGACATTTTGTTCCTGTATTATTTTCCTGAATTCTCTGTTTTTTGTCTGTATTTGCCACAAATTTGTCTGCCTTTTCAATGAATTTGTCTATTTTTTCCTTATTTTTGTCTGCTTTTTGCTTCAACTCTTGGATATCTGAATATTAGAGATTTAAATTCCCTATCAGGTAGTTTGGGAAACTCTGGTGGCTTAGTTGTTAGATGCTAAAGCTGCTAACCCAAGGGTCGGCAGTTCAAATCTGCCAGGGGCTCCTTGGAAACTCTATGGGACAGTTCTGCTCTGTCCTAAAGGGTCGCTATGAGTCAGAATCGACTTGGCGGCACTGGGTTTGGTTTTTTGGTTTATCAGATAGTCTAGTGCCTTTTCTTCTACAGGAAAGGCATCTGGTATTTTATCTTGGATCCCTACTGGAACCATTCTTTTTTTAAGATGTTTTAATATTGTCTGCTGTCTTCAGGAAATTCAGTAGTTATTCACTTCATTTATTGATTGTAGTTCTGTTTGTTTTGTCTTGCCTTTTTTTTTTTGTTTTATTTGGTTATATCTGAGCAGACAGGTTGTGTGTTCTTTGATGTTTACTCATCTTTGGCCACAGTACTTTTCATCTCCTTGTCCAATGGGCAGGGCCAGTCACTCAGCTTTGGTGAACTAGGGCTGTTCTAGCTGAAAGCGAGGGGCTGGAATGGGTTCTTTGTGACATGTACTATGGTCAACAGTGTGGGCCAGGAATCAGTGCTGGGGAGGTTCCAGTAGCCCATGCCTGTGCTGCTCAGGGGTATGATGTTCAGCACATGGTGAAAGTAAGCAGGAAGGAGGAGGGAGGTTGTGATGTGTGGAGCTAATATGGCTATGGGACAGAGGAGAGAAAGAGGAACAGGAGCCAAAAACAAACAAACACACAAAAGAAAAAAGTGCTAAGGAAGCTTGCTGTTGGAGTGGCGAGGTGAGAAATGGAGAAAAACAAAAAGGAAAATATAGAAAAGGGAAAAATAACTAGATAATAATTCGGAAAAGAAAAGCCTCAGGGTACCCACCAGTGCAGCTGCAAAGACTGGGGCAATGGCTCCCAGACTGAGCAATATACCCTGTTAGAGGGGGTAGAGATGTCACACAGCACGAGGTATTCTGGAGACAGGAATAGAAGACAGGAATAGAAGTATAGAGAGGCAAGAACTGAGAAATGAAGAAAGACAGAAAGGAAAAAAAGAGAAAAAAAGAAAAAGGAAATGCCCCTAGTTATCCCACCTACATGGCTGTACAGATTGGGGAGTCGCTCCTAAGTGCTGCAGTGCAGCCCTGCTAGAAGGGGCTTCCAAGCTGTGAAAAGAAAGAGAAAACAAAACAGAACAAATCAAAACAAAGCAAAAAAAAAAAAAAAAGCCCAAGTGATCCAACCAGCATGGTGTCACGGGCCAGGGGAGTGGTTCCCCAGTCAAGGGGTGCTTCATGGCCTTTCAAGAGGAAGCAAAGATGGCACATGGAGTCAGATGTTCAAGACAAAGGAGGGAGAGGTGGTGGGAGGAAGAGAAGAAACTAACAGAAACAGAATAAAGCAACATCAGCAACAGACAAATGGCACTCAGAGAGGCAGCCAGTGTGGATGGGGTAAACCCAAGGGACTGAGGTGAATCCAAGTGACCCAGGTCTGAAGCAGTTTCCTCTGGACCAAGAGACACTGGCCAGCAGGAAACAAAGGAACCTGAGGGGTGGGGGTAAGGGTGGGGGTTAGGAAAATGTATATCGTTTGTTACTGGGTGCTGTGTCTCCTGCTGGGAACTTCATGAAGCTGCCTTCCCATACTCCCTGTCCGCCAATCTCTGATGTGGGTGGGGCAAACCCAAGTAGCATGGATGCTGCACTTCCCGGCCAGCCAATCCACTGTTACCAGCTGGAAAGCACAGAGGTAGAACAGCAGGGAGAGGATGGGCGGTGGGAAAGTGTGTATCACTGGTTACCAAATGCTCTGTCTCTTGCTGGGAGCACCGCAAAGCTGCTTTACTGTGCTCCCTGTCCACCGATCTCTGAAAGGAGTCCAAGATGGCGAATCTGTGCTGCATTAGCCGATAGGGGACCTCCACACTTGTATCTCTCCTCACTGTTCTCTGTCACATTCTTACTCTATTTGGTGCTTAGCTGAGTTGCTTAACTCTTCATTTGACACCCTGGGTTGCAGGACTGACATTTTCTCTGCTTTACTTAGTTTTCAGGTCTTTGCTGTGGAGGGATGGCATGGAGCTTCTGTCTACAGTGCCATGTTGACTGGAAGTCCCTGGTTCCATCTTTTTGCTATTGTGCACAGTACTGCAATGAACATGGGTGTGCATATATCTATTCATGTGGAGGCTCTTATTCCTCTAGGATATATTCCAAGGAGTGGGATTGCTGGATCATATGATATTTCTATGTCTAGCTTTCTAAGGAAGCATCAAATCAATTTCCAAAATGGTCATACCATTTTACATTCCCACCAGCAGTGTATAAGTGTTTCTGTCTCTACACAACCTCTCCAGTGTTTATTATTTTCTGTGTTTTGGATTAATACTAGCCAGCCTTGTTGGGGTGAGATAGTATCTCATTGTAGTTTTGATTTGCATTTCTCTAATGGCTAATGATCTTGAGCATTTCCTCATGTATCTGTTATCTGCCTGAATGTTTTCTTTGGTGAAGTGCCTGTTCATATCTTTTGCCCAATTTTTAATTGGGTTATTTGTCTTTTTTGTTGAGATTTTGCAGTAATTTAGATTTTAGAGATTAGGTGCTGACAGCATTTGTTGTAGCCAATTTTTTTTTCCCAGTCTGTAGGTTGTCTTTTTACTTTTTTGGTGAAGTCTTTGGATGAGCATAAGTGTTTGATTTTTAGGAGCTCCTAGTCGGAATAGACTCGACAGCACTGGTTTTTTTTAGTCATCTAATTTTTTAATTACTAATTGGTCATCTAATTTCTCTTCTGGTGTTTGTGCATTGTTAGTAATGTTTTGTAGTCTGTTTATGCCATGTATTAGGACTCCTAGAGTTGTTTCTGTTTTTTATACCATGATCTTTAGATTGTATATTCAGGTCTTTGATCCATTTTGAGTTAGTTTCTGTGCATGGTGTGAGGTATGGGCCTTATTTCATTTTTTTTGCAGGTGGATATCCAGTTATGCCAGCACCATCTGTTAAAGACACTGTCTTTTCCCAAATTAACAAACTTTGTGCCTTTGTCAAACATCAGCTATTCATAGGTGGATGAATTTTGTTGCCTTTGTCAAACATCAGCTGTTCATAGGTGGATGAATTGATGTCTAGATTCTCAATTTTGTTCCACTGGTCTATGTACCTGTTGTTGCACCAGTACCAGGATGTTTTGACTATTGTGGCAGTATAATAGGTTCTAAAATCAAGTAGTTTGAGGCCTTCAACTTTGTTCTTTTCCAGTAATGCTTTTCTCCACCGGGGCTTCCTCCCTTTCCATATGAAGCTGGTGATTTTTTTCTCCATCTCATTAAAAAATGTCATTGGAATTTGGATCGGAATTACATTGTATCTGTAGATCACTTTGGGTAGATTAGACATTTTCAGAATGTTGAGTCTTCCTATCCATGAGCAAGGTATGTTTTTCCACTACATAGGTCTCTTTTGTTTTCTTACAGCAGTGTCTTGTAGTTTTCTTTGCATAGGTATTTTACGTCTCTGGTTAGATTTATCCCTAAGTGTTTTATCTTCTTGGGGGTTATTGTAAATGGTATTGATTTGGTGATTTCCTCTTCGAAGTTCTCTTTGTTGATGTAGAGGAATCCAACTGATTTTTGTAGGTTTATCTTGTATCCTGATACTTTGTTGAAATCTTCTATTAGTTCCAGTAGTATTCTTGTGGATTCTTTGGGGTTATTCTTTGTATAAGGTCATTTCATTTGCAAATAGATATACTTTTACTTCTTCCTTACCAATTTGGATAATGTTTTTTCTTTTTGTAGTCTAATTGCTCTGGCTGGGATCTCCAGCACAATGTTGAATAACAGTGGTGGTAAAGGGCATCCTTGTCTAGTTCCCATTTTCAAGAGGAGTGCTTTCAGACTCTCTCCATTTAGGATGATGTTGGCTGTTGGCTTTGTATAAATGCCTTTTATCGTGTTGATAATTCTTATTTTGCTAAAGTTTTTATCATGAATGGGTATTGGACTGTCTCAAATACCTTTTCTGCATCAATTAATAAGATCATGTGGTTCATGTCTTTTGTTTTATTTCCGTGATGGAATACAGTGATTGTTTTTCTAATGTTGAACCATCCGGTGTGAATTCTACTTGGTCATGGTGAATTATTTTTTTGATATGTTGTTGAATTCTGTTGGCTAGAATTGTGTTAAGGATGTTTCTGTCTATGTTCATGAGGGTATGTGTGTATAATTTTCTTTTTTGTGGTACGCTTACCTGTTTTTGTTATCGGGGTTATGTTGGCTTCATAGGATGAGTTTGGGAGTATTCCATCTTTTTCTTCACCCTGAAATATCTTTAGTAGTAGTGGTGTTAACTCTTCTCTGAAAGTTTGGTAGATATCTCCAGTGAAGCCATCAGGACCAGGGCTTTTTTATTGTTATTTTTGGGAGTTTTTAAATTACCTTTTAAATCTCTTCTTTTGTTATGGGGTTATTTAGTCATTCTACCTCTGTTTGTGTTAGTTTAGGTAGGTAGTGAGCTCCTAGAAACTTGTCCATTTCCTCTAGGTTTTCAAATTCGTTAGAGTACAATTTCTCTTAGTGTTCTGTTGTGATTCTTTTAATTTGTTCTGTTTCAAAATTGCCCATCTCCTTTCTTATTTGGGTTATTTGCTTACTCCTGTTTTTCTTTTGCCAGTTTGGCCAATAGTTTACTGATTTTGTTGATCTTTTCAAAGAACCAGTTTTTAGTCTTGTTAACTCTTTCAATTGTTTTTGTGTTCTCTTTCATTTAATTCTGCTTTAATTTTTATTATTTACTTTCTTTTGGTGCCCAAAGGCCTCTTTTGCTTCTCTCTTTCTATTTGTTCAAGTAGTAGGGATAATTCTTTGATTTGGGCTGTTTCTTCTTTTTGGATGTTTACATTTATTGCTATAAATTGACCTCTGAGGACTGCTTTAACTGTGTCCCAAAGATTCTGGTAGGATGTGTTTTCATTCGCATTTGATTCTATGAATTTCTTTATTCCATCCTTAGTTTATAACCTAGTATTTTTTGAGCAAGGTGTTGTTCAGTTTCCATGTGTTTGATTTTTTTTTCCTTGCTTTTTCTGTTTTTGATTTCTACTTTCATGGCTTTATGGTCAGAAGAGATGCTTTGTAATATTTTGATGCTTTGCATTCTGTTAAGGCTTGCTTTATGGCCTAATATGTGGTCTATTCTGGAGAATGTTCTATGTGCTTTGGAAAAGAAAGTATACTTGGCTGCTTTTGTGTGGAGTGTTCTGTATATGTCTGTGAGGTCAGTTTGGTTGATTGGGGCATATAGATCTTCTGTGTCTTTATTGAGCTTCTTTCTGGATGTTCTGTCCTTCACTGGAAGTGGTGTGTTGAAGTATCCTACTATTATTGTGAAGGTGTCTACCTCTCTTTTCAATGCTATCAGTGTTTGTTTTATGTATTTTGGAGCCCTGTCATTGGGTCCATAAATATTTATTATGGTTATGTCTTCCTGGTATATCGACCCTTTAATCATTTTGTGTTTCTTTTTATGTCTTCCTGGTGTATCGACCCTTTAATCATTATATAGTGCCCTTTCTTAACCTTTGTCATGGATTTTACTTTAATGTCTGTTTTCTCAGAAGTTAATGTTGCTACATTGCAAAATGAGTTCATGCTGTCATTTTGGTGTATTATTTTTCATGTGTGTTGTTGACAGTTTATTTGTTCGTTTAATTTTCTGTGCTGTCGTTTTTCTTTATGAATTTATTTTCATCTTTTTTCTTGTTGATTTTGTATTTGCTGAGTCTTTATGTTTTTCTTGCTTTTTATTTTGATATGTAGGATTGTTAGTTTCCTTTGTGGTTAGCTTAACATTTACCCCTCCCTATTTTTCTAAGTTTAAATCAATCTGATATTTCTTTATTTCCCCTTGACTTCCTCTCCTTATGAAAGGTCTGTGACTACCTTTTTTAGTCACTCTTTTTCATTTTAATGTTGTCACCTTTTACATGTCGGCATTTCTGTTTCCCTATTTTCAGTGTTTATCTCTGCTTTATTTTCGTGACTTCCCTATCTGGGTTGATATCTGGTTGCTCTGTGCTCTGTTCTAGTCTTGGGTTGTTATTGAATGTTATTGATTTTCTAACTGAAGGACTCCCTTTAGTATTTCATGTAAATTTTTTTGCAAATTACCAAAATTTGTATTTATCTGAAAATGCCTTAATTTTGCCATATTTCGGAGACAGTTTTTCTGGATATGTAATTCTTGGCTGCCTTTTTTTTCTTCAAGGATTTATATATATGTCATCCCAATGCCTTCTTGCCTGCATGGCTTCTGCTGAGTAGTCTGAGCTTAGTCTTATTGACTCTTCTTTGTAGGTGCCTTTTTCTTTATCCCTAGCCACTCTTAAAATTCTCTCTTTATCTTGGTTTTGGCAAGATTGATTAAAATATGTCTTGGTGACTTTCTTTTGGGACCTACCTTGTGTGAGGTTCAATGAGCATCTTGAATAGATATCTTCGCATCTTTCACGGTATCAGGGAAGTTTTCTGCTGACAAATGTTCAACACTTTTCTCTGTATTTTCTGTTATCCCCCTCTTCTTGTGCGCCAATCACTTTTAGGTTATTCCTCTTCATAAAGTCCCATGTAATTCTTAGTGTTCATTTTTTAAAAATTCTTTTGTCTCATTTTTCCTCAAATAAGTTGATGTTAAGTGCTTTATCTTCAGCCGCACTAACGCTGACTTTCATTTCCTCAATTTTCTTCCTATTACTTTCTACTGAATTGCCTAATTCTGAAATTTTATTGTTAATCTTCTGGATTTCTGTTTGCTGTCTCTCTATGGATTCTTGCAGCCTGTTAAATTTGTTATTATGCTTTTCTCTAATTTTCTTAAGTTTCTCTGTTGCTTTATCTGTGTTTTCCTTGGCTTGTTCTGCATTTTGCCTGATCTCCTTCCTGGTCCCTTGAAGAGTTCTGTATATTAATATTTTTTCTTCTACTTCCAGTAATTCCAGGAAATTATCTTCCTCTGGAAGATTCCTTGAGTCTTTGTTTTGGGAGCTTGCTGAAGCCATCGTGGTCTGCCTGTTTATATGATATAATATTGACTGTCATCTCCAAGTCATCAATAAGTTATATTTATTTATTTCACATTTGTTTACTATGTCCTAGTTTCTTGTTTTGTTTTGTTTTGATATGGACAAATAGGCTGCTCACGTGAGCTAGTTTGATTATTGAGGCCTTTGAGACCCTAATGTCTTCTGTCCAAGTGGTGAGATCTGTTCCTAGGTAAATGAGCCTAGGAGTCCGTTTACTTTTCTTGTATCAATTCTGTTCAGATGTCCAGGTTGTCAGTCACTAAGTGTGTGGTGCAGGCTCTCATCTACAGTCCTAACAGGCAGGAGTGATTGGTGTAGGTACAGGTATTTGGCTGCAGAAGGGGGTCATGCAAGGGGCTTGCCCCTGAGTGTCTGGGAGGAACACACATCCCTGTTCCCTAGAGTGCCTAGGTGGGTCGGTTTTGCAGCTGGATTCTGGACTCCCAGTGATGTTGGCTGTAGGACTGGGAGGCACCAATTATTCATGAACCTGGTCACGGATGGCTAAGTGGTGTGTGTGGAGCCACCAGTCCTCAGGCCCCTGATATGGGTGGGTGAGGACCCTGCTTAATATGCAGAGTAGTGTCAAATGTCATAAGCCTCCCACTCCACCATATATCTGATACAGTTGAAGTTAGGCTTCAGGTATATACCCTGTTGTATCATACTAATGAGGGCTGATGCTGTTAAAGCGGGCCTACACAGGGGTGAAAGGCATTCAAAGTCCATGGAACCCTTGCATCTGTACCTAGCCAAAGGAGCTGTGACTGCCTTGAGTTCTCAGCTTAGGGGACCTGGCTCATTTTTTTTTTTTCCTTGTTGTTTGTTTGCTGCCTCTCTGAGGCAGGAAGAATGGCTCAGGGCACGTGAAGAGTTGTACTTCTAGCCCGGGGTATGCAGCAGTATCAGAGGCCGGCCTGGGTGCAGAGCTGGGAGGGGGCAGGTAAATGGGAGAGAGGTTTTTCCCAAAGGAATGTTTTTTGATGGGCACAGTAGGCTAGACATATGTACTTATCTTTTGCCGATTGAGCGCTGCTTTTCACTGATTCTGGAGACTCGTATGTAAACTCCTCGCTGCTTGTGAACCCTCTCTCCCTCCTCCCTCCACTCAGTCTGATTCCTCAACTTTGCCTTTGATGTCCAGGGCTCCTAGATTGTCATATATAATTGATTCACTTGTTTTGGGGGGTCTTTGTTGTAAGAGGGACCACAGGAAGAGTCTAACTTCTCTACCAGCTTGGTTCTGCCCCTCTGAAAATTTTTTGAAGATGGTGGTGATGTCGATCATAAGAAAAATGCATTTAATAAAAACAGTGATTTAAATTTACATCCATGGTAGTTTATTCATATTGTCTCTCTGTCTTTGTGTGTCTCTCTTAATATCTTTCTCTCTCTCTCTCTCTCACACACACACACACACACACATTCACAAACACACACGCATATGACCAGAATAAGTTTAAATGTTGTTTAGCCCAAACATTCTAAAGCGATGGGTAAGGCATGATGCGCATCCTTAACTGTTATGTGTATCACTGTAGTACTATAGTACCTGCCAAGATCTTCTTATCCAATGAATTTAAAGGATAATTGATTTTAAATGATAAATTTTATTGAAAACCTTCTTGAATAGATTAATTGCTGGATATCAGTACCAAGAAAATATTCTGAAATGGTTTCTTCCAACTGTTGGAAGTTCACTGCCTAACAATTAATCCACATTTTTTAATTTTTGTTCCTGGGGATGTTATCATTTTATTTGTAAGAATCTAGATCATATCAATACCATGGTGGAATCCATGCAAGAGTATAACGTATCCTCTACAGACTTTACCTTCACGGGGCTGTTCAGCAGAAAGGATACTGCAGAACTTCTTTTTGCCATTGTCACTCTTATCTTCTTCACTGCACTGATGGCTAATGAGGTCATGATCTTCCTGATCCACACTGACTCACGCCTCCGCACTCCCATGTACTTCCTGCTCAGCCACCTCTCCATCATTGACATGATGTACATCTCTACCATTGTGCCCAAGATGCTGGTTGATTATATGCTGGGCCAAAGGACCATCTCCTTTGTGGGCTGCACAGCTCAGCTCTTTCTTTATGTCACCTTGGTGGGAGCAGAATTCTTCTTGTTGGGCCTCATGGCCTATGACTGCTATGTGGCCATCTGCAACCCTCTGAGATACCCTGTCCTCATGAGTCACAAGATCTGTTGGATGATCATAGCAGGATCCTGGTTTGGGGGGTCTTTGGATGGCTTCCTCCTAACCCTCATCACCATGAGCTTTCCCTTCTGCAACTCCCGGGAGATTAATCATTTCTTCTGTGAGGTGCCTGCCGTCCTGAACTTGGCATGTGCAGACACAGCCCTCTATGAGACAGTGATGTATGTGTGCTGTGTTTTGATGCTGCTGATTCCTTTCTCCGTGGTGATTGCCTCCTATGCCCGAATCCTGACCACAGTCCACCACATGAGCTCAGTGGAGGGGAGGAAGAAAGCATTTGCCACCTGCTCATCTCACATAACTGTGGTTACCTTGTTCTATGGAGCTGCCATGTAGACATACATGCTGTTGCACTCTTACCACACGCCAGCTCAGGACAAAATTTTCTCTGTATTCTATACCATCCTCACACCCATGCTAAACCCCCTCATCTACAGTCTGAGGAACAAGGACGTGACTGGTGCTCTGAGGTGGGCCTTGGGGAAGTTCAAGTCTTCACAAAGAGTGTCAGGGGATGCCTTTTGATGGCTATTTCCCATATGAGTGGTGAATGGGAGACTGTGGCCAGTATGTTCATGCTGTTATTGAAGGATTAAACTGGAGAGAAGGCTGCCAAAAAAAAAAAAAAGTATATAAAAATGTGCCCTCTTTGTACCCCTTCCTTTATCCTTTCTTCTTTCATTTTTTAAAAATGGCCCTTTCTCCTGCTCTATTCACTTGTATTAAAAGTAAATGCCCCATGGTTTCCAGAAACATAATTAAAAAAAATCTTCTGGAGTTTTATCTTTTAAAGGTAAAATAAATCACATTCTATTTTCAATTGTGTAAACTATATTGACGGAGGGAAGGTGGCACTTTTGGAATTTGTGACACTACTGTATAAATATAGCTCACCATCTAAGTGTAAGAGAAATATCATCTTTTCTACTTTTTTGAGCAATACTATGAGCCATCCTTTTAGAAGGAGAATTGGTGTATGTGCTCCCTTTTGTCATGGGGGAGAAAGAGTCATAAATAACTTTTTCAACAGTCATTGTACTCACTACAATCATTAGGTGCTTTTCACTTTTGGTAAAAATATGGTATTTAACTTTTGTTTGCTTGCAACACACTAGTAAGTTATTTTTCAGATGAGTTAAAATTGATGGTTCAGGGCAAAGATATTTACCAGAGAAGACAACATGAGTGTTTTGTTCGCTTGAAGGGGTTTCCAGGAGGTTAGAGAAACTTACTTCAGTGCTAATTGGAAGGGCACTGCTATGGATTGAAGTGTGTCCCTCAAAACCATGTGTCAACTTGGCTAGGCCATGATTCCCCGTATTGTATGGCTGTCATTCTATTTCGTGATCTGATGTGATTATCCTATGTGTTGTAAATCCTAACCTCTGTGGTGTTAATGAGCCAAGATTAGAGGCCGTTATGTTAATGAGGCAGGACTCTATCTACAGGGTTAGGATGTTTTTTGAGTCAATCTCTTTTGAAGTATAAAAGACAGAAGCAAGCAGAGAGAGCAACCTCATACCACCAAGAAAGAAGTGCCAGGAGCAGAGTACAGGGTTCCCTGTGCTGAGAAGCTCCTAGACCAGGGGAAGATTGATGACAACAACCTTCCTCCAGAGCTGACAAAGAGAGAGAGGTTTCCACTGGAATTGGTGCCCTGAATTCTTACTTCTATCCTCCTAAACTGTGAGAGAATAAACTTCTGTTTGTTAAAGCCAATCACTTGTGGTATTTCTGTTATAGCAGCTCTAGATACCTAAGACAGATAATAAAATCACTTTTCAATCATGTCATAGGGTCAACAAGGTTAAGCATATGTCAGCCAGGTAATAGCAGTTAGCTCATGATTTATACCTACGCTTCCCACTGACCCAGAAATTGAGGACAGAAAGCATGTGACACATGTTCAGGGTACTGTACAATTACATAAGGAGTTCACTCAGGAATTGAAAGGGTGGCTTTATTAAATTACTAATTCACCATTTTGAATTACTGTTGTGGAAACATAGTCATGATCATAATCATATGTTTGTCCATCCTTGTCTAAAATTGAACAATATATGTGCCTTGTCAGGTTCATCATCCTCTAAGAACCTCATAACAAATGAAGCACTTATGAGTCCCAATTTACAGATGAGAACACTGGGACTCAGGGAATTAAGGGACTTTTGTAGGGTACATCTTTAATTTAGTGTGCTAGATCCCAGGATTTCAAGGAATGTGATTGATAGTACTATATGTCCTTCAGATACAGATTCCTCATTCTTTCATTCATCACAGCTGTGAAGAGTAGAGACGAAGCACCTGCTCTAATGAATTTTTCATACCAGTGGGGGGAAAGATGAGAAAAAAAAAAAAGCAAGCAAACAAACAAAAAAATGGATATTTCGCCATTTTTTGTGTGTGCCAGTAATGACTAAAGCTGAATGTATATGTACCCTGTGCCTGATAGGTCCACCCTTGGGTAATTCCTAATGGAAATGTAGTGTACACCAAAAGTCATAATATAAAAAAACAAATTAAAGTTACCCCAACCAAAACTCGCTCATGGTGAAATGGATAAATGCATTATGACATACACATACAATTAGAATTGATGCTCTAAAATAACTTGCAACAATATGGATTAATCTTAGAAACATAATGTTAAACTAAAGAAGAAAGTGACAAAAGACTGCATTGATATAAAGCACAAATTTCTCAAATAGTAGCTCAGGGTAGTTGGTACCTTTGGAAGGTGCATGAATGGTTTCTAGGGTGCTGGTAGTTTTCTGTTTATGTGTATGCTGATTTCATATCCAATGTTTGGTTTGAGAAAAAAAAAAAGTTCATACTTTTTTGTATTTGTAATACTTTTTTTTTTTTTCACTTAAAACTATCTTTTATTTTAATTAACAGGAATGCAGGTTAACCATCTATCTTTACTGCTATGAGAGGTTTACCAGCTGATAATACCGTCAGATTCTAGGATATATAAGTAAGAAATACAAAGTCAATTTAAGGGAAGAAATAGATCTTTTTCCCTCCTCTCCTTCCGTATGAAGAAACTATTCAGCAAGAAAATATGTGATTTCACGAGCAGGATTCCCTCTTGGAACCTCTGTCCGATTCAGACCTGTCTGAGGTTTCAGTCCAACATCACTACCTCAGGGCTCCCAATACTGTGTGTATATGTTTTGTAATGGTAGGAGGAGAGAGAATCTGATTTATAATGTTGGCCAATTTCTGTGGTGTAAATGCTTCCACCAAGACCTACTTCAAGGTTACATTTTCCTGTTACGTTTCATAACAGCCATCCAAGATGTTCTAAAGAAGAAAGCAATGATAGAAACCCGTGTGGTTCAACTGATACTTAGGACTTGAGATATGATTTCATTTGTGCAGTTCCAGTCGCTATAGGTTTGGGAACCTGAAGGATGTTTAGTCCAAGAAACATTTGCATTCTTTTGTAAAGAGATATTAATGAACATTTAGAAAATAATTAGGAGACATCATTTTTTATTTTCTCACTCACCTCATCATGAATGCTTTTATAAAACTAGATTTGTGAAAAGACCCAATGATTGTATGTTTATTAGATTATCCCCTGTTGGTTTGAAAATGAGACATTTACTTTATTAATATGTTTTCTTGATTAAAACATTGAGGTTATTAAAATTTTGCTCAAGGCAGGACATTTGCAGACTAGCAATAGTCAAATGTAAACAGTGGTAATTTCTTAGATGTATTGAAAGACTAACTAGTTTAAGCTCAGTTTTTTTTTTTTTTTTTTAAATGCATCCAAAACATACTCAAGGAATTATTTTACAGGCATATTTTTTGAAAAGCGTATACTGGCTAATGACTGTAGCTTTACCCATTTAAAATTTTTATTTAAAGATAGAATTCTATACTCTACCAAGGAGCTGTATCCAGCTATAATGGTTAGTTCCACATTTTGTATCTTGCTACTTATAAGTTCTATGAAGAAAGGAACTTATTTTCTGCCCTGCTCACTGTCAAAATTAATTCAAAATGAATGAATTAATTTAAAAGATAAAAAAAAAGTAACCATTATTTCTATAACATCATTTGATTTTAAGTGTAACTTCTTTTTTTATATAGTTTTTATTGTGCTTTAAGTGAAGTTTACAAATCAAGGCAGTCTCTCACACAAAAACCCATATACACCTTGCCACACACTCCCAATTACGCTCCCCCCAATGAGACAGCCCACTCTCTCCCTCCACTCTCTCTTTTCATGTCCACTTCACCACTTTCTAACCCCCTCCACCCTCTCATCTCCCCTCCAGGCAGGAGATGCCAACATAGTCTCAAGTGTCCACCTGATCCAAGAAGCTCACTCCTCACCAGCATCCCTCTCCAACCCATTGTCTAGTCCAATCCACGTCTGAAGAGTTGGCTTCGGGAATGGTTCCTGTCTTGGGCCAACAGAAGATCTGGGTGGCCTTGACCACCGAGGTCCTTCTAGTCTCAATCAAACCATTAAGTCTGGTCTTATGAGAATTTGGGGTCTGCATCCCACTGCTCTCCTGCTCCCTCAGGGGTTCTCTGTTGTGTTCCCTGTCAGGGCAGTCATTGGTTGTAGCTGGGCGCCATCTAGTTCTTCTGGTCTCAGGATGATGTAGTCTCTGGTTCATGTGGCCCTTTCTGTCTCTTGGGCTCGTAATCACCTTGTGTCTTTGGTGTTCTTCATTCTCCTTTGATCCAGGTGGGTTGAGACCAATTGATGCATCTTAGATGGCTGCTTGCTAGCATTTAAGACCCTAGATGCCACTCTTCAAAGTGGGATGCAGAATGTTTTCTTAATAGATTTTATTGTGCCAGTTGACTTAGATGTCCCCTGAAACCATGGTCCCCAGACCCCTAACTTGCTATGCTGGCCTTGGAAGCATTCAGTTTATTCAGGAAACTTCTTTGCTTTTGGTTTAGTCCAATTGTGCTGACCTTCCCTGTATTGCGTGCTGTCTTTCCCTTCACCTAAAGTAGTTCTTATCTACTATCTAATTAGTGAATGTTCCTCTCCCACCCTCCCTCCCTCCCCCATCTCGTAACTACAAAAGAATGTTTTCTTCTCAGTTTAAACTATTTCTCAAGTTCTTAGAATAGTGGTCTTAAACAATATTTGTCCTTTTGCAACTGACTAATTTCACTCAGCATAATGCCTTCCAGGTTCCTCCATGTTATGAAATGTTTTGCAGATTCGTCACTGTTCTTTATTGATGCGTAGTATTCCATTGTGTGACTATACCATAATTTATTTATCCATTCATCCGTTGACAAGCACCTTGGTTGCTTCCATCTTTTTGCTATTGTAAACAGTGTTGCAATAAACATGGGTGTGCATATATCTGTTCTTGTAAAGGCTTTTATTTCTCTAGGATATATTCCAAGGAGTGGGATTGCAGGACCATACGGTAGTTCTATTTCTAGCTTTTTAAGGAAGTGCCAAATCAATTTCAAAAGTGGTTGTACCATTTGACATTCCCAGCAGCAGTGTAGAAGTGTTCCAATCTCTCCACAGCCTCTCCAACATTTATTATTTTGTGTTTTTTGGATTAATGCCAGCCTTGTCGGAGTGAGATGAAATCTCATTGTAGTTTTGATCTCCATTTCTCTAATGGCTAATGCTCGTGAACATTTCCTCGTATATCTGTTAGCTACCTGAATGTATTCTTTAGTGAAGTGTCTATTCATATCGTTTGCCCATTTTTTAGTTGGGTTATTTGTCTTTATCATGTAGATTTTAGAGATCAAGCGCTGATCAGAAATGTCATAGCTAAAAACTTTTTCTCAGTCTCTAGGTAGTCTTTTTACTCTTTTGGTGAAGTCTTTGGATGAGCATAGGTGTCTGATTTTTAGAAGCTCCCAGTTATCTAGTTTTTCTTCTCCATTCTTTATAATGTTTTTTTATACTGTTCTTTAGGACTCCTAACGTTCTCCCTATTTTTTCTTCCATGATCTTTAAAGTTTTAAGATTTTATATTTAGGTCTTTGATCCATTTTGAGTTAGTTTTTGTGTATGGAGTGAGGTATGGGTCTTCTTTCATTTTTTTGCAGATGGATATCCAGTTATGCCAGCACCATTTGTTAAAAAGACTGTCTTTTCCCCATTTAGCTGTTTTGGGCCTTTGTCAAATATCAACTGCTCATATGTGGATGGATTTTTGTCTGGATTCTCAATTCTGTTCCATTGGTCCACGTATCTGTGGTTGTACCAGTACCAGACTGTTTTGTCTACTGTGGCTGTATAAAAAAAAAAAAAAAAAAGTGGCTGTATAATAGGTTCTAAAATCAGGTAAAGTAAGGCCTCCCACTTTGTTCTTCTTTTTTCAGTAATGCCTTATTTATGCGAGGCCTCTTTCCCTTCCATATGAAGTTGGTGATTTGTTTCTCCTTCTCATTAAAGAATGTCCTCTGGATGTGGATCGGAATTGCATTAAATGTATAGATCACTCTTGGTAGAATAGACTTTTTTATAATGTTAAGTCTTCCCATCCACAAGCAAGGTATGAGATAGTTGCAGACAGCAAGGTCAACTCCCTAGTGGCTGTAGCCAGCCCAGGCACTGCCAGGCCAATCCAGGGCAGAGAGGGTGAATATTTGGCACAACCCATTTGTGACTCTGTAGTGAGACACATCATACTGGAGGGAAAAGTCTATTCAAGTAGATCCAACATCTAATTGAAGAACTTTTCTATTTATTATTATGCATATAACATTTTTTTAGGAAGAATTAGCTACTATCATTTTGATGGCTGAAAATATTTTTTTTTTTTTTATTTGTATTGTAGGGAGCATGAAGTGTAGGTCTAATGATTTTGAGTAATTAGAAATTATATAAGTAAGGTACCCATTACCACACCTAATGTTTGAAAATTATTCAGTGATGCTATTTATTATTAGTAGTAGTATTTTATTAGTATTTTTAAAGTTGCTCTTCTCCCCCAAACAAGACAACTTCCTTCTCCTTATTTATCTTTAGAGAAATAAAATGAATTTAAGTGCCTAATTTCTTTCATGTATAAATCTCTTACCTATGCATAAATACCTACGCAAAAGAGTTTTCATAAAATACATGACCTCTGTTTTACTCAATCACTTGTTTCCTTCCTTTTGCTTTCTTTTTTTCTTCCTCGTTTCCTTTCTTCTTTATCTTCTTCCTTTTTATGTTCTCTCTCATTTTTTTTTATATATACTGAATTTGATTTCCTTCTCCACTAATCGCTAGACGAATAATTCTGAAAAACAAACTCTTTAGGTTTCAAATACATGTTTTTTCATATAACTAATTTTTCTTCATACAAAATAAACCAGTGACATGGAAAAGAATCTTTTTTTTTTTTTTTTAATGCAGTACAACTTCTAATTCATCACTACAACCCCTTTTAGAAATTTTAAATATTTAGGGGGGTCTGTCCCTCACTCCCTGCTCATTTGTTTTATTACTCTGAAGAGATGCCAGAATTATGATGAAATATCAAGAAATGATTACAATTTTTCACTTGGGAAAAGAATGCACCCTCCAGCAAGAGGGAATGGGCTTTGGCTGATCTTCCCTTAATGCACAAGGCAAACCAAATAAGCTTGAATTAGTTGCTGCCAGAAGATTCCTCCTGAGGGATGTGGAAACACCAAACCATTACAAATGAGAAGCCTTCTTTGGACCAAGCCCCACCTCCATACCAGAGTATTTAAGAAGTCTGTTGTTCTACTGTTGCCTTACTAAGACTTGGACTAAGCTGCTCTGAGGTAGGATCTCAGATTTTCATGGAACCCCAGGCATCACTCTGTGACTATTAAAGGAACACCCTGCTGTGACATTATCTGTTAATGGCTGACACAGTGGTTTCTTCAAGATTAAGAAGGATGGATGCAAACATTCACTTTTTTGCAGCCAGTCTAATGAAAAAGGAATAATTTAGCCCAAAATACAGGAAGCCAAAAGGCATCTAGTAATAGTTAAGAAATGCTAAATGGATTTACTGAAGAGGGAAAGGAATAGCTTAGCTGATAGTTGGAAGAGTTCACTTACTATTCATTATGAGAAATTTCTAAATACTAATGGGAATTTTCAGATTTAATGGGTAGGTGGCAAGGATGCTCATTACTAAGGGAGAAACATGATTGCCCTCTGTAATTTAAGACAATGATTGCTTTCTTCGTATGTGGTCGGGTGTGGATGAAGGTTTTCTGCATGCTTAGGAGGAGATTAAAAAATATATATATATATATATATTTAATTTCATTCGAACCCCTTTCTCAATTTCTCACTCCCTAAGACTTACAAGTATGCTTCCAGGACCTCCATTAGAGAAAAGATTTTTTTTTTTTTTTTTAATAGAAAGATAATTATTTCTTAAAGGTATTCCCTGAAATTTTCCTTGCATGGGCATATGAAACCCCACTAGGCTGAATAATTGAAGCAGAAAGGGATTGTATATACATGTTGGATACTTAGATTGCATGGTGCAACAGTGAACACGTTATACTTAGAGCTGGCGATCTTGACTTCTAACCACCTGCTCTGTCACTGCTGGTCATGTGTCATCATTCCTTTCTCCTGGCCCTCCATTTTCTCCTCTACAGCATTAGTGGGGTACACTTGGTGAGTCCGAGGCCCCAATCTTTTTTTTTTTTAATTCACTTTTATTAAGCTTCGAGTGAACATTTACAAATCCAATCAGTCTGTCACAAAAAAGTTTACATACGTCTTACTCCGTACTTCCACTTGCTCTCCCCCTATTGAGTCAGCCCTTTCAGTCTCTCCTTTCGTGACAATTTTGCCAGCTTCCCTCTCTCTCTATCCTCCCATCCCCCCTCCAGACAAGAGTTGCCAACACACTCTCAAGTGACCACCTGATATAATTAGCTCACTCTTCATCAGCATCTCTCTCCCCCCCACTGACCAGTCCCTTTCATGTCTGATGAGTTGTCTTCGGGAATGGTTCCTGTCCTGTGCCAACAGAAGGTCTGGGGAGCATTGCCGCCGGGATTCCTCTAGTCTCAGTCAGAACATTAAGTATGGTCTTTTTATGAGAATTTGGGGTCTGTATCCCACTGATCTCCCGCTCCCTCAGGAGTTCTCTGTTGTGCTCCCTGTCAGGGCAGTCATCGATTGTGGCCGGGCACCAACTAGTTCTTCTGGTCTCAGGATGATGTAGGTCTCTGGTTCATGCAGCCCTTTCTGTCTCTTGGGCTCTTAGTTGTCGTGTGACCTTGGTGTTCTTCATTTTCCTTTGCTCCAGGTGGGTTGAGACCAATTGATGCATCTTAGATGGCCGCTTGTTAGCATTTAAGACCCCAGATGCCACATTTCAAAGTGGGATGCAGAATGTTTTCATACTAGAATTATTTTGCCAATTGACTTAGAAGTCCCCTCAAACCATGTTCCCCAGACCCCCGCCCCTGCTCCGCTGACCTTTGAAGCATTCATTTTATCCCGGAAACTTCTTTGCTTTTGGTCCAGTCCAATTGAGCTGACCTTCCATGTATTGAGTGTTGTCTTTCCCTTCACCCAAATCAGTTCTTATCTAGATTAATCAATAAAAAACCCTCTCCCTCCCTCCCTCCCTCCCCCCTTCGTAACCACAAAAGTATGTGTTCTTCTCAGTTTTTACTATTTCTCAAGATCTTATAATAGTGGTCTTATACAATATTTGTCCTTTTGCCTCTGACTAATTTCGCTCAGCATAATGCCTTCCAGGTTCCTCCATGTTATGAAATGTTTCACAGATTCGTCACTGTTCTTTATCGATGCGTAGTATTCCATTGTGTGAATATACCACAATTTATTTACCCATTCATCCGTTAATGGACACCTTGGTTGCTTCCAGCTTTTTGCTATTGTAAACAGAGCTGCTATAAACATGGGTGTGCATATATCTGTTTGTGTGAAGGCTCTTGTATCTCTAGGATATATTCCGAGGAGTGGGATTTCTGGGTTGTATGGTAGTTCTATTTCTAAGTCTTTAAGATAACCCCAGATAGATTTCCAAAGTGGTTGTACCATTTCACATTCCCACCAGCAGTGTATAAGAGTTCCAATCTCTCTGAAGCCTCTCCAACATTTATTATTTTGTGTTTTTTGGATTAATGCCAGCCTAGTTGGTGTGAGATGGAATCTCATCATAGTTTTAATTTGCATTTCTCTAATGGCTAATGATCAAGAGCATTTTCTCATGTATCTGTTGGCTGCCTGAATATCTTCTTTAGTGAAATGTGTGTTCATATCCTTTTCCCACCTCTTGATTGGGTTGTTTGTCTTTTTGTGGTTGAGTTTTGACAGAATCATGTAGATTTTAGAGATCAGGCGCTGGTAGGAGATGTCATAGCTGAAAATTCTTTCCCAGTCTGTAGGTGGTCTTTTTACTCTTTTGGTGAAGTCTTTAGATGAGCATAGGTGTTTGATTTTTAGGAGCTCCCAGTTATCTGGTTTCTCTTCATCATTTTTGGTAATGTTTTGTATTCTGTTTATGCCTTGTATTAGGGCTCCTAATGTTGTCCCTATTTTTTCTTCCATGATCTTTATCGTTTTAGTCTTTATGTTTAGGTCTTTGATCCACTTGGAGTTAGTTTTTGTGCATGGTGTGAGGTATGGGTCCTGTTTCATTCTTTTGCAAATGGATATCCAGTTATGCCAGCACCATTTGTTAAAAAGACTATCTTTTCCCCAATTAACTGACACTGGTCCTTTGTAAGATATCAGCTGCTCATATGTGGATGGATTTATATCTGGGTTCTCAATTCTGTTCCATTGGTCTATGTGCCTGTTGTTGTACCAGTACCAGGCTGTTTTGACTACTGTGGCTGTATAATAGGTTCTGAAATCAGGTACAGTGAGACCTCCCACTTTCTTCTTCTTTTTCAGTAATGCTTTACTTATCCGGGGCTTCTTTCCCTTCCATATGAAATTGGTGATTTGTTTCTCTATCCCCTTAAAATATGACATTGGAATTTGGATCAGAAGTGCGTTATATGCATAGATGGCTTTTGGTAGAATAGACATTTTTACTATGTTAAGTCTTCCTATCCGTCAGTAAGGTATGTTTTTCCACTTAAGTATGTCCTTTTGAATTTCTTGTAGTAGAGCTTTGTAGTTTTCTTTGTATAGGTCTTTTACATCTTTGGTAAGATTTATTCCTAAGTATTTTATCTTCTTGGGGGCTACTGTGAATGGTATTGATTTGGTGATTTCCTCTTCGGTGTTCTTTTTGTTGATGTGGAGGAATCCAAGTGATTTTTGTATGTTTATTTTATAACCTGAGACTCTGCCAAACTCTTCTATTAGTTTCAGTAGTTTTCCGGAGGATTCCTTAGGGTTTTCTGTGTATAAGATCATGTCATCTGCAAATAGTGATAACTTTACTTCCTCCTTGCCAATCCGGATACCCTTTATTTCTTTGTCTAGCCTAATTGCCCTGGCTAGGACTTCTACTACGATGTTGAATAAGAGCGGTGATAAAGGGCATCCTTGTCTGGTTCCCGTTCTCAAGGGAAATGCTTTCAGGTTCTCTCCATTTAGAGTGATATTGGCTGTTGGCTTTGCATAGATGCCTTTTATTATGTTGAGGAATTTTCCTTCAATCCCTATTTTGGTAAGAGTTTTTATCATAAATGGGTGTTGGACTTTGTCAAATGCCTTTTCTGCATCGATTGATAAGATCATGTGGTTTTTATCTTTTGTTTTATTTATGTGATGGATTACATTAATGGTTTTTCTGATATTAAACCAGCCTTGCACACCTGGTATAAATCCCACTTGATCAGGGTGAATTATTTTTTGATGTGTTGTTGGATTCTCTTGGCTAGAATTTTGTTGAGGATTTTTGCATCTATGTTCATGAGGGATATAGGTCTATAATTTTCTTTTTTTGTAATGTCTTTACCTGGTTTTGGTATCAGGGAGATGGTGGCTTCATAGAATGAGTTGGGTAGTATTCCGTCATTTTCTATGCTTTGAAATACCTTCAGTAGTAGTGGTGTTAAGTCTTCTCTGAGGGTTTGGTAGAACTCTGCAGTGAAGCCGTCCGGGCCAGGGCTTTTTTTTGTTGGAAGTTTTTTGATTACCGTTTCAATCTCTTTTTTTGTTATGGGTCTATTTAGTTGTTCTACTTCTAAATGTGTTAGTTAAGGTAGGTAGTGTTTTTCCAGAATTCATCCATTTCTTCTAGGTTTTCAAATTTGTTAGAGTACATTTTTTCGTAGTAATCTGAAATGATTCTTTTAATTTCATTTGGTTCTATTGTGATGTGGTCCTTCTCGTTTCTTATTCGGGTTATTTGTTTCCTTTCCTGTATTTTCTTAGTCAGTCTAGCCAATGGTTTATCAATTTTGTTAATTTTTTCAAAGAACCAGCTTTTGGCTTTGTTAATTCTTTCAATTGTTTTTCTGTTCTCTAATTCATTTAGTTCAGCTCTAATTTTTATTATTTGTTTTCTTCTGGTGCCTGATGGATTCTTTTGTTGCTCACTTTCTATTTGTTCAAGTTGTAGGGACAGTTCTCTGATTTTGGCTATTTCTTCTTTTTGTATGTGTGCATTTATCGATATAAATTGGCCTCTGAGCACTGCTTTTGCTGTGTCCCAGAGGTTTTGATAGGAAGTATTTTCATTCTCGTTGCATTCTATGAATTTCCTTATTCCCTCCTTGATGTCTTCTATAACCCAGTCTTTTTTCAGGAGGGTATTGTTCATTTTCCAAGTATTTGATTTCTTTTCCCTAGTTTTTCTGTTATTGATTTCTAGTTTTATTGCCTTGTGGTCTGAGAAGATGCTTTGTAATATTTTGATGTTTTGGACTCTGCAAAGGTTTGTTTTATGACCTAATATGTGGTCTATTCTAGAGAATGTTCCATGTGCGCTAGAAAAAAAGTACTTTGCAGCAGTTGGGTGGAGAGTTCTGTATAAGTCAATGAAGTCAAGTTGGTTGATTGTTGTAAGTAGATCTTCCGTTTCTCTATTGAGCTTCTTACTGGATGTCCTGTCCTTCTCCGAAAGTGGTGTGTTGAAGTCTCCTACTATAATTGTGGAGGTGTCTATCTCACTTTTCAATTCTGTTAAAATTTGATTTGTGTATCTTGCAGCCCTGTCATTGGGTGCATAAATATTTAACATGGTTATGTCTTCCTGATCAATTGTCCCTTTTATCATTATATAGGGTCCTTCTTTATCCTTTGTGGCGGATTTAAGTCTAAAGTCTATTTTGTCAGAAATTAATATTGCTACTCCTCTTCTTTTTTGCTTATTGTTTGCTTGATATATTTTTTTCCATCCTTTGAGTTTTAGTTTGTTTGTGTCTCTAAGTCTAAGGTGTGTCTCTTTTAGGCAGCATATAGATGGATCGTGTTTCTTTATCCAGTCTGTGACTCTCTGTCTCTTTATTGGTGCATTTAGTCCATTTACATTCAGCGTAATTATAGATAAATAAGTTTTTAGTGCTGTCATTTTGATGCCTTTTCATGTGTGTTGTTGGCCATTTCGTTTTTCCACATACTTTTTTGTGCTGAGACGTTTTCCTTAGTAAATTGTGAGATCCTCATTTTCATAGTGTTTGACTTTATGTTAGTTGAGTCGTTACGTTTTTCTTGGCTTTTATCTTGAGTTATGGAGTTGTTATACCTTTTTGTGGTTACCTTATTATTTACCCCTATTTTTCTAAGTAAAAACCTAACTTGTATCTTTCTATATCGCCTTGTATCACTCTCCATCTGGCAGTTCAATGCCTCCTGTATTTAGTCCCTCTTTTTGATTATTGTGATCTTTTACATATTGACTTCCATGATTCCCTGTTATGTGTATTATTATTATTATTATGTTTTTAATTAATCTTAATTTGTTTGTTTTTGTGATTTCCCTATTTGAGTTGATATCAGGACGTTCTGTTTTGTGACCTTGTATTGTGCTGGTACCTGATATTATTGGTTTTCTGACCAAACAATATCCTTTAGTATTTCTTGTAGCTTTGGTTTGGTTTTTGCAAATTCTCTAAACTTGTGTTTATCTGTAAATATCTTAATTTCGCCTTCATATTTCAGAGAGAGTTTTGCTGGATATATGATCCTTGGTTGGCAGTTTTTCTCCTTCAGTGCTCTGTATATGTCGTCCCATTCGCTTCTTGCCTGCATGGTTTCTGCTGAGTAGTCTGAACTTATTCTTATTGATTCTCCCTTGAAGGAAACCTTTCTTTTCTCCCTGGCTGCTTTTAAAATTTTCTCTTTATCTTTGGTTTTGGTGAGTTTGATGATAATATGTCTTGGTGTTTTTCTTTTTGGATCAATCTTAAACGGGGTTCAATGAGCATCTTGGATAGATATCCTTTCGTCTTTCATGATGTCAGGGAAGTTTTGTGTCAGGAGTTCTTCAACTATTTTCTCTGTGTTTTCTGTCCCCCCTCCCTGTTCTGGGACTCCAATCACCCACAAGTTATCCTTCTTGATAGAGTCCCACATGATTCTTAGGGTTTCTTCATTTTTTAAAATTCTTTTCTCTGATTTTTTTTCAGCTATGTTGGTGTTGATTCCCTGGTCCTCCAGATGTCCCCGTCTGCATTCTAATTGCTCGAATCTGCTCCTCTGACTTCCTATTGCATTGTCTAATTCTGTAATTTTATTGTTAATCTTTTGGATTTCTACATGCTGTCTCTCTATGGATTCTTGCAACTTATTAATTTTTCCACTATGTTCTTGAATAATCTTTTTGAGTTCTTCAACAGTTTTATCAGTGTGTTCCTTGGCTTTTTCTGCAGTTATCCTAATTTCATTTGTGATATCATTAAGCATTCTGTAAATTAGTTTTTTATATTCTGTACCTGATAATTCCAGGACTGTATCTTCATTTGGGAAAGATTTTGATTGTTTTGTTTGTGGGGTTGTAGAAGCTGTCATGGTCTGCTTCTTTATGTGGTTTGATATGGACTGCTGTCTCCGAGCCCTCACTGGGAAACTAGTTTTTCCAGAAAATCCGCAAAAAAAAAAATGCCGTCAGATCCCTATCAGAGTTCTCCCTCTGGCTCAGGCTATTCGGATGTTAATGAAGCCGCCTGGGGAGGGTGGAGGAGGGATCAGAGAGATAGGAGAGTAGCACCTCAGAATATAGCCAGAGTTGCTTGTCTTGCTTGGAATGACTATTATATCTGAGATTTCCGCGTGGCGCGTCGCCTATGTGTGCTGGCTGTGTGGAGATTGCCCCCGGGGTGTCTGGCCTGCTGGAGTCACAGTCAGATCCTCCGCTGCCAGCCCCACGCCCAACATCAAGGTTGCCCTATTGGCACGGTGCACTCCCAACTCCAAAATCAGTCGCTGCCTCGTGGGGACTCCCTGTCCCTCCAGCCGCTTTGCCGCGCTGCCCCCGCGAACTGGCTGAGCACCCTCCCTGGGGTCAGCACAGGCTAGTGGAGCAGCTCCCTGTGCCTACGCCGCGACCATGCGTCCCTGCTGGGACGCCACTCTCCCCACTCCAAGACCAGTCGCTGCCCCCGGGGGACCTCTCCCACCAGCCACGTGGGCCACGCCGCCTGCGCGAACCAGCTAGCCCCCCAAGGGCTAGTTCAGGGGAGTGAAGCAGCTCTCTGCTCCTATGCCATGCCTGCACGTAAATCAAACTGTGTATAGTTACCATGTCTTTATATTACATAGAGTCTCACATGTGCCTTATAATAACTTTGTTGATTGATTGAAAATTGATTTCTGCCATTAAAATCATAACATTGCTACAATTCTACAACGACTTACATTTATGCTTTAATAAATAATGTTGTTAGGTGCTGTTAAGTTGGTTCCGACTCATAGCAACCCTGTGCAGAACAAAACAAAACACTGCCGCGTCCTCACGCTTGTAGTTATGCCTGAGCCCATTGTTGCAGCCACTGTGTCAATCCATCTCATTAAGGGTCTTCCTAAATAAATAATTGATAAGCATATAATGAATAAATCAAAATAGTTTCATTAGCATACTTAGCTCCCTTGAGTTAAGTTCCTCAATTTTCTTATTCTCGACTTATCCATCTGATATGTGGGTACACTAAGATTTACCTTTTAAACTAGTTGGGATGAGGTGTGATTTGGTTGTAACTAAGAATTTGTAAGTGAATGCCTAAAATATTAACTAAACAAAGACCACACTGAGGTTTCCACCATCCGTTTACTCAGTGTTATCTATGTGTGTAAAGTTCTGAAATATTATAAATAAAAGAGAAGTTATGATTAATTTTTGGGTGTTGTTTACATCAATAGAAGGTTTAGGAAAGAGAACTTTGGACAATCAAGTGATTTCACATTTGGCAAAGATTAAGTAGATATTATTCAGTCTTATGTTGTATTATACCATATCATGTTATGTTACTTAGTCTAATGTCAGCATAGAGGGAAAATCATTTCCTTCATCAATGTTGATTCAGATAAAAAAATATCCCCTTCGGTATGCTAATCAAGAGGTTAGTTTTACCTCATAAGATTCCTAAGAGCTTCATCTTTCCTCCTAAAGAAGCAATCAAAAAAAAAAAAAACTAAGGAAATAGAAGAACGGCCTGGAGAATTGAATCTCTTCAACTGAAGAAACAAAAACTAGGGTTGAGTTAGGAAATATATTCAATGTGACTTCAGTTCAGTTCCTTTCACTTTTCAATTCCCTTTGATTCTTGCTAATGCCTTCTCCCTCTTCCCTCCCCAGCCTATAGCCAGGCAACTACTCCTGGTCTTTCCCTCTACAAAATTACTTCATGCTTCACATTTCCCTGCTACACTGAGCATTTTTGTCTTTGTTATTTCCCTGCATGAAGCTGGGTAGTTATATATTAATATTTAATAAGTCTCTCATTCTTACGTTGCCAAAATAAATCATTTATATATTTATTGAGGGGATTTAACACAAACATTAATAGATATTTCAAAAGTACCTGAAAAACAAGTAAGGAAGGTATATTTAGAGTAGTCCCCAGTGATATACAGGAGTTAGTGATTAGGACGGGGAAGAAGGGGACTTCTGGCATGTTGTTTATAGTCTATTCCTCAGCCTCAGTAGTGGTCACATGAGTGTGTTCACTTTGTGATGATTTATCAAACGTGCCACCAATGTGTGCACTTTTGTGTATGTGTGCTATACTTCATACAATTAAAAAAAACTTATTTAATGCATCATCTGTATGGTAGGCACTATTCCCCTTACACATAGGATCTGCTCCATCCTAAAATGGAGTAGATAGGGATTTTCCCCCAGTTTTCTGGAGCCCTGTTAGCACAGTAGTAAAGAGCTTGGCTGCTAACCAAAAGATCTGCAGTTTGAATCCACCAGTCGCTCCCTGGAAACTCTATGTGGCAGTTCTACCCTCTCCTATAGAGTTGCTATAAATAGAAATCGACTTGGCAGCAATGGGTTTTTTTTTTTTTTTGTCCTTATCAAAGTCTTATATAGTAAATCTAAGGTCATCATTTTTCCTCTTCACTAAAACTAATTAAAAAATAAAAACCCAAACCTGTTGCTTTCAAGTCAATTCTGATCCACAGCGATCCTTTCAGACAGACTAGAACTGTCCCATAGGGTTTCCAAGGAGCAGCTGGTAGATTTGAACTGCCAACCTTTTGGTTAACAGCCGAGTTCTTTATGACCACGTCATCAGGGCTCGGCTAAAACTAATATAACGCATTAATGTGGGAATGAACATCGTAAGTTACAATAAATTATAATAACTTAAAATTAATCAAAATCACTAATTGTGATTACTAATGTCAGGCACTGTTCTAGATTATGGGAAAATATGCAGAGAAAACAGTCCCCATTTTCCAAGCATATAAACTGCATTATCTCATTTTGATTCTGATCCTCACCAAGTCTTACAAGATATTTAGGAAAGGAATTAGCCGCATGGGAGATAGATAAGCTGATGTTCAGAGATTATTTCTTCTCTCAGAGGGGGACCTCAAAAACATGTCTTCTGACTTTTGGGTCAAGATTTTGGTCCCAAACCTTGCTATTAATTGATCGAAAATTTCCAAAGGAGAGAAGCACATTGTACAATGCACAACTGTCAGCTTGTTAATCCTAATGGCCTGGGGACAAAAGTCCCTCTGGGAACAACAGGCTGCTAACCCTCCTGTTCTTTTGCTGTGGGATACCAGCTCCCTGGTCTACCAAGGACCTGGGGCTTCATGATGAGGGGCACTTGGACTCCCTGTGGGGTTTTCTCAGGTGACAGATATGAATGTTATATACTAATTGGACTCTTGTTTCTACATATTTATTTCATAATGGTATAAAATTTTTAATAGTGGACAGCATAAACCTGCTTATTAAATGCTTTATTAAATACGGAAGTTTCAGACAAGAAGGGAAGGTAGGAGAATTGAAAATATTAGATGGCTATGTAGTATGGAGAGGAGAATGCAGGCCACTTTTGCCTAGAAAGTGACCATACGAAGCTGCCTAATCAGATGGTCTTAAATAAAGCAAAGTCCTGCTAAGAGGTCTGTCAGCAATGGGAAAACAAAATGTTTGAAATATAGAAGGTATTTACACAAGGCAGGGAAAATGTAATAATAGAAAATTCCATAGCATTGAGAGGTTATTTAGTTTAAAAAAAAAACAGGCTGATTGACAAATATAATTCATGAATATAATTAGCTAAAATCAGACAGGTTTTAAAAGTCATTCTCAGTTGGGATTTTGTTAAGAGTAGATCTTGCTAAGCCTGAATGCCTCCTTTGTTCTTGAAACACAATTACCAAACATTTCAGTGAGTGCCTCCTTCAAAATTTTAGAAACTCAAGTTTAAAAAAATTCTTAAATTTTCTATTTCTACTTTATTCCTTTGGTTTGTACAACCAATTAAGAATATAAAGGCAATAAATAAAAACCCATAGCATCAACCGTGATTATCCCGTACTGCTTTCTTTTTCCCTGAGTAGCCTGTTAAACTTACTTAATTTTACCAGATTTTACTCAACACATAACAAAGGGCAGGTGGATATTTTTTTGTTCTGTGATGCATCCCAAGTGCTTAGAAATTTTCCTGACATATAATATGTGCTCAGGAAATATCAGTTGAATGAATAAACAAAAGCTGTTCCTTTTTAGATGGCTTAGAACTTTTTTTTTAGAACTAGAAAGCACACATTTCAGTGTTTTATTGTTATTACTATCATTGTCTTTTTCCTGGGTGTCCAGTGTTGAAGAGTTAGGGTGGAAGCTGAAGGCCCAAGAAAGTAGATGACTTCTATAATCTCACATAGAATTACACATCAAGGGTGAAGTTAGAAACAACAAAACTGTACATAAATTCTTTCCAACTTTGCCAGTTCTTATCTAATTTCTACTAAGTATGGTAAAATCGTGAGGAAATGTTGATTTTTGCTGGATAAGCCTTAGATATTGTTTTTCCTTCGGAACAAACAGAAAGTAAGTTCCGCAAGTAGGTATTTGCTCAAGCTGGCAGGGAAACAGAAAAGAAAGGCTTTTTTCCATATTTCATCAAAAAAATTTAGTTGTGAGAATTTTACAAACATTACAGAGAATCTCCTTTAATTATCAGATTTCCAAACAAGGAATTGGGGTATCATATAATCAATACCAGCTGGTCACATAACGGTGGTGTGTCTGGGGACACGCATATTAGATGGGGGATTCTCTTGTCTGCTTGGTGTTAAGGCAAAGTCATCTTCCATGCAGTGTGGCTAACAGTGAAATTTTGAGGCTGGCCTTGGAGAAAATGATGTCTTTGCAAGGTCTTGCTCAGGGTACACCTGATGAGGAGGTTCTCTCTCCCCTTGAACTTCAGTATGAAGCCAGGCTCCTACTGACATATGATGACTAAGAATTGCCCAAAGGTTAGGGAGAATTTTGGGTTTCTGAAAATAATTAACTTTACTTTGTTACTTCATTACTTTGTTAACATCTTTTGATCAGAAATGCATTCCAAAATTGGGCTCATAAAACCAAAAAACCAAACGGGAGTCAATTCCGACCCATGGCAACACTATAGAACAGAGTAGAACTAACTGCCCCATAGAGTTTCCAAGGAGCGCCTGGCTGATTCGAACTGTTTACCTCTTGGTTAACAGCCATAGCACTTAACCACTATGCCACCAGGGTTTCCTATGAGCTCATAGCATGTATTTATTAAGCTGGTTATAAGCTTAACTGATGCTTAAGAAGATATTGTACCCTTAAGATTATTAGTGGTTACCACAGGTGGGAGGAAGGGGGGAGGAGGCGTTTTTGCCTGGAGGGTATCGAGCTTATATAAATAGTGAAGAAATTTGGAAAAAGAATAGGGAGAATGGTGGCACAACTTGAAGAATGTAATCGATGTCACTGAATTGTATGTGCACATGCAGAAATTGTTGAGACAGCATATATTTTGTTATGTATATTTGCAACTCCAAGGGAAAAAAAAAAGAATACTGTGCCTTAAGGGGGAAGTTGAGCATAGTGACTGGGAGCACAGAAAACAAAGTCAGATTTCTCAAGCCTGGTCCCAGTTTCCCCCACTATCATTGTGTCTCAATTTCTCCAACTGTAAAATGGGGAAAATTTTAATTATCTGCCTCACAAAGGTGCTGCGAAGAGTGACTACGCCAAAACATTGCCGTGTACAGATGTGTTCTGGCATGCAGTGAGCATTGTAGATATGAATTATCATTAGCAACTTGTCCTGATTACTTTAAAAAAACTGAGAAAAAGTATGCGTTCGTTTATTACTTGTTTATTACTGCTGTAACAAATTACCACAACCTTAATGTCTTAAAACAACATAAATGTATTATAGTTCTGTAGGTCAGAAGTCAAAAATGGGTCTTTAGGGCTAAATCAAAGTGTCATCAGGGCTGGATTCTTCCTGAAGTTTCCAAGGGAAAATCAGTTTCCATCCCTTTTCCAGCTTCCAGAGATGGGGCACATTCATTGGAATGACTTTTACCTTTGCTTCCATTGTCATGTCTTCTCTGAACCTCCTGCCTTCCTCTTTCCTTTATAAACACTTGTGTTATTCCACTGAGCTCCCCCAGATAATCCAGTACAATCTCCCCATCTCAAGATTCTTAATTTAATCATATCTACAAAGTCCCTTTACTGTGTAAAGTAACATATTCATAGGTTTCAAGGATTAGGATGAGGACATTTTGGGGGGGGCAATATTCTGCCTACCACAATTGATTTTAATTGACACTGAGCTAAGTCCATTACAGCATTGTTAAATTTAATTAAATAAAAAAATTAATAAGCCATATGACTTTTTTTTAGGATGCAATTTTTTTTCTGATAATAGAGGGCAGATGGAAACTTCGTGTGGAGACAAAGCATGTAATGATTTCCTTTCTTTTTTATCTATTTAACTTAGGGTGAATTTAAACTACATTATCAATGTGTATAATAAAATCCCAGGTGGATAATAACATTTGAAGCCACAGTAATCTTTTATACAATATTTGGGACCTACCTGAATGAAGATCTATGACAGCAAAGGCAGATTAGGAAAAGGGAGGAAGCGGTGAGTCTCTTGTTTAGTTTAAACTATGCTGACAACCTTGGCCCTTCTGAGAAGGTGGCTTTTGAGCAAAGACCTGAAGAATATGTGGGGATGACTATCCACAGATGTGGGGAGGAGCCCCAGGCAGGGGGCACACCTGAGACAAAAGTCCAGGGCTTGGATGAAGATTAGCGAGGAGTCCACTGAGGCAGCAGCAGAGGCGCAAACAGGCAAGAGGGGCAGGAGATGACCTCAGAGGGCAAAAGGGTCAAATAAGCCAGGCCTTAAATTGGGAAGTCAAGCAACCATTTCAGATTTTGAACATAGAGTGACTTGGTCTGAGAGGAAGGTTTCCAAAGACAACTTTGATTATTGTGATGAGACCACACACAAGGGAGAGCAAGGGCATAGAGGGAAAGCTATTGGAACAGCCCAGGTGAAGTACAACAATGGCATGAACCAGGCTACTAGCTGAGGATGTGGTCAGAAATTTAGGCACTTATTTAAACTGATTTGCACTTTTAGGTAAAATGTTTGAATTTCCTGGATATTACGAAGGAAAGAGCCCCCTCACCCCAACCCATTAGTGTAGATGTTTTTGGAGACTGAAATAGAGTGAATTTCTTTTAAATCAATGGACTTGAAATTAAGTAAGGAATACATTATTAGACAATGTTTATTTTCAACTGCCTTTGGGAAATGGAATGGAATTTAAGTGAATGGATGACCAGGCTAGATGACCTAACACTCACTGCCGCCTGACTTCAGAGTTTTGTCCACAGGGTATTTAGGAAGGCCTGACAAACGAAACAATAGCTTCGTGCTGTTTTTTTAGAGTAATTTGGCCATGCCAATCAGAGAGAAACTTGGAATGAGACAATTTTTTTTATTTTTATGCTTGGCTGCTAACCAAAAGGTCACTGGCCCAAACCTACAAGCTGTTCTGTGGTAGAAAAAATGTGGCAATCTGCTCCCATAAAGATTTACAGCCTAAAAAACCTTGTGGGGCAGTTCTACTCTTTCCTGTAGGGTTGCTTTGAGTCAGAGTCAACTCACAGACACACGACAACAATAGCAATTTCATCAATTAAAATTTTGGCTTTACATACCACTGCTTAGACTTTGCTGCTTCTGTCGGTCACTGTTCACTGTTGTTACTATTCTTTTCTCTTTGTGAAACCAAGCATGACTTTCTACCATGGTATCAGCTAATTTTTGATTTTGTATAAACAGCAATTTTTTTTTTTTCCCACTGTAAGCATGTTGCCAGTCTTTTAAGGACATAGTTATACAAAAACAAATAAATAAAAACAATCTTACACCCTGTATTTTTATTTGCTGCAGATGGCAACCCCACATAGCAAGGCATACAGTATTTAGCAGTCATTCTAGGAATGGCACAGAAAATTACATTGCAGTGTGCCTCTGGGCTTGTCCCTTGATGGGACTCACCTTTTTACATACATAAATGTTAAATGCTCAGGTCAGTAAGATCTACCTTTAGAGGGGTGTGCATTATTGTATTTATGATTCTTTTTCTTTTCTTTGTAAACCTTTGAATCTTTAATGCATCTGGTATGAATTAGGGATGAAAATCCTTTTCTAAATTGTGGCGTGTTGCTGTCACATTCTTATTTCCATTTTCTTATCTACTTCACAGAGTCTTAATCCTGTGGTTAGCTTTGGCCTAAAAGTACAGATAAACATTGGTAGGCAGGCTTGGTTAATTCTTTCTTCCTGTATGTCTTTTGGTTAAATGGCTTTAAGTTGCCCAAGTTTTATTTCTAACTGCTTCTCTGTCTCCATCCCCCAAAACACGGTAGCAATGGGAACAATGCAGAGAATCAGCTTACTGGCATGATCATATCTTTTGTTGAAGGAATTTTATTCTGGAAGACTGATACAAGTAAATGAGAGAGTAAAACTATTTGTAGAATGATAAGCTAGGAGGATAACTAAGCAGTGCAAGCGACAGTTAAGTGATACAAATTTAGGTACTAGCAAAAAGAAAAAAGAATGGAGAGATAAGAAAAATTTTATTCATGAAGCCACAACAAATATCAAACTATTCATTTCTTAAGTTATTCATTTCGCTTACCTTTATTCAATCAATCAATGAATCAATCATTCATTCTTTTCTCCAACCAGTATATACTTAGACCTACTATGGGTTGGGCAACTTCCTCAATTCTACAACTGCTGAGTGAACAGGACAGATAAAGCCTCTATTGCATGTACAGAAAACACCATTATCACAACCTAAGTACAAAAGAGTGAATATAAAAAAAAAATTTATTTATTTTTTTTAATATAAAAACACCATAAAAAATGGTCCTTCCCCAGTAAGGAGAAGTTGAACCATAGTCACAGTTTTATGACACAAGGTTTCTTAGTCTTTTTGATTTCTCTAGCATTCTGCCCTGGAAAATTTTATCTTGACCATAGGGCATTTCTCCCATGCTGAATATCCTACTTTCTTTCCTGAATTTTGTGACTTCCTGTTTACCTGAATTTGTCCTAGGTTCTGGCAATGAAGAACAGCACTCCATCCTCTGACTTTATCCTGCTGAGGCTTCTAGTGAACAGTCAGGCTGCAGGGATTGTCTTCACAGTTATCCTTGCTATTTTCATGGTGGCTGTAACTGCGAATTTGGTCATGATATTTTTGATTCAGGTGGATTCCCGCCTCCACACCCCCATGTACTTTCTGCTCAGCCAGTTGTCCATCATGGACACCCTTTTCATTTGTACCACTGTCCCAAAGCTTCTGGTTGACATGGTGTCCCAAGAGAAGACCATTTTCTTTGTGGCCTGTGGCATCCAGATCTTTCTCTACTTGACCATGATTGGCTCAGAGGCCTTTCTTCTGGGCCTCATGGCCTATGATCCCTATGTGGCTGTCTGTAACCCCCTTAGGTACCCAGTCTTGATGAATCGCAAGGTGTGTCTCCTTCTGGCTGCTGGTGCCTGGTTTGGTGGCTCTCTTGATGGCTTTCTGCTCACCCCCATCACTATGAATGTCAACTATTGTGGCCCCTGCAGTGTCAACCATTTCTTCTGTGAGGTCCCTGCGGTTCTCAAGCTGGCTTGTGCAGACACATCCTTGTATGGAACGCTGATGTACACCTGCTGTGTACTCATGCTGCTCATCCCCATCTCCATCATCTCCACTTCCTACTCTCTCATCTTGTTAACTGTCTACCACGTGCGCTCTGCAGAAGGCCGGAGAAAAGCCTTTACCACTTGCTCATCCCACTTGACCGTTGTCAGCATTTTCTATGGGGCTGCCTTCTACACGTATGTGCTGCCCCAGTCATTCCACATCCCCGAGCAGGACAAGGTAGTGTCAGCCTTCTATACCATGGTCACACCCATGCTCAACCCCCTGATCTACAGCCTCAGGAACAAGGACGTCATGGGGGCATTTAAAAAGGTATTTGTGCGATGCTCATCTGCTCAGAAAGTAGCAAAAAGTGATGCTTAGAGATTCAACAAGAGGGATGGTCTTTCATCATTTTTTTCCCCCCAAGAATCGCCTCCATGTATCCTGTTTCTTCACAGATTATTTCGGCATCTGTCAAAGAGTACTTAGTATTGGAAATTAAGACAATTCATCCTGTCTGGATTATTCTGGGGTAGAAAGATGTTTCATCAACTACACAGAGATTTTTTTGGATAATTATCAAAAATTGCTTCCCACTTAGTAAGTTAAAGGATTAATCTTGTGTTGATTCTTGCCTCCAAGAGGAAAAAGCAAAACACACACATACATAAAACAGATATTAGAATTTACAGAGTCGCCTTTTATTCTGAACTATGTCTCCTTCATAACTGACTTGGCATTAAACATACAAACAAAAATCCCCTCCAACACTACTGAATTTTTAGTGCCAAAATCTATGTGATTATTATAATAGCAATAAAGCATAACAATAGCAACCTGCATGTAACAAAGAACTGAAACCACACAAATTTTAGCCATATCTTTTATTGTTGAAATTTTGCAAAGCTCTGAGATCACCTTTGTATGTCCTGATCTGAATATAGCAACTGACACATACTAGACCACAATAAGTAGTGGATGAATTGAATTGAACCTGCTGAATGAATGTATGGGTGACCAAGGATCAGACACCTTTTCAAAGGAATAGACTCTGTCTAATATTTAGCATCAGAGAGAAGCACTGTACCGCCTTCTGTGTTACTATGCAATAGTAGGAGAGCAGATGAAGCAAGAGCCCACCCTGGAAAAGGACTTCATCATTTCACAGCTCTGTGTAATCCCCCAACACACTTGAAGGCAATTTGAGTTTTGCTTGAGTGAGATGGGAAATCCTAGAAGAATTTTCAGATGAGGTGTGACAAGACAAGATTTCCATCTGTAAAGGGATTACTGTGGCTATAGTGTGAAGAATAGAGGAGGGAGCATGTTGGATAAAGGAAAACAATGTAGGAGAGATCTCCAAGGTGAAAAATTAAGATGGCTTGGAGTAGAGTGGAGTAGTAGAGGCAGATTCTGGAAATGATCTGGAGGACTAGCTAACAGGATTTAGCTCATGGATTGCACGTATACTGGGAGAGAAGGTGGAATGAAGGATAACTCAATGGTTTGGGCCCAAGTGGATGGAAAACAGAATTTCTATTTACTGAGATTTGGAAGACTGCTAGAGTGGCAGGTTTGAGTGGGAGAAATCAAGAATTCAGTTGTTAACAAGATAAGTTTTAAACATTTGTTACATGATTAACTGATACTTCAAAAAGTCAGCAGCCAGGAGTTCAGATTATAGTCCTAGACTGAGGTATAAATTTTGTAGTCTTCAGAGTAGAAAAGTATTTTAACAAATGAGATTAAGGAAAGGTCTGAGACTGAGCCTTGAGGCAGTCAGGGAGGAAAATGAGATAAGAAAGAGGGTCTGATGAGGTAAAAAGAGGTGATATCTCAGACACAAGTGAATGAAGTGTTGAAAGAAAGAGGGGATAATCAGCCACGACAAGCACAATTTATAGTTGTATTAATGTGAGAAATGAGACTTGACAGTTTAATTTGGCAACATGGAGATTAGGTGTGAACTCTACTAACAACAATTTTAATGGAGTTGTGCTCGGGGAGCAATCAGGGGAAAATGGAGGGATGGATAGGAAGTGAGCATGGTACATATAGTATTAAAAAAAGTTTTAGAATGGTATATTTGTAAAAAGGAACAGAGAAATTGGGCAATATCTGGGATGACATATGAGATATTGCATGTGTTTGTATGTTTAAGGGAACATTTCAATTTAAAGTGAAGGTTGTTGATGGATGAAAAATGGAGGGAACTTCCAAAGGGATGGCCTCTGAGCCTGACAGTGTGGAAATAGTCAAGCATGATGAGTTTGTCAACTGTAGGAGGAGGAAACAGGAGCTACAGCAGATACAAGTGATTTGATTCTGACAGTGTCCATTTTCTCAGTGCAGCAAGAAGCTACGGCAACATCTGTGAGTGAGGAGGAGGGAGGAATTGTTTAAAGTTTGAGAAGAGTGGAGAAGCTTGAATAGTTATCTTAGAAAGCAGGAGAGTTGAATATGTAGAAATGTTAGGGTTGTAGGACAGGCCTTGGACCCCCTTCGGACAGAATATATGAATTTAATAAAAGAATATTTTTCAGATAATCCATGAAGTATACTTAACACAATGCATAGCAAATAGAAAACGCTCCACATATTAACTACAATTAATTATGGCAACAACGACAACAGCAACTACTATGGCTAATATTACAGATTTATCATTATTTATGTGAGGAAAACATGTCATAGTCATTTATGCCCTGGTGGTGCAGTGGTTAAGAGCTCTGCTGCTAACCAAAATTTTGGCAGTTTGAATCCACCAGCAGCTTCTTGGAAACCCAATGGGGTAGTTCTACAGGGTCCTATAGAGTCGCTATGAGTTGGAATCAACTTTTTTGTTTGGGTTGTACTTTGCAGCATAAAATATGTATTCTAAAGCTTTTTGTTTAAATGAATTGGTCTATTTGGACAATTAAAGGCAGTAGAACCAGCATTATTACTACCATTGTGAAGTTTCTTGTATAGTGTGGTGTCACTTGGCATCATAAGGTGACAAATTAGAAATTGAAGACCGATTAGGTCCTCCAGAGGCACCCTGACACCTAGCACATCATGCTTCTAATGTGAGCTTTGTGATTGCTTCTCTGGTAAGCAGATGAGTTTCTATTTGCTCTTTGCTCTGAACCCAAAGGTGGACTCACTGAGTGAGTTAAAAAGCTATTAAAATGTTACAATAAATGCTATTAAAATATTCTATCTCCTATCTTTGTGTAAACTCATTAAATGATTTTTCAGTTGTTAAATGAACTGGATTTTATATTTTTTTCTATTATATTTAATTAAAAGAAATCCTGGTGGCATAGTGGTTAAGAATTATGGCTGCTAACTTAACTAAAAGCTCGGCAGTTCGAATCCACCAGACGTTCCTTGGAAACCCTATGGGGTAGCTCCACTCTGTCCTATAGGGTCGCTGTGAGGCGGAATTAACCCCACGGCAACAGGTTTGTTTTTTTATTCTGACTCCTAGGGTTTCCAAGGAGCACCTGAGGGATTCATCTGCCCACCTTTTGGTTAGCAGCAGTAGCACTTAACCAAAATGCCGCCAGCATTTCCAAGAAAGTTGTTTCCACTAGGTTGCTAACCAGGGACCTTTCTCTTGCCAGGCGAACATGATAACCCCTACACTACGGAAACTAGTTTTTAATTGTTTCCACTTTGTTTCCCCTATTTCGGAGTCAAATTAGAGTGGTTTTAAGACCGTATGGTTGGCGTTAAGCCCACTGGAGTTTGAATCCTGGTTCTGCTATTTCCATGCTGTGTGGCCTTGGGTGTGTTACCTAACCTCTTTGTACAATCCTTTTCTGTTTTGCTAAGAGTTAATCAAAAGTCAAGAAGAGGGAAAGACTTCTTAGTAGAGATTTCCTGAGTCTGTAACTATTCATTTCTGTTACTCCTTGAAGCAAAGGAAGCCCTGCCTTTGGCATCTAGCCACAATCCATTTTTTAAATCTCCAGGCACAGTTTTCACCAGGAGTTTCTCTTGAACCAATAAATACCTCAGGAAAATATAGAAACAAATAGACATTTGTGATTGCATCCAAGCCTTGCTTTTCTGTCTTTTTAAAACAAACAAACAAACAAATAAACAAACCCATTCCTGTGCAGTCAATTCTGACTCATAAGGACCCTGTGTCTCTTTGGGGAAGAAAAACCCATTAAAATAAAAACAAAAACAAACACCTATGTGATAATTTTGAGATTCTATCTATAAGAATTGCTATAAACAAAACAAAACAAAACATTGCTGTCAAGTTGATTCTGACTCATAGCTACCCTGTAGGACAGAATAGAACTGTCCCTTAAGGTTTTCAAGGGGCGCCTGGTGGATTCCAGCTGCTGACCTTTCAGTTAGCAGTCTTAGCTCTTAACCACTGGGCAATCAGGGCTTCCACAATTGCTATGGGACCATTTTAATTGCATCCTTCTGCCACCTTGTGGCTAATGGCTGAAATGACAGACTCCTAAAGCAGTTATATTTTCTGTTACGTATTTTTTAAAAGTGTGCATTATTAGGGAAATAAAATAACAAACAAAAACAACAACGACAAAAAGGTAGGCATCCACCGAAATATTACTGCGGTTACCTATGAAGGATGGATGGAGATTTTAGTTTTTCTTTTCGGCTTCAGGTATTTTCTGCACTGAGCAGGGGCAATGACTGTTCAGTGGTAGGATCCTCACCTTCCCTGTGGGAGACCCAGGTTCCATTGCCAGCCAGTGCGCTTCAGGCACAGCTACTACCCCTCTATCAGTGGAGACTTGTGTGTTATGATGCTGACAAAGTCTCAGTGGAGCTTCCAGACTAAGACAGACTAAGAAGAAAGGCCTGGTGATCTGCTTCTTATAAACCCTAGCTGTCCCCCCACCCCCGCCAAAAAGAAAAACATCATTGCCGTGGAGTTGATTCCAACTCATAGTGACCCTATGGGACAAAGTAGAACTGCCCCCATAGGGTTTCCAAGGAGTGGCTGATGGACTGAACTCCCAGCCTTTTGGTTAGCAGCCAAACACTTAACCACTGCACCCAGGAGTCAATGAAAACACTGCGAATCACAAACCTGATTCACAATCAGTCATGGGGGCCACTGACTCAAGGGTAGCTAATGACAAAAACGTCATTACCGGAGGTAGTGTTGTGCTGTGTTTAAGAGCACAAATTAGCTGGGTCTCATCCCGAGCTCCACCACTTACTGCCTCAGGCAATTCAATGAACCTCTTTGTGCCATAGCTTCTTCACTTGTGTGAGCGTTCACTATGTTAATATATGTACAGCTCAATCCTGGATCCTAGTTCTTTGTGGTCAGTCAACTCAACTGGTTTTAGTTCTTTGTGATAGTTATCATCGTCAGCACGGTCATCATTATTATCAACCCATCACCAGGGGTACATTCTGGATTAAGGGGCCAGTGTTGAGAATCAGAGCACATGAGTGTAAATTCCACGGTACATGGGTAGGTTACCATCCTCAGGGTGACTGGTTTTCTCACATATGCAACTTGGATCATCATAAAAAAAAAAAAAATTAATTGGATGGTAGTGGAAACATTGTTGTTCCTATCTGGTTTCAGGAAGACCTCTGAGCCATTTTGTTTGGCGCTACCCTCAATCTACCGGATACAGTATTTTTCAAGCTGTATCTCATTTATACTCGGCAACTACTCTAGAAGCGATCAGAAAAACACAATAAATCATATGAAAACACCATACATATCATTATTTGATTTGCTTTGTTGCTAAAATGAAATTTGCCTAATATAGATTTTCCCGTTTTTCTCCAGATACATTTTTATAATTATCAAAGGAATAGAAGCTTTTTGCCTTAAACATATATCTTCGGCAATTTCTCTTCCTTTTATCTTATAAAACTGAAGGAAGATATTTATCCAAAATGCTACTACACAGAAGGAATTCTTTGGGCACATTTGTTTGTAGCTATTATATATATAAGTGCTTAATGTGCTTTTTTCCTGTTTATTATTCTAGCAAGTATATTAAAAAAAAAAAAAAAAAAGTTGCTCTTGAGTTGATTCCAACTCATGGCAACCCCGTGTGTTAAAAAGTAAAATTGCCCCATAGACTTTTCTTGACTATAATTTTTATGGAAGCAGATCACCAGGCTTTCTTTTGTGACACTGCTGGGTGGGTTGGTAGTCAAGAGCAAACTGCAAGTAAATTTAAGCCGCCATTAAACATTTCTGTAATTATTTACATGGATGCATATCACTCCATTTCACAACGAAGTCTACTTCATTAAAATGTCACAAATATTATTTTATGATCCTTTTAAATTACAAAATATTTTTTTCATGAGTTAATATATCTTACTTAAGCAAAATACTGTACAGCAAGCACCTCGGTCCCCAAGTTTCTTGTCCCTGATGCTACAAAGCCAGAGTTCTAGGATCAGGACAATGTCTTCCAGAAATGGGTATGTAGGCATGGGCTGAGGACAGGATGCACCTGTTAAGGCTCATCTGACAGGGCCAACCAGGTCAGGTGTGCAAAGACCCTTTTAGCCTGACAGCCCAGGTTCCTTGAGGCCAAGAATTATTTTATTGGGATTTTAAGAAGCTAATTGACTTTGATCATTAAGGAGAGAAGCAAAAGCAGAGGTTCAGACAGAAACAATCACATTATTAATGGTTTTTATTATCTCTTTATATTATGACATGTGACATAACACATATGAGTACCAGAATAAAAACTTACAGCTTAATAATCATCACAAAGCAAACACTCATGAAATCACTAATCTAGCAATCACCCAAGTCAAAAAATAGAATATGGTCAGCATTTCATAGCTCTCTCGTGGCTCTTCCCAATCTCCGCAACCCCATACTACAAAATTGATGATTATTCTGAATGTCTTTAAACTTTTTAAATTACTTTTAAGCATACAGAAAGGTTTCCATGTATCCCTTACCAGCTTTCCCTAATACTAATATTTTACATAACCATACTACAATGATCAGGACCAGGAAATTAGCATTTCACTGATTTTTCTAGTAATGTTCTATTTTTGTTCCAGAATCCCATCTGTGATCCCACACTTCATTTAGTGGTTACTTTGCTTTTGTTTCTTGAATCTGTAACAGTTCTCAGTCAGACCTTGGCACCTTTGAAGAGTACTGATCATTTATTTTGGGAAATGAACTTGATAATAATCATTTCTCTGATTTTTACTGTGTTATTTTTTTTTTTGAGGTAAGTACCAAACCAAAGCCAGACCCATTGCCATAGAGTCGATTCTGACTCAGATAAATATATATCCCTAAATACTACAGTTTAATTTTTTACAGTTTGTTAAAAATTATATAAATAAAATTGTACAAATTATATTCCTTAATACTTAGCTGAGATTTTGGGAGAAAGGCTCTGATTTTTACCATGAAAAGAATCCATATTATTGGATACATGTGCACACAATAACAATAGCAGCAGCACAAGGGATTCTATGAACAGTCAGAATGACAAACAGTGATATGAAAGTGATTTCTGAATCCCAAGGTTTGAAACCAGCGTATAATCTAAATAAAACCAGCCTGTGACATGGAGCACCAGATGAGCATCCCAAAGAAAGTAGATGTCAGGTGACTTAAGACAAAAAAGAGAGAGAGAGAGATTTTAAAAGATTAAAAAAGAAGAGGAACAGATTCATTGCTGTCTGCCCCTCAGCAAAGACCAAATGAACTCCAGAGTTCCTACCAACAAGGAGTGCATAGACTGTCTGTCTATGTGCAAAGCTTCACTTGACTTTGCTGAGAGCTGGACTTCTTAAACAAGATCCAAAGAGCCAGTTGCCACCCACAAACATTACTCAAGTAGCTGCAGGACTCTAGAATGCAAGAGGGCTATAAAGTGCCCGTGCAAACTGTGTGGCTGAGTCAGCTATGATCATGCACTCAGATGGGCAGATGGACTAAATTATGGGAATCATAGCTACTTTTGGTGACTGGGGAGAGTATAAGGAGGATTTCTGAGTATGGGTAATAATCTCGACCCTGGTGGCAAATAAATGAGTGACCAATTGTTTTTATTTATATGTGTGAACATTTGCAGACTTCTCAGAATGCATGTGATAATTCATTTAATTTCATGTAAAAACAAATGAATTTATTTCTTTGTATATTTTGATTTAAAAAAAAAAAGCTGTTGCAATCGCATCGATTCCTACTCACGGTGACCCCACGTGTGTCTGAGTAGAACTGTGCTCCACAGGATTTTCAATGGCTGATGTGTTGAAGTAGATCACCAGGCCTTTCTTTCAAGGGGCCTCTAGTGTATTCGAACCTCACAACATTACAGCTAAGCATGTTAACCATTTGCATCACCCAGGGACTCCTGTCAGGCACTATACCAGAGGTAGATTTTATGGTAGTGAAATAACAAAACCAGTGTGTTTTCCTTCACATAACATTTTTTTTTTTTCAAATAGAGAAAAATTAATAGAGAAAGTTGGTTATACAGTGGTTGGAAGGCTGAAAGAGCAAAAGAGAAAGGGCTGAAAAGAGCCTGAGCTAACCCACAGATAAGACTGTAGGAGACAGGTAGTTGCCACCCTTGAGCTCAGGAAACAAGGGGAAACCCAAACCCATTGCCAGTCCAATCCATTTCCACTCATTGCAACCCTATAGGACAGAGTAGAATCATCCCACAGGGTTTCCAAGGCTGTAGCCTTTACCCAAGCAGACTACCACATCTTTCTCCTGTGAAGTGGCTAATGGTTTCGAACCACTGACCTTTCAGTAACCAAGTGCTTAACCACTGCCCACCAGGGCTCCTTATCAAAGGGAAGATGTGGGGTAACCAGAATCTAGATCTTGGAAGAGACCCTCAGACTTCTGAGGAGGTTGTGCTTCCTCGGCTTTGCTGGTATCTCTGAGGGGAAGAGGAAGGCTGGATCTAGGAGGCTGGAGCCAGCTCCTGCTACTGGCATGACACTGACAGGCACAGAAGAAAAGAACAACAGAAAGGGATTTCTTTCCACTCTTTTTGCCCTGTTGGTATAAAATAATTGGAAGCCATCTGTCATGGAATCAGAGAAAAGTAGTTCATTGAGTGGCGGTTCCAACCATTAGGTAGAAGAATAAGAGGGTATGTTTGCAGCTAAGAGTTCACAGGTAAATAAATGGCACACTCCTTTTTCCTCTACACACGTTTCTTCATCCCGTCATTTCAATAAAATTATAGCGGCAATGATTTTGTTAAACTAATGTTCAATGTTTATACTATTAAGACAACATGAATATCCACACATGAGTTGTTAGTAGCTTTGTGGCTACATTTACTTAACGACATAACTTTTTGTTGTTGTTGCACCTCTCCAGTGGAATTAATCATGTTTTAGAGATTAATTTTTTTTTTTAGAGATTTGTTTTTTGTTTGTTTTTCTTTTTAGTTTGCTTCTGTACAATATGTATATGTTTTTTCTCTATAAATATCCCTTCAATGTTGCAAACACTTCAGGAATGCTCCTAGTTTCTTCTTCATCGGAATCCCTGCTGCATCCTCTGCCCTCCTGCCTTCACTCAGACTGCCTTCTCTCAGTCTTAGCTGTACAACATCCTTTCCCCTCCCTCTCGCCCCACCACCCAGGATTTCCCTTCCCTGTTTTCTCTCTCCTGCCTTGGATCCCTGTTGTCTATATTCCGTGCTTTTCTTATTCTTGGTTTACTCTCTCATTCTACCAGAGCATATCCCTCCATAGATTACTAAACAAGGTACATGGGAGAAGAATTTTTTACATCATTCAAGTCTGGAAATATAGTCTATCCTCCCACTTGATGGAATTTTGCCAAGGCGTACACTTCTAGGTTCAATATCATTTCGCCTCATAATTATAAAGACATAAGTCCATTTTCTTCTTTTAGTATTTCTACTGAGAATTCCAATGTAATTTTGATATGAAATATTTGCTCTGAAAATTGTTGCCCCTCTGAAGGCTTTTAAGCTCTTCAATTTGCATGTGGATTAAAGTTTCATAATGACATGTCAATATGCATCTTAATAATTGCACTGGACACTTGAGGGGACTTTCGATCTTGAAATTCCAGAACATTTTGTTGAAATAGTACTTAAATATTTTCCTCCATTTCATTTTTTTCTATTGTTTTCCCCTGGTATTCCTATTATTTGCAGCTTGGCTCTCCCAACCTGAACCTTTAGGTTTATAGTCTTTTCTACCTTATTTCCCATCTCTGTTTATTCTGCTTCATTTTTCCACTGTAATATTGTGGAATAATATGTTTATGTGCTTAAGAACTCTTCCTTATTCTGCTAATTCTCCTTTTATAGCATCATATTCTAACTTAATATGTTTTTACATTATTATCTCTCTGAGAAGAAAAATTACAGTTCTTTTTTGAAAGTGTTCTTTTGTTACCTGTATACTATACTTCTGTTTTTTTTATATACTATACTTCTGTTACTTCAAATCATGGATTTGAGCCACCTGCTGCAAAGCCAATACTGAGACAGGAGGAGGTAACAGCAAGAGGGCTTTACTGAACACCGGTGTCCAAGAGACAGAGGGGGTTGAATTTCTCCCAAATTCTGTGTAGCTTTAAAGGGCTAACGGGAGGGTTTTGTAGGGGGAAGGTCAAGGTTACCTAATGTTTTTAAGCACGTAGCCCACAGATGGTCTTATACGTCACAAAACAACTACAAGAAACTCTTTATGAAACTAAAGATATGCATGTCAGACTTCTGGACTCTAATCTGTATGTTTGTAAAACGCTGAAAAAACTTACATCAGAGTCTCTTGGCTAGTGGAACTGTTCTGCCAAGTCCACTCTGACTGAGATAAGGAACAAGAAAGGAAGTTGAAGATCAAAAGTGCCAGGCAGCCTTCCTAGCTGCCGTCTTGCAGGCTGAAGGTAATTTCTCAAGAGAACAAAGAAGAGAAGAGAGACCAAGGCCACAGGAGCTGAGAGAGCTCCACATCCCTTTGCAAGAGACCGGTGCAGCTGGTGGAATAAAAATGCTTAGAGATTAAGGTTATGGCTTTAGTTATGTCAAGCTCTCAATCACCCATTTTGAATAGGAGAAAACATGTTGCAAGGTATTAGGGTCACAGGACATTTTCAGTTTTGAGGTGTCAGTAGGTCTAATTGGGGGAATTTCAAAACTAAAATTAAGCACTCTATAATCAAATTAAACTTACTTAAATTAATTCTACTTTCATGATAACATTTGACTTCTAATAAAGTTTACCATTTGCAACACAAAGCTTAGCCACGCTTGTTATGTTAAGAGTGAAACAGGCTATTCAGTCATATCTTGAACAGAACCAGTGTCATTTTTCAAAGACTAGAGATTAATCACAGCTTATACAGCTATGCTGAAACAAACTAGAAAATATATTCCCTCTACCTTAATATTAAAGCACTAAAGAAAACACATTTTTTCTACCTCACTTCTACCTCCCACACCCCGCGACCCCACGGTGGTTGTATTATTGTGTTTTCTGCCTTCTACTTTCAAAGTTTTCCTCAAGAGTCTAGTGACACGTGGCTATCTACTGAAGGGAAGATTTCTGGTCATGAACAAGGCTTAATAACTGGTGGGCTTCTCTGTACTGTGATCTCACTGGTTCATTCACTTGAGAACCCCTAATTGTCAGTACCTGTAGGCATTTTACTTGGCATTGTCTGTTTCCTCCTAATGGAATCTGTCTGCAGTGGGAGGATGACGCCTGACGCCTTCTTCCAGCTTTCTGAGAGCCAAAGTAGGAGGGAAAGGGCTGAGGTTTCTCACAAGTCAGTATGCACATTTTCCATGTCTACTCCCTCTGCTATGCCTATTTTTCCAAGACCAGAGCCCTGAGGCTCAATATCTCCATAAAGTAAAGTTCCACTGTTTTGCAGATATGGGTGGAGGCATTGTCCAGCTATGTGAAGTGAGTGCAAAGATTAAGGGTCTATCAGTTTTTTATACAGATTTTCAACCCAGCCCCTGTTCGCAGTTCCACCTGCACCCCCTCTTTTAGAAATACCTGGTAATTCCAACTTTGAGTCTTGGAGCTGTCCTCCACCATGATTCACCTTGACTTTGAGCGTCTCTCATTGCAACTTAGTTTTGTACTCTTTTACGTCCTTAACCACCCACCGCCGTCCAGTCGATTCCGACTCATAGCGACCCTATAGGACAGAGTAGAACTGCCCCATAGACAAGGAGCGCCTGGCGGATTCAAACTGCCGACCTCTTGGTTAGCAGCCATAGCACTTCACCACTATGCCACCAGGGTTTCCTTTTAGGTCCTAGTAAGTCATATAGTGGCTACCTATTTAATTTCCAGGTTCCAAAATTTTATCGCTGTCTTCTTTCCTAATTTCTGGGTCTTTGTGTATTTACGTTTTAAAATTTTAGCTTTTTCATTGAGCAGTAAACACTCATTCTTTGTATCTGAAAGTGGCTTCATTTTTTATTTTTTTTAAAAAATTATTTTGCCCTAACTTTTGAATAATAGCTTGGCTGGGTTTAAAATTAAGAATTGGTAGTTTTAATCTCTCAAAAATTTTCTTTGAGTCTTCCTATTGTTTAATTCCCATGTGCTTAGAGATTTTCCTGCTGTCTTTCAGATCATATTTTGAAAATTATATTTGAGTACATCTTTTTGCTCTATTCACTTAGTGGTATATTTCAATAACAGTAACTATATCTTATGTTTGACATCTTTTGTTGGTTTCCAAATGTATCGTTTTCTTTTTAATGTTTTAATTTTTCCTGTTTTATTTTCCTCAATATTTTTTCCATTTTTTTTCAAGTCCTTAACCATTTTTAGCTATTTCTGCTCTTTACCATGAACTGGAATCAATTTGATGGTAGTGGGTATTTTTTTTTTTTATTTCTTCTTTACTTGTTACTAATGTGCTGTTCTTATTTTTCCCCTTTATTACCCAGGCTTTGTCTGCTAAATACAAATCTCTATGTTTGCACTGGGTTATGTTTGTTTTATATTTACTCCTTTGACACTTCATATTTAGCAGTTGAATTTCATTTCACAGAAATATATTTGATTACATTTTTACTTCATTTAACGATCTTTGTAGATATCATGATATAATTCTTCTTTTGTACTTTTTCTATGTTTCTTGTCATTTTCTATTTATTTATTTTTACATGTGATGTTTGATGATGGCTCAAATGAAATAACTTAAAGAAGAGTTTCTGTCCCTCGTTATCAATTTTTTTCTAATTCAGGAATTAGTTTTGAATTGTGTTTAAAGCCTTTAGATTGTTCATGTTTGTTACACAGATTTTCATAGAACAGAATTAGTGAAATGTCCTACAGTCCTGTATATACTTGTGTGATCCATAATTGTAGGCCTGAGATAAAAGCTAGCGCTTTTGCTTCTTTTCATCTTTAAGAAAACTTCATTTTAAGAATCTCTTTTCTCTTTTGTAAACATTGTTTTGAGTTCTTCAATCTCTTTATTTCACACTGACAAAGAATATGTTTTTCTTAAGTTTTTCTGATTTTTCTTTTGCCTTATTGTATCTCCAACAGTTAGAACAGGGATACTTATACAGCAGGGGCTCAGCAAACATTTGAGCAATAATAAATAAACCAATGACTGACAAAAGTTTTGAAATACATAATCAGTACATTGATTGTCTAATTATGTTAATTGAAGAAGCTATTTAAAAGATTCAACTTAAAAAAGTGACAGCTCACTTCATTTATTAAAAATGAGAGAACAATTTTTTCATTCCCTAGGACTTTGTGACACTTCAAGTTTGGCACCTAGTTATCTACAAGGATAGAAAGCCCCAGGAATCTCCTGAGAAAATCAGCTCCCTATGTGCTCTTTATGCCCTTACCCTCAATGAAATAAAAGTGGTCCCACCTTTTTGCTCATCTCCTCAAATCTACACAACACCACGCATTTAACTGGGAAGTCACTCTAGGTGGGAGAGCCTGAGATAAAACTGCCAGTGCAGGGCAGACACAGATGTCACTCTACAAATGACCCCTGGGGAGGTGAGTTTAAGTTTTGCCAACTCTGCCACTGACCAGCTTCACAATCCAGGTAAGCTACTTATATTTTTTAAGGTGGAAAGGCCAAAAATGATTTATTTAAAAGATCAGGAATTCATAAATTCATCAGGCATAATATTTCCCTGGCTTGAGGAGAATTTCTGTAAGCTCTATGGAACTTCATGAAGCTCAATTTATATTATGAAGCACAAGTTATCATTGTTCTCTGTTTAACCTCAAAGACCTGGTGCTGTAAATTGTTTCTAGAATATGTATGTTAAAACACACACACACACACACACGTTTTTATGACTGTTATAGAATTTTACTGCAAACCATTTCATTTCTCATATTGCAGCAGTGAAATTTAAATTCCTCATATTGAAAGGCATAAAAGGTCAAGGAGTTGATTGTTTTGTAAAATATTGCCTTGCGTCTAGCAGAATTTTAACATTTGGATATTACAAGAAGCAAAATTGGCACTTCAGTTTGTTGAACTGAGAAAAGATTCTTCATTAAATAACTTTGAAAGCTTAATAACAAATTAGGAGTAAATTTTCTATCCTGTTCTCACACTGAAAAAACAAGACAAAACAATACAAAAATTCAAATGTATTAAAGGTTTACATGCACAAAATAAAACTAAATAATAATAAGACAAATGTATGAATAAGTGCCACTTTTAAGTTATAAACTATACAATAAAGAAAATATGATGGAAAATAAATACAAACTTAAAAAAGGGAAAAGTATCTCTGAAGAGAATATGTAAAGATAAACCATATTAAAATACTTTTTTTAATTGAGACATTTATGTGGGTGACAGGAGAAATCAAAGGCTAAAGTTCAGTAACGTATAGTGATTTCTTACAAATTAATTGGAAGAAGATAAGCCTATCAACTAGAAAGAGAAAACTGGCACAAGTAGACATTTCAGGAGAGAAATGTTTGTAGATGACCAGTAAATACAAAAGAATACTTGAATGATAAAAATGAAACTTAAATCCTCAGTGAGGTCCCATTCTTTGACTTAATGAATTGCAAAGAAGAAAAAATGGGTGGTTATCACTGGTGTTCCAAATAAAGTAAAAGGAGGCTCCCAGGTCTGTCGTAGATTCTTGACAGAAAGCAACCCGAATACATGAATCCAAAAGGTACACTAGTGGTAGCTCCCATTTGCGATGGAGTTCTGTTCAGATGACTCCATGGTAAGTTGGTTCTGACAGAAGCCTCATAACTCATTTTATTGTTGTTGCTGTTGTTTTTTCAGTTGTCATTGTTGCCTGCTGTACAGCAGTTTGTTTTTTTTTAAACAGTAAATCATAACACTGGACAACTACAAGTGAACATCTTAAAATGATAACATCAGCAAATTACAAACTGCAACATTTTATGTAGTACGTATTACTAACGATGAGGTGTATAAAAAAGGGATGGTCCTAAGTGCAGCTCATTATAACTCGATTACCTTGTAAGTTGGGGGCTCCCTTAAGTTATTTATTTATTTTAAATTGTGATCATACATAGAATCGTGTAATTCATTACACAGAAATTTATCTCTGTTGTTTTAAATTAGAAAAAAAATACAGGGTGCCTACATTTAAATAAAACAGAACATGTTAGATATATTTTGTTACTAAGGTGGAATGTTATGAAGCATTAAATTAATTCAAAAGAATGACTTTTCTAAAAGTGTTTACATACATGAGAACACACACCCAATTATAATATTTAGTTCTGTCAATTTGTCTTACCGTGGGGCTTGTGTGTTGCCACGATGCTGGAAATTGTGCCACAAGTATATCAAATAACAGCAGGGACATCCATGGTGGACAGGTTTCAGTGTAGCTTCCAGACTAAGACAGACCAGGAAGAAGAACCTGACAAATCTACTTCTAAAAGTATTGGCCAGTGAAAACTTATGAATAGCGCAGAGGATGTCTGATATAGTGCTAGAAGATGAGCTCTTTAAGTTGGAAGGCACTCAAGATCAAATTTGGAGGTACACTCGCTAACAGTGTCCATATGCATGTCATGGATTGAATTATGTCCCCTGAAAAACGTGTATCAGTTTGGCTGGGCCCATGATTCCCGGTATCGTGTGATTTTCTTATATGTTTTAAATCCCTCCTCTATGAAGTTAATGATGGAGGATGGGTGGCAGTTGTGTTAGTGAGGCAAGACTCAACCTACAAGATTGGATTGTGTCGTAAGGCAAGCTCTTAAAATGTAAAAGAAAGAAGCAAACAGAGAGACAGGGGGACCTCATACCACCAAAAAAGTAGTGCTGGGAACAGAATGCATCCTTCGGACCCAGGGTCCCTGCACAAAGAAACTCCTAGTCTGGGGGAACATTGATGAAAAGGCCAACAGAGACAGAAAATCTTCCTCTGGAGCTGATTCCCTGAATTTGGGCTTTAAGCCTACTTTACTGTGAGAAAATAAAATTCTCTTTGTTAAAGTCATCCACTTGTGGTATTTTTGTTGTAGCAGCACTAGATAACTAACACAATGCAGATGATACAACCTGGCTTGCTAAAGTGAACAGGACTTGAAACACTTACTGATGAAGATCATAGACTACAGCCCTCAGTATTGATTACACCTCAACATAAAGAAAACAAAAACCCTCACCACTGGACCAATAAGTAACATACTGATAAATGGAGAAAATATTGAAGTTATTGAACAATTTTATTTTACTTGGATTCACAATCAACACCCATGGAAGCAGCAGCCAAGAAATCAAATGATGGACAAATCTGCTGCAAAAGACGTCTTTAAAGTGTTTGAAAAGCAAAGACGTCACTTTGAGGACTAAGATGTGCCTGACCCAAGACATGGTGTTTTCAATTGCCTTATATGTGTATGAAAGCTGGACAATGAATAAGGAAGAAGGAAGAAGAATTGATGCCTTTGAATTATGGTGTCAACAAAGAATATTGAATATACCAAGGTCTGCCAGTAAAATGAACAAATCTCATTTGGAAGAAGTACAGCCAGAATGCTCATCAGAAGCAAGGATAGTGAGACTTCATCTCACATACTTTAAACATGTTATCAGGCAGAACAAGTCCCTGGAGAACATCATGCTTGGTAAAGTAGAGGGTCAGTGAAAAAGATGAAGACCTTCAATGAGGTGGATTGACACAGTGACTGCAACAATTGGCTCAAACATACAGCAATTATAAGGATGGTGCAGGACCAGGCAGTGTTTCAATCTGTTGTGCATAGGTCCACTATAACTGAAGAGTACCTAACAATGAAGGGAAATACAGAGCTACATGCAGTATAATTTTAATTCTACATTTAATATCCTTCATGTACTATAACTACATATATATATAAAAAAAAAACTAAAAAAAAATATACCCTATTTATTAACTGATATATGTTGAAAATAAAAAATTCTTATAGTAAACATTATCTTTGATGGTGGGATTATAGAAAACTTTATTCCTTCTTTTTTTTTCATATTTGTCTTAAATTATAGTGCTCATAAAAAGCAACGCTATAGTAAAAAAGATAAAAGTTTTAAAACATAATTCATTTTAATTTCAATTCCCAAATACTGCATAATACTATTGACCTTAATTTATTATTTCTTTCCATAAGGAAAATCTGAGCCCATGATATATCTTTAATTTTTTATTCAAGTAAACATAACTGTGTATATATATATATAACAAAACATTAGCCAATTCAATGATTTTACATTACAGTACAGTAATATTAATTACATTCACTATGGTTTGCAACCATCACCACTCTCTGTTTCTGAATTACTTGATTACCATTAACAGAGACTCAATGCCCCCTAAACAATGACTTTCCCTTTCCCCCTCTCTCCCACCCCTGGTCACCACTAACAAACTTCGGCTTCTATACATTTGCCTATTCTAGATATTTCATATAAGTGGGAGCATACATTTTTTGAGCTGCTGACTTATTTCACTCAGCATAAAGGTATATTAAAACCAAAAGTACAGATGGACTACATGAAAATTCTTGCCCAAATGTCAGTTTAATACAGTGTTGCTTCCTGAACCAGATGGAGTTATGTATATGAAATAAACTGTCTGTAGAAACTGACTGCTGAGACTATGTGGTACAGTCTAATGAAAACAGACAGATGTTCTGTAACTAATCCAGAGTGCCTTTCAGAGAAATAAAGGACATGGGTTCAGAGGAACAATCATGAGAATTTAGGTGGGGAAATTGTGTTCAACTGAGGTATCTGATGTCCTGGCCTGAATGCACACTTGCTCACATCTAATCATTCCTCATCGGGCCTGGCTTCCTGGGGCTGACACCCATCTTTATCAGCAAAAAAAGTGTTCCGTCTTCTGTCTGTGTGAAATGCCCTCGCTCTGTTTCTTGCATCCTCCATCCTTATCCTCAACTATACTACCCTAATGTCCATCTGGTGGCGTAGTGGTTAAGAGTTATGGCTGCTTACCAAAAGGTCTGCAGTTCACATCCACCAGGCGCTCCTTGGAAACCCTGTGGGGCAGTTCTACTCTGTTGTATAGAGTTGCTATGAGTTAGAATTGACTTGACAGTAGTGGGTTTTTGTGTGTGTGTGTGTGTATGTGTGTGTGTAATAAAAAAACCGTATTGTTCATCTGAAATATTGATTTATTATTATTTATTTGCTCATTTGTGTACTTACTGTCTTTCTCAAGGTTATGAGTTTTTTAAAAGCAGGACTTAAGCTGTCTTGTTCACAGCATATTTCAGATCATAGCCCAGGGTCTTGCACATAACCAATACTTTGCACTGCTGAAAAGAGGGAGTCCATCATAAATAAAAATCATAGCATTCCTCAAATTTCTGCATTGCTTATACACTTTCATAATCTAATTTTCACAACCTATGACTCAGTTTCCTTTCAAGTAACAGCATTTTTTGTGCCTGTGTCTCTCATGTTCTTAATTTCCTCTGAAATATTGGACCATTCCTGGAAGATAGAAAATTAATATTCATGACAATGTTCTCTAAATCCACTGTCTCAGGTTAGTATTATTTGTCTGATATTTCTGTATCATCTTTTCTCCTGTCCATGAAACAAAAGTTTGTATTAATCACTGATTTTGTAATTTTGTTAGTTTGATTCATTTCAAATATTTAATAATAGTTACTGGTTGAAATTTATCATGTGCCTAATTGATTATCGAGGATAACAATAATGAACATCGGAGGGATAAAAATTAAATAATAATTACTGAACTTTCTGTTCTACTACATGTTTAGTGTTTTGTGCTAAAAATTAGCAGGTGCTAGTATATTGTTAAGTAGCCCTGGTGGCACAATTGTTAAGCACTCAGCTACTAACCATAAGGTTGTGGTTCAAATCCACCAGCCACTTCATGGAAGAAAAGACCAGGCCATCTGTTTCCATAAAGATTACAGCCTAGGAAATCCTATGATTAGTTCTACTCTGTCCCATATGGTAGCTACAAGTTGGAATCATCTTGAAGGCACACAAGAACAGTATGTTGTTATCCTGAATCTTCTGAGGTGGAAATTAAACATTTTGTAAATAATGGTAGTAGCTCAGATTTTTTTTTCTTAAAATAAATTACTTAATGTGAAAGGACCAGGTGTCCAACCTAGGTTTGCCTCATTTAAAAACTGGTGTGTCTTCTATGACAAACGCTTCTTCAGGCACCCAAAGAAAAACATTATGATCGGGATCTCACTATTTAGAGTCTATGTTGTTGGCTGATGAGAGCCGAGCGACCTGCTTGTAAATTATCTCCGCTATAAGTGTCACTATTAACATCACCAAAAACAAACACAATAATGCCTACTATATTGGAGGAGGAAAGCCTGGTGGCGTAGTGGTTAAGTGTTATGGCTGTGAACCAAAGGGTTGGCAGTTCAAATCCTCCAGGTGCTCCTTGGAAACCCTATGGGGCAGTTCTAATCAGTCCTTTAGGGTCACTATGAGTCAGAATCGGCTCAACGGCACTGGGTTACTAGGTTATACTGGAGGACAACATATATGAAAAATAGAGCTTTGTGTTCAACATTTCATTCCAATTATTTTCGAGTAGCTACTACATACAGGAATGAAAGAATAATCTTGAAGGAGCACAGAAATGTTATAAGATAGTCGTGAGGGTGTCCACTAGGGGTATTTGTGATTACAGATTTTAAAGATGAATTCCAAAGAGTGGTGTCTTCCAAATGCCCCTTTGATGTAAACAATACAGCCTTATAAAAGAAATACAGCATCTTATTAGCTTAATATAAGGGAAAACAGCCAAATGTTGTATGCCCCAAGAATTCCTTGACAACTAATAATGTGTGCCTTCTCTGAATAAAGGAGAGTGCAGTCTTTCTCTGAACTCAGTTTACAAAATTCTACTCACAATTATGTCTAAACCCCAATGTCAAATGCAACAGGAAAGACCAACACGAGTTTCTCAGTGGACTTCATCCTTCTAGGCTTTTCAGAGTGGCCTCAGCTGGAAACGGTTCTCTTCTGGATAGTGGCAATCTTCTACATCATGATCATCTTTGGCAACCTGACCATCATTGTGCTCTCTTGTATAGACCCTTGTCTCTACACACCCATGTACTACTTTCTTAGCAATCTCTCCTTCTTGGAGCTCTGCTTTACCACCACCACTGTGCCCCAGATGTTGTCAAACTTGTGGGGACCTAAGAAGACCATCACCTACACAGGCTGTGTCATCCAACTCTGTGTGTTTCTCTGTCTTGGTGCCACAGAAGGTGTCTTGCTAGTGGTAATGGCCTTTGACCGCTATGTTGCTGTCTGCCAGCCACTGCGCTACACCATCATAATGAACCCTCCTCTCTGTTGGAAGCTGTCCCTTATGGCCTGGCTCTCTGGCCTGATGGAATCTCTGATCCAATCTCCCATCACACTCCAGCTGTCCTTCTGTGCCCACCACCATGTGGATGACTTTCTCTGTGAGGTGCCTGCCCTCATACGTCTGGCTTGTGGAGACACCTCCTCCAATGAGTGGCAGATGAGTATCTCTGCCATTCTCTTCACCATCCTGCCTGTAGGGTTGATCTTAACATCTTATGGCTACATAGCTCAAGCTGTGGGGAAAATCAAGTCAGAAGAGGGGAGGCAGAAAGCCATTGCCACTTGCTCCTCCCATCTTCTGGTGGTTTTCATGTTTTATGGGACAGTGGCAATGGTTTATACAGACCCTAAGAACGACTTTGCTTCCAAACATGGAAAGTTCTTCACCTTCTTCTACACTGTGGTCACACCATTGTTGAACCCTCTCATCTATACCCTGAGAAACAAGGAAGTAAAAGAGTCTCTGCAAAGATTGCTGAAGAAATCGATCAGCCAATGAAAAAGTACATAATCGATTTTTTGGGCTAGAAAGAAACTCAAAAATCTTGATTTCCACCCATATTCCTTTAAACAATGCAAGGAGAGACTTGTCTTTGAAACATCACTAAAAAGGGTGGATTTAGTTCAATGATGATAATTGATGACTTATTTCTTCCTATGATTTCACACATCATCTTCTTAAAGATATGTGAAAATTAACACAATTTTTGGCACATATTAAGTGTACAAAGATATATTTGGCTAAGGAGAAATACTAGTTACATAATTAACTTTCGAGAAACTTAAATTATTTCTTAAGCAACATAAGCACCAGGAGCTTAACATAAACAAAATAGCAAACAAATTGTAACAATTTATTATTACATTTTAAAACAACAACAAAAAAGTAAAACTGGCTATTATAGATTCTTTTATACAAGCTTGAAGGGAGGGAAGTTTGCCTGGTTTCCCTAGGAGCTTTCTATATATTCAAGTTTTTTTTTTTTTCTTTTTTATTTGACTGTAAGAGTGAGACCTTGAGTACAAAGAAAGAATTCAACTTGCATTCTTGGTGTTTGGGTGCTGTATTTCTCCTTTATTTGGAATTTTCAGAAGATGAAGCCACCACAGTGAGCTGCTACTGATATATTTGAGTTCAAAGGAGCCATGAACACTTTCTTTCTTGAGACAGAGAGATCTCTATGCTTAACCTACATTTAACTTAATCTCCATGTAAGTATAAATATGCTATAAATTTAATTAAATCTATTGTCCAACCTATATAGTAGTTTACCTTATTTTTAGACAAAATGAATATAAGAAAAGTCAAGTGCCTCATGGGTTCTCTGTGTACTTCCTTTGTTATTATACAGTAGAAATACAATTCTGTCTAAATCAAAGCCAGATTTTTTTTCAAATGGAACTCGGATATTAAAGATGCACCAAGCAATTTAGAACAGCAATTAAAAAAAAAATTTAATTAATGAATGGTGCTGGCATAACTGGATATCCAGCTGCAAAAAAAAAAAATGAAACAAGAGCCATACCTCACACCATCCACAAAAACTAACTCAAAATGGATCAAAGACCTAAATATAAAATCTAAAATGATAAAGATCATGGAAGAAAAAATAGAGACAACAGCAGGAGCCCTAATACATGGCATAAACAGTATACAAAACATTACTAATGATGCTGAAGAGAAATTAGATAACTGGGAGCTCCTAAAAATCAAACACCTATGCTCATCCAAAGCCTTCACCAAAAAACTAAAAAGATTACCTACAGACTGGGAAAAAGTTTTTAACTATAACATTTCTGATCAGTGTTTGATCTCTAAAATCTACATGATACTGCAAAAACTCAATAACTAAAGGACAAATAACCCAATTAAAAAATGGGCAAAGATTATGGACAGGCACTTCACTAAAGAAGACATTCAAGTAACTAACAGATACATGAGGAAGTTCTCACAATCATTAGCCATTAGAGAAATGCAAATTGTAGCTATAATTAGAGTCCATCTCACTTTAACAAGGCTGGCATTAAACCAAAAAAAAAATAATAATAAATGTTGGAGAGGTTGTGGAGAGATTGGAACACTTATACACTGCTGGTAGGAATATAAAATGGTACAACCACTCTGGAAATTCATTTGGCATTTCCTTTAAAAAGCTAGACATAGAACTACCATACGATCTAGCAATCCCACTCCTTGGAATAGATCCTAGAGAAATAAGAGCCTTTGCATGAACAGACATATGCACACCCATGTTCACTGCAGCACTGTTTACAGTAGCAAAAAGATGGAAGCAACGAAGGTGCCCATCAATGCATGAATAGATAAATAAATCATGGTATATCCACACAATGGAATACTATGCATCAATAAAGAACAGTGGTGAATCTGTGAAACATTCCATAACACGGAGGAATCTGGAAGGCATTATGCTGAGTGAAATTAGTCGCATGCAAAAGGACAGATTTTGCATAAGACCACTATTATAAGAACTCAAGAAATAGTTTAGACAGAGTAGAATATATTCTTTGATGGCTGGGAAGGGGACGGAGGGAGGGAGAAGTGGTATTCACTAATTAGATAGTAGATAAGAACTACTTTAGGTGAAGGGAAAGATAACACACAATGCAGGAGAGGTCAGCAACTGGACTAAACCAAATCAGTTTCCTAAATAAACTGAATGCTTCGAAGGCCAGCTTAGCAGGGGTGGGGGTTTGAGAACCATGGTTTCAGGGGACATCTAAGTCAACTGGCATAATAAAATCTATTAAGAAAACATTCTGCATCCCACTATGGAGAGTGGCTTCTGGGGTTTTAAACTCTAGCAAGCAGCCATCTAAGATGCATCAAAGGGTCTCAACCCACCTGGAACAAAGGAGAATGAAGAATACCGAAGACACAAGGTAATTATGAGCCCAAGAGACAGAAAGGGCCACAGAAAGCAGAGACTACATCAGCCTGAGACCAGAAGAACTAGATGGTGCCCGGCTACAACCAATGACTGCCCTGACAGGGAACACAACAGAGAATCCCTGAGGGAGCAGGAGAGCAGTGGGATGCAGACCCCAAATTCTCATAAAAAGACCAGACTTAATAGTCTGACCGAGAATAGAAGGACCTCGGAGGTCATGATCCCCAGACCTTCTGTTAGCCCAAGACAGGTAGCATTCCCAAAGCTAACTCTTCAGACAGGGATTGGACTGGACTATAGGTGGATGGGATAGAATATGATACTGGTGAAGAGTGAGCTTTTGGATCAAGTAGACACATGAGACTTTGTGGGCAGCTCCTGCCTGGAGGGGAGATGAGAGGGCAGAGGGGGTCAAAAGCTGGCCGAATGCACATGAAAATAGACAGTGGTGAGAAGGAGTGTGCTGTCTCATTAGGGGGAGAGCAGTTAGGAGTATATAAAAAAAAAAAAATAGCAAGGTGTATATAAGTTTTTGTATGAGAGACTGACTTGATTTATAAACTTTCACTTAAAGAACAACAAAAATTTAAAAATAAATAAGTAAAAATTTCAAATTTAAATCAAAATCAATTCAAATCAAAAATAAAATGATCCATTAAGCTTTACTGCACTTTTTAAGGCCTTTGTTCCGTGAGAAATCTCAACGGTACCACATACAAGAAATTGTAAGAGATACCCATTCTCGGATTTATCACTGAGTCTTTTTGGTGGTTGACAGATGTCATTACCAAGAATTGCTTAAGACAGAGGTCTTGGAGTGACATCGATGGGAAAATGTATGGAAATCAGGTGCCTTAGCAGTGGCTAAAAGTAATACTGTCCATGTGAGACCCTGGTAATGTTGGAATGGATGTACTAATTAGGATGCGTAAGAAAATACTGAGGTAATGACCTCATCTTAACACACAAGGCAGGTTTATCTCTTACACATACAAAGTCCAATGTGGATGCATGTGACTCTGAAGCTGTTGTCTTCCACAAGTCCAAGCTGCTTTGTCTTTGGATCATCTCCTTTCCTACATGTCCCGCCATGACAAAAGAAGACAGATTTGGAGAGCCAATTCTGATAATTAAATGCTTCTTCCCAGAATTACACACAGCACTTTCTCCCACGTGCCATGGGTCAAAACAAGTCACATGACCATGTCTAACTTCAATTGACCAAAGGTCTGAAATCCTCCCATGTGTCTTCAAAACTGAAAGAGCACGGCCATTTAAGATACAACTTTTGGTCTCTGCTCATCTGGAGCAAAAGAGAATGAAGGAAACCAAAGACTCAAAGAAGAAACATGAACCGTGACCAATTCTAACCTGGAGACCAGAAGAACTACATGGTGCCATGCTACCACAATAGACTATTCTGACCAGGAACACAATAAAAGATTCTGGATAGAATGAAAAAAAAATGTAGAACAAAAAAATTCCTAAGAAATGCCAGATCTGCTAGATCAAAAGAGACTAGAGGAACTACCTTGTCTTAAGCAATTCTTGGTAAGGACATCTGGCAACCACCAAAAAGACTCAGTGATAAATCTGAAAATGCGTATCTCTTACAATTTCTTGTAAGTATGTGGTACCGTTGAGATTTCTTCCAGAACGAAGGCCTTAAAAAGTGTGGTAAAGCTCAATGGAAAATTTTATTTTTTAGGCTATCACCCTAAGATACCCTTTGAACCTGGCACTCTCGAAGGTCACCCTTCACCAAATAATAGATTGGCTTATGAAATAAACAATATCATCCAAGAATAATCTGCCCCTTAAACAATCAACTATATGAGACAAAATGGTCAACATTTACCCAAAAGCAAGATGAGAAGACAAGAAGGGGAAGGGAAGCTAGATCAATGGAAACAGAATAAACAGAATGGAAATAATGAGAACGCTGACACATTGTGAAAATTGTAACCAATGTCACAGAAAAATTTGTATAAAAATTGTCAAGCAGGAACATAATTCATTGTGTAAACTTTCACCTAAAATACAATAAAATATTTTTTAAAAAAGTAGAAGAGCAATGGGTATGAACAGTGTAATTCTTAAGTTAACATACAGACAAAATGTTACAGGGCTCAGCTGAAGATGTCTCCTGGAGATGGGAGAAGAAGGGGGGTTATGTTTTCTTTGTGAAGTTGAGGGCCCAGTAGGTGTTTCTTTTTTATGCAGCTGTTATCAAATAGTGTCTTTATAGAAACTTAGAAAAACTTCAAAGAAGGAAGAATTGCAAGGAATCTTGCATATTAGACTACCAGCTGCTCCGCTGAAGCAGCAGATACGTTTGTTCGTTTTTTCCTGCTTTTCTTATCTGTTCACTGTTTTCAGTTTTTGTTCTCCCAATATCCAGTTCCGTTTTGTATACTTTTTTATTATTTACTCCCCTCCTTTCCATCTTTAAAGCATTTCCTTCTCAAAGGGTTGGGCAGTCACTGCCAGCGCTGTGAAGCTGTGGTCATTGACATTTTTCACCTGTAGCCTCACCTTCATCCACATCCTGAGTCAGTCTTCATAAGCACAAAGAACAAATTAAGGGTCAGAGTTGCACAACAGGTGATGTTTTCATTGTTATTATTTTAGGCATGGTCTCAGTGTGCAATGTGCCCCGGGTAGCCTCTTACATTTTCTTACTAGAAGATTCACAAGTGGATTGGAAAAAAAAAATACGTATTATTAAGGCTTATAAACAGGACATCTCACCCAGCAACAATAAAATACATACCTTTATGCAAAAGTCCATGAACATTGGCAAGAGAAACTATGTCTTGTGCCAGGAAACAAATCTCAATAATAACATCTGTATCTAGATAGAGCCTGTAAAGACACAGGCTATAAGCATATATTGAAAATACCTTGGAAAACTAGGTACAAATCTCAAGTCACCTATATTATATAAATGTCACACTGATCTCTGAATTTTCTTTAAGAATACTAAATGATAGGAAAAATGTAGCAATACAAATCAAGGCTTTAATGAAAATCCTTTAAACTGTAAAGTCATTTTCAAGTATTAAGGAAGAGGAAATTTCAAATGTGTGGTGCTTTAGGAAGTAGAACACCTATTTATACTTCACAATAAAACTGGCTGAAGACGAATTTCAGCCTAATAAGTAATGAAGAGAGAAACTGTGTTATAAAAGTTTTATGATGAGAATTAGATCCATTTAATATTAACACATGAGGAAACATGACTAAATAAATTAGAACCAAACCTGTGCCGTTGAGTCTATTCTGACTCATAGCAACCGTATGGGACAGAGTGGAACGGCCCCATAGAGTTTCCAAGGAGTGGCTGGTGGATTCAAACCGCTGACCTTTTGGTTAGCACCCAAGCACTTAACCACTGTCCCACCAGGGCTTCAAATAAATTAAAGTATGGCTAAAAATAGAAAATAAATGTGACAAACCATCACGATGTGAAAATAATAACAAACAAGTTGCAGAGGTTGATTTGAGGGATGTGAGGAGTATGAATAAGTTCTACTACTCCCACCAATATTTACAAGTTGTTTTTCTTGTCCTTTATGTCTTCATAAAACTAATACCTTTCTTGGCAGAGAAGTCTATTCATAATATAAATCTTATGAATCAGTTAATAAAAATATAAGTATATCATTAAAGTATTTATGTGTAAGAATATTATAAAAGGTTTTAAGATGAATAATAGAATGAAAATTGCTGTTGCCTGACAAAGCCCTCTAGGGTCTGCCCTAGCCTGCCTCTCCAAACATCTTTGATTTTCTCCATCTCGCTCTCTAGGTTTGCAGGCATATTGGACTTCCTTTTATTTGGACACCATTTTCATATTATTTCTGTTTAAAATATTGACAATTGATGCCTACCATTCCTAAATTAATTCTCCCATTAATATATTTAAAAATAAATTTTTAAGTATATTCTTTTCTTTACATCTCCACAAAAACAATACCTTCTCTGAGAATTCTTCTCAATCCAACTCTCCTCCCGATACACTTCTATTACTTTGCTCTATTTTATGTTGTGTTGAACGCTAGATCATATTCCATTCCTTCATTTTAACCTTTTTTGGATATTTAGCTTTGACTTTGTCTTCTATAATGTACTTTCAGATATATTCATTTGCTTAGTATGATTGTTGATGCCCTTTAATAAGCAAATTTAATCCACTTATTTTTAGTCCGTTATTTGTATAGTTTTACTTATTTCTGTAAGTTTTTGTTATCTTATTTGATTTATTTGTGTCCTTGTTCTTTTTTTTTTCCTTTTGTCAGAATGATTGAAGCTTATGGCCTACTCATTATTATTTTTTCTTGGTTTAGAAGGCATCCATTCTACTTATAGTTTTATTTGCTTTGGCAATAATGCAAGTGGATGTATTAAACTTACATTTTCTATAAACATAGAGTTCTGATACATACAACACACACACACACACTTGCCTTTTCCCCCAAATGAATTGCATGTTATTTTACTTTCATGTACCTCTCCCTAGTTTCATGTAAATTCTTTGAAAATGTAGTCTTCATTTTAAAAATATATTATAGGTCAAAAGTTATATAAAATGTTATTTAGTGATATTGAGGGAGATTCTGGGCAGATGGTGGCATAAACAGATCATCATTGCAACCATCTCACACAAACACACCAAGGAATACAACAGGAAAATTGTACTAGTTCTTGAGGGACTCTGAATCAAGGAGCAGAGGACAGCAGCAAGATACAGCTGACTGGCAAAAGTCAACCAGAAAATGACAAATTGCATAGGGTAGGAAAATGAATTCTCCCACCATCCCTACCCCTCCCCTGAGCCACTAAGGCCACAGGCTGTTGAGAACTGAAGAAGAGGCCCCAGTAAAGTAGCCTGTTTCCCAAGCCACTACATCCCCTGCCTCTGTAAAGGGACAGACACCAATCTTAATCTCTAAAATCAATAAGGCAGACCCCCGTTGCAGTCTGTTTGGAGTATGACAACCCCTCCTTTGCCAGGTAACTATAGGCTGCCAAACAACTGAAAATTATTCTAGAAGGCCTCCTACAGTGGAGCCCACTCCCACAACCAGCACTCTGCCTGCCTGTGCACCCAAAACCAACAAGACAGGTCTCCCTGGGGTCAGCTGGATCTGCCTCTCATCCCCAGTCCTGCTTTTGGTCAACGCTGAGAGCTGCTAACTGAGGCTGCTGTCAGCTAGCAAATGGGCACCTTGAGTGGAGCCTGCTACCACAGCCAACATGCTATTGCCAGGGCTCAGAAATCAACAAGGAATATTTCCTTGGGAGTCTGTTCTGAGTGTGGTAGCCCCTCCCACACTAAGTAATTGTTGGCTGTCAGACTGCTGCAAATTGCTACAGAAGGCCACCTACAGTGAAGTCTTCTCCCAAAGCCAGAACTCCACCTGCCTTCACACAGTGGACACCCCATAGCTAAGACTCCCAAAAAAAAAAAAAAAAAAAAAGGGATCTCCCTGGGGAACATTTGGAGTCTGATGGCCTCCCCTTCTGGTTGGCTCTGAGAACAGATGACTGAGAGCTAGGAAGCATATGCCTTGAGTGAAACTTACAACCACAGCCAACATACTACAGCCAGAACTCTGAAATCAGCCAGGAAGACCTCCCTGGGGGTTTGTTTGGAGTATGACACCACCTCTCCCACTTAGTAACTGTCATCTTTTATGAATTGCTACAGAATGTCCCCTGCAGTGAAGCTAGGAGGCATGTCTCTTGAGTAGATACTGCTCCTTCAACCAACACAGGATCTCTGGAGCTCTGAAATCAACTAGATAAATACCTTGGCAATCTGTCTGTGGATCACTACCCCTTCTTTTCCTAATACAGAGGAAAATCTGCTTGTCAGCTCATATATAAGTGGCCCACACAGAGCAGGGAAGGAAGACTCAGGCAAAACCTGAGGGTAACACCCAGCTCTGCAGGGGGTTCACTGAGTGTTGGCTTTCCAACTGATTAATTGGTCACAGAAAAAGAGCTGAAGAGGCAGAAAGAACTGCACCCCCTGGTGGACAGATAGTTTAGTGCATGATATCTCTCCTGAGTAGTTGCCTCATTTGGTGGATTGATTGATCGCTGTGTGTTCCCTAGTGTGTTTAGGAGACACTTCAAGTTGAGAACTGAACTCTTGGACTCTGGAATTCTAATTAAAACATGGAGAAGGAGCTATAACAGAGAGGGAGAGGAGGCAGTGAGCAAGGTCCAAAGGCTCTGCCCACCTAAGAGGTTAGTGCAAAAAAAACATCCAAACAGGAGAGAATTGAGAAAATTAAGACCCTTAAAAATTCCAAAGCTTCAAAAAAAAAAAAAAATCACAAGACATACAAACATAAGAGAATAATTGCCCATCCAAATGAAGAAAAAGGAAGTAAAATTGCATCAATGAAGTACAAGTAATAAGCAGAATGGAAAGAATACATTACAACAATGTTAAACATAACCAAAGAACTAAGGGGAAACATAAATAAAGGTCTAAAAAAAAAAAATAAGAAAAATATGTATGAACAAAATAAGGATTTATAAAAAGGGAAAGACACTATAAAAAGAAAGCAATCAGAAATATTGGAACTGAAAGAGACAATAACTGAAATGGGAAGTACAATGGAAGAATTTAACAACAGAGTCTATCAAGCTGAACAAAGAATCAGAGAATTAGAGGATAAGATAGGCAAAATTTCAAAGGGTAAAAATTAACAAGAACATAGGCACAAGAATGCTAAGCATGGTTTAATGAGATTATGGGACAACGTATACAGACCTAAAATATGCATCCTGGGAATTCCAGGAGATGAGAGAGAGAGAAGGGACAGAAATAACATTAAAAGAAATAATCAAAGAAAAATTCTTAAACCTGATGAAGGACTTGAATCTACAAATCCAAGAAGCTCAAAGAACTTCAAGCAGAATGAATTAAGAGGTCATTTGATTTCCTGACTGCTGTTTCCATGGGCATTGATTGTGGATACAAATAAAATGAAATCTTTGACAAAGTCAATCATTTCTCTGTTTATCATGATGTTGTTTATTTTTTTGTTTATGGTCCAGTTGTGAGGATTTTTATTTTCTTCATGTTCTTTTACTTTCTTCATGTATGAGGTGCAATTCATACTGATGTTTATCAGCAAGCAAGGTCGTGTCATCTGCATAATGCAGGTTGTTAATGAGTCTTTTTCCATTCTTGATGTTTCATTCTTCTTCATATAGTCCAGCTTCTTGGATTATTTGCTCAGGAAACAGATTGAATAAGTGTGATGAAAGCACATAACACTGATGCACACCTTTCCCGATTTTGAACCATCCGGTATCCCCCTTGTTCTGTTGAAATGACCGCCTCTTGGTCTACGTACAGGTTGCTCATGAGCACAATTAAATATTCCAGAATTCTAATTATTTGCAATGTTATTCATAATTTGTGAGAATCCACACAATTGAATATCTTTGCATAGTCAATAAAACACAGGTAAACATCTTTCTGGAAGTCTGCTTTCCATCAAGATCTATCTGTTATCAGCAATGATACCTCTCGCTCCACATCCTCTTCTTAATCCTACTTGAATTTCTGGCAGTTTAATGTTAATGTAGTATTGCAACTGTTTTTGAATTACATTCGGCAAAATTTTACTTGTGTGATAGTAATGATATTGTTAGCTACTTTCCGCATTCTGTTGGATCATCTTTCTTCGGAATGAGCAGGAATATGGATCTCTTCCTGTCAGTTGGCCAGGAACCTGTCTTCAAAATTTCTTGGCATAGATAAGTGAACATTTCCAGTGTTACATCCGGTTGTTGAAACATCTCAAAGGGTATTCCATCAATTCCTGGAGTCTTGTTTTTCACCAATATCTTCAGAGAAGCCTGGACTTCTGCCTTCAGTACCATCAGTTATTGATCAGATGCTGCCTTTTGAACTGGTTGAATACTGATCAATTCTTTTTTTTTTTTTTTTGTACAGTGACTGTGCATTCCTTCCATCTTCTTTTGATGCTTCTTGTGGTATTCAATATTTTGCCCCTGGAGTCCTTCAATATTACAACTTGAGGTTTGAATTTTTTCTTCAGTTTTTTTAGCCTGAGAAATGCCAAGTGCTTTCTTCCCTTTTGGTTTTCTAACTCCAGGTCTTTGTAGACGTTGTTATAATATTTTGTCTTCTTGAGCTGCCCTTTGAAATCTTTTGTCCAGCTCTTTTACTTCATCATTTCATCAATTTTTAGATACTTTATGTTTAAGAGAAAGTTTGAGAGTTACTTCTGACATTCATTTTGATCTTTCCTTTCTTTCTTGTCTTTTTTTTTTTTTAACTTTTATTGAGCTTCAAGTGAACATTTACAAATCAAGTCAGACTGTCACATATAAGTTTATATACACCTTACTCCGAACTCCCACTTGCTTTCCCCCTAATGAGTCAGCCCTTCCAGTCTCTCCTTTTGTGACAATTTTGCCAGCTTCCAACTCTCTCTATCCTCCCATCCCCCCTCCAGACAGGAGATGCCAACACAGTCTCAAGTGTCCATCTGATATAATTAGCTCGCTCTTCATCAGCATCTCTCTCCTACCCACTGTCCAGTCCCTTTCATGTCTGATGAGTTGTCTTCAGGAATGGTTCCTGTCCTATGCCAACAGAAGGTTTGGGGACCATGACCGCTGGGATTCCTCTAGTCTCAGTCAGACCATTAATTATGATCTTTTTATGAGAATTTGGGGTCTGCATCCCACTGATCTCCTGCTCCCTCGGGGGTTCTCTGTTGTGCTCCCTGTCAGGGCAGTCATTGATTGTGGCCGGGCACCAACTAGTTCTTCTGGTCTCAGGATGATGTAGGTCTCTGGTTCATGTGGCCCTTTCTGTTTCTTGGGCTCTTAGTTATCATGTGACCTTGGTGTTCTTCATTCTCCTTTGATCCAGGTGGCTTGAGACCAATTGATGCATCTTAGATGGCCGCTTGTTAGCATTTAAGACCCCAGATGCCACATTTCAAAGTGGGATGCAGAATGTTTTCATAATAGAATTATTTTGCCAATTGACTTAGAAGTCCCCTTAAACCATGGTTCCCAAACCCCCGCCCTTGCTCCGCTGACCTTTGAAGCATTCAGTTTATCCCGGAAACTTCTTTGCTTTTGGTCCAATCCAGTTGAGCTCACCTTCCATGTATTGAGTATTGTCCTTCCCTTCACCTAAAGCAGTTCTTATCTACTAATTAATCAGTAAAAAACCCTCTCCCACCCTCCCTCCCTCCCTCCCCCGTAACCACAAAAGTGTGTGTTCTTCTCAGTTTATATTATTTCTCAAGATCTTATAATAGTGGTCTTATACAATATTTGTCCTTTTGCCTCTAATTTCGCTCAGCATAATGCCTTCTAGGTTCCTCCATGTTATGAAATGTTTCACAGATTCGTCACTGTTCTTCATCGATGTGTAGTAGTCCATTGTGTGAATATACCACAGTTTACCCATTCATCCGTTGAAGGACACCCTGGTTGCTTCCAGCTTTTTGCTATTGTAAACAGAGCTGCAATAAACATGGGTGTGCATATATCTGTTTGTGTGAAGGCTCTTATTTCTCTAGGGTATATTCCGAGGAGTGGGATTTCTGGGTTGTATGGTAGTTCTATTTCTAACTGTTTAAGATAACACCAGATGGATTTCCAAAGTGGTTGTACCATTTGACATTCCCTCCAGCAGTGTATAAGAGTTCCAATCTCTCCGCAGCCTCTCCAACATTTATTTTTTTGTGTTTTTTGGATTAATGCCAGCCTTGTTGGAGTGAGATGGAATCTCATCGTAGTTTTAATTTGCATTTCTCTAATGGCTAATGATCGAGAGCATTTTCTCATGTATCTGTTAGCTGCCTGAATATCTTCTTTAGTAAAGTGTGTGTTCATATCCTTTGCCCACTACTTGATTGGGTTGTTTGTCTTTTTGTGATTGAGTTTTGACAAAATCATATAGATTTTAGAGATCAGGCGCTGGTCGGAGATGTCATAGCTGAAAATTCTTTCCCAATCTGTAGGTGGTCTTTTTACTCTTTTGGTGAAGTCTTTAGATGAGCATAGGTGTTTGATTTTTAGGAGCTCCCAGTTATCTGGTTTCTCTTCGTCATTTTTGGTAATGTTTTGTATTCTGTTTATGCCTTGTATTAGGGCTCCTAACGTTGTCCCTATGAAAGAAGCCTCAGATAAGCAAAGCATTACTGAAAAAGAAGAAGAAAGTGGGAGGCCTCACTCTACCTGATTTCAGAAGCTATTATACAGCCACAGGAGTCAAAACAGCCTGGTACTGGTACAACAACAGACACATAGACCAGTGGAACAGAATTGAGAACCCAGATATAAATCCATCTACATATGAGCAGCTGATATTTGACAAAGGCCCAGTGTCAGTTAATTGGGGAAAGTATAGTCTTTTTAACAAATGGTGTTGGCATAACTGGATATCCATTTGCAAAAAAAATGAAACAGGACCCATACCTCACACCATGCACAAAAACTAACTCCAAGTGGATCGAAGACCTAAACATAAAGACTAAAACGATAAAGATCATGGAAGAAAAAATAGGGACAACATTAGGAGCCCTAATACAAGGCATAAACAGAATACAAAACTTTCTTGTCTTTTTAATGACATTTTGTTTTCTTCATATGTGATGTCCTTGATACCATCCCACAACTCGTCTGTTCTTTGGTTGTTAGTGTTCAGCTCATCAAATCTATTCTTGATATGGTCTCTAAATTCAGGTAGGAGTGTTCAAAGCCATACTTCAGCTCTCTTGAACTTGTTATAATTTTCTTCAGCTTCAACTTGAACTTGCATATGAGCAATTGATTATCTGTTACACAGTAGACCCCTGGCTTGTTCTGACTGATGATATTGAGCTTCTCCATCATCTCTTTTCACAAATATAATCTATTTGATTCCTGTACATTCCATTCATTGAGGACCATGTGTATAATTGCTGTTTATGTTGTTGAAAAAATGTATTTTCAATGACTAGGTCATTAGTCTTACAAAATTCTATCATGCCATCTCTGGCAACATTTCTATCACCAAGGCCATATTTCCCAACTACCAATCTTTCTTCTTCATTTCCAGCTTTCACATTCCAATTGCCAGTAATTATCAATGCATCTTGATTGCACGCTTGATTAATTTCAGACTGCAGAAGTTGGTAAAAATCTTCAATTTTTCATCTTTGACGTTAGTGGTTGGTGCTTGAATTTAAATAATGGTCGTATTAGCTGGTCTTCCTTATTAAAGAAAAAAAAAAAACCATTGCCGTCGAGTCAATTCCAACTGATAGCGACCCTACAGGACAGAGTAGAACTGCCTCATAGAGTTTCCAAGGAGCGCCTGGTGGGTTTGAACTGCTGACCTTTTGGTTGGCAGCTGTAGCACTTAACACTACGCCACGAGGGTTTCCGTCTTTCTTATAAAAAAAAAAAAAAAGTATGGATATTTATTCTATCACTGACAGCATTTTTACTTCAGGACAGTTTTTGAAATGTTATTTTTGATAATGAATGTGATGCCATTTTTCTTCCATTTGTTATCCCCGGCATAACAGACCATGTGATGGTCTGATCCAAAATGGCCAAAACCAGTCCATTTCACTGCACTAATGTCTAAGATATCTATCTTTATGTGCTCCATTTCATTTTTGAAGACTTCCAATTTTCCGAGATTCATACTTCATAGATTCTACTTTCTGATTATTAACAGATGTTTGTAGCTGTTTCTTCTCATTTTGAGTCATGCCACATCAACAAATGAAGGTCCTGAAAGCTTCACTCCTTCCACATAATTAAGACCAACTCTACTTTGAGGAGACAGCTCTTCCTCAGTCATATTTTAGGAGCCTTCCAACCTGAGAGGCTCATTTCCTGACATTATATCAGACAATGTTTGGCTGTTTTATACTACACAAAATTCATAAAGTTTTCACTGGTCATTTTTTTTGTGTGTGTGTGGACAAGTATATAAAAAAATAGATAATTTTGATTGTTTGGTCTTTCATGCCTTTTAATAACCAATATATAAAAAGGTAGGATAAAATTATTTTATAGGGTAAAAAAAATATATAAGGATGTAATCCTTAATAACAACAAAATGAGGAGGATGGTGTATGTATAGAATTTCTTGTTTGTTACTGAAGTTAAGTTGGCATGAACTTGACAGGACGTTTTCAATGCTGTCAGTGTAAGATTCATGGTAGCCACCAAGTAAATATCTTTAAAATATATAAACAAAAGAAAAGCAGAAGGGAATAAAATGGCTCACTACCAAAATCAAGATAACACAATAGATGGCAGTATTAGAATAAAACTACAAAGAAGATTTAAGACATACACACACAAGCACACACATGCACACACACACAAATGACAGAAGTAAGTGCTTTCTTATTGGCAATTACAGTGAATCCAATTAGACTAAATGCTCCAATCAATAGAGTGTGGCAGAATGGATTAAAAAAAAAAAAAAGATCCAACTGTATGCTATTTTCAAGACACACACCTTAGGCCAAAGGACACAATTACGTTGAAAGTAAAAGGATGGAAAAGTATTCCATCTGAATTATTATCAAAAGAAAGCTGGGGTGGCAATCTTTACTTGAGACAAAATAGACTCTAAGACAAAATCTATTAGAAGAGATAGAAGTATTCATTATATAGTGATAAAAGGGTCAATTCATCAAGAAGATTTAACAATTATGCACATATATATATGCACCCAACATTGGAGCATCTAAATATATAAACCAAAAACTGGTAGATTTGGAAGGAGAAATAGATAGCACTACAATATAATTGAAGCTTTCAATACAGCACTTTCAATATTGGAGAGAACATCTAGAAAGAAGATCAACAAGGAACCAGAGGACCTGAATGACGCTATAAACCAATTAAACCTCTTCACTCAACAACAGCACAATGTACTTTCTAGTACAGTGCACATGGAGCATTTTCCAGGATAGCCTACATGTTAGGTCATGAAGTAAGTCTCAATAAATTTAAAAAGATTGAAATCATACAAAGTATTTTCTCTGACCTCAGTGGAGTGAAACTAGAAACAAATAAGAGAAAAAAACATGAACAATGCAAAAACATATGGTAATAAAACAACACATTATTCAACTACCCATGGGTCTAGTTATGACTAGACAAGAAGTAGTGATGGTCAGACAACAGAAAGATATGTAATAAGAATTGATCTAAGTTAGGGGAGAATTAAAAAAAAAATGGAGCATAAGCTGGTGGCTACTTCATAGTTTGTCAATGTCAGTTAAATTATTTAAAATTAATGTCAAATAGTGATAATGTAAGCCTATCTAAAATTTCAGCAATAAGCACCAAGGTATGAACAATAACTAAAATTGGATGCTGAAAGAAGGAAGAAAAGGGCGAAGAATATTTTAAAAACTATTTTATTCTTATTTGTACAAGGGAAACAATTGATACTCTAAAGAAAAAGTGGACTAAAAGTTTTTCATTAAAACATTGGTGAAAAGAAAACAACAAATACCCAAATTTTCTTAAATATCAGAAAGTTTTTGAAAAAGTAGACTACATAGTGGAAGACTTTTTAAAATAAAAAAGAGAGAACATAATATAAAACAAAACATGAGTGAATACAATTAAACTTATTTGGTGTAACAATAAATGTAAATGGGCTTAACAAACTTATTAAAACTAAAATATTACTTTTCTCTTTGCTTGATAATTTCTTTCCACAGATATGTTGTCAACTATTTCCTCAATTTATTCAGCTCTGTTCTCCACTAGGAGTCTTTGGGTGGTGCAAATGGTTAAGTGCTGGACTAAACAGAAAGCATACTGGTTCAAACCCACCCAGAGGAAAATAAAAGCACTTCAGAAATAAGGCCTGGCAATCTGCTTCTGAAAGGTCACAGCCATGAAAACCCTATAGAGTGCAGTTCTACTGTGCACACTTGGTGTCACCATGAGTCAGAATTGACTCACTGACAACTAACAACAATTTTCCACTATTCCATTATTTAAGAAGGCATCCCTGATCAGTGAATATAAAATAGTGAAATGCTTCTCATCCTGCTTCATTTTTCTTCAGTACATTAACCGTAACATAACCCTGCCATTTTTTCTTTTATTACCTGTACTCCACTACGGAATGTAAGATTCGTGAGATGAGACATTTTACCCATTTTTACCACTAGAAATTCCCCAGTGCCCAATATAGTGTCTGCCTCAAAGTAAATGCTCGAATAAAGTGTGTTTCCTGAAAGAATATACTTAGTCCTATATTGAATGAAGAAGAAGGGGTCAAGCAGCAGTGCTAATGCCTCGAAATACTAAAGAAAAACTAAAAGAGAAAATAACATCACATTAGTGGTGTGTTTAAAAGAAAAAACTACTTTTTTTTAGTTTTTTTTAAAAGAAAACAACATCAATATAGGAAATATGTGTAGGTTTGAGTTTTAAAAGAGACATAATAGTAATACATTTACCCAGGATTATTCAAAACTCAAAATTTTTAGGTAAATTATCTAGTGACTAAGACTTATTTTTTAAGTTCTTTAAATTTTAAATATTTTGAAGAATATATATAATGTATTTCTCTACATATGTCTCTGGTAGTGCAAAGTGCACTCAACTACTAACCTAACAGTTGGTGATTTGAATTCATCCTAAGGTGCCAATGAAGAAAGACCCCGCAATCCCCCAAAACATCATTTATTTTTTCTTTATCTCTTTCATCTCTGTGCTCTCTCTCTCTCTGTCTAATGCAATCACACACACACACATTATGTTTCCTAGAGAATGGAATAATCATATTAGAAATTCATTTTTGCTACTCAGTGTTTATAAAATTCAAAAACACTGAGATCAGCTTCAATGAAGTTCTATTTATCTCCTTTTGAGTAAATGATGCTCATTTTTATACCATTCCTGTTTTGTGCCTGTACCTCTGTTCTGGTAAATGAAGTGTTACTTCACTGCATTTTATTTTTCTTGTCTTTCTGGTGAGTATATTTTCAGTTTAGACTCACATAGAATTCTCAAACTTAAAACTTCCAATTTATGCCTCTTTTACATTTTATATGATGTCAAGACCATGCCATTTCTTCAGGGCAAGAGTTTTTCCTAAACTAGACTTGAAATAACAATAATCTTTCTGCTTCCCAAAGTTCCCAAATCCTGTGTTTTCCTTTCCCGTCATTGAAAAGCTACTGGATTCTCGAGCTTGATGCTCAAGCGCTGAATGCAGGCTCTGCTGAGTGGTCATTTTGTTATAAGCCTACATGGAGGAATGCTAGGGTGGCACGGGTCTTTCTGTATCCATGCAGTTTACAGCTTCCAGGTTTCTCACAGTTTTCATTTGTAAGAAGCCAGGAAGTGGTGGTTCTTTGTTTAGTGTAAATTATGCTGACATCTTGGCGACTGTGTCCAAGATAGTATAAAAAAAATTAATGTTTAAATCACCATGAGTGATTGTCTTAAATTTGTAGGTACAAAATCTCTCTGATTTAGATAGAAATTTTTTTATTGCTGCTTGATTTTAGAAACTTGTGATTGATTGTTTCCTAGAATTAAATTTATTATTAGAAAATTTGTATGACTCCTACTTTATGGTAGTTTTACATTACATTAAGATAAACACAAGAGCCTGACATGTTTTAAAGAAATGTATTTCCTCTTAGCATGTTTTATATAATTTGCATAAAATGCATATTGCAATTTTATAGACTGTATTTGCTCGATAATACTCAGCTATTCAACATATATTCATTGTGTGCCAGATATTCTTTACAAATCTGTGCTCATACTGAGCTTAAATTCTAGTGGCAGGAAACAAACACAAAACAAAATAAATATTAAATAAGTCAGATTGTGTTAAAAATTTTAAGAAAAAATAATGCCATCATGTCAGGTATGCTGAGGTTGCTGTTTTAGATGAAATGAACAGAATAGGCCCTTCTGAGAAAGTGACTTTTGAGCAAAAGACTGAAAGATGTGAATAGACGTGACCGTGACTCTGTGCAGATGTGGGGGAGGAGTCCTAGGCAGGAGCACAGTATAGGCAAAGGTCCAGGGCTTGGAAAAAGATGACTAAAGAGGTCACTGAGGCTACAGCACAGGGGCAAACAGGCGAGAGGGGGAGGAGCTGACCCCAGAGGGTAAAAGAATGGGAATAAGATAGGCGTTAGCATGGGATATGAATCTACCATTGCAGGGTTCTAAAGAAGGTGACCTGATCTGAGGCAGATTTCCAAAGATCACTTTGACTGATGCACTGGAGCCGAACCAAATGGACATGGGGGGTTAGAGGAAAACATGCAGGAATAGCCCAGATGAAAAAATAATGATGGCTTGAACCAGATTGTTAGCCGAGGATATGGTGAGAAGTATAAACATTTTAGATTAAATAGCTTTACACTTTTTTGGTAAAACGTTTGAGTTTCCTGGATATAACAAAGGGAGGATTCCTTTCTCCCCCTCCCCAACACTGTTAAGTGTTGGTTAGTTTTAGTAAAAGACTAAAACACAGTGAATTTATTTTATATCTATGGACTTTAAATTAACTATGCACTGCATATTTAAAAAAAAAAAATTAGACCAAGCTTATTTTCAATTTTCTTTGGGAAGTGGAATGGGATTGAAGTTAATGGACTACCAAGGTAGGCTCACTGCCACCTGAATCTAGAGTTTTGTTCACAGGGTATTTCAAGAGGCCTGATAAATGGAACAATAGCCATGTGCTATTTTTCAGAGTAATTTAAACATACAAACCAGGGAAATCTGAGGTAAGCAATTTTTTTTTTTTAGCTATTTTTTAGTGTTGTAAAAAAAGAGGCAACAAAACATTTGCCAATTCAACACTTTTTGCTTGTACAAGTCAATGAAACCAATTACATCAAGCACATTGTGCAACCATCACCAACATCCATTGCCATGTTTTCCATTCTCATATGCAAAAATTCAATGCTAGCTAAACAAAGGTTCCCTTCTTTCCCCTTCCCTCCCTCTCCTGGTAACCACTGTTAAACTCTGATCTCTGTGCGTTTGCCTATTCTATTTGATATTAATGAGATCACACAATATACATATTTTTTTGTGATAGACTTATTTCACTCTGCATAATGTTTTCAAGATTCATCCATGTTGTGCCATGTACTGAGACTTCATTTACCTTATGGCCGAGTAATATACCACATTTTGCTTATTCATCTGTTAATGGACATTTCAGTTGTTTCCACATTTCTGCCATTGTGAAACCTGCTGCAGTGAACATTGCTGTACATGTGTCTATCAGTTTCGCTTTTAGGTATCTCGGGTATATACCTAAGAGTGGGATTGCTGTGTCATAAGGCAGTTCTGTTTTTAACTTTTCAAGGAACAATTTTCCACAGCAGCCGTACCATTTTGCATTACCATCAGCAATAGAGGAAGTTTTCGATATCTCTACATCCTTGCCAATATTTGTTATTTTCTACTTTTTTGGTCTTAGCCATGCTTCTGGAAGTAAAGTAGCATCTCATTGCGGTTTTTAGTTGTGTCTTCCTAATGGTGGTACAGTGGTTAAGAGCTTGGCTGCTAACAAAAATGTCAGCAGTTCAAATCCACCAGCCACTCCTTGTAAACCCTTTGGGATCACTATGACTCAGAATCGACTGAATGGCAACGGGTTTGGTTTTCAGTTATTTTTTTCATAGCATCCAGTTCTAGTGTAATTCCTGTCCTTATGTACTGATCTTTTTGAGATTAATTACAGTTCTTATTTGCAAAACAAATTTTCTTTTTTCTGTACGAACTCTGTTTTCCCTTTCCTTACTTCTCCACTCCCCCATTTTATTATATTGGTCTCTCACTTTTGTTGCTTTCTTCGAAAGTCTGCTGACCCCTGGCTCTCTGCAACTGGACAAGAGCACATCATAAAAACTTGTAGGCTTCACTGTACTCTGCTCTCACTAGTTCATTTATTTGGGCACCCCGCTTGGTGGCACAGTGATTAAGCACTTGGCTGGTAAGCGAAAAGTGGGCAGTTGGAACCTACTGGCAGCTTTTCAAGAGAAAGATGTGGCAGCCTGCTTCCATAAAGATTACAGCTTTGGGAACCCTGTGGGGGCAGTTCTGCTCTGTCCTATAGGGCCACTATGAGTTGGAATCATCTAGATGGCAATAGGTTTTATTTTTTATAGGCATTTTATTTGGGGTGATTTATTTTCTCCTAGAGGATTCTGTCTGGTAATGGGAGGACAAGACTGCCAGCATTCTGAAAGCCAAAGTAGGGAATGGTGCTGGGATGTCTCACAATTCAGTACGTAGACCTTCCACCTCAACTCCTTCTGCTATGCCTATTTCCCAAGTACAGAGCCAGTGAGTTTGTGAGTTCAACATCTTCATGAAGTAAAGTTCTATTGTGCCACATAGGGGAGTTATGTAAGTGGATGGGAGGATTTGGGGTCTAAGAGCTTTTTACTCCCTGATTTCCCACTCCCAGGAAACATCTTCAGCTGTGTCCCTCTTATTTTCTGTCCATATGATAGGCATTGCTCTATTCACAGATAACCAGTGCTCTTCCACTTTTGGAGACACGTGGGAGAATGCAGACCTCTGCCCACTTGAAGTGGGTATCTGACTTACCACCTGAATTGCTTTGACCCATGACACATGAGAGAATGTGCTGTGTGTAATTCCAAGAGGAAGCATTTAGTTATCAGGAATTTGATCTCCAACTCTGTCTTCTCCTATCATGGAAACACCTGTAGGAATAGAGATACTTTAAAAATGAAGCAGCTTGGAATGCCATATCCACAAGCAGAGGACAATATCCCAAAGAGTCAGATACACCTGCACTGGACTTTGTGTTTACAAGAAATAAATCCACCTTGTGTATTAAAGTCCTTACCTCAGTATCTTCTCACATATCCTGATTAATATAGCCATTCAAATTTTACCAGGGTGTCATGTAAACAGTACTACCATTAGCCCCTAACACTAAGGCATCAGCTTTCCATATAGTTTTCCATCAGTGTCACTCCTAGAACAATGACTTATACAACTATTAGCCATAACATTTTTCAACCACCCTAATGACTCAAATAAATCAAGAATGGATACGTCTTAATAATTTCCTGTAAGTATATGGTATCTTTGGAATTTTTTTCAAGAACAAGGGCCTAAAAAGTTTCAGAAAGTCTGAATAGAAATTTCCATTTCAATTTGTTGTGCTGAATTGCTGAGTATACCCTTAAGATGTGAGTTCCACTTGCAAAAAAAAAAAAAAAACTCACTTGGATTTAGGCAGAAATGTGTTTCTATTATCTGATACAAAAGGAAATACACAGAGAACTCATGAGGTACATAGGTTTTCTTATCTTATTTTGTATTAAACTCTAAACCATTCAGTGCCGTCGAGTTGATTCCGACTCAGAGCGACCCTATACTAAATGTTTTGTCAAATCTATTTTTCTACCTAGGTAAAATAAAGGTTACCTAGATGTAGCCTTTATTTTATCTAGGTAGAAAAACAGATTTGACAAAACATTTAGTATGTTTATAATCACATAGAGATTAAATTAAATTTGGGATAAATTTAGAGATCTCTCTGTCTCAAGAAAGAGAGTGTTTATGACTTCTCTGGATTCGAATACCTTAGAAGTGGTTCACTGTGGTGGCCTAAACCAAACCAAACCTGTTGCTGTCAAGTCAATACCAACTCAGGTCTAGCCTTCTGATAATTACAAATAAAGGAAGAATGCAGCACACATACACAACACATAAACACACATGCAAATATACACAAAAACACACGCACACACAATGCAAGTTGAACCTCTTCTTTGTACTGAAGTTCTCATTCTCATAGTCAAATTAAAAAAAAAAAAGAAAGATTTGCATATATAGTAAGCTCCTAAGGAAACTTCAAGGAAATTCTCCTTCCTTTAGGCTTCTGTAATGGAATCTAGGGTAGCCAGTCTATTTTCTTTTAAAACTCAAACAATTATTTACATATATATAGGTATGTACATATATTTATATTTATGTATATTATATATAATTTATCTAATTGTTAATTGTAGAGTGTTCAATTCATGTGCTTATGTTGTCTAAGAAAATATAATTTATATTCCTCAAATGTTAACTGTAACTAATATTTCTCCTTAGCCAAATACATTATGAGCATGTGTATGTGCCAAAAATTGTACTGCATTTTATATAATTTTAACAAGGTGTGTTAAATCATAGAAAAAAATAATAAGTCATCAATTACCCTCTTTGAACTAAACTACATTTTTAAGTGATGTTTCAAAGATAATCTCTCTTGTGTCCCTTTTTTTTAATTGTGCTTTATGTGAAATTTTACAGCTCAAGTTAATTTTTCATAAAAACTTTATACACACATTGTTATGTGACCCTACTTGCAATCCCCACAATGTGACAGCACACTCCCCCTTTCCATCCTGGGTTTCTCACATCCATCCAACCAGTTCCTATCCCTCCCTTTTAAATAGTATGGGTGGATGTCATAGTTTTCAAGTTTCTTTCTGGTCCAAAAGACCAGTTATCCACTATTGTTTACTGAACCCCTTTATCCACAATCTTAGCAGAGCTTCTTTTACCTCTTTGTTCCTCAGAGTATAGATGAGAGGGTTCAACAACGGTGTTACTACAGTGTAGAGGAAGGTGAAGAACTTTCCATATTTGGAAGCAAAGTTGTACTTAGGGTCTGTGTAAACCACTGCCGCTGTTCCATAAAACATGAAGACCACCAGAAGATGGGAGGAGCAGGTGGCAATGGCTTTCTGCCTCCCCTCTTCTGACTTGATTTTCCCCACAGTTTGAGCTATGTAGCCATAGGATGTTAGGATCAACCCTACAGGCAGGATGGTGAAGAGGATGGCAGAGACGGTCAACTGCCATCCATTGGAGGAGGTATCTCCACAAGCCAGGTATATGAGGGTAGGCACCTCACAAAGAAGTCATCCACGTGGTGGTAGACACAGAAGGACAGCTGGAGTGTGATGGGAGAGATTCCATCAGGCCAGAGAGCCAGGCTGTGAGGGCCAGCTTTTAACGGAGAAGAGGGTTTGTAATAATGGTGTAGTGCAGTCACTGGCAGACAGCAACATAGCGGTCAAAGGCCATCACCACCAGCAAAGTGCATTCTGTGGCACTTAGAAAGAGGAAAACACAGAGCTGGATGACACAGCCCATGTAGGTGATGGTCTTCTCAGGTCCCCACAAGTTTGACATCTGGGGCACCATAGTTGTGGTAAAGCAAAGCTCCAAGGAGGAGAGGTTGCTAAGGAAGAAGTAAGAAGGTGTGTAGAGATGAGGGTCTATGCAAGACAAAAAAAAAAAAAAAATTTTTTTTTTTTTTTTTTTTTTATGCAAGAGAGCACAATAATGGTCGGGTTTCCAAAGATGATCATGATGTAGAAGATTGCCACAAACCAGAACAGAACCTTTTCCAGCTGGGGCCATTTAGAGAAATCTAGAAGAATGAAGCCGATTGGGAAAATCGTGTTGGTCATTCCTGTTGCATTTCGCACTGGGGTTCAGACATAAATGTGAGTAGAATTTTGTAAACTGAATTTGGAGAAAGACTCTACTGCTGTTTCTTTAGAGAAGACAAACGTTAGTTGTCCAGGAGGTCTTGGAGACCGTTTTCCCTTATAATAAGCCATGGCTGTTTTGCCTTATATTAAGCCAAAAGGATACAATCTTTCTTTAATAATGCTGTATTGTTTATACTTAAGAGGCATTTGTAAGATACTCTCCCTTGAATATTATCTCTAAAATCTATAATCACAACAACTCCATAGATAACCTCATGATTACTTTAGATATCAGTATGTCCCTTCAGCTACAAATGTAGTAAAAAACAAAAAGCAAACAAAAACCAAAATCCATTGCCTTCCAACCAATTCCAACTCATGAGATTCCCATATTTTACACAGTAGAACTGCTCCGTAATTTTTTTGGCTGTAATTTTTATGGAAGCAGGTCACTAGGACTTTTTTCTATGGTGCCACTAGGTGGGCTCAAACTCCCAACCTTTAGATTAGTAAAGAAAAAAAATTAGTCAATTGTAAATCACTGGTACAAATGGTTTTCACTTGACTACTAACCTAATGTTTGGTGATTGGAACCCACCCAGTGGCACTGTGGAAGAAAGGCCTGGTGATCTTCTTCCATAAAGATTACAGCCAAGAAAATCCTATGGAGCAGTTCTACTCTGTAACACATGGTGATGCCATGAGTTGGAATCAACTTGATGGCAACAAATTTGGTTTTTGTATGTAGTAGCTGCAGTAAAATAATTGAAACAAAGGGTTGAAATATGAAGTTCCCAAAGTAATAGTCTTATTTGGTATTGTTTGATGATAATAATAGGAACACATGAAATTAGATTATTGTACAAGCAGGCCCCTGTGCTCTTATCTGTGAGCAGCATAGTCTCACCCAACAACATAGACTCTGAACAGTGAGATCCTGAACGTAATGTCATTTTTGAGTGCCTGAAAAAGCACCTCAGGCTAGAAGATACACTAGTTTTTAAATGAGGAAAACCTAAGTTAGACACCTGGTTCTTTCACCTTAAGTAAAGTAATTTATTTATTATTTTTTTTTTTGAGGTTTTTGATTCACTTCATTTTTTTTTTAATAACTTTTATTAAGCTTCAAGTGAACGTTTACAAATCCAATCAGTCTGTCACATATAAGTTTACATACATCTCACTCCCTACTCCCACTTGCTCTCCCCCTCTTCAGTCAGCCCTTTCAGTCTCTCCTTTCTTGACAATTTTGCCGCCTTCCCTCTCTCTCTATCCTCCCATCCCCTCTCCAGACAAGAGTTGCCAACACAATCTCAAGTGTCCACCTGATATAGTTAGCTCACTCTTCATCAGCATCTCTCTCCCACCCGCTGACCAGTCCCTTTCATGTCTGATGAGTTGTCTTCGGGGATGGTTCCTGTCCTGTGCCAACAGAAGGTCTGGGGAGCATGGCCGCCGGGATTCCTCAAGTCTCAGTCAGACCATTAAGTTTGGTCTTTTTATGAGAATTTGGGGTCTGTATCCCACTGATCTCCTGCTCCCTTAGGGGTCCTCTGCTGTGCTCTCTGTCAGGGCAGTCATCGATTGTGGCCGGGCACCAACTAGTTCTTCTGGTCTCAGGAAGATGTAGGTCTCTGGTTCATGTGGCCCTTTCTGTCTCTTGGGTTCTTAGTTGTCGTGTGGCCTTGGTGTTCTTCATTTTCCATTGCTCCAGGTGGCTTGAGAACAATTGCTGCATCTTAGATGGCCGCTTGTTAGCATTTAAGACCCCAGACGCCACATTTCAAAGTGGGATGCAGAATGATTTCATAATAGAATTATTTTGCCAATTGACTTAGAAGTCCCCGCAAACCATGTTCCCCAGAACCCCGCCCTTGCTCCGCTGACCTTTGAAGCATTCATTTTATCCCGGAAACTTCTTTGCTTTTGGTCCAGTCCAATTGAGCTGACCTTCCATGTATTGAGTGTTGTCTTTCTCTTCACCTAAAGCAGTTCTTATCTACTGATTAAACAATAAAAAACCCTCTCCCACCCTCCCTCCCTCCCCCCTTCGTAACCACAAAAGTATGTGTTCTTCTCAGGTTTACTATTTCTCAAGATCTTATAATAGAGGTCTTATACATTATTTGTCCTTTTGCCTCTGACTGATTTCGCTCAGCATAATGCCTTCCAGGTTCCTCCATGTTATGAAATGTTTCAGAGATTCGTCACTGTTGTTTATTGATGCGTAGTATTCCATTGTGTGAATATACCACAATTTATTTACCCATTCATCCGTTGATGGACACCTTGGTTGCTTCCAACTTTTTGCTATTGTAAACAGAGCTGCAATAAACATGGGTGTGCATATATCTGTTTGTATGAAGGCTCTTGTACCTCTAGGGTATATTCCCAGGAGTGGGATTTCTGGGTTGTATGGTAATTCTATTTCTAACTGTTTAAGATAACGCCATAGAGATTTCCAAAATGGTTGTACCATTTTACATTCCCACCAGCAGTGTATAAGAGTTCCAATCTCTCCGCAGCCTCTCCAACATTTCTTATTTTGTGTTTTTTGGATTAATGCCAGCCTTGTTGGAGTGAGATGGAATCTCATCCTAGTTTTAATTTGCATTTCTCTAATGGCTAATGATCAAGAGCATTTTCTCATGTATCTGTTAGCTGCCTGAATATCTTCTTTAGTGAAGTGTGTGTTCATATCCTTTGCCCACTTCTTGATTGGGTTGTTTGTCTTTTTGTGGTTGAGTTTTGACAGAATCATGTAGATTTTAGAGATCAGGCGCTGGTCGGAGATATCATAGCTGAAAATTCTTTCCCAATCTGTAGGTGGTCTTTTTACTCTTTTGGTGAAGTCTTTAGATGAGCATAGGTGTTTGATTTTTAGGAGCTCCCAGTTATCGGGTTTCTCTTCATCATTTTTGGTAATGTTTTGTATTCTGTTTATACCTTGTTTTAGGGCTCCTAGGGTTGTCCCAATTTTTTCTTCCATGATCTTTATCGTTTTAGTCTTTATGTTTAGGTCTTTGATCCACTTGGAGTTAGTTTTTGTGCATGGTGTGAGGTATGGGTCCTGTTTCATTTTTTTGCAAATGGATATTCAGTTATGCCAGCACCATTTGTTAAAAAGGCTATCTTTTCCCCAGTTAATTGGCACTGGTCCTTTGTCAAATATCAGCTGCTCATACGTGGATGGATCTATGTCTGGGTTCTCAATTCTGTTCCATTGGTCTATGTGCCTGTTGTTGTACCAGTACCAGGCTGTTTTGACTACTGTGGCTGTATAATAGGTTCTGAAGTCAGGTAAAGTGAGGCCTCCCACTTTCTTCTTCTTTTTCAGTAATGCTTTGCTTATCCGGGGCTTCTTTCCCTTCCATATGAAATTGGTGATTTGTTTCTCTATCCCCTTAAAATATGACATTGGAATTTGGATCGGAAGTGCGTTAAATGTATAGATGGCTTTTGGTAGAATAGACATTTTTACTATGTTAAGTCTTCCTATCCATGAGCAGGGTATGTTTTTCCACTTAAGTATGTCCTTTTGAATTTCTTGTAGTAGAGCTTTGTAGTTTTCTTTGTATAGGTCTTTTACATCCTTGGTAAGATTTATTCCTAAGTATCTTATCTTCTTGGGGGCTACTGTGAATGGTATTGATTTGGTTATTTCCTCTTCGGTGTTCTTTTTGTTGATGTAGAGGAATCCAAGTGATTTTTGTATGTTTATTTTATAACCTGAGACTCTGCCAAACTCTTCTATTAGTTTCAGTAGTTTTCTGGAGGATTTCTTAGGGTTTTCTGTGTATATAATCATGTCATCTGCAAATAGTGATAACTTTACTTCTTCCTTGCCAATCTGGATACCTTTTATTTCTTTGTCTAGCCTAATTGCCCTGGCTAGGACTTCTAGCACGATGTTGAATAAGAGTGGTGATAAAGGGCATCCTTGTCTGGTTCCCATTCTCAAGGGAAATGCTTTCAGATTCTCTCCATTTAGAGTGATATTGGCTGTTGGCTTTGCATAGATGCCCTTTATTAGGTTGAGGAATTTTCCTTCAATTCCTATTTTGGTGAGAGTTTTTATCATAAATAGGTGTTGAACTTTGTCAAATGCCTTTTCTGCATCAATTGATAAGATCATGTGGTTTTTGTCTTTTGTTTTATTTATGTGATGGATTACATTAATGTTTTTTCTGATATTAAACCAGCCTTGCATACCTGGTATAAATCCCACTTGATCAAGGTGAATTATTTTTTTGATGTGTTGTTGGATTCTCTTGGCTAGAATTTTGTTGAGGATTTTTGCATCAATGTTCATGAGGGATATAGGTCTATAATTTTTTCTTTTTGTAATGTCTTTACCTGGTTTTGGTATCAGGGAGATGGTGGCTTCATAGAATGAGTTGGGTAGTATTCCGTCATTTTCTATGCTTTGGAATACCTTCAGAAGTAGTGGTGTTAACTCTTCTCTGAAAGTTTGGTAGAACTCTGCAGTGAAGCCGTCCGGGCCAGGGCTTTTTTTTTGTTGGGAGTTTTTTGATTACCGTTTCAATCTCTTTTTTTGTTATGGGTCTATTTAGTTGTTCTACTCCTGAATGTGTTAGTTTAGGTAGGTAGTGTTTTCCCAGGAATTCATCCATTTCTTCTAGGTTTTCAAATTTGTTAGAGTACAATTTTTCATAATAATCTGAAATGATTCTTTTAATTTCATTTGGTTCTGTTGTGATGTGGTCCTTCTCGTTTCTTATTCGGGTTATTTGTTTCTTTTCCTGTATTTCTTTAGTCAGTCTAGCCAATGGTTTATCAATTTTGTTAATTTTTTCAAAGAACCAGCTTTTGGCTTTGTTAATTCTTTCAATTGTTTTTCTGTTCTCTAATTCATTTAGTTCAGCTCTAATTTTTATTATTTGTTTTCTTCTGGTGCCTGATGGATTCTTTTGTTGCTCACTTTCTATTTGTTCAAGTTGTCGGGACAGTTCTCTGATTTTGGCTCTTTCTTCTTTTTGTATGTGTGCATTTATCGATATAAATTGGCCTCTGAGCACTGCTTTTGCTGTGTCCCAGAGGTTTTGATAGGAAGTATTTTCATTCTCGTTGCTTTCTATGAATTTCCTTATTCCCTCCTTGATATCTTCTATAACCCAGTCTTTTTTCAGGAGGGTATTGTTCATTTTCCAAGTATTTGATTTCTTTTCCCTAGTTTTTCTGTTATTGATCTCTAGTTTTATTGCCTTGTGGTCTGAGAAGATGCTTTGTAATATTTCGATGCTTTGGACTCTGCAAAGGTTTGTTCTATGACCTAATATGTGGTCTATTCTAGAGAATGTTCCATGTGCACTAGAAAAAAAAGTATATCTTGCAGCAGTTGGGTGGAGAGTTCTGTATAAGTCAATGAGGTCAAGTTGGTTGATTGTTGTAAGTAGATCTTCCGCGTCTCTATTGAGCCTCTTACTGGATGTCCTGTCCTTCTCCGAAAGTGGTGTATTGAAGTCTCCTACTATAATTGTGGAGGTATCTATCTCACTTTTCAATTCTGTTAAAATTTGATTTATGTATCTTGCAGCCCTGTCATTGGGTGCATAAATATTTAATATTGTTATGTCTTCCTGATCAATTGTCCCTTTTATCATTATATAGTGTCCTTCTTTATCCTTTGTGGTGGATTTAAGGCTACAGTCTATTTTGTCAGAAATTAATATTGCTACTCCTCTTCTTTTTTGCTTATTGTTTGCTTGATATACTTTTTTCCATCCTTTGAGTTTTAGTTTGTTTGTGTCTCTAAGTCTAAGGTGTGTCTCTTGTAGACAGCATATAGATGGATCATGTTTCTTTATCCAGTCCGTGACTCTCTGTCTCTTTATTGGTGCATTTAGTCCATTTACATTCAGGGTAATTATAGATAAATAAGTTTTTAGTGCTGTCATTTTGATGCCTTTTTATGTGTGTTGTTGACAATTTCATTTTTCCACATACTTTTTTGTGCTGAGACGTTTTCCTTAGTAAATTGTGAGATCCTCATTTTCATAGTGTTTGACTTTATGTTAGTTGAGTCATTACGTTTTTCTTGGCTTTTATCTTGAGTTATAGAGTTGTTATACCTTTTTGTGGTTACCTTATTATTTACCCCTATTTTTCTAAGTAAAAACCTAACTTGTATTGTTCTATATCGCCTTGTATCACTCTCCATATGGCAGTTCAATGCCTCCTGTATTTAGTCCCTCTTTTTGATTATTGTGATCTTTTACCTATTGACTTCCATGATTCCCTGTTATGTGTATTTTTTTTTTTTAATTAATCTTAATTTGTTTTTGTGATTTCTCTATTTGAGTTGATATCAGGGCGTTCTGTTTTGTGACCTTGTGTTGTGCTGATATCTGATATTATTGGTTCTCTGACCAAACAATATCCTTTAGTATTTCTTGTAGCTTTGGTTTGGGTTTTGCAAATTCTCTAAACTTGTGTTTGTCTGTAAATATCTTAATTTCGCCTTCATATTTGAGAGAGAGTTTTGCTGGATATATGATCCTTGGCTGGCAGTTTTTCTCCTTCAGTGTTCTGTATATGTCTTCCCATTCCCTTCTTGCCTGCATGGTTTCTGCTGAGTAGTCTTAACTTATTCTTATTGATTCTCCCTTGAAGGAAACCTTTCTTTTCTCCCTGGCTGCTTTTAAAATTTTCTGTTTATCTTTGGTTTTGGTGAGTTTGATGATAATATGTCTTGGTGTTTTTCTTTTGGATCAATCTTAAATGGGGTTCGATGAGCATCTTGGATAGATATCCTTTCGTCTTTCATGATGTCAGGGAAGTTTTCTGTCAGGAGTTCTTCAACTATTTTCTCTGTGTTTTCTGTCCCCCCTCCCTGTTCTGGGACTCCAATCATCCGCAGGTTATCCTTCTTGATAGAGTCCCACATAATTCTTAGGGTTTCTTCATTTTTTTTAATTCTTTTATCTGATTTTTTTTCAGCTATGTTGGTGTTGATTCCCTGGTCCTCCAGATGTCCCAGTCTGCATACTAATTGCTTGAGTCTGCTCCTCTGACTTCCTATTGCGTTGTCTAATTCTGTAATTTTATTGTTGGTCTTTTGGATTTCTACATGTTGTCTCTCTATGGATTCTTGCAACTTATTAATTTTTCCACTATGTTCTTGAATAATCTTTTTGAGTTCTTCAACAGTTTTATTGGTGTGTTCCTTGGCTTTTTCTGCAGTTATCCTAATTTTATTTGTGATATCATTAAGCATTCTGTAAATTAGTTTTTTATATTCTGTATCTGATAATTCCAGGATTGTATCTTCATTTGGGAAAGATTTTGATTCTTTGGGGGGTTGTAGAAGCTGTCATGGTCTGCTTCTTTAAGTGGTTTGATATGGATTGTTGTCTCCGAGCCATCACTGGGAAACTAGTTTTTCCAGAAAATCCACTAAAAAAAAATGCAGTCAGACCCCTATCAGAGTTCTCCCTCTGGCTCAGGGTATTCGGATGTTAATGAAGCCGCCTGGGGAGGGTGGGGGAGGGAACAGAGAGATAGGAGAGTAGCACCTCAGAATATAGCCAGAGTTGCTTGTCTTGCTTGGAGTGACTATTATATCTGAGATTCCCGCGGGCGTGTCGCCTATGTGTGCTGGCTGTGTGGAGATTGCCCCCGGGGGGTCTGGCCCGCTGGAGTCACGGTCAGATCCTCCGCTTCCAGCCCCACGCCCAACGTCAAGGCTCCCCTACTGGGATGGTGCACTCTCGACTCCAAAATCAGTCGCTGCCTCCCGGGGACTTCTCGTCCCTCCAGCGGCGTGGCCGTGCTGCCCCCGCGAACCAGGTGGGCCACCTCCCGGGGTTAGTTCAGATGGGTGGAGCAGCTCCCCGTGCTTGTGTCGTGACCGAGTGTCCCGGCTGGGACACTGTTCTCCCCGCTCCAATACCAGTCGCTGCCTCCCGGGGACTTCTCCTATCGGCTGCGTCCCACGCCGCCCGCGCGACCCGGCTGGGCCCCTTCCCAGGGTTAGTTCAGGGGGGTGGAGCAGCTCTCCGTGTTTATGCCGTACCTGCATCCAGTCCAAATCCTGGAGAGACCGTTCTCTGGCTGGGACGCTGCTCTTCCTGCTCTAAGACCAGTCACTGCCTCCCGGGGACTTCTCCTACCGGCTGCGTCCCACGCCGCCCGCGGAACCGGCTGGTCTCCCTCCCGGGGTTAGTTCAGGGGGGTGGAGCAGCTCTCTGTGTTTGTGCTGTAGCTGACTGGTACGCTGGCTCCAGGCTCTGGAAACAATCGCTGCTTCCCCGTATTAGTTCGTTCTCCGTCTCTAAATCTGTGTTTGTTGTTCAGGGTTCGTAGATTGTTATGTATGTGATCGATTCACTTGTTTTTCCGTGTCTTTGTTGTAAGAGGATTCAGGTCTTCATTAAAGAGAGAATAATATATTAATATATATATTATAATATATAATATTATGTATATAATATATAATATTATATATATGTAATATATTAGTGTCTCCCCTCTAGACAGGAGATGCCAACATAGTCTCATGTATCGACTTGATCCAAGAAACTTGCTCTTTACCAGTCTCATTTTCCATCCCCTGTTCCAGTCCAATGCCTGTCTGAAGAGTTGGCTTTGGGAATGGTTCCCGCCCTGGGGTAACAGAAGGTCTGGGGGTCTGTGGCCTCCGGGGTTCCTCCAGTCCCAGTCTGACCAGTAAGTCTGGTCTTTTTATGAGAATTTGGGGTCTGCATTCTACTGGTCTCCTACTCCCTTGGGGTTTCTGTGTTGAGTTCCCTGTCAAGGCAGTCATCGGTTGTGGCCATGTATCATCTGGTCTCAGGCTGATGTAGTCTTTGGTTTAAGTGGTCCTTTTTGTCTCTTAGATTCATAATTATTTTGTGACTTTGGTGTTCTTCATTCTTCCTTGCTCCAAGTGGGTTGAGACCAATTGATGCATCTTAGATGGCTGCTTGCTAGCATTTAAACTGCAGATGCCACTCTCCAAAGTGGGATGCAGAGTGTTTTCTTAATAGATTTTATTATGCCAATTGACTTAGATGTCCCCTAAACCATGGTTCTCAAACCCCTGCCTCTGCTACACTGGCCTTTGAAGTGTTCGGTTTATTAAGGAAACTTCTTTGTTTTTGGTTTAGCCTATTTGTGTTGACCTCTCCTGTATTGTGTATCATCTTTCACTTCACCTAAAATGAAACTTATCTACTATCTAATTAATGAATTCCCCTCTCCCCCCCTCCTGCTCTTCCCCCTCTCTTAACCATCAAAGAGTATTTTCTTCTCTCTTTAAACTGTTTCTCCAGTTCTTATAATAGTGGCCTTATACAATGTTTATCCTTTTGCAATTGACTGATTTCACTCACATAATGTCTTCCAGATTTCTCCATGTTATGAAATGTTTAATGGATTCAACATTGTTCTTTAAAAAAAAAAAAACTTTAGTGATGTGTAATATTTCATTGTATGAATATACCATGGTTTATTTATCCATTCATCCATTGATGGGCACCTTGGTTGCGCCCATCTTTTTGCTATTGTAAACAGTGCTGTTATGAACATTGGTGTGCATGGTGCATTCGTGTAACGGCTCTTATTTCTCTAGGATGTATTCCAAGGAAGTTATTGCTGGATCATACGGTATTTCTATTTCTAGCTTTTGAAAAAAAGGAAGTACCAAATTGATTTCCAAATTGTTGGTACGATTTTACATTCCCACCAGCAGTGTGTAAGTATTCCAGTCTCTCTACAACCTCTCCAACATTGATTATTTTGTGTTTTTTGCATTAATGCCAGCCTTGCTGGAGTGAGTTGGAATCTCACTGTAGTTTTGATTTGCATTTCTCCAATGGTTAATGATTGAGAGCATTTCCTCATGTATCTGTTAGCCGCATGAATGTCTGCTTTAGTGAAATGCCTGTTCATATCCTTTGCCCATTTTTTAATTGGGTTGTTTGTCTTTTTCTGGTTGAGTTCTAGCAGAATCATATAGATTTTAGAGATCAAGCACTGGTCAGAGATGTCATAACTGAAAACTTTTTCCAGTCTGTAGGTGGTCTTTTTGCTATTTTGGTGAAGTCTTTGTATGAGCATAGGTGTTTGATTTTTAGGAGCTCCCAGTTATCTGGTTGCTCTGCTGCATCATTAGTAATGTTTTGCATACTGTTTATGCCGTGTATTAGGTCTCCTAACATTGTCACTGTTTTTTCTTCCATGATCTTTACCATTTTAGGTTTTATATTTAGTTCTTTGATCCACTTTGAGTTCGTTTCTGTGCATGGTGTGAGGTTTGGGTCTTGTTCATTTTTTCTCAGATGGATATCCAGTTATGCCAGCACCATTTGTTAAAGACTGTCTTTTCCCCATTTAACCGATTTTGGGCCTTTGTCAAATATCAGCTCCTTATATTTTTTATATGTGCATGGATTTATGTCTGGATTCTCAATTCTGTTCCATTGATCTATGTATCTGTTGTTCTACCAGTACCAGGCTGTTTTGATAACTGTGGCAGTATAATAGGTTCTAAAACCAGATAGAGTGAGGCCTCCCACTTTGTTCTTCTTTTTCAGTAATGCTTTACTTAGCCGGGGCCTCTTCCATTTCACATGAAGTAGGTGATCTATTTCTCTATCTCATTAAAAAATGTTGGAATTTGGATCGGAATTGCATTGTATCTATAGATCACTATTGGTAGAATAGACTTTTTTAGATTGTTGTCTTCCTATCCATGAGCAAGGTCCGTTTTTCCACTTATGTAGGTCTGTTTTGATTTCTTCCAGTAGTGTCTTGTAGTTTTCTATGTATAGGTCTTTTACATCTCTGGTAAGATTTATTCCGAAGTATTTTATTTTCTTGAGGGCTTCTGTAAATGGTATTGATTTGGTGATTTCCTCTTCGATGTTCTTTTTGTTGGTGTGGAGGAATCCAGCTAATTTTTATATGTTTATCATGTATCCTGATGCTCTTCTGAATACTGCTACTAGTTTCAGTAGTTTTCTTGAGGATTCCTTAGGGTTTTCTATGTGTAAGATCATGTCACCTGCAAAGAGAGATACTTTTACTTCTTCCTTACCAGTCTGGATGCCCTTTATTGCTCTAATTAGCCTAATTGCTCTGGCTAGGACCTCCAGCACAATGTTGAATAAGAGAGGTGATAAAGGGCATCCTTGTCTGGTTCCTGATCTCAAGGGGAATGCTATCAGACTCTCTCTATTTAGAGAGATGTTGGCTTTTGGCTTTGTATAAATGCCCTTTATTATGCTGAGGAATTTTCCTTCTATTCCTATTTTGCTGAGAGTTTTTATCATGAATGGGTGTTGAACTTTGTCAAATGCCTTTTCTGCATTAGTTGATAAAATCCTGTGGTTCTTGTCTTTTGTTTTATTTATATGATGGATTACATTAATTGTTTTTCTAATGTTGAAGCATCCCTGAATAACTGGTATGAATCCCACTTGGTCATGGTGAATTATTTTTTTGATATGTTGTGGAATTCTGTTGGCTAGAATTTTGTTGAGGATTTTTGCAACTAACTTCACACGGGATATAAGTCTGTAATTTTCTTTTTTTGTGGTGTCTTTACCTGGTTTTGGTATCAGGGATATGCTGGCTTCATAGAATGAGTTTGGGAGTATTCCTTCCTTTTCTATGTTCTGAAATACCTTTAGTAGTAGTGGTGTTAATTCTTCTCTTAAAGTTTGGTAGAACTCTGCAGTGAAGCCATCTGGGCCAGGGTTTTGTTTTTTGGGAGTTTTTTTGATTACCTTTTCAATCTCTTCTTTGTTATGGGTGTATTTAGTTGTTCTCGCTCTGTTCTTGTTAGTTTAGGTAGGTAGTGTGTTTATAGGAATTCATCCATTTCTTCTAGATTTTCAAATTTGTTGGAGTACAATTTTTCATAGTAATCTGATATGATCTTTTAATTTCAGTTGGGTCTTTTGTGATATCACCCATCTCATTTCTTATTCAGATTATTCCTATCCTCTGCTATTTTTCATTTGTCAGTTTGGCCAACAGTTTATTAACTTTATTAATTTTTTAAAGAACCAGCTTTTGATCTTGTTAACTCTTTCAATTGTTTTTATGTTTTCTATCTCATTTAGTTCTGCTCTTTTTTATTATTTGTTTTCTTCTGGTGACTAAGGTTTCTTTTGTTGGTCTCCTTCTATTTGTTCAGGATGTAGGGATAATTCTTTGATTTTGGCCCTTTCTTCTTTTTGGATGTGTGCATTGATTGATATAAATTTACCCCTGAGCATTGCTTTAGCTGTGTCCCAAAGGTTCTGAGAGGAAGTGTTTTCATTCTCATCGCATTCTACGAATTTCTGTATTCCATCCTTAATGTCTTCTATAACCCAGTGTTTTTTTTTAACAGGGTATTGTTCAGGTTCCAAGGGTTTGATTTCTTTTCCTTGCTTCTTCTGTTATTGATTTCTATTTTTACGCCCTTATGGTCAGAGAAGATGCTTTGTAATATTTCAATGTTTTTGATTCTGCTAACGCTTGCTTTATGACCTAATATGTGGTCTATTCTACAGGATGTTCCATGTGCTTTAGAAAAGAAAGTATACTTGGCTACTGTTGGGTGGAGTGTTCTGTATATGTCTATAAGGTCAAGTTGGTTGATTGTGGCCTTTAGATCTTCCATGTCTTTACTGAGCTTCTTTCTGGATGTCTTGTCCTTCACTGAAAGTGGTGTGTTAAAGTCTCCTACTATAATTGTGGAGCTGTCTATCTCACTTTTCAATGCTGTTAGAATTTGTTTTATGTATCTTGCAGCCCTGTCATTGTGTGCATAAATATTTAATACAGTTATATCCTCCTAATATAAAAAACAAAAACAAACCCACTGCTATCGAGTCCATTTCGACTCATTGCAACCCTATAGGACACAGTAGAACTACCCGATGGAGTTTCCAAGGAGCGCCTGGCACATTTGAACTGCCAACCTTTTGCTTAGCAGCCGTAGCACTTAACCACTTCACCACCAGGGTTTCCCCTCCTGATCTATTGTCCCTTTAATCATTATATAGTGTCCTTCATTGTACTTTGTGGTGGATTTAACTTTAAAGTCTATTTTGTCAAAGATTAATATTGGCACTCCTGTTCTTTTTTGATTGCCATTTGCTTGATGTATTTTTCCATCCTTTGAGTTTTTGTTTGTGTCTCTAAGCCTAAGGTGTGTCTCTTGTAGGCAGCATATAGACAGATCGTGTTTTTTAATCCATTCTGCCACTCTTTGTCTCTTTATTGGTGCATTTAGTCCATTTACTTTCAGCATAGTTATGGATAGGTATGCATTTAGCGCTGTCATTTTGACGTCGTTTTTTGCGTGTTGTTGACAGTTTCTTCTTCCCACTTAATTTTTTGTGCTGAGTAGTTTATCTTTATATATTGTCTTTTCCTCTCTTTCATTGTTGTTGATTTTGTTTCTGCTGAGTCTCTGTTTTTTCTTCTCGTTTATTTTGATAAGTAGGATAGTTAGTCTCCTTTGTGGTTACTTTAATACTTACCCCTATTTTTCTAAGTTTAAATCTAACTTTTATATCTTTATATCACCTTGTCTTTCTTTCCATATAAAAGATCTATGACTACTTTTCTTGGTCCCTCTTTATTATTTTAATGTTGTCTTATTTTTCATAATAACATCTCTGGTTCCCTGTTTGAGTGTTTTTTTTTTTTTTTTTTAATCTTGATTTATTTTTGTGATTTCCCTGTCTGGGTTAACATCTGATTTCTCTGTCCAGTGTTCTAGTCTTGTGTTGATACCGGATATTATCGATTTTCTAACCAAAGAACTCCCTTTAGTATTTCTTGTAGTTTTGATTTGGCTTTTATGAATTCCCTAAACTTCTGTTTATCTGGATATGTCCTAATTATACTTTATTATTTGAGAGACAGTTTTGTTGGATATATGATTCTTGGCTGGCAATTTTTTTTTCCTTCAGTGCTTTATATAAGTCATCCTGTTGCCTTAGTGCCTGCATGGTTTCTACTGAGTAGTCCGAGCTTATTCTTATTGACTCTCCTTTGTAGATGAGTTTTTGTTTATCCCCAGCTGCTCTTAAAATTCTCTCTTTATCTTTGGTTTTGGCAGATTTGATTATAATATGTCTTGGTGACTTTCTTTTAAGATCTACCTTATATGGAGTTCTATGAGCATCCTGGATAGATATCATGTTTCACAGTATCAGAGAAGTTTTCTGCCAACAAATCTTCAACAATTCTCTCTGCGTTTTCTGTTCTCCCTCCCTGTTCTGGTACTCCAAACGCACATAGGTTATTTCTCTTGATAGAGTTCCACATGATTCTTAAGGTTTCTTCATGTTTTTAAATTCTTTTATCTGACTATTCTTCAAATATATTGGCACGAAGTGCTTTATCTGCAAGGTCACCAATTCTGTCTTCCACTTGCTCAATTCTGCTCCTCTAACTTTCTATTGAGTTGTGTAAGTCTGTAATTTCATTGTTAATCTTCTGAATTTCTGATTGCTGTCTTCCTATGGATTCTTGCAGCTTATCACATTTTTCATTATGTTCTCGAATAGCCCTTTTGATTTCCTCAACTGCTTTATCTGTGTGTTCCTTGGCTTGTTCTGCATATTGCCTGGTCTCCTTCCTGATGTCTTGAAGAGTTCTGTATGTTAATCTTTTGTATTCCACATCTGGTAATTCCATGCAGGCACCTTCACCCAGAAGATCCCTTGTTTCTCTGTTTTTAGAGCTTGTTGAGGCAATCGTGGTCTGTTTCTTTATGTGACTTGGTGTTGACTGTTGTGTCCAAGCTATTTATAAGTTATTGTATAAGTTTATTTTATGTTTGCTTACTGTATCCTATTTTCTTGTCTTTTTTTTTTTTTTTTTGATATGCCCACATGGGTTGCTTGAGTGAGCTACCTTGATTATTTTCACCTTTGGTGGTCTGACGTCCTGTCCCCAGATGGCTAGAGCTGTTATCAGGTATATCAGTCTAGAAGTCCATTCACTTTTCTTGTGTGGATTCAGCTCAGGTGTCCAGTCAGCTGGTCATCAAGTGTGTGGAACAGGCTCTGTCCTACAGCCTCAGAGGGCAGGGTGTTTGGTGTAGGTACTGGTATGTGGTTGCAGCAGGGGTCACACTCTGAACAAGCCAGGTGGCTGAGAACCATCCCCTGAGTGTCTCTGAGGAAAGTGCTTCCCTGTTCCCTAGAGAGTACAGGTGGGTGGGTTCTGCAGAAGGACCATGGGCACCCAATGCTTTTGGTTGTAAAGATTGGGAGGTACCAGTTGTCCATGGACCTCTGCCATGGGTTGCTGGGTGACCTGAGTTGGGCTACCAGTCCTTCTGCCCCTGATGTGGGTACGTGAGAACCCTGTTTAACAGGCAAAGCGGGGTCAAATATCAAACACCCACCTCTCCACCACATGGCTTAAACAGTTGCAGTCTGCCACCAAGGGTCTACTCTCCTGGAATAGGCCCACACAGGTCCATGCAGGGGGAAAAGTTATTCAAAGTCCATGACCCATTTATGCCTGGACAGGAGCCACTTTTGTCATGAGATCCCAGCTAAGTGGAGCTGGCAAATTATCTTTTCCCTGTGTTGTGAATTTATTCCTTCTGCAAGGCCAGGAACATAGCTCAGGATGCTCCAATGGGCCTGTCTCAGGTCCAGGGGAATCAACAGCCACTGAAGCTGGCTTGGGGTTTGGAGGAGCAGTAAAATGTATGCAAGTACTTATCTTTTGCCAAGAGTGCCATTGTTCTCCGGTTCCGGAGGTGTGAGTAGGCTGTGCACCTGGCTGCTTCTTCCTGCGGAAACTGCACCCAAATGCTACTACCAGCCCACCACTGCTGTTCCTGGAAATGGTGCTGAGGGATTCCAGTGATTCAGGTCCAGTAACTCCTCTCTGCTTCTGAACAGTCTATCCCTCCCCTGCCAGTTAGTCCGTTTTCTAACTTTGCCTTTGATGTTCAGGGCTCCCAGCTTGTCATAAATATAATCGTTTCACTTGATTTTTTCAGGCCTTTGTTGTAAGAGGGAACACCAGAATCATCTGGTTATTCCGCCATCTTGGCCTGGCCTCTCCAGTAAATATCTTTTAAAAATATAAACAAATGGAAAGGAGAAGGGAATCAAAATGGCTCACTACCAAAAAACAAGAATACAATACCTGGCAGTATTGGATAAAAAAGACAAGAAGGCTTAAGACACACACAAACACACACACAATAACAAAATGACAGAAGTGTTTTCTTATTGGCAATTACACTAACTCCAAATAGACTAAATTCTCCATACAAAAGTCGAAGAGTGGCAGAATGGACTAAAAAAAAAAATAATAATAATCCATCTAAGTGCTGTTTTCAAGACACACCTTAGACCAAAGGACACAAGTAGGTTGAAAGCAAAAAGATGGGAAAAGTATTCCATGTGAATTATAATCAAAAGAGAGCTGGGGTGGCAATCTTTACATGAGAAAATAGACTCTAAGACAAAATCTATTAGAAGAAATAAAAATGTTCATTATATAGTGATAAAAGGATCAATTCATCAAGAAGATTTAACAAATATATTTATGCACCCAACATTGGAGCATCTAAATATACAAACCAAAAACAAGTAGAACTGAAGGGAGAAATAGATAGCACTACAATAATAGTTGGGGATTTCAGTACAGCACTTTCAATATTGGAGAGAAGATCAACAAGGAAACAGAGGTCCTGAATGACACTATAAAACAACTAAACCTCACAGACATATGCAAAACTCTTCACTAAAAAACAGCACAATGTAGCTTCTAGTCCAGTGCTCATGGAGCATTTTCCATGAGAGCCTACATGTTAGGTCATAAAGTAAGTCTCAATAAATTTAAAAAGATTGAAAATTATACAAAGTTTTTTCTCTGACCACAGTGGAGTGAAACTAGAAATAAATAACTGAAAAAAAAAAAACTGGGACATATAAAAACATATGGTAATAAAACAACACATTATTCAACTACCCATGGGTCTAGTTATGACTAGACAAGAAGTGGTGATGGCCAGACAACAGAAAGGTGTGTAATAGGAAATGATCTAAGTTAGTGAAGAATTAAAAAAAAAAAACAAGGAGTGTAACCTGGATGGCTGCTTCGTAGTTTGTAGATGTCAGTTAAAGTCCATTAAATGGTGAAAAGACAGTCTCTAACAAATGGTGCTGGCATAACTGGACATCTATCTGCAAAAAAAGAAAAAAAAAAAGAAAGAAGACCATACCTCACACCATGTACAAAAACTAACTCAAAATGGATCAAAGACCTAAATATAAATGTAAAACGAGAAAGATTATGGAAGAAAAAATATGGACAGCTCTAGGAGCCCTGATACATGGCATAAATAGTTTAAAAATCATTACTAATGATGCACAACCACAAGAAGAGAAACTAGGTAACTGGGAGCTCCTAAAAATCAAACACTTATGCTCTTCAAAAGACTTCACCAAAAGAGTTAAAAGAGAACTTATAGACTGGGAAAAAAAAATTGGCTACATTTTAGAAATGCAAATCAAAACTACAACGAGATACCATCCCACCCAACAAGGCTGGCACTAATCAAAAAAACACAAAATAATACATGCTGGAGAGGTTTTGGAGAGACTGTGACACATATGCACTGATGGTGGGAATGCAAAATGGCACAACCACTTTGGAAAATGATTTGGTGCTTCCTTAAAAAGTTAAAAGTACCATACCCATTAACCAAACCCATTGCCACTGAGTCAATTTCAACTCATAATGACCCTATAGGACAGAGTAGAACTGCCCCATAGAGTTTCCAAGGAGCACCTGGCGGATTAGAACTGCTGAGTCTTTGGTTAGCAACCATAGCACTTAACACTATGCCGCCAGGGTTTCCAAAAACCATACCAGTTTCTGTTATTTTTATGTTTTACTAAGTGTGCTCTTTAAAATAATGAATAAGTGTGGTACCACTTATTGACGTGATGCTACCTCAGTCAGACCAATTATATGAGCTTTAGAAGAAGTAATTACGTTTTCAATCCTTCATAAACCTATGTCGTCATGAACACAGATTCTCCTGGATTGGAGGTGGGTCAAGCTTAGGAACATGTTTAAATTCCTGTATAATTTTTGGGTGCAATCAATCAGCAAGTTCACATACAGCACTTGGTCCAAATTGCCCTTTCCCACAATAATGGACAAAAACTTGGACATTTTGCTTCATGCAGGGCACTCAGATTAACAATTAAAACACAGGACAATTCACATAAAATATTTTTTGAAATACCTAATGTGGGTGATCCAGTCTCTTCTTGGATGATCTTTTATGAGTAGTATTTTTGCGTTATTCAAATTATAACTCTTGGATAGTTTAAATTGTAAAAAGTGACCAAGATAATCAAAACTAGCAACTTGGGGAGGAAAGGGAGGAAAAGTTGCCTTCATAATATACAGGAGTTTGGATGCACAGCCTAATTTTTCTGCATTGTTGCATTTTGGGAGAACAGGAGGGTACAACCCACAGAGTGATCATATGCTATAGAGGCTGAACCTAAAACAATGGGTAGATCTGACAGGGAATGTAGGAGAACAGAGGCTCCCACTAGGGATAAAAGATATAGATTTAGGGCTGTTAACATCACAGGGACTATGGGCCCCAATCCTCCAATAAAACTTTGAGTAGAGATTTATGGTCCTGAGATCACACTCTCTGGGGCCTAATAATAAAAAAAGAAACCTTACCATCCAACTGACCTAACTTTTCACAACAAAATTCTAATAAACAAAACATATACAATTACACTTATAGACCCGGGCCTAACTATTCATGTTTAATAAAATAGCACTACATCTATTAATCATTTCAATAGATACATTAAAATAGGAAATTTAAAAATTGAAATTTGTTTGTTTAATAAATATAATGAATAATACATAAAATAAGTATGGCATTTGGAATCAAAAAGGAAAAATAAATTTCAGATGAAAACATATTCAAGAAAATTAAAATACCTATTTAGTAAGAATTTTTAAAAAAGCAGGGTGTTATTTCATCTGGGACTAAATATGAATTGATTAATTTCCTCAAGTAAATGAAATTTATTTATTTTTAAAGCCGCAATTGATGTATCTTTACAGTATAACTACTACGTACCCATCATTTTCATCATTTCTGTGAAGATAGCAAATAATATAATTAATCAAATGTGTGGGGCTTTCCTTAAAGGAATGATGGGCGATCATGGAGTTTTGCAGCAAGGAGTTACCTTAGATTTAGACTACCTAGATTGGAATCTTTATCAAACATATGAGGAACTAGAGCATCAGAGACTCTCCATAGATTACCAAAGTCATGGCACACAACGGACACAACACCACAGCTTACACATCAGAGGTCAAAATTCTTATGTGTTAGTCATATAGACCCAAAGTGATACAAAACCAATGAGTAATCAATGGTTAAGGCACAAATGAGTAGTGTAGATATGACAGAAAGTGCCAGAGTGAGGGAGAATTGAGTATTAACAGAGAAGAAAGGTATGGCTTCATTACAAGAAGAAGAAAAGGAAACACAGTAGTTTTGTTACATTGATTGGTTTTTATTCAAAGTATAACTTCAGCTGATCATCAAATTCCCATTTACAAGATGAATTCCACAATTTGAATGAAGTAATAACATATAAATGAGTTTGTGCAAGGTGATAGTGGTTTTATTGTCTTTGTTTTAAGTAGTAAATGACCAATATTAAATATTTTTCAGCTTTCAAATACAAATGTATTAAATGTTTTATTGAATATCTGCCATCTTTCAAACCCTGAATGAGTGGTCAATCAGACAAACACAACTTGCTTTTATGGAATTTACCATCTGATGAATAAACATATTAACTTGATAATCACATAATGTATTGGAATAATATTGATTAATTTTGAAAGGACAAGTTCAGCTATTGTAATGAGTAGCGAGGTGAACTATCACAGTCTTTGGTATAAAGAAAACTTTTCAAAGAGAAATTGTACGTAAGATGGATATAAAGAGTTAATCTGAGATATCCAGGGGAGGATCTGAAGGAAGATTTCATAGTGCCCATGAAGTATTTATGCTAAAGACGTATAGATTGAAGTGTGCTAAATATCAAAGAAAGGGAAATCTCATATAAGAGAAACATGTAAGTAATTAATATTTAATTTCAATAATTTCTCAAAAGTAGCTGGTATTTTCTGGAAAGTCAAAGGATCCAAATTAATAGGAAAAAAAAGAAAAGAAATAAAACTAATATATTCATCCTTTAATAGCAACAACAGAATCATTATATTAAGAAAAAATATACTGTTATGTCTCTCCATCTGCTGAACCTACTCATGGCTACAATGAAGTGCTTGGGCTAACGAAACGTGAGCACGGTAGATGTGGACTTTCCAAGAAGAAAACATAAGAATCATCATGTGATTTGTTACGTTCTTTTCTTCCCTTTACCAAACAATCAACAATATTCCAGAGAGAATCCACTCCATCTAACAGACTCCTAACATAGGGAAAATGCGAGAAAGAGCCACCACAAACTTGCAATGAGCATATAGAGTGAGTGAGAAATAAACCTTTAATTTTATAAAGTAGCAAGAATTTGATGCCACTTCTACATATTTTATCCCTTGTCCTCTTTAGATCTCACATGTCTCTTTATCCAGTTGAAATTCCATAATCCATTTTATGATGATATCTTGCATACGGTCTCATCTAACTTCCCCTCCCTGTCTTCAGTGTAATCACCTAGCTGCCCCACACTTATTTGACTACCACCTCCTTTGTGTCTGATCACCTTCTGCTGAACGTGACTGCAGAAAAACAGGACTATGCTGAATACCCTCACTATAAATATTTAACAGTGAACGTCATTCACCCTCTTTCTAGATGACCATTACATATCTACATGGTTCTTCTAGGTGTTACTATGCCTTCACTCTGCACATCACTCTCAGCTGATGACTTTTTTTTTCCTGTTTTATTGAGGATATTACAGTATCCAGAAGAAAATTTCCTAGTGCCTACCTTGCTATTTTCACCTACTCACCTGCAAATTTACACATCTTCCATGTTTTTGCCTGTCATTGGACAGACCCTGTTCATGCCGCTGCGTAAGGCCAACTTTTCTGTGTATACAACATATTCCTGCATCACCATTCCCCTCCATTTTGAATGGACTATTTTACTCGGCCTGCAAAAGCATATGGTATGCATGTCAACTTTTAAAAAAATCCCTTTGATCCCATTTCATCCTACTCCTGCCACGCACACTCTCAGTGCCCATTATTCAAAACTCGTAGAGAACTTTTTGGACGCTCACTATACCTCATTTATTTTCTTTCATTCTTCGTTAAGCCTCACTCATTTAGGTGTTTATCTCCCACTATTTCCTTAAAACCACTCTTATTAACAATGACACTTACCTTCTTATATCCAGAGCTCAATTTTCAACATTTGACATATCTTGTCACCCCCTCCTCCTTATGTGGTTTTTCTCTTGTCTTAGGTGATCCTATACTTCCTTGGTTTTCCTTCTTCCTCAATAGCTACTCCTTTTTCTCTTTTGTAAGTTTATCATCTTCTCTCCAACTTCTTAACACTAGAGCTTCTGAGGGCTCTCTTTTGTTTCTAGACTAACTCTTTGTGAACATATACTTGTTTTGCTTTCCTTCCATCACTATGTCATTGATTCTCAACTATAAATCTCCATCTGTGTCTACATTCTGAATTCAAATTTTGTATTCTGAATTCAAATTTTGTATGTCTACCCAACTAAATGACTTTTGCAGTTGGGAATGTAATAAACATCTCAATCCTCCATTACTGGACTCCTTATTCCATCCACCCCACAAACTTTTCCCACCCAACTCATTTAATGATAATTTCATTCTCTCAGACTGTTAGATCCTTATTGCCTTTCAAACTATTGCCAACACTGCAGTCAGTGTAATCATTTAAACATACACAGGACATTTATATCTTCTGGTCCTCACTCTCCAGAGGCTCCCCATTTCATTCAGAGGTCTCACGGTGGTCTGCAAAGCTCTGAAAAATCTTGTCTACTCCGTTCATTTCTTCTTAAACCCCATTTTCTACTGCTCCCTCCCTTGATCAATCTGCCCTTTTCCTCCTGACTGTCTTGCTGTTCTCAAACAGACCAAGGATATCTGACCTTAACAACTTTGCACTTACTTTTGCCTTTGCCCAGAGTGCCCTTTTCACGGATGTTTGTACAGCTACGTCCTCACTTCTCTCAATTCTCTACTCAAAAGTCACCTCATCTGAAGACCTGATTATTTTAAAAGTACAGTATTGCCAGAACTTCCAGAACACTTCGTCTTGGAGATTTTGTTATGTATTTTTCCTTATTATTTATTATTTTTTTTTAAAACATTTTATTTTCTGTCTCCATTTGCTAGAATGGCATCTCCCCCAAGGTCAGGGATCTTCTTTGTTCTGTTCATTCATGTATCCTACATACCTTTTGTGATTCCTAGCACATAGTAATCAATATATACTTAGTAGATAAATAAATTAATGAAGTCATCTAGGTCAAAGTAAAAAAGTTTTGTTTGTTTTTTCTCATTTTGTACAATCTGCTTATATTTGTTTTCTATTTGGTCTTGGTGGTGGGTTGATCTTAGGTGGGAGAAATTGGAGGCAGCAAAGAAATGCAGAGAAAGGAGGAAAATTGAAGTAATTTCACCACAGACAAGGAGAGCTATGAGAAAAAATCAGACTGTTAAGAAAATAAACAAAAGATTCATGGAATAAGACAGTTATGCATGGGAAATAATGAAGCATTCTGCCCAATTAACTTTCATTGTCTCTAACTCGTTAGACAAGTGACAGAGCTAAAATATATGGTCTTTAAATATATTTCTACAGAGCAGCCTTCATGTCCTTGTTCTTTAAGCTCTAGATAACACAGTACAGGGTTGGAAGAACTACTGTGTATAACACAAATACCAGCAGGTTGAAAACACAGGAAACATCTACAGATGGCTTCAAATAGGCCACTGGAGCAGCATGAAGAAAAAAAAAAAAAGTAGAAACACCAGGTGAGGAATACTGGTGGAGAAGGCTTTGAACTGACCCACAGTAGATGGGATTTCATCAATATAGAGAAGATGTGAATATAGGAGATAGCAATGGAGACAAAGGAGAAAAAAATCTCAGCGAGGAGGTGACAGCAACAGCTCCAACTTCAGCCAACTACTTGTCTGAGGAGAAGATTCTGAGTAACTGAAGGATCTCATGGAATAATTGATACACCAGATTGGACACCCGGAGGGGCAAGGAGAAGGTTGTTGCTGTGTGCAGGATTCCAGAAACCCCACCACTGAGTCATGAAGAAGTGGCCATCATGATACTGACATCCTTCTTCATGATGCTCTTGTTGTGCAGAAGGCGACAGATGGCCACATTGTCATCATAGGACATCACTGTTAGCAAGGCCATATCAGTGCAGGCCAAGAAAACCACAAGGAAGACCTGAAGGATGCATCCCCAGAGGGATGGAGCTGCTGTTGGTCCAGTTGCCTACAATGGCCTTGTGGAGGGTGAAGAAGACGTATCAGAGATCTAAGATGGAAAAGAGTTTGAAGACATATATTGGAGTATGGAAACACTAATCAAATGTGGAAAACATAATTATAAGAAGATTTCTTGTAAGAGTCACCAAATGTTAGTACAAACATCACACAAACACACACATACACACAATATTTATCAATTTACAAAACATTTTACTACTTGTAACACCATTTTCTTAAAATACTGTCTTGACACAGTTTTGAGGCCCTGGCTGGAGCCTGGTTTGTTTCCCTTTTTGAGCAACTGATAAAGTCCACTCTCCAACCATTCCCCTTATCAGGTTTTCACACTCCTAGACCAGTAGCACTGCCCTAATTCCCCTGAGGCCAGTTATCCAACAACTAGGGGCATCTCCTATACCCTCTGAGCCTGCAGAATTATTCAAAATGCCCAATTCCCAGGAAGTCTGTGTGCCCTAATTAATCCTTCCCTGCTTGCCATACATAAGCCCTTTCCTGTAATTCCAGCTTGTTGTTATCTTTCCCCCAGCTGCAAACCCCTCTGTGGCCTTGTGTATTGGTGTGCTGTGCCTTCCTGTCTCTGGTAACTATAATAAACCTAGTTACTTTTCACTGACCCTTCTTTCCCACATCACTCCTGACTAACCATCCTACAAATTTATTAGAGGACTGCTATATTAAAAAAAAAAAGTCCTTCCACATGAAAATTTTAAGAAATATCCACTAAGCAACTCTTAGGAAAAAGTGTAAATACAAACAGAAATTACATAATTAAACACACAACACACGTGCGCACGCACACACACACCGTACACACACGCACGCCTGAGAGAATCTACTGTAATCAAAGCTCAGAAAATCCTAAGGGTTGGAATGTCATCACAGACGTGTGAGTTGACAATCTGCCTCTAGATGGAATGGAAGACAATTTTACAGATACAATTTCTTAGGAACTGGGAGTATTTATCTTACAGTCTCTAAGTCATTTGATCCTGGGACATAATGGAGAGAAGAACCTTATCTGCCCCATATTTTCCCCCTTTTCTGAGGTTACCTCATAAAATACCATTAAAGTGAAATCATGTCATCAGTCAAACTAGTGATTACACTACTAATTGCATTTCTTTGTCTACTTTTTCTCAATTTATACATAATATTTCCGGTAAGTATTTTCTTTTAGTGATTTACCATATTCTCCTTTATTGCTTACCATCATTCCATACATTTACTAAAGGAAGAAAAAATTGTGTCCATTCAGCCACAGGAAATTTGATCTAAGAACGTGTCTATACAGCCAGCAAGCAGCTGATCACTTTGGTTCCTAGGTCACATGGCCTGTTAAACTGGTGGACTCAGTAGTCAGCATTACCACTGAGCAGATGTATCACTGGGTTAACCCAATTGGTCCATACACTCAGAAAAATATAACTGGTTCAATAGGTTCATGGTCATTGTGAAGTAAATTTAATTAAGTTATAAGTACATAAATATGATTTCTATGCCATTTATTTGTTTACAACAATTCTCATGAACAAAGTGAAATTTCAAGGGGTGCATGTCAATACATTATCAAATCACCATTAAAGGTCCATGAAATGAGTAAACAAGACCTCATGAAGTTTTAAAAACAATGTGTTTGCATTTTGCCTAGGGGTATTATACTTCCAAGTGCTTAGGCAAAAAAAAAAAAAAAAAAATCTCAGGTCAAAGAACAATAGCAAAAACAACACTTGGAACACTTTGAATACAATGGTCAAACACAGAAGAAAATGTAATAAAGGCAGGCTACACAATGACTAAGTAAGGATAAGTTCTTGCTTTTTCCTTTTCTACCACTCAAGCCAGCCATGGCTACATGTTCAACACCTGTCTGTTGAAGGTGTTATGAAAATTCCAACTTAAACTTATTACACCTATTGAGTGGTATAGTTGTTGATCATCAGAATGTAATATTAAAAAATCAGACAACTCTTGGATGGACTATAAAATTTAGCACTTCTCACAGGTTTTATTCTTCTAATAATTTTTCTCGGGATCACGTTCCCTAATATGGGAGAAAAATATCCTTGGGAATGAAAATTAGGTCAGATGTCTAAATGGTAAGACAAAGAGAAAAAGGCTGACAAAAGCTAATAAACTTCTCCTGTCCTCAATCAACACTGTTCCAAAGATGAGGGATTCAAACTTTATGGTATCCCTTCCAATTTATGTGGCAGGAAATTATTATGAAGTTAAGAAAGAAATAGAATCATGAGTTGGAAATTGAATGTAAAAATAGGCTTTTTGGAGCCCAGAAAAGAGCCCAGTGGGACAGAGACAGTGCTGATTAGATGCAGGAAATTATATAAGGAGAGAATGAGTAGTATCATCTACAGAAGAATTCTGATTAATCTTGACTATAGCTAGAACTCTGGAAATATTTTTCCTCTTGGCCCCTCAGGGAGCCAAGTTTGTCAATCTCAGGCAGGACTTTTTCCATTTGCCAACACAGAAAACTTCAGTCAGAATGTTAACCTGCTGATATTCTCTCAGTGGCTATTATGATTTACTTTATCACTTTGTCCTCATTTCAATCCAAATTATCACACAAGGAAAATAAAAATAACACTAAAAAATAAAATTGGGACATAAAATAACTCACCTGAGTCACAAAAGTATAAAGAATTCATGAGAGTTTCATAACTAAGAACAAACATACCTTTATATCAATAATAATTTATGGGTTACATTTATTCATAAAAATGAGGTGAGGGGCAATGAGTTCCGTTAAGGATAACGAAAAATGTGGAAACAGATAATGGTGATGGTTGCACAATATGGTGAGCATAATTAATGTCATTGAGTTGTACAAGTGAAAATGGTTGAAGTGGCAAATGTTTTGTTACATATATTTTAACACAGTAAAAACAAACAAAACACAATAACAAGAACTGAAGTTTTCACCTGGTTTCCTACTAGGGGAAAAAAATCTTGAGAAACAAAACAAAGTGTAGAGTACACGTGTGTGAACCTATGTGTATTGCTTTCACCTCAATTTGTTCAAAATGCATTCTAGGTTGTTAGCAAACATAAGTGAAACATAGTCCCTGACTTCCAAGAGTTAACCGTCTAGCAGAGAAAATCACATAAAAACTAGAAAATTTTATTTTATGATTATAATATTCATTCACCTGTTCAACAAAGATTTATTGTGCACAACGTGCCAGCCACAAGTATGACCAAATAATTTTGAGAGCACAGAGGCCAACTATAACTACCATTCCCCTTTCAAGCATCATATTTCTATATCTTTTTTGTATCACCCATCGTACTCCACGTGTGACCAGCACTCAGTAAATACTACTTTCTTAAAAAAAAAAAACAAATACTTGAAAAATCAAAACACTGCTATATTCTGTATAGAACAGATATGTCTAAAACGGAATGATTCTGAAAGTTTAAAACAGGAGGGGGAAAGATCATCAAGTATGATAGAGTGGCTGATGGCTACAGAGCTGTATAGTGGGTGTTCTTCATCCTATGTTTGTTTCCATCTGAGGTATATCTATTTATCTATTAATGTCATACTCTATATACCCATTGCTATGGATTGAATTGTGTCCCTAAAAATGTGTATCAATTTGGCTAGGCCATGATTCCAAAAAAAAAAAAAAAAATTTTTTTTTTTTTTTTTATGATTCCCAGTACTGTGTGATTTTCCACCATTTTGTCATCTGTTGTGGTTTTCCTATGTGTTGTAATCCTATCTCTATGATGTTAATGAGACAGGAATGGAGGCAGCTATGTTAATAAGGCAGAACTCTATCTACAAGATTAGGTTGTGTTTTAAGCCAGTCTCTTGAGAAATAAAAGAGAGAAGCAGGCACAGAGACATGGGGACCTCATACCACCAAGAAAGCAGTGTGGGGAGCAGAGCATCCTTTTTACTCTGGGTCCTTGCACTGAGAATTTCCTTGACCAGGGAAGACTGATGACAAGGACCTTCCCCGAGAGCCAACAGAGAGAAAGCCTTTCCCTGGAGAATTCTGAATTTGCAGAATTTGCAGAAGAAACGCGAAATTTCTTTTTTCGCAATTATGTATATAAATGCTAGTTATGACGTGAGGCATAAATACAGTATCTACAAAAAAATTGAATTCTACTACTAATAAAACTACCCCTTTGACTATAAAAATACTTTGTATTAACTTAAAATGTATTATTTCTTTCTCCTCTTCCAAAGCTGTAACCTCTATTATGTATTGTAATAGGGTTGCAATGAGTCAAAATTGACTTGATGGCAACAGGTTTAATCAAATGATTAAAAGTTGGTAATGATCTTTCCTCTTTAACTCTAATCTCCTTTCTGCCCTGTTTTTTTCTATGCCCACCATATTAGCTATTGTTTGGGATTCAACGCCATTACAGCCTTTTTTTTTTTAATGTCGTTTATGGTGAGGACTGATGTTCCATTTGGAATAACATATGAGACATTTGAACCCAATATTATACTAATTAATTTTGCTTCTACTACAAAATTTATATTATACTCTGATTACAGAGTTATAACATATAATTCACTTGACTTTCCCAATTTTTTCTCACAAATTCTACAGAATATACTACCAAAGAAAAGATTATGGTTATATAAATTCTTCATGCCATCCTCCAGAGATAAAATTACAGTCTCCCTAGGTGTAAACTCCTTGAAGACAGCATAGTTGTCGGTTTTGTATCATTATATGTTTTCCAAAAATAAGTGTTGATTTTTTTCTTACATTACCTCACCTATACTCCTTTTTCCTCACCAGGAACTCTCATTTTCTCATACCCATTAAGAACAGGGCATTGAGTCCTACCTAACCTGTTGCCATGATCCCAATTTTCCTGAGCAGACAGAAATCTTCAAAACATCACTAAATAGGGAGCTATCTTAGAAAATTTTGTAAGCATTTAAGAAACAATTAATTCCATTCTAAAAATCTATTTTAACTAAATCCAGGCATCCAAATAGGAACTTCCAAATTATTTTTCTTCAAGCTAGCACAGCATTGACATGTTGTGGAGATTACCATCTCATCCTAGCTCATACTAAGACTTTCAAATATTTTAAAATCAACTTTTGCCCCTCCACTAGCATCTTAATGATTTTGCACATTGTTAATTTAATTCTTACACATTTTATATTTTGTTTCTCTTGAAATTGTGATACTTGTAAATATATCTTCTAAACATTTTTTTGTACATGTAAGCATTGTTTATTTCTCTCTAGTAATTTGTACCCAGACACTTGGCTGAATTCATTCTTTTTTGTTGTTGTTTTTCAGTTGTCTTGTTAACAAGTAAACTATAATTTCACACACAATGGATCACTGAAGTGTCTTCTTTCCAATGTCCACAGTGCTTATAACTTTCACATGTCTGTTTTGGATGGTGTATCAAATGCCATGTGCTATAAGAGTGATAATAATTAGTGTAGGAAGACACACAGTTCACCGTTTCCTGAGGTCAGAAGGCCTAGGCTTGAGGTCTGACACTATCACATGCTAATTGTATGATACTGATTATTTCATAAAATGTCTCTTCTGCCTCCATTTCCTCACCTGAAAAGTGAGGTAATAAAATATATATTTCATATAGTTATGATTGACTTCCCCACCGATCTGAAAATCTTCAATTACCATGCCATTCTTTTGTTCTATTACTGCTATGGGACCAATAGATTTTGGGGTAATGAGGAGCATAATTTAGTTGATTAAGCTAATATATTATTTTCTGATAATTAGGGTTCAATATAAAAATAGGGTGATGTAAGTGTGAAGTCAATTGGATATGAGCTTATCTGTTTTTGAGATGGCACAGCGGCTAGGCAGAGAAATTGCCTAATGATGAAGTAAAGCAAGGAATCATCTCATCATATGATTTTATTGGAGTTTTTAACATTATCAAAGGTTTTTTGTAAAATGTGAAATTATAAATCTTTTGATTTTTCTCTTCTTCACTTGATTTTTCTTCACTCTCTTAATGAAAATCTATGTATCTCTCACGTTCAACTTTTTTCTCAAGGAATTTAAATTCTATTACCATCTATTACATATTCCGGATTCTTTCCAGCTGGTATTATCCCACTTAACCTGGAGAAGGGTTTGCATCCAATTGAGACCAGTGTCCCCCAGGGTTTTCTCTGGAAGCCAATCCACTCCATACTCCAAGGGCCTAATCTCTGTAGACACCTGGCAGAGAAGATTTTCTCCTTGATAAATTGTATATCAGTTTTCTTCATCCCTGAGCTTGCACATTAAATCGGGCAGTTTCTTCTGATGAAAGCAGAGGCAATCAGAATTACTGTCTTTTCATCATTATTCCAGAAACCACATACATATTGAGAAGCAAGATGTCCTTTCATCAAGGTATTACTATTCATGTACTTCCCAGCTTTTTTAACCCTTAAGGAAACTGAATTTATGTGGATGAAGTATATGTAATCAATCATTTCAACCAATGGATATTTGTGTGGAAAAAAAACACACTCCAAGACAGATGTGTTTTTAAATTAATTTGATTGTTCTCTTAGTGATTATGTTTTGTAAATATATATTGTAGGAACAAGCAAACTAATTTAGCATATACTGTTTACTAGGATTTTTATCTATTTAATCAGGTTGGGAAAAGGAAACTGCTCAGGGTACAAGTATGGTTTTGGTCCCTAGCATTGACCTCCATTCCTTAAAAAAATGGAATGAGGGACAACTCTGTATAGGGATCAGAACCACCCAGAGACACTGCACTGATAGGTCTAAGGAGGCTTCTCTGCAGATCATATTTAAATATTATCAGAGCTGGTAGGGGACAGAAGTCATCTCCTTGAGTGTCATTTACAGCTGGGAAAAATGGAAATTCAAATTTATTTGTAATTTCCCTAATTTCAAACAGCTAGGCCATGTCAGGACATAATTAGACCTCAGGTCTATACGTTGGTTTATTAATTTTATGAAATTATTCTACCAGTCTTTTGACTGAAACGTTTCAGTGTATGCATGAGGTGAATTTGGAGTTAAGTTAGTCTTATTGTGGTCAAATGATACTTGAGTTATGTAGGCATCAGGGAGAAAAATGACCCTAGGTGATAGAAAAAGTACAGAGGTTTCTTTCTGCCTGTGACACTTTGAAGCAACACCCTGGCTAAGATGTTGCCTTCTTGGAGGTCATTGTAGTCCCAAAAAAGATGGGATATGGTGAACGACCTAAAACTGCTCTAGAGCATGTATTTACTCCACAAAAATCAGGTGTATGCCTGATACTTTGATCTTGGGCAGTCTTTATGAACACAGTGATGCCCAGCTGAGATGAGAACGCCCTTACTCCCTTTCTCTCTGCATATCCCCAAGTCCTATTGGGTAGTCAGTCCCTCTCTGACCCTAACACTCTCCACTCAACAAGGAGATGGAGTGACTGAGGTACACTTATGCAACACCCTGGACACCTTAGCTGATTTACATACAGGTGTGTGAAATCACAAGCCAATTTTATTCCTGGCGTGAAGAGAATTTACAGTCCAATCCATTTGTTCCTCAGATGATGTGGGAATTTAAATAGATGCACTCAGAAGCAGGATAATTTTATTACATGTTTTATTCAATATAGTTTATAGTTAAAAACAATTCATTTAAAATTCGTACCTAGCATTTAGTGATGTTAGTATGTTTATGAAGGGAAATTTTGCTTTTTTTGTAGATGTAAATACCAAACATTTGTTGAATGAATAATCAACCAATGGTTTATTGCCTGCTAAGGAAATATGAGAGGGGTGTGTGTGTGTGTGTGTGTGTGTGTGTGTGTGTGTGTGTGTACATAGCATATGTTTGCATTATATATTGGTAATAAATTTTATAAATTTATATATGTGTACATATATATAAATCTATAAATTTTATTATGTATCCTCAATTCTAAATTGCCTGCAGTACAAAGAAAATTACTGATTTACCATAGCTTTTCTTTTTTTTTCAATAAAAAAGCAAACTTACTATTTATATGAACTGTACAATGTTTTTTTTTCTTTCAAAACATGAAAGTGTGGCTATTAGTATTGAGGAAATATGATTATTTTTATCATCCTCTAAGTAATAGATTATGAGGAATCTGCTGTGTGGCCATTATGCTGAATTTTATGTCTATTGCAAGCAAGTTAATTAAATCTTTTTGATTCAGCTTGTTGGTGGGGGGGCCTTGTGCACTGTGTCAGGAATGAACTACCAGTCCCTGTTCTTTGGTTGGGATCCTTATAATTAAAACCCACTAAAACAAGAATTTTACTACCTGTTTCACTAAATTCTATAGATAATAAAGGGCAGCATAAAACTTCAGTTGGTTTAAAAATTACTATGCATTGCTTAAAATTTTTTATCGTGAATACCACAAATACGTGGAAAGTAATAGAAGATAATGTAACAAACCCCTGGGTACACATTCCTTCTTTTATGAAATCTTAATAATTACATATTTTCTGAGATTCTTATAATTGTTATTATCAGGGTATCTTATGGGATCCATACTGCCGAAGAAGCCAGTTTATCCTCACTTCAGTGAATTTTAAAGGTAATTTAAATGTAGAAACCAATTTATAATACACAAAAAAAATTCCAATCACTTCTTTGACATCAATATATAAAACCTAAAACCCACTGCCTTCAAGTTAATTCCTACTTGTGGTGACCCCATGTGTTTCAGAGTAGAGGTGTCCTGCATAGGACTTTTTTTGCTATAATCTTTATGGAAGCACATCACCAGACCTTTCTTCCGAAGTGGTGGTGGATGGATTTGAACCACTGTATGTCAGTAGTCAAGCACAAACTCTTTGCACCACCCAGGGAACTGTAACATATATAATACTCAAAAAATTATAAAAAAAAATCCCAAATCTCCCAGAAGAATGATAAAGCAAACTGTTTTTTGTAACTACTACTTAGTTTTAGCACATAAATATTTTATCATTTGTTGTAACAATTTTAAATAATAAAGTATTTCAGGGATAGTTTGTGTTAAATTTTTATTTTACCTTATTCTCATTACTTTCCCCCATCCCAAATTCTTTAACTGGCAACGTGTATGTATTACCACAACTGTCTTATACTATTCTTGTGTGTGTGTGCATACATAAATAGTGTACTGTGTTCTTTCAAACGTTTAAATATCATGTAATTGGGAACACATTCTAGGTAATGTTTTGCAGCTTGTTTTCTTTTTATTGTTGTTCAAAATCATATTGAGATTTTCCATATTGATATATGTAGAACTATTGCATTCAGTTTAACTACTGCAGAGTGTTCCATTCTGTATGAATGAGTGCAAAATGGCATCTTTTAATGATTTAACTGGTGTTTCTATGACTGATAAGTTTGGACATGTTTTTGAATTGGTGACTGGTCATTAGTTTTCTTGTTCTACAGACCACTTGTGCATACACTTTGCTCATAATTTTATGTTGCATTGATTTGTTTTTGTCATTCATTATTAATGAAGGGTAATAAACCTTCGTGATTTACATTACAAAATTTATTACTTGTATGACTTGTGTGGGACACTATTCTTTTTAATAACTTGTCTTAATGACAGCAAACCATTTCAAACTGACTATTTTCTTCCAACCTTTGACATGAAGATTATCTTCAAAATTTATTACAAAATCAGAGGCTCTACCTTTCTTATAATTAATGATAGTAACATTTCATATTCACCTAGTCACAAAGCACTTATGTGCTTTATAGTTTGTAATTGCTACTGGGATGAGGTAATTAAACAAGGCTCATTTAAAAGAGATGATCAGTAGGCTGGTTTTAAATGGTTTATTTGAAGCTGTTGCTAATTTGAACAACTTAATAAATTGTTTTGAATATTTTGGAGTCATGTAGAGAGAATCTAACATGCAATTCAGAAGAACACAGTATACTACTTATGGATATTGACATAGACTTTGATGCAGACAAGCAAGCATCTATGTTTTTAAGCATTAAGACACTACTTTTGAAGACAAACATATGACAATCATCAGTAAATATATACAAAATATTTCTTTATTTTCATGAAGTTACTTTGGTTAAAATTACTACCAATTGAAAAAATTAGTAGAATGAAGAGGTTGGGAACACTGACCCTGGAGATTAATTGCTGTGATTTGAATGTCAGCTCAGACTTGTGCATTTTGAGTGACCTTGGACAATTTAATTCATCTTGTTTATGCCTCAATTTCTTTCTATCTAAAATGGGAATAATAGGAACAGGTCTTACCTCATAGTGCCATTGTGAATATTAGATGAGTTAAGCTATGCGCAGTGCAGAGAACAGCATGTGACATGGAGAAGGTGCTACACAAGAGCTGTGGTGTTATTGTGACTATTGCTGTGCCTTGTGCAGCTATGCAAAACAAATGCCCTTATGCTAACCAGAACTATTCAGAATTAATTTTAAAATCATAACCCTTATTCTTTCCATGCTCTAAATGGTAAGTCCACATTTTAAAGTGGTATCACAAAAGTTATTGAGCAGAGAGCTATGTGGGGCTACCAGCACATGTAACCAGTGATAATTCCAAAGTTTTGTATTAAAAAAAAAAAAAAAAACAGAAATTTATATAAAAGGCAAATTCTTGATTTCATTCCACAAGTTCTCATTTAGTAGATGTGTCTTGGAACTTAAGACTCCATGTTTTAATCAAGCACCCTAGATGATTTGATGAAAAAGTTCTTAACTTCACACTTCAAAAAATACTGCATAGTAGATATATAGTGCTGGTCAGAAACTCTTTGAAGTTATTTAACTTTAAAAGACCTCAAAATATCCCTTTCTGAATACTCCCATCTTATAAAACCTATTCACCACCATCCCATTTGCTTCAGCAGTATAGAAGATATACAGTGGAGTCCTAATTTAATTAAGCTGAAAATGATTTCAACAACATTGTGTTAGTAAAATGTTTTGGTGATTTCTTTATCTCATTTTAATTGGCACTTTTTTTTTTTTTCTTCAACAATCAGGACACAGATTTCCCTGCCAAATGGACAATCTCACAAAAGTAACAGAATTCCTGCTCACAGGATTTTCTGATATATGGGAGCTCCAGATATTGTATGCTGGGCTTTTTCTGTTGATTTACCTGGTAACACTATTGGGGAATCTTCTCTTTATGATGGTCATTACTCTCGATCAGTGTCTTCACACACCCATGTACTTCTTCCTGAAGAACCTCTCCTTTTTGGATTTGTGCTACATCTCAGTCACCGTGCCTAAGTCCATCCACAGCTCACTGGTGCACAACAACTCCATCTCTTATCTTGGCTGTGTGGCCCAAGTCTATTTTTTCTTTGCTTTTGCATCTGCTGAGCTAACCTTTCTCACCGTCATGTCCTATGACTGCTATGTTGCCATTTGCCAACCCCTCCAATATGGAGCCATGATGACATCAGGAAAATGCCACCAGATGGCAGCCATAGCCTGGCTAATTTGTTTTTCTTATGCTGCAGTCCACACTGGCAACATGTTTTGGGAGGCCATTTCAAGATCCAACAGAATCCACCAGTTTTTCTGTGACATCCCTCATGTGCTGGCCCTCGCTTCCTGTGAGATTTTCTTTGTTGAGTTTGTGACTCTGGCACTGAGCTCATGCTTGGTCATGGGGTGCTTTGTTTTTATGATCATCTCGTATTACCAGATCTTCTCAACAGTGTTCAGGATCCCTTCAGTAGAGAGTCGAGCAAAAGCCTTCTCCACCTGCTCCCCACAGCTAATTGTCACCGTGCTCTTCCTCACCACAGGGCTCTTTGCTGCCTTGGGACCAAGAGACAAAACTTCATCTATTCAAGATCTGGTGATTGCTACAGCATATATGGTTTTGCCCCCTTCCTGAATCCTATCATATAGGAAAAAAAAAAATTTTTTTTTTTTTTTAGTCTTAGAAATAAGAAGATCAAAGCACCTATGTGGAGACTATTTGGAAAGATATATCCTCTGCAAAAGTAGAAACATCTTCTGGGCTTTTCCAGTACAAGATCTGTATCAAGAGTTCTTCTACATACAAAGAGTTGTTTTGAAATTCTCTACCTTTTTGAATCTCCAAAACCAATTAGGTAATTATCTATTCATACTATGATAGACCACATTCATAAATTTGGGCCAGTAAGATATTTTTGAAGATGTTGATGAAATTTTCCTCTTCTTTTTAATGATAATTACTTTATTTGCTTTTTCTGAACTTCTATTATGCACATTTTTAAATTTGTATTTTCATAGAAAATAATCCGGTTTTTTTCTGGATTTCTGAATGTATTAGTTTCTGAAGTTATGCCCACAACTTTACTTCTAATACTTTAAAATTTTGTGTTCTCACATACTTCATTGATCAAGTTTTCCAAACCATTTGGCTACTTATTGGTATTTTCACAGAAATATATTTAACATTTTTACACATTTATTTTTTTAATTTATACGCAGTAAAATTCACTTTCTGATGTACAGTTCTATGAATTTTTACAAAGTAATGGAGTAATTTAACCACTGTCACAGTCTAGATACACAACAGTTGTGTCACCCCAAAAAATTCCTTCATGCTGCACATCTGTAGTCAGTCTCTTCCTTGACTATAAGACCTGTCAATCTCTGACCAGTTTTCTATCTCTATAGTTTGCCTTTTCCAGAATGCTATATAAATGGAATTAAATAATATACAGTCTCTTTTGGGTTTTTTTTTTTTTTTTTTTTTCCTCAAGGCTGGCTGTTTCACTTAGCAAAAGGTGTTTGACAATCATCCATGTTGTTTCTTTTTGTTGCTGAGTTTTCCGTGGCAATTCTCTAAATAGAGAGGGGAAGCTCCAAAGAGATACCCATGTGGGAAGATCAGGTTAAGTTCTGCAAAGAAAGCAGCTTCCTGGGTAATTTAAAGATATATGTAAAAATACAAAATAAAAATAAACAAAAAAAAAATTAGTTCAAAACAAATCTCTAAAGTACTAGATGAAATAATGAGGAAAATTGTATTTTAAACTCTATTGATGGGAAGATCTTGGCATGATTAAAAACTCATTAGGTGTTAAGGTTGACAAAATATCATAAAATTAAGCCTGCATTTGGCAAAATATAAACAGAGGTTTTTGTTTTTAATTCATAGACCTTATACTTTAGTAAAGTTTTAGGCTTACAAAAAATTGAGTAGAGGCAGAGCCAAGATGGCGCAATAGGCAGATGCTTCCAGTGAGCCCTCTTTACAAAAAAAGACTAAAAAACAAGTTAAACAGGTGTATTTATGACAAACTAGGAGCCCTGAGCATCAAAGGCAAGCTTAGAAAATGAACAGAGGGGCAGGTGGAGGAAGAAATGGTTCAGAAGCGGAGAGGAGTTACCAGACCTGAATCGTGGGGAGCCCTCAGGCACCATTCCCGGAGTGGTGGTGGCAGGCTGGTACTGGCCTTCGGCTGCAATTTTCTCAGGGAGAAGTAGCCAGCCACACAGCCTACTCACACCTCCGGAACCAGAGAAGAAAGGTGCTGTCGGCAAAAGATAAGTACTTGTGTATATTTTATTGTGCCCTCCCACCCCCAAGCTGGCTTCAGTGGCTGAATTCCCTGGGCCTGAAACAGGCACTGTTGAGCATCTAGAGCCATCCTCCCACCTTGGAGAAGGGAAAAAAAATTGCAATTTGGGGAAAAGATAATTTGCCAGCTCCACTAACTGGGGGAGCTCAGGACAGAAGCAGCTCCTGTCCAGCCAAAAATGGTCCATGGACTTTCAGCACCTTTCCCCTCTGCATGGATCTGTGTGGGCCTATTTCAGGAGAAACAGGCCCTTGTTGGCAGACTCCAACCGTTTCAGCTGTGCGGTGGAGAGGTGGATGTTTGATGTTTGACATTGCTCTGCCTATTAAACAGGGCCCTCACCTTTTTTTTTTCACCTACCCACATCAGGGGCCTAAGGGCTGGTAGCTCCACTCAGGTCACCCAGACACATACGACAGGAGTCCAAGGATAAGTGGTACCTCCCAGTCCTTACAATCAAAAACATTGGATGCCCATGGTCCATCTGCAGAACCCGCCCACCTGCACACTCTTGGGAACAGGGATGCGCTTTCCTCAGAGACACTCGGAGGTTGGTTCTCAGCCCCTGCCTTGTTCAGAGTGTGACGCCCTGCTGCTATCAGATACCGGTACGTACATCAATCACCCTTGCCCCTCTAAGACTGTAGCACAGAGCCTATACCACACACTTAATGATCAGCTACCTGGAAACCTGAGCTGAATACATACAAGAAGAAAAGTGAATGGACTCCGAGACTGATATACCTGATAAGAGCTCTAGCCATCTGGGGACAGGATGTCAGATCTCCAAAGGCAAAAATAATCAAGCTAGCTCACCCAAGCAACCCATCTGGGCATATCAAAATAAAACAAAGAAAGAAGCTATGACACAGTAAGCAAGCATGAACTAATACAATAAATTATAGATGGCTCAGAGACAACAGTCAGTATCAAGTCACATAAAGAAACAGACCATGATCACCTCAACAAGCTCTCAAAACAAAGAATCTAGGGATCTTCTAGATGAAAGTGCCTTCCTGGAATTACCAGACGCAGAATACAAAAGATTAATATACAGAACCCTTCAAGACATCCAGAAGGAAATGAGGCAATACGCAGAACATGCCAAGGAATACACAGATAAAGCAATTGAGGAAATTAGAAAGATTATTCAGAAACATAATGAAAAATTTAATAAGCTGGAAAAATCCTTAGACAGAAATCAGAAATTCAGAAGATTAACAATAAAATTACAGGAGTAGACAACTCAGTAGAAAATCAGAGAAGCAGAATTAAGCAAGTAGAAGCTAGAATTTCTGAACTTGAAGATAAAGCACTTAGCACTAATATATTTGAATAAAAGTCAGAAAAAAGAATTAAAAAAATGAAGAACCCTTAAGAATCATGTGGGACTCTATCAAGAGAAATAACCTACAAGTGATTGGAGTACCAGAACAGGGAGGGATAACAGAAAATACAGAGAAAATTGTTGAAGATTTGTTGGCAGAAAACTTCCCTGATATCGTGAATGATGAGAAGTTATCTATCCAAGATGCTCATCGAACTCCACATAAGGTAGATATTAAAAGAAAGTCACCAAGATATATTATAATCAGGCTTGCCAAAACCAAAGGTAAAGAGAGAATTTTAAGAGCAGCGAGGGATAAATGAAAAGTCACCTACAAAGGAGAGCCAGTAAGAATAAGGTTGGATTACTTGGCAGAAACCATGAAGACAAGAAGGTAGTGGGATGACTTATTTAAAAAACTGAGGGAAAAACGTTGCCATCCAGGAATCATATATCCAGCAAAACTGTCTCTTAAATATGAAGGTGAAATTAAGACATTTCCAGATAAACAGAAATTTAGGGAATTTGTAAAAACCAAGCCAAAACTGCAAGAAATACTAAAGGGAGTTCTTTGGTTAGAAAATCAATAATATAAGATATCAACCCAAGACTAGAACACTGGGCAGAGCAATCAGAAATCTACCCAGACAGGGAAATCCAAAAAAACAAAGCAAGAATAATAATAAAAAAAGTTCAAAACAGGGTAACAGCAATGTTATTATATAAAAGAAAACAACATTAAAATAATAAAGAGGGACTAAGAAATGTAATCATTCAATATGGAGGGGAAGACACAGCGATACAAAAAATAAAAGTTAGCTTAAGATTCAGAAAAATAGGGGCAAATAATAAGGTAACCACAAAAGAGACAAACTATCCTACTCATCAAAATATAATACAAGCGAAAAATACAGACTCAGCAGAAACAAAATCAGCAACAACAAATATGAGGAAAGGACAATATATAATCTACTCTGCACATAAAATTAAGTGGGAAAAAGTAACTGTCAACAACACACAAAAAAGACATCAAAACGATAGCACTAAATTCATACCTATCCATAATTATGCTGAATGTAAATGGACTAAATGCACCAATAAAGAGACAGAGAGTGGCAGAATGGATTAAAAAATACGATCCGTCTATATGCTGCCTACAAGAGACACACCTTAGAGACACAAACTAAAACTCAAAGGATGGAAAAAAATACATCAAAAAATCAAAAAAGAGCAGGAGTGGCAATATTAATTTCTGACAAGTAAACTTTAACGTTAAATCCATCATAAAGGATAAGGAAGGACACTATATAATGATTAAAGGGACAATATACCAAGAAGATACAACCATATTAAATATTTATGCACCAAATGACAGGGCTGCAAGATACATAAAACAAACTATCAGCATTGAGAAGTGAGATAGACAGCTCCATAAGAATAGTAGGAGACTTCAACACACCACTTTCGGTGAAGGACAGAAGGAAGCTCAATAAAGACACAGAAGATGTAAATGCTGCAATCAACCAACTTGACCTCATAGACATATACAGAACACTCCATCCAATAGCAACCAAGAATTCTTTCTTTTCTAGTGCACATGGAACATTCTCTAGAATAGACCACATATTAAGTCATAAAGCAAGCCTTAGCAGAATCCAAAACATTGAAATACTACAAAGCATCTTCTCTGACCATAAGGCCATAAAAGTGGAAATCAATAACAGAAAAAGCAGGGAAAAGAAATCAAACACTTGGAAACTGAACAATACCCTGCTCAAAAAAGACGAGTATAAAAAATTGAGCAGATAACACAGAGTCCCCATTTCAACCCATTCTCTCCTATTAACAGTTTCCTCTATTATTAATATCTTGCATTAGCATGGTAGCTTTGTTACAATTGATGAACCATTACTGAGATATTATTGTTAACTAAACTCACTTTGAAATTAGGATTCCCTGCTTGTTCAGTCCTATGTGTTTTGACAAATGCATAAAGTCATACATCCACCTTTACAGTATCATACAGAATAGTTTCACTGCCCTAAAAATTTCCTGTGCTCCACCTAATCATCCCTTATCCTTTCCTCCTAAACCCCTGCCAATCGATCATCTTTCCATTCTCTCTATAGTTTTGCTTTTTCCAGATTGTCATATCATTGGAATCATACAGTACGTAGCTTTTTCAGACTGGTTTCTTTCACTTAGCAATATGCAGTTCAGGTTTCTCCTTTTTCTTTTGTGGCTTCACGCCCAATTCTTTATTATCGCTGAATAATATTGCATTGTCTACATTCACCACAGTTTGTTTATCCATTGACCTTTTGAAAAAACATCTTGGGTGCTTCCATTTTGGGGAAACTATTAATTTTTTTTTTTTTATGAATAAAGTTGCAAAAAACATTTGTTACAAGTTCTTACGTGGTTAGGTGTTTTTGAATTATTTGGGTAAATACCTGGAACTATGATTGCTGGATTGTATGGTATGACTATATTTAGCTTTGTAAGAAACTATCAAACTTTATTCAAAAGCAGCAAATGAATTCTTCACTTGCTTCAGCAATGAATGAAAGTTTCTGTTGCTCCACATCCTCGACATCTTGGTGTCGTCAGGGGTTATAATTTTAGCCATTATATGTCGTCTAGGTTAGCCCATTGCTGCCTTCATTTTCAATTTCTGAATAGCATATGATGTTAGGAATCTTTTTATACGTTTATATGTCATCTGTATATATTCTTTGGCATAGTGTCCATTCAGATCTTCTGCCCTTTTTTTTTTTTTAATTGGGTTGTTTGTTTTTGAATTGTTGAGTTTTAAGATCTTTGTATATTTTCGATACAAGTTCTTTGACTGGATACGTGTTTTGCAACTATTTTTCCCTAATGTGTGGCTTGTCTTTTCATTCTCTTAACAGTGATTTTCAGAGAGCAGAAGTTTTTATTTTTTTCATTTTAGTGAAGTCCAACTTTCATATATATTTTATTATGTGTGTGTGTATATATACATATATTTACACACACATATATTTTTCTAAGCTCTCTTCTTGTACCCTGACCTCCTTGTCTATTCTTTTGTCAATACCACATATTGTTTATTGTAGCTTTATAGTAAATCTTGACGTTAGATTGTGTCAGCTTTATCATTTCGCTCTTCTTCAGTATTGTTTTGACTATGCTGGGTCTTTTGCCTTTCCATATAAACTTTAGAATCAGTTTGTCAGTCTTCACATAAATAATGTCCTGGGCTTTTGATAGGAATTGAATTGAATCTATAGATCAATTTGGGAAAAAGTGTAATCTTAACAATATTGAGTTCCAATTTATGGATATGGAATATTGCTCCATTTTATTTAGATTTTTGACTTCTTTCATTAGAGTTTTGTAGATTTCCTCATGTATCTGTTGTACAAATTTTGTTAAATGTATTCCTAAATACTACTTTTTTTTTTTTTGTGGTGGGATCACTAGTGTAAATGCTTTTCATTTCAAATTCCAACCATTCATTGCTGGTATATAGGTAAGCAATTGACTTTTGTATTTTGCAACCTTGCTGTAATCACTTTTTAGTTTCAGAAGTTTTTGTAATGGTGTTGATTCTTTGGACTTTTTTTTTTTTTACGTTAACTATCACTATCTACAAAGACCATTTTATTTTTTCCTTCTCGATCTGTATACATTTTATTTCCTTTTTCTGTCTTATTGCATTAGCTATGACTTCCAGCATGGTGTTAGCTAAAAGTACTGGAAAGGGACATCCTTGCCTTGTTACCAATATTCTGAGGGAGAGCATCTGACTTCTCACCATTAAGTATTATGTTGTAGTTTTTTTGTAAAAGTTCCTTATTAAGAAAATTTCCCTCCATTCCTATTTGCTGAGGACCAAAAATCAAACCCATTGTCATGGAGTTGATTCCAACTTAACTGGGATCCTATAGGACAGAATAGAACTGCCCCATATGGTTTCCAAGAAGCGCTGGTGAATTCAAAATGCCGACCTTTTGGTTAGCAGCCAAGCTCTTAACCACTGTGCCATGAGGGCCCCATTTGCTGAGAGTTCTGTTTTATTTTTTAATCATTTATTAATATAATCATACGATTTTCCTTCCTTAGCCTATTGATTGATGAATTACACTAATTGATTTTCAAATACGTCTTGCCCTCGATCACTGACTATCTCGTTACCTGACATTTCACATTTTCAACAATAGTAAAAAATCAACCAACTGATTATTTTGCACATTAAAAATGTACATCTGGCAGTAATGAATGCCAAGCTGTGAGGCAAGAGTAACACTGGCTGTGATGATCAAGGTTACGTGTCAATTTGACTGGACCATGATTTTCAGCGGTTTGGCAGTTGTGTAATGATATAATTTGAAAGTGATGTAATGCTGTAGTCATCCCCCATTTTGTGATCTGATGTGATCATTCTCCATTTTCACATAATACCAGTTTTCTCATAATGACCTGATCTTTGGAATCTAACCATATTGATAAGTAAGGAGAGGGTGTATTTAGCCAGCCTTGTATACCTGGAATAAAATTCCATTTGATTGTGGTGTATAATTCTTCTTATATATTGTTGAAGTGGATTTGCAAATATTTTATTGAGGATTTTTGAGACCATGTTTATGAATGATTTTGTGATTTTCTTGTAATGTTTTTACCTCATTTTAGTATTAGAGTAATGCCGGCCTCAGAGAATGAGTTAGGAATGTTCACTCTTCTACTTTCTGGAAGAGATTGTAGAGCATTAGTATCATTTCTTCCTTTAGTATTTTATGAAATTCACGAGTGAAGATATCTGGGCCTGGGAATTTCTGATTTGGAAGATTATTAATTATTGATTCAATTTGTATTTTTGATATTCAAATTATCTATTCAGATAATCTATTTCCCTTGGTGTAAATTTTGGAAGCCTGTGTTTTTCCAGGTCCATTTTATCTAAGTTATCAAATTTGTGATGATAGAGTTGCTTATAATATTCTTTTATTATCCTTTAATAGCAATCAAAGAAGGTTGGTCCTTCTTTGATTTCTTATATTAATAATGTGTGCCTTCTCTCTTTTTTTGTTCATTAGCCTGGCTAGAATTTCATCAATGTTTATTGATGTCTTCCAGAAATTAGTATTTAGTTTCATTGATTCTTCTCTATTGTTTTTCTGTATTCAATTTCATTGATTTCTGCTGTAATTTTATATCATTTCTTTAATCTAGTTTCTTTATCTAAATTATCCAATTTGTTGGTGTGTAATTGTTCACAATATTCTGTCATAATTATTTTTATTTCTATTGAGTCTGTTGTACTTTCTCCCTTTTGATTTCTTATTTTGGTTACTTCCATCCTTTTTTTTCTTTGTCAGTCTAGCTAATGTTTTTAAACTTCAGATTTTTTCGATTCTTGTTTTTCTCAGTTTGATTTCATTTATTTCTGCTCTGAATTTTGTTGTTTCCCTTCTTCTTTAGGCTTGGTTTGCTCTTCTTTTTCTAGTTCCTCTAGATGTAGAGTTAGACTATTGATTTGAGATATTTATTCTTTTCTATTTAGACGTTTATGCTTATAAGTTTCCCTCTGAGTACTGCCTTCACTGCATTCCATAAGTTTTGGTATCTTCTGCCTTCATTTTTATTTGAATCTAAATAATTTGTCATTACCCTTTTGATTTGATTTCTTCCTTGACCTATTTGGTAGTTTAATAGTGTATTGCTAATTTCCATATGTTTGCATAATTTCCTCTTTTTTTTTCTGTGACTATGGCCACTCCATTCTGTCATTTCTTTTTGTCATACATTTGTGGTCAGGGAAAATACTAATTATGATTCTAATCTTTTTAAATCTATTAAGATCTTCTGCATGATCTAACATGTAGGCTGTCCTGGAGAATGATCCATGAGCACTGGAGTAGAATGTACATGGTGCCGTTGTTGAGTAAAAAAAAAAAAAAAAAAAAAAAAATCTATTAGGTCTTGTTAATTTACAGCGTCATTCATGTCTTCTGTTTCCCTGTTAATCTTTTTTCTAGATGTTCTGTCCAATATTGAAAGCAGTGTAGTTTTCAACTGTCATCATAGTGTTTTCTAGCTCTCCCTTCAATTTTATCAGTGTTCACTTCATATATTTAGATGCTCCAATGCTGGCTGCATATATATTTATGATTGTTAAATCTTCTTGATGACTTTTCTCTTTTATCACTGTAAAATGTCCAACTTTATCTCTTTTAACAGATTTTGTCTTAAGGTCTACTTTTTCTGATATTAAGATAAAAGTCCCAGCTCTCTTTTGGTTATTTGCATGAAATATTTTCCCATCCTTTTATTTTCAACCTATTTATATCCTTGGGTCTAGGTGTGTCTCTTGTAAACAGCATATAGTCAGATTGTATTTTTCATTTATTTTACCACTCTCTGCCTTTTTATTGAAGCATTTAGTCTACTTACACTCACTGTAATAACCAATAAGAAAATCTTATATTTGCCATTTTGTTATTTGCATTTTGTGTGTGTTAAGCCATATCTATTTTCTCTAATACTGCTTGCTTTTTTTTCCTTTTGTGAGTAATTAGAGTCCCTTCTCCTTTTCTTTTGTTTATTTTTTAAAGATATTTTCTTGGTGGCTACCATGAATATTACACTTGATGTCTTGCGTTTATAACATCATAAAGTAATTGGATGCCAACTTAACTTCAGTAACATACAAGAAACTCTATACCTATACTATTCTTCACCCCCTCCTATTCTGTTGTTAGTATTACCAATTACATCTTTGTATTTCATGTGTCCTGTAACAAAATTTTATCCTTGTTTTTAATACATTTGTCACTAAAAAGAATGAAGGACAGAACAATTAAAATTATGAATACCTTGGTACTGGTTCTTATATTTGTCCATCTCCTTTTCTGGAGATGTTTCATTTTATGTACATCCATGAACTATTTTCTAGTGTCCTTTCTCTTCCATCTGAAGGATCCCCATTAGTATTTATTGTACAGCTGATCTGGTGTATATAGGCACTCATAGCCTCTGTTTGTCTTGTTGGGATGTTTTAACTTAACCCTTATCTTTTTTAAAAATTGTTTATTGTGTTTCAAGTGAAAGTTTACACAGCAAATTAGGTTCCCATTAAACAATTCATACACATTTTTTTTTTCTGTGATATAGGTTATAATCACCTAATGTGTCAGCACTTTCACTATTTTCACCCTGCCTGCCCAGTTTCCATCCATCCAGTTTCCCTGTTCTTCCTTGCCTTCTCATCTCTCTTTTTTGTAAATGCTGACCATTTTGCTTTTATAATTGATTGTTTAAAGAAGCACATTCCTAACAAGTGTTGTTGGTTATTTTACAGGCCAATCTATGATTTGGCTGAAAGGGGACCTTCAAGAGTGGTTTCAGTTCCCTATTAAAAGGGTATCCTAGGGTAGCAGTTTCAGGGATTCCTCTAGCTTCTACCAGTCCATTAAGTCTCGTCTCCTTTTATGAATTTGAGTTTTGTTCTATATTTTTTTTTCCCATTCTAGCTGAGACATTCTGTTGTGTCCCTGATCAGAATAGCTGGGAGCAGTAGCCAGTCAAGCAAGCTGTTAAGACCCACCTGGGCCCCTGAAGGGGAAAACAGATTTTGCAAGGCCAAACATGACTGACTTCACACTTTCTGTTAGTTCACTGTTATTTCTGTTTACTTCACTACTGTTTTCCAAGTGTCTGTTATGTGACATTGCTGAGGCAGTCTTATGTAACTCCCTGGCACTTAGCCACCTTTGTCCTTGACCACTATGAAACTTCCATTCCCCTTACTGCTGGATGCAGAGATCTGTTCTGGTCCTTCGGCCACCAGGGACCACTGCCTAGTATGTAAGTCTCTCTAATAAAGATTCCTTCACTGCCACACTGGAGTTGCCCACCTCTTTCTTCGATCTCTTAAATAAACAAAATCCATTGCCACCCAGTTGATTCCAACTCATAGTGACCCTATAAGACAGAGTAGGACTTCCCCACAGAGTTTCCAAGGTGCAGCTGGTAGATTCAAATTGCCAGCCTTTTTGTTAGCAGCCATAGCTCTTAACCACTGTGCCACCAGGGCTTGGTCTCTTGACACCCTGAGACTTTGGAGGCAAATTTCAACTTACTGGCCCATTCCTGAAGAATTGATGAGACCAAAGAAATGGTGAATGGAAGCAAGGCATCTGCAGGCAAAATCCTGGGTTGGCCAATGACCTCCATGTGAGGAGGACTAGACTTTTATGATCGATGTGTGCAGTCTGCTGCATGAATATGGGGATGCCCCCAAAATGCCAAGCAGCATAGCATGGTTGTGGAAAGATGCATGCCTTCATAAATGTGGAAAGGAAGCTGGAGAGTAACAGCGGCTGTGAGAAGTCCACTGCTCTGGGCTGTTCAGCTGGCTACTGAGGCCCAGCTAGCCGCTGAAGTGCATGTAAGAGCCCTATAGGAAGATCTGCAGTTCAAAAGAGAAGTACACCAGTCCTGTGTGGCAATGACTGACATCTTAAGTAGGTGTGTGCGACAGCAGAATGAGCAATTAGAGATGCTCCCACATGTTTGCAAATATGCAGAAAGGAAAGTGCCAAGGGAAGGATTAGGGCAGTGTTGATAGAAGGTGAATGAGATTCAAAAACGTGGAATCCATGGGAGAGCAGATTGAGTAGTGAATCAGATGTGGAATTAATAGTGGAGGAGGAGTCTGACAGTGTGCAGTGGCCCCCCGGGCATGGCTGCCTATTACTCATAAGATGAAAGCTACCTGAGAACTCAATTATCCCAGACACAAAATCCCACCGGCCAGTTGCATGACAATGAAGGAATACACCCCTACTGAGCTGATTGCTTTGTGTGGGAAATTCTGGAAGGAAACTATTGCAGCTTGGTTACTATATCTGTGGGATATTGAGGGAGACAGTGTCTCTTCAAATGGAGCTAAAATGGAGAAAATGAGCAGCATAATCACCCACCCCACTGGCAGTGTTTGCCAGAGCTTGGAACACAGAGGGCATACACACCCTCACAGACTGGATCATCTGATGTTACAGAAGGGTGTGACCAAATGACGGGGATTTTCCTGGCATGGTCATGAAGTGGTCTTTTGTACAACAGTTATAGTAGTTAATTTGGGAGTTAGGTATGCACCACACCATTCATGCCGAGCATTTCTGGGGCCCACACAGTACAGTTTTTATTATAGGAATGAAATATATTGTTAGTCCTTTAATGGGCAAGACAGTGTACCAGATGGGACAAGCCGTAGTTGATTAGGGTGAAACTGGGAAGGCTAGGAAGGAAGGGTGTGAGCTGTAGGAAAAGAGAAAAGAAAGATTGAGAAACCTGAGGGACAACCATCCAAGGGCCCCTTGAAAGTGACGCAAAGGCAGATGTGGGTAGATTTAGTTTTTTTAGAGCAGCAGTGCACAAGATAGGTAAGCAACCAAATGAGGTTTTGGGTAGTCTTTGGAGAGATCTGAAGCCAGAGCAACAGCATCACCCTCTGAAATGGATGTCCTAATGTGACTACTTTGACCATACCTGTGGGAGAATTCTGTGTGCAAATAAGGGTGGTGAGCACAGTCCTGAGGGGGAATCCAGTGGCCCTGACCCCACCTCAAGGAGTGGTAGATATCAAAAAATATAAGTTTCCCAGAGGACAAAAGGAAATTAGTGAAACTATTTTGGAATTAAAAAGAGTAGATATTCCCCAGGAAGTCCACAGTTCTTTTAATAGCCCTGTGTGACCTGTGAAGAAACCAGATGGGTCCTGGTGTATAACTGTGGACTGTAGAGAACTTAACAGAATGATTCTTCCTATACATGCTGCAGTGCTGAGCATAACTTCTTTGTTAGAAAACCTTAGTAGAGACCTGGGCATGTATCATGCTGTGTTAGACCTGGCCAATGCCTTCTTTAGCATCCCTATAGCCTCATCACTCAATATCAGTTTTCTTTCAACAGGGAGGGGCAGAAATGAACGTTTTAAGAGCTCTCCCATGAATATTTACCTCGTCCCACTATTTTCCATGGTATGGTTGCTAGAAATCTGAATCTTTTCCCCTTCCCTGCTCCTGTTTGTTGGTTTCATTACATTGATGACACCATGTTAGCTGCTGTTACAGGAGTGTCTAGATGCCCTAATCATCCACCTACAGAGGATAGGATGTGTCATGCAAGGGCTGGGAACATCAGTAAAATTCCTGGGGGTCATGTGGTCGTGTAAGACCCATGTGTTGCCTGAAGCCATAGTTAATAAGATACAATTTACCCCACCTCTAGGACACTAAAGGAAATGCAAGGCTTCATGAGTCTTTTGGGGCATTGGAAAGCATTTATTTCTCACTTGGTCCAGTGCTAGAGGCCACTCTATAGACTGGTAAAAAAGGGTGCCTCTTGAGGTTGGAGTAATGAATAGTAGCAAGCTTTTGAGAAAACAAAGGGGCTAGCTGCACAAGTAAAAACACCGGGCCTAATATGGGAAGGATTACCTTTCCAGGTAGATGTGAGCAGCACTGAAGACAGCTTTGCCTGGGCCCTTGGAAAGATCAGGATAAAACTAAAGTTGCCCTAGGTTGTTAGTTCTAACTGTAGAGAGGAGAAGAAAACTGATACATTCACATGGAGAAGCTATTATTACTGACCTATGATGCTCTCCACCAGGTAGAGCCATTAACAGGGGCACGAGCTGTTACCCTTTGCAAGGCTTTGCCCATAAATGGATGGGTCAACAGGCTGTTTTTGAAGCCATCATCAACGATCACCCAAACAGCTATGCTGACCAAATGGCATGCATACCAGCAACAGTGCAGTGTTCTTTCCACCAGTCCATTGTCTTAAGAATTACAGGCTGTACTTGGTCCAGTGACATATCAAGATGACTCCACAGCATGGGCTACCACACTGCTGAAGTCCCCACCCTGTCCTCCAGGAGAGGGGAAGGCCCACTGCGAGCAGACTCCTGGTATACAGATGGTTCTAGCAGAAGTATGCCACCTCTGTGGATGGTAGTGGGTGTGTAAAACTCCACTGGTCCCATTTGGCTTGAAACTGGCTCAGGGCTGAGCAGTCAAAGGGCTGAATTAAAGGCTGTGTGAATGGTCAGCACCTATGACCCTGGCCCTTAGCCCTGGCTATAGACAGATGGGTAGTAGCCTGTAGTCTAAGAATGTGGATGGACCAATGATGTAAGGAGCAGCAGACAATATTGGGTAAAATCTCGTAGGTGGAAAACCTTGTGGCAGGACATTCAGTATCGCCTCCAAACTGCCAGATGCTGATCTAACTGTTTTTCATGTAACAGCCCATGGACCCCTTTTCCTGCCTTGAAATCAAGAAGATGCTATAACACAAGTTAGAGTGGTGCATCCTGAAGGGCAACTGCCCATTGGATTCATCAGGAAAGTAGACACTGTGTTGGCTGGAAAATAGCCAAAGAGTCAAGTAGAGCATTAAGTATAGTGACCCTGTCGGCACTGTACAAAATTGACCCGTTTGCTCACACCAATGTCCAAGGCATCTGCCACATGATCCTAGGCAGATACATAAGGGAACACAGCCAGGAATGGACTGACATGTAAGTTGTATAGAACTCCTACCCCCAGTGAAGTTGCAAAATATGCTCTCACTTGTGTGAACACTGTAACTGGCTTGACACAGACTTTCCCATGCAAATGAGCAAATCAGGCTGCTGCAATACAGGGGTTACAAGAACTGAGTGCACAAGAAGATATCTATCCAAGATGTTCATCAAAACCCGTACAAAGTCGATCCCAAAAGAAAGTCACCAAGACATATTATAATCAAATTTGCCAAAACCAGAGATAAAGAGAGAAATTTAAGAGCACCTAGGGATTAATGAAAGGTCACCCATAAAGGAGAGTCAACAAGAATAAACTTGGACTACTCAGCAGAAAATATGCAGGCAAGAAGGCAATGGGATGACATGTATAAAGCCTTGAAGGAAAAAAAAAAAATGCCAGCCAAGAATCATATATCCAACAAAACTCTCTCTCAAATATGAAGGTGAATATAGGACATTTCCAGATGAACAGAAGTTTAGGGGTTTTTCAAAAACCAAACTAAAACTACAGGAAATACTAAAGGGAGTTCAATGGTTATAAAATCAATAATATCAGATAACAACCCAAGATGAGAACAAAGACAGATCAAATAGATATCAACCAAGATAGGAAAATCACAAAAATAAATCAAGATTAAAAAAAAAGCTCAAAAGAGGGAAATTGCGATGTCATTATGTAAAGATGACAACATGAAATAAATAAAGAGGAACTAAAAAATGTAGCCATAGATCCTTCATGTGGAACGGAAGTCAAGACGACATAAAGAGGTAAAAGTTTAGGTTAAACTTAGAAAAATATGGGTAAATACTAAGAGAACCACAAAGGAGACTGACAATCCTACACATCAAAATAAAATACAAGAAACACATAAAGAGTCAGCAAAGACAAAATCAACAACAATGAAAAAGAGGAAAAGACAATACATAAGGAAAAACTACTCAGCACAAAAATTAAGTGGATAAAAGAAACTGTCGACAACACACACAAAAGACATTAAAAAGACAGCACTAAACTCATACCTATCCATAACAACGCTGAATGTAAATGGATTAAATACACCAATAAAGAGACAGACAGTGGGAAAATGGATAAAAAAAAAAAAAATGATCCATCTACATGCTGCCTACAAGAGACACACCTTAGACTTAAAGACTCAAACAAACTAAAACTCAAAGGATGGAAAAAAATATATGAAGCAAACAACAATCAAAACAGACCGTGAGCGGCAATATTAATTTCTGACAAAATAGACTTTAAAGTTAAATCCACCACAAAGGATAAGGAAGGACACTATGTAATGATTAAAAGGACAATACACTCAGAGGATAAAACCATACTAAATATTCACACACCCAACTACAGGGCATCAAAATATATAAAACAAACTCTAACAGCATTAAAAAGAGAGACAGGCAGCTTCACAATAATAGTAGGAAACTTCAACACACCACTTTCGGTGAAAGACAGATCATTCAGAAAGAAGTTCAATAAGGACAAGGAAGATAAAAATGCCACAATAAACCAACTTGACCTCATAGACATATACAGAACACTCTACCCAACAGCAGTGAAGTATACTTTCTTTTCCAAAGCACATAGAACATTCTCTAGAATAGACCATATGTTAGGCTATAAAGCAAGCCTTAACTGAATCCAAAGCATCAAAATATTACAAAGCCTGGCCCAGACAGCTTCACTGGAGAGTTCTACCAAACTTTCTGAGAAGTGGTAATACCACTAGTACTAAACGTGTTTCAGAGTGTGGAAAAGGATGGGATACCCCCAACACATTCTTTGAAGCCAGCAGATCCCTGATACCAAAACTTAGTAAAGATACCACAAAAAATGAAAATTACAGACCTATGTCCCTCATGAACTTAGATGAAAAAATCCTCAACAGAACTGTAGCCAAAAGAATTCAACAAAATATATATTAAAAAAAATCACCATGATCAAGTAGGGTTCATACAGGTATGCAGGGATGGTTCAACATTAGAAAAACAATCAATGTGATCCATCATATAAATAAAACAAAAGACAAGAATCACATGATCTTATCAATTGATGCAGAAAAGGTATTTGACAAACTCCAACACCCATTCATGATAAAAACTCTCAGCAAAATATGAAAAGAAGGAAAATTCCTCAACATAATAAAGTGCATTTATACAAAGCCAACAACCAACATCATCCTAAATGGAGAGAGCCTGAATGTATTTTCCTTGAGAACAGCAACCAGACAAGAATGCCATTTATTATTGCTCTTATTCAACATTGGTCTTAGCCAGAGCAATTAGGCTAAATAAAGAAATAAAGGGCATTCAGATTGGCAAGGAAGAAGTAAAAGTATCTCTATCTGGAGATGACTTGATCTTATACACAGAAAACCCTAAAGAATCCTCAAGAAAACTACTGACATTACTAGAAGATTTCAGCAAATTATCAGGATACAAGATAAACATACAGAAATCAGTTGGATTCCACTACGCCAACAAAAAGAACATTGAAGAGGAAATCACCAAGTCAATACCATTTACGATAGCCCCAAAGAAGATAAAATACTTATTAATAAATTTAACTAGAGACATAGAAGACCTATGCAAAGAAAACAAGACACTACTGCAAGAAACCGAAAGAGACCTACGTAAGTAGAAAAACATACCTTACTCATGGATAGGAAGATTCAACATTGTAAAAATATCTATTCTACCCAAAGCAACCTATAGATACAATGGAATCCCGATCCAAATTCCAGTGACTTATTAATGAGATAGAGAACAAATCACCAACTTCATATGGAAGATAAAGAGCCCCCGGATAAGTAAAGCATTATTGAAAAAGAAGAACAAAGTAGGAGGCCTCGCAGTACCTGATTTTAGAACCTATTACAAAGCCACAGTGGTGAAAACAGCCTGGTACTAGCACAACAACAGATATATAGACCAATGGAACAGAATTGAGAATCCAGACATAAATCCTCCACATACGGACAGCTGATATATGACAAAAGCCAAAAGTCAGTTAAAAAAAAAGAAAACTCTTTTTAACAAATGGTGCTGGCATAACTGCATATCCATCTGCAAAAAAAGGAAACAAGAACCGTACCTCACACCATGCACAAAAACTAACTCAAAATGGATCAAAGGCCTAAATATGAAACCTAAAATGATAAAAATCATGGAAGAAAAAATAGAGACAACGCTAGGAACCCTAATACATTGTGTAAACATACAAATTTACTAACAACGCACAAACACCAGAAGACAAAGTAGAAAACTGGGGAGCTCCCAAAGATCAAACACTTATGTTCATCCAAAGACTTCACCAAAAGAGTATAAAGATTACTAACAGACTGGAAAAAAGTTTTTGGCTACGAAAAATCTAATCGGAGTCTGATCTCTAAAATCTATATGATACTGCAAAAACTCAACAAAAAACAAATAACCCAATTAAAAAACGGGTAAACAATATAGCTGGAAAAAAAATCAGATAAAAGAATTAAAAAAAATGAAGAAACCCTAAGAATCATGTGGGATTCTATCAAGAAGAATAACTTGCGTGTGATTGGAGTCCCAGAAGAGGGAGGGAGGACAGAAAACACAGAGGGAATAGTTGAAGATCTGTTGGCAGAAAACTTCCCTCATATCATGAAAGAAGAAAGGATATCTATCCAAGATGCTCATCAAACCCCATTTAAGACTGATCCAAACAGAAAATCACCGAGACATATTATCATCAAACTTGCCAAAACCAAAGATAAACAGAAAATTTTAAAAGCAGCCAGGGATAAAAGAAAAGTCTCCTACAAAGGAGAATCAATAAGAATAAGTTCAGACTACTCAGCAGAAACCATGCAGTCAAGAAGGCAATGGGACGACATATATAGAGCACTGAAGGAGAAAAACTGCCAGCCAAGGATCATATACACAGCAAAACTCTCTCTAAAATATGAAGGAGAAAATAAAACATTTACAGATAAACACAAGCTTAGAGAATTTGCAAAAAACAAACCAAAGCTACAAGAAATACTAAAGGAAATTGGTCAGAAAACCAATAATATCAGATACCAGCACAACACAAGGTCACAGAACAGAACATCCTGATATCAACTCAAATAGGGAAATCACAAAAACAAATTAAGGAGGGCGGGGCCAAGATGGCAGACTAGGTGGAGGCTACCACGGATCCCTCTTGCAACAAAGACTCGGAAAAACAATTGAATCGATTACATACATAACAATCTGTGAACTCTGAACAACAAACACAGATTTAGAGACGGAGAACAAACAAATACGGGGAGACAGCGATTGTTTTCAGAGCCAGGAGCCAGCGCACCAGGCAGGTGACCTTCGGAGCCCGATTTGGGGCAGAGCCCAGGAGGGCAGACGGCACAGACAAGGGGCCCAGCCCTAGCCCCCAAACTCATCCCGGAGCGAGCCCAGTCAGTTGGCGCAGGCGGCGTGGCGGCGCAGCCGGTGGGAGAAGTCCCCAGGAGGCAGTAACTGGTCTTGGCGCTGGGAGAGCAGCATCCCAGCCTGGGAGCCTTCTCGCTGGGAGTTTGGCAGGAAGCAGGCGGGGCGTGAGCGTGGGGACCACCTACATTTCCCTGAATTGACCCTGGGGGGGGTCCAGTCGTTCGCGCGGGAGGTGCCCACCCAGTTCGCGCGAGCGGCGTGGCGCACCTGAGGGAAAAGTCCCCGGAAGGCAGTGGCTGGTCTTGGAGTGGAGAGAGAGGCATCCCAGCCAGGACGCGCAGTCGCACTCGCTTCGTGCGAGCGGCGCGCGACGCAGCTGGAGGGACAGGGAGCCCCCGGGAGGCAGCGACGGATTTTGGAGACGGGAGTGCACCGTCCCAGTAGGGGAGCCTTAACCTTGGGGGAGGGGCTGACAGCGGAGGATCTGACCGTGACGCCAGCGGGCCAGACCCCCCTGGGGGCAATCTCCACACACCCAGTACATACAGGCGACGCGACCCACGGAAATCTCAGGTACAAGAGTCATTCCAAGTAAGACAAACACGTCTGGCTGTATTCTGAGGTGCTACACGCCTAGCTCTCTGATCCCTCCCCCACCCTCCCCAGGTGGCTCCATTAACATCCGAATAGCCTGAGCCAGAGGGAGAACTCTGATAGGGATCTGACTGCATTTTTTTTTAGCGGATTTTCTGGAAAAACTAGTTTCCCAGTGATGGCTCGGAGACAGCAGTCCATATCAAACCACATAAAGAAGCAGACCATGACAGCTTCTACAACCCCCCAAACAAAGGAATCAAAATCTTTCCCAAATGAAGATACAATCCTGGAATTATCAGATACAGAATGTAAAAAACTAATTTACAGAATGCTTCAAGACATCACAAATGAAATTAGGCTAACTGCAGAAAAAGCCAAGGAACACACTGATAAAACTGTTGAAGAACTCAAAAAGATTATTCAAGAACATAGTGGAAAAATTAATAAGTTGCAAGAATCCATAGAGAGACAGCATGTAGAAATGCAAAAGATTAACAATAAAATTACAGAATTAGACAACGCAATAGGAAGTCAGAGGAGCAGACTTGAGCAATTAGAATGCAGACTGGGACATCTGGAGGACCACGGAATCAACACCAACATAGCTGAAAAAAAAATCAGATAAAAGAGTTAAAAAAATGAAGAAACCCTAAGAATCACGTGGAACTCTATCAAGAAGGATAACTTGTGAGTGATTGGAGTCCCAGAACAGAGAGGGGGGACAGAAAACACAGAGAAAATAGTTGAAGAACTCCTGACAGAAAACTTCCCTGACATCATGAAAGACGAAAGGATATCTATCCAAGATGCTCATCGAACCCCATTTAAGACTGATCCAAAAGAAAAACACCAAGACATATTATCATCAAACTTGCCAAAACCAAAGATAAAGAGAAAATTTTAAAAGCAGCCAGGGAGAAAAGAAAGGTTTCCTTCAAGGGAGAATCAATAAGAATAAGTTCAGACTACTCAGCAGAAACCATGCAGGCAAGAACGGAATGGGACAACGTATACAGAGCACTGAAGGAGAAAAACTGCCAGCCAAGGATCATATATCCAGCAAAACTCTCTCTGAAATATGAAGGCGAAATTAAGATATTTACAGATAAACACAAGTTTAGAGAATTTGCAAAAACCAAACCAAGGCTACAAGAAATGCTAAAGGAGATTGTTTGGTCAGATGACCAATAATATCAGGTACCAGCTAAATACTAGGTCACAAAACAGAACGTCCTGATATCAACTCAAATAGGGAAATCACAAAAACAAACAAAGTAAGATTAATTCTAAAAAATAAATAAATAAACAAAATAATACACATAACAGGGAATCATGGAAATCAATAGATAAAAGATCACAATAATCAAAAAGAGGGACTAAATATAGGAGGCATTGAACTGCCAGATGGAGAGTGATACAAAGCGATATAGAACGATACAAGTTAGGATTTACTTAGAAAAATAGGGGTAAATAATAAGGTAACCACAAAAAGGAATATCAACTCCATAACTCAAGAAAAAAGCCAAGAAAAACGTAACGACTCAACTAACGTAAAGTTAAACATTATGAAAATGAGGATCTCACAATCTACTAAGAAAAAGTCTCAGCACAAAAAAACTATGTGGAAAAATGAAATGGCCAACAACACACATGAAAAGGCATCAAAATGACAGCACTAAAAACTTATTTATCTATAATTATGCTGAATGTAACTGGACTAAATGCACCAATAAAGAGACAGAGAGTCACGGACTGGATAAAGAAACAAGATCCATCTATATGCTGCCTACAAGAGACACACCTTAGACTTAGAGATACAAACAAACTAAAACTCAAAGGATGGAAAAAAATATATCAACCAAAAAATAAGCAAAAAAGAGCAGGAGTAGCAATATTAATTTCTGACAAAATAGACTTTAGACTTAAATCCACCACAAAGGATAAAGAAGGACACTATATAATGATAAAAGGGACAATTGAGCAGGAAGACATAACCATATTAAATATTTATGCACCCAATGACAGAGCTGCAAGATACATAAATCATATTTTAACAGAACTGAAAAGTGAGATAGACACCTCCACATTTATAGTAGGAGACTTCAACACACCACTTTCGGAGAAGGACAGGACATCCAGTAAGAACCTCAATAGAGACACGGAAGACCTACTTACAACAATCAACCAACTTGACCTCATTGACTTATACAGAACTCTCCACCCAACTGCTGCAAAATATACTTTTTTTTCTAGTGCACATGGAACATTCTCTAGAATAGACCACATATTAGGTCATAAAACAAATCTTTGCAGAGTCCAAAACATCGAAATATTACAAAGCATCTTCTCAGACCACAAGGCAATGAAGCTAGAAATCAATAACAGAAAAACTAGGGAAAAGAAATCAAATACTTGGAAAATGAACAATACCCTCCTGAAAAAAGACTGGGTTATAGAAGACATCAAGGAGGGAATAAGGAAATTCTTAGAAAGCAATGAGAATGAAAATACTTCCTATCAAAACCTCTGGGACACAGCAAAAGCAGTGCTCAGAGGCCAATTTATATCGATAAATGCACACATACAAAAAGAAGAAAGAGCCAAAATCAGAGAACTGTCCCGACAACTTGAACAAATAGAAAGTGAGCAACAAAAGAATCCATCAGGCACCAGAAGAAAACAAATAATAAAAATTAGAGCTGAACTAAATGAATTAGAGAACAGAAAAACAATTGAAAGAATTAACAAAGCCAAAAGCTGGTTCTTTGAAAAAATTAACAAAATTGATAAACCATTGGCTAGACTGACTAAAGAAATATAGGAAAGGAAACAAATAACCCGAATAAGAAACGAGAAGGACCACATCACAACAGAGCCAAATGAAATTAAAAGAATCATTTCAGACTACTACGAAAAATTGTACTCTAACAAATTTGAAAACCTAGAAGAAATGGATAAATTCTTGGAAAAACACTACCTACCTAAACTAACACATTCAGAAGTAGAACAACTAAATAGACACATAACAAAAAAAGAGATTGAAATGGTAATCAAAAAACTTCCAACAAAAAAAAGCCCTGGCCCGGACAGCTTCACTGCAGAGTTCTACCAAACCTTCAGAGAAGACTTAACACCATTACTACTGAAGGTATTTCAAAGTATAGAAAATGACGGAATACTACCCAACTCATTCTATGAAGCCACCATCTCCCTGATACCAAAACCAGGTAAAGACATTACAAAAAAAAAAAAAAAATTATAGACCTATACCCCTCATGAACATAGATGTAAAAATCCTCAACAAAGTTCTAGCCAATAGAATCCAACAACACATCGAAAAAATAATTCACCCTGATCAAGTGGGATTTATACCAGGTATGCAAGGCTGCTTTAATATCAGAAAAACTATTCATGTAATCCATCACATAAATAAAACAAAAGATAAAAACCACAAGATCTTATCAATAGATGCAGAAAAGGCATTTGACAAAGTTCAACACCCATTTATGATAAAAACTCTTACCAAAATAGGAATTGAAGGAAAATTCCTCAACATAATAAAGGGTATCTATGCAAAGCCAAGAGCCAATATCACTCTAAATGGAGAGAACCTGAAAGCATTTCCCTTGAGAACGGGAACCAGACAAGAATGCCCTTTGTCACCGCTCTTATTCAACATCGTACTTGAAGTCCTAGCCGGGGCAATTAGGCTAGACAAAGAAACAAAGGGTATGCGGATTGGCAAGGAGGAAGTAAAGCTATCACTATTTGCAGATGACATGATCATATACACGGAAAACCCTAAGGAATCCTCCAGAAAACTACTGAAACTAATAGAAGAGTTTGGCAGAGTCTCAGGTTATAAAAGAAACCTACAAAAATCACTTGGATTCCCCTACATCAACAAAAAGAACATCGAAGAGGAAACAACCAAATCAATACCATTCACAGTAGCCCCCAAGAAGATAAAATACTTAGGAATAAATCTTACCAAGGATGTAAAAGACCTCTACAAAGAAAACTACAAAGCTCTACTACAAGAAATTCAAAAGGACATACTTAAGTGGAAAAACATACCCTGCTCATGGATAGGAAGACTTAACATAGTAAAAATGTCTATTCTACCAAAAGCCATCTGTACATATACCACACTCCCGATCCAAATTCCAATGTCATATTTTAAGGGGATAGAGAAACAAATCACCAATTTCATATGGAAGGGAAAGAACCCCCGGATAAGAAAAGCATTATTGAAAAAGAAGAAGAAAGTGGGAGGCCTCACTCTACCTGATTTCAGAACCTATTATACAGGTACAGTAGTCAAAACAGCCTGGTACTGGTACAACAACAGGTACATAGACCAATGGAACAGAATTGAGAACCCAGATATAAATCCATCCATGTATGAGCAGCTGATATTTGACAAAGGACCAGTGTCAGTTAATTGGGGAAAAGATAGTCTTTTTAACAAATGGTGCTGGCATAACTGGATATCCATTTGCAAAAGAATGAAACAGGACCCATACCTCACACCATGCACAAAAACTAACTCCAAGTGGATCAAAGACCTAAACATAAAGACTAAAACGATAAAGATCATGGAAGAAAAAATAGGGACAACCCTAGGAGCCATAATACAGGGCATAAACAGAATACAAAACATTACCAAAAATGATGAAGAGAAACCCGATAACTGGGAGCTCCTAAAAATCAAACACCTATGCTCATCTAAAGACTTCACCAAAAGAGTAAAAAGACCACCTACAGATTGGGAAAGAATATTCAGTTATGACATCTCAGACCAGCGCCTGATCTCTAAAATCTACATGATTCTGTCAAAACTCAACCACAAAAAGACAAACAACCCAATCAAGAATTGGGCAAAGGATATGAACACACATTTCACTAACGAAGATATTCAGGCAGCTAACAGATACTTGAGAAAATGCTCCTGATCATTAGCCATTAGAGAAATGCAAATTAAAACTACGATGAGATTCCATCTCACACCAACTAGACTGGCATTAATCCAAAAAACACAAAATAATAAATGTTGGAGAGGCTGTGGAGAGATTGGAACTCTTATACACTGCTGGTGGGAATGTAAAATGGTACAACCACTTTGGAAATCCATCTGGCGTTATCTTAAACAGTTAGAAATAGAACTACCATACAACCCAGAAATCCCACTCCTCAGAATATACCCTAGAGAAACAAGAGCCTTCACACAAACAGATATATGCACACCCATGTTTATTGCAGCTCTGTTTACAATAGCAAAAAGCTGGAAGCAACCAAGGTGTCCATCAACGGATGAATGGGTAAATAAGTTGTGGTATATTCACACAATGGAATACCACGCATTGATAAAGAACAGTGACGAATCTCTGAAACATTTCATAACATGGAGGAATCTGGAAGGCATTATGCTGAGCGAAATGAGTCAGAGGCAAAAGGACAAATATTGTATAAGACCACTATTATAAGATCTTGAGAAATAGAAAAAAATGAGAAGAACACATACTTTTGCGGTTACGAGGGGCGGAGGGAGGGAGGGAGGGACAGGGTTTTTTATTGATCGATCAGTAGATAAGAACTGCTTTGGGTGAGGGGAAAGACAACACTCAATACACGGAAGGTCAGCCCAATTGGACTGGACTAAAAGCAAAGAGGTTTCCTGGGTAAAATGAATGCTTCAAAGGTCAGCGGACCAGGGGCTGGGGTCTGGGGAACATGGTTTGAGGGGACTTCTAAGTCAATGGGCAAAATAATACTATTATGAAAACATTCTGCATCCCACTTTGAAATGTGGCGTCTGGGGTCCTAAATGCTAACAAGCGGCCATCTAAGATACATCAATTGGTCTCAACCCACCTGGAGCAAAGGAAAATGAAGAACACCAAGGTCACACAACAACTAAGAACCCAAGAGACAGAAAGGGCCACATGAACCAGAGACCTACATCATCCTGAGACCAGAAGAACTAGTTGGTGCCCGGCCACAATCGATGACTGCCCTGTCAGGGAGCACAACAGACAACTCCTGAGGGAGCAGGAGATCAGTGGGATACAGACCCCAAATTCTCATAAAAAGACCATACCTAATGGTCTGACTGGGACTAGAGGAACCCGGTGGCAATGCTCCCCAGACCTTCTGTTGACACAGGACAGGAACCATCACCGAAGACAACTCATCAGACATGAAAGGGACTGGTCAGTGGGGGGGAGAGAGATGCTGATGAAGAGAGAGGTAATTAAATCAGGTGGACACGGGAGAATGTGTTGGCAACTCTTGACTGGAGGGGGGATGGGAAGATAGAGAGAGAGGGAAGATGGCAAAATTGTCACGAAACGAGAGACTGAAAGGGCTGACTCAATAGGGGGAGAGCAAGTGGGAGAAGGGAGTAAGATACATGTAAACTTACATGTGACAGACTGATTGGAATTGTAAATGTTCACTTGAAGCTTAATAAAAGTTAATTAAAAAATTAAGATTAATTTTAAAAAGAAAAAAACTCTCAAAACAGGGAATCATTGAAGTCAATATTTAAAAGATCACAATAATCAAAAAGAGGGACTAAATATAGGTGGCATAGAACTGCCATATGGAGAGTGATACAAGGCCATATACGACAATACAAGTTAAGTTTTTACTTAGAAAAATAGGGGAAAATATTAAGGTAACCACAAAGAGGTATAACAACTCCATAACTAAAAATAAAAACCAAGAAAAACGTAACGACTCAGCAAACATAAAGTCAAATACTATGAAAATGAGGAACACACATTTTACAAAGAAAAATGTCTCCGCACAAAAAAGTAAGCAGAAAAATGAAATTGTCAACAACACACATAAAAAGGCATCAAAATGACAGCACTAAACACATACTTCTCTATAATCACGCTGAATGTAAATGGATTAAACACAGCAATAAAGAGACAGAGAGTCTCAGACTGGATAAAGAAACACGATCCGTCTATATGCTGCCTACAAGAGACACACCTTAGACTTAGAGACACAAACAAATAAAAACTCAAAGGATGGAAAAAAATATATCAAGCAAAAAATAAGCAAAAAAGAGCAGGAGTAGCAATATTAATTTCTGACAAAATAGACTTTAAAGTTAAATCCACCACAAAGGATAAAAAAGGACACTACATAATGATTAAATGGACAATTGACCAGGAAGATATAACCATGTTAAATACTTATGCACCCAATGACAGGGCTGCAAGGTACATAAAAGAAACTTTAACTGAATCAAAAAGTGAGATAGACACCTCTACAATTATAGTAGGAGACTTCAACCTACCACTTTCGGAGAAGAGGACATCCAGTAAGAAGCTCAACAGAGACACGGAAGACCTAATTACTACAATCAACCAACTTGACCTCATTGATTTATACAGAACACTCCACCCAACTGTTGCAAAGTATGCTTTTTTTTCTAGCGCACGTGGAACATTCTCTAGAATAGACCGCATATTAGGTCATAAAACAAACCTTTGCAGAGTCCAAAACATCGAAAGATTACAAAGCATCTTCTCAGACCACAAGGCAATGAAGCTAGAAATCAATAACAGAAAAATTTGGGAAAAGAAATCAAATATTTGGAAACTGAACAATACCCTGCTCAAAAAAGACTGGGTTATAGAAGACATTAAGGAGGGAATAAGGAAATTCATAGAATGCAACGAGAATGAAAATACTTCCTATCAAAACCTCTGGGACACAGCAAAAGCAGTGCTCAGAGGTAAATTTACATCGATAAATGCACACATACAAAAAGAAGAAAGAGCCAAAATCAGAGAACTGTCCCTACAACTTGAACAAACAGAAAGTGAGCAACAAAAGAATCCATTAGGCATCAGAAGAAAACAAATAATAAAAATTAGAGCCGAACTAAATGAATTAGAGAACAGAAAAACAATTGAAAGAATTAACAAAGCCTAAAGCTGGTTCTTTGAAAAAATTAACAAAATTGATAAACCATTGGCTAGACTGACTAAAGAAAGACAGAAAACAACCCGAATAAGAAACGAGAAGGACCACATCACAACAGACCCAACTGAAATTAAAAGAATCATATCAGATTATTACAAAAAAATACATTCTAAAATATTTGCAAACCTTGAAGAAATGGATGGATTCCTAGAAAAACACTACCTACCTAAACTAACACAAAAAGAAGTAGAACAACTAAATAGACCCATAAGAAAAAAAGAGATTGAAAAGGTAATCAAAAAACTCCCAACAAAAAAAAAGCCCTGGCCCGGATGCCTTTACTGCAGAGTTCTACCAAACTTTCAGAGAAGAGTTAACACCACTACTACTAAAGGTATTTCAAAGCATAGAAAATGACAGAATACTGCCTAACTCATTCTATGAAGCCACCATATCCCTGATACCAAAACCAGGTAAAGACACAACAAAAAAAGAAAATTACAGACCTATATGCCTCAAGAACTAAAAAAAAAAAATCCCTCAAGAACATACATGCAAAAATCCTCAACAAAATTGTAGCCAATAGAATTCAACAACATATCAAAAAAACAGTGAACCACAACCAAGTGGGATTTATACCAGGTATGCAAGTTTGGTTTAATATTAGAAAAACCATTAATGTAATCCACCATATAAAGAAAACAAAAGACAAAAACCACATGATCTTATCAATTGATGCAGAAAAGGCATTTGACAAAGTCCAACACCCATTCATGATAAAAACTCTCAGGAAAATGGGAAATGAAGGAAAATTCCTCAACATAATAAAGGGCCTCTATACAAAGCCAACAGCCAACATGACTCTAAATGGAGAGAGCCTGAAAGCATTCCCCTTGAGAACGGGAACCAGACAAGGATGCCCTTTATCACCAGTCTTATTCAACATTGTGCTAGAGGTCCTAGCCAGAGCAATTAGGCTAGACAAAGAAATAAAGGGTATCCGGATTGGCAAGGAGGAAGTCAAATTATCTCTCTTTGTAGATGACATGATCTTATACATAGAAAACCCTAAGGAATCCTCCAGAAAACTACTGAAACTAATAGAAGAGTTTGGCAGAGTCTCAGGTTATAAGATAAACATACAAAAATCACTTGGATTCCTCTACATCAACAAAAAGAACATCGAAGAGGAGATCACCAAATCAATACCATTCACAGTAGCCCCCAAGAAGATAAAATACTTAGGAATAAATCTTACCAAAGATGTAAAACACCTATACAAAGAAAACTACAAAGCACTACTACAAGAAATTCAAAAGGACATACTTAAGTGGAAAAACATACCCTGCTCATGGATAGGAAGACTTAACATAGTAAAAATGTCTATTCTACCAAAAGCCATCTATACATACAATGCACTTTCAATCCAAATTCCAATGGCATTTTTTAATGTGATGGAGAAACAAATCACCAACTTCATACAGAAGGGAAAGAAGCCCCGGATAAGTAAAGCATTACTGAAAAAGAAGAAGAAAGTGGGAGACCTCACTCTACCTGATTTTAGAACCTATTATATAGCCACAGTAGTCAAAACAGCCTGGTACTGGTAAAACAACAAGCACATAGACCAATTGAACAGAATTGAGAACCCAGATAGAAATCCATCCACATATGAGCAGCTGATATTTGACAAAGGACCAGTGTCAGTTAATTGGGGAAAAGATAGTCTTTTTAACAAATGGTGCTGGCATAACTGGATATCCATTTGCAAAAAAATGAAACAGGACCCATACCTCACACCATGCACAAAAACTAACTCCAAGTGGATCAAAGACCTAAACATAAAGACTAAAACGATAAAGATCATGGAAGAAAAAATAGGGACAACCTTAGGAGCCCTAATACAAGGCATAAACAGAATACAAAATATTACCAAAAATGACGAAGAGAAACCAGATAACTGGGAGCTCCTAAAAATCAAACACCTATGCTCATCTAAAGACTTCACCAAAAGAGTAAAAAGACCACCTACAGACTGGGAAAGAATTTCCAGTTATGACATCTCCAACTAGCGCCTGATCTCTAAAATCTATATGATTCTGTTAAAACCCAACCACAAAAAGGCAAACAACCCAATCAAACAGTGGGCAAAGGATATGAACACGCACTTCACTAAAGAAGATATTCAGGCAGCTAACAGATACATGAGAAAATGCTCTCGATTATTAGCCATTAGAGAAACGCAAATTAAAACTACAATGAGATTCCATCTCACACCAACAAGGCTGGCATTAATCCAAAAAACACAAAATAATAAATGTTGGAGAGGCTGCGGAGAGATTGGAACTCTTATACACTGCTGGTGGGAAAGTAAAATGGTACAACCACTTTGGAAATCCATCTGGCGTTTTCTTAAAAAGTTAGAAATAGAACTACCATACAACCCAGAAATCCCACTCCTCAGAATATACCCTAGAGAAATAAGAGCCTTTACACGAGCAGATATATGCACACCCATGTTTATTGCAGCTCTGTTTACAATAGGAAAAAGCTGGAAGCAACCAAGGTGTCCATCAATGGATGAATGGTTAAATAAATTGTGGTATATTCACACAATGGAATACTACGCATCGATAAAGAACAGTGAAGAATTTGTGAAACATTTCATAACATGGAGGAACCTGAGTAAAATTAGCCAGAGGCAAAAGGACAAATATTGTATAAGACCACTATTTTAAGATCTTGAGAAATAGTATAAACTGAGAAGAACACATACTTTTGTGGTTACGAGGAGGGGGGAGAGATGGAGGGTGGGAGAGGGTTATTTCCTGATTAGTTAGTAGATAAGAACTACTTTAGGTGAAGGGAAGGACAATACTCAATACATGGAAGGTCAGCTCAACTGGACTGGACTGGACCAAAAGCAAAGAAGTTTCCGGGATAAACTGAATACTTCAAAGGTCAGCGGAGCAAGGGTGGGAGTTTGGAGACTATGGCTTAAGGGGACTTCTAAGTCAATTGGCAAAATAATACTATTATGAAAACATTCTGCATCCCACTTTGAGATGTGGCGTCTGGGGTCTTAAATGCTAACAAGCGGCCATCTAAGATGCATCAATTGGTCTCAACCTACCTGGATCTAAGGAGAATGAAGAACACCAAGGTCACACGACAACTATGAGCCCAAGAGACAGAAAGGGCCACATGAACCGGAGACTTACATCATTCTCAGACCAGAAGAACTAGATGGTGCCCTGCCACAACTGATGACTGCCCTGACAGGGAGCACAACAGAGAACCCCTGAGGGAGCAGGGGATCAGTGGGATGCAGACCCCAAATTCTCATTAAAAGACCAGACTTAATGATCTAACTGAGACTAGAGGAATCCTGGTGGTCATGGTCCCCATACCTTCTGTTGGCCCAGAAGAGGAATCATTCCTGAAGACAACTCATCAGACATGGAAGGGACTGGACAATGGGTAGGTGAGAGAAGCTGATGAAGAGTGAGCTACTTGTATCAGGTGGACACTTGAGACTGTGTTGGCATCTCCTGTCTGGAGGGGAGATAGGAGGGTAGAGAGGGTTAGAAACTGGCAAAATTGTTACAAAAGGAGAGACTGGAAGGGCTGACTCATTAGGGGGAGAGTAAGTGGAAGTATGGAGTAAGGTGTATATAAGCTTATATGTGACAGACTGACTTGATTTGTAAACGTTCACTTAAAGCTCAATAAAAACTATTAAAAAAAAAAAGTGGTTGTAGCAGTATATCAACAGGGAACTGCCAGAAATTCAGGCCAGATTCAGAATAGGACGTGGAACCAGGGATATCATTGCTGATGTCAGATGGATCCTAGCTGAAAACAGAGAATATCGGAAGGATGTTTACCTGTGTTTTATTGATTACCCAAAGGCATTATTAGACTGTGTGGATCATAAGAAATTATGAATAACACCGCAAAGAATGGGAATTACAGAACACTTAATTGTGCTCATGAGGAGCCTGTACATAGATCAAGAGGCAGCTTTTCAGACAGAACAAGGGGATATTGTGAAATATATGAAGAAAAAAAGAAAAGTACCATACAGACAACTCTCCCTAATTTTCTGCCTAAAAATGCCATTCCCAGGAATAATCCAGATGATCCAGAACTTTCCACAAGTTGAGTTATTACCACAACTGACAAAAACACTGATGTCATCCAACTCTTCTTCATTCTCAGATAAATTTTTATAATTTCTATATTTTTATGTATGCATGTATTAAAATATATATGTAAGTTTATAAGTGATGTTTCCAACTTCCAAAGACAAATAAAGGTCAGATTTATAAAGATACTGGAAACAAAAGGCAATAATAATGAAATTTTTTTTTAAAATGAGGTATTCGATTTATGTCAGAACCAACTTACACCAGTGTCTTCGGAATGGAATCCCATCATAATTTGGGGGCTACGTGTATAAAGTGGACTGCTAGAAGAATGAACCAATCTGTCCTGGAAGAAGTCTAGGCAGAATGCTCCTTAGAAACTAGGACGGCGAGACTTTGTCTTTCTGACTTTGGACATGTTTTCAGGAGAGACTAGTCCCTGGAAGAGGACGTTATGCTACTTAAAGTAGAAGGTCAGCAAGAAAGAGGAAGACTCTTAACAAGATGGATTGACACAGTGGCTTCAACAACAGGCTCAAACAGAGCAATGATTGTGAGGATGGCGCAGGGCCAGGCATCGTTAAGTTCTGTTGTACAAACGGTCTCTATGAGTCAGAACCAACTCTATGGCACCTAACAACAACAATAACAAACCCTTAGGCTACAAGCCTGCAGGTCTTTGTGTAGAGGTTGCAAAACACATGTTGATCCTTCACAATTTACAGTGATAGTTGTGAAAGAGAGAGTTATCAGGCAATTGGATGTGAGCACAACGTTTATTAACTATTCACCTATTGCCAACAGTCTGTATGTTTTGAAAATGTACAGAATATATTGTAAGTTGCAAGGAAATATACTAAAAGCCATTCTTATTTTCTAGAACTGTGAAGATTCATTGTGGTAAAATTAGTGAATGCGTGAATCAATCAATCAGTCCATCATATTTTCAGGTAAGGTCATCATTCTATGTGTTTTTTTTCTCTGTCAAAATGCAATTTTTTTATGGTGGACTTTAATAGCAGGGTCGTTTGAGTCGGAATCCACACAACAAGTTTGGTTTTTTGGTTTAATAAAAATACTCTGTATCTCTGTGACAGTTAAGGTTGTGTGTCAACTTGGCTAGGCCATGATTCTCAGTAGTTAGGAAGTTATGAAATGATGTGATCATCTCCGTGATGAGATCTGCTATAAGCAGCCAATCAGCCAAAAGGGAGTTTCCTTTGGATGTGGCCCGCATCCAGTATATACAGACTTTCTGGCAAAGGTCACTGGCTTTTGTTCTGCTCTGAATCCTTCCTTCAGCTCATCATCATCGTCAGACCTCCAGTTCTTAGGACTCGAGTCAGCAGCTTGCCATCTGACCTGCTGATCTTGGGTTCATCAGCCCCTGCAGCTACCTGAGTCAGGAGAAGCCTCCAGTCTGACACTTGACCCACAGACTTGGGACTTTCCTGTTTCTACAACCATGTGAAAGGTGTTCTCGATATAAATCTCTCTCTTAACCACTACGCCACCGGGGTTTCCATATATAAGAAACCCCGGTGGCGTAGTGGTTAAGCGCTACGGCTGCTAACCAAAGGTCGGCAGTTCAAATCCGCCAGGCACTCCTTGGAAACTCTATGAGGCAGTTCTACTCTGTCCTATAGGGTCACCATGAGTCAGAATCAACTCGACGGCACTGGGTTTGTTTGTTTTTGTTTATATATATCTATATATATATATTTCACTGATTTTGCCTCTGTAGAGTTATGATTAGCCAGCCTAATATGTGCACAGTAATATCTCTTTGTGTTTTAATTTACACATCTCTATTTAACAATGGTTTTTATTATTGTAATGTACATATAACACATACAATATTTCATCAATTTATACATGAACTCTTCAATGAGATTGATTGTATCCTTCAAGTTCTGCAATTGTTTTCTTCTCTTTTTCCAAATTACTCCACTGCCATTAACATGTATTCAATGGACTTTATGTAGAAACCCATCTTTTCCTCTACCTTCTGCCCCTACCCAGACCCAGTGCCAACTCATAAAACCACTAATTTCTTTTGGTTTCTGTTTATCCCTCCCCTGGTATCCACTCATTATTTTTGGTTTCTTTATATTTGCTTATTTCATATTGTGTATAAGTGATATCCTACAGTATTTTTCCTTTTTGGTCTGACTTATTCCACTCAGCATAATGCCCTCCAAGGTTCATCCATTTTGTGGCATGCATCAGAATTTCATCCCTCTTTATGTCTGAATAATATTCCATTGTATGTATATACCACATTGGGCATTGGACATTTAGGTTGTTTCCACCTTTTGGCTATTGTGAATAGTGCTGCAATGAACATTGCTGTACAAATGTCTGTTTTAATACTGCTTTCAGGTATTTTGGGTATATAAGAGTGAATGGGTAGTGTGGAATTACCTTACAAAAAAGCAATTTGGTCTTTTGGTCCTGGTTCTTATGCCCTGCCCAATCTGACCTTTATCCAGAGTCCCTGTGGAGCACAGCCCAGTAACTAATCTTTACTCAGATTGGCAGGGGAACCTCACCCTGGAACTGACCTTTGCCCAGATGAGTTGAGGGACCCATCTCAGTAGTTTATCTTTACCAGGTTTGAGCCAGGGGAGGTAGGTTCTGCCCTGCAGTTGACCTATGCATGAATTGGCTGAGAGTCCTGGCCAGTGACTGATAAAAACCCTAGAAGATGGAGGCCTAGATGGAGCTTCCTGATGGATCCAGAAGGGCAGTGTATACTTCGGACATGGAAGCCCTGCCCTGAGAACCTTCCAGGCCAGATAAACCTGTGATGGTGACCAAGGCAGTAGCTGCAATGGTATAAGAAGAGGCAGAGATAATGAGGGGACCTGAACAATAGCAGCAGAGCATAAAGGCCAAACCCTGGCCAGGGGAGCTGGGAGCTAGTTGAGAGGATAGGCCAACAGTAGAGCCCAATGAATGACATGAGAAAATAGTTCCTAGTTGAAATATTTCCCGGTTGGTGAAGGTAAGCATGTCCATTGAGACATTGAGGCTCCAGGGAACTCTCTTTGGACCTTGCCCTATGCATTTCTCTGTTTATACTTTGGTTTTTATATCCTCCGTTATTTAAGTTGTTGTTGCAGATATGATGTTTCTGTGAGTCCTCTGTGGCTATAGCAATAAATTATCAAATCCAGTAGTGAAGGAGTGCCATGGGTAAATGGCTAGTCTCAGAAATTGTGGAGAATTTGGTGAGTGGTGTTTCATTTCACCTCTGCCTCATAGAAGCCAGCTTTGTGCTGATTCTTATAGTAAGAGTTATAGTCATCAGGGTTGCCATTTCAGTTGATGCACCAGGAAGTTTATTTTGGATGACGCATTCCTGAGTCAATGGTAGTGCTGCGTTGAAAATTTTGAGGAACCACCAAACTGATTTCCACAATTGCCGTACCATTTTACATTCCCCCAGCAACGGTTGAGGGTTACTGCTTCTCCACAGCCCCCTCCCCCAACGCACACGTCTAGTTTTCCATTGTGTTGATCATTGCCATTTTATGGGGGTGAGATGGTATCTCATTTTGATTTTAATTTGAATTTCCCTAAGACTAATGACTTTCAACAGTTTTTATGTGCTCGTTGGATATTTAAATATCATCTTTGGTGAAATGTCCATTCAAGTCCTTCACACATTTGGTTGGGTTGTTTATCTTTTTAGTTGTTGTTATTAAGTCGTAGAAGTATTTTATAAATTTTAAGTATTAGGCCTTTATCAAATATGTGGTTCTAAAAAATTTTCTCCCAATCTGTAAGCTGTCTTTTCAATTTTTTTTTTCCTTTTATTGTGATTTAGGTGAAAGTTTACAGAGGAAATTGGTTCTTATTTAAATTAATACACAAAATTTTTGACACTGCCAATCCCTCAGTGTGTCAACACTCTTCCCTTCTCCACCCCAAGTTCCCTGTTTCCATTTGTCCAATTTTCCTGTCCCTTCCTGCCTTCGTTTTTGGACTGGTATGCCCATTAGTTTCATATACATGGTCAAACTATGAAGCATGTTCCTCACGTGTATTGTTGTTGACCGTATAGACCAGTCTAATCTTTGGCTGAAGGGTTAACCTCAGGAATGACTTCAGTACTGAGTTAAAAGTGTGTCTGGGGGTCATACTCTCATGGTTTCTTCAATATCTTTCAGACCAACAGCATGGGCCTTTTTATGTGTGTGAATTTGAATTTCGTTCTACATTTATCTCCCACTCTGTCTGGGACCTTCTATTGTGATCTCTACCAGGGTTGTTGGTGGTAGTAACTGGGCACCAGTTAGTTGTTCTGGGCTCAGTCTGGTGAAGATTGCTGTAGTTGTGGTTCATTACTCCTTTGGACTAATCTTTCCTTTGTGTCTTTGGTCTTCTTCATTCTTTTCTCCAGCCAGGATGGGGCCAGTAGATGTATCTTAGATGGCTACTTGCAGGCTTTTAAGACCCCACTCACTACTCATCACAGTCAGATATAGAACATTTTCTTTATAGACTATGTTATGCCAATTGAGCTAGATGTCCCCCAAGACCATGGTCCCCAGCCCTCAGCCCAGTAGCTTGATCTCTCAGGTCATCTGGATATGTCTATGAAGCTTTCTTGACCTTGCATTTGTTAAGCTGTGCTGACTTCCCCAGTCTTATGTACTGTCTTACCCTTCACCAAAGTTATCACTTATCTATTGTTCTTTTAATTTTTTAAGAAAAATTTTTAATGGCAAGCAAGCATAGAAGGTGTGGGTGTTATTTGCATAAAAATGTGGTGATTTTTTTCTTAATACACTATTTTTTTATCTTTAGACTTTCCACTGAATTTTTTTTATCTTTCACATTTCCACTGAACTTCATTGTCACAGTTATAACTTATAATTTACTTGCCTGATAATTCTAGATATATGTCATATCTAAGTCAATTTTTCTTGATTCATTTTTCTTGTCAACACATGCTAGATTCTTCTGCTTTTTTGCTTGCTCAGTAATACTTGATTGGATGACCAAATAAAAAAAATTAAAAACCAAACCCATTGCCATCAAGTCGATTCTGATTCATAGCAACCCTATAGGGCAGAGTAGAACTGCCCCTTAGAGTTTCCAAGGAGGGTCTGGTGGATTTGAACTGCTGACTTTTTGGTTAGCAGCTGTAGCACTTAGCCTCTATGCCACCAGTGTTTCCTGGGTGACAGACACTGTGAATTTTCCTTTTTTGTGCTGTTTTTATTTTTATTCCCTCTAAATATACTTGAGTTTTGTTCAGAATCACAACTAAGTTATGTGTAAAGATTTTTTTTTTTTTTTTAAGATTTTTGGTTGAGATCAGAGCAGTAATTATGCTAGGACTAATAATTTTGCACTACTGAGGCAAAACCTTTTCTGAATATTCCATCCAGTGTTCTGAGGATTAGGAGGTAATACTTTCTGGATGTTGGGCACAGGCACTATTCCCAACTCCCTTTTGGAATTACCCTCTAATCTCTTTGGATAGTTACTTTATCGACCTTCAATACTCTTCATATGCATGCTTAGGGAAGTACACATTTGAAAACTTGAGAGCACTTATCTGCAGATTTCCACGTTTGTTTGTTTGCTTGCTTATTTATTTATTTACTTATTTGCAACCAACTACTCTCTGGTAGGAAACCCTGGTGGGGTAGTGGTTAAGTGCTATGGCTGTTAACTGAAAGATCAGCAGCTGGAATCTACCAGGCAGTCCTTGGAAACTCTATGGGGCAGTTCTACTTGGAATAGAATCAACAGCAAAGGGTTTTTTTTTTTGTTTTTTTTTTCAGTTTACTCTCTGATAAGGAGCCCTGGTGGTGCAGTGATTAAGCACTTGGCTGTTAACCAAAAGGTAAGTGGTTCAAATTCACCAGCTGCAATATGGGAGAAATAAGATATGGCAGTCTTCTTCCATGTAGACTACAGTCTTGGAAACCCTATGGGGCAGTTCTACTCTATCCTTTAGGGTCACTATGAGTTGGAACCAACTCAATGACAATGGGTTTGTTTCTTTTTTGATAGTCTCTTGTACCCTGTCTTGTGAACTGTGGCCTTCTTGGACTGTCTGCATCCTCAATTCCATCTCCTCAACACAGGGCCTTCACTGGGCTCTAGCTGGGTTCCTGTTCCCTGTACTGATACCTGAAAAGCTTTTCAGGGCAGTAATTTGGAGCAAGCATGGGGCTTACCCCACTTGTTTTATGTCTCTCAGGGTTCTTTGTCCTTAATTATCTGATATTGAGTGCCTTGAAATGTTTTCTTTCTTATATATTTTGTCTATTCTGTATTGGTATGAAAAATGGCCCCAAAAGCATCATTTGCTGTCATTTATGCTCTTGTGTCACCCCTTCTCCTTGAGCCTAGGCTGGATTTAGTGACTAAATTTTAATAAATACTATTCAACATAAGTGATAAGATGTTAGTTGCCGTTAAGTCAGCTCTAACTCATGATAAGGTCGTGCACCATCTTCATGATCATTGGTATGTTTGAGTCCATTATTGAAACTATTGTGTCAGTTCAACTCATTGGGGGCTTCCCTTGTTTTCACTGACCCCCTACTTTTCCATCCATGATGTTCTTTTCTAATGAACGGTCTTTCCTGATGATGTGTCCAAAGTAAGTGAACCAAAGTCTCACCATCATTGCTTCTAAGGAGTGTATTTGTTATATTTCTTCTAAGACTGATTTGTTCATTCTTCTGGCAGTCCACAGTGTATTTAATATATTCACCAAACCATAATTCAAATGCACTAATTCTTCTTCTACTTTCTTTTTTATTGTCAAACTTTTGCACGGATATGAGGTGGTTGAAAAGGCTATGGCTTGGATCAAGTGTACCTTAGTTATCAAAGTGACATCTTTAAAAAAAAAAAAAAACTTTAAATAGGTTTTTGCTTCAGATTTATCCAATGCAATACCTTGTTTAATTTCTTGACTGCAGCTTCCATGACTGTTGATTGTTCATTCAAGTAGAATGAAATCATTGACAACTTTGACTTGTTCAACATTATTTGTTTGGCATACAGATTGAATAAGTAAGAAAAAAGATACCCCTGTTCTGCACACTTCTGCTAACCAGATACCATTGAGTCAGTTCCAACTCATGGTGACTTCATGTGTTGCAGAGCAGAACTACACTTCATAGGGTTTTCAAGGATGTGGCCTGTACCAAGACTTTCTGGTAGATTTAAACTGCCAACCTATCATTTAATTGTTGACCATTTGACATTTTCTTTTGTTTGTTTGTTTTTCTTTTTTTTTTATTGTGCTTTAAGTGAAAGTTTACAATTCCAGTCAGTTTCTCATACAAAATCTCATATACACGTTGTTATGTGACCCTAATTGCTCTCCCTACAATGTGACAGCACATTCTTTCTCTCCACCCTGTATTTCCTTTGTCCATTCAACCAGCTCCTGTCCCACTCTGCCTTCTCATATCACCTCCAGACAGGAGCTGCCCACATAGTCTCATGTGTCTACTTGAGCTAAGAAGCACACTCCCCACCAGTATCATTTTATGTTTTATACTCCAGTTTAATCTTTGTCTGAAGAGTTGGCTTTGGGAAAGGTTTTAGTTTTAGGCTAACAGACCTCTGGGGACTATGACCTCTGGGGTCCCTTCAGTCTCAATCAGACCTTTAAGTCTGGTCTTTTTACTAGAATTTGAGGTCTGGATGCCACTTTTCTCCTGCTCCATCAGGGGTTCTCTGTTGTGTTGCCTATCAGGGCAGTCATTGGTGGTAGCCAGAGATCCTCTAGTTCTGGTCTTAGTCTGAGGAGTCTGGCTTATGTGACCATTTCTGTATCTTGGTCTCATATTTTCCTTGTGTCTTTGGTGTTCTTCATTCTCCTTTGCTCCAGGTGGGTTGAGACCAACTGATGCATCTTAGATGGCCTATTGCTAGTGTTTAAGAATCCAGACGCCATTCACCAAAGTGGGAGGCAAGATGTTTTCTTAATACATGTTGTTATGCCAGTTGACCTATATGTCCCCAGAAACCATGGCCTCCAGATGCCCATCCCTGCTACTCTGGCCTTTGAAGCATCTGGTTGTATTCAGGACACTTCTTACCTTTTTGTTTAGTCCAGTAGTGCTGACTTCCTCTGTATTATGTGTTGTCCTTCCCTTCACCTAAAGTATTTCCTGTCTACTATAGGGTCGCTGTGAGTTAGAATCAACTCGATGGCACTGGGTTTTTTTTTTTTTTTTTTGATCTGATTGGTGAATACCCTTTGCCTCCCTCCCCGCCCTCATAATCATCAAAGAATGTTTTCTTCTGTGTTTAACCTTTTCTTGAGTTCTTACAATAGTGGTCTCATACAGTATTTGTCCTTTTACAACTGACTAATTTCACTCACCAAAATGCCTTCCAGATTCCTCCATCTTATGTTTCAAGGACTCATTGTTGTTCTTTAACATTGCCTAGTATTCCATTGTGTGAATATACCATATTTTGTTTATCCATTCATCTGTTGATGTGCACCTTGGTTGTTTCCATCTCTTTTTTTTTTTTTTTTAATTTTTATTAAGCTTCAAGTGAACATTTACCATTCCAATCAGTCTGTCACATGTAGGTTTACATACATCTTACTCCCTTCTCCCACTTGCTCTCCCCCTATTGAGTCAGCCCTTACAGTCTCTCGTTTCGTGCCAATTTTACCTTCTTCCCTCTCTCTCTATCTTCCCATCCCCCCTCCAGTCAAGAGTTGCCAACACACTCTCCCGTGTCCACCTGATTTAATTAGCTCACTCTTCATCAGTATCTCTCTCCCCCCCACTGACCAGTCCTTTTCATGCCTGATGATTTGTCTTCGGGGTTGGTTCCTGTCCTGTGCCATCAGAAGTTCTGGGGAGCATTGTCTCTGGGATTCCTCTAGTCGCAATCATACCATTAGGTGTGGTCTTTTAATGAGAATTTGGGGTCTGTATCCCATTGGTCTCCTGCTCCCTCAGGAGTTGTCTGTTGTGCTCCCTGACAGGGCAGACATCGATTGTGGCCGGGCACCAACTTGTTCTTCTGGTCTCAGGATATTGTAGGTCTCTCGTTCAAGTGGCCCTTTCTGTCTCTTGGGTTCTTAGTTGTCATGTGACCTTGGTGTTCTTCCTTTGCCTTTGCTCCCGGTGGGTTGAGACCAATTAATGTATTTTAGATGGCTGCTTGTTGGCATTTAGGACCCCAGGTGCCACAATTCAAAGTGGGATGCAGAGTGTTTTCATAATAGAATTGTTTTGCCCATTGATTTAGAAGTCCTCTCAAACCAAGTTCCCCAGACCCCAGCCCCTGCTTCGCTATCCTTTGAAGCTTTCATTTTATCTCGGAAATCTCTTTACTTTTAATCCTGTCCAATTAGGCTGACCTTCCTTGTTTTGAGTGTTGTCTTTCCCTTCACCCAAAGCAGTTCCCATCTACAGATTGATCAATAAAAAGCCCTCTCCCTCCCTCCCTCCCTCCCTCTCCCCTTTGTAACCACAAAAGTATGTGTTCCTTTCCGTTTTTTCTATTTCTCAAGATCTTATAATAGTGGTCTTATACAATATTTGTCCTTTTGCAACTGACTCATTTCGCTCAGCATAATGCCTTCCAGATTCCTCCATGTTATGAAATGTTTCAGAGATTCGTCACTGTTCTTTATCGATGCGTAGTATTCCATTGTGTGAATATACCACAATTTATTTACCCATTCGTCCGTTGATGGACATCTTGGTTGCTTCCAGCTTTTTGCTATTGTAAACAGAGCTGCAATAAGCATGGGTGTGCATATATCTGTTTGTGTGAAGGGTCTTGTATTTTTAGGGTATATTCCGAGGAGTGGGATTTCTGGTTTGTATGGTAGTTCTATTTCTAACTGTTTAAGATAACGCCAGATGGATTTCCACAGTGGTTGTACCATTTTACAATCCCACCAGCAGTGTATGAGAGTTCCAGTCTCTCCGCAGCCTCTCCAACATTTATTATTTTGTGATTTTTGAATTAATGCCAGTCTAGTTGGTGTCAGATGGAATCTCATCGTAGTTTTAATTTGCATTTCTCTAATGACTAATGATCGAGAGCATTTTCTCATGTATCTGTTGGCTGCCTGAATATCTTCTTTAGTGAAATGTGTGTTCATATCCTTTGCCCACTTCTTGATTGGGTTGTTTGTCTTTTTGTGGTTGAGTTTTGACAGAATCATGTAGATTTTAGAGATCAGGCGCTGGTCTGAGATGTCATAGCTGAATATTCTTTCCCAGTCTGTAGGTGGTCTTTTTACTCTTTTGGTGAAGTCTTTAGATGAGCATAGGTGTTTGATTTTTAGGAGCTCCCAGTTATCGGGTTTCTCTTCATCATTTTTGGTAATGTTTTGTATTCTGTTTATGCCCTGTATTAGGGCTCCTAGGGTAGATCCTATTTTTTCTTCCAAGATTTTTATCGTTTTAGTCTTTATGTTTAGGTCTTTGATCCACTTGGAGTTAGTTTTTGTGCATGGTGTGAGGTATGGGTCCTGTTTCATTCTTTTGCAAATGGATATCCAGGTATGCCAGCACCATTTGTTAAAAAGACTATTATTTCCCCAATTGACTGACACTGGTCCTTTGTCAAATATCAGCTGCTCATACGTGGATGGATTTATATCTGGATTCTCAATTCTGTTCCATTGGTCTATGTGCCTGTTGTTGTACCAGTACCAGGCTGTTTTGACTACTGTAGCTATATAATAGGTTCTGAAATCAGGTAGGGTGAGGCCTCCCACTTTCTTCTTCTTTTTCAGTAATGTTTTGCTTATCCGGGGATTCTTTCCTTTCCATATGAAATTAGTGATTTGTTTCTCTATTCCCTTAAAGTATGACATTGGTATTTGGATTGGAAGTGCGTTGTATGTATAAATGGCTTTTGGTAAAATAGACATTTTTACTATGTTGAGTCTTCCTATCCATGAGCAGGGTATGTTTTTCCATTTAAGCGTGTCCTTTTGAATTTCTTGTAGCAGAGTTTTATAGTTTTCTTTGTATAGGTCTTTTACATCCTTGGTAAGATTTATTCCTAAGTATTTTATCTTCTTGGGGGCTACTGTGAATGGTATTGATTTGGTTATTTCCTCTTCGGTGTTCTTTTTGTTGATGTAGAGGAATCCAAGTGATTTTTGTATGTTTATTTTATATCCTGAGACTCTTCCAAACTCTTCTATTAGTTTCAGTAGTTTTCTGGAGGATTTCTTAGGGTTTTCCATGTATACGATCATGTCATCTGCAAATAGTGATAGCTTTACTTCCTCCTTACCAATCTGAATACCCTTTATTTCTTTGTCTAGCCTAATTGCCCTGGCTAGGACTTCAAGTACGATGTTGAATAAGAGCGGTGATAAAGGGCATCCTTGTCTGGTTCCCGTTCTCAAGGGAAATGCTTTCAGGTTCTCTCCATTTAGAGTGATATTGGCCGTTGGCTTTGCATAGATGCCCTTTATTATGTTGAGGAATTTTCCGTCAATTCCTATTTTGGTGAGAGTTTTTATCATAAATGGGTGTTGGACTTTGTCAAATGCCTTTTCTGCATCAATTGATAAGATCATGTGGTTTTTGTCTTTTGTTTTATTTATGTGATGGATTACATTAATGGTTTTTCTGATATTAAACCAGCCTTGCATACCTGGTATAAATCCCACTTGATCAGGGTGAATTATTTTTTTGATGTGTTGTTGGATTCTATTGGCTAGAATTTTATTAAGGATTTTTGCATCTATGTTCATGAGGGATATAGGTCTAAAATTTTCTTTTTTTGTAATGTCTTTACCTGGTTTTGGTATCAGGGAGATGGTAGCTTCATAGAATGAGTTGGGTAGTATTCCGTCTTTTTCTATACTTTGAAATACCTTCAATAGTAATGGTGTTAAGTCTTCTCTGAAGGTTTGGTAGAACTCTGCAGTGAAGCCATCTGGGCCAGGACTTTTTTTTGTTGGGAGTTTTTTGATTACCATTTCAATCTCTTTTTTTGTTATGGGTCTATTTAGTTGTTCTACTTCTGTATGTGTTAGTTTAGGTAAGTAGTGTTGTTCCAAGAATTTATCCATTTCTTCTAGGTTTTCAAATTTGTTAGAGTACAATTTTATGTAGTAATCTGATATGATTCTTTTGATTTCATTTGGTTCTGTTGTGATGTGGTCCTTCTCGTTTCTTATTCGGGTTATTTGTTTCCTTTCCTGTTTTTCTTTAGTCAGTCTAGCCAATGGTTTATCAATTTTGTTAATTTTTTCAAAGAACCAGCTTTTGGCTTTGTTAATTCTTTCAATTGTTTTTCTGTTCTCTAATTCATTTAGTTCAGCTCTAATTTTTATTATTTGTTTTCTTCGGGTGCCTGATGGATTCTTTTGTTGCTCACTTTCTATTTGCTCAAGTTGTCGGGACAGTTCTCTGATTTTGGCTCTTTCTTCTTTTTGTATGTGTGCATTTATCGATATAAATTGGCCTCTGAGCACTGCTTTTGCTGTGTCCCAGAGGTTTTGATAGGAAGTATTTTCATTCTCGTTGCTTTCTAAGAATTTCCTTATTCCCTCCTTGATGTCTTCTATAACCCAGTCTTTTTTCGGGAGGGTATTGTTCATTTTCCAAGTATTTGATTTCTTTTCCCTAGTTTTTCTGTTATTGATTTCTAGCTTCATTGCCTTGTGGTCTGAGAAGATGCTTTGTAATATTTCGATGTTTTGGATTCTGCAAAGATTTGTTTTATGCCCTAATATGTGGTCTATTCTAGAGAATGTTCCATGTGCACTAGAAAAAAAAGTATATTTTGCAGCAGTTGGGTGGAGAGTTCTGTATAAGTCAATGAGGTCAAGTTGGTTGATTGTTGTAAGTAGGTCTTCCGTGTCTCTATTGAGCTTCTTACTGGATGTCCTGTCCTTCTCCGAAAGTGGTGTGTTGAAGTCTCCTACTATAAATGTGGAGGTGTCTATCTCACTTTTCAATTCTGTTAAAATTTGATTTATGTATCTTGCAGCCCTGTCATTAGGTGCGTAAATATTTAATATGGTTATGTCTTCCTGATCAATTGTCCCTTTTTTCATTATATAGTGTCCTTCTTTATCCTTTGTGGCGGATTTAAGTCTAAAGTCTATTTTGTCAGAAATTAATATTGCTACTCCTCTTCTTTTTTGCTTATTGTTTGCTTGATATATTTTTTTCCATCCTTTGAGTTTTAGTTTGTTTGTGTCTCTAAGTCTAAGGTGTGTCTCTTGTAGGCAGCATATAGATGGATCGTGTTTTTTTATCCAGTCCGTGACTCTCTGTCTCTTTATTGGTGCATTTAGTCCATTTACATTCAGCGTAATTATAGATAAGTAAGTTTTTAGTGCTGTCATTTTGATGCCTTTTTATGTGTGTTGTTGGCCATTTCATTTTTCCACATGCTTTTTTGTGCTGAGACTTTTTTCTTAGTAGCTTGTGAGATCCTCATTTTCATAATGTTTAACTTTGTGTTTATTGAGTCGTTACGTTTTTCTTGGCTTTTTTCTTGAGTTATGGAATTGATATTCCTTTTTGTGGTTACCTTTTTATTTACCCCTATTTTTCTAAGTAAAAACCTAACTTGTATCCTTCTATTTCGCCTTGTATCACTCTCCATCTGGCAGTTCAATGCCTCCTATATTTAGTCCCTCTTTTTGATTATTTTGATCGTTTAGCTATTGATTTCCATGATTTCCTGTTGTGTGTATTATTTTGTTTATTTATTTATTTTTTAGAATTAGTCTTAATTTGTTTGTTTTTGTGCTTTCCCTGTTTGAGTTGCGTTGATATCAGGACGTTCTGTTTTGTGACCTTGTATTGTGCTGGTACCTGATATTATTGGTCATCAGGCCAAACCATCTCCTTTAGCATTTCTTGCAGTCTTGGTTTAGTTTTTGCAAATTCTCTAAACTTGTGTTTATCTGTAAATATCTTAATTTCTCCTTCAGATTTCAGAGAGAGTTTTGCTGGATATATGATCCTTGGTTGGCAGTTTTTCTCGTTTAGTGCTCTGTATATGTCGTCCCATTCCCTTCTTGCCTGCATGGTTTCTGCTGAGTAGTCTGAACTTATTCTTATTGATTCTCCCTTGAAGGAAACCTTTCTTTTCTCCCTGGCTGCTTTTAAAATTTTCTGTTTGTCTTTGGTTTTGGCAAGTTTGATGATGATATGTCTTGGTGTTTTTCTTTTTGGATCAATCTTAAATGGGGTTCGATGAGCATCTTGGATAGATATCCTTTCTTCTTTCATGATGTCAGGGAAGTTTTGTGTCAGGAGTTCTTCAACTATTTTCTCTGTGTTTTCTGTCCCCCCTCCCTGTTCTGGGACTCCAATCACTCGCAAGTTATCCTTCTTGATAGAGTCCCACATGATTCTTAGGGTTTCTTCATTTTTTTTAATTCTTTTATCTGATTTTTTTTTCAGCTATGTTGGTGTTGTTTCCCTGGTCCTCCAGAAGTCCCAGTCTACATTCTAATTGCTCGAGTCTGCTCCTCTGACTTTCTATTGCGTTGTCAAATTCTGTAATTTTATTGTTAATCTTTTGGATTTCTACATGCTGTCTCTCTATGGATTCTTGCAACTTGTTAATTTTTCCACTATGTTCTTGAATAATCTTTTTGAGTTCTTCAACAGTTTTATCAGTGTGTTCCTTGGCTTTTTCTGCATTTATCCTAATTTCATTTGTGATATCTTTAAGCATTCTGTAAATTAGTTTTTTATATTCTGTATCTGATAATTCCAGGATTGTATCTTCATTTGGGAAAGATTTTGATTCTTTTGTTTGGGGGGTTGGAGAAGCTGTCATGGTCTGTTTCTTTATGTGGTTTGATATGGACTGCTGTCTCCGAGCCATCACTGGGAAACTAGATTTTCCAAGTAGTCAGCTAAAAAAAAATGCAGTCAGATCCCTATCTGAATTCTCTCTCTGGCTCCGGGTATTCGGATGTTAATGGGGTCGCATGGGGAGGGTGGGGGAGGGATCTGAGAGCTAGGAGTGTAGCACCACAGAATATAGAGCTGAACACCACGTTCACGCTCCGCCCCCGTTCGCCAAAATCCGGGCTGGACGGGTCCCTGGCTAGGACACTGCTTTCCTTGCTCGGAAAGCAGTCCCTTCCTCCTGGGGACTTCCTCCGGTGCGCGGCACCGCTCGTGGGCACTGGGTGGGCGTTTCCAGCACGAACGGGTGGGCCCGCCCCCAGGGTCTATTCAGGCGATTATAATTAGATCCCGCGGTCACGCCCTGCCTGTGCGCGCACCCAAATCCCAGTGGGATGACTTCCGGGTTGAGACGCTGCTTTCCCTGTTCGGGAACCAGTCACTTCCTCCCCGGGACTTCTCCTTCCGGAGCGCCACACCTCTCGTGCGAACTGGGTTGGCGTCACCTGCACGGCCAGGTGGGCCCGCCCCCTGGGTCAATTCAGGGCAATAAAAATGGACTCCGCGCTCACGCCCCGCTCGTGCGCGCGCCCAAGCCCCGGCAAGACGGAACCCCGTCTGGGACGCTACTTTCTGCGCTTCGGGACCAATCAGTTCCTCCGCACGGCCAGGTGGGCCCGCCCCCTGGGTCAATTCAGGGCAATAAAAATGGACTCCGCGCTCACGGCCCGCTCGTGCGCGCGCCCAAGCCCCAGCAGGGCGGCACTCTGTCTGGGACGCTACTTTCTGCGCTTTGGGACCAATCAGTTCCTCCCGGGGACTTCTCCTTCCAGTGTGCCACACCTCTCGCGCAAACTGGGAGGGCGTCACTCGCACGACCAGGTGTTCCCGCCCTCTGGGTCAATTCAGGGTAATAAAAATGGACCCCGCGCTCATGCCCCGCCCGCGCGCACGCGCGCGCGTGCCCAGATCGCAGCGGAATGGCTCCCCGTCTGGGATGCTGCTTTCCCTGTTTTGAGACCAGACACCTCCGGGGATTTCTCCCTCTGGTGTGCCGTGCCACACGCGCGGACTGGGTGCGCGTCCTCCCGCACGAACGCGTGGGCCCCGCCCTGGGGTCACTCCAGGTAAACACAGCTGACCCCCCCCCGCGCGCGCCCCGTCGGCTTCTCGCCTAACTCCCGGCGGACGGCACGGCACCCCAGCTGGGACGCTGTTCTCCCCCCTCTCAGATCAGTCACTGCCTCTCTGGTGTTTCTCCCTCCGGCTGCGCCCCTACGCCGCCCGCGCCAACCTGCTAGGCTTCCTCCCGGGATGGGTTCGGGGGGGAAGGGGTGGGCCCCCTTTCTGTGCCGTCTGCCCCCCTGGGCTCTGCCCCAGATCGAGCTCCGAAGGTCACCTGCCTGGTGCGCTGGCTCCTAGTTCTGAAAACAGTCGCTGTCTGCCCGTATTTGTTCGTCCTCCGTCTCTAAGTCTGTGCTTGTTGTTCAGAGTTCATAGATTGTTATGTATGTGATCGATTCCCTTGTTTTTCCGAGTCTTTGTTGCAAGAGGGATCCGCGGGAGCGTCCACCTAGTCCGCCATCTTGGCCCCCCTCCTGTTTCCATCTCTTTGCTATTGTAAGCAGTGCTGCAATGAACATAGCTGTGCATATATCTATTTGTGTGAAGGCTCTTATTTCTCTGGAGTGTATTCCAAGGAGTGAGATTGCTGAGTGGTATGGTAGTTCTACTTCTAGCTTTCTAAGGAAGCCACATATCGATTTCCAAAGTAGTTGTACCATTTTACATCCCCATCAGCAGTGTTTAAGTGTTCTAGTCTCTCCACAAACTCTCCAACATTTATTATTTTGTGTTTTGTGGATTAATACCAGCCTTGTTGGGGTGAGATGATATCTCATAGTTTTGATTTGCATTTCTCTAATGGCTAATGCTCATGAGGCATTTCCTCATGTATCTGTTAGTCACTCGAAAGTCTTCTTTGGTAAAGTGTCTGTTCATATACTTTGCCCATTTTTTAATTGGGTTGTCTTTTTGTTATTGAGGTTTTGCAGTATCTTGTAGATTTTAGAGGTTAAAGGCTGATTGGATTTGTCATAATCAAAAATTTTTCCCAGTCTCTAGGTGAAGTCTTTGGATGATCATAAGTGCTTGATTTTTAGGAGATCCCAGTTATCTAGTTTCTCTTCTGGTGTTTGTACATTGTTAATAATGTTTTGTATACTATTTATGCCATGTATTAGTGTTCCTAGTGTTGTCTCCATTTTTTCTTCCATGATCTTTATCGTTATAGATTTTATATTTAGGACTTTGATCCATTTTGCATTAATTTTTGTGCATGGTGTGAGGTATGGGTCTTGTTTCTTTTTTTTGCAGATGGGTATGCACTTATGCCAGCACCATTTTGTTAAAAAGACTGTCTCTTCCCCATTTAATGGACTTTAGGCCTTTATCAAATATTAGCTGCTCATAGGTGGATGAGTTTATGTCCGATTTCTCAATTCTGTTCCTTTGGTCTATGTACCTGTTGTTGTACCAGTAGCAGGCTGTTTTGACTACTGTGGTGGTATAATAGGCTCTAAAATCAGGTAGTGTGAGGCCATTCACTTTGTTCTTCTTTTTCAGTAATCCTTTTCTTCCGTTTCTATATGAAGTTGTTGATCTCTTTAAAAAAATGTCTTTGGAACTAAGATTAAGATTGCATTGTATCTATAGATCCCTTTGGGTAGAATAAACATTTTTACAATGCTGAGTCTCCCTATCCATGAGGAAGGTATGTTTTTCCACTTATGTAGGTCTCTTTTAGTTTCTTGCCATAAAGTTTTGTAGTTTTCTTTGTATAGGTCTTCTATGTCTCTGGTTAGATTTATTCCTAAGTGTTTTATCTTCTTAGGGGCTACTGTAAATGGTATTGATTTGGTCATCTCCTCTTCGACATTCTCTTTGTTGGTGGAGAGGAATCCAACTGATTTTGTGTGTTTATCTTTTATGCTGATACTCTGCTGGACTTTTCTATTTTTTAGGATTTTCTGTGTATAAGATCATGTCATCTGGAAATAGAGGTACTTTTACTTCTTCCTTACCAATCTGGATGCCCTTTATTTCCTTATCTAGCCTAATTGTTCTGGCTAGGACCTCCAGCACAATGTTGACTAAAAGCAGTAATAAAGAGCATCCTTGTCTGGTTCCTGTTCTCAAGAAGAATGCTTTCAGACTCTCTCCATTTAGAATGATGTTGGCTGTTGTCTTTGTATAAATGCCCTTGATTATGCTGAGGAATATTCCTATTTTGCTGGGAGTTTTTATCATGAATGGGTGTTGGACTTTGTCAAATGCCTTTTCTGCATCGATTGATAAGATCATGTCGTTCTTGTCTTTTGTTTATATGGTAGATTACATTAATTGTGTTTCTAATGTTGAACCATCCCTGCATACCTGGTATGAATCCCACTTGGTCATTGTGAATTATTTTTTGATATGTTTTTTAATTCTATTGACTAGAATTTTGTTGAGAACTTTTGCATCTAAGTTCATGAGGGGTATTGGTCTCTAAATTTCTTTTTTGTTGCTGTGTTTTTACCTGTTTCTGTATTCTGAGCATTTTAGCTTTGATTTATTTTTGTGATTTGCCTATCTGGTTGATATCTGGTTGCTTTGTCCCTTGTTCTAGTGTTGGCTGTTATGTGATGTTATTGATTTTCTAACCGGAGGACTCCCTTTAGTATTTCTTGTAATTTTGGTTTGGTTTCTGCAAATTTCCTGTACTTCTGTTTGTCTGGAAATGTCCTAATTTCACTTTCATATTTGAGAGACAGTTTTGTTGGGTATATAATTCTTGGCTGGCAGTTTTTCTCCTTAAAGCCGTTATATATACCATCCCATTGCCTTCTTACCTGCATGGTTTCTGCTGAGTAGCCCAAGCTTAGTCTTATTGATCCTCCTTTGTAGGTGACTTTTTATTTATCCCTAGCCTGCTCTTAAAATTCTCTTTTCATCTTTGTTTTGGCAAGTTTGATTATAATTATCTTTGTGACTTTCTTTTGGGATGTACATTGTGTGAGGTCCAATAAGAATCTTGGATAGGTATCTTCTCATCTTTCAAAATATCAGGGAAGTTTTCTGCCAACAGATCTTCAACAATTCTATCTGTATTTTCTGTTATGCCCACCTGTTCTGTACTCCAATCACTCATAAGTTATTTCTCTTGATAGAGTCCTACATAATTCTTATAAAGCTTATAAGCTTCACTTTTTTAAAATTCTTTTCTCTGATTTTTCCTCAAATATGTTGGTGTCAAGTGTTTTATCTTCAATCTCACCAATTCTAACTTCCATTGGCACAATTCTGCTCCTATGAGTTTCTATTGAGTTGTCTAATTCTGAAATTTTATTGTTAATCTTCTGAATTTTTGTTTCTTATCTCCTCATGGATTCTTCCAGCCTATTAAATTTGTTATTATGCTCGTCTCTAGTCTTCTTAAGTTCCTCTAATGCTATATCTGGGTGTTTCTTGGTGTGTTCTGTGTCTTGCCTGATCTTTGAAGATTTATGTGTATTCATCTTTTGTAGTCTACCTCTGATAGTCCCAGGAAGTTCTCTTCATCCAGAAGATTTCTTGAATCTCTGTTTTGGGAGCTTGGTGAAGCCATATGGACTGCCTCTTTTTGTGATTTGATATTGACTGTTGTCTCCAAGCCATCAGTAAGTTACTGTATTTATTTATTTTATGCTTGCTTACTATATCCTAGTTTCTTGTTTTGTTTTGATATGCCCAGATAGGCTGCTTGAGTGATCTAGTTAAATTATTGACACCTTTGAGCTCTAACATCCTGTCACCAGGTGGTTAGAGCTGTGACTAGGTATATGAGCTCAGGATTCCATTTACTTTTCTTGTATGGTTTCAGCTCACATGTCCAGGGAATTGGTCAGCAAGTGACTGGTGCAGTTTCTCACCTACAGTCTTAGATGAGCACGGCAATTGGTACAGGCACAGGTATGTGTTTGCAGCATGGGGTCATGCTCTGAGGAAGGCAGGGGACTGACAACTACCCTGAATGTCTAAGAGGAAAGCATGTCCCTGTTCCCTAGAGTGCACAGGTGGGTGGGTTTTGCAGCCATATTATGGGTACCCAGTGTTCTTGGCCATAAGGACTGGGAAGCACCACTTATCCTTGGACCCTTGTTGAGGGTGGCTAGGTGTTATGGGTGAAGCCGCCAGTCCTCAGTCCCCTGATATTGTAGGTGAGGAACCTGCTTAATAGGCAGAGTGGTGTCAAATGTCATGAAGCTACCTCTCCACCATAAAGCTAAAACAGTTGGTTAGACTTCAGGTATATACCCTGTTGTTCTCTGCTAATAAGGGCCTATGCTGTTGAAATGGGTGCACACAGGTCTATGCAGGGGTGAAAGGCATTCAAAGTCTGAGGACCACTTATGCCTGTGCCTAGGCAAAGGAGCTATTTCTGCCCTGAGTTCCCAGCTTAGGGGACCTGGCAGATTATTTTTCCCCCATTTGCTAATTCATTCCTTCTCCAAGGCTGGGAGGATGACTTATTATGGACAACAGGTCTTAATTACAGCCCAAAGAAAGTGACTATCACTGAAGCTTTGTTGTGACCCAGTTCAGAGTGGGGAGGGGTCAGTTAAAGAGATGTCTTTTTGGTCTGCACGGTAGATTAGATGCAAGTACTTATGCCGACAGCACTGCTTTTCTCTGATTCTGGAATCTCGAGTGAACTCTCCACCGCTTGGTCTCTCCCAATGTGGAAAATGCATCCTAGATGCCACTGCTTGCCTCACTGTGCTCATGCTGCACCAGTGGATCCAGCCTGCCAGTGCCAGTTCCCACTGAGTCAGATCTGGCAACTCCTTGCTGCTTCTGAACCATCTCTCGTTCCCTCTGCCACTCAGTCTGATTCCTCAACTTTGCCTTTGATGTTCAGGGCTGTTAAATTGTCATATATAATCCAGTCACTTATTTTTTGGGATCTTTGTTCTAAGAGGGACCACCAGAATCATGTGACTACTTTGCCATCTTTGCCCCACCTCCGCAGCAATTCTTGTAGAGGTTGTAAGACACATGTTGATCCTTCATAACTTATACTGATAATTATGAAAATGAAATAAGCTGTGAGTAAAACACCCATAAATTATTCATCTGTCACCAACAGTCCATATAGTCTGCTGTTCTGCAGAAAGAACATCTTTGTATCAGTTTATTCAAGTACTGAATTATGTTCAAGTTTTATAAGAAAAATAACAGTATTTTTGCCAAAACAGAAACCCAACGCAGTTCATTTTACTTAATTTGATAATGTTATTGAATGAATACTGACTTTCTCAAATAGAATCCATGCATCATAAGTTACAAAGGAATATGCTAAAAGCCATCCTTATTTTCTAGAACGTTGAAGATCCATTGTGGTAAAATTAGTGAATGCATCAATCAATCAGTCAATCACACTTTCAGATAAGGTCATCTTTCCTATGTATTTTTATTCCCTAAAATATTACAATATATATTTATGGTAAGAAAAGTATTATAGTTAGCACATCGAGGAGTAAAAATGGAAACGAAATGAAAAGTGTAAGTACTTATCCAGTAACCACCCACAAAAGACTGTGTTTTAAGAATTTTTGTAATACTTGCAGAGAATTTCTATTTGAATTTTTTTACAAATATTAAATTCATGAAGTATTCTTGGATACATTTCTTGAAGACCATTTTTCTATGTGTTTAACGTAAGCCGTGCATTATGTATAAGTCGTTTTTAGTTCGATAACGCATTCATTAACTCAAGTGTTTTCTACTTCTAAGATATATATTCAAATTCCATCAATTTTAAGTTGTATGGGGTATATTTTAAAAAGTACACATCAAAATGTTAACAAAAATCAGAAAGGTATACATTACATCTGAGATCATTTAGGGAGGTTTTATTTTTAAAGTTATTATCTCAGATAGAGCTTGTAAAGTTGCCAGATTTATGACCACTACTGATTGCAATCATCATAGGGAGTAAGGGGGAAACATGAGTGAGTTTCCAAAAGCATGGTAGAAGACATAGTGACAGAGTTTGAAGAGTAGGTATTAACAGAATAAAGAAAAACAGAAAGAAAAAGAAAGAGGGGGAGAAGATGAGATGGAAGAGGAAATTCCAAACCAAAGATTTTGAAATGTAATGATGATGCAACTTTGAAATGGTTACTGAAGAAAGGTAGCTTAGAGCCTCCTGTATCTTTAATGGAATGAGTGGCTGTAAGATGTGCAAGAGAATTATGAGACAGCAGAAATGTAGTACCATGGGAGGAAATCCATGTAGCATACTCCAATGTTGAAAAAGCCTAAGAATCTGAAGATTGAGGAAGCTGTCACTAAATATTCTGATGAAGATGTTATTGGAATCAGATGCTTACATGATGCCAAAGAGACAGATTGTTAAGTTTCAAGACAAAACAGAGATGAATGGATATAACACTAATTAAAAGTATAATGAAAACAGGTGGGACAAAAATGTACATAAATTAAGATCAGAGTTTCAGAAATGAATGTTTTGTACAGAGGAACCTCATCACTTATGTACATTCAAGGAGCACATGGATATGGATGAAAAACTTAAGATGGTATATAATTGGGAGCATAGTATCAGTGGAAGAAGAAAGAGAGAATGAAGACTAGAGTTGGTGAAGTAACCTTAGATATGGATGAATATGTTTCAGAGAGAAAAGATGAATGAAAATAAATAAGAATTATTTTATATTAAAATTGTTAAAATATTAGGCTAAAATCTCAGCATTTTTTTTAATGTATACTAGAGAATGTTCACATTGAGAAGAGGTGAAAATATCAGTACTTTACTCTTCTTGATGTATTAAAACACAAATCATAATAAATTGTTCTGAGGTAAAGTCACAACACACTGTTGGGTAAGGTCAGGGAAATATGAAGCAATATAGAAAATGATTTTGAACAGTTCACATGGTCAACATATTACTCGTTGTGTAGGGAATCAGTGGTATAATGTATCAGCTATGGATTACTATGATTTAATTTAATTCAAATTTAGGCTTTCATGGTTTCTCCAGTACTCAGAAGGCAGGAACAGAAATAAGCAAGTGAATAGTCAGCTTGCAGGAGGTGCTAAGTTGGTGTGTTCTGAAAGTGAAGCTCAGCAGGATCAGAATTTCTTGTAGAGGAAATGTGGCAATGCACCATTTGGGCAGACAAATCTGAATTTGAATGCATGTAGCTTCCACTTACATTTCCATGACTTAATTTTTTTTTTTTTTTTACCTTTCAGTGGCCTGGTATTTTTTTTTCTTTTTAAATAATTTCTATTGTGCTTCAAGTGAAAGTTTACAAATCAAGTCAGTCTCTCACATATAAACTTATATACACCTTACTACATACTCCCATTTACTCTCCCCCTAATGAGTCAGCCCCCTGCCTCCTTCCAGTCTCTCCTTTTGTGACCGTTCTGCCAGTTTCTAACCCTCTCTACCCTCCCATCTCCCCTCCAGACAGGAGACGGCAACACAGTCTCAAGTGTCCACCTGGTACAAGTAGCTCACTCTTCATCAGCATCTCTCTCTAACCCATTGTTCAGTCCATTCCATGTCTGAAGAGTTGTCTTCAGGAATGGTTCCTATCCTGGGCCAACAGAAGGTTTGGGGGCCATGACCGCCGGGATTCTTCTAGTCTTAGTCAGACCATTAAGTCTGGTCTTTTTATGAGAATTTGGGGTCTGCATCCCACTATTCTCCTGCTCCCTCAGGGGTTCTCTGTTGTGTTACCTGTCAGGGCAGTCATGGGTTATGGCCGGGCACCATCTAGTCCTTCTGGTCTCAGGATGATGTAAGTCTCTAGTTCATGTGGCCCTTTCTGTCTCTTGGGCTCATAATTATCTTGTGACCTTGGTGTTCTTCATTCTCCTTTGATCCAGGTGGGTTGAGACCAATTGATGCATCTTAGATGGCCAATTGTTAGCATTTAAGACCCCAGACAGCACACTTCAAAGTGGGAAGCAGAATGTTTTCTTAATAGAATTAATTTTGCCAATTGATTTAGATGTCCTCTTAAGCCAGTCCCCAAACCCCTGCCCTTGTTCCGCTGACCTTCGAAGCATTCAGTTTATCCTGGAAACTTCTTTGCTTTTAGTCCAGCCCAGTTGAGCTGACCTTCCCTGTATTGAGTATTCTCCTTACCTTCACCTAAATTGGTTCTTATCTACTATCTAATCAGTAAATAACCCTATCCTCCCTCCCTCCCTCCCGGCCTCATAACCACAAAAGAATGGGTTCTTTTCAGTTAAAATATTTCTCAAGATCTTATGGTACTGGTCTTATACAATATTTGTCCTTTTGCATCTGACTAATTTCACTCAGCATAATGCCTTCCAGGTTCCTCCATGTTATGAAATGTTTCACAGATTCATCACTGTTCCTTATTGACGGGCAGTATTCCATTGTGTGAATACACCATAATTTATTTATCCATTCGTCCATTGATGGACACCTAGGTAGCTTCCACCTTTTTGCTATTGTAAACAGAGCTGCAATAAACATGGGTGTGCATATATCTGTTCTTGTAAAGGCTCTTATTTCTCTAGGATATATTCCAAGGAGTGGATCTGTTAGCTGCCTGAATATCTTCTTTAGTGAAGTGCATGTTCATATCCTTTGCCCAATTTTTAATTGGGTTGTTTGTCTTTCTGTGGTTGAGTTTTAACAGAATCATATAGATTTTAGAGATCAGGCGCTGGTCGGAGATGTCACAGCTGAAAATTCTTTCCCAATCTGTAGGTGGTCTTTTTACTTTTTTGGTGAAGTCTCTAGATGAGCATAGGTGCTTGATTTTTAGGAGCTCCCAGTTATCTGGTTTCTCTTTGTCATTTTTAGTAATGATTTTTATTCCATTTATGCCTTGTATTAGGGCTCCTAACGTTGTTCCTATTTTTTCTTCCATGGTCTTTATCGTTTTAGTCTTTATGTTTAGGTCTTTGATCCACTTGGAGTTAGTTTTTGTGCATGGTGTGAGGTATGGGTCCTGTTTCATTTTTTTGCAAATGGATATCCAGTTATGCCAGAACCATTTGTTAAAAAGGCTTTCTTTTCCCCAATTAACTGACACTGGTCCTTTGTCAAATATCAGCTGCTCATATGTGGATGGATTTATGTCTGGGTTATCAATTCTGTTCCATTGGTCTATGTGCCTGTTGTAGTACCAGTACCAGGCTGTTTTGACTACTGTGGCTGTATAATAGGTTCTAAAATCAGGTAGAGTGAGGCCTCCCACTTTCTTCTTCTTTTTCAGTAATGCTTTACTTATCCAGGGCTTCTTTCCCTTCCATACGAAGTTGGTGATTTGTTTCTCCATCACATTAAAAAATGTCATTGGAATTTGAATTGGAAGAGCATTGTATATAGAGATGGCTTTTGGTAGAATAGACATTTTTACTATGTTAAGTCTTCCTATCCATGAGCAAGGCGTGTTTTTCCACTTATGTACATCCATTTTGGTTTCTTGCAGTAGTACTTTGTAGTTTTCTTTGTATAGGTCTTTTACATCTTTGGTAAGATTTATTCCTAAGTAATTTATCTTCTTGGGGGCTACTGTGAATGGTAATGATTTGGTGATTCCCTCTTCAATGTTCTTTTTGTTGAAGTAGAGGAATCCAAGTGATTTTTGTATGTTTATCTTGTAACCTGAAATTCTGCCGAACTCTTCTCTTAGTTTCAGTAGTTTTCTGGAGGATTCCTTAGGGTTTTCTGTGTATAAGATCATGCCATCTGCAAATAGAGATAATTTTACTTCCTCCTTGCCAATCCGGATGCCCTTTATTTCTTTGTCTAGCCTAATTGCTCTGGCTAGGACCTCTAGCACAATGTTGAATAAGAGCGGTGATAAAGGGCATCCTTGCCTGGTTCCCATTGTCAAGGGAATTGCTTTCAGGCTCTCTCCATTTAGAATGATGTTGCCTGTTGGCTTTGCATAAAAAAAAAAAAAAAATTTTTTTGTATAGAGGCCCTTTATTATGTTGAGGAATTTTCCTTCAATTCCTATTTTGCTGAGAGTTTTTATCATGAATGGATATTGGACTTTGCCAAATGCCTTTTCTGCATCAATTGATAAGATCATGTGATTTTTGTCATTTGTTGTATTTATACAGTGGATTACATTAATAGTTTTTCTAATATTGAATCTACCTTGCATATCTGGTATAAATCCCACTTGGTCGTGGTGGACTATTTTTTTGATACGTTGTTGAATTCTCTTGGCTAGAATTTTGTTGAGGTTTTTTTCATCTATGTTCTTGAGGGATATAGGTCTGTAATTTTCTTTTTTTGTTGTGTCTTTACCTCAGGAATATGGTGGCTTCATAGAATGAGTTAGGCAGTATTCCGTCATTTTGTATGCTTTGAAATACCTTCACTAGTAGTGGTGTTAATTGTTCTCTGAAAGTTTGTTAGAACACTGCAGTGAAGCCGTCCAGGCCAGGGCTTTTTTTTGGAGGGTTTTTTTTTTATTACCTTTTCAATCTCTTCTTTTGTTATCGGTCTATTTAGTTGTTTTACTTCTGATTGTGTTAGTTTAGGCAGACAGTGTGTTTCTAGGAATTCATCCATTTCTTCATTTTTCCACTTACTTTTTTGTGCTGAGACGTTTTTCTTTGTAAATTGTGTGTTCCTCATTTTCATAATAGTTGAATTTCTGTTTGCTGAGTCGTTATGTTTTTCTTGGTTTTTATTTTGAATTATGGAATTGTTAGATCTCTTTCTGGTTACCTTAATGTTTACCCCTATTTTTCTAATACCTAACTTGTATTGTCCTATATCACCTTTTTTTCCTCTCCATATGGAAGATCTATGCCTCCTATATTTAGTCCCTCTTTTTGATTATTGTGATCTTTTACATAATGACTTCAATGATTCCCTGTTTTGAGCATTTTTTTTCTTTTTAAAAGTAATCGCAATTTGTTTTTGTGATTTCCCTATTTCTGTTGATATCAGGATGTTCTGTTCTGTGACCTTGTGTTGTCTTGGTATCTGATATTATTGATTTTCTGACCAAACAAATTCCTTTAGTAATTCTTGTAGCTTTGGTTTGGTTTTCGCAAATTCTCTAAGCTTGTGTTTATCTGTAAATGTTTTAATTTCACCTTTATATTTGTGAGAGAGTTTTGGTGGATATGTGATTCTTGGCTGGCAGTTTTTCTCCTTCAGTGCTCTATATATGTCATCCCATTGCCTTCTTGACTGCACGGTTTCTGCTGAGTTAAAAAAAAAATTTTTTTTTTTTAGTAGCCTGAACTTATTGATTCTCTTTTGTAGGAGACCTTTCTTTTATCCCTGGCTGCTTTTAAAATTTTCTCTTTATCTTTGGTTTTGGCAAGTTTTGATGATAATATGTCTTGGTGATGTTCTTTTTGGATCAGTCTTATATGCGGTTCGATGAGCATCTTGGATAGATATCCTTTCGTCTTTCATGATGCCAGGGAAGTTTTCTGCCAACAGATCTTCAACTATTCTCTCTGTATTTTCTGTTATCCCTCCCTGTTCTGGGACTCCAATCACACGCCAGTTATTCTTCTTGATAGAGTCCCACATGATTGTAGGTTTTCTTCATTTTTTTTTAATTCTTTTTTCTGATTTTCTTCAACTATTTGGTGTCAATTGCTTTATCCTCCATCTCCCCCACTCTGCATTCCAATTGCTTGATTCTGCTTCTTTGACTTCCTATTGAGTTATCTACTTCTGTAATTTTACTGTTAATCTTTTGGATTTCTGAATGCTGTCTCTCTATGGATTCTTGCAGCTTATTAATTTTTCCACTATGTTCTTGAATAATCTTTTTGAGTTCTTCAACTGCTTTATCAGTGTGTCCCTTGGCTTTTTCTGTAGATTGCCTTATTTCATTTCTGAGGTCATCTCTGATGTCTTGAAGCATTCTGTATATTAGTTTTCTATATTCTGTATCTGTCAAATCTAGGATTGTATCTTCATTTGGGAAAGATTTTGATTCTTTAATTTGGGGAGTTGTAGAAAGAATCACGGTCTGCTTCTTTATGTGGTTTGATATTGACTGCTGTCTCCAATCCATCTATAAGATATTGTAATGATTTATTTTATATTTGCTCACTGAGTCTTATCTTGTTTTGTTTTCTTTCAATATATGCAGATGGGCTACTAGATTGTGCTGTCTTGATTGTTGTAGACTTTGATCACTTATGTCCTATTACCAGGTGGTTTTTTGGGCTGTTACCAGATATATAAGCCTAAGAGTGCACTCACTATTGTTGAATAGAATCAGCTTAGGTGTTCTGATTTTGGGCCACCAAGTGCGTGGTGTAGACTGTCACCTATTAACTTAGAGGAGTAGTGGTGATAGTTGTGTGCACCAGATTCTAGTAGTGGCAGGGGGTCACACTCCAAGGAGGGCAGGATGCTGACAGCCTTCCCCCATGTGCCGGTGAGGTAGATGTGTCTCTATTCCTAAAGCACTTTGGTGGGTGGGCTCTGCAGCTGTACCTTAGACACCCAATGCATGTGCCACTAAAGATTGGAAGGTTTCAGTATCCTCAGACTCCTTTGGCAGGTGGTTAGGTGGTTTGGGTGTGGCTTCAGCCCTCAGTTCCCTGTCGTGGATCAGTGAGGGCTCTGTTTAATAGGTAGAGATATCAGACCTGGAAAACTTGTCTTTCCAGTGATCAGCTAAAACAATTACAGTCAGATCTCTATCAGAATTGCCTATGCATTATAATAGCCACCTTGTTTCCTGTGAGGATGAAAGCCAAAGACTGTGGGTCTCATATGCTTGGCTGGAGCTGGTTCTGCATTTTTATTCCAGTTTAGGGAAATCAGGGAAGTATTTTTTGTCCCTGGGTTTTTAGTAGGTGCTTCTTTCAGACCAGGAGAATGGTTTAGGAAAATAAAAGAAAAAAGAAAAAAATGCAGAGCACTTCACTCCCTAGCCCAGGAAATTCCAATGTTAATGAAGCCTCCTGGGGCAGGGAAGGGAGGGATCAGATAGATAAGGGAGAGTAGCTCCCAGCAATATAGACAAAGTTACTGATCTTGCTTGGTGATGACTATTTTATCTGAGATTCCCGAGGGGCAAGGGGCATGTAGCCTGTGTGCGCTGGCTGGGTCCATTGCCCCCGAGGGTCAGGCCCTACATCCTGTCTTTGTGCTGTCTCAGAAGCCATGGTCAGCTCCTCCACTCCCAGTTCAAAGCCCCACGCCAAGGTTCCCCAGCTGGGACTCTGCACTCCAGGCCCCAATACTAGTCGCTGCCTCCTGTTGACTTCTCCTCCTGCCAGCTGCGTCATTGCCCTGCCTGCCTGTGCTGGCTGGGCTTCCCCCGAGGTCACTTCAGGGGGCTGGGTCTGTGTCCCGTGTTTGCGCTGTCTCAGGAAGCTGTGCTCAGCTTCCCTGTGCCCAGTCCAAAGCACAGCGCCAACATTTTCTGACTGGGACGCTGGCTCCAGTCTCCGAAAACAGTTGCTCCTTCCCTGTGGTTGCTCATTCTCTCGTTAGCTGCATCAGTGTGCAGCCTGCTTGTACTGGCTGAGTCTCTACCGAGGTTACTCCAGGGTTCTAGGGGTTAGGGCTGTGTCCTGTGCCTACCCTGTCTCAGCAAGCCACAATCAACCCCACCACTCAGCACCAGGGGACCACAAGGGCTCAAGGCTGTGGCACGGGACGCTGGTTCCAGAGGCTGTCGCTGCTTCAGGGCGCAGCTTTTCACTCCCCTGTCACTCAGATCAACTCTTCAGATTTGTGTTTTATGGTCAGGCTTCTTAGATTGTCATGTATGTGATCGATTCACTTGTTTTTCCAAGTCTTTGTTGCAAGAGGGATCTGAGGTAGCTTCTACCTAGTCAGCCATCTTGGCCCCACCTCTGATTCTCTAATAAAGATTTTTAAAAATAGAATGAGAGAAGTTGAAAAATGAAATGTTAAAATAAGAGTATGGAGGAGTTGGAGCAAGATGGCAAAGTGAGAGGACACGCCCATCTACCACCCCAGCAACTAACACAGACTGTAAAGACACCTGAGAGCACTGTTGATTCTCACTGAGGCCCAAAATAGACAGACACTATAACAGGAAGAGCTGCCAGGGCAAAGGATGGGGGGGAAAGAAATGTAGGATTCAATTAAGAAATCTAACATTAGAATTATTGAAATCCCAGAGCACCATGACAATAATGGCACAGAAACAATTTTCCGAGAGATAATCAGAATTTCCCAAACCTGAGCAGAGAACCAAGCCTGCAAATGCAGGAAGCTACATGAACCCCAATCACAAAAAGATCAACTCTGCAACATATCCTAATAAAATTCTCGAAAGCCAAGATAAGGAGAGAATCTTGAAAGCAGCAAGAGAAAAACAATTTAACAAGCCAAGAGCCTTTCATAAGAATCAGTATGGATTTCTCCTCACAAACTCTAGAGGTCAGAAGACAGTGAGTGGAGTGATGTATGTAAAATACTGAACCAAAACAATTGCCAATCAAGGATATTTTACCCAGTAAAGTTGGCATCCAAAAACAAGGGAGTAACCAAGAGATTCCCAAACAAAAAGAAGTCTGGGAATTTGCCACTACCAGACCAGGTGTGCAAGTATTACTCGTAAAAGTACTCCATACAGAATGGCAGGAGATTAAGAAATTAATATAAGCTAAGCCTACCAAATATAGGTTATGTTAATGGAGACACACCAATAGAAATGGGGGAGGAGAATATCAGGAACAGATTTATTCTGTTAAGGTTGTATGTTAACAGTTATTCATATGCTAGATGCTGTAGGAATTGTAAGTCATATAACGTATCATATGTGTTAAACAGCTTTAGGTTTAGTTTGCTTTCCTTTTTCTAGTTCCTCAAATTGTAGAGTTATACCATGCATTTGAGATCTTTCTTCATTTTTATGTAAGCATTTATCGGTATCCTGTTCCCTCTGTGGACTGCCTTTGCTGCATCACATAACTTTTCATATATTGTGTTTTCATTATTATTTAACTCCAGGTGTTTTTGTTTTCTGTTTTATTTTCTCTCTTGGTTTCTTCCTTAACCAAACGGCTGTTTAGTAATATGTTGTTCAATTCCCACGTATTCGTGTGTTTTCTTTCTGCTGTTAATATCTAGCATTATTCCTTTGTGGTCAGAGAAGATACTTTGGATCATTTCAATCTTTTGAAATTTGTTGAGATTTGTTTTATAGCCTAGAATATGATCTATTCTTGAGAATTACTCATGTGCACAGGAGAAAAATGTACATTGTTTAAATGTTGAATGCAGTGTTCTGTATCCAAACCAAAACCAAACCCAGTACCATCGAGTCAATTCTGACTCATAGCAGCCCTATAGGACGAGTAGAACTGCTCCATAGAGTTTCCAAGGAGCACCTGGCAGATTTGAACTGCCGACCCTTTGGTTAGCAGCCCGTAGCACTTAACCACTATGCCACCAGGGATTCCATGTTCTGTATATGTCCACCTAATCATTTTAGGGTGCTGTTTAAGTCCTTTATATATTTATCTTCTTTTTAAGTGTTTTGTTCTATATTGAAAGTACTGTATTGTAATCTTCACCTATTATTGTGAAGTTGTCTATTATTTCTTTCAAATCTGTCAGTGTTTCATATACTTTGGAACACAGTTTTTAAGTAGATATATATCTGTAATTGTCATGTCTTCTTAATGGATTGACCATTTTATTATTAGGTAATGTCCTTCATCGCTTATAACAGATTTTTATTTAAAATTTATTTTTTATGATATCAGTATGAGCACCCCTGCCCTCTCTGGTTACTAGTTAAATGGACTATTTTTTTCGTGATTTTACTTTCAGTCTTTTTTTGTGTCGTTGGACCTAAGATGTGTCTCTTGAAGACAGCATAAGGATGAACTACATTATTTTTTTAAATCCATTTTATCATTCCCTGCCTTTTGAATGGAGAGTTTAAACCATTTACACTTAAGGTAATTCCTTAAAATTAAAGAATTACTTTTTTCATTTTGCTAAATGTTTTGAGTGTGTCTTGTACTCCTTTGTCCCAAAATTCCTACACTTTTGTTATTTTTATGTTTAGGTTTTTTTTTTTTAAATGTCTATTTTGTTTCTCCCTTCTTCCTTTCTGTGTATATTTTTAAAATGTTCTTATTGGTTACCACAAAGATTACATTTAACAACTTACATTTGCAATAACTTATTTTAGCTTGATACCAAATTTAATATACAAACAATAAATAACATGCAACATTAAAATACTAAAACTCAATTTCCACTTTCCTCCTCCTCCTCCTCCATCTCTATTGTTTTGTTACCAATTAAATCATTACACATTCTGTGTCCATTAGGTTACACTTGTACTTGTTTCTTACACATTGGATGTTACAATGCTTGTAGAATTTAAGTACTAAATTTATTCTTTGGAAATAACATACAACAACAACAACAAAAAAAAAAAAACAGCTGGTTCTTTTATTTACCCAGCCCATTACCTTTTGGAGCTGTCTCTTGTTTTCTAATTTTCTTTCCCACACATGAGTTTGAATATTTTTCTAATGTCCTTTCCTTTTCTTTGGAGGACTCCTTTTAGTAATTCTTGCAAGACAAGTCTGGTGGTAACGTATTCTGACGACTTTTGTTTATCTTGAAAGGTCTTGATTTCACCTTCATTTTTAAAGGACAACTGTCATGGGTAAAGCATACTTGATTGAAAATTCTTCTATTCAGTAATTTATATATATTGTTCCATTGCCTTCTAGCCTCCAGGGTTTCTGAGCAGAAACCAGCACTTAGTCTTACTGAAGACACCTTATATGTTTTACTGTGATTTTCTCTTGCTGCTTTCAGAATTCTGTCCTTGTCTTTGGTTTTCAATAATTTGATTACAATATGTCTTGGTGTAGTCCTCTTTGGATTCATTTTGCTTGAAGTTCACTAGCTTCCGGAATTTGCAGGTTCCACTTCTTATTCCTGTGTGGAAAATTTTCTGTCAAAAAAAAAAAAATTTTCTGTCAAAAAAAAAAATTTTTTTTTTTTTATCTTGATATATATTTTTTCTATTCCTTTTTCTTCCTTCCTCTTCTGGGATCCCCATAACCTTATGTTTGATTTCTTAATGGTTCCAACATAAAAAATTAAGGATTAGTTTTTTTTTTTTCCACTTCTGTAAAAATGCTCTTGGAATTTTGATTGGGATTAATTGGTTTTCTTCTTTTCTCTTGTAGCTCTTGAGACTTGATGATTTCAGTTATCATGTCTTCTAGTCATTTGTTCTGTCTTCTGTCTGCTCAAATTTATTGTTGAATCTCTTCTTTTCATTTTACAATTCCGTTATTTTATTCTTCAAGTCCAGTAATTATATTTGGTTCTTTTTTTTCTCCTATCTCCTTATTGACTTTCTCATGCTGCCTCCTGATCTCCATTTTGTTGTCTGTGCATTATTTGCATTCTTTGAACATATTTAACATTGCTGTTAGAAGCTCTTCTATTTTTTTTTTTTTCCATTAGCCTAGCCTCCATAGGACTGACCACCCAGAAAAACTTCTGTGCAGGAAGACTTCTGTCCAAATTGTGCTATTCCTTCTGCCTGCCATTCTAGGAATGTGTGCCTCCTGTCCCTCTTCCATGGAAGATCTCAGACACTTTCTTTGTTGATTTAGGGCTCTGATCTGATTCCACAAATTGTAGGTGTTTGGAAGTTTTAAGTTTCTGGGAGTTGGTTCAGAGATTCACCTTATTATTTATATACATTAAGTTCCAAAGTGTCTCTTTTGTCATAAAGACTGGAGGCAATAAAATACTCTCACTCTCTTTTTTTATTTTTTTAAGTATTGTTGGATTGGGAAAGAACTATTTTCTCTCTGTGGATCCCACTTTTCGTTCACTTTTCTGGCTGTCTCCAGAAAGATATTAAGACTTTGAAGCAGTGAACCATCAACAAAAGATAAGTTCTTCTACCACTCTTCTAGCCCTGGGAGTGTGGTTCACTGTTTGTATGTCGTGGTGCAGCTCTGTCTGCAACTCTCAGTGATTTCAGCTTATAGTTCACATGGAAGCTGAGTGGGAGGGGTTCATAAGCAGTGGAGAAAAAGATTTTCTTACCTGTAATCTTCCTTTTCCTTCAGCTAGGTGATTTATTTCTTGAAATGGTCACTAGAGCTCTGAGTCCATCAATTCCTCTGTGTTGATTGTGCTATTTTTTTTTTCTTTTAAAGTGTTGTGGGATAATAGAGATACCCAACTACCTGTATTGTCATCTTGGGGGAGGGGCCAAATAGAAATCGAATGAACAAAATGTGAATATATTTGTGTCCCACGTGAATGCTCACCAAAGGTTGACCTCAGCAGATAATCAAGTGGACAGGATAGGCCATTCTGTGGATATCAGTCAGTCACCTTCCCCAGTAACTCCTGTTATTTCCCAATGTCATCATGTACAAAGTGGCCATTGTGGCACAGTCGGAGGTTATATATGAGCTCAGAAAAATGGACTTACACTTATCAACTTGGCTACAACCACTGCTGAGTGCCCAATCTGCCAGTAGCAGAGAACAACACCGAGTCCCTGATGTGATACCATTCTCTGGAGTGATCAACCAGCAAACCTGGTGGCAGATTGATTATATGGGAAAATTTCCATTTGAAAGGGACAAGATTTTGTTCTCACTATAATAGGTACTTCTTCTAATGTCTATGTGCAGCCTTTAACATAATACTTTTGCCCAACTACCCTCTCTGGACTGACAGAATGCTTTCTCTGACATCATGGTGTTGCCCATACGTTGTCTCTAATCAAAGAACTCACTTCACAGCAAATGAAGTGGGGCAATGGGTCACATGGAATTTACTGGTCTTACTATGTTCTCTATCATCCTGAAACTGCTGTCTTGATAGAACTGTGGAATACCTTTTGAAAATGTAAATACAGTGAGTGCCACATAGGTGACACTACCAAACAGGGCTAGAGAATGCTTCCCAGGATACTGCATATGCTCTAAATTAGCATCAAATCTATGATGCTGTTTCTGTCATAGCCAAAATTTACAGATCCGGGATTCAAGGGATGAGAAAGAGTACGGCACCACTCAATATTGCCCCTAGTGTTCCACTCAAAAAAAAAATTGTATTTTCCTGTCTCTGAAACCTTCATCTCTGCTGGTCTAGAGGTCTGAGTTCCTGCCTCCTTCAGATGACACAACAATTTCATTGACTATGCAGTTAACACTGCCTCACAGCCACTTTGGGCTCCTCATGCTTCTTAATCAATAGGAAAAAAAGTAAGTTATATTGGCTAAGGAGTCCCCGGATGGTGCAAATGGTTAAAGTGATTAGCTACTAACCAAAACTTTGGAGGTTTGAATCCACCCAGAGATGCCTGTGAATAACAGCCTGGCAATCTGCTTCTTAAAACCCTATGTAGCACAGTTCTACTCTAATACAAATGGGTTAATCAAGTGTGAAATTCAACTTGATGGTCGCTGGTGGATTATCATAGTTTCAAAATATGTGATGCATAAAATGACATAACAACATGAATTTGAAAATCTAAAATCATAGCTAGGAAGTACAATTCAGTCAGCATGTAAAATAAGAGACAAATATTGATAAAGGTAGGAAATTCTTGTACAACAAATTGACTAGCTTGTCCTGATTAGTACATGTAGAATATGGTTTCAAACAGTGCAGAATAAGGATTCTTTTTAGGCTTGTATTGAGAATGTATAAAGACAGGCCATTTGCTGGGCCAAAATCAATGCATATCAACAGTTTTTAAATAATAAGGAATGTATTGCCTGAGCACCATTTAATTGAACTATAAATTCAAATAGAAAATAAAGGTGCACCTCGAAGAACCAGAAGAAGCTTCTGTTTTCCTGACAGAGTCTGACCGATACTCTCATACTGTTGCATGAAGACTAAACAACAGATAGTACAGTGTTTTCTAATATTCATTGTGTGCCAGGTATTAGCCCAAATGCTTCACATGTTCCATTGTGTCACACTCTCAAGGGGCCAGAAGAGTAGACACTCTTGTTAACAAAACAGATAAAGAGACTGAGGCACAAGAGATGAAGCAACCTGTGTTTGATCACAGAGCTGACAGCTGCTGGACTGGACTTTGGTACTGCTTTTGTAAACAGAAATAAATCCCTTATGTTAATACTTTGCAGAGCTTCAGAAGGACTTTTTGTCATTTAATCCATTAAAATTTCAGTGCGTTTGGTGCAGCTAGTTAAATCACACTGTTCCTCAGAGAATGAGGGGAACACTATTTCCTTGGATCAGGTTAAACCTGACTCTAGATTTCTCCTTCTATGCCACTTGATCTCCATGATCCACAAAAATTTTACCTTATGAGGCCTCAGAATATTAGGATACTGCCGTTTACTTTGTGTTTAAACCACTGGCTCATTAATCTTCACCAATTCTTTCCCCAGCCTCAAATGTGAGTACATCTTGATATGCAAAGTTCATTCACAGGTTTTATTTGCATCCTGATTCCTTATCATCTAGAGCCAATTATCTCCTAAAAATTACCACTGGGCACTGGCTATTGTTGAAAGCACCAAGCAGTGTTCCCAAGGGTTTTTCCTACTGCCATCAGCATCACCAGACCCTTATTTTAAAATAAATGCAGAGGGTTTTGTTATAAAACAGAAGAATTATTTCACATTCTCAGTTATCTCAAGTAAATATGTACTCTCATTCTCGCCTGCACCTGAAACATCATTGGACTCTTAGCAGAAATTCTGGCTTCCATATCCAATCTAAGAAAACATGATAATAACTTGTGAGTCTTTGCTGATTTAACTTTATTTAACCCTCTATTCTCTCTCTTTGAATTACCACAACTTCTTCACTGCACTGCTCACTTATGTTTTGAGAAGACGCATTAATGAAATTAAGATAGGAAGTACAGTTATAAGAGGGACTCCCATAACAAGACCAACCTCTTCTTTTTTACTCCATTAAATACTCAGTCTCAGAAGTTTGAACAGAGTTGATAGCTAATTATGGAAGCACAGAGTGAGCACAGAGCAACAGATGTGGCTGACAGCCAGAACAGAGGCCGGGGCAAGTAGAGGTTCTGCACATTGTCCATTGCTTTGATATGCAGATTGTTGATTTAAATTTATATTTAAACAACTTTAATTATGGTGTGTTGTATGTACCTAAAACATAGAAATTATTTATGCATATTAATGCTATTTAATTAACTCCAACAAAATGTCTGCCTATTTTTTCTTTTTGCCAAGCACTCTGTTATATGTTTAGATGCTACATGGATAAGTGAAATCCTGTCATAAAATAAAATGTAGAGATAATCCCTTACACTTTAATTGCAATTCTACAGTTTTTTTCATAGCATATTATAAAAGAGCATATAAGCATTTGTTCATGGTTCATTCCCCAGCTGCCAAGCCAGTGTCTTATCTTAGTCACCCAAAATATTTTGAAAGATTGTGTTAATTTTAAATAAATTAAATATTTTATGGGTGTGTGGATGAATAAATAAATAAATAAATATATTGATAAACAAAATATATTTGCCAGTTCTTCAGGTCAAAAATTACATCCTTCAAGTCTTTGTAGAAAAGGCAAAGAATCATTTCCTTTTACACTTTTAGGGACATGAGCACTCTTCTATGCAGAATCCCCCTCACCAGAGTGGGAGTAAAGAAATGGTCTCAATTTTACAATCTCTATTCATAGCATTTCAAAATATTATATATTGTCATATTCCTTGAACAAAAAACTACATTAGTAATAGCTGAGTGGTGGATTTTCCTTTTCCTTTTTTGTTACTCTCTTAAAAACAGCACTACTATGGGTGTTAGATGGAAAACATGTAAGTACTGAAGGGATCACATACTTTCTCCTTTTGTAAGTCATTTATAATTCCTATTTGTTTTTCTCTAACATAACAACAATTTTGAGTACCTCACTACCTCATTGTTTGAGATGTTTCAGAAATACAACAAGAACAAAAACTACTTATTGAACCATTTCAAAAAAACAAAAAAAAAGCTTTCAGTCTTGCAAGCATGAAGACAGTTTGTAAGGTTTACCTGCCCAGTCTTCTGGCAGTTAGCAATGTTCTATATGTTGCATGTGGTTACAATGTTCACAAACAAAGGGATCAAGGAAAGAACAATGTAAAATGTGGTGGCATGGAAAATTTTCCATTATAGACATAAAATTGGGAGTACAAGGATAAGCAGGTCTGGAAATGAACATTCTACTATCAAAAGTCAGCAAGGAGAATAGTTTATGAAATTCTAGGAAAATGTGTGCTCTTTTTGAAGCCATTTTTCATAAAGAAAACAAAAATCTTCACAATCGGACCAATAAGTAAAATCATGATAAATGGAAAAAATACTGAAATTGTCAAGGATTTCATTTAACTTGGATCCGCAATGAACACTCATAGAAGCAGCAGTCAAGAAATCAAATAACACATTGCATTTGGTAAATCTGTTGCAAAATACCTATTTAAAGTGTTAAAAAACAAAGATGTCACTTTGAGAACTAAGACACGGTATTTTCAGTTGCCTCATATGCATGAGAAAGCTAGACAATGAATAAAGAAGACCAAAGAAAAACTTATGCCTTTGAATTTTGGTGTTAGTGAAGAATTTTAAATATACCATGGGCTGCCAGAAGAATGAGCAAATTCGTCTTGAAAGAAGTACAGCTGGAAGGCTTCTTAGGAGAGGATGGCAAGACTTCATCTCAAGTGGTTGTTATCAGGAAGGACCAGTTCCTGGAGGAGGACATCATGCTCGGCAAGATAGAGGATCAGCAAAAGAGAGGGAGACCCTCAATGATGTGGACTGATGCAGTGGCGACAACGATGGGCTCAAACACAGCACCGATTGTGAGGATGGCCCAGGACCAGGCAGTGTTTCATTTTATTGTACATAGAGTTGCTATGAGTTGGAATTGACCTGACTGCACCTAACAACAGCCGTAACCCTTTGGGCTGAAAGCCTGCAATTCGCCTTGTAGAGTTTGCCAAACACAAGTTAATCCATCACCACTGACACTGACAGCTAAGAAAGACGACACTATCGAGCAATTGTGTTTTAGTAAAATACCCATTAACTATTCACCAGTATACTATAATCCATGTAGTCTTCAAGTGTGCGGAAAACAGTATTTTTACTTATCACATTATTTAAGTCCTGAAATATGTTCTGGTTGTATGGGAAAAAAATATGTATTTTAACCAAAACAGAAGACTCAACGTACTTCATCTTACTCAACTTGATAATGTCATCAAATAAATACTGACTTCAACAAATAATACCCGTGTGTCATAAATTATAAATAAATATAATAAAAGACTTTTTTATTTTCTAGAACCCAAAGATTCATCATGGTAAATGTGGTGAAAACTTGAATCAACATTCAGTGAATCCGTCACATTTTCAGGTAAGTTCCTCATGGCTATGTACTCTTTTTATCCCTAAAATATTGAAATAGGCCTTTATGGTATAAAAAAAAAAAAGTATTATAGTTAACAAATCAAAGACTAAAAATTGAATCAAATTGTAAAGCATAAATACACATTCCCTCCAGTAATGGCCCCCCAAAGAATTTTTGTTTAACGGCCCCCAAAGAATGCATTTTAAGGTTTTTTTTTAATATTTGCATAGACTTTCTTTCTGAAATATTTTAGGAATATTAAATTCATAAGAGAGGTTTCTTGTAGATATTTCTTAAAGACCTCTTCTCCTAGGTATTTCAACTAAGCCATGCATTACATGTTGGTCCTAATTCAATAGTACATTGACTGAAATTCAAGTACTTTTTATAATACAATGCACTCAAGTTCCATCAATTTCAAGTAGTAAAGGATCAGTTTTAAAGTGAAGATTTCATGTGAAATATTACCAGAAATCAGAAAGCCATGCAATATATCTGAGATCATTTACAGTGGCTTTATTTTTTTAAATATTATCTAAGATAGATCTTAGAGATTTGCCAGAATTATGACAGCTACTGATAGCAATCATGGTAATAGTAAATGGGCAAAAACTACTAAGATTTCAAAAGCATTAAAGAAGACAGAGAGATGGAGTTGGAAGAGTATATGCTAGTATACTAAAGAAGAAGAGAAAAAAGGAGAGGGAGTTGGGAAGTTAGAAGAGGAGAACTCCAAAGCAAAGATTTTGGAAAATAAAAATGATGCAGTTTTGAACTGATTACTGAAGAAGGATTTCTTTGACCCCCATGTATCTATAATGGAATCAGTGGCTATAAGAATGTACAGAAGCATCATAGGTGAGCAGAGATGTGACACCAGTGGAGGAAATTCTTGTAGCATACTCCAGTGTTGGGGAAGCTTAAGGATCTGAAACCCAGGAAGCTTTCACTTAAGATTCAGGTGAAGATGTTGTCAGAATGAGATGTTTATATGCTGGCAAATAAATACACTGTTAAGTTTCAAGACAAAATAAACATGGACGGTTATAACACTTAAATTTTTGTTAGGTACTCTTGAGTTGATTCCAACTCATAGCAACCCTGTGTACAACACTATTTAATAGGGATAATTAAAAGAAGAGCAAAGGAGGTTAGAAATCCATGTGTGAGATTTTAGAAATGAATGTTTTGAACCAGGAGCGAATTACCCAATAAGCAAGATGAACACTAGCTTACTTATGATTGCTTTCTAACCTGTAGTTAAGACAGAGGTCCCCAGGCTGTGGAAAATTCCACTGCCTCAAACAGCTTGCTTCACCTGCCTCACAACTTTGCATTCTAACTCTGGTTCCTTTGCTTGGCCCACCTGGCAGTTTTGCTTTAGAATCCTGGTTCCTTTGCTTGACGTGCCCCATAAAAGTCCTGGTGATGAACAAAGTTATATGTAAACTCCATTGCGCCTGTGTAGTATGATTAAGAATTTTGCTGATGTAACTTGTATGAATTCCCTACTTGTAAACCCCTTAAAATAACCTTTTCCCTCACCCTTGCAGAGCAGTCTTGGCAGCAGCAGCTTCAACTAATCCTTTCCTTCTGTAATGAAATAAAGCCACCTTTCTGTTCTCCCACCTCGGTCTCTCATTTATTGGCCAAGAGGAGTCACACTGTGCAGAACCCGGGGTTTCCACCTGGCAACATAGTGAACAATTTCACATTTATTCATCACATCAAAGATTTTGCATGTAGGTATGGCTAGCATCTGTCCCTCCCCCAACCCACAGCACCTTCCTATAGATTCAAAGCCTCTTTTCAAATTTACAATCCCTGACGGGGACTGGTAATCCAGTAAGGTAAGTATGGGCTTACTTGTTCTATTTACTAATCTGTAGTGAATTTTCACATGTTTCACATCTTTGATGTGGTGAAGCCTATGTGAAATTGTTCACTACAGATTAGTAAGTAAGCACAAGTAAGGCCAGACTTCCTTTGCTTATTAGTTAATCCACCCCTGTTTTGAACAGAGGAACCTAATAATTTACAGACATTCAAGGAGAGCCTGGTTATGGATGAAAGACAGCATATAATTGGTAACATAGTATTAGTGGAAGAAAAAAAGACAGAATGAAGACTAGTTTTGGTGAATTAACCTTAAATATGGATAGATTTATTTTAGGAAGAAAAGATGAGTGAAAATACATAAGAACATTTTATATTGAATTTCTTAAAATACCAGGATAAAATCCCTTTTGATTTTTAAAACGTGTATGTTCACTTTGAGAAGAGGCTCTGGCAATGAACATATTTTATTCTACTTGATGAGTTAAAATACAAATAATTATAAATTGTCCTCTGATGAACTGAAAACATACTAACGGGCAAGTCCAAGAAACATGCAGCATTATAGAATGTGGTTTTGAAGTGTTCTCATGGTCAACTTAGAACTTAATGTGTGGAATATCAGTGGCATAACCATTGGGTTGCCGTGGTTTAATTTAATCCAAAAGTTACCCTCAGTACTCAGAAGGCAGAACAGAATAAAACAAGTGAATTTCAAAGGATGTAACAAAATATTTTTTAAAACAGTGAGACAAACTGAAGAATTAAATGTCAAAATAAAGTGGGTACGTGATAATAGTTGCCAGGGAAAGATATATGTAGTGGCAAGAGGGTGGTCATCAGAGAGAGAAATTCTGGAAGATAAAATTCTGAATGAAATCATAAATAAAAATATTAGTGGTGTAAGTGGAGATAAAAATATTTTCTAAATCTGTGTGCAGAGTTTGAATTTAAACTGCATATACAGTTTTGAGAGGTACTTGCAAAACAATACGTTTCAATTTTTATTCAAATTCTGTTTGGTCATTGGTTAATGATGTGTTAATATTTATAGAATAATTCTAATAAGATACAAAGACGTTACCTATATCAACTCAATCTACCTGGTAAACTTGGCCTCCAATATACTCATTTTCCAGGTAGTAAGAGAAATTTATGCAAGAATGAGCAGAGAATTATATTTTTACCATTACCTTGCGAATAACTTATACAAGTGAGGAGAATAAAGGAGCAGAAGACAAAATAATGTTATTTTCTACTAACAACTCCACCACCCAGCTTTAAGTTTGTCATACATGTTGCTTGATACTGGAAACTGACATTAGTATTTCAAATGCTAGCAGTGTAACCTATTGTGGACAAATTATAGTGGGGCTCCCAGACTAAAACAAACTCAAAAGAAAATCCTGGAAATACACTTCAGAAAATTAGCCAGTGAAAACCTGTGGATCACAACAGAATATACTGAAAGATGAGACTTCTAGGTTGGAAGGCAACAATGGCCTCAAGCATGCCCATGATCTTAAGGATGGCTGGGACTAGGCAGTGTTTCATTCTGTTGCCATGAGTCAGAGCAAACTTGATGACAACTCACAACAGCACAACAACAAATTCCCAACTAGAGTGGAAAAAATGGATAAATATGAGACAATAAATTAGCTTTAGCTAATTTCTTTCCTCATTATCATTTTCTTTTTTGTTTTTAGAGATTATTTGCCTTTGTCTCTCCTGTCCAAAGAAAAGTACCCAAATATGGCTAACTATACCACAGTGACTGAATTCCTGCTTTTGGGATTTTCTGATGTGTGGGAGCTCAGAGTCTTGCATGCCATGTTATTCTTACTGATGTACTTGACAACCTTGATAGGAAACCTTCTCATTGTCACAGTAACCACTTTTGACAAGAGTATTCACACCCCCATGTATTTCTTCCTTAGGAATCTGTCTGTCCTGGACATGTGCTACATTTCTGTCACTGTCCCCAAGGCGTGTGTGATCTTGCTGCTTAACAACAGGGTGATCTCTATTGTTGGATGTGCAGCTCAGATCTTCCTTGTAATTTCGTGTGCTGCTGCAGAACTGCTATTCCTCACCATCATGGCCTATGACCGCTACGCGGCCATCTGCCATCCCCTTCACTACCCTGTGATCATGAACCCTCATGTCTGTGTCCAGATGACACTGGCCTCTGTATTCAGTGGTCTGATTTATGCAGGTGTGCACACTAGCAACACATTCCGGTTGTCCTTCTGTCAGTCTAACGTGATCCATCAGTTCTTTTGTGATATCCCCTCTTTGTTGAAGCTGTCCTGCTCTGATACCTTCATCAATGAGGTTGTAATATTTTTCTCCGCAGTTGTGATTGTAGGTGGCTTTTTTTCCTTCATCATCATGACTTATATTCGCATATTTTCTGCTGTGCTCAAGCTTCCAACCAGAGGAGAGAGAGGAAAGGCATTTTCCACCTGTATACCTCACATCCTCGTGGTGACAGTCCTTGTCAGCTCAGTTTTTGTTGTGTATTTGAATCCAACCTCCAACTCACCAACAATTCAAGACATGATCATTGCTGTATTCTACTCTATAGTCCCTCCTTTCCTAAATCCTATCATCTATAGCCTTAGGAACAAGCAGATAAAGGAGGCTGTAAGGAGAATTATGAGAAGGATATTCTATTCAGAAAAACAATAAGATCATTAACTAAAGACATTCCTGCTTTGATGGGTAGTGTTGAAAATTTTTTCAAAATTAGATTCTTTGCCTAATTTCAAAATTCGGGAACTTGATATCTAAGTGACAGTGAATATATTATATATCAAAATAGAAACAATGCTGTTATTTATAGTTGTCATCTAGAAATTGCTATGTAGGTACTTACATATGATTAACATTTAAATCAATTGAACTTTTGGAAACCCTGGTGGCATAGTGGTTAAGAGCTATGCCTACTAACCAAAAGATCCACAGTTTGAATCCACCATGTGCTCCTTAGAAACCCTATGCAGCAGTTCTACTCTGTCCTAGAGGGCTGCTATGAGTCAGAATTGATGTGATGGCAACAGATTTGGGGTTTTGTTTTTAACATTTAAACCAATTGAATTTAAGTAAACCATATTACTCTCCCTGACATGAATGAGCCTCATTCAATCAGTTGAAGTAAAAACTGAGGTTTCCCAAAGGAGGGTAATTTTGCCTCAAGATGGTAAATAAACATCTTTTTCCAGAATTTTCAGCACATTGCCTGGTCTACCAATTTTGGACACAAGGCTTTTGGTGGTTCCAACCAGTTGCATTACCTACATATTTCAGAGAGAAGACTCCCAGAGTTTCAAGGCAGTCACCTCACCTAAGGATTTTGGACTTGCTAGCCTTACAATCATACTGGCCATTTACCTGAGGTCTCTCTCAATCTCTCTCTCCCTCACTTTCTCTCTCTTTAAATATATATATTATACTAATTCTGTTTCTTTGGAGGGTTCTGACTGACATAGTCTTTAATTCTGGGAGTGCTTCTAGAGGAATAAAATCTTAAAGATGATTTTCCTGATTTAATTCTGGTGTTTCTGAAATTGGATCTCACATCTGGTTAGATATTAAGGCACTACTGACTCTATTTCAAAAAGTAAAGAGGACACTGATAGTTCATGGCATGATGACGAAATAGACACATTCAATAAAATACTCCTGATCAAATACCTAAAACAGACAATGTTCTGAATGATTCTGCATTTAACACCTCAGAAGATTTTCTTCAACTGATGAGTATAATCACATGGATCGGTTGCTCCTAATTTCACTGGACAAAGTGGGGAGAAGGAAAGGTTGAGGTCAGGGCTTCGAATTCCCTAGTCAAGCATTGCATACCAAAAACCAAAAACCAAACCCAGTGCTGTCGAGTAGAGTCCAACTCATAGCGACCCTAGAGGACAGAGTAGAACTGCCCCATAAGAGTTTCCAAGGAGCGCCTGGTGGATTTGAACTGCCAACCTCTTGGTTAACAGCTGTAGCACTTAACCACTACACCACCAGCATTGCATAGTCACTTGAAAATTTCTATGGATGCTATAAAATAAAATTTTATGTTGTGTAGCCACGGAGATGAGGTAGCTGAAAACCAAACTCAGAGTCTCATACTACAAATGGCAGAATTACAATGGAAATTAAATTCCTACCTTCACTGTTTTCTGATGTTAAAGTGAGGGTATTTATTGGGACGAAATACTATCCTGAATATTTGAATGAAAACATGAGTCAGATATTGATAATGTTAGTGACATAGTACCTCAAATTTTTTCCAACTCTTTTTAGCTAGTAGAAGCAACCCTTTCACCCCATCTGAGGATATTAACCCTCTGTGCCTGAGGAAGTTGTAATGGAATTTTCCGAGGCAGTTGCCTTGCAATACACTGTTGATTCTCCTCAGAATCTGCCCCCACCACCCCTCTTTGCTTCTATACTTTAAAATAAAACCCCACAGAAACTTAAAGGTGAGGTAAAAAGTATGATCCATCAGGAAGTGTGCTACATGATTTTTCTAATTTATAGACAGAAACCAGGGAATATGTGGGGAAATGGATATTAAGAGTGTAAAAAAAAAAAAAAAATGTTGAAAGGAGCATAAAGTTGGATACAGCAGACTTTATTAACAATTGTCCAATAAGCAGAGATATTCATGATTGATTGTTTCAGCTCAAATGGTTAGAAATAATTCTAACAGCTTGTCTGATTCCTACTAAAACATAGATCAAGAGATGGCCTACACTAAATGAACCTGAAATATCAGAATGGCCTTGGTATATTATACAACAAGGATTATGAATGGTTAGGGAAATTGGAACGTTAGAACAAGTTTATCATGTAACACCTTCCCTCCCAACATGGGAGTGTCCATAGAACACACGTTTCGCCACAACTAAGAGGAACCCTGGTTGTGCAGTGGTTACAATCTCAGGCTGCTAACCAAAAGGTTGGATGTTCAAATCCACAAGCTGCTCCTTGGAAACCCTATGAGTCAGTTCTACTTTGTCACATAGGGTTGCTATGAGTGGGAATCGACTCAGTGGCAATGGGTTTTGAGTTTTATGAGGAATAAATTTGTGACAGGAGCCACAGCATCCTCGAAGATCTCTGTGGTCACTCTTCTCTGTAACTCAGTTTTACAGTGGGAATTGCTGCCTCTGAATTGGTAAACCTAAATGCAATGGTGGTAATCAGAGCCCAGGATGGAGGGAACAAATGGCAGCACTTAATTGCCAAAGAGAAGGTGGGTGTGGTTACCATAATGGTCACCACAGTCAAAGCAGTAATAAGAGTAGTCTGACTTATATAGGCCTATGGAGTTACCTAATTGATTCTGGTGTGTCATTAGAAATGAAATTGATAGGAAGTGTGTACTAAATTCTTATGTGATCTGTATAAGTGGAAGAGTTCTAGGCCAGCTGAATGTAAGTTTAACCTGAATCACCCAAACAGAGAGTCAAGCCTCTTGATCAGTTCCCAGACTTCAGCCAGTTTACAGGCCCACATTCCCTTATGTAAAGGGGTGGTCTGTCCATTTAAGAAAGGACTCCACTACACTGCCAAGAATTTATAATGTTAATCATTCCAGCAGCCTTCCCCAAAGGGATATATGGCCTTTTAACAAGGTGTCTTAATTATCTAGCCCTGCTATAACAGAAATACCACAAGTGGATGGCTTTAACAAAGAGAAATGTATTCTCTCACAGTCTTGAAGGCTAGAAGTCCGATTTCAGGGCACCAGCTCCAGGGGAAGGCCTTCTCTCTCTGTTGGCTCTGGGGGAAGGTCCTTGTCATCAAATTTCCCCAGTCAAGAAGCTTTTCAGCGCAGAAACCCCAGATCCGAAGGACAAACTACTATCTTGACTCTTGTTTCTTGGTGGTATGAGGTCCCCCTGTCTCTCTACACATTTCTTTCTTTTATATCTCAAAAGAAATTGACTTCAGACACACCTAATCTTGAGAATTGAGTCCTAAGTCATTAACATAACTACCTCTAATCCCAACTCATTAACATCATAGAGGCAAGATTTACAACAAATAGGAAAATCATATCAGATGACAAAATGGTGGACAATCAGATAATACTGAGAATCATAGACTAGCCAAGTTGACACTTTTTGGGGGGACACAGTTCAATTCATACCACAAGATAACTTTGCAATGGAGAAAGGGATGTAAAAGATGTTTGGGAATTACTGGACACTTACTGTCATCTCATACTAATCCAAAATGGTACTGTAGTCCACCAGTCAGTGTAGAACTTATGGCTTGGATCCATGATACAGTGAGTCCAGTGAGTCCTTTGCTACCGGAATAAGGTTCTTGCCTCTCACTCGTCAAGAATGAGCAGGTTAGGCATGTAGTTTTTCACATGAGCAAAGCTTTATTGAAGAGGCTTGCAAGTGGAGATGAGGAGGGTCAAGAGCAATGCATACTCTCATCTCACATAACAAAAACAGCCCTGAGTTTTTTTTAAAAGTTCTTGGGCAGGAAAAGATTCATGTTTTTCATAGGCAAGAGTGGGAATATGTTAAATAAGGTGCCCACGCAGCAGCTTTCCAAGATGTCTTCTGTCCTGGAGGCCTCTGGGATTCGTAGCAGGACTTATTATGGGGTGTTACACTTGCACAGTCTCTTGCTCCCTGGGTTCAATTCCCCGGCTGGAGCTGTAGCCCCTCATTGCTCCTGGTGGAAGGTCACACAGAGGTCACAGGTGGATATTCTACCCATGTCCCTGGGTCTGGTTTTCTCCACCTGCTTCTCAAAGGCAACTTTAAAGAAGTTGCCCCATTGTCCTGGGGAATGGCTTTGCTTCTGCACCCTGGCCCATTTCTTGTTACTTTGCTGGCAGATTTGGGGACCCCTCTGTTCCCTGTCTTAATAAGTCCCTAGATTCCACACTCAAATCCCTATTACCTCCCTGATAGTATAGTCTATTTCTCTTTTACTTGCTTCTCCTCTAACCACACCAGTCTCTTTGCTATTCCTCAAACAGGCATCCTCCGATCTCAGGGCCTTTTCTCCCTGTCTTACCTTGAACATTCCTATGGTTATTTCTCTAGTTCTGAAATATATAATTAGGATAGATATACCAAGAAAATTGACAGAATTCCCATATTGGATCCCTGACATGGGGAGTGAGGGCAATTATGGTAGGAAAGGTCAAGTGGAAACCACTAGAACAGCCTCTACCTAGAATAGTAGGAAACCAGAAGCAGTATTGCATTCCTGGTGGTATTTCAGTGATTAGTCCCACCATAAAATGCTTGAAAAATGCAGGGGTGGTGATTTCCACCACATCCCCATTCAACTTGCAGAAATAGATGTATCTTATACAAAGACAGGGGATTATCATATGCTTAACCAAGTGGTTACCTCAAGAACCTCTAAAACCCAGAAGATCCATCTGCTTTCTTGATGGGATCTGACTGATATACTCATACCATTGCATGTCTTTGTATTGCATGAAGATTAAACAAGAGATAGCACAGCACTTCCTAATATGCACCATGTGTTAGGAACTAGTCCAAATGCTTCATAGGTTCCACTGTGTCATGATTTCAAGAGGCCAGAAGAGTAGATGCTCTTGTTAACAAAACAGATGAAGAAACTGAAGCACAATACATGAAGCAACATGTGATTGATCAGAGTTCACAGGTTTCTGGGTTGGGCTTTGGTACTGGGCTAGTAAATAGCAGGAAATTCCTTTATGTTAACACTTTGAAGGAATTCAGAAGAATTTTTTTTGTTCTTTTAATCCATTAGAATTTCTGTGATTTTGGCACAGCTAGTTGAATCACACTTTTCCTCAGAGATATACACAGAGAATGGGGGGAACATGGTTCTCTTCAATCAGGTTAAGCCTGACTTTAGATCTCTCTTTCTATGCCACTTGATCTCCATTTGTTGATCCACAGGAATTTCACCTTATGAGACCTCAGAATATTAGGGTACTGCAGTTTACTTTGTGTTTAAATTACTGGCTCATTAATCTTCACCAATTTTTCCCCCAGCCTCAAATATATCAATAGTTCTTGGCATACAAAGTTCATTCACAGGTTTTATTTGAGTACTGATCCCACAACATCTAGACCAATTATCTCCTAAAAATTATCCCTGGGCACTGGCTATTATTGAAAGACCCAGACAGTGTTCCCAGGGGTTTTCTCTACTGCCATCAGCATCTCCAGCCCTTACGTTAAAAAGAACACAGAGGTTTTTTGTTATAAAAAAGGAGAGTTATTTCAGGTTCTCAGTCATCTCAAGTAAATACGTCCTGTCATCCTTGCCTGCACCTGAAACTTCATTGGACTGTTACCAGAAATCCTGCCTTCCATATCCAGTCTAAGAAAAGACGATATTAACTTGTGAGTCTTTGCTAATTTTACTTTATTTTACCCCCTCTTCACCTCCCTCTATGAATTATCTCAACTTCTGTACTGCGCTGCTCACTTATGTTTTAAGAGCGTTCATGAGATTGTAGTAGAGAGTGCAGATAGAAGAGAGATTCCCACAACAAGACCAACCTCTTCTTTTTTACTCATTGCATTAAAAATTCAGGTCCAGAATTTTGAACAGAGTTGATAGCTGATTATGAAAGCACAGAGTCAGCATATAGCAACAGTTGTGGCTGATACCAGGAACACAGGCAGGGGCAAGAGAGCCTCTGCACATTGTTCATTGCCTTGGTATGCAGAATGTTGATTTAAATTTATACTTAAACAACTTTAATTATGGTGTGTTGTGTGTACCTAAAACATAGAAATTATTTATGCATATGAATGTTCTTCAATTAATAATTTCAACAAATATCTGCCTATTTCTTCTCTTTGGCAAATACTCTGTTATATGTTCAGATACTACATGGATGAATAAGTGAAACCCTGTCATAAAATGTAGAGATAATCACTTATAGTTTACGTCTAATTTTAGAGCTTTCTCATAGCATATTATAAAAGAGCATGTGAACATTTGTTCATGATTCATTCATTCCCCAGCTTCCAGACCAGTGTCTCATATTAAAAAAAAAACCAAAAATTTTGAAAGATTATGTTAATTATAAATAAATTAAATATTTGATGCATGCATGGATGAATTAATTAATATATTAATGAACAGATACACCTGCCAATTCCTTAGGTCAAAAATTACATCCTTCAAGTCTTTGTAGAAAAGGCAAAGAATCATATCCTTTGCCTTGTTAAGGTAAAGAAATGTCTCAGTTTTACAACTTGGGGCCCTGGTGGTACAGTAGTTAAGTATTTGGCTGCTAAACAAAAGGTCGACAGTTCAAAACCACCAGCCACTCCTTGGAAACCCTATGGGGCAGTTCTATTCTGTCCTGTAGGGTCACTATGACTCAGAATTGACTCAACCAATGAGTTATTCATAGCATTTCAGAATATTATATATTGTCATATTTCTTGAACAAAAAACTATATTGGTAACAGCTGAGTGGTAGATTTTCCTTTACCTTTTTGGCTACTTTCTTAAAAACAATAGTACTATGGGTGTTAGATGGAAGAAATTTAAGTATTGAAGGGATCACATGCTTATTCCTTTAGTAAGTCATTTGTAATTCTTATTTATTTTCTCCAACATAACAACAATTTTGAGTACCTCACAGCCTCTGTTATATCCTTCTGCTATAACAGAAATATACCAAATGGATGACTTTAACAAACAGATTTATTCTCTCACAGTCTAGTAGGCTAGAAATCCAAATTCAGGGCACAGCTCCAGGGGAAGCCTTTCTTTCTGTTGGCTCTGGAGGAAGGTCCTTGTCATCAATCTTCCTCGGTCATGGAGCTTCTCAGCTGAGGAACCCTGGGCCCAAAGGATGTACTATTCTCCTGGCTCTTGTGTTTTGGTGGTATGAGGTACCCCATCTCTCTTCGTGCTTTTCTCTTTTCTATCTATCTCAAAATAGATTTATTTAGGACACAACCTAATCTTGTAGATTGAGTCTTGCATCATTAACATAACTGCCTCTAATCCTGCCTCATCAAAATCATAGAAGTAGGATTTATGACACATAGGAAAATCACATTAAATCACAAAATGTTGGACAATAACTCAATACTGGGAATCATGGTTTAGCCAAGCTGATACATATTATGGGTGGACACAATTCAATCCATAATATTCCACCCTTTGGCTCTCAAAATTCATGAGCTTACCACATGTAAAACATATTCACCACATCGTATCATAGCAAAAGTCTAAAATCAACTCCAAGTCCAAAATTAAAAAATTCCTCTTCACCCGTCAAATCGAGAATACAAGTTGTGTGCTTCCAAAGTACAATGGTAGAACAGGAACCAGCTAGACATTTCCATTACAAATGGGAGAAATTGGAAGGAAAGAAGGGATAACAGGCACAAGCAAGTCAGCAGAACATATTACATTAGCCCTCAAGTCTCGAAAATAATCCTGAGAGAACCTTTACACCATGGCTCTGCCCTCCAGACTCTAGGTATTGGCCATACTCTCCAAATTCTGAGTGGAAGTCCCTCTGCCTTGGGCTCCAGCTCTGCCTTTCAGGCCCACTGGAAGGGCAACTCTGTTCCCTCAGCTTTGGGCAGCCCCGTCCTCCTGGTCCATCTGAATGGCCACTCCACCCTTGAGACTCTAGAGGTCATGGCCATACCCTTTGTCACTGAAGCAGCTCTACTTCCTGTGTTCTTTTTCTTTTCAGCTTCTGCTTCCTGGTCTCTTGGGCCTTGCCATCTGAGTCTGCCCTCCTGGGGCTAGTGTTCAAAAGCTCTGTAGCTCCACCAATAATTGCCTGGAGGCACCCCACTCTGGCAGGGAGCCTACTGCCGAAGGCACTAGCCATCTCACTCTGTTGGTCAGATCCAGCACCCTCTCACACTGGTCTCCTGGTTCTGCTGCTGCTGTTTCTTTGCTCCTGCAATTTCTCTGCTGCTACCATTATTGTCATATTCCTTTAACAAAAAATTTAGCAGATGCTGAGTGTGAATTTTCCTTTCTTTTTTTTTCTTACTTGTTTTAAAATTATAGTACTATGAGCATTAGGTAGAAGAAAAGTAAGTACTGAAGAGATCACATTCTTATTCCTTCTGTCAGTTATCTGTAATTCTTATTTATTTTACCCCAACATAACTACCATTTGGAGTTTCTATTTGGAATGTGTTGTACAAATATAAAATTCATAATATAGTTTTTCTTAAAAAAATTATAGATAAGGAAACTGAGGCTGAAAAATGTTTTGGAGGCTCATCATAGCTACATAACAAGGAAATGGTAGGGTCAGAATGCAAAATATATATTCCCCTGAACATGATATAGTCTCAGCTTCACTAAGCTGCAACATGGAACTTCAAGGTAGAAATCTAAAATGGATAGGTGAGCATCCAATAATAAAGATTGGTCACTCTATTTTCTGAGTGTGAAAACCTGTTGCATTTCTAGAATATGGTAGTAGAAGTCTGATATGAACCTTAGAGGGAGGAATTGTTAAGCAATTATTTTAAAAAACTAAACCTTCAGAATGAAAGTGGCAAAATTAGGGTAGAGATACTTATAAATACTGGTGTAGCTCTTCTTATCCTAGTTATTCGTCTAATTATATCAATAAATTTTCAGTAATTGGGTTGATATAAAACAACAATAGAAAATCTACTTAGTGAACCATTTCAAAAGGCCCTGAAATAAAGAGCAGCAAAACAAAGCAAAAAACTTTTAGTCTTGCAAATATGTGGTCAGTCTGAAAAGTACACCTGCCTTTACCTTCTGGCATTAACAGGGTTTTATATGTTACATGCGTTTACACTGGTAAGAGAAAAAGGGAGAAGGGAAACAAGGATGTGAAATGTGACAACATGGCAAATTTTCCAGTGCAGGTATGAAGCTGAGGGCGCAAGGATATGCAGACCTGGAAATGCACATTCTGCTGTTTCATGTCAGTAAGAAACTATTTGAGCAAATCCAGGAGAATGTGTGCTTCTCTTTAGGGTATGGTAAGCCTTTAGGCTACAAGCCTGCAATTATTCTAGTAAAAGTTGCAAAACACATGTTAATCCTTCATCACGTATAACCTGTTGGTGTCAAAGTCAATTTCAACTCATAGCAACCCTGTAGGACAGAGTAGAACTACTCCATAGGATTTCCAAGGAGCCACTGGTGGATTTGAACTGCTGACCTTCTAGTTAGTAGCCATAGCTCTTAACCACTGTGCCACCAGGGCTGGTATGGTGACAGTAAAAAAAGAGAAATTGGGTGTGAGTACAGCATCCATGAACTACACACCCATTACCAACAATCCATATATTCTGCAAATGTGCAGAAAACAATACCTTTATGTATCGGCTTATTTAAGTACTGAAATATGTCCAGATTGCACGGGAAAATAATTACAATATTTTTACAAAACCAGAAAAAACAATATGCTTCAACTTACTCAGTTTGATAATATTATTAAATAATTACTAACTTCCACAAATTCCATGCATCATAAGTTGCAGTAAAATACACTAAACGCCATTCTTATTTTCTATAACTGTGAGGATTCAATGAGGTTAAATTAGTGAATTATGAATAAATCAATCAATCCATCCATCACATTTTCAAGTAAGGTTATCATTCCTATGCATTACTTATCAGTAAGATAATAAAACACATATTTATGGTAAGAAAAATATTACAGATAACAAATTCAAAGAGTAAAAATGGAAACAAAATATAAAGCATAAGTACATAGCTCATCCAGTAAAAGATCCAAAAGAATATATTTTAAGGATTTTTGTAATATTTGCAGAGAGCTACTATTTGAAATTTCTATAAATATAAATTCATGAGGGCAGTGTTCTTGGAGATAGTGCTTGAGGAACTTATTTTCCTAGGTGTTTCAGTTAAGCCATGCATTGCATGTATGTTGATTTTAGTTCAATAACATATTGACAGAACCTCAAGTATTTTATAACTCTGGCGGAGATCTAGAACATGCATTCAAATCCCATTAATTTTAAGTTGTGTGTGATATATTTTTAAAAGACCACTTCAAATGAAGTGTTACCAAAAATCAGAAAAGCGTACATTAAATCTGAGATCATTTAGGGTGGCTTTATTTTTTTTTAATTATTATCTGAAATAGAGCTTATATACTTGCCAAAATTATGACAGCTATGACTGCAATCACAGTAAAGGATAAGAAAAAAAAAGGGGGATAAGAGAAAAACATTAATTAGGTTTCAAAAGAAAGGAAGAAGATAGAATTGGAAGAATAGGTGATTGCAAAATAAAGAAGAAGAGAAAAAGGAGGAGGGGGAGAAGAGGAGGCAGAAAAGCGGAATTCCAAACTAAGGATTTTGGATTGTAATAATGACACAATTTTGAAATAGTTATTGAGGAAGGACAGCTTAAATGTATTTCAACGGAATGACTGACAATAAAATACGCAGGAGAATTGCAGGAGAGTAAAAGATGTGGCAACAGAGGAGGAAATCCTCGTGGCATACTCCAGTGGTTAAGAGCTTGGGTGCTAACCAAAAGGCCAGCAGTTCAAATCCACCAACTACTCCTTGGAAACCCTGTGGGGGAGTTCTACTCTGTCCTATACAGTTGCTAAGAGTTGGAATCGACTCAATGGTTACAGGTTGAGCCCTGGTGGCACAGTGCTTAAGAACTGGGCTGCTAACCAAAAGGTCAGTGGTTAGAACCCACCAGCCACTCTGCAGGAGAAAGATGTGTCAGTCGGCTTCGGTAAAGATTTACAGCCTTGGAAACCCTGTGAAGCAGTTCTACTCTGTCTTAAAAGGTAGCTATGTGTCAGACCCGACTCAATAGCACCTAAAAACAACAAGAATCTGAAGACGGAGGAAGCTGTCACTTAATCGTCTGATGAAGATATCATTGGAATCAGATGCTCATATGATGGCGAAGATACATATTTTTAAGTTTGAAGACAAAACAGAGATGAATAGATGTAACGCTATTTGAAAGGCTAATAAAAAGAGATAGGAGCAAAAGAAGTTAGTAAGTTAACAAATCAGAGTTTCAGAAATGGATGTTTTGATCAAAGGAACTTAATCATTTATTTAAGCTCAAGGAGTGTATGAAGATAGGTGATAAACTTCCGAAGGCGTGTAACTGGGAGGAGGAGCCCTGCTGGTGCTGTAGTTAAAGTGCTTGGCTGCTAACCGAAAGGTCAGTGGTTCAAATCCACCAGCCGCTCTGTGACAGAAAGATGTGGTAGTCTGCTTCTGTAAAGATTACAGCCTTGGAAACCCATTGGGGCGTTCTACTCTGTCCTACAGGGTGGCTGTGAGTGGAAATTGACTGGAAGGCAGTGGCTTTGTTTACAATAGGGAGATTAACATCAGTGAAAGAGGAGAGAAAATGAAGGCTGGAGCTGGTGAATTAACCTTTAGGTACAAAGGAATTCATTTTAGGGAGAAGAGATGAATGAAAATACATAATTGTTTTATATGTAAATAATTAAAACACTGGCATAACATCTCTTTTTTATTGTATAACAAAGTATGTTCATATTGAGAAGAGGTTGTGGCAACATTAATATTTTATTCTACTCAGTGGGTAAAAATACATATCACTACACATTGTCCTATTGATTCATAATGTACAGTTGGGCACGGTTAAGATATATGGAGCAATACAAAAAATGATTTTAAACCATTCCCATGGTTAACTTAATACTCGATAATGAGAAAATCAAGGGAGCATTTTATCCATGATTTAATTTAATCCAAAAATTGAGCTTTCATGGTTTCTACAGTACTCAGAAGGCAGAAATGGAATAAAAAAAATTAATGGTCATCTTGCTTGAATACCATGGATTGGAGTGGTGGGAAGCAGGTGAAGCTAAGTAGGATCAACGTCTCTAGTGGAGGAAACGTGGCATTATGACATTAGAGAACACAAACCTGGATTTGAACTCGTGATCTTACGTTTTTATTTCCATGGCTTAATAATTTCCTTGACCTTTCGGTGTCCCATTTTTTTTTTCAGTGTCCCAGTATTTTTAAAACTGTGTATATTACTCCCTAATTTGTAGAGTTACAAAGAAAATTACAGTATGTAATATGGGGTTAAGCAGCCCTGATGGCACAGTGGTTAAAAGCTTGGCTACTAACCAAAAGGTCAGCAGTTTGAGCTCACTAACTGCTTCTTGGAAACCCAATGGGGCAGTTCTGCTCTATCCTATAAGGTCACTATAAGTCAAAATCTACTCAATGGCACACTACAACAACATATTGGAAATAGGTTTCACAAGTAATAAGGAGTAAAGCAGCAAAAAGTGTCAAAGTATTATTTCCTACTAACCAATTCACCACCTGTCTGTCAGTTTGTTGTCCTGTGGTGGTTTTCATATAGTTATATAGCTTTGATGCTGCAAGCTACATCACTGGTATTTCAAATTCCATCATGGTATACAGGTTTCAGTGGAGCTTCCAGACTTAGACTAGGAAGAAAGATTTAGCAAACTATTTCAGAAAATCATCCAATGAAAACTCTATGGATCACAACAAAACATTTTCTGGTGCAGTGCTGGAGAATGAGAAAGGTTGAAAGGCAACAATGGACTCAAGCACGCCGGTGTTGATGAGGATGGCAGGGAACCGGCCCGTGATTCATTCTGTGTACGTGAGATCTCCACAAGTCAGAGGCAACTCTACGGCAACTAACAACTACTAACCAATATCTATTAGAGAGAATAAAATTGGATAAATGTGACAATAAACTAAATGTGAGACAATAAGCATATTTAGGCTAATTTCTTTCTACACTATTATTTTCCTTTTTTTTTAGGATTATTTGCCTCTGTCTCTGCTATTCAAAGTCAAGTACCCAAAGATGCCCAACTCTACCACAGTCACTGAATTCCTGCTTATGAGGTTTTCTGATGTGTGGGAGCTCAGAGTCTTGCATGCCATGTTATTCCTCATGATGTACGTGGCAACCCTGCTGGGGAACCTTCTCATTGTCACAGTAACCACTCTCGCCCAGAGTCTTCACACCCCCATGTATTTCTTCCTTAGAAATCTGTCTGTCCTGGACATGTGCTACATTTCCGTCACTGTACCCAAGGCATGTGTCATCTTCCTGCTTGACAACAGGGTAATCTCCATGGTTGGATGTGCAGCTCAGATCTTCCTTGTGATTTTGTTTGCTTCTGCAGAGCTGTTATTTCTCACCATCATGGCCCGTGACCGCTATGTGGCCATCTGCCAACCCCTCCACTACCCTGTGATCATGAACCCTCGGGCCTGTGTCCAAATGACACTGGCCACCGTATTCAGTGGTCTGATCTATGCAGGTGTGCACACTGGCAATGCATTCCGGTTGTCCTTCTGTCATTCCAATGTGGTCCATCAGTTCTTCTGTGATGTCCCATCTCTGCTGAAACTCTCCTGCTCTGACACTCTCAGCAATGAGATTGTAATTTTTGTCTCTGTAGTGGTTATTGCAGGTGGCTGCTTTATCTTCATCATCATGTCTTATATTCACATATTTTCTGCTGTGCTCAAGCTTCCAACCAGAGGAGAGCGAGGAAAGGTCTTTTCTACCTGTGTTCCTCACATTCTTGTGGTGACAGTCTTTGTCGTCTCAGGCATTACGGTCTATATGAAGCCAACCTCCAATTCACCTACAACTCAGGACATGATTATTTCTGCGTTCTATTCTATAGTCCCTCCTTTCCTCAATCCTATTATCTATAGTCTCAGAAATAAGCAGATAATTGAGGCTATAAGGACAGTTATGAGTAGAATGCTCTAGTCAAGAAAATGATACAGTCATTACTTTAAGATATTTCTCCTTTGATGAGGTGAGTTGAAAAATACTTCAAAATTAGTTTTCTTGAGGCGGGGCCAAGATGGCGGACTAGGTGGACGCTACCGCGGATCCCTCTTGCAACGAAGACTCGGAAAAACAAGGGAATCGATCACATACATAACAATCTACGAACTCTGAACAACAAGCACAGACTTAGAGATGGAAAACGAACAAATACGGGCAGACAGCAACCGTTTTCAGAACCAGGAGCCAGCGTACCAGGCAGGTGACCTTCGGAGCCCGATCTGGGGCAGAGCCCAGGGGGGCAGACGGCACAGAAAGGGGGCCCACCCCTTCCCCCCTGAACCCATCCCGGGAGGAAGTCTAGCTGGTTGGTGCGGGTGGCATAAAGGTGAAGCTGGAGAGAGAAGCACCCGGGAGGCAGTGACTGATCTGGGAGTGGGGAGAACAGCGTCCCAGCTGGGGTGCTGTTCCGCCGGGAGTTAGGCGAGAGGCGGACGGGGCATGGGGGAGGGGGTCAACTATATTTCCCTAAAGTGACCCCAGGGCGGGGCCCACACATTCTTGCGGGAGGACGCACACCCAGTCCGAGCGTGTGGCGCGGCACACCAGAGGGAGAAATCCCTGGAGGTGACTGGTCTCGAGGCGGGGAAGGCAGCATCCCAGACAGGGAGCCATTCCGCTGGGATCTGGGCACGCGCGCGGGCGGGGCGTGAGCGCAGGGTCCATTTTTATTACCCTGAATTGACCCAGGGGGCGGGCCCACCTGGTCGCGAAGTGACGCCCACACAGTTCGCGCGAGAGAGGTGTGGCGCACCAGAAGGAGAAGTCCCCAGGAGGAAGTGATTGCTCCCGGAGCAGGGGAAGCAGAGTCCCAGACGGGGTGCCGTCATGCTGGGATTTGGGCGTGCACGCGCAGGCGGGGCGTGAGCACGGGGTCCATTTTTATTCCCCGGAATTGACCAGGGGGGAGCCCACCTGGCCGTGCGGGTGACGCCCACCCAGTTCGCGCGAGAGGTGTGGCGCACCGGAAGGAGAAGTCCCCGGGAGGAAGTGACTGGTTCCAGAACGGGGAAAGCAGTGTCCCAACCCAGAAGTCGTCCCGCTGGGATTTGGGCACGCACACAGGTGGGGCGTGACCGCGGGGCCCAATTATAGTCGCCTGAATAGACCCTGGGGGCAGGCCCACCCGTTTGTGCGGGAAACGCCCACCCAGTGCACGCGAGTGGTGCCATGCACCGGAGGGAGAAGTCCCCGGGAGGAAGTGACTGGTCTCCGAGCAAGGAAAGCAGCATCCTAGCCGGGGACCCGTCCCGCCCGGATTTTGGCGAACGGGGGCGGAGCGTGAACGCGGTGTTCAGCTCTATATTCCGTGGTGCTACACTTCTAGCTCTCTGATCCCTCCCCCACCCTCCCCAGGCAGCCCCATTAACATCCGAATACCCAGAGCCAGAGGGAGAATTCAGATAGGGATCTGACTGCATTTTCTTTTAGCCGACTACCTGGAAAATCTAGTTTCCCAGTGATGGCTCGGAGACAGCAGTCCATATCAAACCACATAAAGAAACAGACCATGACAGCTTCTCCAACCCCCCAAACAAAAGAATCAAAATCTTTCCCAAATGAAGACACAATCCTGGAATTATCAGATACAGAATATAAAAAACTAATTTACAGAATACTTAAAGATATCACAAATGAAATTAGGATAAATGCAGAAAAAGCCAAGGAACACACTGATAAAACTGTTGAAGAACTCAAAAAGATTATTCAAGAACATAGTGGAAAAATTAATAAGTTGCAAGAATCCATAGAGAGACAGCATGCAGAAATCCAAAAGATTAACAATAAAATTACAGAATTTGACAACGCAATAGAAAGTCAGAGGAGCAGACTCGAGCAACTGGAATTTAGACAGGGACTTCTGGAGGACCAGGGAAACAACACCAACATAGCTGAAAAAAAAATCAGATAAAAGAATTAAAAAAAATGAAGAAACCCTAAGAATCATGTGGGACTCTATCAAGAAGGATAACTTGCGAGTGATTGGAGTCCCAGAACAGGGAGGGGGGACGGAAAACACAGAGAAAATAGTTGAAGAACTCCTGACACAAAACTTCCCTGACATCATGAAAGACGAAAGGATATCTATCCAAGATGCTCATCGAACCCCATTTAAGATTGATCCAAAAAGAAAAACACCAAGACATATTATCATCAAACTTACCAAAACCAAAGACAAACAGAAAATTTTAAAAGCAGCCAGGGAGAAAAGAAAGGTTTCCTTCAAGGGAGAATCAATAAGAATAAGTTCAGACTACTCAGCAGAAACCATGCAGGCAAGAAGGGAATGGGACGACGTATACAGAGCACTGAAGGAGAAAAACTGCCAACCAAGGATCATATATCCAGCAAAACTCTCTCTGAAATATGAAGGAGAAATTAAGATATTTACAGATAAACACAAGTTTAGAGAATTTGCAAAAACTAAACCAAGACTGCAAGAAATGCTTAAGGAGATGGTTTGGCCGGATGACCAATAATATCAGGTACCAGCACAATACAAGGTCACAAAACAGAACGTCCTGATATCAACGCAACTCAAATAGGGAAAGCACAAAAACAAATTAAGATTAATTCTAAAAAATAAACAAAATAATACACACAACAGGAAATCATGGAAATCAATAGATAAACGATCACAATAATCAAAAAGAGGGACTAAATATAGGAGGCATTGAACTGCCAGATGGAGAGTGATACAAGGCGAAACAGAAGGATACAAGTTAGGTTTTTACTTAGAAAAATAGGGGTAAATAATAAGGTAACCACAAAAAGGAATATCAGTTCCATAACTCAAGAAAAAAGCCAAGAAAAACGTAACGACTCAATAAACACAAAGTTAAACATTATGAAAATGAGGATCTCACAAGCTACTAAGAAAAACGTCTCAGCACAAAAAAGCATGTGGAAAAATGAAATGGCCAACAACACACATGAAAAGGCATCAAAATGACAGCACTAAAAACTTACTTATCTATAATTACGCTGAATGTAAATGGACTAAATGCACCAATAAAGAGACAGAGAGTCACAGACTGGATAAAAAAACACGATCCATCTATATGCTGCCTACAAGAGACACACCTTAGACTTAGAGACACAAACAAACTAAAACTCAAAGGATGGAAAATAATATATCAAGCAAACAATAAGCAAAAAAGAAGAGGAGTAGCAATATTAATTTCTGACAAAATAGACTTTAGACTTAAATCCGCCACAAAGGATAAAGAAGGACACTATATAATGATAAAAGGGACAATTGATCAGGAAGACATAACCATGTTAAATATTTACACACGTAATGACAGGGCTGCAAGATACATAAATCAAATTTTAACAGAATTGAAAAGTGAGATAGACACCTCCACATATGTAGTAGGAGACTTCAACACACCACTTTCGGAGAAGGACAGGACATCCAGTAAGAAGCTCAATAGAGACACGGAAGACCTACTTACAACAATCAACCAACTTGACCTCATTGACTTATACAGAACTCTCCACCCAACTGCTGCAAAATATACTTTTTTTTTCTAGTGCACACGGAACATTCTCTAGAATAGACCACATATTAGGTCATAAAACAAATCTCTGCAGAATCCAAAACATCGAAATATTACAAAGCATCTTCTCAGACCACAAGGCAATGAAGCTAGAAATCAATAACAGAAAAACTAGGGAAAAGAAATCAAATACTTGGAAAATGAACAATACCCTCCCGAAAAAAGACTGGGTTATAGAAGACATCAAGGAGGGAATAAGGAAATTCTTAGAAAGCAACGAGAATGAAAATACTTCCTATCAAAACCTCTGGGACACAGCAAAAGCAGTGCTCAGAGGCCAATTTATATCGATAAATGCACACATACAAAAAGAAGGAAGAGCCAAAATCAGAGAACTGTCCCGACAACTTGAACAAATAGAAAGTGAGCAACAAAAGAACCCATCAGGCACCAGAAGAAAACAAATAATAAAAATTAGAGCTGAACTAAATGAATTAGAGAACAGAAAAACAATTGAAAGAATTAACAAAGCCAAAAGCTGGTTCTTTGAAAAAATTAACAAAATTGATAAACCATTGGCTAGACTGACTAAAGAAAAACAGGAAAGGAAACAAATAACCCGAATAAGAAACGAGAAGGACCACATCACAACAGAACCAAATGAAATCAAAAGAATCATATCAGATTACTACATAAAATTGTACTCTAACAAATTTGAAAACCTAGAAGAAATGGATGAATTCTTGGAACAATACTACCTACCTCAACTAACGCATTCAGAAGTAGAACAAATAAATAGACCCATAACAATAAAAGAGATTGAAACGGTAATCAAAAAACTTTCAACAAAAAAAAGTCCTGGCCCAGATGGCTTCACTGCAGAGTTCTACCAAACCTTCATAGAAGACTTAACACCATTACTGTTGAAGGTATTTCAAAGTATAGAAAAAGACGGAATACTACCCAACTCATTCTATGAAGCTACCATCTCCCTGATACCAAAACCAGGTAAAGACATTAAAAAAAAGAAAATTTTAGACTTATATCCCTCATGAACATAGATGCAAAAATCCTCAACAAAATTCTAGCCAATAGAATCCAACAACACATCAAAAAAATAATACACCCTGATCAAGTGGGATTTATACCAGGTATGCAAGGCTGGTTTAATATGAGAAAAACCATTCATGTAATCCATCACATAAATAAAACAAAAGATAAAAACCACATGATCTTATCAATTGATGCAGAAAAGGCATTTGAGAAAGTTCAACACCCATTTATGATAAAAACTCTAACCAAAATAGGAATTGAAGGAAAATTCCTCAACATAATAAAGGGCATATATGCAAAGCCAACGGCCAATATCACTCTAAATGGAGAGAGCCTGAAAGCATTTCCCTTGAGAACGGGAACCAGACAAGGATGCCCTTTATCACCGCTCTTATTCAACATCGTACTTGAAGTCCTAGCCAGGGAATTAGGCTAGACAAAGAAATAAAGCGTATCCAGATTGGTAAGGAGGAAGTAAAGCTATCACTATTTGCAGATGACATGATCGTATACATGGAAAACCCTAAGGAATCCTCCAGAAAACTACTGAAACTAATAGAAGAGTTTGGAAGTGTCTCAGGATATAAAATAAACATACAAAAATCACTTGGATTCCTCTACATCAACAAAAAGAACACCGAAGAGGAAATAACCAAATCAATACCATTCACAGTAGCCCCCAAGAAGATAAAATACTTAGGAATAAATCTTACCAAGGATGTAAAAGACCTATACAAAGAAAACTATAAAACTCTGCTACAAGAAATTCAAAAGGACATACTTAAGTGGAAAAACATACCCTGCTCATGCATAGGAAGACTTAACATAGTAAAAATGTCTATTCTACCAAAAGCCATTTATACATATAACGCACTTCCAATCCAAATACCAATGTCATACTTTAAGGGGATAGAGAAACAAATCATTAATTTCATATGGAAAGGAAAGAACCCCCGGATAAGCAAAACAATACTGAAAAAGAGGAAGAAAGTGGGAGGCCTCACCCTACCTGATTTCAGAACCTATTATATAGCTACAGTAGTCAAAACAGCCTGGTACTGGTACAACAACAGGCACATAGACCAATGGAACAGAATTGAGAATCCAGATATAAATCCATCCACGTATGAGCATCTGATATTTGACAAAGGACCAGTGTAAGTCAATTGGGGAAATAATAGTCTTTTTAACAAATGGTGCTGGCATACCTGGATATCCATTTGCAAAAGAATGAAACAGGACCCATACCTCACACCATGCACAAAAACTAACTCCAAGTGGATCAAAGACCTAAACATAAAGACTAAAACGATAAAAATCGTGGAAGAAAAAATAGGATCTACCCTAGGAGCCCTAATAAAGGGCATAAACAGAATACAAAACATTACCAAAAATGACGAAGAGAAACCAGATAACTGGGAGCTCCTAAAAATCAAACACCTATGCTCATCTAAAGACTTCACCAAAAGAGTAAAAAGACCACCTACAGACTGGGAAAGAATATTCAGCTATGACATCTCAGACCAGCGCCTGATCTCTAAAATCTACATGATTCTGTCAAAACTCAACCACAAAAAGACAAACAACCCAATCAAGAAGTGGGCAAAGGATATGAACACACATTTCACTAAGGAAGATATTCAGGCAGCCAACAGATACATGAGAAAATGCTCTCGATCATTAGCCATTAGAGAAATGCAAATTAAAACTACGATGAGATTCCATCTCACACCAACTAGACTGGCATTAATTCAAAAAACACAAAATAATAAATGTTGGAGAGGCTGCGGAGAGATTGGAACTCTCATACACTGCTGGTGGGATTGTAAAATGGTACAACCACTTTGGAAATCCATCTGGCGTTATCTTAAACATTAGAAATAGAACTACCTTACAACCCAGAAATCCCACTCCTCGGAATATACCCTAAAGATACAAGAGCCTTCACACAAACAGATATATGGACACCCATGTTTATTGCAGCTCTGTTTACAATGGCAAAAAGCTGGAAGCAACCAAGATGTCTGTCAACGGACGAATGGGTAAATAAATTGTGGTATATTCACACAATGGAATACTACGCATCGATAAAGAACACTGACGAATCTCTGAAACATTTCATAACATGGAGGAATCTGGAAGGCATTATGCTGAGCGAAATGAGTCAGTTGCAAAAGGACAAATATTGTATAAGACCACTATTATAAGATCTTGAGAAATAGAAAAAACGGAGAAGAGCACAGACTTATGTGGTTACAAAGGGGGGAGGGAGGGAGGGAGGGAGAGAGAGGGCTTTTTATTGATCAATCTGTAGATAAGAACTGCTTTGGGTGAAGGGAAAGACAACACTCAATACAAGGAAGGTCAGCCTAATTGGACTGGATTAAAAGTAAAGAGGTTTCCGGGATAAAGTGAAAGCTTCAAAGGTCAGCGAAGCAGGGGCTGAGGTCTGGGGAACTTGGTTTGAGGGGACTTCTAAGTCAATGGGCAAAACAGTTCTATTATGAAAACCCTCTGCATCCCACTTTGAATTGTGGCGCCTGGGGTCCTAAATGCCAACAAGCAGCCATCTAAAATACATTAATTGGTCTCAACCCACCTGGAGCAAAGGCAAAGGAAGAACACCAAGGTCACATGACAACTAAGAACCCAAGAGACAGAAAGGTCCACACGAACCAGAGACCTACATTATCCTGAGACCAGAAGAACTAGTTGGTGCCCGGCCACAATCGATGTCTGTCCTGTCAGGGAGCACAACAGACAACTCCTGAGGGAGCAGGAGACCAATGGGATACAGACCCCAAATCCTCATTAAAAGACCACATCTAATGGTATGATTGCGACTAGAGGAATCCCAGAGACAATGCTCCCCAGAACTTCTGATGGCACAGGACAGGAACCATCCCCGAAGACAAATCATCAGGCATGAAAAGGACCGGTCAGTGGGGGGGAGAGAGATGCTGAAGAAGAGTGAGCTAATTAAATCAGGTGGACACTGGAGAGTGTGTTGGCAACTCTTGACTGGAGGGGGGATGAGAAGATAGAGAGAGAGGGAAGAAGGTAAAATTGGCACGAAACGAGAGACTGTAAGGGCTGACTCAATAGGGGGAGAGCAAGTGGGAGAAGGGAGTAAGATGTATGTAAACCTACATGTGACAGACTGATTGGAATGGTAAATGTTCACTTGAAGGTTAACAAAAATTAAAAAAAAAAAAAATTAGTTTTCTTGCGTATTTCCAAAATCGGAGGACCTGACTGTCAGCATGAAATGATGTTGTTGTTATTTGGTATCTTACTGAGATTTTTTTTCCCTTGTTGTCACTGAAACTTTATTAAACCTTACCAAACATATTGGTAGAAATAACACATTCTTATTTTAATTTCAGTTTTTCTCTCCTGGAAATGTACATCCCCTGATGCCTGAGTAGTGACAGTTAAAAGATTCTTACATTTGCTAATTATTTCTCTTTGGGATTATCTAGAGAGTCCTAGGATAAACTATATATTAGCTTTGATTTTTTTATAATTATGAGAGAAGAATCATTCATTCATCATATGTTTTAAATATTCCTAAAAATAATAGACTAATATCTGAAAGTTGGTCATAAAAATAACACAAAATATTAAATGTTTATAATAAAAGAATTAGCTGAAAGTGTGATTGGTAAGAGAAATCAGTGATACCTTTGTTGTTTTTAGTAATCTAAAAAGACAAATTTAAAATAAAAAATATTCACAATATTTAAGTCACTGTTTAGAAAGATTAGCTTTAAGATTACTTTTTGGTGATTATTATCATCTCCATGAGAAGAAGACAAAAATAAGGTATTTTTTTCCATTTTCTCTTGCTCTTTTTCTGATGAATTCTTTCAAAATATTAAGAAGATCCAATGTATAAAATTTGTTTTCAAGTGGAGTTTCAATCCAAAATAGCCAACACCAGGCCATTTAAGTTCATTCTTGCCTAGGATATTGATCTATATGCGTTCCATTTCAGTTTTTGACTACTTTCGATTTTCCTACTGTTATGGATCAAATTAGGTTCCCCCCAAAATGTGTGTATTAACTTGGTTAGACCATGATTCCCAGTATTCTGTGGTTGTCCTCCATTTTGTGATTGTAATTTTATGTTAAAGAGGATTAGGGTGGGATTGTAACACCTTTACCAGGTAACATCCCTGATCCAACGTAAAGGGAGTTTTCCTGAGATGTGGCCTGTACCACTTTTTATCTCTCAAGAGATAAAAAAGGAAAGGGAAGCAGAGAGTTGGGGAACTTGTACCACCAATAAAGCTGTGCCAGGAGAAGAACGTGTCCTTCGAACATGAGGTCCCTGCGTGGAGAAGCTTCTAATCCAGGGGAAGATTGATGAGAAGGCTGACAGTGAGAGAAAGCCTTCCCCTGGAGCTGATGCCCTGAATTTGGACTTTTAGCCTACTTTACTGTGCAGAAATAAATTTCTTTTTGTTAAAGCCATCCATTTGTGGTATTTCTGTTATGGCAGCACTACATGACCAAGACACCTAGGTTCATAATTCGTACATTCCACCTTCCAATTATTACAGGATGTTTGCTGTTTCTTCTCATTTTGAGTCATGCTACATCAGCAAATGAAAGTCCTGAGAGCTTGACACAATCCACATCATTAAGGTCAACTTTACTTTGAGGAGGTAGTTCTTCCCCAGTAGTATTTTGAGTGCCTTCCATCCTGAGGGGCTCATCTTGCAGCACTGTATCAGACAATGTTCCTCTGCTATCCATAAGGTTCTCACTGGCCAATTTTTTCAGAAGTAGAGCCCCACGTCCTTCTCCTAAGACTGTCTTCATCTGGAAACTCAGCTGAAACCTGTCCACCAAAGGTAACCTGCTGGTATTTAAAATACCAGTGGCAAATCTTGCAGTATCACAGCAACATCCAGGCCACTGCAGTATGACAAACTGACAGACACATGGTAGAAACACAGATATAGGACTTACAAAACATATTGGGGGAGGCGGCACAATTCAATCCATAACAGTTACTGAATTTAAGTTAGTGTAAATGTAAATCAGATTGTTATAAATGTAACATGTTAGGTATCATTATCATGGTAACCACAAAGAAACAACTAAAAAAAATACACACAAAATGAAAAGAGAAGGGAATAAAAACAGTTGACTAAAAAAAAGACATAAAACAAAAAGTTTGACAGTATTAGAAGAAATGAGAGAAAAATAAGTATAAGCCACACAGAAAGCAAATAGCAAAATGACGGAAGAATCTCTTTCCTAGCAGCATTTACTATGAGCTACACATTTCAATGAAAAGGTAGACAGTTGCATAAAAGTTTTTTTAAAAAGCCATGATCTTTCTGTCTACAAAAATCACATCTTAGGCCTAAAGACGCAAATAGAAAGTGAAAGGATGGAAATAGTCACCAAAACATCTAAGGTGGTGATCCTATCATCAGATTAAACAAACTTTAAGTCAAAATCTGTTATAAGATATAAAGAGAGACACTATATAATGACGAAAGAGTAAATTCGTCAAAAATCTGTAACAATTTGAAATATGTATGCACTTCACAACAGAGCCCCAAAATATGTAAGGCAAACACTGAAGTAAATAAAGGGAGAAAAAGACGGTTCTCAAATAATAGGTGGAGATTTTAATACACCACTATTAACAATGAATAAAACAGCTAGAAAGAAGAGCAGTGAATAGAGGATTTGAACAATGAAAAAAAAATTTTTTTTTATAAACCAAGTTGGCTCTGACTCATGACAACCTTATATATAACACAAAGAAATGTTGCCCAATTGTCTGCCATCTTCATGACAATTGGTACGTTTGAGTCCATTGTTGTAACTAATGTGCCAGTCCATCACATTATTTCCCTTGTTTTCACTGACACTTCACTTCACCAAACAGGAAGTCCCAATCTAGCCATTGGTCTTTGCTGAAAACATGTCTAACGTAAACAAGCCAAAGTTTTGCCATCCTCACTTCTAAGGAACATTCTGGTTATATTTCTTCTAAGACTGATATGTTTGTTTTTGTGACAGTCTTTAATACATACAGTATTCTTTGCCAACATCACAGTTCAAATGCATGAATTCTTCTGTCTTCCTTTCTCAATGTCTAGTTTTCACGTGCATATCAGACAATTTCTTCAGTATCATCTATGGAAGGAAGAAGGAAGAAGTCCAAGCTGCTCTGAAGGCATTGGTGAAAAACAAGGCTCCAGGAATTGGTGGAATATCAATTGAGATGTTTCCACAAACAGATGCAGCGCTGGAGGTGCTCACTCATTTATGCCAAGAAATATGGAAGACAGCTTCCTGGACAACTGATTGGAAGAGATCCCTATTTATGCCTATTCCCAAGAAAGGTGATCCAACCGAATGTGGAAATTATAGAACACTATCATTAATATCACACGCAAGCAAAATTTTGCTGAAGATCATTAAAAAATGGCTGTAGCAGTATATCGACAGGGAACTTCCAGAAATTCAGGCTGGTTTCAGAAGAGGACATGAAACCAGAGATATCATTGCTGATGTCAGATGGATCCTTGCTGAAAGCAGAGAATACCAGAAGGATGTTTAAAAAGTGTTTTATTGACTATGCAAAGGCATTTGACTGTGTGGATCATAACAAACTATGGATAATACTGCAAAGAATGGGGATACCAGAATGCTTAATTGTGCTCATGAGGAACCTTTACATAGATCAAGAGGCAGTTGTTTGGACAGAAAAAGGGGATACTGATTGGTTTAAAGTCAGGAAAGGTGTGCGTCAGGGTTGTATTCTTTCACCATACCTATTTAATCTGTATGCTGAGCAAATAATACGAGAAGCTGGACTATATGAAGAAGAATGGGGCATCAGGATTGGAGGAGGACTCATTAACATCCCGCATTATGCAGATGACACAACCTTGCTTGCTGAAAGTGAAGAGGACTTGAAGCACTTACTAATGAAGATCAAAGACCACAGCCTTCACTATGGATTACACCTCAACATAAAGAAAACAAAAATCCTCACAACTGGACCAATGAGCAACATCATGATAAACGGAGGAAAGATTGAAGTTGTCAAGGATTTCATTTTACTTGGATCCACAGTCAACACTCATGGAAGCAGCAGTCAAGAAATCAAAAGACGCATTGCATTGGGTAAATCTGCTGCAAAGGACCTCTTCAAAGTGTTGAAAAGCCAAGATGTGACCCTGAAAACTAAGGTGCGCCTGACCAAAAAACCCAAGCCATGGTTTTTTCAATCACATTATATGCATGTGAAAGCTGGACAGTGAATAAGGAAGACCGAAGAAGAGTTGATGCCTTTGAATTGTGGTGCTGGTGAAGAATATTAAATATACCATGGACTGCCAAAAGAATGAACAAATCTGTCTTGGAAGAAGTGTGGCCAGAATGCTCCTTAGAGGCAAGGATGGTGAAACTGCGTCTTACATACTTTGGACATGTTGTCAGGAGGGATGAGTCCCTGGAGAAGGACATCATGCTTGGCAGAGTACAGAGGGTCAGTGGAAAAGAGGAAGACCCTCGACAAGGTGGATTGACACAGTGGCAGCAACAATAAGCTCAAGCATAACAACGATTGTAAGGGTGACACAGAACTGGGCTGTGTTTCATTCTGTTGCGCATAGGGTTGCTATAAGTCGGAACCGACTTGAAGGTACCTAACAACAACACTCAGGCAATTGAAAAGACCATGGCTTGGGTCAAGCATGCTTTCTTAGTTATCTAGTGCTGCTATAACAGAAATAGCACAGTGAATGGCTTTAACAAATAGAAATTTATTCTCTCACTGTCTGTGAGGCTAGAACCCCAAATTCAGGGTGCTGGCTCCAGAGGAAGGCTTTCTCTCTGTGTTGGCTCTGGGGGAAGGTCCTTATCATCAGTCTTCACCAGTTGAGGATCTTTTCAGCTCAAAGACCCCAGGTCCAAGGGATGCGCTCTTCTCATGGCTCCTGTTTCTTAATGGCATTAGGTCCCCCATCTCTCTGCTCACTTCTCTTTTTTATATCTCAAAGGACATTGATTTAAGACACAACCTAATCTAGTAGATTGAATCTAGCCTTATTAACATAACTGCCTTGAATCCTGCCTCATTAACATCATAGAGGTAGGATTTACAACACATAGGAAAATCATGTCAGATGACAAAATGGTGGACAATCACACAATACTAGGAATCATAGCCCAGCCAATTGGACACATTTTGGGGGGACACAATTCAATCTACGACATACACCTTAGTCAACAAAGTGACTTCTTAGCATCTTAAAACTTAAAAGAGGTTTAGCAAATTTCCCTAATATATTACATTGTTTGATCGTACAGCAGATTTCCCTAATATATTACATTGTTTGATTTCTTGACTGCCGATTCCCTGAATATTGGCTGTTGATCGAAGTGGAATGAAATCATTGAATACTTCAATTTTTCTCCATTTATCATGATGTTATTTGTCAGTCCAGTTGTGAGGATTTTTGTTTTCTTCATGCTCAGGCTGTAGTGTTTTACCTTCATCAGTAAATGCTGAAAGTCATATTTATTTCCTGCACATTGCAAGTTGTTAAAAAATTTTCCTCCAATCCTCATGTCACGTTCTTCTTCAGAAAATCCAGCTTCTCAGATTATTTAAAAGTAAGGTGAAAGGATATAGCCTTAGTGCACATGTTTTCCAATTTTAAACCAGGCAGTATACACCTTTGTTCTGTTTCTTGATATATGCACTGGTCCCACATGAGTACAATCAAGTTTACTAGAATTTCCATTTTTGTACTGTTAGCCATAATTTCTTATGATTCAAATGAATGCCTTTGATTAATTAATAAACAGTTGCTTTCAGTCAAGATCTGTCTGACATCAACAATGATATCCCTTGTTCCACATTCTCTTCTGAATCCTTCTTGAACTTCTGGCAGGTTCCCTGTTTTTGTATAGCTACAGTCTCTTCTGATCTGAACAGTTTTCAGCAAAATTTTGCTAGTATGTAACATTAATGATATTATTTGATAATTTATTCTCTCCAAAAGATTGCGTTTCTTTAGACTGGGCACAAAATATGGATCTCTTCCAATTGATTGCCCAAGTAACTGTCTTCCAAATTTCTTAACATAGACAAGTATGTTTCTAGGGTTGCATCCCTTTGTTTAAATATCTCAATTGGTATTCTGTCAGTTCCTGGAGCCTTGTTTTTGTGAACGTCTTCAGTGCAACTTCATCTTCTTCCTTCTGTGTAGGCAGTTCTTTCTTTCTTTCTATATTATTTATTTATTTATTGGTGGCAATATCCACAGTCAAAAGGAATTGGTTGACATTCGACCATTTCAGAAGTCAGCATATGAGTAAGAACCTATGGTACTGAAGGAAGAAGTCCAAGCTGAGCTGAAGGGAATGGAAAAAACAAGCCTCCAGAAATTGACAGAGTCCCAATTCAGATGTTTCAACAAACAAATACAGCACTGCAGGTGCTCACTCTTCTATGTCAAAAAAATTGGAAGACAGCTGCCTGGCCAACCAACTGGAAAAGATTCCAAAGAAAGGTGATCCAAAAGAATGCAGAAATCATCTAGCAATGTGATTAATACCACGTACAAGTAATATTTTGCTGAAGATCATTCAAAAGTGGTTGCAGCAATACATTGACAGGGAACTGCCAGAACTTCAAGCCTGATTCAGAACAGGACATGGAGCAAGGGATGTATCATTGTTGATATCAGATGGATCTTGGCCAAAAGCAGAGAATACCAGAAAGATGTTTACCTGTGTTTTATTGACTATGCAAAGGCATTCCACTATGCGGATCATAACAAATTATGGATAACATTTGTGAGGAATGGAAGTTCCAGAACACTTAATTGTGCTCATGAGGAACCTGTACATAGACCAAGAGGTGGCGGCTCCAACAGAACAAGGGAATACTGCATAGTTTAAAGTTGAGAAAGATATGTGTCAGTGTTGCATCCTTTCACTATACTCATTCAATCTGTATGTATGAGAAGCTGGACTATATGAAGAAGAATTTGGCATCTGGATTGAAGGAAGACTCATTAACAACTTATGCAGACAACACAACCTTCTTGCTGAAAGTGAAGAGGACTTGGAGGACTTACTGATGAAGATCAAAGACTACAGACTAGTATGGATTACACCTCAACAAAAAATCCTAACAACCAGAAGAATAAGCAATATCATGATAAATGAAGAAAAGATTGAAGTTGTCAACCATTTTATTTTGTTTGTGTCCCCAGTAAATGACCATGCAAGCAACAGTCAAGAAATCAAAAGCCTCATTGCATTGGGCAAATTTGCTGCACAAGACCTCTTTAAGTACTAAAAAACAAAGATGTCCTATTTAGGACTAAGGCGTGCCTGACCCAACCGTAGTATTTTAAATCCTCATATGCATGTAAAAGTTGGACAATGAATAAGGAAGACTGAAGAAGAATTGACGCCTGGTATTGGTAAAGAATATTGAATATACTATGTACTGCGAGAAGAATGAAAAAATCTGTCTTAGAAGAAGTACAGATGGAATGCTCCTTAGAAGCCAGGATGGTGAAACTTGTCTCATGTATTTTGGACATGTTATCAGGATGGACCAGTCCTTGGAGAAGAACATCATGTTTGGTAAAGTAGAGGGTCAGTGAAGAAGAGGAAGACACTCAATGAGATGGATTGACACAGTGGTTGCAACAATGGGCTCAAACATAGCAACGATTATGAGGATCGCGCAGGACCAGACTGCGTTTCCTTCTGTCGTACATAGGTTTGCTATGAGTCAAAGCTGACTAGATGGCACCTAACAATAACAGCAACAATTCCCAGTCATGCACCATTTCAACAATTTCTACACGTGCACCTCAATGTACAACATTGATTACATTCTTCAGGTTGTATAAGCATTCTCATCATCCTTCTCCAAACTGTTCCAGCACCATTGACTTAGACTCACTGCCCTCTAAGCTTCTCATTTAACCCTTTGAGTTGCTAAGTCAGTTTGATCTCACAGAGATAACTATTTAAAAGAGCACAATTCTCAAGGCAGACATAGTTTAGTTTTTAAGATAAACTATTTTTTATTCCAAAGACTTCAGGGAATAGTTTTGGTTTAAGGTTTAAAGTTTAAAGGCTAGTTCAGGGCAATAGTTTGGGGGGTCGATCCAGCCTCAATGGCTCCAGAAAATCTGGATTCCATTAAGAACTTTTATATTCCATTCCACATTCTTCCCCCTTTTCATCAGGATTCTTCTATAGGCCCTTTGATCAAAATGATCAGTAATGACAGCCAGGCACCAGCCAATTCTTCTGGTCTCATGGCAAAGAGGCAGTCATTCATGAAGGCAACCAGATACACAATCCATTTCCTCCTCCAATTCCTGACTCTCCTTCCTCTGGTGCTCCAGGTGAATGGAGACCTATCGTTGCACCTTGGATGGCCACTTGCTGCCTTTAAAGACCCCAGGCACTACCCTATAAACTAGGAGGTAGAACAAAAGTACTGAGAAAGAATATTAGGCCGATTGATTGAGATGTCCCTCAAAACTATGACCATAAACCTTCAAACCAAGAAAACAAATCCTTTGAGATGTTTGGTTGTATCTAAGTGGTCTCAACAGCTGTTTTTTTTTTTTTTAATATATATAGATATATCACCACTGGTGGTACCGTGGTTAAAGCACTCAGCTGCTAACCAAAAGTTCAGTTGTTCAAACCGACCAGCCGCTCTGTGGGAGAAAGATGTGGCAGTTGGCATCTGTAAAGATTTACAGCCTTTGAAACCCTGTGGTTCTACTCTGCTGTATAGAGCCGCTATGAGTTGGCATCAACTCGATTGCAGTAGGTTTGGCTTTTTTTGTTTGATCACAACATTTGCCAGTTCAATGTTTTTTAGGTGTACAGCATAGTGATATCAATTACATTAATCAGTTGCACAACAATTACCCTTAATTAATTTCAAATTTACCATTACTCTAAAAAGTAACTCACTACTTCTCAAGAAATATTTTCCCTTCCCCTCTCTCCTACCCCTGGTATCCACTAAAAAAATTTAGCCTCTATATTTGCCTACTCTTGTCATTTTACGTAAGTGAGATCGTACAATATGTGTCCTTTTGATTGACTTTTTCACTCAGCATAATATCTTCAAGGTCCATCCCTGTTGCAGCATGTATCAGGACTTCATTTCTCTTTCTGGCTGAGTAGTATTCCACAGTATCTATTTCCCACATTTTACTTACCCATTCGTCTATTGATGAACATGAAGTTTGTTTCCACCTTTTAGCTATTGTGAACAGTGCTGCAATGAACATTGGTGTACATATGTCTGTTTGTGTCCCTGCCCCTGAGTCCTTTGGGTATATATCTAGGAGTGGAATTGCTGTATCATATACTAGTTGTATTTTTAGTGTTTTGAGAACCACCAAACTATTTTCCACAATGGTTGTACCATTCAGTACCAGCAGTTTTTGATCATATTTTACCTCCTGAAATGGTTGAATGTCAACCAATACTTTTTGGTACAGTGATTATATTACTTTCATCTTCTTTTGATGCTTCCTGCATCATTCAATTTTTTGCACATACAGTAATGCAACTCAAGGCTTAAATTTCCTCTTCAGTTCTTTCAGCTTGAGAAATGCTGACCATGTTTTTCCCCTTTTGTTTTTTAACTCCAGGTCTTTGCACATTTCATCATAATAATTTACCTTGGGTTTTTGAGCTCCTTATGCTGCCCTTTTGCCTCCTTATTGTCTGCTGTCGTCTTTAGATGTGTTATTCTGTAAAAATAATACCTCTCACCTCCACAGCTTTCATAATTTTATCTCTATCACTTGTTTTGAACAATTGAATTTAATGTGGTTTGGTCTAGTTATCTTCTTGTTTCTTGTGCTTAGGTTTCTTTGAGCTTCTTGGATCTGTGAATTTATAGTTGTTTATTAAAAATCAAATTTGAAATATTATGGCTACTTTTTCTTTACGTATTTTTTCTGTGCACAACCACTATTCTCTTAGGTGCAACAGTTACCTGGGTTGAAGGCTTTTTGAAGAGATCCTCAATTAATTATTGTTCTTATCTTTTGAAATTTGTTTTTCTTTCTGAATTTCATTTTAGATCATTTCTAATGCCATATCTTCAAGGTCTATAATCATTTCTTTTGCAAAGTCTGATAACCATTAACCTCAACCCAACTAATTCTCATCTCACATACTCTATTTGTGTGTATGTGTGTGTTCTAAAGTTCCACTGAGTTTTGTTGTCATTGTTATTGTTGTTTTTATCTTCCATGTCTCCACTGAACTTGAGGAACCTATGGCAAACAGTTATAATAACTCTTGTAATGTATTACCCTGCTAACTGTAAGGTATGCAGCATTTCTAAGTTAGAATTTCATGTGTATGTATTTTGTTTTTGTTTTTTATTGTGGTAATAAGATATATAAAGTATATGTCATTTAAATAATTAACATGCATAATTCTGTAACATTGATTGCATCCTTCGTATTGTACATGTGTTCTTGCTATCCTTTTCCAAAGCATTCACCTACCATTAACATAAACTTAATGCCCCCTAAACATGAATCCCCCCTTTTCCCCTCCCTTCCATCCCTGGTAACCAGTAATAATCTTCGGTGTCTATACATTTGCTTATTTCATATAAGTGGGATCCTACAGTATTTGTCCTTTTGTGACTGACTTATTTTGATCATGCATGGGGTAGCATGCAGCTAGACTTCATTTCTCTTTATGACTATCATTTCATTGTGTGTATATATCACATTTTTTATCCACTTATCTGTTGCACATTTTGGTTTTTTCCACATTTTGGCTGTTATGAAAAGTGCTTCAATAAACATTGCAGTACAGGTTTCCATTTGTATCCCTGCTTTCACTTCTTCTGAATATAAACACAGCATTCAGATTGCTGAGTCGTACGGTAGTCCTATGTTCAGCCTTTTGAGGAACTGCCAAAATGTTTTCCACAGTGGATGTAACATTTTATATTCCCACCAGCAATGGACGAGGGTTCCAGATTTCCCACAACCTTGCAAACACCTGCTGGTTTCTGTTTTTTTTTTTTTTTTTCCTTTGATCCTTGACATTCTAGTAGGGGTGATGTGGCATCTCACTGTGGTTTTGATCTGCATCTTCCTAATGACTAGTGACATTTGGTATCTTCTCGTGTGTGTTGGCCATTTTGATATCCTCTTTGGTGAAAGGTTGGTTCAAGTCCTTTGTCTTTTTTTTTATTGAGTTGTTTGTCTTTTTGTTGTTAACTTGTAGAAATTTTTGTATATATATTAGATTTTTATTGTCTGTATGATTTCCAAAATTTTCCTCCCAATCTGAAGGCTGTATCCTCACTTTGTTGATAAAGTCCTTTGATGAACAAAATTTAGTTTTTATGAGGTCCTAGTTTTTTTAGTCATCTATTTGTCTTTTGCTGCTCATGCTTTTGTTGTCATATCTGCTAATGCATTTTTAAAAACTAGGTCCCATAGCCTGGACCCTATATTTTCTTCTAAGTATTTTATTAGTTTAGTTTTCACATGTATGTCCTTGATCCATTTTGGATTGGCTTTTGTGCATGGTGTGTGGCATGGATCCTGATTTGTTCTTCTGCATGTGGAAATCCAATTTTTCCAGCATCATTTGTTAAATAGTCTTTTCCCCATTGAATGGACTTAGCACAGTTGTAAAACATCAGTTGACTATAGATGTATGGATTTATTTCTGAGCTCTTAATTCTACTTCATTGTTCTATATGTCTGTTATTATACCAGTACCAGGCTGTATTATTACTATGGCTTTATAGCATATTTTGAAATCAAGAAGCGCTACTCCTCCTACTTTGTCCTTCTTTATCAAAATTGCTTTGTGTATTTGGGATCTATTACCTTTCCATATAAATTTGAGAATTGGCATTTTTTTTTTTTTTCTGCAAAAGAGGCTTTTGAAATTCTGATAAAGATTGCATTAAGTCTATACGTTATTTTGGGTGGTATTGACACCTAACAATATTAAGTGTTCCGACCCATGAACATGGAATGCCTTTCCATTTATTTAGGTCTTCCTTAATTTTTTTTTAAGCAATGTTTATAGTTTTCTGTGTCCAAGTCTTTTGCTTCATGGATGTTAATTATTTATCCAAGAGAACTGTGATCATTAAAGTTGTGTGTCAACTTGGCTGTGCCATGATCCTCAGTGATTTGACACTTATGATGTAGTTTGTCAGTTTTTAATGATATAATCACCTCCATAATATCTAATATAATGTGATCACCTCCATGATGAGATCTGTTATAAGCAGCCAATCAGTTGAAAGGGAATTTCCTTGAGGCTGTGGCCTGCATCCAATATAGGTGGACTTTATGGCAAGGCTGTCTGGCTTTTGCTTGCACTGGCTTTTATTCATCTGACCTCTGGTTCTTGAGACTTGAGCTAGCAGCTTACCTGACATCTTACCTGCCAAATTTGGGACTCATCAGCCTCCACAGCCTGTGAGCCAGAGGCTTCCCATCTGATTTTCTGATTTTGGATTCTCCAGTACCTGTGGCTAAGTGAGTCAGAAGAAGCCTCCAGCCTGACCCACGAACTTGGGCCTTACCAGCCTCAACAACCACATGAGCCATTTCCTTTTTAAAAATCTCTCTCTCTCTCTCTCTATATTTATATGTTGCACTGATTTTGCCACTGTAGAGAACCCAGCCTAAGATATTTGGTACCAAAAGTGGGGTGCTGCTGTAAGAGATACCTAAAATGTGGAAGCAGTTTTGAAACTGTCAATGGGTAGGGATTGGGAAAGTTTTAAGCTGCCTGGTAATAAAAGATTAGGTTGCCTTGAAGAGACTGTTGGTGGAATTATGGCATTATGGACATAAATGACAATTCTGGTGAGGACTCACAAGGAAGTGAGAGGGACTGCAATACTGGAGATGACACAGATGGTGAGAAGCAGCAGCAGAGAAATGGCAGCAGCTGAAGCCAGACCACAAAGCACGAGAGCTGAGTGCCTTTGTGTGGGACTGATTCTGAGCACTTGCTGTTGGAGTTAGGCTTGCTAACCACATAAAGCATGATAGCGGAGTGCCTCCTGGCTGAAGTTTACGGGCAGAGTGAGATGCTTCCAGGCACTTATCAGTGGAGCTAAATAACTGGAACACTTGCCCCAGCAGGGCAGACAGGCAGTGAGGGCCAAGGGACTGAGGGGCGAGGGAATCATGAAGAAGAAACTGAAGAGACAAGGAACACAGGAAGCACAGCTGCCTCAGTCTCAAATGGTAGTGCCATGACCTCTGGGGTCTGAAGGGGTGGAGCCATGGCCTCTGGGTCTTCAAAGGGTGGGGCCACAGCATCCTAAGTTTCAAAGAGCCAGATCATCAATATCTCAGTTTCGGAGTGTGGGGCTGCCTTTCCCGAGTGCCAGTGGAGTGGGGCCAGATCTACTGCCCAAGCTGAGGAGCTGAAGATGCCCTACTGAAAGGGCACAAGAACAGAGCTTACTGGCGCTGAGGGGGCAGGTTCACCACTCAGATGAACTAAGAGAATGGGGCTGCCCAAGTCTGAGAGAACAGAGGTTGCCATTCCAGTGGACTGGAAAGGCAGAGCTGAAGCCAGAACTCAGGGGCCTCCACCCAGAATCCAGAGACTGTGGCCAACACCCAGAGTCTGGAGAACAGGGTCACTACCTAAGTGGTCTCAGAGAGCAAAGCATTGCTTTCAAGGCTTGAAAGTTAATGTAATGTGTTCTGCTGATTTGTTTGGTGCCTGTTATCCCTTCTTTCTGTTCAATTTCCTCCATTTGTAATGGAAATGTCTAGCTTGTGCCTGTTCCACAATTGTACTTTAATATTTTAGGAACATTATTTTCATGAGAGAGGTATTCTTACAGATATTTCTTAAAGACCTCTTCTCCTAGGTATTTCAACTATGCCAGCATTGGTCTTGATTGAATAATACGCTGACTGAAGTTCAAGGTTTTTTTTCAAATTCTGGTGGAAGTATAATATAAGAACTCAACTTCTATCAATTTCAAGTAGTACAGGAACAACCGTAAAAAGAAAATTTCTTATGAAGTATTACTCAAAACCAGAAAGATGTGCTTTATAGCTGAAATCATTTAGGGTGGCTTTTTTTTTTAATATTATCTAAAATAGATATTACAGATTTGACAGAATTATGACAGCTACTGAGAGCAATCATGGTAATAGTGGGGAAAATTGACTAGATTTTAAAAGCATTAGGGAGGACAGAGAGATGGAGTTGGAAGAATATATGATAGCATACTAAAGAAGAAAACAAAAAAAGAGGGGGAGTTGGGAAGTTAGAAGAGCAGAACTCCAAATAAAGGTTTTGCAAAGTAAAAATGATACAATTTTGAATTGACTATTAAAGAAGGATATCTTAGACTCCAATGTATCTATAATGGAATCAGTGGTATAAGAATGTACAGAGGCATTGTAAGTGAGCAGAGATGCAACACCAGTGGAGGAAATTCGTGTACCATACTCCAATGTTGGGGAGGTCTAAGAATCTGAAACTCAGGAAGTTTTCACTTTAGATTCAGGCAAAGATGTTATTAGAATGAGATGTTTATATGCTGGCAAATAAACAGACTGTTAAGTTTCAAGGCAAAATAAACATGGATGGATATAATACTGTTAAATTGTTGTTAGGTGCCGTCAAGTCAATTTCAACTTATAGTGACTCTATGTACAACACTATTAAATAGGGTTAATTAAAAGAGGTAAGAGCAAAAGAAGTTAGAAATCAAGGTATCAGATTTTAGAAATGAAAGTTTTGAACCAGGAGCAAATTACCCAATAAGCAAGCTAAGCACTGGCTTACTTATGCTTACTTACTAATCTGCAGTTAAGACAGAGGTCCCCAGGCTGCAGAAAATTCCACTGACTCAAACAGCTTGCTTGGCCTGCCTCACAAATTTGCATTGGAATCCTAGTTCCTTTGCTTGGCCTGCCCCGTAAAAATCCTGGTGATGCATGAAGTTGTATGTAAAACCCATTGCACCTGCACAGTATGACTAAGAATGTTGCTGATACTACTCATCAGACATGGAAGGGACTGGACAATGGGTTGGAGAGAGATGCTGGTGAAGAGTGAGCTACTTGTATCAGGTGGACACTTGAGACTGTGTTGGCATCTCCTGTCTGGAGGGGAGATAGGAGGGTAGCGAGGGTTAGAAACTGGCAAAACCGTCACGAAAGGAGAGACTGGAAGGAGGGAGCAGGCTGACTCATTAGGGGGAGAGTAAGTGGGAGTATGGAGTAAGGTGTATATAAGCTTATATGTGACAGACTGACTTGATTTGTAAACTTTCACTTAAAGCACAATAAAAATTATTAAAAAAAAGAATGTTGCTGATACCACTTGTACAAAATCCCTATTTATAAATTGCTTAAAAATAACACTTCCTCTCACACTTAAGGAGCAGTCTTGGTGTCAGCAGCTCTGACTGACTCCTTTCCTTGTGCAATGAAATAAAGGCAGCTATCTGCACTCCCATCTTGGTCTCTTGTTTATCGGCCAATACAAGACATGTCGAGCAAAACTGGGGTTTCCACCCAGGCAAAATAGTGAACAATTTCACATTTTTTCATCACATCAAAGATTCTGCTTGAGGACAGAGCCAAGATGGAGGAGTAGTCAGATGCTTACAGTGATCCCTCTTACAGCATAGACCCCTCCCCCCAAAAAACTAAAGGATTACATATATGACAAGCTAAGAGCCCTGAACATCAAAGACAAAGTTAGAAAATGTACTGAGCAGCATGGGGAAGGAGAGATGGTTCAGAAGTGGTAAGGAGTTGTGGGACCTGAATCGCCAGGAACCCTCAGGCACCATTCTTGGAGCAACAATGGCAGGGCTGGCAGAAGTGTTCTGGACATGGTTTCCTCAAGGAGAGACAGCAAGCCCACAGCCTACTAATACCTCTGGAACCAGAGAAAAACAGCAATCTCAGCAAAAGATAAATACTTGCATTTATTTTACCACACCCAGAACCCAACAGGCTTCAGTGACTGTCGATTTCCCTGGGCATGAGAGAGGCCCTGCTGGGTGCTGAGACCCATTTTCCCAGCCTTAAAGAAGGAATAAATTCACAACTGGGAGAAAAGATAAACTGCCAGCTCCACGAAGCTGGTGAGCTCAGGACAGAAGCGGCTCCTGTTCAGGCACAAGTGGTCCATGGACTTTGAATAGCTTTCACCACAGCATGGACTTGTGTGGGTCCATTTCAGAAGAATAGATCCTTGTTGGCAGACTGCAACAGTTTCAGCTGTGTGGTGGAGAGGTGGGTGTTGGATGTTTGATGGCACTTTGCCAATTAAACAGCATCCTCACCTACCCACACCAGGGTCCTAAGGACTGGTGGTTCCACTCACATCACCTAGCTAACCATGACATGATTCCAGAGATAAGTGGTACCTCCCAGTCCTTACAACCAAAAGCATTGGGTGCCCATGGTCCAGAAACAGAACCCACCCACCTGTGTGCTCTAGGGAACAGAGGTGTGCTTTCCTCACAGGCACTCAGGGGACAATTGCCAGCCCCTTCCTTGTTCAGAGAGTGACCTCCTGCAGCAACCAGATACCTGTACATACACCAATCACTACTGCCTCCTAAGGTTGTAGACACAGCCTGTACCACACACTTGATTACCAACTATGAGGACACCTGAGCTGAACCCATACAAAGAAAGTGAATGGACTCCTAGGCTTATATGCCTGGTAACAGCTCTAGCCATCTGGTGACAGGACGTTAGAGCTTCAAAGGCTAAAATAATCAAGCTAGCTCACTCAAGCAGCCTATTTGGCACTTCAAAACGAAACCAAGCAAGAAGCTAGGATACAGTAAGCAAACATAAAATCAACTAATACAATAACTTATAGATGGCTCAGAGACAACAGTAATATCATATCACATAAAGAAGCAGGCCATGATCACTTCAACAAGCTATCAAAACAAAGAATCAAGGAATGTTTTGGATGAAGGTGTATTCCTAGAATTACCAGATGTAGAATACAAAAGATTAGTATACAGAATTCTTCAAGACATCAGGGAGGAGATCAGGCAAAACACAGAACAAGCCAAGGAACACACAGATAAAGCAGTTGAAGAAATTTAAAAGGTTATTCAAGAACATAAAGAAAAATTTTATAAGTTGCAGGAATCCATAGAGAGACAGCAAAAATAAATTGAGAAGATTAATAATAAAATTACAGAATTAGACAGTTTGATAGAAAGTCAGAGGAGCAGAATTGAGGAAGTAGAAGGCAGAATTAGTGAGATTAAAGATTAAACACTTGACACCAATATATTTGAAGAAAAATCAGATAAAACAATCTAAAAAAAAATGAAGAAACCCCAAGAATCATGTGAAACTCTATCAAGAGAAATAACCTATGAGTGGTTAGAGTACCAGAACAGGGAGGTATAACAGAAAATACAGAAAGAATTGTTGAAAAGTTGTTGGCAGAAAACTTCCCTGATGTCGTGAAAGATGAGAAGATATCTATTCAAGATGCTCCTTGAGCTCCAAATAAGGTAGATTTCAAAAGACAGTCACCAAGACATATTATAATCAAACTTGCCAAAACCAAAGATAAAGAGGGAATTTTAAGAGTGGCTAAGGATAAATGGTGGTCTGGGTAGCGATAAATGAAAAGTCGCCTACAAAGCAGAGTCAACAAGAATAATCTTGGACTACTTAGCAGAAACCATGCAGGCAAGAAGGCAATGGGGTGACTTTTATAAAGCATTGAAGGAAAATAATTGCCAGCCAAGAATTTTATATCCAGCAAAACTGTCTCTCAAATAAAAAGGCGAAATTAGGGCATTTCCAGATAAGCAGAAGTTTAGGGAATTTGTAAAAACCAAACCAAAACAACAAGAAATACTAAAGGGAGTTCTCTGGTTAGAAAATCAATAATAACAGATATCAGCCCAAGACTAGAACACAGGACTGAGCAACCAGATGTCAACTCAGATAGGGAAATCAGAAAAATAAGTCAATATAAAGAAATGCTCAAAACAAGGAAACAGTAATATCATTGTGTAAAAGAAGACAACATTAAAACAATAAAGCGGGGCTAAGAAATGTAGTAATAAATTTTCCATATGAAGAGGAAGTCAAGGCAATATAAAGAAATAAAACTTAGGCTTAAACTTAGAAAAATAGGGATGATATTAAGGTAACCACAAAGGAAACTAACAATCCTACTCATCAAATTAATATACAAGAAAAAAAATAAAGACTCAACAAAAAAGAATAAGACGAAAAGACTATATAAAAAGATAAACTATTCAGCACAAAAAACTAAGTGGGAAAAACTGTCAACAACACACACACACAAAAATCAAAATGACAGCATTAAACTCATACCCATCCATAATTACACTGAATGTAAATGGACTAAGGGCACCAATTAAAGAGAGAGAGGATGGCAGAGTAGATAAAAAGAAAACACCATCTGTCTATATGCTGCCTACAAGAGATACAAACAAACTAAAATTCAAAGAATGAAAAAAGTACATCAAGCAAACAACAATTAAAAAGAGCAGAAGTGGCAATATTAATTTCTGACAAAATAGATTTTAAAGTTAAATCCACCAAAAATGATAAGGAAGGACACTATATAATGATTAAAGGGACAATATACCAGGAGGATATAACCATATTAAATATTTATGCACCCAATGACAGGGCTGCAAGATACATAAAACAAACTCTATCAGCATTGAAAAGTGAGAGACACAGCTCCAGAATAATGGTAGGAGACTTCAACACACCACTTTCGGTGAAGGACAGAATATCCAGAAGGAAGCTCAGTAAAGACACACAAGATCTAAATGCCACAATCAATGAACTTGATCCCATATACATATACAGAACACTCCACCCAAGAGCAGCCAAATATATTTTCTTCTCCAGTGCACATGGAACATTCTCTGCAGTAGACCACATACTAGGTCATAAAGCAAGCCTTAACAGAATCCAAAACATCAAAATATTACAAAGCATCTTCTCTGACCATAAGACCATAAAAGTGGACATCAATAACAGAAAAAGTAGGGAAAAGAAATCAAACACTGGGACACTGAACAATATCCTGCTCAAAATGACTGGATTATAGGAGACAAAAAGGACGGAATAGTGAAATTCATAGAGTCCTGTGAGAATGAAAACACTTCCCATCAGAACCTGTGGGACACAGCAAAAGCAGTGCTCAGAGGTCAGTTTATGTCAATAAGTGCACACATAGAAAAAACAGAAAGGGCCAAAATCAAAGAATTTTCCCTACAACTTGAACAAAGAGAAGAAGAGAAAACAAAAGAAGCCTTGAGACACCAGAAGAAAGCAAATAAAAAAATTAGAGCAGAAATAAATGAAATAGAGAACAGAAAAACTACAGAAAGAGTTAACAAGACCAAAAGCTGGATCATTGAAAAAAATTAACAAAATTGATAAACCATTGGCCAAACTGACAAAAGAAACCAAGCAAATAACCCAAATAAGAATTGAGATGAGCAATATCGCAACAGACCCAAGTAAAATTAAAAGAATCGTATCAGACTATTATGAAAAACTGTACTCTAACAAAGTTGAAAACCTAGGAGAAATGGATGAATTTCTAGAAATACACTACCTACCAACACAAATGGAGTAGAACAACTAAATACACCAATAACAAAAAGAGAGATTAAAAGGGTAATTAAAAACTCCCAACAAAAAAAAAATGCCCTGGCCTGGATGGCTTCGCTGCCGAGCTCTACCAAACTTTCAGAGAACTGTTAACACCACTACTACCAAAGGTATTTCAGAGCATAGAAAAGGATGAAATACTCCCAAACTCATTCTATGAAGCCAGCTTATCCCTGATACCAAAACCAGGTAAAAAAAAAAAAAAAAGATGCCACAAAAAAAGAAAATTACAGACTTATGTCCCTCATGAATATACATGCAAAAATCCTCAACAAAATTCTAGCCAATAGATTTCAACAACATATCAAAAAAATAATTCACCATGACCAAGTGGGATTCATACCACGTATGCAGGGATGGCTCAAGATTAGAAAAACAATTAATGTAATCCATCATATAAATAAAACGAAAGACAAGAACCACATGATTTTATCAATTGATGCAAAAACGACATTTGACAAAGTTCAACACCCATTCATGATAAAAACTCTCAGCAAAATAGGAATAGAAGGAAAATTCCTCAACATAATAAAGGGCATTTATACAAAGCCAACTACTAAAATCATTCTAAATGGAGAGAATCTGAAAGCATTCCCCCGAGAACTGGAACCAGCCAAGGATGCCCTTTATCATCACTCTTATTCAACATTGTGCTGGAGGTCCTAGCCAGAGCAGTTAGGCTAGATAAAGAAATAAAGGGCATCCAGATTGTAAGGAAGAAGGAAAATTATCTCTATTTGCAGAAGACATGATCTTATACACAGAAAACCCTAAAGAATCCTCAAGAAAACTACTGAAACTAATAGAAGAGTTCAGGAGAGGATCAGGATACAAGATAAACATAGAAAAATCTGTTGGATTCCTCTACACCAACAAAAAGAACATCAAAGAGGAAATCACCAGATCAATACCACTTACTGTAGCCCCCAAGGAATAAATCTTACCAGTGATGTAAAAGACCTATACAAAGAAAACTACAAGACACTAATGCGAGAAACCAAAAGAGACCTACATAATTGGAAAACAAACCTTGCTCATGGATAGAAAGACTTAGGATAAGAAGATTGTAAAAATGTCGATTCTACCAAAAGTGATTTATAGACACAATACAATTCAGATCCAAATTACAAAGACATTTTTTAATGACATGGAGAAACAAAACACCAAATTTATATGGAAGGGAAAGAGGACCCAGATAAGTAATGCATTACTGAAAAAGAAGAACAAAGTGGGAGACCTCATACTACCTGATTTTAGAACCTATTATAAAGCCACAGTAGTCAAAACAGCCTGGTACTGGTACAACAACAGATACGTAAACCAATGGAACAGAATTGAGAATCCGGACATAAATCCATCCACATATGAGCAGATGATATTTGACAAAGGCTCCAAGTCAGTTAAATGGGGAAAAGACAGTCTCTTTAACAAATGGTGCTGGCATAACTATATATCTGTCTACAAAAAATGAAACACGACCTATACCTCACTCCATGCACAAAAACTAACTCAAAATGGATCAAAGGCCTAAACACAAAATCTAAAACAATAAAGATCATGGAAGAAAAAATAGGGATAGGGACAAAGTTAGGAGCCCTAATACATGGCATGAACAGTATACAAAACATTACTAAAAATGCAGAAGAAAAACTAGATAACTGGGAGCTCCTAAAAATCAAACACTTATGCTCATCCAAAGACTTCACCAAAAGAGTAAAAAGATTACCTACAGACTGGGAAAAAGTTTGTAGCTATGACATTTCCGATCAGCATCCGATCTCTAAAATCTACATGATACTGCAAGAACTCAACTACAAAATGACAAAAAACCCAATTAAAAAATGGGCAAAGGATATGAACTGGCACTTCACTAAAGATGACATTCAGGTAGCTAACAGATACATGAGGAAATGCTCACGATGATTAGCCACTAGAGAAATGCAAATGAAAACTACAGTGAGATTCTATCTCCAACAAGGCTGGCATTAATCCAAAAAACACAAAATAATCAATGTTGGAGAGGTTGTGGAGAGACTGGAACACTTACACACTGCTGGTGGAAATGTAAAATGGTACAACCACTTTGGAAATTGATTTGGCGCTTCCTTAAAAAACTAGAAGTAGAACTACCGTATGATCAAGCGATCCCACTCCTTGGACTACATCCTAGAGAAATAAAAGCATTTACATGAACAGATATATGCACACCCATGTTCAGCACAGCACAGTTTAGAATAGTAAAAAAATTGACGCAACCAAGCTGCCTATCAACAGATGAATGGATAAATAAATTATGGTACATTCACACAGTGGAATACTAAGCATCGATAAAGAACAATGATGAATTCGTGAAACATTTTGTAACATGGAGGAATCTGGAAGGTATCAATGCTGAGTGAAATTAGTCAGTTGCAAAGGACACATATTGTATGAGATCACTATTATAAGAAACTCAAGAAATAGTTTAAACAGAGAAGAAAATATTCTTTGATGGTTAAGAGAGTGGGAAGGGAGGGAGAGAGGGTAAGAAGTATTCACTAATTAGTAGAGAAGAACTATTTTAGGAGAAAGGAAAGACAGCACACAATACAGGAGAGGTCAGCACAACTGGACTAAACCAAAAGCAGTTTACTGAATAAGCTGAATGCTTTGAAGGCCAGTGTAGCAGAGGCGGGGATTTGGGGACCATGGTTTCAGGGGACATCTAGGTCGACTGGTATAATAAAATCTGTTAAGTAATCATTCTGCTTTCCACTTTGGAGAGTGGCCTCTGGGGTCTTAAACACTAACAAGTGGCCATCTAAGATGCATCAATTGTTCTCAATCCACCTGGAGCAAAAGAGAATGAAGAACGCCAAAGACACAAGGTAATTATGAGCCCAGGAGACAGAAAGGGCCACATAAATCTGAGACTACACCAGCCTGTGACCAGAAGAACTAGATGGTACCCAGCTACAACTGATGACTGCCCTGACAGGGTACACAACAGAGAATCCCTGAGGGAACAGGAGATCAGTGGGATGTAGACCTCAAATTCTCATAAAAAGACCAGACTTAATGGTATAACTGAAACTAGAGGGACCCCAGAGGTTATGGTCCCCAAGACCTTCTGTTAGCCCAAGACAGGAGCCATTCCCAAAGCCAACTTTTCAGACAGGGATTGGACTGGACTATACTATAGAAAATGATACTGATGAGGAGTGATCTTTTTGGATCAAGTAGACACATGAGACTATGTGGGCAGCTCCCGTCTGGAGGTGAGCTGAGAAGTCAGAGGAGGACAGAAGCTGGTTGAATGGACACAGAAATAGAGGGCAGAGAGAAGGTGTGTACTGTCTCATTAGGGAGATAACAACTAGGAGTATATAGCAAGGTTTATACAAATTTTTATATGAGAGACTGACCTGATTTGTTAATTTTCACTTAAAGCACAATTAAAAAAAAAAAAAGATTCTGCTTATAGGTGTGACTGGCTTGTCTATCTCCCAACCCACAGTACCTTCCTCAGAATCAAAGCATCTCTTCAAATTTACAGTCCCTGACAGGGACTGCTTACCTAGTAAGACTGGTAAACATAGGCTTGCTTGTGCCTATTGGCTAATCTGCAGTGAAATTTCACATGCCGTTCACATCAAAGATGTGGATGAAACCTATGTGAAACTGTTCACCACAGATTAGTAAGTAAACACAAGAAAGTCCGTACTTACCTTGCTTACTGGGCAATCCACTTGTTTTGAACAGAGGAAACTAATCATTTCCATATGTCCAAGGAGAATGTGGATATGGATGAAAAACTTAAGACAGCATGTAATTGGGAGCATAGTATCAGTGAAAAAGAAAAGAGAGAATGAAGACTGGAGTTGGTGAATTAAGTAAGGATGGTTCTATTTCAGGGAGAAAAAGATGAGTGAAAATACATAGGAACATTTTATATTGAATTTCTTAAAACACCAGTATAAAATCTCTTCTGATTTTTAAAATGTATGTTAAAGTATGTCCACATTAAAGAGGCTCTGGCAATGTAGTCATTTTATTCTACTCGATGAGTTAAAGTACAAATAATTATAAATTTTTCTGTATTGAATTCACAACATACCATTGGGCAAGTCTAAAAAAATATGTAGCTTTACAGAATGTGGTTTTAAACAGTTCTCATGGTCAACTTAGAATTTAATATGTGCAAAATCAATGGCATAACCATTGTTGGGTCGCCAGGGTTTAATTTAGTCAAAAAGTTACCCTCAGTGCATAAACCAAAACCAAATCCAGTGCCATTGAGTCTATTCCAACTCATAGTGACCCTATAGGACAGAGTAGAACTGCCCCCACAGTTTCCAAGGAGGGCCTGGAGGATTTGAACTGCTGACCCTTCAGTTAGCAGCCGTAGCACTTAACCACTACGTCACCAGGGTTTCCTCCCTCAGTGCTTAGAAGGCAAGAATAGAATAAAACGAGTAAACTTCAAAGGATGTAACAAAATATTAAAAGAGTGAGGCAAACGTAAGAATCAAATGTCAAAATAAAGATGGTGCATATTAATAGTTGCCAGGAAGAGATATATGTGGCATGTATGAAGGTGGTCATCAGAGAGAGAAATTCTGGAAGGTAAACTTTTGAATGACATCATAAATAAGAAAAATATTAGTGGTATAAGTGGAGATAAAAATATTTTCTCTCCCTGTGTGCAGAGATTGAATTTAAACTGCATGTAGAGTTTGACAGTTTCTTGTAAAATAATGTTACAATTTTTATTGAAATCCTGTTTGGTCATCAATTAAAGATGCGTTAACATTTATAGAATAATCCCAATGGGTCAAGATACAAAGAAGTTACCTATATTAACACAATCTTCCTAGCAAACTTAAACTGTCATATACTCATTTTCCAGGTAGTGACATAAATTTATGCAAAAATGAGCACAAAATTATATTTTATACCATTGCCTTGAAAATAAGTACACAAGTGAGGAGAATAAAGAAGCAGGAGGCAAAAATAATGTTATTTTCTGCTAACCAATTCATCACCCATTTTCAGTTTGTCATACTGTGGTGGCCTGCATGTTGCAACCATTATGTCAATCCCTCTCACCAAGGGTCTTCCTCTTTTTTGCTGGCCCTCCACTTTACCAAGCATGATGCTCTTCTCCAGGGACGATCCTTCCTGATAACATGCCCAAAGTATGTGAGACCTCGTCTTGCCATCCTTGCTTCTAAAGAGCATTCTGGTTGTGCTTCTTCCAAGTCAGATTGGTTTGTTCTTCTGATAGTCCATGGTATATTCAATATTCTTTACCAACACCATAATTCAAAGGCACCAATTCTTCAGTTTTCCTTATTCACTGTCCAGCTTTCACATGCATAGAAGGCAATTGAAAACACCAGGGCTTGTATCAGGTGCACCTTAGTCTTCAAGGTGAGCTCTTTGCTTTTTAACACTTCAAAGAGGTCTTTTGCAGCAAATTTGCCCAAGGCAATGCCTCTTTTGATTTCTTGACTGCTTCTTCCATTGGTGTCGATTGTAAATCCAAGCAAAATGAAATCCTTGACAACTTCAATTTTTTTTCTCCATTTATCACGATGTTGCTTATTGGTCCTGTTGTGAGGATTTTTGTTTTCTTTATGTTCAGGTGTAATCCATACTGAAGGCTGTGGTTTTTGATCTTCATCAGTAAGTGCTTCAAAACCTCTTCACCTTCAGCAAAAAACATTTTGTCATCAGCATAATGCAGGATGTTAATGTCCATGAGAGCCAAAGTATGACCTTGAGTACATCCTACCTAAATTTAGAGATCATCTCAAAAATAGATTTGACACATTGAACATTAACGACTGAAGACCAGATGATTTGTCAAATGACATCAAGGACATCATTACATGAAGAAGGGAAGAGGTCTATTAAAAAGGCAGGAAAGAAAGAAAAAAGACCAAAATGGAAGTCAAAAGAGACTCTGAAAATTACTAGTAACTATGACATTGGTATTTCAAATGCAAGAAGACTAATTCATAGTGGACACATTTCAGTGGGGTTTCCAGACTAAAATAAACTAGAAAGAAAGCCTGAAAATCTACTGCAGAAAATTAGCCAGTGAAAACCCTGTGGATCACAACAGGATATACTGCAAGACAAGACTTCTAGGTTGGAAAGCATCAGTGGACTCAAGCATGTCTGTGATCGTGAGATTGGCTGGGACTAGGCAGTGTTTCATTCTGTTGTACCTGAGGTTGCTATGAGTCAGAACAAACTTGAAAGCAACTAACAACAACAATAACAAATTATCAACTGGAGTGGACAAAATTGAATGGGTATGAGACAATAAACAAACATTGGCAATTTTTTTTCCTCATTACCATTCTCTGTGTTTTTTAGGATTATTTTCTTTTGTCTCCCTTCTACCAAGCAAAGTGCTCATATATGGCTGACTATACCACAGTGACTGAATTCCTGCTTGTGGGATTTTCTGATGTGTGGGAGCTCAGAATCTTGCATGCCACACTATTCCTACTGATATATTTGACCACCTTGATAGGGAACCTTCTCATTTTCACAGTAACCACTTTTGACAAGAGTCTTCACACCCCTATGCATTTCTTCCTTAGGAACCTCTCTGTCCTGGACATGTGTTACATATCTGTCACTGTCCCCAAGGCATGTATGATCTTCCTGCTTGGCAACAGGGTGATCTTTATTGTTGGATGTGCAACTCAGATCTTCCATATGATTTTGCATGCTACTACAGAGCTGCTGTTCCTCACCATTATGGCCTATGTCTGCTTTGTGGCTATCTGCCATCCCCTTCACTATCTTATGATCATGAAACTGTCTATCTGTGCCCAGATGGCACTGGCCTCTGTGTCCAGCATTCTGATCTATGCATTTGTGCATGCTAGTAACACATTCCAGCTATTCTTCTGTCTAACCTGGACCAATAGTTCTTTTGTGACTTCCCCCCTTTGTTGAAGCTCTCCTATTCGAATAACCTTCATCGATGAGGTTGTAATTTTTTTCTGTGTGATGGTGATTGTAGGTGGCTTCTTTTCATCTTCATCATCATGTCTTATAGTCGTATATTTTCTGCTGTGCTCAAGTTTCCGACCAGAAGAAAGATAGGAACGGCCTTTTCCACCTGTGTACCTCGCCTTCTCATAGTGACGACTTTTTGCAGCTCAGTTAATGCCATGTGTATGGATCCAACCTCCAACTCACACACAATTCAGGACATGATCATTTCTGTGTTCTACTCTATACCTCCTTTCATAAATTCTATCATCTATAGCCTTAGGAACAAGCAGATAAAGGAAGATGTAAGGAAAAATATCAGAATATTCTATTTAAAAAAATCATTGTATAAAGACTTTCCTACTGTAATGGGTCGTGTTGAAAAATGCTTCAAAACTAGATTCTTTGCCCTATCTTCAAAATTTGGGGACTTGATACCTAAGTGGCAGTCAATATATTATATGTTAGCATAGAAACAATATTGTTTTTAATTGTTGTAGACTTGATTCTGATTCATAGCAACCTTATGTATAACAGAATGAAATATTACCTAATCTTGTGTCATCTTCATGATCATCGGTGTTGTTGAGTCCATTGTTTTAACTCTTTCATCAGTCCACTCGTTGAGGGTTTTATCCCTCATTTTTGCTGAATCTCTACTTTTCAACACTTATGGGTACAAACAATACTTTCATATTTTAACTTGAGGTTTTTGTTTCCAAAAAAGGTATATTCCTTGATGTCTGAAATGTGTCTGCTAAAGACTCTTGTATTTGTTAAATGTTTCTCTTTCGAATTATCTAGAGTCTTAGACTAGATAAAGTGTATATATTAGCTTTGACTTTTTGTAATTATGACAGAAGAATCATTTATTAGACATATATTAAAAATATATAGCATAACATCTGAAAGCTGGTCATAAAAATAACACTAAAGTATTTGTTTTTAAATAAAAATAAAAGCATCTGAAGGAGTGGTTGGTAGGAAATATCAATGACATCTTATGTTGGTTTACATAATTTATGAGAACAAATTTATGTAAAAATTATTTACAATATGTAAATCACTGGTTTGTTTTAGAAAGTTTAGGTTAAGTTTGTTAGTTGTTCTTATTGTCTTCATGCCAAGAAAATAATTTATTCTATGTTATCTTACTACACTTTACTGCATCTTTTAATATACTAAGAAGATAAAATGTATTTTTAAGTAAAATTTTATATGTTTCTCATATATAAGGACCCAAAAATCCTATATTAATCCTTGAGGTAGTCAGTACTCTCTACCAGAACGTAAAATATTTTGCCATATTGTATACACATTTATTAGAGCTTAGGTGATCTTAAAAGTTACAATTTCAGTTTACCTATAATTTGGAGACAATATTGTCACTAATTGCCACCACCACTGTTATTTCTTTTACCTCTGTGATTGTTATTATGAGAAAATAATTTTATTGCATAGCATTTCCAGTAAAATAATACTGAGTGTGATGGTAAATTTTATGTGTCAACTTGGCTAAGCTGTGGTGCCCCATTCTTTGGTCAACACTAGTCTAGATGTTGCTATGTAGGTGTTTACATATGATTAACATTTAAACCAATTGAACTTAAATAAAGCATATTACTCCCTACAACATGAATATGCCTCATCCATTCATTTGAAGGCTGTAGGACCAAAAACTGAGGTTTCCCAAGGGAGACTAATTCTGCCTAAGACTGCAAATAAACATTTTTTCCAGAATTTTCAGCACTTTGCCTGGTCTACCAATTTCAGACACAAGGCTTTTGGAGGTTCCAACCAGTCGCATTACCTATGTATTTCAGACACAAGACTTCCAGAGTTTCAAGGCGGTCACCTCACCTAAGGATGTTGGACTTGCCAGCCCTACAATCATGTTGGCCCTTTCTTAAGCTCTCTCTCTCTTTAAATATACATTGTATTAGTTCTATTTCTCTGGAGGACTTTGACTAACACAGTCTTTAATACTGGGAGTGCTCCTAGAGGAATAAAATCTTAAGAATGATTTTTGTGATTCAATTCTGATGTTTCTGAAATTGGTTCTCAAATCTGGTTAGATGTTAAGACACTAATGACTCTTTCAAAAAGTAAAGAGAGCACTGATAGTTCTTGGCGTGATGTGGAAAGAGACATACAATTGCATACTGCTGATCAAATACTTAAAAGAGACAATGTTGTGAACGATCTGCATTTAATACCTCAGATGATTTTATTCAACTGGTGAGTATAATCACATGGATCAGTTGCTCCTAATTTCCCTGGACAAAGTGGGGAAAGGAAAGGATGAGGTCAGGGCTTCAAATTCCCTAGTCAAGCACTGTATAATGACCTGAAAGTTTCTATATATGCTTTAAAATAAAACCTTATGTTTTGTAGCCATGGAGATGAGGTTGCTGAAAACCAAACGCTGAGTCTCATACTACAACTGGCTGAATTACAAAGCAAATTAAATTCTTAGCTTCACTGTTTTTCTGATATTAAAGTGAAGGTATTTATTGGGAAGGAATAAGACACTAAATATTTGAATGAAGATATGGGTCAGATACTGACAAAACTAGTGACATAAAAAATTTTTTTTAGTTTTTTTTTTTTTAAACTGCATGATTTTTCTCATGTATAAAGACAGAAACCCAGGGAATATGTGAGGGAATTGATATTAATAGTGTAAAAAAAAATACGGTGAAAGGAGCATAAAATTGGATCTGGTGGAATTTATTAGTATTGGTCCACTAAGCAGAGGTATTCATAATTGAATGTTTCAGGTCAAAGGGTTAGAAAAATTCTAGCAGTTTGTTTGGTTCCTATTAAAACACAGATCAAGAGATGGCCTACACTAAATGGAGCTGCCTTGGTATATTACACAACAAGGATTCTGAAGCTTCAGGGAAATTGAAACGTTAGAATAGGTTTATCATGTAAGACCTGCCCTCCCAACCTGGGAGTGTCCATAGAACACATATTTCACCACAACTGTAGGATTGTTATTAGTTGGAATCAACTCGACAGCAATGGGTTTTTTTGTTTTTGTTTTTTTATGAGGAATAAGGAGCCCTCATGGTGTACTAGTTAAGTGCTATGGCTGTTAACCAAAAAGTTGGGAGTTGGAATCATCCAGCCACTCCTTGGAAATCTTACCAGGAGAGTTCTACACTGTCCCATGCATCACTATGAGTCAGAATCAATTTGATGGCGATTGATTTTTGGGTTTTATAGGGAACAAATTTGTGAGGGGAGTTATAGTCCCTGTGAAGATCTCTGTGATCACTCTTCTGTGTAACTGAGTTTCACAATGGGAATTGCTGCCTCTAAATTGGTAAACCTAAATGCAATGGTAATAATCAGAGCCCGGGAAGGAGCGGCCAAACAAGAGCACTTAATTTCCAAAGAGAAGATGGATGTGTTTACCATAATGGTCACCACAGTCAAAGCAGTAATAAGAGTAGTCTGACTTGCAGTGGCCTGTGGAATTACCTAGTTGATCATGGTGTCCTTAGAAAATAAATTGACAGGAAGTGTACTAAATCCTTACAAAATCTGTATAAGTGGGTGAGTTCTAGGTCAAGTGAATACAAGTTTAACTTGAATCACCCAGAGAGTCAAGCCTCTTGATCAATTCCCAGAATTCAGCCAGTCTACTTGACCAATTCCCAGAATTTAGCCAGTTTTTTTTTTTCTTGATCAATTCCCAGAATTCAGCCAGTTTACAGACCCACATTCTCTTATGTAAAGCAGTGGCCAGTCAATTTGAAAAAGAATTCCACTACACTGCCAAGAATTTATAATGTTAATCATTCTAGCAGCCTCCTGCAAAGGGATATATAGCCTTTTAACAAGGTGTCTTAATTATCTAGTGCTGCTATAACAGAAATATCACAATGGGATGGCTTTAACAAAGAAAATTTTATTCTCTCACAGTCTTGAAAGCTAGAAGTCCAAATTCAGGGTGCCAGATCCATGGGAAGTTCTTCTCTCTCTGTTGGCTCTGGTGGAAAGTCTTTGGCATCATCAATCTTCCTTGTCAAGGAGCTTCTCAGCACAGAGACATCAGGTCCAAAGTGCTCATTGTTCTCCCGGCTCTTGTTTCTTGGTAGTATGAGGTCCCCCTGTCCCTCTGCTTACTTCTGTCTTTCACATCTCAAAAGAAATTGACTTAAGACACAACTTAATCTTATGCATTGAGTCCTGAATTACTAATATAACTGCCATTATTCCCACCTCATTAACATCATAAAGGAAGGATTTACAACAAATAGGAAAATCACATCAGGTGACCAAATGGCTAACAGTAACAACATACTCACAATCACAAACTAGCCATGCTGACACACATTTTTGGTGGACATGGTTCAATACATACAACAAGGTAAATTTGGAATGGGGAAAAGAATAGAAAGGATGTTTGAGGGATTACTGGACACTTTCTCTGAGCTCATACTAACCCCAGAAGATCCCAAAATGATACTGTGGTCCACCAGTCAGTGTAGAACTCATGGTTTGGGTCTATGTTACAATAAGCACAGTGAATCCTTAAGTATTCCTGTGATATTTCTCCAGATGTGAAATACATAATTAGGATAGATATACCAAAAAAACTGACAGAATCATTCACTGACAAGTGCAGTGTGGGTGATTATGGAAGGAAAGGCCAACTGGGAGCCTCTGGAACAGCCTCTACCTAGAATAATAGGAAACCAGAAGCCATACTGCATTCCTGGAGGTATTTCAGAGATTAGTCCCATTATAAAATGCTTGAAAAATGCAGGAGTGGTGATTCCCACCACACTCCCACTCAACTCACCTATTAGGACTCTGCAGAAAGAGATGTATCTTAGGGAATGACAGGGGGTTATCATATACTTAACCAAGTTGTTACCTCAAGAATCTGTAAGACCCAGAACAGGCTTCTGCTTTACTGACAGGATCTGACTGATACACTCATACTGTTGCATGAAGATTAAACAACAGATAGTACAGCACCTTCTAATATGCACCATGTGCCAGGTACTAACCCAAATGTTTTACTGGTTCCATTGTATCACAATTTCAAGAGTCCAGAAGACTACTAGAACTAATAGAAAGATTCAGCAGAGTAGCAGAATACAAGACAAACATACAAAAATCAGTTGAATTCCTATACACCAACTATGAAAAGGAACAATGAAAAGGAAATCAGAAAAACAAGACCATTTATAATACCCTTAAAAAAATAAAATCCTTAGTTTTTTAGGCTAGGTTCTCTAGAGAAGCAAAACCAGTAAAGTGTATAAATATATAGAGAGAGATTTATATCAAGGAAACAGCTCACATGATTGTAGAGGCTGGAATGTCCTAAGTTCATGGATCAGTATAGAGGCTTCTCTTGATTCACATAGGTGTGAGGGCTGGCAAACCCAAGATCGGTAGGTTGGAGAGCAGGGCTTCGGCTCACAGGCTGTGAAGATCGACAAATCCCAAGACTGGCGGATAAGCTGATAGCTCAAGCCCCAAGAGCCAGAAGTCAGACAAACAGGAGACAGCTGCAGGATCCAATCCAGAGTGAGCAAAAAAAGCTAGAACATCTGCTTATATTCAGATGCAGGCCACACTCCCAAGGAAACTCCCTTTCAACTGATGGCTACTCACAGCAGATTTGATCATGGAAATGATCACATATAAACACTAAGAATCATGGCCCAGCCAAGTTGACACAGAATCTTAACTATCGCACTTAGGAACAAATCTAATCAGGGATGTAAGAGACCTGTACAAAGAAAGCTAAAATACACTACTCCAAGAAACCAAAAGAGATCTATATAAATGGAAAAACATACCTTGCTCATGGACAGGTAGACTCAACACTGTGAAAATGACAATGCTACGTAAAGCAATTTACAAATACAATGCAATTCCGACCCAAAAAACAATAGCATTCTTTAAAGAGATGGAAAAACTAATCATTAGCTTTACCTGGAAAGAGAAGAAGCCCTGGATAAGCGAAGCACTATTGAAGAATTAAGTAGGAGGACTTGCACTACCTGACCTCAGAACCTACTATACATCTATAGTAGTCAAAACAGCCTGGTACTGGTATGACAGATACATTGACCAGTGGAACAGAATTGAGAGCCCAGATGTAAATCCATCCACCTACAGTTACCTGATCTTCGACAAGGACCCAAAGTCCATCAGATGGGGAAAAGACAGTCTTTTTAACAAATGGTGCTGGCAAAACTGAACATTCATCTGCAAAAAATGAAACAGGACCCATATCTCACACCACATAAAAAAACTAATTCAAAATGGATCAAAGACCTAAATATAAAACCAAATATGTAAAGATCATAGAAGAAAAAATTGGATAATTGCTAGAGGCCCTAATACACAGCATTAACAGGGTACAAACCATAACTAATAACACACATACTCCAGAAGACAAGATAGATAACTGGAATTTTCTAAAAATTAAAAACTTATTCTCATCAAAAGGGTAAAAAAAGAACCTACAGACTTGGAAAAAAAATTGGCTATTACAAATCCGACGAAGGCCTAATCTCTAAAATCTACAGGAAAAACCAACACTTCTACAACAAAAACACAAATAATCCAGTTAAAAAATGGGCAAAGGAAATGAACAGACACTTCACCAAAGAAGACATTCAAGAGGCCAACAGACACATGATAGGGAATTCTCATGACCACTTACCCTTAGAGACATGCAAATCAAACCACAATATGTTATCATTTCATCCTGGCATTATTGGCACAAATCAGAAAAACAGAAAATAACAAATGTTGGAAAAGCTGCCAGGAGATTGGAACACTCATGCACTGCTGGTGGAAATGCAAAATGGTACAACCATTTTGGAAAACGATATGATGCTTCCTTAAAAAGCTGGAAATAGAAATATCATATGATCCAGCAATCCCACTCCTAGGAATATATCCTAAAGAAATAAGAGTCGTCACATAAATAGACATATGCATACCCATGTTCATTGCAGCATTGTTCACAACAGCAAAAAGATGGAAACTACCTAGGTGCCCATCAACAGATGAATGGATAAACAAACTATGGTACATACACGCAATGGAGTACTACGCAATGATAAAGAACAAGGATGAATCTGCAAAGCATCTCACAACATGGATGAATCTGGAGGACGTTAGGCTGAGTGAAATAACGCAATCACAAAAGGACATATATTGTATGAGGCCACTACCGTGAAAACTCATGAAAAGTTTTACACACAAAAGGAAACAATCTTTGATGGTTACGAGGGAGGGGATGGGCAGGGATGGAAAAACGCTAAATAGACAATAGATAAGTGGTTACTTTCGTGAAGAGTAATTCAGTACATAATACTGGGGAAGCCAGCACAAGTTGTACAATGCAAGGTCATGGAAGCTCCACAGAGACATCCAAACTCTCTAAGAGACTGAATTTTGGGGCTGAGGGCTGTGGGACCATGGTCTTGGGGAACATCTAGCTCAATTGGCACAACAGTTTATAAAGATAGTGTTCTACATTCTACTTTGGTGAGCAGCATCTGGGGTCTTAAAAGCCTGTGAGTGGCCATCTGGGATACTCTGCTAGTCTTATCCCTTCGGTAGCAAGAAAGAATGAAGAAAACTAAAGATACAAGGGAAAGATTAGTCCAAAGGACTAATGGACCACAACTACCATGGCCTCCACCAGATTGAGTCCAGTGCAACTAGATGGTGCCCAGCTACCACCACTGACTGCTCTGACAGGGATCACAAGAGAGGGTCCTGGACAGAGCTAGAGAAAAACATAAACAAAATTCTAACTCACAAAAGAGACCAGGCTTACTGGCCTGATAGAGTATGGCCCCCGACACCCTTTTAGGTAAGTAATGAAGTCACTCCTGAGGTTCACCCTTCATCCAAAGATTAGACAGGTCCATTAAACAAAATGAGACTAAAGGGGTACACCAACCAAGAGGCAAGGAGTAGAAGGCAGGAGGGAACAGGAAAGCTGGTAAGAGGAAACCCAAGGTCAATGAGAAGAGTGTTGACATGTTGTGGGGTTGTAACCAATGTCATAAAACAATATTTGTATGGTTTAATGAGAGGCTAATTTGTTCTGTAAACCTTCCCCTTAAGTTCAATGGAAAAAAAAAAAAAAAAAAGGCCAGGAAAGTAGACACTCCCGTTAACAAAACAGATGGAGAAACTGAGACGGCAGAGATGATGCAAAGTGCTATTGATCACATAGTTCACAGGTTTCCGGGCCGGGCTTGGTACTGGGCTGGTAAATAGCAATAAATTCCTTTATGTTAATGCTTTGAAGAAACTCAGAAAGGCTTTTTGTCATTTAATCTATTAGAATTCCCTAGAGTTTGACACAGTGAAATTACACTATTCCTCGGAGATATTCCCAGAGGATGAGGGGAACACGTTTTCGCTGGATCCAGTTAAATCTAATTCCAAATCTCCCTTTCTATGCCACTTGATCTACATGACCTACAGAATTTTACCTTATGAGACCTCAGAATATTAGGGTATTGCAGTTTTCTTTGTGTTTAAATTACTGGCTTATAAATCTCCACCAAATCCTCAGCCTCAAATCTATCAATACTTCTTGATATACAGAGTTCATTCACATGCTTTATTTGAGTCCTGATCCCCCATCACCTGGAGCCAATTATCTCCTAAAAATTCCCCCTGGGCACTAGCTATTAATGAAAGCCCAGATAGTATTCCCAGGGATTTTCTCTACAGCCATCAGCACCACCAGGCCCTTATGTTAAAATGAACACAGAGGTTTTTGTTATAAAACAGAAGTATTTCAGGTGCTCAGTCATCTCAAGTAAATATGTCCTCTCATCCTTGCCTGCACCTGAAACATCACTGGACTCTGACCAGAAATCATGGTCTCCATAGCCAGTCTAAGAAAAGACAGTATTAACCGTGAGTCTTTGCTAATTTTACTTTATTTTATCCCCCCTTCACCTCCCTCTATGAATTACCCCAACATCTGCACTGCACTGCTTACTTACTTTTTGAGAAGAGCATTAATGAGATTAGGATAGAAAGTACAGGGGGACCCCCACAACAAGACCAACCTCTTCTTTATTATTCGTTGCATGAAAAACTCAGTCCCAGAAATTTGAACAAAGTTGATAGCTGGTTATGGAAGCACAGAGTGAGCACATAGCAATGGATGTGCCTGATACCAGGAACACAGCAGGAGCAGGAGAGGCTCTGCGCGTTGTCCATTGCTTTAGTGATTTCACTAAGTACTGATTTAGTTAAATACTGATTTAGTGATTTAACTTTATACTTAAACAGCATTTCTTGTGGTGTGTTGTGTGTACCTAAAACACAGAATTTTTTATGCAAATTAATGCTATTCAATTAATAATTCCAACAAATGCCTGCCTATTTCTTCTCTTTGTCAAACACTCTGTTATATGTTCAGATGCCTCATGGATGCAAAAGTGAAACCATGTCATAAAAAAAAATGTAGAGATAATCCCTTACACTTTAATTGTAATTCTAGGGCTTTCTCATAGCATATTTTAAAACAGCATGTAAACATTTGTTCATGATTCATCCCCCAGCTGATAGTCTCATATTAGTCACCCAAAATATTTTGAAAGATTGTGTTAATTGTAAATAAATTAAATATTTGATAGATGTGTGGATAAATAAATTAATAATGATATTAATTAATGAAATACTCTTGCCAATTCTTCAGGTTGAAAATTACATCCTTCACGTCTTTGTAGACAAGACAAAGAATCATATCCCTTGCCAGTGTACAGGTGAAGAAATGGTCTCAATTTTACAATCCCTATTCATAGCATTTCAGAATATTATATATTATAATATTCCTTGAACAAAAAGCCACATAAATAATAGCTGAGTGGTAAATTTTCCTTTTTCTTTTTTGTTACTCTCTTAAAAACAATAGTACTATGAATGTGAGATGGAAGAAATGTAAGTACTGAAGGGATCACATACTCCTCTTATAAGTCATTTCTAATTCTTATTTATTTTTCTCCAACACAACAACCATTCTGAGTACCTCACTATTTGAAATGTCTTATAAATACAAAATTCGTAAAGTATTATGTACTTTTAAAAATTTTGTAGATAAGGAAACTGAAGTTTAGCAATGTTACAGAGGCCCCTGTAGCTGAACATCAAGTAAACGGCAGAGTCAGGATCAAAAATATATCTTCCCAGAAGACCATAAAGCCTCAAATCCACTGATCTGCAACACTGAACATCAAGGTAGAAACCTAAAATTGATTGGTGAACATGAAATAGTAAAGGTTTTTCACTCTCTTTTCAAACTGTAAAAGCCAGTTGTAATTCTATCACATGATAGAAGAAGTCTGATATGGAATTTACTGAGAGAAAAAGTTAAGATATTATTTTATAATCTAAACCTTCAGAATGAAAGTGGCATAACTACGATAGAGTTACTTGTAAATACTGTTAGCCATGTTTAACCAAGTCGGTCATACAAAATCAGTAAATCGTCAGTAAAAAAAAAAAAACCCAAACCTCTTGCCATTGAGTCTGACTCATAGTGACCCTGTAGGACAGTGTAGAACTGCCCCATAGAGGTCCCAAGGAGTGCCTGGTGGATTCGAACAGTTGACCTTTTGGTTTGCAACTGGTAGCTCTTAAATCACTGTGCCACCAGGTTTCCAAATAGTAAATAGGTTGATATAAAGAAACAAGAACAAAAGCTATTTAATGAACCATTTCAAAGGATCTTCAAACAAAGAGCAGCAAAAAAACAAAGAAAAACTTTCAGTCTTACAAGCATGAGGCCAATTTGAAAGGTTCACCTGTCATGTCTTTTGGCAGTTAACAAGGTTTACATGTTGCATGTGGTTACTATGTTCATAAAAAAATGGATCAAGGAAAGAAAAACATAAAATGTGGCAGCATGGCAAATTTTCCATTATAGGTACAAAGTTGAGAGTGCAAACATAAAGAGGTCTGGAAATGCATATTCTACTATTTCAAGTCAGCAAAGAAAATAAACAGTTTATGCAATTCCAGGAGAAAGTGTGCATTTTTTTTAAAGGGGTAGTAAGCCATTTTTCATAAAGAAAACAACAACCCTCACAACTGGACAAATAAACAACATCATGATAAACAGAGAAAAGTTTGAAGTTGTCAAGGTTCTCATTTTACTTGTAGCCCACAATCAACACCCATAGAAGGGACAATCAAGAAATCAAACTACATGTTGCATTGGGTAAATGTACTGCAGAAGATCTCTTTAACATGTTAAAAAGCAAAGATGACACTTTGAGAAGTAAAGTGTGCCTAAACAAAGCCGTGGTGTTTTCAATCGCCTCATATGCTTGAGAAACCTGGACAATGAATAAGGGAGACCAAAGAAGAACTGATGCCTTTGAATTATGGCGTTGACAAAGAATATTGACTATACCAGAGACAGCCAGAAGAATGAGCAAATCCATCTTGGAAGAAGCACAGCCAGAATTCTCTTTGGAAGCAAGGATGGCAAGATTTCATCTAAAGTACTTTTTATCAGGAGACACCTGTCCTTGGAGAAAGACATCATGCTTGGTAAAGCAGAGGATCAGCAAAAGAGAGGAAACATCCTTAACAAGATGTATTGACACAGTAGCTGCATAGCGCCAATTGTGAGGATTGGATGGTACAGGGCAGCATTTAGTTCTGTTGTACAAGGGCTGCTATGAGTTGAAATACACTAGACCACACCTAACAACAACAATGGCAAGCCTTTAGGTTTAAAGCCTGCAATTCCTCTTTTAGAGGTTGCCAAACACATGTTAATCCATCCCTACTCACAGGGAGAGCTATGAAAGACAACAGTATCAGGCAATTGTGTTTTAGTAAAATATCCGTTAACTACTCAACCATCACCGATAATCCATATGGTCTTCAAATATGCAGGAAATAATATTTTTATGTTTCAGATTCTTTAAGTTCTGAAATATGTCCTGGGTATATTGGAAAAATATGCATTTTAACTAAAACAGAAGACTCAACACACTTCATCTTACTCAACTTGATGATGTTAATAAATACTGACTTCAACAAATAACAGCCATGTATCATAAATTACAAGTAAATATAATATGTCATTTTTATTTTCTAGAACTCGAAGGCCCACTGTAGTAAATTTGGTGAATACTTGAATCAACAATTAATCCATCATATTTTCAAGTAAATTCATCATTGCTATGTATTTTTTAATCCCTAAAGTATTGAAATACAGATTTATGGTAAGAAACGTATTATAGCTAACAAATTCAAGGAATAAAAATTGAAATAAAATGTAAAGCATAAATACATATCCCCTCTAGTAACTGCCCCCCAAAGAATGCATTTTAAGGATATTCATGTTTGCAGAGAATTTCTCTTTGATATATTTTAGGAATATTAAATTCATGAGAGAGGTATTCTTATAGATGTTCCTTTAAGACCCCTTCTCCTAGGTATTTCAACTAAGCCATACATTACATGTATGTCTTCTTTCATTGGTACATCAACTGAGCCCCAAACCTATTTTGTTTTAGTTCTGGTGGAGATATAACACTCAAGCTATGATATGCACTCAAGCTCCATCAATTTCAAGCAGCTTGAGATCAATTTTAAAAAGAAGACTTCATATGAAGTATTACCAGAAATCAGAAAGGCGTGCGTTATATCTGAGATCATTTAGGGTGGATTTTTTTTTTTTATATTACCTAAGATAAATACTAGAGATTTGCCAGAATTATGACAGCTTCTGATAGCAATCAGGGTAACAGATAATAGGGCAACATGAGTAAGGTTTCTAAAGCATTAACGAGAACAGAGAGACAGAGTTGGAAGAATAGATGATAGCAGAATAAAGAAGGAAAAAAACGCAAGTTTCACAAGTTTTTTCCCCACATCAAAGATGTGGTGAAACCCATGTGAAATTGTTGACTATAGATTAGTAAATAAGCACAAGGAACCCCATACTTACCTTGCTTATTGGATAATCTGCCCCCGTTTTGAACAGAGGAACCTAATCACCTATATACATTCAAGCAGCACATGGATGTGGATGAAAAACTTAAGATGACATACAATTGGGAACATAATATCCGTGGAAGAAGAAAAGAGAGAATGAAGACTAGAGTTGGTGAACTAACCTTAAATATGGATGGATCTATTTCAGGGAGGAAAGATGTGTGAAAATACATAAGAACATTTTATATTGAATTTCTTAAAATACCAGGATAAAATCTCTTTTTATTTTTAAAATGTGTATTAAAGTATGCTCACTTTGAGAAAAGGCTCTGGCAATGAAGATATTTTATTCTACTCTATGAGTTAAAATACAAATAATTATAATTATCCTCTGATTAATTCAAAACACAATGTTGTGCAAGTCCAAGAAATATGCAGCATTATAGAATGTGGTTTTGAACTGTTCTCATGGTCAACTTGGAACTTAATATGTGGAATATCAATGGCATAACCATTAGGTCACCATGGTTTGGTTTAATCCAAAAGTTACACTCAGTACTCAGAAGGCAGGAACAGAATAAAACAAGTAAATCTCAAAGGATGTAGTTATTTCTTAAAAGAGAGACAAATTGAAGAATCAGATGTCAAAATAAAAAGAGTGCGTGTTAATAGTTGCCAGGAAGAGATATACGTAGCAAGTAAGAGAGTAGTTAGTCATCAGAAAGAAATTCTTCAAGGTAAATTTCTGAATGAAATCATACACAACAAAAATATTAGCAGTGTAAGTAGGGACAAAAATATTTTCTCTGTGTGCAGAGATTGAATTCACAACTGCATGTAGAGATTTGAGAGGTTCTTGTAAAATAATACCTCGTATTCAAATTCTGTTTGGCTAATATTTATAGAACAATTCTGATGGGTCAAGATGCAAAGAAGTTACCTATATTAACTCAATCTTCCTAGCAAACTTACCTCCATTACGCTCATTTTCCAAGTAGTAAGTGAAATAAATTTATGCAAAAAATAAGCACAAAATTATATTTTATACCACTACCTTGGAAATAACTTACACAAGTGAGAAGCTTAAAGGAGCAGAAGGCAACATAATTTATTTTCTACTAACCAATCTACCATCCATATTTCAGTTTGCCATACCGTGGAGCCTTGCGTGCTGCTTCGATAGTGGAAACTATGACATCGGTATTTCAAATGCCAGAAGAGTAAACCACGGTAGACAAATTTCAGTGGGGCCCCTAGGCTGAAATAAACTAGAAAGAAAAGCCTGGGAATCGACTTCAGAAAATTAGCCAATGAAAACCCTGTGAATCAGAAACGGATATGCTGGAAGATGAGACTTCTAGGTTGAAAGGCAGCAATGGATTCAAACATATCCATGATCATGAGGATGGCTGGGACTAGGCAGTGTTTCACTCTGTTGTACATGAGGTTGCCATGAGTCAGAGCAAACTTGAAAGCAACTAACAACAATAACAAATTATCAACTAGAGTGGACAAAATTGGATGGATGTGAGACAATAAACAAACTTTGGCAAATTTCTTTCCTCATTACCATTCTCCGTGTTTTTTTAGGATTATTTTCTTTTGTCTCCCTTGTACAAAGCAAAGTATTCATATATGGCTAACTATACCACAGTGACTGAATTCCTGCTTTCGGGATTTTCTGATGTGTGGGAGCTCAGAATCTTGCATGCCATGCTATTCCTACTGATATATTTGACCACCTTGATGGGGAACCTTCTCATTGTCACAGTAACCACTTTTGACAAGAGTCTTCACACACCCATGTATTTCTTCCTTAGGAATCTCTCTGTCCTGGACATGTGTTACATTTCTGTCACTGTCCCCAAAGCGTGTATGATCTTGTTGCTTAACAGGGTGATCTCTATTGCTGGATGTGCAGCTCAGATCTTTCTTGTGGTTTCATGTGCTACTACAGAGCTGCTGTTCCTCACCATCATGGCCTATGACCGCTATGTGGCCATATGCCATCCCCTTCACTATCCTGTGATCATGAACCTTCGTGTCTGCATTCAGATGACACTGGCCTCTGTATTCAGTGGTCTGATCTATGCAGGTGTACACACTGGCAACACATTCCGGTTGTCCTACTGTCAGTCTAACGTGGTTCATCAGTTCTTCTGTGACATTCCCTCTTTGCTGAAACTCTCCTGCTCTGATACCTTCATCAATGAGGTTGCGATTTTTTTCTGTGTCCTGGTGATAGTAGGTGGTTTTTTTATCTTCATCATCATGTCTTATATTCGCATATTTTCCACTGTGCTCAAGTTTCCAACCAGAGGAGAGAGGGGAAAGGCCTTTTCCACCTGTGTACCTCACATCCTCGTAGTGACAGTTTTTGCCAGCTCAGTGAATGCTGTGTATATAAATCCAACATCCAACTCACCAGCAATTCAAGACATGATCATTTCAGTGTTCTACTCTATAGTCCCTCCTTTCCTAAATCCTATCATCTATAGTCTTAGGAACAAGCAGGTAAAGGAGGCTGTGAGGAGAATATTCTATTTAGAAAAACAATAAACTCTAACCCGCTGCATTCGAGTTGATTGCAACTCATAGTGACCCTATAGGACAGAGTAGAACTGCCCCATAGAGTTTCCAAGGAGCACCTGGTGGATTTGAACTGCTGACCTTTTGGTTCGCAGCTGTAGCACTGAACCACTACACCACGATGGTTTCCAATAAGATCATTATTTCAAGACATTCCTACTTTGAGGAGGCATATTGAAAAATTCTTGAAAATTAGATTCCTTGCCTAACTTCAAAATTTGGGGACTTGATATCTAAGTGACAGTATATTGTATGTTAACTTAGAAACAATGCTGTTTTTGTTAGTTGTAGTGTCCACTTCTGACTCATAGCAACCCTACATATGACAGAATTAAATGTTCCTCAATCCTGTACAGTCTTCATGATCATGGGTGTGGTAGAGTCCATTGCTGTGACTATTGTGACAGTCCATATCATTAAGGGTTTTTTCCCTCATTTTTACTGAATATCTACTTTTCCAAACTTATGGGTAGCAACAATACTTTCATGTTGTAGCTTGAAGTTTTCTCTCCCCCAAATATGTGTATTCCCTGATATCTGAAAAATCTCTGCTAAAGACTCTTAAATTTGTTAAATATTTCTCTTTAGAATTTATATGGAGTCTTAGAAAAGATAAACTATATAAAACCTTTGACATTTTTATAATTATGTCAACAGAATCATTTATTCAGACATATATTAAAACATAACTAAAAAATAAACAATAACATCTGAAAGCTGGTCATAAAAATAATACTAAAATATTTTTTTCTAAATAAAAATAGAAGCATATGAAGGTATGGTTGGTAGGAAATGTCAATGACTCTGTATGCTGTTTTACATAATCTGTAAGGACAAATTTATATAAAAATTATTTACAATATATAAATCACTAGTTTGGTTAGAAAGTTTCAGATTAAAATTATTTTTTGGCAATTTTTTTGCCTCCATGCAAAGAAGACAAAAATAAGATAACTTTTTCTGTTATCTTATTATACCTGTCATGCATCCTTTGAATATATTAAGAAGGTAGAATATATAAATTTTTTTAAGTGAAGTTTTGTATACATTTCTCATATGTGAGGACCCAAAAACCTTTTAGTAATCTTTGGTTTAGACACAATATTCTCTACCAGAACGCAAACTGTTTTTGCCATATTGGATACACAGTTACTAAGGCCTATGCAATCTTAAAAATTGCAGTTTTCAGTTCATTGATCTGTATTTGGAGACAATGTTGTCATTAATTGTCACCAGCACTGTTACTTTTTTTTCTTTTGTGATTGTTATTATCACAAAAAAATTTATTACATAGAATTTCCAGTAAAATAATACTAAGTGTGATAATTAATTTTACATGTCAGCTTGACTAATCTGTGGTGTCGCATTGTTTAGACAAACACTAGTCAAGATGTCGCTATGTAGTTGTTTACATATGATTAACATTTAAATCAGCTGAACTTAACTAAAGCATATTACTCTCTGCAATATGGATATGCCTCATCCGATCAGTTGAAGGCTTTAGGAGCTAAAAGTAGGTTTTCCAAGGGAGAATAATTTTGCTTCAAGATTATAAATAAACATTTTTTTCCAGAATTTTCAGTATGCTGCTTGGTCCGCCAGTTTCAGACACAAGGCTTTTGAAGGTTACAGCTAGTTGCATTGCCTACATATTTCAGACACAAGACTTCCAGAGTTTCAAGGCAGTTACCTGACCTAAGCATGTTAGACTTGCTAGCCCTACAATCAAGTTTGCCCTTTTCTTAAGATCTCTCTCTCTGTCTCGTTCTCTCTTCTAAATATATATTTTATTAGCTCTGTTTCTCTGGAGGACACCGACTAACATAGCCTTTGATACTGGGAGTGATTCTAGAGGAATAAAATCTCACGGATGACTTTTTTGATTTAATTCTGGGGTTTCTGAAATTGTATCTCACATCTGGTTAGATGTTAAGGCATTAATGACTCAAAAAGTAAAGAGGGCACTGATAATTCATGGCATAATGAAGAAATAGACACATGCAATTGAATACTCCTGATCAAATATTTAAAAGAGACAAGCTTCTGAATGATCATGCATTTAATACCTTAGAAGATTTTGTTCAACTGATGAGTATAATCTCATTGACTGGTTGCTCCTGATTTCACTGGACAAAGTAGGGAAAGGGAAAGGACGAGGTCATAGCTTTAAATTCCCTGGTCAAGTGTTGCATAATGACCTGAAAGTTTCTATGAATGCTATAAAATAAAAGCTTATGTTTCGTAGCCATGAAGATGAGGTGGCTGAAAACCAAACTCAGAGTCTCATACTACAAATGGCTGAATTACAGTGCAAATTAAATTCCTACCTTCACTGTTTTTCTGCTGTTAAAGTAAGGGTGTTTATTGGGAAGGAATATGATTCTGAATATTTGAATGAAGACACAGGTCAGATATTGATAAAGCTAGTGACATTGAACTCCTACATGTTTTTGAGTCTTCTTCGCCAGTAGAAGCAGCCCTTTCATCCTTACCTGAGGATATTAACCCTCTGTGCCTGAGGAAGTTGTAATGAATTCTCTGAGGCAGTTGCATTGCAAGACACTGTTGATTCTCCTCAGAATCTGCCCCCACCAGCCCCCTTTACATCTACACTTACAACTAAAGTCAAGTCTCAGCGGAAACTTAAAGGCGAAGTAAAAAATATGACCCATTAGGAAGTGCGCTACCCTACAAAAAACTCTACGTGAGCTTTCTAATTAATAAAGACAGAATTTCAGGAAATATGTGCAGGAATGTCTATTAAGAGTGTAAAAAAATAGCGAAAGAAGCATAAAGGTGGATCAGGCAGAATTTGTTGTTACTTGTTAGGTGCCATAGAGTCAGTTCCGACTCATAGCTACCCTATGCACAACAGAACAAAACACTGCCCGGTCCTGAGCCATCCTTACAATCGTTGTTATGCTTGAGCCCATTGTTGCAGCCACTGTGGCAATCCACCTCATTGAGGGTCTTCCTCTTTTCTGCTGACCCTGTACTTTGCCAACCACGATGTCCTTCTCCAGAGACTAATCCCTCCTGACAACATGTCGGAAGTATGTAAGAGGCAGTCTCGCCGTCCTTGCTTCTAAGGAGCATTCTGGTTGTACAGAACTGACAGATTTATTTGTTCTTCCGGCAGTCCATGGTATATTCAATATTCTTCGCCAACACCACAGTTCAAAGGCATCAACTCTTCTTCGGTCTTCCTTATTCATTGTCCAGCTTTCACATGCATATGATGCAATTGAAAATACCATGGCTTCGGTCAGGCACACTTTAGTCTTCAAGGTGACATCTTTGCTCTTCAACACTTTCAAGAGGCCCTTTGCAGCAGATTTACCCAATGAAATGTGTCTTTTGATTTCTTGACTGCTGCTTCCATGGCTGTTGATTGTGGATCTAAGTAAAATGAAATCCTTGACAACTTCAATCTTTTCTCCATTTATCATGATGTTGCTCATTGGTCCAGTCATGAGGATTTTTGTTTTCTTTATGTTGAGGTGTAATCCATACTTGAAGTGCTTCAAGTCCTTTTCACTTTCAGCAAGCAAGGTTTTGTCATCTGCATAACGCAGGTTGTTAATGAGTCTTCCTCCAATCCTGATGCCCCGTTCTTCTTCATATACTCAGCTTCTCATATTATTTGCTCAGCATACAGATTGAACAGGTATGGTGAAAGAATACAACCCTGACGTGCAGCTTTCCTGCCTTTAAACCAATCAGTATCCCCTTGTTCTGTCCGAACAACCGCCTCTTGATCTATGTAAAGGTTCCTCATGAGCACAATTAAGTGTTCTGGAATTCCCATTCTCCGCAATGTTATCCATGAGTACTACATGGTTTTAATTATTTAAAAAAAAAAAAAAACTTTATAACAGACACAACAAGGGCAGGCACTGAGCAGATTCCTACAGATTAAGTTATTGAAAAAGTCCTTACATTATGAACTCTATAGAACTACTTCTAAAGTAGTACTTTTTTTTAATAATCTTTTATTAAGCTTCAAGTGAACATTTACAAATCCAATCAGTCTGTCACATATAAGTTTACATACCTCTTACTCCGTACTCCCACCTGCTCTTCCCCTATTGAGTCAGCCCTTTCAGTCTCTCCTTTCGTGACAATTTTGCCAGCTTCCCTCTCTCTCTACCCTCCCATCCCCCCTCCAGACAAGAGCTGCCAACACACTCTCAAGTGTCCACCTGATATAATTAGCTCACTCTTCATCAGCATCTCTCTCCCACCCGCTGACCAGTCCCTTTCATGTCTGATGAGTTGTCTTCGGGGATGGTTCCTGTTCTGTGCCGACAGAAGGTCTGGGGAGCGTGGCCGCCGGGATTCCTCTAGTCTCAGTCAGACCATTAAGTATGGTCTTTTTATGAGAATTTGGGGTCTGCATCCCACTGATCTCCTGTTCCCTCAGGAATTCTCTGTTGTGCTCCCTGTCAGGGCAGTCATCCATTGTGGCCCGGCACCAACTAGTTCTTCTGGTCTCAGGATGATGTAGGTCTCTGGTTCATGTGGCCCTTTCTGTCTCTTGGGCTCCTAGTTGTCGTGTGACCTTGGTGTTCTTCGTTTTCTTTTGCTCCAGGTGGGTTGAGAGCAATTGATGCATCTTAGATGGCCGCTTGTTAACATTTAAGACCCCAGACGCCACATTTCAAAGTGGGATGCAGAATGTTTTCATAATAGAATTATTTTGCCAATTGACTTAGAAGTCCCCTCAAACCATGTTCCCCAGACCCGCGCTCCTGCTCCACTGACCTTTGAAGCATTCATTTTATCCCGGAAACTTCTTTGCTTTTGGTCCAGTCCAATTGAGCTGACCTTCCATGTATTGAGTGTTGTCTTTCCCTTCACCCAAAGCAGTTCTTATCTACTGATTAATCAATAAAAAACCCTCTCCCTCCCCCCTTCGTAACCACAAAAGTATGTGTTCTTCTCAGTTTTTACTATTTCTCAAGATCTTATACTAGTGGTCTTATACAATATTTGTCCTTTTGCCTCTGACTAATTTCACTCAGCATAATGCCTTCCAGGTTCCTCCATGTTATGAAATATTTTACAGATTCGTCACTGTTCTTTATCGATGCGTAGTATTCCATTGTGTGAATATACCACAATTTATTTACCCATTCATCCGTTGATGGACACCTTCGTTGCTTCCAACTTTTTGCTATTGTAAACAGAGCTGCAATAAACATGGTGTCCATATATCTGTTTGTGTGAAGGCTCTTGTATCTCTAGGGTATATTCCGAGGAGTGGGATTTCTGGGTTGTATGGTAGTTCTATTTCTAACTGTTTAAGATAACACCAGATAGATTTCCAAAGTGGTTGTACCATTTTACATTCCCACCAGCAGTGTATAAGAGTTCCAATCTCTCCGCAGCCTCTCCAACATTTATTATTTTGTGTTTTTTGGATTAATACCAGCCTAGCTGGTGTGAGATGGAATCTCATCGTAGTTTTAATTTGCATTTCTCTAACGGTTAATGATCAAGAGCATTTTCTCATGTATCTGTTGGCTGCCTGAATATCTTCTTTAGTGAAATGTGTGTTCATATCCTTTGCCCACTTCTTGATTGGGTTGTTTGTCTTTTTATGGTTGAGTTTTGACAGAATCCTGTAGATTTTGGAGATCAGGCGCTGGTCTGAGATGTCATAGCTGAAAATTCTTTCCCAGTCTGTAGGTGGTCTTTTTACTCTTTTGGTGAAGTCTTTAGATGAGCATAGGTGTTTGATTTTTTAGGAGCTCCCAGTTATCTGGTTTCTCTTCATCATTTTTGGTAATGTTTTGTATTTTGTTTATGCCTTGTATTAGGGCTCCTAGGGTTGTCCCTATTTTTTCTTCCATGATCTTTATTGTTTTAGTCTTTATGTTTAGGTCTTTGATCCACTTGGAGTTAGTTTTTGTGCATGGTGTGAGGTATGGGTCCTGTTTCATTCTTCTGCAAATGGATATCCAGTTATGCCAGCACCGTTTGTTAAGAAGACTATCTTTTCCCCAATTAACTGACACTGGGCCTTTGTCAAATATCAGCTGCTCATATGTGGATGGATTTATATCTGGGTTCTCAATTCTGTTCCATTGGTCTATGTGCCTGTTGCTGTACCAGTACCAGGCTGTTTTGACTACTGTGGCTGTATAATAGCTTCTGAAATCAGGTAGAGTGAAGCCTCCCACTTTCTTCTTTTTCAGTAATGCTTTGCTTATCCGGGGTTTCTTTCCCTTCCATATGAAATTGGTGATTTGTTTCTCTATCCCCTTAAAATATGATATTGGAATTTGGATCGGAAGTGCGTTATATGTATAGATGGCTTTTGGTAGAATAGACATTTTTACTATGTTAAGTCTTCCTATCCATGAGCAAGGTATGTTTTTCCACTTAAGTATGTCCTTTTGAATTTCTTGTAGTAGAGCTTTGTAGTTTTCTTTGTATAGGTCTTTTACATCCTTGGTAAGAGTTATTCCTAAGTATTTTATCTTCTTGGGGGCTACTATGAATGGTATTGATTTGGTTATTTCCTCTTCGGTGTTCTTTCTGTTGATGTAGAGGAATCCAAGTGATTTTTGTATGTTTCTTTTATAACCTGAGACTCTGCCAAACTCTTCTATTAGTTTCAGTAGTTTTCTGGAGGATTCCTTAGGGTTTTCTGTGTATAAGATCAAGTCATCTGCAAATAGTGATAACTTTACTTCCTCCTTGCCAATCCGGATACCCTTTATTTATTTGTCTAGCCTAATTGCCCTGGCTAGGACTTCAAGTACGATGTTGAATAAGAGAGGTGATAACGGGCATCCTTGTCTGGTTCCCGTTCTCAAGGGAAATGCTTTCAGGTTCTCTCCATTTAGAGTGATATTGGCTGTTGGCTTTGCATAGATGCCCTTTATTATGTTGAGGAATTTTCCTTCAATTCCTATTTTGGTGAGAGTTTTTATCATAAATGGGTGTTGGACTTTGTCAAATGCCTTTTCTGCATCAATTGATAAGATCATGTGGTTTTTATCTTTTGTTTTATTTATGCGATGGATTACATTAATGGTTTTTCTGATATTAAACCAGCCTTGCATACCTGGTATAAATCCCACTTGATCAGGGTGAATTATTTTTTTGATGTGTTGTTGGATTCTATTGGCTAGAATTTTGTTGAGGATTTTTTGCATCTATGTTCATGAGGGATATAGGTCTATAATTTTCTTTTTTTGTAATGTCTTTACCTGGTTTTGGTATCAGGGAGATGGTGGCTTCATAGAATGAGTTGGGTAGTATTCCGTCATTTTCTATGCTTTGAAATACCTTTAGTAGTAGTGGTGTTAACTCTTCTCTGAAAGTTTGGTAGAACTCTGCAGGGAAGCCGTCCGGGCCAGGGCTTTTTTTTGTTGGGAGTTTTTTGATTACCGTTTCAATCTCTTTTTTTGTTATGGGTCTATTTAGTTGTTCTACTTCTGAATGTGTTAGTTTAGGTAGGTAGTGTTTTTCCAGGAATTCATCCATTTCTTCTAGGTTTTCAAATTTGTTAGAGTACAATTTTTCGTAGTAATCTGAAATGATTCTTTTAATTTCATTTGGTTCTGTTGTGATGTGGTCCTTCTCGTTTCTTATTCAGGTTGTTTGTTTTCTTTCCTGTATTTCTTTAGTCAGTCTAGCCAATGGTTTATCAATTTTGTTAATTTTTTCAAAGAACCAGCTTTTGGCTTTGTTAATTCTTTCAATTGTTTTTCTGTTCTCTAATTCATTTAGTTCAGCTCTAATTTTTGTTATCTGTTTTCTTCTGGTGCCCGATGGGTTCTTTTGTTGCTCGCTTTCTATTTCTTCAAGTTGTTGGGACAGTTCTCTGCTTTTGGCTCTTTCTTCTTTTTGTATGTGTGCATTTATTGATATAAATTGGCCTCTGAGCACTGCTTTTGCTGTGTCCCAGAGGTTTTGATAGGAAGTATTTTCATTCTTGTTGCATTCTATGAATTTCCTTATTCCCTCCTGAATGTCTTCTATAACCCAGTCTTTTTTCAGGAGTGTATTGTTCATTTTCCAATTATTTGATTTCTTTTCCCTAGTTTTTCTGTTATTGATCTCTAGTTTTATTGCCTTGTGGTCTGAGAAGATGCTTTGTAATATTTCGATGCTTTGGACTCTGCAAAGGTTTGTTCTATGACCGAATATGTGGTCTATTCTAGAGAATGTTCCATGTGCGCTAGAAAAAAAAGTATACTTTGCAGCAGTTGGGTGGAGAGTTCTTTATAAGTCAATGAGGTCAAGTTGGTTGATTGTTGTAAGTAGGTCTTCCGTGTCTGTATTGAGCTTCTTACTAGATGTCCTGTCCTTCTCCGAAAGTGGTGTGTTGAAGTCTCCTACTATAATTGTGGAGGTGTCTATCTCACTTTTCAATTCTGTTAAAATTTGATTTATGTATCTTGCAGCCCTGTCATTGGGTGCATAAATATTTAATACGGTTATGTCTTCCTGATCAATTGTCCCTTTTATCATTATATAGTGTCCTTCTTTATCCGTTGTGGTCGATTTAAGTCTAAAGTCCATTTTGTCAGAAATTAATATTGGCACTCCTCTTCTTTTTTGCTTATTGTTTGCTTGATGTATTTTTTTCCATCCTTTGAGTTTTAGTTTGTTTGTGTCTCTAAGTCTAAGGTGTGTCTCTTGTAGGCAGCATATAGATGGATCGTGTTTCTTTATCCAGTCCGTGACTCTGTCTCTTTATTGGTGCATTTAGTCCATTTACATTCAGGGTAATTATAGATAAATAAGTTTTTAGTGCTCTCATTTTGATGCCTTTTCATGTGTGTTGTTGGCCATTTCATTTTTCCACATACTTTTTTGTGCTGAGGCGTTTCTCTTAGTAAATTGTGAGATCCTCATTTTCATAGTGTTTGACTTTATTTTAGTTGAGTCGTTACGTTTTTCTTGGCTTTTATCTTGAGTTATGGAGTTGTTATACCTTTTTGTGGTTACCTTTTTATTTATCCCTATTTTTCTAAGTAAAAACCTAACTTGTATCATTCTATATCGCTTTGTATCACTCTCCATCTGACATTTCAATGCCTCCTGTATTTAGTCCCTCTTTTTGATTATTGTGATCTTTTACATATTGACTTCCATGATTCCCTGTTATGTGTATTTTTTTTAATTAATCTTAATTTGTTTGTTTTTGTGAATTCCCTATTTGAGTTGATATCAGGACGTTCTGTTTTGTGACCTTGTATTGTCCTGGTATCTGATATTATTGGTTTTCTGACCAAACAATATCCTTAATATTTCTTGTAGCTTTGGTTTGGTTTTTGCAAATTCTGTAAACTTGTGTTTATCTGTAAATATCTTAATTTTGCCTTCATATTTCAGAGAGAGTTTTGCTGGATATATGATCCTTGGCTGGCAGTTTTTCTCCTTCAGTGCTCTGTATATGTCGTCCCATTCCCTTCTTGCCTGCATGGTTTCTGCTGAGTAGTCTGAACTTATTCTTATTGATTCTCCCTTGAAGGAAACCTTTCTTTTCTCCCTGGCTGCTTTTAAAATTTTCTCTTTATCTTTGGTTTTGGCGAGTTTGATGATAATATGTCTTGGTGTTTTTCTTTTGGGATCAATCTTAAATGGGGTTCGATGAGCATCTTGGATAGATATCCTTTCGTCTTTCATGCTGTCAGGAAAATTTTGTGTCAGGAGTTCTTCAACTATTTTCTCTGTGTTTTCTGTCCCCCCTCCCTGTTCTGGGACTCCAATCACCCGCAAGTTATCCTTCTTTATAGAGTCCCACATGATTCTTAGGGTTTCTTCATTTTTTTAATTCTTTTATCTGATTTTTTTCTGCTATGTTGGTGTTGATTCCCTGGTCCTCCAGTTGTCCCAGTCTGCATTCTAATTGCTCGAGTCTGCTCCTCTGACTTCCTATTGCTTTGTCTAATTCTGTAATTTTATTGTTAATCTTTTGGATTTCTACATGTTGTCTCTCTATGGATTCTTGCAACTTATTAATTTTTCCAGTATGTTCTTGATTAATCTTTTTGAGTTCTTCAACAGTTTTATCAGTGTGTTCCTTGGCTTTTTCTGCAGTTTGCCTTATTTCGTTTGTGATGTCTTGAAGCATTCTGTAAATGAGTTTTTTGTATTCTGTATCTGATAATTTGAGTATTGTATCTTCATTTAGGAAAGATTTTGATTCTTTTGTTTGGGGGTTTGGGGAAGCTGTCATGGTCTGCTTCTTTATGTGGTTTGATATGGACTGCTGTCTCCGAGCCATCACTGGGGAACTAGTTTTTCCAGAAAATCCGCTAAAAAAAATGCAGTCCGATCCCTGTCAGAGTTCTCCCTCTGGCTCAGGCTATTCGGATATTAATGAAGTCACCTGGGGAGGGTGGGGGAGGGATCAAAGAGATAGGAGAGTAGCACCTCTGAATATAGCCAGAGTTGCTTGTCTTGCTTGGAATAACTATTATATCTGAGATTTCTGCGGGGTGCATCGCCTATGTGTGCTGGCTGTGTGGAGTTTGCCCCCGGGGTGTCTGGCCCACTGGAGTCACGGTCAGATCCTCCCCTGCCAGACTGGGATTGTGCACTCCCGACTCCAAAATCAGTCGCTGCCTCCCTGGGACTCCCCATCCCGCCTTCCGCGTTGCTGCGCTGCCTCCAAGAACCGGCTGGGCTCCCCCTCCGGGGTCAGCTCAGGCGAGCGGAACAGCTCCCCGTGCCTGCACAGTGACCACACGTCCCAGCTGGGACGCCACTCTCCCCACTCCAAGACCCGTCACTGTCTCCCGGGGACTTCTCCCACCGGCTGCGTCGCCACGCTGCCCGCGCAAACCACGCCCCGCCAAAATCCCGGTGGGAGGGCTCCCCGCCTGGGACGCCACTCTCCCCACTCCAAGACCCGTCACTGTCTCCCGGGGACTGCTCCCACCGACTGCATCGCCACGCCACCTGCGGGAACCGGCTGGGCCCCTCTGGGGTCAGTTCAGGGGGTTGGAGCTGCTCCCCGCGCTTATGCAGTGCCCGCGGTCCGCCAAAATCCCCGCGAGACAGCTCCCCAGCTGGAACGCTGCTCTCCCCGCTCCAAGACCAGTCACTGCCTCCCGGGGACTTTTCCCACCGGCTGCGCTGCCACGCCACCCACGTGAACCGGCTGGGCCCCCTCCCGGGGTTAGTTCAGGGGGGCGGAGCAGCTCCCCGCCCGACGCCCCGCCAAAATCCCGGTGGGACGGCTCCCCGGCTGGGACGCGGCTCTCCCCGCTCCGAGACCAGTCACTGCCTCCCAGGGACTTTTCCCACTGGCTGCGCCGCCACGCCACCCGCGCGAACGGGCTGGGCCCCTTCCCGGAATGAGTTCGGGGGCAAGGGCTAGGCCCCTTGTTTGTGCCGTCTGCCCCCCTGGGCTTTGCCCCAAATCAGGCGCCGAAGGTCACCTGACTGGTACGCTGGCTCCAGGCTCTGAAAACAATCGCTGCCTCCCCGTATTTGTTCGTTCTCCGTCTCTAAATCTGTGTTTGTTGTTCAGCGTTCGTAGATTGTTATGTATGTGATCGATTCACTTGTTTTTCTGAGTCTTTGTTGCAAGAGGGATCCGCGGTAGCGTCCACCTAGTCCGCCATCTTGGCCCCACGTCCTAAAGTAGTACTTTTAAAAATGTTATACAGTATTAATGTATTTTGTTTTGTTTAGTTGTTACATATATTGCAACTGTTTTATGGATGTTCCAGAAACCCTGGTGGCACAGTGGTTAAGTGCTAGGGCTGCTAACCAAAGTATCGGCAGTTCAAATCTCCCAAGTGCTCCTTGGAAACTCTATGGGGCAGTTCTACTCTGTCCTGTAGGGTCGCTATGAGTTGGAATCGACTCGAGGGCACTGGGGTTGGGTTATGTATGTTCCAACTGTTTATATATTTTTGTTTTTGCTTTAATTTTAATGTTCTTCTTAGTTTCCTCTGAACTTCTGTATGCGTATTTCTATGTATTTTACAAGTGTGTGGTAAAAATGTGTTTGAAAGTAAGAATTTTGAATCAATCAATACAGGAAACAAATATTAGCCATGCTTTATTTTTATGTGTCTATCACACTCCATGATATTATTTTTGACCTTGGAAATTACAGTAGCAATTACACAAATAATTAATGAGAATTCTCTCTGCTGACTCGACGGCACTGGGTTTCTTTTTTTTTTTTTTTTACTGTTCTCTTAAAATAGTTGACTCTATGTTTACTGATTTGGCTCATTTTTAAAATAAAATTAATTCTTTCACGGAAAAAATGTTGAGGTATTTCTTTGATACTCTATCCATACTTTCAATTTGAACCCTATTTACATAATTAAAATAAATAAAAACACAAAACGAAGCAAAAGATTGCAGGAAAGGCATACTTGAAGAAAAAGGGAGGGTAGAGATAAGACATTAACAACAGTAAAAACAAAGCACACCCACCCTTCACTTATCAGCATGGTTAGTTTTCAAAGACCAAAACATTGTGCGAAAATAGATGTTATGCAAAAATGGGGGATTTTTTTTTTCTGTTTTCAGACCTTCCATTTGTCTAATTTTTTTACTTAGAAAATATGATCATAGAAATTATAACAGCTAAGGGTTACTGATATACTCATTGTTGTGATGAATTTAGTTATGGATTATCACTCTGCAGAGAAGGAGGCTTGGAGAAGAAAAAGCTAGATAAAGTCTGACTACGTGACCAGAGGTCCCACAGCTTAGCAACTTCGCCTTCCTCCTCTGCTGAGTCAGAGCTTCCTTTGGGAAGCCGCCTCCAGGGCTCCACTCTCACTCCCGCTAACCCTGCATTCATGATCTTTGATCCTGCTCCGCCCTCCAGATCTGCCAAGTCACCAGGGCTAGGGGATTTCTGCAAGTGCACTGGGAACCTGGCAATGCACCTGACCCACTGAGGTTTCAGGTACATTTCAGCTCACTTTGGGGTGTCATTAAACTCACACACATTTCTTCCAAATACCCTCTCCAATGCCTTTTTCTTTTCTCCCTACCCATCCCACAGCAAATTTGAGCTACAGGGTCTCAACCTACATAGAATCCAGAACAAGCACCCACTGGCTAGGTGCTGCCTGCACATCTGCCTGAAGCCTATGGCCACTGAGGAGTCTGCCTTCATGTGGCAGCTGTAGGCAGCAACCCCCCCCACCAGCAGGAGGGAGTAGAGGGCATAGGGCAGCATGACCCACTTTTCCTGAGGCCACCAGAGACCCTCCTCGAGGGAGGAGACACTCTGCAGCCATTGCTGCTATGTTTGCTGCCTCATTAACACACAAAATAGTTGCATAGTAGATTTTTTACTATTGTCATAAACATGAAATGTTGGATAATGAGACAGTCGATGAGTGAGGATTAGGTGTATTCATGAGTATTTTATAATCTTAATGGGGAGGTAAGAACAAAGGTTTAACCTGTTAGCTTCTTCAAACCAAGTTCTGAAAGATGGTTTAGTAAAATATTCCTATTACACAAAAATGACTTAAGAACGTGTTCAGATGAAAAAAACACTATTCTTATGTAAGCAAGACAATAACGTTATGCTTTACCTAAAAACGTGGGTATGCAAATCTTGTAGGAACATAGTTCCTGCCATCCAACAACAGCCAGCTGCCCATGGGTAATTTCATGAAGGTAATGATCTCGAAAGCACAAGTAAATTGGACCCAATTGTCTTAGTCAGGGTTCTACAGAGAAATAAAACCAATGATATCTATTTCTCTATGTATGTGTGTGTGTGTGTGTGTGTGTATAAACCTGTTGCCATCTAGTTAATTCTGACCCATAGCAACCCTGTAGGACAGAGTAGAACTGTTGCATAGTGTTTCCAAGGAACAACTGGAGGACTTGAACTGTTGACCTTTTGATTAACAGCCATAGCTCTTAACCACTTCACCATCAGGGCTCCTATATAAATGGAGAGAGAGAGAGTGAGGAAGTGAGAGAGAGAGGTTTACTTAAAAAAAAAATGGCTCCTGCAATTGTATGAGGCTGGGAAGTCTCAAATCTGTAGATTAGGCCATGGGCTGGAGACTTCTGCAGGCTTATGTTCCAAGATTCATAGGTGAGGCAATGAGAGAAGTGTAGAGTCTAGAGAGATTTAGCTCTGTCAGAATATCCATTTATATTATGGAGGCAGACCAAACCCCCAAGGAAACTCTCTTGTGAGCTGATTGGTTGTTCACATTAGATCACATATGTCAGGTGATTACATTACATTATATTACTTTATAATACAGTACTTTATAGCATATTGCAGTATATTGTAGAATAGCAACCAGGTCAGTTTGTGATCAAATCACTGAGAATCATAGCCTAGTTGAATTCACCCATAAAATTAACCATCACACTAACTGAAATGAATTAGCACTATTGAACAGTTAAAAACAGATGCTTGCAAATGTGTGTAAATTATTATCAATTTAATAAACTAATAAAGTTAATTAACTTAACCTTTGTCATTCAGAGGAAACGTAAGGAGGATATGTGAATTCGATAGACAATATCCTGTATTCTAAGGAACCCAAACTTGTCTTTGCCCTGACTTGGGAAAATCAGATGATCCTCTCAGTCTCAGTTATTCGATCTCTAGAAGACAGTAATTTATCTCTCTCATATTCTGCTCTGAGAGAATTTAAAAGGACTGACTGGTTATCATCATTTTGAAAACCCTGAAAGTGTATAAAATATACTACTTACTGTATATCAGTATAACTTAGAGCTTGATGGTGTAGTTTCCTGGGGCCATTTTGCCTTCATTAAAATACAAGACTTCCACTCACCAGCTAAATACAAGTAAGCACTTTTTTAAAACTTCCCTAAGCTTCCATTTTTAGTTGTTAATAAGGGCTTTAATAAGTAAATGTGTTAACTCGTTGCCATTGAGTTGCTTTCAACTTATACCCACCCTACAGAACAGAGTAGAACTGCCTCATAGGGTTTCCAAGTGTCTTGGTTATCCAGTGATGCTATAACAGAAATACCACAAGTGGCTGGCTTTAACAAACAGAAATTTAATTTCTCACAATTTAGGAGGCTAGAAGTCTGAATTCAGGGTGCCAGCTCTAGGGGAAGGCTTTCTTTCTGTGCCAGTTCTGGAGGAAGGTCCTTTTCTCTTCTGAGCTTCTGCTCCTGGGCAATCTTTATGTGACTTGGTATGCGTTTTCTCCAACTCTCCTCTGCTCACTTGTTTAATCTCTTTAATTCAAGAGACTCTACACTAATCTACCTCGTTAACATAACAAAGACCACCCATACCCAAATGGGTTATGAATTACAGTGCATATTTTTGGGGGACACAGTTCAATCCATAACATTTTACCCTCTGGTCCCCCCAAATTCTTGTCCTTTTCCTATGCAAAATGTATTCATCCCATCACATAATTCCAAAAATCTTAAATAATTCCAAGTCAAAAATCTCTTCTGGATCATCTAGATCCAAAATGGGTGAGACTTTAGGCATATCTCATCCTGGGATATATTTCTTTTCATCTGTGAACCTGTGAAATCTGGATTACAAGTTATCTGTTTCAAAGTACAATTGTGGAACAGGCAGAAGGTAGACATCTCCATTATGAATGGGAGAAACTGGAAGGAAAGAAGGGTTAACAGGCACCAAGTCCAAACTCCAGCAAAACAATTTACGTTAACTCTCAAGTCTTAAAAATAATCTCTTCTCTGAGACCGTCTGGGTAGTGGCACTGCCCTTCAGACTCTGCGTTCACCATGCTCTCTGGATTCTAGATGGAGGCCTCTTAGTCCTGAGCTTCAGCAATGCTTTCCAGGACCACCGGTATAACCACTTTGCTCCCTCAGCTTTGGGCGGTTCCATTCTCTTAGTCCATCTGAGTAGCTACCCCAACCCCTCAATCCCAGAAGGCCTCATTCTTCTGCCTTTGAGCATGGGATGTCCACCCCTTCAGCTTTCAGTGGTGGCCCCACCCCCTGGTACACCAAGTTGGCCAAGATCCGATTCTTTGAAACCTAGGAGGCTCTGGTCCCACCCTTTGAGATCCAGGAGACTGTGGTCTCACCATTTGAAACCAAATAGGACCTGCTTTCTGTTCTCCTTCCAACAGTTCTGCTGATCCCCAATCTTCTCCAAGGATCATCCCAAACAACAAGTGTAGCTCCTTTGGTCTGTTTCCTGCCTATAGAATTTCAAGAGGCGGACTATATTCTTTCTTTTCATTCTTTCTCTGATTCCTTCAGTGTAAGCTGATGGGTTTTCTGCTGTTGGTTAGATCTATCAGTCACAGGCTAAATCTCTTTAACAAAAGATTGCATAGCCACATTCTTGGTGAAAATTCCAGGACATGTGTCCTTAGTTTCTACAACAGAATTTTCCACATCTTTAAGTTCTGTTTTCATTTTGCAAAGTTCATCTCAATGTAAAGAAACAAAAATCCTCACAACCGGACTAATAGGCAACATCATGATAAATGGAGAAAAGATTGAAGTTGTCAAGGATCACAATTTATTTGGATCCACAATCAACACCCATGGAAGCAGCAGTCAAGAAATCATTGCCCTGCGAGAAATCATGACACACTGCATTGGGTAAATCTGTTGCAAAAGACCTCTTTAAAGAATTAAAAAGCAAAGATGTCACCTTAAAGACTAAGGTGCACCTGACCTAATCCATGGTGTTCTCAATCACTTCATAGGCATGTGAAAGCTGGACAATGTATGGAAGACTGAAGAATTGATTTATTTGAATCGTAGTGTTGGCAAAGAATTTTGAATATACCACAGACTGCCAGAAAGATGAACAATCTGTCTTGGAAGAAGTACAGCTACAATGCTCCTTAGAAGTGAAGATGGTAAGACTTCATCTCATACTTTGGACATGTTATCTGGAGAGACCAATCCCCAAAGAAGGACATCATGTTTGGCAAAGTAGAGGGTCAGTGAAAAAAAAAGAATATACTCAATGAGATGGATTGACACAGTGGGTGCAACAATGGGCTCAAACACAACGACAATTGTGAGGATGGTGCAGGACCAGGCAGTGTTTTTTTTTTTTTTTTTTTCTCTTTTACCCAGGGTCACTATGAGTAAGAAACAACTTGATTTCACCTAACAACATTGAGTGGTTAGGAAACTTAAGAACATCGAATTAAGAAAATAGTTGGATCATATAGATTGCTGAAAAAAATATATATCTAACAAAACTATCCCTCAAAATGGAATAGAAATTAAGTCAGTCTCTGAGAAATAAAGGTTGATTGAGTCCGTCAATAATAGATCCGACCTACAAGAAATGCTAAATAGAGTTTTTCAGTTGGAAATGAAAGGACATTGAACAGGAACCTGAAGGCGAAAGAAGAAACAAAGAATGTTGGTGAATGTTATTACATCGAACTAGAAAAAGTACAAACTCAACACAAAGCTATAAAAAAAAAAAATACACAGGAAAATTAAAGATTAGAGTGGAAATAAAACAGCAAATAGGGAAACAATACAGAAAATCTTTAAACCAAAATTTCTTTATTTGATTTTTTTTTTTAAGTGACAAAACTTTATCTATAATAAGAAAAAAATATGGAACTGTGATGGTTAAGATTGTGTGTCAACTTGGCTGGGACATGATTCTCAGTGTTTTGGCAGTTGTATAACATTGTAATCACTTCTCTGTTGAAATCTCATATGTGATCACCCCCATGACGGAATCTGCTGAGTGGTAACTGTGGGCGTGGGACCTGTAGTGGCTCATCACTCCCTCAGCTCTCATCTCTCTGCCCTCTGCCACCTACTTCCTTCCTGCTCACCTTGCCAAGGTTTTTGGCTTGTTATGCATCCAGCAGATGCCTCTTGTCTGAAGTCCAGTTCTTGAGACTTGAGCTAAGAGACTACCTGTTGATCTTGGGATTCATCAATCTTCACAGCCTGCAAGCAAGGGTCCTGCTCCTCAATCTGCTGATATTGGGTTCTCCAGCCCCCTGCAGCTACGTGAATAAGGAAAAACGTTGCAGTCTTTCCTGCTGATCTTGCAATTCCCTTGACCTTCACAGCCTGTGAGTGAGAGCCCTGCTCTCCAACCTGCTGATCTTGGGTTCACCAGTTCCTGCTTCTGTGTGCGTTGGGAGAGGCCTGTATCCTGATCCACAGACTTGGGACATTCTAACTTCTACAATCACGTGAGCTGTTTCTTTGATATAAATCTCTCTCTATATATATTTATACACTTCACTGGTTTTGCTTCTCTAGGGAACTCAGCTTAACACATTTGTTACTGCGAGTGGTTCTAAAGAAACAAAATTGTAAGGATGAGTTTTCTAAATAGATTCTCAAGTCTAGTTAGTCTTAAAGATATTGACTAGTCTGCTTCCAGCAGTAAAGAGGGCACTGCTAATCCATGGTGTGAGGTGGCAATAAAAAATATGCAAAATATTGCCACCAGTAGATTGGATATTGGTGAGAGGCAAGGCTCTGACTGAACACATGTGTGATATCTTTCTACAGTTTTGTCAGAATGAGAAGTATAAGGAAGCTTGTTAGTTGGTCCTACTTTTGCTAGACAAACTGGTGAAAGACAGAGATGTGTACAGGGCTTCAGAGTCAAAGCTCAAGTGTCACATGAATGGCCTCAAAGCTTTCAATTGTGGTTTGAAATAAAGCATTATTTGCTGTAGTAACAGAGCTGATATTGCCAAAAACCAAACCCAGACTTCTATCCTAAGAGAGGCTGAATTAAAATGCTAGCTCAATTGCCAACCTTGAGATGCATCTGAAGTTAGAGTGAGAGCATTGATTGGGAAGAAATGGGATCCTGAAACTTGGAATGGGACATATGAGAAGAAAATCAGGAAGGTGAAGACACTGAGCCCCTAAATTCCGTTGAACCACTCTTGCCAAAAGAACCACTCCCATCTGAAGAGATTACTTCAAGTTTGTCTGCTACACCACCCTGCTCAGAAAAACCATTAGCCCCTCCACTCCTATCTAATGAAATTAGCCCTAACCCCGCTGCCTCTAAAGAGCCCTTTCTTGAGTCATTGCTTGGGGCATTGCCTGAGGCAGATGCTTTACAAGACAATTTTGAACCTTCTCAAAACAATTCCACACTACTGGTTCTGCCTTCTAGAGCTATAACTAAAGTCCCAGTAAGCCCCAAAAGGTGAAGTACAAAGTGTGACCCAGGAGGAGGTATGCCACACTCCAAAAGAACTACTTGACTTTTCTAATATGTACAAACAGAAACCTTGGGAATACGTGTGGGAATGGTTATTAAGGGTGTGGGATAATGGTGCAAGAAACATAAAGATAGATCAGTCTGAATTTATTGATATGGGTCCACTAAGCACATATTCTTCACCCAATATTTCAGCTAGAGAAGTTAGGAAAGGATCTGACAGTTCGTTTGGCTGGGTTGCTGAAGCATGGACTACACAGTGGCCTACACCAAATCAAGTTGAAGTACCAGACCTGCCTTGGTATACTGTAGAAGAAAGTATCCAAAGGCTTAGGAAAATTGGCATGCTGGTGTGGATTTATCAGTTTAGACCCAGAGATCCACACATGGAATGCCCAGAGGACACATCTTTTACCACAACTGTGAGGTACAAATTTGTGAAGGGAGCTTCAGCATCCTTGAAGACTGCTGTGATTGCTAGTTTATGTAAATAAGATTTGAGAGTGGGAACTGCCGTAACTGAATTAAGACACCAAACTACAATGGGGCTGATTGGACCCTGTGGTAGTTGGGGCTGAGTGGCTGCACTCAATTGACAAAAACAAGGTGGGCGTGGTTACAGTAAAGGACAGAGAAGTCAAAGCAGTAATCAGAATACTCTGACTTGTATGGACTTATGGCATTGGCTACTTAGTCATGGTGTCCCTAGGAGAGAAATAGATGGAAAGCCCACTAAATATTTACTTGATCTGCACAAATAGATGAATTCTAGGTCAGATGAACAGCAGCAGTCTAACTCAAATCACCAGAATAGAGTCACGGTCCCTCAATCAATTCCCAGACTTGAACTAGTTTAAAGAACCACACCTCCTGAATGATGGGGAGGCCAGGTCCCTTTGAGGAAGGACTCCAATACACTGCCAAAATTTTATACTGTTAATCTCTGTCCCAGCCTTCCCCAAAGGGAACCACAGCCTTTTACGAGACTGACTGTTCATTGGGAAAAAGGAAGTAATCAAACTTTTCAGGGATTACTGGATACTAGCTCTGAACTGACATTAATTCCAGAAGATCCAAAGTGTCACTGTAGCCCACCAGTCAGGGGGGCATATGGGGATCAGGTTATTAATGGAGTCTTGGCTCATGTCCATCTCACAGTAGGTCCAGTGAGTCCCTGAACCCATCCTGTAGTGATTTCCCCTGTTCCAGAATGCGTAGTTGGAATAGATACACTCAACAACTAGCAGAATCCTCACATTGGATCCCTGACAAGTGGAGTAAGGGCTATTATGGTAGGAAAAGCCAAGTGGAAGTCATTAGAACTGCCCCTACCTAGGAAAACAGTAAACTAAAAGCAATACTGCATTTCTGCAGGAACTGCAGAGATTACTGCCACCATCAAGGACTTGAAGAATGCAGGGTTGGTGATTCTCACCACATCCCCAATCAACTTGCTTCTTTGGCCTGTGCAAAAAAACAGATGGATCTTGGAGAATGACAGTAGATTATCAAAAACTTAACCAGGTGGTGACTCCAATTACGGCTGCTGTTCCAGATGTAGTTTCATTGCTTGAGCAAATTAATACGTCTCCTGGTACCTGGCATGCAGCTATTGATTTGGTGATTTGGCTAATGTTTTTTTCTGTATACCTGTTTCAAAGGACCACCAGAAGCAGTTTGCCTTCAGCTGGCAAAGCCAGCAATGTACTTTCACTTGTCTACCTCAGAGCTACGTTAACACTCTAGACCTCGGTTGTAATTCAGTCTGCAGGGATCTTGATTGCCTTTCCCTTCCATTAGATGTCAAACTGATCCATTACATTAATGACATTATGCTGATTGGACCTAGTAAGGAACAAGTGTCAGTGACTCTGGACTTATTCTAAAACATTTAAGCACTAGACTGTGGGAAATTAATCCCACAATTATTCAGGCACCTTCCACCTCAGTGAAATTTCTAGGGGTCCAGTGGCATGGAGCATGTCAAGATATTCCTTCTAAAGTGAAAGATAAGTTATTGTGTCTGGTTGCTTTCACAACCTAAAAGGAGGCACAACGCCTAGTAGACCTCTGGATTTCGGAGGCAACATATTCCTCATTTGGGTGTGCTACTCCAGGCTATTTATCAAGTGACTTGAAAAGCTGGTAGTTTTGAGAGGGGTCCAGGAAAAAGATAAGGATCTATAACAAGTTCAGGCCGCTGTGCAAGCTGCTCTGCCCTTTGGGCCATATGATCCAGCTGATCCAGTTGTGCTTGAAGTGTCAGTGGCAGAGAGAGATGCTGTTTGGAGTCTTTGGCAGCCCCCTATTGGTGAATCACAGCACAGGCCCTTAGGATTTTGGAGCAAAGCCCTACCATCTTCTGCAGATAACTACTCTCCTTTTGATAAACAGCTTTTGCTTGTAATTGAGCCTTAGTAGAAACTGAATGTTTAAGCATGGGACAGCAAGTCACCATGTGCCCTGAGTTGCGCATCATGAATTGAGTGTTCTCTGACCCACAGAGTCATAAATTTGGACATGCACAGCAGCACTTCATTATTGAATGGAAGTGGTATATATGAGATTGGGCCCAAACAGGACCTGAAGGCACAAGTAAGTTGCATGAGGAAGTGGCCCATGGTCTCCACTCCTGTCACATTACCTTCCATCTCCCAGTCTGCACCTATGGTCTCATGGGGAGTTCCTTAATGACCAGTTGACTGAAGAAGAGAAAACTTGTGCCTGGTTTACAGATGGTTCTCTGTGATATGTAGGCACCACTTGAAAGTGATTGGACCTTGCTGAAGGACAAAGGTGAAGGTAAATCCTTCCAATGGGCAGAACTGTGAGTAGTGCATCTGGTTGTCACTTTGTTTGGAAGGAGAAATGTCCAGTGTGAGATTATATACTGATTCATGGGCTGTGGCCAATGTTTTGGCTGGATGGTCAGGGACTTGGAAGGTACATGACTGGAAAATTTCAGACAAGGAGGTATGGGGAAAAGATATGTGGATAGATCTCTCTGAATGAGCCAAAGAAGTGAAGATATTTGTGTCTCATGTGAATGCTCAGCTCATACCACCAAGAAAGCAGCACTAGGAGCAGAGCACATCCTTTGGATGTGAGGTTCCTGTGCTGAGATGCTTCTTAGGTGGGGGAAGATTGATGACAAGGACCTTTCTCCAGAGGCTACAGAGACAGAAAAGCTACCCCTGGAGCTGATGTCCTGAATTTGAACTTGTAGCCTACTAGACTATGAGGAAATAAATTTCTTTTTGTTAAAGTCATCCACTACTGGTGTTTCTGTTATCACACCACTAGATAACTAAAACACTAAATAAACTTAATACAAGTAAAGAGAGTGAATGAATAATTAAAACACCTCAAACAATGTAGTCCAAAATGGTGGAGTGGTCAGATGATTCATAGCACCTCTCTTAAAACAAAGACTCAAGAAAACAAGTGAATCAGATATAGGTGACAACTTTGGAACCCTTAGCATCAAAGACAAGGCTGAGGAATTGAACAGAGCACCAAGTAGAAGGAGAGTCAGTATAAAAACAGTGGACACAAAGAATTATGGATTGCCAGGGCCCTACTATTGGAAACTACACAGTATGGCCATATTGAGACAAAGAAATGGTATTCCAGGCCAAAACCAGTATCACCTCAAGCAGCCAAGCTGGAACAACTCTGCACAAATGTCCAGAGCCAGGCAGGAGTGCTTCCTACCCTGTGAAAATTTAGTGGACACACTCCACCTACCCCAGCTCCCATGCCAGAGGTCTATGAGTCTGTGGGACCCCCATTCCCCTCACCCATCCCTCCTTCCCCACACTTGGTTGCAATCCAGCAGCACCCACCACTGCCCCACCCCCAATTCGGGAGCCCATGGACTGGAAGCATCTGCCTCTTTGATCAACTCCTCGGGATGGAGACCCATGGATGTGCAGCGCCTCCTACTCCTTCCAGGTACCCACTCTGGGAGCCTAAGGACCAATAACGCTTCCTACTCCTTTCAGCCACCACTGCTGAGAGCCTGAAGGGCAAGGATTCCTCCTACTATCTCTGGTCAAATGTGCCAGGGACTTGAGAGCCATCGATACATTCCGTTCCGTCTACCTGGCCACTTTGGGGGCCGGACGGCTGGTAGTGCCTGTCACTACCTCCAACTTTCTGTTCCAGGGGCTTGAGGACCTGCTGTGCCTCCTATTTCTACAGCCACTTTTGTTGCAGGCCCAAGGAACAGCTGCACAACCTCCCCTGTGATGGTCTCTAAAGGACAGGGGCAAGCCCACCAACCTGGCACCCATGGACAGGCAACATTACCCCTGCCTTTCCCCGTACATCACCCCCCCCATAAATGGAGGGCTGTGCCCACTCCAAATACACCTGTGTAGCCCTGCTCACCTGGGATCCTCAGTGAGAGTTTCTGCACCACCCACCTCATGACCAATGACCAGGACGTCCTCTCCCCAACCACCTGGCAATCGGCAGAATGCCTATACAATCACCAACCAAGAGACGAAGGAGCATACCCCCTGAGCCCAAGGCCAGGTGACTGGCATACCACCTCACTGGAAATGCCAGCTACATTCTCAGCAGCCTTGCAAGATAAGTAAACAGAGATCCACCCTCACACTTCCAGTCGCTGCCCCATCTGGCCAGAGACAGGAGATGAGAGCTTCAGTGCATCCAGATTAGCAACCAGAGTAGCACACATGCCCTGCCTACTCAGATATATCAAAACAAAACAAAAATTCAGGACAGAACAAACATACAATAAATAAATAAATGTAATAACTTCTTTATGTCTCAGAGACAACAGACAATATCAAATCACATAAAGAAGCAGAACAAGATTGCTCCAGCAAGTGATCAAAATAAAAAAAAAAAACTTTATGGAGGAAGAAACGTCAGTGGAACTACCTGATAAAGAATTAAAGAGACTAATATATATATATATTTTTTTAATATATACGGCTCCCCAAGAGATCAAGAAAGAAATCAAGGAAAATACAGACAAAGCAATGAAAGAGTTCAGGAAAACAATATAAGAATGAAATGAAAAAATAGACAATCAGCAACAATATAAAAGTGGGAACTAGAAATCCAAAAGATTAACAATAAAATTTCAGAAATACACAACTCAGTAGAAGGATATAGGAGCAGAATTGAAACAATGGAAGACAGAACCAGTGAATTTGAAGACAAATCCCTTGACACCAATTCATTTGAGGAAAAATCAGGAAAAAAGAATGAAGAAAGACTAAGAATTATGTGGGACACTATCAAGAGGAAATATTTGAGCATGAGTGTTCTAGAACATTCTAGAACGGGGAGGCAATGGAAAACACAGAGAATTTGTTGGGAGAAATCTTTCCTAATATCATGAGATGATATCCATCCAAGAAGATAAACTAACTCCATATAGGATAGCAGCAAAAGAGCCACCAAGATATGTCATAATCAAACTTGCCAAAACCAAAGACAAAAAGTCCTGACAGCATCTCAGGGAAAAATATAAAGTCACCTACAACAGCGAACCAATAATACTAAGCTCTGATTACTTGGCAGACTTTATGCAGGCAAGAAGCCAATGAGATGACATATATAAAACCATGAAAGAAAAAAATTGGCAAACAAGAACTATGCATTCAGCAAAATTGTCTCTCAAATACAATGGTGAAATTAGGTTATTTCCAGATAGGCAGTAATAAAGGGAATTTGTAAAAAAAAAAAAAAAAAAAAAGACTAAACTTACAAGAAATATTAAAGGGAGTGTTTCAGATAGAGAATCAACCTCAGATTAGGACACAGGACAACATCAGCCAGATACCAACCCAGATAAAGAATTCTCAGAAAGGAAACAAAGCTCAAGGGACCAGAGATGTCAATCTGTAAATGACAGCAATGTCAAAACAAAAAATAGTGAATAAATGGTGCAGTTAAAAAATTTTCATATGGAGATGAAATGAAGGTGATATTAAAAAATAAAAAAAACAGGTTTAAACATAGAAAGACAAAGGTAAATTTCAAGGTAACCACGAAGAAAGTTAATAAATCAATGCAACAAAATAAAAGAGAAGAAAAACATAAAGACTCAGTGAACACAAAATCAACAACCACAAAAGAAATGAAAAGAAAATTCACAAACAAAATTGAATGGAAAAAAGAAAGCATCAACACCACAAAGAAAAGTACAATAAAATGACAGATGTAAACACATACCTATCAAAAACCACCTTGAATACAATAGGCTTAAATGCATCAGTGTGGAGGCAGAGAGTGGCTAACAGATAAAAAAAGAACATGACCCATCAATATTCTGTCTACAAGAGACACAGATTACAAACAAAAACAAAAACATAAACTAAACTGAAAGGAAGAAAAATTTAAATCAAGCAAACAATAACCAAAAAAAAAAAAAAAAAAGAGCAGGAGTGTCAATATTAATCTTTGATAAAATAGACTTTAAGACAAAATCAACTGTAAAAGATAAGGAAGGTTATCATATAATGATTAAAGGATCAATCTACCAAGAGGATGTAACAATAAATAATGATATATATCCAAGGACAGAGCTCCAAAATATATAAAACAAACTCTAACAGCATTGAAAACAGAAACAGACAGGTCCACAATAATACTAGGAGACTTTAACACACCACTTTCAGTAGAGAGCATATGTAGAAAGAAACTCAAAAAAATACACAAGATCTAAATATCACAATCAACCAACGTGACCTCAGAGACATATACAGAACACTCTACCCAACAGTAACAAAGTATACATTCTTTTCCAGTGCACATTGAACATTTTTCAGAATAGACCACGTTTTAGGCCTCAAAGTTAGCCTTAATAAAATCCAAAACGTTGAAATAATACGAAGCATTTTCTCTGATCACAATGTGTAAAAGTAGAAATCAATAACAAGAATTGCAAGGGAGTGGCGGGGCCAAGGTGGCTGACTAGGTAGAAGCTACCACGGATCCCTCTTGCAACAAAGACTCAATAAAAACAAGTGAATCGATCACATACGTGACAATCTACAAACCCTGACCAACAAACACAGAACTAAAGAGTTGACCTGAGTGACAGGGGAGCGAAAATCCAAGCCCTGAAGCAGCTACCACTTCTAGAAGTGGCGTCCCATGCCACAGCCTTGAGCTCTCGCAGTCCCCTGGTGCCAGAATGGTGGGGGTGATTGTGGCTTACTGGGACAGGGCAAGCATGGGACGAAGCCCTAACCCCTAACTCCCTGGAGTAGCCTCAGTAGAGACTCAGCCAGCGCAAGCAGGCTGGACACTGATGAGGCTGACAAAAAAACTAGCAACCACGGGGAAGTAGCAACTGTTTTCTGAGCCTGGAGCAAGCATCCCAGTCAGAAGACCTTGGCACGAGACTTTGGACTAAGCCCAGAGGAACTAAGCATGGCTTCCTGAAATGGCACAAGCACAGGACGCAGCCCTAGCCCCCTGAAGTAACCTCGGGGGAAATTCAGCCAGTGCAGCAGGCTGCACAACGATGCGGCTGACAAGAGGAAAAATCATGGGGAAGCAACGACTCCTTTTGGAGCCTGAAGTGCAGCGTCCCAGCCAGAAAACCTTGGTGCCTGGCTTTGGACTAGGAACGGAGGAGCTGATCACAGCTGTCTAAGACGCACAAGCATGGGACACAGGTCTCGCCCTTGGGGGCAATCTCGACCCAGCCAGCTCACACAGGCTACATGCCACTCAGGAAACTCGGATAAAACAGTCATCACCAAGCAAGATAAGTAACTTTGTCTATATTGCCACAGTACACTCTTCTATCTCTCTGATCCCTCCCCTCCCTGCCCCAGGCGGCTTCATTAACATTGGAATTTCCTGGGAGGGGAGTTAAGTGCTCTTCTTTTTTTTTTTTTCCTAACCCATTCTCCTGGCCTGAGGGAAGCAGCAATTAGCAACCCAGGGGGGGAAAATCCTTCCCCTACTTCCCTAAACTGGAATAAAAATACAGAACCAGCTCCAGCCAAGCATATGAGAATCACAGTCTTTCGCTTTCATCCCTACAGGGAACAAGGTGGCTATTAGAATGCAAAGGCAATTCTGATAGAGAACTGACTGTAATTGTTTTAGTGGAGCAGTGGAAAGACAAGTTTTCAAGGTCTGGTACCTCTCTACCTATTAAACAGAGCCCTCACTGATCCACAGCACACAACTGGGGGCTGAAGCTCCACCCAAACCACCTAGTCACCTGCTAAAGGGATCTGAGGATAATGATGCCTACAAATCTTTAGAGGTACAAGCATTGGGTGCCTAAGGTACAGCTGCAGAGCCCACCAACTAAAGTGCTCTAGGAATAGAGACACACCTACCTCTCTGGCACATGGGGGAAGGCTGTCAGCATCCTGCCGTCCTTGGAGAGTGACCCCCTGCTGCTACTAGAATCTGGTGCACACAACTATCACCACTACTCCTCTAAGTTAATAGGTGACAGTCTACACCACACACTTGGTGACCCAAAATCAGAACACCTGAGCTGATTCTATTCAAGATTAGTGAATGGACTCTTAGGCTTTTATATCTGGTAACAGCTCAAACCAGCTGATTCAAAGGCTACAGCAATCAAGATAGCGAAATCTAGTAGCTCATCTGGGTATATTGAAACAAAACAAAAGGAAAAGATAAGACTCGGTGAACAAATATAAAATAAATCATTACAATATCTTATAAATCGCTTGGAGACACCAGTCAATAACAAATCACATGAAGCAGCAGACCATGATTGCTTCTACAAATCCCCAAATTAAAAAATCAAAATCTTTCCCAAATGAAGATACAATCCTGGAATTGTCAGATGCAGAATATAAAAAACTAATATACAGAATGCTTCAAGAAATCAGGGATAACCTCAGAAATGAAATAAGGCAATCTACAGAAAAAGCCAAGGAACACACTGATAAAGCAGTTGAAGAGATCAAAAAGATTATTCAAGAACATAGTGGAAAAATTAATAAGCTACAAGAATCCATAGAGAGACAGCATTCAGAAATCCAAAAGATTAACACTAAAATTACAGAATTAGAGGACGCAATAGGAAGTCAGAGGAGCATAATCGAGGAATTGGAATGCAGAGTGGGGGAGATGGAGGATAAGGGCAACTGACACCAATTTAGTTGAAGAAAAATCAGATAAAAAAATTAAAAAAAATGAAGAAACCCTAAGAATCAAGTGGGACTCTATCAAGAAGAATAACTTGCGTATGATTGGAGTCCCAGAACAGGGAGGGATAACAGAAAATACAAAGAGATAGTTGAAAATCTGTTGGCAGAAAACTTCCCTGGCATTGTGAAAGACAAAAGGATATCTATCCAAGATGCTCATTGAGCCTCTTATGAGATTGATCCAAAAAGAAAATCACCAAGAGATATTATCATCAAACTTGCCAAAACCAAAGATAAAGAGAAAATTTTAAAAGAAGCCAGGGATAAATGAAAAGTCACCCACAAAGGAGAATCAGTAAGGATAAGTTCAGACTACCTTGCAGAAACCATGCAGGAAAGAAGGCAATGGGATGACATATATAGAACACTGAAGGAGAAAAACTGCAAGCCAAGAATCATATATCCAGGAAAACTCTCGCTCAAATATGAAGGTGAAATTAAAACATTTAGAGATAAAAATAAGCCTATAGAATTTGTGAAAAGAAAACCAAAGCTACAAGAATTGCCAAAGGAAATTCTTTGGTCAAAAATCAATAATATCAGATACCAACACAACACAAGGTCACAGAACAGAACATCCTGATATCAACTCAATAGGGAAATCAAAAAACGAAATAAGATTAATTTAAAAAAGAAAAAGATGCTAAAAACAGGGAATCATTGAAGTCGTTATGTAAAAGATTAAAATAATCAAAAAAGAGGGACTAAATTCAGGAGGAATAGATCTTCCATAAGGAGAGGAAAACAAGGAGATAAAGGATGATACAGGTTAGGTTTTTTCACTTAGAAAAACAGGGGTAAATATTAAGGTAAACACAAGAGGTCTAACAATTCCATAATTCAAAATAAAGACGAAGAAAAACATAACGGCTCAGCAAAAATAAATTCAACTACTCTGAAAATAAGGAACACAGAATTTACAAAGAAAATCTCAGCACAATAAACTGGAAAAATGAAATTGTGAACAACACACACAAAAAGGCATCAAAATGACAGCACTAAACTCATACTTATGCATATATACACTGAATGTAAATGGACTAAATGCACCAATAAAGAGACAGAGCGTCTCAGACTGGATAAAAAAACACGATCCGTCTATATGCTACCTACAAGAGACACACCTTAGTCTTAGAGACACAAACAAACTAAAACTCAAAGGACGGAAAAAATATATCAAGCAAACAACAATCAAAAAAGAGCAGGAATGGCAATGGTAATTCTGACAAAATAGACTTCAAAGTTAAATCCACCACAAAGGATAAAGAAGGACACTACATACCGATTAAACGGACAATTTACAAGAATATACCCATATTAAATATTTATGCACCCAATGACAGGGGTGCAAGATATATAAAACAAATTAAATGGAATTGAAAAGTGAGATAGACACCTCCACAATTATAATAGGAGACCTCAACACACCACTTTTGGAGAAGGATAGGACTTCCAGTAACAAGCTCAACAGAGACACGGAAGATCTAATTGCTACAATCAACCAACTTGACCTCATAGACTTATACAGAACACTCCACCAAACAGCTGCAAAGTATACTTTTTTTTCTAGTGCACATGGAACATTCTCTAGAATAGATCACATATTAGGTCATAAAACAAACCTTTGCAGAATCCAAAACATCTAAATATTACAAAGCATCTTCTCAGACCATAAGGCCAAAAAAGTAGAAATCAATAATAGTAAAATTAGGGAAAGAAATCAAATACTTAGAAACTGAACAATACCCTGCTCAAAAAAGACTGGATTATAGAAGACATTAAGGAGGGAATAAAGAAATTCATAGAATGCAACGAGAATGAAAACACTTCCTATCAAAACCTCTGGGACACAGCAAAAGCAGTGCTCAGAGGTCAATTTGTATCGATAAATGGACACATACATAAGGAAGAAAGAGCCAAAATCAGAGAACTGTCCCTACAACTTGAACAAATAGAAAGTGAGCAACAAAAGAATCCTTCAGGCACCAGAAGAAAACAAATAATAAAAAATAGAGTAGAATTAAATGAATTACAGAACAGAAAAGCAATTGAAAGAGTTAAAAAAGCCAAAAGCTGGTTCTTTGAAAAAGTTAACAAAATTGATAAACCATTGGACAGACTGACTAAAGAAATACAGGAAAGGAAATAAATAACCTGAATAAGAAATGAGATGGGCCATATCACAACAGGCCCAACTGATATTAAAAGAATAATATCAGAGTACTGTGAAAAAGTATACTCTAGCAAATTTGAAAACCTAGAAGAAATGGATGAACTCCTAGAAACACACTACCTACCTAAACTAACACATCAGAAGTAGAACAACTAAATAGACCCATAACAAGAAAAGAGATTAGAAAGGTAATAAAAAAACTCCCAACAAGAAAAAAAAACCCTGGCCTGGATGGCTTCACTGCAGAGTTCTACCAAACTTTCAGAGAAGAGTTAACACCATTACTACTAAACGTATTTCAAAGCATAGAAAAGGGTGGAATACTACCTAACTCATTCTATGAAGCCACCATATCCCTGATATCAAAACCAGGTAAAGACACCTCAAAAAAGGAAAATTACAGACCTATATCCCTCATAAACATAGATGCAAAAATCCTCTACAAAATTCTAGCCAATAGAATTCAACAACGTGCCAAAAAAAATAATCCACCACAACCAAGTGAGATTTATACCAGGTATGCAAGGTTGGTTCAATATTAGAAAAACATTAATGTAATCCACCATATAAATAAAACAAAAGACAAAAACGACATGATCTTATCAGTTGATGCAGAAAACGCATTTGAAGTCCAACATACATTCATGATGAAAACTCTCAGCAAAATAGGAATAGAAGGAAAATTCCTCAACATAATAAAGGGCAATTATACAAAGCCAACAGCCAACATCATCCTAAATGGAGAGAGCCTGAAAGCATTTCTCTTGAGAATGGGAAACAGACAAGGATGCCTTTTATCACCGCTCTTATTCAAAATTGTGTTGGAGGTCCTAGCCAGTGTAATTAGACTACACAAAGAAATAAAGGGCATCCAGATTGGCAAGGAAGAAGTAAAATTATCTCTATCTGCAGATGACATGATTTTATACACAGAAAACCCTAAGGAATCCTCGAGAAAACTACTGAAACTAATAGAAGAGTTTGGCAGAGTTTTAGGTTACTAGATAAACATACAAAAATCAGTTGGTTTCCTCCACATCAACAACAAGAACATCAAAGCGGAAATCACCAAATCAATACCATTCACAGTAGCCCCCAAGAAGATAAAATACTTAGGAATAAATCTTACCAAAGATGTAAAAGACCTATACAAAGAAAACTATAAAGTACTACTGCAAGAAACCAAAAGGGAGCTACACAAGTGGAAAAACATACCTTGCTCATGGATAGGAAGACTTAACATTGTAAAAATGTTGATTCGACCAATAGGCATCTATATATACAATGCACTTCAGATCCAATACCAACGACAATTTTTAATGTGATGGAGAAACAAATCACCAACTTCATATGGAAGGGAAAGAAGGCCCGGATAAGGAAAGCATTACTGAAAAAGAAGAAAGTGGGAGGCCTCACTTTACCTGAGTTCAGAAGCTATTATACAGCCACAGTAGTCAAAACAGCCTGGTACTGGTACAACAACAGGCACATAGGCCAATGGAACAGAATTGAGAACCCAGATATAAATCCATCCACATATGAGCAGCTGATATTTGACAAAGGCCCAGTATCAGTTAATTGGGGAAAGATAGCCTTTTTAACAAGTAGTGCTGGCATAACTGGATATCCACATGCAAAAAAATGAAACAGGACCCCTACCTCACACCGTGCACAAAAACTAACTCCAAATGGATCAAAGACCTAAACATAAAGACTAAAACGATAAAGATCATGGATGAAAAAATAGGGACGTTAGGGACCTTAATACTAGGCATAAACAGAATACAAAACGTTACTAAAAATGATGAAGAGAAACCAGATAACAGGGAGCTCCTAAAAATCAAAACCCTATGCTCATCTAAAAACTTCACCAAAAGAGTAAAAAGACCACCTACAGACTGGGAAAAAATTTTCAGCTATGACATCCTGACCAGCGTCTGATCTCTCAAATCTATATGATTCTGTCAAAACTCAACCACAAAAAGACAAACAACCCAATTAAAAATTGGGCAAAGGATATGAGCACGCACTTTACTAAAGAAGATATTCAGGTGGCTAACAGATACATGAGGAAATGCTCTTGATCATTAGCCATTAGAGAAATGCAAATCAAAACCACAGTGAGATTCCATCTCACTCCAACAAGGCTGGCATTAATCCAAATAACAGAAAATAATAAATGTTGGAGAGGCTATGGAGAGATTAGAACACTTATACACTGCTGGTGGGAATGTAATATGGTACAACCACTTTGGAAATTGATCTGGCATTTTCTTAAAAAGCTAGAAATAGAACTACCATAAAAAAAAATAGAACTACCATACTACCCAGAAATACCACTCCTCAGAATATATCCTAGAGAAGTAAGAGCCTTTACACAAACAGATATATGCACAGCCATTTTTATTGCAGCATTGTTTACAATAGCAAAAAGCTGGAAGTAACCAAGGTGTCCATCAACGGATGAATGGATAAATAAAATATGGTATATTCACACAATGGGATACTATGCATCGATAAAGAACAGTGAGGAATCTGTGAAACATTTCATAACATGGAGGAACCTGGAAGGCATTATGCTGAGTGAAATTAGTCAGATGCAAAAGGACAAATATTGTATAAGACCACTATTATAAGATCTTGAAAAATAGTTTAAACTGAGAAGAACATATTCTTTTGTGGTTACGAGAGGGGGGAGGCAGGGAGGGTGGGAGAGGGTTATTTACTGATTAGTAGTAGATAAGAACTACTTTAGGTGAAGGGAAGGACAACACTCAATACAGGGGAGGTCAGCGCACCTGGACTGGACCAAAAGCAAAGAAGTTTCCTGAATAAACTGAATGCTTCGAAGGTCAGCGGAGCAAGGGCAGGGGTTTGGGGACTATGGCTTCAGGGTACATCTAAGTCAATTTTCAAAATAAATTCTATTAATAAAACATTCTGCATCCTACTTTGAAGAGTGGTGTCTGGGGTCTTAAATGCTAGCAAGCGGCCATCTAAGATGCATCAATGAGTCTCAACCCACCTGGATCAAAGGAGAATGAAGAACACCAAAGTCACAAGGTAATTATGAGCCCAAAGACAAAAGGGCTACATGAACTAGAGACTACATCATCCTGAGACCAGAAGAACTAGATGGTGCCCAGCCACAACTGATGACTGCCCTGACAGGGAACATAACAGAAAACCTCCTAGGGAGCAGGAGAACAGTGGGATTCAGACCCAAAATTCTCATAAAAAGACCAGACTTAATGGTCTGACTAAGACTAGAAGAATCCTGGTGGTCATGGTCCTCAAACCTTCTGTTGGCCCAGGACAGGAACCATTCCCTAAGCCAACTCATCAGACATGGATTGGACTGGACAATGGGTTAGAGAGAGATGCTGATGAGGAGTGAGCTACTTGCATCATGTGGACACTTGAGATTATGTTGACATCTCCTGTCTGGAGGGGAGATGGGAGGGTAGAGGTGGTTAGAAACTGGCAAAACGGTCATGAAAGGAGAGACTGGAAGGAGGGACCGGGCTGACTCATTAGGGGGAGAGTAAGTGGGAGTATGTAGTAGGGTGTATATAAGTTTATATGTGAGAGACTGACTTCATTTGTAAACTTTCACTTAAAGTACAATAAAAATTATTCAAAAAAAAAGAGAACAATGGAAAGGGCTTTCTTTTTTAGTAGGGAGCTCCTTGTTCCTAAGGATAATCAAGACTGAACTGTCAAACTAAAGATACCAGGGAAAGATTAGTCCAAAGGACTAATGGACCACATCTATCACGGCTTCCACCAGACTAAGTCCGGCACAGCTAGATGGTGCCCGGCTATCAGCACTGACTGCTCTGACAGGGATCACAATAGAGCATGCTGGACAGAGCTGGAGAAAAATGTAGAACAAAATTCTAACTCGCAGAAAAGACCAGACTCACTGGCCCGACAGACTGGAGAAATCCCAAAAGTCTGGCCCCTGGAAACCCTTCTAGTTCAGTAATGAAGTCACTCCCTAGGTTCACCCTTCAGCCAAAGATTAGACAGGCCCATAAGACAAAACGAGACTAAAGGGGCACACAAGCCCAGGGGGAAGGATTAGAAGGAGATGGGGACTGGAAAGCTGGTAATAGGGAATGCAAGGTTGCGAAGGGAGAGTGTTGACCTGTCGTGGGGTTGTTAACCAATGTCGTAAAACAATATGTGTATTAATTGTTTAATGAGAAACTAGTTTGTCCTGTAAACCTTTTTCTAAAGAACAATTAAAAAAAAGAATAGCAAGGGAAAAAAAAATCAAATACATGAGAACTGAATAACACCTTGCTTAAAAACCGCTGAGTAATAGAAGAAATCAAGGATTCAGTTTAAAAAAATTGATCTTGATTCTCCTTCCACCTTGTGAAGTTGGAGGCCACACTTCTCTCCCAAGCCATTTTTACATAACCACAATTATGTAAACAAACACACAAAATAAAAGAAGGGAATCAAAATGATTCACTACAAAAAAAATCAACAAAAGACAACAGTTGGCAGTATTGAAGTAAATATGGTACAAAGAAGGCATAAGATACACAAAAAACAACAAAATAGCAGAAGTATGTCCTTTCTGATTGGTAATTACCATGAATGTAAAGGGACTAATGCTCAATCACTAACGGCTCAATGCATACAAAAGCAAGACCCATCTGTATGGTGAGTATAAGAGACACATCTTAGGAACAAGGATAAAAATAGGTTGAAAATGAAAGAACGGAAAAAATATTCTATGCAAAAAATAACCAAATAAGAAGTAGTGTGGGGATTCTAATGTCAGACAAAATAAAAATTAAGTCAAAATCAATTATGAGACAAAAAAGGACAGTATATAACAGAAAAAGTGTCACTTCATTGAGAAAATATAAAAGTATAAATACATATGTACCTACACCAGGGTCCCAAAATACATAAAGCAAATTCTAACAGAATGGGAGAATGTGACTGTTCTACAATAACAGTTGCAAACATCAACATAGCACTTTCAACAATTGACAGAATATATAGAAAAAAGATCAGTAAAGAAACAGAATGACACTATAAATTAACTAGACCTAAAAAAAAAAAATTTTTTTTTTTTTAATCTGAGATATATACAACATTCCACCCAATAACAGCAGAATATACATTATTCTCCAGTCACAAGGATTATTCTTCAGTCACAAGGATCATTCTCCAGGATAAATCACATCTTAGGTCACAAAGCAAGCCTCGATAAATTAAAAAAATGTTAAACTCATACAAAGTATATCCTCCTACCACAATGGAGTGAAATTAGAAATTAATAACAAAAGAAAACTGAAAAATACACAAATATGTGGAAATTAAACAACACACTACTAAGTAACCCATGGCTCAAGGAAGAAATCAAGAGAGAAATTGGAAAATACTTACAATGAAAAGAAAATAAAGCTTATTGGAGGCAGTGAAGGCAGTTGTAGTTGTTGTTAGGTGCGGTTGAGTCGGTTTAGACTCATAGCAACCCTACGCACAACAGAATGAAACACTGCCCGGTCCTGCGCCATCCTTACAATTGTTGTTATGCTTGAGCCCATTGTTGCAGCCACTGTGTCAATCCACCTCATTGAGGGTCTTCCTCTTTTCTGCTGACCCTGTACTTTGCCAAGCATGACGTCCTTCTTGTGAACTTGCTCTGATTTTCTTCAGTTTCAGCTTGAACTTGCATCTGAGCAATTGATGGTCTGTTCCACAGTCGGCCCCTGGCTTTGTTCTGACTGATGGTATTGAGCTTTTCCATTGTCTCTGTCCACATATGTAGTCAATTTGATTTCTCTGTGTTCCATCTGGCGAGGTCCATGTGTATAGTCGCCGTTTATGTTGGTGAAAGAAGATATTTGCAATGAAGAAGTTGTTGGTCTTGCAAAATTCTGTCACTCGATCTCCAGCATTGTTTCTATCATGAAGGCCGTATTTTCCAACTACTGACCCTTCTTCTTTATTTCCAACTTTGGCATTCTAATTGTCAGTAATTATCAATGCATCTTGATTGCATGTTCAATCAATTTCAGACTGCAGCAGCTGATAAAAATCTTCTATTTCTTCATCTTTGGCCCTCATGGTTTGTGCGTATATTTGAATAATAGTTATATTAACTGGTCTTCCTTGTAGGCGTATGGATATTATCCTATCACTGACAGCATTGTACTTCAGGAGAGATTTTGAAATGTTCTTTTTGACGATGAATGCAACACCATTCCTCTTCAAGTTGTCATTCCCAGCATAGTAGGCTATATGATTGTCCAATTCAAAATGGCCAATACCGATCCATTTCAGTTCACTAAAGCCTAGGATACCGATGTTTATGCATTCCATTTCATTTTTGACGATTTCTAATTTCCCTAGGTTCATACTTCATACGTTCCAGGTTCTGATTACTGATGGATGTTCACAGCTGTTTCTTCCCAGTTTGAGTCATGCTACATCACCAAATGAAGATCCCAAAAGCTTTACTCCATCCATGTCATTAAGGTCAACTCTAATTTGAGGAGGCAGCTCTTCCCCAGTCATCTTTTGAGCGCCTTCCAACCTGGGGGCCTCATCTTCCAGCACTATATCAGACAATGTTCCGCTGCTATTCATAAGGTTTTCACTGGCTAATGTTTTTCAGAAGTAGACTGCCGGATCCTTCTTCCTAGCCTGTCTTAGTCTGGAAGCTCAGCTGAAACCTGTCCTCCATGGGTGACCCTGCTGGTATCTGAATACCAATGGCATAGCTTCCAGCACCACAGCAACGTGCAAGCCCCCACAGTACGACAAACTGACAGACATGTGGGGTAGTGAAGACAGTGCTCAGGGAAAATTCATAGCGGTAAACACTTTCATCAAAACTGCAAAAACAAGGGAAATGAAAAAAATACACAAACAAAAGGAATTCAGCACAGAAGAGTAAGAGGAACAAAGATAATGTCACCACCACAAAAAAAAACACTACAAAATGACAGCAATAAAGTCACATCTACCAATAATCACACTGAACATAAAGGGCTTAAATACATCTATAAAGAGACGGAGACTGACAGAATGAATTAAAAAAAAATGAACCCATCAATATGCTGTCTATAAAAGACATACCTTAGAAACAAAGACATAAATTTATTAAAAATCAAATGATGGAAAAACAATCTCAAGCAAAGAACTACCAAAAAGAACAGGAGTGGCAATACTAATCTCAGATAAAACACACTTTAAAACAAAATCCAGTATAAAAGACAAAGAAGAGCACTATATAATGATTAAAGGGATGATCCATCATGAAGGCTTAACCATAATAAACATCTAAGCACCCAATGGCAGGGCTCCAAAATACATAAAACAAACTCTAACAGCACTGAAAAGAAAAATTGACAGTTCCACAATAATAGTGGGAGGCTTCAACACACCACTGTTGGTGTCTTAGTCATCTAGTGCTGCTATAACAGAAATACCACAAATGGATGGCTTTAACAAAGAGAAATTTATTCTTGCACTGTTTAGTAGGCTACAAGTCCAAATTCAGGGCATCAGCTCCAGGGAAAGTCTTTCTCCCTTTGTCAGCTCTTGAAGAAGATCCTTATCATCAGTCTTCCCTTGGTCTGGGAGCATCTCAGCACAGGAACTTCAGGTCCAAAGGACGTGTTCTGCTCCCAGTGCTGCTTTCTTGATGCTATGAGGTCCCCATGTCTCTCTGCTCACATCTCTCTTTTATATCTCAAAAAAAGACTGGCTTAAGACACTATCTAATCCTGTAGATCTCATCAATGTAACTGCTGATAATCCATTTTATTACATCATAGTGATTGGATTTACAACACACAGGGAAATCACATTAAATAATAAAATGGCAATCATAATATCATTCAAGGGAATCATGACCTAGCCAAGTTGACAGATATATTTGGGAGGCATAACTCAATCCATGACAGTTGGTAAAGGACAGAACATATAGAAAGAAACTCAACAAAGATACAAAAGATCTAAAGGCCACAGTCAACCAATTTGACCTCAAACACATATATAAAACACTCCACACAACAGCAGCAAAGTATACGTTCTTTTCCAATGCACATGGAATGTCCTCCAAAATACACATCTTAGGCCACAAAGCAACCCTCAACAAAATCCAAAACACTGAGATAATGCAAAGTATCTACTTTGATCAAAACACCATCAAACTGGAAGTTAATAACAGGAACAAGAAGGGAAAAAAAAAAAACAAACACATGGAAACTGAATAACGTCCTGCTTAAAAACCACTGGGTAATAGAAGACATCAAAGGTGGAATTAAAAAAAAATTCCTAGAAGCACACTAGAATGAAAACATATCATATCAAAACCCTTGGAACACAGCAAAGACAGTGCTCAGAGGTCAATTCATAGCAATAGATGCAAACATCAAAAAAAGAAAAATGGAACAAAATCAAAACATTAGCTATACAGCTCAAAAAAACAGAAAGAGAACAGCAAAAGAAGCCCACAGCCACCAGAAGAAAGGAAACAATAAAGATCAAAGCAGAAATAAATGAAATAGAGAATAGAAAAACAATACGGAGAATCAAGGAAACCAAAAGTTTGTTCTTTGAAAGGATCAACAAACTCAACAAATCATTTGCCAAATTGACAAAAGAAAAACAGAAGAAGTAAATAACACAAATAAGAAATGAAATGGGGGCTATTACAACAGACATAACTGAAAGAAAAGGATCATAACAGAGTACAATGAAAAACTATACTCCAAGAAATTTGAAAACCTAGAGGAAATGGACAAATTTCTAGGAACACACAACTTACCTAAACTAACATGAACGAAGTTGAAAATCTGAACAGACTCATAACAAGAGAGGCTATTGTAAAGGTCATAATAACACTCCCCAAAACAACAACAACAAGAAAACACTGGCCCAGATGTCCTCACTGGAGAATTCTACCAAACATTCACAGAAGAGTTTACACCAGTACTACTCAAACAATTTCAGAACATAGAAATGGAAGGGATACTTCTGAATTCATTCTATGAAGCCAGCATAACGCTGGTACCAAAACCAGGCAAAGACACCACAAGAAAGGAAGGTACATGTCAATATCTCTCATGAATATAGATGCAAATTTCTGAACAAAATTCTAGACAACAGAATTAAGCATCATATCAAAAAAATAATACAGCATGACCAAGTAGGATTCATACCAAGTATGAAAGGATGGTTCAGCATTAGAAAATCAATCAAAGTAATCCACCACATAATAAAAGAATCACATAAAAAAATTATCTCAATTGACACAGAAAATTTCAACAGATATTCCTGATAAAAACTCTCAATAAAATAGGTATAGAAGGAAAATTCCTGAACTTAATAAAGGGCACCTATACAAAACCAACAGCCAACATTACTCTTCTTTTTTATTTTTTTATTTTTTTAATTGTGGTTTAAGTGCAAGTTTACAAATCAAGTCTGTCCCTCATACAAAATCTTGTACACACCTTGCTATGTACTCCTTGCTCTCCCCATAATGAGACAGCACACTCCTCTCCACCCTGTATTCCCATGTACATTCAGCCAGCTTCGGCCCCCTCTGCCTTCTCTCCCCTCCAAACAGGAGCGACCCACATAGGCTCATGTGTCTGCTTGACCCAAGAATCTAACTCCTCACCGGTATCACTTTCTGTCTTATACTCCAGTTCAATCCCTGCCTGAAGAGTTGGCTTTGGGCATGATTCCAGTCTTGGACAAACAGAAGGTCTGGGGATCATAACCTCTGAGAATTTGAGGTCTGTATCCTCATGTGTCTGTTAGCTACCTGAATGTCTTCTGTAGTGAAGTGGCTGTTCATATCCTCTGACCATTTTTTTTTTAATTTTTATTGTGCTTTTAAGTGAAAGTTACATATCAAGTCAGTCTCTCATACAAAAATTTATATACACCTCGATATATACTCCTAGTTGCTCTCCAGCTAATGAGACAGCACAGTCCTTCTCTCCACCCTCTATTTTTGTGTCCATTCTGGAAGCTTCTCTCCCTCTCCGCCTACTCATCTCCCCTCCAGACAGGAGCTGCCCACAATGTCTCTTGTGTCTACTTGACACAAGAACCTCACTCCTCACCAGTACCATTTTCTATCCTATAGTCCAGTCCTGTCCCGGGCTAAAAGAAGGTCTGCGGACCATGACCTCTGGGGTCCCTCCAGTCCCAGTCAGACCATTAAGCCTGGTCTTTTTATGAGAATTTGAGGTCTGCATCCCACTGCTCTCCTGCTCCCTCAAGGGTTCTCTGTTGTGTTCTCTGTCAGGGCAGTCATTGGTTGTAGCTGGGCTCCCCCTAGTTCTTCTGGTCTCAGGCTGATGTAGTCTCTGATTTATGTGGCCCTTTGGGTCTCTTGGCCTCATAATTACCTTGTGTCCTTGGTGTTCTTCATTCTCCTTTGCTCCAGGTGGGCTGAGACCAATTGATGCATCAGAGATGGCCACTTGCTAGACTTTAAGACCCCTGATACCACTTTCCAAAGTGGGATGCAGAATGTTTTCTTAATATATTTTCTTATGCCAATTGACCTAGATGTACCCTAAAACCATGGTCCTCAAACCCCCACTCTTGCCACTCCGGCATTCAAATCATTTGGTTTATTCAGGAAACTTCTTTGCTTTTGGTTTAGTCCAGTTGTGCTGACCTCTCTTGTATTGTGTGTTGTCTTTCCCTTCACCTAAAATAGTTCTGGTCTACTATCTAATTAGTGAATAAACCTCTCCCTCCCTGCCTCCTCCCTCTTGTAACCATCTCAGAATATTTTCTTCTCTGTTTAAACTATCTTTCGAGTTCTACAGGGTATCCATGAGTCAGAATTGGCTTGAAGGCAATGGGTTTGGGTTTTTTTTTGTTTCAATTTCTTATAATAGTGGTCTCATACAATATTTGTCCTTCTGCAACTGACTAATTTCACTCAGCATAATGCCTTCCAGATTCCTCCATATTATGAAATGTTTCACGGATTCATCACTGTTCTTTATGATGTGAATATACCATAATTTATTTATCTATTCATTTGTCAATGGACACCTGGGTTGCTTCTATCTTTTTGCTATTGTAAACACTGCTGCAATAAACAAGGGTGTGCATATATCTGTTTGTGTAAAAGCTCTCATTTCTCTAGGATATATTCCAAAGAGTGGGATGCTGGATCGTATGGTAGTTCTATTTCTAGCTTTTTAAGCAAGCGCCAAATTGATTTTCAAAGTGGTTGTACCATTTGACATTCCCACTAGCAGTGTATAAGTGTTCCAGTCTCTCTACAATCTCTCTGACACTTACTATTTTGTATTTTTTTGGACTAATGCCAGCCTTGTTGGAGTGAGATGGATTCTCATTGTGGTTTTGATTTACATTTCTCTAATGGCTAATGATCATGAGCATTTCCTCATGTATATGATAGCTGCCTGAATGTCTTGTATAGTGAAGTGCCAGTTCGTATCAGTTGCCCATTTTCTAATTGGGTTATTTGTCTCTTTGTTGTCACGTTTTTGCAGAATCATGTAGATTTTAGAGATCAGGCTTTAAACAAAACTGTCATAGCTAAAATGTTTTTCCCAGTCAATAGGTAATCTTTTTAATCTTTTGGTGAAGTCTTCGGATGAGCATAGATGTTTGATTTTTAGGAGCTCCCAGTTATCTAGTTTTTCTTCTGCACCCTTAACGGTGTTTTGTATACTGTTTATGCCATGTATTAGGGCTCCTAATGTTGTCCTTATTTTTTCTTCCATGATCTTTATCGTTTTAGATTTTATATTTAGGTCCTTGATCCATTTTGAAGTTGTTTTTGTGCATGGAGTGAAGTACGGGTTTTGTTTCATTTTTTTTGCTGATGGATATCCAGTTATGCCAGCACCATTTGTTAAAAAGACTGTCTCTTCCCCATTTAACTGTTTTGGGGACTTGGTCAAATATCAGCTGCTCATATGTGAATGGATTTATGTCTGGATTCTAAATTCTGTTCCACTAGTCTGTGTATCTGTGTTTGTACCAGTACCAGGCTGTTTCAAGGTTCTAAAATCAGGTAATGTGAGGCTCCCACTTTGTTCCCCTTTTTCAATAATGCTTTACTTATCCGGGGCCTCTTTCCCCTCCATATCAAAATTGGTGATTTGTTTCTCCATTTCATTAAAAAATGTCATTGGCAAGGATGCCCTTTATCACCACTCTAATTCAACATTGTGCTAGAGGTCCTAGCCAAAGCAAATAGGCTAGACAAAGAAACAAAGGGCATCTGGATTGGCAAGGAGGAAGTAAAATAATCTCTATTTGCAGATGACACGATCTTATACACAGAAAACCCTAAGGAATCCTCCAGAAAACTACTGAAACTAATAGAAGAGTTTGGAAGAGTCTCAGGTTATAAGATAAACATACAAAAATCACTTGGATTCCTCTACATCAACAAAAAGAACATCGAAGAGGAAATAACCAAATCAATACCATTCACAGAAGATAAAATACTTAGGAATAAATCTTACGAAAGATATAAAAGACCTATATAAAGAAAACTAGAAAGTACTACTGCAAGAAACTAAAAAGGACCTACTTAAGTGGAAAAACATACCTTGCTCATGGATAGGAAGACTTAACATAGTAAAAATGTCTATTTTACCAAAAGCCATCTATACATACAATGCACTTCCGATCCAAATTCTAATGACATTTTTTAATGTGATGGAGAAACAAATCACCAACTTCATATGGAAGGGAAAGAAGCCTCGGAGAAGTAAAGCATTACTGAAAAAGAAGAAGAAAGTGGGAGACCTCACTCTACCTGATTTTAGAACCTATTATATAGCCACAGTAGTCAAAACAGCCTGGTACTGGTAAAACAACAAGCACATAGACCAATGGGACAGAATTGAGAACCCAGATATAAATCCATCCACATATGAGCAGCTGATATTTGACAAAGGCCCAGTGTCAGTTAATTGGGGAAAAGATACTCTTTTTAACAAATGATGCTGGCATAACTGGATATCCATTTGCAAAAAAATGAAACAGGACCCATACCTCACACCATGCACAAAAACTAACTCCAAGTGCATCAAAGACCTAAACATAAAGACTAAAACGATAAAGATCATGGAAGAAAAAATAGGGACAACCCTAGGAGCCCTAATACAAGGTATAAACAGAATACAAAACATTACCAAAAATGATGAAGAGAAACCCGATAACTGGGAGCTCCTAAAAATCAAACACCTATGCTCATCTAAAGACTTCAGCAAAAGAGTAAAAAGACCACTTACAGACTGGGAAAAAATTTTCAGCTATGACATCTCCAACCAGCGCCTGATCTCTAAAATCTACATGATTCTGTCAAAACTCAACCACAAAAAGACAAACAACCCAATCAAGAAGTGGGCAAAGGATATGAACACACACTTCACTAAAGAAGATATTCAGGCAGCTAACAGATACATGAGAATATGCTCTCAATCATTAGCCATTAGAGAAATGCAAATTAAAACTATGATGACATTCCATCTCACTCCAACAAGGCTGGCATTAATCCAAAAAACACAAAATAATAAATGTTGGAGAGGCTGCGGAGAGATTGGAACTCTTATACACTGCTGGTGGGAATGTAAAATGGTACAACCACTTTGGAAATCTATCTGGCGTTATCTTAAAAAATAAGAAATAGAACTACCATACAACCCAGAAATCCCACTCCTCGGAATATACCCTAGAGAAATAAGAGCCTTCACACAAACAGATATATGCACACCCATGTTTATTGCAGCTCTGTTTACAATAGCAAAAAGTTGGAAGCAACCAAGGCGTCCATCAATGGATGAATGGTTAAATAAATTGTGGTATATTCACGCAATGGAATACTACGCATCCATAAAGAACAGTGATGAATCTGTGAAACATTTCATAACATGGAGGAACCTGGAAGGCATTATGCTGAGTGAAATTAGTCAGAGGCAAAAGGACAAATATTGTATAGGACCACTATTATAAGATCTTGAGAAATAGTATAAACTGAGAAGAACACATACTTTTGTGGTTACGAGGAGGGGAGGCAGGGAGGGTGGGAGAGGGTTATTTACTGATTAGTTAGTAGATAAGAACTACTTTAGGTGAAGGGAAGGACAATACTCAATACATGGAAGGTCAGCTCAACTGCACTGGACCAAAAGGAAAGAAGTTTCCGGGATAAACTGAATGCTTCAAAGGCCAGCGGAGCAAGGGCGGGGGTTTGGGGACTATGGCTTAAGTCAATTGGCAAAATAATTCTATTATGAAGACATTCTGCATCCCACTTTGAAATGTGGCGTCTGGGGTCTTAAATGTTAAGAAGCGGCCATCTAAGATGCATCAGTTGGTCTCAACCCACCTGGATCAAAGGAGAATGAAGAACACCAAGGTCACACGATAACTATGAGCCCAAGAGACAGAAAGGGCCACATGAACCAGAGACTGACATCATCCTGAGACCAGAAGGACTAGATGATTTCCGGCCACAACTGATGACTGCCCTGACAGGGAGCACAACAGAGAACCCCTGAGGGAGCAGGAGATCAGTGGGATGCAGACCCCAAATTCTCATAAAAAGACCAGACTTAATAGCCTGACTGAGACTAGAGGAATTCCGGTGGTCATGGTCCCCAAACCTTCTGTTGGCCCAGGACAGGAACCAATCCCGAAGACAACTCATCAGACATGGAAGGAACTGGACAATGGGTTGGAGAGAGATGTTGATGAAGAGTGAGCTACTTGTATCAGGTGGACACTTGAGAGTGTATTGGCATCTCCTGTCTGGAGGGGAGATGGGAGGGTAGAGAGGGTTAGAAACTGACAAAATTGTCGTGAAAGGAGAGACTGGAAGGGCTGACTCATTAGAGGAAGAGTCAGTCGAGTATGGAGTAAGGTGTGTATAAACTTATATGTGACAGACTGACTTGATTTGTAAACGTTCACTCAAACCTCAATAAAAATTATTTTTAAAAAAGTCATTGGAATTTGAATCAGTATTGCATTGTATCCGTGGATCGCTTTTGGCAGAATAGACATTTTTAAAATGTGATAGAGTCCTACATGATTCTTAGGGTTTCTTCATTCTTTTACCTGATTTTTCTTCAAATAATATTGGTGCTAAGTGTTTTATCTTCAGTCTCACTAAATATGCCTTCCAGATCCTCAATTCTGCTCCTCTGACTTTCTATTGGGTTGTCTAATTCTGTAATTTTATTGTTAATCTTTTGAATTTCTGGTTGCTGGCTCTCTATGGATTCATGCAGCTTATTAAATTTTTCATTATGTTCTTGAATAATCCTTTTTTAATTTCTTCAGTTGCTTTATCTGTGTGTTCCTTGGCTTTTTCTGTATTTTGCCTGATCTCATTCTTGATGTCTTCAAGAGTTCTGTATATTAATCTTTAGTATTCTGTCTGGTTTTTCCAAGAATACACTTTCATCTGGAAGATTCCTTGATTGTTTGTTTTGAGAACTTGTTGAAGTAATCATAGTCTGCTTCTTTATGTGATTTGATATTGACTGTTGTCTCTGAGCCATTTATAAGTTGTTTTAATTTATTTTATGTTTGCTTGCTGTATCCTAGCTTCTTGTTTTGTTTTGATATACCCAAATTGGCTGCTTGAGCAAGTTAGCTTGATTATTTTTGCCTTTGAAGCTCTAACATATGCTCACTAGATTGCTAGAGCTGTTACCAGGTATATGAGCCCAGAAGTCCATTCACTTTTCCTGCATGGGTTCAGCTCAGGTGTCTAGATAGTTGGTCGTCAAGTGTGTGGTACAGGTTCTGTCCTACAGTCTTAGATGGGCAGGGGTGATTGGTGTAGGCACAGGTATCTGGTTTCAGCAGGGGGTCACACTCGGAACAAGGCAGGGGGCTGACAACCATCCCCCAAGTGTCTGTGAGGAAAGTGCATCCCTGTTCCCTAGAGTGCACAGGGGGGTGGGTTCTGCAGCCAGACCACAGGCACCCAATTCTTTTGGCTGTAATGACTGGGAGGTACCACTTATCCTTGGACCCCTGTCACAGGTGGCTAGGTGACATGGGTAGAATCACCAGTCCTTAGGCCACTATGTGGGTATGTGATGACACAGTTTAATAGGCTAAGTCGTGTCAAATATAAAAAATCCACCTCTCCACTGCACAGCTGAAATAGCTGCAGTCTTCCAAAAAGGGTCTGTTCTCCTGAAATGGGCCCACACGTGTCCATGCAGAGGTGAAAGGTATTCAAAGCCTTTGGACCATTTGTGCCTGGACGAGAGCTGCTTCTGTCCCGAGCTCCTCAGCCTAGTGGAGCTGGAAGATTATCTTTTCCCACAATTATGAACTCATTCCTTCTCCAAGGCTGGTAGAATGGCTTAGGGCACGTGCAGCAGGGCCTATATGAGGGCCAGGGAAATTGACAGCCACTGAAGTCAGCTTGGGGGCTGGGGGTGCAGTAAAATAAACACAAGTACTTAGCTTTTGCTGAGAGCACCTTTATTCTCTGATTCCAAAGGTGTGAGTAGGCTGTGCCACAGTCACTCCAGGAATGGTGCCTGAGGGTTCCTACCAAGAAGGTATGGCAACTCCTTGCCACTTCTGAAACAGCTCTCCCTCCCCCTGCTGCTCAGTCCATTTTTAACTTTGCCTTTATTGTTCAGGACTCTTAGCTTGTCATGTATATAATTTTTCACTTTTTTTTTCAGACCTTTGTTTTGAGAGAGATCACCAGAAGCATCTGACAGCTCCACAATCTTGTTCCCACCTAGCCAACATCATTCTTAATGCAGAGAGGCTGAAATTATTCCCCTTGAGAACAGGAACAAGACAAGGATGCCCTTCATCACCAGTGCTGTTTAACATTGTGCTGGAAGTTCTATCTAGAGCAATAAGGCAAGAAAAAGAAATAAAGGGCATCCAAATTGGTAATGAAGACTTTAAACTGTCCCTATTTCCAGATGATGTGATGCTATACATAGAAAACCCAAAATATACCACGAAAAAACTACAAGAACTAATAGAAAGATTCAGCACAGTAGCAGAATACAAGATAAACATACAAAAAAGTCAGTTGGATTCATATACACCAAAAAAGAGAATGATGAAAAGGAAATCAGGAATTAATATCATTTATAATAGCCCCTAAAAAAATAAAATACTTAGGAATAAATCTAACCAGGGATGTAGAATATCTATACAAAGAAAACAACAAAACACTACTGCAACCCCAAGTTCTCGTAAAAAGACCAGACTTAATGGTCTGACTGAGGCTAGAAGGACCCCAGTGGTCATGGCCCCCAGACTTTGTGTTGGCCCAGGACAGGGACCATTCCCAAAGCCAACTCTTCAGACATGGATTGGACTGGACAATGGGTTGGAGAGGGATGCTGGTGAGGAGTGTGTTTCTTGGATCAGGTGGACACTTGAGACTATGTTGGCATCTCCTGCCTGGAGGGGAAATGAGATGGTATAGGGGGTTAGAAGCTGTAGAAATGGATATAAAAAAAGAGAGTGGAGGGAGAGCGAGTTGTCTCATTAGAGGGAGAGTAATTGGGAGTATGTAGCAAGGTATATATAAGTTTCTGTGTGAGAGACTGACGTGATTTGTACACTTTCACTTAAAGCACAATAAATATTATTAAAAAAAAAAACACTACTGCAAGAAACCAAAAGAAACCTACATAAATGGAAAAAACATACCATACTCATGGATAGGTATACTCAACATTGTGAAAATGTCAATTCTTCCCAAAGCAGTCTTCAAATACAAGGCAATCCTGAACCAAATACCAACAACATTCTTTAAATACGAGGGCTTCTATAAAACATTACTAAAAGAAATTAAATAAGGGATAGAAAAACAAATCACTAGCTTTATATGGAGAGGGAAGAGGCCCTGGAAAAGCAAACCACTGTTGAAGAAGAAGAATAAAATAGAAAGGCTCACAGTACCTGACCTCAGAACCTACTGTACACGCAAGGGCAAGAAGGGGAGAGTGTTGACAAGTCGTGGGGTTGGCAACCAATGTCACAAAACAATATGTGTATTAACTGTTTAATGAGCAATTTGCTCTGTAAACCTTCATCTAAAGTATGATAAAAAATACAAAAAAAACTATCCTCAAACTATAAATAGAAAAGACATTGCTCAGTAATATAAGAGGCAGAGCTAACATCATATACTGAGAGATTTCCCCTAAGTTCAGTAACAAGACAAAAATGACTACTCTGATCACTGCTATTCAATGTTATACTGGAAGTTCTAATCAGGGTAATTAGGCTAGAAAAAGAAATAAAAGTTATCCAAATTAGGAAGGAAGAAATAAAAATATCCCTTTTCGTAGATGAAATTATCCTATATGTAAAAGACCTCAGAGAATCCACAAGAAAACTACTAGGTGTAATAAATGAATTCAGCAAAGTGGCAGGGGACGAGGTCAGCCCACAAAAATAAGTCAGATTTTTACACATTGTCACTAAGCAACCTGAAAAGGAATTAAAGAAAAAAATCCTTTTGCAATATTACCTGAAAGACTAAAATATCTCAGAATAAATTTAACAAAAGGAGTGAAATACTTCTACACTAGCAACTCTATAGGACAAAGTACAGCTGCCCCATAGGGTTTCCAAGGAGAGGCTGGTAAGTTTGAACTGCAGACCTATTGGTTAGCAGCTGAGCTCTTAACCATTGCACCACCAGGGCTTCTATAAAACATAACTAAAAGAAATTAAATAAGACAAATAAACTGAAGGACCTTTCATGTTCATAGAAGACTTAATGCTACCTAAAGTAATCTACAGATTCTAAACAATATTCTTCAAAATTCCAAAGTACTTATTTGCAGAAATAGAAAACCTAATCCTCAAGTTTATATAGATTCCAAGTACCAACCTTTTGGTTAACAGCCGTAGCTCTTAACCACTGTGCCACTGGGGTTTCCATAAAGAAGCCAAAAAAAAAAACAAAAAACAAAAACCATTGTCATTGAGTCAATTCTGACTTATAGAAATCCTATAGGACAGAGTAGAACTGCCCCACAGGGTTTCCAAGGAGCACCTGGTGGATTCAAACTCCTGACCTTTCAGTTACCAGCCATAGCCCTTAACCGCTATGCCACAGGGTTTCCATAGAAAGGTAAGGGAGCCCAAATAATCAAAGCAATCTTGAAAAAGAACAGAGTAGGACTCACACTTCCCAATGTCCAAGCATATTACGAAGTTGCAGTAATCAAAAGAGTCTGGTACTGATATAATGACAGACATAAGACCAATGGAATAGAATCGGGAGTCCAGTAATAAAGCCATACATCTATGGTCAACTCGTTTTTCAATAAGGGTGCTAAGTCCACACAATGAGGAGAGAATAGTCTTAATAAGTGGTGCTGGGATACTTGGATTTTTGTAAATGAAAGAATGAAGCCTAACTCAAAATGGAATTAAGACTTGAATGTAAGGCTTAAACCATAAAACTCATAGCGGAAACACAGGGGTAAATGTTAAGGATCTAGTTTTTAACAATGGATTCTTAGATATGACACTAAGAGCATGAGCACCAAATGACAAAATAGATAAATAGGACCTCATTAAAATTTAAATTTTTGTTAATTAAAGCACTCTATCAAAAAAATGAAGTGACAACCCACAGATTGTTAGAAAATGTTGGGGAACCCTATATTAGACAAATGTTTAATATCCAGAATATATAAACCCCTACATCACAACAACAAACAACCAAGTCAAAATATGAGCAAGGCACTTGAACAGACAAACGGCCAACAAGTGCATGAAAAGATGTTCAACATCATTAGTAATTAAGGAAATGCACGTCAAAACCACAATGAGATATCACTTCACACCCACTAAGATTGCCATGATTTTAAACAAGGAAAACAACAAGTGTTGGTATGTGGAGAAATTGGAAACCTCATCCATTGCTGGTGCGATTTTAAAATGGTATAACCACTGTGAAAAACATTTTGGTGATTCCTCAAAATGCTAAACATAAAATTACCATATGGTCCAGCAATTCCAATCAGAAGCACCCATTCAAAAGAACTGAGAACAGAAACACAAACAGCTACTTGTACATAGATGTTCACAGCATCATTATTTACAATAACCAAAAAGTGGGGACATTATACATGTCTATCAGCAGATGAATAGATAAATAAAATATGGTACATACATACAATGGAATATTTGTTGTTTGTCATTAGTTGCTGTCAAGTCAGTTCCAACTTATGGTAACCCCATGTGTGCAGAATAGAACTGCTCCATAGTGCAGTTTCAAGGTTATGACTTTCCAAAGCAGATCACCAGGACTGTCTTCTGTAGCACCTCCAGGTGGGTTCAAACTATCAACCTGTTGGCTAGTAGTCAAGTGCTTCACCATTTGCACTACCCAGGACTTCAATGGACAATTATTTAGCCATAAAAAGAAATTAAGTACTGATACATGCTGGAATATGGATTAATATTGAAAACATGCTGAGTGAAGTAAGTCAGTCACAAAAGGATGAATATTGTATGATCCCATTTATATGAAATATCTAAAATACACAAATGTACAGAGCTCAAAGGAAATTAAGAAAACTATTAACTTTACAATATTATCAAAAATAATAAAATACATAGAAATAAATTTCATCAGGAATGCATAAAACTTGTACACAAAATACTGTTGCAAGTAATTAAAGAACACCTAACAAATGGAAGGTCATACTGTGCTCATGGATTGCAGGACTCAAAATTGTTAATAAGGCAATATTCTAAAAAATAATCTACAGATTCAATGAAATCCCTATCAGAATTCCAATAACTCTTTTTTTGGAAATGGAAAGTTGATCCTAAAATTCATATAGAAATCAAGGAATCTAAGTAGCAAAAATAATTTTGAAAAAGAAAAAGGTAGTTGAACTCTGATTTCCCATTTTCAAAACTTAACTACAAATCTACACTAATAAAATTGTGGGAGCTGGTATAAAGGCAGGCATATAGATCAATGGAATGTAATGGAGAGTCCATAAACAAACCCATGCATCTATCGTCAACTGATTTTCAAAGAGAGTACCAAGGCCATTCAACAAGAAAGGATTATTTTCATCAAATGATGCCGGGACTACTGGATATCCATATGCAAAATAATGAAGTTGTATCCCTACCTAACCTATATACAAAAATGAATACAACCTAATATCCAAAATGTCCAGATTTCTATAAAAAATCACTCATTTGAAGAGTTAAAATGATCTCAAACTGATTGAGACAATCAATAAATAACAGAACTGAGATGAGAGAGATGTAAGAATTATCTGATGCAGATACTAAGGTCACCATTTTTAGGTCGCCATCATAAAAATGGGGGCCCTAGTGACACAGCGGTTAAGAACAAGAACTCGGCTTCTAGCCAAAAGGTCAGGAGTTTGAATCCACCAGCCGTTCCTTGGAAACCCTGTGGAGAACCTCTACTCTGTCCTATAGGGTCTCTACAATTCGGAATTGTCTCAATTGCAACAGGTTTGGGGTTTTTTTAATCATAAAATACTTCAACAAGCAATTAAAAACACATTTGAAACAAATATAAGAAAAAGACTGAGCAAAAAATTGGAAGTTTCAGAAAAGAAAGAAAATACAAAGAAGAATCAAATGGAAATTGTATTACCGAAAAATATATGAATCAGAATTTTTAAAACCAGAATGGAGGGCACAGAGAAATCAATCAGTAAACTTGAAGATCAAACAATAAAATCACCAAATATGAACAACAGAGAGAAAATAAACTGAAAAAAAAGAAAAAAAAAACCCATAAATCTATGACATATGGCAAAGGATCTAAAAAGTTTGTCAAGAGTGCCAGGAGAAGAGGAGAAATAGGGTAGAAATGAAAGATTACTCAAATAATGGCTGAAAATGTCACAAATTCATCAAAAGACACACCTACAAATTCAAGAAGCTGCATGCACCCCACACTGAATAAACCTAAAGAATTTCACACCAAGACACATCATACCCAAATTGTGAAAACTGGAGACAAAGAAAAACTTTGAGAGCAGTGAGAAAGAAACAACATTTTAACAGTAAAATGAAATCTATTCAAATGACAGAGCCTTTAACAGAAGCCATGGAGACAAGAAAGAACTGCTGAAAGAAAGAACTGCAAACCCAGAATCCCATATCCAGTGAAAACATCTTTCAAGAGTGAAGAGGAAATTAACATATTCTCAAATTAAGAAAAAGTAGTCACCAGGAGACCTACACAAAAAGAATAACTAAAGCAAGTTCTAAACAGAAAGGCAATGATAAAAGAAGTAATCTTAGAATATCAGAAAGAAAAAAAATGGCTTTCAAAAATAAGGGTGTATAATACATAGACTTTTATTACCCTCTTGAGTTTTCTAAATTATATTTGAACACAGAAGGAAAAAAATTTAACACTATCTGATGTGATTCTAAATATGGTGATTAAATATTTAAGATAAGTATATTATAGACAAGCCCATCACTGTTGAGTTGATTACGAGTCATAGCGCACCTATAGGACACAGTAGAACTGCCCTATCAGGTTTTCAGGGAGCGGCTAGTGGATTCATACTGTCAACCTTTTGGTTAGCAGTTGTAGCTCTTAGCCACTGCACCACCAGGGTTCAAAGGAAATTAAAAGTACAATAGGGAGATAAGCTTCTGCACTTTATTCAAACTGGTAAAATGATGACACCAACAGACTGTGACAAGTTATATATATATATATATATATATATATATATATATATATATATATATATATATATTTTTTTTTTTTTTTTCTCACTATTTTCTAGACTGAAATCCCAAATCAGAATCTGGAATCTCAATCATATTGATTCCTTTCTTGTCAGTAGCCCTGGGTTTTCCTGGTTCCTTGTCTTGTAGATGATCATTACATGGTATCTGATTTTCCCTATTTCTGCTTGCATGTACCTGTATCCATCCTGCTCTTTATATATCTCAGAAGTGATTATGTTTAGGATCCACTCAACATTGGTATAAAAACCTCCACTAATTGACTGATTAAATTACATTGCATTGTGGAAGATAACTACATTACATTAGATTACATTGCATCCACAGGTACAGGGGTTAGTATTTCAACACATATTTTGGAAAAAGACTCAATTCAATCCATACCATTTAACCCTTTAACACACACCCAAAAAACCCCACTGCTGTCACACACACACACAAAAAAAAAACTGTCACACACACCCCCCCAAATTCATGTCCTTCCCACCTTCAAAACACATTCACTCTATCACATCATCCCCCAAATCTTAACCCATTCCAGCATCAACTCTAAGTCTAAAATCTCATTTTTTGAATTATCAAGTAGGGGTGAGATTCTGTGGGTGTTTCATCCTGGGACCTAATTCTTTCCATCTTTAGACTTATGCAACCTTGAATGTAAGTTACCTGCTTCTAAAGTGCAAGCGTAGAATGGAAAAAGGGCAAACATTTCCATCTCATATGAGAGAAAGTAAAGGGAAAGAAGGGGTCATGGGGACCAAATAAGTCCAAAATCCAGCAGAGCAAATTTCATTATCTCTAAAGGCTTGAAAGTAATCTTCTGTTTTCTAGGACCATTTCGGCAATGACCCCATTCTCCTGGCTCTGGGCATTGACCACACTCTCCAGACTCTAGGCAGAGGCCCCTCAGCCCTGGATGTCAGCCCCACCTACCAGGCACACTGGGACAGCAGTAATGTTCCCTCGGCTTTAGGCAGCCCCATTTTCCTAATTCACCTAAATGATATCTTTAGCCTCTTGGCTCGTAGTGGATCTGTTCTCCCAGATCGCTGGAATTGCAGTCCTGCCCCCTCAACTTTGGACTGGGGTCCAATTCGGCCAGTATACAAAATGGAACATCAATAAATACAAGAAAGATATGAACAGCACAATTGACTAACTTGTCCTATTTAGCACATACAGAGTATCATTCCCAACAATGAATAATATACATTCTTTTCAGGTATATATTGAACCTATACAAAGACACACCATACATTGGGCCAAACATCAACATATATCAGTAGTTTTGAAATGATAAAGGGCATCTTGTCTGAGCACAGTTGAATTAAACTGGAAATCCAAAACACAGAAGTAAGGTGCACTTTTAAGACCTGGGAGAGGTTTCTGCTCTCCTACCAGAATTTGACTGACCACTCACGCCATTGTTGTGAAGATTAAACAACAGATATTGTGGCATTTTCTAATATGCACCATGTGCCAGTTACTAGTTTAAATAGTTTACATGCTTCATTGTGCCACACTCTCTAAAGGCCATGACAGTGGACAACTTTGACAATGTAACATTGAAGAAATTGAGGCACAAGAGATGAAGCTAAGTGTGGGTGATCACAGAGCTCACAGGTCACTGGACTAGGCTTTGTCACCATGCTAAGAGACAGCATTCAATCCCTTTAAGTTGAACTTTAGACAAATTCAGAAGAGCTTATTTTTATCATTTTATCTATTAGAAATCATGTGTTTGGCTCTATTACTGAAATTACTCCATTATTGAGGTGAGTAGAAACATGGATACCAGAGATCAGGTTAAGGCCAAGTACTTGCCTACCCCTTCTCTATACTTTGGTCTCTATCATCCACAAGAATTTCACCTTAAGACCCTCAGGTTATTAGGGAAGCTGCAATTTTGTTTGTTTAAATTATTTTCTCATCAGTCTTCACCAATTTCTTACACAGGTTCAAGTATGTGACCAATTATTTTTTCCGTATTGTGATGAAAACATACGCATCTAAACATTTGTCAACTCAACAATTTCTTCATGTATAATTCAGTGGTATTAATCACATTCTTCATGTTGTGCATATATTATCATTATCCTATGCAAGTTATTCCATGAAAACTAACATAAGCTCAATGTCCCCTAAGCAAAACTTCCCTTTCCTCTGCCCGTGGTAACAAAGAATAATCTTTAGTTTCTATAAATTTGCTTACTTCATGTAAGTCTGATCACGTAGAATTTGTCCTTTGGGGCTGTTTTATTTCACTCAGCTCCCACACGTCTGTAGCTTGGCATATCTTGGGGGCTTGTGCGTTGCTTGTGATGTTGGAAGCTATGCCACCAGTGTTCAAGTACCAACAGGGTAACCCATGGCAGACATGTTTCAGCTGAGCTTTCAGACTAAGACAGACTAGGAAGAAAGACCTGGCAGTCTACTTCTGAAAAGAATTAGCTAGTGTAAACCTTATGAATAGCAGCAGAACATTGTCTAATACAGTGCTGGAAGATGAGCCCCTCAAGTTGGAAGGCACTCAAAATACCACTGGGGAAGAGCTGCCTCCTCAAAGTAGAGTCGACTTTAATGACTTGGATGGAGTCAAGGTTTCGGGACCTTCATGTGCTGATGTGGCATGACTTAAAATGAGAAGAAACAGTTGCAAACATCCATTAATAATCAGAATCTGGAATGTAAGAAGTATGAATTTAGGAAAATAGGAAATTATCAAAAATGAAATGGAATGCATAAAGATCAATACCATAGGCATTATTGAGCTGAAAAGGACTGGTATTGGTCATTTTGAATCAAACAATCGTGTGGTCTACTATTCTGGGAATGACAACTTGAAGAGGAATGGCATTGCATTCATCCTCAAAAAGAACATTTCAAGATCTATCCTGAAGTAGATAGGGTAAGATAATATTCATATGCCTACGAGAAAGACCAGTTAATACGAGTACTAGTAAAATTTATGCACCAGCTACTGTGGCCAAAGATGAAGAAACTGAAGATTTTTACCAACTTCTACAGTCTGAAATTGATCAAACATGAAATCAGGATGCATTGATAACTACCGGTGATTGGAATGTGAAATTTGGAAACAAGAATTGGTAGTTGGAAAATACGGCCTTGGTGCTAGAAACAATGCCGGAGACTGAATGATAGAATTTTGCAAGACCAATGACTTCTTCGTTGCACATACCTTTTTCACCATCATAAATGGTGATTATACACTGGGACCTAGCCAGATGGAATACACAGGAATCAAATTGACTACATATGTGGAAAGAGATGATGGAAAAGCTCAATATCATCAGTCAGAACAAGGCCAGGGGCTGACTGCGAACCTAACCATCAATTACTCATATGCAAGTTCAAGTTGAAATTGGAGACAATTAGAACAAGTCCACGAAAGCAAAAGCACAACCTTGAGTATATCCCACCTGAGTTTAGAGACTATTTCAAGAATAGATTTGCTGTGTTGAACACTAATAACCAAAGACCAGACGAGCTGTGGAATAACATCAAGGACATCATAGATGAAGAAAGCAAGAGGTCTTTAAAAATATAGGAGAGAAAGAAAAGATCTAAATAGGTGTCAGAAGAGACCCTGAAACTTCTCTTGAACCTTGAGTATCTAAAGCAAACGGCAAAAAATGATGAAGTAAAAGAGCTAAACAGAAGATTTCAAAGGGCAGCTTGAGAAGACAAAGTATTATGATGACATGTGCAAAGACCTGGAAATAGAAAACCAAAAGGGAAGAACATGTTCGGCATTTCTCAAGCTGAAAGAACTGAAGAAAAAAATTCAAGCCTCAAGTGGCAACAATGAGGGATTCTAAAAAAAAATTTTTTTTTCGGGGGGGGAATATTAAACAATGCAGGAAGCATGAAAAGAAGATGGAAGGAATACACACAGTCACTATGCCAAAAAGAATTTGTTGATGTTCAACTATTTCAGAAGGTAACATATGATCAGGAACCAATAGTACTGTAGGAAGAAGTCCAAGCTTCACTGAGGGCATCGGCGAAAAACAAGGCTCCTGGAATTGACAGAATACCAGTTGAGATGCTTCAACAAACAGATGCAGTGCTAGAAACAGCTATGCCAAGAAATTTGAAAGACAGCTACCTAGCCAACCAACTAGAAGGGATCCATATTTATGCCTATTCCCAAGAAAGGTGAGCGAGCCGAATGTGGAAATTATCGAACAATATCATTAATACCACTTGCAAGTAAAATTTTGCTGAAAATCATCCAAAAGCTGCTGCAGCAATATATCGACAGGAAACTGCCAGAAATTCAAGCTGGATTCAGAAGATGATGTGGAACCAGGGATATCGTTATAGGTGTCACATGGATCCTGGCTGAAAGCAGAGAATACCAGGAAGATGTTTACCTGCATTTTATTGGCAACGCTAAGGCATTTGACTGTGTGGCTCATAACAAATTATGGATAACATTGTGGAGAATTGGAATCCCAGAACACTTAATTGTGCTCATGAGGAACCTGTACATGGATCAAGAGGCAGTCACCGGAACAGAACAAGGGGATACTGCATGGTTTAAAGTCAAGGAAGGTGTGAATCAGGGTTGTATCCTTTCACCATATCTATTCAATTTGTGTGCTGAGCAGATAATCCCAGAAGCTGGACTATATGGAGAAGAACAGGGCATCAAGATTGCAGGAAGACTCATCAACAATCTGCTTTATGTAGATGACACAACCTTGCTTGCTGAAAGTGAAGAGGACTTGAAGCACTTACTGGTGAAGATCAAAGACCACAGTCTTTGGTATGGATTACACCTCAATATAAACAAAACAAAAATTCTCACAACTGGAACAATAAGCAAGATCATGATAAACAGAAAAGATAGACATTGCTAAGGACTTCATTTTACTTGGGTCCACAATCTACACCAGTGGAAGCAACTGTCAAGAAATAAAAAGACGCATTGCACCGGGGAAATCAACTGCAAAAAACCTATTTAAAGTATTGAAAAGCAAAGATGTCATCTTGAAGACCAAGGTGGGCCTGACCCAAGCCATGGTGTTTTCAATCTCCTCATATGCATCCAGAAGCTGGACAATGAATAAGGAAGACCAAAGAAGATTTGATGCCTTTGAATTGTGGTGTTGGAGAAGAATATTGAATATAGCATGGACTGCCAAAAGAATGAACTAATCTGTCTTGGAAGAAGTATAACCAGAATGCTCCTTAGACTATGTCTCACATACTTTGGACATGTTATCGGGAGGGATCAGTCCCTGGAGGACATCATGTTTGGTAAAGTAGAGGGTCAGTGAAAAAGAGGAAGGCCTTGGCAAGATGGATTGACACAGTGGCTGCAAAGATGGGCTCAACCATAACAATGATTGTGAACATGGTGCAGTACATAGTTCTGTAGGACACAGGGTCGCTGTGAGTCAGAACTGATTCGATGACACCTAACAAAAACAACATCGTCAAGGTATTGAAAGATACAGGAAGCATCAAGGAAAGATGGAAGAATACACAGAGTCACTGTGCCAAAAACAAAAAAAAATGGATCAATGTTCAATCATTTCAGGAAGTAGCGTATGATGAAGAGCTGATGGTACTGTAGGAAAAAGTCCAAGCTGCACAGAAGGCATTGGTGAAAAACAAGGCTTAAGGAATTTATGGAATATCAATTAAGATGGGCCTTAGGTGGGTGTTCCAGAGAAGCAAAACCAGTGAAGCATGTAGATAGAGAGAGAGAGAGACAGGCAGATAAATAGAAACAGAGAGAGAGATTTATACAAGGAAATGTATCACGCAATCGTAGAGGCTGAACAGTCCCAAATCCATAGGTCAGGCATCAGGCTGGAGGCTTCTCCTGAGTCACATAGCTGCAGGGGCTGATAAATCCAAGATTAGCAGGTAGGATGGTAGGCTGCTGGCTTAAGCCCCAAGAACCAGAGTTCAGATGCTAATGAGCCAAATGCAGGATACAGAGCAAAGCAAAGCCAGCAATATTTGCTAGCAAGTCCGTATATATTGGATGCAGGCTACCCTGTCAAGGAAAGCCCCTTTCAGCTGATTGGCTGCTATATCAGATGTCATCATGGAAATGCTTACATTATATCAGATCTCATCATGGAGGTGATTACATCATTACCTAACTGCCAAACTCTTATCGTATTCTCCAAACCACTGAGAATCATGGCCCAGCCAACTTGACACACAACCTTAACCAACACAAGATGTTTCAACAAACAGATGCAACGCTGGAAGCACTCACTTATCTATGCCAAGAAATTTGGAAGATAGCAACCTGGTCACCCAACCTCAAGAGATTCATATCTGTGCCCATTCCAAAGAAAGGTTATCCAACAGAATGAGGAAATTATAGAACAAATACCATTAATATCAGGCAAAAAAAAAGTTTTGCTGAAGATGATTCAAAAATGGTTGCAGCAGTACATCAACAGGAAATTCAAGCCAGGTTCAGAAGAGGGTGTGGAATGAGGGATATCATTGCTGATGTCAAATGGATCTTGGCTGAAAGCAGAGAATACAAGAAATATGTTTAACAGCATTTCATTGACTATGTAAAGGCTTTCAACTGTGTGGATCATAACAAATTATGGTTAAAACTGTGAAGAATGGGAATTCCAGAACACTTCACTTTGCTTACACGGAACCTGTACATAGACCAGAGGAGGCAGTAGTAGTTCAAACAGGACAACGGGATACTGTGTGCTTAAAAGTCAGGAAAGGTATGTGCCAGGGTTGTGTCCTTGCACCATACTTATTCGATCTGTATGCTGAAAAAAAAATTCGAGAAGCTGGACTTTATGAAGAAGAATACTGCATCAGGATTGGAGGAAGACTCATTAACAACCTGTGATATGCAGATGACACAAACTTGCTTGCTAAAAGCAAAGAGAACTTGAAGCACTGACTGATCAAGATCAAACTAAGGCCTTCCATATGGATTACACCTCAACATAAAGAAAACAAAAATTCTCACAACTGGACCAATAGTAACACCACGATGAACAGAACAGATTGAAGTTGTAAAGGATTTCATTTTACTTGGATCCACAGTCAATGCCCATAGAAGCAGGAGTCAAGAAATTAAACAACATATTGCATTGGGCAAATCTGCTGCAAACGACCTCTTTAAAGTGTTAAAAAGCAAAGGTGTTAAATTAAGGAGTAAGATGTGCCTGACCCAAGCCATGATATTTTCAATCATTTCATATGCCTGCAAAAACTGGACTATGAATAAGGAAGACCGAAGAATTGATGCATTTGAATTATGGTGTTGGCAAATAATATTGAATATACCATGGACTACTGGAAGAAGGAATAAATCTGTCTTGGAAGAAGTACAGCCAGAATGCTTCTTAGAAGCAAGGATAGTGAAACTTCGTCTCGTGTACTTTGAACATGTTATCAGAAGGGACCAGTCCCTGGAGAAGGACATCATGCTTGGTAAAGTGGAGAGTCAGTGAAAAAGAGGAAAACCATCAATGAGGTGGATTGACACAGTGGCTGCAACAATGAACTGAAATATAGCATATTTTGTGAGTGTGGTGGAGGACCTGGCAGTGTTTCATGCTGTTGTGCATATGTGTTGGAATTGACTCAATAGCTCCGAATAATGACAAAAACTAAGGACATTGAACTTCTTTTCATGTGCTTGTTGGCTGTGTATCTTCTTTGGTTAAATGTCTGTTCTAGCTCTTTGTCGATTTTTTTATTGGGTTTTTTGTCTTTTTGTTGTTATTTTGTATATTATATGTATATGTGTATGTGTGTATATATATGTATGTTTTTATATGTGTGTGTGTATATATATATATAATGATATAAAGTTTAGATATTAGATCATTATTGGATATATAGCTTCCAAAATTGTTTTTTCCCCAATCTGTTGGTTTACTTCTCACTTTGTTGATAAAGTCCATTGATAAATAAAAGTACTAATTTGTATGACATAAATATTTCGTGATACATAAAATTGTGTTCTTTCACAGGCTTTACTTGGATTCTGTTCTGTCATCACTTAGAGCCAATTACCTCCGTAAAATTACCCCTGAACTCTGGCTATTATTGAATGCCCCAGGCAGTGTTTCCAGGGGTTTCCTCAAACGCCATCAACATCTGCATATTTTCTTGAGCTCAGTTGAACATGGAGGTTTTTGTTATAAAATGAAACTATTCTGTCAGGATCTCATTCATCTCAGGTAAACATATCCACTCATCCTTTTCTGCAGCTGAAACATCATTGGACCTTTACCAGAAATCCTGGCTGGAATATCCATCCAAGAAAAGATAGTATTAACTTGTGAGTCTTTGCTGCTATTAGTTCCTTTCTCCCTTCTTTTCACCTCCAATCATGGATTACCCCCATTTCTCTACTGCACTGCTCACTTATTTTTTGATAGTGCTAATGAAATTAGAGTAGAAAATATAGACATTCACACAAGAATGAGGTCTTTTTTATTCATTGCATTAAAAACTCATTCCCAAGGTCAGCCTAATTGGACTGGATTAAAAGTAAAGAGGTTTCCGAGATAAAATGAAAGCTTCAAAGGTCAGCGAAGCAGGGGCTGGGGTCTGGGGAACTTGGTTTGAGGGGACTTCTAAGTCAATGGGCAAAACAATTCTATTATGAAAACACTCTGCATCCCACTTTGAATTGTGGCACCTGGGGTCCTAAATGCCAACAAGCAGCCATCTAAAATACATTAATTGGTCTCAACCCACCTGGAGCAAAGGCAAAGGAAGAACACCAAGGTCACACGACAACTAAGAACCCAAGAGACAGAAAGGGCCACTTGAACCAGAGATCTACATTATCCTGAGACCAGAAGAACTAGTTGGTGCCCGGCCACAATCGATGTCTGCCCTGTCAGGGAACACAACAGACAACTCCCGAGGGAGCAGGAGACCAATGGGATGCAGACCCCAAATTCTCATTAAAAGACCACACCTAATGGTATGATTGCGACTAGAGGAATCCCAGAGACAATGCTCCCCAGAACTTCTGATGGCACAGGACAGGAACCATCCCCGAAGACAAATCATCAGGCATGAAAAGGACTGGTCAGTGAGGGGGAGAGAGATACTGATGAAGAGTGAGCTAATTAAATCAGGTGGACCCTGGAGAGTGTGTTGGCAACTCTTGACTGGAGGGGGGATGGGAAGATAGAGAGAGAGGGAAGATGGTAAAATTGGCACGAAACGAGAGACTGTAAGGGCTGACTCAATAGGGGGAGAGCAAGTGGGAGAAGGGAGTAAGATGTATGTAAACCTACATGTGACAGACTGATTGGAATGGTAAATGTTCACTTGAAGCTTAATAAAAATCAAAAAAAAAAAAAAAAAAACTCATTCCCAGCAGTTTTAACATAGTTTTAACTGCTCATGGGAGCACAATATGAGCAGAAAACAGTACCAGACGAAGCACAGTCAGGGACAAAAGATTCTATGCACACTGCCCACACCTTTGGGATGCCAAATACTGACTGAAATTTATGCTAAAACAACTTTAATTCTAGTGTATTCTGTTTACCTAAAAAACAGATGCGGTGATTTACGCATATCATTGCTTTTCAATTAAATTCCTGAAGATGTTTGCCTATTTCTTCATTTGCCAAACACTGTGATATATGTTTAAGAGCTACAAGGATAAATAAATAGCATCATAAAATAAAATATTTATGCTCTCATGAAACAAAATATATAGATTATACCTTGTATTTCTACCACAATTCTAGGGCTTTATCATAGCATATTATGAAGAACATGTAAGCATTTGTTCATGATTCATTTGCTAGCTTCCAAGACAGCGTCTGCATGTAAGCCACTAAAATATTTTGAAAGGTTTATTTAATTATAAATCTATTAAAGATCAGATGGATATGTGAATGAATAAATAAATACATTAATGAAAAAATACATTTGCCAATTCTTCAGCCTGAAAATTGCATACTTCAAGTCTTTGCAGAAAAGGCAAAAAATCATTTGTTTCTTTCGCTTTCAAGAACAGGAGCTCCCACGCAATATTCTAGTCCCCAGAGGAGAACTCTGCTATGCAGGCTATTTGCTTCCAGTTTGCGGGTAAAGAAATGGTTTCAATTTTACAGTCTCTATTCAAACCACTTTAGAACATTATATTTTGTCATATTCCCTTAGCAGATACTGAGTGGTGAATTTTCCTTTCTAACTGGGTTTTGGGTTTTTTTCTTTTCTTTTTTACTTGTTTTAAAATTATAGTACTATGAGTGTTAGATGGAAGAAACTTAAGCACTGAAGAGATCACGTTCTTATTCCTTCTGTCAGTTATCCATAGTTCTTATTTATTTTTCCCCAACATGACTACCAGTTGGAGTACCATTCTATTTGGAAAGTGTTGTGCAATTATAAAATTCGTAATATAGGTTTTATTTTTTAAAAATTATAAAGAAACTGAGGCCAAAAGATGTTTTAGAGGCTCATCATAGCTACAGAGCGAGGAAGTGGCAGGGTCAGAATACAAAACACATATTCCCCTGAGGGAGTATACCCTCAGCTTTCCTAAGCTGCAACATGGAACTTCGAGGTAGGAACCTAAAATTGATCGGTGAGTGTGAAATAATAAAGATTTTTAACTTTTTTATAACTGTGAAAGCCTGCTGCATTTCTAGAATATGGTAGTAGAAGTCCGATATGAACTTTAGTGGGAGAAATTGTTAAGAAATTATTTAAAAAAATTAAACCTTCAGAATGAAACTGGCATAATTAGGGTAGAGGTACTTATAAATACTGGAGTAGCTATTTTTATCCTAGTTAATCTAATTATATCAATAAATTGTCAGTAAACATGAAGATATAAAAGAACAAGAGAAAATCTACTTAATGAACCATTTCAAAAGGCCCTGAAATAAAGAGCAGCAAAACAAAACAAAAGCTTTGTCTTGCACACATGAGGTCATTCTGAAAAGTACATCTGCCCTTCCTTCTGGCAGTTAGCAAGGTTTCATATGTTGCATGTTTTTACATTGGGAACGAGAAAAAGGGAGAAGGGAAACAAGGATGTGAAATGTGACAACATGGCAAATTTTCCATCGTAGGTATGAAGTTGAGGGTGCAAGGATATGCAGACCTGGAAATGCACGTTACGCTCTTTCAAGTCGGTAAGGAAAATATGTGTGCAAAACCCAGGAGAATGTGTGCTGTTAGTTAGGCTACAAGGCTGCAGTTATTCTTGTAAAAGTTGCAAAACACATGCTAATCCTTCATCGCTTATAACTCATTGGCATTGAGTCGATTTCAACTCATAGCATATGGAACAGAGTAGAACTGCCTCCACAGGATTTCCAAGGAGCCACCGGTAGATTTGAACTGCCGATCTTTTGGTTAGCAGCTGTAACTCTTAACCACTGTGCCACCAGAGCTTGTATAGTGACAGTTAAAAAAGAGAAATTGGGTGTGAGTACATCATCCATGAACTATTCACCCACTGGCAACAATCTATGTATTCTGCAAAAGTGCAGAAAAAGATATCTTTATTTATCAGCTTATTTAAGTACTGAAATATGCTCAGGTTGCATGGGAAAAATCACAACGTTTTTACAAAACCAATAAAAAATATACTTCATCTTACTCATCTTGATAATATTATCAAATAATTACTAACTTCCACAAATTCCTTGTATTATAAATTGCATTAAAATATACTAAAAGCCATTCTTATTTTCTAGAACTGTGAAGATTCACTGTAGTTAAATTAGTGAATGTGTGAATTAACCAATCAAACCATCCAAAGGTTATCATTCCCATGTATTATTTGCTTCTAAAATAATAAAATGCATATTTATGATAAGAAAAACATTATAGTTAACAAATTCCAAGAGTAAAAATGGAAACAAAATGTAAAGCATAGGCTTTATATTTTGAAAAGTCCAGGAAATGATCAAAAAAGGTGTATTTTAAGGATTTTTGTAATATTTGCAGACAATTGCTATTTGAAATTTCTACAAATATAAATTCTTGAGGGAGGTGTTCTTGGAGCTACTGCTTGAAGACTTATTTTCCTAGCTATTTCAGTTAAGCCATGCATTGCTTGTATTTTGGTCTTAGTTCAATAACATATTGACAGAACCTCAACTATTTTATAATTCTGGTGGAGATCTAAAACATGCATGCAAATCCCATTAATTTTAAATTATATGTGATACATTTTTAAAAGAACACTTCAAATGAAGTGTTACCCAAAATCAGAAGGGCATACATTAAATCTGAGATCATTTAGGGTGGTTTTATTTTTTTAATTATTATCTGAGTTAGAATTTATAAACTTGCCGAAATTATGACAACTATTGACTGCAATCACAGTAAGGGATAATGGGAAAACATTACTATGGTTTCAAAAGAATGGAAGAAGATACAAAGACAGAGTTGGAAGAATAAGTGATTGCAAAATAAAGAAGGAAGAGGAGAGGTAGCAGAGGAGGTAGAAGGGGAGAATTCCAAACTAAAGATTTTGGAATGAAATAATGATGCAATTTTGAACTAGTTATTCAGGAAGGACAGCGTAAATGTATCCTTAATGGAATGAGTGACAATAAGATGTGCAAGAGAATCTCAGGAGAGCAGAGGATGTGGAGGCAGAGGAGGAAATCCATGTGGCATATCCAGTTTGTATGCTAACCAAAATGTGGGCAGTACAAATCCACCTGCCACTCCTTGGAAACCCTGTGAGGCAGTTCTATTCTGTCTTATAGGGTCGCTAAGTGTCAGAATCAACTCCACAGAACCTAACGACAACAACAAGAATCTGAAGGGTGAGGAAGCTATCACTTAATCTTCTGATGCAGATGTTATTGGAATCAAATGTTTGTATGATGGCAAAGATACATAATTATAAGTTTCAAGACAGAACAGAGATGAACACATGTAACACCATTCAAAAGGCTAATAAAAAGGGACAGGAGCAAAAGAAGTAAATTAGTAAATCAGAGTTTTAGAAGTGGAGTTTTGAAAATGGGAACCTAAACATTTATGTAAAATCAAGAATTGCATGAACATAGGTGAAAAACTTAAGATGACATGTAACTGGGAGGAGAAGCCCTGGTGGCATAGTGGTTAAAGTGCTCAGCTGCTAACTGAAAGGTCAGCGGTCCTAACCCACCAGCTGCTTCCTGGGAGAAAGATGTGGCAGTCTGCTTTTCTACAGATTATAGCCTTGGAAACAAAATGGGGCAGTTCTCTGTCCTACGTGGTCACTGTGAGCAGGAATTGACAAGACAGCAGTGAATTTTGTTTCTAATTGGGATCATAAACATCAGTGGAAAAGGAGAGAGAATGAAGACTAGAGCTGGTGAATTTACCTTTGGATATGGATGAATCCATTTCAGGGAGAAAAGATGAGTGAAAATACATAAGAAATGTTTTATATTTAAATTTTTACAACACTAGGATAACATCTTACAGGTTTTTTCAGTGTATGATAAATAAAGTATGTTCTTATTGAGAAGAGGCTGTGGCACCATCAATATTTTATTCTACTCGATGGGTAAAAATGCAGGTCATTATACATTGTCCTATTAAATTCACAACGTACAGCTCAGCAAGGTCAAGAAATATGGAGCAATATAGAAAATGATTTTGAACCATTGCCATGGCTAACTTAATACTCAATATTTAGAAAATCAAAGGAATGTTTTATGTATGATTTAATTTAATCCAAAAATTAGGTTTTCATGGTTTCTACAGTACTTAGAAGGCAGAAATGGAACCAAATTAATGGTCATCTTGCCTGAGGATCATGGATTGGAATGGTAGGAAGCAGTGAAGCTAAGTAGGATCAGCATTTCTAGCGGAAGAAATGTGGCATTGTGTCATTTGAGCACACAAACCTAGATTTGAATTTCTGCTCTTACATTTTTATTTTCATGGCTTAATAATTTCCTTGACCTTTTGGTCAAGCATGCCAGTGATGATGAGGATGGACTCGAGCATGCCGGTGATGATGAGGATGGACTCAAGCATGCCGGTGATGAGGATGGCACAGAACCACCAGTGAGTGATTCATTCTGTGTACATGAGAGCGCCACAAGTCGGAGGCAACTCCACAGCAACTCACAACAGCTAACCAGTATCAACTAGAGAGAATAAAACTGGATAAATGTGAAAATAAACTAAATGTGAGACAATAAACATACTTAGGCTAATTTCTTTCCACATTCTTCTTCTTCTTCTTTTTATTTGGATTATTCACCTTTTTCTCTGCTATTCGAAGCAAAGTACCCAAAGATGCCCAACTCTACCACAGTCACTGAATTCCTGCTTATGAGGTTTTCTGATGTGTGGAATTTCAGAGTCTTGCACGCCATGTTATTCCTCATGATGTACGTGGCAACCCTGCTGGGGAACCTTCTCATTGTCACAGTAACCACTCTCGCCCAGAGTCTTCACACTCCCATGTATTTCTTCCTTAGAAATCTGTCTGTCCTGGACATGTGCTACATTTCCGTCACTGTACCCAAGGCATGTGTCATCTTCCTGCTTGACAACAGGGTAATCTCCATGGTTGGATGTGCAGCTCAGATCTTCCTTGTGATTTTGTTTGCTTTTGCAGAGCTGCTATTTCTCACCATCATGGCCCGCGACCGCTATGTGGCCATCTGCCAACCCCTCCACTACCCTGTGATCATGAACCCTCGGGCCTGTGTCCAAATGACACTGGCCACCGGTATTCAGTGGTCTGATCTATGCAGGTGTGCACACTGGCAATGCATTCCGGTTGTCCTTCTGTCATTCCAATGTGGTCCATCAGTTCTTCTGTGATGTCCCATCTCTGCTGAAACTCTCCTGCTCTGACACTCTCAGCAATGAGATTGTAATTTTTGTCTCTGTAGTGGTTATTGCAGGTGGCTGCTTTATCTTCATCATCATGTCTTATATTCACATATTTTCTGCTGTGCTCAAGCTTCCAACCAGAGGAGAGCGAGGAAAGGTCTTTTCTACCTGTGTTCATCACATTCTTGTGGTGACAGTCTTTGTCGTCTCAGGCATTACGGTCTATCTGAAGCCAACCTCCAATTCACCTACAACTCAAGACATGATCATTTCTTTGTTCTACTCTGTAGTCCCACCTTTCCTAAATCCTATTATCTATAGTCTCAGAAATAAGCAGATAAAGGAGGCTATAAGGAGAGTTATGAGAAGAACGCTCTATTCAGGAAAATGATGTGGTCATTATTTTAAGACATTTCTCCTTTGATGAAGTGAGTTGAAAAATACTTCAAAATTAGCTTTCTTGCATATTTCCAAAATTGGGGGACCTGATTTTCAGCATAGAAAACAATGTTGTTGTTGTTAGTTGCTATCAAGAGTTTCCTGCTCATGGCAATCTTAGGCATAACATAATGAAAGTTTCCCCAGTCCTGCACCATCTTCATGTTCACTGATACATTTAAGTCCATTATCTGACTATTGTGCCAATCCACCTGACTGAGTTTTTTTTTCCTTTGTTGACACTGAAACCTTATTAATCTTTAACAAACATTTTTGTAGAAACAATATATTTATATTTCATTTTGAGGTTTCCCCTCCCCAAAATGTACATTCCCTGATGCCTGAAGTGTGACAGTTAAAGATTCTTATCTTTGCTAAATATTTCTCTTTAGGGTTATCTAGAGTCCTAAAATAGATAAACTATGTATTAGCTTTGATGTTTTTGTAATTATGAGAGAAAAATAATTCATTCATTGTAAATTTTAAATAATCCTAAAAATAATAGAATAACATCTGAAAACTGTTCATAAAAATAACACAAAAGATTAATTTTTTAATAAAAAAAGAAAAGAATTATCTGAAAGTGTGATTTGGTAAGAGCAATCAATGATACCTTATGCTGTTTTTAGTAATCTAGAAGGACAAACTTTAAATAAAAATTAATTACAAGATTTAAGTCACTTGTTTAGAAAGATTAGGATTACTTTTTGGTGCTAATTATCATCTCCATGGCAAGAAGATAAATATAAGGTTTTTTTTCCCACATTTTATCTTACTATTTATCTGATGAATCCTTTCAAAATATTAAGAAGATCCAAAGTATAAAATTCTTTTTTCAGTGGAGCTTTGATTCAAAATGGCCATTACTTGTCCATTTCAGCTCACTTATGCCTAGGATATTGATTTTTATGCATCCCGTTTCATATTTGGCAACTTCCAATTATCCTAGGTTCAAAATTAGTAGTTTCCACATTCTGATTATTAATGGATGTTTGCAGCTCTTTCTTCTCATCTTGAGTCTTGCCACATCAGCAAAGGAATGTCCCAAAAGCTTGACTCCATACATATCATTAAGGTCAACTCTACTTTGAGGAGCAGTTCTTCTCCAGTTGTATTTTGAGTGCTTTCCAACCTGAGGAGCTCATCTTCCAGCACTATATCAGACAATGTTCCCCTACTATTCATAAGGTTTTCACTGGCCAATTTTTTCAGAAGTAGACCACCAGGTCCTTCTTCCTAGCCTGCCTTAGTCTGGAGGCTCCACTGAAACCTGTCCACCAAGAGTGACCCTGCTGGTATTTGAAATACTGATGGTGACCTCATACCACCAAGAAAGCAGCACCAGTAGCAGAGTGCATCCTTTGGACCCAGGGTCTCTGTGCCTGAGAATCTCCTTGGCCGTGGGAAGACTGAGGACAAAGACCTTCTCCCAGAGCCAACAGAGAGAGAAAGACTGCCCCTGGAGCTGATGCATTAATTGGACTTTTAGCCTACTTTACTGTAAAGAAATAAATTTCTCTTTGTTAAAGCCATCCACTTGTGGTATTTCTGTTGACAGCACTAGATGACGAAGACAACAGTAGAACAAACTGACTGACGCATGGTAGAACTGCAGGTATAGGATTTACAAAACATATTTTGGGGGGACACAATTCAATCCATAACAGTTACTAAATTTAAGTTGTATAAATGTAAATCAGATTGTTATAAATGTAACACCTTAGGTATCGTTATCCTAGTAACCACAAAGAAACATCTAAAAACTATTCACAAAAGGAAAAGAGAAGGGATAAAAATGGTTGACTACAAAAAATGCAAAAAACACAAAATTTGGCAGTATTGGAAGAAATGAGAGAAAAAGAAAGTATACCACCAAAACCAAACCCTCTGCCATCGAGTCAATTCCTGCTCATACCGACCCTATAGAACAGAGTAGAACTGCCCCGTAGAGTTTCCAAGGAGCACTTGGCAGATTTTAACTGCCAACGTTTTGGTTAGCAGCCGTAGCACTTAACCACTACACCACCAGGGTTTCCCGAAGAAAGTACAAGCCACACAAAAAGCAAATAACAAAATGACACAAGAATCTCTTTCCTAGCAGTAATTACCACGAATTAAACATTTCAGTGAAAAGGTATATAGTGGCATAAAGGTTTTAAAAAATCCATTGTCTTGCTGTCTGAAAAAATCATGTCTCAGGACTAAAGACACAAATAGATTGAATAGATTAGAATTGAAAGAATGAAAAATATATGCCATGCAAATAGTAACCAGAACAGCTAGAGGCTAGAGTAGTGAACCTATTTTCATATTAAATAGACTTTAAGTCAAAATCTGTTATAAGATATAAAGTTGGAAATTGTGTAATGATGAAAGAGTGAATTCGTCAAAAATATGTAACAATTTTGAATATGTAAGGTCTTAACTTCAGAGCCCCAAAAGATATATAAGGCAAACACTGACGTAAATGAAGGGAGAAAAAGACAGTTCTAAAATAATAGGTGAAGACTTTAATACATGACTTTTAACAGGGAATAAAACATCTGGAAAGAAGAAGAGCCATGAAGAAATAGGAGATTTGAACAATGCTCTAAACCCAGTTGGCTCTGAGTCATGGCAGCTTTTTATGTAACAGAAGGAAATGTTGCCCAACCCTCTGCCATCTTCATGATCACTGGTATGTTTGAGTCCATTGTTGTGGGTAATGTGTCAATCCATCTCACCGAGGGTTTCCCTAGTTTTCACTGACATTCTACTTCACCAAACATGATGGCGCATTCTAGCTATTGGTCTTTGCTAATGACATATCCAAAGTCAGCAAGCTGAAATTTTGCCATCCTCACTTCTAATTATATTTCTTCTATGACCGATTTGTTTGGTTTTGTGGCAGTCTTCAATATATCCCATAATGTTTACCAACATCACAATTCAAATACATCAATTCTTCTTCCGCCTTCCTTTCTCATTGTCCCATTTTCACATGCATATGGGGCAATTGAGAAGACCATGGCTTGAGTCAAGCACACTGTCTTAGTTTTCTAGTGCTGCTATAACAGAAATACCACAAGTGGATGCCTTTAAAAAATTGAAATTTATTGTCTCCCAGCCTGGGAGGCTAGAAGTTCAAATTCAGGGTGCCGATGTAACCAAATGAGGGTTCTTGTCCTGTCCTATTAGCTGATCAAAATAAGGTATACGTATACCACCAACTGCAAGGGAAACAGAAAGTGGAAATTTATTGTTTGTGCAAACAAGGAACAACGTGAGGCCTAGCAGCTGAAAGACCACAAGCTCCCAGCCCCAGGGGATCAGGAAACTTTTGTGTCCTCTAGTCCCCAGGGGGAGGGTTTGGCTCCAGAAACCCAAAACCCCAAACCCTCCCATGCCCAGATTTAGAGATCCGGCTACTGAGTCATGTTGCAAACGCCGCATTGTGGGATCTTTTGCTTTGCAAAGGGGCTTGGTGCTGCATGTGCTGGAGAATATTTTCCCTTCCAGAGATGCTTACTTCCAGGGTCAAGTAAGGACACAGTTCTTTAGATCCTGCGCATGCACCAAGATGCTGGTTTCCGCATCCACAAGGTTCTGGTGCCAAATTGAAACTGCTGTGTGGTCCGGCCAAGCCTCAGTTAGAGACAGCAACTTGGCAGGCTGCAAGCGGAGGAGGTGGGGAACCGTGGGCAAACAGGGGAAGACTCAGAGGAGGCTTCACTGGCTCCAGGGGAAGGCTTCCTCTTTCTGTGGGCTCTGGGGGAAGGTTCCTTGTCTTTAATCTCCCCCAGGTCTAAGAGCTTCTCAGTGTAGGGACCCTGGATCTAAAGGATGCACTCTGCCCCTGGAGCTTCTTTCTTGGTGATATAAGGTCTCCCTGTCTCTCTGCTTGCTTTTCTTTTATGTCTCAAAAGAGATTGACTTGAGACACAACTTAATCTTGTAGATTGAGTCCTGCCTCATTAACATAACTGCCTCTAATCCTGCCTCATTAACATCATAGAGGTAGCCTTTGAGTAATTAATAAAACATAAAGATCCATCTGCATTCAGCCAAGATCCATCTAACATCAGTGATGATACACCTTGTTCCACATCCTTCCACGTCCTCTTCTGAATCCAGCTTGAACTTCTGAAAGGTTCCCTGTTTATGTATGGCTGCAGTCTCTTCAGAATTATTTTCAACAAAATTCAGCTAGTATGTAACATTAATGATATTATTTGATAATTTAGTCCTTCCAACTGATTGCCTTTCTTTGGACTGGGCACAAATATGGATCTCTTTCAGTCGATTGCCCAAGTAGCTGCCTTCCAAATTTCTTCATGTAGACAAGTAAGTTCCCAGGGTTGCATTCATTTGTTGAAGCATCTCAATTGGTACTCAGTCAATGCTTGGAGCCTTGTTTTTTTTGTGAATGCCTTCAGCGCAGCCTCATCTTCTCCCTTCAGTGCAGGCAGTTCTTTTTCTTCCTTTCTGTTTTATTTATTTACTTACTGGTGGAAATATCCACAGTCAAAAAGAACTGGTTGATGTTCAGCTATTTTAGAATGTAGCATATGATCAAGAACCTCTGGTACTGATGGAAGGAATCCAACCTGTGCCGAAGGGAATGTGAAAAACAAGCCTCCAGTAATTGACAGAATCCCAATTGAGAATTTTCAATAAACAGGTGCATCCCTAGAGGTGCTCACTCATCTATATCAGGAAATTTGAAGGACAGCTGCCTGGTCAACAAACAGGAAGAGATGCACATTTGTGCCCATTCGAAAAAAAAGGCGATCCAAAGAATGTGGAAATTATCTACCAATATCATTAATATCACACACAAGTAAAATTTTGCTGAAGGTCATTCAAAAGTGGTTTGCAGCAGTACATCGACGGGGAATTTTCAGAAGTTCAAGCCTAATTAAGAAGAGGATATGGAACATGGGATACCATTGTTGATGTCAGATGGATCCTGGCTAAAAGCAGAAAATATCAGAAAGATGTTTACCAGTGTTTTATTGACTATGCAAAGACATTCAACTGTGTGGATCATAACAAATTAACATTGTAGAGAATGGGAATTCCAGAACACTTGTTCGGCACTTGAGGAAATTTTACATAGAACAAGAAGCGGTTGGTCAAACAGAACAAGGGGATACTGCGTGGCTTAAAGTCAGGAAAGGTGTGTGTCAGGGTTGTATCCTTCCACCATACTCATTCAATCTGTATATTGAGCAAATAATCTGAGAAGCTGGACTATATGAAGAAGAATGGTGTATCAGGATTGGAGGAAGACTCATTAACAACCTGTGTTATGCAGATGACACAATTTTGCTTGATGAAAGTGAAGAGGGTTTGAAGCACTTACTGATGAAGATCAAAGACCACAGTCTTCAGTATGGATTACACCTCAACATAAAACAAAAATTCTCACAATTGGACCAACAGCAACATCATGATAAACAGAAAAGTTGTAAAGAATTTCATTTTACTTAGATTCACAATCAATGCCCATGAAAGCAGCAGTCAAGAAAACAAATGACATATTGCACTGGGCAAATCTGCTGCAAAAGACCTATTTAAAGTGTTAAAAAGCAAAGATACCTCTTTGAGGGGTAGGTTGTGCTTGACCCAAGCAATGGCATTTTCAGTCATCTCATATGCACGCAAAAGCTGGACAATGAATAAGGAAGACCAATTAAGAATTGATATCTTTGAATCACAGTATTGGCGAAGAATATTGAATATACAATGGACCGCCAAAAGAACGAACAAATCTGTCTTTGAAGAGGCACAGTCAGACTGTTCCTTGGAAGCCAGAATGGCAAGACTTCGCCTTACGTTGTTTGAACATGTTATCACAAGGGACCCAGTCATGCTTGGTAAAGTAGAGGGTCAGCAAAAAAGACGAAGACGCTCAGTGAGACAGGTTGACATAAAAAAAAAAAAAATAGTGGATGCAAAAATGGGCTCAAACATAGCAACAATTGTGAGGATGGCACAGGACTGGGCAGTGTTTCGTTCCATTGTACACAGTGTTTCTATGAGTTGAAATTGACTGGATGGCAATTAACAACAATTCCCAATCATACAACATTTCAACAATTTCTACATGTACACCTCAGTGTACAACACTGATTACATTCTTCAAGTTGTATAAACATTCTCACCATCCTTCTCCAAGTTGTTCCACCATCATTGACTTAGACTCACTGCCCCCTAAGCTTCTCATCTAAGCCTTTGAGTGGCTAAGTCAATTTGATCTCACAGAGATAACTATTTAAAAGAGCACAATTCTCAAGGCAGACATAGCAACTATTTTTTATTCCAAAGACTTTAGGAGATAGTTTTGGTTCAAGGCTTGAAGTTTAAAGACCAGCTCAGGGCAATAGTTTGGGGGGTTGATCCAGCCTCAATGGCTCCAGAAAATCTGGATTCCATTGGGAACTTTTATATTCTGTTCCACATTCTTCCCCCTTTTGATCAGGATTCTTCTATAGACTCTGATCAAAATGATCGGTATGATAGCCAGGCACCATCCAGTTCTTCTGGTCTCATGGCAAGGAGGCAGTTGTTTATGAAGGTAACCAGATACACAATCCATTTCCTCCTCCAATTCCTGACTCTCCTTTCTCTGGTGCTCCGGGTAAATGAAGACCTATTTTTACACCTTGGATGGCCGCTTGCTAGCTTTTAAGATCCCAGGCACTACACTACAAACTCGGAGGTAGAAGTACTGAGAAACACTATTAGGCCAGTTGATTGGGATGTCCCTTAAAACTATGGCCATAAACCTCCAAACCAAGAAAACAGATCCTGTGAGGTGTTTGTTTGTATCTAAGCAGTCTCAACAGCTGCTTTTTTTTTTTTGTAAATATATATAGCTATACCACCACTGGTGGTACAGTGGTTAAAGCACTCAGCTGCTAACCAAAGGTCATCGGTTTAAACCCACTAGCTACTCTTTGGGAGAAAGATATGGCAGTCTGCTTCTGTAAAGATTTACAACTTTTGAAACTCTGTCTTATAAGGTCATTGTGGATAGGAATTGACTGGACAGGAGTGAGTTTGGCTTTTTTGTTTGATCACAACATTTGCTAATTCAACATTTTTTAGATGCATGGCATAGTGATGTCAATTACATTAATCAGTTGCACAACAATTACTCTTAATTTCAAATTTACCATCACCATAAACCAAAACTCACTACTTCTCAAAAGATAATCTTCCTTTCCCCCTCCCTCCCACCACTGTTATCTGCTAATAAACTCTAGACTCTATATTTCCCTAGTCTTGCCGTTTTATATAAGTGAGATTATACAATATGTGTCCTTTTATGATTGACTTCTTCCACTTAGCATGTTTTCAAGCTCCATCCCTGTTGTAGCATGCATCAGGACTTCATTTCTCTCTCTGAGTAGTATTCCAAGGTATGTATTTACCACATTTTGCTTATCAGTTCATCATTTATGAACACGTAGGTTGTTTCCACCTTTTCGCTATTATGAACCGTGCTGCAGTGAATATTGGTGTACATATGTCTTTTTGTGTCCCTGCCGTCAAGTTCTTTGTGTATATACCTAGGAGTGGGATTGTTTGGTTATATATTAGTTCTATTTTTAGTATTCTGGGAATTGCCAAACTATTTTCCACAATGGTTGTATCATTCAGCACCAGAATTTTTGATCATATGCTACCTCCTGAAATGGTTGAATGTCAACCAATTCTTTTTGGTACAGCGACTCTATATTCCTTCATCTTCTGATGCTTCCTGCATCATTCAATTTTTCGTGCATAGAACCATCAGTAATACAACTCAAGACTTAAATTTTCTCTTCAGTTCTTTCAGCTTGAAAAATACTGATCATGTTTTTCTGCTTTTGTTTTCTAACTCCAGGTCTTTGCACACGTCATCATAATAATTTCCCTTGGGTTCTTGAGCTTCTTACGCTGCCATCATGACTCCTTATTCTTTGCTGTCATCTTTGTATATCTTACCCTCTAAAAATAATTCCTCTCACCTTCAGCAGCTTTTATAATTTTCTGTCTATTACTTGTGTTGAACAACTGAACTTAATGTGGTTTGGTCTAGTTATCTTCTTTTTTCTTGTACTTATGTTTCATTAAGCTTCTTGGATCTACAGATTTATAGTTGTTTATTAAAAATAAAATTGGTAACATTTTGGCTATTTTTTATTTATATATTTTTTCTGTGAACAACCACTTTTAGGTGCAACAGTTACCTGTACTGAAGCATTTTTGAAGAGATTGTAAAGTAATTGATGTTCTTATTTTTTAAAATTTCTTTTTCCTCCTGAGTTTCATTTTAAATCATTCTGATGCCATATCTTCAAGATCAATTATCATTTCTTCTCCAAGGTCTAATAATCATTAACCCCCTCCCATCTAATTCTTATCTCACATTCTGTATCTGTTTTTTTGTTTTTTGTCTTCTAAAGCTCCGTTGAGTTTTTTGTTGTTGTTGCAGTTGTTTTAGTTGTTTTCATCTTCCACATCTCCACTGTACTTTAGGAACATATGGCAAACAGTTATAATAACTCTTGTAATTTATTTCTCTGCTAACTGTAAGATCTGGAGCATTTCTAAGTTAGATTTTTATGTGGGTATTTTTTTTTTATTGTGGCATAAAACCAATGTCATCACTACAATTTCTGCATGTGTAATTCAGTGACATTGATTACGTTCTTTTTTTTTTTATTAACTTTTATTAAGCTTCAAGTGAACGTTGACAAATCCAATCAGTCTGTCACATATAAGTTCACATACATCTCACTCCCTACTCCCACTTGCTCTCCCCCTAATGAGTCAGCCCTTCCAGTCTCTCCTTTCGTGACAATTTTGTCTGCTTCCCTCTCTCTCTATCCTCCCATCCCCCCTCCAGACAAGAGTTGCCAACACACAATCTCCAGTGTCCACCTGATATAATTAGCTCACTCTTCATCAGCATCTCTCTCCCCACCGCTGACCAGTCCCTTTCATGTCTGATGAGTTGTCTTCCGGAATGGTTCCTGTCCTGTGCCAACAGAAGGTCTGGGGACCATGGCCGCCGGGATTCCTCCAGTCTCAGTCAGACCATTAAGTTTGGTCTTTTTATGAGAATTTGGGCTCTGTATCCCACTGATCTCCTGCTCCCTCAGGGGTTCTCTGTTGTGCTCCCTGTCAGGGCAGTCATCGATTGTGGCCGGGCACCAACTAGTTCTTCTGGTCTCAGGATGATGTAGGTCTCTGGTTCATGTGGCCCTTTCTGTCTCCTGGGCTCTTAGTTGTCGTGTGGCCTTGGTGTTCTTCATTTTCCTTTGTTCCAGGTGGGTTGAGACCAATTGATGCATCTTAGATGGCTGCTTGTTAGCATTTAAGACCCCAGACGCCACATTTCAAAGTGGGATGCAGAATGATTTCATAATGGAATTATTTTGCCAATTGACTTAGAAGTGCCCGCAAACCATGGTCCCCAGACCCCTGCCCTTGCTCCGCTGACCTTTGAAGCATTCATTTTATCCCGGAAACTGCTTTTGGTCCAGTCCAATTGAGCTGACCTTCCATGTATTGAGTGTTGTCCTTCCGTTCACCTAAAGTAGTTCTTATCTACTGGTTAATCAATAAAACACCCTCTCCCACCCTCCCTCCCTCCCCCCCTCGTAACCACAAAAGTATGTGTTCTTCTCAGGTTTACTATTTCTCAAGATCTTATAATAGTGGTCTTATACAATATTTGTCCTTTTGCCTCTGACTAATTTCGCTCAGCATAATGCCTTCCAGGTTCCTCCATGTTATGAAATGTTTCAGAGATTCGTCACTGTTCTTTATCGATGCGTAGTATTCCATTGTGTGAATATACCACAATTTATTTACCCATTCATCCGTTGATGGACACCTTGGTTGCTTCCAACTTTTTGCTATTGTAAACAGAGCTGCAATAAACATGGGTGTGCGTATATCTGTTTGTGTGAAGGCTCTTGTATCTCTAGGGTATATTCCGAGGAGTGGGATTTCTGGGTTGTATGGTAGTTCTATTTCTAACTGTTTAAGATAACGCCAGATAGATTTCCAAAGTGGTTGTACCATTTCACATTCCCACCAGCAGTGTATGAGAGTTCCAATCTCTCCGCAGCCTCTCCAACATTTATTATTTTGTGTTTTTTGGATTAATGCCAGCCTTGCTGGTGTGAGATGGAATCTCATCATAGTTTTAATTTGCATTTCTCTAATGGCTAATGATCGAGAGCATTTTCTCATGTATCTGTTGGCTGCCTGAATATCTTCTTTAGTGAAATGTGTGTTCATATCCTTTGCCCACTTCTTGATTGGGTTGTTTGTCTTTTTGTGGTTGAGTTTTGACAGAATCATGTAGATTTTAGAGATCAGGCGCTGGTCGGAGATGTCATAGCTGAAAATTCTTTCCCAGTCTGTAGGTGGTCTTTTTACTCTTTTGGTGAAGTCTTTAGATGAGCATAGGTGTTTGATTTTTAGGAGCTCCCAGTTATCTGGTTTCTCTTCATCATTTTTGGTAATGTTTTGTATTCTGTTTATGCCTTGTATTAGGGCTCCTAGGGTTGTCCCTATTTTTTCTTCCATGATCTTTATCGTTTTAGTCTTTATGTTTAGGTCTTTGATCCACTTGGAGTTAGTTTTTGTGCATGGTGTAAGGTATGGGTCCTGTTTCATTTTTTTGCAAATGAATATCCAGTTATGCCAGCACCATTTGTTAAAAAGGCTATCTTTTCCCCAATTAATTGACACTGGTCCTTTGTCAAATATCAGCTGCTCATACGTGGATGGATCTATGTCTGGGTTCTCAATTCTGTTCCGTTGGTCTGTGTGCCTGTTGTTGTACCAGTACCAGGCTGTTTTGACTACTGTGGCTGTATAATAGGTTCTGAAATTAGGTAGAGTGAGGCCTCCCACTTTCTTCTTCTTTTTCAGTAGTGCTTTGCTTATCCGGGGCTTCTTTCCCTTCCATATGAAATTGGTGATTTGTTTCTCTATCCCCTTAAAATATGACATTGGAATTTGGATCGGAAGTGCGTTAAATGTATAGATGGCTTTTGGTAGAATAGACATTTTTACTATGTTAAGTCTTCCTATCCATGAGCAAGGTATGTTTTTCCACTTCAGTATGTCCTTTTGAATTTCTTGTAGTAGAGCTTTGTAGTTTTCTTTGTATAGGTCTTTTACATCCTTGGTAAGATTTATTCCTAAGTATCTTATCTTCTTGGGGGCTACTGTGAATGGTATTGATTTGGTTATTTCCTCTTCGGTGTTCTTTTTGTTGATGTAGAGGAATCCAAGTGATTTTTGTATGTTTATTTTATAACCTGAGACTCTGTGAAACTCTTCTATTAGTTTCAGTAGTTTTCTGGAGGATTCCTTAGGGCTTTCTGTGTATATAATCATGTCATCTGCAAACAGTGATAACTTTACTTCCTCCTTGCCAATCCGGATACCCTTTATTTCTTTGTCTAGCCTAATTGCCCTGGCTAGGACTTCCAGCACGATGTTGAATAAGAGCGGTGATAAAGGGCATCCTTGTCTGGTTCCCGTTCTCAAGGGAAATGCTTTCAGGTTCTCTCCATTTAGAGTGATATTGGCTGTTGGCTTTGCATAGATGCCCTTTATTATGTTGAGGAATTTTCCTTCAATTCCTATTTTGGTAAGAGTTTTTATCATAAATGGGTGTTGGACTTTGTCAAATGCCTTTTCTGCATCAATTGATAAGATCATGTGGTTTTTGTCTTTTGTTTTATTTATGTGATGGATTACATGAATGGTTTTTCTGATATTAAACCAGCCTTGCATACCTGGTATAAATCCCACTTTATCATGGTGAATTATTTTTTTGAGGTGTTGTTGGATTCTATTGGCTAGAATTTTGTTGAAGATTTTTGCATCTATGTTCATGAGGGATACAGGTCTATAATTTTCTTTTTTTGTAATGTCTTTACCTGGTTTTGGTATTAGGGAGATGGTGGCTTCATAGAATGAGTTGGGTAGTATTCCGTCATTTTCTATGCTTTGGAACACCTTCAGAAGTAGTGGTGTTAACTCTTCTCTGAAAGTTTGGTAGAACTCTGCAGTGAAGCCATCCGGGCCAGGGCTTTTTTTTGTTGGGAGTTTTTTGATTACCGTTTCAATCTCTTTTTTTGTTATGGGTCTATTTAGTTGTTCCACTTCTGAATGTGTTAGTTTAGGTAGGTAGTGTTTTTCCAGGAATTCATCCGTTTCTTCTAGGTTTTCAAATTTGTTACAGTACAATTTTTCATAATAATCTGAAATGATTCTTTTAATTTCTTTTGGTTCTGTTGTGATGTGGTCCTTCTCGTTTCTTATTCGGGTTATTTGCTTCCTTTCCTGTATTTCTTTAGTCAGTCTAGCCAATGGTTTATCAATTTTGTTAATTTTTTCAAAGAACCAGCTTTTGGCTTTGTTAATTCTTTCAATTGTTTTTCTGTTCTCTAATTCATTTAGTTCGGCTCTAATTTTTATTATTTGTTTTCTTCTGGTGCCTGATGGATTCTTTTGTTGCTCACTTTCTGTTTGTTCAAGTTGTAGGGACAGTTCTCTGATTTTGGCTCTTTCTTCTTTTTGTATGTGTGCATTTATTGATATAAATTGGCCTCTGAGCACTGCTTTTGCTGTGTCCCAGAGGTTTTGATAGGAAGGATTTTCATTCTCGTTGCATTCTCTGAATTTCCTTATTCCCTCCTTGATGTCTTCTATAACCCAGTCCTGTTTCAGGAGGGTGTTGTTCATTTTCCAAGTATTTGATTTCTTTTCCCTAGTTTTTCTGTTATTGATCTCTAGTTTATTGCCTTGTGGTCTGAGAAGATGCTTTGTAATATTTCGATGTTTTGGACTCTGCAAAGGTTTGTTTTATGACCTAATAGGTGGTCTATTCTCGAGAATGTTCCATGTGCGCTAGAAAAAAAAGTATATTTTGCAGCAGTTGGGTGGAGAGTTCTGTGTAAGTCAATGAGGTCAAGTTGGTTGATTGTTGTAAGTAGGTCTTCGGTGTCTCTATTGAGCTTCTTACTGGATGTCCTGTCCTTCTCCGAAAGTGGTGTGTTGAAGTCTCCTACTATAATTGTGGAGGTATCTATCTCACTTTTCAATTCTGTTAAAATTTGATTTATGTATCTTGCAGCCCTGTCATTGGGTGCATAAATATTTAATACGGTTATGTCTTCCTGATCAATTTTCCCTTTTATCATTATATAGTGTCCTTCTTTATCCTTTGTGGTGGATTTAAGTCTAAAGTCTATTTTGTCAGAAATTAATATTGCTTGTCCTATTCTTTTTTGCTTATTGTTTGTTTGATAGATTTTTTTCCATCCTTTGAGTTTTAGTTTGTTTGTGTCTCTAAGTGTAAGGTGTGTCTCTTGTAGGCAGCATATAGATGGATCGTGTTTCTTTATCCAGTCTGTGACTCTCTGTCTCTTTGTTGGTGCATTTAGTCCATTTACATTCAGCGTAATTATAGATAAATAAGTTTTTAGTGCTGTCATTTTGATGCCTTTTTATGTGTGTTGTTGGCCATTTCATTTTTCCACATACTTTTTTGTGCTGAGACGTTTTTCTTAGTAAATTGTGAGATCCTCATTTTCATAGTGTTTGACTTTATGTTAGTTGAGTCGTTACGTTTTTCTTGGCTTTTATCTTGAGTTATAGAGTAGTTATACCTTTTTGTGGTTACCTTATTATTTACCCCTATTTTTCTAAGTAAAAACCTAACTTGTATCGTTCTATATCGCCTTGTATCACTCTCCATATGGCAGTTCAATGCCTCCTGTATGTAGTCCCTCTTTTTGATTATTGTGATCTTTTACCTATTGACTTCCGTGATTCCCTGTTATGTGTATTTTTTTTTAATTAATCTTAATTTGTCTGTTTTTGTGATTTCCCTATTTGAGTTGATATCAGGATGTTCTGTTTTGTGACCTTGTGTTGTGCTGATATCTGATATTATTGGTTCTCTGACCAAACAATATCCTTTAGTATTTCTTGTAGCTTTGGTTTGGTTTTTGCAAATTCTCTAAACTTGTGTTTATCTGTAAATATCTTAATTTTGCCTTCATATTTCAGAGAGAGTTTTGCTGGATATATGATCCTTGGCTGGCAGTTTTTCTCCTTCAGTGTTCTGTATATGTTGTCCCATTCCCTTCTTGCCTGCATGGTTTCTGCTGAGTAGTCTGAACTTATTCTTATTGATTTTCCCTTGAAGGAAACCTTTCTTTTCTCCCTGGCTGCTTTTAAAATTTTCTGTTTATCTTTGGTTTTGGTGAGTTGCATGATAATATGTCTTGGTGTTTTTCTTTTTGGATCAATCATAAATGGGGTTCGATGAGCATCTTGGATAGATATCCTTTTGTCTTTCATGATGTCAGGGAAGTTTTGTGTCAGGAGTTCTTCAACTATTTTCTCTGTGTTTTCTGTCCCCCCTCCCTGTTCTGGGACTCCAATCACCTGCAGGTTATCCTTCTTGATAGAGTCCCACATGATTCTTAGGGTTTCTTCATTTTTTTTAATTCTTTTATCTGATTTTTTTCAGCTATGTTGGTGTTGATTCCCTGGTCCTCCAGATGTCCCAGTCTGCATTCTAATTGCTCGAGTCTGCTCCTCTGACTTCCTATTGCATTGTCTAATTCTGTAATTTTATTGTTAATCTTTTGGATTTCTACATGCTGTCTCTCTATTGATTCTTGCAACTTATTAATTTTTCCACTACGTTCTTGAATAATCTTTTTGAGTTCTTCAACAGTTTTATCAGTGTGTTCCTTGGCTTTTTCTGCAGTTTGCCTTATGTCATTTGTGATGTCTTGAAGCATTCTGTAAATTAGTTTTTTACATTCTGTATCTGATAATTCCAGGATTGTATCTTCATTTGGGAAAGATTTTGATTCTTTTGTTTGGGGGGTTGGAGAAGCTGTCATGGTCTGCTTCTTTAAGTGGTTTGATATGGATTGTTGTCTCCGAGCCATCACTAGGATACCAGTTTTTCCAGAAAATCCGCTAAAAAAAAATGCAGTCAGATCCCTATCAGAGTTCTCCCTCTGGCTCAGGCTATTCGGATGTTAATGAAGCCGCCTGGGGAGGGTGGGGGAGAGGACAGAGAGATAGGAGAGTAGCACCTCAGAATATAGCCAGAGTTGCTTGTCTTGCTTGGAATGACTATTATATCTGAGATTCCCGTGGGGCGCATTGCCTGTGTGTGCTGGCTGTGTGGAGATTGCCCCCGGGGGGTCTGGCCCGCTGGAGTCACGGTCAGATCCTCCGCTTCCAGTCCCACGCCCAGCGTCCAGGCTCCCCTGCTGGGATGGTGCACTCTCGACTCCAAAATCAGTCACTGCTTCGCAGGGACTTCTCGTCCCTCCAGCCGCGTTGCCGTGCCACTCCCGCAAACTGGTTGGGCCTCTTCCTGGGGTTAGTTCAGATGGGTGGAGCAGCTCCCTGTGGTTGTGCCGTGACCGAGTGTCCCGGCTAGGATGCTGTTCTCCCCGCTCCAATACCAGTCGCTGCCTCCCGGGGACTTCTACCGGCTGCGTCCCACGCCGCCCACGGAACCAGCTGGTCTCCCTCCCGGGGTTAGTTCAGGGGGGTGGAGCAGCTCTCTGTGCTTGTGCCGTACCTGACTGGTACGCTGGCTCCAGGCTCTGGAAACAATCGCTGCTTCCCCGTATTAGTTCGTTCTCCGTCTCTAAATCTGTGTTTGTTGTTCAGGGTTCATAGATTGTTATGTATGTGATCGATTCACTTGTTTTTCCGTGTCTGTGTTGTAAGAGGGATCCGAGGTAGCGTCTGCCTAGTCCGCCATCTTGGCTCCGCCTCTCTGATTACGTTCTTCTTGTTGTACACCCATTCTTACTATCCTTTCCTAAATCATTCACCCACCATTAACATAAACTTAATGCCCCTAAACATGAAGCCCCCTCTTTTCCCCTCTCTTCTCTCCCTGTTAACCACGAATAGCTTTTGGATTCTATGTATTTGCTTATTTCATATAAGTGGGATCATATAGTATTTGTCCTTTCCTGACTGATTTATTTTGATCATGCATATTGTAACTTGCATCTAGACTTCATTTCTCTGTAGGACTTGGTAGCATGCCATTGTGTGTATATGTATATATATATATATATATATATATCAGATTTTTAATCCATTCATGTGTTGATAGACACTTCGGTTGTTTCCATATATTGTCTATTGTGAAAAGTGCTTCAATAAACATTGCTGTACAATTTCCTTTTGTGTTCCTGCTTTCACTTTTTCTGAGTATAAAAACAGCATTGGGATCCTGAATTGTTCCATGTTCAACATTTCGAGGAACTGCCAAAATGTTTTCTGCAGTGACTGCAACATTTTACATTCCCATCAGCAAGAGATGAGGGTTCCAGTTTCTCCACAATCTTGCAAACACCTGTTGTTTCATGTTGTTGTTGTTGTTTTTAATCCTTTGTCATTCTAGTGGGAGTGATGCGGTATCTCATTGTGGTTTTGATTTGCATCTTCTTAATGACTAGTGACATCGGGTATCTTCTCGTGTGTGTTGGCCATTTGGATATCCTGTTTGGTAAAATGTTGGTTCAAATCCTTTTATTGGGTTGTCTTTTTGTTGTTAACTTGTAAAAGTATATATGTATCCCCAAAACACCAAATATTTATATATGGTATTAGATCATTATTGGATGTATGGTCCCCCAAATTTTTCTCCCAATCTTAAGGCTGTATCCTCACTTTGTTGATAAAGTCCTTTGATGAACAAAATTATGCAATCTTTATGAGGTCCTATTCATTTTTTTTTTCTGTTGCTGCTCATGCTTTTGCTGTCTTACCTGCTAATGCATCATTAAAAACTAGGTCCCATAGCCTGGACCCTATGTTTTCTTCTAAGGGTTTTATGATTTTAGTTTTCACGTTTATGGCCTTGATCCACTTTGGATTGGTTTTTGTGTGTGGTGTGTGGCATGGATCCTGATGTGTTCTTCTGCATGTGGTAATCCAATTTTTCCAGCACCATTTGTTGAAGAGTCTCTTCTCCATTGAATGGACTTAGCACACTTGTAAAAAAAAAAAACCGGTTGATCATAGATATATGGATTTATTTCTGAGCTCTTAATTTTACTTCGTTGGTCTATATGTCTGTTGTTATACCAGGAAGAGGCTGCTTCAGTTACTATGGTTTTATGGTTATTTTGAAATTGAGAAGTGTTCGTCTTCCTACTTTGTTCTTCTTTATCAAGATTACTTTGCCAAATTGGGGCCTATTACCTTTCCACATAAATTTGAGGACTGGCATTTCTCTTTCTGCAAAGAAGGCTGTTGAAATTTTGATAAAGATTGCATTTAGCCTGTACATTGTTTTGGGTGGTATTGACACCTAATAATTTTAAGTGTCCCAATCCATGAAGACGGAATGTCTTTCTATCCATTCAATTTCTTTTAGTACTATTTTACAGTTTTCCGTGTCTAAGCTTTTCACTTCTCGACTGCTGCTTCCAGGGACATTGATTATTGATCCAAGAGAATTGTGATCATTAAGGTTGTGTGTCAACTTGCCTAGGCCATGGTGCTCAGTGGTTCGGCAATTGTGATGTAGTTTGGCAGGTTTTTTAATGATACAATCACCTCTGTAATGATATCTGATATAATGTGGTCACCTTCATGACGAGATCTGTTGTAAGCAGCCAATCAGTTGAAAAGGAGTTTCCTTGGGGGTGAGGCCTACATCCAATATAAGTGGACTTTATGGCAAGGCTCACTGGCTTCTGCTTGCTCTGGATCCTGCAGCTGGCTCCTGTTCATCTGACCTCCAGTTCTTGGCACTTGAGCTAGCAGCTTACCTGCTGTCCTACCTGCCAATCTTGGGATTCACCAACTCCATAGCCTTTGAGCCAGAGGCCTCCTATGTGATCTTCTGATCTTGGATTCATCAGCAAATGTGGCCACATGAGGCAGAAAAAGCCTCCAGCCTAACCCATGAACTTGGGACTTTCCAGCCTGTACAACCACATGGGCAGTTTCCATATATATATATATATATATATATACATACATATATGTATATATAAACACCAGTTATCTAGAGAACCCAGCCTAAGACATTTGGTACCAAGAGTGGGGTGCTGCTGCCACAGATACCTAAAATGCAGAAGCAGTTTTGAAACTGTGAATGGGTAGATGTTGGAAGAGTTTTAAGGTGCCTAATTTTTTTTTAATAGTAAAGCCTAGGTTGCCTTGAAGAGACTCTTGGGGGAATTATGGACATCAAAGACAATCCTGGTGAGGATTCAGAAGAAAGAGAGGAGAGCTCTAACACTGGAGGTGACACAGATAGCTAGAATCAGCAGCAGAGATACAACATCAGCAGAACCAGAAGACTGACTTGAGACAGTGCTGGAGCCAACACACAGAGCAAGAGAGCTGAGTGCCTTTGTGCAGGAGGCTTCCTGGAGGAGTGGGGTGCCCCCAAGCACTTATCAGTGAAGCTATGCTTGCCAACTCAGGGATCATGATATCTGAGTGCCTTCTGGGAAAAGTTTACTGGCACCCCTTCTAGACACCTATTGGTGGAGCTAAAGAACTTTGGAACACTTGCCCCATCAGGGCAGACATGGGCAGTGAACCAAGGGATTGAGAGACCAAGAAACCAGGAAGAAATTGAAGAGACAAGGAACACAAGAACCACAGCTTCCTCAGTCTCAAAGGGTAGGGCCATGACTTCTGGGGTCTCAAAAGGCGGAGCCATGGCCTCTGAGGCTTCAAAGAGTAGGGCCACAGCTTCCTAGGTTTCAAAGAGTCAGGCCTTCACCAACTCCATTCCAGAGTGTGGGACAGCCTTTCACAAGTGCCAGCGAAATGGGGCCAGATCCGTTGCCCAAAGCTGAGGGGGTGGGAATGCCATACCCAAAAGGCAGAAGAACAGGACCTGCAGGGGCCAAGAGGGTAGGGTTGCCACTGAGATGGACTAGGAGAATGGGGTTGCTCAAATTAGAGGGAGCAGTGTTGCCATTCCAGTGGGCCTGCAAGGCAAAGCTGAAGCCCAGTGCTGAGAAGTCTCTTTCCAAAATCCAGAGAGTGTGGCCAACACCCAGAGTCTAGAGGACAGGGTCATTGCCTAAATGGTCTCCGAGAACAGAGGATTAATTTCAAGGCTTGAGAGTTAATGTAATGAGTTCTGCTGAATTGTTTGGTGCCTGTTATCCCTTTTTCCCTTCAAATTCTCCCATTTGTAATGGAAATATCTAGCTTGTGTCTGTCCCACCATTGTACTTTGGAAGTGGATAACTTGTATTTGAGGTTTCACAGATGAAGAGGAATTTTTGGAATTTGGACTTGAAGTTGATTTAAGACTTTTGCTATGACATGATGGGGTGAATGTGTTTTACGTGTGGCAAGGACATGAATTTGGGGGGCAAAGTGTGAAATGTTATGGACTGAATTGTGTTCCCCAAAAATGTGTATCAACTAGGCTGGTTCACGATCCCCAGAATTGTGTGGTTGTCCATCATTTTGTGATCTGATGTGATTTTCCTGTGTGTTGTAAATCCTACCTCTATGATGTTAATGAGGCAAGATTAGAGGTAGTTATGTTAATAAGACAGGACTGAGTCTTCATGAATAGATTGTACATTAAGGCAATCTCTTTTTAGATATAAAAGAGAATCGAGCAAAGAGCATTACCAAACCCTAGAAGATGAATTCTGTCTGGTGCGCTCAGATTTGCCAATAATCTGGACGCTGGCCTTTGAGAAAGAGAAGTAACTTCATTGCAATTCTCAGAGCAAGGAGACAGGAGGAAGTTCTTCAGGTGCGACTCCCCAAGCTATGGGGAAGCAGGGCTTATGTGTGATTTGGGCAGCAAGATGGTGGCCACGGAGGTGTATGTGGGAGGGAAAATTTTAGAATGCAACCAGGAGACAGGAGGTGACGTGGTTCTTGTTGGACTTGTGGCTTTGGAGTACGGTCCAGGTGATGATTTTCCTTTCAATTCATTCCACCTGTTTTTGCATCCTCTGTTGAGGTCAATTAGCAGTCACAGCTGGCCCTTCTGCCCATACAGGGTGGGCCAAATCTGGCTTGGGCTAGTTTAAGAACTAATGGAAATTTATGGCCTTCACAGGGTCAGGTTACAAGAGGATGGAGACCTGCTACCACTGAGAATGAAGAACCTGGAGGGGAACCTGTCCTTTGGACCCAGGGTCCCTGTGCTGAGAAGCTCCTAGACCAGGGACAATTGATGACAAGGACCTTTGCCCACAGCAAACAGAGACAAAAAGCCTTTCCCTGGAGCTGCTGCCCTGAATTTGGACTTCTAGCTTCCTAGATTTTGAGAAAATACATTTCTGTTTGTTAAAGCAATCCTCTTGTGGTATTTCTGTTATAATAGCACTAGATAACTGAGACAAGAGTGGAATCACAGATCACTTCATTTTGATCAGCATTATTTATCTAGCATACACTTTCTGCTCATTACAATGTAAATCCAAATTCCACTCGTTCATTATGGATGTATAGAAATCCAACTGATTTTTGTGTGTTGACCTTGTACCCTGCCACAACACTGACTTCATTTATTAGTCTGAATAGCTTTTTTGTGGACTCTTCAGGGTTTCCTACATATAAGATGAAAGTTTTGTTTTTGTTTTTCTTGCTATTTTATGTCCTATCTGCTGATTTAAGATTCTGAAACATTTACAAATACCTGTTACCCCTTAACAACTCCAGTCTTCATTTGATCTTTGTATCCTTATTTTCCCTATCAGTCTAATATGTGCCTACTTTTTGCTTAACATTTGACTAAAACAATCAAACTAAATGTCATATTCATATTTATTTTCCTTTGGGAGCCGCACAGCTCCTTTTTTTTTTTAAAAAAAAAAGCTTTAGGATGAGTCAATTGTTTTTCTGAGTAATTTAATTCAACCACTAAGTGGTATTTAGATATCAAACATCACAAATGAAAGTTGACCAAAAGTCTAGAAACCCAATCATGTGGCACTTTGGATAGAAAGTTTCTGCCCACACTAAAATGACATCAGTGGACATTTTATGGGAACTAGCATTTTACCCAGATCTTCAAAGAAAACCTAAAGCTTTTAGATGGATTAAGAACAAGATGGTAGACATGTGGAATTCCCCTCACCTTGACAGTCCTTACAAGGAAGGCTCACTACTTCAGCCAAATTTTTCAGTTTTTGCTGTAGATTGGCTTGACGGTCCTTCTATGATAAATATAGCCATCTGACAGCTGACCACTCTGTGGGTGATGCCAAATCTGTACAACTGGACAATAACAAGGAGAATTTTGGTGAAAAACAAAGAAAACAGGTTCCCCACCGTGACTGGTACTGGATTTTGGAGCACAAAAATTGCTATTGACTACTACTTGAAAACTAGAGTTGAGTTAGGTTGTCATTGAGGAGAATCCCTGAGAACATGCAATGTCCACTTTGGCCCATCAATTTCACCTCTCATCAAAAGTGATCTTCAGATATCTTACTTCCAGAAGGAGAAAAACTGAACTTCAATTTTACAATAAATGATTTAGCCACTGATAACAAAAATCTAGGCCACTTTCTTTTACCGTGAATCCTCTTCACTTCACACTTTACAAGAGGCATGATAGGTGGGAAAAATCCTGCATGCTGTAGTTCAGAATTTAACGGAAGAATTAGATGACACCACTCACACAATAAAACTTCTCACCTGGTAAGTACACAAACTTGTATTGGTACTGTTTTGAAAGAGCAAAGTTCATGATATAAATTGGCCTCTTAGGGTGAAATTTTAGGGGGGAAATGTTCTACTCACATCTCTACAGAACTTCGTGCGTTCTTTAATATTACTAAAGTACCTAGGAAATATTTTCAATGAAGGAAATAGGTAATTTTGCTAGTAATACAATATCTAGATCAGTTGATTTTTTGGACTAGAGAAGGGATCTGTCCTCTTGATCTGGCTTGAGGATATTCGTCTCTTGTGTTAGATAAAAATGAAACATAGACTCTGGTCTCAATTCCTGTCTTATTATTGATCTCTGTTACAGTGCTCCAATCTGTGATTTTCAATTTCTTAAACGTTGTCTCACAGTCACTAGCCCATACAACAAAAAATTGAGGAAAATCGAACACAGAGGTTGAAATGACCATGATGAGAAATGTGATATGCAATGATGGTATCATGAACAGTAGTTTAGATCTGAATTGATCATTTTTGTAGACAGGAATAATCAATTTTTCCCCCAGGAATAATACATCAGTATATTTCTGGTGATCTCCATGGAATAACTTACCATACATGTGTAACATGTAATAAAATGATATTAAATCAGTATTCTATAGCTCATCCCTTAGTATGTAATAATGCAATGTTATATAGTGAATTTTAAAATTTTAGGAAATCAGGCAGTGTGATAAATAGTATTTTTTCTGTACATATGAATGTGTGTGTGAAAGAGAGAGGAACATCAAACATGAAACCCCGTGAATGATTATGGAAGAATCAAGTAAAAAAAATGGAAAATATTTCATTAATTTTGTTAGCCTCCATTATCAAACTTATCCTATACATTCAATGAAATATAAAGTTATATCCTGCATAGTGTACCTGAGACCAGCTAGAATATATCATTTATCTATCTATCATCTATCTATCTAGTCTACTAAGTGTAGAAAATAATGAACATTAGTTGCAATAAGGTTAGAATTGACTGAAATAAGCACCTGTACTTCATGATATGGCCCTCAACACTATACTGAAACTAAAATTCAATACAAAAGAAATATCAACATGTTTTATCTAATGTGTTCTGAAAATACAGTAATCTAAAAAATATCTCAGTTACAGAGTCACTATACCAAAAAGGCTTGATCGACATTCAGCCATTTCAGGAGGTAACATGTAATCAGGAACTAATGATAGTGAAGGGAGGAATCCAAGCTACATTGAAGGCATTGGTGAAGAACAAGTCTCTGAGAGTTGACAGAATACCAACTGAGTTGTTTCAACAAATGGATGCCGCACTGGAAGTGCTCATTTGTCTAGGCCAAGAAATTTGGAAGACAGATACCTGGCCAACCGACTGGAAGAGACCCATATTTATGTTTATGCCCAAGAAAGGTCATCCAGACAAATTTGGAAATTATTGAACAATATCATTAATATCACATGCAAGCAAAATTTTGCTGAAGATCATTCAAAAGAGGCTGCAGCAGTATATCAACAGGGAACTACCAGAAATTCAAGCTGGATTCAGAAGATGACGTGGAACCAGGGATATCATTGGTGATGTCAAGTGGATCCTGGCTGTAAGCAGGGAATACCAGAAAGATGTTTACCTGTGTTTAATTGACAACACTAAGGCATTTGACTGTGTGGATCATAACAAATTATGGATAACATTGTGGAGAATGGGAATTCCAGAACATTTAATTGTGCTCATGAGGAATCTGTACATGGATTAAGAGGTGATTGTTCGAATAGAACAAGGGGATACTGTGTGGTTTAAAGTCAGGAAGAGTGTGCAAGGTTGTATCCTTTCACCTTACCGATTAAATCTGCAGGCTAAGCAAATAACCTGAGAAGCTAGACTATATGAAAAACAATAGGGCATCAGGATTGGAGGAAGGCTCATTAACAGCCTGCATTATGCAGATGACACAATCTTGCTTGCTGAAAGTGAAGAGGACTTAAAGCACTTACTAATGAGGATCAAAGACCACAGCCTTCAGGATGAGTTACACCTCATAAAAAAAAAAAAAAAAAAACCTCATAAAGCAAACAAAAATCCTCACAATGGGACCAATAAGCAATATCATCATAAACGGAGAAAAGATTGAAGTTGTCAAGGATTTCATTTTACTTGGATCAACTATCAACATTCATGGAAGCAGGCAGTCAAGAAATCAAAAGATGAGAGGTGGGGCCAAGATGGTGGCATAGTCAGGAGCATCCTCTGGTCCCTCTTACAAGAAAGACCTGAAAAAATCACATGAATCAATAATATAAGACAATCTACAAGCCCTGAACATCAAAGGCAAATTGAGGAATCGGACTGAGTGGCAGGGGGAGGGAGGGAGGGGGGTTCGGAAGCAGTGAGGAGCCACCAGACCTGATTCGGTAGGAACTGGCAACCTGCAGGTCAGATATGCTGGTGCCAGTGCAGTGAGGCAAGTAGTGGCATTTGGAATGAATTTTTCACATTGAGAGAGTCCAAGAGGCAGAGAGTCCACTCACGCCTCCAGAATCAGTGAAAAGTGGCTTTCTCTGCAAAAGATAAACACATACATCTAATCTACCATGCAGACCAAAAAACACCCCTTTGGGAAAAAAAAAAAAATTCTATTCCATTTTCCTGAACCTCCTCACTCTGCACCAAGTCCTGAACCAGCTTTACTGATAGCCACTTTCCCCAGGCCAGAAGAAGAACCTGTCTCACATCCTGAGCCATTCTCCCAGCCTTGGAGAAGGAACATATTAACAAGCAGAGAAAAAGTAACCTGCCAGATCCCCTAAGCAGGGAAGTCAGGGCAGAAAAACTTCCTTTCCCTAGGCACAGGCATAAGGGGTCCACTGAATTTGAATGCCTTTCATGCCTGCATAGACCAGAGTGGGCCCGTTTCAACAGTGTAGGCCCTCATTAGCACAGAACAACATGGTGTTGTGTATACCTGAAGTCTAACATAAATTGTTTCAGCTATATGCTGGAGAGGCAAGTTAATGATGTTTGACACCACTCTGCCTATTAAGCAGGGTCCTCGCCTACCCACATCAGGGGCCTGAGGTTTGATGGTTTCACCCATGCCACCTACCACCTGCTAGGTGGTCCAAGGATAAGTGGTGCCTCCCAGTCCTTACAGCCAACAGCATTGGGTGCCCATAGTCTGGCTGCAAAACCCACCCACCTACATGCTCTAGGGAACACGGACACACTTTCCTCACAAACACTCAGGGGTGGTTGTCAGGCCCCTGCCTTGCTCAGCATGTGACCTCCTACTGCAGTCAGAAGCCTGTGCCTACACCAATCACTCCTGTTCCTCTAAGACTGTAGCTGAGAATCTACACCACACACTTGGTGAACAACTACCTGGACACCTGAGCTAAATCCATACAAGAAAAGTAAATGAATTCTTGGTGTCATATACCTATGAACTGCTGTAACCACCTGGTGACAGGACTTTACAGCTTCAAAGGTGCCAATGATTAAACTAGCTCACACAAGCAGACTATCTGAGTATGTCAAAACAAAACAATAAGCTAGGACACAGTAAGCAAGCATAAAATAAATAAATACAATAACTTATTGATGGCTCGGAGACAACATGCAATGTCAAATCACGTAAAGAGGCAGACGATGATGGCTTCAGCAAGCTCCCAAAACAAAGAATCAAGATATCTTCCAGATTAAGATAACTTCCTGGAAGTACCACAGGTAAAATACAAAAGATTAGTATAAAGAATTCTTCAAGCCATCAGGAAGGAGATCAGGCAAAATGCAGAGCAAACAAAGCAACACACAGACAAAGCATTAGCGGAACTTAAGAAGATCAGAGAACAGCATAATGACAAACTTAATAGGCTGCAAGAATACATAAAGAGACAGCAAAAAGAAATCCAGAAGATTAACAATAAAATTTCAGAATTAGACAACTCAATAGTAAGTCGTAGGAGCAGAATTGAGGAAATGGAAATCAAAATTACTGAAGATAAAGCACTCAACACCAACATTTTTGAAGGAAAATCAAACAAAATAACTTTAAAAAAGGGAGAAACCCGAGGGCGGGGCCGAGATGGCGGGCTAGGTGGACGCTACTGCGGATCCCTCTTGCAACAAAGACTCGGAAAAACAAGTGAATCGATCACATACATAACAATCTACAAACTCTCAACAACAAACACAGATTTAGAGACGGAGAACGAACAAATATGGGGAAGCAGTGATTGTCTTCAGAGCCTGGAGCCAGCGTACCAGTCAGGTGACCTTCGGAATCTGATTTGGGGCAGAGCCCAGGGGGGCAGACGGCACAGACAAGAGGCCCAGCCCTAGCCCCCGAACTCATTCCGGGAGGGGGACCAGCCTGTTCGCCCAGGTGGCGTGGCGGCGCAGCCGGTGGGAGAAGTCCCCGGGAGGCAGTGACTGGTCTTGGAGTGGGGAGAGCAACGTCCCAGCTGGGGAGCCGTCCAGCCAGGATTTTGGAGGGACGCGGGCGTGGCGTGAGCGCGGGGAGCAGCTCCATCCCCGTGAATTGACCCCGGGGGGGGGCCCAGCCAGTTCGCGCTGACGGCGTGGCGGAACAGCTGTTGGGAGAAGTCCCTGGGAGGCAGTGGCTGGTCTTGGAGCGGGGTGAGCGGCGTCCAAGCCAGGACGCGCAGTCATGTCACAGGCGCGGAGAGCTGGTCTGCTCTCCTGAGCTGACCCGGGGGGGCCTAGCCAGTTCGGGGCAGGTGGTGCGGCGACGCGGCTGGAGGGATGGGGAGTCCCCGGGAGGCAGCTTCTGATTTTGGAGTCGGGAGCGCACCATCTTAGTAGGGGAACCTTAACCTTGGGTCTGGGTCTGACACCAGAGGATCTGACTGAGACTCCAGCAGGCCAGACACCCCGGGGGCAATCTCCACAGAGCCAGCACACATAGGCATGCCCTGTGGAAATCTCAGATAAAATAGCCATTCCAAGCAAGACAAGCAACTCTGGCTATATTCTGAGGTGCTACTCTCCTAGCTCTCTGATCCCTCCCCCACCCTTCCCAGGCGGCTCCATTAACATCCGAATAGCCTGAAACAGAGGGAGAACTCTGATAGGGATCTGACTGCAATTTTTTTAGCGGATTTTCTGGAAAAACTAGTTTCCCAGCGATGGCTCGGAGATAGCAGTCCATATCAAACCACATAAAGAAGCAGACCATGACAGCTTCTCCAACCCCCCAAACAAAAGAATCAAAATCTTTCCCAAATGAAGATACAATCCTGGAATTATCAGATACAGAATATAAAAAACTAATTTACAAAATGCTTCAACACATCACAAACGAAATAAGGCAGACTGCAGAAAAAGCCAAGGAAAACACTGATAAAACTGTTGAAGAACTCAAAAAGATTATTCAAGAACATAGTGGAAAAATTAATAAGTTGCAAGAATCCATAGAGAGACAGCATGTAGAAATCCAAAAGATTGACAATAAAATTACAGAATTAGACAACGCAATAGGAAGTCAGAGGAGCAGACTCGAGCAATTAGAATGCAGACTGGGACATCTGGAGGAGCAGGGAATCAACACCAACATAGCTGAAAAAAATCAGATAAAAGAATTAAAAAAAATGAAGAAACCCTAAGAATCATGTGGGACTCTATCAAGAAGGATAACCTGCAGGTGATTGGAGTCCCAGAACAGGGAGGGGGGACAGAAAACACAGAGAAAATAGTTGAAGAACTCCTGACACAAAACTTCCCTGACATCATGAAAGACAAAAGGATATCTATGCAAGATGCTCATCGAACCCCATTTAAGACTGATCCAAAAAGAAAAACACCAAGACATATTATCATCCAACTCACCAAAACCAAAGATAAACAGAAAATTTTAAAAGCAGCTAGGGAGAAAAGAAAGGTTTCCTTCAAGGGAGAATCAATAAGAATAAGTTCAGACTACTCAGCAGAAACCATGCAGGCAAGAAGGGAATGGGACGACATATACAGAACACTGAAGGAGAAAAACTGCCAGCCAAGGATCATATATCCAGCAAAACTCTCTCTGAAATCTGAAGGAGAAATTAAGATATTTACAGATAAACACAAGTTTAGAGAATTTGCAAAAACCAAACCAAAGCTACAAGAAATGCTAAAGGAGATTGTTTGGTCAGAAAACCAATAATATCAGGCACCAGCACAATACAAGGTCACAGAACAGAACGTCCTGATATCAACTCAAATACGGAAATCACAAAAACAAATTAAGATTAATTAAAATAAATAAATAAAATAACACACATAACAGGGAAACATGGAAGTCGATAGGTAAAAGATCACAATAATCAAAAAGAGGGACTAAATACAGGAGGCATTGAACTGCCAGATGGAGAGTGATACAAGGCGATATAGAACGATACAAGTTAGGTTTTTACTTAGAATAATAGGGGTAAATAATAAGGTAACCACAAAAAGGAATATCAACTCCATAACTCAAGAAAAAAGCCAAGAAAAACGTAACGACTCAACTAACATAAAGTCAAACACTATGAAAATGAGGATCTCACAATTTACTAAGAAAAACGTCTCAGCACAAAAAAGTATGTGGAAAAATGAAATAGCCAACAACACACATGAAAAGGCATCAAAATGACAGCACTAAAAACTTATTTATCTATAATTACGCTGAATGTAAATGGACTAAATGCACCAATAAAGAGACAGAGTCACAGACTGGATAAAGAAACACGATCCATCTATATGCTGCCTACAGGAGACACACCTTAGACTTAGAGACACAAACAAACTAAAACTCAAAGGATGGAAAAAATATATCAAGCAAACAATAAGCAAAAAAGAAGAGGAGTAGCAATATTAATTTCTGACAAAATAGACTTTAGACTTAAATCCACCACAAAGGATAAAGAAGGACACTATATAATGATAAAAGGGACAATTGATCAGGAAGACATAACCATATTAAATATTTATGCACCCAATGACAGGGCTGCAAGATACATAAATCGAATTTTAACAGAATTCAAAAGTGAGATAGACACCTCCACAATTATAGTAGGAGACTTCAACACACCACTTTCGGAGAAGGACAGGACATCCAGTAAGAAGCTCAATAGAGACACGGAAGACCTACTTACAACAGTCAACCAACTTGACCTCATTGACTTATACAGAACTCTCCACCCAACTGTTGCAAAGTATACTTTTTTTTCTGGCGCACATGGAACATTCTCTAGAATAGACCACATATTAGGTCATAAAACAAACCTTTGCAGAATCCAAAACATTGAAATATTACAAAGCATCTTCTCAGACCACAAGGCAATGAAACTAGAAATCAATCACAGAAAAGCTAGGGAAAAGAAATCAAATACTTGGAAAATGAACAACACCCTCCTGAAAAAAGACTGGGTTATAGAAGACATCAAGGAGGGAATAAGAAAATTCATAGAATGCAACGAGAATGAAAATACTTCCTATCAAAACCTCTGGGACAGAGCAAAAGCAGTGCTCAGAGGCCAATTTATATTGATAAATGCACACATACAAAAAGAAGAAAGAGCCAAAAGCAGAGAACTGTCCCAACAACTTGAACAAATATAAAGTGAGCAACAAAAGAACCCATCAGGCACCAGAAGAAAACAAATAATAAAAATTAGAGCTGAACTAAATGAATTAGAGAACAGAAAAACAATTGAAAGAATTAACAAAGCCAAAAGCTGGTTCTTTGAAAAAATTAACAAAATTGATAAACCATTGGCTAGACTGACTAAAGAAATCTAGGAAAGGAAACAAATAACCCGAATAAGAAATGAGAAGGACCACATCACAACAGAACCAAATGAAATTAAAAGAATCATTTCAGATTACTATGAAAAATTGTACTCTAACAAATTTGAAAACCTAGAAGAAATGGATGAATTCTTGGAACAATACTACCTACCTAAACTAACACATTCAGAAGTAGAACAACTAAATAGACCCATAACAAAAAAAGAGATTGAAACGGTAATCAAAAAACTCCCAACAAAAAAAAGCCCTGGCCCGGACGGCTTCACTGCAGAGTTCTACCAAACTTTCAGAGAAGAGTTAACACCACTACTACTGAAGGTATTTCAAAGCATAGAAAATGACGGAGTACTACCCAACTCATTCTATGAAGCCACCATCTCCCTGATACCAAAACCAGGTAAAGACATTACAAAAAAAGAAAATTATAGACCTACATCCCTCATGAACATAGATGCAGAAATCCTCAACAAAATTCTAGCCAATAGAATCCAACAACACATCAAAAAAATAATTCACCCTGATCAAGTGGGATTTATACCAGGTATGCAAGGCTGGTTTAATATCAGAAAAACCATTCATGTAATCCATCACATAAATAAAACAAAAGACAAAAACCACATGATCTTATCAATTGATGCAGAAAAGGCATTTGACAAAGTCCAACACCCATTTATGATAAAAACTCTCACCAAAATAGGAATTGAAGGAAAATTCCTCAACATAATAAAGGGCATCTATACAAAGCCAACAGCCAATATCACTCTAAATGGAGAGAACCTGAAAGCATTTCCCTTGAGAACGGGAACCAGACAAGGATGCCCTTTATCACCGCTCTTATTCAACATCGTACTTGAAGTCCTAGCCAGGACCATTAGGCTAGACAAAGAAATAAAGGGTATCCGGATTGGCAAGGAGGAAGTAAAGTTATCACTGTTAGCAGATGACATGATTATATACACAGAAAACCCTAAGGAATCCTCCAGAAAACTACTGAAACTAATAGAAGAGTTTGGCAGAGTCTCAGGTTATAAAATAAACATACAAAAATCACTTGGATTCCTCTACATCAACAAAAAGAACACCAAAGAGGAAATCACCAAATCAATACCATTCACAGTAGCCCCCAAGAAGATAAAATACTTAGGAATAAATCTTACGAAGCATGTAAAAGACCCATACAAAGAAAACTATAAAGCTCTACTACAAGAAATTCAAAAGGACATACTTAAGTGGAAAAACATACCTTGCTCATGGATAGGAAGACTTAACATAGTAAAAATGAATATTCTACCAAAAGCCATCTATACATATAACGCACTTCCGATCCAAATTCCAATGTCATATTTTAAGGGGATAGAGAAACAAATCACCAATTTTATATGGAAGGGAAAGAAGCCCCAGATAAGCAAAGCATTACTGAAAAAGAAGAAGAAAGTGGGAGGCCTCACTCTACCTAATTTCAGAACCTATTATACAGCCACAGTAGTCAAAACAGCCTGGTACTGGTACAGCAACAGGCAGATAGACCAATGGAACAGAATTAAGAACCCAGATATAAATCCATCCACGTATGAGCAGCTGATATTTGACAAAGGACCAGTGTCAGTTAATTGGGGAAAAGACAGTCTTTTTAACAAATGGTCCTGGCATAACTGGATATCCATTTGCAAAAAAATGAAACAGGACCCATACCTTACACCACGCACAAAAACTAACTCCAAGTGGATCAAAGACCATAAAGACTAAAAAGATAAAGATCATGGAAGAAAAAATTGGGACAACCCTAGGAGCCCTAATACAAGGCATAAACAGAATACAAAACATTACCAAAAATGATGAAGAGAAACCCGATAACTGGGAGCTCCTAAAAATCAAACACCTATGCTCATCTAAAGACTTCACCAAAAGAGTAAAAAGACCACCTACAGACTGGGAAAGAATTTTCAGCTATGACATCTCAGACCAGCACCTGATCTCTAAAATCTATATGATTCTGTCAAAACTCAACCAGAAAAAGACAAACAACCCAATCAAGAAGTGGGCAAAGGATATGAACACACATTTCACTAAAGAAGATATTCAGGCAGCCAACAGATACATGAGAAAATGCTCTCGATCATTAGCCATTAGAGAAATGCAAATTAAAACTACGATGAGATTCCATCTTACACCAACTAGGCTGGCATTAATCCAAAAAACACAAAATAATAAATGTTGAAGAGGCTGCAGAGAGATTGGAACTCTTATACACTGCTGGTGGGAATGTAAAATGGTACAACCACTTTGGAAATCTATCTGGTGTTATCTTAAACAGTTAGAAATAGAACTACCATACAACCCAGAAATCGCACTCCTCGGAATATACCCTAGAGATGGAAGAGCCTTCACACAAACAGATATATGCACACCCATGTTTATTGCAGCTCTGTTTACAATAGCAAAAAGCTGGAAGCAACCAAGGTGTCCGTCAACGGATGAATGGGTAAATAAATTGTGGTATATTCACACAATGGAATACTACGCATCGATAAAGAACAGTGACGAATCTGTGAAACGTTTCATAACATGGAGGAACCTGGAAGGCATTATGCTGAGCGAAATTAGTCAGAGGCAAAAGGACAAATATTGTATAAGACCACTATTATAAGATCTTGAGAAATAGTAAAAACTGAGAAGAACACATACTTTTGTGGTTACGAGGGGGGGAGGGAGGGAGGGTGGGAGAGGGTTTTTTATTGATTAATCAGTAGATAAGAACTGCTTTGGGTGAAGGGAAAGACAACACTCAATACATGGAAGGTCAGCTCAATTGGACTGGACCAAATGCAAAGAAGTTTCCGGGATAAAATGAATGCTTCAAAGGTCAGCGGAGCAGGGGCAGGGGTCTGGGGAACATGGTTTGAGGGGACTTCTAAGTCAAGTGGCAAAATAATTCTATTATGAAATCATTCTGCATCCCATTTTGAAATGTGGCATCTGGGGTTTTAAATGCTAACGAGCGGCCATCTAAGATGCATCAATTGCTCTCAACCCACCTGGAACAAAGGAGAATGAAGAACACCAAGGTCACATGACAACTAAGAGCCCAAGAGACAGAAAGGGCCACATGAACCAGAGACCTACATCATCCTGAGACCAGAAGAACTAGTTGGTGCCCAGCCACAATCGATGACTGCCCTGTCAGGGAGCACAACAGAGAACTCCTGAGGGAGCAGATCAGTGGGATGCAGACCCCAAATTCTCATAAAAAGACCATCCTTAATGGTCTGACTGCGACTAGAGGAATCCCGGCGGCAATGCTCCCCAGACCTTCTGTTGGCACAGGACAGGAACCATCCCCGAAGACAACTCATCAGACATGAAGGGGACTGGTCAGCGGGGCGGAGAGAGATGCTGATGAAGAGTGAGCTAATTAATTCAGGTGGACACTTGAAAGTGTGTTGGCAACTCTTGTCTGGAGGGGGGATGGGAGGATAGAGAGAGAGGGAAGCTGGCAAAATTGTCACGAAAGGAGAGACTGAAAGGGCTGACTCAATAGGGGGAGAGCAAGTGGGAGAAGGGAGTAAGATGTATGTACACTTACATGTGACAGACTGATTGGATTTGTAATTGTTCACTTGAAGCTTAATAAAAGTTAATTAAAAAAAAAATAGAGAAACCCTAAGAATTACGCGGGAGGAATAACCTACGAGTGATTGGAGTATCTGAACAGGGAAGGAAACAGAAAATACAGAGAGAATTGTTGAAGATTTGTTGGCAGAAAACTTTCCTGATATGGAGAAGATATTTAACTGAGATGATCATCAAACCGAACACAAGGTAGATCCCAAAAGAATATCACCAAGACATATTATAATCAAACTTGCCAAAACCAAAGATAAAGAGAGAATTTTAAGAGCAGCTAGGGATAAATGAAAAGTCACCTACAGAGAAGAGTCAATAAGACTAAGCTTGGACTGCTCAGCAGAAACCATGCAGGCAAGAAAGCAATGAGATGATATATATGAAGTCTTGAAGGAAATAAAATTGCTAGGTGACTTTAGGACATTTCCAGATAAACAGAAGTTTAGGGAATTTGCAAGAACCAAACCAAAATTACAAGAAATACTGAAGAGAGTCCCACAGAAAAAAAATCAACTGCATCACATAACAACCCAAGACTAGAACACAGAACAGAGCAAACAGATATCAACCCAGATAGGCAATCATAAAAATAAATCAAAGCTAAAATGCTCAAAACAGGGAAACAGAGACATCATTACATAAAAGATGACAACGTTAAATCAAAAAAGAGGGAATAAAAATGTGGTCATAAATCTTTCATATAGACAGCAAGTCAAGGCAATGCAAAGAAATAAAAGATTGCTTTAAACTTAGAAAAATAGGGGTAAATATTAAAATTACCACAAAGGAAACTAACAGTCCTACCCACACACACAAAAAAATAAAAACTCAGCAAATATAAAAACAACACCAATGAAAAAGAGGAAAAGACAATACATAAAGAAAAACGACTGAGTACAGAAAATTATGTAGAAAAAGGAAACTATCAACAACACACACACACAAAAGACATCAAAATGTCAGCACTAAACTCACACCTATCAATAACTACCCTGAATGTAAATGGACTACATGCACCAATAAAGAGACGGAGAGTGGCAGAATGGATAAAAAAAACATGATCCATCTACATGCTGCCTACAAGAGACACACCTTACACTTAGAGACACAAACAGACTAAAACTCAAAGGATGGAAATAAATATATCAAGCAAACAGCAACCAAAAAAGAGTAAGAGTGGCAATATTAATTTGTGACAAAGTACACTTCAAAGTAAAATCCACCACAAAGGATAAGAAAGGACACTATATAATGATTAAAGGTCAATACACTAGGAGGACATAACTAAAATAAATATTTACACACCCAGCAATAGGGCTCCAAAATACATAAAACAAACTCTAACATCATCAAGAAGAGATAGCTCCACAATAATGGTAGGAGACTTCAACACACCACTTTCAGTGAATGACAGAACATCCATAAAGAAGCTCAATAAAGACACCAAGATCTAAATGCCACAGTCAAGCAACCTGACCTCATAGACATATATAGAACATTTCACCCAACAGCAGCCAAGTATACTTTTTTCCCAATGCACATGGAACATTCTCCAGAATAGACCACGTATTAGGCCTTAAAGCAAGCATTCACAGACTCCAAAACATAGAAATATTACAAAGCATATTTTCTTACCATAAAGCCATAAAAGTAGAAATCAATAACAAAAAGCAAGGAAAAAATATCAAACATGGAAACTGAACAACACCTTGCTCAAAAACTACTGGGTTACAAAAGAAATTAAGGACGGAATAAAGAAAATTCATATACCCAAATGAGAATGAAAACACTTCTTACCAGAACTTTTGGAACACAGCAAAAGCAGTGCTCAGGGGACAATTTATAGCAATAAATGCATACTTCCAAAAAGAAGAAAGGGCCAAAATCAAATAATTATCTCTATGACTTGAACCAATAGGACAGCGGCACTAGTCAGGCTATATCGCGTGCCTGGGAGATTTCCCTGGTCTTCGCACCACACCGGTGGAACCCCTGTGGGCTCCCCCCCCCCTTTTTTTCCTAATTTTTATCTAGTTATTATTTTTTATTTTCCTTTTTTTTTTTTTTTTTTGCTTTCATTTCTCATCTCTCCACTCCAATGGCAAGCTCCCTTTGCACTTTTTTTTCCTATTTGTTTGTTTTTGGCTCCTGTTTCTTCCTCCTCTTTCCCATACCCACATTAGTTCCATACATCACAACCCCACTCCCTTTTCTGCCTCCTTGCACTGTGTGCTCAACATCACACCTCTGAGCAGCACAGGCAAGGCCTACCAGATCCTGCCTGGCACTGATTCCTAGACTGCCCTGGTGGCCCTAGTATGTGCCGCACAACGCATCCCGGCCCCTCCCCTTCAGCTGGACCTGAACTGCTGCACCATAGCTGAGTGACTGGCCCTGCCCATTGGACAAGAAGGTAAAAAGTATCATGACTACAGGCAACCAAACAACAGAGAATGCACAGCCCGCCTGTTCAGACGTAACCAAATAAAACAAAAAACCAGAATGAAACAAAAAAATCTACAATCAAGAAATGAAGAAAATAACTACTGAATGTCCCAACAACAGCAGAAAATATCAAAACATATTTAAAAAAGACAGGAGGACTTCCAGCCAACATGGCACCATAGACAAAAGCATCGTGCCTTCCCTCCACAGCAAAGACCTGAAAAACAAAGTAAAACAGAGACAAGTCTCATTTGTCAAATGAAGAGATGAAGAGCTCAGCCAAACACTTAATGGAATAAGAAACTGACAGAGGGCTGAGAGAGAGGAGAGATACTTGCCGAGGTTCCTTATCATCTAACACAGCACAGGTTCACCGTCTTGGGCTCCTGGTGGAGACTAGCTAACAATGAGCACAGAAAAGCAGTTTCACAGAGCTCCCAGCAGGAGGCAGTGTACCCAGTAACCAGCGATACATGCTTTCCCACCCCACATACTATTCCTGCTGTTCTACCTCCGAGCTTCCAGGCTGGCTGCGGTGGCTCAGCCTGCCAGGAAGTACCGCATCCATGCAGCTTGGATTCTCCCCACCCACATCACAGATCTGCAGACAAGGAGTATGGGAAAGCAGCTTCAGGAAGTTCCCAGCAAGAGACAGAGCACCCAGTAACAAGCAATATACACTTTCCTAACCTGCACTCTTTTTCCCTCTTGCTTTGGCCTCCTCTGCTTCCCACCAGCTGTAGTCTCTTGGCCAGGAGGCAACTGCTTCTGCCATGGGCACACTTGCCAGGTCCCTGAGCTGGTGTAGCGCCTTTCTGTCTCTTTTGATTTCTTCTGTGCCTCCCGTCACCTTTCCCTCCTTTCTCTAGAGCAACTGGCTCTGTGTGCCATCTTTGCTTTTTCTTGAAAGTCTGTGAAGCCCTGCTTGGCTGGAGATCCACTCCCCAAACTGCGACACAGTGTTGGTGGGGTCCTTGGGGCCATTTTTTTTTTTTTTTGCTAGTTTTGTTTTGTTCTCTTTTGTTTTGTTTGTTTTCTTTCTCTTTTCACATTTGAGAGTCCATTCTAACAAGGCTGCACTGCACAGCCTGGGAGCCACTCTGCCAATATGTGCAGCCACATATGTGGGATCCCTGGGGGCATTTCTTTTTTTCTTTCTTTTAATTTTTTCCTTCTCTCTTTTTCCCTTTCTGTCTTTCACTTCTCAGTTCTCATCTGTCTATACTTACCTTCTTTTTCCAGTCTCCTGAATACCTGCTGCTGCGTGACATCTATACGCACTGTAGCCAAACTATCCTGTGCAACTGGGAGAATTCCCAGATCTTCATGGCCACACTGGTGGGACCCCTGGGAGCTTTTCTTTACTACTTTGTTTTTTCCAAATATTTATCTAGTTATTTTTTCCCTTTCCCCCCCCCCATTTTTGTTTCTCTCCATTTCACAAGTTCTTATCTCTACAGGGCAACAGCAAGCTCCCTTTGCACTCTTTTTTTGGGAGGGAGCATTTTTTCTTTCTTTGTTTTTTACTCCTGTTTCTCTCTCCCCTTTCCCCTACCCATACTAGCTCCATACATCAAAGCCTCCCCCATCTTACCTTCTTACCTGCACCGTGCACTCAATGCCACACCTCTGAGCAGCACAGGCATGGCCTACCAAAACCTGCCTGGCACTGATTCCTGGTCTGTCCTGTAGGCCCTAGTATGTGCCACAAACAACCCATCCCAGCCTCTCCCCAGATCTGCCGTGCTACACCATAGAAGAGTGGCTAGCCCCACCCATTGGACAAAGAAATCAACAATCAAGAAATGAAGAAAATAACTAGTTAATGTCCCAAAGGCAGCAGACAAAATCAAAACATATATTAAAAAAGAATAGGATAGTTCCAGCAGGTGTCCAAAAGAAAACACCAGATGACCTTCCAGTAGAAGAAAAGTCACTGGAACTACCTGAAAAATCTCTAATATTCGGAGCTAATAAAGAGTTGAAGCAAAAAGTGGATGAAAATGAGGAAAAAATAGACAAACTTATGGAAAAGGCAGACAAATTCATGTAAAATACAGACAATTAATGAAGACTTTACTGGAACTAAACGCCAAAAAAAAAAAAAAAAATTCACAACTAGAAATCAGACAAAAACAACAACTGGAAATCCAAGCGATAAACAAGAAGGTTTCAGAAATAGTATCACAGAAGGAACGTGGAGCAGGTTTGAAATGATGGAAAACAGGATCAATGAAATTGAAGACAATCACTTGAATACAGCTCTGTTTGAGGAAAAATCAGAAAAAAAGAATGAAGAAAAATGAGGTAACCTTGAGAATTAGGAGGGATATAATCAAAAGCAAAAATTGCAAGTGATTGGAGTTCCAGCACAGGTAGAGAAAATGGAAAACACAGAGAAGATCACAGAAGAATTGCTGACTTAAAGCTTTCCTAATTTCATGAATGATGAAAAGCTGGCCATCCAAGAAGCTCAAAAAAACCAATATAGGATAGACCGCAAAAGAAACACATCAAAGCATATTAAAATCACACTTGCTAAAATCAAAGGCAAAAAAAAAAAAAAAAAAAACTTGCGAGGAGCTTGAGAAAAACAAAAAGTCACATACGGAGGAGAAACAATAAGACTAAGCTCTCATCACCCACCAGAAATCATGTAGGCAAGAAGGCAATGGGATGATATATATAAAACCTTGAAAGAAAAACATTGCCAACCACAAATATTATATCCTGCAAAAGTTTTGTTCATATATGATGGTGAAATTAGGACATTTACAGATAAACAGAAATTATGGGAATACATAAAAATGAAACCAAACTTAAAAGAGTTATTAAAGGGAGTCTTTTGGTCTGAGAACAAACAATATCAAACCTCAGCCTGCAACTAAGACTTGCATCAGACAGATACCAACCTAGGAAATGAACTCTCAAGGACTATCCAAAACCAAAAGATTTACAACAGTGAACCAGAGAGGTTAATCAGTAAATGACAACAATATCAGAACAACAAAAGAGAGAATAAATGGTATAGGTATAGAACTTTCTAATGAACAGGGGGGCAAGGTGATACCAAGTAATAATAGACTGGCTTAAACTTAGGAAGAATAGGGTAAATATCAAGGTAACCCCGAAGAAAGTTAACAAATCTACTCATCAAAATAAAGAGGAAAAAATAAAGTCTGCATAAAAAATATCTACAAAAACAAAAGAAATGAAAAAGAAATCCACAAACAAAAGGAACGCTGCATAAGAGAATAAGAGGAACAAAGAAAACATTAGCACACCAAAAAGCACTAAAAAATGACAGCAATAAACTCGCACCTATCAATAATTACACAGAATGTAAATGGTATAAGTGCACACATATAGAGACATAGAGTGACAGAATGGATAAAAAAAAGGATCCATCAATATGCAGTCTACAAGAGAGACAACTTAGAAACAAAGATCCAAATTTATTAAAAAATGAAGGAAAAAAAATATATCAAACAAAAAGCTACCAAAAAAGAGCAGGAATGGCAATACTAATCTCACATAAAATAAACTTTAAAGCAAAATCCACCATAAAAGACAAAGAAGGGCACTATATAGTGATTAAAGGGATGATCCATTCATCAAGACTTAACTATAATAAACATCTATGCACCCAATGACAGGGCTCCAAAACACATAAAACAAACTCTAACAACACTGAAAAGAGACATCGACAGTTACCACAATAATAGTAGAAGACTTCAACACACCACTTTCAGTAAAGGAACAGAACATCTAGTAGGAAACTCAATAAAGATAAAGAGCTAAAGAGCATATTCAGCCAACTTGACCTCATAGACATATGTAGACCACTCCACCCAACAGCTGCAAAGTACACATTCTTTTCCAACGCACATGGAACGTTGTCCAGAATAGACCACATCTTAGGCTGCAGAGCAACCGTCAACAAAATCCAAAACACTGAGATAATGGAAAGTATCTTCTCTGACCACAATGCCATCAAAGTAGAAATTAACAACAGAAAGAGTAAGGAAAAAAAAAAAAACAAAAAACAATTACATGGAAACAATACGAGTGGGTAACAGAAGACGTCAGAGATGGAATCAAAAAATTCTTAGAATCAAACTAGAATGCAAACACATCATACCAAAACCTTTGGGACAGGGCAAAGGCAGTCCTCAGAAGTCAATTTATAGGAATAGGTTTACACTTCAAAAAAGAAGAAAGGGAGAGGCGGGACCAAGATGGCTGACTAGGTAGAAACTTCCGCGGATCCCTCTTGCAAAAAAGCCTTGAAAAACAAGTGAATCGATTACATACACGACAATCTACGAACCCTGACCATCAAACACATAACTAAAGAGTTGACCTGAGTGACAGGGGAGCGAAAAGCTGCACCCTGAAGCAGCGACCGCTTCTGCAACCGGCATCCCGCTCCAAAGCCTTGAGCCTTCACTGTTCCCTGGTGACAGAAAGGTGGGGCTGATTGTGGCTTACTGAGAAGGGGCAAGCAAGGGACAGAGCCCTGATCCCTAACCCCCTGGAGTAACCTGAGTAGAGACTCAGCCAGCGCAAGCAGGCTGCACTGACACAGCAGACAAGAGAGCAAGCAACCACGGGGAAGCAGTGACTGTTTATGGAGCCTGGAGCAAGCGTCCCAGTCAGAAAAACTTGGTGCCGGGCACTGGATTAAGAGCAGAGGAGCTGAGCATGGCTTCCGGAGATGGCACAAGCACGGGACGCAGCCTTAACCCCCTGAAGTAACCTTGGAGGAAACCCAGCCAGCACATGCAGGCTGCACGATGACACGGCTGACAGGAGAAGAAATCACGGGGAAGCAGCCACTGCATTTGGAGCCTGGAGTGCAGCGTCCCAGCCAGAAAACCTTGGCGCTGGGCTTTGGACCAGGAGCAGAGGAGCCGATCACCGCTTCCTGAGACGGCGCAATCGCGGGATGCAGGTCTGACCCTCAGAGGCAATCTCAACCCAGCCAGCCCACACAGGCTACACATATCTCTGGAATCTCAGATAAAACAGTCATCACCAAGCAAGATAAGTAACTTAGTCTATATTGCCAGGAGCTACTCTCTCCTATCTCTGGGTTTACTCTCTCCTGTCTATCTGATCCCTCCCCTCTCTGCCTTAGGCAGCTTCATTAACATTGGAATTTCCTGGGCCAGAGAGTGAAGTGCTCTGCGGGGTGGGGTTGTTCCCTAACCCATTCTCCTGGCCTGAGAGAATCAACAACTAACAACCTGGGGGAAAAAAATCCTTCCCTGACTTCCCTAAACTGGAATAAAAATACAGAACCAGTTCCAGCCAAGCGTATGAGATCCACAGTCTTTGGCTTTCATCTCTACAGGGAATAAGGTGGCTATTAGAATGCAAAGGCAATTCTGATAGAGATCTGACTGTAATTGTTTTAGCAGAGTAGTGAAAAGGCAAGTTTTCAAGGTCTGATACCTCTCTACCTATTAAACAGAGCCCTCATTTTTTTTCTCAATGATTCACAGCATGGAACTGAGGGCTGAAGCTTCACCCAAACCACCTACCCACCTGCTAGAAGGGGCTGAGGATAGTGACGCCTACCAATCTTTAGAGGCACAAGCATTTGGTGCCTAAGGCACAGCTGCAGATCCCACCCACCAAAGTGCTCTAGAAATAGAGACACACATACCTCACTGGCACTTGGGGGAAGGCTGTCAGCCCTCCTTGGAGTGTGACCCCCTGCTACTACCAGAATCTGGCGCACACAACTATCACCACTACTCCTCTAAGGTAATAGGTGACAATCTATGCCACACACTTGGTGAAACAAAATCAGAACACCTAAGCTGATTCTATTCAAGATAGTGAATAGACTTTTAGGCTTATATGTCTGGTAACAGCTTAAACCAGCTGGTAATAGGACATAAGTGATTCAAAGGCTACGACAATCAAGACAGCACAATCTAGTAGCCCATCTGGGCATATTGAAACAAAACAAAACAAGAAGATAAGACTCAGTGGGCAAATATAAAATAAATCATTACAATATCTTATAGATGGCTCAGAGACAACTGTTGACATCAAATCACATAAAGAAGCAGACCATGATTACTTCTACAAATCCCCAAATTAAAAAATCAAAATCTTTCCCAAATGAAGATACAATCCTGGAATTGCCAGAAGCAGAATACAAAAAACAAATATACAGAATGCTTCAAGACATCAGGGATGACCTCAGAAATGAAATAAGGCAATCAACAGAAAAAACCAAGGAACACACTGATAAAGCAGTTGAAGAAATCAAAAAGATTATTCAAGAACATAGTGGAAAAATTAACAAGCTGCAAAAATCCATAGAGGGACAGCATTCAGAAATCCAAAAGATTAACAGTAAAATTACAGAATTAGACAACTCAATAGGAAGTCAGAGGAGCAGAATCGAGGAATTGGAATGTAGAGTGGGGGAGTTGGAGGATAAGGCAATTGACACCAATATAGTTGAAGAAAAATCAGATAAAAGAATTTTAAAAAATGAAGAAACCCTAAGAATCATGTGGGACTCTATCAAGAAGAATAACTTGCAGGTGTTTGGAGTTCCAGAACAGGAAGGGATAACAGAAAATACAGAGAGAATAGTTGAAGATCTGTTGGCAGAAAACTTCCCTGGCATCATGAAAGATGAAAGGATATCTATCCAAGATGCTCATCAAACGCCATACAAGAGTGATCCAAAAAGATAATCACCAAGGCATATTATCATCAAACTTGCCAAAACCAAAGATAAAGAGAAAATTTTAAAAGCAGCCAGGGAGAAAAGAAAAGTCACCTACAAAGGAGAATCAATAAGAATAAGTTCAGACTGCTCAGCAGAAACCATGCAGGCAAGAAGGCAATGGGATGACATATATAGAATACTGAAGGAGAAAAACTGCCAGCCAAGAATCATATATCCAGCAAAACTCTCTCTCAGATATAAAGGTGAAATTAAAACATTTATAGATAAATACCAATTTAGAGAATTTGCAAAAACTAAATGAAAGCTACTTGAATAACGAAAGGAAATTTTTTGGTCAGAAAATCAATAATATCAGATACCAACACAACACAAGGTCACAGAACAGAACATCCTGATATCAACTCAAATAGGGAATTCAAAAAAACAAAATAAGACTAATTTCAAAAAGAAAAGAATGCTCAAATCAGGGAATCATTGAAGTCATTATGTAAAAGTTTACAATAATCAAAAGAGAGGGACTAAATACAGGAGGCATAAATCTTCCATATGGAGAGGAAAACAAGGCAATACAGGATGATACAAGTTAGGTTTTTACTTAGCAAAATACTAAGGTAACCACAAAAAGGCCTAAAAATTCCATACTTCAAAATAAAAACCAAGAAAAACATAACGACTCAGCAAAAATGAATTCAACTACTATGAAAATGAGGAACATACAATTTACAAAGAAAAGCTTCTTAGCACAAAAAAGGGGAAAAATGAAATTGTCAACAACACACAAAAAGGCATCAAAGTGACAGTACTAAACTCTTACGTATCTATAATTATGCTGAAAGTAAATGGAATAAATGCACCAATAAAGAGACAGAGAGTTTCAGACTGGATAAAAATATACAGTCCATCTATATGTTGCCTACAAGAGACACACCTTAGACTTAGAGACACAAACAAACTAAAACTCAAAGGATGGAAAAAATATATCAAGCAAACAACAATCAAAAAAGAGCAGGAAAGGCAATGTTAATTCTGACAAAATAGACTTCAAAAATAAATCTGCCACAAAGGATAAAGAAGGACACTACCTAATGATAAAAGGGACAATTTACAAGAATATAACTGTATTAAATATTTACGCACCAAATGACAATGCTGCAAGATACATAAAACAAATTTTAATGGAATTCAAAACTGAGATAGACGCCTCCACAATCATAATAGGAGACCTCAAAACGCCACATTCGGAGAAGGAAAGGACTTCCACTAAGAAGCTCAAGAGAGACTCCGAAGATCTAATTGATACAATCAACCAACCTGACCTCATAGACTTATACAGAACACTCCGTCCAACAGCTGCAAAGTGTACTTTTTTTTCTAGTGCACATGGAACATTCTCTAGAATAGACCACATATTAGGTCATAAAACAAACCTTTGCAGAATCCAAAACATCTAAATATTACAAAGCATCTTCTCAGACCACAAGGCCATAAAATTGGAAATCAATAACAAGAAAACCAGAGAAAATAAATCAAATACTTGGAAACTGAACAATACCCTGCTCAAAAAAGACTGGGTTAGAGAAGACATTAAGGAGGGAATAAAGAAATTCATAGAATGCAACGAAAATGAAAACACTTTCTATCAAAACCTCTGGGACACAGCAAAAGCAGTGCTCAGAGGTCAATTTATATCAATAAATGGACATATACATAAGAAAGAAAGAGGCAAAATCAGAGAACTGCCACTACAACTTGAACAAATAGAAAGCGAGCAACAAAAGAATCCGTCAGGCACCAGAAGAAAACAAATAATAAAAATTAGAGCAGAATTAAATGAATTAGAGAACAAAAAAACAATTGAAAGAATTAACAAAGCCAAAAGCTGGTTCTTTGAAAAAATTAACAAAATTGCTAAAGCATTGGCCAGACTGATCAAAGAAATAGAGGAAAGGAAACAAATAACCCGAATGAGAAATGAAATGGGCCATATCACAACAGACCCAACTGAAATTAAAAGGATCATATCAGATTACTACAAAAATTGTACTCTAATGAATTTGAAAACCTAGAAGAAATGGATAAATTCCTAGAAACACACTACCTACCTAAACTAACAAAATCAGAAGTAGAACAACTAAATAGACCCACAGCAAAAAAAGAGATTGAAAAGGTAATCAAAAAACTCCCAACAAAAAAAAGCCCTGGCCCGGACGGCTTCACTGCAGAGTTCTACCAAACTTTTAGAAAACAGTTAACTCCATTACTAATAAAGGTATTTCAAAGCATAGAAAATGATGGAATACTACCCAACTCATTCTATGAATCCACCATATCCCTGATACCAAAACCAGGTAAAGACACCTCAAAAAAAGAAAATTACAGACCTATATCCCTTATGGACATAGATGCAAAAATCCTCAACAAAATTCTAGCCAATAGAATTCAACAACATATCAAAAAAATAATCCACCACAACCAAGTGGGATTATACCAGGTATGCAAGATTGGTTCAGTATTAGAAAAACAATTAATATAATCCACCGTACGAATAAAACAAAAGACAAAAACCACATGATCTTATCAATTGATGCAGGAAAGGCATTTGACAAAGTCTAACATCCATTCATGATAAAAACTCTCAGCAAAATAAGAATAGAAGGAAAATTCCTCAACATAATAAAGGGCATTTATACAAAGGCAACAGCCAACATCATCCTAAATGGAGAGAGCCTGAAAGCATTCCCCTCGGGATCGGGAACCAGACAAGGATGCCCTTTATCACTGCTCTTATTCAACATTGTGCTGGAGGTTCTAGCTAGAGCAATTAGGCTAGACAAAGAAATAAAGGGCATTCAGATTCGCAAGGAAGAAGTAAAATTATCTCTATTTGCAGATGACAAGATCTTATACACAGAAATCCCTAAGGAATCCTCCAGAAAACTACTGAAACTAATAGAAGAGTTCAGCAGAGTTTCAGGTTACAAGATAAATATACAAAAATCACTTGGATTACTCTAAATCAACAAAAAGAATGTTGAAGAGGAAATCACCAAATCAATATCATTCACAGCAGCCCCCAAGAAGATAAAATACTTAGGAATAAATCTTACCAAAGATGTAAAAGACCTATACAAGGAAAACTACAAAGTACTACTGCAAGAAACTAAAAAGGACCTAAGAAAAGTGGAAAAACATACCTGCTCATGGATAGGAAGACTTACCATAGTAAAAATGTCTATTCTACCAAAAGCCATCTATATATACAATGCACTTCAGATCCAAATACCAATGACATTTTTTAATGTAATGGAGAAAGAAATCATCAACTTCATATGGAAGGAAAAGAAGCCGCAGATAAATAAAGCATTACTGAAAAAGAAGAAGAAAGTGGGAGGCCTCACTCTACCTGATTTTAGAACCTATTATACAGCCACAGTAGTCAAAACAGCCTGGTACTGGTACAACAACAGGCACATAGACCAAAGGAACAGATTGAGAATCCAGACATAAACCCATCCACATATGAGCAGCTGATATTTGACAAATGCCCAGTGTCAGTTAATTGGAGAAAAGATAGTCTTTTAGCAAATGGAGCAGCCATAACTGGATATCCATCTGCAAAAAAATGAAACAGGACCCATACCTCACACCATGCACAAAAATTAACTCCAAATGGCTCAAAGACCTAAACATAAAGACTAAAATGATAAAGATCATGGAAGAAAAAACAGGGACAACGTTAGGACCCCTAATACATGGCAAAAATAGAATACAAAACATTACTGAAAATGACAAAGAGAAACCAGATAACTGGGAGCTTCTAAAAATCAAACATCTATGCTCATTTAAAGACTTCACCAAAAGAGTAAAAGGACCACCAAAAGACTGGGAAAAAATTTTCAGCTATGACATCTCCAACCAGCACCTGATCTCTAAAATCAACGTGATTCTGTTAAAATTCAACAAGAAAAGGCAAACAACCCAATTAAAAACTGGGCAAAAGATATAAACATGCACTTCCCTCAAAAAGATATTCAGGCAGCTAACATGAGGAAATGCTCTCGATCATTAGCCATTAGAGAAAACCAATCAAAACTACAATGAGATTCCATTTCACTCCAACAAGGCTGGCATTAATCCAAAGAACACAAAATAATAAATGTTGGAGAGGCTGTGGATAGATTGGAACACTTATACACTGCTCTTGGGAATGTAAAATGGTATGACCACTTTGGAAATCAATCTGGCATTTCCTTAAAAAGCTAGAAATAGAACTACCACACGACCCATAAATCCCACTCCTCGGAATATACCCTCGAGAAATAAGAGCCTTTAGAATTCTACCAAACATTCAGAGAAGAGCTTACACCAGTACTATTCAAACTATTTCAGAACATAGAAAAGGAAGTGATACTTCTGAATTCATTCTATGAAGGCAGGATAACCTTGATGGCAAAACCTGGCAAAGACACCATAAAAAAAAAGAAAATTACAGACCAATATCTCTCATGAATATAAATGTAAAAATTCTGAACAAAATTCTAGCCAATAAATTCAGCAGCTTATCAAAAAAAAAAAAAAAATGCACCACGACCAAGTACGATTCATACCAGGTACGCAAGGATGTTTCAACATTAGAAAATCAATCAGTGTAGTTCACCACAAAAGTAAAAAGAAAGAAAAAAATCACATGATTGGTGGGGGGCCAAAATAGCGGACTACGTAGAAGCTACCTCGGATCCCTCTTGCAGCAAAGACTCGGAAAAACAAGTGAATCGATCACATACATGACAATCTACGAACGCTGGCGATGAAATACAGATCTAAAGAGTTGACCTGAGTGACAGAGACTCAGCCAGCACAAGCAGGCTGCACACTGGCGTTTTCTTAAAAAGTTAGAAATAGAACCATACAACCCAGAAATCCCACTCCTCGGAATATACCCTAGAGAAATAAGAGCCTTTACACAAACAGATATATGCACACCCATGTTTACTGCAGCACTGTTTACAATAGCAAAAAGCTGGAAGCAACCAAGGTGTCCATCAACAGATGAATGGTTAAATAAATTATAGTATTTTCACAGAATGGAATACTACGCATCGATAAAGAACAGTGAGGAATCTGTTAAACATTTCATAACATGGAGGAACCTGGAAGGCATTATGCTGAGTGAAATTAGTCTGATGCAAAAGGACAAATATTGTATAAGACCACTATTATAAGACCTGGATAAATAGTATAAACTGAGAAGAACACACTCTTTTGTGGTTACGAGAGGGGGGAGAAAGGGAGGGTGGGAGAAGGTTATTTACTGATTAGTTAGTAGATAAGAACTACTTTAGGTGAAGGGAAGGACAACACTCGATACAGGGGAGGTCAGCACAACTGCACTGGACCAAAAGCAAAGAAGTTGCCTGAATAAACTGAATACATCAAAGGTTAGTGGAGCAAGGGTGGGGGTTTGGAGACTATGGCTTCAGGGGACAGCTAAGAAAATTGGCAAAATAAATTCTATTAAGAAAACATTCTGCATCCCACTTCAAAGTGTGGAGTTTGGGGTCTTAAATGATAACAAGTGGACATCTAAGATGCATCAATTGGTCTTGACCTACCTGGATCAAAGGAGAATGAAGAAAACGAAGATCACAAGGTAATTATGAGCCCAAGAGACAGAAAGGGCTACATGAACTAGAGACTACATCAGCCTGAGACCAGAAGTACTAGATGGTGCCCGGCCACAACCGATGACTGCCCTGACAGGGAACAGAACAGAGAATCCCTGAGGGAGCAGGAGAGCAGTGGGATGCAGACCCCAAATTCTCATAAAAAGACCAGACTTAATGGTCTGACTGAGACTACAAGAATCCTGGTGGTCATGGTCCCCAAAACTTCTGTTGGCCCAGCACAGGAACCATTCCTGAAGACAACTCATCAGACATGGAAGGGACTGGACAATGGGTTGGAGAGAGATGCTGATGAAGAGTGAGCTACTTTTATCAGGTGGACACTTGAGACTGTGTTGGCATCTCCTGTCTGAAGGTTAGATGGGAGGGTAGAGAGGGTTAGAAACTGGCAAAATGGTCACGAAAGGAGAGACTGGAAGGAGGGAGCAGGCTGACTCATTAAAAAAATTAGGGGGAGAGTAAATGGGAGTATGTAGTAAGGTGTATATAAGCTTATATGTGACAGACTGACTTGATTTGTAAACTTTCACTTAAAGCACAATAAAAATGATTTTTAAAAAATCACATGATTATCTCAATCGACTCAGAAAGACATTCGACAAAGTCCAATGCCTATTCCTGATAAAAACTCTCAATAAAATAGGTATAGAAAGAGAATTTCTCAAAACGATAAAGGGCACATATGCAAAACCATAGGCCAACATCATTATTAATGGGGACAGGTTGAAAATACTCACCTTGAGAACAGGAACAAGACAAGGATGCCCTTTATCATCACTCCTATTTAACATTGTATTGGAAGTCCTAGCTAAAGCAATAAGGCAAGAGACAGAAATAAAGGGCATTCGAACTGGTAATGAAAAATTTAAACTGTTCCTATTTGCAGACGATATGATACTATGCATACAAAACCCAAAATACTACACAAGAAAACTACTGGAATTGACAGATTCAGCAGAGTAGCAGGATACAAGGTAAACATAAAAATCAGTTGGAGTCCTCTACACCAGTAAAGAGAATGATGTAAAGGAAATCAGGAAAACAATACCATTTATAATAAAATAAAAAAAACATTTATAATAGTCCCTAAAAATTAAATTATTAAATTACTTGGGAATAAATCTAACTAAGAATGTAAAAGACCTGTACAAAGAAAACTACTAAACACTACTTAAGAAATCAAAAGACATCTACATATCATGCTCATGGGTAAGTAGACTCAACATTGTGAAAATGACAATTCTACCCAAAGTGATGTACAAATACAATGCAATCCCTATCCAAATAATAACAATGTTCTTTAAAGAAATGGAAAAACTTATCATTAACTTTAAACAGAAAGGTAAGAAGCCCCAAATAAGTAAAGAGCTATTGAAGAAGAATAAAGAAGGGCTCGCGCTACCTGACATGAGAACCTACCATACAGCTATGGTAGTCAAAACAGCCTGGTACTGGCACAACTGTTACTAGAGAATGGCCTCGGTTCTTGTCTTCAGTGTAGGAAAGAATTCAAACACTGAGACAAATAGTGCCAAGCGAGCAGAGGTTTATTAGCAAGCAGAGGGTTAGTAGTAAAAGTACTCTTGACTAGGAAGCATCAAGCGGGCTACTCAGATATAGAGAGAAAATGAGAGCCCCGATAGTCGTTTTCTTAGGGTTTTATACTCCTTTTTCTCTTGATCTGTCTCTATTAACATTTAAAAGCCAGGACAAGACCCCCGTACGAAGACTAGTTCCTTAGCTTAAGGTTTAATTACCAAGTTAGAGATCTTATTAAGTTAGGGACTTTATCAAGTTAAGGGCTTTGATTAAATCAAAGACCCCTGTAAAGATCATTTCTTTGGCTTAAAGCTTAACTATGTAGGGACCATCTTGTTGAGGAATGTCATCACCCCCATCTCCTTTTTTGAGATTGTCTTATTAAGGAAGGTCACCACCCCCCTGCCTCTTCCTCTTCCCGAGTGCAAGCTCTCCCTCTCCCCTTTACATCTTTCCCCTTTCAAGTACCATTCTGCCAAATCTTTGGCGTTGTTGAAGGGGGATGGTCTGTCTTCTGTAGCTACTTCTTGCTGTCATTGGGGTGTAGAGTTGCCCCTAGGAGAGGCACTTGTTCCCTAATGGGGGGTTTGCTTGACTCTGAGAGCCAAGGATGGAAGCACAGCGCAGCTTAATCCAAAGGGCTTTCAGGGCTTGTGTTATTTGATGATGTCTCAATTACAGCCATTTGTAATTTAAACTTTTGTAATCTGGAGGATACAAAATGAGTTAGTATTTTAAGGAGGCAGGGTCCAAACAGTCAAAGAAGAGTCACAGACATTAAATGGCCAAGGAACGGTATTAGCCAAGATCCCCACGACGAGACAGATGACCAAGAGTTCCGTCCTTGTTCGGCTTGTGTTTGGAGTTGTCTGGCCTTATCTAAAAAGTGGTGGATATGTTCTTGGACTCGGCCAGTTTGGTTCACTCAAAAACAGCATTGTTCACCTAGTATGGCGCATATACCCCCATGGCTAGCCGTGAACAGGTCTAATCTTCAATTTTGAAGTACTACAACCTCCAAAGAATTTATTTGGGTTTGTAGAGTAGCTATGGAAACCCTGGTGGTGTAGTGGTTAAGTGCTAAGGCTGCTAACCAAAGGGTCGACAGTTCGAATCTGCCAGGCGCTCCTTGGAAACTCTATGGGGAGTTCTACTCTGTCTTATAGGGTCACTATGAGTTGGAGTCGACTAGACAGCACTGGGTTTTTGGGTTAGAGTAGCTGTAGAGGCTGTTACCTGGGTATTGAGCTGGGCTAGTTCAAGTGAGAGGTTTGCATAAACCTGAGTTTGCAAGTGCCCCGGTGGCTGCGAGGCTAGCTGTTCCTATAAGACTGCTAAGTCTTATGAATATGGGAATTAGGGCGCTGCTCTTTTTATCACTTTGTGAGTGGTGCTTAAAGGTAAAGGGCTAGGAGTTCTTGCTTCAACTAAAGACACAGGAGGGAGGACATATCTTACTATCCATAATCTCGTCCAATTTGTGGGTAGGCATATATAAGTTTATGCCTAATGTCTGGAGCAGTTTGAGTTAGAAATCTATTTTCTAAGACTAGTTCTCCTTCTGGTGATTCTGGGTATAAATTGGTCTATTTTAAGAGGGCTTGGCTTCTTTTAGTTTTTCTAGAAAGGCCGTGGGGTTTTTTGGGGGCCCTTGGTGTACGGTGGCCAGTTTATTAAAATAGGTAGGTTTTATCTTGCAAGCTTTCATTCCCTCAATCAGGCATACTAACATGTGATCTCTCACTTGTCTCCCTCCTTGGGTATTATAATTCCATCCCGGGTCTATGCCTGGGACTGCGGCGGTGCCCATGGGGTAGGCTTGTTGGTTTTGTATATTATTGCCCCTCTGTGAATCGTCTGGCTGTCTCAGTGAGATTTAATCTTTCTCCCTGGGTGAGTGTTTGGTTGTAGATTATTATTATGTCTTTCCAACCCAAATCAAAAGTTAGTGTTATGTTCCTAAGTTTTTCTATATAGTTTTTAGGGTCATCAGAGAAACTTCTTAACTCTGTTTTTAGTATTCCTAAATCCTGTATTGAAAAGGGAACCTGTACCCTGACTGGTACATTAGGGCCAGCTACTTCTTGAAGGGACACAGTCAAGGTGGTGAAGGTGTTGTGGGTGAGGAATTGGAGTAGGGAGGTGTAGGAGGAACAGACATCTCTTTAGTATTTAAGGATGGGGTTGCAGGGTTGGTAGGGTTTGGGTCTAAGGGGTCTATTGTTTGGTTTGAAAGATGGTGAGAACTGCAGGGTCTATCTTACACTTTTTACATAGTTCTGGATTTTCCCTTAAGGCCATAAAAACCTGGACATAAGGGACTTCTGTCCCTTTGCCTTGTGCCCAGCAAAACAGATCTAGCTGAAGGATCCTATGATAATTCAAACTTCCCTGTTGTGGCCAAATCTGTCCATTTCCCAATTTATATTGAGGCCATGCGGTGTTACAAAAGAAGACTAATCTCTTTCTCTTCAAGGTTTGAGGGTTAAACCTGTCCCAATTTTTGAGGATATATCCCAGAGGCGAGGCCTATTGTACTGAGTTTTGGTTTCCCATTTGGAAAGGAACAGAGTGAGTCATGGGGGTAGGATGTCTCCTGTGCCCCCTATGTTAAATCACTCCCTGGAGAAGGCGTCCCTTCTCAGGCCTGGGCTTCCAGAATTAACTAGTCTTACTGTGTGGCCCACACCTGAAGTTTCTTGCCTAGAAACTTCCTACTGCCCCTGTCCTAGAGGTCCTTGCTTACAATGCGCTTCCAGAGTTAACTAGTCTTACTGTGTAGCCCACCCTGAAGTTTCTTGTTTAGAAACTTCTTACTGTTTTGGGCTTCCAGAATTAACTAGTCTTACTGTGTAACCCATACCTGAAGCTTTTTGCCTAGAAACTTCCTACTGCCTCTGTCTCATGGGTCCTTGTTCTTGTCTATGTCTGCCGTCTTGGCGGGACATGAACCTGTATATTTGTTGATGTCCTTGTTCTGCCAAGTAACTAATTATCACACACCCCGCTAGCCATTTTAGGGTCAGGGTTTTTTGTGCCTCTGTCTGGGAAGCCTTCATTTTATTGGCAAACTTTACTATCCTTTGAAGCCAACACCTTGATTGCCTTGCCCTCTGACACACTGCATAATCCTGAGGGCCCCTTGGAATTGGGCATAGGAGATGATTTAGCATTTGTGGGAGCCCCTCTTCTGTCCATACCCAAGGGGGGGCAATCTTATTGTTTTCTGGGCCCCTCCCTTCCTTTTCCCTGCAGAACCAGCAAACCCGTTCCTCATGTCTGCCCCTCTGTATACTTTATGAATTGTTCTTGCACACTGAAAGAAGGAATCAGGGCACGGAGGGCTGTCATAAGGTAGACTCCTTTAGTGCACTTCTTTGTATACTCTCGGACATTCAAATTCTTTGTAAGGCGGGTAACAGATATAACTTTAGTTAGTCTAATGAATAACCTTAAGATTTTTGATTCAATGAGGCAGACGAGAGTGTCTCTATTCATTCTTCTATAACATAAAAGCAGAGGAGCTGATCAAAGAAAGGCTGCCTGTGTTTAGATTCACAATGGTGGTATAAACAGGAAAGGGAGAGAGGTCCTTCGCTGGAACAATTATTCCTTAGCCTATTACAGCACTAACTCCTTTTGCAAAGCATACACGGAAGATATATATGTAAGTAGGTTAGCTAGAAGTTGGATGGGGCTGAGGGGTGCAAAAGGTAAATGGGTGACTCATCCTTTAAATAGACTCACATACCTGGCATGACAATTGCTGAGACTGGCGGGGGTCAGGTGTTCTGGGTTGAAAATGTGCTGCTTTTTGAGCAGGACTCCTGGATGGTGTGACCCCTCTAGTTGGCCGGCCCTTCTCTTATGTGTCTCAGCTTCTCTCCTGATGGTTTAAAACAGTCAGTGGGCTCAGAGCACTGGATGACCAATCCTTATGTGTGCTCCCTGGACGAGCCTGATTGTTAATTATGTGAAGTTGGAAGTCTCTGTGAGGCCTCTACACATCTCGGGATTGACCCAGACACCTCCGCAAAGCAGAGGGAGGAGGTGCCTCTTCTCTTTGGAGTCTGAAAGAATCAGACACTCATTATTCTAGGTCACTATATTCTTATGAGGCCCCTGCATGTCTTGGGATTGATCCAGACACCTCTGCAAAGCGGAGGAAGGAAATGACTCTTTTCTTCAGAGTCTGAAAGAATCAGACACTCATTGTTACCATATTCTTGTGAATAGTCAGACCAAGTACAAACAAATCTTTTTAGCACCTCTCAGACCTCTCTCTCAAGAAGAAACAAAACACACAAACATAGAGGTAGGGATACCTCGGCACTGGACTGGAGAGGAAGAGAGCCCACTCTGTGAGGTGGACTCACCACATTCCAGACAAAGGAGGAGGAAGCTTGTTATCCAAGTCATGGCACCAGAATATGTTACCAGAGAAGGGCCTCAGTTCTTGTCTTCAGTGTAGGAAAGAATTTCAAACACTGAGACAAATAGTACCAAGCGAGCAGAGGTTTATTAGCAAGCAGAGGGTTAGTAGTAAAAGTACACGTGACCAGGAAGCATCAAGCGGGCTACTCAGATATAGAGAGAAAATGAGAGCCCCGATAGTCGTTTTCTTAGGGTTTTATACTCCTTTTTTTCTTGATCTGTCTATTAACATTTAAAAGCCAGGACAAGACCCCCCTACAAAGACTAATCCCTTGGCTTAAGGTTTAATTACCAAGTTAGAGATCTTATCAAGTTAGAGACTTTATCAAATCAAAGACCCCTGTAAAGATCATTTCTTTGGCTTAAAGTTTAACTATGTAGGGACGATCTTATTGAGGAATGTAACCACTCCCTGTCTCTTCCTTTGTGGGGATTGTCTTATTAAGGAATGTCACCAACCCCTGCCTCTTCCTCTTCCTGAGTGCAAGCTCTCCCCCTCCCGCTTACACAAAGACAGACACATTAACCAATGGAATAGAGTGGAGAACCCAGATGTAAATCCAGCCACCTATGGCCACCTGATCTTTGACAAGGGCCCAAAGTCCATTGAATCGGGAAAAGATGGTCTTGTTAACAAATGGTGCTGGCAAACTGGATGTCCATTGGCGAAAAAATGAAGCAGGGCCCATACCTCACACCATATTAAAAAAACTAAATAAAAAATATATCAAAAACCTAAATATGAAGCCAAAAACAATGAAGGTCACAGAAGAAAAAATAGGATCAATGCTAGAGGACCTAATACATGGCATTAACAGGATACAAGCCATAACCAACAACACACATGCTCCAGCAGATAAGCTAGATAACTGGGATCTTCTAAAAATTAAAAACTCATGCTCATCAAAAGACTTCACCAAAAGAGTAAGAAGTAATCCTACAGACTGGGGAAAGAAAATTTAGCTATTACAAACCAGACAAAGGTTTAATCTCTAAAATCTACAAGAAAATCCAACACCTCTACAACAAAAAGACAAATAATCCAACTAAAAAATGGGCAAAGGAAATGAACAGACATTTCACCAAAGAAGACATTGAACTGGCCAACAGGTACATGAGGAAGTGCTCATGATCTCTAGCCATTCGCCCACTCCCACTGCCATCGAGTTGATTCTGACTCATAGCGACCCTATAGGACAGAGTAGAACTGCCTAGAGGTTAGGTCTAGCCAGTAGTGAGATGCAAATCAAAACCACAATGAGATACCATCTCACACCAACATTACTGGCATGAATCAATAAAACAGGAAATAACAAATGTTCAAGAGGCTGTGGGGAGATTGGACCTCTTAGACACTACTGGCAGGAATGCAAAATGACACAACCATTTTGGAAAATGATATGGCGCTTCCTTAGAAAGCTAGAAGTAGAAATGCCATATGATCTAGTAATCCCACTCCTAGGAATGTATTCTAGAGAAGTAAGGGTAGTCACACAAATAGACATATGCACACCGAAGTTCATTGCAGCATTGTTCACGATAGCAAAAAGATGGAAACAACCTAGATGCCCATCAAGAGATGAATGGATAAACAAACTGCATTACATACACACAATGGAGTATTATGCAATGATAAAGAACAAGGATGAATCTGTGAAGCATCTCATAACATGGATGAATCTGTAGGGCATTATGCAGAGTGAAATAAGTCAATCACAAAATTACAAATATTGTATGAGACCACTATTGTAAAAACTCATGAAAAGTTTACATACAAAAAGAAACAGTTTTTGATGATTGAGGGGAGGGGAGGAGTGGGGATGGAAAAACATAATAGACAATAGATAAGTGGAAATTTTGGTGAAGGGTAAAACAGTACCCAATACTGGAGAAGCCAACACAACCTGTACAAGACAAGATCATGGTAGCCGCATAGACACATCCAAACTCCCTGAGGGACTGAATTGCTGGGCTGAGGGCTGTGGGGACCATGATCTTGGGGAATATCTAGCTCAATTGGCATAACATAGTTTATAAAAGATATGTTCTACATTCAGCTTTGGTGAATAATGTCTGGAGTCTTAAAAGCCTGTGAGCAGCCACCTAGAATGCTCCACTGGTCTCACTCCTTCAGGAGCAAGGAAGAATGAAGAAAACTAAAGACACAAGGGAAATATTAGTCCAAAGGACTAATGGACCACATCTACTGTGGCCTTCACCAGACTGAGTCCAGAACAATGAGATGGTGCCTGGCAACCACCACTGACTGCTGTGACAGGAATCACAATAGAGGGTCCTGGACAGAGGCGGAGAAAAATGTAGAACAAAATTCTAACTAGAAAAGAAAGACCATACTAGCTGGCCTGACAGACTGGAGAAACCCTGAGAGTATGTCCCCAGATGCCCTTTCAGCTCAGTAATGAAGTCACTCCTGAGGTTCCCTTTCAGCCAAAGACTGAACAGGCCCATCGAATAAAACAAGACTAAAGGAGCACACAAGCTTTGGAGCAGGGACTGGAAGGCAGGAAGGAGCAAGAAGCTGGTAATAGGGAACCCAAGGTTGAGAAAGGAGAGTGTTAATATGTCATGAGGTTGTTAACCAATGTCATAGTATAATGTGTGTGCTAACTGTTGGATGAGAAACTAATTGGTTCTGTAAATGTTCATCTAAAGTACAATAAAAAAAATTAATTAATGAATAAAAAACAAGGCAGGAAGATTCCAGTAGGTGCCCAAAATAAAACACCAGATAACTTTCCAGTAGAAGAAAAGGCACTAGAACTACCTGAAAGGGAATTCAAATCTCTAATATTCACAGCTTTCCAAGAGTAGAAGCAAAAGCACACAAAAATGAGGAAAAAGTAGACAAATTTATGGAAAAGACAGACAAACGCATGGAAAAAAGGACCAAAAAAAGGAAGAATTCAGGAAAATAATACAGGAACAAAATGCCACAATAAATTCACAACAAGAAATCTTACAAAAACAACAACTAGAAATCCAAAAGGTAAACAACAAGATTTCAGAAACGGACAGTATCATAGAAGGGCTGAGGAGTAGGTTTTAAGTGATGGAAGACAGGATCAGCAAAATTGAAGACAAACACTTAGATAAAACACTGTTTGAGGGAAAATCAGAAAAAAAAGAACAAAGAAAAATGAGGAAACCCTGAGAATTATGTGGGACAGAATCAAAAGGAAAGATTGGCGAGTGCCAGAGTTCCAAAACAGGGAGAGAAAATGGAAAACACAGAGAGGATCACTGAAGAATTGCTAACAGAACACTTCCCTAATATCATGAATGATGAAAAGCTGATCACCCAAGAAGCTCAATGAACCCCATATAGGATAGACCCCAAGAGAAAAACACCAACGCATATCATAATCACACTTGCTAAAACCAAATACAAAGAAAAAACCCTGTGAGCAGTTAGAGAAAAACAAAAGTCACATACAAAGGAGGAACAATAAGATTAAACTCTGATTATTTGGCAGAAACCATGCAGGCAAGAAGAAAATGGGATGACATACAAAATCTTGAAAGAAAAAAAATTGCCAACCACGAATAATATATCCTACAAAATTTTGTTCAAATATGATGGTGAAATTAGGACATTTCCAGATAAACAGAAATTAAAGGACTATGTAAAAACCATACCAAAAAGAATTATTAGAGGGAGTTCTTTGGTCTGGGAACAAACAACATTAGACCACAGCCTGAATGCAGGACGCAAGATTGTACCAGCCAGATACGTAAGAAATAAACTCTCAAGGACTATCCAAAACCAAAAGAATTGCAACAGGAAACCAGAAAGGTTAATCTGTAAATGACAACAACATCAGAACAATAAAAGAGGGAATAAATGGTGCAGGTATAAAACTTTCTAATGAAGGGGAAGGCAAGGTGATACCTAGCAATAATAATAATAAAAAAAGTAATAATAGGCTGGTTCAAAGCTAGGAAGGGTAAATTTCAAGGAAACCACAAAGAAAGTTAAAAAAATTACTCATCAAAATAAAGATAAAGTCTCAGTAAAAAAAAAAATCTACAAAATCAAAAGAAAAGAAAAAGAAATCCAAAAACAGAAGGAACTCAGCGCAGGAAAGTAAGAGGAACAAAGAAAATGTTAGCACCAAAAAAGAACACACTACAAATGACAGGAATAAGCTGAATATATCAATAATTATACTGAATGTAAATGGCCTAAATGCACCCATAAAGAGACATAGAGTGACAGAGTGGGTAAAAAAATAAAAAAAACAGGATCCATCAGTATGCTGTCTACCAGAGACATGCCTTTGAAACAAAGACATAAATTTATTTAAAAAAAATCAAAGGATGGAGAAAACTATATCAAGCAAATAATTACCAAAAAAGAGCAGGAATGGCAGTACTAATCTCACACAAAATAAACTTTAAAGCAAAATCCACCATAAAAGACAAAGAAGGGCACTATATAATGATTAAAGGGATGATCCATTCATCAAGACTTAACCGTAATAAACATCTATGCACCCAATGATGGGGCTTCAAAATACATAAAACAAACTCTTACAACACAGAAAAGAGACATTGACAGTTCCACAATAATAGTAGACTTCAACACACCATTTTCAGTAAAGGAGCAAAACATCTAGAAGGAAACTCAACAAAGATACAGAAGAGCTAAAGAGCACATTCAGCCAACTTGACCTCATAGACATATATAGACCGCTCCACCCAACGGCTGCAAAGTACACATTCTCTTCCAACACACATGGAGTGTTGTCCAGAATGGACCACATCTTCAGCCACAGAGCAACCCTCAAAAGAATCCGAAACATTGAGATAACAGAAAGTATCTTCTCTGACCACAATGCCATCAAAGTAGACATTAACAACAGAAACAGCAAGGGAAAAAAATCAATTACATGGAAACTGAATAACACCCTGCTTAAAAACCACTGGGTTATAGAAGAAATCAGACATGGAATAAAAAAATTCCTAGAATCAAATGAGAATGAAAACACATCATTCCAAAGCCTTTGGGACACAGCAAAGGCAGTACTCAGAGGTCAATTTCTAGCAATAAATGCGCACATCAAAAAAGAAGAAAGTGACAAAATCAAAACATTAGCTATGCAACTTGAAGAAATAGAGAATAGGAAAAGAAACCTAAAGGTACCAGAAGAAAAAATAAAGATCATAGCAAAAATACATGAAATAGAGAATAGAAAAACAATAGAAAGAATCAACAAAGCTAAAATTTTCTTCTTTGAAAGCATCAACAAAATTAACAAAGCCCCCAAAAGACCCACTGCCGTTGAGTCAGTTCTTACTCATAGCAACCCTATAGGACAGAGTAGGACTGCCCCATAGGGTTTCCAAGGCACCAGCCAAAATGACAAAAGAAAAAAAAAAAAAAAGAGGATACAAATAACCCAAATAGGAAACGAAATTCGGGACTTTACAACAGACCCACCTGAAATAAAAAGGATCATAAGAAAGTATTAGGAAAAACTATACACCAACAAATTTGAAATCCTAGAGGAAATGGACAAATATCTAGAAACACTCCCTACACAAACTAACACAAGAGAAGACATAGAAAAGATAATCTAAAAAACTTCCAACAAAAAAAAATCCCTGGCCAAGATGGCTTCAGTGGAGAATTCTACCAAACATTCAGAGAAGAGCTTACACCAGTAGTATTCAAACTTTTTCAGAGCATAGAAAAGGAAGAGACACTGCCAAAAATCATTCTATGAAGCCAGCATAAGCCTGATAACAAACCCGTTACAGACCAATATCCCTGATGAACTTAGATGTAAAAATCCTCAGTACGATTCTAGCCAATAGAATGCAACAACATACAAAAAAACAAAAAAAAATTCACCGTTAGCAAATAGGATTCTTATCAATTATGCAATGATGATTTAACATTAGAAAAATGAAGAAATCCATCACATAAATAAAATAAAAAACAAGAACCGCATGATCTTTCATTTTTAATATTAGCTCATTTTGAGTGTTTTTTTCTTTTTTAAAATTTTTATTGTACTTTAAGTGAAAGTTTACAAATCAAGTCAGTCTCATACAAAAATTTATATACACCCTGCTGCATAAACCTAATTGCTCTCCCCCTAATGAGACAGCACGCTCCTTGCCTCCACTCTCTTTTCATGTCCATTCTGCCAGTTCCTGACCACCTCTGCCTTCTTATTTCCCCTCCACATAGGAGATGCCAACATAGTCCCAAGAAGCTTATTCTTCATAAGTGTCATTTTCTATCCCATTGTCCAGTCCAATCTGTGTCAGAAGAGTTGGCTTTGTGAATGGTGCCTGTCTTGGACTAACATAAGGTCTGGGGAGCATGACCTCAGGGGTCCTTCTAGTCTCAGTCACACCATTAAGTCTGGTCGTTCTACGAGAATTTGGGGTCTGCATCCCATTGCTCTCCTGCTCCCTCAGGGGGTTCTCTGTTGTGTTCCCTGTCAGGGCAGTCATCGGTTGTAGCCGGGCACCATCTAGTACTTCTGGTCTCAGGCTGATGTAGTCTCTGGTTTATGTGGCCCTTTCTGTCTCTTGGGCTTGCAATTATGCAGTGTCTTTGGTATTCTTCATTCTCCTTTGCTCCAGGTGGTTGAGACCCACTGATGAATCTTAGACAGCTGCTTGCTAGCGTTTAAGACCCCAGATGCCACTCTCCAAAGTGGGATGCAGGATATTTTCTTAATAAATTTTATTATGCCAATTGACTTAGATGTCCCCTGAAACCAGGGTCCCCAAACCCCCACCCCTGCTGTGCTGGCCTTCAAAGCATTCCGTTTATTCAGGAAACTGCTTTTGGTTTAGTCCAACTGTGCTGACCTTTCCTTTATTGTGCGTTGTCTTTCCGTTCACTTAAAATAGTTCTTCTCTACTAATTAGCGAATATCGACATCCGTCTCTCCCTCCCCCTTCTCGTAACCATCGAAGAATATTTTCTTCTCTGTTTAAACTATCTCTTGAGTTCTTATAATAGTGGTCTCATACAATATTTGTCCTTTTGCATCTGACTAATTTCACTCAGCATAATGCCTTCCAGATTCCTCCATGTTATGAAATGTTTCACAGATTCATCACTACTTTATTGACGCATAGTATTCAATTGTGTGAATATACCATAATTTATTTATCTATTCATCTATCGATGGGCACCTTGGTTGCTTCCATCTTTTTACTATTGTAAACAGTGCTGCAATGACCATGGGTATGCATAAATCTGTTCGTGTAAAGGCTCTTATTTCTCTAGGATATATTCCAAGGAGTGGGATTGCTGGATCATATGGTAGTTCTATTTCTAGCTTTTTAAGGAAGGATCAAATCAATTACCAAAGTGGTTGTACCATTTTACATTCCCACCAGCATTGTGTACATGTTCCAATCTCTCCACAACCTCTCCAACATTTATTATTTTGTGTTATTTGGATTAATGTCAGCCTTGTTGGAGTGAGATGGAATCTCATTGCAGTTTTGATTTGCATTTCTCTAATGGCTAATGACATTCTCTAACGGGATTTTCTCCTGTATCTGTTAGCTACCTGAATGTCCTCTTTAGTGAAGTGACTGTTCATATCCTTTGTTCATTTTTTAATTGGTTTATTTGTCTTTTTGGAGTATAATGTAGATTTTAGAGATCAGGTGCTGATCGGAATTGTCATAGCTAAAAACTTCTTCCCAGACTGTAGGTAATCTCTATTCTTTTGGTGAAGTCTTTGGATGAGCATAGGTGTTCGATTTTTAGGATGTTTCTCTTTTGCATTGTTAATAATGATTTGTATACTGTTTATGCCTTGTATTAGGGCTCCTAACATTGTCCCTATTTTTTCTTCAATGATCTTTATCGTTTTAGATTTTATATTTAGGTCTTTGATCCATTTTGAGTTAGTTTTTGTGCAAGGAGTGAGGTATGGGTATTGTTTCATTTTTTTGCAGATGGATATCCAGTTATGCCAGCACCATTTGTTAAAAAGACTGTCTTTTCCCCATTTAACTGTTTTGGGGCCTATGTCAAATATCAGCTGCTCATAAGTGGATGAGTTTATGTATGCATTCCCAATTCTGTTCCATTAATCTATGTACCTGTTGTACCAGTGCCAGGCTGTTTGGACTACTGTGGCGGTATAATAGGCTCTAAAATCAGGTAGAGTGAGGCCTCCCACTTTGTTCCTTTTCTTTCAGTAATGTTTTTTCTTATCTAGGGCTTCTTTCGCTTGTATAGGATGTTGGTGATTTGTTTCTCCTTCTCATTAAAAAATGTCATGGCAATTTGGATCCAAATTGCATTGTATCTACAGATGGCTTTTGGTAGAATAGATATTTTTACACTGTTAAGTCTTCCTATCCATGAGCAAGGTATGTTTTTCCACTTATGTAGGTCTCTTTTGGTTTCTTGCAGTAGTCTCTTGTAGTTTTCTTTGTATAGGTCTTTTACATCTCTGGTAAGGTTTATTCCAAAGTATTTTATCTTCTTGGGGGCTACTATAAAATTTTTTTTTTTTTTACTATAAATGGTATTAATTTGGTGATATCCTCCTCGATGATCTTTTTGTTGGTGTAAAGGAATCCAAATGATTTATGTATGTTTATGTTGTATCCTGATAGTTTGTTGAACTCTTATATTAGTTCCAGTAGCTTTCTTGAGGATTCTTTAGGGTGTTCTGTATATAAGATCATGTCATTTGCCAACAGAGATAGTTTTACTTCTTCCTTACCAATCTGGATGCCTTTATTTCTTTATCTAGCCAAATTGCTCTGACTAGGACCTCCAGCACAATGTTGAATAGGAGTGGTGATAAAGGGCATCCTTGTCTGGTTCCTGATCTCAAGGGGAATGCTTTCAGACTCTCTCCATTTAGCATGGTGTTGGCTGTCGGCTTTGTATAAATGCCCCTTATTATCCTGAGCAATTTTCCTTGTGTTCCTATTTTGCTGAGAGTTTTTATTACGAATGGGTGTTGCACTTTGTCAAATACTTTTTCTGCATGAATTTAAAAAAATCATGTGGTTCTTATCTTTCATTTTATTTATATGATGGATCACATTGGTTGTTTTTCTAATGTTGAACCATCCCTGCATACCTGGTATGAATCCCACTTGATGAATAATTTTTCTGTTATGTTTTTGAATTCTATTGGCTAGAATTTTGTTGAGGAGAGGCAGGGCCCAGATGATGGAATAGACAGTTGCCTCCAAGAAGCCCTCTTACAACAAAGACCTGAAAAAACAAGGGAAGTGAGTATAGTTATGACAAGCTAGGAGCCCTGAACATCAAAGGCAAAGTTAGGAAGCAAAATGAGCATGAGGGGGAGGAAAAGATGGTTCAGAAGCACAGAGGAGTTACCGGACCTGAATCACCAGGAGCCCTCAGACACCATACTGAGGAGCAGCTGAGACAGGCTGTTACCAGTGTTCGTCTGCAGCTTCCTCAGGGAGAAGCAGCCAGCCGCACAGCCTACTCATGCCTCTGGAACCAAAGAAGAACAGTGCTCTCAGCAAAAGCTAACTACTTACATATATTTTACCACGCCCCCCCACCCCCAAGCCAGCTACAGCAGCTGCTGATTTCTCTGGGCCTGAGATAGGCCCTGTTGAGCACCTAGACCATCCTCATGGCCTTGAAGAAGGAATAAATTTGCAATTGGGAGAAAAGATAATTTGCCAACTCCACTAACTGGGGGAGCTCAGGACAGAAGCAGCCTCTTCCAGGCATAAATGGTCTGTGCTTTGAATACCTTTCCTCCCTGCACAGACCTGTGTGGACCTATTTCAGGAGAATAGGCCCTTGTTGGCAGACTACAACTGTTTCAGCTGAGCGGTGGAGAGATGGGTGTTTGATGTTTATTGCTGCTTTGCCTACTAAGCACGGTCCTCACCTACCCACGTCAGGGGCCTAAGGACTGGTGGCTCCACTCAGGTCACCCAGCCACCTGCAACAGGAGTCCAAGAGTAACTGCTACCTCCTAGTCCTTACAACCAAAAGCATTGGTTGCCCATGGTCTGTCTGCAGAATCCACCCACCTGTAAGCTCTGGGGAAGAGGGACACATTTTCCTCAGAAAAGCTTGGGAGATGATTCTCAGCCTCCTGCCCTATTCAGAGTGTGACCCCCTGCTGTAACCAGATACCATTACCTACACCAAACACCCCTGTCCCCCTAAGACTGTAGAACAGAGCCTGTATCACACACTTGATGATCAGCTACCCAGAAAACTGAGCTGAATTCCTACAAGAAAAGTGAACATAATCCTAGACTGCTATAACTGATAATAGATCTAGCCATCTGGTGACAAGACGTCAGAGGTCCAAAGGCAAAAATAATCAAGATATGTCACTCAAGCAACCCATTCTGACATAACAAAACAAAACAAGCAAGAAGCTATGATACAGTAAGCAAAAATAAAATAAACTAATATAATAACTTATAGATAGCTCAGAGAAAACAGTCAATATCAACTCACATAAGAAACAGACCATGATCACCTCAACAAGCTCTCAAAACAAAGAATCAAGAGATCTTCTAGGCAAAAGTGCCTTTTGAAATTACCAGATGCAGAATACAAAAGATTAATATAAAGAAAACTTCAAGACATTAGGAAGGAAATCAGGCAATACACAGAGCAAGCCAAGGAACAGACAGATAAAGCAGTTGAAGAAATTAAAAAGGTTATTCAGGAACATAATGAAAAATTTAATAAGCTGGAAAAATCCATGTACAGACCAGAATCAGAAATTCAGAAGATTAACAATAAAATTACAGAATTAGATAACTCAGTAGAAAGTCAGAGGAACAGAATTGAGCAAGTGGAAAGCAGAATTGGTGAGATTGAGGATAAAGCACTTGTCACCAATATATTGAAGAAAAATCAGATAAAAGAATTTTAAGAAATGAAGAAACCTTAAGAACCATGTGGGACTCTATTAAGAGAAATATCCTACGAGTGATTGATTGGAGTACCAGAATAGGGAGGGAGAACAGAAAATACAGAGAGAATTGTTGAACATTTGTTGGCAGAAAACTTCCCTGATATTCTGAAAGATGAGGAGATATCTATCCAAGGTGCTCATCGAACTCCACATAAGGTATATTTTAAAAGAAAGTCACCAAGACATATTATAATCAAACTTGCCAAAACCAAAGATAAAGAGAGAATTTTAAGAGCAGCTAGAGATAAGCAAAAAGTCACCTACAAAGGAGAGTCAATAAGAATAAGCTTGGACTACTTGGCAGAAACCCTGCAGGCAAGAAGGCAATGGGATGACTTACACAAAGCGTTGATGGAAAAAAATTGCCAGCCAAGAATTATATATCCAGCAAAACTGTCTCTCAAATGTGAAGATGAAATTAGGACATTTCCAGATAAACAGAAGTTTAGGGAATTCGTAAAAACCAAACCAAAACAACAAGAAATACCAAAGGGAGTTCTTTGGTTACAATTTTGGTGAGGATATTTGCATCTAAATTCATGAGGGATATAGGTCTGTAATTTTCTTTTATTTGTGGTGCCTTTACCTGGATTTTATATCAGGATGTGCTGGCTTCATAGAATGCTTGAGAGTATTCAGTCCTTTTCTATGGCCTGAAACACCTTTACTAGTAGTGGTGTTAACCCTTTTCTGAAACTTTGGTAGAACTCTGCAATGAAGCCGTCGAGGCCAGGGCTTTTTTTGTTGGGAGTTTTTGGATTTCCTTTTCAATCTCTTCTTTTGTTATGCGTCTATTCAGTTGTTCTACCTCTGTTTACCTCTGTTTGTCTTAGTTTAGGTAGGTAGTCTGTTTCTAGGAATTCATCCATTTCTTCTAGGTTTTCAAATTTTTTAGAGTACAATTTTTTTTTTGTAGTAATCTGATATGATTCTTTTAATTTCAGTTGGGTCTGTTGTAATATAGCCCATCTCATTTCTTATTTTAGTTATGTGCTTCCTCTCCTGTTTTCCTTTTGTCAGTTTGGCCAAGGGTTTATCAATTTTGTTAATTTTCTCAAAGAACTGGCTTTTAGCCTTGTTAACTCTTTCAATTGTTTTTCTGTTTTCTATTTCAATTAATTCTGCTCTAATTTTTATTACTTGCTTTCTTCTGGTGCCTTATGGTTTCTTTTGTTTCTCTCTATTTGTTCAAGTTGTAGGGATAATTCTTTGATTTTGGGCCCTTTCTTCTTGTATGTGTGCATTTATTGATATAAATTGACCTCTGAGCACTGCTTTCACTGTTTCCCAAAGGTTTTGATAGGAAATGCTTTCATTCTCATTGGATTCTATGAATTTCTTTCTTCCATTCTTAATGTCTTCTATAGCCCAGACTTTTTTTTAGCAGGGTATTGTTCATTTTCTAAGTGTTTGATTTCTTTTCCCTGCTTTTTCTGTTATTGATTTCTACTTTTATGGCCTTATGGTCAGATAAGATATTTTGCAATATTTTGAAGTTTTGGATTCTGCTAATATACGGTCTGTTCTAGAGAATGGACATGTGCACTACAAAAGAAAATATACTTGGCTGCTGTTTGGTGGAGCGTTCTGTGTATGTCTATGAGGTCACATTGGTTGATTGTGACATCTAGGACTTCTGCGTCTTTATAGAGTTTCTTTCTGGATGTCCGTCCTTCACTGAAAGTGGTATGCTGAAGTCTCCTACTATAATTGTGGAGCTGTCTATCTCACTTTTCAGGGCTGTTAGAGTTTGTTTTATGTATCTTGAAACCTGTCATTGGGTGCATAAATATTTAATATTTTTATACCCTCCTGGTGTTTTGTCCCTTTAATCATTATATCGTGTCCTTTCTTATCCTTTGTGGTGGATTTAATTTTAAAGTCTATTTTGTCAGAAATTAATATTGCTACTCCTGCTCTTTTTTTTTAATTGTTGTTTGCTGGATATATTTTTTCCATTCTTTGAGTTTTAGTTTGTTTGTGTCTCTAAGTCAAAGGTGTGTCTCCCGTAGGCAGCATAGAGACAGATCATGTTTTTTTTTTTTTAATCCATTCTGCCACTCTCTGTTTATTGGTGCATTTAATCCATTCGGAAACCCTGGTAGCATAGTGGTTAAGAGCTATGGTTGCTAACCAAAAGGTCAGCGGTTCAAATCTACCAGGAGCTCCTTGGAAACCATATGGGGCAGTGCTTCTCTGTCCTATAGGATCACTGTGAGTCAAAATTGACTCGATGGCAATGGGCTTCTTTTTTGTGGGGGGGGGGTTAGTCCATTTACATTCAGCATAATTATAGGTAGGGAAAAATTTATTTTTTTATGAGTTTAGTACTGTCATTTCGATGTCTTTTTTGTGTGTTGTTGACAGTTTCTTTTCCCACTTAACTTTTTCTGCTGAATGGTTTATCTTTATGTATTGCTTTTCCTCTTATTTGTTGCTGTTGATTTTGATTCTCCTGATTCTATTTGTTTCTTGTATTTTATTTTGATGAGTAGGATGGTTAGTCTCCTTCGTGGTCACCTTAATATTTTTCTAAGTTTAAACCTAACTTTTATTTCTTTATATCATCTTGTCTTCTTCTCCATATGAAAGATCTATGACTACATTTCTTAGTCCCTCTTTATTGTTTTAATGTTGTCTTCTTTTACATAATAACATGGCTGTTTTCCTGTTTTGTTTTTTATCTTGATTTATTTTTGTGATTTCCCTCTCTGGGTTGACATTGGATCGCTCTTTCCAGTGTTCTTGTCTTGAGTTGATACCTGATATCACTGATTTTCCAACCAAAGAACTCTCTTTCGTATTTCTTGTATTGGTTTGGTTTTTACAAATTCCCTAAACTTCTGTTTATCTGGAAATGTCCTAATTTCACCTTCATATTTGAGAGACAGTTTTGCTGGATATGTGATTCTTGGCTGGCAATTTTTTTCCTTCAGTGCTTTATATAAGTCATCCCATTGCCTTCTTGCCTGCGTGGTTTCTGCCGTGTAGTCCGAGCTTATTCTTATTGACTCTCCTTTGTAGATGACTTTTCATTTATCTCTAGCTGCTCTTAAAATTCTCTCGTTATCTTTGATTTTGGCAAGTTTGAGTACAATATGTCTTGGTGACTTTCTTTTAAAATATACCTTATGTGGAGTTCGATGAGCACCTTGGATAGATATCTTCTCATCTTTCACGATATCAGGGAAGTTTTCTGCCAACAAATGTTCAACAATTCTCTCTGTATTTGCTGTTCTCCCTCCCTGTTCTGGTACTCCAATCACCCATGGGTTATTTCTCTGGATAGAGTCCCACATGATTTTTAAGGTTTCTTCATTTCTTAAAATTCTTTTATCTGATTTTTCTTCAAATATATTGGTGCCAAGTGCTTTATTCTCAATTTTGCCAATTCTTCCTTCTACTTGCTTAATTCTGTTCCTCTGACTTTCTATTGAGTTGTTTAATTCTGTAATTTTATTGTTAATCTTCTGAATTTCTGATTGCAGTCTGTCTATGGATTCCTGCAGCTTGGTAAGGTTTTCATTACGTTCTTAAATAACATTTTTAATTTCTTCAACTACTTTATCTGTGTATTCTTTGGCTTACTCTGCATATTGCCTGATCTCCTTTCTAATCTCATTCCTGATGTCTTAAAGAGTTCTCTTTATTAATCTTTTGAATTCTGCATCTGGTAATTCCAGGGTGGCACCTTCACCCAGAAGATCCCTTGATTCTTTGTTTTAGAGCTTGTTGAAGTGATAACGGTCTGTTTCTTTATGTGACTTGATATTGACTGTTGTCTCCAAGCCATCTATAAGTTATTGAATTAATTTATTTTATGTTTGCTTACTGTATCCTTGCTCTGTTTTGTTTTGATATGTCCAAATGGATTCCTTGAGTGAGGTAGCTTGATTATTTTTGCCTGTGAAGCTCTGATATCCTGTCACCATATGGCTAGAGCTGTTGTCAGTTTTATTAGTCTAGGAATCCATTCACTTTTCCTGTATGAATGACTCTCAGGTCCAGGTAGCTGGTCATCGAGTGTGTGGTACTTGCTCTGTCCTACAGTCTTAGAGAGGCAGGGGTGATTGGTGTAGGTACCAGTATATGGTTACCACAGGGGGTCATGCTCTGAACAAGACAGGGTGCTGAGAACCACCCCCTGAGCATCTGTGAGGAAAGCAAATCCCTGTTCCCTAAAGACTACATGTGGGTAGGTTCTGCAGACAGACAATGGCACTCAGAGCTTTTGGTTGTAAGGGCTGGGAGGTACTATTTATCCTTGGACCTCTGTTGTGGGTGGCTGGGTGACCTGAGTAGAGCCACCAGTCTTTATGTCTCTGTTGTGGGTAGGTGAGGACCCTGTTTAATAGGCAAAGTGGTGTCAAATATATAACACTACCTCTCCACTGAACAGCGGAAACAGTTGCAGACTGCAACAAGGGCCTGTTCTCCTGAAATAGGCCCACACAGGCCCATGCAGGGGGAAAAGATATTGAAAGTTCACGGACCATTTATGCCTGGGCAGTGGTTGCTTTTGTCCTGAGCTACTCCAGTTAGTGGAGCTGGCAAATTATCTTTTCCCCCAACTGTGAATTCATTCCTTCTCCAAGGCCAGGAAAATGGCTTTGGATGCTCAACAGGACCTATCTCAAGCCCAGGGAAATCAAGTCACTGAAGCCAGCTTGGGGGTGGGGTGCACAGTATACAAAAGTACTTAGCTCCTGACGAGAGCACTGTTCTTCTTTGTTTCTGGAGGTATGAGTAGGCTGTGTGGCTGGTTGTTTCTTCCTGAGGAAACCGCACCTGAACGCTACCACCAGCCTGCCACAACCACTCCTGGGAATGGTGCCTGAGGGATCTTGGAGATTCAGGTCCAGTAACTCCTCTCCATTCCCCTCCCCCTGCTGCTCAGTCCATTTCCTAACTTTGCCTTTGATGTTCAGGGATGCTAACTTGTCATAAATATAATTGTTTCACTTGATTTTTCGGGGCCTTGTTGTAAGAGGGATTGCCAGAATCATCTGCCTATTCCACCATCTTGCCTCCCATTAAAATAACTTTTTAAGGAAACATCTAATATAGGGTCAGGACTAAAAGATGAGATTAATTAATTCATTTTATTTCAATGCATTTCCTCTGTTCCAACATCACAAAAACTAGTAGCTCATGATATGGATACACTGCCTGAAATAAACAGAATTCAGTTTATAAGAAGTCACATGATTTTCTAAATTGACCTGGGGAACAGAATGAATCTTCTATTGTGAGTATAATATACTCGTATTTCCTATAAATCATGAATAACCACAGATTTAAAAATAAAGTAAGGTAAAGATTATTTTCTCCATATGGAGAAATGTGATGAAAGGATGATAGTCAATTTTTAACAAAGTCGGTAGTTTAATATTGGTGGGTAGTAGTAGTATTTAATATTCTTAGATGAATTTGCTTAATAATAGTTACCAATTATTCTCTGAGAAGCTATTCCTTGGATATCAATCTATTTAATTGCAATATATTTGTTAATATGTTATGGCCAACCTAGACAAAATAGTCAAGCCACTAGTTATAAGAATATTCACAAATCAGTGTTTTATATGTAATTAAAATATCTGGATTCTTGTGTATAAATACTTGGTCATTATAAAATACAGTCTATGCCTATTCTTTGTTCAATACCTCATAAAATTTGATTGTATCAAAAATTCCTTAAGCTGAGCTCAGCAAACACAGTAACTATGAATCCCTTTGTTTTGACCCCATCATTAAAATCCAACTTAAGGATTTTAATTTGAGTTTTCCATTGTCAAATAGAGTTGAAATATAACTCAAAGAGCAAATTTAGGGGAAATATGAAACTCGTATCCTATTTTTAGCTAGCTAATGATGTAGCTTTATTCAATCTACTTGACATACTTGAACATCACTTATCTCTTTGTTGAAATGAGTAGTATGTGAGTTTAATACATAAAGAAATATTTCAACTATAACAGAAACTACAAAAAGGCAGAGTCCTAAAGACGTATTTATAGAAAAAGTTCTCACAGTATGGTTGGTAAAGGAGATGCAAACTCTATAGAACTATTTCTAAAGTAATACTCTTTTAAAGTGTTATACGATATTATAGTATTTCATTTTATTTAGCTTTTATGACATGTATTTCAACTGTTTCATGTGTTATTCTTTTTGGTTTAAATTAGTGTTCCTCTTATTCTCCTCTTACTGCTCTATACATATTTCTATGCATTTTACAAGTACGTGGTTAAAAAAATTGTGTTTACAATTAAGAATTTTGAATCAATAGAGACAGCATACAGAAATAAGCATAAGCCATGCTTTATTTTTATATGTTGGACATAAGTCTACCACATTCTGTAATATTATTGTTATCACCTTTGAAATTACAGCAACAATCACAAAATAATAAGAATTCTCTTTGCTTGTTATTTTTCCAAAAAAATTGACAATATATTTACTGGTTTGACTTATTTCTTTAATGAAATTATTGTTTCACAGGAAAAAAATAAATTAGGCTGTTTCTCTGACACTCTAATCACAGTTTCAATTTAAATTATATTTACATTTCCAAACAAAAATAAAAACCCAAAGTGAAAGAAAAGATTGCGAAGAAACAGGGTGGAGAAGGAAAGGTGGAAATAAGATTTTAAAAATAATGTTGTTGTTGTTGTTAGGTGCACTGAGTTGGTTCTGACTCATAGTGACCATATGCACCACAGAATGAAACACTGCCAGTCCTGTGCCATCCTTACAGTCATCATTAAGCTTGACCTCATTGTTGCAGCCACTGTGTCAATCCACCTCATTGAAGGTCTTCCTCTTTTCAGCTGACCCTGTACTTTACAAGCACAATGTCCTTCTCCAGGGACTAATCCCTCCTGGCAACACATCCAAAGTATGTAAGATGCAGTCTTGCCATCCTTGCTTCTAAGGAGCATTCTGATTGTACTTCTTCCAAGGCAGATTTTTTTGTTCTTTTGGCAGTCCATGGTATATTCAACATTCTTCACCAACACCACAATTCAAAGGCATCAACTCTTCTTCGGTCTTCTTTATTCATTGTCCAGCTTTCACATGCATATGATGTTACTGGAAATACCATGGCTTGGGTCAGGCACACCTTAGCCTTCAAGGTGACATCTTTGCTCTTCAACACTTTCAAGAGGTCCTTTGCAGCAGATTTACCCAATGCAATGTGTCTTTTGATTTCTGGACTGCTGCTTCCATGGCTGTTGATGGTGGATCCAAGTAAAATGAAATCCTTGACAACTTCAATCTTTTCTCCATTCATCATGATGTTGCTTATTGGTCCAGTTGTGAAGATTTTTGTTTTCCTTATGTTGAGGTGCAATCCATACAGAAGGCTGTGGTCTTTGATCTTCATTAGTAAGTTCTTCAAGTCCTCTTCATTTTCAGCAAGTAAGTGTCATCTGCATAATGCAGGTTGTTAATAAGTCTTCCTCCAATCCTGATGCCCCATTCTTCTTCATATAGTCCAGCTTTTCAGATTATTTGCTCAGCATACAGATTGGATAGGTATGGTGAAAGGATGCAACTCTGATGCACACCTTTCCTGACTTTAAACCGCTCAGTATCCCCTTGTTCTGTCCAAACAATTGCCTCTTGATCTACGTAAAGGTTCCTCATGAGCACAATTAAGTGTTCTGGAATTCTCATTCTTTGCAATGTTTTCCATAATTTGTTATGGTCCACACAGTTGAATGCCTTTGCATAGTCAATAAAACACAGGTAAGCAATAATAGTAGTAAAAAACACTCACTCTTGAGTAGTGTATGCTCTTAACCTAGAAAGGGCAACAAAAGTTTAATCTGTTAGCTTCTACAAATCAAGGTCTTAAAGATAGTTTAACAAATTTTTTCTATGCAGGCAAGATTTAAGAACCTCTTCAGATGAAAAAGCATCATTGTCAGATGAAAAAGCATCATTCTTATTTTATGTAGGCAGGACAGTCATGTTCTGCTTTACCTAAAAATTGCATCATCAACAAATCCTCTGGGAACAAAGTCCTTACTATTCAGTGACAGCTGCAGGGTAATTTCAGGGTGGTAGTGATCTCCAGAGCACAGGGGAATAGGACCCAGTTAAAATACAAGAATGGACACAAAGTTTGAACAGATAGAAACATAAATTCTTGTAAATGTGTGTAAATTATTATCAATTTATGGAAATAATAAAATTAACAAACATAATCTTCACCATTCAGAGGGAAAAAGGGAGCATCTGTGCGGATCTGAGAAACAATATCCTATATGACGAGATGCCCAGAAGACTTGTTTCTGCCCTGACCTGGAAAAATCACATGACCTTCTCAACCTCAGTTACTGATTTGATGGAAAACATTTATATCTTTCATGTTCAATTCTGAGAAAAATCATCCTTTTGAAAATTCTAAAAATATATGACTTCATGAGAAAAGAAAATTTGGGATAATCATTATTTACTATAGACCACTATAGCTAAGATTTTAATGGTGTAGTTCCCTGGGCCCAATCTGACTCCATTCCAAAATGGAACTGCCACTTACTGCCTGAAACAATTTTGGCTTTTTTTTTTTTCCAAATGTATCTAAGTCTCTACTTTTATTTGCTAATTAGGGCTGTTATGAAGAGTAATTGAATTAAAAATCTATAATTGATGAGTAACTCTCATGTATTAAGTAGGCAATATGTGGGTAGTGGTTTCATAATATCTGTATCTTCATAGCCATAAAAATTTAAGAGGTGGATATTATTCTTTCTACTTTTTATGAGATCTGAGATGTGAGACATAATAAGGCCAGTGAAGTAGCCCAAGAGCAAAAAAAAAAAAAAGGGACAGATCTGGGCTATGAATTAATACCTTTCTGACTCCAACATTCACTTAACTACAGCCTTTCCCAGATTTATTCTTGGATTTTACTTAATATTTACAGGAACAGTAAATTTTTTTTCCAAACAATTGCCAGAATTTTATGTAGAATTCAATAAACTATGGACATTGAAATACCAGTGACATACCAGTGGCATAGCTCCCAGCATCACAGCAACAGGCAAGCCAACACAGTAAGACAAACTGACAGAGGAGTGGTATTTCAAGTACCAGCAGGGTCACCCATGGTGGGCAGGGTTCAACTGAGCTTTCAGACTAAGACAAACTAGGAAGAAGGACTTGACTGTCTACTTCTAAAAAACTGGCCAGAGAAAATCTTATGAATAACAGTGGATCGTTGTCTGATATAGGGCTGGAATATGAGCCTCTCAGGTTGCAAGGCACTCAAAATACAACTGGGGAAGAACTGCCTCCTCAAAGTAGAGTTGACCTGGTGTCCAAAGGCAAACCAAAACCAAACCAGTTGCTATGGAGTCAGTTCCAACCCATGGCGACCCCATGTGTTTCAGGGTAGAAACAGCATTCCGTAGAGTTTTCAATGTCTGTGATCTTTTGGAATAAGATCGCCAGGACTTTCTTCCAAAGCACCTCTGGATGATTTGAACTGCCAACCTTTCAGTTAGTAGCTGAGCGCTTAACTGCCTGAACATCAGGGTTCTTAAAATTTCCCTGGTGATTCTAATGTTCAGCCAAGGTTGGGGACCTCTGTGTTCTAGACCCTAAAAGGGTGGAGAGTGGCAGGGATTGAGGCCCTCTACCCTGTTAGTTCTATCCTGAAGTGCAACTCTGTCTGTGATAGGATAATATCAATACACCAGCAAAGAAGACCTGTTAATACGACTATTATTTAAATATATGCACCAAGCACTAAGGTCAAAGATGATTAAATTGAAGAATTTTACCAACTTCTGCACTCTGAAATTGATCAAGCATGCAACCAGGATGCATTGATAAAGCGGAGTTAACCATAATGACATGGATGGAGTTAAGCTTTCAGTATTTTCATTTGCTGATGTGGCACAACTCAAAATAAGAAGAAACAGCTGCAAAATAGGAATGTGGAATTTACAAAATATGAATATTAGAACATTGAAAAAAAAACCTGAAGTTGTCAAAAATGAAATGGCATGCATAAAGATTGATATCCTAGGCATTAGTAAGCTGAAATGGACTGGTATTTGCCATTTTAAATGGGATAACCATATAGTTTATTGTGCCAGGAATGACAAATTGAAGAAGAGTGGCATAGCATTCATTGTTAGAAAGAACATTTCAAAATCTATCCTGAAGTACAACGCTGTCAGTGACAGGATCGTATCCATATGCCTAGAAGGAAGATCAGTGTCATGGATTGAATTGCGCCCCCCAAAAATGTGTGTATCAACTTGGCTAGGCCATGATTCCCAGTATTGTGTGATTTTCTACCATTTTGTCATCTGGTGTCATTTTCCTAAGTGTTGTAAATCCTACCTCCATGATGTTAATAAGGTAGGACTCAATCTACAAGATTAGACTGTATCTTGAGGCAATGTCTTTTTTTTCTTTTTATTGTACTTTAAGTTTTTTTTTTTTAAGTTAGAGTTTACAAATCAAGTAAGTCTCTCATACAAAAACTTACATACAACTTTCTATGTACTCTTATTTGCCCTCCCCCTAATGGTACAGCACACTCCTCCTCACCACCCTGTATTCCCCATGTCCACTCAACCAGCTCCTGTCCCCCTCTGCCTTCTCATCTACCCTCCAGACAGGAGCTGCCCACGTTGTCTCATGTGTCTACTTGAGCCAAGAAATTCACTCCTCACTGGTATCAGTTTCTGTCTTATATTCCAGCCCAATCCCTGTCTGAAGAGTTGGATTTAGGAATGGTTCAAGCCTTGGGCTAACAGAAGATCTAGGGACCAGGACTGCCAGAGTCCTCCTAATCTCAGTCAGACCATTAAGTCTGGTCTTTTTATGAGAATTTGAGGTCTGCTGCCACTTCAGGGATTCTCTGCTGTGTTCCCTGTCAGGGCAGTCATTGGTTATGGCTGGGCAACATCTAGTTCTTCTGGTCTCAGGCTGTTGTAGTCTCTGGTTAATGTGGTCCTTTCTGTCTCTGGGTATCATAATTACCTTGTGTCTTTGGTGTTCTTCATTCTCCTTTGCTCCAAGTGAGTTGATACCAATTGACAAATCTTAGATTGCTGCTTGGTAGTGTTTAAGACCCCAGAAGCCCCTCATCAAAATTTGATGCAGAAAGTTTTCTTAATATATTTTGTTATGCCAATTGACCTAGATGTCCTCTGAAAGCATGGTCCCCACGTGCCCACCGCTGCTACCCTGGCCTTTGAAATGTTCAGCTGTATTCTGGAAACTTCTTTGCTTTTGGTTTAGTCCAGTTGTGCTGACCTCTCCTGTATTGTGTGCTGTCTTTCCCTTCACCTGAAATAGTTCTTGTCTACTATCTAATTAGTGAATACCCCTCTCCCTCTCTCCCTCCCCATACTTGTAACCATCAAAGAATATTTTCTTCTGTGTTTAAACTATTTCTTGAGTTCTTATAATAGTGGTCTCATAAAGTATTTGTCCTTTTGGAATTGATTAATTTCACTCAGCATAATGGCTTCCAGATTCCTCCATATTATGAAATGTTTCACAGATTCATCATTGTTCTTTATCAATGCATAGTATGCCATTGTATGAATATACTATAATTTATCCATTCATGTGTTGATGGGCACCTTGGTTGCTTGGATCTTTTTGTTATTGTAAACAATGCTTCAGTGTACATGGGTGTGCATATATCTATTCATGTAAACATTCTTATTTCTCTGGGATATATTCCAAGGAGTGGGATTGCTGTATCATATGGTAGTTCTACTTCTAGCTTTTTAAGGAAGTGCCAAATCGAATTCCAAAGTGGTTGTACCATTTTACATTCCCAGCAGCAGTGTGTAAGTGTTCCAGTCTCTTCACAACCATTCTAGCATTTATTATTTTGTGTTTTTTGGATTAATGCTATCCTTGTTGGAGTGAGATGGCATTGCACTGCAGTTTTGATTTGCATTTCTCTAATGGATAAGTATTATGAGCATTTCCACACATACCTGTCAGCTGCCTGAATGTCTTCTTTGGTGAAGTGCCTGTTCATATCCTTTTCCCATTTTTAATTGGATTATTTTTCTTTTCATTGTTGAGTTTTTGCAGTATCATGTAAATTTTAGAGATCACAGGCTGATCAGGATTGTTGTAGCCAAAAACTTTTTCCCAGTCTGTAGGTAATCTTTTTAATCTTTTGGTGAAGTCTTTGGATGAGCATAAGTGTTTGATTTTTAGGAGCTCCCACTTATCTAGTTTCTCTTCTGGTGTTTGTGCATTGTTGGTAATGTTATGTAAACTGTTTATGCCTCATATTAGGGGTCCTAGTGTTGTCCCTATTTTTTATTCCATAATCTTTATTATTTTAGATTTTATACTTAGGTCTTTGATCCATTTTGGGTTCATTTTTGTGCATGGTGTGAGATATGGGTCTTGTTTCATTTTTTTGCAGGTGGATATCCAGTTATGCCAGCAACATTTGTCAAACAGACTGTCTTTTCCCCATTTAACAGACTTTGGGCCTTTGTCAAATATCAGCTGCTCATATGTGGATGGGTTTATGTCTGAATTCTCAATTCTGCTCCATTGTTTTAGGTATCTATTGTCGTACAATTACCAGGCTGTTATGACTACTATGGCAGCATAATAGGTTCTAAAATCAGGTAATGTGAGGCCTCCCACTTTGTTCTTCTTTTTCAATAATGCTTTACTTATCTGGAGCCACTTTCCCTTCCACATGAAGTTGGTGATTTGCTTCTCCATCTCATTTAAAAATGTCATTGGAATTTGGATCAGAATTAAACAGTATCTATAGGTAGATTTGGGTTGAATAGACATTTTTACAATGTTGACTCTTCCTATCCATGAACAAGGTATATTTTTCCACTTATGTATATCTCTTTTGTTTTCTTGCAGTACTGTCTTGTTGTTTTCTTTGTATAGGCCTTTTACATCTCTGGTTAGATTAAATCCTAAATATTTTATCTTCTTCAGGGCTACTGTAAATGGCACTGATTTGGTGATTTCCTTTTCGAAGTTCTCTTTGTTGGTGTAGAGGAATTCTACTGATTTTTGTATGTTTATCTTATACCCTGATACTCTGCTCAACTCTTCTATTAGTTTCAGTAGTTTTCTTGAGGATTCTTTAGGGTATTCTGTGTATAAGATCAAGTCATCTGCAAATAGACATACTTTTACTTCTTCCTTACCAATTTGGATGCCTTTTATTTCTTTATCTAGCCTAATTGCTCTGGCTAGGACCTCTTATTCAACAGTATTGAATAGGAGTGGTGGTAAAGGGCATCCTTGTCTGGTTCTCGTCCACAAGGGGAATACATTCAGACTCTCTCCATTTAGGATGATTTTGGCTGTTAGCTTTGTATACATGCCCATCATTATGTTGAGGAATGTTCTTTCTATTCCTATTTTGCTAAGAATTTTTATCGTGAATGTGTGTTGGACTTTGTCAAATGCTTTTTCTGCATCAATTAATAAGAATTATGGGGTTCTTGTCTTTTGTTTCATTTATATGATGGGTTACCCTGATTGTTTTTCTAATGTTGAACCATTCCTGCATAAAAAAATGAATCTGACTTGGTCATGGTGAAGTACTTTTTTGATATGATGTTGAATTCTATTGGCTAGAATTTTGTTGAGGATTTTTGCAACTAATTTCATGAGGGTCACACACAGGGAAACTCCCTTTACATTGGATCAGAGATGTGATATGAGAAAGGGTGTTACATCCCACCCTAATCCTCTTCGATATAACCCAATCCTGCCTCATTAACCACAGGCAGAGATTAGAATTTACAGCAAATATAAAAATTATATCAGACGACAAAATGGTGGACAATCACACAACACCAGGAATCATGGCCTAACCAAGTTGGCGCACATTTTTGGGGACACAATTCAATCCATAATAGTCACCCTTTAGAGTATAGACAGGCAGTTTCTTAAAAAGCTAAAAATGCACTTACCATAAGATTCAGCAATTGTACTATTGTACTTTAAGCCCAGAGAATTGGAAACATGTCTAAACAAAAAATTGTACCCAAATAATCATAGTAACCATGCAATAGCTCCAAACTCAAAACAAATGTCTTTCAACAGGTGAATTGTTAAACAAACTGTGGTATATCTCTACCATGAAATACTACTCAGCAATTAAAAGTAATTCTGGTACATACAGAAAAATTGGATGGATCCCAGTGTAATTAGGTTAAGTGAAAAAAAAGACAGTCTTAAAAGACTACATACTGTATGATTTAATTTATATAGCATTCTTGAAATAACAGAACTGTAGAAATGGAGAACAGCTTTGTGATTACCAAAATTTAGGGAAAAGGAGGGAGGGCGTGACTATAGGTATAATATGAGTGAATTGCTTTGTGGTGATGGAACCGTTCTTATCTTGATTGTGGTGATGGTTGTGTGCACCATCTATGTGATAAAATACCACAGAATTATACAAAAAGAAAAAAAATTACCTGGGAAAGAAGGTAAAATCCAGGTAAGATTTCTAGTCTACTGTATTCTTCAAGAAAAAAACGCATGCATTTATGTTTGTTTTCCAACTACACCCTCCCCCACCACAAAGTATTTTTGTAAGCAACACTATGGCAATTTTTTTTTTACGCTTTGCTGGAAAAATATTACCATAATGCACTTACAAAAATATCTCACGAGGAAGAGCTCAGTTGGCAGACAAATGTAGAAGGTGTTCATTGTTTGCATAAAAATACGGTATTTAATTTTATTGTGCCTACACAGTTTACAGGTTTTGATAATGTATTGTCTTTATCTAACATGTGAGAAGCTAGATGATGCCTATATGGGACCTCTGGTGAGTCCATACTTTCAAAATAAAACGTTTTTTAAAAAATAGCGAGGAAGAGGGAAAGAGAAACCTCTTTCTTTCATAAAGATGCTAACTAATAAATATAGAAAGATCGATGGGAATAAAAAGTCACCGTTTTAAAATTATAATTGTAATAACAGATTCTAGTAAATATCATCAGTGTATGCTAGAACCATCAGGTTAAATGTTAGTGAAAAACAGGTTATTTACACAGTCTCAAAGTGTTGCTCCACAGGTTACTTATCAATTATAAGAGGGAAAGCCACCTTTACAGTGAAGAAAACTGGAAGACACAACCTTAACCAAATAATCAAGCCTAGTGTCATCAATGGAAACCTGGTGGTGTAGTGGTTAAGAGCTACAGCTGCTAACCAAAAGCTGAGCAGTTTGAATCCATCAGGCATTCCTTGGAAACCCTATGGGGCAGTTCTACTCTGTCCTATAGGGTCACTATAAGTCAAAGTTGGCTTGACAGCAAAGGGTTTGATTTTTTTTGGTATTAGTGTCATCAATAATGTGACAAACAGACCTCATGTTGCTTCTGATATGATGCTCTGAAAAGGACATGATACCAGCTAAGTGGAATCATGAACAAAAATATATTAACTCAATTTAATGATGAAGAAACAGGCAAATCTCAATAGACCTGCACATTTCAATAATATCTATTATTATTCCTAAATTTCATAAAAGTGAGATCATACAATATTTGTCTATAGAGACCATAGTTTATTAGTGGTTACCAGGGCCAGGTGGAAGTGAGGGGGAAGGAGGAATCGTTGCTTAGGGAACACTGAGCTTCTGTTAAGGGAGATGGAAAACTTTGGGAATGAATAAAGGTGGAAGTTAAACAACATGATGAACATAATTAATGTCACTGAAATGCACATGCAAAGGTGGTTGAAATGGGAAATGTTTTGTTACATATATATTTACTGCAGTAAAAATACTAACCCATAGATGAATTTCCTAGCTTGAAGGCTAAGGACCATAGACTTGGGCATCATCTATATCAATTTTTACAACATAGTTCATAAAGTTCTGCATCATACTTTGATGAGTAGCATCTAGGGTCTTAAAAGTTTGGCCATCTAAGAAACATCTCTTGGTCTCTTACCCTCCAGAACAAAGGAGAGTGAAGAAAACCAAAGAATCAAGGGAGTAATTAGTTCAAAGGGCTAATGGACCACATGAGCCTATACAACCCCAAACCCAGAATTAGATGGTGCCTGGCTGCCACTACCGGCCACTCTGACTGAGATCACAACAGAAAGTCCCAGAAAGAGCAGGGAAAAAAAAAGAAAAAACTTGAAGAAAAAAAAATCAAAATCACAAAAAAGCCTGGACTTATTGGTCTGACAGAGAGTTGAGGAACCCCCAAGAATATGGCCCTAAGACACTCTTCTGAACTGGGCCTGAGGCCATTCCCAGATACCATCTTTCAGCCAACCACCAGCCCATAAAATAAACAGTAACACCCAAGAGGAACTGCTCTTTTGAACAATAAATTTTGAAGATCAAAAGGGAGACATTTGCCCAAAAGCAAAGAAGAGAAGGCAGGAAGGGGTAGAAAATCAGGATGAAAGGAAACAAGGAAACTAGGACAGAAATGTGGAGACTACTGACATATTGTGAGGGAATGAAACCAATGTTATGGAACACTTTATGTACCAGCAATCAAATGGGAAATGAATTTGCTCTGTAAAATTTCACCTAATGTACAATAGAAATTAAAAAAAAATAACCCGCAAAAAAAATCATGAAACATTTAATAAAATTGGTGGATAGTCTTCTAGATTAAGAAGGCTGAAGAGGTGAACGTGAATCTTAATTTGATCCTGAATTTTTTTTTAAGGCTAAAATGTACATTTGATTGCGAATTGTTTATTAGACAATAGTATTCAAACTAGATTTCTCGGCTTTGTAGGAAAATGAGCTTGTCCTTTGGACATATACATTGAAATACTTATGAAAAAAGAGACGAGGAGAAGGGAAACAGGTGGAAAACTGAGAGAGAGAGAGAATGGATTTAGGAAAAAAAAACACAAGCACTGTCTTACTTATCTAGTGCTGTTAAAACAGAAATACCACGAGTAGGTGGCTTTAACAAGCAGAAATTAATTTTCTCACAGTTTAGGAGCCTAAAAGTCTGAATTCAGGGTACCAGCTCTAGGAGAAGGCTTTCTTTCTCTGTTGGCTCTGGAGGAAGGGTTCTTGTCTCTTCTGAGCTTCTGCTCCTGGGTGGTCTTCAAGTGGCTTGGCATGTGTCTTCCTTAACTCTTCTTGACTCTCTTGTTTAATCTCTTCTTTATCTCAAAAGAAACTCTCTACTCTAATCCTGCCTCATTAACATAATAAAGACAACTCATTCCCAAATGGAATTATAACCACAGGCATCAACAAAACAAACCTAGCTGCAGTCAAGGCCCCCAAAATTCATGTCCTTGGCACATGTAAAACACATTCACCCCATTGCGTCACCCTAAAAGTCTTAAATCAACTCCAAGTCCAAAATCTCATCTTCTGAATCATCCAAATCAAATACGGGTGAGATTTTAGGCATATTTCATCCTGGGGTAAATTAGAGGATCAGCAAAAAAGAGGCAGACCCTAAATGAAATGGAATGACATAGTGGCTGCAACAATGGCCTCAAGTATAGCAATGATTGTGAGGATGGTGCAGGACTGGGCAGTGTTTCATTCTGTTGTGTATAGGGTCATTATGAGTCAGAACCGACTTGATGGCATCTAACTACAACAAAAACTATCCTGGGGTAAAATTCCTCTTCATCTGTGAACCTGTGAAATATAAACTACAAGCAATGCATTTCCAAAGAAATGGAACAGACACAAGGTAGACATTTCCATTACGTATGGTAGAAATTGGAACAAAAGAAGTGATAATGGGCACCAGACAAACCCAAAACTCAGCAAAACACATTATAGTGGATCACAAGGCTTGAAAATAACCTCTGTTCTCTGAGACTATCTGAGCAAGGGCGCCACCCTCCAGAGTCTGGGTGTTGGCCGTGCCCCATGGATTCTTGGTACAGACCCCTTGACCCAGGACTTCAGCCCCACCTTCGAGGCCCTCTGGGATCGTAACTCCGCTCCTTCAGTTTTAGGCCCCATTCTGCTAGTCCTCCTGAATATCATGTACAATTCAGTGGCACTAGTTACATCAATCATATTATGCAACCGTCACCAATATCCATTGTCAAATTTTCCAACACCATAAACAGAGTTTCCAAAACCATATTTTTCCCTTCCCCCTCCCTCCCTTGCATTAACCACTAACTTTAGTCTCTATATGTTTGCATAATCTATGTATTTCATATAATTGAGATCACACAATATTTGTCCTTCTGTGATTGACTTACTTCACTCAGCATAATGTTTGCAAATAAAATGGGAAATATTAAAGGAGTCAAAAATCAATTCATCAAGAACTGACCAGGGCTATTCTGTAAAACGTTTAGAGAAAATGGCTATTAAGATAAAAATCATTGTGAATCATTTGTAAATACCATTTTTCAAAATTTTACCTTATTTCCATGGGATAACATGATATAGAAATAAATATAATTTATATTTTGCCAACCAAAACTTACCACTTTTAAATTAACACTCTATTAGTCAACTCAAACAGATGCATTTAAAGAAGCCATATATTATTTAACCAGCAGTTAAAAATTATATTAGGGGGATTGAAGACCCATATGCACAAACTGTCTTTGGAGAAAACGAAAATTTACATTTTGAAGTGCATACTTCTTCCTAATCTGTCTTAGTCTGGAAGCTCAGCTGAAACCTCTCCTTCATGGGTGACCCTGCTGGTATCTGAATACTACTGGCATAGCTTCCAGCATCACAGCAACTCACAAGCCCCCACAGTACGACAAACTGGCAGACACATGGGGGCTTTGTATGCTGAGCAGATGATCCGAGAAGCTGGACTATACAAGGAAGAAGAATGGGACATCAGGACTGGAGGAAGACTTATTAACAACCTGTGTTATACAGATGACACAACCTTGCTTGCTGAAAGTGAAAAGGACTTGAAGCACTTAACTAATGAAGATCAAAGACCACAGCCTTCATTATGGATTACACCTCAACATAAAGAAAACAAAAATCCTCACAACTGGACCAATGAGCAACATCACGATAAACGGAGAAAAAGTTGAAATTGTCAAGGATTTCATTTTACTTGGATCCACAAGCAACAGCCATGTAAGTAGCAGTCAAGAAATCAAACGACACATTGCATTGAGTAAAACTGCTGTGAAGGACCTCTTGAAAGTGTTGAAAAGCAAAGATGTCACCTTGAAGACTAAGGTGCACCTGACTCAAGCCATGGTCTTTTCAATTGCCTCATATCCATGTGAAAGCTGGACAATGAATAAGGAAGACTGAAGAATTGATGCCTTTGAATTGTGGTGTTGGCAAAAAATGTTGAATATACCATGGACTGCCAAAAGAACGAACTAATCTACCTTGGAAGAAGTACAACCAGAATGCTCCTTAGAAGCATGGTCGGCGAGGCTGCATCTTACATACTTTGGACATGTTGTCAGGAGGAATCAGTCTCTGGAGAAGGACATTGTGCTTGGCAAACTACAGGGTCAGCGGAAAAGAGGAAAGCCCTCAATGAGGTGGACAGGCATGGTGACTGCAACAATAAGCTCAAGTCTAACAATGATTGTAAGGATGGTGCAGGACCGGGCAGTGTTTTGTTCTGTTATGCGAAGGGTTGCTATGAATCAGAACTGACTCAACAGCACCTAACAACAACAACAGTATAGGATTGACTTGTTGGCAACCGGTTTTTAGGAGTCCCTGAGTGGCTTGGTTAAGTTCTCAGCTGCTCTCCAAAAGGTTGGCTGTTCAAACCTACATAGAGGTATCTCTCAAGAAAGGTTTGGTAATCTACTTCTGAAAAATCAGCCATTGAAAACGCTATGGAGCACAGTTTATTCTGACACACACACGATGTTGCTATGAGTCAGAAGCCACTCAATGGCAACTGTTTTGTCTTTTGTATATTTGTTTAAGATAAAAAGAACCAGTTACATAAAATTAGTTAAAAAAAATTCAAACTAGCAACTGATTCTTCCTCTGATATTTTTGAACCTGAAAGACAGTGGGGAACTTTTCATCTGTGGAGAGGAAAAGAGTGTTAATGTAAGAAACCAATATGCCACAACATATCTAGAGAAATATAATTGCAGATGTAAAAGAAATAATAAGTATTTCAAATAAAGAAAATAACAAATAGTAGGGAGCTTTGCTGTGTATGTATACTACATAGATTACTCACACATGTGCATAGTATTATGAAACAGCAGATTTCTTCATGTTTCAAGCAGCAAACAACTTTGCTCTTTTATTCCAGTGCCTGTTCAAAATCTGATACTTTTTTCATCAATCACAGGTGTTTAAATGTTCTCCAGGCACTTTCAGTCCTGAAACAGTCTGATTCATTACTAAAATGCGCAGTCCTGTAGAATATTCACAGCTGTGAACTCTCTGTAAAGGTACAGCTTCTTGGTCTCTCAGCTCTGGCTGTGCCAGGCTGATAAGTTGCCTGCAGAGGAGGAAAAGCAGCTGCTAACTGTGACCTGCCCTGTGCTTTTTCACCTCCCGTCACCCCCACACCTGCTCACTGCAGGCTTCAGTGTCTGATCCCACAAAGGTGGAGATGGCAGAGAGGTGAGTTGTAGGGCAGTGAGGTTCTTCTCTCAATGGCATGGACTATGTCTCATGTGAGTTCCTTCTAGCCATGTGTTTTAAGATGAGTTTTCTTTCAGGAAATACTCTTGGGGATGCTTAGACATCCACCATCACTGAGATCGCTCCCTCGCAACTCCCTTAATTTCATCCTGTGTCCCCTCTTGCTGGCTGCTACTACTTTCCCCATATCCCCTTGTTCCTGGAAGAACAACTCATAATTCTCTGCTCCCTCTCTACTGGTGTGACCCCATGGTGCACTGCTCTCTATCCCACTAAATCAATTTCTTCCATGGCACAAGGCTGGACCACCAGAAACTACATTTCTCAAAATCCTTTGCAGCTGGGTGTGGCCATGTGACTAACTTTAGGCCAATAGGTGTGAGCTGTAGCCAGTCTCCCAAATCTGCATTGTCACCAACCTAAAGACTTGGGGTGCTGTCCCTCCATTTTGTGGCCTGGAACCTGGCCAGTGATCAGCTTTGGCCACCCAGATGAGACGAATGCCCTCTCTCAAAGAAAAGCAACAAGCTGGAAAGAACCTCTGAGCTCATGGGGTGAGACAACCACACAAGCTTAGGCTGGCCTACTGGTAGCAGAAAAACAGACTTCTGCCTACAGTCCTTGAATTTAGGAACTTATTTGTTACAGTGTCTGGACACCGTCCCCTGGAAAAAAAACACCCCTTCCGGCTGTTCTCCTGAACAAAGTCCTGTGAAAACAGCTCTAGGTCTCCAAGGTGTCTGTTTCTGGTCCAGGAAACATCAATGATAATCCTTTATCCCAATAAACCCTTTGAACAATTCTATTTCCTTTCCAAATCCTCTCTTTTCATTTTCTCTAGAATCCAGTCCAATCCAACTTTCATCCCCATCACTTCTTGAGGCCACTGCCACCAAAAGTCACAATGACATCAGCATCTCCAGATATAAAACAAATTATCAACCTTCATCTTTCCCCACTGGTTACTAGTGATAGATATCACAGATTCCTCCCTTCTACTTAGAACACTGCCTCACTTAATTTCTGGGAGATCACTGTGTTCTCCTTCTTCATCAGAAGCAGTTATTTTTGGTCCATTTTCCTGGCGAATCTTCATCCTTTCAACTTCTTAACTTTGCAGTGCTCAGTGCTCCCTGCTCAAGTGTCTCCTCATCAAATGCTTTCATTCCATGGGAGACTCCATCTAGAATCATGGTTGTAAATGTCACGTATGTGCTGAAAACCACCAAACACCTCTTTCTCTTTCATTTCCCCTGCACTCTGGACTTGGATATAAGTTGCCTCTTTAGTAAATATCTCCTCTTGTCTAACAGATACCTCAAACTTCCATATTCTAAACTGAACACTTGATTTCCCTCTTCTTATGTGGTTTCTCCAGTTCTCCCCATCTCAGAAAACCCTATTTTCCTCACATCTCAGGCAAATAAACCTTGATGTCCTGTCATACCTCTTTCTTCCTCACATAATGCACATCTAATCCATCAGAATGTCCTGCTTCCCTATAGTCAACCTATGTCCTAAAACCAATCAGTTTGCCACCCCAATAACCTCCTATCCCAAATCCCTGTTCTTAGGTTTTTGCCACTTTGTTCTTCCAACAGAAATATGCAAGTCCCTTGCTCAAAACCCTCCAATTGCTTCTCATGTTACCGAAAGTCCAAATGTAGTGTAGTTAATGCTATCTTCTGTGAGAAACAACTCTGAAATCAGAATAGACTCGACCGCACTGGTTGGGCTATAAGAAGAGTTTATTTCACACTAGTCAAGGTCCACTATGGATGTTCCTAGTTGTGTAGTTCTTCCAAGACAATAATCATGGTCCTTGCCCCTCCTTCTAATGGGAGTCCTCTACAGGGTCCTGTATATTCATTCAGGAGATAATAGAACAACAGTGGAAGCTCACACACCTCCTTCTACTTTGGCACAGAAAAGAAATGCACCTCACATTCCACAGGTGAAAACTGATAACGTGCCCCCCCCAGGTATAAGGGAGACAGGGAAATGTAGTCCCTCTTGGGACTACCACATCGCGGTAATAACTCTACATTATAGACACATAAAAAATATGCCTTGTTTATTCTTTATTCAGATCTTAGTCCAAATGACACCTTAACATAGAAATCTCTTGTGACCATTGGGCCTATAATATAGCAACCATCCGTTCCTCTCTATTATGCTATCCTGTTTAGGTTTAGTCATTGGACATATCTCCACCTAACATGTTAGGTAATTATTTATTTGTATGTTATGTCTTGGAGTCCCTCAGTGATGTAAGCGGTTAACACATTCAGCTGCCAGCTGAAAGGTTTGAGTTCACCCAGAGGTTCCTTAGCAGAAGATTGTGAAAGACCTGAATGTGTTTTTGTATGTTATATGAAAAATCATCAGTTGAATCACTGGGTACTATGTAACATTACTGGTACAACTAGGTTTGAAAAATAAAATTAGACTTCCGGCAAATAGCACCATAGACAGAAGCACCACATTGTCCCTCTACAGCAAAGGCCCAAAAACTAAGTAAAACAGAAACAAATATCATTCCTGGAACCCAAAGTTTCAAATGAAGGAGAAAGAACTCAGCCAAACACCAAATGGAACAGGAAACTGATAGAAGACAGAGAGTGAGGAGAGATGTGAGTAGAGGTCCCCTATCAGCTAACGCAGCACATATTTGCCGTGTTGGACTCCTGTCAGTGATTGGTGGACAGGGAGCAGGGGAAAGCAGCTTCACAGAGCTCCCAGAAGGAAACAGAGCACCCAGTAACCAGAGATACATGCTTTCCCACCCCCCATCCTCTCCCAGCTGCTGTACCTCTGAGCTTCCTGACTTGCTGTGGTGACTTGGCTGGCTAAGAAGTGCAGTGTCCCTGCCACTTGGATTTGCCCCACCCACATTGAAGAAAGCAGCTTCACAAACTTCTCTGCAAGAGACAGGACACTCAGTAATGACCAATGTAAGGTTTCTTAACCCCCATCCCTCTTCCCCCCACCCCGCTTTGGCCCCCTCTGCTTCCAGCCTGCTACAGTCTGTTGTCCAGAAGACAACTGCTTTGGTCTTGGGCCACTTGGATTTGCCCTGCCCACACTAGCTGGCTCTCTGAGCTGATGTTGCTTTTTTCTGTTTCTTTTGGTTTCTTCCATGCCATCAACCACCTCCCCCTCCTTCTTTCAAACACCTGGGTCTGTGTGCCATCTTTCCTTCTTCTTGGAAGGCTGTGAAGCCCCAGTTGACTGGAGAACCTCTCCCTCTGCCACGACGACACGCTGGTGGGTTCCCTGGGGCTTTTTGTTTGTTTGTTTTGTTTTTCTTTGTTCTGTTCTGTTTTGTTTGTTTGTTTTCTTCTTCTTTTCACAGTTGGGAGCTCCTTCTAGCCAGACTGCACTGCACAGCTTAAAAGCCACTCCCCCAATCTGTGCAGCCACATAGGTGGGATCCCTGGGGGCATTTCTTTTTTCTCTTTCCTTTTTTTCCCCTCTCTTTTTCCCTTTCTGTGTTTCTTCATTTTTCACTTCTCATCTCTCTATACTTACCTTCTTTTCCTCTCTCCTGAATACCTGATGCTGTGTGACATCTATACCCCCTCTAGCTAGGCTATACTGACCAGCCTGGAAGCCACGTCCCTAGTCTTCACAGCCCAACCAGTGGGATCCTGAGGCCTTTTCTTTTTTATTTTCTTCTTTTCCAAATTATTATCTATGTGTTTTTTTTCTTTTACCCTTTTTACTTTTCCCCATTTCTCGAATTCTTATCTCTCCACTCCAATGGCAAGCTCCATTAGCATTCTTTTTTTTTTCACTTTGTTTTTTGTTTTGGCTCCTCTTTCTCTCTCCTGTCTCTCCTCTTTCCCATACCTATACTAGCTCCATACATCACAACCTGTCCCCTCTTTCCTCCCTGCTTCCATCATGAATTGCACATCACACCTCTGAGCACCACAGGCAGAGCATACTGGAACCTACCCAGTACTGATTCCTGGCCCACCCTATTGGCCCTAGCAAGTGCCAGAAACAACACATCCCAACGACTCCCTTTCGCTGGACCTGTCCTGCTGTGCCAAGGCTGAGTGACTGGCTCTGCCTATTGGACAAGGAGGTGAAAACAACAAAGAACACACAGCCCACCTGCTCAGACATAACCAAATTAAGAAAAAGGCAGGGTGAAACAAACAAATCTACGATCAAGAAATAAAGAAAGTAACTATGGGATGTCCTGAGACAGCAGGCAATATTAAAACATATTAAAAAAAAAAAAAAAAAGGACAGGATGGTTCCAGCAGGCATCTAAAATAAAACACCAGATGACTTTCCAGTAGAAGAAAAGGCACTAGAATTACCTGACAGGGAATTCAAATTTCTAATATTCAGAGCAATCCAAGGTTTAAAGCAAAAAGCAGACAAAATGAAGAAAAAAACAGACAAATTTAGGAAAAGGCAGACAAATTCATGGAAAACAGACAAAAAAGGAAGCGTTCAGAAAAAAATGCAAGAACAAAATGCCAAATAAAATTCACAATTAGAAATCATACAAAAATGATTAGAAATCTAAAAGATAAACAGCCAGATTTCAGAGATGCACAGTGACTTAGAAAGGCTGAGGAGGAGGTTTGAAATGACGGCAGACAGGATCAGCAAAATTGAAGACAGACACTTGGATACAACTCTGCTTGAGGGAAAATCAGAAAAAGAACAAAGAAAAATGAGGAAACCCTGAGAATTATGTGGGATACAGTCAAAACCAAAAATTTGTGAGTGATCAGAGTTCCATAACAGGTGGAGAAAATGGAAAACACAGATAGGATCATTGAAGAATTGATAACAGAAAACTTCCCTAATATCATAAATGATGAAAAGCTGACCATCCAAGAAGCTCAACAAACCCCATATAGGATAGACCCCAAAAGAAAAACACCAATGCATGCTGTAACCACACTCACTAAAACCAAAGACAAAGACAAAATCCTGAGGCCAACTCAAAAAAAAAACAAGAAGTCACATTCAGGGAAGAAACAATAAGACTAAGCTCTGATTATTCGGCAGAAACCATGCAGGCAAGAAGATAATGGGATGACATATATAAAATCTTGAAAGAAAAAAAAATTGCCAACCAAGAATAATATATCCTACAAAACTTTCATTCAAATATGATGGTGAAATTAGGACATTTCCAGATAAACAGAAATTAAGGGAACAGGTAAAACGAAACAAAACTTACAAGAATTATTAAAGAAAGTCCTTCTGTCTGAGAACAAACAACATCAGACCAAAGCCTGAATCTAGGCCATAAGATTGTACCAGCTAGATACCAATGTAGGAAATGAACTCTAAAGGACTACCCAAAACCAAAACAATTGCAACAGGTAACCAGAGAGTTTATTCTGTAAATGACAACAATGTCAGAACAATAAAGGAGGGAATAAACGGTGTAGGTATAGAACTTTCTGATGCAGAGAAAGACAAAACCCAACAACAACAACAAAAAACCCAACAAAAAAATGTCTTAATGCAGGGAAAGACAGGCGATACCAAGTAATAGAAGACTGATTCAAACCTAGGAAGATAAGGGTAAATTTCAAGGTAACCACAAAGAAAGTTAACAAACCTACTCAACAAAATAAAGAAGAAAAACATAAAGTCTCAATAAAAACCAAATCTACAAAATCAAAAGAAATGAAAAAGAAATCCACAAACAGAAGGAACTCAGCACAGGAGAGTAAGAGAAAAACAAAAGAAAATGTTAGCTCCACACACACACAAAAAAAGCACTAAATTTGACATTAATAAACTCATATGTATCAATAATTACACTGCATGTAAATCGCCTAAAGGCACACATAAAGAGACAGAGAGGGACAGAATGGACAAAAAAAAAAAAAAAAAAAGATCCTTCAATATGCTATCCACAAGAGACACACCTTAGAAACAAAGATGTAAATTTATAAAAAATCAAAGGTTGGAAAAAACATATGAAGCAAATATCTACCAAAAAAGAGCAGAAGTGGCGACACTAATCGCAGATAAAATAGACTTTAAAATAAAATCCACCATAAAAGACAAAGAAGGGCACTATATAATGGTTAAAGGGATGATCCATCATGAAGACTTACCCATAAAAACATTTGTGCACCCAATGACACAGCTCCAAAATACATAAAACAAACTCTAACAGCACGGACAAGAGAAATTGACAGTTCCAAAATAATAGTAGACTTCAACACACCACTCTTGGTAAAGGACAGAACATCTAGGAAGAAACTCCACAAAGATACAGAACAACTAAAGAACACATATCAGCCAACTTGATCTCGTAGACAAATATAGAACACTCTACCCAACAGCTGCAAAGTACACATTCTCTTCCAAAGCACATAGAATGTTGTCCAGAATAGACCACATCTTCGGGCAAAGAGCAACCCTCAACAAAATCTGAAACACTGAGATAATACAAAGTCTCTTCTCTGACCGCAATGCCATCAAAATAGAAACTAACAACAGGAAGAGTAAGGAAAAAAATCAATTACATGGAAACTGAATAACACCCTGCTTAAAAACCACTGGGTAATAGAAGAAATCAGAGATGGAAAAAAGAAGATATTTCTACAATCAAACGAGAATGAAAATATCATACCAAAATCTTTGGGACACAGCAAAGGCAATCCTCAGAAGTCAATTTACATTAATACATGAACACATCAAAAAAGAAGAAAAGGACAAAATCAAAACATTAGCCACACAACTTGAACAAATAGAGACAGAAGAGAAAAAGAAACACACAGCCACCAGAAGAAAGGAAATAATAAACATCAGTGCAGATATAAATGACATAGAGAATAGAAAAACAATAGAAAGAATCAACAAAATAAAAAATTGATTCTTTGAAAGGATCAACAAAATCGACAAACCACTGGCCAAACTGACAAAGGAAAAATAGGAGAGGACTCAAAAAACCCAAATAAGAAATGAAATGGGGGACATTACAGCAGACCTAAATGAAATAAAAAGGATCATAACAGAGTATTATGAAAAACTATACTCCAGGAAATAAGAAAACCTAGAGGAAATGGACAAATTTTTAGATACACACTACTTACACAAATTAACACAAAATGATGTCGAAAATCTGATTGCACCCCTAACAAGGGAAGAGATCGAAAAGGTAATTAAAAAAAAAAAAAAAAACTCCCCACAAAAAAAAATAAATAAATAAAACCCTGGCACAGATGGCTTCACAGAAAAATTCTACCAAACATTCAGACAAGAACTTACATCAGTACTACTCAAACTACTCAAATTATTTCAAAACACACAAAAGGAAGCAATTCTTCTGAATTCATTCTATGAAGCCAGCATAACCCTGATACCAGAATCAGGCAAAGACAACACAAAAAAAGAAAATTACAGACCAATATCTCTTATGAATATAAAAAAAAAAGATACAAAAATTCTCAGCAAAATTCTCAACAATAGAATTCAGCATCATATCAAAAAAATAATACACCACCACCAAGTAGGATTCATAGCAGTTACCCAAAGATAGTTCAACACTAGAATATCAATGTAATCCACCACGTAAACAAAAGGAAAGAAAAGAATCATATGATCATCTCAATTGACCAGAAAAGACATTCAACAAATTCCAAAACCATTCCTGATAAAAACTCTCAATAAAATGGATACAGAAGGGAAATTTCTCAACATAATAAAGGACATCTATGCAAAATGAATGGCCAACATCATTCTTAGAGAGAAGCAGAAAACATTCCCCTTTGAGAACAGGAGCAAGACAAGGTTGCCCTTTATCTCCATTCCTATTTAACATTGTGTTGGAAGTCCTATTTAGAGCAATAAGGCAAGAAACAGAAATAAAGGGCATGAAAATTGGCAATGAAGAAGTCCAAATTTGTTCAAGATATGATACTGTACATGGAAAACCCAAAAAACTCCACTACAAAACTATTGTAAAGAATAGAAAGTTTCAGCAGAGTAACAAGATACAAGACAAACACTTATAAATCAGCTGGATTCCTACACGGCAATAAAGGAACAATGAAAAGGAAATCAGGAAAACAATACCATTTATAATAACCCCTAAAACAGTAAAATACTTGGGAATAAATCTAACCAGGGGTGTAAAAGACTTACACAAGAACACTACAAAACACTACTGCAAGAAACCGAAAGAGATGTACATAAATGGAAAAACATACCATGCTCACAGACAGGTAGACTCAACATTGTGAAAATGACAATTCTACCCAAAATGATTTACAAATACAATGCAATACCTATCCAAATACCAACAACATTCTTTAGAGAGATAGAAAAACTTATCATTAACTTTATATGGAAAGAGAAGAAGCCCCCCAAAAGTAAAGCACTATTGAAGAAGAAGAAAAAAGTAGGAGGACCCACACTATCTGACCTTCAGAACATACTATACAGCTATAGCAGTCAAAACAGTCTGGTACTGGTACGACAGATACATTAACCAATGGAACAGAGTGGAGAACCCAGACATAAAGCCATCCTTCTGTGGTCACCTGATCTTCAACAAGGGCCCAAAGTCCATCAAATGGGGAAAAGATAGTCTTTTTAACAGATGGTGCTGTCACAATTGGATGTCCATCTGCAAAAAAATGAAACAGGACCCATACCTCACACCTCATACAAAAACTAACTCAAAATGAATCAAAAACTTAAATATAAAGCCAAAACCTATAAAGTTCAGAGAAGAAAAAATAGCATCAATGCTAGAGGCCCTAATACACGGCATTCACGGTATACAAACCACAATCAACTGCACACAAGCTCCAGAGGAAAAGCTAGATAACTGGGATCTTCCAAAAATTAAACACTTATGCTCATCAAAAGACTTCACCAAAAGAGTAAAAAGAGAATCTACAGACTGGGAAAAAATTTTGGCTATTACAAGTGAGACAAAGTCTAATCTCTAAAATCTACAAGAAAATCCAACACCTTTGCAATAAAAAGACAAATAGTCGAATTAAAAAATGGGCGAAGGAAATGAACAGACACTTCACCAAAGAAGACATTCAACTGGCCAACAGACACATGAGGAAATGCTCAGGATCTCTAGCCATCAGAGAAATACAAATCGAAACCACAGTGAGATACCATCTCACCCTGGGAATACTGCCACGAATCAATAAACCAGGAAATAACAAATGTTGGAGAGGCTGTGTGAAGATTGAACCCTTATGCACTGCTGGTGGGAATGCAAAATGGCACAACCCTTTTGGAAAATTATATGGCACTTCCTAGAAAGCTAGAAATAGAAATACCATATGATCCACCAATCCCATTCCTAGGAATATATCCTAGAGAAGTAAGAGTAGTCACACAAATAGACTATGCACATCCATGTTCATTGCAACATTGTTCACAATAGCAAAAAGATGGAAACAACCTAGATGCCAATCAACAGATGAATGGATAAAAAACTGTAGTACATACACACAATAGAGTATTACGCAATGATAAAGAACAATGAGGAATCTGTGAAGCATCTCATAACACGGATGAATCTGGACGGCATTAAGCTGAGTGAAATGAGGCAATCATAAAAAAACAAATATTTTATGAGACCACTACTGTAAAAACTCTTGAAAAGGTTTACACACAAAGGGGGCGGAGCCAAGATGGCGGACTAGGCAGACGCTACCTCGGATCCCTCTTACAACAAAGACACGGAAAAACAAGTGAATCGATCACATACATAACAATCTACGAACCCTGAACAACAAACACAGATTTAGAGACGGAGAACGAACTAATACGGGGAAGCAGCGATTGTTTCCAGAGCCTGGAGCCAGTGTACCAGTCAGGTACGGCACAAGCACAGAGAGCTGCTCCACCCCCCTGAACTAACCCCGGGAGGGGGACCAGCTGGTTCCACAGGCAGCGTGGGACGCAGCCGGTAGGAGAAGTCCCCGGGAGGCAGTGACTGGTCTTGGAGCAGAAAGAGCAGCGTCCGAGCCGGGGAACTGTCCCGCAGGGATTTGGACTGGACACAGCGGATTTTCTGGAAAAACTAGTTTCCCAGTGATGGCTCGGAGACAACAATCCATATCAAACCACTTAAAGAAGCAGACCATGACAGCTTCTTCAACCCCTCAAACAAAAGAATCAAAATCTTTCCCAAATGAAGATACAATCTTGGAATTATCAGATACAGAATATAAAAAACTAATTTACAGAATGCTTCAAGACATCACAAATGAAATTAGGATAACTGCAGAAAAAGCCAAGGAACACACTGATAAAACTGTTGAAGAACTCAAAAAGATTATTCAAGAACATAGTGGAAAAATTAATAAGTTGCAAGAATCCATAGAGAGACAGCATGCAGAAATCCAAAAGATTAACAATAAAATAACAGAATTAGACAACGCACTAGGAAGTCAGAGGAGCAGACTCGAGCAATTAGAATGCAGACTGGGACACCTGGAGGACCAGGGAATCAACACCAACATAGCTGAAAAAAAATCAGATAAAAGAATTTAAAAAAATGAAGAAACCCTAAGACTCATGTGGGACTCTATCAAGAAGGATAACCTGCGGGTGATTGGAGTCCCAGAACAGGGAGGGGGGATAGAAAACACAGAGAAAATAGTTGAAGAACTCCTGACACAAAACTTCCCTGACATCATGAAAGACGAAAGGATATCTATCCAAGATGCTTATCGAACCCCATTTAAGATTGATCCAAAAAGAAAAACACCAAGACATATTATCATCAAACTCACCAAAACCAAAGATAAACAGAAAATTTTAAAAGCAGCCAGGGAGAAAAGAAAGGTTTCCTTCAAGGGAGAATCAATAAGAATATGTTCTGACTACTCAGCAGAAACCATGCAGGCAAGAAGGGAATGGGACGACATATACAGAACACTGAAAGAGAAAAACTGCCAGCCAAGGATCATATATCCAGCAAAACTCTCTCTGAAATATGAAGGCGAAATTAAGATATTTACAGACAAACACAAGTTTAGAGAACTTGCAAAAACCAAACCAAAGCTACAAGAAATACTAAAGGATATTGTTTGGTGAGAGAACCAATAATATCAGATATCAGCACAACACAAGGTCACAAAACAGAACGTCCTAATATCAACTCAAATAGGGAAATCACAAAAACAAATTAAGATTAATTAAAAAAAAAATACACATAACAGGGAATCATGGAAGTCAATAGGTAAAAGATCACAATAATCAAAAAGAGGGACTAAATACAGGAGGCAATGAATTGCCATATGGAGAGTGATACAAGGCGATATAGAACAATACAAGTTAGGTTTTTACTTAGAAAAATAGGGGTAAATAATAAGGTAACCACAAAAAGGTATAACTACTCTATAACTCAAGAAAAAAACCAAGAAAAATGTAACGACTCAACTAACATAAAGTCAAGCACTATGAAAATGAGGATCTCACAATTTACTAAGAAAAACGACTCAGCACAAAAAAGTATGTGGAAAAATGAAATTGTCAACAACACACATAAAAAGGCATCAAAATGACAGCACTAAAAACTTATTTATCTATAATTACCCTGAATGTAAATGGACTAAATGCACCAATAAAGAGACAGAGAGTCACAGACTGGATAAAGAAACACGATCCATCTATATGCTGTCTACAAGAGACACACCTTAGACTTAGAGACACAAACAAACTAAAACTCAAAGGATGGAAAAAAGTATATCAAGCAAACAATAAGCAGAAAAGAAGAGGAGTAGCAATATTAATTTCTGACAGAATAGACTTTAGACTTAAATCCACCACAAAGGATAAAGAAGGACACTATATAATGATAAAAGGGACAATTGATCAGGAAGACATAACCATATTAAATATTTATGCACCCAGTCACAGGGCTGCAAGATACATAAATCAAATTTTAACAGAATTGAAAAGCGAGATAGATACCTCCACAATTATAGTAGGAGACTTCAACACACCACTTTCGGAGAAGGACAGGACATCCAGTAAGAAGCTCAACAGAGACACGGAAGATCTAATTACAACAATCAACCAACTTGACCTCATTGACTTATACAGAACTCTCCACCCAACTGCTGCAAAATATACTTTTCTTTCTAGCGCACATGGAACATTCTCTAGAATAGACCACATATTAGGTCATAAAACAAACCTTTGCAGAGTCCAAAACATCGAAATATTAAAAAGCATCTTCTCAGACCACAAGGCAATAAAACTAGAGATCAATAACAGAAAAACTAGGGAAAAGAAATCAAATACTTGGAAAATGAACAACACCCTCCTGAAAAAAGACTGGGTTATAGAAGACATCAAGGAGGGAATAAGGAAATTCATAGAAACCAACGAGAATGAAAATACTTCCTATCAAAACTTCTGGGACACAGCAAAAGCAGTGCTCAGAGGCCAATTTATCTTGATAAATGCACACATACAAAAAGAAGAAAGAGCCAAAATCAGAGAACTGTCCCTACAACTTGAACAAATAGAAACTGAGCAACAAAAGAATCCATCAGGCACCAGAAGAAAACAAATAATAAAAATGAGAGCTGAACTAAATGAATTAGAGAACAGAAAAACAATTGAAAGAATTAACAAAGCCAAAAGCTGGTTCTTTGAAAAAATTAACAAAATTGATAAACCATTGGCTAGACTGACTAAAGAAATACAGGAAAGGAAACAAATAACCCGAATAAGAAATGAAAAGGACCACATCACAATGGAACCAAATGAAATTAAAAGAATCCTTTCAGATTATTATGAAAAATTGTACTCTAACAAATTTGAAAACCTAGAAGAAATGGATGAATTCCTGGAAAAACACTACTTACCTAAACTAACACATTCAGAAGTAGAACAACTAAATAGACCCATAACAAAAAAAGAGATTGAAACGGTAATCAAAAAACTCCCAACAAAAAAAAGCCCTGGCCCGGATGGCTTCACTGCAGAGTTCTACCAAACTTTTAGAGAAGAGTTAACACCACTACTACTAAAGGTATTCCAAAGCATAGAAAATGACGGAATACTACCCAACTCATTCTATGAAGCCACCATCTCCCTGATACCAAAACCAGGTAAAGACATTACAAAAAAAGAAAATTATAGACCTATATCCCTCATGAACATAGATGCAAAAATCCTCAACAAAATTCTAGCCAATAGAATCCAACAACACATCAAAAAAATAATTCACCCTGATCAAGTGGGATTTATACCAGGTATGCAAGGCTGGTTTAATATCAGAAAAACCATTCATGTAATCCATCACATAAATAAAACAAAAGACAAAAACCACATGATCTTATCAATTGATGCAGAAAAGGCATTTGACAAAGTCCGACACCCATTCATGATAAAAACTCTTACCAAAATAGGAATTGAAGGAAAATTCCTCAACATAATAAAGGGCATCTATGCAAAGCCAACAGCCAATATCACTCTAAATGGAGAGAACCTGAAAGCATTTCCCTTGAGAACGGGAACCAGATAAGCATGCCCTTTATCACCGCTCTTATTCAACATCGTGCTGGAAGTCCTAGCCAGGGCAATTAGGCTAGACGAAGAAATAAAAGGTATCCGGATTGGCAAGGAAGAAGTAAAGTTATCACTATTTGCAGATGACATGATTATATACACAGAAAACCCTAAGGAATCCTCCAGAAAACTACTGAAACTAATAGAAGAGTTTGGCAGAGTCTCAGGTTATAAAATAAACACACAAAAATCACTTGGATTCCTCTACATCAACAAAAAGAACACCGAAGAGGAAATAACCAAATCAATACCATTCACACTAGCCCCCAAGAAGATAACATACTTAGGAATAAATCTTACCAAGGATGTAAAAGACCTATACAAAGAAAACTACAAAGCTCTACTACAAGAAATGCAAAAGGACATACTTAAGTGGAAAAACATACCCTGCTCATGGATAGGAAGACTTAACATAGTAAAAATGTCTATTCTACCAAAAGCCATCTATACATATAACACACTTCCGCTCCAAATTCCAATGTCATATTTTAAGGGGATAGAGAAACAAATCACCAATTTCATATGGAAGGGAAAGAAGCCCCAGATAAGCAAAGCACTACTGAAAAAGAAGAAGAAAGTGGGAGGCCTCACCTTACCTGACTTCAGAACCTATTATACAGCCACAGTAGTCAAAACAGCCTGGTATTGGTACAACAACAGACACATAGACCAATGGAACAGAATTGAGAACCCAGACATAGATCCATCCACGTATGAGCAGCTGATATTTGACAAAGGACCAGTGTCAATTAACTGGGGAAAAGATAGCCTTTTTAACAAATGGTGCTGGCATAACTGGATATCCATTTGCAAAAAAATGAAACAGGACCCATACCTCACACCATGCACAAAAACTAACTCCAAGTGGATCAAAGGCCTAAACATAAAGACTAAAACGATAAAGATCATGGAAGAAAAAATTGGGACAACCCTAGGAGCCCTAATACAAGGTATAAACAGAATACAAAACATTACCAAAAATGATGAAGAGAAACCCGATAACTGGGAGCTCCTAAAAATCAAACACCTATGCTCATCTAAAGACTTCTCCAAAAGAGTAAAAAGACCACCTATAGACTGGGAAAGAATTTTCAGCTATGACATCTCCGACCAGCGCCTGATCTCTAAAATCTACATGATTCTGTCAAAACTGAACCACAAAAAGACAAACAACCCAATCAAGAAGTGGGCAAAGGATATGAACACACATTTCACTAAAGAAGATATTCAGGCAGCCAACAGATACATGAGAAAATGCTCTCGATCATTAGCCATTAGAGAAATGCAAATTAAAACTACGATGAGATTCCATCTCACACCAGCAAGGCTGGCATTAATCCAAAAAACACAAAATAATAAATGTTGGAGAGGCTGCGGAGAGATTGGAACTCTTATACACTGCTGGCGGGAATGTGAAATGGTACAACCACTTTGGAAATCTATCTGGCGTTATCTTAAACGGTTAGAAATAGAACTACCATACAATCCAGAAATCCCACTCCTAGGAATATACCCTAGAGATACAAGAGCCTTCATACAAACAGATACATGCACACCCATGTTTATTGCAGCTCTGTTTACAATAGCAAAAATTTGGAAGCAACCAAGGTGTCCATCAACAGATGAATGGGTAAATAAATTGTGGTATATTCACACAATGGAATACTACGCATCGATAAAGAACAGTGACGAATCTCTGAAACATTTCATAACATGGAGGAACCTGGAAGGCATTATGCTGAGCGAAATGAGTCAGAGGCAAAAGGACAAATATTGTATAAGACCACTATTATAAGATCTTGAGAAATAGTAAACCTGAGAAGAACACATACTTTTGTGGTTACGAGGGGGAGAGGGAGGGAGGGTGGGAGAGGGTTTTTTATTGATTAATCAGTAGATAAGAACTGCTTTGGGTGAAGGGAAAGACAACACTCAATACATGGAAGGTCAGCTCAATTGGACTGGACCAAAAGCAAAGAAGTTTCTGGGATAAAATGAATGCTTCAAAGGTCAGCGGAGCAAGCGCGGGGGTCTGGGGAACATGGTTTGCAGGGACTTCTAAGTCAATTGGCAAAAAAATCTATTATGAAATCATTCTGCATCCCACTTTGAAATATGGCGTCTGGGGTCTTAAATGCTAACAAGCGGCCATCTAAGATGCATCAATTGATCTCAACCCACCTGGAGCAAAGGAAAATGAAGAACACCAAGGCCGCACAACAACTAAGAGCCCAAGAGACAGAAAGGGCCACATGAACCAGAGACCTACATCATCCTGAGACCAGAAGAACTAGTTGGTGCCCAGCCACAATCGATGACTGCCCTGACAGGGAGCACAGCAGAGGACCCCTGAGGGAGCAGGAGATCAGTGGGATACAGACCCCAAATTCTCATAAAAAGACCAAACTTAATGGTCTGACTGAGACTAGAGGAATCCCGGCGGCCATGCTCCCCAGACCTTCTGTTGACACAGGACAGGAACAATCCCCGAAGACAACTCATCAGAAATGAAAGGAACTGGTCAGCGGGTGGGAGAGAGAAGCTGATGAAGAGTGAGCTAATTATATCAGGTGGACACTTGAGATTGTGTTGGCAACTCTTGTCTGGAGGGGGGTTGGGAGGATAGAGAGAGAGGGAAGCCGGCAAAATTGTCAAGAAAGGAGAGACTGAAAGGGCTGACTCAAGAGGGGGAGAGCAAGTGGGAGTAGGGAGTGAGATGTATGTAAACTTATATGTGACAGACTGGTTGGATTTGTCAACGTTCACTTGAAGCTTAATAAAAGTTATTAAAAAAAAAAATTAAAAAAAAAAAGTATTGTGACGGGAAATTTGAAAAGAGCTCAAAGATTGGTTACATATTAAAGTATGTCTCCCAAAAAAAAAAAAAAAGTTTACACACAAAAAGAAAAATCTTTGATGGTTACAAGGGTGGGGGAGTGGGGACGGAAAAACATTTAGTAGGCAATAGATCAGTGGTAACTTTGGTGAAGGTTAAGACAGTATACAATATTGAGAAAGCCAGCATAACCTGTACAACGCAAGGTCATCGGAGCTCCGTGGACACATAAAAACTCCATGAGGGACCAAATTGCTGGGCTGAGTGCTGTGGGGACCATGGTCTCAGGGAACACCTAGCTCAACTGGCATAACATAGTTTATAAAGAAAATGTTCTACATTCTACTTTAGTGAGTAGCATCTGGGGTTTAAAGCCTGTGAGCAGCCATCTAGGATACTCTACTGGTCTCACCCCTTCAGGAGCAAGGAAGAATGAAGAAAACTTAAGATACAGGGGAAGGATTAGTCCAAAGGACTAATGGACCACATCTACCACGGCCTCCCCAGACTGAGTCCAGTACAACTAGATGGTGCCCAGCTACCCAATGACTACTCTGACAGTGATCACAGTAAAGGGTTCTGGACAGAGGTGGAGAAAAATGTAGAATAAATTCTAACTGAAAAAGAAAGGCCAGACTTGCTGGCCTGACAGAGACTGGAGAAACCCTGAGAGTACGGCCCCTGGATACCCTTTCAGCTCAGTAATGAGGTCACTTCTGAGGTTCATCCTTCAGCCAAAGATTGAACAGGCTGATAGAACAAAACAAGACTAAAGGGGTGCACCAGCCCTGGGGCAGGGACTGGAAGGCATGAGTGAACAGGACAGCTGGTAATAGAGAACCCCAGGTTGAGAAAGGAAAGTGTTGACATGTCGTGGGGTTGTTAACCAATGTCATACAACAATGTATGTACTACCTGTTTGATGAGAAACTAGTTTGTTCTGTAAACTTTCATCTAAAGTACAATAAAAAATAAATTAACTAAATTAAATGCCTGTTTAACAGTATACTAAAAAAAAATAACACGGGTTTAAGAGCTACCTGTAGTTTTTAAAATAGTATTGGAAAACGACATAGAATTTCTATATTACAGGAATGGGAAAGACCTTTCTAAACAAGATATGAAATTCCAAACCAGATAGAAAATATTAACATATTTGACATTATACAAAATATATACAAATATACAAGGCAGAAAAAATACATATATGTTGAGTCTCGCTTTTACAAAATGAATTACATATATAATGAATATATGTAATATACAAAGCAACAAGTTAGATAGAGGAAAACTATCCAGTGGATAATAAATAAAGCTTCTACATATATAATTCAGAGCATAAGACATGCTACAGGACAATAAACATGGAAAGATGCTAAATCAAAATTAGTATGAGAAATACAAATCCAAAAATAAAATTTAGATAAAATCAATGATATGGAAAAAAATGCAAAGCATAGCAATAATAATGAGTGATTACATCAGAATCGAGGTAGACAGATGAGATGGATGGTGGCAGGTTTAAGGAAAACAACAAAAGGATGGAGAAGGACACAAAATCCACAACAAGGGGAAGCTATGGGCCTTGGGCCGGAGGGGCAGGAAGGAGAAGCACTTTCCAGGATACATGTGGCTGCAGGGCAGGACAGCCACTGGCAAGATCTAGAGCCAGATGTGGAAGAACTCAGCCACTAACAGTCTCAGCTGCCAGAGACAAGGCTGATGGAATGAGTATCCAGACGTCAGTGTCCTCCTATACTCCAAATCTCTCACTGAGGTCTTTTAATGATGAAACCATCCAGAAGGCAAAGGGCCATGTAGACCCCTCACAATCACAGAGCAGACATGAAAGGACAGATAAGACAAACTAGGGGGAAGGCAGAAACTCCAAGCATAATGGAAAAATGAGAAATTGCTTCTTTCCTCACTGATGGTGGGGTTAAATTGGTTTAGATTTTATATCATGCAAGTTAGTACTTTGCATCAAAAATTTTTAAATGATGATCATTTTAACCAATAAGCAGCTTCTTAGAATATGTCCTACAAAAATAATTATGCATATAAAGAAGGATATATACAAGACACTTTTTTGAATAATGATTTTCAAGATTCAGCAATAGCCCCATATGTCCATTAATAGACTCTTTTAAAATTGATGACATATCCACCCTGTGAAGTATACTCTATTTCCCATGTAGTGAACTAGAAAGACACTCAATATAGGTAACTAAGTTAAAAAAAAAAAAAAAAAAAGCATCTTGTTGGACAATATTTTTCGATTTAAAAGGAATTTTGAATTGTACAAATCTTTTTTTCCTACCAATAATGTTAGAACTTTATATATTTTCTGAACTCAGTGTCAGACACAGAAAACATGTGTTTATAAAATAATAATCAAACAAAACTGTATTAAATGTGAATTTCAATACATCTAATTTTGTTTAAGTCTTATTTACTAATCAATCCCTAGGGAAAAAAAATGGTCTTGTTCATTCTGTCTCTCCAAACTGTATCCTTTAAACACACTTAAGAAAGCAGAACAGATAGCTCAACATTAGAAAATCAATCAATGTAATCTACCACATAAATAGAAGAAAAGGATTACATGATCCTCTCAATCCAAGTAGAAAAGGCATTTGATAAAGTCCAACAGCCACTCCTAATAAAAAACATCAGTAAAAATAGGAATAGAAGGGAAATTTCTCAACATAGTAAAGGGCATCCATAAAAAACCAATAGCCAACATCATTCTTAACTGAGGAAAATTAAAATCATTCCCCCGAGAATGAGAACAAGAATGCCCTTTATCACCACTCCTATTTAACATTGTACTGCAAGTCCCAGCTAGAGCAATAAGATGAGAAAAAGAAAAAAGGGCATCCAACTTGAAAAGGAAGAAGTAAAACTATCCCTACTCACAGATGATATGATCCTATACAGAAAGAACCCCAAAGAAAACTACTGGAATTAATAGAGAGATACAATAGAGTAGCAGGATACAAATTCAACATACAAAAATCAGTTCCATTCCTATACACCAACGAAGAGGACTTCAAAAAGGAAAACATTAATACTTATAATAACCCTAAAAAGATAAAACACTTAGGAATAAATCTAATAGGAACATAAAAGACCTATGCAAAGAAAACTACAAAACACTACTGTAAGAAACCAAAACAGATCTACATAAATGGAAAAACATACTGTGCTCATGGATAGGAATACTCAACATTGTGAAAATGTCAATCCTACCTGAAGTGATCTACGGATGTAACACAATCCTAATCCAAATACCAACAGCATTCTTTAATGAGATGGAAAAACTAATCACCAGCTTTATATGGAAAGGAAAGAGGCTGTGGATAAGCAAAGCATTATTGAAGAAAAAGGACAAAGTAGGAAGCCTTACACTACCTAATCTGAAAACCTACCATACAGCCATGGTAGTCAAAACAGCCTGGTACTGTTGCCAGGGTCTCTATGCCTTTAATTAAATAAGGTTCTTGCCTCTCACTGGTCAAGAATGAACAGGTAAGGCACAGGGAGTGTTCCACTCGAGGAAAGCTTTATTAAAAAAGGCTTGCAAATGGAGACAAGGGGGGCCTAGGCAATGCTTACCCCCATCTCGCAGAACAAAGGACTTGCATTGGTTTTTAAAAAATTCTCGGCCGGGGCGGGGGGAAGATTCATGTTTATTCAGAGGCATAGGCGGGGTTTTCCAGCCAGTGGTCTGTTTTGGGTGGGGATAGGTTAACTAAAGTGTGCACACAGCAGCTTTTTAAGAGGCTTCTGGGATCTATAGCAGGACTTATTATGGGGTGTCACAGCTGCACAGTCACCTGTTCCCTGAGTTTGATTCCCCAGCTGCCCCTGGTGGAATGTCACACAGTGGTCACAGGTGGATGTTCCACGCATGTCCCTGGGGCTGGTTTCATCCAGCTACTTCTGAAAGACAACTTCAAGGAAGTTTCCGGGTCTTTTTCTGATACCCTGCCCCAGTGTTCTGGGGAATGGCTTTGTTTCCGTGCCCTGGCCCATTTCCTGTTACTTTGTTACCTTAATTTGTTTCTGTGAATTGCAGATTTGAGGGGCTCCTCTGTTCCCTGTCTTAGTCCTGCTACAACAATAGCCACACAGACCAATGTAACAGAATTGAGAACCCAAAGGTAAATCCATCCGCCCTAAGGCCAGCTGATCTATTGGTGCCATCACATTCAGAGCAAAGGAGAATGAAAAAAAACAAAGTCACAAGGAAAATATCAGTACAAAGAACTAATGGACTAATGAAATAGCCTCCACCAGCTTGAGCCCACAAGAACTAGATGGTGCTTGAGTACCACCACTGACCGCTCTGACAGAGATTACAGTAGAGGGTTCCAGGCAGATCATGAGAAAAATGTAGAACAAAATTCAAATTCACACATGCACACACAAAAAAAGACCAGACTTTGTGGCCCAACAGAAACTGGAGGAACCCTGAGAATATGGCCCCAGACACCCTGCTAACTCAGAACTGAAACCACTCCCATAGTCCACCTTTCAGCCAAAGATTAGACACGCCTATAAAACTAACAATAACACAGGCGAGGAATATGCTTCTTAGTTCATTCAAGTATATGGGACTTAGTGGGCAACACCTACCCAAAAGCAAAGAAGAGAAGGCAGGAAGGGACATGAAAACTGGACTAATAAGCAGGGGGAATCTGGCTGTAAAGGCAAAGAGGGAGAGTGCAGGCACATTGTGGGGATTGCAACCAATGTCACAAAACAAGTTGTGTATACATTTTGGGATGAGAAACTGATTTGTGTTGTAAATGTTCACCTAAAACACAATTAAAGAAGAGGAAAAAATAATAGAGAGCATGTTCAGACAAAGCAAAATTAAGAGAATTTGATACTAGAGCCCCTCAGATGGAAGGTGTAAGAAGTAAGAAAGAATAGAAAACAAAGGAAGTGATAAATATGTGGTAAAAAGTAAAACAATACTTATAAAAGCAGTAATACATCTCTTAAGGGTTTATTTTAAAAGGAGAGATATAAAAACAGCTAACAGCATAATTTTTTTTTTTAACAGCATATAAATTGGGGGAGGGGATTGGAGTTTAAGTGTTTTAAGGATGTAACATTACCCTGGAGTAGGAGCCCATTGTTGTGTCCGTTGTTGCAGCCACTGTGTCAATCCATCTCGTTGAAGGTCTTCCTCTTTTTCACTGACCTTCTACTTTACAAAGCATGATGTCCTTCTCCAGGGACTGGTCCCTCCTGACAACATGGCCAAAGTATGTGAGATGTAGTCTTGAAATCCCTGCTTCTAAGTGGCATTCTGGTCGTAATTCTTCCAAGACAGATTTGTTCATTCTTTTGGCAGTCCATGGTGTATTCAATGTTCTTCGCCAACACCACCACTCAAAGACATCAATTCTTCTTAGCTCTTCCTTATTCATTGTTCAGCTTTCACATGCATGTAAGGTATTTGAAAACACTGTGGCTTGGGTCAGGTGCACCTTAGTCTTCGAGGTTAATATCTTTGCTTTTTAACACTTTAAAGAGGACTTTTGCAGCAAATTTGCCCAATGCAATGCGTCATTTGATTTCTAGACTGCTGCTTCCATGAGTGTTGACTGTGGATCCAAGTAAAATAAAATCCTTGACAACTTCAATCTTTTCTCCGTTTATCATGATGTTGCTTATTGGTCCAGTTGTGAAGATTTTTGTTTTCTTTATGTTGAGGTATAATCTATACTGAAGGCTGTGGTCTTTGATCTTCATCAGTAAGTGTTTCAAGTCTTCTTCACTTTCAGCAAGCAAGGTTGTGTCATCTGCAAAATCTAACATTGTAGACTGAAAAAAAATATATATATATGTGCTATTTCCAGCAGAAGGCTAGAGTAAGTTTGAAGTTAAAAAAAAAGAAAACTGGAGAAAATACATTCTATACAAAGCCTAACCCAAAACAAATTGGTTCATTAGACAAATCAAACAGATCAGGCTCCCTCTCAGCCCCCTCAGGACAGTCCTCAGATTAGGCTTCCTCTCAGCCCTGAAGAACTCTTCTTGGCCTTGCATGCTCCCTCTTGGCCATGCAGACCTCTCTGCCTTTGGCCTCCCCACCACCTGCCTCTTCCCTGCTAACTGGCACAGCTCATAACCAGTACAGAACATTGCTCAACTCTCTTAGCTGTGTTCCCAGTAGCAGCTTTCTGCCATCACCACCAGCTCTGCCAAAGGGTCCCTTCTGGGCTTGTTGCCACTGGTTGTGTCATAGGCCTCATCTCAGGCCTCTTACTCTCTTCAGTGTTACAAGCCCTTCACTGATATTACAGCTCTTTTAGAAGATTTCTAGTCTCCGCTTTCTCTGCTTCTGCTCTCTTCTTGTCTCTAAAAACTTCTCTGTGGTTGGCTGCTTATATAAGCAAACTCCTTGTCAATTTCAGGACAAGCCCTTCCCAACAGCATCATAGATGATCAATCCCTTTGGTGGACTGCAAATCACCAAATCTGCAGAGTAAACTGACTGAGGTTCATACAATAGGCAAATTAACAAGGCAGACCGCAGCCCAAGGCTAGACAGAAAGCATCAAACCATCAACTTGTTTCGAGGTTTCTAAGAAAATGTCAATAAATCTGGACAAAAGTAACAAACCCTCTGGGGTCAAAAATAACCTTGGAGCTCTGCCTCCCACCCCGCCACACAAATTGCATCTTCAAAGAACTGGGGCAATTGTTAACTCTTCAGGGTTTAGGGGAAAAATTCTCCCAACTTGTTTTTCCAAAAAACCAAGGCAAAAAGCCAAATAAAGGAACACATTTCACCACAAAACCATAGTGGAGATTATTTCACAATCCCCTCTATATAATTGAAGAACAAATAGATAACAATTAATAAGATTTGAACAGCACAACACTAATACTAAAAAACCCTAATGGACATATAAAAAGCACTACACCCAACAATGGTGGAACATGTAGGACATTTACAAAAATTGATCATGCAAGGGGTTATAAAACACATTTTAGAAGATTGTAATCTCTGCCCACGATGTTTGAATCTAGAGCTCAATTAAAAGGGTAAATAAAAATGTCTCATTTGACTGTAGATTAAGAATTATTATTCTAAATAACACATGGGACAAAATAAAAATTCCAAATAACAAAACCTAAAGGGTACTGCTTCAACAACACTTAAAGGAAAATTTAGAGGCCTAAATGTATATATAAAATTTTTTTAAATTATAAAATCAATAACTTAAACATCTTTTTTCAAAAAAAAAAAAAAAAAAAGGAAACGTAACAACAGATGGAAACCAAGGGAGGTAGAAGAAACAAAATATACAACAGGAAGCTCAACAGAGCCAGACAATCATTCTGTGAAAAGATGAATAATATCAATACACCTCTGCTGAGAATGACCAGGAAATAAGAGAGAAGACACAAATAAGAATTACTAGCAATGAAAAAAGGGACATTACTAGAGCTGCTGGAGAATTAAACAGATAATAACAGGATACACAATGAACCTGGGGTATGTTTATTGATTCTGGAATACATAGAAATTCATACCACCAGGAAATGTGTACAAAAATACGCATAGTATTATTATTTGCAATTGCTAAAAATTGAATACAACATATTTATTCATCAATAATGACTGCATAAATAGATACATTTTTTTTAATTGCCTTAGAGTCAATTCTGACTCATAATGACCCTATAGGGCAAAGTAGACTTGTCCCATAGGGTTTCCAAGGAGCACCTGGTGGATTCAAACTGCCAGCCTTTTGGTTAGCAGCCATAGCTCTTAGCCACTATGCCACCAGGGTTTCCAATAAACATATAGTCAGGTAATTAAATTGTATAAAGCAAAGAAAGTGAATACACTCATGAGGCTTGCAACAATGTGAGCAAATTTTATAAATGGAATAATGAGCATTAATAGAAGCGACTCACAAAATAATATGCAGAATATTATCTATTCATGTAAAACCAAAATCAATTGGTATTTTTAGGTATGCAGTAAATCTATAACAAATAAAGAAGAAAATCATTTCTATAAAATTCAGGAAACTGCTGGTCCTCTCTTTAAAATGCTCTTTTATCTCTTTTCATGGCAAATTATTTTTTCTGAGATCATTTCTGAGAGATGAGTTTCCCTCCTAGAAGCTTCATGGCTTCTTGATGCTCTTATGAACTGGGATCTCATGTCTGTAGAGCTCTCTCCACCACTAGCAAATAGATACCTTGAGGTGCTTTGTTCACTACTGTACGCCTCATGAACTGAAGGTATCCGAAAGGGGTTAGATAAATAATAGAATGATTCAAGAGTCTAGAATTGTTTGCATTTTCAAAACACTTTGATCAGATGAGTAATATTTATATAAATCAAAATATACTTGGGTAAACAATCTGCGAGAAAAGGATAACATAAATTTTGTTCAAGATGGTTTTGCAGTTCAATGCAATATTTAGGGAAAAACAAAACTTAGAGCTGTTTCAACAGAAGAGTGAACAAGTCCAGAAATACTGCTCAATCTTTCAACAGGTCCCTGGTGAGCTCCTACTGTGTCAGGTTCTACACTGCTTTCTCAGTGCACCATGATAAAACAATGTACATACTATGGACAGAGTCATGAGCAAGACCACCAAACATCCAGTCATACCTCAGAGGAAGGTGGGAGGAAGTAACAGTTATCTAGACCCTTCAAGGGGCTAGGCCTTGGATTGGGTATCTCCTATGTATTAAACTCAGTATTCAAAGCCTCTCAGTGACATTTATACTATTTATGTAAATGTTGTTGTTGTTGTGTGCTGTGGAGTCGATTCTGTGAATAGCAATTCTATATGACAGAGTAGATTTGCCCTGTAGGGTTTTCTAGGCTGCAGTCTTTACAGAAGCAGATTACCAGGTCTTTTCTTCCACGAGGCCACTGGTGGGTTTGAACCTCTGATTTTTTGGTTAGCAGCCCAGTGCTTTACCATTGTGCCACCAAGGATTCTTCTATATGTATACAGTACTAATTTAATGATAAAGTAACCAAGACAGCGGTGAGTTAAAATAATCTGATCATGCGAATTGCTTTGTAGTAGATTTAGGACTTAGCCTCAGGCGTCTCTGACTCTGTAATCACACGGTACTTAATGACTTGAAGGCAAACAAATTGGGAAGAGAATTTAAGAGTGTAGAATGGTACAGAGGAGCAAAGGGAACTAACACATCTGAGCAGGGAGTATGAGCTGTCTATGCATATTACTCCACTTGATTAGGAAGTTTTGCTTTCTTATTCTTAGAGAATGATATAAGGGGAACCCTGTGTGCTTATGGAAACTCACAAATGTTTCCCGACCTTTAGATTTTAAGTGGAAAGCACAGGTCTAGAACCCAAGACTGACTGTTTTTAAATTCAATCCCCTCTTACTTATTCCATCAATTGCAAAGTCACCCAGCCTAGTGGTAACTTCAAACACAAGAGTTTAGTTTTTCTTAGAAAGACACATTTCTGAAATAATATAATAATATATGACTTATTAATAATATCAATAATGTAATAATAAGGATAACTAACATGGTTAGGAACCCTGGTGGCACAGTGGTTAAAGCACTCAGTTGCTAAGCAAAGGGTCAGCAGTTCAAACTCACCAGCCCTCAGCCTGAGAAGATGTGGCCATCTGCTTCCGTAAAGATTTACCCAAACAAAGATTTACAGCCTTGGAAATCCTATGGAGTCATTAGGAATCAGAATCGACTCAACGGCAATGGGTTTGGCTTTTCGTTTCTTGTCTTAGCATGGTTTAATTAGTTTTTCACGTATAGTGTACCTTTGGGCAGCTTTACTCCTTCGATTTCTTTAATCTGACTGATTTCTAAAATTAAGTTTTACCTGTCTGTAGACAAAATTGTGTTACTTTTCTGTAGTTATTTTTTTAGTCTGACTTGGTGGGATTATTTCCAAATTCAGACACATTCCTTTCACACACTGCAGAAAGAATCATCAGTTGAAGAAGCAGAAGTATTTAGCTCAGGTTTAATAAAAGGAAAGTGCCTACCAGCTGATTGAAAATGTAGTAAATCTGGAAACTCCAGAGTTCCACTTCTCGATAGTAAATAAGGCAAGTTCAGGGTTCTGTGCCACGTATACTAACTTAATAGGTTTGGAACCCAAAACACCTTGCCACACATTAACACGAGAAGATATATTTCTTTTCCAATTTCTAGCAGCCCAGAAACACCAGACTCAAATTATTTTGTTTATGAATATAATAATGATTTGATGCTACTGGTAGATTTGCAGCAGTAAATCTGGATATGTACATGAGGTTCGTGAGCGGAAGTAAGAACGGCGACGGATGTAAAACCATTGTGTTATTTGTTCCACTTTCAGGATGAAAAGGCTGCAATTAAGATTTCCTAAATCTCCACCCTCTCCAAGATTTTTATATTTTAGTTAAAGCCTAATGAATCTAAATTTGCAACTACATTTATTTATAGCTTTATGACTTGTGAAATCAGATCAACCTATTAACACTCTTGAAATTTAATGTGGATTGATACTTGATCTGGATAGTTTTAATGGCCAAATAGTATTGAACACATTGGTGTGCACTTTATGAATCTCATTTACACTTGAACTAAAAACAAACAAACAAAACGTGTTCAGATGAACTTACTGAAGTTACAACTGCAGACACAAGAATGCAGTGACTGGCACAAGTGAACTGTGATTTGAAAACTTTTGTAAACTGAGGGAACATCCAGTTTCCCTCCAGGTTTCTGCTAAGATATGAAATCTTCATAGTGATCTACTTTCAGGGTTAAAAGCTTTGACTCCCCAAATTTCATACTAAAATGGTCAATGAAGTTGGGATGGAAGATAAGATACAGGGTACTGTCTATGATCTGTCTTATGTCAACGATTGCATTAGAGACAACGGGACTCTGAGAAACTTAAATATAAGAGATAATTCAGGATAAAGCAGGGTGGAGGAGAAATACCACATGCATGGCAGGGAGGGAAGATCTGGGACAACTTAGTGTTGGGGCCCAGGAACCAGAGAATAGAATGAGATGAGAGATAGGGAATGGAGGAAAGAAGGAAGGAGAACAGGGAGATGGCCATTCTTAGGTTTTCACATTTCCAACTTTTCTCACTCTCATCCCTAATGGCATCATGCTTCTCAGAGCCTCTGTGACATCTTTGTTCCGGAGGCTGTAAATGAGGGGGTTCAGCACAGGGGTGATGATGGTGTAAAAAGCAGACACCATCATGTCCTGCTCAGCTGTGTGGTAGGATCTGGGGAGCATGTAGGTATAGATGGAGGCACCAAAAAAGAGCACCACCACCACCATGTGAGAGGAGCAGGTGGCGAGGGCCTTCTTGCGGCCCTCAACTGAATTTATCCTGTGGATGAGGTGCAGGATGAACCCATATGAGGTGGAGATGATGGAGACAGGGACGAGGAGCATAAGAACACAGCACAAATACATGAGTGTCTTATATAGGAAAATACTAGAGCAGGAGAGCTTCAGCAGGGCTGGAGCTTCACAGAAGAAGTTCATAATTTTTCTAGAATGACAAAAGGGGAAACTCATGGTAACAGGGGTAAGCAACAAACCATCAACTATTCCCAGGAACCAGCAGCCAGTCACAAGGATCCAGCAGACTCTCTGGTTCATGAGCAGCGGGTAATGGAGAGGTCTGCAAATGGCAGCATATCGGTCATAGGCCATGGCAGCCAGGAGGAAAAACTCAGCTCCAGCGAGGGTCAGATAGAAGAACATCTGGACCCCACAACCTAAGGGGGAAATTGTATTATCTCCCATAACCTGGTCCATGAGCATCTTGGGGATGGTCACACATATGTACATGAAGTCCATGAGAGAGAGTTGGCTAATGAAGAAATACATGGGGGTGTGAAGGCAGGACTCCCTGTGGATTAGGAGGATGAGAAAGGCATTTCCAGTTAGGGCCATCAAGAACAAGATGAAGGACAGACTGTAGAGGAGGACTGCATGCTTTGTTGAAACAAAGAGCCCCACCAGGATGAAATCAGTGCTTGAAGTTTGATTTACTGAGCGCATGGTCCAGCTTCCAGTTTTCACCTGGGGAAGAAAATAAGGGTCATTGTTTCTAAATGTTCCCTGTATATGTTACTGTCCTAACCTTTGTCCAGTAGGGCATGTGCTTTTAGCTGTTTTTACAAAGTGAGATTGAACCGATATAGAATGATGACATCAAATGCCAGTGAAGCCACACCAAGAAATGATGAGAAGCAGGGTCAGGAATCAAATACACCTGGGAGGGTGGACCCCTTGTGAGCTGTATAAAGATAAAGCATTTAAACTCTTTAAATCTTATTTACTTCTCCTAAAATTGAGAATTTTACAGGACTCACTTCATGGGAAGTTATAAAGATTAAATGAAACAATGCACATTAAGTTTGTAACACAATGTGAGTGTTAGACAATTCACTAAAGCTCCCACTCTACTTTTAGATACAGTGGCTTTCAGTAATAGTAGTCGTAGCTGATGCTAATCTCTTATTAATATCATTAATAGTACTCACATCATCATTGAAATTTTCTGAAAAATTGGAGGTCCTTTGAAATCTCCTCAAATACAATCTAGCCATCATATCTCTCTATTAACACCCTTACCCTCACTGACATATTTCATTTGTATTCGACTCTTCCTCACATGATTGAGCTCAGTAAACAGCAGCACTCTGCATCAGGAGCGGGGGTGAGCCCAGGTGCTGGGGAAGAGCAGCTCAGGGCTGCAGGGGGCAGGCCAGGAGAGCAACAGTATGCTGGCTGGTCCCTTTCATAATGGAAAAAGGGATTAATTCGGCAAATGAAAATATAATCCTCTTTCTCAATGTCACAGAACAGAAACTGTAAATGCTGTAAATAATAAGTAGTTAATTGGAAAATGAATTAAGTTGTTATTTGTTTTCCCTTTGCAGATACTATTTATCCCTCAAAACAGTGCTTAATACGTTAGACATTTTGTACACACTGGTAGAAGGAAGTTCAAAGGGCTGGATGGAGTAGATGAGTCATAAAACACACAAAGCTGCAGCCCTACACCCCAGCCTAGGGGTCCCTCCAGGTCTCCATTTCTATTTATTTAGAAAACTAGCAAAATTCCCCACTCTATAAATTTGAAGCTTAGCTCAGCAACTGCCTTGCCTGAATATTTTAATTTTCCAGTTGAAATGCTTGAGTCACACCTCTCTCTTTAGCAGAGAGAATTAAGTCCTCAGGTATGGAAAAGTCAGGAACACAATGACCAGACCTAGCCTACCTCAGTGTTCTTATAAACAAAAAAAAAAAAAATTCTTATATCCACTATTAATGCTCAGAGTTGCTATACCCTCGATTAATGTGCAGAGGAAAATACATGTAAAACTAAGACACAGAGAAAGATGAATAAAATATATTGCACCCAACTAAAAAAAAAAAAAAAAAGGCTGGGGACTCCAGGAAATCTGCAGAGTAACATAAGAAATCAAACAAGAATCAGATTATCTGCTCCTTATTTTGAAAGTTTGTAAAGGCCTGAAGAGATACAATAAAAAGCCACATCCCAGGCAGAGAGAGGAGTACAAGGCATGGAGAGCTCATACCTTTTTTGCCTTAATGGACGGTAGATATGAACCAAACTGGCCAAGTGAAGTGATCAGCTGCTCTCTGCCAATCAAGGAGAGGCTACCCTGGTTTGAATTCAGGGAACAACATAGGGAAGTTATATCATCAGTATAATCACAGTAGGGAATTAGGATAAGCTACTGCCCTCAAGTCCTTTGGCACTGTTGAACAAGTGTAAAAGTAACAGCACTAAAGAAGTCAGTAGGGATTTTCAATTTTCTTTATTATTCATATTCCCCACACAATGATTGACTCTTCCTTGGAGTTTCTATTTTCTTTAAAATCCTCTCAGAATTCATCATTTTCCAAAGAAATCTGCATCTGAAACGGTATCCACAAGTCTTAGCTTTCCGACTCTGTTCACTTTCCTATTTTCATTGGAATCCTTAGCCTAATGTGGTTGCGATTGGATGGAGGAGGCCAGGAGTCACGAAATAGAATATCATAATAGAAAAAACATTTGACTTAAGGTTCCAAAAACTTGGATTCAAGTACTACCTTTGCTTCGAATTCAATGTGTAATCTTAGTCAAGCCACTAAAATCTCTTCATGTCAGCTTCTCAGAATTAAACAAAGAAACCGTGTTATGTACTTCTACACTTTTTTGGCTCTCAAGACAAGGAGGGGGTATCCTCCATCCTATGCCCTTAACCTAAACGGCTCAGAAAATTGCCTGGAAGATTACTCCCGTCGAACACCAAGTAATGCTTCTATCATTTTGTACAAGTGGACCCTGATACCAGGAATCAGAACCAGCACCTTCCCTCCTGCATGGGAGCCCAGCCTCCCCTCCAATTTATTTCCCACCAAGGTCTCATACTGCCTTCTTCAACTTGGACACCTTCATATTTTCTGTTATAGCTTCTCTCATGCTATGTCCTTGCTCCACATTCACTCCCTCCAGTTCTGTCTAGATTTTAATATTCCACAAATGCTCAGCTTAAATGACAACTTATGCTCGAAGTCTTTCTCTACTCCCCAATCATTGAGAAATCTCACACCTCTGAAACATCACAGGACTTTGACTGCTCTCACAAATTTTATGTTTTGTGTTCTCGTAGTTGCTTTTTTAAAATTTCAACAAAAAAATTCAAAAGAAATAGTATACTTTAGTATTTGTATGAAAAGGAAGAGTCTCTGAATTCTGAGAGGCCACAGAATGAGAAGCACTTTCCAGAAAATATGGCAGGCATAGCTGCAGGGCAGGACGGCCACTGGTGAGACCCGGGGCTAGAGGTGGAAGAACTCAGTCACTGACAGTCTCAGCCTGTCAGGGAAAAGGCTGATGGAATCAGTACCCAGCCCCCAGTCTCCCCCTATCCTCCAAATCTTCCACTGAGGTCTCCTATTGATCAAATCATCCAGAAGGCTATGTAGGCCCCTGATGATCACAGAGCAGATGTGGAAGGGCAGGAAGACATCTGGGGCAGGGTAGAGACTCCAAGCATAGTGGGAAAACGAGAAGTTGCTCATCTTTCCTCACTGACGGTGGGGCTCAATTGGTCTAGACTTTTATATTACACAAATTGCTACTTTGTATCAAAAATTTTTAAATGTTAATAATTTTAACCAATAAATCCCTCCTTGAAATGTCTCCTACAAGAATAATTACACATGTAAAGAAAGAAATATATATTGGAATTTGGATAGGAATTGCATTAATGTATAGACTTCTTTTGGTAGAATAGACATTTTTACAATGTTACATCTTCCTATCCATGAGCAAGGTATGTTTTTCCACTTATGTAGGTCTCTTTTGGTTTCTTGTGGTAGTGTCTTGTAGTTTTCTATGTATAGGTCTTTTACATCTCTGGTAAGATTTATTCCTTAGTATTTTATCTTCTTGGGGGCTACTGTAAATGGTATTGATTTAGTTATTTCCTCCTCGATGTTCTGTTTGTTGTTGTAGAGGAATCCAAGGGATTTTTCTATGTTTATCTTGTATCCGGATACTCTGCTGCAATCTTCTATTAGTTTCAGTAGTTTTCTTGAGGATTCTTTAGGGTTTCCTCTGTACAAGATCATGTCATCTGCAAATAGGGATACTTTTACTGCTTCGTTACCAATCTGGATGCCTAATTGCTTTATCTAGCCTAATTGCTCTGGCTAGGACCTCCAACACAGAGTTGAATAAGAGTGGTGATAAAGGGCATCCTTGTCTGGTTCCTGATCTCAAGGTGAATGCTTTCAGACTCTCTCCATTTATGTTGATGTTGGCTATTTTCTTTGCATAATGTGATTTATTATGTTCAGGAATTCTTTTGATTCCTATTTTGCTGAGAGTTTTTATCATGAATGGGTGTTGAGCTTTGTCATATGCCTTTTCTGCATCAATTGATAAACTCATGTGGTTCTTGTCTTTTGTTTTATTTATATGATGGATTACATTAATTGTTTTTCTAATGTTGAAGCATCCCTGCAGACCTGGTATGAATCCCACTTGGTCAAGGTGAATTATTTTTTTGATATGTTGTTGGAGTCTATTGGCTAGAATATTGTTGAGGATTTTTGCATCTAATTTAATGAGGGATATAAGTCTGTAATTTTCTTTTTTGTGGTGTCTTTACCTGGTTTTGATATCAGGGATAAGCGGGCTTCATAGAATGGGTTCTGGAGTATTCCATCCTTTTCTATATTCTGGAAAGCCTTTAGTAGTAGTGGTGTTAACTCTTCTCTGAACGTTTGGTAGAACTCTGCAGTGAAGTGGTGAGGGCCAGGGTTTTTTTTGTTGGGAGTTTTTGGATTACTTTTCGATCTCTTCTTTTCTTGTGGGTCTATTTAGTTGTTTCCCTCTGTTTGTGTTAGTTTAGGTAGGTAGAGTGTTTCTAGGAATGCATCCATTTCTTCTAGGTTTTCAAATTTGTTAGAGTACAATTTTTATAGTAATCTTATACGATTCTTTTAATTTCATTTGGGTCTGTTGTAAAATCACCCATCTCATGTGTTATTTGTATTATTTCCTTCCTCTCCTGTTTTTCAGTTTTCAGTTTGGCCAGTGGTTTATTTATTTTGTTAATTTTTTAAAAGAACCAGCTTTTGGTCTTGTTAAGCATTTCAATTGCTTTTCTGTTTTCTATTTCATTTAATTCTGCTCTAATTTTTATTATTTGCTGTCTTCTGGTGCCTGAGGCTTTCTTTTGTTGCTCTCTTGCTATTTGTTCAAGTTTTAGGGATAATTCTTTGATTTTGCTCCTTTCTCCTTTTTGCAGGTGTGCATTTATTAATATAAATTGACCTCTGAGCACTGCTTTCACTGTGTCCCAAAGGTTCCAATATGAAGTGCTTTCATTCTCATTGGATTCTATGAATTTCTTTATCCCATCCTTAATGCCTTCTATAACCCAGTCTTTTTTGAGCAGGGTATTGTTCAGTTTCCAAGTGTTTGATTTCTTTTCCCTGCTTTTGCTGTTATTGATTTCTACTTTTACAGCCTTATGGTCGGAGAAGATGCTTTGTAATATTTCGGTATTTTGGATTCTGCTCAGGCTTGCTTTAGGACTGAATATGTGGTCTATTCTAGAGAATGTTCCCTGTGCACTAGAAAAGAAAGTATACTTGGCTGCTGTTGCGTGGAGCTTTTTATATATTTTTTTATGAGGCCGAGCTGGTTTATTGTGGCATTTAGATCTTCTGTGTCTTTATTGAGCTTCTTTCTGGATGTCCTGACCTTCACCAAAAGTGGTGTGTTGAAGTCTCCTACTATAACTGTGGAGCTGTCTCTCTCACTTCTCAGTGCTGTGAGAGTTTGTTTTATGTATCTTGTAGCCCTATTGTTGGGTGCATAAATATTTAATATGGTTATATCCTCCTGGTATATTAACCCTTTAATCATTATATAGTGTCCTTCCTTATCCTTTGTGGTGGATTTAACTTTAAAGTCTGTTTTGTCAGGAATTAATATTGCCAGTTCTGCTCTTTTTTGATTGTTGTTTCCTTGATATGCTTTTTGCCATCCTTTGAGTTTTAGTTTGTGTCTTTAAGTCTAAGGTGTGTCTCTTGTAGGTAGCATATAGATAGATCGTGTGTGTTTATTCATTCTGCCAGTCTCTGTCTCTTTGTTGGTGAATTTAGTCCACTTACATTCAGCGTAATTGTGGATAGTTATGAGTATAATGCAATCATTTTGTTGTCTTTTTTTGCATGTTGTTAACAGTTTCTTTTTTCCACTTACTTTTGGGGATTAGTTTTTCTTCACATATTGTCTTTCCTCCTTTTCATTGTTGATGATTTTGTTTTTGCTGAGTCTTTATGTTTTTCTTGTATTTTATTTAGATGTGTAGAATTGTTAGTCTCCTTTGTGGTTATCTTAATATTTACTCCAATTTTTCTAAGTTTAAAACAAACTTTGTCTCTTTATATTGCCTCAACTTCCTCTCCATATGAAAGATCTATGTCTACATTTTTTAGTCCCTCTTTATAGATTTAATGTTGTCATCTTCTAAATAATGACATCACTGTTTCCCTGTTTTGAGTGTTTTTTATCTTAATTTATTTTTGTGATTTCCCTATCTGGGTTGATATCTGGCTGCTCTGTACCATGTTCTAGTCTTGGGTTGTTATCTGATGTTATTGATTATCGAAACAGAGAACTCCCTTTAGTATTTCTTGTAGTTTTGGTTTGGTTTTTGCAAATTTCCTAAACTTCCATTTTTCTGGAAATGTTCTGATTTCACCTTCATATTTGAGAGACATTTTTGCAAGATATATAAGTCTTTCCTGGTATTTTTAATTTTTTCCTTCAAGTCTTTACATTGTCATTCCATTGCCTCCTTGCCTCCATGGTTTCTGCTGAGTAGTCTGACCTTATATTTATTGACTCACCTTTGTAGGTGCCTTTTTCTTTTTCCCAGCTGCTCTTAAAATTCTCTTTATCTTTAGTTTGACAAGCTTGGCTATAATATGTCTTGGTGGCTTTCTTTCAGGATCTACTTGACGTGGAGTTCCATGAGAATCTTGGGTACATATCTTCTTGTCTTTCACGATATCAGGGAAGTTTTCTGTCAACAAATCTTTGACAGTTCTCTCTGTATTTTCTCTTCTGACTCCTGTTCTGGTACTCCAATCACTCGTAGGTTATTTCACTTGATAGAGTCCCACATGATTCTTAGGATTTCTTCATTTTTTTTTAAATTCTTTTATCTAATTTTTCTTCCAATATATTGTTCCCAAGTGTTTTATCTTAATTCTCACTAATTCTGCCTTCCACTCACTCAATTCTGCTCCTCTTACTTTCCATTGAGTTGTCTAACTCTGAAGTTTTCTTGTTAATCTTCTGAATTACTGTTTGCTGTCTCTCTATGGATTCTTGCAGTCTATTAAATTTGTCATTATGCTTTTGAGTAATCTTCTTAATTTCCTTGACTGCTTTATCTGTGTGTTCCTCGGCTTGTTCTGTGTTTTGCTTCATCTCCTTCCTGATCTCTTGAAGAGTTTAGTATATTAATTTTCTGTATTCTACTTCTGCTAATTCCAGGAATATATCTTCATCTGGAAGATTCCTTGTTTCTTGGCTTTGGCAATTTGTTGAAGCTATCATGGTCTGCTTCTTTATGTGATTTGATATTGACTGTTGTCTCTGAACCATCTATAAATTATCATATTAATTTATTTTATGTTTGCTTACTGTCCTTGCTTCTTGCTTTGTTTTGTTTTGATATGCCCAAATAGGCTGCTCAAGGGAGCTAGTTTGATTATTGTCATCATTGCAGCTCTAACTCCCTGATACCAGATGGCTAGAGCTGTTACCATGTATATGAGCCCAGGAGTCCATTCACTTTTTTGTATGGATTCAGCTAAGGTGTCGAGGTGGCTGGTCTCTGAGTGTGTGGTGCAGTCTCACACCTCCAATCTTAGAGGAGCACAGGTGCTTGGTGGACACACAGGTATCTGGCTGCAGTGAGGGTTTATGCTCTGAGCAAGGCAGGGGTGTGTCAACCGTCATGAATGTCTTCAGGAAAGCATGTCCCTGTTCCCTAGAGGCCATAATGGGTGGGTTCTGTAGCTTGATCATGTGTGCCCAATGCTTTTGACTATAAGGACTGGGAACCACTACTTGTTCTTGGACCATTGTCACAGGTTGCTAGTTTGCATGGGTGCAGCCACCAGTCCTTAGGCTTGTGATTTGTTTAGATGAGGACCCGGCTTAATTGGTAGAGTGGTATCGAACATCAAAAATCCACCTCTCTTCCACACAGCTGAAACTGTTGAAATCAGACCTCAGGCACATACACCTTTGCATTGAGCCAACACAGGCCTAAGCTGTCGTAATGGGTCCACACACACCCGTGCAGGGGTGAAAGGTATTCAAACTTCATGGAACTTTTGAGTTTTTGCCCAGGGAAAGTACCCACTTCTGCCCTGAGTTCCTAGTTTAGGGGAGGAAGCTGATTATTTTTTCCCAGTTTGTTAATTTGTTCCTGCTCCAAGGCTAGAAGAATGGCTCAGGGTGCACAGCTGGACCTATCTCAAGCACTGGGAAAGTAACCACCACTGAAGCTGGTACAAGGGCTGGAGCATAGGGAGAAGGATCAGATAAGTGGGAAGCAGAATTTTCGAAGGGGGTGCTCTTTGGACCACACAATAAATTAGACTCAAGAACTTAACCTCAGCCGAGAGTGCTCTTCACCCCTGATTCCAGAGGTGTCAGCAGACTCTGTGCACTTTGCTAACTCTCCCTCTCTGGGAAACCGTGTTCTGAATGCTATAGCCAGCCCCACCACAGTTGCGCCAGGGGATCATGCCTGTGGGTCACTGGTTCTTGCTGAGTCAAGTCCAGCAACTCCTTGCTGCCTCTGAACCATCTCCCTCCTCCTGCTGCTCAGTCAAATTTCGTAACCTTGCCTTTGATGTTCAGGGCTCATAGCTTGTCATATACATAATCAATTCACTTGTTTTTTTCTGGTTTTTGTCATAAGAGGGACTGCCTGAAGCATCTGAATACTCTGCCATCTTGGCCCTGCATCTGAACGATAATTTTTAAGATTCGGCAATAGTCCCATGCATCCACTAACAGACTCTTTTAAAATTGATGACATATCCATCCTGTGGAATATAAGCCTCCCACCCATTTCCATTTACTGGACTAGAAAGATACTGAAGACCCATCACTAAGTTAAAAATAAATATGCTGAGTGTCAATACTTCATTTTCTGATTTAAAAAATAAATAAACAGTTTGAATTATACAATTCTCAAGTCTTCCTTGCTGTAGTGTTAAAATTTTATGTATTTTCTGATCAGTGCCAGGCTCAGAAAACATGTGTTTACAAAGTAATAATCAAACGAACACCAGACAGAACTGAATTAAATGTGAATTTCAATAGATTTAATTTTGTTTATTAAGTCTCCTTTCCTGATCAAACCCTAGAAAAATGATCACCTTCATACTGTTTCTTCAAACTGTGTCCTTGGAACGCACTGAAGAAAACAGAACATTTGTGAAAAATGATGCTTAATCATGTGTTGATTTCTTACTAAATTTGGTAATGCATTCCAATCAAAGGTCTTTAGTTCGTAGTGCTTTACGAGGTATAAGAATCCTGAAGCCTTGTTATCATCTGAAAAAACAATTATTCTGGTAAAATATTGGTGGCATCACAAGCTTGAACATGTGAATAAATTCTGAAGTTTAAAAATATTTAAATACTTCCGGGCACAGCTACTTTTTTGACACTGTAGAAAAGTCAGTTGCAGAATCTGTTTCATTTCTGTTTTTCAACTCTAGGTACAAGAAATTGGGAGCAGTAATAGTCTTTCCATTTCTAGGAAGTGTAAAGAATAGATACTATATATAACTTGACAAAAAATTATCCTAGTGCACAGTAATTACAAAATATTATTAGTAGACACAATTGGAGATCCTTATTTTACACACATGTAGTAATTGAGCATATTAGTGGGAAAAGAGAATCTGACTTCTAAAACTGCCTGATTTTTCACAAGTTGGATACAGTCAACTGTAAAATGGTTGACGTGCAACCAGGTTTGTGCTTTCATGTAACATATTTATCAAGAACCCCTTAGCATATATCTACCACCTCAGTCCCTCATGATGTTGAGGTGTGTTTCCACTTAGCATCATACAGTTCTCCATCATCACTCACCTGGTTTCCCTGCCTCCACTCATGCACTTCTCCAACTGATTATCGCCAATGTAACATTTCCAAAATAAAAATCTGGTAATTTCACTACTGTTTGTAAAACCTTCCATCACAGGCAAGAAATGAGGCTAAAAATTGAAGCAGGAAGGGAGATGCTGTCTTAGTTATCTAATGCTGCTATAACAGAAATACCACAAGTGATAGCTTCAACAATCAAAAACCCATTCTCTCACAGTCCAGGAGGCTAGACGTATGAATTCAGAGTTCCAGCTCCGAGGGAAGGCTTTCTTTCTCTGTCAGCGCTGAGGGAAGGTCCTTGTCATCAATCTTCCTCCAGTCTAGGAGCTTCCCTGGGTCCAAAGAATGCACTCTCTTCTTGGCTCTCCATTCTTGGTGGTAGGAGGTCCCCATCCACTCTGCTCAATTCTCTTGACACAAGTTACAACCTAATCCTGTAGATTGAGTCCTGCCTTATTAATATAACTGCCTCTAATCCTGCCTTATTAACGTCTTAGAGGTAGGATTTACAACACATAGGAAAATCATATCAACTCACAAAATTGCAGACAATCACACAATAATGGCAATCATGGTGTAGCCAAGTTGACACATATTTTGGGGGGACACGATTCAATCCATAACATCCCAAAATTCATGTCGTTTCCATATGTAAAATGTATTCACCCAATCATATCATTCCAAATGTCTAAAATAAAATCCAAGTCAAAATTTCAACTTCCTTTTAATCTTTGAAATACAGAATACAAGTTATCTGTTTCCAAAGTACAGTGGTAGTACAGGCACAAGCCAGACGTTTTTATTACAAATGGGAGAATTGTAGGGAAAAAAGAGTTAACAGGCAGCAAGAAAATCAGTAGGACATGTCACATAAACTCTGAAGCCTTAAAATTAATCTTCTGTTCTCTGAGATCATTTAGATAATGACCCTGTCCTCCAGGCTCTGGGTGTTGGCCACACTCTCTGGATTCTGGAAGGAGACCCCAGCCCTGGGCTTCAGCTCTACATTCCAGGCCCACTGGATAGCAACTCTGCTCCCTCACATTTGGGCAGCCCCATTCTCCTAGCCCATCTGAGTGGGGACCCTACCCATTTGGCCCCAGCAGGCTCTGTTCTTCTGCCCCTGGACCGTGGTAGCCTCACACCCTCAGCTTTGGGTGGTGGATCTGACCCATCCCATTGGCACTCATGAAAGGCAGCCCCATGCTCTGGAGCCAAGTTGGTAAAGATCCAACTCTTTGAAACCCAGGAGACCATGGCCCTATCCTTTGGAACCCCAGAGGCCATGGCTCCACCATCTGGGATGCCAGAGGTTGTGGCTCAACCCTTTGAGACTGAGGAAGCTCTGTTCCCTATGTTCCTTGTCTCTTCAGCTTCTGCTTCCTCCTTCCTTGGCCTCTTGTCTCCTCAGGCCCTTGAACCAGCCAGGTGTCTGCCCTGCTTAGGCAAGTGTTCCAAAATTCTTTAGCTCTACCAATAAGAGCCTAGAGGCACCCCACTCCACAAGTAAACCTCAGCCTGAAGGCATCCAGCTCTCACTTTATGGTTGGACAAACCCAGCTAGACCAATAAGTACCCAGAGGCACCCCACTCAGCTCTCACACACCATGGGTCGGCTCCCACACAGTCTAGAACTGATCTCTTGGTTCTGCTGCTGCTGTTTCTCTGCTGTTGCCTCTTAGCAACTGTGCTGTCTCCAGTGTAACAACTCTCTTCACTTCCTTCTGACTCCTCACCAGAATTCTCTTCGAAGTCCTTAATTCCACCAACAGTCTTTTCAAGTTAATCTAGGCTTTTACTATTAGACACTTTCAAATTCTTCCACCCTGTATTCATTCACAGTTTGAAAACTGCTCCCATATTTTAGGTATCTGTTAGAGCAGGACTCCACTCCTGGTATCAAATTCTGCCTCCATTATCCAATGCTGCTATAACAGAAAAACCACAAGTGGATGGCTTCAACAAACAAAAACCCACTCTCACAATCCTGGAGTCTAGAAGTTTGAATTCAGGGTGGCAGCTCTGGGGGAAGACTTTCTCTCTCTGTTGGCTCTGGGGGAAGGTCCTTGTCATCAATCTTCTCCTGTTTTAGGAGATTCTCATCCCAGGGATCCTGGATCCAAAGGGCAGACTCCACTCCTGGTGCTACTTTCTTAGTGGCATGAGTCCCTTGCATTTCTCTTTTACATCTCAAAAGAGATTGACTCAAGATACAACCTAATCCTGTAGATTGTCTTGCCTCATTAACATAACTGTTTCTAATCCTGCCTCATTAACATCATAGAGGATGGGATTTACAACACATAGGATAAATACATCAGATGACAAAATGGTGAACAACCACACAATACTGGCAATCATAGCCTAATCAATTTGACAATATTGAGGGGACACAATTCAGTCCATGACAGGTGCCACTGGAAGACTTAGCATTCCTGTTTGGTCAACCCTCTTATTTTTGCTCCATCTGTGTCTTTTCCGAGACATCATGTTCCTGAGTATCCCTCACTCCTGGTATCCAGCCTCACATACTCATCTGTGGGTAACTTTCAACATTCAATTCCAGGGTCTTCCCTCAATCCCATTTGTTTAGACCAAACTTATATGTCATAGATTGAACAGATGTGTTCTTAAGAGCTGTTCACTTTGTGCATGATGAGCAAAGCAATTTACGTATTTTATTTCACCTATTTGGATATCAAACTACACCGACAGTTCAAAACCACTGGGGACAACTGCCATGTAAAGTTTTGATTTTAATCTCATTTGCCTATGATTTTGGGTTATAATATACCATAAAATGTTTGTTGAATAAATGAATGATTGAGTATTGCCTGTCCTACCTCTCCTTCTTTGCCTAATAAATCACATATTTCAAAACTCAGGTCAGATATTACCACCTTCAGGGAATCATTCCTAAACCCTCCTTCCACTCTGGGCTAATGCTCATCCCACAGAATTCTTATGAAGTTCCGGATTCTCAATCTATCATGAAGCACTGATAGCCAAAAATTATTTCTACCCACTAGGTGTCGCTGTGTCAAAATTCACTCAATGGCAAAGGGATTTTTGTTGTTGGTGGTATTTAGATGTCTTTAGAGATGCCACGTGGAACAAAACACCCTCAATAAAACAGTGAGATATATTCAGTATATACTCAGTAACAAATATAATCAGTAAAGAAGAGTCATGTTCAAAAGAATACATTTTCTAAGGTATTTGGCACACTGCCACTAGAGATTAAGAACTCAAAAAAGTGAATAGGGGAACAAGGACTGATATTTAACTTCTTATTTGGAATTAAATTCAAATACACAAGAAAGCAGTATGAATAAGAACAGTGCAAAGAATACCAATATGCCTCTTATCTAGACTCACCTACTGTTAAAATTTTCCACCTTTTACTTCACTATTTTCCTCCTTCCCTCTCTCTCTCAGTCTCAACTGAAAGTCCATTTGGTTTTTAATTCTAAACATTTTTGTTATGTTTTTTTCTAGGAATATCACTTGCCTTCATATTCAGGCAAACAACTTCTTTTTTAAAAATGTTGAAAATGATACAAGACTCTGTGATATGAGAGTGTGAGGGATAATGTTGGCATAAGAGCCTAAAATTTTGATATGTACAGAGAAGGAAAGAAAATGTTACTACCAAAATTTCCTACTTTATAATTCTTTGAAAGACAGGTTCCACATGCAACATTTTCTTCAGAGCCCCTGTGACATCTTTATTCCTAAGACTATAGATTAACGGGTTTAGGACAGGAGTGAGGATAGTGTAAAAGAAAGACACTACCAAGTCCTTCTCCGGGGTGTGGTAGGAGCTGGGGATCATGTAGGTATAGATGGTAGCCCCGTAGAAGAGGATGACCACAGTCATGTGGGAGGAGCAGGTGGTAAAAGCCTTCTTCTGGCCCTCTACTGAGTTCATCTTGTGGATAGTAAGCAAGATCAAAGAGTAGGAGCTTGAAATGACTGTCACAGGAATGAGGAGCATGAGGATACAGCACAGGTATATGAGTGTCTCAATGAGTGAGGTGTCAGAGCAGGAGAGTTTTATTATAGCAGGAACCTCACAGAAGAAGTGATGGATCTCCCTGGATCTGCAGAAGGGGAAGGTCATGGTGATGGGAGTGAGCATGAAGCCATCCACTGAACCCAAGAACCAACAGCCAGCTGCCAGGAAGAGACATATTCTGTAGTTCATTAGGACAGGGTAACGGAGTGGATGGCAAATGGCCATGTATCGGTCATAGGCCATGGCAGCTAGAAGGAAAAATTCTGACCCTGCTAGTGTCAAATAGAGGAACATCTGTATCCCACATTCAGGAAATGAGATCTTCTTGACACCCATGACCCGGTCCATGAGCATCTTCGGCACAGTGACAGAAATGTACATCACATCCATGACAGACAACTGGCTGATGAAAAAGTACATGGGAGTGTGGAGGTGGGCATTAGAGAGTATCAGGAGGATCAGGGTGGTGTTTCCAGTGAGGGCCATCAGGAAAATCACAAAAATGACCACACAGAGCAGAGTTGGGTGTTTGGATTGACTGAAGAGTCCTAGCAGGATAAAATAAGATCTTCCAGTGTGGTTGGCCAGCCACGTGGTGTTGTCCATGAGTTTTTACCTAGGGCATCAAGGAGAGTTTTGAGGTTACAGATATCACTCATGAGGATGTAACCGTCTGAAATTCATGTTCGGTGTGTATGTGTGTGTTCGTGTGGGTGGGAGGGTGTGCACTGGTGTGAGCCCAGTTTTACTAACAGAAGAAAGTTCCATGGATTGTAGAACTTTGGTGCTGATGTGGGGATTATAAATCACTTTTACCAGAAAAAAATAAGTGAATTCACAACTGTGGGTTGAAAGGATTGGTAACTTATACTGAAGTTGCCAGAGTTCAAGGTTATGAAGTTACCTGATGAGGGTGTCCTTTATCAGCATGTAGTAAAAAAAAAGACTTGAAAAATCATTTCCCCATGTAACACAAAGAAAGAAAAGGGAAATTGAGGAAAAGACAAGAGAGAGACAGAGTGAGAAAAATCAAATTTCTTATTTCTGAAGTGTTTGTTAAATTGAATTGAATTAACCTGTCTGATTAAGAACCACTGGGATCTTAAAACTATGCTGGCATGGCTGACCCCCTAGAGGCCACAAGGGGCAGAGGAGGGAGTGGCACAAACTCTGCAATCAGCCTACTGCCCTCTATCCAGTTTCCCTTCTACTTGCACCGTAAGTTACTAAACTCTCCTTTCCTTGGTCCACTGTCTATAAAAATAATAGGAATACAGTATAACCTAATGTATGGTGATAATTGTTTTGTAGGTTACCACTGAGCTGGTCCCAACTCATAGCGACCATGTGGACAACAGATGGAAACACTGCCCTCTCTTGTGACTTCCTCAAATTGTTGTTCTGCTTGAGTCCATTGTTGGAGAGGTGGTGTCAATTCATCTTATTGAGGGTCTTCCTCTTCTTCATTGACCCTCTACTTTACCAAGCATAACGTCGTTTTCCAGGGACTGGTGCCTCCTGATAACAGGTCCAAATGTGAGACAGAGTCTCACCATCCTCTCTTCTAAGGAACATTCTGGCTGTACTTCTTCCAACACAGGTTTGTTCATTCTTCTGGCAGTCCATAGAATATTCAATATTCTTTGCCAACACCATAATTCAAAAACATTGATTCTTCTTCAGTCGTCCTTATCCATTGCCCAGTTTTCCAAGCATAGGAGGTGATTCAAAATACTATGGCTTAGGTCAGGCGTACCTTGTCCTTAAAGTGACATCTTTGCTTTTTTAACACTTTAATGAGGTCTTTTTGAGCCCTAATGGTGCAGTGGTTGAGAGCTTGGCTGCTAACCAAAAGATCAGTAATTCAAATCCACCAGTCACTCCTTGGAAACAGTATCTTTGAGTTCTACTCTGTCCTATAGAGTCACTAGGAGTCAGAATCAACTTGTCTGGAACAGTTCTTTGGTTTGCAGATTTGCCCTATACAGTATGTCATTTGATTTCTTGACTGCTGTTTCCATAGGTGTTGATTGTAGATCCAAGTAAAATAAAAATTTTGGCATTTTTAATGTTTTCTCCATTTGTCATGATGTTGCTTATTGGCACATTGTGAGGATTTTTGTTTTCTTTAAATTGAGATGTAACCCATAATGAAGGCTGTAGTCTTTGATATTCATCAGTAATTGTTTCAATCCTTCTTTGTTTTCAGCAAGCGAGATTTTGTCATCTGTACATAGCAGGTTTTTAATGAGTCTTCCTCCAATCCTGATGCCATGTTCTTCTTCATATAGTCCAGTTTGTAGGATTATTTTCTCAGCATACAGATTGAATACATACGGTGAAAAGATACAACCCTGACACACTCCTTTCCTAATTTTAAACCACAAAGTATCTCCAGCTCTGTCTGAATGACTGCCTCACGGTACTGTTTCTGCATAAGCACAATTAATTGTTCTGGAATTCTCATTTTTTGAAACTGTTATTCATAATTTGTTATGACCCACACAGTCGAATGTCTTTACATAGTCAATAAAACACAGGTAAACATCTTTCTGGAATTCTCTGATTTAGGCTACAATTCATCTGACATCAGCAATGACATGGTGAGCATAGATTAGGTAAAATAATGATAATACTTAGAACATTACCTGGCACAGAATACTAAACACATAAACTAATACTTCAGAGCATTAATATCTAAGACATTATTACACAGAAGCTGTAAAAGCTGGCTGTAGCTGTTGTTGTCTAATGACATGAGATACGTGAGTTCTCCAATTTCAGTATCATAGCCTTATTTTTTGAAAATTTGATTCTGATAATTTTTGTATTAAAGATAGCTTATTCATTTCTGTTATATTAGGGTCACTATGAGTCTGAATCGACTCAGCAGCACTGGGTTTGGTTTGGGATGGTTATCAAAAAATCAAACACACTCAATGATAAAGCATTCATTACCTTAATTAAAAAATATATAATATCAACTAAAATTCCAAAAAAATTTTAATTGGGTCTCAAAACAGCTAACGTGGAGCTTTATGGAAAATTCCATCTCCTTTCTGTCAACTACATGCTTCCTTGAGGTGAGATTCATCTCTATTATCTCTAAATCTCAGGGGAAAGGGATGAGCTAGCATTTATAGGGTCACTGACTTTCACCAGACAAGGCTTAGTATATTCAGAAACATTGTCAGCTTTGCTGCTCTTTACATTCAGTCTTTCATGGAAACGGAGATGCAAAGAGAGAGAACTTGCAAAACACTTGGAAGTCTCTCACTCCGATTTACCACTTTCCTCCTCTATCTCGCTTCTTATGTTTCTCTGATCATGAATCAAAGATAAGTTAAACTTGATTACATTTAAGGAAGTGAAAATCTGTCTACTAAGGAAAAAAAGAAAAGCTCATATAAATGTGATTCAAAGTAGAATTGAATCAGAAAAACAACAGACTCAAAATACACCTGGCCTTCCTGAAATGAATCAGTAATAACATCTTCCACACTTTTTTCTCAAGGGGATTAAACCTTTGAAACTTTTCAATTTCTGAAATATTAAATTTTAAAAGCCTTTACCAGCAGGAAGTAAATATCAGATGCTTTTGATGGGAAGAGTTTAAAAGTGTTATGATGCATAGATAGTTTAGGAAGAGTTTATAACACTTTCAAATATGTTTTATACACTTGTAATAACTCCAAAGACTATGAGAGTCAATTTACTAAACTCCTAAATTCTGGTGTGGTGAAGCCATAGGCAGCCACGCAACCAGATAATGACGTAAATGTCCACAAACCTGGGACACATTGTGTAAACAAAACGTATATACTCTATCCCATTGCACTGGCAGATGGAACCTGAGTGAAGTGAAAAACAGCCCCATAAGCCGCAAAACACACCTGTATGTGTGTCAAAATGAAGTGAGGATTCTTGCAGAGTCTGGCACTCATGAAGACCTCAAAGCTATTTGCCAAATGAATGGAGCAGTGGGGTGGAAGAAGATGGGCAGGAGGGCAGGTGTGGGCACTGGCAAATCTCTCCTGCAGTTTTGTGAATGGGGTAACTGGCGGCAAGCCTTGTTGAATGGTCCTTGTTCATTCTTAATGTTTCTAATCCAATTTCTTGAGCTTAAAACCAAAAGTTTAGAGCGTATTTAACTTAGGAAATCATTAATAGTGGTAGTGGAGCAATATAGAACCTTTATTTGGAGTTCACTGCAGCTCAGGAATTGTTCTAGTGCTTTACCACCTAATATTCCCCTAGAATAAATGAGAATTTTTTTGTTTTTTTTTGTTTTTACTGATTAGAAAATTTAGGTTCTCTGCCCATCTGCACATGATCCCCCAGCTGGCCACAGGGAAGACTCACATCTCAGCAGCTGTGCAGAGCCCAGAGCCTCTAACTCTGCCTCATGCTCTTGTGGACCTAATTCTACACTAATCCAAAAGTCTTCAATTGGGGTTTTAAACCATCCTATGTTTTTATGTTAGTTTCCTCAGGCAAACAAAAATACGATCCAGCCAGGTGTTTCTAGTGTTTTCTATCGGACATAATGCCCACTGGAAGTCAAATCAAGTCACTTTTCTTCTGTAAAATTTCAGTCTCAGAAAAATGAGAACCTCATCCAAAATCCAAGGAAGAATATTGTTTTGGCCATAAATAATTGGAAATTAAAACAAAAAATTCCTTATATGTTGAAACTAATGTGTTTTATAAAGAGATTTGAAGGAAAAAGTATATTTGCTTTTCTCTTTAAAAAATAGGTGATAAGAAATAGGAAGATATTGAGGAAATATTGTCAAGAACCCCTAGGATGTATCAGAGCAGAGCAATGATTTGGGGATGTAGGTTTCACTTTGCTCCTGTCTGGAGCAAAGTTCTGTCTACATGTCTGGTTAAACCACTATCAGATGATGTGCAAGCCTCATCCACGTGGGTTTGTGGTGTGTGGTTGTGGTTAAGTTTGCAAAGAGAAGTGGAGAAGTGACATGACCCCTGGCTTTTCTCTGCCCAGTAGGGGCTGGAAGAATGTTTCTGTTGATAAATTTCCTCTGGGACATTGAAGAAGAATGCAAGTAAGTGGGTTAAGAAGCTAATAGATATCTCCAAGGCACTTGTTTTTAAAAAACCTTTTTCTCATGTCTTTTCATCTCCTTTTCTTGTTAAACTCAACGTTCATTGACAGTGGCATCACTAGGGTTGGTGTCACCCAGTGTGGTACTCGTGTGTCACCCACACCAAACCTGGGGTGGGCAGGGATGGCAGGAAAACACCTTCCAACTCCCACCCATGTGGCTTATCAAATCTCCTCCCCTTGGCCATTGGCCAGGTGGAGATATTCCTCTCCACCTAAAGGTGAGTGTCAAGGCCCAGCTGCCCGGACCCTGAATGGAGTGTGATGAGAAAGGTGACAAATTACAGACTGAGTGACACCAACCCTAGTGACTGGTAGGTGAGGGGGTTGGTGACAAGATACCACACTGGGTGATGGGTGACACCAACCCTAATGATGCCACTGCATGGTGGCCCCTCCTCCAACAGCACTGGCCCACCCAACACTGCACCTGACCCTGGGGTCATTTTGGTGTCACCACCTCTGACAGTATCAGAGAGTACAGTCTGCACCCTCCACAAACTTCTAGTGATGCCACTGTGCATTGAAATCTTAACCTATATTAATAACAATCTTAAATCTCATCATTGGCAATAAAATCTTATCTATGAAATATGAGTTAATTTATATATAGATTTTGTCATTTTACAAAATTTTTGTGTGTATGCATATGTATCCTCACTTAATCTTAAGGTAATTTTGTTCTTTTGTTTCTGTCTTTCAGAGTGATGGAATCTGCAACTCAGAGTTAACTGACATGTCAAGGATGACCTCACTAATCGGTACATACTGTGGTCATAACTAGGACTAAGGTTGTCGCCACATCTTTGTCTCTATCACTCTTCAGTAGGTTAGTGGTTGTTCTCTTTCATTCTATGTTCTTTTGTTTTTTCATCCAATTGTAAAGTGCTCACTTTTATTTTAAATGATAGCAGAATAATTGCAAAAAAAAATCTAAGCACAAACTGGTATAAAGAAAATTTAAAAATTAACCATAATGTAATCATCCAGACAAAAACACTGCTTAAAAGTCATGTGTTGCATTCAAACTACAAGTATTTACTGAGTACATGCTGTATGCCAGGTACCTAGGATAAAACAGGGAACAAGATTGAAACAACCCCTACCCTCTTCCAGCCAAATTCTTCCAAACCTTTTATCTGTTTTAAGGTTTTGGAGCAATTTTGATCACATTCTCGTTGTGTTAAAAAATTTTGGAATACATGGCTCGTCACGATACCTTTTGTCCAGAGGGTGTGCTTTGTTTGTCAGGTCCACACTTACCTGAGGTGCCCTCCTCTGAACCTCCAAGGCTCCAGGCTGTTGGCAGCACTTCCTGACTCCTTTGCCAACTGGCTCCTGAAGGCTCTGAGAGTGGAGGAACTGGGTAAACACTTGAAGGTGGAGGAAGAAACAAGGATTTCTTCTTTTCCTCTTCTAGTGATGGTCTCTGACAGCTCAGCAGCAGCTGTGGGCAACTGGGGACCATGTAGAGAATGTAGGCTCCATCACCCAAAGGCAGTCTCAGCTGCATTGCAGGGAACGCAGCATCTGCAGTTACTGCTCATCAGCAGTTGTGGGTTCCACCAGCAGCCCCAGGAGCGCAGCATCTCCATCACCTCAAAGGTGAGAAGTGTGTGGAGCTCCTTCCTATCATCTATTTTTATGGAAAAAACAAACGTGCTATTTTTCTTTCAATTTCTCTATATAACACATAATTCTGATCCTTGGGAACCAACACATGGCTGCCTCCCTTCCCCAGCTTTCCCATCTTGCCCTTTTATCACCTCTGTAACCAATCTCTGACCTTAAATCGTTACTATTTGGATTGTTGAAAGGGTTTTTGTATATTTTTGTATAACTGAACATTGACTAATGTGTTTAATATTCTATAAATCAACTATACCACAATTATTATTCTCTTTTCATATGGAAAACTTACATTGTATTCAAATTTATAAATTATATGTTGTGCTGAAATAGAAATTCTTTTATAAAAATCATTCTCTTATGTATTATGCCCTAGAGATATAAAACCTTTCCATGAACTTACAATAAAAATACACAGCATTTAATTGCTTTTACAAAAGCTTCTGCAAATTTGTGCTATAACATCCCAGGCCCCTAGGGACAGACCCCTCCTGGTCAAATCAGGACAGACCCCTCCTAAATCCCTCAGGATAGGCCCCTCAGGAAAAGCTCCCTCCCAGCACCTACAACACGTTTCCTCCTGGTCTCCTCAGGACAGGTCTTTCCTCAGCCCCATCAGAAAAGACCCCCTCTTAGGCATGCATGCTCTCTCCAGCCATGCAGAACTCATCTTGGCTGTGCTTGTGTCTCTCAGCCATGCAAGCCTTTCTGCCTTTGGCTTCCCCACCCGCTGCCTCTCTAATTCTAAGTGGCCCAGCTCATAGCAACAAAAGAGAGCCAAAGAAAGTAGAAGAAACAAAATATATAACAGGAGGATCAACACAGCCAGATGACAGTTCTCTGAAATGATGAATGATGCTTATGCATTTCTGCTGCAAATGACCAAGAAATTAGAGAGAAGGCACAAATAATGATTATGAGCAATGAAGAAAGTGACATTACTAGAGATGCGGGAGAGTTAAATGGATAATGACAGGATACTAAGTGAATCTGGGATATGTTTATTTATTCTGGAATACATACAAATTCATACATTCAGGAAACAGGTACAAAAATGGGCATAGTAATATTATTTGTAGTTGCTAAAAATTGAATACAACATATATGCTAATCAGTAATGAGTGAATAAATGGATAATGATATTGTCAGGCAATTAAATCCTATAATGTAAAGGAAATGAATACATTCACGATGATTGCAACAAGGCGAACAAATTTTATAAATGGGATAATGAGCATAAATAGAAGCAACTCACAAAAGATGCAGAATATTATCTATTCATGTAAAAGCAAAATCAATTGGTATTGTTAGCTATGTATAAAGAGGTCAGAAATCTATAACCAAAAATAAGAAAATGATTTCTATAAAATTCAGGATACTGCTGGACCTTTCCTTAAAATGCTCTTTATCTCTTTTCTTGGCAAATTATTTTTCATGAGATCATTTCTGTGAAATGAATTTCCCTCCTAGATGCCTCATGGCTTCACATTGCTCTTATCAACTGCAATCTCATGTATATAGAGCCCTCTCCACCACTAGCAACTAGAGAGTGTGTTTCGTTCACTGCTTTACCCTTTGTGAACCACACAGCATAGGTGGCATTGAAGGTGTTCAAAAGTGGGTGGATAAATAATTGAATGATTTGAGATTCTAGAATTATTTGCATTTTCAAAACTGGATGAGTAAAATTTATATTAAATCAAAGTCAACTTGGGTAAACAATCAGTGAGAAAAGAATAACATAAGCATTGTTCAAAATGGTTTTGCAGTTCAATGCAATACTTAGGGAGAGATGTCTAACCAGAAGATGGAAAAAGTCCAGAAATACTGCCCATTCATTCAACAGACCCCTGAGGAGTTCCTATTGTGTGTCTCATTCTACACTGCTTTCTGAGTGCACAATGATGAGCTGGGCAAGACATACCATGGAGAGAGACATGGGCAAGACCAACAAACATTCAATCATACCCGGGAGTAAGTTAAGGGTTTTCTAGACCCTTCGAGGGGCCAGGTCTTGGGTTGGCACTTCGTATATATTAGCATCAATATTCCAAGCCTCTTGGTGACATTTATTCTATTTATATATGTGTTGTTCTTGGGTGACATGGAGTTAATTCTGACTCATAGCAATTCTTTATGACAGTGGAATTGCCCATAGGGTGTTCTAGGCTGTAATCTTTATAGAAGCAGATTACCAGGTCTTACCTTACACAGAGCCGCTGGTAAACAGCTGAGAGCTTAACCATTGCACCACCTGGGCTCCTTCTATAAGTATACAGTACTTTTCTAATGATAGAGAAACTGAAGTGGCAGTGAGATAAAGTAATCTGATTTTGAGTATTACTGTGTAACAAATCTACTAATTAGCCTCAGGCCTCTCTGACTCTGCAATCACACCATACTTCATGACTTGAAGGCAAACACGTTGGGAAGAGACACTAGGAGTGTAGAATGGTACAAAGGAACAAAGGGAACAAACACATCAAAGCAGCCAGCATGTGCTGTCTGTGCATATTACTCCACTCGATTAGGAAGTTTTGCTTTCTCCATCTTAGAGTGAGGTAAAGGGAACCCTGTAGGCTTATGGAACCTCACAAATATCTCCCAGATCTTTAGATTTTAAGTGGAAAGTGCAGGTCTGGAACCCAAGACTGACTGGTTTTAAATTCAATCCCTGCTCTCTTATTCATTCAATTGCAACAGTTCCCCAAAACCTAGTGGTAACTTCAAAGTCAGTATTTTAGTTTTGCTTAGCAAAATATCCTCCAGGGGACAAGCAGATAAACAAAACACACGTTTCTAAAAAAAAAAAAAACACTACAAAAGACTTACTAATAATTTTGATAACGTAATAATAAGAATAACTAACATTGTTTAATTAGTTCTTCATCTATACCGTCCCCTTGGGCAGCTTTGCTCCTTCTATTTCTTTGCCTTATTCTAACTGATCTCTAACATTAAATTTTACCTATCTATAGACAAGCTTCTCTTATGTTTACGGTGTTATATTTTTAGCTTGACTTGGTGGGATTATTTCCAAATCCAGGCACATTGCTTTCATGCACTACAGGAATGACCATCAGTTGAGAAGCAAATGTCTTTAGCTCAGGTGTCGTAAAAATCAATTGATTGAAAGTGCAGGCGATATGGAAACACCTGAGTTCCACTCTCTTGATAGTAAATAAGGCAAAGTCAGGGTTCTGTGCCAAGTGTACTAACTTAATGACTTTGGGATCCAAAAGATCTTGTTGCACATTAACCTGAGCAAACTTATTTACCAATTTCTTGCATACCAGAAACACTAGACTGATAAATTATTTTGTTTATGAAAATAATAGTGATTTGATGCTACTCGTACATTTTCAGCAAGAAATCTGGATATGCACATGAGGTCTGTGAGAGGAAATAAGACTGGTGGCAAATTTAAAACCACTGTGTTATTTGTCAAAGTTTCAGAAGAAAAAGGCTGAGATTAAGATTTTCTAATCTTATTAGCCATTAAGAAAACCAAAACCAAACCCAGTGCTGTCTAGTTGATTCCAACTCTTAGCGACCCTATAGCACAGAGTAGAACTGCCCCATAGAATTTCCAAGGAGCGCCTGGTGGATTCAAACTGCTGACCCTTTGGTTAGCAGCCATGGTACTTAACCACTATGCCACCAGGGTTTCCCATTAGCCATTAGAGAAATACAAATCAAAACTAAAACGAGATACTGTCTCATCCCCAAAAGGCTAGCATTAATAAACAAACTCAAAATAGTAAATGTTGAAGAGGTTGTGGAGAGGTTGGAACACTTAAAAACTGCTGGTGGGAATGTAAAATGGTATGATCACTTTGGAAATCAATTTGGTACTTCCTTAAAAAGCTACAGAAGTAGCATATGATCCAGCAGTTCTGCTGCTTGTAATATATCCTAGAGAAAGAAGAGCCCTCACAAGAATAGATATATGCATAGCCATGTTCATTGCAGCAGTGTTCACAATAGCAAAAAGGTAGAAACAACCAAGGTGCCCATCAATGGACAAATGGATAAACAAATTACGGTGTATTCACACAATGGAGTACTATGCATCCATAAAGGACAACAATGAATCTGAGAAACATCTCATGACATGGATGAATCTGGAAGGCATTATGCTGAGTGAAATTAGTCAGTCAGAAAAGGACAAATATTGTATGAGACCACTATTAAAAGAACCCAAGAAAAAGTTTAAACACAGAAGAAAATATTTTTTGATAGTTATGAGGGTGAGGGGACCCTGGTGGTGTAATGATTAAGTGCTATGGCTGCTAACCAAAGGGTCGGCAGTTCGAATCTGCCAGGCCCTCCTTGGAAACTCTATGGGGCAGTTCTACTCCATCCTATAGGGTCGCTATGAGTCGGAAATGACTTGACAGCACTGGATTTGGTTTTTCTTAGACGACGGTGAGGAGGGAGGGAGAGGGGTATTCGCTAACTAGATAGTAGACAAGAATTATCTTAGGTGAAGGGAAAGATAACACACAATACAGGGGAAGTCAGCACAACTGGACCAAACCAAAAGGTAAGAAGTTTACTGAATATGACTAAACACTTGGAGGAACAGAGTAGAAGTGGCACGAGTATAGGGACCATGATTTCAGGGAACATCTAGGTCAATTGGCATAACAAAGGTTATTAAGAAAATGTTCCGCATGCCACTTTGGTGAGTGGCATCTGGGGTCTTAAAAGCTAGCAAGTGTCCATCTAATATGCATCAATTGGTTCCAACCAACCTGGAGGAAAGGAGAATGAAGAACAGCAAAGATACAGGTAAATATGAGCCCAAGAGACAGAAAGGACCACATAAAGCAGAGACTCCATCAGCCTGAGGCCATAAGAACTAGCTGGTGCCTTGCTATCACAAATGACCACCGTGACAGGGAACTCAACAGAGTCCCTGGCAGAGCAGGAGAAAAGTGGGGTACAGAACTCAAATTCTAGTAAAAAAGACTAGACTTTTTGGTCTGACTGAGGCTGGAGGGGGATCCAGAATACATGGCTCCTGAACTCTCTTTTAGCCCAGAACTGAAACCAATCCCAAAGTCATCAGACAAAGATTAGACTGGGTTATAAGACATAAAATGATACTTGTGAAGAGAGTGTTTCTTAGCTCAAGTAGACACATGACACTAAATGGGCAGCATCTATCCTGAGGAGAGATGAGAAGGTAAAAAGGACAAGAGTTGGTTGAATGGACACAGGAAATCTGGGATGGAAAGGAGTGTGCTGTCACATTATAGGGAGAGTAATTAGGGTCACATAATAATGTGTGCATAAATTTTTGCATGAGAAACTAATTTAAATTGTAAGCTTTCACGTAAAGCCAAAAAAAGCTGTCACCTTTCAGAAGGCAATTGCCAGGCCTGTCTTCCGAGGGGCTCTGGTAGGTTCAAACCATCAACATTTTTGCTAGAAGTCAAGCACTTAACTATTTGCTCCACTCTGGGACTCTGGTAAAACCATATGGTGAAGTGAATATTATTCAACAATAAAATGAATGAAGTGCTGATACACGCTACAATATAAATGAACCTTGAAAACTGTGGTAGCAAAAGAAGCTGGTCACAAAAGATCACATTCTGTATGAGTCCTTTTATATGAAATGTCCAGAAGAGCCACAGCGGTACAGACAGAAAGTAGATTAGTGGTTACCAGGAGCTGGGAGCCTGGTGGTGGGGGGCGATTGAGTATAACCACGAATTAATATGTGGTTTCTTTTCAGGGGGGATGGCTGCACAACCCTGTGAACGTGTACAGCTATTGAATTATATGATTTAAATGGGTGACTTGTACAGTTTGTAAATTGTATCTTAATAACCAAAAAAAAAAAAAAACCCCACTGCCATCGAGTCGATTCCGACTCATATTAATAAAGTTTTTCTTAAAAGATTTCCTAAATTTCCACCCTCTCACTGACTTTTGTATCTTAGTTAAAACCTAAAGAATCTAAATATGGAACTGTATTTATTTACAGCCTATGACCCGCGAAACTAGATGAACACATTAACACTCTAGAAATTTAATGTGTATTGATATTTGATCTGGGGAGTTTTAATGGCCAGACAGTATTTAAAACATTGCTGTTTATGAAGCTCATGTTCAACATTTGGAAAAAAAAGTGTTCAGATGTACTTACAACTGTAGACACAAGAATGCAGTGACTGGCACAAATGAACTGTGATTTGAAGACTATTGTAAAGTGAGGGAACATCCAATTCCCCCCCCCAGGTTTCTGCTAGGATATGAAATCTTCACAGTGATTCACGTCTAGGGTTAAAAGCGTTGACTACCCAAATCTCATACTAAAATGGCTAGTGAAGGTGGGATGGGAGATAAGATACAGGGCGCTCTCTAGAAACTATTGAACCACAGATAACAGGACTCTGAAAAACTTATAAAAAGAGGTAATTCAGGAGGAGTAAGCACGCATGACAGGGAGGGAAGATCTGGGAGGACTTCGTGTTGGGGTCCAGAAACCAGAGAAAAGAATGAGATGAGAGACAGGGAGGGGAGGAAAGAAAGAAGGAGAACAGGGAGATGGTCATTCTTAGGCTTTCACATTTCCGACGTTTCTCCGTCTCATCCCTGATGGCATCACGCTCCCCAGGACCCCTGTGACATCATTGTTCCAGAGGCTGTAAATGAGGGGGTTCAGCATAGGGATGATGGTGCTGTAAAAAGCAGACACCATCATGTCCTGCTCAGCTGTGTGGTAGGATCCAGGGAGCATGTAGGTGCAGATGGAGGCACCAAAAAAGAGCAGCACTACCACCATGTGAGAGGGGCAAGTGGAGAGGGCCTTCCTTTGGGCCTCAGTAGCGTTCACACAAAATAGAGAGTTTTTTAGAACTCACCTCATAGGATAGTTAAAAAGACTAAATGAAGCAATGTACATTATGTCTGCGACACAATGTGAATGTTAAACAATTCCTTAAGGCGCCCATTTCACTTATGGACACAGTAGCTCGTCACAGGGACTCAGTAATAGCAGTAGTAGCTGATGCTATTGTTACATTAACATCATTAGTGGTGCTAACATCATCAATGAAATTTCTGAAAAGTTGGAAGTCCTCTGAAATCTCCTCAAATACCGTCCAGCCATCATATCTCTCTATTAACACCCTCACCCTCACTGACATATTTCATTTGTATTTGATTCTTGCTCACATGATTGAGCTCAGTAAACAGCAGCACTCTGCATCAGGAGCAGAGGGGGAGCCCAGGTGCTGGGGAAGAGCAGCTCAGGGCTGCAGGGGGCAGGCCAGCAGAGCAACAGTATGCTGGCTGGTCCCTTTCCTAATGGAAGTGGGGATTAATTTGGCAAAGGGAAATATAATCTTCTTCCTCAAAGTCACAGTACAGAAAATGTAAATGCTGTAAATAATAAGTAGGTAGTTGGCAAATGAATTAAGCCATTATTTGTTTTCCCTTTGCAGATACCATTTATCCTCCCAAACAGCTCTTAATATATTAGACATTTTGTACACACTGGTAGAATGAGGTTAAAGGAGCTGGATGGAGCAGTTGAGTCATAAACCACACAAAGCTGCAGCCCTAAACCCCAGCCTAGGGGTCCCTCCAGGTCTCTAACTCCATTTACTTAGAAAACTAGCAAAATTCCCCACTCTATAAATTTGCAGCTTAGTTCAGCTACTGCTATGCCTGAATATTTCAATTTTAATTTTCTGGTTGAAATGCTTGAGTCACACCTAACTCATTTATCTTTAAAGGAGAGAATTAAATTTTTAGCTATGGAAAGTTCAGGATCACCATGACCAGACCTATTCTACCTCAGTGTTGCTATATCCCTGATTAGAGAAATGTGCAGAGTAAAATACACATAAAACTAAGAAACACAGGAATATGAATAAAATATATTGTACCTGAGGGCAGGGGGGGAAGCTGGGACTCCAGGAAATCTAAGGTGAGAATAAGATAAGAAGTCAAACAAGAATCAGATTATCTGCTCCTTATTTTGAATGTTTGTAAAGACCTGAAGAGATGGGTTAAAGAGCCACATATCAGGCAGAGAAAGACAAGGTATAGAGAGCTCATACCTTTTTTTTTTTTTTTTGCTCTAATGGACAGTAAATTTGAACCAAACCAGCCAAGTGAAGTGATCAGCTGCTTTCTCCCTTCCAAGGCGAGGCTGCCCTGGTTTAAGTTCAGGGAACAACACAGGGAAGTTACATCATCGGTTTCTTCACATTAGGGAATTGAGATGAGCTACTGTTCTCAAATCCTTTTTGCTCTGTTGAACAAGCATAAAAGCAACCTAACCTAAACGGAAATTTCAATTTATTATTCATATTTCCCATACAATTTATTGACTCTTTCTTGGAGTTTCTACTTTCTTTAAAATCTTCTCAGAATCCATAAATGAATGGATTTATTTATCCATAGCTTTTTTGTGTTTTTTTTTGTTTGTTTTTCCATATGTTAACTTCCCATTCAAGGTACACATAGGAATTAAACATGTCGGCTGCTTATGTTGTTCATTTGTCAAAAAGCAAAACCCACCTTTTTCAAGAAAAAATCATAATTTTTTAAGCATTTCATTTTTCCTCTTTGCAAAGCATGTTTTTATATATATTTGTCAAGGGTACTCTCACTGTTTCTAAAAAAAAAAGGTATTTGAATCTAAGAAAGACAAAATCACGCAAAACATTAGTTCTATAAAGAGAACTTAAACCCCACGCTAATTTGAAATCCTGGGCCTTTCCACTCACACATTCTGTAACTGAATGCTATTATTTGTGTGTGTCATCAAATGGCGGCTATAGGAAGTTTATAGTATTACCGACTATTAACTTTTTTTTTTTTGCAATGTGTTATTTTTTTAAATTAATTTTTATTGTGCTTTAAGTCTCATACAAAAATTTATATACACCTTGTTATATACTCCTAACTGCTCTCCCTTTGATGAGACATTACAGTACTTGCCTTCACACTCTCTCCTCATGTTCATTCAGGTAGCTTCTGCCACCTCTGTCCTCTCATCTCCCCTCCAGACAGGAGATGCCAACATAGTCTCGTGTTGACTGTCAACTTGATCCAAGAAGCTCGTTCTTCACCAGTCTCATTTTCCATCCCCTATTCCAGTCTAATCCCTGTCTGAAGAGTTGGCCTTGGGGATGGTTCCTGCCCTGGGGTAACAGAAGGTCTGGGGTCCATGGCCTCTGGGGTCCCTCCAGTCCCAGTCTGACCATTAAGTCTGGTCTTTTATGAGAATTTGGGGTCTGCATCCCACTGCTCTCCTGCTCCTTCAGGGTTTCTCTGCTGAGTTCCCTGTCAGAGCAGTCATTGGTTGTGGCCAGGTACTATCTAGCGCTTCTGGTCACAGGTTGATGTGGTCTCTGGTTTATGTGGTCCTTTTTGTCTCTTAGGCTCATAGTTATTTTGTGTCTTTGGTGTTCTTCCTTCTTCTTTGTTCCAGGTGGGTTGAGACCAATTGATGCACCTTAGATGGCCACTTCCTAGCATTTAAGACTGCAGATGCCACTCTCCAAAGTGGGATGTAGAATGTTTTCTTAATAGATTTTATCATGCCAGTTGACTTAGATGTCCCCCGAAACCATGGTCCTCAAACCCCCGTCCCTGCTATGCTGGCCTTTGAAGTGTTCAGTTTATTAAGGAAACTTCTTTGTTTTTGGTTTAGTCCATCTGTGTTGACCTCTCCTGTATTATGTATTACCTTTCCCTTCACCTAAAATGAAACTTATCTGCTATCTAATTAGTGAATACCCCCTCCCTCCCTCCGACCCACCCCCTTCTCATAACCATCAAGGAGTATTTTCTTCTCTGCTTAAACTGTTTCTCCAGTTCTTCTAATAGTGGTCTTATACAATTTTGCAATTGACTGATTTCACTCAGCATAATGTCTTCCAGATTTCTCCATGTTATGAAATGTTTCATGGATTCAACATTGTTCTTTATCAGTGCATAGTATTCCATTGTGTGGATATACCATAGTTTATTTATCCATTCATCCATTGATGGGCACCTTCGTTGCTTCCAACTTTTTGATATTGTAAACAGTGCTGCCGTGAACGTGGGTGTCCATATATCTCTTAGTGTAAAGGCTTTTATTACTATAGGATATATTCCAAGTAGTGGGATTGCTGGATCATATGGTAGTTCTATTTCTAGCTTTTTAAGGAAATGCCAAATTGATATCCAAATTGGTTGTAACATTTTACATTCCCTCAAGCAGTGTTTAAGTATTCCAGTCTCTCCACAACCTCTCCAACATTGATTATTTTGTGTTTTTTGTATTAATGCTGGCCTTGTTGGAGTGAGATGGAAACTCATTGTAGTTTTGATTGGCATTTCTCTAATGGCTAATGATCGTGAGCATTTCCTCACGTATCTGTTAGCCGCCTGAATGTCTTTAGTGAAGTGTCTGTTTATATCCTTTGCCCATTTTTTAATTGGGTCGTTTGCCTTTTGTGGTTGAGTTTTAGCAGAATCATATAGATTTTAGAGATCAGGCGCTGGTGGGAGATGTTATAGCTGAAAACTTTTTCCCAGTCTTTTGGTGGTCTTTTTACTCTTTTGTTGAAGTCTTTGGACGAGCATAGCTGCTTGGTTTTTAGGAGGTCCCAGTTATCTGGTTTCTCTTCAGCATTTTTAGTAACTTTTTGTCTTCTGTTTATGCCATGTATTAGGGCTTCTAACTTTATCCCTATTTTTTCTTCCATGATCTTTATCGTTTTAGATTTTATGTTTAGGTCTTTGATCCATTTCGAGTTAGTTTTTTTGTGCATGGTGTGAGGTATGGGTCTTGTTTCATTTTTTTACAGATGGATATCCAATTATGCCAGCACCATTTGTTAAAAAGACTATCTTTTCCCCAATTAACTGACACTGGGCCTTTGTCAAATATCAGCTGCTCATATATGAATGGGTTTATATCTGGGTTCTCAATTCTGTTCCATTGGTCTACATGTCTGGTGTTGTACCAGTACCAGGCTGTTTTGACTACTGCGGTGGTATGATAGCGTCTAAAATCAGGTAGAGTGAGGCCTCCCACTTTCTTCTTCTTTTTCTGTAATGCTTTACTTATCCGGGGCTTCTTTCCCTTCTATATGAAGTTGGTCATTTGTTTCTCCATCTCATTAAAAAATGCCATTGGAATTTGAATCGGAATTGCATTGTATATATAGATGGCTTTTGTAGAATAGACATTTTTACAATGTTAAGTCTCCCTATCCATGAGCAAGGTATGTTTTTCCATTTACGTATGTCCTTTTTGGTTGCTTGCAGTATAGTACCTTGTAGTTTTGTTTGTATAGGTCTTTTAAGTCTCTGGTTAGATTTATTCCTAAGTATTTTATCTTCTTGGGGGCTACTATGAATGGTATTGAATTTGGTGATTTCCTCTTTGATGTTCTTTTTATTGGTGTATGGGAATCCAACTGATTTTTGTATGTTTGTTTTGTAACCTGATACTCTGCTGAACTTTTCTGTTAGTTTCAGTAGCTTTTTGAGGATTCTTTAGGGTTTTCTGTGTCTAAGATCATGTCATCTGCAAACAGAAATACTTTGACTTCTTCCTTACCAATCTGGATGACCTTTATTTCTTTATCTAGCCTAACTGCTCTGGCTAGGACGTCCAGCACAATGTTGAATAAGAGCAGTGATAAAGGGCATCCTTGTCTGGTTCCCGTTCTCAAGGGGAATGTTTTCAGAATCTCTCCATCAAGGATGATGTTGGCTGTTGGTTTTGTATAAATGCCCTTTATAATGTTAAGGAATTTTCCTTCTATTCCTGTTTTTCTGAGAGTTTTTATCATGAATGGGTGTTGGAATTTGTCAAATGCCTTTTCTGCATCAGTTGATAAAATCATGTGGTTCTTGTCTTTTGTTTTATTTATATGGTGGATTACATTAATTGTTTTTCTAATATTGAACCATCCTTGCATCCCACCCTGGTATAAATTGCACTTGGTCGTGGTGGATTATTTTTTTGATATGTTGTTGAATTCTATTGGCTAGAATTTTGTTAAGGATTTTTGCATCTATGTTCATGAGGGATAAAAATCTGTGATTTTCTATTTTGTGCTGTCTTTAGCTGGTTTTGGTATCAGGGATATGGTCGCTTCATATAATGAGTTAGGGAGCATTCCATCCTTTTCTATGCTTTGAAATACCTTTAGTAGTAGTGCTGTTAACTCCTCTCTGAAAGTTCGATAGAACTCTGCAGTGAAGCAGTCAGGGCCAGGGTTTTTTTTTTTTTGGATTACCTTTTCGATCTCTTCTTTTTGTTGTGGGCCTATTTAGTTGTTCTACTTTTGTTTGTGTTAGTTTAGGTAGGTAGTGTTCTTCTAGGAATTCATCCATTTCCTCTAGGTTTTCAAATTTGTTAGAGTAGAATTTTTCATAGTAATCTGTTATGATTCTCTTAATTTCAGTTGGGTCTGTTGTAATATGGCCCATCTCATTTCTTATTTGGGTTATTTGTTTCCTTTCCTGTATTTCTCTAGTCAGTCTGGCCAATGGTTTTTCAGTTTTGTAAATTTTTTCAAAGAAGCAGCTTTTGGCCTAGTTAACTCTTTCAATTGTTTTTCTGTTCTCTAATTCATTTAATTCTACTCTAATTTTTATCATTTGTTTTCTTCTGGTGCCTGATGGTTTCTTTTTTGCTCTCTCTCTATTTGATCAAGTTGTAGTGACAGTTCTTTGATTTTGGCTCTATCTTCTTTTTGTATGTATGCATTTATTGATATAGGTTGACCTCTGAGCCCTCCTTTCGCTGTGTCCCAAAGGTTCTGATAGGAAATGCTTTCAGTCTCATTGCATTCTCTGAATTTCTTTATTCCATCCTTAATGTCTTCTATGATCCAGTCTTTTTGAGCAGGTTTTTCTTCAGTTTCCAAGTATTTGATTTCTTTTCCCTGGTTTTTCTGTCATTGATTTCTACTTTTGTGGCCTTATGGTCTGAGAAGATGCTTTATAATATTTCAATGCTTTGGATTCTTCAAAGTCTTTCCTTATGACCTAACATGTGGTCTATTCTAGATAATGTTCCATGTGTACTGGAAAAGAAAGTATACTTGGCTGCTGTTGGGTGGAGTGTTCTGTATAAGTCTATGAGGTCAAGTTGGTTGATTGTAGCAAGTAGATCTTCCGTGTCTTTATTGAGCTTCCTACTGGATGTCCTGTCCTTCACCGAAAGTGATGTGTTGAAGTCTACTACTATAATTTTGGAGCTGTCTATCTCGTTTTTCAATGCTGCTAAAGTTTTTTTTTTTAATGTATCTTGCAGCCCTGTTATTGTGTGCATAAATATTCAATATGGTTTTATCTTCCTGATAAATCGTCCCTCTAATCATTATGTAGTGTCCTTCTTTATCCTTTGTGGTGGATCTAACTTTAAAGTCTATTTTGCCAGAAATTAATATTGCCACTCCTGCTCTTTTTTGACTGTTGTTTGCTTGATATATATTTTTTTCCATCCCTTGAGTTTTAGTTTGTGTCTCTAAGTTTAAGGTGCCTCTCTTGTAGGCAGCATATAGACATACTGTATCTTTTTATCCAATCTGCAGCTCTCTGTCTCTTTATTCGTGCATTTAGTCCATTTACATTCAGTGTAATTATAGATAAGTATGAGTTTAGTGCTATCATTTTGATGCCTTTTTTGCATGTTGTTGACAATTTCATTTTTCCACTTCCTTTGTGTGCTGAGTTTTTCTTTGTAAATTGTGTGTTCCTCATTTTCATTGTAGCTGAATTTATTTTTGCTGAGTCATTCTGTTTATCTTGCTTTTTATTTCGAAGAATGGAATTGTTAGACTTCTTTGTGGTGACCTTAATATTTACCCCTATTTTTCTAAGTAAAAACCTAACTTACATTGCCTTATATCGCCTTGTTTTTCTCTCCATATGGAAGGTCTATGCCTCCTGTATTTAGTCCCTCTTTTTTAATTATTGTAATCTTTCACATAATGATATCAATGATTCCCTGTTTTGAGCATTTTTTTAAGTAATCTTATTTTGTTTTTGTGATTTCCTTATCTGAGTTGATCTGAGGATGTTCTGTTACCTTGTGTTGTGTTGGTATCTGATATTATTGATTTTCTGACCAAACAATTTCCTTTATTAATTCTTGTAGCTTTGGTTTGGTTTTTGCAAATTCTCTAAGCTTGTGTTTATCTGTAAATGTCTTAATTTCACCTTCATATCTGAGAGAAAGTTTTGCTGGATATATGATTCTTGCCTGGCAGTTTTTCTCCTTCAGTGCTCTATATATGTCATCCCATTGCCTTCTTGCCTGCATGGTTTCTGCTGAGTAGCCCGAACTTATTCTTATTGATTCTCCTTTGTATGTGACTTCTCGTTTATCCCTGGCTGCTTTTAAACTTTTCTCTTTATCTTTGGTTTTGGCAAGTTTGATGATAAAATGTCTTGGTGATTTTCTTTTGGGATCTATCTTGTATGGGGTTCGATGGCCATCTTGGATAGATATCCTTTCATCTTTCACAATGCCGGGGAAGGTTTCTGCCAACAGGTCTTCAACTATTCTCTCTGTATTTTCTGTTATCCCTCCCTGTTCTGGAACTGCAATCATATGCAAGTTATTCTTCTTGATAGAGTCCCACATGATTCTTAGGGTTTCTTCATTTTTTTTTAATTCTTTTATCTGATTTTTCTTCAAATATATTGGTTCCAATTGCCTTGTCCTCCATCTCCCCAACCCTGCACTCCAGTTCCTTGATTCTGCTCCTTTGCCTTCCTACTACAGAGTTGTCTAATTCTGTAATTTTATTGTCAATCTTTTGAATTTCTTAATGCTGTCTCTCTCTGGATTCTTGCAGCTTATTAAATTTTTCACTATGTTCTTGAATAATCTTTTTGATTTCCTCAACTGCTTTATCTGTGCTTTCTTTGGCTTTTTCTGTACATTGCCTTATTTCATTTCTGAGGTTATCCCTGATATCTTGAAGTATTCTGTATATTAGTTTTTGATATTCTACATCTGGCAGTTCCAGGAATGTATCTTCACCTGGGAAAGGTTTTGATTCTTTGCTCTGGGGGGTTGTAGATGCAATCATGGTATGCTTCTTTATGTGGTTTGATATCGACTACTGTCTCAAGCCATCTATGATATTGTAATGATTTATTTTATATTTGCTCACGGAGTCTTATGTTCTTTTTTTGTTTTCTTTCAATACACCCAGTTGGGTTACTAGAGTGTGCTAACTTGATTGTTGTAGCCCTTAAATCACTTATGTCCTGCTACCAGCTGGTTTGAGCTGTTACCAGGTATATTAGCCTATGAGTCCATTCACTATTCTAGAATAGAATCAGCTCAGGTGTCCTGATAGTGGGTCACCTAGTGTGTGGTGTAGCAGTGGTGATGGTTATATGCCCCATTTTCTGGTAGTGGCAGGGGGTCACACTCCGAGGAGTGCAGGATGCTGACAGCTTTCCCTCAAGGGCCAGTGGGGTAGGAGTGTCTCTGTTCTCTAGAGCGCTCTGGTGGGTTGGCTCTGCAACTGTGCCTTAGGCACCCAATTCTTGTACCTCTAAAGATTGGTAGACATCACTATCCTCAGACCCCTTTAGCAGGTGGCTAGGTGGTGTGGTTGGAGCCTCAGCCCTCAGTTCCCTGCTGTGGATCAGTGAGAGCTCTGTTTAATAGGTAGAGGGGTATCAGACCTCCAAAACTTGCCTTTGCACTGCTCAGCTAAAACACTTACAGTCAGATCTCTATCAGAATTGCCTTTGCATTGTAATAGCCACTGATTCCTGGTAGGGGTGAAAGCCAAAGACTGTGGATCCCTTATGCCTGGATGGAGCTGGTTCTGTATTGTTATTCCAGTTTAGAGAAGTCAGGGAAGGATTTTTCCCCTGATTGTTAATTGCAACTTTTCCCAGGCCAGGAGACTGGGTTAGAAAAAAAAAAAAAAAAACAGCAGAACACTTCACTCTCTGGCCCAGGGAATTCCAGTGTTAATGAAGCCGGCTGGGGGAGAGAGGAGAGGGATCAGATAGCTAGGAGAGAGTAGTGTGGTAAAATAGACAAAATTACTTATCTTGTTTGGTGAGGACTGTTTTATCTGAGATTCCATAGGGGTGTGTAGCCTGTGTGCACTGGCCGGGTGTCCGCTGAGATTGCCCCAGGGGGTTAGGGCTGTGTCCTGTGCTTGCCTTGTCTCAGGAAGCCACCATCAGCCCTGAGGCACTCTCCCAAGACCCAGCACCAAGGGATCAGGGCTTGGCGGCTGCTTGTGTGCTGACTCTCGGTCCCCTGTCACTCAGGTTGGTTTGTAGCCTGTGTGTACTGGCTGGGTCTCCATGGTGATTGCTCCTAGGGGTTAGGGCTGCTTCCCATGCTTGCCCATTCTCAGGAAGCCACTGTCAGCCCTGCCGCTCTTAGTCCATAGCCCAGCACCAAGGTCTCCTGGCTGGGACGCTGCAGTCTGGGCTTCAAAATCAGTCATTGCTTCCACGTGGTTTCTCATTCCCCTATCAGCCATTCTGGTGTGCAGTCTGCATGTGCTGGCTGGGTCCCTCCAGAGATTGCCCCAGGGGGTTAGGGCCATGTCCCGTACTTTCCCTGTCTCAGGGAGCCATGATCAGCCCCACCACTCTGGCACCAAGGAACCGCAAGGGCTTACGACTGAGGCATGGCATGCCGGGCTCTGGAAGTGGTCGCCACTTCAGCACATGGCTTCTTGCTCCTCTGTCACTCAGGTCAACTCCTTAGCTGTGTGTTTGATGGTCAGGGTTCAGAGATTGTCATGTATGTAATCAATTCACTTGTTTTTTGAGTCTTTCTTGCAAGAGGGATCAGCAGAAGCTTCTGCCTCGTCAGCCATCTTGGTCCTTGCAATCTGTATTAACTCTTGATGGCAGGATTATATCTGCAGTTCGCCTCCCTTCTCCATGCCAACTGGAAGATTTAAAAGCACATTGAAGGTTCGTATGAAAAGCATATTTACTGTTTAATTGTTTCCTAAGTACTTTCATCCGTATGGTTGCAAAACTCAAAGAAATCTGGATCTGAAACGGTATCAATGATTCTTAGCTTTCTGGCTCTGTTCGCTTTCCTATTTCCAATAGAACACTCAGCCTAACGTATTTAGGTTTGGATGGAGGAGGTCAGGAGGTAGGAAATAGATTATAACAGAAAAAAAATTGACTTAAAGTTCCAGAAACTAGGGTTCACATAGTACCTTTGCTTCTAAGTGTGTAATCTTAGTCAAACCACTAAAACGTCTGTGTGTCAGATTCTCAGAATTAAACAAAATTTATAAGTTATGTACTTTCTATACTTTCATGGCTTTCAAGACAAGGAGGTGGTATCCTCCATCTGTAATGGTTGAGGTTGTGTGTTAACTTGGCTGAGCCATGGTTCTCAGTGATTCGATAGTCCTGTGTGGTGTGATCACATCCATGATAAGATTTGATATTATGTGATCACCTCCATGATGGGATCTGCTGAGAGTAGTCAAGCAGTTGAAAGGGAGTGTCCTTGGGAATGTGCCCTGCACTGAGTATAAGTGGATATTCTGGCAAGGTTTTTTGGCTTTTGCTTGTTATGGATCCTGCAGCTGGCTCCTGTTCATCTGATCTCTGGTTCTTGGGACTTGAGCTAGCAGCTTAACTGTGGTCTTGCCTGCTAATCTTTAGGATTCTTTGATCTTCACAGCCTGTGAACAAGACTGTTGTTCTCCAACCTGTAAATCTTGGGTTCACCAGCCCCTGTGGTGATATGCATCAAGAGAAACCTCTATCCTCACCTGTGGACTTTGGACATTCCAGGCTCTACAACCATCTGAGCCATTTCCTTGATATAAATCTCTATATATACTTATATACTTTACTGGTTTTCCTAGAGAACCCAGCCTAGGACACCATTCTATGCTCCTAACCTCAAATGCTCAGGAAATTCCCTTGAAGATTAATCTCATCAAACACTGAGAAATGCTTCTATCACTTTTTACAAGTGAATCCTGACACCAGGAATCAAAATCAGCACATCCCCTCCTTCGTGGGAGCCCACCTGCCTGTACAGCTTATTTCTAACTGAGGTCTCAGGCTGTCTTCAACCTGGACACCTTCATATTTCCAATCGTATCTTCTCCCATGCTGTGTTCTTGCTCTATATTCACTCTCTCCATTTCTGTCTAATTCTAATATTACATAAATGCTGAGCTTAAATGATTCCTTCGGCATGAAAACTTTCTCTAAAGGCCAATCATTGAGAAATCTCACATCTCTGGAACATCACAGGGCTATGTTTTGGCTCCTCTCAGAGATTTAATGTTTTGTATTCTTGTAGTTACTTTTTTTTTTTAATACCACACAGAAAAGAAAACTTTTTTTAATATCAACAAAAAATTCCAAAGTAATGATATAGTGTAGTGTAAAATACAAACATTGTATTAAAAGGAAGAGTACCTGAATTCTGAGGGGCCACAGCATGAGAAGCACTTCCCAGGATATATTGCAGGTATAGCTGCAGGACAGGACAGCCACTGGTGAGACTTGGAACTAGAGGGGGAAGAACCCAGCCCCTGAGGGCCTCAGCTGTCAGGGATGGGGCTTATGGAATCAGTACCAGACCCCATTCTCTTCCTATCCTCCAAATCTCCCACTGAGGTGTGTTTTTCGTCAAACCATCCAGAAGCCAAAGTGCCATGTAGGCCCCTCATAATCACAGAACAGGCATGAAAAGACAGATACACAGGTAGGAGGAGGGGAGAAACTCTAAGCACAGTGAAAAAATGAGACATTGCTCATCTTTCCTCAGTGACAGTGGGGCAAATTGATCTAGACTTTTACATCATGCAAATTAGTACTTTGTATCTAAACTTTTGATAATTTTGACCAATAAGTCCCTTCTTGGAATCCGTCCTTGGAACACTTAAGAAAACAGAACATTTGTGAAAAATGATGCTAGCTTATGTGCTTAATTGTGTGTTGATTTCTTACTAAATTTGTTGATGAATTCCAAAGTTCTTTAGTCATAGTCCTTTAGGATGTACAGGAATCCCAAAGCCTTGTTATCATGTGGAGAAACAATAAATTGGTAAAATATTGGTGGTGCCACAACCTTGAACACCTGAATAAATTCTGAAGTTTAAAAGTTTTTTAAATACTTCAGGGCACGGGTGCTTATTTGACAGTATAGAAAATTCAGTTGCCCGAATCTATTTAATTTCTGTTTTTGAACTAGAGGTACCAGAAACTGGGAGCAGTAATAGTCTTTCCATTTCTAGGAAGAGTAAAGAATAGATACTATTTAGAACATGACAAAAAATTTTCCTAACTACACAGTAATTGTAAATTATTGTTAGCAGAGACTATTGAAAATTGTATTTAACAGGTTGTCTAAAATAATAATTCACTTAAAAATTTTCTATCTAATTACTTTTGAATTGAGGCAGAGACCAAAAAATATCTTTGGAAGAATATGTTTTTACTCGGCCCCTCATTAGTTCCACTTTTTACTCATTTTTAGAGTCTTTTAAATGGAATTATCGAAAGTGTTTATTGTTGTTGTCATTAGGTGCCGTTGAGTTGGTTCTGACTCATAGCGACCCTATGCACAACAGAACAAAACACTGCCCAGTCCTGCGCCATCCTCACAGTTATTGTTATACTTGAGCCCATTGTTGCAGCCACTATGTCAATGCACCTCGTTGAGGGTCTTCTTCTTTTCTGCTGACCATGTCACTTTGCCAAACATGATGTCCTTCTCCAGGGACTGATCCCTCCTGACAACATGTCCAAAGTATGTAAGATGCAGTCTTGCCATCCTTGCCTCTAAGGAGCATTCTGGTTGTACTTACTCCAAAACAGTTTTGTTCATTCTTCTGGCAGTCCATGGTATAGTCAATATTCTTTGCCAACACCACAATTCAAGGGCATCAGTTCTTCACTCTTCCTTATTCCTTGTCCAGCCTTCACATGCATATGATGCAATTGAAAATACCATGGCTTTGGTCTGGCACACCTTACTCTTCAGGGTGACATCTTTGCTCTTCAACACTATAAAGAGGTCCTTTGCAGCAGATTTACCCAATGCAATGCATCTTTTGATTTCTTGACTGCTGCTTCCATGGCTGTTGACTGTGGATCCAAGTTAAATGAAATCCTCTACAGCTTCAATCTTTTCTCTGTTTATCATGATGTTGCTCATTGGTCCAGTTGTAAGGATTTTTGTTTTCTTTATGTTAAGGTGAAATCCCTACTGAAGGCTGTGGTCTTTGATCTTCATTAGTAAGTGCTTCAACGCCTTTTTGCTTTCAGCAAGCAAGGTTGTGTCATCTGCATAACGCAGGTTGTTAATGAGTCTTCCTCCAATCCTGATGCCCCATTCTTCTTCATATAGTACAGCTTCTCATATTATTTGCTCAGCATACAGATTGATTGTGTTTATTGTTATGGTTCATCAAATTGAGGGGAAATACATACGCTTCTCAAGTCTTTGAAAGTTAGAGTGTGTGTTTTTTGTTCAGTTGGTTGGACTGCAATGAAAATATAACAAATGGCCTTTCCAACATCTTTTCCCCATACTAAAAGATCCTTGTTTACAGACATGAAATAATTGAGTAAATAAGTGGGAAAAAGATATCTGGCTTTTCAAACAGCCTGATTTTTCCCAAGTTGAATACTGTCAACTGTAAAATGGTAGACATGCTTCCAGATTTGTGCTTTTTTTTTTAATTAACTTTTATTGAGCTTCAAGTGAATGTTTACAAATCAAGTCAGTCTGTCACATATAAGTTAATATACATCTTGCTCCTTACTCCCACTTGCTCTCCCCCTAATGAGTCAGCCCTTCCAGTCTCTCCTTTCGTGAAACCTTTGGTAGCCTCCAACTCTCTCTATCCTCCCATCCCCCCCTGAGACAGGAGATGCCAACACAGTCTCAAGTGTCCACCTGATATAATTAGCTCACTCTTCATCAGCATCTCTCTCCCACCCACTGTCCAGTCCCTTTCATGTCTGATGAATTGTCTTCGGGATGGTTCCCGTCCTGTGACAACAGAAGGTTTGGGGATCATGACCGCCGGGATTCCTCTAGTCACATCCAGACCATTAAGTATGGTCTTTTTATGCGAATTTGGGGTCTGCATCCCACTGATCTCCTGCTCCCTCAGGGGTCCTCTGCTGTGGTCCCTGTCAGGGCAGTCATCGGTTGCGGCCGGGCACCAACTAGTTCTTCTGGTCTCAGGATAATGTAGGTCTCTGGTTCATGTGGCCCTTTCTGTCTCTTGGGCTCTTAGGTGTCGTGTGACCTTGGTGTTCTTCATTCTCCTTTGCTCCAGGTGGGTTGAGACCAATTGATGCATCTTAGATGGCCGTTGGTTAGCTTTTAAGACCCCAGATGCCACATTTCAAAGTGGGATGCAGAATGTTTTCATAATAGAATTATTTTGCCAATTGACTTAGAAGTCCCCTTAACTCATGGTTCCCAAAACCCCGCCCTTGCTCCACTGACCTTTGAAGTAGTCAGTTTATCCCGGAAACTTCTTTGCTTTTGGTCCAGTCCAGACCAGTTGAGCTGACCTTCCATGTGTTGAGTGTTGTCCTTCCCTTCACCTAAAGTAGTTCTTTTCAGCTAGTTAATCAGTGAAAAACCCTCTCCCTCCCTCTCTCCCTCCCCCCCTCGTAACCACAAAAGTATGTGTTCTTCTCAGTTTATACTATTTCTCAAGATCTTGTAATAGTGGTCTTATACAATATTTGTCCTTTTGCCTCTGACTGATTTCGCTCAGCATAATGCCTCCCAGGTTCCTCCATGTTATGAAATGTTTCAGAGATTCTTCACTGTCCTTTTTCGATGAGTGGTATTCCATTGTGTGAATATGCCACAATTTATTTACCCATTCATCCTTAGATGGACACCTTGGTTGCTTCCAGCTTTTTGCTATTGTAAACAGAGCTGCAATAAACATGGGTGTGCATATATCTGTTTGTGTGAAGGCTCTTGTTTCTCTACGGTATATTCCGAGGAGTGGGATTTCTGGGTTATATGGTAGTTCTATTTCTAACTGTTTAAGATAACGCCAGATAGATTTCCAAAGTGGTTGTACCATTTTACATTCCCACCTGCAGTGTATAAGAGTCCCAACCTCTCCGCAGCCTCTCCAACATTTATTATTTTGTGTTTTTTGGATTAATGCCAGCCTTGTTGGAGTGAGATGGAATCTCATCGTAGTTTTAATTTGCATTTCCCTAATGGCTAATGATCGAGAGCATTTTCTCATGTATCTGTTAGCTGCCTGAATATATTCTTTAGTGAAGTGTGTGTTCATATCCTTTGCCCACTTCTTGATTGGGTTGTTTGTCTTTTTGTGGTTAAGTTTTGACAGAATCATACAGATTTTAGAGATCAGGCGCTGGTCGGAGATGTCATAGCTGAAAACTCTTTCCCAGTCTGTAGGTGGTCTTTTTACTCTTTTGGTGAAGTCTTTAGATGAGCATAGGTGTTTGATTTTTAGGAGCTCCCAGTTATCGGATTTCTCTTCATCATTTTTGGTAATGTTTTGTATTCTGTTTATGCCTTGTATTAGGGCTCTTGGGTTGTCCCTATTTTTTCTTCCATGATCTTTATTGTTTTAGTCTTTATGTTTAGGTCTTTGATCCACTTGGAGTTAGTTTTTGTGCATGGTGTGAGGTATGGGTCTTGTTTCATTTTTTTGCAAATGGATATCCAGTTATGCCAGCATCATTTGTTAAAAAGAGTATCTTTTCCCCAATTAACTGACACTGGGCCTTTGTCAAATATCAGCTGCTCATATGTGGATGGATCTATGTCTGGGTTCTCAATTCTGTTCCATTGGTCTATGTGCCTGTTGTTGTACCAGTACCGGGCTGTTTTGACTACTGTGGCTGTATAATAGCTTCTGAAATCAGGTAGAGTGAGGCCTCCCACTTTCTTCTTTTTTTTCAGTAATGCTTTGCTTATCCGAGGCTTCTTTCCCTTCCATATTAAGTTGGTGATTTGTTTCTCTATCCCCTTAAAAAATGACATTGGAATTTGGATCGGAAGTGCATTGTATGTATAGATGGCTTTTGGTAGAATAGACATTTTTACTATGTTAAGTCTTCCTATCCATGAGCAAGGTATGTTTTTCCACTTAAGTATGTCCTTTTGAGTTTCTTGTAGTAGAGCTTTGTAGTTTTCTTTGTATAGGTTTTTTATATCCTTGGTAAGATTTATTCCGAAGTATTTTATCTTCTTGGGGGCTACTGTGAATGGTATTGATTTGGTTATTTCCTCTTCGATGTTCTTTTTGGTGATGTAGAGGAATCCAAGTGATTTTTGTATGTTTCTTTTATAACCTGAGACTCTGCCAAACTCTTCTATTAGTTTCAGTAGTTTTCTGGAGGATTCCTTATGGTTTTCTGTGTATAAGATCATGTCATCTGCAAATAGAGATAATTTTACTTCCTCCTTGCCAATCCGGATGCCTTTTATTTCTTTCTCTAGCCTAATTTCCCTGGCTAGGACTTCTAGCACGATGTTGAATAAGAGTGGTGATAAAGGGCATCCTTATCTGGTTCCCGTTCTCAAGGGAAATGCTTTCAGGCTCTCTCCATTTAGAGTGATGTTGGCTGTTGGTTTTGCATAGATGCCCTTTATTATGTTGAGGAATTTTCCTTCAATTCCTATTTTGGTGAGAGTTTTTATCATGAATGGGTGTTGGACTTTGTCAAATGCCTTTTCTGCATCAATTGATAAGATCATGTGGTTTTTGTCTTTTGTTTTATTTATGTGGTGGATTACATTAATAGTTTTTCTGATATTAAACCAGCCTTGCATACCTGGTATAAATACCACTTGATCGTGGTGAATTATTTTTTTGATATATTGTTGAATTCTATTGGCTAGAATTTTGTTGAGGATTTTTACATCTATGTTCATGAGGGATATAGGTCTATAATTTTCTTTTCTTGTAATGTCTTTACCTGGTTTTGGTATCAGGGAGATGGTGGCTTCATAGAATGAGTTGGGTAGTATTCCTTCATTTTCTATGCTTTGAAATACCTTTAGTAGTAGTGGTGTTAACTCTTCTCTGAAAGTTTGGTAGAACTCTGCAGTGAAGCCGTCTGGGCCAGGGCTTTTTTTTGTTGGGAGTTTTTTGATTACCTTTTCAATCTCTTTTTTTGTTATGGGTCTATTTAGTTGTTCTACTTCTGAATGTGTTCGTTTAGGTAGGTAGTGTTTTTCCAGGAATTCATCCATTTCTTCTAGATTTGCAAATTTGTTAGAGTACAATTTTTCATAATAATCTGAAATGATTCTTTTAATTTCAGTTGGTTCTGTTGTGATGTGGTCCTTCTCATTTCTTATTCAGGTTATTGTTTCCTTTCCTGTATTTCTTTAGTCAGCCTAGCCAATGGTTTATCAATTTTGTTAATTTTTTCAAAGAACCAGCTTTTGGCTTTGTTAATTCTTGCAATTGTTTTTCTGTTTTCTAATTCATTTAGTTCAGCTCTAATTTTTATGTTTTGTTTTCTTCTGGTGCCTGATGGATTCTTTTGTTGCTCAGTTTCTATTTCTTCAAGTTGTAGGGACAGTTTTCTGATTTTGGCTCTTTCTTCTTTTTGTATGTGTGCATTTATTGATATAAATTGGCCTCTGAGCACTGCTTTTGCTGTGTCCCAGAGGTTTTGATAAGAAGTATTTTCATTCTCCTTGCATTCTATGAATTTCCTTATTCCCTCCTTGATATCTTCTATAACCCAGTCTTTTTTCAGGAGGGTATTGTTCAGTTTCGAAGTATTTGATTTCTTTTCCCTAGTTTTTCTGTTATTGATTTCTAGTTTTATTGCCTTGTGGTCTTAGAAGATGCTTTGTAATATTTCGATGTTTTGGACTCTGCAAAGGTTTGTTTTATGACCTAATATGTGGTCTATTCTAGAGAATGTTCCATGTGCGCTAGAAAAAAAAGTATACTTTGCAGCAGTTGGGTGGAGAGCTCTGTATAAGTCAATGAGGTCAAGTTGGTGGATTTTTGTAATTAGATCTTCCGTGTCTCTATTGAGCTTCTTACTGGATGTCCTGTCCTTCTCCGAAAGTGGTGTGTTGTAGTCTCCTACTATAATTGTGGAGGTGTGTATCTCACTTTTCAGTTCTGTTAAAATTTGATTTAGGTATCTTGCAGCCCTGTCATTGGGTGCATAAATATTTAATATGGTTATGTCTTCCTGATCAATTGTCCCTTTTATCATTATGTAGTGTCCTTCTTTATCCTTTGTGGTGGATTTAAGTCTAAAGTCTGTTTTGTCAGAAATTAATATTGCTACTCCTTTTTTGCTTGTTTTTTGCTTGATATATTTTTTTCCATCCTTTGAGTTTTAGTTTGTGTCTCTAAGTCTAAGGTGTGTCTCTTGTAGGCAGCATATAGATGGATCGTGTTTCTTTATCCAGTCCAAGACTCTCTGTCTCTTTATTGGTGCATTTAGTCCGTTTACATTCAGTGTAATTACAGATAAGTAAGTTTTTAGTGCTGTCATTTTGATGCCTTTTTATGTGTGTTGTTGACAATTTCATTTTTCCACTTACTTTTTTGTGCCGAGGCGTTTTTCTTTGTAAATTGTGAGATCCTCATTTTCGTAGTGTTTGACTTTATGTTTGTTGAGTCATTATGTTTTTCTTGGCTTTTATGTTGAGTTATGGAGTTGTTATACCTCTTTGTGGTTACCTTAATATTTACCCCTATTTTTCTAAGTAAAAACCTCATTTGTGTTGTCCTATATCGGCTTGTATCCCTCTCCATATGACAGTTCTATGCCACCTGTATTTAGTCCCTCTTTTTGATTATTGTGATCTTTTACATATTGACTTCAATGATTCCCTGTTTTGAGCGTTTTTTTCTTTTTAAAATTAATCTTAATTTGTTTTTGTGATTTCCCTATTCGAGTTGATATCAGGATGTTCTGTTTTGTGACCTTGTGTTGTGCTGGTATCTGATATTATTGGTTTTCTGACCAAACAATATCCTTTAGTATTTTTTGTAGCTTTGGTTTGGTTTTTGCAAATTCTCTAAACTTGTGTTTGTCTGTAAATATCTTAATTTCGCCTTCATATTTCAGAGAGAGTTTTGCTGGATATATGATCCTTGGCTGGCAGTTTTTCTCCTTCAGTGCTCTGTATATGACGTCCCATTCCCTTCTTGCCTGCATGGTTTCTGCTGAGTAGTCTGAACTTACTCTTATTGATTCTCCCTTGCAGGAAACCTTTCTTTTCTCCCTGGCTGCTTTTAAAATTTTCTGTTTATCTTTGGTTTTGGTGAGTTTGATGATAATATGTCTTGGTGTTTTTCTTTTTGGATCAATCTTAAATGGGGTTCGATGAGCATCTTGGATAGATATCCTTTCGTCTTTCATGATGTCAGGGAAGTTTTCTGTCAGCAGATCTTCAACTATTTTCTCTGTGTTTTCTGTCCTCCCTCCCTGTTCTGGGACTCCAATCACACGCAAGTTATTCTTCTTGATAGAGTCCCACATGATCCTTAGGGTTTCTTGATTTTTTTTCAGCTATGTTGGTGTTAATTCCCTGGTCCTCCAGATGTCCCAGTCTGCATTCTAATTGCTCGAGTCTGCTCCTCTGACTTCCTATTGCGTTGTCTAATTCTGTAATTTTATTGTTAATCTTTTGGATTTCTGCATGCTGTCTCTCTATGGATTCTTGCAACTTATTAATTTTTCCACTATGTTCTTGAATAATCTTTTTGAGTTCTTCAACAGTTTTATCAGTGTGTTCCTTGGCTTTTTCTGCAGTTTGCCTTATTTTGTTTCTGATGTCTTGAAGCATTCTGTAAATTAGTTTTTTATATTCTGTATCTGATAATTCCAGGATTGTATCCTCATTTGGGAAAGATTTTGATTCTTTTGTTTGGGGGGTTGTAGAAGCTGTCATGGTCTGCTTCTTTATGTGGTTTGATATGGACTGCTGTCTCCGAGCCATCACTGGGAAACTAGTTTTTCCAGAAAATCCACTAAAAATGCATTTAGATCCCTATCAGAACTGCCTTTGGATTATAACCGCCACCTTGTTCCCTGTAAGGATGAAAGTCTGAGATTTGGATCATATGTGCTTGGCTGTAGCTGGTTCTGTGTTTTTAATCCAATTAGGGGTGGATTTTTGGTCCCTGGGTTTTTTGTGGTTCCTTCTCTCAGGCTGGAAGAGTGGGTTAGGAAAAGACCAAAAGAAAAAAAATAAAAAGGGGGGGGAGCAAAGCAGCTGGGGAGCAGGGAGCCGTTCTCCCTCTGGCTCAGGAAATTCCAATGTTAATGAAGCCGCCTGGGGAGGGTGGGGGAGGGATCAGAGAGATAGAAGACCAGCACCTCAGAATATAGCCAGAGTTGCTTGTCTTGCTTGGAATGACTATTTTATCTGAGGTTCCCGAGGGGCGTGTAGCCTATGTGTGCTGGCTTTGTGGAGATTGCCCCCAGGGATCTGGCCCACTGAAGCCGCGGTCAGATCCTCCGCTGCGAGTCCCACGCCCAACGTCAAGGTTCCCCTGCTGAGACGGTGCACTCCCGACTCCAAAATCAGTCGCTGCCTCCCGGGGACTTCTCGTCCCACCAGCTGCATCGCTGCACTACCTCCGCGGACCGGTTTGGCCCCCTTCCGGGGTTAGTTCAGGGGAGTGGAGTAGTTCCCCGTGCTTGTGCCATGACAGCGCCCTGTCAAAAGCCCGGTGGCAAGATTCCCCGGCTGGGATGCTGCACTCCCAGCTCCAAGACCAGTCACTGCCTCCTGGGGACTTCTCCCACCAGCTGCGTGGCCATGCCACCCGCGCGAACCAGCTCGGCCCCCTCCCAGGGTGAGTTCAGGGGGGTAGGGCTGTGCCCCTTGTTTGCGCCGTCAGCTCCCCTGGGCCCTTCCCTAAATCGGGCGCCAAAGGTTACCTGACTGGGACGCTGGCTCCAGGCTCTGAAAACAATCGCTGCTTCCCCGTATTTGTTCATTTTCCATCTCTAAATCTGTGTTTGTTGTTCAGGGTTCGTAGATTGTTATGTATGTGATCGATTCACTTGTTTTTCTGAGTCTTTGTTGCAAGAGGATTCCGAGGTAGCATCTACCTAATCCGCCATCTTGGCCCCTCCTCCAGATTTGTGCTTTTTTAAAAAAAAAAAATTTTATTGTGTTTTAAGTGAAAGTTTACAAATCAAGTTGGACTCAAAAAACAACTTTCTATACACTCCTAATTGCTCTTCCCCTACTCAGACAGCACACTCCTTCCCTCCACTCTCTCTTTTCGTGTCCATTATGTCAGCTTCTGACCCCTTCTGATTTTTCTTCAAGTATAGTGGTGCCAAATGCTTTATCTTCAAGCTCACCAATTCTGCCTTCCACTTGTTCGATTCTGCTCCTCTGCCTTTCCTTTGAGTTACCTAATTCTGTAATTTTATTGTTAATCTTCTGAATTTCTGATTGCTGTCTCTCTGTGGATTCCTGCAGTCTATTAAATTTTTCATTATGTTCTTGAATAACCTTTTTAATTTCATCAGTTGTTTTATCTGAGTGTTCCTTGGTTTGTTCTGCATTTTGCCTGATCGCCTCCCTGTTGTCTTTAAGGGTTCTGTGTATTACTCTTTTGAATTCTGCATCCGTTAAGTTCAGGAAGGCACCTTCATCCGGAAGATCCTTTGGTTCTCTGTTTTGAGAACTAGTTGAAGAGATTACAGTCTGTTTTCTTGTTTTAATGTGGTTTGATATGGACTGTTGTCTCCAAGCCATCTATAAGTTATTGTATTAGTTCATTTTGTTCGCTTACTGTATCCTAACGTCATCCTATGTTTTTTTTGATATGCCCAAATGGATTGCTTGAGTGAGCTAGCTTGATTATTTTTACCTTTGGAGCTCTGACATCCTGTCACCCAATGGCTAAAGCTGTTACCATCTATATGAGCTTATGAGCTTATGAGTCCACTCACTTTTCTTGTGTGGATTCAGCTCAGGTGTCCAGGTAGCTGGTCATCAAGTGTGTGGTACAGGCTCTGCCCTACAGTCTCAGAGGGGCAGGGGTGTTTGGCGTAGGTAATGGCATCTGGTTGCAGCAGGGGATCATGCTGTGAACACTCTGAACAAGGCAGGGGGCTGAGAACCATCCCACTAGTGTCTCTGAGGAAAGTGCGTCCTTGTTCCCTAGAGCATATAGCTGGGTGTGTTCTGCAGATGGACCTTGGGCACCCAATGCTTTTGGTTGTAAGGACTGGGAGGTACCAGTTATCCTTGGACCCCTGTCACATGTGGCTGGGTGACCTGAGCAGAGCCACCAGTCCTTACGCCGCTGATGTGGGTAGGTGAGAACCACATTTAATACACAAAGCAGTGTCAAATATCAAACACCGACCTCTCCACCGCACAGCTAAAACAGTTGCAGTCTGCCAGCAAGGGCCTATTCTCCTGAAATAGGCCCACACAGGTCCATGCAGTGGGGGGGGGGGAGGGGGGAGTATTCAAAGTCCACAGACCATTTATGCCTGGTAGGAGCCACTTCTGTCCTTAGCTCTCCAGGTTAGTAAAAAAAAAAAAAAACTGGCAAATTACCTTTTCCCCCTGTTGTGAATTTATTCCTTCTCAAAGTACAGGATCATGGCTCAGGGTGCTTGAAAGGGCCTATCTCATGCCCAGGGAAATCAATAGCCACTGAAGATGGTTTCGGGGCTGGGGGCATGGTAAAATATACACAAGTACTTACCTTTTGCTGAGAGTGCCATTCTTCTCTGGTTCCAGAGGTGTGAGTAGGCTGTGCAGCTGACTGCTTCTTCCTGAGAAAACTGCAGGGTAATGCTACTAGAATCCTGCCACAGAAGCTCCCATGAATGGTGCCTGAAGGATCCCAGCAATTCAGCTCCAGCAACTCCTCTCCACTTCTGAACAGTCTCTCTCTCCCCCTGCCACTCAGTCCATTTTCTAACTTTGCCTTTGATGTTCAGGGCTCCTAGCCTGTCAAAAATATAATCATTTCACTTGATTTTTCAGGTCTTTGTTGTAAGAGGGATTACTGGAAGCATGTGGCTATTCCACCATCTTGGCCCCACCCAGACTTGTGCTTTTATTTAATATTAATATATTTATCAAGATATCTACCACCTCAGTCCATCATGACGTTGAGGTGTGGTCCCACTTACATCAACATCATATATTTCTGCATTATCACTCACCTGGTCTCTCTGTCTCCATTCACGCACTTGTTCAACTGATTATCACCAACGTAACAGTTCTAAAATGCAAATCTGATAATTCCACTAGTGTTTGTCAAAGATTGGGTCACATAAGAACAAGAAATGAGGCCAAAAAGTGAAGCAGGAAAAGAGTGACATCGGACAATTAACCACCCCTACTGGATCAACGCTCCTATCTTTGCCTCTGCTGTGCTTTTCCCAGTCATCATGTTTCTGAGCATGCCCCCTCCTGACTCCCCAGCTTCCCATACTTATCCGTGGGTAACATGGAGTCACCTTTCAACATTCAGTCCCAGGGTCTTCCCTTAGTCACATTTGTTATGATCAAATTATATGTCATAGGTTGAACAGATGTGTTCTTATGAGGTTTACTCTATGAGCATGATGAACAAAGCAATTTATATACTTTACTGCACCTATCTGCATATCCAACTATACCTACAATTTAAATCTCTTGGTAACAGCAGCCATGTACTGTTTATATTTTAATCTCATTGCCTGTGATTTTGGATTATAATGTAGCATAAAAAAGTTTGTTGAACACAATACAGGGGAACTCAGCACAAGTGGACTATTCCAAAAGCTAAGAAGTTTCCTGAATACAACCAAACACTTCAAGGGACAGAGTAGCAGGGGGAGGGGGGAGGGGTTGGGAACCATGGTTTCAGAGGACATCTAGGTCAACTGGTATAACAAAGTGTATTTAGAAAACGTTTTGCATCCCACTTTGGTGAGTAGTGTCCGGGATCTTAAAAGCTAGCAAGCAGCCATCTAAGAAGCATCAATTGCTCCCAACCCACCTAGAGCAAAGGAGAATGAAGAACACCAAAGACACAAGGTAAATATGAGCCCAAGAGAAAGAAAGGGACACATAAACAAGAGACTTCATCAGCCTGAGACTGGAAGAACTAGATGGTGCCTGGATACCACCAAAGACTGCCCTGATAGGGAATACAACAGAGAATCCCTGATGGAGCAGGAGAAAAGTGGGATGCAGACCTCAAATTCTAGTAAAAAGACCAGACTTAATGGTCTGAGACTGGAGTGACCCCAGAGGTCGTGGTCCCCGGACTCTATGTTAGCCCCAAGCTAAAACCTTTTCTGAAGTGAACTTTTCAGACAAGGATTAGACTGGACTATAAGACATAAAATGATACTGGTGAGGAGTGTGCTTTTCATCTCAAGTAGACATGAGACTATGTAGGCAGCTCCTGTCTGGAGGTGACAGGAGAAGGCAGAGCAGCACAGGAGCTGGTTGAATGGACACAGGAAATACAAGGTGGAGAGGAAGAGTGTGCTGTCACATTGAAGGGCGAGCAGTTAGGGTCACATAAAAATGTGTAGTTTTTGTGTGAGCAACTGATGAATTGGAAACTTTTACTTAAAACACAATAAAAAAGAAGAAAAATTTGTTGAATAAATGAAGGATTGATTAATTGATGCCCCACCTCTCCTTCTTTGTCTAATAAATATTTCAAAACTCAGCTCAGATGTCACCTCATGCAGGGAACTTTCCCTAAAGCCTTCTTCCACTCTGGGTTAATGCTTATCCCACAGAATTTTATGAAGTCCTGGATTCTAAATCTATTATGCAGTGCTAAGAGTTCCAAATTATTTCTACCCACTAGGTGTCTTTAGAGCTGCCACGTGGAACATTTCAGCCCTCACTAATAGTGTGCAGATATACTCAGTATGCTCAGTAAGGAATATAGTCAGTAATGAATAGTCATGCTGAGACGAATACATTTTCTAAGGTATTTTGTCATGCTGCCACTGGAGCTTAAAACCAAAACCAAGGTGAGGCGGGGCCAAGGTGGCAAAATGGCCAGAAGCTTCCTGCGATCCCTCTTATAAAAAAGACCTCAAAAAACAAGTGAAACCATTACATTTATGACAAGCTAGGAGCCCTGAATATCAAAGGCAAAGTTAGAAAATAGACTGAGCAGCAGGGGGAGGGAGAGATGGCTCAGAAGTGGAGAGGAGTTACCAGACCTGAATCCCCAGGATCCCTCAGGCAACATTCCTGAGAGTGGCTGCAGCAGGCTTGTGGTAGCCAGTCACACAGCCTACTCATATCTCTGGAACCAGAGAAGAATGGTGTTCTTGGCAAAAGCTAAGTACTTGCATATATTTTACTGCACCTCAAGCCCCCAAACTGACTTTAAAATTCCCTGGACCTGAGATAGGTCCTGTTGAGCATCCTGAACTATCCTCCAGACCTTGGAGTAGGAATAAACACACAACTGGGGAAAAAGATAATTTGCCAGCTCCACTAATTGGGGGAGCTCAGGATGGAAGCAGCTCCTGTCCAGACATAAATGGTTTATGGGCTTTTTCAGAATAGGACCTTTTTGGCAGACTGCCATTGTTTCAGCTGTGCGATGGAGAGGTGGGTGTTTGATATTTGAAACCACTTTGCATATTAAATAGGGTCCTCACCTACCTACATCAGGGGCCTAAGGACTGGTGTCTCCACTCAGGTCACCCAGCCACCTGCAACAGAGGTCCAAGGATAACTGGTACCTCCCAGTCCTTACAACCAAAGGCACTGGGTGCCCAAGGTCCATCTGCAGAACCCACCCACCTGCACACTCTAGGGATCAGGGACGTTCTTTCCTCAGATATACTCGGTGGGTGGTTCTCAGCCCCCTGTCTTATTCAGAACATGACCCCCTGCTACAACCCGATACCAGTACCTATACCGATCAACCTGCCCCTCTAACACTGTAGGACAGAACCTGTACCACACATTTGATGATTAGCTACCTGAACACCCAAGCCGAATTCATACAAGAAAAGTGAATGGACTCCTACATTGATATACCTGATAACAGCTCTAGCCATCCGGTGACAGGATGTCAGAGCTTTAAAAGAGAAAATAAGCTAACTCACTCAAGCAACCCATTTGGGCATATCAAAACAAAACAAAACAAAGCATGAAGCTAGGATACAGTAAGCAAACACAAAATAAACTAATACAATAACTTATAGGTGGCTTTGATACAACAGTCAATATGAAGTCACATAAAGAAACAGACCATGGTCATCTCAACAAGCTCTCAAAATAAGAATCAATGGATCTCCTGGATGAAGGTGCCTTCCTGGAATTACCAGATACAAAATTCATAAGATTAATGTACAGAACTCAAAGACATCAGGAAGGAGGTCAGGCAATAAGCAGAACAAGCCAAGGAACACACAGATAAAACAATTGAAGAAATTAAAAAGGTTATTCAAGAACATAATGAAAAATTTAATAAACTGCAGGAATCCATAGAGAGACAGCAATCAGAAATTCAGAAGACTAACAATAAAATTACAGAATTAGACAACTCAATAGAAAGTGAGGGGAGCAGAATCAAGCAAGTGGAAGGCAGAATTGGTGACCTTGAAGATAGACCGCTTTGCACAAATAAGCTTGAAGATAAGGCACTTGGCACCATATTCGAAGAAAAATAAGATAAATGAATTTTAAAAAACAAAAAAACTCTAAGGATCAAAAGAAATAACCTATGAGTGATTACAATACCAGAACAGGAAGGGATAACAGAAAATACAGAGAGAATTTTTCAAGGTTTTTTGGCAGAAAACTTCCCTGATATTGTGAAAGATGAGAACATATCTATCCAAGATGCTCATCGAACTCCACATAAGGTACATCTTAAAAGGAAGTCATATTTTAATCAAACTTGCCAAAACCAAAGATAGAGAATTTTAGGAGCAGCTCTGGATAAACGAAAAGTCACCTACAAAGGAGAGTCAATAAGAATAAGCTCAGACTACTCGGCAGAAACCATGCAAGCAGTAAGGCAATGGGATGACTTCTATAAAGCACTGAAGGAAAAAATTCATAAAGATCATGGAAGAAAAAAAGAGACAACATTAGGAGCCCAAATACATGGCATAAAGAGTTTATAAAACATTACTAACAACGCAGAAGAGAAACTCGATAACTGGGAGCTCCTAAAACTCAAACACCTGTGCTCATCCAAAGACTTCACCAAAAGAGTAAAAAGATTACCTACAGACTGGGAAAAAGTTTTTAGCTATGACATTTCTGACCAGCACCTGATCTCTAAAATTTGCCTGATACTGCAAAAACTCAACTACAAAAAGACAAATAACCCAATTAAAAAATGGGCAAGGGATATGAATAAGTACATCACTAAAAAGACATCCAGGTAGCTAACAGATAAATGAGGAAATGCTCACGATCATTAGCCATTAAAAAAAAAAAATTGAGAAATGCAAATCAAAACTACAATGACATTCCATCTCACACCAACAAGGCTGGTATTAATCCAAAAAACACAAAATAATCAATGTTGGAGAGGTTGTGGAGAGACTGGAACACTTAAACACTGCTGGTGGGAATGTAAAACGGTACAACCTTCTTGGAAATCAATTTGGCACTTCCTTAAAAATCTAGAAATAGAACTACCGTAGGATCTAGCAATCCCACTCCTTGGAATATATCCTCGAGAAATAAGAGCCTTAACACAAACAGATATATGCACACCCATGTTCATTGCCACACTGTTTAAAATAGCAAAAAGATGAAAGCAACCAAGGTGCCCATCAATGGATGAATGGATAAATAAATTATGGTATATTCACATAATGGAATATCATTCATCGATAAAGAACAATGGTGAATCTGTGAAATATTTCATAACATGGAGGAATATGCAAGGTATTATGCTGAGTGAAATTAATCAGTTGCAAAAGGGCAAATATTGTTTAAGACCACTATTATAAGAACTTGAGAAATAGTTTAAACAGAGAAGAAAACCTTCTTTGATGATTACGAGTTGGGGGAGGGTGGGAGGGAGGCAGAGGAAAATTCACTAATTAGATAGTAGGTAAGAATTATTTTAGGTGTTGGGAAAGACAACACACAACACAGGAGAGGTCAGCACAACTGGACTAAACTAAAAGCAAAGAAGTTTCCTGAATAAACTGAACCCCTAGAAGGGCAGAGTAGCAGGGGTTTGGGCGCCATGGTTTCAGGGAACATCTAAGTCAACTGGCATAATAAAATCTATTAAGAAAACATTCTGCACCCCACTTTGGAGAGTGGTGTCTGGGGTCTTAAATGTTAGCAAGCAGCCATCTAAGATGCATCAATGGGGCTCAACCCACCTGGATCAAAGGATGATGAAGAACACCAAGGATACAAGGTAATTATGAGCCCAAGAGACAGAAAGGACCACATACTCCAGAGACTACATCAGCCTGAGACCAGAAGAACTAGATGGTGCCCAGCTACAACTGATGACTGTCCTGATAGGGAACCCCTGAGGGAGCAGGAGAGCAGTGGGGTGCAGACCTCAAATTCTCATAAAAAGACCAGACTTAATGGTCTGACTGAGACTAGAACAACCCCAGAAGTCATGGTCCCCAGATCCTCTGTTAGCCCAAGACAGGCACCATTCCCAAAGCCAACTTTTCAGACAGGGATTGGACTAGACTATGGGGTAGAAAATGATACTGGTGAAGAATGAGCTTCTTGGACCAAGTAGACACTTGAGACTATGTCGGTATTTCCTGTCTGGAGGGGACATGAGAAAGCAGAGTGTGTCAGAAGCTGGCCGAATGGACACAACAATAGAGAGTGGAGGGAAGGAGTGTGTTGTCTCACTAGAGGGAGAGCAGTTAGGAGTATACAGCAAGGTGCATATAAACTTTTATATGAGAGACTGGCTTGATGTGTAAACTTTCACTTAAAGCATAATAAAAAGCATTAAAAAAACAGAAAAAAGAAAAATATTCTGTTTCTTCTTTAGGATATTTGTACTCAGGTCTGTTCCCTTCGGGTTAACTCATCTTACTTTACTTCTATGATTTTTTTTTTTTTTTTTTTTTGGTTAATGGTATGTATTTATAAACTTCTGTAAGATTAAAAAATATCTTCACTGCATTAAAAATGGATTATATAATTAATTAAACAAGTACAAGTTTTCAATGGCTGCAGTGGAGAACTGTGGGGTACTATAAGATTATGTAAGAGAAGGTTGTCCCTTAGTCATATTTTTAAAGTATGCATCATGTACTATATAGGCCAGCATATCCTAAACAGTTTTGTAAGTCAAACATCATGATAAGCATACAAAATACAGATAGGTAGATAGATAGATAGCTGCCATTGAATCAACTCCAACACATGGAAACCTTACGTAAAACAAACATGACCTGGTCCTGAATCATCCTCAGAATTGTCGGAAAGTTCCAGACCATGATTGTGCTCATCGTGCCAATCTACCACACCAAGGGTCTCCCTTACCCTCACTGGCCCTCTACTTTACCAAACATGAGGTCCTCCACTAGCAATTGATCCTTCCTGCTGGTGTGTCCAAAGGGAATGAGTCCGATAATGTCCTGTTGTGATTTGTGTTTTTCATTGGCTAATTTTTGTAAATAGACCACCAGACCTTTTTTCCTGGTCTGTTCTTATTAAAGGTTTAACCTTGAGCAGTTAGTTAACTTTACCATAAGGCCCAGATTCATCAACAGTAATTGGGAGGTAAAAATAACATTAGCTTCATGAGTCTGCTTAAATAAAATCATGCAAATAAACTGTTAGATGCAGCGTAGATCACTCAGTAATTTTTCAATAAATATTAACTCTTGATTTTGTTAATAATAAAGATATCATTTTCTCTTTTAATTAATTTATTCAGGGTTATTAGAATTTGACTTATATTTCCACTTATTTCTTCTGTCTTCTCAAATTCTTGACTATGTCCATAGGTGCATACCTGTTTGAAAATAAAATTCAAATATCCCTTCATATATTGGTTTGAGAATCCTAGTATACTTGTGTAATAAACTTGTGTGGTCTGTCTACCTGCACTGCACATGCAGACAGGCTGTGCCTCAAACCACCGGTCAGCCTGTTAGGAATGAGGCACATACACCCACTGGTATCAACCATTCCATGGGTGCTATGTTTGTCTGTGATCAAGCTGGACACACGAGACACACAGTGTTGGCAAAGTGAAAGTCATTATTATTATTTCTAGAAAGAAACAGTAACAACAGATTTTCAAAAGGGAACTGCTTACCCTTCTCCAAAGTACCCATATTCATGCTTATATCACTGTGCTGGCACGCTGTGGTTCAGGTCAGATGCTATCTTCATGTCACCACTGCCTCTGGCTACCACCATGCTACTTGGGACACCTGCATGGTTTCTGAGGCTCCTGCTCCGCCCCTGGGCCTCACAGGGGCTTGCCTCACTGGTGGAAAGACCCCTGCACAGGATCTCCGGAGCCTCTGCCACTGGACCCCTCTTGGTCTGTGCCTCTGCCTACCGTCATGCTACCCAGGCCCACGTGGTTCTCTGTCTTGCTGCCATGAGGGAATGTATGGCTCCTACCACAATGCACGGAGGGAGAGGCATATTACACCAGGCACACTCAGACCTCTGCCCTGTATGTACAAGTGTTACAACTCTTCAGTAGCAGGCAAACCTCTTGCACAAAAGCACCCAGTTCTCTCTCCATGGGCCAGCAAGCCCACCATCTCTCTGACTTCACTGTTGCAGCTCTCTCTTCTTGGTATAGGAAGGGACACTGGATCCAAAGGACATGCTTCACTCTAGACTCTTGTTGATGGTTTTGAGGGCCCCCAGAACCTCTTTGAGTTTGGCCCTTACATAAGCCTACTACAGTAGCAACACCAACCAATCTCCTAAAAGGACCACAAGGGTCACATTCCTATTGAGGGAATTTTCAAGCCACTATTTGCACACTAAATCTACCAATCTCTTCTAAGATTTTGGCTCAGGCAATCATTTTGTGGAATTACAAGACCAGACCTAGAGAAGCCATATAATAGAGATTCATTGCACTGCAATAATTCTACTAGTTTTCTTAATTCTCAACCAGTTCATAAGCAGAGCTGTAATAAAATAAATTACTTCATGCTTCTTATGTTTTGGTAATGTAGTATAGCATTGTATAATCTCCCAGAGTTGAGTCCCTGTGTGGTGCAAACAGTTAACACATTCAGCTGCTACCTGAAAACTTGGAGGTTCAAGTCTCCCTGGTGGCACTTGTAAGAAAGTCCTGGCAACCTACTTCTGAAACATCACCCATTGAAAACTCTATGAAGCACAGTTACACTCTAACATACATGGAATTGCCATGAGTCAAAGGTAGCTCAGTGGTAACTGGTTTTTACTTTTTGTTTGTTTTGTTGCAAGACAAAGACATTAAGAAAAATCTCTCAGTACTATACATCAGATCAGAAGGCAACATATTCTGCTAAAGCAGGGAGAAAGGAAAAATTTAAATTATATTTATTTGATAAATCTGGTGCTTTCTATCTATAACTCCTAAAAATATTTCTATGGGAGAGACATTATTATGACCCTTTCACAAATGATTAAACTGAAGCTAAGAGAGCTTATGTAACAAGCCCCAAATACACAGCTACGAAGTTTCAGGACTGGAAAAGTTCATTTCAGTCATGTCCTTTTGGTGGGCAAGACAGTTTTAAACATACACTCTGGTCCCCATGTCATCACCAGTTCTTTGTCGACACATTAGTTACTGTGAAAGTTTAGGTTAACAGGATTAAGTGCTAAGTATGTTTCCCAGGTGTGAGATAAGTACTTTACATACAGTATCTCATTCAATATTAATAATATTCTAAGGCATGCATCATTTTCAAAATAATCACATCCTGACTTTAACATGTTAATCAAACAGGTCATTTTCTTCAGGGATCGAATATCCTGAGATTTGAAAATAATCCTGTATGGAGGTAATAAATGGGGAGGGTATATGGTCATCTGTATTCTTCTAAATGTTTTCCAGCTAGCATTTATACAGCCTGAAGCTCAGGGCTCCCTAAGGCTGTAGCCAGTTTCCTTGTATTTTATACCTGCAACAGAAGCATTGGGTTAGATCTGAGTGGTAATCCAGTAACAGGAGGCCTGGAGTACTCGGCACCTCCTGCGTGGTGGCTGCTCAGAGGCAGGTTAGTGCCTTGGCTTCTAGGCCGAGTGCTTACTACTGGGGATGGTGTGCTCTAATGCTTTCGTTGTTGCCCACTTAATTTCTGTAATTTTAAGAACCATATCACAATCATACTATTTTGAAACCAGAGAAATTAAAGTACCTGGATTGCACTTAATAACATTATAACTACTCCCTTTAATATTCTGCCATACACATTTTATACAATTTGAGAAATATTGTTTTTGCTTACATCAATTGGTATGACATCTAAGATTGTTCCAGCTGCCATTGTATTTTCAGTTGACTCTTATGCATGTGAAAGATGGACAATGAGTTAGGAAATTGAAGAACTGTTGCCTTTAAATTATGGCATTGGTGGAGAATATTGAATATAACATGGACTGCCAAAAAAATGATCAAATCTGCCTTAGCAGAAGTACAACCAGAATGCTTCTTAGAAGAGAGAACTGCAAGACTTCATCTCACGTACTTTGGATATGTTACAAGGAGAGATCAGTCACTGGAGAAGGACTTCATGGCTTGGGTCAGGTGCACCTTAGTCCTCAAAGTGATGTCTTTGCTTTTTAACACTTTAAAGAGATCTTTTGCAGCAGATTTGCTACATGCAATACCTCCTTCGATTTTTTGACTGCTGCTTCCATTGGTTGATTGTAGATCCAAGTAAAATGAAATCCTTGACAGCTTCAACCTTTTCCTTGTTTATTATGATGTTGCTTATTTGTCCAGTGTGAAGATTTTTGTTTTCTTTATTTTGAGGTGTAAATCATACAGAAGGCTGTATGTAGTCTTTGATCTTTATCAGCAAGTACTTCAAGTCATCTTCACTTTCAACAACAAGGTTGTGACATCTTCATATTACAGGTTGTTAATGAATTTTCCTCTAATCCTGATGCAGTGTTCTTCTTCATATAGCCCATCTTCTCATGTTATTTGCTCAGCATACAGATTGAATAAATATGGTGAAAGGATAAAATCCTGACACACATCTTTTCTGATTTCAAACTAAGCAGTATTCACTTGTGTTCAAATTACTGCCTCTTGGTTTGGGTGGGTCTATGTATAGGTTCCACATGAGCACAATTAAGGGTTCTGGAATTCCCATTCTTTGCAATGTTATCCAAAATTTATTATGCTCCACATAGTTGAATGCCTTTGAATAGCCAATAAAACACTGGTAAACATCTTTCTGGTATTCTGTGCTTCAGCCAAAATCCACCAGACATCAACAATGATATGCCTTCTTCCAAGTCATTTTTTTTTTAAATCAGGGATTTAAAAAAAATTTGTTTAACCATACTTTAAAAAAATAAAAGAAGGGGAACATATGTCAGTGTACCCAAAGCATAGTACACAAAGCACGTATTTCTTGTAGATCAGAGTCATTACACAGAGTTGTCTACCCAGTGGAACAGAAACCAAGTCATACAGAAATACAATAAGGTATATGGCTCCAGTACGTCATATCTCCTCTCACAAGACAAGCGATGAAACTTACCACTTATGAGTAGTGCTCATATAGGTCATCTAAAGAGTTAGTTTTTCTTACTCTTTGGTGCGCCATTCTAGTGTCCCAGATCTTTATTGATTATTATACCCTGATTCCATTATCCCTTCAATTCCTTCCATTGGGTATGTTATCCCATATTCAAATTTTACCTCTCTGGGTTTATATTTTCAATCTTTCCCAATACTCAGTTTTGACTCTCTAATGTTTTTCTTTACATTTAATCAATTGATATACAAAAACGGAAGCACTGGCGCCAGAAGTAGAACTGAAATTAATGTAACAGTGGTTAAGAGATTCAACCTAGGTTTATGTTCCTACCCATTACTGTCCACAGGACTCTGCGTGTGATAATAGCACCTACTTCATGGGGTTAATATGCAGATGAAATGACCAATGTATGAAAAGTTCTTGGTACTGTTCCTGACTGTGCATAATAAATGTTGTAATTATAATTAACAATGCAAAAGTCTTTGGTGTCATGTGATAGTAAAGATGGAACTAATAATAATTCCCAGATGTAGTCAGGTGTATATTTTGATTTCTTTTTTTTTTTTATTGTGCTTTAGATGAAGCAATTAATACATATATCGTTTTGTGACTTTGGTTGCCAACCCCACAGCATGTCAACACTCTCCCCTTCTCAAACTTGAGTTCGCCTTATCAGCTTTCCTGTCCCCTCCTGCCTTCTCATCCTTGCCCCTGGATTACTGTGCCAATTTAGTCTGTTTTGTTTTATGGGCCTGTCTAATCTTTGGCTGAAGGGTGAATCTCAGGAGTGAATTCAATACTGAGTTAAAAGGATGTCCAGGGGCCATACTCTTGGGGTTTCTTCAGTCTCTGTCAGACCTGTAAGTCTGGTCTTTTTTTGTGAGTTGGAGTTTTGTTCTACATTTTTCTCTAGCTCTGTCCAGGACCCTCTATTGTGATCCCTGTCAAAGAAGTCAGTGGTGGTAGCCAGGCACCATCTAGTTGTGCTGGACTCAGTCTGGTGGAGGCTGTGGCAGTTGTGGTCCCCTAGTTTCCACATCCTTTTCTGAATTGGCTTGAATTTCTGGCAATTTCCTCTCAATGAACTGCTGCAACTGATTTGAATTATCTTTAGCAAAATTTTACTTGAGTAAAATTTTAAGGAGGCGTATTTAATTATAAAGACATAGAATATATGAAATTTAAAAGGTGGAAGAGGTACTTCAGACAAATACTAAGTAAAAGGAAACTGGCTTAGCTATAAAAATATTAAAGTAGATTTTTAAGACAAAAACATCACTAATATGAATATGCTTACACACTTTTTTTTTTTTTTTTTTACACACACCATATAAGGCAGGTGCTATTATTAGCCAGGAGCCCTACTGGTGCAGTGGTTAAGAGATTGGCTGCTAGCCAAAAGGTTGGCAGTTCAAATCCATTAGCTGCTCCTTGAAAACCCTATCGGGTAGTTCTACTCTTCTATATCATTGCTATGAGTTGGATTCAACTCAATAGGTTTGGTTTTTCTTATTAGCTAGCATGTTTAGTAATGCTCCTTTGTTTGTTTTCAGATACTGTCACTGCCTCTATTCTGCTCTATAGCAAGGAGAACTACATTTCCCAATATCCTTTACCAGCTGATTTCCTGTAGGAAATCACAAAGCAAGATACATCAGAGGATTGGAAAGGCTGTAGGACAGAAGTCAGCAAATTTCTCCCTCTCTCTTTCCCTGCTTCAACTATAGATCCTGGAAGTAACTGTGGCTCTCCGTGATTTCACTTCCAATAAGATAGCCATTCTCTTCGTTGTTCCAAGTCTTGCCTGTGGTCTCAACTTGGTTCTAGATTCTGTATGAGGGCCCCACCTATGGGGTCCAGGAAACCATCTTGTCTCACTGTCTGACAGTTTCCAAGGTGTTGGAAGCCTCCTATTGATGGGAGTCTCAGGTTGATTCAGCTTTCCTTGTTTGGTTCCTTGTATCCTTCGTCTCCTATAAAAGTACTTATCTGAATTTTATTTTCTTTTTGAAATAGCTAGTGGTATCTCTCCTGATAATTGATTTGTAGATGAGGAAATTAGGCTTAGAAAACTTAAATAAGTTTTTGAATGTGACAACCTACCAGAGAAATTTTCTTCTCATGATGATGGCAGAAGCAATAGAGGCATGTGAAAATATGGTATCAGTGAAACTCTAGGCTTGGAAGTGGTATACAGACACTTTCAGCCACATGTTATTGAGCAAAGTTAATCACATCACTAAATCAATGGGTGCTGCTCACATGATCAGAAGAAGGCAGTGAATATTTGCTAAATGATAGTCTATCTATCACAGACTTCAACCACTGTGGACAGAAACTTAGTTGAAAACACTCTTTAGCAATGATAAAGTATATTCCACAATTATGGCAAATAAGGCCATATGGATCTTAAAAAAAAAAAAAAAGAATATCTCAGAAAGAATATCTCAGGGGGAATGCTAAAAAATGACGGATGAGGAAGCTACTCCAAGGAAGCAGAAGAGTGGCCTTATCAGTAACTTTTCTTCACCCAAAATATAGTGGACATTTAAATGTCTCCCTATTGGAGTTTCAGAATTTTGGGGGACCTATGATTCCTGTGGATATCTCATTCTTTCTTTCCTAAAACCAGTGTTTATTTCTGTTATCCTGTGCCTGTTCCAGCAAGACATGCTGGATAATTGAATGACTTAACAGTTCGCAGGTCAGTAAGTAGGTCATTGGATAAAAGATGCCAATCTAGACCTTACTGGTGACTACTTATCACCAAAAGATCCTGGGTTTTGAGCTTATGCCATGACTGAATGGGGTATTTGCCTGTCCCCTTTGGAGAGGAGTTGGGCCCAGAAAGGTGAACTACATGATGACAGACATGGGTTAATCATCTGATCTTTATCCTTCTGGACTCAAGTTCAGATTGCCCTTCCATTCTCTTTGAAGTTAGGTGTGGACTGTGAAATAGTACTGCAAGTGACATGTGTAACTCATGGCAAGATTTAAGAACCAGTGAGTGAAATTCCATGTTCTTTTCATCTTCCATAGATTGCTGATGTCTGGCAAGGGAGGAAGCACCATCAGCCTTCAACTCGGGAGGGAGGGGGAGGGGCAAATTCCAAGCAAGATCCAGAAGTCCACTATTGTGGTTTTATGACAGAGATTCCTTAAATCACTGTTGTTATACTACAGCATAAACTAGAATGCTATAACTCATTGCCCACATTCTAGACAAAAATTCATGTGTGTGATTCCACTCACCTAACATGAACTTTCCCCTGGTCAACATCTTATGTCATTCCAATGAGAAATTTGGAAATGTACCTGTCCACAGAGGGTAAAATTACAATGTTGAAGGGGAATGACAACTTAAACAGGAATGGTGTTACCTTCATTGTCAGAAAGAACATTTCAAGATCTATCCTGAAGTACAATGCTGTCAGTGATAGGGTAATATCCATACACCTACAAAGAAGATCAGTCGATACGACTATTATGCAAATTATGCACCAACCGCTAAGGCCAAAGATGAAGAAACTGAAGGTTTTTATCAGCTTCTGTGGTCTGAAATTGATAGAATATGCAGTCAGGATGCATTGATAATTACTGGTGATTGGAATGACAAAGTTGGAAACAGAGAAGAAGGATCGGTAGTTGGAAAACATGACCTTGGTGATAAAAATGATGCTGGAGATTGCAGGGTAGAATTTTGCAAGACCAACAACTTCCTCAAGCAAATACCTTTTTTCAACAACATAAATGACAACTATACATGTGGACCTTGCCAGATGGGACACACAGGATCCAAACTGATGATATCTGTGGAAAGACACGTTGGAAAAGCTCAATATCATCAGTCAAAACAAGGCCAGGGACCGACTGTGGAACAGACCATCAATTACTCATATGCACTTTCAAGCTGAAATGGAAGAATATAAGAGCAAGTCCATGAGAGCCAAAATAAGACCTCGAGTATAACCCATATGAATTTAGAGACCACCTCAACAACAGATTTGATTCGTTGAACACTAGTGACCGAAGACCAGATGAGTTGTGGACTGACATCAAGGACATCATATGTGAAGAAAGCAAGAGGCCATTAAAAGACAGGAAAGAAAGAAAAGACCAAGACGGATGTCAGAGGAGACTCTGAAACTTGTTCTTGAACGTCTAGCAGCTAAAGCAAGAGGAAGAATTGATGAAGTAAAAGAACTGAACAGAAGATTTCAAAGGGAAGCTTGAGAAGACAAAGTAAAGTATTATAACAACATGTGCAAAAAGCTGGAGATAGAAAACCAAAAGGGAAGAACATGCTCAGCGTTTCTCAACCTGAAAGAACTGAAGAAAAAATTCAAGCCTCAAGTTGCAATAGTGAAGGATTCAGTGGGGAAAATACTAAACTACACAGGAAGCATCAAAAGAAGTTGGAAGGAATACACAAAGTAACTATACCAAAATTAACTGGTCAATGTTCAACCGTTTCAGAAGGCGACTTATGATCAGGAACTGATGGTGCTGAAGGAAGAAGTCCAAGCTGTGCTGAAGGCATTGGTGAAAAACAAGGCTCCAGGAATTGACAGAATATCAATTGAGATATTTCAACAAACGGATGCAGCACTGGAAGGATTCACTTGTCTATGCCAAGAAATATGAAAGAGAACTTCCTGGCGAACTTGCTGGATGAGATCCATGTTTATGCCTACTCCCAAGAAAGATGATCCAAGTGAATGAGGAAATTATAGATCAATATCATTAAAGTCATAGGCAAGCAAAATTTTGTTGAAGATCATTCAAAAGTGGCTGCACCAGTATATCAAAAGGGAACTGCAGGAATTCAGGCCGGATTCTGAAGAGAATGTGGAACCAGGGATATCATTGCTGATGTCAGATGGATCCTGGCTGAAAGCGGAGGATATCAGAAGGATGTTTACCTCTGTTTCATTGACTACTTAAAGGCATTCAACTGTGTGGATCATAACAAATTATGGATAACATTGTGAAGAATGGGAATTTCAGAACACTTAATTGTGCTCCTGAGAAACTGTACATAGACCGAGAGGCAGTTGTTCGGAAAGAACAAGAGGATACTAAGTGGTTTAAAGTCAGGAAAGGTGTGCTTCAGGATTGTATCCTTTCACCATACCTATTCAATCTGTATGCTGGGAAAATAATCCAAGATGCTGGGCTATCTGAAGAAGAACAGGGCATCAGGATTGGAGGAAGGCTCACTAACAGCAGCATCATACAGATGACACAACCTTGCTTGCTGAAAGCGAAAAGGGCTTGAAACACTTACTGATGAAGATCAAAGACCACAGCTTTCAGTATGGATTGCACCTCAACATAAAACAAAAATCCTCACAAATGGACCAATAAGAAACATCATGATAAAGGGAGAAAAGACTGACTATCAAGGATTTTATTTTACTTAGGTCTATAATGACCACCCATAAAAGCAGTAGCCAAAAAATCAAATAATATATTTTATCGGGCAAATCTGTTGTGAAAGGCCTTTTTAAAGTGTTAAAAAGCAAAGGTATCACTTTGAGGACTAAGATGTGCCTGGTCCAAGCCATGGTGTTTTTAATAGCCTAATATGCATGTGAAAACTGGATGATGAATAAGGAAGATGAAAGAATTGTTTCCTTTGAATTATGGTGTTGGTGAAGAATATTGACTATACTGTGGACTGCCAGAAGAATGAATAAATCTGACTTGCAAGCGTTACAGCCAGAGTGCTTTCGAAGCAAGAATGGTGGGACTTCATCTCGCATACTTTGGGCACGTTATCAGGAAGGACCATTGTCTGGAGAAGGATATCATGCTTGGTAAAGTAGAAAGTTAGTGCAAAAAGGGAAGACCCTCAATGAGGTTGGTTGACACAGTGGCTGCAACAATGGGCTCCAAGTTAGCCACTGTGGCAATCCACCTTTTTGAGGGTCTTCCTCTTCTAAGACACATTTGTTAGTTCTTTTGGCAGTCCATGGTATATCCAATATTCTTCACCAACATCACAATTCAAAGGTGTCAATTCTTCTTTGGTCTTCCTTATTCATTGTCCAGCTTTCACATGCATATGATGTGATTGAATATACCATGGCTTGGGTCAGGTGTACCTTAGTCTTCAAGGTGACATCTTTGCTTTCCAACACTTTAAAGAGGTCCTATGCAGCAGATTTGTCCAATGCAATGCATCTTTTGATTTCTTGACTGCTGCTTCCATGGCTGTTGATTGTGGATCCAAGTAAAATGAAATACTTGACAACTTCAATCTTTTCTCCATTTATTATGATGTTGCTCAGACGTTGATTGGATTTGTTCTCTAAAGTCTACATTACATTGCAAAAACTCAACAAGTAAAAACCAATAACCATTTAAGAAATGGGCAAAGGATATGAATAAGCACCTCACCAAAGAAGACATTCAGGCCATTAGAGAAATGCAAATCAAAACTACACTGAGATACCATCTCACCCCAACAAGGTTAGCAGTAATCCAAAAAAAAAAAAAAAAGAGATTAGATGTTGATTGAAGTTGTTGTAGACAAAGCTTTTCCCAGTCTGTAAAATAATCTTTTTTACTCTTTTGGTGAAGTCTTCAGATGAGCATAAGTGTTTGACTTTTAGGAATTCTCAGTTATCCGGAAACCTGGTGGAATAAGGTGGAATAGTGGTTAATATTTATGGCTGCTAACCAAAAATTGACAGTTTGAATCCCACCAGGCACTCCTTGGAAACACTATGGGGCAGTTCTACTTTGTCGTATAGGGTCGTTGTGAGTTGGAATCAATTTGATGGCAATGGGTTCTTTTGGGTTCTCAGTTATCTAAGTTCTCTTCTGGTGTTTGTACGTTGTTAGTAATGTTTTGTATAGTGTTTATGCCACGTATTAGGGCCCCTACCATTATACCTATTTTTTCTTCCATGATCTTTTATTGTTTTAGATTTTATACTTAGGTCTTTGATCCATTTTGAGTTTGTTTTTGTGCATGGTGTGAGGTATGGGTCTTGTTTCATTTTTTTTTTTTTTTGCTCCTGGATATACAGTTATGCCAGCACCATTTGTTAAAGAGACTGTCTTTTCCCCATTTAATAGACTTTGGGGCTTTGTCAAATATCAGCTGCTCATAGGTGGATGGATCTATGTCTGGATTCTCAATTCTTTTCCACTGGTCTATGTAGCTATTGTTGTACCAGTATCAGGCTGTTTTGACTACTATGGTGGTATAATCTGTTCTGAAATCAGGTAGTGTGAGGTCTCCCACTTTGTTCTTCTTTTTCAGTAATGCTTTACTTATCCGGGGCCTCTTTCCCTTCCATGTGAAGTTGGTGATTTGTTTCTCCATCTAATTAAAAAATATCATTAGAATTTGGAAAGGGATTGCACTGTATCTATAGTTCACTTTGGGTAGAATGGACAGTTTTACAATGTTAAGTCTTCCTATCCATGACCAAGGTATCTTTTTCCACTTACTTAGGTCTTTTTTGGTTCCTTGCAGTCTTGTAGGTCTTTTTTTTTTTTTTTTTTGTATAGGTCTTTTACATCTCTGGTTAGATTTATTCCTAAATATTTTATCTTCTTGGGGGCTATTATAAATGGTATTGATTTGATGATTTCTTTTTTGACGTTCTTTCTTTGTGTAGAGGGATCCAACTGATTTTTGCGTGTTTATCTTGTGTCCTCATACTCTGCTGAGCTCTTCTATTAGTTTCTGTAGTTTTTTTGAGGATTCTTTAAGGTTTTTGTGTATTAGATCATGTCATCTGCAAATAGAGATACTTTTAATTCTTCCTTACCAATTTGGATGCCCTTTATTTCTTTTTCTAGCATAATTGCTCTGGTGAGGAACTCCAGCACCTTGTCGAATAAGAGTGGTGATAAAGGGCATTCTTGTCTGTTTCCCATTCTCAAGGAGAATGCTTTCAGCATCCCTCCATTTAGGATGATATTGGCTGTTGGCTGTGTATAAAGGCCCTTGATTATGTTTAGGAATTTCCCTTCTATTCCTATTTTGCTGAGAGTGTTTTTGATGAATGGGTGTTGGACCTTGTCAAATGCCTTTTCTGCATCAATTGATAAGATCATGTGATTCTTGTCTTTTTTACTTATGTGATGGATTACATTGATTGCTTTTCTAATGTTGAACCATCCCTGCATACCTGGTATGAATACCACTTGGTCATGGTGAATTATTTTTTAGATATATTGGTGAATTGTGCTGGTTAGAATTTTGCATCTAAGTTCTTGAAGGATATTGGTCTGTAATTTTTTTTTTTTTTTTTTTTTATGGTGTCTTTACCTGGTTTTGGTATCAGGGTTATGCTCGCTTCATAGAATGAGTTTGGGAGAATTCTATCCTTTCCTATGCTCTGAAATACCTTTAGCATTAATGCTGTTAAGCCTTCTCTGAACGTTTGCTAGGATTTCACAGTAAAGATGTTAGGGCCAGGCCTTTTTTATTGTTATTGGCAGTTTTTTAATTACCTTTACAATTTCTTCTTTTGTTATGGGTTTATTTAGTTGTTCTACCTCTGTTTGTGTTAGTTCAGGTAGGTAGAGTGTTTCTACAAATTCGTCCATTTCTTCTAGGTTTTCAAGTTTATTAGAGTACAATTTTTTGTAGTAATCTGATATAATTCTTTTCATTTCAGTTAGTTTGTTGCAATATTGCCCATCTCATTTCTTATTCAGGTTATTTGCTTCCTTTCCTGTTTTCGTTTTGTCAATCTGGCCAATGGTTTATTGATTTTGTTAATTTTTTCAAAGAACCCGCTTTGGGTCTTGTTAACTCTTTCAATTGTTTTTCTGTTCTCTATTTCATTTAATTCTGCTCTGATTTTTATTATTTGCTTTCTTCTGGTGCCTAAGGGGGCTACTGACCAAAGGGTCGGCAGGTGCTCCTTGGAAACTCAGTGGGGCAGTTCTGCTCTGTCCTATAGGGTCTCTATGAGTCGGAATCGACTTGATGGCACTGGGATTGGTTTTGGTTTGGTGCCTAAGGGATTCTTTTGTTGCTCTCTTTCTATTTGTTTAAGTTGTAGGGATCATTCTTTGATTTTGGCACTTTCTTATTTTTGGTTGGGTGCATTTATTGGTATAAATGGACCTTTGAGGACTGCTTCAGCTGTGTCCCAAAGGTTCTGATAGGAAGTGTTTTCATTCTCATTGGATTCTATGAATTTCTTTATTCCGTCCTTAATTTCTTCTATAATCCAGTAGTTTTCGAGCAAGGTGTTGTTCAGTTTCCATGTGTTTGATTTCTTTTCCCTGCTTTTTCTGTTATTGATTTCTAGTTTTATGGCTTTATGTTCAGAGAAAATGCTTTGTAACATTTCGATGTTTTAGGTTCTGTTAAGGCTTGCTTTGTGGTCTATTATATGGTCTATTCTAGAGAATGTTCTATGTGCGTTGGAAATGAAAGTATACTTCTCTGCTGTTGGGTGGAGTGTTCTGTATATATCTGTGAGATCAAGTGATTGTGGCATTTAGATCATCTGTGTCTTTATTGAGCTTCTTTCTGGATGTTCTGTCCATCACCAAAAGTGATATGCTGAAGTCTCCTACTATTACTGTGGAGCTCTCTATCTCACTTTTCAATGCTGCTAGAGATTGTTTTATGTATCTTGAAGCCATGTTGTTGGGTGCATAAATATTTAATATGGTTATATCTTCCTAGTATATTTTCTCTTTAATCATTCTATAGTGTTCTTCCTCATCCTTTGTGGTGGATTTAACTGGTAGCCCGTTTTGTAAGAAATTAATATTGTTACTCCTGCTCTTTTTTTGTTCTTTTTTTGCTTGATATTTTCTTTTTCCACCCTTTGAGTTTTAGTTTGTGTCTTTACATCTAAGGTTTGCCTCTTATAGAGAGCATATAGATGGATCATTTTTTTTTTTTATCCATTGTACCACCTCTGTCTCTTTGTTGGTGCATTTAGTCCATTTACATTCAGCATAATTATTGATAGGTATGTTTTTAGTGGAAACCCTGGTGGTGTAGTGGTTCAGTGCTATGGTTGTTAACCAAAAGGTCGACACTTTGAATCCACCAGGCATTCCTTGGAAACTCTATGGGACAGTTCTATTCTGTCATATAGGGTCGCTCTTAGTCGGAATCAACTCGACAGCCATGGTTTTATGGGTATGAGTTTAGTGCTGTCATTTTGATGTCTTTTTCATGTGTTGTTGACAGTTTTTTTCCCAGTTAATTTTTTGTGCTGAATAGTTTTTCTTTACATATTGTCTTTCCCTCCTTTTCATTGTTTTTGATTTGGCTTTTGCTGAGTGTTTATGTGTTTCTCGTTTTTTTTTATTTTGATGTGTAGGATTGTTAGTCTCCTTAGTGGTTACCTTATTATTTACCCCTATATTTCCAAGTTTAAACCATATTTCTTTATATTGCCATGACTTCCTCTCCATATGAAAGATCTATGACTACATTTTTTAGTCCCTTTTTATTGATTTAATGTCATCATGCTGTTTTAATTAATGGCATCTCTGTTTCCCTGTTTTGAGAATTTTTTTTTTTTATCTTGATTTATTTTTGGGATTTCCCTATCTGGGTTGATATCTGGTTGCTCTGTCCTGTGTTCTAGTCTTGGGTTGTTACCTGATGTTATTGATTTTCTAACTAGAGAAGTCTCTTTAGTATTTTTTGTAGTGTTGGTTTGGTTTTTGTGAATTCTCTAAACTTCTGTTTTTTTTTCTGGAAATGTCCTAATTTCTCCTTCATATTTGAGAGACAGTTTTCCTGGGTATATGATCCTTGGCTGGCAAGTTTTTCCTTCAAGTCTTTTTCTATGTCATCCATTGTCTTCTTGCCTGCATGGTTTCTGCAGAGTAGTTCAAGCTTATTCTTACCGACTCTCCTTTGTAGGTAAATTTTCCTTTATCCCTAGCCACCCCCAAAATTTTCTCTTTATCTTTTGTTTTGGTAAGTTTGATTTTAATATGCCTTGGTGTCTTTCTGTTGGGATCTACCTTTATGTGGGCCTCGATGAGCATCTTGGATAGATATCTTCTTGTTTTTCATGATATCAGGGAAGTCTTCTGTCAACCAATCTTCAAAAATTCTCTCTGTATTTTTGTTTTCCCTCTCTATCAAGAGAAGTAACTCATAGGTTATTTCTCTCGATAGAGTCCTACATGATTCCTTGGGTTTCTTCATTTTTTTTTTTAATTCTTTTATCTGATTTTTCTTTGAATATATTGGTTCCAAGTGTTTTATCTTCAATGTCACTAATTCTGACTTCCTTTCCTCAATTCTGCTCCCCGACTTTCTATTGAGTTATATAACTGAAATTTTATTGTTAATCTTCTGAATTTCTGATTGTTTTCTCTCTATAAATTCATGCAGCCTATTAAGTTTTTTGCTATGGTTTTGAATAACCTTCTTAATTTCCTCTACTGCTTTATCTCTGTGCCCCTTGGCATGTTCTGTGTTTTGCCTGATCTCCTTACTGATATCTTGAAGAGTTCTGTATATTAATCATTTTTTATTCTACCTCTTGTAATTCCAGGAATATCTCTTTGTCTGGAAGATTCTTTGATTCTTTGTTTTGGGAACGTGAAGTGATCATGGTTTGCTTCTTTATGTGATTTGATATTTACTGTTGTCTCTGAGCTATTTATAAGTTATTATATTTTTTATGTTTGCTTACTGTCCTAGCTTCTTTCTTTGTTTTGTTTTAATATGCCCAAATAGATTGCTTGAGTGAGCTAGCTTGATTATTTGCACCTTTGAAGCTCTAAAGTCCTTTCATCAGATGGCTACAGCTGTTACCAGGTATATGAGCCTCGGACTCCATTCACATATCTTGTATGAATTCAGCTCAGGTGTCCAGGTAGTTGGTCACCAAGTGTGTGGTTCAGGCTCTGTCGTATAGTCTTAGAGGACCAGGGTTGAATGGTGTAGGCACAGATATATGGTAGCAGCTGGGGGTCATGCTCTGGCCAAGGCAGAGGACTGGTGACCATCCCCCACATGTCTCTAAGGAAAGCATGTCCCTGTTCTCTAGAGCCCACAGGTGGGTAGTCTCTGCACCAGACGATAGACACCCAATTCTTTTGGATGTAAAGACTGGGAGGCACCACTTATTCTTGGACACCTTTCATGAGTGGCTTGGTGGCATGGGTGGAGCCACCAATCCTCAGGCCCTTGATGTAGGTGGTAAGGACCCTGCTTAATAGGTAGAGCAGTGTTAAACATCAAAAATCTGCCTCTCCACCACACAGTTGAAACAGTTGAAGTCAGACCTCAGGCACATACACCATTATAAACTGTCAACAAGGGCCTATGCTCCTGAAATGGGCCCACATAGGTCCATGCAAGGGTAAAAGGCATTCAAAGTCTGTGGACCATTTGTGCCTGGACAGGAGCTGCTTCTGCCCTGAGTTTGGAGCTTAGGGTAGCTGGCAGATTATTTTTTACCCATTTGTTAATATGCTCCTTCTCCAAGGCTGGAAGAATGGTTCAGGGCATGCAGCAGGTCCTATCTCAGGCCCAGGGAAATCAACGGCCATTGAAGCTGGCTTGGGAGCTAGGGCAGAGGAGGAGGCATCAGATAAATTGGAAAGAGTTCTTTCCCAAAGGGTGCTATTTGATCCATGTGCTAAATTAGACATAAGCACTTCTTTTTTGCTGAGAGTGCAGTTCTTCATTGATTCGGGAGGCATGAGTAGACTCTGTGTGGCTCACTCTTCCTGAGGTAACAGAATCCCAAATGCTAACACCAGCCCCGCTGTGGTCGTGCCAGGGGATTATGCCTGAGGGATGCTGGTTCTCACCAAGTCAGGTCCAGCAACTCCTCGCTGCTTCTGAACTGTTTCTCCCCCCCCCCCGCCATTTGGCCCAATTTCTTAAATTTGCCTTTGATATTCAGGGCTCCTAGCTTGTCATATATACAATCTTTTCACTTGTGTTTTTGGGTCTTTGTTGTAAGAGGGATCACCAGAAACATCTGACTGCTCTGCCATCTTGGCCCCACCTTCCCAAATAAATTCTTATGTCCTCATATTTTAAAGAATTAATTAGGAGCCCCAGAGACAAGGAAATAATCTTGGAAATTATACTTGTCATTAAGATCTCTGCCAATCTGCTTTATTTTTGCATCAAAAATATTTGCCTGAGAGGTAAAAATAAAAGTATACTTCCAGCTTTCAAAAATAGTCACTGAGTGTATCACAATAAAATGTTGTCTTAACCTCTTTTGTTTCTGCCAGTATACAATAAACCTTTCATGGAAGACAAGAAGGGATCAGCTGATATAGTGGGTTATACAATGCCGAATGTGTTCCTCAACCTCCCCCAGAGACTGCACGTGACTTCTTTCCTCACCAAAGTTTCTCTCATTTGTAAATTCCTTTCTCTCACAGAAAAGCAAACAAGTATTTCTAATGCTAAGAAAGCACGACTGTAGGCAATGGATGGTAGAAGTACAGCATCAAAAATCAGAAATAAATTACATTTGCTTTTTATTAGATGAAATAAATTTCTAAATATTCACCATAATTACTCATTTTTCTTTTAGTATTTGGAGACTATAAACATCACTAGTTGTGGCACCATGACCTGACCGGAGACTAATAAATGATAAGTGTTTGATAACCTAATTGTTGAACTAAATAATATGTATATGGGTGACTACATTTTCTCTGACTATATACTATAAAATGAATTCAGTAAAACCTGTTGCCATCAAGTCTATTACAACTTATTGCTACCCTATAGGACAGAATAGAACTGTCCCATAGGGTATCCAAGTTGCACCTGGTGGATTTGAACTGCTGACCATTTGGTTAGTAGCTGTAGGTCTTAACCACTATACCACCAGGGTTCCCAAAGTGAGTTCAGGATCTAATGTTATATCAAAACCTGCTACTACATTCTGGAAATTATATTTTCAGGTCTGGAGTGGATCAGGAGAGAAATTACAAACAAGAAATTGAAATCTGGACTCATCAAGAAAAAAAAAATATATATATATAGATAGTCCAATCAAATCATTTGCAAGGCTAAATGAATTAACATTTTGTGATAAAAGCTATGATTGATAAATTTATTTTAAAAGAAATAGTAACAGCAAGATATGAAATTGTTTTAAAGTAAAATTTTTAAACTTTTTTTAAAAAATCATAAACACGATGGTAATGGGAAAGTTATGGTATATGGAAGTTTTTCAGAAGTAAAAATTTAGCAAAGGTGTAATTATAACAATTTGAATCTATTAAAAGTAAAGTGTATATTGTAAACTCTATACTCATTAAATGCAAATCATACATTTCCCTCAAAACTTTATTCCATACGAGCAATACTATACATTGCAAATATCATGGTAGTAGGAATTTTTCTATTATTTTTCACAAAAGATTACAATGAAACAATAATTTTAAATTACATTAAACGAACACACAAAGCTCATTTTAATAAATTTATGTATAAAACTTTTAACTTTATTGATATGCTTTGAGTCAGTAATTCCATGTCAGGAGATTTGAGCCATGATTACCTTAGGAAATAATTTAAAATTAAAAAAAAATTATACACTTCAAAATACTCATTATTATATAATTTATCATTCTATCTTTGGAAGAAATCTAAATTCCTAGTTGAGGAAATTATTTAAGAAAATCATGGTTCTCTATTTGAAGATCTATGTATTTTTAAACATTTTATTATGATTTTTGCATAGAAATAAAACATGCATTTGATATATTACATAATTAAAACTCATTTGTATATTTTGTTATTACAAACATATAATGATTAAAAGGAAGAAAATGTTGTATACCAGTCTTAGATGCAAAATTATATGTTTTTGTCTGCCCTCTATTTCTCAAAAATATCTGGCTTCTGTCTTTGAATGCATATGAAATGTATCTATACATCTAACTCTGTGTACCAATCTTTCTATCTATATATGTTAAACCCCACTATTTAAATGTAAATGCTTTCATTAAAAAAAATATTGGAAAGTAAAAATCTTCTTCTTATTCCTTATTTTTGGGAACTTTCCTAAGGGCCCTAGGGACGTCCTTGTTTCTCAGACTGTAAATAAGGGGGTTGAGCACAGGTGCAAGTAAGGTGAGGACAGAGACCAGCACATCTTGCTCAGGGGTGTGGTAGGACTTTGGCAGAAGGTACTTGATGATTGCAGCCCCGTAGAATAGAGATACTACAGTCATGTGAGAAGAGCAAGTGGCCAAGGTTTTCCTGAGGTTCACGCTTGAGCCTGTTTTCAGTACGATGGACAGTATTTTTCCATAGGATGCCATGATGGCTGAGATGGGAGGGAGGAGAAAAATAACACCACTGACAAAAAGAGCCTTTTCATATTGGGAAGTGTCCACACAGACCAGTTTCAACAGGGCTGGGATCTCACAAAAGAAATGATGTATTTCCCTGGAGATGCAGTAAGGGAGAGTCAGTGTGTAGACTACATGAATCAAGGCATTTAGCAGTGCGCCCAGCCAGGACCCAACCACCATGAGCAGGCAGATCAAGGGACGCATGAAGATGGGGTAGCGCAGTGGGTGGCAGATGGCCCCGTAATGATCATAAGCCATGGCTGCCAGCAGAAGGCACTCTGCTCCCACCAGGGTCATGAAGAGGAAGAGCTGAGCACCACAGCCAATGAAGGAGATGTGGTGGTTCCCAGACAGAAAGGCAAGCGCCATTTTGGGGACAAATGTGGAGATATACAAGAAGTCTATAATGGATAGTTGGCTGAGCAGAAATTACATGGTGCTGTGGAAATGAGAGTCAGCCCTAATAAGGATGATTATTGTGGTGTTACCAAACAAGGCCACAAGGAGAGCAAGCACAGTGAAAGTGAATAGGATCCAGGGAGACTGAGTGCCAAGAAACAGGTCTAAGAGGATGAAATCACTCCTTGATGTCTGGTTGTTCTGGCATGACATTCTTGGTTGTTTCTAGTTGGCAACTTTGGAGAAATTTCCAAAAAAATTATGTTCACAATATTTTAAAACTAATGCCAAATAAAATCATTCCTCATTTTCCAACATCTCGCATCCATTTTCTTGATTTTTTTAAGCTATGAATATATTTGCCTCTCCCCTGACTTCCCTAAGGACTCCTAAGAGACCATTCCTTGATATGAAATTTGCCACACTGGGGGAGGAGGCATCATCACTGTTTATATTAAATATATCATTTGAAAACATTTCCTATTAAAGTTTTCTTGATACTGAAATTTCCATAAAACAAGTAATTATAGTAAACTTCCATAAAGCCAAGGCCTTTAAAGAAATGGCATTACTATCTGTACCAAAAAAATTGTATAGCAAAAGAATGGAAAAGGTTGGAGAAAGTTTCAGTCAGATAAAGGCATAGTTGTCATTGGTTAAATCTCTTATCAACAATCCAATTACCTGTGGAATTCTGACATGTTGCAAAAAGGAAAAAAATAAAAATCTCCTCTAAGAGAACATTTTTGAGGCCCCTGGGTGGTGCAAATGTTTTGCATTCATTTTAGTAACCTTAAGGTTGGAGATTAGAACTCCCCTGGAGGCACCATTGACGAAAGACCTGGGGACCTGCTTCCATTAAGATAACAGCCAAAAGAGCCCTTTGGAGAAGTTCTACTCTGTAACACATGGGTTTGCCATGAGTTTGAATCAACTCTGTGGTTAAGGCTATGTATAAGAAGGTATTTTAGAATCATAAGAGAAATTAGGTAAGTGGTTGTTGTTGTTAGGTGCCATCGAGTCGGTTCTGACTCATAGTGACCCTATGCACAACAGAATGAAACACTGCCCGGTCCTGAGCCGTCCTTACAATCATTGTTATGCTTGAGCTCCTTGTTGCAGCCACTGTGTCAATCCACATCATTGAGGGTCTTCCTGTTTTCCGCTGACCCTGTACTCTGCCAAGCATGATGACCTTCTCCTGGAGAAGGTAAGTAGTACTCTTTGAAATGTCTTAACGTATGCTGTAATTGACCCAAACAGATAAATAACTTCCTAAAGGAAGGGGAATCTGGAAGGCTAGTTGCTTACGTAAGTCTCTTTTTATATGGCTTCAAATTGAAAGAATAGTGTTTTTGTCTGTGACTGTTGAGATGAATTGGCATGTCATACAATGAAAACTTATTTCTACTGCTGGTACAATAATTGAATCATTGCCCTTACTGATGATAGCTCAACAGCAATCTATGTCTTTGGTAGAAAACCACAAGGCTTTCTTTCCTGGCTCATATTCCAAAAATAACTTAAAGTAACTTTTGAAGTAATACACATTAGAAGAAAGCATATTTTCACTGTCTGCATCATAGCACTGTTTTGAAGAACAAATACGTAATGAACATAAAATGCTGGTATTTTTAGATAAACTTTCAAGCTAAGTTTTCTCTTGGATGTGATGTATAAAAAAGAAAAATCATAAAGTGTAAATATAAATAACTTGGATTCCAAAAACTACCTCATTGACTATATTAAAATGGATGAAATGAATTTAATAAAGGGAAATAGGCAAAGTGGATATAATAGCTATTTGAATAGCCTTAGTAGCTTTCCAAACACTTTGTTATATATCATACTGAATACAATGCACTCTAAGTAACGGAGACAGGAAGAACATCTACGATACTCTCACCACCTAGTGCTTAGCAGAGACACTGGAATAGAGCATTTTCTCAGTAAAATCATTTATTGATTAATGGGTTACTGAATGCATGGATGGATGGATGAATGAATGCACCACAGAAGTCCCTGGGGTGAAGTGGCTATATCTTAATACTTAAAACATTGAGTCTTAGAAAGCTTAAATAACTTTTCTAAGATCAAATATTCCAGACTAAAGGTATCTTTTAGACTCTGCCAATACCTTATTCTAACTCTCATTTAAAATTCACCTGGGCTTCTCAAGCCATTAACTCTAACACAAAGAAAACAATATGTATTATGTATTAAAAATCGAATTGTAGAATCTACAGAATTAAAAAAAAAAACTTTGAGGGTCTTTTAAATCCATTCTTTTCCTTTTATAGGATGTGGAGGGCACTTATATTTCCATTTCCAGATAGACTTGTTCCTGGACCGATTTGAGTGATTTATTAAAATACATCTTAATGGACAGTGTGATTTGACATTTATTCTAAAATACTTTTTGATAGTTTCAGATATTATGCACTGAAAGTTTTTCCAACTTATACATATAGTGAAAAGCAACTAAAAGACCTTTGTCCCAAAACAGTCCAACCTAGGTTTCATAAAATATGGTTCTCATATTTGAAATATCAGTTTAATTCATGATTATAATAGATCAAAAAACCCAAAATAGTATAGAAAATATAAAAATTAAAAAATAAAGCAACTCACTAACAAGTTAACAATTCATAAAAAGATACAAATTTTGGGGGAAATTTCTTCTGTTAAAACCCAAAGAGTCTACCAATATGACCTCTGTCCCGGGAAGACAGAATAAAATCAACCACCCAATACTCATTTGTTTATTTAGTGTTGTACTGCTAATGTTAATACGTATATGTCCTGAGATAAAACAGTGTATAACTCTAGTTAAGTGACTATTTATGTATTATTAAGATGATTTTTTTTACAGATATCTTGCAAACTTTATTCCATTCAGCTATGAAAAAAGTCTGTCATGAAAGTCTCTCAACACCGGTGATGAAATTCTGGGATATCTATCTCAATACACATTACGTTGTTTAATGCATGACTGGGTTGCTCCCTACTCTAGACTTGGAGCATTATGTATGTTTGAAAACAAAATGAAATTTATCAACTTATGTAAGAGAAACTGCCTTAGTATGTAAAATGAGTTAATTAGCCTCTGTCTCATCAGATGATAAAATTAACTTTATGTAGATAAACTATATTCTAACTCAGTAAGACACGTTCATTAAATGACTTTTTCTGATTTGATAATAGCTTGTTAGAGATTTTTCCATTTTATTTACAAGGTATATTACTCAGCTCAAGAAATCATAACATGTTTTCTTCCCAAAAAATTCCTGAGAAAATGACCCTTACTTACTCATATGAAGAAAACTGATTCTACTTATAAAGTTTTGTATATACCGTTCACCATTCTTCTAATATCAGAAACACAGGGCTCTCCTTAACAAAGAAGGTTAAATATCATGAAGTTATTGTTTCAATAGCCAAAAGCCAATTTATTGTTCCATAGGAAGTCCTCAGAGAAAATACCCCTTGTCAGCAGCTCCGATCTCTTAGGTAAACTGTGCAACAATTACAATGCTGTCCTTCATGATTCAAAAAAAAACTAAACAAAACAAAAAAAAAGTGTCAAATATTTCAAGGTTATGTGCAGTATCTACCAGGGAATGTTATTTGTCAAATGATTGGTGAGGAAAGATTTAAGTGAATCTAAAAACAAACAAACAAATAAAAAAAACTACTAATAGCTAGTTGTTTTAAAAAATAAATAGGCTATTTGATATCATCATTAAAAAGGTAATGAGAACTTCTGGTTTCAGCTTTAACATGTAAAGACATCGGAAATTGTTACTTCCATTCTCAAAAGAGTAAAAAATTTGAACAAACTGAAAATCATTGACTTTTTTTTATTGAACTTATCACACAACTAAGGTCTCATGACACACTACCACCCCTATATCTGCAGTCATAGACCAATCCAGAGAGTCACAGCCAAAATCTTACCTGAAGCAGAAAACACAAGGACCATAAATTGAGAGGAACATTTAAATGGTAAACATGATGAATGACTTGAGGCTGTGTGTGCGCTGGTGTAAGAGTGATTAACCACTGGGGACTACAGCATTTAAAATTCTCCACACTCTTTTGTACTCTAAGGACTAGGATCCCTGCCAACTTCTCATAGCAAAGAGCCAAGAATGATCTTTTCCCGGCTCTGATAGGGAAGGGAAAAACTAACCATTTTGAAATAAGTTTCAAGAATTCTCCATTAAAAAGAGAACCTATTGTTAGGTGGAAGGACTTTACCAAAGCTTTATCACACCTAAGGAAAGGAGGTATTTACCCAAATCTAGCCCCCTCTGGTCTTCCTGTTTCACCAAAGAGGGGGAAAGCTAAGGAACACAAGCCCATGAAAAGACTAATATTTCAATCCTAGGGTTATAGAATATGTCTCTACTCACAGATCTTAACACCACATCAGTAGGTCTCCAGCATAATAACAGTAGATTACAGCTGAAAGAGCAGCAAGGCATAAACTCTATCTTAGGAAAATTTCTAAGAGAAACACAAATACGAAAGGGAAGACAAAGAAGAAAACTAGAGGAAGTGGAAGCCCCAGGCCTACAGATTGGGAAAATATTAAACACAGTCCAAGTCCTAGCCAGACCACCATAAAACATAACACAAAAAGTTAGTTCCTGTTACTGAATACATCACATAGGTTTTCAACAATAAAAGTATATAAGTCATGCTAAAAGGCATGAAAAACAAAGATAAGAAAAAGCTAATGTCAGAAAAAGATTCAGATAAGACATTTATTTCTGAATCATCAAGAGAGGGAATTTAAAATAACTGTGATTAATATACTAATGATTCTAAGGGAAAAAGTACAGAAAATTCAATAAAAATTTGGTAGCATAATCTGAGAGCAGGAAACTCTAAAAATGATCAAAACAAAATGTTTCAAATTAAAAACACTTTATAAGAAATAATGTCTTGGACAGAAACATGAGTATATTTCCCACGGCTGAGGAAAGAATCAGTAAGACAGAATATAAGTCTACAGAAAACTACTAAACTGAAATACAAAAAGAAAAATCAATGGAAAAAGCAAAACGGAATATCCAAGAACTATAGGACAATTTCAGAAAATAAAAAATGCATAATCGGAATTCTGGAAGACTATGTTTTTTATATACATATATATATATATACAGCAGAACTAAAATTTGAAGTAATAATAGAATTTTTTGAATTATAAACAGATTTAGGAACTCCAGAAAAATAACAAACAAGATAAATACAGAAAAAAATCAATCCCTAGGCATATCATCTTCAAATTGCAGGGAACCAAAGACAAAGAGAAAACCATGAAAGAAGCCCAATGAAAAAGAATACCTTACCTATAGAGAAACATGGATAAAAATTACAGCAGACTTATTGTCATAAACCATGCAAACAAGAAGGGAATAGAATGAAATATTTAGTATTAAAAGAGGAAAAAAAATCAACATACAATTGTGTACCCAATTAATTTCCCTCAAAATTAAAGGAGAAACAAAAAGTTTTTTAGACAAACAAAATTTAAGGGGAGGCAGGGTCAAGATCGCGGGTTAATCAGACACTTCCAGTGATCCCTTACAACAAAGACCCCCCAAAAAACAAGTGAGTAGATTATATATATGACAAGCTAGGAGCCCCGAACATCAATGGCAAAGTTAAGAAATCAAATTCAGTGATATGGGGAAGGAGAGACGGTTCAGAAGCAGCGAGGACTTGCCGGACCTGACTTGGCAGGAACTGGTGCCCCCAGCCCCAATCCTGGTGTGACTGTGGTGGGGCTGGCAGTACCACTTGGGACGTGGTTTCCTCAGAGAGAGAGAGTGAGCCACACAGTCTACTCATTTCTCTGCATTCAGCAAAGAAAACTCCTCCTGGCAAAAGATAAGTCCTTGCATCTAATTTACCATGCAGATAAAATAACACCTCTTACGAAAGAACTCTCTCCCATTTATGTGATCCCTCCTCCCTCTGCATTAGGCCTCTAGCTGGGTTTAGTGACAGTTGATTTCCTTGGGCATGAGACAGGTCTTGCTGCATGTTCTGAGCCATTCTCCCAGCCTTGGAGAGGGAACAAATTAACAAATGGGGAAAAAATAATCTGCAGGTCCCCTTAAGCTGGGAAATTTGGGCAAAAGTGGCTCCTGTCCAGGCACAAGTGGTCCATGGACCTTGAATGCTTTTCACCCCTGCATGGACACATGTGGGTCCATTTCAGCAGCTAGGTGGTTGCTGCCATGGTGCAAGGGTATATATGGCTGTGGTCTGACTTTAACTTGTTCAGCTATACAGTGGAAAGGCAGGTTTTTGACTCTGCCTATTAAGCAGGTACTCATCTGCTCACATCAGGGGTCTGAGGACTGGTGGCTTCACCCATGCTATCTTGCCACCAGTGACAGGGGTCCAAGAAAAATTGGAGCCTCCCAGCCCTTACAGCTAAAAGCATTAGGTGCCAACAGTACAGCTCTAGAGCCCAACAACCTGTGGGCTCTAGAGTACAGGGATGCACCTTCCTCATAGACACTCAAGAGATGGTTGTCAGCCCCCTGCCTTGCTCAGAGTGTGACCACCTGCTTCAACCAGAAACTTGTATATGCACCAATCATCACTGCTCCCTTAAGGATGTTGGTGACAGCCTACACCATACACTTGGTGACCTACTACCTGGACACTCAAGCTGAATCTATACAAGAAAAGTGAATGGACTTCTAGAGGCATATATCTGGAAAGAGCTCTAGCCATCTTGTGAGAGGACATTAGAGCTTCAAAGGCTCCATAATCAAGACAGCTCACTAAAGCAGCCTATTTGGGCATATCAAAACAAAACAAAGCAAGAAGCTGGACACAGTAAGCAAACATAAAATAAATTAATACAATAACTTATAGATGGCTCAGAAACCCTCTTGGCATAGTGGTTAAGTGCTACGTCTGTTAACCAAAGGGTCGGCAGTTCAAATCCACCAGGCGCTCCTTGGAAACTCTATGGGACAGTTCTATTCTGTCCTATAGGGTCGCTATGAGTCAGAATTGACTCGACGGACTGGGTTTTTTATAGATGGCTCTGACTACAGTCAATATCAAATCACATAAAGAAGCAGAACATTATAGGTTCAACAAGCTGTCAAAACAAAGAATCAAGTAATCTGGATGAAGATATAGTCCTAGAACTGCCAGTAGTAAAATACAAAAGGTTAATATACATAATACCTCAAGAGATCAGGAAGGTCAGGCAAAATGTAGAAAAAGCCAAGGAGCACACAGATAAAACAGTGGAGGAAATTAAGAAGGTTATTTAAGAGCATAATGAAAAATTTAATAGCCTGCAAGAATCCACAGAGAGACAGCAATCAGAAATTCAAAAGATTAACAATAAAATTTCAGAATTAGACAACACAACAGAAAGAGCAGAATTGAAGAAATGGAAGTCAGAATCAGTGAGATTGAAGATAAAAACACTTGGAACCAATATAGTCAAAGAAAAATCAGATAAAAGGATTTAAAAAAAATGAAGAAACACTAAGAATCATGTGAGATTTTATCAAGAGAAATAACCTCCAAGTGATTGGAGTACCAGAAAAGGGAGGGAACAGAGAAAATACAGAAAGAATTGTTCACGATTGGTTGGCAGAAAAGTTCCCTGATATTGTGAAAGACAAGAAGATATCTATCCATGATCCTCATCGAACCCCACACAAGGTAGATCCCAAAAGAAAGTTACCAAGACATATTATAATCAAACTTTCCAAATCCAAAGATAGAGAATTTTAAGAGTGGCTAGGGATAAACAAAAACTCACCTACAAAGGAGAGTCAATAAGAATTTGCTCGGACTACTCAGCAGAAAACATGCAGGCAAGAAGGCAATCAGATGAAATATATAAAGACTTGAAGGCAAAAAAGAACTGCCAGCCAAGAATCATCTATTCAGCAAAACTGCCTTTCAGATATGAACGAGAAATTAGGACATTTCCAGATAAACAGAAGTTGAGAGAATTTGCAAAACCAAATCTAATCGAAAAGAAATACTAAAAGGAGATCTCTGGTTAGAAAACCAATAACTTCAGATAACAACCCAAGACTAGAACACAGGACAGAGCAAAGAAATATCAATCCAGATAGAGAAATCCCCAAAATAAATCAAGATTTAAAAAATGCTCAAAATAGGGAAATAGAGAGGTCATTATGTAAAATACGACAACATTAAAACAATAAAGAGGGACTGAAACATGTAGTCATAGATCTTTCGTATGGAGAGGAAGTCAAGGCACTATAAAGAAATAAAACTTTGGTTTAAATTTAGAAAAATAGGGGTAAATAATAAGGTAACCACTAGAGAGACTAACAATCCTATACATCAAAATAAAATACAAGAAAAACGTAAAGACTTAGCAAAACTAAAATCAATAACAATGAAACAGAGGAAAAGAAGATTAATAAAGAAAAACTACTCAGCACAAAAAATAAAGTGGGAAAAAGAAATTGTCGACAACACACAAAAAAAAGACATCAAAATGACAGCATATACTTATACCGATCCATAATTATGAGGAATGTAAATGGGCTAAATGCACCAATAAAGAGACAGAAATTGGAAGAATGGGTTTAAAAAAATGATCTGTCTATATGCCATCTACACGAGACACACCTTAGACTTAAATAAAGAAACAAAAACTCGAAGATGGAAAAAACATATCAAGCAAAAAACAATCAAAAAAGAGCATGGGTGGCGTTATTAATTTCTGAAAAAATAGACTTTAAAGTTAAATCCACCACAAAAGATGAGGGAGGACACTATATAATGATTAAAAGAACAATATAATAGGGAGATATAATGATATTAAATATTTCACACTCAGTGACACGGCTTCAAGATAAGTAAAACAACTTCTAACAGCATTGAAAAGCATGATGGACAGGTCCTCAATAATAGTAGGAGACTTTAACACACCACATTTGGTGAGGGACAGAAAATCCAGAAATGAGCTTGATAAAGACATGTAACATCTAAATGCCACAATCAACACACTTGACCTCATGGACATATACAGAACACTCCACCCAACAGCAGACAAGTATACTTTCATTTTCAGTGCACTTGGAACATTCTTATGAACGGACCACATATTAGGTCATAAAGCAAGCCTTAACAGAATCCCAAACATTGAAATATTACAATAATCTTCTATGACCATAAAGTCATAAAACTAGAAATCAATAACAGAAAAAGCAAGAAAAAGAAATCAAACACTTGGACACTGAACAACACCTTGGTCAAAAACTATTGGGTTTTAAGGATGGAATAAAGAAATGCATAGAATCCAATGAGAATGAAAACACTTCCTGTCGGAACTTTTGGAACACGGTTAAACCAGTCCTCAGAGGTCAATTTATAGAAATAAATACATACATCTAAAAAGAAGAAAGTCCCAAAATCAAAGAATTATCCCTACCACTTGAACAAGTAGAAAGAGCAACAAAAGAAAACCTCAGGCACCCGAAGAAAACAAATAACAAAAATTAGAGCCAAATTAAATGAAATAGAGAACAGAAAAACAATTAAAAGAGTTAACAAGACCAAAAGCTGGTTCTTTGGAAAGATTAACAAAATCGATAAACCACTGGTCAGACTGACAAAAGAAAAACAGGAGAGGAAGCAAATAACCCAATAAGAAGTGAGATAGGCAATATCACAACAGATCCAACTGAAATGAAAAGAATCATATCAGGTTAGTATGAAAAATTGTACTCTAACAAATTTGAAAACCTAGAAGAAACAAATTTCTAGAAACACACTACCTACCTAAACTAACAGAAACAGAGGTAAAACAAGTAAATAAACCCATAACAAAAGAAGAGATTTAAAAAGTAATTTAAAAAACTCCCAACAAAAATAAGCCTTGGCACTGAAGGTTTCTCTGGAGAATTTCACTAAACTTTCAGAGAAGAGCTAACTCCACCACTACTAAAGTTATTTCAGAGCATAGAAAAGGATGGAATACTCTCCATCTAATTCTATGAAGCCAGGGTAACCCTGGCACTAATATCAGGTAAAGATACCACAAAAAAAGAAAATTACAGGCCAATATCTGTCATGAACATAGATGCAAAAATCTTCAACAAAATTCTAGCCAATAGAATTCAACAACTATCAAAAAAATAATTCATCATTACCAAGTGGGATTCATACCAGGTATGCAGGAATGATTCAACATTAGAAAAATCATCAACGTAATTCATAACTTAAATAAAAGGCAAGAACCACATGATCTTGTCAATTGATGCAGAAAAGGCATTTGACAAAGTCCAACACCCATTCATGATAAAAACTCTCAGCAAAATAGGAACAGAAGCCAAATCCCTCAACAAAATAAAGAGCATTATACAAAGCCAACAGCCAACATCATCCTAAACGAAGAGAGTCTGAAAGCATTCCTCTATAAAATGGGAACCAGACAAGGATGCCGTTCATCACCACACTTATTCAATATTGTCCTGGAGGTCCTAGCCAGAAAAATTAGGCTAGGAAAAGTAAATGAATGAATAGCATCCAAATTGGTAAGGAACAAGTAAACATATCCCTATTTGCAGATGATAGGATCTTATACAGAGAAAACCCTAAAGAATCCACAAGAAAACTACTGGCACTATCACAAGATTTCAGCAAAGCATCAGGATACAAGATAAACATGCAAAAAACAATCAGATTCCTCTACACCAACAAAGAAAACATTGAAGAGGAAATCACCAAATTAATACTATTTACAATATCCCCCAAGAAAATAAAATACTTAGGAATAAATCTAACCACAGATGTAAAAGACCTATACAAAGAAAACTACAAGACATACCGCAAGAAACCAAAAGAGACCTACATAAGTGGACAAACATGCCTTGCTCATGGATAGGAAGACTCAACATTGTGAAAATATCTATTCTACTAAAAACAATCTACAGATAAAATGCAATTGCAAATCCAAATTCCAATGGCATTTTTTAATGAGATGGAGAAACAAATCACCAAATTCAGATGGACAGGGAAGACGCTGCAGATAAGTAAAACACTACTGAAGAAAAAGAAAGAAGTGGGAGGCCTCACACCACCAGATTTTAGAACCTATTAAACAGCCATGGTAGTCAAAACAGCCTGGTACTGGTATAGCAACAGATACATAGATTAGTGGAAAAGAACTGAGAATCCAACATAAATTCAATCACCTTCACCTATGAGCAGCTGATATTGGACAAAAGCCCAAAGTCTGTTAAATGGGGAAAAGACTGTCGCTTTAACAAATAGTGCCAGCATAACTGGATATCGATTTGCAAAAAGATGAAATAAGACCCATACCTCACACCATGCACAAAAAAAATAATTTAAAATGGATCAAGGACCTAAACATAAAATCTAAGATGATAAAGAACAGGGAAGGAAAAAATAGGGACAATGCTAGGATCCCTAATACTCTAAAAAGAATAGAAAACTTTACTATCAATGCACAAACACCAGAAGAGAAACTAGATAACTAGAAGCTTCTAAAAATCAAACACTTATGCTCATCAGAAGACTTCACCAAAAGAGTAAAAAGACAACATACAGACTGGGAAAAAGTTTTTGGCTATAACAAAATCCGATCAGTGTCTGATCTCTAAAATCTATATGATACTTCAAAACCTCAACAACAAAAAGAAAAATAACCCAATTAAAAAATTGGCAAAGGCTATGAACAGGTACTTCACAAAGAAGACATTTAGTTGGCTAACAGATGGGTGAGGAAATGCTCATGATCGCTAGGCTTAGAGAAATACAAATCAAAACTGCAATGAGATACCATCTCACCCCAACAAGGTTGGCATTAATCTAAAAAAACAAAATAATAAGTGTTGGAAAGTTTGTGGAGAGACTGGAACACTTATACACTGTGGGTGGAATGTAAAATGGTACAACCACTTTGGAAATCCATTTGGTGCTTCCTTAAAAAGCTTGAAATAGAACTACCATATCATCCAGCAATTCCACTTCTTGGAATATTTCCTAGAAAAATAAGAGCCCTCATATGAATAGATATATGCACACTCATGTTCAATGCAGCACTGTTTACAATAGCAAATAGATGGAAGAAACTAAGGTGCCCATCAATGGATGAATGGATAGATCATGGTATATTCACATAATGGAGTACTACGGAATGATTAAGAACAATGATGAATCCATGAAACATCTTATAATGTGGAGGAATCTGGAATGCATTATGCTGAGTGAAATTAGTTGCAAAAGGACAAATATTGTATAAGACCACTAGCATAAGAATTCAAGGAAAAGTTTAAACACTGAAGAAAATACTATTTGATGGCTACTGGAGGGAGAGCGGTATTCACTAATTAGATAGTAGACTATTTTAGGTGAAGGGAAAGACAACACATGATACAGGAGAGGTCAGCACCACTGGACTAAACCAAAAGCAAAGAAGTTTTTTGAATACAAAAGAAAGATTTGAAGGCCAGAGTAGTAGGGATGGGGGTCTGGGGGCCATGGTTTCAAGGACATCTAGGTCAATTGGCATAAGAAAAAATATTAAGAAAATGTTCTTTATCCCACTTTGGTGAGCAGCATCTGGGGTCTTCAGTGGTAGCAAGCAGCCATCTAAGATGCATCAATTTGTCTCAACTCACCTGGAGCAAAGGAGAATGAAGAACATCAAAGGCATAAGGTAAAGACTACCCCAAGAGACAGAGAGGGCCAAATAAACCAGAGACTACATCATCTTGAGACAGGAAGAAGTAGTCGTTGCCCAGCTAACACCAATCACTGCCTTGAAAGGGAACACAACAGTGAATCCCTGATGGAGCAGGAGAACAGTTGGATGCAGATCTAAAATTCTCATAAAAAGACCAGACTTAATGGTCTGAATGAGCCTGGAGGGACCCCAGAGATCATGGTCCCTGGACCCTCTGTTAGCCCAAGACTGGAATCATTCCCAAAACCAACTCTTCAGACAGGGATTGGACTGGACTATAAGAAAGAAAATGATACTGGTAAGAAGTGAGCTTCTTGGCTCAAGTAGACACATGAGACTATGTGGACAGCTCTTGTCTGGAGGTGAGATGAGAAGGCAGAGGGGGACAGGAGCTGGTTGAATGGACATGGAGAATATGAGGTGGAGAGGAAGAGCATGCTGTCTTATTATGGGGAGAGCAGCTAAGAGAACATAGCAAGATGTGTATAAGTTTTTGTAAGAGAGTGATTTGATTTGTGAACTTTCACTTAAATCACAATAAATTTTTAAAAAGCTAGAAATAGAAGTATCATACAATCAAGCAATTCTACTCCTTGAAGTATTTCCTAGAAAAATAAGAGCTGTCACACAAACAGATATATGCACACCTATGTTCATTGCACCACTGTTTACAATACCAAAAAGATGGAAACAACCTAGACGCCCATCAATGGACAAATGGATAAAAAAATTACGATATATTCACACAAAGGAATGCGATGCAATGATAAGAACAACAATGAATCAGCAAAACATCTCATAACATGGATGAATCTGGAAGTCATTATGCTGAGTGAAGTTAGTCACAAAAGGACAAACATTGTATAAGACCACTATTATAAGAACTCAAGAAAAGGTTTAAACACAGAAGAAAACATTCTTTGTTGGTTACATGGGGAGATGAGGAGAGGGGTATTCACTAGACAGTAGATAAGGATTAACTTAGATGAAGGCAAGGGCAACACACAATACAGGGGAAGTCAGCAAACTGGATTAAACTAAAAGCTGGGAAGTTTCCTGAATAAAACGAAACACTTCGAGGGACAGAGTGGCAGGGGCGGGAGCCTGGGGACTACGGATTCAGGGAACATCTGTCAATTGGCATAACAAAGTTTATCAAGAAAATGTTCTGCATCTATTTTGGTGGGTGGCCTTTTGGGTCTTAAAAGCTAGTGATCAGCCATCTAAGGTACATCAATTGGTCCCAATGCTCTGGAGCAAAGGAGAACGAAGAACACCAAAGACACAAGGAAAATGTTAGCCCAAGAGACAGAAAGAGACATTTAAACTATAGATTCCATCAGCCTGAGACCAGAAGAGCTAGATGGCACCCAGCTGCCACCAATGACCTCCCTGACAGGGAAAACAACAGAAAGTCCCTGATGGAGCAGGAGAAAAGTGGGGTGCAGAATTCAAATTCCAGTAAAAAGCCCAAAATTAATGGTTTGACTGAGACTGTAGGGGCCCCAGAAGGCATGTCTCCCACACTCTCTGTTAGTCCAGAACGGAAACCATTCCGGAAGCCAACTCTTGAGACAAAAATTAGCCTGCACTATAAGACATACAGTGATACTCATGAAGAGAGTGCTTCTTAGCTCAAGTAGATACATGAGGCTTACTGGGAAGCTGCTGTCCGGAAGTGAGGCGAAAATGCAAAAAGGGACGGGACCTCGTTGAATGGACACAGAAATTGAAGGGTGGAAAGGAGGAGTGTGCTGTCACATTATAGGAGAGCAACTGGGGTCACATACAATGTGTGTATAAAGTTCTGTATAAGAAACTAACGAACTGTAAACTTTCACTTAAACCACAATTTTAAAAATATATATATAAGTTTGAGTCCACCCAGAGGCTTATCGGAAAAAAGTTCTGGCAATCTACTCCTGAAAAATCAGCTATTAAAAATCCTACGGGGAATAGCTGTACTCTTACATACATGGGGTCACAATGAGTCTGCACTGACTTGATGGCAATTGGTTTTAGTCAAGTTAAACAAGTAATATTGCTGGTGCCTATGATTTCCCATATATAATTATTAAATTATGATTCGATTTCTATAAGAGAGTTTGCAAACAAAATGTTCTTAAATATATTGAACTGAATAATGTTTTCATTCCTATATTTGAATTGTGGATGCTGAGCCTTGTTTTGCTACAGTGTTTCAGTGTTTATTATTTTTAGAATGTCTTAGAAATAATAAATTTAATTTTCTATATTCCGACTCGACGGCACTAGGTTTTTTTTTGGATAATACTTATCTCTTTGAAAAATGTACTAGAGAAAAAAAATCAAGTATTCAATAATTTTGAACAAACATTATCACAACTACTCTCCTCCAAGCACTCTCTTAGGCACTTGGGTTATAGCAGTGAAAAATGAGTTCTCCCATGATGAAGCATAAATTCTGGTGGAAAGGAAAGAGAGCGATAAATACACCTCATAAGCTATTTAATATGCTAGGAAGTGAAAAGTGATTTGTAAAATAAAAGTAAAAAGAGAGCAGAGTAAGGATGATCTGGGAAGTTGGGATAGGGTGGATGGGAGCATTGTGATTTTAAATTGTGCATTCAGGGATAGAACTTGTTGAGAAGGTGATAGTTGAGAAAATATTGGTGTCTTGGTCATCTAGTGCTGCTATAACAGAAATACCACAAGTGGGTGGCTTTAACAAAGAGAAATTTATTTCTTCACAGTAAAATAGACTAAAAGTCTAAATTCAGGGTGTTGGCTCCATTGGAAGGCTTTCTCTTTCTGTCAGCCTTCTCACCAATCTTCTCCTGGTCTAGGAGCTTCCTCTCACAGGGACCCCGGGTCCAAACTACACACTCTGCTCCTGGCACTGCTTTCTTGGTGGTATGAGGTCCACTGTCTCTCTGCTTGCATCTATCTTTTATATCTCAAGGGATTGCCTCAAGACACAGTCCCATCCTGTAGGTTGAGTCCTGCCTCACTAACACAACTGCTGGCCATCCTCCCTCATTAACATCATTGAGGCAGGATTTACAACATATAGAAAAATCACACAATCATGGCCCAGCCCAAATGATACGTTTTTGGGGGAGACATATGTCAATCCATGACAAATGGATCCAGTAAAGAATATGGAAATAAGATTTTCAGACTACGTGAAGCCAATATCCCACTCCTTAATCTGAAGGCCATTAGTTGATTCAAATAAATGCTCATCTTATAAAACATGTTCACTTTAAGGGCTGGTTTACAGTTCTTTGATTATGAAATGCACATAACTAATCCTCATTTTGGCAGAGTACATGGTCAGCGGAAGAGGAAGACCCTCAACGAGGTGGATTGACAGTGGCTGCAACAATGAGCTCAAGCATAACAATTGTAAGGATGGCGCAGGACCGGGCAGTGTTTTGTTCTGTTGTGCATAGGGACTCCATGAGTCAGAACAACTTGACGGCACCTAACAACGACAACAACAATCCTCATTTTATTATGTGCAAATAAATATATGAGTTTGGAATTTACGCTATTTGTTTTTTTGTTTGTTTTGTTTTCCTTTGCTACCCAGACTTTGTTTACTTATTTTCTTTTTACATAAAATAAACAAATTCATGATGGGATTTGAGAATCACACTTCTGACAGTGACTTTATTCTCTTTGGACCGTTCTTCCCAAACAAGCCTGGTATTCTTTACTTTTCTGTGTATCGTTTTTGTTATGACTGTAACAGAAAACACAGTTACGATCCTCCTTATCTATAGGGACTTAACGACTCCATAATTCTGTTTATTTCCTGCTCAGCCATCTGTACATATATTCAGTAAATATGCATATTTACTGAATACACGAACACACATGCACACACACATATGTATGTATATATATGTGTATATATGTATATATACATATATATATATGTACTCTGGTAAAATTGACTTACTCATTCTTTGCTAGTAAGAGAAACATCATTCTGAGAAAATATTGTGAAAATATGCCTTGTTTCAAATAATACGTAAGTTAATATTTTAGAAATTCTCCTATCAATTTATCCTAAAAATTATTATAAAAAAGAAAATAAACATGTCAATCAAGAACTTATTTAAATAAATTTATTAATATCAAAGAGTACAAAATATTTTATTAAGGTAAATTCCTATTATATTTATTATATCAAGTTGACTACATATTTTATATTAAATAAATTTCAAAAATATTTAACATGAAATAGAATGAATTATGTAAAAGTTTAAATTGTGAGAATATATTACTTTTGTCTTTCACAATTGGTGGAAATTAAAAAATAAGAAAAATAAATGTTAGCAAGGTTTTGGTGAGTTTGCCATCATAATATACTATGGATGGATATGTAGATGGACATGGATCTGACAATGTGTACTAAGAATTTTGAATAAGTAATTTTTTGTTCAACAATTGTATTTATCAGCATTGATGATGTAGACATGTAATGAACAACTGTTATATATTAATAAAAAATTTCTTGCATGGCTGATTAGATTTTGCTATTTACTTCCATCGCTACAATACTCTCCTAGTCTTGGTGAGCTAAGCGGTTTTATTTAATGCAAAATAAAGAAATAGTTTGTTAGCATAATATTTTATCAAGTTGTTGCTGGGAGAAGTCAATACTCACTGAAGATGCTAATGCTAACACTAGATGCATCACACTCTGTAAATCTTAAAACCTCCTTTTACAACTCATGGTAATACCTGGTGTGAACTCATCACCAGTATGAAATCAGGCAGCAACAAAAATCTGAACATCAATACTTTATGATTGTCAGCAAGAAGAAGCCAACCCTCAGCTGAACATGTCTGAGGACAGTATGGATACCTTTGAGATAGAATTCAATGACTTATGGATTTCCAGACTAATATAAGTTCTAAAAAACTCTATATGGAAGGAATAAAACCTTATTTTCCTAATAGGAACATAAGAATAGAGTCACAAAAGTCAAATTTGAGGTGGAGGGGAGTACAAGACATGTAAAAAAATGTTTTGCCTTGTTTAAAAAGTGAAATCATAACCCAGTCATAAAATGGGCAAAGGACTCAAATAGACATTTCATTAAAGAGGACATTCAAATGGCCACGGAATACACGAAAAGATGCTCAGGGCCATTTGCCATCAGTGAGATGGAAATCAAAACCACAATGAGATACCATTACTCTCCCACTAGTATGGCTAAGATTAAGAAAAAAAAAAAAGAATGAGAAAGAAAATAGCAAATGTTGGTGGAAATGTGGGGAAACTGGAATTCTTATTCATTGCTACTGTTAATTAAAAGTGGTACAACCTCTGTGGAAATAAGTGAGGTGGTTCCTCAGAAAACTAAACATAGAACTTCCACTCCTAGGTATATACTCAAAATACTTGAAAGTAGAGACTTAAAAAGAGACATGTACACCAATGTTCACTGCAGCACTACTCAGAAAAGCCAAAAGGTAGAAACAACCCAAATACCCATCAACAGATTAATGGATAAATAAAATGTGGTAATACATAAAAAGGAATACTACTCAGCCAGTAGGAGGAATGAATTCTCGATACATGCTATAGTATGGAGAGAACTTGAAGGTGCTGAGCAAAATAAGTCAATCACAAGTGTTGTATGACCTCACTTATATAAAAAGACAAGAAAAGGCAAAAGTATAGAGAACAAAGTTTATTAGTGGTCACCAGGGGAGGGAGCGAGAGGGAAAATGTGGTGTGACAGTAATGAAAATATCACATTGATTAACAGAGGGTTGCACAGCCGATAACTATAATTTTTGTCATTAAGTTCTACACCTGTAAAAAGTTGAATTGGCCAAAGTTGTGTGATAGGTATATTTACAACAATGACAAAAAAAAAAAAAAAAGGTAGCAGCTGAGGCTGCTTATGTACAACCAAACACCTCATGAGATTTGGTTCCTTGGTTTGGAGGTTTAGGGCCAAGGTTTCAAGGGACATTGCAGTTAATTGGTCTAATAACATGTTTAGTTCTTCTGTCCTAACTTCGTTTGTTCCGTAGTGCCTAGCGTCTTAAAAGCTTACAAGCAGCCACCCAAGACACAACAATTAGTCTCTATTCACCTGGAACAATGGACAAAGAAGGAGAGTCCCGAATAGGAGGAGTATATGAAATGTGTGGGTAATTGCTTCCATGAATAACTGCCTTTTTAGCCATGAGAGCAGAAGAACTGATGGTGCCGAGGCTACGATTACTGAACATGTTGATCAAAGATTTCGTAGAAGAATCCTGATCAAAAGGGGAAAGTCCGGAACAGAATTAAAATTTCTCATGCTCTCTAGACTTTCAGGAACCATGGAGGTTAGATGAACCCCTGAAACCATCACCCTGAGAAAATCTTTAAGTCTTAAACCAAAATATCCCACGAAATCTTCTTAAAACTGAGCAATAGTTTGGCTTAACTAGTATAAAAACTCTGCTTGAGCATTATCCTATTTTAAGAATGATCTACATGGGATTAAACTGACAAAAGCAACTTGAAAGATGAGACAGGAACCTTAAGAGGCAGTGAGTTTATATTAATGAGGGAGGAAAAGCTCAGAAAAGAATGATGAGAATGGTTGCACAAATCAAAGAATGTAATCAGTGTCACTAAATTGCGTATGTAGAAACTGCTGAATTGGTATATGTTTTACTGTATATTCTCAACAACAAAAACAAAATAAATAAAACATAAAGAAAAAAATGAAATCATAGGGGTGTAAGAAATACTTGGATGTAAGTGGGAATGAAAAATAGAAAAGTATTTTAAGTTTAACCCACAAACCCCAAAGTTTTGCACATAGACAATAAAAAAAAAGCATTTAAAATTACTGTAATTCACAATCTAAAGAGGTGTATTCATAGAGGTGGGAGGTCAGGCCTACACGTGGTACATGTCATTGAGCAATCCATTGCAGAAGACTATTGCTGGATATGCTGTTTATATTTGTATAGCAAATCATCACAGAACAAAACCTAGCATTCTCTGTTGATGACTTTCTCCTGCCCTCAGTAGAGGAAACAAGGAACTAAGTAGGCAAAACTTTGGGTAACACTTTGTATTGAATTAGAGAGCAGTCCATATAATCACAGGAGCACGACATCTAGTGTTGATGTATGAATCATGACTATTTTCCAACTATATACACTCATTCCTACTTATAACATCAGGATTTTGCATATATGACCTGGAAAAACTATATTCATGAAAATAATATAGTGATTCAAGCAGGCATGCTGGAAAAATGGTGTTTTTGTCTGTTTGTTTTTAAGTTTATCTTAAGTTGTACCTGCCTATTTTGCCACCAGACTGTTCATACATGAGTGTACTTCTTTTGGTGAAATATTGTAGGATAAAAATGAAATTCAAGAAGAGGAATTTACTCATGATAAATAAAAATAATTATTTCAATTTCTGGAAAAGGCTATTTTTTCTTCAACCTAAAATAGGTAAAATAAAGAAGCAGAAAATCAGTCATTTCTAACTATGCAAATATGGACATAAACATGATGGGAAATTTTCAGTAGTGATAATATAGTATTTATTTTCTTCCATTGATTTACATTATGGTTAAAAACACTTAAAATTTTTAAATGCTATTTTGATTTCTGATCGTAAAAAAGAAGCTTTAAAATATTTGTGTTATTCAGTAATGAATTAAGTGAAAATTCCCTTCTTTTGTATTATTGAAATAATAAAGTGCTCAAAATACAAACTGAAAATTAATTCTTGTCTAGCTATATTTGATAGATATCTTTCTAGGTTAGAAATATAAGTTTTCCTCATTCTATCAAACTAGACATTATCTTGTAAGGCCTGATTGATGGAGATTTACTGTTTTTTTTTTTCTTTTGCTTCAAAGAGTCCTCTTATAATATGTATTGAATAAAAATATAAAAAATTGTTTATTCTCATTTTATAAATTCCTAACTTGGATTATCCCTGGCATAAATACAGATATTGAAAACAACTCCAAAATATATCATCACAAAATTTCACAATCCATATTTCCAACAATGGTTGAGAACACTTGCTTTCTCAGACCATTACTCTTCCAATATCTCATTTGGAAAAATGATGAATTCCAATTGCAATTTTACCTTAAATTTAATTTTCAGTGAAATTAGGTAAATTTACATGAATCTATCAGTGCCTTCTCACCTTCTCCTGGACTCTTCTGACATGCATTTTCCTCATTTTTACACTTTTACATTGATTTGTGGATTTGTATATGTATTATACGAAAACCTGGTGGTGCAGCAGTTAAGAGCTATAGATGTTAACCAAAAGGTCAGCAGTTGGAACTGACCAACTACTCCTTGCAGACCCTATGGGGCATTTCTAATCTGTTCTATAGGGTCACTATGAGTGGGAATCGACTCCACCGGTAAAGGGTATTGGTTTATATGCATTATAAAAACAGCAAATAATACGAGAAGCTGGAGTATATAAAGAAGAACCGGGCATCAGGATTGGACAAACACTCATTAACAACTTGCGCTATGCAGATGACACAACTTTGCTTGTTGAAAGTGAAGAGGACTTGAAGCACTTACTGATGAAGATCAAAGACTACAGCCTTCAGTATGGATTATACCTCAACATAAAGAAAATGAAAATCCTCACAACTGGACCGATAAACAACATCATGATAAATGGAGAAAAGATTGAAGTTGCCAAGGATTTCATTTTACTTGGATCCACAATCAACTCCCATGGAAGCAGCAGTCAGGAGATGAAAAAACACATTGCATTGGGCGAATCTGCTGCAAAGAACCTCTTTAAAGTGTCAAAAAGCAAAGATGTCACCTTGAAGGCTAAAGTGCACCTGACCCAAGCCCTGGTATTTTCAATCACATCATATGTATGTGAAAGCTGGACAATGAACAAGGAAAACCAAAGAAGCACTGAATCCTTTGAATTGTGGTACTGGTGAAGAATATTGAATATACCATGGACTCCCGAAAGAAAGAACAAATCTGTCTTGGAAGAAGTACAACCAGAATGATCCTTAGAAGCAAGGATGGTGAGACTGTGACTTACATACTTTGGACATGTTGTCAGGAGGGATCAGTCCCGGGAGAAGGACATCATGCTTGGTAAAATACAGGGTCAGCAGAAAAGAGGAAGACCCTCAATGAGATGGATTGACACAGTGGTTGCAACAATGGGCTCAAGCATAAAAGTGACTGTAAGGATGGTGAAGGACAAGGCAGTGTTTTGTTCTGTTGTTCATGTGGTTGCTATGAGTTGGAATCAACTTGATGGCACCTAACAACAACCACATAAAGATATGAAAGACAAAATCTGGTTCTTTGAAAAAATTAACAAAGTTGATACACAATTGACCAAAGAGACAAAAGAAAAACAGGAGAGGAAGCAAATAACCCAAATAAGAAATGAGATGGGTGATATTACAACAGAACCAACAGAAATTAAATGAATCAAATCAGATTACTATGAAAAATTGTAGTCTTAACAAATTTGAAAACCTAGAAGAAATAGATGAGTTTCTAGAAACACACTACTTACCTAAACTAACACAAACAAAGGTAGAAAAACTAATTAACCCATAACAAAAGAAGAGATTGAAAAGCTAATCAAAATACTGCCCCCCCCCCCAAAAAAAGCCCTGGCCCAGGACTGCCTCACGGCACAGTTGTACCAAACTTTCAAAGAAGAGTTAACACCACGACTACTAATGGTATTTCAGAGCATAGTAAAGGACGGAATACTCCCAAACTCATTCTATGAAGCCAGCATATCCCTGATACCAAAACCATGTAAAGACACCACAAAAAAGAAAACTACAGATCTATATCCCTCATGAACACAGATGCAAAAATCCTCAACAAAATTCTAGCCAATAGAATTCAACAACATATCAAAAAAATTACTCACAGTGACCAAGAAGGATTCATACCAGGTATGCAGGGATGGTTCAATATTAGAAAAAAATATCAATGTAGTCCCTCATATAAATAAATGACAAGGATCACATGATCTTATTAATTGATGGAGAAAAGACATTTGACAAAGTTCAACACCCATTCATGATAAAAATCTCTCAGCAAAATAGGAATAGAAGGGAAATTTCTCAACATAATAAAGGGCATTTACACAAAGCCAATAATCAACATCATCCTCAATGGAGACAGTCTGAAAGCATTCCCCTTGAGATCGGAAACCAGAGAAGGATGTCCTTTATCACCGCTCTTATTCAACATTGTGTTGGAGGTCCTAGCAAAAGCAATTAGTCTAGATAAAGAAATAAAGGGCATCCAGATTGGTAAGGAAGAAGTAAAAGTATCTCTGTTTGCAGATGACATGATCTTATACACAGAAACCCCTAAAAAATTCTCAAGAAACCTACTGAAGCTAATAGAAGAGTTCAGCAGAGTATCAGGATACAAGATGAACATACAGAAATCAGTTGGATTCCTCTACACTAACAAAAAGAGCATCGAAGAGGAAATCACCAATTCGACACTATTTACAGTAGCTCCCAAGAAGATAAAATACTTAGGAATAAATCTTACCAGAGACATAAAAGACCTATACAAAGAAAACAAGAAGACACTACCGCAAAAACCAAAAGCTACCTACATAAGTGGAAAAACATACCACGCTCATGGATAGGAAGACTTAACATGTAAAAATGCCTATTCTACCAAAAGTGATCTATAGATAAAATGCAATTCCGATCCAAATTCCAACCATATTTTTTAATGAAATGGAGAAACAAATCACCAACTTCATACAGAAGGGATAGAGGCCCTGGATAAGTAAAGCATTACTGAAAAAGGAGAACAAACTGGAAGGCCTCACTCTACCTGATTTTAGAACCTATTATACTGCCGCAGTAGTCAAAACAGCCTGGTACTGATACAACAACAGATACATAGACCAATGGAACAGATTGGAGAATCCAGAGATAAATCCATCCACATATGAGCAGCTGAAATCTGATAAAGGCCCAAAGTCAGTTAAGAGGGGAAAAGCCAGTCTCTTTAACAAATGGTACTAGTGTAACTGGATATCCATCTGCCAAAAAGTGAAACAAGACCCATACTTCACACCATGCACAAAAACAAACTCAAAATGGATCAAAGACCTAAGTATAAAATCTAAAGCAACATAAGATCATGGAAGAAAAAATAGAGACAATGGTAGAAGCCCTAATACATGGCACAAACAGTGTACAAAACATTACTAACAATGCAGAAGAGAAACTAGATAACTGGAAGTTCCTAAAAATCAAACACCTATGCTCATCCACAGACATCATAGTAAGAGTAAAAAGATTACCTACAGACTGGTAAAAAGTTTTTAGCTATGACATTTCTGATCAGAGTCTAATCTCTAAAATCTACATGATACTGCAAAAACTCAACTACAAAAAGACAAATAACCCAACTAAAAAATGGCAAAGAATATGAACAGGCACTTCACTAAAGAAGACATTCAGGTAGCCAACAGATACATGAGGAAATGCTCACAAACATTAGCTGTTTGAGAAATGCAAATCAAAACTACAATGAGATTTCGTCTTGCTCCAACGAGGCTGGCATTAATCCAAACAACACAAAATAATAAATGTTGGAGAGGTTGTAGAGAGACTGGAACACTTATACACTGCTGGCAGGAATGTAAAATGGTACAACTAGTTTGGAAACTGATTTGGTGCTTCCTGAAAAAACAAGAAACAGGACTACCATACGATCCAGCAATCGCACTCCTTGGAATATATCCTCGAAAAATAAGAGCCTTTAAGCCAACAGAAATATGCAAACCCAGTTCGTTGCAGCACTGTTTACAATAGCAAAAAGGTGGAAGCAACCAAGGTGCCCATCAATGGATGAATGGTTAAATAAATTATGGTACATTCACACAATGGAACATTATATGTCGATAATGAACAATGATGAATCCTTGAAACATTTCATAACATGGACGAATCTGGAAGGCAATTATGCTGAGTAACATGGAGGAATCTGGAAGGCATTATGCTGAGTGAAATTAGTCAGTTGCAAAAGAACAAATATTGTAAGAGGCCACTAATATAAGAACTAGAGGAATAGTTTAAACAGAAAAGAAAATATTCTTTGATGGTTTTGAGAGTAGAGTGGGAGGGAGGGAGACAGTTTTCACTAATTAGATAGTTGATAAGAACTATTTCAGCTGAAGGGAAAAACAACACACAGTACAAGTGAGGTCAGCACAACTGGACTAAACCAAAAGCAAAGAAGTTTTCTGAATAAACTGAATGCTTCAAAGGCCAGCATAGCAGGGGCAGGGGTTTGGGGACCATGGTTTCAGGGGACATCTAAGTCAATTGGCATAATAAAATCTGTTAAGAAAACATTCTGCATCCCACATTGTAGAGTGGTGTCTGGGGTCTTAAACGCTAGCAAGCAGCCATCTAAGATGCATCAATTGGTCTAAACTCACGTGGAGCAAATGAGAATGAAGACACAAGGTAGTTATGAGTCCAAAACACAGAAAGGGCCACATAAACCAGAGACTACATCAGCCTGAGACTACCAGAATTAGATGGTGCCTGGCTACAATCGATGACTGCCCTGACAGGGAACACAACAGAGAACCCCTAAGGGAGCAGGAGAGCAGTGGGATGCAGACCTCAAATTCTCATAAAAGACCAGACTTGATGGTCTGGCTGAGACTAGAAGGACCCCAGATGTCATGGTCCCCAGGCTTTCTGTTAGCCCAAGACAGGAAGCATTCCCAAAGCCAACTCTTCAGAGAAGGATTGGACTGGACTATGGGATAGAAAATGATACTGGTGAAGAGTGAGGTTCTTGGATCAAGTAGATGCACGAGACTATGTGGGCAGCTCCTGTCTGGAGGGGAGATGAGAGGGCGGAGGGGGTTAGAAGCTGGCTGAATGGACACAAAAATAGAGAGTGAAGGGAAGGAGTGTGCTGTCTCATTATGGGGAGAGCAACTAGGAGTATGTAGCAAGGTGTATATAAATTTTTGTATAAGAGACTGACTTGATTTGTAAACTCTCACTTAAAGCACAAAAAAATTAAAAGAAAAAGGAAGGAAGAAGGAAAGAAAGAAAAGACTAAAATGGATGTCAAAAGAGAGTTTGAAACTTGCTCTTGAACATCCAGTAGCTAGAGTAAATGGAAGAAACAAAGAAGTAAAAGAGCCGAACAGATTTCAAAATGCAGCTCAAGAAGACAAAGTAATGTATTATAATGAAATGTACAAAGACCTGGAGTTAGAAAATCGAAAAGGAAAGAACAGGATCTGCATTTACCAAGCTGAAAGAACTGAAACAAACAAACAAACAAAAAAACCTCAGGGTATGAGTTGCAATACTGAAGAATTCTATGGGCAAAATATTGAACTCAGGAAGCATCAGAAGAAGATGGAAGGAATACACAGAGTCACTGTACCAAAAAGGATTGGTTGATGTTCAACCATTACAGGAAGTAGCATATAATCAAGAACCAATGGTACTTATGGAAGTTCACACTACATGGAATGGAATGGCAGAAAATCTAGGCTCCAGCGATTGAGGGAGTATCAACTGAGGTGTTTCAACAAATGGGTGCAATGCTGTAAGTGCTCACTCGTTTATGCCAAGAAATTCGAAAAACAGCTACCTGGCCAACAGATTGGTTGTTGTCGTTGTTAGGTGACTTCAAGTTAGTTCCAACTCATGGTGACCCTATGCACAACAAAATGAAACACTGCCGGGTCCTGCACCATTCTCACAATTATTGCTATGATTGAGAGCATAGTTGCAGCCACTGTGTCAATTCATCTCATTGAGGGTCTTCCTCATTTTCTCTGACCCTCTACTTTGCCAAGCATGATGTCCTTCTCCAGGAACTGATCCCTCTTGACAACATGTTCAAAGTATGTAAGATGCAGTCTCACCATCCTTTCTTTTAAGGGGCATTCTGGTTGTACTTCTTGCAAGACAGATTTGTTTGTTCTTTTGGCAGTCCATGGTATATTCAATATTTTTTGTCAACACCACAATTCAAAGGCATCAATCCTTCTTTGGTCTTCCTTATTCATTGTCCAGCTTTCACATGCATATGGCGTAATTGAAAAGACCATGGCTTGGGTCAGGACCACATTAGTCCTCAAGGTGACATCTTTGCTTTTCAACACTTTAAAGAGGTCTTTTGCAGCAGATTTACCCAATGCAATGCTTCTTTTGATTTCTTTATTGCTGCCTCCATGCATGTTGATTGTGGACCCAAGTAAAGTGAAATCCTTGACAACCTCAACCTTTTATTCATTTATCATGTTGCTTATTGGTCCATTTATGAGGATTTTTGTTTTATATTGAGATGTAACCATACTGAAGGCTATAGTCTTTGATCTTCATCAGTAAGTTCTTCAAGTCCACTTTCAGCAAGTAAGGTTGTATTATCTGCATAGCACAGGTTGTTAATGAGTTTTCCTCCAATCCTGATGCCCCATTCTTCTTCATGTAGTCAAGCTTCTTGGATTATTTGCTTAGCATACAGATTGAATAGGTTATGGTGAAATGGTACAACACTGACACACACCTTTGCTGACTTTAAACCATACAGTATCCTCTTGTTCTGTCTGAATAACTGCCTCATTGAATAACAGATTCTTCATGAGCACAATTAAGTGTTCTGGAATTTCCATTCTCCAAAACATTACCTGTAATTTGTTATGATCCACACAGTCAAACATCTTAACATAGTCAATAAAACACAGGTAAACATTTTTTCTGGTATTCCCTGCTTTCAGCCAGGATCCATCTGATGTCAGCAATAATATCCCTGTTTTCACATTCTCTTCTAAATTTCTCTTCTGAATTTCTGGCAGTTCCCTATTGATATAATGCTGAAGCTCCTTTTGAAGGATCTTCAGCAAAATTTTGCAGTCATGTGCTATTAATGATACTGTTTGATAATTTCTGCATTCATTTGGATGACCTTTTTTGGGAATAGGTATAAATATGGATCTCTTCCAGTCGGTTGGCCAGATAGCTCTCTTCCAAATTTCTTGGCATAGATGAGAGAGTACTTCTAGTGCTGCATCCATTTGTTGAAATATCTCAATGGGTATTCCATTGATTCCTGGAGCCTTGTTTTTCACTAATGCCTTCAGTGCAGTTTAGACTTCTTCCTTCAATACCATAGGTTCCTCATCATATATTACCTCATGAAATGATTGAACATCTACCAATTCTTTTTGGTATAGTGACCCTGTGTACTCCTTCCATCTTCTTTTGATGCTTCCTGTGTCTTTTAATATTTTCTCAGTAGAATCCTTAAATATTGCACCTCAAGACTTGAAATTTTTCTTCAGTTCTTTCAGCTTGAGAAATGCTAAGTGTGTTCTTCCCTTTTGGTTTTCGATATCTAGCTCTTTGCACTTGTCATCATAATACCTTGTCTTCTAGACTGGCCCTTTGAAATCATCCGTTCAGCTCTTTTACCTCATCATTTTTTCCCTTTGCTTTAGCTACTCATTGCCCAAGAGTAAGTTTCAGAGTCTCTTCTGACATCCACTTAGGTCTTTACTTTCTCTCCTGTCTCTGTAATGATATCTTACTTCATGTATGCTGTCCTTGATGCCATTCCACAACTCATCTGGTCTTCAGTCATTAGTGTTCAATGCATCAAATCTATTCTTGAGATGGTCTCTAAATTCAGGTGGGGTATACTCAATGTTGTACTTTGGCTTTTGTGTACTTATTCTAATTTTCTTCAGTTTCAACTTGAACTCGCGTATGAGTAATTGATGATCCAATCCATAGTGGGCCTCTGACCTTGTTCCGACTGATGATATTGAACTTTCCCATCGTCTCTTTCCGCAGATGTAGTTGATTTGATTTCTGTGTATTCCATCTGGCAAGGTCCATGTGTATAGTCACCGTTTACATTGGCGAAAAAAGTTTTTGCAATGAAGAAGTTGTTCATCTTGCAAAATTCAATCTTTTAATCTCTGGCATCATTTCAATCATCAAGGCTATATTTCCAACTACTAATCATTTTTCTTTGTTTCCAACTTTCGCATCCCAACCACTAATAATTATCAGTGCATACTGACTGCATGTTCGATCCATTTCAGACTGCAGAAGTTGGTAAAAGTCTTCAATTTCTTCATCTTTGGTCTTAGTGGTTGGTGCATAAATTTGAGTAATAGTTGTATTAATTGATCTTCCTTGTAGGTGTATGGATATTGTCCAATCACTGACAGCATTGTACTTCAGGATAGATCTTAAAATGTTCTTTTTGACAATGAATGCAATGCCATTCCTCGTCATGTTGTCATTCCTGGCGTAGTAGACGACATGAACGTCTGATTTGAAACTACCAATTCTGGTCCATTTTAGCTCATTAATGCCTGGGATATCCATTTTTGTTCCACTTCATTTTTGATGATTTCCAGTTTTCCTAGATTGACACTTTGTATATTCCAGGTTCCGATCATTAATGGATGTTTGCAGCCGTTTCTTTTCATTTTGAGTGGTACCACATCAGAAATGTAGGTCCTGAAAGCTTGACTCTATCCACATCATTAAGGTCAACTCTACTTTGAGGTGGCAACTCATCCCCAGTTGTCTTTTGAGTGCCTTTCAATCTGAGGGGCTCATCTTCGGGCACTGTGTCAGACAGTGTTCTGCTGCTATTCATAATGTTTTCACTGGCTAACTCTTTTCAGATGTAGACTGCCTGGTCCTTCTTCCTAATCTGTCTTAGTGTGGAAGCTCAGCTGAAACCTGTCTGCCATGGGTGACCCTGGTGGTATTTGAATACCGATGGCGTAACGTCCAGCATCACAGCAACACACAAGCCCCCAAGAGCGCCCAAAGTACGACAAACTGACAGATGCATGGGAGACTGGAAAAGATCCCTAATTGTCACCATTCCAGATAAAGGTGATCCAACAGAATGCAATATTATCAAACAATATCTTTAACATCACACAAAAGTAAAATTTTGTGAAGATCATTCAAAAGCAGTTGCAGCACTGCATTGACAGGAAACTGCCGGAAATCCAAGCTGGATTCGGAAGGGGACATAGCATGAGAGATATCATTACTGATGTCAGATGAATCTTGGCTGAAAGTAGAGAATACCAGAAAGATGTTTACCTGTGTTTTGTTGACTATACAAGGGCATTTGACTGTGTGGGTCTTAAATATTTATGGATAACACTACGAAGAATGGGAATTTAAAACACTTAATTGTGCTCCTGAGAAACCTGGACATGGACCAAGAGGCAGTCATTCCAACAGAACAAGGGGATACTGCAGGGTTTAAAGTTAGGAAAGGTGTATGTCAGGGTTGTTTCCTTTCACTATATTTACTTACTCTGTATGCTGCCCAAATAATCTGAGAAGCCAGAGTATATGAAGAACAACTTGGCATCAGGATTAGAGGGAGACTCATTAAGGACCTGTGATATTTAAATGATGTAATCATGCTTGCTAAAAGTGAAGAGGACTGGAAGCACTTACTGATGAAGATTGAAGACTACAGTATGCATTACACCTCAGCATAAAGAAAACAGAAATTCTCACAACTGGACTAATAAGCAACATCATGATAAAAAAAAAAAACAACATATTAGTTCTCCAGGATTTCATTTTACTTGCACCTACAAACAATGCCCATGGAAGCAGCAGTCAAGAAATCAAATGGTTCATTGACTTGGGCAAATCTGCTGCAAAAGACCTCCTTAAAGTGTTAAAAAGTAAAAATGTCACTTTAAGGACTAAGGTGTGCCTGATCCAAGCCATAGTGTTTTCAGTCACCTCATATGCAAGCGAAAGCTGAATGATGAATAAGGAAGACCAAACAAGAATTGGTTCCTTTGAATTATGGTTTTGGTAAGGAATATTTAATACGCCATGAACTGCCAAAGAAGGAGCAAATCTGTCTTGAAAGAATTACAGTAAGAATGGCCTATCGGTCAGTTCTATCTGTCCTGTAAGGTCGCTATGAGTTGGAATCTACTTAATGACAATGGGCTCGGTTTGGTTTAAGTGGAATTTGGGGAAAAAATGTTTTGTATAAATATCACAAAGGTCTTAATGATGTATATTTAGGAAATGTATAAATTTTGTTGCATTTTTTATTTTATAAGAAAGTAAAATTTATAACTCTTCAGGGCTGTACTTTTTTCTATATTAATGGGGTACCCATTACACTTTCTGAGCATTCTTTTTAGTTCATATGATTTTTCAGTTGAATCTAATACCATTCCAGATTGATTAATATATGTAAATAACATTAGTTTTTGCTAGCTTTTCAAAAGTAACATATTTTTGGTTCCAGTATTGTTTGCCATAATATTCAGGGCTACCATTTCCAAGAAAAATGTCAAGTATTTGATATTTCATGTCTGATTATAACACTGATGGAAAATATTGACTGTGTTTTATTTTCCATTTAACTTATCTATGAGCTTTATCATATTACAGATTTTTCTGTCTCTTTTAGACTATGAAAAATTTTTAGTGTGTTTGTTCAGTGTTCTATGGGAATTTGCATTCTCTTTTACCAAAAATGTTTATCCTCCACTGGTGTGATGTCACAATTTTCTGTAATTTAGAATCATCTTTGACTTTTCTCTTTAACATCTTACATACAACACTTCCTGTTGGTTGTATCTTCGGAATAGATTCCATATCTGCCCACTTCTTAATTACTGCCTTGCCTACACTCTGGGCCCGGCTACCATTACAGCTTGCTCAGACACTGTAAGGACCTCCCAACTGCTCTCCCAACCTTCAATTTTGTCCCTCCAGAGTGTATTCATACAACAACCAGGGGGAAGCTCTTGAAACATTACTCAAGTGACACGTCTCTTCTGATCAAATCTCTTTAGAGATTTTAAATAAATCCAAGTTCTTTAGGCTGCCATGATCAGCTTTTGGACACATCTCTCACCTCACCACAGAGGACCCCTCTATCCCTTGATTTCTGCTGTGTATTCTCCTTATTTTGCTTCATTGCCTCCAGGCCTTTGCACTGTGGTTCCCTCCCCTAGTATTTCCTTTTGTATATTTTCCTGTTGGTTAGCTCCCTCCTTTCATTCAGATCTCTGCTCAGATATCACTCTTAAGAACAGACTTTGCTGAACAACTAATTTAACCTATAAATAAACATTCTATTCCATTGCCTTCCTCATTTTCATTTTGTAAGCATTAGCATTTCCTTGAATTTACTATATCTCTATTTGTATATGCATTTAGTGTGTATTTCTACTTTGGAATGTAAGATTCTGAAGGGCAGGGAATTTCATAGTTTACTTCTGTTTCTATGGGGCCTGAAACAGCAGCTGACAGAAAATATGCATGTAATATTTTTTAATGAATGGATTATTGGATTGGTTCTAATTTTGGACCATCTTAGGAATTTTTCAATTACAAATACATGGTTAAAATATAGTATCTTTTTATCCACTGATAGCATTCATTTTCTAGGATTTTATTTATCATATTGAATAATATAAGTGAGATTTGTCCAGATTTATATTTTTGTTCTCTTTGTTATCAAATGGTTCAGTAGTAACACCATAAAGATTCACAAAATATTGATAATAATTTCTGTTAACAATTAAGTAGAAACTACTCTATACCAAGCAGTGTTCTACATATTTTGCTTATAAGTCACTTAATTTTCAAAAGGAGTCCCTGGTTGCACAAATGGTGAAGCTCTTTGCTGTTAACCAAAGGGTTTATGGTTTGAATCTGCCCAGAGGCACCTCAGAAGAAAGGCCTGGTGATCTACTTCCAAAAAGTCACAACTGTTGAAAACTCTACAGAGTACAGTTCTACTCTGACACACATGGGTTTTCCATGAGATGGAATCAATTGGATGACAAATGGTTTGTCCTCACAACATTAAAATCTATTATTTCTCTTGTATCTGTTACTATTATTACTGCCATTGTACAGATGAGAAAGTTGAGGACCTGAGAGGTTAAGTAACTTGCTCCTGGTCACACACCTAGAATTTGTGTGGTTACTATTAATCACATAGTTATGTTCTGCTTTATATTCATCATTGTCTGAATAATGTACAGGTGAGAGAGTAGCAAAAGGGTGGCAGAGAGGGTACTTGCACCTGCACACAAGTCCAAAGGAGAACTAGACAAGGTACAGACTAATACTCTGAGATGCCACAAATAAGAAAGCTGGACAAAAAGGGGAAGACATTTCTGTTGACTAATCACCATTATCAATATCTATTCATCTGGAAACAGCCGGGTGGGGTTAAATTCAGAGGTTACCACTGAGAACTCCTTAACTTCACTATGACCTGTATCTGAAATATATTACGAAGCATAATAACTTCAAGTTCCTTGATACTTTTTTTAAAATACTTTTTATTGACCTTTAAGTGAACGTTTACAAATCAAGTCAGTCTGTCACATATAAGTGTATATACACCTTACTCCATACTCCCACTTACTCTCCTCCTAATGAGCCAGCCCTTCCAGACTCTGCTTTCGTGACAATTTTGCCAGTTTCTAACCCTCTCTACCCTCCTATCTCCCCTCCAGACAGGAGATGCCAACACAGTCTCAAGTGTCCACCTGATACAAGTAGCTCACTCTTCATCAGCATCTCTCTCCTACAAATTGTCCAGTCCCTTCCATGTCTGATGAGTTGTCTTCAGGAATGGTTCCTGTCCTGGGCCAACAGAAAGTTTGGGGACCATGACTGCTGGGATTCCTCTAGTCTCATTCCGACCGTTAACTCTGGTCTTTTTGTGGGAATTTGTGGTCTGCATCCCACTGATCTACTGCTCCCTCAGGGGTTCTCTGTTGTGCTCCCTGTCAGGGCAGTCATAGGTTGTGGCTGGGCACCATCTAGTTCTTCTGGTCTCAGGATAATGTAAGTCTCTGGTTCATGTGGCCCTTTCTGTCTCTTGGGCTCATAGTTATCGTGTGACCTTGGTGTTCTTCATTCTCCTTTGATCCAGGTGGGTTGAGACGAATTGATACATCTTAGACGGCCGCTTGTTAGCATTTAAGACCCCAGACGCCACATTTCAAAGTGGGATGCAAAATGTTTTCATAATAGAATCATTTTGCCAATTGATTTAGAAGTCCCCTTAAGCCATAGTCCCCAAACCCCCGCCCTTGCTCCGCTGACCTTTGAAGCATTCAGTTTATCCCGGAAACTTCTTTGTTTTTGGTCCAGTCCAGTTGAGCTGACCTTCCGTGTACTGAGTATTGTCCTTCCCTTCACCTAAAGTAGTTCTTATCTACCAATTAATCAGTAAATAACCCTCTTACACCCTCCCTCCCTCTCCGCCTCCTAATCACAAAAGTATATGTTCTTCTCAGTTTATACTGTTTCTTAAGATCGTATAATAGTGGTCTTATATAATATTTTTCCTTTTGCATTTGACTAATTTCACTCAGCATAATGTCTTCCAGGTTCCTCCATGTTATGAAATGTTTCACAGATTCATCACTGTTCTTTATCGGTGCGTAGTATTCCATTGTGTGAATATGTCACAATTTATTTAACCATTCATCCGTTGATGGACACCTTGGTTGCTTCCAGCTTTTTGCTGTTGTAAACAAAGCTGCAATAAACATGGGTGTGCATGTATCTGTTTGTGTGAAGGCTCTTATTTCTCTAGGGTATATTCCGAGGAGTGGGATTTCTGGGTTGTATGGTAGTTCTATTTCTAACTTTTTAAGAAAATGCCAGATAGATTTCCAAAGTGGTTGTACCATTTTACATTCCCACCAGCAGTGTATAAGAGTTCCAACCTCTCCGCAGCCTCTCCAACATTTATTATTTTATGTTTTTTGGATTAATGCCAGCCTTGTTGGAGTGAGATGGAATCTCATCGTGGTTTTAATTTGCATTTCTCTAATGGCTAATGATCGAGAGCATTTTCTCACGTATCTGTTAGCTGTCTGAATATCTTCTTTAGTGAAATGTGTGTTCATATCCTTTGCCCACTTCTTGATTGGGTTGTTTGTCTTTCCGTGGTTGAGTTTTAACAGAATCATGTAGACTTTAGAGATCAGGCGCTGGTCGGAGATGTCATAGCTGAAAATTTTTTCCTAATCTGTGGGTGGTCTTTTTACTTTTTTGGTGAAGTCTTTAGATGAGCATAGGTGTTTGATTTTTAGGAGCTCCCAGTTATCGGGTTTCTCTTTGTCATTTTTGGTAATGTTTTGTATTCTCTTTATGCCTTGTATTAGGGCTCCTAACATTGTCCCTATTTTTTCTTCCTTGATCTTTATCGTTTTAGTCTTTCTGTTTAGGTCTTTGATCCACTTGGAGTGAATTTTTGTGCATGGTGTGAGGTATGGGTCCTGTTTCATTTTTTTGCAAATGGATAACCAGTTATGCCAGCACCATTTGTTAAAAAGATTATCTTTTCCACAATTAACTGACACTAGGCCTTTGTCAAATATCAACTGCTCATATGTGGATGGATTTATGTCTGGGTTCTCAATTCTGTTCCATTGGTCTATGTGCCTATTGTTGTACCAGTACCAGGCTGTTTTGACTACTGTGGCTGTATAATAGGTTCTAAAATCAGGTAGAGTGAGGCCTCCCACTTTCTTCTTCTTTTTCAGTAATGCTTTACTTATCCAAGGCTTCTTTCCCTTCCATGTGAAGTTGGTGATTTGTTTCTCCATCACATTAAAAAATGACATTGGAATTTGGATCTGAAGTGCATTGTATATATAGACGGCTTTTGGTAGAATAGACATTTTTACTATGTTAAGTCTTCCTATCCATGAGCAAGGTATGTTTTTCCACTTAAGTATGTCCTTTTTAGTTTCTTGTAGTAGTACTTTGTAGTTTTTTTTTTTGTATAGGTCTTTTACATCTTTGGTAAGATTTATTCCTAAGTATTTTATCTTCTTGAGGGCTACTGTGAATGGTATTGATTTGGAGATTTCCTCTTCGATGTTCTTTTTGTTGATGTAGAGGAATCCAAGTGATTTTTGTATGTTTATTTTATAACCTGAGACTCTGCCAAACTCTTCTATTAGTTTCAGTAGTTTTCTGGAGGATTCCTTAGGGTTTTCTGTGTATAAGATCATGTCATCTGCAAATAGAGATAATTTTACTTCCTCCTTGCCAATCCGGATGCCCTTTATTTCTTTGTCTAGCTTAATTGCTCTGGCTAGGACCTCTAGCACAATGTTGAATAAGAGCGGTGATAAAGGGCATCCTTGTGTGGTTCCTGTTCTCAAGGGAAATGTTTTCAGGCTCTCTCCATTTAGAGTGATGTTGTCTGTTGGCTTTGTATAGATGCCCTTTACTATGTTGAGGAATTTTCCTTCAATTCCTATTTTGCTGAGAGTTTTTATTATAAATGGGTGTTGGACTTTGTCAAATGCCTCTTCTGCATCAATTGATAAGATCATGTGGTTTTTGTCTTTTGTTTTATTTATGTGGTGGATTACATTAATGGTTTTTCTAATATTAAACCAACCTTGCATACCTGGTATAAATCCCACTTGGTCGTGGTGGATTATTTTTTTGATATGTTGTTGAATTCTACTGGCTAGAATTTTGTTGAGGATTTTTGCATCTATGTTCATGAGGGATATAGGTCTGTAATTTTCTTTTTTTGTGAAGTCTTTACCTGGTTTTGGTATCAGGGATATGGTGGCTTCATAGAATGAGTTGGGTAGTATTCCGTCATTTTCTATGCTTTGAAATACCTTTAGTAGTAGTGCTGTTAACTCTTCTCTGAAAGTTTGGTAGAACTCTGCAGTAAAGCTGTCTGGGCCAGGGCTTTTTTTATTGGGAGTTTTTTGATTACTGTTTCAATCTCTTTTTTTGTTATGGGTCTCTTTAGTTGTTCTACTTCTGAATGTGTTAGTTTAGGTAGGTAGTGTTTTTCTAGGAATTCGTCCATTTCTTCTAGGTTTGCAAATTTGTTAGAGTACAATTTTTCGTAAGAATCTGATATGATTCTTTTAATTTCAGTTGGGTCTGTTGTGATATGGCCCTTCTCGTTTCTTATTTGGGTTATTTGTTTCCTTTCCTGTATTTCTTTAATCAGTCTGGCCAATGGTTTACAAATTTTGTTAATTTTTTCAAAGAACCAGCTTTTGGCCTTGTTCACTCTTTCCGTTGTTTTTCTGTTCTCTAATTCATTTATCTGCTCTGATTTTAATTATTTGTTTTCTTCTGGTGCCTGACGGTTTCTTTTGTTGCTCTCTTTCTATTTGTTCAAGTTGTGCAGACTGTTCTCTGATTTTGGCTCTTTCTCCTTTTTTTATGTGTGCATTTACCCATATAAATTGGCCTCTGAGCACCGCTTTGCTGTGTCCCAGAGATTTGATAGGAAGTGTTTTCATTCTTGTTGCGTTCTATGAATTTCTTTATTCCCTCCTTAAAGTCTTCTATAACCCAGTCTTTTCTCAGCAGGGTATTGTTCAGTTTCCAAGTATTTGATTTCTTTTCCCTAATTTTTCTGTTATTGATTTCCACTTTTATGGCCTTATGGTCTGAGAAGATGCTTTGTAATATTTCGATGTTTTGGATTCTGCAAAGGTTTGTTTTATGACCTAATATATGGTCTATTCTGGATAATGTTCCATGTGCACTAGAAAAAATAGTATACTTTTTTTGCTTTTGGGTGGGGTGTTGTGTATAATTCAATGTGGTCAAGTTGGTTGATTGTAGCAATTAGGTCTTCCGTGTCCCTATTGAGCTTCTTACTGGAAGTCCTGTCCTTCTCCGAAAGTGGTGCGTTGAAGTCTCCTACTATAATTGTGGAGGTGTCTATTTCACTTTTCAGTTCTGTTAAAGTTTGTTTTATGTATCTTGCAGCCCTGTCATTGGGTGCATAAATATTTAATATGGTTATATCTTCTGGTCAAGTGTCCCTTTAATCATTATGCAGTATCCTTCTTATGCTTTGTGGTGGATTTAACTTTAAAGTCTATTTTGTCATAAATTAATATTGCTACTCCTGCTTTTTTTGCTTATTGCTTGGTTGATATTTTTTTTTCCATCCTTTGAGTTTTAGTTTGTTTGTGTCTCTAAGTCTAAGCTGTGTCTCTTGTAGGCAGACGGATTGTGTTTTTTTATCCAGTCTGAGACTCTCCGCCTTTTTATTGGTGCAGTTAGTCCATTTACATTCAGTGTGATTATAGATTTTTTTTATGTGTTTAGTGCTGTCATTTTGATGCCTTTTTATGTGTGTTGTTGACATTTTCCTTTTGCCACTTACTTTTTTGTATTGAGACATTTTCCTTTGTAAATGGTGTGCTCCTCATTTCCATAGTATTTGACTTTATGTTTGCTGAGTCCTTATGTTTTTCTTGGTTTTTATTTTGAGTAATGGAGTTGTTATACCTCTTTGTGGTTACCTTAATATTTACCCCTATTTTTCTAAGTAAAAACCTAAGTTGTATTTTCCTACATCGTCTTGTTTCCCTCTCCATATGGCAGTTCTATGCCACCTGTATTTAGTCCCTCTTTTTGATTATTGCGATCTTTTACATATTGACTTCACTGATTCCCTGTTTTGAGCTTTTTTTTCTTTTTAAAATTAATCTTAATTTGTTTTTGTGATTTCCCTATTTGAGTTGATATCAGGATGTTCTGTTCTATGACCTTGTGTTGTGCTGGTATCTAATATTATTGGTTTTCTGACCAATTTCTTTTAGTATTTCTTGTAGCTTTGGTTTGGTTTTTGCAAATTCTCTAAGCTTGTGTTTATCTGTAAATGTTTTAATTTCCCCTTCATATTTCAGAGAGAGTTTTGCTGGATATATGATCCTTGGCTGGCAGTTTTTCTCCTTCAGTGCTCTATATATGTCATCCCATTGCCTTCTTGACTGCATGTTTTCTGCTGAGTAGTCTGAACTTATTCTTATTGATTCTCCTTTGTAGGAGACCTTTCTTTTATCCCTGGCTGCTTTTAAAATTTTCTGTTTATCTTTGGTTTTGGTAAGTTTTATGGCAATATGTCTTGGTGATTTCCTTTTTGGATCAATCTTGTAAGGGGTTCAATAAGCATCTTGGATAGATATCCTTTCATCTTTTATGATGTCAGGGAAGTTTTCTGCCAACAGATCTTCAACAGTTGTCTCTGTGTTTTCTCTTATCCCTCCCTGTTCTGGGACTCCAATCACACACAAGTTATTCTTCTTGATGGAGTCCCACATGATTCTTGGAGTGTCTTCATTTTTTTTTAATTATTTTATCTGATTTTTTTTTTCAGCTACATTGGTGTCAGACTGGGAAGAAGGGTCCTATAGTCTACTTCTGAAATGAATGATCCAGTGAAAACTTTATGAATAGCAGAGGAACATTATCTGATATAGTGCTAGAAGGCACTCAAAAGATGCAAAAGATGACTGTGGAAGAGCTGCCTCCTCAAAGTAGAGTAGACTTTAATGGTGTGGTTGGAGTAAAACTTTCAGGACCTTCATTTGCTGATGAGACATGACTCAAAAAGAGAAGAAACAGCTGCAAGCATCCGTTAATATCAGAGCCTGGAAGGTAGGAAGTATGAATCAAGGAAAATTGGAAATCATCAAAAATGAAACAGAATTTATGAACATCAATATCTTAAGCATTAGTGAGCAGAAAAGGACTGGTATTGGCCATTTTGATTTGAACAATCATATAGTCTACTATGCTGGGAATGACAACTTGAAAGGAATGGTGTTGCGTTCATCATCAAAAGAAACTTTTCAAGATGTTTTCTGAAGTACGACGCTGTCAGTGATAGGATAGTATCCATATGCCTATAAAGGCCAGTTAATACGACTATTATTCAAATTTAAGCACCAACCACTAAGGCCAAAGATGAAGAAGTAGAAGATTTTTATCAGCTACTGCAGTCCAAAATTGATCAAACATGCAGTCAGGATGCATTGATAATTACTGGTGATTGGAATGTGAAAGTTGGAAACAAAGAAGAAGGATCAGTAGTTGAAAAATATGGCCTTGGTGATAGAAACAATGCCGGAGATTGAATGATAGAATTTTGCAAAACCAACAACTTCTTCATTGCAAATACCTTCTTTCACCAACATAAATGGTGACTATACACATGGACCTCACCAGATGGAACACACAGAAGTCAAATTGACTACATCTGTGGAAAGAGATGATGGAAAAGCTCAATATTATCATTCAGAAGAAGGCCAGGGGCTGACTGTGGAACAGACCATCAATTGCTCATATGCAAGTTCAAGCTGAAACTGAAGAAAATCAGGGCAAGTCCATGAGAGCCAAAATATGACCTTGAGTAAATCCCACCTGAATTTAGAGACCATCTGAAGAATAGATTTAATGCATTGAACAGTAGTGACCAAAAACCAGACAAGTTGTGGAATGACATCAAGGACATCATACATGAAGAAAGAAAGAGGTCATTGAAAAGACAGGAAAGAAAGAAAAGACCAAGATGGATGTCAGAGGAGACTCTGGAACTTGTTCATGAATATCGAACAGATAAAGCAAAAGGAAGAAATGATGAAGTAAAAGAACTGAACAGGAGATTTCAAAGGGTGGCTTGAGAAGACAAAGCATTACAATGACAGGTGCAAAGAGCTGGAGATAGAAAACCAAAAGGGAAGAACATGCTAGGTGTTTCTCAAGCTGAAAGAACTGAAGAAAAAATTCAAGCCTCGAGTTGCAATAGTGAAGGATTCTATGGGGAAAATATTAAATGATGCAGGGAGCATCAAAAGAAGATGGAAGGAATACACAGAGTCATTACACCAAAAAGAATTAGTCGATGTTCAACCATTTCAATACGTAGCATATGATCAGGAACTGATGGTACTAAAGGAAGAAGTTCAAGCTGCTCTGAAGGCATTGGCAAAAAACAAGGCTCTACTAACTGACAGAATATCAATTGAGATTTTTCAACAAATGGATGCAGCACTGGAGGTGCTCACTCATCTATGCCAAGAAATATAGAAGAGAGCCCCCTGGCCAAATGACTGGAAGAGATCCATATTTATGCTCATTACCAAGAACGGTGATCCAACAGAATGTGGAATTATAGAACAATATCATTAATATCACATGCAAGCAAAATTTTGCTGATGATCATTCAAAAGCAGCTGGAGCAGTATATTGACAGGGAGCTGTCAGAAATTCAGGCTGGTTTCAGTAGAGGATGTGGAACCAGGGATATCATTGCTATGTCAGATGGATCCTGGCTGAAAGCAGAGAATGCCAGAAGGATGTTTAACTGTGTTTTATTGACTATGCAAAAGCCTTCAACTGTGTGGACCATTACCAATTGTGGATAACATTGTGAAGAATGGGAATTCCAGAACACTTAATTGTGCTCATTAGAAACCTTTACATAGATCAAGAGACAGTTGTTCAGGCAGAACAAGGGGATACTGAGTGGTTTAAAGTCAGTAAAGTTGTGTGCATCAGGGTTGTATCCTCTCACCATACCTATTCAACCTGTATGCTGACTATATGAAGAAGAACATGGCATCAGAATTGGAGGAAGACTCATTAACAACCTGCGTTATGCAGATGACACAGCTTTGCTTGCTGAAAGTGAAGAGGACTTGAAGCACTTACTAAGGAGGATCAGAGACCACAGCATTCCATATGGATTGCACCACAACATAAAGAAAACAAAAATCCTCACAACTGGACCAATAAGCAACAACATGATAAGTGGAGAAAAGATTGAAGTTGTCAAGGATTTCATTTTACTTGGATCCACAATCAACAGCCATGGAGGCAGCAGTCAAGGAAGGAAAAGACGCATTGCACTGGGTAAATCTGCAGCAATGGGCCTCTTTAAAGTGTTGAAAAGCAAAGATGTCACCTTGAAGACTAAGCTGTACCTGACCCAAGCCATGATATTCTCAATCACATCACATGTATGTGAAAGCTGGACAATGAATAAGGAAGGCCGAAGAATTGAAGCCTTCAAATTGTGGTGTTGATGAAGAATATTAAATATACCCATGGACTGCCAAAAGAATGAACAAATATGTCTTACAAGAAGTACAACCAGAATGCTCCTTAGAAGCAAGGATGGTAAGACTGTGTCTTACTTATTTTGGACATGTTCTCAGGAGGGATCAGTCCCTGGAGAAGGTCATCATGCTTGGCAAAGTACAGGGTCAGTGGAAAAGAGGAAGACTGTGAATGAGGTGGATTGACACAGTGGCTATAGCAATGAGCTCAAGCATAACAATGATTGGAAGAATGGCACAGGACTGGGCAGTGTTTTGTTCTCTTGTGCCTAGGGTCACTATGAGTTGGAACTGACTTGACAGCACCTAACAACAATAGCAACAATGTATAGATTCAATATATGAATGAATAAGGAGCATATTCATATTTTCTTGTTATTTTAAATAAATTTCACATGCCACGGGAGGCGGGCAGTGTAAAAATTATCTCTTTTTTAAATTCAGAAAGGTTTATTTGCTTACTTTGATGCATACCCCTAATACCATTCAAAGACTGGAACTCAACCCAGTATTTGTGAAGTCACAATGCAATGGAAAGGGGAACAAAAGGAGCTAGCATAGAAGGAAAGCAGAAGAGAAGATATGAAGGAAACAATACTAAGCAAATTGTCTAGAAGTTTGGACTGCATAAAGAAGGTAGGTAGGAAGAATATCGATAATTGTTATTATTGACTTTGTTTCATCCATTCTCATAAGTAAGTTTCATATGTATATACATATATACATGTAATTTCCAGAAGTGGGTCATCATTCCATTCTGTGAGTGAGTAAAGCAAGGCTACCGAAAGTAAGGAAGCATGTCTAAAGTCAGCAGCCCATAAGGGACAGAGTGAGATAACAAATACAAATCTGTCTAACCAAAAAGCCAACGTTATATCAATGATATTTCCCTTACTGTTATAATGGCTCCCACTTTATACTTATAATATAAGCATTATTGAACAGTGCATAATATCTACCTCATTCCTAGAGCCTCCTATACAAAAATAATGATGGAAGTGGTGAGACCTTTAAAGTTTTGAACACTACAAACACCCTGAGGCGTACCATACTTAATATGACATGAACAATTGACTCCTTTCTCCAAAATAACAGATAAGAAACATTAGACAGTAAAGATAATTTATGTCTATTAGCCAGCCAGATGTGAAAATTGTAGCCTATCCACTCCTATCCATCTACTGTGTTAGCATCATAAATGCTATTCAGAGACAGATGCTGAGTTTATGGCATTGCCAATGGGTAAAAACACAAGCACCAACTGGCTTCAAAGGTCTTTAAACTCCTAGTAAGATATGGAGCTAATCATTTCATCTTATCACAACAAATATTTGAAATGTATTATAATTTTTTATCAATTTACATTCTAAAATTTCAAACATTACTTAATGCTCTTTGACATATTTCACGTGTTAAAAATATAGACAGACTATAACGTTATCAATTTATCTGACTTATTACAAGGAAGGAGCCCTGGTGGCGTAGTGAATAAGAGCTTGGCTGCTAACCAAAAGGTCAGTGGTATGAATTCACCAGCTGCTCCTTGGAACCCCTATAGGGCAATTCTGCACTGCCCTGTATGGTTGCTGTGAGTTGGAATCAACTCGATGGCAATGGGTTTGGATTTTTTATTACAAGAAAAATTGAATGTTAATATCATTTTTGATGAATTTATATTTTGAAATCTGAAAAAAATGTATATTTCTAAAAAAATAGTTAAATTGTTACCTCAGTTTTACAAATGGTGAGTAAGTATTACCAGGATATATTAGTCAATGAAGGAAGTAAAACCCAGGTAATTAAAATTTGATTCTAGGCCAAGATGGTGGACTAGTCAGACTCTTCTGGTGGTCCCTCTTACAACAAAGACCCCAAAAAACAAGTGAATCGATCTAGGAGCCCTGAAAACCAAATGCAAAGTTGAGGAATCAGACTAAGTGGCAGGGGGAGGGAGAGATGCTTCAGAAACATTGAGGAGCTACTGGGCCTGACCTGGCAAGAGCTGGTACCCAGCAGGCCAGATCCCCTGGTGTGGCATGAGCACGGTGAGACAAGTAGTGACACTCAGGATGTGATTTCCACATTGAGAGAGACCAAGCATTGGAGAGTTCACTCACGCCTCCAGAATCAGCAAAGAACAGTGCTCTCAGCATAAGTACTTGTGTCTAACCTACTTTGCGGACCAAAAAACACCCCTTTGGAAAAAACTCTTTCCCATTTAACTGACCCCTCCTTGCTCTGCCCCGGGTCCTGAGCTGGCTTCAGTGATAGTCAGTTTCCCTGGGCTGGAAGTAAGACTTGTCATGTGACCTGAGCCATCCTCCCGGCATTGGAGAAGGAACAAATTAACAAACAGGGGGAAAAAATAATCTGCCAGCTCCCCTAAACTGGGAACTCAGGGCAGGAACAGTTGCTTTGCCTAGGCACAGGCGTGGTCCACAGACTTTGAATGCCTTTTACTCCCGCATAGGCCTGTGTGGGCCCACTTCAACAGTGTCGGCCTCATTAGCACAGTACAACAGGGTATATACCTGAAGTTTAACTTCAACTGTTTTAGTTATATGGTGGAGAGGCAGGTTTCTGACTTTTGACAAAGCTCTGCCTATAAAGCAGGGCCCTCACCTACCTACATAAGGGGCCTAATGACCGGTGGCTTCACGCACCTAGTCATCCTCGACAGGGGTCCAAGGATGAGTGTGCCTCACAGTCCTTACAGCCAACAGCATTGGATGCACATAGTCTGGATACAAAACCCGCCTATCTAGGCAGTCTAGGGAACAGGGACACGCATTCCTCACAGACACTAAGGGGCAGTTGTCAGACCCCTGCCTTGCTCAGTGCATGACCCCCTACTCTAGCCAGATACCTGTGCCTACACCAATCACTCCTGCTCATCTAAGACTGTAGGTGTGAACCTGCACCACACACTTGGTGACCAACTACCTGGACAACTGAGCTGAATTTATACAAGACAAGTAAATGGGCTTCTGGCTCAGGGTTTCCAAGGAGCAGCTGGTGGATTCACCTGCCAACTTTTGGGTAACTAGCCATAGCTCTTCACCACTGCGCAGCCAGGGCCCAAGTCCAAGGTTTAGACTCTGTTGAATCAAGATTCATCTGCTTTCTCTACTTCTACTTTCTCACTGGGACTAAGTTAGGAGAGAGGATGACCAGGGTAGGGCTTGTTGAATATAGCCATAACTATGAATATGGGACAACCATTTTTGGTTTTGAAAATTTCCCTTGGTCTTACCAGCCTTCCCACTGGCATATCTCTCATGATTGTAGGCATGAGTCTGACTTTAATGCATCCCTGTCTTGTCCTCATGTAACTTCTAGCCTGCTTTCCAAACACAGACTATGGCCTGGGTGCACTACAGGGAGAGTCTTGACACCCTATCCCCACATGTTTGCTTGGACTCCACCTTTGCTTCCCCTGAAGCCATCCCAGCCCCATCCTCAGGCTACTCATTGTTATAGCTGGCATCTTATGTCCTCCCATATCTCATTACTCATGTCCATGACATCCCCATGTCCATGACATCCCCATGTCCGTGCCATGCTTGGTGCTGTGATGTCTTCTGGGAATGAGGCAAAGCCCACACAGTGCTGTATTAAAAATCCTATTTTCTTTGCTTGGCTTCCTCCCCCAAGTGTTGCATTAAAAATCCTGTTTCCTTTGCTGGGCTCCCTCCCCACTAGCTTTCCATTTGAATTCTGTTTTTGCTTGGAGGTTATATGTAAAGATCATTTCATCTGCACAGTATGATTAAGAATGTTGTTGATGTAACTTGTATGAACTCCCTACTTGTAAATTCCTTAAAAGTAACTCGTTTCCTTGCCCTTGGGGAGCAGTCTTGGCAGCAGCAGCTCCGACTGACTCCTTTTCCTCATACAGTGAAATGAATGTGACTTCTCTGTTCTCCCACCTTGGCCTCTCATTTATTGGCCTTTACAAGTCATGCTAAGCAAAAACCTGGGGGTTCCACCTGGTAACAGAGACACAGAGTCATCCTGCTCTCTCTACCCCCTTGTGACTGTCTCAAGCACTGGGGAACCCAAGGATGATTCTGCACTGAGTTCCAATCAGAGAATTCCTAGATTTCTAATTCCCAAATCCATCAGGGGTTTCTAGCTTACATTCTGTACAACTGAGTTGTTGTGAGGCTGAATCTAAAATTTCTTACTTCCTTCTAGAATTTTTTTTCTAACTTCCTTCCCCACGCCAAATAAGGTCTCTTGCCTCCTCTGTCACCACCACCATTTATTGTCCTCTAAAGAAGATCATATAAATGCTGTGCCTTCAAGACTCTGTTAACCCAGAACTAAAACCATTCCTGAAGCCAACTTTTCAGACAAAGATTAGACTGGACTGTAAAACATGAAATAATACTCATGAAGCGTGTGCACCTTAGTTAAGTGGACACATGAGACTAAATAGGCAGGTCCTGTCCAGAGGTGAGATGAAAAGGCAGAAAGGGATAGTAGCTGGTTGAATGGACTTGGGAAACCCAGGGTGAAGAAAGGGAGTGTTCTGACACATCATAGGGATTGCAAATAGGATCACATAACAATATGTGCATAAATTTTTGCATGAGAAATTTACTGGAGCTGTAAACTTTCACCTAAAGCACAATAAAAAAAAATGTGTATTACCTCATAACCTTGTAGTTAAACATTTTAAGACTCTGATCGTGTGAAGCATTAAAAATGACATCCAAATCAATTGTTTTTAATATGTTTAATAACTAAGTTAATTTAATAAAAACCAAATGTGTGTATATGTATATATTATAAAGATAATTGTATTTGTATTTACTTTTACTTATTTGCACCTGTATTTATATTTACTGTGTATGTAGATGCATATGTATTTCTTTTTAATTAAATTAATATCATCTTATTTTAATTAATTAGATGTATTGGAAATTTTTTTTTTAATTTTTTAATTAGGAGTTTTGTGTGTTTGTTGTCTTACAAGCTGCGTGTAAAATGGAGTATATAAAACACTCAATATATAGATAGGAATGTTAAAATTTTGCTAGATACAAGTTTTCTGAATATGAAACTACAAACATATCTCTGAATAAGTGTGCTTACAGCTCTCTCATTGTGTGGAAATGTTTACACTGTGTGTTTTAGAGTGCTTGTTATGAACATGAAGCTTTACACAGTTAACTTTGTAAAATGCTCTGAAAACGTATAGTCTCTTTAAAAATATTTTATTGTTGTAAAATACGTACTTACTGAATATTAGTATATGGTACATGCACATAGGGCAAGCTTCAGTGAAATTATATGTTTTAGCAATCCAAATAGGCAGCATTTAACTCATTCTTCACTGAGTTAAGGTAATCAAGCCTGTGAAAACATCTGGAAAATTTATCATACACTGTCTTCCTCCCCCTCCACACATAATCCCAGCCAAAAGCCATCCTGTACAATCAGTGAATCTCTCTCCAGTGACTAGTCTCAGGGAGGCATTGCCAAGACAGCACAAACAAAACAAATATTAGGGTAAGCATCCTGGTAAAGAAGCCTGGAATCATGGCTGCAAATGTGTCTCCACAGATGTACCGCTATGTGGGGTGTCAAGGACAGTACTGAGAGGTGAGTGTGTACTTTATCATAGAAGGTATTCATGGATGTTTGCTCCGGAAATGTATGCAGAAGTATCATGAAGGTGGGAAGACAATGAAATATACTGATTCTAACTTTTGTTTTATCGAGAAGTACGTAAATGTTTTAGGAGAACTTTGATCACAAATAATGAAGAATCACTCTTGGTTAAGTGCTGGTGTGAGTGATTGACAAATTCCACCCCTCAATAACCAGGGTACTTCAAAAAGAAAATTTTATTTGACTCTAATGGGTGTAAAATTACCATGTATAGTAGTTTAAAAAATAAAAATCAAAAGACATTAGGTGCCTACTTGTGCATGTTTTTTTTTTTTTTTTTTTAATCTTTTTCTTCTTATTATGGTAAGTATATACGTAACAAAACATTTGACATTTTAACAATCTTCACATGTTTAGTTCAGGGGCATTAGTTATGTTCATTATGTTCTTCAACCATCTTCCTTATCTGTTCCCAAATTATACCATCACTATTAACAGAAGCCCAGTTGTTGTTGTTAGCTGGTCTTCAGCCCATTCGGGCTCATGGCAACTCCATGCGGGCAGAGTAGAACGGCTTCGTAGGGTTTCAAGACTGTGACCTTTCAGAAGCAGATCACCAGGCCTGTCTTCCAGGGCACCTCTGGGTGGGTTTAAACTGTCAATCTTTTGGCTATTAGTTGAGTGCTTACCCATTCGTACCAGCCAGGGACTCCAAAGAAGCTCAGATATGTTTCAAAAGTCTAAATTTCATCAACGTGGCAGTTGTGAGGGTGGGACTGTGTCTTATTCTCTCTAATTCAGTTAAGAAGTTCTTGTACAGCATCAGCCAATGAGCTATCTTTAACTTCACCACTTTTCACCTTTATTGCAGAAGAGATTATATATGATCATAAAAGTTATTTAAAAAACTGAAGAAAATGTATGTTTTAGGTACAATACAGACATAGTGTTCTCTTTGTGCCTGAAATGTAATTTCTCTTCAGTTCTGGGAATAACAGTTGTGATCACATATATCTATGTTTGGATAAAAGTGAAAAGTGGCAAGCTTAAAGATACTTCAGCGCTTGAGTTATGTATGAACTTCTTAACTGAATTACAGCAAATAAGACAGAGCTTCACCCTGAAGGCTGCCACATTCACCAGATAGAGACTTTTGAATTAAGACAGATGATGGTTGGTAATAAAGTCCGTATGAACTAAAACTAAACCATGAACAGACAGAATTTATTTGGCCTGAGTTGATCAAAAAAAATTACATAACAGGAGTGTAGATTAGAGGAGGATTAAAAGAGACAGGATTTAACACATTGCACGATGCTAAAAAGCAAATAGCAGGACTAGGGGCAAGGGGCTGTTTAGACCAGTAGACAGTAGTATGCTGTGGCTAAAACCTGCTGTAGAATCTCTGAAACAGAGCTGAAGGTGGCAACAAAGTTGCGACTGTTGATAACAAAGCATTATTTATATAGAGTTGATACTCCAGGTGTTGGAGATGTCTAGATAAAGGCGTTTTACATAATTATATATCTTTTATTTCATTTTCAGTTGCCTTTTGACAGTGTAGATAACTATCTGGAAAGCAGCGATGCTATAGGTGAGGTATTTAATTAGAAAAGAAGTAGAGTTCAGAATTAGGTTACAAATAGGCTGGAAGAAAGGGTTGCCTTTGATGCAACACTGTACAGCAGTATTTTTGGAATAGAAGTGGAAACAACAGACAGTTTGGTGCAGTGTCTTTTTTGTTGTTGTCTGTTTATTTTTTGAGCTAATTTGAAACATGATGTCTGAGTTGGGAGAGAGAAGAGAGTCAGGCTGAGAATAATTGGAATTGTCTCATGTAGATTCTAGCCATGTGAGTGCTGAAGGCACCTGAGATTGCAGGAGACACTGGGAATAAAGAAAACATGCAGATTCAAACCCTCTGTTTCGGTTTGCCAATAAGGGGGTAAGTGGTTATATGGTACCCAAGGGTTTATCTTATTGGTGTCTCTGTTGTTGTTTTGTCTTGTATGCTCACTCTTTTTTATGTTAAATAAGCATAATAACATTTTTATTGATGACTTAACAACATCCTTTTGAGGAGCAAATGGTAGAGGCTACAGGAAAAAAACTGGGAAGATTTTACCACTGTATAATCTTAGTAAATGGCAAGTGTGTTAATTAAGAAGACCAGAGAAGTTGTGGAATGACATCAAGGGCACCATACATGAAGAAAGCAAGAGGTCATTAAAAGGACAGGAAAGAAAGGAAAGGCTAAATGAATGTCAGTAGAGACTCGGAAACTTGCTCTTGAAAGTCCAGTGGCTAAAGACAATGGAAGAAATGGTGAAGTAAGAGCTGAACAAAAGATTTCAAAGCGCTGCTCAAGATGACAAAGCAAAGTATTATATTAAATGTGCAAAGACCTGGAGTTAGAAAACCAAAAGGGAAGAACATGCTCAGAGTTTCTCAACTGAAAGAACTGAAGACAAATTCAAGCCTCAAGCTGTAATACTGAAGGATTCTATTGGCGAAATATTGACAGACTCAGGAAATATCAAAAGAAGCTGGGAGGAATTCAGAGTCACTGTACCAAAAAGAACTGGTTGTCATTCCACCATTTCAGGAGGTAGCATATGATACAGGAACCAAGGGTACTGAAGGAAGAACTCCAAGCTACGCTGAAGACATTGGCAAAAAACAAGGTTTCCAGAACGGACAGAATAGCAACTGAGATGGTTCAACAAATGAATGCAGCACTGGAACTGTCCACCAGTCTATGCCAAGAAATTTGGAAGACAGCTACCTGGCCAACTGACTGGAAGAGATACATATTTACTTCTATTCCAAAGAAAGTCGATCCAAAGGTACGTGAAAATTATTGAAAAATATTACACACAATTAAAATTTTGCTGAAGATCATTAAAAAGCAGTTGCAGCAGTACACCTATAGGAGATCACCATAAATTCAAGCTGAATTCAAAAGAGGACGTGGAAAAAGGAAATATTGTTGATGTCAGATAGATCCTGGCTGAAAGCAGAGAATACCAGAAATATGTTTACTAGTGTTTTATTGACTACACAAAGGCATTTGACTATGTGGATCATAACAAATTATGGATAACATTTTGGAGACTGGGAATTCCAGAACACTTAATTGTATTCATGAGGAACCTGTACATAGACCAAGAGGAATTTGTTCAAACAGAACAAGCGATACTGCATGGTTTAAAGTCATGAAAGGTAAGTTTCAGGGTTGTATCCTTTCACCATACTTATTAAATCCCTATGCTGAGTAAATAACCGAAGAAGCTGGACTGTATGAAGAAGTACATGGTATAAAGATTGGAGGAAGGCTCATTAACACCCTGCATTATGCAGATGACACAACCTTGCTCGCTGAAAGTGAAGAGGACTTGAAGCACTTACTGATGAAGATCAAAAACTATAGCCTTAGGAATGAATTACATCTCAACATAAAGAAAACAAAAATTCTCACAACTGGACCAATGAGCAACATCATGATAAAGGGAGAAACAATTGAAGTTGTCAAGGATTACATTTTACTTGGACCCACAATCAACACCCTTGGAAGCAGCAATCAAGTAATCAAACAATGTATTGCATTGAACAAATCTGCTGCAAAAGACCTCTTTAAAGTGTTCAAAAGCAAATATGTCACTTTAAGGACTAAGGTGTACCTGACCCAATCTAAGGTGTTTTCAATAACCTTATATGCATGTGAAAGCTGGATGGTGAATAAAGAAGACTGAAGAATTCATGGCTTTGAATTATGGTATTATTGGTAAAGAATATTGAATATTCCATGAACTGCAAGAAGAATGAACAAATCAGTCCTGGAAAAAGTACAGCTAGAATGTTCCTTAGAAGTATGGTGGTGAGACTTTGTCTCACATACTTCAGACATTTGATCAGGAGAGACCAGTCCCTGGAGAAAGATGTGGTGCTTGGTAAAGGGTTGCTATGAGTTGGAACCAACTTGAGGGCACCTAAAAACAACAACAACAAATTAAGAAGATGAAGAGAAAAAAGATCAAAAGGACTATTAATCTAGGGTTTCTCCACCTCAACAAAATTGACATTTTAGGTCTAATAATTCTTGCTTTGTGAGGGGCTATTTGGTGCATTGTAGAATATTTAACAGTATCTCTGGCAGCAATACCCCACCCAGCTGTGGCAACAAAAAGTGTCTTTGGACATTGCCAAGTAGCCCCTGAGCAGGAAAATCACCCCCAAGTCAAGAACCACTGCCTTAGCTAATTCCTTGTATCTGTTTAATGTATTAGATAAAAGCTCAAAGGGTTAAACTCAGTAGACCAAGGCCATATTTCTAATAACTAGAAGTTCTCAAGTTCAATCTAAGGCTTAATATTAAACTCTGCATAGTGTGTTTATAAAATATGCCAAAACATCCCCATATTCATATACAATTTAATGGATGCATTCCACTAGTCTTTCTTCTCTGTTTCTCTCTCTCTATATATTTAAACATATATATAGACTCTGTCTCTGGCACAGTGCTTAAGAGTTTGGCTGTTAAGGTCATGGAAGCTCCATAGACACATCCAAATTCCCTGAGGGACCAAATTTCTGGGCTTGGGGAATATTTAGCTAAATTGGCACAACATAGTTTATGAAGAAAATGTTCTGCTTTCTACTTTGGTGAGTAGTGCCTGGAGTCTTAAAAGTCTGTAAGCAGCCAACCAAGGTATTCCAATGGTCTCACTTCTTTGGGAGCAAGGGAGAATGAAAAAAATTAAAGATACAAGGGAAAGATTAGTCCAAAGACTAACGGACCACAACTACCACAGCCTCCACCAGACTAAGTCCAGTACAACTAGATGGTGCCTGGCTACCACCACTGACTGTTCTGACAGGTATCACAATAGAGGATCTGGACAGAGCTGGAGAAAAATGTAGAACAAAGCTCTAACTCACAAAAAAAGACCAGACTTACTAACCTGACAGAGACTGGAGAGACTCCAAGAATATGGCCCCCGGACACCCTTTTAGTTCAGTAATGAAGTCACTCCCAAGGTTCACCCTTCAGCCAAAGAGTAGGCAGGTCCACAAAACAAAACGAGACTAAGGGGGCACACCAGCCCAGTGGCGAGGACGAGAAGGCAGGAGTGGACAGGAAAGCTGGCAATAGGGAACCCAAGGTTGAGAAAGGAGAGTGTTGACATGTCGTGGCATTGTTAACCAATGTCAGAAAACAATATGAGTACTATTTAATGAGAAATTAGTTTTTCTGTAAATCTTCATCTAAAGTATAATAAAAAGAAAAAAAGATGTTCAAAATGAAGGAGAGAGTATTAAAAAAAAAAAAGGGTTTGGCTGCTAACCAAAATCTTGGCACCTCGAATCCACCAGGTGCTCCTTAGAAACCCTATATGGGCAGTTCTACTCTGTCCTTTAGGGTTGCTATGAGTTGGAATTGACTAGATGGCAATGGTTTTTGGAAATCCTGGTGGCTTGGTGGTTGAGAGCTACGGCTGCTAATCAAAAGGTAGGCAGTTCGAATCCACCAGTTGAAACGCTATGGGATGGTTCTACTCTGTCCTCTATGGTTGCAATGAATTGGAATCGACTCAATGGCAATGGGTTTGGTTTTTGGTATACATTCATATATATATATGTATATATATATATATATACATATATATGTAATATGTGTGTTCTTTCTAGGTAGGAACAGGTTTTTTTTGCAAGCAGCAAGTGAGTTGGACTGGATTTAGATGTGTGAGTGGTGATGTGAGGCTGTCTTCCCCCACTCATTAGGGGCTGGAGTGGGAAATATTGGGTTGTTGCAGGGAAACAGGGAAACCATTAAAGCTTGGGAGACATGAAGAAATATGTCTGCAAGGAGATGTTGAAATGTATAAGCTTTGAACACTGAAACTATTTAATTTGGGCATAAAATAACTTTTCAAATACATTTTCCACCATCTACTACCTACCATCAATAAAGAATTCATACTTAAATAGCTTCTTTAAAGGAAGTTTTGGGTGGCTGAAAAGTGAACCGGAGGGGGGTGCCACGATGGCCAACTAGGTAGACGCTACCTCAGATCCCTCTTGCAACAAAGACTCGGAAAAACAAGTGAATCGATCACATACACGACAATCTACGAGCCCTGAACAACAAACACAGATTTAAAGAGTTGATCTGAGTGACAGAGACGGAGAACGAACAACTACGGGGAAGCAGCGACTGTTTTCAGAGCCTGGAGCCAGCGTCCCAGTCAGGTAACCTTGGCGCCGGGCTTAGGACTGGGCCCAGGGGAGATAAACACAACATCTTGCGATGGCGCAAACACAGGGAGCAGCCCTACTCCCCTGAACTAACCCTGGGAGGGAGCCCAGCTGGTCGGCGGGGGCCGTGCAGCAACGTGGCTGGCGGGACGAGAAGTCCCTGGGAGGCAGCGACTGATTTTGGAGCCGGGAGTGCAGCGTCCCAGTGGGGAACCTTGATGCTGGGCTTTGGACTGGCAGCGGATGATCTCACCGCAGCTTCAGCGGGCCAGACCCTCGGGGGCAATCTCTACCCAGCCAGCACACATAGGCGACACGCCCCTTGGGAATCTCAGATAAAATAGTCATCCCAAGCAAGATAAGCAACTTTGGCTATATCCCAGGGTGCTACTCTCTCCTGTTTTTCTGAACCCTCCCCTCCCCTTCCCAGGCGGCTTCATTAACATTGGAATTTCCTGAGCCAGAGGGAGAACAGCTCCGGCTCGCGGCTTTTCTTTTCCCTTTTTTTTTTTTTTTGGTCTTTTCCTAACCCATTCTTCTGGCCTGAGAGAAGAAACCACAAAAAATCCAGGGACCAGCAATCCTTCCCTAATTGGACTAAAAACACTGGGAGTGCAGCGTCCCAGCCGGGAAACCTTGACGCTGGGCTGTGGACTGGCAGCGGAGAAACTGACCCGGCTTCTGCGGGCCAGACCCTCGGGGGCAATATCTACCCAGCCAGCACACATACGCGACAGGCCCCTCAGGAATCTCAGATAAAATATTCATCCCAAGCAAGATAAGCAACTTTGGCTATATCCTGGGGTGCTACTCTCTCCTGTTTTCCTGAACCCTCCCCTCCCCTTCCCAGGCAGCTTCATTAACATTGGAATTTCCTGAGCCAGAGGGAGAACTGCTCCTCGGTTTTTCCTTTTTTTTTTTTTTTTGGTCTTTTCCTAACCCATTCTTCCGGCCTGAGAGAAGCAACCACAAAAAACCCAGGGACCAAAAATCCTTCCCTAATTGGACTAAAAACACAGAATCAGCTCCAGCCAAGCATATATGATCCATATCTCGGGCTTTCATCCCTACAGCGAACAAGGTCGCTATTATAATGCAAAGGCATTTCTGATAGGGATCTGACTGCATTTTTTTTTAGTGGATTTACTGGAAAAACAAATTTCCCAGGTCTGATATCTCTGCTTATTCAACAGAGACCTCACTGACCCACAACAGCGAACTGAGGGCTGAAGCTCCCCCCAGACCACCTAGCCTCTTGCCTTAGGGGTCTAAGGAGGATGACACCTACCAATCAGTAGAGGTACTTGCATTGGGGTCCTAAGGTACAGCTGCAGAGCCCTCCCACCAAGGTGCTTTAAGAATAGAGACACACCTACCTCACTGACACTTGGGGGAAGCCTGTCAGCATCCTGCCCCCCCCGGAGTATGAACCCTAGCTGCTAATAGAATCTGGTGCACACAACTATCACCACTACTTCTCAAGGTGGATAGGTGTTAGGGTGCAGCACACACTTGATGATGCCAAATCAGATTCTACACAAGAATAGTGAATAGACTCAGGGATATATATCTGGCAACAGCCCAAACCAGCTGGTAAAAGGTCATAAGTAAGTCAAGGGCTACAAGAATCAAGACAGCACAATCTAGTAGCCCATCCATGTATATTGAAAGAAAACAAAGCAAGATAAGACTCAGTGAGCAAATATAAAATAAATCACTACAATATCTTAGTGATGGCTCGCAGACAGCAGTCGATATCAAACCACATAAAGAAACAGACCATGACAGCTTTTACAGCCTCCCAAACAAAAGAATCAAAATCTTTCCCAAATGAAGATACAATCCTGGAATTATCAGATACAGAATATAAAAAACTCATTTACAGAATGCTTCAAGACATCAGGGATGACCTCAGAAATGAAATAAGGCAAACTGCAGAAAAAGCCAAGGAACACACTGATAAAACAGTTGAAGAATTCAGAAAGATTATTCAAGAACATAGTGGAAAAATTAATAAGTTGCAAGAATCCATAGAGAGACAGCATGCAGAAATTCAAAAGATTAACAATAAAATTACAGAATTAGACAACGCAATAGAAAGTCAGAGGAGCAGACTCGAGCAATTAGAATGCAGACTGGGAAATCTGGAGGACCAGGGAATTAACACCAACATAGCTGAAAAAAGTCAGATAAAAGAATTAAAAAAAATGAAGAAACCCTAAGAATCATGTGGGACTCTATCAAGAAGGATAACTTGCATGTGATTGGAGTCCCAGAATAGGGAGGGAGGACAGAAAACACAGAGAAAATATTTGAAGATCTCCAGACAGAAAACTTCCCTGACATCATGAAACACGAAAGGATATCTATCCAAGATGCTCATCGAACCCCATTTAAGATTGATCCACAAAGAAAAACACCAAGACATATTATCATCAAACTTGCCAAAACCAAAGATAAAGAGAAAATTTTAAAAGCAGCCAGGGAGAAAAGAAAGGTCTCCTTCAAGGGAAAATCAATAAGAATAAGTTCAGACTACTCAGCAGAAACCATGCAGGCAAGAAGGGAATGGGATAACATATACAGAGCATTGAAGGAGAAAAACTGCCAGCCAAGGATCATATATCCAGCAAAACTCTCTCTGAAATATGAAGGCGAAATTAAAACATTTACAGATAAACACAAGCTTAGAGAATTTGCAAAAACCAAACCAAAGCTACAAGAAACACTAAAAGAAATTGTTTGGTCAGAAAACCAATAATATCAGATACCAGCACAACACAAGGTCACAAAACAGAACATCCTGATATCAACTCAAATAGGGAAATCGCAAAAACAAATTAAGATTAATTAAAAAAAAAAAAAGCTCAAAACAGGGAATCATTGAAGTCAATATGTAAAAGATCACAATAATCAAAAAGAGGGACTAAATACAGGTGGCATAGAACTGCCATATGGAGAGGGATACAAGACGATATAGGACACTACAAGTTAGGTTTTTACTTAGAAAAATAGGGGTAAATATTAAGGTAACCACAAAGAGGTATAACAACTGCATAACTCAAAATAAAAACCAAGAAAAATGTAATGACTCAGCAAACATAAAGTCAAATACTATGAAAATGAGGATCTCACAATTTACAAAGAAAAACGCCTCAGCACAAAACAGTAAGTGGAAAAATGAAATTGTCAACAACGCACATAAAAAGGCATCACAATGACAACACTAAACGTTTACTTATCTATAATTATACTGAATGTAAATGGACTAAATGCACCAATAACGAGACATAGAGTCTCAGACTGAATAAAGAAACACGATCCGTCTATATGCTGCCTACAAGAGACACAGCTTAGACTTAGAGACACAAACAAACTAAAACTCAAAGGATGGAAAAAAATATATCAAGCAAACAATAAGCAAAAAAGAAGAGGAGTAGCAATATTAATTTATGACAAAATAGACTTTAAACTTAAATCCACCAAAAAGGATAAAGAAAGACACTACATAATGATAAAAGGGACAATTGATCAGGAAGATATAACCATATTAAATATTTATGCACCCAATGACAGGGCTGCAAGATACATAAATCAAATTTTAACAGAACTGAAAAGTGAGATAGATACGTCCACAATTATAGTAGGAGACTTCAACACACCACTTTCGGAGAAGGACAGGACATCCAGTAAGAAGCTCAATAGAGACACGGAAGACCTAATTACAACAATCAACCAACTTGACCTCATTGATTTATACAGAACTCTCCACCCAAATGCTGTAAAGTATACTTTTTTTTTCTAGCACACATGGAACATTCTCTAGAATACACCACATATTAGGTCATAAAACAAACCTTTGTAGAATCCAAAACATCGAAATATTACAAAGTATCTTCTCAGATCACAAGGCCATAAAAGTGGAAATCAATAACAGAAAAATTAGGGAAAAGAAATCAAATACTTGGAAACTAACAATACCCTCCTGAAAAAAAGACTGGGTTATAGAAGACATTAAGGAGGGAATAAGGAAATTCATAGAATGCAACGAGAATGAAAATCCTTCCTATCAAAACCTCTGGGACACAGCAAAAGCAGTGCTCAGAGGTCAATTTATATTGATAAATGCACACATACAAAAAGAAGAAAGAACCAAAATCATAGAACTGTCCCTACAACGTGAACAAATAGAAAGTGAGAAACAAAAGAATCCATCAGGCACCAGAAGAAAACAAATAATAAAAACTAGAGCTGAACTAAATGAATTAGAGAACAGAAAAACAGCTGAAAAAATTAACAAAGCCAATAGCTGGTTCTTCGAAAAAATTAACAAAATTGATACACCATTGGCTAGACTGACTAAAGAAATATAGGAAAGGAAACAAATAACTCGAGTAAGAAACGAGAAGGGCCACATCACAACAGAACCAACTGAAATTAAAAGAATCATATCAGATTATTACAAAAAATTGTATTCTAACAAATTTGCAAACCTAGAAGAAATGGATGAATTCCTGGAAAAACACTACCTACCTAAACTAATACAATCAAGTAGAACAACTGAATAGACCCATAACAAAAAAAGAGATTGAAACGGTAATCAAAATCTCCCAACAAAAAAAAAAGCCCTGGCCCAGATGGCTATACTGCAGAGTTCTACCAAACTTTCAGAGAAGAGTTAACACCACTACTACTAAAGGTATTTCAAAACATGTAAAATGACGGAATACTACCTAACTCATTCAATGAAGCCACCATCTCCCTGATACCACAACCAGGTAAAGACATTACAAAAAAAGAAAATTACAGACCTATATCCCTCATGAACATAGATGCAAAAATCCTCAACAAAATTCTAGCCAATAGAATTCAACAACATATCAAAAAAATAATTCACCACGACCAAGTGGGATTTATACCAGGTATGCAAGGCTGGTTTAATATTAGAAAAACCATTAATGTAATCCACCATATAAATAAAAGACAAAAACCACATGATCTTATCAATTGATGCAGAAAAGGCATTTGACAAAGTCCCACACCCATTTATGATAAAAACTCTCACCAAAATAGGAATTGAAGGAAAATTCCTCAACATAATAAAGGGCATCTATACAAAGCCAACAGCCAATATCACTCTAAATGGAGAGAGCCTGAAAGCATTTCCCTTGAGAACAGGAACCATACAAGGATGCCCTTTATCACCGCTCTTATTCAACATTGTGCTAGAGGTCCTAGCCAGAGCAATTAGGCTAGACAAAGAAATAAAGGGCATTCGGATTGGCAAGGAGGAAGTAAATTATCTCTATTTGCAGATGACATGATCTTATACACAGAAAACCATAAGAAATCCTCCAGAAAACTACTGAAACTAATAGAAGAGTTTGGCAGAGTCTCAGGTTATAAGATAAACGTACAAAAGTCACTTGGATTCCTCTACATCAACAAAAAGAACATTGAAGAGGAAATCACCAAATCAATACCATTCACAGTAGCCCCCAAGAAGATAAGATACTTAGGAATAAATCTTACCAAAGATGTAAAAGACCTATACAAAGAAAACTACAAAGCTCTACTACAAGAAATTCAAAAGGACATACTTAAGTGGAAAAACATACCTTGCTCATGGATAGGAAGACTTAACATAGTAAAAGTGCCTATTCTACCAAAAGCCATCTATACGTACGATGCACTTCCGATCCAAATTCCAAAGTCATTTTTTAAGTTGATAGAGAAAAAAATCACCAACTTCATATGGAAGGGAAAGAAGCCTCGGATAAGCAAAGCATTACTGAAAAAGAAGAAGAAAGTGGGAGGCCTCACTCTACCTGATTTCAGAACCTATTATACAGCCACAGTAGTCAAAACAGCCTGGTACTCATACAACAACAGACACATAGACCAATGGAACAGAATTGAGAACCCAGATATAAATCCATCCACATATGAGCAGCTGATATTTGACAAAGGCCCAGTGTCAGTTAATTGGGGAAAAGATAGTCGTTTCAACAAATGGTGCTGGCATAACTGGATATCCATTTGCAAAAAAAAAGAAACAGGACCCATACCTCACACCATGCACAAAAACTAACTCCAAGTGGATCAAAGACCTAAGCATAAAGTCTAAAACAATAAAGATCATGGAAGAAAAAATAGGGACAACCTTAGGAGCCCTAATACAAGGCATAAACAGAATACAAAACATTACCAAAAATGACGAAGAGAAACCAGATAACTGGGAGCTCCTAAAAATCAAACACCTATGCTCATCTAAAGACTTCACCAAAAAAGTAAAAAGACCACCCACAGATTAGGAAAGAGTTTTCAGCTATGACATCTCAGACCAGCGCCTGATCTCTAAAATCTGTATGATTCTGTCAAAACTCAACCACAAAAAGACAAACAACCCAATCAAGAAGTGGGCAAAGGATATGAACACACACTTCACTAAAGAAGATATTCATGCAGCTAACAGATACGTGAGAAAATGCTCTCGATCATTAGCTGTTAGAGAAATGCAAATTAAAACTACAATGAGATTCCATCTCACTCCAACAAGGCTGGCATTAACTCAAAAAACACAAAATAATAAATGTTGGAGAAGCTGCGGAGAGATTGGAACTCTTGTACTCTGCTGGTGGGAATGTAAAATGGTACAACCACTTTGGAAATCTATTTGGCATTATCTTAAACAGTTAGAAATAGAACTGCCATACAACCCAGAAATCCCACTCCTCGGAATATACCCTAGAGAAATAAGAGCCTTCACACAAACAGGTATATGCGCACCCATGTTTATTGCAGCTCTGTTTACAATAGCAAAAAGCTGGAAGCAACCAAGGTGTCCATCAATGGATGAATCGTTAAATAAATTGTGGTAGATTCACACAATGGAATACTACGCATCGATAAAGAACAGTGACGAATCTGTGAAACATTTCATAACATGAAGGAACCTGGAAGGCATTATGCTGAGCGAAATTAGTCAGAGGCAAAAGGACAAATATTGTATAAGACCACTAGTATAAGATCTTGAGAAATAGTATAAACTGAGAAGAACACATACTTTTGTGGTTATGAGCGGGGGAGGGAGGGAGGGTGGGAGAGGATTTTTTACTGATTAATTAGTAGATAAGAACTGCTTTAGGTGAAGGGAAGGACAATACTCCATACATGGAAGGTCAGCTCAACTGGCATGGACTGGACCAAAAGCAAAGAAGTTTCTGGGATAAACTGAATGCTTCAAAGGTCAGCGGAGCAAGGGCGGGGATTTGGGGACCATGGTTTAAGGGGACTTCTAAGTCAATTGGCAAAATAATTCTATTATGAAAACATTCTGCATCCCACTTTGAAATGTGGCGTCTGGGGTCTTAAATGCTAACAAACGGCCATCTAAGATGCATCAATCGGTCTCAACCCACCTGGATCAAAGGAGAATGATGAACACCAAGGTCACATGATAACTAAGAGCCCCAGAGACAGAAAGGGCCACATGAACTAGAGACTTACATCATCCTGAGACCAGAAGAACTAGATGGTGCCTGGCTACAACCGATGACTGCCCTGGCAGGGAGCACAACAGAGAACCCCTGAGGGAGCAGGAGATCAGTGGGATGCAGACCACAAATTCTCACAAAAAGACCACACTTAATGGTCTGACTGAGACTAGAGGAATCCCGGTGGTCATGGTCCCCAAACCTTCTTTTGGCCCAGGACAGGAACCATTCCCGAAGACAACTCAGCAGACATGAAAGGGACTGGACAGTGGGTAGGAGAGAGATGCTGATGAAGAGTTAGCTAATGATATCAGGTGGACACTTGAGACTGTGTTGGCATCTCCTGTCTGGAGGGGGGATGGGAGGATAGAGAGAGTTGGACGCTGGCAAAATTGTCAGGAAAGGAGAGACTGGAAGGGTTGACTCATTAGGGGGAGAGCAAGTGGGAGAAGGAGGAAGGTGTATATAAACTTATATGTGACAGTCTGACTTGATTTGTCAACGTTCACTTGAAGCTCAATAAAAGTTAATTAAAAAAAAGTGAACCACCCTTAACTTCTGATTCGCAAAAATATAGGGATCACCACATAAAGTCTACCAAATGTGGATGTTCTCTGAAGCTTGTTCTTGGCATGGAACATTTCCTGACACATGCCCTGGATGCTGTTTACAGATGGTCAATGGTTGCATCTTTACCTTCCATGTACAGAAATGGACCAGGGGCAAGGCTAACATGTTCACGGACCAGCGGCAAGGCTAACATGTTCACCTCCCACTATGTAACTTTGGACAGATTCAATGCTGCTATTTATTTTCTCCTTTATATAGTGAAATTAATGCTGATGCAAAATTCTCAACGTTTTTGTTTTTGTCCTTAGGTGCCCTTGAGTTCGTTCCAACTCATAGCGACTCTGTGTAAAACATAGCGAAACACTGCCTGGTCCTGTGACATCCTCACAATTTTTACTACGTTTGAGCCCATTACTATAGCCGCAGCATCAACCCATCTCATTAGGCATCTTCCTCTTTTTCACTGACCCTCTACCAAGCATGGTGTACTTCTCAGGAGACTGATCTCTCCTGATAACATATTTAAAGTACTTGAGATAAAGTCTCACTATCCTTGCTTCTAAGGGGCGTTGGGGCTATACTTTTTTCAAAACAGATTTTTTCCTTCTTATGGCGGTTCATGGTATATTCAATGTTCTTCCCCAACACCATAATTTGAAGACATCAACTCTTTTTCAGTCTTCCTTATCCACTGTCCAGCTTTCACATGCATGTGAGGCGATTGAAAATACCATGGTTTAGGTGAGGTGCACCTTAATTCTCAAAGTGACATCTTTGCTTTTGAAGTTGCTATGAGTCAGAATCAACTCCATGGCAATGGGTTTGGTTTTCGTATTTGCAAACTTTTTAAGCAGATTGAAAATAGTCAATACAGGTAAAATGTTTTGTAAATGTACTGTAAATAGGTTAGTTATCATTATGTCAGTGGTGACATCAGATGAAAAGGAAGACAAATAAGCTAAGGGGAGTTTGCTTACAGATTTTAAAACTTTTTTTCTTTTTCAAACATTGAAACAGCATTTTCTGAACACAATTGAATCCTCAGTAGGAAAATCTTTGACTTTAGTGAAGCCATATTCCATAAAACTAAGAACACAAGAAAAGTATAAATTGTTTAATTGAAGAGTTGCCTCACTGGGATCAAGTACCAGGACCAATATGCCAGCTAATATTTCTATGACCTTCTTCAAGTTGCTTCTTGAAAGGTGGATGGAATAATCACCTTTCATAGAAATTACAACATCAAAAATTTGCTGAAATCTTTTATCTGGCATTTCTTCCCTTCCTGTTTTTTTTTTTTTCTTCTCCTTTTTCTCTTGAAATAACTAACATTTTTATTCCATTGCCATGACTTTGTGTTTTAAGAAACAGAAGAGATACGTTTTTTTGTGATCACACTATCATTTTCACCTTTGATTGATACAAGCTTTAAATGTAAGATATTTTTAACAAAATCAAAGAGAGAGAGAAAGAAGAAAGAGACCTTACAAAATTTAAATAATTTACTGAGACATTTGAGGATGTCTAAACAGAGTAGTGGAGCCCTGGTGGCACAGTGGTTAAGAGCTTTTACGGCTAACCAAAAGGTTGGCTAGCAGTTTGAATCCACCAGCTGCTCCTTGGAAACCCTATGGGGCTGTTCTACTCTGTCTTATAAGGTTGCTATGGTCAAAATCGACTCAACGGCAAGGTTTTTTTTTTTTTTTCTTTTTTCCTTATTATCCTTATCCTATTAAAATAGGTATGGTACGTTTTTATTCACTTCATGGGTCTTTCACAACAGATTTGGGATGTAAATGCATGACACCTTACATTTTATATTGTGTAACGGAATGGTGTTTCTCGTTTAAAAAAGGTAAAATTGGTCATTCATTTGATCAACTGTATAATTTCCTGTAAAATTCATAGTTGTATCAATCACAGACATTAAAAACAAACAAACAAACAAAAATAAAACAGTTCACTGTTCTTTATTTACCTTCTATACTCTTGTTTCTTGCTTTGGGAAAACCAGTGAATATTCAGTGGAGACTTATAATGAAGCAACAACTAATTTCATTTTCTTAGGACTGTTCCCACCATCAAGAATTGGGCTGTTATTCTTTATTCTCGTCATTCTCATTTTCTTAATGGCTTTAATTGGCAACATATCCATGATTTTCCTCATTCCGCTGGACACCAGGCTCCACACATTCGTGTATTTCCTGCTTAGTCGGTTCTCCCTTATGGACCTGAATCACATCTCCACCATTGTTCCCAGGATGGCTTACAATTTCCTGTTTGAAAACAAATTGGTCTCCTTCATTGGATGCAGAGTCCAGAGTTTCTTCTTCGTGACTTTGGCAGATGCAGAACCACTTCTCTTGGCATCTATGGCCTATGACCGATATGTGGCCATTTGCTTTCCTCTTCACTATCCAATCCTTTTGAGCAGAAATTTGTGTGTGCTTGGTGACTATAGGATCTGGGATGATCAGATATCTCAATGTCTGTGCCCACAATTCATATGAACTCCATATGCCCTATTGTTGATCCAAGATCATCAATCATTTCTTCTGTGATCTCACAGCCATATTGGCTCTGGTTTGCATGGACACCTGGACCTGTGATTGCATAGTGTTTGTGTGCAGCACCTTGTTCCTTGCTTTACTTTCATTGGCATTACATGTTCCTGTGGCTGAGTTCTCCTTGCTGTCTACTGAATGTCCTCATTTGAAGGGAGGAAGAAGGCCTATTCGACCTACAGAACCCACCTCATTATGGTGACATTGTACTATGCACTGTTTGTTTGAAATTATCTGTGCCCAAGATCCTTCCGATCTCCAACAGCAGACAAGGCTTTGCCGGTTTTCTACACCATCCTCACCCTCATGCTCTACCCCATCATCTACAGACTGAGGAACAAGGAGGTGATGGGGGCCCTGAGAAGAGTTATTCAGAAAATCTTCTGTGTGAAAATGCAGACAAATTTTCTGCATCAGTCTTCAAGCTGCAGGTGTCTGTCTATTCTGCAGTAAATAGTCAATAAAAAAAATATTATTCAAAGCATGAGGACAAGGGTCTAAGCTTATATTTAGAAGATTTTAAAAAGCAGAAGTTTGACAAAATAGTTTTATGTTACTAAGGCATAATTTTTGTTTTTTCCTGAGGTGATTTTTTTCCATTAATATAAAAGGCATATATAGTCAACTAAATTTCAGAAATAAGATTTTATTAACATGTAGAAAAGAAAATGAAAACTGCTTAAATGAAGATGTTATTCATCATAACAATTCTTCTATACTTAATATAATTTCTCTCTCAGTATGACAACAGAACAGTAAATGTTTTGTTGTGACTGAATCTGATCAAAAGCAAAATAATATTTTTCCATTGATTCACTCTTACTAGGTGTGTACTGTTTCAATTTTTTCCCCAATTTCAGGGGAAATGACAGATATAGGGATTTAGAAAGTCTTACACAATGATAGGGAAAATACAACAAGATTACGTTTTCCAGAATGGGGAGCGGGGAGGTAGGCCCTGGATTTAGTTGGATGCATCCTGGTGGTTTTTATCCTAGGAAAGTGATTTATTAACAAGATCAGTAATTAGTGCTGGGGAGATGCTAAATGAGCTATAGAAGGAGAACCTACTTTTTAAGAGGATTAGTGGAAGTGACAGCCTAATGAGCACAGGTTATACTATCACATCCACTCCCAAATGAGTCCCCAGCACGGACTCAAATTTTACATCCCAAGTAGCCACTGGTACCCTTACATGAGACAGTTTATGTTATGCATGTTCTTATTCTCCAGTCATTAGACTCATAATTCTTTGAAACATTTTGGGGGGCAGGAGTGGGGAGTCAACTTTTCTGCACCAGTATTTTAAATTGATACCCAGCTCAATCTGTGCCTAAATGGGTCCCATCACTATTTCCAGTAAAAAAAAAAAAAAGTATTAACTTAGGTGTATATTCTAGGTGAAGAGGTATTACAGTCCAGGAGAGTGCTGTTGATATGGCATTCATCTTCGGAGGACATATGAAGAGAGGAAGTTAGAATGAAAGAACAGACCTGGATTAACCAAGTCAACACAGCAATGGATAACTGAAATCTTAGAATTTGCAACCATTATTTTTCTGGATGAGGAGATCCACATTTTGAACAAATGATATGAAGTTAGATGTGTTTATATTAATTCCAAGTAAGTATTTAGAGTTTTTTCTCCCAATAACACACTAAAAGCTCGATTTATTGAATGGCAAATGAGTATGACTTCCTTATCCCCTAATTTAAATGAAGTGAAAATTTCTCATCATAAGGGACTGTATGATATCTAAGTACTACTGTGGAAAAAGGCAACAGTTTGGTTACCGATAAGATTTACCTAGTCTCATGCAACTTGAGTATTGCATTTGTAGGGAAAAAATAAGACAATTGTGTCTTTAGACCAATAACCAAATACCAAATACCTACTGAGCACTTACTGTAGTTGGGGAAACAAATACTTCTATTTCACAATAAAAGGTGAGTCAATCTGGCCATTAAGAGTTAATCTATGCTTTTTTGTTCTTTCTTTCATTGAAAAAATCTATTCAGTCATAAAATCTCAATCTTATCTATTGAGCATTTTAAGCACCTTCTCTCTTTCTCAATCTTGAAATTACTACCTTACTCCAGGTCTTAAATCTGTCTTTCCTAGACCCTTTTCTAGCAAGGTATTCCAAATGAATCAAAATAGAATTTGGAATCTGACATTATCAGCTAGAGTTCTTAACTGAAAGCACAGAAATAAGTTTAGTCTGACTCAATCAGAAAAAAATATTATATTAAAAGAGAATCTCTAGAAAGCTAGGTGAATCAGGATTAAAGATCATGAGCAAAATCCAATATGTGCCTGAGGATGAGTCTTGTGTAGACAGCACTGTTGGTCATCCTGGGAGTCATTCACAATGCCCAGAATCATATGGTTGGCACCTCTGGAAGCTGGGTGAATTTACTGCTGTCTGATCCAAGTTTCCTTGGTCTTGTTAATGTCTGGTATCATAGTATTTAACAGACTCTAGGAAGTATGCCTTGGTCATAGCTCTAAAGTGTGCAGAAAAGTGAGTATCTGAGTTCTATAATAGATACTGGCCACCATCTGTTTGTCATTTTGTCATACTGTGATGCCTTGCATGTTGCTTTGATGCTGGAGGCTATGCTAGTGGTATTTGAAATATAGGCAGCATCACCAATGGTAGACAGGTTTCAGCGGAGCTTCCAGATTAAGACAGAATAGGAACAAAGGCCTGAAAATATACTTCCAAAAATTAGCCAATGAAACCTTATGGGTCACAGAAGGTCGTCAGACACACTTGCTTAGGACATACCATCAGGAGGGTCAATTGCTGGAGGAAGGGATACTATTTGGTGAAGTAAGGGCCAGTGAGGGTAAGGGAGACCCTGGTGAGATGGATAGGCACAGTAGACTCAAACATGCCAGTAATCATGAGGATGACACAAGATGGGGCAATGTTCTGTTTTGTTGTACATAAGGTCACTATGAGTTGGAGTCAATTTGATGGAAATTATCTATCAATCTACCTGTCTGTCTGTCTGTCTGCCTGCCTGCCTGCCTATCATCTATCTATCTATCTATCATCTATCTATCTATCTATCATCTATCTATCTATCTATCTATCTATCTATCTATCTATCTATCTATCTATCTATCTATCTATCTATCTATCTATCATCTATCTATCTATCATCTATCTATCATCTATCTGTCTATCTATCATCCGTCTATCTATCATCATCTATCTATCATCTATCTATCATCTATCTGTCTATCTATCATCATCTATCTATCATCTATCTATCTATCATCTATCTATCATCTATCTGTCTATCTATCTATCATCATCTATCTATCATCTATCTATCTATCTATCTATCTATCTATCATCTATCTATCTATCTATCTATCTATCTATCTATCTATCTATCTATCTATCTATCTATCATCTATCTATCTATCTATCTATCATCTATCTATCTATCTATCTATCATCATCTATCATCTGTCTATCCATTTATCTATCTATCTATCTATCTAATAGATACAGGTACTTTTGCTAAAGCAAATCAAAGGACATTCAGAGATAAAAAGAATCAGATATTCTATAGGCTTTCTACTAAACCTTGGGTCACCTGGCCCCTCAGTTATAGCTTTACATGGGCTTTGATGAATGAGAGAAAAGATTATATGAGAAGTTAGTTTTAGGCACAGTGGTTGGGGAGATAGGCATAAGAGATAGAAACAGTAGAAACTGTTTGGTGTCCTCTCTGATTAGGTTGCAAAGACTTCTTAGGACCCTGTTGAGACAAAGACTGGGATTAGAAGCAGAAGAGAGAACATTGCCATGAAGGACTTTCTGAAACTATTGAGAAAGCACTGTGGCTCTGACATCTAATGATCTAATGTGACACAGAACTGGGTAGAAAGGTCATCTCTCCATTTCAGAAATGAACACAGTATAGCCACAACAATGTAGGTACATCTGAATGCTCTTACTTTGGCATCTCAATGCCCCTATATCTTCCAGATTTCCCAAGATGAATCCGTGGTGGAATCTGGGGATAATTGTGTCACCACGACTGGCCTCCCACTGTAATTCTCTGTCTCTTCCTTCTCTGTTTAAATTTAGACTGGCTTGAAATTGCTCCTTCAGTGATCTAACTAAAGTACATTCTGATGATGTCACTTTCCTTAGTTTGGTATGAAATATTCTCCATTACTTTAGTCATCCCTACATCTGCAGAAGCATACTCTAAAACTCTATGTAAATTTTTTGTTCTCTTCATGCTAAATCTAATGAAGTCCTATGAGCAAGCTATGATAACTTCATGACTTCAGTTATAAAATTGCCTTTATCTAGAATAAATTAATCACTGTGCTCACATAAAGTTATTTGACAAAGTAATTTATACTTTCCTCATTTCTCAAGGCTAAGGTCAGGTGTACTCTAAAGAGGGAAGTATCCCAGAGCCTGCATGTTCAACTGTATCCTTCCTCTCTGCTCTCATGCATCTCCATTATTCCTATCAATGAAGCACATCATCACACATCCTTGTAAGTATACATTTTCAGTATCCCTCACTTGACCATTGCTGTTAACCATTAGTTATCTTATCTATTCTTTGTTTGCTCAGGTCTTGCTTAATGACTATCTGTTTTACCTTCAAAATGTGTTTTCCTTAAAGTGTGTGTTGATTAGTATTGTTGTTGTTGTTGTTAGGTGCCATTGAGTCGGTTCCGACTCATAGTGACCCTATGCACAACAGAACAAAACACTGCCCGGTCCTGCGCCATCCTTACAATTGTTATGTTGAGCTCATTGTTGCACCCACTGTGTCAATCCACCTTGTTGAGGGTCTTCCTCTTTTCCGTTGACCCTGTACTCTGTCAAGCATGATGTCCTTCTCCAGGGACTCATCCCTCCTGACAACATGTCTAAAGGATGGAAGATGCAGTCTCACCATCCTTGCCTCTAAGGAGCATTCTGGCTGCACTTCTTCCAAGACAGATTTGTTCATTCTTTTGGCAGTCCACGGTATTCAATGTTCTTTGCCAACACCATAATTCAAAGGTGTCAACTCTTCTTCAGTCTTCCTTATTCATTGCCCACCTTCCACATGCATATGATGCCGTTGAAAATACCAAGGCTTGGGTCAGGCACACCTTAATCTTCAGGGTGACATCTCTGCTCTTCAACACTTTGAAGAGGTCCTTTGCAGCAGATTTGCCCAATGCAATGCATCTTTTGATTTCTGGACTGCTGCTTCTATGGCTGTTGATTGTGGATCCAAGTAAAATCAAACCCTTGACAACTTCAATCTTTTCTCCATTTATCATGACATTGCTCATTGGTCCAGTTGTGAGAATTTTTGTTTTCTTTATGTTGAGGTGTAACCCATATGCCTATTCCCAAGAAAGGTGATCCAACCGAATGTGGAAATTATAGAACAATATCGTTAATATCACACGCAAGCAAAATTTTGCTGAAGATCATTCAAAAATGGCTGCAGCAGTATATCGACAGAGAACTGCCAGAAATTCAGGCTCGTTTCAGAAGAGGACATGGAACCAGGGATATCATTGCTGATGTCAGATGGATTCTGGCCAAAAGCAGAGAATGCCAGATGGATGTTTACCTGTGTTTTATTGACTGTGCAATGGCATTCGACTGTGTGGATCATAACAAATTGTGGATAACATTGTGAAGAATGGGAATTCCAGAACACTTAATTGTGCTCATGAGGAAGCTTTACGTGGATCAAGAGGCAGTTGTTCAGACAGAACAAGGGGATACTGATTGCTTTAAAGTCAGGAAAGGTGTGCGTCAGGGTTGTATTCTTTCACCATACCTATTTAATCCATATGCTGAACTAATAATATGAGGAGGCTGGACTCTATGAAGAATAATGGGGCATCAGGATTGGAGGAAGACTGATTAACAACCTGCATTATGCAGGTGATTATTCTTAGCCTATTGTATTCCACATAATTAGGATCAGTTTGAAAGTTTCCACAACACGTTGGCATTTTGAGTGGGATTACTTTTAATTTCTTGAATAATTTCTCATGTTAAACAAATCTTCTGAAAAACTAGGATTAAGTTTCAAGACTTATTGGTTTCAGAAAGATTCATGAATCAGGCAATAGGTCTTAGTAAAACTAGGAAGTGCTCACTTGAATAAGAACAGGCTGAAAGTTTATATAGAAAGCAAAAGGCAGAGAGAGAACAAAATAAAGCATATTTTTCATATATTTTCACATACTATCGGTAAAGTGCAGAGCAGGATGTGTAGAACACATAAACATTTTAATTTATCTATTCCACAGGGTCTGTTAATGTCTGGCTAAAACGTCTAGTCAAGCAGGATGACCAAAACTTTTGCGCATACCAATGAGGTCAAAGATAGGAATTTCAAACTGAATGAGGGTGAAATCATCCAAGCCTCTTGCCTCCAACTAGTCTGAAGGATAAAGTAAAGAATCAACAGCAGAAAAGTAAAATATTTTTATTGTTGACTCCCTCAATCTAAAAAGTATGTAATTTAACTGTACACAAATGAATTTATGAAGGGCAGGACATCATTCATACTCTATTAATGTTAGTATGAGAATAGTTGTCTTTCATTATTTCATGAATTCTTTACAAAGATTTAGGACGTAAATATTTGCCACCTCAATCTTCCAGTTTTTAAGAAAAAGTAAATGTCATTGCTGTTCCCCATGCTCTGTGTGTGGTGTGTCCTGGGAAGGCAGGCAGCTCTCATTTCCCATGCCCTTCCAAAGCACTCCTAGAAATAAATGTTTCAGAATTCCTTCATTTCCTGTGTTTGTTGGGGTGGGATAGATGCTACTAGGGGCTCAGTCAGTACTTCCTGACATGTCTGCTACAACGTGGCATGTCTACTATCCTTTGGCCATCCCATGCACTGGTCATTGTGGATGTCCTGAGAATGATTCTTTCTTGAGTTCCAACCACAGGCTTTTTGGTTTTCAAATCTCCAAATACATCTGGGGGGTTTCAATCTCACATTCACTACACCTACGTTTGTGACCCTAGTGAATAACTGTGAGGCAGAGTCTAAAATGCTTTACTTTCCTGTTGAAACTTACCCTGAGCTTCTCTACCTTCCACACGTTTAGCCCTATCTTGGAAAACACTCATGACAAATGTTTTTGTCCTCCCAATATATTATAAATACTGTGTGCTGAGTATGTTCAAAGGCAGTGTTTTAATCCTGACAAGGACATGCTTTAACTTTCCAAAAATCAGATTTTTACAAATTCTGTGCACTTTAACTTTCAAGTAGTTGTCTTTACCAGGAATTGTAAAAATTCAAATATTTTTAAAAATCCCAAAAAACACACAAAAATGAACTACATTGAACTCAACCAACATTGTTAGCTTCCTTCAAGTCAGCTTCAACTGCTGGCAATCTTATGTATAAGAGAAAGAATCTTTCTCCAGTCCACTATACGTGGCAATATTTTGTGTGATTATGAGTATTTTCATTGGCTAATTTTTGGGCTCTCTTCCTGGTCTGCCATAGTCTGCAAGTTCTGTTGAAATTGGTCCACTCTTGGTAGACCCTGCTGGTACTTGAAATCATAGCAACAGACAAGCTGCTCCAGCACAACAAAGTGACAGATGAGTAGTAGGAAGCAATATTGCCCTTTTCCAATAGAAGCCTATTGTTAATTCAGTTACTGAGAATGTAAGAATTATAAGACTATTTAATGTATTATCTGAAATAAAATGGTATTATTGCATATTTGTAAATTATGAATCCCACTGAAGTGAGTAATACTATTCCTTTCATTACCTATTAAAAAAAAAAGTTTTATAATTTCATAGGCCTTTACAACAAAATGGAAAAAATTGGAAATACATAATACCTAAGATAAAGATCACTGCCAAATTGAGTGATATTATAAAAATTTCTACTTTAACTTTTTATTAAAATTCTTACATTTTATTTTAATTTATTAAATTTGTTGGCCAATATAATTAAAGCTTGAAAATTAACATGCAGATACATCATTACTATGCACTAACTTAACAATATGTAAAACCGATGACTGTAAAAAATTTAAATGACACAATAATGTTGGAATGATCTGACTAAACGTGCTTATTTCTTTCACCCTGAATTGACCTTTCGCATACCTGTGAAAACATCCAGAAAAATTATCAGAGCTCCTTTGCCAAACTTGGCTTACAGCCATGCTGGGTTATTAGTGACTTGCTCCATGTTGTCCAAGTCTCAGCGGACATTCCCAAGTGAACACAAACGAAAAAAGAATTAGAACCAATAACCCAGTCAAGAAGGCCTGAAGCCATGATTTTTGGTGAGTCTCCATTGAGTTATCTAAATCGTTAAGTGCAGGGATGAGATATGCATATACGCTCTTGTTTTGAATATATTCAAAGCAGTTTATTCAGAAAAATAACTTTGTTCACATGATGACTGTGGGATCACTGTCAGTTGATCAAGCCAATGATTTGTGAAGGTAAGAATATAAAAAAAAAGATAGTATTCCAAATTTTACTTTTATTTTTATTCATCATATATGAACAGGAACTCTTCCGAAATGATTAAAGAACTTTGGTTAGAATTAATTAGGTACTGCTATTTGTAAGCATTTTAGCATTAGAATAAACAATATATTCAGGCATCTCATTAATGAGGGAACTTCAGAAAGAAAACTTTGACTTAACTGAGTCTAAGAGGAAATAAATGTATATTTATATAAAATTTGTATATGAATTAATATATATCCTTAAAAATTAAAATGAATGGGTTGCTTGAATATTTGTACACTTTTAAAGACATGAAGATCTTTTGAAACCTAAAACATATGTTATAATACAATTCTGCAAAGAACTGGGGAGATTTTGAATCATTTCCTTGGCACCTAACAGAAAGGTTGGCAGTTCGAACACACCAGCTGCTCAGCAGAAGAAGGTTGTAGGAATCTGTTTCTGTAAAGATTACAGCCTTGGAAACTCTATAGGGCAGTTCTACTCTGTCCTACAGGGTCACTGTGAATTGCAATTGACTCGACAGTACATAACAAAAGCAACACTGTGAACTGAAGGTAAAACATAGGGAAATAGAATACCCACTAAATGGTTGGTATTGTCTGTAAAACTCAGTCCTGAATTTATGATGAATAGACTCAGGCCTACCATCAAAAGCACCATATTTATGAAAATATGGTGACTTCCAAAATAATTATGATTGTGTGACAAAATAGATAATAAAAATTCACGTGACCTAAAATGGAACCACAAATGTAAGAATAATTTGTCTGTAACTGAGCAAATAAATTTAGAAAACAAATCATATTTAACGAAAGGCTTGGAGAAGAAATTGGATTTATTAAGGACGGGAAGATGTGTTGTGTCTGGAGCCTGTGATGGAGCCTTTGGAGGTGGGTGAAGAGTGTAGCCAAGTTTAGAATTCTTTAATATGGAGCTAGTAACACGAATTATATTCTCCATAAGCAGAGGAGTTTTCATGTAAATAAGTGATGAGGTTGCATATGGGTCGATTCCATTTTACTAATCCTTTTGGCAATATGGATTAATGTCTAAACTGAAATCATTCTGGACTTAAACAGTGACAGGTTTAAGAACTGAGTGACATAATTCATGGAAGAGTTATTCAAGTTGAGGATTAGTTTTAAAGTAGAGTTGGAGGTAGGGTAGTGGCCGCGTTTTTTACAAGACTGTTCACCAAAAATCCTACAGCATGAAATACAATGGAAGGTTGTTTTGAGTCTAATTCATAAATGTGCTATTTGTATTAGATTGGAGATGAGAGTCACTGGAAATAACGGTGTCAATTCATATTGTAGTAAGGTTTTGATCGCTCCAAGTGAAACAAGACTAATAAAGCTAATTCTTAAGAGCCCAAACTCTCCCTTACAGTTGTGAAGTTGACATTCCCTATTTCCTACATTTACTTCTTTCTTTCATTCTACTTGTCCTTGAGTGAAGAGTGGTTAGTGCTGTGTCTTACTTGCTGTTCTGCCTTATATGACTCACTCTTTATAATTAAGTACCTGGAGATTACTTATCTAGATTTCATATGAAAATATAAAATGGAAGTTATATTAAAGGTAAAATAAGGATGTCTAAAATTACTCATCTATTGGAAAATAAAATATTTTGTAAATCTTAAGGACAATATCTGGAAAAAATTCAGGGATCACAGGATTAGTAAATGTGCTATGGTTATCCAGGTTTTGTTTTTGAATACAAACTGTGCCTAATTGCCTAATTTATGATTTTAACTATGCATTTTATTTATTTATATTTTACCTCCTCTACAAATTATTAAACTTCCAGTGAAGTAATAATTGCACCTTTCTTAACAACCTGACAGAGCTATTGTGAGAAACAGAGTAGTGAATATAAATAATTTGAAAACTATAACACTACGCAAATGTAGTGAATAACAAATATTTGAATGAAAATGACAACAGTTATGTTGATGGCAATAACAATGGTGATGAGGAGAATGAAGGTCTCAGTTACTGTTCCATGATGTCTATACCCAGGCTCACACTAAGTATTCACTATGTATTATCTCATATACAGTTTACAATGATCTACATTTTGCTCTGTTTTGTTTTAATATCTGCTCCATATATAAACTACTACCTCAATTTACATAACTAATAAGTAGCAGAGCAAGAGTTAGATCCAGTTTTGACTCAAACTCCATAGTTGTGCAGTAAAGAAGATAAATGCACCCCTGTTCCAAACCCAAATTTGAAGCCTGTATGCTAGAAACCAATTCCTATCTATCTATCAGAATATCTGTTAACCTACTTCTCAATTCATCTGACTAATGCTGGTGATTGACCATTGTGGAATTTCATGAAAATATACGATTTAGAAGCAAACACTGTGTACTTATGATCTCTTTATACCTTAACAAATTTATAATTCTTAAACTCTATTCATGTCTAATTAATTACATACAGTTTGTTTAAATATTAAATAAGATTATTACTTCCTAAAACACCTAACTAATATAAAGCATTATATACTCTCTGTCTCTTTAGTTGAATTAGTTGTGGAAACCTTTGGTGCAATGAGGAATCACATGTAGAATTACATACAAGGATACCATGCATCGTCTAGATGTCAGAAGATACTCTTCTGGGTCATCTGATTCTGATCGTGTGAAAGCCAATGTACTACAGAGTAAGATCTAGACACCTGATAGCAATTCAAAATAATTCCTGTGTAGACATGCAGAATTAGGTATGATTTGTCACTTGTAGGGAAGTAGGGTTACCTTTATGGAGCTAATGCATACAAAATCATTTTGTTTTGCTCGTTTCCTAGACTTGCAGGTGAATAAGGAAGCCCACTATGGGGACATGGTTAATAAAAGTTTACATCTCTATCTTCCCTCCATGTACAGATGTGGTCCATGTTTAAGGCTAGTCTCTCCTTCTCTATGAAACCATCATCAGAATATTTTCTGCTTGCTCTTTTCTCCTGTGTATGATGCCATTATTGCCGATGCTCAAATCACAAGGTTTTAGGGGAATTATAAAAATCAAGACAGGTGGAAACATTTTGTAAATGGGCTATATTTGTATCACTTTTGTTATTTTAGTGGAAAAAAGGCATAGAGAAGGGACAGAAATAACTTATTTGGATTTATTTTTACATTTACGAGAAAAAGAACATCCTCTTCTCTTTATAACTTTAGAGCTTGAAACAATGGCTGAGACTGCTTCCCTTTCAGGAACACAGTTCTTTTAATAATATCAGAGGACAAGATATTAGCACATAATTACAGGAAACAGGGGTCAGCAGAAAGATATTGCACTGGAAATCATGAAATATGGGGTCAAGTAATAGGCCTGATGTTCCGTTCATTACTATTATACTGTACTTCCTTTTCTTCATCTTTAAACTAGGAAAACATTAACTTCTTCATGGAGACTTTGTCATAGACAGCCATATATAAAATATAAATGATAGAAGCCATTGCAATGGTAATTTCATTGAAAATTTCAAATAGCCTGTTTTCTATCTTGTCAAAAATTTAAACTACAAAAATAATTATATACTATGATATCAATCTAATTATTTTATTCACTCTCCCCTATATTCACCTCCATATTTGCAAACAACACGCTAATCTTCTAAAGCTTGATTCCTATATCCAAAATACTGTCTCATGCCTCAGGTCATTGTGTATGATGTGCTGCACTCCCCACATCCTCCTCCATACCCCTTCCCTTTCCTCCATTCTCCCTACATGGTTACATCTACTTTGTGTCTTGGGAGGAGAGTGTGACAGCATTTTTTTCAGCTTCTGGAATTTGTTGCTAATATATAAATATCTAACATTATTGGAAAACCTGACTGTAATTGTCATTCCTGTATCTATTACTTCTTACTATTATTAATACTGTTTCTCTCAAGAAAATTAGAATCTTTTCTTTATAGCTGATATTGAGACTTTTCAAGAAAATATTTTCCAGAAGACATTTAGAATTTTCAAGAAAATATTTTCCAATAAAATATTTTTAATTTTTTTCTATGTGCTGTTACACTGTATGCTATTTGAACGTAGTGGTTTGTATATTTAAGTTCTGAGAGAATGTTTTCCTCTGGTAATATTAACTTCATAATTATTTTGCTATATGCATTTCTAGGAACACCCATAAGCATATGTAGGGTCCTCCTATATTAAACTTTTAGTTCTCTTAACTTTTCTAAATGTCAATGCTTTTATGTTTTTGTTTGTTGTTTGTCTTCTTTTTGAACCGCGAGATTTTCTCCACAGTATCTTTCAAATTTTTAATTGAATCATTTATACGTATTATTATATTTTTAACTCCCAGGAGCCTTTTCTTGTTACCTGGCACTTCCTTTTATACCATGATATTCTGTAATGTTGGTTTAATAACTTCTCATTCTTCTCTGAAGATTTGAAATGCTTTTTAGAATTTTTTTTTCTCTTCTTGTATGTTTTCTCAATCACCTTTAACTCACTGTATATGTGTGGGTGTGTATTTGTGTGTGTATGCACATATGTGTGCAGAGGAAGGTTAACCAGTAAGCAAGGTGTGCAAGAGCTTACAGTAAGAAAGGTACTTCCCAGCTTAATTGTGTTTACTTATTAATCTGTAGTACACAGATTCAACTGTTTTTACCACCGGTGAAATTGTGCACTACAGATTGGTAAGCAAGACCAAGTAAACCCATGTGTACCTTGCTTATTGAGTAATCCATCCCTATGCATCTGGATCTTCCTCTTATCATTATAGAGACTTTCTCAAAGGTGTGGTGACCTTATCTTTAAAGTAATGCTTCAGACCTAAACGCTATAATTCTTTTCAAGCATAGCATACAGAAAGTGCACATTTGAGGTCTTCATTATGGAGAATTCTCCCATGCACCCTCACACAGAAAATTCTCAAGCTACTATTCTTTACATTTAAGTGAGAGACCAGTCTTTCTTACAAAGGCCCTGAACTCTTTCACCTTTCATTGTCTCATCTCCTGCTCTCATTCTTAATTTCTCAATACTGTATATACTTTTTCTTTTTAAATTTATAACATGTCTATGCCTTAATAATCATGTACTTTGATTTTAATTACAAAAAAAATTCAGAAAAAGAAGAATGAATGAGAAGGCGCCACTATGCAATGTGTTATGTCAGCTAAGCATCGGGGAAGCAGAATGACAGAAAGCACTTCCTCTTTGGGGAGAGCTTGAGCAGAGTCACAGCAGCTACAATGGTCACCAGCATGTAGACACTTCAATAAAAGGTCTGCTTTAACTAGAAATTTGGAAATTGGGTGAATGGGTAGAAGGGAACGCATAGCAGAGAAAATTGAAAATAATAATAATAAAAATATGACTTAAACTGACTTTGTGTAAATAGTATTTGCAATGATAATTCATTATGGATTTCTTTCTGAACAGGAGACCCAAAAAATGATATCTGCCTTCAAGGAAGTTTGATTTGGCATTATGGCACACAGAACAGTGAAGAAAGAAATATAGCTCCTCAACATGAGCTGATGAACTGCTGCTGTAAATCTTAGAATAAAATTTACAAGAAAAACATCATCTCCTGAAGATCATAAAAAGTTGCTTATGAGTCTATAATAGATTTTCAATGTATATGATTTGAGTATAAGATCCAACCTTGTTGGTCCCTAATTTTATGTAGGACAATGAAACATCCATATCCTACTAAATCATTATACATTTTTTTTCTATGAATTCCTAGATTTCTTATGACATATTTTGGTCATAAATGTTTGCCTCATCAAATTTGATCTAGAGGTCAGAAAATACATACATCCATACATCTACAAGGAAGACCAGTTAATAAGACCTATTCAAATTTACCCACCAACCACTATGGCCAAAGATGAAGAAATTGAAGATATTTACCAACTTCTGCAGTCTGAAACTGATGCAACAGGCAATCAGGATGAATTGATAATTACTGGTGATTGGAATGCAAAAGTTGGAAACAAAGAAGAAGGATCGGTAGTTGGAAAATATGGCCTTGGTGATAGAAATGATGCTGGAGAGCACATGATAGACTTTTGCAAGACCAATGGCTTCTTCGTTTCAAATAACTTTTTTCAACAACATAAATGGTGACTGTAAGTGTGGATCTAGTCAGATGTAATACACAGGAATTAAATTGACTGCACGTGTGGAAAGAGATGATGGAAAAGCTCAATATCATCAGTTAGAACAAGGCCAGGGGCCGGCTGTGGAAAAGCTAACTGCTTATATGCTAGTTCAAGTTGAAGCTGAAGGAAATTAGAACAAGTCCACAAGACCCAAAGTATGACCTTGAGTACATTCCATCTGAATTTAGAAACCATCTCAAGAATAGATCTGACATGTTGAACACTAATGACCAAAGACCAGACAAGTAGTGGAATGACATCAAGGACATCGTACATAAAGAAATCAAGAGGTCATTAAAAGGACAGGAAAGAAAGAAAAGATCAAAATGAATGTCAGAAAAGACTCTGAAACTTTCTTTTGAAGGTCGAGTAGCTAAACCGAGCAGAAGAAATGATGAAGTAAAAGAGTGGAGCACAAGATTTCAAAGGGCAGCTAGAGAAAACAAAGTAAAGGATTGTAAAGACACGTGCAAAGATATGGAGCTAGAAAACCAATAAGAAAAACACACTCGGCATTTGTCAAACTGAAAAAAACTGAAGAAAAAATTCAAGCCTCAAGTTGTAATATTGAAGGATTCTATGGGGAAAATATTGAACCACTCAGGACGCATCAAAAGAAGATGGAAGGAATACACTGAGTCACTATACCAAAAAGAACTGGTTGACATTCAACCATTTCAGGAAATAATGTATGATCAGGAACTGATGCTATTGAAGGAAGAAGTTCAAGCAGCACTGAAGGCATTGGTGAAACACAAGGCTGCAAGAACTGATGGAATATTAACTGAGATGTTTCAATAAGCAAATGTAGTGCTAAAAGTTTTTTGTCATCTGTGCCAAGAAATCTGAAAGACAGCTACCTGGCCAACCTAATGGAAGAGAGATCCGTATTTATGCCTATTCCAAAGAAAGGCGATCCAAGTGAATGAAGAAATTATCAAATAATATCATCAATATCACAGGCAAGTAAAGTTTTGCTGAAGATCATTCAAAAGTGGCTGCAGCAGAACATTGACTAGGAAATTCCAGAAATTAAAGCCTGATTTAGAAGAGGACACAGAACAAGGGATATCAATGCTGATGTCAGATGGTTCCTGGCTGAAAGCAGAGAATACCAAAAAAGTTATTTGCCTGTGTTTCATTGCCTATGCAAAGACACTTGACTGTGTGGACCATAAAAGATTATGGATAACATTGCAAAAAATGGGAATTCCAGAGCACTTAATTTTCTCATGAGGAATCTCTACACAGACAAAGAGGCAGTTATTCAAACAGAACAAGGGGATACTGCATGGTTTAAACTCAGGAAAGGTGTGCGCCAAGGTTGTATCCTTTCACCACACCTATTCAATCTGTGTGCTGAGCAAATAATCCCATAAAAAAGCTGGACTATATGAAGAAGAATGGAGCATCAGGATAGGAAAAAGGCTCATTAACAACCTGCATTATGCAGATGATACAACCTTGCTTGCTGAAAATGAAGAGGACTTGAAGCACTTACTGATGAAGATCAAAAACCATGGCTTCAGTATGGATTACACCTCAACATAAAGAAAACAAAAATTCTCACAACCGGAAGCAAGAAGCAACATCATGATTGAAATTGTCAAGGGTTGCATTTTACTTCAATCTACAATCAACGCCCATGGAAACATCGGCCAAGAAATCAAAAGACACATTGCATTAGGCATATCTGCTGCAAAAAATCTTTTTAAAGTGTTAAAAGGCAAAGATGTCACCTTGAAGACTAAGGTGTACCTAACCCAAACCATATTGTTTTCAGTTGCCTCATAAGCATGAGAAAGCTGGACAATGAATAAGAAAGATGGAAGAAGAATCAATGATTTTGAATTATGGTGTTGACAAAGAATATTGACTAAACCATGGACTGCCTAAAGAATGAACAAATGTGTCCTGGAAGAAGTACAGCCAGAATGTTCCTTAGAAGCAAGGACGGCAAGACTTTGTCTCACATACTTTGGACATGTTATCAGGAGGGATCAGTCCCTGGAGAAGGACATTGTACCTGTACCATACAGGTTGCCATTGAGTCGATTTCAACTCATAGCGACCCTATAGGACAGAGTAGAACTGCCCCATAGAGTTTATGAAGAGCACCTGGTAGATTCAAACTGCCAACCTTTTGGTTAGCACCCATAGCACTTAACTACTATGCCACCGGGGTTTCTGGAGTAGGACATCATACTTGGTAAAATAGAGGGTCAGTGAAAAAGAGGAAGTCCCTCAATGAGATGGATTGACACAGTGGCTGCAACAATGGGCTCAAGCATAACAAGGATTTTGAGGATGGTGCAGGATCAGGCAGTTTTTAATTCTGTTGTACATAGGGTCCCTAAGAGTTGGAACCAACTTGAGGGCACATAACAACAACAATGTAAGGCAATTCATGTCATGATGATATGTAATTTATTTTAGAACTTTGAAACCATTGGAGAATCTTCCTTTACATAACGTCTATACCCTGACTTTACTAAAGAGATAGTATCAGTGTTACTTTGTAAGAAAAATCTCCTAAGAACTGAGACTTTTGAATTGGGAGCTACACATTAATTACAGTTCATTCAGAGGCTTTGAGAAACCATTTTTCCATCCGATGTGTGTTTTCTTCTATCATTCATCAGAATTGGGTTGTTGTAGAACAACTCACTGTTAAACGAGAATAAGTTAGAGCCAGAACATATGAGGAAATAAAAACACAAGAATTTGTTAAAATGAGTAAATTTTAAACACGGAAACAATTTTATTTGGGAATAAAATTTTGTTTCATATACATTCTTTATCCTCTATTATGTATAGTTAATTTCTGTTTAATAACTTTGGCTTTTTTCTTCTCTTCTTCCTTCCTTCTTTCTTTCCTTCCCTCTTTCCTTTCTCTCTCTCTCTTTCTTTCTGTTCTATGTGATTGAAAAGTGAACCATCCTTACTTTAGATTCATTAGCTATAAATATTTGAAGGATAATATAGGGTCACTATGACTTGGAGTCAACTTGATGGTAATGAGTTTTGTTTACACGGTATGCATTTAAAAGGTTTTATATATATATAAAACTTAGGTGGGTATTTAGAGAAAACTACTTAAAATCTCATATCAAGTTTATCATCTATGATAATGGTGATATCAACATTAGAAGCTTGTGGAAAGGATAAAATACAACTTAATCCGGATACAAATTCTGAAATACTTTAGGTGTCACCCAGTGGAGGCGGTGAATAAAAGTTTTACCTCTATCTTCCCTCCCAAGTATAGTCATGGTCCAGGTTCAAGGCTTGTTTCTCCTGTTTTTGTTTCTTCTCTGAAACTATCATCAGAAATTATTTTCCCTTGCTCTTCCTTTTTGTTCATAATGCCTTTAATGCTGATGCCCAAAATCACAAATCACAAAGTTTTTAGGAAAATTAAAAAAAAAAAAAGGGCAGCATGCTGGACTACAAATAAATATTTATTGATATTTCAGTGAATAAAAGCAAAAAAAAAAAAAAAAGGAACATAATTAACTTATTTAGATTTATTTTTGCATAAGAAAAAAATCCTCTTCTCTTTAGACCTGGGAAAAATGCCAAAAGCTGCTTTCCTATCAGGTTCACAGCCCTTGAAACGAGTTCAGAGGACAGGATATTAGCACATAAACAGGGGAGCACAGACAACCAGCAATACATTTCATTGGCAGTCACAAGACATGGTATCAAAAAAGTGATCTGGCATCCATTATTTCTGTATTGTGCTGTTTCCCCCTTTAATTTAGGAAAATATTAACTGCCTCATGGACAAAATCATTTTAAAAAATTGATTGTAAATATGACATACATATATTCACAAGAATGTGGAGGAATTCTATCTCTTCTAAAAATATAGTAAAAACATTCAGGGAATTAGTGACTAAAAATAATGAAACATATCAGTCCTTCATTTAGGGAAGACAAAGATATCCCAAGAAGGCAAAGGAAAGATATATCTGAATCAAGACATAATGTAGTGAAACTTCAGTATGTGAATACAAAAAAAAAAAAAAAAAAAAAAACACTCAAGAAAACCAGGGTAAAGAAAGACATGGCTTACATAAAATAAAATAAGACTGAAAATTTTGTTCTAAAAAGAAAAAAGTGATGGCCACCACTACTCTTCTAAGATAGTAGGTGAGAGCCTACACCACACACTAGGTGACACATTATCAGGACACCTGAGCTGATTCTATTCAAGAATAGTGAATGGACTCATAGGCTCATATGCCTAGTAACAGCTCAAACCAGCTGGTAACAGGACATAAGTGATCCAAAGGCTCCAGCAATCAAGTTAACACACTCTAGAACTCATCTGGGTGTATCGAAGCAAAACAAAACAAGAAGATAAGACTCTGTGGGCAAATATAAAATATATCATTACCATAACTTATACATGGCTCAGAGATAGCAGTCGATATTAATCACATAAAGAAGCAGACCATGATTGCTTCTACAAACCTCCAAAGCAAAGAATCAAAACCTTTCCCAGATGAAGATACATTCCCAAAAATGCCAGATGTAGAATACCAAAAACTAATATACAGAATGCTTCAAGGCATCAGGGATGACCTCAGAAATAAAATAGGCAAGGTACAGAAAAAAACAAGAAACACACACATAAAGTAGTTGAAGAAATCAAAAAGATTATTCACGAACATAGTGAAAAATTTAATAAGCTACAAGAATCCATAGAGAGACAGCATTCAGAAATTCAAAAGATTAACAATAAAATTACAGAATTAGACAAATCAATAGGAAGTCAGAGGAGCAGAATCAAGCAATTGGAATGCAGAATTGGGGAGATGGAAGCTAAGTCCATTGGCACCAATATATTTGAAGAAAAATCAGGTAAAAGAATTAAAAAAAATGAAGAAACCCTAAGAATCATGTAGGACTCTAAAATATGCTGCTTGTGATTGGAGTTCCAGAACAGGGAGGGATAACAGAAAATACAGAGAGAACAGTTGAAGATCTGTTGGCAGAAAACTTTCCTGGAATTGTGAAAGATGAAAGGACATTTATTGAAGATGCTCATTGAAGCCCATACAAGATAGATCCCAAAACAAAATCAACAAGACATATTATCATCAAACTTGCCAAAACCAAAGATAAAGAGAAAATTTTAAAGGAGCCAGGGATAAACAAAAAGTCACCTATAAAGGAGAATCAATAAGTTAGGACTACTTGGCAAAAACCATGCAGGCAAGAAGGCAATGGAATGACATATATAGAGCAATGAAGAAGAAAAACTGCCAGAAAAAAATATATATCCATCAAAACTCTCTCTCAAATATGAAGGTGAAATTAAGTCATTTACAGATAAACACAAGCTGAAAGAATTTGCAAAAACCAAACCAAAGCTACAAGAATTACAAAAGGAAATTCCTTGGTCAGAAAATCAATAATATCAGATATCAGCACAACACAAGGTCACAGAACAGAACATCCTGATATCCACTCAGATAGGGAAATCACAAAAACAAAATAAGATTAATTAAAAAAATGATCAAAACAGGGAATCATTGATGTCACTATGTAAAAGATTACAACAACCGATAAAGAGGGTCTAAATACAGGAGGCATATGGAGAGGAAACCAAGTTGATATAGGGCGATACAAGGTAGGTTTTTACTTAGAAAAATAGGGGTAAATATTAAGGTAACCACGAAGAGGTGTAATGTAACGACTCAGCAAAAATAAATTCAAATACAATGAAAATGAGGAACACACAATTTACAAAGAAAAACGTCTCAGCACAAAAAAGTAAGAGGAGTAAGTAGAAAAATGAAATTGTCAACAACACACACAAAAAAGGCATCAAAATGACAGCACTAAGCTCATACTAATCTATAATTACGCAGAACGTGAATGGACTAAATGCACCAATAGAGACAGAGTTGAAGATTGGATAAAAAAACATAATACAGCTGTATGCTGCCTACAAGAGACACAACTTAGAATTAGAGACACAAACAAAAACTTAAACTCAAAGGATAGAAAAAATATATCAAGCAAACAACAATCAGAAAAGAGCAGGAGTGGCAATATTAATTTCTGACAAAATAGACTTTAAAGTTAAACCACAAAGGATAAAGAAGGACACTACATAATGATTAAAGGGACAATTGACCAGGAAGATGTAACCATATTAAATATTTATGCACCCAATGACAGGGCTCAAGATACATAAAACAAACTTTAACAGCATTGCAAAGTGAGATAGACACCTCCACAATTATAGTAGGAAACTTCAACACACCACTTTCCGTGAAGGACAAGACATCCAGTTAGAAGCTCAGTAAAGACACAGAAGATCTAACCGCTACAATCAACCAAATTGACCTCATAGACTTATACAGAACACTCCACCCAAAAGCAGGAAAGTATACTTTCTTTTTAGTGCACACGGAACTTTCTCTAGAATAGACCACATATTAGGTCATAAAGCAAGCCTTTGCTGAATCCAAAACATTGAAAAATTGCAAAGCATCTTCTCAGATCGTAAGGCCAAAAAAGTAGAAATCAGCAACAGAAAAACCAGGGAAAAGAAATCAAACACTTGGAAACTGAACAATACCCTGCTCAAAAAAGACTGGATTATAGAAGACATTAAGGAGGGAATAAAGAAATTCATAGAATCCAAAGAGAATGAAAACACTTCCTATCAGAGCCTTTGGGACACAGTGAAAGGAGTGCTCAGAGGACAATTTACATCAATAAATGCACACATAAAAAAAAGAAGGAAGAGACAAAATCAAAGAACAGTCTGTACAACTTGAACAAATAGAAAGAGAGCAACAAAAGAAACCGTCAGGCACCAGAAGAAAACAAATAATAAAAATTAGAACAGAATTAAATGAACTAGAGAACAGAAAAACAACTGAAAGAGTGAACAAGGCCAAAAGCTGATTCTTTGAAAAAATTAACAAAATTGGTAAACCATTGGCCAGACTCACTAAAGAAATACACGAAAAGAAACAAACAACCCGAATAAGAACTGAGATGGGCCATATCGTAACAGACCCAACTGAAATGAAAAGAATCATATCAGATTACTATGAAAAATTGTGCTCTAACAATTTGAAAATCTAGAAGAAATGGATGAATTCCTAGAAACACACTACCTACCTAAACTAACACAAACAGAAGTAGAACAACTAAATAGACCCATAACAACAACAAAAAAAAGAGATTGAAAAGGTAATCAAAAAACTCCCAACAAAAAAAAAGTCCTGGCTCTGACAGCTTTATTGCAGAGTTCTACCAAACTTTCAGAGAAGAGTTAACACCACTATTACTAAAGGTATTTCAAAGCATAGAAAAGGATAGAATACTCCGTAACTCATTCTATGAAACCAGCATATCCCTGATGCCAAAACCAGCTAAAGACACTGCAAAAAAAAGAAAATTATAGACCTATATCCCTCATAAGCATAGATGCAGAAATCCTCAACAAAATTCTAGCCAATAGAATTCAACAACATATCAAAAAAATAAATCACCATTACCAAATGGGATTTATACCAGCTATACAATTTTTTTATACAAGGATGGTTCAATACTAGAAAAACAATTAATGTAATCCGCCATATAAATAAAAGACAAGAACCACATGATTTTATCAATTGATGCAGAAAAGACATTTGAAAAAGTCCATCACCCATTCATGACAAAAACTCTCAGCAAAATAGGAAGAGAAGGAAAATTCCTCAACATAATAAAGGGCATTTATACAAAGGCAACAGCCAACATCACCCTAAATGGAGAGAGCCTGAAAGCATTCCCCTTGAGACCAGGAACCAGACAAGGATGCCCTTTATCACCACTCTTATTCAACACCGTTCTGGAGGTCCTAGCCAGAGCAATTAGGCTGGATAAAGAAATAAAGGGCATACAGATTGGTAAGGAAGAAGTAAAAGTATCTCTATTTGCAGAAGACATGATCTTATACACTGAAAACCCTAAGGAGTCCTCAAAAAAAACTACTGAAACTAATAGATGAGTTCAGCTAAGTATCAGGTTACAAGATAAACATACAAAAATCAGGTGGATCCTGATACACCAACAAAAAGAACATCGAAGAAGAAGTCACCAAATCAATACCATTCACATAGCCCCCGAGAAGATAAAATACTTAGGAATAAATCTAACCAGAGACGTAAAAGACCATATTAAAAAAAAAAAAAACTACAAGATACTACTGAAAGAAACCAAAAGAGACCTACATAAGTGGAAAAACATACCTTGCTCATGGATAGGAAGACTTAACATTGTAAAAATGTCTATTCTACCAAAAGCCATCTATATATACAATGCAATTCTGATCCAAATTCCAACCACATTCTTTAATGAGATGGAGAAACAAATCACCAACTTCATATGGAAGGGAAAGAAGCACCGAATAAGTAAACCATTACTGAAAAAGAAGAACAAAGTGGGAGGCCTCACTCTACCTCATTTTAGAACCTATTATACCGCCACAGTCGTCAAAACAGCCTGGTACTGGTACAACAACAGACACATAGACCAATGGAACAGAACTGAGAATCCAGACATAAATCCATCCACACAGAGGAGCTGTTATCTGACAAAGGCCCAGTGTCAGTTAATTGGGGAAAAGATATTCTTTTTAACAAATGATGCTGGCATAACTGGATATCCATCTGTAAAAACATGAAACAAGACCCATACCTTACACAACGCTCAAAAACTAACTCAAAATGGATCAAAGACCTAAACATAAAGTCTAAAACAATAAAGATCATGGAACAAAAAATAGTGACAATGTTAGGAGCCCTGAGACATGGCATAAAGAGAATACAAAACATTACTAAAAATGCCAAAGAGAAATCAGATAACTGGGAGCTCCGAAAAATCAAACACCTATGCTCATCCAAAGACTTCACCAAAAGAGTAAAAAGACTACCTACGGACTGGGAAATAGTTTTCAGCTATGACATCTCTGACCAGCACCTGATCTCTAAAACCTACATGATTCTGCTAAACCTCAATCACAAAAAGACAAATAACCCAAGTAAAAAATGGACAAAGGATATGAATAGGCACTTCACTAAAGAAGACTTTCAGGCCACTAACAGATACATGAGGAAATGTTCTTGATCATTAGCCATTAGAGAAATGCAGATCAAAACTACAATGAGATTCCATTTTACCCCAGCAAGGCTGGCATTAATCCAAAACACAAAATGATAAATATTGGAGAGGTTGTGGAGAGACTGGAACACTTATACACTGCTGGTGGGAATGTAAAATGGTACAACCACTTTGGAAATCAATTTGGTACTTCCTTAAAAAGCTAGAAATAGAACTACCATAGGATCCAGCAATCCCACTCCTTGGAATATATCGTAGAGAAAAAGGAGCCTTTACTGGAACAGATATATGCACACCCATGTTTATTGTAGCACTGTTTATAATAGCAAAAAGTTGGAAGCAACCAAGGTGCCCATCAATGGATGAATGGATAAATAAACTATGGTATATTCACACAATGGAATACTATACATCTATAAAGAACAATGTTGAATCCATGAAACATTTCATAACATGGAGAAATCTGGAAGACATTATGCTGAGTGAAATTAGTCAGTTGCAAAAGGACAAATATTGTAAACTGGAGAAACAGTTTAAGCAGAGAAGAAAATACTCTTTGATGGTTACAAGAGGGGGAAGAGCAGGAGGGAGGGACAGGGGTATTCACTAATTAGGTAGTGGATAAGTTTCATTTTAGGTGAAGGGAAAGACGAAACACAATACAGGAGAGATCAATACAAATGGACCAAACCAAAAACAAAGAAGTTTCCTTAATAAACTGAACACTTCAAAGGCCACCATAGCAGAGGCTTTAAGGACCATGGTTTCAGGGGACATCGAAGTCAATTGGCATAACAAAATCTATTAAGAAAACATTCTGCATCGCATTTTGGAGAGTGGCATCTGCGGTCTTAAACGCTAGCAAGCGACCATCTAAGATGCATCAATTGGTCTCAACCCACCTGGAACAAGGAAGAATGAAGAACACTAAAGACACAATTAATTATGAGCCTAAGCTTGGAAGAGACAAAAAGGACCACATAAACCAGAGACTACATCAGCCTGAGACCAGAAGAGCTAGATGGTACCTGGCCACATCTGATGACTGCCCTGACAGGAAACTCAACAGAGAAACCTTGAGGGAGCAGGAGAGCAGTGGGATGCAGACCCCAAATTCTCGTAAAAAGACCAGACTTAGTGGTCAGACTGGGACTGGAGGGACCCCGGAGACCAAGCACCCCAGACCTTCTGTTACCCCAGGGTGGGAACCATTCCCAAAGCCAACTCTTCAGACAGGGAGTGGACTGAAATAGGGGATGGAAAATGAGACAGGTGAAGAACAAACTTCTTGAGTCAAGTCAACGCATGGGACTATGTTTGCGTCTCCTGTCTGGAGGGGAGATGAGAGGGCAGAGATGGCCAGAAGCTACCTGGATGGACACGAGGAGAGAGAGTGGAGGGAAGTACTGTGCTATCTCATCAGAGGGAGAGCAATTAGGAGTGTATAGCAAGGTGTATGTAAATTTTCGTATGAGAGACTGACCTGATTTGTAAACTTTCACATAAAGCACAATAAAAATTAATTAAAAAAAAAGTGATGGAAAGAAGTGTTTAGATGGAATGGATCATTACACAGTTTAAGGTCAAACCTCTATTTAATAGTAGAAACAAGAAAATAATACACCACTTCTATTTATATTTCAGATTTTAACAAGCCCTAAAAAACAGAAAAAAAATTATAAAGATTGTGAATTGATATACAATATTATTATCAAAGCTTATACAGTAGTCTAAACAGAAAACCTAATGGAAATTAAATGCTATTGATGGATAACAAGAAAGCTCGTAATGATCTTAGATCAATTTTCAAAACCATTTCATTAAAAAAAAAGCTTTAGAAAATTTATTTTAAAAGATAAAAGTATTTTATTTCAGATGGATTAATTTGTTCAATAGAAAGGTGAGTTATTAAATTTTTTAGGAAAACACCTCAACTGTCACAGGGAAGAGAATGAGTCTTTAAACCCAAGAAGTTCAAGCAGTATAGATTAAGAAATGTAAATACATTTGTATTACCAAAAGAATGAACAAATGAGTCTTGGAAGAAGTACAATCAGAATACTCTTTAAAAGCAAGAAAGACGAGACTGCATCTCACATACTTTGGACATGTTTTCAGGAGGTGATCAGTCCCTGAAGGAGGACGTCATGCTTGGTAAAGCAGAGGGTCAGTGAGAAAGAGGAAGACCCTCAAGGAGATGGATTGACACAGTGGCTGCAACAATGGGGTTCAGTATGGCAACAGTTGTGAGGATGGAGCAGGACCAGGCAGTGTTTCATTCTATTGTGCATAGGGTTGCTGTTAGTCGGAACCCACTCGACTGCACCTAACAACAACAGCATTTAATTTTTAGATGCATAAAAGCTAAAAATTAGCAGTTTCTAATCAAAGAAATACATAGAAGGGAATAGTGATACTATTTGTTTATTCATTCATTTATTTAATTTGTCTCTATTACTGTCTTGAGTGTCAGATTTCTTCGGTACAAAACTTCAAATTGACCTAGATTTTAAGGGAAAAAGATGTCAATGGCTTCTTAATTTTGCATACCTGATTCACCGGATTAGTTTTCTTCATGATGGATTTGCTTTAAATTACTAATCATTAAACTTGATATAAAAACCCAGATGGTCTTTATTTTATTTTTCTTATTTGTATGAATTTAAAGAGCTTAAATCTAGAGGAAAAGAGAGAGACTTCATGACTCTGTCGTGGTCCACTACTTGGGCCCAAGCACCCATGTGTGTAGTCTGTTTTTCTGGTGGTGGAAAAACATGCATTTGCCCTCTCTTGGCTGGTAAGCAGGAAGGCTGCCCCTGGCTGGGAGGAGTTCAGCCCTCAGCAGTGAGTGTGGTTGGCAGGGTCTTTGAACCTTAGTAGAAAGAGTGACTATATTTATAAGGTTTATTTTAAGTAATTCTCTGTGTAGATAATTTGTTCTAGTTTTTATTTGTTTGTTGAGTTTTTAGTAGAACCATGCCACACAAGGACGCACACAGGGATGTGGAAAGCTTTTAAAAGAATGTGTGTCCACATTTGAGCAAAGCAGTGGAAAGCAGTGGAGGTGATGCTTCCATCCTCGAATCTATCTTAGTTTATTTAAAATAATAACCCAAAAGTCAGTAAAAACAGCAGCATTAACAATAATCATTATTAAAGCTAATATTTGTTGAGTGCCTGCAGCATGCTGGACAACGTTGTGAGTTGTTTGCGTGTGTTAACTAATTTTCAGTAAACAGCATTAGTGGTAGACGCTATTACCAGTATCACTTGAAAGTTAATAGTTAATCTCTGAATCAAGAGCAAATAATAACTTCCTATGAGTCATCCCATTCTACCTCCCAGCATCACGCTCCACTTTTCTTCCTTGTTGAAAGTATGGGACCCTAAGGAAATAACTCTTTTTATGCCACAGTAATAATTCTAGGTTTTAATATTCTCATGACCATCCAAAGTAGTTTACAGTGGCCGGTGTATAATACACTTAAAATATTTTTCTTACACAATATCAAATGATAATAATAGTAAAGCAATAGCAATGAACACCACTAAAAGGTATCAAACCTAAATTCAGAGAGAGATTTTCACTGAAGCTGAAGAAGCTTAAGCTGCAGGTCCTCTCACCTGTGCCTGCCCCTTCCAAGGTCATATGAATTTCATATTTGCATTTTTGCTTTCTTATTCTTAAACCAAGAGCCAAAAACTATACAAATTTCACACTATTCATAACTTACAAACATCACCTTGATATTCTAGAAATATTTCCACCAGTGACTGAATGTGAGACAAGTGTTGACCATTCATAGGACACAATTCTTCACTTAAAACCTGAGATTTGGTTTCCGATGTGCCTGTATTTTATCCTATGACTGACTCAATGATTATTTGACCATTGGAGTTTTCTTTATAAGGTGTTTTAGAGAATAATGAGACAAAATATTTCAAATTAAGGGATAATTATGTTGTAATTATTATAAATTATAATTTATAAATTATAAAATAACATAATTGGGGAAAAATAAGAAAAGAACTTACTTATATGGCTTATATCCCTGTCGGTACATGATAGACTAAGCCTGTGTATTTTCTTTCTAAACTCTAATCTACATCACCTTTCTTCTTAAGTTACTGCACTTTTCTTTTTCCTACTTGAGTATAGCAGCTGATTTATTTCTTCCATGGAATTAGGTGAGGGAATTGACTGGTTAAAATTCCACTTCACTTTAATTTCTCCAGTTTAAATAAATCTCATTGAAATAGAACAAAATTCATTGAGCACCATGCCAAAATCTAAAATCCTTTCTATGAGTTTGGCAACATTTAATCCTTAGAGGCCGAATCATTTGTATTGGATATGTGGACTTGGCAGAAATCTGAGGCTCTTACTTCCATGGCCAAGACAACCTTCTTATTTGGGGAATAAAATTATTGCAATATTTAACACATAGTGTCTCCTAAATTCTGTAATTCCTTGGTGTTTCATGTTTATTTTATACAGAAAAAGATCAAACTACATATTAGATGATTACTAATTATGTGGAGTTTAAATCTGCATGCATATCTTAAGGCAAAACAAAGTTAAATAATAGTTTTTAAAAACAAAAAACAAACAAAAAACAATCAGCTAAGATCAGGTATTTAATTTTCTTTTTTCACTTGAACAAATATATTTTGAGCCTTGACCTTTTGTTCACTTATTTTTCAGGAATGCAGACACCAGGCCTAATAAAATACCACCTGCAACTTGCACAAAGTATTTAATTATGGATTAGAGACCTTGTTTTCCCAGGACTCTGAGAAACAAAATATAAATTCCCCCATGATTAGGCAGTCAGCCCATTTCCATTAAGAGGCTAACAGTATCATATAAGGAGGAAAAAGAGTTGGAACGTTTGATTCTTTTTTCCACTAAAATTTTTCATGGTAAATGGATGAAGGCATATTATCTGAGGCAAAAAAAAAAAAAAAAAAAAAAGTGGCTATCTTACAAACTCTTAGCCTGTTAACGTTTCCTAAAACGTGTTTCAAATTAGAGGTTTCAACAATTTTGGATTTCTTTTGAATCCGTTTTTCGGCCACCCTGTAGAAATGCCAAGTTAAGTAACTTGATTATTCATAATACGTACTGTTCTGTGTGACACTTTGGTATTTATGACCAACAAATAATATAATTTAACTTAAAACTTTGTGAAAGATGGACTTGCTACGAGTCTCTAATACTATCCCCAAGTTGGGTGACAAGGACATCTTCTTCTGTTTAATTCTGCAGATCCCTTCCCCAGCTCCTTGTTTAATTTCAAATAAAATTTCCTGGGAGAATGAAACACATCTCTATATGAGAGACTATATATCTCAATTGAAATAAATTGTTTTGAATTAATATTTTATTTATAGAAAATACTCTATATGCCTGCATATCTAATGAAAGAGGGTATACTTTTCAATGTAGTCCCTTATTCTTCAGCTTTAAAAACATGGCCTGCTGGAGGTTCAGTAGTCTGTTTCATAGTAACAACCATTCAGATTTCAAACAGCTGTTTTAGGCTGCTAATTACTCTGAATTAAATCCTAAAATAAAATACCTTGAAAACTTTACTGCGATTCTTGTCAAAAAGATCAATATATAACAAATCTCAGGAATACGATTGACAGATATGTGTTTTATTTGGTAAATTATGTAGAATGAATTGTATTATTTATCTTGCTTGCTCATTTCCTTGATTTCGGTGATTTCTGGGCTGGGTAGATTTTCCGGATTACATTTGAATGATTTCTGCAAAGATGCGTATCAAGGTACGTTATGTAAGATTGATTTGACCATATATTGAACTCATATTTTCTCTGGGCAGCAATAACAAAGGAGCAAGATGAGGGTAAAGTGAGATAAAGGTGGGGTCTGAAGGTCCAGTGCAACCCCTACCTGGGTAACATGGCCCTGGAGGAATCACCTGTAGTCTTGATTGGGGTAGAATAAATGCCTCTTTCTTTTTTTTTTTTTTTTGCCTTACCACTTTGCAATATGCTTAGGACATAGTCATATTCGGCAATATTTTTGGAATGGTGAAAAGTTGTAAGATATGTAAAATATTTCATGCAATACAAATGTGTGGTTGTGAGAATCTTATGCAGTTGTATTAAAATATTTGGTAATTTTTTAAATTTTAGTGAAATATATACATATACGAATGTTCGTGTGTGTGTATATAATTTGAAACTGTCTAGTTTTCATAACTACTCTTTGAATACATGTACATTATCTTATCAAATTGATATTTTTTTTAGTTCCCTTCTCCATATTTCTCAGGTACTGATCATTCCAAATTGCTCAGGCAAAGTACATTATGTTTAGCGTATTTCTGTAAATGATGCATTTTATATTTAGAATTATTTACACAAGAAAAATTCCTAATATGAAACTGCTAGTTCAAGAGGTATGAAAATGATCAAAGGTCAAGATAAATGATTAGCAGTTTTTTAAAAAATCTACCATGTTTTACCCAAACTATGTTAGTGCACACCTGATAACATTGTTCACAACCTTTTCCCCAAATGATTTCATAAAGTTGTTTTGTTTAAATAGGTTTTGATATTTTTAGATTATTTCTTTATTTTAAGCCTTCTATTTCATTTTTTTTAATAACTTTTATTAAACTTCAAGTGAACGTTTACAAATCCAATCAGTCTGTCACATATAAGTTTACATACATCTCACTCCCTACTCCCACTTGCTCTCCCCCTCTTGAGTCAGCCCTTTCAGTCTCTCCTTTCTTGACAATTTTGCCGGCTTCCCTCTCTCTCTATCCTCCCATCCCCCCTCCAGACAAGAGTTGCCAACACAATCTCGAGTGTCCACCTGATATCATTAGCTCACTCTTCATCAGCGTCTCTCTCCCACCCGCTGACCAGTCCCTTTCATGTCTGATGAGTTGTCTTCGGGGATGGTTCCTGTCCTGTGTCAACAGAAGGTCTGGGGAGCATGGCCGCCGGGATTCCTCTAGTCTCAGTCAGACCATTAAGTGTGGTCTTTTTATGAGAATTTGGGATCTGCATCCCACTGATCTCCTGCTCCCTCAGGGGTCCTCTGCTGTGCTCCCTGTCAGGGCAGTCATCGATTGTGGCCGGGCACCAACTAGTTCTTCTGGTCTCAGGATGATGTAGGTCTCTGGTTCATGTGGCCCTTTCTGTCTCTTGGGCTCTTAGTTGTCATGTGACCTTGGTGTTCTTCATTTTCCTTTGCTCCAGGTGGGTTGAGACCAATTGCTGCATCTTAGATGGCCGCTTGTTAGCATTTAAGACCCCAGACACCACATTTCAAAGTGGAATGCAGAATGATTTCATGATAGAATGATTTTGCCAATTGACTTAGAAGTTCCCGCAAACCATGTTCCCCAGACCCCCGCGCTTGCTCCGCTGACCTTTGAAGCATTCATTTTATCCCGGAAACTTCTTTGCTTTTGGTCCAGTCCAATTGAGCTGACCTTCCATGTATTGAGTGTTATCTTTCCCTTCACCTAAAGCAGTTCTTATCTACTGATTAATCAATAAAAAACCCTCTCCCACCCTCCCTCCCTCCCCGCCTCGTAACCACAAAAGTATGTGTTCTTCTCAGGTTTACTATTTCTCAAGATCTTATACTAGTGGTCTTATACATTATTTGTCCTTTTGCCTCTGACTAATTTCGCTCAGCATAATGCCTTCCAGGTTCCTCCATGTTATGAAATGTTTCAGAGATTCGTCACTGTTCTTTATCGATGCGTAGTATTCCATTGTGTGAATATACCACAATTTATTTACCCATTCATCCGTTGATGGACACCTTGGTTGCTTCCAGCTTTTTGCTATTGTAAACAGAGCTACAATAAACATGAGTGTGCATATATCTGTTTGTATGAAGGCTCTTGTATCTCTAGGGTATATTCCGAGGAGTGGGATTTCTGGGTTGTATGGTAGTTCTATTTCTAACTGTTTAAGATAACGCCAGATAGATTTCCAAAGTGGTTGTACCATTTTACATTCCCACCAGCAGTGTATGAGAGTTCCAATCTCTCCGCAGCCTCTCCAACATTTATTATTTTGTGTTTTTTGGATTAATGCCAGCCTTGCTGGTGTGAGATGGAATCTCATCGTAGTTTTAATTTGCATTTCTCTAATGGCTAATGATCGAGAGCATTTTCTCATGTATCTGTTGGCTGCCTGAATATCTTCTTTAGTGAAATGTGTGTTCATATCCTTTGCCCACTTCTTGATTGGGTTGTTTGTCTTTTTGTGGTTGAGTTTTGACAGAATCATGTAGATTTTAGAGATCAGGCGCTGGTCGGAGATGTCATAGCTGAAAATTCTTTCCCAATCTGTAGGTGGTCTTTTTACTCTTTTGGTGAAGTCTTTAGATGAGCATAGGTGTTTGATTTTTAGGAGCTCCCAGTTATCGGGTTTCTCTTCATCATTTTTGGTAATGTTTTGTATTCTGTTTATACCTTGTATTAGGGCTCCTAAGGTTGTCCCAATTTTTTCTTCCATGATCTTTATCGTTTTAGTCTTTATGTTTAGGTCTTTGATCCACTTGGAGTTAGTTTTTGTGCATGGTGTGAGGTATGGGTCCTGTTTCATTTTTTTGCAAATGGATATCCAGTTATGCCAGCCCCATTTGTTAAAAAGGCTAACTTTTCCCCAGTTAATTGACACTGGTCCTTTGTCAAATATCAGCTGCTCATACGTGGATGGATCTATGTCTGGGTTCTCAATTCTGTTCCATTGGTCTATGTGTCTGTTGTTGTACCAATACCAGGCTGTTTTGACTACTGTGGCTGTATAATAGGTTCTGAAGTCAGGTAAGGTGAGGCCTCCCACTTTCTTCTTCTTTTTCAGTAGTGCTTTGCTTATCTGGGGCTTCTTTCCCTTCCATATGAAATTGGTGATTTGTTTCTCTATCCCCTTAAAATATGACATTGGAATTTGGATCAGAAGTGCGTTAAATGTATAGATGGCTTTTGGTAGAATAGACATTTTTACTACGTTAAGTCTTCCTATCCATGAGCAAGGTATGTTTTTCCACTTAAGTATGTCCTTTTGAATTTCTTGTAGTAGAGCTTTGTAGTTTTCTTTGTATAGGTCTTTTACATCTTTGGTAAGATTTATTCCTAAGTATCTTATCTTCTTGGGGGCTACTGTGAATGGTATTGATTTGGTTATTTCCTCTTCGGTGTTCTTTTTGTTGATGTAGAGGAATCCAAGTGATTTTTGTATGTTTCTTTTATAACCTGAGACTCTGCCAAACTCTTCTATTAGTTTCAGTAGTTTTCTGGAGGATGCCTTAGGGTTTTCTGTGTATATAATCAGGTCATCTGCAAATAGTGATAACTTTACTTCTTCCTTGCCAATCCGGATACCTTTTATTTCTTTGTCTAGCCTAATTACCCTGGCTAAGACTTCCAACACGATGTTGAATAAGAGCGGTGATAAAGGGCATCCTTGTCTGGTTCCCGTTCTCAAGGGAAATGCTTTCAGGTTCTCTCCATTTAGAGTGATATTGGCTGTTGGCTTTGCATAGATGCCCTTTATTATGTTGAGGAATTTTCCTTCAATTCCTATTTTGGTAAGAGTTTTTATCATAAGTGGGTGTTGGACTTTGTCAAATGCCTCTTCTGCATCAATTGATAAGATCATGTGGTTTTTGTCTTTTGTTTTATTTATGTGATGGATTACATTAATGGTTTTTCTGATATTAAACCAGCCTTGCATACCTGGTATAAATCCCACTTGATCAGGGTGAATTATTTTTTTGATGTGTTGTTGGATTCTATTGGCTAGAATTTTGTTGAGGATTTTTGCATCAATGTTCATGAGGGATATAGGTCTATAATTTTCTTTTTTTGTAATGTCTTTACCTGGTTTTGGTATCAGGGAGATGGTGGCTTCATAGAATGAGTTGGGTAGTATTCCGTCATTTTCTATGCTTTGGAATACCTTTAGTAGTAGTGGTGTTAACTCTTCTCTGAAAGTTTGGTAGAACTCTGCAGTGAAGCCGTCCGGGCCAGGGCTTTTTTTTGTTGGGAGTTTTTTGATTACCGTTTCAATCTCTTTTTTTGTTATGGGTCTATTTAGTTGTTCTACTTCTGAATGTGTTAGTTTAGGTAGGTAGTGTTTTTCCAGGAATTCATCCATTTCTTCTAGGTTTTCAAATTTGTTAGAGTACAATTTTTCATAATAATCTGAAATGCTTCTTTTAATTTCATTTGGTTCTGTTGTGATGTGGTCCTTCTCATTTCTTATTCGGGTTATTTGTTTCCTTTCCTGTATTTCTTTAGTCAGTCTGGCCAATGGTTTATCAATTTTGTTAATTTTTTCAAAGAACCAGCTTTTGGCTTTGTTAATTCTTTCAATTGTTTTTCTGGTCTCTAATTCATTTAGTTCAGCTCTAATTTTTATTATTTGTTTTCTTCTGGTGCCTGATGGATTCTTTTGTTGCTCAGTTTCTATTGGTTCAAGTTGTAGGGACAGTTCTCTGATTTTGGCTCTTTCTTCTTTATGTATGTGTGCATTTATGGATATAAATTGGCCTCTGAGCACTGCTTTTGCTGTGTCCCAGAGGTTTTGATAGGAAGTATTTTCATTCTCGTTGCTTTCTATGAATTTCCTTATTCCCTCCTTGATGTCTTCTATAACCCAGTCTTTTTTCAGGAGGGTATTGTTCATTTTCCAAGTATTTGATTTCTTTTCCCTAGTTTTTCTGTTATTGATCTCTAGTTTTATTGCCTTATGGTCTGAGAAGATGCTTTGTAATATTTCGATGTTTTGGACTCTGCAAAGGTTTGTTTTATGGCCTAATATGTGGTCTATTCTAGAGAATGTTCCATGTGCGCTAGAAAAAAAAGTATACTTTGCAGCAGTTGGGTGGAGAGCTCTGTATAAGTCAATGAGGTCAATTTGGTTGATTGTTGTAATTAGATCTTCCGTGTCTCTGTTGAGCTTCTTACTGGATGTCCTGTCCTTCTCCGAAAGTGGTGTGTTGAAGTCTCCTACTATAATTGTGGAGGTATCTATCTCACTTTTCAATTCTGTTAAAATTTGATTTATGTATCTTGCAGCCCTGTCATTGGGTGCATATATATTTAATATGGTTATGTCTTCCTGATCAATTGTCCCTTTTATCATTATATAGTGTCCTTCTTTATCCTTTGTGGTGGATTTAAGTCTAAAGTCTATTTTGTCAGAAATTAATATTGCTACTCCTCTTCTTTTTTGCTTATTGTTTGCTTGATATACTTTTTTCCATCCTTTGAGTTTTAGTTTGTTTGTGTCTCTAAGTCTAAGGTGTGTCTCTTGTAGGCAGCATAGAGATGGATCGTGTTTCTTTATCTAGTCTGAGACTCTCTGTCTCTTTATTGGTGCATTTAGTCCATTTACATTCAGGGTAATTATAGATAAATAAGTTTTTAGTGCTGTTATTTTGATGCCTTTTTATGTGTGTTGTTGACAATTTCATTTTTCCACATACTTTTTTGTGCTGAGGCGTTTTTCTTAGTAAATTGTGAGATCCTCATTTTCATAGTGCTTGACTTTATGTTAGTTGAGTCGTTACGTTTTTCTTGGTTTTTATCTTGAGTTATAGAGTTGTTATACCTTTTTGTGGTTACCTTATTATTTACCCCTATTTTTCTAAGTAAAAACCTAACTTGTATTGTTCTGTATCGCCTTGTATCACTCTCCATATGGCAGTTCAATGTCTCCTGTATTTAGTCCCTCTTTTTGATTATTGTGATCTTTTACCTATTGACTTCCATGACTCCCTGTTATGTGTATTTTTATTTATTTTTTTTAATTAATCTTAATTTGTTTTTGTGATTTCCCTATTTGAGTTGCTATCAGGACGTTCTGTTTTGTGACCTTGTGTTGTGCTGATATCTGATATTATTGGTTCTCTGACCAAACAATATCCTTTAGTATTTCTTGTAGCTTTGGTTTGGTTTTTGCAAATTCTCTAAACTTGTGTTTGTCTGTAAATATCTTAATTTCGCCTTCATATTTCAGAGAGAGTTTTGCTGGATATATGATCCTTGGCTGGCAGTTTTTCTCCTTCAGTGTTCTGTATATGTCGTCCCATTCTCTTCTTGCCTGCATGGTTTCTGCTGAGTAGTCAGAACATATTCTTATTGATTCTCCCTTGAAGGAAACCTTTCTTTTCTCCCTGGCTGCTTTTAAAATTTTCTGTTTATCTTTGGTTTTGGTGAGTTTGATGATAATATGTCTTGGTGTTTTTCTTTTTGTATCAATCTTAAATGGGGTTTGATGAGCATCTTGGATAGCTATCCTTTCGTCTTTCATGATGTCAGGGAAGTTTTCTGTCAGGAGTTCTTCAACTATTTTCTCTGTTTTCTGTCCCCCCTCCCTGTTCTGGGACTCCAATCACCCGCAGGTTATCCTTCTTGATAGAGTCCCACATGATTCTTAGGGTTTCTTCATTTTTTTTAATTCTTTTATCCGATTTTTTTTCAGCTATATTGGTGTTGATTCCCTGGTCCTCCACATGTCCCAGTCTGCATTCTAATTGCTCGAGTCTGCTCCTCTGACTTCCTAGTGCGTTGTCTAATTCTGTTATTGTTAATCTTTTGGATTTCTACATGTTGTCTCTCTATGGATTCTTGCAACTTATTAATTTTTCCAGTATGTTCTTGAATAATCTTTTTGAGTTCTTCAACAGTTTTATCAGTGTGTTCCTTGGCTTTTTCTGCAGTTATCCTAATTTCATTTGTGATATCATTAAGCATTCTGTAAATTAGTTTTTTATATTCTGTATCTGATAATTCCAAGATTGTATCTTCATTTGGGAAAGGTTTTGATTCTTTTGTTTGGGGGGTTGGAGAAGCTGTCATGGTCTGCTTCTTTAAGTGGTTTGATATGGATTGTTGTCTCCGAGCCATCACTGGGAAGCTAGTTTTTCCAGAAAATCCGCTAAAAAAAAAATGCAGTCAGATCCCTATCAGAGTTCTCCCTCTGGCTCAGGCTATTCAGATGTTAATGAAGCCGCCTGGGGAGGGTGGGGGAGGGAACAGAGAGATAGGAGAGTAGCACCTTAGAATATAGCCAGAGTTGCTTGTCTTGCTTGGAATGACTATTATATCTGAGATTCCTGTGGGCGCGTCGCCTATGTGTGCTGGCTGTGTGGAGATTGTCCCCGGGGGGTCTGGCCCGCTGGAGTCACGGTCAGATCCTCCGCTTCCAGCCCCACGCCCAGCGTCAAGGCTCCCCTACTGGGACGGTGCACTCTCGACTCCAAAATCAGTCGCTGCCTCCTGGGGACTTCTCGTCCCTCCAGCCGCGTGGCCGTGCCGCCCCGAGAACCAGTTGAGCCTCCTCCCGGGGTTAGTTCAGATGGGTGGGGCAGGTCCCCGTGCTTGTGCCGTGACCGAGTGTCCCGGCTGGGACGCTGTTCTCCCCGCTCCAATACCAGTCGCTGCCTCCCGGGGACTTCTCCTACCGGCTGCGTCCCACGCCGGCCGTGCGACCCGGCTGGTCCCCTTCCCGGGGTTAGTTCAGGGGGGTGGAACAACTCTCCGTGTTTATGGCGTACCTGCGTCCAGTCCAAATCCCTGAGGGACGGTTCCCCAGCTCGGATGCTGCTCTTTCTGCTCCAAGACCAGTCACTGCCTCCCGGGGACTTCTCCTACCGGCTGCGTCCCACGCCGCCCGTGGAACCGGCTGGTCCCCCTCCCGGGGTTAGTTCAGGAGGGTGGAGCAGGTCTCTGTGCTTGTGCCGTACCTGACTGGTACGCTGGCTCCAGGCTCTGGAAACAATCGCTGCTTCCCCATATTAGTTCGTTCTCCGTCTCTAAATCTGTGTTTGTTGTTCAGGGTTCGTAGATTGTTATGTATGTGATCGATTCACTTGTTTTTCCTTGTCTTTGTTGTAAGAGGGATCCGAGGTAGCGTCTGCCTAGTCCACCATCTTGGCTCCGCCCCCCTCTATTTCATTTTTAATGTATCACTTGTTTGTACATTGTTTCCACTTAGTTCTTTTTATTATTATTATGATTACTCTTTGGTAAATTATTTTTCATTTGCAATATTAAGTTTTTTTTATTTGCTCTAAGAATTTCCTTCAGGTTCTTGTTTAGATTTATAATTCTTTGTAAGAGAGTTTTTGGTGTAAAAACTACAAAATCTAAATAATGATCCACGCAAGATGAAATGAGCATTCCAATATATTGGAAATAGTTGTCAGTGTTCTCATTTTTATTTTTTAAAACATTTTTTCCTCCCCGATATTTTATTGAAGGGGCCCTGGTGGCACAGCGGTTAAGCACTGGGTTGCTAACCCAAACATCAGGGGTTGGATTTACCAGGTGTTTGGAGGCTGAAAGTTGTGGCAACCTGTTTCTATAAAGATTGAACCACTGCCATTGAGTAGATTTCAAATCATAGCAACCCTTTAGGACAGAGTAGAGCTGCCCCGTAGGGTTTCCAACGTTGTAAATCTTTACAAGAGCTCATTGCCACATTTTTTCTCCCACAAACACCTGGTAGGTTCCAACTGGCAATATTTGTTATCAGCCAAGCTCTTCACCACTGCACAACCAGGACTCCTTCCATGAAGATTACAGCCTTGGAAATCCCACTGGGCAGTTCTAGTCTGTCCTACAGTGGCACTATGAGTTGGAATAGGCTCCATTGCAATGGTAGGGTATATACTTTATTGATGATATATCATCATATAATAATTTATTTTATAACTTGCTATGGAGTCAAGTCCAACTCATAATGGACCATATAAGACAGAGCAGAACTGCTCTGAACAGGGTTTCCAAGGCTGTACAGACTTTCACACCTTTCTTCTGCAGAGAGACTGATGGGTTCCAACCACAACCTACCTTTCAGTTAGCAGCCCAGCGCTTTAATCACTACACAAGCATCAGGGCTCATTATAACTTCTATAGCTATCCTATTCTCAATGTCTTGTTTTTCTGTTGTGCCCAATTATCACACTATTTTATCACCTTAAAACCAAAAAACCAAATCCACTGTGGTCAAGTTGATTCCGACTCATAGCGACCCTATAGGACAGAGTAGAACTGCCCCATACAGTTTCCAAGGAGCGCCTGGCAGATTTGAACTGCTGACCTGTTGGTTAGCAGCCGTAGTGCTTAACCACTATGCCACCAGGGTTTCCTTTTAACACCTTGTTGTTGTTGTTAGGTGCCATCAAGTCGGTTCCGACTCATAGCAACCCTATGCACAACAGAACAAAACACTGCCCGGTCCTGAGCCATCCTCACAATCGTTGTTATGCTTGAGCTCATTGTTGCGGCCGCTGTGTCAATCCATCTGGTTGAGGGTCTTCTTTTCTGCTGACCCTGTACTCTGCCAAGCATTATGTCCTTCTCCAGGGGCTGATCCCTCCTGACAACATGTCCAAAGTACATAAGACGCAGTCTCGCCATCCTTGCCTCTAAGGAGCATTCTGGCTGTACTTCTAAGACAGATTTGTCCGTTCTTTTAGCAGTCCACGGTAAATTCAATATTATTCGCCAACACCACAATTCAAAGGCGTCAATTCTTCGGTCTTTATCACCTTATCTTCTATTAAATCTTATATGCTCTATTTCCTCCTTTTTGTTCTTTTATCAACCTTTTTTGCATTTTTATTTTTAACTTGATCCTTTTATTTCAAACTTTTATTTAAAAAAAAGTTGCATCATAGTCTTAAATATATAACCTTGAGATTTAGACTGTATTTGTCTGAATTAGTTTACAAAGAACTAGTTTGTGATATTTATTTGATCTTTTCAGCTACATGCTATCTTTGTGGTTATATTTGATATTTTTAAAGTAGAAGCCAGTTTTTAGTATAATCATATTTAAATAATATTTTATTATCATTATTAAAAATGTGAAAATATTAAGAATATTAAAATAAACTCATAATTATATTATGATATAATAATATTAGAATGTTGCTAATTCTGTAAATTATAATTTATACAATCAATTTATTAAATACTTTTAAGAAGTTAAATAATTTTCACTTATCAGATTCTCAAAAGAAATAAAGCTTTTCAAGTGAAAAACTACTTTTCTGTTATTGTTATTTTTATTTGCATAACTTATTTCATGGGTTAGAATGTTCAAAACAATTCAAATCATAATGATGCTAGAATGAATCTTTTTTTTTTTCTGAATTACACAAGCATCCATGTTTATTTTATTTCATCATGTTTGCTGTTTTAGAGATGCGCACTGTTCTTTGAGTAAGGCTTATAATGAAAAGTGAATGTTCAATAGGGTCAAATCCTTTTTGGAATATACCAAATGTGTATAGTATCTTTCTTAAATAACTTAGAGATGGGATTATTTATAGTCAAATGTGCCTTCGTTTATACCAACTTGGCTGACTATAGATATTGTTACAAATAAAATTTCTACAAGATTAAATTTGTATGTGACTCATAAGCTTTATTTACAATTCATGAATTGGGAAGTTTCAGACAAGAAAAAAAAGATCTTCCTCCAATTCATGAATAGCAAACAAAGCTTATGAGTTCATATACAAATTTAATCTTGTAGGAATTTCATTTTTAACAGATCTGGTGATGGGAATGGGATTGAGAGTACACTTTAAACTAGGGAGCCCTGGTGGCCTAGTGGTTAAGAGCTCGGCTGCTAACTCAAAATTCAGCAGTTCAAATCCACCAGCCACTCCTTGAAAACTCTATGGGGCAGTTCTACATTGTCCTGTATGAAAATTCTATGGGGTAGTTCTACACTGTCCTATAGGGTCGCTATGAGTTGGAATCGACATGATGGCAATGGGTTTGGGTTTTTTTGTTTTGTTTTTTGAACTAGGTTAAGCCCAGCATGCAAGCCCTAACTTGTTAGTTTACATTCGGCTTCTGGGAAGGTCACATTTAGAGAAAGCACATTTAGTTACGTTTGATCTGCTTATGTGGGACTTAGCATAAATGACTGCATCTCGGACCAAGTATAGTCAAGTGAACAATAAATATAACTTTATGATGGAGCATTGAATTCTATATGCCAGAATTGTATTACTGTTTGTATGTGTATAGTCAACAATTGTTATTTTCAGTTAATTACTTCCTTTCTCTCATTTTAAAGTTTGCTAATTTTTATTAAAAATATTACCAGCCTCTTAACTTAATTCTATAATATTTTTGTAATACGAGTGATCTACACTTTCAAATTTTAACAAAGACGTCAGTATTGATTCCATACCTTGTTTGAGGAGTAAGTGATAAACTTTTACTAACTGCCGTTTTCTCCAAGTACAGTTTAAATATAAATTTCCGTATCAATATAACAGGACCAAGTCAAAATGAAAATGCCATTCCTGACATGCTCCTTGAGTTAAATTTAGATGAATAATTGTTAACATATATTTTAATGATTCATTCTCCAGCTCTCCCTTTTGCCGGGGCAACATATTCCTGTCTACATTTACGGATATTATAGAAAAAGCCACCAGTTCATGTATAAGAGCTGTAATATTCCTAACATACAAATGTTAATATAAATTTTATTACAATTTATAACCAACACAAATTCAAAACTGAAAAATGGAGTAAAGAAACTTTTTTAAAGAGTATTATACCATATTTGACCAACACTGCCATGCTAAATTATTTATATGAAGGAATTGTGTGAAAGTTTTTTTTTTTCCATAACAAGTGAACACATCTCCAGTCTCTCATCATGAAGATATTTACAAGTGGAGAAATAACTTATGTTGGTAAATGATCTAAATGTTTTATTCCCATATTTTTTATTTTGTAATCAGTAAAAAAAAAAAAAAAACTTTATTTTTATTTTATCTTTTTTTTTTTCCAAAGTATCCATAGCTCAGTAGACACAGGTGCAATGTATAGAAACAGGGAGAGATATAATCACCTAAGGTGATTCAAGGAAATTCTTCTACATTTAATAATCGCTTGATTTTCTCTTGAAGGACATACAATGTTGTTACATGGAATTTTCAGATATTATCTGCTTGATTTTGCTTTAAGCCATGAAGACAGAAAATCAAAGTTTTGGAGCAGAGTTTATACTTCTTGGCCTTTTCCAATATGGCCAAATGAACACTATCCTCTTTGTTGCCATTGCCGTCATCTTCTCAGTGGCTCTGATAGGGAATATCATACTGATCCACCTTATCCGATTGGACACCCGACTCCATACTCCCATGTACTTTCTCCTCAGTCAGCTCTCCTTCATTGACATGATGTACATCTCCACCACGGTACCCAAGTTGGCAGCAAACTTCCTGTCGAATAGTAAGACCATTACTTTTTTAGGTTGTGAGATTCAAACCTTTGTGTTTTCGGCCCTTGGTACCACTGAAGCCCTTCTACTTGGTTTTATGTCTTATGATCGATATGTAGCCATCTGTCACCCTCTACATTATCCTATGCTCATGAACAAGACAATCTGTTTGTCCACAGTCACATGTGCATGGGCCAGTAGCTCTATCAATGCTTTAATACATACACTGTATGTGTTTCAACTCCCATTCTGTAAGTCTCGGCTTATTAACCATTTTTTCTGTGAAGTTCCATCTCTATTGCCTTTGGTGTGTCAGGACACCTCCAAGTATGAGTATACCATCCTCTTAAGTGGTCTTATCATTCTGCTACTACCATTCATGGGCGTTCTGGCTTCCTACCCCCGGATGCTTATTGTGGTGTACCAGATGAGCTCAGGTAAAGGGCAGACAAAAGCGGTCTCCACGTGTTCCTCTCACCTGATTGTGGCAAGCCTATTCTATGGGACCGCTCTCTCCACCTATACAAGACCACACGCCTTGCATGACCCTGAGGAAGATAAAGTGGTGGTGGGGTTTTACAGCATTATTACACCTCTTCTGAACCCATTTATCTACAGTCTGAGGAATAAGGAAGTCATGGGGGCCATGAGGAGACTGCTGGGATAGTAGATATTTGTACAGAAAATGTGAGTTTGGGAATCCTTTATAGTTTGAAATTGAACAACTTGTCTTGACTAGCCTACTATCTGGAGAGGCATAAGTTCCAGGAAATGTTTACTAAATAAATAAATGGATGAATGCCTTGATTTCTCCTCTTTTCAGAAATAACTAAAACAGTGTTATTGGAACTGGATCAATTTGCAGTGTGAAAGCTAGAGAATGGTTGCCGTTATCAACTTTGCTTATCTTCTGAAGCAAAATCCCTGTCAACGTAATGCTCCCATGTCATAAAAAATATTTTATAATACCTTCTTTAATATTCTGAAATAAGATGTAGAGAAAATATAATTTATTACATAACACATAATATCAGAAGAATATATATGATGACCAAACTGTAATATAGAGCAAAATGCATACATCCACCTCATTCATTCATTGTGCAAATGTTTTAATGCTCTAACTCTGTATGTGACACTGTTATAGGCACTGGTGGTATGGGGTTAAACAAGAAAAAACTGACATAAATCTCTGTTCTCATGAAGTTTACATTTCATTATGGGTAAAAAGACTCTAAAGTTAATGCACAAATTATACAGTATAGCAAAAAGTATTAGTTGCCATGAAGAAAATCTCAGAGGAAAGTTGGAATAGGGAAATTGAAGGATGTTTGCTATGGTAAGAAAAACAGAAGGGAGAACCAAGAATGTGGCAGTTGGTCAAAGACTGAAATGAGTCGAGGGAGAGAATCAAGTGAATATCTGGGGATGCGTGTTCCAGGAAGAGCAAAGAGTAAGTGAGAATTTCCTGAGGTGGGAGCATAATCAGCATAGTCATAAAAGATCAAGGAGTAAACTGGTGAGTAGTAAGAAACAGGTAGATGTATTGGGACTAGAACTTGTAGTGTAAATTAGATCCATGTGAAGATTGTGGCTTTTAACCTAAAATAATGAACAACTATTGCTGAGCTGTGAGTAGAGAATTAATGTGGGCATAAAGAGACCATGCAGTAGTCCAGTTGTGACAAGATATTGCTTGGATCAAGGTAGTGTTAGTGGAGGAGCAAAAACTGGACAGATTCAGGAGACTGGGAGAAAGCAGATGTTTGAGTTTTGTGGACACATGAATATGAAATGCTATGGGCTGAGAAGCACTCAGAATTGGGCCAAAACCAGGACTAAACAACTGGAAGTATGCAATTCATCATTATAGTTTGGAGGAAACCACAACTGGAACATTTTCATCTTTCAGTTCTCCTGTGCTACTTCCATGCTGATGCCTTGGTCCCATAAATGTAATAACTATTCTGACTTCTATCATTATTAAATAGAAACTCTAATTTCTCATCCCATTAAGTAGAAACTTTGGAATCAGAAAATAAGTCCTCTTTGATGTTTGGCTTCTTTTCCTCAACGTATTTAAAAGATCTAACCGTATTTTTGAATGTCTCAATAATGCCATCATTTTTATTACTAAGTAACATTCCATTGTATGGCTACAGAACAATTGTTTCCATTCTTATGCTAGAAATGTTTAACTTTCATGAATAAAACTGCCACAAAACTTCCTGTACAGATGCCTTTTGAGAATACATGAATTGAATTCCCTTGTATATATACCTAAGGTTGAAATTGCTTGGTTGTTGATTAGACACAAGTGTAGCTCCCATAGAGTTATCCCAATGTGGATTTGATCATTCATATTCCAATCTGTGAGAACTTCTTAGAGTCTAAGTGTTGATATTAAATAATTCAGTGGATTGCCAAACTAACTGGTGTTAAATTTAAAGTTAGATATAAACCATGACAATAAAATGCAACCAGTTTCCATCAGTGCTTGAACAATGGTATTGGAAGAGAATATATATTTTCTGTGAAGTATTTTAGAGATTCACTGACAAGATTTTTTATCCATTGTCAATAATTTTAATAATAATGGTCTGTAATGGCCTTTAGAAACACGAATTTTTAGTTCAGGATAAAATGCACTTATTGGTCTGTGAATGCCTTACTTCAGTTTGTTTATAATATAATGTTTATAATAAAATGTAAGCTCACCATCCAACCCAAGAACCAAAATAGTAAATTTGTTTAACTATCTTTAGTGCTCCTGAATGTGCTCTAACCAAAATAAATAAATAGATAAATAAACCATTTGACCTTGAGTAAACACTGACTCATGGTGACCCCACGTGTGTCAGAGTAGAATGGTACTTGACGGAGTTTTCGGTGACTGGTTTTTCTGAAGTAGATCACCAATCCATTCTTCTGAGGTGTCTCTGGGTTGATTCGAACCACAAACCTTTCAGTTGGCAGTGAATGTGTCAACTGTTTGCATCATCCAGGGACTCCTCATATTCTATACCATCACCACATTCTAAATTTTTAGTTTTTCAGTTCTCTTGCTACAATTTTATTAACACCAAATAGGCATTCATGGGATATTAGAGAATATTTATTTTTAGATGCTACAAAACTTAATAAAAGGATCTCATGTTGTAGAAAATGCTTTTGGAAATTGGTTTTTTTTCAGTTGACATTATTTTACAATATTAATCTAGCCGAATAAAAATGCAGCCTGTTCTATTTTGTTGTCGATTAGCATTCTATTTTAAGACTATATTACACATCTATCCATTTTTTTTGTTGTTGATGGATGCTTGGGTTATTTCTAGTATCTAATATATATATATATATTTTTATATTGTGCACTTAGGAATACTGTTCTATTTGTCTCCTGTTTCTCATAAATAAGAGTTTATATTTTGTGGATACCTATGAGTGGAATTGGTGGTTTATACGGTATTAAAATCTCCATGGTTACAGGATAATGACAAGTGGTTACACATTGATTATAATTTTTTACATTACCTAGACGAATGTATAGTGTCCAGGTGATCAAGATCATCAAAATTCAGTTTTGTCAGTTAAGTCATTTTAATTTTTATATTTGAATAGTTCTTAAGTAATATTTTATTCGAGAATTGTGTTCCTCATTTGACATTGCTTATGTGTTTGAACCATTTGTATTTTATATAAATTACTCATTGAAAGAAGTTTGAAATTCTAATTTATTCTCAGCATCAAACAAGAAAAAAACAAATTAATATTGTGATGAATGTACAATCAAATTAAATTAATTTTTAACATATTTAAATATTTTTCACACTGATTTCATCAAAATTTACATCTGTGTACCACACAAGTCATTGAAGTATATGGTTGCATGACAAATTACTAGCTTCATGATTCAGGTAATCTCCACCTCCACCTTCTTGATCTTGGCCTCCGTGTTTTATACATCCTTGATCTTTTATTGTTATAATTAAACTGTTTTAGTGTTTGTCAGCTTTTTCATGTTTTTGTCTGTGGGTTCTGACAGAGCCTAAACCTATCTAAACATGATGCATATACTTCAATAGCTATAGCTAATAAACAATTTTTAAGTAAACAGTTATTTAAGGAAAATTTATGTAAGTCATATAGAAAAAAGATTCATATACTGTATATTTAAAACTAATAAGATAAATTATCACAAATTGAACAAACCTATATGAAAGTAATAACATATTACTAGCTGATGAGAAGACACTTCATGCCGTCTCCTATTTTCTACCCAGCCTTACTTGCCAAGAAACCCTTATAATTAAGTGCATCATCCATGAATTATACTGAAAAATGAAAAAACAAGTCATTCCCAATTATTACATAAATTCAATATAATCCCCATTAGAATCCCATTAGTGTATGCGTGTGTGTGTGTGTTTAATTTACAAATCGACTACAGAATTTATACAAAAAGATGTTATAAACAGTAATAGCTCAAATAAGATTTAAAAATAATACAGGGATATGCATTGTTCTATGTGATATCAAAACTTTATATTGATGTAAGTATAGACCAACAGAAGAGGATAAACAATTCAGATACATATAAACACATACATTGATAACTGACATATGACAAAGGTGCTTATACAGAGTAGTGATAAAAGGAAACACTTTTCAAAGAAAGTTGCTGGATCAATTGCATATCCATGGATACTTAAAAAATGAGATATGGCTAATGTCAGTGAAAATGGCCAACTAGATAACCTTAGATAACTTCTATGGAGGGTCTGTTCCTCCACAGAAACAATGAGGGAAGAAAAAAAAAAGCAAAAAGTGTTAGAAACAAATTTTTTGAAAATTAGAAAATGTTTACAGCAACCGGGCAAATGCTGGAACAAGAAAAAGGATGCTTAAAATCATTTAGAAGACAGTGTGTTACAGAAAATAGTGCATTAGGGAGGTAGAAGGGTGGTTCCCCCCAAAGAAACAATGAATAAGACAAATTGGCATAATTAACATTTAGTGCTTAATGAAAAAAGATACTGTTAAATTTTGGTAAGAGAGTGTAGCTTTTCTGTTTATTCACCTACTACCCCCATTCTTCACAAGGTAGCTGCCATGAGGACAGCAGCCCACATTCTTGGTGTGGCTTACTGGTACCAGGGTGTAGACAAGATGGACGTTTCTCTAAAAATGTTGTGGTTATCTATTTTGACTAATCTGGCAGTTCCCAGAGATACTGGCTCTGAGACATGCCTTAATTTCACTTCCCTCAGATACCAGGTGGTGTCTGTCAGAAGCTTTAAAGACATATAATGCCCATAGCCAGCTAAGGGAAAGAAGCAGACAGCCTGATAGCCTGGAAAGAAGAGACTGAGGAGGTAGATGCATGGGAGAAAAAGGTTTTTGTGAGATAATGATACACTGAAGGCTTAGAGGTTCAATGCACATTGAACGCATGCTCAGAAAAGACCTGAAAGGACCCTAGGCTTGAATCTCTGGCTGATCTTTGGGATCTGCACAAACAGAAGGTGTAGACTAAGGCCCATTTTTAGGTGTCCTGGCTAAGCATTGAAGGAGTATTTCAATTCAGAGTCAGTCTTCAATGATCAGGAAATGGTTTTTATTTTTATTTCTTTTCCTTCTCTTTTAGATACCAAAATGGTTTCTGTCAGGTCACTGGCTGACCACTAAAATTATTGAAGAGAGACTTCAGTGACCACACATGGCAAGGAATACAGTCTATGCAAAATAATAAATAAATAAACACAAACTAATAAATAAATAAATAGTTTGGAAATGTCACTAAACAAACAAATGACTACAGCCTCAAGAATCAATAACAGAGGTGGAGCCAAGATGGAGGAATAGATAGATGCTCCTGGCGAGTGCTCTTTACAACAAAGACCCGAAAAACAAGTGAAACGAGTATATTTGTGGCAAGATGGGAGTCCTGAGCTTCAAAGGCAAGCTGAAAAAATGAACTGAGGGGTGGGGGAGGAAGAGACCATTCAGAAGCAGAAAGGAGTTACTGGACCTGAATCGTGGGGAGCCCTCAGGCACCATCCCCAGAGCGGTGGTGGTGGTGGGCTAGGATTAGCATTTGGCCACAGTTTCCTCAGGGAGAAGCAGCCAGCCACACAGCCTACTCATACCTCAGGAATCTGAGAAGACGGGCGCTCTCGTAAAAAGCTAAGCCCATGCACATATTTTACCATGGCCTCCCACACCCAAGCCAGCTTCAGCGACTGATTTCCCTGGGGCTGAGATAGGCACTGTTGAGCACCTAGAGCCATCCTACCGGCTTTGGGGAAGGAAAAAATTTGCAAATTGGGGAAAACAAAATTTGCTAACTCCACTAACTAGGGGAACTCAGGACAGAAGCGGCTCCCATCCAGGCATAAACCCTCCTTGGACTTTGAGAACCTTTCCCTTCTGCATGGACCTGTGTGGACCTATTTCGAGAGAATAGGCCCTTGTTGGCAGGCTCCAACAGTTTCAGCTGTGTGGTGGACAGGTGGGTGTTTGATGTTTGACATTGCTTTACCTACTAAACAAGGTCCTCACCTACCCACTTCAGGGACCTAAGGACTGGTAGCTCCACTCAGGTCACCCAGCCACCCATGACAAGGGGCCAAAAGATAACTGATACCTCTGAGTCCTTTCATCCAAAAACTTTGGGTGCCCATAGTCCATCTGCAGAACCCACCCCTCTGCATGCTCTAAAGAACAGGGATGTGCTTTCCCCAGAGAAACTCGGGTGTTGTTTCTCATCCACCTGCCTTGTTCAGAGTGTGACCCCCTGATGCAATCAGATACTGGTATATATGCAAATCACCCCTGCCCCTCTAAGACTGTAAGACAGAACCTGTACCACACACTTCATGATTAGCTACCTGGAAACTTGAGCTGAATTCACACAAGAAAGCTGAATGGACTCCTAGACTGATACACCAGATAACAGCTCTAGCCATCTGGGGACAGGATGTCAGAGCTCCAAAGGTGAAAATAATCAAGCTAGGCTCACTCAAGCAACCCACAGGGGTATACCAAAACAAACGAAGCAAGAAGCTACGACACAGTAAGCAAGCATAAACTAATACAATAACTTATAGATGGCTCAGAGACAACAGTCAATATCAAGTCACATAAAGAAACAGACCATGATCACCTCAACAGGCTCTCAAAACAAAGAATCCAGGGATCTTCTAGATGAAAGTGCATTCCTGGAATTACCAGAGCCAGAATACAAAAGATTAATATACAGAAGCCTTCAAGACATCAGGAAGGAAATGAGGGAATATACAGAATGAGCCAAGGAACACACAGATAAAGCAATTGAAGAAATTAGAGAGATTATTCAGGAACATAATGAAAAGTTTAATAAGCTGGAAAAATCCATAGAGGGCAATCAGAAATTCAGAAGACTAACAATAAAATTACAGAAGTAGACAACTCAATTGAAAGTCAGAGGAGCAGAATTGAGAATTTCTGAACTCAAAGATAAATCACATGGCACTAATATATTTGAAGAAAAATCAGATAAAAGAATTTAAAAAAATGAAGACACCTTAAGAATCATGTGGGACTCTATCAAGAAAAATAACCTATGAGTGTTTGGAGTACCAGAACAGGGGGGATAACAGAAAATAGAGAGAGAATTGTTGAAGATTTGTTGGCAGAAAGCTTCCCTAATGTCATGAAAGCTGAGAAGATATCTATCCAAGATGCTCATCAAACTCCACATAAGAAAGATCTTAAAAGAAAGTCACCAAGATGTATTATAATCAAACTTGTCAAAACCAAAGATAAAGACAGAATTTTAAGAACAGTGAGGGATAAACGAAATGTCACCTACAAAGGAGAGCCAATAAGAATAAGCTTGGACTACTTGGTAGAAACCATGCAGGCAAGAAGGCAATGGGATGATATATCAAAAAAATTGAAGGAAAAAAATTGCCAGCCAAGAATCATATATCCAGCAAAACTGTCTCATAAATACAAAGGTGAAATTAAGGCATTTCCAAATAAACACAAGTTTAGGGAATTTGTAAAAACGAAACCAAAACTGCAAGAAATACTAAAGAAGTTCTTTGGCTAGAAAATCAACAATATGAGGTATCAACCCAAGACTAGAACACTGGGCAGAGCAACCAGAAGTCAATCCAGACAGGGAAATCCAAAAAAACAAAGCAAGATTTAAAAAAAAAGCTCAAAACAGGGTAACAGCGATGTTGTTATATAAAAGAAGACAACATCAAAATAATAAAGAGGGACTAAGAAATGTAATCACAGACCTTCCGTATGCAGAGGAAGATACGGAGATACAAAGAAATAACCAAACCAAAAGAAAACCCCGTGCCGTCCAGTCGATTCCGACTCATAGCGACTCTATATGACAGAGTAGAATTGCCCAATAGAGTTTCCAAGAAGTGCCTGGCGGATTTGAACTGCCGACTCTTTGGTTAGCAGCTGTAGCACTTAACCACTACAACACCAGGGCTTCCCAAAGAAATAACCTTTAGGTTTAAATTTAGAAAAATAGGGGTAAATAATAAGGTAAACCCAAAGGAGACAAACTATCCTACTAATCAAAATAAAATACAAGAAAAAAATAGAGACTCAGCAGAAACAAAATCAAAAACAACAGATACGAGGAAAGGGCAATATATAAAGATAATCTACTCAGTACATAAAATCAAGTGAGAAAAAGAAACTGTCAACACACAAAAAAAGACTTCAAAATGATAGCACTAAATTCATACTATCCATAACCACCCTGAAAGTAAAGGGACTAAATGCACCAATAAAGAGACAGACAGTGGCAGAATGGATTTAAAAAAAAAGATCCATCTATATGCTGCCTACACGAGGCACACCTTAGACTTAGAGGCACAAACAAACTAAAACTCAAAGGATGGAAAAAAATATATATCAAGCAAATAACAATCAAAACAGAGCAAAAGTGGCAATATTAATTTCTGACAAAACAGATTTTAAAGTTAAATCCAACATAAAAGATAAGGAAGGACACTACACAATGATTAAAGTGACAATACACCAAGAAGATATAACCATATTACATATTTATCCACCCAATGACAGGGCTGAAAGATACAGAAAACACCCTCTATCAGCAGTGAAAAGTGAGATAGACAGCTCCACAATAATAGTAGACTTCAACACACCACTTTCGGTGATGCACAGGACATCCAGAAATAAGCTCAATAAAAACACGGAAGATCTAAATGCCACAATTAACCAACTTGACCTCATAGACATACAGAACACTCTACCCAACAGCTACCAAGTATACTTTCTTTTCTAGTGCACATGGAACATTCTCTAGAATAGACCACCTATTAGGTCATAAAGCAAGCCTTAGCAGAATCCAAAACATCGAAATATTACAAAGTGTCTTCTCTAACCATAAGGCCATAAAAGTGGAAATCAATAACAGGAAAAGCAGGGAAAAGAAATCAAACACTTGGAAACTGAACAATACCCTGCTCAAAAAGACTGGATTATAGAAGACATTAAGGATGGAATGAAGAAATTCATAGAATCCAATAAGAATGAAAACACTTCCTATCAGAACCTTTGGGACACAGCAAAAGTGGTGCTCAGAGGCCAATTTATATCAATAAACGCACACATCCAAAAAGAAGAAAGGGCCAAAATCAAAGAACTATCCCTACAACTTGAACAAATAGAAAGAGAGCAACAAAAGAAACCCACAGGCACCAGAAGAAAACACATAATAAAAACTAGAGCTGAACTAAATGAAATAGAAAACAGAAAAACAATTGAAAGAATTAACAAGACCAAAAGCTGGTTTTTTGGAAAAAATCAGCAAAACTGATAAACCCCTGGCCAAACTGACAAAAGAAAAACAGGAGAGGAAGTAAATAACCTGAAAAAGAAATGAGATGGGCAATATTACAACAGACCCAACAGAAATTAAAAGAATCATATCAGATTACTGTGAAAAATTGTAGTCTAACAAATTTGAAAACCTAGAAGAAATGGATGAATTCCTAGAAACACACTTCCTATCTAAACTAACACAAACAGAGGTAGAACAGCTAAATAGACCCATAACGAAAGAAATTGAAAAGGTAATCAAAAAAACTCCCAACAAAAAAAAAAAGCCCTGGTCTGGATGGCTTCACTGCAGAGCTCGACCAAACTTTCAGAGAAGAGTTAACAGCGCTACTACTAAAGGAATTTCAGAGCATGGAAAAAATGCAATACTCCCAAACTCATTCTATGAAGCCAGCATTTCCCTGATGGAATACTCCCAAAGTGATTTTACGAATCCAGCATTTACCAAAACCAAGTAAAGACACCACAAGAAAAGAAAATTTTAGACCTATATGTCGCTATGAGTTGGAATCGACTCGACGGCACTGGATTTTTTGGTTTATCCCTCATGAATGTAAATGCAAAAATCCTCAACAAAATTCTAGCCAATAGAATTCAACAACATATCAAAAAACTAATTCACCATGACCAAGAGGGATTCATACCTGGTATGCAGGGATGGTTCAACATTAGAAAAACAATTAATGTAATCAACAACATAAATAAAACAAAAGACAAGAATCACATGATTTTATCAATTGATGCAGAAAAGGCATTTGACAAAGTCCAACACCCATTCATGATAAAAATTCTCAGCAAAATAGGAATAGAAGGAAAATTCCTCAACATAATAAAGGGCATTTATACAAAGCCAACAGCCAACATCACCCTAAATGGAGAGAGCCTGAAAGCATTCCCAATGAGATCGGGAACCAGAGAAGGATGCCCTTTATCACTGCTCTTATTCAACATTGTGTTGGCGGTCCTAGCCAGAGCAATTAAGCTAGATAAAAAAAATAAAGGGCATCCGGATTGTCAAGGAAGAAGTAAAATTATCTCTATTTGAAGATGACATGATCTTCTACACAGAAAATCCTAAGGAATCCTCAAGAAAACTACTGAAACTAATAGAAGAGTTCAGCAGAGTATTGGGATACAAGATAAACGTACAAAAATCAGTTGGATTTCTCTACACCAACATAAAGAACATGGAAGAGGAAGTCACCAAATCAATACCATTTCCAGTAGCCGCCAAGAAGATAAAAAAAAAAAAAATTTAGGAACAAATCTTACCACAGGTGTAAAAGACTTATACAAAGAAGACTACAGTACACTCCTGCAAGAAACCAAAAGAGACCTAAGTGGAAAAACATACCTTGCTCGTGGATAGGAAGACTTAACATTATAAAAATGTCTATTCTACCAAAAGCAATCTATACATTTAATGCAATTCCGATCCAAATCCCAATGACATTCTTTAATGAGATGGAGAAACAAATCACCAACTTCATATCGAACGGAAAGAGGCCCCAGATAAATAAAGCATTATTGAAAAAGAAGAACATAGTGGGAGGCCTCACTTTACCTGATTTTAGAACCTATTATACCTCCACAGTCGTCAAAACAGCCTGCTACTGGTACAACAACAGATACAAAGACCAATGAAACAGAATTGAAAATCCAGATATAAATCCATCCACATACGAGCAGTGGATGTTTGACATAGGCCCCAAAACAGTTAAATGGGGAAAAGACAGTCTTTTTATCAAATGGTGCTGGCATAACTGGATATCCATCTGCAAAAAAATGAAATAAGACCCATACCTCACTCCCTGCACAAAAACGACCTCAAAATGCATCAAAGACCTAAATATAAAATCTAAAACGGTAAAGATCATGGAAGAAAAAATAAGGACAACATTAGGAGCCCTAATACATGGCAGAAACAGTATACAAAACATTATGAAGAATGCAAAGAAAAACTAGATAACTGGGAGCTCCTAAAAATCAAATATGTATGCTCATCTACAGACTTTACCAAAAGAGTAAAAAGACTACCTAGAGACTGGGAAAAAGTTTTTACCTATGACATTTCTGATCAGCGCCTGATCTCTAAAATCTACATGACACTGCAAAAACTCAACTACAAAAAGACAAATAACCCAATTAAAAAATGGGCAAAAGATATGAATAGACACTTTACTAAAGACATTCAGGTAGCTAACAAATATATGAGGAAATGTTCACAATCGTTAGCCATTAGAGAAATGCAGATTTCATCTTACTCCAACACGGCTGGCATTAATCCAAAAAACACAAATAATAAATGTTGGAGAGGCTGGAGAACTTATACACTTCTGGTGGGGATGTGAAATGATACAACCAATTTGGAAAACAATTTGGTGCTTCCTTAAAAAGCTAGAAATAGAACTACCATACAATTCAGCAATCCCAATCCTCGGAATATATCCTAGAGAAATAAGAACCTTTACATGAACAGAAATATGCACACCCATGTTTATTGCAGCACTGTTTACAATAGCGAAAAGATGGAATCAACCAAGGTGCCCTTAGATGGATGAATGCATAAATAAATTACGGTATATTCACACAATGGAATACTACGCATTGATAAAGAACAGTGACGAACCTCTGAAAAATTTCATAACATGAAGGAACCTGGAAGGCATTATGCTGAGTGAAATTAGTCAAATGCAAAAGGACAAATATTGTATAAGACCACTATTATAAGAATTTGAGAAATAGTTTAAACTGAGAAGAAAACATTCTTTTGTGGTTATGAGAGAGGGGAGGGAGGGTGGGTGGGAGAGGGGTATTCACTAATTAGATAATAGATAAGAACTACTTTATGTGAAGGGAAAGACAACATACCATACAGAGGAGGTCAGCACAACTGGACTGAACCAAAAGCAAAGAAGTTTCCTGAAAAAACTGAATGCTTCAAAGGCCACTGTAGCAGGGGCAGGGGTTTGGGGACCATGGTTTCGGGGAACATCTAAGTCAACTGGCATAATAAAATCTATTAAGAAAACATTTTGTATCCCGCTTTGAAGAGTGGCATCTGGGGTTGTAAACACTAGCAAGCAGCCATCTAAGATGTTTCAATGGGTCTCAATCCACCTGGATCAAAAGAGAATGAAGAACACCAAGGACACAAGGTAATTATGAGGCCAAGAGACCGAAAGGGCCACATAAACCAGAGACTACATCATCCTGAGACCAGAAGAACTAGATGGTGCCCGGCTACAACCGATGACTGCCCTGACAGGGAACACAACAGAAAGCCCCTGAGGTAGCAGGAGAGCAGTGGGATGCAGACCCCAAATTCTTGTAAAAAGACCAGACTTAATGATGGTCTGACTGAGACTAGAAGGACCCCGGTGGTCATGGCCCCTAGACCTTCTGTTGGCCCAGGACAGGAATCATTCCCGAAGCCAACTCTTCAGATATGGATTGGAGTGAACAATGGGTTCAAGAGGGATGCTGGTGAGGAGTGAGCTTCTTGGATCAGGTGGACACTTGAGACTATGTTGGCACCTCCTGGCTGGAGGGGAGATGAGAGGGTAAATGGGGTTAAAAGCTGGTAAAATGGACACGAAAAGAAAGAGTGGAGGGAGAGAGTGGGCTGTCTCTTTAGGGGGAGAGTAATTGGGAGTATGTAGCAAGGTATATATAAGTTTTTGTGTGAGAGATTGACTTGATTTATAAACTTTCACTTAAAGCACAATAAAAAGTACAAAAAAAAAAAAAAGAAAATTTCAAGGCCTATCCTGAAGTCAACAGTGTCAGTGACAGAATAGTATCCATACTCCTATAAGGAAGACCAGTTAATATGACTATTACTCAAATTTATCCACCAACCACTTACACCAAAGATGAAGAAATTGAAGAATTTTACCAACTCCTGCTGTCTGAAATTGAACATGCAATCAGGATGCATTAATAATTACTGGTGATTGGAAACAGAAAGGAAGGATCGTTAGTTGTATAATATGCCCTTGGTGATAGAAACGATGCTGGAGATCTCAGGACAGAATTTTACAAGACCATTGACTTTTTCATTGCAAATACCTTTTTGCCACAACATAAATGGCGACTATACACATGGACCTTGCCAGGTGGAATACACAGGATTCAAATTGATGACAACTGTGGAAAGAGACGATGGAAAAGCTCAATATCATCAGTCAGAACAAGGCCAGGGGCCAGCTGTGGAACAGACCATCAATTGCACATATGTAAGTTCAAATTGAAACTGAAGAAAATCAGAAAAAGACCATAAGAGCCAAAGTATGACCTTGAATACATCTCACCTGAATTCAGAGACCATCTCAAAACCAGATTTGACATGTGGAACACTAATGATGGAAGACCAAATGAGTTGTGGAATGACATCAAGGACATCATACATGAAGAGGCGAGAGGTCATTAAAAAAGGCAAGAAAGAAAGAAAAGATTAAAATGGATGTCAGAAGAGACTCTGAAACTTGCTCTTGAACATCTTGAACAATAGGCTCAAGCATAACAATGAGTGTGAGGACGGCACAGGACCAGGCAGTGTTTCATTCTGTTGTACAGATGGTGGCTAAGAGTGGAAACCGACTCAATGGCACTTAACAACAACAACGCCGGCTCCACACACCCATGTACTTTCTACCGAGCCAATTCTTCCACATGGACATGATGCTGGTTTTCACCATTGTGCCCAAAATGGCTACTAACTACTTGACTGGAGAGAAGTCCACCTCCCCTGCAGATTGTGGGTTACAGATCTTCTTCTTCCTCACCTTGGGTGGTAAAGAGCGCTCTTAGTAGCCATTTCCTATTCAGCCGTGACCGCTATATGACAGTGTGTCACAAACTGTGAAATCCCATCCTTATCTGAATTACCGTGGAGTCTTGGTTTTGGGGGGCAGCTGGTGTTCTCATGCAGGCATGCGGTTGCTACCCTGAACTTCTCATTTTGCAGAACACATGAGATCAATCACTTCTGTGAGGCCCTCAGACTGGTGTATTTGGCTTGTGCTGACACCACTCACTGACTTTGAGTTTGTTATGTACGTCTGCTGCGTATTAATGCTTCTGGTACCATTCTCCCTCATTCTGACCTCCTAAAGTTTCGTCCTAGCTACTGTTCACCTCATGTGTTGTACAGATGCCTGGAAGAAGGCCTTTGCCATGTGATCTTACAGTTGGCTGTGGTGGGACTCTTATGGGGCTGTCCTTTCTATATACATGAGATCAAAATCATACAGGTCAGCTAACCATGATAAAGCTGTGTCTGCTTTCTATACTGCTTTCACCCCTGTGCTGAAATCCCTCATCTATAGCCTGAGGAACAGTGAGATCAAGGGAGCTCTGAGAAAGTGTATGGGTCAGGGTATTGCCCTAAATCATGACTAAGGTTACACTGATTTTCCCCAATATTTAAGGTTATCCAAAGTGATTGTGTGAAATTTCCTAGAGAGAAGGCATAATCTTATACATATTTTTATCTACTTACATACTTTTTCTGTTTTACTTTGAAATGTGGACCAATATCCTCGCTATGGGTTCATTTGTTAATATGACATCACCAAATCAAATTGTGGATTGTTAAAATTCTGTGAATTACAAATACTTAGTAAATTTTTATAATTCAATTATTGCCATAACCTTATGACATAGGGGCAGTGTTACCATTTTTGAAATGTGGAGACCACTTTATAGGTGCAAAACTTATTGTCCACCATCACAAAGATTTGAACACAGTTGCCTAAATTTAAAAAGCTTTCAATTAGCAAGCTATAATAGTAGGGCTGGACCCCTAACCCTATGCCCATGTAAAACAGCCATCCATTTCTTTCCTAAAGAGTAAGGTGTGCTTTTAACAAGAGAAGCCCGGAATCCCTATGTTGAGCAAGATAGAGGGAGGATTGTGGGGAAACTGCTGTTACTATAGAATGTGAGTTTTTGACATCAGGTCACCTCAGTTTGAAGCTTTTTTTAAGCTGAGTAAATTTGAGGATGTCACCTAATCTTTGAGGTCATCATGCAATTAGCAATTGTGGTGGATTAATTACTTTTGTGTATGGCCTTTCTAGTCATGGTCTTGTAACTCCCACCCAGGTGATTGTGTGATAGGGTAAATGTAGCCTACCAAAGGGATTGGTCAGTTTTGCCTTAAAAAAGAGCCAATTCAGAGCACAGAGGAAGGAGAGGCCATCACCAGGGAAGCAGAGAACAGCAGGAAAGACCCAGCAGCAGAAACCCGCCAGCAGAACACTGCACGGTGGGCTTCCTGGCCTACAGAGAGAGAAAGCTGAGTGCTTTGGGCAGAGACTGAGGGCCAGGGAGAAGTATGCCTGTGAGCACAGCTGGGGAGAGGCTATCCCGATGGAATGTACCCTTGAGTGTTCCTGAGCCTGAATTGTAACTGTTACTTCCCTAATAAACCCCATAATCTTGAGTATGTTCTGTGAGTTCTGTGAGGCCATTGCAATGAATTATCAAATCCAGTAGAGAGTGCTGTGGGAGGGACAGTTGGTGTCAGACATGGTAGAGATGTCAGAAAGAGGGGGCATGTCTGACCTCTACCTCTTAGGAACCAGGCTTGGGTTGTTAGTCTTGGTTCTCCTTCCCCCTGGTGAAGTTAGAGGCGGTCAGACACTGCCCTCAAGCCGGTTTTAATAGCAATTAATTTAATTTGACAATCAAATGAGATAATGTAAGAGGTTTAAAATCTTGTAATACATTTAAAATGCTCAATAAGATTTAATTATCGCGTATTATGAATAGAACAATTAAATTTGCTGAATGTCCTTTGCTACATTCACTTCATATTCAGTTCGTTTGGTAATCATTTAACAGGACTCATTCACCTATCAAAAAAGAATGTATGCAGAATCACTTAGATAAAATCTGTTTTTTTGGTTTTTTTTTTAATCTGCCTGCTATAATGGGGGGGCCAGTGGAATGAGTAGATTCAGTCACTGATGACTCCAAAAACCCAGGGAGGTGTGAGGGCCTCAACTCTGGCAGCACATCAGCAATGAAGGTCCACCAAGTGCTCTGCCCTGGTGGAAATTCTATGGAGTTTACATAACAGATCCCTTAACAATGCGTTCTCATGCTCTGAAGAAGAGAAATAACATGCGAGAAGGCGAGAGAATGATGGGCAAGGGGGTCAGGAAAGACATTTTCTTTTCAACAAATGCTTATTATTCTTATTTTATTAAAAAAATGTCAAAACAGACTCTGTCTCCATTTTTCCCAATAATACCCATAATCTTTTATTGCAACCTAAGGAATGCATGGTTTGTCATCAGTGCCCCCCCTTCACGCAAACTATTTTTTGCATATTCCCTTCACTTCCTCTCTTGCCATCCCATTGGGACAAGGCTTTCTCTGTTGCCCTATCAAAGGATGGTAGTTTTCTGTCCCATAGCCACATGCCACAGGAACTAAAGGTGGGTAGGTGTCCTCTCTGCTTCTACTTGCTGCCTCCAAATGATATTTCTCTTTTTTCCAGCAAAGTCTCAACTAATTTGAAGATAATACCTCAATCGTGGCATCATCTAATGCCTCCAGTCATTCCAGGCAGTGACATTGCAGCAGATGTCTGATTGGTGTGGGAAACAGCCTGGTACCATCCAGAGAAAGGGTTTGGCTGAGGCTCCAAGGTGGCAGTGATCCTAGTGTGTTAAATGTGAAAGGAACTGGCAAGAAGGTCCTGGGTGGAGTGAGACTGGTAAGGTCACATGTTGTGAGAGATGAGGGCTTTGGAAGTAGCAGGGGTCAGCTCACTTATGGGTGTCTTGCTCATCTTTAGGTAATAGCAGAGCTCACCCTGTAGTTATCCCTAACTGTGCAGTAGCAGAGTACACCTGAACACAAATTACAGGTTAAACATGATGCCCTGACAGAGCTGCTGGGTTCTGAGAGGGAGTCAGTCATTGATTCTAAGGAGATCAAGAAAGTCTCCAGGAGGGAGTGTTTCACGTGTAAATCTCGAGAATAGAAGATGCAAGTCATTAGAAACGGTGAGTAGGACTGCTTATGTGAACAAAATAACCCCCCTTAAGGAAAAGGGGTTAGAAAGACAGTTATGTAATTGTAAATACTTCAGTTTCATTGGAACATGGGAACAAAAGGTAGGGAGAATCTATTGATTTTTCTATTAAAGACACGTGACCCAGCAGAGAGCCTGCATACTCAGAACTATGTTTCAGAAAAAATAATCTAGTATTAAAGCCAAAAAAAAAAAAAAAAAACCCATTGCCATCAAGTCGATTCCAACTCACCGAGACCTTCTAGGACAGAGTAGAACTGCCCCATAGGGTTTCTGAGGAGCGGCTGGCGGATTCAAACTGCCGACATTTTGGTTACCAGCTGGCCTTTAAACCACTGCACCACCACGGCTCCAGTAATAGGGCAAGAAATGCATTTAAATGGGAAGAAGTTAGAAGCAAGAAATTAACTGAATTATCATTACAATATAAATATTTTTAGTTTCTCTCTTATAAAGGGAAACCCTGGTGGCGTAGTGGTTAAGTGCTACGGCTGCTAACCAAAGGGACGGCAGTTCAAATCTGCCAGGTGCTCCTTGGAAACTCTATGGGGCAGTTCTACTCTGTTCTATTGGGTCGCTATGAGTGGGAAACGATTCGACGGCACTGGGTTTGGTTTTGGTTCGGTTATCTTATAAAGAAAAATGCTAATCATTAAGGTTAACAAAAAAATTATAAGAGAATGTCATTTTGCCTTTCCTTTTATTTTCTCAATTTGTGAATTTTTTCTCAATATTTTCCTACTAGAATTTTTTACAAGAATTTATAACATTCTAAGTTAAATCTATGTATGTAATGGATTAATGTGAAAAAGAAAAAAAATTCAAGATATGCCTTTTAATAGGCTGGATTTTCAGAAATCAATGTAATGAAACCAGAAATTAATAATGACAGTTCATTTCGATAGGTGAAACATCATTTGAAAATGGTTTTAAATAGCTTGAGAGAAATGTAAACTTACTTAGCTTTAACACACAATTTTATTTTTGTTTTAGAATATGCTCACCCATAGAGAAAAGCTAGAGGATCAATTATATTTATTACATTATTTTACTAACAAAACTGAGAAGTAATCTAAATGACCCAAATAAGACAGAAATAAACTACATACATGCAATTGAGTTTTTGCATTAAAAACATTTAAAAAATAAACAATAATCCAAGAACCTTTAATTGACAGGAACAGTAACAATTTCCTCCACTGCCAGTGGAGAAGTTGCCTTGGTGGACTTATCCTCAGTCCTTGGTTTTGTCTTCTGAAAAAATTATCTTTGTCCACTGTGCTCTTTCACTCTTGATACTGTCTTATTTGCATTTTCTTTCCCTGCCCATAATCTTCCTTGCTTGCCTGATCTGTGGCAGAAATTGAAGTTTTTTTCAGTAATGTACAGAATTTGTAGCTTAATTCTTGCTAATAGGGGCTCAGTGATCTAGGGAATTATTTAAGGTTCTGAATTCATACAGTGATACTGATCAGACTGAGATTCCCTTTGGCAATACTGGTCCTTCAATAATTTATTGCCTTGCAGCCATTTGCATCAGCAAGTAACTTCCGCCAAAAAATCCTGCCAAGGTAAAGTTTTTAATCAAGCTGTCACTTGGTTGCTCCTGACGTTATCAAAGGTGGCTGCATTGAGGACAGTTGCAATTGGCTTGAGTGGAATAAGTATAACATGATCCTTCATGACAAGCAAGGTTGCCACTCTCAAGAGAATGTGCTTGATGAATTTTGAGCCATGGATTCATCATGTAAAATCTACTGCTTTTGTTATAAGTACAAAAACAGTTGACATTGCCATCTCTGAAAGGTTCCTAATGGGGCTGGAGTGATTTTTATTGCGCCCTTCAGGCAGAGGACTCTTTTATTAGCAGAGCTGTATTTCTCCTTCTCCACTAATTCTAACTTGACTTCATTTCTCTTGTTGGACTTTAATGAGAATGGCAAGACCATTTTGAACTTTTCTAGTATTTGACCTAACACCATCGCAGTAGTTGTCACATAGTTTGCCTTCTATGGTATAGCAGGAGACAGACTAAGGAAATATCTTGCTAACTACCACACAACACATTTACCTAGATTCTCAGAATCACCCGAGTCCTGCTTTTAATTTCTTCCACCACAATGTTACATACACACACATATATACACACACACATATATAATTCTTTGCAGTTTTTTACTGCATTATTTGAGAGAATTAGGTTGTGTTTTGAGTAAGAGAGACATGGTAAATAAGCTCTTAACCATTAACAGAAGAATATTCTTTTTTGAACATACCTATGGAAAAAAAATGTATTTTGTCACACTAGGAATGCTCCTATGACTCTTAGATAATAGGAAATTTTGTGGTGAATCCCAGATTTCTGTCCTGTATCTCTAGGATTTGTCCCTAGCAACTGTTCCAGGATGACTGCAGGACTACATTGTCACATCCATATGCAATGTAACAAGACAGAGGAAGCAAGAAGAGTGTGAGGCACCAGCCCCCACCATTCTTCTGTTGTTATTGTCCAAAATTTAGACTATTAGCCACACTCTAATAGTTCCAAGGAGAACTGAATATGATTTTACACAGGTGAGACTAAGCCCACACAAATTCTGTGCAATTGAGAAAGAGGGGAAGAATGGATGCTTTTAGAGTTGCGAGGGCCACACATGCTTCATAGTAGATGAGAGTGAATAATTAATGAGAGGCATGTCCACTGATAGGCTAGGTAGAGGATTGTGATTTGTGTACGGAAAGGGACAGAAGTACAAAAAAAAAAAAAAAGAAAAAAACCATTGCTGTCGAGTCAATTTTGAGTCATAGCGACCCTACAGGACAGAATAGAACTGCCTCATAGAGTTTCCAAGGAGCACCTGGTGGATTTGAACTGCTGACCTCTTGGTTAATACTGTAACACTTAACCACTATGCCACCAGGGTTTCCAGGATAGAGGTTGAAAGGAGTAAAAGATGACAGTCTAATTTTTGTATTGAACAACTGTACACAGATGATATCATTCACTGACTTTATGGGCTCACTTGGACAGCTGAGCATCAGACATGATGATTTTGATGTCACCGTGAGATACAAATCACAGGATTCCCATAAACTGGGGTTGTGGAAACAAAGGACAGACATATAGTCAACTTGCAATGATTCAGAGTGACATGATGCAGTGCCCTGAAAAGCCAACAGGGCAAAAATTGGCGAATTGAAATATCGACTGGCTAGTGTAAAGGCAAATTGGCAGCAGCTGAGCTCCGTGGTTTCAGAATAAAGGGCATAAAAACCAAATGTTTTGCTCTTTTATCTTCATAAATGCCACGTATCATTCCTCACACACCTGTATGTATGTGTACGTGTGAAAAAGCCAACCCTAATGTGCTCATTCAAGACAGAGTTCCTTTACCCCCCCAGGCAGCCTCATGGAACAATTTCTCCAGTCAGTGAGTAAACAGTGTATTTTTTATTCACCACATTGAATCAAACTTTGCTTTACTCAGCCATATTCCATCGTATTCTGAACCTTTCTCTCTGCCCTTTTCTCCCTCTCTCTGGTATATAATAGCTTAACTGTATATTTAAGGAATACAAAATAACAGTAATACAGTAATAATAGAAATAATAATATGTAAAATATAAACAATAATTATAGAATACTTATAGTAAGTTCCAGGTTCTGTTCTATATGTGTGTGTATGTGAGTGTATGTGTGTATGCGGATGTTATCTAATCAGCCTCATTTAATCTGCAAAACAACCCTATTGTACATCATCCTCATTCAATAGAAATTAATTTCTGATATGTTTATATCTGATTGCTGCTTTATGTACGGATGAAGTTGAAAGAGTGAAATATTTGCAAGAGACTGAATTTACATTAAATTTTCTTTTTTATCCCTTTTGAAAACAATAAGAAGTAGATTGTCTATATTGATACTTCGTGAATATAATAATTTGCATAAATAGCACACTCATTCTCAGGCTTATTGGTATCTATTATACATTTATTATACTCATATCACATATCAACTGATAGAAATAAAATGATTTTATCCTTTCAATAAATGTCAATTCAGTATTTACTGCCTTACTCATGAAATTTCATTGTATTTAATTACTCGTACCAACCAGTTATTTTGAGTTGAGTGGTCACCAACCCAGTAAATCTGACAATTCTAAAATTTTATATTAGAGCTTATATCATAGGTTTATATAAAAGCTTCTAAAATAAAATATTATTTACATAGAGTATAAAATGTAAGTGTGCACATTAAACTTAATTTCCTCAGGATTTCCATATCAAATACTTGGAAAAAAAGAAAGAATCCCCAGTAAGAATTTATATAGACTTTTGTTTGTATTACATCCAAAACTTTAATGTAAAGAAATAATGTAGGAGAAAATTAAGAACTGTTTGACATATGAATATATAGTTATACCAATATTAGTGAACAATAAGCCTTCAATTAAATAAAAATTTGAGGAAATAGTCTATAAGTTTTCTTTTTAAAATGACAGACCTAGTAAAGAAATGAAAAAATATTTTTGAATCTAGGTTAAAATTAATGGAGATTCTCAACATTTAAGACTTTTGATAAACAAAAAATGATAAGAACTTCTTGAGTGTAGTGGAATCAGTGAGTAAAGGGTAAGATGGGCCTTTTTTTAATCTCCTGGGAAGGAAAGGTTAGGATACAACTGTCTTTATAAGTAGAAAATTATTTCAAAGAATGAGTAAATTCAATGAATCATTTGGACAGTAATCAGTTAACACTCACTAGTTGGAATAAACACATGAAGTCTCAGGTACTCCCACTGACAGAAATCACTTTGTCTACTTGTACAAACTGGTTGGATTCATTGGTTAAATTAACTTATGGAGCCATATAACGCGTTTATGAATGAAGACTTTTTTGATATGAGACGAAACTAGGCAGACACAGTTCAGTCGGATGTAGTTATTATTTGAAGGAAGTGTGGTATTCTAGAAAATATAATAGTGGTACATTCTTTCTTTGCATTAAATTTTCTTACTATTAAATGACCTACATGATTCATGCTGATGCTGTTTTATATTCCTTTCTCCAAAACCACATTTCATATTGCCTTATAAGGGAAGTGATTATTTTAAAGCTCAATCAAAAAAGTGAGGTGGAGAATAATGTACATTGGTTAATTTTTGGGCAGAACTAACTGAACTCATTGATTGCTTCTTCCAAATAATAAATAATTTAATTAGAGACAAAGACACAGACAGATGCAGAATATACAGTACGATTTTCCCAAAAACTTTAGATCCAAGTAATTCTTCAAAAACTTAAAACATAATCATATATAGAGCATATTATCTGATTAGCTATAAACTTATAGAAGAGAGATAAGCATAAACTTCATGTCATATTTCTTCTCCAACATTTAGAATAGTTCAATGAGGAATATTTGGAGCTATATTTGAATATAGATAAATGAGGAATACATAAAGAGGTTTTATCATGGGGAAAAGTCTCACATGTGTGGAGAAGGCTAAGTGATAGGTAACACATGCTTTCCCTACTTTTTTACTCTGAATTAGGAATCTCACCACTAAAGCATTTCTCTCAGCGTGTAATTGTAGATTTCCACCAAAGTACAAATGGTCCTAGTTGGTGTAGCAGGTATGTTGGAACCACGGAATACCCATTATTCCAGCATTATGGGACTATGTGCTGGCCATACTGGGCTAAGCAAAAGTCATAAAAGAGGGTCATAGTAACTTCAGGTGCCTCATGGAAATTGGGAGAAGGTGGTGGAAGTGACTGAAGGAGTTAGGGAATAAATATAAACATCACTGTGCAGACAGCATGAGCTCTGTAAAAGTACAAATGCAAGTAAGAAATACAGAGAAGGGAGACTTGATTTATCACTGAAAACAGTTTGATATCAGAGAACCTAAAAAAAAAAAAAAATTCTTCTTTTAACAAGCATCTAATGAGCATTGACAACGGGTCAGGCCCTCTGCTAGTCAATGGGGATCCAGTAGCAAACTGATATCGTCCCTTTTCTTGAGCTAACAAGAATCCTAATTTTTGTATGAGAACGGTTATAACAGAGCAAATCATTAATGGAAAAGGCAAGATCGGAAAAAGGATATGATTCTGGAGAGTGAGAAAAATTTAACAACTTTGGCACCAGATATGATGAATATATTTATTGTTCTGGAAGCTTATGATCAGCCAGCTCATGGGAGACTCCACTGCCCTTAAATATGAACCTATCAAATTTTACTGAGCTGTGGGTCAAATCAGTCCAAACAGCCAGGACTAGTTACACATGTAGATATCTGCAAAACTACTTTATGTGCTGATTTTTTTAAAATCATAGGAAGTGGCTGTTAACGTTCCATAGATTTAAAATAGGATCAAAAAGAGAGGAGAGTGAGGACGATCTGGGAAGATGGGATGGAGGGGATGGGAGTATTGAGATTTTAAATGGAGTGTTCAGGGATAGAACTGGTTAAGAAGGTGATGTTTGAGAAAACAGTGGATCCAGTGAAGAATATGGAAATAAGGGTTTGAGACTGCGTGAAGCCAACGTCCCACTCAATGTTCTGAATGTCAATAGTTGATTCACATAAATGCTCACTTGATAAAACATTTTCACTTTAAGAGTAGGTTCACAGTTCTTTGATTATGAAATGTGCAGAACTAACTCATTTTATTATGTAAAAATAAATAAATGAGTTTGGGATTTACACTAGGTATTTGTTTTCCTTTTCTACCCAATCTTTATTTGTTTATTTATTTTCTTTTCAGATAAATAAAGGAATTCATGATGGGATTTGAGAATCACACTTCTGGCAGTGATTTTATTCTCTTGGGACTGTTCTCTTCTTCCCAAATAAGTCTGGTGTTCTTCTCCTTTATATGTATCATTTTTGTTATGTCTGTAACAGAAAACACAGTCATGATCCTCCTTATCCGTAGGGACTTACGACTCCATACTCCTATGTATTTCCTGCTCAGCCATCTCTCTTTCATGGACATCTTGCATATTTCCAACATTGTTCCTAAAATGGTTGCTGACTTCCTATCAGGCAACAGAACAATTTCATTTGTAGGTTGTGGCTTCCAGATATTTCTTTCCCTCACTCTCCTAGGTGGTGAGTGCCTCCTCCTAGCAGCAATGTCCTATGATCGCTATGTAGCCATCTGTCACCCACTGCGCTACCCCATTCTTATGAATGAGCATGTCAGTATTCTCATGGCTAGTGGGTCCTGGCTAGTGGGGAAAATCAACTCCACAGTTCACACAGCTTATGCACTCCACTTCCCTTTCTGTGGCTCAAGGGCCATGGATCACTTTTTTTGTGAAGTCCCAGCCATGTTGAAGTTGTCCTGTGTAGACACATTACACTACGAAAAAGGTGTTTATGTAAGTGGTATCATCTTCCTGGTCATCCCTTTTTCTGTGATCTTTGCTTCTTATGTGAAAATTCTCCTTACCGTCCTCCAGATGAAATCGTCAGAAGCACAGAAAAAGTCATTTTCTACCTGTTCCTTCCACATGATTGTGGTCATGATGTACTATGGGCCATTTATTTTCACATATATGAGACCAAAGTCCTACCACATTCCAGGCCAGGATAAGTTCTTGGCAATATTCTATACCATTCTCACACCTACACTCAACCCTATCATCTACAGCTTTAGAAATAAAGATGTTCTGGCAGCAATGAAAACTATGCTTGAAAGTAGCTTTCTGCCTAACAGATGAATGTAAAGAATGCTTGAAGTCTATGTTCTCTCTATTCCCATATTCAAATCTACAGAAGATCCATTATTAGATTCCTCTGAGTAATATGGAATTTTACTGATAACTTGACTGCAAAATCTCTGTTTCTCCATGTGTGGAAAAAATGGAAATTTCTGAAATCCTGATTAGCAAAATTATCACATTTGCTGGATTTGTAAATACATACCTGTAACAATGCATTGTTCTCTCTGTGGTACTGATTTTAATCAGCCAAAGCACTTATAGGAATCAAAAGGTTAGTCAAGGTTTTCAGATCTCACCAACTGAAAGTGTAAGAATTATCTTTTAAATTGCAACCACAAATGCACATTATTTAAGAAACATGTATCCATATAATATCTGTGTTTTTATTAAACTAAGTAAAATTATATTCCAAAACCTTACAGCCAATCAGTTATCCAAAACCCACAAACTCCACTTGGAATCTTCATTATTCATTGCCAGGTCTGTTTTGTCACCTTTATTTACTGAATATATGCACACACACACATATACCCTAACTGTGGTAAAACTGAGTTACTTATTCTTTGCTAGTAAGAAGAATGTCATTTTGAGAAGAATATTCTGAAAATATGTCTTGTTTCAAATATATACATAAGTTTATACTTTATAAATTCTCCTGTAAATTTATCCTAAAAATTATTTTAAACAAGAAAATGAGCATAGCAATGAAGAAATTATTAAAATAAGTTTATTAATATCAAAAAGTACAAAATAGTAAGGTAAATGCTTATTATATTTATTATATCAACTTGACTAAATATTTTACATTAAATAAATTTCCAAAATATTTAACATGAAATAAAAGGTATTATGTAAAGTTTTAAATGGCCAGAATATATTATTTTGCCTTTCACAGCTGGAAATTAAAAAATAAGAACAAATAAGAATAGTAAATGCTAACAAAGTTTCAGTGAATTTCCCATCATAATGTACGATAGATATATATGTACATGGACATATATCTGAAAATGTGCACTAAGAATTTTGAATAGGCAATTAATTTTTGTCCAACAATTGTACTTATCAGTGTTGATGATGTAGACATACAATAAACAACTCTTACATAGTAATATAAAATTTCTTGCACGGTAGGTTAGAGTTTCTTATTTACTTCCATCTCCATAATATTCTCCTGGTCTTGGAGAGCTAAGCAGTTTTATTTAATGCAGAATAAGGAGATAGTTTGTTAGCTTAATATTGTATCAAGTTGTCGCTAGGAGAAGTCAATATTCTCTGACGATGCTAATGTTAATATTGGATGCATCACACTCTACATCTTAAAACCTCCTTTTACAACTCATGATAATACCTGGTGTGAACTCAGCACCAGTATGAAATCAAGGAGCAACAAAAGTCTAAATGTCCATACTTATGATTGTCAGCAAGAAGTCAATCCCCAGAGGGAAATATCCGAGTACAGTATAGAAACCTCTGAGTCAGAATTCAGAGACTTATATATATATATATATATATATATATATATATATATATATATACCCAAACCCCAGTGACCCTATAGGACAGGGTAGAACTGCCAAATAGAGTTTCCAAGGAGTGCCCGGTGGATTCAAACTGCCGACCCTTTGGTTAGTAGCTGTAGCACTTAACCACTATGCCACCAGGGTTTCCATATATATAAACTCTATATGGTAGCAATAAAATCTTATTTTCCTGATAACTACATAGGGAAATACTCAGAAAAGTCCAATACGAGGTGGAGGGGAGTACAAGACATCTAAGAAAAAAAATATTTTGCCTTGCTTAAAAAGTGAAATCATAATTCAGTCATAAAATGGGCAAAGCACTTGAAAAAACATTTCACCAAAGAGGACATTCAAATGACCGCTGAATACATGAAAAGATGTTCAGCATCATCAGCCCTCAGTGAGATGCAAATCAAAACCACAATGAGACACCATTGAACTCCCACTAGTATGGCTAGGATTAAAAAAAGAAAGAAAGAAAGAAAATACAAATGTTGGCAAAGATGTGGGAAAAATTGAAACCTTTAGCCATTGCTACTGGTAATGAGAAGTCATATAGCCTCTGTGGCAAAGTGTGTGGCGGTTCCTCAAAAAAATAGATGTAGAGCTATCATATAACTCAGCAACTCCACTCCTAGGTATATACTAAAATATTGGAGAGCAGAGGCTCAAAAAGAGCTATGTACATAAATATTCATTGCAACATTATTCACAATAGCCAAAAGGTGGAAACAACCTAAATACCCGTCAACAGATGAATGGATAAACAAAATGTGGTATACAATGGAATACTACTCAGCCAGTATGAGAAATGAATTATTGATACATGTTACAGTGTGGATGGAGCTTGAAGGTGCTGAGCAAAATAAGCCTATCACAAAAGGACAAATATTGTATGACCTCATTTATATAAAAAGACAAGAAAAGGCAAATGTATACAGTGTAAAGTTTATTAGTGGTCACCAGGGGAGGGAAGGAGGGGGTAACGTGAATTAACAGTGATGGAAAAATCACATTGATTAAGGGTAAGGTAGCACAAATGATAACTGTAATTGTTGTCTTCAAGTTGTACACCTGTAAAAAGTCAAATTGGCCAAAGTTGTGTGATAGGTATATTTACAACAATGACAAAAAAGAGAGTAGCAGCTGAGGCTGCTTATGTACAATCAAACACCTCATGAGATTTGGTTCCTTGGTTTGGAGGTTTAGCATCATGGTTTCATGGGACATTGTAGTTAATTGGTCCAATAACGTGTTTAGTTCTTCTGTTCTACCTTCTAGTTTGTTACGTAGTGTCTGGAGTCTTAAGAGCTTACAAGCAGCCATTCAAGACACAGCAATTAGTCTCTATTCACCTGGAACAACGGACGAAGAAGGAAAGTCCTGAATAGGAGGAGGATATGGAATGTGTGGGTAGCTGTTTCCATGAATAACTGCCTTCTTAGCTGTGAGGCCAGAAGAACTGATGGTGCCGAGGCTACCATTACTGAACATGTTGATCAAAGATTTCATAGAAGAATCCTGATCAAAAGGGGGGGAATGCAGAACAGATTTTCAATTTCTAATGCACTCTAGACTTTCTTGAACCACGAAGGTTAGAGGAACCCCTGAAACTAACACCTTGAGATAATCTTTAAACCTTAAACCAAAATATCCCATAAAGTCTTCTTAAAACTGAGCAACAGTTTAGCTTAACTTGTATAAAAAATCTGCTGGAGCATTATCCTATTTTAAAAATGGTCTATATGAGATCAAATTGACAAAAGCAACTTGAAAGATTAGACAGGAACCTTAGCAGGCAGTGAGTTTATATTACTGAGGGAGGAAGAACTTAGAGAAGGGTCGTGAGAATGGTTGCACAAATCAAAGAATGTAATCGGTGTCACTAAATTGTATGTGTAGAAACTGTGGAATTGGTTTATGTTTTACTGTGTATATTCTCAACAACAACAAAATAAATAAAATATAAATAAAAAAGTGAAATCACTGGGGTGGAAGAAATACGTGGATGTAAGTGGAAATGAAAAAAAGAAAATAAAATATTTTAAGCTTAATCCACAAACCCCAAAGTTTTGCACATAGATAATTAAAAAAGCACTTAAAAATACTGTAATTCACAGTCTAAAGAGGCGCATTCACAGTGGTGGGAGATCAGTTCTACATGTGGTACACGTCACTGAGCAGTTCATTGCAGCAGACTATTGCTGGATAGGCCGTTTATATTTGTATGGCCAATCATCACAGAACAAAACATGGCATTCTCTGTTGATGACTTTCTCCTGCTCTCAGTAGAGGAAACAAGGAACTAATTAGGCCAAACTTTGGAGAGCACTTTGCATTGATTTAGAGAGCAGTCCATTTAATCACAGGGCTACATCATCAAGTATAATGATATGAATTGTGACTATTTTCCAACTGTATTCACTCATTCCTACTTTTAACACAGAATTTTGCATATATGACCTGGAAAAACTATAAAAATGAAAATAATATTGTGATTCAAGCAGGCATGATAGAAAAAAAAAATTTTTTTTTTTGTTGCTGTTGTTTGTTTTGTTTTATCTTAGGTTGTACCTGCCTATTTTGACACCAGATTGTTCATACATATGTGTACTTCTTTTGGTAAAATATTGTAGGATAAAATGAAATTCAAGAAGAGGAATTTACTCATGACAAATAATTATTTCAATTTGTGGAAAAGGGTATTGTTGCCTTCAATCTGAATATAGGTTAAATAAAGAAGTAGAAAATCAGTCATTTCTAACTATGCAAATTTGGACATTAGTGTGATGGAAAATTTTCAGTAATGATAATATATTATTTATTTCTTCCATTGATTTACATTATTGTTAAAAGTACTTAAATTTTTTAAATGTTATTTTTATTTCTGATTGTAAAAGAAAAATTAAAATATTCATGCTGTCAGTAATGAATTAAGTGGAAATAAAAATTCCCTTCTTTTGTACTAAAGAAATAATAATGTACTGAAAATACAAAGTGAAAATTGATGTATTCTTCTTGTCTAGCTATATTTGATATTTTTCTAGGTTAGAAATATGTTTTCCTCACTCTTTCAAACTAGACATTATCTTCTAATGCCTGATTGATGGAGATTTACTGTCCCTGGAATTTTTCCATTTTTTTTTTTTTTAGCTTCAAAGCGTGTTCTTTGAATTACAAAAATGCATTGAACAAATATATGTAAAGTTGTCTATTTCCTTTTTTTTTAAGTTTCAAACTTGGATTATCCCTAGCAAAAATATAAATATTGAAAACAACTTCAAAATATATCATCACAAAGCTTCGCAATCCATATTTCCAACAATGGTTGAGAACACCTGCTTTCCCTTGAACAAGTACTACAACTAAGAATTTTCAAATCTTCCAATATCTGCTAAACTATTTGGAAAAATTATGAATTTTGATAGATATTTTAATTTAAATTTAATTTTCAGTGAAATTAGATAACTTTCCATGAATATATTAGTGCCTTCTCATCTTCTACTGGACTCTCCTGACATGCACTTTGCTCATTTTTATACTTTTATTTTGATTTGAGGAGTCCTTTTTTTTTTTTTTTATATTATAGGAAACGCTGGCGGCATGGCAGTAAAGAGCTACAGCTGATAATCAAAAGGTTGGCACTTTAAATCTACCACATGCTCCTTGGAAACCCTATGGGGCGGTTCTACTCTGTCCTATAGTGTCGCTATGAGTTGGAATCGACAGCAACAGATTCTGGTTTATAGGTATTATAAAGACAGGCAAGAAAGAAAAGTCCAAGATGGATATCAAAAGTGATTTTGAAAATTGCACTTGAATGTCCAGTAGCTAAACCAAATGGATAAAAATGAAGAAGCAAAAAACTGAAAAGAGTTCAAACGGCAGCTCAAGAAGACTAAGTAAGGTACTATAATGAAATGTACAAAGACCTGGAGTTAGAAAAACAAAAGGGAACAACACGCTCAGCATTTCTCAAGCTGAAAGAACTGAAGAAAAGTTCAAGCTATTCATTGCAATACTGAAGGATTCTAGGTGTAAAATATTGAACAAGTCAAGAAGAATCAAAAGAAGGTAGAAGGAATACACAGAATCACTGTACCAAAAAGAATTGGTAGATGTTCAACCATTTCAGGAGGTAGTATACGATCAAGAACCAATTGTACTGAAGGAAGGAGTCCAGGCTAAGCTGAAGAGAATGGTGAAAAAAACAAAGCTCCAGGAATTGACAGAATACCAATTGAGATATTTGAAGAAATGGATGCAGTACTGGAAATGCTCACTCATCTATGCCAAGAAATTTGGAAGACACCTACCAGGTCACCTGAGTGGAAGAGATCCCTATTAGTGGCCATTCTGAAGAAAGGTGATCCAACAGAATACAAAATAATCAAATAATATCCTTAAGATAACACACAAGTAAAATTTTGCTGAAGATCATTGAAAGGCAGTTGCAGCAGTACATTGATGGGGAATTGCCAAAAGTGCAAGCTGGATTCAGAAGAGGACATGGAATGAGGGATACCATTACTGATGTCTGATGGATCTTGGCTGAAAGCAGAGACTATCAGAAAGATGTTTAACTGTGTTTTAATGACCATGCATAGGCATCTGACTGTGTGGATCAGAATCAATTATAGATAACACTGCAAAGAAGGGGCATTTAGAACACTTAATTTTGCTCATGAGAAACCTGAACGTAGACAAAGAAGCAGTCATTCAAAAAGAACAAGGATTTACTCCATGGTTTAAAGTTAGGAAAGATTTGCATCAGGGTTGGATCCTTTCACCATACTTATTCAATCTGTATGCTGACAAAATAGTCTGAGAACCCAGACTATATGAAGAAGATCTTGGCATCAAGATTAGAGGAAGACTCATTAACAACCTGTGATATGAAGGTGACACAACCTTGTTTGCTGACAGCGAAGAGGACTTGAAGCACTTGCTGATAAAGATCAAAGATCACAGCCTTCAGTATGGGTTATACCTCATCATGAAGATAACAGAAATCCTCATAACTGGACCAATAAGCGACATCATGATAAAGAGAGAAAATATTGACGTTGTCCAAGATTTCATTTTACTTGAGTCCACAATCAAAGCCCAGAGAAGCAGAAGTCAAGAAATCAAATGAAGCATTGCCTTAGGCAAATCTGCTGTAAAAGACCTCTTCAAAGTGTTAAAAAGCAAAGATGTCACTTTAAGGACTAAGTTGTGCCTGATCCAAGCCATGGTGTTTTCAATCGCCTTCTATGCATACAAAAGCTGGGCAATGCATACAGAAGACTTAAGAAGAGTTCATGCCTTTGAATTATGGTTTTGGTGAAGAATATTTAATATACCATGAACTGCCAAAAGAAGTAACAAATCTGTCTTGAAAGAAGTACAGCAAGAATGCCATCCTATGGGGCAATTCCATCTGTTCTATAGGGTTGCTATGAGTTGGAATCAACTCGATGGCAATGGGTTTGGTTTGGTTTAAGTGGAGTTCAGGGGAAAAATATTTTATGTAAATATCAGAAATGACTTGATTTATATTTAGGAAAGGTATAAATTTTGCCACTTTTTTATTTTATAAGAAAAATAAGATTTATAACTCTTCAGGGGTATACTTTTTCTATATTAATGGGGTGCCCATTACACTTTCTGAGTATTCTTTTTAGCTCATATAATTTTTCAGTTGAGTCTAATAGTGTTCCAGGTTGATTACATCATATGTAAATAACATCAGTTTTTGCTAGCTTTTCAAAAGTAAAATAGTTTTGGTGTCAGTGTTGTTAACCATGATATTCAGAGCTACCATTTCCACAAAAATTGTTGAGTATTCGATATTCAATGTCTGATTGTAACATCAATAGAAAATATTAACAGTGTTTCATTTTCCAATTAACCTATCTATGAGTTTTATCATATTACAAATTTTTTTTCTGTCTCTTCTAGACTGTGAAAAATTTTAATGTGTTTGTTTTTAGGGTTCTATGAGAATTTGTATTCTCCTTTACCAGAAATGTCTATCCCCCATTGGTGTGATGTTACAGATTTTCTCTAATTTAGAATCATCATTGGCTTCTCTCTGTCTCTAACATCTTATATGCAACAATTTCTGTTGATTGTATCTTCAGAATAGATTCCATATCTGCCCACTTTTTAATTACTCCCTTGCCTACACCATGGGCCTGGCTACCGTTATGGCTTGCTCAGACACTGTAAAGACGACCTAACTGCATTCCCAGGCTTCAATTTTGTCACTCTAGAGTCTATTCATACAAAAACCTGATGGAGCTTTTAAAACATTACTCAGGGACTTCCAGCCAACATGGCACCATAGACAGTAGCACCATGTCTCCCTCTACAGCAAAGACCTGAAAAACTAAGTAAAACAGAGACAAACATCATTCCTGGAACCTGAAGTGTCACATGAAGAGATAAAGAACTCAGAGAAGCACCAAATGGAATAAAAAACTGACAGAGGATAGAGAGCAAGGAGAGAAACCTGAGGAGGGCCCCATCACTAACGCAGCACAGCTCCACCATCTTGGACTCCAGTCCGGGATCAGCAGACAGGGAAGGAAAGCAGCTTCCCTGAACTCCCAGCAGGAGACAGAGCACCCAGTAGCCAGAGATACACTCTTTCCCACCCACCCCTCTTCTCTCCCTGCAGCTCTACCTCGGAGCTTGCTGGCCCCAGGAGGTGGCTCAGCTAGCCAGGAGTGTAGCATCCCTGCAGCTTGGATTTGCCCCACCCATCCTGGAGGTCTGCGGGCAGGGAGTACAGAAAAGCAGGTTCATGAAGTTCCCAGCAGGAGACAGATCACCCGATAAGGAGCAATAGGCTTTCCTACCCTCTACTTCTTCCCCCACTTCAGCCTTCTCTGCTTCTTGCCAGCCCCAGGCTCTTGGCCTGGAGGCAACTGCTTTGGCTTCAGGCTGCTTGAATTCACCCTGCCCACACTAGACAGGCTCCTGAGCTGGTGTTGGTTCTTTCTGTCTCTTTTGGTTTCTTCTGTGCATCCTACCACCTCCCCCTCCTTTCTCTGGAACACCTAGCTCTGTGTGCCATCTTTGCTTCTTCATGAAAGGCTGCAAAGACACACTCCACTGGGGAACCACTCCCCTGGTGTGCGACACCAGACATCGTGCTGGTGGGATCCCTGGGGCTGTTTTTTTTTTTTTTTTTGCCTTGTTTTGCATTGTTCTGTTTTGTTTGTTTTTTTTTTTTCTTTTTGCAGCTTCAGAGCCCCTTCTAGATGGGCTGCACTGCATGACTTAGGAGCCACTCCCCCAATCTGGCAGCCAGGTAGGTAGAATCCCTGGGAGCATTTTTTCTTTCTTTCTTTTCTCTTTCTGTTTTTCCCTTTCTGTCTCTCCTCCTTTCTCAGTTCTTGACTCTCTACACTTATCTTCTTTACCTGTCTCCTGAATACCTGGTGCTGTGTGACATCTATGCCCCCTCTAGCCAGGTTATACTGTGCAGCCTGGGAGCCACTTCCCCAGTCTTAGCAGCCCCACTGGTGGGACTAGGGGACTTCTGGGGGCTTTTCTTTTCCAAATTTTAATCTAGTCATTTTTTTTCTTTCTTTTTCTCTTTTGCTTTTCTCTATCAATATAGAAAATCAGGGACACCAGGGACTTAAGATACTCACGTTTTTGTCCTAGGTCTTGTTTGACTTTGTGTCATAAACTTGAAAATATCACATAAAAGTATGCGGGATAATAGGCATAGCTATTTAGTCTTTGCACTTTAATTGCTCTCCATTCTGAAAAATCCTGAGTCCAGTTAATGTGTATTTTAACCTTACATCCCCAGTATGTAGTTAAAGGAATGACTCTGGTATTCTATATTTATTTCTTGTTTGCCTTTAATACCGTGACTTCTCCAGATCCCATCATCTACCTTGTTTTCGTCATTCTTGTTGGATGCTATTAACTCAATTATGACTCATTGTGATTCCATATGACAAAAGAGAGCTCCTCCATAGGGTTTTCTAGATGGTAATCTTTATGGGACCTGATCGCTAGATCTTTCTCCCATAGAAGCATTAGGTGAGTTCAAACAGCCAACCTTTTGGTTTGCAGCTGAGTGCTTAACCTTTGTGCCACCAGGGCCCTAAAGTCTGAAATTGTGTTAAATGATATGTACAAATCTGGTGAATGTTGGACTTACACAAGTTTATCAATCAAAGAGTTATGAAGTCAAGTGTTTTTTTTTTTTTTTCAATTCGCACCAAAAATTTAGCAACAAGAGCAAAAATGAAAACCAATGATGCCATTAATTAAAGAATTACCTTGGGAGATGACTCACTGACAAGGTTCAGGCATTCTGCTACTGTTAGCCCAAACCCAGTGCTATTGAGTTGATCCTATAGGACAGAGTAGAACTCCCCCGTAGAGTTTCCAAGGAGCGCCTGGTAGATTCGAACAGCCGACCCTTTGGTTAGCAGCCATAGCACTTAACCACTATGCACCAGGGTTTCCTCTGTCACTTTTAGCAGACTCTAAAAGGCCAAACTCTATGCCAGCAGAGGGAAAAGCTGAGAAATATCCTGACTTCTATGTAGAACCCCTAATGAGTAGATTTTAGTGGCAAAACATACTTCTGAAACTGATGTCAAGGTGAAGCTAAAGACAGCAGTAAAGAACTTCTATCCTCTCTACCTTGCTTTCTATCGCTTCAAAAAACAGACAGCTTTCATGTTTTTATTTGTTGCCTCAAGACTTAGTATGGTTTCCAGGCTTCTACCCAATAAGCACTGGGTTCTGGCTTACCCAATAACACATTATATCCACTGAAACTTTATATTCATATTTTAGAATATAAAGAACACACCCATAAGACTTTTCCCAGGGCCCCCATAACATCCTTAATCTGAAGACTATAGATCGCGGGGTTGAGCATGGGAGTGAGAATGGTGTAGAAGACTGATACTACTTTATCTTGGCCTGAAGCGTGGGAAGAGATCAGTCTCACATACAGGAAAATCATGGCACCATAATATAGACTGACCACCCTCAAGTGAGAGGAGTAGGTGGAGAATGCTTTCTTCTGTCCCTCAGTGGAAGCCATTTGAATAATAGTGATCAGGATGAGTGTGTAGGAGGCAAGGATGACTGAAAATGGAATAAGAAGCAGAATGGTGGTGCTGATCAATACCCCAGTCTCATAGGACAATGTATCCTCACAGGAGAGTCTCTAGACTCCAGGAAGTTCACAATAAAAATGATGAATTTCTCTGATTTCACAAATGTGGAAACTCATGGTGTACACTGTATGTACCAAGGCATTGAGAGAACCACTGGTCCATGAGCTAACAGCTATCTACCTGCAGAGGGGCCAGTTCATGATGAGAAGGTAGAGTAGGGGCTTGTAGATGGCAACATAGTGGCCATAGGACTTAAGACCTAAGAAGATACAGTCAGTCCCACCCAGGCCTAACCCAAGGACTATCTGTATCCCACATCCAGGAACGGAGATGACTGTCTTGTGCAGAAGGTAGTCAATCAACATCTTGGGGACAATGGCAAGTGTGAACAGTGTGTTTGTGAGAGAGAGCTGCCACAGAAAAAAATACATAGGGGTATGAAGGTGGGGGGTCTACCAGGATTAGCAGAATCAGGAGATTGTTTTCAGTCAGGGTAACAAAGAACATCCTAGTGATAAGAGCAAAGAGACCGAAGTGAGCTGGGGTGTATTGAAGCAGACCTAAAAGAATAAGTTCAGTGACTGTGTGGTTCTCCAAATGGATCATTTTTAGGAATCTCCTTAGAAGTAAAAGCAAAAGCACATGAATATGAATACTATCTTGTAATTAATTTTGGTCTATGGAGGTTAAGCCATCAAAAAAAAATTTTTAATATACTATGTAAAGAATTCTGGGGGAAAAAAGGGGGAAACCAGTAGAAGTAAACTGATCAAATAATATTTGTCCTGTGCTTTAGTGCCACATGATGCTAAATACTTTTAGACTGACTTTGTCCACCTTTTAGTATCTTTTGGACACTGGCTCTTTTAATCAGAAATAGGTTGAATAAAAGTGCTGATTTACCGGTAGTTTACCAACAGTTTTGATGATGGATCCCCAGTCAAATATACATAATCACAGTGACTTCCTTGCAGCACCTCAGTAAGTCCCCCTTGCCTTCGTAACACTGATCCCTAGGACAAAGCACAGCTCTGTAAATAAGTCAATCAAAAACGAAAACACTGGATACTGAACATCACTACAGACACAAGTGCATACTGGTTTTCTGTTGGTTACTAGAATCTAATTGTCTTAATTGAGTCAGTATTTTTTGTAGATATTTTCCTTGTTCCATGTATCTAGACTTTTCTATGCATATAATGAACATCCCACACTTAGTTTTCTCACAGATATTAACCAATATCATTCATTTTTTGACCATTCATCAATGGTTCAAGAACAAATTGTAGTATGAGAAATATTGTTATGGTTACTTAACTCTAATGATGAAGAAGTACTTACTGGGTCCCTGTGGTTCACTTTAGAAATTCTTTGCCTGATGTGGTTCCACACAGCGACACGCACCTTCATCTCAGTACAGGAAGAAGGACTAAGCTTTCTTTCAATATATGCAACTGTTTCTCTCCTACTAAAGTCCAAATTCTTCAGCCTGGCAAGAACATTATTCAAGAAATGGCTCCAAACTTCCCCTTGAAAAGTACAGTGAATTGAAAAATCTTATAAAAGTGTTAAACTTTTATTATTAAGCAAACCCACTATTTAGTCAAATTATTGTCTGTAGTGGTTAAGTGCTACGGCTGCTAACCAAAGGGTGGGCAGTTTGAATCCTCCAGGCGCTCCTTGGAAACTCTATGGGGCAGCTCTACTCTGTCCTATAGGGTCACTATGAGTCAGAATTGATTCGATGGCACTAGGTTAGGTATATAAATTATCCACCACTTTGTGGTTTAAGGCAACAATCAGGTATGTAATAATGTGTACATCATTAAATCTCATATTATAAAATGATGTTCCAATGGTTTAAAAAGTTGGAGGGATGATTGTAGCTTGAGAATACTGAATCAAAAAATATTTTGACATGAAAGTTTCAACAATGAATGTGTTCCATAACTATAGGTATAAACCAAAAACCAAACCCAGTGCCGCTGAGTTGATTCCGACTCACAGCGACCCTATAGGACAGAGTAGAACTGCCCCATAGAGTTTCCAAGGAGCACCTGGCAGATTCGAACTGCCAACCCTTTGGTTAGCAGCTGTAGCATTTAACCACTACACCACGAGGGTTTCCAACTATAGGTATACTTGTAGGTAAATGTTTAATGAAATAACTTGGATGGTTAAAGCAGACAAAAACAAATAAGAACACAAACATCAGAATAAAGTAGATATCCATTATCATAACAAATAAAAACAGAAAAAAAAATAATTGCAGCAGAGGTTACCAACATTATGTAAAAGAGCTGAGCATTTTGGCACTGAAATAAAATAGCTAGATGCTTCTTAGTGAACATCCACTGCCTTTTCCCTTTAGGAGGTATTACGATTTCTGATTTAGTGGAATTAGACTAGGTGTCCATGTCATTCAAGTATGATTGGTATGTAATAATTCATTTTACAAGTCTCATGCTGTAGGAAAAATGTCTACATCTTTACATATATGTAGCTTTGCTCACAACCCCTCCCATTCTGAATCCATTACTTTTCCCCACTTTTAAAGAGCTTCGAAAATATTCTCAAAGATGTAAACCCAAGTTCTGGTACCCACCACTACTTTAAGCCATACTGATCACTTCATATCCCTGTGAAGTCATTTTCTTTACATCCTATAGCACTATGATCACTGTCCTTACTATGACCCTTAACATGTTTACTGCCTTATTACACTTTATACCTGTTGGTGAAGCCTTGTTATTTATTTTTAAATGCCTTTCTTATTTCTCTAACTTAACACTTAAAACAGTGCTTTGTTTTGTTGTTGTTTTCTTTTATTATATTTCTTCTTGTTTACTCATAGAGTTCAGACATGATTAAACATGTGGATAATTATACTCTTGGGGAGAGAGCATGGGATTTAAAATCAAGTTTAAATTACCTGGGTTTTACTTCAGTAAAACCGCAGTTTTAATGATTATAATCTATGTTTTTTTAGAAATATACATTTTTTTGAAATTTCAAAATATAAATTCATCAAAAATGATATTAACATTCAGTTTTCTTGTAATTAAAAAAACAAATCAAATCCATTGCCATCGAGTCGATTTGAACTCATAGCGACCCTATAGGACAGAGTAGAACTGCCTCATAGGATTTCCAAGGAGTGGCTGGTGGATTTGAACTGCTGACTTTTTGGTTAGCAGCCAAGCTCTTATCCACCATGCCAACAGGGCACCTTTCTTGTTATAAGTCAGAGAGATTGATAAGGTTATATTCCATCTATGCTTTCAGCACATGAAATATGTCAAAGGGCATTATGTAATGTTTAAAATTTTAGAATGTCAATTGATCAAGAATTATAACAAATTTCAAATATTTGTTGTGATAAGTAAGATAAAATGATTAGCTCCAGATCTAACTAAGGGATAAAGACCTTTGTGACCAGCTGATCCTAGTGTTTTTACCCACTGTCAATGCCATAAACTTAGCATCTGTCTCTGAATAGCAATTATGGTGCTAACATAGTGGATGGTCAGGAGTAGACATGCTATTACTTTCACATATTTGGCTGGCTAATAGATATAAATTGTCTATACTGCCTAATATTTCTTATCTGTTAGTTTTGGGGAACAAAGTCAATGTTCATGTCGTATTAAGTATGTTACAGCTCAGAGTGTTTATAGTCTTCAATACTTTAAATTTCTCACCACTTTAATCATTATTTTTTGTATAGGAAACTGTAGGAATCAAGTAGATATTATATACACTGTCCAGCAATGCTTACATTGTAAGCATAAAGTGGGAGCCGTTATAACAGTAAGGGAAATATCATTGACAAAATGTTGGCTTTTTGGTTAGACAGATTTGTATTTGTAATCTCACTCTGACCTTTGTGGATTGATGACTTTATGTATGCTTGCTTACTTTCTGTAGCCTTGCTTTATTTATCCACAAAATGGAATGATGATTCTCATCTGTATGTATATATGGCAGTCATATGTATGTATATATACATATAAAGCTTACTTGCGACAAGTATGAAACAAAGTCAATACTAACGAATAACGATATTCCTCCTACTTGCCGCCTTTAATCACTCCAAACTTCTAGGCAGTTGCTCAGTATTGTTTCCTTCCTTCCTTCCTTTCTGTCTTCCTTCTTTCCTGCTTTCCTTCTATTCTAGCTAGTTTTGTTCCCCTTTCCATTCCATTGTGACTTCACAAATGCTAGGTTGAATTCCAATGTTTACATGCTATAAAGGATATGCATCTAAGTAAACAAATTAACCTTTCTGAATTTGAAATAGTGATAATTCCCACACTGTCTGCCTCACATGGCATGTGAAAGTTATTTAAAATAAGAAAATATAAATATGTTGCTTATTCATTCATGTATTGAATCCATACATTACCTGTCATGTTGAAGTGATAAATTTATAAACATAGATGTTAATATTTTGTTATTAATGTAAGAAGAATAAGGAAGAAACATAATATGAACAGCAGGTGAGGATTTCAAAAGGATTGGGTCTCAAAAGGATGGGAGTAGAAAAACAACAATCAAGCAAAATGTAAACTATGTTCATAGCAGGAACATATTGAAGGTTGCCTCTACAATAGTGTTTAAAATAGAATAATGTATGTTTGATTAGGCAATCATTTATGGGGATTACTAGATTTAAAAAAATCATCCTTACCTGCAAGATTTTAGAAGAAGCAACATATTCCATCATATTTCATCTAGAACAGGCCTGATGTTCTGTATTTATGATTTGAAGTCATTTGTACAAAAACATGCGTTTTTATAGCTATTTACCTTCCTGGTGATTATATCATTGGCTCATAAAGACTAGAAAAATAACCAATTTAGCTTTCTTGACTGCGTCCCAAAGAAGAATCTTTAAGCTAAACAATTGAATAGAAATATTTTAAATAAGCAATATCTTCTGTCTGCAACTGCTTGCATATGGCAGCAGGAAAATAAACACTAATTAAAGTAATTTAATTCTCCATTGAATAAAATCTTATATGGAAACATGGGAATTTTATTCTCCCTTTATAATTACATCATTTAGAATCATCTCAAGTAAGATTTTTATCACAAAGGAAGGATTCATGGAAGAGAAATACCTGACTGGAGCCAGCTGTGAAATATTCTTAACTGCCTCTCCCCGCCCCCCCTCCCCCCATTCCCAAAGGGAAGAAGGATATCAGGGGCTTAAAATGATTCAAGTAAAGTATGAGAAAATGGAATATGTTTACAAACATCAATATAACTATTTTTAAAATACTTGGATATTTATTAAGCCATTTTGTGAGAAATGAAGTGGCTGTAATCAGACAAAGAAATGAGTTGACTCATATTTGAACGTATCATGCAACTAGGTTGATGGAAGTTGTATATAAAATTATCAAAATCACTCACTCAGTAGGATCATTTCCAAAACTCTGAAAAAAGTTAGCAAAATAAATGTGAAATACTGTGCCACTATGAGTCAACCAGAATTATAGTGCTTTCAATTAAATTGGAGGGAAAAAGGACTGAAGGAATCATTTTCAAATCTATGGATGCTCCTTTATCTTATCATCAATAAGGACTAGTTATAAAAATATATATATAAATGTTCACTTAATGGGATTATTCAAGCCAGCAAGTATAGAAACATCATTGGCTTAGGGTCTGTCAAAATCAATATGCCTATTGTCTATAGAAGACAGCTGTGATAGCTCATGGGTCTTGAGTCGTGCTTGTAGAGTAAGTCAAAATTTCACCCAGGTTTCTGTCAGTATTATATAAAATATGTATGGATTAGAATGGGTGTATATAATTACCATTAGGAGCAGCAGCGGCACTTTTTTTCATTATCATTCAATCAGTTAAAATTTCTTTGTGTTGCAAAAAAAACACCTTAATTCAAACTTGTGTAATAATTACAGGTGTATGTTCGGTATTCCAAATGGAAGGTGTTTTTCAGACATAGTGTTATCGAGGAGGTCAATGATATAATTAATTAAATTCCCATATTTTTCCTGTGCTTTAGGCAGTGTCAGTTACATTCTGCATGTAGTTCCCTTGGCTGGAAAAGAAAGTGCAAATAAGTGCCCCAGGCCTCACACAGTGGACAACACTGCAGGCCACAGTGTCCATAGGAAGCTACTCAGGTAATTAAAAGAATAATATGGACAATTCTTCATCAGAACCCCTTCCAGAATAATTAAGCATTGACCTAGTTAGACAACATCTTGTTTAACTCATGCTCCAGAAATAATCATAAATGGGATTACTGTTATTGGTGAAATGGTTAGGTTACACCCTAGTTGGTTGATAATCTGCAAGTCTCACTGGCTTAAAATGTGAGGGTGTTTCTCATTTATAGCACCTTTTGGATGTGAGTCAAGTGCAAATCTGCTCTATATTATCATCTTTCCTGTTTTGTTTCTGGTGAGCAGCTGTTATGTTAACCACTATCATGGCAAATACATAGGAACATTGATGGGATCAGGTAATGGCACTTAATCCTTCTTTTTGAATGTGGAATCTTTCACTTTTGTTCATATTCCAATTGACCAGCAAGTCATGTGGCAAATCCTGATGTGAAAGAGATGAGAAATATCCCACTACTCAGGATGTACCAAGGATAATCCTCCCTTTGTTTCCAGGTATAGCAAATCAATCATATATTTCATACATCATTAGGTTTGTTTTTGACTTTCATATTATGTTCCTATATTAGTCAGTATTTTACTAAAATAATGATGCATAAAAAACAACCACAAAATCTTAGTGGCATATAATAAAAAGTATTTCACACAACTACAGATCAGCTAGTTTGTGAGTTCAGGTTATTTCCATGTATCTCAATTTCCTCAGACAAGCTGAAGGGACAGCTGTTACTTGAGGTATGTTCATCTCATGGTAGAACATGAAGCTTTCAGAGGAGAACCTTTTTACAGACTAGGCTGGGAACCATCACGCTCACACTCATATCCACATTCCATTAACCAAGTCACATGGCCAGGACAAGTGTCAATGGGTCAGGAAATATACTCCTTCCATGGAGACAGTATAGGTCTATGTGTTTGGGTGGAGGGAGGAACAGGGGAAAGAAATTAAAACTTGCTGACTAATAATCTAATCTACACAAATTGCATTCATTAATCCAAGAAATATTTTCTGGACACAAATTATTTTCCAGCTACCAAAGCATGATGTTAAAGCATGTGCATTCTAGTTGTTGTTGCTGTTAGTTGCCATCAAGTTGGTTCCAAGTTATGGTGACTTTATGTATAACAAAATAAAAGATTGCCAGGTCCTGTGCCATCTTCATGATCTTTGGTATTTTGAGTCCATTGTTGCAGCTATTAGGTTAATTCATCTTACTGAAGGTTTCCCTCAGTTTTGTTGGCTCTCTACCAAAGTAAGCAATTTAAAGTCTCACCATCCTGATTTCTAAGGAACATTTTGGTTGTAGTTCTTCTAAGATTATCTCTTTTTTTTGCAGTCTGTGGTATATTCAATTTTCTTTACCAACACCAGAGTTTGTATGCATCAGTCCTTTTTGTGAGTAGTGGAGAGACATACAGAAACACATACACATGATTATATGTATATGTATATATATATATATATATATATATAGTCAGATGGTGCCTTTTCTGAAGAAAAATTAGAGCAGTCGGGTAAAAGGACAAGATAGCAAATGGTGGTTCAGGGACAAAGTCTCTCTATGATTTCTAGAAGCAGACAGCTCAAAGCAAATGAACTGTCTAAAGCCCTAAAATAGGAAATGAGTTGGTGTTCAAGGAACAAACATTAGAAATATATAGCTGAAGTACAATTAAAGAGCCCAGTGATATAACAGGACTTGAGGAGCATACAATGCTGGAGGCCAGGTGGAGTTGAGCCTTGAGTTTAATTTCAAAGGTTTTCCATTCAACTCAAGTTTCTGGGAAATTTGAGTAGCACCTTAATAAAATCTAATGTATTTGAAATGGATTATTCCATGTGCTTTATGGGGCAGAGATAGAAATAGTAAGACCACTTAGATATTACAAAAGTACAGGTGAGTGTGTATGATGACTTGAACCATGGAGTTAGTTAGGAAAATAGCAAGAAGTAGCAACATCCTGAAGACGTAATGAGAAAATGCTAATTGGACTGAGTAATACATTATTTGAGAGAACACTGGAGTTGGTGATGTTACGAAAGCTTTGGTTGAATAGAGGCATCATTTATTGATATGAGAAAGACTGGGCAGAGAAAATATCTGGGAGAGCCTAATCAAACTTTAAAATATATTAATTTTGAATACTTAATATAAATCCTCTTGGAGATGTTAAATTTGTAAGTTGATATTCAACTATGGATTTCAGAAAAGAGATCCTTCTTGGAGATACATATTTGGTAGATGTAAACACAGAAATGGGAATTAAACAATGGCATAAACTAGATTTAGTTCAATAAGAAGGCTGCTTATTTAAATAAGGACATAACACTGTTCTAGTATTACAAAATGTCAGGTATCTGGTAGGGACTGCCTGTTATTTTTTAGTACTACTCTAGCTATTATTAAGCCTTTACACTTCTACATAAGATTTAGAAATTGTCATTTTCTTTACAAATTATGTTATGATTTTTATTAGATTTGCATAGAATATGCAAACACTATTTTTGGAATTTAGTGTTTTTAACCATAAATTTTCTATCTCATCAATTATTGAGATCAAGGTAATGTTAATGCTTACAAAATGAAAATGAACAAGGCCATGGGATAGAATGTTAATTTGTAGGTTAAATTAATTGGTCAGCAAAGTCCTTTCTTAGGAGTGATATCTGAGCAGAGATCTGAATGAAAGAAGGGAGCCAATCCATGGAAAAATATCCTAGGAGAGGGAACCACAGTGCAAAGGCCTGGAGGCCATAAAACAAAACCAGGAGGATGCTCAGCACAAATTGAGGGCTGGGGAGGGGGGGGTTGCTCTGTGGTAAGGTGAGAGATGTGTCCAAAAGCTGATCATGGCAGCCTAAAGGACTTGGATTTATTTAAAATCTTTGAAGAGATTTGACCAGAGAAACATGTCACCTGAGTAATATTTTTTCTTTTTTTTTTTTTTAATTGAACTTGGTCATTGGTATTGAATATCAGAAGTTTACGATCAATAAGAGTAGATAAATCTACTGATCTCTCTAGATGAACTTAATGGTTAAAGGTGGTATTTTTCAATTTGTCATTTCACCAAAGTCTCCTACAGTTAGATTGGACAATGTATTCGACAACAGTGTGTCATTTTCCTCACTTTTAAATTGCTATAAGACATACCTTGTGTTATTGTGAGGATAAAATGACAGTTTCACTGAAAATGGTTTTGTGTGATCTTTCTCGCTCTGCCTTGACAATGTCTATGCACCCATACTCATCGTTTCATTCAGATTAAATAGAAATATTCTGTCACTTGGAAACAGTTCATTCTATACCTGTGTGGAGGAATACAGTTGAATAAAAGAAATATCTGGCTTTATTAAGACTTTTTTTTAACTAAGTACATAATTTTTTTTTTTTAATGAATCTGTTTACATAGTCTGATTGTTTTATGCAGTATGAAGTAAATATACCAAGATAGAGTGGTCAAAAAATATCTGTGAAATCTTCCATATTCCCCAGCTTTCATCAAATATAACTCATAGCCATGTGTTATATAGACTACCATTCTGAGGGAAGTGTGTCACTTCCAGCCACAGCTCTGTCTTCTCCTGACAGGGAGACCCTGGGAGGCCATGTGATCCAGTATGACACAGCCACAAAAGAAAGATGACAACCCACCCCATGTCATAATATGACATTAAAGTTAAATAAATTTTGCTGTGTGGAGACACTGAACTTGCCTATTATTTTAGCTAGCATTAATCTTCCTGATTAATATAGCACAATATATCATCAGAATTTCCCCTAAAAACTATTTAATATTTCCCTATGAAAATTTTACATTTATGTATTTTTCTATGAAAATATAAACCAAATTGTATTAAAGACTACATAAGAATAGCTGAAATTACCTGGGCATGAAGACATACACCATTGTCTATATTTAGGGGATACCTTCTGGAAATAACACAGATAATCATAGCCTTAATATATATGTTATGATTATCTAGTTTTCATTTGCATTTTGCTATTACTTCATTTACCTTTTGCTTCCTGATTTCATCAGTCTTAAATACTGAAATATTAGTTTATTTCTCTATTATTGCACTTACCTGATTTCATGAGACCCTATTTTCATTCACAGAAGAAAAAATAAAAGTAATAAACTTGTTCCTGCAAGGTGACTGAATCATATGTGGGTTTGCAATTGGTCAGTTCAAGGTTTAAAAAACGAAAAAACCAAACACGTTGTCGTCGATCCTGACTCATAGCAACCCTATACGACAGAGTAGAACTCCCCCTTAGGGTTTCCAAGGAGCAGCTGGTGGATTCACTCACCAACTTTTGGGCAACTAGCCGTAGCTCTTCACTGCTGCACAGCCAGGGCTCCAGTCCAAGGTTTATACTCTGCTAAATCAAGATTAATCTGCTTTCTCTACTTCCTCTTTCTCACTTGAACTAAGTTAGGAGACAGGATGACCAGGGTAGGGCTTCATGAATATAACTATTTTTTTTCTTTTTTTTATAAATATGGGGCAACTGTTTTCAGTTTTGAAATTTTCCCTAGGTCTTATCAGCCTTCCCAGAGGCATATTTCTCATTAGTGTAGGCATGAGTCTGACTTTGACACATCCCTGCCTTATCCTCATGTAACTTCTAGCCTGCTCCCCGACACAGACCATGCCCTTGGTACGTTATGGGGGAAAGTCTTGTCTTCACATTCTGTCCCCACGTGTTTGCTTGACCTCCACCTTGGCTTCCACTGAATCCAAAGTCCCTCCAATCCCAGCCCCATCCTCAGTCCACTCACTGTTATAGCTGGCATCACATGCCCTCCCATATCCCCTTTCTTATGTCCATGACATCCCCAAAACCATGCCATACTTGGTGCTGTGACATCCCCTGGGGACACAGAACTATCTTGCTCTGTCTACCCTCTTGTGACTGTCCCATGCACTAGTGAACCCAAGGATGATTCTGCACTGAGTTCCAATCACAGATTTCCAGTTTCCAGATACATTGGGGGTTTCTATCTCACATTCCCCACAACTATGTTGAGACCCTAAGTGGTTTGTTGTGAAGCTGAATCTAAAACTCTTTACTTCCCTGTATTAATTTTTTCCAACTTCCTTGCTCATGCCAAATAAGGTCTCTTGCATCTTCTGTCACCACAACTTTTATTGCCCTCTTAGAAAACCTGGTGGCATAGTGGTTAAGAGCTATAGCTACTGTTTTAGTTACCTAGTGCTGTCATAACAGAAATACCACAAGTGGATGGCTTTAATAAAGAGAAATTTATTTCCCCACAGCAATCTAGGCTAAAAGTCCAAACTAAGGGTGTCAGCTTCAGGGTACAGCTTTTTCTCTCTGTCGGCTCTGGAGAAAGATTCCTTGTCCTCAAACTTCCCCTGGTTGAAGATCTTCTCAGGCACAGGGATCCTGGGCCCAAAGGACATGCTCTCCTCCCAGTTCTGCTTTCTTGGTGGTATGAGGTCCCCAACCTCTGCTTTCTTCCCTGTCCTTTTATCTCTTGACAGATAAAAGGTGGTACAGATCGCACTCCAGGGAAACTCCCTTTACCTTGGATGAGGGAGGTGACCTTAGTAAGGGTGGTGTTACAATCCCACCCTAATCCTCTCGACATAAAATTACAATCACAAAATGGAGGACAACCACATAATACTGGGAATCACGGCCTAATCAAGTTGATACACATATATTTGGGGGGACATAATTCAATCCATGACAGCTACTAACCAAAAGGTCAGCAGTTTGAATCCACAAGGCCTTCCTTGAAATTCAATGAGGCAGTTCTACTCTGTCCTACAATGTTGCTGAGTCAGAATCAACTCAATTGTATTTTTTTTTCTTTTTAAAGAAGATCACATAAATGCTGTGCCTTCAGGATTCTTTTTGCTTATGTAAAACAATGAGTTTAATATTCACAAAAGGACACTTTCTTAAAGTACCTTGGTGTTGCAGATTTAATGCAATTTGACTTTCAGATGATTGTCTTTGTCAGGAATTTGGGGGGATTTTCTTTTTAAAAACTTTTACATTGGGGGAAGAACCAACATGGGCACTATCGACAGAAGCACCATGTCATCCCCCCACAGCAAAGGCCCCAAAAATTAAGTAAAACAGAGACAAGCGTCAATCGTGGAACCCTAAGTGTCAAATGAAGAGATAAAGAACTCAACCAAGCACACCGAATGGAGCAAGAAACTGACAGAGAAGAGAGTATGAGGAAATATATGGAGTACAGGTCCCCCATCAGCTAACGTGGTACAGATTTGGCACCTTGGACTCCTTAGCCACTGACACAGTGGACAGGGAGTGTGGGACAACAGCTTCAAGGAGCTCCCAGCAGGAGGTACAGCACTTGGTAATCAGCTATACACACTTCCCCAACCCCCACCCTTCTTCCTCCTGCTGGGGCCTCCACCACTTCCTGGCAGGCCATGGATGCTCAGTTGGGAGACTCCAGCTCCTTGCCACTTGGATTTGCCCTGCCCACACTGGCCAGCTCCTTCAGTGCCATTTTTTTTCTTGCTGTTGTTACTTTTTTTGGCTTTTCTTAGTTTCTTCTCTCTCTCACCTTCTTCCCTTCCTTTCACTCAAACACCTGGATCAGTATGCCATGTCCACTTCTTGAAAGGCTGTGAAGTGCTGCACTGCTGGGGAACAACATCCTGAGTCTTCGTTGCCACGCTGGTGCGATTCTTAGGGATTTTTTTTTTCTTTTCTTGATTGCTTGTCTCTCTCTACTATCCTCTTCTTTTCTCCTGAACACCTGGCACCATGTGCCATCTCTGCTCCTTCTAGAGAGGCTGTGCAGTGCCATGTAGCAGGGGAGCCACTTTCCAGGACCGTGCCATGACACCAGTGGGTTCCCTCAAGGAATTTTTTCTCTTTCTTCTTTTCTTTTCTGGATTTCTCATATCCCTCTACTGCCCTTCCTTAACTTTCTCCTGAACACCTGGTGCTGCATGCCATCCCAGCTCCTTCTTGACAAGCTGTGCAGTGCCACTCAGCTTCCTCAGGGCATTTGTTTTTCTCTTTACTTTCTTTTTTTCTTCTTTTTTTTTCTCAGCTTCTTATATCTCTACTTTTTTTCCTTACCCTTCTCCAAAACACCTGGTGCCATCTGCCATCTCTGCTCCTTCTTGATGGGCTGTGCAGCACCATTCAGCTGTGGACTTACTTCCAGTGGGTTCCCTTGCGGCATTTTTCCTTTTTTTCTTGGTTTCTTGTCTCTTTCCTTACACTTCTCCTGAATACCTGTCACCATGTGCCATCTCCACTGCTTCTGGATGGGTTGTACAGTGCTGCTCATCTTGGGATCCACTTCTTTGGGGCTCTGTTGGGATATTTCTGTTATTATTTATTCTTTCATCTTTTCTTTCTCGATTTCTTGTCTCTCTCTACCTCCCTTGTTTTCCTCCCTCCAAAACACCTGCTATCTTTTATTTTATCCCTTGGTTTCTTGCATCTCTCTATATTCCTTCCTTTCCTTTCTTCCAACCATCTAGACAGGTGGGCCTTTCTCTCTCCTTTTCTTTTTTTTTAAATCTAGTTTATCTCTCTCTCCCTTCCTTTCCTTTCTCCTGTCCACCAGGCTGCGTGTGCCATACCTTTTACTTCTGGGCAAACTCTGCCTCACAGTCTGGCTAGAAAACCACTGGAACACAGCTTCCCTGGGTCTGCACAATTCCAATGTCAGGCTCCCTCAGCATTTTCTTTTTTTTTTTTTTTTGGCTTCATTTCCCTCTCATCTTTCTCTTCTTTCCCACACCTACTTAGCTCACACATCACAACCTCACCCCTCACTCCTGCCTATCTGCACCATGCACTGAGCATCACACCTCTGAGCAGCATGGGCACCATCTATTAGAACCTCCCCTGCACTGACCTCCGCCCACACCCTGTTGGCCCCAGTAGATGCCACAAATGATGCATCCCAGTCCCCTTTCCTACTACACCATAACTGAGTGATTTGCCCAGCCCACTGGACAAGTTGGTGAGAAGTATCATACTCACAGACAAGCGAACAACAAAACATGAACCTTGCCTGCTCAGATATAACCAAATGTAACAAAAAAAGCAGAATCAAACGAACAAAACCACAATCAATAAAAGAAGAAAATAAGTACTGAATGTCCCGAAGACATCAGACAATATGAAAACATATAAAAAACAGGACAGGATGGTTCCAGTAGGTATCCAAAATAAAACATCAGATGACCTCCCAGCAGAAGAAAAGGCACTGGAACTACCTGATATGCAACTCTAACTTCTAATATTCAGAGCTATTTAAGAGTTGAAGGAAAAATCGAGAAAAAAGAGGAAAAAATAGACAAAATCGTGGGAAAGACAGACAAAACAATGGAAGAATTCAGGAAAATAATACAGGCACAAAAGTTCAAGATAAATTGACAACTAGAAAGCATACAAAAACACCAGTAAAAATTGAAAAGATAAACAAGATTTCAGAAATGAATACTGTCATAGAAGGTTTGAGGACAAGGTTTGTAAAAACCAAACCAAATTTATAAGAATTATCAAAGGAAATCCTTTCGTTAGAGAACCAACAACAACATCAGACAACAACCTCGGTCTAGGACACAAGACTGCATCAGCCAGATACCAACGTAAGTAATGAATTCTCAAGGATTAATCAAAACTAAAAGATTTACAACAGGGAACCCAAGAGGTTAATCTGTAAATGACAATAACATCAGAACAATAAAAGTGGGAATAAATGATGTAGGCACAGACATTTCAGATAGAGAGGAAGGCAAGGCAATACCAAGTAATAAAAGACTGGTTCAAACTTAGGAAGATGAGTGTAAATTTCAAGGTAAACACAAAGAAGGTTAACAAAACTACTCATCAAAATAAAGAAGAAAAACAAAATATCAGTAAACATAAAATCTACAAATACAAAATAAATGAAAAAAAGTCCACAAAGAAAAGGAATAAAGCACAGGAGAGTAACAGGAACAAAGAAAATGTCAGCACCACAAAAAATAAAGTGCTATAAACTGACAGCAATAAACTCACACCTATCAATAATTACACTGAATGTAAATGGCCTATATACACCCGTAAAGGGATAAGGAGTGACGGAATGGATTTAAAAAAAAAAAAAAAATAGGAAAAGGATCCATCAATATGCTGTCTACAAGAGACACACATTTGAAACAAAGACATAAACTTCATAAAAATCAAAGATTGGAAAAAATATATCAAGCAAACAGCTACCAAGAAAGAGCAGGAGTGGCAATACTAATCTCAGATAAAATAGACTTTAAAACAAAATCCACTATAAAAGACAAAGAAAAGCATTATATAATGATTAAAGGGACAATCCTTCATGAAGACGGAACCATAATAAATATCTATGCACCCAATACAGTGCTGCAAAATACATAAAACAACTCTAATAACACTGAAAAGAGAAACTGACAGTTCTACAATAATACTAGGAGACTTCAACAAACCATTCTCAGTAAAGGACAGAACATCTAGAAAGAAACTCAGCAGAGATACAGAAGATCTAAAGGCCACAGTCAGCCAACTTGACCTCATAGGCATATATAGAACACTCCACTCAACAGCTGCAAAGTACACTTTCTTTTCCAATGAACATGCAACGTTCTCCAGAATAGACCACAAAGCAACCTTCAACAAAATCCAAAATATTCACATAATACAAAGTATCTTCTCTGATCACAATGCCATCAAAGTAGACATTAACAGTAGGAAGAACAAGGGAAAAAAATGAAATACATGGAAACTGAATAATTCCCTGCTTATAAACCACTGGGTAATAGAAAAAAATCAATAATGGAATAAAAAACTTTCTGGAATCAAATGAGAATGAAAATACATCATACCAAAACCTTTGCTACACAGCAAAGGCAGCAATCAGAGGTCAATTTATAGCAATAGACACAGGCAGCAAAAAAGAAAAAAGGTAAAAATCAAAGTATTAGCTACACAACTCGAAGAAATAGAAAGAGAACAGCTAAAGAAGCCCACAGCCACCAGAAGAAAGGAAATAATGAAGATCAGAGCAGAAATAATTGAAATAAAGAATAGAAAAGCAATAGAAGGAATCAACAAAACTAAAAGTTGGTTCTCTGAAAGGGTCAACAAAATCAAGAAACCACTGGCCAAACTGACAAAAGAAAAACAGGAGAGGACACAAATAACCCAAATAAGAAATGACATCAAGGACATTACAACAGATCCTACTGAAATTAAAGGATCATAACAGAGTACTACAAAAAATTGTACTCCAGCAAATTTGAAAACCTAGAGGAAATGGGCAAATTTCTTGAAATGCACTACCTACCAAAACTAACACAAAATGATGTTGAGAATCTGAACAGACCCATAACAGGGGAAGAGATTGAAAAAAAAAAAAAAAAAACTACCAGCAACAACAAAAAAAGGCTTGGTCTGGTGGCTTCACTGGAGAATCCTACCAAACATTCAGAGAAGAGCTACTACAAGCTACTCAAACTATTTCAGAACATAGAAAAGAAAGGGATACTTCCAAATTCATTCTATGAAGCCAGGATAACCCTGATACCAAAACCAGGCAAAGACAGCACGCACAAAAAAAAGAAAATTGCACACCAATATCTCTCTCTCATGAATATAGATGCAAAAATTCTCAACAAAATTCTAGCCAATACAGCTCAGCATGATATTTAAAAAAAAAAATTCACCGTGACCAAGCGTGATTCATACTGGTTATGCAAGGTTGGTTCGACATCAGAAAACCAATCAACCCATCACATAAATAAAAGAATCGTATGATCATCTCAATCTATGCAGAAAATTCATTGGACAAAATCCACTACCCATTCCTGATAAAAAGTCTCAATAAAATAGTTATAAAAAAGAAATTCCTCAAGAACAGCCAACATCATTCCTAATGGAGAGAGGCTGAAATATTCCTCTTCAGAACACGAACAAGACAACGATGCCCTTTATCACCACTCCTGTTTAATCTTGTGCTGGAAGTCCTACCTAGACCAGTAAAGCAAGACAAAGGAATAAAGGGCATTCAAATTGGTAAAGAGGAAGTAAAAACTGTCCCTATTTGTGGATGATATGATACTATACATAGAAAACCCAAAGAACTCTATGAGAAAACTACTGGAACTAACAGCAATATTCATCAGAATAGTAGGATACAAGATCAACATACAAAAAGTTGGTTGGATTTTTATACACTACTAAAGAGAACAACAAAAAGGAATTCAGGAAAACAATATTGTTTATAATAGCTGCTAAAGAAATAAAATACTTAGGGATATCCAACCAAGGATGAAATTTATCATGCACTCTCCTGCCGACCACCCCCCAATCCCAGCCGAAGGCCCTCCTGTATAAGCAGTGAATCACTCTCCAGTGACCTAGTCTCACGGGGACATTGCCAAGAGAACACAAACAAAACAACAAATATTAGGATGAATTATGGTTGCAGATGTGTCTTCACAGATGTACAGATATGTGAGATGTCAAGGACAGTGCTGAGAGGGGGTGTGTACATTCCTATAGGAAGTATTCATGGAAGTTTGCTCTGGTAATGCATGCAGGGCTATCAGGAAGGTAAGAAGACAATGAAAGGTACTGATTCTAATTTTTGTTTTATTGAGAAGTACGTAAATGTTTTAGAAGATCTTTGATTACTAATAATAAAGAATCACTCTTTGTTAAGTACTGGTGTAAGTGACTGATAAATTCCACATTTCAGTAATCAGGGAACTTCAAAAAGAAAGCTTTATAAAATTACCATATATAGTTATTTTAAAAAGAAAAATCAAAAGACATTAGATGACCACATGTGCATGCTTTCTCTTCCTCTTTTTCTTTTTGTTATGGAAAATATGTATGTAACAAAATGTTTGACATTTCAACAATCTCCACATGTACAGCTCTGTAGCATCAGTTATGCTCATCATCTTGTTCAACCATCTTCCTTATCTGTTCCCAAATTATACCATCACTCTTAACAGAAGCTCAGTTGTTGTTGTTAGTTGCCGTTGTGACCCCCTGTGTGCAGAATAGAACTGTTCTATAGGGCTTTCAGGAAACCCCGGTGGTGTAGTGGTTAAGTGTTATGCCTGCTAACCTAAAAGGTCAGCAGTTCTAATCCACCAGGTGCTCCTTGGACTCTATGGGGCAGTTCTACTGTGTCCTATAGGGTCACTATGAGTTGGAATTGACTCCATGGCAACAGTTTTTTTTTTGGTTTATAGGGCTTTCAAATTGTGACCTTTCAGAAACAGATTACTAGGCCTATCTTTCAAAGTGCCTCTGGGTGGGTTCAAACTGACATTCTTTTGGCTATTAGTCAAGTGATTAACAATTTGTACCAGCCAGGGCCTCCAGTGAAGCTCAGATAGGTTTCAAATATCTAAATTTCATGAATGTGTCAGTCATGAGGGTAAGACCGTGTCTTATTCTCTATAATTCAGTTGAGAAGTTCATACATAGCATCAACCAGTGAGGTATCTTTAATTTCACCCACCACTTTTCACCTTTATTCCGGAATAGTTTATATATGATCACAAAAGTTATCCCAAGAATTGAAGAAAATTTGTTTTAGGCACAAAGAGACATAGTGTTCTCTGTGCCTAAAATATAAGTTCTCTTCAGTTCTGGGAATAACATTTGTGATCACACATATCTATTTTTGGATAAAGGTGAAATGTGGTGAAGTTACAGATACTTCAGTGCTTATGTATGAACTTCTTAACTGAGTTATGGAGAATAAGACAGAGCTTCACCCTGAAGGCTGCCATGTTCATAAAATAGAGACGTTTTAAACAAGCAGATGATAGCAGGTGATAACTGCCAAAATAAAAGTATGTGTGAACTAAAACCAAACCATGAACAGAGAGAAATATTTATTTGGCCTGAGTTGACCAAAAAGAACTCACATAGCAGGTGTGTAGTTTAGAGGAGGATTAAAACATAAATAGGATTTAACACATTATACAACGTTGAGAAACAAATACCAGGACTAGGGGCAAGGTGTTGCTTAGAGGAGTAGACAATAGTATGCTGTGGCTAAAGCCTGCTTCAGAATCTCTGAAACAGAGCTGAAGGTGGCAAAAAAGTTGAGACTGTTGGTAATGCAGCATTATTTATATAGAGTTATACTCTAGGTATCAGAGATGTTTAGATTGGGCTGCTTTATATGATTGTATGTCTTTTATTCTATTTTCAATTGCCCTTTGATGGTGTAGGTGAGGTGTTTAATTAGAAGAAAAGTATAGTTCACAATTATATTACAAGTCGGCTGGAAGAGAGGGCTGTCTTTGATGCAACACTGTACAGCAGTATTTCTGGAATAGAAGTGGAGACAACAGACGGTTTGGTGCTGTGTTTTGTTTGTTTATTTTTTAAGCTAATTTGCAAATGTGATACCCGAGTTGGGAGAAAGAGGGGAGTCAGGCTGAGAATAATTGGAACTGTGTCATGAAAAGTCTATCCATGTGAGAGCTAAAGGCACCTGGGATATGTGTGAGAAAAACTTCAAGCCTCTAGTTGCAATTCTGAAGGATTCTATGGATAAAATATTGACCAACTCAGGAAGCATCAAAAGAAGTTGGAAATATACAAAGTCAGCATACCAAAAAGAATTGGTCAACATTTCACCATTTCAGGAAGTAGAATTTGATCAAGAAAAGATGATACTGAAGGAAGAAGCCAAAGCGACACTGACGAAAAAAAGGCACCAGGCACTGACGGAATAAAAATTGAGATCTTTCAACAAATGGATGCAACACTGGAAGTGCCCGCTCTAGCCTATGCCAATAAATTTGGAAGACAGCTACCTGGTCAACTGGCTGGAAGAGATCCATACTTATGCCTATTCCAAAGAAAGGTGATCTAACAAAATGTGGAAATTATTTAACAATATCATTAATATCACACAGAATTAAAATTTTGCCAAAGATCATTAAAAAGCAGTTGCAGCAGTATATTCATAGGGAACTGTGAGAAATTCAAGCTGGATTCAGAAGAGGATGTAGAACCAGGGATATCATGGCTGATGTCAGATGGATCTTGGCTGAAAGCAGAGAATACCAGAAAGATGTTTATCTGTGTTTTATTGACTATGCTAAGGCATTTGACTGTGCAGACCATAACAAATTATGGATAACATTGAGAATAATGGGAATTCCAGAACACTTAATTGTGCTCATAAGGAATGTATGCATAGACCAAGAGGAACTCATTCGAACCAAACAAGCAGATAGTGCATGGTTTAAAGTCATGAAAAGTGTGTGTCAGGGTTGTATCCTTTCACCATACTTGTTCAATCTGTATGCTGACCAAATAATCTGAGAAGCTAGACTATATGAAGAAGAACAAGGCAGCAGGATTGGAGGAAGACTCATTTACAACCTGTGTTATGCAGATAAAACAACCTTGCTTGCTGAAAGTGAAGAGAACTTGAAGGACTTACTGATGAAGATCAAAGACTACAGCCTTAGGTGTGAATTTCACCTCAACATAAAGAAAACAAAAATGCTAACAACTCGACCAATGATGAATGGAAAAAAGATTGAAGTTGTCAAGAATTTCATTTTACTTGGATCCACAATCAAAGCCCAGGGAAGTAGCAGTCAAGAATTCAAATTGAAGTATTGCATTGGACAAATCTGCTGAAAAAGATTCCTTCAAAAGTGTTAAAAAGCAAAGATGTCACTTTAAAGACTAAGGAGTGCCCGATCCAAGCCATGGTGTTTTCAATTGCCTCATATGCATGTGAAAGCTGAACAATGAATAAGTCTGAAGAAGAATTGATGTCTTTGAATTATGGTGTTTGCTAAGAATATTGAATATAGCGTGAACTGCCGGAAGAATGAACAAATTTGTCTTGGAAGAAGTACAGCCAGAATGTTCCTTAGAAGCATGGATGGCGAGACTTCGTCTCACACAATTTGGACATGTTATCATGGGGGACCAGTCTCTGGAGATAGACATCATGCTTGGTAAAGGGTCGCTATGAGTTGGAATCTACTTGAGAGCACCTAGCAACAACAACAGCAACAAATTAAGAACAGGAAGTCGAAAAAGAATATCAAAAGCACCATTATTAATCCAGGGTTTCTCCACCTCAACAAAATGACATTTTAGGTCTGATAATTCTTGACCCTCTGAGGGCTGTTTTGTGCATTGTAGAATATTTATCAGTATGTCTGACCTCTATCCACTAGGTACCAGCAATGCTCCGCCCAGTTGTGACAACAGAAAATATCTCTGGACACTGCCAAATAGCCCAGGGCAGAAGAATCACCTCCGAGTTGAGAACCACCACATTAGCTCTTTCCTTCTACCTTTTTAATGTATAAGATACAACCTCAAAGTGTTAATCTTAGTAGACCAAGGTCACATTCCTGATAAGTGGTAGTTCTAGAATTTGATCTAAGTTTTGATACTAAATTCCGCACAGAGTATTTGTGAAATATGCCAACCGATCTCCATTTTCACAAAGAATTTAATGGATGTGTTCTACTAATCTCTCTCTCTCTCCCTCTTTGTTTCTGTCTTTATCTATCTATACATATACATATATATGGGCTCTCTTTGTAAATACATAAATAAACATGCATGTGTATATATATATATATATATATACATGTGTTTATTTGTGTCATATATGTATTAAAAAAATTTGCCATCAAGTCTTAGCTACCCTATAGGACAGAACAGAACTGCCCTATAGGGTTTCTAAGGAGTGCCTGGTGGATTCTAACTGTCGAAGTTTTTCATTAGCAGCGGTAGCTCTTAACCACTACGCCACCAGGGTTTCCAATATATGTATAGTGATTTTAGTTTGTGGAATTTTTTGATACTCATTAACTTATTTACAAATTCTCATATTGTATCCTAGTAATTAAAATTGTTATTTGCTTAAATATAAAATAAAGTAATTAAATGTTTAAATCTCTCAACTAAAGCAGAATATAAGGCTCTCTTTTGTCTCTCCTGTCTTGGAATAGGTTGAAGAAAGCTGTAATGAAATAAGGGATCCTCTACAGGATTACATGCATGGATGCATAAGGAGGACATGGCAAGAGAGGTAGGATGTTTAGCACCTGTATCTGAGCCTTGTTTGGTTAGAAATGCTAGAACATCTAAAGGATTGCCATACAAAATTTATTTCTGCCTGGTAGGCATTATTGCTAGTCTGAAAGGTAACTGAAGATTAGAAGGGAAGCAGAATTTTGGAACATTTTTGGCTGGAGGACAAAACTCCAAATTGGAAATCCGAACCTGAAATCAGCCCAGCTCCATCACTGTGTGGTCTTGGATAAATGAGTTCAAATCTTTGATTTTGTTTTTGTTTTTCCCTCTGTGTAATAACGGGAATGTATTTTAAAATATCTAAATCAACAGTAAATGCATGAATTTCAAAACTGAATCAAATTATCTGCGTATTTCAATTCTCAATGTCTAAAGATGAGGATAAGAAATACATGCCTCTGCAAGGAAAGTAGTTACGGAAATGGTAACATGGAAGTCACTTCCAAACTGGAGCTGCAATTGGAGGGTTCCCTCTTTATGACAGAGGGTAAACATCTGCAACCTGATTTACAGAGATAATATGGGTGTTCTTTTGTAAGCACATCTTTCTAGGTAGGGACAGGTTGTGACTGTAAGCAACACCTGACTGCATTTAGATGTGTGTGTGGTGATGTGAGGCTCTCTTCACCTGCTCATTAGGGGCTGGATTGGGAAATACTGGGTTGTTGTAGGGAAACGGAAAAATCATTAAAGCTTGGACACATGAGGAAACATCTCTAAGGAGAAGATGTTGAAATGTGTAAGCTTTAAGCACTAAAACAATTTAATTTGTGCATAAAATAATTTTTCAAATACATTTTTCACCACCTACTACCTACCATCAATGAAGAATTCATGCTTAAATAGCTATTTTAATGGAAGTTTTGGATGGCAAAAAGTGAACTACCCTTACTTCTGATTCATTACCTCTCGTAAAGTGAAAAATGAGGCTATCGTTTTCACTTACAATACAGGGATCACCACGTAAATTCTACCAAAGCTGAATGTCCGCTGAAGCTTGTTCTTGGTGTGAAACAGTTCCTGACATATGCCCTGGATGCTGGGTAGAGGTGGCAGAAATGAACCACGGACAAGGCTAATGATTTTTCTCCTTCCCACTATGTAACTTTGGACAGGTATATTGCTGCTAACAATTTTCTCCTTTATATAGTGAAATTAACACTGCAGTAAAATTCTCAAAGTTTTTGTTTTTGTTTTTAGGTGCCCTTGAGTCTGTCCTAACTCACAGTGACCCTATGTACAACAAAATGAAACACCGCCTAGTCCTGTGCCATCCTCACAATTTTTGCTATGTTTGAGCCCATTATTCTAGCCACTGGATCAGTCCATCTTATTGAGGGTCTTCCTCTTTTTCACTGACCCTCTACCTTACCAAGAATGAAGTCCTTCTCTGGGGACAGGTCTTCCCTGGTAACATTTCCAAAATACTTGAAGTCTTTCCGTCCTTACTCCTAAGGAGCATTCGGGCTGCACTTCTTTGCAAACAGATTTTTTGTTCTCTGGCAGTCCATGGTATATTCAATATTCATCACTAGCACCATAATTCGAAGACATCAATTCTCTTTCAGTCTTCCTTGCCCATCGTCCAGCTTTCACATGTATATGAGGCAATTGAAAATACCTTGATTTGGGTCGGGTGCACTTTAGTCCTCAAAGTGACATCTTTGCTTTTGAAGGTTGGTATAAGTTGAATCAACTCAATGGCAACTAATTTCTTTTCTTTCTTTCTTTTTTCTTTTTTTTTGGCTTTTGCAAAGATTTTAGGGATATTGAAAATAATCAATATAGGTAAGCTGTTCTGTAATGTCAATGATTATACATTTTAAAACATTTTCGTCTTCAAACATTGAAACAGCATTTTGTGAATACAATTGTATTCTCCTTAGGAAAATCTTTTGATCAAGTAGAGTCATATCCTATAATATTAAGAACACAAGAAAAGGGTAAATTTTATAATTAGAGAGTTGCCTTATTAAAAAAAAAAAGAAATTTTTTTTTTTTTAATTGGGATCAAGTACCAGGTCCAATATGTCATCTAATATTTCTGTGACCTTCTTCAAATCCCTCCTTGAAAGGTGAATGGAATAATCACCTTTCCATTTAAATTACAATACCAAAAATGTGCTGATATCTTTAATGCGGAATTTCTTCCCATCCTGTTTTTTTTTTCCCCCTTCTCTTGAGATAACTAACATTTTTTTTTTTATTATTTCATTGCCATGATTTTGTGTTTTAAGAAAGAAAAATGGATGGCAGGGCCAAAATGGCAGAGTAGTCGGATGCTTCTGGTGATCCCTCTTACACCAAAGACTTGAAAAAAACAAGTAAAATGATTAAATTTATGACAAGCTAGGAGACCAGAAAATCAAAAGCAAAGTTAGAAAATCGACTGAGGGGCAGGCAGAGGGAGAGACGGTTCAGAAGTGGAGGAGTTGCCAGTCCTGAATCACCAGAATCCCTCAGGCACCATTCCCTGGAGCAAACGCAGTGGGGCTGGTGGTAGCATTCAGGACACATTTTCCTCAGGGAGAGACAACTAGCCACACAGCCTACTAACACCTCCGGAACCAGAGAAGAATGGCATTCTCGGCAAAAGCTAAGTACTTGTGTATATTTTATGACACCTCCAGCTCCCAAGCCAGCTTCAGTGTCTTTCAATTCCTCTGTTCCTGAGATAGGCCCTGCGCAGCACCCTGCACCATTCTCCCAACCTTGGAGAAGAAATAAATTCACAACTGGGGGAAAAGATAATCTGCCAGCTCCACTAACCTGGGGAGCTCAGGACAGAAGCAGCTCCTGTCCAGGCATAAAAGGTCCATGGACTGTGAACCCTGTTCCCCCATGCATGGACCTGTGTGGGTCTATTTCAGGAGAATAGGCCCTTGTTGACAGACCACAACTGTTTCAGCTCTGTGGTGGAGAGGTGAGTGTTTGATGTTTTACACCACTTAGCCTATTAAAGAGGGTCTTCACCTACCCACATCAGGAGCCTAAGGACTGACTGGTGGCTCCACCCAAGTCACTAAGACACCCATGACAGGAGTCCAAGGATAATTGGTACCTCCCAGTCCTTACAGCCAAAAGCATTGGGTGTCCATGGTCCATCTGCAGAACCCATCCACCTGTGCACTCTAGGGAACACAGATATGCTTTCCTTACAGACACTCGAGCTTCGGCTGTCAGCCTCCTGCCTTGTTCAGGGGGTGACTCCATGCCGCAATCAGATATCTATACCTATACCAATCACCTCTGCCCCTCTAAGAGTGTAGGACAGAGCCTGTACCATACACTTGATGACCAATTTCCTGGACACCTAAGCTGAGTCCATACAAGAAAAGTGAATGGACTCCTGGGCTTATATACCTGATAACAGCTCTAGCCATCTGGTGACAGGGTGTTAGAGCTTCAAAGGTGAAAATTATCAAGCTAGTTCACTCAAGCAGCCTATCTGGGCATATCAAAACAAAACAAAGCAAGAAGCTAGGTTACAGTAAGCAAACATAAAATAAACTAATACTATAACTTATAGATGGCTCAGAGACAACAGTCATTGTCAAATCACATAAAGAAGCAGGCCATGATCGATTCAACAAGCTCTCAAAACAAAGAATCAAGTGATCTTCTGGATGAAGGTGACTTTCTGGAATTACCAGATGCAGAATACAAAAGATTAATATACAGAACTCTTCAAGACATGAGGAATAAGACCAGGAAGGAGATCAGGCAAAATGCAGAACAAACCAAGGAACACACAGATAAAGCACTTGAAGAAATTAAAAAGGTTATGCAAGAAAATAATGAGAAATTTAATAAGTTGCGAGAATCCATAGACAGCAATCAGAAATTCAGAAGATTAACAACAACAACAAAAAAATTCAGAGTTAGACAACTCAATAGAAAGTCAGAGGAGCAGAATTGAGGGAGTGGAAGGCAGAATTAGTTACACTGAAGAAAAAACACTTGGCACCAATATATTCAAAGCAAAATCAGATAAACGAATTTTAAAAAATGCAGAAAACCTAAAAATCATGTGGGACTCTATCAAGAGAAATAATCTATGAGTGATTGGAGGACCAGAACAGTGAGGGATAACAGAAAATACAGAGAGAATTGTTGAAGTTTTGTTGCCAGAAAACTTCCCTGATATCATGAAAGATGAGAAGATATCTATCCAAGATGCTCATCAAACTCCACATAAGGCAGATGTTAAAAGAAAGTCACCAAGACATATTACAATGAAACTTGCCAAAACCAAAGAGAGAATTTTAAGAGCAGTTAAGGATAAACAAAAAGTCACCTACAAAGGACTGTCAATAAGAATAAGCTCGGACTACATGGCAGAACCCATGCAGGCAAGAAGACAATGGGATGAATTATATAAAGCATTGAAGGAAAAAAAATGCCAGCCAAGAATCATATTTCCAGCAAAACTGTCTTTCAAAAATGAAGGCAAATTAGGACATTTCCAGATAAACAGAATTTAGAGGATTTGCATAAACCAAACCAAAACTACAAGAAATACTAAAGAGAGTTCTCCTGTCAGAAAATCAATAATATCAGCTATCAACCAAGACTAGGAAACTGGACAGAGCAATCAGATGTCAACCCAGGTAGGGAAATCACAAAAAATAAATTAATAAAAAACAAACAAACAAAAAACACTTGAAACAGGGAAACAGCATTATCATTAGGTGAAAGAAGACAACATTAAAACAATAAAGATGGACTAAGAAATGTAGTCATAGATCTTTCACATGGAAAGGAAGAAAGGTGATATGAAGAAATAAAAGCTAGATTTAAACTTAGACAAAATAGGGGTAAATATTAAGGTAACCACAAAGGAGACTAACCTACACACCAAAATAAAATACAAGAAGAAAAAAATAAAGGCTTAGCAGAAATAAAATCAACAACAACAAATAAGAGGAAAAGACAATATATAGAGATAAACTACTCAGCACAAAAAATTAAGTGGGAAAAAGAAACTGTCAACAACGCACAAAAAAAAGACATCAAAATGACAGCACTAAACATACCTATCCATAATTACGCTGTTGTAAATGGACTAAATGAGCCAATAAACAGAGAGTGGCAGAATGGATTAAAAAAAAAGATCTGTCTATATGCTGCCTACAAGAGACACACCTTAGACGTAGAGACACAGACAAACTAAAACTCAAAGGATGGAAAAAATATATCAATCAAATAATCGAAAAAGAGCAGGAGTGACAATATTAATTTCTGACAAAACAGACTTTAAAGTTAAATCAACTACGAAGGGTAAGGAAGAACACTATATGATGATTAAAGGGACAAAATACCATTTATGCACCCAATAACAGAGCTGCAAGATACATAAAATAAACTCTTAACAGCATTGAAAAGTGAGATACACAGCTCCACAATTACAATAGGAGATTTCAACACAACACTCTCAGTGAAGGACAGAAAATCCAGAAAGAAGCTCAGTAAAGACATGGAAAATCTAAATGCCATGATCAGCCAACTTGACCTCATAGAAATACACAGAGCAGACCACCCAACAGCAGCCAAATATATTTTCTTTTCTAGTGCACATGGATCATTTTCTAGAAGAGACCACATATTAGGTCATAAAGCAAGCCTTAGCTGAATCCAAAACATCGAAATACTACAAAGCATCTTCTCTGACCATAGGCCATAAAATTAGAAATCAATAACAGAAAAAGCAGGGAAAAGATATCAAACGCTTGGGAAGAACAATACCCTGCTCAAAAATGACTGGGTTATAGAAAACATTAAGGATGGAATAAAGAAATTCATAGAATCCAATGAGAATGAAAACACTTCCTGTCAGAACGTTTGGGACACAGGAAAAGCAGTGCTCAGAGTTCAATTTATATCAATAAATGCACACATACAAAAAGAAAGGCCAAAATCAAAGAATTATCCCTACAACTTGAACAAATAGAAAGAGAGCAACAAAAGAAACCTTCAGGCACCAGGAGAAAGCAAATAATAAAAATTAGAGCAGAATTAAATGAAATAGAGAACAGGAAAACAATTCAAACAGAAAACAAGACTAAAATCTTGTTCTTTGACAAAATTAACAAATTTGACAAATCATTGACCAAACTGACAAAGGAAAAACAGGAGAAGAAGCATACAAAGTGAATACGAAATGAGATGGGTGATACTATAACAGACCCAACTAAAATTAAAATAATCATATCAGATTACTACAAAAAATTGTACTCTAACAAATTTGAAAACCTAGAAGAAATGGATGAACTTCTAGAAACACACTACTTACCTAAACTAACACAAACAGAGGTAGAATAACTAAATAAACACATAACTAAAGAAGAGATTGAAAAGTTAATTTAAAAACTCCCAACAAAAAAAGCCCTGGCCCAGACGGATTCACTGAAGAGTTCTACCAAACTTTCAGAGAAGAATTAACACCACTACTACTAAAGGTATTTCAGAGCATAGAAAAGGATGAAATACTCCCCAACTTATTCTATAAAGCGAGCACATCCCTGATACCAAAACCAGATAAAGACACCACAAAAAAAAAAAAAAAAAAAAGTACAGACCTATATCCCTCATGAACTTAGATGCAAAAATCCTCAACAAAATTCTAGGCAATAGAATTCAACAAATTCACCACGACCAAGTGAGATTCATACTGGGTATGTAGGGATGGTTCAACATTAGAAAAACAATCAATGTAATCCATCATATTAATAAAACAAAAGAGAAGAAACATATGATCTTTTCAATTGATGCAGAAAAGGCATTTGACGAAGTTCAACACCCATTCGTGATAAACACTCTGAGCAGAATTAGAAGGGAAATTCCCCAACATAATAAAGGACATTTACACAAAGCCGAAAGCCAACATCATCCTAAATGGAGAGAGTCTGAAAGCATTCCCCTTGAGACCAGGAACCAGACAAGGATGCCCTTTATCACCACTCTTATTCAACATTGTGCTGGAGCTCCTAGCCAGAGCAAATAGGCTAAATAAAGAAATAAATGGCATCCAGATTGGCAAGAAAGAAGTAAAAGTATCTCTATTTGCAGATGATATGATCTTATACACAGAAAACCCTAAGGAATCCTCAAGAAAACTACTGAAACTAATAGAAGAGTTCAGCAGAGTATCAGGATACAAGATAAACACACAAAAATCAGTTGGATTCCTCTACACCAACAAAAAGAACATCAAAGAGGGAATCACCAAATCAATACTATTTACGGTAGCCCCGAAGAAGATAAAGTACTTAGGAATAAATCTTAAAGGATTCGTAAAACACCTATACAAGGAAAATTATAAGAAACCAAAAGAGACCTACAAAAGTGGAAAACCATACCTTGCTCATGGATAGGAAGACTTAACGTTGTAAAAATGTCTACTCTATGAAAAGCCACCTATAGATACAATGCAATTCTGATCCAAATACCAACATTTTTTAATGAGATGAAGAAACAAATCACCAACTTCAAATGGAAGGGAAAGAGGCCCCAGATAAGTAAAGCATTGCTGAAAAAGAAGAACAAACTGGAAGGCCTCACGCTACCTGATTTTAGGACTTATTTTACCACGACAGTAGTCAAAACAGCCTGGTACTGGTACAAGAACAGATACATAGACCAATGGAACAGAATTGACAATCCAGGCATAAATCCACCCACATATGTGCAGCTGATATTTGACAAAGGCCTAAAGTCAGTTCAATGGGGAAAAGACAGTCTTTTTAACAAATGGTGCTGGCATAACTGGATATCCATCTGCAAAAAAATGAAACAAGACCCATACCTCACGTCATGCACAAAAAGTAACTCAAAATGGATCAAACACCTAAATCTAAAATCTAAAATGATAAAAATCATGGAAGAAAAAATAGATTTGGTGCTTTTTTACAAAGCTAGAAATAGAACCATAGGATCCAGCAATCCCACTCCTTGGAATATATCGTAGAGAAATAAGAGCCTTTACAGGAACAGATATATGCACACCCATGTTCATTGCAGAACTGCTTACAATAGCTAAAAGATGGAAGCAACCAAGGTGCCCATCAATGGATGAATGGATAAATAAATTATGGTATATTCACACAATGGAATACTTACCATGGAAAAAGAACAATGATAAATCTGTGAAACATTTGATAACATGGAGAAATCTGGAAGACATCATTCTGAGTGCAATTAGTGAGTTGCAAAAGGACAAATACTGTATAAGACCCCTATTATAATAACTGGAGAAATAGTTTAAACAGAGAAGAAAATATTCTTTGATGGTTTTCAGAGCCAGGAGGGAGGGAGGGAGAGAGGGAGAGGGGTATGCACCAGTTAGGTAGTAGACAAGAACTATTTTCGGTGAAGGGAAAGACAACACACAATGCAGGAGAGGTCAGCACAACCGGACGAAACTAAAAGCAAAGAAGTTTCCTAAATAAGCTGAATGCTTCGAGGGCCAGTGTAGCATGGTTTTGGGAACCATGGTTTCAGGGGACATCTAGGTCAATTGGCATAATAAAATCTATTAAGAAAACAGTCTGCATCCCACTTTGGAGAAGGGCTTCTGGGGTCTTAAACGCTAGCAACCACCCATTTAAGATGCATCAATTGGTCTCAACCCACCTGGAGCAAAGGAGAATAAAGAATACCAAAGACACAAGGTAATTATGGGCCCAAGAGACAGAGAGGGCCACATAAACCAGAGACTACATCAGCCTGAAACCAGAAGAACTAGGTGGTGCCTGGCTACAACTGATGACTGCCCTGACAGGGAACACAACAGAGAACCTCTGAGAGAGTAGGAGAGCAGTGGGATGCAGACCTCAAATTCTCGTAAAAAGACCAGACTTAATGGTCTGACTGAGACTAGAAGGGCCCTGGAGGTCATGGTCCCCAGGCTTTCTGTTAGCCCAAGACAGGAACCATTCCCAAAGCCAACTGTTCAGACAGGAATTGGACTGGACTACGGGATAGAAAATGACACTGGTGAGGCGTGAGCTTCTTGGATCAATAGACACGTGAGACTATATGGGCAGCTCTTGTCTGGAGGGGAGATGAGAAGTCAGAGGGGGTCAGGAGCTGGCTTAATGGACATGAAAATAAAGGGTGGAGAGGAGGAGTGTGCTGTCTCATTAAGGGGAGAGCAACTAGGAGTATATAAGAAGATATATGTAAATGTTTGTATGTGAGACTGAGTTGATTTGTAAACTTCCACTTAAAGCACAATAAAAATTTTAAAAAAAGAAGAAAGAGAAGTGGTAGTTTTTTTTGTTTGTTTGTTTTGTTTTTTGTGATCACACTATCACTTTTACCTTTGATTGGCACAAGCTTTAATTTCAAGATAATTTTTAACATAATCAAGAGGGAGAAGTAGGAAAAGGGCTTTCCAACATTTCCATATTTTACTCTGATAGAAGGCCCGGTGAAGAGTTTATTCTATACTAACTAGTTAGCTGTTAAGAGATTGAAAAGACCATTAATAGAGGAATTTAAAAATCATGATTATAACTTTGTAGTTGATGATATCAGCAAATAATCACTTGCGTATTTCTGAGCCAAAGCGAAATACTGATAACTAAAATTTGGGAGTCATGTTGGGCATAGTGACTTCAAGAAGAAAGTCCAGCATCTAAAAAAAAAAAAGAAATGGTTGCAGTTATTAATGTATGTTTTAGGGAACAATCAAAGATTATAAGCCTCAAAATGGAATATAAATAATCTTTGTGTCACTAAATTTATTCACATAACAATTAAATCACTTATTCATGTCAACATATTTTCAACTTTTTATACATTCTGCTTATGTTTAAGTATAATGTATGTTTTTCCTGATATGTGAAATTATTAAGACTATTCGTACTTATCCTATTAAAATAGGTATGGCATATTTTTCTTTTATGTTTTCATGTATCTTTCTCAACAGATTTTGGATGTAAATGCATGACACCTTATATTTTATCTGTGTATAATGGAATGGTGTTCCTTGTTTAAGAAAAGGTAAAATCAGTTCAGTCAAGCAACTGTATAGTCTCCTGAAAAGCTAACAGATCAATCATACCCCAAAACCAAACCCAGTGCCGTTGAGTCGATTCCGACTCACAGAGACCCTGTAGGACAGAGTAGAACTGCCCCATAGAGTTTCCAAGGAGCAGCTGGTGGATTCAAACTGCTGACCCTTTGGTTAGCAGCCATAGCACTTAACCGCTATGCCACCAGGGTTTCCAGATCAATCATAGATATTATAAAATAAAGAGTTCACTATTCCTTAATTACATTCCACACTCCTTTCTCAGGTTTTAAAGAAAACCACGAATATTCAATAGAGAATCATAATGAAACAGCAAGTGACTTCATTTTATGAGGGTTGTTCTAACCATCAACAATTGGCCTGTTCCTCTTCATTCTCATCATTCTCATTTTCTTAATGGCTTTAATTGGCAACATATCCGTGATTATCCTCATCCCACTGGACACTCATCTCCACAGGCCCATGTATTTCCTACTTAGTTCAGCTGTCCCTCATGGGCTAGAATTACATCTCCACTATTCTCCCCAAGAAGGCTTCCAACTTCCTGTTTGGAATCAAGTCGATATCCTTCACTGGATGTGGAGTCTAGAGTTTCTTCTTTTTGACCTTGGAAATGCAGAAGCACCTCACTTGGCATCTATGGCCTATGACCATTATGTGGCCATTTGTTTTCCTCTTCACCATCCTATTTGTAAGACCAAAAGTGTGTGTGTGCTGATGACTACAAGATCTTGGATACTGAGTTCTATCAATGCCTGTGCCCACACGGCTTATGAACTCCTCATGCCCTATTGCTGATCCAGGACCATCAATCATTTCTTCTGTGATCTCACAGCCATATTGGCTCTGGCTTGCATGGACTCCTGGATCTATGAGTGCATAGTGTTTGTGAGCAGCACCTTCTTCCTTATGTTTCCTTTCATTGGCATTATTTGTTCTTGTGGCTGAGTTCTCCTTGCTGTCTACCACATGCCCTCATCAGAAGGGAGGGAGAAGGCCTATATGACCTGCAGTACCCACCTCACTGTGGTGACTTTGTACTGTGCACACTTTGTTTACAATTACCTATGCCCAAGATCCTTCTGAACTCCAACAGTAAACAAGGTTCTGGCTGTTTTCTACACCATCCTCACCCCTATGCTTAACTACGTCATCTACAGCCTGAGGAACAAGGAGGTGATGGGGACTCTGAGAAGTTAGAGAATCTGTTCTGTGAAAATGTAGACAAAGTTTCTACATCAGTCCTCAAGTTGCAGGTGTCTGTCTATTCTGCAGTGAACAGTCATTAAGAAAAATATTATTCAAGGCATGAGACAGGCTCTAAAATTATATTAGAAGATTTTTAAAAAGTAGAAGTTTGACAAAATAATTCTACATTACTAAGGTATAATTTTTTTTTCCCCTGAGGTGACTTTTTTTCTGTCAATATGAAAGGCATATATAGTCAACTAAATTTGAGAAATAAGAAGCTTTTATTACTATGTAGAAAAGAAAATGGAAACTGCCTAACATGAAGATATCATTCATCTTAACAATTCTACCATACTTAATTTCATTTATCTCTCAATATGACTAAATTAGAACAACAGAACAATGTTTTGTTGAGACTGAATCTAATCAAAAGCAAAATAATATTTTTTTTTCCATTAATTCACTCTTATTAGGTGTGTACTGTTTAATTTTTTTCCCCCAGTTTCAGGGGAAATGACAGATACAGGGATTTAGAAAGTATTACACAACTGTAGAGGAAATATTACAAGTTTATATTTTCCAGAAGGGGGGGCATAGATTTATCTGGATGAATGCTAGGAAGTGATTTATTAACAAGATAAGTAATTAGGGCTGGGGAGGTGCTAACTAAGGTATAGAAGAAGGAAAGCCTACTCTATAAGAAGATTAATGAAGTTACAGCCTAATAAGTACATGTAATACTATCATAGCCACTCACAACTGAGTCCCCAGCATAGACTCAAATTTTGCATCTCAAATAGTCGCTGGTACCCTTATATAAGACAATTTATGTTATGCATATTTTTACTATCCACTCATTAGACTCATATGTCTACTGAAATATTTTAGGGGGTAGGAGTGGGGGGCCAAGTTCTCTGCACCAGCATTTTAAATTGATGCATCATCTAAGTCTGTGCCTAAATGGGTCCCATCGTTATTTCCAGAAAAAAAAAAAAATGTCTTAGCCTAGGTATATATTCTAGGTGAACAGGTATTGCTGTCCAGGAGAGAATACTGCTGATATGCTACTCATTTTCTGAGGACACATGAAAAGAGGACGTTAGAATGAGCATGTAAAATAGACCTGGATTAACCAAGTCAACACAGCACTGAATATCTGATATCTTAGAATTTGAAATCATTATTTTCCTAGACAAGGAGATAACACATTTTGAAGGAATGCCATTAATTTTGATGTCTTTATACTAATTCCAAGTAACTATTTATAGTTTTCTCCACTAATAACAAAAGCTCAATTTATTGAATGGCAAATGAGTATGACTTCCTTATCTCCTACTTTAAAAGAAGTCAAAATTTCTTGTCACAAGTCACTATATGATACCTAAATACTACTGTGGAAAAAGGTAATAGTTTGGTTGCTGATGAAATATTTACCTAGTCTCACACAACTTACTTGATTCTCACATTTGTAGAGAAAAAAATAAGACAATTGCTGCTTTAGACCAATAACCAAATAACTAATGAGCACTTATGACATTGTTGGGGAAACAAATAAGTTTATTTCACACACACACATACACACACACACACAAATGGTGAGTCAATACGACAACTGGGAGTTAATCTAAGCTTTTTTTTTTTCTTTGTTTCATTGAAAAAGATCTACTCAATCAAAAAATCTTCTCAATCTTATCTATTGAGAATTTTGAAACACTTTCTCCCTCTCACAATCTTGAAATCACTACCTTATTCCAAGTCTTCAATTTCTCTTTCTTAGACTCTTTTCTAGCAAGGTATTCCAGTTGAGTCAAAATGGAATTTGGAATCTGACATTATCAGGTAGAGTTAGTTCTTAGCTGAAATACAGAAATAAGTTTAGTCCAATTCAATCAGAAAAAAATATTAAAAGAGAATCTTTAGAAATCTAGGTGAGTCACACTTAAAGCTATGAACAAAGCCCAATATGTGCCTGAGAATGAGTCTTGTGAAGACAACACTGTCGGCTCTCCTGGGAGCCATTCACAGACCCCCAGAACCAAATTATTGGCACCTATGGAAGCTGGGTTAATTTACTGCTATCTCATCCAATTGTCTTAGTCTGGTTATGTCTGGTGTCATAGTATCTAAAGCAGGGTCTAGGATGTATGCCTTGACCATAGCTGTAAAGTGTGCAGCAAAGTGTTTCTGAGTTGTATAACAGATACTGTCCACCACCTGTCTGTCTTATGTCATATTGTGATGTCTTGCATATTGCTCTGATGCTGAAGGCTACGCTAATGGTATTTGAAATACAGGCAGCATCACCAATGGTAGACAGGTTTCAGTGGAGCTTCCAAATTAAGACAGAATAGGAACAAAGCCTGACAATATACTTTCAAAATTTAGCCAATGAAAAACTTAAGGATCACTTGCTTAGGACACATCATCAGGAGGAATCAGTTGCCAGAGGAGGGCATCCTGTTTGATGAAGTAAGGGCCAGTGAGGGGAAGGGAGACCTTTGGTGAGATGGGCTGGCACCATAGCCACATCAGTAGGCTTGAAAATGCTAGTAATCATGAGGATGACACAAGATCAGGCAATGTTCTATTCTGTTGTACATTGTTCACTGAGTTGGAGTCGATTAGATGGAAACTGTTTATCTATGTATCTAACTATCTATCTATCTACCTACCTATCTATCATTTGTCTATCTGTCCAGTAGATACTGGCACTTTTCCTAAAACTTATCAAAGGGTATTCCGATATAAAAAGAATCAAATATCCTATAGGCTTTCTACTAAACCATGGGTCACCTGGCCCCTCAATTATATCTTTACATGGGCTTTGATGAGTGAGAGATAAGATTATATGAGAAGTTAGTTTTAGGCACAGTACTTGAGTAAATAGGCATGGGAGATAGAAACAGTAGAAACCATTTGATGTCCTCTCTGATTAGGTTGCAAAATCTTCTCAGGGCACTATTGAGACAAAGACTGTGATTAGAAGCAAAAGAGGCACCTTTGTCATGAAGTACTTTCTGAAAATGTTGGGTAAGAGCTGGGGCTCTGAGATCTAATGATCAAATGTGACACAGAGCTGGGTAGAAAAGCTGTATCTCCATTTCATCAATAAACATAGTGTGGCCACAACAATGCAGGTACATCTGAATACTCTTACCTCTCTTTGACATCCCAATAGACCTGAATTTTCCTAATTTCCTGAAATGGAGCCCTGGTTGAATCTGAGGATGACTGTGATTGTCTGTCTCTTCCTTCTCTAATTTTAGGCTGTCTTGAAATTGCTCCTTCAGTGATCTAACCAAAGTACATTTTGATGATGTCACAGTCCTTAGTTTGGTATAAAATATTCTCCATTACTTTAACAATCCCTACATCTGCAGGGTCATACCTTAAAACTCTACCTAAACTTTATGTTCTCTTTATGTTACATCTAACGCAGTTCTATGAACAAGCTATGATAACTTCATGACTTCAATTATACAATAACCCTTATCTACAATCTATTACCCACTGTCCTCACATGGAGTTCTTTGACCAACTAATTCATACTTCCCTCATTTCTCAAGGTTAAGGTCAGATGTTATCTAAAGAGGAAAAGTATCGCCGAGCCTCCATGTTCAATTGTATCCTTCCTCTCTGTTCTCATGCATCTCCATTATTCCTACCAATGAAGCATATCATCACACGTTTTGTAATTATCATTTTTTCAGTATCTTTACCTTGTCCATTACTGTTAACCATTAGTAATTTGATCTATTCTTCTTTGTATGCCCAGGTCTTCCTTAATGACTATCTGTTTTACCTTCAAATGGTTTGCTCCTTAAAGCTTGTCTTGGTTCGCCTTAGCCCATCGTATTCCACATAATAATTAGGACCAGTTTGAAAGTTTCCACAAAAAAGGTGGGATTTTGAGTGGGACTACTTTGAATTTCTTTATTAGTTTGTCATGTTAAACAACAATTTCTGACAACGCTAGAATTAAGCTTCAAGGCTTTATTTGGTTCCAGAGAGATTCGTGAGTCAGGCAGTAAAAATTTAGTAAAACTAGGAAGTGTTCACCTGAGCAAGGAGAGGTTGAAAGTTTTTATAGAAAGCAAAAGACAGAGAGAATAAAAGCATTTTTTCATATATTTGCACATATTATCAGGTAAAGGACAGAGCAGGATGTATAGAACACATAAACATTTTAATTTACCTATTCAACAGGGTCCATTAATGTCTGGCTAAAACAACTAATCAAGCAGCCTGACCAAAACATTTGTACAAGCAGAAATGCTTGTGCGTACCAATGAGGTCAAAAAAGATAGGAATTTCAGACTAAGCGGGGGTGAAATCATCCAAGCGTCCTGCCTCCAACTAGTCTGAAGGATAAAGTGCAGATTCAATAGCCAAAAAATAAAATCTTTTTACTGTTGACTCTCCGGAGCCAATAAAAAGTGTAATCTAACTGTATACAAATGAATTTATGAAGGGCAGAACATCATTCATACTGTATTAATTATTTCATGGATTCTTTACAAAGATTTAGGACATAAATATCTGCTACCTCAATCTTCCAGTTTTTCAGAAAAATTAAATACCCTTGCTGTCCCCCATGCTCTGTGTGTGGTGTGTCTTGGGAAGGCATGTGGCTCTCATTTCCCATTCCCTTCCAAAGCACTCTTAGAAATAAAAGGAATGTTTCAGAATTCCTTCATTCCCTGTGTTTGTTGGGGTGGGATAGATGCTATTAGGGGCTCAGTTAGTACTTCCTGGTACGTCTACTACAACATGGCATGTCTACTATCCTTTGGCCACCCCATGTACTAGTCATTGTGGATGCCCTGAGGATGATTCTTTCTTGAGTTCCAACAACAGGCTTTCTAGTTTTCAAATCTCCAAGTACATCTAGGGGTTTCTATCTCACATCCACTACACCTGTGTTTGTGACCCTAGTGAGTAACTCTTAGGCAGAGTCTAAAATGCCCTTCTTTCCTGTAGAAATTCACTCTGAGCTTCTCTACCCTCCACAAATTTAGACCTAGCTTGTAAAACACTCATGACAAATGCTTTTTGTCTTCTCAATATATCATAAATACTGTGTGCTGAGTATGTTCAAAGGCAGTGTTTTAACCCTGACAAGGATACACTTTAACTTTCTAAAATCAGATTTTTACAGATTTAGTGCACTTTAACTTTCAAGTAGTTGTCTTTACTAGGAACTGTAAAGATTCAAATATTTAAGAAACCTAAAAAAAAACCTTACTGAACCAACATTGTTAATTTCCTTCAAGTCAGCTTTGATTCCTGGTGAACTTATGTATAAGAGAAAGAAACTTTCTCCAGTCCACTATATTATGCAATATTTTGTGTGATTATGAGGTTTTCATTGGCTAATTTTGGGGATTTCTTCCTAGTCCATCCTAGTCTAGAAACTTTGTTGAAATATGTCCACTCTGTTTTTTTTTTTAATTGTACTTTAGATGAAGTTTTACCGAACAAACTAGCTTCTCATTAAACAATTAGTACACATATTGTTTTGTGACATTGGTTGTCAACCCCAAGACATGTCAGTATTCTCTCCTTCTCCACCTATTCTCTATTGCCAGCTTTCCTGTTCCTTCCTGACTTCTAGTCCTTGTCTCTGGGCTGGTGTGCCCATTTAGTCTTGTTTTGTTTTATGGGCCTTTCTAATCTTTGGCTGAAGGGTGAACCTCAGGACTGACTTCATTACTGAGCTAAAAGGGTGTACAGGGTTCACAATAGAGGGCCCCAGTCAGAGCTGGAGAAAAATGTAGAACAAAATTCTAACTCATACACACACACACATACACACACACACAAAAATAGACCAGACTTACTGGTCTGACAGAAACAGGAAAAACCCCAAGAGCATGGCCCCCTGACACCCTGTAGCTCAGAAATCTGTCCACTCCTGATAGACTGTGCTGGTATTTTAAATCATAGCAACAGAAAAGCCACCACAATACAACAAACTGACAGGTGAGATGTGAGAAGCAATATTGCCCTTTTCCAATAAAAACATATTATTAATTCAGTTAATGAAGAACATAAGAAATATAAGAATATTTAATGTATTATGTTAAATAAAAATGCATTATTGCATATTTTTAAAGAGTTAATCCCACTGAAGCAATATGATCCCTCTCATTGTCTATTTAAAAAAAAATGTTTTATAATTTCATAGGCCTTTCCAATAGAATAGAAACAATTTGAAAATACACAATACCTAAGATGAGTTAAAGACTGCTACCAAATGACTGATATCATAAAAATTTCTACTTTAAATTTGTATAAAATTTATTACATTCCATTTTATTTATTAAGTTTGTTGGCCAATACAACTAAAAATGGAAAATTAACATGCAGATACATCATTACTATGCACTGACATAATACAATATATAAAACTGATGACTATAAAATTTAAATGACACAATATTAGAATGATCTACTAAATGTACTCATTTCTTTCACCCTGAATTGACCTTTTACGTACCTGTGAAAACAACCGGAAAAATTATCAGAACTCCTTTGCCAAACTTGACTCATGACCATGCTGGGTTATTAGTGACTAGCTCCGTGCTGTCCAAGTCTCAGTGGACAATCCCAAGTGAATACAAACAAAACAAGTATTAGAATCACTAACCAGATCAAGAAGGCCTGGAATCATGATTTTTGGTGAGTCTCCATTGAGTTATCTAAAATGTTAAGTGCAGGGATGAGACATGTATGTGCATTTTTGTTTCAAATATATTCAAAGCAGTCGACTCCAAAAAATGACTTTGTTCACGTGATGACTGTAGGTCCACTGTCAGCTGATCAATCCAATGAGTTTGTGGAAGTGAGAACATAAAAAAAGGTAGTATTCTAAATTTTATTCTTATTTTTATTCCTCATATATGAACAGGAACTTTTCTGTAATAATTAAAGAACTTGTATAGAATTAATTAAGTACTGCTATTTATAAGTATTGGAATAAGCCATTTATATATTCAGGTATCTCATTAATGAGGAAACTGCAAAAAGAAAATTTTATTAGACTTAATTGGGTCTAAAAGGAAATAAATATATACTTATATAAAATTTGTATATATATCAATGTATATCCTTAAAACTTAAAAATCAATAGGTATACTTTTTAAAGATACGAAGATCTTTTTAAACCTAAAACATAAGCTATAATACAAATCTGGAAAGAAGAGGTGAGATTTTGAACCACCCACTTAGCTACTAGCAGAAAGTGCAGCAGTTGGGACTCACCAGCTGCTCAGAGGAAGAAAGCTGGGGAAAGCTGATTCTGTAAAAATGACAGCTTTGGAAACCCTATGTGGCAGTTCTACTCTGTCCTGTGGGGTCACTATCAGTTGCAATCGACTCTCCATGACCTCATGCGGCAAGAACAACAACACTGTGAATTGAGGGTGAAACATAGTAAAATAGAATATACAGTAAATGATTAACATTATCTGTGAAACTTGTTCCTGAATTTATGATTAACAGACTCAGGCCTACCCTCAAAAACAGTGCATTTATGAAAATACGGTCACTTCCGAAATAATCCGGTTCTGTGTGACAAAATATATAATAAATGTTCACGTGACCTAAAATGGGACCTCAAATGTAAGAAAAATTTGTCTGTAATTGAGCAAATAAATTTATAAAACAAATTATATTTAAGAGGAGGCTTGAAGGAGAAATTGGATTTATTAAGGAAGGGAAGATGCATTGTGCCTGGAGCCTGTGACAGAATGTTTTGGAGATAGGTCAAGAGTGCAGCCGGAAGAATTCCTTTAATATGGAGCTACTAACATGAATTATATTCTCCATAAATAGAAGGGTTTTCATGGAAGTAAGTGATGAGATCACATAGGTGTTGATTCCATTGTATTAATCCTTCTGGCAGTCTGGATTCATGTCTGAACTGAAATCATTCTGGACTTTCAGTGATAAGTTTAGGAATTGAGTGATAGAATTATGTAAGAGTTCTTCAAGTTCAGAATTAGAAGATTCGAAGCAGAGTTGGAGAGAGGGTAGTAGCTGGATTTTTTACAACACTGTTCACCAAAAATCCTACAGCATGAAATACAGACAATGGAAAGTTGTTTGGGGTCTAATTCATAAATGTGTTATTTGCATTAGATGGGAGATGAGAGTCACTGGAAATGAGAGTGCTAATTCATCCTGGAGGAAGCTTTTGATGGGCCCAAGTGAAAGAAGACTGATAAAGCTAACTCTTAAGAGCCCAAATTTTCCACAGCAATTGTGAAGGCAGCATTTCCTGTGTCCTTCATTTACTTCTTTCTTTCTTTGCTCATGAGTGAAGAGTGGTTAGTGCTGTGTCTTACTTGCTGTTCTGCCTTATACGACTCACTCTTTTTAATTAAGCACCTGGAGATTACTTGTCAGATTTCATATGAAAATACAAAATGGAAGCTATAGTAAAGGTAAAATATGAATGTCTAAAATTACTTATCTACTGGAAAAGAAAATATTTTCTAAATTTCTAAGACATCATCTGGAAATAATTCAGGGATCATAGGATTAGTAGATGTGCTACGGTTATCCAGGTTTTGTTTTTAAATTAAAAAAACTATGCCTAATTGCAGTGCTTTATGATTTTAACTTTGCATTTTATTTATTTATATTTTACCTCCTCTATAAATTATTGGAAACCCTGGTGGCATAGTGGTTAAGTGCTATGGCTGCTAACCAAGGGGTCTAAACTTCCCATGAAGCAATAATCCCACCTTCATTAACAACCTGACAGAGCTATTGTGAGAAACAGAGTAGTGAATATAAACAATTTGAAAACTATAACACTATACAAACATAGTGGATAAAAAATATTTGAATGAAAATGACAACAATTATGTTGATGGCAATGACAATGGTGATAATGAAGAGGATAAAGGTCTCAGTTACTGTTCAATGATGTCTTATACCCACACTAAGTATTCACTATGTATTATATACAGCTTGGAATAATCTATATTTTGTTCTGTTTTGTTTTAATATCTGCTCCATATATAAACTGTGTTAAAGAGGTAAATTCACTACCCCATATTTACATAACTAGTAAGTAGCAGAGCAAGAATTAGATCCAGTTTTGACTTAAACTCTCCGTATTTGTGCAGTGAAGCAGATAAACGCACCCCTGTTCCGAACCCAAATTTGAAGGCTGTATGGTAGAAACCAGTTCCTATCTATCTATCAGAGTATCTGTTAACCTACTTCTCGATTCATCTATGACTAATGCTGATGATTGGCCATTGTGGAATTTCTTGAAGGTATATGATTTAGAAGCACACAAACACTGTATATTTATGATCTCTTTATACCTTAACAAATTTATAATTATTAAACTCTATTCACTTCTAATTAATTAGATATAATTTGCTTAAATATTAAATAAGATTATTACTTCCTAAGACACCTAACTAACTAATATAAACCATTATATACTCTCTGTCTCTTTAGTTGAATTAGTTGTGGAAACCTTTGGTGCAATGAGGAATCACATGTAGAATTATGTACAAGGACACTGTGCATTGTCTAGATGTCAGAAGATACTCTTCTAGGTCATCTGGTACTGATTCTGTAAAAACCAATTTACAACAGAGTAAGTTCTAGACACCTGATAGCAATTCAAAATACTTTCTGCATAGACATGCAGAATTAGGTATGATTTGTCCCTTGTATGGAACTGAAAAAAAAATTTTTTTTTTTTTTATGGAACTGAGGTTGGCTCTATCGAGCCAGTGCATAAAAAATCGTTCTGTTTTGCTGGTGCCTAGCCTTGCAGGTGAGTAAAGAAGGCCACTATCTGGAGATTGTTAATAAAAGTTTACACCTCTATCTCTATCTTCCATGTACAGATGTGGTCCATGTTTCAGGCTTGTTTCTCCTTTTCTATGAAACCATCATCAGGATGTTTTCTGCTTGTTCTTTCCTCCTGTATGTAATGTCATTATTGATGATGCTGATTATAAAGTCAAAAGGTTTTAGGGGAATTATAAAAATCAAGACAGGTGAAAATGTTTTATAAATTGGCTACATTTGTATCACTTGTTGATACTTTAGTGGATAAAAGACATAGGAAAGGGACACATAATTTATTTGGGTTTATTTTTATGAGAAAAAGGACATTCTCTTCTTTTATACTTTTAGAGCTTGAAACAATGGCTGATGCTGTCAGGCATACAGTTCCTTTAAATGATATCAGAAAGCAAGATATTAGCACATAAGAACAGGGAACATGGGTAATCAAAAAGATATTGCATTGGAAGTCATGAAATATGGGGCCAAATAATAGATCTGATGTGCCGTTCATTATTTCCGTACTGTACTTCTTTTTCTTCATCTTTAAACTGGGATAATATTAACTACCTCAAGGAGACTTTATCATAGACAGCCCTATATAAAAATATAAATGATACAAGTCATTGCAATGGTAATTTCATTGATAATTTCAAATATTGCATTTTCTATCTTGTCAATAATTGAAATACTAAAATAATTATATACTATGATATCAATCTAATATTTAGGTCTCAGTGAATCTAAATATTTTTTAAAAATATGCTTTCTCAATTTTTCTTGCAGAAGTTACCAGAGGTCATACAATAATCAAGTAATATATTCTCCACCCAGGATCAGGACTCTGCTGTTAGATTCTTACAATTTATTTAGAGATTTAAATATGTAATAATTGAAGTGTGTTTAAATTTTTATCAGTGATGTAATTTTTAAATCATGTATGTTTTATTCAAGGACTGAATGTACATGATGTTAATAGCCAAGAAAGGTAAGCAGTGGCCCCAGAACTCACTCATCCTCACCCCTCAAGGCAATGACTTCAAATTATTTTGCTCTCTGTCCTCCATTTTTACACTCCTACTTTCAAACAACGTGTTTGTCTTCTAAAACTTGATTCCTAAATCCCAAATACTGTCTCGTGCCTTAGGCCACTGTGTTTGAGGTGCTGCCCTCCCCACTTCCCCCCTCCAAACCCTTTGCCTTTCCTCCATTCTCCCAACAAAGTTACATCCCATTTCGTGACTTGTGAGAAGGGTTTGAGAGTATTGTTTAAGCTTCTAGGATTTATTGTTTATACATAAAAATTTAACGTTATTAGAAAACCTGACAGTATTTGGTCATCCTGTATATATTTCTTATTATTATTACTATTATTTCTGTCAAGACAGGTTTAGAATCTTCTCTTTGTAGCTGATATTGAGGCTTTTCAAGAAAATATTTTCCTGAAGACATTTAGAATTTTGAAGAAAATACTTTCCACTAATATAGTTCTCATTTATTTTTCTATGTGGTTTGCATGCATTTTAATATGATGGCTCATGAATTTAAGTTCTGAATGTTTTCCTTTGATTATATTAACTCCATAATTATTTTTCTATACGCACTTCTAAGAATGCCCATAAACACATGTAGGCACCTCCTACATTACATATTTAATTCACTTAACCCAGTCCCAGTGCTGTTGAGTCGATTCTGACTCAACAGCGACCCTATAGCACAGAGTAGAACTGCCCCACAGAGTTTCCAAGGATCGCCTGGCGGATTCGAACTGCTGACCCTTTGGTTAGCAGCCGTAGCACTTAACCACTTTAATTCACTTATCATTTCTAAATGTCAGTCCTTTTATATTGTTGTCTTCTTTTTTTCTGCAAGATTTTCTCTATAAATACTTTCAAAATGTTAACCTAAAATCATTTATATAGATTATTATCTTTTTAATTCCCAGGAGCTCTTTCTTGTTACCTGATATTTCCTTTTATATAGCACAATATTCTGTAATGCTGATTTAATAACTTCTCAGTCTTCTCTGAAGATTTGCAATGTTTTTCAGAATTTTTTTTCCTCTCCCTGTATTTTCTCTCAGTCATTTGTAGCTTGCTGTATATAAGTGTATATGTATGTATGTGTATACACATGTATGTGCAGGGACAGATTAACCAGTAAGCAAGGTGTGCAAGGGTTTACAATAAGCAAGGTATGCACTGGCTCGATTGTGTTTAACCTATAATGCACAATTTCACCTGTTTTTCACCACAGGTGAAATTGTGCACTAGAGATTAGTAAGCACGGGTAAGCCCACACATACCTTGATTATTGTAACCCGTCCTTATGTGTATGAATCTCCTTTCATTTTGGAGACTTTCTCAAAGGTGTGGTGAATTTATCTTTAACATAATACTTCAGTCCTGAACACTACAACCCTTTTTGGACATAGGTGATACGTTTGTGGTCTTCATTCTGGAGAATTCTCCCACATACCTCCATCTAGAAAATTCTCAAGATGTTATTCTTCCTTACATTTAAGTGAGAGACCGTTTCTTCATCCAAATTCCTTCTTCCAAAGGACCTGAATTATTTTATCTGTCATTGTCTCATCTTCAGTTCTCATTCTTAATCACTGTATATACTTTTTCTTTTTAAATTTATAACATTTTTATTATTTAATCATCATGTAATTGAGTTTTAAATACAAGAAAACAATTTAGAAAAGAGGAATGAATAAGAGAAGGTGCAATGTGCTATGTCAGCTAAGCATCAGGTAAGCAGAATGACAGAATGCACTTCCTCTTTGGGGAGAGCTTGAGCTGAGTCATGGCAGCTACAATGGTCATGGCATACAGATGCTCCAGTAATGGGTCTGCTTTAACTAGAAATTTGGAAATTGAGTGAGGAGGTAGACAGGAATGCACAACAGGGAAAATTGAAAAAAAAAATTAATATAACTTTGTGTAAGTGGTACTTGGCAGTGATAATTCATCACAGACACCTGAACGGAAGATCCAAATAATGATAACACACTTCAAGGAATTTTGATTTGTCGTTATTGTGGACAGAGCACTCAAGAAAGAAATACCTCAGCATGAGCTGATACATTGCTGCTGAAAATCTTAGGACCTAAATGTAGGAAAAAAAACATATCCCTTGAGGGTAATAAAAATGTATTTATAATATGAGTCTATAATAGATTTTCAGTGCTTACAACTTGAGTATAAAATCTGACCTTGTTGATCCCTAATTATGGGACAATAAAAATCATTATAGATATATTTTTTTTCTTTGACTTCATAAATTTCTTATGACATGTTTTGGCCATAAATGTTTGCTTCCTCAAATTTTATCAAGGTGCCAGAAACTCTAGGGTTCTTTTTCAAAGTAGCTAAGTTTAGTCCTTTTTTTAAGAGAAGTAAATTTCATAAATCAGTCATAGTCTGAATAAACTAAGGAATTAAAAAAAAAAAAAAGCTTAACTTACCTAACTTATTTACTCTTCTGTCTGTTTTTAGCAAAAACACATGAATGGCTGATGGAAAATTATAACCAAACATCAACTGATTTCACCTTATTAGGGTTGTTTCCGCCATCGAGGATTGGCCTGTTCCTCTTCATTCTCACCATTCTCATTTTCTTAATGGCTTTGATTGGCAACTTGTCCATGACTCTCCTCATTCTCCTGGACACCCGTCTCCACACACCCATGTATTTCCTACTTAGTCAGCTCTCCTTCATGGACCTGAATTACATCTCTACCATAGTCCCCAAGATGGCTTCCAACTACCTGTTTGGAATCAAGTCTATCTCCTTCATTGGATGTGGAGTCCAGAGTTTCTTCTTTTTGACTTTGGCAGGTGCAGAACCACTTCTCTCGGCATCCATGGCCTATGACCGTTATGTGGCCATTTGTTTTCCTCTTCATTATGCTATCCATATGAGCAAAAGGGTGTGTGTGCTAATGATTACAGGATCTTGGGTAGTGGGTTCTATTAACTCCTGTGCCCATACTGCATATTTGCTCCGTATCCCCTATTGCCGATCTAGGGCCATCAATCATTTCTTCTGTGATGTCCCTGCAATGGTGACTCTGGCTTGCATGGACACTTGGGTCTATGAGTACACAGTGTTTGTGAGCACCATCTCTTTCCTATTTTTTCCTTTCATTGGCATTACTTATTCCTATGGCCGGGTTCTCTTTGCTGTCTATCACATGCCCTCATCAGAAGGGAAGAAGAAGGCCTATTCAACATGCAGTACGCACCTCACCGTGGTGACTTTGTACTGTGCACCTTTTGCTTACACCTATCTCCACCCAAGGTCACTCCAATCTCCCACAGAAGACAAGGTTCTGGCTGTTTTCTACACCATCATCACCCCTATGCTCAACCCAGTCATCTATAGCCTGAGGAACAAGGAGGTGATGGGAGCCCTGAGGAGAAATATCCAGAGAATCTTCTTTGTGAAAGTGTAGACAAGAATTTCTGCATCAGTGCCCAAGCTACAGGTGTAAATCTGTTCAGGGGTTCACAGTTACTATGAAATTATTATTCGAGACCTAAAGACAAGGAATACACTTAGTGGATTAAAAAACTGACATTTGACCAAAAAAACAAATGTGTATATATATATATATCCCCAAGCCACAATTTTTACATTCTTTGTGGTGATGATTTTCCTATCAGAGTAAAAGAAATATGTTTTCCAATAATTTCTAAAGAGTAAGATTTTTTTTTTAATATAGAAAACTGGAATGGAAACAGCCTGCTTTGAAGTTACTATTCAGCATGCAGTTCTAATATATATAATTTATTTTCCAGTATAAATAAATTAGGACTAGAAAACAATGAATATTTTAGAATGAGGATATAATGGAAAGCAAATGAATCTTAGGTTTATTTCTATTAATTTTTACTTTTAGTGGTTATTCCTATATTTCTAATATTCAGAACTGGCAGGTATAGGGAATAGGCAGAGAGATTTTCGTGTATTTAGAAGACCTTTTTTATACACTAGGGACACTATGAATCAGAATCGACTCAATGGCAATGGGTTTGGGTTGTGGTTTATACTGCTATGGAAGATAGATGTCAAGGTTGTCTTCAGTAAGGTTTATCTGGGTAAATCCTAAGGAAGTGATTTATTAACAGGACTACTCAAGGTCAATAATTAGGGCTGTGAAGTTGCCAACTGGGCTTTAGAAGGATAAGAGCCTACTATATGAGAAGATTAATATGATTTATAAACAATCAGAGCCACTCCTACAATAAGCTCTCAGCACATACTCAATGCCTTGTCTTTGCCAAAAATTTAAAAAGTTGAAGTATTTTCAAAACCTTTAAAAAAATTTATATACAACCAATATTACTCTTCAGTTGAAACATATTATTAATTCAGATACTAGAGACCATGGATAGTCTATATAGAAATGAAAAATTGCAACCTGGACCTTGTTGGAGAATGAAGAACACCAAAGACACAAGGTACGTATGAGCCCAAGAGACAGAAAGGGCCACATAAATCAGAGTCTACAGCAGCCTAAGACGAGAAGTACTAGACGGTGCCTGGCTACAGCCGAAGACTGCCCTGACAGGAAACACAACAGAGAATCCCTGATGGAGCAGGAGAGCAGTGGGATGCAGACCTCAAATTCTCGTTAAAAGACCAGACTTAATGGTCTGACTGAGACTAGAAGGACCCAGGAGGTCATGGCCCCCAGACTTTCTGTTAGTCCAAGACAGGAACCATTCCCAAAGCCAACTCTTCAGACAGGGTTTGGACTGGACTATAAGAAAGAAAATGGCTACTGGTGAGGAGTGAGCTGCTTGGATCTAGTAGACGCATGAGACTATGTGGGCAGCTCTTGTCTGGAGGGAAGATGAGAAGGTAGAGGGGGACAGAAGCTGGCTGAATGGACATGGAAATAGAAGGTGGAGAGAAGGAGTGTGCTGTCTCACTTAGGGAAGAGCCACTAGGAGAATATAGCAAGCTGTATATAAATTTTTGCATGAGAGACTGACTTGATTTGTAAACTTTCACTTAAAGCACAATAAAAATAATAATAAAAAAGAGTGTGGTATTAGAATAAAGATAAATAAGAAAAATAAACAAATAAATGCATTATTTCATATTTTAAGAATATTATTCCCAACAAAGTGAGTAATGATACCTTTTTATAGCCTGTTTCAATAATAAAACATTGTTTTATAATTAAATAGGCCTTTCCAACAGAATGAATACAATTTGAAAATACATAATATACAAACTGTGTGATATTTGAAGGATTTTTCTTATACATTTTACTGAAGTTATCACATTCTATTTGAATTTATTAAATTTGTTGGCCAATATAATCAAAACTGGTGAACAAACTGTTATGTGTAGACACATCATTATTATGCAATTACTGAAAAGCAATCTATAAAATAGATGACTCCATAAAACATTAGTGAAATAGTAATATTTAAAGGATCTAGCCAAATATATGTGATTTTTTCACTACTGAATTGACCCTTAATACACCTGTAAAGAATTCAGAAAAATTATAAAAACTCCTTCCCTGGGTCCATTCTGTGTCATTAGTGACTTGTTCTATGGTGCCCAAGTCTCACTGGACATTCCCAAGTGAATACAAAAAACAAAAACAAGAATCAACAACCAGGTCAAGAAGTCCTGCATGAGGGTTTTTGGTGAGTCTCCACTGGGTTATCTAAAATATTAAATGCAGGGATGAGAGATGAATAAGTACTTTTGTTTTTAAATAATTTTTATTGTGCTTTAAGTGAAAGTTTACAAATAGAGTCAGCCTCTCACATATAAACTTATATGCACCTTACTACATACTCCCATTTACTCTCCCCCTAATGAGTCAGCCCACTCCGTCCTTCCAGTCTCTCCTTGCGTGACCCTTTGGCCAGTTTCTAACCCTCTCTACCCTCCCATCTCCCCTCCAGACAGGAGATGCCAACACAGTCTCAAGTGTCCACCTGATAACAAGTAGCTCACTCCTCATCAGCATCTCTCTCCAACCCATTGTCCAGTCCAATCCATGTCTGATAAGTTGTCTTCTGGAGTGGTTCCTGTCCTGGGCCAACAGAAGCTTTAGGGACCATGACCGCAGGGGTTCCTCTAGTCTCAGTCAGACCATTAAGTCTGGTCTTTTTATAAGACTTTGGGGTCTGCATCCCACTGTTCTCCTGCTCCCTCAGGGGTTCTCTGTTGTGCTCCCTGTCAGGGCAGTCATCAGTTGTGGCCGGGCACCATCTAGTTCTTCTGGTCTCTGGATGATGTAAGTCTCTAGTTCATGTGGCCCTTTCTGCCTCTTGGGCTCATAATTACCTTGTGACCTTGGTGTTCTTCATTCTCCTTTGATCTGGGTGGGTTGAGACCAATTGATGCATCTTAGATGGCCACTTGTTAGCATTTAAGACCCCAGATGCCACACTTCAAAGTGGGAGGCAGAATGTTTTCTTATTAGAATTTATTTTGCCACTTGACTTAGATGTCTCCTGAAGCCATAGTCCCCAAACCCCTGTCCTTGCTCCACTGACGTTCGAAGCATTCAGTTTATTCAGTAAACTTCTTTGCTTTTGGTCCAGTCCAGTTGAGCTGACCTTCCCTGTATTGAGTGTTGTCCTTCCCTTCACCTATAATAGTTCTTATCTACTATCTAAACAGTAAATAACCCTCTCCCACCCTCCCTCCCTCCCCTCTCTGGTAACCACAAAAGAATGTGTCCTTCTCTGTTTAAACTATTTCTCAAGATCTTATACTAGTGGTCTTATACAATATTTGTCCTTTTGCATCTGATTAATTTCACTCAGCATAATGCCTTCCAGATTCCTCCATGTTATGAAATGTTTCACAGATTCATCACTGTTCTTTATTGATGTGTAATATTCCCATAATTTATTTATCCGTTCATCCATTGATGGACATCTTGGTTGCTTCCAGCTTTTTGCCATTGTAAACAATGCTGCAATAAACATGGGTGTGCATATATCTGTTCGTGTAAAGGTTCTTATTTCTCTAGGATATTTTCCAAACAGTGGGATTTCTGGGTTGTATGGTAGTTCTATTTCTAACTTTTTAAGAAAACACCAGATAGATTTCCAAAGTGATTGTACCATTTTACATTCCCACCAGGAGTGTCTAAGAGTTCCAATCTCTCCGCAGCCTCTCCAACATTTATTATTTTGTGTTTTTTGAATTAATGCCAGCCTTGTTGGAGTGAAATGGAATCTCTTTGTAGTTTAATTTTCATTTCTCTAATGGCTAATGATTGAGAGCATTTTCTCATGTATCTGTTATCCGCCTGATATCTTCTTTAGTGAAGTGCATGTTTATGTCCTTTGCCCTATTTTTAATTGGGTTGTTTGTCCTTTTGTGGTTGAGTTTTAACAGAATCATATAGATTTTAGAGATCTGGCTGGTCGGAAATGTCATAGCTGAAAATTCTTTCCCAATCCATAGGTGGTCTTTTTACTCTTTTGGTGAAGTCTTTAGATGAGCATAGGTGTTTGATTTTAGGAGCTCCCAGTTATCTGGTTTCTCTTCGTCGTTTTTGGCAATATTTTCTATTCTGTTTATGCCTTGTATTAGGGCTCCTAATGTTGTCCCTATTTTTTCTTCCATGATTTTTATCATTTTAGTCTTTATGTTTAGGTCTTTGATCCACTTGGAGTTAGTTTTTGTGCATGGTGTGAGGTATGGGTCCTGTTTCATTTTTTTGCAAATGGATATCCAGTTATGCCAGCACCATTTGTTAAAAAGACTATCTTTTCCCCAATTAACTTTGTCAAATATCAGCTGCTTATATGTGGATGGATTTATATCTGGGTTCTCAATTCTGTTGCATTGGTCTATGTGCCTGTTGTTGTACCAGTACCAGGCTGTTTTGACTACTTTGGCTGTATAATAGGTTCTGAAATCAGGTAGAGTGAGGCCTCCCACTTTCTTCTTCTTTTTCAGTAATGCTTTATTTATCCTGGGCTTCTTTCCCTCCCATATGAAGTTGGTGATTTGTTTCTCCATCACATTAAAAAATGTCATTGGAATTTGAATCAGAAGTGCATTGTATATATAGATGGCTTTCGGTAGAATAGACATTTTTACTATGTTAAGTCTTCCTTTCCGTGAGCAAGGTATATTTTTCCTCTTACGTAGGTCCATTTTAGTTTCTTGCACTAGTAAATAAGTCTTCCTTTCCGTGAGCAAGGTATGTTTTTCCACTTATGTAGGTCCCTTTTTGTTTCTTCTACTAGTACTTTGTAGTTTTCTTTATATAGGTCTTTTACATCTTTGGTAAGATTTATTCCTAAGTATTTTATCTTCTTAGGGGCTACTGTGAATGGTATTAGTTTGATGATTTCCTCTTCGATGTTCTTTTTGTTGATGTAAAGGAATCCAAGTGATTTTTGTATGTTTATCTTGTAACCTGAAACACTGCCAGACTCTTCTATTAGTTTCAGTAGTTTTCTGGAGAATTCCCTAGGGTTTTCTATGTATAAGATCATGTCATCTGCAAATAGAGATAATTTTACTTCTTCCTTGCCAATCCGGATGCCCTGTATTTCTTTGTCTAGCCTAATTGCTCTGGCTAGGACCTCTAGCAGAATGTTGAATAAGAATGATGATAAAGGGCATCCTTGAATGGTTCCCATTCTCAAGGAAAATGCTTTCAGGCTCTTTCCATTCAGAATGATGTTGGCTGTTGGCTTTGTATAGATACCCTTCATTATGTTGAGGAATTTTCCTTTAATTCCTATTTCGCTGAGAGTTTTTATCATGAATGGGTGTTGGATTTTGTCAAATGCCTCTTCTGCATCAATTGATAAGATCATGTGGTTTTTGTCTTTTGTTTTATTTATATGGTGGATTACATTAATGGTTTTTCTAATATTAAACCAGCCTTGCATACCTGGTATAAATCCCACTTGGTCATGGTGGATTATTTTTTTGATATGTTGTTGAATTCTATTGGCTAGAATTTTGTTGAGAATTTTTGCATCTATGTTCATGAGGGATATAGGTCTGTAATTTTCTTTTTTTGTGAAGTCTTTACCTGGTTTTGGTATCAGGGATATGGTGGCTTCATTGAATGAGTTAGGTAGTATTCCATCATTTTCTGTGCTTTGAAATAGCTTTAGTAGTAGTGGTGTTAATTCTCTCTGAAAGTTTGGTAGAACTCTGCAGTGAAGCTGTCCGGGCCAGGGCTTTTTTCTGTTGGGAGTTTTTTGATTACCTTTTCAATCTCTTTTTTTGTTATGGGTCTATTTAGTTGTTCCACTTCTGATTGTGTTAGTTTATGTAGGTAGTGTTCTTCTAGGAATTCATCCATTTCTTCTAGGTTTGCGAATTTGTTAGAGTACAATTTTTCATAATAATCTGAAATGATTCTTTTAATTTCAGTTGGGTCTGTTGTGATATGGTCCATCTCATTTCTTTTTCGGGTTATTTGTTTCCTTTCCTGTATTTCTTTAGTCAGTCTAGCCAATGGTTTATCAATTTTGTTAATTTTTTCAAAGAACCAGCTTTTGGCTTTGTTAATTCGTTCAGTTGTTTTTCTGTTCTCTAATTCATTTAGTTCAGCTCTAATTTTTTTATTTGTTTTCTTCTCGTGCCTGATGGATTCTTTTGTTGCTCATTTTCTATTTGTTCAAGTTGTAGGGACAACTCTCTGATTTTGGCTCTTTCTTCTTTATGTATGTGTGCATGAATCGATATAAATTGACCTCTGAGTACTGCTTTTGCTGTGTCCCAGAGGTTTTTATAGGAAGTGGTTTCATTCTCGTTACAGTCTATGAATTTCTTTATTCCCGCCTTAATGTCTTCTATAACCCAGTCTTTTTTAAGCAGCGTATTGTTCAGTTTGCAAATATTTGATTTCTTTTCCCTGATTTTTTCTGTTATTGATTTCTACTTTTATGGTCGTATGGTCTGAGAAGATGCTTTGTAATATTTTGATGTTTTGGATTCTGCAAAGGTTGGTTTTGACCTAATATGTGATCTATTCTAGAGAATGTTCCACGTACAGTAGAAAAAAAAGTATACTTTGGAGCTGTTGGGTGCAGTGTTCTGTATAAATCTATGAGGTCAAGTTGGTTGATTATAGCAATTAGATCTTCCGTGTCTCTATTGAGCTTCTTACTGGAAGTCCTATCCTTCCCCGAAAGTGGTGGGTCCAAGTCTCCTACTATAATTGTGGAGGTGTCTATCTCACTTTTCAATTCTGTTAAAGCTTCTTTTATGTATCTTGCAGCCCTGTCATTGGGTACATAAATATTTAATATGATTATGTCTTTCTGGTCAATTGTCCCTTTAATCATTATGTTGTGACCTTCTTTATCCTTCCTGGTGGATTTAACTTTAGTCTATTTTGTCAGAAATTAATATTGCCACTTCTGCCCTTTTTGCTTGTTGTTTCCTTGATATATTTTTTTTCCATCCTTTGAGTTTTAGTTTGTGTCTCTAAGTCTAAGGTGTGTCTCTTGTAGACAGCATACAGATGGACCATGTTTGTTTATCCGGTCTGAGACTCTCTGTCTCTTTATTAGTGCATTTAGTCTATTCACATTCTGCATAATTATAGATAAGTATGAGTTTAGTGCTGTCATTTTGATGCCTTTGTTTGTGTTGTTGACAATTTCATTTTTCCACTTACCTTTTTGTGCTGAGACGTTTTTCTTTGTAATTTGTGTGTTCTTCATTTTCTTAGTAGTCAAATTTATGTTTGCTGAGTCGTTATGTTTTTCCTGGTTTTTCTTTTGAGTTATGGAATTGTTAGACCTCTTTGTGGTTACCTTAATATTTTACCCTTTTCTTCTAAGTAAAAACCTAGCTTGTATCGTCCTATATCACCTTGTTTTCCTCTCCATATGGAAGATCTATGCCTCTTGCATTTGTCCCTCTTTTTGATTATTGTAATCTTTTATATAATGATGTCAATGGTTCCCTGTTTTGAGCATTTTTTTCCTTTCTAAAATTAATCTTAATTTGTTTTTGTGATTTCCCTCTTTGAGTTGATATCAGGATGTTCTCTTCTGTGGCCTTGTTTTGTGTTAGTATCTGATATTATTGATTTTCTGATCAATTTTTTTTTTCCTTCAGTAATTCTTATAGCTTTGGTTTGTTTTTTGCAAATTCTCTAAGCTTGTGTTTATCTGTAAATGTTTTAATTTCACCTTCATATTTGAGAGAGTTTTGCTAGATATATGATCCCTGGCTGGCAGTTTTTCTCCTTCAGTGCTCTATATTAGTCATCCCATTGCCTCTTGACTGCATGGTTTCTGCTGAGTAATCTGAACTTATTCTTATTGATTCTCCTTTGTAGGTGACTTTTATCCCTGGCTGCTTTTAAAATTTTCTCTTTATCTTTGGTTTTGGCAAGTTTGATGATAATATTTCTTGTTGATTTTCTTTTTGGATCAATCTTATATGGGGTTCAGTGAGCATCTTGGATAGATATCCTTTCACCTTTCATGATGCCACGGAAGTTTTCTGCCAACAGATCTTCAACTATTCTCTTTGTATTTTCTGTTATCCATCCCTGTTCTGGAACGCCAATCACACGCAAATTATTCTTCTTGATAGAGTCCCACATGATTCTTAGGGTTTCTTCATTGTTTTTGATTCTTTTATCTGATTTTTCTTCAACTATATTGGTGTCAATTGCCTTATCCTCCAACTCCTCCACTCTGCATTCCAATTCCTCAATTCTGGTCACCTGACTTCGTATTGAGTTGTGTAATTCTGTAATTTTACTGTTAATCTCTTGGATTTCTGAATGCTGTCTCTCTATGGATTCTTGCAGCTTATTAATTTTTCCACTACGTTCTTGAATAATCTTTTTGATTTCTTCAACTGCTTTATCAGTGTGTTCCTTTGCTTTTTCTGTAGATTGCCTTATTTCATTTCTGAGGTCATCCCTGATGTCTTGAAGCATTCTGTATTTTAGTTTTTTTATATTCTGCATCTGGCAATTACAGGATTATATCTTCATGTGGGAAGGATTCTGATTCTTTAATTTGGGGATTTGTAGAAGCAATCACGGTCTGCTTCTTTATGTGGTTTGATATCGACTGCTGTCTCTGACCCATCTATAAGATATTGTAGTGATTTATTTCATATTTGCTCACTGAGTCTTATCTTGTTTTGTTTTGTTTCAGTATACCCAGATGGGCTACTAGTTTGCGCTGCCTTGATTGTTGTAGCTTTTCAATCACTTATGTCCTATTGCCAGCTGGTTTGGGTTGTTACCAGGTATATAAGCCTGAGAGTCCATTCACTATTCTTAAATAGAATCGGCATAGGTGTTCTGATTTTACATCACTAAGTGTGTGGTGTAGACTGTCACCTATTAACTTACAGGAGTAGTGGTGATAGTTGTGTGCACCAGATTCTAGTAGTTGCAGGGGGTAGGATGCTGACAGCCTTCCCCCACTTGCCAGTGAGGTAGGTGTGTCTCTATTCCTAAAGCACTTTGGTGGGTGGGCTCTGCAGCTGTACCTTAGGCACCCAATGCTTGTACCTCTAAAGGTTGGTAGGTGTCAGTATCCTCAGACCCCTTTGGCAGGTGGCTAGGTGGTTTGGGTGGAGCTTCAGCCCTCAGTTCCCTGTTGTGGATCAGTGAGGGCTCTGTTTAATAGGTAGAGATATCAAACCTGGGAAACTTTCCAGTAATCTGCTAAAACAATTACAGTCAGATCTCTATCAGAATTGCCTTTGCATAATAATAGCCACCTTGTTTCATGTTGGGATGAAAGCCAAAGACTGTGGATCTCATATGCTTGGCTAGAACTGGTTCTGTATTTTTATTTTAGTTTAGAGAAGTCGGGAAAGGCTTTTTCATCCCTGGGTTGTCAGTAGCTGCTTCTCTCAGGCAGGAGAATGGGTTAGGAAAAAAAAAAAAAAACTGGCAGAGCACTTCACTTCGTGGTCCAGGAAATTCCAGTGTTAATGAAGCCACCTGGGGCAGGCAGGGGAGGGATCAGATAGGAGAGAGTAGCACCCAGCAATATAGTTACTTATCTTGCTTGGTGATGACTGTTTTATCTGAGATTCCCAGAGGGGCATGTAGCCTGTGTGTGCTGGCTGGGTTGAGATTGCCCCCAGGGTCAGGCCTGCGTCCCATGCTTGTGCCATTTCAGAAGCCGTGGTGAGCTCCTCTGCTCCTATTCTAAAACCCAGCACCGAGGTTCCCTGGCTGGGATGCTGCACTCCAGGCTCCAAAACCAGTCGCTTCTTCCTGGTGATTTCTCCTCCTGTCAGCCACGTTTTTGTGCTGCCCGCGTGAGCTGGCTGGGTTTCCTGCGAGGTTACTTCAGGGGGCTAGGACTGAGACCCATGCTTGCACCATCTCAGGAAGCCATGCTCAGCTCCTCTGCCTTTAGCCCAAAGCCCGACACCAAGGTTTTCTGACTGGGACGCTGGCTCCAGTCTCTGAAAACAGTTGCTGCTTCCCCATGTTTTCTTGTTCTCTCATTAGCCGTGCCATTGTGCAGCCTGCTTGTGCTGGCTGAGTGTCTACCGAGGTTACCCCAGAGGGTTAGGGATTAGGGCTATGTCCTGTGCTTGCCCTGTTTCAGTAAGCCACAATCAGCCCTGCCACTTGGCACCAGGGAACCATGAGGGCTCAAGGCTGTGACGGGGATGCCAGTTCTAGAAGTGGTCGCTGCTTCAGGGTGTGGCTTTCACTCCCCTGTCACTCAGGTCAACTCTTTAGTTCTGTGTTTGATGGTCAGGGTTCATAGATTGTCATGTATGTGATCGATTCACTTGTTTTTCCGAGTCTTTGTTACAAGAGGGATCCACGGTAGTTCTACCTAGTCAGCCATCTTGGTCCCGCCTCAGTACTTTTGTTTTAAATGTATTCAAAGAATCTTACTCAGAAAAAAGACTTTGGTTATATAATGATTTGTAAGTTACTTTCAGCTGACCAAGCTGAAGTCTGTGAAAGCGAGAAGATAAAAAAAAAAGATGATGCTAATTTTAATTTTATTTCTATTCATCACATAGAAAAGGGACTCTTCTGCAAGTGATTAAAAGAGTATTGGTTAGAATTATGTACTGTTATTTATAAAGTTTTGGAGCCTTGGTGGTACAGTGTTTAAGAGCTTGGCTGCTAACCAGGATGTTAGCAATTAGAATCCACCACCTACTCCTTGAAAATCCTCTGGGGCAGCTCTACTCTGTCCTGTAAGCATGCTGTGAGTCAGAATTAACTCCATGGAAATGGGTTTGGTTTTCAGGGGTTTGATTTACAAAATATTAGAATAAACAATTGAAAAAGTCATTCTCTCATTAACCATGGAACCTCAAAAAGAAAATTTTATTTGAATTGGTTCATTCAGATACAGGCTCAGAGAACTAAATTGACTAACTCATGTTTACCTTTCTACTAAATGGTAGAGTTACTATTAGATTTAGATGTGACCCACAATTTCTGTAATATACTGCAATGAAGCTGTATAAACCCACCCCACTTCCAAACAAAACTTAAAGGCGATACTGTAGTAATCAGTTTCTATCTATCAAAATATTTGTTTACCTACTTCTTGGATCATCTATGATTACTGCTGATGATTGGCCATTGTGGGAGTTCATGATGATATATGATTTAGAACACATACACAAATAATCACTGTGTATTGTCTTTATACGGTTTATACTCTGTGTACTCTTTAATCTCTAACAGTTATATGGTTCTCAAGCTCTTTAATTTGTGTTACAGTGGAGGCTTGTGTGTTGCTGTGTTGCTTGCAGCTATGCCACTGGTATTCAAATACTAGCAGGGTCACCCATGGCAAAAAGGTTTCAGCTGAGCTTCCAGACCAAGACAGACTAGGAAGAAGGACCTGGCAGTCTACTTCTGAAAAGAATTAGCCAGTGAAAAACTTTGAAATAGCAGCAGAATATTGTCTGATATAGTGTCCAAAGATAAACCCCTCAGGTTGGAAGGTACGCAAAAGATGACTAGGGAAGAGCTGACTCCTCAAAGTAGAATTGATCTTAATAACGTGGATGAAGTCAAGCTTTCAGAACCTTTATTTGCTGATGTGGTATAACTCAAAATAAGAAGAATCAGTTTCAAAGTCCATTAATAATCTGAACGTGGAATTAGGAAGTATGAATCTAGGAAAATTAAAAACCATCAAAAATGAAATTGAACAAATAAATATCTATATCCTAGGCATTACTGAGCTGAAATGGACTGGAATTGGTCATTCTGAATTGGCCAACTTTGTGGTCTGCTATGCTGGGAATGACAGCTTGAAGAGGAATGGTATTTCATTCATCATCAGAAGGAACATTTCAAGATCTATCCTGAAGTACAATGCTGTCAGTGATAGGATAATATCCATATGCCTACAAGGAAGACCAGTTAATACAACCTATTCATATTTACCCACCAATCACTGAGGCCAAAGATGAAGAAATTAAAGACTTTTACCAGCTTCTGCAGTCTCAAATTGATCAAACATGCAATAGGGATGCATTAATAATTACTGGAGATTCGAATGCGAAAGTTGGAAACGAAGAAGAAGGATCGGTGATGGAAAATAGGGCCTAGGTGATAGAAAGGATGCTGGAGATCAGATAGAATTTTGCAATACCAAAGATTTCTTTGTTGCAAATACCTTTTTTCAGCAACATAAACAGTGACTACATGTGTGGACCTTGTTGGATGGAATAGACAGGAATCAAACTGACTACATCTATGAAAAGAGATGATGGAAAAGCTCGATATCATCAGTCAAAACAAGGCCAGGGGCTGACTGTGGCACAGTCATCTGCTCATATGCAAGTTCAAGTTGAAGCTGAAGAAAATTAGAACAAGTCAATGGGAGCCAAAGTACAGCCTTGAGTATATCCCGCCTGAATTTAGAGACTCTCTGAAGAACAGGTTTGACATGTTAAACACTAATGACCAAAGATCAAGCGAGTAGCGGAACGACATCAAGAACATCACACATGAAGAAAACAAGAGGTCATTAAAAGGAAAGGAAAGAAATAAAATATCAAAATGGATGTCAGAAGAGGCTCTGAAGCTTGCTTTTGAATTTTGAGTAGCTAAAGTAAAAAATAAAGTGAACAGAAGAAATGATGAAGCGCAGCTCAAAAGACAAAGCAAAGTATTATAATGACTTGTGCAAAGATCTGGAAATAGAAAGCCAAAAGGGAAGAACACACTCAGCATTTCTCGAGCTGAAAGAACTGGAAAAAAAAAAAAAATTCAAACCTCGGGTTGCAATATTGAAGGATTCTATGGGGAAAATATTAAAAGACACAAGAAGCATCAGAAGAAGGTGGAAGAGATTCACTGAGTCACTACCTCAAAAAGAACTGGTTGGCATTCAACCATTTCAGGAGGTAACATATGATCAGGAACTGATGATACTGAAGGAAGAGGTCCAAGCTGCACTGAAGACATTACTGAAAAACAAGGATCCAGGAATTGAAAGAATACTAAGTGAGATGTTTCAACAAACAAATACAGTGCTGGTAGTGCACACTCATCTGTGCCAAGAAATTTGGAATATAGCTAACCTGGCCAACCAGCTGGAAGAGATTCATGTTTATGCCTATTCCAAAGAAAGATGATTGAACCGAATAAGGAAATAATCAAATAATATCATTAATACCACAGGTAAGTACAACTTTGCTGAAGATCATTCAAAAGTGGCTGCAGTAGTACACCAATAGGAAACTGCCAGAAATTCAAGTCAGATTCAAAAGAGGATGTGGAACAAGAGATATCGTTGCTGATGTCAGATGGGTCCTGGCTGAAAGTAGAAAATACCAGAGAGATGTTTACCTGTGTTTTATGGACTATGCAAAGGCATTTGACTATAAATCATAACAAATTATGGATAACATTGAGAATAATGGTAATTCCAGAACACTTAATTGTGCTCATGAGGAACCTGTAAATGGATCAAGAGAAAGTCATTCAAAAAGGACAAGGGGATACTGCATGGTTTAAAGTCAGGAGAGGGGTGCATCAGGGTTGTATCCTTTCTCCATACTTAGTCTGCATGCAGTGCAAATAATCCCTGAAGCTGGACTATATGAAGAATGAGGCATCAGGATTGGAGGAAGACTTTAACAACCTGACATATGCAGATGACACAAGCTAGCTTGCTGAAAGTTAAGAAGACTTGAAGCACTTACTGATGAAGATCAAAGATTAAAGCCTTAGGTGTGAACTGCACTTCAACATAAAGAAAACAAAAATTCTCACTGCTGGACCAATAAGCAATGTCATGATAAACCAAGAAAAGATTGAAATTGTCAAGGAGTTTGTTTTACCTGGATCCACAATCAACACCCATGGAAATAGCAGTCAAGAAATCAAAAGACACATTGCATTGGGCAAATCTGCTGCAAAATATCTTTTTAAAGTGTTGAAAAGCAAAGATGTCACCTTGAAGAATAAGGTGTGCCAGACCCAAGCCATGATGTTTTCAATTGCCTTATGTGCATGCGAAAGTCGAACAACGATTAAGAAAGACTGAAGAAGAATTGATGTCTTTGAATTGCGGTGTTGGCAAAGAATATTGAATATACCATGGACTGCTAAAAGAACGAACGAATCTGTCTTGGAAGAAGTACAGCCAGAATGCTCCTTAGAAGAAAGATGGTGTCGCTTCTGGACAGCATGGCGCCATAGACAGAAGCACCATGCCGTCCTCCATAGCAAACACCTGAAAAACTAAGTAAAACAGAGACAAACGTCATTTCTGGAACCTGAAGTCTCAAATGAAGAGATAAAGAACTCAGCCAAACACCGAATGGAGTAAGAGGCTAACAGAGGACAGAGAGCGAAGAGAGATACGTCCGGAGGTCCCTTATCGGGTGACATGTCACAGATTCACCATCTTGAACTGCTGTGGGGGATAGATGGACAGGGAGCATAGGAAAGCAGCTTCACAGAGCTCTCAGCAAGAGACAGGGCACCTAGTAGCCACTGATTCATGCTTTCCCAGCCCCCATCTTCTCTCTGCCGTTCTACCTCTGAGCTTCCTGGCTGACTGCAGGGGCTTTGCCAGCTGAGAAGTGCAGCATCTATTCCACTTGGATTCACCCTACCACATTGCAGACAGGGAGTATGAGAAAGCAGCTTCACAAAGTTCCCAGGAGGAGACAGAGAACCCAGTAATGAGTGATATATGCTTTCCTAACACCCCTTCTTCTCCTCCCACCCTGCTTCAGCCTCATCGGCTTGCCGCCAGCCACAATCTCTTGGCTGGAGACAACTGCTTCCGCCAGGGCTGCTTGGATTCACACCGCCCACATTGACTGGATCCCAGAGCTGATGTTGCTTCTTTCCATTTCTTTTGGTCTCTTCCGTGCCTCCCACCACCTCCCCCTCCATTCTTTTGAACGCCTGGTTCTGTGTGTCATCTTTGCTTGTTACTGAAAGGCTGTGAAGGCCTGCTCCACTGGGGAACCACTCCCCGATCCTGCAACACAATGCTGGTGGGATTCCCCATGATTTTTTTTTTTTTTGCTTGTTTTGTTCTGTTTTCTTTTGTTTCTTTTCTTTTCTTTTTCTTTTTTTTTGCAGCTTGGAAGCCCCTTCTAGTCAGGCTGCACTTCATGGCTTAGGAGCCACTCCACCAATCTGTGTACCCACGTAGGTGTAATGCCTGGGGGCATCTCTCTCTTTTTTTTTGCTCCTTTTCCCTTTCTGTCTTTCTTCATTTCTCAGTTCTCATATGCCTATACTTACCTTCTATTCCTATCTCCCGAATACCTGGTACTGTGTGACATCTATACCTCCTCTAGGCAGGCTATACTGCGCAGCCTCGGAGCCACTTCCCCGGTCTTCATGGTTGCACCAGTGGGATCCCTGGGGACTTTTCTTTCTTTTCCAAATTTTTAACTACTTATTATTTTTCTTTTTATTTCCTTTTTGCTTTTCTCAGTTTCTCCTCTCTTCACTCCAACAGCAAGCTTTTTTCCCCCTTTGTTTTTGGATCCTGTTCTATATCTCTTTTCCCATACCCATATTAGCTTCACACATCTCAACCTCCCCCCTCTTTCCTTCCTACCTGCACCATGTGCTGAACATCACAACCCTAAGCAGCACAGGCATGGCCTATCCGAACCTGCCCAGCACTGATTCCTGGCCCACTCTGTTGTTCCTAGCATGTGCCACAAAAAAAAAAAAAATCCCAGCCCCTCCTCTTCAGCTGAAACTGCCCTGCTGCACCATAGGTAAGTGACTGGCCCTACCCATTTGACAAAAAGGTGAAAAGTATCATGACTACAGATGAGCAAACAACAAAGAATGCAAAGCCATCCTGTTCAGCCATAACCAAATAAAAAAGCAGGAAGAAACAAACAAATCTACTATCAAGAAACAAATAAAACAACTACTGAATGTCCCAAAGACAGCAGACAATATCAGAACATAATAATAATAATTATAATAATAAAACAGGACAGGATGGTTCCAGTAGATGTCCAAACTAGAACACCAGATGATATTCCTGTAGAAGAAAAGAGAAGGCACTAGAACTACCTCACAGGGAATTCAAATCTCTAATATTCAGAGCTATCCAAGAATTGAAGCAAAAAGCAGACAAAAATGAGGAAAAAATAAACAAATTTATGGAAAAGGCAGACAAATTCATAGAAAATAGAGACAAAAAATGGAAGAACTCAGGAAAATAATACAGGAACAAAATGCCAAAATAAATTCACGACTAGAAACCATACAAAAACAACAATTAGAAATCCAAAAGATGAACAAGATTTCGGAAATGGACAGTGTCATAGAAGGGCTGAGTAGAAGGTTTGAAATGATGGAAGACACGATCAGTGAAATTGAAGGCAAACACTTGGATACAACTCTGTTTGAACAAAACTCAGAAAATAAGCATGAAGAAAAATGAAGAAACCCTGAGAATTACGTGAGATCGAATCAAAAGCAAAAATTTGTGAGTAATCAGAGCTCCAGAACAGGGAGAGAAAATGGAAAACACAGAGATGATCATTGAAGAACTGCTGACAGAAAAATTCCCTAATATCATGAAAGATGAAATGCTGACCATCCAAGAAGGTCAACGAACCCCAAATGGGATAGATCCCAAAAGAAAAACACCAAGGCATATCATCAGCACATTCACTAAAAGCAAAGACAAAGACAAAATCCTGAGAGCAGCTCAGGAAAAACAAAAAGTTACATACAGAGGAGAAACAATAAGCTCTGATTATTCAGCAGATATCATATAGGCAAGAAGGCAATGATATGACATATATAAAACCTGGGAAGAAAAAAAATTGCCAACCAAAAATAATATATCCCATAAAGCTTCCATTCAAATATGATGGTGAAATTAGGATATTTCCAGATAAACAGAAGTTAAGGGAATATGTAAAAACCAAACCAAACTTACAAGAATTATTAAAGGGAGCCCTTTGGTCTGAGAACAAACAACATCAGACCACGGCCTGAATCTAGGATGCAAGATTCTACCAGCCAGATACCAACCTAGGAAATTAATTCTCAAGGACTATCCAAAACCAATAGAATAGCAACAGGGAACCAGAAAGGTTAACCTTTAAAGGACAATAACATCAGAACAATAAAAGAGGTAATAAATGCTGTAGGTATAGAACTTTGTAATGGAGAGGAAAGCAAGGCAATACCAAGTAATAATAGACTGGTTTAAACCTAGGAAGGTAAGGGTAAATTTCAAGGTAACCACAAAGAGAGTTAAAAAACCTACTCATCTCAATAAAAGTTAATTAAAAAAAAAAAAAACCTACTCATCAAGAAAAAGAAGAAAAATGAAATTCTCGATAAAAACAAAATCTATGAAAACAGAAGAAAGAAAAAGGAAATCCGCAAACAAAAGGAACTCAGCACAGGAAAGAGGAACAAAGAACATGTTAGCAGCACAAAAAGGCACTATAAAATGCAGCAGTTAACTCACACCTACCAGTTTTTTTTACCAGTAATTACACTGAAAGCAAATGGCCTAAATGCACCCATAAAGAGACAAAATGACGGAATGGCTTAAAAAAGATGGATCCATCAATATGCTGTCTACAAGAGACACACATCAGAATCAAAGATGTAAATTTATTAAAAATCAAAGGATGGAAAAATATATCAAGCAAATAGCTTCTAAAACAGAGCAGGAGTAGTGGTACTAATCTCAGATAAAATAGACTTTAAAACAAAATCCATCATAAAAGACAAAGAAGAGCACTATACAATGATTAAAGGCATGATCCATAATGAAGACTTAACCATAACAAACATCTACGTACACAACGACAGTGCTCCAAAATACATAAAACAAACTTAAAAGCACTGAAATGAGAAACTGACAGTTCCACAATAATAGTAGCAGACTTCAACACACCACTCTCAGTCAAGGACAGATCATTTAGAAAGAAACTCAACAAAGATAAAGAAGAGCGAGAGTACAATCAGCCAACTTTACCTCATAGACATATATAGAACACTCCACCCAACAGCTGCAAAGTACACATTCATTTCCAGCACACATGAAACATTCCCCAGAATAGGCCACAAAGCAACCGTCAAGAAATCCAAAACATTGAGATAATACAAAGTGTCTTCACTGATCACAATGCCATCCAAGTAGAAATTAACAACAGGAAGAGCAAACCAAAAATCAATTACATGGAAACTGAATAACACCCTACCTGGAAACCACTGGGTAATAAAGGAAATCAGGAAAGGAATCAAAAAATTAATAGATACAAATGAGAATGAAAATACATCATGCGAAAACTTTTGGGACACAGCAAAGGCAGTATTTAGAGGTCAATTTATAGCAATAGATGCATACATCAAAAAAGAAAAAAGGGACAAAATCAAAACTTTAGCTATACAACTTGAAAAAATGGAGAAAAACAAAAGGAGGCCATAGCCTCCAGAAGAAAGAAAATGATAAAGATCAAAGCAGAAATAAATGAAATAGAGAATAGAAAAACAACAGAATCAACAAACCAAAAGTTTGTTCTTTGAAAGGATCAACAAAATTGACAAACCACTGGCCAAGCTGACAAAAGAAAAACAGGAGAGGACACAAACAATTAAAAAGAGAAATGAAATGGGGGACATTACAACAGACCCAACTGAAGTAAAAACGATCATAACAGAGTATTATGAAAAACTGTATTCTAAAAAATTTGAAAGCCTACAGGAAAATGGACAAATTTCTAGAGACATGCTATCTACCCAAACTAACACAGAATGATGTCAAAAATTTGAACAGATTCATAACAATAGAAGAAATTGAAAAGGTAGTTAAAAAACTCCCAACAAAAAAAAGGCCTGGCGCAGATGGCTTCACTGGAGAATTCTATCAAACATTCACAGAAGACTTTACACAAGTACTACTCAAAATATTTCAGAACATAGAAAAGGAAGCGATACATCCAAATTCATTCTATGAAGCTAGCATAACCCTTATACCAAAACCAAAGACACCACAAAAAAAGAAAATTACATATCAACATCTCTCATGAATATACATGAGAAAATTCTTAACAAAACTCTAGCCAATAGAATTCAGTATGATATAAAAAAAAAAAAAAACACACACACACACCATGAACAAGTAGGATTCATACCAGGAATGGAAGGATGGTTCAACATTAGAAAATCAATCAATGTGATCCACCACATAAATAAAAGGAAAGAAAAGAATTACAGGATCATCTCAATTGATGCAGAAAAGGCATTTCACAAAGCCCAACACACATTCCTGATAAAAACCCTCAATAAAATAGGTATAGAAGGAAAATTTCTCAACATAATAAAGGGCATCTATGCAAAACTAACAGCCAACATCATTCTAAATGGAGAGAGGCTGAAAACATTACCTTTGAGAACAGGAACAAGACAAGGATACCCTTTATCACCACTCTTATTTAACATTGTGTTGGAAGCCCCAGCTAGAGCAATAAGGCAAGAAAAAGAAATAAAGGGCATCCAAATTGATAATGAAGAAGTTAAACTATCCCTATTTGCAGGTGATATGATACTATACATAGAAAACCCAAAAGACTCCAAAAGAAAACTACTGGAACTACCAAAAAGATTCAGCAAAGTGGCAGGATAGACAAAAATCAGTTGGATTTCTATACACCAATAAAGAGAACAACGAAAAGGAAATCAGGAAAACAATACCATTTATAATAGCCCCTAAAACTAAAATAAAATACTTGGGAATAAATCTAACCAAGGATGTAAAAGACCTATACAAAGAAAACTACAAAACACTACTGCAGGAAACCAAAAGAGATCTACATAAATGGAAAAACATACCATGCTCATGGATAGGTAGACTCAACATTGTGAAAATGACAATTTTACCCGAAGTGATTTACAAATACAATGCAATAACAATCCAAATACCAACAACATTGTTTAAAGGATGGAAAAACTTATCATTAACTTTATATGGAAAGGGAAGAAGCCATAGATAAGTAAAGCACTATTGAAGAAGAATAAAGTAGGAGGACTGGTACAGGCACGACAACAGATGCATTGGCCAATGGAAAAGAATTGAGAACCCAGATGTAAATCCATCTACTTATGGTCACCTGATATTCAACAAGGGCCCAAAGTCCATCAAATGGGGAACAGACTGTCTTTTTAACAAAAGGTGCTGGCAAAACTGGATGTCCATCTGCAAAAATTAATAGGACCCATACCTCACACCGTATACAAAAACTAACTCAAAATGGATCAAAGACCTAAATATAAAGCCCAAAACTATGAAGTTCATAGAAGAAAAAATAAGATCAATGCTAGAGGCCCTAATACAAGACATTAACAAGACTCAAACCACAACCAAAAACACAAGCTCCAGAGGATAAGCCAGATAACTGGGATCTTCTAAAAATTAAACACTTATATTCATCAAAGTCTTCACCAAAAAAGTAAAAAGAGAACCTACAGACTGGGAAAAAAAAAAAATTGGCTATTACGAATCAGACAAAGGTCTAATCTCTAAAATCTACAAGAAAATCCAACACCTCTACAACAAAAAGTCAAATAATACAACTAAAAAATGGTCAAAGGAAATGAACAGACTCTTCACCAAAGAAGACATTCAAGCAGCCAACAGACACATGAGGAAACGCTCACGATCTGAAAATCAATGAGATACCATCTCACCCCAGCATTACTGGCACGAATCAATAAAACAGAAAATAACAAATGTTGGAGAGGCTGCAGAGAGACTGAATTCAGGGTGCTGGCTCTAGCGGAAGCTATTCATTCCTAAGTGGGAAATGGGATTATAACCACAGGCACGTTGTTGTTCTGTGCCATCAAGTCAATTCGGACTCACAGCAACCCTATAGGAAAGAGTAGTACTGCCCCATAGCGTTTCCAAGGAGCACCTGGTGGATTTGAACTAGTGACCTATTTTTTTTTTTATTAGCAGTCCAGTTTTGAACCACTGCAACACTAGGGCTCCAACCAAAGGCACAGAGGTTAGGATTTACAACACATATTTTGGGAGGTCACGATTCCATCCATAACAGATGATTTTAGAAATATTAATTTGTCTTTGAACTAAGGTCTTTGTGTGTATATACTTTTTTTTAATAACTTTTATTAAGCTTCAAGTGAACGTTTACAAATCCAATCAGTCTGTCACGTATAAGTTTACATACATCTCACTCCCTACTCCCACTTGCTCTCCCCCTCTTGAGTCAGCCCTTTCAGTCTCTCCTTTCTTGACAATTTTGCCTGCTTCCCTCTCTATCCTCCCATCCCCCCTCCAGACAAGAGTTGCCAACACAATCTCAAGTGTCCACCTGATATAATTAGCTCGCTCTTCATCAGCGTCTCTCTCCCACCCGCTGACCAGTCCCTTTCATTTCTGATGAGTTGTCTTTGGGGATGGTTCCTGTCCTGTGCCAACCGAAGGTCTGGGGAGCATGGCCGCCGGGATTCCTCCAGTCTCAGTCAGACCATTAAGTTTGGTCTTTTTATGAGAATTTGGAGTCTGTATCCCACTGATCTCCTGCTCCCTCAGGGGTCCTCTGCTGTGCTCCCTGTCAGGGCAGTCATCGATTATGGCCGGGCACCAACTAGTTCTTCTGGTCTCAGGATGATGTAGGTCTCTGGTTCATGTGGCCCTTTCTGTCTCTTGGGCTCTTAGTTGTCGTGTGGCCTTGGTGTTCTTCATTTTCCTTTGCTCCAGGTGGGTTGAGACCAATTGATGCATCTTAGATGGCCGCTTGTTAGCATTTAAGACCCCAGACGCCACATTTCAAAGTGGGATGCAGAATGATTTCATAATAGAATTATTTTGCCAATTGACTTAGAAGTCCCCGCAAACCATGTTCCCCAGACCCCCGCGCTTGCTCTGTTGACCTTTGAAGCATTCATTTTATCCTGGAAACTTCTTTGCTTTTGGTCCAGTCCAATTGAGCTGACCTTCCATGTATTGAGTGTTGTCTTTCCCTTCACCTAAAGCAGTTCTTATCTACTGATTAATCAATAAAAAACCCTCTCCCACCCTCCCTCCCTCCCCCCCCTCGTAACCACAAAAGTATGTGTTCTTCTCAGGTTTACTATTTCTCAAGATCTTATAATAGTGGTCTTATACAATATTTGTCCTTTTGCCTCTGACTAATTTCGCTCAGCATAATGCCTTCCAGGTTCCTCCATGTTATGAAATGTTTCAGAGATTCGTCACTGTTCTTTATCGATGTGTAGTATTCCATTGTGTGAATATACCACAATTTATTTACCCATTCATCTGTTGATGGACACCTTGGTTGCTTCCAACTTTTTGTTATTGTAAACAGAGCTGCAATAAACATGGGTGTGCATATATCTGTTTGTATGAAGGCTCTTGTATCTCTAGGGTATATTCCTAGGAGTGGGATTTCTGGATTGTATGGTAGTTCTATTTCTAACTGTTTAAGATAACGCCAGATAGATTTCCAAAGTGGTTGTACCATTTTACATTCCCACCAGCAGTGTATGAGAGTTCCAATCTCTCCGCAGCCTCTCCAACATTTATTATTTTGTGTTTTTTGGATTAATGCCAGCCTTGCTGGTGTGAGATGGAATCTCATCGTAGTTTTAATTTGCATTTCTCTAATGGCTAATGATCGAGAGCATTTTCTCATGTATCTGTTGGCTGCCTGAATATCTTCTTTAGTGAAATGTGTGTTCATATCCTTTGCCCACTTCTTGATTGGGTTGTTTGTCTTTTTGTGGTTGAGTTTCGACAGAATCATGTAGATTTTAGAGATCAGGCGCTGGTCGGGGATGTCATAGCTGAAAATTCTTTCCCAGTCTGTAGGTGGTCTTTTTACGCTTTTGGAGAAGTCTTTAGATGAGCATAGGTGTTTGATTTTTAGGAGCTCCCAGTTATCTGGTTTCTCTTCATCATTTTTGGTAATGTTTTGTATTCTGTTTATACCTTGTATTAGGGCTCCTAGGGTTGTCCCAATTTTTTCTTCCATGATCTTTATCGTTTTAGTCTTTATGTTTAGGTCTTTGATCCACTTGGAGTTAGTTTTTGTGCATGGTGTGAGGTATGGGTCCTGTTTCATTCTTTTGCAAATGGATATCCAGTTATGCCAGCACCATTTGTTAAAAAGGCTATCTTTTCCCCAGTTAATTGACACTGGTCCTTTGTCAAATATCAGCTGCTCATACGTGAATGGATCTATGTCTGGGTTCTCAATTCTGTTCCATTGGTCTATGTGTCTGTTGTTGTACCAATACCAGGCTGTTTTGACTACTGTGGCTGTATAATAGGTTCTGAAGTCAGGTAAGGTGAGGCCTCCCACTTTCTTCTTATTTTTCAGTAGTGCTTTGCTTATCCGGGGCTTCTTTCCCTTCCATATGAAATTGGTGATTTGTTTCTCTATCCCCTTAAAATATGACATTGGAATTTGGATCGGAAGTGCGTTAAATGTATAAATGGCTTTTGGTAGAATAGACATTTTTACTATATTAAGTCTTCCTATCCATGAGCAAGGTATGTTTTTCCACTTAAGTATGTCCTTTTGAATTTCTTGTAGTAGAGCTTTGTAGTTTTCTTTGTATAGGTCTTTTACATCCTTGGTAAGATTTATTCCTAAGTATCTTATCTTCTTGGGGGCTACTGTGAATGGTATTGATTTGGTTATTTCCTCTTCGGTGTTCTTTTTGTTAATGTAGAGGAATCCAAGTGATTTTTGTATGTGTATTTTATAACCTGAGACTCTGCCAAACTCTTCTATTAGTTTCAGTAGTTTTCTGGAGGATTCCTTAGGGTTTTCTGTGTATATAATCAGGTCATCTGCAAATAGTGATAACTTTACTTCTTCCTTGCCAATCCGGATACCTTTTATTTCTTTGTCTAGCCTAATTACCCTGGCTAAGACTTCCAACACGATGTTGAATAAGAGCGGTGATAAAGGGCATCCTTGTCTGGTTCCCGTTCTCAAGGGAAATGCTTTCAGGTTCTCTCCATTTAGAGTGATATTGGCTGTTGGCTTTGCATAGATGCCCTTTATTATGTTGAGGAATTTTCCTTCAATTCCTATTTTGGTAAGAGGTTTTATCATGAATGGGTGTTGGACTTTGTCAAATGCCTTTTCTGCATCAATTGATAAGATCATGTGGTTTTTGTCTTTTGTTTTATTTATGTGATGGGTTACATGAATGGTTTTTCTGATATTAAACCAGCCTTGCATACCTGGTAGAAATCCAACTTGATCAGGGTGAATTATTTTTTTGATGCGTTGTTGGATTCTATTGGCTAGAATTTTGCTGAGGATTTTTGCATCTGTGTTCATGAGGGATATAGGTCTATAATTTTCTTTTTTTGTAATGTCTTTACCTGGTTTTGGTATCAGGGAGATGGTGGCTTCATAGAATGAGTTGGGTAGTATTCCGTCATTTTCTATGCTTTGGAATACCTTCAGTAGTAGTGGTGTTAAGTCTTCTCTGAAGGTTTGGTAGAACTCTGCAGTGAAGCCGTCCGGGCCAGGGCTTTTTTTTGTTGGGAGTTTTTTGATTACCGTTTCAATCTCTTTTTTTGTTATGGGTCTATTTAGTTGTTCTACTTCCGAATGTGTTAGTTTAGGTAGGTAGTGTTTTTCCAGGAATTCATCCATTTCTTCTAGGTTTTCAAATTTGTTAGAGTACAATTTTTCATAATAATCTGATATGATTCATTTAATTTCATTTGGTTCTGATGTGATCTGGTCCTTCTCATTTCTTATTCGGGTTATTTGTTTCCTTTCCTGTATTTCTTTAGTCAGTCTAGCCAATGGTTTATCAATTTTGTTAATTTTTTCAAAGAACCAGCTTTTGGCTTTGTTAATTCTTTCGATTGTTTTTCTGTTCTCTAATTCATTTAGTTCAGCTCTAATTTTTATTATTTGTTTTCTTCTCGTGCCTGATGGATTCTTTTGTTGCTCACTTTCTATTTGTTCAAGTTGTAGGGACAGTTCTCTGATTTTGGCTCTTTCTTCTTTTTGTATGTGTGCATTTATTGATATCAATTGGCCTCTGAGCACTGCTTTTGCTGTGTCCCAGAGGTTTTGATAGGAAGTATTTTCATTCTCATTGCTTTCTATGAATTTCCTTATTCCCTCCTTGATGTCTTCTATAACCCAGTCTTTTTTCAGGAGGGTATTGTTAAGTTTCCAAGTATTTGATTTCTTTTCCCTAGTTTTTCTGTTATTGATCTCTAGTTTTATTGCCTTGTGTTCTGAGAAGATGCTTTGTAATATTTCGATTTTTTGGACTCTGCAAAGGTTTGTTTTATGACCTAATATGTGGTCTATTCTAGAGAATGTTCCATGTGCGCTAGAAAAAAAAGTATATTTTGGAGCAGTTGGGTGGAGTGTTCTCTATAAGTCAATGAGGTCAAGTTGGTTGATTGTTGTAATTAGATCTTCCGTGTCTCTGTTGAGCTTCTTACTGGATGTCCTGTCCTTCTCCGAAAGTGGTGTGTTGAAGTCTCCTACTATAATTGTGGAGGTATCTATCTCGCTTTTCAATTCTGTTAAAATTTGATTTATGTATCTTGCAGCCCTGTCATTGGGTGCGTAAATATTTAATATGGTTTTGTCTTCCTGATCAATTGTCCCTTTTATCATTATATAGTGTCCTTCTTTATCCTTTGTGGTGGATTTAAGTCTAAAGTCTATTCTGTCAGAAATTAATATTGCTACTCCTCTTCTTCTTTGCTTATTGTTTGCTTGATATACTTTTTTCCATCCTTTGAGTTTTAGTTTGTTTGTGTCTCTAAGTCTAAGGTGTGTCTCTTGTAGGCAGCATATAGATGGATCGTGTTTCTTTATCCAGTCTGTGACTCTCTGTCTCTTTATTGGTGCATTTAGTCCATTTACATTCAGGGTAATTATAGATAAATAAGTTTTTAGTGCTGTCATTTTGATGCCTTTTTATGTGTGTTGTTGACAATTTCATTTTTCCACATACTTTTTTGTGCTGAGGCGTTTTCTTAGTAAATTGTGAGATCCTCATTTTCATAGTGCTTGACGTTATGTTAGTTGAGTCGTTACGTTTTTCTTGGTTTTTATCTTGAGTTATAGAGTTGTTATACCTTTTTGTGGTTACCTTATTATTTACCCCTATTTTTCTAAGTAAAAACCTAACTTGTATTGTTCTATATCGCCTTGTATCACTCTCCATATGGCAGTTCAATGCTTCCTGTATTTAGTCCCTCTTTTTGATTATTGTGATCTTTTACCTATTGACTTCCATGATTCCCTGTTATGTGTATTTTTTTTTTAATTAATCTTAATTTGTTTGTTTTTGTGATTTCCCTATTTGAGTTGATATCAGGACGTTCTGTTTTGTGACCTTGTGTTGTGCTGATATCTGATATTATTGGTTCTCTGACCAAACAATATCCTTTGGTATTTCTTGTAGCTTTGGTTTGGTTTTTGCAAATTCTCTAAACTTGTGTTTGTCTGTAAATATCTTAATTTCACCTGCATATTTCAGAGAGAGTTTTGCTGGATATATGATCCTTGGCTGGCAGTTTTTCTCCTTCAGTGTTCTGTATATGTCGTCCCATTCCCTTCTTGCCTGCATGGTTTCTGCTGAGTAGTCAGAACATATTCTTATTGATTCTCCCTTGAAGGAAACCTTTCTTTTCTCCCTGGCTGCTTTTAAAATTTTCTGTTTATCTTTGGTTTTGGCGAGTTTGATGATAATATGTCTTGGTGTTTTTCTTTTTGGATCAATCTTAAATGGGGTTTGATGAGCATCTTGGATAGCTATCCTTTCGTCTTTCATGATGTCAGGGAAGTTTTCTGTCAGGACTTCTTCAACTATTTTCTCTGTGTTTTCTGTCCCCCCTCCCTGTTCTGGGACTCCAATCACCCGCAGGTTATCCTTCTTGATAGAGTCCCACATAATTCTTAGGGTTTCTTCATTTTTTTTAATTCTTTTATCTGATTTTTTTTCAGCTATGTTGGTATTGATTCCCTGGTCCTCCAGATGTCCCAGTCTGCATTCTAATTGCTCGAGTCTGCTCCTCTGACTTCCTAGTGCGTTGTCTAATTCTGTTATTTTATTGTTAATCTTTTGGATTTCTACATGTTGTCTCTCTATGGATTCTTGCAACTTATTAATTTTTCCACTATGTTCTTGAATAATCTTTTTGAGTTCTTCAACAGTTTTATCAGTGTGTTCCTTGGCTTTTTCTGCAGTTAGCCTAATTTCATTTGTGATATCATTAAGCATTCTGTAAATTAGTTTTTTATATTCTGTATCTGATAACTCCAAGATTGTATCTTCATTTGGGAAAGGTTTTGATTCTTTTGTTTGGGGGGTTGGAGAAGCTGTCATGGTCTGCTTCTTTAAGTGGTTTGATATGGATTGTTGTCTCCGAGCCATCACTGGGAAACTAGTTTTTCCAGAAAATCCGCTAAAAAAAAAATGCAGTCAGATCCCTATCAGAGTTCTCCCTCTGGCTCAGGCTATTCAGATGTTAATGAAGCCGCCTGGGGAGGGTGGGGGAGGGAACAGAGAGATAGGAGAGTAGCACCTCAGAATATAGCCAGAGTTGCTTGTCTTGCTTGGAATGACTATTATATCTGAGATTCCCTCGGGCGCGTCACCTATGTGTGCTGGCTGTGTGGAGATTGCCCCCGGGGGTCTGGCCCGCTGGAGTCACGGTCAGATCCTCCGCTTCCAGCCCCACGCCCAGCGTCAAGGCTCCCCTACTGGGATGGTGCACTCTCGACTCCAAAATCAGTCGCTGCCTCCCGGGGACTTCTCGTCCCTCTAGCCGCGTGGCCGTGCAGCCTCCGAGAACCAGTTGGGCCTCCTCCCGGGGTTAGTTCAGATGGGTGGAGCAGCTCCCCGTGCTTGTGCCGTGACCGAGTGTCCCGGCTGGGACGCTGTTCTCCCCTCTCCAATACCAGTCGCTGCCTCCCGGGGACTTCTCCTACCGGCTGCGTCCCACACCGCCCGCGCGACCCGGCTGGTCCCCTCCCTGGGGTTAGTTCAGGGGGGTGGAGCAACTCCCCGTGTTTATGGCGTACCTGCATCCAGTCCAAATCCCTGCGGGATGGTTCCCCGGCTCAGATGCTGCTCTTTCTGCTCCAAGACCAGTCACTGCCTCCCGGGGACTTCTCCTACCGGCTGCGTCCCACGCCGCCCGTGGAACCGGCTGGTTCCCCTCCCAGGGTTAGTTCAGGGGGGTGGAGCAGGTCTCTGTGTTTGTGCCATACCTGACTGGTGCGCTGGCTCCAGGCTCTGGAAACAATCACTGCTTCCCCGTATTAGTTCGTTCTCCGTCTCTAAATCTGTGTTTGTTGTTCAGGGTTCGTAGATTGTTACGTATGTGATCGATTCACTTGTTTTTCCGTGTCTTTGTTGTAAGAGGGATCCGAGATAGCGTCTGCCTAGTCCGCCATCTTGGCTCCGCGTCTATCTAATATTCCTTTTTAGTTTTGATTATATAACACAAAAAATTGCTATTTTAACCATTCTACTTGACATTATTTATTGAGATAATATTTATAAATAACAATATATTAGCTATTTCAACATTTTTTACACATAAAATTCAGCGACATTAATTATGTTCACCGTGTTGTGCAACCGTCACCATTATCCATTTCCAATTTTTTTTTTCCGCCCTTCTTTAATGGAAATTCACTACCCCTTAAGCAATAATTTCCTGTTCCACTCTTTCCCCAGCCTCTGGTAACCACTGGTAAACTTGGTCACTATGCATTTGCCTATGAAAGTCAGTAATTTTATTGTATATAATTTATACAGGGGAACATGAAAATCATTGATAATGGTTATTCATAGAATGGGTAAAGAGTAAAATAGGGTAAAAACAAAGCATAACTGCCCAAATTAGGAATCAGTTAGTTTATAGCTTATTGGAGCACTGAAATTCAATACAATGTAGAGCCAAATTTCACTTTTCGGTGGCTTATTTAAGGCAGCTATTCTCAAAGATGAGCAGCATCTCTACCACCTGGGATCTTATTGGCAATGAACATTCTCAGGCCCCACCCCATGCCTACTGATCAGAAACTGGGACGAGCCCAGCATCTGCATTCAACAATCCTTCTGGGAGATTCAGATGTTCCATAAAGTTTGAAAACCATGAATACAATGCTATTTAAACATTAAAGTTCTTCTCTATGATATCTCAGAATGGTTAAATATAAGCGTGTTTCCTAGGATCCTTAATGTTGTTTACTTTACCATAAACTGTATAAGTTCATAGATCAAGGGTCTGTTTACATGCATCACACAATTTTTCCATCACATAATTCCAAAAAAATAAGCAATCTGTTTATTTTAGGTATTTAATTCACTTTTGGTCAGTTCAAGGAGGATCACTGAGCAGAACACCAGTTTTTGCCTTCCTCCATCCCAGCCTCTTTTGCATTCCTTACCTTTAACAACGCCCCATCTCTTCATCCCCCCACTCATGGTGCTTTAACTTTTATAAAAACCTGGAAAGTAAATTAGTTCATTGAATTAATTTACCACTTACACACATTTTAGTCTGTGTTCACTTGCCAAAGGTGGTTTGTCGTTTAAAGTGGCATTGCTCTAGGGAAGGTATTTTTAGATGTAGCAATATTTCAGTGGTCATATAGGACCTTTAACTAAATATGGCGTGAAGCCAAGGGTGGAAAGCAGTACCTTCAACACTGATGTAAGCAAACAGGTGCAGTCAACCTATCAAAAGGATTTGGTACCATATATATGTCTCCTTGACTATGATTCCCTACTACGGAGGTGAGTTTATTTTTGTTAAGAATTGTGATTCCATTATTTTAGGCTATCCTTTCAAATTATGATATCTACTATGGTTTTGGAATCTTGCATGTGAAGTTTGAATTATAGGGTAACCTCTGTAAAATCCCATCCACAAGTGATACAACACAAAAGCCTCCCTATTGTCCATATGATATTCCGAAGATGTAAGACATGGACTATGTCTGCACAGTCAGAAGCCCAAAACTCTTGTTAAATAAGAAGTCAGTTCAGCAAATGATTGAGCTCATATTAGCAGAATTTTTCACTGAAGAGAGGACTTTTTAAGAAATTAACCTTGTTATTTCAGTATTTAGAGACACTGTAGTTGTGGAGGGCAGGATGGCAGAAGGAAGGAAAAAGGGGAGTGTGGAATGAACTCCAATAGTCCAGGACAATGGTTCTCTACCTGTGCTTACAAGTAAGTGTGAGTATGGAAAAGGGGACAATCATCTGTTTCCCTACACTCATCACAAAGGGCATAGCTTGAGGTTAATAGACACAAAATTGCTGAGATATTTTTCAAATAAAAGACATAGAATAAATAAGAAAAAACCGGGCAAGTAATACTATTACTTTAAATACAATGAAAAGAAATTTCCATGTCTCTGAAGGATGTATACATGAAGAATTTGAAAAATTATACATAACCTATTCCAGGAGGGGGAAGATTTCTTCCACATGAGGGGTAAAAAAATATATATATATATATTTAAACTAAATACATTTTATGTATAAAATGTATTTAGTTTAAAAAATTCAATTCCAACTATCCTGTTTAACAGCTTACTTTTAATTCACTTCATAAGTTTACCTACAGAAGAAATAATATTAAGCATCAGTTCAATTTCCCTTAAATGGTGAGTTTATATATAGCTTTTAAACTATGGGTTAAATATTTCATTTAATAAATAAATGCAGCTGTATATCCATAAATTGAAAGAAAAAAAAATTAAACATCCTTCATATATATTTGATGAAAAAAAATCAAACTTCCTTAGCCTTATATGTATGAGAGTTTTAAGGAGTATATTTACACTGATGGATGTATTAGATTATCGGACTGATATTATGTATTGAGAAGTCTAATTTGATACAATATTATACAGCATAGCTTTTCACAGCACAGAATAATACAAATATATCAATCTACCTACCTCTCTATCTACCTACTTATTTATTAACTTCTCATTTTAAAGTAAAAAGTCATGGCTCCAAATTGAAATGACATTTTGATTAGACATGGAAGTGTATGTGTATCTTCATCAACTATGTATCTTATACCTATAGAATATTTATTACTAAAACCGATAACTGTTTAGATTATCTTAACCATACAATACAATATCATACAAGATAGAAGGTGGTGTAAATCAACAAGGATTGGCAGAGATTTGATTTGATAAAGTCCACTCAATTTTCCCGATTTCCAGGGCTTAAACAGCCATCTCTCTCTCTCTCTCTACCTACCTATATATTTTAAACTAAATATATTCTAAGTAAAATGTATTTAGTTTTAAAAAAATTCAATTCTAGCTATCCTGTTTAACAGCTTACTTTTAATTCACTTTATAAATTTACCTATAGAAGAAATACTATTAAGCGTCTGTTCACTTTTCCTTAAATGCTAAGTTTATATATAGCTCAAAGATGCTGCCCTTATTATGTATTGTTATACCAGTTCAATCTAAAACAGAATGGCCACTTAGATTTAGAAATCTTAGAGTTTCACATTCATATTTGCAACATTGGGTCAAATGATCATATTGGTATTTTATGCTATGACTTTCAAGCTGCTTCTTATGTGGAAAAAATTGCAGCATATGATCTAGGTTGGCAAATTAAAATAAAAAAAATTTTGTTTGAATATTTGAACTAGTATTTTTAAATTATTTCAAATCTATTTCATACACAAAATAGATTTTAATTCTTAGAGCAATCTTCTTAGAAGGTTTATGATTTAAAAGTTATGAGTATTTTTAAGGAAAAAGAAGGTAGTTAACTTCTCCCTCCTTCCATAGAGAAAAAATGACAGAAATGAATCTTAAACCAGGACTTCTTATCCTGAGTCCAGTGTTCTTTTGTCCATGCATCCCCACATCAATAGGATGAATCTGTTTGAAGACATAATAGAGGCAGGGAAACCTGCAGTCAAGGAGTTAGGGACCTAGGGTAGTTATAGGAAAAAGGTGCTTTAAATGGTATATAAAAAGAGGAGCTGGATATACTAGAGACAATGGTGCTAATTAACAAGGATAGGGAAAATCTTGATTAGGTAGAGTAGACTATTTATTCTCCTGATTTTCAGAGCTTAAACAGCCATCTCAAAGATACTGGTGTTATTATGTGTTGTGTCAGTTCAAGCCTGGATATGCATGTCAGAGACCACCCACTCATGAGATGGCTGTGCAAGAGAAAGACTGACTGCCACCTAATTTTTGTAGCAGTAGTGTATTTACAAGATCAGACCCTACAGGTTAAAAACTGTCATCCCCATTTCTGTGTCTGCACTCTTCTACGGTCAGAAAAGCACTAGATCAAAGATTTGGATTAAATCAGTCTGGACCGTTCATACTGGAAATAAAGAGGTCTGCATCCTCTGTGTGTACCAAGGCAGTGCATGGACATCATTTCTATTAAGGAAAGAGGGGATTAGCTTATTCTGGCCTTCCTCAATTTATGAGTTTACAAGTTTTGTTCTTAGTATGGAGTTAAAGAATTGCAACACTCGAAAATCTTTCTTGTACTCAGTGTATAACAGCTCCCAACTGCAACCACTTTAGAAAGAAGTTACATGCATTTCTGTAGGTTCAGTCATTTCAACTGCATCTACCAAGAAAAGAATGTTGCTCTAAAAAAAAAAAAAAAATCAGCACAGTGTTTTCTTTTTTTTAAATTTATAATATTAGCATAACCCAATCCACTGCCATCGAGTCTATTCCAGCTCATAGCGACCATATCGGGCAGAGTAGGACTGCCCCGTAGAGTTTCCAAGGAGCACCTCGTAGATTTGAACTGACAATCTCTTGGTTAGCAGCTGTAGCACTTAACAACTACGCCACCAGGGTTCTGCAAGCAAATGTAAAAGGTGATTATTTTTTGTGTAAAAATACAGTATATATTAAAATCTAAAACTATCTCGGAAAGACAGAACACATACCTAATTTGGGAATTTTTAAAAATGAATTAACCAAGGTGTTTTCCTCTCCAAATCTACTTCATACTTTCCCTGAGGCTGATAATTATGCTCTAAGGAAATGAAATTATTTTTTTTTAAAAAAACTAAATTATTTCTTGTCCTTTTAATCACCTCCCTGTTTTTTATAGATATTACTCTTATTATCATATCAAAACTCCTGTCATGATTGCCCTTGGACATTGGGCCTGGCCCCTCTAGCTCTCCTCTAACTGTGTGGGTGGAAATTGTGTATGAGCCATGCCAACAAGTCCTCGAAGCCTAAGGAAAGAAAGTTGATTTTATTCCAAGTATAATGGGTGGATACCAAAGATTCAAGGCAAGAAGTGGTTAACTAGAATAAAAACTGTTACTTTATGAGAGGAACAAAATAATATTTCATCCATTATTTTGGAGATCATTATTTTTCTTCAAATGAGATATTTCATTTAATTCTCAATCATATGTTCCATTTATGATCTTTGTAACCCACCATAAACCATAAATCAACTCTAAATTTAAAAAAAAAAAAACAGTGAGTATGTTTATAATTCCAAGAGTTGAAAGTAAATTATCTGTGATTGAGAAAAATTTAAATAGACTTCTATCTGAGACTTTCTTTTTTCAAATGGTTAATTTTGATATCAGTATATATAGTAAAACCCCAAAATAATTACAATATAATTGTTGTTATTGAAAAGGCCAATGGGACTATTTAGCATTCTTTAGTGCTTAACAATTGAGAGCATACTTTTCACCTAGTACCTAATTTGATCTGTTCTGATCTATTATCAAATGTGGCCAATACACCATGCTGTGAAGGGGTATATTGACCCCAGTTGATACCTTAAAGAGTTGAGCTATTGAGAAGTAGAATGATAGGCTATGATGGAACATTTTAACTGGGAGGCTAGGGCTTTGAATCAGGACACTGGATTCCAAACACAGTACATATCTAGAAAGTTATACAGTCAAACTAAGATTTTTAAATAATGGAACTCCTCATCTTAACTTTCTGTAGGCAGTGGTACTCCAGTAGAAATCATGGAGAAGAGAAATGCCACTTCAGATTTTATTCTCTTGGGACTCTTTCAGCACACTAGCTTCCACATCTTCCTCTTCATTGTGCTGCTGACAATAGCCATTGCTTCCCTGATGGGGAATGCCCTCATGATCCTCCTGATTCACAGGGACCACCGGCTTCACACACCCATGTACTTACTGCTGAGCCAACTCTCTTTCATGGACATGATGTTGGTTTTCACCGTTGTGCCCAAAATGGCATCTGGCTTTCTGACAGGCAAGAAGTCCATCTCCCCTGCTGAATGTGGATTACAGATCTTTGCCTTCCTCACCTTGGGTGGTGGAGAGTGCTTCTTCTTAGCAGCCATGTCCTATGATCGCTATGTGGCAGTGTGTCATCCACTACGATATAACATTCTCATGAACTGGCAACTGTGCCTGAGAATGACCTTGGGGTCTTGGTTTCTGGGGGCAGCTGATGGTCTCATGCAGGCAGTTGCTACCCTGAGCTTCCCTTTCTGCAGTGCTCATGAGATTGATCATTTCTTCTGTGAGGCCCCCTCACTGCTGCATTTGGCTTGTGCTGACACTTCAATCTTTGAACATGTCATGTACATCTGTTGTGTGGTAATGCTCCTTGTGCCTTTATTTCTCATCCTAACCTCCTACAGTCTCATCCTAGCTGCAGTTCTCTACATGCCTTCTACAGAAGCCCGCAAGAAGGCCTTTGTCACATGCTCATCACACTTGGCTGTGGTGGGACTCTTTTATGGGGCTGCCATTTTTACCTATATGAGACCAAAGTCCTACAGATCAGCTAACCATGATAAGGTTGTGTCAGCTTTCTATACTATCTTTACTCCTGTGTTGAACCCCCTCATTTATAGTCTGAGGAACAATGAGGTGATAGGAGCCTTGAAAAGGTGGCTTGGGAAATGCACTAACTTAAAACATCAATAAAACTTAGCCCCACTGTTTAGAGTTATCCAATGTCAAACTTGTGTTGCTGTTGTTAGGTGTTTTCAAGTAGTTTCTGACTCAAAGCATCACTATGTACAACAGTACAAAACTCTGTCCAGTCCTACATCATTCCTCATGACCATTGCTATGTTTGAGCTCTGTGTTGCAGCCACTGTGTCTATCCAACTCATTGAGGTCTTCCTCTTTTTCACTGATCCTCTCTTTTACCAAGAATGATGTCCTTTTCCAGGGACTGGTCCCTCCAGAAAACATGTCTGGAAAAGTCTCACCATACTCCCTTCATACACCATTGTGGCTGTACTTCTTCCAAGAAAAATTTGTTCTTCTGGCAGTCCACAGTATGTTCAATATTTTTCGCCAACAAAAGCATCAATTCTTCTGTCACCCTTATTCATTGTCCAGCTTTCGCATGCATATGAGGTGACTGAAAACACCATTATTTGGATCAGGCACATCTCAGCCCTAAAGAGACATCTTTGCTTTTTAACTCTTGAAAGAAGTATTTTGTAGCAGATTCGCCCAATGGAATCTTTTATTTGATTTCTTGACTGCTGCTTCCATCGGTGTTGATTGTGGATCCAAGTAAAACAAAATCCTTGAAAACTTCAATATTTTCTTCTTTTATCATAAACTTACTTAATGGTTCAGTTATAAGTATTTTTGCTTTCTTTTATGTTGAGGTGTAATACATACTGAAGGCTTTAGTCTTTGCTCTTGGTCAGTAAGTTCTTCACTTTCAGCAATAAAAGCTGTCTCATCTGCATATGGCAGGTTGTTAATGAGTCTTCATCCCATTCTATAGTGCTGCTTCTCTGATTATTTGCTTAGCATACAGATTGAATAAGTATGGTGAAAGGATACAACCCTCATGCATACCTTTCCTGATTTTAAACCATGCAGTATCCCCTTCTTCTGTTCAAAGGACTACATCTTAGTCTATGTACAGGTTCCACATGAGTACAAGTCAGTGCTTTGGAATTCTCTTTCTTCACAATGCTATCCATAATTTGTTATGATCCACACAGTTGAACACCTTAGTAGAGTCAATAAAACACAAGCGAACTCCTTTCTGGTGTTGTCTGTTTCAGCCAAGACCAATGTGACCTAAACAATGATATTCCTCTTCTCACATTCCCTCCTGAATCCTACTTGAACTTCTGTCAGTTCCCCGTTTCAATGTAGTGCCGCAACATTCTTTGAAGTATCTTTAGCAAAATTTTATTTGCGCATGATATTAATAATATTGTGTAAATTCCTAAAATTATTACTATTTCACAAATTTTGTAGTAATTTTTTTATCTCCTATTTTTAAAACTGATAAAATCCATCTTTGCGTTCATTTACTTACATGTCATAACAGGTTTTTGAGTTATCTTAAAAATCTATGTGTCTCAAAATCATATTACATCATTGCTCACAGAATAGAAATAGTCTCAGATATGACAGCAAAAGCACAAGCAAAAAAAGACAGAAGATACAAATGATACTTCATCAAAATAAAAAAATCAAAAGACAATTTTTGTACGTCAAAGGATTTTGTTGGCAAAATGAAGAGACAATCTGCAGATTAGGAAAAATTATGGGGAAATATATATTGAACAAGGGTTTAAAAACCAGGATTATTAAATATTCCTAAAACTTAAAACAAAAAGACAAACAACTAAATTGAAAAATGGGCAAAGGACTGGAATAGATGTTTTACCAATTAGAAATACAAATGTGCGACATCACATAAAAAGATAATTAACATCATTAGTCATTGTTGTTGTTGTGTTCCATAAAGTCAAGTTGATTCATATTCCTAGAGAATTAGAGGACAGAGGAAAACTTCCCCGTAGTGTTTCCAAGGCTGTAATTTTAAGAAAGGAGATTGCCACATCTTTCTCCAGTGGAACAGTTGGTGGATTTGAATAGGGTGGTCTTTCTGTTTTTTTTTTTTTTGGTCTTTCTGTTAGCAACAAAGCCCTTAACAACGGTGCTACCAGGTCTCCCTCATTAGTCAACAGGGAATCGCAAATAAAAACTAAGAAATCTATTATCAAAATAACAGGTGTTAATGAGATGCAGAGGAATCGTAACACTGCTCTTTTGCTGGTGGTTTGTGATATGGTACTGCCGCTGTAAAAAAGCATTTTGGTGTTTCCTCACAAAGTAAACATAGAATTACTGTATGATCCAGCAATTCTGCTCCTAGGTATATGCCCCAAATAATAGGAGGCAGAAATACAAACAGATACATGAACACCAATGTACATTGCAGTACGACTCACAATAAGAACGGAAATACGGAGATTGTGGACACATATAGAAAATATAACCAATGTCATTGAACAACATGTACCCAAAATCAAATAAAACCGATTGCCCTGCGGTTGACTCCGACTCATAGCGACCCTATAGGATAGAGTAGAACTGCTCCACAGGGTTTCCAAGGAACACCTGGTGGATTCAAACTGTCGCCATTTTGGCTAGCAGCCAAGCTCTTAACCAGCGTGCCACCAGGATTCCGAACAATATGTATACAAATTCTTAAATAGGAACTTTATTTGCTGTGTAAACTTATACCAAAAACTCAATAAAATATTAGGAAACTATTTAATTAAATGCTTTCTATGTCAGGAGAATAAAGAATAGGAGAGGTAGTGAAAATGTAAAGCTAGGAATGGTGATGTGTCACCATGCTGGCCACAGCTGCCCAGTGAGTTTTATAAAGGCAGGGCCCTCAGCAGGAGCATTTGACTGACAAGGGCCCTATCCAGACAGGCAGGATGGAGACCATGGGTCCTGGATAAGAAGTAAATTGTGTCTAACTTCCTGCACTCTCCCCAACTGCTTGCTGAGTCATCTGACCCCTTTGAGAGGTGCTAGGGAAGCCAAGCATAACAACAATTGTAAGGACGGTACAGGATCAGGCAGTGTTTCGTTCTGTTGTGCATAGGGTTGCTATGGGTTGGAACGACTCCACAGCACCTAACAACAACAAAGGGAAGCCATACCCCATGCCTGGGCTGTAATATTTCATGTAAGCATGGAAGTGGCTGGGGGGCTACACACTCAGAACCTGTGGCTTTTAGGCATCAGTGTGTGCCAGTGGGCAGAGCAGAGTGTTCAGCTTTCCCAGGCAAGCAGCTGGTTGATTCCAGAAGGCAGAGCCATGCAGGCCCAAGGGAGAGCTGGTCATCTACAGCTGTGATCTGCGCAGAGAAAGTAGATGAGGATCTGAGAAATAGTAGAGTCTGGAACTGGAAGGGAAACCTGAGAAGTGTCTAATAACATGTTTGTGTTCTGATTAAGGAACTCTTCCTACCCCTAGGTGATGAAGATGTTCTACCATGTCACTTTCTAGAACCATTATAAATTTATATTTTATATTCAGGTCTACCTGGAAATGGTTTTTGTGTCTCTTGAGAAGTTTGTGTCATTTTACATATTTCACATAGTGATAAAATGGACACTTCCTCCTCTCTTGCAAAGCAATTAAAAAATAGTTGCTGTAGAATGAGTTCCAACTCCTGGCAGCTCCATATACGTAAGAGTAGAACTGTGCTTCCCAGGATTTTCAATGGCTAATTTTTTGTAAGTATATTGCCAGGCCTTTCTTCCAAGGTGCCTATGAGTGTACTGGAATTGCAAACCTTTTGGTTAGCAGCCAAATGGTTAACAACCTCTGCCACTAAGAGACCCCTCACTGCAAAGACCTTCTTTTTTCACTCTGCTGTGTTATGTATCTGGTTGTAGAATTTTTTTAATCCTTTCTATAATTTACCAGAATTTCTTAACGTCTTTATAAACGTTTTTCATCAATTTGGGGCAATTCTCAGTAGTTATCTTTTTCAATATTGTGTTTGTCACACCTTTTTTTTCTCCAGCTGCTTCCTGAGACTTCTCAAAATGGTATTAAAAGCACAGTTCTTTCCATTTCACTCCAAAGCAAGGCTCACTATTCTTGATTTCCATCTTCTCCAGGATATTGACACAGTAAGTCCACGATGTCTGTTTAGGTTTCAACACTTTTATGAAGATACTTTATAATGTTTTTTCTAGGTTTTTTAGTTGCCTTCAGCTGGAAGGTTTATCAGAATTGACTAATTTATAATTACTAGAAATGCAAATCTCCATCTTGCTTTTTTCTTTAATGTATCTTAGAATCGTCCCAAGTACATACAGAATGCATATTATAAAATATTACTAGTTTACATAAGATATTTTACATTACAGTAGGTATATCTGTAAAGGATATCTCCAGAAGTATATTATTAAGCTAAAGGGATTTTTTTTTTTTTTCATTTTGGCAACAGCAAAATTGTCCACACTATTGGTTATACAAATTTACATACAATAACAATGTGTGAGAATGTATGTCTCCCATCCCGTAGCAACATGATCTTTTGTGTTCTAAAGCATTTTGAGATGCCTGCTTTCTAGATGAATATTGATTTTTTGGGTTGGCAGTTCATATCCAGCAGCTGCTCCTTGGAAACTGTATGGGGCAGTTCTACTCTGTCCTACAGGGTTGCTATGAGTTAGAGTCGACTCAAAGGCAAATTTTGCTGTTGTTAGTTTTTTCAGCGTAGTTTTATTTGCATAAGTGAGGCTGAACATCTTTGCATACTTTTTAGAGCCATTTATTTTTCCATTTATGTGAACCGTTACTCAATTTAATTACAATGTAGGTTTTATTTTTTCTCTATTTTTTGAAACCTTTATATTTCAAGGGTTCCCATGTCTGCATAATATAATTCAATATCCTTATAAGTTTCATTCAGCCATTGTCTTTTTTTATAATTATCCCTGCCATCTAGAGATGTTTAGAAGTAGTCAAATTTATCAATATATCTTTTAGAAATTATGATTTTTGTGTCATACTTTAAAGATTTTTTAGTTCTAAAACGATTTTTAATTTTTTTTTCCGATTGCTCCAAAAAGTTTGCTTTTTTAAAATTTTTATGTATTTAGTTTATTTTTGGCAGCAATATACACAACCAAACATATATCCGTTCACAATTTCTACATGAACAGTTCAATGACGTTAGTTACATACTTCACATCATGTCATCATTCTCACTCTTCACCCATGTTGTTTCATCTCCATTCAAGTTTTGTCCCTTTAAGTTCACAACTGTGCTTTAAATCAAGTGTTGTCAGTTTCAACTCACAGAGATAATTCTGTAAGAGTGCTATGCCCAACACAGACATTATTATTTAAGTTAAACTGTTGTTTAGTTTAACGATGGCATCATGGGATAGTTTTGGTTCACGGTTTAAAGATTATTTCCAGGCATTAGATTTGGGGGTTGCCCCAGCCTCAATTAATCCAGTAAGTCTGGTTTCCATATGAGTTTGAAGTTCTGTCCCACACTTTTTTCCCTGCTGATCAGCCTTCATCTTTTGGGTCCTTGATCAAAATGTTCAGTAATGGAAGCCAAGAACCATCCATTTCTTCTGTTCTCATGTTAGTGGAAGCAGTAGTTTTTGTAAGTAGTTAGACATGCAGTCCATTTCCTTCTCTGCTTCCTGGGTCATCTTCTTCCTTTGCTGTTTACAGGCAAATAGAGATCAATTGTTGCATTTTGAGTAAACATACACAAGCTTTTCAGACCCCAGGCTCTACTCACCGAAATAGGAGGTAGAACAGAAACTCTAAAGACAATGAATGTTAGGCCAATTGACTGGATGGATAGACATGTGAAGCCAAGATACAAAGCCTTCAAACCAAGAAAGAGTAATGGCATGAAATGTTTAGTTGTATCTAAGTAGTATCAACATGTGCAGATTTTTGTTTGCTTGTTTTTGAGTTTGCTGCTATTGTAGTTTAAAATAAAACAGTTTATTTGCCATTTTGCATCCCTCTGCTTTTTTCCCCTGGTACACAGCTTAATGCTGACAGCTACATTAATCTGACTGTGTAACCATTGCTTTTAGTCCATGCCAACTTTCTCATCACCATAGACAAAAGTTCACTACTTCCCAGTGAGTGATTTCCCTAGGCCCTCCTTCTTCCCATCTCCCCTCCTGGTAACCACTAGTAACCACTGGTCTGTGTATAATTATTCTTGTCCTTTCATATACGTAAGAACATACTATAATTATCCTATTGTGATTGTCTTATATCACTCAGTTCAATGTCTTCGAGGTAAATCCATGCTGTAGCGCATACAAGGACTTTGTTTTTCTTTAAGTTCAGGTGGTATTCCATTGTATGTATGTATCACATTTTGTTTATCCATTCATCTGTTAAAGGACATGGGTTGTTTCCAGCTTTTTCTTATTGTGAGTAATGCTGCAATAGACATCAGTATACATATGTCTCTTTCTGTCATTGCTTTCTGGTCATTAGGGTATGTACCTAGAAGAGAAATTGCTGAGTCCTCTGGTAATTCTGCTTTTAATTTTTAAGGAACTGCTATACTGTTTTAAACATCAGTTGGACCATTTTTCATTCCCACCAGCAGTGGATAATTGTTCCAATCTCTCCATGTCCTCACCAACATTTGTTGTTTTCTGGTTCTTTTTTGATTAATGCCATTATAACAGGGGTCAAGTGGTACATCTCATTGTAGTTTTGACTTGCAACTCTCTAATAGATAAGGACAATGAGCATCTTTTCATTTGCTTGTTTGCCTCTTCAGTGTCCTTTTTGGTGAAGTGTCTGTTCATGTCCTTTAACTGTTTTTTTTTTTTTTTTTTTTGATTGGGTTATTTGTCCTTTTTGCTGTTAAGTTGTAGAATTTTTATAAATATTTTGGATACTAGACACTTATTGGAAATATTGTTCCCAAAGACTTTTTCCCAGGCTGTAGGTTGAAAAGGTTTGCTTTTCTGTTAATTTAAATATAACACCCATTTGGATTATATTTTGGCATATAGCTTAAAGTCGGCCCTCAAACCAGTGTTTTTTTTTTTTTTTTTGCTATTAATTAATCAGTCATCCCAACACGGTATATTAAAGAAGTCCTTATTTCTGTTTTGGTATAAAGGGCTAACTTTATCATACATTATAGTCTCACTTAATAGTCTGTTTCATGACTCTCCCTTGTATTAAATTGATCTCTCTCTATATTTATGCACCAACATCACATGATTTTAGTTCATATATCTTTAGAATACATTTTAAAATACTAACTCTATATCAACAGTAGTCATATTTTTTCTTGTTTTTGTAGAATTTTCCTGGCTCTTCTTACATGTTAATTTTGAATATAATGAACTTTAAAAAATAGCTTAACTACTCGAAGTTATATACTGGCATATTATAAGAATCATATTAAATTTTAAAATTGTTTAGAATTAAAAATTTTCTTTATTCATACCCTCTATATTTTTGCTGTTATTGTTCTTGTTAGTTGCCATCAAGTCATTTCCAACTCATGAAAATACCACCTGCTGCAGAGTAGAATTGCTCCAAAGGGTTTCCTGGCTGTAATCTTAGTGGAAGCCAATGACCACATATTTTTTTCCATGGTACTTCTGGGTGTGTTCAAACCACCAACCTTCAGGTTAGCAGTTGAACATAAACCATTTTTGTGACCTACGGATCTCATACTCACTATAATAATCCATATTTTTTAAATAAAAAAAACTTATTCTCCTTTAAACGGCACACCAAGCCTCTCTTCCAGTGTCCTTCTCCCAGCCCCTTATTTTGCTCTGTTTTCCTGTAATTTTTAGATATTTGTATACATATATGTCTTGACTATTATTATCATCTTCCAGTTCAATTCTTAGATGGCTGCTAGCGGTTTAGTCTTACATTCTCCCCTTCTCAGCAAGTCAGCAGGATTATAGCTATTTTCCTAACATCAGGAATTCTTATCCTCATACTCATTAACCTAAATCACTTATATGCCCATTTATGAATTAATCAGTTGTACTACAGTGATGGAATGCATTGAATCATTTTATCTAGCTTCTACTATTTGTCAGACACTAGCACTGGCTGTATCCTTTCACCATACTTATTCAATCAGTATGCTGAGCAAATAATACGGGACGCTGCGCTATATGAAGAACTGGGCATCAGAAGTAGAGGAAGGCTAATTAACAACCTGTGATATGCAGATGACACAACCTGGCTTGTTGAAATGAAGAAGACTTGGAATACTTAATGATGAAGAGCAAAAACTACAGCCTTCAGCATGGATTATACCTCAACATAAAGGAAACAAAAATCTTCACAACTGGACCAACAAGCAATATCATGATAAAGAGAAAATATTGAAGTTAAGGGTTTCATTTTACTTGGATCCACAATCAACATCCATGGATACAGCAGTCGAGATATCAAATGACATATTTCATTGAGCAAATCTGATTCAAAAGACCTCTTTAAAGTGTAAAAAAGCAAAGATGTAAGTGTAAGGACTGAGGTATCTCCAACTCAAGCCATGGTATTTTCGTCTCATATGTATGGAAAGCTGAACAATGAACAAGGAAGACTGAAGAAGAATTGATGCATTTGAATTATGATGTTGCGAAGAATACTGAATATACCATGGACCGCCAGAAGAAAAAAATAAATCATTCTTGGAAGAAGTACAGCAAAAATGCTCCTTAGAAAAGTGAGGATGGAGAGACTCTGTCTCACTTTTTTGGGTATATTATCAAAAGGGATCAATCCCTAGAGAAGATGGTCATGCTTGGTAAAATAGAGAGTCAGCAAAAAAGAGGATGACCCTCAATGAGATGAACTGACACTGTGTCTGCAGCAATGGGCTCAAAAACATCAAAGATTGTGAGGATGGTGCACAACTGGACAACATTTAGTTCTGTTATAAATAGGGTTGATTTGAGTTGGAACCAATTTGACAGTTCCTAACAACAACAAAGCATTGGTGACATAGCTGTGAACCAAACAGACAAAAATCTCTACTCTCCTGGTAGTTATGATGTTATAGAGAAAATAGACAATAAAATGGATACATAAAGTGTAACATCATAAGCACCAGGAGGATAAATGTGCTATACAGAAAAGTAATATAGTAAAGGGGAATAGCAGATTTGGAGAGAGGGTGAACTTGTAGTTTTAAACAGTAAGTCTAAGAAAAGCCTCACTGAGAAAAAGATAATGGAATAAAAATCTAACCAAATAGAGTGAGTAGGTTTGATGCAATGAGTTTCCCTTATTTGGCCTTTCTTACCCTGTGGTCAGGCCAACATCTTGCAAGCAATTTGTTGGTTTACTATCAGGATAAGCAACTTGCAGGGATTTGTCAGTTTACTATCCACATAAGGGGCTTCCAAAGGATTGGTCAGGTTACTATTCACCTAAGCCAATTGCAAAGGACTGATCAGTTTATGGTGCACACTGTAGTTGACATTTACTTGGATTGGCTGAGAGACATCTCCCGGTACCCCGTTCTGAGCCTTATCAGAATTGGCTGGGGAATCCTGCCCAGTAGTTGGCAGATTGATTAAAAAATGTGATTGACAAGGAGTACATGAGCTACCCTATAAAAACCCTGGAACCTGAGAGTAAAGTTATCCTGATAGAGAGAAAAGCAACCCACAGTCACTCTGAGAAAGAACTGTTGCAGTGGGGAGCTCATCTGAAGCTGCTCTAGCTGTGAAAGGGAGGCATGAAATCTCTGCTTTCGGGACCTTTGCAGACCTCACTCACATACCTTTTCCTGAATTGTATCATGAATTTCCTGATGTTTACCCTGAGTTGCATCCTGAATTGTACCATGTTATTTCTGCATTGTTAGTCTATGAAACCATATAAGTGTGAGTATAGTCTGTGAGTTCTTTGTGACTGTTGGAATGAATTACTGAACCTACAAATAGAAAGTGAATTAATGGAAAGGGGGAAGGTGGAGGCATATTTGACACCCATCTCATATTTCACTCCTTGGAAACACTATGTTGCAGTTCTATGCTGTCCTATTGGGTTGACTATGAGTCAGAGTTGACCCAAAAGCAATGGTGTTGGTTTGGTTTTTTGACTCCTAGTGGTGCAGTGGTTAAGAGCTCAGGCTCCTAACCAAAAGTCCACAGTTTGAATCCATCAGCCACTCCTTGTAAACCCTATGGAGCAGTTCTTCTCTGTCCTATAGGGCCACCATGAGTGGGAATCTACTAAATGGCAACAGGTTTTTTATGGGTTCATAAGAACCAGCTGTGTTGATTGTGGTTCACAACGTTATGCTTACCATGGGTTAGGACCACAGAAGAATTAAGCCCAAAGGGGAGCCAGAACTCTGCTTCTTTTGCCTGAAGTGATGTTGGGAATAGTAATGTTGAACGGGGTGTCTTCTGATTGTATCAAAAAGTGGACTTCTGATTCAGAGAATAGTGGTCAATTTGGCCCAGAATCTATTATAAAAGTTTTGACATGTACATTAGAATGTCTTGGGACTTTTTATAGTTTTGGAGAAAAAGCAGAATATAGTTTTTAACAACTACCTGTCCCTCAAGATGATTGATGCATGACAGCATTTTTTACATCCTGGGCTACAATCTCTGGGTTACAAGAAGTTAGAAACCTCAATATCATTGGCATCTTCATCAAGAGGTTAAATAAGTCACCTTGAGATAATATAAAGAATCTTCTCTAATCATGATGCCATAAAAGTAGAAATTAATAACAGGAAGAATAAGAAAAAAAATCAAATGCACCGAAACTGAATAACACCCTGCTTAAAAAATCACTGGGTAATAGAATAAATCAAAGATGGAATAAAAAAATTCCTAGAATCAAATAAGAAAGAAAACACATCATACCAAAACATTTGAGACACAGCAAAGGCTGTGCTCAGATGTCGATTTATACCAACAGATGCACACACCAAAAAAAGAGAGAGAATATCCAAACATTAGCTACATAACTTGAACAAATAGAAAGATAACAGCAAAAGGAGCCCCCAGCCAACAGGAAAATGGAAATAATGAAGATCAGAGCAGAAATGAATGAAAAAGGGAATAGAAGAAGAATAGAAAGAATCAACAAAACCAAAAGTTAGTTCTTTAAAAGGATCAATGAAATTGAGAAACCATTGGCCAAACTGAAAAAAGAAAAACAGGAGAGGATGCAAATAAACTAATTAAAAAATGAAATGGGGGGGCTTACAACAGACCCGACTGAATAAGAAGGAGTATAATAGGCTACTATGAAAAATCATGCTCCTATAAATTTGAAAACCTAGAGGAAATGGATGAATTTCAAGAAATACACTATCTACATAAACTAACACAAACTGAGGTTTAAATCAGAACAGACCCATAACAGGAAAAGAGATTGAAAAAGTAATAATAACTCCCAACAAAAACAAGCCCTGGCCCAGATGGCTTCACTGGATAATTCTACCAGACATTCAGAGAAGAGCTTGCACCATACTAATCAAACTGTTTCAGAACATAGAAAAGGAAGGATACTTCCGATTTCTTTCTATGAACCAAGCACAACCCTGATACCAAAACCAGGCCAAAAAAAAGAAAACAAAGACATCACAAAAAATGAAAATTACAGACCAAAATCTTTCATGAATACGATGCAAAAATTTTCAACAAAATTCAAGCTAATAGAATTTAATATCATACCAAAAGTATAATACACCATGATCAAGTGGGATTCAAGCTAGGTATGTAAGGATGGTCCCATGTTCGAAAATCGATCAACATAATCCACCACATAAATAAAACAAAACAAAGCAATCACATGATCATCTGTATCAACACAGAAAAGGCATTTAACAAAGTCCAACACCCATTCCTGATAAAAGCTTTCAATAAAATAGGTATAGAAGGGAAGTTCCTCAAAATAATAAAGGGCATCTATACAAAACCAATTATACAAAACCAATAGCCAACATCATTCTTAAGAGAGACTGAAAACATTCCCCTTGAGAACAAGAACAAGACAAGGATCCCTTTTATAACCACTTCTATTTAACATTGTGCTGGAAGTCCTAGCTAGAGCAATAAGGCAAGAAAAAAATAAATAAATAAAGGGTATTGAAATTGGTAAGGAAGAGGTAAAACTATCCCTATTTACAGATGCTATATGTATATATATATTTTTTTATGGTGCTATACATAGAGAATCCAAATGACTCCACAGGAAAACTACCAGAACTAATAAAAAGATTGAACAGAGAAGTAGGACACAAGATAAACAGACAAAAATCAGTTGGATTCCAAGGGGGGCCAAGATGGCGGACTAGGTGGACGCTACCGCGGATCCCTCTTGCAACAAAGACTCGGAAAAACAAGGGAATCGATCACATACATAACAATCTACGAACTCTGAACAACAAGCACAGACTTAGAGACGGAAAACGAACAAATACGGGCAGACAGCGACTGTTTTCAGAACTAGGAGCCAGCGCACCAGCTGACTACTTGGAAAATCTAGTTTCCCAGTGATGGCTCGGAGACAGCAGTCCATATCAAACCACATAAAGAAACAGACCATGACAGCTTCTCCAACCCCCCAAACAAAAGAATCAAAATCTTTCCCAAATGAAGATACAATCCTGGAACTATCAGATACAGAATATAAAAAACTAATTTACAGAATGCTTAAAGATATCACAAATGAAATTAGGATAAATGCAGAAAAAGCCAAGGAACACACTGATAAAACTGTTGAAGAACTCAAAAAGATTATTCAAGAACATAGTGGAAAAATTAACAAGTTGCAAGAATCCATAGAGAGACAGCATGTAGAAATCCAAAAGATTAACAATAAAATTACAGAATTTGACAACGCAATAGAAAGTCAGAGGAGCAGACTCGAGCAATTAGAATGTAGACTGGGACTTCTGGAGGACCAGGGAAACAACACCAACATAGCTGAAAAAAAATCAGATAAAAGAATTAAAAAAAATGAAGAAACCCTAAGAATTATGTGGGACTCTATCAAGAAGGATAACTTGCGAGTAATGGGAGTCCCAGAACAGGGAGGGGGACAGAAAACACAGAGAAAATAGTTGAAGAACTCCTGACACAAAACTTCCCTGACATCATGAAAGATGAAAGGATATCTATCCAAGATGCTCATCGAACCCCATTTAAGATTGATCCAAAAAGAAAAACACCAAGACATATTATCATCAAACTTGCCAAAACCAAAGACAAACAGAAAATTTTAAAAGCAGCCAGGGAGAAAAGAAAGGTTTCCTTCAAGGGAGAATCAATAAGAATAAGTTCAGACTACTCAGCAGAAACCATGCAGGCAAGAAGGGAATGGGACGACATATACAGAGCACTAAACGAGAAAAACTGCCAACCAAGGATCATATATCCAGCAAAACTCTCTCTGAAATATGAAGGAGAAATTAAGATATTTACAGATAAACACAAGTTTAGAGAATTTGCAAAAACTAAACCAAGACTGCAAGAAATGCTAAAGGAGATTGTTTGGCCGGATGACCAATAATATCAGGTACCAGCACAATACAAGGTCACAAAACAGAATGTCCTGATATCAACGCAACTCAAACAGGGAAAGCACAAAAACAAACAAAGACTAATTCTAAAAAATAAATAAAGAAACAAAATAATACACACAACAGGAAATCATGGAAATCAATAGATAAACGATCACAATAATCAAAAAGAGGGACTAAATATAGGAGGCATTGAACTGCCAGATGGAGAGTGATACAAGGCGAAATAGAAGGATACAAGTTAGGTTTTTACTTAGAAAAATAGGGGTAAATAAAAAGGTAACCACAAAAAGGAATATCAATTCCATAACTCAAGAAAAAAGCCAAGAAAAACGTAACGACTCAATAAACACAAAGTTAAACATTATGAAAATGAGGATCTCACAAGCTACTAAGAAAAACGTCTCAGCACAAAAAAGCATGTGGAAAAATGAAATGGCCAACAACACACATGAAAAGGCATCAAAATGACAGCACTAAAAACTTACTTATCTATAATTACGCTGAATTTAAATGGACTAAATGCACCAATAAAGAGACAGAGAGTCACGGACTGGATAAAAAAACACGATCCATCTATATGCTGCCTACAAGAGACACACCTTAGACTTAGAGACACAAACAAACTAAAACTCAAAGGATGGAAAAAAATATATCAAGCAAACAATAAGCAAAAAAGAAGAGGAGTAGCAATATTAATTTCTGACAAAATAGACTTTAGACTTAAATCTGCCACAAAGGATAAAGAAGGACACTATATAATGATAAAAGGGACAATTGATCAGGAAGACATAACCATATTAAATATTTACGCACCTAATGACAGGGCTGCAAGATACATAAATCAAATTTTAACAGAACTGAAAAGTGAGATAGATACCTCCACATATATAGTAGGAGACTTCAACACACCACTTTCGGAGGACAGGACATCCAGTAAGAAGCTCAATAGAGACACGGAAGACCTACTTACAACAATCAACCAACTTGACCTCATTGACTTATACAGAACTCTCCACCCAACTGCTGCAAAATATACTTTTTTTTCTAGCGCACATGGAACATTCTCTAGAATAGACCACATATTAGGGCATAAAACAAATCTTTCCAGAATCCAAAACATCGAAATATTACAAAGCATCTTCTCAGACCACAAGGCAATGAAGCTAGAAATCAATAACAGAAAAACTAGGGAAAAGAAATCAAATACTTGGAAAATGAACAATACCCTCCTGAAAAAAGACTGGGTTATAGAAGACATCAAGGAGGGAATAAGGAAATTCTTAGAAAGCAACGAGAATGAAAATACTTCCTATCAAAACCTCTGGGACACGGCAAAAGCAGTGCTCAGAGGCCAATTTATATCGATAAATGCACACATACAAAAAGAAGAAAGAGCCAAAATCAGAGAACTGTCCCGACAACTTGAGCAAATAGAAAGTGAGCAACAAAAGAATCCATCAGGCACCAGAAGGAAACGAATAATAAAAATTAGAGCTGAACTAAATGAATTAGAGAACAGAAAAACAATTGAAAGAATTAACAAAGCCAAAAGCTGGTTCTTTGAAAAAATTAACAAAATTGATAAACCATTGGCTAGACTGACTAAAGAAAAACAGGAAAGGAAACAAATAACCCGAATAAGAAACGAGAAGGACCACATCACAACAGAACCAAATGAAATCAAAAGAATCATATCAGATTACTACATAAAATTGTACTCTAACAAATTTGAAAACCTAGAAGAAATGGATAAATTCTTGGAACAATACTACTTACCTAAACTAACACATTCAGAAGTAGAACAACTAAATAGACCCATAACAAAAAAAGAGATTGAAACGGTAATCAAAAAACTCCCAACAAAAAAAAGTCCTGGCCCAGATGGCTTCACTGCAGAGTTCTACCAAACCTTCAGGGAAGACTTAACACCATTACTATTGAAGGTATTTCAAAGTATAGAAAAAGACGGAATACTACCCAACTCATTCTATGAAGCTACCATCTCCCTGATACCAAAACCAGGTAAAGACATTACAAAAAAAGAAAATTTTAGACCTATATCCCTCATGAACATAGATGCAAAAATCCTTAATAAAATTCTAGCCAATAGAATCCAACAACACATCAAAAAAATAATTCACCCTGATCAAGTGGGATTTATACCAGGTATGCAAGGCTGGTTTAATATCAGAAAAACCATTAATGTAATCCATCACATAAATAAAACAAAAGACAAAAACCACATGATCTTATCAATTGATGCAGAAAAGGCATTTGACAAAGTCCAACACCCATTTATGATAAAAACTCTCACCAAAATAGGAATTGAAGGAAAATTCCTCAACATAATAAAGGGCATATATGCAAAGCCGACGGCCAATATCACTCTAAATGGAGAGAATCTGAAAGCATTTCCCTTGAGAACGGGAACCAGACAAGGATGCCCTTTATCACCGCTCTTATTCAACATCGTACTTGAAGTCCTAGCCAGAGCAATTAGGCTAGACAAAGAAATAAAGTGTATCCAGATTGGTAAGGAGGAAGTAAAGCTATCACTATTTGCAGATGACATGATCGTATACATGGAAAACCCTAAGAAATCCTCCAGAAAACTACTGAAACTAATAGAAGAGTTTGGAAGAGTCTCAGGATATAAAATAAACATACAAAAATCACTTGGATTCCTCTACATCAACAAAAAGAACACCGAAGAGGAAATAACCAAATCAATACCATTCACAGTAGCCCCCAAGAAGATAAAATACTTAGGAATAAATCTTACCAAGGGTGTAAAAGACCTATACAAAGAAAACTATAAAACTCTGCTACAAGAAATTCAAAAGGACACACTCAAATGGAAAAACATACCCTGCTCATGGATAGGAAGACTTAACATAGTAAAAATGTCTATTCTACCAAAAGCCATTTATACATACAACGCACTTCCAATCCAAATACCAATGTCATACTTTAAGGGAATAGAGAAACAAATCACTAATTTCATATGGAAAGGAAAGAACCCCCGGATAAGCAAAACATTACTGAAAAAGAAGAAGAAAGTGGGAGGCCTCACCCTACCTGATTTCAGAACCTATTATATAGCTACAGTAGTCAAAACAGCCTGGTACTGGTACAACAACAGGCACATAGACCAATGGAACAGAATTGAGAATCCAGATATAAATCCATCCATTTATGAGCAGCTGATATTTGACAAAGGACCAGTGTCAGTCAATTGGGGAAATAATAGTCTTTTTAACAAATGGTGCTGGCATAACTGGATATCCATTTGCAAAAGAATGAAACAGGACCCATACCTCACACCATGCACAAAAACTAACTCCAAGTGGATCAAAGACCTAAACATAAAGACTAAAACGATAAAAATCATGGAAGAAAAAATAGGATCTACCCTAGGAGCCCTAATACAGGGCATAAACAGAATACAAAACATTGCCAAAAATGACGAAGAGAAACCAGATAACTGGGAGCTCCTAAAAATCAAACACCTATGCTCATCTAAAGACTTCACCAAAAGAGTAAAAAGACCACCTACAGACTGGGAAAGAATATTCAGCTATGACATCTCAGACCAGCGCCTGATCTCTAAAATCTACATGATTCTGTCAAAACTCAACCACAAAAAGACAAACAACCCAATCAAGAAGTGGGCAAAGGATATGAACACACATTTCACTAAGGAAGATATTCAGGCAGCCAACAGATACATGAGAAAATGCTCTCGATCATTAGTCATTAGAGAAATGCAAATTAAAACTACGATGAGATTCCATCTGACACCAACTAGACTGGCATTAATTCAAAAAACACAAAATAATAAATGTTGGAGAGGCTGCGGAGAGACTGGAACTCTCATACACTGCTGGTGGGAATGTAAAATGGTACAACCACTTTGGAAATCCATCTGGCGTTATCTTAAACAGTTAGAAATAGAACTACCATACAACCCAGAAATCCCACTCCTCGGAATATACCCTAAAAATACAAGACCCTTCACACAAACAGATATATGCACACCCATGTTTATTGCAGCTCTGTTTACAATAGCAAAAAGCTGGAAGCAACCAAGATGTCCATCAACGGACGAATGGGTAAATCAATTGTGGTATATTCACACAATGGAATACTACGCATCGATAAAGAACAGTGACGAATCTCTGAAACATTTCATAACATGGAGGAACCTGGAAGGCATTATGCTGAGCGAAATGAGTCAGTTGCAAAAGGACAAATATTGTATAAGACCACTATTATAAGATCTTGAGAAATAGAAAAAACTGAGAAGAACACACACTTTTGTGGTTACAAAGGGGGGAGGGAGAGGGCTTTTTATTGATCAATCTGTAGATGTGAACTGCTTTGGGTGAAGGGAAAGACAACACTCAAAACAAGGAAGGTCATCCTAATTGGACAGGATTAAAAGTAAAGAGGTTTCCGAGACAAAATGAAAGCTTCAAAGGATAGCGAAGCAGGGGCTGGGGTCTGGGGAACTTGGTTTGAGAGGACTTCTAAATCAACGGGCAAAACAATTCTATTATGAAAACACTCTGCATCCCACTTTGAATTGTGGCACCTGGTGTCCTAAATGCCAACAAGCAGCCATCTAAAATACATTAATTGGTCTCAACCCACCGGGAGCAAAGGCAAAGGAAGAACACCAAGGTCACATGACAACTAAGAACCCAAGAGACAGAAAGGGCCACTTGAACCAGAGACCTACAATATCCTGAGACCAGAAGAACTAGTTGGTGCCCGGCCACAATCGATGTCTGCCCTGTCAGGGAACACAACAGACAACTCCTGAGGGAGCAGGAGACCATTGGGATGCAGACCCCAAATTCTCATTAAAAGACCACACCTAATGGTATGAATGCGACTAGAGGAATCCCAGAGACAATGCTCCCCAGAACTTCTGATGGCACAGGACAGGAACCATCCCCGAAGACAAATCATCAGGCATGAAAAGGACTGGTCAGTGGGGGGGAGAGAGATACTGATGAAGAGTGAGCTAATTAAATCAGGTGGACACAGGAGAGTGTGTTGGCAACTCTTAACTGGAGGGGGGATGAGAAGATAGAGAGAGAGGGAAGAAGGTAAAATTGGCACGAAACGAGAGACTGTAAGGGCTGACTCAATAGGGGGAGAGCAAGTGGGAGAAGGGAGTAAGATGTATGTAAACCTACATGTGACAGACTGATTGGAATGGTAAATGTTCACTTGAAGCTTAATAAAAATTAAAAAAAAAAAAAAATTAGTCAGTTGCAAAAGAACAAATACTGTATAAGACCACTATTATAAGAACTTGAGAAATAGTTTAAACTGAGAAGAAAACATTCTTTTGTGGTTACGAGAGGGGGGAGTGAGGGAGGAGGGGAGAGGAACATTCACTAATTAGATAGTAGATAAGAACTACTTTAGGTGAAGGGAGAGACAGCACATGATACAGGGGAGGCCAGCACAATTGGACTAAAGCAAAAGCAAAGATGTTTCCTGAATAAACTGAATGCTTCAAAGGCCAGCGTAGCAGGGGCAGGGGCCTGGGGACCATGGTTTCAGGGGACATCTAAGTCAATTGGCATAACAAAATCTATTAAGAAAACGTTCTGCATCCCACTTTGAAGAGTGGCATCTAGGGTCTTAAACTCTAGCAAGTAGCCATCTAAAATTCATCAATTGGTTTCAATCCACCTGGATCAAAGGAGAATGAAGAACACCAAGGACACAGGCGATTACGAGCCCAAGAGACAGAAAGGGCCACATGAACCAGAGACTACATCATCCTGAGACCAGAAGAACTAGATGGTGCCTGGTTACAACCGATGACTGCCCTGACAGGGAACACAACAGAGAACCCCTGATGGAGCAGGAGAGCAGTGGGATGCAGACCTCAAATTCTCCTAAGACCAGATTTAATGTTCTGACTGAGACTAGGAGGACCCCATTGGTCATGGCCCTCAGACCTTCTGTTGGCCCAGGACAGGAACCATTCCCGAAGCCAACTCTTCAGACATGGATCGGACAGGACAATGGGTTGAAGAGGGATGCTGGTGAGGAGTGAGCTTCTTGGATCAGGGGGACACTTGAGACTATGTCGGCATCTCCTGCCTGAAGCGGAGATGAGAGGGTGGAGGGGGTTAGAAGCTGGTGAAATGGACACGAAAAGAGAGAGTGGAGGGAGAGAGCAGGCTGTCTCATTAGGGGGAGAGTAATTGGGAGTGTGTAGCAAGGTGTATATGGGTTTTTGTGTGAGAGACTGACTTGATTTGTAAACTTTCACTTAAAGCACAATAAAAATTATATATAAAAAAAAAAAAATCAGTTGGATTCCTATACACCAATAAAGAGAACTACTAAAAGGAAACCAAGAAAGTAATATCCTTTTAGCCACTAAAAAATAAAATAAAATACTTAGGAATAAATCTGACCAGGGTCATAAAAGACCTATACAAAGAAAACTAACAAAACACTACTGCAAGAAACTAGAAGACCTACCTAAATGGAAAAATAGTCCATGCACATCGATAAACACAACATTGTCAACGTGTTAATCCTACCCAAAACAATCTATAATGCAATCCCAGTCCAAATACCAATAGCATTCTTTAACAAGATGGAAGAAATAACCATTAACTTTACCTGGAATGGGAAGAGGCCCCGGAGAAGTAAACCACTATTGAAGAAGAAGAATAAAGTAGGAGGACTTGTGCTACCAGACCTACTATACATCTACAGTAGTCAGAACAGCCTGGTACTGGTACAATTACAGACACATTGACTAATGGAATAGAACTGAGAACCCAGATGTGAATCCATCCACCTACAGCCACCTGATCTTCAACAAAGGCCAAAGTCCATTAAATGGAGAAAAGACAGCCTTTTTAACAAATGGGGCTGACAAAGCTGGATGTTCATCTGAAAAAAAAAATGAAACGGAAGCCATACCTCACACCATACACAAAAACTAATTCCAAACTGGATCAAAGACCTAAATATAAAACTACAAAGTTTTATATATGTATAAACAAAAACTACAAAGATCATAGAAGAAAAAATAGGGCCAATTCTTAAGGAGTTAATACATGGTATAAACAGGATAGAAACCATAACTACCAATACACAAGCACCAGAAGATAAATTCGATGACTGGGATCTTCTAAAAATTAAACACTTATGCTCATCAAAAGACTTCACCAAAAGAGTGAAAAGAGAATGTACAGAATTCAGAAAAAAAAAAAAAAAAACAGAAAAATTGGTTATGACAAATCCAACAAAGTTCTAATCTCTAAAATTTATAGGAAAATCCAACACCTCTATAGCAAAAAGACAAATAATAGAACTAAAAAAGGAGCAAAGGATATGAATGGATACTTCATCAAAGAAAACTTTCAGGAGGCTAACAGACACATGAGGAATTACTCAAGATCACTAGCCATTAAAAAAAAAAGAAATGCAAATCAAAACTACAATGAGATACCTTCTCACCCCAACATTACTGGTACGAATCAAGAAAAAAACAGAAAATAACAAATGTTGAAGAGGCTGTGGAGGGATTGGAATTCTTATGCACTGCTGGTGGGAATGAAAAATGGTACAACCATTTTGGAAAATGATATGATGCTTCCTTAAAAGGCTAGAAACAGAAATACCATATGATCCAGCAATCCCACTTCTAGGAATATATCCTAGAAAAATAAGAGCCATCACACAAATAGACATATGCACACCCATGTTCATTGCAGCATTATTCACAATAGGAAAAAAAAGAAAATAACTTAAGTGTCCATCAACAGATGAATGGATAGACAAACTATGGTACATACACAAAACGGAATACCATGCAACAGTCAAGAATAATGATGAATCTGCAAAACATCTCACAACATGGATAAATTCAGAGGTTATTATGCTGAGTGAAATAAGTCAGTCACAAAATGATAAATATTATATGAGACCACAATTATAAAAACTGATGAAAAGGTTTACACACAAAAAGAAACAATCTTTGATGGATAAAAGTAAGGGAAGATTTGGGGAGGGAAAAACACTAACTAGACAATATACAAGTGGTATCTATGGTGAAGGGTAAACCAGTACACAACACTGGGGAATCAGCACAGCTTCACCAAGGTGAGGTCACTGAAGCTTCATAGACACGTTTGAACTCCCTGGGGGACATCTAGCTCAATTAGTATAACATAGTTTATAAAGAAAATATTCTACATCCTATTTGGTGAGCAGCATCTGAGGTTTTAAAAGCTTGTGAGTAGCCATCTAAGATACTTCACTGGTGCCACCCCATCTGGGGCGAGGGAGAATGAAGAAAACCAAAGACACATGAGAAAGATTAGTCCAAAGTACTAATGGACCACAACTACCACAGCCTCCACCAGACTGAGTCCAACACAACTAAATCGTGCCTGGCTACCACCACCAACTGCTCTGACAGGGATCACAATACAGGGTCCCAGACGGAGCTGGAGGAAAATGGAGAACAAAACTCTAACTCACAAAACAAAAAAAATAGACTTTCTGGTCTGACAGAGACTGGAGCAGTCCTGAGTTTATGGCCCCTGGGCACTCTTTTCACTTGGTATTCAAGTCCAAAGATTAGACAGGCCCATAAAACAAAGGACAACTAAATGTGCACACCAACCCAGGGGCAAGAACTAGAATGCAGGAGGAAGAGGAAAGCTGGAATGGGGAACCCAAAGTTGAGAAGGCGAGAGTGTTGACAGGTTGTAGGGTTGGCAATCAATGTCACAAAATAATATGTGTATTAATTATTTAATGAGAAACAAATTTGCTCTGTAAACCTTCATCTAAAGCACAATAAAAGGAAAGAAAGAAAGAAATCTGGCTTCCAAATCTAGTGCTAGTCTTCCCAGCACTCTGACCCAAGGTAAGTTTTACTATAAAATTGAGCAAATATGAGAACCATATTTTTTGTAGGGAACTTTAATTTGTATATCCAGGGGATACATTTATACTTAAACATTAGCTGACATTATCATCTAATTATTACTATCTGCCATGGGCCTTAATTTGAACAGAAATACAGATATAAACATGAATAAGTGTCAGTCAACCATGTTATTTAAATATATATATATACATATATAGAAGTAGAGTTTTAGGGAAGGAGAGCTTAGCTTTTATATGAGAAGATGGGAAGTGAATTGTTAGTTACTTCTTTAAAAAAGACTGCTGAGATTGGCAGAAATAGGAAAAAGTGCAGTTGAACTTTTCATGAATGGGAAATGGCTTTAACAAATCTTCAGATGTGTGGGGAAATGGAGTCCTACAGGGACAGGCTTTTAGCAAAAACGAAAAACAACCAAAAAAAAACCTGTTGCCTTGTGTAACTTGACCTTACTAATCCCAGTGAATTTCCATTAGTGCTTAAACTAGCCCAAATCAGATTTGGCCAGCCCTGCATGCACAGAAGGGCCAGCTGTGACTGCTGAATGACCTCAACAGATGACGCAGCAACAGGAGGAATGGATCAGAAGGAAAATCATCACCTAGACCCTATTTCCAAGCCAGCAATCTGACAAGAATCACATCACCTCCTATTTTCTGGATGTCTTCTAGAATTTTTGCTCCCCAGAACACCTGTGCGGCCACTGTCTTGCTGTCCAAATTACATATAAGCCCTGCTTCCCTGTAGCTCAGGGAGCTGGAACTGAGGAACTTCCTCCAGGCTTGCTGCTCTGCATATTGCAATAAAGTTACTTTCTCTTTCTCAAAGCCCAGCGTCTAGATAATTGGCCATTCTGAGTGCATTGGACAAGAACCCACTGTTGTGTAACAGGCCAACGACACTGGACCCAAAGTCGGCCGGGTCACCAAGAGAGACTAAAGAAAGACTCCAGAAATAGCGATCATGATTAGGGGAGCTTATTTACGGGACAGTCTGTCCAGGGTGGCAGCTGGACCAGTTTAGTGCTCCGCAACCATGTACCAGGGGACGCAAGCTTATATGCTGTTCCAGCTGGAGCTAAGGCTTATTGTTTTTCTTCCCAAATCCTTGGGCAGTCAGCATTCCCAGGGACTTCATGTCTAGGCCCAGATGTTTTTCTTCTTGTTGCTAAGGTGTTCCTCGGCCTTGGCCACTGACCCAATCACGCCACTCCCAGCCTTGTACCTTAGCCTGAATCCATCCCAAGTTCATCCCCAGCATGCTTCAGGGAAGAGCAAAGCTTCTTCCATTAGGAGGAGATGCATATAGCTGAATAGCATTATCCTACACTCACCTTCATGGTTTCAGTAACAATTCTTGCGCCCAATGTGGGGCCTCCATCTGGGGCCCAGCACCCCCTTGACCACTAGCTGAAACTCTACTGACCCTCAGTGTGTACTGAGTTCCTTGTTTAGGAGGACCAGGTGGGTCTCCTAACCAAGGCGGCAATCAGGCTGAGGAGCTTTTACTTTGAGAATTAGAAACTAACTCTGGTATGGCATCCACTAGGTAAGTGCCCTTGGAATTTCTCTTGTTAAGTGTAAGTGTTTGGGTTGGAGGTAGGGAGGTATCTGGAGGATTGAAGTAGGACTAAGATATCCCCATTAGGGGGAATTAAAAACCTACTAAGATCATCCTTGTTACTCTGCCACTCCCCCTAGCCACAGCAGAGAATGGGCACCCTAATTTCTAGTTAATTGTGGTTTTGGTTCTAGTTCTGAGATGGGGATATATTCAGAGGGTTGAAGTAGGACTAAGACATACCCATTAGGGAAGATTGAAGCCCTACTAAGATCATCCTTTTTATCTTGCCCCACACTCCCCCTAGTCAATGACAGAGAATGGGCAGCCTAGTTTATGGTTGATGACATTGGTTAAGTTCAGGTTCTGGTTCTGTTTCTGAGCGTGTGTATGTGAGTCTTAACTATGACAAAAGAGAGGGATGTCTCTCTGGCAAAACAAAAACCTACAAAAAAAAGTGTAAGCTAATGGTGCAGAGGGAAAAGGAAAGTGAGAAAAGCCATACCTAGAGAGGCCTAGGGCAAATGCCAGGCCAGGTAAATTGTTATGATTGACAGGAGGCCAGGGTCTTCTGGTTCCACCCAGCCAGAGGCCCAAGAACATATGCATATAAATAGGAAGATAGGGTATGAAGAGAAAACAAATCCGGAATGTTTTAAAAATGGTTATGTGTTTAAGATTATGCTTTTATCTGAATGTACTATAGATAGCATGTAACACTGCCTTCAGCCAATATTTAATTGGATATGCTAAAAGAGGAACTAGAATTTGCTCAGGAGAAACACAGGCTTTTTCTTTACAGAGTGGATGCTTAGGTCAAAAACCTGAACCTCACACAGATTTCCATTTATCCATATCCCTTCCACCTGGGTGTCTAGGCCTAGTTCCCAGCCCAGCAGCCACTATACCTCTGTCAGAGCCCTCGGCTACCCCTCTGGGGAATTGCTCGCAGGTCCATCATGAATCAGAAAATCCTGGTCCTGCTGCAGGAATAGTCTCTCCAGCACACATCCTTAGTGGGTTGCAATTTGGCCAGTGATCCACTCAATTCTCCCCAGGGCAATTTCCACTGAGACAAATGCCTGCCCAGAGTTGATTGCAATGGTCAGCCTAGAGGGTTTATCTAGGTCCCCATACCATTCTCCACCTCTGACCTGTATAATTGGAATATTCTTTTAACTTCAGAGGAATGGAAGATGGTCTTAGAAAAGACATGCCAAGAGGCCAACAGGTTGCCTAACTTCAACCCTCAAAATGGTATTAGACTCCCAACAGCTCAGATGGTACCTGTCACAGACATTGACTGGAGGCAGGACAGCTGGAATGTTATAAAAACTGACAGAAAGGGGCCCCAAAAATGAAGAGCTTCAAGAAAGTTCAGGATATACAACAAAACCCCAAGGAAATCCCTCCAGCTTCCTAGAATGGGTGTATGAAATATAGCAACAGTTTACTGATATAAACTCTGAAGAATCAGAGAATGCCAGGTTAATATAAATATGCCCTCATCAGCCAGATCACCCCCAACATCAGGAGAAACTTTGAAAGAAGGAGGTCTAGGAATGAATACTTCACAACTTGTTGAGATTGCCATTAAGGCCTTCAATAATTGGGATCAGGTACAAGGAAAAAGGCCAAGAGATCTTCTGGCAGCAGCTCTTGGCAACTTGTCAGCCAGGCAAACCTCTATACATCCCAGGGAAACCTCCAACCACCCCAGGCAGGGACAAGTCTGCAGTCCCAGCCCTTGGCCCAGCTTCGTTCTCAGGGTGGAGAGCTGTCAAACACAGACATAGGCAGCACACAGCTTCAGGGCCTGGTAAGATGGTCAACATCCTTGCCTTGCCCCAAACCCTGGCAGGCCCATGACAGAAAGAGCATCTTAGCTACAGGAAAGAAAGCCTACTAGAGAATGCCTTTCTTGAATAATGTATTATGGTCAACAGAGGTGGCAGTTACACACTGTCCAGGGCACCAGAAGGGACAGTCTTTTCAGCTGCCAGAAACCCCCAGTGATAAACATGTGAATGGGGCTTTGACCTTAAATAACTGAACAGAAGATGGGTACAATTTCCAAGGACAGGTACTAATTACCAGAACACCTGATGCACCTGATAATAAAGGCAGCACATGAGAGCACACACTACTGTGACCCTAACACTCCACAGCATGTTTTCTCCTTTTCAAAATGGGCACTTGAGAGCTTGACATAACTAACACCATGATGAACCTATAAGATTTTTTATTCCTGTCTGCCTTCCCCTTTCTGAATACTTTTGTTAATGACTCTGTTTTGTTCTGTCCAAACACCTGTGACTTATGACCCCCCCATATGAAGATTAGAGCCTAGATGTCTGACATGTATATCTTTAGCCTGATAAGCAGATGTCTGCTATGTATCTCTTTAGTCTAATAAAGTGTCCCTTGTAATTATCTTGTAATGAATAATTCATCTGGCCATGCCATCTACGGGCTATGTGCCAAAAAGATACTTCTAACCCTTGTAAAAGTCATATATAAGGTCTAATGTAAAATTGCCTTTCGGTACTCCATAAAGACAGCCTGTGTTGCCGTCAGACTTTCTTTTGGTGCTACCTCCGAAATAAACTTTCTGTCTTGGAGTACATTTCATTGGCTTGACTGCTGCAGGGCACAGACCCTAACTGAGCAACATTACAGTTGGAATGGTATGTTTCAACAATGTGTCACCTGTGCAAAGAACAATCCAAAACCAGGACCACCACCTCCTATGCCTGGGGTAAAAGCCTGTGGGACTGGACCCAGAGAAGACTGGTGAGTGGACTTAACAGTTATGCCAACACCTTTTAGTGTTTGTAGATACCTTGACCGAAAGAGTAGAATCCTTCCCCTTACGAATGGGAAAGGCAACTGAGGTAAGCAAAGCTTTCCTCAATGAAATTATTTCTAGATTTGGCCTACTTATTCAATTCAAAGCCATGACAGAGGAGCATTTGTAGCCAAAGTGAAGACATTTAGGAATTCAGTGGAAGCTACATGCTCCCTGGAGACCACAGCAAATAGTGCATTGGCTGTGTGCTTAAAAGGTCTAATTAGAAACCTAAGCTAGTATGATTGTGGAGAATACTTGTATTCTAAGAGACCAACTTGCCCGAATCGAGCTGCTATATTGCCCTGTTGAAAGACTGGGTAGGCCCTAGAAGCAGGCTCCAACTGAACCCCTATGAAATGGTGTATGGGAGATCTTTCCTTAAGGCAGCCTGGGGATATAGTGCTCAACATGATCCTCAAGTAGTCCAGGAACTTAGTGTTTCCAGGTATCTTGGGTCACTCTATGTAACTCTGAATGCTGTTAACCATTATGCATCCAGTTGTATGTTCTTTCCCACAGATACCCCTCTTCATCCTTTCACCCCAGGAAACCTAGTTCTCATAAAGAAGTGGGATGACCATCATCCACGTAGCTAGCTTCAATCCAAGTGGACTGGTCCTTACAAAGTTCTTCTAGTCACCTACTCCTCAGTGAAGGTAGCCAAAGTGAAACCTTGGATCCACTACACCATGGTGAAGTATGTACCCATAGATTCAGGTGTGCCTTTAAAGCCTTCCCCTATAGGCACAGGTCAGCAAAGTACAGACTACAAAGACAGCCAACCCTCCAAAGTGGAGTGGGAGTGAAAGCTACTAGAAGACTTAAAGACTACTTTTTAAGAAACAGCCTACAGATAAGTAACCCTTTTCCAACTTAAGTCTCCTTTGCCTCGTACCCCCAGGGACTAGTCATTTCCTGTCTGTTTCTAAGTTGGTAAAAACTCTGCACCGTGTCAGCAGGAAGTAGCCAGATGAGTCACTGACCCTTATCCCTTAAAATTAAGGAATTACTACAACTCTAGGGGGGTTTGTAACCTGACCTTACTAATGCCAGTAAATTTCCCTTAGTCCTTAAATTAGCCTAAATCAGATTTGGCATGCCCCGCATGTGCAGAAGGGCAGCTGTGATTGCTAACTGACCTCAACAGGGGACACAGCAACAGGTGGAATGAATCAGAAGGAAAATCATCACCTGGACCCTATTTTGAAGCCAGAGGTCCAACAAGAACCACTTCACCTCCTGTTTCCTGGATGCCTACTAGAGTATTCACTCCCCAGAACACCTGGGTGGCCACCATCTTGCTGCCCAAATCACACACCCTGTAGTTCAATGAGCCAGATTTGGGGAACTTCTTCCCTGACACCTTGCTCTGTGCATTGCAATAAAGTTACTTTCTCTTTCTCAAAGGCCAGTGTCCAGATAATTGGCCAGTCTGAGCATGCCAGACAAGGATCCACCTTCTAGGGTTCGGGAATACCTGGAGTCGATTCCGACTCACAGCAACCCTATAGGATAGGGTAGAACTGCCCCACAGAGTGTCCAAGAAGTGGCTGGTGAATTTGAACTGCTGACCCTTTGTTTATCAACTAAATGCTTAACCACTGGGCAACAAGGCCCCCACTGCGCCACTGGGGCCCCATACAGGCTAGAGGTCTAGTATATCCATAGCACCAGTTATGTGGATTTAGTGGTAGGAAGGTAAACCCATTGCTGTTGTCAATTCTGACTCATAGTGACCCTATCAGAGCTCCAGAAAGGTAAAGGTAGACATAATTCAGATTTTAGAAATATTTGAATACGAATTCAAGTTTAGAACTTTTATGAATCTAGTAGGGATTCATTGTCTAAAAAAGGTAGAATGGTAGGTGGTGAATTAGAGAAAAGATATTTTCTTTAGTGTTTTGGTATTGAAGTACAGAGTGTATTTTCTAATGTTTTAGTATAACTGTATAAGCTAGTCTTTGAAATGTAATTACTTGCTCTGGAATCTGTCCCATGATTGTTCCTTTAAAGAAAAATAAGGTAATCAATTTTTAGTTGTTGATTAAACTATGTTCCTCTCCCAAGGACAAAAAAGAAATACACAAAACTGAGGTAGCTGAACAAAGCTTAGATCCATCTTGTGACAGAAACCAGGACAGTGTGAAGAGACTTGCAGGACTTCAATAATAGATTATTTTATCATCATGTCTACCTCAAAGAAAAATCAACATTCCTGAAAACCTCTAAACCCTGACCTTCCTTCCTATTAAAGCCCTCCAGTTAGCCCTTTAGAGTTAGACAGAATTTGGGAGAAATTATTTAAACCCCCCTGTCTCTTGGACATTGGTGCTCAATAAAATCATCTTGCTGCTTACCTCCTCCTGTCTCAGTATTGGCTTTGCAGCAGGCGGCTTGAATCCACGATATGCTGTAAGAAATTGTGACACCCAACGTGGGGCTCTTTGCCACTTGAGATGCAGGAGGCCCCAGGGGAGGCCTTAACACTTAAGCAGCTGCCAGAAGTTTTTTTCACTTCAGAAGGGAACATTGCCTGGTCCTTATTCTCGCCACAGCACTGCTGATTCCTACCCACGCAGAAACAAAGTAAGCAGGAAACGAGACAGGCTAAGGGACAACAAATCCTGGGGCAAGTCCACAATTCCTCACCCTGTTATGCTCAGGGCCAGGACAGATAGACTAAGCCCAGGGTGGCTTAGACTCTTGGTTTCTGAAGCATGTGCTGCTTTGGATGACTGGCCCTGTGAGTAGGTTCACATAAGGGTCCCTTGGTGGCTCTAGAGTCTTGGTTTTGGTTTTCGGGTGTGTGAAAGAGCTTAAGGCTGTCAAGATCACCTCTGTCATTCTAGGGATTGTTTGGGAGGCTGGGATTGCCAAGACTGAGTGTGAGGCCAGCCAAGTAGCTGAGTGTGTATATGTGTGACCTGTGTGCACGCCAGTAGAACTGTCTGTGTGAAACTGAAGAGATCTCACGTCGCCTTTGTCATTGTGCTAACCGCTATTTGTACAAAACCTGTTGTCAATTCGTGAATATTTTTGGTCCCAGTTCTTTAATTGTGACAGTTGGTCCCATGGGTCATCAGAAGTCTACCATGCCCAAGGTGTCTTAGACCAATGTCTAAGAGATAAGGGGGTTCTGGCTAAATTAAGCTTAATTAGAAAAGAAGTAGACTTCCAAGTTGGCCTTACAATTCACCATCATCAAGTTCAAAAGGAAAGAATCGGCCCATTACTAACTACTAAACATTTGAAAAGGGCACACAGCTGGGTGGGGGGGGTGGGGACTCATCAATCCCTGCTAAATCCCTCCTGGGGTGCATCCTAGCAAACTGGAAAAGGTAGAGTTATGAACCCATGATTAAAAATAATAATAATAATAGCGTTTTTATACAATAATGTTTGACATCAATATCAGCTAAAAAATCAGGAACATTGACCACGATATAGTTCTTTGATTTTTAGTATGATTTTTCATCTTGATTTCTTTTGTAAAAGGCAAAAAAATGAGGTGAAGTCCCCTATATCCAAGCTTTTATGTCTCGTTACTAAATTTTAACCCCATCTAGCCAGGTTCTTTTCCAGGGGAAGCCGAAACCAAAGGTGCTTCCCAATTCCTCAACTGAGGACCCCCTTTTATAAGGACGGGCTCCAGCAACCTCTTGGGCTCCCCCTCCCCTGAGCAGGGGAGGTACCGTAGAAGCCGAGGGGTAGGGCTGTAGAAAGACAAGATCTCCTACTAGGATGGCTGAGCCCGATTCTAGCCTGGCCAGCCCACCGGGGCTGACAGAGAAAGAACAGGCAGTGTGAATCCCACTCTGTGACTCCATCAGGTATAGCCTCCCCCTCTCCTTCCCGTCAGGGTACTGTTTTGGTGAGGATGCCCCAGAAGTCCAGGCAGGGCAATATCCCTTGAGAGAAGTTTAGCCAGAGCACTGAGTGGAGACCACAAAGACAAATGCTAGTCACCTTTAAGGTCTTCGTTCACAGAGACCAAAGGGCAGAAACAAAGAATGAAAGAAAAGGCCTCCTTGCCAGCAGCCATCTTAAACCCTTTCAGGCCCAGAAAAGAGGCCTAACCAAAAAAAAAAAAAAAAAAAAAACCCAGATTCAAACTGCCGACCTCTTGGTTAGCAGCTGTAGCACTTAACCGCTACGCCACCAGGGTTTCCAAAAAGAGGCCTAGAGCCAAAAAAACGGCTAAGGTTTTTGCTTTAAGATTTTTGGTTAAATAAAGTATTGTTTCTTGGTAATTTATGATAAGCTCCTGACAACTTGGGAAGCCACAAAACTTTTATAAAGAAAAAGTACTAAAAAGGTTTATTTAACATGTTATAAATTACATAAAATGTGTTATTAAAAACCATGAGAAGTGCCTGATTCTTTCTCTTTGGGTTAAAATTTATATGTTAGTATTTCCTCTTGTGTTTCTGCCTAATAGTGGAAAGCAAAAACATAGTATTGTGCCATAATCTTATTATTTCTTTATTGCTAACTTCGTTCCAAATATATATATATTTTTGAACCTAGCATCATTAAAGCCAATGGTTTGATTAGAGAATTCACATCATTTACCTAAGAAGATATTTTTTACTGTTCAGGTATTTGAAGACTTGATAATCTTGACATATTCTTTTTTTTTAAATTTTTATTGTGAGTTAAGTGAAAGTTTACAAATCAAGTCAGTCTCACACACAAAAACTTACATACACCTTGCTACGTACTGCCAGTTGCTCTCCCCATAATGAGACAGCCAGCTTCCTCCCTCCACTCTCTCTTTTTGTGTCCATTTCACCAGCTTCTAACCCCCTCTACCCTTTCATCTCCCCTCCAGGCAGGAGATGCCAACATAGTCTCACCTGATCCAAAAAACTCATTCCTCACCAGCATACTTCTCCAACCCCATAGTCCACTCCAATCACTGCCTGAAGAGTTGGCTTCGGGAATGGTTCCTGTCCTGGGCCAACAGAAGGTCTGGGGGCCGTGACCACCGGGGTCCTTCTAGTCTCAATCAGAACTTTTTATGAGAATTTTATGAGAATTTGGGGTCTGCATCCCACTGCTCTCCTGCTCCCTCAGGGGTTCTCTGTTGTGTTCCCTGTCAGGGCAGTCATCAGTTGTAGCTGGGCACCATCTAGTTCTTCTGGTCTTAGGCTGGTGTAGTCTCTGCTTTATGTGGCCCAGAAATTAATTACCTTGTGTCTTTGGTGTTCTTCATTCTCCTATACTCCAGGTGGGTTCAGACCACCAATTGATGCATCTTAGATGGCCACTTGCTAGCGTTAAAGACCCCAGACACCACACTCCAAAGTGGGATGCAGAATGTTTTCTTAATAGATATTATTATGCAAATTGACTTAAATGTCTCCTGAAATCATGGTCCCCAAACCCCCACCCCTGCTAAGCTGGCCTTTGAAGCATTCAGTTTATACAGGAAACTTTTTTGCTTTTTGTTTAGTCTTATTGTGCTGACCTCACCTGTATTGTGTGTTGTCTTTCCCGTCACCTAAAGTAGTTCTTATCTACTATCTAATTAGTGAATGCCTCTCTCCCACCCTCCCTCTCTCCCCGCTCTCCTAACCATCAAAGAATATTTTCTTCTCTGTTTAAACTATTTCTTGAGTTCTTATATTAGTGGTCTTATACAATATTTGTCCTTTCACAACTGAGTAATTTCACTCAGCATAATGCCTTCCAGATTCCTCCACGTTACAACAAAATGTTTCAAAGATTCATCACTGTTCTTTATCCATTGTGCCAATATACCATAATTTATTTATCCATTCATCTCTTGATGGGCACCTTGGTTACTTCCATCTTTTTGTTATTCTAAACAGTGCTGCAATAAACATGGGTGTGCATGTATCCATTCATGTAAAGGCTCTTATTTCTCCAGGATATATTCTAAGGAGTGGGATTGCTGGATCCTATAGGTTTTTTTGTTTTTGTTTTTTATGGTACTTCTATTTCTAGCTTTTTAAGGAAGTGCCAAATCAATTTCCAAAGTGGTTGTATCATTTTACATTCCCACCAGCAGTGTGTAAGTGTTCCAATATCTCCACAGACTGTCCAATGTTTATCGTTTTGTGTTTTTTGCCACAAGTGTTGATTAATGCCAGCCTTGTTGGAGTGAGATGAAATCTCATTGTAGTTTTGATTTGCATTTCTCTAATGTCTAATGATCATGAGCATTTCCTCATGTATCTGTTAACTACCTGAATGTCTTCTTCAGTGAAGTGTCTGTTCATATCTTTTGCCCATTTTTTAATTTGGTTATTTGGCTATTTATAGTTGAGTTTTTGCAGTATCATGTAGAATTTAGAGATCAGGCACTGATCGGAAATGTCACAGCTAAAAACTTTTTCCCAGTCTGTAGGTAGTCTTTTTACTCTTTTGCTGAAGTCTTTGGATGACCATAGGTGTTTGATTTTTAGGAATTCCCAGTTATCTAGTTTTTCTTCTGCATCATTAGTAATGTTTGTATACTGTTTATGCCATGTACTAGGGCTCCTAATGTTGTCCCTATTTTTTCTTCCATGATCTTTATCATTTTAGACTTTATATTTTGGTCTTTGATCCATTTTGAAGTCGTTTTTGTGCATGGAGTGAGGTGTGGGTCTTGTTTCATTTTTTTGCAGATGGATATCCAGTTATGCCAGCACCATTTGTTAAAAAGACTGTCTTTTCCCCATCTAGCTGTTTTGGGGCCTTTGTGAAATATCAACTGCTCATATGTGAGTGGATTCATGTCTGGATTTTCAATTCTGTTCCATTGGTCTATGTATCTGTTGTTGTACCAGTACCAGGCTGTTTTGACTACTGTGGCAGTATAATAGGTTCTAAAATTAGGTAGAGTAAGGCCCCCCACTTTGTTCTTCTTTTTCAGTAATGCTTTCCTTATCCAGGGCTTCTTTCCCTTCCATATGAAGTTGGTGATTCTCATAAAAGATTCTATGAATTTCTTCATTCCATCCTAATGTCTTCTATAATCCACTCTTTTTGAGCAGGGTATTGTTCACTTTCCAAGTGTTTGATTTCTTTTCCCATTACCGAGTTCCACTTTTATGACCTTATGATCAGAGAAGATGCTTTGTAATATTTCAGTGTTTCGGATTCTGCAAAGGCTTGCTTTATGACCTAATATGTGGTCTATTCTAGAGAATGTTCCATGTGCACTAGAAAAGAAAGTATAATTGGCTGCTGCTGGGTGGATTGTTCTTATATGTCTATGAGGTCGAGTTGGTTGATTGTGGCATTTAGATCTTCCATGTCTTTATTGATCTTCTTTCTGGATGTCCTGTCCTTCACCAAAAGTGGTGTGTTGAAGTCTCCTACTATTATTGTGGAGCTGCCTATCTCACTTTTCAGTGCTGTTAGAGTTTGTTTTATGTATCTTTCACCCCTGTCATTGGGTGTATAAATATTTAATATGGTTATATCTTCTTGGCGTATTGTCCCTTTAATCATTTTATAGTGTCCTTCCTTATCCTTTCTGATGGATTTAACTTTAAAGTCTATTTTGTCAGAAATTAATATTGCCACTTCTGCTCTTTTTTGATTTCTGTTTGCTTGATATATTTTTTTCCATCTTTTGAGTTTTTGTTTGTTTGTGTCTCTAAGTCTAAGGTGTGTCTCTTGTAGGCAGTATATAGATGGATCTTGTTTTTTAATCCATTCTGCCACTGTCTGTCTCTTTATTGGTGCATTTCGTCCATTTACAGTCAGGGTAATTATGGATAGGTATGAATTTCGTGCTATCATTTTGATGTCTTTTTTTCTGTGTTGATAGTTTCTTTTTCCCACTTGATTTTATGTGCTGAGTAGATTTTCTTTATATAGTCTTTCCTCATTTTCGTTGTTGATTTTGTTTCTGCTGAGTCTGCATTTTTCCCTTGTGTTTTATTTTGATGAGTAGGATAGTTTGTCTCTGTTGTGGTTACCTTATTATTTACCCCTATTTTTCTAAATTTAAAACTAAATTTTGTTTCTTTGTATCGTCATATCTTCCTCTCCGTATCGAAGGTGTATGATTACATTTCTTTGTCCCTCTTTATTATTTTAATTTTGTCTTCTTTTATGTAATAACATCAGTATTACCCTGTTTTGGGCTTTTTTTAATTTTTATAATCTTGCTTTGTTTTTTTTTGGTTTTCCCTGTCTGGGTTGACTTCTGGTTGCTCTCCCCGTGTTCTAGTGTTGGGTTGATACCTGATATTATTGATTTTCTAACCAAAGAACTCCCTTTAGTATTTCTGGTAGTTTTGGTTTGGTTTTTACAAATTCCCTAAACTTGTGTTTGTCTGGAAGTGTCCTAATTTCACCTTCATATTTAAGAGATGGTTTTGCTGGATTTATGATTCTTGACAGGCAATATTTCTTCAATTTTTTAAATATGTCATCCCATTGCCTTCTTGCCTGCATGGTTTCTGCCAAGTAGTCCGAGCTTATTCTTATTGGCACTCCTTTGTAGGTGACTTTTTGTTTACCTCTCGCTGCTCTTATAATTCTCTCTTTATCTTTGGTTTTGGCAAGTTTGATTATAATATGTCTCGGTGACTTTCTTTTCAGATCTACCTTACGTGGAGTTTGATGAGCATCTTGGATAGATATCTTCTCATCTTTCACAATATCAGGGAAGTTTTCTGCCAACAAATCTTCAACAATTTTCTCTGTATTTTCTGTTATCCTTCCTTGTTCTGGTACTCCAATCTCTCGTAAGTTATTTCTCTTGATAGAGTCCCACATGATTTTTAAGGTTTCTTCTTTTTTTTTTTAATTCCTTTATCTGATTTTTCTTCAAATATATTAGTGCCAAGTAATTTATCTTCAAGTTCAGAAATTCTAGATTCTGCTTGCTCAATTCTGCTCCTCTGACTTTCTATTGAGTTGTCTAATTCAGTAATTTTATTGTTAATCTTCTGAATTTCTGATTGCTGCCTCTCTATGGATTTTTGCACGTTATTAAATATTTCCTTGTGTTCTTGAATAACTTTTTTAATTTCTTCAGCTGCTTTGTCTGAGTGTCTTTTGGCTTGCTCTGCATATTGCCCTATCTCCTTTCTGTCTTGAAGAGATCTGTGTATTAATCTTTTGTAATCTGCATCTGGTAATTCTCGGAAGGCACCTTCATCCAGAACATCCTTTGATTATCTGTATTGAGAGCTTGTTGAAATGATCATGGTCTGCTTCCTTACATGGTTTGATATTGACTGTTGTCTCCAAGCCGTCTATAAGTCATTATATTAGTTTATTTTAAGTTTGCTTACCGTATCCTAGTTTCTTGCCTAGTTTTGTTTTGATTTGCCAAGATGGATTGTTTGAGTGAGCTAGCTTGATTATTTTCTTCTTTGGAGCTCTGATGTCCTGTCACCAGATGGCTGGAGCTGTTATCAGGTATATGAGTTTATGAGTTCATTCACTTTTCTTATGTGGATTCAGCTCAGGTGTCCAGGTAGCTGGTCATCAAGTGCGTGATACAGTCTCTGTTGTACAGTCTTAGAGGGGCAGGGGTGTTTGTTGTAGGTACTGGTATCTGATTGCAGCAGGGCATTACACTCTGAACAAGGCAGTGGGCTGAGAACCATCCCCCTAGTGTCTCTGAGGAAAGCGTGCCCCTGTTCCCTAGAGCATACAGGTGGGTGGGTTCTGCATACAGACCGTGGGCACCCAATGATTTTGGTTGTAAGGGCTGGGAGATACCAGTTATCCTTGGACCCCTGTCACCGGTGGCTGGGTGACCTGAATGGAGCCACTAGTCCTTAGGCCCCTGATGTGGGTAGTTGAGGACTCTTTAATAGGCAAAGCAGTGTCAAATATCAAACACCCACCTCTCCACCACAGCTGAAACTGTTGTAGTCTGCCAGCAAGGGCCGAGTCTCCTGAAACAGTCCCACACGTGTCCATGCAGGGGGGAAAGTTATTCAAAGTCTACAGACCACAGGAGCTGCTTCTGTCCTGAGCTCCCCCTGTTAGTAGAGCTGGCAAACTATCTTTTCCCCCTGATGTGAATTTATTCCTTCTCTAAGGCTGGGAGCATGGCTCAGAGTGCTCACATGGGCCTATCTCAGGCCCAGGGAAGTCAATAGCCACTGAAACTATTGGGGGTGGGGGTGTGGTAAAATATATGCAAGTACTTAGCTTTCGCTGAGAGCACCTTCCTTCTTTGGTTCCAGAGGTGTGAGTACGCTGTGTGGCTGACTGCTTCTCCCTGAGGAAACTGTGGCTGAATGCTACTACCAGCCCACCGTGGCTGCTCCCAGGAGTGGTGACTGAGGGATCCCAGCAATTCAGGTCTGGCAACTCCTCTCCACTTCTGAACTCCCTGTCTCTCTCCCTGCTGCTCAGTATGTTTTCTCACTTTGCCTTTGATGTTCAGGGCTCCTAGCTTGTCATAAATATCATTTCACTTGATTTTTCAGGTCTTGTAAGAGGGATCACCAGAAGCATCTGGCTATTCTGCCATCTTGGCTCCGATAGCTTTTAAATTAAGGACCAAATATTTCAGTTGGCAAATAAATGCAGATGTATATCCATACATTGAAAAAAATTGTTAAAAATCTTTGAAATATATTTGTTAAAAAAAATCAAACTGCATTAGCTCTTTCTCTAGATATGAAAGATTTAAATAATACACTTAAGCTGATGTTTCTATTTAATTATCTGATGACTGATCTAATGTGCTGAGAAGTCTAAGTTGATACAGTATTATACAGCATAGTTTTTCACAGCAAAGGATAACACAAATAATCAATCAATCTGTCTGCTTATATATTTATAACTTTTCACTTTAAAGTAAAAAGACGTGGTTACAAATTGTGATGACGTTTTAATTAGACATGTGTGTATGTGTATCGCTATCATTTACATATCTTCCTATCCCTATAGAATATTCATTTCTGAAACTGATAATCATTTAGATTATGCTAACCATACAATATCATACAAAATAGAAGGTGTCATAAGTCAACAAGGATTGGCAAAGACTTCATTAAGTAAAGTCCACTCTATTTTTCTGATTTCCAGTACCTCAAAGATGCTGCCCTTATTATGTATTGTTGTCCCAGTTCAAATTTTAAGACAGGATGACCATTTAGATTTAGGAATCTTAGAGTTTCACATTCATACTGGCTACATTGGAAACCCTGGTGGCGTAGCGGTTAAGCGCTACGGCTGCTAACCAAAGGGTCAGCAGTTCAAATCCACGAGACACTCCTTGGAAACTCTATGGAGCAGTTCTACTCTGTCCTGTAGGGTCTCTAGGAGTTAGAATTGACTCGACGGCACTGTGTTCTGGGTTACGGGCTACATTGGGTCAAATGAGCACATTGACATTTTATGCTATGACTTTCAAACTGTTTCTTATGTGGAAAACATTGGCAGCCTATGATCTAGGTTGATAAATTAATAGTCAAAATAAAATTTTGTTTGAATATTTGAAATAGTATTCTAAAAATATTTCAAATCTATTTCATACACAAAATACCTTTTAATTCTTGTAACAAGCTGCTTAGAAGGTTTATAATTTAAAACATGAGTTAGTTTAATGAAAAAGAGGTTAACTAACTTCTACCTCATTCCATAGAGAAAAAAATTACAAAATTTAATCTTAAGACAGGACTTCTTCTCCCAAATCCAGTGTTCTTTTGTCCATACGTTTCCACATCAATAGGATGAATCTGTCTGAAGATATAATACAGAGGAAACTACTACTGTTTTTGAATTATCTTCAGCAAAATTTTACTTGCCTGTGATATTAATATTGCTCAGCTCTTTCTACAATCTGTTGGATCTCCTTTCTTTGGAATAGGCACAATTTATGGATCTCTTCCAGTTGTTTGGCCAAGATAGCTCTCTTCTAAATTTGTTGGCATATATGAGTGAACAGCGCCAGTGCTTCATCCATTTCTTGAAACAACTCAATTGGTATTTCATCGATTCCTGCAGCCTTGTTTTTCATCAATGCCTTCAGCACATCTTGGACTTCTTCCTTTAGTACCATTGGTTCTAGGTCATATGCTACCTCCTGAAATGATTTAATATTGACCAATTTTTTTAGTACAGTGACTCTGTGTATTCCTTCAATCTTTTTTTGGTGCTTCCTGGGTAGTTCAATATTTGGCCCATAGAATCCATCAGTATTGCAACACAAGGCTTGGATTTTTCTTCATTTCTTCCAACTTGAGAAATGCCAAGTGTGTTCTTCCCTTTTCGTTTTCTAACTCCAAGTGTTTGCACATTTAACTATAATACAGTGTCTATTCCACCCATCCTTTGAAATTTTGTTTAGCTCTTTTACTTCATTTCTTACATTCATTTTAGCTACTCTATGTTCCATAGCAAATGTCAGAGTTCCTTCTAACCTCCGTTTTGTTATTTTCTTTCTCTCCTGTCTTTTTAATGACATTTTGCCTTCTTCGTGTATGATGTCCTTTTTGTCACCCACTACTCCTCTGATCAAATTTTCAGTCATTAGTGTTCAATATATCAACCTATTATTGAGGCAGTCTCCAAATTCAAAAGAAGATGAAAGGAATACACAGAGTCTCTATATCAAAAATAATTAGTTGATGTTCAAACATTTCAGGAGATAGCATATGATCAGGAACTGATGGTACCAAAGGAATAAGTCCAAGCTGCACTGAAAGCATTGGTGAAAAACAAAACTCCAGGAATTTATGGAATATCAATTGAGGTGTTTCAAGAAACAGGTGCAGTGCTGGAAGTGCTCATTCATCTATGCCAAGAAATTTGGAAGATAGCTACCTGGCCAACTGACTGGAAGAGATCCATATTTATGCCTGTTCCCAAGAAAGGTTATCCAACAGACTGTGGAAATTATTGAACAATATCATTAATATCGCATGCAAGTAAAATTTTGCTGAAGATCATTCAAAAGTGGTTGCAACAGTTTATCAAAGGGAACTGTGGGAAATTCAAGCTGGTTTCAGAAAAGGATGCGGAGCTAGGGATATTATTGCAATGTCAGGTGCATCTTGGCTGAATACAGAGAATACCAGAAAGATGTATACCCAAGTTTTATTGACTACGCAAAGACATTCGACTGTGTGGATCAAAACAAATTATAGATAACATTGCGAAGAATGGGAATTCCAGAACGCTTTACTGTGTTCATGAGGATCCCGTACACAGATCAAAAGGCAGTCATTGGAAATCATGGGAATTCAGGAAAAGTGCATGTCAGGAATGTATCCTTTCAAAACTATTCAATCTGTGTGCTGAGCAATCAATTCGAGAAAGCTGGATTCTATGAAGAACTGGGCATCAAGATTGGAGGAATACTCATTAAGAACCTGTGTTATGCTGATGACACAACCTTGCTTGCAGAAAGTGAAGAGGACTTGAAGCACTTACTGATAAAAATCAAAGACCACAGCCTTCAGTATGGATCATACCTCAACATAAAGAAAACAAAAATCTTCACAGCTGAACTAATAAGCAGCATCATGATAAGTGAAGAAAAGATTGATGTTGTCAGGGATTTCATCTTGCTTGGATCCACAAACAACACCCATGCAAACAGCAGTCAGGAAATCAAAAGACACATTGCAGTGGGCTAAAATCTGTTGCAAAAGACCTCTTTAAAGTGTTGAAAAGCAAAGATGTCACCTTGAAGACTAAGGTGTGTCTGACCCAAGCCATGGTGTTTTCATTCACCTTATATGCATGTGAAAGCTGGACAATGATTTAAGGAGAGCCAAAGAAGAATCAATGCCTTTGAACTGTGGTGTTAGAAGAAAGGATGGCAAGACTTCAGCTCACATACTTTGGGCATGTTATCAGGAGGGATCAGACCATGGGGAAGAACATCATGCTTGGTAAAGTAGAGGGTCAGTGAAAAGGAGGAAGACCCTCAACAAGATGGATTGACACAGTGACTGCAACAATGGGCTCAAGCATAGCAACTATTATGAAGATGGCACAGGATCAGGCAGGATTTTCTTTCTGTTGTACATAACATCACTATAAGTCAGAACTGACTAGACAGCACCTAAAAATAATAACAATACTCAAGGTCATATTTTGGTTCTCATGAACTTGACATAAATGTGACATGATTCTTCTTCCATTTGTTATTCCCAACATAGTAGACCATATGATTATCTGACCTAAAATGGCTAGTACCAGTCCATTTCAGCTCACTAATGCCTAGGATATCAATATTTATGCATTCTGTTTCATTTTTGACAACTTCCGATTTTTCTAAAGTCATATTTTGTGCATTCCACCTCCTGATTATCAATGGATGTTTTTAGCTGATTCTTCTCACTCTGAGTCATGTCACATCAGCAAATGAAGGTCCCTAAAGCTTTAATCCATCCATGTCATTAGTGTCAAATCCAATTTGAGGAGGCAGCTCTTCCCAGTCATTTTCTGAGTGCCTTCCAACCTGAAGAGCTCATCTCTTGAAACTATATCAAACAATATTCTGCTGTTATTCATAAGGTTTTCACTGGCCAGTTATTTTAGACATAGACTGCTCAGTCCTTCTTAGTCTGGAAGCTCCACTCTAACCTCTCCACCATGGATGACCCCTCTGATATTAAAAATACCAGTGGCAGAGCTTCCAGCATCACAGAAACATAAAGACCACCACAGTACAACAAACTGAGAGATGCACAGGGACAAAATTCAATGGGATTCAGCAAAAGGAGAACTCACAGGAAAATTTCTAGCGATAAGTGAATGTATTAAAAATGAAGAAGGGTTCAAAATCAATAACTAAATCTGTCAACTTGAGCAAAGGGAAAAAGATTATCAGAAGAAGACCAAAACTATAAGAAGAAAGGGAATAATAAAAGTCAGGGCACAAAAAAATAAAATAGTTAACAGAATCAACAAAACTAGAAGTTAGTTCTTTGGAAAAATCAATTAAGCAGACAACCCCCAGGCCGAATTGACAAAGAAAAAAAAAAATGAGAAGACGTAAACAACAAAAAATGAGCAACAAATTGGAGACATTAGTATAGATCTACCTTAGAAAAAGATTACAGTAAAATACTGTGAAAAAATTGTAGTTTAACAAATTTGAATATCTAGAAGAAATGGATAAAATTTCTAGAAACACACTACATACTTAAACTAAATAAATAGAGTAATAAAATCTAAATACTCCCATGAAAAAAGAAGATATTGAAGATGTCATCACAGAACTCCCCACAAAAAATCCCCAGTCCACATGGACTCACTGGAGAATTTTACCAAACATTCATATAAGAGCTGCCACCAAGTCTACTCAAACTCTTCCAAAACACATAGAAAAAGAAGGAATCCCCCTAACTCATTCTCTCAAGCTGACATTACCCTGACATTAAAGCCAGATAATGACACCACAAAAAAAAAGAAAATTAAGACCAATATCTCTCATGAATATAGACACAAAAATTCTCAACAAAAATTGAGCCAACAGAGTTCAGCAGCATATCAAAAAATTGTGCATCATGATCGGGTGGATTTTCATACCATGAATACAAGAATGGTTGAACATTAGAAAATCAATTAATGTGATTCACCACATAAACAGAACAAAGGAAAAGAGTCACACGATCATCCCAACTGATGCAGCAAAGGCATTTTATAAAACCCAGCACACTTTCCTGATAAAAAGTCTCAGGCAAGTAGGAATAGAAGGGGAATTTCTCAACATAATTAAGAGCATACATGCAAACCAAGAGCCAATATTATTCTCAATGGAGAAAGACTGAGAGCCTTCCCACTGATAACAGGAATGGGACAAGGGTGCCCACTATGATGACTTTTATTGAATACTGTGTTGGAAGTTCTAGCCAGAGCAATAAGGCAAGAAACGGAAATAAAGCCTATCCGAATCGAAAAGGAAGAAGTAAAACTATCGTTATTCACAGATGACAAGATCCTAAACATAGAAAATCCCAGAAATTCTACAGGATCTAATGGAACAATTCAGCGACATGGCAGGGTACAAGATCAGCATGCAAAAAATCAGTTGTATAGAGAGTGAAGAGAGGAAGTGTCCTGTCTCATTAGGGGGAGAGCAACTAGGAGTATATAACAAGGTGTATATAAATATTTGTATGAGAGACTGACATGATTTGTAAACTTTCACTTAAAGAACAATAAAAAGTAAAAAAAAAAAAAAAAAAAAGAATCAGGTGGTTTACACTAAAAAGAAGAACTCCAAGAAGAAAACAATACAATTTATAATAGCCTCCAGTAGGAGAGAATGCCTAGGAAAAAACTTAACCAGGGAAGTAAACAACTTGTGCAATGAAAACAACAACACTACTGCAAGAAACTAAAAAAGATCTATACAAATGGAAAAATATTCCATGGTCACATATTGGGAGACTTAACATTGTGAAAATGTCACTAGTACCCAAAGTGAACTACAGGTATAATACAAACCCAATCCAAATTCTACCAACATTCTTTATTGAAATGAGAAAACGTGTGACGAGTTTTACACGGAAAGGAAAGAGGCCCATGATGGTTAAGGTTTTATGTCAATTTGGCTGAGTCATGATTCTCAGTGGTTTGGCAGTTATGATGTAGATAATGGGATCTGCAGTAAGTGGCCAATCAGTTGAAAGGGAATTTCTTTTCCTTTCCTGCATCCAGTATAGGTGAACTCTCTGGCAAGGCTTATGGGCTGTTGCTAGCTCTGGATCTGGCAGCTGGCCTCCTGTTCATCAGACCTCTGGTACTTGTGACTTGAGCTAACAGCTTACTTAACATCTTGACTGCCGATCTTGGGATTCATTGGTCTTCAAACCTGGTAAGCAAGACACCTGCTGTCTGACCTGTCAATCTTGGATTTGCTGGCCCCTGTGGCTAAGTGAATCAGGAGAAGCCGCCAAGCTGACTCAGGAATTTGGGATGTTCCAGCCTCTACAACCATGTAAGCCATTTCCTTGATATAAATCTCTCTCTATATGTATTTATGTGCTTTACAGATTTTGTTTCTGTAGAGAACCCAGCCTAAGACAAGGCCCTGAAGAGTCAAAGCAATATTGGAGAAGAAGAACAAAGTAGAAAACCTCACATTTCCTAATCTGAAAACATGCTGCACAGCCACAATAATCAAAACACCCTGGTACTAGTTCAGTGACAGACACATAGGCCAATGAAATCGAATTAAGAATTCAGAACTAAATCCATCCATCTAAGGGCAGCTGATTTTTGACAAGAGGTGAAAGTCTGTTTAATGGGTAAGAAAGTCTCTTTAACAAATGGTGCTGGCAAAAGTGGATTACCATTTGCAGAAGAAATAAAACAGGATCCATACCTAACAACACACTTAAAAACAAATTCAAAATAATCACAGATCTAAAAGTTAAATCTAAAACTATAAAGTTCCTTAAAGATGATATAGGGACAAAGCTATGGGGCCTATTTTTTTTTTTTTTTTCAGGAGTAGAGTACAAAACACAACTTCAAATTCACAAGCAACTGAAAACAAATTTCATAACTGGGACTTCCTAAAAATCAATTATTTATGCTCATCAAAAACTTTATGAAAAGACTAAAAAGAGAATCCAAGATTGGGAAAATATTTTTGGGAATGGTATATCTGAGAAGGGTCCAATCTCTAAAATAAATAGAAAACTTAAACAACTCAAAAACAAAAAGGCACACAATCTGGTTAAAAAAATGAGCAAAGGACATGAACAGACGTTTCACTAAAGAGGACGTTCAAGCAGCCAACAAACACATGAAAAGATGTTCATGATCATTAGTCACTGTTGTTGCTATTAAGTGCTGTCAGCTAAGTTCTGACTCATAGCGACCCTATGTGCAACAGAACACAACACTGCCCAGCATGAGCCATCCTCAGAAACATTGCAATGCTTGAGCCCATTGTTACAGCAACTGTGTCAATCATCTCATTGAGGGTTTTCCTTGATTTTGCTGATCCTCTACCTTACCAAGCATGATGTCTTTCTCCAGGGACTGGTCCCTGGAGACAACATGTCCAAGTATGTGAGTGAGATGAAGTCTCACCATCCATGCTTCTAAAGAGATTTCTGACTGTACTTCTTTCAAGATAGATTTGTTCGTTCTTCTGGCAGTCCATAGTATAGTCAGTATTTTTCACCAAGACCATAATTCATTAACCATTAGAAAGATCAAATCAAAATTGCAATGAGATACTATCTCACCCCTGCAAAATTGGCACTGATTAAAAAAAAACAGGAAAACAACAAATTCTGCCAAGGATGTGGAGAGATTGAAACACTTATCCATTGCTGGTGGAGTTGTAAAATGGTACAACCACTGTGGAAAATGGAATGGTTCTTCCTTGAAAAGCTAGAAATAGAAATACGTTATGATCCAGTAATCCCACTCCTAGGTATATACCTTAGAGATCTAATAGCTGTGTCACAAATAGACATATACACACATAAGTTCATTGCAACATTATTCACTGTATCAAAAGGAAACAACCTAAGTGCCCATCAATGGATAAATGATAAACAAAATGTGGTATATTCATGCAATGGAGGGCTAAGCAACTGCATAGAATAATGATAAGTCCATGAAACATCTTATAACATGGATGAATATGGAGGCCATTATACTGAGTGAAATAAGTCAAGCACAAAAGGACAAATATTATATGATACCACCTTTGTAAAAAAAAAAAAAAAAAAGAGTTATACATACAGAAAACAGCATTCTTTGATGGTAACCAGTGATGGGAGAGGGAGGTAGGTGGAATAACTCTGTAGACAGTATAAACTTGTTAGTTTTGGTGATGAGAAAGATGATACTAAATGTGACTGAAGACTGCACAACCTTATGATGACAATAAGAAATACGCATGATTAAAGGGTCTTACTGGTAAATGCTATAACATATAATTTGGCAACAACAGCAGTAACAACAAAAATATGTGTGAGTGGTTACATGTTGTTGTTGTTAGGTGTCGTTGAGTAGGCTCTGACTCACAGCAACACTAGGTACAATAGATAGAAACACCTGGTCCCATACCATGCTCAAAATTGCTGTCATGCTTGACCCCATTGTTGCAGCCACTGTGTCAATCCATCTCACTGAGCGTCTTCCTCTTTTTCACTGACCATCTACTTTACCAAGCATGATGTCTTTCTCTAGGGATACTTCCTCCTGATAACATGTCCAAAGTAGGCTTCTAAGGAGTATTCTGGCTGTTCTTCTTCCAAGACAGACTTTTTCGTTCTTCAGGCAGTCCGTGGTATAGTCAATATTTTTCACCAACACCAGTGATTACATAGATATATATATATATATGCATATGTGCGCATAGCAAGATACATGTGTGCATATATGTGTGTATATATAGCGATATTTGTAGGCATAGATATATACATGATTGTGTGTGCTTCACCTATATTCATTTACATAAGAATGCACATAGGAAACACAGTCACGATTATATCCCAGACAAAACCAAACACTTCACAGGATCGGTAAACCCGGTTTAAAGTCTTGGGACCATAGTCTCATGAGACAACTTGGTCAATTGGCACAACATAGTCTATAAAGTTTATGTCCTACATCCTAGTATGGTAAGTTGTCTGGGGTCTCAGAAGCTCACAAGTGGCCCTGTAAGATACAATTATTGGTCTCTATTCATCTGGAGCTAAAGAGAAAGAAGGAACCCAAAGTCTCAAAGAAGAACTACAATAGCCCGCACAAAACACAGCCTCATCTATTCTGAGGCCAGGAGAGTTAGATGGTGCCTGGCTACCACTAAGAATGGTTCTGACCAAGGACACAACATATATCCCAGATAGGCTGGGAGAACACTTTAGAACACAATTAACTCTTATAAAAGAACTTATTCTTATAAAAAAAAAAAGAAGAAGCCAGACTACCTGGACTAGTAAAGTCTAGAGGAATCCCTCAGACAATCACCCTGAGATACCCTTTAAACTTTGAACTGAGACTACTCCTGCAGGTAAACTGTCAGCTAAATAACAGATTGGCTCATAAAATAAACAGTATCACCAGTGAGCACTGTGCTCCTTTAAAAAAAAAAAAAAAAAAACTCTATGAGATCAATGGTCAACATTTACCCTAAAGCATAGGTATGAAGGCTGTGGAAAGAGGAGGGCAGGGAAGCTGGATTAATGGAAGAGAACAAAAAGAATGGAAATATAGGAATTATGGACACATGTGCAAAATGTAACCAATGCCACTGATCAATATGTATCCAAAACCAAACCAAACCCATTGCTGTCCAGTTGGTCTGACTCATAGCGTCCCCAGAGGATACAGTAGAACTGCCCCGCAGTTGCCAAGGAGTGCCTGGTGGATTCAAACTGCCTACCTTTCGGTTAGCAGCCAGGCTCTTAACCACTGCACCACCAGGGCTCCAAGCAATATGTATAGAAATTGTTTAAGAAGAACTTAGCTTGCTGTGTGAACCTACACCAAAAACTCAATAAAATATTAGGAAAAAAATTAAGTAAATGCTTTCTATGTCAGGAGAATGAATAATGAGGACAGATGGTGAAAATGTAAAGCTAGGAATGGTGATGTGTCACCATGTTGGCCACAGCTGCCCAGTGAGATTTATAAAGGGCAGGGCCCTCAGCAGAGCATCCTTCTGGCAACAAGAGCTCTATCCAGGCAGCCAGGACGGAAACCATGGGCCCTGGATAAGAAGAAAATTGTGTCTGACTTCCTCGACTGCCCCCAGCTCCTTGCTGGGTTATCTGACCCCTTTGAGAGGTGCTAGGGAAGCCAGACCCTGTGCTGTAATGTTCCGTGTAAGCATGGAAGTTGCAGGAGGGCTACACAGTCAGAACATGTGGCTTTTAGACACGGCTCTGTGCCACTGGGCAGGCCAGATAGTTCAGCTTTCCCAGCCAAGCAGCTGGTTGATCCCAGGAGGCAGAACCACACAGGCCCAATGAGAAATATTCATCTAGAGTTGTGATCTGGACAGGGAAAGTGGGTGAGGGCTTGAGAGACAGTAGAACCTGGAACTGGAGAGGGAGCCAAAGATGTGTCTAATAATATGTTTGTGTTCTGCTTAAGGAATTCTTCCTACCCCTCGGTAATGAAGATGTTCTCCTATGTTGCTTTCTAGAACAGTTATAAATTTATGTTTTATATTCAGATGTACCTAGAAATTGTTTTCATGTCATTTGAGAAGTTTGGGTTGTTTTACACATCCATGCAGTTATAAAATTGACACTATCTCCTCTCTTGCAAATCAGTTAGAAAACAGTTGCCACAGAGTCAAAGCCTGGCACCTCCCTACGTGTCCGGGTAGAACAGTGCTTCATAGGGTTTTCAATGGGTGAATTTTTTTAAAGTACATTGCTAAGACTGTCTTCCAAGTTACCTATGTGTGGACTAACATCTCTAAAATTTAGGTTAGCAACCAAGTTCTTAACAGCTTGGGGGACCCCTCGAGTGACCCCTCATTGCAAAAACCTTCCTTTTTAAGCTGCTGTGTCATATTTCCGGGGATGGAATTTTTTAAATCCTTTCTGTAAAATTTTACCAGGATTTCTTAATGTTTTTATAGATTTTATTTTTTTCATGAATTTTGGGTGATTCTCTGTACTTACCTTTTTAAATATTTTGTTTGTCACATTATTTTCCCCCTGTTTCTCCCTGAGACTTCTCAAAAGGATATTAAAAGCACAGCTTAGGCTGCCTCTCAGCTGCCTCTTGCTATTTAGCCCTAAATCAAGGCTCACTTATCTTGATTTCCATCTTCCCCAGGATATTGACACAGCAAGTCCACAGTGTCTGTTTAGGTTCTAACACTTTTAGAAAGATTATTTTATAATGTTTTATCTCAGTTTTTTTAGTTTCCTTCAGCTGGAACATTAATCAGGATTTACTAATTTGTAATTATTAGAAATGTAAGTCTCCATCTTTCTTTTTTATTTAATGTATCTTAGAATTGTTCCCTATAAGACCTTACTGAATGAATATGACAAAAATTACTAATTTACATAAGACATTTTTCATTGGAGTAGGTATATCTGAGGAGACTTGGTGGTGCAGTGGTTAAGAGCTATGGCTACTAACCCCAAAATTGGCAGTTCGAATCTACCAGCCACTCCTTTGAAGCCCTATGGGGCCGTTCTACTCTGTCCTATAGGGTCCTATGAGTCGGAATTGACTCAGTGGCAACTGGTAGTTAGGTATATCTCTAAAGGATCTTTCTAGAATTTATATTATTAAGCCAAAGGGGAAATTTTAAATTTTGGCAATAGCAAAACTGTCCAACCTATAGGTTATACAAATTTACATACAATAACAATGTGTAAGAATGTGTTTCTCTCATCCTTCAGCAACACAACCCATTGTGTTTTGAAGCATTTTGAGGCATCTGCTTTCTAGATGAATACTGAATTTTTTTAGTGTAGTTTTATTTGCATAAGTGAGACTGAGCATCTTTTCATGCATTTTAGAGCCATTTGTATTTCCATTTATGTGAACTGCTACTCAATTTAATTACATTGTAGGTTTTGTAGTTTTCTCTTTTTTGGGGGGGAAACCTTTATATTTCAAGGATCCCCATGTCCGTGTAATATAATTCAATATTCTTGTAAATTGTATTCATCTTTTGTCTTTTTTAAATAATTATCAGTGCCATCTAGAGATATTTAGAAATATTCAAATTTATCAATATATCTTTTAGAAATTATGGTTTTTGTGTCAGGTTTTAAGGTTTATTTGTAGTCTAAATTATTTTTAATTTTTTTCCTGATTTCTTCAAAAAGTTTGCTTTTTTATTTAATGTATTTTTGGCAGGAATATATACAACCAAACATATCTCCATTCACAATTCCTACATGAGCAGTTCAATAGCATTAGTCACATACTTCACATCATGTCACCATTCTCACTCTCTACCCGTACTGTTTCATCACAGTAGGTTCCCTACCCCATTAAGTTCTCAACTGTGCTTTCGGTTAAGTATTGTCAGCTTCAACTCATAGAGATTATTCTTTAAAAGAGTGCTATGCTGAGCTAGCTCAGACATCCTTTTTTAATTGATTTAAACTGCTATTTAGTTTGGAGCCCTGGTGTCAGAGTGCTTAAGAGCTCAGCTGCTAACCAAAAGGTCAGCAGTTCGAATCCACCAGAAACTCCTTCGAAACCCTATGGGGCAGTTCTACTCTGTCCTATAGGGCCACTGTGAGTGGGAATCAACCCTGAGTCAATGGTTTTTGTTTGTTTAGTTTAATGATGGCTTCAGGGGATAGTGCTGGTTCAAGGAGTAAAGATTATTCTTAGGCGGTAGATTTGAGGGTTTCCCCAGGTCCAATTCCTTCGGTAAAGGTAAGTCTGGTTTCTATATGAGTTTGAACTTCTGTTCCACAGTTTTTTTTTTTTTTTTTCCTTCTGATCAGGATTCATCTATTGAGTCTTTAATCAAAATGTTCTGTAATGGTAGCCCAGAAATATCCATTTCTTTTTCTTTCCTGGTGACGGCGGTACTAGTTTATGGACGTAGTTAGACATTTCCTTCTGATTCCCGGGTCATCTTCCTCAGCTGTTTCCAGGCAAATAGAGATCAGTTGCATCTTGGGTGGCCACTCACAAGCTTTTAAGACCCCAGGCACTAGTCACCAAACGAGGAGGTAGAACAAAAACTCTAAAAACAATGTTAGGCCAATTGACTGGATAGACACAGGAAGCCATGGCCCAAAACCTTCAAACCAAGAAGAGTAATCGCATGAAATATTTAACTGTATCTAAGTAGTAGCAAGTATAGTTTTTTTTTTTTTTGCAGCTATTGTGGTTTAAAATAAAAGCTTATTTGCCATTTTGCACACCTTCCCTTTATTTCCCCTGGTGCACAGTTTAATGATGACACCTTCATTAGTCTGAATGTGTACCCATGCCTTTAGTTGATACTAATTTTCTCATCACCACAGATGAAAATTCACTACTTCCCAGTGAGTGATTTTCCTTTGCCCTGCTTTCCCCCACCTCCCCTCCTGGTAACCACTAGTAACCATTGGTCTGTATATAATTATTCTTGTCATTTCATATAAGTGAGACCATACAATAATTTTCCTGTTGTAATTGTCTTAAAAAAAATTTTTTTTTCAACTGTCTTATATCACTCTGCAATGTCTTCAAGGTTCACCTATGTTGTAGCATGTATAAGGACTTCATTTTTATTTATTCCTGAGTAGTATTCCCCTCTATATGTATCACATTTTATTTATCCATTCATCTGTTGAAGGACACATGGGTTGTTTCCAGCTTTTTCCAGTTGTGAATAATGCTGCAAGGAACATCAGTGTAGGTATGTCTGTTTCTCTCATTGCTTTTAGGGCCTTAGAGTATATACCTAGAAGTGAAATTGCTGGGTCCTATGACAATTCCATGCATCCTGAATTGTATCATTTTACTTCTGCGTAATTACTCTAAGATACCATGTAGCCATGAGTACAGTCCATGAGTTCTTGTTTGTTCTTTGTGATTGTTGCAGCAAATTATTGAGCCTAGAAATAGAAAGTGAAGTAATGGGAGAAGTGGGAAGGTAGAGGTATATTTGTCTCTCACAACATAAGAACCAGCCTTATGCTGGCCTAGTTCACAATGTTATGCTTATAGTGGGTTAGGACCACAGAAGCACTAATCCCACAGGGAGCCAGAACTCTGCGTACTTTGACTGAAATTATGCTAGGAATAATAATGTTGAACAATGTGTCTTCTGATTGCATTGAAAAAGTACCCTTCTTATTCAGAGAATAATGTTCAATTTGGCCCAGGGTCTATTATAAAAGTGTTTACATGTAATTTAAAATGTCTTAGGACTCTTTACACTTTGGGACAAAGGGCAGAATATAGTTTTGCACAACTACCTTCCCCTCCAAAATGCTGTCCTGAGTGGTCCGTGACACCATTTTTTTTCTGTCGTAGGCTATGATCTTTGAGTGAGAAGACGTTAGAAACCTCAATGTCAATGTCCAAAATCTGATCCTAGAGACTATATTCAGAGCACGAATAGGCACCTATTATTTTTATTTCAATTCCAGAGGAAAATGTGATTCAAGTAGAGCAAATGAATGAGATGCATCTTAGACTGAGAATCCAGTACTCAATTCCTTGCCATTTAAAGAAGTAAAGGAAGGCTATGGGCAATGATCCCTTGACTTTGCATAGAGCAATTATCTGGTTAAACTATGCCTTGATTCTGTCAGGAAATATGTCCACAATTTTTATGAACTGGTATTGAAGGTGCCGCAGAGGTTTCCCCCACTCTATGGTAGTTCCCCCTCCTCCCTCATAGCCCTCCAACTGCTACTTGAATTTGGCACTGAAATCCTGCACACAGCAAATTGAGATCTCCGCACATGTGCAGGACATGAAGTGCTGTGGCTGGAACTTGACTCTGACCTGAAGTTTGCTGGAGAGAAAGACGTTCTCTGGCACATAGCTGCTCCCAATGCCATTTGCAAAGCAAAAGTTCCCTTCCTTTGCAAATGATTCAGCACCTGGATCTCCACTTATGGACATGGGAGGGACAAAGGTGTCAGATTTTGGGGGCCAATCCCACTCAGTGGGGACTGGAGGGCATAAAAATTCCAAGTCCCCTGGGGCTGGGAGTGGGTGGTCTTTCGGCTGCTAGGCCCCACATTGCTCATTGTTTGCACAAACAATAAATTTCCACTTTCTGTTTCCCTTGCAACTGGTGGTGTGGTGTATGTCTTATTTTGATTGGCTAATAAATAAGACAGGTCAAAAGCCCATGTTCAGTTACAGTATCACATGTCAATAAGCACAGTCGAGTTTCCAAATAACACTGTTAAGAAAACTGATGTCTCCAGGATTTGCATGTCACAGATATGGGTTATTCTGTTGGTATGTTGTTTTGTTAGCTCCCATCAAGTGAGTCTTCACTCAAGGTTATCCGTACACAACAGGATCAGACCATTGTGGCTGATATTTTGGAAGTAGGTTGCCAAAACTTTCTTCCTAGCTTTTCTTAGTCTGAAGCTCCACTGAAACCTGTTCAGCATCACAGCAACATGCAATCCTCCACTGACAGATGGGTAGTGGCTGTGATTGAGGCACATTGGCTGAGAAAAGAATGTGGGACTCTGGAATGGAAGGTGAGAATTCTACCACTGACAGACCGCAGCCCCCTCTGTTGGGGAAACCCAGACCAAAATGGCAATGGCAGTATAAAGTGGGGATTAGGAGCCATAGCTTCAGATGCTAAGAAATGTGACTTCTAAGTCTAGTGCTACTTTTCCCAGCACTCTGACCCAAGGTAAGTTTTAAAACAAAGTGGAGTAAATATTGGAACCATCATTTTGTAGGGAACTTTAAGTTGCATATACAAGTTATGCATTTACACTTAGTAAACATTAGCTGACGTTATCATCCTAGTTATTACTATCTGCCATGCACTTTGATTTGAAAGGAGACACAGACATAAAAATGAGTGTCAATTTAACTATGCTGTCTTAAAAATATAGAAGTGGAGGTTTGTGGAAGAATAGGTTAGCTGTGGATGTGAGGAGATGGAAAGAGAATTTTTAGTTACTTTTTAAAAAAAAGGCAGAACTGAGATTGGCAGACACAAGAAAATGAGGAGTAGAATTTTTCATGAGTGGGAAATGGCTTTAGCAAAGTTTCAAATGTGTGGGGACATGAAGTACTACAGGAACAGGCTAGAGGATCAGTGTATCCATAGCACCAGGTATGTGGATTGAGTGGTAAAAAGGTAAAGGTAAACATAATATAGATTTCAGAAATATTTGAATATGAATTTAAGTTTGGAACTTTTTGTGAATCTAGTAGGGAGTAATTGTCTTAAAAAGGAAGAATAACAAGATCACATCTATATTTTAGTAAAATAACTTGGATGTCAATATATTTTAAGTTAAAATGAATTCCAGTTACTAAAAATAGGAAGATGTTAAAAAAGTCCCTGGAAAGACATTGGGAAAGTGAGCTTCAACAATGAATACAGAGTTGGAGAGGGATGGTCTCTTCCAAGTCTCCATTTCTTTCCCCCCACAATCATTAAAAACCCTTCCTAAACAATTTCACTGGTAAGTTTGAAGTAACTGAAATGTATGAGTAAAATAACAATAATAAAACTTTCGTTAAACAAAACATAGTGATTTATTAGCATAGAATTTCAGCCTCTGCAAAATCACTATTTTCATTTTGTTTCAGTGCTGTAGCCCCCAGTAGCTCTAGACAAATAACGTATGTGACTACGAAAACTTCTTTAAGGTTATTTAAATACGTAATTTTGTTCATTTGAATGTAAAGCAAATTGCCTATAATTCTCATGCCCCATCCAGGTCATTTACCTCAGTATATGGGTTTGGATTTTTGGTTTTATATTTATTGAAATAAAAAATTCCTAAGTCATGAAACTACTTGCCATTGAGTCTACTCAGGCTGATGGTGACCTTATATGTGTCAGAGTAGAACTTTGTTCCATAGAGTTTTCAATGACTGATCTTTCAGAGGTGTATCTCCAGGCCATTCTACTGAGGCACCTGCGGGTAGACTCAAACCATGAACCTTTCAGTCAGAAGCCAAGCAAATTAACAGTTTTCATTTCTGGGGGACTCCAAATCAAATAATATCTCTCCAAATCGTCTTGTAAAAGGAGACTAGGAAAGGATGGACTGCAAATGTCAATTATAATCAAGATATACAAATAAACAAACTCTTATAAACACAACATTAGCATACTTATTTTGGTTACTTTACATCTAGTCAACCATATTTTATATACCACATATGTACTTTTATACACCATAGATATATTCTTTCCAAAACATTTTCCTGGATGCTTTAAAATTGTGCTGTCCAACACTGTTGCCACTGGTCCCATGTGGCTATTGGCCCTTGAAATAAGTATAGTCTAGATTGCAATGTGCTTTAAGTATAACGTACACACAAGATTGAGAAGACTTAGAATGAAAACAATGTAAAAATGTCACATTAATACTTTTATACTGATTACATGTACAAATGATAATATTTCAATGAAATAGAAAACATTATTATATTAATAGTAATATATGCAGGAAATATACTTTTTTATATGTATTTTTCCTGCATATATTACTATTAATCCTTGGAAACTTTGTGGGGCAGTTCTACTCTGTCCTATAGGGTCGGTATGAGTCGGAATCGACTCAACAGCACTGGGTTTTATATGTATTTACATGTATATGCATATATATGTGTAGTATAAAAAAAACTAGTTTTTTTTATATGTATATAATACATTGTAATAATAGAATACACAATTAACATCAAAATAGATAAAATTTATATTAGTTACAATATTACTAATGTTTTGTTAAATAAATATACTCTTTAAATTAATTTCACTTTCATTTAACTTTTTAATATGTCTACTGGAAAATTTAAAATTACATATGTCTTCTATTATATTTCTATTGAAAAGCACTTCTCTAAGATGTTCGACTCAACACAAAAAAGAAAATAAAGAAAAAAAAAAGTAAGGACAGCCATGACTATTCTTTCTTAGAAGAAAATATTCCAAACACTGTTGTCATGGCCCTGAGGACTTCCTTATTCCGCAGGCTGTAGATAATGGGATTGAGCATGGGAGTGAGGATGGTGTAAAAAATGGCCAAATTCTTATCTTCTGCTGGTGAGTGGACATTCCTGGGCCGACTATAGGTGTAAGCAGATGGTGCATAGTAAAAGGTAACTACAGTTAAATGCGTTGAACAGGTGGTGAAGGCCTTTTTCCTTCTTTCTTTGGAGCGCATATGGTAGACAGCCAGAAGGACTCTGCTGTAGGAAGCAGTGATGCCAAGGAAAGGAAGGAACAGAAAGAGGCTAGTGCTCACAAAAACCATGTACTTATAGACCCAGGTGTCCATACATGCAAGAGACACCATGGCTGGGACATCGCAAAAGAAATGATCAATGGCCCTGGACCGGCAGTAAGGAATATGAAGGATATAGGCTGTGTGTGCCAAAGAGTTGATGGACCCCAAGATCCAAGATCCTATGATCATCTGGACACACATCCTTCTAGTCACATGGCTGGGATAATGGAGGGGGTGACAGATGGCCACGTAACGGTCATAGGCCATGGAGCCCAAGAGTAAGGCTTCAGCACCACCCGTTGTCAAGAAGAAGAAGCTTTGAAAGCCACATCCTAGGAAAGAGATGCCTTTGTGGCCAGAGAGGAAGTTATGCACCATCTTGGGGACGGTAGTAGAGATGTACATCAGGTCCGTGAGTGAGAGCTGGCTAAGGAGAAAGTACATGGGTGTGTGGAGTCGGGAATCCATGCAAATGAGGAAAATCATGGTTGAGTTTCCCACTGAGGCCAGAAAGAATACAAGGAGGATAAGGCACAAGAGCAGCATGCCAGTTTGATTTGGGGGAAGGAGTCCCAACAAAATGAAATCATTAGAAGTTTGATTCCATTTCTCCATGAAAACTTACTGTTTTAATTTTCTTGAAAGAAGAACAAAAACGAAAACAAACAAAAAAAATGAAGCTAGAAAGAACAGGGCATAAAAAGGAATTTGGAATTTGTTAATGTTTTTTTACATTTTTTTTCCTTTTTCCAACTCTTCAAATTTTGTTGAAATCAGTTTCAGAGCTGAATGTCCCAACCTCTTCTCCATGTATTATCTGGTAAGCAAGTGAGCAAGCCATACAGAAAAGTGGTTTTTAAGTATAAGTCTAGTACCATACACAATAAAGACAAACAACTTAAGACTCCCCTCCCTGGTACTACTCCTGGCCAGTCCCATTAGACATGATTATTCAGGGGACTCAAGTGGTTAAGAGCTACAAAAGGTCAGCAGTTCAAATCCACCATGCGCTCCTTGGAAACCCTATGGGGCAGTCCTACTCTGTCCTATCGGGCCACTATGAGTTGGAATCGACTGAATGGCAACGGGTTTGGTTTTTTTGGCCTTCAGTGATTAAAAAAAAAAAAAAAAGAAATTGTTGTGGAGTCAATTCTGACTCCTCATGGTGATTTCATGTGTCAGAATAGAACTGTTCTCCACAGAGTTTTTAGAGGCTGATTTGTCTAAAGTAGATATCCAGGCCTTTTTTCTGAGGGACCTCTGTGTGGACTCTAACTGCCAACCTTTTGGTTAGTACCTGAGCACTTAACAGTTTGCACAACCCAGATCCTGCATCATCAATTGCATAGGTCATATGTTCAATAATAACTGACATAAGACCCAGCGACTTTTTATATACTGAAATTCTGTGCCTCATATCTCTAGCCTTCTTCTGCATTGTTACTTTCTGGTCTTCCCTCCCTAACTGGCACTAATCCAGCCAGACAATCCTTGATTGTACCTTACTACTCTCTCAAGTTCTTTATCATTTTGTGCCTTTCTTAAAATGCACCCACCGTTTGAAATCACTGTCCTTGAACTGTAAAATCCTGCATGCCTACTGTTGTTAAGTACTGTTCGGTTGATTTTCAACTCGTAGCAACCCCATGTGACAGAGAAGAACTGATTCATGTGGTTTTCTGGACTGTAATCTTTATAAAAGCAGATCACCAGGTCTTTCTCCTGTGGAGCCACTGGATGGGGTTGATCCTCCAACCTTCTTGTTAGTAGAAAAGCACTTAACAATTGTGCCATCAGGGCTCCCTGGAACCCTATGAAATCCACACTATTTATAAAATATTATTGAATATTTTCTCATGCCTACTGATGTTTTCATTTTCTGAAGCCCTGCAGAACTTGAAATTAAATGCATAGATTTTCTACATACCTTTCATTTCTTTACGCAGATGAAGTGAGTGTGATGAGGTCACAGATTCTATAGTATACATTTTTTCATTTTATTTTCCACTGTCCCCAACAATAAGTAGTATGATAATGGAGATATAACAAGGAGCAGAGAGATTAAAACTAGATAAATGGGAAGCTCTTAGACTCATAGGATTTTTTTTCACTTTAACTCATTTGTTATAACCATCCCCCAAATTCTGTAAATTTAGGCATAAATATCCACTTTTTTAAAATAATAAAAGTAGTATTCATAGATATGACAAATAACTTTCTCAAATACAGTTAACGATGTAATCCAAATTTATATCTGTTCTTCCTTTGAATTTGTTTTTTTCGTATTCCAAGATTACTTCTTGTTTGGTAAATGACTTTGTGCCTAGTGCCTAACTTGTCTCAATTTAAACTGCATAATAATTAACCTTTTGAAAGAGATTGGGGTTTATTCCATATTTGCAAGTAGGTCAAAGCATACTGAGATTTAAAAAATAAATAAATTTTTTTTGCTGATGAGTCTGTTCTGTCTCAAAAGGACCTCACAGGAGTCAGAGTAGAACTGTGCTCCATACAGTTTTCAATAAGTGATTTTTTTGGAAGTAGATCAACCAGGCCTTTCTTTCCACACAACTCTGGGTGGCCTTGAACCCCCAGCTTTTGGATTAGCAGCCCAGCTCCTTAACTGCTTTCACCACCCAGGGAACCATCAAGTGGGCATTTATTTTCTCCTTCTGTAGTTTGATTTTCATATAGTAGATGGCAGCAGAGTCAGATGGTTGCAACACTGTTCAACTACAAAAGTAGATATAAGATATATGCTCTGGCTTCTACATCGATTTAGAGATTACATATGGTTGCAGTTATTTTAAGAGCTTATTATGTAATGTAATTTAATTGAAATCAAATATTAATCATTTAGAATAATAAAATCAACAAGAGATGAAAGTAAAGAACTTTTCCTTTCTGGTGATTTTTTCTAGCTTTTTATTCCCAAACTTTCCTCTTGGAATATTTTAACTCAACCTTTCATAGCCTCTCTTTTTATATTTTTGTAACCTAAATTCTGATCATTTGTTTTTCTTCTCAACTCAGTTGCCTAAACAAACACAAACTATGATTGTGACACTTCTTGTATTTCTACTATATACTTTCATCCTTAACCCATTCTAGGCATGGGATTTCCTGCCTTATGCTATAAGCTTCTGTCTGAAGAGGGAGCCCTGATGCTGCATTCCCTGCGAGTTATTGATTCAAGCAGAAATCTTGGATTATTGATTTTTAAACAGGAAAGGGCATCAATCAATGGTTTATTACAGTTCTTCACATTTGGTAACTTAAAATCAACTGCTACCTCATATAACTTTGAAACACATGAGTAAAATTGTGAGTTTGTGATAGACAAATGGAAAAATTTTATAGCTGTCTTCTTGACAAATACTAACAGTGGGGAAAAAAAAAAAAAGCACCATCAGGGAACATGACAGATGCATGATACCATTGAATGAGGATGCTAGTTGGGATGGTAGCAGGTAGATGGGTTCATGGGCTGTTTCTTTTAACTTGTAGAAATAAAAACTGATGATCTAACAGATAAAGATTGTCATCATCGTCAGCATGACACACTTACTCAAAAAATATTCATCGATTTTCTATTTACTGCAGTGCTGTTGGTACTGAGATGTACTGGTGATTATATCATACAAGCTCCTATAATCCTGTAGTTAAACTTTAATGCGTGATAGAGTAAACTAAAACATACAATACAAGGTTATGTAACAATGAATAAAGTAAAATAGAGTAAGGAGCTAGAGCACTTTCAGGACCTAAGAGATTTTAAGAGAGTCCCTGTTAGGAAGCAACATTAGAACAGGCCTGGTTGAGGAGTAGTCTACCCAAGACGAACAGCAAGTGAAAAGCCTCGTAGTGAGGGCATATTTAGTTTTATTTTGAGGAAAATAAAAAGGAAACCACTGTTTCCAAAGCACAGGGCGTAAGAGGGAATGGCATATGATATGACAAATGCCAGGCCAAGATGAGGATTTAGATTTGCTTCTGGGCAAGATGAGATGCCATTAGAGTGTGGAGTAATCTTACCTGTGTGTTAGAGATTACACAGGATGCTCTGGGGTGAGCAGAAAGTTTCATCAAACATATAAGTAGGAGATCAGTTTGGAGGGAATGGAAACAGGCCCAGGAAGAGAGGAGAGTGGCCTTTCTAATTGGTGTCATCACAGTTATCCTCAGGGGTCAGATTCCACAGACATTTGATGCTAATGCCTCCTTATGTGAGAATTAAGTTAAGTAATAAATGCAAAACGCTTCACATAGGCATGTGGTTTCTCCTCCAGAAGCCTGACAATCATTATGATAGCCTTAATACAACCTTAAATCCACTTACCATTGAGGCAGCTCTGACTCAGGGAGACCCCATGTGCATCAGAGTAGAACTGTGCTGCATAGGGTTTCTAATGGCTGAGGTTTTTGAAATTAGATCACCAGACCTTTCTTCTGAGGCACCCTTTGAAGCTCGGTGTGTTTAATCATTAAGGGGCTTCGAACTCAGAAATGTTAACTATTTTAATTAAGGTCACACCACTCCAGGGTAGCACATAGTAGAATTTTCATAGCTTCAGATTGTCTCTGTCAGGACACTTAAGTAGGGTTCATGTCTAACATCCATTGGTCAAATGTTTGTCTTAGTATATAGTAAATAGTCTGTTTCTATGCATAAAAAATGTAAGGGGAGAGCTTGCACTCGGGAAAGAAAGAGAGGAAATGGATGATGTAAGGGGGAGGGGGAGAGCTTGCACAAGAGAAAGAGAAAGGCAGGAAAGGGTCCCTGACTTGGCAGTTAAACGTTAAGCCATCAAAGCGCTCCAGTCCATAGAACGGAAGGCGGCCCACGAGAAAAAGGAGTGGGAGGTAGGAGAAAAGGGTATAAAGCCCTAAGAAAATGACTGTGTCAGGGCACTCAGACTCTATCTCTCTGAGCAGCCTGTTTGACACTCCCTGGTCAAGTGTACTTTCGCTACTAACCCTCTGCTAGCTACTAAACCTCTGCTTGCTTGGCACTGCTTGTCTCAGAGTTCGAATTCTTTCCTACACTGAAGACAAGAACCCAGGACACTTTCTCCGGTAACAAAAACATTAAAGAAACCCCTCCAGATCCACTAAAACATCTTTAATGTAATAATATAGTAATAAAAATAATAATAATGTTCTGATGAGCATCTCAAAAAGCTCCTATTTGTTATTATGAGCCTTTGTATGTACCTCAACTTTTTAACATAATGGGTTTTGTGGGGTTTGGTTTGAAACTAAGGTTTTCCGTACCTCAGAAGTTCATATACGGGGAATGCTTTTCGTTCCAAGATCTTGCTTTCTTGTTATCTTGTTCCAGTGAAAATAGAATAAGCTATTTCACACCTAATCTAATCAAATTCCCATAAGTCCTACAGTTGAAAGCCAGAAGGATGAGCTGCTGTATTTTATATAGACAGCCTTGCATCCTCAGCCTTAGATATTCTTTTTTTCTCCTTTAATTGATCCCCAATGTCTAAGTCTGTGGGGGCCAAAACCCTGGCCATCTCACTTGACTCTCTTTCTTAGAGATCAAATCAGATATTCACTTAGACCAAAGCAATCTACCTGGAGAACTCTGTTTTATTTGGCTAGTACCCACAGTTAGACAGAAAGATGGGCTTTATTACTCCAGAATATTATTTGAGAGCTATATTATTTGAGAGATTATATTATTAAAATATCCTCACTTTGCATGTAAGAGAGCTAAGGATTAAAGAAGCCAGATCCAACTGTGATTAGAAAGGTGAGTTGGGGAAATTAGTTAACAGTCTACTTTGTTTCCATATCTGTAAATCTGGGCTTAGGTATACTGTAAGAGTTAAATGAGATGATGTATGTTAAATGTTTAGATAGCACCTGAGACAGTGAAAGGGCTCAACGGATTTTAGGATCTCTTATGATCCTGCTGAAACCACAGATTTCAAAACTGTGAAGTATACATTTAAGCTATTTTTTTCTTAATTGTGCTTTCAGTCAAAGTTTAGAGTTCAGGTTAATTTCTTATACAAAAATTTATACACATACTGTCTTGTGATATTAGTTGCAATCCCCCCAATGTGACAGCACAGTCCTGCTTTCCATCCCTGGTCCCTTTGTGCGTTCCTGTCTCTTCCTGCCTTCTCATCCTGCCTCTGGACAGGACCCACCCATTTGGTCTCATGTATCTGACTGAACTAGGAAGCACACTCCTTATGTGTATTATTTTTTGATATAGTCCTGTCTAATCTTTGTCTGAAGAGTGGGATTCAGTTCTGGGTTAACAGAGGCCTGGGGGCTATAGTTTTGGGGGTCCTTCAGTCTCTGTCAGACCATTAATTCTGGTCTTTGATGTGAATTTGAGTTCTGCTCCAAACTTTTCTCCTGCTCCATCCATGACTCTCTGCTGTGCTCCTTGTCAGGGCTGTCATTGATGGCAGTGGGGCACCATCTAGTTCTTCTGGACTCAGGCTGGCAGAGTCTCTGGTTTATGTGGTCCATTAGTATCTTGGGCTAATATTTTCATTGTGTTTTTGGTTTTCTTTATTCTCCTTTGCTCCAACCAGGATGGGACCAATTGATGCATCTTAGATGGCCATTTGCAAGCTTTTAAGACACCAAATGCCACTTACCAAAGAGGGATGCAGAACATTTTCTTAAGAAAGTTTGTTATGGCATCTTCCATCTTTTTGTTATTGTGAACAATGCTACAATGAACGTGGGTGTTCACATGTCTATTTGTGTGACAGCTTTTATTTCTCTAGGCATATTCCTAGGAGCCAGATTGCTGGATTGTATGGTACTTCTAGCTTTTTAAGGAAGCTCCAAATCATTTTCCAAAGTGGATTTAACATTTTACATTCCCACCACCAGTGGATAAGTTTTCCAATCTCTCCAAAACCTCTCCAACATTTACAATTTTGTGTTTTTTGGATTATGGCCAGCCTCATTGGGGTGAGATGGTATCTCATTATAGATTTGATTTGCATTTCTTTAATGGCTAATGATCATGAGCATTTCCTTATGTGTCTGTTAGCCACCTGAATGTCTTCTTTGGTAAAGCCTCTGTTCATATTCTTAGCCCATTTGTTAATTGATTTGTTTTTTTGTTGTTGAGATGTTGCAGTATATTGTAGATTTTAGAGATTAGACCTTTTTGGATATGTCCTAGCCAAAAAATTTTTCCAGTCTGTAGGTTCTCTTTCTACTCTTTTGGTGAGGTCTTTTGATGAGAATAAATGTTTGATTTTTAACAGCTCTCAGTTATCTAGTTTTTCTTCTGACATTTGTACATTGTTAGTTATGGTTTGTACATTCTTAGTTATGGTTTGTACACTATTTATGCCATGTACTAGGGCTCCTAGCGTTGTGCCTACTTTTTCTTCCAAGATCTTTAATCATTTTAGAATTTATTTTTAGGTCTTTGATCCATTCTGACTTAGTTTCTGTGCATGGTGTGAGGTATGGGTCCTGTTTCATTTTTTTACAAATGGATATCCAGTTACACTACTACCATTTGTTAAACAGACTGTCTTTTCCCCATTTAACTTTAGGCCTTTGTCAAATATCAGCTGCTCATATGTGGCTGGATTTATGTCTGGATTCTCAATTCTGTTCCATTGGTCTGTGTATCTGCTGTTGTACCAGCACCATGCTGTTTTGACTACTGTGGTGGTATCATAGGTTCTGAAATCAGGTAGTGTGAGGCCTCCCATTTGGTTCTTCTTCTTCAGTGATGCTTTACTTATCTGGGGCTTCTTCCCTTTCCATATGAAGTTGGTGATTTATTTTTCCATCTTGTTAAAAAATGTCATGGGAATTTGGATTGGGATTGCATTGTACCTATAGATAGCTTTGGGTAGAATTGACATTTTCACAATGTTGAGTCTTTCTATCCATGAGCGAAGCATGTTTTTCCACTTATGTAGGTCTCTTTTGGTTTCTTGCGTAGTGTCTTGTAGTTTTCTTTGTATAGGTCTTTTACGTCTGTGGTTAGATTTATTCCTAAGTACTTTATCTTCTTGGGGGCTATAGTAAATGGTACTGATGTGGTGATTTTCTTTTCACAAAGTTCTCTTTGTTGGTGTAGAGAAATCTAACTGATTTTTGTATATTTATCTTGTATCCGGATACTTTGTTGAAATATCCTTCTAGTTCCAGTAGTTTTCTTGTGAATTCTATGGGGTTCTCTGCATATAAGATCATATCATCTGCAAATAGGGATACTTTGACTTTTTCCTTACCAATTTGGATGGTCTTTATTTCTTTTTCTTGATTAATTGCTCTGGCTACAGCATCCAGCACAATGTTGAATAAGAGTGGTAACAAAAGGCATCCTTGTCTGGTTTCTGTTCTCACCGAGAATGCTTTCAGACTCTCTCCATCTAGAATGTGGCTGCTGGCTCTGTATAAAAATCCCCTTTATTGTGTTAATGATGATTTTCCCTTCTATTCCTATTTTCCTGAGAGTTTTTATCATGAATTGGTGTTTGACTTTATCAAATACCCATTCTGCACCAATTGATAAGATCATGTGGTTCTTGTCTTTTGTTTTATTTCTGTGATGGATTACACTGATTGTTTTTCTAATGTTGAACCATCCCTGCATACCTGGTATGAATCCCACTTACTGATGATGAATTTTTTTTTTAATTTTTATTGAGCTTCAAGTGAACGTTTACAAATCAAGTCAGACTGTCACATATAAGTTTATATACACCTTACTCCATACTCCCACTTGCTCTCCTCCTAATGAGTCAGCCCTTCCAATCTCTCCTTTCTTGACAATTTTGCCAGCGTCCAACCTTCTCTACCCTCCCATCCCCCCTCCAGACAGGAGATGCCAACACAGTCTCAAGTGTCCACCTGATACAAATAGCTCACTCTTCATCAGCATCTCTCTCCTACCCAGTGTCCAGTCCTTTCCATGTCTGATGAGTTGTCTTCGGGAATGGTTCCTGTCCTGGGCCAAAAACCGCCGGGATTCCTCTAGTCTCAGTCAGACCACTAAGTCTGGTCTTTTTATGAGAATTTGGGGTCTGCATCCCACTGATCTCCTGCTCATTCAGGGGTTCTCTGTTGTGCTCCCTGTCAGGGCAGTCATCGGTTGTGGCCGGGCACCAACTAGTTCTTCTGGTCTCAGGATGATGTAGGTCTCTGGTTCATGTTGCCCTTTCCGTCTCTTGGGCTCATAGTTATCGTGTGACTTGGTGTTCTTCATTCTCCTTTGATCCAGGTGGGCTGAGACCGATTGATGCATCTTAGATGGCCGCTTCTTAGCATTTAAGACCCCAGACGCCACATTTCAAAGTGGGATGCAGAATGTTTTCATAATAGAATTATTTTGCCAATTGACTTAGAAGTCCCCTTAAACCGTGGTCCCCAAACCCCCACCCTTGCTCCACTGACCTTTGAAGCATTCAGTTTATCCCGGAAACTTCTTTGCTTTTGGTCCAGTCCAGTTGAGCTGACCTTCCATGTATTGAGTATTGTCCTTCCCTTCACCTAAAGCAGTTCTTATCTACTAACTAATCAGTAAAAAGCCCTCTCCCACCCTCCCTCCCTCCCCACCTCCTAACCACAAAAGTATGTGTTCTTCTCAGTTTATACTATTTCTCAAGATCTTATAATAGTGGTCTTACACAATACTTGTCCTTTTGCCTCTGACTAATTTTGCTCATCATAATGCCTTCCAGGTTCCTCCATGTTATGAAATGTTTCACAGATTCCTCACTGTTCTTTATTGATGCGTAGTATTCCATTCTGTGAAAATACTATAATTTATTTAACCATTCATCCGTTGATGGACACCTTGGTTGCTTCCAGCTTTTTGCTATTGTAAACAGTGCTGCAGTAAACATGGGTGTGCATATATCTGTTTGTGTAAAGGCTCTTATTTCTCTAGGGTATATTCCGAGGAGTGGGATTTCTGGGTTGTATGGTAGTTCTATTTCTAACTTTTTAAGATAATGCCAGATAGATTTCCAAAGTGGTTGTACCATTTTACATTCCCACCAGCAGTGTATAAGAGTTCCAATCTCTCCGCAGCCTCTCCAACATTTATTATTTTGTGTGTTTTGGATGAATGCCAGCCTTGTTGGAGTGAGATGGAATCTCATCGTAGTTTTAATTTGCATTTCTCTAACGGTTAATGATCAAGAGCATTTTCTCATGTATCTGTTATCCACCTGAATATCTTCTTTAGTGAAGTGCGTGTTCATATCCTTTGCCCACTTCTTGATTGGGTTGTTTGTCTTTTTGTGGTTGAGTTTTGACAGAATCATATAGATTTTAGAGATCAGGCGCTGGTCGGAGATGTCATAGCTGAAAATTCTTTCCCAGTCTGTAGATGGTCTTTTTAGTCTTCTGGTGAAGTCTTTAAATGAGCATAGGTGTTTGATTTTTAGGAGCTCCCAGTTATCTGGTTTCTCTTCGTCATTTTTGGTAATGTTTTGTATTCTCTTTATGCCTTGTATTAGGGCTCCTAACGTTGTCCCTATTTTTCTTCCATGATCTTTATCGTTTTAGTCTTTATGTTTAGGTCTTTGATCCACTTGGAGTTAGTTTTTGTGCATGGTGTGAGGTATGGGTCCTGTTTCATTTTTTTGCAAATGGATATCCAGTTACGCCAGCACCATTTGTTAAAAAGACTATCTTTTCCCCAGTTAACTGACACTGGGCCTTTGTCAAATATCAGCTGCTCCTATGTGGATGGATTTATATCTGGGTTCTCAATTCTGTTCCATTGGTCTATGTGCCTGTTGTTGTACCAGTACCAGGCTGTTTTGACTACTGTGGCTGTACAATAGGTTCTGAAATCAGGTAGAGTGAGGCCTCCCACTTTCTTTTTCTTTTTCAGTAATGCTTTACTTCTCCGAGGCTTCTTTCCCTTCCATATGAAGTTGGTGATTTGTTTCTCCATCACATTAAAAAATGTCATTGGAATTTGGATCGGAAGTGCATTGTATGTATAGATGGCTTTTGGTAGAATAGACATTTTTACTATATTAAGTCTTCCTATCCATGAGCAAGGTATGTTTTTCCACTTAAGTAGGTCCTTTTTAGTTTCTTGTAGTAGTACTTGGTAGTTTTCTTTGTATAGGTCTTTTACATCTTTGGTAAGATTTATTCCTAAGCATTTTATCTTCTTGGGGGCTACTGTGAATGGTATTGATTTGGTGATTTCCTCTTCGATGTTCTTTTTTTGATGTAGAGAAATCCAAGTGATTTTTGCATGTTTATCTTATAACCCGAGACTCTGCCAAACTCTTCTATTAGTTTCAGTAGTTTTCTGGAGGATTCCCTAGGGTTTTCTGTGTATACGATCATGTCATCTGCAAATAGAGATAATTTTAATTCCTCCTTGCCAATCCAAATGCCCTTTATTTCTTTGTCTAGCCTAATTGCTCTGGCTAGGACCTCTAGCACAATGTTGAATAAGGGCGGTGATAAAGGGCATCCTTGTCTGGTTCCCGTTCTTAAGGGAAATGCTTTCAGGCTCTCTCCATTTAGAGTGATGTTGGCTCTTGGCTTTGTATAGATGCCCTTTATTATGTTGAGGAATTTTCCTTCAATTCCTATTTTGCTGAGAGTTTTTATCATAAGTGGGTGTTGGGCTTTGTCAAATGGCTTTTCTGCATCAATTGATAAGATCATGTGGTTTTTGTCTTTTGTTTTATGTATATGGTGGGTTACATTAATGGTTTTTCTAATATTAAACCAGCCTTGCATACTTGGTATAAATCCCACTTGGTCATGGTCATTATTTTTTTGATATATTGTTGGATTCTATTGGCTAGAATTTCGTTGAGAATTTTTGTGTCTATGTTCATGAGGAATATAGGTCTGTAATTTTCTTTTTTTGTTATGTCTTTCCCTGGTTTTGGTATCAGGGAAATGATGGCTTCACAGAATGAGTTAGGTAGTATTCCGTCATTTTCTATACTTTGAAATACCTTTAGTAGTAGTGGTGTTAACTCTTCTCTGAAAGTTTGGTAGAACTCTGCAGTAAAGCCATCCAGGCCAGGGCTTTTTTTTTGTTGGGAGTTTTTTGATTACCTTTTCAATCTCTTTTTTGTTATGGGTCTATTTAGTTGTTCTACTTCTGAGTGTGTTAGTTTAGGTAGGTAGTGTTTTTCCAGGAATTCATTCATTTCTTCTGGGTTTGCACATTTGTTAGAGTACAATTTTTTGTAATAATCTGATATGATTCTTTTAATTGCAGTTTGGTCTGTTGTGATGTGGCCCTTCTCGTTTCTTATTTGGGTTATTTGTTTCCTTTCCTGTATTTCTTTAGTCAGTCTGGCCAGTGGTTTATCAATTTTGTTAATTTTTTCAAAGAACCAGCTTTTGGCTTTGTTAATTCTTTCAATTGTTTTTCTGTTCTCTAATTCATTTAGTTCAGCTCTAATTTTTATTATTTGTTTTCTTCTGGTGCCTGATGGATTCTTTTGTTGCTCACTTTCTATTTGTTCAAGTTGTAGGGACAGTTCTCTGATTTTGGCTCTTTCTTCTTTTTGTATGTGTGCATTTATTGATATAAATTGGCCTCTGAGCACTGCTTTTGCTGTGTCCCAGAGGTTTTGATAGGTAGTATTTTCATTCTCATTGCATTCTATGAATTTCTTTATTCCCTCCTTAATGTCTTCTACAACCCAGTCTTTTTTCAGCAGGGTATTGTTCAGTTTCCAAGCTTTTGATTTCTTTTCCCTAATTTTTCTGTTATTGATTTCCACTTTTATGTCCTTGTGGTCTGAGAAGATGCTTTGTAATATTTCAATATTTTGGATTCTGCAAAGGTTTGTTTTATGACGTAATATGTGGTCTATTCTAGAGAATGTTCCATGTGCGCTAGGAAAAAAAGTATACTTTGAAGCAGTTGGGTGGAGAGTTCTGTATAAGTCAATGAGGTCAAGTTGGTTGATTGTAGTAATTAGGTCTTCCGTGTCTCTGTTGAGCTTCTTACTGGATGTCCTGTCCTTCTCCGAAAGTGGTGTGTTGAAGTCTCCTACTATAATTGTGGAGGTGTCTATCTCACTTTTCAGTTCTGTTAAAATTTGATTTATGTATCTTGCAGCCCTGTCATTGGGTGCATAAATATTTAATATGGTTATATCTTCCTGGTCAATTGTCCCTTTTATCATTATGTAGTGTCCTTCTTTATCCTTTGTGGTGGATTTAAGTTTAAAGTCTATTTTGTCAGAAATTAATATTGCTACTCCTGCTCTTTTTGCTTATTGTTTGCTTGATATATTTTTTCCATCCTTTGAGTTTTAGTTTGTTTGTGTCTCTAAGTCTAAAGTGTGTCTCTTGTAGGCAGCATATAGATGGATCTTGTTTCTTTATCCAGTCTGAGACTCTCTGTCTCTTTATTGGTGCGTTTAGTCCATTTACATTCACCATAATTATAGATAAGTATTTTTTTTATGTGTTTAGTGCTGTCATTTTGATGCCTTTTTATGTGTGTTGTTGACAATTTCATTTTTCCACTTACTTTTTTGTGCTGAGACGTTTTTCTTTGTACATTGTGTGTTCCTCATTTTCATTGTATTTGACTTTATGCTTGCTGAGTTGTTAACGTTTTTCTTGGTTTTTATTTTGAGTTATGGAGTTGTTATACCTCTTTGTGGTTACCTTAATATTTACCCCTATTTTTCTAGGTAAAAACCTAACTTGTATTGTCCTATATTGCCTTGTATCACTCTCCATATGGCAGTTCAATGCCTCCTGTATTTAGTCCCTCTTTTTGATTATTGTGATCTTTTACATATTGACTTCAATGATTCCCTGTTTTGAGCTTTTTTTTAAAAAAAAAATTAATCTTAATTTGTTTTTGTGATTTCCCTATTTGAGTTGATATCAGGATGTTCTGTTCTGTGACCTTGTGTCGTGCTGGTATCTGATATTATTGGTTTTCTGACCAAATAATTTCCTTTAGTATTTCTCGTAGCTTTGGTTTGGTTTTTGCAAATTCTCTAAGCTTGAGTTTATCTGTAAATATCTTAATTTCGCCTTTATATTTCAAAGAGTGTTTTGCTGGATATATGATCCTTGGCTGGCAGTTTTTCTCCTTCAGTGCTCTGTATATGTCATCCCATTGCCTTCTTGCCTCCATGGTTTCTGCTGAGTAGTCTGAACTTATTCTTATTGATTCTCCCTTGAAGGAGACCTTTCTTTTCTCCCTGGCTGCTTTTAAAATTTTCTCTTTAGCTTTCATTTTGGCAAGTTTGATGATAATATGTCTTGGTGTTTTTCTTTTTGGATCAAACTTAAATGGGGTTCGATGAGCATCTTGGATAGATATCCTTTCGTCTTTCATGATGTCAGGGAAGTTTTCTGCCATTAGATCTTCAACTATTCTCTCTGTGTTTTCTGTTATCCCTCCCTGTTCTGGGAATCCAGTCACACGCAAGTTATCCTTCTTGATTGAGTGCCACATGATTCTTAGGGTTTCTTCACTTTTTTAAATTCTTTTATCTGATTTTTTTTTTCAGCTATGTTGGTGTTAATTCCCTGGTCCTCCAGATTTCCCACTCTGCATTCTAATTGCTCCAGTCTGCTCCTCTGACTTCCTATTGCATTGTCTCATTCTGTAATTTTATTGTTAATCTTTTGGATTTCTGCATGCTGTCTCTCTATGGATTCTTGCAACTTATTAATTTTTCCACTATGTTCTTGAATAATCTTTTTGAGTTCTTCAACTTCTTTATCAGTGTGTTCCTTGGCTTTTTCTGTAGCTTGCCTTATTTCATTTCTGAGGTCATTCCTGATGTCTTTAAGCATTCTGTAAATTAGTTTTTTGTGTTCTGTATCTGATAATTCCAGGATTGTATCTTCATTTGGGAAAGATTTTGATTCTTTAGTTTGGGGGGTTGTAAAAGAAGTCATGGTCTGCTTCTTTATGTGGTTTGATATGGACTGCTGTCTCCGAGCCATCACTAAAATATTGTAGTGATTTATTCTGTATTTGCTCTCTGAGTCTTATCTTGTTTTGTTTTCTTTCAATATATGTAGATGGGCTACTAGATTGTGCTGTCTTGATTGTTGTAGCCCTTGACTCACTTATGACCTATTACCAGCTGGATTGGGCTGTTACCAGATATATGTGCCTGAGTCCATTCACTATTCTTGAGTAGAATCTGATTTGGGGTCATCAAGTGTGTGATGCACACTGTCACCTATCCACCTTGAGAAGTAGTGGTGCTAGTTGTGTGCACCAGATTCTAGTAGCAGCAGGGTTCACACTCCGGGGCGGGGCAGGATGCTGACAGGCTTCCCCCAAGTGTCAGTAAGGTAAGTGTGTCTCTATTCCTAAAGCACCTTGGTAGGTGGTCTCTGCAGTTGTACCTTAGGCCCCCAATGCAAGTACCTCTACAGATTGGTAGGTGTCACCCTCCTTAGACCCCTAAGGCAGGAGGCTAGGTGGTCTGGGGGGAGCTTCAGCCCTCAGTTCCCTGTTGTGGGTCAGTGAGGGCTCTGTTGAATACGCAGAGATGTCAGACCTGGAAAACGTGTTTTTCCAGTAAATCCGCTAAAACAAATGCAGTCAGATCCCTATCAGAAATTCCTTTGCGTTATAATAGCCACCTTGTTCCCTGTAGGGATGAAAGCCCAAGACTGTGGATCACATATGCTTGCCTGGAGCTGGTTCTGTGTTTTTAGTCCAATTAGGGAAGGATTTTTGGTCCCTGGATTTTTTTGTGGCTGCTTCTCTCAGGCCAGAAAAATGGGTTAGGAAAAGACCAAAAAAAAAAAAAAAAAGGAAAAACCGAGGAGCAGTTCTCCCTCTGGCTCAGGAAATTCCAATGTTAATGAAGCCGCCTGGGAAGGGGAGGGGAGGGTTTAGAGAAACAGGAGAGAGTAGCACCCCGGAATATAGACAAAGTTACTTATCTTGCTTGGAATGGCTGTTTTATCTGAGATTCCCGAGGGGCAAGTCGCCTGTGTGCGTTGGCTGGGTCGAGATTGCCCCCAAGGGTCAGGCCTGCGTCCCGTGCTTGTGCTGTCTCAGAAGCCACGGTCAGTTCCTCCACTGCCAGTCCAAAGGCCAGCATCACGGTTACCCAGCTGGGATGCTGCACTCCCGGCTCCAAAATCAGTCGCTGCCTCCCAGTGACTTCTCCTCCTGTCAGCCACGTCGCTGCATCACCTGTGTGCACTGGCTGGGCTTCCCCCGAGGTCAGTTCAGGGGGCTGGGGCTGCGCCCCATGTTTAGGCCGGCACAGGATGCCGTGCTCAGCTCCCCTGCACCCAGTCCAAAGCCCGGCGCCAAGTTTTCCTGACTGGGACACTGGCTCCAGGCTCCAAAAACAGTCGCTGCTTCCCTGTAGTTGTTCATTCTCGGTCTCTGTCACTCAGGTCAACTCTTTAAATCTGTGTTTGTTGGTCAGGGTTCGTAGATTGTCATGTATGTGATCGATTCACTTGTTTTTCCGAGTCTTTGTTGCAAGAAGGATCCGAGGTAGCGTCTACCTAGTCAGCCCTCTTGGCCCCCTCCTCTATTTTTTTGATATATTGTTGAATTCTATTGTCTAGAATTTTGTTGAGGCTTTCAGCATCTATGTTCATGAGGAACATTCGTTTATAATTTTCTTTTTTTTGTGGTGTCTTCACCTGGCTTTGATTTTAGGTTATGCTGGCTTTATACAATGAGTTTGGGAGTATTCCATCCTTTTCTATGCTCTGAAATACCTTAAGTAGTAGCGGTGTTAACCCTTCTCTGAAAGTTTAGTAGAATTCTCCAGTGAGGCTGTCCAGGCCAGAGCTTTTTCGTTGTTGTGAGTTTTTTTTTTTTTTTCTTTTAATTAACTCTTTAATCTCTTCTTTTATCATGAGTTCATTTAGTTTTTCTACCTCAATTTGTGTTAGTTTAGAATGGTAGTATGTTTCTAGAAATTTGTCCATTTCCTCTAGGTTTTCAATTTTGTGGGAGTACAATTTTTTATTCTGTTATCATTCTTTTAAATTCAGTTAGATCTCTTGTGATATTCCCTGTCTTAGTCATCTAGTGCTGCTATAACAGAAATACCACAAGTGGATGGCTCTAACAAAGAAAAATTTATTTTCTCACAGTATAGTAGGTTAGAAGTCTGAATTCAGGTGCCAGCTCTAGGGGAAGTGTTGCTTTCTCTGTTGGCTCTGGAGGAAGGTCTTTGTCATCAGTCTTTCCTAGGTCTGGGAGCATCTCAGCACAGGAACCTCAGGTCCAAAGGATGTGCCCTGCTCCCAGTGCCACTTTCTTGGTGGTATGAGGTCTCCAACTCTCTGCTTGCTTCCTTTTCCTTTTTATCTCTTGAGAGATAAAAGGTGATGCAGGCCACACCCAAGGGAAACTCCCTTTACATTGGATGAGGAATGTGACCTGGGTAAGGGTGAAGTTACAATCCCACCCTAATCCTTTTTAACATAAAATTCCAGTCACGAAATGGAGGACAATCACACAATGCTGGAAATCATGGCCTACCTAATTGATACACACATTTTTTGGGGGACATAATGCAATCCAGGACATTGCCTATCTCATTTATTATTTGGGTTATTTGCTTCCTCTCCTGTTTTTCTTTTGTCACTTTGGCCAGTGGTTTGAATATATTGTTGATCTTTTCAAAGAACCAACTTTTTGTCTTATTTACTATTTCAATTATTTTTCTATTCTCTATTTCATTTCTTTCTGCTCTAATCTTTATTATTTCTTTTCTTCTGGTGCCCAAGGGCTTATTTTGCTGCTCTCTTTCTGTTTGTTCGCGTTATAGGGTTAATGTTTTGATTTTGCTTTTTCTTCTTTTGGTTACATGCATTTATTGCTATAAGTTGACCTCTAAACACTGCTTTTTATGTGTTCAAATGTTCTAGTAAGATGTTTTCATTCTCATTTGATTCTATGAATTTCTGTATTTATTCCTTGATTTCTTCTATAACCCAGTAATTTTTGAGCAAGGCATTGTTCATTTTCCTTGTCTTTGATTTTTTTTTTCTTGTTTTTTCTGTTATTGATTTCTCCTTTTATGGATTTATGGCCAAAAAAGATGCTTTGTTATATTTTGATATTTTGAATTCTGTTAAGGCTTGCTTTGTGGCCTAAAATGTCTATTCTGGAGAATGTTCCATGTGTGTTGGAAAAGAATGTATACTTGGCCCCTGTTGTGTGGAGTGTTCTGCATATGTCTATGAGATCAATTCAATTGATTGTGGCATTTAGATCTCCCTTGTATTTATTGAGCTTCTTTCTACATACTGTGTCCACTGAAAGTGGTGTGTTGAAGTCTTCTGCTATTATTGTGGAACTGCCTCTTTCTCTTTTCAATCCTGCTAGAGTTTGTTTTATGTACTTTTGAGCCCTATCATTGAGTAAGTATATATTTATTATGGTTATGGCCTCCTGATGTATTGATCCTTTAATCATTGTATAGCATTCTTCCTTATCTTTTCTGGTAGATTTTGTTTTAAAGTCTGTTTTTTCAAAGATTAATATTACCAGTCCTGCTCTTTTTTGATTGTTGCTTGCTTGATATATTTTTTTACATCCTTTGAGTTTTAGTTCGTTTGTGTCCTTGAGTCTAAGGTGTGTCTCTTTTAGGCAGAATATAGATGGATTGTATTTTTCATCCATTCTGCTGTGCTCTGTCTCTTTATTGGTGCATTTATTTCTTTTGCATTCAGTATAATTATTGATAAGTATGAGTTTACTGCTGTCATTTTGTTGTAATTTTTTTTGTGGTGTTGACAGTTTCTTTGTTCCACTTAATTTCCTGTGCTGAGTTGTTCTTCTTTCTCTATTTTCTTTTAACCTTTTTCATTGTTGTCGATTTTGTGTTTTCTGAGTCTTTTGTGTTTTTCTTCTTTTTTATTTTGATGGGTAAATTTTTACCTTCCTTTTGTGGCTACCTACGTTAAATTTACTTTTATGTTCCTAAGTTTTAACTGATCTTTTATTTCTTGATATTACCTTAACTTCCTTCTTCTCCATATGGAAGTTCTATGACTATGCTATTTATTTCCTCTTTTTTGTTCTGACTTTGTCATCATTTACATATTGCCATCTCTGTTTCCCTATTTTCAATCTTTTATCTTTCACTTGTTTTTTGCGATTTCCCTATCTCGGTTGTATCTGGTTGTTCTGTCATGTGTTCTAGTCTGGGTTGTTGTCTGATATTGTTGGTTCTCTGATCATAGGACTCCCTTTAATATTTCTTATAATTTTTGTTTGGTTTTTACAAATTCCCTTAACTTCTGTTTATCTGGAAATGCTCTAATTTTGCCATCATATTTAAGAGAGAGTTTTGCTGGATATATAATTCTTGGCCAGTGATTTTTAAATTTTTTTCTTCAAGGCTTTCTGTATGTCATCCCATTGCGTTCTTGCCTGCATCGTTTCTGCTGAGTAGTCAGAGCTTAGCCTTATTGATTCTCCCTTTTAGGTGACTTTTCATTTATCCCTCGCTGCTCTCAACAGTCTACCTTTGTCTTTGCTTTTGGCAAGTTTGGTTATAATATGCCTTGGTGAATTTCTTTTGGAATCTACCCTGTGTGGGTTTCATTGAGGTGCTTGGATAAATAGCTTCTAGTCTTTCACGATAGCAGGGAAGTTTTCTACCAGCAAATCTTCAACAATTCTCTCTGTGTTTTCTGTTATCTCCCTTCCCCCCAGTTCTGGTACTCCAATCACTTGTAAATTTTCCTTCATGATGGTGTCCCACATGATTTTTAGGCTTTCTTTGTTTTTTTAAATAATTTTTTCTGATAATTTCCTCAAACAAATTGGTGTCAAGAGATTTATCTTCAGTCTCACTAATTCTGACTTCCACTGCCTCAATCCTGCTTCTATGACCTTCTATTGAGTTGTGTAATTCTGAAATTATATTCTTAATCTTTTGGATTACAAGCTGCTATCTCTCTACTGTTTATAGCAGCCTGTTAAATTTGTCATTCTGTTCTTGTATTGTTTTCCTGAATTCCTCTACTGCTTTGTCTATTTCTTGGCTTGGTCTGAGTTTTGCCTAATCTCCTTCTTGGTCTCTTGGAGAACTCTGCCCATTGCAGTTCATATTGTAATTCTCCCAAAATGATTCGTCAGGCCACTATCTTGCAAAAGATTGGTTTGTTTACTATTCAAATAAGCATCTTGCAGGGATTGGTCTGTTTATTATCTGCATTAGGGGCCTCAAAAGGATTGGACATTTTTACTATCCTCTTGAACCAGTTGCAAAGGATTGATCAATTTATGGTCCACACTGTGAATGATCTTTACTGGGATTGGCAAGGGACAACCCCTCACCAGTCTGACCTTTGCCAGAATTGACTGGGGAATCCTGCCCAGTAGTTGGCATTTACCCAGATTGATTAGAAAGCCTCACTTGTAAATGACAAGGAATACATGAGCTAGATTATAAAAACTCTGGAATCTGAGGACAGGGTTATCCTGATAGAAAAAAGAGCACCCCAGACTCATCCTGAGAATTACAATCCCAGGGTAAGAAAGGCCAAAAAACAGAAGCTCACTGCACCATACCCACTCACTCCATTTGTTTAGATTTGTATTCAGTTGTCATTTTCTCAGTGAAGCTTTTCTTAGACTTACTATTTAAAACTGCAACTTCATTCCCTCTCCAGATTTGATATTCCCCTCCACAACATTATTTTTCTGTATAGCACATTTATCTCCTGGTGCTTATGGTATTACACTTTATGCATCTACTTTATTATGTATCTTCTCTATAACATCAGAACAACTGAAAGGGTAGAGATTTTTGTCTGAGACCTGTTGCAGTGGAGAGCTTGTCTGAAGCTGCACTAGTTGCAAAAGGGAAAGATGACCTCCTTGGTTTGGGGACCTTTCCTGACCTCTCCCATATACCTTTCCGTGAGTTGTGTCATGAATTTCTGGATGTTTACCCTGAGTTTAATTCTGAATTGTGTCATATTACTTCTAAGATGCCATGTAACTGTTAATATACTCTGTGAATTCTTGTTTATTCTTTGTGACTGTTGCAGTGAATTACTTTACCTAGAAATAAAAAGTGAAATAATGGAGAATTGGGAAGGTCTCCACCTTTGACCCTAACTTCATAGAAACCAGCCTTATGCTGATTCTGGTTCACAATGTTATGCTTACAGTGGGTTAGGAACACAAAATAATCCCACGGGAAGCCAGAACTCTTCTTTTTTTGCCTGAGTTGATGTTAGGAATACTAATGTCAAATGGGGCATCTTCTGACTGCATCCAAAAGTGGACTTCTTAATCAGAGAATAGTGTTCAGTTTGGGCCCAGAATCTATTATCAAAGCTTTTACACGTACATTAAAATATCTTGGGACTCTATACTCTGGGAGAAAGGGCAGAATATAGTTTAAACAACTATCTGTCTGCCCAAAGTGTGGTCATGAATGGTCCATGACAGCATTTTTTCTGTCCAGGGCTACAATCTTTTGGTTAGAAATAGTTAGAAACCTCAATGCCAAAGGCATCTTCATCAAAACGTTAAATAAGTCACCTTGATAAGAGCCCATTTCTGTTTAAAATTGGAAAATTGCAAGAGTAATGATAGAAAACTGTAGCATCTGTTCTCAAGACAAAAAAAAAAGAGCCTGTTTACCTGCCAAGAGGTAGATTAGAAATGTAAATAACTTTCTTTCCTTGGGACCACTTATAGTTTAGTACATTTTCAAAATGTAAATCTAAAATTAAAAAAGAAGAGTGTTTTAAGGGGATCAGAGTGCAATTCTTTGGAAGTAGTGGCTGTGATAACAGCTTCCACTGATCTGGCCCTGCCAGATATTTTACAAGAGCTTATTCCTATTGATCACTCAAGAGGACATATACTTTCAAACTTTAGAAGTTATTTCCTTCCAAGGCTTCTGCAACCTTTAGAAAATAACCCAAATCCCTTGCCATGAGCTGGCCCTGCTACTACCTTGATCAAAGTGTTCTAATACTCTTTGACTCACTTCTTCCTGCTCCCCTCTATTCCTCAAACATCAGAGGGCTCTGTGGTTCGTTCCCCAGATTGTAATATGGCAGCTCCCTCATCAAATCAGAGGGGGTTTTCTTGACACCATCACTACCTAACATGACTATATAATGTGTACTGTAAATGTTTAGATCCCTGGGTGATGTTAACAGTTGCACTTGTCTACTAACATAAAGATTGACAGTTCCAATCCACACAGCAGCATCCAGAAGAAACAGTTGGCCATCCACTTCTGTAAGAATTACAGCCAGGAAAACGCCATGGAGCAGTTCTATTTTATAACATGAAAAAAAAAGAACAAAGTCAGAATTAACTTTGTAGTAATGGTTTCTGTTTGTTGTTGTTTACATGTTGATGACTAACATTAGTATTTTGACTGAGAAAGTCAGAGGCTGTGTCTGCTTGTCCATCACTTTACCCATGATAGTAAGAAGAGTGAATAGCACACGCAAAGACTCAATGAATACCTTAAATAAATAAAGAGAAAATGGAGGTGAATAAATTTCCAAGCAACCTCCCAATTCCATGTGTGATGAGAATTCTGGAGACCATATTTAACTTGATTTTAGCCTGTCAACATTTTTTTGTTTTGTTTAGGAAAGGCTAGTCAATTTGTTTACTTTCTCCAGGATTATACTAGGAAAGTGGCCATTTATTCCTTACTAAATGAGGAATCATGTCATTGGTGGTTTTCAGGGATGAAATCTACAGCACAGTGTCCAAAAACCAAAAACTGATACTAGAGACTATATTTACAGCAAGAATAGGTACTTATTATTATTTTAATTTAAGGGGGAAATGTGATTCAAACAGAGCACATGAATGTGATGCATCTTAGAATAAGAATCCAGAACTCAATTCCTTTCTCCTTTAAAGCGGTGAAGGGAGGCTCTGGGCAATGAACCCTTGGCTTTATGTAGAGAAATTATCTAGTTACACTTTTTATTGTTCCTCTCAGGATGCATGTTCACAATTTCTCTGAACTTGTATCACATGTCAATAAGCACATCTGAGTTTCCAAATTACACCCTTAAGGAAACTGATGTCTCCAGCATTTACATGTCACGGCTATGGATTATTCTGTTGCGATGTTGTTCTTAGCTCGCATCAAGTCAGCCCTGACTCAAGACATCCCATTCAAAGCAGGATCAGATCATTGTGATATATAGGGTTTTCATTGGTTGATATTTTGGAAGAAGGTTGCCAGACGTTTATTCCCAGTCTGTCTTAGTATGAGGCTCCACTGAATCCTGTTCAGCATCACAGCACCATCCAATCTTCCACTGACAGATGGTTGATGGCTGCCATTGAGGCACATTGCCCAAGAATAGAATCTGGGCCTCTTGAATGGAAGGTGAGAATGCTACCACTGAAAAACCACAGCCCCCTCTATGGGGGATACTGACACCAAAATGACAGTGGCAGGGTAAAGTGGACATTAAGAGCCATGGCTTCAGGTTCTAAGACATTTGTCTCCTAAGTCTAGTGCTACTCTTTCCAACACTCTGACCCAAGGTAAATTCCACTACAAAGTGGAGCAAATATCAGAACCATAATTTTGTAGGGAACTGTAAGTTGTGTATACAGAGTATGCTTTATACTTAGTAAACATTAACTGACTTTATCATCCTAATTATTACTATCTGCTATGGACTTTGATTTGAAAAGAGACACAGACATAAGTATGAATACATGTCAACTATGTTATCTTAAAAAACACAGAATCGGAGGATTGGGGAAGGAGAGATTCACTGTGTCTGTAAGAAGACGGGAAGTGAATTTCTAGTTACTTTTTTTAAAAAGGCATGACTGAGATTGGCAGGCATAAGAAAACGTGGAGTACAAATTTTCATGAAAGGGAAATGGCTTTAACAAAGTTCAGATATGTGGGGATATGGAGTGCTACAGGGACAGGCTAGAGATAAAGGGTATCAATAGCACCAGGAATGCAGATTGAATGGTAGAAAGGTAAAGGTAGACATAATGTAGATTTCAGAAACATTCGAATACGAATTTGTTTGAAATTTTTTTTGTGAATCTAAGAGGGAATCATTGTCTAAAAATATAGAATGACAAGATCACATCTATATTAAGAAAATAACTTGGATAGCAATATATTTTATATTTGAATGAATACAAATCACCAAAACTAAAAAGATATTAAAACAGACCTTGGAAAGACATTTGGAAAGTGAGCTTGGACAATAAATAGAGAGTTGGGGAGGGATTGTCTCTTCTAAACCCACATTTTTTTTCCCTACAGTCTTTAAAACTCTTTCATAGAGGGCAGAGCCAAGGTGGTAGACTAGTCAGATGCACTAAGCCATTCCTCTGCAATAAAGACCCCAAAAAACATGTAGAACAGACACAGTCATCAATCCTGGAAGCTGAACTTTAAATGAAGTTATAGAGTATTAGATTAAAAGCCACTGATAAGAAGAAACTAGTCAAAAATGGTGACCAAGTAGAGACATGGAGTGGAGGCCTCCAGCCAACTGGCAAGCATGGATGAAACAAACAATCCTACAATCAGTTAAAAAATAATACATGAATGCCTTAGACAGCAGACAATATCAGAACATACTAAAAAAAAAAAAAAAAAGCAGGACAAGATGGCTCCAACAATTGACAAAAATAAGGCACCAGATAACCTTCTGGTAGAAGAAAAGGCACTGAAAATATCCGATATGGAATTCAAAAGTCTAATATTTAGAGCTATACGAGAGATTAGGAAATAGATCAAGGAAAATACAGAGAAAACTAGAAAAAAGAGGACAAAATAATGGAAAACACAAAACAAACCAAAGCATAGCCAAAATCAAGTAATATACAAAGCCATAGAAAAATTCAGGAAAGTAATACAAGAACAAACTTCAAAATGAATAAAAATTAGAAGTTATAAAAAAAAAGCAGAAATTCAAAAGTAAACAACAAAGTTTTGGATATTGACCTCTCTTTAGAAGGTTTTAGGAGCAAATTTGAAACAATGGAAGACAGAAAGAGTGGAATTGAAGGCAAATTCATTGATGACCCTTTGATTGAGGAAAAATCAGAGAAAACAAGGAAGAAAATTTAAGAATTATGTGGGATACAATCAAGGACAAAAATTTGCATGATTGCAGTTCCAGAATAGGGGGAGAAAATAGAAAACAAAGAGAATAATTGAAGATATGCTGGCAGAAAACTTCCCTAAAATCATGAAAGACAAAAAGCTGACCATTCAAGAAGCTCAACGAGCCCCATATATGATAGACCCCAAAAGAAAATCAACAAGACATATCATAATCATACTCTCCCAAAACAAGGACAAAGAAAGAATCTTAAGAGCAGCTCAAGAATAATGAAGAATCACTTACAAAGGGGAAACAATAAGACTAAGTTTGGCAGAAACTAAGCATGCAAGAAGGCAAAGGGATGACATATGTAAAACCTTGAAAGAAAAAAAAAAAAATGCCAACCAAGAATAATATATCTTGAAAACTCTGTCTCAGAGACAATGTTGAAAATAGGACATTTCCAGATAAAGGGAAACTAAGGGAATTTTAAAATCCAAACAAAAATTACAAGAAATATTAATGGAAGGACGACTGAGGAGTCAGGTGCTTCCAGTGGTCCTTCTTACAACAAAGACCTGAAAAAACAAGTGAATCGATTATATATGACAATCTAGGAGACTTGAACATCAAAGGCAAAGTTGAGGAATCAGACTGAGTAGCAGGAGGAGGGAGAGATTGTTCAAAAGCAGTGAGGAGTTACTAGGTCTGACCCAGTGAGAATAGCACCCTGTGGGTCAGATCCACTGGCACAAGTGTGGTGAGGCAAGCAGTGCTGTTAGGGACACTTTTTTGACCTCACAAGAGATCAAGCAGAGGAGAGTTCACTCACGCCTTTAAAATCAGCAAAAAGACACACTTTTGGCAAAAGATAAGTATTTGCATCTAATCTACCATGCAGACCAAAAAATACCCCTTTGGAAAAAATTATTTCTCATTTAACTGATACCTCCTCACTCTGCAATGAGTCCTGAGCTGTCTTCAGTGACAGCCATTTTCTGTGGGCTGGAATTAGGACCTATTGCACACCCTGAGCAATCCTTCTGGCCTTGGAAAAGGAACGAATTAACAAACAGATGGAAAAATAATCTGCCATCTCCTCTAAGCTGGAAACTCAGGGTAGAAACAGGTCCTTTGCCTAGGCACAGGCATAAGCAGTCAATGGATTTCGAATGCCTTTAACCCCTACATATCCCTGTGTGGGCCCATTTCAACAGCATAGGCCCTCATTAGCACAATAAAACAGGATGTATACCCGAAGTCTAACTTCAACTGTTTCAGCTATATGCTGGAGGCAGGTTCGTGACATTTGAAACCACTCTGCATATTAGGCAGGGTCTTCACTACCCACATCAAGGGCCTGAAGACTGATAGATTCACCCACACCACCTAGCCACCCACAACAGTGGTCCAAGGATACGTGATGCCTCCCAGTCCTTACAGCCAACAGCATTGGGTGCCCATGGTCTGTCTGCAAAGCCCACTCATCTAGGCATTCTAGGGAACAGGGACACACTTTCATCACAGACTCTCAGGGGCAGTTGACATTGTTCAGCCTTGTTCAGCACATGACTCCCTATGGTAGCCAGGTACCTGTGCCTACACCAATCACCCCTGTTTGTCTAAGACTGTAGGTGAGAGCCTGCACCACACACTTGGTGACCGACTACCTAGATACCTGAGATGAATACATACAAGAAAAGTAAACAGACTCATGGGTTCATATACCTAGTAACAGCTTTAACCACCTGGTGTCAGGACCTTAGAGCTTCAAAGGCACCAATAATCAAACTAGCTCACTCAAGCAGCCTATTTGGGCATATCAAAATAAAACAAAACAAGAAGCTAGGCCACAGTAAGCAAACATAAGAGAAATAAATACAATAACTTATTGATGGCTGGGAGACAACAGTCAATATCAAATCACATAAAAAGGCAGACCATGATGGCTTCAGGAAGCTCCCAAAACAAAGCATCAAGGAATCTTCCACACGAAGACAACTTCCTGGAACTACCAGAGGTGGAATACAAAAGGTTACTATAGAGACCTCTTCAGAAGATCAGGAAGAAAATCAGGCAAAACAGAACAATCCATGAAATGCTCAGACGTAGCATTAGAGGAACTTAAGAAGGTTAGAGGAGATCATAAAGACAATTTTAATAGGCTGCAAGAATCCACAGAGAAATAGCAACCAGAAATTCAGAAGATAAATTAAAAAAAATTAGAATTAGATAACTCAATACAAAGCCCCAGGAGCAGAATTGAGGCAATAGAAGTCAGAATTAGTGAGACTGAAGATAAAGCACTTGACCCCAAGATATTTGAGAAAAAAAATCTGACAAAATAATTAAAAAAAAAAAAAATGAAGAATCCCTAAGAATTATGTACAGCTCTATCAAGAGAAATAACCTACAAGTGACTGGAGTACCAGAACACTGGGGGACATACAGAAAGAATTGTTGAAGATCTGTGGGCAGAAAACTTCTGCAATATCATGAAAAATGAGAAGATAGCCATCCAAGATGCTCATCGAATCCCACACAAGGCAGACTCCAAAAGAAAGTCACCAAGGCATATTATAATCGAACTTACCAAAACCAAAGATAAAGACAGAATTTTAAGAATGGCTAGGGATAAATGAAAAGTCACCTACAAAGGAGAGTCAATAAGACTAATCTCGGACTATTCAACAATGGGAAGACATATATAAAGCCTTGAAGGAAAAAAAAAAATTGCCAGCCAAAAATTATATATCCAGCAAAACTGTCTCTAAAATATGAAGGTGAAATTACAACATTTCCAGATAAAGAGAAGTTTAGGGTATTTGCAAAAAACAAATGAAAATTACAAGAAATACTAAAAGGAGTTTCTGGTTAGAAAATCAATAACATTACATGACATCTCAAGACTAGAACACATGACAGAGCAACCTGATATCAACCCAGATAAGGCAATCACAAAAATAAATCAAAGCTAAAACTCTCAAAACAGGGAAACAGAGACATCATTACATAAAAGATGACAACATTAAGTTAAAAAAGAGGGACTAAACAAAGTAGTCATAGATCTTTCATTTGGAGAGGAAGTCAAGGCAATAGAATGACATAAAAGTTTGGTTTAACTTTAGAAAAATAGGGGTAAATATTAAGGTAACTACAAAGGAAACTAATAAACCTACATAAAAAAAAACATAAAGACTCAGAGAATAATAAAGCAACATCAATTAAAAAGAGGAAAAGACAATATACAAAGAAAAACTACTCAGTACAAAAAATTAAGTGGAAAATGTCAACACACACACACACACAATAAAGACATCAAAATGATGGCACTAAATTCATACCTAACAATAATTAAGCTGAATGTAAATGGAATAACTGCACCAATAAAGAGACAGAGTGGCAGAATGGATTAAAAAAAAAAAAAAAAAGACCTGTCTATACGCTGTCTACAAAAGATATGCCTTAGATTTAAAGATACAAACAAACTAAAACTCAAAGGATGGAAAAAATATAACAAGCAAACAACAATCAAAAATGAAGAAGAGTGGCAATATTAATTTTTAGCAGGATAGACTTTAAAGTAGAATCTGCAACATAGAATAAGGAAGGACACTATATATGATTAAAGGGTCAATACACCAAGAAGATATAACCATATTAAATATTTACGCACCCAATGACAGGGCTCCAAGTTACATAAAACAGACTTTAACAGTAATGAGAAGAGAGAGAGACAGCTCCACAATAATAGTAGGAGGCTTCCAGACACCACTTTCTGTGAAGGACAGAACATCCAGTAAGAAGATCAATAAAGACACAGAAGATCTAAATGTCACAATCAACCAACTTGACCTCATAGACATATACAGAACACTGCACTCAACAGCAACCAAGTGTACTTTCTTTTCCAATGCACATGGAACATTCTCTAGAATAGACCACATATTAGGCCATAAAGAAAGCCTTAACAGAATCCAAAACACCAAAATATTACAAAGCATCTTTATGACCATAAAGCTGTAAAAGTAGAAATCAATAACAGAAAAAAGCAAGGAAAAGAAATCAAACATATGGAAACTGACCAACACCTTGATCAAAAGATACTGGGTTATAGAAAAAATTAATGATGGAATAAATAAATTTATAAAATCAAATGAGAATGAAAACACATCTTACCAGAACCTTTGGGACACAGAAAAGCAGTGCTCAGAGGTCAATTTATAGCAATAAATGCACACATCCAAAAAGAAGAAAGGGCCAAAATCAAAGAATTATCCTTACAACTAGAACAAATAGAAGGAGAGCAGCAAAAGAAGCCCTTGGGCACCAGAAGAAAGCAAATAATAAAAATTAGAGCAGACTTAAATGAAATAGAGAACAGAAAAACATTTGAAAGAGTTAATAAGGCCAAAAGCTGGTTCTTTGAAAAATTCAACAAAATTGATAAACAACCAACAAAAGAAAAACAGGAGAGGAAGTAAATAACCCAAATAAGAAATGAGATGGCCAATGTCACAATAGACCCAACGGATATTAAAAGAATCATAACAGAATACTGTAATAAATTTGAAAACCTAGAAGTAATGGACAAATTTCTAGAAACACACTACTTACCGAACCTAACACAGAGAGAAACACTAATTAACCATACAACAAAAGAAGAGATTGAAAAAACACTTTAAGAACTCCCTGCAAAAAAAAAAAAAGCCCTGACCCTGACTGTTTCACTGGAGAATTCTACCAAACTTTCAGAGAAGAGTTAACACCACTACTACACTAAAGGTATTTCAGAGCACAGAAAAGGATGGAACTCTCAAACTCATTTTACAGAGCCAGCATAAACCTGATACCTATACCAGGTTAAAAAAAAAATTTTTTTTTTTTTAATACCAGGTTAAGACACCACAAAAAAGAAAATTACAGACCAATATCCATTATGAACTTAGACACAAAAAATCTCAACAAAATTCTAGCCAATAGAATTCAACAACACATCAAAAAAAAAAAAAAAAATTCACCATGACAAAATGGGACTCATACCAGGCTTGCAGGAATGGTTTAACATGAGAAAAACAGTGTAATCCATCAAATAAATAAAAGAAAAAAGTACCACATGATCTTATCAATTGATGCAGAAAAGGAAATTGACAAAATCCAGCACCCATTCTTGATGAAAACTCTCTGGAAAATAACACTGGAAGGGAAATTCCTCAACATAATAAAGGGCGTTTATACAAAGCCAACAGCCAACAACATTCTCAATGGAAAGAGTCCGAAAGCATTCCCCTTGAGAATGGGAACCAGACAAGAATGTCCTTTATCACCACTTTTATTCAACATTGTGCTGGAGGCCCTAGCCTGAGCATTAGGCTAGAAGTAGAGATAAAGGACATCCACATTGGTAAGAAAGAAGTAAAATTATCTCTATTTGAAGATGATATGGTCTTATATACAAAAAAAAAAAAAAACTAAAGAAGCCACAAGAAAAAGACTGGAACTAGTATAAGAATTCAGCAATGTGGGAAAAAAGATAAACATACAAAAATCATTTGGATTCCTCAACAACAACAAAGAGAACATCAAAGAGGAAATCACTAAAACACCATTTACAAAATCCCCCAAGAAGATAAAGTACTTAGGAATAAATCTAACTAGAGATGTAAAAGAGCTATACAAATAAAACTACAAGACTCTACTGTGAGATACCAAAAAAGACCTACATAAGTGGAAAAATATACCTTGCTCATGGATAGGAAGACTCAACATTGTGAAAATGTCTGTTCTACCCAAAGTGATCTATAGACACAATGTAATCCTGGTACAAATTCCAATGCCATATTTCATTGAGATCAGAAACAAATCACCATACTTCATATGGAAAGGGAAGAAGCCCCGGATAAGTAAAGCATTACTGGAAAAGAAGAGCAAAGTGAGAGGCCTCACACTACCCGATTTTAGAAAGCATTATATTGCCACAATAGACAGAATAGCCTGGTATGACAACAGATACATATATATATGTATATAACATATATAACAGAATGGAGAATCCAGACAAAAATTCATCCACCATGACCAGCTGATATTTGACAAATGCCCAAAGTCCATTAAATGGGGAGAAGACAGTCTCTTTAACACATGGTGCAGGCATAACTGGATATCAATCAATAAAAAATGAAACAAACCCTGTACCTCACACCATGCCCAAAAGTTAAGTCAAAATGGACCAAAGGCCTAAATATAAAATCTAAACTGGTAAAGATCATGGAAGAAAGAATAAAGACAATGCTAGGAGCCCTAATACATGGTATAAACAGTATACAAATCATTACTAACAATATACAAACACCAAAAGAGAAACTAGATAGCTGGGAGCTCCTAAAAAATCAAACACATGCTTATCCAAAGACTTTACCAAAAAAAAGAAAGAGACAACCTACAGACTGAGAAAAAAAAATTTTGGTTACTACAAATCTGATCAGCATCTTATCTCTAAATTCTATAAAATACTGCAAAACCTGAACAACAAAAAGACAAATAACCCAAGCAGAAAATGGGCAAAGGACACAAACAGAAACTTCACCAAAGAAGACATTTAGGTGACTAACAGATACATGAGGAAATGCTCAGGATCCTTAGCCATTAATACAAATTAAAACTACAATGAGATACTATCTCACCCCAAAAAACACAAAATATTAAATGTTGGTGAGGTTGTGGAGAGACTGGAACACTTATACATTCCTGGTGGGAATAAAATGGTACAACCACTTTAGAAATTGATTTGGCACTTCCTTAAAAAGATAGAAATAGAACTACCACATGATTCTCAAATCCCACTCCCCTCCCTGGAATATCTCCTAGAGAAATAGGAGCCGTCACATGAATACATATGTGCATACCCACATTTATTGTAGCACTGTTTACAATAGAAAAATGATGGAAACAAGGCGTGAATCATCAGATGAATGGATAAACAAATCATGGTATATTCACACAGTGGAATACTATGCAACAATAAAGAACAACAATGAATCCACAAAATATCTCATAACATAGAGGAATCCAGAAGGCATTAGGCTGAGTGAAATTATTCAGTTGCAAAACGACAAATATTGTATGACACCACTATTATGAGTACCCAAGAAAAGGTTTAAATACAGAAGAAAACATTCTTTGATGGTTACAAAGGTAGGGAGGGAGTGAGGGGGTATTCACTAAATTAGATAGTAGACAATAATTATTTCTGGTGAAGGGAAAGACAACACACAATACTGGGGAAGTCAGCACAACTGGGCTAAACCTAAAGCTAAGAAGTTTCCTGAATATAGCCAAGTACTTTGAGGGACAGAGTAGCAGGGTGGGGGGTCTGATGACCATGGTTTCAAGGGGCATCTAGGTCAATTAGCATAACAAATTTTTTTAAGAAAAGGGTTTAAATCCCACTTTGGTGAGTGGCTCCTGGGGTCTGAAAAACTAGCAAATGGTTATCTAAGACGCATCAATTTTTCTCAGCCCACCTGATGCAAACAGGAAGGAAGAACACCAAATACACAGGGGAAATATGAGCCCAAGAGACAGAAAGGGCCATATAAACCAGAGACTCCATCAGCCTGAGACTGAAGAACTAGATGGTATCTGGCTACCACCAATGACTGCCCTGACAGGAAAAAAAACAGAGAATTCCTGATGGAACAGGAGAAAAGTGGGATGCAGAACTCAAATTCTAGTAAAAAGACCAGGCTTAATGGTCTGACTGAGCCTCGCAGGACTCCAGAGGAAATGGACCCCAGATCTTTGTTAGCACAAAACTAAAACCATTCCCTAAGCCAACTCTTCAGACAAAGATTAAACTGGTCTATAAGACATAAAATGATACTGGTGAAGACTGTGCTTCTTAGCTCAATTAGACAAATGAGACTATGTGGGTAGCTCCTATCCAGAGGCCAGATGAGAAGGCAGAGGGGGACAGAAGCTGGTTGAATGGACACAGGAAATACAGGGTGGAGAGGAGGAGTGTGCTGTCATGTTATAGGGTAAGCAACTAGGGTAACATAAAAATGTGTTTGAGTTTTTGTATGAGAAACTGACTTGAATTGTAAACTTTCACTTAAAGCACAATTTAAAAAAAAAGAAAAAAAAGGAATATTAATGGGAATCCTTCTGTTAGAAAATCAACTACATCAGAAAACAACCTGAATCTAGGACACAGGACAGCATCAGCCAGATACCAAACCTAGAAAATGAACAATCAATGATAAAACAAAACTATAAGATTTACAACAGGGAACCAGAAAGGTCAATCTATAAATGACAACTATGTCAGAACAAAAAAAATGAGGGAATAAATTGTGTAGATATAGAGCTTGTAAATGGAGAGAAAGTCAAGACAAAAGTAAGTAATAAAAGCATGGTTCAAGCTTTTGAAGATAAGGGTAAAACTCAAAACTCAAGGTAACCACAAAGAAAGTTAACAAACCCACTAATCAAAACAAAAAAAGAATAAAAACATAAAGATTCAATAAATGCAAAATCTGCAATAATGAAAGAAATTCCACAAACAAAAGCAACTCCACACAGGAAACCAAGGGGGACAAAGAGATCATCAGCACCACAAAAAAAAACATATAAAAATGACAGCAATAAAAATCATACCTGTGGATAATTACACTGAATGTAAACAGCTGAAATGCCCCTGTAAAGAGACAGAGAGTGACAGACTGGGTTAAAAAAAAAAAAAAAGACACATTAATATGCTGTCTACAAGAGACATACCTTAGACATAATATATTAAAAATCAAAAGATGGAAAAAGTATGTCAAGTAAACTGCAACCAAAAAAAGGGCAGGAGTAGCAATACTAATCTCAGACAACAGAGGCTTTAAGGCAAGATTCACCAAAAAAGACAAGGAAGGACATTAAATAATGATTTAAGGGAGATGACGTAACCTTAATAAGTATCTATGCACCTAATGACAGGGCTCCAAAATGCATAAAACTAACGCTAATGACAACACTGAAAAGAGAAAGTGGCAGTCCCACAATCATAGTAGGAGGCTTCGACACGCCACTCTCGGTAAAGGACAGAACATCTAGAAAGAAATTCAACAGAAACACAGAAGAACTAAAGGCCACAATCAACCCACTAGACCTCATAACTACATATAGAACACTCCACCCAAAAGCGGCAAAATTTATGTTCTTTTCCAAAGCACATGGAACATTCTTCAAAATAGACCACATCTTAGGCTACAAAGCAACCCTCGAGAAAATCCAAAACATTAAGATAATACAAAGCACCTTTTCTGATGACAACAGCATAAAAGCAGAAATAAATAATAGGAAGAGCAAGAGGAAAAAAAAAAAAAAGAACCTGGAAACTGAATAACACCTTGCTTAAAAACTGCTGGGTAATAGAAGAAATCAAAGATGGAATCAAAAAAATTCCTAGAGTCAAATGAAAATGAAAACACATCACAGCGAATCCTTTGGGACACAGCAAAGGCACCACTCAGAGGTCAATTTACAGCTGTAGATGCTCATACCAAAAAGAAGGAAGGAGAAAATCAAAATGTTAGTTCTACAACTCAAACAAATAGGAAGAGTGCCACAAAAGAAGCCCACAGCCACCAGAAGAAGGGAAATAATGAAAATGAGAGCAGAAATAAACAAAATAGAGAAAACAGAATCAACAAAACCAAAAGTTGATTCTTTGAAAGGATGGACAAAATGTTGGCCAAACTGACAAAAGTAAAACAGGAGAGGAAGCAAATGACCCAAAGAAGAAATGTGATGGGGACGTAACAAATTTAAAAAGAAAGAAAGAAAGAAATGTAATGGGGATTTGACAACAAACCCAAGTGAAATAAAAAGGATCATAAGAGAATGCTATGAAAAACTACTCCAACAAATTTGAAAACCTAAAGAGAATGGACAAATTTCTATAACACACTACCTACCTAAAGTAAAACAAACTGAGGCAAAAAATTTGAAGATGCCCATAACAAGAGAAGACATTGAAAGGGTAATTAAAAAACAAACAAACAAAAAACTCCCAACAACAACATCAAAAAGTCCTGGTACGCATGGCTTCACCAGAGAATTCTACCAAACATTAAAATAAGAGCCTACAGCAGTAGTACTCAAAATTTTTCAGAGCCAAGAAAAATAGGCGATTTTTTTAAATTCATTCTATGCATCTAGTATATTTCTGATACCAAAGCAGGCAAACACACACACACACACACACAAATTACAGACCAATGTCTCTCATGACTACAGACACAAGAATTCTCAACAAAATTCTAGCCAATAGAATTCAGCAACATATCAAAATAATATTAATAATACACCATGACCAAGAGGAATTCATACCAGGTATGCTAGGATGGTTCAACATTAGAAAATCAATCAACATAATTCACCACATAAATAAAACAAAAGAATCACATTACCTTCTAATTGACTCAGAAAAGACATTTGGTAAAGTCCAACATCCATTCCTGATGAAAACTCTCGAAAAAATGTTAATAGAAGGGTATTTTTCAACATACTTAAGGACATATATACAAAACCAAGAGCCAGCATCATTCTTAATGGGGAGAGGCTGAAAGCATTCCCTTTGAGAACAGATTAAGACAAAGATGCCTGCTATCACCACTCCTATTTAGCATTTTATTGAAAGTCCTAGCTTGAGCAATAAGGCAAGAAAAATAAGTAAAGGACATCCAAACTGTTAAGGAAGAAGTAAAACTATCCCTATTCATAGATGATTTGATACCATACATAGAGAACTCTAAAGACTCCACAAGAAACCACTGGAACTAATAGATTCAGTAAAGAAGCAAAATATGAGATAAACATACAAAAATCAGTTGGATTCCTATATATCTAAAAAGAGAACTACTAAAAGGAAATCAGAAAAGTAACACCATTTATAATAGCCCCTAAAAAAAATAAGATACTTAGGAATAAATCTAATCAGGGATGTAAAAGGCCTGTACAAAGAAAACTACAAAACACTATTGCAAGAAACCAAAAGACATCTACGTAAATGGAAAAACATACCGTGCTCAAGAATAAGTAGATTTAACATTTGAAAATGTCTATCCTACTCAAAAGGATCTACAAATAGCAGGCTATCCCTATTCAAATACTAACAGCATTCTTTAATGAGACGGAAAAAATAATCATTAACTCAATATGGAAAGGAAAGAGGCCCCAGATAAGTAAAGCATTATTGAAAAAGAATAAAGTAGAAGACCTCACACTACGTGACCTCAGAACCTACTATACAGTTATGGTAGTCCAAACAGCCTGGTACAAGGACAGACACATGGAGGAATTGAACAGAATTGAGAACACAGATGTAAATCCATCCGCCTACGGTCACTTGATTTTTGATAAAAGACCAAATCCATTAAATGGAGAAAAGACAGTCTTTTTAACAAATGGTGCTGGCAAAACTGGATGTCCATATGTCAAAAAAAGAACAGGAGCCACACCTCACACCATACATAAAAATTAATTCAAAATGGATCGAAGACCTAAATATAAATCCAAAAACTATGAAGATCATGGAATTAAAAATGGGGTCAATTCTAGGGGCTCTAATATATGGCGCAAATTTTTAGAAAAATTAAACACCTATGCTCATCAAAAGACTTCATCAAAAGAGTAAAAGAGAACCTACAGACTGGTGATTTTTTTTTTTCTATGACATACCAGCAAAGATCTAACCTCTAAAATCTATAAGATACTCCAACACTTCAACAATAAAAAGGCAAAGAATCCATATAAAAAATGGGCAAAGGATATGAACAGATACTTCACCAAAGAAGACATTCAGGTGGTTAACGGAAACATGAGGAAATCCTCATGATCATTAGCCATTAAAGAAATATAAATCAAAACTACAATGAGATACTATCTCACCCTGACTTTCCTGATGCTAATCAAAAAACAGAAAATAACAAAAGTTGGAGAGGTTGCAGGGAGATTGGAACGCTTATGCACTGCTGGTGGAAATGTAAAATGGTCAAACCTCTAAGGAAAATGTTATGGCACTTCCTTAAAAAGCTAGAAATAGAGATACCACACTATCCAGGAATCCCACTCCTAGGAATATATCCTAGAGAAATAAGAGCCATCACAAGAATAGACATATGCACACCCATGTTCATGGTAGTAGTATTCACAGTAGCAAAAAGATAGAAACAATCTAAGTGTCCATCAACAGACGAATAGATAAACAAATTATGGTACCTACATACAATACAATGGTATACTATGCAATGATAAAGAACAACAATGAATCTGTGAAACATCTCACAACATGGATGAATCTGGAGGGTATTATGCTGAGAGAAATAAATTAATCATAAAAGGACAAGAACTATATAACACCACTATTATAAAAACTCAAGAGAAGATTTACACAGAGAAAGAAACAATCTTTGATGGTTACAAGGGGGGGAGTGGCTAGGAGGGAAAAACACTAACTAGATAGTAGGTAAGTGGCAACATTAGTGAAAGGAAAAACAGTACACACTACTGGTAAGCCAAGCGTAACTTGATCTAGACAAAGTCTTAGAAGCTTCATAGACACATTCAAATTACCTGACAGACCAAGTTCCTGGGGCAAGGGCTGGGGGCCATGGTCTAGGGAGACATCTAAACCAATAGTCATATCAAAATTTATAAAGAAAATGTTTTATATCCAACTTTGACGAGTAGCGTCTAGAGTCTTAAGACTCTAAGATACATCCACTGGTCCCATTCCATCCAGAGCAAAGGAGGATAAAGAAAAACAAAGACACAAGGGAAATGTTAGTCCAAAGGACTAGTGGACCACAGGTACCACAATCTTCACTAGCCTGAGCCCAGAACAAATAGATGGTGCCCAGATGCTCTTACCGCAAATTCACGAGTTAGAGCTGCCTGCTGCAAACAGCCAATTCTTGAGACAGGGGTGAGGTGGGTAGCAAGAGCTTTATTATATATACTGGTATATGGAGACAGAGGGGAATGATCTCCTCCTAAAGCCATCTGTCTCTGGGAACTGCAGTCCAGGTGGGGTTTTATAGGGAAAGAGGGACAAGGGTTTTAGGAACTTGTAGAATGTCCATTCTCTTTCTGTTTGGTTTCGATGGTCATATTTCAAACATGTTGATCTTTTCCTTCCATTCTTCCATCAGTCCAGGGGGTAGTTGGCACCATTCTTTGTCCTGTTTGACAGGCTTAGATATCACTTGTTTTTCCATGGTCCTAGGGAAAACATTGGTTAACATTTAACTTTTAGAAGAGCTTATAGCAAGATCATACTTACAGACAGAGACAGCCTAGGGAAAGGAAAAATGGCACAGGTTCTGTTCAAGATATGGCTGAGCAGCCTGTTCCACTGCCACCACTCACCACTCTGAAAGGGAGCATAATAGAGGGTCCCTGACAGAGCGGGAGAAAACTGTAGAACAAAACTCAAATTCACAAAGAAGATCAGATGTACTGGTTTGACAGTCTGAAGAAACCCCGAGAGCATGGCCTCTGGACAAACTTTTAATTCAGAATTGAAGTCACTACCAAAGTTCACCCTTCAGCCGAATATTAGACAAGTGTATACAACAAACAATAACACAGGTGAGGAACTTGCTTCAAAGTTCATTCATGTGTAGGAGACTAACTGGGCACACCTGACCAAAAGTAAAGACGAGAAGGCAGAAAGGGACAGGAAAATTAGACAAATGGAAATGGGAAACTGGGGTAGGAGTGTTGGCAACCAATGTCACAAAATGATTTTTGTATTAATTGTTTAATGAGAAATTAATTTGCTACGCAAACTTTCACCTAAAGCACAATTAAAAAAAAAAAAACCTTCATAACCAACTTCATTGACAGGTTTGAAGTAACTTTAGTTTATATGTAAAATAACAAGAATGAAACTTTTGTTAAACAAAACATTGTGATTTATTAGCATAGAATTTCATCTGTGCAAAGTCTGATTAAGATTGTACATGTCATAGCTGAAACCTCAAGTCCTATTTTGATTTTGTTTCATGCTGTAGTCAGCCAGTGGCTCTAGGCAAATAACATATGTGAATACAAATAACTTCTTTAAAGTCATTTAAATACATAGTTTTGCTCATTTGAATGTAATCAGTTGTCTATAATTCTCATGCCCCTATCCAGGTCACTTAACCTCGATATATTTATTGAGATCAGAAAAATCCTAGGTCAAAAAGCCACTTGCCATCAAGTCTACTCCGACTCATATCAACCCCATGTGTGTCAGAGTAGAACCATGTTCCATAGGGTTTTCAGTGGCTGATCTTTTGGAGGTAGATCTCCAGGCCATTCTTCTGAGGTGCCTCTGGGTGGACTTGAGCCACCAACCATTTGGTCAGAAGCCAAGCACATTAACAGTTTGTACTACCAAGGGATTCCAAATCAAACAACATCTCTCCAAGTAGTTTTGTAAAGGGAGACTAAGACAGGATAGACTCCAGATGTCAATTATAATCAAGATATACATGCTGTCAGATTTATATCAAGGAAACGGCTCATGCAGTTGTAGAAGATGGAAAATCTCAAGTCTGTGGGTCAGGCAAGAGGCTTCTCCTGACTCATGTAGCTGCAGGGGCTGGCGAACCCAAGATCACCAGGTCAAATATCAGGCCTATGACTCACAGGCTGCGGAGGCTGACAAATCCAAAGATTGGCAGGTAAGCTGCTAGCTCAAGTCCCACGAACCAGAGGTCAAATGAACAGGAGCCAGCTGCAGGATCCAGAGAGAGCAAAAATCTGTGAGCCCTGTCAGAAAGTCTACAAATATTGGATGCAGGTCACATTGCCAAGGAAACTCCCAAAACTGATTGGTTACAGCAGATCCCATCATGGTGGTAGTCACACTATATAGTTTCTCAGATTCTCACCATGAAGGTGATTACATCATTACATGACTGCCAAACTACATCAAAACTGCCAAACCACTGAGAATCATGACCCAGCCAATTTCACACACAACCTTAATGATGACACATACTAAAAAGGAGTAAAACAAACGAGCTCTTATACACACTACATTAGCATGCTTCTTTTGGCTTCTTTACATCCCATCGCCCATATTTTATACACCACATATATATTTTATGCACTATAGATATATTCTTTCCAAAACATTTTAATGGATGCTGTAAAATAGTGCCGTCTAATGCTGTTGTCACTGCCACATGTGGATACTGGGCAGTTGAAGTGTATACATTATAGTTAATTTGCAATGTGCTTTAGGTATAAAGTACACACAAGATTGTAAAGACTTAAAAGAAAAAAAAGTTAAAATATCACATTAATACTTTTATATTGATTACATGGACAAATGATAATACTTCAATAAAATAGTACAACATTATTATATTAATGGTAATACAAGCAGAGGAAACCCTGCTGGTGTAGTGGTTAAGTGCTATGGCTGCTAACCAAGAGGTCGGCAGTTCGAATCCTCCAGGCGCTCCTTGGAAACTATGGGGCGGTTCTACTCTGTCCTGTAGGGTTGATATGAGTCGGAATCGACTCCACGGCACTGGGTTTTTGATCGTGCTGAAACCATAGATTTGCGAAACCAGAGAAGTGTTCATTTAAAACTAATTTTTGACTGTCAATTTTGGACTCTTGCATCTTGCATTTACATTTATTTAAAATGTGGTCACTTATCCCTGGGAGAGATGATAGAATATTATTTAGCAAGATTGTATTCAATAAATATCAGTGCCTTGGGTGTGTGTGTGTATGTGTTTGTGTGTGTGTGGCATTTGTGGTTCAGTGGTAGAATTCTCACCTTCTGTGTGGGAGACACTGTTCAGTCCCCAGCCAATTCACATCACCAATGCGCCCCCACGGGCAGCCACTAACCATCTGTCAGTGGTGGCTTGTGTGTTGCTGTGATGGTGAAAATGTTTCAGCAGAGCCTTCCAGACTAAGACAGACTAGGAAAAAAAAGCTCTGGCAATCTACTTCTGAAAATCAGCCAAAATAAACCCTGTGGGTCAAAACTATTCCATCCACAGCTGATCATGGGGTTGGCACACAACCAAACAGTATTTCCATCTGTTGTGCATGGGGTTGCCACGAGTTGGGGGCTAATTGGATGAGAGTAAACAATACAAGATCAAACATATATATATAAGAAAAAAATATATATGAAATACAAAATTAAACAGGTTTCAATTTGGGAAAGTATAATTGATAATCACACACAGATTTTTCGTTGGTATTAGCCTTTTATTGCTAAAGTCTATATTTTTTCCCCTGCAGTGTGGTGCTCCTTGCAGAGACCTGAAAAGTCTTTCCCCATCGCCATGTTAAACACCATTCTCAGCTGATTACCACATCCGAAAGCTCTACAAAGATCAATGAAACAGCCTGAAGAAAAGTCCACACCATGATGACTCATCTCAGTCTCAATCTGTGAACAAAAATTTCAAGTTGGTCCCTCTGCAATACCAGGATATACCCTTGTCTCTGTAGATGTTCTCTCTTCTAAGTACTACCCCTCACCTGTTCCTTCTCCCCAAAACTCCAGTGTAATTCCACAATTCTGATACTCACAACCAATTTACTAAAATAAAAAAAGACCAATCAGAGCTTGATAGTAGATATGATGTAGATATATTTGGAAAAATGTGGAGGAAATCTGTTCCTTCTAAAAATATAAAAAAAAAAAAAAAAATAGGAGAAAATATTCAAAGAACTAATGACTGAAAACAATGAAACATCTGAGTCCTTAGATTTGAGATTGAAATATATTCCAAGAAGGCAAAGAAAAAATAAATCAGAACGTAGATATGATTTAGTAAAGCTTCAGTACGTGAATATATTACCGGAGGAAATGCCCTCGGTTCTTGTCTTCGGGGTAGGAAAGAATTCAAACACTGAGACAAATAGTGCCAAGCGAGCAGAGGTTTATTAGCTAGCAGAGAGTTAGTAGTGAAAGTACACTTGACTAAGGAGATTCAAGCTGGCTACTCAGATAGAGAGTCTGAGTGCCCCAATACAGTCATTTTCTTAGGGTTTTATACCTTTTTTCTCCTACCTCCCCGTTTTTTTTTTTTCCCCCTGTTAACGTTTAACTGTCAAGTCAGGGACCCCTGTAGAGACCATTTCCTCTCTTTCTTTCCCGAGTGCAAGCTCTCTCCCTTACAAAGACAAAACATTGTTAAAAACAACCAGAGAATAAAGAAAGACATGGTCTACCTAAAATAAATTAAATAAGTAAAATATGACTAAAAGTTTATTTCTTAAAAAAATGATGGAAAGGAGTTTTTAGACCATTAAATATTTTTAAGATCAAAAATTCTCTTTAACAGGAGAAACAAGAAAATATCTGCTGTCACCACTTCTGTTTGTATTTCCATTTTAACTAGCCTAAAGAAAAAAAAAAAGAGAAATTGTTAGAAATTAACAAGATTAATGATCTTAGATGAATTTTTAAAACCATTTAATTAAAGTTTTAGAAAATTTATTTTAAAAGATACAAGTTAGATAAGAACAAAACCACATACCCAAATTTCATTTCAGATGGATTAAGTCATTCATTAGAAAGGCAAGTTATTAAAGTTTTTAGGAGACGTTAGGGAAAATACGCCAACAGTCAAGAGACTGAATCTTTAAAACCAAGAAGTCCAAACAGTACAGGAAAACACTGAGAAATGTAAACGCATTTGTATTAAGAACCTGTTGTCAAAGTCTTTGCAAAGAGAGTGAAATATAATGTATAAACTGGAAGAAAGTACCTGTGTCCATAGTACATAAAGAATATTTGCAAATAGTCACAAATACCAATAGAAAAAATGTGTAAATGGCATGAATAAATATTTTCAGAGAAAAGGAAACAAATTGCTCCTGAACAAGTGATATGATGTTCAACCTTATTAGAAATGAAAGAAATGCAAATTATATCTAATGTATAATTCCATTCCAAAGTCATGAGATCAGAAAAACTCAAAAGTCTGCCAATACCAAGCATTAGTTAGAATGCAGAATAATAGGGACATTTAGACACTTAACAGCTATTTAACTTTAGATGCACGAATGCTAAAAATTACCAATATCCAATTTAAAAGATCTACAGTGGAATAGTGATACTTGCCATTTTGAATAGGATAGTTCTAGGTACAGGATGTTTAGCGACAATGACGGCTAAAGCTTCCCCTATTCCCAGTCATTGTGAAAACCAAGCATCCCTCACACATTTCTAAGAACCCTCAAATAAAAACAAAAAAAAAACTGTAGTCCAGTCAATTCCGACTCATAGTGACTGTATGGGGACAGAGTAGAACTGCCCCATAGAGCTTCCAAGGAGCAACTGGTGGATTTGAACTGCTGACCCTTTGGTTAGCTGCCATAGCTCTTAACCACTATGCTACCAGGGTTTCAGAACTCTCAAAGGGGTATGTTATTGTTAGCTGCCTTCGAGTTCGTCCCAACTCATGGGAAGCCAATGCACAATAAAATGAAAGAGTGCTATTTTCATGATTTGTAGCAGACCAGGCCTTTGAGATCCATAGTGTTCACTGAACGATTTTCAGGAGTAGATTTTCAGCCCTTTCTTCTTAGTCCCTCTCAGCCTGGAAGCTCTGCTGAAAGCCGTTCTGCATCATAGCCACAAGCAAGACAGATGGGGGTGTCTGCTCATTAGGTTCATTTGCCAGAAATTGATCTCAGGTTTCCCACAAGGAATGCGAGAATTCTACCAATGAACCACCAATGACTTCCAAAGGGGTAGGGCAGCACCTCTGTGAGTATCATTTCATGAGTCAGTGGTCCTTGCATTACTTAACTGAGTTGTTCTCTGTACTTTGACTTTTTGGCTGTTGTATCTTGGAGCATCTTATTTTGGAGAGCTCCTCTGGCTTGCCTGCAGTTTGCAAAGAGAACTTAAAACAGTATTTGTTAAGTCCCTCAACATTCTTTCCTTCTTTTAAGAACAATGTTTGAGTTTGAGGCTCGCTGTGATCTTCCAGGTGACTTCAGATAAAGATGAGACCAAAGCCGTCTCCACATTTCCTCCCTCCTGACTGTAGACACCTTGTTCATGAAATCACTTTCTTCGTTCCATCTGACCCCACTCCTAGATGTGGTGTTCTTTACATTGTTGCTATGTTCTGTGCTGTGGTATTAAGACAGGGTTCAAAGTCCCTGAGATCAGAGGGTGCCTGTTTGAGGAAGAGCAAAGAGACTAGTGTGATTAAAGGAGAAGCAACTAAAAGAGAGATAGTCTATACTATCAGGGAAATAATAGGGGGTTGGGTGTGGAACCTAGGGACTTATTAAGACAGGCAACAGAGGGGCTCCCAAATCTGCAAACAAAGTAACAAGAAATGGGCAGGGCAAAGAAGCAAAGCCATTCCCCAGAACAATAGGGCAGGGTATCAGAAAATAGCCCGCAAACTTCTTTAAAGTTGACTTTCAGAAGCAGCTGGAGAAAACCAGCCCCAAGGACATGCTCAGAACATCCACCTGTGACTGCTGTGTGACTTCCCACCACAGACAGTGAAAGGCTGCAGCAGCCAGGAGACTGTGCAGGCACAACACCCCATAATAAGTCCTGCTATGATTCTCATGGAAACCCTGGTGGTGTAGTGGTTAAGCGCTACGGCTGCTAACCAAAGGGTTCGCAGTTCGAATCTGCCAGGTGCTCCTTGGAAACTTCTTGGGGCAGTTCTACTCTGTCCTATAGGGTCGCTATGAGTCGGAATCGACTCAAGGGCACTGGGTTTTGGATTGGTATGATTCCCAGAGGCCTCTGGGGCAGGAGCCATCTTAGAAAGCTGCTGCTTGTGCACTGTAGTTAATATATCCCTGCCTGTGCCTATGAATAAACATGAATCTTTTCCCACCCAAGAACTTTTAAAAACCCAGGCCCATCTTTTGTTCTATGAGATGGGGGTATGCCTTGCTTTAGGCCGTCCTCGTCCCCACTTGCAAGCCTCTTCAATAAAGCTTTGCTCATGTGGAAAACCCTGTGTGTCTTACCTGCTCATTCTTGCCCAGTGGGAAACAAGAACACTATTCCAGTAACACTCTCTCAAGTTCTGAACATTCCATGTGGAGCCTGAGGTAGAAGGATGGTTAGCTGGCACCAGGATTCTGCATAAGGAATATGGGGAAGGGAGTTGTTAGCTTACTAGTTTTATGTACTGGTTTACTTACTCTGTCATCAGATTGGCTTTAAATCAGAGCCAGTTTGAGACATGCTCAGATTAATTTTCTGCAAAAGTATAACCTAACCAAAACCAAACAAAACCCACTGCCGCCGAGTCGTTTCCGACTCATAGTGACCCTATAGGACAGAGTAGAACTGCCCCACAGAGATTCCAAGGAGTGCCTGGCAGATTCAAACTGCTGACCTCTTGGGTAGCAGCTGTAGTACTCAACCACTATGCTACCAGGGTTTCAAAGTATAATCTACATGAGTTAAATATATAACTTTCATACAAATATAGACTTAATATCTGTCCAAAAGGTATTGAATTCATCAATAAGAGAAGCAATAAAATATTATAAAAAAAAGGATATTTGAGTTGAGAAACGGTTTGTTCACGCTTGTCTGTGTAGTGTTACAACCACTTTTGAATGATCTTCAGTGAAATTTTACCTGTGTGTGATATTAATGATGTTGTTCAATAATTTCTGCATTCTGTTGACTCACCTTTCTTTGGGATGGGTACAGATATGGATCTCTTCCAGCTGTTTGACCAGGTAGCTGCCTTCCAAATTTCTTGGCATAGAGCGTGCACTTCCAGTGCTGCATCCATTTTCAGGTCTGTCTAATCTTTGGCTGAAAGTTTGACTTCAGAAGTGACTACAATTCTGAGTTAGCAGGGATTTCAGGGGTCATAGTATCAGGGGTTCCGCCAGTCTGTATCAGTAAGTCTTCTCATTTTTTTTTTTTTAATGAATTTGAATTTTGTTCTACATTTTGCTAATGGTCTGGCCAGTTCCTTATTGTGATCTCTGTCACAGTGGTCAGTGGTCATTGCCAGGCACTTCTAGTTCTTCCGGCCTCAGGCTGCTGGAGGCTGTGGTTCATGTGATGCATTAGCCCTCTGGACTAATATTTTCTTTGTGTGTTTGGTTTTCTTCATTCTCCTTTGTTGCGAATGTGATAGGACAAATAGATGTATCCTGGATTGCTGCTCGCAAACTTTTAAGACTCCAGATGCTACTTACCAAAGTAGGATGTAGAACATTTTCTTTAGTGATTATGTTATGTCAATTGTCTAGATGTACCCTGGGGCCATGATCCCTAGTCCTCGGCCCCAGTAACTTGGTCCCTCAAGGTGTTTGGATGTATCTAGGAAGCTTCTATGACTTTGCTTTGGTCAAGTTGTGCTGACTTCCATATATTGTATTCTCTCTTTCCCTGCAATAAAGTTAACACTTGTCTACTACCTAGTTAGTGATTTCCCCTCCTCAACACTCCCCTCCCTTGTAATCATCAAAGATTTTTTTTTCTGTGTGTAAACCTTTTCTTGGAAACCCCAGTAGTGTAGTGGTTAAGTGCTATGTCTGCTAACCAAGAAGTCGGCCGTTCAAATCCGCCAGGAGCTCCTTGGAAACTCTATGGGGCAGTTCTGCCCTGTCGTATAGAGTCGCTATGACCGCTATGAGTCAGAATCGACTCAACGGCAGTGGGTTAGTGGGGTTAAAACTTTTCTTGTGTTTTTATAATAGGCGTCTCATACAATGTTTGTCCTTTTGTGATTGACTTATTTCACTCAGCATAACGGCCTCCAGATTCATCCATGTTGGGAGATGTTTTGCAGATTTATCATTGTTCTTCAACACTGTGTAGTATTCCGTTGTGTATGTGTGCCATAATTTGTTTATCCATTCATCTGTTGGTGGGCCCTTAGGTTGTTTCCATATTTTTGCTATTGTGAATAATGCTGCAATGAACATGGGTGTCTATATGTCTATTCTTGCAATGGCTCTTATTTCTCTAGAATACGTTCCTAGGAGTGGGATTTCTGTATCATATGGTATTTCTATGTCTAGCTTTTTAAGGAGGCACCATATCATTGTCCACAGGAGTTGTATGATTTTACATTCCTACCAGCAGTACATAGGAGTTCCAATCTCCCTGCAACCTCTCAAACATTTGTTATCTTCTATTTTTTATTTGTGCCAGTGATGTTGGGGTGAGACGATATCTCATTGTAGGTTTGATTTGCATTTCTAATGACTAGTGATCGCCAGCATTTCCTCATGTGTCTGTTAGCCACCTGAATGTTTTCTTTGCTGAAGTGTCCTCTTATAACCTTTACCCAGTTTTTAATTTGGTTATTTGTCTTTTTGTTGTTAGGTGTTGACGTATTCTACAGAATTTAGAGATTTGAACCTTGTTGGGTATAACTCAGTCAAATTTTTTTCCCCAGTCTGTAAGTTCTCTTTCTTCTCCTTTGGTGAAAGCATAAGTGTGATGAGCATAAGTGTTAAATTTTTAGAAGCTCCCAGTTATCTCGTTTATCTTCTGGGGTCTGTACATTGTTAGTTATGGCTTGTATTCTATTTATGCCATGTATTAGGGCCCCTAGCATTGTACCTATATTTTCTTTCATGATTTTTGTCATTTTTTGTTTTATATTTAGGCTTTTGATCCATTTTGAGTTAGTTTTTGTGTATGGTGTGAGGTTATGGGTCCAGTTTTATTTTTCACAGGTGGACATCCAGTTTTGCCAGCACCATTTCTTGAAGACTGTCCTTTCCCATTTCAGGAACTTTGGGACTTTGTCAAAGATAGCTTACCACCGATGGATGGATTTAGGTGTGAGTTCTTGATTCTGTTCAATGTTGTGTGTTGATTCTGTTCCGTTAGTCTCTGAGACTATCCTTGTACTATTACCAGGCTCTTTTGACTACTGTGGGTGTATAGTATTTTCTGAGATCAGGCAGCATGAGGCCTCCTACTTTCTTCTTTTTCTTCAATAATGTTTTGCTTATTTGGGCCTCTTTCCTTTCCATATAAATTTGGTGATTAGTTTCCCATCTCATTAAAGAACACTGTTAGTATTTTGATCGGCCTTGCATTGTATCATTATATCTCTTTGGGTCAAATTGACATTTTCACAAAGTTGAGTCTACCTATCCATGAGCATATGGTATGTTTTTTCCATTTATGTAGGTGTCTTTTCGTTTTCTGCAGTAATGTTTTGTAGTTTTCTTTGCATAGGTATTTTCTTCCTTGGTTAGATTTACTCCTAAGCATTTATCTTTTAGGGGCTGTTATAAATGTGATTGTTTTCCCGATTTCATTTTCGAAGTAGCCTTTATTGGTATATATGAATCCAGCTGACTTTTGCTTGTTAATCTTGTATCCTGCTACTCTGCTGAGTCTTTCTATTAGTTTCAGTATTTTTCTTGTGGAATCTTTGGGGTTCTGTGTATACAGGATCATATCATCTGCGAATAGAGATAGTTGTCCTTCCCTTCCAACTTAGATGTGCTTTACTTCTTTTTCTTGCCTTATTGTTCTAGCTATGACATCCACCACAATGTTAAATAGGCATCCTTGTTTTGTTCCCATTCTCAGCGCCTAATTTCTTGGTATAGACAAGTGAGCATTTCCAGTGCTGCATCCATTTATTGAAAGTTCTCGGTATTCCCTCAATATCTGGAGCCTTGTTTTTTTGTCAGTCCCTTCAGTGCAGCTTGCACCTTTTCCTTCAGTACCATCAGTTCTTGATCATATGCTGCCTCCTGAAATGGCTGAATGTCAACAAATTCTTTTTGGTATGGTGACTCTGTGCATTCCTTCCATCTTCTTTTGATGCTCCCTGTGTCATTTAATATTTTCCTTATAGAATCCTTCAGTATTGCAACTTGAGGATTGAATTTTTTCTTCAGATCTTTCAGCTTGAGAAATGACAAGCATGTTCTTCTCTCTCCAGGTCTTTTGCACATTTCATTGTAATACTTTACTTTGTTTTCTTGAGCCCTCCTTTGAAAGCTTTTGTTCAGCCCTTTTACTTCGTTATTTCTTCCTTTCACTTTAGCTACTCTATTTTAAGAGCAAGTTTCAGATTCTCTTCTGACATCTATTTTGGTCTTTTCTTTCTTTCTTGTCTTTCTAAGGACCTCTTGCTTTCTTTGTGTATATCCTTGATGTCATTCCACAACTTGTCTGGTCTTCAGTAATTGGTGTCCAATGTGTCATACCTATGCTTGAGATGGTCTCTAAATTCAGATAGGATATATTCTAGGTAGTACTTTGGCTCTTGTGTATTTGTTCTAATTTTCTTCAACTTCACCTTGAACTTGCATATGAGCAGTTGATGGTCTGTTCCATAGTCAGCCCCTGGCCTTGTGCTGACTGATGATATTGAGCTTTTCTACTGTCTCTTCACAGATGTAGTCAATTTGATTCCTGTGCATTCCATCTGGTGAGGTCGACATTATAGTTGCCATTTATGTTATTGAGAAATGTATTTATAACGAAGAAGTCATTAGTCTTGCAGGTAATTGGAATGGAAAAGTCAGAAGCAAAGAAGAAGGATTGGTAGTTGGAAAATATTGCCTCGGTGATAAAAGCAATACAGGAGATCTCATTTTTTTTTTTAATAAATAATAATTTTTTTTTTTATAGATGCCCTTTATTATGTTGAGGAATTTCTTTTCTATTCCTATTGAGAGTTTTTATCAGCAATGGGTGTTGGAATTTATCAAATGCATTTTTGTATCAATTGAGATAATCCTGTGATTCTTTTCTTTTGTTCTATTTAATTGGTGGATTACGCCGATTGATTTTCTGTTGTCGAATCATCCTTGCATAAACCCCAAAACCAAACATATTGCCATTGAGTTGATTCAGACTTATTGTGACACTGTAGGACAGAGTAGAGCCTCCCCATAGGGTTACCAAGGAGTGCCTGGTGGGTTTGAACTGTGGACCTTTTGGTTAGCAGCCAATTTCTTAACCATTTGCACACCAGGTCTCCAACCTGTTACAAATCCCCCTTGGTTGTGGTGTATTTTTTTTTTTTTTTTACTATGATACACAATTCTATTTGCTAGTGTTTTGTTGAGAATTTTTGCATTTATATTTATGGGAAATATTGGTCTGTAATTTTGTTTTTTCGTGGTATCTTTGCCTGGCTTTGGTAGCTTCATAGAATGAATTCAGTAATATTCCTTCCTTTTCTATGCTCTGAAATAATTTGAGTAGTACTGGTGTGAGCTCTTCTCTGGATGATTTGTAGAACTCTCCAGTGAAGCCATCTAGGCCAGGACATTTTTTGTTGGGAATTTTTTCACTACATCTTGTTATGGGTCTGCTTAGTTTCTCTACCTCAGTTTGTGTTAGTTTAAGTAGGTAGTGTGCTTTGTACAGATTTCTTGTCCCACTGCAAGCATATAGAATGATCAGGGCATGGAGGTGCTTCAAAATGGTTCAGCCATGGCCAATGAAGCGAAACTGAGATGGAACTGATTTTTTTTTAATTTGGGTGATCCAAAACACTAACTGGAATGAGAAAAACTATGGGTCACAGCCCTGGAATGGGAAACTCAGAAGAGGCTAGTGAACCCTTTCAGGAGCCTAATGCATGACATTGGACTGTGGAGAGTGACACACATTCAAAGTGGTGTGATTGGCCACCATCTTTGAGCTAAGCACTGCTGTTTTCAATTCAGCAGGTCAAGAGATTTGGTTTCTATGCTATGCTCACTCTGTCCTTGTTTTCTAAGAGGAAGATTACTTTTCTAACAGGGCTTTAACCCATAATTTTTCCTGTTCTGGTTAGCATCCAATTCACCCACATTTTAAAAATTTGAATTCACACAAGTACTACAGCCTCCATCAGACTGAATCCAGCACAACTAGGTGGTGCCCGGCTACCACCACTGACTGCTCTGAAAGGGATCACAATAGAGAGTCCTGGACAGAGCTGGAGAAAAATGTAGAACAAAATTTTAACTTACACACACACAAACAAAAAGACCAGACTTACTAGTCTAACATACACTGGAGAAACACTGAGAGCATGGCCCCTGGACATTCTTTTAGCTCTCTCTTTTTTTTAATGAAGTCACTCCTGAGGTTCATTCTTCAGCCAAAGAATAAACAGGCCCATAAGACAAAATGAGACTAAATGGGCACACCAGCCCAGGGACAAGGACGAGAAGCCAGGAGGGAACAGGACAGCTGGTGATTGAGAACCCAAGGTCCAGAAGGGGAGAGTGTTGGCATGTCGTGGGGTTGGCAACCAACATCACAAAACAATGTGTGTACTAATTGTTTAATGAGAAGCTAGTTTGTTCTGCAAACCTCCATCAAAAGTACAATTAAAAAATAATAATGATATGGCTATGATGAAGGGGAAAGTCAAGAGAACGATGGAGAAGCCAGTCCTAAGCCTTAATGATTGAACCCGAACATCTCCGGACTTTTTGTTATGTGTTCAAAATAAATCCCCACTCTTAACACCTAAAAAATTAAAGTAGAAAAAAAAATGGAGTACATCCTGGTGTTGCCTCATTGACCATAACTGAACTGGGCTGAACTGGTTCAAAGTCCTGAGGATGATCTTCAATGTTTCAAATGTCTCCACCTGGTCAAATTAAAATTAAAGTATGTTTTAAGTAAGAGAGGGCTGATTAGTTAAATTAGAATGTAATGTTTATATGACCTAATTCTAGAAAATCAATGAAATAAGAAATATATATATACACATATATACATGTACCTACTTAGTAATTACATTAAAACTATGTTCTAAAATCACTAGTAATTGTATTACGTTTTAAAAAAAAATCTTGAATAACAGATGCAGCGCCAATTAAGTTAAACTAAAAATGTACCATTTAGAACTAAAGAGCAAAAACAAACCAGAAGTGGCATTGTGTGTGTGGATATTCAGGATTCAGCTACTGTAAACGGAATCAAACCTGCCATTAAACTGAATCAAACCTGCCATCTTCCTGGCTTAGCTCACCCTTTCTGTTCGCTGGCACCTAAGAATGCAGGGGATGCCCTGACCCTCTGGACCTTTGCCCTGAGCTCCATGTGGAACAGCAAGTGCAAAGGGACCACTTGGAAAAACTTGGATTTCAAACTCTAATTTTACCAACTTTTCCCTTTTGTAATAATTTTCTATTCTTAGATCATTGAGCTTTCTCTTGGTCAGTACAATTACCAGCCAACTTTCTTGAGTGTTCTTCTCACAAGAGCTGATCCACCTTTAATGGAAGGATATGGAGCTTCCCAATTTCTTCTCCAAGTCTTTAGCCATATTCATTCATGCAGGGGTTAAAGTGCTGATGTGTAAGCCTTTTTTTTTTTTTTTTAAATATACTTTGGGTTGTATCTTCTCTGTTTGTGATAACTTCCTCCCTTGTTTTTCTTTGAGGTTATACTTCATGTTTTTGTGTAATTTGGGCAGTATTTGGAGTTTCAGCGGAAGTTTTCACACTCTGCAAGTTCACACTTTAAAGATGCTTGCCCTGCTTAGAGACTTTGAATTGGAATTGAAAGCACCTTGGTCATGTTGAAACCTATACAACTGAGAGACAAGAAACCTGGGTTCCCAGGCTCTTTAATAGCTTCAACATTATAAACAATATTTGCGGTAAGCAATGCAGATCCTAAATCATGTTACTAAAGTTTATTTTTTTATTTTTTTTTTATTTTTAAGGCCAGACTATCCTATGAGATTGACTATGCCATGGGGTTGCCAATCTTATGAGGTTGTTAAATCAATTTTAACTGATAAACATAAGCTTAGACTGATTACACGGCTTCTCCAAGGATATAGTTGTTGGATTGGATTTTGAATCAAAATCATCTGATTCCAAGTATCATTGTTTTTGTTTTGTTTCCTTTTGCTTTATTTTGGTATAAAAATCTATATTCCTCAATGTGGACACTTTCTTTTAACATCATTTTTTTAATTTTAATTTTTTTTCATTTTGATTATATAACAAAAATTTGCCATTTTAACCATTTTTTTATTTGGCATTATTTATTGAGGTAAAATATATATAAGAAAATAGTAGTTATTTCTACCTGTTTTACCTGTACAATTCAGTGACATTAATCATGTTGACCATGTGTGCAACCATCAACACTGTCCTTCCTGACTGGAAATTCAGTGCCCCCTGAGCAATAATTTTCCTCTCTTCCTCCTGCCCCAGCCTCTGGTAACCACTAATAAACTTGGTCACTATGAATTTATCTGTGAAAGTAAGTAATTTTATTATGCATATTTCATACATAGGAACATGAAAGCAATTGATAATGGTTATTCATAGAATGGATAAAGAGTAAAATAAGGTAAAAACAAAAGCAAAGTGCCCCAAATTAGGAATTGGTAGTTTATAGGTTATCGAAGCACTGAAATTCAATACAGGATAGAGCTGAAATTCCGCTGCTTATGTAAAGCAGCTGTTCTCAAAGTGCTGTATCTGAATGAGCAGCATCAGTACCACCTGAGATCTTATTGGAAATGCAGGTTCTTGGTCTCCACTCCAGACCTACTGAATCAGAAACTGGGATGGGCCCAGCATCTGTATTTAAAAAGGCTTCTGTGAGAGTCAGGTGTTCCCTAAATTTGAGAAACGCAAATTTAAACATAAATTTAATGTGATTTAAACATTAAAATTATTCTACTATGATATCTCAGACAGCATCTGTATTTAAAAAGGCTTCTGTGAGAGTCAGGTGTTCCCTAAATTTGAGAAACGCAAATTTAAACATAAATTTAATGTGATTTAAACATTAAAATTATTCTACTATGATATCTCAGAATGGTTAAATATAGGCATATTCCTTAAAATCCTTAATGTTGTTTACTATAAAATGTAGACGCTCATAGATCAAAAGGTTGTTTTGAAGATTAAATAAAATAATGTATGTAAAATATTGAGCCTACTTGCTGGCATGTTTAAATGCTCAATAAATACAATCTATTATTTTTCTCACATAATTTCAAAAAATAAAAATAAACAATCTCTTTATTTTAGGCAATTAAGTCATACTTGGTCAGTTCAAGGGGATCAAGGAGCAGAACACCAGTTTTTGCCTTTTTCTATCTCAACCTCTTCTTGTGTTCCTTATCTTTAACAATGCCCCATCTCATACATTTACCACTTAAGACACATTTTAGTCTGTGTTCCTTTGCCAAGGGTGATTTGCCATTTAAAGTTGCGTTGCTCTAGGGAAGGTATTTTGTAGGCATAGGAAACTTTCTTTGGTCACGTAGGACTTTTAACTAAGCATGGCATGAAGTCAAGGGTAGAAGCAGTATCTTCAACCCTGATATAAGCAAACAGGTGCAGTCAACCTATCAAAGGATTCAGTACCATATACATGTCTCCTTGGCTGTGACTCCCCACTACAGAGATGAATCTAGTTTTGTTAAGAATTATGCTTCCATTATTTTAGGTTACCCTTTCAAATTACTGATATCTATTATTATGCTGGAGTGGAAACCCTGGTGGCATAGTGGTTAAGAGTTATGCTGCTCACCAAAGGTCAGCAGTTCAAATCCACCAGGTGCTCCTTGGAAACCCTATGGGGCAGTTCTGTTCTGTCCTACAGGGTCACTATGAAGTGGAATAGACTCGATGGCAATGGGTTTTATTATGCTTTGGGGATTTTCCATGTGGATTTTGAATTACAGAGTAATGATTGTAAAATTCCTTCCACAAATGATACAACACAAAACTCTCCCTATTTTCAAATGACGTTATGGAAATGTAAATCATGGACTATGTTTTCAGAGACAGCAGACCAAAAACTCTTCTTAAATAACAAGTCAATTTAGTCAAATGAATGAGTTCATATTAGGGATGCTGTTTCAAGAAACTGACCATGTTATTTTAGCGTTTTGTGGACATAAAGACACTGTGGTTGCAGAGGGCAGGATGGCAGAAGGAAGGAAAAAGGAGAGTATAGAATGAAGCTCCAATAGTCCAATACTAAATTAGAGTATGGAAAAAGGGAAAATGGTCTTTTTCCCTACAGGTGTCACAAAGGGCATAGTTTTGAGATTAACAGGCACAAAATTCCTCAGATATTTTCAAATAAAGGGTCCAGAACAAATAAGAATAAAATAGGAGCAAGTAATGCTGTTAATGCTGTTACCCTAAAGATAATGGAAAAGAATTTTCTCTCTCTCTGAAGGATGTATATATGTAGTTAGAAAAGTATCTATAACCTGTTCATGAGTGGGAATTATTTTCCACTTGGGAAAAGATATTTAAAAATAAACAAATACATTTCATATGTAAAATATATTTAGTTTTAAAAAAAATTCAATTCCAGCTATCCTGCTTAATAGCTTAATTTTAATTCACTCTGTAAGTTTACCCATATAAGAAATAATTTTAAGCATCTGTTCACATTTCCTTAAATGCTCAGTTTATATATAGCTTTTAAATTATGGATTGAATATTTCACTTAGCAAGTAATGCAGCTGTATATCCATAAATTGAAAAAAAACTTTATTAAAAATTTTTGAAATATATTTGTTAAAAAAAATGAAACTGCATTAGTTTTCTATATGTTAAAGATTTAAGTAATACATTTAAGCTGATATTTCTGTTAAATTATCTGATTGATATAATGTGATGAGAAGTCTAATTTGACACAATATTATACAGCATAGTTTTTCACAGCACAGAGTAATATAGATATATTTATCCATCTACTTGTCTAACTATCTATTTACAACTTTTACTTTAAAGTAAAAAGTCATTGTTACAAATTGTAATGACATTTTAATTAAACATGTGTGTATGTGTATCTCTATCATTTATGTATCTTCCTATTCCAATAGAATGTTTATTTCTGAAACTGATAACCATTTAGATTATGTTAACCATACATTACAATATCATACAAGGTAGAAGGTGGTGTAAGTCAACAAGGATTGGTAGATACTTGATTAGGTAAAGTCCACTCAGTTTTCCTGATTTCCAATGCTTAAACACCCATCTCAAAGATGCTGCCTTTATTATGTATTGTTGTACCAGTTCAAATTCTGAAATAGGATTACCACTTATATGCAGAAATCTTAAAGTTTTGCATCCATATTTTCAACATTGGATCAAATGATCACGTTGGCATTTTATACTTTGACTTTCAAACTGCTTCTTATGTGGAAAACATTGGCAGCATATGATCCAGGTTGAAAAATTAATATTTAAAATAAAATTTTGTTTGGATATTTGAAACCATATTCTAAACATATTTCAGATATATTTCATACACAAAATACCTCTAATGCTTAGAGCAGTCTGCTTAGAAGGTTTGTAATTTAAAACATGAGTCAGTTTAGTGAAAAAGAGGTTAACTAACTTCTCCATCATTCTATAGAGAAAAAAATGGCAAAAATGATTTATCGCCACACTAACGGGATTAATCTGTTTGAAGACACAACAGAGACAGAAGAAACGGTTACTGTTTTTGAATTATCTTCAGCATAATTTTACTTGCCTGTGATGTTAATGATATTGTTCAGCTATTTCCACGTTCTGTTAGATCACCTTTCTTTGGAATAGGCACAAATATGGATCTCTTCCAGTTAGTTGGCCAGATAGTTCTCTTCCAAATTTGTTGGTGTATATGAGCGAACATCTCCAGGTCTTCATCCGTTTCTTGAAACATCTCAATTTGTATTCCATCAATTCCTGGAGCCTTGTTTTTTGTCAATGCCTTCAGCGTGGTTTCTTTCAGAAGCATTTGCTCTGGGTCATATGCTACCTCCTGAGATGGTTGAACGCTGACCAGCTCTTTTTGGTGCAGTGACTGTGCATTCCTTCAATCTTCTTTTGATGCTTCCTGGGTCATTCAATATTTGTCCCATAGAATCCATCAGTATTACAACTCAAGGTTTGATTTTTTTTTTCTTCATTTCTTTCAACTTGAGAAATGCCAAGTGTGTTCTTCCCTTTTGGTTTTCCAACACCAGGTGGCTTCACATTTAAGTATAATACATTTGTCTGCTCCAGTTGCCTTTTGAAGTCTTCTGTTTAGCTCTTTTACTTCATTTCTTCCATTGACTTTAGCTACTCTACATTCAGTAGCAAATTTCAGAGTCTCTTCTGACATCCATTTTGGTCTTTTCTTTCTTTCCTGTCTTTTTAATGACATTTTGCTTTCTTCATGTATAATGTCCTTTACATCTCACAACTCATTATTCTTCAGTCATTAGTGTTCAGTATATCAAATCTATTATTTAGACAGTCTTCAAATTCAGGTGGGATGTACTCAAGGTCATATCTTGGTTTTCATGGATTTATTTTAATTTTCTTCAACTTCAACTTCCATCTGAGCAATTGGTGGTCTCTCCTGCAGTCAGCCCCTGGCCTGGTTCTGACAGAGCTTCTGCATCATCTATTTCCACAGATGGGCTTGATTTGAAACCTGTGTTTTCTATCCTGTGAAGTCCGTATGTATAGTCCCCATATACATTGTTGAAAAAAGGTATTTCCTATGAATAAGTCATTGGTCTTACAAAATTCTATCATGGAATCTCCAACATTATTTCTATCACCAAGGTGATGCTTTCCAGCTATAGATTCCACTGCTATGTTTCCAACTTTCACATTCCAATCACTGGTAAATGTCAATGCATTTTGATTTCATGTTCAATCGATTTCAGACTAAAGAAGTTTGTAAAAATCTTCAATTTCCACATCTTTGGCATTAGTGGTTGGTGCACAAGAAAGGGAAATAAAGGATATCCAAATTGGAAAAGAAGAAGGAAAACTATCTTTATTCACAGATGACATGATCCTATGTATACATGGAAAATCCAAGAAATTCTACAAGAAAGCTACAGGATCTAATGGAATGTTTCAGCAATGTGGCAGTATACAAGATCAACATGCAAAAATCAGTTGAGTTCCTTTACACTAAAAAGGAGATCTCCAAAAAGGAAATGAAGAAAACAATACCATTTATAATGGCCTCCGAAAGGATAGAATGCCTAGGAATAAACTTAATGAAGGATGTAAATGACCTATACGATGAAAACTATAACACTGCTCAAGAAACTAAAAGAGATCTGTATAAATGGAAAAATATTCCACGTTCATGGATTAGAAGACCTAACATTGTGAAAATACCAGTAGTACCCAAAGTCAACTACAGATATAACAAAAACCCAATCCAAATTCCACCAATTTTCTTTACTGAAGTAGAAAAACATGTCTCCAACTTTACACGGAAAGGAAAGAGGCCTGTGATGGTTAAGGTTTTATTTCAACTTGGCTAGGCCATGATTCTCAGTTGTTTGGCATTTATGATGTAGTTTGGCAGTTATATGATGATGTGATCACTTCTATGAGAACATTTGGTATAATATGATCACCTCCATGGTGGGATATGCTGTAAGTAGCCAATCAGTTGAAAGGGATTTCCTTTAATTTTCTGCATCCAATATAGGTGGACTCTCTGGCAAGGCTTGTGGGCTTTTGCTAGGTCTGGATCCTGTGGCCAGCTCCTATTCATTGAAATTCTGGTTCTTGTGACTTGAGCTAGAAGCTTACCTTACATCTTGCCTGCTGATCTTGGGATTTGTTGGTCTTCATACCTTGTGAACAAGAGCCCTGTTATCTGAGCTGCTGATCTTGAGTTCACCAGCCTTTGTGGCTGTATGAATCAGGATAACCCTCCAGCATGACTCACGAACTTGGGATGTCCCAACCTCTACAACTCATGAACCATTTCCTTGGTATAAATCTCTCTCATTATATAGTCACATGCTTTACTAGTTTTGTTTCTCTAGAGAACCCAGCCTAAGACAAGGCCCTGAATAGCCAAAGCAATGTTGCAGAAGAAGAACAAAGTAGGAGACCTCACACCTCCCAATTTCAAAACATACTACACAGTCACAGTAATCAAAACAGCCTGGTACGAGTTCAATGACAGACACGTAGACCAAGGAAATAGAATTAAGAATTCAAAACTAAATGCATTCATCTATAGGCAGCAGATTTTTGACAAGAGATCAAAGTCCATTTAATGGGGAAGAAGCTGTCTCATTAACAAATGGTGCTGGCAAAAGTGAATTACCATTTGCAGAAAAATAAAACAGGATCCATATCTAACACCATGCATAAAAACTAATTCAAAATGATCAAAGGCCTAAAAGTTAAAGCTAAAACTATAAAGTTCCTGAAAGATAATATACATACAAAGCGATGGGATCTAATTTTTTTCAGTAGAAGAATATCAAACACAACTTCAAATGCAGGTGCAACTGAAGGTAAATTTGAAAATGGGGACCTCCTATAAATCAAATACTTATGTTCACCAAACGACTTTATCAAAAGAGTAAAAACAGAATCTAAGACTGGGAAAATATCTTTGGGAATGGTATGTCTGAGAAGGGTCTATCTCTAAAATTAATAGAAAACAACCCAATTAAAAAAATGAGCAAAGGATATGAGCAAAAACTTCACCAAAGAGGACGTTCAAGCAGCCAACAAAACATAAAAGATGTTCACGATCATTGGTCTTTGTTGTTGTTGCTGTTAACTGCTGTCAGCCAGGTTCCGACTCATAGCAGCCCTATGTGCAACAGAACTAAACACTGTCCAGCCTGCGCCATCCTCACAATCGTTGCTATTCTTGAGCCTGTTGTTTCAGTCACTGTGTCAATTCATATCACTGAGGGTTTTCCTCTTTTTTATCTACCCTCTACTTTACCAAGCATGATGTACTTTTCCAAGGACTGATACCTCCTGACATGTCTCACCATCCATGCTTCTAAGGAGCATTCTGACTGTACTTCTTCCAAGATAAATTTGTTCATTTTTCTAGCACTCAATAGTGTATTCAATGTTCTTCACCAACACCATAATTCATGAGCCGTTAGAGAGATCAAATCAACACTACAATGAGATGTTACCTCACCCCTGCAAAAATGGGGCTGATTAAAAAAACAGAAAACAACAAATACTGGCAAGGACGTGGAGAGATTGAAACACTTACCCATTGCTGACGGGGTTGTAGAATGGTACAACCACTGAGGAAAATGGAATGGTTCTTCCTCAAAAAGCTAGAAATAGAAATGTTTTATGATCCAGCCATCTCACTCCTAGCTTTATACCCTAGAGTCTAATAGCTGTAACACAAGTAGACATATGCATACGTATATTTACTGCAGCATTATTCACAATAGCAAAAAGAAACAGCCTAAGTGCCTATCAGTGGATGAATGAATAAACAAAATGTGGTATATTCATGCAATGGAGGACTACACAACTATATAGAATAATGATGAGTCCATGAAATATCTTATTGATGAATCTGGAGGCCATTATGCTGAGTGAAATAAGTCAAGCACAAAAAGACAAATATTATACGATACCACTTTTATAAAAAGACAAACAAGTTATATATACAGAAACCAACATTCTTTGATGGTAACCAGGGATGGGAGAGAGACGTAGGGGGAGTAACTCTTTAGACAGTAGACACTTGTTATTTTTGGTGATGAGAAAAGCAATACTAAATGTGGGTGAAGTATGCACAACCTTATGAGGACAATAAGAAATACACACGATTAAAGAACCTTACTGGTAAATGCTATAACATATACAATTTGGCAACAACAGCAGTAACAACCAAAAGGAATGTGAATGGTTACATGTTGTTGTTGTTAGGTTCTGGCCAGTCGGTTCTGACTCACAGCGACTCTATGTACAATAGAAAGAAATGTTGGTGGGTCCTGTACCATACTCGAAAGTGTTGCTATGCTTGAGCCCATTTTCACAACCATTATGTCAATCCATCTTGTTGAGGGTCTTCCACTTTTTCAATGACCGTGTATTTTACGAAGCATGATATCCTTCTCCAGGGACTACTTCCTCCTGATAATATGTCCAAAGTATGCTTCTAAGGAGCATTCTGGCTGTACTTCATCCAAGACAGACTTTTTTGTTCTTCCGGCAGTCCATGGTGTATTCAATATTCTTTGCCAACATCAATGGTTACATAGGTAGATATATATGCATATGTGTATATATGTGTGCATATATAGTGGCATTTGTAGGCATAGATATACACATGATTGTCTGTGCGGTACATATATTCATATATATAAAACAAATCATTCAGGGAACACAATCATGATTATCTCCAAGAAAAAATAATAGTTCACAGATTTGAAATCTTGGACCATAGTCTCATGGAACAACTTGGTCATTTGGCACAACATAGTCTTCAAAGTTTATGTTCTACATCCTAGTATGGTAAATAGTGTCTGGAGTCTTAACAGCTTGTGAGTGGACCACTAAGATACAACTATTGGTCTCTACTCATCTGGAGCTAAAGAGAAAGAAGGAACCCAAAGTCTCAAACAAGAAACTACAGGACTAATAGCCCACATGAACTAAAGCCTCATTTATCCTGAAACAAGAAGAGTTAGATGGCGCCCGGCTACCACTAGGGGCAGTCCTTACCAATGACACAAAAGATGTCCTGGATAGAATGGGAGAAAACTGTAGAACACAATTAATTCTTATAAAATAATTTATTCTTATATAAAAAAATAATAATTAAAAGATGAAGAATTGAGATTACCTGGATTAGTAGAGTCTAGAGGAACCCCAGAGAAAATTGCCCTGAGATACCTGTTAAACTTTGTACTGAAACTACCCCTGGAGGTCACCTTTCAGCTAAATAATAGATTGGTTCATAAAAGAAACAGTATCACCCATGAGTGCTGTGCTGTTTTAAAAAAAAAAAAAATCTATATGAGATGAAAGGTCAACATTTACCCTAAAGCATTAGATACATGGTTGTAGAGGGAGGAGGGGATGGAAGCTGGGTTGATAGAACTATAAAAATGGGAATATGGAGATTGTGGACACATGTGCAAAATGTCACCAATGTCACTGAACAACATGTATTCAAAACCAAACCAAACCCATTGCCGTCCAGTTGATTCTGACTCATAGCAACCCAACTCATAGCAACTCATAGCAACTCAAAGGACACAGTAGAACTGCCCCACAGGATTTCCAAGGAGTGTCTGGTGTATTCAAACTGCCAACCCTTTGGGTTAGCAACCGGGCTTTTAACCAGTGCACCACCAGGACTCCAAATACTATGTATAGAAATTGTTAAAGAGGAACTTAATTTGCTGTATAATCTTACACCAAAAACTCAATAAAATATTAGGAAAATTTTAGTTTAAGTAAATGGTTTCTGTGTCAGTAGAATGAAGAATGAGGAGAGGTGGTGAAAATGTAAAGCTGAGGATGGCAGTATATCACCACACTGACCACATCTTCCCAGGGAGCTTTATTAAAGCAGGGCCCTCAGCAGGAGAATTCACCTGACAACAGCCCTATCCAGACAGGCAGGATGGAGACCATGGGCTCTGGATAAGAAGGAAATTGTGTCTGACTTCCTCCACTGTCCGCAGTACTTGCTGGGTTATCTGACCTTTTTGAGAGGTGCTAGGGAAGCCAGACCCCATGTCCTGTGCTGTAATATTCCACGCAAGCATGAAAGTGGCAGGGGGGATACACACTAAGAACCTGTGACTTTTAGGCATGGCTGTGTGCCAGCGGCCAGGGCAGACAGCTCAGCTTTCTCAGGCAAGTAGCTGGTTGATACCAGGAGGCAGAGCCACACAGGCCAAACAAGAGACGGTCATGTACAATTGTGATCTCAGCAGAGAAAGTGGGTGAGGATCTAAGAGACAATAGAGCCTGGAACTGGAGGGGGAGCCTGATAATAACATGTTTGTGTTCTGCTTAAGGAATTCTTCCTACCGCTAGGTAATGAAGATGTTCTCCCATGTTACTTTCTAGAACAGTTATAAATGTATGTTTTGTATTCAGATCTACTTGGAAATGGTTTGTGTCTGTTGAGAAGTTTGGGTTATTTTACATATTCCATGTAGTTATAAAATTGATACCACCTCCTCTCTTGCAAATCAATTAAAAAGCAGTTGCCACAGAGTCAATGCCTGGCACCTCCATATGTGTCAGAGTAAACTGTGCTTCATAAGGTTTTCAGTGGCTGTTTTTTTTTTTTTTTTGAAGTATATTGCTAGACCTTTCTTCCAAGGTGCCTATGTGTAGACTCAAACCTCCAACCTTTTGGTTAGCAGCCAAGTGCGTAACCACTTGTTCCATCAATACACCAATAAAACAAAAAATTACTAATTTACTTAAGATATATTAGAGTAGGTATACCTGTGGAGCCCTGGTGGTGCAGTTAGAATCCACCAGTCACTCTTTGGAAACCGTATCGGGCAGTTCTACTCTGTCCCATAGGGTCCTATGAGTTGGAATCAACTCAATGGCAATGGGAAGTTAGGTAGTAGGCATATCCATAAAGGATGTCTCCAGAATTTATATTATTAAGCCAAAGGGTGATTTTAAAATTTTGGCAATAGCAAAATTGTCCACACTATAGGTTATATAAATTTGCATGCAACAACAATGTGTGAGAATGTGTTTCTCCCACTCCTCAGCAACACAATCATTGTGTTTTAAAGCACTTTGAGACATCTGCTCTGAGTTGGAATCGACTCGACGGCACTGTGTTTGGGTTTTTTGGGTTTTAGCTTTCTAGATGAATATTGATTTTGTAGTGTAGTTTTATCTGCATAAGTGAGAATTAACATCTTTTCATGCATTTCAGAGCCATTTGTATTTCCATATATGTTCAATTTAATTCCATCTTAAAAAAAATAGGTTTTATTTTTTTCTTTATTTTTGGAAATCTTAATATTTCAAGGATCCCTATGTTGGTGTAATATAATTCAATATTCTTGTAAGTTTTATTCATCTTTTGCCTTCTTTTATAATTATCACTGCCATTTAGAGATGCTTAGAAATATTCAAATTTATCAATATATTTTTTAAAAATTATGATTTTTGTGCCATATTTTAAAGATTTTTTGTGGTCTAAAATTATTTTTAATTTTTTTTCCTGATTTCTTCAAAAAGTTTCCTTTTTTATTTAATGTCTTTATTTTTGGCAGCAATATACACAACCAAACATACCTCCATTCAGAATTTCTACATGAACAGTTCAAAAACATTAGTTATGGACTTCACATTGTGTCACTATCCTCACTCTACCATGTTGTTTCATCTCCTCAGTTTCCCTACCCCTTTAAGTTCCCAACTGTGCTTTACATTAAGTGTTGTCTGCTTCAACTCATAGAGATTATTCTTTAAAAGTATGCTATACTGAATGCAGACTTTCTTTATTAATTAATTTAAACTATTATTTATTTTGGAGCCCTGGTGGTACAGTGGTTAAGAGCTCAGCTTCTAACCAAAAGGTTGGCAGTTTGAATTCACCAGCAGCTCCTTGGAAACCCTATGGGGCCATTCTACTCTGTCCTATGGGGTCACTATGAGTCTGTGTTAACATGGGATAGTATTGCCTCAAGGATTAAAGATTATTTCAAGGCAGTAGATTTTGGGGTTTCCCCAGGCTCAATTGATCCAGTAAGTCTGGTTTCCATATAACTTTGTACTCCTGTAACACATTTTTTCCCCTTCTGATCAGAACCCATCAGTTGGGTCCTGTGTGAAAACGTTCAGTAACAGTAGCCAAGAACTACCCATTTCTTCTGTTCTCATGGTAAAGGAGATAGTAGTTTATGGAGTTAGTTAGACATGCAGTCCATTTGTTTCTCTAATTCCCGGGTCATCTTCCTCTGTTGTTTCCAGGCAAATAGAGATCAACTGTATCTTGGGTGGCCACTCACAGGCTTTTAAGAGCCCAGGCACTACTCACAAACTAGGAGGTAGAACAAAAACTCTTAAAAATAATGTTAGGCCAACTGACTGGACAGACACATGAAGCCATGACCCCAAATCTTCAAACCAAGAAGGGTAATCATATGAAATATTTAGTTCTGTCTAAGTAGTATGGAAACCCTGGTGGCGCAGTGGTTAAGAGCTACGGCTGCTAACCGAAAGATCGGCAGCTGGAATCCACCACGTGTTCCTTGGAAACCCTATGGGGCAGTTCTACTCTGTGCTATAGGGTTGCTATGAGTCAGAATCAGCTTGAGGGCAATGGATTCTAAATAGTACGGACAGGTATACAAAAAAAAAAAAAAAAAAAAAAACCCGTTGCCGTCGAGTGGATTCCGACTCATAGTGACCCTATAGGACAGAGCAGAACTGCCCCATAGAGTTTCCAAGGAGTGCCTGGTGGATTTGAACTGCTGACTTTTAGGTTAGCAGCCATAGCACTTAACCACTACGCCACCACGGTTTCCTCAACAGGTATAGCTGTTTGTTTTTTTGCTGCTATTGTGATTTAAAATAAAACAATTTGCCATTTTGCATCCCTGGTGCACAGCTAATGATGACAGCTACATTAGCCTGATTGTGTGACCATTGCCTTTAATTGATGCCAAATTTTCCTATTGCCATAGACAAAAATTTACTACTTTCCAGTGAATTTTTTCCCCTTTCCCTCCCTCTCCCCACCTCCCCTCCTGGTAACTACCAGCAACCATTGATCTGTATATAATTACTTATTCTCATCATTTCATATAAGTGAGACCACACAATAAATGTCCAATTGTAATTGTGTTATTTCACTCAGTGCAATGTCTTCGAGGTTCATCCATGTTGTAGCATGTATAAGACTTCATTTTTCTTTAAGTCTGAGTCATATTCCACTGTATGTATGTAACACATTTTGTTTACCCATTCATCTGTTGAAGGGCACTTGGGTGGTTTCCAGCTTTTTCGTATTGTGAATAATGCTGTAGGTTGAATTGACTCCGCTGCGACGGGTTTGGTTTTAGGTTGAAAAGGTTTGTATTTCTGTGAATTTAAATTTAGTATCCATTTGGACTTTACTTTGGCGTATATCTTAAAGTTGGCCTTCGAATTATTTTTCCCCCCCATGGCTTAATCAGTTAATAGCATATTGAATAAGCCCTTATTCCTACTATAGTACAAATTAATAATTTTATCATATATTATCATCTGAATTTAATAGTCTCTTTCATGACTCTCTGTTATACTAAATTGATTTCTTTCTGTATTTATGCACCAACATCATGTAATTTTCATTCATATATCTTTAGAATACATTTTAAAATATTAACTCTCTAATTCAGTAGCAAAAACAGCTTTGGAAACCCTGGTGGCTTAGTGGTTAAGTGCTATGGCTGCTAACCAAGAGGCCAGCAGTTCGAACCCTCCAGGTGCCCCTTGGAAACTATATGGACCAGTTCTACTCTGCCCTATAGGGTCGCTATGAGTCAGATTCGACTCTGTGGCAGTGGGTTTTTGTTTTGTTTTTTGGTAATTCAGTAGTAGTCTTTTTTTGTTTTGTTTTTGTAGAATTTTCCTGACTCCTCTTGCACATTAATTATGAATATAATGAAGTTTAAAAATAGTTTAACTATTTGAAGTTGTATATTGGCTACTGGGTTTTATTAGAATCATATTAAATTTTAAAATTGTTTATCATTTAAAATGTTATTTTCTCATACCTACTATATTGTTGCTGTTATTGTTGTTAGTTGCCATCAGGTCAGTTCCAACTCATGGCAATACCATGTGCCACAGAGTAGAATTGCTCCAATGGGTTTCTTGGCTGTAATTTTAATGGAAGCAGATGAATGTGTCTTTTCTTCCATGGTACTGCTGGGTGAGTTCAAATCACCAACCTCAAGTTTAGCAAAGATCTGAAAAAACCAAACCTGTTGCCTTCAAGTCTATCCCAACTCATAGCGACCCTATAGGACAGAGTAGAACTGCTCTATATGGTTTCCAAGGATAGGTTGGTGGATTTGAACTGCAGACCTTTTGGTTAGCAGCTGAGCTCTTAACCACTGTGCTACCAGGGCTCAAGTTGGACACAAATCATTTGTGCCACCTAGGAAGATTATACTTACTATAATAATACATAATTTTTGAAAGAAAAAAACTTATTCTTCTTTAAGCAGCACACCAAGCCTCTCTTCTGATGACTGTCTCCCAGCCCCTTTATTTTACTGTGTATTTTCCTATAACTTTACTTAGTTATTTACAGACATATATGTCTTGGTTCTGATTATTCCTCTTCCAGCTCAGTTCTTAGGTAACTGCTAGCAGTTTATTCTTATACTCCCCTCTTCTCAACAAGCTAGCATGGAATATAGCTATTTCCTAACATCAGGTTTTCATATCCTCATACTCATTGGTATAAATGGCTAATATGCCCATTTTTATGAATTAATCAGCTGTACGATGCACAGTGACTAAATGTATTGATTGATTTTATCCAGCTTCTATTATTTGCCAGATACTAACATTGGTTGTATCCTTTCACCATACTTATTCGATTTGTATGCTGAGCAAACAATACGAGAAGTTGGACAATATGAAGAAGAGCTCTCGGCATCAGAATTAGAAGAAGACTAACTACAAAGCTGTGATATGCAGATGACATAACGTTGCTTGCTAAAAGTGAAGAGGACTTAAAGTACTTAATGATAAAGAGCAAAAACTACAGCCTTCAGTATGGGTTACACCTCAACATAAAGAAAACAAAACTATTCATAACTGAATCAATAAGCAACACCAAGAGAAAAGAGAAAAGACTGAAGTTATCAAGGATTTCATTTTACTTGGATCCACAAGTAGATCCATACAAGCAGCAGTCAAGAAATCAAATGACATGTTGCATTGGGCAAATCTTCTCCACAAGACCTCTTTAAAATTTTAAAAAGCGAAGATGTCATCTTGAGGAAGGAGGTGCTCCTGACCCAAGCCATGGTATTTTCAATTTCCTCATATGTCTGGAAAGCTGAACAGTGAACAAGGAAGACCTATTGAGAATTGACGCATTTGATTATCTTGTTGTCGAATATTCAATATACCATGGACTGCCAGAAGAAAGAAAAAATCTGTCTTAGGAGAAGTATAGCCACAGAATGCTCCTCAGAAGCCAGGATGGTGAGACTTTGTCTCACTTACTTTGGACATATTATCAGAAAGGGCCAATCCCTAGAGAAGGTCCTCATGCTTAGTAAGGTAGAGGGTCAGTGAAAAAGAAGATGACCCTCAAGGAGATGAATTGACACAGTGTCTGCAACAAATGGGCTCAAATACACCAAAGATTGTGAGGATGGTGCACAACCTGACAACATTTGGTTCTGTTGTATGTAGGGTCGCTTTTACTTGGAACAGACTTGACAACTCCTAACAACAACAAAGTGCTGGTGACATAGATGGGAACGAAATAGACAAAAATCTCTACTCTGCTGGTGGTTATGGTTTTATGGGGAAAATAAACAGTAAAGTAGATACATAAATAAAGTGTGTCATCATCAGCACCAGGATGATAAATGTGCTATGCATAAAAATAATGTAGCAGAGGAGAATAGCATATTAAGAGAGCAGATAGAGTTGTAGTTTTAAACTGTCAATCTAAGAAAAGCCTTGCTGAAACAAAATGACAATTGAGTAAAAATCTAAACAAATTCAGTAAGTGGGTATGGTGCAATGTGTTTCTCTTATTTGGACTTTCTTGCCCTGGGGTTGTAATTCTCCCAGAATGATTGGTCAGGCCACCATCTTGCAAGAGACTAGTTGGTTTACTATTCGGATAAGGAACTTGCAAGGATTGATCAGTTCATTATTCACACAGGGGGCTTCCAAAGGATTGGTCAGTTTACTATCCACATACGTTAATTGTGGAGCCTTTGTGGTACACTGGTTAAAGACTTGGCTGCTAACTAAAAGGTTGGCAGGTCAAAGCCACCAGCTGCTCCTTGGAAACCCTATGGGGAAATTTAACTCTGTCTTATAAGGTTCCTATGAGTCAAAATCAACTTCTCTGTGGTTTTGTTTGTTTGTTCTTTTGGTAAGCCAATTGCAAAGGATTTGTCAGTCTATGGTCCACACTGTAGTTGACCTTTACTGGGATTGGCTGGGGGACACCTCCTCCCCATTCTGGCAGTTGAGCTTTACCAGAATTGTCTGAGGAGTCCCATCCAGTAGTTGACCTTTAGCCAGATTGATTAGGAAGCCCTGCTTGTAACCGACAATGAGTACATGAGCTACCCTATAAAAACCCTGAAACCTGAGGGTAGTGTTATCCTGATAGAGAGAAAAGCAGCCCGACAGTCATGCTGAGAGAGACCTTTTACAGTGGGGAGTTTGTCTGAAGCTGTACTAGTTGTCAAAGGGAAAGAATTCTCTGCTTTGGGACCTTCGCAGACCTCACCGGCGTACCTTTGCCCTGAGTTGTATCATGTATTTCCTGATTTTTATCCTAAGTTGAATTCTGAATTTTATCATTTTACTTCTGCATAATTACTGTAAGTTACCATGTAACCAGGAATACAGTCTACAAGTTCTTGTATGTTCTTTGCGACTGTTGAAGCAACTTATTGAACCCAGAAATAGAAAGTGAAATAATGCAGAAGTGGGAAGGTGGAGGTATATATTTCTCCCACATCATAAGAACCAGCCTCATGCTGAGTCTGTTTCACAACATTATGCTTACAGTGGATTAAGATCACAGCAGCATTAATCCCACAGGGAGCCAGAACTCTAACTTTGACTGAGATGATATTAGGAATAATAATGTCAAATGGTGCATCTTCTGACTGAATAAAAAAAAGTGCCCCAACAGAGAACCCCTGAGGGAGCAGGAGAACAGTAGGAGGCAGACCCCAAATCCTCATAAAAAGACCAGACTTAATGGTCTGACTGAGATTAGAAGAATCCTGGTGGTCATGGTCCCCAAACCTTCTGTTGGCCCAGGACAGGAACCATTCCCGAAGACAACTCATCAGACTTGGAAGGGACTGGACAATGGGCTGGAGAGAGATACTGACGAAGAGTGAGCTACTTGTATCAGGTGGACTCTTGAGACTGTGTTGGCATCTCCTGGAGATGGGAGGGTAGAGAGGGTTAGAAACTGGCAAAATGATCACAAAAAGAGAGACTGGAAGGAGGGAACTGGCTGACTCATTAGGGGGAGAGTAAATGGGAGTATGGAGTAAGGTGCATATAAGCTTATATGTGACAGACTGATTTGATTTGTAAACTTTCATTTAAAGCACAATAAAAATTATTTAAAAAAAAAAAGTGCCCTTCTTCACAGAAACCAGAGACTGCATCAGACTGAGACTGGAAGGACTATATGGTACCCAGCTACCGCTGATGGCTGCCGTGAAAGGGAGTACAACAGTGAATCCCCGATGGAGCAGGATAACAGTGGAATGCAGACCTGAAATTCTCGTAAAAAAGACTAGACTTAATGGCCTGAATGAGACTGGAGGGACTCTGGATGTCATGGTCGCCAGATCTGTTAGCCCGAGACTAGAACCATTCCCAAAGCCAACTCTTCAGTCAGGGATTGGACTGGATATAGGACAGAAAATGATACTGGTGAAGAGTGAGCTTTTTGGCTCAAGTAGACACAAGAGACTATGTGGGCAGCTCCTGTCTGGAGGGGAGATGAAGCCAGAGGTAGACAGGAGCTGGTTGAATGGACAGGGAGAATACAGGGTAGAAAGGAGGAGTGTGCTGTCTTATTAAGGGGAGAGCAGTTAGGAGAACACAGCAAGGTACATATAAGTTTTTGTATGAGAGACTGACTTGATTTGTAAACTTTGACTTAACATACAATAAAAAAAAAGGTGCCCTTCTTGTTCACAGAATAATGTTCAATTTGGCTCAGAATCTATTACAAAAGTTTTGACATATAATTTAAAATATCTTGGGACTCTTAATACTCTGGGAAAAAGGGCAGAATATAGCTTTTAATGACTACCTGTCCCTCCAGGATGATTCATCCATGACAATACTTTTTCTGTTCTGAGCTATGATGTTTCAGTTAGAAGAAGTTAGAAAGCTCAACATCATTGGACTCTTCATCAAGAGTCTTAATAAGCTACCTGATAAAAGCCCATTTCTTTTCAAAGTTGAAAATTGCAAGAGTAATGATAGAAAATTGTAGCATCCGGTCTCATGAGAGAAATAGCCTTTTATGGTTTATCTTCCAAGCAATAGATTAGAAATCTAAATAAATTTGGTTTCAGGAACCTCATAGAGTTTAATATATTTATAAAATATAAATCAAAAATTAAAAAAGAAGGGTATTTTGGGAGGGTCAGAGTGTAATTCCTTTGAAGTAGTGGCTGTGATAGCAGCTTCTGCTGAGCAGCTCTGTCAGGTGTTTGTACAGAGCTCAGGAGGATGAAGACATCCAATCTTTAGAAATCACTTCCTTCCAAGGCTTCTTCCACCTTTAGAATAAAACCCAAATCCCTTGCCATGAGCTGGCCCTGCTACTGTCCTGCTTGAAGTGTTCTACCACTCTCCAGCTCACTGCTTTCTGGTGCCCATTGTTCCTCAATCATCAGAGTGCTCTGGGGTTCTTTCCCCGGGTTGTAACATACAGCTCCCACATCAAGTCAGAGGGGCCCTTCTAGACATCCTGTGTATTATATTCATGCACTATTTTCCTAGTTGACATCATCACTACCTAACGTGACTATGCAATGTGCATTATAAATGATTAGATCCCTGGATGGCGCTAACAGTTGCACTTCTCTACTAACCTAAAGATTGGCTATTTGAATCCACACAGCAGTACCCAGAAGAAAGGCTTGGCAATCTGCTTCTGTAAAGATAACAGCCAAGCAACCTCCATGGAGCAGTTCTACTCTTTAACAAGTAGGGTCGCCATAAGTCAGAATTGGCTCCATGGCAACAGGTTTGTATTTTTGTAGTTGTTTTGGTTTACGTTTTTATGACTCACATAAGGATTTTGACTCACAAGGTCAGAGGCTGTGTCTGCTTGTCCATCACATTATCCATGATGATGAGAAGAGTGAATAGCACACAAGTAGGCTCAATAAATACCTTAAATTAATAAAGAGTAAATGGAGGTGAACACATTTCCGAGCAACCGTCCAATTCCATGTGTCTGGTGAGAACTCTGGAGACTATATTTTAGCCTGAGTTTAGACTGTCAGAATTTTTTCATCTCACAAAAACTAGTTAATTATCTTGCTTTCTCCAGGATTATACTAAGCCATTAATTACCCCTTACTAAATGAGGAATCATGGCATTGGTAATTGTAAGAGACTGAATGTCCAAAATCTGATCCTAAAGACTATATTCAAAGCAGGTATAGTCACCTATTATTTTCTTAATTCTAGAGGAAAATGTGATTTGAGCAGAGCAAATGAATGAGATGCATCTTAGACTGAGAATCCAGTACTCAATTCCTTTGTCATTTAAAGACGTAAAGGGAGGCTCTGGGCAATGATCCCTTGATTTTGTGCAGAGAATTTACCTGGTTATACTTTGCCTTAGTTCTGTCAGGAAACATGTCCACAGCTTCTATGAACTAGTATCGCATGTTAATAAGCACAGCTGAGTTTCCAAATAACACACTTAAGGAAACTGATGTCCCCAGCATTTGCAAGTCATGACAATGTGTTATTCTGTGGGGATGTTGCTGTTATTAGCTCCCACCAAGTAGACCCTGACTCAAGGCAGCTCATGTACAATAGGATCAGACCACTGTGATCCATGGGGTTTTCATTAGCTGATATTTTGGAAGTAGGTTGCCAGACCTTTCTTCCTAGTCTGTCCTAGTCTGAAGTTCCACTGAAACCTGTTCAGCATCACAGCAACATGCAATCCTTCACTGACACATGGGTGGTAGCTGTGACTGAGACACATTGGCTGAGAAAAGAATCTGAGTCTCTGGAAAGGCAGGTGAGAATTCTCCCGCTCTGTGGGGGAAACCCAGACTAAAAGGGTAATGGCATAGTAAAGAGGATATTAGGAGCCAGGGCTTCAGATGCTAAGAAATCTGGCTTCTAAGCCTAGTGCTGCTCTTCCCAGCACTCTGACCCAAGCTAAGTTTTACTACAAAGTGGAGCAAGTATTAGAACCACAGTTTTGTAGGCAGCTTTGAGTTATTACAGAATGCATTTACACTCAGTAAACATTAGCTGACATTATCATCCTAATTATTACTATCTGCCGCTTTGAAAGGAGACACAGACATAAAAATGAATGTGTCGGTTTAACTACATTATCTTAAAAAATACAGAAGTGGAGGTTTGTGGAAGAAGAGGTTAGCTGTGGATGTGAGGAGATGGGAAGTAAATTTTTAGTTACTTCTTTAAAAAAAGCCATGACTGAGATGGGCGGACACAAGGAAATGTGGAGTAGACTGTTTCATGAGTGGGAAATGGTTTTAGCAAAGTTTCAGGTGTGTGGGGACATGGAGTGCTACAGGGACAGACTAGAGGATGAGTGCACCCATAGCACCAGGGATGTGGATTGAGTGGTAAAAAGGTAAAAGTAGACATAATATAGATTTTAGAAACATTTGAATATGAATTTAATTTTGAATACAAATATAATTTTGGAACTTTTTGTGAATCTAGTCAAGAATAATTGTCTTAAAAAGGTCAAATGACAAGATCACATCTATATTTTAAGAAAATAACTTGGATGTCAATACATTTTAAGTTAAAATGACCTCCAGTCACCAAAAATTGGAAGATATTAAACGGGTAATGGAAAGACATTGAGAAAGTAAGCTTCAACAATGAACAGAGAGTTGGGGAGGGATGGACACTTCTAAGTCCTCTTTTTTATTTTTTTTCCTTCCCCTGTAATCATTAAGACCTCTTCATAAACAACTTCATTGATAAGTTTCAAGTAACTTAAGTTTATTAGTAAAATAACAATATTAAAGCTTTTGTTAAGCAAAACATTGTGATTTCTTAGCATCAAATGTCAACCTGTGCAAAGTCCCTATTTTGATTTTGCTTCATGCTGTACCCACCCAGTGGCTCTAGGCAAAGAACGTATAACTTATTTAAACTCATTTAAATATTTAATTGTGTTCATTTGAATGTAGAATAAATTGTCTCTAATTCTCACGCCCCTATCCAAGTCATTTAACCTCAATATATTTATTGAAATCAGAAAAAATTCTATGTTAAAAAATCGCTTGCCATTGAGTCTACTCTGACTCATGCTGACCCCATGTGAGTCAGAGTAGAAATGTAATCCATAGTTTTCAGTGTCTGATCTTTCAGAGGTGGATCTCCAGGCCATTCTTCAGAGGTGCCTCTGGGTAGACTTGAGCTGCCAACCTTTTGGTTAGCAGCCAAGCACATTAATAGTTTGCATCACTGAGAAACTTCAAATCAAACAAGATCTCTCCAAATCGCTTTGTAAAATGAGACTAGGACAGAATGGACTCCAAATGTCAGTTATAGTCAAGATATACATGCTAAAAAGGAGTAAAACAAATGAACTCTTATAAATACCATATTAGTATGCTTATGTTGGTTACTTTACAGCCCATCACCCATATTTTATACACTGCATATGTATTTTTATATATCACAAATATATTCATTCCAAAACATTTTACTGGATGCTGTAAAATTGTATTGTCCAATGCTGTTGCCACTGACCACATGTGACTATTGGCACTTGAAATGAGTATAGCCTAGATTGTAATGTACTTTAAATGAAGACTTAGATTGTGAAGACTTAAAATGAAAACAATGTAAAAATGTCACAATACTTTTATATTGATTACATGTACTAAAGATAATATTCCAATAAAATAGTAAAACACTATCATGTTAGTAGTAATATATGCAGGAAACATACTGTACTTAATGTAATATAAAACAAACAAACAAAAAAAACCTGTTGCTATGAAGTCAATTCCGACTCAGAGCAACCCTATAGGACAGAGTAGAACTGCCTCATAGGGTTTCCAAGGAATGCCTAGTGGATTTGAACCACCAGCCTTTTGATTAGCAGCCATAGCTGTTAAGTACTACACCACCAGAGTTTCCTATATAATGCAGTGTATACATATATATTACATGCAAAATATATGTATGGAATATATTGTAATAATATACAATTAACATCAATGTAGATAAAAATAATATTAGTTAAATATTACTAATGTTTTGGTTACATAAATATATTATTTTAATTAATTTCATTTTCATTTAAATTTTTAATGTGCCTACTAGAAAATTTAAAATTACGCATGTGTCTTCTATTATATTTCTATTGAACAGCACTAGGATGTTCTTAACAACATGAAGAAGAAAAAAAAAAAAAGGAATAAGGAGAGCCATGACTATTTTTTCTTGGAAGAAAATACTCCAAACAGTCTTTTCATGGCCCCCAGGACTTCCTTATTTCTCAGGCTGTAAATAATAGGATTGAGCATGGGAGTGAGGATGGTGTAAAAAACTGCCAAAATCTTATCTTGTGCTGGTGAGTGGACATTCCTGGGCCGAAGATAGGTGTTAACAAATGGTGCATAGTAAAAGGTAACTACAGTTAAATGTGTTGAACAGGTGGTGAAGGCCTTTTTCCTTCCTTCTTTGGAGCGCATATGGTAGACAGCCAAAAGGACTCTGCCGTAGGAAGCAGTGATGCCAAGGAAAGGACGGAGGAGAAAGAGGCTTGTGCTCACAAAAACCATGTACTCATAGTCCCAGGTGTCCATACATGCAAGAGACACCATGGCTGGGACATCGCAAAAGAAATGATCAATGGCCCTGGACCGGCAGTAAGGAATATGAAGGATATAAGCTGTGTGTGCCGAAGAGTTGATGGACCCCAAGATCCAAGATCCTATGATCATCTGGACACACATCCTTCTACTCATAAGGTTGGGATAATGGAGAGGGTGACAGATGGCCACGTAACGGTCATAGGCCATGGAGGCTAAGAGTAAGCCTTCAGAACCAGCCATTGTCACGAAGAAGAAGTTTTGAAAGCCACATCCTAGGAAAGAGATGCCTTTGTGGCCAGAGAGGAAGTTGTGTATCATCTTGGGGACTATAGTAGAAATGTACATCAGGTCCATGAGGGAGAGCTGGCTGAGGAGGAAGTACATGGGTGTGTGGAGTCGGGAATCCATGCAAATGAGGAAAATCATGGTTGAGTTTCCCACTGAGGCCAGAAAGAATACAAGGAGGATAAGGAACAAGAGCAGCATGCCAGTTTGACTTGGGGGAAGAAGTCCCAACAAAATGAAATCATTTGAAGTTTGATTCCATTTCTCCATGAAAACTTATTGCTTTAATTTCCTTGAAAGAAAAACAAAAAAACAAACAATAAAAGAAGCTAGACAAAACAAGAGCATAAAGATGAATTTTGAATTTGTTAATGTTTGTTTAGAATCAATTTTTGTTTTTCCAACTCTTCAGCTTTTGTTGAATTCAGTATCAGAACTCAATGTTCCAACCTCTTCCCCATGTATTATTACATGGTAAGCAAGGGAACAAGTCATATAGATAAATGTGGTTTTTAAGTATAAAATTTAATGTACCATATACAACAAAGATAAACAACTAAAGTATTCCCCTCCTTGGAATGACCCTTGGACAGTCCCATTAGACATGATTTTCAATGGGTCGCAGTCATTTAAAAAAAAAAAAGAAGTTGCTGGGGAGTCAATTTTGACTGTCTCATGGTGACTTCATGTGTGTCAGAACAGAACTGTTTTCCACAGGGTTTTTAGAGGCTGATTTTTCTGAAGTAGAACTCCAGGACTTTTTTCTGAGGCACCTCTGTGTGGATTCTAACTGCCAACCTTTTGTTAGCAGCCAAGTGCTTAACGGTTGGCCAATATAGATCCTGCGTTGCCCTAGCATCTATCAACTGCACAGGGCATATTTACAATAATAACTGACATATGACTCAGCAACTGGTACACTTAAATTCTATATCCTCTACGTTGTTACTTTCTGGCCTTCTCTCCCTGACACTAATCCAGCCAGACAATCTCTTATTGCTCTCTTACGTTCTCTATCACTTTTGTGCCTTTTTAAAAAATGTACCCACCATTTGAAATCGCTGTCCTTGAACTGTAAAGGCACTGCACGCCTACCGATGTTAGATACCGTTAGGTCGATTTTCAAATCATAGCGGCCCTATATAACAGAGAAAAAGAGACCCATAGGGTTTTCTAGACTAATTTTTACAGGAGAAGATCACCAGGTCTTTCTCCTGTGGAGCCACTAGTTGACTAGTAGTCAAGCACTTAACAATTGACCCACGAGGGCTCTCTCATGCCCTACTAAATTCACACTATACATAAAATATTATTTGAATATTATCCCATCCCTACTGATGTTTTTGTTTTCTGAAGCCCTGCAGAACTTGAAATTAAATGCATAGATTTTTCTACACAGCTTTCATTTCTTTATATAGATAAAGTACATGTGATAAAGTCACAGATTCTATAACATACATTTTTTTCATTTTTTTTTCCACTGTCCCCATCAATAAATAGTATGATAAGGGAAACAGAATAAGGGGTAGGAAGTTGATAACTAGGATAAATTGGAAGCTCTTAGATACATAGGAATTTGTTCACTTTATCTCCTTTGTTATAAGCCACCCCCAAGTTCTGTAAATTTAGGCATAAATATCCACTTTTTTTGAACAAAGAAAGTAGTATTCATAGATATGACAACTTTCTCAAATAGAATTAACGGTGGAATCCAAATTCGCATCTGTTCTTGCTTCAAATTTCTACTTTTTTCAAATTCCAAGATTACTTAAACCCAAAACCAAACTCATTGCCATTGAGTCAATTCCCACTCATAGGGACGCTATAGAACAGAGTAAAATTGTCCAATATGGTTTCCAAGGAACACCTAGTAGATTCGAACAGCCAACCTTTTTGTTAGCAGCTGTAGCTGTTAACCATTAGGCTACCAGGATTTCCAAAGATTACTTACTGTTTGGTAAATAGCTTTGTGCATAGTGCCTAATTTATCTCAATTTAAATTGCATAATAATTGACCTTTTGCAAGAGATTGGGGTTTATTCCCTATTTGCAGCTAGGTTGAAGCATATTGAGTTGAAAAAAATAATTAAAAAATTTGCTGAGGAGTCTGTTCTGACTCACAAGGATCCCACATGTGTCAGAGCAGAACTGTACTCCATAGAGATTTCCATGAGTGATTTTTTGGAAGTAGATCACCAGGCCTTTCTCTGACACACCTCTGGGTGGACTTGACCCTCTAACCTTTGGATTAACGGTCTAGCTCCTTAACTGTTTTCACCACCCAGGGACCCACATGGAGACTGAACAAGGCATTCATTTTCTCTTTCTGTAGTTTGGTTTTCATATAGTAGATGACAGCAGAGTCAGACAGTTGCAAAGCTGTTCAACTAGGAAAGCAGATATGAGATGTATACCCTGTCTTCTACATTGATTTAGAGATTACATATGATTGCAATTATCTTAGTACCTCATTATGTAATGTAATGAAATTGAATCAAATATTAATCATGTAGAATAATGAAATCAAGAAGAGATGAAAGTAAAGGAATTTTCCTTTCTGATGAATTTTTCTATTTTTTATTCCCAAAACTTTCACTGGGAATATGGTAACTCAATTTTTTATACATTCTCTTCTTTTATTTATGTCACCTCAATTTCTGTAATTTGTTTTTTCCTGAACTCAGTCTCCTAAACAAACATAAATTTTTACTATGACACTTCTTGTGTTTTTACTGTAGATGCACTTCCCTCCTTAACCCAGTCTAGGTGTGGGATTTTCTGCCTTCCCTTATACACTTCTGTCTGATGGGAGAACCTTGATATGGCATTCACTCTTTCCTGGGTATCAGTTCGAGGAGTAATCTTGGATTAATTTACTGATTTTTAAAAAGGAAAGATCAACAATGTATAGTTTGTAATAATTCTTCACATTCAGTAACTTAAAATCAAATGCTATTTCATGTAACTTTGATAAGTATGACTAAAATTGTGAGTTCATGGTAGAAAAATGGATACATTTCTTAGTTATCTCCTTGACAAACACTAACAGTGAAAAAAAAAACGGAACATCAGGAAACATGATAGATGCATGATGTCATTGGATGAGGATGCTAGTTGGGATGGTAGCATTCAGATGAAGTCATGAGCTGTTCAACTTTGTAGAAAAAAAATCTGATGATCTAACAGAGAGAGATTGTCATCATCAACAACATGATGCATTCGTTAATTCAAAAATTTTGGCTAGTAACAGAATTGAGAACCCAGATATAAATCCATTCACATATGAGCAGCTGATATTTGACAAAGGCCCAGTGTCAGTTAATTGGGGAAAAGATAGTCTTTTTAACAAATGGTGCTGGCATAACTAGATATCCATCTGCAAAAAAATGAAACAGGGCCCATACCTCACACCATGCACAAAAACTAACTCCAAGTGGATCAAAGACATAAAGTCTAAAACGATAAAGATCATGGAAGAAAAAATAGTGACAATGTTAGGAGCGCTAATACAAGGCATAAACAGACTACAAAACATTTTTAAAAATGATAAAGAGAAAGGTCCTGGGAGCTCCTGAAAATCAAAGACCTATGCTCATCTAAAGACTTCACCAAAAGAGTAAAAAGACCACCTACAGACTGGGAAAGAATTTTCAGCTATGACATCTCCGACCAGCGCCTGATCTCTAAAATCTGCATGTATCTGCTAAAACTCAACGACAAACAGACAAACAACCCAATTAAAAATTGGGCAAAGGATACAAACAGGCACTTCACTATAGAGGAGACATTCAGGCAACTAACAGATACCTGAGGAAACGGTCTCGATCATTAGCCATTAGAGAAATGCAAATTAAAACTACAATGAGATTCCATCTCACTCCAACAAGGCTGGCATTAATCCAAAAAAACACAAAATAATAAATGTTGGAGGGGATGTGGAGAGATTGGAACACATACACTGCTGGTGGAAATGTAAAATGGTACAACCACTTTGGAAATCGATTTGGCATTTCCTTAAAAAGCTAGAAATAGAACTGCCATGCGACCCAGCAATCCCACTCCTTGGAATAAATCCTGGAGAAATAAGAGCCTTTACACAAACAGATATTTACACACCATGTTTATTGCAGCTCTGTTTTCAATAGCAAAAAGACAGAAGCAACCAAGGTGTCCATCAATGGATGAATGGATAAATAAATTATGGTATATTCACACAATGGAATACTACACATCGATAAGAACAATGATGAATCTATGAAACATTTCATAACTTGGAGGAACCCAGAAGGCATTATGCTGAGTGAAATTACTCAGCTGCAAAAGGACAAATATTGTATAAGACCACTATTATAAGATCTTGAGAAATAGTTTAAACTGAGAAGAACACATTCCTTTGAGGTTACAAGAGGGGGGAGGGAGGGAGGGTAGAAGAGGGTTATTTACTGATTAGCTAGTAGATAAAAAATACTTTAGGTGAAAGGAAGGACAACACTCAATACATGGAAGGTCAGCACAACTGGATTAAACCAAAAGCAAAGAAGTTTCCTGAATAAACTGAATGCTTCGAAGGCCAGCAAAGCAGGGGCAGGGGTTTGGGAATTATGGCTTCGGAGGACATCTAAGTCAACTGGCAAAATAAAATCTATTAAGAAAACATTCTGCATCCCACTTTGAAGTGTGGTGTCTGGGGTCTTAAACGCTAGCAAGCGGCCATCGAAGATGCATCAATGAGTCTCAGCCCACCTGGATCAAAGAAGAATGAAGAACACCAAGCTCACAAGGTAATTATGAGCCCGAGAGATAGAACGGGCTACATGAACTAAGAATACATCATCCTGAGACCAGAAGAACTAGATGGTGCCCAGCCACAACCGATGACTGCCCTGACAGGGAACACAACAGAGAACCCCTGAAGGAGCAGGAGAACAGTGGGATGCAGACCCCAAATTCTCATAAAAAGACCAGACTTAATGGCATGACTGAGACTAGAAGGACCCTGGTGGTCATGGTCCACAAACCTTCTGTTGGCCCAGGACAGGAACCATTCCCAAAGCCAACTCATGAGACATGGATTGGACTGGACAATGGATTGGAGAGAGATGCTGATGAGGAGTGAGCTACTTGCATCAGGTGGACACTTGAGACTATGTTGGCATCTCCTGTCTGGAGGGGAGATGGGAGGGTAGAGGGGGTTAGAAACTGGCAAAATGGTCATGAAAGGAGAGACTGGAAGGAGGGAGGGGGCTGACCCATTAGGGGGAGAGTAAATGGGAGTATGTAGTAAGGTGTATATAAGTTTATATGGGAGAGACTGACTTGAATTGTAGACTTCCACTTAAAGCACGATAAAAATTATTTAAAAAAGAAAATGTTGGCCAATTTTCTATTTTACTACAGTGCTGTTGGTACTGAGATGCACTGGTGATTAAAACATACAAGCCCCTGTAATCATGTAGTTAAAATTTAATAGGTCAATCACTAAACAAAAAGCAAAGAAGTTTCCTGAATATACTGAACACTTCAAAGGCCAGAGTAGCAGGGGCAGGGGTCTGGGGACCATGGCTTCAAGAGACATCTAAGTCAACTGGCATAATAAAATCTATTAAGAAAACATTCTGCATCTCACTTTGAAAAGTGGCATCTGGGGTCTTAAACACTAGCAAGCAGCTATCTAATATGCATCAATTGGTCTCAATCCTCCTGGATCAAAGGAGAATGAAGAACACCAAGGACACAAGGAGATTACGAGCCAAAGAGACAGAAAGGGCCACATGAACCAGAGACTACATCATCCTGAGACCAGAAGAACTAGATGGTACCTGGCTACAGCCGATGACTGCCCTGACAGGGAACACAACAGAGAATGCCTGAGGGAGCAGGAGAGCAGTGGGATGCAGACCCCAAATTCTCATAAGACCAGAACTTAATGGTCTGACTGAGACTAGAAGGACTCTGGTGGTCATGGCCCCCAGACCGTCTGTTGCCCCAGCACAGGAATCATTCCCGAGGCCAACTCTTCAGACATGGGTTGGACTGGACAATGGGTTGGAGATGGATGCTGGTAAGTAATGAGCTTCTTGGATCAGGTGGACACTAGAGACTATGTTGGCATCTCCTGCCTGCAGCAGAGATGAGAGGGTGGAGGGGGTTAGAAGCTGGCGAAATGGAGACAAAAAGAGAGAGTGGATGGAAATTGCGGGCTGTCTCATTAGGGGGAAGAGTAATTGTGAGTGTGTAGAAGGTGTATATGGGTTTTTGTGTGAAACTGACTTGATTTGTAAACTTTCACTTAAAGCACAATAAAAATTATATATATATATAAAAAGAAGGAACGGTGTACGACATGTGGCCATTTATGTGGGAAATGTCAGGCTATGATGAGGATTTATATTTGGTTCTGGGTAAGATGAGATGCCAGTAAAGTGTGGAATGATCTCATGTGTGTTTTAGAGATTACACAGGATACTCCTGGGTGAGCAGAGAGTTTAAAGCAAATATACATGTAGGAGACTGGATTGGAAGGCATTGAAGCAGCCCCAGGAAGAGAGGGGAGCAGTGGCCTTTCTAGGTGCTGACAACATCGTTACCCACAGGCTTCAGATTCCACAGGCATTTAATCCTAATGCTTCTTTTTTGTGAGAATTAGGTAAAAAATGCAAGACCCTTCACACAGACATGTGATTTCTCCCCCAGGAGCCCAACAGTCATTATGATAACCTTACTATAACCTTACAATCAATTACCCTTGAGTCAACTCTGACTCATGGAGACCCAGTGTGTGTCAGAGCAGACCTATGCTCCATAGGGTTTCTAATGTTGGATGTTTTTGAAATTTGATCACCAGACCTTTCTTCTGAAGTACTCTTTGGAGTGCAGTTCTACTGTGACACACATGGAGTCACTATGAGCTGGAGCCAACTCAAGGGTGGCTGGTTTACTGGTTTATTACAATGATGAACAAGGGTGTTGATACAGGAATGTCATTGAAATTACTGCATATTTAATTGAATTTGCATATCTGGTTTTCTCACTTGACTTTTGAGGGTCGGATCACCAGCTTGTCCCTGTCCTCCTGGGACTGTTCGGGCTTTAAAAATGAAAGCCCAGAAACTCAAGAACCCCACAGTCAGCTCTGAACAAATCAGGACTGTTGGCCACCCTATTTGGAGGTAGGTTCCTGTCTGATGTATCATTCTATCTCATCTGTCTTGCATATCTCTTCTGCTGACTCATATAGTAGGCTGTCAACATTTTGTTTGCTTACTGAAATAAACCAAATGTTTGCCTTCAAAAAAAAAAAAAAAAAACCCTTTCCATTGAGTCGCTTCTGACTCATAGCAACCCTTTAGGACAGAGTAGAACTGCCTCATAGAGTTTCCAAGGAGTGCCTGGTGGATTCAAACTACAGACCTTTTGGTTAGCAGCCATAGCTCTTAACCACTTAATCAGTGACAGTTCACATTGATAAAAGGTTGTTAGTTCAATTCAAAAACCAGGCTTTAACATACCTTGCTAAGAAATTACAGAAGAACTTCTCAGGGTACTTTCTTTTTCTGTTGTTTAATTCAGGCTTAAATGAAGAACAAAGGTGTTCAGTCAATTTGGTGGTTTCCAATAGCAAGCATGGGGCACATGTCATGTACCATGGGCCAATAATTATGAGGGATACACACGTATAGCACAGATAGCACTCAGAACAACAGAGATTATTTGATAATAATTAAAATGACTATTTTATTTTCTGTATTGAAAATATGTGTGTTGTCAGACAATGGAAGATAATGTTATTATCAGGATCCTGTAAATCTAGGGCTGAAACCTTACGGACATTAAACGTGTGAGTTAACTTAAAGCTCTGGGTCTATTTCCATTGATGCCATCAGCTTTCATTACCTGAAGCATGGCCTCCTTTGTTACTTCTAGAATATTGTTCCCGTGGCTACAAGGTGGGACTAAATTATCGCTTTTGATCATCAGAAGAGGCACATTGCTGAAGTCTATAGAGTTAAGAAAAAAAAAAAAAAAGAATCAATTTAGTGGACATAAAATATCTAAGTGTACCAATTACAGCCTTCTGAATTTATTCTGAAAAATGTACAGATAATACATACTTTTAAAAAGTCTTATAATCAGGCCAAGACCAATGAGCAAATTGGTTGTTTTGCCTCGGCTAATTCAACCCTAACTACTTCATAGGAAGTTGGGATTAGTGAAGATGGAATTAAGTGAGCTCTGTGTGCATGCTGAGCACAGTGTTCAGCACATAGTAGGTCCTCAGTAACTGCCAATTTCCTTTGTCCATTCCATTTGTTTAACCATTAAGGGGCTTCAGGACCAGAAAAGTTAACTATCTTAACTAAAGTCACACCACTCCAAACTAGCACATCGTAGACTTTTCATAGATTCAGATTACCTCTTTTCTACCCTTTATAGTCATTTTTGGCTTTTCCAGTCTGATGTAGAACTGATCTGTTTTCTGTGAAGAGAAGGCATTTCCTCTGGATTGGAAAACCACACGTCCAAAATATCTTTCTGAGATTAGAGTTAACCAAAATCAATTAGCTTCAGTAATATCATGATGATTCACTTTGTCCTAAGTGCTTGAGTTTGTATTTTGGGAGGAAGCAGTTTTACAAGGCAAAACTTCCTGTTAAGAGTCCATTGAGTTATTTTAAAAACTTTAAGCACAAACTCTCCTCTCATAGACTCTCAGACTATGCTGAGAGATCGTGTCACAATCAGTATATCCTGCATTAAACAGAAACCTCTTTCTGAGTTGGGAATCTCTTCTTTATCTGCCAAAATTTACAAGGAAGAAATTCCATAGACACATTGTAGCTTTCATTCCTAATTGCTCCTATCACTGGTCATTCTCTATAACATAAAACCCGTGACCACTTGTGAAGGTTCTGTTCTTAGGACTTTTTGGAATTACAAAATAACTTCATCCTCTTTTGTGCAATATTCCTCCACTGGCACATATATGGATTACAGGCAGTCTCCGGATCACAAAGCAGTTCAGTTCCTATGTCCGTCTTTAAGTCGGATTTGTACATCAGTCAGAACATTTGGTAGGGATCATATCTAACATCAGTTAGTCAAATGTTTGTCTTACTAGGTAATAAATAATCTACCTTTCTATGCATAAAAACATTAAAGAAACACTTCCAAATCCCCTAAAAATTATTTAACATAATAATAATAACATTTTGGTGAGCATTGCAAAGGAGTGCCCATTTGCTATTATGAACCATTGTATATACTTCAAGTTTTTAGCATAAGAGGATTCAGAGGGGTTGATTCATAACTACGGGTCGTACATACCTCAGAAGTTCATATCCTGGGGCCTCCTTATAGTTTCAAGATCTTGCTTTCTTTTTATCTCGTTCCAGCGAAGTAAAATAAGCCATTTCACACCTAATCTAACCAAATTCTCATAGATTCAACTGTTGAAAGCCAGAAGGATGAGTTGCTATATTTTACATAGAGAGCCTTGCACCCTCAAGCCTTAGACATTCCTTTTTTCTCCTTTAATTGATCCCCAGCGTCTAAGTCCATCGGGGCCAAAACCCTGGCTATTTCACTTAAGTCTGCTTATTGGAGATCAAATGAGATGTGCACTTAGAACAAAGCAACCAACCGGGAGAATTCTGTTTCATTTGACTAGTACCCACAGTTAGACAAAAGAGGATGGGCTTCATTACTCCAGGACATTATTCGAGAGCTATAAGGGATATTAGATTATATTATTAAAATATCTTACTTTGTGTATACGAGAACTAAGGATTACAGAGGCCAGACCCAACACGGATTGGAAAGGCGATTCAGGGAAATTACTTAACATTCTAGCATGTTTCCGTATCTGTAAATCTGGATTGATGTATACTGTGAGAATTAAATGAGATTGCGTACGTTAAATGTTTAGATAGTGTCTGAGGCAGTGAAAGGGCTCAGTGGATTTTAGGATTTTAGGATCTCTTACGATCCTGCTGATTTGCAAAACCAGAGAAGTGTTCTTTTAAAACTATTTTTTTATTCTCAATTTTAGACTCTTGAATTTGCATTTATTTAAAATGTAGTCACTTATCCCAGGAATGGATGGTAGAATATTTTTTAAGAAGGTTGTATTCAATAAATATTAGTGCTTCGTGTGTGTGCGTGTGTGCATGTATGTGTGTGAGTGTGTGTGTGTACGGTATTTGTGGTTCAGTGGTAGAATTCTCACCTTCCATGTGGGAGACACTGTTCAATTCCCAGTCAATGCATGTCACCAATACACCTCACGAGCAGCCACTACCCATCTGTCAGTGGCGGCTTGTGTGTTGCTGCGATGGTGAAAAGGTATCAGCAGAGTCTTCCAGACTAAGACAGACTAAAAAAAAGGTCTTGGCCATCCACTTTTGAAAATCAGCCAGTATAAACCCTACGGGCCACACCTGCTCCATCCACAACTGATCATAGGGCTGGCACACGACTGAACAGTATTTTCTTCTGTTGTGCTTGGGGTTGCCATGAGTTGGGGGCTGACTGGATGAGAGCTGACAATACAAAAACAAATATATATATATATATACACACACTCACATATATGAAATACAAAACTAAACAGATCTGTTCCATTGCTTTCAATTTTGGGAAGGAATAACTGACAATCGCATATAGATTCTTTCACTGGTAATATTAGTCTTTTATTAGTGAAAATAAGCCAATGGTCAAAGGGAAGGGAGTGAATCTTTAAACCCAAGAACTCCAAACAGTACAGAAAAGGACTGAGAAGTTTAAATGTATTTATATTAAGAATTTGTTAGTCTTTGCAAAGAGAGTGAAATATAAGGCATAAACTGAAAGAAGAATGTACCTGTGTCCAGAGTACCCAAAGAATATTTACAAATAGTCACAAATACCAATAGAAAAAAAGTTGGTAAATGACATGAATAAACATTTTCAGAGAAAAGGAAATATAAATTGCTACTGAACAAGTGAAATGATGTTCAACTTTATGAGAAGTGAAGGAAATACAAATTGTATCTAAAATATGGAAACCCTGGTACCATTCCAAAGTCAACAGATCAGAAAAACTCAAACATCTGTCAATATCAAGCATTGGTTAGAATGCAGAATAACTGGAACATTTAGGCACTTAACTTAGCTATTTAATTTTAGAAGCATGAATGTTAAAAATTACCGGTTTCCAATCCAAGAGATCTAGAGGGAAATAGTGACACTTGCTATCTGAATAGGATAGTTCTATGTGTAGGATGTTTACCAACAATGACCACTAAAGCCTCCCCTATTCCGAGTCACTGTGAAAACCAAGCATCCTTCACACACTTCGAAGGACCCTCAAAGGGATATGTCATTGTTACTGCTTTCGAGTTGGTTCTGACTCATGGTGAGCCAATGTATGATCAAAAGAAACAGTGCTATTTTCACGATTAGTTCCAGAGCAGACCTTTGTGAGCCATAGAGTCTTCACTGAATGATCCTCAGAAGTAGGTTTCCAGGAGTTTCTTCTTAGTCCCTCTTAGTCTGGAAGCTCTGCTGAAACCTGTTCTGCATCATAGCCACATGCAAGCCCCCACTGACAGACGGAGGTGTCTGCGCATTAGGTACATTGACTGGAAATTAAGCCCAGGTTTCCCACAAGGAATGCAAGAATTCTACCAATGAACCACCAACGACTTCCAAAGGGGTAGACTAGTACCTATGTAAGTATTATTTCATGAATCAGCAGTCCTTTCGTTATTTAATTGGTTTGTTCTTTGTATTTTGACTTTTTACTTGTTGTATCTTGGATCATCTTATTTTGGAGAGCTCCTCTAGCTTGCCTGCAGTTTGCAAAAAGATCTTAAAACAGTATTTGTTAAGTCCCTCATTGTTCTTTCCTCCCTTTAAGAACAGTGTTTGAGTTGTGTAACTTGCTGTGATCTTCCAGATGACTTCAGATAAAGATGAGACCAAAGCTGTCTTCACATATTCTTCCCTCCTGACAATAGTCACCTTGTCCATAAAGCCACCTTCTTTGTTCCATGTGACCCCATTCCTAGATGTGGTGCTCCTTACCTGGTGACTGTGCTCTGTGCTGTTGTATCTCAAGTTCTAAATATTCCACCTGGAGTCTGAGATTAAAGGATGGCTAGCTGGCACCAGGATTCTGCATAAGGAATATGGGGAAGGACGTTGTTAACTTAAAAGGTTTACGCACAGGTTTACTTATTCTGTCACCAAATCAGCTTTAAATTGGAGTCAATTTGAGACATGCTCAGATCAATCTTCTGCAAAAGTATAATCTCCATGAGTTGAACACATGACTTCAATACAAATATAGACTTAACTTCCGTCCAAAATGTATTTAACTCATCAATAAGAGAAGCAATAAAATATTATAACTGGTTCAAAGTATATCTGAGTTGGGAAACAGGGTTTTTCATAATCCACTGGAAAAGTCACACTAAAATAAGTTGTTTTGGCTTTTATTTTTATTTTTGTGTCAGAGTCAAAATGGGTTCATGTCTTTCTTACTGGACAGAAATCATTTGTATCTCCACCAGACACAAATATACATGTTAACATACAACTTCACAGATTCTGTGCGCTAAGTTGTTGTTGTTGTTGTTGTCATTGTTAGGTGCCATCGAGTCGGTTCCAACTCATAGAGACCCTATGCACAACAGAAGGAAACACTGCCCAGTGCTGCGCTTCCTTACAATCGTTGTTATGCTTGAGCTCATTGTTGCAGCCACTGTGTCGCTCTACCTTGTTGAGTGTCTTCCTCTTTTCCGCTAACCTGTACTCTGCCAAGCATGATGTCCTTCTCCAGGGACTCATCCCTCCTGACAACATGTCCAAAGTATGTAAGATGCAGTCTCGCCATCCTTGCCTCTAAGGAGCATTCTGGTTGTACTTCCTCCAAGACAGATTTGTTCGTTCTTTTGGCGGCCCATGGTATAGTCAATATTCTTTGCCAACACCACGATTCAAAGGTGTCAACTCTTCTTCAGTCTTCCTCATTCATTGTCCAGCTTTCACCTGCATATGATGTGATTGAAAATACCATGGCTTGGATCAGGCGCACTTTAGTTGTCAGGGTGACATCTTTGCTCTTCAACACTTTGAAGAGGTCCTTTGCAGCAGATTTGCCCAATGCAATGCGTCTTTTGATTTCTTGACTGCTGCTTCCATGGCTGTTGATTGTGGATCCTAGTAAAATTAAATCCTTCACAACTTCAATCTTTTCTCTGTTTATCATGATGTTGCTCATTGGTCCAGTTGTGAGGATTTTTGTTTTCTTTATGTTGAGTTGTAATCCATACCGAAGGCTGTGGTCTTTGATCTTCATTAGTAAGTGCTTCAAGTCCTCTTCACTTTCAGCAAGCAAGGTTGTGTCAACTGCATAACACAGATTGTTAATGAGTCTTCCTCCAATCCTGATGCCCCGTTCTTCTTCATGTAGTCCAATTTCTCGTATTATTTGTTCAGCATACAGATTAAATAGGTGTGGTGAAAGAATACAACCCTGACGTGCACTTTTACTGGCGTTAAGCCAATCAGTACCCCTTGTTCTGTCCAAACAACTGCCTCTTGATCTATGTAAAGGTTCCTCATGAGCACAATAAAGTGTTCTGGAATTCCCATTCTTTGCAGTGTTATCTGTAGTTTGTTATGATCCACACAGTCAAATGCCTTTGCATAGTCAATAAAACACAGGTAAACATCCTTCTGGTATTCTCTGCTTTCAGCCAGGATCCATCTGACATCAACAATGATATCCCTGGTTCCATATCCTCTTCTGAAACCGGCCTGAATTCTTCATTGCAAATACCTTCTTCATTGCAAATATCTTCTTTCAGCAACATAAATGGTGACTATAACATGGACTTCGCCAGATAGAACACACAGATATAAAATTGACTACATCTGTGAAAAAAGACCATGGGAAAGATCAATATCATCAGTCAGAACAAGGCCAGGGGCTGACTGTGGAACAGACCATCAATTGCTCATATGCAGTTTCAGGGTGAAACTGAAGAAAATCAGAGCAAGTCCACCAGACCTTGAGTATATCCCACCTGAGTTTAGAGATCATCTCAAGAATAGTTTTGATGCATTGAACACTCGTGACCGAAGACCAGACGAGTTGTGGAATGACATCAAGGACATCATCCTTGAAGAAAGCAAGAGGTCATTGAAAACACAGGAAAGAAAGAAAAGACCAAGATGGAAGTCAGAGGAGACTCTGAAACTTGCTCCTGAGCATTGAGCAGCTAAAGCAAAAGGAATAATCGATGAAGTAAAAGAACTGAACAGAACATTTCAAAGGGCCTCTCGAGAAGACAAAGTAAAGTATTGTAATGACATGTGCAAAGTTTTTTTTTTTTTTCTTGTGCAAAGAGCTGGAGACGGAAAACCAAAAGGGAAGAACACGCCCGGCGTTTCTCAAGCTGAAAGAACTGAAGAAAAAATTCAAGCCTCCAGTTGCAATAGTGAGGGATTCCATGGGGAAAATATTAAACGATGCAGGAAGCATCCAAAGAAGATGGAAGGAATACACAGAGTCATTATACCAAAAAGAATTAGTCGATATTCAACCATTTCAAGAGGTGGCATATGATCAGGAACCAATGGTACTAAAGGAAGAAGTCCAAGCTGCTCTGAAGGCATTGGTGAGAAACAAGGCTCCAGGAATTGATAGAATATCAATTGAGATGTTTCAACAAACAGATGCAGCGCTGGAGGAGCTCACTCATCTATGCCAAGAAATATGGAAGACAGCTTCCTGGCCAACTGACTGGAGGAGATCCATATTTATGCCTATTCCCAAGAAAGGTGACCCAACCGAATGTGGAAATTATAGAACAATACCATTAATATCTCGTGCAAGCAAAATTTTGCTGAAGATCATTCAGAAACGGATGCAGCAGTATATGGACAGGGAACTGTCAGAAATTCAGGCTGGTTTCAGAAGAGGACATGGAACCAGGGATAGCATTGCCCTAACTAAGAGTCAACAGCAAGTCAAACACAAATACATTTTCCCAGAAACTTAAATAATCCTTATGCAGATCTCTTAAACAATGGTCCAGTATGGCATTGAAAGGACAGCCTTCCCTCCTTATTTTTTGTTTTGGATCATTTTTCATAACACTGAGGCAAGAATCAACATAAACTCTGCTTTAGAGACATTGGTTTTCCATTTGAAACAATCAGAATGATGATAACAATAATGATGTTGTTGTCTATCAGGGCTCCTTAATAATGATAATGTACATCAATTTACCCATTTACTCTTGGATAGATACTCTTTCATATTCTTTACAAATATTTTATTCAATTCTTCTAATAAACCTAAAATGTGTGTAATTTTTTCCTTACAAACGTACATTATTTTGACAGCATAAAATTTACAAACGTTTAAACAGCAAAAAGTACTACAAACAACATGAAATTTAAAAATAACAACAACAAAAAAAAAAGAAATGCATATCAAATGTTAATACCCTAGAAATATTCTATGAAATTTAGGATGAATTAATAAACATGCTAAAAACTTCACCTCGGGATGTGGTTCTCATTGACTTGGTATTTTGCTTTGTTGTCCTTGTTAAATTATTGAGGTAAGTATGAAGTTACGTGTACAAATTTGTTCTTTCTTTCTTCCTTTCTTCTTCCTTCCTTCCTTCCTTCCTTCCTTCCTTCCTTCCTTCCTTCCTTCCTTCCTTCCTTCCTTCCTTCCTTCCTTCCTCCCTCCCTCCCTCCCTCCCTCCCTCCCTCCCTTCCTTCCTTCCTTCCTTCCTTCCTTCTCTGTTTCTGTGTCTCTCTCTCTTTCTTTCTTTCTCTCTGTCTCTGTGTCTCTCTTTCTTTCTCGCTGTCTCTGTGTCTCTTTCTTTCTTCCTTTCTCTCTCTCTTTCTTTTTGTCTCTCTTTTTTTCTTTCTTAAGTGTGCTTTAAGTGAAAGTTTACAGTGCAAATTAGTTTCTCACTCAAAAATGTGTATACAAATTGTTTTGTGCCATTGGTTGCAATCCACTCAAACTGTCAGGACTCTCTTCCTTTCCCTTTCCACCCAGTGTTTCTCCTGTCCATTCATTCAGTTTTCCTGTACCTTCCTGTCTTCTCCTCTTTGCATTTGGGAAGGCATTGCCCAGTTGCTCTTCTCTACTTGATAGAACTAAGAAGCATGTTTCTCATTTGTATCATTATTCAATTTACTGCTGTTATTGTTAGGTGTCAGTTTCAACTCATAGCAGCTGAATGTACAGCACTGCCCAGTCCTGTGCCATCCTCACAATAGTTGTTATGCTTGAGCCCATTGTTGTAGACACTGTGTCACTCCATCTCATTGAGGGACTTCCTCTTTTCCCTGAATGTCTACTTTACCAGCATGATGTTCTTCTCCAGGAACTAGTCTCTTCTGATGACATGTCCAAAGTTTATGAGATGTGGTTTTGTCATCCTTGCTTCTAAGGAGCATTCTAGGTGTAATTATTCCAAGACAGGTGTGTTCATTCTTCTGGAAGCCCATGAGATATTCAATATTCTTTGCCAACACTGTAATTCAAAGTCATCATTTCATCTTCGATCTTCCTTATTCATTACCCAGCTTTCACATGCACATGAGGTGATTTAAAGCACCGTGGCTTGGGTCAGACATACCTTTGACTTCAAGGTGACATCTTAGCTTTTTAATATTTTAAAGAGGTCTTATACAGCAGATTTGCCCAATGCGATGTATTGTTTGATTTCTTGACCGCTGCTTTCATGGTGTTGTTCCGGAATTCTCAGTCTTCACAAAGTTATCCATGATTTCTTATGATTCACACAGTGGAATGCCTTTGCGTAGTCAATTTAACACAAGTAAACGTCTTTCTGGTATTCTTTTCTTTCAGCCAAGCTCCATCTGACATCAGCAATGATATCCTTCGTTTCATGTCCTCTTCTGAATCCAGCTTGACTTTCTGGCAGTCCCTATTGATGTACTGCTGCAACTGCTTTTGAATGATCTTCAGCAAAATTTTACTTGGGTGTGATATTAATGAAATTGTTCAATAATTTCCACAATTTTTTGGATCACCTTTCTTTGGAATGGGTACAGATATGGATCTTTTTCAGTTGGTTGGCCAGGCAGCTGCCTTCCAAATTTCTTGGCATAGAAGAGTGAGCACTTCCAACACTGCATCTGTTTTTTAGGCCTATCTAATATTTGGATGAAATGTGGACTTTAGGAGTGGCAACATTTCTGAGTTAGCAGTGATTCCAGGGACCATGGTCTCAGGGGTTCCTCCAGTCTCTGTCGGACCCGTAAGTCTGGTCTTTTTTATGTGAATTTGAATTTTATTTTACATTTTTCTAAGGCTCTGGCTGGTTCCCTTGTTGTGATCCCTATTAGAGCCATCAGTGGTTGTAGTCGGGCACCATCTAGTTCTTCTGGTCTCAGGCTGGTGGAGGCTGCTTCAACTGGCCCATTAGTCCTCCGGACTAATATTTTCCTTATGCGTTTGGTTTTCTTCATTCTTCTTTGCTCCGAATGTGTTGGGACAGACAGACATATCCTAGATTGCTGCTCACAAGCTTTTAAGACTCCAGATGCGACTCACCAAAGTAGGATGTAAAACATTTTCTGTAGAAACTATGTTATGCCAATTGCCTAGATGGTCCCTGAGATCACAGTCCCCAGGCCTAAGCCCCCATAACTCGGTCCCTCAAGGTGTTTGGATGTGTATAGGAAGATCCTATGACTTTGCCTTCATCAAGCTGTGCTGACTTCCATATAGGTGTGCTGTCTTTCCATGCACCAAGGTTAACACTTCTCTGCTACTTACTTAATCATTTCCCCTCCCCAATTCTTCCCTTCCTCATGACCACCAAATACTTTTTTTCTGTGTGTAAACCTTTTCTTAAAACAGTGGTCTCATACAATATTTGTCCTTTTGTGATTGGCCTATTTCACTCAGCATAATGCCCTCCAGATTCATCCATGTTTTGAGATGTTTAGCAGATTCATCATTGTTCTTTATCATTCGTTGCATAGTATTCCATTGTGTGTATGTATCATAATGTTTATCCATTCTTTTGTCAATGGGCACTTATGTTGTTTCCATATTTTTGCTATTGTGAATAATGCTGTAATGAACATGGGTGTCCACATTTCTATTTGTGTGACGGCTCTTATTTCTTTAAGATATATTTCTAGGAGTGAGATTGCTGGATTGTATGGTATTTCTATTTCTAGCTTTTTAAAGAGGGGCGATACAGTTTACCATAATGGTTGTATGATTTTACATTCCCACCCGTAGTTCAATGTTGAAGTGAGATATCAGGTTATAGTTTTGATTTGCATTTCTCTACTGGTTAATGATGATTAACAATTCCTCTTGTGTCTGTTAGCCACCTGAAGGTCTTCTTTGGTGAAGTTCTGTTTACGTCCTTTGCCCATTTTTTAATTGAATTATTTGTCTTTTTGTTGTTGAGGTGTTGAAGAATTCTATAGATTATAGAGATTAGGCACTTGTTGGGTCTATCTTAGCCAAAGTTCCCCCCCCCACCCCCAGTCTGTAAGGTCTCTTTTTACTCTTTTGGTGAATTCTTTTGATGAGCATAAGTGTTTAGTTTTTAGAAGTTCCCAGTTATCTAGTTTATCTTCTCGTGTTTATCCATTGTTAGTTATGGCTTGTATTCTATTTATACCATGTGTTAGGGCCCCTAGTGTTGTACCTATTTTTTCTTTCATGATCTTTATCACTTTAGGTTTTATATTTAGATCTTTGGTCCATTTTGAATTAGTTTTGTGTATGATGTGAAGTTATGGGTCCTGTTTCATTTTTTTACAGATGGACATCCAGTTTTGCCAACACCATTTGTTAACAAGACTGTTCTTTCCCATGTAATGGACTTTGGACCTTTGTCAAAGATCAGCTGATGATAGTGTAAGTTCTTAAATCTGTTCCATTGGTCTACGAGACTGTCCTTGTACCAGTACCAGGATGTTTTGACTACTGTGGCTGTATAGCAGGTTCTGAGATCAGGTAGTGTGAGGCCTACTTTCTTCTTTTTATTCAATAATGTTTAGCTTATCCGGGGCTCCTTTCCTTTCCATATAAAGTTGGTGATTAGTTTTCCATCTTGTTAGAGAGTGCTATTTGTATTTGGATTGTCATTGCATTGTATCATTATATCTCTTTGGGTACCCACCATGAGCAAGGTATGTTAAGGCTACCCATCCATGAGCATGGTATATTTTTCCATTTATGTAGGTCTCTTTTGGTTTCTTGCAGTAGTATTTTGTAGTTTTTTTTTTTTTTTGTGTGTGTGTGTGTGTGTGTGTGTGTGTAGGTTTTTTAAGTCCCTGGTTAAATTTATTCCTAAGTATTTTATCTTCTAGGGGCATTTATAAATGGTATTGTTTTCCTGATTTCTTTTTCTTAGTATTCATTTTTGGTGTACAGGAATCCAATCAATTTTTACAAGTTAATCTTGCATCCTGCCACTCTACTAAATCTTTCTACTAGTTTCAGTAGTTTTCTTTGTGGAATCTTTGGGTTTCTCCATGTATAGGATCATATCATCTGTAAATAGTTATAGTTGTCCTTCCATTCCAATTTAGATGCCTTTCATTTCTTTTTCTTACCTTACTGCTCTATCTAGAACTTTCAGCACAATGTTAAATATGAGTGATGTAATGGGCATCCTTGTTTTGTTGCCATTCTCAGTGCCAAATTTCTTAGCATAGGCAAGTGAGCATTTCTACACTCCATCCAATTGTTGAAACATCTCAATTGGTATTCTATCAATTATTGGAGCCTTGTTTTCCACCAATGCCTTCATTGCAACTTGAAACTCTTCCTTCGGTACCATTTGTACTTGATCATAAGCTACCTCCTCAAATCTTTTTGAATTAGTGGCTGTGTATATTTCTTCCATCTTCTTTTGATGCTTTCTGTATTGTTTAGTATTTTCCCCATAGAATCCTTCAGTATTCCAACTCAAGGCATGATTTTTTTCTTCAGTTCTTTCAGCTTGAGAAACATCAAGCGTGTTCTTCCTTGCAGTTTTCTATCTCCAGGTCTTTGCATATTTCATTACAATACTTTGTCTTCTTGAATAACCCTTTGAAATCTTTTGTTCAGCACATTTGCTTCATCACTTCTTCCTTTCACTTTAGCTACTCTACATTCAAGAGCAAATTTCAGAGTCTCTTTTGACGTCTATTTTGGTCTTTATTTCTTGTATTTTTATTTTATTTTTTATTTCTGAAGCTTTAAGTGAAAGTTTACAAATCAAGTCAGTCTATCATACAAAAACTTATACACACCTTGCTATGTACTCCTAGTTGCTCTCCCCCTAATGAGTCAGCACACTCTTCCTCTCCACCTTGTATTCCCCATCTCCATTAAATCAGCTCCTGTCTCTCTCTGTCTTTTCATCTCACCTTGAGACAAGAGCTGTCCACATAGTCTCATTTGTCTACTTAAGCCAAGAAGCTCAATCCTCACCAGGATCATTTTCTGACTTATACTCAGAAGAGTTGGCTTCAGGAATGGTTTCAGTCTGGGGCTAATAGAGGTTCTGGGGACCATGACCTTCAGAGTCCCTCTAGTCTCAGTCAGACCACTGAGTATAGTATTTTTATAAGAATTTGAAGTCTGCATCCCACTGTTCTGCTGCTCAATCAGGGATTTTCTGTGCGTTCCCTGTCAGGGGAGACATCGGTGGTAGCTGGGCACCATCTAGTTCTTCCGGTCTCAGGCTGATAGAGTCTCTGGGTTATGTGGCCCTTTCTGTCTCTTGGGCTCATCTTTACCTTATGTCTTTGGTGTTCTTAATTCTCCTTTGCTCCAGGTGGGTTGAGACCAGTTGAGGCACTTTAGATGGCCACTTCCTAGCATTTAAGGTCCCACATGCCACTCACCAAAGTGGGATGCAGAACGTTTTCTTAATACATTTTGTTATACCAATTGACCTAGACATCCTCTGAACCCATGGTCCCCAGATCCCCGTCCATGCTACTTGTGCCTTCAAAGCATTTGCTTGTATTCAAGAAACTTCTTTGCTTTTGATTTAGTCCAGTGGTGCTGATCTCCCCTGTATTGTGTGTTGTCTTTCTTTTCACCTAAAATAGTACTTTTCTACTAATTAGTTCATACTCCTCTCCCTCCCTCCCCACCCTCATAACCATTAAAGAATATTTTCTTCTGTGTTTAAACTTTTTTTTTTGAGTTCTTATAATAATGGCCTCATACAATATTTGTCCTTTTGCAACTGGTTAATTTCACTAAGCATAATGCCTTCCAGATTCCTCCATGTTATGAGCTGTTTCACGTATTCAATGTTGTTCTTAATTGTTGCATGGTATTCTATTATGTGAATATATCATAATCTATCCATTCATCCTTGGTTCCTTCTATCTTTTTGCTATTGTAAACAGTGCTGCAATGAACATGGGTGCGTATATATCTTTTTGTGTAAGAGCTCTTATTTCTCTAGGGTATATTCCAAGGGGTGAGATTGCTGGGTCTATTTCTAGCTTTTTAAAGAACAGCCAATTTGATTTCCAAAGAAGTTGTACCATTTTACATCGCTACCCGCAGTGTATAATTGTTCCACTCTCTCCACAACCTCTCCAACGATTATTATTTTCTGTTTTTTGGATTAATGCCAGCCTTGTGGGGGTGAGATGGTATAACATTGTACATTTGATTTGCATTTCTCTAATGGCTAATGACATAAGTATTCCCTCGTGTATCTATTAGTCACTTAAATGTCTTCTTTGATGAAGCGCATGTTCATATCCTTTGCCCATTTTCTAATTGGGTTGTTTTTTTGTTACTAAGTTTTTGCAGTATCATGTAGATTTTAGAGATCAGATGCTGATCGGATTTGTTATAGCCAAAAACTTTTTCCCAGTCTATAGGTAATCTTTTTTTTTTAATAATTTTTATTGTGCTTTAAGTGAAAGTTTACAAATCAAGTCAGTCTGTCGCGTATAAGCTTATATACACCTTACTACATATTCCCATTTACTCTCCCCCTAATGAGTCAGCCCACTCCCTTCTTCCAGTATCTCCTTTCATGACCGTTTTGCCAGCTTCTAACCCTCTCTACCCTCCCATCTCCCCTCCAGACAGGAAATGCCAACACAGTCTCAAGTGTCCACCTGATACAAGTACTTGACTCTTCATCAGCATCTCTCTCCAACCCATCATCCAGTCTCTTCCATGTCTGATGAATAGTCTTTGGGAATGGTACCTGTCCTGGGCCAACAGAAGGTTTGGGGACCATGAGTGCCAGGATTCTTCTAGTCCCAGTCAGACCATTAAGTCCGGTCTTCTTATGAGAATTTGGGGTCTGCATCCCACTGTTCTCCTGCTCCCTCAGGGGTTTTCTGTTGTGCTCCCTGTCAGGGCAGTCATCGGTTGTGGCCGGGCACCATCTAGTTCTTCTGGTCTCAGGATGATGTAAGTCTCTAGTACATGTAGCCTTTTCTGTCTCGGACTCATAGTTATCGTGTGATCTTGATGTTCTTCATTCTCCTTTGATCCAGGTGGGTTGAGACCAATTGATGCATCTTAGATGGCTGCTTGTTAGCATTTAAGACCCCAGACGCCACTGTCCAAAGGGGGATGCGGAATGTTTTCATAATAGAATTTATTTTGCCAATTGACTTAGAAGTCCCCTTAAGCCATAGTCCCCAAACCCCCCCCCTTGCTCCGCTGACCTTCGAAGCATTCAGTTTATCCCGGAAACTTCTTTGCTTTTGGTCCAGTCCAGTTGAGCTGTCCTTCCACGTACTGAGTATTGTCCTTCCCTTCACCTAAAGTAGTTCTTATCTACTAACTAATCAGTAAATAACCCTCTCCCACCCTCCCTCAATCACCCATCTCTTAACCACAAAGGAATGTGTTCTTCTCAGTTTATACTATTTCTGAAGAACTTATAATAGGGGTCTTATACAGTATTTGTCCTTTTGCATCTGACTAATTTCACTCAGCATAATGCCTTCCAGGTCCCTCCATGTTATGAAATGTTTCACAGATTCTCACTGTTCTTTATCGATGCGTAGTATTCCATTGTGTGAATATACCACAATTTATTTAACCATTCATCCATCGATGGACACCTTGGTTGCTTCCAGCTTTTTGCTATTGTAAACAGTGCTGCAATAAACATGGGTGTGCATGTATCTGTTTGTGTAAAGGCTCTTATTTCTCTAGGGTATATTCTGAGGAGTGGGATTTCTGGGTTGTATGGTAGTTCTATTTCTAACTTTTTAAGAAAATGCCAGATAGATTTCCAAAGTGGTTGTACCATTTTACATTCCCACCAACAGTGTATAAGAGTTCCAAACTCTCCACAGCCCCTCCAACATTTATTATTTTGTGTTTTTTGGATTAATGCCAACCTTGTTGAAGTGAGATGGAATCTCATCGTAGTTTTAATTTGCATTTCTCTAATGGCTAATGATCGAGAGCATTTTCTCACGTATCTGTTAGCTGCCTGAATATCTTCTTTAGTGAAGTGCGTGTTCATATCCTTTGCCCACTTTTTGATTGGGTTGTTTATCTTTTTGTGGTTGAGTTTTAACAGAATCATATAGATTTTAGAGATCGGGCACAGGTCAGAGATGTCATAGCTGAAATTTTTTTCCCAATCTGTAGGTGGTCTTTTTACTCTTTTAGTGAAGTCTTTAGATGAGCATAGATGTTTGATTTTTAGGAGTTCCCAGCTATCTGGTTTCTCTTCGTCATTTTTGGTAATGTTTTGTATTCTGTTTATGCCTTGTATTAGGGCTCCTAACGTTGTCCCTATTTTTTCTTCCATGATCTTTATCATTTTAGTCTTTATGTTTAGGTCTTTGATCCACCTAGAGTTAGTTTTTGTGCATGGTGTGAGGTATGGGTCCTGTTTCATTTTTTTGCAAATGGATATCCAGTTATGCCAGCACCATTTGTTGGAAAGACTATCTTTTCCCCAATTAACTGACACTGGGCCTTTGTCAAATATCAGCTGCTCATATGTGGATTTTTTTTTCATATGTGGATGGATTTATATCTGGGTTCTCAATTCTGTTCCATTGGTCTATGTACCTGTTGTTGTACCAGTACCAGGCTGTTTTGACTACTGTGGCTGTATAATAGGTTCTAAAATCAGGTAGAGTGAGGCCTCCCAGTTTCTTCTTCTTTTTCAGTAATACTTTACTTATTTGGGTTTCTTTCCCTTCCATCTGAAGTTGGTGATTTGTTTCTCCATCACTTTAAAAAATGTCATTGGAATTTGGATCGGAAGTGCATTGTATGTATAGATGGCTTTTGATAGAATAGACATTTTTTACTATGTTAAGTCTTCCTATCCATGAGCAAGGTATGTTTTTTCACTTATGTAGGTCCATTTTAGTTTCTTGCACTAGTACTTTGTATTTTTTTTGTATAGGTCTTTTACATCTTTCGTAAGATTTGTTTCTAAGTATTTTATCTTCTTGGGGGCTACTGTGAATGGTATTATTTTTCGTGATTTCCTCTTCGATGTTCTTTTTTTGATGTAGAGAAATCCAAGTGATTTTTTTATGTTTATCTTGTAACCTGAGACTCTGCCGAACTCTTCTATTAGTTTCAGTGGTTTTCTGGAGGATTCCTTAGGGTTTTCTGTGTATGAGATCATGTCATCTGCAAATAGAGATAATTTTACTTCCTCCTTGCCAATGCAGGTGCCTTTGTTTCTTTGTCTAGACTAATTGCTCTGGCTAGGACCACTAGCACAAGGTTGAATAAGAGCAGTGATAAAGGGCATCCTTGTCTGGTTCCCATTCTCAAGGGAAATGCTTTCAGGCTCTCTCCATTTCAAATGATGTTGGCTGTTGGCTTTGTATAAAAAAAAAAAAAAAATTTTTTTTTTTTTTTATTCCAGTTGTTATGTTGAGGAATTTTCCTTCTATTCCTATTTTTCTGAGAGTTTTTTTTAATCAGGAATGTGTGTTGGACTTTGTCAGATTCCTTTTCTGCCTCAATTGATAAGATCATGTGGTTTTTGTCTTTTGTTTTATTTATATGGTGGATTACATTAATGGTTTTTCTAATATTAAGCCAGCCTTGCATACCTGGTATAAATCCCACTTGGTCATGGTGGATTATTTTTTTGATATGTTGTTGAATTCTATTGGCTAGAATTTTTTTGAGGATTTTTGCATCTATGTTCATGAGGGATATAGGTCTGTAATTTTCTTTTTTTTTTTACCTGGTTTTGGTATTAGGGATATGGTGGCTTCATAGAATGATTTAGGTAGTATTCCATCATTTTCTATGCTTTGAAATACCTTTAGTAGTAGTGGTGTTAACTCTTCTCTGAAAGTTTGGTAGAATTCTGCAGTGAAGCCATCCAGGCCAGGGCTTTTTTTTCTTGGGAGTTTTTTGATTACCTTTTCAATCTCTTTTTTTGTTATGTTGTTCTACTTCTGATTGTGTTAGTTTAGGTAGGTAGTGTTTTTCTAGGAATTCATCCATTTCTTCTAGGTTTGCAAATTTGTTAGAGTATAATATTTGTAATAATCTGATATGATTCTTTTAATTACAGTTGGGTCTGTTGTGATACGGTCCATGTCGTTTCTTTTTCAGGTTATTTGGTTCCTTTCCTGTATTTCTTTAGTCAGTCTGGCCAATGGTTTATCAATTTTGTCAATATTTTCAAAGAACCAGCTTTTGACTTTGTTAATATTTTCAATTGTTTTTCTGTTCTCTATTTCGTTTAGTTCAGCTCTGATTTTTATTATTTGTTTTCTTCTGGTGCCTGATGGATTCTTTTGTTGCTCACTTTCTATTTGTTCAAGTCGTAGGGACAGTTCTCTGATTTTGGCTCTTTCTTCTTTTTGTATGTGTGCATTTATCGATATAAATTGACCTCTGTGCACTCTTTTTGCTGTGTCCCAGAGTTTTTGATAAGAAGTGTTTTCATTCTCGTTGCATTCTATGAATTTCTTTATTCCCTCCATAATGTCTTCTATAACTCAGTCTTTTTTCAACAGGGTATTGTTCAGTTTCCAAGTATTTGATTTCTTTTCTCTGATTTTTCTGTTATTGATTTCCACCTTTATGGTCTTGTGGTCTGAGAAGATGCTTCGTAATATTTTGGATCCTGCAAAGGTTTGTTTTATGGCCTAATATGTAGTCTATTCTAGAGAATGTTCCATGTGCACTAGGAAAAAAAGTATACTTTGCAGCTGTTGGGTGGAGTGTTCTGTATAGGTCTATGAGGTCAAGTTGCTTGGTTGTAGCAATTAGGTCTTCTGTGTTTCTACTGAGCTTCTTACTGGATGTCCTGTCCTTCTCCGAAAGTGGTGTGTTGAAGTCTCCTACTATAATTGTGGAGGTGTCTATCCCACTTTTCAGTTCTGTTAAAATTTGTTTTATGTATCTTGCAGCTGTGTCATTGAGTGCATAAGTATTTAATATGGCTATATCTTCCTGGTCAATTGTCCCTTTAATCATTATGTAGTGTCCTTCTTTATCCTTTTTGGTGGATTTAACTTTAAAGTCTATTTTGTCAGAAATTAATATTGCTACTCCTGCTCTTTTCTGATTGTTGTTTGCTTGGTGTATTTTTTTCCATTCTTGAGTTTTAGTTTGTTTGTGTCTCTAAGTCTAAGGTGTGTCTCTTGTAGGCAGCATATAGACGGATCATGTTTCTTTATCCAGTCTGAGACTCCCTGTCTCTTTATTGGTGCATTTAGTCCATTTACATTCAGCATAATTATAGATCAGTATGTCTTTAGTGCTGTCATTTTGATGCCTTTTTGTGTGTGTTGTTGACAATTTCATTTTTCCACTTACTTTTTTGTTCTGAGATGTTTTTCTTTGTAAATTGTGTTTTCCTCATTTTCATAGTAGTTGAATATATGTTTGTTGAGTCATTATGTTTTTCTTGGTTTTTATTTTTTGAGTTATGGAATTGTTAGACCTCTTTGTGGTTACCTTAATATTTGCCCCTATTTTTCTAAGTAAAAACCTAACTTGTATTGTCCTGTATCACCTTGTTTTCCTCTCCATATGGCAGTTCTATTCCTCCTGTATTTATTCCTTCTTTTTGATTATTGTGGTCTTTTACCAAATGACTTCAATGTTTCCCTGTTTTGAGTATTTTTTTCTTTTTAAAATTAATCTTAATTTGTTTTTGTGATTTCCTTATTTGAGTTGATATCAGGATGTTCTGTTCTGTGACCCTGTGTTGTGTTATCTGATGTTATTGATTTTCTGACCAATATCCTTTAGTATTTCTTCTAGCTTTGGTTTGGTTTTTGCAAATTCTCTAAGCTTGTGTTTATCTGTAAATGTTTTAATTTTGCCTTCATATTTTAGAGAGAGTTTTGCTGGATAAATGATCCTTGTCTGGCAGTTTTTCTCCTTCAGTGCTCTGTATATGTCATCCCATTGCCTTCTTGACTGCATGGTTTCTGCTGAGTAGTCTGAACTTATTGATTCTCCTTTGTAGGAGACCTTTCTTTTCTCCCTGGCTGCTTTTAAAATTTTCTCTTTCTCTTTGGTTTTGGCAAGTTTGATGATAATATGTCTTGATGGTTTTCTTTTTGGATCTATCTTATATGGGGTTCAATGAGCATCTTGGATAGATATCCTTTCGTCTTTCATGATGTCAGTGAAGTTTTCTGCCAACAGATCTTCAACTATTCTCTCTGTATTTTCGGTTATCCCTCCTTGTTCTGGAACTCCAATGACACACAAATTATTCTTCTTGATAGAGTCCCACATGATCTTTCAGGTTTCTTCATTTCTTAAAATTCTTTTATCTGATTTTTTTCGACTATATTGATTGTTTTTTTTTGTTTTTGTTTTTTTTTTTTTTGTCAATTGCTTTATCCTCCACCTCCCCAACTCTGCATTCCAAATCCTCAATTCTGCTCCTCTGACTCCCTATTGAGTTGTCTAATTCTGCAATTTTACTGTTAATTTTTTGGATTTCTGAATGCTGTCTCTCTATGGATTCCTGTAGCTTATTAATTTTTACACTATGCTCTTGAATAATCTTTTTGATTTCTTCAACTGCTTTTTCAGTGTGTTCCTTGGCTTTTTCTGTAGATTGCATTATTTCATTTTTGAGGTCATCCCTGATGTCTTGAAGCATACTGTACATTAGTTTTTTATATTCTGCATCTGGCAATTCGAGGATTGTATCTTCATTTGGGAAAGATTTTGATTCTTTAATTTGGGGATTTGTAGAAGCAATCATGGTCCACTTCTTTATGTGGTTTGATATCGACTGCTGTCTCCGAGCCATCTATAAGATATTGTAATGACTTATTTTATATTTGCTCACTGAGTCTTATCTTGTTTCGTTTTCTTTCAATATACGTAGATGGGCTACTAGATGGTGCTGTCTTCATTGTTGTAGCCTTTGAATCATTTATGTTCTATTACCAGGTAGTTTGGGCTGTTACCAGATATATAAGCTTAAGAGTCTATTCACTATTATTGAGTAGAGTCTGATTTTTGGTCACCAAGTGTGTGGTGTAGACTGTCACCTATTCACTTAGAGGAGTGGTGGTGATAGTTGTGTGTGCCAGCTTCTAGTAGCAGCAGGGGGTCACATTCCAGGGGAGCAGGATGCTGACATGCTTCCTCCAGGTGCCAGTGATGTAGCTGTGTCTCTATTCCTAAAGCATTTTGGCTGGTGGGCTCTGCAGCTGTACCTTAGGCACCCAATGCATGTACCTCTACAGATTGGTAGATGTCACTATCCTGAGACCCCTATGGCAGGAGGTTAGGTGGTTTGGGTGGAGCTTCAGCCCTCAGCTCCCCATTGTGGGTCAGTGAGGGCTCTGTTTAATAGGTAGAGATATCAGACCTGGGAAGCTTGTCTTTCCGGTAATCTGCTAAAACAATTAGAGTTAGATCCCTATGAGAATTGCCTTTGCATTATAATAGCCACCTTGTTCCCTGTAGGGATGAAAGCCCAAGACTGTGGATCTCATATTCTTGGCTGGAGCTGGTTCTGTATTTTTAGTCCAATTTCAGGAAGTCAGGGAAGGATTCTTGGTTCCCAGGTTTTTTGTAGCTGCTTATCTCAGGCCAGGAGAATGGGTTAGGAAAAGACAAAACAAACAAAGAAAAAAAAACCACAGAGCACTTCACTCTGGACCAGGAAATTCCAATGTTAATGAAGCCACTGGGAAGGGGAGGGGAGGGATCAGATAGTTAGGAGAGAGTAGCACCCAGGAATATAGGCATAGTTACTTATCTTGCTTTGTGAGGACTGTTTTATCTGAAAATCCCGATGCGCGTGTAGCCTGTGTGCATTGGCTAGGTCGAGATTGCCCCCAAGGGTCAGGCCTGAGTCCTGTGCATGTGCTGTCTCAGAAGTTGTGGTCAGTTCCTCCGCTCCCAGTCCAAAGCCCAGCGCCACGGTTCCCCGGCTGGGAAGGCATACTCTAGGCTTCAAAACGAGTTGCTGCCTCCTGGTGACTTCTCCTCCTGTCAGCTGCATTGCTGCGCTGCCCGCATGCACTGGCTGGGCTTCCCCCGAGGTCACTTCTGGGGGCTAGAGCTTCGTCCCGTTTGCGCCGTCTCAGGATGCCGCGCTTAGCTCCCCTGCGCCAAGTCCGAATCCTGGTGCCAAGGTTTTCTGACTGGGATGCTGGCTCCAGGCTCCAAAAACAGTCGCTGCTTCCCCGTGGTTGCTCGTTTGTTCTCTCATTAGCCGCATCAATGTGCAGCCTGCTTGCACTGGCTGAGTCTCTACAGAGGTTACCCCAGGGGACTAGGGGTTAGGGCTGTGTCCTGTGCCTGCCCCGCCTCAACAAGCTGCTATAGCCCTGCCACTCGGCACCAGGGAACTGCAAGGGCTGAAGGCTGTGGAGTGGGTCACGGGTTCCAGAAGCCGTCGCTGGTTCAGGGCGCAGCTTTTCGCTCACCTGTCACTCAGGTCAACTCTTTAGATCTGTGTTTGATGGTCAGAGTTCGTAGATTGTCATGTATGTGATCGATTCACTTGTTTTTCCAAGTCTTTGTTGCAAGAGGGATCCGAGGTAGCATCTACCTAGTCAGCCATCTTGGCCCTGCCTTTATAGTTAATCTTTTTACTCTTTTGCTGAAGTCTTTGGATGAGCATAAGTGTTTGATTTTTTTTAGAAGCTCCCAATAAACTAGCCTCTCTTCTGGTGTTTGTGCATGGTTAGTTACAGTTTGTATGCTGTTTATGCCATGTACTAGGACTCCTAGAGTTGTTCCTATTTTTTCTTCTGTGATCTTTATCATTTTAGATTTTCTATTTATGACTTTGATCCATGATCTTGAGCATGGTGTGAGGTATGGGTCTTGTCTCATTTTATTGCAGTTGGATAACCAGTTATGCCAGTACCATTTTTTAAATAGACTATCTTTTCCCTGTTTAACAGACTTTTCACCCTTTGTCAAACATTAGCTTCTCATATGTGGATAGATTAGCATCTGGATTCTTAGTTCTGTTCCATTGGTCTATGTATCTGTTGTTGTACCAGTACCAGGCTGTTTTGACAACTGTGGCAGTATAATATGTTCTAAAAACAGGTAGTGTGAGGCCTCCCACTTTGTCCTTCTTTTTCAGTAATCCTTTACTTATCTGGGACCTCTTCCCTTTCCGTACAAATATGGTGATTTGTTTCTCCATCTCATTAAAAAAAAGCCATTGGAATTTGGATCAGAATTGCATTGTGTCTACTGATCACTTTCGGTAGAATAGGCATTTTTGCAATATTAAGTCTTTCTCTCCAAGAGCAAGGTATGTTTTTCCACTTATGTAGGCCTCTTTTGGTTTCTTGCAGTCATGTCTTGTAGTTTTCTTTGCATAGGTCTTTTACATCTCTGATTAGATTTATTCCTAATATTTTATGTTCATGCGGGCTATTGTAAATGGTATTGATTTGGTGATTTCCTTTTTAAAGATTTCTTGTGGTTTAGAGAAATCCAACTGATTTTTGTATGTTTATCTTATATCCTGATACTGTGCTGAAATTTTCTATTAGTTCCAGTAGTTTTTTTATGGATTCTTCAGGGTTTTCTGTGTATAAGATCATATCATCTGCAAATAAAGATACTTCCACTTCTGCCTTACCAGTTTGGATGTCCTTTATTTATTTATCTGGCTCAATTGCTCTGGCTAGGACCTCCAGCACAATGTTGAATAAAAGAGATGATAAAGGGCATTCTTGTCTGATTTCCATTCTCAAGGAGAGTGCTTTAAGATTCCCTCCATTTAGGATTATGTTGGCTGTTGGCTTTGTATAAATGCTCTTTATTACATTGAGTAAGTTTCCTTCTATTCCTATTTTGCTGAGAATTTTTATCATGAATGGGTGTTGGACTTTGTCAAATGCCTTTTCTTCATCAATTGATAAGATCATGTGGTTCTTGCCTTTTGTTTTATTTATATGATGCATTATATTGTTTTTCTAATGCTGAACCATCCCTGCATACCTGGTGTGAATCCCACTTGGTCAAGGTGAATAATTTTTTGATATGTTGTTGAATTCTATTGGCTAGAATTTTGATGAAGATTTTTGCATCCAAGTTCATGAGGGATATAGGTCTGTGATTTTCTTTTTTTGTTGTGTCTTTACCTGGTTTTGGTATCAGGGATATTGTCTTAGTCATCTAGTGCTGTTACAACAGAAATACCACGAGTGGATGGCTTTAACAAAGAGAAATTTATTTTCTCACAGTAAAGTAGGCTAAAAGTCCAAATTCAGGATGGTGGCTCCAAGGGAACCCTTTCTCTCTCTCTTGGCCCTGGAGGAAGGTACTTGTCCTCAATCTTCCCCCAGTTGAGGAGCTTCTCATGTGCAGGGACCCCAGGTCCAACAGACGTGCTCTGCTTCCAGTGCTGCTTTCCTGGTGGTATGAGATCCTCCTGTATCTCTGCTTGCTTCTTTCTTTTATATCTCAAGGCATTACCTCAAGAGACAATCCAATTTTATACATTGAATCCTACTTTACTAACACAACTGTTGCCCATCCTCCCTCATTAACATCATAGAGGCAGGATTTACAACATACAGGAAAATCTCACAATATCAGGAATCACTTCCCAGTCAAAATGATACACACAGTTTTTGAGGACATAATTCAATACACAACAGATATGCTGGCTTCATGGAATGAATTTGGGAGTAGTCCATCATTCTCTATGCTATGAAATATGTTTAGTAGTAGTGGGTCTAACTGTTCTCTGAAAGTTTGCTAGAATTCTCCAGTGAAGCCAACAGGATCAGGGTTTTTTTTATTGGGACATTTTAATTACCGTTTCAATCTCTTCTTTTGTTATGGGTTTATTTAATTGTTCTACCTCTGTTTGTGTTAATTTAGGTAGGTAGTGTGTTTCTAGAAATTTGTCCATGTCTTCTAGGTTTTCAAATTTTTTAGAGTGCAAGTTTTCATAGTCATCTGTTATGATTTTTTTAATTTCAGTTGGGTCTGTTGTGCTATTACCCATCTCATTTCTTATTCAGGTTATTTGCTTCCTCTCCTGTTTTTTTTTTTTTTTTCTTTTTTGGTCAGTTTGATCAATGATTTATTGATTTTCTAATCTTTTCAAAGAAACAGTTTTTGTCTTGTTAAGTCTTTCAATTGTTTTTCTGTTCTCTATTTCATTTAATTCTGCCCTAATTTTTATTATTTTCTTTCTTCTGGTCCCGGAGGTTTCTTTTGTTGCACTCTATTTCTTCAAGTTATAGGGATAATTCTTTGGATTTTGGCCTTTTCTTATTTTTGGATGTGTGCATTTTGTTGTTGTTGTTGTTAGGTGCTGTCAAGTAGGTTCTGACTCATAGCGACCCTATGCACAACAGAACAAAGCACTGTCCCATCCTGTGCCATCCTTACAATCGTTGTTATGCTTGAGTTCATTGTTGCAGCCACTGTGTCAATCCACCTCGTTGAGAGTCTTCCTCTTTTCTGCTGACCCTGTACACTGCCAAGCAGGGTGTCCTTCTCCAGGGACTCATCCCTCCTGACAACATGTCCAAAGTATGTAAGATGCAGTCTCACCATCCTTGCCTCTAAGGAGCATTCTGGTTGTACTTCTTCCAAGACAGATTTGTTCCTTCTTTTGGCAGTCCATGGTATATTCAATATTCTTTGCCAGCACCACAATTCAAAGGCGTCAACTCTTCTTCAGTCTTCCTCATTCATTGTTCAGCTTTCACATGCATATGATGCGATTGAAAATACCATGGCTTGGGTCAGGCGTACCTTAGTCTTCAGGGTGACATCTTTGCTCTTCAACACTTTGAAGAGGTCCTTTGCAGCAGATTTGCCCAATGCAATGTGTCTTTTGATTTCTTGACTGCTGCTTCCATGGCTGTTGATTGTGGGTTCAAATAAAATGAAATCCTTGACAACTTCAATCTTTTCTCCATTTATCATGATGTTGCTCATTGGCCCAGTAGTGAGGATTTTGGTTTTCTTTATGTTGAGGTGTAATCCATAGTGAAGGCTGTGGTCTTTGATCTTCATTAGTAAGTGATTCAAGTCCTCTTCACTTTCAGCAAGCAAGGTTGTGTCAACTGCATAACACAGGTTGTTAATGAGTCTTCCTCCAATCCTGATGCCCTGTTTTTCTTCATATAGTCTAGCTTCTCGTATTATTTGTTCAGCATACAGATTAAATAGGTATGGTGAAAGAATACAACCCTGATGCACACCTTTCCTGACTTTAAATCAATCAGTATCCCCTTGTTCTGTCTGAACAACTGCCTTTGATCTAAGTAAAGGTTCCTCATGAGCACAATAAAGTGTTCTGGAATTCCCATTCTTCGCAGTGTTATCCATAGTTTGTTATGATCCACACAGTCGAGTGCCTTTGTATAGTCAATAAAACACAGGTAAACATCCTTCTGGTATTCTCTGCTTTCAGCCAGGATCCATCTGACATCAGCAATGATATCTATGGTTCCAAGTCTTCTGAAACCAGCCTGAATTTCTGGCAGATCCCTGTCGATATACTGTTACAGACTTCTTTGAATGATCTTTAGCAAAAGGTTGCTTGCGTGTGCTATTAATGATATCGTTCTATAATTTCCACATTCGGTTGGGTCACCTTTCTTGGGAATAGGCATAAATATGGATCTCCTCCAGTCAGTTGGCCAGGAAGCTGTCTTCCATATTTCTTGGCATAGACGAGTGAGCACCTCCAGCTCTGCATTTGTTTGTTGAAACATCTTAATTGATATTCCATCAATTCTTGGAGTCTTCTTTTTTGCCAATGCCTTCAGAAAGGACTTGGACTTCTTCCTTCAGTACCATTGGTTCCTGATCATATGCCACCTCTTGAAATGGTTGAACATTGAATACTTCTTTTTGGTCTAATGACTCTGTGTATTCCTTCCATCTTCTTTGGATGCTTCCTGCGTTATTTAATATTTTCCCCATGGAATCCTTCACTATTGCAACTCGAGGCTTGAATTTTTTCTTCAGTTCTTTCAGCTTGAGAAATGCTGGACATGTTCTTCCCTTTTGGTTTTCCATCACCATCCATTTGCACAAGTCATTATAATACTTTATTTTGTCTTCTCGAGAGGCCCTTTGAAATATTTTGTTCAGTTCATTTACTTCATCAATTCTTCCTTTTGCTTTAGCTGCTCAATGCTCAAGAGCAAGTTTCAGAGTCTCCTCTGAAATCCATCTTGGTCTTTTCTTTCTTTCCTGTCTTTTCAGTGACCTCTTGCTTTCTTCATGGATGATGTCGTTCCACAACTCGTCTGGTCTTTGGTCGCTAGTGTTCAATGCATCAAATCTATTCTTGAGATGGTCTCTAAATTCAGGTGAGATATACTCAAGGTCATATTTTGGCTCTGGTGGACTTGCTCTGATTTTCTTCATTTTCAGCTTGAAATTGCGTATGAGCAATTGATGGTCTGTTCCACAGTCGGCCCCTGGCCTTGTTCTGACTGATAATATTGAGCTTTTCCATCGTCTCTTTCCACAGATGTATTCAATTTGATTTCTGTGTATTCCATCTGGAGAGGTCCATGTGTATAGTCGCCGTTTAAGTTGCTGAAAGAAGGTATTTGCAATGAAGAAGTCGTTGGTCTTGCAAAATTCTATCATTCGATCTCCGGCACTGTTTCTGTCACCAAGGCTGTATTTTCCAACTATTGATCCTCTTCTTCATTTACTACTTTCGAATTCCAATTGCCAGTAATTATCAATGCATCTTGACTGCGTGTTCAATCAATTTCAGATTGCAGCAGCTGATAAAAATCTTCTATTTCTTCATCTTTGGCACTAGTGGTTGGTGAATGCAACACCATTCCTCTTCGAGCTCTCATTCCCAGCATAGTAGACTATATGATTGTCTGATTCAGTATGGCCAATACCAGTCCATTTCAGCTTACTAATGCCTAGGATATCGATGTTTATGCATTCCATTTCATTTTTGACGATTTCCAATTTTCCTAGAGTCATACTTCGTACATTCCAGGTTCTGATTATTAATGGATGTTTGCAGTTTTTTCTTCTCATTTTGAGTCGTGCCACATCAGCAAATGAAGGTCTCGAAAGCTTTATTCCATCCACATCATTAGGGTCGACTCTACTTTGAGGAGGCAGCTCTTCCCCAGTCATCTTTTGAGTGCCTTCCAACCTGGGGGGCTCATCTTCCAGCACTATATCAGACAATGTTCCACTGCTATCCATAAGGTTTTCACTGGATAATGCATTTCAGAAGTAGACTGTTGGGTCCTTCTTCCTAGCGTGTCTTAGCCTGGAAGCTCAGCTGAAACCTGTCCTCCATGGGTGACCCTACTGATATTTGAATACATGTGGCATAGCTTCCAGCATCACAGCAACACACAAGGCCCCACAGTACGACAAACTGACAGACATTTTGATTTATTACTATAAATTGACCCCTGAACCCTGCTTTAGCTGTGTCCCAAAGGTTCTGGTAGGAAGAGTTTTCATTCTCATTGGATTCTATGACTTTCTTTATTCTGTACTTAATTTCTTCTATAACCCAGGAGCTTTTAAGGGAGGTGTTGTTCAGTTTCCATGTGCTTGATTTTTTTTTCTCCCTTGCTTTTTCTGTTATTGACTTCTACTTTTCTGACTTTATGGTCAAAGAAGATGCTTTGTAATATTTCAATGTTTGGATTCTGCTAAGGCTTCCTTTATGACATAATATGTGGACCATTCTAGAGAAGTTTCCACATGCGTTGTAAAAGAATGCACACTTGTCTACCGTCGGGTGAAGTGTTCTGTACACATCTATGAGGTCAAGTTGGTTGATTGTGGCATTTAGATCTTCTGTGTCTTTATTGAGCTTCTTTCTGGATGTCCTGTCCTTCACCGAAAGTTGTGTTGAAGTCTCCTACTATTATTGTGGAGCTGTCTATCTCTCTTTTCAATGTTGTTACAGTTTGCTTTATGTATGTTGAAGCCCTGTCGTTTGGTGTTTAAATATTTATTATGGTTATGTCCTCCAGGTATACTGTTCCTTTAATCATTATACAGTGTCCTTCTTTATCCTTTGTGGTGGATATAACTTTAAAGTCTATTTTGTCAGAAATTAATATTGCCATTCCTGCTCTTTTTTGATTCTTGTGTATTTGATATGTTTTTTTTCCATGCTTTGAGTTAGTTCGTTTGTGTCTTTAAGTCTAAGGTGTGTTTCTTAAAGGCAGCATATAGACGGATCCTATTTTTTTATCCATTCTTCCACTCTCTGTCTCTTTATTAATGCGTTTAGTCCATTTACATTCAGCATAGTCATGGATAGGTAAGAGTTTAGTGCTGTCAAATTGATGTCTTTTTTGTGTGTTGTTGAGTTTCTTTTTTCCACTTAATTTTTTGTGCTGAGTAGATTTTCTTTATATATTTCCTTTTCCTCTTTTTGATTTTGTTTCTGCTGAGTCTTTGTGTTTTTCTTTCAATGTGTAGAATTGCTAGTCTCCTTTGTGGTTACCTTAATATTTACCCTTAATTTTCTAAGTTTAAGCCAAACTTTCTCTCTTTACATTGCCTTGACTTTCTCTCCATATGAAAGATCTATGACTTCATTTTTTAATTCCTTCTTTATTGATTTAATGTTGTCATCTTTTTCATAATGAAATCACTGTTTCCCTGTTTTCAGTGTTTTAGCTTTGATTCATTTTTTTGATTTCCCTATATGGTTTGATATCTGGATGCTATGTCCTGTGTTCTAGTCTTGGGTTGTTATCTGATGGTATTGATTTTCTAATCAGAGGACTCCCTTTAGTATTTCTTTTTTTTTTTTTAATAATTTTGTTGAGCTTTAAGTGAACGTTTACAAATCCTATCAGTCTGCCACATATAAGCTTATATACACCTTACTCCATACTCCCACTTACTCTTCCCCTAATGAGTCCGCCCTTCCAGTCTCTCCTTTCTGAGCTGACCTTCCGTGTATTGAGTATTGTCCTTCCCTTCACCTAAAGTAGTTCTTATCTACTATCTAATCAGTAAATAACCCTCTCCCGCCCTCCCTCCCCCCCCCTCGTAACCAGAAATGTATGTGTTCTTCTCAGTTTATACTATTTCTGAGGATCTTATAATAGTGGCCTTATATAATATTTGTCCTTTTGCATCTGACTAATTTCACTCAGCATAATGCCTTCCAGGTCCCTCCATGTTATGAAATGTTTGACAGATTCGTCCCTGTTCTTTATCGACGCGTAGTATTCCATTGTGTGAATATACCACAATTTATTTAACCATTCATCCGTCGGTGGACACCTTGGTTGCTCCCAGCTTTTTGCTATTGTAAACAGAGCTGCGATAAACATGGGTGTGCGTATACCTGTTCATGTGAAGGCTCTTATTTCTCTAGGATATATTCCGAGCAGTGGGATTTCTGGGTTGTATGGTAGTTCTATTTCTAACTTTTTAAGAAAATGCCAGATAGATTTCCAAAGTGGTTGTACCATTTTACATTCCCACCAACAGTGTATAAGAGTTCCAAACTCTCCACAGCCCCTCCAACATTTATTATTTTGTGTTTTTTGGATTAATGCCAGCCTTGTTGGAGTGAGATGGAATCTCATCGTAGTTTTTATTTGCATTTCTCTAATGGCTAATGATTGAGAGCATTTTCTCAAGTGTCTGCTACCTGCCTGAATATCTTCTTTAGTGAAGTGCGTGTTCATACCCTTTGCCCACTTCTTGATTGGGTTGTTTGTCTTTTTGTGGTTGAGTTTTAACAGAATCATACAGATTTTAGAGATCAGGCGCTGGTCGGAGATGTCGTAACTGAAAATTCTTTCGCAATCTGTAGGTGGTCTTTTTACTCTTTTGGTGAAGTCTTTAGATGAGCATAGGTGTTTGATTTTTAGGAGCTCCCAGTTTTCTGGTTTCTCTTTGTCATTTTTTGGTAATATTTTGTATTCTCTTTATGCCTTGTATTAGGGCTCCTAACGTTGTCCCTACTTTTTCTTCCATGATCTTTATCATTTTAGTCTTTATGTTTAGGTCTTTGATCCACCTAGAGTTAGTTTTTGTGCATGGTGTGAGGAATGGGTCCTGTTTCATTTTTTTGCAAATGGATATCCAGTTATGCCAGCACCATTTGTTGGAAAGACTATCTTTTCCCCAATTAACTGACACTGGGCCTTTGTCAAATATCAGCTGCTCATATGTGGATTTTTTTTTCATATGTGGATGGATTTATATCTGGGTTCTCAATTCTGTTCCATTGGCCTATGTACCTGTTGTTGTACCAGTACCAGGCTGTTTTGACTACTGTGGCTGTATAATAGGTTCTAAAATCAGGTAGAGTGAGGCCTCCCACTTTCTTCTTTTTTCAGTAATGCTTTACTTATCCGAGGCTTCTTTCCCTTTCATATGAAGTTGGTGATTTGTTTCTCCATCACATTAAAAAATGACATTGGAATTTGGATCAGAAGTGCATTGTATATATAGATGGCTTTTGGTAGAATCGACATTTTTACTATGTTAAGTCTTCCTATCCATGAGCAAGGTATGTTTTTCCACTTAAGCAGGTCCTTTTTACTTTCTTGCAGTAGTACTTTGCAGTGTTCTTTGTATAGGTCTTTTACATCTTTGGTAAGATTTATTCCTAAGTATTTTATCTTCTTGGGGGCTACTGTGAATGGTATTATTTTGGTGATTTCCTCTTCGATGTTCTTTTTGTTGATGTGGAGGAATCCCAGTGATTTTTGTATGTTTATCTTATAACCTGAGACTCTGCCAAACTCTTTTATTAGTTTCGGTAGTTTTCTGGAGGATTCCTTAGGGTTTTCTGTGTATAAGATCATGTCATCTGCAAATAGAGATAATTTTACTTCCTCCCTGCCAATCCGGATACCCTTTATTTCTTTGTCTAGCCTAATTGCTCTGGCTAGGAACTCTAGCACAATGTTGAATAAGAGCGGTGATAAAGGGCATCCTTGTCTGGTTCCCGTTCTCAAGGGAAATGCTTTCAGGTTCTTTCCATTTAGAGTGATGTTGGCTGTTGGCTTTGCATGGATGCCCTTTATTATGTTGAGGAATTTTCCTTCAATTCCTATTTTGCTGAGAGTTTTTATCATGAATGGGTGTTGGACTTTGTCAAATGCCTTTTCTGCATCTTTTGTTTATATGGTGGATTACATTAATGGTTTTCCTAATATTAAACCAACCTTGCATACCTGGTATAAATCCCACTTGGTCCTGGTGGATTATTTTTTGATATGTTGTTGAATCCTATTGGCTAGAATTTTGTTGAGGATTTTTGCTTCTATGTTCATGAGGGATATAGGTCTGTAATTTTCTTTTTTTGTCATGTCTTTACCTGGTTTTGGTATCAGGGAGATGGTGGCTTCATAGAATGAGTTAGGTAGTATTCCGTCATTTTCTATGCTTTGAAATACCTTTAGTAGTAGTGGTAACTCTTCTCTGAAAGTTTGGTAGAACTTTGTGGTGAAGCCGTCCGGGCCAGGGCTTTTTTTTGTTGGAAGTTTCTTGATTACCTTTTCAATCTCTTTTTTTGTTATGGGTCTATTTAGTTGTTCTACTTCTGATTGTGTTAGTTTAGGTAGGTAGTGTTTTTCTAGAAATTCATCCATTTCTTCTAGGTTTGCAAATTTGTTAGAGTACAATTTTTTGTAATAATCTGATATGATTTTTTTAATTTCAATCGGGTCTGTTGTGATGTGGCCCATCTCATTTCTTATTTGGGTTATTTGTTTCCTTTCCTGTATTTCTTTAGTCAGTCTGGCCAATGGCTTATCCATTTTGTTAATTTTTTCAAAGAACCAGCTTTTGGCTTTGTTAATTCTTTCAATTGTTTTTCTGTTCTCTAATTCATTTAGTTCAGCTCTAATTTTTATTATTTGTTTTCTTCTGGTGCCTGATGGATTCTTTTGTTGCTCACTTTCTATTTGTTCAAGTTGTAGGGACAGTTCTCTGATTTTGGCTCTTTCTTCTTTTTGTATGTTTCCATTTATCGATATAAATTGACCTCTGAGCCCTGTTTTTGCTGTGTCTCAGAGGTTTTGATAGGAAGTGTTTTCATTCTCGTTGCATTCTATGAATTTCTTTATTCCCTACTTAATATCTTCTATAACCCAGTCTTTTTTCAGCAGGGTATTGTTCAGTTTCCAAGTATTTGATTTCTTTTCCCTAATTTTTCTGTTATTGTTTTCCACTTTTATGGCCTTGTCGTCTGAGAAGATGGTTTGTAATATTTCAGTGTGTTGGATTCTGCAAAGGTTTGTTTTATGACCTAATATGTGGTCTATTCTAGAGAATGTTCCATGTGGCATAGAAAAAAAAGTATACTTTGCAGCTGTTGGGTGGAGTGTTCTGTATAAGTCTATGAGGTCAAGCTGGGTGATTATAGCAGTTAGGTCTTCCATGTCTCTATTGAGCTTCTTATTGGAAGTCCTGTCCTTCTCCGAAAGTGGTGTGTTGAAGTCTCCTACTATAACTGTGGAGGTGTCTATCTCACTTTTCAGTTCTGTTAAAGTTTGTTTTATGTATCTTGCAGCCCTGTCAGTGGGTGCATAAATATTTAATATGGTTATATCTTCCTGGTCTATTGTCCCTTTAATCATTATGTAGTGTCCTTCTTTATTCTTTGTGGTGGATTTAACTTTAAAGTCTATTTTGTCAGAAATTAATATTGCTACTCCTGCTCTTTTCTGATTGTTGTTTGCTTGATATATTTTTTTCCATCCTTTGAGTTTTAGTTTGTTTGTGTCTCTAAGTCTAAGGTGTTTCTCTTGTAGGCAGCATATAGATGGATTGTGTTTCTTTATGCAGTCTGAGACTCTCTGTCTCTTTCTGGTGCATTTAGTCCATTTACATTCAGCGTAATTATAGATAAGTATAAACACATTTTTTTTTTTATGTGTTTAGTGCTGTCATTTTGATGCCTTTTTTGTGTGTTGTTGACAAGTTCGTTTTTCCACTTACTCTTTTGTGCTGAGACATTTTTCTTTGTAAATTTTATGTTGCTCATTTTCACAGTAGTTGACTTTATGTTTACTGAGTCATTATTTTTTTTTGTTTTGTTTTGTTTTTATTTTGAGTTATAGAGCTGTTATACCTCTTTGTGGTTACCTTAATATTTACCAGTATTTTTCTAAGTAAAAATCTAACTTGTACTGTCCTATATCGCCTTGTTTCCCTCTCCATATGGCACTTCTATGCCTCCTGTATTTAGTCCCTCTTTTTGATTATTGTGATCTTTTACATTTTGACTTCAATGATTCCCTGTTTTGAGCGTTTTTTTCTTTTTAAAATTAATCTTAACTTGTTTTTGTGATTTCCCTATTTGAGTTGCTATCAGGATGTTCTGTTCTGTGACCTTGTATGTGCTGTTATCTAATATTATTGGTTTTCTGTCCAGACGATTTCCTTTAGTATTTCTTGTAGGTGTGGTTTGGTTTTTGCAAATTCTCTAAGCTTTTGTTTATCTGTAAATGTTTTAATTTTGCCTTCATATTTGAGAGAGAGTTTTGTTGGATATGTATTTTCCTTGGCTGGCAGTTTTTCTCCTTCAGTGCTCTATATATGTCATCCCATTGCCTTCTTGACTGCATGGTTTCTGCTGAGTAGTCTGATCTTATTCTTATTGATTCTCCTTTGTAGGAGAACTTTCTTTTATTCCCGGCTGCTTTTAAAATTTTGTCTTTATCTTTGGTTTTGGCAAGTTAGATGGTAATATGTCTTGGTGATTTTCTTTTTGGATCAATCTTATATGGGGTTCAATAAGCATCTTGGATAGATAACCTTTTGTCTTTCATGATGTCAGGGAAGTTTTCTGCCAACTGATCTTCAACTATTCTCTCTGTGTTTTCTGTTATCCCTCCCTGTTCTGGTACTCCAATCACACGCAAACTATTCTTCTTGATAGAGTCCCACATGATTCTTAGGGTTTCTTCATTTTTTGTTTAATTCTTTTATCTGATTTTTTTCCTGCTATATGGGCATCATTTCTGTGGTCCTCCAGATTCCCCACCCTGCATTCCAATTGCTGGAGTCTGCTCCTCTGACTACCTATTGCGTTGTCTAATTTTGTAACTTTATTGTTAATCTTTTGGATTTCTGAATGCTGTGTCTCTATGGATTCTTGCAGCTTATTATTTTTTCCACTATGTTCTTGAATAATCTTTTTGAGTTCTTCCACTGCTTTATCAGTGTGTTCCTTGGCTTTTTCTGTAGATTGCCTTATTTCATTTCTGATGTCATCCCTAATGTCTTGAAGCATTCCGTAAATTAGTTTTTTATATTCTGTATCTGGCCATTCCAGGATTGTATCTTCATTTGGGAAAGATTTTGATTCTTTAATTTGGGGAGTTGTAGAAGCAATCATGGTCTGCTTCTTTATGTGGTTTGATATTGACTGCAGTCTCCGAGCCATCACTAAGATATTGTGGTGATTTATTCTATATTTGCTCACTGAGTCTTATCTTGTTTTGTTTTCTTTCAATGTACATAGATGGACTACTAGATTGCACTGTCTTGATTGTTTTAGCCCTTCACTCACTTATGTCCTTTTACCAGCTGGTTTGGGCTGTTACCAGATATATATGCCTGAGTCCATTCACTATTCTTGAGTAGAATCTGATTTTGGGTCATCCAGTGTGTGGTGCAGACTGTCACCTAGTGGTGATAGTTGTGTGCACCAGATTCTAGTAGCAGCAGGGTTTCACACTCCAGAGGGGGCAGAATGTTGACAGGCTTCCCCCAAGTGCCAGTGAGGTATGTGTGTCTCTATTCCTAAAGCACCTTGGTGGGAGGGCTCTGCAGCTGTACCTTAGGCCCCCAATGCAAGTACCTCTACAGATTGGTAGTTGTCACCCTCCTTAGACCCCTAAGGCAGGAGGGTAGGTGGTCTGGGGGGAGCTTCAGCCCTCAGTTCCCTGATGTGGGTCAGTGAAGGCTCTGTTGAATACACAGAGGTATCAGACCTGGGAAACTTGTCTTTCCAGTAATCTGCTAAAACAATTACAGTCAGATCCCTATCAGAATTGCCTTTGCATTATAATAGCCACCTTGTTCCCTGTAGGGATGAAAGCCCAAGACTGTGGATCACATATGTTTGGCTGGATCTGGTTCTGTGTTTTTAGTCCAATTAGGGAAGGATTTTTGACCCCTGGGTTTTTTGTAGCTGCTTCTCTCAGGCCAGGAGAGTGGGTTAGGAAAAGACCAAAAAAAAAAAAAAAAAAAGAGGAAGAAAAACCGCAGTGCACTTCACTCTCTAGCTCAGGAAATTCCAATGTTAACGAAGCCGCCTGGGAAGGGGAGGGGAGGGTTCAGATAAATAGGAGAGAGTTTTTTTTTTTTTTTTTAGCACCCCAGAATATAGAGAAAGTTACTTATCTTGCTTGGGATGACTGTTTTATCTGAGATTCCTGAGGGGAGTGTAGCCTGTGTGTGTTGGCTGGGTTGAGATTGCCCCCGAGGGTCAGGTCCACGTCCTGTGCTTATGCTGTCTCAGCAGCCGTAGTCAGTTTTTCCGCTCCCAGTCCAAAGCCCAGCACCAAGGTTCCCCAGCTGGGACGCCACACTCCAGGCTCCAAAACCAGTTGCTGCCTCCCAGTGACTTCTCCTCCCGTCAGCCGAGTCGCTAAGCTGCCTGCGTGCACTGGCTGGGCTTCCCCTGAGGTCACTTCTGGGATCTAGGGCTGCATCCCGTGTTTGCACCGTCTCAGGATGCCATGCTCAGCTCCCCTGTGCCCAGTCCAAAGCCCGGCGCCAAGGTTTTCTGACTAGGATGCTGGCTCCAGTCTCCGAAAACAGTCACTTCTTCCCCGTGGTTGTTCGTTCTCAGTCTCTGTCACTCAGGTCAACTCTTTAGATCTGTGTTTGATGGTCAGGGTTCATAGATTGTCATGTATATGATCGATTCACTTGTTTTTCCGAGTCTTTGTTGCAAGAGGGATCCGAAGTAGCTTCTACCTAGTCAGCCATCTTGGCCCCGCCTCCTATGATCCATTTTGAGTTCGTTTTTGTGCATGATGTGAGGTATGTGTCTTATTTCATGTTTTTGCAGATGGATATCCAGTTATATCTGCACCATTTGTTAAGGAGATTGTCTTTGGGCAATTAACAGACTTTGGGCATTTGTCAAATATCAGCTGTCTGTATGTGGATGGATTTATGTCTAGATTTTCAATTCTGTTCCATTGGTCTATGTATCTCTTGTTGTACACGTACCATTTGTCACTTCTGATTTTTAGTCATGCTACATCAGCAAATAAAGGTCCAAAAAGCTTTACTTTTTCCATGGAATTAAGGTTGACTCTACCCTGAAGAGGCCATTCTTCCCCAGTCATATTTTGAGTGCCTTCCATCCTGAGGTGCTCATCTTACAGCACTATATAGAACCTATTCTTTTTTTTATGGGGAAGGTTGTCAATCTGTTTATGATTTTTAAAAGAAGTTTAAAAATTTGACTTAAGACAAATTTTATCTTTTTGTTACTGTTTCTCTTAAAATACATTTATTGCCTATCATCTCTTTTATCACAAAATATTTATTCTATATTATCATTTCCCTGCACTGCATTTGATTGGACTGCCCATGATTTTTTTTCCTGAATGAGTCGATTTTGGTTTCTCATTTACAACTTCTCATCTTATCCACTCCAGATCTTTAAATATAATGTCCAGAATGAAGTAACAAGTTTTGATATAATATTAGAGCCTGAACTCATCTTAGACTATATAGTCAAAGAAAATATAGTCACTCATTTACTTAGGTCAACAATTTGTTTATCAAACGTTCATCATTTATTAGTCTTCGTGCAGGCCATGGTGCCACAAATAGTGATGTTTATGGTTTCCAAATACTAAAAGAAAAATGAGTAGTGACAGCTAACATTTACAAATTTATTTTATTTAATAAAAAGCAAATGTATTTTATTTCTGATTTTTGATGCTGTACCATTACCATCTGTTGCCTATAGTCATATTTCTTAGCATTAGAAATGTTGTTTTTCTGTGAGAGAAAGAAATTTACAAATAAGAACAACTTTGGCGAGGAAAGGAGTCAGGTGTAGCCTCTGAGGGAGGCTGAGGACTACATTCAGTGTTGCATAATCCACTTTATCAGGTGATCCCTTTTTGTTTTCCGTGGGAATTTTATTGTATGCCAGCAATCTGGCAGATGAAATGAACATGGAATCTCACTCACTGGCTCTTAAATTTTGCAATGGGTTACAGATGTCACTTGCAACAATGTTTCACAGACCACACCTAACTTCAAAGAAAAGGAAAGTGCAATCTGACCTTGAGCCCAGAAGGATGAAGATCAGATGATTAACTAATGTTTGTAATCAAGTAGTTCATCTTTCTGGGCCCAGTTGCTCTCCAAAGGAGACAACCGAATGCCCCATTCAGTCCCGGTATAAGCTCAAAACTCCGAATCTCTTGGAGATTAGCAGTCACCAATAAGGCCCAGATTGGCATCTTTCGTCTGATGATCTGTGAACTACAATTCATCCAAATATCCAGCATGTCTTGGTGGAACAGTGACGAGATAACAGAAATAAACACTGGTATTAGGAAAGGAAGAATGAGATAGCCACATGAATCATGGGTCCTCAGATATATTGAAATCTGATTGGGCAGATATTTAAATGCCCACTATATACTATTCTGATTCCTTGGAGTACTTTCCTCAACCATTCTTTTCCGCACTGACCCTGGATCTTCCCTTTGAGATATTCTTCCTTTTCTAAGATTCATATTTCCTTATCTGTCTTGATAATTGTGGAATATACTCCCCCAGCTGCTAAATAGTTTTTTCAACTAAATTTCTGCCCATGGTGGTTGTAATCCATGATAAATAATCATTTAGCAAATATTTACTACCTTCTGATCTCCATGTGAGGAGCACACTTCCTCCCTCCATCACACATTGACCAGGTGATGTGAAAAACTTTGGTCAATAGCATGTGGCTGAAAGTGTGTTACACCAGTTGTAAGCCTAGAGCTTCAGTGACATCCTATTTTCATATTCCTCTGTTGCTTCTTCCATTATCATGAGAAGAAAATATCTCAGGTAGCTTGTATCTTTAAAAAACTTTTTTAAGTGTCCTGAGCCTGGTTTCCTCGTCTAAAAATCAGGAGTTTTCATTCAGTGTTCAATTATAAAGAGACCATGCTAGTTATTTCAAACAGAGAGAACAGAATTCAGATAAGTACTGTAATAGGAGATGAAGGAACCAAGAAACCAAACAAAGTAAGATGAATCAACCTAGAAATCCAACCAAACGGTAGGATGCTCCCAACATCTAGCAACTGCCAGAGAGTGGGATAAGATGGCTTCCTGGAGCCCATAGGTGGGGTCTCATGCAGAATCTAGAACTAAGGTGAGGACCAGCAGGCAGGATTTAGAACCATAAGACAGTGGCTATCTCATTGGAAGTCAAAACATGCAGAGTACAGTTACTTCTAGAAACTATACTGGAAGCAGAGAGAGACAGAGGGAGAAATTTCCTGACTTCCGTCCTACAACATTTCCAATCTGAGCCAAGTGCCTCACAATGTGATTTCCCGGCTGATGAAAGATCTTGGAAAATGTAGTTCTCCTTCCTGTAGAGTACAGTAAAGGCAGTGAAAGTATCTGAAAACAAACAAAAGAGCATTACTAAACATGCTGGTTAACAATAGTGCCTGCCTTGCATGGTGTTTGTGAATGCCATCGTGTCTAGAGATGTTTTTGTCTCAAAATCTTCTTTGTTTTATATTGCTATAATTAAATCAGTTTTCCTTTTAATTAATACTTGTCTCATGTACATTTTCCCTAGATCATAACAAACTATGGATAACATTGTGAAGAATAGGAACACCAGACACTTAAGTGTGCTCATGAGGAACTTAAACACAGACCAAGAGGCAGTTGTCCAAACAGAAGTGGATACCGCTTGGTTTAAAATCAGGAAAGGTGTAAATCAGGGTTGTACCTTTCCACATACTTATTCAATCTGTATGCTGAGCAAATAGTCTGAAACCAAAAATTATATGAAGAAGAACATACCATCAGGATTAGAGGAAGATTTATGCAGTATCTCCAATGCAATATGTCATTTGTCCTGTAAAGGTACCACATGCCCTACTGTTATTAGGTACTGTTGAGTCAGTTTTCACCTGGAACATGCAGATGACACAACCTTGCTTGCTGAAAGCAAAGAGGGCTTGAAGCACTTACTGATGAAGAAAAAGGCTACAGCCTTCAGTATGGATTACACTTTGACATAAAGAAAACAAAAATCCTCACAACTGGGCCAATAAACAACATCATGGTAAATGGAGAAAACATTGACGTTTTCAAGAATTTCATTTTATTGGATCTGCAATCAACACCCATGAAAGCAGCAATCAAGAAATCAAATGACCTATTACACTGGGAAAATCTGCTGCAAAAAGACCTCTTTAAAGTGTTAAAAAGCAAAGATGTCACCTTGAGTACTAAGATACTCTTGACCCAAGACATGATATTTTCAGTCACTTGATAGGCATGTGAAAGCTGGACAATGAATATCAAAGACCAAAGAATAATCGATGCCTTTGAGTTATGGTGTTGACGAAGAATATTGAATATACCATAGACTTACAGAAGAACAAACAAATCAGTCTTGGAAGAAGTATAGCCAGAATGCTCCTTAAAAGCGAGGATGATAAGACTTTATCTCACCTACTTTGGACATGTTAGCAGGAGGGACCAGTCCCTGGAAAAGGACATCATACTTGGTAAAGTAGAGGGTCAGTGAAAGAGAAGAAGACCTTCAATGTGATGGATTGACACAGTGGCTGCAATGATGGATTCAAGCATAGCAACAATTGTGAGAATGAAACAGGACAGGGCATTGTTTTGTTCTTTTGTATCTAGGGTCCCTATGAGTCAGAACTGACTTAATGGCACTTGTCATGGATTGAATTGTGTCCCCCAAAAAATATATGTCAATTTGGTTAGGTCATGATTCCCAGTATTGTGTGGTTGCCCTCCATTTTGTGATTGTAATTTTATGTTGAGAGGATTAGGGTAGGACTGTAACACCACCCTTACTCAGGTTACCTCCCTTATCCAAGGTAAAAGGATTTTCCCTGGAGTGTGGCCTGCACCACCTTTTATCTCTCAAGAGATAAAAGGACAGGGAAGAAAGCAGAGAGTTGGGGACCTCATACTGCCAAGAAAGCAGCACCGGGAGCAGAGCCCATCCTTTGGCCCTGGGGTCCCTGCTCAAAGAAGCTCCTCAACCACGGACCTTCCTCCAGGGCTGACAGAGAGAAAGCCTTCCTCTGGAGCTGATGCCTTGAATTTGGACTTTTAGCCTACTTTACTGTAAGAAAATAAATTTCTCTTTGTTAAAGCCATCCACTTGTGGTATTTCTGTTATGGCAGCAGTAGATGACTAAGAAAGCACCTAATAACAACAACCTTTTCTACCCCTTAAATTTCACACATTCTATATCTTTATATTTAAATATGCCTTGGTGGTACAGTGGTTAAGAGCTCAGCTGCTAACCAAAAGGTCAAGAGTTCAAATCCACCACCCACAACGTGGAAACCAGATGGGGTAGTTCAGTTTGTCCTACAGGGTCACTATAAGTAGGAATCAACTTGACAACAACCTGTTCTTTCTTTCTTTTTTTTTTTTTTTCTTAATTTAAAATTTTACGCAAGTAAAATTTTTCTTAAGGTAATTCAAAAAGAGTTGCAGCAGTGCATCGACAGGGAACTGCCAAAAATTCAAGATGGATTCAGAAGAGGACATGGAATGAGGGATATCATTAATATCAGATGTATCTTGGCTGAAAGCAGAAAATACCAGACAGATGTTTACCAGTGTTTTATTGACTACGCATAGGACTTCGATTGTGTGGATAACAAATTATGGATAGCATTGTGAACAATGGGAATTCCAGAACACTTAATTGTGCTCATGAAGAACTTGTACTTAGACCAAGAGGCAGTCTTTTGAACAGAATAAGGGAATACTGTGTGGTTTAAGGAGTCCTCATGGCACAATGGTTAAGAACTTGGCTGCTAACCAAAAGGTCAGCAGTCCAAATCTACCAGTCTTTCCTTGGAAATCCCATGGGGCCATTCTACCCTGTCCTATAGGGTCGCTCTCAGTTGGCATCGACTCTACGGCAATGTTTTTTTTTTTTTTTGGTGTGGTTTAAAATCATGAAAGGTGTGTGCCAGGGCTGTATCCTTTTACCATGCTTATTCTATTGGCGTGCTGAGCAAACAACCTGAGAAGCTGGACTATATGAAGAAGAACATGGCATGAGGATTGGAGGAAGACTCATTAACAGCCTGCAATATGCAGATGACACCTTTCTTGCTGAAAACAAAGAGAACACGCTGATGAAGATCAAAGGCTAAAAAAAAAAAAAAAAGCCTCCAGATAGGTTACATATAAACATAAAGAAAACAAAAATCCTCGGAACTGGACCAATAAGAAACATCATGATAAACAGAAAATATTGAAGTTGTCAAGGATTTCATTTTACTTAGATCTACAATCAATGCCCATGGAAGCAGCAGTCAAGAAATCAAATGGTCTATTGCACTGGGCAAATCTTCTGCAAAAGACCTCTTTTAAGTGTTAAAAATTAAAGATGTCAATTTGAGGACTAAGGCGCACCTAATCCAAGCCATGGTATTTTCAGTTGTCTCATATGCATGTGAAAGCTGGACAATGAATAAGGAAGAATGTTGAAGAATTGATGCCTTTCAATTATGGTGTTGGCAAAGAATATTGAATAATCCATGGACCGCCACAAGAATGAACAATTATGTCTTGGAAGAAGTACAGCCAAAATGCTCCTTAGAAGCAAGAATGGCAATACTTTGTCTCACATGCTTTGGACTTGTTATCAGGAGGTTACCAGTCTCTGGAGAAGGACATCATGGTTGGAAAACTAGAGGGCCTATGAAAAAGAGAAAGACCCTCATCGAAATGGATTGACACAGTGGCTGCAACAATGGGCTCAAAAATAGCAAGACTGTGAGAATGGTGTAGGACCCATTCTGTTGTATATAGAATTGCTATGAGTCGGAACTGACTGGCTGGCACCTAACAGAGGCAACAACTTTAAATATTAAACCAATAAAGTTTTTCTCTAGTCTGCATTCTTTGCTTGGAACATTAAGTCAATTTACATTTGCTGAAAGAACTTATGTGTTTAGGTTTATTGGAGTTTTTATTTTTAACTAAAAAAAACTTTATATTATTTCATTTAGTGATTTTTAGTTATCTCCCTTTTCCTTGTTCCCCTTCATCTCAATCTTGACATCTTTGGATTGATTATATTCACATTTATAATTTTTATAATTTAAGACAATATGCTTTTTATTTCTTTATGTTTTAGCGATGGTCTAAGACATTTGCACCATATATTATATTTATCAAAAACTAATTATTACGCCTTCATTATCTACCCAAAGAAAAGATAATATATATTTAAATCCATATCATTCTCACAGCCATTGCTGTCTAGCAAATCAATACAAAACTTAGTAGCTTAAAACAATGATTTGTTATCTCTCCAGGGATCTGGGTTGACTAGAGTCAATGTGTTGGATTCTCCTTTAGGGAGCCTCTCTTAAGTTTGCAATCAGATGCTGGTTGGAGCCATCTGATATGTCTACTGCGCTGGATGTCCAAGAAGGCTTCTTCACGTACATGTCCAGTGCCTCAATGCTGCTCCATGGGACCTCTTTCTCCAGCAGACAAGCTTGGACTTTTTACATGACCTACAAATTCTCAGTTAAGTTCACAGCCACTTTACTTGGCGCCATTCATTGAGAAGAAGAACTTTGGAGGAGAGGGGAGGGGAGGTCAATTTCTAGTTAACTCTAACAGGAGTGTTTAGTCCTTTACATTCCCTGCTTTGTGATTCTTCTGACTCCTCACCTTTAGGGGGCCTTGGAGTTTATCTCCTGTTCTCTGCACCACACAGAGCCATGAAAATTGATACAGCATTTTTTTTTTTTTTAATTTTCTTTGACTAATGTTCTGGTAGAGAGGAGATTTCCTTCTGTCTCGTTATTCTAAGTTTCTTTTTTAATTTGTGTGTAGTGTGTGGTATATATATGTAGTTCTTTAATGCACAAAAGACTTAGATCTACATATCTACATCTATTTCCAAGTCTATCTATCATCTATCATCTATCTATCATCTATCTATCATCTCTCTATCAATCATCTATCTGTCATCTACCATCTATCTGTCTATCATCTATCTATCTATCTATCTATCTATCTATCTATCTATCTATCTATCTATCTATCTATCTATCTATCGTCTATCACCTATCTATCTATATCTATCTCTCTATCTACCCATCCACCCAGCTCTGTCCATTGATTATGACACCCAGTCTGACACACTTCTAGTCATTGGGGCCTATCTCATTTAATTTTCACATTATTAACTTAAATTTCATCTTGATTTTTCTTTCTTTTTTTAATTGTAGGAATGTTATTTTTATAGACAGAGTAGCTGTGCCTCAGAGAAACTAACTTACCCAAGGCACATGTTAAGTGATTCACCTCAGATGGCAACCCCTGATCTTCCCACACTAAAATCTGTGTGGTTTTTCTTAACCACATTGTTTTGTTTTTAATTTTTATTTCTAGGGCATCTTAATACTTTAATCAAAGCTGAAGCAGTAAGACATCTCAGTGATGTAAAATACTTCTAAATAGATAATAATATTCATTATCAAAACAATGTTTTCAGGTTATACAAAGTAGAGAAAGAGAATTATATTCCTAATTATTTCAATGTAGTTGATATCTTTATAATGGATTTCGTGGAACATATATATTCATTTAAGTACCCCCAAAAGATAGCAGTATGAAACACAACTATTATTTTTTAAATGAATCTGTAATTTCAGCAGATTTCATCAGGGGCAGCTCATCTCTGCTTTAGGCATCATCCAGGAAGTGGCTCAACTGGGAGCTAGAAGATCCACTTTCATGATGAACCATTCACGTGACTGGAAAATTGGGCTTGGTGGTTGGCTGGGCACACAGCTGTGGATGTGCATGTGTTAGTCATCGAGTGCTGCCATAACAGAAATACCACGAGTGGGTGGCTTTAACAAAGAGAAATTTATTTCCTCACAGTGAAGTAGGCTAAAAGTCCAAATTCAGGGCATCAGCTCCAGGGGAAGGCTTTCTCTCTTTCAGCTCTGGCTGAAGGTCCTTGTCCACAATCTTCCCATTGTCGAGGAGCTTCTCAGAGACGGGGATCCCAGGTCCAAAGGACACGCTCTGCTCCTGGTGCTGCTTTCTTGGTGATATAAGGTTCCCCCGTCTCTCTGCTCGCTTCTTTTTTCTATATCTCAAGAGATTGCCTTAAGACACAATCCAGTCTTGCAGACTGAGTCTTGCCCCATCAACACAACTGCTGCCTATCCTCCCTCATTAACATCATAGAGGCAGGATTTACAATATATAGGAAAATCACACAATACCTGGAATCATGACCCAGCCAAATTGATACACACATTTATGGGGGGGACATAGTTCAATCCATGACAGTGCACAAGGAGCCTGTTTCTTCTCTCTGTGGGCTTCCTGGCTTTGTCACAGCATGGGCATTATATAATTTCTCTAATAGACTCACTCTGAAGTAAAATATTTAAGACAATTTTATTAATTGATTTTATCATTTCAGCTTTTCATTCCTTTTGCTTTTCAGGTGAACTAGCATTTCCAGAAGATGGTTAATTTCACTTTGGTGTCTAATTTTCTTCTCATGGGCTTTGCTGACAGGTGGAAGCTAAGATTCCTGCATTCCATGTTATTTCTACTGATGCACTTCACCACCCTTTTAGATAATCTTCTCATCATCACTGTCACCACACTCGACCACAACCTTCAGAGGCCCATGTATCTTGAGGAAGATCTGTTCATATTGGATATGTTCTATATCTCTGTCACTGTTCTCAATGCCTGTGTCAACTTTTTCACTGATAACAGGACAATTCCAGTGGCCAGGTGTGCAATTCATATCTTCCTGGTTCTTTAGTGTGTGTAAGTGGAGATGTTATTACTCACCATCATGGCCTTGGACCACTATGTGCCAGCCCTTCTGCTAGCCTGTCGTCATGAATCAATGATTCTCTTTTCAGATGACACTGGCCTCCCTACTCAGTGGTCTGGTCTATGCAGGTATGTGCACTGGCAACACATTCCAGTCGCCCTTCTGCCAATCCATTTTGGTCCATCAGTTCTTCTGTGATGTTTCCTCTCTGCTGAAGCCCTCCTGCTTAGACACCTTCAACAATGAGTTCTTAACTTTTCTCTCTGCCATGGGATTTGCTGTTGGTTACTTTATCTTTATCACCATGTTTTAGATTCATAAATTTTCTACTATGCTTAAGTTTCCAACCAGTGGAAAGTGAAGAAAGAGCTTTTCTACTTGCATCCCTCAGGTAATTATGGTGTCTGTCTTCCTCAGATCAGCCTTATATGTATACCTAATGCCATATTCAACATCAGACAGTTTTCTGGAAACAATTTTCTGTTTTCTATTCCATAGATGCTCCATTTTAAAATCCTATTAATTGTAGTCTTAGAAACAAACAGGTTTAGGATTCCTTGAAAAAATTATGATGACAAATCTTTCTGCTAGAAAAATACAAGATGAATTTTATGTTTTCCTGAATGATTCCACATCAAATTTAATGTCACATACACACATGCCTAATTTTCCTGCTCATTTAGATCCAAAATTGATAAAAATTACTGCTTAATTAATAAACACGTTAGCTGCTTTCTAATATACTTTCTAATATTATACAGGAAAGGGGTGTAGTTTTTTTTGTATACAATGAAGTCAGTCATCCTTGGGATTTTCATTGAGATTGACTATACAATACTTCCTTCACTGTTAAACTGTGGAATAGCCTGCACATTTTGGTTATTTTCTCATAAACCTTGCTCTTTCTGTTAAAATCTTAAAAATATGTGAAAACATACAGGAGTTGTATTCTATAATGAGTTGGTATACTCCAAGAGATTGATATTGTATTCTAACTCAAATTAAATATTAAATCCTTTTACTATAGATTTTAAAGCATATAAAATATATGTACATATACATGAATATATATACATATATATATGTATAAGTATGTATATATAGTGTGTGTGTGTGTGTATGTCTTTCTTTGAACACACACTTTCATTTCTTTTGGCAAAATACCTAGAAGTGGGATTGCTTTTTCCACAATGTTGTGTAGTTGGAATCATACAGTATGTAGCTTTTTTAGTCCGGCTTGTTTCTTTCAGAAATATACATGTCATTACATAGCTTGTTAGGTCATTTCCTTACATTGTTTTGTAATGTTCCATTGTATGGATGAACCATTGTTTGTTAATCTATTCACCTATTGAAGGACATCTTACTTGTCTCCAGTTTAGGGCAATTATGAATAGAACTTCTATAAACATTTGTGTGTAGGTTTTTGTGTGGACATAAGTTTTCAATTTACTTTGATAAATACCTAGGAGTGAGATTTCTGGATCATATGATAAGTCTACATTTAGCTTTGTAAGAAATTGCCAGATTGTCTTCCAAAGTGATTGTAACATTTTGCAACCTCACTGACAATGAGTTAGAGTTTCTATTTCTCCACATCCTCACCAGCATTTGGTATTGTCAGTATTTTGTTTTTGTCATTCTAACTGGTCTGTAGTGGTACCTCATTGTTTTAATTTGCAAATCTCTAATGACATATGATGTTGAGCATCTTTTCATGTATTTGTTTGATACCCAAATATCTTCTTCAGTGAAATGTCTGTTCAGACCTTTTGTGCATTTTTTAATTGAGTTTTCTGTTTTCTTATTGTTGAGTGTTAAAAGTTCTTTGTACGTTTTGGGTGAAGGTCCTTTATTAGATCTGTTCTTTCTAGAGTCTGTAGGTAGTCTTATTCTCTTAACAGTGTATTTCACAGAGCAGAAGTTTTTAATTGTAATGAAGTCCAACTTATCAATTTTTTTCCTATGGATCATGCTTTTGGTGTTATATCTAAAGTTTATTGCCAAACCCAAGGTCACCTACATTTTCTTTGACATTCTCTTCTAGAATTTGTGTAGTTTTGTGTTTACTCTATAGGTCTGTGATCCATTTTGAGTTAATTTTTGTGAAATATGTAAGCTCTGTATCTAGATCCACTTTTTTGCATGTCCAATTGTTTCAGCAACATTAGCTGGAAAATACTATCTTTCATCCATTGAAATGCCTTTTCTCTTTTGTCAAACATCAATTAATTATGTATTTGTGGTCCTATTTCTGGCTCTATCTCCAATTCTATTGATCTATTTGTGTATTCTTTTACTAATATCACACTCTCATAAGTATTGTAGCTTTATAGTAAGTTCTGAAGTTGATTAGTGCCAGTCCTCCACTTCATTCTTGTTTAACATTGTGTTAACTATTCTGATCTTTTTTCATACAAATTTTAGGATCAGCTTGTCAATATTCACAAAATAACTTGCTAGGATTTTTACTGAGATTACATTTTCTAAATAATCTTTGTTTCAATCTATTTGGTTCTTTGAATATGTATTTGTCTCTTATACAAAGAATGTGGTATTATTTTGTGTTTCTATCCATTTTGACAGCCTCTACCTTTTAATTTAAATGTGTAGTCCATTCACGTTTAATGTAATACTTGATATAGCTGAATTTACTCCTGTCATTTTGCTTTTTAATTTTTATATGTCTCATATCATTTTCCTCGGTGCCTCATTTACTGTCTCCTTTTGTGTTAAACAGTAATTTTTTTAGTGTACCATTTATTTCTTCTCTCATCCTATGTCCTTTAACAGTCAGTTCCTAATTATTTTTAAAGCTTTCTTACCATCCATATCTTTCCTTATTTCCTAAGCTTCCAGCTTCAGTCCCAACATACACATTATTACTTAATTCTTGAAACTATGTTTAGCCTTCTTTTAATAATATATTTTAATTCTGTACATATTTATGATCTAGGTAATATATGGTCTTTTTTCAACTCATTCTTGATAATTTATTTCTTCTTCCCTTCTCTATAGTTCTACAACTTTTTTTTTTACAATTCTCTTATAAAAATTGAATACAATTTCTAATTTATTGTAAGCAAGTGAATAACTCAATTCTCCTTTTTGAGCTAAACATTCTGGGAGGGGAAATTCCATCTTTCATGAAGTTCTACATTCATAATTTAATGACGTTTTTAACTAATTTATGACTACAACTTCTATCTCAATATTCATTATTTGACAGTATTGAAGGTCTAGATCTTATTTATATAGAGATGAAATATATTTCTCAACACAAAACTTCAGCATATGACTTCTAGCACTATAATATTGCAATCTTGGGCTTTCATTTGAAGTTTGGACTGATTTTCTCAACTTCTCAAAATTATTAGATTATTAATGTTAAAGTTATCACTCTTTCACAGAAGACATGCCATGAGGCAGGTATGGCTCCATGCATGTCTACTATAATGTACCTAATGAATATACAACAATATAAAGCATAGTCATTATCATTTTTACAGATCGCCAGCTGAGTTGCTTTAGATTTCCCAAAGTTACATAGCTATCCTAACAGAAAGAAGCTGTGCAACCATGGACCTACAACAAACAATAAGCAGCCTTACAATAAACAGCCTTAAGTTATTAAAACTGAGTATTAGTCATTGGTCCAAGAATAAGTTCAGTAAGATAAATGTCTCTTGATGATTATTGATGAGGGATCAATTCATATACAGTCAAGGAAATTGTGTTGAACATCCAGAAGTAAGAACATATGGAGAAAGTCTGTGTAAATGATTGTTAAGACCAATGCCATATTACTTCCAAACATAAACTGATAGCTTATTTCTGTTACCACTCAGAGGACTTAGTAAGGGTAAATCTTCACGATGCTTCTAAGAAGTAGGTAGACAGTGGAGACTTAAAGATGTTAAATAATTTGCCCCATTCACAAAAATTTTCACAGTTCACAGATTTTTTTTTTAATGGGGGTTATCAGTCATACACATTTCTTATAATTGCATTTCAATATAATCACACAAATATGCTCTCCTGCCTAGGAGATGGAGTCGCCAGGTGGTGCATAAGGTTAAGTTCTAGACCGTCAAACAAAAATCGGGCTCTTTGAACACACTCAAAGTTACCTTAAGGAGATGAGTCTGACAATCTGCATCTGAAAGGTCACAGCCTTGAAAACCTCAGGGAGCAGTTCTACTCTGTACACATGGGGTTGCCATGATTCAGAATTGACTTGACAGCAACTAACAACAATAGCAAAAGCCTAGGTAGTAATAGTTTTTTAGATAATATAGAATTTATTGCTATATTTATTTCCTTTGATCCAAGTGTGTAAAACACTTGTGTTCCCTATAATTGACTTTTTATAAACATTTTCAAAAAATAATAGGAGAAATAAATTTTGGTTCAAGCGTTAAATCTTTTTTAAGAAAGTAAAAAAAAAAAGCAGTATGAATATTATTTCATTGAAGTCCATCATTTGCTTTCTGCTTGTGTAAAGAATCCTAGAGAGTTTATTTTATTTTAGTCATCTTATAGAGCTGAAAATGGAGAATATGATGTTAAGCAATCACCTTTTTTATTTATGGAATCAATAATGATATACCTGTCTTCTTCACTATGTTGTATTTTATATTTGTTTACTGTTGGGAGTTCCGTAATATTGCCTTCCCATACTCCCTGTCCAGGTTCACTGTTGGCCATGTTTTAAGACAGCAACACTGTGCTGTTAGTTGGCCAAGGATGTCCACTCCTCCACCCATCTTTCTGCTTCCCCCGGTTTTTTCTTCCATCTGATGTTTGATCTAGTTCTTTATCCCTTCACTTGATTCTTAAGGTTCCAGGATTGACATTTGTAAGTTTTGCTTAGCTTTTCATGTTTTTGCTGCAGAGGGGTGGCATGATGTGTCTGTCTAGGGTGCCAGGTTGGCTCCAGCCCCTTATTAATTTTTTTTGTGGGAAGTACATATGTGTATGTATATACACACACACACACATTATCATTATATATATGTTATCATTATATATACAACAAAACATTTTCCATTTCAACATTTTTACACGTAAAATTCAGTAAAGTAAATTGACCTTATGTTTGACAAAATTTTGCTCTGATTATAAGCTTAACTTTTTACATATTTTCATTACCATATAAGGGAAGTGATGTAAAATGTTCCTGGTGTAAAGTGTTTCTGATCCCCTTATACACAACCACTCCACCAACCAAACCCATTTCTCTTTTCACAGAATACCTTTCAGTGATATTTTTATGGTCCTCAAAAGAACATAATTATTTTGCAAATGAATGGCTGAATATTTTCCTTTCTTCCATAATACTAAATACAGCATTTCAAAAAAAAAAATTGACACAACATTCTTTCTAGGTTTATCAATGTTTTAAGCATGGGTAAATACAGAAGATAAAATTAAAAAAAAATATTGCTGAGGGTAATGTTTTAGGCTTTTTAAGACTGAAATAACTTACCATACATGTATGACTGGGGCTTGCTCATTCATAACACCAGAACTCTTACCCAAGTGCCAATTTGAATTACTCAGAATCCTTAGAAAGGATAGATTTTGAAAAATGATATATTTTAATGAACTTATATATTAAACTGGAAACCCTGGTGGCATAGTGGTTAAGTGCTATGGCTGCTAACCAAAGGGTTGGCAGTTTGAATCCACCAGGTGCTCCTTGAAAACTCTATGGGGCAGTTCTACTCTGCCTTACAGGGTTGCTATGAGTCGGAATCGACTTGACAGCACTGGGTTTGGTTTTTTGGGTTTTTTAAAAAATATATTAAACTTACATAAATTACATCTATATAATAACAATCTATAATCTCCATTTATTGTTGAAAACACGAATTTCAACTAATAGCATAGAGTAAGCCTAAACAATTGCCTATAAATTTCCTTATTAAAATATTTTTTTGTGATATTCTTGATGGCATATTTTATTTGTTCATTTCTAAGACTATAGATAATTGGGTTGAAGAGGGGGGGAATTACAGAATAGAACACAGAAAGGACCATATCCTGAATGGTTGCAGAGATTGCAGATGGCCTTAGGTACACGTATACAAGTGAGCTGAGGAAGACCGATACCACAAAAATATGAGGGATGCAGGTGGAAAAGGCCTTTGCTCTGTCTGCTCCACTTGGGAACTTGAGCACAGTAGAAAATATGTGAATGTAAGACCTGATGATGAAGATGAAACAGCCTCCACCAATCACAAGACCAGAGACAATGTTTATGACCTCATTGCTGAAGGTGTCAGAGCAGGAGAGCTTCAGTAGAGAGGGGATGTCACAGAAAAATTGATGGATAACATTGGACTGACAAAATGGCAGCCTGAAGGTGTTGCCTGTGTGAAATCCTGAGTAGACCAGACCACTGAGGATGGAAGCCAGTGTCATCTGGACACAAACCTGAGAGTTCATGATCATAGAGTAGTGGAGAGGCTGGCAGATGGCCACATAGCGGTCATGGGCCATGATGGTGAGGAACAGCATCTCCACATATATAAAGAAAATCATTAGGAAGACCTGAGTTACACACCCTGCTTTTGAAATCACACTGCTGTCAAACAGGGAGTTGACACATGAATTGGGGACCGTTACAGAAATGTAGCATGCGTCCAAGATGGACAGATTCCTTAGGAAGAAATACATGGGGGTGTGGAGGCTCTTGTCCTGGGTGGTGACAATAACAATGAGAAAATTCCCAGTGAGAGTCAGTAAATACATCAGAGAGAAGGATATGGCATGCAAAACCTGTAGTTCCCATTCATCAGAAAACCCCATCAGGACAAATTCCATCATTGTGGTAGAATTGGGCATCTCTGGGTAAGGCAGCTCATACCTGAGAGGCAATGACAGAAGCCCTGAAAACATGAAGAATTAAGAAAAAATGGCTTTCATTTGTTTTTCCTTTGCGACCTTCCTGATTGTAATTGCTATTGATGTCCCTCAGAACCCTGGTGGTGCAGTGGTTAAGAGCTACGGTTGCTAACCAAAAGGGGAGCAGTTTGAATTCAACTGTTGCTTCTTGGAAGCCCTATGGGGCAGTTCTTCTCTGCCCTATAGGGTCTCTGTGAGTCAGAATTAAATCATGTCAATGGGTTTGTTGTTGTTGTTGTTTTGGTTATTGATGTCACTATATTTTGGAAGATAAATTACGTAGTGCTTCATCATTCTCCATAATATTCTTATTCCTATCGTAGGGATGAAGCAAAAATCAGGACCATTTTCTCATAAACAGAACACATATAACTGTTCACTATAGATTTCTATATATTTCCAAGTGAATAGGTAATTTTCTCATGACAAAATAGGTGTAAAAGTAGATAGAGCCCCTGGTGGTATAAGCAGCTAACATACTTGCTATCCAAAAGATTGCGTGTTTGAATCCACCCAGAAGTGCTTCAGAAGAAAGCATTGGTGATTTACTTTTAAAAAGGCATTGAAAATGCTGTGGTGTACAATGCTACTCTAACACACGTGGGATCACCATGATTCAGAGCTGACTAGATGGCAACTTTTTTTTTTTTTTTTGTATTTCGATATTGAATTTTTCATAGAGTTGGCTTTTTAAAGGAACTTTGGAAATAATGTTGGATAATTGGAAAAATAAATCTTTAAATATTTTTCCAGTCTTACATTCTTATTTTGAGGCTATAGGTAATACTGGGGAACATAATCTCCTTAAAGAACTAATACTAATAATGTCCAGATTGTCTTTTACCACTATGACATACAGTATTGAAATCATTTGAAACTTTACTTAAGGCAGTATCTCAGGCTGATCGAAATCTCCTCACCTCACACATTTACCCCACACTTAATCTGCTTCTCATTTTCTGTAAAATTCTTATTCTTCAAATTATTTTTCTAGTCACTTGTCTAGCTTGTAAAGAGAGATATGTCTGTCCCATCGGCAGAGTGTCCTGCTTCCGGTTCCTCTTAAGTCTCTTGAACCTTCCCCTAATATTGCTTCATGCTCATCTTCAGTTTTCCAAATTTCTTTTGCTGAAAAACAAAACATCAACAAAACTACAGCATGATACCTTAAGTATTAATGTAGATTTTTCTTTCTTTCATCTTAAATTGCTTTTCCTCTGTTTTATCTTAACTTTTCAACAAAATGTCTGAAAGTCCTTCATCTATTTCTACATCACTAATGACATTGTTGGTCATTGCCTCTATATCCTCACCCTAGACTAATTTCTTATTTCTTCTATCCTTTGTTTGATTTACTCACCAATGGACTTATTCACCAGCTTTCCCTTGACTTTTCTGTGGTACCTATATTTTTCTGAATCTCCTCTATCTTTTTTTTTTGCAACACTTCTTCTCATTCTCTCATAATAAGAAATAGTAGCGATAATAGTAGTAATAACAACCATAGCAGCAATAATACTAAGTATAGCATTTGAAACCACAGTTAAGTAACCTATCCATGGTTAAAATGATTGTACTTCAAACTTTTTTATTTGGAATTAAAGATCTTCTAAATTCTGCTCAAACCTTTCAACTGTCTTGTGGCTTGTTTCCCTTGTGGCGAACTTATCAAAAATTTTGCGTATGAACTCTTCACAGACTGCCTGAGCAAAGGCTATAATCTCTTTTTATCAGTCTTATGAAGTGTTTCACAAACTGCTTTACGTTGACAGGAAATTGAGCAGTTGCTTTGTCTTACTATCTTTACTTATAAGTTTTTCAAGGATTGTGTCTTGTACAATTTTGTGCCCTCCTAGTGTAAAAAAATATATATTTTTTTAGCATCAATAAAGTTCTTTACATGTATTTGATATTAAATAAAGATTTTAAACATTGAATAAATTGCCATTTCACTAAAATTTTATCACTACTTCCTTGCCTATATGGCTTTTGGTGCAGATGGGGAAATTTTTCACCCCATTATCAAGATCTTATCTCTCTCTATATGTGGTTAAATAATTGAACTCACAGAGCATATACCCTGGATAGTTGTTTGAGATTGGTTGAATAAAAGGGGGAAAAGAAAACATAATACTGTGTAGCGATTAAGAGCTCTGGTTTCCAGTTATCTTGGTGGAAATAATGGTTTAATCACTGTGTGAAATTGTCATTTTAACCATATGTTCAGTCTTGGTATCTTTATTAAATGGGAAGAACGGTCCCTCTCTCATAGCATGTGGTCAGGATTAGATGTGACAATTTGTGCAACAAATTTAGGAAAGTGCTCAGGACATTATGAAAAAAAAAAACAAAAAAACCCTAACCCGTTACCATCAAGTCGATTCCGACTCACAGCGACATTATAGGATGGAGTAGAACTACCCCATAGGCTTTCCAAGGCTGTAAATCTTTACTGAAGCTGACAGCCACATCTTTCTCTACCCGGCTGGTGAGTTGGAAACACTGACCTTCTGGTTAGCAGCCAAGCGCTCAACCACTGCACCACAAGGACTCCTTTGTTTAGAGATTACAACCTAGTTTTTCACATGGTATTTAAATTCTGCAGATGTACAAATAGTGTGGTGCATTTTATTTTTTTTAATAGTTAAATATTCTACTTTGCATTCTATTTATGTACTTTTCCATGATTATAATTTTGCTTTTTGGGGTAGTCTTAGACAATCCTGGTGACATAGTGGTTTAGAGCTACGGCTGCTGAACCAAAAGGCTGACAGTTCAAATCCACCAGGCACTCCTTGGAAACCCTATGGGACAGTTCTACTCTGTCCTATAGGGTCACTATGAGTTGGAATCGACTTGATGGCAATGGGTTTGGTTTTTATTTGGTTTAGGCATAACCCTCCCGACCCTGTTGAGAGATTTGCATAGAGTTATTAAATACTATTTTGGGGGGTTTGAATTTTAAATAGTTACCATAAAGAAAACTACTTATTTTGAACCCCTTAACTCACCAAAGCTCCCACAGTCCTTGACATGGTGAGAATGGTGGTAGCATATATTGCTCACTGGTTCACTGCTTTGTTTTGGCTCCTGACTACCAGCTGACATTTTTATTTACTTTGAATCAACAACTCAGTGTTAGGAAACATTTGGTTTGATTAACATTTCACCGAAATGTTAAGATAGATGTGTTATACCAGTACCTATACATATTTTTGTTTTCAATTCCAGTAAATCATGTCTTCCCAAACAAGAAAGGAAGGAAATGCAAAACTGTGAGGGAAAGCAACAGTATGGAATCAAGAAAAGGGGTCAAAATGATAACAATATTCCTCATCATCATGAAAAAAAATACTTACTATACTGCACCCTGGATACAGGAACACTTTCTTTAATAGTAGTTTCTCCCAAATAGGAGATGAGTTGTAGCTTATCCAAATATGCAAAGTACTGGCTAAAACATCAGTGTTTATTTATTTATAGACCGTAGTAGGAATACTATAGACTAACCATGGCCATATGGTTCCATTTACATAAATATGTGGTAATTACCAGGTCATTACAATCAAGGCTTTTGGGATCTCAGCCCTGAACATGTAGTAGTCACCAGAGTCTTGGAAGGAGCTCAGGAGATCATTGCCTCTTGACAATAAATTAATAGGACCCAATTAAAGTGCACGTGTGGACGCTAGTGTTATATATCTGGAAATACTAATAAGCACGAATCTCATAAATTGCCTTTCAGATAACTCTCTCTTACCACTCTAGTATTATAGTAGTATGAAAACCATGGAGACCTTGATTATCTCATCACTCAGAAAGATTATAAGGATAGAACATATGTGTTATGCAGGCTTTGTGGTTTAGAAAGAGCTCTGTGGTAAACCTCAGCAAAACTACCTCAGCTGCAAATTGTGCAAATATCTAATCTCTTAACCTTTTCTTCTAAGAAGCCCAGTTACACAGAAATGAGATAGTAAAATGTGTGCCTGCAGGAGTAATCAAGCAAGTTTCTTGGTAAAGAATATTTTCAATTGGCTAACAAAAAGGATTCTCCACTGGGAACAGGAGTGGTAGTTCAGTGGCTCCCCCTTCCACGCGGGAGTCCTGGGTTCAATTCCCGGCCCGTGCACCTCATGTGCAGCTACCACCTGTCTGTCAGTTAAGGCTTGCGTGTTGCTATGATGCTGAACAGGTTTCAGTGGCGTTTCCAGGCTAAGATGGGCTAGGAAAAAAGGCCTGGTGATCTATTTCTGAAAATCAACCATAGAAAACTCTCCAAATTACAACTGTCCAATCTGCAAATGGTCATGGGAATGGCACAGGACTGGGCAGCATTTCTCTCTGCTGTGTATGGGTCCCCATGAGTCAGAGGCTGACGTGGTGGCAACTAACTAAAACAACCATTGTAAAGCGAGTGCATGTAATGGACCAATGCTCACAATGACAGTGACTGTGGCTCCCTTAAGGTCATGAGATTATGAGGATAAAGCATGGGAGTCCTCAGGATCAGAGGAACTTCCAGTCTCTTTGCGATCCACATTTTATCCATTACCCATTATGGCGTCACCTCACCATTCAACTAATATGTATTGTTCACCTATTTTTTATACTCTTTTTTGTGAACAATAAATAAATCAGACAATAAAACAACAACAACAAAAATCTCTGCCATTGTGGAATTTTAATTTTATTTCGTGTGTGGGGGGTGGTGAAACAGACTTTAAATTAAATACATTGTTGTTGTTGGTAGTTGTATTAAAAAAAAATTTTTTTTTTTTTAGAAGGTGATAAATGTAGTATAAAGTGGAATGGCATAAGGGAGACACAATTTTTAAATAGGTCAGCAAAGAAGACTTGATTGGGTGCTGTTTGAACATAAATATGATTTAATTAAAGGAGCAAATCACGCAGATGAATAAGGGAAGAGCAATCCAGGAATTGGAGCAGCCTGATACCAGATCAAAACTGGTTTGCTTAAGAAACAGGGAGATTATTGTGGAGCTGATTAGGCCAGGGTGATAAACTAACCTGTGAAACTGCTATATTCCTGCCCTTTCACGGTCACTCAGGCACACGGCTCATGCTTCTTAGGAATGAATCATAATATGTGTATACATATTTGTTTATGTTTTCAAAATGGAAGGAGACTTTAGAAAATATTTATACAAATGAAAAGGGAGGGAGACAGTGGCGAGGACAGAACTAGAAGCAAGACTTCTTAAAATATGCCTCCTTTTGTAGTTTTGACTTTGAGCCATGTAAATTTTTATGTGATTAGAAACAGAAAAGTTTTAAGACGAAACTTATCAGTCACTGTAGAGGTTTCCAAACAGTTGGCTTCCCATGCACACCTTCTGTAGAATACAAATATTTTATCAGTGTTATTCATTTCACTGAGGTTGTTGTTGTTGTTAGGCACCGTCCAGTCGGTCCCGACTCACAGCGACCCTGTGTACAACAGAACGAACACTGCCCGGCCTTGAGCCATCCTCACAATCACTGTTATGCTTGAGCCTATTGTTGCAGCCACCGTGTCATTCCATCTTGTTGAGGGTATTCTTCTTTTTCGCTGACGCTCTAATTTACCAAGCCCGATGCACTTCTCCAGGGGCTGATCCCTCCAGATGGCGTGTTAAACATATTAGGAGGTGTAATTAAAGGGCCTTTTGAAAACTCTAAAGCTAAATGAAATATTGATGGTCTTATCTATCTGCTTACATTCTTACATAGTCATTATGGATTCGACATAATTATATTTCAGAGAGGAAGTCTGTGTTGACCATTTTACCTTTTCCCTCACAAATATGAAAATCCCTTCATTCAAATAAACTGTACTTACTCTCGCTTGTCATAAAGTGTTTTCCTTCTTACACTCAGACATCTGCATATGTGCTTCATAAATAACTAATAAAAGGTTGAATGAAAAATGAGGAGAGATGAATAGGATAGCAGTTAGTATAGAATAATAATATCCCATTGATAATATTCCCGGCATTTTTGATGAGGGACTCCTCTGTGGGAATTCTCAAGTGCCTGCATGTTTAGAACTTTTTGACCATGCAGGAGACTTCTTAGCCACATATATTAAGGTCAGCAGTGGCTTCAAATCTGAAAAGAAATGAACTAGTGTTATGAAATCGATGAATACACATCAATTTTGTTTATGTCACCTGAATAAAACTATTTATTCATTGTTAAAATTCCCACAATATTCAATTTGTGTATGAACTCATAAGGTTAATTTTTTTGCAATTTATGAATTGGGGGTCATCCAGTCTGAAAGTCAGGAGCTCCCAAGCGATGTACCAGTGGAAGGGCATTAGAGACACAGGAACAAGGAAGCTATACGGGGTAAATTTCGGATTGTCTGGCAGGCGTTTTCTTCCCTTTTTGGGAATTAAGCGGAAATTTTGAATTAGGTCAAGCGAAACTGGCAAGTCCCGGCTGGCTAGTTTAGGCTTCCGTTTCTAAGACAGTCACTTGATTGACCTGGATTTCGTCTCCTTGGAAAGTTAGGCATTTACAAGAAATAAAAACTTAGGTTTTGGTTGGTTGACATGGAGCCCAATATAAGCAACTCCATTTGGCCTAGTATAATCAGGTTAACATCATACAAGCGTAAATGTCACATTTTAATTTTCTAAAAATTAAGGGGAAAATGAAACAAATATATTAAACTGTGAGTCAAGCTGATGCCATAGGGGAAGATAAGGAACTGCTTCAAGTGACTTTAAAACATAATAATTTGATTATATATCCTTAGAGGGAAATAGCTAACCACAAAAAGTATTGGGGGCGGAGGGTTTAACTGCTTCAGAGACTTATAATGATAGTGACTTTGCAAGTATTGTTACTTTGAGGAGTCTGTTGTCTGAGTTGTGCAGTTTAAAGTAAAGAGGTGATTATGTCAGTGTTATTGGAAAATGAGATTTTCTGGTTGAAACGGCTTAGAGGTGGTTAAGAAAAAAAAATAGGTGGCCATAAATTTTATTAGAAAGTAAGTGTATGAACTTATTAAATTCTGTCTTTGACAGGTATCTAATTCTTAGCTTTCTTGACTGACAAGGTCTAGAAACAAGGCCAGCAAAAACATGAACCCCTAGGATGTGACTGGGGTCCCTAAACATCACTTCACACTAAATTGACCCTCAGACAAATAAAACCCATTGCCACTGAGTTGATTCTGACTCATAGCAACTCTATAGGACACAGTAGAACTACCCCATAGAGTTTAAATAGGTTTCAGCTGGCTGACATGGGACTCAACACAAGTGACTTGTTTGGGGGCCTAATATAGTCATGTTAGCATCATGTAAGCATACACATCACATTTTAATTTTGGAGAATACTTCTGCATCTTCATGTAAATTGCCAGAATACAACAGTGTACTTACTTGTCGTTTTTCTGACTGCATCACTTTTTTTGTTTATTTGTTTTTAATGACTATGTTAGAGAGAAAAACCTGGTGGCATAGTGGTTAAGAACTACGTATGCTAACCAAAAGTACGGCAGCCGGAATCCACCAGGCTCTCCTTGGAAACTCTATGTGGCAGTTCCACTCTGACTTATACTGCAAAGACAGGGTAGAACTATGAAAGAAAATAGAGATCAAATCCTTCAGGCATTCCTGAAGACCTTAGACCTGATTTACTTCACCCATATAAACTCCTTGGGCTATTGTTCTGGGAGCCATCTTGGCAACTCAAATCCTGGTGTGCTCCTTTGTTTGGCTAACCAAATAAAGCTTCTTCTTTTGCTTTCACCCGTTTTGTGTCTCTACGGCTGCTCCAAACAGACCTGGAACAGCCCAGTTACATTTTTGGCCAGCCAGCCAGGAGGGTGTTGCTCAGAGCCCGGAGTGGCCCTCCTGGGACCAGAGAAGGAGACCCAGGACACACTGAAGATAGCTGCCAAGGGACTTTGCCCCTGGTCCCTGAAGCAGACCTGTCTCAGGCCCAGCGGTAGGCCTCAGGAAGTGAAAGAAGAACCTTGAGAGATCAGGTAAGTGATCTGTTTGAGACTCGGTTTGTAATTCAACCCGATAGCCATGCTATTTGGACTTTTGCGTTGAGGGCTCCTTTGAGGTCTGGTATTCGAGCAGGAAAAGGGAGGCAATAAGCAGTAGGTTGTTTAACCAGTCAGTTGCTAGCTAGTTTTGAAATCTTGGTATTTCGTTTTGACTAATCATTTTGTTTTAGGTAGAAAAATTTGTTTTAGGTAGAGAAAATGAGAAACACTGGGAGCATCCCTGAATGTTCCCCCATAGGGTGTATTTTAAAACATTGGGATAAGTGTGGTTATGACCCCATGATGAAGAAACTCAACAATCTTTTAAAATCCTTGTTCAAAAAGAAACTAAGAATTAGCCTTCAGCCCCTGTATTAACAGGAGAGGATTCATATGATCCATTGGTACTCTCAGCCCCTGCCACCATACCCACCCCAGCCTTCCCCTGACCAAGATCCAGGTCCAGGACTAGGGAATACAGTGTCTGTTGGAGGTCCCAGGGAAGGGGAGCATCTTCTCTCCCCACCCCACATGAGATAGGTGAAGCCCTATCAAGCTCTCAATTCAACCTGAGAAGAGCCCTTGTCTGATCAGAGCCATGTTGAGGGAACCTCAGGACAATATCTTCTTAGGCAGACCTCAGGGGAAGACGGCGCCATGGTGTAAGTACATGTCCTTTTACTACCTCTGACTTATATAACTGGAAAAATTGCACTCAGGGGATATAGAAAAGATCCATTTAAAATGTATGAACTGCTTACCATGATTTTTTTTTATTATATATTAGATAAAGTTTTAAAGAACATACTAGCTTCTCATTAAACAGTGTACATACTGTTTTATGACATTGGTTAACAAACCCATCACATGTTAACACTTGCCCTTCTTGACCCTGGGTTCCTTATTACCAGCTTTCCTATCCCCTCCTGCCTTCTAGTCCTTGCCCCGGGGTTGGTGTGCCCCTTTAGTCTCTTTTTGTTTTATGGGTCTGTCTAATCTTGGCTGAAGGGTGAACCACAGGAGTGACTTCATTACTGAGCTAAAAGGGTGTCTGGGGGCCATACTCCTGGGGTTTCTCCAGTCTTTTTATTTTTTTTGTAAGTTAGAATTTTGTTCTACATTTTTTTTCCAGCTCCGTCCAGGACCCTCTGTTGTGATCCCTGTCAGAGCAGTCAGTGGTGGTAGGCAAGCACCATCTAGTTGTACTGGACTCAGTCTGTTGGGGGCAATGGATAGTTGGGGTCCATTAGTCCTTTGGATTAATCTTTATCTTGTATATGTAGTTTTCTTCATTCTCCCTTGTTTCTGAAGGGGTAAGACAGTTTACCACACTTTTTAATTCTTTTGACCCTACTTGGGTGACTTTCAGTCTCTTTTAAGTACTTTACTGACTCCTGAGGAAAGATGAATGGTGTTTGAAAAAGCCAGGGAAGAAGCCCAGCACCAATGTGATGCCCAATCAGGTAACTCAATGCTGGATGAGGCGGTCCCTCTCTGGGACCCTCACTGGAAGCCAAACAATGCCAAAAAGTACAGTAGTCTCACTCAGCATCAGGATTGTTTACTTGTGGAGCTTAAGAAGGGGGTCCCAAAGCAGAAGAGTTTAAATAGTGTCTATGAAGTCAGAGGGAAATCAGATGAGAATCCCTCTGCCCTCTTGGAAAGTATCTTCTCCACCTTCAGACAGTATATGGACTTAGACCCAGAACAGCCTGAAGATACCAGGATGGTTAATGCTCTCTTTACTGGACAAAACTCCCCAGATATTAAGAAGAAACTCCAGAAAACAACCACTACTAAGCTTGGGATGCTAAAACCTTGGCTGAAAAATGAAATAGTCCCTATGAAGTGCTGATATCCACACCCACAGTTGTGAAAGTCAGCAGGAAGAGTACCTAGATTCACCACACCAGAATTAAGTCAGCTTCTACACCTGACCTTGAACAACAGACCCCAAAACAACAGCATCTGGGAGGCTGAACCACTAACAGGGTTGTGGTGGCTGTTCAAGAAAAAGGACACTCCAGATAAGCGGCACATAGCAATGGTTGATCCGTGGTTCCTGCTTGCTCTCTTTGTTTTAATCTTTTATCTTTTGTCCTTACTATGCCTAATGCCATGGGAATTTAATTACGTTTCCTGCTCTCCATAGATTCTTGCAACCTTAAGCTACTTCCCAGAGGACTGAACTTACAC